>NC_091076.1:93387108-103387108 GCF_032405125.1 Capricornis sumatraensis
GCAGTGGCAAAAGACTCCGCCTGCCAGTGCCCGAGACGCAGGAGACGCGGGTTCGACCCCTGGGTCGGGAAGATCCCCTGGAGTAGGAAATGGCAACGCGCTGCGGTTACTCGCCTGGAAAAATTCCATGGGCAGAGGAGCCTGGCAGGCTACCGTCCATGGGGTCGCAGAGAGGTCTCACGGGACTGAGCGACTGAGCACACACAGGGTCCCCTCCTCATCACACCGGCGGGGGTGGGGGGTGGCGGTGGGGGGGGGGGGTGGGGGGGGGGGTCCTGGCCATTCCGCTCCTGGGCGGGACACATACGGGGCCGGGGAACAGCCCTGGTGGGGTCGAGTCTCGGGTGGTTAACGACCGTTTGTCAGAACCGGCGGTGAAGGCGGCCAGCCCGGACCCCAGCTCCGACACTCACATCGGTGTCCTCTCAGGCAAACCCGTGTCCCGCGGGGTAAAAGGCAGGCGCCTTCCTGGTCGGGCAGAGGGTCGGTCCACTCCACAGTGCCGTCGCATCCGTTCTCCGGAGAAGGGTCATTCCTGTAAGGGATTCCTACTTGGCCTTGAAGGGTCACCTCTCAGTGTCCGGGCTCTGTCTTTCGGTGGGGTGTACCACCCACCGTCTGCATGGAGGGGATCGGTCAACTCGTGGCCTCGGAGTATCAAAGGTGGTTAGGGCTGTGAGCTCTGCTACATTTTAAAGGCAAGTCCAGGGCCTATGACTCCAAACTGCACATGGGATGCCGTTGAGGCTTACAGGCGGCATCTCAAAACAGGTGGTCGGAAGGAAAAACGCGCTCATTCACACTGTGCTCCAGAGGGACGGTTGGGGCAGTGGTCAAGAATCTGCCTGCTGATGCGGGAGACGCAAGGGGCGCCGGTTCCATTCGTGCGTGGGCAAGATGCCTGGAGGAGGAAACAGGAAATGGCAACCCGCTCCAGGACTCTTGCCTGGAAAATTCCATGGACGGAGGAGCTTGGCGGGCCTACAGTCCATGGGGTCGCCCAAGAGTCGGGCGCGACTGAACACCACCACCCAACCCCGGGAAAGCATCCCCCGGCTGGACGACGCAGATGTTGAGGGAGAAGAAGAAGGAGACCTAGAGGAAGATTTAGGAAATTACTTCATAAGTCCTTTCGACTAAAATGTGAAAGATATCTTTTTAAAATTGATAAAAATGACGATATAAAAACGGAACCTTTAAACAATGCAATCATCATCACCTTAAGCAAAGCCCAACCGAAAAGCCAGCAGGAATAGGAAGAGGGTCGAAGACGACCGACAGGGCGGCTATTAATAGCTCACAGAGAGAAAATCTAAAGGCTTCTCTGAAACAGGAGGGGACGCTCAACTTTATTTACCCAGGAGAGAAAACCGCATAACGGAGCTAGGCCGAGGTACCGTTTTCACCTAAGAGATCCACCCCTCGCGCTTTCCCCACCCTCCACCGAAAAAGCATTCCCAAGTCTGATGCCACGCGGGGTTG
Source organism: Capricornis sumatraensis (assembly GCF_032405125.1). NCBI lineage: Eukaryota > Metazoa > Chordata > Mammalia > Artiodactyla > Bovidae > Capricornis > Capricornis sumatraensis. The sequence continues at coordinate 93,388,591 of NC_091076.1, forward strand.
TTGGCGAGGGCTGGGGGACGAGGCGCTGCCGGAGAACGCCTGCCCTGCTCTTCCAGTCACCGTCCCTGATCTCCCGAGCTTCAGGGCTCCGTTTGCGGCGAGGGTGGCCGGGACCGCCACGGCCCCGCACCGCCGCGAGGGCACAAGGGGCACCCGAGCGGCCTCCGCAGAGCGCCTGTGCCCCGGGGCCAGGCGCCCTTCGCAGACCCTTCAGTCCGTGCACCCCGATTGGAGCAAATTCCGCGGGAGCGCATCACGCAGTGAGAAACGGAGCTGGCAAGTGATCGCCACGGGCAGTGTTTCCATTCCAACGACTGTGCCCCAGGACATCCCTTGTCAGGACGAATCCCCCCACCCCCACGCCCACCCCGCCGCCCCAGGGACCCGAACTGTGGGGCAGAAGACGGGCGGGAGAACACGGACGCGAGCAGAGCGGCCGGGAGCAAGGAGGGGCGAGGGGGCGTGGTGCTGGCCGTTAGAGCCGCGGTAACCGTCACGGGTGTCGGGCAGTAGCTCAGCGTGTAGGAGGCAATGGTGCGAGTGCAGCGCGAGCCGGGGAATGAGCGACAAAAGCGAGTTCTTGATTTCTGGGGCTGGATCCGTGAGAGCTGCTTCTGTGTCAGCGCTTCCCTCGCCGTCTCCGGCAGCCGCCCCTGGGTCGGGAGGCGGGCTCCGGGCCTGGTGTGGGTTCCGGGCGCGAGGAGGCGGTCCGGAGGGCGGGGTCCGCCCGCTGTAAGCCGCGCCCCCCTCGGGCGGCAGAAGGCGGAGCATGCAGATTAGAAATGGCTGTTCGGCGCGGGAATGGCGGAACAATTAAGGACATAGAACTTGCCCTTTCAAAGGTAGAGGACAAAAAGGTCTGCACAGGAGTCCGATGACAGCACTGTCGACGACGCAAAAAGGAATCAGACAAGGAGGGTGGTTCAGGGGCGCTCACCGTGCGTTGAATGGAGATGGAGCGAGGGCGGCTGCGGCCAGGTTGAGGCAAAGGTATCGCTTCTCGGCCTTTTGGCTAAGATCAAGTGTAGTATCTGTTCTTATCAGTTTTAATATCTGATACGTCCTCTATCCGAGGACAATATATTAAATGGATTTTTGGAGCAGGGAGTTGGAATAGGAGCTTGCTCCGTCCACTCCACGCATCGACCTGGTATTGCAGTACTTCCAGGAAACGGTGCACCCCCCTCGGGGGGAAATAATCGTGGTATGACAAAAAGCAGACGGTGTGTAGAAGTCTGGAGTTCCGGAATAGCGAGACGGGGAAAAGCTCAACTTGCTGGTTTTCGCGAGTTTCTGGGGTCGTGCGCTTGGGCCCAGTGTGGAGTCCCTTCATCTTGCCGCGTCTGTTCCGTGTTGGTTTTAGAGCTGGAGAAAGTTTGTGCTCGCTAGGGTTACACAGGCGCGGTTGTTTTTTTATTGCGGAAATGAGAGAAGGGAGACTCTTCGCTGGGAGGCTTCCGGGAGAAACGCGGGCCTTACGTAAGCGTTCGCAGCGACGTGTTTCTACTGCCACAGCGGTCCCGTAAGGAGTCTGCTCGCTTCTACAGATGTGCGTTTCCATTTTTGGTCCAAGACTGTATGTAGTAAAGACCCCGAAGTGTGGCCGCAGAAGCTTGCTTTCTCTGTCTGTCTCGCCCGCGCGCGCGCGCTCAGCTGAGGCCCTTAGCCCGCAGACCCTCCAGCGGGGCTCAGGGGCACAAAAGTGGCTCTACGTGCAGCACGTGCACCTGGAAGCCTCAAAGGATTTACAGGTAATGCCCAAAAGCAAGCAGTAGTTGGTATACATTTAGTGAGGGAGAAAGCGTTTTCTTCTCCCACTGCTGAGATGGCGGAAGCTAGTCGAATTCCTCAGTATGAAAAGGAAGGTATTAATTAGTGAATGAGGGTCCTGGGGAAAATGAAAGGGAGCACTTCCAAAATGCTGACCTGGAACAAGGATTCCAAGGAGGAGGTTTAAATGCTCGTGTGATTACGGGAAGTGCGCGTGTTCCTGAGAGAATTATTGTAGCAGGAAGTAAGACATTCCATTTTCAAGGCCAACCGATCTTGACCTTATACAGTCAACTCCCTTCAAAACTTCTGGCACTAAAAAATGCCACCTCGTGTGCTTTCGCTAAGTGAAAGACAGCTAGATTTTCTGGGTTTAGAAAGACTCCAACCCCTCAAAATGAGGAAATGGGTGCAGCTGACAGGCTAAAAAGAGCGCGCTGGCCGTTCACCAAAATGGAACAGCCGGTCAGAACGGACTCCATGTATGACATTTCCAATAGAGATACAACATGGAAGGAACTTCAGGTGACAGAACAGAGAACGTGCTAAAGGAGAAAGGGCCATGTATGTATTCAATCACTAGCATTCTGGCTGATTGATAGCTCTGGTTTCTCCGCTGGAAGTAACCTCAACGCTCAAAAACACTATCTCAACAGCTGAAAATACAAAGAATGTGCGAACTTCTTTGTTTCTGTCTTTGCAATGTATGCCGTTTCACAGTCCACGCCCTGAAAATGTATTTCTCCCAGAAAAGAGGGGGAAAGGGCTTGTATGTGCAGAACTAAAGGTATATTCTGTCAAAAACAAGGGGGGTGGGGGGAGGTGGCGGGCGGGTGGGCTGATCCTGAGGCAGGAGAAAAACAAGAAGCGCATCCCCTCGCTCTAAAGTTTCTCTCCACCTGTACGGTCAAAACCGATCTCAAAAATACGAGCTAGAGTCGGTCTTGATGCCTAGTGAGCCCTCCCTCCCCGGTAGCCGCGCCGCGCCGCGCCAGCGCCGGCCTAGAGCCAGAACCGGAGTTATACAAGATGGCCGGCCAGGCAACCTGGGGGCATCGGTTCCCTCCAACAAATGGTGACATGCGGAGCCGGGGCTGTGGTCATCTTCCTCTTCATGACAACACCCCCCCCCCCCCGCCGCCTCCCGTGGTGAAGGTACTATGCTTGCAGTCTCAGCGCCCCTTGGTGCGCAGTGAGTTGATGCCTCCCCCTCCAGACTCCGAAGCATCTCGGAAGTAAGTGCCTCCTGGACAGTACTGGGGTCCTAGAGCCCCTCTGCGGGCCGGCGAAGGCGCTTGAGTCCGTGTCCGACTCTTTGGGACCGTAGCCCGCCAGGTTCCTCGGCCCATGGGATTCTCCAGGCAAAAAGAATACTGGAGTGGGTTGCCATGCCCTCCTCCCGGGGATGGATCTATCTTCCCGGCCCAGGGATTGAGCCCGCCTCTCCCGGGTCTCCTGCACTGCAGGTGGACTCTTGGTTACCGCCGAGCCACCAGGGAAACCCCAAAGCCCCTCTGTGTACAAATGGTGCCCTCTGTGCCACCTGCTTTCTGGACCCCACTCGCTCCACTGTCACCGAAGATGGCCTTGTGAAGATTGTGCGGCACGAGGGCACCGGGACCCTGTGGCATGGCCTCCCAGCCATCTTTGTTGATGACTGTCGGCCACTGCCACCTACTTCACCGCCTACGACCTACTCAAGGCCTTCCTGTGTGGTGGAGCCCTGACCTCTTCCTCCGCGCACCCTTGGTGGCTGGTCCGCGGGCCTGCCTGGGCACCGTGACTGCCATCAGTTCCCTCGGAGCTGGGCACGGACAAAGCCGAAGGCTCGGGACCCCGCGCTGGGAGCTTGGAGCACGTGCATCCGAGCCGGCTGCGTGGCTCCGGCCGGCTGGTGCTCGCTCGGGCGGGGCTGGGCAGGTCCGGTCCTAGTGCCCCTTCGGGATGTGCCCTTCTCGGCTCTGTCTGTACTGGTTCAACTAGAGCTGGCCGATGTGGCTCAGGTCGAAGGACCAGACAGACCTTCGCTTTTTTGTCTTCGGCTTTTGTGTCTGGCGCCATCTCCTGGGCGGTCGGCGGCCGTCCTCTCTTCCTTTCAACGTGACGAAGACTCCACGAGCGGTGGAAGATGTGAATGACGCCCCCCGGCCCCGCACGCCACCACTCCGCTTGGCTTGCTGCTTACTGAGGACCCGGACCCCAGTCGGCCCGAGGATCAAGCAAGCCTCAACGCCACTTCACCCGGAGACATTTATCAGCACTTGCTCGAGCCTCGCAAAAAACCTTCCTCCAGAAAGACTCCGCGGGGGAACAGCCTGGGAGATGTTCAAAGAACCCAGGAAATAGAGAAAAAGAAAAAAAAAGCGAAAGGCAAGAAGGCCTTCCCTGGGCTGTCCCGTGCACGGCTCAGGTGTGCGCCGTGCCACGCTAAGGGCCAGCGGTCCGAGTCTTGGCTTGGGAGCACCCAACAGACAGCCGGCCGCCGCTGTCGGTCCGCTGCCACGGCGTGGCGAGCAGTAGCGGCCACCGCAGCGAGAGGCCGGCTACCCTGCACCGATAAGCCGCGACGTGCACGTACACCCAACCCCCCACCGATGAACACCACCGGGAAGAGAAAAAAAGCTTTTAGCAGCAGCATGCCCTGGGGGGTACTGAAGTACAAACCCACTAGGTCCCCTTCCGGAGAATCTACTTTTAGAGAGACACAGGTTATTCCCCGGAGGGGGTGCACCGTTCCTGGAAGTACTGCAATACCAGGTCGATGCGTGGAGTGGACGGAGCAAGCTCCTATTCCAACTCCCTGCTCCAAAAATCCATTTAATATATTGTCCTCGGATAGAGGACGTATCAGATATTAAACTGATAAGAACAGATACTACACTTGATCTTAGCCAAAAGGCCGAGAAGCGATACTGCCCCCTCGGCCTCGGCCGCTACCGCCCTCCCCTCACCTCCATTTAGCTCACGGTGAGCAAAGTCAGCCTCGAACGAAGGCCCGCCCTCTCCCCTAGACTGCACGATGTCCTAGTGCCACACCTTCTAAGACGTCCATCGTTCGTCGGATCGTTTCATTTGTTGGGCGCCTTTAGGCTTTCTGTTCTCCCACGGCACCCCCCCCCCCCGCCCCAGCAGACAGCCAAGCAATTTGCATGCCCCGCCCACACAGGCGCCTTCTTCCTGCTGCGCGCGTGCGCCGTCTCGCGGTGGAACCGAAACAAGCGCGTGGCCCAAAGCTCCCGGAAACGCCCGGACCGAGAAAGACGCAAACCGTTCCAACTGGGTTTTTCTTTCCGGCATTTCTTTTTCTTGTTAAACTTTTTTTTCCCCGACACATAGCTACGTACCCACCCGCCACTCATCATCTTACTGTTATTTATTGTGTACACATACACGGATGAGTCGGCTATGTTGAAGTTCTCTTTTTACTTTCTAGATTTTAGTTCGTCTTGATTTACTATGGCTTTCTTTCCATGGGCTCTTTTCTTTTTGGCTACCCTGGCTCTTCTACGGGTCATGTGGGAACTCAGTTCCTCGAGTAGCGATAGAACCCGCGGCCTAGCTTACATTGGGAGCGCAGGGTCTTCACCACTGTACTGCCAGAGAAGTCCCTACAGACTCTCTCGGTATTTTTATGTGGCGTTGCTGGACAGGGAGCCGAGATATTCGCGGCACAATTTGGCTGCTCTTCCGCCAGCTGCTCGCCAGAAGGCTCTCACGCAGGCCTCCTCGGCTTGATGGGACGCTCCGGGAGAGAGAGTGGGAGGATTTCTCCCAGTCCAGATTGCTGCGGACTCCTTGCCGTAAGGCCGTGCCCCATCGCAGCTAGCCTGCCTTCTTGGCCGCTCAACTGCAAGCCTGCAGTGGAGAACAGGGGACACACTGACCGAGCAGCTGCTGAGGCCTCTTCTGCCTTGAGGATACCCTCTCTTCTCCCGTCCACCCCAGCCCATCAGACTTCCTGGTGGGCGGGCGGGTTGGGGGAGCGTGGAAACCGCTGAGTACTGGAGGATCAGAAAGAGGGTATAGGCAAGTGGAGACCCACCTGCCAGCACCTGTGGTGAGTCTCCCGGAGTGCGCATGGAGCCCTTTTACCCTGAAAGTAAGGGAACTTCCTTCCAGTTTTGGGACTCTCCCTGCCATGTACAATTAGACAAAGCTAACTTCTCAAAATTCTGACCCTGCGAGAACCAAACTATGCCTAGGAAAAAGCTTGAGGTAGAGCGCAGTTTGTAAGTTATCAATGTCTGTGCTCTGGTGCCCTCCAGCAGCAACTACTGAGCCTTTGCGCTACAACTACTGAAGCCAGTGGGTTTAGAGCCTGTGCACAAGGAAGAGCAGTCTCCAACTGGCAGCAACTAGAGAAAGCCTGTGCGCAGAAAAGAGGACCCAGTGCAACCACAAGTAAATACATTCATAATAATAATTATCGGGAAAATATTTTAATCGGATTAAATACTTTGGATTGGATTAATTACTTAATTGGAGTAAAGATTTACTGAGCATGGCCCTACCCATCAGAACAAGACCCAGTTCCCCCCACAGTCAATCTCTCCCTTCAGGAAGCTTCCATAAGCCTCTTATCCTTATCCGTCAGAGGGCAGACAGAACAAAAACTACAATCACAGAAAACTATGCAGACTGATCGCATGGACCACAGCCTCGTCTAACTCAGTGAAACTGAGGGAGGAAAGGAACAGGCCAAGCTGACTCCATTTTGAGAAAGGAGGAAACGGCATCTTGCACTTTCAGTGAGCTTTGGACTTGTGTGCCTGTTAGCCATGGGGATAACATACCTACGGCTGGCATATTGAGTGCAGCACTTTCACAGCATCATCTTTGGATTTGAAATAGCTCAACTGGAATTCCATCACCTCCACTAGCTTTGTTCGTAGTGATGCTTCCTAAGGCCCACTTGACTTTGCATTTCAGAAAGTCTGACTCTAGGTGAGTCATCATACCATCATGATTATCTGGGTCATGAAGATCTTTTTTGTATTGTTCTTCTGTATATTCTTGCCACCTCTTAACAAATAAATACAAATAACTGAAGCCCAAAGCCAAATTCATATGAGTGCAAATGGATGAAAATTTATTACTACCTGCATTTATATGTTGGAGAAGGCAATGGCACCCCACTCCGGTACTCTTGCCTGGAAAATCCAATGGGTGGAGGAGCCTGGTGGGCTGCAGTCCATGGGGGTCGCTAAGGGTCGGACACGACTGAGCGACTTCACTTTTGCTTTTCACTTTCATGCATTGGGGAAGGGAATGGCAACCCACTCCAGTATTTTTGCCTGGAGAACCCAATGAACACTATGAAAAGGGAAAAGAAAATATGACTCTGAAAGATGAACTCCCCAGGTCCGCAGGTCCCCAATATGCTACTGGAGAAGAGTGGAGAAATAACTCCAGAAAGAATGAAGAGGTGGAGCCAAAGTGAGAAAAATGCTCAGTTGTGAATGTGACTGGTTATGGAAGTAAAGTTCGATGCTGTAAAGAGCAATATCCAGAAACCTGGAATGTTAGGTCCATGAATCAAGGTAAATTAGAAGTGGTCAAATAGGAGATGGCAAGAGTGAACATCGACATTTTAGGAATAAGTGAACTAAAATGGACTGGAATGGGTGAATTTAATTCAGATGACCATTATATCTACTACTGTGGGCAAGAATCCTCTCATAGTCAACGAAAGAGTCCGAAATGCAGTACTTGGATGTGATCTCAAAAATGACACAATGATCTCTGTTCGTTTCCAAGGCAAAACGTTCAATATCACAGTAATCCAAGTCTGTCTATGCCCCAATCGGTAATGCTAAAGAAGCTGAAGTTGAACAGTTCCATGAAGACCTACAAGACCTTCTAGAACTAATACCCAAAGATGATGTCCTTTTCATTATAGGGGACTGGAATGCAAAAGTATGAAGTCAAGAAATAGCTGGAGTGCCGGGAGCCACCACGGGAGATCCCACCCATGACAAGGTCATGTGGAAGAGAACTGTTAAGCAAGGCTTCAGGACTCAGGGGGCTCCCTAGGCTTTCTCGAGCATCTATCCCAAAACCAGAATCTGTCTGTTTTACTATTTCATGACTTTCACCAACTCCTCCGACATTAACAGGGGGCTATCCCTGATCACCTTTCCCTGGAGAAAATCAACTTAGGGCTATAGCTAATAAGTCTCCTGGACATGAGAGGAATATTTCAAATCAAACCCCCTCTGTTAGCATTCTAGCTTGCTCGGCAGGCATATCCAGACTCTTGCAGCTACACATATGATTATTTACAGCCTTCCAACTGTGAGATATGATTATTTACAGCCTCCCAACTGTGAGAGTCACGGAAAGCCTAAAACATAGAGCCTTTCAAAGAGTTAAAAGCTATTAGAGTAGTGCTGATGTAGGATTTCATTATTGGGCCAATGCTTGTTGCTAAGTTCCCATATCTCTTATCCACTGTGCACCTGGGAATGCATTAGTTAACACAGTGAGAATGTAAGAAAAACAAGTGTAGCCTTGAATTTAACCACATTAGATCTTTGAGCTAATTGTTTCTTTCTTGTAACTCACTGCACCTTTACTCTGTGAGAAATGTAACTCTGTTTAGCATTTTCTGAGGCTGACATAGATTAGAAATATAAAGAAAAGACACTTTGAGGGAAAATAAGTTTTCTGGTTGAGCAGCCTTTATCAAAAGAGGGTCATAAAATGTTCACAGGCCTCCAAGGCCAGAAGATAATGTACATAACATCATTTGTGGGAAAGGTATGCAGAAAAACCCTGGTTTCGATAAGGGCAAAACTGCTGGAATGTTTGGGCTGACTCTGTATGACCTTGCATCTTTCATTTCCCTCTATGTACAAAAAAAGTATACAAGTACCTTTTGAAAATAAAGCTAGTGGGCCTCGCTCACTGAATCAGTTTGGTCTCCCCGTGTCAATCATTTTCTCTCTCCCCCTCCCTCTCTTTTTTTTCAGGCTGATCCCTTGGAGCATAGAGGCTCCCTGCGTTCACTTATCTGCCCAGGTTTCTAAGACCTGAACAGGAAGACGTTCTGCGTCTTCACTCCCTCGGGAGACCGGGAGGGCACCTGTGGCCTCCGTGAACAGGGCAAACTTCTTGTCTCGGAGTTTTATTGGTTCTCTATGTAAACAAAGGAATATCAGCCTCTTTCTCTCCTCTATTTTCTTATCTTCAACATTCTTTCCTTATCTCTCTCTAAATCAATGCTGTTTCCCTGGATCCTGCGGGGGCTGGACCCTGGCACTGGAGTAACAGGCAAATTTGGCTTTGGAGTACAGAATGAAGCAGGGCAATGGAACCAAGAGAACGCACTGGTCATAGCAAATATCCTCTTCCAGCAACACAAGACAAGAGTCTATACACATGGACATCACCAGATGGTCAATACCGAAATCAGATTGATTATATTCTTTGCAGCCAAGGATGGAGATGCTCTATACAGTCAGCAAAAACAAGACCGGCAGCTGCCTGTGGCTCAGACCATGAACTCCTTATTCCCAAATTCAGATTTAAATTGAAGAAAGTAGGGAAAACCAGTAGACCATTCAGGTATGACCTAAATCAAATTCCTTATGATTATACAGTGGAAGTGACAGATAGATTCAAGGCAATAGATCTGATAGAGTGCCTGAAGAACTATGGACGGAGGTTCGTGACATTGTACAGGAGGCAGGGATCAAGACCATCCCCAAGAAAAAGAAATGCAAAAAGGCAAAGTGGTTGTCTGAGGAGGCCTTACAAATAGCTGAGAAAAGAAGAGAAGCTAAAGGCAAAGGAGAAAAGGAAAGATACATCCATTTGAATTCAGATTTCCAAAGAATAGCAAAGAGAGATAAGAAAACCTTCCTCAGTGATCAGTGCAAAAATATAGAGGAAAACAATCGAATGGGAAAGACTAGAGACCTCTTCAAGGAAGTTAAGAGGCACAAAGGGAACATTTCATGCAAGGATGGGCACAATAAAGAATAGAAATGGTATGGACCTAATGAAAGCAGAAGATATAAGAAGGGGTGGCAAGAATACACAAAAGAACTATGCAAAAAAGATCATGACCTAGATAACCACGATAGTGTGCAATCACTCACCTCAAGCCAGATAATTATACTATGATTATATGGTTTAGGGGTTCCCTGGTGGGTCAGACTGTAATCAATCTGCCTACAATGCAGGAGAATCTGCCTGTAAGGCAGGTTTGATCCCTGGGTCGGGAAGAACCCTGGAGAAAGGAATGCAGTGTTCTTGCATCGAGAATTCCATGCACAGAGGAGCGTGGTGGACTACAGTCCATGGGATCACAAGTGTCATACAGACTAAGTCACTTAAGTCACCATATTGTTTAGCCTACAATACTCTCTTTCAGTATCTTAACAAAATATATACATATAAATGCTGCTGCTGCTGCTGCTGCTAAGTCGCTTAAGTCGTGTCCGATGCTGTGCGACCCCATAGACGGGGGCCCACTGTCTCTGGAATTCTCCAGGCAAAAATACTGGAGTGGGTTGCCATTCCCTTCCCCAATGCATGAAAGTGAAAAGCAAAAGTGAAGTCGCTCAGTCGTGTCCGACCCTTAGCGACCCCCATGGACTGCAGCCCACCAGGCTCCTCCACCCATTGGATTTTCCAGGCAAGAGTACCGGAGTGGGGTGCCATTGCCTTCTCCAACATATAAATGCAGGTAGTAATAAATTTTCATCCATTTGCACTCATATGAATTTGGCTTTGGGCTTCAGTTATTTGTATTTATTTGTTAAGAGGTGGCAAGAATATACAGAAGAACAATACAAAAAAGATCTTCATGACCCAGATAATCATGATGGTATGATGACTCACCTAGAGTCAGACTTTCTGAAATGCAAAGTCAAGTGGGCCTTAGGAAGCATCACTACGAACAAAGCTAGTGGAGGTGATGGAATTCCAGTTGAGCTATTTCAAATCCAAAGATGATGCTGTGAAAGTGCTGCACTCAATATGCCAGCCGTAGGTATGTTATCCCCATGGCTAACAGGCACACAAGTCCAAAGCTCACTGAAAGTGCAAGATGCCGTTTCCTCCTTTCTCAAAATGGAGTCAGCTTGGCCTGTTCCTTTCCTCCCTCAGTTTCACTGAGTTAGACGAGGCTGTGGTCCATGCGATCAGTCTGCATAGTTTTCTGTGATTGTAGTTTTTGTTCTGTCTGCCCTCTGACGGATAAGGATAAGAGGCTTATGGAAGCTTCCTGAAGGGAGAGATTGACTGTGGGGGGAACTGGGTCTTGTTCTGATGGGTAGGGCCATGCTCAGTAAATCTTTACTCCAATTAAGTAATTAATCCAATCCAAAGTATTTAATCCGATTAAAATATTTTCCCGATAATTATTATTATGAATGTATTTACTTGTGGTTGCACTGGGTCCTCTTTTCTGCGCACAGGCTTTCTCTAGTTGCTGCCAGTTGGAGACTGCTCTTCCTTGTGCACAGGCTCTAAACCCACTGGCTTCAGTAGTTGTAGCGCAAAGGCTCAGTAGTTGCTGCTGGAGGGCACCAGAGCACAGACATTGATAACTTACAAACTGCGCTCTACCTCAAGCTTTTTCCTAGGCATAGTTTGGTTCTCGCAGGGTCAGAATTTTGAGAAGTTAGCTTTGTCTAATTGTACATGGCAGGGAGAGTCCCAAAACTGGAAGGAAGTTCCCTTACTTTCAGGGTAAAAGGGCTCCATGCGCACTCCGGGAGACTCACCACAGGTGCTGGCAGGTGGGTCTCCACTTGCCTATACCCTCTTTCTGATCCTCCAGTACTCAGCGGTTTCCACGCTCCCCCAACCCGCCCGCCCACCAGGAAGTCTGATGGGCTGGGGTGGACGGGAGAAGAGAGGGTATCCTCAAGGCAGAAGAGGCCTCAGCAGCTGCTCGGTCAGTGTGTCCCCTGTTCTCCACTGCAGGCTTGCAGTTGAGCGGCCAAGAAGGCAGGCTAGCTGCGATGGGGCACGGCCTTACGGCAAGGAGTCCGCAGCAATCTGGACTGGGAGAAATCCTCCCACTCTCTCTCCCGGAGCGTCCCATCAAGCCGAGGAGGCCTGCGTGAGAGCCTTCTGGCGAGCAGCTGGCGGAAGAGCAGCCAAATTGTGCCGCGAATATCTCGGCTCCCTGTCCAGCAACGCCACATAAAAATACCGAGAGAGTCTGTAGGGACTTCTCTGGCAGTACAGTGGTGAAGACCCTGCGCTCCCAATGTAAGCTAGGCCGCGGGTTCTATCGCTACTCGAGGAACTGAGTTCCCACATGACCCGTAGAAGAGCCAGGGTAGCCAAAAAGAAAAGAGCCCATGGAAAGAAAGCCATAGTAAATCAAGACGAACTAAAATCTAGAAAGTAAAAAGAGAACTTCAACATAGCCGACTCATCCGTGTATGTGTACACAATAAATAACAGTAAGATGATGAGTGGCGGGTGGGTACGTAGCTATGTGTCGGGGAAAAAAAAGTTTAACAAGAAAAAGAAATGCCGGAAAGAAAAACCCAGTTGGAACGGTTTGCGTCTTTCTCGGTCCGGGCGTTTCCGGGAGCTTTGGGCCACGCGCTTGTTTCGGTTCCACCGCGAGACGGCGCACGCGCGCAGCAGGAAGAAGGCGCCTGTGTGGGCGGGGCATGCAAATTGCTTGGCTGTCTGCTGGGGCGGGGGGGGGGGGTGCCGTGGGAGAACAGAAAGCCTAAAGGCGCCCAACAAATGAAACGATCCGACGAACGATGGACGTCTTAGAAGGTGTGGCACTAGGACATCGTGCAGTCTAGGGGAGAGGGCGGGCCTTCGTTCGAGGCTGACTTTGCTCACCGTGAGCTAAATGGAGGTGAGGGGAGGGCGGTAGCGGCCGAGGCCGAGGGGGCAGTATCGCTTCTCGGCCTTTTGGCTAAGATCAAGTGTAGTATCTGTTCTTATCAGTTTAATATCTGATACGTCCTCTATCCGAGGACAATATATTAAATGGATTTTTGGAGCAGGGAGTTGGAATAGGAGCTTGCTCCGTCCACTCCACGCATCGACCTGGTATTGCAGTACTTCCAGGAACGGTGCACCCCCTCCGGGGAATAACCTGTGTCTCTCTAAAAGTAGATTCTCCGGAAGGGGACCTAGTGGGTTTGTACTTCAGTACCCCCCAGGGCATGCTGCTGCTAAAAGCTTTTTTTCTCTTCCCGGTGGTGTTCATCGGTGGGGGGTTGGGTGTACGTGCACGTCGCGGCTTATCGGTGCAGGGTAGCCGGCCTCTCGCTGCGGTGGCCGCTACTGCTCGCCACGCCGTGGCAGCGGACCGACAGCGGCGGCCGGCTGTCTGTTGGGTGCTCCCAAGCCAAGACTCGGACCGCTGGCCCTTAGCGTGGCACGGCGCACACCTGAGCCGTGCACGGGACAGCCCAGGGAAGGCCTTCTTGCCTTTCGCTTTTTTTTTCTTTTTCTCTATTTCCTGGGTTCTTTGAACATCTCCCAGGCTGTTCCCCCGCGGAGTCTTTCTGGAGGAAGGTTTTTTGCGAGGCTCGAGCAAGTGCTGATAAATGTCTCCGGGTGAAGTGGCGTTGAGGCTTGCTTGATCCTCGGGCCGACTGGGGTCCGGGTCCTCAGTAAGCAGCAAGCCAAGCGGAGTGGTGGCGTGCGGGGCCGGGGGGCGTCATTCACATCTTCCACCGCTCGTGGAGTCTTCGTCACGTTGAAAGGAAGAGAGGACGGCCGCCGACCGCCCAGGAGATGGCGCCAGACACAAAAGCCGAAGACAAAAAAGCGAAGGTCTGTCTGGTCCTTCGACCTGAGCCACATCGGCCAGCTCTAGTTGAACCAGTACAGACAGAGCCGAGAAGGGCACATCCCGAAGGGGCACTAGGACCGGACCTGCCCAGCCCCGCCCGAGCGAGCACCAGCCGGCCGGAGCCACGCAGCCGGCTCGGATGCACGTGCTCCAAGCTCCCAGCGCGGGGTCCCGAGCCTTCGGCTTTGTCCGTGCCCAGCTCCGAGGGAACTGATGGCAGTCACGGTGCCCAGGCAGGCCCGCGGACCAGCCACCAAGGGTGCGCGGAGGAAGAGGTCAGGGCTCCACCACACAGGAAGGCCTTGAGTAGGTCGTAGGCGGTGAAGTAGGTGGCAGTGGCCGACAGTCATCAACAAAGATGGCTGGGAGGCCATGCCACAGGGTCCCGGTGCCCTCGTGCCGCACAATCTTCACAAGGCCATCTTCGGTGACAGTGGAGCGAGTGGGGTCCAGAAAGCAGGTGGCACAGAGGGCACCATTTGTACACAGAGGGGCTTTGGGGTTTCCCTGGTGGCTCGGCGGTAACCAAGAGTCCACCTGCAGTGCAGGAGACCCGGGAGAGGCGGGCTCAATCCCTGGGCCGGGAAGATAGATCCATCCCCGGGAGGAGGGCATGGCAACCCACTCCAGTATTCTTTTTGCCTGGAGAATCCCATGGGCCGAGGAACCTGGCGGGCTACGGTCCCAAAGAGTCGGACACGGACTCAAGCGCCTTCGCCGGCCCGCAGAGGGGCTCTAGGACCCCAGTACTGTCCAGGAGGCACTTACTTCCGAGATGCTTCGGAGTCTGGAGGGGGAGGCATCAACTCACTGCGCACCAAGGGGCGCTGAGACTGCAAGCATAGTACCTTCACCACGGGAGGCGGCGGGGGGGGGGGGGTGTTGTCATGAAGAGGAAGATGACCACAGCCCCGGCTCCGCATGTCACCATTTGTTGGAGGGAACCGATGCCCCCAGGTTGCCTGGCCGGCCATCTTGTATAACTCCGGTTCTGGCTCTAGGCCGGCGCTGGCGCGGCGCGGCGCGGCTACCGGGGAGGGAGGGCTCACTAGGCATCAAGACCGACTCTAGCTCGTATTTTTGAGATCGGTTTTGACCGTACAGGTGGAGAGAAACTTTAGAGCGAGGGGATGCGCTTCTTGTTTTTCTCCTGCCTCAGGATCAGCCCACCCGCCCGCCACCTCCCCCCACCCCCCTTGTTTTTGACAGAATATACCTTTAGTTCTGCACATACAAGCCCTTTCCCCCTCTTTTCTGGGAGAAATACATTTTCAGGGCGTGGACTGTGAAACGGCATACATTGCAAAGACAGAAACAAAGAAGTTCGCACATTCTTTGTATTTTCAGCTGTTGAGATAGTGTTTTTGAGCGTTGAGGTTACTTCCAGCGGAGAAACCAGAGCTATCAATCAGCCAGAATGCTAGTGATTGAATACATACATGGCCCTTTCTCCTTTAGCACGTTCTCTGTTCTGTCACCTGAAGTTCCTTCCATGTTGTATCTCTATTGGAAATGTCATACATGGAGTCCGTTCTGACCGGCTGTTCCATTTTGGTGAACGGCCAGCGCGCTCTTTTTAGCCTGTCAGCTGCACCCATTTCCTCATTTTGAGGGGTTGGAGTCTTTCTAAACCCAGAAAATCTAGCTGTCTTTCACTTAGCGAAAGCACACGAGGTGGCATTTTTTAGTGCCAGAAGTTTTGAAGGGAGTTGACTGTATAAGGTCAAGATCGGTTGGCCTTGAAAATGGAATGTCTTACTTCCTGCTACAATAATTCTCTCAGGAACACGCGCACTTCCCGTAATCACACGAGCATTTAAACCTCCTCCTTGGAATCCTTGTTCCAGGTCAGCATTTTGGAAGTGCTCCCTTTCATTTTCCCCAGGACCCTCATTCACTAATTAATACCTTCCTTTTCATACTGAGGAATTCGACTAGCTTCCGCCATCTCAGCAGTGGGAGAAGAAAACGCTTTCTCCCTCACTAAATGTATACCAACTACTGCTTGCTTTTGGGCATTACCTGTAAATCCTTTGAGGCTTCCAGGTGCACGTGCTGCACGTAGAGCCACTTTTGTGCCCCTGAGCCCCGCTGGAGGGTCTGCGGGCTAAGGGCCTCAGCTGAGCGCGCGCGCGCGGGCGAGACAGACAGAGAAAGCAAGCTTCTGCGGCCACACTTCGGGGTCTTACTACATACAGTCTTGGACCAAAAATGGAAACGCACATCTGTAGAAGCGAGCAGACTCCTTACGGGACCGCTGTGGCAGTAGAAACACGTCGCTGCGAACGCTTACGTAAGGCCGCGTTTCTCCCGGAAGCCTCCCAGCGAAGAGTCTCCCTTCTCTCATTTCCGCAATAAAAAAACAACCGCGCTGTGTAACCCCTAGCGAGCACAAACTTCTCAGCTCTAAAACCAACACGGAACAGACGCGGCAAGATGAAGGGACTCCACACTGGGCCCAAGCGCACGACCCCAGAAACTCGCGAAAACCAGCAAGTTGAGCTTTCCCGTCTCGCTATTCCGGAACTCCAGACTTCTACACACCGTCTGCTTTTGTCATACCACGATTATTTCCCCCGAGGGGGGTGCACCGTTCCTGGAAGTACTGCAATACCAGGTCGATGCGTGGAGTGGACGGAGCAAGCTCCTATTCCAACTCCCTGCTCCAAAAATCCATTTAATATATTGTCCTCGGATAGAGGACGTATCAGATATTAAACTGATAAGAACAGATACTACACTTGATCTTAGCCAAAAGGCCGAGAAGCGATACCCTTTGCCTCAACCTGGCCGCAGCCGCCCTCGCTCCATCTCCATTCAACGCACGGTGAGCGCCCTGAACCACCCTCCTTGTCTGATTCCTTTTGCGTCGTCGACAGTGCTGTCATCGGACTCCTGTGCAGACCTTTTTGTCCTCTACCTTTGAAAGGGCAAGTTCTATGTCCTTAATTGTTCCGCCATTCCCGCGCCGAACAGCCATTTCTAATCTGCATGCTCCGCCTTCTGCCGCCCGAGGGGGCGCGGCTACAGCGGGCGGACCCCGCCCTCCGGACCGCCTCCTCGCGCCCGGAACCCACACCAGGCCCGGAGCCCGCCTCCCGACCCAGGGGCGGCTGCCGGAGACGGCGAGGGAAGCGCTGACACAGAAGCAGCTCTCACGGATCCAGCCCCAGAAATCAAGAACTCGCTTTTGTCGCTCATTCCCCGGCTCGCGCTGCACTCGCAACCATTGCCTCCTACACGCTGAGCTACTGCCCGACACCCGTGACGGTTACCGCGGCTCTAACGGCCAGCACCACGCCCCCTCGCCCCTCCTTGCTCCCGGCCGCTCTGCTCGCGTCCGTGTTCTCCCGCCCGTCTTCTGCCCCACAGTTCGGGTCCCCTGGGGCGGCGGGGTGGGCGTGGGGGTGGGGGGATTCGTCCTGACAAGGGATGTCCTGGGGCACAGTCGTTGGAATGGAACACTGCCCGTGGCGATCACTTGCCAGCTCCGTTTCTCACTGCGTGATGCGCTCCCGCGGAATTTGCTCCAATCGGGGTGCACGGACTGAAGGGTCTGCGAAGGGCGCCTGGCCCCGGGGCACAGCGCTCTGCGGAGGCCGCTCGGGTGCCCCTTGTGCCCTCGCGGCGGTGCGGGGCCGTGGCGGTCCCGGCCACCCTCGCCGCAACGGAGCCCTGAAGCTCGGGAGATCAGGGACGGTGACTGGAAGAGCAGGGCAGGCGTTCTCCGGCAGCGCCTCGTCCCCCAGCCTCGCCAACAACCCCGCGTGGCATCAGACTTGGGAATGCTTTTTCGGTGGAGGGTGGGGAAAGCGCGAGGGGTGGATCTCTTAGGTGAAAACGGTACCTCGGCCTAGCTCCGTTATGCGGTTTTCTCTCCTGGGTAAATAAAGTTGAGCGTCCCCTCCTGTTTCAGAGAAGCCTTTAGATTTTCTCTCTGTGAGCTATTAATAGCCGCCCTGTCGGTCGTCTTCGACCCTCTTCCCTATTCCTGCTGGCTTTTCGGTTGGGCTTTGCTTAAGGTGATGATGATTGCATTGTTTAAAGGTTCCGTTTTTATATCGTCATTTTTATCAATTTTAAAAAGATATCTTTCACATTTTTAGTCGAAAGGACTTATGAAGTAATTTCCTAAATCTTCCTCTAGGTCTCCTTCTTCTTCTCCCTCAACATCTGCGTCGTCCAGCCGGGGGATGCTTTCCCGGGGTTGGGTGGTGGTGTTCAGTCGCGCCCGACTCTTGGCGACCCCATGGACTGTAGGCCCGCCAAGCTCCTCCGTCCATGGAATTTTCCAGGCAAGAGTCCTGGAGCGGGTTGCCATTTCCTGTTCCTCCTCCAGGGCATCTTGCCCACGCACGAATGGAACCGGCGCCCCTTGCGTCTCCCGCATCAGCAGGCAGATTCTTGACCACTGCCCCAACCGTCCTCTGGAGCACAGTGTGAATGAGCGCGTTTTTCCTTCCGACCACCTGTTTGAGATGCCGCCTGTAAGCCTCAACGGCATCCCATGTGCAGTTTGGAGTCATAGGCCTGGACTTGCCTTTAAAATGTAGCAGAGCTCACAGCCCTAACCACCTTTGATACTCCGAGGCCACGAGTTGACCGATCCCCTCCATGCAGACGGTGGGTGGTACACCCA
Source organism: Capricornis sumatraensis (assembly GCF_032405125.1). NCBI lineage: Eukaryota > Metazoa > Chordata > Mammalia > Artiodactyla > Bovidae > Capricornis > Capricornis sumatraensis. The sequence goes on from NC_091076.1 coordinate 93,406,788, forward strand.
CCGAAAGACAGAGCCCGGACACTGAGAGGTGACCCTTCAAGGCCAAGTAGGAATCCCTTACAGGAATGACCCTTCTCCGGAGAACGGATGCGACGGGCACTGTGGAGTGGACCGACCCTCTGCCCGACCAGGAAGGCGCCTGCCTTTACCCCGCGGACACGGGTTTGCCTGAGAGGACACCGATGTGAGTGTCGGAGCTGGGGTCCGGGCTGGCCGCCTTCACCGCCGGTTCTGACAAACGGTCGTTAACCACCCGAGACTCGACCCACCAGGGCTGTTCCCCGGCCCCGGATGTGTCCCGCCCAGGAGCGGAATGGCCAGGACCCCCCCCCCACCCCCCCCACCGCCACCCCCACCCCCGCCGGTGTGATGAGGAGGGGACCCTGTGTGTGCTCAGTCGCTCAGTCCCGTGAGACTCTCTGCGACCCCATGGACGGTAGCCTGCCAGGCTCCTCTGCCCATGGAATTTTCCAGGCGAGTAACCGCAGCGCGTTGCCATTTCCTACTCCAGGGGATCTTCCCGACCCAGGGGTCGAACCCGCGTCTCCTGCGTCTCGGGCACTGGCAGGCGGAGTCTTTGCCACTGCGCCACCTGGGAAGCTCTGGAGGGAACTGTTGAGAGGTGGACGACTGGGTGCGGCTCCCACCTGGTGTGACCTCCTCAGGGCTCCAGGCTTCTCCCGTGTGGCTCGGGGTCCCTACCCGGACACACCCAATAAGTGACAAGGTGCGAAGGACAGACAGGAAGCCAGGCGAGTCAGGAAGGGCTTCCAGACCCGGGAGACGGCCTACGGGACAGGTTGGAGTTTCACTGGGGGCGCTGGCGGTGTGCGGGCCGGCCACGTTGACAGGAGGGGCGAACCTGGAGGCAAGAGCCTCTCGGAGGCTCTCGGCAAGAGCGTGGGCGAGAAAGCGGAGGTGCAGAGCGCGGGGGCGCGCTGGGGGAAGGAGGGCCGCGGCCTGCGCCCCGCTGACCCGCCGAGACGCCGCGAGGGTGTGATCTGGGCCTCACAGCTGCTCCGGGGAACGCTTGCTTCTAGTGGGCTCTTTCTTACAGTCATCATCCCCCAACCCCACGTCTCTCCCCTCACGGACTCCTTCCGTATCCCAGACTGGGCCGGCTGGGTTCAGCTTCTCCCGGGGGGAACCAGCACGGCCCTGCTGTGCCCCACCTTTACCCAGGCCGGAGCCCTCCTAGCTCAGATCAAGGCGCTTCTCTGACCCCTCTGTACGGTGCCCGTCAAGGCGGCTGTCCACCCGAGTTTCACGGAGGAGAAAGCAGCTGGCGGTGTGTGATGGAGAGTCTGACTCTGCCTTGAGGTTATGGCCCAGAGCTGCTAAGCCTCGCCCTTCCCTCGTCCCCTCTCACCCTGGAGCCCGGCAAGCTGATGAGAAAAGCCTCCCGCCGGCCACCCCTCTGCTCAGCACTGTCCTCTTTAAAAAAAAAAAAAAAAATCCACGACCTAGAAGTTGAGACTTGCATTTTACTCAGCACAGCGGGAATATTTAGGACTTCCAGCCCCAGAGTCAGCGTCTCAAGCGACCCTGAGAGAACCGCCAGGAGGAGGTGGGCAGTGCGGGGGGAGGAGCCAGGTGACACACAAGTTTTGCCACAAAGGGCAGGCGGTCTGAACGTCAAAAGGTGTTTCCTATTCTGTAGATGAAAGAAAACCAGGCATCCCGGGTTAAGGAATTTAGCGAGATGCTCGAGCCTGGGCTCACGGAAATCATGCCTTTGATGCGCATCTCAGCGCTCCGGGGCCACCATCCTGTGCTTTTCGCATCCTGGGCTTCCTCGGGGCTCACCTGCAGGGAGTGGCTGCAGTGGGATGGCCGCTCAGTTCAGCTCAGTTCAGTCGCTCAGTCGTGTCCGACTCTTCGCGACCCCATGAACCGCAGCACGCCAGGCCTCCCTGTCCAGCACCATCTCCCGGAGTTCACTCAGACTCACGTCCATCGAGTCCGTGATGCCATCCAGCCATCTCATCCTCGGTCGTCCCCTTCTCCTCCTGCCCCCAATCCCTCCCAGCATCAGAGTCTTTTCCAATGAGTCAACTCTTCGCATGAGGTGGCCAAAGTACTGGAGCTTCAGCTTTAGCATCATTCCTTCCAAAGAAATCCCAGGGTTGATCTCCTTTAGGAAGGACTGGTTGGATCTCCTTGCAGTCCAAGGGACTCTCAAGAGTCGCCTCCAACACCACAGTTCAAAAGCATCAATTCTTCGGCGCTCAGCCTTCTTCACAGTCCAACTCTCACATCCATACATGACCACAGGAAAAACCATAGCCTTGACTAGACGGACCTTAGTCAGCAAAGTAATGTCTCTGCTTTTGAATATACTGTCTAGGTTGGTCATAACTTTCCTTCCAAGGAGTAAGCGTCTTTCAATTTCATGGCTGCAGTCACCATCTGCAGTGATTTGGGAGCCCCCCAAAATAAAGTCTGACACTGTTTCCACTGTTTCCCCATCTATTTCCCATGAAGTGGTGGGACCGGATAGTCTTTCAGTCCCGAGCAAGGCTCACCGACTTGCCCTCCCTCCCGTGATGGCCGCAATTGCTGATGACTGTGACGTCCTTGTTTACTGATGCGGGGGGAAATGTTCCATTTCTCACCACCATCAGAACACCGACCTGGCCTCCTTTCCTGGCTCTTAGTCTACCTCGGAGAGCCACCCTGCTCTCCCTGGGAAGCCTCATCATGTGACTTGTCGATCTTTTCGGACCCCCTAGATGCCTGTGTGTTGTGTCGTGGTGGTGGTGGTGGTGGGCGGGGGGAATCTGGCGGGGGTCCTCAGTCTCCGCACGCAGGACAGATTTGGGGTAGGGGGATGGGGAGATGCGACCCGGAATTCTATGGGGCTTGCGCTCAGCATTTTCCAGGACGAGTCCACAGGCCTCCCCACCAGACTGGGTGGACTCCTGTCCGTGACACAACCCTCAAATTCGGTGTTTCCGCACCCGTCCACTGTCCACCGAGTGCCCGTGGCGGGTTATACCCAAAACCGGTCTGGCGCCGTCCTACGCCGATGCGACCTGCATCGGCGGGAGTGCACCGAACCCTTTCCCTGTCACGGAAAAGTCAGTGTGTCAGAACACGTGGGCCTCTGAGCAGTGCTTCCGGATGCACTCCGGGCAGCCGAAACGAAACCCTCTACCTCAGGCGGGGACTCGAACCCGGCCAAACCCAGGTTGGGACTCCAATCCACGTGGCTGGGCCTCCGACCGAGCCAAAACCCAGGGTACCTGGTTTCAAGAGCTGATGAAGCTCAGGTTCTCCATGTCCCTATCGCAGAAAGAATTCAGTGAGAGACAAAGTGATAGGTAAGAAGTGGATTGATTCAGAGAGAAACACACTCCATAGGCAGAGTGTGGGCCATCACACAGGGCGAGTGTGGCAGCCTCGAGAGGTGGCATGGTGCGTTTTCATGGGCCGGGTAATTTCATAGGCTAGTGGGTTGATCAGCTGATAGGCCAATCAACCCGGAATAGTCATTGGAAGGGCTGATGCTGAAGCTGAAGCTCCGATGCTTTGGCCACCTGAGGCGAAGAGCTGACCCACTGGAAAAGCCCCTCACCTCACGCTGGGAAAGATTGAAGGCAGAAGGAGAAGGAGACCACGGAGGATGAGACGGTTGGGTGGCGTCACCGACTCAAACGACGTGAGCTTGAGCCAGCCCTGGGAGACGGTGAAGGACAGGGAAGCCTGGCGAGCTGCAGTCCACGGGGTCACGACGGAGCGACTGGGCACCGACAGTGAGTGGGAGGATCATTCCAACTATTCGGGGGGAGGGGTGGAGGTTTCCAGGAATCGGGCCACTGCCCGATTTTTGGTCTTTTGACAGCGCCTTGGAACTGTCACGGCGCCTCTGGGTATGTCCTTCAGCTTGCTGATTGAGAATCAAGGTCTGCTTGAAGCTGACTTCTCTGCCAGCCTAGCCCCCGCGGACTGTAGCCCGCCAGGCTCCTCTGTCCGTGGGATTCTCGGGGCAAGAATACTGGAGTGGGCAGCCATTCCCTTCTCCGGGGGATCATCCCGACCCAGGGATCGAACCCGGTCTCCTGCATTGCAGGCAGATTCTTTCTACCATCTGAGCCACCAGGGAAGCCCATCTTAGACCCATGTGATTCTAATGATCGTCTGTTGTGTCCTCGGGCTATGCCACACTTTCAGAAGTTGTGCCCTGCCCCCTTCCCTTCTGTTTCAGAAACACCTGTGGAGCTTGGAAGTACAGCGAGCCTCGGGCCCCTCCTGAGACAGTCCGATCCAATTGATCTCGGGAGACCTAGGCCTGCAGTGGCTTGGAGCGGCGCTTGGGTTCCCGGCCGGAGGTTGGGGCTGGGTCGCGGCGGTAAAAGCACCGGGTCCTAGCCACTAGACCCGCGGTCAGTGACAAGGACCCTGGCCCTTCGGCTCTGCACAAAGGAATTCCCAGGGAGACGGAGAGTAGTGACACAAGTGGGGCACTTACTAAGAGGAAAAGAGTACGCTGTGTGTGGATAGGCACACGGGCAGACGCAGAGGGAGAGTCCCTGAGTCGCGCCCTTGGAGTGGCTTGAATTACTTTTTGAGTTTATTTTTTAAATCTTTTGGCCACAGGGCGTGTGGGAATCACAGCTCCCCCACCAGGGATCGAACCTTCACCCTCTGGGTTGGAAGGCAAAGTCTTAACCACCGGACCACCAGGGAAGTCCCTTGAATTGCTTTGACGAGGCATTTCTCCAGGTCTCCTTTGGCCGATCATTTGGATCTGCCTGGCTCACGGGCCATATTTGGTCTCTCTCAGGGTCCTTCCACAGGTGTGCATGCATCTCTTAGCCAAACTGGACTCTACCCAAGAGGCCTGTGGGTAGCCTAGCGTTAGTTAGCATCACTCCCCTTTGACCTCCAAGGAGCCTTTCTGTGCCGGTGTGGTCAGGGAGGTCTCCTGACTTCCAGAAAGAGAAATGTGTGGTCTGGGCGCGCGCCCAGCCCGCTCGCCCTCATTGCCCTGCCCTTCTCCTCTTGGAACTTTTGGTCAATAGAGAATGCACCTCCAACTGCTTTACCCTGGGGTGGGGGTGGGGAGCGGCAGGTACCTCCTGCCTCACCATGGCTGTACGGTGGTGCCTGGTGCCCGGGACCCAAGTACGATTTCAACGAGAGCCCCGGACACCCACCCCACACCCCCGCCCACAGTAGGTCTGGAAGGGAAAAGACCTCTGGAAGGTATGTGAGGAAAGACCTTTGCAGGGAGGACGACATTGGCCTGTAATTTGTTTGGTCGGGCCCAGCCAGTCTTAGGGCTACCGGAAGGAACCTGAGTTCAATCGCCTACGCCTACGGTCGGAAGGGGTGTCCGAGCTATTCTCTTGCGCGGCCATATCGGGTGGTATTTCTACCAGAGAGTGGTCACCGTCCAACTAACCGTCGGTTGGGGTCAGTGTGAGGGGCAGAGGGCGCGTGAGTGAACCAGGCATATCTAGGAAACGGTCCAAGGAAGAACCAGTTCTGACTCCGTGTTGGATCTGTTTCTTGGTCTTTAACCTTGGGTTTTTGTTGCTTTTGTTATTATCATCGTACACAATGACCTGCCCCCAGAGAACTGTGCCCCTCTGCCCGACGGTTAAAAGTGTCTTTGGTCGGCTCACAGGAGGGCTGATCTGACCCTACCCACCTGTGTGCTCACAGGAGGGCTGATCTGACCCTACCCACCTGTGTGCACGACTCCACGAAAGAAGAGATCCGCACATCCTCTCCCCAACGCTGGCCATCCCAGGAGATGAGTTTGCAAGACTGATGGCCCCTTTTAGTTTATGCTTCACCGCCTCTCCCTCTCTCCTCGGCCTTTTTTGTGCTTTGCTTCCTCATCGCTTCCCTCTCTCTGGTTCCATGAAAGAACCTGCCCTCTAGACCCCAATAAGACGGTTATTGGGAGACATTAGTCTGCCAACCTCTCTGGGACCAATTGAAGTCAGTACCAGAAACAAACGGCAGCAAATATATGGGAGATCTGGCAGATAACCGAGTTTCAGGAGATATGGAGGACTTTGGGAGACAGAAGAGATGGGCGCGAGGCACGAGAGAGGAGGATGGAGCCTGATGAGACTCACCCACCCTGATCGCTTCAGACCTGAGTGTCAGGGCTTCCAAAATCTCTGCGGCCTGCGAGTTTAGGACAGCGCCTTCTGTACAGAGTACACAGGAGAAGACCAAAAGTTCAGACAGGAACAACTCACTCCTATGGCACAATAGAAAGACCGTTCCAGAAACCAGTCTGCAGATGGAAAAAAAGAAAAGGGGGGGGGGTGGGAGTGGTGGGGGGAAGCTTCAAACGACTGACTCTTTAGAAAAGACCCCACGCTGGGAAAGATCGAAGGCAGAAGGAGAAAGGGAGGATAGAAGATGAAATAGATGGTTGGATGGCATCAGCCATATGAGTCTGAGCAAGCTCTGGGAGTCAGTGATGAACAGGGAAGTGTCGTGGTCCGGGCGCAGGTTGGAAAAGAATTTCCAGACATGAGACACAATGAGAGGGAGATGACGTTTGTTAGAACGGGAGACGCTGTTAGAACAGCGGGCCGGCTCAGGAGAGAACCACTTTTATACCCAGGGTACACGGAGTGGGATAGGGGTCTTGCGGGTCATTTGCTGATTGGATGAAGCACGTACACTGGGCTGGAGGAAACAGTAAGGCAAATGCCTTCTCCCTATGCGGTAGGAGGGGAGACAGGTTATACTGCTCACGAGGACCTGAAATCCATTAACGGTTACAACGTGGGGGAAGGAAAGGAGGATAATGGTCTGGTTTTTCTGTTCCTGCATTCCAAGAAGACTCTCGTAGGTTTTATATGCTCTTTCATCCTTGGGTCACCACAGGAAATAGACAGGGAAAAGCCAAGCACAACTAAGCAATTGAATCAAACTGAAAGAATCAAAATCAGCCTAAAAGAAAACAAAACAAAGACAGGGGAAAAGCCACACAAACCCCACAGAAGCCCAAGTGAAAAACACAAAAGAGAAGAGAAATCTTCCGAGGAGAAAAGCCAGAAAAGAAACAAATCTACCATTTGGGGGTGCCGGTTTTGTCCTCGGAGAGAGCGCACCATTCCTGGGAAGTGCTGCAACGCAGAGCAGGCTCCGATGCCAACTGCTTGCTCCAAAAACTCACTCAACAACGTATTGGGCCTTGCAGACGCCGCCACCCCGGAGCCTCCTTTGCTGTCTAGCCATGGTCAAGCCCACCGTGTTCTTCGACATCGCTGTCGACGGCGAGCCCTTGGGCCGCGCCTCTTTTGAGCTGTTTGCAGACAAAGTTCCGAAGACAGCGGAAAACTTTCGTGCCCTGAGCACTGGAGAGAAAGGATGTGGTTATAAAGGTTCCTGCTTTCACAGAATAATCCCGGGATTTATGTGCCAGGGTGGTGACTTCACACGCCATAATGGTACTGGTGGCAAGTCCATCTATGGCGAGAAATTTGATGATGAGAATCTCATCCTGAAGCATACAGGTCCTGGCATCTTGTCCATGGCAAATGCTGGCCCCAACACAAACGGTTCCCAGTTTTTCATCTGTACTGCCAAGACTGAGTGGTTGGATGGCAAGCATGTGGTCTTTGGCAAAGTGAAAGAGGGCATGAATATTGTGGAAGCCATGGAGCGCTTTGGGTGCAGAAACGGCAAGACCAACCAGCAAGAAGATCACCATTGCTGACTGTGGACAAATCTAATAAATTTGACTTGTGTTTTACTTAACCACCAGACCATTCCTTCTGTAGCCCAGGAGAGCACCCCTTCACCCCATCTGCTCGAAATATCCTATAACCTTTGTGCTCTCGCTACAGTTCTTTGGGTTCCATATTTTCCTTATCCCCCTCCAAGTTTAGCTGGATTGCAAAGTTAAATTTATGATTATGAAATAAAAACTAAACAATTAAAAAAACAAACAAACAACGTACTGTTCCCAGATAGAGGAGGTATCAGATGTTAAGCCGGTAAAGAACAGATACCACACTCGATCTCAGCCGAAAGGTGGAGAAGCAATGGTGCTTTTTCGGGCGGCAGCCGCCGTCCTCCCCTCCTCTCCATTCAGCTCACCATGAGCAACCTGCCCGTCACCCGTCAGTCGTCAGTCAGGATTCCTGGCTCTCTAGCCCATGTCCGCTCCAGACCAGTGAAACACCTTGTTCTCCACATTCTGGTCAATTCTCACATCTCTTCTGGCTCCCTGGCCCCCATCTTTCCCGGGGCAATGACTCTCTACGTGCATGACCCGCCCTCCTCCAACCCTGAGGGCGCGGCCAGCATCCTCAGGCTCTGCCCATGCATCCTAGGTGCCAGCTCTGGTCCACAGGCGGGGGAACCGTGCTTGGGGCATGGGAGCAGCAGGGCAAGAACGGTCCAGATGCTCTCGAAGCCCGGAGTGAGCCCGGGGTCGTGGCTGTGCCTCCGGGGGAGCCGCGTGAGCTCTGGCGGCTCCAGGCCGCCAGACACCCGACTCCTTCCCACGGTCCCGGCCAGGCTCCTTAACTGAGAGCCCCGGACGGTAGCTCAGCTGGTAACGAGTCTGCCTCCAATTCGCGCGACCCCAATTCGATTCCTGGGTCGGGAAGATCCCCGGGAGAACCGGTAGGCTACCCACTCCAGTATTGTTGGGCTTCCTTGGTGGCGAAATCTGCCTGCAGGGGACCTGTGGGAGACCTGGCGTCCATCCCTGGGTAGGGAAGATCTGCAGAAGGGAACGGCTACCCACTCCAGTATCCTTGCCTGAAGAATTCCACAGACAGAGGAGCCTGGCAGACTACAGTCCACTGGGTTGCAAAGAGTCGGACACGACTAAGCGACTTTCACATCACCAGGAGAGTGCTCTCGTCTTTTCTCCGTTCTCCGCAAAGCCCCTAGAGAGCTGCAGGGTCTGTGAGACCAGCACAGTCGGCCCTCCCCCTGACCGACTCTCTAGTTCTGAGGGGAAAGACTGCCCCCCGGAAAGACATCCCCCCCCTCCCCGGGGACTGCCCTGCGAGACAGCCACCTGGCAGTCACTGCCCTGCATTCTTTGCTATGATCACACCCACTTGGTTACTGGACACGCTAGAGAGGATTGACGCTGTTACCATCCTCGTTTCACTGTCGTGATCAACGAGACCAGAGAGGCTAAGAAACTTGCCCTGGGGTCACACAGCTAGCAGGCAGCTGACCTGCGGGGTTGACCACGGTGTCCCAAGACCTCGCCCGGTCCTGGAGCACAGGCCCCGCTCACTGATGGCGCCTCCGAGGGGGAAGCCACCAGAAGAGGAAGGCGACTTTGGAGGGGCGCAGGGTTGCTGGTGCCAGGCCCACAGCACCAGCGTTTCTATAAGGGTGGGTGGCACCTGGGGTCACCGCCTCACCTGACCCTGCCTCGGCTCCTGGCTCCGTGACTCCCTGCCGCCCTGGGTTTTCCCTCTCTCCTGTGGGAGCGAAAGGGTGGAGGGGTGATCTGTTTCACACCTTCTCGGGGAACCCTAATAACCTGCCGGCCAAATTAGCTCGGAGACCCCCTCTGGACATGCCTGGCAGGAGTCAGCCCTCAACCAGCAAACACTAGGGAGAAACAGTGACTTTGCCAGACACTTCTCCGAGCTGTCATCTCCTGGTGGAAATCTCGGTTCTAAGGAAACCTAACGTGGCCCCGTTTTCAGCCATCCCCTTCCCTCCTGCCACCAGAGGTGCCCCTCTGTGCCCCAAGATGGTTTTGAGTTTGTGAGTATCTAGCACCAGACAGACATGTCGTATACAAATACACACACACACACACACACACACACACGGACATGCTTTTTTAACTCCGCTTACCCACAACCCCACTTGCTCCAGGCCTTATCCCTCTCCGCCCCCCACCCCAACCCTTCTCTCGCACCCCGCGTAGCCGAAACTGTTCCTAATGTTCAGTGCCAAGTCGTGTGCAACGCTTCCTTGACCCCATGGACTGCGGCACACCAGGGTTCTCTGTCCCTCACCATCTCCCAGAGATTTTCCAAGGTCATGTCCAGTGAATCGGTGATGCCACCCAACCCTCTCATCCTCTGTCACCCTCTACTCCTTCTGCCTTCAATCTCTCCCAGCATCAGGATCTTTTCCAAGGAGTCAGCTCTTCGCATCGGGTGGCCATAGTATCGGAGCTTCAGCTTCGGCACCGGTCCTTCCAAGGAGAATTCAGGATTGACTTCCTTTAAGATGGACTGGTTTGATCTCCTTGCGGTCCCAAGGGACCCTCAGGAGTCTTCTTCTGCACCACAGTTCCAGAGCGTCAGTTCTTCGGCCTCTGCCTTCTTTATGGTCCAGCTCTCACAGCCGTACGTGACTACTGGAAAGACAATAGCCTTGACGATACGGACTTCTGTTGACAAAGTGATGTCTTTGCTTTTTAACACACTGTCTAGGTTTGTCATAGCTTTCCTGCCAAGAAGCAATCGTCTTCTGATGTCCTGGCTGCAGTCACCATCCTCAGTGATTTTAGAGCCCAAGAAGGGGAAATCTGTCACTGCTTCCACGTTTTCCCTTTCTACTTGTCAGGAAGTGATGGGACCAGATGTCATGATCTTAGTGTTCTTTTCTTCCTTTCTTTTTTTAATATTGAGGCGTTTTTCTTCCAAATTCTTTATGGATTTGTTTTTGGCTGCACTGGGTCCTTGTTGACACGTGCAGGCTTTCTCTCGTCGCGAGCGCGGGCTACTCTCTACTTGTGGCTTATGGGCTCTAGAGTGCGGGCTCAGTAGTTGTGTCACGGGGGCTTAGTTGCCCCGTGGCCTGTGGCGTCTTCCTGGACCAGGGATTGAACACATGTCCGCTGCATCGGCAAGCAGATTCTTAACCGCTGGGCCACCGGGGAAGTCTAATGTTGAGTTTTAAGCCGGCTCTTTCACTCTCCTCCTTCACCCTCAGCAGGAGGCTCTTTAGTATCTCGTCCCTTTCTGCCATTAGAGTGGTATCATCCGCAGATCTGAGGTTGTTGAGATTTCTCCCGGCGACCTTGGTTCCAGCTTGTGACTCATCTAGCCCGGCATTTCGCATGATGTGCCCTGCGTAGAAGTTAAACAGTCAGGGTGACCAGAAACAGCCTGGGCGGACTCCTTTCTCAACTTTGAACCAGTCAGTTGTTTCGTGGAAGGTTCTAACTGTTGCTTCTTGACCCACATACAGGTTTCTCAGGAGACAGGTAAGATGGTCCGGTATTCCCATCTCTTTGAGAGTTTGTTATGGATCCACACAGTCAAAGGCTTTAGCCGACTCAGGGAAACAGAGGTAGAGGCTTTTCTGGATTTCCCTTGCTTTCTCTAGGATCCAGCGAATGTTGGCGATTTGATCTCTGGCTCCTCTGCATTCCCTAAACTCCGCTTAAACATCGGGAAGTTCTCGGTTCAGGGACTTTTGAAGCCTAGCTTGGAGGATTTTTGAGCGTAACCTTACTAGCAGGAGTCCCTGGTGGCTCAGGCGGTAAAGCGTCTGTCTACAATGCAGGAGACCTGGGTTCGATCCCTGGGTCGGGAAGATCCCCTGGAGAAGGAAATGGCGATCCACTCCAGTACTATTGCCTGGAAAGTCCCACGGACAGAGGAGCCTGGTAGGCTACAGCCCATTCCATGGGGTCGCAAAACGTCGGACACGACTGAGCAACTTCACTTTCACTTTACCAGCACGAGAGCTGAGTGCAGTTGTCCCGTGGTACCTGGGCAGATTCCCACAGCGGCTGCTTTTCCCACCACACTGTCCGGTGCACTTAGATCAGCGCCCAGCACCTAGATCTTGGTCGAATGCCAGAGTCAATGGGAAAGGACGAAAGAAGGTAATATGGGGAAGTCGTTCCGGTTTATACATGATCTGAACTTTGTGCTGACCTGAACAGCCTGCCTTGTGTATCCAAAAGACACAGTGGCTCTTACTTGAGGCCCTCTTTTCTCTTTTAAGTAATAATAACTCCAGGTAATAATGCAACTTCAGTGGCACTGACCTCTGTCAGTCAGTCACCTGTATAAATGAAATCCCAATACGACCCACACACAGACTGAGTTTAAAGCCCATCATTTTCTTTTTTTCTTTTAATTTTTATTTTTACTTTATTTTACTTTACAATACTGTATTGGTTTTGCCATACATGGACATGAATCCACCACGGGTGTACATGCGTTCCCAAACATGAACCCCCTCCCACCTCCCACCCCGTATCATCTCTATGGATCATCCCCTTGCACCAGCCCCAAGCATCCTGTATTCCGCATCGAACATAGACCGGCGATTCGTTTCTTACATGATAGTATACGTGTTTCAATGCCATTCTCCCAAATCATCCCACCCTCGCCCTCTCCCTCAGAGTCCAAAAGTCCGCTCTACACATCTGTGTCTCTTTTGCTGTCTCGCATACAGGGTCATCATTACCATCTTTCTAAATTCCATATATATGTGTTAGTATACTGTATTGGTGTTTTTCTTTCTGGCTTACTTCACTCTGTATAATCGGCTCCAGTATCATCCATCTCATTAGAACTGATTCAAATGTATTCTTTCTAATGGCTGAGTAATACTCCATTGTGTATATGTGCCACAGCAAATGAAGCAACTGACAAACAACTAATCTCAAAAATATACAAGCAACTTATGCAGCTCAACTCCAGAAAAATAAACGACCCAATCAAAAAACGGGCCGAAGAACTAAATAGACATTTCTCCAAAGAAGACATACGGATGGCTAACAAACACATGAAAAGATGCTCAACATCACTCTTTATTAGAGAAATGCAAATCAAGACCACAATGAGGTACCACTTCACACCAGTCAGAATGGCTGCGACCCAAAAGTCTGCAAGCAATAAATGCTGGAGAGGGTGTGGAGAAAAGGGAACCCTCTTACACTGTTGGTGGGAGTGCAATCTAGTACAGCCACTATGGAGAACAGTGTGGAGATTCCTTAAATTGCAAATAGAACTGCCTTATGACCCAACAATCCCACTGCTGGGCATACACACTGAGGAAACCAGAATAGAAAAAGACACATGTACCCCAGTGTTCATCGCAGCACTGTTTATAATAGCCAGGACATGGAAGACAACCTAGATGTCCATCAGCAGATGAATGGATAAAGCCCACCATTTTAACCTAGACTCCAAATGGATCTCGGTGGCTTTAAGTGGGAACTGCCTGAAGTCACAAGACATGAATACAGGAGTGACCTTAGAGATAGCAGGAGAAGGCAAGTGAGTACAGACAGAAGATCTCACTCCAGAGTGAAAATGAAGGGTTAAAAGCAGCTGCACTTAGGCTAATGAACTAAAGACCCTCTTAGAGAACTGGATAGAGCAGGCAAGTTTTAAGCTCCAGCGTTGGCATTTTACCCTCTTACAATAATCAGCATGTAGGCAAACTTGAAAACCTCCCCGAGAAAAAACAAAAAGAAAAGAAAACCTCGCTGAGATAGCCAAACGCTTTACAGGAAAGGGCCAGTTTCTGCCTTTGGGTATTTCCGTGAGTGTCCCCGAAGGGGTGCACCGTTCCTGGAGATATTGCAATACCAGGTCGATGCGTGGAGTGGACGGAGCAAGCTCCTATTCCAACTCCCTGCTCCAAAAATCCTTTTAATATATTGTCCTCGGATAGAGGACGTATCAGATATTAAACTGATAAGAACAGATACTACACTCGATCTTAGCCAAAAGGCCGAGAAGCGATGCTGTGGCACCGCCCGTCGCTGTCACCGTCCTGCTGTCGTGCATGTTGCACTCAGGGTGACCGGGTCCCCGCTCACTCCAGGTCTCCCTTCCTTGGGCTCGTTGACAGTGCTCTGGCGGCGCTACACCAGACGCTCGAGCAGAAGTTGGATTCTCCACATTGTAAACGAGAAATTCCGCATCCGCTGTGGCTTTGTGGTTCTCTGGCGGAAGCGCCGTCTCGAATCTGCATGCCCCGCCCTCTGTCGCCAAGAAGGCGTGGCTCCGGCGGGACCGCAGCGCCCTGGGGACGGCCTCGGGGCGGCGGCAGGGGAGCTCGTCCTTGGTGCTAGTGGAGAGGAGACACCCGACCGGAGAGGGTGCGGGGTGGCCGGCGAGAGGGACCCGTGCGACGAGCTGTTGGCCGAGAGTTTTCCTGAAGACACTCAACTCGCTAGAAACGCCCGGGCTGCAGTGTGTTACAGAGGCCTCTGCGTGCGGAGAGAGGGGCTCCGTAGGGTCGGGTGTGTGGAGGGGGCTTCCCGGCCAGGCGGAAGGCGGATGGCCCACAGTGGGGAAGGGAGGGGGCGTGTGGATGCGGAGGGCGGGGCCGGGCCGCGGGAGGGGTTCACTGCAACTCCAGCGCCCTCGTCCTTCGGTGCCTCTAGGAACCAAAGCGATCCCGGGCTTCCTACCGAAAGCTCCCTCCGCCAAGGACCTCGTTTCCTTGCCTGTCCTCCCCAGCTGTAGGCTTCGCTGGGGCCTCAGATTGTCAAGAATCCGCCTGCAAGGCAGGAAACCTGGGTTCGACTCCTGGGTCGGAAGATCCCCTGGAGGAGGAAACTGCAACCCACTCCGGTATTTTTGCCTAGGAAATCCAGTGGACAGAGGATCCTGGCGGATCACAGGGTCCCAAAGAGTCGGACACTCAGTTCAGTTCAGTTCAGTCGCTCAGTCGTGTCCGACTCTTTGCGACCCCATGAATCGCAGCACGCCAGGCCTCCCTGTCCAGCACCATCGCCCGCAGTTCACTCAAACTCACGTCCATCGAATCGGTGATGCCATCCAGCCATCTCATCCTCGGTCGTCCCCTTCTCCTCCTGCCCCCAATCCCTCCCAGCATCAGAGTCTTTTCGAATGAGTCAGCTCTTCGCATGAGGTGGCCAAAGCACTGGAGTTTCAGCTTTAGCATCATTCCTTCCAAAGAACACCCAGGGCTGATCTCCTTCAGAATGGACTGGTTGGATCTCCTTGCAGTCCAAGGGACTCTCAAGAGTCTTCTGCAACACCACAGTTCAAAAGCATCAATTCTTCAGCGCTCAGCTTTCTACACAGTCCCAAGTCTCACATCCATACATGACCACTGGAAAAGCCATAGCCTTGACTAGACGGACCTTTGTTGGCAAAGTAATGTCTCTGCTTTTCAATATGCTGTCTACTTAGAGACTAAAAACAAGAAGAAACATTCTGTTGATCTGAGCTGTCACAGCCACTAGCCAAATGCAGCCAGGGAACGCTGGGCAGGTGGTTCCTCCGAATTCAGAGGTACCACTGAATCCAGAGGTACCAAGAATTCAAAGGTTTCCACTTTCAAGTGGAAGACACACACGGGATTTCAAAGACTTAGTATTAAAAATTGTAACATATCTCTGTGATGTCGATATTAATTACATATTGAAATATTTTGTGGTATCTGGTTTGTAGAGGGGGGTGGGGAGGGTGTGCGCCAGAGGGTTTGCAAGAACCCTGAGGAGGGATGGGATGGAAACCTCCCTGCCTTGTCATTGAAAGCATGGAGCTCTAACCACTGACCACCAGAGAATGTCTGAGATATCTTGAGTTAAAGAGCATATTAAACTTAATTTCACTAACTTCTCTTAATTTTTTTATATGCCTAAGAATATTTGCATTTACCTGCAGGGGGGAATACCCTCTTGGTTCAGAGGCTATGCCTGAGCGCTTGCAGTGTGGGAGACTGCATTCCATCCTTCGTTGGAGAACTGGGATCCCAAAAGCCACACAGTGTGGCCAAATCAAAAACAAAAAACAAAAAACCGTTGTGCGTGTGCCTCACATATTTCTTGAAAGCACTGTTACAGATGGAAGTGCTGAGAGGCTAAGCATCTTGCCTAATGTGAAAAGAAGTAAGGATTTGCATTCAAGCATCCTGCTATCCACTGGGGCCTCAGGAGTTTCAAACCGGGAGTCCTGATATTTTAATTGTGAATGATAAGAACGCCTCTCTGATGAGGGTACTTGTGAAGCTACACGAGGAAATGCAGTACGTTGGAATGTCTTAATGAGTATATCCTGGGGAAAGTCACTTCCTGCCTGTAAAACAGAAATGATTCCATTTGAAGTCTTGCAGACTATCTACACCTACTCACCCTGAGCCTCCTGTTTCACATCCCGCTCTCCCTGGTCTTGTATTTCTGTTGGCTGCCAAGTGGCTTTGACACCCATGATGCTCACGTGGCATAGATACACGTGTAGATATGGACACAGACACATAGAATGTAGGTATGTTCACAAATATACAGCCATTAGTGCTGTATTGTCTTTCACCTTGATCGTAAACCTTTTGTTTGCTGGTCTATTCCGAGCACCTAGTGCTCTGAATATACTTGATTTTTGAGGAATATGTGTTGAGTGACTGGATGAGGGTCCAATGAGACGATGTATGCTGTGCTTTGGCTGGGTCTGAGCATACCCTTACTAGCACGAGTCCCTGGTGGCTCAGGCAGTAAAGCATCAGTCTACAATGCGGGAGACCTGGGTTCAAACCCTGGGTCGGGAAGATCTACTGGAGAAGGAAATGGGTATCCACTCTGTTAGGTAAAACAAACGACCAGGACACCAAAAGAGTGTCTAACAGGCTTTTTAACAGCGAAGCGCTCCCGGGGCGGGGTTCCCGGACTATGGTCAGGCTAGATGGACTGGGGTTCGGATAGGTCGCCAGGCCGAGGCGTTGCGGGCTGACAGGTCCTTCTACATGGCTGGGGTGGGGCAGCTTTAGCTGGCGAAGTGTGCTGTCATTGGTCCCCAGGATCTGGGAGGCTCCTTCCGTTAGGGACGTCCCCCACCGGCGGGAGGGAGAGGAGGGGCGGCCCATCATGGTCCCCGGGGTCCGGCCTTACATTTTGACCCTTTTGATAGGATAAGGGGTGCCGTTATCGTTTCTGGCTACTTCCTGCTGAACTGGGGCATTGCTAGGGCTGAGGGTCGTGGCCGGATCCCGGTGACCTTTCGGGGCCTTAGGGTCTCTGGACGGGACCTTGGAGTATGCGGCCACCATCAACATCTGTCTAGCAGCCGTCTGGGTCAGCTCCCTGACCCTCCGGAGGATGATCTGAAAAACACAAGGTCCTATTGACAGGATGAGGAGCAAGGCTGCTAGGGGCCCGAGAAGCGGGAGAAGCCATTTTGCCCAAGGCGACCTCCAGCATCCCGAGAACTGGAAACCGTCTGACTCGGCCTGTCTCAGTCTGATGCTCTCTCTCAGCTCTCGGGCCTTGTTCTGAATTATCCCTGAGGCATTAACGAAAAAAACAACAGTGTTCCCTCAGGAATTGACAGCTTCCCCTTTTTTCAGCCATTAGCAGGTCTAGGGCCCTTCGATTTTGGAGAGCCACTGCTGCCAGAGAGGTTATTTGGGTTAATGCCGTTAGGGAATCCGCCACCTTGTCCAGGTCTCAATTGAGGTCTGCGGACAGCTTATAGTAGAAGCGCGTGGCTGACCGCAATCCTCCCGCCCCCAGTCCCAAGGCCGTGAATAAACCTCCTCCGAGGAGCAGAGGAGCTGCAGCTAATGCCCTCCGGCGGCGGCACGTTGGCTGGATCTGGTCTTCCATTGCCTGTGGTGTCAGAATGGTCAGATAGGGAATAAGGAAGACTGGGGTGCAGGGCTGAGTCCAGTTGGGTGGAAAACATTGTAATAAGGTGGTTTGATTACAGAGAAAGAATATCCCGGGTTTTCCGCATATTGGAGGGTTTGGGGATGGGGATTCTCGTCTCGAGCTGTCACAGGCCCCTGTGGTTAATGAGGTGTTGTTGGTTAGAATGCAAGAGGCATTGGCTGGGAGGTACAGGATCTCAGAGGTCAAGGGCCCCATTGGCAAGGTGACTCCTGTGACATCTCGAGTGAGATTTTGGGCCTCTGTCCATTTCCTGGGGATCGGTTGGACAAGGAACGGTCGGGGTCTCAAGGGGAGACAGAGCCAACATGAGAGGTTTGGTGAGGTTTCAGTCAGGGTCTGATAGGCGTCATTGAGTCTGGTGAAAATTTGAGATGAAAAATCCAGGGGTTTGAGCGCCTGATGAACCTGGTCTAGGAGTTTGTTGGGCTCATGGAGTGGATCAGAGGCTTCAGTCGCCAACTTTATGAGGTCCTGTTGGACCCCATGTTGGATTTGTTCTTGCCTCCGATCTCAGGCCCCCTTCCCGTCTGTCATTCCGTCCAATACCATTTACCCCCATGGGAGCATGGCTGGGCGGGTGAGACATAACAGTCTCAGTGGACATAAGTGTAGGCTGTGAACCCAGTTCCCCAGCGGTCTCATTTGGTGCAGCCCCGGGGGCAGGGCGTAGGTTGTCCTGCCCATATTATCATGGTCAGGAGGAATAGTGACAAGAGCATATTTAGCTATGATATTAGGAGGAGAGTGATAAAAGAGAAGAAATCAATTTGAGATTCTGTAAAAAGGAGGAAGGTCCCCTGTAAGTGTAGATCAGAAATTGCCTGAAAGAAAGAGTCACAGTCAATAATCGGGGTAGCCAGCCAAAGGTTCTGTAATAGGGTCAGGATAAAGTCTTTGAGGCAGGCTAGGGTGAGAGACATATGGCCAGGTCAGGCCGCCCCAAAGGAATAGCACCCCAGGAGCAGTGAACAGATAATAAGGTAAGCAAGGGCCAGTGAAAGTCAAAGTGTGAGCGGCCAGCCCTGGGGGCCGTGACAGCCAGTCCAATGGCGAAGAGTATAGTCAGAGTTGCGATTGGCAACAGCCACAGCGGATGAGGCCAGACAAGCATTGGACCGGGCATGTCATCTGCTGGCGGGAGGCAGGGGTGTCTTAGTAATGGTGATCTTGGTAGGTCCTGATATTCTAGAGGTGTAAGTCTCTAGGGGTTTGGGAGAGGGCAGGCCGTGTAATGGAGCCCGTTTGAGCCATGTGATGTGGTACCGTGGCTCATGTCCCCGTAGTTTGGCTGCCGTAGGGGTGGTGAGGATCACCGTGAAAGGACCAGTCAACCGGGGCTGAAGGGGTTGAGGCATCAGCGTTTTTAGGAGGACCTGATCTCCTGGTGCCAAATTGGGGGACGGGATCGCCTGGTATGGTCTCTGACAGGTTGAGGGAGGACATGGTGTGTTCTCTAAGTAGGGACCTCAGGAGGGTGAAATAGGGCAAGTAAGTCCCCAGAGGGGATGTTGGGGGATCTGGAAGGTTAATCAGCAGATGTGGCCTACCGTACAGCAGTTCAAAATGTGTCAACCCGTCTTGGCACGAGGAGTTGTCCGTATGTGGGTCAGGGCTGCTGGCGGGAGATTGACCCAGGAGAGATGAAGTTCTGCCGTTAACCTGGTCAGATGAGCCTTGAGGATGCCATTAGCCCATTCTAAACTGCCTGATGATTGAGGCCGTGGAATGAGGTGTGTTAAGAGAGTGTTGGCGACGGTATCGGCTGTCTCCTGGGCAGTGGGGAATGCTTCTACCCATCCAGAAAAAGTGTCAACACAGACCAGCATATACCAGAAGGTCCGATGTCCAGGCATGTGAGTAAAGTCTATCTGCCAATCCTGTCCCAGCAGGTGTCCCCTCAACTGGTGAGTTTCTTGTGGCGGCCTGAGTCCTCCTTGAGGAGGACTTGAGGAGAGGTCTTGGCACAGATTAGGCAGCGATGATGAACTGCCTGAATGGTAGGTCGGAGGTGTAATGGGGAAAAGAGAGGGCTAAGGAAGGTCAAAAGTGCGTGGGGCCCAATGTGTAAAGAGTCATGGATCTGGGTGATAATGGACATTGTTTTTTGGGTAGGACTAGTTTGTTGTGGAGCGTGATCTAGCCTGAGGGGTGTTTGGAAGTGTCCTCCTGTGAGAGGAGGGCCTCTATTTTGGCCTTTGAGTAGTTAAGTGTAAGGGAGGTCCTGAGAAATAGTATAGGCAGAGGCCCCTGTTGTAAGGCTATCTGTCCGGCCACCTGGTCAGCCTTATTGTTGCCTAGGGAAACCGTGTTGTGAGTCGTCTGATGTCCTTTGTAGTGTAGGATGGCTACCTGGGTGGGCTGTGAGATGGCCTCCAGGAGCTTGGCGATTAGGGGGCATTAGAGATGGGTGATTCCTTGGTGGTGAGGAATCCCCTCTCTCCAAATAGCTGAATGTGAATGTGTACTCACAAAGGCATATTTGGAGTCAGTATTTGGCAACGTTTTCCCGTTGCCAGGTGTAAGGCTCTAGTGAACGCTATTAGTTCTGCCTTTTGGGAGGTGGTTTCTTCTGGTAGCGGGTGAGCCTTGAGGATGTCATTGGTGGTCACAACTGCATACGTAGCAGCCCAATGACCGTTAGGGTCTCGTTTTGAACTGCCATCTACAAATAGCGTGAGGTCTGGGTTTTGTAGTGGTGTAGCAAAAAGGTTTGGGGGCGGTTGGGTAAGAGTGTCCAGGACCTCTATGCATGAGTGAGGCTCTGTGTCTTTGCCTGAAGGACGGGTTGGAAGTGAGGGGAGAGAAGATAGGGGGTTTAGCTGGGAGCTGCGGCCCAAAGTAACCTGGGGGTTATCCAGAAAGACCAGGTGGAATTGTTGGAGCCGAGAGTTGCTAAGGTCTGACAGGAATTTGGAAGCCAGGAGGTCAGCCAGGTGGTGTAGTGAGAATATAGTTAGGGGTTGATCTACAATTAGCTTTTGCATCTGTGTATAGAGAAGCTGCTGCTGCCAGGGCGCGTAGGCAGGGGAACCATCCACGGGCGGTGGGGTCTAACTGTTTGGAGATAAATGTCACTGGCAGCATTTCAGGGCCCGCAGGCTGTATGAGGGCTCCAAAGGTTATGCCCCCTTTTTCATCAGTGTACAGGTGATATGGGAGGTTGGGATTGGGCAGGAAGAGTGGGGAAGAGGACAGTAAAGCTGAGCGGAGGTTGTGGAAAGCCTTCTGGACCTCTGTTTCTGAAGAGACCGGTCCAGTAGGGGTGTCTTTTGTGGCTGCATAGAGGGGTTTAGCCAGTGAAGCATAGTTGGGGACCCAGTGCTAGAAGAATCCTGTTAGCCCCAAAAAGGATAAGATTTGTTTTCCAGTGGAAGGGGGGTAGAGGTCTCGGAGAAGGCTGAGTCTGTCGGTAGTTAGAGCCTTGGTTGTTGGGGTAATCTTTAGACCTAGGTAAGTCACAGAGGTCTGGGTGAGTTGGGCCTTTTGTTGAGATGCTTGGTATCCTTTAGAGCTAAGGAAGTTAAGGAGAATAGTGGTATGTGTCTGAGAGAGAGCTTGTGAGGGGCTGCAGAGCAGAAGGTCATCCACATACCGTAAGAGGACACTAGAGGCTAAAGGGCACGTAGCCAGATCTTGCGCCAGAGCCTGGCCAAAAAAATGGGGGCTGTCTCTAAACCCTTGGGGGAGGACTGTCCATGTTAGCTGGGAGGACTGTCAGGTTTCTGGGTCGGTCCATGTGAAAGCAAAGGGGAACTGGCAGTCTGGGTGTAAGGGAATAGTGAAAAAGGCATCTTCGAGGTCTATGACAGTAAAGTGAGTCGTACTGCTAGGGATGTCAGAAAGCAAGGTATAGGGATTGGGGACAATCGGATGGGCAGGGATCATGGCCTCGTTTATCAGTCCAAGTTCTTGGACCAGTCGGTAGCCGCCAGCAGCTTTCCGTACCGGGAGAATGGGGGTATTGTAGGGCGAGGTCGTGGGGACTAGGAGGCCCTGGCCTAAGAGTTGGGCTATGATTGGTTTAAGACCATGTAGGTGAGTCTGAGAGATGGGGAATTGAGGGCGGTTTGGGAAGTGGGAAGGATCACATAGTTTAATCAGGACAGGGGTGTGATGGGTTGCTACCAGAGGGATTTCAGTGTCCTAGATGTTAGGGTCGACAACTGGAGCCTCAGGGGAGCAGAGGAGGAGTAGGGGCAAGGGGAGAGATTGGGAAAGTGAGAGAGGTAGGTGAATGGTGGCCCTAAGCTTAGCTAAAATGTCCCGCCCCAGCAGGGGAGTGGGGCATGAAGGGATCATCAGAAAAGAGTGTGCGAACAGGAAGTGGTCAAGCTGACAGGGCTGTGGCCCAGTCTGCAAGGGTTGTGAAGATGTGCCATCTATACCCACCACCGAGACCTGGGAAGGATGCAAGGTGCCCCCGAAGGAGGGAAGGACCGAATAAGTAGCCACTGTATCTATCAAGAAATTGATAGACTTACCCGCCACTTGAAGCATTACCCTGGGCTCGGCTTGGGTTATGGGGATCCCCAAGTCTGGGCGCCGTCAATCTTCATCAAAGGAGAGAAGTTCCAAGGTGGGGTGTGGGGAGGAAATGTCCTTTTGGGAGCCCAGACCTTGGCCCGGTAAGGCCGGGGCCTGAGTTGCCTGGGGACAATCACTCGCCCAATGTCCCGGCTGTTTGTAACGAGGGCAGGGCTTTGTCGGGAGCCGGGGGTTTGGGCATTGGCGGGCCCAGTGGCCCTCATGACCGCATTTGAAGCAGGCTCCTGCTGGTGGCTTCTGGGGACCCACCTTCTGTCCCGTGGCCGGCCACAGGGCTGCTACCAGTGCCTGGGTGTGTCTCTCAAGGAGGTTAGCCTGGAGTTCGGCTTTTTGTTTAAGCCTTGCCTTGCGGCTGGCTTTGGCGGCTTCCTCTCAGGTGTTATAAACCTTGAAGGCCATTTTTACCAGGTCTTGGAGGGGGGTCTAAGGCCCATCCTCAGCCTTGGAGAGTTTTTTTTCTGATGTCTGAAGCTGATTGGGATATAAAGTGGTTGGCTAGGGCAGTAACCCGCACCGGAGAATCTGGGGGCAATCTGGGTATAGGTGGTGAGAGCTTCTGTCAGCCTGTTAAGAAAGGCTGCTGGGTTCTCATCGGGGCCCTGGGTTACTTCATCTAGTTTAAGTAGGTTTATTACCTTGAGAGAGCTGGTCTCCATTCCCTCCAATAGGCATTCTACCATGTGCTGAATGTTGGCTCTTTCTCTCTGTCCCTCCTGATAGTCCCAGTCTGGGTCTACGTCTGGAATAGCAGCCGCTCCGGGTGGCCGGGCAGGGTCTGCTGGGTTGGCTAGATGTCTCTGGTCTGCTACCAGTCTTGCTGAGGCCCAAATGGCCTTTTTTTCCTCTGGGGTAGTAGTGGACCCCAGGATGACAAATACGTCCTGCCAGGTGAGGGCGTAAGACCGAGACAGCTGGGTAAAGTTTTTGATGTAGTTGGAGGGGTTGGCCAAATAGGAGCCTAGCCACTGTTTGATATGGGCAAGGTCTTGGAATGAAAAGGGTACGTGGACATGGGTGAGACCCTCTGGGCTGGCCACCTGGCGGAGAGGAAGCAGGGGAGCTGGCGTTAGATTGGGAGCGGTGTGGGACCTTGTGTATGAGCTGACCGGTGAGTCAGAAAGGGGTGGGCATGGAGGAAGGGGTGGATACTGAGGCGGAGCCAAGGGAGCGCGAGAGGCATAGTCACAGGAGGGCTGGGCTGTGAGGGCCATGGGGGAGGAGTGGATATGGAGGGAGTTGGTGAGGGCGATAGAGGGGGAGTTGGTGTAGGGCTAGGAAGGGCCATGGTTAGGAGAATTTTAGAAGGGGAACAGTGGGTATATAGGGTGGGACAGGAGCGCAACAGCCAGAAAGCCTGTACGTAGGGTACCTCAGACCATTTTCCCATCCTCTGGCAGTAATTATCTAAGTCACGGAGGATGTTAAAATCGAAAGTTCCGGTTGGCGGCCATTGTGAGCTGTTATTTACAGAATATTGGGGCCATGTCTCAGGACAAAGGAAGGTTAAGCGTTTGGAACGAATTTCTCCGGAGATATGTAGAGTTCTGAGGTTGGCGAGTAAACATTTTAGTGGTGTAGACCAAGGTTGGTTGGCCCTGGAGGCAGATGCCCCATGGCGACTACGAAACGAAGGTCCTGGACCAATCGTTGGTGAGGCTGGGAGTGGTCCGGTCAGGCGTCCCCTAACGGGCCATCAACCCAGCGAGCAGAGGGCCACTCAGCCAAGACGGACGTCTCCAAGTTGACTGGCGCCGAGGAATAGTAGGCCTGGCCTGCGGAGGAGGGGTCCAGACGCGGTGGCGATTTAAAGGGACTGAGACACCCTAGGAATAATCACATGGGAGCAATGCCCCCCAGAGCCCGACCGATGGAACTTACCCGTATCCTGCCAGACGGTTGGATGGTCCCGGAGGGGTGACGGGGTGACAGGGTGCCCTGGTCCGGTGTGGGCCAGACCCGAGGGGGGCCGCAAATCCCGCTTGTCGGGGGATGAGCCCTCGCCTCGGGCCCCACGTTGGGCGCCAAATGTTAGGTACAAAAAACGGCCAGGACACCAAAAGAGTGTATAACAGGGTTTTTAATGGTGAAGCGCTCCCGGGCAGGGTTCCCGGACCCGAGCGAGGCAGGTCGAAAAGTCCGCACCGGGTCGGTGTTGGGGGCGGCTTTTATACGTTCATTGCGAGGGATGGTCAGGCTAGATGGACAGGGGTTCGGATAGGTCGCCAGGCCGAGGCGTCTCGGGCTGACAGGTCCTTCCACGAGGCTACAGTGGGGCGGCTTTAGCTGGCAGTGTGCTGTCATTGGTCCCCGGGATCTGGGAAGCTCCTTCCGTTAGGGACTTCCCCCACCGGCAGGAGGAAGAGGAGGGGCGGGCGGCCTATCATTGCCCCCAGGGTCCGGCCTTACACACTCCAGTATTATTGCCTGGAAATCCCACGGACAGAGGAGACTGGTAGGCTACAGCCCATGGGGTCGCAAAACGTCGGACACGACTGAGCAACTTCACTTTCACTTTACCAGCACGAGAGCTGAGTGCAATTGTCCCGTGGTACCTGGGCAGATTCCCACAGCGGCTGCTTTTCCCACCACACTGTCCAGTGCACTTAGATCAGCACCCAGCACCTAGATCTTGGTCGAATGCCAGAGTCAATGGGAAAGGACGAAAGAAGATAATATGGGGAAGTCGTTCCGGTTTATACATGATCTGAACTTTGTGCTGACCTGAACAGCCTGCCTTGTGTATCCAAAAGACACAGTAGCTCTGACTTGAGGCCCTCTTCTCTTTTAAGTAATAATAACTCCAAGTAATAATACAACTTCAGTGGCACTGACCTGTCAGTCAGTCACCTGTATAAATGAAATCCCAATACGACCCACACACAGACTGAGTTTAAAGCCCATCATTTTTATCTAGACTCCAAGTGGATCTCGGTGGCTTTAAGCGGGAACTGCCTGAGGTCAGAAGACATGAATACAGGAGTAACCTTAGAGATATAAGGAAAAGGCAGGTGGGTAGAGACAGAAGATCTCATTCCTGAATGAGAATGCAGGGTAGAAGGACCTGCACTTAACAAGGTTATGAAATAGAAACCCTCTTAAAGAACTGGATACAGTAGCAAGCGAGTTTTAAGTCACAGTGTTGGCATTTTACCCTCATTCAACTTACTCACTTACTCTGGCTTTTACAATAATCAGGATTGCTTGCAGAGCACGT
The DNA here is from genome assembly GCF_032405125.1 of Capricornis sumatraensis. Classification (NCBI taxonomy): domain Eukaryota; kingdom Metazoa; phylum Chordata; class Mammalia; order Artiodactyla; family Bovidae; genus Capricornis; species Capricornis sumatraensis. The sequence goes on from NC_091076.1 coordinate 93,432,122, forward strand.
AAACAAACGTGAAAAACTCCCTGAGATAACCAAGTGCTTAATAGGAAAGGTGCAGTTTCTGCCTTTGGGTACTTTCGTCAGTGTCCCCGAGGGGGTGCACCGTTCCTGGAGGTACTGCAATACCAGGTCGATGCTCGGAGTGGACGGAGCAAGCTCCTATTCCAACTCCCTGCTCTAAAAATCCTTTTAATATATTGTCCTCGGATAGAGAACGTATCAGATATTAAACTGATAAGAACAGATACTACACTTGATCTTAGCCAAAAGGCCGAGAAGCGATACCGTGGCACCGCCCGTCGCTGTCACCGTCCTGCTGTCCTGCATGTTGCACTCGGGGTGACCGGGTCCCCGCTCACTCCAGGTCTCCCTTCCTTGGCCTCGTTGACAGTGCTCTGGCGGCACTACACCAGACGCTCGAGCAGAAGTTGGATTCTCCACACTGTAAACGAGAAATTCCGCATCCGCTGTGGCTTTGTGGTTCTCTGGCGGAAGCGCCGTCTCGAAATCTGCATGCCCCGCCCTCTGTCGCCAAGAAGGCGTGGCTCCGGCGGGACCGCAGCGCCCTGGGGACGGCCTCGGGGCGGCGGCAGGGGAGCTCCTCCTTGGTGCTAGTGGAGAGGAGAGACCCGACCGGAGGGGGTGTGGGGTGGCCGGCGAGAGGGACCCGTGCGACGAGCTGTTGGCCGAGAGTTTTCCCGAAGCCAAGGTCGCAAGACTCACTCGCCAGAAACGCCCGGACTGCAGTGTGTTACACAGGCCTCCGCCTGCGGAGAGAGGGGCCCCGTAGGGTCGGGTGTGTGGAGGGGGCTTCCCGGCCAGGCGGAAGGCGGATGGCCCACAGTGGGGAAGGGAGGGGGCGTGTGGATGCGGAGGGCGGGCCGGGCCGCGGGAGGGGTTCACTGCAACTCCAGCGCCCTTGTCCTTCGGTGCCTCTAGGAACCAAAGCGATCCCGGGCTTCCTACCGAAAGCTCCCTCCGCCAAGGTCCTCGTTTCCCTACCCCTCCTCCTCAGCTGTGGGCCTCGCTGGTGGCTCAGATTGTCAAGAAACCGCCTGTAATACAGGAATCATGGGTTCGATTCCTGGCTCGGAAGATCCCCTAGAGGAGGAAACGGAAACCCAGGACTGTGTTCTTGCCTAGGAATTCCCATGGACTCAGGAGCCTGGTGGGTCACAAGGTCCCAAACAGTCGGACACTCCTTAGCGACTAAACAACAGGAAATATTCTGATGATCTGAGATGTCACAGCCACTAACGACTTGCAGCTAGGGCACTGTGGGCTGGTGGTTCCTCCCAATTCAGAGGTACTGAAAGTGGAAAAAACACATGGGGTTTTCAAAGACTTAGTATTAAAAATTGTAAGATATCTCTGTAATGATGATATTAATTACATATTGCAATGTTATTTAGATATCTGTTTGTGTGTGTGGGGGGGTACGGAGTGTGCCCCAAAGTTTGCAAGAACCCTGAGGAGGGATGGGATGGAAACCTCCCTGCCTTGTCCTTGAAAGGCTAGAGTTCTAACCACTGATCACCGGAGAATTTTGAGATAACTTGGTTAAAGAACATATTAAACTTAATTTCACCCACTTCTCTCTATTTTTTTTATATGCCTAAGAATGTTTGCATTTACCTGGAGAAGGGAATTCCCTGGCAGGTCAGTGGTTAGGCCTCAGTGCTTTCAGTGCAGGAGTCCAGGTTACATCCTAGGTTGGAGAACTGGGAATCCAAAAGCCACACAGTGTGACCAGATTTAAAAAAAAAAAAACACTGTTATGTGTGTGCCTCACCTGTTTCTTGAAAGCACTGTTACAGATGGAAGTGCTGAGAGGCTAAGCATCTTGCCTCATGAGAAAAGAAGTAAGGATTTGCATTCAAGCATCCTGCTAACCACTGGAACTTCGGGTTTTTTACAATAGGGGTCCTGATATTTCAATTGGGAATGATAAGAATGCCTCTCTGATGAGGGTACTTGTGAAGCTACACGAGAAAACGCAGCACATCAGAATGTCTTAATGAGTATATCCTAGGGATGTTACTTCCTGCCTGTAAAATAGAAATGATTCCATTTGAAGTCTTGCAAACTATCTACACCTACTCACCCTGAGCTTTCCTGTTTCACATCCCGGTCTCTCTGGTCTTGTATTTCTGTTGGCTGCCAAGTGGCTTTGACACCCATGATGCTCACGTGGCATAGATACACGTGTAGATATGGACACAGACACATAGAATGTAGGTATGTTCACAAATATACAGTCATTAGTGCTGTACTTTCACCTTGATCGTAAACCTTTTGTTTGCTGGTCTGTTCGGAGCACCTAATGCTCTGAATGTACATGATTTTTGATGAATATGTGTTGAGTGACTGGATGAGGGTCCAATGAGACAATGTATACTGTGCTTAGGGTAGGTCTGACAAAGTCTTCAAATTTCTGAATCAGACATTTTGAAAGGAGGCCCCAGCTCTGTGTTTATCAAGTCCTCCAGATGATTCTGAAAAACTCCCAAATTTGAGCATGCACTCATTCGTGTGGGCCAAATAACATGGGTGACTTGACAGAAATCTATGAAATCAAGAAGATGAATCAGGGATTTCTTGGTGGTCCAGTAGTTAGGTATCTGCCTCCCTGTGCAGGGGACACAGTTTGATTCCTGGTGCAGAACTAAGATTCCCCCATGCATGGAGGCATGTAAGTCTGAGGGCTCTGGAGCCTGTGTGTCACAACTAAGATCCAAAACAGCCAGAAAGTAAATACATTTTTAAAAAGCTGAATCAAACATGTAAGGTCTCTGGGGATTGGCCCCTGTTGTGAAAGCTCTAAAGATTCCCTCGACTGAGATAACTGGCTGACAGCGAGTTCCCTGCACAGCTGGAGCCTGATTCTCTCCCCTCAACTCACCTCCCTGTCTCTCTCCGGTGGGCTTGTTCCTCCCCCCTCGCAGTTGTTGGCTGTTGTTCCCATGGCACTGTCACCTTCTTGGGGCTCTGACTGCTGTTTCTTGCTGATCACCCAATGCCCTCCTGAGGCCAAGGTCTCCCCAAGTGCCAGTCTCCTGTGCAGATGGATGCTGGAACCTGTCCCTGTGTGGATCTGTCTCCTAAGACACCACAACCTGCTGCAACTGCCTCTTCTCCACCCTCCAGCCTCCTCCCGCCTCGGCCTTCCCAGCACCAGCTATTAGGCCTTCAGTAAAAGCATAAGAAATGTCACTGAAATCAGATTTCCTGCTCAGAAAATGTTCATTTACATCTGATCAGTATCAGTTCAGTCGCTCAGTCGTGTCCTACTCTTTGCGATCCCATGAACCGCAGCATGCCAGGCCTCCCTGTCCATCACCAACTCCCGGAGACCACCCAAACCCATGTCCATTGAGTTGGTGATGCCATCCAACCATCTCATCCTCTGTCGTCCCCTTCTCCTTGTGCCCTCAGTCTTTCACAGCATCAGGGTCTTTTCAAATGCATCAGCTCTTTGCATCAGGTGGCCAAAGTATTGGAGTTTCTGCTTCAGCATCAGTCCTTCCAATGAACACTGAGGACTGATCTCCTTTAGGATGGACTGGTTGGATCTCCTTGCAGTCCAAGGGACTCTCAAGAGTCTTCTCCAACACCACAGTTCAAAAGCATCAATTCTTCGGCGCTCAGCTTTCTTTATAGTCCAGCTCTCACATGACCACTGGAGAAACCATAGCCTTGACTAGACAGACGTTTGTTGACAAAGTAATGTCCTTGTTTTTCAATATGCTATCTAGGTCGGTCATAACTTTCCTTCCAAGGAGTAAGCGTCTTTTAATTTCATGGCTGCAATCACCATCTGCAGTGATTTTGGAGCCCAGAAAAATAAAGTCAGTCACTGTTTCCACTGTTTCCCCATCTATTTGCCATGAAGTGATGGGACCGGATTCCATGATCTTCGTTTTCTGAATGTTGAGCTTTAAGCCAATTTTTTCACTCTCCTCTTTCACTTTCATCAAGAGGCTGTTTAGTTCTTCTTCACTTTCTGCCATAAGGGTGGTGTCATCTGCATATCTGAGGTTATTGATATTTCTCCTGGCAATCTTGATTCCAGCTTGTGCGTCCTCCAGCCCAGCATTTCTCATGATGTACTCTGCATATAAGTTAAATAAGCAGGGTGACAATATACAGCCTTGACATACTTCTTTTCCTATTTGGAACCAGTCTGTTGTTCCATGTCCAGTTCTAACTGTTGCTTCCTGACCTGCATACAGGTTTCCCAAGAGGCAGGTCAGGTGGTCTGGTATTCCCATCTCTTTCAGAATTTTCCACAGTTTATTCTGATCCACACAGTCAAAGACTTTGACATAGTCAATAAAGCAGAAATAGATGTTTTTCTGGAACTCTCTTGCTTTTTCCATGATCCAGAGGATGTTGACAATTTGATCTCTGGTTCCTCTGCCTTTTCTAAAACCAGCTTGAACATCTGGAAGTTCACGGCTCATGTATTGCTGAAGCCTGACTTGGAGATCATATATCTCATCATACCTCCACAAAAACCACTTGAAAAGGGTGGCTTTTCCATTCCCAACCTCAAACTGTAGTGAAGGTCCTGTCTGAAAAGAAGACTCCAGGGGTTTTCCCTGGCAGTGCAGAGGTTAGGACTCCACGCTTTCACTGCCAAAGGCAACGGTTCAATACCCGGTAGGCATCTAAGATCCCACGAACCCGGTGGCATGGGCAGAAAAAGAAACGAACAAAAAAACCACAGAAGGAGGGAAAGGAACCTGTTCAACTTCACACCACTTTGCTTCAGACTTGGGCAGTGACAGACTCATCCACCAGGGGGCAGCATCTGCTCCTTTTCTGCCCTGGCCTGGGCCCTGGGAGTTGGTTTTGGATGAGTTGCCTCTGAAAGTGCCCCTGGTGGGAGAAAAGGGTCTCTAAGGGGCCCTTTCCTACAGTTTTTCTTTTCACATTCATTCTAAGTAGTAGCTTGTGTTTTCCCCATTTTATTCTTTCTTTTCTTGGCCTTGGCATCTTATTTCCGAAACCAGGAATGTACCCTGTGTACAGTGGAAGAACAGAAATGTAACCCTGGACCACTGGGGAATTCCCTCTCCAATTCATTCTTGAGGAAGCAAAGCGGGAATTTGAAATTCGTGTCTTTGTCATTCCCTGGCAGAAGCCGCTCTTGGACCTCCCATCCCCCTCCTGCAGACTCCTCTCCTCCCTTCAATTGTGCACTCAGACAGGTCCTCGGTTGGGATGCAGTGGAGACAAGGATGGTGAGCTCCATCGATCTTGTACCCTCCCCTACGCCAGAGCCTGCGTTGTCCTGGGGAAAGGGACCTGGAATCAACTAAGCCCCTCATTACATGCTGAGGAAACCAAGGCTCCAAGGGGGGAGGTGGCTTTTCCAAGCCAGTTCACATGTCAGGACAGGAGTCATGATGACTCTCAGCCCAGGGTTCAGCCCACCAGGCCTTAAGGGGGGCCTCTCTCTCCAGGGTCATTCCTCCCATGGCCTCTGTTTTTCTCCTCTAAGAAATCCCTCCTCCCCGGTAAAGCCCTGAGGGTTCAGTATTACCCAGACCTTGCCTGGAAGTACAGGATTTTATAGGTATCCTTCCCAACCCCCGAAGTGTCAGGGAACAGAGACCAGGAACCTCCCAGCTAAGGCTGGGTGCTTGGTTCTCACACTCAAGGAAACCCTTGAGTACATTTAGTCAATCCATCATGTAGTCATGAATCATGGAAGATTTCCTGATTGCCTACTGGGCGGCAGGCAGAGTGCTGGGCACTGCGGAGCTACGGCTGTGAAGAACCAGCTTCTGGCTCAGCGCTTAGTCTGGTGGGGAGACAGCTCTGAGGAAGACCCTCCACAGAGCCACTGGAATCTGACCCAGGTCGGGGAGCCAATGGGAGGAAGCAGGTAGTTCCCAGCTAGTCTCTCCTACTGTCTGGAATGTTTCTTTGCCTCCTGGCCACTTAAACTTGCCTCTGATGTCACCACTGGAGAGGCCTTCATGAGCCCCCCCTCCTCCATGTAAAGTAGATCTCTCCCCAGTCACACTCCCAGAACATTTCCCTGTTTTATTTTTCTCGATGGCCTATGTCACTATCTGAAATGACCCTCTAGAGTCACTGTCTGTCTCTCCCTATTTCTTACTATAATGTTCACCCTGTGAGGGCAGGTTCTTATCCGTTTCACTGAGGCCTTCAACCTGGCAGGCACTCCATCCATGAATGCTCAAAGTAAAAAGGTCTGAATGTTCTCTCTAGGGAATGCTCTAGTGCACTCTGTCCTGGGCTGTGATCTTGTGGCCAAAGCCTGCAGAAGTGATGCTGCCAGGAAACAAAATGGTCATTAATGGAGGAAGGTTCCATGGGCTCCAGGCTGGATGTGGAGATGGGGACTGGAATTCCCATTTAAAGGATACTGGACTGGGCCCTGACAAACTGGGTCCCTTCCTTCACCCCCACTTTGTCCCACTTCCTCCTTGCCATTTGTTTATCAATGCCTTTCCTGGCAAAGGGAAAGGATGAAGGATGGGGGAGAGACTGCCAGTTTCAGGTCTCTTATCTTTAATCAAGTGACAGGTTCCCTCTTGGGTGAGAGGCCCAGGAGATGGAAGAGAGGAGATAGGGAGTTTCAAAGATTGTCGAAAAAACAATATCTGATTGTTCACAGCCCACTTCAGCTAATTTCTAGCTGGGTGACTTTCACAAGTTACTTAACCTTTCTGTTCTTTAGTTTCTCTTTTTAGGGAAAATACACTTGGGTGGAGCTGAGAATTTAAAAAATTCCTAGAGCTGAGGGTTTTCCCCTGGGGACTCCAGCAAACCCACACTGTTTCAGAGATCTGTTAGGTGTTGGGAGCAGTGCCTTGTCCACAGGATAGAAGAAATAATCCCGTAATAAAAAGAAACAAAACTACTAAAGGATCTGGACACCTCCTTATTACAGTGGTTTGAAAGTTAAAGGAAATTTTGCATAATATTGGTCCATGGATATGAGCCTCACAAGAAACAGTACCCTCCTAAGTAAACCACCCCAACAGGGCAACAGAAAACCACACGTTGGTAAAACAAAACAGAAACCTTCACGTGAGACAGGTACGCAGAGCAAAACAAGGAAAACACTGAAAAAGATGTAACAAGCCTGTTGTTCATACTTTCTCTTTCCCCTGAGAGGCTGCACCATTCCTGCAGGTACTACAATACCAAGTCAATGGGTGGAGTGGACGGAGTAAGGTTCTATTCCAACTCCCTGCTCCAAACATCCACTTACTAAAATGTCCTGGCATAGAGGATGTGGTGTTGTTTCGTGGTGTTCGGTTGCTAAGTCCTGTCTGACTCTATGCATCTCCGTGGATTGCATCACGCCCAGACCTCCCGGTCCTTCAGTATCTCCTGGAGTTGGTCAAACGCATGTCCACTGATGTGGTGATGCCATCCAATCATCTTATCCTCTGTCTTCCTTCTCCTGCCTTCAATCTTTCCCAGCATCACAGTCTTTTCCAGGGAGTGGGTTCTTCCCATCAGGTGACCAATGTATTGGAGCTTCAGCTTCAGTGTCAGTGCTTCCAAGGAGAATTCAGGGTTGATTTCCTTTAAGATGGACTGGTTTGATCTCCTTGTGATCCAAGGGACTCTCAGGAGTCTTCTCCAGCACCACAGTTCCAAAGTTCTTTGGCCTCTGACATTTTTATAGCCCAGCTCTCACATCCCTCCGTGACTACTGGAAAGACCATAGCCTTGACTATAGGGACCATTGTCGATAAAGTGATGTTTTTGCTTTTTTAACACGCTGTCTAGGTTGTCGTAGCTTTCCTGCCAAGAAGCAATCATCTTCTGATTTCCTGGCTGCAGTCACCATCCTCAGTGATTTTAGAGCCCAAGAAGAGGAAATCTGTCACTGCTTCCACATTTCCCCTGTTCAATTAGCAATGCAGTGATGGGACCAGATGTCATGACCTTAGTATTTTTACTATTGAAGGGTTTTTTTTTTAATTAATTATTTATTTTTGACTGCGCTGGGTCTTTGTTGATGCTAGAGTCTTCTCTAGTTACCAGCGGGGGCTACTCTCTAATTGTGGTTCATGGGCTCTAGAGTACAGGCTCTATTTGGACCACGGGCTTAGCACGTCATCATGAACTCAGCCAGAGCCTGCCTCTGTAACGTTGGGCCTGGCCTGTGCTGGGCACAGCAGCTGCAGGGAAGTTTCTGTTCTCAGGGAGCAGACAGTTTCGTGAAAGTAACCATAGGCAGCCCTCATGGCGTGGGAAAGCCATGTAGCACATTTTCCATTGGGGTTGCCTGGCTGCAGGGTGCAGGGCATGCGGTGGGAACAAAACCAAGAATCTACACTGGTCTGCTTGCTGATGGACCTGGCCATGGGCTCAGGCCAGCTCTGCATGTGAAACCAGGTTAAAAGCCCGGTGCCCCAGGGCCCCCGGGAAGAGGTTGGGCTGCCTCACTTTTCTGAGTCTAAAAATGGGATGACGACCTAGGGCTTTTGGTGACAGAGTGTGTGGCTCTAAAGCACATGTTCCAGCTTTCTTGCGTGTTTAGCTTGGGTTTTGTGAGTGCATTGCTATTTACCCCATGAAATCACGTGTACAACACTCTGCTTTGTAACTGGACTTGTATTATCACTTTTTTCTGTGACCATCCATTTCATGTTAGCTACATTGTTAGTCAGCTTATCATTAAATTAACCGTGAATCCTTTTAGTGGCCTGTGAAGTGGTAACTAGTCCATTTTGTGGTCTTTTGACACACTGTTTTTATAAATTGCATCATTGGCTAATTAGTTGATACTTAAAATTCTTCGAGGATTTCTCTGTGGTTTCGTGCTTGATTTCTTTCCGAATATTTGTAAAAGAACAATTCTGTATGTTTTCCTTGCTGTTGGAGTTCTCTGGCGGTGTGTCAGCTTTCATCATTGGTTTTGATTTCGTGTCTCATCCTGTTGTCTGCTTAGTTGTTGTCAATCCAGAACCCTCCCCCGCCCCCAAGGCTGTAGTTTACCCATCCATCTCCCTTCCCCCGTCCCCCCACTTGCTCTGGTCATAGCTGTGCTGTGGTCCACAGCGTGTGTTCCCTTAGTTGGGTCTGTGCTTTGTCTTCATGTCTCATTAAATGGTGTTTTTCCCCCATAGCAGTAAGTTGAATTGGTGTATCACTATGTAGTTACAGGAGAAGGCAATGGCAACCCACTCCAGTACTCTTGCCTGGAAAATCCCATGGACGGAGGAGCCTGGTAGGCTGCAGTCCACGGGGTCGCACAGAGTTGGACACGACTGAAGCGACTTAGCCGTAGCAGCACTTAGCACTTGTGTCAAAGGGGGTTTAGTTGCCCCAGGGCATGTGAAATATTCCTGGACCAGGAATTGAACCAATCCCCTACATTGGCAAGGGGATTCCTAATCACTAGGCTAGGAAGGAAGTCCAGTACTGAGTTTTAAGCCAGCTTTTTCACTCTTCTCCTTCACCCTCAGCAAGAGTCATTCGTCCTGGCTTATTCATGATCTGAACTTTGTGCTAACCTCAAAAGCCTGCCTTGTGTATCCAAAAGACACAGTGGTCTTACTTTAGGCCCTCTTCTCTTCGGAACTCTAAGGAAGAAGACAACTCTGTCAGTGGCACTGACCTCTCCTTGTCAGTCAGTCACCTGGATAAATGAAATCCCAGTACAACCGACACACTGAGTGGAAAGCCCATCATTTTAAACTCAACTCCAGGTGGAATCTGGTGTCTCTGAGGAGGAACTGCTTGAAGACAGAACACAAAAACACAGAAGTAATGTTAGAGATCTCAATAGAAGGCAGGGGCATAGATACAGAAGATTCAAGCTAGTACTCTGGTTTTGTTCTAAAGACATCTCCGGAGGGACTGGGGATATCAAGTGGGAGTTTCGACCCTCGCTCCTTTTGTAGCATGCATAAAGTGACAAATGAAAGCGGGAAAACCAGTTTCCCAAGACTGTAAGGCAAAAAAGAAATGGTTTTCAGGAAAATAGAGGCTTAAACAGACACTTCAAACTACACCTCCAAAACTGTAGAAACAGAAGAGACCAAGTTCAAGACTTGGCTGACTCCGGAGAAAAATCAGTTTCTGCCTTTGGGTACTTCAGTAAGTGTCCCCGAGAGGAGGCACCGTTCCTGGAAGCACTGCAATACCAGGTCGATGCGTGGAGTGGACGGAGCAAGCTCCTATTCCAACTCCCTGCTCCAAAAATCCACTTAATATATTGTCCTCGGATAGAGAACGTATCAGATATTAAACTGATAAGAACAGATACTACACTTGATCTTAGCCAAAAAGGCCGAGAAGCGATACTGTGGCACTGCCCGTCGCTGTCACCGTCCAGCTGTCCTGCATGTTGCACTCAGGGTGACCGGGTCCCCGCTCACTCCAGGTCTCCCTTCCTTGGCCTCGTTGACAGTGCTCTGGCGGCACTACACCAGACGCTCGAGCAGAAGTTGGATTCTCCACGTTGTAAAAGAGAAATTCCGCATCTGCCCTGGCTTTGTGGATCGCGGGCGGAAGCGCCGTCTCGAATCTGCATGTCCCGCCCTCTGTCGCCAAGAAGGCGTGGCTCGGCGGGACGGCAGCGCCCTGGGGACGGCCTCGGGGCGGCGGCAGGGGAGCTCGTCCTTGGTGCTAGTGGAGAGGAGACACCCGACCGGAGGGGGTGCGGGGTGGCCGGCGAGAGGGACCCGTGCGACGAGCTGTTGGCCGAGAGTTTTCCTGAAGCCAAGGTCGCAAGACTCACTCGCCAGAAACGCCCGGACTGCAGTGTGTTACAGAGGCCTCCGCCTGCGGAGAGAGGGGCCCCGTAGGGTCGGGTGTGTGGAGGGGGCTTCCCGGCCAGGCGGAAGGCGGATGGCCCACAGTGGGGAAGGGAGGGGGCGTGTGGATGCGGAGGGCGGGCCGGGCCGCGGGAGGGGTTCACTGCAATTCCAGCGCCCTTGTCCTTCGGTGCCTCTAGGAACCAAAGCGATCCCGGGCTTCCTACCGAAAGCTCCCTCCGCCAAGGACCTCGTTTCCCTACCCCGCCTCCTCAGCTGTGGGCTAAGCTAGTGGCTCAGATTGTAAAGAATTCGCCTGTAATGCAGGAAACCTGGGTTCGATTCCTGGGTCAGGGAATCCTCTGGAGAAGGAAATGGCGACACACTCTGCCATTTTTGCCTGGGAAATCCTATGGACAGAGTAGCCTGGCAGCCTGCTGTCCAGGGGGTCGCAAAAGACAGACAGGACTTAGCGACAAAACAACCACCACCACCACCATTCTATTGATTGAGCTGTCACAGCCACTAGCCACATGCAGCCAGAAAGCGCCCCGCCGGTGGTTCCTCCCAATTCAGAGGTATTGAAAGTGTAAAACACACATGGGCTTTCAAAGACTTAGTATTAAAAACTGTAAAATATCTCTGTAATTTTTATATTAATTACCTATTGTAATGATATTTTAGATATATCTTTTTTTTCTGGGGAGGAGCCTCTGCATGGTTTGGAAGAACCCTGAGGTGGGTTGGAACCCAGGCCCTTGTCATCGAAGGCATGGAGTTCTATCCACTGGACCACCAGAGCATTTCTGAAATATCTTGAGTTAAAGAACATATTAAACTTAATTTCTCTTGCTTCTCTTTATTTTTTTTTATGCCTAAGAATATTTAAATTTATCTGCAGGATGGAATTGCAGTCCAGTGGTTAGGCCTCAGTATTTTCAGTGCAGGAGCCCAGGTTCCATCCTTGGCTAGGAACCTGGGGTCCCCAAAGCCACACAGCATGTCCAAAGGGGGAAAAAGTTACCTTGTATGAGTCGCATAATTCTATTGAAAGCACTGGTGCAGATGGAAGTGCTGAGAGGCTAAGCAATTGCCTAATGTGAAACAAAATCAGGATTCCCATTCAAGCATCTTGCTAACCACTGGGGCCTCAGGTTTTTTTAAACAGGGGTCCAGAATTCATGCTTTTGAACTGTGGTATTGGAGAAGACTCTTGAGAGTTCCTTGGACTGCAAGGAGATCAAACCAGTCCATCATAAAGGAAATCAGTCCTGAATATTCATTGGAAGGACTGATGCTGAAGCTGAAGTTCCAATACTTTGGCCACCTGATGCTAAGAACCAATTCACTGGAAAAGACCTTGATGCTGGGAAAGATTGAAGGCGGGAGGAGAAGGGGATGACAGAGGATGAAATGGTTGGATGGCCTCACTGACTCAATGGACATGAATTTGAGTAAGTTCTGGGAGTTGGTGATGGACAGGGAAGCCCACTGTGCTGCAGTCCATGGGATCACAAAGAGTTGGACACGACTGAGTGACTGAACTGGCTGGCTCCTGATATTTCAATTGGGATGATTAAGAATGCCTCTCTGATTAGAGTACTTGTGAAGTCACATGTGGAAATGCAAGCACATGGGAATGCCTTCATGAGTACACTCCAGGGAAAGTCACATTTTGCCTGTAAAATAGGAATGATACCATTTTACAGTGTTGTGAGCTATCTCCACCTACTCACCCTGAGCCTTCCTGTTTCACATCCCACTTTCCCTGGTCTTGTATTTCTGCTGGCCGCCAAGTCAGATTTACACCCATAATGCTCAAATGGCATAGCTATACATGTAGATATGGACACAGACACATAGAATGTAGGTATATTCGCAAATATACAGCCAATAGTGCTGTATTATTGCCGGGGTCCAGCCTCGGTGGATCCAGGGTAATTTGAAGAGGAGACGGAATCGGCATCCTAGGGAAAAACTTATTTAATTACAGATATATAGAGAGATTAGAAACGGATGGAAGTAGGAAATATTAGTGGAGAAAAAGAGGCTGAATAACAACTTGGTTTACGTGGAATACCAATCACCACCTACATAGGCCACAGGCGTCTTTCTGTTCTCCCGAAGGAGAGGAGGCACTGAGGCCTCCCCGGTCCGATCTTAGAAGCCCAGGCAAAATTAGCAGGCTTGGTGAGTACCCATGTTCCAGATGGGAATTCAGCCAGAAGGGGAAAGAAAGAACGACACGGGGGAATCAGTCTTTCCAGAAACTGATCCCATTTCTTTATTTTTCAGGTTTGCTTATATACTTTTTGTTATACATAGGGATGAATACAAAGTCACGCAGGGTCAGCAGACCTGACCCTTGTCACAATCAGGTGCTTCTTATAAAATTATACAAAGGTCTTATGGGTTTTACATCATCTTCTGGCCATGAGGACTGCTGACATTTTATGGCCCTTTCTGATAACGGTCAGTCAACCAGAAAACTTATTTTTTTCCAGGGGTGATTTTTTCTTAAACCAGGTGCCACCCTCCAAATAAAGTTGCATTCCTATAGAGTGAGGGTGCAGTGGGTTACAATCAAGAAAGGAATTTACTTCGCCTAAAGTTTAACATGATTAATCTTAAAGGTTAATACTTATTTCTTCTATATGTTAGTTATATTCATTATAAGGGCAGGGAATATGGAGATTTAGCAGCAAATATTGGCTCAACAAATGAAAAACCCTTCACCAATATAATTTCTAATCAACCCACTATACTATACTAATAATTTTCTAACTTCTGAAAAGAGTCTGTATTTAGAAAGTTTTAAAGCATCTTGTGCCTCTCATGGTTGGGAGGCTGTAAACAATCACGTGTGGCAGGACGAACCCGCTCAGGCAGGCTAGAGAAGCTTCAGAGGAGTTTGTAAGTTGAAACACTCTTGTCACACCCAGGAATTTTTATTAACTGGAGCTGCAAGTTACCTCCTTCTCTGAGAGAAATGGTGATGGGGGAGAGCCCCCCGTAAAGTCAGAGGTGTAGGTGAGAGCATAAAACAGACTCTGGTTTTGGGGGTAGATGCTTGGGAACAGGGGGTTTCCTGAGGCTCTATCCCGCCTTTGCGTATGCTGAAGCCTCCTTCTTCATGACCTTTGCCATGGGCGGAGTTCCTCACGCTGGCTCTTTTGTTTGCTGAGCCTTTTTCAGCACTTATGACAGTGCTCCAAATGTGCTTAGTTCTTGTGAATATGTGTTGACTAAATGGATGAGGGACAAATGAGATCATGTAAAATGTGCTTAGCCTGGTCCTGACAACTCTTCAGGCCGCCCCATCCCATGAGGTCTGTTCAGATCTGGGTGCTCAGACCATCATCTGCTCACTCATTTGGTTTCCCTGAGAAGGGGTTGCTGTGGTCCCAACACTTCCATCATCTGTTCATGTCTCATAGACTTCCTCCTTGTCCTGCCTGGTGTCCTGCCCATTTGGACAGGTGTTTTAGTCTCCATTCTGAGTTGGAGGTGCCCTCAGGGCAAGAATGACTTCTGACCCGGGTCTCTCTACTAGCACCTGCCCAGGTGTGCCACCTACCTTACAGGTGATCAACGACAAAATAGGTAAAGTAAGAAAAAAATACTTGTGGGCTTCCCTGGTGGTCAAGTGGTTAAAAATCTGCCTGCCATTGCAGGGGACATGGGTTCAGCCCCTGTTCTGGAAAGATCCCACATGCTTCAAGGCAACAAATCCCAGTGGCACAACTACAGAGTCGGTGCTCCAGAGCCCTACACTCATTCTTATCTTCCTACCTGGGTCCAGCTGACCTTGACTCAGTTGGTCTCGCCAACTTCCGGGTAAGGACACTTACTGAGACTTGCATCAAGGAGTTCCAATCCAGAAGTCAAGGAACTAGCTTTCTTTTTTTTTTAAATTAAAACAATTTGTGGCCACACTGTGTGGCATGGGATGTTACTTCACCAACCAGGTTCAAACCCCCAATCTCTGCTTTGGAAGCACAGGGTCCCAACCATTGGACTGCCAGGAGAGTCCCTCAAGAAACTGTTCCCAGGCCTCAGATTTACCCGCTGATGGTTTGTTAGTGTCCCTGTGGGGGAACCAGGTGCTGCTTTTGGCACATTCCTGGTCATAATCTCATTGTTCATCACTCGTTTCCCTGGGGAAATGTTCCCACCCACCAAGTCTCAGGGGAGAGAGGCACTGGACTCACTCATGATACTTCTAAAGGTCTCCCAAGTCCAGAGGTCTTCCCACAAGGCCAGGGAGCCAGCTGTCAGACACAAACCTTGACTCATCCATTCTTTCATCTGACGCTGATTTGCTAGGTGCCTCTGATGGGACAGAGCTGTTAGGGGTTTGTGCTAAGTCACTTCAGTTCTGTCTGACTCTTTGTGACCCCATGGACTGTAGCCCGCCAGTTTCCCCTGTTCGTGGGATTCTCCAGGGAAGAATACTGGAGTGGGTTGCCATGCTCTTCTCCATTTAGGGGTTTGGGTGATAATAATATCTCTGTTGTCCACTTCCAGGAGAACATTGGAAGTACTATTTGTCAGGGAATATATACAGCCTTGTGGGCAACTCTCTAGAAATCTGTTCTAGACCCTTTCTGCTCAAAGTATGGTCTGTGAACAGCTACAGCCCCATCACCTTGGAGCTGGTTAGAAATGCAGGATGCAGGCACAAGTCAGACCTCTGGCTTTTTTTGAAGGGGCTGCCAGGGCTGCTGAAGCAAAATGCCATAGGCTGGTGGCTTAAAGAATGGAAATGTATTTTCTTACAGTTCTGGAGACTGGATGTCCTCAACCAGTGAGAGCCCTCTCCTTGGCTTCCAGATGGCAGATTTCTCTCCATATCTTCATGTGTTAGACAGAGAAAGAATAAGCTCTCTGGTGTCTCATCTCATAAGGGAGCTAATCCCAATAAGAGGGCCCCATCCTCATAACCTCTTCTTAAACTAAATGCGCCCCACTCCCCAGATGTCTCGCCTCCAAATAGCGCTTCAAGTATGAAGTTCGGGGGCACGATACAATCCAGAATCCCTGCCGATCCAGAATCTGCATTTAGTAGGGTCCACAGGGTACCCATGTGTACTTTATTTATTTTTAATTGGAGGATAATTGCTTTACCATGTCGATGTTGATTTCGGCCAGACATCAACATGAATCAACCATAGGTATGCATATGTCCCCTCCCTGTTGAACGTCCCTCCTACCTCCCTTTCCATCCCACGCCACTAGGCTGAGCTCCCTGGGTCATGGAGCAAATACCCAAAGCCTACCTATTTTACATTTGGTAGTGTATATATGGGGTTTCCAGGTGGCGCTAGAGGTTTGACCCCTGGGTCAGGAAGAGCCCCTGGAGGAGGGCATGGTAACCCACTCCAGTATTCTTGCCTGGAGAATCCCATGGACGGAGGAGCCTGGTGGACTACAGTCCCTAGGATCACTGTGAGTCGGACTTGCTGGAAGTGACTTAGCACACACCCATGCACGCACTGTATATATATTTCAGTGCTACTCTTTCAATTCATCCCACCTTCTCCTTCCCCCTGTTGTGTCCACAAGATTTTTCTCTAGGTATGTGTCTCTACTGTTCATGTGCATTTTAAATTTAATTTTATTTGGCTGCCCTGTGTCTTAGATGCGGCTTGAGGGATCTTCGATCTTCATTGTTGCATGTGGGCAACATGTGAGATCTTTTAGCTGTAGCATGTGAACACTCAGTTGCAGCATGTGGGAGCTAGCTCTCTGACCAGGGATGGAACCTGGCCCCCCTGCACAGGAGCACGTAGTCTTAGGCACTGGATCACCAGAGAAGTCCCTTGTGAGAACATTAAAGGTTAGAAGCAATGCTTTAAGTCATACACATTGAAAAAGAAATGGCAGTTGGTCAACTTGCATATGTCATTTTGTATGTTTTCTGAGGAAGATGAAACTGGCTTCCTGGGCCAGATTTTTTTTATTCATGGAGATAAGCTAAATAGCTAGGAGGACTTTGTGCCAACCCCTTTGCTGAGTCCTTCACACATTTTACGCTCTTTAATTCTCATAATGACACTAAGAGATAAATATTTTCATCCCATTTACAGAAGAGGTTGAGGCTGAGAGAGATAAGTAATCTGCCCAGGGGCTTCTCTGGATATGTTCAGGCCAGGAGTGGAATTCATCTTCCATGTCAGTGGTCCCTCTAGAGTGGTCCCCAGTCCAGAAGCATCGTTATCCCCTTAGAACTTGTTAGAAATGCATGTTCTTGGGCTTGAGAGCCTGAGACACACTGAATCAGAATTCTGGAAGGAGGCCCGAGCAATCTGTTTTTACCAAGTCCTCCAGATGATTCTGACAAACTCTCATCAGAGCATGCACCCATTCAAAGTTACGCCCCCTTCCAATGTGGGTCAGACAACATGGGTGACTTGACAGAAATCTATGAAACCAAGAAGCTGAATCAGGGACTTTCTGGTGGTCCAGTGGTTATGAATCTGCCTCCCAGTGTAGGGGACACGAGTTCGATCCCTGGTCCAGAATTAAAATTTGCCCAAGCTGCGAGGTAAATAAAAAATATTTTTTAAAAAAGCTGAATCAAACATGTAAGGTCTTTGGGGATTGGCCCCTGTTGTGAACGCTCTAGAGTCCCTCAGCTCAGATAACTGGCTGACAGCGAGTTCCCTGCACAGTGTAAGCCTGGCTTTCTCCCCTCAACTCACCTCCCCGTCTCTCTCTGGTGGGCATATTCCTCCCATCTGGCACCTGTTGGCTGTTGTTCCCATGGCACTGTCACCCTCTTGGGGCTCTGGCTGCTGTTCCTTCCTGATCATCCAATGGCCCTCCTGAGGTCAAAGTCTCCCCTAGTGCCAGTCTCCTGTACAGATGGATGGTGGAATCTGTCCCCGAGTGGATCTGTCTCCTAAGACACCACAACCTGCTGCAATTGCCTCTTCACAACCTTCTCCAGCCTCCAGCCTCCTCCCACCTCTGCCTTCCCAGCACCAGCTATTTGGCCTTCTGCTGCTGCTGCTGCTGCTGCTAAGTCACTTCAGTCATGTCCAACTCTGTGCGACCCCATAGATGGCAGCCTACCAGGCTCCTCCGTCCCTGGGATTCTCCAGGCAAGAATACTGGAGTGAGTTGCCACTTCCTCCTCCAATGAATGAAAGTGAAAAGGGAAAGTGAAGTCGCTCAGTTGTGCCCGACTCTCAGCGACCCCATGGACTGCAGCCCACCAGGCTTCTCCGTCCATGGGATTTTCCAGGTAAGAATACTGGAGTGGGGGTGCCATAGCCTTCTCCGATTAGGCCCTCAGTAAAAGCATAAGAAATGTCACTGAAATCAGATTTCCTGCTCAGAAAGTGTTCATTTACATCTCATCTTAAACCTTACAAAAAACAGTGAAAAGGGTGGCTTTTCCATTCCCAACCTCAAACTGTAGTGAAAGCCCTGTCTGAAAGGATGACTCCAGGGGAATTCCCTTGCAGTTCAGTGGTTAGGTCTCCACGCTTTCACTGCCAAGGGCAAGGGTTCAATATCTGGTAGGGGAAGTAAGATCCCACAAGCTCTGGTGGCATGGCCAGAGAAACAAACAAAAAGACCCCAGAAGGAAGGAAAGGAACCTGTCCGACTAGACTGCTCTTTGCTTCAGACTTAGGCAGTGACAGACTCATCCACCAGGGGGCAGCATCTGCTCCTTTTCCGCCCTGGCCTGGGCTCTGGGACTTGGTTTTGGATGAGCTGCCTCTGAATGGGCCCTTGGCGGGAGTAAAGGGTATCTAAGCACCCCTCCCCTCAGTTTTTCTTTTTTTAAATTCACACCCATTCTAAGTAGTAGGTTTGGTTTCCCCCATTTTATTCTTTTTTTTTTTGGTTTTGGGATCTTAAATCCCCAACCAGGGATGGAATCTGTGCCCTGTGCAGTGGGAGAACAGAGTTGTATCCAGTGGACAGCCAGGGAATTCCCGATTTGTTTTATTCTTGAGGAAGCAAAGCTGGAATTTGAAATTCGTGTCTTTGTCATCATTCCCTGGCGGAAGCCGCTCTTGGACCTCGTCTCCCCTCCCATCCCTCCTCCTGCAGACTCCTCTCCTCCCTTCAGTTGTGCACTCAGACAGGTCCTCGGTTGGGATGCAGTGGAGACAAGGATGTCCTCGGCTGCTTCCTAGGTGAACTCCACCCATCCTGTACCCTCCTCTACTCCAGAGCCTGCGTTGTCCTGGGGAAAGGGACCTGGAATCAACTAAGCCCCTCATTACATGCTGAGGAAACCAAGGCTCCAAGGAGGGAGGTGGCTTTTCCAAGCCAGTTCACTTGTCAGGACAGGACTCATGATGACTCTCAGCCCAGGGTTCAGCCCACCAGGCCTTAAGGGAGGGCCTCTCTCTCCAGCGTCATCCCTCCCATGATCTCTCTTTGTCTCCTTCAAGAAATCCCTCCTCCCCGGTAAAGCCCTGAGGGTTCAGTATTATCCAGACCTTGCCTGGAAGTACAGGGTTTTATAGGTATCCCTCCCAACCCCCAAGGTGTCAGGGACCCCAGACCAGGAAACTCCCAGCTAAGGCTGGGTGCTTGGTTCCGACACTCAAGGAAACCCTTGAGTATATTTAGTCAATCCATCATGTAGTCATGAATCATGGAAGATTTCCTGATTGCCTACTGGGTGGCAGGCACAGTGTTGGGCACTGCGGAGCTGTGGCTGAGAAGAACCAGCTTCTGGGCTCAGTGCTTAGTCTGGTGGGGAGACAGCTCTGAGGAAGGCCCTCCACTCAGCAGCTGGAATCTGACCCAGGTCAGGGAGCCATTGGGAGGAAGCAGGTAGGTCCCGGCTAGTCTGTCCTTCTGTCTGGAATGCTTCCTTGCCTCCTGGCCACTTAAACTTGCCTCTGATGTCACCATTGGAGAGGCCTTCATGGGCAACTCCCTCCTCATGTAAAGTAGCTCTCCCCCGAGTCACTCTCCAGCACATTTCCTTGTTTTATTTTCCTTGATGGCTTATGCCACTATCTGAAATGACCCTCTTGAGTCACTGTCTGCTTCTCCCTACTCCTTATTATAATGTCCACTCTATGAGGGCAGGTCCTTATCCATTTCACTGAGGCCTTCAACCTGGCAGGCACTCCATCCATGAATGCTCAAAGTAAGAACATTTGAATGTTCTCTCTAGGAAATCCTCCAACGCACTAGGTCCTGGGTTGTGATCTTGTGGAGAGAAAAGCCGTAGAAATGAGGCTGCCAGGAAACAAAATGGTCATTAATGGAGGAAGGCTCCCTGGGTCCTAGCCTAGATGTGGAGGTGGAGACTGGAGTTCCCATTTAAAGGATACTGGACTGGGGTAGGCACCAGTGTTGTCCTGACAAACTGAGCCCCTTCCTTCACCCCATCTTGCCCCACCTCTTCCTTGCCATTTGTTTATCAACGCCTTTCCTGGCAAAGGCAAAGGATGAAGGGTCGGGTGAGATTGCCAGTTTCAGGTCTCTTATCTTTAATCAAGTGACAGGTTCCCTCTTGGGTGAGAGGCCCAGGAGATGTAAAGGAAGTGCTAAGGAAGTTTCAGAGATTGTGGAGGAAACAATATCTGTGAAAGCCCACTTCAGCTAATTTCTAGCTGGGTGACTTTCACAAATTTCTTAACCTTTCTGTTCTTCATTTTCTTCTTTTAGGCAAAACACACTTGGGTGGGGTCGAGAATTGTAAAAATTCCTAGAGCTGAGAGTCTCTTTGAGGACTCCAGCAAACCCAAGCTGTTTCAGAGATCTGTTAGCTGTTGGGAGCAGTGCCTTGTCCACAGGAGAGAAGAAATAATCCAGTATTTAAAAAAAGAAACAAAACTACTAAAGGCTTTGGACACCTCCTTATTACAGTGTTTTGAAAGATAAAAGAAAATTTGCATAACATTGGTCCACGGATATGTGGAGAACATTTGAATGTTTTCTCTAGGAAATCCTCCAATGCACTAGGTCCTGGTTTGTGATCTTGTGGAGAGAAAGGCCTGCAAAAATGAGGCTGCAAGAAATAGTACTAAGTATACCGCCCCAATAAGAAAACAGAAAATCACATGTTGGTAAAACAAAACAGAAACCTTCACATGAGACAGGTACCCAGAACAAAATGAGGACGACACTAACAAAGATATAACAAGCCTGTTGTTTATACTTTCTCCACTACAATAGCAGGTTGATGCGTGGAGGGGACAGAGTAAGGTTCTACTCCAACCTCCCTGCTCCAAAAATCCATTTACTAAAATGTCCTAGGATAGAGGATAATGGTATTGTTAGGTTGCTAAGTCCTGTCTGACTCTTTGTGACCCCATGGACTGCAGCAAACTTCCTTGTCCTTCACTGTCTCCTGGTGTTGCTCAGACTCATGTCCATTGATTTGGTGATGCCATCCAATCAACTCATCCACTGTCTTTTTCCTCCTGCCTCCAATCTTTCTCAGCATCATGGTTCCAATTCCCACAGCGGCTGCTTTCTCACCACACTGTCCGGTGCACTTAGACAGGCACCCAGCACCTAGATCTTGACTGAATGCCAGAGTCAATGGAAAAGGACAAAAAGGAGATAATATGGGGAAGTCGCTCTGACTTAAACATGATTTGAACTTGTGCTGACCTGAACAGCCTGCCTTATGTATCCAGAAGACACGGCAGTCTTACTTTAGGCCCTCTTCTCTTCTAAGTAATAATACAACTTCTTCAGTGGCACTGACCTCTCCTTGTCAGTCAGACACCTGTATAAATGAAATTCCAGCACAACCAACACACACTGACGTTAAAGCCCACCATATTAACCTAGACTCCAGGTGGATCTTGGCGGCTCTCCTCAGGAACTGCCTGAAATCAGAAAACACAAACACCTGATTAATGTTGAAGACATCCAAAGACAGAAAAGCCAAGACAGTGCTTTGGAGGGAAACTGGGAATATTAAGTGGGAGCTTGGCCACCCCTTCCTTTTGTAGCCTGGGCCAGGCAAAAATCTGGGGAATTTCCTTCTAAGACTGCTGGACAAAAGGTAGTCTTTCAAAAATACAGTTTGAGCAGATCTCACAGTTATACTTTATCAGAAAGAGAATGAGAAAACGTTGCAGTTGTTATGCAATTGTCAGGATTGGAAGCACTGTCAGAAAAGCATAGAAAATAAAGTTAGACCAGGTGGTTCAATCGTGAAGAAAGCCAATTTCTGTTTTTAGGTACTTCAGTGATAGCCCCCGAGGGGGTGCACCGTTCCTGGAAGTACTGCAATACCAGATCGATGCGTGGAGTGGACGGAGCAAGCTCCTATTCCAACTCCCTGCTCCAAAAACCCATTTAATATATTGTCCTCGGATAGAGGACGTATCAGATATTAAACTGATAAGAACAGATACTACACTTGATCTTAGCCAAAAGGCCGAGAAGCGATACCATAGCACCCCCCCCGTCGCTGTCACCGTCCTGCTGTCGTGCATATTGCACTCAGGGTGACTCGGGTCCCGCTCATTCCAAGTCCCCCTTCCTTTGCCTTGTTGACTGTGCTCTGGCGGCACTACACCAGACGCTCGAGCAGAAGCTGGATTCTCCACATTGTAAAAGAGAAATTCCCCATCTGCCCTGGCTGTGTGTTTCTCGGGCGGAAGCGCGGTCTGAAATCTGCATGCCCCGCCCTCTGTCGCCAAGAAGGCGTGGCTCCGGCGGGACGGCAGAGCCCTGGGGACGGCCTCGGGGCGGCGGCAGGGGAGCTCCTCCTTGGTGGAGAGGAGAGACCCGACCGGAGGGGGTGCGGGGTGGCCGGCGAGAGGGACCCGTGCGACGAGCTGTTGGCCGAGAGTTTTCCTGAAGACAAAGTCGCAAGACTCACTCGCCAGAAACGCCCGGGCTGCAGTGTGTTACAGAGGCCTCCGCCTGCGGAGAGAGGGGCTCCGTAGGGTCGGGTGTGTGGAGGGGGCTTCCCGGCCAGGCGGAAGGCGGATGGCCCACAGTGGGGAAGGGAGGGGGCGTGTGGATGCGGAGGGCGGGGCCGGGCCGCGGGAGGGGTTCACTCCAACTCCAGCGCTCTCGTCCTTCGGTGCTTCTACGAACCAAACCGATCCCGGGCTTCCTACAGAACGCTCGCTCCGCCTAGGCCCTCGTTTCCCTGCCGGTCCTCCTCAGCTGTGGGCTTCGCTGGTGGCTCAGATTGTAAAGAATCCGTCTGCAATACAGGAAAGCTGGGTTCGATTCCTGGGTAGGAAAGATCCCCTAGAGGAGGAAATTCCAACCCACTCCGGTATTTTTGCCTAGGAAATCGAGTGGACGGACAGAGGATCCTGGCGGGTCACAGGGTCCCAATGAGTCAGACACTACTTACAGACCCAAATCAAGAAGAAACTTTCTGTTGGTCTGAGCTGTCACAGACACTAGCCACATGCAGCCAGGGAACGCTGGGCAGGTGATTCCTCCTAATTCAGAGGTACCACTGAATCCAGAGGTAGCAGAGAATTCAAAGGTTTCCAATTTCAAGAGGAAAACACTGGGATTTCAAAGATTTAGTATTTGAAATTCTAACATATCTCTATAGTGTTGATATTAATTACATATTGAAATATTTTAGATACCTGTTTTTTTGTGGGTGTGTCTGTGGGGAGGGGTGTTCCCCAGGGTTTGTAAGAACCCTGAGGAGGGATGGGATGGAACCCTCCCTGCCTTGTCATTGAAAACATGGAGCTCTAACCACTGACTACCAGAGAATTTCTGAGATATCTTGAGTTAAATAATATATTATACTTAATTTCACTCACTTCTCTCTTTTTTAATATGCCTAACAATATTTGCTTTGACTTGCAGAAGGGAATTTCCTGGTGGTTCAGTGGTTAGGCCTCAGCGCTTTCACTGTGGGAGTCCAGGTTCCATGCTTAGTTGGAGAACTGGGATCCCAAAAGCCACACAGCATGGGCAAATTAAAAAAAAAAAAACAACACAGTTTGGTTATGTGTGTGACTCACATATTTCTTGAAAGCACTGTTACAGATGGAAGTGCTGAGAGGCTAAGCAACTTGCCTAATGTGAAAAGAAGTAGGGATTTGCATTCAAGCATCCTGCTAACCACTGAGGCCTCAGGTTTTTTTAAACCAGGGGTCCTGATAGTTAAACTGTGGATGATACAAATGCCTCTCTGATGAGGGTACTTGTGAAGCTACATGAGGAAATGCAGCACATCAGAATGTCTTAATGAGTATATCCTAGAGAAAGTCACTTCCTGCCTGTAAAATAGAAATGATTCCATTTGAAGTCTTGCAAACTATTTACACCTTCTCACCCTGAGCCTTCCTGTTTCACATCCCGCTCTCCCTGGTCTTGTATTTCTGTTGGCTGCCAAGTGGCTTTGACACCCATGATGCTCACGTGGCATAGATACACGTGTAGATATGGACACAGACACATAGAATGTAGGTATATTCACAAATATACAGCCATTAGTGCTGTACTTTCACCTTGATCGTAAACCTTTTGTTTGCTGGTCTATTCTCAGCACCTATGGTAGTGCTCTGAATATACTTGATTGTTGATGAATATGTGTTGAAAGACTGGATGAGGGTCCAATGAGACAATGTATTCTGTACTTAGGGTAGGTCTGACAAAGTCTTCAAATTTCTGAATCAGACATTTTGAAAGGAGGCCCCAGCTCTGTGTTTATCAAGTCCTCCAGATGATTCTGAAAAACTCCCAAATTTGAGCATGCACTCATTCGTGTGGGCCAAATAACATGGGTGACTTGACAGAAATCTATGAAATCAAGAAGCTGAATCAGGGACTTCCCGGTGGTCCAGTGGTTAAGTATCTGCCTCCCAGTGCAGGGGACACGGTTTGATTCCTGGTGCAGAACTAAGATTCCCCCATGCATAGAGGCAACTAAGTCTGAGTGCTTTGGAGCCTGTGTGTCACAACTAAGACCTGAAAGAGCCAGAGAGTAAATACACTTTTAAAAAGCTGAATCAAACATGTAAGGTCTCTGGGGATTGGCCTCTGTTGTGTAAGTTCACTCCAATATTCTTGCCTAGAGAATCCCAGGGACAGAGGAGCCTGGTGGGCTGCTCTTCATAGGTTGCACAGAGTCGGACATGACTGAAGAGACTTTGCATGCATGCATGCATGCATTGGAGAAGGAAATGGCAATCCACTGCAGTGTTCTTGCCTGGAGAATCCCAGGGAGAGAGGAGCCTGGTGGGCTGCCGTCTATGGGGTCGAACAGAGTAGGACACGATTGAAGCGACTTAGCAACAGCTGCAGCAGTGTAAGCTCTAAAGAATCCCTCAGCTCGGAAAACTGGCCGACAGCAAGTTCCCTGCACAGTGTGAGCCTGGCTCTCTCCCCTCAATTCACCTCCCTGTCTCTCTGGTGGACTTGTTCTGCCCACTGACACCTGCAGGCTGTTGCTCCCATGGCACTGTCACCCTCTTGGGGCTCTGGCTGCTGTTCCTGATCACCCAAGGTCCCTCCTGAGGCCAAGGTCTCCCGAGTGCCAGTCTCCTGTGCAGATGGATGCTGGAATCTGTCCCTGAGTGGATCTGTCTCCTAAGACACCACAACCTGCTGCAACTGCCTCTTTACAACCTTCTCCGCCCTCCAGCGTCCTCCTGCCTCTGCCTTCCCAGCTCCAGCTATTAGGCCCTCAGGAAAAGCATAAGAAATGTCACTGAAATCAAATTTCCTGCTCAGAAAATGTTCATTTACATCTCATCTTACCTCCACAAGAACCACTTGAAAAGGGTGGCGTTTCCATTTCCAAACTCAAACTCTAGCGAAGGTCCTGTCTGAAAGGAAGACTCCAGGGGAATTCCATGGCACTTCAGTGGTTAGGACTCCACGCCTTCACTGAAAAAGGCAAGGGTTCAATACCCAGTAGGGGATCTAAGATCCCACAAGCTGGGTGGCATGGCCAGAAAAACAAACAAAACACCCCAGAAGGAGAGAAAGGAACCTGTTCAACTTCACTCCACTTTGCTTCAGATTTACGCAGTGACAGACTAATCCACCAGGGGGCAGCATCTGCTCCTTTTCCGCCCTGGCCTGGGCTCGGACTTGGTTTTGGATGAGCTGCCTGCGAATGGGCCCCTGGCGGGAGAAAAGGGAGTCTAACGGCCCCTTCCCCTCAGTTTTCCTTTTCACATTCATTCTAAGTAGTAAGTTGTGTTTTCCTCACTTTATTATTTATTTTCTTGGCCTTGGCATCTTATTTCCCAAACCAGGGATGTAACCTAGGTCCTGTACAATGCAAAAACAGAATTGTTACCCTGGACCACCAGGGAATTTTTTCCCTCTCCAATGTATTCTTGAGGAAGCAAAGCGGGAATTTGAAATTCGTGTCTTTGTCATTCCCTGGCGGAAGCCACTCTTGGACCTCGTCTCCTGCCCATCCCTCCTCCTGCAGACTCATCTCCTCCCTTCAGTTGTGCACTCAGACAGGTCCTCAGTTGGGATGCAGTGGAGACGAGGATGTCCTCAGATGCTTCCTAGGTGAGCTCCACCCATCCTGTACCCTCCTCTACTCCAGAGCCTGCGTTGTCCTGGGGAAAGGGACCTGGAATCAACTAAGCCCCTCATTACATGCTGAGGAAACCAAGGCTCCAAGGAGGGAGGTGGTTTTTCCAAGCCAGTTCACTTGTCAGGACAGGAGTCTTGATGACTCTCAGCCCAGGGTTCAGCCCACCAGGCCTTAAGGGAGGGCCTCTCTCTCCAGGGTCATCCCTCCCATGACCTCTGTTTTTCTCCTCTAAGAAATCCCTCTTCCCCAGTAAAGGCTTGAGGATTCCGTATTACCCAGACCTTGCCTGGAAGTACGGAGTTTTATAGGTATCCCTCCCAACCCTCAAGGTGTCAGGGACCCCAGACCAGGAACCTCCCAGCTAAGGCTGGGTGCTTGGTTCCGACACTCAAGGAAACCCTTGAGTACATTTAGTCAATCCATCATGTAGTCATGAATCATGGAAGATTTCCTGATTGCTTACTGGGTGGCAGGCAGAGTGCTGGGCACTGCGGAGCTGTGGCTGAGAAGAACCAGCTTCTGGGCTCAGCGCTTAGTCTGGTGGGGAGACAGCTCTGAGGAAGACCCTCCACAGAGCCGCTGGAATCTGACCCAGGTCGGGGAGCCAATGGGAGGAAGCAGGTAGGTCCCAGCTAGTCTGTCCTGTCTGGCCACTTAAACTTGCCTCTGATGTCACCACTGGAGAGGCCTTCATGGGCAACCCCCTCCTCCATGTAAAGTAGCTCTCCCCCCAGTCACTCTCCAGCACATTTCCCTGTTTATTTTCCTTGATGGCTTATGTCACTATCCGAAATGACCCTCTTGAGTCACTGTCTGCCTCTCCCTACTCCTCATTATAATGTCCACTCTATGAGGGCAGGTCCTTATCCATTTCACTGAGACCTTCAACCTGGCAGGCATTCCACTCATGAATGCTCAAAGTAAGAACGTCTGGATATTCTCTCTAGGAAATCCTCCAGTGCACTCTGTCCTGGGCTGTGATCTTGTGGAGAGAAAGGCCTGCAGAAATGAGGCTGCCAGGAAACAAAATGGTCATTAATGGAGGGAGGCTTCAAGGGCTCCAGGCTGGATATGGAGATGAGGACTGGAATTCCCATTTAAAGGATACTGAGCTGGGCCAGGCCCCAGTGTTGCCCTGACAAACTGGGTCCCTTCCTTCACTCTCACTTTGTCCCACCTCTTCCTTGCCATTTGTTTATCAATGCCTTTCCTGGCAAAGGCAAAGGATGAAGGATAGGGGAGAGACTGCCACCTTCAGCTCTCTTATCTTTAATCAAGTGACAGGTTCTCTTTTGGGTGAGAGGCCCAGGAGATGTAAGAGAGGAGCTAAGAAGTTTCAAAGACTATGGAGGAAACAATATCTGTGAAACTGATATTGTGCACAGCCCACTTCAGCTAATTTCTAGCTGGGTGACTTTCACAAGTTACTTAACCTTTCTGTTCTTTAGTTTCTTTTTTTAGGGAAAATACACTTGGGTGGAGCCGAGAATTTAAAAAATTCCTAGAGCTGAGAGTCTTTCCCTGGGGGCTCCAGCAAACCCACACTGTTTCAGAGATCTGTTAGGTGTTGGGAGCATTGCCTCGTCCACAGGATGGAAGAAATAATCCCGTAATAAAAAGAAACAAAACTACTAAAGGATCTGGACACCTCCTTATCACAGTGGTTTGAAAGTTAAAGGAAAATTTGCATAATATTGATCCATGGATATGAGCCTCACAAGAAACAGTACCCTCCTAAGAAAACCACCCCAACAGGGCAACAGAAAATCACACGTTGGTAAAACAAAACAGAAACCTTCACGTGAGACAGGTACTCAGAGCAAAACAAGGAAAACACTGAAAAAGATGTAACAAGCCTGTTGTTCATTCTTTCTCTTTCCCCTGAGAGGCTGCACCATTCCTGCAGGTACTACAATACCAAGTCAATGGGTGGAGTGGATGGAGTAAGGTTCTATTCCAACTCCCTGCTCCAAACATCCACTTACTAAAATGTCCTGGCATAGAGGATGTGGTGTTGTTTGGTGGTGTTCAGATGCTAAGTCCTGTCTGATTCTTTGCGACCCTGTGGATTGCAGCACGCCAGACTTCCCGGTCCTTCACTATCTCCTGGAGTGGCTCAAACTCAGATCTGTTATTCGGTGATGCCATCCAACCATCTCATTCTCTGTTTTCCTTCTCCTTCTGCCATCAGTCTTTCCCAGCATCACAGTCTTTTCCAATGAATGGATTCTTCCCATCAGGTGGCCTAGTATTGAAGTTTCAGGTTCAGCATAAGTCCTTCCAAGGAGAATTCAGAATTGATTTCCTTTAAGATGAACTGGTTTGATCTTATTTCCAAGGGACTCTCAGGAGTCTTCTGCACCACAGTTCCAAAGCATCAGTTCTCTGGCCTCTGACATCTTTATAGTTCACCTCTCACATC
This sequence comes from Capricornis sumatraensis, assembly GCF_032405125.1. Classification (NCBI taxonomy): domain Eukaryota; kingdom Metazoa; phylum Chordata; class Mammalia; order Artiodactyla; family Bovidae; genus Capricornis; species Capricornis sumatraensis. The sequence goes on from NC_091076.1 coordinate 93,460,785, forward strand.
CACACATGACTACTGGAAAGACCACAGCATTGACTATAGGGACCATTGTCCCAACACCAAAGTGATGTCTTTGCTTTTAAAACACTGTCTAGGTTTTTCATAGTTTTCCTGCCAGGACACAATCATCTTCTGATTTCCAGGCTCTGTCACTGCTTCCACATTTTTCCCCTTCAATTAGCCATGCAGTGATGGGACCAGATGCCATGATCTTAGTGCTTTTAATATTGAGGTTTTTTTAAAAAAATAATTATTTATTTTTGACTGTACTGGGTCTTCGTTGATGCATGAGGCTTTTCTACTTTCAAGCGGGGGCTACTCTCTAATTGTGGTTCACGGGCTCTAGAGTACAGGCTCAGTAGTTGTGTCAAAGGGGTTTAGTTGCCCCAGGGCATGTGGAATCTTCCTGGACTAGGAATTGAACCAATCCCCTACATTGGCAAGGGGCTTTTTCACTCATTCTGGCTTATTCATGATCTGAACTTTGTGCTAACCTCAAAAGCCTGCCTTGTGTATCCAAAAGACACAGTGGTCTTACTTTAGGCCCTCTTCTCTTCGGAACTCTAAGGAAGAAGACAACTCTGTCAGTGGCACTGACCTCTCCTTGTCAGTCAGTCACCTGGATAAATGAAATCCCAGTACAACCGACACACTGAGTGGAAAGCCCATCATTTTAACCTCGACTCCAGGTGGAATTGGGTGTTTCTCAGCCGGAACTGCTTGAAGACAGAAAACAAACCACAGGAGTAACGTTAGAGACCTCAATGGAAATTGAGGGCATAGAAACAAAAGATTCAAGCTAGTGTTCTGGTTCTATCTTGAAGATGGCATCAGGAGAGATTGGGAATATCAAGTGGGAGCTTGGACACCAGCCGGTTTTGTAGCTTGTATCAACTGAGAAGAGATCTCTAGTCTTTCCCATTCTGTTGTTTTCCTCTATTTCTTTGCATTGATAGCTGAGGAAGGCTTTCTTATCTCTCCCTGCTATTCTTTGGAACTCTGCATTCAGATGCTTATATCTTTCCTTTTCTCCTTTGCTTTTCACTTCTCTTCTTTTCGCAGCTTTTTGTAAGGCCTCCCCAGACAACCATTTTGCTTTTTTGCATTTCTTTTCCAGGGGAATGGTCTTGATCCCTGTCTCCTGTACAATGTCACAAACCTCCATGCATAGTTCATCAGGCACTCTATCAGATCTAGTCCCTTAAATCTATTTCTCACTTCAAAGGGACTTGATTTAGGTCATACCTGAATGGTCTAGTGGTTTTCCCTACTTTCTTCAATTTAAGTCTGAATTTGGCAATAAGGAGTTCATGATCTGAGCCACAGTCAGCTCTCGGTCTTGTTTTCGCTGACTGTATAGAGCTTCTCCATTCTTGGCTGCAAAGAATATAATCAATCCGATTTCGGTGTTGACCATCTGGTGATGTTCATGTGTAGAGTCTTCTCTTGTGTTGTTGGAAGAGGGTGTTTGCTATGACCAGTGCGTTCTCTTAGCAGAACTCTATTAGCCTTTGCCCTGCTTCATTCTGCATTCCAAGGCCAAATTTGCCTGTTACTCCAGGTGTTTCTTGACTTCCTACTTTTGCATTCCAGTCCCTAATAATGAAAAGGACATCTTTTTGGGGTGTTAGTTCTAAAAGGTCTTGTAGGTCTTCACAGAACCGTTCAACTTCAGCTTCTTCAGCGTTACTGGTTGGGGCATAGACTTGGATTACCATGATATTGAATGGTTTGCCTTAGAAACGAACAGAGATCATTCTGTCATTTTTGAGATTGCATCCAAGTACTGCATTTCAGACTCTGTTGTTGACCATGATGGCTACTCCATCTCTTCTAAGGGATTCCAGCCCACAGTAGTACATATAATGGTCATCTGAGTTAAATTCACCCATTCTGGTCCATTTTAGTTCGCTGATTCCTAGAATGTCAATGTTCACTCTTGCCATCTCCTGTTTTACCGCTTCCAATTTGCCTTGGTTCATGGACCTGACATTCCAGGTTCCTATGCAATATTGCTCTTTACAGCATTGGACCTTGCTTCTATAACCAGTCACATCCACAACTGGGTATTGTTTTTGCTTTGGCTCCATTCCTTCGTTCTTTCTGGAATTATTTCTCCATTAATCTCCAGTAGCATATTGGGCACCTACCGACCTGGAGAGTTCCTCTTTCAGTATCCTATCATTTTGCCTTTTCATACTGTTCATGGGGTTCTGAAGGCAAGAATACTGAAGGGGTTTGCCATTCCCTTCTCCAGTGGACCATATTCTGTCAGACCTCTCCACCATGACCTGCCCGTCTTGGGTGGCCCCACACGGCATGGCTTAGTTTCATTGAGTTAGACAAGGCTGCGGTCCGTGTGATTAGACTGACTAGTTTTCTGTGATTACGGTTTCAGTGTGTCTGCCCTCGGATGCTCTCTCGTAACACCTACCGTCTTACTTGGGTTTCTCTTACCTTGAACGAGGGGTATCTCCTCACTGGCCGCCCCTCCTGACCTTGAACGTGGAGTAGCTCCTCTCGGCCCTCCTGCGCCCGCGCAGCCACCACTCCTTGGACATGGGGTTGCTCCTCTCGGCCACCAAAATTAGAGATACCACGGGAACATTTCATGCAAAGATGGGCTCGATAAAGGACAAAAATGGTATGGACCTAACAGAAGCAGAAGATATTAAGAACAGGTGGCAAGAATACACAGAACTGTACAAAAAAGATCTTCACGATCCAGATAATCACAATGGTGTGATCACTCACCTAGAGCCAGACATCCTGGAATGTGAAGTCAAGTGGGCCTTAGAAAGCATCACTATGAACAAAGCTAGTGGAGGTGATGAAATTCCAGTTGAGCTATTTCAAATCCTGAAAGATGATGCTGTGAAAGTGCTGCACTCAATATTTCAGCAAATTTGGAAAACTCAGCAGTGGCCACAGGACTGGAAGAGGTCAGTTTTCATTCCAATCCCAAAGAAAGGCAATGCCAAAGAATGCTCAAACTACCACACAATGCACTCATCTCACACACTAGTAAAGTAATGCTCAAAATTCTCCAAGCCACGCTTTAGCAATACGTGAACCGTAAACTTCCAGATGTTCAAGCTGGTTTTAGAAAAGGCAGAGGAACCAGAGATCAAATTGCCAACATCCGCTGGATCATGGAAAAAGCAAGAGAGTTCCAGAAAAACAGCTTTTTCTGCTTTATTGACTATGCCAAAGCTTTTGACTGTGTGGATCACAATAAACTGTGGAAAATTCTGAAAAAGACAGGAATACCAGACCACCTGACCTGCCTCTTGAGAAACCTATATGCAGGTCAGGAAGCAACAGTTAGAGCTGGACATGGAACAACAGACTGGTTCCAAATAGGAAAAGGAGTACGTCAAGGCTGTATATTGTCATCCTGCTTGTTTAACTTATACGCAGAGTACAACATGAGAAATGCTAGGCTGGAAGAAGCACAAGCTGGAATCAAGATTGCCGGGAGAAATATCAATAACCTCAGATATGCAGATGACACCACCCTTATGGCAGAAAGTGAAGAGGAACTCAAAAGCCTCTTGATGAAAGTGAAAGAGGAGAGTGAAAAAGTTGGCTTAAAGCTCAACATTCAGAAAACGAAGATCATGGCATCTGATCCCATCACTTCATGGGAAATAGAAGGAGAAACAGTGGAAACAGTGTCAGACTTTATTTTTTGGGGCTCCAAAATCACTGCAGATGGAGATTGCAGCCATGAAATTAAAAGACGCTTACTCCTTGGAAGAAAAGCTCTGACCAACCTAGATAGCATATTCAAAAACAGAGACATTATTTTGCCAACAAAGGTCCGTCTAGCCAAGGCTATGTTTTCTCCAGTGGTCATGTATGGATGTGAGAGTTGGACTGTGAAGAAAGCTGAGCGTCGAAGAATTGATGCTGTTGAACTGTGGTGTTGGAGAAGACTTTTGAGAGTCCCTTGGAGTGCAAGGTGATCCAATCTGTCCAATCTAAAGGAGATCAGTCCTGAGTGTTCTTTGGAAGGACTGATGCTAAAGCTGAAACTCCAATACTTTTGCCACCTGATGCAAAGGGTTGACTCATTGGATTGGAGGCAGGAGGAGATGGAGACAACAGAGGATGAGATAGCTGGATATGCCCGACTCGATGGACATGAGTTCAAGTAATGTCAGGGAGTTGGTGAGTGACTGAACTGATCTGAACTCACCTGAGAGTTGGTGAGTGACTGAACTGATCTGAACTCACCTGAGAAATGAAAGCGGGGAGACCCTCAAGATTTTGAGGTGTCTTTCAGAGAAATAGAGATTTAAGCACATCACACAAAAGTACCTAGCTGAATTTTGAGAAGTGCTAGTTTCTGCTTTTACATACTTCAGTAAGTGTCCCCGAGGGGGTGCACCGTTCTTGGAAGTACTGCAATACCAGGTCAATGCGTGGAGTGGACAGAGCAAGCTCCTATTCCAACTCCCTGCTCCAAAAATCCATTTAATATATTGTCCTCAGATAGAGAACATATCAGATATTAAACTGATAAGAACAGATACTACACTTGATCTTAGCCAAAAGGCCGAGAAGCGATACTGGGGCACCGCCCGTCGCTGTCACCGTCCTGCTGTTCTGCATGTTACAGTCAGGGTGACCCGGGTCCCGCTCACTCCAGGTCTCCCTTCCTTTGCCTCGTTGACAGTACTCTGGCGGCACTACACCAGACTCTGGAGCAGGCTTTATTCTCCACACTGTAAAAGAGAAATTCCGCATCTGCCCTGGCTTTGTGGGTCTCGGGCGGAAGCGCGGTCTCGAATCTGCATGCCCCGCCCTCTGTCGCCAAGAAGACGTGGCTCCGGCGGGACCGCAGCGCGCTGGGGACGGCCTGGGGCGGCGGCAGGGGAGCTCCTCCTTGGTGGAGAGGAGAGACCCGACCGGAGAGGGTGCGGGGTGGCCGGCGAGAGGGACCCGTGCGACGAGCTGTTGGCCGAGAGTTTTTCTGAAGCCAAGGTCGCAAGACTCACTCGCCAGAAACGCCCGGACTGCAGTGTGTTACACAGCCGGAGAGAGGGGAGAGAGGGGCTTGGTAGGGTCGGGTTCTAGAAGGTCTTCCCTGCCAGGCGGAAGGCGGATGGCCCACAGTGGGGAAGGGAGGGGGCGGGTCGATGCGGAAGGCGAGGCCGGGCTGTGGGAGGGGTTCACTCCAACTCCAGCGCCCTTGTCCTTCGGCGCTTCTACGAACCAAACCGATCCCGGGCCTCCTACCAAAAGCTCCCTCCGCCTAGACCCTCGTTTCCTTGCCCCTCCTCAGCTGTGGGCGTCGCTGGTGGCTGATTGTCAGGAATCCGTCTGCAAGACAGAAAACATGGTTCGATTCCTGGGTCGGAAAGATCCCCTGGAGAAGGAAAAGGCAACACATTCGGGTACTCTTGCCTGGGAAATCCCATGGACGCAGGAGCCTGGTGGGTCACAAGGTCCCAAACAGTCGGGCACTACTTAGTGACCAAACAACGGGAAACACTCTGTTGATCTGAGTTGTCACAGCCACTAGACACATGCAGCCAGGGAGCCTGGACAGGTAGTTCCTCGCAATTCAGAGGTACTGAAAGTGGAAAAAACAAATGAGGTTTCAAAGACTTAGTATTAAAGATTGTAACATATCTCTGTAATGTTGATATTAGTTATATTTGAAATGATATTTTAGATATCTGTTTTGTGTGTGGGGGGTGGGGGGCGGGGAGTGTGCCCCAGGGTTTGCAAGAACCCTGAGGAGGGATGGGTTGGAACACTCCCTGCCTTGTCATTGAAAACATAGAGCTCTAACCACTGACGACCGGAGACTTTCTGAGATATCTTGAGTGAAAGAACATATTAAACTTAATCTCACACACTTCTCTTTATTTTTTTATATGCCTAAGAATATTTGCATTTACCTGCAGGGGGGAACTCCCTGGTGGTTCAGTGGTTAGGCCTCAGCGCTTTCAGTGTGGGAGACTGCATTGCATCCTTGGTTGGAGAACTGGGATCCCAAAAGCCACACAGTGTGGCCAAATTAAAAAAAAAAAAAAGTTAAGTGTGTGCTTCACATATTTCTTGAAAGCACTGTTACAGATGGAAGTGCTGAGAGGCTAAGCATCTTGCCTAATGTGAAAAGAAGTAAGGATTTGCATTCAAGCATCCTGCTAACCACTGGGGACTCAGGTTTTTTAAACTCGGGGTCCTGATATTTTAATTGTGAATGATTAGAATACCTCTCTGATGAGGGTACTTGTGAAGCTACACGAGGAAATGCAGCACATCGGAATGTCTTAAGGAGTATATCCTGGGGAAAGTCACTTCCTGCCTGTAAAATAGAAATGATTCCATTTGAAGTCTTGCAAACTCTCTACACCTTCTCACCCTGAGCCTCCTGTTTCACATCCCGCTCTCCCTGGTCTTGCATTTCTGTTGGCTGCCAAGTGGCTTTGACACCCATGATGCTCACGTGGCATAGATACACGTGTAGATATGGACACAGACATATAGAATGTAGGTATATTCACAAATATACAGCCATTAGTGCTGTACTTTCACCTTGATCATAAACCTTTTGTTTGCTGGTCTATTCTGAGCATGTAGTGCTCTGGATGTACTTGATTTTTGAGGAATATGTGTTGAATGACTGGATGAGGGTCCAATGAGACAATGTATAATGTGCTTAGCCTGGGTCTGACAAAATCTTCAAATTTCTGAATCAGACATTTTGAAAGGAGGCCCCAGCTCTGTGTTTATCAAGTCCTCCAGATGATTCTGAAAAACTCCCAAATTTGAGCATGCACCCATTCCTGTGGGTCAAACAACATGGGTGACTTGACAGAAATCTATGAAATCAAGAAGCTGAATCAGGGACTTCCCAGTGGTCCAGTGGTTAAGTATCCACCTCCCAGTGCAGGCAACACAGTTTGATTCTTGGTCCAGAACTAAGATTCCCCCATGCATCAAGTGCTCTGGAGTCTGGGTGTCAAACTAAGACCTGAAAGAGCCAGAAAGTAAATACATTTTAAAAATGAATCAAACATGTAAGGTCTCTGGGGATTGGCCCCTGTTGTGAAAGCTCTAAAGATTCCCTCGACTGAGATAACTGGCTGACAGAGAGTTCCCTACACAGTGTGAGCCTGGCTCTCTCCCCTCAATTCACCTCCACAGCTCTCCCTGGTGGGCTTGTTGCTCCCCCCTCGCAGCTGTTGGCTGTTGCTCTCATGGCACTGTCCCCCTCTTGGGGCTCTGGCTGCTGTTCCTTCCTGATCACCCAAGGCCCTCTTGATGCCAAGGTCTCCCCAAGTGCCAGTCTCCTGTGCAGATGGATGGTGGAGTCTGTCCCTGAGTGGATCTGTCTCCTAAGACACCACAACCTGCTGCAACTGCCTCTTCACAACCTTCTCTGCTCTCCAGCCTTCTCCCGCCTCTGCCTTCCCAGCTCCAGCTATTAGGCCCTCAGGAAAAGCATAAGAAATGTCACTGAAATCAGATTTCCTGCTCAGAAAATGTTCATTTACATCTCATCTTACCTCTACCAAAAACTTGAAAATGGTGTCTTTTCCATTCCCAACCTCAAACGGTAGTGAAGGTCCTGTCTGAAAGGAAGACTCCAGGGGAATTCCATGGCACTTCAGTGGTTAGGACTCCAGGCTTTCACTGCCAAGGGCAAGGGTTCAATAGCCGGTAGCGGATCTAAGATTCCACAAGCTGGGTGGCATGACCAGAATAAGACAAACAAAAAGACGCCAGAAGGAAGGAAAGGAACTTGTCCAACTTCACTCCTCCAGTTTACTTCAGATTTAGGCAGTGACAGACTCATCCACCAAGGGGCAGTATCTGTTCCTTTTCTGCCCTGGCCTGGGCTCTGGGACTTGGTTTTGGATGAGTTCCCTCTGAATGGGCCCCTGGCGGGAGAGAAGGGTCTTTAAGGGGCCCTTTCCAACTGTTTTTCTTTTCACATTCATTCTACGTAGTAGGTTGTGTTTTCTCCATGTTATTCTTTCTTTTCTTGGCCTTGGCATCTTATTTCCAAAACCAGGGATGTAATCTGGGCTTCCCTGGTGGCTCAGAGGTTAAAACATCTGCCTCCAATGCGGGAGACCTGGGTTCGATCCCTGGGTTGGGAAGATCCCCTGGAGAAGGAAATGGCAATCCACTCCAGTATTCTTGCCTGGAGAATCCCATGGACGGTGAAGCCTAGTAGGTTACCGTCCACAGGGTGGCAAAGCGTTGGACACGACTGAGCGACTTCACCTTCACCTACAGTGGAAGAAAGTTGTAACCACTGAACCACCAGGGAATTCCCTCTCCAATATATTCTTGAGGAAGCAAAGCTGGGATTTGGAATACATGTCTTTGTCATTCCCTGGCGGAAGCCGCTCTTGGATCTCGTCTCCCCTCCCATCCCTCCTCCTGCAGACTCCTCTCCTCCCTTCAGTTGTGCACTCAGGTCCTGGGTTGGGATGCAGTGGAGACAAGGATGTCCTCAGCTGCTTCCTAGGTGAGCTCCACCCATCCTGTACCCTCCTCTACTCCAGAGCCTGGGTTGTCCTGGGGAAAGGGACTTGGAATCATCTAAGCCCTTCATTACATGCTGAGGAAACCAAGGCTCCCAACGGGAGGTGGCTTTTCCAAACCAGTTCACTTGTCAGGACAGGACTCATGATGACTCTCAGCCCAGGGTTCTGCCCCCCAGGCCTTGAGTGGGCCTCTCTCTCTAGTCATCCATCCCATGGCCTCTCTTTTTCTCCGCTAAGTAATCCTTCTTCCCTAGTAAAGGCCTAAGGATTCAGTATTATCCAGACCTTGCCTGGAAGTACAGGGTTTTATAGGTATCCCTCCCAACTCCCAAGGTGTCAGGGACCCCAGACCAGGAAACTCCCAGCTAAGGCTGGGTGCTTGGTTCCCACATTCAAGGAAACCCTTGAGTATATTTAGTCAATCCATCATGTAGTCATGCAGGTACTTCCCTGGTGGCTCAGACGGTAGTATCTGCCTACAATGCGGGAGACCTGGGTTCGATCCCTGGGTCGGGAAGATCCTCTGGAGAGGGAAATAGCAACCCATTCCAGCACTCTTGCCTGGAAAATCCAATGGGTGGAGGATCCTGGTAGGCTATCAGAGTCGGGGTGGCAAAGAGTCAGACATGACTTCACTTTCAGTATCTTCATGTAGTCATGAATCATGGAAGATTTCCTGATTGCCTACTGGGTGGCAGGCACAGTGCTGGGCACTGGGGAGCTGTGGCTGAGTAGAACCAGCTTCTGGGCTCAGTGCTTAGTCTGGTGGGGAGACAGCTTTGAGGAAGACCCTCCACTCAGCAGCTGGAATCTGAACCTGTCAGGGAGCCAATGGGAGAAAGCAGGTAGGTCCCAGCTAGTCTGTCCTACTGTCTGGAATGCTTCCTTGCCTCCTGGCAACTAAAACTTTCCTCTGATGTCACCATTGGAGAGGCCTTCATGAGCACCCCCTCTGCCATGTAAAGTAGCTTTCCTCCCCGTTAGTCTACAGCACATTTCTATGTTTTGCTTCATGGCTTATATCACTATCTGAAATGACTCTCTGAGTCACTGTCTGGTCTTCCTACTCCTCTTTATAATGTTCACTTCATGAGGACAAGTCCTTGTTCATTTCACTGAGGCCTTCAGACTGGCAGGCACTCAGGCATTGTCAAAATAAAAATGTTCCAATGTTCTCTGTAGGGAATTCTCCAATGCACTCTGTCCTGGGGTGTGATCTTATGGAGAGAAAGGGCTGTAGAAATGAGGCTGCCAAGAAACAAAATGGTCATTAACGGAGGAAGGCTCCCTGGACCCCAGGCTGGATGTGGAAATGGGGACTGGAGTTCCCATTTAAAGGATACTGGACTGGGGTAGGCCCCAGTGTTGTCCTGACAAACTGGGTCCCTTCCTTCATCCCTACCTTGCGCCTCCTCCTCCTTCCCATTTGTCCATCAACACCTTTCCTGGCAAAGGATGAAGGGTATGGGTGAGACTGCCAGTTTCAGCTCTCTTATCTTTAATCAAGTGAATTATTTCCCTCTTGGGTGAGAGGCCCAGGAGATGTAAGAGAAGTGCTAAAGAAGATGCAAAGATTGTGGAGGAAACAATATCTCTTTCACAGATACTGTTCAAAGCCCACGTCTGCTAATTTCTAGCTGGGTGACTTTGACAAGTTACTTAAACTTTCTGTTCTTCAGTTTCTTCTCTGAGGGAAAATACACTTGGGTGGAGTCGTGAATTTAAAAAATTCCTAGAATTACGAGTCTTCCCCTGGGGACTCCAGGAAACCCAAACTGTTTCAGAGATCTGTTAGGTGTTGAGAGCAGCGCCTTGTCCGCAGCATAGAAGAAATAATCCAGTATTAAGAAAAAACATGCTAAAGAAACAAAAGAGACCATAGCAAAAATCAACAAAGCCAAAAGCTGGTTCTTTGAAAGGATAAATAAAATTGACAAACCACTAGCCAGACTCATCAAGAAGCAAAGAGAGAAAAATCAAATCAATAAAATTAGAAATGAAAATGGAGAGATCACAACAGACAACACAGAAATACAAAGGATCATAAGAGACTACTATCAGCAGTTGTATGCCAATAAAATGGACAACGTGGAAGAAATGGACAAATTCTTAGAAAAGTACAATTTTCCAAAACTGAACCAGGAAGAAATAGAAAATCTTAACAGACCCATCACAAGCATGGAAATTGAAACTGTAATCAGAAATCTTCCAGCAAACAAAAGCCCAGGTCCAGACGGCTTCACAGCTGAATTCTACCAAAAATTTCGAGAAGAGCTAACACCTATCCTAATCAAACTCTTCCAGAAAATTGCAGAGGAAGGTAAACTTCCAAACTCATTCTATGAGGCCACCATCACCCTAATACCAAAACCTGACAAAGATGTCACAAAAAAAGAAAACTACAGGCCAATATCACTGATGAACATAGATGCAAAAATCCTTAACAAAATTCTAGCAATCAGAATCCAACAACACATTAAAAAGATCATACACCATGACCAAGTGGCCTTTATCCCAGGGATGCAAGGATTCTTCAATATCCGCAAATCAATCAATGTAATTCACCACATTAACAAATTGAAAAATAAAAACCATATGATTAGCTCAATAGATGCAGAGAAGGCCTTTGACAAAATTCAACATCCATTTATGATAAAAACTCTCCAGAAAGCAGGAATAGAAGGAACATACCTCAACATAATAAAAGCTATATATGACAAACCCACAGCAAACATTATCCTCAATGGTGAAAAATTGAAAGCATTTCCCCTAAAGTCAGGAACAAGACAAGGGTGTCCACTTTCACCGCTACTATTCAACATAGTTCTGGAAGTTCTGGCCACAGCAATCAGAGCAGAAAAAGAAATAAAAGGAATCCAAATTGGAAAAGAAGTAAAACTCTCACTGTTTGCAGATGACATGATGCTCTACATGGAAAACCCTAAAGACTCCACCAGAAAATTACTAGAGCTCATCAATGAATATAGTAAAGTTGCAGGATATAAAATCAATACACAGAAATCCCTTGCATTCCTATACACTAATAATGAGAAAGTAGAAAAAGAAATTAAGGAAACAATTCCATTCACCATTGCAACGAAAAGAATAAAATACTTCGGAATATATCTACCCAAAGAAACTAAAGACCTATATATAGAAACCTATAAAACACTGATGAAAGAAATCAAAGAGGACACTAATAGATGGAGAAATATACCATGTTCATGGATTGGAAGAATCAATATAGTGAAAATGAGTATACTACCCAAAGCAATCTACAAATTCAATGCAATCCCTATCAAGCTACCAGCCATATTTTTCACAGAACTAGAACAAATAATTTCAAGATTTGTATGGAAATACAAAAAACCTCGAATTGCCAAAGCAATCTTGAGAAAGAAGAATGGAACTGGAGGAATCAACTTGCCTGACTTCAGGCTCTACTACAAAGCCACAGTCATCAAAACAGTATGGTACTGGCACAAAGACAGACATATAGATCAATGGAACAAAATAGAAAGCCCAGAGATAAATCCACACACATATGGACACCTTATCTTTGACAAAGGAGGCAAGAATATACAATGGAGTAAAGACAATCTGTTTAACAAGTGGTGCTGGGAAAACTGGTCAACCACTTGTAAAAGAATGAAACTAGATCACTTTCTAACACCGCACACAAAAATAAACTCAAAATGGATTAAAGATCTAAATGTAAGACCAGAAACTATAAAACTCCTAGAGGAGAACATAGGCAAAACACTCTCAGACATAAATCACAGCAGGATCCTCTATGATCCACCTCCCAGAATTCTGGAAATAAAAGCAAAAATAAACAAATGGGATCTAATTAAAATTAAAAGCTTCTGCACAACAAAGGAAAATATAAGCAAGGTGAAAAGACAGCCTTCTGAGTGGGAGAAAATAATAGCAAATGAAGCAACTGACAAACAACTAATCTCAAAAATATACAAGCAACTTATGCAGCTCAATTCCAGAAAAATAAACGACCCAATCAAAAAATGGGCCAAAGAACTAAATAGACATTTCTCCAAAGAAGACATACAGATGGCTAACAAACACATGAAAAGATGCTCAACATCACTCATTATCAGAGAAATGCAAATCAAAACCACAATGAGGTACCACTTCACACCAGTCAGAATGGCTGCGATCCAAAAATCTGCAAGCAATAAATGCTGGAGAGGGTGTGGAGAAAAGGGAACCCTCCTACACTGTTGGTGGGAATGCAAACTAGTACAGCCACTATGGAGAACAGTGTGGAGATTCCTTAAAAAATTGCAAATAGAACTACCTTATGACCCAGCAATCCCACTGCTGCACATACACACCGAGGAAACCAGAATTGAAAGAGACACATGTACCCCAATGTTCATCGCAGCACTGTTTATAATAGCCAGGACATGGAAACAACCTAGATGTCCATCAGCAGATGAATGGATAAGAAAGCTGTGGTACATGTACACAATGGAGTATTACTCAGCCATTAAAAAAGAATTCATTTGAATCAGTTCTGATGAGATGGGTGAAACTGGAGCCGATTATACAGAGTGAAGTAAGCCAGAAAGAAAAACACCAATACAGTATACTAACACATATATATGGAATTTAGAAAGATGGCAATGACGACCCTGTATGCAAGACAGGAAAAAAGACACAGCTGTGTATAACGGACTTTTGGACTCAGAGGGAGAGGGAGAGGGTGGGATGATTTTGGAGAATGGCATTCTATCATGTATGCTATCATGTAAGAATTGAATCGCCAGTCTATGTCTGATGCAGGATACAGCATGCTTGGGGCTGGTGCATGGGGATGACCCACAGAGATGTTATGGGAAGGGAGGTGGGAGGGGGGTTCATGTTTGGGAACACATGTAAGAATTAAAGATTTTAAAATTAAAAAAAAAATAAGTAAAAGAAAAAGAAAGAAAAAAAAACTACTAAAGAAGGTGGACACAGCCTTATTACTGTGTTTTGAAAGATACAGGAAAATTTATCATAAATTAGTGCAATGATATGACCCTCAAGAGAAATAGTACTCATAAGTAAACCTCCCCAACAAGGAAACAGAAAATCACACATTGGTAAAACAAAACAGAAACCTTCACATAAGACCAGTACCCAGAAACAAAACGAGGAAGACACTGAAAACTGTAACAAGCCTGCTGTTGATACTTTCTCTTTTCCCTGAGAGGGATGCACTATTCCTGAAGGTACTACAATACCAGGTCAATGGGTAGAATGGATGGAGCAAGGTTCTATTCCAACTCCCTGCTCCAAAAATCTGTTTACTAAAATGTCCTGGCATAGAGGATGTGGTGTTGTTCAGTTGCTAAGTCCTACCTGACTCTTTGCAACCCTGTGGACCTCAGCAGGCCAGACTTCCCTGTCCTTCACTGTCTCCTGGAGTTGCTCAAACTCATGTCCATTGATTCAGTGATGCTATCCAACCTTCTCATCCTGTCTTCCTTCTCCTCCTGCCTTCAATCTTTCCCAGCATCAGCGCCTTTTCCAATGAGTGGGTTCTTCCCATCAGGTGGTCTTAGTATTGGAGCTTCAGCATCTGTCCTTCCAAGGAGAATTCAGGGTTGATTTCCTTTAAGATGGACTCATTTGATCTTGCAGTCCAAGTGATTCTCAGGAGTCTTCCCCAGCACCACAGTTCCCAAGCATCAGTTCATTGGCCTCTGTCATCTTTGTAGTCCAGCTCTCACATCTGTATATGAGTACTGGAAAGACCATAGCTTTGACTGTAGGGACCATTGTGACAAACTGTTGTCTTTGCTTTTTAATACACTGTCTAGGTTTGTCATAGCTTTCCTGCCAAGAAGCAATCATCTTCTGATTTCCTGGCTGCAGTCACCATCTGCAGTGATATTTAGAGCCCAAGAAGAGGAAACATGTCACTGCTTCCATATTTTTCCCTTCTATTAGCCATGAAGTGATGGAACCAGATGTCATGATCTTAGTGTTTTTAATATTGAGGTTTAAAGTTTAATTATTTATTTTTGACTGCACTGGGTCTCTGTTAATGCATGAGGCTTTCTCTAGTGGTGAGTGGGGGCTACTTTCTAACTGTGGCTTATGGGCTCTAGAGTGCGGGCTCAGTAGTTGTGTCACAGGGGCTTCCTGGACCAGGGTTTGAACCAGTGTCCCCTGCATTGGCAAGCAGATTCTTAACAACTGGACCACCGGAAGTGAAGTGAAGTGAAGTGAAGTCGTTCAGTCGTATCCGACACTTTGCGACCCAGGGAAGTCCAATATTGAGTTTTAAGCTGGCTCTTCACTCTCCTCCTTGACTCTCAGCAAGAGGCTCTTTCTCTTCCCTTTCTGCCAAGAAAGATACAGTGGTATCATCTGAAGATCTGAGGTTATTGATATTTCTCCCGGCAATCTTGGTTCCAGCTTGTAACTCATCCAGCCCGGCATTTCACATGATGTGCTCTGTAAAAGCCAAATAAACACGGTGACAAGAAACAGCCTGTCATACTCCTTTCTCAATTTTGAACCAGTCAGTTGTACCACAGAATGTTCTAACTGTTGCTTCTTGACCCGCATACAGGTTTCTTAGGAAACAGGTAAGATGGTCGGTATCCCCATCTCTTTGAGAGTTTTCCACAGTTTGTTATGATCCACACAGTCAAAGGCTTTAGCCGACTCAATGAAACAGAGGTAGAGGTTTCTCTGGATTTCCCTTTCTCTAGGATCCAGCAAAAGTTTGCAATTTGATCTCTGGTTCCTCTGCCTTTTCGAAAGCCAGCTTGACACACGAGGAAGTTCTTGGTTCATGGACTCTGGAACCCTAGCTTGGAAGATTTTGAGTATAACCTTACTAGCACAAGATGAGTGCAATTGTCCCGTGGTACCTGGGCAGGATTCCCACAGCGGCTGCTTTCCCCACCACACTATCCGGTGTACTTAGATCAGTGCCCAGCACCTAGATCTTGGTCAAATGCCCGAATCAATGGAAAAGGACGAAAGGAGACAATATAGGGAATTCGTTCTGGCTTATACATGATTTGAACTTTGTGCTGACCTGAACAGCCTGCCTTGTGTATCCAAAAGAGAAGACACAGTGGTCTTACTGTTGGCACTCTTCTCTTTGGAATGCTAAGGAATAATACCATCTCCTTCAGTGGCACTGATCTCTCCTTATCAGTCAGTTACCTGTATAAATGAAATCCCAGTACAACTGACACTGAGTTTAAAGCCCATCATTTTAACCTAGACTCCAGGTGGATCTCAGTGACTCAGCAGGAACTGCTTGAAATCAGGAAACATGAACACTTGAGTAATGTTGGAGACAACCAGAGATGGAAGACAGGAAAGTCAAGCTAGTGTTCTGGTTTTGTTTTGAGGATGCCACAGGAAAGTCAGGCTAGTGTTCTGGTTTTGTTTTGAGGATGCCACAGGAAAGTCAGGCTAGTGTTCTGGTTTTGTTTTGAGGATGCTGTACGGAGGAACTGGGAGGGAATATCAAGTGGGAGCTTGGAAGCACCCCGTTCCAAGACTGCAGGGCAGAAGGTGCTGTCTTTGGGAGAATGTGGCTCAGATGGTCAAGAATCAGCCTGCAGTGCAGTAGAGCTGGGTTTGATCCACTCCAATATTCTGAGTCGGACACAACTATGGGCGGGGAGAAAGCACCCCTTCCAAGACTGCAGAGCTGAAGGGACTGTCTTTAAGAGAACTCAAGGCTCAAGTGAACCACATAAAGCTGCACTTACCAGGCAGAGAAATGGAGAAACTCTTAAGGGATTGCACAGGATTCTAAATTAAAAGTAAACAAACACAAAACAACAACAAAAAACCAATAGAATGTTTAGCAAAATAAAGTGAGTTTTAAACTCATAGTTTCCCTCATCCAACTTAGTTATTTCTCCCATGAATGCCAGGATTCTTACAAACTATAAGAAACACCTGAGAAAAAGAAAATTTTTTACCTTAACTGAGGCTAGTTACAATAATACAGGGGTTTCTACCATACATTGACAGGAATCTGCCATGGATAAAAATAAACCTTCTAAAGTTATTCACTTCTTAAGAAAAATATACTAGTTTCTGCTTTTAAGTACCAAAGTTATCCCCGAAGGGGTGCACCGTTCCTGGAAGTACTGCAATACCAGGTCGATGCGTGGAGTGGACGGAGCAAGCTCCTATTCCAACTCCGTGTTCCAAAAATCCATTTAATATATTGTCCTCGGATAGAGGACGTATCAGATATTAAACTGATAAGAACAGATACTACACTTGATCTTAGCCAAAAGGCCGAGAAGCGATACCGTGACAAACCCCGTCGCTCTCACCGTCCTGCTGTCGTGCATATTGCACTCAGGGTGACTCGGGTCCCGCTCACTCCAGGTTTCCCTTCCTTTGCCTCGTTGACTGTGCTCTGGCGGCACTGCACCAGACGCTCGAGCAGAAGCTGGATTCTCCACATTGTAAACGAGAAATTCCGCATCTGCCCTGGCTTTGTGGATCGCGGGCGGAAGCGCCGTCTCAAATCTGCATGCCCCGCCCTCTGTCGCCAAGAAGGCGTGGCTCCGGCGGGACCGCAGCGCCCTGGGGACGGCCTCGGGGCGGCGGCAGGGGAGCTCGTCCTTGGTGCTAGTGCAAGTGTTGAGGAGACCCGACCGGAGGGGGTGCGGGGTGGCCGGCGAGAGGGACCCGTGCGACGAGCTGTTGGCCGAGAGCTTTTCTGAAGACAAGGTCGCAAGACTGACTCGCTAGAAACGCCCGGACTGCTGTGTGTTACAGAGGCCTCCGCCTGCGGAGAGAGGGGCTCCGTAGGGTCGGGCGTGTGGAGGGGTCTTCCCGGCCAGGCGGAAGGCGGATGGCCCACAGTGGGGAAGGGAGGGGGCGTGTGGATGCAGAGGGCGGGCCGGGCCGCGGGAGGGGTTCACTCCAACTCCAGCGCTCTCGTCCTTCGGTGCTTCTACGAACCAAACAGATCCGCTCCCTCCGCCTAGGCCCTCGTTTCCCTGCCCGTCCTCCTCAGCTGCAGGCTTCGCTGGTGGCTCAGATTGTCAAGAATCCGCCTGTAAGACAGGAATCATGGATTCGATTCCTCGGTCGGAAAGATCCCCTAGAGGAGGAAATGGAAACCGATGACGGAATTCTTGCCTAGGAAATCCCATGGACAAAGAGGAGCCTGGCGGGTCACAGGGTCCCAAGGAGTCGCACGCTACTTAGCGACAAAACAACAGGAAACACGTTGATCTGAACTCTCACTGCCACTAGTCACATGCAGCCAGGGAGCGCTGGGCAGGTGGTTCCGCCCGATTCAGAGGTACTGAAAGTGGAAAACACACATTTCAAAGACTTAGTATTAAAAACTGTAACATATCTCTGTAATGTTGATTAGTTACATATTGAAATGATATTTTAGATATTTGTTTTGTGTTTGGGGGGGTGGGGGGGGAGGTGTGCCTCAGGATTTACAAGAACTCTGAGAGATGGAACCCCTGCCTTGTCTTTGAAAGCATGGAGTGCTAACCACTGACCACCAGAGAATTTCTGAGATATCTTGAGTTAAAGAACGTATTAAAGTTAATTTCACTTACTTCTCTTTATTTAATTATTTTTACACGCGTAAGAGTATTTAAATTTACCTGCGGGAGGGAACTGCCTGGTGGTCCAGTGGTTAGGCCTCAGCGCCTTCATGCAGGAGTCTGGGTTCCATCCTTGGTTGGAGAACTGGGATCCTAAAGGCCACAAAGTGGCCAAAGTAAAAAAAAAAAAAGTTATGTGTGTGACTCACTTATTTCTTGAAAGCACGGTTATAGCCGGACGTGCTGAGAGGCTAAGCATCTTGACTAATATGAAAAGAAGTAAGGATTTGCATTCAAGCATCCTGCTAACCACTGGGGCCTCAGGTTTTTTTAAACTGGGGGTCCTGATATTTTAACTGTGGGTGATAAGAATGCCTCTCTGACAAGCATACTTGCGAATCTATCCATAGAAATGCAAGCACATGGGAAAGTCTCAATGAGAACACCCTAGGGAAAGTCATTTCTTGCCTGTAAAATAGAAATGACTCCATTTGAAGTCTTGCAAACTATCTAGACCTACTCACCCTGAGCCTTCCTGTTTCATATCCCCCTCTCCCTGGTCTTGTATTTCTGTTGGCTGCCAAGTGTCTTTGACACCCTTGATGCTCACATGGAATAGATATACATGTAGCTTTGGACTCGGACACATAAAATGTAGGTATATTGACAAATATACAGCCATTAGTGCTGTATTGTCTTTCACCTTGATGGGAAACCTTTTGTTTGCTGGTCTATTCTCAGCACCTATGGTAGTGCTCTGAATATACTTGATTTTTGATAAATATGTGTTGAATGACTGGATGAGGGTCCAATGAGACAATGTATAATACGCTTAGCCTGGGTCTGACAAATTCTTCAAATTTCTGAATCAGAAATTCTGGAAGGAGGCGCCAGCTCTTTGCGTATCAAGTCCTCTAGATGATTCTGACAAACTCCCCAATATAAGCATGCACCCATTTGTGTGGGCCAGACAACATGGGTGACTTGACAAATCTATGAAATCAAGAAGCTGAATCAGGGACTTCCTGGTGGTCCAGTGGTTAAGTATCTGCCTCCCAATGTAGGGGACATGAGTTTGATCCCTGGTGTGGAGCTAAGATTCCCCCATACTTCGGGGCAACTAAGTCTGAGTGCTCTGGAGTCTGTGCATCACAGCTAAGATCGGATACAGCCAGATAAGTAAATACATTTTTAAAAGTGAAAGTGAAGTCGCTCAGTCGTGTCCAATTCTTTGCGACACCATGGATGGTAGCCTACCAGGCTCCGCAATCCATGGGATTTTCCAGGCAAGAATACTGGAGTGGGCAGCTGAATCAAACATATAAGGTCTCTGGAGATTAGCCCCTTTGTTAAAGCTCTGAAGAGTCCCTCAGCTCGGATAGCTGGCCAACAGCGAGTTCCCTGCACAGTGTGAGCCTGGCTCTCTCCCCTTAACTCACCTCTCTGTCTCTCTCTGGTGGGCTTGTTCCTCCCCCCTCACAGCTGTTGGCTGTTGCTCCCATGGCACTGTCACCCTCTTGGGGCTCTGGCTGCTGTTTCTGGCTGATCACCCAAAGCCCCTCTTGATGCCAGTGTCTCCCCAAGTGCCAGTTTCCTGTGCAGATGGATGCTGCAATCTGTCCCCAAGTGGATCTGTCTCCTAAGACATCACAACCTGCTGCCACTGCCTCTTCCCAACCTTCTCCGCCCTCTAGCCTCCTCCCGCCTCTGCCCTATTGGCTATTAGGCCCTCAGTAAAAGCATAAGAAATGTCACTGAATTCAGATTTCCTGCTCAGAAAATGTTCATTTACATCTGATCTTACCTCCACAAAAACAACTTGAAAAGCGTGGCTTTTCCATTCTCTCTGTACATTCAAGCTGTAGTGAAGGTATTGTCTGAAAGGAAGACTCCAGGGAAATTCCCTTGTGGTTAGTTTAGTGGTTAAGACTCCAAGCTTTCACTGCCAAGGGCAAGGGTTCAATACCTGGTAGTGGATCTAAGATCCCACGAGCTGGGTGGCATGGCCAGAAAAAGAAACAAACAAAAAGACCCCAGAAGGAAGGAAAGGAACCTGTCCAGCTTCGCTCTACCCACTTTGCTTCAGGTTTAGGCAGTGACAGACTCATGCACCAGGGGGCAGCATCTGCTCCTTTTCTGCCCTGGCCTGGGCTCTGGGACTTGGTTTTGGATGAGCTGCCTTTGAATGGGCCCCTGGTAGGAGAAAAGGGTCTTCAAAGGCCCCTTCCTCTCAGTTTTTCTTTTTTCTTTTCACACTCATTGTAAGTAGTAGGTTGTGTTTTCCCCATTTTATTCTTGTTTTTTTGGCCATGGACTCTCTTTTCTCCAGCCAGGGATGTAACCGTGCTCTGTGCAGTGGAAAACACAGTTGTAACCAATGGACACCCAGGGAATTCCCTCTGTTTTATTCTTGAGGAAGAAAAGCTGGGATTTGAAATACGGGTCTTTGTGATTTCCAGTATGAACCCACTCCTGGGCCACCACTCCCCTCCCATCCCTCCTCCTGCAGACTCCTCTCCTCCCTTCAATTGTGCACTCAGACAGGTCCTCAGTTGGGATGCAGTGGAGACAAGGATGCCCTCAGCTGCTTCCTAGGTGAGTCTCACCCATCCTGTACCCTCCCCTACTCCAAAGCCTGAGCCATCCTGTGGAAAGGGACCTGGAATCTCTAAGCCCCTCATTACATGCTGAGGAAACCAAGGCTCCTAGCGGAAAGTGGTTTTCTAAGTCAGCCTACTTGTCAGGACAGGAGTCATGATGACTCTCAGCCCAGGGTTCAGCCCACCAGGCCTTGAGGGGGCCTATCCCTCCAGTGTCATCCCTCACATGGCCTGTTTTTCTCCTCTAAGAAATCCCTCTTCCCCAAGGCCTGAGGGTTCAGTATTACCCAGACCTTGCCTGGAAGTACACGGTTTTTAGGTATCCCTCCTGACCTCCAAGGTGTCAGGGACCCCAGACCAGGAAACTCCCAGCTAAGGCTGGGTGCTTGGTTCCCACACTCAAGGCACCCCTTGAGTATATTTAGTTCATCTATCATATAGTCATGAATTATGGAGGATTTCCTCATTGCCTGTTGTGTGGCAGGCACAGTGCTGGGCACTGCGGAGCTGTGGCTGTGAAGAACCTGCTTCTGGGCTCAGCGCTTAGTCTGGTGGGGAGACAGCTCTGAGGAAGAACCTTCACTCAGCAGCTAGAATCTAATCAAGTCAGGGAGCCAATGGGAGGAAGCAGG
This sequence comes from Capricornis sumatraensis, assembly GCF_032405125.1. Taxonomy (NCBI): domain Eukaryota; kingdom Metazoa; phylum Chordata; class Mammalia; order Artiodactyla; family Bovidae; genus Capricornis; species Capricornis sumatraensis. Next base: position 93,482,099 of record NC_091076.1, read on the forward strand.
TAGGTCCCAGCTAGTCTGTCCTTCTGTCTGGAATGCTTCCTTGCCTCTTGTCCACTCAATCTTGCCTCTGATGTCACCATTGGAGAGGCCTTCATGAGCACCCCGCTCCTCCATGTAAAGTAGCTCTCCCCCCAGTCACTCTCCAGCACATTTCCCTGTTTTTTTTTCCTCGAAGGCTTATATCACTATCTGAAATGACCCTCTTTAGTCATTATCTGTCTCTCCCTACTCCTCATTGTAATGTCCACTCTATGAGAGCATGTCCTTATCCATTTCACTGAAGCCTTCAGACTGGCAGGCACTCCATCCATGAATGCTCAAAGTAAGAATGTTCTTGAGCATTGTGAATCCTCCAATGTACTAGGACCTGGGCTGTGATCTTGTGGAGAGAAAGGGCTGAAGAACTGAGGGTGCCAGTATCAAAAATGGTGACTAATGGAGGAAGGCTCCCTGGGCCCCAGGTTGTGGAAATGGGAGCTGGAGTTCCCATTTAAAAGAGACTGGACTGGTATAGGCCCACAGACTGGTGTTGCCCTGACAAACTGAGCCCCTTCCTTCACCCCCACCTTGCCTCACCTCCTCCTTCCCATTTGTTCATCAACACCTTTCTGGGCAAAGGCAACGGATGAAGGGTGGGGTGAGATTTCCAGTTTCAACTCCCTTATCAGATAATCAAGTTATAATTTCCCTCTTGTGTGTGAGGCCCAGGAGATGTAGGAGAAATGTCAAAGAAGTGTCAAAGATTGTGGAAGAAACACAAAACAATGTGTCTGTTTTCAGTTTCCATGTTCTCTCTTTCTCTTTGTATTTTTGGTTTCACAGCCATTTTATCCAAGCCAAGTTTGGCCAGTTTTTAGCTGAGCGACCTTAGACAAGTTACTTCACCTTTCTGTGGTTTGCTGTCCTCTTTTTAGAGTAACTCTACTTACGACATGGTATGAGTCGTATATTTAAAAAGGAGTACTGGGGATTCCCTGGTTGTCCAGTGGTTAGGACTCTGCACTTCCGCTGCTGAGAGTGAGGGTTCTATCCTTCCCTGGTCATAGAATTAAGTTCTGGCAAGCTTCGAGGCCAAAAATAAAAATGTTTTTAAAAAGAAAGAAAAGAATAAAAGGAAAAGTATGCCAAGTTCCTTGACCACAGCTTAGCATACAGTGGCTACTTAAATAGGCCAGTTGTTCCCAACCTCCTGGTCTGCGCTGTCTTCCCCTCTGCTAACTCTGTTACTTTCCTGTTCCTTAGCTCCTGCTGTATCCTGCCAGCCCCCAACATGGGGGGAGGTGTAAAAGCCAATCACTTAAGGTCTTGATCTCTTAAGGGATTTGGGGAGGCTCCCTGCATCGTTAAGGAAAACCAGGTGGCTGGTTTGTAGCAGGAAGGGGAAGAGGAGGTGGCAAGGCAGGCTGGTGCTAAACAGATGGGAGCTAGTGGGTAGGAAGGGCTAAGCCCTCCTCTCTGGCAATGGCTTCCCTCTCCTTTTCTTTTTATTTCTTCTTCTTTTTTGATATTTATGTATTTTGCTTCATCAGCTTTTAGTTGTGGCATACAAACTCCAAGTCACAAGATGTGGGATCTAGTTCCCTGACCAGGGATCAAACCGGGGCACCCTGTATTGGGAGGGCAGAGTCTTAGCCACTGGACCACCAGGGAAGTCCCCATCTTCCTCTTTTCTCTAATCACCCTTACAGACAGTTTTCTAAAAAGGTAATATTGTGATGCATAATAAATGCAGGAATCCAGCTTCCTTGTAAAAATGGAAATAGTATAGTTAAAATTTGCTTCTCCTTTGATCCCCTTCTCCACGTTCAGTTTTACCTTTCTCCCTGCAGGTAATCACTGTTAGCCTCTGGTCACACTGTCCCTTTGTGACATCTCCTCTTCAGTGCTGCCCAGATTAAATCAGGCTATAGTGACTGGGGAGATGCCACGCAGTGCTGTCCACCTCCCAATCAGTCCTATGCAGTACTCATTAATTTCTGGAAACCTTTCCAGGAGCTTCTGGTTGACACTTTCCCTCCTCTGAAGTCTTACACATGCTTATCTCATGATTTACAAAGTCCCAGTGTTCCCTGTCAGTGACCAGTCTTGTCTCCCTCACTGGAGTATAAGCCCTCTGAAGCCAGGCATTTGTGGTCTGCACATCCGCTGTGTCTTCGTAGTTTCTTTGGCTCATGCAGTGCAAACAGTATGAATGAAGTCAGCAAACACCCTGCGAAGTGAAGAATTTTGCCTTTATCACTTTGAGCAAGGTAGGGTCTGCTATGGCAGGCACTCTGACCAGAAACTGGGGGAATTCTGCTAATAATCTCCCTGACTGGAGAGACTGAATAGGTAAGTGGTGAGGGGCTGAGGCACTGGATTCAAATATATCCTTGCTCAGCCATTTACTAGCTATGTGTGATGTTAGACAGGGACTTTCCAGGTGGCCCAGTGGTAAAGAATCTGCTTGCCAATGCACAAGACTCAAAAGACAAGGGTTCCATCCCTGGGTTGAGAAGACCTCCTGGAGAAGGAAATGGCAACCCACTTCAGTATTCTTGTCTGGAAAATTCTATAGACAGAGAAGCCTGGCAGGCCACAGTCCATGGGGTGGCAAACAGTTGGACTTGACTGAGCACGCACGACATTAGACAAGTTATTGAGCCCTTCAGAGCTTTCTTCACCTGTGTAGCGAGACCACACCAGTCCCTACCTCCTGGGCTGTTATGAGGATCAATAGGGGTAATAGGTTTAGGCTGTTTTATGGGATTCCAGGTTCACACAGGTTAAAACATTGAATTAGGAAAAATAATGGAGGAAGACTTGTCAACATCTCTCGAGTAGACCCTGGCAGAGGAAGCGCACACGTGGACTGAATCTCTCTGCCTGTGTGAGGGGCATGTGGGGGTATTGAGAGTATTATGCTCTTCACCTCTCCTCCCTAGCCAAACGCTGCCACGCCCCTTCCACCTTCCATCCCAGGTTAATCCCGAGTTTAATTCCAAATACAGGCAATGGTAGAAAAGATCAAATAAAACGGTCACCAATTGATCAGAGTTGCATCACTGTGGGGACCGGGTTGCAATCCGCGGATCTCCACGCTCCGCCCCGCCTCGCTGCCGCAGGGCCGCTGATTGGCCCATGCCACGTGACGTCACATGGGGGTTTTAAGGCCGAGTGCCACTGTCAGCTCTGCAGTGCCCGCGCGCTGGAGACCGGCGTGGATACTAGCGGGGCTGGCCCGGAGGGGAGAGGGGAGAGCGCGGCTGACGGGAGGTAAAGGCGCTGCTCAGGCCGAGCCGAGGCAGTCTGGGTACGGGGCGGTGGAGCTGAAGACGGCGATCGGAGGAAGGCGGGCAGCGGAGTGTCGCGGGGCACTGGGGAGGGGATCTCAGTGTAAAGAGGGGCGTGTCAACCGTGGGGTTGTGGAAGGCGAGTGGGAGTGGGCCTTTCTCTCCGATTTCAGCACCCGTGCCCTGATTCTTAATTTCGGGTCACTGCCCCCAGATGCAGGTTCCCCCGAGGATTCTCTCCTGGGGAGCTGGGGTCGCGGTGCCTGCTGCCACACCACAAGCGCGGAAGCTGACTGTCCCCCTATCCAGGCCTCTCTCTCCAACCTCAGTGTCCTAGGGGTTTCTCTCAGTCTCATCGCCCCTGTCATGGCCCCCAGGCGACGGGGGAGAGCCTCTGTTATACCTGCAGCTACTTAAAAAAAAAAAAAAAAAACGAAAACAAATTTTTAAAAGGCGGGCTGCTGATTTCGGACGTGATCAAGAAGTTGCAAATTTCATGTTTGTTATTAAACATGATCCTCCTCTTTTCTCCCATGACCTTTCCCTGTTCAGATAACCCAGCTGTGATCCCCAAAGCCTGCAATTTCAAGGTCTCCTCCCTGCCTCTTCTGTGAGCCCCAAGACCTGCATCTTAGCTAGAGTTCAACATGGGGAACCACTTGACTGAGATGGCGCCCACCACCTCCTTCTTGCCCCACTTCCAGGCCCTGCATGTTGTGGTCATTGGGCTGGACTCAGCTGGAAAGACCTCCCTTCTTTACCGCCTCAAGTTCAAAGAGTTTGTCCAGAGCATCCCCACCAAAGGCTTCAACACAGAGAAGATCCGGGTGCCCCTGGGGGGGTCCCGTGGCATCACCTTCCAAGTGTGGGACGTTGGGGGGCAGGAGAAGCTTCGACCGCTCTGGCGCTCCTACACACGCCGGACAGATGGCCTGGTGTTTGTGGTGGATGCTGCTGAGGCTGAGCGGTTGGAGGAGGCCAAGGTGGAGCTCCACCGAATCAGCCGGGCCTCGGACAACCAGGGTGTGCCTGTGCTGGTCCTGGCCAACAAGCAGGATCAGCCTGGGGCACTGAGCGCCGCCGAGGTGGAGAAGAGGCTGGCAGTCCGGGAGCTGGCTACTGCCACACTCACCCACGTGCAGGGCTGCAGTGCTGTGGATGGGCTGGGCCTGCAGCCAGGCCTGGAGCGCCTGTATGAGATGATCCTCAAGAGAAAGAAGGCTGCCCGGGCAGGCAAGAAGCGACGGTGACCTGAGGCTGCCCCTCCTCACCAGTAGGGGTCTGTACACTTGGACAGCCAGGCGGAGCCTGTGGCCCCTCACTCAGTCCCAGGGTTCAGGACCTGTCCACCTCAATGGAGGACCAAGAAGCACACAGGGGTCCTGTTTGGGGGCAGCATGGGGGGCGGGCGACGGGAGATGGGATGTGTTCTCACATCTCTCCCTCATCCTCACTTCTGGGGAAGTGGAGGCTGCAGGACTGTGGAGGCTTAAATGTAAACTGACTCTACCTCGACCCTGTTTCCTGTTTTTCTTCTCTGGCTTTTTGATTGGATGTGTTTAGGGACGAAGGAAAGTTGCTTGGAGAATGCATTTGGAATAAATGAGAACTAGCTCTTGGCTCCCCCCCACCCCAACTAAGGGATGTCCCTAGGTTGCTTTTCTAGGGGGTGCCAGTCATAATTGTCTATATTTTTGTGTTTGTATGAAAGTGCCAAGAATCCCTCCATCCCCCCTTTGTAGACTTACAACTGTTTTTATAAGCCATGTATGTCCTCTGTATAATTATTAACTATTTTTTAGCATTTGCCTATAAGTTATTAAAGACTGATGATGCTGTAGCTCTAACCTTGGTTTGGCATTTTCCTTTCCTTACCTTGCCTCAGGGATAGTCCAAGATTTCCAGATGGGCAGGCAGGGGTGGGGAGGAGGGACTTATCTTGAAGCTGAATTTGCAAAGCAAGCCCTTTTCTAAAAAATTAGATTGTGTGTTCATGGGGCAGCTGCTGGGGATTACAGACAGTTTAAGTAACTCCATGTTATTGCCTGATCTATGGATAGAAGAGCCTGGTGTGCCACAGTCCATGGCGTTGCAAAGAGTCAGATACAACACACACACATCACATTGCTTGATCTCTGCTGGTTTTTTTGGGGTCCCTTCTTTCTCCCTTTCTTCCCTCATCCTCTGGCTCTTACTTACTCTTGATACTAACTGGTCCTTGCGGCCATTAAAAAAAAAATTATCATTTTTGGCTGTGCCGGGTTTTTGTTGCTGTGTGGGGGCTTTCTCTAGTTACAGTGAGTGGGGGCTACTCTTCATTGAAGTGCACAGGCTTCTCTTTGCTGTGGCTTCTCTTGTTGTGGAGCATAGGCTCTAGGGTGCGTGGGCTCAGTGCATGGGCTTAGTTGCCCCAAGGCATGTGGAATCTTCCCAGACCAGCTATTGAACCTGTGTCTCCTATATTGGCAGGTGGGTTCTTTCCCACTGGACCATCAGGGAAGTCCCCTTGCAGATTTAACTTCAAGTTTTGCAGGTGTGAGCTGCTCCTACGTTCTTGCCCTTGGGGCCACCTCTTAGGTCTGTATAGGTAAGTCCTCAAAAGGGCCTCTGTCCCACCCCCAGCACTCAAGTGGTTAGTCTGATTTCCTCCCCCAACCCAGCACACACCTTGGGGGATATGGTGAGAATGGAAAGTAATTTCCTCCTGGCCTGAAGCCAGCTCCATGTGCTCAATCCTGCTGACTGCAGCTCACTGGCAGCAATGGCAGTGACTGGTGCTGGGGAGGCCTGGGCTGGCTTGAGCCAGCCTGGCACCTGTGACTAAGCCCTGAGTCGTCCAGCTCTGGGAATGGTAGCTATTCCCACGAGAGGGAAAGTCTAGTAGCTGTTTGAGCCAGGTGGGAGTGAGGACTGTTGGATATTGGTGTAGGCCACCAATGTTAGCAATGATGGAAAGCATAAAATGCTGATGTCGTGACCGCCTGCCCAGACTCTTAGGGCCACCCCTTCCTCACCAGCAAGAGGGCCAGCTGTGTCTGAGGACAATTAGATCCTCCTAATCTGAGTGGGAGTCATAAGTAAAAACCAAACACCATCAATTCTTTCCAATCCCCCAGTCCTGCTCCCACCCTTTGTGCAAACAAGGGCTCCCAAGGGCCAGTTCAGAGTCCTGGCTCCAGAATCAGATGAAAGGACCTGGGGACGGACGGGAGGTGCTGGCAACCCCATCCTGAGGAGCCTTCCTAAGGAACTCCTTTCTTCCGAGCCAGTTGGCAGAAGCGGAATTTCGCTGAATTGGGGCCAGTTCAGATTTGCTACACTTGTGCACTGTCCCTCCCCCAGCCCTCAAGGTGCCTGGCAGGATGGGGGTGGGTGTGCATCCATCCGGAAGGGTGCCCAAGTCTGCGTCAGCACTGGGGCCTGCTGGGCAGAGCTGCTGGACTGGTTCTGCTGGGGACACGTGCTACCTGGCCCCCGTCCACACACACACTTGTGATTCATCTGTCCCAGGCCTTGGGGCAGAGTCCTCTCCTGCAGCTCAAGAGGAGGCTCGGGAGGCCCTGGCTGGAAGGACCCTAAGCTCTTGCTGGGAGATGTTTCTTCCCGATTCCACCCCAATTCTCTCTTCTGTCTTAAAATCTCCAAGGACCTGTTCTCTCCAGTTTTGGTCTCCTGGGGGACTGAGGTCTCTGGATTTGGGGGACTATGTTAAAAAACCTACCTGCCAATGCCGGAGACATAAGAGACAAGGGTTCTTCTGTCCCGGGGTCGGGAAGATGACCTGGAGGAGGAAATGGCAACCCACTCCAGTATTCTTGCCTGGAGAATCCCAGGGACAGAGGAGCCTGGCAGGCTACAGTCTATGGGGTCGCAAAGAATCAGACACGACTGAGCAACTTAGCATGCATGCGACATAACTCGGAGGTGCTCCCCCGTCCCTAGCAGAGAGGCCTCTGCGGTGCCAGCTCTACAGCCCTGCCAATCATCCTCCCTCCCCACCTTATTCGATTGTCTTCTGGTGCTCTCCTCCCCCCACCACCCCACCACGCTCCAGCCTTGGGGAGGGGTCATGGTCCACAGGAGACCTGTGAATGTCCCAGCTCTTCCCCACGGCCCTGTGCCCTGACCACCTGGGGGGTGGAGGAAGAGGATACTGGTGGCAAGTGACAGTGGAATGGAGAAGCCAGTGGCTCTGAAAGGGTTGTAGGGAGAGGGCAGCACTGGGGTATTCTGATTAGAAAGCTACATTCTGGCTGGGTGGGGATCCAGAGCTTTGAAATAATCTTTCTGCCTTAGTCCATCAAAGAGACAGAGAGGTGGGAGGGAGGTGATCACCTCAGGGACTCTGTGTGTCAAACTCTGGGCCAGCTGGCTTGGGGTGGGAGTGGGATCAGGATTGAGGGCAGGTTGTAGTCTCTTTGTCTCAGCTTCTTTATTAAGCTTCCTTTTTAAAGAGAATTATTTAGTCATTTATTTTTGGCTGTGCTGGGTCTTTCTTGCTGTGCTCGGGCTTCCTCTCGTCACAGCAAACAGGGGCTGCTCTCTAGTTGCAGTACGCAGGCTTCTCGTTGCAGGGGCTTCTCTTGTTGTGGAGCATGGGCTTAGGGTGCACGGCCTTCAGTAATGGTGGCGCATAGGCTTAGTTGCCCCGAGGCATGTGGAATCTTCCCCGACTAGGGATTGAACTTGAGTCCCCTGCCTTGGCAGGCGGATTCCCAACCACTGGAGTGCCAGGGAAGTCCAGGAGAATTTCTTTGAGTCCCTGAATAGGTACTGAGGGAGAGGCTCCCTCAGGGCCGAGGATGTCCAGGGGCCAGGAGTGGTGGTCAGGGACTGCCTGTGAGGTGAAATTGAAGGAAACCAGTGGACCCAGCATTGGGGCTCCCTTCTGGGCTGCAACCCCCTCCCCTAGCCACCTCTTTTCGCACAGTTTGGATGGTGAAATCCAGGTGGAGGGCATTTTCCCTGGGTGCCCTGTGCTTCCCCATAGCCCTCATGAATGCAAAGATGGCAGTGGTCTCTCACCTTCCCATTCCCCCTCCAGTCCCCCTATGCTGCGTGTGCTCAAGGCAAAGACAAAGTAGCAAAAAAGAGGGGCTTCCCTGGTGGCCCAGTGGTTAGGACTCTGTGCTGCCACTGCAGAAGGCATGGGTTCGATCCCTGGTCAGGGAACTAAGAAAGACCCTGCATGCTGCTTGGTGAGACCAAAACAAGGAAAGGAAAAAAGTAGCAAAAAGAGAGGAAAGAATTCCTTAAGTGGGCAGTGACTTGCCAGAGGATAAAGCTACTTAGTGGTGTGTCCAGATCCTTCCTCCCAGGCTGGCTTTTTGGATTCCCTCGGCAGACAACAGGAGATAGGAGACAGGGAGCAAGTCCAGGACCTCCCTGCCCTGATTAGATTAGGGGCCAGTTTCCGCTCCCCCACTCCCCTTCCTGAAGAGTGGGGACTTTATCTTAAAAGCCCAGCAGAGCTCTGGCCTCAAAACTGGCCAGAAGTCCCCACCCTCCTTTCACATTGACCATGCATCATGCCAAGTCTTTCTGGAGATGGACACCACCACGGCCTGGGAAGCACTGAGCTCCTCTGAAGAACTAGGAGCACACAGGACGGCCTGTTCTCTAACACGGACCTTTTCTGAACGGAGGCCAGGGAAGGGGAGGGAGCGAGGGCAGTAAGGAAGGCCCAGGCCAGCAGGGATGGGCAGTCTGTATCTAGCCACCCATCATTTCCAAGGCCATCTGTAGGACCTGGCTGGGGAGTTTGCAGATGGGTGTCATGGAACCTCTTCTCCAAGCTAAGACAGAGGAGGGTGTTTGTTCATCCCTCCTTCCTTTAAAAGATGTGTTTGTTGTTGTTTTTTTTTACTGCTCTTCCCTGCCTCACTTGATTACCAAAGTTATAGGTCTTTGTTATGAAAGAAACTTAGAAAATGGAACGCCCCATCGTCTAAACTTCAGAGCTAGCTAAACATTTTGAACAGGTTTTTATGTATAATCTTTCACATATATATATGACACATATGGGATTATCTCAGGCATATTGTTGTACAGGTTATATCTTGGGCATAATTCAATGTCAGGACATATGGATTTTTCTCATTCTTTTTGATGACTACATGAGATTCCATTGTATGAATGGACCTTCATTTATGAATTAAATCCACAGTGTGTCCCCAGCAATGAACTTCCTTGTATATATTTCTTTGTACACTTGAAGATTTCCTGTAAGATGATTCCTAGAAGTAGAACTGCTGTGCCAAAGGGTACACTTATTTCAAATTTTTCTAGATAGTGACCAAGTATGTATGTGTGCCTTTAGAGCGTGTTTGAGTGTGTGTGTTGGGGGAGACTTTAAACCAGCCTCCTCGCCCTCCATCCTCAGATTTTAAGGCCTCTTTAAGCTGAGGGGTGTGTGTGTGTGTGAGCAGGTGGGAGGAGGGGTGGAGGGATGGGGGTTGGAGGTGGGGGGAGTTGGGGGTGGGGGGTGTGGAAGCGATAGACTTTACAGTGCTCTTGCTTTATGGCAGGTAAGAAATACAATCACCAGCGAAGGTAGAGGATTTGCAGGCCTGAGGATTGAGCTCCACCCAGGAATGCCTGGCTGATGATGGAGGTGGGCAGATGGTGAGGACATCCTAAGCACCCAGCTCCTCATAGGCGGCAGGCAGAGTGGGCGAAAACAGTTCCTGAAATAAATCCCTGGGATTTGGCCCAGGGAGGGAGTGAGGCTGAGATAGGAGCGCATGCTCTGAAGAGAATGTGAACAGATTTGAGCTTGAAGGAGGGCAGCTGGGGCCCAGGACCTCCCCGCCCAACCAACCTATAAGGGCCCCCACCAGCCACTATAACTCATGGGATCCCGGAACCGGAGCCGGAAGGCAGAGTGTGAAGTATCAGATCTCTCGGCTACCGCGGACTGTTTGGGACTCCATCTCTATTTAGTTTATTCAGGTCTCTCTCTGCCCCTCCTGGATAGAGTGGTGTGATGGTGAAGGGGGAGAGGAAGCAGGTTTTATCTCTTTAGCACCTCCCATCCCCCTCGTAATAAATCTGGTGAAAAGACTGGTGGAGTAGGGTGGGGCTGACAGCTGGCTTTTAAAGATTGCTGAAAGTGAGGTTTTGTGCCTTTGATTGTGTTTGTTTTTATAAGATCATGCCCTGCTTTCCATTCCAGATGCTGACTCTTATCCCTCAGGAGAGAGAAGGCAGAAGTGCTTGCTCATTCCTGGGAACTCTCCCTCCCAGTGTAATGGGGGAGGAACAGAGCCACCAGTCAGACCAGGCAGCACCCCAGAAAGTAACCCACGAAGCAAGATTTCTGTGACCTTGACCAAGTTATTTCTTGTCCCCTGACCTCAGTTTACCCATCTGTAAAGGGAGGGGGTTGAATACAGAATTATCTTTTCTGGTTTTCTTTCTCTGGTCTTCAGTAGGAGGTGGGCATGGGGAACTCCTTAATGATCTTTGTCTTCCTCATCTTTTGTTGAAATGACCTTGTTTTGTTTTTAAGTTTGTTTACTGTCTGTCTTCATCTCCAGGTTGTACAGGACAGCTTTCATCCATTTTGCACACTGCTCTATCCCCAGGACAGTGGCAGGCACACTCATAAGTGTGGTGGGTGATCATCTTGTATCCATGGAATGCGGGGTGTCCACCCAAAGGTTGGAGGGCTGGGGTGTCACCTCAGTGAAGAATCTGTTTTAGTCTATAAATGCTAATAGCATTCAGGAAAGACACTATCAAATAAGGTTAGGGAGTTTATCTGGGAGGGTTTCCTGGAGGAGGGGAGGAAAAGAAGCAGATTTAGAACTGGAATTAAGTATTCTGATTAAGTAGGGGCTTGGAGGACCATGGGATTGGAAGTACTTTCTTGGTCCTACCTACTGCTCAGGAGGCAAGACCTGAAGTTGAGGTTTAACAGACAGTTTCGTTCCTCCCTTCCCAGTAATTAGTTACCTGGCCTGGGACGCTGCCTAGAGCCTGTTCACCACTCCTCTACCCCAGCTCCTCCCAAGGTCACCCCAGGATGGCTAAACTGTATCTAGATCCCATTATCTGCCTTGGCACTCCAGAGGAGCCCAGCACAGGGCAGGGGACAGGGAAGGGACTCCCAAGTTCTAGACTTGTGACATCCAGTATGGCAGCCACCAGCCGTATGTGGCCACTGAGCAGGGGAAGCATAATTGATCTGAGACCTGTAAATGTGAAATATACAACAGATTTTGAAGCCTTAGTATGAAAAAAGAATGTATACCTCTCATACTTTTTAATATAGATATGTTGAGTTTTTGAATATATTGAGTTAAAATGCTTCATTAAAATTAGTTTCATCTGCTTCATTTTACCTTTAAAAAATGTGGCTCCCAAAAATTCTTAAATTACATATGTTGTTCATATTCAATTTCTTTAAAAAATATTGTTATTATTTAAAATTTGTGTATTTATTTGACGGTGTTGGGTCTTGGTTGCAGCATTCAAACTTCTTAGTTGTGGCATGTGGAATGTAGTTCCATGATCAAGAATCGAACCTGTGCCCCCTGCAGTGGAAGTTCTGAGTCATAACCACTGGACCATCAGGGAATTCCCTCAATGTAATTGAAAACACCTTATCAAACTATGATTCTCACTGATTCAAACCTGATTACTTTGCAGGTGATTTTATAGCTTCAATCAGGGTGTGTTTATGCTATAAACCATCTCTTTAACTGTCTGTTTGCTGATGAGCCCAGTTAACTAGAATCCACAGAAAATTCCTAACCTGATTTTACTCAATAGCTTTTGACCTTTCATCATACTGCTGAGATAGTAGCAACTGTGTTGATAGACTGAAGTTTCATCATCTTCCCATCACTTGATGCCTTCCTCAGCCCAGCCCTCTCCCAACCCCTGAAAGGTGCTGGAGCAGAAAGAGAGCTCAGGCAGGAGCTACTGAAGGGGAAGATGCCAGTTGGGGGATCTGGATTATATGCTCCTGAGTTTGCACAAACATTAGCAGGTGGCCCAAATGTGTGTGTACGTGTAGTGGGAGAGGTCAGTTCTACAATAAAACCCTCCACCCACTTGTCTCCCCCAACCCTCCGTCCAAGAGCATCAGTCCAATCAATCACTCATTCTTTCAAAATATCGCCTATAATATCTTAAGGTTTAGCTTTATTGTACACAGACACACCTTCCTTGGCACTGGAGCTAAAGGTATAACCTGTACTCAGAGACGTTCTAGATCCTCGCTGCAGAGCCTGAGACGGATTCAGAGGCACAAGGTTTATTGAGGGCAAAGTCTCAGGAAAAGAGGAGAGAGGGAAGCAGGATGGGGCAGGAGAGGGGCTCAGCAAAAGCCCCTTCTCACAGCTGGAGTCTGATTTGGACTTCACTCAGTAGGGAAGCTCTGGATGGAGCCTGGGACCACAGAGAGGAGCCCCCTGAGACAGGGAAGCTGGTCTTTGGTAGCCTTCCCCCAGCCCATCAGTTAGTTAATAGGCTGCTGGTTGCTCAGGTCTCCAGAGAAGAGGCCACCACAAATTGCTGGAGTCATTGGAACCAACACTTACAGCCAGTAGAGGGGCCTGGGCGGGGCATCAAGGCATCCACTCAGGGTGTAGACCGAGAGAAGTCGCTGACCTGGGCACGCCAGAGCCCTGATTGCTGCCTGTGTTTGGCAATCCTGTCCTCTTTCTACTTTCCCTCTGGGTCTCAACCTCAGCCCTTATCTGCCCTCTTCCCACCTTGTTTCTCCCTCTTTCTGTTTCTTGGTCCCTCCCTACCCCCAGCATTCTTGGTTCCTGCCTCTGAGCTGCCCTTTCTCTTTGAAAGCCTCCAGGAAGTTGGGTACTGGGTTGCCCATGTTGACCTGTTTCCTTGTCAGTGGGTCTGTTGAACCCCGCTGTTCCCTTAGAAAACTTTGGGATCCCAGGGGACATTTGACTCAAATCCCTTCTGTTGCGTGGTTCCTTTACTAGGTGTATCCATCCCCACCTCCTCTCTTGGAACAAGGACACTTTAGGAGAAATTCATTCTCAAGGCTTGACTCCTACTTAAACATCACAGGATACATTCTCTGGAAGGAAAGGGTGGAATCTGGGCTGGCTTCCTTAGAAACTTCAGCACTGGAAAGACACCTCCTTTCCTTGTCCCCTCTCAAATTCAAACAGAGACTGGGAGAAAGGAAGAGATGATTGTTTCTGGTCAGAGGCTGGGGGATGGATGGACTGACCTCTGAACCTCCCTTTTCTCTGGCACAGCCCTGTTTGTAGAGATGCCAGAATTCTGATCAAAAAAGCAAGGGAGAGAAAAAGAAAGTATTCTCTGAGGGCATTTGGTTGCATTTTCATACCCCAAATCACACAGAAGGATGCAGTGTCATGTGCTCCATAACCCTCCTATCTCTAGCATGTGGATTTCCTGTGGTTTGTCACACACACACATGCAGACACACACACACACCCCTCTTGTTGAAACCAGGACTGCTGGTTCCAGGGAAGGGAGTGAGGAAGCAGCTGTGGACAGATGTGGGTGGCCACATACTTCTCCCTCTGGGAGGTGACACTTCCACTACACCTCCACAGGTTTCATCTGAACCTCACCCTAGACCGGGCCCTGTGTATCTGGGTGGGCAGGAGGGATGGAGGAGGTCGGCTGGCCCTCTGCCAACAAGAAAAACATTCTTAACAGGCCCTTGAACTCTGAGCAAATCAATTCTTCCAAGGACCAAATCTGGAGGAAATTCAGCTTAAAGAACAGCAGCAGAGGGACTTCCCTGGAGATCCTGTGGTTAAGACTCTGAGCTTTCACTGCAGGGGGCATGGGAGCTAAGATCCTGCATGTTGTGAGGCACGGCCAAAAAGAAAAGGAAAAAAGAAAGCAGGGGATTAGGCCCTAGATTGCTGGGCGAATTTCAGTGACAGTTGATAGATGGAAGCACATGGGAGGAGTTTGGGGGAGTATTCATCTTTCCTACTGTATTGACAGAAGGCAGGGTGTGGGGCCAGGATAAAGCATTGGGTCTGGATTAGGGAAAGCGACCCTGGCAGTCCAAAGCATTTGGCATCTCTGAATCAGAGGGAAGGACTGCCTGACCGGACGTGTCACCCCCATTAGGCTGGGGCTGAGGCTGTAATTGTGGTAATTCGTTGATGAATGCAATTTGCAGCTGGCTTCTCTCCCTGTGACAGGCCTCAATTAGAGCTGCCAGAGGGAGCTGAAATGGGAGGGGGAGCTGGGATGTTGTTTCCAACTGCTTCTCCTGGTCCCCTCTCAGCTCATTGTCCCACCCTGAAACAAGAGGGAATTTTTTTGAAAAAGGAGAGATTCCTTAGGGTGATTCATTATCCCCTTGTCTCTACGTATTAAAAAGCAGAGACATCACTTTGCTGAAAAAGGTCTGTGTAGTCAAAGCTATGGTTTTCCCAGTAGTCTCGTATGGATGTGAGTTGGACCATAAAGAAGGGTGAATAATGAATTCCGATGCTTTTGAATTGTGGTGTTGGGAGCAGACTCTCGAGAGTCCCTTGGACTGCAAGAAGATGAAACCAGTTAATCCTAAAGGGAATCAGCCCTGAACATTCATTGGTAGGACTGATGCTGAAGCTGAAATTTCAGTACTTTGGCCACCTAATTCGAAGAGCACACTCACTGAAAAAGACCCTGATGCTGGGAAAGATTGAAGGCAAAAAGAGAATGGGGTGGTAGAGATGAGATGGTTAGATAGTATCATCGACTCAGTGGACATGAATTTGAACAAACTCATGTCCATTGAGTCTGTGATGCCATCCAACCATCTCATCCTCTGTTGTCCCCTGCCTTCAATCTTTCCCAGCATCAGGGTCTTTTCCAAAGAGTTGGCTCTTCGCATCAGGTAGGAAAGTATTGCACCAGGTGCTGAGGGATTTGAAAATAAAATGTGACATGGAAAGTCTCCTCTGGGAGACAGTAGAGGACAGAGGAAACTGGTATGCTATAGTCCATGGGGTCACAGAGTTGGACACAATTGAACAGTTTTCCCCCAACCCCCAAACTTATCCCCAGAGATATAATTTCAGAACAAGTGGTGCTACGTGGAGAAAGAGAAAGATATAAAACGAAAGATACCTTCCTTTAGGCTGGAATGGTATGGATTTTAAAACTCAGTTTTGGGATTTGCCTGGTGATCCAGTGATTAAGACTTCACCTTCCAATGTAGGAGGTGCAGGTTTGATTCCTGGTCGGGGAGTTAAGATCCCACATGTCTCACAGCCAAAAGAACAACAAAATATAAAACAGAAGCAATATTGTAGCAAATTCCATGAGGACTTTAAAAAATAGTCCACATCAAAAAAGAAATCTTAAAACAAAACAAAATCCCCTCAATTTTAATTTAGCTTAGTATTTTCTCATTTATTTAAGAGCTTCTAAAAGTCCGGTGGCTCAGATGGTAAAATATCTGTCTACAATGTGAGAGACCTGGGTTCGATCCCTGGGTTGGGAAGATTCCCTGGAGAAGGAAATGGGAACCCACTCCAGTCCTCTTGCCTTGAAAACCCCATTGACGGAGGAGCTTGGTGCAGGCTACTGTCCATGGCGTTGCAAAGAGTCGGGCACGACTGAGCGACTTCACTTCACCTCAAAAGTCCTAAAGGAAGGAAGACCTTTGAGCCAAAATGCTTGTATCTGTCTTATAGTGCCCTGTGCCTCTCATCAGACAAAGGGAAAAAAAAATACAAGATAGGATAATGGAAAGGAGAGAGGAAAAATCAACTTCCCATAGATACATAATTTTAATTTCAAAAGACTGATAGGAACACTAGAGACCATTCAGTCCAATAGTTTTCAAACTGTTTGAAAAACTAACAGCAATGTTCCTTCCAACAAAATCTAACAAAGAAACTCAATGTGCAAAAAATGTCATGACTGATCTGGCGAAAGTAAAAGTGGGGGCTCTGAGCCCCCTGGACCGTCCTCTACCCTGAGTCCTGCCTCCCCTACTTCCTGCCTCTGTGACCTCCTGATGGTATCTGTAAGGATCACCCTTTAGTTGCGGTGACCAACATCCTGGATCTGTCCTGTTTTAGCATCAAAACTCCCAAATCCCAAGAAATCTCTCAAACCAGGGCAGAGACAACTGGTTACTTTACCTTCAGTGGAGCATAGTTAGAAAAGCACATTACACTCCCTTTGATATAACGATGAATATACAGAGGCAAAGAGAGGGGACATGGTTTGAAGTCCTGTGGTTAGATTCCCCATGCCCAGGTGTGGCCTGTATACTAGGGTGTAAATGTTGCCCCTCTGTCCTGTATCCCTGTGAGAGGTACAATTATCCCCTTCCAAATTTTTCTCCTCCATCAGAGCCTTTCTTGTGAAGGCTCCCCTGATTCCTCTGGAAAGAATTTATTATGTCTTCTCTTCTAATTCTTCTTTTAGAGCATTTAATCTTGAGTCTCCCACTTGGATTGGGAGACTCTTGGTTCCATGTCACGTTTATTTTCATATCCCTCAGCACCGAGTGCAATACTTTCCACCTGATGTGAAGAGCTGACTCTTTGGAAAAGACGCTGATGCTGGGAAAGATTGAAGGCAGGGGACAACAGAGGATGAGATGGTTGGATGACATCACAGACTCAATGGACATGAATTTGAGCAAATTCTGGGAGATGGTAAAGGACAGGGAAGCCTGGCATGCTGCAGTCAGAAATGACTCAGCGACTGAACAACAGCACCTAGTGAAGTGTCTGGAATAGAGCAGGCATTCAAAAGATGTTTTTAGACAGGTGGATGGATGGATGGACAGACAGATGGATTTGGAGGATAGATGGATGGGAAGATTGATAGATGGGATGGATGGGTGGATAGAAAGATGGATAGGTAGAAGTCTGGGTGCCATGTTGAAGGCTTTGGAATGGAACAGTTGGGCAAGTTCTAAGCAAGTTCCTCTTGGATCAATTTCCCTAATATGGCCATTTTGTTTGAATTTGACTTTTGAATTATCTAATAAACCCATATTCAGATACAGGGACTGAAGAAGCTTCCCAACCCAATTAAGAGTCATTTAAACTGATCTTTTTTTTTTGGATTACTTGTGTCATTGCTTTCCTGTACAGAAAGTTACGATTTAACTACACAAATACAATATTTGATGAAAATATCTCAAATAGGCAGCTGATGGCAGTGACGAAGAGTATCTGAAAATAAACAGTTTAAAAATATCAGCGAAGGGAGAGTGTAGGAGGCAGGGAGCGAGGGTGAGCAGTTGGTGAATATAGCAAGCAAGATGGTCAGGACTCAAAGACTGGAATCTGATAGGAGGAATGTATATGAGGTGTGGAAAGTCTCAATTAGTATTAAGAGATGACAGGATTAAAGAAAAGAAGAGATAATAGGACTGAAAGCTTTGAAAGAAAGAGGGGAATGATATTGGTTGTATTCTGAAGCAAAACATTGTGTGCTAAATTGTTTCCATCGTGTCTGACTCTTTTTGATCCTATGGATTGTAGCCCACCAGGTTCATATGTCCATGGGATTCTCTGGAGTGGATTGCTATGCCCTCCTCCAGGGGATCTTCCTGAGCCAGGGATCGAACCCTCGTCTCTTACGACTCCAGCATTGGCAGGCGGGTTCCTTACCACTAGCGCCACCGGGGAAGCAAAACATTAGACTAAATGATTCTTCATGATTCAGGACCTACTGTTCATTCAACTGCAATTTACTGAGCATCCATTCTGACCCACGTGTCAGACCAAGCACTTTCACTTACCTTATCTCAGCCCATCTTGCCTGGGGGCAGGAAGATGGAGTCTGTATACTCTCAGATGTGCAAATTCTTCTCCAACGATCTCATCCACACCCAGAATTTTAATCACAGCAGGTATGCATCAGCTCTTAAGTGTTCATCTCTAGCCCCACACTTTGCCTCCACCCCATGCTGAATATGGATGTCTGCAAGAGAGATCTTGCTAAACTCAAGAGACTCCATGTTGAACTTGTCTGTTTCCAGCCCAAATTTTCTCCTCTGCTCAGATTCCCCAACTCTATTCAAGGCATGCACATCTGATTCACTCAACACCCAAAATAGGACCTGGGCATCATCTTCTTCTCCCTCCCGTGACCCCCAGCTTCCCTTGCTGGTCACCATCTCCAATAAGTCTAATTTCTAGATACTGTTCAGATCTGTGTCTTCCTCCTCCTGCCCTCAGAATCATCCTAAATGCAGGTCCTCATCATTTCTCACTGGGCTACAACCCTAGCTTCCTTGGTGGTCTCTTATTCGCCCATCCTTTTTTTTTTTTTTCTTTATTATTATTATTTTTAATGTGGACCATTAAAAAAAATGGCTTTCTTTATTGAATTTGTTACAATACTGATTCTGTTTTATTTTTTAATTTTTTTTGTTTGTTTGTTTTGGCCCTGAAGCTTGTGGAATCTTAGCTCCCTGACCAGGGATCAAACCCATACCCTCTGCATTGGAAGGTGAAGTCTTAGCCACTGAACCCCCAGAGAAGTCCCTTACTTCTCCCTCTTGAACCTGGGAATCTCTTCCCTACTTGGTTGCCAGACTCATTTTTCCAAAATGCAAATCAGGTCAGTCACCTCCTCCTGTTAAGCCTTTTGATGAAAGCCCAGCTGTGTTGAAAACAACATCTAAACTCCTTAACATCTGCGACAAAGGTGCTCCTCCTTTGAGCTTTCCTCTGCTTAGCCCCTCACTGGGCTACTCCAGATCATGGCCCATGCCAGCAGGGTTCTCTCTGTGTCAGCCCCAGGCCTTTGCACAGGCTGTTCCTGCTGCCCAGAAATGCCTCTCCTCCCATGATCACTGATCTAATTCCTCCTCTTCCTCTTGACTCAGTGTGTTGGGTGTGGCCTCCTCCAGGCAGATTCCCTGACTACCTCTTCACTCCTGAGTCTGGGTGAGGTGCCCCTCCTCTGACCTCTTACTGTGCCCAGTGTCTCTTCCCTTCCTCTGCTCTCTCTGCAACACAGTTGCCTGTTTACTAGTCTGTCTCTCCCACTCCAGTGTGTTTTCCCAGGACAGGTGTGCGTCCCTGTGCTGATTGTGCTGCTTGGCATGTAGTATGCCCAGTAAATGCTTGTTGAATGAATGTATGACCTCCCATCCTTCATCATGAATGAGCCTTTGGTTTGTTGGTTTGTTTCTGACTTCACCAGGTGGCATGTAGGATCTTAGTTCCCTGACCAGGGATCGAACCCACGTCCCCTGCAACACACTCTTAACCGCTGGACCACCAGGAAAGTCCCCAGCTTTTGATATCATCCTCTCTCTCGGGGAGGCCAATTCAGGACAGTTTAAGCTAGAACTCAGAAAGTGCTGTAGGAGTGGGTATACATTTCTCTCTCTCCCTCTCCCGTCTAGATCAGATTTTGCCAGTGGCCACACCCTTGGCACAGACGCAGGCAGCTCAGTCTGCAGGACGTCAGCTGGCAGCAAACAGCCCTTCCCTTCCTCCCTGGCTCTGTCTTCTCTCAGCACAAACTGCTTTTCCCTTTTTGGGTGTTCAGAGTTCTGATAGCTGAGGACTGGGTGGGAAGGTGGCAGCAGCAGGCTGTCTGCAGGGAGGTAGAAAAGGGAGTGTGTGTGTGTGGGAGAGCCAAGTTGTGGGTGGAAGCATGCTATGTGGGCCCTTTTGAGGGAGAAAGAGAATTTAGCTCTCTGGGCTGTCTGGGGTGGAGCAGCTGGGATGTCCTTGTCCTCTTTTGTTCTCTGAAAGTTGAGATTGCCCGGTTGATGTTAGCCTCCTAAATATTAGTGGGCTTTCTAAGGGAAGAGAAAGAGACAGATTTTGGATTTTCAGAACTGGCCCTGTACATTTTCTTGCTACCAAACCACAGTATGGAATCTTGGGGGTCAGATTACTGCCGATCCCTTGTTTTGGAGACTATAAGGAGTTCTGCCACATACTTCATTCATTTATTCATTACCTGGGTGATGCCAGATGCTGGGGACCCAGAGATGAACAAGGCTCAGGGCTCACAGTCTAAATGGGGTGAGTCTGTAAATGAAGATGTTATAACAGTATGGTTAGGGGTGGCTGCCAGAGCACGAACTTGGTGGACTCAGAGGGCGGGTCATTTTCTCTGTGGAAAGGCATCAGCTAAGAAGGTGACACTGGCTTTCCAGGACACCTTCCTGCACCGCCTTATTATCACTACTGCCTCCAACTGCCCTTTCTCAGAGGAAAAAGGAAAAGTGTTTGTCTCTCAGTTGTGTTCGACTTTTTGCAACCCTGACTCTTACAGACCCGTGGTGAACTGTATCCTGCCAGGCTCTTCTGTCCATGGAATTCCAGGCAAGAATCCTGGAATGGGTTGCCGTTCCTTTCTCTAGGGGATCTTCCCAACCCAGGGATTGAATCTGTGTCTCCCACATTTCAGGCATATTCTTTACCATCTGAGCCACCTGAGACTGGGTTTAATTCTTCATGAGGAGAATGGCATCCTATTATATGGTAAAGAGAGTAACTGAATTCAGAGACGACAACATACTTTCAGATCCTGATTCACCAGCTCTTTCATTCATTCAGTAAATGCCCTCAATCAGCTGTGAGACCTTGAAGAGTTGACAGTAATTCTCTGAGCGTCCATATTTTTATTTATATATTTGGGATTCGCGTGATACCCACCTCATTCTTTTTTGAAGATTACATGAACTAGTATATGGGACAACTGTTTGTAAGCTGATAATCGCTTTGCAAATGTGATCTGTTATTTGTCCTTCCACGTATGCACTCGTTCAGCCAGCCAGTAACTACTGAGGGACCTCTTATTCTTTTGGCTGCATCATGCAGCCTGTGGAACTTTCCCAACAAGGGATCGAAGCTGTGCCCTCTACAGTGAAAGTACAGAGTCTTAACCAAGGGACCACCAGGGAAGTCCGAGGGCCCTCTTCTGAGGAAGGATTGACAAGTACCTCTTTGTGGTAGGAGACTGTTTCATGCATGTGTGTGTGTGTATGTATGTTGTACATGTGTGACTGAGGGTCTGTGAGTGACTATAGAGAGCCTTCTGTCTCGTCTGAAGGGAAGTCCTCGCTTCCCTAGCCCCCAGCCCTCGACACTGGGTGCAGGTGGGCACAAGCTCTCCTCTCTTTCTCTCGGCTGAGGGATGCTGGTACACGGAGGAGGCTGACAGGGTGCATGACTCACCAGCCTTAGTCACCCTGCCTACAAGGCTTCTCTTCTGACAGGATGGTGACCCAAAATAAGATGAGTGAAGATCAAGGTAGTGTTTCAGTCTGTGTCTCTGTGGGGCATCTGAGCCACTAGGAAGGCAGCCCGATTCGTTATTTTCCATGCCTGCCAGCCCCTCACCTCTCACATCAGGAGCATCCCAGAGAATTCTGGAATTGAAGGGGCTTCACAGTGAGCAGTACACTGGAGGTACTTTCCCACCAGAGTCATTGCCTCTGCAGATCCTGGCCAGCCACACCGTCAGCTCCAGTGTGCGTACAGTGCTTTACAGTTTACAAGGAGACATTTTTAAAAATTATTTTTATTTATTTGGCTGTGCTGGGGTCTTAGTTGCAGCATGCAGGATCTAGTTCCCTGACTAGGGATCAAACCTGGGCCCCATGCATTGGGAATGTGGAGTCTTAGCCTCTGGACCACCAGGGAAGTCCCACAAAGAGTTTTAGTACATTTCTCTCACTAGATTCTCACAAGAACCTTGTGAGGCCACTCCCAGACAGGCCGAACACTATAGATGTGGTGGAGTGTATGGCCTCTGGAGCCAAACAATCTGCATTTGAATCTGTTTTTATTACTTCCCAGCTGTCCCTGGTGGCTCAGACAGTTAAGCATCTGTCTACAATGCGGGAGACCTGGGTTCGATCCCTGGGTCGGGAAGATCCCCTGGAGAAGGAAATGGCAATCCACTCCAGTACTATTGCCTGGAAAATCCCATGGACAGAGGAGCCTGGTAGACTACAGTCCATGAGGTCGCAAAGAGTCGGACACGACTGAGCGACTTCACTTCAGCTGTGGGAGTGAGCAAATCCCCTCACCTCGCTATGCCCCAGGTTCCTTGTTTAAATAAGGAGGCTAATAATAGTACCTACTCTGTACAGTTTTTGTAAGGACTAATGGTTTACTTGTTTATTGCTCATCTCTTCAAATTAAACCATAAACTATAGAAAGGAGGGATCTTGTTTTGTTTGTTGAGTGTCTGGAGCATTTGGAACAGTGTCTGACACAGAGAAGTTCACAAAAAAATACTTGTGCAATGAATGAAGAAACCTGGAGCAAGCCAGACCCACAGTAGGTCCTGTAGGTGTTAGCTCCTATAGTCAGTTTGGGCTGTGTGTATGCTCAGTTGCTCAGTCGGGGCCGACTCTTTTTCGACCCCATGGACTGTAGCCTGCCAGGCTCCTCTGTCCATGGGATTCTCCAGGCAAGAATACTGGAGTGGGTTGCCATCCCTTCTCCAGGGGATCTTCTCAACCCAGGGATCGAACCTGCATCTCCTGCACTGGCAGGTGGATTCTTCACCACTGAGCCACCTTCAGTTCAGTTCAGTCGCACAGTCGTGTCTGACTCTTCGCGACCCCATGAGTCGCAGCACGCCAGGCCTCCCTGTCCATCACCAACACCCAGAGTTCACTCAGACTCACGTCCATCGGGTCAGTGATGCCATCCAGCCATCTCATCCTCTGTCGTCCCCTTCTCCTCCTGCCCCCAATCCCTCCCAGCATCAGAGTCTTTTCCAATGAGTCAACTCTTCTCATGAGGTGGCCAAAGTATTGGAGTTTCAGCTTTAGCATCATTCCTTCCAAAGGAATCCCAGGGCTGATCTCCTTCAGAATGGACTGGTTGGATCTCCTTGCAGTCCAAGGGACTCTCAAGAGTCTTCTCCAACACCACAGTTCAAAAGCAATTCTTTGGTGCTCAGCTTTCTTCACAGTTCAACTCTCACATCCATACATGACCACTGGAAAAACCATAGCCTTGACTAGATGGACCTTTGTTGACAAAGTAATGTCTCTGCTTTTCAATATGCTATCTAGGTTGGTCATAACTTTTCTTCCAAGCAGTAAGCATCTTTTAATTTCATGGCTGCAATCACCATCTGCAGTGATTTTGGAGCCAAAAAAATAAAGTCTGACACTGTTTGCACTGTTTCCCCATCTATTTCCCATGAAGTGATGGGACCAGATGCCATGATCTTCGTTTTCTGAATGTTGAGCTTTAAGCCAACTTTTTTGCTCTCTACTTTCACTTTCATCAAGAGGCTTTTGAGTTCCTCTTCACTTCCTGCCATAAGGGTGGTGTCATCTGCATATCTGAGGTTATTGATATTTCTCCTGGCAATCTTGATTCCAGCTTGTGCTTCTTCCAGCCCAGCATTTCTCATGATGTACTCTGCATAGAAGTTAAATAAGCAGGGTGACAATATACAGCCTTGACATACTTCTTTTCCTATTTGGAACCAGTCTGTTTTTCCATGTCCAGTTCTAATTGTTGCTTTCTGACCTGCATATAGGTTTCTCAACAGGCAGGTCAGGTGGTCTGGTGTGCCCATCTCTTTCAGAATTTTCCACAGTTTATTGTGATCCAGACAGTCAAAGGCTTTGGCATAGTCAATAAAGCAGAAATAGATGTTTTTCTGGAACTCTCTTGCTGTTTCCATGATCCAGCGGATGTTGGCAATTTGATCTCTGGTTCCTCTGCCTTTTCTAAAACCAGCTTGAACATCTGGAAGTTCATGGTTCACCTATTGCTGAAGCGTGGCTTGGAGAATTTTGAGCATAACTTTACTAGCGTGTGAGATGAGTGCAATTGTGCAGTAGTTTGAGCATTCTTTGGCATTGCCTTTCTTTGGGATTGGAATGAAAACTGACCTTTTCCAGGCCTGTGGCCACTGCTGAGTTTTCCAAATCTGTTGCTATATTGAGTGCAGCGCTTTCACAACATCATCTTTCAGGATTTGAAATAGCTCAACTGGAATTTCATCACCTCCACTAGCTTTGTTCGTAGTGATGCTTTCTAAGGCCCATTTGACTTCACATTCCAGGATGTCTGGCTCTAGGTGAGTGATCACGCCATCATGATTATCTTGGTCGTGAAGATCTCTTTTGTAAAGTTCTTCCGTGTATTCTTGCCACCTCTTCTTAATATCTTCTGCTTCTGTTAGGGTACTATAACAAAGATACTGTAGACTGGGTGGCTTAGACACAGAACATTATTCTTCACAGATCTGAAGGCTGGCAAGTCCAAGATCAAGGTGCTGGCTGATTAGGTTCCTCCTGAGTTGCAAAGAGATGCCTTCTTGTGCATTCCTACTGTGGCCAAGACAGAGATTTTGTGTCTCTTCCTTTTAATAAGGGCATCACCCTCATGACTTAATTAGCCCTAATTACCTCCCAAAGGCCCCACCTCCAAATACCATCACCCTGGGGATTAGGGTTTCAACATAAATTTTGAGTGTGTGTGTTAGTGAGGGGCAGATAGAAACATTTAGTCTATAGTAGCTACTATTATAGAATTTCCCTTATTTGGGGGATGTAGAAACTGAAGTTTAGAGCACTTGATATGAATTGCTTCAAGTCACAAAGCCAAAATATGGTAGAGCTGGAGCTTATAATGGGACTGCTTACTCTAAATCAAAGGCCATTTCTCTCCGTCTTTTTAAAAATTATCAGGGAGGTCACTTAGCCTCCCTCAGGGTCCATATCTTGCTTAACTATGCAGCTCTTCGTTTTACTTTTTATTTAAATTAATATTTAAATTAATATTAATTTTTTGGCTGTGCTGAGTCTTTGCTGGTTTCTCTAGTTGCACTGTGTGGGCTTCTCATTGTGGTGGCTTCTCTTGTTGGAGAGCATGGTCTCTAGAGTGATGAGCCCAGTAGGTGTGGCACGTGGGCTTAGTTGCTCCATGTCATGTGGTATCTTCCCAGACCAGGGATTGAATCCCTGTTCCCTACATTGGCAGGCAAATTCTTAAGCGCTGGACCACCAGGGAAGTCCCAAGGACCATTTCTCTTATACCACGACTATCCCAATTCCTTCTTCTATTTCCTCTCTTTAATTTCTCCCCTCACCCTCTCCAGGTAAATACTCATTATAGTTGGGTTGGTTGAGTTAATCTAATTCCTTTTTCACAGCATAGAGAGCTGTAGGACTTCCACCAGTTCATAACTTCTGTATGAATACTTTCTCCATCTCTTAAATGGACATCATAATAGAACTTACCCCATAGGTTCAGTTTTGTGAGGATTAAATGATGGATAATGTATGGCGAGTGGTAGGCACATGGTAATAATAGCTCATGCATATAAAATATTAACCATCATCTTCATTATCTTTTAGTGGCCACTAGGCAGAATTTAAAATATATCTTCGATTTAGATCATAGGTTATTAGAGTTGGAAGAGATCTTAAAGAATATGGTCCAACCTTTTAATTTTACATATGAGGAGATAAAAACCCAGGATCATTTTTCTTGCCCAAAGGTTCAGTACTTGCTAAAAATATATATATCCTAGAGGAAACTGGGTGAAGATTTGCAGGGACTCTTTCCACTATCTTTACAATTCTGTGGTAAATCTAAAATTATTTCAAAATAAAATTAATAATAACAGCAACAACAATATCTGTTGCAGCTACTCCTAAAAAATATCACCTAAATTATAAAGCTGAAACTTCCCTGGTGCCTCAGATGGTAAAGAATCTGCCTGCAATGTAGGAGACTCAGGTTTGATCCCTGCGTTGGGACGATCCCCTGGAGAAGGAAATGGCAACCCACTCCAGGATTCTTGCCTGGAGAATTCCATGGACAGATGAGCCTGGGGGGCTACAGTCCATGTGGTTGCAAAGAGTTGGACACGACTGAGTGACTAACATATATATGGCAGGAAATGGAATGAGGTTGTGGTGGTTGGGAGGAGAAGTAGGGAGGTATTTAGGAATATCCTTTTCCAATTCCTTTGTTCCTCTCAAAAAACATATTGACTTGTATTTCAGTGCATTTACACGGTCTCTGTTACAGTTAGTAAACCCATCCATCAGTCTCTTCTTTTCAGTGTCCATTTGATTTTTTGTGTTATCAAATAACCACTTGATTTTAAAATTTCCATTCCCTGTAAAAATTCTCCATTTTTCATCTATTTTGTATACCTTCTATTTTCCAAACCTGTTAAAATAATTATTTAAAAACCTTTGTCTTCTACTGTGAGTTCCTTGTGCTATGCAGTAGGACCTTGTTGTTCATCTGATTTATATCTAACAGTTTGCCTCTGCTAATTCCAAACTCCCAGTCCTTCTCTATCCCACACTCCTCCCCCATGGCAACCACAAGTCTGTTCTCATTTGTGTCGTATTTTAGATACGACATATAAGTTATATCATACGGTATTTACTTTCCTGACTTACTTCATTTAGTATGATAATCTCTAGGTGCATCTCTGTTGCAGCATATGGCATTAGGTTGAGTAATATTCCATTGCATGTATATTACCACATCTTCTTTATCCATTCATCTGTTGATGCCATTTAGGTTGTTTCCCTGTCTTGGCTATTGTGAATTATGCTATGAGTGTAGGGGTGCATGTATCTTCTAGAGTTACAATTCTGTCCACATCTAATGCTTTTATAAATGTTAGTTCTGCAGTTTATCTGACTTTTCTAGCTGTTCCTGGAGAAAGTGTTGGCTTGCTATGAACTATTCCATCTTACCCAGAAGCACTCCCAAAAGAGATATTACAATGGACTGAAAAATTGGGACAATACCTATTGCAAAATCCCTTTTTCCTTCCTTTCATCTTCATTCTTTTTTCCCAATAGCCCTGCATGTGTGTGTGTGTGTGTAGAAAAAGGAGTGGGGCGTTAGGGTCAATTCCAGATCTGCTACTTACCTACTGCGTGACATTAGAAAATTTATTTTATCTCTCCATAACTCAGTTCGGGGCTTCCCTGGTGACTTAGACAGTAAAGAATACACCTGCAATGCAGGAGAACCCTGGTTTGATTTCTGGGTCGGGAAGATCCCCTGGAGAAGGGGTGGGCTACCTACTTCAGTATTCTTGGGCTTCCCTGGAGACTCAGACGGTAAAGAATCTGCCTGCAATGCAGGAGACCTAGGTTCCATCCCTGGGTTGGGAAGATCCCCTGGAGGAGGGCATGGCAAGCCACTCAAGTATTCTTGCCTGGAGAATGCCCATGGACAGAGGAGCCTGGCGGGCTGCAGTCCATGGGATCACAAAGAGTCGGACATGACTGAGTGATTAAGCACAGCACAACTATCATTTTGCTTTATATTATCATTTATATTTTCATAGTTGTTTCCCAGTTCAAAAAGACTATGATATTTTCTGCAAAGTGTTCTCACTTGGTGCTACTCAGTGTAGGTCCTCAGACCAGCAGCATCATTATCACCTTGGAACTTGTTCTAAAGGAAAATTCTTGGGCTGGTGCAGAGACCTATCCAATCAGATGTCTGGAGAATAAGTTCTCCTCGCCCCAACTTTCCAGATAGTCTCTGAGTTTGAGAAGCACTGATTTAGCCAACACACTCTTTACATAGTTGCCCACCTGTTTCTTTATGTCACCATTTGAAAGTTGTACACTATTTTTGTACATAGAACTATCAGTTTTCACATTCATCATTCATTATTAGAAAATTTTAACCTTGACACAATAATTTCAACACATAGAGCATAGAGATTTTTACTCCAAGGTACATTGGGAATGTTTATCTCTACAGAAAAAGAATATTCATGTATACTAATATATGACATGCCTTGTTTGTGTTACTGATGTTATAATTGACAAGATACGATGGCAAAATATGTGGCCACATGATCACCCATCACATACAAGTTCAGGAATGTCACTGAAGAACACATTTCACAACTCAGTTTTCCAAAGGATGAAGTCAAAGCAGAATAGCAAATTTTGGTCATATACTGAGATCAAAGGTGAACTTTGAGACTTTTTTTTGTAGCTATTGTTAATTGTCAAGGTGGCCTTGTGTCCTTCAGGGTCCTGGAGGGGCTTCAGTTCTTCGTCGCTCAGCCTTCTTTATGGTCCAACTCACACATCTGTACATGATCACTGGAAAAACCAAAGCTTTGACTATACAGACCTTTGTCAGCAATAATGAATCACAAATAGGAAGGGGATTCTGCCCTAATCGCATCCTTGATAGGAGCAAGAAGGTCCCTACTGAATCTGTTTTGGAATTTCATTTGGTTATTTCCTCTCCTTTCCCAACCTATCAATGTGATTGAGAATGTCATGAGATACTAGATGGGAAGATGCTTCATAATCCAAAGGGAACCAGGAGAGGAGCCCAAGCATTACCTTCCTATCAGAAACCATGGCCCAGGGACACAGTGTCTCCTTATGAACACATGATGGTTCTTGAAGAAATGCCCTTTGAGGATTGTTTTGTGGTCAGAATATGTTCTCTGCAGCCTCCCATTCTTTCATTTATTTCTTTGCTTGCTCATGTGGCCAACACTTCTTGAGTTCTGCTCTATGCCAGTCCCTATTCTGGGCTCTGGGCATAGAGCAGCCTCAGCAAGGCAGATCTGGCCCTTGCCCTCAAGCAGCCATCAATGGGACAGGGTTCCAGAGGATTCTGATGCTGTGTGATACAGGCACCAGGATAAGGGGACACACAGGGACCCTAGGATCACAGAATCCTCGAATTGTGGAGCAGTGAATGTTTGCCTAGCATGGGATCCCCCAGCCCAATTTGTGACATCCCTTTGCTCTAGCTCTTGGGTCCGGGGTGGACAGCAGATGGGGAAGGTCTGGGAAGGCTCCATGCAGGAGGAATCCAAGCTGGGCATATTCCTACCACAACCCTATTGCCCAGACTCCTGCGTCCCCTGTAAGGTGTCTGCCAGTCGTGCCATTTCAGCCTTCTCCAATTAAGCATCACCAAGGCGGGGAGACTTGGAGTGCAGCCTGGCCAAGGGGTTATTTATTCCATCACTTGAATCACAATACAACTCCAAATTTCCCTTGATTCGGCTAATTCAAGAGATTAAGGCCCAGATGTGATGGGGGCAGGGTTGCCATTAAGTGTCACAAACCCCTCATTTTGTACCAGCTGATGGGAGACCATAATTGCCCAGATGGTGGGAGAGCATGATTAGTCCCTCTTTTATGCCCAGCCCCATGAGAGACGAAATTAATCATGGAGCCAGGGTGGGAGGGGCTCTCCTGTCTCATCCTCTCTCAAGCTGGCAAGAAGGTCCCTGATAAATATGCAGTAGAGGAAGCTGGTCAGTCTTCCTGCTTTTCCAATCTAGTCTAGCTGTAGCTGAGGATTCTGGCAGATTCTGTGTTCAATACAATTTTCCCTCCAAGTTCTCTCCCAGTGGCTGCATGTTTCGCTTCTTCCCTTTTCCTGAACACTTTACTTCTTCACCTCCCACTCACCCCTTTTAATATGCTTTTATGTTCTTGGCAACATTCTTATAAAAGTCAACAGTAAACTCCTACTAACCAAGACGAATGGCCTTCAGGACTGTTTTTTATCTATGTGACTTCCCTATAATGTTTGGAGTGGTGGGTCTCGTCTTCCTTCTGGAAACTCTCTTTTCTTTCCTTCTGGGATTTCTGCTCCTCCTTTTCTGATCATTTCTTTTCCATCTCCACCTTCCTTTTCTGACCTGAAAATGTTGACAAGTTCCCAGTTCTCTGTCTTAGGCCTTTGTCTTGGCTCCCTCAGTGAGTAGCAGATACTGCTGGTCGCTCATGCAACAATTATTCTTTTTCCTTCTTGTTCAGGGAAGGTGACCTCTCCTCTGAGCCAGGGGATGAATCATGATTGGTCCAAGAAGTCACAGTAAATAATTCATCTTTGCCTGTGATTTGTTTAAGGGTGGACATGTGACATAGCCCTGGCCAGTGGGGCACAAACAGAAGTTTAGGTGGAAGGGACTTCAGGAGACAATTGTACAAGCAGACTTTGGTACCTTTAAACAAAATGTGAGAATATGGCGTCTGAAGCCCTGGCATCTATCGTGTAAGCCTGGGGAGAAGACCAACACGTTCAATCATAACATGCTGCCCTGGAGCTTTGATATAGTTAAACCACCAAATGCATGAGTCTTGGCCTGGGCCTGCTATTCTCATTTTTAATTTGCTGATATTATCACTGATCCACAGATAGGGAGAGTCTAACATCTCCCATGACTTCAACTACCAGCCCTCTGCTAATGCCTCCCAAATATATATATCTAATTCAGACCTGCCTGCAGCATTATAGACATCATCATCTAGATATCCCTCAAACCTCATGTCTAAAACAAAATCCCATCCAAATATCCTCTTAGGGAATTCCCTGGTGGTCTAGTAGTTAGGACTCTGCACTTTCACTACTGAGAGCCCAGGTTTGATCCCTGGTTGGGGAACTAAGATCCCACGAGCCCTGCAGCCTGGCCAAAAACACATTCAAAAATAAATAAAAATAAATAAGTACTCTCTTATTCTCAGAGGAAGTCATTTTACCTCCTGTCATCCTGCAATAGTTTATTCACACCTCTACTAGAGCACTTGTCACGTGGGTTTATTTGTTTTAACTCTCTGTCTTCTCTAGAATTTATACTCCCAGAGGGCAGGAATTTTAACTATCTTTAAATCTCTAGTATCAAGTAGGAGCAGGCTTCCCTGGTGGCTTAGTGGTAAAAGATCCGCCTGCCAATGCAGGAGACTTGGGTTTGATCCCTGGGTCAGGAAGATCCCCGAATAAGGAAATGGCAACCCACTCAAGTATTCTTGCCTGGGAAATCCCTTGAACAGAAGAGCCTGGCAGGCTATAATCTGTGGGGTAAAAAAGGCCGGACATGACTTAGCAACAATCAAGTAGGAGATCATTAAATTTTTGTTGGATACGTTAATTTGTAAATGTTCAGATGTGTTCAGTTGCAAGTAATACAATATCTAAAGAATTGTAACTTAAATTGTAAAGCCATTTAATTATTTCACAAAACATGAAGTTTTGAGAATTAGTTAAGCAGCTCAGCAAGGTCAGATTCGAACTGGGAACTTGTCGAATCTGGCACTGAGTCAGAATCTCTGAGATTCTCTTGGCTCAGAAGCTCTGAGAATCTCTGACATTCTTCATGGGTTGCAAGATAGCTGTCACAACTCCAACATCACATCCTCATACAACCGCCTTCCAAGTAGGAAACAAGGCCAAGAACTTCCATTTCACATACCTCTTTCTTTTGGAGGAAGGCAAATCATCTTTTTGTTGGTAAACAGGACTGTTAGATGTTTCCTTGGAACAGTTGCTGTCAAAAGGAATAGCAATGACCACGAATGACTTAGACGAATCCTGAGTCATCCTTAGTGCTGGGTACATTGCTGTGTGACAGAAGCAGGGTTCTGAATCAAGGCAGAAGAGGAAATATCTACCAGATCATAGATACTCTATGCTTGTCACTGATGTGTTCTTCCCTGGTCCAAGGTCTGCCAGAACCTTCACTGCTGTCTTGAGCACTTCTAGCATACATGCGGTTCTATGGCGAACTTGCTGCCCTGACGCAGGAACAATCCCTAAAGACTCCACATTTAGTGACCCATAGCTGAGGTGGTTATGTACAGTCCTGCAGCTTTGTGAACGTGTCCTCTAGCAGAGCTGCTGTAGACAGTTGTGACGGTTGTTTGTTGCACATGAGGGTCTTTGTCAAGGGGAGCAAGCCAGGACTGAAAATCCAGCTTCAGCTCTGCCATGCACTGTGGCAGGGGGTTGTGTCTCCTTGGAGGTAGGGGCTTCTTGTCCCAATCCTCACAAAGGCACCCTAAAGCCTGGGGCTGCCCTGTCTTCCAGAAAAGTTGTAAAAATTTATGCACGTTCCAGCAGTAGGACAGAATGTGCGTCTCTGTTACCCTCTCCCATGCTAGGTATTATGGCTTCAGAAAATCTTTCATAATCTCTTATCCAGTCCCCCTGACTCCAGCTGATCTGTATGTACTTACCCCCAGATTTATCTTCCTCCAAGTCTTAGATCGGCCACTTCCTTGCTTAAGATCTTCTATGACTTTCTCTTAGGTATAAATCAAACCCCTTACTTGGCCTCTTTGGTCCCGCAAGACCTGGCCCCACCCTAAGCTCCTGGCCTTATTTCTCATCATGAATCTTTGGCCTGAGCCAGATATTTGCTTATGCTGTCCTCCACCCTCAAATTCCTTTCTTTTCTGCTTGTTCTCAAAGCCATGGCTTGATTCCCATCTCCTGCAGAAACATTCTTTGGTCACTCTAGCCTGCCCTCTTATCACCTCTGAATTCCTTCAGTTCAGTGGTTCTCAAACTTGGCTGCACCTTGGGTTTCCCTGGGGAGTTTTAGAAAATACTCAAGGCAGAGTCTACCCAGGGGCATTCTGATTGAATCGGTCTGGGTGCCAGACTGGGCACTGGGAGTTTTAGACCCTCCAGGTGATTTGAGCGTGCAGGTAAATTCCAGAACCACCCACTGAAATCATTTGGCCTTATTGTCTTGCATGTGGGAGAGCTCCCTGGGGGAACTTTAAAAATCAGATTCCCAGGCTGCACCTCTGGAAGTTCTGACATCTGTTTTTTTTTTTTTTTTTCTTCCAAGCTCCCCAGGTGATTTTGATTTGCAATGTGATTTAGGACCTCTGTACTTCTCTCATGTTTTTTCATATTCCCCAAGGGGCCATGTGCAGAGGTGGTGCTTAATAACATCTGACTGTTGATACATTGAGTACGGAGAAATAAAATGGCCTAAGTATGTAGAAGAGATCTGACAATTATAATGTTCTGTGCAAGTGTAAGAGTTTACAATGAAGAGGTTATTGAGGGACTTCCCTGGTGGTCCAGTGGTTAAGAATCTGCTGGCCAATGCAGGGGACACAAGTCCCTGGTCCGGGAAGAGCCCACATGCCTCAGGGCAACTAAGCTCGTGTATCACACTACTGAACCACACTCTAGAGCTCGTGTTCAGCAACTATAGTGAGAAGCCACACACCACAACTAGAGAGAAGTTCCCTCCTTGCTGCAACTAGAGAAAGCCTGTGCGCAGCTACAGAAACCTGGTAGAACCAGAAATGAATAAAATAAAAACAAATATAACGAGGAGATGCTTTGTTAAAAAAAAAATCCTTGGTGTCCAGTGATTACGACTCAGTGCTTTCATGCTTTCACTGCAGTGGACCCAGGATCCATCTCTGGTTGGGGAACTAAGATCCTGCAACCTGTGCAGTATGGCATAGAAAAAAAAAAAAAGACAGTTATGACTATTTTAAAGTTTCAAACTTGTCTTTGCAGTTTTTAAGGCAGGGCTATGTTTTGTGCCAATGAGTGCTTGGGGGCAGTTTGTTGGGTGGGTGCATGAAGATCTCTTTTGATATCATAATGCTGGTCAGTACTCAGGCTTTCAGCCTCAGCACAAGCCCTTACCCGTGTCCTAGACTATGGCAGCACTGAGGACTTCTTGGTTTGGAGAATAAGCTAGAGCTCTGAAGGTTACTAAATGTTACCCTGTTAATAAGCTAGGGCCCTGAGTGTTACTAAGGTTTGTATTTTTAGGTCAGAGGCAAAACCAGTTTAAAAACAAAACAAAACAAAACTCTGTTTCTTCTCCTTCCTGCCCCTCTTATCCCCAGATGCAAATGATGATGTGGGCCTTGCCTGGAATAAAAAGAATCCTCTCCTTTTTTCAACTGAGCAGGGATTTTGCAAAGGAAGACAAGATTAGGGTGGGGATAGGGACAAGGAGGTGCTTTGGAGGAGGGTTGGGACTAAGCTGGGGGTTGGGATGGAGGTTAAGAGGGGAGAGTAGAAAATGGCAAGTCCGTTTTATTTTTTCCTCTTCCCTCTTAATAATTATAGAAATAATACATATTCAGTATGGACATGAAAAACACAAAGAGAGCCTCTCAGAAATATATAGACATATCTGACCACCCGTGATCCCACTACCTAGACAGAATCATTATTTGAATTTATTTCAATCTTATACCTATGCACAACAAAAATGGTATTATGCGGTAGCCTGATTTTTAAAATTTTCATCTAGCAATATATCATAAACATTGTAAATATTCTTCTATAGCTGAGGTTGGCAACCTTTTTCCATAAGGATTAAGATGGTAAATATTTCAGCATCTGCAGGCCATAAGGTCTGTTGGAACTACTGCCGTCATATAGCATGAAAGCAATTGTTGAGGGCACAAAGACAATGAGCATGGCTGTGTTCCAATAAAACTGTATTTACAAAAGCAAGACAGAGGTCCGTTTGGCCTGTGGGTGTGACTCCTGTTCTATATAGCATTATTTTTAGAGAGCTTACTAGGTTCCCACTGTATGTCTACAATTTTTATTCTCTTACCCTTGAATATTAAATCATTTCAATCTTTAAATATTATAAATATCACAAATATCACTGTAAGTAATATCTGTGCACCCTGGATTTCTTCCTTGGGATAAATTCCTAGAACTGTGATTGCTGGGGCATGGGATTTGCCTAATTTTTGCCCAGTTGCCCTCTAGGAAGTACAGTAGAAGAGAATGCTACTCACTTCTTGCACCATTGGGTATTAAAATTCTCTTTAATCTTTGTCAATTTGACAGATGTTTTAAAGTTGTTTTTTTTTTTTAATTTGGCCATGATCATAATCCCAAGGGGTCTTCATTTAATTTTCTTTCCTTTCTTTTTTTTTTTGGCCACTTTAAAACCAAAATTTGCAGATTCATTGGGGTTTTTACCTGTCCTTTGTGTTCAAGGCTGAAAGTATTAAAAAAAAAATTATCTACTTATATTTTTGGCTGTGCTGGGTCTTCATTGCTGCGTGCAGGCTTTCTCTACTTCTGGCGAAGGCTATTCTCTAGTTGCGGTGTGTGGGCTTCTCGTTGCTTTGACTTCTCTTGTTCCGGAGCATGGGCTCTAGGGGCACAGGCTTCAGTGGTTGTGGCACAAGAGCTTAGTTGCCCCAAGGCATGTGGGATCTTCCCAGAGCAGGGATCAAACCCATGCCCCCTGCGTTGGCAGGCAGATTTTTAACCACTGGACCACCAGGGAAGTCCAAAGCTGTTGGTTTTTGGTAAGTGATGAACTGCAGTAAAAACTCTTTGAAAAACAAATGACTTGGTCTGGGTTGGGACCCCAGATTCCTGCTCTCAGTAAGTGTTTGGTGGAGGGTGAGACAGGAAGATTGCTAGAGTCTGAAGTTAAATATCATCTCTCCCCACCTCCAATTAAAGGAGAACATCTTTGTGATTTTTGTCTAAGGAAACAAACCCGACTCCAGGGGCTGGGGTGATGTCCTGCTCTGTGACACAGGAAGCATTGCCTTTGTGTGGCTTCCAGGCTTTGCTGGCTTCTTAGGAGTTTGATTTGGGAAAGGGAAAAAGAAGGCAACTGCCATCAGTTCACAAGATGAATGGCTAAAGGATGCTGCTGGTGAACAATTTGCATCTTACTGCGGTTTGGGAGTTTGGTGAATGGCCCATGATTGCAGATAAACACCACCTGCCACGCTGTCCACCACAGGCCACCGCCCCCCTTCCCAATCCCCCGTCCCCCGCCTTTGCTTGGAAGAGAGGTTTTTCTCTTGGGCAGGATTGCTGTTCTCCTTTTCCTTCACTCTCCAGTGCTTTTATGCTAACGCTTTGGAGCTAGATGAGCAAATTGGATTTATAGGAAATCTAGCTGGTTCCTCTGGGAAGAAGGAAGAGCCATTTCCAATTGAGGTTCGTCTTCATTTTTATTAAATTGGAAAGTGGTGGCTGCAGAGGCCCTTTCCCAGTCCCCAAAGGTCCCCTTTGTATGGTCTGTGGACAGCATACTTGTTGGAATGCAAATTCCATGGCTCTACAGCAGACCCAAGGCAAGCCAGGATTCTGAGTTTTTAACAGGCACTCCTGGGATGGACCCTGATACAGTGGGTTCTAAACCTAGGTAAGCCTCATAATTATCTAGAGGGGGTTAAAAAACTGTAGATCCTCAGACCTCAGACCCTGAAGATTCTGACTCCACAGATCAGCAGTCTGTGTGTGGGAAGTGGAAAGGGTTTTCCCAGGGATCCTGGGAAGCAGCCATGTCTGGGAATCACTACCCTCAGGAATTTATCAGGTGAAATACTGCAGGACCTGGGACTTCCCAGGTGGTCCAGTATGCTTGCAGATTCCCAGCCTCCTGGGGACACAGATCGGATTCCCGGTCCAGGAAGAAGATTCCACATACCGCAGGGCAACTCAGCCGTGCACCAGAACTACTGAGCCGACACTCTAGAGCCCTCAGGCTGCAAGTACTGAAGCCCAAGTACCCTAGAGCCCGTGCTCTGCAACAAGAGAAGCCACTGAAATGAGAAGCCCACGTACTGCAACTAGAGTAGCCCCCATTTGCCGCAACTAGAGAGAGCCCATGTGCAGCAACAAAGACCCAGCAGAGCCTAAAAAAATAAATTTAAGAAAAGTAAAGAAGAAAAAGAAATACCCTAGGACCTGGAACAGAAGAGGCAAGGCAGGAGACCCAGAAGCAGGAATCCTTTCTGGGGGCTGCCTCCAGGTACCTCTTAAGACCTGGGCTGGAACCTTGGAGTCAGAGGGGAGTTAACTACAGACCTCAGAGAGAGGTCTTTTGAACCAGCTCTTCCTTTGCTCCTGATCTCGGCACTGAGCCTAAGGCGGGCTGAGCTATGGGGTGGGGCACAAAGAGCACTGGGCTAGGTAGATCCAAAATTTTCCTGCTAATTTGACCGGCTCTGTGAATGCAGACAACTTTCCCTAACTTCTCCAGGTGGGTTTTTTTTTTTTTTTAATTAATTACTTATTTTTTGGCCATGCTGGGTCTTCCTTGCTGCACGTGGGCTTTCTCTAGCTGCGGTATGAGGGCTTCTTATTGTGGTGGCTTCACTTGCTACAGAGCATGGGTTTAGTGTGTGTGGCTTCAGTAGTTGTGATGTGTGGGCTTAGCTGCCCAGTGGCATGTGGAATCTTCCCTGGGCCAGAGATCAAACCCATGTCCCTTGCATTCGCAGGCAGATTGTTAACCACTGGGAAGTCCTCTGGATGGGATTTTGATGTGTAAAATGATGATAATAATTTCCATTCTAGACACTATGTGTTATTTATTAATGTAAGGAGGAATCGAAATA
Organism: Capricornis sumatraensis; assembly: GCF_032405125.1. Classification (NCBI taxonomy): domain Eukaryota; kingdom Metazoa; phylum Chordata; class Mammalia; order Artiodactyla; family Bovidae; genus Capricornis; species Capricornis sumatraensis. The sequence goes on from NC_091076.1 coordinate 93,519,428, forward strand.
ATAAATTATACTAGGAAAATGCATGAAATCACAGACTTGCAAACGTCAGCCACTTTATATATGTATGTATGGATTTTTTTTTAAATGAAAATCCTCACTGCTGGTGAAGTTGTAGCAAAGTTGGGGCATGTATAGACTGCCAGGAAACATTGTAAATTGGTACCTATCCCTGGGAGACTGATATGGAACTGTGTGCCAAAAGCCATGAAGATATCCACACCCATTGACTCAATAGTTTCTGGAAATTATTTGAATAACTAAAGCAGAAGCAGAATTATGTATATAAACATATGTATTGCAGCATTCCTGATAAAGCAAGAAACCCAAAATCAATAAACATGGAAATTAGCTAAACATTTATCACTTGGGAGAGTGTTTAAAATTAAAGTAGGTCTGTGCAATGGAACACTATGTAGACTTTGAAAAGATCATTCATTATGAAAACCATATAACAACAGGGAAAACATTTCTAAGTGTTAAGTGAAAATAGCAGAACCCAGATGGTACACACTTTGCCTGTATCTGTGTACACTATAAGAGCAGGTGTAGACAGGGAATGGAAGTAAAATGCAAAACTGAGAGTAGTTATGCAGGGTGTTAGGACTATAGGTACTTTTCTCTTGTAAACTTAAAAAAACATTAACTGTGGCACCTTTTTTTTCATAATAAAAATTATTAGTTCCTAATGCTCAAACTACCACACAATTGCACTCATCTCACACGCTAGTAAAGTAATGCTCAAAATTCTCCAAGCCAGGCTTCAGCAATACATGAACCGTGAAATTCCAGATGTTCAAGCTGGTTTTAGAAAAGGCAGAGGAACCAGAGATCAAATTGCCAACATCCACTGGATCATGGAAAAAGCAAGAGAGTTCCAGAAAAACATCTATTTCTGTTTTGTTGACTATGCCAAAGCCTTTGACTGTCTGGATCACAATAAACTGTGGAAAATTCTGAAAGAGATGGGCACACCAGACCACCTGACCTGCCTGTTGAGAAACCTATATGCAGGTCAGAAAGCAACAATTAGAACTGGACATGGAAAAACAGACTGGTTCCAAATAGGAAAAGAAGTATGTCAAGGCTGTATATTGTCACCCTGCTTATTTAACTTCTATGCAGAGTACATCATGAGGAACGCTGGGCTGGAAGAAGCACAAGCTGGAATCAAGATTGCCAGGAGAATTATCAAGAACCTCAGATATGCAGATGACACCACCCTTATGGCAGAAAGTGAAGAGGAGCTAAAAAGCCTCTTGATGAAAGTGAAAGAGGAGAGCAAAAAAGTTGGCTTAAAGCTCAACATTCAGAAAGCAAAGATCATGGCATCCGGTCCCATCACTTCATGGGAAATAGATGGGGAAACAGTGCAAACAGTGTCAGACTTTATTTTTTTGGCTCCAAAATCACTGCAGATGGAGATTGCAGCCATGAAATTAAAAGACGCTTACTGCTTGAAAGGAAAGTTATGACCAACCTAGACAGCATTCAAAAGGAGAGACATAACTTTGCCAACAAAGGTCCGTCTAGTCAAGGCTATGGTTTTTCCAGTAGTCATGTAAGGATGTGAGAGTTGGACTATAGCGAAAGCTGAGTGCAGAAAAATTGATGCTTTTGAACTGTGGTGTTGCAGAAGACTCTTGAGAGTCCCTTGGACTGCAAGGAGATCCAACCAGTCCATCCTAAAGGAGATCAGTCCTGGGTGATCATTTGAAATACTGATGCTGAAGCTGAAACTCCAATACTTTGGCCACCTCATGAGAAGAGTTGACTCATTGGAAAAGACCCTGATGGTGGGAGGGATTGGGGGCAGGAGGAGAAGGGGACGACAGAGGATGAGATGGCTGGATGGCATCACCGACTCGATGGACATGAGTTTGGGTAAACTCCGGGATATGGTGATGGACAGGGAGGCCTGGCATGCTGCGATTCATGGGACATGACTGAGTGACTGAACTGAACTGACTGAAACTGTGAAGATTGTTGTACATTCATGAAAGTTTGTTGGAAGGGAAATTACCATGTATGACTCGTATTTTCGTTCCTATCATCCCAGGTTGGTAAGATTGGATGCCCAGCTAAATCCTGGGAAGGAGGAACTGGAGTAATGGCTCTGGGTACCTTTAGGCCAGATCCTGGAGAAGGAGAAGAAAGCACATGGGTTTTAGCTTCAAGAAGCTTGCAAAATAGAGAAGTGACAATTTTGGGGTGTCTGTTTATCCCAGTGGTTCTTATCTGAGGATAATACTCTTCCAGAGGCTTTCCTGGCAGCTCAGTGGTAAAGAATCCGCCTGCCAATGCAGGAGATGTGGGTTCAATCCCTGGGTCAGGAAGATCCCCGGAGAAGGAAATGGCAGCCCAATCCCGTATTCTTGCCTGGGAAACTCCATTGTCAGAGGAGCCTGGTGGGCTACAGTCTATAGGGTCGCAAAAGAGTCTGGCACAACTTAGCAACTCAACAACAGCTACAAGAATGGCCTCATAGTGTTATTCTTAGGATTGAATGAGTTAATATATGTAGAATTTATAATGGTGCCTGACATGTGGTAAATGTTCAGTTAATGTTGGATTATTATTACTCTTGGAGATCTAACTTCCCTGTCCACTAGGATGGAGCCCCAGGTTCTACTCCCTGATCTTCACCATAGATGCCCAGTTCCTGCTTTCTCTGAGGCTTGCCTTTTCCTTCTCCCACCTGTAATTCTCTTGTAAACTCCCCTGTTGCTTGAGCTTGCCTGAGTTGGTTTTTGTAAACTGCAACTAAAACTGTGAGAAAAGAATCGCCTGCACGAAACAACATTATAAGAACACAAAGTACGGATAATACAAAAGGGCTTTCAATGAAGTATGAGATCAAGAGGGTTAGAACATCTGTAGATGCCACAGGTAATACCTAATCATAGCTGAGTGAAATTGTAATTCAGACTACTGTCATGAAGTGAATGGAATGCTGCTAGCTAGGATCTCACTCTCTAAGAAAACAGGCCAGGGGACTTCCCTGGTGGTCCAAGTGGTTAAGAATCCGCCTCCCAGTGCAGGGGACACATGTTCAATCCCTGCTCTTGGGAGGATTCCACATGCTGTGGGGTAACTAAGCCAGTGCTCCACAACAGGAAAAGCCACTGCAATAAGAAGCCCACCCACCGCCACCTGAGAGTAGCCCCTGCACTCTGCAACTAGAGAAAGCCCGTGCACAGCATCAAAGACCCAGTCCAGTCAAAAATAAATACATCATTCAATGAATCAATCCAATCAATAAGAAAAGAAAACCGGCAGGTCAAGTGATTGCTTGACCTGTCTAGACATGTGCCAGAAAAGTCAAGGGAAGAGACCCTCTGCCATAAAATTATGCCTACTAGCATCTGAAATTCCATCGTTAGGGATCCAGGCCTGTGTTTTGCAGGGAGTCAGCTTTGAAAACATGACTGTTCCTGGGAAAGGTCACTCAGAAAGCCTGCTACACCCTGCTGAGCATGCTTTTATTAAGTGGACTCCTCCACTTCCCCAGCCCCAGCTGCTAACCCAGGCAGCCAGAGAGAGAGTCTGAGGAAGATGGAGGGGCAGAGCATGACAGAGCAAACCCTCCTTCAGAACGGCTGGTGGTCTCATCAACCATGCCAGAGAGAGCAGTGGCCCTTAAGGAACTGGAAAGAATGTTCAGATTTGTTTCTGTCTGGCACAGTGAACAGCAGGAAGGATTGTAGCTGTTCTCTTTGCCAAGGACAAATCTGATCTGACTGCTCTGAAATGGAGGAGGGGAGGAGGGCTGGCTTTTGGCTCTCGGGAATGGTTGTTCATCAATTATTTCCTAAGCCAGTGGTTCTCAAATTTCGCTGCATATTAGAATTATTTGGGAAGCTTTTAAAATGCTCAATACCCAGATTTCACCCCAGACCAATTAAATCAGAATGTCTAGGGGTGGTTGCCAAGCATCACAATTTTTAAATACCACCCCCACCCCAGGAAGTTCCAAGGTGTAGTCAAGTTTGGGAACTCCTGTCTAAAATGGTTAGTGTGTGAGGCACCTTACACAGTAGGTGAGAACCTGGTTCCTACCCTCCAGGCATAATACTCAATTGTATTAAATTTGACTTTTTAACTTTATTTGTTTTCCTGCGGGTATAGAGTTCTATGGATTTTTTGTCAATATAATTCTCATGCCATGAAATTCACCCTTTAAAGTGCACAATTAAGTGGTTTTCAAGTATATCTGCAAAGCTGTGCAACATCACCACTAATTCCAGAATATTTTCATCATTCCCCAAAGAAACCCCATATCCATTAGTAGTTATTTCTCATTTATTCTTTCCCCAAAGCCCTGCCAAATATGGATTTACTCTCTGTCTCTGTGTATTTGTCTATTTTCCCCTTAATATTTATTCAGTTATTTGGCTGTGCCAGGTCTTGTTTGTGGCACTCGGAATCTTGGATCTTTGTTGCAACATGCTGGTCTTCAGATGCAGTATGTGGCATCTAGTTCCTTGACCAGGGATTGAACCTGGACTCTCTGCTTTGGGAGTGTGCAGTCTTAGCTGGACCATCAAGGGAAATCCCTAGTTGTATAATTCTTGACATTTCATATGAATGGAACTATACAATATATGGCCTTTTGTGTCAGGCCTATTTTACTTATATAATGTTTTCAGGATTCATCCATGTTGTATCATGTATCAGTACTTTATTCCTTTTTTAAGACAGAAGAATATTCCACCATCTGCATGTACCACATTTTGTTTATCCATTCATCAGTTGATGGGCATTTGGGTTGTTTCTAGTTTTTGGCTATTAAGAATAATTCTGGGGAACTTCTCTGGAGGTCCAGTGATTAAGACTCTGGTATTCCACTTCAGGGGGTGTGAGTTTGATCCCTGATTGGGGAACAAAGATCCCACAGGCTGCTTGGCTAAAAAGGAGCAGGAGAGAATAATGCTGCTATGAACATTTGTGTACAAATTTTTCTTTGGAAATATGCTTTTATTCTCTTGGGCTTATATCTAAAAGCCCATTGGATGTTTAACTTTTTGAGGAACGGCTAAACTATTCTCTAGGGTGGCTGCCCCCTTTTACATTCCCACTAGCTATGTATGATGGTTCCAGTTTCTCCACCTCCTCACCAACACTTTTCATTATTTGTCTTTTTAAAATTACTTTCTTACTTTTTGGCTGTGATGGGTCTTTGTTGAGGTGTGTGGGCTTTCTCTAGTTGTGGTGAACAGGGGTGACTCTAGCTGTGGTGTGAGGGCTTCTCGTTGCAACAAGCTTCTCTTGTTGCGTAGCATGGGCCTTAGAGGTACGGGCTTCAGTTTTGTGGCTCTCAGGCTTAGTTGCCCCTCAGCATGTGGAATCTTTCCCAACCAGGGATCAAACCCATGTCCTCTGCATTGGCAAGCATATTATTAACGACTGGACCACCAGGGAAGTCCTGTCTTTTTGATTATAGCCATTCTACTGAGTAGTTACAGGAATTCTGACACCTGTATAGATTTATATCACCATTCCCATAATCAGGATACAGGATTGCTCCATCATTCCAAAAAACTCCCTGTGTTATCCCTTTATTCCACACTTCTCCATACCTGACCCTTGGCAACCACTGATCTGTTCTCTTTAGTTTTGTTATTTGAGAATGCACACAAATGGCATCACACAGCATGGAACTTTTAGAGACTGGTTTCTTTCACTCAGGATTAATCCCTTTGAGCTCCATCCAGGTTTTCTGTGCCAAAAGTTTGTTCCTTTTTATCGCTGAGTTATATTTCATTGTCTGGATGGACTTGGTTTCTTGATCCATTCAAAGACATTTGGGGCTATCTCTAGTTTTTGGCAATTATGAACAGAGATGTTATAAATATCCACGTGCAGGTTTTTGTGTGGACATAAATATCCATTTCTCCAGAATCCATGCCCAGGAGTGGGACTACTGAGTCATGGGGTAAATGTATATATACTTAGCCTTGTAAGAAACTGCCAAACTATTTTCTAGAGTGGCTGTTCCATTTTACATCCTCAGCAGCAATGTATGAGAGTTCTAATTGTTCTACATCATGGCCAGATTTTGGTACTGTCAGCAGTTTAAATTTTAGTCACTCTAATACTTGTGTAGTAATATCTCATCAGAAGTTAAATTTGCATTTCCCTAATGACTAATAATATTGAACAGTTTTTCATGTACTTATTTGCCATCTTTATTTCCTCTTTGGTGAAGCATTGTTCGTATCTTTTGCTCTTTTTTTTTTTTTTAATGTATTTATTTGTGGCTGCCCTGGGCCTTTGTTGCTGTGCGAGGGCTTTCTCTAGTTGCTGCAAGTGGGGGCTACTCTTCACTGTGGTACACGGGTTCCTCATTGTAGTGGCTTCTCTGGTTTCCAAGCACAGGTTCTAGGCATGTGAGCTTCAGTAGTTGTGCCACATGGGCTTAATTGCCCTGTGGTGTGTGGAATCTTCTCGAAGGAGGGATGAACCTGTATCCCCTGTGTTAGCAGGCGGACTCCTAACCTCTGGACCACCAGGGAAGTCCTTTTGTTCCTTTTTAAATCAAGTTGCCTGTTTTCTTATTGTTCAGTTATGAGAGTTCATTATACATTCTGGATATGAATCCTGTGTTGGGTATGTGATTTGTAAATATTTTCTCCCTGTCTGTAGCTTGTGTGTGTGTGCTCAGTTGCTCAGCCATGACCGACAGTTTGCTGTACTTTTTTGTACATGTGTCTGATGAGAGAAAGAAATGAAATTGATATTTACTGAGTACCTACTGGGCTTCTCTGGTGGCTCAGTGGTAAAGTGTCTGCCTGCAATGCAGGAGACCCCCAACTTGGGAAGATCTCCTGGTGAAGGAAATGGCAACCCACTTCAGTACTCTTGCCTGGAAAATTCCATGGATGGAGGAGCCTGGTAGGCTACAGTCCTTGGGATAGCAAAGAGATGCACACGACTGAGCAACTTCACTTCTCATGAGTACCTACTATGTGCTAGATATTGGTTGGGTTCCTGGAGGAACAGGGGTATGGGTGAGACAGTGTCCTAGAGACGGGAGTTAGAGAGGCAAAATTTGAACCACAAGCAAAGTCTGAGCCACTGGAGGGCACAGATGGGGCAGAAGAAGGAAATGGTAGCACTGAGTGGTGAAAAGTGAGAGCTCTGGAGTCAGACTCTCTGGTTCTAGCTTTATCATCTCCCACCTGTGTGACCTTGGGCAGGTTACTAAACCTCTCTGTACCTTGGTTTCTTTGAAAAACTAGGGTAGCGACAGTGTCTACTTCAAAGGGTTGAGGGGATTAAATGAGATGATGCAGCTGGCACATGGTACACTCTCCATCAATGTTATTATTTCTTTTTGTAGTAAAATGGTTTTGTGGCTATCAGTGAAAGCTCCCTGGAGGAAGTGCCCTTTGAGCCGAGCCTCAAGAACCGGAAGGACTTCCAGAAGCTGAGATGGTGGTAGTGAGGAGGCTGAGGAACCACAGATTTTGTCTGAAAGCTTGTTATTTCTTCCCTCTTGCTCATTTCATCCCTCCCTCTTCAGCTGGTACTCTCTTCTCCCAGAGTCTCTCTCTTTCCTTTCCCGACCTCCTCCCTTCTCCTTCTCACCCACTGGAGGCCTCCCTCTGGTGTCCTTGGCCTCACAAGGTCACTGACTGCTGGGTTATGAGGTGCTGCTCTGGGGCTGCAGGGTCACCTTGCAGTCCCTTGATGGGGACTCTGTACCGGTTCCAAATGGAGGCGGGATGCTGTATCCAGGATTCTTCCCTTGCAGTTCAGGGAGAGATGGATTTAGTGCAGGTCACTTTCACTACAAATTATCAAGCGGTCTTCCATGTAGATGTCAGGCCTGTGTTAGGGCAACAGCTGTACCAGCTCGACCTTGTTCAGTTAATAATTTACTGCGGGGAAATGGGAGTTAAATGGGCCAGAAGGCATATTTTGTGTGAACCTTGGGACACCTCTGACAGCAATTTGTGTAATTTGTCCAGGAAGAGCCTAAAGCTATCTGAATTCTAATGTTCTGCCTGTCACACTGACCCTTAGACCCCTTTTATTAACATGGTTGGCTTTGATTAATATTTATTTTATTCCTTTGGTTTCACTTCTGATCTCATGACTGGAGCAGTGGTGAGTGTGGAAAATAGCTGTGTGAGGAATTATGTTCCCAGTGTCCTTATTCGAAGAAATCCACCAGCACTTGTGGTGTGGGTTTTCTCTGTATGTAAAAGGAACTCATACTTGATGTAAAGCTCTGCTATTACCATTTTTGGAATTCTTAATAATTTATGAACAAGGGGTTGCCATGTTGTATTCAGTTCAGTTCAGTTCAGTCGCTCAGTCGTGTCCAACTCTTTGCGACCCCATGAATCGCAGCACGCCATGTTGTACTAGGTCCTGAAAATTATGTACCTGGTCCTACAGGTATGCCTTGGTTTTTGATGTTGAACTTGAGTGACCCTCCAAGGTCATTGTGCCCTTTCTCCTGCCTCCTGAACCATTCTGAAATTGTGTCGAAGACCCTCTGGGAGCCTATGGTAACTCTTTCTAAGAATCGTACAACCCTGCCAGTCAAAATATCTTAAAACACACACACAGGTAAAAAAAGTTGTTTGGTGGTTTAGATGCTAAGTCGTGTCTGACCCTTGCGACCCCAGGGACTGTAGCCTGCTAGGCTTCTCTGTCCATGGGATTCTCCAGGCAAGAATACTGAGTGGGTTGCCATTTCCTTCCCCAGGCGATCTGCCTGACCCAGGGATCAAACCCAGGTCTCCTGCATTACAGGCAGATTCTTTACCCACTGAGATATGAGGGAAGCCCAGAAGAAGTTGTTTTAAAATAAGTAATATATGGATTTATTTCAAAATTCAAAGTACTGAAAAGTACTGTTGTTTCCCCCAAGTTTTCTTGTTCTCTTTCTGCAGAAGCAAGCAGTTATCCATCTCTGGGCACCTTCCCAAGAGAATCTGTGCTTTGATGAACACATATGTACATGTCTCCATATTTCTTTTTCTTCACCAGATGGTGAGATAACTTGTATACTATTTTGAACGTCCCTCTTTTTACCTAACTCTGCATTGTAGAAATAATTCTAAATCACCATATAGATCTACTTTATTATTTTTTGGGTAATGATTTCCCATTGTTTGGATTTTCTATAATTTACTTAACAAGTTCCCTGTTAACTGACACTTAAGGTGTTTCTGAACTGTAAACAATGTTCTTGGAATAGAGTTGCCAGAATTAATATATTGAAATACAGTCTTTCCAGCTCAATTTAAATTTCAGATGAACAGTGAATTTTTTAGTGTAAGCATTTCCCATACTTTCATCCCAAGAGGGCAGGACATTTGGGACATAGTTTTTTTGGTTTTGTTTTAGTTTTTATTGAAGTATAGTTGATTTACAACATTGTGTCAATTTCTGCTGTATAGCAAAATGACTCAGTTATACATATATACACATTCTTTTTTTTATATTCTTTTCCTTTACAGCTTATCCCAGGATGTTGAATATTGTTCCCCGTGCTATTCAGCAGAACCTTGTTGTTTATCCATCCTATATGTAATACTTTGCATCCCAGTCCATCACTCCCCAGGGACACAGATATACTAAAAAAATACTGTGATTTGAGGACTTCCCTGGTGGTCCAATGGTTTAGAAGCCACATTCCAATGCAGGGAATGTAGGTTCAATCCCTGATCAGGGAACTAAGATCCCACCTGCCTTCGGGGAGCTAAGCCATGACTACTGAGCCTGTGCTGCAGCGAAGAACCATCACAGTCAAAAATAAAAAAATTAAAAAAACATTGTGTTTATCTGAATTTCAAATTTAGCTAGGTAGCCTATATTTTATTTGGCAATACTATGCTAAAACAATGCCTAGCATATAGTATGGGCTCAGTAAAGATTTATTAGATGAATAAATAAATGTTTCATCTCTGGAAGGAAAGCTCATCAGGGCAACTACTTTGGCATGTTTCCTGCTATATCTGCAGTGTTTAATATTTATTTGTTTGCTACATGGGCAAGTGCTACAGTGAATGTCTTTGTGAGTGTTTCATTTGGCCCATGAGAGAATATATTTATAGGATAAATTCATTCGTTTAAAAGTGTGATTCTGCCAAATGGCCCTCCACAGGCCTCTGACACCTCTTGGCTGAGTCGTCTAGTTGTATTCATGCTTATCACCTAAAGTCATTTAACCCTTGGGGAACTCCCCCCTTGAGGCTGCCCTAAATGGGGGTCAGAAAGGAATTAAAAGTGCCAACCCCATTATACCACTCCTTTATGCCTCCTCCATCAATTCCTGCCAAGAAATGAGGAATTTTAGATGCAAATGGCAGGGGATAACATCTGGCTCATCAGGGCCCCTGGCTGTCTGGTCCTCGGAGGGGCCGGAGAAGCCCATGGGTCCTGCCAGTTCCTGGTGATGGATGGTTCATGTGAGTTGGGCTGTCCCAAAGGTGCTTCCAGGTTCCTAGTCCACCTGCCTCCCAATCTTCTAATCTGTCACCGGCACAGGATGATTTAATCACCACAACAAGGCAGTCACAGAGCCTCTGCTGCCTCTGGTGGGAGTGCCTGTTACACTTCTTCCCCAGCCAGCCTAGACATATGTGGTCTCTTTTTTGCCAACCACCAAGATCTGTGTGGATCTGAGGTTCTGGGAAGCGAAGGAACACAGTGGTAAGCCCTTTGAACTAGGAATCTGGATGCTTGGACCGAAGTCCCTATTTCACCACTTCCTGTATAGTGGCAGGGTGACCTTGGATGAATTACTTAACCTCTCCGAGCATCAGTTTCCTCTGCAGTAGAAAGGGGCTAACACCTACATATGAACTCAATGGTTTGTCATGAAATTTAAAGCACTAACTTGTGGGGCAAGGGGTGTAGAAATTGTAAAGCATTCTGTAAATATAAAATATTTTGAGGTTGGGAGTGTGGACAACAGAGGGTCTTGAGTGGTTTCTGAGTTGTATTACTTTTTTATTGGCCAGGCCTCGAGTCTTGCAGGATGTTAATGCCTCGATTAGGGCTTCAACCTGGGCTGTGTCAGAAAAGAAATGAGCCCTAATCACTGGACTGTCAGAGTCTTTCTTATTACTATTATTATTTCTTTTATCATCGTGGATTCAAAATTTCTATCCAGGGGCTTCCCTGGTGGTTCATTGGTTAAGGAGCTGCCTTCCAATGCAGGGGAAATGGGTTCTATCTCTGATCAGGGAACTAAGATCCCACATGTCATGGAACTACAGAGCCTGCGCACTCTGGCGTCCATGACACAAGAAAAAGTCCATGTCCCACAACTAAGACTAGATGCAGTCAAAAATAAAACAAATAAACGCTTCAAAATTTCTGTCCAGGAGGGCTTAAAGGATTCCTGGATAAAAAGTGGTGGGAGTAGTGACCTGCCCTCTAGAAAAAATTGGAAATAGTCAATATCAATCAATAGTCCACATCAAAGCTGGGGAACAGGGCTGGCTGGTTACAGGAATGGGTGAAGTCTCTTTAAGCCATCCCTTGGTTACCCCACTGTCTCCTCCCAGGGCTGGGAACTGGTGTTTCTGCTCTCTTGGAGTCCCAGTTTCTCTACCTAGAAGATTCTTTCCAAGACTGTTCATCAGGCAGACAACACTGACTCCACCAGCTTCTAGAAAACTGCCATTTCCAAAGAGGCAACTGTCCAACCTGATTTAGGATCAGGCTTCTTCCAAGTTCTCACCTTGGCACCTCTTGATCTACAGTGGATGGAAGCTCTTCCAACTTAAGGAACAAAGCCAGTTTCTCAGCTCTCCGGTAGGTGTGGAAGAGCCTTCCCAGAAGTGGCTGGGGAGCAGAGGAAGCACTGAGCCCTGGGGCGAGGAAGGCTGGTTCATTATTACACCCTGATGAGTGTCAGGACCTTTGAAGTGAAGGTCTTGATTCACCCCATTCCTACTTCCAGCTCTGGGTTTGTGGCTCTGAATTCCTCTTTCCCCTCTGAAGTACAATGAAAGGTGGCAAATCACTCTGTGTGTGTGTGTGTGTGTGTGTGTGTGTGAGAGAGAGAGAGAGAGAGAGAGAGAGAGAGAGAGAGAGAGAAAGGCGCAAAAGGCATTATTGACCTGGCCCTTTACCTCAAGGACCAGTGAGTCCTGGTGTGAAATGCCAGTGAGCTGCAAATTAAGAATAACTTCCAACATCTACTTCCAGTGTAAATTACCTCCAAAAGCATCGTGTTACACCTTTGCAAAGAAGCTGCCCTTGTAGAGATGACTTTCTTTGCTGGTTGTCAGGTCTGACAGCTTCACACCCAGAGGTGGAAAATACACAAGAATGAAAGTGAGTTTGTCTAGGCTGCTTGGGGGTGGGAGGAATTCTCTAGGTGGAGAAAGCAAACAGAACCAAGCAAAGAAGATCAAAACACAGCTTCTGTCACATTGTTTTGCACCTGAGAGCTGACAAACTCTAAGCTCTAACAAAGCAGAGAAGTGACTGGTGGCTGGCTCTAGGATTCGGGGATGGTGGTGTGAAGCTAGTTATAACTATTATAGCACATTGCCCTGGATGCCTCCACTCCCTTACTAGAGGGAGTGGAAATGCATGTAACAGAGGAAGTCTCTAAAATTTGGAGAGGACTGATGGGCTGCTGCCCAGGAGGGTGGTGGCACCCCAGTGTTGCCTCATCTGTCCTCTGAAAGCTGAACATGTCACTTTCAGGGTTCTGTCCCAGGCATGGGGAAAATGGGTGAGTGGTAGAAGGATGTGAAACTTCCCATCTCCCATCCCCACTCCTAGACCCAATGTCCCAGGACTCCCTTACCCAAATAGAATTTGGAAATTTGGGATTTTTCCACGGTGTCTGTTCCCTCCTGCTTCACTTCAGCTCCACTGGCCACCTTCCTGCCTCAGGACCTTTGCATCTGCTCTTCAGCCTGCCAGGTTCTTGGAGAGACTTCCTCTGCAGCTCAGAAGTCTCTTCCTCAAAGAGGCATCCCCCATTACTGCTTCTAAAATAGGATCCCTCCCTTAACCGGATACCCTCTACCACGTCTGGGAGCTGGAATGAAGATCCAGTGGGCAAGGATCTGTCAGTCAGGTTTTGTAAAAAAAAAAAAAATCTAAAAAGGCTATCCCTTAAAAAATTATTTTAAACATTTATTTGTTGTGCCCGGTCTTAGTTGCAGCACATGGGATCTTTGATCTTTGTTGTGGCATTGCAGCGTACAGGATCTTGAGTTGTGACATGTGGGACCCGGTTCCCAGACCAGAGATTGAACCTGGGACCCCTGCATAGGAAGCCACTAGACCATCAGGGAAGTCCCCATCTGTCAGGTTTTGCTCATTGATTTATCTCCAGTACCCATTAGTGCCTAGCTTGTCGTAGATGCTCATACATCTTGTTTAAATGAACTTTGAATGAATTATTTACCCTGCTTTACATTTCCCATAGTCCTATTGCTATCAAACATCATTCTGTTTACTCATTTATCTATTCGCTTGTTTGTGGTCTGACTCTCTGGCTAGATTAGAACCTCCAGGAGAGCAGGGACGTTTCTGTCTTGTTTTCCAACATCTATCACTGGTGCCTGAATCATTGCCTGACATATAAAGGATTCTAGATAAGCATTTGTTTAATGACACTGTAGGGGATCATGGTTTTCACAGACAGATGTGTCTAAAGACAATACCCTCTTTAGAAAAAAGGAGGAAAATTTTGACACACAGATAGATTGGGGTTATGGTAGGACTACTTCCATCATTTCAGAATCACTTCCTGTACTGAAGCATGGACTGTAAGATTTCCTTGACTAATATTTTAAAATTTTAGCTTATATAGCTATTGATCACCTACCGTGTGCCGGGCACTATACTAGAGACATTCACATATCTTGTGCCTCAATAGAGAAATTCTGTCCAATAGATTAATATCACTTAAAATTTGCATTAAAAAAAAGTACAGAAACATGCAAACAAACAAAATCAGCATCCATTTTATTGAAGGTTCTGGTTTATTGGATCTTTATTATGTGCTTGGTATTCAATGCCTTGGAGGATCACCTCCCAATCTACCTTCCCAAGCATCTGTCCTACCACTTCCCTTAGGGTAGACCATGACCCAACAAATAGAGGGTGATAACAGTTCTTGCTCTTTCCATTCTGTCTCATGCATTTGCCTGCTCTGTTCCTGTCCCTGGGTTATCCCTTTTCTCATTTCCATTGGTTTAAGTACTTATTTGTCATTCAAGGTCCACCTCCTCCAGGAAGTCTTCCCTGATTCCACCTTGGATTTATGGTGCATGAGTGCACAGTCACTCAGTAGTATCTGACTCTTTTATGAAAGAGCATGCCTTATCTTTTCTTCCTCAATGGTGGCCAGCATGGAGCTATGTAAAAGAGGTGACTTTTGGATGGCCTCTAAGGATGCGGGCTGGTTGCCAGAAAATATAACCAGGTGATCAGAGGGTTGGAACTTTCATTCTTCCCCAGTCCAACCTCAGGAAAAGGGAGTGGGGCTAGAGTTTGAGTTCAATCATCAATGGCTGATAACTTAATCAATTATGTCCATGTAGTGAAGCCTCTATAAAAACCCAAAAGGACTTGGTTTGCAGAGCTTCTGGGTTGGTGAACACATGATTCAGAGAGGGTGGAGTGCTCAGAGAGAATGTCCTTCCCATTTGCCCTGTCCTATACATCTCTTCCATCTGGCTCTTCCTGAGTTATATCCTTCTATAATAAATCCGTAGTCTAGTAAGTAAGTTTCTAAGAGTTCTGAGTTTGTTATGCTCTAGGCAAATTAATCAAATCCAAGGAGATGGTCATCGAACTTTCAATGCAGAAAGCTGGTTGGGCTTCCCAGGTGGCTCTCACGGTAAAGAGCCCACCTCCCAGTGCAGGAGACATATGAGATTTGAGTTTAGTCTCTGGGTCGGGAAGATCCTCTGGAGGAGGGCATGCAACCCACTCTAGTACTCTTGCCTGGAGAATCCCATGGGCAGAGGAGTCTGGCGGGCTACAGCCCATAGGGTCACAAAAGTCTCATACGACTGAAATGACTTAGCACACCCACATGCACAGGTAGGGGACAACTTGGACTTGGAATTGGCAGTTGGTAAGTGGGGTGGGGGACAGTCTTGTAGGACTGAGCCCTTAACCTGTGGGGTCTGATGTTTTCTCCAGATAGATAATATCTGAATTGAGTTTACTTGTACAACTCCCAGCGGGTGTCAGAGAATGGCTTGATGGTGTGGGGAGAATAATCACCTATTGTAACTGGGCGCAGAATCCTACCTGCAATATCTTTTGAAGGGACACAGTTCAGAACAACTGTTTTACCTTTGTGCTGTAAATACATCACTGGGACTGGCTTCCCTAGTACGGAATAGTCATTTCCTTGGCATATTTAGGAGGGTGGGCGATTGGTTCCAGGACCCTCCAAGAATACCAAAATCTGAGAGGCTCAAGCTACTTATCTAAAATGGTGTGATAGTGTACCTTTGATAGACTAGAGTGTTTGGGAGAAGAGAAGATTCCAAATAATGGAGTTTTCTAGTTAAAGGAGGGCTGCATTGTCTTGATGATTCTAGTATGGTATAGTAAAGGTGTTTGGATTTTTCTTTTTTCTTTTTTTGACCCCAGCACATGGCTTATGGGATCTTAGTTCCCTGACCAGGGATTGAACCTGGGCCCTCAGCAGTGAAAGTGCCAAGTTCTAACTACTGAACTGCCAGGAAATTCCCCTAGACGATTCTTAATTCAGGATCAACAGTAGAAGTGATGACTCCTGGCCAGCAATGGTTGATCTGTATAGCAAATGTATATAGGTGCTTCGGGCCAAAACCAGTTCTGCATCAAAGACTACGCCTGGATTTTACTTTTGGGGAGAACAAAAGATTGGCTAGTTCTGCTTTTGTACCTTGCAGTTAGAAGAAAAATACTGAACAAACAAAATTCAGTTAAAGATCCAGGTTAGATTGTGTCTGGTCAAAACAGAGATTTTACTGTACATTTGGATTATGCTTTGATATTGCACAACTTTGAATTACTAGTAGTATGTGACATACACTATGACCATCACACATAGCATACTACGTGCTAGGTACTAATGAGCTGTTATGTTCATTAACACATTTAATCCTCACAATAATCCTATGGAGGTACTTTGGTTATCTCCATTCTACAGATGAGAAAACCGAGGTTCAGAGAAGGTATGTGTCTTGTCCAAGATTACAAAGCTAAGAGGCGGAAGGATCAGAATTGAATCCAGGCTCCAGAGCCTACATTATGCTTTTCTGCCCTTGGTGACTAACTTGTCCTGATTTGCTAAGACGTTTTGGATTTGGTACTGAAAAAGTTTCACATCCTGAGAACCCCTTCAGTCCCAGGCAACCCATGATGGCTGGTCATCTTACCTCTGCTTCTCAAATACAGCTTTCCAAGGTCATCTGTTTTTAAGTAGAGCCATAATTACCTCTTGGAGAAGGAAATGGCAACCCACTCCAGTTCTCTTGCCTGGAGAATCCCATGGACAGAGGAGCCTGGTGGGCTACAGTCTATGGGGTTGCACAGAGTCAGACATGACTGACAGACTAACATAATTACCTCTAGCCTGTGTGCCATTCAGCTCACTGATTGCTAATAAGATAGAGGGGTTGTGAAAATGACCTTGATCAGGCTCTTGCTGTTGAAGTGGATAATATATGGAGAAAATCTGTGGAGAGGACAAACAGGAGCGAAGGAAAATATTTCCAGATCGGCGATAAATAATGACTGAAAGAGAATGGATTGGGTGAAGCGCTGGCTGTGACTGAGGCCAGAATAGGACTGGAAGTGCCTAAAATAATGAAGGTGGTGATGGTGAAGGTGGTGTTTCTCTAATATTGGTTGAGTGTCTTATGCCAGGTTCTGTGCTAAACACCTTACTCATTCAGCCTTCATGATAACCATGTGAGGTAGGCACTAGTATTCTGCCACTTTACAGATGGCAAAACTGAGACCCAAAGAAGTTAAAGGAAAGGAAAGGAAGCAGCAAAGGAAGCAGGTGACTTCTGGGTGAGAAAGACGAAGTGGACCTAGGCCTGTTCTTGGCTCAAAAGATTTTTTCAATATGTTTCCTACTTAGATTTTTTTCCAGAATCTCTAAGGACACAGCATTTTTTCCAGACCTGTAGTCTGCTCAGACTGGAAAACAGGAAAAGGACTGAGTGCCAGTCTGTCCCTCGTGCTCACCAGATATTTCCCTGCAATCAGTGGACTTATACGTGCAGAACTTGCCACACGTCTGTGGTTTTTCTGAGTGGGCTGGAGTCAGGCATCTCTTATGTGACTTGGCTAGACAATTGGATGTTAATGAGTGACTGATGAGAAAACTCAGGAGACAATTACCTGCAGGAGGTCTGAGTGCTGCAGGAGAAGCTGTGGGGATGTCTGTGTTGGGCCCCCTGAAGGGCCCTCCTTTATTTTATAGGCCTTGATGTATTATTCACCTGCCACCCCTGAGGGCTTGCAATTAACTTTCATTTATCCTGGTTCTTTACCAGAGGGTTACAAGTTACAAATGGCCCCCTTTCTGGTGTCCTACCAAACAATCTTTCCTTTTAAATAATGCCCTGTTAATGGAGAGAAACGAGCTCTGTAGAGATGGGTAATGTATGAAGGAGTTTTTGTTTTGTTCTAAGAAGTGAGTGTCTCTAATTTGCCAAAATGCCAGTGGATGCCCTTGATTCTGCTTTCAGAGAGAATACATTAAAAAAAGGAGTAGGGTGATGCACTGAGAGATTCCATACTAAGTGAAGTCAGAAGGAGAAAGAAAAATACCATACTATTTCATTTACATGTGGAATCTAAAATATGGCACAAATGAACCTATCTACAAAAGAAAAACAGACTCACAGATATAGAAACCAGATGTATAGTTGCCAAGGAGGAGGGGATAGGGGTGAGAAGGACTGGGATTTGGGATTAGCAAAATGTAAACTATTATATGTAGGATGGATAAACAACAAGATCCTACTGTTTAGCACAGGGAGCTATATTCAATATCCTGTGATAAACCGTAATGAAAAGTATAACTGAGTCACTTTGCTGTATAGCAGAGATTGGCACAACATTGTAAATCAACTATACTTCAATTAAAAAAAAAAAGCCAAAAAAGAAATAGGGCGTTTGTTTTTGTTTTACATTCTTGTTACCATGTGCTTTAAAAAAAAATCCTTATCTAATGGATGAGTAGTTTGATTTAGTCAACGAGGCTGAATGGAAGGGTAGCTGTCTGGAAGCATTCTTTTTTTTAATTACAATAAAATGTACATAATGAAATTTGTCAGTTCAGAGGCAGTAAGTAAGTACATTCACACTGTTGTATAACCATCACCTCCATCCATCCAGAGAACTCTTTTCATCTTGCAAAACTGAAACTCTGATTCTTCACCTTTCTTCTGATAGTCTGTGTTAGGATGGTCAGAAGAAGCATTAAAGACATGAACTGGTCTCCCTTAACTGACCCAGCTTTCTGCTCATCACTGTTTCTCGGAAGAAATGATTATACAACCACATGGATCATCTGCCTCTAATGGGGTCAAATGAGTAAACATTCCCCCTTTACAATTGTGGGCAGGGAAGGGGCCTTGGAGTCATAATTCCCTGAGGCCTCTTAGATTCAACTGGCAAACTCACTGGGTAATTAATGGTCCAGTTAATAGTCAGATGGAATACATGCTGGGCTGACATTATTCTGAAGAAAGATTAGGTAATAGAATTTTTTTAAAAAAGTTTTCAAAATATTTAAAGATAAAAGGAGCTCAATTGTAAAGAATTTTAAACTGTATGAAAGGGTATAAAGAGAACATTAATTGTTCCTCCTTAGTTCTTTCTTCTGTTTCTTGTGCTTTTTTCTGGATTAAATGTGTAGAGAAGCATGTTTTCAAGTATGTTTATATCCATCTGTATTATCTATTCTTTTATGTTTTTTTCCCCTAGCTCTAAAAATACATTTATTGCATCATCTATTCTTTAAAAAGGAACGTGTGTGTGTGCTAAGTCACTTCAGTCGAGTCTGACCCTATGGACTGTAGCCCTCCAGACTCCTCTGTCCATGGGATTCTCTAGGCAAGAATACCGGAATGGGTTGCCATGCCCTCCTCCAGGGGATCTTCCCAACTCAGGGATCAAACCCGAGTCTCATGTCTCCTGTATCGGCAGGTTGGTTCTTTATCACTAGGACCACCGGGAAGCTCCCTTAAAAGAAAATAACAATAGATTATCATTGTTCATATTGCTCTGCCACTTTAGGACTGCCCTGTGTTCCCCTGTATGGACATACCATGATTCATTATATCATTTTCTTGGTGATGGGCATGAGGGTTGTTTGTAGTTTTTCACTAAGCAGTGTGGCACTGAACATGCTAATGCATTTGGTCATATAGTTTACATATATATTTTTTAAATATATAAAATATTATATAACATACATTTATAAAAGATATTATATATTTATATTATAATATAGTATATATTTATATACAATATATATTATACACATTATATATATATATATATAAAATACATATTTGTTTTTATTTGGCTGCAGGTCTTAGTTGCCACATGTGGGATCTAGTTCCCTGAGCAGGGATTGAACCTGCACCCCCTGATTTGGGTGTATAGAGTCTTAGTCGCAGGACCTCCAGGGAAGTCCTTCTAAGTCAGCCTCTTGATGACTTTGGTGAATATCAATCAATTCTTTGGAGACTGCTCACCCATCTAAGGGGACCAATGCAATGTACCATCTACTTTTTCACTTAGGGTTTGAGGTGATCAACCAAAGGACAGCTGCACTGCTGACGCATTTAGCCTCTACTGCCCAGTTGCTCTATTGGATTGCTGGCTTGAATGACCAAATGCTCAGAGCTATTCTGAGACCTGGAATAGGGCTGAGTTCTCATTAACCTGAAAGCCCAAGGGGATGCCAGGGTGATCTCGGCTGACCTGGAAGAGTCTGCCTTACAGAACATTTATCTTCCCATGGCAATTAGTCTATTTATTTCCTAAAGATTGGGTCTGGTTGGAATCCAGCCAGGACCTCCATTTGTCCAAGGCAGATCTGAGTTAGAGATTCGCACCTAGCTGATTCTGCCTGTCCAAAAGGAACTGAAGCATCTGTCATGTGCCTGGGGAGTCAGTGACAGATGCCTCCTAGGGGGAGCAGGAAGAGCTCCTGCAACTTCAGCTGGAGATTCCCCAAGTGACAGCAACGCCTCTGCCTCCATTTACATTTTGATCTAATTTCTGCATGTGATTTCTGAACTTGTATTCTTCTAGTGACAAGGGAATAAAGCAATGACAGGCCTCAATCATCTTCATGTGCTCCCTGGAAGAAATCATGTTTTCTGCTCCTGAGATTATCTACTAATAGAAGGGCAGGGTTTTCACCTCCACAGGACTTAGGCAATGGAATTCCTCCTGCCTCCTTGAATTAGCTTCACATGGCATTGAAAGTAGCCAAAAGGGATTGGTGCTGTGTGTATGGTCCATAAATAATTCCATTGATCCTGCAGTAATTTTTTTTCTTGAGCAGTTTGTGTGTGTGTGTATGTGCATGCTCAAGGCACAGATTCCTCCATATTAGAATTTTATTTATTTATGTTTTTTGTGCTGGGTCTTCATTGCTGTGGGTGGGTTTTCTCTAGTTGCAGCTCATGGACTCTAGAGCACGGGCTCGGTAGTTGTGGGACATGGGCTTAGTTAATCTGAGGCATGTGGGATCTTCCCGGACCAGGAATCGTACCCATGTCCCCTGCATTGGCAGGCAGTTTCTTAACTATTGGACCACCAGAGAAGTCCAAGGCATAGATTTCTGAAACAGGTTACTTGACTAGCAAGACCTCTCAATGTGAGATCTAACTGTCTCTAGGGCCAATAAGCGCTGACTTAAGAACTTTCTGGAGGGCTGGCAGATCTGAGAAGTGCCTCTCTCAGGCAGTGGGGATTTAAGGTCTCTGAGTCTGAAGGACATGAATTCATGATGGGGTTAGAAATGCTCAGTTGTAGATGTAACATCATGCAGTGGAGTGCAGAGCAAGACAGCCCAAGTTTGAGTAACACTTCTGCCCCTGGACAAGTCACTTCATGCTTCTGAGCCACATTTGTTCATTCTGCAAATGGTCACTGAGCATCAGTAGCATATGGAATCAATGAATGAGTTTACTGAGTACCCACTATGCCCTGGCACTGCGGTAGGTACCTTTCCCCAGTTTTCTTCTCTGTAAAATGTAGGTGATACTGTACCTGCTCTCTGTTCCTCCAGGATTGCCGTGGGACCCCAAACAAGATAACGTGGGAAAATACTTTGGAAGCAGCAAACCATATAACCATGTACAGGCCTGTTACCTTTGCCTTTTTTTTTTTTTCTTCCAGATTTTCCACTTCCTCTGTTTTCCCTTCCCATCTTTCCAAGTCTGTACGAGCTTGCCCGGGTGTGGTTTCACGGGGCTGATTATTCACCACGCCACCCAAGTCCAGTGTAGACACATAGCCAGGAGTGTAGCATTTCCTTCTAAACCCATGCCCTTAGGCACACGTGTCATCTTGGAATCTATATCAGTGGGAACACCAGCTTCCCACACACTGTGGGAGATGAAGTTTGAATATGTGTGTGAATCACGTGAAGTGGAAGGGTTGGGTTCTGTGGCTTTGTACTGTTTTTTCCCACATCATCAGAGACAAGATCTGAGTGATCAGGTGAACTGGATCTGCAGCAAAAAGAGCATGGGCTCAGGAGTCAGACCCTCTGATCCAGGCCTCTGTTCTGCCAGTTACTGATTGTGTAGATGGCTTGACCCAGCTAAGGCAAAAAAGGGAATCCAGTGGAAGGACACTTGTCGTTGTTCAGTCACTAAGTCATGTCTTGCTCTTTGCGACCCCATGGACTGCAGCATGCCAGGCTTCCGGGTCCTTCATTATCTCCTGGAGTTTGCTCAAACTCATGTCCACTGAGTCTGTGATGCCATCCAACCATCTCATCCTCTGTCGTCCCCTTCTCCTCCTGCCTTCAATCTTTCCCAGCATCAGGGTCTTTTCAAATGAGTCAGTTCTTTGCATTAGGTGGCCAAAGTATTGGAGTTTCAGCTTTAGCATCAGTCCTTCCCATGAATAGTTAGGACTGATTTCCTTTAGGATTGACTGGTTTGATCTCCTTGCTGTCTGCTGCTGCTGCTGCTAAGTCCTTGCTGTCTGAGGGACTCTCAAGAGTATAGCACCACAGTTCAAAAGCATCAGTTCCTTGGTGCTCAGCCTTCTTTATGGTCCAACTCTCACATTCATACATGACTACTGGAAAAACCATAGCTTTGACCATGTGGACCTTTGTTGGCAAAGTGATGTCTCTGCTTTTTAATACACTGTCTAGGTTTGTCATAGCTTTTCTTCCAAGGAGCAAGCGTCTTCTAATTTCATGGCTGGAGTCACCGTCCATAGTGATTTTGGAAACTAAGAAAATAAAATCTGATCCTGGATATCTAGAATTGGGGATAACCAAAGTCAGGGACTTAAATGCTTCCAGGACATTCTTTTCTCTCTGGATTTTTTCTTTTTCCCTCTCTATGTGTGGCCTTTATTCTTTCAGTTCAGCTTTTCCCCAGAGAGGAGCTCATGGCTTCTGGCAGCTCTTGTTCATATGAGCTGCTGCTATTGCTACTGCTAAGTTGCTTCAGTTGTGTCCGACTCTGTGCAACCCCACCGACAGTAGCCCACCAGGCTCCCCTATCCCTGGGATTCTCCAGGCAAGAGCACAGGAGTGGGTTGCCATTTCCTTCTCCAATGCAGGAAAGTGAAAAGCGAAAGTGAAGCCGCTCAGTCGTGTTCGACTCAGTGACCCCATGGACTGCAGCCTACCAGGCTCCTCTAACAGATCATAACTTTACTATTAGAGAAGGCCTGGTCTCTTCCTTCAATTTTGATGTCAAAAATGCTGGAGAAATCTGATTGGCCTGGCTTGCATCATGTGTCTGGTCCTAGACCAATCAACCTTGGCAAGGGGAGGGGCAGAAAGGGTCATGTGGCAGAGATAAAACCATTCTTAGAGATTAGGAAATTGACTGTGAGCCTGATAGCTAACTTTTTTTACACAGTTACTTCCTCTCTCTGAGTCTTAGTTTTCTGACACGTAAGTATGACTAATAATACTGTCCAGTGTCACAGTGAGGTATACAGCTCTCACATTTTGACACCTTCATCTTGCTCTTAGATTTAGCTAGTAGTGGAGGCTGAAAAATAATGAGACAAACTGGGAAACTTTAATGTATTAAAACAAACAATTTGGTGACATGCAATATTTACTTTCACAAATCAAAAGTATGTAAAGCAGTTACTTTAAAAATTAAGTTAATTTATTTTTGGCTGCTCTGGTTCTTAATTGCTGCTTGCCCTGGGATTTATCTAGTTGTGTCGAGAGAGGGCTACTCTCTAGTTGCTGTGTTTGGGCTTCTCATTGCAGTGGCTTCTCTTATTGAAGAACACAGGCTCTAGAGTGCATAGACTTCAGTAGTTGCGGCACATGGGCTCAGTATCTGCAGCTCTTGAGTTCCAGAGCATGAGCTCAGTAATCATGGCGCATGGGCTTAGTTGCCCTGCAGTATGTGGGATCTTCCTGGACCAGGAATTGAACCCATGTCCCCTGCATTGGCAGGTGGATTCTTTCCCACTGAGTCACCAGGGAAGCCCAAACCAGTTACTTTTAAACTCAAATTTGTTTCCTAGGCAAGATCTAAATTCTGGTATTCAGTGTCTAATTAAACCATATTGGGGGGAATCAGGAGGAGTAACATATACACACTACTGAATATAAAATAGGTAACCAACAAGGAATTATTGTACAGCACAGGAAACTATACTCAATATTTCAATATTTTGTAATAACCTATAAAGGAAAATAAACCTGTAAAAGAATATACGTACATACATACATACATATATGAATCATTATGCTATACATCTGAAACCAACACGATATTGGAAATCAACTGTACTTCAATTAAAAATATAAATAAACAATATCTTTAAAACAGGCCTTTCCTGGTAGCTCAGATAGTAAAGAATCTGCCTGAAATTCAGGAGCATTCAATCCCTGAGTTGGAAAGATTGCCTGGAGAAGGGAATGGCAACTCATTCCAGTATTCTTGTATAGAGAATTCTTGTATAGAGGACAGAGGAGTCTGGTGGGCTATAGTCCATGGGGTCGCAAAGAGCTGGACATGACTAAGCGACTAACACTACTGGTAAGTGAAACTGAATATTAAAAACTATAAATTGATCTGAAGAGTATTATAAATATTACATAACTAACAAAAAGACAAAAAAACACTAGTGCAGGCATAAAAGAACATAATTCAATGGGAAATTTTTCCGTTTTATGCAAACCAGGTTTACAATTAATAAAGGGAAAGGTAAAATGTAGAAAATTAAATGGATAGTTTTTTAAATCAAGAATTCAAATTATAATAAATACATTGATAATATATCATTCTGCATATACATACAACTTTTAATATACAAGAATATGCAATGTATGTCTGTCTTTTATATTTACAGAAATAGCTGAATGACACCCAAAGAGCATGTTTCTGTGTGCTCTAGAGAAAGAAAGATCTCCTTTGAGCAGAGATGTCAATAACCTGAGCATCATTTCCAAAGTGGCCAGAGAGTCAGTGTCTTGATCACAAACCTGCTTGAAATTTACAGGCAGCTGTGAATGACTGCACCAAGCCAAGGCAACTGGGGACAATATGGGTCTTAGATGGAGTTGAAGGATACAGTTTCAGGCTTAAATCACCCCTGCTCAAATTTATTCCTGAAAAGCAGTAGAAATTGGAGGCCCTATCATTTGAGACCTGGCCAAATGGCCTGGCTGACCATCTCCTCACTCCCCTGTATCTTGCAGATCCTACCTACCTCCTGGGGCTGTGATGATAATGACTAAAGTATTATTATACCCCTATCACACCATCATATGCCTACCATATCATTCAGTAGGTACTCAAAACCTACTGAATCTCTTTCTTTTTCCTATGGCTAAAAAAAAAAAAAAACTTTGGGAAATCATGGGCACATAAACAAGGATGGCTATAGACATTCATTGTGAGAGCAGGCCACACAGTATCCACTGATTTGTTTAAAAGTGATTCCCTGGTGGCTCAGATGGTAAAGCATCTGCCTGCAATGCAGGAGACCCGGGTTTGATCCCTGGGTTGGAAGATCCCCTGGAGAAGGAAATGGCAACCCACTCCAGTACTCTTGCCTAGAAAATTCCATGGATGGAGGAGCCTGGTGGGCTACAGTCCATGGGGTCACAAAGAGTCGGACACGACTGAATGACTTCACTTTCACTTTTCACTTTCAGAGGATCCCACAGTGATTTTCAATTTGATTCAAGCAAGCTCAATTTGAAAAATATCTTAGTATTCTAAGTGCTTCTTGGCCCCTAAGGAATCAGGCAAGTTAGATTATGTTTGGATGAAGATTCATATTTAGCCCATGAAACTATATATTGCAATAAAATGCTTATATTTTATCTTGTATTACACAGCCACATGATATAATTATACTGCATGGTGTGCCAAAGGCTCAGAATAGCAGAACACTTATTTAAATTGCAGTTTAGAATTTCTCAAATCACTACCTTTTCCTAAGAAGTCCATGTCCTCATGACATTGTCAGTCCAATTTTTTAAAAAAAGCAGGAAATATAGTTTATCATTTGAAAATGCTGTCTCCATCTTATAGCAGAACATCTAGCCATGTGGCTTTGGGCAAACCATTTGATCTCTTCAACTTGAAAAACATTTTCCTGCCTACCACGTGTGAGGTTTGGGGATGGACTTCTGTGGGATGACTCAGACATGCCTTTGATGAGAAAGGCATGCTGGGTAGGGATCTTCAGTAGAAGTAATTAGAGAATCTGCAATAGTTCTGGAAGCAGAGTATTTAGGAGGGGGAACTAGCAAGCGGTTTGGTTTGGTGGAAGCATATGGACATGTAGATGCGCAGGGGGGCTAACTAAGGTTGTTGGGAAGCTATTAATAGGATAGAGGGCTCCTAAGTGAGGCAGGCATCCCAGATTTGGAGCCTGGATGACCTGGAGCATTGGATGTCTTTTAAGCAGCATTAGGGAAAATGGCAGGAAGTGTTAGTGTGAGGGAAAAGCATGATGCTTTTGGTTTTAAACATGCTAAGCTTAAGAGCTTACTTGGCTATCCAGCTGGAGCTTCCAACAGGTAACTGAAATAGAAGATTAGAGTTTGAGAGTTGCAGGGGCTGGAGATAGAGACCTGCGAGTTGCCAGAAGTGATAGCCGAATTTGACTGGATCCATGTTGATTAGGACATGGGTTCAGCTTATATAATAGCAGCACCCTAATATGGTGATTTCAAACAAACAGAAGTGTATTTCTTCCTCACATAATAATTCAGTAGAGAGGAGCCTAGGGCTGGTACGGTGGCTCTGAGAGGTCAGAGATTAGGATGCTCTACCTCTCTGCTCTAGGAACCCTAGGGTCATGACCTTGTTTACACTGTCTGAGATGACTCAACACTATCACATCTGTACTTCCAGGGAAGGGGGGATAATGAGGAAAAGACAGGACCTGAAAGTACTATAGGACTAGAATCAGGGGAGTCGCCTGTGGTTTAGTGGTTAGGACCTGACATTTGCACTGCCACAGCCCAGGCTCAATCCCTGGTCTGAGAACTAAGATCCTGCAAGTCATGTAGCCGTGGCCAAGCAAACATAAACTATAGGACCAGAATCCCAGTCTTAGCTAGATGTGTGGCTGCTCACAATAAAGGTTACATTGCTTGTCCTTCTTGTAAATAAGGAGTCAATAAGAGGTGAGCAAAAGACACACAAACCCCTTTAAGGTCTGCTCTATAAACATGTTTTAAATGTCAGTAAGTCCTTGCATAATGAATCAGAGAGTGCACAGTGGTGAAAGCTGAATTAAAGAGGAGTTTCACAAGGGTTTTCCTTGTGGCTCAGCTGGCAAAGAATCTACCTGCAATGCAGGAGACCTGGGTTCAATCCCTCGGTTGGGAAGATCCCCTGGAGAAGGGAAAGGCTACCCGCTCCAGTATTCTGGCCTGGAGAATTCCATGGAGTGTATAGGCCGTGGGCTTGTAAAGAGCTGGACACGACTGAGCGACCTTCACTCACTCACTCACTTCACAAGGGCTTCCCTTATAACTCAGTTGGTAAAGAATCCACCTGCAATTCAGGAGACCCTGATTCAATTCCTGGGTTGGGAAGACCACTGGAGAAGGGATAGACTACTCACTCCAGTATTCTTGGGCTTCCCTTGCGGCTCAGCTGGTAAAAAAATCCGCCTGCAATGAGGGAGACCTGGGTTTGATCCCTGGGTTGGGAAGATCCCTGAAGAAGGGAAAGGCTCACCACTCCAGTATTCTGGCCTGGAGAATTCCATGGACTACAGTCCATGGGGTTGCAGAGAGTCAGACACGACTGAGCGACTTTCACTTTCACTTCACAATGCTATCCACATGTCAAGGAAGATGAGAAATGAAGATATTAGGGCTGTGGGCCGCAACTGGGGTTTGTTTTGCCCTTCAGGGGACATTTGGCAACCTCTGGGGACATTTTTGGTTGTCACGACTAAGGGCAGAGGATGCTATTGGCTTCTAGTGGTAGAGACCAGGGATGCTGCTAAACAACCTATGCTGCTGCTGCTGCTAAGTTGCTTCAGTCGTGTCCGACTCTGTGCGACCCCATAGACGGCAGCCCACCAGGCTCCCCCATCCCTGGGATTCTCTAGGCAAGAATATTGGAGTGGGTTGCCATTTCCTTCTCCAATGCATGAAAGTGAAAATTCAAAGTGAAGTCGCTCAGTCATGTCTGACTCTTCGCAACCCCATGGACTGCAGCCTACCAGCCTCCTCTGTCCATGGGATTTTCCAGGCAAGAGTACTGGAGTGAGGGTGCCATTGCCTTCTCCAACTAATTCACTAGTTTAGTATGCAATAAAATAACAGAGGCTTTGAATAAGTTAAACTGGTTAATAACAACTAATTAGTTTTCTTCATTGATAGGAAAATCCCACCGGCAGCAAAGAATGATTGCTGCCTAAAATGTCAGTAGCGTTAAGATGGAGAAATCTTGTATTAGGGGATTAGGGCAGTGGTTCCCAAACTTTGCTACACATTAGGAATCACCCAAGAAGCCTTAAAAAATCCTGATGCCCAGGTCACACCCAGAGCAATGATCTCAGAGTATCTCAGAGTGAGACCCAGACAGAAGTAACTGGTAAATTCTGTGAACAGGGAGTTTTAGCAGGGACTGACACAGAGTGGGTTCTCAGTACACATCTGTTGAATGAACGAGTACATAAATGAATAATTTCAAGAGGGTGAAAGCAAATGGCCAGGAGTTGAGGGGATAAGTTGGAGAAGGAGGCAGGCAGGAGGAAGGGGAACAGAGAACTCCGAATACAGTTTACACTTCTTAGAGCTCTGGTTGTATCAGGAGATAGAGAAAGACAGTACAATAAGCAAAAGCACATAGAGAAAAGATTTCTTATTTCTAGGTCAGTGGGGACTTGAACATGTCTGTAGGAAAAAGGTAAGAAACAAGGAGAGAGAAAGGGTAAGGATGAGATCAGAGAGGTTGTCAATGGAGAGGACAAGATGAAGAGCGTCGTGGGTGCAAGAGCTTTGAGGAGGAGAAAGGATACTTTCCTAGAGACAGAAAGAAATATCAGGTGAAAGTATGGACTGATTCTGAGATGGAGGTGAGGGCAGGGAGGTGAGGGAAGTCTTGACTGGCTTTCTTTTTCCCTGTAAGTAGGAGGTGAAATCTTCTGAAAATGATGGTGGTAGGTGTGGGTTTGGGACTTCAGGAGAGTTTAGACATCTTTAGTCATGTTGTATGGGAAACCACTGTCCAGAAGAGCCCCTAATGGGGCCCAGGTGAAGTTCAAGGTTATGAATTTATACTGGGTTGAACCAGCTTGACCTTGGGACTGTTTCTAGCAATACCCAGCAGTGTGGGAGGGAAGAACAGGGTGAAGGGAGCCACTTGGGGTTGGCAGATCAGGACAGCAAAAAACAATGGAGGGAGGGCTTCCTTGATATTTGTGAGCATATTTCCAAATGTTTGAGAGAATATGAGTGAAATTGAGAGAATGCTGATAGATTGCAAGGAAGGATAGATGAAAGATTTAGAGGCACCATGAAAATTAAGAGATGGTCCAGTGGTGGAAAGGATACACTGGGTTAGAGAGAGGAGTTTCAGGTATTGAGGTCAGGGGAGTAAAACCATTTCAAATAATGATGGCCTTTAGTGAATGGATTTGATGACATTATCTCTTAACTCTTGTCCAACTCTAAAACTTCAGAAGTACACCTGATTGAATATTGCCTTTAAACCCAGATATGCAAGTAGCTGATAGTGTGACCCCAGTCAGTCCTTGTCACAAGTGAAGTTTCATTAGGTCCAAGTCCATGGGGATAAAACAGGACAGGGATTTCTGGACATGCTCAATAAGAGAGGTTGATCAACCAATATGGAATCTCTGCGTCCTGCAAAAATTTTCAGATAAGTTCTACCCACATTGCTATTTGAGAGTTAATGGAAGATTATAGAGTCTTTCTGGGTCGTATAAAAGCAAGTCTATGGGGGTAGTTCTCTGGTGGTTCAGTGGTTAGGACTCTGAGCTTCCACTATAGGAGGCACAGGTTCCATCGCTGCTTGGGGAATCAAGATCCTGCAAGCTGAACAGTACAGTTAAAAAAAAAAAAAAAGAAAAAAATATATAACTAAGAAGAAACACTATTTGCCCCACACAAACCCATGTGAAAAACCTTTATCCTCACTTTTCCCTTGCTTCTCCCTCAGCCCATTTGCAACAAAAGAGGGTAAGATGTTGCTGTGTGGAACAAATGAACTTATTGGAAGGGTGAAACCACAGGCTGCAGGTCTGAGACTAGGAACGCTACTGAGAGGCAAAGGGGATGCTCATTAGGATTCATGATCATTACTGAACCAAGCAGGGAACCAGAGACCCTGAACTCTGTCTCTTTTCTTCTTCGCCCTGAAAGCCAGAGCCAGCTCCCTAATTGCCCCATATGCTGGTTTTATTTGGTGGCTCAGCTGGGTGGAGTGAACCCTAGGAAGAGATGCATTCATTTTTAGTTACCTCACCAGATTGCTAATTTTCACTCTGGAGGCATCAATCACCATAATGACTATAATCCCAGGACGGAGAGGCATCTATTTTGGCACCAGGGCAGCAGCTCTTGCTGCCACCAAAGATCCTCTGAGGCTCAGGACCTGGAGAGCCCGGGGAGGAGTCCCACACGGCTCTTTCTGCTGAGCCCTCTCAGACTTGGGACAGAGGACACACTGGGAATTCATCCTTCTTTTCTTGGGTGAAAAAAACCGAGTTTTCGGAGAAGCAGTTTCTTTGGAGTTAGTGGCAAGCATACAGATTAACACAGACCTTTGGCCTCAAGCTAACTGGACAGCTGTTTACATCCCTGACTTGTAAACAGAACACCATCCCCTCTGTTCTCTCCTCTTTTCCTATCAATATATTTCTTGGTTTGCTTTTTTTTTTTTTTTTTTTTTTGGTATTTCTCCTGACGAAAGCCTTAAGTTTTTAAAGAATTACCTCAAACAGAAACCAGAGGGTAAAGAAATACCCTCCTCCAGAGATGGGGGCTAAATATCACTAGCTCTGTGATAACGTGTCACTTTGTTTTCTAGACTTGTAATATTATTTAAAAATTTTTCTTTTTAAAGAAAATCGACCTAAATGAAGTCTACAAAATATCCACTAGATCATGAAGTTCAGTCACTTAAAGGATGATTAGCATTTAAACATTTCACATGATTAAATAAACATGTGAAAATTTCTTACCACTCCCACAGAGGGTGAGGAGGTAGAGATGGGGGAATAAATTCTCTTAACAAGTTCACATCCTAAGGGTGTCTGATTTTTTTTTTTTCCTGACATTTTAAAGACAGCCCTTAGAGTGGGAGAGAAAGGAGGAGACTTGACTGTGACAAAAAAAGAAAAAGCCTGTTAAGAAGGAATTTTTTTTCTTTTGCATAATACTATAAAACTTTGGAGAATTTAGAGCTCAAAGCATCCATTATTAATGTGGATGGCAGGATGATGGCCTGAAAAGAGGGGAAATTTAAGGTCAGGGACATTTGGGGCAAAATAGAGGTTGTGCTTGGGCATTGGAAGATAAGACAGACAAATAAAGGATTGCAACAGGAGGAATGGTCCTGCGAGGTGGCCCTGGCCCCATCCGCCCCCTTCCCTCCCCCGGCTGCCCTTGGCTGACCTGACGTGCTTTGTTTTTTTGTCTCCCAATCACCTGCCCTCCTGTTTAGGCAGCACAGAGACTGGAGTAATAAACATAGCTTTGCCACCAGCCATGAGTGTGGCATTAAGAATATTCTAGTTCTTCCTTGATGGCTTTCCACTGCCTTTCCAATCCCTAATGATACTTTCCAGAACCTATCACAGCGCCTGGGCACAAAGTAGATGTTCAGTACATCATTGATGAATTGATTCAAATTTGGAGAAGAATTTGGGGGAAAAGAGTGAAAAAAAGAGGGGTATTTCACTACTTCACTCTCTCTGGGCTTCTATCCCTCTCAGCAAAGGCCTCAGATGAAAAGGTTCTGGCCATTGGCATCAATGTCTTTCAGTTGGTTCCCAGGCTCTCTGATTAAGTCAGGCCACAGTAGAGCAGTGAAAGTGAAGCCACTCAGTCGTGTCTGACTTTTTGCGACCCCATGGACTGTACAGCCTACCAAGCTCCTCTGTCCATGGGATTCTCCGGGCAAGAATACTGGAGTGGGTTGCCATTTCCTTCTCCAGGGGATCTTCCCACCCCAGGGATGGAACCCAGGTCTCTAGCGTTGTAGGCAGACGCTTTACTGTCTGAGCCACCAGGGAAGTCACAGAGCCATGAAACAGGTGCCATTTTTTCCTGAAGTCTCACTGCATTAATAGCAATGACAGTTGAGGGGCAGTTATATGTGTGTGTGTGCTTAGTCGCTCAGTAATGTATGACTCTTTGCAACTGCATGGACTGTAGCCCACCAGGCTCCTTGGCCCAAGGGGATTCTCCAGGCAAGAATACTGGAGTGGGTTGCCATACCCTCCTCCAGGGGATCTTCCCAACCCAGGGATGGAACCCAGGTCTCCTGCATTGCAGGAGGATGCTTTTACCATCTGAGCCACCAGGGCAGCCCCAAGCAAATCATTCCGATTTTGGCTTCCAGAGCAGAGGTGTTTCCCCTAAGGCCCTAGCAGAAAAAGTCAGGGCTGTCTTGTTTGCAGCAACACCATTTTGTTATGGTGACAGGAAGTCCGATGGTTTTTTTCACCAACTTCTCCAAGGATGCCATCTATTAACTCCACACTTCTGCCCTCGCCCATCTAGTCTAGGATTGCCCAGCAGCTCAAGATTCTCTTCTTTGCTTCCTACTTTCCCTCAACCCCCAAGTTCTTAACCCATTGCCAGCAGCTGGGACGATTCTCTGGGACAAAACAGAAATAATGTGGGAATTGCGGTGAGAGTTAAATATATATATCAGTCTAGGAATAGGCATACAAGCAAAGCCCTTTTTACTATTGGATCAGTGTGGGAAATAATTTCTTATCCATGATGGGTGGTGGTGGTGATTAAGCCTAAGCTATTTGTTTCAATATTTTAAATATTGTCTTGTGAAGGCAGGTTATTTACTGGGAACCATCAATAGCTGTATTAAAGAAGCCAAATGGAGGCTGTCCAAGGAAAGTAATATAATATTGATGAGCAATTAATTATACCTGGTATAATATTTCTTTTTGGTTTTTTTTTTGGCCACACCCTGCAGCACATGGGATCTTAGTTTCCCAGATGGAACCCACACCGTCTGCAATGGAAGCACAAAGTCTTAACCATTGGACTGCCAGGGAAGTACTTATCTGGTATAATATTTGGAAATATATTCAAAGGATGATCCAGAATATATCCAAATATATTCAACGTGAATTAATTCACTTTTGTTTTTTGGCCACACTGTGTGACTTGAGGGATCCTTGTTCCTGGACCAGGGATTGAACGCAGGTTCTTGGCATTGAAAGCGAGAAGTCCTAACACTGGACTGCCAGGGAATTTCCAGAATGAATTCACTTAAACAATTATTTTATTTATTTTTTATTGAGGTATAGTTGATGTACATTATTATGTAAGTTTCAGATGTACAGCATAGTGATTCACAATCATAATTTTTAAGGGTTATACTCTATTTATAGTTATAAAATATTGGCTATGTTTCCTGTGCTATACAATATACCCTTGTAAGGATAAACTCACTTAAAAAATTTTTTTTGGAATACAGTTAATTTACTATGTTGTGTTAGTTTCAGGTGTACAGCAAAGTGAATCAGTCATACATATACCCACTGTTTTTTAGAGTCTTTTCCTTATATAGTAGGCCCTTATTAGTTTTCTTTTTATATATAGTAGTGTGTATATGTCAATCCCAATCTCCCAATTTTTCCCTCCCTGCCATGAAGTCACTTTTATACTACATTTGGATCAGTGTCTTTCATGGGGAAAGAGAGGAAGACTCCACATGCATGTGTGTTTGGGCTATCAATTTATCAGTATCTATGTACTTAATGTTCTCCTCTGGCTTCAAAAAGCATCCCTTGGTATTATAGGGTATATGTGTATTGCATAAAAAACTTTGACTTCTGAAAATTTGTACTTAATGGCATACACAAATAAAATCAATGTTTTGTTGTTACTATTTACTATTGAGATGTGTGTTCAATAATTCCCCCTCCCCAAATTAAACAAATTTTTGTAGTTTTCTTATAGTACTGTTACCACTACTACATATTATGGTTCTATAGTCTTTTTTCCCTCAGAGCTTTTAAAACAAAATAAACTCCATGTTTTCTTCCCCCATCCAGTTAAATATTGGAGGAAAGCAGAACATGAACGTATATATATTTTGAAAGGCAAAGAAGAACAAAGAAAAGAATTCAGTGGAATAAGCCCCAGGTAGCCCTGCTCCAAGCTGGCAAGTTGAGCTTGTTGAATGAAGAACAAGATTTTCCATCCCATTCACGTGGGAACAGAGGAAGAGAAAGGGGAGTGGGAAGAACACAGAGGGCACAGTGCTGATCCTTAGGATCCTGGAAACATGGAGCTCTTGGAAGTGATGAGAACCATAGTGAGATGATGAAAGAACAGAGTTCAAAGATGCAGTAGGGTAATGGACCCTGAAGGTAAAAGCAAAAGGGTCTGACTCCCTCCCTTTTGATGAGAAGGCCATCAAAAGGCACTTGGGGGTGCCTCCTGTTTCCTCATTCATCGTGCAGAGTGGCGGGGTGTGGGAAAATCCTCACCTCACCATGTTGCTGCTGCTGCTGTTTAGTTGCTAAGTTGTGTTCAACTCTTTGCAACGCCATGGACAGTCACCCCTCCCAGACTCCTCTGTCCATGGGATTTCCCAGGCAAGAATACTGGAGAGGGTTGCCATTTCCTTCTCCAGGGAATCTTCCAGACCCAGGGATCGAATCCGCATCTCCTACCTGACAGGCAGATTCTTTACCACTGAGCCACTTGGAATTGTCAAAAAGTAAAAGGGGACCTGAAGCAGAAGCTGGGAGACCTGAGCTTTCTGACTTTGGGTTCATAGCACAGCTGATATTTGAGGGAACAAGTTCTGAGAGGACTGAGGGTATCAGTATCTGGAAAACTGGGGGTTGAGAAGTGGTTTTCACAGGAGAGGAGCTAGGCGGCTCTCTGGTGTCTCAGACTTTGGGGACCTATGCTTGACAGACTTGATGATGACCACTGTCTCAGCTTTGGGATTATAGCAACTACCATTGTACTGTGTTTATGAATCAGGATCCTTGTATAGTTATCTCATTTGGTCATCACCTAAACCCAGTTAGAGCAATATTATCCAAGTTTGAACGTGAACGTGAAGTCGCTCAGTCGTGTCCGACTCTTTGCGACCCCATGGACTGTAGCCTACCAGGCTCCTCTGTTCATGGGATTTTCCAGGCAATAGTACTGGAGTGGATTGCCATTTCCTTCTCCAAGGAATCTTCCCGACCTAGGGATCGAACCCGAGTCTCCCACATGGTAGACAGACGCTTTACCGTCTGCAATCTCAGCCAAAAGGCCGAGAAGCAAAGTTTACAGACAAGAAAACTAAGGCCCAAGGGATTAAGGTCACTCAGCTAGGTAGGGGAAGTATCAGTTTCTTCATCTGTAAAGTGAGTTAATGATAGAAGTAGGCTCCATCGCCTGCTGATTTGTTACAGAATTTCTTGGAATCGTTATGATCCGAGCAGATGCAAAGCCCCAGGAATATATGGGTCTCCTGTTAAGCCAATCTTGCCTGTTCCAGAGTTGAATTCAGGGTTTTTTCCCAAGACTTCTAAAGCGCAGGCGCGGCGGGTGCGTATGGGGGCGTGGGCGGGGGCGGGGGAGAGGAGACGGGAGGAGGTGGCGGCGCCCTCCTCCTCCGCTCACCCTGCGCAGGCCACGGTCGCCCTCTGCCGACACAGGGCGGAAGCGCGTGGAGAGTGTATGTTTTCGTGCCTGAAAGCCGGCGAAGAAGATCGCTGAACTATAGAGGGCGCCCGTCAGCGTGCTGAGTAACCCATTCAGCGGTCCCTTCCTCGAGCACTTCCTGTCTGATCTCTATGATCCATCCGGTTACGTCAAGAAAAGTTCCTGGAGCTTTCGATTTATCGTAAACAAAAGAGAGGTGCGCCGACCCGGAAGTTGAAACTGGAGCAGGTGCGGGCGGAGCTCGGAGGGCCGGCAGTGTAGAGGCCAGGTGGAGGTAGCTCCGAAGGGCCGCGGTGAGGGTCCCCGGGAAGCCGTAGCCATGGCGGTGGCTGTGGCCATGGCGGGAGCCGTACCCGGGACAGAGCTAGGCCCCGCGGAAGAACTCGCCAAACTCGAGTATCTGTCTTTGGTGTCAAAGGTTTGCACCGAGCTGGACAATCACTTAGGTATCAACGACAAGGATTTGGGTGAGTGCGGAGGTCCGTGTGGCCTCTGGGTCTGGGCTCGAGGAAAGCGGAAGGAGAAGGGGGGTTGATGGGCCGAGTGTGTGTGTGTGTCTGTCACAGAGACTTGGCCCAGAGCACCTGCGGCCGCGGCCGCCTCTTTAGAATTCTCCAGGCCGAGCTGTTAGAACGCTTTTCCCAGAACTGTCAGTGAAACCCGAAGCGGCCGTCGCTGCTTGCTTCCCCCTCTAACCCCCTGCTTCCCCACCCCCCCTGCACCCCCAGCCCCCCAGTCCCAGATAATTAAACAGCGTTAACAGCAGCAACGCAGAGTCACATGATGATGATGGTGAAGATGATGGTTTTTTTTCATGGCAGCCACTTACTGAGTTCTCACTACGTGCCAGATAGTATGCTTAGTGTTTTACTTTGTCTTATTTGCTCCTCATACCATCCTGTGAGATAGTATTTTCTGTTTATAGATTACGAAAACAAGGCTCTGAGTAATTAAGTACCCCCCCTCAAGATCACGTATCAAAATGTGAAGTGAGCTTGGTCTGGAATCCAAGTCTGTAACTTTAACTGTGCTCTTAACCATTCATGCTTATACTGTCTCTGAAGCACCAATGTATAGTGTCTCTCAAACATTAGACGTCTTGGGACAAATTGCACATGGGGCGAATACAAACTGAGGAAATGGAAAAGACTAGGGCCCCACAGCTCAGGCTGCAGGCAGGTGGAATCCTGGAGGCAGAGGGATGGATAGGGTCTAGGGCATGGGTGGAGGAATTGACTTGATAGGCACAGGGATGCTTCATTTTAACTGGAAGGAGGGCAGAATGTGATTTTAAATGCAGATGGGTTTAGGGATAGGTGGTAGGGAGATGAGGGAGAGAGTTCCCATTTGACAGTTCTGTTTTCTAAATGAAGATAAAGTCATCAATTGGAGAGATGGAAGAAAAGGACACATGCACGAGGAAGAGGAGTCAGGGAGGTTAGAAGTATGATCTAGGGTGAGATACATAGTTTCTCTGCAGCTGTTTTTCTTATCTGTGAAATAGGGGTGATACTGTGTTCTTCACAGGGTTACCATGTAGCACCTGTGTATTTTAGTTCACTTTTCTCTTGCTTGTCATCAAGATGTGCCTATCTTGTGTAATTTTTTCTCAGTTTACTCTTTTTTTTGATAATGAGGTGATAGACTGGTCAGGTTGCTATCTCTCTGGGTAATATGTTCCTTCATTCAGGAAATGTTCACTGAGCTGGGGGATTAGGAATACAGTAGAGTACAAGATAGATTCCCTCAGTGGGCATACATTGTTTTCCTCTCTCTTTTAAACTACAGAGTACTAACGAGTTAGCTCTTTTTTAGAGGAAACAAAAAGTTCTTGAGACCAAAACTGTCCCACCTCCACCTTCATAGGCCACTTGCAAGTCCAGGTTGTCACCTGGATTGGGGGTTTCAATGACACCCTCCTTGGGTTTGATTGATTTATTAGAGCAGCTCATAGAACTCAGAAAGTGAAAGTGAAGTCGCTCAGTCGTGTCCAACTCTTTGCAACCCCATGGACCATAGCCTATCAGGCTCCTCCATCCATGGGATTTTCCAGGCAAGAGTGCTGGAGTGGATTGCCATTTTACTAACTGATTTATTATAAAAGGATGTAACAGCTAAATGGAAGATATGTAACAAGAAGAGAGGAGCTCCGATGCTTTCTGAGTGCCCCACTCTCCCTGAACTTCCGTGCATTCACCAATCTGGAAACTCTCCAAACTCTCTCTGGGTGTTTATGGAGGCCTCATTGTATGAGCACTCATGTATTATATAGGCACAGCTTGCATTGTATAGGCACAGCTGATTAAATCATTGGCCATTGATGATGATGTTCAGTTGCTAAGTCATGTCCAACTCTTTGCGACCCCATGGACTGCAGCACGCCAGGCTTCCCTATCCTTTACTGTCTCCCAGAGTTTGCTCAAACTCATGTCCATGGTTGAGTGATGCCATCCAACCATTGATGACTGAACTCAATCTCCAGCCTCTCTCCCCTTCCAGAGATCAGGGTGGGGCTGAAAGTTCCAGCCCTCTAATCTCTTGATTGGTTTCCTTGACAACTAACCCTCATCCTAGTTACCTAGGGATTTTCCTAAAGTTATCTCAGAAAAGTAAAAAAAATAATAACTTATTCTCTGCATTTAGGAGAGCTCCACACCAGGGATAGAAACCAAATATGTGTTTCTTCTTATAAATCACAGTATCACACTGTTAAATACAGATTTACGGAACCAGTAACATTAAAAATAGTAATATTGGAAAAGTGTGATTGCCAGAGTTGGTTTTAGTAACAAAAAAGCTAAACTGCCAGAGTTGGTTTTAATAACAGAAAGTTAAATATTTATTTCTTGTGTGTTTTACTTGTTGACTTGATTTTTTTGTTTTGACCTTGATGTATTATCATTTAAATCAATGTCATTGTTTTTCCTGTTTTCAACAATGAGCTAGTTTTTAATTACTGATTCATTTTTGATAGTTCAGTTATATGATGTCCTCATATAATTCTGAAAATTAAAAATAAATCCTCATTAATGACAGCTACAGTGTGAGTGCTGGTGACTGCTTTAGGATTGCCTCTTTTGAGCATTGTATGACCAGCACCATGTGATTTAGTTCTCTGTCCACATTCTCTAAAGAATTTGGGCTCTGAAATCAGATTTCTGGATTCTAGTTCTGGTTCCACCAATTATTTTTGGGTAGGTCATTGTCTCAAACCCTCAGCCTCCTCATCTGTGAAACAGGGACAGTAGTACTGCCTACCTATAAGGGCTGTTGTGAGAACCATGGGGGTAACCCACGTGGAGCACTTAGCATAGTACCTCGAATGTCGTAGATGTTTAAGAAGTCTTAACCCCCATGTGGAGCATTTAGCATAGTACCTCGAATGTCGTAGATGTTTAAGAAGTCTTAACCCCCATGTGGAGCACTTAGCATAGTACCTCAAATGTCGTAGATGTTTAAGAAGTCTTAACCATTGGCACTGTTGTTATTAACTTGTTATTAAATAAAAATCTGATGGCATCTGGCTTTCACTTAACATCATAAAAAAGGTAAAAGCAAATTTCAGCATGGAAATGGTATGTGGTTCTAGTTATAAGTTGGTTATCCAGATTTTCCATGTTATCATTATTATTTTTTAGGATTAAAATCCAAATGAAGGGAATTGCCTGGTGGTCCAGTGGTTAGGGCTCCATACTTTCCTTGCCTAGGACCTGGGTTCAGTCCCTGGTTGGGAAACTAAGATCTTGAAAGCCATATGGCATGACCAAAAAAAAAGTCCAACTGAAATCATTAGAAGTTGAGGCAATTTTCTCAATCTATCATAAAATGCACTTTTCTCCTGCAAGTCTCTTAATTAATAAATAGTTCTAATATTGGAAATTTTGAGAACTAGGCAGGTTTGTGAAATTTGAGGGTAGGGAGCAAGTGAGTCTTACACCAACTTGGATATTGTACCACCCAGTGGCTGCCTGGACCTCATATATATTATAGATCATGTGAGTCTTTTCAGAAACTGTAGAAAGCATCCTATTGTGTCCATGTGTGCATGCCTGTGCACATGTGTGTCGCCTTATGACCTTGGACATGCTTGCCTCTAGAATCTGTATGGCGGAATACATATCTAGTAGTTTCATGAAGCGGAGAAGGCAGTGGCACCCTACTCCAGTACTCTTGCCTGGAAAATCCAATGGACAGAGGAGCCTGGTAGGTTGCAGTCCATGGGGTCACTAAGAGTCGGACTGACTGAGCGACTTCACTTTCACTTTTCACTTTCATGCATTGGAGAAGGAAATGGCAGCCCACTCCAGTGTTCTTGCCTGGAGAATCCCAGGGACGGGGGAGCCTGGTGGGCTGCCATCTATGGGTTTGCACAGAGTCGGACACGACTGAAGTGACTTAGCAGCAGCAGGAGTTTCATGAAGAGTACAATGATCTGCGACAAGGTCTTCCTCTCTCAAATGCACTCAAAGGCCTGGTGATCCATGTTTTCTTTTTATTTATGAAGATTAACTAGGCCATACGTGGATAATTTTGGTAATCTAAATTCTTTCTCTACTCTTACTGAATGGTGCTTTTTGGTTTTTATGAAGACTGAAGACTGTTGGATAACCAAACTGGTTTTATTTTTAACATACTTGAAACTGATTTCTTCCTCAAGTCTCCATTCTCCTGGTTTTCTCGTTTGCAGCTGAATTTGTGATCAGTCTTGCTGAGAAAAATACCACCTTTGATACTTTCAAGGCTTCGCTGGTCAAAAATGGTGCAGAATTTACGGTATGTGTACATAGAGACCCCTGTTTTGTTTTAATATCACTGTTGGATTTAAATTTTGATAGTACATGCCAGTAAAGTGCACCATTAAGTATGTGATGTTTTCATGACACTAAGCAGTGGTGATATAACTGAATTGCCTGTGACACCTTTCTAGGAAAATCGGGCAGAATTTCCATTATTAAATCTTTATGGGTGCTTACATTCTTGTTCTATGAATCAAGAAGTCAAAAACAACAGTCTAGGTGTGAAAGGTAGTTCTATACCATGGGAAATAAAATAGTTGAAGGGAACTAAGTCACATGCCTGCAAAGAGTCATAAATATCAGTTTTCTCTGAGGTATGTTACTAGGTTCAGGCCACATCACGTTGCCACTCTGCTTTATTTGTCCCAGTTAGGTAAGTTCAGGTGCATTACCACTCTTTCTAAAGGACACTCCTTTTCTTAGTGTTTTTAAGCACTGATCCAGGAGCTGACAATCTTTGTTCTGTTTCTTTTCAAAGGATTCACTCATTAGTAACTTGCTGCGTCTCATACAAACCATGCGGCCTCCAGCAAAGCCTTCTACTAGCAAAGGTGAGCATACCTTCTAGCCAAGCTTCGTCTCCAGTATGGTTTAGGTTGTGAGCATCCTGTAAATTGCATTTAGATCAGCCCTGGGTGTTCTTTGGAGGGAATGATGCAAAAGCTGAAACTGCAGTACTTTGGCCACCTCATATGAAGAGTTGACTCATTGGAAAAGACTCTGATGCTGGGAGGGATTGGGGGCAGGAGGAGAAGGGGATGACCGAGGATGAGATGGCTGGATGGCATCACCGACTCGATGGACGTGAGTTTTAGTGAACTCCAGGAGTTGGTGATGGACAGGCAGGCCTGGCATGTTGCAATTCATGGGATCGCAAAGAGTCGGACACGACTGAGTGACTGAACTGAGCTGAACTGACCCTGCTGCAGCTGCTGAACAAGTAGATTAAAGAAATAAGACATAACCAATCAAATGCATACTGAGTCATACTCCCCATCCCAGTGCCAGTATAGTTGTTGAAGGTTTTGTAATCAGTATTTTTTTTTTTAGGAAGTTGAATTATGTTTATAATAATGTATAAGAGTAATATGTAGAAAAATGTTTTTAGTTTGATGCAAATCTAATGTTGAAGTTCTTTTGTTAATCTCTAAGAATATTAATTATGTCTTTTTTTTTTTTTTTATTCTTTCATGCTTTTAATGAGTTAAGATCCAGTTGTTAAGCCCAAGACTGAAAAAGAAAAGCTGAAGGAGCTCTTCCCAGTCCTTTGCCAGCCAGACAACCCTTCTGTTCGGGTACTGATACCATTTTGAGCTTGTCTACTACAGCTGCATGTCCCCCCACCTCACCCCTTTTCTCTGTCTCATTAGTTATTAGTTTTAAGTTTGCCTTCACTGTAGCGTATTAGTATTTTTTCAAAGTAAAAGTGTCTGGCCACTCCCTGAGCACGTACTATGTGTAGAGTAGTGTTAAAGGGTTCAGAGAATGATATTCCAGGGAAATGAGATTGGGAATTGTGGGAAGCAATGATTAAGGGATATGGAATAGGTATGAAATAACTTAAAGTTCTGAAACAACTGCCTGTTGTGCAAATTAGATTTTTTTCTTTGTTACATATTGTGTGTATGTGTTCAGTCATGCTGGCTCTTTTCGACCCCATGCACTGTAACCCACCAGACTCCTCTATCCATGGAATTTTCCAGGCAAGAATACTGGAGCGCCTTGCCTACTCCAGGGGATCTTTCCTGACCCAGGGATCAAACCCGCATCTCTTGCATTGGCAGGCAGATTCAAAGTGTTCTGATTTTGTAATTTGACTAGTACCTACTATATGCCGAGCTGTTATAACTGTCAGGGTAGAGTGGTGAACCAGACAGACTAGAGTGTCGGCCCTCTTGGACATTACATCCTGGTACTGGGGCAGGGAATGAACGTGTAAACTTCTCTAGTGGGGAGGAGACAGGCAGTACCCGAGTAAGTAGGTGATGTAGCTGATAGGGATGAGAACTATGGAGAAAAGTAAAGAAGTAAAAGAGGGAAGGGAGTGTAGAGGGCGAGTGCTGTGTAAAAATTTTGACGTCTATTTTCTGTTCACAATCACCACTTGCATGCTTTCATGAGAGGAAAGTAAAGTCGCTTAGTCGTGTCCGACTCTTTGCGACCCCATGGACTGTAGGCTACCAGGCTTCTCCGTCCATGGGATTCTCCAGGCAAGAATAGTGGAGTGGGTTACCATTTCCTTCTTCATGGGAGGGGTGGTACCTAATTGTCACCATAAGGCTTGTATTAAGGACAAAGGGGATTTGCCAAGTGTGGAAATGACTTCCAGGAGCCTTTGCTCATTTCTTCTCCCTCTGTCTCAAATTGTGTTGGAGATCTCTGCCTCCTCTGCTTCCCTCACATTAGTGGTCAGAACTGTAGGGACTGTTAGATTTGCAGATGACCCTGAAGTACAGATTCTTGAGAGCAGACTTTCTTGTCCCCTTTTCTCCTGATGTGGTTACCTCTGTCTCTGTAGACCATGCTGGATGAGGATGATGTGAAAGTTGCTGTGGATGTCCTAAAAGAACTGGAAGCCTTGATGC
Source organism: Capricornis sumatraensis (assembly GCF_032405125.1). Classification (NCBI taxonomy): domain Eukaryota; kingdom Metazoa; phylum Chordata; class Mammalia; order Artiodactyla; family Bovidae; genus Capricornis; species Capricornis sumatraensis. The sequence goes on from NC_091076.1 coordinate 93,562,369, forward strand.
CCAGTGCAGCAGGCCAGGAGAAGCACAGAGACACCGAGCACCGGTTTGTCCCTAGCGTCCTATTCTTTGCAAGTTTAGGATATAGTGATAGTTGAATTGTGGACCAGCCAAGCAAAACTCTGGGCAAGTTTACAGAATCTAGACTGGCCACATACCATACTGTTGGATCTGTTTTCATTCCTCCTTGGTGAGAGTGTTTAGGCAGCAAGTGCTGAGATGTTCAGAAGATAGAAATCTGGGTTGAAAGAAGGCTGAATACATTTGTGGTCTCCTCTGTTATTAGCCCGCAGGGATGTCAGTCATAGTTACTGAAACTCCAGTTCAGCATTTAATGGGTACCTTCCATATGCATGGCACTGTGTTAGGTACTTGGGAAGGCGAGGATGGAATTGGGTTGGTTTTGTTTCTCAAACAATTATTTGTTGCTAGGGACAAGGCCAAGAAAAAGAAGCGCAGCCGGAGCCGAGAGCGAGACCGTGACCGCGAGCGAGAACGCGATAGAGACCATAAGCGGAGACGCCGGTCCCGCTCTCGATCACGTTCCCGGACCCGGGACAGGAATAAGGGGAAGTCTAGATACCGGTCCAGGAGCAGAAGTCAAAGTCCCCCTAGAGATCGGAAAGACCGAGACAAGTATGGGGAGCGGAATCTGGACAGATGGCGGGATAAACACGTGGACCGCCCTCCCCCAGAAGAACCCGCCATCGGGGACATTTACAACGGCAAGGTGACCAGCATCATGCAGTTTGGATGTTTTGTGCAACTGGAGGGACTGAGGTAATGACACCAGCAAAGGGCAGAATTTCTTTTATCACTGGGGATTTTCATGTTTTAAAAAGTGACTGTGTCAGGCTGTTAGAAGTTGACCTTTTGTTTGAAATGTCATAGAGCCATTTATTCCTTCCTCTGACTTCAGGAAATCCACTCTTTTGCTAGTTGACACAGAAGAATTTGTTGCCCCCCACCTCCACCCTAACCCCCAACTTTTTCTTTGGGAAGGTGGTAATTCTGGTTTATTGTTTGGCCAGTTTCTTGGAACTTTGCTCTTGAGTTTAATACCCCTTTCCATTCGTTCATTTCCAACAAGGGTGGAGAATGGTTGGGGGAAGGTATTTTAGGCATGTTCCTGATGTGTCTGACTTTCTCAGGAAGCGATGGGAAGGCCTGGTGCACATCTCCGAGCTCCGGCGGGAAGGCCGTGTGGCCAATGTGGCTGACGTGGTGAGCAAAGGCCAGAGGGTCAAGGTCAAAGTGCTGTCCTTCACTGGGACCAAAACCAGCCTGAGCATGAAGGTAGGTGAGATATGCAGCTGATTTCCACATCTGGTGGTCAAGGAGGCAGAAGAGAACGGCAAGTAAACGCTCTCCCTGGTTTTTGTGCCTTAGGATGTGGATCAAGAGACTGGAGAAGATCTAAACCCAAATCGACGGCGGAACCTTGTCGGGGAGACCAACGAAGAGACCTCTATGAGGAATCCAGACAGGCCTACCCACCTGTCCCTCGTCAGTGCCCCTGAAGTAGAGGATGACTCACTAGAGCGCAAGCGCCTTACCCGCATCTCTGACCCAGAGAAGTGGGAGATCAAGCAGGTCGGGGCCCTTTGCTTTTATGGCCGCAGTCATTCAGGGTGTAGCATGATGGTTATGAGTGTGGACCCTGGACTTCAGACCACTCAGCTTATCATCCTGAGCCAAGTTATACTACCTCTTTGTGCCTCAGAGCCCCCACCTGTAAAACAGGGCCAGTGTTGGTATTGTGGGGATTAAATGAGTTAGTAGAAGTGATGTTCTTAGATCTGTATGTGGTTAAGTGCTGTTTGAACGATTGTTCCTGTTTTCATCATTTGTCAGTAAACATCAAAACCGCAGTGTGCCAGGCCACTGTGCGAAAACTAGAGCTATGAGGATAAATGTATCATGGTTCCTACCTTTGAGGAACTCCCAAGTCCAGCGGAGGAGACAAATTGAAGCATATAACTGGAAAGGTTTACCTTTTACATAATACGGAATGTGCAGAGTGCTATGGAGTCAGGGAGCAGATAACATGTCCTGGGAATGCGACTCTTGAGCTGTGCTTTTGGGCATGATGTTGTACCTCCAGGGGGGGGGATATATGGTGTTTGAGGCCCTGCAGTCTTGGGTCAGCAGAGGAAAAAACCTCGGTTTCCTACATGAAGTCTTTGTATAAAGTCAAAGGAAGAGTGTTGATCTAGCAGGCAATAAATGTTTCCTTTTATCCTTTGGCTAGATGATTGCTGCCAATGTCCTTTCCAAGGAAGAGTTCCCAGACTTCGATGAAGAGACTGGCATTCTCCCTAAAGTGGATGATGAAGAAGGTAACCAGCCACTTAGATGGACCAGGATGATGGATTGGGAGGACAGTTGGCAAGTTCAACCATAGATAGGGTTTATTTGTAGTTTAAACCAGTGGTTAAACTCATCTGTTTCGTGGGTCTCACAGCTCTTCTCTCAAAGAACAAGGGTCCTTTCATGATGGAGGCAAAAAACCCTTATTTTTTTGATAAATATTTATATATTGCTGTACTTGTTGCTTATGATCAGTTTTTAGGATATAAGGTGCTTACAATCAGTTTTTAAGATACAAGAAGTTCTAGTATTTGGGGGAGTGAATTTGATCTCATATTTTTAGTAATTGTTCTCTAAACCTTGGATCCACCTAGACTACCTCTGAGTTGCCATGGAAACAATTTTTAAGCTTAGCCTATTGGTAGTTTTTTTTAAATTGTGAAATAAATTCCTTAATGAAGCGTATATGGTTTATATAACAATAACAAATGAAAACCTCTGTACCCACCACCCAATTCAGTTCAGTTCAGTTGCTCAGTCGTGTCTGACTCTTTGCAACCCCATGAACCGCAGCACACCAGGCCTCCCTGTCCATCACCAACTCCTGGAATTTACCCAAACTCTTGTTCATTGAGTCGGTGATGCCATCCAACCATCTCATCCTCTGTCGTCCCCTTCTCCTCCCGCCCTCAATCTTTCCCAGTATCCAGTCTTTTCAAATGAGTCAGCTCTTCTCATCAGGTGGCCAAAGTACTGGAGTTTCAGCTTCAGCATCAGTCCTTTCAATGAACACCCAGGACTGATCTCCTTTAGGATGGACTGGTTGGATCTCCTTGCAGTCCAAGGGACTCTCAAGAGTCTTCTCCAGCACCACAGTTCAAAAGCATTAATTCTGCTGTGCTCAGCTTTCTCTATAGTCCAACTCTCACATCCTTACATGACTACTGGAAAAACCATAGCCTTGACTAGATGGACCTTTGTTGACAAAGTAATGTCTCTGCTTTTGAATATGCTATCTAGCTTGGTCATAACTTTCCTTCCAGGGAGTAAGTGTCACTTAATTTCATGGCTGCCATCACCATCTGCAGTGATTTTGGAGCCCCAAGAAAATGAAGTCAGCCACTGTTTCCACTGTTTCCCCATCTATTTGTCATGAAGTGATGGGACCAGATGCCATGATCTTAGTTTTCTTAATGTTGAGCTTTAAACCAACTTTTTCACTCTCCTCTTTCACTTTCATTAAGAGGCTCTTTAGTTCTTCTTCACTTTCTGCCATAAGAGTAGAACTTTATCAGCACCTTTGAAGCCTTTACATGCTCGCTCTGATTAGAGCTTTCTCCTTCCTCTTCTAGGTAATCACCATCCTGAATTTTACCTTATTTCCTGTTTTTTTTTAGCATCTTACCACCTGTCTATCCCTAAACACTGTATTGTTTAGTTTGTTTTTGAACTTCCTTTTTTTTCTTGAGTCATCATTATTCTTTCAGTATATATCTGTGTTGATTTTTATAGTTAAATTTCATTGATTTTCACTGCTGTAGAGTTTTTCTGTGTATAAATTTGCCATAATTTATCCATTTTACTTTTGATGGGCATATGGGCTGTTTTCTGGGGGGTTTTTGTTTGCCTTTATGAAAAGTTCTATTATGAAATTCATGTACTTGTCTCTTAATGCACGTGTGCAAGGCTGTCTCTTTTTCCTGAATACATAGGAGGAGAATTACTAGGTAGCAGGACATGTGTGTGTTCAACTTTACCAGGCAGTCCTCATTGTTGCCTAAAGTTTTTGTACCAATTTACACTACTACTATAAGTGTAAGTGAGTTTCTGTTGCTCTACATCCTTGCCAACATTTGATGTTATCCAACTAAACTCGCCCCCCACCCCCATCTATTGTGGGCTAAGAGTTGTTATTCCACATGAAGTTGAATGGCAAATGCTTTAGTACCATTTAGAATATCAGACAACAATTCTCCACAGGCTTAACTTCTTTTGAAAGAAGCTCTGATCCATTCTTAGGCTGGAGCACAAATGCCTTCGAAATGGCTGTTGGGCAGGGTAGTCACCCACATTAGAGTTTTGACCTTGGGAGCTATCTTTGATAAAGATTGCTGATGCCTGTGGAAATTAATGGTTTATGTGAGAATGATTGGTCATTTATGTCTTTTGTTTCTGGCTATTCTTCTTTTGGGGGATTTCCAGATGAGGACCTTGAGATTGAGCTGGTTGAGGAAGAGCCTCCATTCCTGAGAGGGCACACCAAGCAGAGCATGGACATGAGCCCTATCAAAATCGTTAAGGTGAGAAACACTGGGAACTCTTAACCTGGATGTGTCAAGTGAACTTCTTTTCCTAAAGTAACGATTCAGTTTTTCAGAGCAGGTTACTAGATCTGAGTAAGCAGAACTCAGGCCATAGGAGGCAGTAGTGACTGTTGGTTGGGGTCTAGAATGTTTTTGTTATAGAGGAAGATTGACTTGACTTTGTTGTTTTCGCCTTTTAAATTCTCACAGTCTCATTTTAGTGTGTTTTGGGAGGAAGCAGAGATAAATATGAGTGCTGGATCTATCATCACTGCCTTTGTCCAGGCTTTAAGGCTTGAGGCATCACCTTACAGGTTCAAGGGCAATTGTTAATAGATCACTTGGCCAATTGGGGTTCCCAGTAGAAGGTTATAGCAGTAGATGTTGTGTAGGGTAGAGCTGTGAAGAGAATTCATGAAATCGTTACGATAAAATTTGGGGTTTGGAAGAAGGTATCTTAAAGGCCCAACTGTTGCTTATAATCCAACCATATATCCTCTGCAGTTCATCTCACGTGGTCTTCTCATGTCTGCTTGAAGTGTTGGTGACAGGGAATTCAGCAGCTCTTGAGGAGACCCATTACATCCCCAGATGGATCTGATCAGTAGACTTCTTTAGATAGAACTAAATATGTCTTACTGAGGCATCTACATTGGTCTTAATTTTAGTTCTCAGGATCATACACAAGAATATGGCTTTTCTCTTGGGGTTCTCATCTTCAAGCCAAAAATGCCCAATTCTTTCAGTGATTTATCACTGTCCTTGTTCATGTTCTTTGAATATGGTACAGTTGATCCACTTCTTTCATGAAGTCTAATATGTTGATATGAAGTTTCTTCTGGGTGAGTCTCTTTTTTAGATTTGAGTGGCTTAACAACTACATTTTATTTCCTGGATATTCAATGCATGCTGAGATCCCATTCTGCTGTTGCCTTGTCCTCTGTTGCACTAGAATCCAGATGGTTCCCTCTCCCAAGCAGCAATGATGCAGAGTGCCTTGGCCAAAGAAAGGCGGGAACTTAAGCAAGCGCAGCGGGAAGCTGAGATGGATTCTATTCCCATGGGACTCAACAAACATTGGGTTGATCCGCTGCCTGATGGTAGGACTCTGGGGGTGGGTGGGTATGTGGACTTAAAAAAAAATCTGAACCTTCAAATATGCAGGGAGAGGGCACTGCCATCACGTAACTGAAGATTTAGCCTTGACTTCAGTGATGCAGTTTTCCCCTTCAGTTAGAGCATGTTTTTGTTTGTTTTGTTTTTTAAAAGTTTTCGTAACTGTGGTCAAATCATTAGATGGCTGTTTTCTTTTGAATAACTTAAAAATTTTTATTCTAAAGATAATACAGCTCTGAAATGTCTCTTTTCATATAATTCCTTGTGTAGTAAATATTAACTGACTGTTGGATAAGTCATAACATACTGTTTGTGTTAAGTACATGGGGATACAGCTGTGAAGAAGACAGACATGGTTCCTGCTCTTATGAGGTTTACAGTTTGGTGGGGAAGTTGGGTATTAACCAGATAATTACCAAATAACTAATTAGTTAAATCATGAACCAGTGCTAGATAAGAAGTAGAGGTGTGTTTGGCTATTGTGGGTCACTTCCCTGGGAAGACAAAGGCCTGAAGGATAAATAGGATTTAGTCTGTCCATGGGGATGCATGGGGGTTGGGGAGTATGTTCCAGGCTGAGGAATAGCCTGTGCTGAGGCTGTGATGTCGGAAAGAAAACCTGTGTGGCTGTAACAGAGTGATGGGTGGAGCTCACGGGGGCAGGGGTAAGATGTGGCCGCGAGGATTTTGTAGATGGCATTAGGAATTGAGGCTCATTCCTGGTGTTCACTGGGAAATGGTGCAAAGTTCTAAGCGGGGGCGTGGCAAGATCAGAATGGAATTTCCAAAGGATTATTGAGGGTGCCCTGCAGAATGGATTGGCTGGGTAAAGAGTAAACACATGTGGTGAATTAGGAGGCGTTTATAATAGTTCAGAGGAGAGATGATGGCTTAAAGACAGGATGCAGAGAGGAGGAATGTACTGGAGAAATGTGATCTGTTGAGGGTTGGCAAGGGACAGTGAGGTTGATAAGAAGTCACCTGTTTTCCTTCGCAGCGGAAGGCAGGCAGATTGCTGCCAACATGAGGGGTATTGGGATGATGCCCAATGACATTCCTGAGTGGAAGAAGCATGCCTTTGGGGGCAACAAAGCTTCATATGGAAAAAAGACCCAGATGTCAATCATTGAACAAAGGGAGAGCCTTCCCATCTACAAGCTGAAGGAGCAACTGGTCCAGGTGAGAAGCTATTTATGACGTGTTGGTGCGGAAATCAGGGTGTTTTCTAAAAATAACATGTCTTAATTGAAATCAGTGCATTTGAAGTGGCTTTTCTGAAGAGAATAGGAAAAAAAACATTTCCAACTACTTAAAAAAAATACATATATATTATTCTACATTATTTCTATGAGGAAATAAATCTATTTGAACTGGGGATCCCTGGAGCAATTACAAGTGGGCAGAGTATTGTGTTGAGTAAGAAAAATGGGGATGCTTGACTTCCCATCGAGGCAGTCTTTATTCTATTTTCTTGCGATCTGATTTAAGATCATGAAACCTTCCTGAGGCAACATTCTTTATTAGTTTCCAGCAAATCCTTTCAATGATCTCTTATACAAACAAGTACAAATATATGTATGTACATACACACAGAGGTATCATACGTTTTATATGAACCATGTATGTTTCTAGATGGCAGCATATTATATATATAGTTCTGTATTTTGCTTTTTCCCCCTCAGTGACACAGCTCAGCATTGTTCCCTATTTTTTTTTTTTAGTGCTTTGTTATGTGGGTGTACTGTGGCTTATTTAACTAGTCCTGTGTTAATAGACATGTAGGTTGATGGCAATCCTTTGCTGTTATAAACAGTATAGAAATCAAGTGACTTTAGGGGGTAAGGTACTGGAGATTTGAGAATGACAGTAGAAAGGAACTGTCTTTATTTGCTACTGAATTCTTTAGTCATGTGCATATAATACTTGAAAAAACATACATATATGTATATAAAATATCAGGGTGAGCTGGATAATTTATGCTTTTGGCATCATTGTATTTTTATGAGTTTAAGGAAGACAGTATGTTTTTAAATAATTGAGTCAGTTTAAAGAAAAAAAAGAATACTCATGGAATTCTCTGGTGGTTCAGTGGTTAGGACTTCATGCTTTCACTGCAGGGGGCCCAAGTTTTATCCCTGGTTGGGGAACTGAGATCCTGCATGCTTCTGGGAGCATCCAAAAATGTAAATAAAATTTAAAGTTTAAAGTTTTAAATTTGTTATGTGTGCGTGTGTGCTCAGTTGCTAAGTCATGTCCGACTCTTTTTGTGACCTCATGGACTGCAGTCTTCCAGGCTCCACTGTCTGTGGGATTTCCCAGGCAAGAATACTGGAGGCAGTTGCCGTTCCTTTCTGCAGGGGATCTTCCTGACTCAGGGATCAAACCGCATCTCCTGCATTGGCAGGCAGATTCTATACCACTGAGCCATCTGGGAAAGTGTTGAAAGTGAAAGTATTAGTTACTCAGTCGTGTCTGACACTTTGTGACCCCATGGACTGTAGCCTACCAGGCTCCTCTGTCCATGGAATTTTCCAGGCAAGAATACTGGAGTGGGTAGCCATTCCCTTCTCCAGGGGATCTTCCTGACCCACATCTGCATTGCAGGCAGATTCTTTACCTACTAAGTTGAAAAAGAAGATCACCCATAGAAAATCACTGTTAATATTTTTTTCTATGTATACTTAAAAATTTAAACCCTGGTTGTCATCTTACGTATGTGCACCACTGTTTCTCCTTTTTCTCCTTTAATGTTAGAACTTAATCAATTATTTTACTCCTGAGTAATGTGTGGCAGATTTTAATGACCTTACTTATATTTGGTTGCTTTTAGGCTGTCCATGACAACCAGATCCTGATTGTTATTGGAGAGACCGGGTCTGGGAAGACCACGCAGATCACCCAGTACCTGGCGGAGGCGGGCTACACTTCCAGGGGCAAGATTGGATGTACCCAGCCTAGAAGAGTAGCGGCCATGTCTGTGGCCAAAAGAGTGTCAGAGGAGTTCGGTTGTTGCTTAGGCCAAGAGGTGAGTGGGTGACTACCTTTTTTCAGGTTTCTCCTGAGAGAGAGAGGGTTTCTCATGGTCATCAGATCTGTTCAGGATCAAACCCCAGGCAGATTTTACTTTGAGGAAATCACTGTACATCTTGGTCAAATTCTATCTATTAAAATTACGGGTAATAGTCTGGGCTGAAATCGTGAGTGAAGATGGCAAAAAGGAGAGGTTTGTGTCTAAGGTTTTCCACTTCTGTTCTACTTTAGGTGGGCTACACCATTCGATTTGAGGACTGCACCAGCCCTGAAACAGTCATCAAGTACATGACAGACGGGATGTTGCTCCGAGAATGCCTGATCGACCCCGACCTCACTCAGTATGCAATCATCATGTTGGACGAGGCGCACGAGAGGACAATTCATACTGATGTGCTCTTTGGATTGCTGAAAAAGGTAACTAGATGCTCTTCAGTGACCCTTCTGCCTGTTGGGAACTGAATTCTGGGAATAGATGTTATTTTTTAAGATTTGCTTACTTTATCATTTATTTTTAGCTGTGCAGGGTCTTTGTTGCTGCATGTGGGCTTTCTCAAGTTGCAGAGAGCAGGGGCTACTCTCTAGTTGTGGTGTGGGGCTTCTCATTGCAGTGGCTCCTCTTGGTGGAGCACGGGCTCTAGTTGTTGTGGCGTGTGGGCTTAGTTGCTCTGCGGCATGTGGGATCTTCCCGGACCAGGGATTGAACCCATTTCTTCTGCATTGGCAGGAGGATTCCTAACCATTAGACCACCAGGAAAGCCTGGGAATTGAATTTGAGTACCTGTGCCTTTTTTGGGCAGTCTGTTTTAGTAAGCTGCATTACATTTCCCTTTAGACGGTTCAGAAACGGCAGGACATGAAACTGATTGTCACCTCAGCCACCTTGGATGCTGTGAAGTTTTCTCAGTACTTCTATGAAGCTCCCATCTTTACCATCCCAGGTCGAACATACCCAGTGGAAATATTGTACACAAAGGAACCTGAAACCGATTATCTAGATGCCAGCTTGATCACAGTCATGCAGATCCACTTAACAGAACCACCAGGTAGGGGGAAAAGAGCATTTTTCCTCTTAGGCCAAAAGTCCTGATGTGGGTATTTTTGCTCATTTAAAAAAAAAATGCCTTTTAAATATTGGTTGGTCTGTAGGTCTCAGGTTTGCATGTTTGAAGTCGTGGTGATGAAAATATAAATAATAGTATGCAGGGTATAAATACATCTATTTAAACATGGACACAAATTTTTTAAAAATTTAAAAAACCAAAACAACAAACAGAATAAACATGGATAGAGGAAAACCTCTTAATTTGTTAGAGAACAGAATATTAGAGTGTTTTCCACCTTTTGGAGTTCTGTGAATGTCAGTGTAGCCTTTGTATAGAACACACACCGAGGAAGTCAATTCATGCTCCTGTTCTCCTCTTAGGTGATATCCTGGTCTTCCTGACTGGTCAGGAAGAGATCGATACTGCTTGCGAGATCCTGTATGAAAGAATGAAATCCCTGGGACCTGATGTTCCAGAGCTGATTATCCTCCCAGTGTACTCTGCTCTCCCCAGTGAGATGCAGACCAGAATCTTTGACCCAGCTCCACCTGGCAGCAGAAAGGTAACACAGGCGCTTGTGTTCTGAAACCACGTGGTGTACGCAACTGTTGCTGATGGGAATTGCTTATGGTGTATGTGAGTCTTGTGTATTATATTTTAGGAAGTAGTCCAAACAGTTTGTTAAGGAATGAGGGTCTTGTATATGATCCCTGCTCTTCTTCCTCCCTTTGCTTTCATTTGACAGGTCGTTTTTTGAGCATTTCCCAGACTTCGGGTTAGACACAGGGCTGCCATCTGAGGACAGGCTTCTGTCTGCTGTGGAACATCCACCAGTAGACAGGCTTTTACCATAGAGTGTGACAGTGCTACTGGTGCGCTGGGTCTTCAGAGGGGGAGCACCCAGCCCAGTGTTCTTACTGGAAGTTAGGATCTAAGCTAGTCCTGAAGAATGTGCGGGTGTTCACCTAGACAAGATGGGCAGGACAACATGCATTCCAAGTCAACAGAACAGGCCCTCCTAGCCAACAGCTGTGAGGGTTTTCAGGGAGATGTGTAGTTCCAGCCGCTGGAATTGACTGTGTGAGTATGTGTGAGACAGTGGGAAAGGAGACAGATGGATTTTACCTAATAGCTTTATTGAGATACATAATTTACATACCGAACAATTACCCCTTTACAGCATAAAATTCAGTATATGTTAGTATAGTCACAGAATTTTTTTAGTATATTCACAGAATTGTGCAGTCATGAATTACCATTATTAATCATTCATCACTAACCATTAATCACTACAACTTAATTTTTAGAACAAACTCATCATCCCCAAAAGAGACCCTTTTGAAATCATCCCCCATTCACTCCTCTGCTCAGCTGCTGGGAACCACTTTCTGTCTCTGGATTCACCTGTTCTGGACATGTCATATAAATGGAGTCATTATAATTTGTGGTCCTTCTTTCACTTAGTGTGTTTTCAAGATTCATCCATGTTGTAGCATGTATAAGCACTTCATTTCTTTTTACTGTTGAAGAATACTCTGTTGTAGAACAGAATGTACCACATTTTGTTTATCCATTCATCAGTTGATGGACATTTGGATTGTTTCCACCTTTTGGCTGTTATGAATAATGCTGCTGTGAACATTTGTTTACAAGTTTTTGTGTGGACATATGTTTTCTTTCTCTTGAGTACATACCTAGGAATGGAAGACAGATGGATTTTCTTTTTTAATTGAAACACAGTTGATGTACAACATTATGTTAGTTTCAGGGGCACTACAGAGTGATTTGACATTTGCATACATTATAAAATGATCACCAGAATGAATCTAGTAACCATCTGGAAGACAGATGGATCTGAATAACATTGAAGAGTTAGAACGGTCAAGACATGGTGTGCGCCTGGAGATTTAGGGAAGGGCAGTGGGGAGAAGTCAGGAATGACTACCAGGTTTCTGGCTCAGGCTGCTAGGTGGAAGATAGTGCTGAGGAGGCAAATGAAGAGGAGCAGGTTTGAGAGGAAAACGGTGACTCCTACTCTATTCCTGGTGATTGTGCTGCTCTCCACGGGGGAGTTCTCTGGCAGGTAGAAGCCTTTCAGGGCCAGTAAAATGCTGGCGTGAGGTGAGATGTTCTGGTGCCTCCTGGCAATGATTTTTTCCAAGCAATTGTGTTTTATTATCTGAACCTCTGGGTGGAAGAAGAGTGGCAGTACCAGGCTGAGACCAATCATCTAGATCACATATGCCGCTTTTTACACACAAATCGTGAAATTCCTCTGCTGCCTCGTGGTTCATTTTATGATCAGAAAAAAAAAGTCTCCCTCTTGTTCCACATACACAAACAGCTCATTTTGTAGTACAGATGTCCCTGTGGGGGAAGGAAAATCTCATTTTGCGCTGGCACATGTGATACCAGGAAATCTCTGCCTTCCCAGGGTGCTAGAAAATTAAAATTGTAGTAATCAGCATTGGATCTAGAAAATGAGGGATGTAGCCATTTGCACAAATGAAATTGGCTTTGATTGGCCATTGCTTTTTCCTATTCCACTTCTCTCAGGTACCACTCCCTCCCCAGCCTAACACTTAAGATGAAGGCACCTCCCCTTCCACCCATTTGGGGCCAAACAGAGATTAAGTGCTCTCTAACCATCTAGAGAGAGGGAGAGAGCTGCACAATCTCTTTGGAAAGATGTCCGAGTTCAGAAGTCTCATTTCACACCTCAGGACTGAGACTGGGCAGTTCAATCCAACTATGTCCCTCTTGCCTGCAGGTCGTGATTGCCACCAACATTGCAGAGACATCGCTGACTATTGATGGCATTTACTATGTGGTAGACCCTGGATTCGTGAAGCAGAAGGTGTACAATTCTAAGACAGGGATTGACCAGCTCGTGGTGACTCCTATTTCTCAGGTAGGACAACTTCTTCTGGCAGCTTTTCTGAAAATCCTGGTTAGGGCTTTTCTGACATTTTTTATGGTTTTGTATTTTGAACTTTATTGTTTTAAGATACTGGCTTCTTTGTTGAGATACAGGAGATTTTGTGTTTTTTGTTTTTAATCTTCAGAATAGTGTTTCAACATTAAAAAAACCCCATAAAACTGGAACTTAAAAAAGAAATTTAATCTTAGCACCCTTGATTATCTTGAGTATTATTTTTAAAAATATTGCACTTAGCCACAAATATCTGAGATAGTAATAATTCAAGAAATGATAGTGTGTGTTTGGTAATTATGGAATGGTTTCCTGCCTGAATTATATTTTTAAATGAATATCCTGATCATCCTTTTTGAAGGAAGTTTGGCCCCAATGTATCTGAAATTTAAAAGTTCATTTCTTGAACCTAACGGTTCTGCTTCTGGAAGTAAATCTGAAAGTTAGAAATGATTGAACTCATATCCAAAGGTAATGGAAAAGGATGTTCATGAAGCATTATTTGTACTAGAGGGAACCTGAGAAAATTCTAAATTAGTTCTGAAAGGGAAGTAGTTTAATAAAGTATGGTAAATTCATGCCATAGAATGTTGTGTGGCATTAACATAGTGGTGTGTATCTATGTTTAATGACATAAGCACATAACTATGATATATTATTTGAAAAAAGTGAGCTACAAAATAGCATGAGTAGTATAATCCAGTTTTTGTTTAAAAATAGATGGTATGTGCCTGTGCACAGCGTATGTGAACGTACCTGCAATTGAAAGCGTAGTATAGACAAAATGTTAGACAAGGTTCTTTCTTGGTGGTGGTGCTGCTGGTTTCTATGCTGATGGGTAAAGCACATTTTCTTCCCTATACTTTTATATATTGTCTTAATATTCTATAAAAGGCGTGTATTACTCTCATAATCTATAATTCCATAAGGTTATTTTCATTTTGAAACTTAAGTAATAATAGCTAACACTTGCAGGGTACTTCCTATGTGCCAGGCACTGTCCCAGGTACTTTCACGCACATGAACTCATTACGTTCTCAGTTGATCTTTTGTGGTAGATGTTATTATTATCCTTATCTCACAAGTGAGACTGAGGGCCAGAGGGGTTAAGTGACTTGCCTAAGGTCACATAGCTGGTAGAGCCAGGATTTAAACCTGGACAAGGGAGTTCCCTGGTGGTCGTGGTTAAGACTGCATTTTTAATGCAGGGGGCGCTGATTCAATCCCTGCTCGGGGAACTAAGATCCCATGTGTCTGCTGTGTGTGCGTGCTGCTGCTGCTACTGCTAAGTCACTTCAGTCGTGTCCGACTCTGTGTGACCCCATAGATGGCAGCCCACCAGGCTCCCCCATCCCTGGGATTCTCCAGGCAAGAACACTGGAGTGGGTTGCCATTTCCTTCTCCAATGCATGAAAGTGAAAAGTGAAAGTGAAGTCGCTCAGTCGTGTCCGACTCTTTGCGACCCGATGGACTGCAGCCTACCAGGCTCCTTTGTCCAAGGGATTCTCCAGGCAGGAATATTAGAGTGGGTTGCCATGCCCTCCTCAAGGGGATCTTCCCAACCTGAACCCATGTTTCCTGAGTCTCCTGCATTGCAGACAGATTACTCACTGAGCTACCTGCGAAGCCATGCCTGCTGTGGGATGTGGCTCAAAAAGAAAAAGAAATTAAACTTGGGCAGAAGGCAATGGCACCCCACTCCAATACTCTTGCCTGGAAAATCCCATAGACTGAGGAGCCTGGTAGGCTGCAGTCCAGGGGGTCGCTAAGCATCGGACTGACTGAGCGACTTCACTTTCACTTTTCACTTTCATGCATTGAAGAAGGAAATGGCAACCCACTCCAGTGTTCTTGCCTGGAGAATCCCAGGGACTGGGGAGCCTGGTGGGCTGCCGTCTGTGGGGTCGCACAGAGTCGGACACGACTGAAGTGACTTAGCAGCAGCAGCAGCAGCAGCAGTGGTCCCAGCATGTGTGTTCTGTACCAGTTCTTCTGGGGGTGATACATGCACCTCGCAGTGATGGAGAAATTATTTGTATCTGCCCTCCATAATTTGAGAAACATCTGTAGAATGTTGTGGAATCTGATTGCTGCCTCCCTCTGAGTGGGTAGTGACCTCTCATACTCTTATCTTTTGGTTGGAGCTGGCATAGAAACTCGTAAACCCTGATACTATTTATAAGACAGATGGTTTTGTCAGAAAATGGCCCTCTCCAGGTTGCTATTCACTGGTTTCCTAGCAACCTGGGGCTAACCTACATATTGTTTTTAATTTTAAAAATTAGTGCCCCTCTCCCCTGAGTACAGAAGTAATATAACATTATTTTGAAAATTGCCCATAGTCCTGTTGCCACCAACCACTGTCTTCATTATGATGTTTTTTCTTGTCCATCTTTTTGCATGTTTATTTTAGATTGCAACTTTAATAGTGTAGTAAGTATGTGGGTTTTGATTCATATTTAACTTTCCTGATAATTAAGGTAATATATGTTCATTATTGGATATTTATTAAAGAAAATAGAACTCATCTACAAGCCTAGCATCAGAGTTAGCCAAAGTTAACATTTTAGGGTATTTTTTCCTAGTTTTTTATTTCTGATAGTTTGTATATTTACATTAAGGTTAAAAAAAATAAAATTAGTATTGTTGGGTAACTTGCTTTTTCACCTCTGTGAGTGAACCTGTTCATCTATCATTGAGCATCTCAAAAACTTGATTTTTAAAACAGCCGCAGAGTCATTCACTGGTGTGATTAAATTATATTTATTCAGTTCACTTATATTTTTGGTTATGGTGGAAGGTGGGTTTTGTCATTTGGTTTTATGCTTTCTTATTTATGTTGTGCCACACTAGTTTGAAGGTATATTTCTGTGATCTTTACAGTATTTCTTCTATTCACTTGCTTATATTAATATTTGGCCTCACTTGAACAGAGTTCCCTGAGTGGGGATGATTAAGAGCGGTGGTAGGAACTCTTGGAAATAGTCCTAGAGGAAGTGAATAAACCCCATTTTAGGTTTTGCCCTGTTGCAAAGTGCCCCCCTTTCTAGGATTTCCTGGGTGAAGCCATTAAGGAATGTTTAACAGATCTGATATTTTTATTCCCACCCCTCTAGGCTCAGGCAAAGCAACGAGCTGGCAGAGCTGGGAGAACAGGCCCAGGGAAGTGTTATAGGCTGTACACAGAACGTGCCTACCGAGATGAAATGCTGACCACCAACGTGCCAGAAATTCAGAGAACCAACTTAGCAAGCACAGTGCTCTCGCTCAAGGTAGAAATCACTGTCATGTTAGAATGGGCTGGTGGAGCAGTCCAATTCTATGGCCTTAGTGAATGGATCTCAGTTTTATGAATCTTGTTAAATACTTCAGTAACCTTATGGAACCTGTCCCTTTGGGTACAAGGCAAATGGCTGTGATAACAGCCTCTCCACTGCGGGTCTGGGGCTAAATTGGCATGTATGCTGTGATGTTTCTTTTCTTGCCATCATAACCAGCAGGATATTTGGTTATAAAAGATTTTAGTTAGGAGCATTGTCTTTCTAACAGGATATTAGAAAAATCAAGCCAGTGCCAAACTGTGGACAAACTCACTTCCCTCAACCCTTTAACTTTCACATCCAATTCTATTCTTTTAAAACGGAAGCAAAACCCCCAATCCAGAAGCTTTGCAAGGGAACAACAGTTAGTACAGGTTTCAGACTGGCCCCCCTGGGGCTGGGTTTCATTCTAAATCACTACTCTTCCTCTCTCAGTCCCCAGTGAGAACCTTCAGTCTCTCTTGGCAGGGGGAGCCGCATGAGTAATTTTCCAGATGATGGCACCCCTACCCAGCGCCGCCGCCCGACTCCAGTGCTGCCCTGGAGCCCTGGCACTTTACTAATGCACAGTGTTCTGTTGTAATTTATTATTCATTCCCTGTACGAAAGGCTAAAACAGAGCTTCAGAGAAAAAAAAAAAAGCCTGCTCCAGTCTCTGAAGTGAGAACAGAGAGGCATCTGTGGCTCAAAGGTCTGCTCTGAGCTGTGTGTCTTTGGTAAATTTACCTGCTCGGCTCTCTGCTCTGTATTCTCCTCTCAAAGCAGGGGGCTGTTAATAGTCTCTCCTGTGAAGATAAATGAGATAGTGCAGGTAAAGGCACTTGGCACAACACTTACTGATTGCTAACATAATTCCTTGTTGTTCTTATTCATACAGTAAGCAGTTATTGAACACCTGCTGGGTTTATGGTCGCCATCACTTCTGTGGAAAAGAAACAGAAAGCTTAGGTCCTGCCTTTATACACATTTGGATAGTGCAGCATTTGTTTCTTTTATTCATCAGATTAGCTAACAGATGTATCAAATGCCTGCTCCATGGCAGGCAGGCGATTGCATGTGGTTTTGTGTGTCACCATGGTGAACTCTGAGAGCAGGGACCCTATCTTTGTCCTCTTTATATCCCTCCCACCTAACATGGCACACAGGGCACTTTCTAGATACACAGGAGATATTTTGTATGCAGGAGACAGGGCAAGCTGGTTTTTTTTTAAATTATTATGATAAAATATATAACACATTATCATTGTAATCTTTTAAAATGTTTAGTTCAGTGGCACTAAGTACATTCACAGTATTGAGCAGCCGTCACTACTATCCATTTCCAGAACTTTTTGATCATCCCAAATTGAAACTCTGTACTCATTTAGCTAAACTATCACCTTCCCCCTCCCTCCTGCCCCTGGTAACCAAATTACTTTCTGTCTCTATGAATCTGCCTAGCCTAGGTACCTCAGATAAAAGGAATTGCACATATTTGTCCTTTTGATCTGGCTTATTTTACTTGTTGTTTTCAAGGTTCATCATGCTGTAGCATGTATTAGAATTTCATTTGTTTTTAAGGGTGAGTAACATTCCATTGTATGTATATACAATGTGTTTTGTTTATCCATTCATCCATCGATGGACTTTTGGGTGGTTTCTACCTTTTAGCTATTGTGAGTAATGTTCCTGTGAACATTAATGTACAAGTATTTGTGCTGAGTCCCTTCTTTCATTTCTTTTGAGTGTATACCTAGAAGTGGAATTCTTGGATCACCTGGTAACTCTGTGTTTAACTTATTGGTGAATCACCAAGCAGCCGCACCATTTTATTCCCATCAGCAATGTATGAGGATTCCTGTTTCTCCATATTTTGCCAACACTTATTATTTTCTTTCTTAAATTATAGCTGTCTCCATCTTAGTGGGTATGAAGTGATATTTCATGGTGGTTTTGATTTGCATTTCCCTGATTACTAGTTATATTGAGCATCTTTTCTTGTGTTTGTTCCCATTTTTATATATCTTTGGAGACATGTCTACCTTTGCCCATTTAAAAATTTTTGTCTTTTGGTTCTTGAGCTGTATATTCTGAGAGAATTTTTAAAAATATTTTCCAAGAAAGTATGTGTTTTCTAACAGTCTTGAGGTTTGTGTGACCCAGCCCTCCTGCTAATCGCTCTGGTAGCTTCCTAATTGCAGTTGAAGAAATAAGAAGGTGACAAGTAGTCTCCCTCCATGTGAGCACTGGTGAGGCTGACCCTGCCATCTACACATTGTTCCCTTCTGTTCTAGGCCATGGGCATCAATGACCTGCTGTCCTTTGACTTCATGGATGCCCCGCCAATGGAAACCTTGATCACAGCCATGGAGCAGCTGTACACGCTGGGGGCCCTGGACGACGAGGGCCTGCTTACTCGCCTGGGCCGCAGGGTAGGGGACAGCCCTAAGCCTCTGGTGCTTTGGGGAAGATTCCCCCGGCTAGCCTTCCATTCTTTCTGTTCTGTATAAAAAATTAAGCTCTGAGGCCCTGGATAAGCTTTGAC
This sequence comes from Capricornis sumatraensis, assembly GCF_032405125.1. Taxonomy (NCBI): domain Eukaryota; kingdom Metazoa; phylum Chordata; class Mammalia; order Artiodactyla; family Bovidae; genus Capricornis; species Capricornis sumatraensis. Next base: position 93,580,947 of record NC_091076.1, read on the forward strand.
TAGAATTCTGCATGCCTGTGTTTAACCTGGATTTTCCACTATTACTTGAAACTATTTCTTCTTTACAGAAAAAGAAATTCTATCCAACTAATCTTACCTCATGATATGTAATTGAGTTTAGCCTTTGAAAAGATGTCTATAAAATTCCCACCTACCCCAACAGTAGTTATAATCTTGGTCATATACATTTTGTTTAAATTTATTTGGGAAATTTAAAAAAAATTTTTTTCCGATAGAGCGAGGCATCCCCCATCATCATGCTTGGGTAAACTTCCTGCGGTCTGTTACCCACTCTGACCCAGGACTCCAGGTGGGTCTTCCCCAGGGTCATAATTGTAGTTTCTTCTTCTCCCTCTAGATGGCAGAGTTCCCTCTGGAGCCAATGCTGTGCAAAATGCTGATCATGTCTGTGCATCTGGGCTGCAGTGAGGAAATGCTGACCATTGTGTCCATGCTGTCTGTGCAGAACGTCTTCTACAGGCCCAAAGTAAGGAGTGCAGGCCTGTGTTCATGTAGGGATCAGGCAGAGTTGGGTAAAGTCAGCCCATTGCCACCCGAGTGCTTAATGTGCACACTTGATTGGGCCATGGAGGGTGTCCCGGCACTGCTGGGTGTTCAGTCAGTAGCTTGGGTGGGAATGAGCTTCTCCCCACTGCTTGCAGGATAAACAAGCCCTTGCAGATCAGAAGAAGGCCAAATTCCACCAGACCGAAGGGGACCACCTCACCCTGCTGGCCGTGTACAACTCTTGGAAGAACAACAAGTTCTCCAACCCATGGTGCTATGAGAACTTTATCCAGGCTCGTTCTCTGCGCCGGGCCCAGGACATTCGCAAGCAGATGTTGGGCATAATGGACAGGTAACACCTGGTGACTTCTCCTGTTCAAGTTGAGTTTCCCTGAATGCTGTGCCGTGTACATGTGTCTCTGCATGTATCTGTGAAGCTGCAGGCACCTGTATTCTTGCTCGGCACAAAAAACTCTTTTCCATCTCTTGTACTCCTTCCCAGGTGAGGATGGGGCTGAGAGTCACTTTAGGAAGTTCCTAAGAGGAAGATGATATATTAGTTGTTGAAAATCCTCTTTGTTTACAGCATCTGTGACATTATTAGTTGGGTTGAATTATAACCCAGGCAAAGTGTCTGGCTCTTGTGGCATCCGTCTTGCCCACTGTGTCGAGCTGGTGCACTTAGGACTGGAAGGAGGGTCCTAGTGCCGACTCCAGGGGCCCCACGAGGTGGGTGTTGGGTACTGTTATTCTGGAACGTAGAACCTCAGAAAGCAGAGTAGTCTCCCATCTTTGTCCTCTCTTAACTTATTCTCCTGCAAGACACAAGCTGGATGTGGTGTCCTGTGGTAAGTCCACAGTCCGAGTGCAGAAGGCCATCTGCAGTGGATTCTTCCGGAACGCTGCCAAAAAAGACCCACAGGAGGGTTACCGGACACTGATTGACCAGCAAGTGGTCTACATCCATCCGTCCAGTGCTCTCTTCAACAGACAGCCCGAATGGTAGGTGGACAGAGAGAACTTGGGAATCAACTGGCCCTTTGTGTTTGTGTCCCCGCTCACACCCAGTACTTCCTAACGTTGCTTATGTTGCTTGAGCAGCAGAAGCCTGAATTAGACACAATATCAGGCCCTTTTGAGAGAAATAAAATCACAGGGGTGTGAGCTAGGAAGGATCTCAGAGATCTAGTGAGGTGATTAAATTTTTATTTTTTCAAATAGTATTTTTAAAAAATTGAAATCTTACCCACCTTAACATAAAACTGATTTAAAACCGCTGTGCCACCATGGTGGTAGAAAAGAGCTGGAGACATAGAGCCTGGCCTGCTTGGCTTTCCCCATTCCCATGCGGCAGCCTCCAGGTCCTCTTCAGGGTCCTGGAGTTCTGTGGAGACAGCCCAGAAAACCACCCTCACACTTCACAGAGCAGGAAACAGGTCCAGAGAAGGAATGTGATTGGCTCTGTGTCACTTAACTCATTGGAACAGGCAGCTTTCTTGTGGTGAGAGGTGTGCAGACACTTCAGTATTGGGGTGTGGCTGTCATAAACAGAGACTCCAGTCTCCTCAGGGTTCAGGTCGGAGAGGTAAGAGGGTCAAGTGCAAGCTCAGCTGAGGCCCGCCAGGGACCATGGTGACTTGACCATGGAGCAGGTCCTATATTGGAGGCTTGAACTCTCTCTCTGGCCCCCTTAGGGTGGTGTATCATGAGCTGGTGCTGACTACGAAGGAGTACATGCGTGAGGTCACCACCATTGACCCCCGGTGGCTTGTGGAGTTTGCACCGGCCTTCTTCAAGGTCTCTGACCCGACCAAGCTAAGCAAGCAGAAGAAGCAGCAACGGCTGGAACCCTTGTACAACCGCTATGAGGAGCCCAATGCCTGGAGAATATCCCGAGCCTTCCGGCGGCGCTGAAAGGCAAGAATCTGTTGGCCCGACCTGCAGCCCTGGGCCAGGGCTCAGCCTCGCTCTTATTGATGAGAAGCTGGTCCTGGGGATACAGCTGTCTGGTGGCTGAATGTCTCAACTGGGCATTTCCTAAACTTGACTCTCCTTCCTTCCTTGGTGGTAAAATAGAAACAGGGGTTTACGCCTGGTGTGATCAGAGCCTCCAGGCCCCACCACCCCAACGTGGGGCCAACAGGGCTCACACCCGACACGAGGTACACACTGCATCATCTCCAAGTAAGGGGAAACTTCTGCAGCTCTCGGATGGGAAAGGGGAGCCCAGAGCGTGTGCTTCGTGGACTCAGTGAGGGCCCTGAGGCCCTGGCTGGTACTCTGTAGAGGAGGGAGCCGTGAAGCTCACCCAAAGTGTTGGCCTCCCCCTCCTTCATACCCCTGTCCAGCCCCTGTCCTTTTGTTTAACCTCCTGCAAATATTTATTTTCATAAGGAAACAAAAATGGTTCTCTGTGGCTGTTGCTTTTAGCTGAAAGGTTAGGCTATTGGCCTGGGCTGAAGGTGGGGAGATTTAGTATCTGAGGCTTTAGTGGAGAGTCCCCTGAAACCAGAGCCTGAGGCTCTTTGGGCTGAAGGGTGATGCACACCCAGACCTCCAGTCTTATCTATCAGCATCAGCACTGGTCCAGAGCTGTGAGGACCGCACCATGATTAACCACATCCACTGCACAGGCATTCTGCTCTGGGAGCCTGAGTGATTACAGATGCTGCATATTGAATACAGAAGGCTCTCCCTGGCTCCCTCTCCGGCCTGCCAAACTCACAACATGCAGTGCGCCCTATTTCCTCTTGAAACACACAAGTAATGACACAACTTTCAGCTTATTTTTGGTTTTATTTTTATACCCCTGATCTCTTCAACAGTTTTCTCTGGTCAAAGCCTTTCTTCCTCCACCCCAAAGTGAAAATCATTGTCACACCTCTCAGAGCCTGTTAGTGCTGCCCAGGACCTGTGCTCTTGGCCACGTGCTTGGTGGTTTCCTCCTAGCATTTGGTTGGGGAATGGCCACCTCCCAGGGCCCTGCTCACATTTCCTGAGAAGCCTCTGGACTTGGAAGACCATCAGGCAGATGCTGCCAGGCCAGGCTGTGGAACTTCCGGGAAGTTGGTCTGGTGGAGAAATCCCTGGCAGATTGGGCACATCCTGTGTTATGGCCCGAACTGCCTCCATTCTCTCTACACTTGAGAGTTCTGAAATGATATAAATACTAGAACTACTCTACAGTGGTACGTTGGACACTGAAGGAGACTATACAGCCTACTAGGATGTGAAGGAATATAGGCTGCTTTTGGGCAGCAGACCAGCCTAAGGATACAATTCAGAAACAACCCAGCAGAGTCTGCTGACGGTATGCCCTGCCCCTTCATTTAGCTGAGTGAGCTGCGAGTCTCAGTGTGCCTCTCAGGAAACCTAGGCCAGCAGCTGAAGTCAGAGGATTTAAAGATCCTTTAAGGCCTTGTTGGGAGACAGAGGAAATTGAAGCAGAAGCAGAGGCTGGCTACCCAGTCTTAATTCCAGGCCAGGTCTGTCTGGTTTAGGAACAGACTCTGGGTTTGGCAGCCCACCTGTCCCAGCTGGGTGACCAACATTGACAGCATTGGCACCTCTTAAGTCATCACCGCCAAGAAAGGAGGTTTGGATTTTAAGCTGAAGTTGGAAAGGGGATGTTTAGCAGGCCAAGGCTGAGAGCGGGTGGTCATCTTTCTGGGTAAGGTGAGCAAAAAGGACCCAAGCTCTGTGGGTCTTCTTGAACATCTCCCCAAAGAGCTGGGGTCACCGTTTCTGCTCTGACGACAAGGCAGGGGTCTGGCCTTTTGACTGTCCGTGACAAACAGCATGTAGGCAGCAGTGCTGAGCCTTCCTCGAGGGAACGGGGCTCCCAGCCAGATGGGCAGGAGGACCCGCCTGCTGCTCCTACACAATGGGGCCCTTGTTTCTCTTCCTTGAAGCAGTATATCCCGAGATTGAGTGACAGCCCGAAGAGGATGTGGGTCTCGTGTAAGGAGCTGGAATCTTCTTGCTGTTTATCCCACCCCTGCAGGAGCCTAGCTCCAGAGTTACCTGCCCCTGCACTTGTGCTGAGTCTGTGCCTGTCTGTGTGTCAGGGAACCGTCCTATGGGCCATGTGTCAGCTCTCCTGTTGGGTCAGGCGCCTTGGTCCAGGGCTTCCCTTCATCCAGTCTAGAGTGTGGTTCGGTTTTGGCAGTCTTTCGTTCAGCCAGAGAATTCTCTCCTGTGGTCGTGGTTGTGGTCTGGTAGTCATCTCCTCAGAGGAGTGCCCTCCACGTGCAAGGATTTGAACAGAGTTGTGAGGAGTGGGTTGTTAGCATTCCAGAGGACAGAGGTCACATGTCTCAGCCTGTGGAGACCTTTCCAGGACCCTGTCTCTCCTCATAATGCACCTACTGAGACCTCAGGGTTTACACTTGACCTTTACACCTCTTCTTACCATGATAGCCTAGGTTTCATGTACAATTACAGGCTTCCCTGGTGGCTCAGACAGTAAAGAATCTGCCAGCAATGCAGGAGACCCAGGTTTGATCCCTGGGTCGGGAAGATCCCCTGGAGGAAATGGCAACCCATTCCAGCATTCTTGCCTTGGGATATCCCATGGACAGAGGACCCTGGAGGGCTATAGTCCATGGAATCACAAAGAGTTGGATGTGACTGAGTGACTAACACTCATGTACAATTATGTATTTGTAAAAACTTGCTTTTTAAAAAATTTTGTCTATTGCTATAAAGTTAGCACAATGTTTTCTGTTTCTGGGCGGAAAAAAATAACATTGCTTTTTTTCTGTGGGTAGTGGTCAAGAGGCATCTCTTCCTGTAGTCTTGGCCTGAGTACTGGACAGGGGCTGTGGATGAAGCATCAGCTGTGGTTAGGCTGGCCCCGCCCCAGCGCAGACGTTTGCTGTGGTTCTGATGTAATTGGATGGAGAGCGCCTGTTTTCACCTGAATCTGGCTCCTACGAAGCTGTTTACACAGGGACTGCCCATCCTGCCCCTCCCTCCTCCACAGGCCCTGTCATATTTCTCATCATACTTCCTTTCTAGATGTCACCACTTTTTCAGCCTTGGCTCCCACCTCCCAACCCTGAAAACGTGGCCTAGGGTTCTGTTCTCCCCCAAGATTTGAGCAAGGAGAGTCCATGCTGTTTCCCTTCCCATTTCCTGCAAAAGTCTGGCATGTTCTTCCTCACTGGCCGGGACGCAGGGCTCGGGGCTGCTCCAGCCTCCCTGTACCCTCTTGCCTGGGTGCTGCCTTTTCCCGCTCCCCTCCATACAAACTGTCCCCACCTTCAGCAAAACAGCGACCTGGAGCCACAGCAGGAGAGGGGACCCACCATTGGGGTTTGTATACATGGGTAGCATGGTCATGGGAGTTTACCTGTGATCACAGAAACCACAGACCAAACCCTGCCTAAGGAAGCCCCAGGAGGGCTTCAAGGCTCTCATCAGTCCCCCTTCCACTAACCTGAACGGGGAGATGGCTGCCCATCAATACATGGGATAGTTCAGACAATCCTCTTGATAATTCCGCAGACAATCCTCTTGATAATTCTGGGAGGGAGAAGTCTGAGCAGCTATCTATCATTGAGCCCATTTTCCAGAGGAAAAAGGTCATTTGTTTTTCCTAAACCCATATGGGAGGTTAAGTGTCAGGGCCAGAGCCTAAACTCTGGTTATATGTCTTTGAAACCCCAGATCCTTCTCCCATGGCAGCAAAGAGGACACAGGAGAACTCACAGGAGAAGCAGGGGCCTTTATTAGGGTCTGGCAGATACAGTGGAGGTGAAACCCCAGGCCTGGGCCTAGGAAAAGGCAGAGGCCACTGGAGCAGAGGCTAGCCCCCCTCCCCACACCTCTACCTGGCAAGCCCTCCCCTACCCCAAGTTCCTCACTCCAGCCTCCCCCTGCCTCTGGGAACACAGAGCACCAAGAACTGCCAAGAAGGACCCTCTAGGGCCACAGCTTGGAGGGAAGCACAGGATCCAGGCGGCCGTCTCCCTACCATGAGAAGTCAGGAAAGCTCAATGTCCCCACCCTCCAACGGGATGAAGTGGGGAAGCTCCTCTGTCCCCCAGAAGAGAACAAACGTGTTCTCTGTAGTGGGGAGAGGGGAGAGGGCTTGACCTCTAAGCAGGACCTACCTAGAAAGAGGCCAGAGGTGAGGCCCCCAACGGAATTTCCCAGACGCTACCTTCACTCTTGAAGTCTCCCCTTTCCCTTCCCATCGGTTCTGGGGAGCAGCTTAGAGTCTGGGCCGGAGTGACTGATGGGCAGAGGAGATCTACTCCAAAGACATCTGTGGGTTTCAGAGTTGGGGTTTCCCTGACACCAAACTCAACTATGTACACAGGCAGCAGCCCCGGCGGCAGGGGAGCAGCTGCAAAGGGCTAGTAAGAGTAGCCACCCTTGGGGCCAAAGGGCTGGGCAGGGCCAGCCAGCTCTGGGAGGTAGGCGGGGCTCTCGTCCAAATGGGACAAAGGGACTGTGTCCTCCTCACTGACCGGCCGGTCAAACTCAGCCTTGAGAGCTGGACGCTGATTGTCCGGGAAGGCCAGAGAGAAGAGGGCCTCGGGCTCGCACACAAACTTGTACACATAACGCTCGCCGGCCACCTGTAGGGGGAGAGGGCTGAGTCAATGTGGGGGTGGAAAAGCAGCCCTTCTTCAGGCCCAGGCCAGATGCATGGGTTCCTCCTGCTGCTTCGCTTAAGATGCCTCCCTTCACAATTCTTTTCCATTACTGCTCATCACTTTTTTGAGAGAGGAAAATCTTAGGGTTGTCCATAATTTCTGGACTTCTCTGACTAGTTCATTATGTGCTCCTTCAAACTTGCTGAGAGATGCTCTCCTACCCTCGGCACCTTTCCACAGCCACTGCCCCAACTCCCGTGTCTTTTTTTTTTTTTTTTTCTTTTTGGCTGCACCTCACAGCATACAGAACTTCCCCAACCAGGGATCAAACCCACCTCCCCTACAGTGGAAGTGCAGAGTCTTAGCCACTGGACCACCAGGGAAGCCCGCACCCACCCTGTCCTTGGACCCTTAACCCCTGACCTTCTGCATGATGCCTTTCTCGTAGTAGTATCGGAGTGAGCGACTCAGTTTGTCGTAATTCATAGCTGGCCGGTTCTTCTGGATACCCCAGAGCCTGGCGACCTGGGGACAGGGGATAGTTGGGGGATGGCCAGGGCAGCTCAGCAGAGGAAATATGGGGGGCAGGTCAGAAAGAGCACTTGAGATTCTTGGAGCACATGCTCAGCTGGCCCTGCAGCTAAGCACCAGCCTGCAGACCCTAGTTTGGCAGGAATTCAGGTTAAATAAAGCAGCAGTGCTGGTGAAGGCACATGTTACCAGTTCCCAGGGTTTCTTATCTCCAGTCCCCAACGCTGTTGGGAGGAGGGGTGGAGACATCTGAGAGGCCCACCTCCTCAGGCTCAATTAGTTTGAACTCCATCCCCCGGCCGGTCCAGGCAATGAAGTGAGCATTTGTCGGGTCATCGAGCAGGGCCACCAGAAACTGCCACAGCTGCAAGGCACCCCGGCGCTGGTAGGGTGGTCCCTCTCGGAAGGCTCCCATCCCTTCCTGCTTGATGTCTCCTGAGGAACATAGGAAACAAGAGGTGGAGGGCTTGTGCCTCTGGTGGCCCAAGCAACCCTGTTCCCTCTCCCCAGGCCCTTTCCCATGAAATGTGATTCCTGGGGGAGGACACAGAGGGCTCGAGCAGTCACTTCTCTGACCTTCAAACTTCTCAGGGACGACACAGACATCATCTGGGAACGGTCGCAGAGGTTTCTCATAGCCGTAGCCTTGAGGAGGAAGTGTGGCGGTCATTCAGATCTGGGGGTTCACTGGTACGAGACCCCAGAGTCCAGAGGGACTCTTGGCCAGGAGCCCCTCCCCCACAGCAGGACTCTCTCCAACTTGGAGGGCTTGGCAGGGGAGGAAGAGGGGGCTGCCTTACCCACGGTTCTGTCACCTGGAGAGGGCCCGGAGAAACCCTCTGTGTGAAGGTACATTGAGGCATACCCAGGGACATCTGGGGGGAGGAGAAAGAAGGGAGATGTTGGAGGCGGCTGGGGTGGGGGCGGCAGTCCCCCACACATTCAAGAACATGCCAGCCTGCCTTCCGGTTCTTTCCCCAGAGGCCCGCCTACCCCCAGGTCCCGGGGGAAGTTCACCCAGAGGGAGTGTCAGGCTCGAAGCCCTCAGCTTGAGGGCTGGGCCAGACGGCCTGGATGGCAGCAGCTGAGGCCGGGCAAAGCTGCTCCACAAGGCCCCGGATTCCAGGAGCAGCTGTTTCCTGTGAGTTTAGAGGGGAGGGGGAGGGTAGAGATGAACCTCCGGGGAAAGGGTTCGGTGTCCCAGGCTAAGATTCCCCTGGAATGGGCTGACGTCCGGTCAGCAGGGCAGGTTCCAGCCGAGTGCGGATGTGAGGGAGGGAGGAAAGGGGTGTGGGGGCAGGGAGAAGAAACACATGTATCTATTTGTGGAAACGGCAGTGGGCACACCCGGCCGGGCCCTGTTTCCAGCTCTGACAGTAAGACAGTCCATTCTATTCCATTCCATTCCACAAGATTGACACCCCACCTGGAGGACGCGGTGGTGCAGCCAGCTTGTCAAGTGCCAGCCCCTTCCTGCCCTACCCCCTTCACTCCCACTTATGAATGAGATGGTGAAACCCGACACCTCCGGGAGGAGGCGGGAGGGTGGGCTCATTCGTGCCTCCATTTTGTGAATGGAATTCCTGACTCCATTCAGAGGAAGCTGAAGGGGGAGGGGCAGGAGTTCAAGGGCATGTAACTGGAGCTCCTCCGGTCTGCCTCCTTTGAAGGTCAGCGGACAACAGCGTCTCCCTGCTACTTCCTCCTCACTGTGGGACAGGGCTCAGGCGTAGGGCCCTGGGCTGGAGGAGAGGGGCTCCCTTCTGGTTCTGATTCAGGCAGCCTGGGGGATTTGGGGCTCATGTCCCTACCCCTAAAAGACTGACACCAGGAAAAGGGAAATTCAAAACACTCTAGGCAGGTCTGAGCCTAATCTAGACTCTGAAATTTATTTTTTTCTAATGCACATGGCAGATAAACTCAAATTTGGAGCTGGTAACAATGTTAATTAACTTGGGACTTCCCTGGTGGCTCAGATTTTAAAGAAACTGCCCACAATGCAGGAGACCTGGGTTCGAACCCACACCTGGGTCCGAAGATCCCCTGAAGGACATGGCAACCCACTCCAGTATTCTTGCCTTGGGAAATCCCATGGACAGAGGAGCCTGGTGGGTTACAATCCATGGGATCACAAAGAGTTGGACACGACTGACACACACGACAGTGTTAACAGGAGACAAGATTTCCTGGGCCTTTCCCTGGCTCCTTGGGCTTTTGAGCAGTCGCTGTTGTTTATGAACACCGTGGCTGAGTGCATCTCATTTGCATCAACAGCCAGGTGGAACTAGAATTTAAAGTAGTTGCTACGTCCAGTCCCCAACTCTGGCCAGGATGGTGGGTTGTTTCAACCAGGAGGCTCAAACAGGATGTGGAAACCGCACCTGAACCCTGCCTTCCAATTGGGAAGTGTGAGCCTGGCTAGTTCAAGTTCATGTTTCTCCTCATTCAAATCCCTTTGTATTTCTTAAGCTTCTGTGGGGACAGAGACCAATGACACGTCGTATTCATCCGTGTCCACCAACTGCACACACTCATGCTCCTGGCCTAGTACTTCTGTCCCAATAGGTATGTAAGCCCCCAAACACCCGTTAAATAGAAATGGGAAGAAATGCCTTAACTTTCCTATCAAGTCACAAGCTATCCGAAGGCAAGGACCTGCACATCTCACTTATCTCTTATCTGAATATAAGTCTGCTGACTGAAAAGGGACAGTTCTTTTTGAATCTAAGAACAGAAGTGGTAGGTGCGTGGGTTGAACATATTAACTAGTAAAAGGATAGGAAGGGGAGACATGTGTTTAACGGCACTGTCCACTCGATCACATGCCACCCCACCCAACAGTCCCCTTGAACAATCCTCCTCCATCCCCTTACCGGGAGCGTCTCTTACCTGAGTCGTAGGAGAAGTCCGTCTGCTCCTGTTTGATCACCACCCCCGCCCCTGGGTACCTGTGCCCACTGACTCCACCCTGGCCCACTGCTGGCTGGCCGGCCTGTTCATACAGGGGGTCAAGGTATTCCTGCTTGAAGCTCTGCTGAGGGTAGGGTGGGCAGGGCTCCGACAGCTGGTGTTGGTAGGGGGCAGGGAGGGGTTCCCGGCCTGCTCCCTGAGAGGGTGTGAAGGTGTGGCAGACATCCAGGGGCTGCTGGAAGATGGAGCTGCATGTGGTTGGATGGAGAAAGAACAGAAGAGAATATTAAAAGTAGTCCTCCAACCTTGAGGGATGGGATGGGGAGGGAGGTGGGAGGGGGGTTCAGGATGGGGGGCACATGTACACTCATCGCTAATTCATGTCAATGTATGGCAAAAACCACTACAATATCGCAAAGTAATTAGCCTCCAATTAAAATAATTAATTAAAAAATAAAAGTAGGCCTCCTTGTGCCTGCTGCTCTCAGAGCTTACAGAGTGTGGGGGGTGGGGGTGAAGGAAGGGGCAGGGAGAGGTCAAAATCCTCACCTTTCCCCATGCCAGGTCTCTTAAGGGCCAGTGAAGAACACTCGAGAAAAACTGGTGAGAAGCAGCTCTCCTCGTCTCCTTACCTGTGCTCCCCGAGGTACCCATGGCCAGGGTGGGGCTGGGAGGCGCTGGAGGATCTCAGGAAATTCCGTTGTTCTGCCCGGGGAAAGGGCTGCAGGGGCGACTGTCCGGGGGCACCAGGGGCAGGGGACTTGATGGCGATTTGTCTAGGGGGGTCATAGGCACTGGAGGTGAGGGGGAGGGAGACAGGGGTGAGGGCAGAGAAGCTGGGCAAGCATCTTTGAACCCTTCATTCCCTGGGAAGTCAGGTCACAGGGATTATGGGAGAAGAGAGGGTGCCAGGGTGCCAGACTCTGCCCCAAATCAACCTTTTTTTCTTTCTTAATCCTAAAGCCAGGTGTAATCTTGAAAACACCTCTCCCCAGCCCACAGCAACTGGGTAGGGTCAGACAGTGGCTTCTCCAGTGGAAATACTCTGCTCTTTTTAATATTTTGGCCACAACGCGAGGCATGTGGGTGGGGGGTCTTAGTTCTCCAACCAGGGATGGAATCTGCACCACCCGCACTGGAAGTGAAACCTTAACCACTGAACCACCAGGGAAGCCCCTGCCCTGGTCTTAATATACATCCCTTGAACCCCTGTTTTTTCATCCTAACTACTCAGGAAATCCTGAGCTATATTACCCTATTACAGGAGCTCAGAAATCCTTTCTATTATCTAATCTGCATCTCAAATGCTGCCACTGCTCACCAGGTGCCCACCCCCAACCCTCCATCCCACCCTTCCTTTCCCCAGGGCATGGCTAGGGCTCACCTGGAATAAAGGCACTGCTCGCCATGGTGATAGGGGAGGGGGGGCTTCCTGCTGCAGGAGAGGGCCGGGTCTGTGCGAGGACTCTGGGGCTCCTTCTTGATCCTGGTGGTGGGGCTGTGGAAAGCTACTGTGGGGGTTGGGGGAGGCAGAGCAAGGCCAGAGAATGTCACAGGAGAGGCAGGAAGAGCTTCTGATGCCTTCTGACATCTGCTTGTGAACCATCAGTTGGATGCTGGTATAGCCTCATCCCCCTTCTCTGGGTCACAATTGTCAGAAGACTCATAGACACTTCTAAGAACAGTCTGGCTATTTATATATTATGTCTAGTTTTATACTTTTGGCTCATGTCCAGTATGGTTCAACATTTAGTGCAACCCCAACCCACCCCCACCCTGCCCAAAACACCTTTGTAGGAGCAAGCACATCCAACCAAAGGCCTGTGGTTTTCCTGACCGTCCTGGAAAATTCCAAGGGAGAGAAATGTTTTCTTATTTGGGGCTATAAAGCATCTTTCTTTTTCTGGTTAAGGTTGGATATTAGCCCACTTGCATGTCAGCTGACTAGCATCATACACACACTCCTAATTATCCATGAAGAACACTGGCCTTTCCTGTGGCCCCTGCTGGATCCGCCAACTCCAGCCACCAGGCTGAGCAGCAAAGCGTTGGTTTCAAGACTGCAAGTGTGAGTCAAAAACCCACAATCGACTGCTCTGTTGTCAATTATTTGTGCTCTGCTTCATCTCATTGGTCAAGGTGGTTGAAAGCTAAGTATCAGACATTAAAGCAGGGTTTCTCAACAGTAGCACCAGTGACATTTGGGCCACATAATTCATTGTCCTGGGGGCTGTCCTGAGCATCAAAGGATGTTAGCAGCCTCCCTGGTTCTATTCATTAGATGCCAACAGCACTCCACCCTCAGCTGTTAACAACCCCAAATGTCAACAGACATTGGTCTCCTGAGGTGCCAATTATCCCTAGTTGTCCAGAAGTAACTTAGAATGGTAGAATTGGCCCCCACTGCACTGGTCCAAGCCCCTCGTTTCAGAAATAAGGAAAGGATCAGAGAGGTGAAGCGTCTGCTCCAAGGTCACACAGCTAGAGTGGGCAAGCCCCAACGTGCACCAAAGTTTTCATCCCAATTACTGCTGAGCCTTTTGAGTCCAAACCCAAGAATGGGGAGCATGCCCTTCACCCTTTTTTCAGAGGACAGAACAAGTTGATCTTCTGTGATCCTCTATCCCTATGACTCATTTCCTGCCCTCCCCTACTCCCCATCCCCTCTACCCAGGGCCCTCTACTCACAGTTTTCCGAATGGAAATCAGGAACAAACTGCTCATCACTGTCCGGTACCTGAGCTGCAGAGAGAGGTCAGAGGTGAGTCTGGGCTGGAGGCCCTGGATGGCAGCCCCTGGCAGACTCCATTATTGCAGCCCTGCAGATTAGCACCAGCCAGAAGGGGCAAACAGTTTTCCTAGGACCGAAAGTAACTCCAACCACGTCCTAGCACCCTCCCTCTCGAGGCTCCCTTAACACCCTGGAGGGAAGGCTGCAGTTCTCAGAACCCGTCTGAGCAGATTCCAGAGTTGTGTCTTAGATGCTTTGTCTTTTTTCCCTCCATTTTTCTCAAGTGAAGATAACCCAGCCCCTCAGAGTTTACAGAGTTCCCTCAAAGCAGCGTCACATCTGGGATAGGCAGGCATGACAAGGAATGAGCGTCTGTGGACTTAGAATCACATGTGAAGATTCTTAATCTGGGCTGGGCCCAGAACTTCCCAGGTGAAAGGTAGAAATCTAGAGCCTGGGAAAGGAGATGGAATAAAAGGAAAAGACTGGTTCAAGGAGGTGATAAGAGTATGACAATGGAAGAGGAGGAGGCTGGGGTCACTGGCAGTCATGGTGCTTTATCCCTTTGATGTGCAACTAGGAGAGAGAAGGGCTTCCTAAACTGGAGTTCTGAGGAGCACTCTCAGGGTGCCAGTGTGGGTGGAGCTGGGTTTGGGGATTAGGCAGGAAAACTAAAACAGCACAACAGCTCATCCGTGGCCCCCAGACTGGATATCCGGGCTCTGATTTCTAGTTCTTATTCTGGCCTCGCCAACTCCTTCAGGTGGGATCCAGCTGAGTACCTCTGCTGACCCGAGAATCTTTGCCCACTTTTTGCCTCTTTCTCAGGAATAAATAGATCACAGCAGGAAGGGAAAGGGTAGACACCTAGAAGGACTTCCTGATAGTCTGGGAAGAGAGTGGCTTGAAAGTAAGGTGATGGTACCCACAAAAACAGGTCTTTCGTCCCCTGTAGGCTGCTCTCAGTGGGCAATGGGAAAGCTCATGGATAAAATGATGGGAGAGTTGGAAATGGCTGGTAAGGGTGAGGGATACAAGGAGATGGCTGAGAACACTGTCACTTGTCCCAGTCTATACAGGACACACCCCAATCTCTATGGCTTCCCTCCTGGGACAAGGCTCCACTGTCTTCCTTGGATTTCAGCCATGACCTCAGATCAGAACTCCCTCCTCCTACTCTCCACATGGCTGTCAGAGGAATCTTTTATAACAGAAATCCAATCACTTCTCTCCCTTGCTTAAAGCATGAACCCCAAACTCTTTGCCCTTGGCCTCCATGGCCCCAAAGGTTCTGGCCCTTACTCGTCTCTCCGACCTGCCTCGCCTTGCCTGTTACCCTCCAGAGCTCTGGTCTCCTTTTGGGTCCTGATCAGCTTGACCCCTCTTCCCCACATCCTGGCCTGTTGTCTTCTCGCCTCTTAAGTCTTAGCTCACTTTGCCCTTTCAGAGGCCTTCTCTGACCACCCACACTGAACTGGTCCCTCCTGGCTCTTGATCACATCCCTGTTTTATTTTTTCCCAAGCACATATGACTTCTTGAAAGTATTCATTTAATTTATGCATAGGTAATTTATGTGTACTTTATCATCCATCTATTCTACAAAGAAGTTAAGCTTGCTGAGGGCAGATGATTTATCTGTCTTTGTCTGACTCCCAAGCACCCCTGAAACAGGGTCCCATTCAGAATAGACACTCAATACATTATTTGTAGACTATATGAATAAACATACAATGACCCCTGTCCTCAGGCCAGTGGGAGTGGGCAACAGGGGCCTGGGAGCAAGAACTAAGGAGATCCTAACCAACCAGCCCTTCCTTCCCCTTGAGGGCCCCCTCTCCACCACCAGGTAAATATTAGAGGCAGGTCCTCCAGGGAAAACACATCTCACAAAGGATGCTTAAGGCTGTGATCAATTGCTTGGCAGGTGGATTCTTTATTAACTTGCTTTAAGACATCAGAGGTGTCAAGTGCTTTAAAATACACATTTATCAAGGAGAGGGATAAGTTGGGAATATAAGATTAACAGATGCACACTATCATTTATAAAATAAACAGCAAGGATTTACTGTGTACCACAGGGAAGTCTATTCAATATCTTGTAATAATCTAGAAGGGGAAAAATGTATATATGTATAACCAAGTCATTTTGCTGTACACCTGAAACCTAACACAATATTATAAAGCAACTATACTTCAATAAGAAACAATGAAATAAAATACACATTTATTTATAGATTGGTGACTTCTTGACAGAGGGAACCCAACGGCTGAAGGGTTTAAGAATCAGGAAACCCCCAGCCCCTAAAGAACTTATGGAAGAAAAATCAGCACAGAACAATTCTGAAGTGATCAAATAGATCAGTAGGGCATGAAATCCCTTGGTAAAAACAAACAAACAAAAAACCAACACAGTACATCTTTTTAGGAGCGCAACTAGGGCACAAAGGCAACCATTCCCAAACTGGCCCCAATCAAGAAGCCTGGGACACTCTTAGAAACAGATTCCCAGGCCCCACCCTTGGAGAGTCATTCCAAAGGCCCAGGGTGGGGGCATCTATCTATCTATTTTTTTTTTTTTTTTTGCCACACTGTGTGGCAGGCATATGGGATCTTAAGTTTCCCAACCAGGGATCAAACCCTCGCCTCCTGTTTTAGAAACTCAGTCAACCACTGGACTACCAGGGAAGTCCCAGGCACCTGTATTTTAACACACGCCCCTGGTAGCCCCTAAGAATAGGCAGGTTTGTAAAACTGGATAAAGGGAAGGATGGAAAACCTCAACTGCCCAGGAGGGTAAGACCCAAGCCCATCCATGCTGTGCCCTTTGGCACAACCATCGGTGAGACCCCCCCAGACGGACAGAATGGGGGTGACAGGAGCAAAATGAACACTATTTCCCTCCCTGCTACCTGGGCAAGAAGGGTCCCCAGGGTGGGAGAGGTCAGCACATGGGGGAGGCTGACGCACTCTGGGCCCCCTCTGGGGCTTCATTAACTGCCAGTTTCCACTGAAGTAATGGGCTGGGGGCATCTCCTGCTGGCGTCACAAGCCAGGTCACATCATGGTAGCGAACCCTGGGGTCATCTTGACTTTCCTCTTGCCTCAGGCCTGAAGGTTTGACCAGAATCCCCAGTTCCCAAGCAGTCCAGGAGACCACCCCCAGCACCCTGGTAATACCTCAAAAGAGGTGGTGCTGTCCTCATCCCAGGCCAGGAGAGATCAGCCAAGGCAAGAATGGGCTGTGGTGTGAACCCTAGTGCCTGCCTGGCCCCTCCCCAGAGTGCCAGCTCCTCCCAGAAGGGCAGGACAGGGCCTCTGTGGCTCAGAGACTGTCAAGGATGGAAACAGGAACACAAAGCCTCGCGTTCCTGGAGAGCAGGAGAATTTCTAATGACCATGTTTGGTCTCAAGTGTCAGCCACTCTTTATATATTTGTTGACTTGGCTGAGCTTAGGCTGCCAAGCCAGTGTGCCAGGGTCTGCCCCCAACTCCATCCTGGCACCAAGGTGGAGTTTATCTGCCTGGGGACATGGCAGAGGATTAAGAAAGGTGCCAAGCCAGCATAATGCCCAGAAAGAGAATTTCAGGGAATATCCCTCCAGTGGGAGGGGAGTCAGTAGAAAAGGGGCTTAGGGGCTTCCCACCTGGGCTCCCGAGAAGAGGTAGGTGCAAACAGCCAAGTAGCGAAGCCCATCCCAAGTAAACCACCCACCTATACAATGTATACTCCATCACCTTCTCCCTCTCTGAGGGTCCAATTACACGGCAGAGGGGCCTCTTAAGGAGCCCCCGTGGAAATGGGGGGAGGCATCCCCCGGAGCTTCTCCTCCATTTTGTCACCACTGGCCTCTCCCTCTTACCCCAGCCCCACCCTGGCAGTATACTGGAAGGAACCAGTTCTCTATCTATGGAGGGGACGTTCGTCCCCAAGAGCCTTCTGGAAGGGGAGGAGACAGAAAGATATAGAAGGAGGCATTGTAGCTAGGGAAGACCAGAGGAGGGAATTAACCCCATCTCTTCTTACAGACAGGCTGAGCCCCAGCGTGCACACGCATGGATTCACACACACCCAACTGCCTTTTACTTCACGGCTTTACACGGGTGAAACACATCCACATGGGATCTCTTTTTGGATTTACAAATACGAACAGGGAAAACCAAAGGACGAGGGGGCTGCAGACCTCAGAGGAAGACTTGGGACTGATGGCTCTTATGCAAAGAGGAGCACAGACCCACCCCTTTTAAGATCTCATAGGAGCTATGGATCCTTCTCTTAGAAATATTCACATTCCTTTGTGTATGTTGCACCCCCAACGATTTTATACACATATCGGAGGACTCAAGGACCCCTACAACCTATCCACAGAGTTTGCGGGAATCCATAGACCCTGTATGGACTCCTGCCTCATACAAAGAACATACATGACCCAGAGTCAACGTTCCTTATCACCAAGAGACCAAAGTCATTGCCCCTGAGGGTTCCAGAGGGCTCCCCACAAACCCGGAAAGGAACCCTTGACCAGAAGCACATCTTTGACAATAACCAGACGCAGCTTGGGCTCAGCCGGTCTGAGCCCGGGGTTTCCCTGCAGTAGCCTGGTTCTTTCTCCAGCAATTCAGCAGATTCCCAGGCACCCCGAAAACAGACACACCTTCTTAGTCTCACATCACTCCACCCCTCTATCCATCTAGGAAACCCCCAACCCAAAGATGTCGGAGCTGCCTCCACAGACCCCCACTCACCCTCGCCCTCTATGTGGCCTGGACACCAGATGCTGAACCCACAACCACCTCCACCAGAATCCAGCCTGGTGTCCCCCTAATTCTTCACAGCCCCACCCACACTTCAAGGACCCACGGCTTCAATACAAATTGGGGCTTTAGGGAGAAATCAAGCTCCGGCCCCCAGTCCTACACACCCCACCACTGGCAAGTTTCCAAAGGAACTAGTCCCTCCCTGCCACCCCAAAGCTCCCTCTGGGCTGCAGGGGTCACTGACCTGGTGGGAAGAGGCAGGAGAGGAGGCTGGGGTGGTGCTGGGATGGTGCAGGGGGACAGGGCCCCGGCAGCTGCATCTGTCTCCGCAGAGAGAGCGAGAAGGAGCAATCGGCCACAGCATCCCCCCCTCAGGCCTGGCCATCCATCGCCAGCTGGGAACCTGAGCTGCTCCCTCAGAAGGAAGGAGAGGGAACCAAGGAGATCCCAGCGCCTCCCCCCCACCCAACCTGAGTCTTGCGATCCCCACCCCCACCTCCCCACCCACTGGATTTAAATGTACAGGGACTTCCAGGGCAGCAGCAGCGTGAAACACACACTGGCTGTCACACTGACACATGCAGATAGACACAAGTACAATTTCTAGATCCCCACAGCCAAGGGGTGGGGCTTCCAAGGTTGACAGAAGATGAGAACATTTTCCTTCCCTTCCCATTCCAAACCCTGCTGCTTCTGAAACGCCAACATGAGCCTACCCCTAGATCACAAGCCCCAGGAGCTGCCCACTTGGGGGAGCCTAGGGACCCTCAGCTGGACAGACAGGAGCCTGGCAAGCCAGACAGAAATCAGGCGTTAGGAAAGGAAGTCTTTGAGAGACCCTGGAAACTGACACCACTGCGTTCTTTTAGCTCCAGCTCAGCTCCGGAACCTTGAGCGGAGGATGGGCAGGATGGGCAGATTGGGCATAGCTCTGCTTGTAATTTACAGCTGGGCACACAGGGCTTGCAGAAGCAGGAAAGACAGCCACAATCTCCCTAGAGCCCCCAGATCTCTCCAGCACCCATGAGGACGTTGAGCCTTGAATTCCAAAATGTCTTGAGTGCTTGCTCCATGCTAGTCATTTTGTTAACGTGTATGTTTAGGGGGATACCACAGCAGTCACAATAGATCTAGTCTGTCTAGTCAGGGGTCTTTCCCTTTTACTCCAGGCTTTTAAAGATGGTTCTAGAGGAGCTGGGTTTGAGTTTTAAGAAGTCATCCAAGAGACACAGGTGGAGGGATGGGGAGAGCTCAAAGAAAAGCCCTTAAAGAAGGGGTTCCTTGTGCTGTGCTTTCTTGGGTTTCAGTGTTACAGTGAAGGGACCCTCAGACGGGAGTATTAACCGTTCCCTCTCAGAGACTGTCTCAACACCAAAAGCCACCTACCTGCAGTCCTGCTAGTGACACCCTTGGGCTCTACCCAAATACACCAAGGGATCCCACTAGGAGACCTCCTAGAACACACCTCCCTATACAGAGGCCCAGCTACTGACCCCACTCCAGCCAGCTCGCAGCTCACCCCCTCCACCATCACTCCCGACTCCTGCCCCCAGCAAACTGGAGGAGCAATTTGCCTAGGGAAGGAGGAGGGAGGATCGGCTGCCATTAGAATTACAATCAAGGCGATTTGGGGGAGAAGCCCTGGGCTGCTTTGCCAAAGTAATGCAAAAAAAGAAAGAAAAAAAGAATTATTTAAACTTTAGTTGTTCTCTGGCTCAGACGGTAAATCGTTTGGCGCTAGGGTTTGGGAAGAAGAGAAACCAAGGGGGTAAAAATGAATGTTTCGGCAATTCCAGAAGACAGGTAACAAACGAATTGCTCCTTCTCTTTTTCCTGTTTCTTACACTCATTCCCCCGCCCCCAAACCCTAACACACACCTCAGCCTGGGGGCTGGTGCCAAACAAACTTTGCAAATGAAAATTTCAACCAGGAAAACGGGCCTGGGGCCAAGTTCCATTCAAATAAGCAAATACCCCACACAAAGGTCTGATTCATCCCCAGGCCTAGTTACACAAGCCTGGCTCTGGGCAGAGAAAATAAATATCAATATAAGTATCCACACAGGGCGCTGGAAAGAGTGGAAAGGCAGGAGACCTGGGGAAGGGGCCTTGCAGAGGCCCTGGAGGCCAGCAAGAGAGGAAGTGAGCTAGGTTGGAATACTAGGGGTAGACAGCATCGGCCACCCCAATAATAGAAAAGGTCACAAAACTACTCACCTTCAGCGAGCCACGTCTCCTGGAAGTGACTTAAATCCTGGAAGAGATCTGAGGGGGTGAATAATGGAATGGAGAAGGTGAGGTGGAGATGGTGGTGGGAGAGTGGGGAACCCTAAGGAGCCCAGTCACCTCCCCCCTTGGGGGTTGGGGGAGAATGAACAGAGTCCCTTGGAGGGCAATTTTTTGGGGGGAAAAGGGCGAGGGTTCCAGGTTCAGCCCTCAGGGTGTGTGAGGTGGGGAGGGTCGCGTTTTGTCTCGCTGTCTCTTTACCTTCGGAGTCGGGGGGCGGCAGGGAGCCCGGGTCCATGAGCTTCCCCTGTGGGACCGTCAGAGCTTCGCGCAAGCTCCCATTTCCGGGCGATTTCTGCGGGGAAGGGGAAGAATGCCCCCGAGTCACCCTGAGGCCGCCTTGTCTGGGGGGCGGGGCTGGGGTCCCGGGGTGACTCAGGGGCGGGCAGCCCTGGACCCCGCTAGGGCCGCGGGGTGGGTTGGGGCGGGTGCAGGGAGGGGGCGGGCGTGGAGGCCGGCGCGGCGCTCACGCTGCAGAAGGTGTAGGGCACTTGCTGGTCCAAGTATCCGCCTTTCATCCTCCGCTCCATCCGGCCGCTCCCTCCGGCCGCACGGCCCGGGCCCCGCGCGGGGGCAGAGACCTGGGGGCGGGGGGGCTGCGTTCGCACACCGTCTGGGGAAGGCAGCGAGGTGGGGGTGGGTAAGGGCGGCGGGGAGGGGCAGTCCCGAGGCTCCGGGTCCGACGGCAAAACTTCTCCGACTCACTCAGGCGATGCGGAGGTTTCCGCCTGCAGAGCTTAGTCCCGCCACACTGCCCTCCCGCCAAAGGAGGTCCCACCTGCTCCTGGGAACCGGGGTCGCCGTTTCAGCTGCTTTCTGCAGCCCTGCTTTGCCCAGACTTGGTTACATAAGACGTGTGTGTGTGTGTGTCTGTGTGTGTCTGTGTCTGTGTGCGCGCGCGCGAGTGTGCGCTCGCGCGCGGAGGAGCAGCAGGCGAGGCGCGCACCATTTCGCACGCCCACAACTCGGGCGCCCCCTCCAACCCTGAATCCCAGCGCCTCCCACCCCCTGCCCTGGAATCTGCAGAGGCGGTGGTGAGAGTGTGGTGAGTGTTGGATGCGAGGCTGGGAATCACAACTCTCCCTCCCTCTCCCTCCCGTAGCCTCACCTGAGGCCCGGGCGTCTGTACTGGAGCCGCGAGGGGTCCCGAGCATCCCCTCCCGGGTTGCACCGAGGGCCGCGGGGCTAGGCCGGAGCTAGGCGGCCCCGGCCCCGGGTCCCTAGCGCACCGGCTTGTTTTCCGGGCGCCGCCGACAGTTGTGAGCCCGGGGGAGCCTCTGATTGGTGCATTTCCTTCGCCTCTGCCTTGGCTTTATCCACCCCCCACCCCGCTCCCTTTGTTTCATTGACTTTTGTGAATGAAACCCCAGGGCCCGGCACGCCCGCCAATCCCGAGACTCGCCCAGCCGAGCCGGGGGGGCGGAGTTTCCCAGCAGCGGGGGCCAATGAGAACTCAGGGGTTGGCTCCCGGTTTCATTCACCGCTTGGGCTCCCATTCATAAAAAAAATAAACTCCTTGCGGCTGGAGTTCATTCATCAAGAGCTGAGAGAAAACCGGGGAAGCCAAGGACCCGACGGCTTCTCTGAGGGACTCGGTGGCCTCCTCTGGCTGGCGTCTGCACACGTCTCTGTGCATCCGCGTGTACGTGGGAGTGTGAATGTATCTGTGTGTGCGCCCTGGGGGGAGGCGAGCGGACTTGCATGCCCAGAGGAACAATAATAACGAGCATTTATGAAGCTCTCTGCTTCCACGTGCTCATTTCATTCCCATAAGCTGGCGAAGGGGTTCTATTGTTTCCATTTTACAGAGACTGAAAATGAAAACTCAGAGAGGGGCGGTGGCTTGGCCACTCGGGGCGTCTGGAGTTTGCAGCCCCCGACCATCTACATTTTCCGGTATAGCCCTTTGAGGCCACAATTAAGTGAATTAAAGTTATGTGACAACTGATACACAGTAGGCGCTCAATAAATGTAAGCTGGCACGGAATCCAGGCTTTTCCTCAAGGGTCTGTTCTCTCAAAGCTGTTCTGTGACCCACTTTCTATTGATTGAAGCAGAAACTAGAGGCCCGGCTTGGACCTCTGAAAGTGCATTTCTCTCTCTGCTATCTTTCCTCTTATCCTGAAAGCAAACACAGGGTATTAGGGAGCAAAAACCCAGAGAGCAGGACTGCGTTCCGTTCTAGCCAACAAGCTTCTCACTGTGTTTGTCACCTCATTCATTTAGTAATTCATTTGATAAACATTTATTGTGCCAGACACAGTGCTGGGTGCCACACAGGAAGCTGTGACCAAGACAAACACTTGATGGGAGCTGGGCTGCTTAGGCTGGAGCCACGGGGGCACATAAAACTTGAAGTGCCCCAGGTCTTTTTTTTTTTTTTTTTTTCCTGTGACAATCTGAGTCTAGAGTCGATGCGTTCCTTTGAGGAGATTCTGATTTTGTTTCCTACCTGTTTGTGATAAACTCTAGAGACTGTCCAAACCTCAGGCTTGGTTTCAAAATTCATCTAATCAAACCCCCACCCCCCCACCCCTTTCAAGATGTGGCTGTGGAACTTCAAAGAAGGAAATGATACATGAAAGCTGTTGTCAGGGTCAGAACTGGGACTAGAACACCAAACCTCTAGCACCTGTTTAGGGCTCATTTCAGGAGATCATCCCAGGCAAATGAAAATAAACTTCTCTCTTTTTTAAAAAAATTATTTCTTTATTTGGCTGTCTCGGATCTTAGTTGCAGGCATGTGGGATTTTTAGTTGCAGATCTAGTTCCCTGACCAGGGATCCAACCAAGGTGCCCTGCATTGGGAGCATGGAGTCTTAGCCACTGGACCACTGGCGAAGTCCTCACTTCTCTCTCTTTTCAGCTGAAACGTTTAAGTCTTATGCCTACTGCCTCTCTTCTCCAGGAAGCCTTCCAGAGAGCCCTAATCAGTTCCTTAAAGACACTACAACGTTCCTGCCTATATCTCTATTGTTGAAATCTTTTTCTGCTACATGGTCATCGACTGTATGGAGAGTTCTCCAGGGCCTGGAGAAGATCTCATTTGATTTGCCTCTTTAAATCTTTCCCCATAAGCCTACTTCGTGCTTATAAGGGTCCCAGGAAATACTTGTTCAGTGAGTAGGTAGTATTAATACAATAAAGACCAAACTAATCGAGCTTAGCAGAAACCCTGCCCAAGAAAGGAGGGACAAGCCCAAGCAAATCCCAACTTTAAGCTGGATGGGACCAGTTTAGGGAGGAGCTTATGCCGCTGAGTCAAGAGAAGTGGGGGAGGAGGACGGAGGGTTCTTCCAGGAAGGCAGCTGTGATGTAGTTTCCATGACAATGAAGAAGATTCTGTCAGATCCTGGACAGAACTCTCCAGTCCCAGGATCTCTTAAGGATGCCCAATGTTTCTGAGTTTTTCCATTTCTCTGGAGGGCCCCAGTCTCCCTGGACAGTAAGTGCCTCCTCTCCGTTCCTCATCCAGGGTTATGGCTGAGGGGCCCTCCCTCGCTGGCTCTGGCTCAGAGTGCTGGCTGAATGGAAGAAGATACTGCTGCTGTTTCCAATGGCCTCTGATTCAACATCCAGGCTCAGAGCAGTGACACCTCCAGGGGAAACATTTGAGCCTCTTCCACGGCTTGAGATAGTTGGGGAGAGGAAGGAATAGAGGGGCTGGAAGTTTCTGTTGGAAGTCTTATCACAATAACCAACATTTAAAGACTTCCCTGGCAGTCCAGTGGTTAAAGACCCTGCTTTCAAAGTAGGGCACATATGTTCGATCTCTGGTTAGGAAAATAAGATCCCACGTGCCATGAGGTTCAGCCAAATAATAATAATAATAATATTTTTATTAACATTTCTACAATACACTGTGGAAATTTCTTAAAGAGATGGGAATACCAGACCACCTTACCTGCCTCTTGAGAAACCTGTTTGCAAGTCAAGAAGCAACAGTTAGAATAGGACATGGAACAACAGACTTGTTCAAAATTGGGAAAGGAATACATCAAGGCTGTTTATTGTCACCCTGCTTATTTAACTTACATGCAGAGTACATCATGTGAAATGCTGGCCTGGATGAACCATAGGCAGGAATCAAGATTGCTGGGAGAAATATCAATAACCTCAGATATGCAGGTGATACCACCCTGATGGCAGAAAGCGAAGAGGAACTAAAGAGCTTCTTAAGGTGAAAGAGGAGGGTGAAAAAGCTGGCTTGAAACTCAGCATTCAAAAAATGAAGATCATATCATCTGGTCCCATTACTTCATGGCAAATAGATAGGGAAACAATGGAAACAGTGACAGACTTTATTTTCTTGGGCTCCAGAATCACTGCAGATGGTGACTGTAGCCACAAAATTAAAAGATGCTTCCTCCTTGGAAGAAAAGCTATGACAAACCAAGACAGTGTATTAAAAAGTAGAGACATCACTTTGCTGACAAAGGTCCATATAGTCAAAGCTATACGTATTTGGTTTTTGCAGTAGTTATGTATGGATGTGAGAGTTGGATTATAAAGAAGACTGAACACTGAAGAATTGATGCTTTTAAACTATGGTGTTGAAAAAAATAAATAAATAAACTATGGTGTTGGAGGATACTTTTTTGAGAATCCCTTGGACAGCGAGGAGACCAACCAGTCAATCCTAAAGAAAATCAATCCTGAATATTCATTGGAAGAACTGATGCTGAAGCTTAAGCTCCAATACTTTGGCTAATTGTGAAGAGCTGATTCATTAGAAAAGACCCTGATGCTGGGAAAGATTGAAGGCAGGAGGAGAAGGGGTTGACAGAGGCCGAGATGGTAGGATGACATCACTGACTCAATGGACATGAGTCTGAGCAAACCCTGGAAGACGGTGAAGAACAGGGAAGCCTAGCTTGTTGCAGTCTATGGGGTTGCAAAGATTCAGACATGACTGAGTGACTGAACAACAGCAATAACATGTACTGAGCACATCCATATGCCATGACCTGCTGCAAACACTTGACCTGTATTTACTCCTGAAACCTTCACAGCAGTCCTGTGAAGGGGCACCTTCATTTTACAAATAGGGAAACTGAGGCCTTAGAAGCACATCTACCCTCAAGGATCCGCTCAACAGACTTGAGGACATTCCAAACAGACTCATGGGCCCAAAGACTACATTTTGAGTGAACACACAACGAAACAGGTGGAGGACATGCCTGAGCCACAGAGTATACATGGACATACCTAAATGAAGGAAGCTCACAGCCCCCTCCTGGACACACAGCTTCATGGAGGACACACACAACATCCAGGAGACAGTGAAGGACAGGGAAGTCGGGTGTGCTACAGTTCATGGGGTTGCAAAGAGTGAGACACAACTGAGTGACTGAACAACACACAACAAACCTCCTTACACCCCCCGTTATACCTTTGGTGGGGGCTGTGCAGGTAAATGCTTCCTTCTCTAGAATAATGGGGCTGGACTCTGACTTGTTTCCCAGGAATATAAGATATAAAATGTAAATGAGGATTTTAGATATGCAGATATTCAACAAAGGCAACCTGGTACTTACCTGAGAGCTGAAAGTTTGGAGCACTGGGATGAGGAGTGAGAGACACTTAGATTAGACCAGGAGGCCCAGGAGCCATCAGAGAAGCAGGGTCCCCCAGTTGGCCTTTCAGAGTATAGGATGCTGAGTGACCTACCCAGTCTAACTGATTGGGGGACAGAAATTTCTCCAGAGCCCTGGCTTCCTTGCTGTGTGAAAGAGCTGAGAGTTTCAGGGGCTTAAAGCAAGGAGCTGAGAGGGTAACGCAGCTTAACAGTAAGGCCAGATGGATGAGATAAACAGGGCCAAGTGGTAACCTATTGTTCCTTTATGTATGCGTGTGTGTTAGTCGCTCAGTGATGTCCGGCTCTTTAAGACTCCATGAGCTGTAGCTGGCCAGACTCCTCTGTCCATGGGATTTTCTAGGCAAGAATACTGGAGAGGGTAGCCATTCCCTTCTCCAGGGGATCTTCCCAATCCAGAGATTGAGCCTGGGTCTCCTGCATTGAAGGCAGATTCTTTATCATCTGTGCCACCAGGGAAGCCCTTTAGTGTCTTCCAAACTGGAGATGTCACCAAAGGGAATGAATCAGAGAATAAGGTCTGGCTCTGGAGTTGGGGGAGCATGGGGTCTTTCCCATGGGCTGGTGGCTTTCCAGGTGGCCCTAGTGGTAAAGAATCTGCCTCCAGTGCAAGAGACATGAGATGTGGATTCGATCCCTGGGTTGGGAAGTTCCCCTGGAAAAGGGAATGGCTATCCACTCCATTTCTTGCCTGGAGAATCCCATGGATTCCCAGCACATGGGCTGGCTAGAGGAGCCTGGCGAGCTATACAGTCCATGGGGTTGCAAAGAGTTCACTACAACTAAAGTGACTTAGCATGAGCACTATGGGCTGATGGGTCAGAAAAAAGAAAATGCCATTTTTGGACTTCACTTTGGACTCTTGGACTGTCCTTGTCTCACAGTCTGACTTTCTCATAATACTTCCTCTATACTGCAGGGGTTCTGAGCCTAGTGTCCATGGATACACTACACCCTGAAACTAACTGCAGCTGTGTG
Source organism: Capricornis sumatraensis (assembly GCF_032405125.1). NCBI lineage: Eukaryota > Metazoa > Chordata > Mammalia > Artiodactyla > Bovidae > Capricornis > Capricornis sumatraensis. Next base: position 93,607,847 of record NC_091076.1, read on the forward strand.
TTTTGCTGTTGAGAGGTCCAGAGGTTTTATCAGAGCCATCACAGATGAGTGTGTGATCCCTCACCTCCCCCAGGTTAAGAACCACTGCCCTAATGGCTTTCATCCTAGATATCTTCACAAAGTGAAAGTGAAGTCGCTCAGTCATGTCCGACTCTTTGCAACCCCGTGGACTGTAGCCTACCAGGCTGCTCCGTCCATGGGGAGAATTCTCCAGGCAAGAATACTTGAGGGGGTTGCCATTTCCTTCTCCAGGGGATCTTCCTGACTCAGAGATTGAACCCGGGTCTGCTGCATTTCAGGCAGACGCTTTAACCTCTGAGCCACCAGGAAGCCCTTATCTTCACAAACATCTTGTCAATTTATGTGATCTTAAAAGTGGTTGAAAAGGCAGCACTTTTGGAAACTCTGCTTGGGAGGGAGTAAGGCAATTGCTTCCCTTGTTCCTTTCTATCTTCCACTTAGCTGGAGAACCCTCTTGAGATGACACCCCACCCCCACCCCCCACCTGCCACTCCCCCGACCCCGCAGGAAAGGGAGAGGCTCTCCCTGCAGACAGCTGGCTGGGAGCACGTGGGCTGGCCAGAGGAGAGGTAGAGGTAAAGCGGATCTCTTGAGCAACCCCAGAGGGCGCCCTGGGAGAGGAGAGCTGTCCCAGGAGAAAAGTCCTAAAGATGAAGCTGTGGGCAGACACGGACCTCTCTTTCTCTTGGATGTTGCAGGGATGGAATGTACTTGGGGAACTTGGGAGAAAAAGGAGGAGGTGGCAACCCCAGCCTGACTCTCGTGAGATCTTGCGCAGCAGCTAGGGTCCACAGTCAGGAATCTGAGATGGGAGGTTCTTCTCCCCAATCTGCCCCCCGCCTCAACCCACCCAGAGTGATTCTCAGGAGTAGAGGGACGGACACAGGGACCTCCATGGGGCCAAGCTAGTCCCTGGAAAGGGTTGATTTTTAGGACTGCCCCCGCCCCCGGGAAGTCACCTTTTGGAGAGCTATGTAAGAACTGGTCAGATACCCTATGAGGAACATTTCAATATTTGTAAACAAGGCTAAATAAATCTGTCCTCCTTTCATCTGTAATATTGTCTGGGGAGAAAATTTGAACCTAGTGGTGGGAAGAGTCTAGGAGTTCAAAGGGTGTCCCTGAGGAAAGTCATTTTTCTTTTCAGAAGGTGCTGTTGACTTCAGCTTTTCCTCTTTGCTGCTACAGCCACTCAGGACTCTCCTACGTAAAAGCCAAGTCTTCCTTGTCTTGCTCTGTCTCTTCCCCTAATAAAATTAGTTTATTTATTTATTTATTGGCTGCCCTGTGCAGCATGCGAGACCTTAGTTCCCAGGGATCAAACTCAGTCCCCCTGTGGTGGAAGCACAGAATCTTAACCACTGGACGGCCAGGGAAGTCCATCCCCTATTAGTTTAGGTTTCAACCCTTGGTATTTAGACAAGGCAGCCCTGCTCAGGAAGGAGCCATCTCTGAAAACTGCAGGATCTAACAGTATCTTTTTTTTTCTTCCCCTTCTGAAATTTTTCCCTTTCTGTCAAAGATAGACAAACGGACAAATGTCAGCAGCCTGAAGGATGAGAGAGGAGTAGGTGCCAGTTGGGCAGAATCCGTGATGATTCTTTTCCCTTTTTAATTAAGTGAGGATGTGAATTATGAGGGGCCATAGCTCCCGCTGGGCGGGGCGCTGCCAAGGGGAGGCAATTTCTCTCTTTACAGATTAAATGCCATTTATTCCACTTAGTCTCTCCTCAGTTCTCTGAGAGTGTCTATATTTGCTCTTGTCATCTCAAATAATGGACCACTGAGTGGATGCCCCAGCTCACTAAGGCAGTGGCAGGGAACTCACAGCGGGCTGAAGCCTGGATGCTTGGCTTCCCTTGGACTCTGTTTGGAGGAAAGAGTGGTGGTGGTGGGGGAGGGAATTCGTGATTTTATTTCCGAGTGTTTTTTCCCCCCAAATTAGAAACTCTTTTGTTACCCCACGCCCCTGAGTCCCCCTGAGGCATCGTAAGGGCTTCTCTGCAACTCGGGGGACTGCTGCTATAGATTTGTTTCTCCTGTTGATTCTCAGCTGTCCTGGCTGGCGACCCCAGCCCAGATTTAGCTAGTAATTTGCAGCCATGGTTGGTTGATTTACCATCTGGGGCCATGGAACCCGGAACCCATAACCCAGGAAATGATGCTTCGTTCTGGCAAAGGCGCTGCCTTCTTTTCACTCCGTGGGGACCAAACACCTGGGTGGAGAGAGGATGGCAGAAAAGAAGGATGTTAGGGGAATGCATGCTGAGAGGACACAATACCTCTCCCAGGTATTCTGGATGGGACCCAGGTGTTCTGGATCCCAGTTTGAGTTTCCAAAATGTGGAGTTTTCACGTGTGCTTGTGTGCTTTGCATGTTATTGTTTTCCTAAGCCTTTTCAGATAGGTTATCTAATTCCTTTTCCCCAGTATTCTTCGAAGTAAGTCTTTTTAGTTCCATTTTATAGTTGAGTACTCTAAAGTTGAGACATCAATCTGCCTTCTGTCACCTGAGGGTGGAGGTGGGGGGGATGTGGAATGGACCAGACTCCCGCTTCCTGATTCCCTGTTAGCGCTCCATTCAGCTCTAGGAGCATCCTCATCTGAGACCCAGGTAGAGACAAAAGCATACTGTTCTTACCACCCTGATCCCCAGTCCTCTGATATCCTGACCCAGCTGACCCTTCCTTCCCTGTCATTTCTTTCTTATGTTCTTTTTTCCCCCTACAAGTCCCATTTTCTTGTTATTACCTGTTAGGGTCTTTTAAATTGTGTATCTTCTTAGGGGGTGGTTCAGTATTTTCTTAAATTGCACATCAGACACGAATGTCTCCCACAAAGGGAAAACTCATGGTGGGGGGAAGCATTTTGCTACCTAGAAATTGAGAATGTAAAGTATATTTAATTAAAATGATAAATCTGATTTTCAGTTTTGTTTTTACTACTGCTAAAACTAATCTATTTTATGCACATTTGCAGAAGACTGCAGCCATCAAATCAGAGAATATTAGAGCTGGGAGGCACCTGGAGATCTTTCTGGGCCAAACCTTTCATTTTATAGACGAAGAAACTGAGTCTTGATTGGGGAAGGGACCCCTGAAGTTCCAGTGATACGTGAAGGGCTGGATCTTCACAGTCCCGCCTTCTTTCCCTACTGAACGGACTGGTGTATCTCAAGGGCAGGACTCTTCTAGCTGTGCTTCTCTCTCTTTAAAATTTTCTCTCGGCACCCCTCCTCCCCCGCCCCGCCCCACCCCTTGCAAACTCTTGCTGGGTGGGGCTTGGCCTCTGAAACTCCTCCCATGCCTTCCCAGATGGTACAGATCACTTTTCTACCCAGTTCTGATCTCTGACTTTCCTGGCTTCCCAGGCTGGATCCTTATTCTCAGAATCATTTGGAGTGATTTTAAATTGTGTTTGGTTCTCTGTAATTTTCTCTCTGCTTCTTGAAGGTAGTAACCAGACCTTTTTTTTCTTTTTTTTTGGTCCCAACTGTGTCTGCAGAGTTGAAAGCAGAAGCTATTGAATTGACTTTTTATGTTGATTTTGCTTAAAACAAGTTGGTCAACCAGAGGTGTAGAATTGGTATAGACTATAAAGGCTCAAGAGACAGTTTTCTATGATGGTTAACCTGGGGTATCCTCTAATGCACAGTAATGAAGTCTCCTTTATGTACAGTTGGGAAGGTCCCCTGGAGGAGGAAATGGCAACCCACTCCAGTATTTTTGCCTAGAGAATCCCATGGACGGAGGAGCCTGGCAGGCTACAGTCCATGGGGTCACAAAAAGTTGGACACGACTAAGCGACTAATATTAATACTTAATACTTGCTTAAAACAAGGTTGGTAAATGTTCCAAACCATTATTGATCTGAATAGGTAAGACATGCATTTGGCAAAATTTTATCATCTCTCCTCTGGCAACCCAGTTTGTATTACTAGAGGCAGCTGAGATGTTCAACTTCTTGGGCATTCTTGGTGAGACAAACAGTACACATATACACAGCAGTTGCAGAGCCTGCACGCATGCTGAATCTCCTCTCTTTTGTTCACACAAATTGGACATGACTAATATCAAGAGCCAAAGAAACTTCATCCTGACAGAGCCAGGACTAACCAGAGAGCAAGTAATTCAGTAAGCTGGACTAGAACTCCTGCTGCTGCTGCTAACTAGGATTCCTAGAGGTTGTTCTATGTACTATTAAGATGATTGTGTCCCTCTTGCCCACCTCCCATACAGTTAACAAACTGTAGAACAAATTGAGTGGGCTTCACTGATGGTTCAAATGGTAAAGAATCCGCCTGAAATGTAGGAGACCCAAGTTCGATCCCTGGGTCAGGAAGATCCCCTAGAGAAGGGAATGGCTACTCACTCCAGTATTCTTGTCTGGAGAATTCCACGAACAGAGGAGCCTGGTGGGCTACAGTCTGTGGACTTGCAAAGAGTGAGACACAACTGAGACACAACTTTCACTTTTGGCTCAGGACTAAAGATAATGGATAGAAAATGCCAAGTTAACAGGGACAAGCCCCATTTCAGTCTCTCTGTAAATGTATGTGCAAGGTGTCTCTGGCTGCCTCCTTTCCCCAGTGTATCCGGACTTTACAGCCTCCTCCACTTAGGCCTCTCTAGCTCTTGGTGTCTGGGCTGATGTTTGGATGGGGGCATCAGATTTTCTAGGCAGAGTTGGGCTAGCCATGGGGTCAGTGGCCCCCCATGGAAGGGAGGAGGCTGAGTCCCAGTAACCTGAAAACTCCTCTCAGGGAGATCAGGCAGGGGCGCTGCCAGGGTGAAAAGGAGAAACCAGGTGAGGTGAGGATGGGCTGCCGCTCTTCTCAGTCCTCCTGACTACTCCTTCACCTTCCCTCCATCTCCTCCAGGCTGCTGTCCTGGGGAAGCCTCCATAGCTGGTTGGCCATGGATTTGGATTTGCCTGCTCACAGGCAAACTGACCTTTCTCATTTACTGGATATTGGTGGCCAGGCTCATTTCAAGTCTACGGAGAGAGGATTTGAGGTCCCCAGGGTCTAGACTTTGGTCCCTGGGTCGGGCAGATCCCCTGGAGGAGGGTATGGCAACCACTCCAGTATTCTTGTCTGGAGACTCCCTTGGACAGAGGAGCCTGGCGGGCTACAGTGTTACAGAGTTGGATGGCACTGAGCATGGCATGGCATGGGTCTAGTCTGCGGTGGCTGTTGAGATGCTATGCTTCTGGGGACAAGATGTTCTGCCTTATTTGACAGAAAAGTGGGGATCTGATTAAGAGGCAGGAAGGGGGATTATGGGTCCATGTGTGTGTAGGTACATAAGTCATTGCTTAATTTCTCACTTCCAAGAAATCAGAAAGCTGCAGTAATTTCTTCAGAATGAGGAGTCCCTCCATCCCACCCCTACCCTATGACTCCCCATTGTCTGCAGGATACAAGTCCAGCTCCCAAACATGGTCTCCAAAGTGTTCACACTCCTCAGCCCCGTGCTTTTTTTTTTTTTTAAGAAGATGCTGTTTTAAACATTTTTGTTTATTTACTTAGGCTGTTTTGGGTCTTCTTGCTGTTGGGCTTTTCTCTAGGTGGGACAAGCAGGGGCTATTCTTCACTGCAGTGTATGGGCTTCTCATTGTGGTGCCTTCTCTTATTGCAGAGCATGGGCTCTAGGGCACGTGGGCTCAGTAGTTGAAGCTCCCAGGCTCTAGAGCACAAGCCCACCAACGGTGATGCGCCTGCTTAGTGCTCTGCAGCGTGTGGGATCTTCCCGGGCCAGGGATTGGACCTGTGTCTCCTGCACTGGCAGGCAGATTCTTTACCACTGAGCCACCAGGGAAGCCTCCAGTTCCTTACTTAATACCAAGCTCATCACCATTCTGAGGCACATGTTTCCTGTTGGGTTTCTGCCCCTTTTCAAATGCTACTTCTTCAGCCTGAAAGAAACACAGATTCATCTGTACTTCCACAGATATTCATCAACAGATGTTCATCAACAGATGTTCATCTACAGATGAAATTTGTTCATCTACAGGTGAAATCTCACAAGGCCCAGATGAAGTGTTTCCTCCTCATTTTCCCAACAAATTACCAACATCTCCTGGATCATAGAAAAAGCAAGGGAATTAAAAAATAAACATCTACTTCTCCTTCATTGACCATGTTAAACCCTTTGACTGTGTAGATCACAACAAACTGTGGAAAATTCTTAAAGAAATGGGAATACCAGACTACATTACCTATCTCCTGAGAAACCTGTGTGCAGAACAAGAAGAAACAGTTGACCAGGGAATGAAACAACGGACTGGTTCAAAATTGAGAAAGGAGTATGTCAAGACTGCATATTGTCGCCCTGCTTATTTAACTTATATGCAGAGTACATCATGTGAAATGCTGGACTGGATGACTCACAAGCTGGAATTAAGATTGCTAGGCGGGAGAGATATCAACAACCTCAGATATGCAAATAACCCTTCTCTAATGGCAGAAATTGAAAAGGAACTAAAGAGCCTTTTGATGAAGGTGAAAGAGGACAGAGAAAAAGCTGGCTTAAAACTCAACATTCAAAAAACTAAGATCACAGCATCCGGTCCCATCAGTTCAGTTCAGTTCAGTTCAGTTGCTCAGTCGTTTCCGACTCTTTGTGACCCCATGGACTGCAGCATGCCAGCCCTCCCTGTTTATCATCAATTCCCGGAGTTTACTCAAACTCATGTCCATTGAGTCGATGATGCCATCCAACCACCTCATCCTCTGTCATCCCCTTCTCCCGCCTTCAATCTTTCCCAGCATCAGGGTCTTTTCAAATGAGTCAGTTCTTTCCATCAGGTGGCCAAAGTACTGGAGTTTCAGCTTCAACATCAGTCCCTCCAATGAATATTCAGAACTGATTTCCTTTAGGATGGACTGGTTGGATCTCCTTGCAGTCCGAGGGACTCTCAAGAGTCTTCTCCAACACCACAGTTCAAAAGCATCAATTCTTCGGCGCTCAGCTTTCTTTATAGTCCAACTCTCACATCCATACATAACTACTGGAAAAACCATAACCTTGACTAGACAGACCTTTGTTGGCAAAGTAATGTCTCTGCTTTTTAATATGCTGTCTAGATTGGTCATAACTTTCCTTCCAAGAAGTCAGCATCTTTTAATTTCATGGTTGCAGTCATTATCTGCAGTGATTTTGGAGCCCCCCAAAATAAAGCCTGCCACTGTTTCCACTGTTTCCCCATCTATTTGCCATGGAGTGATGGGACTGGATGCCCTAATCTTAGTTTTCTGAATGTTGAGCTTTAAGCCAACTTTTTTACTCTCCTCTTTCACTTTGATCAAGAGGCTCTTTAGTTCTTCGCTTTCTGCTATAAGGGTGGTGTCATCTGTAAATCTGAGGTTATTGATATTTCTTCTGGCAGCCTTGATTCCAGCTTGTGCTTCATCCAACCCAGCATTTTTCATGATGTACTCTGCGTATAAGTAAAATAAGCAGGGTGACAATATACAGCCTTGACGTACTCCTTTTCCTATTTGGAACCAGTCTGTTCCATGTCCAGTTCTAACTATTGCTTCCTGACCTGCATACAGATTTCTCAAGAGGCAGGACAGGTGGTCTGGTATTCCCATCTCTTTCAGAGTTTTCCATGGTTTATTGTGATCCATACAGTCAAAGGCTTTGGCATAATTCATAAAGCAGAAATAGATGTTTTTTCTAGAACTCTCTTGCTTTTTCGATGATCCAATGAATGTTGGCAATTTGATCTCTGGTTCCTCTGCCTTTTCTAAAACCAGCTTGAACATCTGGAATTTCACGGTTTACGTATTGTTGAAGCCTGGCTTGGAGAATTTTGAGCATTACTTTACTAGCGTGTGAGATGAGTGCAATTGTGCAATAGTTTGAGCATTTTTTGGCGTTGCCGGTCCCATCACTTCATGGCAAATAGATGGAAAACAATGGAAACAATGACTATTTTCTTGGGATCCAAAATCACTGCGGATAATGACTGCAGCCATGAAGTTAAAAGATGCTTGATCCTTGGAAGGAAAGCTATGACAAACCTAAACAGCATATTAAAAACCAGAGATCACTTGCTGACAAAGTCCATATAGTCAAAGCTTTGATTTTTTTTCAGTAGTCATGTACACTTGTGACAGTTGGACCATAAAGAAACCTGAGCACCGAAGAATTGATGCTTTTCAATTGTGGTGCTGGAGAAGACTCTTGAGAGTCCCTTGGACTGCAAGGAGATCAAACCAGTCAATACTAAAGGAAGGAAATCAACCTTGAATATCCACTGGAAGGACTACTGATGCTGAAGCTGGAGCTCTAATACTTTGGCCACCTGATGGAAAGAGCTGACTCACTGGAAAAGACCCAGATGCTGGGGAAGATTGAGGGCAGGAGGAAAACGGGGCAACAGATGATGAAATGGTTGGGTGGCATCACTGTCTCAGTGGACATGAGTTTGAGCAAACTGTGGGAGATAGTGAAGGACAGGGAAGCCTGGTAAGCTGCAGTTCATGGAGTTGCAAAAAGTCGGACACAACTGAGTGACTGAACAACACTTAACCCAGCAGAGCCCCTTCTCTCAAGTTGGACAGGACATTGAGAGTAGGCCTCTCCTGGAGGGATACCTGGTCTCCTGCATTGCTGGCATGAGTTTGCTCAGCTCTCTCCCCTTGGAACTTTCTAGCTCTGTGACTTCGGAAAAGTTACTTAACTCCTCTGAGCCCCACAGGTATGTGATATGAAATAACTGAGTAACACATGTTAAATGGTTGACCTGGACATGGTGAGGGCTGAAAGAAAGGTTTGCTGTTATTTTGGGCTGTCATTTACGATGTACTCCCATCTCCTAGTATAGCTCCTGGCATGTATCAGTTGCTCAATAAATGAAAAAAATGGGTTCATTCATTAATCAATTGCATTCCACCACACCCGCCCACCTCAACCCCAGAGATGCTGTTATTTCTCCAAATTTGGAACCTCAGATGTAGCATCTGTTTGCTGTTTCCTTCAGTCTGGTGTTTCCTCTGGAAGGCAGGGCCTCTGGGGCTCCACACAAATTGACACCTGTCCCCACCCCGACTCCATCCCAGATATCAGGTAGCAGAGGATGTCCTGAAGTGGCAGTCGGCAAACCAAGGTGTGAACATTTGTCCAATGAAATAGCATGAGACAGAGAATCGGAGGGATTCAGGCTCCAACTACTGTTCCTGGCTATGTGACCTTGGGCAAGTTACTTAACCTCTCTGAATCCCCTGATTGTGGCATGAAAAAGTAGAGACTCAGTAGTATAAAGTTGCACAGAGATTATTCTCATGGTCCTCCTTCCCTGCCTTGGAAGACTGATATGGCAGGGTCAGAGCTTAGGGTTTCCAGAATTTGAAATTCTGAAGGGCCCAGGAAAGAGGGGTAGACCAGAGCCACCACTGTTACCCTAGCCACAGAAAAACAGGTGACTTGGAGGGCATGGGCAGATACCCTCCTACCAGGGCCCCCGGGAAAAGGCACCATGACTGTGGCACAGGGCTGCCATGTTTCTCCCTTCACATGCAGTTGCAGCAACTGGGTTTTGAGCCCAAAGCACAACTCCCAAGACTTCCCTGATGGTCCAGTGGCTAAAACTCCATGCTCCCGATGGAGGCGACTTAGGTTTGATCCCTGCTCAGGGAACTAGATCCCACATGCTGCAACTAAAGATCTTGCATGCTGCAATGAAGACTAAAGAACCCATGTTCCACAACTAAGACCCAGTGCAACCATATATATATGCATATATATTATATATATACTGAATTATATATATATGCAACTATATATATATATATATATACATATATATATATATAACAGAGGATGTCCTGAAGTGGCAGTCAGCAAACCAAGGTGTGAACATTTGTCCAATGAAATAGCATGAGACACAGAATCGGAGGGATTCAGGCTCCAACTACTGTTCCTGGCTGTGTGACCTTGGGCAAGTTACTTAACCTCTCTGAATCCCCTGATTGTGGCATGAAAATGTACAGAAACATTTCACATACATACATAAAGTGTTAGTTGCTCAGTACTGTCCAGCTCTGTGACCCTATGGACAGTAGCCCACTAGGTTCCTCTGATCTGTGGGATTCTCTAGGCAAGAACACTGGAGTAAGTAACCGTTCCCTTCTCCAGGGGAAAAGACCTGATTTGTTGGAGAAGACTGATGCTGGGAAAGATTGAGGACGGGAGAAGAAAGGGGTGACAGAGGATGAGATGGTCAGATGGCATCACCAACTCAGTGGACATGAGTTTGAGCAAACTCCAGGAGATAGTAAAGCCTGGCGTGCTGCAGTCCATGGGGTCACAAAAATTTGCACACGACTCCGCAAATGAACAACAAATATATTTTTTAAAAACCACTTTGAAAGCAATTAGAATAATGTCTTGTCCCTCCCCACTGTCTGAACAGAGAAAGTAAGCTTCACAACTCCTGAGTGGGAAGGTCGCAAAGTCACCCAAGGCCCCTCTCTCTGCCCCAGGGAGGACACACACATATATCAGTGTGATTCTGGAGTCTCTGTCCTCGGCAGAGAGCAGCAGAGACCAAGTGAGGAATTGAGATGCCAGACTGGGTGAGAGGGATCCCGCTTAGAAGGACTTCCAGGGAAAACCGCTGCTGAGCGGAGCCTCTTCAGATCGGAGCTGGGGAAGCCAGCTCCCCCAACTTTGTGTTGACATATACTTCCCCCAGGTTGCCTTTGGTGCCTCAAACTTGAGTTATGAAAAATGTTATTATAATATTTCATGGCCAACTCCCTCCCACCTCCCCGACTAGACAGGAAGCCTCTGGCAGGTAGAGGCCTGTTCTGCAACAAACCCCTTCCCCCAGCACCCACTCACCTGCTTCCTTCCTTCACAGATACTTACTGAGCATTGATGTAGGTGCCAGGGACCCGACTTGAATGCCTGAGGCTCATCCTTTCGGGGTGTCAGCTGCTAAATCTCCCCGTTTGGTCTCCCAGGTTCCCCAGGGAAAAAATTCCCTACTCCATCCCAGAAGAGGACACTGGATCCAGCCTGGTAAGGAGATGCCACGAGTGGTGTGCTTGCAATGAAAACCATTTTCTGCGTTCTTCCTTCCCATAGTACCAGGGGTGATGCTCCTATGGAAAACTTTTTATTATTTATTTTCGGCTATGCTGGGTCTTTGCTGTTGCGCTCGGGCTTTCTCTAGTTGTGGTGAGTGGTGGTTCCTTTCTAACTGCAGTGCGTGAGCTTCTCATTTGGGTGGCTTCTCCTGTTGCTTCAGTAGTCCTGGCTCAAGGGACCCAAGCTCAGAAGTTTTGGTGCACGGGCTTAGTTGCTCCACAGCATGTAGAATCTTCCTGGATCAGGGACAGAACCCGTGTCCTTTGCATTGTCAGGCGTATTCTCAACCATTGGACCACCAGGAGAGTCTCCCAAGGAAAATTCACATGTAGTATCTGGAATCTCAGTGGGGAAGCAAGCTCAGGCTCCCTTCAGAAGAATCCCTGTGGCCCAGACCCGGCCTGAGCCCTGGGAAACATGTCCAAGGTCACTGGCATGTGCAGGCATGGGCAAGGTCAGGGCCAATGGGAGCCTCTCTTTCCCTCACACTGGCTTAGAATTTCTCACTTAGCTCTGGGGACAGCCAGTTTAGACACCTGGCCTGGGATTGCAGAGCTAAGATTCCAAAGAAAAAATTCCAGGGCAAATATCTCAGGAGTTTTAGTTTCCCTGTTTTCAAGCTTTCCATGATCCCTTTCACACCATCCTAGAATCTTCTAACTTAGCCTCTTGCTTCCCAGGCTCCTGCCATTGGTCTTGATATCCCCAAAGCCTGGAATACCCTTTTCCCAACCCCATACCCGAATCCTACCTCCTCCAATGCCAGATCCAATGCCACCTCCTCCAAGAAGTCTCCCTTGATCCTCCCAGGGAGAATGCATCTCTCTCTCTCTCTCTCTCTCTCTCTCACTGGAACACCCAAGTTCAGGCTGTGGTTAGGACTTTGGCTTTCAAAATCAGACAAGACTGATTCATAGGCTGGCTCTGCCCCTTCCCAGAGAAGTTCTCTCTTCTCACTGTGCCTGTGTGTTCCCATCTATAGTACTATAAGTGCCCTACATACGAAGCTTCAAGTTGAGAACTTTCAAAGATGCGAACGCGCATTTGCACGTCCCATCACATAAGTTGTGAGTGAAATTGCAACTTGCCCTCCGTCTCCTATTGCTGATGATCCTTCAGGTCTACCAACTCCCTCACATCCTCTCCAGTCAGTAACTCTTCTTGCCTGTTCACCTGACGCCAGCACCTGTATGCCAGCTGCTGTACTGTACTACCGTACTTTTTGAGGTACTGTACTCTAAGATTTAAAACGTTTTCTTTATTATTGTGTGTTTATTTTTTATGTGTTATTTGTGGGAAAAGTATAAACTTATGGCAATACAGTACTGCATAGCCAATTATGCTATTTGGGTAGCTAGGCTAACTTTGTCGGACTTAGGAAGAAACTGGACTTATGAACGTGCTCTCGGAACAGAATTCATGAGTAGGGGGCTAATGACAGTACCTCTCCTTTCCCACATCGTTTTTGAGAGGATTAATTGTTTTTACACAGGCTTAGACTAGTGCCTGGTACCTAGTAAGTGTTTTCCCTTGATTTATAACATCCTCCCCATAGCAGAGAATCTTCTCTACCAGAGGGTAAACTCAACCCATAGAAGGAATCCCATGAATGTGTGTTGAATGAATGAATGAACCAGGAGGGACTGGACCAGCACTGCAGGTGTGAGCTTTCAAAAGAGCTGCTGTTGATGCTGTTCAAGATGGTCTCCTGGGGTTGATCCCAACAGTGACCCTTTCCACCTTGGTCTGAAGGAAATGCCACCCAAACACAGGGTCTTCTGCCCATCTGATTTTTGGCTGTTCCTTGGGGCAAGTTTCCCAAGTGTCTCAGGCTGCCTGGCCTCCTCCATGGGGGTGGAGAAGGAAGGTGGGGGCACAGAGCATGCTGGTTGAACCCTTTCTTCATACGTGGTAGAGGGCAGACAAAGGCTGACCTCAGTGGCACTGCAGCCTAGTTCTGCCCTGGGAGAAGCTGTCTTTTCTTACCCAGCCTTCAGGACAGCGAGAGCAGGTTGTATTTGGAGCCCCTCTTCTTCTTGTGTGGATCCAGCTCTGGGAGGCAGTGGGAACTGGAGCCAGATGGCTATGCCACATGGAAGGAAACCCCAAAGCCTCTGCCTCTTTGTCATCTAACTCTCTGCTCTACCTCCTGGCTCTCCTGATGCCAGAAAGATACAGCCCCAAGGTCCTCTCAGTCTCCTGGGCAGGGTTCCAGCTGGGAAAACAGGTTGTGGTTTGCCTTTTCTCCTGACTTGCCCAGAACTACTTGGTTCCCTCCCTGGCAACCCAACTTGCCACATGTACTCCTACTATTGGTGAATTAGATCTCGTATTTACACTTTAGAGCACAGCTTGGCAGACTATAAAAGATCAGAGAGTAAATATTGTAAGCTTTCTGAGTCACACCATCTCACTTGGAACTACACAGCTCTGCCACCACAGCAGAAAACCATAGACAACATAGACAGCACAGCCATAGACGACAGCCAAACAAATAAGCATTCCCAGGTGGCTCAGTGGTGAAGAATCTGCCTGCCAGTGCAGGAGATGGACAAGACTTAGCGACTAAACACACACATGTCCCAATCAAGTTATTCATCAAACTTACACTAAAATTTAAATTTCCTATGTTTTCATATGATACAAAATATTGGTTTTTCTTTTGATTTTTTCCAATCATTGAAAAAGTAAGAACCCTCTGGAGCTTATGGGCCTTATAAAAACAAGCATTGGGTTCAACTTGGCCCATGGGCCATGGTTTTCAAAGCTCTGGTCCTTCCATGCCTCTCAGGAGAGCATCCTCTGGCTGCAAACTCAGTTCCAGGGATGCACAAAGCAGCTATCTTCCATTCAGTCTGAGCAAACTGTTCTAGGGGCTGGACTGAGAATCACAGGGGCCCAGAAAACGAGTGAGGCACCCAGCCTGCCCTCAAGGAACTTATCATCCAATGGAGGGTGGATCCAAGACAAGTCCAAGGAAGATTCTGATACAAAATCAAGGAAGTCTGGCATTGTGAGAGAGACCTTGTCTTGTCCATTGAACAAAAAATTCTCTGTGGAATGTAAACTGGTGTAGCCACTATGGAGAACAGTATGGAGTTTCCTTAAAACACTAAAAATAGGAGCTTCCCTGGTGGTCCAGTGGTTGATCTGCCTTGCTCTGCGGGGGATGAAGGTTCAAACCCTGGTCAGGGAACTAAGATCTCACATGCTGCCTGGAGCTACTGAGCCTGTGCATTCTGGAGCCTGAGGGCATGCCACAATGAAGAGCCCACATGCTGCAAATAAGACCTAATGCAGCCAAAAATAAAGAAATATTTAAAAACTAAAAATAGATTAGCCACATAATCCAGCAATCCCAGTCCTGGGCATATATTCATAGAAAACCATAATTTTAAAAGATACATTAACTCCAATGTTCAATGCAGCATTATTTATAGTAGCCAAGACGTAGAAGCAACCTAAGTGTCCAACTCCACCAGATGAATGGATAAAGAAGATGTGGGGTGTGTGTGTGTGTGTGTGTGTGTGTCTGTGTGTGTGTGTGTGTGTTAGTCGCTCATTTGTGTCTGACTCTTAAAGATCCCATGGACTGTGGCCTGCCAGATTCCTCTGTCCATGAGATTTCCCAGTCAAGAATACTGGAGTAGGTTGCCATTTCCTCCTCCAGGGGATCTTCCCAACCCAGGGATCAAACACATGTCTCCTGCATTGGCAGGCAGATTTTTTACCACTGAGCCACCAGGGAAGCACAATAGAATATTACTCAGTCATAAAAAAGAATGAAATAATGCCATTTGCAGCCACATGGATGGACCCAGAGATTGTCATACCAAGTAAAGTAAGCTAGACAAACACATATATGATATCATTTATATGTGGAATCTAAAAAATGATACAAATGAACTTATTTACAAAACAGAAACAGACTCACAGACTTAGAAAATAAATGGAGAAAGGTGGGGGGTGTAAATTAGGAGGTTGGGATTAACATATACATACTACTTTATATAGAATAGATCATCAATAAGGACCTACTGAATCGTACAGGGAACTCTACTCAATACTCTGTAATAACCTATATGGGAAAAGACTCTGAAAGAGAATAGTTATATGTATATGTATAACCGAATCACTTTGCTGCCCACCTGAAACTAACACAACATTGTAAATCAACTATACTCTAATAAAAGTTCTCTGCAACTTGAGTTGAGAGGATTGAGGGAGAGTATTGGGCTCCCTGGGAGAATAAATGTGGCATGAAAGATTTCATGGAGGAAATGGCATTCGAGACTAACTTGAAGAAATCAGACCTCTAGGACTGATCTTCACCCTCGTCTCACTCCAGTGAAAGGGAGCCTTCTGACTTCTGCATAAAAGCATTGAGCACATATACTACTCCCCACTCTTCTCCCCCATAAGCCATCCTTCGGTGGTGGGCTCCTCAGGCCAGGTGCAGGGACAGGGGCTTGTCTCATTTCATAGCCTCTGAACTCTCAAGAACATGTTTTTTGGCACTGTTTATTTTGGTATTAGTGTTAAGTCGCTCAGTCATGTCCGACTCTGCAACCCCAGGGACTGTAGCCCACCAGGGTCCTCTGTCCATGGGATTTCCCAGGCAAGAATACTGGAGTGGGTAGCCATTCCCTTCTCCAGGGGATCTTCCCGACCCAGGGATCAAAGCCAGGTCTCTTTCTTTGCAGGCAGATTCTTTACCGTTTGAGTTACCAGGGAAGTCCCTTGCTAAGACTAAACTGAAGTTGGGATTGGGAGGTGGAGGATGAAAAAGATTTCTGCTGGAAATTGGGCCCAATAGATTGGGTTGTTCCCTCTATTTTATCCAGTTCTCCAGACCCCAGAAAAACATTACCCAAAGAATGTGCCAGCTGTTTTGGGCACAACCTTAGAGTTTCTTTTATTTTTAAAAAATTTATTTTATTTTTGGCTGTGCTGGGTCTTCACTGTGGTTCAAGGGCTTCTTGTTGCTGTGGTTTCTCTTGTTATGGAGCCCGGGGTCTAGGGTACAGGATCAGTAGTTGTGGCACATGGGCTTCGTTGCTCTGAGGTAAGTGGGATCTTCCCAGACCAACAGTTGAACCTGTGTCTTCTGCACTGGCAGGTGGATTCTCAACCACTGGACCACCAGGGAAGCCCCAGCTTAGAGTTGTTTAGAGGGGACTCTGAGTCTTAAAGCAGTTCTGACTTGGGCAGAGGGAGGGTGGGATCCCCGAGAGTAGCTCATCTGGACTTCCCTTATCCTCATTGGATAAGAATCCACCTGCCAGTGTAGAAGACACAGGTTCAATCTCTAGTCTGGGAAGATCATTTGTACTGAGGAGCAGCTGGGCCCCAGAGCCATAACTACTGAGCCTGGGCTGTAGTGCCTGAGAGCCATAACTGTTCACGTGCTCCAGTTACTGAAGTCCTCATGCCTAGAGCCTGTGCAACAAGAGAAGTCTCTGCAATGAGAAGCCCGTGCACTGCAACTGAGAGTAGCCCCCACCTGCCACAACTAGAGGAAACCTGTGCAAAGCAATGAAGACTCAGCACAGCCAAAAAAACCAAGAGTAGCTCATTTGTGATCCTGTCCTGAGGCTTATACCTCCTATGTCTTGCCACATAAGATGTGATGCCATTCAGTCAGACAGATTGCAGAGGCATTACTGCATGGCAGATGAAACCACAGGCTCAGGAGGCTGCCCCTTTTTGCTCTGCCACAAATGACCCATCTATAGGGTCTTGAGCAAGTGAGATTGTCTTTCCCTCGATTTTCTCATCTGTAAGTCAACAGTAATGAGTATTGACGTCAGGGAGCTGGTGTGATGATAAAGTGAGACGCTATAGGGGAGCACATTGTCAGATTGTCCTTAAGCACTCCACAAATGCTAGTTCTTATCATCTGATGTCACACTGGGACCCTTCCTTGGGTCCAGGCAGCATCTTGAGTCCTGACTGTTAGGACCACCCCTGCGTCTGATCTAAATCCCACTTGCTGGGACTTCCCTGGTGGTCCAGTGCTTAAGACTTTGCCTTCCAAGGTAGGGGGATGTGGGTTTGATCCCTGGTCAGGAACTAAAGGGGGCATCCCTGGTGGCTCAGACAGTAAAGAATCTGCCCACAAAAGAATCTGCCTGTCGTGGGAACTAAGGTCATACCTGCCTCACGGCCAAAAAGACATAAAATACAGAAGCAATGTTGTAACAAATTCAATAAAGGCTCTAAGAAAGGTACATATAAAAAAGAAATCTTAAAAAAATCAGTGAATCAGTCCCTCCTACCATAGGTGGACCCCAGCTTCCCTGACAGCCTTCCAGGACAGGGACGCACACGGCCACCTCATGCCGACCCTCTAATCTCAGCTCCTTCCCCTTCTCCCCTCCCCTGTGATTATCATCAACCCACTGGAGCTAGCGGGCGGGCTTGGCTGCGCCCCATGCCCCTTTGAAGTCCGCAGCCAGGTTCCCAGTCCCACACACTGACTTCTGAGAAAGCTGCTTCCCATCAAATCCTGCCGCCAAAAAGACTCCCCTCTTAGGTATTCCTGCCAACTCCGTTTTATAATCTCCACGCCGGGGAGGGAGGACAGTATAGGCACTTTGTGCGCAGGAAGGAAGCAATTAAATTATTAGCACTTTGAGAAATTAAACGACATAACTTATGGCAGAATAAGTTTAGCAAAAAAAAAAAACCCTTGTAATGTGAGAAAACAATTAAAAAGAATTATATAAGGTTGGGCTCGCTCCTTTATTGCAATAGAGTTAGCAGTTCATTGATTATCGTCTTGTTATAATGCAGCAGGATGGTGCGGGCTGCCACGGAGGCAGCGATACTCAGGAAGTGAGATGCTTAGCTGGGTCCTGCAAGAAGATGTAGAGGAGGAGCTGAAAGGTTTTCTTGAAGGGGGATGGGGGAGGGGAGACTAGGGTCAGAGGAGGATCCCTAGAGCAACTCTTGCTTCTTCTGGCTCCTTCTGCTCTGGTAGACCTTGTCAGTTTCAGCCTGCCCAGACCCTGTGCCAGCAATTCCGCTCCTACTTATTCACCCCAGAGAAACGTTCACATGGCTCCAAAAGGGACATGGACAAGGATGATCCTGAGGCACCCAGAGTGGCCCTCTCTGGGAGAGTAGAAAGGTGAAACGAGATGGATGTGCCAAGCAGCAGCAGCAGCAAGAAGCTATAGATGGCATGCCCATAGAACCACATGGTTACATCTTAAAAACTTTGTGTCACACAGCAATGAAAAACAGCACATGACTGCTACCTGTACCACATGGAGGAGTCTCCCAGAAAAGTTGAGGGAAAGAAGCAAGACATGAAAGAGGCCCCCACTGTGTGGTTCCATTTAGATGAAGTTCAAGAACAGGCTGAACTAGCAGGTGGTGACAGAAGCTGGAATAGCAGTTACTTCTGGCAGCAGTAGGGAGAAGGGAAGAGTTTATTGACTGGGATGGGGCACAGTGGAACCTTTCTAGGCTGCTGCAAATGCATTATCTTTTGAGCTAGGTGGTGGTTACACAGGTTGTACACATAGATGAAAAACTGAGTTTTATACTTGAGACCGCACTTTGCTGTATGCATGTTATCCTTCAATAAGCGAGTACAAAGCAAAAAATTTTGCCCAAGGGAAAAATAGGAAACATGGAGGTATGACACAACACCATTTATGCAAATGTAAACCCACAGGCATGTGAAACAACACTGCCCATCCTCTAAGAACTCAGCAAATGGAAAGATAGACACTATCATTTGGACGTAGGCTATGGGGATGGCTCAGACAGTAAAGAAGCTGACTGCAACTCAGGAGATCCAGCTTCGATCCCTGAGGGAAGATCCCCTAGAGTAGGAAATGGCAACCCACTCCAGTACGCTTGCCTTGAGAATTCCACAGACAGAGGAGTCTGGTGGGTTACAATCCATGGATCACAAAGAGTTGGACATGACTAAGTGACTGACATACTTATGGTAATAAAAGGAAATGAATGAATGAATGTATGAATGAATGAATCCAAGAATAGGGCCTGGCAAAGACTAATTATAATAACGGGCTATGAATGGAGAGTATAGTTAACTTAACTCTGCCTTTGAGGTAGAAGTTTGCAGAAAATCATTAGTTAATTAATCAGGAGATCTTAGGGCTGAATGTGATCTGTATGGGGTGTTGGGACATTTTGATCTGAGGGGTGAGTGTAGAATCAGTTACCAATGCCTACCAAGGGACCAAGGAGGCACCTATCTCATGTTCTATCCTTCTCTACTGTCCGCCAAATGACACCACCATGCCCACTGCCTTAGAGGACCTCACATATGGTACACAGATCCCTGGGGTGAATTTACTGGGGCCTGCACTTTCATGCATTGGAGAAGGAAATGGCAACCCACTCCAGCGATCTTGCCTGGAAAATCCCAGGGACGGGGGAGCCTGGTGGGCTACTGTCTGTGGGGTTGCACAGAGTCGGACACAACTGAAGTGACTTAGCAGCAGCAGCAGCAGCAGCACTTAGCTCAGACCTCCCACTCCCAGCTGAGTTCCCCTAGCAGTTTTCTTAATCTCTCTGGATTTCAGTTTATCTGTTATATGGATGATAAAGAGTGTCTTAGGTGAGGGTGTTGAGCAGGTGTTTGCTAGATCAAATGAAAGATAACACCTAGATCAAAAGATAACATTTTTTTATTTGTCTGGGCTGTGCAGCTTGTGGACTTCCCAGGTGGCTCAGGAATAAAGAACCCGCCTGCCAATACAGGAGAGAGGGGAGATGTGCGTTCGATCCCTGGGTTGGGAATATCTCCAGGAGGAGGAAATGGCAACCCATTCTAGTTTTCTTGCCTGGAAAATCCCATGGACAGAGGAGGTTGGTGGACTACAGTCCATGGGGTCACAAAGAATCAGACGTGACCGAGCACGAGCATGAGCAAGTACAGCTTCCGGGATCTTCGTTCTCCAATCAGGGACTGAACCCTGGCCTTGACAGCGAAAGCACTGAGTCCTAACCACTGGACTATCAGGGAATTCCCTCAGCAAATTTTTTTTTAGTTGCAGCATGTGGGATCTAGTTCCCTAAACAGGAATTGAACCCACCCGGGACCCCCTGCATTGTGCAGTCTTAGCCACTGGGTCCCTTAACAAAGGTTTTATGTAGAAAAGAAAAGTGAAGTCGCATCCGACTCTTTGTGATCCCATGGACTGTAGCCTACCAGGCTCCTCGGTCCATGGAATTTTTCAGGGAAGAATACTGGAGTGAGTTGCCATTTCCTTCTTCAGGGGATCTTCCCAACCCAGGAATCAAACCCGGGTCTCCCACATTGCGGGCAGATGCTTTACTGTCTGAACCACAAGGGAAGCCCTTGTAGAAAAGCCAGGCAGGAACACTGGAGTGGGTTGCCATTTCCTTCTCCAATGCATGAAAGTGAAAAGTGAAAGTGAAGTCGCTCAGTTGTGTCCGACTCTGAGACCCCATGGACTGCAGCCTACCAGGCTCCTCCGTCCATGGGATTTTCCAGGCAAGAGTACTGGAGTGGGGTGCCATTGCCTTCTCTGAGAAAGGCAGATAGTAAATACTTCAAGCTTCGTGGACTGTAAGGTCTGTGTCACAGCTACTCTGGAAGCAGTCATAGATCTAAATGAATGTGTATGTCTGTATTCCAATAAAACTTTACTTAGCAACACTGAAATTTAAGTATCATATGATTTTTGTGTGCCACAAAATATCATTTTTTTGCTTAACCACTTAAAAATGTGAGGATAGTTCTTAGCTTGTGAGTTGTACACAGACAGGTGGGAGTGGGTACTGGGTTTGGCCAGGCTGTAGTTTGCTGAGCCCTTGTCTAGAGGAGGGAGTGAGTTGGAGCAGGGCCTGGCACATAGCAAGTGCTCAAGAAAGTTCAGCTATTGCTGCTCTCACCCCCACTGTACAGTGAGATAGCAGAGGTGTGGAGAAGTGAAGTGGCTTCCCAGAGTCATTGGGGAGTTAGTGGCAGAGCTGAAACTCTGACCCAGATCTGAGTGCACATTCAAAGGGATGGTCTTAAATCCACTTTGAAAAATGTTCAAGGAAGGAAGAGTCTGCTGGTATCTTTTCCAGGGCCCACTTGTTTTTGCTTAAAAATAGTATTTGTTTGTTTTTGGCTGTGCTGGGTCTTTGATATTACTCGAGGACTTCCTCTAGTTTCCACGAGCAACTCTCTAGGCACTGTGCTTGGGCTTCCTGTTGTGGTGGCTTTTCCTGTTGCAGAGCATGGGTTCTAGGTGCACAGGCTCAGTAGTTATGGTACATGTGTTTAATTGCCCCGTGACATGTGGAATCTCTCCAGACCAGGGATCAAGCTTGTATCCTCTGCATTGGCAGGTGGATTCTGAACCACTGGACCACCAGGAAAGCCCAGGGCCCACCTCTTGCAGCAAGAAGTCTGGCGTCAGTCTGGGTGGCTAGTTTCACCTGATGAATCAGAGGACTCCTTGCATCCATGGAGTGCATTTTTACCCTTCAAAGCCCTTGGTCATCCTTTATCTAAAATGCGTGATAAATGCTACTTTACACTTCTGATTCCTAATCTTTTTTTTTTTTTTTGTCCTATGGCATCAATGTGATGAATTTTTTCATTCTGTGGATGCCATTATGGGCATCAGAGTGAACTTCTGATTCCATTTATATAAGGTTAAAAACCAGTGGTGTTGGGAAGAGGGATAAGTTGGGAGATTAGGATTGACATATACACGCTGCTGCTGCTGCTGCTGCTGCTAAGTTCCTTCAGTTGTGTCTGACTCTGTGCAACCCCATAGACGGCAGCCCACCAGGCTCCCCCATCCCTGGGATTCTCCAGGCAAGAACACTGGAGTGGGTTGCCATTGCCTTCTCTGATATACACACTACTATATATAAAATAGATAACTAATAAGAACCTATTGTATAGCACAGGAAACTCTACTCAATACTCTGTAATGACCTATATAGGAATGGGATCTAAAAAAGAGTAGATATATGTATAACAAAAAGTTCAAAACCAGGCAACACTAATTTGTGCTATTAGAACCTAGGAGAGTGGTTCCTGGGGCAGAAGACATGTGGGAGCATCTGGGGTTCAGGAAATGCTCCACCTCTTGATCTGAGAATGGTCTTTGTGAAAAGGCATCGAACCTACACTTATGATCTGGGCGTGTTTCTGGGCAGATGTTTTACTCTGATAAACTGCACAAAAAATAGCTCCAAAAGCATCCTGGGAAAAAGAGTGAACTTTTCATGAGTCTAGTTGTGGGAACAGGACGGCATTGCTGATGTCACCCAAGCCTTATTGCTCTGCTGGGCAGTGAAGGACCCAGTTTTGGATGAGACCTGGAGTTCACCAGCCCATATGCACCTTAACATATAAGCTAGTCTTGTTTCTCTGGAGCACAGAAAATGTGTGAGTATATATGTGAAAGTGTGTAGTGTGTGTGCAAGTGTGGATGGGTGTGATTGTGCTTGTATGTGAGAAGTATGTGTGTATGTGTGACCATCACCTTAAAACAGGCCCCAGAAACTTCCCTCTCCCTTTTGAGTTTGGATGTGGGACCTAGCAGGGGCATGCGTACACACATGTGTAGCGTGTGCCACACGTGGAGGTTCTGGGACTCCTCTCCCTGGTGCGAGTACTTGGCACACACCCACTGCTATTCCTCCTATAAATAGCCTTTATGTGTTTTTGTAATGCACAGATATGGTAATGCTGCAGATTTATGAAGAGAAAATGGCTTCTGGTAACTGGCTGACCCTTTGTAGCCACTGCTCATTGGGGTGGATCTTGGGCCCTCTATTTGTTTCTGGAGGGTTTGCTGGAATTCTCTCTGAAGTGTGCCAAGCTTCCTGCCTAGGAAAAGAAATTGATTTGACTTATTTAATTCAGATGATTACATTCTCTCATTCACAGAGAGCAAACTCCGATTTTTGCATTGCAGGACCCTAAAGGAGAGAGGGTAGGATGGAGAAGATTGAAACATGGTGATTCCAGCTAGAGCTAGAAAAGAACCTACCTCCGTTGGAAGGAGTTTCCCTCACTTGGACCTGAAAGATTGGTCTTTTCAGACCTTAGACTGAGGTCCCCTAGTTTCAGCCTTTAGCAGCAGACCCCGCCCACTGAGCTCCGCCCCTGCTTACATCTCTGCCTCCCTTGAGTTTGACTCTTCTAGTTCTAAGAGCACGCCATGCCCCGGCATGTTTCTCCATTGCCTGGAACATCCTCCTTCACTCTCAGCCCACTGGGTGAACCCTGATTTGTTCTTAACTCAGTTCAGACGTGGGGTTTTATGAGAGGTTTTTCCATCTCCCCTCCCTTGCAAATATGTCGATTCTGGTGCTTACCACACACAGCTATAATTCTTTGCACATGTGTTTTTCTCCCACATTTGGCCACGAGTTTCTCCTGGGTAGAGACTGTGTGTCTTGTTCATCTCTGAATCACCGGATCTCAGGGCAATGGTGGCCGCAGAGGAGATGCTGGGTGAATAGAAGCTTCCTGAATGAGCACACAAGTGGGGATGGGGTGGGGTGCTGTTGGCGGCTGTGGGGGGTGGCAGTGGGACAAAATCCATAGACCTCAAATGCAAACACACAGATGTGTACATGGCTCCTCACCATGCCACCCCTCCTATGCTAGAGTATTCACCCCAGCCAGGGACTTCCCTGGTGGTCTAGTGGTTAGGACTGTGCACTTCCACTGCAGGGGACATGGGTTCCATCCCTGGTTGGGGAACCAAGCTCCCACACGGTGGGCAGCATGGTCAAGAAATAAAAATAAATAAATAAATAAAGAATATTCACCCGGGCAAGTACAAGTTCCCGGCCCCTCACTCACTGGGTTGAATTGTGTCAGTCAATTCTTGTTTTACACCTCTTGGCACTTGGTTTTCAGAAGGATTCTGGGTGGCAGCGACTGTCCTTTCAGACAAGGTCAACTTGCATCTCAAATGGCCCAAGATGAGGGTGAAATGTGGGACAGAAGGGGCATTCTGATGTTCGACCAAGACCAGGTCGGGGGGACTTGGTGATTTGGGAGGCTGGCCGGAATTAGGCCGCCCTGCACACAGTCACAGGCTTCACAGGGGTGGGAAGGCTTGTAGGGAAAAGGGTTAGATCGGTGATCCAGAAGAGAGAAGGATCAAAGGCTGCCCAGAGAGATGCTATCTCTCCATGGATGAATGTCCCCATAGGCATTGGCTACTCCTCTGCACTCAAGCGCTTGCTCGCCACGGAAGTTCTAGTGAGAACACATACGAGCGCTTGGTGTGGAAAATGCATGAACGAAAGGATGAAAGAATTCATTGTCTGAATTGAGCACGTGATTTTATATTCTTAGGACTCATGTTTTCTCACCTGGAAGTTGAGGGTGTGGAAGCCTTTCTGCTCCTGCTCCTGCCCGGCTTCCCTCTGTGTTGATTAGTGGCATGTGTGCTGCCCAGACATAAATAATCCTATACCAACACTCAATAATAATTTTGCCTTCTCCCTCTTGGTATCCTCTTGGGCTCTCAGCATAGGAGAATGGAGACTCTGGAGGCAGACAAGGGATGGTGTCCATGTTTGAGCTTGCCACTAAACTAATTGTGTGATGTAGGGCAGATTCTTTTATCTTTATTTTTTACTTTTTGGTTACACTGCATGGCACGTGGGGTCTTAGTTCCCTGACCAGGGATTGAACTTGAGCCCTCTGCAGTGGAAGCTCAGTCTTAACTGCTGGACCACCAGTGAAGTCCCAGGGCAGGTTCTTTTAGAACCTGGTTGTCCTGATCCTTTAAAGATGTGAGCGTGAAGTGAGATAATACACTCAAAAAGGTTTTGCAACCTGTCAGTGTTACTAGGACGGTGTTCTTTACGATGATTCCACACAGTGGGAGCTCAGTAAACTCTCAGTAAACAAAGTGAAGGAGTTTCTGGATTTTCTTCTATAAATACCTTTGCTCAGGCTTGGCTAACGTTAATTCCTCTGTGTGTGTGTGTTTAAGGGCCTTCATCCCAATGCTGCCGGGAGCTTAAAGCAGTGTGACCAGAAGTTCTCCATCACCCCATAAAGCCCAGCACCTAAGCGATCCACCTTTGTTCCTCCCGTAAGTCAACAGAAGCGGTGGGGGTAGGGGTGGGGTGGGGGAAACAAAGGAGCCCTTAGCAGGTAGGAGCAAGTCTCTGTGCAAGTCACCACCAATAAAATCTAATCAATGCAACCCCTTTTAAGTTGGTTGGATCAGTGACCCAGAAAATAGCTCCCCTGCAGAAAAGGAAATGATAGTCAATAAACTGAGACGTCAATGGAAAAAATCTATTAAAGCGAGTGAGATATCAGGAGACCTCTGGTGTTAACGGAGACCCTTTGGAACGGAGCCACGGACAGAGAGTGGGTTTTTAACCCTCTCGAGGCCAGAGTCGCTTCTGCCCCAACTCGGCAGCTTCTGCAGCTTCTGTGCTTTGCTCAGTCCTACGTCTCCCCAAGGGCTTCCCTGGTGGCTCAGGGGTAAGAATATGCCTGCCAGTGAAGGAGACACAGGAGATGCAGGAGACGTGGGTTCAATGCCTGGGTCAGGAAGATCCCCCGGAGAAGGAAATGGCAACCCACTCCAGTATTCTTGCCTGGAGAATCCCATGGACAGAGGAGCCTGGGGGGCTACAGTCCATGGGGTCGTAAACGAGTCAGGCACGACTTAGTGTCTAAAGAACAGCATGTCTCTCCAAATGGTAGGGAGAAGCCCATGGTGTGCTGAGTGCTTTGGGCTGCTTGCCCATTCAATGTTCCCTCCTAGATGATTGGCAGGTGGGACTAGTCTGAGGCTCTGTCTGGGGGGCTTCCTTAGAGATGACACCTCTCTAGCTCACAGGGAAAGGAGCTGGGGGTCTCTGTGTCCTCAGTTGTAAGAGCTGCTCTGATCTGGTTGTGTGGAGCCAGATGCCTCACCTGAGCTGGGCCTGTGGCCCCCACCCTGCCAAGCAACAAGGCCTCTCGCCTCTGGAATTTACAAGGAGACAAAAGCTGTCCCCGAGAATCTGTTCTGCAATAAAGTCAAGTGTTTTCCTGGCCTGCCTGTGGTGTCAGTGACCCTTCATACTCGCCGTGATTGAGTAGGGCAGATGATGACGGTAAAACTGTTGAATCAAGAAAGATGCGGGATATACAATGGAATATTACTCAGTCATAAAAAGGAACACATTCAAATCAGTTCTAATGAGGTGGATGAACCTAGAGCCTATTATACAGAGTGAAGTTAAGTTGGAAAGAGAAAAACAAATATATATGAATGCATATATATGGAATCTAGAAAGATGGTACTGATGAACCTATAGGCAGGGCAACAAGGGAAACACTGACATAGAGAACAGACTTACGGACATGGGAGAGGGGGAGGGAGGAGAGGGTGGGACGAATGGAGAGAGTAGCATGGGAGCATATACACTACCATATATAAAATAGAGAGTCAATGGGAATTTGCTGTTTGACTCAGGGAACTCAACCAGGGGCTCTGTAACAACCTAGAGGAGTAGGAAGGGGTGGGAGATGGGAAGGAGGTTCAAGAGGGAGGGGACATATGTGTACCCATGACTGATTCATGTTGATGTATGGCAGAAACCAATGCAATATTGTAAAGCAATTATCCTTCAATTAAAAACAAATTAATTAAAAAAAGAAAGATGTGGGAAACACATGAACAGGAGAGTAGCTCTCAGAATGGCATGTACAGGTTGTGGGATGGCCAGACAGTCCACCCCAGGCCCTTGTCCCATGCCCCTCATGACCACCAGCCCTGAGCTGCACGGATTATGTCTGTGCGTGCAGCTGCCACTTGGGTCTTTTGGAATGAGGGCTGCTGTTAAGAAAAGTCACCATTGCATCAGGTTCAACAGACAGTGACAATGTCTAAGATGAAGGACATTTAGATGTGCTGCTGTACTGTGAAGAACCGTGAAGGTTAGAGTAAGTTTAATGGGGGACTTGGTGATGTGGAATTGGGGTAATCCAGATGGGGGCCAGCTTGGGGGCAGAGCATTGTAGGGAGTAAGACCTTGGCTGTGCTCTTCCTCCTTTCCTTTGCCTTTAGACAGATTTTGTTAATTAACTGTGTCGAGTCACCACACACATCTTTTCCGGTCGTGTGTGCATGCTAAGTCGCATCAGTCGTATCCAACTTTAGGTTATTAGGTTATCATCCTTTAAGTTATTATTATTGTTATTGATATTAATCTTTGAGTTTTACAGTCTTTTGTTTTGGCCATATTGAGAGGCATGGGGATCTTAGTTCCCCCACCAGGGATCGAACCCTCATCCCCTGCAGGGGAAGCATGGGGTCTTAACCACTGGACTGCCAAGTCTTATTTTGGAAGAAGTAGAATCATAAAGCTTTAGTATTTATGCCATCTCAGTGTTAGTGGGGTCTAAGGGGAGATATTGGCAATGGCTTGGCTTATCGGGGACATTTCCATGGCTCATGGGTAGGTGTTTATGCCCTAAGGGGCCAGAAGCCCACAAAAATAAGATAAGATTACTGGATGAGACAATTACAGACAAATATCTCCAGACTAGGGTTAAAGGTCATCCTAAATATAGTTTTTTTTCAAAAAAAAACAATTACATTATAACTGATGTGTATATATATATATATATATATATACACATACATTCTTTTCAGATTCTTTTCTTTTATAGATTATTACAGGATACTGAGTATAGTTCCTTGTGCTATACAGGAGATCCTTGCTGGTCATCTACTGTGTTAAACATAGTGTTTAGAAGCCATGACCTGGGTGTTCGGAGTGCTTGTTGGGTGTCACTGTTCCCAGATCTCTAAGTGGGCAGAGTTAGCGCATGTGTATGGGTACACACACCAGGCTCCCCTGGTGGCTCAGTGGTAAAGAATCCACCTGCCAATGCAGGAGACACAGGAGATGCAGTTTCGACCCCTGGGCTGGGAAGATCCCCTGGAGAAGGAAACGGCAACCCACTCCAGTATTCTTGCCTGGAAAATCCCATGAACAGAGTAGCCTGGAGGGCTACAGTCCATGAGATCACAAAAGAGCTGCATACAACTTAGCGACTAAACTTAGCGACAGAGGATGAGATGGCTGGATGGCATCATGGACTCGATGGATGT
Source organism: Capricornis sumatraensis (assembly GCF_032405125.1). NCBI lineage: Eukaryota > Metazoa > Chordata > Mammalia > Artiodactyla > Bovidae > Capricornis > Capricornis sumatraensis. The sequence goes on from NC_091076.1 coordinate 93,636,072, forward strand.
GAGTCTGAGTGAACTCCAGGAGATGGTGATGGACAGAGGGGCCTGGCATGCTGTGATTCATGGGGTCGCAAAGAGTTGGACATGACTGACCAACTGAACTGAACTGGACCACCACCGTGCACACACAGAGCCACATTAAGATTATGGGCACACCTCAGATACATTGCAAGTTTAGTTCCAGACCACTACAATAAAGCACATATTGCAAAAAAAAAAAAAAAAAAAGGATCTGAAGGTTTTTTATAATAATAATAATTATTATTATTTTGGCAATGCCATGCAGCATGCAGGATCTTAGTTCCCTGACCAGGGATTGAACCCTTGACTCCTGCAGTGGAAGAGTGGAGTCTTAACCACTAGACTACCAGGGAAATCCCTAGAGGATTTTTTTTTTTTTAAGATAATTAAAACAGGAGTCAACAAACAACAACCTTTAGGCCAAATGTGGCCGGTTGTTTTGTGAATAAAGTTTAATTGGAGCGTTGCCGAGCAGCTCTTTCCTTCCATCCTTTCTGATGATAACCACATTGCTTGAGAGGTGTCAGGTATTATGGGGTTACATTTGGTGGGGATTGTGAAAGATGTCCTAATGTGTCTGAGGATGTAACTGATAAGCACTCCGTGAGGATATAGCTTTTGGAGCTGGGCCTGTCTTGCTCCTAGGGTGCAGGAATGTGTCAGGAAGAGAGTCACTTTTCCCGAGAATATGAGAACCAAATTGGACTCTGTCTTCATCTGCCATCTCAGGTTGGTCACGGCCTCCAGGAGATGACAGCAAGGTTTCCACTAGTGGTGACAGAATAAATTGACAGACATGCTGCAGAGACATGATTTGAGTTTCTGGTTCCTCTGAGTCATGGGTTTATGCCTTTGTTAGGACCTGGAGGTTTTCTTTGATGTTTAAGGGGACATTTCAGAAGCATCCCTTTGCCTGGTGGATCGAGAGCCTTGGGTGAGGTTTCATCTATTCCCATTCCAGGAGCAGGCCCAAGTCTGTTCCTTTGAGAACTTTCTCCCTCATCCCTTTCAACTCAGTGACTCCCCAGCTTAAGAGGCCCATGAATACAAGTCTGAAATACTTGAGAAAAATGAACTACCCATTGCCTGAGCTTTGGAGTCTGGTGATCTTTGCCTTTTAGTGTTATCTCTGGTCTATTCACTTCACCTCTTTGAGGCCCAGTCTCATCTGTAAAATTAAAGCCAATTATATCTTCCTCACTGTGTTATTTTCAGGATCAAACAAGATGATGTTTGTAGAACATAGTTGTTTTGTTCAGTCGCTCAGTCGTGTCTGACTCTTTGTGACCCCGTGGACTGCAGCATGCCAGGCTTCCCTGTTCTTCACCAACTCCCGAAGTTTGCTCAAACTCATGTCCATTGAGTCGGTGATGCCATCCAGCCATCTCATCCTCTGTCGCCCCCTTCTCTTCCTGCCTTCAATCTTTCCCAGAGTACTTACCATCTTAACTGGCACATAGTATGAGCTTGGAAATTATAATTCCTTTCCTTTTCTAAGACAGGATTATATTGACAACGAGTGTCTTATGTTACAGACTATAAGAGAGACATTTTTGGAAACAGGAGATGACATTGATAAGAAAGCATCTGTGTTATAAGAGAAGAGTGGGGTGGAGTTAGAGGACCCTACTGGCCTCCAAGGCTTTGACCACAAAGGAGCCAAATGGAGGCCTCAGCCAGGAGTTGTATGTTTCTAACACAAGGTGGCAGTGTTGGCAAACACACCACATCCCATGCGCCACAGAGAGGCTCAAGAAATTTTACCACCAATTTAAATTATTTTTAGAATGGGAATGTTCTTGGAGATCACCTACTCCCACAATTGGACACCTCGGGAAATGGAGGCCTAGAAAGGGGAAGAGCTGTCCCTAAGATCCCAGAGCAAGTCAGTGGCAGAGCTGGGTTCCCAATGGATCGTTGTCACCCTGCTCATTCCATCACATTCCTTGCCTCAGGGTGGGAGGTAAGGGAAATTACTCGAGCTTGAGAGCCCTTGGTTCAGTCTTAGCATCTCTGTTTTCAGAGGCACCAACAGGAGCCCCCAAAAGGTTTATATGATTACTGGAAGTAAACAGAGAGATCCCAGAGGCCCCAAGATCTTAATTGTATATCCCTTGCCTCACTTACCGTTAATTAGTATCCTGTTGACAGAGGCAATAAGAAAACCATTTTTCCTCTCCTCCTCCCTGCAATAGTCTGGTATTTTCTTAGGTCCAGGGTGAATGGGTGGCCCAGTTCTGGTTTGCTTGCTCTCTCACAGGAGTTAAAGGACTCCAATAAATAAATAAATATGTTTTTTAAAAAGGACCCCAATCTAGCTGCATTTGTTGAGGGTTTGCTGTTGATTTGGCTTCTGCTCTATGCCAGGAACCGGGTAAGTCCTGATGGCCCCACCCTCACTGGGTGATGCTGGGAAATAATGGTTACATCCAACTCAGAGCTGAGGCGGCCAAGGCACAGAGAGGTGAAGTAACTCACCCAGGGTCACGTAGGCTTTTCCAGATTCTGAGCTTGTTTTTTCTAGGCTGGCCCGGTAGGGTGAGGGAGTGGTCATGGTGGTAGATGGAGACGGCCCACCTTTAGGATTTGTGTCCTCAGACCAGGCGCTTTGTCCTGCCTCAGAAAGTCCCTGAGCGGCAGGTTCTGTGAGCCGACTCTCTCGCCCCCTCCCCTTACAACTTCCCACGGGTTCCTTTCCAGAGCAGTCACTGGCTGAACAGGTTGCTAGTGGAAATGTGGTTTTCAAATTTGGGAAACCTCCATTAAGTCCTTTTATTTAAGGAGGATGTCATTATCACGCCTCCCCGAGGACTATTACGGTTCTATTAGGCAAGGCCGCAGACTTCCTAGGTACTGTCTGGGGTCTGACTGCTGGGCAGGAAAATGTGAGACAGGAAGAAGGGGAGGCAGGAAGGGGAGAGAGAACTGGAGATGGGGAGGGGGAGGAGAAGGAAGAAAGGAGGAGAAAGAGTGAATTAAGGGAGGAGTGAGGAGTCACACACACACACACACACACACACATGCACGCACGCACGCATACACACACACGCACGCACGCACGCATACACACACACGCACGCACGCACGCATGCACACACGCACACACACGCACACACGCACGCACGCACACACACACGCACACACGCACGCACACACATGCACACACGCACACACACACGCACGCACACACACACACACGCAAGGGCATGCTCACCCTTTGCTCCCTGAAGTGTGGGGAGAGGGCAGAGACCCTGGCCTCTGGCCCACCTGCTAGTCCAGAGCCTTGAAAATTAACCTGGAGGGGACATGCCGACCCTTCCTTCTTTCACCCTTTGGAGCAGACCCTTCCTGTCCTCTTGCTGCCAGTCCCACCTCAGGCCTCTGGGTTCAGACTTGAGGCGTGGGGGTTGTGTGAAGGAGAGAGGCTGAGGAGGCCCCGGGAGGGCAGTTCTGGAAACTGGGTCTGGATTCAGGGCCTCGGCCGTCCTGATGACTTCAGTGAACACAATGTTCTCCTGTCCTCTGCCCGTGTCTCTAGAAGGTAGGCTTCAGAGAAGCAGGATTGGGATTTCCTTGGTGGTCCAGTGGTTAAAACTCTGCACTTTCACTGCAGGGGCCATGGGATCCATCCCTGGTCAGGCAACTAAGATCCCACATGTTGTGAGGCATGACCAATAAATAAATCAGTTCAGTTCAGTTCAGTTGCTCAGTCATGTCCGACTCTTTGCAACCCCATGAATCGCAGCACGCCAGGCCTCCCTGTCTATCACCAACTCCTGGAGTTCACTAAAACTCACGTCCATCGAGTTGGTGATGCCATACAGCCATCTCATCCTCTGTTGTCCCCTTTTCCTCCTGCCCCCAATCCCTCCCAGCATCAGAGTCTTTTCCAGTGAGTCAACTCTTCGCATGAGGTGGCCAAAGTACTGGAGTTTCAGCTTTAGCATCACTCCTTCCAAAGAAATCCCAGGGCTGATCTCCTTTAGAATGGACTGGTTGGATCTCTTTGCAGTCCAAGGGACTCTCAGGAGTCTTCTCCAATACCACAGTTCAAAAGCATCAATTCTTCGGCGCTCAGCCTTCTTCACAGTCCAACTCTCACATCCATACATGACCACTGGAAAAACCAAATAAATGAGTAATAAAATTTTTTTAAAAAGCTGGGCTTTCTCTCCACTCTTGGCTTCTCCTGGGCTCCTTGAGCAGTGCCACATGTATAGTAGGTGTTCACTAGGTGTTTGTGGGATAAATAATGAAGTATGGATGAAGAAATAATTCTACTAGTTTCTTATCCTCTCCCTTGTTGAGTTTAAAACAGCCTTCCGATGCTAATGGATCTTTTCTCTGTTCTCAGCAAAGGCGAGTGATCTTGAGGCCTTCAGATTATCCTCTGAGACACACACACACACACACACACACACACACACACACACACACGCACACACACACGGGGTTTATGGAGGGTCAGGAACCGCGTGGCAAGCAGCTGACACTGGCTTGGCCACAAGAGAAAGAAAAAAGTATATGCCTCTCCTGGGACCTGTCTGTTAGGGGGTTACCAGCCACAGGCTGGAAGCGGTTTTAACCTCTGGGCAGGAAGGCGCTGCTCTTTAGACAAACATCCTGCCTGGGAAATCCCCCTGGCCCGGGGGTAGGTGGGGGTCCCTGTGGCCTGGCAGCCTCCCTCCTTGCCATCCTGGTTTCTACAGACCCATCCCTGTCTCCAGGCTTGAGGCCAGGCACCCCCCCTGCACTGTCAGGAGCCCCAGGAGAAAGAGCCCAGGCCCCTGGGGCACCCCTCGCTTGGAGCTCCTGTGCAGAAGTGATTAATGAGGCAACAAGCCTTTCTTCCCCAGCTGTGTCAACACTCCCCAGGCTGCCTGGAAGTGGCCCCTTAGCTGCAGGTATGGGAAGCAGCCCCAGGTCTCCTTTATGCCTGTTTTTCCCTCACCAGGGGCTCCCTTTAGGGCTTTGGGCCTCCTACTGGGTCATCAGAGTCCTGAGGGTGATGATGATGCTAATGGTGATGATGGTGATGATGATTTTATGATGCCAATAGCACCTGATATTTGCAGAGGGCATGGCCTTCCTTTTCCTCAGCTCCTTCTTCCAACTGCCAGAGCCAGAGGCTTGTGTGTGACTCTCTTTGGGTCACAGGGAGCAACTGAACTATAGTTGCCAGAGCTTATGCCACTCCTCTGTGAAGTTTTCTTCTTCTTTTTTTTAAATGATTATTATTTTTGGCTGTGTTGGGTCTTCACTGCTGCGTGGGCTTTCTTTAGCTGTGGCAAGTGGGGACTGCTCTCCAGTTGCAGTGTGTAGGCTTCTCATTGCGGTGGCTTCTCTTGTTGCAGAGCATGGGCCCTAGGTGAGGGGGCTTCAGTAGTTGTGGCACGTGGGCTCAGTAGTTACAGCTCCCCGGCTCTAGAGTGAGAGCTCAGTTGTTCTGGAGCATGGGCTTAGTGGGATCTTGCATGTGGGATCTTCCCGGACCAGGGATCAAATCTACATTGGCTGGCAGATTCTTTACCACTGAGCCACCAGGGAAGCCCCTGTGAAGGCTTCTTTGATCACCCTGGCAGATTCTGTGCACACCCTCATCCCCCAGTCACTGCTGGGTATTGTCACTGCCTGGGGAACACATCTGTTTCCCCCCCTGCTTCCTTAAGGGCTGGGTCTCATTCATTTTGTATCTGCAACGCTCTTCCCCTGCCATCCTCACTCTCACAGCAGCCTAGCATGACGCTTGGCATGGGTGAGGATAAATACTTATTGAATGAACGAATGACCTGTAGATCTGGAATGATCTGAAATTCCAGGGCTTTGGTCTGTCTGTGGTTCTGCAGCCCGACTCCCTTGTGTTCCTGCTGGTTCAAACCCGCCCATGACCACACATCCTGCCTCTGGCCCCAGCTCGTCCTCATGGGACTCAGTGATTGCCACCCCAGGAACTCTGATGGAGCAGCAGATTGTGAATCTGTGCTGGTGGGGGGGGGGGGGAAGGAGGAGGAGTAGTGAGGATGGGGTCGGGGGGATCAGGAAGCTAGAAACAATCGTATGATGTTTTTTTAAATAAACTTTAAATTTTGAAATAATTTTAGATTAAAAGAAAAGTTGGAACAGAGTTGTACAGAGTCCTGTACACCCTTGAGCCCAGTTTCCCCTCATGTTAACCTCTTCTATAACCAAGGTACTTTAGTCAAAACTGAGACATTAACATGGGTACTTTAGTAGTAATTAAACTCCTGTCTTTGTTTGTATTTCATCAGTTTTTCCATCCGTGTGCTTTTTCTGTTCCACGCTCTCATCCTGGATCTCACATAGTATTTAGCCCACATGATTTGGAAAATGATGTTTTATTTAAAAACTCGTGCGTGTCACTTTCTGTTTCATAATCCATCTGGGTTGATTTTATGTGGGAACAAAGCTTTTTCCAGCCAAATATTCCAGTAAGCGATTGTCACCGTGTTTGTTTCTCACGGCTTCCCTGGCTCTCCTGCACCCTGCTGTGGCTCTCCGGAGAGTGAAGCAGGGTCCCAAGACGACAATCTCAGGGCATTTTCTGGATTCACAATATTAAAATCTGCTGACGGCTGGTCTGATGTGAACAAGAAACAGGGTTCATTGGGTCAGTCTAGGCCTGAGGGTGGCAGAGGGCTGGATGAGAAAGGATGGATGTGATTGTGCTTTGGCGAGGTTTAGGGAGAAGAGGGCTCTTGGGGCGGTAGCCTGGGGTCTCCTGAGAGGCAGGGACGTGATGTTTGAGCCGTGTTGGAATAGAATTCTCCTGGGTTCCCCTGGTTCATTGGTCCTCAGCCTTTGTCTCTCTCTTTCTCTTTTCTGTGCTGTGCTTAGTCGCTCAGTCGTGTCCAGCTCTTTGTGACCCCATGGACTGTAGCCCGCCAAGCTCCTCTGTCCATGGGGATTCTCCAGGTAAGAATACTGGAGTGGGTTGCCATGCGCTCCTCCAGGGGATCTTCCCAACTCAGGGACTGAACCCAGGTCTCCCGCATTGCAGGTGGATTCCTTACCATCTGAGCCACCAGGGAAGCTGCCAGGGAAGCCCTCTCTCTTTTCTATTGAAAGGGTTAACAGGTAGGAAGGCCAGAGGTCCCCAAGCAGTAGGAGGAAATGAATTGCAAGTGCCAGACTTTTTTCCCCCTTCTCTACACAAAATTAAAAGAGGTTTCTTTTAGTTCTATGTTGAGGACACCTGGTTCTGTCTGAACTTTTCTCAAACCTTGAGCTAACCAATGCGTTTTTCTTATGAAAATGTGTTTTTTTAAGCTGTGTTAATGAAACTATGTATTTGCTTTGGAATCTGCCTTTCTTCAAGATGGTTCCGCCTAAGACTAACTGTTTTTCTTTTCTCAAACCTTGGACTGATAATGGCGTGACAAACCAGTACTCATGTCAATTGTTTTATGGCCAGAGATGGCATATTTTGTGCCATTCTATCTCAAAAATGCATATTGTGGGAGAGGGGCCTGGTGAAACTCCCTCACCCTTAAGGTGTCTCTCTTATCTGATGAACAGCTTGCTAACAGACAGACATAAAATGCCTTGCTAAAAACTAGCAAGGGGGCATTCATTCTGTCCCCTTCTGATGACTATGTCAGAAGCTTCCCCTATCTCTTTTATACTTTAATAAAATTCTGTTACACAACATGCTCTGAGCGGTCATGCCTGGTCTCTGGCCCTGTATCAAAATCTTCCCCTCCAGAGGTCACGAATCCCAGGGTAGCACACAGCTTGCAGCAGTAATCTTTCACTATCTTTTCACATGTGTATCTATTGGCACCCTCACAGCTTTGATTTTGCTTGCATTCCTGGTCAGCTGGAATAATCAGAGTTAAAATTTCAATTAAAGTGTTACCGGATGTTCTGTTAAGAGCAGACACGAACATTACTCCTGCTTTAAGGAAGACAGACTCTTCCTGTGCACTGAAAGCTTTAGAGAGCTGAAAGGCTGGGGGAGAGAGAAGCAGAATGCAGGCAGGGCGATGGGTCAGTTAAGGCCACCGCTCTTCGGCCCCCTCCCCAGACCCGCTCCCCTGCTGGTACAAGTCTCTGTCCAATGTCCATTGATGTCATTTCCACACTTGTGATTTCTAAGTCTCTTTGTTTCATGAGGTGGACAGGCTGGTGGGGCTGAGGGAGGATGTGGGAGGGAAGGCATCTGGAGTTTGGTTTTGGAACTCTTGCTACTTTTGAAAGGATAGCAGTGACTTCTGGAAGAGCCCTCTGCAGATTGGCAGCTCTGGTCAGGGCCTGGGCAGAGGCAGGAGGAGGGGGAGGAGAAGGCTGAGGATGGAGAGCACCGCCTTGGCTGGGAGGGCCTGAGGCCAAACGGCCAGCCCACACCCTCAGGCTTCTACCCACGGCTCTCAAGTTCTCATACTTTTTGGAAGGAGGAGGCCACAGAAGGCCAGCACCAAGTCAGCAGATAGGAGAGCCCTGGACACAGTGCATTAAGTGGGCAACTCTTGCCATCTCTGGGTGGAGGGAGCCAGGATGTGTGTCGTGGGAGCAAGGAGCGTTTCCCACTGTCTCCATTATTCTCTGCTACGCATCCACTGCCTGGTCCAAATGTGGTCATCTCAAAGTTCCACAGTAGGTGCTCAGTGCCTTAAGGATCCTTGAATGGTGGTTTGAAACCTCATCATTTCCCTCCCTGAGTCATTCTCCCAATTCAGACCATGTCAGCTGGTTTAGAAAATAAATAGGTTTATTGTGCTGGATGGGTTTTGGGGTACTTGCCTGCCCATCCCTCATTCCAGCCTCTGTAGGAAGTGCTGGATTTAAAAGTGGAGGTGGGACTTCCCTGGTGGTCCAGTGGTTAAGAATCCACCTTGCAATGCAGGAGATGCGGGTTTGATGCCCGGTTGAGAAACTAAGATCCCACATGCCACAGGGCAACTAAGCCTGTGTGCCACAACTGTGGAGCCCATGTATCACAACTAGGGAGCCATGCATCGAAGATCCACGTGCCACAACTAAGACCCAACACAGCCAAATAAATAAATAAATACTAAACAAAAAAAAAAAAACAAAGTGGAGGTGTCCTGGGTCCCCGGGTCCCTCCTTACTGCTCTCAATAATTGGAGCAGGGGTGGGCACCTGACCTAAAGACAGGCAACTATAGACTGGCTAGTGACCCAAGGCCTGCCTGAGCTAGAACTGGGCCAATTGGATCCCTGTCTTGAATCTTCACTGGGTAACAGAAGCTGGATCTGGTGGCAACTCGGATAGTAGCTGGTGGGGAATCTGTGAAGCTGAGGATGAAAAGTCAAAGCCTCCTGCAAACCACAGTTAGAAGGGAGCTGAAGAAACAGAGTGGAGGAAATGGTTGGCAGAGAGAGGACAATGGTACAGATACCCAGAGGGGAACAGAGCAGCTTCAAGACAGGGGCCAAATGCTGCGACCTTCTCTGCACATGGGCTTTCCCATGTGCATTCAGGCTCTAGACCCCTGACCACATATATCCTTGTCACCCACTCCCCTTTCCTTGGGGTGACTTAAGTGGTCTCTGTTCCTTGGAGGTACCTGAGCCAGATCAGAGTAGAGGTCCATCTTGCCCATTTCCGAGAGCCCAGGGCCTGCCTTCCAGCATCTTTGAGATGGTGAGATCTTCTCCAGGACTCTGAGCAGAACTAAGGAATGTGTTTCTCACGCATTGTTTTGTCTTATGCTTGTGGTGAATTAGGGGTGACATAGGTTTTGGGGGTATGGCTGGGGAACTAAGTGCTCTCTGGGAAAATGAGGGTTGAACTTGAAATAACCAGTTGAACAAGGGCCTCGGAGGTTGGGGCCTGAGCTTGGTGTTCTTGTGCAGCTTATTTGGGATCTCACTTCTCTCTTCAATGCCTTCCCTCTTGATCCTAAAGCCCTACTCAAGTCTCTCTCTCTTAGAAGACCTTCTGTCTCATTGTCTTGGAACTCTGTCTATCCTACAAACATCATCTCTTCATCCCAGAACTTTCTTTTTTAAAAACCAAACCAAACCAAACCAAAAACCCATTTATTTATTTGGCTGTGCCAGGTCTTAGTCTCCTCATTCAGGATCCTTTTTTTTTCCTTTTTCTAATTGCAGTATGTGGGATCTAGTTCGTGGACCAGGGATCGAACCCAGGTCCTCTACATTGGGAGAGTTGAGTCTTAGCCACTGGACCACCAGGGAAGTCCCTGGAACTTTTTCTTGTGTGTGTTTGGATAGCATTCTTTTTTTGCAATCATCATTCTCCTGATGTCCTGATACTGTATTGTTTATCATATAAATATGAACCTTTAAGAAAGCAATAGAAAATCACCAAGAAGGAAATATTTATTTGATTAAGAGAAATTTGGAATTTGTAAAATTCTTCAAGTGACTTGAGTAAGTGCACTGGTTGCTTTTGTCTGATTCAGAGCCTTAATTTTCCAAAATCTTGCCTTGAGATGTAGCAAGCGTCTCTAAAAGAGATTCCTCCAGCTAGGCTAACTGTATTTTCTTATCTTCTTCCTATTGTAATAGTTTTGTTTTCTGTTCTCAATCTGGTTTCTCATGCTAAATAGTTAAAACCAAAAGCTGTTCATAATCCTCTCCTTGTTTTTAACAAGTTAATCTCTAACAATGGAGGATGCCTTGCTGGAATAACAGGATTTGGGTTTCTTGTTGACCAAAAAGCAAAATTCTTTTGGTCACCTATTGGTACTACATAATGTGGTCCTACTGGTCTTGGAGGGTCTTCTTGGGAGGCACGGGGTAAATGTGGTTCACTCTGGGGACCCAGACCCTGATGATGGAGACTTTGAGGACCTGTCATCCATATGAACTCCTACTGGAGTTAAACATCCTGCTCAAGTCATTTGGCATCCCAGAGCTTTTTGAAGGCATCATGTACTTCCTCACCTCCCATGGATTCCTCAACCTTCTTCCCACCATCCCATGAAGACAGATGTGGGAGTCCATGGATTGAGTCGAGAGGCGGACTTTGGTGGATTTTGAAGTTGATCTTACTAGAGTCACCAATGACCTCCTTGGCTTCAACTACAATTTGGTTCTCATCCTCACGTCCTCATCGCTCTGCTATATGGAACCCTTTCTCCTCCTTTTGTCTATCAGCAATCCTGGTCCCCTGGATAGCACTCTTCCCTGCTCTTATTCCTCCCGGATCTCCTCGCTGGCCCCTGGTCTCTCATCTTTTTCCACTCTTCCTCAGCTGGCCTCTCTTCTTCAGCTCTCTTCTCCCTATACCCTCCCTCTGGCTTGACTCACTTGAGCCCATCTGTCTTTAGCTTGCATGGTAATATCTCCAGCCTCAACTTTGTCCTGAACCCATCATATCTCCTTTTGGTTATTTCATCTGAGCATCTTCCATTCACCCAGAGTCAACAAGTCCAAAATGGAGTGCAGCCGCTGTTCCCCCCAGCCCCTCCTCTCCTGTTTCTCTGTTTGGTTTGCTGTCGCCTCCGTGCGTGTACGTGCTATGTGCATGCTGTGTTGCTGCTTCAGTTGAGTACGACTCTGTGTGTCCCTGTGGACCATAGCCTGCCAGGCTCCTCTGTCCTTGGGATTCTCCAGGCGTGATTACTAGAGTGGGTTGCGATGCCCTCCTCCAGGGGATCTTCCTGACCCAGGGATCGAACACATGTCTCTTATGTGCACAATCACCTAAATCAGAAACCTGGAAATCGAGGTAGACTTTTCCTTCTCCCTCACCCTTCGTGCCTACTTAGTCACCAAGGTGTGTAGCTTCTTACAGAAATCTCTTTAACTCCATCCCGGCTCTCCATCTCCACCACCACCTCCATCTCCATGGACCGTCTTGGTCCATGACTTCATTTTTTCTCCCTTAGATTATTTCTCAATATCCCGACTGACTTTTCTGCCTCCACATACTTCCAGCTTCAGTCCCCCCTCTCCACGGGTGCCAGCATTCTCTCTCTAAAAACAGATCAAAAAATGCCATTTTCTGTCTAAAAACTTTAAATAGTTTCCCATTGCCAGGAAAATAAGATCCAAATTTTTATCGTAGCACACAGGGCCTTTCTTTTTCTTAATTTAAATTTAATTTTTTATTATTTATTTGGCTGCTCTAGATCTTAGTTGCAGCACTTAGAGTCTTTAGTTGCAGCACATGAACTCAAGTTGTGGAATGTGGGATCTAGGGATCTAGTTCCTCAACCAGGGGTTGAACCGTGGCCCCCTGCACTGGAAATACTGAGTCTTAGTTCCTGGACCACCAGGGAAGTGTCACACATAGGGCCTTTCATGGTCCACACCAAGTTTATCTTACCACCTTCTTCTCCCGTCATGGTCCCTCCCACACACTTTGCCCCACCATCCAAGCCTCTTCCCATCTCCATCACGCTGTCTTTTTTTACACTCTACCCTCGTTTGTATAGGTATGCTAGGGCTGGAATGCTTGCGTTCCCTCGAAATCCATGTTGAAATCTAGATCCCCAGGCTGATGATGTTTAGAGATGGAGCCACTGGGAAGCGATTAGGTCATAAGGTCTGAGCCTTCTTGATCACATTGCTTATGCATGCTCAGTCACTTCAGTTGTGTCTGACTCTTTGCGACCCCATGGATTGTCCCTCCAGGCTCCTCCATCCCTGGGATTCTCCAGGCAAGAATACTGGAGTGGGTTGCCATGCCGTCCTCCAGGGGATCTTCCTGACCTGGGGATTGAACCTGCCTTCTGAGTCTCTTTCATTGCAGGTGGAATGTACTGAGCCACCTGGAAAGTCCTGGTGATATTCTAATTGCTCATTTATTTCTTCTTTGGAGAAGTATCTCTTCACATCCCTCTTCATGGATCACAGCCTTGTCATGGTGAAGGGGCTTGTGTAACTCAGTGAAGCTATGAGCCATGCCATTCAGGGCCACCAAAGACAGATGTCATAGTGAAGTGTTTTGAGAAAAGGTGGTCCACTGGAGGAGGAAATGGAGATTCACTCCAATATTCTTGCCAAGAGAACCCCATGAACAGTAGGAAAAGGCAAAAAGAGATAGTACCAGAAGATGACCCCTAGGGTTGAAAAGTGTCCAATATGCTACTGGGGAAGAGCAGAGGGCAATTACTAATTGCTCCAGAAAGAATGAAGCATGATCAGATTAGTGCCCTGTAGGGGCACATCTTATAAAGATGAGACCCCAGAGAGCTCCTTTGCCCCTTCTGCCATGAAAGAACATGAACCAGGAAGTGGGTCTTCACCAGACACCAAATCTGCCAGCACTTTGATGTTGGACTTTTCAGCCTCCAGAGTTGTGAGAAATACACTTCTTTTATAAAACCACGCACCTGCTGTGATTTTCGATATAGCAGGCTGAACAAACTAAGACCAGGTCCTTGTCCAAAAAGCGCTAGTCTGCCGGTCTTCTGGCATGATTCTACTTCAATGGAATTCAAGGCCCTGCTCTGCAATGCCCCTCCTCCCACCACTACCACTGTCAGCTCAGGAGTTGTCCTCTCTAAATTCCCACATTCTTTTGTCTCTAAAGAGCACATGGCACTTCATTTTGCAGTTATTTTTCTGTCTGTCTGACTCTACTGGATCTTGAGGCCAAGGATCACGAAGGATTCAACCAATGCCCAGCAGCAGCTGGCATATACAGGTGCTCAGACTGTGTCTGTTATTGAAGGAAGGAAGGAATGAACAAAACAAAGAATGATTTGGGCCTAGTTCTATCTAATCTGTGGGTATCAGCTGCATTGGGGGACAGGGGGTTGGAAATATGTTTCTCACATGCTATTTATCTCTACTTCCTCAGGACAGTGCCTGGTTGGTGGATCAGATGTCTAGAGGTCTTAGGTTTGGCCTGACTTAGATTTCTTTGAAATGAAAAACAACAAATAAGCATTCTTCTCTCCATTTTACAGATGAGGCAACTGAGCTTAGAAACTTTGCTAAACTCTTTCCAGGTACACAGTAGCAATCAACTTTCCAAGGGACAGGGAGCAAGGATCCGTGGGACCCCTTGGTTCCGAGTTTCTGAGCAACACAGAGCCTTCAGCACACGCAGGGTCAGAGTGATCTCCAGCCGAATTTGCGTAGGCATGGGCATGCTGTTCTCTGTAGGCCAGACCTCTTCTCCTAGGGGTTCCTGTACTCCAGAAAGTGGTCCTGTGTGTCAGGCCCAGATCTAGGATGAAGGGTGTGGGCATTTGCTACAGGCCCAAAATATAATGAGGCACCCAAAACTCAGCAGTCAGGAGAAATACAATTTAACACAATATTTTAAAAAATTCAGTACAGTACAGCCCATGCTTTCTAAAATGAATTTTTATTGGAACCAGGGTTGGGATTAGGGTGAGGTGGATGAGGCAGGGGACTGAGAGCAAGGTTGGAGCTTATCTTTGTTGAAAAATTTTTATTTTGTTCATTATGAATTTTGGCATTAATTTTGATTAAAATACTGCAGTAAAATATTATCTCTCTTGAGACTTCCCTGGTGGTCCAGTGGCTAAGACTCCACGCTCCCACTGCAGGGGCCCTGGGTTCGATCCCTGGTCAGGGTACTAGATCCCACATGCCACAACTAAGAGTTTGTATGCCTTAACTGAAGATCCTGTGTGCTGCAACTAAGACCCAGTGTAGCCAAATAAATAAATGTTTAAAACATTATCTATCCTGATTTTTGAGGTTTTGGGCACCCCCTTACCTTCTGTGCTCCAGGCAAGTGCCTCACTGATCTCCTAAAGTTTCCTTCACTGTCCTGGAGACCCTGGGTCCCAAGACGGGCAGATGTAGGTCACCACCAGGCCCCCAGGCTTCACTCCCCTGGGTGCCTGGTTGACCACAGCCCCAGCTGGCCTGTATGGAGCTATGGGCCTGGATGCTTGCTGTCTTTCACAGATTGTGACATGAGGTTTAACTTCTCATTCCTTAGGAAGTTAGGTCTCCCCTGGCCCACCGATGTTTGATTATTGAACAGCTCCCATCTGCCAGCTACCGATAGATAACAGAATTGGGATTCTAAATGCCTTCTAGACCCTGCCCTTCTCTCCAGTCCCTCTGCCCTGCCTTATCCATCCCCGTTCTCTCTTCTGACTGGTCCCTCTGCCTCTAGACTCACCCCTTTGCAGCCCTGCTTCCACAGTACTACCAGGGTCATTGGGACAAAGTGCCCATCTGACTTCAGCGTTCCCCAGTTAAACTTTCCAGTGCCCTAGGCCTAAGACCCAATACCCTAAACAAGTCCCGTTCCTGAGCCAGGCCGGCCCTCGAATCCCATCTGTGCTCCGGGCTCACGAGACCCCTCAGGGTGTGGCTGTGTGTATGCTCCCTTCTCTCCTGCTCCTCTCTCTTTGCATGTATGGTTCTTTCCCCGTGAATGCCTTGTCCCCTGAACCAGCCCAATGATCTTTTCCTATGTGCTTTATGACTCTCCTCTGTTTAGGGTTGTGCTCCCCCCACCAAACTGTGGGGTCTTGGAGGGCAAATGATGCCCATTTTGTACTCCCCTCTCCCTCTGACCCCCAGTCCCACACCCCCAGGACAGGGCCTGGCACATGATAGGCTCTGAGTGAATGAACGAATGCAAGAATGGAGAGGACAGTCTAGGATCTGCTATACTTGCAGCAGGATTTTGCACATAGCCCTGATCCCTGGCTTATTCTAGAGCTCACAGCATCAGATTTGGAAGTCAGGGGTTCCTGGTGCCCCAGTACCAGGGAGGACAAATGAGAAGACACTTCGGGAGAGCTGGGTCACTCCAGGGGAGGAAATGAAAGCTAAATTGAATTAATTAGTGGTTGTATTGAATCCTGCTTCTTGAGTATGCTAAAAGTCTGATTAAACAAACAACAAAAAGGATAGAATTGCTTAGCTACATTTTTTTTTTTTTTTTTTAGTAAGAGAAAGGAGAAAAAAACCAAACAACCAAAGATGTTGATTTAAGATGCGGCCGGGGGCTGGGGGCCCCGGGGGAACCTGGTGAAGGCTCCTGTTGTTTGGGGTCAGAGGTCACGGGAGCAGCCGCTGCCTGGGGATCAAGCTCAAGGTTCTGGAGTGATGGAAAAACCTGGCCTGACGCTTTTCCTCAGCGGACCCTTAACTTGCTAACAGGAGCCAGCTGAGTGAACACAAACAGAGGCGCTGTGCCGGCACCGGTCCCAGCTTCCTCTGAAATTTCCAGGCCTCTTTTTTCCTGTCGGATTCCAGACAGATGAAATTTTCCTGGCCCCAGCCCTGTTCCTGGCAGCATCTCCCCTCTGAATCACCATAAATCTGGGCTGGGGGTGAGTGATGGGATTTTCCTGATTGACAAGCCGCTACTCTGGTAAAATAGGAGCCTCATTTCCTAGCCTAAAAATAACTCTGGGGTGCGGGCCTGAGTCCTCCCCATCCCAAATCCCTGTAGGTATCCGCTTTGGATTTTAAATATTCATATCTGTCTGTGATTATGATTTCATCGGAGAAGGGCTTTGGAAGTGCAGATGTGAACCGCTGGGGGCCACGGTGGTCGAAAGCGACACCATTGTTCGCGGGCTCACTTCAGGGGGGCGACGCATTCCTCAGAGCCTCCATCATCCACGGAGCCCCCAATTAATTTCAATACAAACACCGGATCTGGCCTCCCCCGTACCTCTGCAGCCATAACACATGAGGTCATGCCGTTTTGGTTAACTGGAGGAGTTTCGGGGGTGAGGTGGGCGGGCTTCCAAGTCCCTGGGGATGTCTGTCCTGCATGGCTACACTGGGCTGTCTATGCACAGGGTCCACCTGCACACCCGAACTCTCTTTCTCACCTTCCTTTTCTCAGAAATTCTGAGTTTTTTTATTCTTTATCTTTCCCCAGCCCCTCCAGCTTCTTGACAACCAACCCCACTGTCCCTGCTATTCTTTGAAAACACTCAGAGCCGCTCATCGTCTATGCTCTTTCTTGCACAGCTTCATCCACCTGGGGACTTATTTTTATTCCTTCATCTGGCTCCTTGCTCTTTTTTAAAAATTTATTTGGCTGTGCTGAGTCTTAGTTGCAGCACGTGGGATCAAGTTCCCTGACCAGGGATCAAACCCCAGGCCCCCAGCATTAGGAACATGGAATCTTAACCACTGAGCCACCAGGGAAGTCCCATGGCTCCTTGTTCTTAAAGATTCCCTACAGGAGTTTCTTCCTGCAGGAAGGCTTCCTCATCACTCCATTCAGGGTCAGTTACCACTCTCTCCTCTGTATTCCTACCCTTGTGACTCAGCTGGTAAAGAATCCGCCTGCAATATGGGAGACCTGGGTTCGAACCCTGGGTTGGGAAGATCCCCTGGAGAAAGGAAAGGCTATTCACTCCAGTATTCTGGCCTGGAGAATTCTGTAGACTGTACAGTCCATAGTCCATGGAGTTGCAAAGAGTTGGACATAATTGAGCGACTTTCACTCACTCACCACTCTATTCCTACAGCTCCTTGATTCTCAAACACTAGCCCACCTCTGAGTCACTTGGAGGATTTGTAACAATACAGATTTCGAGATCCACCCCCAGTTTCTGAATCAATAGGTCTGGAGCAAGACCTGTGATTTGTATTTCATTCTTTTTTAATTTTTTTGTGGTAAAAGTCACATAATATAAACCATAATATTTTAACCATATTTAAATGCACAGTTCAGTGGCACTAAGTACATTTACATTGTTGTACTAGTCTAACCATCTATCTCCTGATGTTTTTCATCTTCCTAAACTGGAACTCTGCACCCAGTAAACACTAACCCCCCATCCCCCACCCCCACCCCTGACATCTACCAATGTACTTCTGACCCTATGAATTTGACTATTTTAGGGACCTTGTGTGCATTTTTTTTTTGCATTATGTGCATGCTCAGTTGTGTCTCACTGCCGCCTCATGGGCTGTAGCCCTCCAGACTCCTCTGTCCGTGGAATTTTCCAGGCAAGAATACTGGAGTTGGTTGCCATTTCCTCCTCCAGGGGATCTTCCCCACCCAGGGACTGAACTCAACGTCTCCTGCATCTCCTGCATTGGCAGGTGGATTCTTCACTACTGAGCCACCTGGGAACCCTGATAGTGACATTATGACCTGTTATATGGGCTCAGGTGAGTTTGGTTCCATCCCCAGATGGGGTATTTGTTCCTCCTCTTCTCTTCTCCCACCTCTAGCACCTTCCTGGTTTACAGTGGGTGCTCAGTTGGCTCCCCTGCTTTTAAAAAATATTTGTTTATTTTTTTGGTTGTGACAGGTCTTAGCGCAGCACATGAGATCTTTAGTTGTGGGATGTAAACTCTGCAGTATGTGAGATCTAGTTCCCTGACCATGATTTGGATCTGGGCCCCCTGCATTGGGAGTGTGGATTCTTAGCCACTGGACTGCCAGGGAAGTCACTTCAGTTGGGGATCTTTGAACTGGGTCACACTTGCTAATCTCCAAGGATGTGCTGGTGAGCAGGACCAGCTTGGGGCAACACTGACCATGTAAGTGCCAGAGCTGCTTGGCTGAGCAAGGGGTCTCCTCCCTTCAACTCCCCACTCCAAGGAGGAACCTGTCTAGCCACAAGTTCGGCGGAAAGGAACAATAGGTTGGCACCGAGTGGATAGTGCCCAGAAACCCCCAAGTCCAGTGGCAGATAGTTCAAAGAAGACGTTCTGCTTCTTCCCACCTGTGCCAGCTTAAGCAGGTTATTTTTGTCATTGAGCCTCAGTTTCTTCCAGCTTCTCTGGTGGCTCAGCTGGAAAAGAATCCACCTGCAAAATGAGAAACCTGAGTTTGATTCCTGGATTGGGAAGATCCCCTGGAGAAGGGAACAGTTACCCACTCCAGTATTCTGGCCTGGAGAATTCCATGGACTCTATAATCCATAGGTTGCAAGGAGTCGGACATGACTGAGCAACTTGCATTCACTCACTCAGTTTCTTCTTCTGTAAAATGGGGATAATAACCCTCCCTTCCCAGGGCTTCCCTGATGGCTCAGATGGTGAAGAATCTGCCTGCAGTGTGTGAGACCTGGGTTTGATCCCTGGGTTGGGGAGATCCCCTGGAGGAGGGCATGGTGACCCACTCCAGTATTCTTGCCTGGAGAATCCCCATGGACAGAGGAGCCTGGTGAGCTACAGTTCATGGGGTCACAAAAAGTTGGACATGACTGAATGGCTAAGCACAGCACAACCCTCTCTTCCCAGGCTGTGGTAAGGAATAAAGAGGATAACATCTGTCAGGCTTCGGGCACAGACGTTGGCACAACTGCCTCCTCTTCTCCGCCAGAGCTTCAGAACAAGGCCCTGAAGCTTTCTCTTTGTAAGTCCCATATCCTCTCCTTCATTTTCTTACAGTGACAGAGGACGGCAGTTTGAGAGGGGAATCCATCAGAACTGGAAGCAAGCTGTTTCACCCAGGCCAATTTCAGCTGGAAAACCAGGCCTTAGACAGGAGGGAGGAAAAATTATTAAAGGATTAAATCCAGAATAATCCGATAAGCCCCAGGAGGCTCAGAAAGCAATAAGCCACAGACTTAAAATCTGATCTGTGAAGTTACGGGGGCGGAATCCACATCGGAAGGCCAGGAATGGGTTTCAAATGTGCAACGCCGTTAGATCTTTTCTAAAAGGTGGCTTCATTTTCGCTCGGACAGTGTTGATTTTTAAAAAAAAATTTTTTTATCCCCTTCTCTTGTCGTGGTTTTTAATAACAATGAGCAAGCTGCAGGAGTGGGGGAACTTTAACTAAAATTCCATAAAAATAAAAATTTAATTAAAATACACAAGTCATGAAATTCCATCCTTGTAAAGTGAGATGTCTTGGGGCCCTGCTGCAAGCAGATCTTGCTCCCCGAGGCCTCCAGGTTCACACTGGCTCCTCCTCAGGGGGCCATGATAGATGACACAGAGCCTGGACCCGTGCGTTGCCAGCTGAGCAAGGAGTCGTCTTCTGGGCCCCACAGCTCTCATCTGGAAGAAGGAGGTCTCCATTGTCCTTCCAGAAAGGCTGGGAGGGCCACGGGGCTGGATTGGGGGTGTTTTACAGGACTAGAGGCACGCCCCATGTGTGGGTTTCGGGAGAGACTGAGCACCATGGGCTGCGGGGGCAGAAGGCGCCTTCTCCACATTTTCCCAGGCAGTGAGAAGAGCACAGACCTGGCCACCAGAGCCTCAGAGTCTTAGATTCTGGTCCCAATAATATCACAATGAGCTGGAATGCTCGAGCAATTCTTTTTCCAGCGGGCCTCAGTTTCCCCATCTGTAAAATGAGTCGATTGGATTCAGGGATTTTCCAAACTGTCCATTGAGGAGATTTAAAGATCTCACAGAACCTTTCTCAGAGCCTCTTTCATGTGTTTGACAGTCAAGGCTGCCCCTTCCCTTCACCCCATTTCCTTACCTCCTTTTGTCTGTTTTGCAGACTGGGTTTTCTGATAAGATTTTGTTTGGAAAAAGGGTGCTGAGGCTGAAAATGTTTGAAAACCTCTCAGGACTCTTCTGATCGCAAGACTGCAATCTGCACAGTGATGTCTGACTCCAGCATCCGTCTGGCATCGAGTTCCTCTGTCATGCTCTTGTGTGTGAGGACCCCTCCCCATGCCCTCTCTCATCATTTTATTTTCTTCTATCTTATTTTCTGAGTCACGGAACTCTGAATGGGATGACAATGACCAAACTTCTCTCCAGAAAAATATAAATAGAAAAAAAAAAACATACACTATGAAAATATAACTGTTTAAGCATTCAGATGCCTTTGGGGGAAAGAAAAGGTCTTCCTTTGGGAAAATGACTTGATGGTGCTACAGATCCCAGAGAGGGGCATGAAAAGGGTGCCCTTAACAAAGGAATGACTAACTGTGCTGTATAAGAAAATGGTTCTGTTTGCAGAGAGTCTCACTGCCCTGCAGGTACTGCTCTGGGTTGACCCAGACTGGAAATCAGTCCCTCCCTATGACTTCAATACAAAAAAATGCATTACAGACTTGGCCAAAGTTTTGAGGACCAGCAAGGTAGGGTAGATGGAAACCCTTTCTATATTCAGACTTTTGGTAGCAAGTGATTAAACCTCAACTCAAATTTCTTAAGGAAAAAAAACAAGAAAAATGAAATGTGTTGGCTTCCCTAGCTGGGAAGTTGACGGGTGGAGCCATGGCCCCACTGAGTGGTACACCTCAAGGGCGCACTGTTCACATTGTGGCAGCTCAAGTGAATCCAGGGACTCAAAGGACACCTCCCTTCTTGTCCCCCTGTCTCTCTTGGCATGGCATCTTTTGGTCTTGGCTTCCTTCTCTTTCCTGTAGAGAAGCTTCTTCCTTAGAGTTGGGAAAATGGCCCCAGAAGCCCCTGGCCCACTTGAACCAGCTCAGTCACCTTGGGGATGGGGTCCCTTAATTGGATTGGGCCAGGCCTGGGTCATGTGCTCAGTTTGGGGGCTGTTGGACTGGAATATTGTCTATTTTCTACACCTCCGGAAATACAGGGGGCTTCCCAGGTAGCTCAGTGGTAAAGAATCCACCTCCCAAGCAGGAGACCCGGGTTCGATCCCTGGTTCGGGAAGATCCCCTGAAGAAGGAGATGGGAACCCACACCAGTGTTCTTGCCTGGGAGATGCCATGGACAGAGGAGCCCGGCAGGCTACACAGTCCACAGTGTTGTAAAGAGTCAGATGCGATTTAGCGCCTAAACAAACCATCACCAACCAGAAACAAAGAATTGGGGAAAAGCAGTTATCTGTTTTTACCAGATGGTAAAAGAGACACTGGGCAGATAAAAAACACACAACACATGCACAAACACCATCAAAGCAAAATGATGCCATACTTGTGTATGAGGGACTTTTGTGTGTGTACTGAAGTCACAGAGAGGGGCTGATTTCTCTGTCCACGTCAATCCAGAGTACAAAAAGGGCAATGCCTGCAAGGTGGTGAGATACTCCACAGACTGAACTAAATTGGAAGACCATAAAGCCAGTGATAAACAGAAAAGTCATTATCCAGATTCCAGAATTCCTGGAGGGGCTGGGAGGGGTGTATGTGGGACAGGGTAGGCACTGATTTTTTTTTATTATTTCTTTCTTCCTTATTTATTTATTTATTTTTAAAAATATTTTGTCTTTTTTTTTTTTTTTGCCACATCTTGCAGCATATGGGATCTTAGTTTCCAGACCAGGGATGGAACCCACATTTCCTGTATTAGAAGGCAGAGTCTTAACCACTGGACTGCTGGGAAAGTCCAGTACTGATTTTATTGGAACTCAAAGGATCCCGTGTTTTAGCTGACATCTGGACCACACACACACGCAATATTACATACAATTCTGAAGATGCATGCTCCCCTGAAACCCATCCAGTAGAGATCCCCCCTCATCTCGGACCCAGCCTCTTCTTCTGGACTTTATTTCCTTCCTCCACACTTACTCATGGATTTCCTCTGGTGCAGCAGATTCCAAAGCTGAGGCTCCAACCCCAACACTCAGCTCCATATAACTCCGCTCCGACGTGACACTTACACGTCCATGGGAATTTTCTGGACTACGCTCAAAGGACTACTGGGCAAGCCTGTGTCCTGCATTGGCACCGGTTTTCTTCCCCCTTCAGGAAGAGGTAGCAATCCCAGGAGACAAAAAATCCCAGGAGACAAAAAAACCCCTCACCCCTTCCGTCCCCCACGTGGAGAAACCTTCTTCCTTGATGACGTCATCTCTGGCACAGGAGCCTCAGCGAGAATGAGCAGCTGTGGGTCACCCGCTCCTGGCAGCTCCTAGCAGGGGAGCCGCCGTGACTTGGTCCCAGGCCTCAGCTGCTGCAGGATTTACTGCTACCTGCTTTTTTTGGATCTGACAAATGCAGAAAGAGTTGGAGAAAGAATTTTGAATTTGTCCCAAGGAAATAATTTAGAAGAAGAAAAACACTGCAGTCAGGAAGGTGTTCATTGGTATGGCAGTGACATCAAGAAGCAGTATCGCAAGAGTCCAGTGATGAGAATAGTCAACATGTGCCCTGCGCATCCCTTAGGATTACCTCGTGTGTGAGATGCTTGTGTGCGGTGGTTCAGTTGCTCAGCCATGTCTAACTTCAGCCTGCCAGGGTCCTCTGTCCTTGGGATTTTCCAGGCAAGAATACTGGAGTGGGTTGCCATTTCCTTCCCCAGGAGCTCTTCCCAACCCAGGAATCAAGCCTGAGTCTCCTGCATTGGCAGGTGGATTCTTTACCATTGAGCCACCTAGGAAGCCCAATGTGTGAGGTAGGTGCCTCATCTTACCACTTGCCTTACACTATAGTTAGCTAAGGATACCTTCTTTTTTTCCAATTTATTTTATTTACTTTTTAAATTGAATTTTTATTTTATGTTGTGGAGGAGGGCATGGCAACCCACTCTAGTATTCTTGCCTGAAGAATCCCATGGACAGAGGACTTGGTGGGCTGTGGTCCATGGGGTTGCAAAGAGCTGGACATGACTAAAGCGACTAAGCAGAAGAGTTGATTTACACTGTCGTGTTGGTTTCAAGTGTATAGCAAAGTGATTCAGTTATGCATATATCCATTCTTTTTGAGATTCTTTTCCCACATAGGTTATTACAGAATACTGAGTAGAGTTTCCTGTGCTATACAGTAGGTCCTTGTTGATAATCTATTTTATATATAGTAGTGTGTATGTGTTAGTTTCAAACTCCTAATTTGTCCCTCCTCCTCCCCACCTTTCCCTTTTGGTAACCATAAATTTATTTTCTAAGTCTGTCAGTCTGTTTCTGTTTTGTAAATAAGTTCATTTGTATCATCTTTTTAGGTTCCACATATAAGTGATATCATATGATATTTATCCTGTTCTGTCTGACTTACTTAAACCTACATGTCCATTGACAGAGGAATGGATAAAGAAGATGTGATACATATTATATACAATGGAATATTGCGTGCTAAGTCACTTTAGTTGTGTCTGACTCTTTGCAACCCTGTGGATTGTAGCCTGCCAGGCTCCTGTGTCCATGGGATTCTCCAGGCAAGAATACTGGAGTGGGTTGCCATGCCCTCCTCCAGGGGATCTTCCCAACCCAAGGATAGAACTCCAGGATCAAACTCAACTCTCTCACGTCTCCTGCATTGGCAGGCAGGTTCTTTACCACTAGCACCGCCTGGGAGGCCCCAGTGGCATATAACTCAGCCATAAAAAAGAATGAAAGAATGCCATTTGTAGCAACATGGATGGGCCTGGAGACTATCATACTAAGCGAAGTAAGTCAGTAAATAAGAATGCCTTCTGTTGATTGCTGGTTTGCTTTGTGCTGGAAACTGTGCCAGACAAGCCTATATTTGTGCTCCCAAATCTTCACCAAGCCCTGTGATGTTGGATGTTCTTTTACAGATGAGGAAACTGAAGCTCAGAGCAGGTAAGTTATCCCCCAAGCCACAGATATACTTTCAGGTTGTGTCTGATTATTACCAGTTGTCAGCTGAGGGTCATCATCAGGGGAACGGATGAATCTGACAGCAGGGTACGTGACTCCTCTGGCACTGAAGCACCTAGTGAGTACCCAATACATATTGGCTGTAGAGAAAGGACAATAACCATCTGTGACTCACAGCTGTTTCTGTAGCCTGTCCTGGAGTCTTGCACTTGCTGTGGACCATCAAGTTTCTGGATGGTCAGGAGTGCTGTGGGCTGGGGCTGGGAGCAAAAGGCAGCAAAGCAGGGTGGATCTGGCTTTCCCATTCTCAGAGCTTCGCCCTCACCCAGCAGCTTGCAGAAACCCTGACCATGGCACTTACCATTATGAAATACATGTTTCCCGCCACCACCACCCCACCCCGAACCATTAAATAATTCTCTGAGGACATTTGACTAGATTCTGAAGCTATCTACCTGGAGACAGCATCAGATCCCAGTCCAACAAGGCGTCCCTCCACCTCCAGATGCCGATTGAAAGTCCTGGTTGTCACAGGTAGACAACAGACTTGCCGTAGATCAGAGGTTTCAACTACCCTGTCCTTGGGTTTGATTAATTTGCCAGGGTGGCTCACAGAACTCAGAAACATTTCACTTACTCAATGACTGGTTTGTCATAAGAGGATGTAACTCAAGAACAGCCAGATGAAAGAGATGCCTAGGGCAAGGCGTGGGGAAAGGGCGCGGAACTTCGGTGTTGCGTGTGCCCCACTCTCCCTGCATCTCTACATGTTCACCAACCCAGAAACTCTCCAAATTCTGTCCTTTTTTAATGTTTTATGGCTGCTTTATTACATGGGCATGATTGGTTACATCATTGGCCATTGGTGATTGAACTCAATCTCCAGCCCCTCTCCCCTTTCCAAAGGTCAGGGGAAGTGGGATGAAAGCTCCAGCCCTCCAATCAAAAGACTGCTTCCTCTGGGGACCAGCCCTCATCCTTAGGTGACCCAGGGGCTTTTCAAAAATCACTTCATTAATGTAACAAAAAACACATTGACCACTCTCCTCACTTAGGAAATTCCAAGGGTTTTAAGATCTCCATGCCAAGAAGCGGATAAAGACCAAATATACATATATATATATATATATATTTTAAATTATAAATCACACTATCATACTGTGTTAGAGTGTCATCATTTGTTTATACATCTGTCCCTCTCCTTAGCCTGGAAGTGCCTGAAGATTTCTGTAGCCACAGCACTTGGACCAGTGCCTGGCACAAGACAGGCAACTTATAAATGACTGTTGACTAAGCTAGCTAATGAGCTGGAAAAGTGAGAGTGTAGAGACGGATGGACGAGGACAGGACCAGGGATTAGAGGTGCCATAGCCCTCTGTGTTGGTCAGTTTTGTTGCAATAACTCTCCATGATGGGGTATCTCCAAACACGGGCTTCCAATAACCAGTGTTCATCTGTTTCCCTACTCATGAGTCCTGGGGTTGCCTGGCTCTGCTGGGCTCAGCTGTCCTGGCTTCAGGCTTATACTCAGGTACTCTCCACATGTTTCTTCACTTTGCTGGGCAAGTTGCTGTTTGGGACATGTCCCTGTGGTGAAATGGGAGGAGCAGAAATGTATGGTGCCCTTTAGACGTTGGCTTGAAATTGGCACACTGCCATTTCTGCTCACATCCCATTGGCTAAAACTGGTCAAATAGCCAAGCTCAATGCTATTAGGGTGGAGAAATATATTTTGCCCATTCTCCTGACCCAAGGTCACAAGGTAGGTGGGAATGAGGAGCTGAAGGATAATCTACCATAGCCTTGCTTAAAACAAAGCCCTGAACTTTCTTTATTCCTTGGAGAGAATCTCTAGAAAAGTTCCTGCTGGTCCCAGAGTTCCACCTGTATCCCTGATACCACTTTCCTTGGGGCTTATGGCAGAAAGTGACAATTATCTCTATTATTCACGGCCCTTTTCTTCTTTTTTAGTAATAGGATGGCCCAGGTTTTAGTTGGACACATGGCACCCACAGGAGGCCACATTTCCCAGCCTCCTTTGCAACTAGACATGGTCGCGTGACTAAGCTACGGCCAATGTGACGAAGCAGAAAGGCTACAAGCATCTTCTGTATGAGAATGTTACTTGCTCTCTCCTTCTCTCTCCCCACTGCCTTGGGCTGGAAGGTAGGCTGACCTGGATGACAACACCCTAGGGAATGACAGGGCGACGCAAGAGAAGGAATCTGGATGTCCAGGTAAGCTTTAGGAGTTGACCCTGTCTGTCTGCCTAGCCCTGGTCCACAGTACATCTTTGCGACCCTGTGGTCTGTAAGCTGCCAGGCTCCTCTATCCATGGAATTCTCCAGGCAAGAATGCTGGAGTGGGTTGCCATTGCCTGGGTCTCCTGAACCTGGGTTTTCTGCATTGGCGGGCAGACTGTTTACCATCTGAGCCAATCCACTATGAGTCCACAGCAGGGAGAAGAATGAAGTGCCATATTTTTGTTTTCTCCAGAATCTCAGCCTGTACCTTAATCCCTGCAAGGTCACTTGCTTGCCATCAATTCCCCCCTACCCCCCAACTTGGCCTCTAAAGGCCTCTGGTCTACTCTTTGTCCTTCATTCACCAAAATATGAACTCATATCCCTTTTCTTAATTTTCCTTGGCAAACTGAGACAGGATGGATTTTTTTTTTTTTAAGGGATTTCATGAAATAAAGAGAAGTTAAAGGAGAAACAAAATCCAGGAAGCAAAGCATAAACCAATCTAGTTTCTATCACAAGAGATACCTGACCCAACCACAGCCATGACCAGGGCAGGGTGACTGAGGTTTTTGCCTGTGGGGCTGGAAATTTAGAGGATGTGAAATTTAACACCATAGTTCCAGAAGGTGATAAAATTTTAAATGTTGTGAAATATACATACTGATAGCACATGTGCTTCTTCAGTGACACAGAAACAAAGGGATCTGACTCTTCATAGGAAGCTTCTAGAGGCCCATTATTAATGACACCCCCTTCGTGATTCATAGATGGAAAATAAAAGCTGGCTTGACTATGTGTTTTAGGCCTAGCCTGAAGCAGCCAAAATGCCAGTTAGAGCTCTGTGTCCTACCAGAGGTGACTCACTCCATGGGCCCTGTACCTTTTCACTCTTGCCTTTCAGAGTTTTCACCTAGTACAATTTTGTGGCCACTTTATGGAGTCTATTATTCCCTAACCTTCAGTTTACTTATATCCAGCCAGCATCATCTTTCCTGCCTTCTCTGGCCTTGGCTTCTGGCCACATCGTTTCTTTCTTGTCTAAGACCAGGAAAGTTCCCTCTAGCCCCTTGAAATCCTTGTTCTTCTTCTCTTCTCTTAACCATTAAAAAAAAAGGAAGGATAGTTAATTAATAATGTTGTGTTAGTTTCAGGTGTATGGCAAAGTGATACAGTTATACATATACATATTCCCATTCTTTTTCAGGTTCTTTTCCAAAAAAGTTTATCACAGAATATTGAGTAGAGTTCCCTGTGCTATGCAGTGGGTCTTTGTTGATGATCTATTTTTGTAAAAATTATTTAATTGTTTATTTTTATTTTTGAGTGTGCTGGGTCTTTGTGGCTACATTCAGGCTTCCTCTACTTGTGGGCAAGTGGGGGCTACCCTCTAGTTGTGGTGTGCAGACTTCTCATGGTGGTGGCTTCTCTTGTTGTGGAGCAAAGCTCTAGGGCTCCCGGTCTTCAGTAGTTACAGCTCTTGGGCTCTAGAGCATGGGCTAAGTAGCTATGGTACACAGGCTTAGTTGTCCTGCAGCATGTGGGATTTTCCTGGACTGGAGATTGAACCCGTGTCCCCTGCATTGCAAGGCAGATTCTTAACCACTGGACCACCAGAGACGCCCCAGATGATCTATTTTATACATAGTAATGTGTATATGTTAATCCCAGACTCCTAATTCATTCCTCCCTACCATCCCCTTTGGTAATGGTAGTTTTGTTTTCTATGTCTGTGAGTCTATTTCTGTTTGTTAGTTCAGTTACATGTCTTTTTAAGATTCCACATGTAAGTGATATCGCAAAAGATTTTACTTCCTTGGTCTGACTTACTTCACCTAATATGGTAAACTCTAGACTCATCCATGCTATTGCAAATGGCATTATTTCATTCTTTTTCAGGGCTGAGTAATATTCCCTTTTATATATTCAGCATATCTTTTTTATCCACTCATCTGTCAATGAACACTTAGTTGCTTCAGTGTTTTGGTTATTGTAAATAGTGCTGCTCTGAACATTTGAAACCCCTCTTCTTAATTCTTGGTTTTGTTCAGAATGACTTGTGTCAACCCTAGGCTATGCCAGGACTGGTGATGAAAACGGCAAATAGCTGGTGACCCCTTATTTCCCAGAGTTGTGGAAATTTGACATTTGTCAACCCCCGAGTCTTACTTTAATTATACAATATCCTTTGCATCCACAGGAAGGAGGGAGGAAAGAAATAAATGAACATCTACTGGGTGCTAGGTACGTTCCCATGTAGCATGGCAACAGATGAGATCGCGGAGGCCCAGACAGGCCCTTGTCCAGCACCACATCACCATGGGATTTGAGCTGAGGTCTCTCAGATTCCAAAGCCTGGGCTCTTCCCTCATGGAGCAAACAAGAGTGTGCACAGATGCTCAAGGCTGTTGAGGGGTATTCGATCACGTATGCAGAAAGATAGAGGAATAGAATGGGAGTGGACTCAGACAGTGGGGGAGGGAGTTGATGGAGAGGGAAGGTGACAGGCTAATGACGGAGGAGGGAGGTGATGGGAGGGTCAAAGGGTTCTGCTTTGACAAGGGACTTGGGATTCTAGGCAGGGAGCCTTTTTTTCCACACTGTGCCTTGCTGGAAACACCTCGCATCCCCGCATGCGATGAGCTCACCTTTTTGTTGGCACTGACTTGCATCCCATGTTGGCCCTGGATGAGCCACACCAACATTTCTTCAGGAGGAATAAAGCAATAACAGGATTCTCATTTTTCTCCCTAAAATAATACCTCTCTGTTCTGCCAGCAAGCAGGGAACTGCTCCTGCCAGCAGTCCTGTGGGAAGCCTGTTCCCAGTCCGGCAGGATTAGTCTGATGCTGGCATCCTAGGAGCCCCCCAGCAGGTAAGGCAGCCCTCAGGCGACCTTGAGCTTCTGGGTGCAAATCCCTGCTATCTTTCTCGGTCCTGGGGGAGGTCATTTATTTCTGGGTCCCCATCCCTGGCTCTCCAGGCCAAAAGCATGCTGCTCTAACCAGCGTGGGCCATAGACTCCCCTAGCCGGTGGCTCCCCTGGCATGTCTTCAGGACCTCAGTGATTTCCTACAAGGAAAGGATCATTGGAAAAATCATTTTGAACAGGAAGAATTTAATTCTTCTGTACCAGGCTTTTCCTCCTTAAAAAGAGAGAGAGAGAGAGTCCTTACCTAAAGGCCTGAGCGCCTGGAAATTTCTTCTCTATGTGCACATTATACCCACTTCCTGGCTGCAGGGATGGAAGGACTCGGAGAATTCGGAGGATATTAAACAGATTCATAATGGACCCAGCAGTATAAACATGTCTCAAGTGCAGACAGGAGTGCCACAAGCTCCTCTTAGGTCTAATGTAAAACATACACCCGTTGTGTCTGCATTCCCATTTTACAAATAAACAAGGTGAGGAGATGGACTCCAAAATCGTCCCCAGAGAGCCAGGTGCCTTCGTTCCTTGTAATTTCCAGGCTTCTCCTGCCCACAAACAACTCAGAAAAGAACGCTTAATGTAGCCCTACAGATCACTGCCAAAAGGTAGAGCAAATGGGAGAGGCCCGGCCAAATGGTCTGCGGTCATTCCCACCCTTCAGGGTGATGCCGCAAATGGCTGGGGGCACTGGAGCCTGCAGAGAGTGTTACCAGTGGAATGTCCAGGCAGCAGGGTATATGCTGGATGGTGCATCAGGAGACATGGGTTCAAATCCCATATCTGCCCCCACTGCCAGCAGGCTGTGCACCAGGCAACTGCACCCCTCTGCCCCAGCTGGGTTTTCTCACCAGTGCGATGGGGTGACAGTCCCAACCTGTGTATCTCACCAAATGATGGGAGTCCCCCAAGAGACAATGGCTCATTATCTTTGGATAGGCTGTAAATGATCCTATGGCCATCTTCCCATTTTTAGTCAAAATCTGTATTTCCTACCACTGCTTCTCTTAAACCGAGGCAGAGGTCCATGTCACTCTCAGAAAGTCTAAACACGCTGAAGCATGATCACTGACTCAAGGGCCAACATGACTAATTTGGCCTCATAAATAGCGCGGTGTGGGGAAGACCAGCCAAACCAGTGAGCTGGCTGGATTGACTGGCAGGATCAGTCAAAATGCGCCGTCTGTTGGCTCCAGCAGGGGCACGGCCCCCATCTGGCCAGGGAGCCATCCAGAGGATTGACCGTATGGCCAGTCAGCCTGGATCTTACTGGGTGAAATTCCCCAACCCTCCTATGTCCTGGATTCCTCATTTGCCAAATGGAAAATAATGGAAGACCCCCCTCAAAGGGGATTGTGGGAATGAAATGATGTCACACATGTGAAGAGCTTTAGACAGTGGCAGGCCCTCAGCAAGTGCTCTGCAAGTGTAGCTATTCTTGGTGTCAACGGGGCTCTGGGCTTTAACAGTGAAATGTTTCTAGAGAAGAAAAGAAATTCTTCAGTTGAGGAAACTGTGGCCTGTAAACGGGACATGATCTGCTGAAAGTCACATCAGTTCAACTAGCATTTTTTGAAAAATGTATATATTTATTTATTTGACTGCATTGGATCCCAGTTGCAACAAGTGGGGTCTGATCTATTTCCCTGACTAGGTTTGAACCTGGGCCCCCTGCATTGGGAGCACAGAGTCTTAGCCCCTGAGCCACCAGGGAAGTTCTCAACTAGCATTTTGAATGATGTTTTCCAGGCACCGTGATCATAGTAACAATCACATGGTTATCATGTGCTGATCCTTTCTCCATTCCCAGCACAGAGCTAAGCATATCTCAGGCTTTAATTAAATCCTCATTACTACTCTGTGATGAAAATACCCTTAACCCCATTTTACAGATGAGGAACTTGAGGTTCAAAGAGGGAAGAGACTTTGCTGGTCATTGGGATTAGCAGGGCTGCTATAGGTCTAGGGTCTTAGGGGTCTGTGTTCTTCTTCCCTAGAACACCCACCAACCCTTCATCAATCCAAGCACCTGGTTCTTGACTCTAGTTCCAGATTCCAGTTCTTCCTGTGTTGCTCCCTGTGGCTTTTTCCTCTCCAGGCTCCCCAGGGCCTGGGTGCACCGGCTCACCCAATGTGAGAACAGAGACAGGAAGGCTTTGACCTTTAGCCTCCCCGCTGGATCTCCTGTCCAGGTGGGCGTCAGAGAGTCTCTCCAAACGTCCTCATTCAACACTCCATGTTTTATGGTGCTTGGTGAGTGCTTGGAGCAGTTTTTCTCCCCCAGGTTTTTGGCCATACTCTTTTCTAAGGCTCTAAAGATTCTCTGTTTTCAGACAATAAATTACAAGCGTCTAAGTCGTCCAGAGATGTGGGAAGGGAGAAACTCAGCAACACCAAGGCCAGAGGAAGCTTTGGACCTTACCCAAGAGTTCCTGGCATCCTGGTTCATCTGTCGCCTAAGGCATCTACTCTCCCACTTCTCTGACCAGCTGGTGTGTAAATTATCCCCCAGTTCTTCCCAAGGACAATAGAAAAGCAAGCTATAGGGAATCAGACAGAGACAGAGGAAGACCTGGGGGAAAGATCATTTCTCCTAACTTGTGATTGCTTTAGAGTTTAGAGAAGCACCTAGCACCTTAGATCAGGCAAAAGGGGCCCCTGATCTGTGTGCTCAGCTTCCTCCAGCCACACTCTTCTCCATGGGGGCGAGCAGTGGGCAGGGCCAAGGGGATGTGCCCATTGGTGTCAATGCTCCCCTTCTACACCACGGTGGGTGTACCTGGGACCTGAGTCCAGCCAGGATCTGCACAGGCTTTTTCCTCAAATCCATTCTCCCCAGACTCTCTCAGTGTGAACCTCTCTGTCCCTAGCTATTTGCTGTGTGTGTGTGTGTGTGTGTGTGTGTGTGTGTGTGTGTGTAGGTTAGAGGTTGGCACTAGGCTGTCCTCAAGCATCTTCATGAAGCTCTCACTGCGCTTCACCAAGGATGGAGCCTCGGTGGGAAAGGAAAGGGGCTGTGGGCTGTGGGCTGTGGACTGTGGCTGGCTTCCCCATGCTGTGGTGTTCCAAGTTCTACTCCAAGGAGTCCAAGAATTTTGAATGCAGACCCAGCTTTCCAGGTTACGATATTATATTAAATGTTAGGATGAAATATTTGTCAAGGTTGGACGATAAAACATATTTCATTTAAGAGTTTGTTAGACTTGATTTTTAACTCAAGGATTTAGACACATGCAGATGAGCCAGCATCAGTACTGTGGCCCCAGGCCCCACCATAGCTGTGGGGGGGCCTGGTTCCCAAAGCACCTCTGGTCCCCTCCTAGCCTGTGAGCTGGGGCTGATCATTTTCACTTCCAAATGAAGACTCTGAGGCTCAAGGAAACTAAGACACCAGCTTGAGTCTGCATAGCTGGAAAGCAGCAGAACCTAGACATGAAATCAAACCCCTCAACCCCATGTCTGGCTCTTCCTACTCCCTGAACCCCCTTCCTGCCATGGGGAGCCTCTTCTCCTTTAGGAGGTTGTGTCTTGCTCCTCAGTGGGTGCCCAGGCCGTGGTGAGCCAGGTGGAAGGGGGCACTTGGAGGCTCCAGACTCACCCCAGCAGAGGAAGCTGTAAACTGGGGTCAAGCAACTGGAGTGCCTACTTAGAAGAAAGAAAAATGAGAACCTTGTTGCCTGTCAGATTGGCAGGTCCCCGGCAGCTCCTATTTCAAAACCATAACCTCATCAGGCTCCCCCTCCGCCCCCCTAAAGTCTCCCCTCTCCCAACTCACCGAGAGTTTTCCATTGTGGAGAAGGGAAGAAATGCGTCTCTAATCCTCTTTGTTCCATGATTTCATCTCCCTCTCTCTCTCTCCTCCCTGGGGACTCCAGGCAAACAGTTGGGGGAGGGAAGGTGGGGCAGGGAGGGGAGCCAACACTCTTTTCATGGTCTGGGGGGAACATTCTGGGCTTTGGGCAGGAGGGAGGGAAGCTGGAAGGGATAGTTCATCCCCTCCCCCAGCTGCCAACAAAAGCTGGAAACCTGGGAGACTTCCAGGAGGTCACCCTCCCCTTCCCTCCGCCCCAGCACATGAGCCACTGAGTTCACCTCCTTGACTCTGTCCCCAGCGATCCATCACGAACTTGCTCCCTGCCTGAGCATGAGCCTCATCCTTCCTTACCAGATTTTGCAACATCTGCTTGAGTAGCCTCCCAGATTCCAGTGCCGTCTGCCTTGGGTCCATCCTCTAGTCAGCTGCCCAAGTGAGCCTCAGAGGCTCCATATGACTCCCAGGATAAAGCCCAAGCTCTCAAGTGATACTAACAAAGAGACCTCCTATCCCCTGAATCCTCTCCAGCCTCAGCTGTCACAGTGTCTTACCACCTTTTTCTTTTTTTAAGTCATCTACTTATCTCTCACTCACTAAGTCTCTTGAAGAAAGGATCTTCTCTGTATTTTTAAGTTTTTGCTTTCCCAGACCCTAGCAAAGCTCTTGGCCAGTCAGCCTTATCCTCTCATTCAAGGAAGCCAGGCAAGTTCTCTACTCCCAAATCCTGTCTCTCATTTACCTGTGACCAACCTAGATAGCATATTCAAAAGCAGAGACATTACTTTGCCAACAAAGGTCTGTCTAGTCAAGGCTATGGTTTTTCTAGTAGTCACGTATGGATGTGAGAGTTGGACTGTGAAGAAGGCTGAGCGCCAAAGACTTGATGATTTTGAACTGTGGTGTTGGAGAAGACTCTTGAGAGTCCCTTGGACTGCAAGGAGATCCAACCAGTCCATTCTGAAGGAGATCAGCCCTGGGATTTCTTTGGAAGGAATGATGCTGAAGCTGAAACTCCAATACTTTGGCCACCTCATGCGAAGAGTTGTCTCATTGGAAAAGACTCAGGCTGGGAGGGATTGGGGGCAGGAGAAGGAGACGACAGAGGATGAGATGGCTGGATGGCATCACTGACTCGATGGACATGAGTTTGGGTAAACTCCCGGAGTTGGTGATGGACAAGGAGGCCTGGCGTGCTGCAATTCATGGGATTGCAAAGAGTCGGACATGACTGAGCGACTGAACTGAACTGAACTGTCTTTTCTTGCTGCCTGACATGACCCTACAGCAGAGCCCTTCTCTTCTTCTCTTTGAAGATGGCAAACAAGGAAATTCCATGGTGATCCAGTGGTTAGGACTTGGTGCTTTCATTGCCAGGACCCAAGTTTGACCCCTGGTCAGGGAATTAAGATCCCTCAAGCTGGGCTATGTGGTAAAAGAAAAAAAAAAAGGCAAATTAATACACGCATATCAACTTTTGTTGTTGTCGTTCAGTCAGTAAGTCATGTCTCACTCTTTATGACCCTAGCACTGTGGCATGCCAGGCTTTCCTGTCCTTCACAATTTCCTGGAGTTTGCTCAAACTCATGTCTGTTGAGTCAGTAATGCCATCGAACCATCTCATCCTCTGTCACCCCCTTCTCCTCCTGCCCTCAATCTTCCCCAGTATCAGGGTCTTTTCCAATGTGTTGGCTGTTTGCATCAAGTAGCCAAAGTATTGGAGCTTCAGCTTCAGCATCAGTCCTTCCAATAAATATTCAGGACTGATTTCCTTTATAATTGACGGGTTTGATCTCCTTGCCATCCAAGGGACTCTGAAGAGTCTTCTCCAGCAATACAGTTCAAAAGCATCAATTCTTTGGCACTCAGCCTTCTTTATGGTCCAACTTTCACATCTGTACATGACTACTGGAAAAACCATAGCTTTTATATGGATCTTTGTCAGCAAAATGACGTCTCTGCATTTTAACATGCTGTCTAGGTTTGCCACAGCTTTTCTTTCAAGGAGCAAGCATCTTTTGATTTCATGGCTGCAGTCACCATTTGCAGTGATTTTGGAGCCCAAGAAAAGAAAATCTGTCACTGTTTCCACTTTTCCGCCATCTGTTTGCCATGAAGTGATGGGACCAGATGCCATGATATTAGTTTTTTTGAATGTTGAGTTTTAAGCCAGCTTTTTTATTCTCCTCTTCCACCCTCAACAAGAGGCTTTTTAGTTCCTTTTCACTTTCTGCCATTAGAGTGGTATCATCTGCATATCTAAGGTTGTTGAAATTTCTCCCAGCAATCTTGATTCCAGCTGTGCTTCATCCAGCCCAGCATTTTGCATGATGTACTCTGCATATAAGTTAAATAAGCAAGGTGACAATACACAATCTTGTCATATTCCGTTCCCAATTTTGAACCAATCAATTGTTCCATGTCCAGTTCTAACTTTTGCTTCTTGTCCTGCTCACAGGTTTCTCAGGAGGCAGGTAAGGTGGTCTGGTATTCCCATCTCTTTAAGAATTTTCCAGTTTGTTGTGAGTCCAAGGCTTTAGCATAGTCAATGAAGCGGAAATAGATGTTTTTCTGGAATTCTCTTGCTTTTCTCTATGATCCAATGGATATTGGCAATTTGATACCTGGTTCCTCTGCCTTTTCTAAATTCAGCTTGTGCATCTAGACGTACTTGATTCACATACTGCTAAAACCTATCTTGAAGGATTTTGAGCATTACCTTGCTAGCATGTGAAATGAGTGCAATTGTACGGTAGTTTGAACATTCTTCAGCACTGCTTTTTTGGGGATTGGAATGAAAATGGACATTTTTCAGTCTTGCGGTCACTGCTGAATTTTCCAAATTTGCTGGCATGTTGAGTGCAGCACTTTATCAACATCATCTTTTAGGATTTGAAATAGCTTAGCTGCAA
Source organism: Capricornis sumatraensis (assembly GCF_032405125.1). Lineage (NCBI taxonomy): Eukaryota > Metazoa > Chordata > Mammalia > Artiodactyla > Bovidae > Capricornis > Capricornis sumatraensis. Next base: position 93,672,300 of record NC_091076.1, read on the forward strand.
TTCCATCATCTCCATTAGTTTTGTTCATAGTAAAGAATGCTTCCTAAGGCCCACTTGACTTCACACTCTAGGCTGATACAACCCTACTCTCACCCCATATAAGGAACCAGCTCCCCACATCCCTTCTGGGAGTGAGCAAGAGGTCTTGTTGCTTGTTTTCATTCCTCCCCTGCTGCAGCAGGGCCTCCCATAAAGCCTTGCTTGAACTTCCTGTCTGGCCTCTAGCCAGTTTCTATTGATTGAGGAAGGTCATGGAGTGCCACTGGTTGGTGATAGGAGCGCATATCAGAGGTTAGTGCAAGTCACCCTTCAAGCAACCTCTTCACTCAGGCCAACTAAGTCTGATCATTCATTTATTTATCAAATGTTTATTAAATGCTAGTCTGGGTGTAGGGTAGAAATAAAGATGAGTAAGACACAGTTCTTACCCTCAGGGGACTGACCTCCTGGTAGGAAAGTAATTAACTGTCTTTTTTCATTCAGGTAACAGAAGGATCTAGCCCTTTCCTTTCCTCTCCTCTCTCCAGAACCACCTTCCTCTAGAATATTCTAGAATATTCAGGGAGAGAGTGCTGTCTCCTTTGGGTCCTGGGTCATTTAGTTCTCTGTGTATTTTCCGTCTCAGCTTTTACCTGGCTCTACCTCCATGAACTTGCCCTCCATGAACTTGGAGCCTTGTACAACTTGTTGCCAGTCATCAGAGCTCCCCTAACGTAGGCTTGTGTGTGTTTTACAGATTTTCACTCCAGGTTTAAGTTAATATGGGGTTTCCAGACAGGTAGCCACTTGAAATTGAAAATTATCTATTGCTAGACCAGGTGTCAACAAACTTTCTCTGTTAAGGGCCAAATAATAAATATTTGAGGCTTGTGGACCAACAAGCAAACTCAAGCATATTTTATATATATGCTTATATTAACAACAGAGGAAACAAAGTTCCATAAATTTTTCACTAATGAAATTCAAAGTGTAGTAATAATAGAATACATTTCTTTGTAATACAGCTTTACTAAGGAGACAGAGGGGCTTCCCAGGTGGTGCTGGTGGTAAAAACATCCACCTGCCATTCAGGAGACTTAAAGAGATGCAGGTTTGATCCCTGGGTCAGGAAGATCACCTAGAGGAGGGCATGGCAACCTACTCCAGTATTTTTGCCCATGGAGAATCCCATGGACCGAGGAGCCTGGCAGACTACAGTCCATAGGGTCTCAAAGGGACATGACTGAAGTGACTTAGCATGCACGCACACAAGGAGACAAATGGAATTATTTTGGGAGCTATAACATTTTGCTTAGTTGGTTCAAAGTTAGCGTTCCTTATCATCAAATTGACTGCAAATGAGCATCCGTGAAAAACAGTTTTAGCTCACAAGCCTTACAAATACAGATGGTAGGTGAGGTTTGGCTCAGGGACCACAGGTTGTGACCCTGGCCTAGACATACATCAGCATTCCCTGCCTCCCTCACTACTTCCAGGTGCAGACATTGGTCTGTCTTCAAGTTGTCTCTTCCAGACCTTTCCTCGCATCCTCTCCACCTACCCCCAGGACCCCATCCTGAAGTGTTTTCTTATTATTCACAGCATTTAAATCTTGTTAGGTTCAATTTTTCCTATCTATCAGCAAGCTACATCAGGAGACAAATCTAACCTGCTATCTGTTACTGTACAGTCTAGGAGCTAAAAATAGATGTGTATTTTAACAGCTTTTTTGGGGAGGGGGCTTTCTGGGTGGCTCAGACAGGAAATAATCTGCCTGCAATACAGGAGACCTGGGTTCATTCCCTGGGTCAGGAAGATCCGTTGGAGAAGGGAATCGCTACCTACTCCAGTATTCTTGCCTGGAGAATTCCATGGACTGAGGAGCCTCATGGGCTACAGTTTGTGGGGTTGCAAAGAGTCCAACAAGACTGAACAACTAACACTTTAGCAGCTTTATTGGGGTATCATTCATACACCATATAATTCACCCATTTGAAGTGTATGTATAGTCAGAGATACTTGCAGCCATCACCACGGTCGACTTTGGAATATTTGCGTCACTATAAAAAGAAACCTTATACTCTTTGACTGTCACTCCCTTCCCCCCAACTCTCCCATTTCCCTAGTCCTAAGCTATCACTAGTCTACTTTCTGTCCCTATTAAGAATGGTTTTTACATTTTAAAGGGTTTTTTCTTTAAGTCAAAAAAGATTTCCTGACATGCGAAAATTACATGGATTCAAATTTTAATGTTCATCAATAAAGTTTTATTGGCATACAACCAGTCATTTGTTTATATAATTGTCTAGAGCTGCTTTCTGTGCTAGGAGGGCAGAGCAGTTGCACCAAAGACTCTGTGGCTCATAAGCCTACAGTATTTACTATCTGGCCCTTGACAGAAAAGCTTACTTTCTCACCTCGAATGTGGGCTATGCCCTGAGTCGGGGTTAGGGAGGTGAGGGTGAGACCTCATGTCCTGGGCAGAGTGGCTGCCTGCCCTGTGTTCCAGGGGGAGAGGAAAACAGTGCTTCAGAGAGCCAGATCCAGCCAACCTGGCTCTTCAGAGAGAACTTTCCACCTCTTCTTCCTCTGTTTCATGAAAAATAACAAACGCACAGAAAAATGGAAAGACTTGTACAATACAACTAGTATCCCACCACTTGGACCTGACAGCAGTCAGCATTTTGCCACATTCACTGTCTTTTTTCTCTCTCTCTCTAGATAGCTTGTTGTTCTTGAGCTGCCAAGTTGTATCCAACTCTTTTGTGACCCCATGGACTGTAGTCTCCCAGGCTCCTCTGTCTTTGGGATTCTCCAGGCAAGAATACTGGACTGGGTTGCCATTTCCTTCTCCAGGGGATCTTCCTGATGCAGGGATTGAACCTGAGTCTCCTGCATTGAGGCTGATTCTTTCCCACTGAGCCACCAGGGAAACCCATCTCTAGATAGCTAGATAGATTTTTAAATAATTTTGGTGTACAGTTCTATGAGTTTTAGCACATATATTGATTTGTGCAACCACATTGCAATCAGGATACACAACAGTTCCATCACCTCAACCCCACCCCCACCCCACCCCCCACCCCCCACCCCCCGGCATTACCCCTGAATAGATATCCCCTTCTTCCATTGATAACCTCTGGCAGTCACTGATTCATCCGTACAGCTTTGTCTTTTTGAGAATATTGTGTCAATGGAAACATGCACTACGTGACTTTTTGAAACTGGCTCCTGGCACTCAGCATAATATCTTTGAGCTTATCCAAGTGTTTGAGTATATCAATAGTTTTTTCCTTTTTATTGCTGAATAGTCCTCCATTGTATGGATGTACCACACTTTGTTTATTCATTCACCTCTTGAAGGATATTTGGGTTGTTTCTAGGGTTTGGCAATCAGGAATGGAGCTGCTAGAAACATCTTGTAAAGGTTTACTTGTGAACAAAAAATTTCCTTTCTCTAGGGTAGAAACCTAGAGTAGAAGCTAGGGTGCAGTTGTCAGACTGATCATATGGTAAGTGTATGTTTAACTTTGGGCCTCCCCGGTAGCTCAGTGGTAAAAAAGCCACCTGCAAGGCAGGACATGCAGGAGATGTGGGTTCCATCCCTGGGTCAAGAAGATCCAGGGCATGGAGAAGGGCATGGCAACCTACTCCAGTATTCTTGTCTGGGGAAGTCCCATGGACAGAGGAGCCTGGTGGGCTATGGTCCATAGTGTTGCAAAGAGTTGGACACTACTGAAGTGACTGAACACAAGCACATATCTTGTATAGATATCCCACCCCACAAAAAAGAAAAATTGTTTAATCCTTGTGATGAGAACTTTTAGGCTCTGTTCTCTCAGCAATATTCAAAAATATCACACAGCGGTATTAACTCTAGTTATAAACTTGTACATTTTCATACTCTTATTTTTAGATTTATCACTATTTTTAGAATCAGAGCTCTGAGTTGGAGTCCATGGGAGATAACCTGTTCTGAGGTTATGTTCTGAGGCCTGTTCTGTACCAGCTCTGACCAAGTGCTTAGTCGCTTGGTCATGTCCAACTCTTTGCAACCCCATGGACTGCAGCCCGCCAGGCTGCTCCGTTCATGGGAATTCTCCAAGTCAAGAATGCTGGAGTGGGCTGCCATGTTCTCCTCCAGAGGATCTTCTCAACTCAAGGACTGAATCCAGGTCTCCTGCCTTGCAGGCAGATTCTTTACTGACTGAGCCACCAGGGAAGCCCCTCACATCTTCAGGATTCAGCTGATAAAGGATAGCACTTATGCATGGGTAATTTTCTAGAAAGTAAGGCTTTTGGCATCTAAACCTCCAGTGCATCACAAACTTCCTATTATCTAATGTCCACCCTCCCAACTCAGCCATCACTGTTTCTGTGGTAACCGACAGGGAAATAGCAGCCTGCCAAATGGCTTTTGTAAGTTTTATAGTAGCCACATGAAAAAAGTAAGACTAAACTGGTGAAATTAATTTGAATAAGATATTTTATTGAACCCAATAGATTTAAAGTATTATTATTTCAATGTGTAAACAAAAAAATAAATTATTAATAAGATATTAGGTATCCTTTCTCTCTCCTTAGCCTCTGAATTGGTGTGTATTTGATGCTGCACCTCCTGATTCAGACTAGCCACGTTTCAGGTCCCCAGTAGTCACAATGGCCAAAGGAATGGCTTTGTTGCTGGGATTCCCTGGTGGCTCAGAAGTAAAGAATCCGCCTGCAATGCGGGAGACCCAGATTTAATCCTTGGGTAGGGGAGATCCCCCTGGAGAAGGGAATGACACCCCACTCCACTATTCTTGCCTGGAAAAATCCACAGACAGAGGAGCCTGGCGGGCTACAGTCTATGGGGTCACAAAGAATCAGACATGACTGAGCGACTAACACATTTTATACCACTTTGTTGCTATGATCTAAACAAGCCTCCCTGTGTCCCTTGTATGAGTGGATCTCAGTTGCCCCCAGTGGGCAACATATTGTGTGTGACACATCCTTCAGGGACCCCTTTCTCTTCCCTAGCTCAGTCTTCTCTCCCCTACTGGTACTTCCTGGCCTTACTTCCCAAATAAACCATTTGCCCTTAAAGCCTTGGTCTAGGGTCTGCTCCTGGCAGGACAAGGCCCCAGACAGGGGCTTCTTTCATTCTCCGCTTTAGCGAAGCCAGGAAGGAAAGAAGGTGCTTTTCTTCCCATTCCATAGAAGGGATGTTGGGGTGCAAAGCTTGCCTGAGGCTTGCCGACAGTCCCCCAGCAGGCCCGGAGCAGAACCTAGTGCAGGAGATAACTGTTCTCCCCTGCCTGCTTCAACCCACCCTGGACTTTTTTATTTATCTATGTTAAACAAGGAGAACAGTGTTCCCATGATGGTGGGGATCTGGGTTTATTTCTTGTCCTGTGTCCCATCTTGCTGCCTCTCAGTGTAGACAGTTCAGCTTCGGGCTGGCCCTGCCTCTGGGTGAGACCCTGTGGAGGCTGTGGACACAGACTGATGCTCAGAGGACAAGCAGCAGCTGGGAGGAGATGGGGTCCCTTGAAGGGCATGATGGGAGGAATGCCCCTGGGTCCCTCCCAGCCTCATATATCCAGCAAGAGGAGCAGACCAGATCTCCTGGAAGAGGGGAAAAGAAAGAAAAAAAAAAGTTTTCCATCTGTTGAGTATTAACCTCTGAACCATTTAACCAAACATTGGCTTCTCTTGTCATTTGATAAGGTGTATCCAGCCAAGGGAGATGAGAAAATTGGGAGGTTATTCTTTTAAATTACATCAGCAGGGGGTTTGTTCCTGCCGCAGAGCTCGGAGGGTCCCGTCTGAACCATCACATCACCACCAGCACACTCAAGGACAGATTTGAGTGCTTTCCTCTGCCTGGGCGTTCAGGCATTCACAGGGATTTAAAAAAAAGCAAGAGGGATTTGAAAATAAAGCCCGTGCACGGCAGGCTGTCTGCCCTGAGCCAGCACTGCAGCGAGGGTGATTACGGAGGAAGGAATGGTTTGTGTCACCGTCACACAGAAATGTCCGACGGCTTTTCTGCAGAGACAACACCTCTCAGTCTTCCAGAGACTCTGTGTGCAGACTTCCGGAGCTGTCGGGGACCTCCAAGGCCATCCCACCCGCTCCAGCCTGCCTTGAGTCAAGTTTCTCGGTAGGATGGGCCAGCAGGCAGTCTAGACAGATAGGGACCTCCAGGGTTGGCCAGCCAGGTTCCATGGGCAGATCTGACCCGTGGAGAGGACATCAGGCCCTGGACAGAGAGGCAGGAGCCCAGGCTTTGGCTCTTGTCTCTGGTCTAACGCTTCCTCCTGTCCTTCTTGACTGCCAACTCACAACAGCAGGTTTCGCCCCAGGCCTCACCCAGGTCTCCTGGGAAGTGAGCTGAGCACCGGAGGGAGTCAGGAGTTTGTCACGAAAGGCTCTCATGACCCCGAACTAGTCCTTTCTCTCTGGACCTCAGTTTCCTTGTGGATCAAAGGAGCTGGAAGAACTAGTCTCCGAGTCCTTGTCGACCCTGCCATATGGTGCTGTTTGTTCATAGGATTCCTCCAATAGAAAGGAAACATATACTCTGTTTCTCCCAGTGACTCACGGCGTCAGTCAGAAGCCTTCTCTGCCACCTTTTCACTGAAGCATCACTCCTCTTCCTTTCTCTGGCCCTCTCCCTCTGGTTGGCAGAACTAATGAGGTCTCACCTGTCTCCTCCCCTGAACTCACGAGTCTTGTCTCTCTTTTGCCACTTTTTCCCTGGGGAAAGAGAGCGCTATCCATTCTTCCTAAGCACTGACTAAGCTGGGCTGGGCTCTTTCACACATTAGCTCATTTAATTTTCACAGCAGCTCAGAGCCATGGATGAGTCTCATTTCAGATGAGGAAACTGAGGCTTAGAAACTATGGCTTGGGGGATTTCCCTGGTCATGTAGTGGCTAAGACTAAGTGTTCCCACTGCAGGGGGACTGAGTTTGATCCTTGGTTAGGGAACTAGATCCCACATGCTGCAATGAAGATTGAAGATCCCGCACACTGCAACCAAGACCTGGCACAGACAAATAAATAAACAAAAATAACTATTAAAAAAAAAAAAGAAACCATGACTTGGCAAGCTCCCACCCAGAAAGAGGTGGAGCCAGGATTCAGACCAGGTGTGTTTGACGCAAAAGGCCAGATTCTCTCCACTGCACCATACAACTCTTTCTCTTTTTAAAAGAGAGTATTTATTTTCGGCTGTGCTGTGTCTTTATTGCTGCATGCAGGCTTTCTCCAGCTGAGGTGAGTGGGAGCTACTCTTTGTTGAGGTGCATGGGTCTCTCATTGTGGTGGCTTCTCTTGCTGGGAGAATGGGCTCTAGGGCTGTACCAGCTCTGTTGCCCCCGGGGCATGTGGAATCTTCCTGGACCAGCAGTAGAACCCATGTTCCCTGCATTGGCAGACAGATTTTTAACCACTAGACCACCAGAGAAGTCCCATATGACACCTCCTTGTGTCACTTAGCCATCTGGGTCCTTCCTGGGTGAGGTTCCAGGTGCCTTGAGGACAGTGAGGCAGAATGGCAGAACAGGCAGACATGGCACTTTGCTTTGAAGACCTAAGTCCCTGGCACACAGTTGAAGGGGAAGGGATGTGCTCAAGTCTCAGAAACAGTTGGGACTGTGACAGTGGTGAACTTGAGCCTCGGGCTCTCTACATGTGACTTTACACCTGTTTCATTCCCCATCTCAGGTCATGGCCAGCTTCACTGACCAATTTGGCTTGCCAGAGAAGGCTCTAGAATGAGTGCCACACAACAACCCCAAATGACACAAGGCCAGGTACCATCTTTCCCAACAAAGTAGCTATGCGACCTGGGGTGAATTCTTCCAACAATCAGAACTTTGGTTTCCTCATCTGCATAGTGGGCATAAGATCCCCCACCCACCTCCACCGGCAGCATCACGAAAAGAGCCACCTCAGTGGCTCTGATGTAAAATATACCATCTTTCTTCCTCTCTCACAACCCCCATCACAAGGACACCTGTAGCCCAAGCCTGGCAGGTTATCTTTTGGGTGGAAATGAGTCACCATTGTTTGGAAAATGTTTGAAGTTTGCTGAATATTTCCACACCTTATATTCTTTATTTCACTTATTTTTTTGGCCATGCCATGCATCACGTGGGACATGAGTTCCCCCAAACCCACGCCCCCTGCATTGGGAGTGCGGAGGCTTAATCTCTGGACTGCCAGGGAAGTCCCCACACCTTAACTTCTTTAATTTTCTCAACCGACCTTCCAAAGGGCAGGGCTGCCTTTGCCCTTGGCCCCAGTTTACAGGTGGGGAAACCGGGGCTGCCCATCTATGGCTCCCAGCTGGCTGAGGAGTTGCAGTGACTCTCAGAGCCCTCTGCTGACAGCGCTCTGTCTTCTTGTCATCTGGAGAGTGGACCTGTAAGGGCAGCCAGCTGTGGCCCAGATGTGGAGGCCTGGCTGGCCACAAAGAAGGTGTGTGGGTGGGGACACCCTCCCATTTCCTCCCCCTGAAGACAAATGGCTCAGGGGCCATGGAGGCCCTGTCGGCTATGGCTGCCTTGGGAGCCTCCCCGGAGCCCTCGTGAGGTGGGCACTGTGCTTATCCTGAAAAGAGTTCCTATATGTGAGGTGGCTACTTGGAGGATGAACTCAGAGGGCAGGGGCCCAGCTGCCTGCCCTTCCGCTCACAGGGGTCACAGGTTCAATCCCTGGTAGGGGAACTAAAATCCCACATGCCTTGCAGCTCAGCCAAAAGAAAAAGGCTTGTTCCTAAGGGCTCTCATTCTGGCCTGGGCAAAGGCAGGCATGCTAAATTAGGGTGCCATCTTGGCCAGGATGTTGGTTGGCTAGTTTTTTTTGGCCTGGAGGTAGGGATAGGTGGCAGCATTTTGAACTCTTTTTCCTCTGGCCATGGAGTGAGTAGACACACACACACATATAGAGAAAACATACAAACAATGCACACACTTATGCACCCCTACACACGTGCACGCATACACATGTGTACACACATGCACATCCACACCTCCCGGGAGAGACCGCGGGGCTCCCTTAAACCCCTCAGGGGCGGAGGGAAGGAAGCTGGGTGTCGTATATCTTTTCTCTCTGAGCAGGCAGTGTCCTCTGCCCGAAGTGGGGGTGGGGTGGTCGGCAGCCTTGAACTGGCCTCGGGGAAGGAGCCCCTCTGGCCCATATTTCACAGACACCCCAGACAGAGCCCGCTGTCAGGAGCGCTGTCTAATTTCCTCCCCTGCCTGCTGGCCCAGATCCCCCCACAAAGAGGGCCATTGTATCGTCCTCCCACCCCTGGCATCTGCTCTGCAGAGATCCGACGTGGGGAGGGGGTTGCTCAGAGGGGATTTTCGGGATGAAGGCACTGCATCCTGAGCTGCAGTCCACAGAAGGGCCACAAATTTTTTTTAAGCTTTTTATTTATATTTTTGGCTCCCCTGAGTCTTCGTTGCTGTGCGTAAGCCTTTCTCTTGTTGCAGTGATCAGGGGCTACTCTCTAGTTGTGGTGTGAGGTGTCTCATTGCGGTGGCTTCTCTTGTTGCAGAGAATGGGCTGTAGGGTGCTCAGGCTTCAGTAGTTGTGGCTCATGGGCTCAGTTGCTCCACGGCAGGTAGAATCTTCCTGGATCAGGGATGGAACCCATGTCCCCCACACTGGCAAGCGTGTTTTTAACCACTGGATCACCAGAGAAGTCCAGCCACAAATTCTTGGGCAGAGAGAACCTAGTCCTGGCTGAGAGGTCCCCTAGCCTCACAGGCCTCAGCCTCTGCAGCATCCTCCCAGGCACCCCTCCGCCTCATGCTTCCCCACAAGCCTCTGGAATAGCTGCTCCTCAGGCCTTTCAGGGAAGAGGTGGGCAAGGAAAACACTAAAGGAGTGGTGACTGAGGATGAAAAGGCATTTAAAGGGGCTGGAACACCATCTTCTCCCAGAAAAAATGTCCTTAGCCTTTGGTCTCCCTTCTCAGTGAAGAGAAGGCCAGGCCATCTGGGAAGAGGCAGCTGTGCCTGGTTTTTTCCTGCTCTATACCTCCCATGGGTTGGACATTCTGGGGAGGGAAAGTGGGTCCTTGTGGGCAGTGTCAAGGGAAGACAGAATGAAGGGAGAGTGGGCTGGTGAGAGAGGATGGTGAGGCCAAGAGCCTTTGCAAGACTTCCCAGGAGAAGGACTTCTCTGGCAGTTCAGTGGTTAGAACTCCATGCTTTCACTGCAAGGGGCACGGGTTCAATCCCTGGTCAGGGAACTAAGATCTAGCATTCTACACGCTGTGGGCTTGGCCAAAAAGAAAAAAGAAAAAGAAAAGAAGAGGTTTCCCAGGAGAATGCTGTCCAGCAGGGCACGGGACATCCATTGTCTAATTCCCTCAAAAGAACCTCTGAAGAAGCTGCTTATCCCCAGGTACCAGGCTACTGGATCAAGATCTCAATGATGCCTCTACTGGTGAGGGGAGGGGAGGGGAAGGATGCTTTAATAACTAAATTGCTATCACAGGGTTTGCTGGAAGCTGATGTGTGTGGCCATAGCATGGTAGTGAGTAGGGGTTCTGCTCTGGGCCAGAGTATCAGAAGCAAGACTCAACATCCTGTAAACCCTTGACCTTCATTGCTATCCCCTACTGCCTCTCAGCAGTGCTTCTTATCTGGACAGCTTGGTGCTTTGAAAACTTTCTGCCTGTGGTATCTGTTTATCTTTTGTACTCAAAGCAAGGTGTAAGATTGTTTTGTTTTTTCAAACCTGGAAATTGGCCCAGAGTGGGTAAGTGGCTTGCTTAAAGTCACACAGCAAATGAGTAGGACAGCAGATGCTAAACCCCAGGCCTCCTTCTCCTTGCTCTGTGCTTTTATTGTTGCCGGGTTGCAGCATCCCTGCAGAAATAGAAGAAAACTCTGTCTAGAACATGGTGTGTGTGTGTGTGTGTGTTTTATATGTTGGGGAGGGGAGGTGAAGCTGGGGGAAGGAAGGTGGTAAGGAGTAAGAGATTTCTCCTCCTGCAGTGCAGAGCATATTAGAAGAAAACAGTCTGACGAAAGCCTGGTCTCACCAGACAGGCAGCTGGCCAGCTCAGACACAGGTCTGTAGCTCCCTGGCCAGGTGTGCTGGGTGCCTTAGAAAGGATTTGTGTTCCTGGAAAACTGGTTTTAAATCATTTTTTAAAAAAGCAAATAAAAACCATCCTTTACAGGCGCTGGGGAAGCCTGCAGCTTGCTAGGAGGCTGCAGCCACGTTTCCTTCAGTACCATCAGGAATTCTTCAGAGACTTAAAATTGCTTGACTGGCTTTTCTCAAAGCATGGTAAACATGCTGGATGGGAGAGAAAACCCAGCATCAGGCTCTGGGCCAGATGAGCACAGGCTGGATGGTAGACGCCCTTCAGGAGGGCTCTCAGACCCAGCCGAGCCTGCTCCTTTCCCAGTGATGCCGGAGTTCAGCCCAGCCGCAGGCCCCAACTCTGGGGACTAGGCTGGAGTCCCGAGCCAGCAGCTCCAGTTAGGAAATTAAAAAAGAAAGAGAATCTCTTGCAGCCAGGCCCATGGTGAGAGACGAGTTAGGTCATGTCTCTTTCTTTTCAATCGGATATTAGTCCCGACCCTGATGTCACCTTCAAGCTATTAAGCATCACACTCAGAGGCTCACATTAGCTGCTCACAGACCTCTTATCAGGCGTGCTTCTGAGTCTTGCTGTTGTCAGTGGTTGGCCCTGGACACTATTTCTTTGGTCCACTGCAGGTCAAAGGAAGCGGGTCTTTTAGATCTCAGGGCTCCGGGCAGGGAGTAGGGGAGTGAGTGACAGAGGATCTGGTCCTGTGGCCAGATCAGTTCCCTTGAGCTGCAGGAACAAGGTGGGTGTCTACTGTCCCCCTTTTGGGAAAGGGTATTGCCTGCCAGACTTGGTGGGTGCTAAAGGTCTGGGTTGCATCAAGCCAGCTGATTTAATCAGCCTCTTGGCCAGAGATTCTGCTATGTGGTCCATGTGGCCAGCAATGGGCACTAGTGAACTGAGAAGCCAGTTGACACCACTAATTTAACAGTTCACCCATCCATCCATCCATTCACCCATCCAGCTAGCCAGTGAGCCCTCTGTCCATCCAGTCATACATCCATCCATTCCTGCATCCATCCATCCATCCCTGCATCTCTGCATCCATCCATCCATCCCTGCATCCATCCATCCATCTTGTCCACTCATGCAGTATCTCTTGAACATTTATTATGTTTCAGGCATCATGCTAGTAGGTGGGAATAAGTGATCAGAGAAACATAATTCATTTTCTTTCCTCCAGCTTGGAATACAGACCACAAGTGATTAAGCAAACAACAAGTGAAAGAATTATAAATTGTGGTAACAGCTATAAAGGTACACACATAAGGTGAGAAGACAGATCAAAGGACAGTGGTGGCCAGAGATGATAGTGGCATCAGAGAAGGGCATGGATGTGAGATATTTTTTGAAGTTATATTCAGGGTTTGTAGCAAATGGAACTGAGAAGTCACAACTGTGAGAGAAAGAACGTGACAAGAGCCCAGTGCTACAGTGGCAAAGAGAGGACACCATTTGCAATTGCTACCTTGGTAGTTGTATGGGATTAGTTGGCACAGGCCCCTCTGCCTGGCTGGGGAATATATAGCTCTTAGTGGAAGATATTTCTACTCAATGTAAGGAAAGAAATTCACCCACCATGGGCTTTCTTGTTTACTGGAGCTGTGGCACTTTAGGGTTCCAGACAGAAAAGAAGGGATTCCTGCCTGATACTGGTTCTCCTCTTTGAATAGAAGAACTGTTAGGAATGCATCCATCACAGGGTTTGTGCCAGGCAGGTGGGTAGATTTCTGAAGCCCTGAGTCCTTCCAAGCTCTTTCTTTTGGAAATGGATTCTTTTATCTTGCTTTCTTCTCTCTCCCTCTCTCCAAAGGGCAGTCACACACTTGCTTGTCCTTGATGCTCTCTGAAGGGTGGAGAAACCCATTACTGAAGAGTTACTCTTGGAGAATTCTTGGTTGTTTGGATTCCTACCAAGCCACCAACTCTGGTCACAGTCACTGGTTCCCATCAGGGAGTCGCCAGTGGGTGGCCTTGCTTCCCTCATATAGCTTTGCACTCGAGAAAAAAGCAGAAGGTGTTTACCAACTTGAGGAACAGTTGGTCCCAGCTACTGTTCATCCAGCACTGGCCAATCAAATGCCAGTACTGAAGAGTGGGAGGAGTCAGGGGGTATTCAAAAGAAACCAGAAAACTTGACTGTTGTGTGTGGTTGTTGTTGTTCAGTTGCTCAGTTGTCTTCAACTCTTTGCGATTCCATGGCCTGCAGCACACCAGGCTTCCCTGTCCTTCCCTATCTCCTGGAGTTTGCTCAAACTCATATCCATTGAGCCAGTGATGCCATCCAACCATCTCATCCTCTGTTGCCCCCTTCTCTTGCCTTCAATCTTTCCAAGCAGCAGGGTCTTTTTCAATGAGTTGGCTCTTCTCATCAGGTGGCTTCAGCTTCAGCATCAGTCCTTCCAATGAATATTCTGATGTGTGTCTGCACATTTAATTTCATGATCAGAGTCTCTTCAATGGATTGATTAACTATTATTAAAGAAATTAAAATTCTCATATCGAAAGAGATTTTCTTCTATTGACTTTAGAAATTGGATAATGTTGCTGCCTGATGTCAAGCACCAGCCTCCTGCTGAAAATCGGGCCATACTGTCCAATTAAAACTTCCTCTGTCTTCCTTTCAAGCTGTGCTGTTAAGTGCTAGTAGAATACCTAAGTCCTTATGGGGTCCAAGTCCGGGAGATCTTTCCAAACAGAAAAGAATGAGCAGTGGATATAGGCAAGAAATCACACTGTATGTGCACGCATATGGAATAATCAGTGGTTTGGTATTGCTAGAGCACGGGTTCTATGGCACGGGGTACGATGAGATTGTAGAGACATGCAGGGGCCAGAGCACAGGAACCCGGAAGGCATACAAAAGATTTTGAATTATTTTGTCGGTGATAGGAAGTCATTGATAGATTTTAAATCAGAGGTGACAAGGTTGAATTTCTGTGTGTGCAGTTCCTTAGGGGATGGACTTTGAGAGCTATTCAGTTCAGTTCAGTTCAGTTCAATTGCTCAGTCGTGTCCGACTCTTTGCGACCCCATGAATCGCAGCACGCCAGGCCTCCCTGTCCATCACCATCTCCCGGAGTTCACTCAGACTCACGTCCATCGAGTCCGTGATGTCATCCAGCCATCTCATCCTCTGTCATCCCCTTCTCCTCCTGCCCCCAATCACTCCCAGCATCAGAGTCTTTTCCAATGAGTCAACTCTTCGCATGAGGTGGCCAAAGTACTGGAGTTTCAGCTTTAGCATCATTCCTTCCAAAGAAATCCCAGGGCTGATCTCCTTCAGAATGGACTGGTTGGATCTCCTTGCAGTTCAAGGGACTCTCAAGAGTCTCCTCCAACACCACAGTTCAAAAGCATCAATTCTTCGGCGCTCTGCCTTCTTCACAGTCCAACTCTCACATCCATACATGACCACTGGAAAAACCATAGCCTTGACTAGACGGACCTTAGTCGGCAAAGTAATGTCTCTGCTTTTGAATATGCTATCTAGGTTGATCATAGCTTTCCTTGCAAGGAGTAAGCGTCTTTTAATTTCATGGCTGCAGTCACCATCTGCAGTGATTTTGGAGCCCCCCAAAATAAAGGCTGACACTGTTTCTACTGTTTCCCCATCTATTTCCCATGAAGTGATGGGACCGGATCCCACGATCTTCGTTTTCTGAATGTTGAGCTTTAAGCCAACTTTTTCACTCTCCTCTTTCACTTTCAAGAGGCTTTGACAGCCTGAACAAAGGCAATGGTGGCTGGAAGGCAAAGCATGCACAGGTGTAAGAGAAACTACATGTGAACTGAAATCAACAGGATCAGGTCATTGATTGATTCTGCAGAGTAAAGACGTTATTTTCAAGGATGTGTCGCAGGTATGTAGCATGAGTGAATGGATAGGTTGTGGTGTTGCCAACTAAAATACATGATTCAGAATGTAGGCAGAGAAGCCAGCCTAATCCAGAGAATGGAGGGTTCTCCTTTGGGTATTTTGAGTCTGAGGTACCTGTATGTGGCAAAGGGCAGTTGACAGCAGAATATGAAACATGAAGCTCCCAGAGCAGGGGTGGAGAATGTTGATTTGGTGCCAGAATGCCAGGATGCAAATCTCAGTGTCATCAGTGGAGTGGTTGGTCTCCATGTGGTGGTGCCCCAGTGACAAATGACCCTCAAATCCCAGCGGCTTACAACAGCCAATATTCATAACCTCACTGACAAGAGATGAAGGTTATGGGCTGGCTTTGGTTTCGCTCTGGCTTTCTCATTCTGGAACCCAAGGTAATGGTGGAACCTCCATCTCAGCCTCAAGCAGAAGGAAAATAGCAATGTCAGAGCCACAGGATGACTCTCAAATTTCTGCATCAACAGGGCACCTAGCAGGGAACATTCTATTAGCTGGAGCAGGTGACATGCACAAGACTGAAGTCAATGGGGAGGGGCCATACACTGCTTCCACAAGAGTACAGCTCATGGCAATGGTTAGGGAGACATATTCATCTACAGGGGAGGAAAAAACAATTGGGACCCAACCATATGATTATGGGGGCTTCCCTGGTGGCTCAGTTGGTAAAGAGTCTGCCTCCAATGTGGGAGACCTGGGTTCGATCCCTGGGTTGGGAAGATCCCCTGGAGAGGGTAACGGCTACCCACTCCAATATTCTGGCCTGGAGAATTCCAAGGAATAGTCCAGGGGGTTGCCGAGTCGAACACGACTGAGCCACATTCACTTTCATATGATAATGAGCTTCCCTGGTGGCTCAGAGGGTAAAGAATCCACCTGCAATGTGGGAGACCTGGGTTCGACCTCTGGCTTGGGAAGATCTGTTGGAGGAGAGCATGGTAACCCACTCTAGTATTCTTGCCTGGAGAATCCCCATGGACAGGAACCTGGCGGGCTACAGTCCACAGGGTTGTAAAAAGTCAGACACGACTGAGTGACTAAGCCCAGCACACATATGATCTGTGATGACCACTAATGGGCTGTAAACCCTGGGGGACTTATTCAACTTCTCTGTTTTGCTTACCTTATCTGTAAGACAGGAACAGAAGTACTACCTCTCAGGATTATTAAGAGAATTATTAATTAATAATTTAATTTGTCCATGTAAAGCACTTAGAACGGTGCCCAAGTGACTTCCCTTATGGTCCAGTGGCTAAGACTCCGAGCTCCCAATGCAGGGGGCCTGGGTTCAATCCCTGATCGAGGAACTAGACCCCATGTGCCACAGCTGAGATCCAGCACAGCCAATTAAATAAACAAGTATTTTACAAAGGAGAGAAGGAAATAAAAAGAACAGTGTCTGACAGAGAGTAAATGCTGTATAAATGTAGGCGGATGGAAGGAAGAGGGAAGGTAGGGTTACCGTTTAATGGGTAGCAGTTCAGTTTGGGAAGATGAAAAAGCTCTGGAGATAGTGGCAATGGTTGCACAACAGTGTGAAAGTACTTAATGCCACAGAACTGTACACCTGAAAATGGTTTAAAATTTAGGTTGGGGGCATTTTACCACAATTTAAACAAATGTAGGTAAATGGGATCATCTGGGGAAGGTAAGAAGAGGGAGAAAAGGGCAATGGACAGAAAGATAAAAATCTTGTAACTAGGAATGCTGGCAAAAGCATTGAGAAAGGGAGATTAAGTCTGCATGGGAAACAGAGAAGGAACATTCTAGACAGACAAGAAAACCAACAGAGAGGCTGATGTCCTCTGAAGCCACAGGAATTGAGTTAGCAGCGGGTGTTGGAATGTTTGGGGTGTCTGCTTTGCTTGGCTTTGAACCTGAACCTTCCCTTTGGCACCTTGATTTTGGTGGGTCTGCTTTCTTCTGCCAGCCCCTGATGATGTCATTTCTGGTTACCACCCACACTGGGGCCAAATGGCCTCAGAGCCAAATCCTGGCCAGGACTCTCCTCTGAGCTCCCTCCCTCCTCTCTGTCCAGCCAGGCCTATCTTGTCCATTGCTGACATCTTGGTGAGACAAATCCCTTGAAATTAAAAAGACACAGAACTGGGGACACATTTTCTCGTGTCATTTTTATTACTGTTGGTGTATACTGTTGCACCCTGAAAAACAAAAACCTCCAAACGTTGAATTTAAAAATTAGGGATGGTTAGTTTCATGGTCAAGTTTCCTTTATTAACAAAAGAGTTCACCTTTTGTTTACAGAACTTTGTTTATTTGATAAGCCACAGGTTAGGGAAACTGAAAGCTAAAATTCTCCAATGGGAAATGAAGACAATACAGTCAAGGAAGACAAGACTTTTTTTAAAAAAAACATCCATTATATCTGCACCCCTACGTTTTGGAGAACCAAGGGATACCTTGGTTTAGAGGATTTCTGTTTTCTTGTTCTTTCTAGATCTTGTCTGGCTGATGCTCACATGAGTATCAGAAGACCACATACAGACATGTGGTTCCTAGCTCTTCCAGGAAAAAAGACCTGGAAACTCTGCTCTTTTTTTTTTTCTTTTTATTGATTTTCTTTCTTGAAGATTTTTCTTACTAAGTGAATTGATCTTACACAGTTAACTTGATGTAATCTAAAGAAAATAGATGAAGTATACTTTAGAAAAAATTACACATGCTATAACCAGCCATCTCACTTGGCAATCATTTTCCACAGAGTCTGTCCTTTCAAGATAGGGAGGTGGGCTTTTTGTTTTTGTATTTTTTTTACACATGAATGATTACATCTACGTACAGGAACTCAAACTCTTGCTGACCTCCCTCTGCAACACCAGCGGGTGTTGGGGGACAGAGCACTGGGGCAGGCAGGGGCCTCTCTCAAGGTGTCAGTAGCCCCAGGTTGCTGGGCCAACAGTCCTGGGGTGGGGGTTGGGCAGTCCACACATAAATGTGGCAGCTCCTCCCATCATAACAGCATTTGTGGAATGCACACTTCGGAGGGGCTCAGATGCATCCCATGGAGAAAGTAGGACATTTTCTTGGTCCTTTTGCAGCCAGAGTTCTTTGAAAGCACAAGACCCTGCAGCTGGAGAAAGAAACCATGCCAGGGTCCCACATTTCTAGGCCCTCGCCCAGTAAGCAGCCCTAGTATGGCTGCTCCATCCTTGGAACACAGGGACCCTCTCCAGCCCTCACTTCAATAATGTGAGCATCTGGATAGTTTTTCCATCCAGAAATTACTGATTTAAAAGGAATAGCTGTTCCAGAGACTTGGAGTCCAGCTCAACAATCCCAGGTATGTCCCTGAATTGATTTTGAAGAAGCAGGTGCTGTCCTGGGTCCCTTCTCACCCACCTAGTCAAGCCAGCATGAAAAGCCTGTGTGGGGACCACAGAGACCTGTACCAATCTGTCCTCCTGACTGTCTGCTTCCAGCCAGCGCTCATGAACTTGCCCATGGAGCCAGCCAATTTGGATTCATGGATGGCTTATGATTTGTAGCAGCTAAGTTTCTGTCTTCAGACTTCCTCACATTGATTTTTCCTGGGGTTTGGGACAACTGAGGTCCCCCAAAGCCTCAGAACAAAACCCAGAAGGAGAGGTGGTTGGTCTAGGGTGTGTGTGTGTGTGTCTCCTTGCCTTTCTTTGGGGGCATCTGCTTTAGTGACTCACAGCTGGTCTCAAGGCTCCTCTCCCATCAGGCCAGGTGTCCAGAACTGGAGGCGGTCTGGCCGGTGTGGGAGGAACGTTGTGAGAAGGAGGCGTGGGTGGCAGCTTAGACCCGAAGAAACAGTGTCCCTGGAGCTATTCTCCAAATTCACTTGGGTCAGATCTGGGCGCTATATGATTGACCCCATGAGAATTGTGGGAAGCGAAGGCCCTGGGGAAGGGGCTGCTAAAGACAGAGTAATGCTGGACAGAACTTTCTAGAAACTTCAAGGCTTCCAGGAACCCTGGGCAGCTTTCTATCCAGGAATCACTGTGAAGTGTGGAGAGGCTGCCCTGGGAGAGTGGGAGGAGGTTAAGGTGGGATTGGGGTGGGGGTCATTGGTAGGGGGCTCAGTCCTCAGTCTTTTTTTTTCTCCCTGGAGAATCTCACTCTGAACTTGGAGAGGCGGCAGAGTCCCCATCCTCGAGGTCCTGCCCATGGGGGGAGATGGGTTGACCCCCCTTCACGCGCTTCCACTTCATCCTTCGGTTCTGGAACCACACTTTGACCTGATGAAGGAAGCAGAGGAGCCTGGTCACTTCAGGGCAGGCGTGACCACCTCACCAATACTGATGCTCAAGGTACCTGGGGTGCAGCTCCAGGGAGCCCAGCTCGAAACTCTGCTTGCCCCTCCCCATGCCTCCAAAGGCTCCAGGTATTGAGACCAAAGGTAAGACTCATCAATCTGCTCAAAGACCTGTCTTATGTCCCCAGATAAAGAAAACCTCACAGACAGAAGAACTGGTACTAAATGTCACTTTGCATTGGCCCCACCCCCTTCACAAGCCCCGCCCCTCTTATGTGGACACCCCTCCCTTAAGCTTCTATTACCCAAGGATCTGGGAACACAGAATCACCAGCCTCTCCCTTAGGAACATTTGGAAAGCATTTTTCAGCTTAGGTAGCTCTGGTGTGGGCATTTTCTTTTCTGAGCTTCAGCATTTACCTGCATGTAAACCTTTAGGGTGGGATTATGACCCAGTTGGAGACCGGAGAAGTTAGGAGATGTGATCGAGGTCCCAGAGCTATGAAGTGGTACAAGCAAGATTTGAATCTAAGTCCTCTGATTCTAAATCCAGCACTCCAACAGATCACTTTCTCAACTGAAAGCTGCTATCAGTTATTATTAAATTTTACACCACATCAGAGCAAGAGCATGGGTGGAATGCTCTGAAGAAAAGGCCAAAACAAAGGGTGGGGAAGTTTTTCTCAGAATGTGCTCAGGAACCAGCTGCATGTCTGAATCACCTGGAGAACCTACTAGAAATGCAGATTCCCTCTATTATTGCACTATCACACTGTGGAACCCTGAAATCTGCATTTTAAACAAGGGCCTGGGTGATTCCACTGCACACTAACGTTTGGGGATAAGCAGAGCAGAGGTTTCAACCCTGGCTGCATGTGAGAATCACCTGGCGGACTTTTTACTTTTTTTAAATATTTATTTATTTGGCTGCACCAGTCTTAGTTGCCTCATATGAGCTCTAGTTCCCTGACCAGAAATTGAACCCCGTCACCTGCATTGGGAGCAGAAGTCTTAACCACTGGACCACAAGGGAAGTCCCAACCTGGGGGACCTTTGAAGAATTCTGATGCCTGGACTCCACCCCAGACCAGTGAAAACAATCTTTAGGGGTGAGCTCCATACATCGGCCTTGTTAGAATCTCCGCAGGTGATTGTCAGGTACAACCAGAATGTCTGGATTGGGCGGAGGGAGAGGAGGAAGGAGAAGATTCCAGGAGAAGGGGGCAGGGAAGGGGGGGATGAGAGAGCACAGAAAAGGAGGGATGGCCGGAAGAGGAGGGGCTCCTCCATGTTGCACCTGCCGCTCGGAGAGGTCCAGGTTTACCGCGATCTCATATCTGCGGAGCCGGGTCAGGTAGTTGTGATGAGCAAACTCAGCCTCGAGCTCCCGCAGCTGCTCCTTGGTGAAGGCTGTCCGCTCCTTGCGGGCCTTGCTGGCGCCCTCTGGCTTCGCTCGATTCTCCTGGTTGTCTGGGGAGAGAGGACCCCAAACAGGAAGACATGAACCATAGGGACCTTGGTTTCCTTTCTTTTGTCTTCAAGCAGAGGCGCAGCCTTTCCCTGTCACTCTTATTTCTAAAGGATGCTGAGAAAGATCCCACCGTGTCCCTTTATCATTCCTTCTAATGTCTTAACCTAAGAGAAATGGAAAGAATTCAGGATCCCAACCTCAAGTGCCCTGCCCCTCAAACAACTATTTTTAATATCCAGAGCACAAGAAGCTGCCCTTGGCTGCTGAATGACCTCTACCACCTGAGCCACCCTCAACTTGACACTGGTAGTGGCTGTGAGCTTGTGGGGCAAGATGCTTTAAAACTGAGGTTCTCTGTCCTCGGGGAGATCAGCCCCATCTAGGAACTCATTATGAATGCAAATCCTTGGGCATCACCACACACACACCTGCTGAATGAAAAACTCTGGCAGTGGGACCCAGTGATCTGTTTTAACAAGGCTTCTGATGATTCAGACATGCAGTCAGGGTTACAAACCACTGCTCTAAGACCTGGCTTCTTAAAGGATGATCTGGTGGCAGTAGCAGCAGAGCCTGGGCACTGACCAGACTTGCATGATCTCCTGCTGCCCACCCCCCATCCTCAGATATCCTGAATCAGAATCTGCATTTTAGCACGATCCCCTTAGGAGTTAGGGCTTCCCTTGTGGCTCAGATGGTAAAGACTGCTCCATTCCAGTACTCTTGTCTGGGAAATCCCATGGATGGAGGAGCCTGGTGGGCTGCAGTCCATGGGGTCGCTGGGAGTTGGACACGACTGAGCGACTTCATTTTCACTTTTCACTTTCATGCACTGGAGAAGGAAATGGCAACCCACTCCAGTGTTCTTGCCTGGAGAATCCCAGGGACGGGGGAGCCTGGTGGGCTGCCGTCTATGGGGTCGCACAGAGTCGGACAAAACTGAAGCAACTTAGCAGTAGCAGCAGCAGCAGCCTGCAATGCTGGAGACCCAGGTTCGATCCCTGGATGGGGAAGATCCCCTGGAGAAGGTCATGGCAACCCACTCCAGTATTCTTGCCTGGAGAATGCCATGGACAGAAGAGCCTGGCAGGCTACAGTTCATGAGGTTGCAAAGAGTCTGTTATTACCTTAGGAGTTACTACCTTAGGAGTTGTGTGCACATGTAAATTGAGAAGCGCTGCTTTAAGTTTCTTCCTGGCTTCCAAGACCTGGCTACCCTAGCCTTTACCTTTGACACCAGGAGGTTCCCAGTCTGGAAAGTTCATTTATGAAGGAGGCTCTGAGTTAGACATAGCAGGGGCTCAATCACAGCTGCTAACAGGGGTGCAGGGACCAAGCACTTCAGGTGTATCAGCCACTTAATCTTCACAGTAATTCAGCCAGGTGAGTTCTAGGACGAAACCCATTTTACAGAACAGAAAACTAAGCACAGAGAAATGAAGTAAATTGTTCTCTTGGCCAGTGAGTGGAGGGGCTGGAATCCACTCAGGCAGTTTGACTAACATACTGTTCTAATGAAATACATGGAGGAGGGCTTTACAGACTGTTAAGTGCTGTATACACAGAAGGGACTGTGTCGTGACCTCCCGGAGCAGGGTAAGAGACGGTGGTGGATGGAGAGGCGTAAAGGAAGGAGACCCACACACCCGCACAATGAACTACCAAGGCGTGCCACGTGGCCGGGAAAGGGCTTCAGGAAGCTCGTTTTACGCAGGGCTCTAAAAATAAGAAGTCTTTCAACTCACTGTCCTTGTTTTACAGACTGGGAAGCTGGCCAAACCGCCAGACTGCCAAGCGGGGTCGGGATACAGAGCCCCCTCGTCCACTCCGCGTTCCGTTGGGAACTTCAGCCTGCAGGTTCTTTCTAGCTCTTTCCACGCAGTCCCTTGTATTTCAGTCGGCTAGTCCCCCGCCGGGAGCCCGGGAGAAGGGCGGGGAGAGGCGGCTCAGAAGTGGGGAGGCGCGCGGGACAGAGATGGGGGCGCCTCCCGCCCCCGGCCGGGCGTCCGGGGGAAGCGGAGAAGGCGGAGGAGGGCCGCCCCCAGGGATCCCCACAGCCCCGGTTCCTGGGCTCCCTGCAGCCCCGATGCCCGGCTGTCCGCGCCGGGTCCGGGTGGGGCGCGCACCCGCGCCCGGGGGCCGGGAAGGAAGGGGGCGAGTTCTCCAGCCGGGCTGCCTGCCCAGACCTCTCCGGAAGCAGAGCGGGGGCTGGAGGGGAAGGACGCGCCGCCCGGCCGGGGTCCCCCAGGAGTCCTTAGCCTTGGCCGTCGCGGCCCAGGAAGGGAGGGGCGGTCACGGTCACGCCGCGGAGGAGGAGCGAGGCCGCGAAACCTGGCGCGGTTCCCATCCGCTCCTGCCCTGGGGCTCAGTGTTTCCCAGTCCTTTCCTTTCACAGCAGCGGGTGTGTCAAACCCAGAGGACTTGCGCCGAGGTGTGCATCCTCGATCTTCTTGCTGGAGCCTCTCAGGAAGTCGCTTAACCTCCCTGGGCTTCAGACTCCTCATCCAGAAATCTACCTCCCAGCGTTATTGGGAAGCCTGGACAAGCTGCTGTAGGTGGAAGATGCTTTTAAAACTTCAAAGCGCTGATTCTTCAGTTCCTTGAGATGCCATCTGAGGGCTTGGGGTAATAGCAGCTGTCACTTCTTAAAGTCTTCCCTGTGCTAAGATGCAGACACGGCTTTAATCGTCCCCACATAACACCGGAAGGAGTAGGCAGTATTATTATCCCTTTATCTTTGTCATGTGGATTTGTGTGATAATTTGATTCATAGCTCTCTGTCCCCAGGGATGTAACTGCTTTTCTCACTTGCTACTGAACCCGGCACATAGGAGGTACTTGCTAAATGTTTGCTAAATCCTTCTCAGTATGCAGAGGCAGAAGCAACCTCAGAGAGGCCCGGGAACTTGGCCGGGCAGCTTTGGGTCAGCGGAACTGAGATTTGAATCCAGATCCTGCTGATCAGGGCTGTGGCCATCAGCAGCCCTGGTGTCTGGCTGGCTGGCTGGGGGCAGCTCTGTGCATCTCCACCTCCAGGGCTCCCAGAAGCTTTGTCCTGGGTTGATGCTCACACCCCACCCTCCCCTTCTCCCAGGCCTGCTTAGGTGTGCATAGGTGCCCTATGGACACCTCTCCCCACAGTTATACCCATCCTACACACACATACAGAGTCCTGCACATCTTCTTTTCTAGAGAGAAGAGGGGAGATTGGAAAATGAGCCCTTTGTAGCTGGTCTTGGACTGGTTGTGGTGGGGCAACAACCAGGGTAACCCCTCCCTATCCACTCTCCTCTCTCATCTCTTATTATCCTGATTTGGGCACTGGGGCCTCAGGATAAGCTGGGAACCCAGTGTCTGAACCTGTATGTGAACCTCAAGGCAACATTTGGCTAAACAGGGTGGCACTGGGAGGACCTTTGTCCCTCATCAGCTTCCCACAGGCATTAAGAAATGTTAGAAATGACAAAAGGACTAGAAGTATATCAAGGTAGCTATCGCAACCGCTGTGATCAAAAAGCTGCTTCGAAGGTAAAATGAGATGGGAAACGTGTGTTAACCCAGCACAGTGCGTGGCATTCAGCTGAGACTCCTTTGAAAGAACCACCAGAAAAGGTTCTCCTGGGGATGATGCTGGAGAGGGAGCGCAGGCAGAGGTAAAACACGATGCTTCTCGGGGCACCACATCTCAAGAACTGTGCGAAAAGGACGCCTTTTCAACGTCTGGCCTTGTAACTGTTTTCCCTTCTCCCAGTACTTTTGCGTATCTGTGCTTGAATCTGTATCACTATTGCTTCCAGGCACAGTAACTAGAATTGATCTGCATGAGGATACACATCAATCCTCCTGGTCCTGATTCTTCCTCAGGGCCAAAGGGTGCCCTTCCATGACAGCAGAGGGAGGAGGCTGGCGTTTAGCAGGCTGCCTCTGTGTCTATGGAGGAGCCATGTGACCCCACCCCATCCTCTGCACACCCTCAGAGGGAGCAGGGCCATGATGGAATGGTCCAGAGTGCCCAGAGAAATGCAAACAGGATGTGTGTGTGTGATATTGCAGTTTCCACCATGAGCTTTCACACCATCCAAGGTAAATTATTTCATAAATAGCTGTCACGTTTGGCAGGCCTTCTTATAGTCAGCAGACAGCTTTATCTGGACTAGAGGGAGGCTCAGACAGACCTTGGGGAATGTGCCTTTTTTGGAGTCCTGTATTCCTATTCCCCAACTCTTACAGCCATTTAACATAAATTTCTATCCAAGACCAGATAGATGGTCACATGCCCCATGTTCAAATAGCACATTGCAATTGATGATTGACAATGGGTTTCTTTCCCCCAGAGATAAACTTCTGTTGGGCTTTCCTCTGTACTACGGAATCATAGAATAGCAGACCTAGAAGGGGACTTAGAGATGATCTGATGTGGCCTTTTTACCTTACAGGTTAAGGTAAGAAACTTGCCTAAAGACATACAGCAAGTTAGTGGCAGAAGTGGGCTGAGAACCCAGATTTCCTTGAGAGGAAGCTATTTCCTTGCTATTAGGTTGCTTCCTATTAGATCCTCTTAATTTTTCTGTGAGGTAGGTAAGGTACACATTAGACCATAGAACAAATGAGGAAATTGAGATCCAGAGGTTAAATGGCTTGCCCAAAGTCCCCCAGGACCCATCCAGTCTAGGTCACCCTGGGCTGCGGGACAGTGAGTATGGAGATGTGGTTACTCCAAGGATGGCAATCTGAATCTGTGTCCAGGTTGGCCTCCCAGGGACTTCCCCAGGTGCTGCTGCTGCTGCTAAGTCACTTCAGTCGTATCCGACTCTGTGCGACCCTGGGATTCTCCAGGCAAGAACACTGGAGTGGGTTGCCATTTCCTTCTCCAGTGCATGAAAGTGGAAAGTGAAAGTGAAGTCGCTTAGTCGTATTGGACTCTTAGCGACTCCATGGACTGCAACCTACCAGGCTCCTCCGTCCATAGGATTTTCCAGGCAAGAGTACTGGAGTGGGGTGCCATTGCCTTCTCCATAGGTGAGACCTCAGCATATCCTCTGAAAATGGTGCCTGTAGTTTCCTGGGCTACAGACTAGACCTTTAATGTGCTCATTAGCTCTGTGTGTGTGTGTGTGTGTGTGTGTGTGTGTGTGTTTAATTTGACCACACTGTGCAGCATGTGGGATCTTAGTTCCTTGACCACGGATTGAACCCATGCCCCCTGCATTGGAAGCATGGAGTCTTAACCACTGGACCACCGGGGAAATCCCCTGCTCATTAGTTTTGATACTTTCAGCTTCAGAGAGAGGAGTCAAAGCCCTCAAAATAGACAAGACCTGGATGGAACCATTCCCCAGATGCGTTTGCATCCAGACCTCTCTGTCTTCCTAGGACTGGCCACCCTCTCTCTCTGGGCCCCACCCCACCTCAGTGTCTAGACCCTTTTCCTCTCCCATGGGGGCCTGAGGAGATATGGTAGGGCTCTCAGCTTCTTTGAGGAGCCCAGCAGTGGGCCTGGGGAATTTAGGTTATGTTCTCTGGGATGGGAATGCCTAGGGCTAGAGTCATGTTTGCAGAGAGTCCCAGGTGTTGGTGGTGGGGCAGTCAGTGATGGTGGGCTCTGATGAGGGAAAGTGGAATGGACTGAGTGAGGAGTCGGGTGTGGGGACCATGGAGGTTTGCAGCAGAGAATTGGAGTGGGGAGGGGCAGTGGAAATGAGAGGTAGGAGCAGCAGTGAGCTTCTGAGATGGCTGGGGAAGGCGCAGGCACCGTTGAGCTTTGTGTTTATAAGTTCCAGATGTCACCCTCAGCTGTCACCAAAGGAAGCGTAGGCTTTAGGACCCAGGCCCCACTGCTCACATGGTTCCTTCATCATTGAATTCAAGGAAGATGGGAAAACATGAAATAGAAAAGGCTAGAATAGGGGTGGGAGCTGGGAGAGGCCAGGGCAGCCTGATTCAATGGGCAGAGTGGGCACTGAGGAAGCTGGCTCTAGGGGTCTCCAGGGGCCTCGAGTCTTGCCCCTCAGAGGTGGGTATGGATTTGCAGTCACTGGGTGTGATACTCAGGAGCCATGCTCATGACCCAGGTGGCACTTACTGAGGTTGTCCATTTATTTTGTTATCACGTCCTTTCCTTCTTTGTCTGTCAAACACCCTGCTTCTCTAGGGATTCATTCCTAAACAGTCTCCACTTTTTCTTCTCTGTTTGTGGGGAAAAGATAAGAATGCCAGGATGGGGACTTCCCTGGTGGTCTAGTAGTCAGCGCTTCACCTCCCAATGCAAGAGATGGAGGTTTGATCCCCCGGGGCACTAGCGTCCCACATGCCTTGTGATCAAAAGACCAAAACATAAAACAGAAGCAATATTGTAACAAATTTAATAAAGACTTTAAATAACGGTCCACATCAGAAAAAAAAAAAAAAAAACTTAAAAAAGAATACAGGATCTCCTTGTGGCCAGAAGCAACACCTTATAGGAATGGAAAAGCTCTAGTGGCCAACAGACCCTGGACTCCGGGCTAGGGAAGCTCTGAAAGGGATTTATAACTGGAACATTTGTGCCACTGCTAGAATCTTGTCCCCGTTTCCTCTGTTTATGGGCTGAATCGTGTCCCCTCTACCAATTAATATGTTGACATTCTAACCTTCAGTACCTCCAAATGTGACTGTTTTGAGATAGGGTCTTTCAAGAGGTGATGAAGTTAAAATGAGGCTGTTAAGTACTTTCACAGAAGTACTTTCTGTACTTTAAGTACAGAGTATGAAAGTACTTTAAATACTTTAGCTCAGTCGTGTCCAACTCTTTGCGACCCCATGTTCTATACAGTCCATGAGGTTCTCCAGGCCAGAATACTGGAGTGGGTAGCCATTCCCTTCTCCAGGAAGGCTGTTAGTGTGAGCCCTAATCCAATCTGACTTGTGTCTTCATAAGAAGAGATGAGGATACAGAGAATGACCACCCCCAGAAGAATGACCAAGTGAAGACATGACGAGAAGGAGGCCATTTGCCAGCCAAAGAGAGAAGCCTCAGGAGAAACCGAACTGCCAACATCTTGATCTTTGACTTCCAGTTTCCAGAACTGTGGGAAAATAAATGTCTGTTGTTTAAGCTACCCAGTCTATGGTATTTGTTATACCCAAGTGAGCCAAGATGCCCCCCACCTAACTCCCTACAGCTGTGCTTACCACTGAGGAGAGAGAGGGAACAAGGCCATGATGGGTACAAAGCTGATGCAAGACCATAGGGATCTCTCTGCAAATTAGAAAAAGGTGTGCTTTCCTCTAGACTGGCGAGCACAGCCACTTGTTCACGTGGCAGTTGGGCCCTTTAACTGCCCAGCCAGGAGCCCCCCTAAGTGCCTGACCATGGTGGGTCCCCTTTACTGCTCAGCCATAGCAGCTCCCCCTGCTGGACCCAACCCCAGTGCCCTGTAGGGGATTCCTGTGAGTCAGCCCAGCCTGCATGTGGATGTTTACACATCTTTCTGACCCCAGCACTCACCCTGACCCTGCACTGGTTTTATGATCGAAGTCTGGCTCTCTGCACACTTTTTCATGACTGAGACTATAAAAGTCCTGATGCATTTTACAGAAGCACAGCACACATGGTGAAAACCCCATACCAGGCAGTGGAGGCACTCTCAGAAACTGAGAAAATGAATGAGTGAATGCCAGATTACAGTAGAGGCTATTGGCCAGACACACAGCTTCTGTGTACAAATGTTACCGTAGGTGCTAGTGATACTGCACAGGTGAATCAGATAGCATTCCAGCCATCTAGACACTTCCGTTTTAAGGAAGAAGGCCGCTGTATGCATCTATAACTCTGGATATAAGCCAACTGTGGTTTGATGCTAAAATAGAGTTGTCAACAGGGCATGCTCCACGTGTGTGGAGAGAGAGGTCACCAAAGGATTCTTGGATACTCAACAAACCAGGAAGAAAACGAAATTACCTCAACATAATAAAGGCCATATATGAAAAGCCTGTAGCTAATATCATACTCAGTGGTGAAAAACTAAAATAGTTTTCTCTAACATCAGAAACTAGGCAAGGATGCCCATTCTTACTATTTCCAGTTGATATAATGCTGGAAGTCCTAGCCAGAGCAATCAGACAAGAAAAAGAAGTTAAGAGGCATCTAAGTCAGAAAGAAAGAAGTAAAATGATCTCTCTTTGTAGATAGTGCAATCTTGTATGTGGAAAACCCCAAAGATTCCACAAAAGCCTTTTAGAAGTAATACATTCATCAAGGTTGCAGGATACAGAATCAACATGCACAACTCAGTTGTGTTTCTATACACTAACAATAAACAATTCAAAAGGGAAATTAAGAAAATAATCCCATTCACAATACCATCAAAAAGAATAAAATACTTAGGAATAAACTTAACTAAGGAGGCAAAAAACTTGTACAATGAGAATTACAAAACATTGCTAAAAGAAATTAAAGACACAAATGAAAAGAAAGACATCCTGTGTTCATAGATTTTGAAAGGCAATATTGTTAAAATGTCCATACTACACAAAGTGATCTACAAACTCAATGCAATCCCTAAGAAAATCCCAATGGCATTATTTTTTGCAAAAATAGAAAAAAATCATCCTAAAATTCATAGGAAATCTCTAAGAACCCTGAATAGCCAAAACAATCTTGAGAAAGAAAAACAAAGCTGCAGGCTTCCTGCTTCCTGATTTTAAAACACATTACAAAGTGACAGTAATCAAAACAATGTGATACCGGCATAAGAGGAGACACATACATCAATGGAACAGAATAGAGAGCCCAGAAGTAAGCCTTTACATAAATGATCAGACGATATTCAACAAAGGTGCCAAGGCTACACAGTGGGGAAGGAACAATCTTAAACAAACGGTGCTGGGAAACCAGGATCTCCACAAGCAAAAGGATAAAGTTGGATCTTTTCTGTACACCACACATAAAAATTAACTCAAAAATACATTAAAGGCCTAAAAATGCAAGACCTAAAACTAGAAAACTCCTAGAAAAAACATGGAGAGAATGGATTTGGCAATGATTTCTTGGATATGACCCCAAAAGTATGGTCAACAAAAGCATTCCATAGGGAAAACAGTATAGTGGTTCCTCAAAAGATTAAAATAGTTACCATATGATCCAACAGTTCTACTTCTGAGTATATATCCAAAAGAATTCACAGCAGGATCTTAAAGAGATTTGCACATCCAGGTCCATTGCAGAATCATTCATAATAATCAAGAGGTGGAAACAAACCAAGTGGCCATTACAGATGAATGAATAAAGAAAAGGTGCATATACGCACAGCAGAATATTATTCAGCCTTAAACAAAATAAAGACATTCTGTCATATGCTACAGCACAGATAAGGCTTGAGGACATTGGGCTAAGTAAACTAAATCTATCATGAAAAGACAGATACTGCTTGATTCCACATATATGAGGTAAAAAGCTGAAACTCCAGTACTTTGGCCACTTCATGCAAAGAATTGACTCATTGGAAAAGACTCTGATGCTGGGAGGGATTGGGGGCAGGAGGAAGAGGGGATGACAGAGGATGAGATGGCTGGATGGCATCACCGACGCGATGGACGTGAGTTCGAGTGAACTCCAGGAGTTGGTGATGGACAGGGAGGCCTGGCTTGCTGCAATTCATGGGGCTGCAAAAAGTCGGACACGACTGAGCGACTGAGCTGAACTGAACTGAAAGTAATCAAATTCTTAGAAACAGAAAGTAGAATGCTGGTTGCCAGGGCCTGGGGGGCGGGGTGGTGCAGGCAACAGGGTAAAAGGAACTGTTTTTCAACGGATGTAGAATTTCATTGTGTAAGATGAAAAAGTTCTAGAGATCTGTTGCACAATTATATATATATAGTTAATGCTACTGAACCGCACACTTAAAAGTGGTTATGATGGTCAAGCTTACATGATGTGTTTTTGATCATATTAAAGAAAAAACAGATTTCAAATATTAGATATTTGATGGTAAGAAACCTTAGGAGAGCTCCTTTATGAAGTTACAAACTGTATTTATAAAATCAGCCACAGGTTCTAGTGATACTGTCATTTGAAACTTCTAAACTATAACTTTCACTGAAATGATGCCATGTACAAGTGGAATCATGAAGGAAGGATGGAAGGAGTGAAGGATGCTTGGACTAGATGGCTTTCAAGCTGGATGTTAAAATAAGGCAGAAGGGTGTGAGAAGAGAAGGGTGTTTGAGGCAAGGGGAAGCAAGGGGAAGCACTGAACAAATCGGAGTGGTGGGGAGAAAAAGCAGGGTGCCTTTTCAAGGCAACTAAATTCGCTTGGTGTCTTGTTGCATGGTGATAGAAGTGGAATGGGTGGGCTGTAGAAGGAAATCAGGTGGGAAAGAGGCCACTTTGTGGCCTCAACCTCAGGGGAAATTGAGAGTGTGCATAGCTGGGCAGGGGCAGGGCAGGTGGACATCAGATCTTACAGGGGAGAAAACAGGGAAGGAGGAACCCTGGGAGGCACACATGTCGGAGCTTCAGGAGTATGGGGTGGAGGACAAAGCAAGTCTGATGAAGACAGAATGACTATGTGAGAGCATCAGCCAGCAGCGGGGATCCCAGGCACGGAGGCCCTCCCAGGCGGCTGATCAGATTCACCTGTTGCCACCGGGTTGATCACACGCGACCTTCCCTTGAACCCCGTCAGGAAATCACCGTGAAATCCTTCATTCCCATAAATTAAAGACAACCATGGTAGCCGTGACAGATTGGGGGGCAAACAGGAGTGGCAGCTGTCCTTGCCAGCAGGGGTCTTTAACGCTCCCTGGCCCCCCCGGAGTGGGGGTGGTTAGGGCATGTTAACATCACAGCCAACTCCTAAATCAGCTTTGTGCTGTGAACCAACAGAAAGTTTCAGAGTAGGGTCCAGGGAGCTCTTCTTTCCTGACCATTTATTTGAGCCAATCAGCTTCACTTCCAGTGATGTCAAGTGATGGGAAAGCAACTGGGACTGGCAGAGCTTTGAAGGAGACTGGGGAGCAGAGAACGTTCCTTTCAAAACGAAATTTCAGTAACTTTCTGTTACTGGACCCTTCCTGGCCAGGCCAACCAGCTTGGGACGCATTTACCAGGCACGACTCACTCCCTCCCCCAGCTTTTCTGGTGGCTCTCTGAGCTTCAGGCTCCTAATTGATGGCAACTGGATTTCAGGACCAACAATGATTTTGAGAAGTTTCCGCATTTTATACCCCAGGCTCAGGAATTTCTGAGACAGCATGTTTGAAATGTTCAATTCCACTCTCCCCCAAAACAAAGGACTATTTGTCAGATTCTATGTTTTGGAGACTAGCTCTGTAAAGACGGGCCTGATACCATTCACAACCACTATTTATCGAACTCATGTGCCAGGCACAGGGTTCATCTCACGGATCACAGCGTTTAACCTTCGCAGAGACTCTATGGGGAGGATGATACTGTTATAGTCCCATTTTACAGCTGGGGAGACAGAAGCTCCAAGAACTTAAGGACTTTCCCAACGTCAAGCAGTGGGAAGTGGCAGTGCCAACCCGCAACCTGTCTGCCTGATGGTGAAGCATGATGGAAAACACACTTCTGTTCAGTGCTGGTTAACCGTCCAGAGATGGCCTAGCAGGGGCTGGGGCGAGACACTCACATTGAGTACAACATGCAAGGGGTGCCAAAAACCACAGTAATGAAGAGAAAGAATATTTTAACGCAATGTTTAAAAAAATCAAAATTCTTACAAAAAGTCCAAGATGAACAGGATATCAAAGTTTAAAACAGACAGTCCAACCAGTGGATCAGGATTGACAGGGTGGGTGGGGGTTCTTTGTTTTGTTTTTCAATATTTATTCTGGCTGTGCCAGGTCTTAGTTGGGACATGCAGGATCCAGTTCCCTGACCAGAGATCGAACCCCAGTCCCTTGCATTGAGAGTGTGGAGTCTTAGCCACTGCACCACCAGGGAAGTCCCAGGGTGGTGATTCTTTGTGGATTTGTCTCTTGTGATCTGAATTCCAGACTCCTGGAGTTAGTTGTGAGCTCTGCCCATCGCGTTCCCTTTTCTTTAGGTTCTTACAAAGCTGATCTTTCCTGCCTCTTTAATTAAATCCCAAAGGACGATGCAAGCCACTGGGGGATAAAGATTTCCATGTTGATCAGAGAGTATCTGGAACCCCAGAGAATGAATGAGAGTCAGCTAGCTGTGCCCTGCCTTGTGTGACTGCTGCTGCCAGTGCTGCTTCTGAGAGGACCTTGAGGGAAAGCTCAGGGCCCCTCCTGGGTGGGAACCTCTCCTGACCAGAAATTGACCCTATGAAGAGGGTGCCCTGGGGTGGCCAGATGCTTGGCATGTGAGAAGCACCATCCATGGGCCACTCATCAAAAGGAAAGATGGTGCATTTGGGTCCAGCTGAAACGTGGAATGACCTTGTCTAAGCCTGGCCCTTGGCTGTGTCCATGCCTTCCCAGTACCCTTGGCTCACAGCTCCCTGGAAAGTGGCTGGATGCAGCTGAGGTGGGTGTGGGCGGAGATTGAGGAGTTACAGTGGCAGGCGCTGTAAAGGGGCGAACACTTCAACTAGGCGCAGAGCCAAGGAGCTGAGAGTTCCTTGGAGAGGAGAAGCAGAAAGTGTCCCATTCTCAGCAAATTTCCAGCCAGGCCTAGGAACAGTTCAGGGTTTAACCGGGTGAGAATTTAAAGAGCCCTTCTATTCATAGCATCCAAGAGGGCTATGTTTTGTTTTGCTTTGCTTTTAACTCAAAGAAATTATTATTTTATTTATTGGTCTTGAAGCATGGCACCTGGAATCTTAAAGGTTCCTTGACCAGGTATTGAACCCTTGCCCCCTGCAGGGGAAGCACAGGGTCTTAACCACTGGACCACCAGGGACTGTGGTTTTTATCATCCACTGTGAGCACACTGAGGGACTTCTTCAAGCATGGAGACCAGATATTTCAAAATGAGAATTGTGTTTGAGATCTATTGAAGGGTGTGGGGTTTGGGGTCTGAAGTCTGAGGTTTGAGCTTTCTTCTAGGGTGACCAACTGTCCTGGGGACACTGGACTTTCAGTGCTAAAACCAGGAAAGTGCTGGGTACATTGGGATGAGTGGGTCACTCTCTGTTAACTCCATGTTAGCAGAACTCCTCTCAAGCTTTTCGGTCTCTTCTTTTCCACGCATAAAGAATCGAGGCACTTGATAAGACCTGATAGACCAAACTTGAACCTGTGCGACTCAGAACTATCATATGTTTCTTACAGCACCTTGAACCCCCTCAGTCATAGCATATCCACTGCCAGTGGCTTCTGCTGGCCTCCCCTCCCTCTCAGTTTGAGCTGTTTAGGAGTGAGAACACCTTATTCATCCCTGCAGCCCCAGGGCCTCTGCCAAAACTCAGCAAACAAAAGATGCTCGGGAAATCTGGGCTACTTTGAAAGCACTTTGTAAACTAAAGCAGAGAGTGTTCTCTTTGGTTGGTCTTCTCATTTGCTGCCTGCTCCTCATTAGCCCCATGGAAACTCTTCTGTAGGTTCAGACAGATAGATGTACCCTGAGGGCAGTCGTTAGGAGGACATAGTCGGGCAGTGGGTGCAGGAGGCAAGGGCACTGTCTTGTTCTGGTCGAGATAGAGACGGGAACGAGACAAAAGGTGAATGGGTGGTGAGAGAAGCTGGGAGATCCCATGGGGAGATGAGGAAACAACAGTCCCCACCACCAGGAGCAGATGGACATTAATGGGGTCTGAACAAGCAGGTCAGCTCCATCCTCTGGCCTCTGATACTCCACCAGGGCTTACCCTCTGCTGCTTGCCTCTCTGACTCACCCCAAGATCAGTGACTCCTCAGAAAGGCTCCTCTGAGGAGTGGCCTTTGGGAGATCACCCAGACCTTAGCAGGTTGTGCTGCCCCTTGGCCTGTGCACACGCCCAGCAGGGCAGTGCATTCCTCATGGGCAGTCTGCCCCAAACCCTAGCGTTTGCCTCTCGCATCCCTGCCCTATGTCTGCTTTGCTGCCTCTAGACTTCAGAGACACAGAGTCCTGGTTCTGTTTGATTGCCCAGGGTCCCAGCCTTGGTCCTAGCCCTCTGAGCCTTGGGGAGTGAGCTAACTCTCCTGGGGAGTAAGCCCTGGGGCTCTCGGGGCCATTTGGAACCGGCTGGGGCATACTGGTGAGAACTGTGACCCAGACACAGTCCAGTTCAGAAAAGCTCCCTCCAGCCTTTGCCAACCTGTACCCAGAGGCTCCATCCCACCTGCCCTCCAATCTTTGTGGATCCTGTTTCATTCTCTTTCCAGCACATCCTTCTCGGAACCCAGGAGAGGTGAGGACACAGACATAGCCCCCATCACCAGAGAATCCTAGAATTTTGAGCAGAAATACCCCCAAAGGTAACTGGTTTAAGTCTCTGGCCTTTGGGGAGGTTAGATTATATTATCCCCCATTCACATCAGGCTACCTAGGCTCAGAGAGGGCAAGCAACTTCCTCAAAGTCACACAGTAAAGGAACAGTCATCTGTTCCTCAGCCACCTACCTGAATTCTCCTTTTTCCGTCTGGTTGACTTCTTCTCCGTCTCATTGGCAGTGCTCCCAAGGACCTCATAGTCCTCTCCTGGGCCTCCTGTCGTGTCCACCAGGCCTGGGCTGTTGGCCCCTATCTCCTTGGAGCCCCCCACGGGGCCTGGGTTGAGCCTACGCCGGGCCTCTGACACAGGGAAGTGCCAATCGGGGGGCTGTGGGAAGGCAGGGTGCTGCTCAGTGAAGCCTCGCTCCTCCCGGGGCAGGCTGTGTGGGGTGGCTGCCAGGCATGAAGCTGAGAAGTCGGGGTATGCAGTTGTCGCTGTCGCTGGGAAGTCTGGTTTCTGGTGGAAGGAGAATGGGGTTGGCGGGTAGTGGGGGAGCCCTGAGGCTCCAGTGCCTTCCAAGTGGGGGTTTCGAAGGCAGCCCCAGACAGGGGCCGGGGGGTGGGGACCCCTCATGCAGCTGCTGGCCGCTGGATCCATCTGCGTCTGCTGCCCGCCTCAATCCTTTCAAAGGTTGGATTCTTACACTTTTTATATTCAAATTGTTAAAAATGCAACCAAAAAAAAATTTTTTTTTTTTTTTAATGAACAGGAGGGCAAAAGTGTTCAATAGAAAATTTGCCCCAGGAACCAAAACAAAAACCAAAACGAAAGTTGCTCCTCAGAGTACGCACACGTGTGGGTGGCCACACATATGTGTGCCCGCACCTATGTTGGATTTGGCTCCTGGCTTCCTGTTCCCCCTGACCCACCAGCCTGCCTAGTGGGGTCCCCTATACGTGTATTTGTCGCTGATGACACTAAACATTTTCACTGTCCCAGCCCAGACGCACCGGCTGACGAGGGCTTGTCCTGGAGCCCGCAGCAAATGCCTGCAAAGAGCTGGTCCAGGGCTGCTGAGACACACTTTTAAATCCTGCGGTGGGGAGAGAGTGACAAATTTCTGAAGTGAAATGTGAGAGAGGAGAGGGAGGGGTTAACCAGCACACACACGATCCCCTCCAACCAAAACCCGAGCAGGCAACTATTAATCATCAGAAACCTTATATGCACATCTAATGGGATTTGCAGATGGAGTCTTTTAAAGAAACATTGTCTGTATTTTTTTTTAAGGAAAGAGAGCAGCACACACACACTTTCTTTAATGTGCCTCCTATAACACTATGAAGTTATTTTATTGCACTGTTAACAAAATTCCCCAAGTCTTGGATTTGAAAAAAGCCTTAAGTCAGATCCAGAAACCATCAAGTGCCAAATTCCAGGGAGTGAAGCGGGGAATAAGTGCAAGAGACAAGTTTGCTGATTGCATTTGATTTAAAGGCCCTTCTACTGCTGCTTGCAAAAAGGAAGGTGGATTAAAAGCAATCTTTTTTTGCAAGTCTCAGTGGCCCACTACGGTCTGTAGTAGAAAGAGAGACACACTCCAGAAAAAAAATTATTTCTCTCAGCCCACAGTGACATTCTCACTTTCTCAGTAACTTAAAAAAACAATCAGATTCTTCCTTCCGCTCTTTAACCCCCAACTTACATGCCAATTAGCCACACTCTTGTCTAGTGGGGTTTCAAGTCATTTTTCTCCAAGGCAAAGGAAAGACACTTAGGTAGGTTCCTTGAAGTTTCTCCTGGCTTCCCCCACCTGCTCTCTGGCCCTGTAACCTTCGCCCACCTGCTTTGTCTTCCCCACCCCCAGAGGCCAAGTTTTCCATGGAGTCTGTGAATGGAAATTGGAATCAGGAGCTTCTCGTTCCCCAAAGAGTTCTCTCTCTCTCTCTTTTTAAAAATATTTATTTACTTGGCTGCACCAAATCTTAGCTGCGGCATGGGGGATCTTCGATTTTTATTGCAGCACATGGTATCTAGTTCCTTGACCAAGGAATGAACCCCAGGCTCCCTGCATTGGGAGCGTGGAGTCTTAGCCACTGGACCACCAGGGAAGTACCCAAAGAGTTCTCTTTGACAAACAGTCTCATTGTCTAAGAGCTTCCCTGGTGGCTCAGAGGGTAAAGGATCCGCCTGCAATGCATGCAGGAGACCAGGGTTCAATCCCTGGGTTGGGAAGATCCCCTGGAGAAGGAAATGGCAACTCACTCCAGTTTTCTTGCCTGGAGAATTCCATGAACAGAGGAGCCTGATGGGCTACAGTCCATGGGGTCACAAAGAGACAGACACAACCAAGTGACGTTCACTTTCTCATAGTCTTATAGGCTGGTGCCCATCACAGGAGGATCCATTGCCGTTTCAACTGGCCAGTCAGTCTACGCAGTCACCATGGCCTGCTTGTCTCTCTGGAGGGTTTATATAATTTCTTGGAGAATGACATTCCAAGCATATAGGGTCAGAGATCCTTGCCCACTGAATTATTTACATAGTCCAATGCAGCGGGATTGGGGCTGAAATGGGAATGGATGGTAAGAACAGTGTATATGCTGGCTGGTTCCAAAGATGCCCAAGGTTCCCTGAGGAGGGGCCCTGGGTCTCAGCGCTGAGGCCTGGAGGGAGCACACATGATGTTAATTAAACAGGCATCTCATCTTCCAGAACCAGCAGCCAGGGTGTTGCAGGCTGGTGGAGGAGATGGGGTCAAAGCCACAAACCAGACTCCCCTCTCCACTTTGTCCAGGACTTGCCCATTGAGCATACATCTCTCCTCTGAAGCTTACAACCCTCCTATTTTGGGTAAAGAAAGAATTACACTCTACATTTACACACATGAAGAAGTAGAGGTTCAGACAGATTATGTGAGCTGCTCGGAATCACACAACTAAGAAATGGCAGAAGCAGGCATTGCCCTCAGGTGGCCAGCTGTCTAGTCTGGAGCACTTTGATGCTGAGGAAGCACAGACTTTGGGGTTAGACAGTTCAAAGTTCAAATCCGGAATCTGTCACTTCCCAGCTGTGTGCCCCAGGACAAGTCACTTCATCTCTCTGAGCTTCCATTTCCCCTAACCTGGGATGGTCCTTACAGCTTCTACTCAGCCACTAATCTTAGTGCCTCAACCACGTTCCCCAGTGGATGCTACAGAAGCCCACTGGGTTCTCACCTTCGCCATCTTTTACAGGAGGAAGCACAGAGAGACTGCATAACCTGCACCAGGTCACACCCCTGGGAAGTGGAGGATCCAGGATTCAAACCCAGGCAGCCTGGCCCCACTGCCTCAGAATGCCCGCCCCACGGATGTTGCAGAATTCGAAATGAAATCATTTATGCGAAGTGCGAAGTAGGTAATGGATCAAAGTGGCTCCCTTCCTAGTCCATCTAGTTTTCCTTTACCAGGATGATTCCAAATGGGACTGAGGAA
The DNA here is from genome assembly GCF_032405125.1 of Capricornis sumatraensis. Lineage (NCBI taxonomy): Eukaryota > Metazoa > Chordata > Mammalia > Artiodactyla > Bovidae > Capricornis > Capricornis sumatraensis. The sequence goes on from NC_091076.1 coordinate 93,710,788, forward strand.
TGGGCACTGAGGGAATTCCACAGAGAACAGCCTGGGGAGGTTCCTTGAGGGGCTGCAGGCTGTGGGGGCTCTGGAAAGAATCCTCAGGAGGCTGGGGAGGAGAGGAACCTTCCCAGGGTCTGGCTCACAGGCTGTAACCGGACTCCGGCTCTGTCCTCCCCATCTGGCCAGGGACCCCATCCCAGGGAGGCCCAGGGCCTGGCCCTTTGCCCCTGGAAGGCTGGGTCCTGGGTCGTGGAAGGGGCTGAGAGGTCAGAAGGGGCTGAGGAGGCAGGCCCCTGGCACCCTGGCGCCGCACAGCTGCCAGCGTCTGTCAGCCTCCCCGCAGGGCGCGGCCGGGGGCCTGCTGGCCTCTCCATCTTCCTGACAGGCTCCTCTTCTGAGACCGGGAAAGAACAACAACGGTCCTCCCCTCACGGCAACCCATTTGTTAGATGAAGGCCGGACACCGGCACCTTTAACCTCCTCAAAGTCAGCGTGTCCCCGCCAAGGCCCCGAGACCCGCAAGACAGAGATGGATGGACGTGGCTGTTTGTGGAAAAAAGCCCTGAGGGCCAAGGGGAGCAGGGTTTCCAGGAAGGGAGGGGACCCCATTTCTGGTTGTTGTTGGGGGAGTTGGAGGAGGAAGAGGAAAAGCCTGCGTGAGGAGGAGGGTCCCTGAGGAGGACAGTGGGCTTGGCCACACCTGAGCCATCCCAAGGAGCTTTTGGAATTTCCTCCATTGTGCTCAACACGTGGGCGTGTCCTTGGGAATCCCCCACGGCTCCCCACCCTTGACCTGTGCCTGCAACTGCGGGGCTGTCAGGGGAGAACCTGGGCCTGGAGACAGAGGCTCGAGTTTGCTGTGTGGCCTTGTCCTTCTTCTGCTACGTGGGTTCAGACATGACACATCCCTTTTCTGGGCCTCAGTTTTCTCGCTGTTGAAGCAGAGATGACAGTACTCACCTCGTGTGGCTGTTAAGAGGATCCACGATCTGATGTCTGCGAAAAGAGCTGGCTGACCATAAAGGGCGATGCATGTGGGGAATTACTATATCTTCCCTTTCCTTATTCTGCTGGACTATGGGGCAGGTCACAGCTCCATAGAGTATGAAGACAGCACATCCCAGCTGCCCTTTGACCCCCATACCTTCTTCTATGGTAATATAACAGAGTGTCGAGGTCATGGCCTTGGGAATCAGGAGAGTGTGGGTTCACACTTGGCTCTGCTAAATCTGTAAATCTTTTTTGGCTGTGCTGCGCAGCTGGTAGGATCTTAGTTCCCTGATCAGGGATTGAACCTGGGCCCCAGCAGTGAAAGCGCTGAGTCCTAACCACTGGGCCACCAGGGAATTCCTGAGCCTCAGTTTCTTCATCTGTAAAATGGGAATAAGTTTTTTCTTCTTTCCCTTCTTTCTCAGTTGGGTTGCTGAGAAGTGAATGAGGTATAGTAGGAAATCTCGTGCCATAGCTTAGTGTACCATGTTTAGTGGTAAAGTCTGGATGACGACGATGGAAATACCTGAGGTTTTTGCCTTGAGGACAACTTCAAAAGGCAACTTGAGAGGGAGAAGGCCATTAACATTCACTCACGTAGTAGAACAAGAGTCGAATGAGACACCTGATCCCCAGCAAGGCCATGTAGGGTTGAGAGGGGAGACCGACAAGCTGTCTGTCTGTCTTCCAGGGATGGAAACCATTTTGGACCAGAATGTTTGTGGTTGGTCCTGGGATTCATTTGGAATGTATATGTCCTTTGCTTCTTGGAGGGCTTTGAGGTACCAGGGTCGCTACTGACCTCTAGGACTTTTATGAGGCTCAACCAATTCGATGGACAGATTGGCGTTGAGTAAACCACAGAATACTGTCCTCACGACGATCACAGATGCTCCCAGGAAGTTTGCAGGACATTCCACGCGAAGGATCCAATGACAGGGTCTTGCTTTAAATCCCAGAAAACACTGTGTTAATATTAGAGACAATTTCTCAGCTGAGTTTCCTCTCTTGTGCGTAAATTTTTGGTGCAGCCATCACTTATCTGCACTGAGACTGTGGGCAGAGGACTGGAAAACACAGTCATCTGAGGCACTGAGTCACCTGATTCTGAGCTCCAGCTCCTGAAGGTCACCTGACCTCGGTCTCCTCAACTGAAAAGTAGCAGCTCTCTGTATAGACGACCTGCAGACACTCAGTAGGTGCTCAATAAACGTGCCCTTTCTAGAGCTTCTGTGTCTGTAGGAGCTAGAAGCATGTGAATCTCAAGGGCAAGCTCTCAGTTAGGGCAGCCAGGAAAAAAAATACAGGCAGCCCAGTTAAGTATGCTCTGTGTAATATTGGTGGCCCAGTGGTAAAGAATCTGCCTGCTAGTGCAGGAGACACAGGAGATGTGGGTTCGATCCCTGGGTCGGGAAGATCCTCTGGAGAAAGAGATAGCACCCCACTCCAGTCTTCTTGCCTGGAAGATCCCAGGGATAGAGGAGCCTGGAGGGTTATAGTTCATGGGGTTGCAAAGAGTCAGACACGACCTAGCATACAGCCACTCAGATATAATACTGGGGACACACTTAAGCTAAAAAGGAATTTTTTATTTATCTGAAATAAACACTCAGCTGGGTGTCTGTTTTCCCCACCCGCCCGCCCCGCTAAGTCTGGAAACTGTCATCCAAGGCAAAACTAATCTTCAAGATGGAGAAGACTCTGGCCTTACTTTCTGAGCCAGGATATCTGCACTTTGACAGAAGGCTCTGGCAGGACACTCTCAAGGGGAACTTCCAGAGGGAGGGGTGGTGGTCGGGCAGGTTTTACTTTGTCTGTGGGCTTTCTGGTTGCAAGAGGAGCCCAGGGTCCCCCAGGAAGTTCTTCTGTGGAGGCCTTGGGAATGAGACAAAGCAGACAGGAGGCAGGAGGAGGAAGGGCGTGCAGGTGGAAGGAGTGAGGACAAAGGTGAGTGCCCTTGGGCAGGAAGTGCTGAAAGGGAGAAGGAGGGAGGCCCGGGCAGGGCGCCAGCCTGGGAGACTCCCGGGCCCACTTCCCTGGGCGCGCCTTTCCAGCCCCTGATGCAAGGCAGCCGGGCCATTATTTGGGGAAAAAACCAGCTAACCAGATAGGACAGCAAACCAGGGATTTATGTGGTGTGGGAACAGCTCGGGTTTCCCTCACTGTTTATCCAGCAGTATTTTTTAAGACAGAAATCAGCGCGGGTAACCACAGCTGTGAGTTACTGGCTCTGCCTGCAAGGCCCTTGAGGGCTGAGGAGGGTGGAGGGGGTCTCCTCAAAGGTGCTTTGCTCTGCATCGGCTTAGAAGTTGCTAAAGGAATGTGTCCTTCCAGAGCCTGGGGCCAGGTGGGAAGGGCAGCCCTGGGCAGGCTCCAGATCACTCTCTCTCCTTAGGACAAACGCCAGCATCCTTGGGGGAACCGTGACTGTCAAGGCCTGAAGCCTTAGAGACCTCTGGGTCTAGGGGTCATGAACCCTCAAGGGGCCAGGCAAGTAAACACTAGCTAGGGAAGCCAGCTGGGATACCCAGGCTACAGTGAGAGACAGAGGGGGCCCAGAGCTGCTTAGCAGTAGTAGTTTAGTTGCTAAGTCATGTCCGACTCTTGCAACCCCATGGACAGTGGCCTGCCAGGCTCCTCTGTCCATGGGATTCTCCAGGCAAGAATACTGGAGTGGGTTGCCATTTCCTTCTCCAGGGAAGAGCCGCTTGACACTGGCCAATTTTGCCTTGCAAGAACTGTTTTACCAGATCTTTCCATTATTTTTTTTTAAGTCAGGATTCTAAATCTTACAGGTAATTTCTCAGTTTGTATTGATATTTATTTATTTATAAGTGCTTATTTATTTATCTGGCTGCACCAGGTTGTAGTTGTAGCGCGTAGGATATAGTTCCCTGACGAGAGATTGAACCTGGGCCCCCTGCATTGGGAGAGAGGAGTCTTAGCCACTGGACCAGGGAAGTCCCTATATTTATTAATTTTTAATGGAAGTATAGTTGATGTACAATATCATGTTAGTTTCAGGTGCACTACATAGTGATTTGACATTTGTATATATTCTGAAATGATCATCATGATAAGTCTCCATCTAGCCCCATACAAAGTTATTACAATATTATTGACCATATTCCTTATGCTGTGCATCGTATCCCCATGGCTTAATTATTTTATAATTGGAAGTTTGTAGCTCTTAATCCCCTGTACTTATTTCAAACAAATGGCAAATACCTGTTTGTTCTCTGTACCTATGAGTCTCTTTTCATTTGGTTTTCTTTGTTTTGCTCTTTAGATTCTACATATAGATGAGATCATACAGATTCTGTTTTGTCTTTCTCTGTCTGACTTATTTCACTTAGCATAATACCCTCTAGATCCATCTGTGTTGTCACAAACAACAAGATTTCATTTTTAATGGCTGAGTAATATTGCCAGGAGAAATATCAATAACCTCAGATATGCAGATGACACCACCTTTATGGCAGAAAGTGAAGAGGAACTAAAAAGCTTCTTGATGAAAGTGAAAGAGGAGAGTGGAAAAGCTGGCTTAAAGCTCAACATTCAGAAAACGAAGATCATGGCATCTGGTCCCATCACTTCATGGGAAATAGACGGGGAAACAGTGGAAACAGTGTCAGACTTTATTTTGGGGGGCTCCAAAATCACTGCAAATGGTGACTGCAGCCATGAAATTGAAAGACGCTTACTCCTTGGAAGAAAAGTTATGACCAACACAGATAGCATATTGAAAAGCAGAGACATTACTTTGCCAGGAATGGTCTGTCTAGTCAAGGCTATGGTTTTTCCAGTAGTCACGTGTGGATGTGAGAGTTGGACTGTGAAGAAAGCTGAGCGCCGAAGAATTGACGCTTTTGAACTGTAGTGTTGGAGAAGACTCTTGAGAGTCCCTTGGACTGCAAGAAGATCCAACCAGTCCATTCTGAAGGAGATCAGCCCTGGGATTTCTTTGGAGGGAATGATGCTGAAGCTGAAACTCCAGTACTTTGGCCACCTCATGCAGAGTTGACTCATTGGAAAAGATTCTGATGCTGGGAGGGATTGGGGACAGGAGAAGAAGGGGACGACAGAGGATGAGATGGCTGGATGGCATCACAGACTCGATGGACGTTAGTCTGAGTGAACTCCGGGAGTTGGTGATGGACAGGGAGGTCTGGCGTGCTTCGTTAGATTCATGGGGTTGCAAAGAGTCGGACACGACTGAGCGACTGAACTGAACTGAATATTCTCTCTCTGTGTGTATACACACACACATATATATGTGTGTTTTTGTTGTTCTTGTTTAGTCACGAAATTGTATCCAACTCTTTCCAACCTCATGGACTGTAGCCTGCCAGGCTCCTCTGTCCATGGGATTTCGCAGGCAAGAACACTGGAATGGGTTGCCATTTCCTTCTCCAGGATCTTCCTGACCCAGGGAGTGAACGTGTGTCTCATGCACTGAAAGCAGATTTTTTACCACTGAGCCACCAGGGAAGAGCTATATATATGAATATATTATGTGTATGTATATATATATATATATATATATATGTTTCACATCTTTATCTATTCATCTATCAATGGACACTTTGGTTGCTTCCACAGGTTGGCTATCGTAAATAATGCTGCAATGAATAATGGGGTGCGTGTATCTTTTTGAATTAGTGTTTTCATTTTCTTCAGGAAAATACCCAGAAGTGAAATTGCTGGATCATATGGGTGTCCTTTTTTTAATTTTTTGAGGAATCTCCATAATGTTTTCCATAGTGGCTGTTCCTATTTACAATTCCATCAACTGTTCATGAGGGTTCCCTTTTCTCCATACCCTCACCAGCACTTGTTATTTTTTGTCTTCTTGTTGAGAGCCATTCTGACAGGTGTGTAAAGTGAAAGTCGTTCAGTCATGTCCAACTCTTTGGGACCCCATGGACTGTAGCCTGCCAGGCTTCTCTGTTCATGGAATTCTCCAGGCAAGAATACTGGAGTGAGTAGCTGTTTCCTTCTCCAGGGGATCTTCCCAACCCAGGGATTGAACCTAGGTCTCCTGCATTGCAGGCGGATTCTTTACTGTCTGAACCACCAGGGAAGATGGGTGTATAGTGGTATCTAATTGTGGTTTTGACTTGCATTTCTCTGCTGATTAATGATGTTGAACATCTTCTCATGTGTTTGTTGCCATCTGTATGTCTTCTTTGGGAAAATGTCTATTCAGGTCCTTTTCTCACTTTTGGGAAGGTTGTTCGGGTTTTTTTTTTTTGATGAGATAGTTGTAGGATCTCTCAGTTTTTAAATATTGGTGATAAATTTAAAACACTCCTAGTCCAGGAATTCCCTGGCAGTCCGGTGGTTAGGACTCGGCGCTTTCACTGCCACGATCCAGGTTCAGTTTCTGGCTGGGGAACTAAGATCCCACAAGCTGAGTGATTCGGTCAAAAAACAAACAAACAAAAAGTCCTGTGGGCACAATTTGATTCTTAAACTGCCAATTTGTAATCTCTGGTCTCCTCCAAGTCTGCCTGCTCTCCATTTTACAGATGATAGAGCTGAGGCTCAGAGAGGCCTAGTGACCTGCCCAGGGCTGCACAGGTCACTGTTGGGAAAACCATGGGTCCAGGAAGCCTGTCTAGTGCTCCTTGCCCAAGACAGCAGATTTGTTGGCTGAGCCCGAGGTCTTAACAAGCAATTCTCAAGTGCTTCCTGTGTATCTCTCGTTTGCACAGACATGAGGTTTACCAACACACTCATAACCTACTTGATTCTAGCAATGGCCATGAGGGAGCAGGGCTGGCATTAATCCATTTTCTTTTACAGGTGAGGAAACCGAGGCTGGGAGAGGCTGAATGATTGCAAGGTCAACAGTCTTAGAAAGGGCTGGAGTTAAGGACTCCAGTAACCCCTCTATGATTTTTCTACCCCCAAACTCTGTCATATTTGGGAGATTCAGCCTGAGATAGAAAATAAACTCCTAAAAGGGAACAGTAAATGGACGGGATACTTGGGTAAACGGAATATTCTTCGTAACTTAAAGTTAATTGAAAATCCATAGGTTATCAATTTTCCAAGCAAGCGAATAAAACAGAAGATATTTCAGAGAGCAATTACACAAGCAAGGTTAAATCTTTCTTTGATGATTCCAAAGGCATTTCAGGGGAACGTAATGCCTTGGGGCATCATTACGAACACCAATAATTACCGTGTAGGGCTGTGAGATGAGTTCTCATCAATTTCCTCCTGGCTATTTGGGGATGTTCTAGAAGACTGCAGCCTGTGGTGGTGAGCATATGTCTGTGTTCCTGTTGCTCTTTCCTTCTTTGCCCATTTCAGGGCAGCTTTGTGGAGAGAGCAGTGACTCATGAGGGATCTTGCTGCCCTTCACCTATAAAATGGGGATAATACTGACTCCTATACTCACTGTATAGGTCCTACTGAAAGGATCTCAGATCTCACAGCATCGGAGCAAGAAAGCATTTCTGATCATAGGATACAGCAGTTTCATTTTACCATGGAGGAGTCTGAGACCCAGAGAGGTTAGCGGCCTTGTCCAAGATCACACAGCCAGGGATGGGGTGTTGGCATCCGGTTTCTCTGCTTCCTCAGTTCAGCTCAGTTCAGTCGCTCAGTCATGTCCGACTCTTTGTGACCCCATGAGCCGCAGCACGCCAGGCCTCCCTGTCCATCACCAGCTCCCGGAGTCCACCCAAACCCATGTCCATTGAGTCGGTGATGCCATCCAACCATCTTATCCTCTGTTGTCCCCTTCTCCTCCTGCCCTCAGTCAGTCAGTCAGTCAGTCAGTCATTTCAATCTCTCAGTCATGTCTGACTCTTTGTGACCCCATGACGTGCAGAACGCCAGGCCTCCCTGTCCATCACCAACTCCTGGAGTTCACTCAAACTCATGTCCATTGAGTAGGTGATGCCATCCAGCCATCTCATCCTCTGTCGTCCCCTTCTCCTCCTGCCCCCAATCCCTCCCAGCATCAGGGTCTATTCTAATGAGTCAACTCTTCGCATGAGGTAGCCAAAGTATTGGAGTTTCAGCTTTAGCATCACTCCTTCCAATGAAGACCCAGGACTGATCTCCTTTAGGATGGACTGATTGGATCTCCTTGCAGTCCAAGGGGCTTTCCCAAATACCACACTGAGGCAGAAAAGACCTATAGGAACTGAAAGATTAATCACACTTGCAAACAAAGACACATGAGGTCTCTTTGGCCACAGAGAAGAAAAGTTCAGATCTCCCCAGCCCAGTTTGGGGAGGCAGTGAACTCCTTAGTTCAGGGCTGGGAGTAACCTAGGCTGGGGAGGTAGCTGAGACATCATCATCTTGTGAGATTTATGGCTTTATGAATATTAAAATTTGGTAATTTCGAGTATGTAGTCTCCCAGGGCCCTTCTTCTTTTAATTGGAGAAATAAACAATCTCCCCTAAGGAATCCTTGGCCCAGGGGAAAGGCAGGTGCAATGTTGACTGAGGACAGTGGCAGCCCGGGAGGACATGGTGTCATGAAGAAGTCAAATGGCCAGAGAGCTAGCTGGCCTGCCCTGAGCCCCAGGAGAGGCAGGTCACAGGGGGTATGCCACACATATGAACATGCAGACACACATGCACACCTCCTGCCTAGGCCCTGAGTCCCGACAGGAGCACATACATGCAGCCACCCGTCACACAACATCCAATCTAGAGCGGCTCAGCGCATGTGTGCTCATGACAGGTGTTCTCAGAGCAGCTAGTGGACATACCTACTCACCCTTACGGGGTTTCCCAGGTGTCACAGTGGTAAAGAATCCACCTGCCAATGCAGGAGACACAAGAGATGCAGGTTCGATCCCTGGGTCAGGAAGATCCCCTGGAGAAGGAAATGGCAACTCACTCCAGTATTCTTGCCTGGGAAATCCCATGGACAGAGGAGCCTGGTGGACTATAGTCCATGGGGTCAAAAAGAGTCACATGGGACTGAGAACACACACACACACACATACTTAGGGCAGAGCCCCCGTCATCTGAGCAGAAATACCAAAGCAGGGACAGACACACAGCACAGCCACAAACACTTGATTCAGATACTTCGTCCATGGATTCTCCAAGCAAGAATACTGGAGTGTGTTGCCACTTCCTTCTCCAGGGGATCTTCCCGACCCAGGGGTCGAACATATGAATGTTCGCCCTCTATGACCCCTCTAAGGAACAGTTTTATTACTCAACGCTCTCAGACGATTGGACACAGAGATGAGCTCTGAAACTCCAATGCACAGTACATGGGCTCTCTGGTCACACACACACACACACACACATATACATGCACACACACACAAGCACACAGTGATGCATGTCCTCAGCCTTTGAATTAGTTTCGTTGGTATTATTTTGAGACAGTAACACCACTCATCTCCTCTGTCAGTTTAATCCACGGCCCAACTCCCACGTTCGGCACACAAACAGTTAATGTCCCAGTTCTTAGACCTTCAAAACATCTCACACTTGGGTCAAAGGGTCCTGCCTTATAATCTCTAGAGGAGCTTACACCTACAAGGAAAGGAAGTTTAAAAAAAAACTGCTTCAAGGGCTTTGTAAGGTTGAAACATTTTCGCAGAGGAACGAACTCTGGTCATTAGGGCTCCATCTGGTGGTTATAAGCAGAACTGCAGTGCATTCTGCAAGGTACGCTCAGTCGCGTCAGACGCTATGGGCTGTAGTCCGCCAGGCTCCTATGTCCATGGGATTTCTTGGGCAAGAATACTGGAGTGGGTTGCCATTTCCTCCTCCAGGGGATCTTCCTGACCCAGGGAGGGAACCCGCACCTCCTGCATTGCAGGCAGATTCTTTACCTCAGAGCCACCAAGGAAGCCCCGTTCTACAATGGTGGTGGTGGTTTAGTCATGTCCAACTCTTGTGACCCTCTGGACTGTAGCCTGGCAGGCTCCTCTGTCCAGAGGATTCTCCAGGCAAGAATATTGGAGTGGATTGGCATTTCCTTCTCCACGGGATTTTCCCAACCCAGGAGCTAAATCTGGGTCTCCTGCCTTGCACGCAGATTCTTTACTGACTGAACTATGAGAGAAGACCATTCTACACAATGAGCTCAAGCTTAAGCCACTCTTCCAGAGTGTGAGGACCTGCTTTTGACCCTAGATTGATGCGAGAGGGTTGGGATGTCAAGCGCCTATCGTGCCTGTGGTGTCTGTGGCCCCACAGCTGCATAAAGACAGAGAGTATGGGAAGAGAGCTCCCCGTGGGTTACCGAACCTCTCCCCTTCAAAGCAGCCCAGGCTTGTGTAGGTCCCAGCTTCTGTTTCCTGGATTTTAAATGGAAGGTATATGAAAGCCAGTGGGCTGGGCAGTTGTCCACTCTACAGGCCCAAGTGTCCTCTTCCAGTGGCAGAGCTGGGAGGCAGATGCGCTCAGGGCCTGCGTCTGCCTTGTTCACCTGCCTAGGCCCAACAAAGCGCCTGGCACAGGACCTGCCTCAGGTGCAGTCTCTAACATGGAGCAAAGAATTCGCATCCTACTAGGTTCCAGGGCCAGGTGGGGTGGGGCAGGGGACAGGCGGGACTCAGGGAGCCACCGAGGGGCTGTAAGGACAGGAGTGGCACGGTCAGATCTCTGTGTTGGACAAACCCCTTTTGGTGCTGTTGCCGAGAGCGGTTCCATGCAGCAAGGTGATGATAACCGTCATGCTGCCGTGAGCCAACACGTCCAGTGTTCTGTGTCGGGGTGTGGAATTCTCAGGACTTGATCCAACTAAGAATCTGAAACAATCAAATAACTAATCACCCAGATGGTCAGCACGTCAGGGCAAGTGTGGGTAGCGCAGGCAGTGTGCACAGGCCACCAGACCGGGAGCCGGGTCAGCCTGTGTGCAAATGCTTGGCCTGCCTCAGGCAAGCCACCTGAACTTGGGTTTGTGGTTTAGTCTATTTAAGGTCAGTTTTCTTGTCTAGTGAATGGAGATAACGGCTAAAACCTAGATTAGATCATGTGGGGAAAAGTGCTCTGCCAACTGTGTACAATTATGAAGGTTTTCTCCTTTTTAAAGGTGTTTATTTGTTACTAGACTTTTCCTTAGATCTTGTCAACCAACAGGTACAGACATGGGTTAAGCTAACAATTTCTCCCTACATTTCACAGGCCACACGGTGGTCCCCACTGGCCACACAGGCTTTGAGCAGGGTGTCCCTCTAGCTGTCCCTGACATTCCACGGGGAATGTCCTAAACTTTGGGCTTGCTCTGCTTTTACTCGGGAAGGCATTTGAGGGCTTGTATTGTCTTACAGCACTTTGGCCACCTGATGCAAAGAACTGACTCATTGGAAAAGACCCTGATGCTGGGAAATATTGAAGGCAGGAGGAGAAGGGGATGAGAGAGGATGGATGACATCACCAACTCGATGAACATGAGTTTGAGCAAGCTCTGGGAGTTGGTGATGGACAGGGAGGCCTGGCGTGCTGCAGTCCATGGGGTCGCAAAGAGTTGGACATGACTGAGTGACTGAACTGACTGATTGTCTTACAAAGGGGTGGGTAGGGATGACCTTTCTGAAAAGGTGACATATGAGCAGAGACCTGACGGAAATGAGAGGGGGAGAGAGGGTTTTGAATCCAGGAGAAGAGCAATCAGGGGCAAGAGAACAGCCTGTGCAAATGCCCTGAGGCAGAGGAGCACAGAGAGAGCTCAAGGAATGGTAAGAAGGTGGAACAGAGTGAGCAAGGTGGACAAACGTAGTCAGGGACATAGCTGGTGGAAAGAAGGAGTACACAGGGCAGGCCACTACACATTGCGACCTGTCTTGTTCCAAAATGGAAATCAAAGCTGCTCTGGGTGTTCTCCATGGAGAAGCTGCCAGGGACTCAGTACCACCCTGAACACCTGATGATACAAAATGATTAGTCTGGTCCCTCCGACTGCCTGCCACAAAGTCTGATTTCAGAGATGAGACATACACATCTAAAACAATAACAAAGGACATAAAACACACAAGTATATAAGACACACACTAAACAGTGTGGCATCCATAGGCTTTGGATGCCTGCTAGGTCATTTGGTCCTGGAGCGGTCCCGGAAGTCATCATGGAGGTATGAGCCTGGCATGGCCATATGAAGGAGAGGGAAGAGGGCAATCAGGAGCGGGTACGGTCCTGGCAAAGGATGGCAGGGGATAGGAAGTGTCATTCCGAGAGTAAATGTGCCACATTTCAGGAACAATGGTGTCTTGATCATTTATTTAACATGTATTTATTGAGCCATGCCCTGTTCCCGAGTTGAGCCACCTGTTGAGTGGGTGGCCCATGGCAAGTCTCCAAATCTCTCTGAACTTTAAGGCAGTATGGTAGCTACACCACCATCAAAGCCAGGTGCACACATGGGGCCCACAGTGACGGGTCAGGGGTTATGGTGGGGGTAAGGAGGCTCGCCTGGAAGATGTTCATAGTCCAGAGGAGGGAAGGTGGCAGCTCTGTTAAGTGCAGATTATGCCTTCACAAGTCTCTGGTGGAGACTGAGACTTGCTGCTGAGAATGGGTGAGCAGAGTGGGTCTTGTGGAAGGACAAATGGCCTAGCAGGACAGGGCTGGGGGCCACACTCAGGATGAAGGGCCTGCCTCTCCTGAAACACACTTTCGAAGCAGACTTGTGCCTCCAAAAATTCAAGAGTGAAAATTTCAAAGAATCTAGCTCATTCTCCCTGTGTTGCTCAGAGAAGACTGTAAATAAGAGAAGACTTGTCAACCCACAGACAGGTGCTGAGCACCTCCCTAGGAGATCAGAGAAGAGAACCTGGCCTGGGAGCTCCTGCAGAAGGTTCTTGGGGGATCCAGCCAGGTCTTGAGGAAGAAGAGCCAAGGGGGTGAGGAAAGGGTGCCAGGACCTTTGTTCAGAGGAGAGAGGTCTCAGGGCAGGGCTGGCCTGGGAAGGGGAAGGGAGGCTGGGGTTGGAGTGGGACCCCAGCCCACTGGGGTTGGAGGGAGATGTAGGACTCGGGAAGCTCGGAGGAGGGAGGCAAGTGTATGAGCAGGAATTGGTGGAGCTGCCTGTCAGGAGGGACAGGAAAGAACAAACAAGAATACGCACTGGGCATCCTACAGTCAGGGCAACAAGGAACAGGAACAAACCGGAAGGGAAGGTTCTGGTGGAAAACAAGGAGAGAGAATGGTGGAAGAGTCGCTGAGAGTCAGAATGGAGAATTTGGGGTGGGGTGGGAGGAGGAGTCAGAGGGCGCAGAAGATGCTGAAGTTGTGTGTGTGTGTGTGCGTGTGTGTGTGTGTGTGTGTGTGTGTGGCAGAGTAGGGGGCATGATGGGGCGCTGGGCTATGGCGGAATCCAGGCAGTGTGTGTGTGTGTGTGCGTGGCAGAGTAGGGGGCATGATGGGGGGCTGGGCTATGGCGGAATCCAGGCAGAGGGTGGTGGCAGGAGCAGGAGGGGATGGCAGCGGGGAGGCCAGTGTCCTTTCACACTCCCGCGGGAAGCAGCTCTGGCTTCAGTGGACCTCTGGGATTTGCTGCTGGAACGCTCCTGCGGCATGGCAGAAAGCCCCTTGAATGAGTGCCTCAGGCCCCCGCCCCCGTCTGGGGCTCTCATAAATCCAGCGGTGGGGCACACCTGTGTTTGTGGGGAGCAGCCCAGCCCCCTTGCCTTTTGTCACTGAACAGGTCACTGAACTGCAGAGCAATCAGACCCCAGGCAGGAGGGGCTGGAGGGCAGAGCAGACCCTCCTTCCGCCACCGCCCCAGGGATGAGTGTCTGCCTGGTGCTTCTCTGGATGCAGCTAATGCGTCTGCTTTTCTTTCTTCACTTGGGGATCAGAAAAGAAGGTTCGAGGCCTGGCTTTGCCCCCTTGCTGCTCTGGGACAGGGGTCACCTCGGAGCCTCCTAGCTCCTGTAAGCCCGCCATTCGAGGAGACGGCTGCCAACATTACCTTCAGGGCGCTGACTTCTCTGGTTTAAAACCCTTTGTCCTCTAACAGGGAACCCCACCCCCTGCACTCATTTTTACCTCAGAGAGGTCAGATTGGGGTGAAAGGTCAAGGTGAGAGGTCTCGAGACCTGCTGCTTCCCTGGGGTGAACAGGATTCCCAGGCGGCTTCCCCCACCCCCCTGACTCCAGGGAGGCTCTGAGGCCCCAGGCAGCCGGTGCAGAGCTGCCCCAGGGCCCGGTGGGGGACGTCTGTGCCTCTTTCCTCACCAAAGGAGAGCGCAGCAGTGACTACGCTCAGGTCCCAGGCCACAACGTGGTCCCTCCAGCTCCCACCACTGTGCACTTGTCCTCTTCCAGGCCCGAGTCCCTGTCCCTGCCCTGAAGAGAGTTTGCACCAAGAGTCCCTCCTTGACCAGGGGAGGCTGGTCAAAGTCACAGCCACGGGGGCCCTTGCCACCGTGTCCCAAGCACTCTGACTTTTTTTTTTCCAGAGGAAGCAGAACCTATGAGGCCTCACCCTCCAGCCCCATTTCATTCTTCTTAGAATAAAGCCCTGTTTCCGGTAATTAGGTTTGATGGCTTTGGCGGGGGAGGAGTGGGGAGGATACAGAATACCAGGCTAAGAGAGACTCGTGACAATTTCTCCTTAGGGCGGGAGGAGTAAGCCAGGCATGAAACACAAGCAGGACTGGGAGAGCTAGAAGGGAAGGCTGACCACTAACACCAGCGCCCACCCCCGCCCCCAGCTCCCATGGACTCTGTGAGTTGACATTTATCAAAGGAGCTGCATGTACTCGCATTTAATTTCTTCTCCTGTATTGATCATTGGGGACCTTTCTCTTAGTTCGGGATCACAGAAAGCACCAACGTCTGCCAGGTGGGCAGCCCTTGGCACGTGGGTCACTCTGGGCAACTGTCTAGAGAGTAGATGAACTTCTTCCATTGGGTTTTCTGAGACAGCTGATGACAAGTGCCCTCCCCTCCACATACACCGCCTTCAGGGATTCAGGGATCTCAGGCGTGCTAACCCTGGGATTTCACAGATCGGGAAACAGAGGAAATAGCCTTTCCATCACCAACTGGGACCAGATCTCTGGAGGCAGGCACAGGGAAGGTATCCCGTTTTCCGTTTTCCGCAGTCGGCCTGAGCGCCGTGGCGCTGTCCAGGGACTCCCAGGTTCCCCGAGGAAGAGAAACGCCCTGGCAATGTTTGGCCCCCACCTGCCCACAAATTTTGGCTCCAAGGAGCCTTGAAGGGAGAGGAGCCGCGGGTCCCGTTGGTCCAGGGCTCTGGGGGTTGAAAGCCTAGGCCTGGTCCCACTGCGACCCCGCCGGCCGCCCACGGGCTCCGTACTCCCCCTGCTGACCAATCCCAGAACTACATCACCCGCTTTGCTGAGTGCAAACCCCGCAGAAAGCAGTGGGAAGTGCCCACTGGTACCAGGAGAACCATCCTCTGTCTCACTATGGAAACTGGCCTGTTTTAGTTTCCTTCCTTTAATTTACTGATTATTTTGGGGGTTGAAGGTGAAAGGAAGACATGAGTCCAACAAGGTTGGTTACAAACGCTTCTCTCCTTCCAGGGAGGATTTGAAGACCAGTCCTCTCTATTTTTAGAAGAAGAGCAACTGTCTGTCTCAGGTCTTCCCTGGTGGTTCAGCAGTAAAGAATCTGCCTGCGATGGAGGAAAGGTGGGTTCAATCCCCGGGTCAGGAAGATCCCCTGGAGAAGGAAATGGCAACTCCCTCCAGTATTCTTGCCTGGAGAACCGAGGAGCCTGGCAGGTTACGATCCATGGGGTCGCAAAGGGTCAGACATAACTGAGTAAAACTAAACAAAAACAACAGCTGTCTGTAGCTGGTGATTTAGATTTGATTTTTAATGGGCCATCAAGATATATCATGAAAGAAAAATGAAGGAAAGTTTTTTCTGTGAAGGACCAAGCAAGTGTAAGGTGGGACCTCAGGGGTGAGTGAGGGGAGGAGTAAGCAAGGGGATGCTAGGGGACCCCAGATTTAGGGACAAATCTGGGGAAGGGGTTCATGAAGCTCCTGAGTCAGGAAGTGCTACTGAGTGGACAGTGAAAAGAGTCATTGAGGACACTGTCTACCAGAGTCCTCATCAGCCAATGCCCACAGCAGAGACAGCCCCACAGTCTGTGCCCAGGGACCTGCCACTGGGTCACCAAGGCTGCACCCAGAATGGGAAGTTATTCTATCTCCACCCCATTACCTGGACCCTTGGAGTGCTAAAGCAAGTCTCGGACCCCTAGGCAGGTGTGGAGAAGAGTTCTCACGCTTGTACCTGGGAGGGAGTTTAAGGGGGAACACAGGGAACCCCCTGACAAGAATCTGACTGTAATGCAGGTGATCCTGGTTCGATCCCTGGGTTGCGAAGATCCCCTGGAGAAGGGAAGGGCTACCCACTTCAGTATTCTGGTCTGGAGAATTCCATGGAATGTATAGTCCATGGGGTCGCAAAGAGTCGGACACAACTGAGTGACTCACTTTTTTCACTTCACAGGGAACCCCCTTATACACAAGATCTTTTGGAGGGTCTTGTTCAAGAACTGAGCCCCCTGGGATGAAGGGGTCATGCCTTCATTTGAACTGCTCCACGAGTGGTCCCACCCCAGGAAGGGCCTGGAGGGTGAGGGGGAGTAGCTGGGTGAGGCTGGGGGAGGTGGAGAGGGGGAGAAGGAGGAAAAAAGGGAGGGAAGGGGGAGGGGATTTATGTTAATCCTTGACAGAGACTTGAGGCGTCTAGAGATGGTGGGGGAGGGGTTGCAAGGCAATTTGCTGCTCCATGAGGGTTTCCCTAGCTCTGGGTGTGTTGAAGGCCAGACGGCCCGCCCAAGGTTGGGTCACACCAGAGTGGCCGAACTGCCCCTCCTCTGCATTTCTCAGCATTGCTGGCCCAAAGAGACTCTCCTTCAGAGAAGAACATGGCTGGCAGAAGGCGAAAGCTACTGCAGAGGGAAGGAAGCGCAGCCCTGCTGCCCTGAGTATTAATATGATTTAGTAGATACACAGGTCACCCTCTCATGACTGAAAGCCATCCTGGAAGGCAGGTTTGCAGCCATTTCTAGGCAAAATGGTGTGATGAGATGAAATAGCTCAACTCCTGACCATTAAGTCACGAAGGCCGTGGCCGTCGTAAATCTCAGTGTCTGCAGCCTCCTCTGTCCTGCATGGACGCACAGCACAGCCAGTGCCAGCTGCCTTGGTGGGATTCTCATGGTCTTGGCAGTGCCTCTGAAGACTGGGCAGGCATCAGAACCAAGGACTATGAGGACACTTGAAAGCCACACTGAATGTTAATTATTTTTCCTGCGTGATCTGGAGTTTTTCCTGATCTGTACTAGCTCAAATCCTCTACAACTCACATCAGACAAGCTCGCCCTGCCACTTAGATATCTGACCACTTTGGGAGGGTAAGCTTATCTCCCTGAATCTTTATTTCCTCGTATTAAAAGGTGAGCAAGGTAGTTTTTGAGGGTGAAATGATATAATAATCATAGTGTGCATCCTGGTACAAAATATACCTTGTATCTTTTTCTTACAAAGCCTGGCTCATTTCTGTCCCCTCTGCCAGGGGTTTCTTTCCCCTGTTGTCTTCCTGGCTAATTTTTAACCCATCCTTAAGGGTCCCCTCCCCAGGAGCTCCTTCCGAGTCAAACAGAGCTGATAGCCTGCTTCCTTCTGCGACTGTACTTAGGGCCCTTTCACATGGTGGTTTTAAGATTTAGAGGCAAGATAACTGAAGTGTGGAAACGGTTGGATTTGCTTTGTGTTTAAGGAACTAGAAAAAGGGAGATGGATTAAAGAAGGTAATGGTTGGGGAAAATTTCAGACTACTGGGCTTGGGATTAAGGGAGATGTAATTATTGGAGTTAGGAATATAGTTCCTCTCCCTGGCTAGTGGATGGAGAAAGAACGTGCCTTGTTGTTCCCGGACACTAGGCCTGTAATTCCACTAGTGGCCACCAGGTGTCAGTGGTGTCCCTAGGATAGCTTGAGTGTTGAGAGCGGCTTCCTCTTAGCACTCCTCCCATCCTGTAATAACGAAGCTAGAGCTGCAATTCTTGCTACTCCTGCCCTGCCACACCTTGTGATGACATTTACTGGCATCCCTAAGAATCTACCTCAAGGACTATGAAGAGCAAGTTCAATTCTTCACAGACTTAGGAACTTTAGAACTAGTAATATGACACCTATGACATACTTCAAGATGGTGTGTGGTGACATTGTATTTGAAAAGCACTGGGCTAGAAATGCTGAGAAGCAAAAACTCCAGTGAGGAGGTTGTCACTGTTGAGATTTTCTTGGTATCTTTTCAGAGAGGCAGCAGAGGGGAGTTATTAAAAGCATGACTCTGGAGCCAAGCTGCCAAAGTCTGTCTGTCTCCACCACTTATCAGCTCTGAGAACTGAAGCAAGATTTACCCTCTCTTTGCCTCAGTTTCCTCATCTGTGAAATTGGAGTCCAGTCTCTTCTGGTTGTTGGGAGGATTAAATGAGTTAATACAATGCCAAGTGCTGAATCAGTGTCTGCCACATGGCAAGGCCTGAGAGAGTATTAGCTCTTATTATTATTAGAAGAGGCCCCAGCTTACCCACTTGCATCAGATGTTAGGTCAGAGTGTTGTTCTTTTAGGATCAGACATGGAGGATTTCCTTGGTGGTACGGTGGATAAGAATCTGTCTGCCAATGCAGGGGACATGGGTTTGATTCCTGGTCTGGGAAGATTCCGCATGCCATGGGGCAACTAAGCCCACGTGCTGCAACTAGCGAAGCCCACACGCCTGGAGCCCGTGCTCCACAGCACGAGAAGCAAGCCGCTGCAATGAGAAGCCCGAGCACCGCAACTACCAAGTGGCCCCTGCTTGCTGCAACTAGAGAGAGCCCACGTGCAGCTGGGCTGGGTCCCAGAACAGCTGGGTCTTTTTAAATAAATAATAAAAAATAAAAATAAGAAAAATGTAAAAGAAATATCAGACATAGAGAGATGGTAGAAAAGAGCTGATTGAAATACAACTCTCATCCCAGCAGACAGGGCTTCACGGGTGGGCCCTGCCTTTAAAGGGCCTTGACTTCTCGTTTCATGTTCTTCTGTTGCTGTCTTGATAGTCTTAGTCAAGCATGAAGAAAGGACTTTGCATTTTCATTTTGCATTGATCTTGCAAATAACATAGTGATTCCTGCAAGCAGCTTCCTTTGAATGCAGAAAGCTCTTGCCCTCCTCTTCCTCTTCTCACACCAATTTCTTTCTCCTCCCATCACAGGCAGGCCCTCCACCTGGGGAAGATTTGCCTCAGACTGAGCCTTTCTCCCCCTGCAACATTTTAAAGGAAAGGTCTCAAGAATCTAGCAATGCTGAAATAATTTTAGAGTGAACACTCGGAACCTGCCACCAAGAGCATTTCCTCTGTTTGCTTCATTATTTCTTGTTAACCATGCTAAAGCTTCTAGCTTTTAGTCTGGACCAAGAAAGGCCTCTTGGACTTCGGGGTCAGAGGATGGCCTGCAGGAAAGGACACTGGGGGTGAGAGGGGAAGCTGTTGGGGGTTCTGGAGAATCTTCTGGGGAAAGGCCCTGTAGAAAGGAGGTGCAGCAGCAATTAGGGCAAGTTCTAGAAAAGCAAAAGGCAGCCATGTGCTCACTTGTGTCCCTTTGCAGCCCCATGGACTGTAGCCTGCCAGTCTCCTCTGCCCAGGGGATTTCCCATGCAAGAATACTGGTGGTGGGGTGCCATTTCCTCCTCCAGGGGATCTTCCCAACCCAGGGATCAAACCCCGCGTCTCTTGCATCTACTGCGTTGGCAGATGGATTCTTTACCACTAGCGCCACCTGGGAGGTTGGAAAGGCAAGGAAGGTGTCATTCTGGGGTTTGTGGACTGAGATTTCCTACTTGTGCCCATAGTTCTGGTTAGTTAATTGTATAGTTTCTTCCACCTTCCATGCTCTTCCAAGTGTTTCTCACAACGAGGTCTGGTGGGCAGACCCTGGCAGCCCCGGGAGGGGGCAGGGAGGAGAGTCTTCTCCCCACATTGCAGCTGGGGAGGCTGAGCCTCAGGAGTTCCTGGCATCACCTGGCCAAGGCTCTAAGAGGCACCCTGGGAACCACGCCCAGGTCCTCAGACCCAACGATAGGTCTCTTTCCTTTGATCCCATGGTGGTGGTGGCGGGGGGGGCGCGGTGTGGTGGACAGCAGCAGCCTCACATTCCCCTGGGTAATTTGAGGGAAAAAATCCCTAAACTTTCTCTTTTGAAAACAGAGGGTGTCTGG
Organism: Capricornis sumatraensis; assembly: GCF_032405125.1. Taxonomy (NCBI): domain Eukaryota; kingdom Metazoa; phylum Chordata; class Mammalia; order Artiodactyla; family Bovidae; genus Capricornis; species Capricornis sumatraensis. The sequence continues at coordinate 93,730,960 of NC_091076.1, forward strand.
GCTGTGATTTACCTTTGAGAGTGTAGTTGGGCCGGGAGAGATCCCATTTCAAAGGGTTTCTCTGGACAGTGCCGGCTTCTCCCTGCCCGCCCCAGCTCCCCAGCCCCCTCCTGAGTGCCACAGGCGGGTGACACCTGTATTATTGCTAAGGGTTAAAAAGCCCCCGAATCAATAAAACCCATTAACGAGTGTTGGTACCTCGAAGGCTACAGATAAACCCCTTCTGCTCGGTGAGTTCAATCCCATAAAACAGCTCTCCCCTTTCGATCCTGGCATTCATTCGATAGAAAATGTGGAGAAATTTTTAAAAGGTGACTTACTAATTGCCTGTAAAATAAAAGGCAGATGGAAGCTTTATTACAGTTGAAGGAAGTCGGGAATATTAAGGTAAAATGTCAAATAACAATTGATTTTCCTCAGACATAAAGGGACGATTTATGGCTTCCTAGTTACTACAAATGAGAAATTATTTGAAGTTCTAAAAAGTATGAGGCGAAATAAAGATTAAGTAGAAGATGAAATCATAGGGATTTCTTGGGGAGGTGACTTCAGTGCCCCTGGGACTAGGATTCATGTGGCTGGGGCCCCAGGCAGCCGGGGCTTCACGTGGTAGTTTCAAGATTTGGAGGCGAGACGTCTCTAAGGAGTGTTTGCTTTGTTGGAGGAAGTAAGAAAGGAGATGGGGCAAGAGACAGTGCTGGTTAAGGGTAATTTCAGATGGAGGGGTTTGGCATCCAGAGAGAAGGGATTATTGGAGTTGGGAGTATAGCTCAGCTCGCTTGCAGGCAGATGCTCAGATCTAAGAAAGGAAAGTGTGGGGACCACAGTGGCTTTCCTCCAGCCAGCCTCTCCTTGTTCTTCCAGGCCACAGCACAGCCCAAGGCCCTACACTGACTTTTCCTGGTCTGGTCTAACCTGATCTCCACACTGAGAGCCAAGGAGAATTCACTTCCTGGCTGCCAGACCCTATCCTAGGGCTTATCTCCACCTGGAGTCCCCCAGAGACTCCTTGCCAGTAGAATCAGGGCAAGTTGTTTATTTGAGAGTTGTGTGTGTGTGTATATGTTAGCTGCTCAGTCATGTCCCACTTTTGCGACCCCATAGACTGTAGCCTGCCAAGTTCCTCTGTCCATAGAATTCTCCAGGCAGGAATACTGGAGTGGGTAGCCATTCCCTTCTCCAGAGAATCTTCCCAACCCAGGGACTGAACCTAGGTCTCCTGAGTTGCAGGCAGATTTACCGTCTGAGCTACCAGGGAAGCCCTTATTTGAGAGGTACTCACAGCCAATCCCATGGATGGAGGAGCCTGGTAGGCTACGGTCCATGGGGTTGTGAAGAGTTGGACACGACTGAGCAACTTCACTTCCACTTGTCACTTTCCTGCACTGGAGAAGGAAATGGCAACCCATTCCAGTATGCTTGCCTGGAGAATCCCAGGGACTGGAGCCTGGTGGGCCGCCGTCTATGGGGTCACACAGAGTCGGACACGACTGACTGACTTAGCAGCAACAGCAGCATAGCCAGTTCCAGCAGGAGAGTGGAAAAGAGAGGCAGGGAAGGGAAGGCAGCTTAACCTGGAGAATGTTATCACGCTGTGGGTGATGGGGGTTTAATCTCGCTGGGGGACTCAGGGAGCCAGTGGGAGAGCCATACCTCAGAGCGATCTGCCTGAAGGACAAGGGAGCTGGAGTAGTTATACACCAAGTCCATTCTGTCCTTGGATGAGCGTGCTGAGGGAGCTGGGAGCATTCATGCTGTGGCACTTCTGGGCCCTCAGACAGTCACAAGTTAGGTCCTTTGGGGCTTCTCTGGTGCTTCAGTGATAAAGAGTCAGCCTGCTGATGCAGGAGACATGAGTTCGATACCTGGTCCTGGAAGACTCCATGTGCCTTGGAACACCTAAGCCCGTGTGTCACAGCTTTTGAGCCTGTGCCTAGAGCCCACGTATTGCAACTACTGAAGCCCTCGTGCCTTGATTACTTACTGCTCCGAAACAAGAGGGGCCGCGGCGATGAGCAGTCCATGCACCGCAACTAGCCGGTGCAACAGCGAAGACCTAGCACAGCCGAAAACAAATAAATTTTTTTTTTCAAGTTTTCTAAAAATTGTTAGGTCCTTTGGGTTCCAAGATGATGGGACCCCAAGGGATATGGGCAGGGTACCCACAGACTCTGCCTCTGTGCTTTATGTATGTATATAAATCCTCAGTATTCCCATTATGTGCAAATCAGAACTCCCACTTTATGGCAGGGACACGGCAGGTGGAGAGGTTGCATAACTTCCCCAAATGGGTAGGGCTCAGCCTGGAGTGGCTGAGCTCACACCTTTTCCTTAATAAAAGAGAGAAGTCCAGGAATATGTGCTTCAGTAAGCTGCCAGGCAGGCTAGGCAGGCCACCAGCTAGACTTCGAGAATGACCGCCACAGCCACTGCCCACCTCTTTTGCACAAATTTTCACTTTCCCTCTTCCCCTCAATTTGGGTCTGTTTCCCAGGAGCTCTCCTGGGAGCTCCCTGAGCCACCTCCCTGTCCCTGAGGACCCAGGCTGGAGAGAGCCATCGAGAAGAAGCCTTCCGGCTCTGTGGCTCCTGAAGCCAGGAGGGGTGGCGGGGGCTGGTGGCTGAGAACAGGGGACCCTGCGGGGGGTGCGTTTTAGGGGAGAGGGGATGCCCTGGAAACAGTCACTGTTTCCTTAGTTTCTCAGAAAAGAGGAGGGGATGGGGGGCATGTAGTGATAACCCTTGGAGGAGAGTGGCTTCTTCTCCTAAGACTGAGGTCGGTTTGTGATTGCTGTCGTTCAAGTCACTCAGTTGTAAAGAATCTGCCTGCAGTGCAGGAGACGCAGGAGATGTGAGTTCAATCCCTGGGTCAGGAAGATCCCCTGAAGGAGGAAATGGCAATGCACTGCAGTATTCCTGCCTGGGAAATTCCATGAACAGAGGAGCCTGGCAGGCACAGTCCACAGGGTCGCAAAGAGTCAGACACAACTGAGCAACTGAGCAACTGAGCTCGCAGGAAGAACGATGAAGGCATAGGATGGAATCCCATCAGCCCACGAAGATCACGTACCATGAGTGAGAAATAAACCTTGGTTATTTAAATAAAAAGAAAAAGCCTCTACTCCCTCACCTTTTCTGGCTTCTAGAAGGCCCCGCACTATTCTAACCTCTTTTCTGTTCTTACTTCTCTTGACTCTCCTGACTCCCTCTTTCATTTACAAGGATCCTTTGGATATTGCACCCAGTGAGGATACTCTCCCCATCCTTTGTTTGATCACGCCTGGAAAGTCTCTCTTCCCATGTAGTAAGTAACATATGCTCATTAGGGCAATGAGGGGATTAGGGCATCTTTTGAACTTTTTTTTTTTTTTTTTTCAGCCACCCATGCTGCTTGCATGGGGAAGCCTGATGTGAAGAACTGACTCATTGGAAAAGACCCTGATGCTGGGAAAGATTGAAGACAGGAGGAGAAGGGGACAACAGAGGATGGATGGCATCACCGACTCGAGGGACAGGAGTTTGAGCGAGCTCCGGGAATTGGTGATGGACAGGGAAGCCTGGCGTGCTGCAGGCCATGGGGTCACAGTCAGACGCAACTAAGCGACTGAACTGAACTGATGTGGCTTGCATGTTTCCCAACATAATCTTAGTTTCCCAACAGGAATTGAACCGGCACCCTTGGCAGTAAAAGAGTGGAGTCCTAACCTCTGGACGGCCAGTGGTTAGTCCTTAGGATGTGGACATCTTTTAGGGGTTGGAATAAAGACCAGAGTTTCTTGTCTCATTTATTGGCCTTGGGCCGATTTTGCTGACTATGACCATGAGTGAGGCATGTCCCCTGTCTGGGCCTTGGTTTCCCCACCTGATTGCAATGAAGGTGGACCTCTCCAGCCCCTTCAATCTGATTTTTTCGCTGGGGGAGTACCTTGGGTGCCGGGGTATAGTCATTCTATTTCAAGACCTGCCAAAGGCCCACAGTGGTGTGTGCTGTTCCATGTGTGTATATGTTTAATTTTTAATATTTGGATGTGGTCCTAATCCAATAAATGCTTAGGAGGTTTCTACAGAAGAGATTAATTTTTACTAGAAAAAATATAATTGGTGAATGTTAAGGCGACTGCCCTGACAAATCTGCCTTGGCCATATATCTGAAAAAGTAAAAGACCTGATACGCTTGCACATAAATATGCCATCCTCCCCGCAGGCCCCGGCGAAGCACTCCGGGGAGGTTTCCCTCGGTGATTTATTCTTCATTAATAAGCTCAATGCTATATTAGGATCAGATTTATGACTCTGCCTTTCCAATATTTCTGACACTTCATCAGCCAAGAATTACAAATGAAATCTTGACACTTTGTCGCTTCTCCCAGCTGGTGTCCAGGATGGGGAGGTCTGAGGAGCAGGGCACACAGGCAAGTTTCAGAAGAAGGGACAGGCAGCTTGACTTTGGATGACTTTATTTGGTTTTAATTAATTAGTTTTTGGCTGTGTTGGGTCTTCATTGCTGCGCATGGACTTTCTCTAGTTGCGGCGAGCAGGGGCTCCTCTTGATCACATTGCGGCGGCTTCTCTTGCTGCGGAGCGTGGGCTCTAGGGATGCGGCTTCAGTCGTTGTGGCACGTGGGCTTAGCTGCCCCGCAGCATGTGGAATCTTCCCTGATCAAGGATCAAGCCCATGCCCCCTGCATTAGCTGGCAGATTCTTAACCACTGGACTACCAGGGAAGTCTTGGGTGGCTTCAGGATTGGATGCAGCTCGAGACGTGAGCAGTTCAGGCTGGAAAGTTGTGACCACAACCACAGCAGCTGCAGTGATGCCAGTGACATTTAGCAGAGGCCAGCCTTGGTGCCAAGCACAGTGATTCATTCATTCATTCGACAAATATTTATCGTGCCTTTACTGTGTGCCAAGTGCTATGCGAGTTGCTTGATGACTGGGGTCCAGCAAAAGACAAAATGAAGCAAAGACGAAGATCCTGGCCCTGATGTGGATGATGCTTAGCGGAGGTAGGGGATGCTAATCAGAAAAATGTGAATATGATACATCTAAAAATATATAGTATGTTTGCAGGTGATAAGGGCTGTGCCATAAAGCAGAGTAAAGGGAGCCAAGCATGCAGGTCATAGTGTTAATTAAGGAAGCGCTTCAACTCATCGACCCAGCGGACTGCAATCATTCCCATTTCACAGATGAGGAAAGAATTGGCTCAGGTGGACAAGGAGCCTCACAGTGAGATGGAGGGACAGCTTGCAAAGTGCTGTCTCAGTCCTCAGTGTCCACTCTTCCCTTGGCTGCACACCAGAATCCCCTGGCGACCTGAAATATATTGTCAGCTGGGTCCCACCTACAGAGAGTCTGGGTGCACAGTGGGACTTGGAAGTGTTTAAAGGGCCCACCCGTGATGCTATTGCACCATGAGGACTGAGAAGACCAGCCTCAGGGCCAAGTTCTGGTGTTAAAGGCAGAAAGGACTGCCATAGAATTTCATTGCTGCCCCTCTACCATCCATTTTCTCACCTGTAAGATGCAAGATGTGGGTTTAAATATTTGGTTCCAGGACTTCCCTGGCAGTCCAGCGGTTAAGACACCACACTTCCATTGCATGGGGCATGTGTTTGATCAGGTCAGGGAACTAGGATACCGCATGCTTCGGGGTGCAGCCAAAAAAGAAAAACATTACATTCATGCCCTGAGGATGGCATGAGAGTGGCATGTGGCCACAGTGCTCCGGTCCCCTTGGCCCTTCCTTCATGTCAGCCTTCCACTCAAGCTGGCCCTCCTGACCCCAGAGTGACGCTGTTATTTCGCTCCAGGAGCCAGAAAGCAGACCCGCAGTCACTCTGTAATGCTGACCAGTGAGCGCCTTTAGCGGTCACAGTAGCCTGCAGTGATTTCTGCTGATGCCCCCCAGCATGTAAGGTGGCAGGAGGGGGACTCTGTCAGTGACCCCCATTTTGTTCATAAATTCACAGTGGGTTCCAGCATGGATGGTGGCACTCTCTTATCTACCCACCCCCTCTTGTGGCAGAAGGGATGAACAGAAGTATCTCAAAAACTTTAAGGTGCTGGGCAGAAAGGGGAAAATGGTGGGTGTATGTGTGAGGTATGTGTAGGGAAGGCAGTGAGAGTCTGTGACTGTACTGCTGGACAGTGGATATTCAACCAAGGCTGGGGAGGCTTCCTGGAGGAGGAGGTACTGGTAGAGGCTGAAGAAGTGAGGCCGGCTGTGAGGGTTTGGAGGGTCTTGTGAAGGGGACCCACTGCCAGCATCCCCCACCCCGAAGAGGACTCCTTCTACTCCTCCCCTCGTTCTTTTCCCTTCAGGGGGTGCTCGCTCTGCAGGGGAACAGCTCGAATACCAGCAGGGAGGCGGGGAGGGTGAGATAGAGCCAGCTGGGAAGACCCAGGAGATACAGGTGGAAAGAGAAGATGGTTCCAGGCTGGGTGGGCCTGGATACCAGGCCTATGTGCACTTGAACTTGCTGGGGAGCCAGAGAAGCTTCCTGAATGGGGAAAGGGCAGGATGACAGTCCCGACTAGGGGGCGAGGGGGGAACTGAGTGGCAGCAGGTCACAGGAGGACCCTACACAGATGCTCCTGTCAACGCACTTTGTGGATTGAGGTGTCATAACCGCCCAAGCCTCAGACTCAGGCTTATTTGTTTAAAGGGAGGTTATGGTGATTGGGAAGAACTGATTAGGTAAATAACATGAAAAGTGCTTTGGAAAGCATAAACCACAGTGTGAGTTCTGTTGCTAGTGTTTGAGGGACTCATTGAGCTGCTGGCTGAGAACCACTGCAGTCAAAAAGAAAGAAAAGAAAGGTGTTTGTATCTTCTGCTCCTGGACTAAAATTCATTGAAATTGATCTAAAATAACCAATTCCATATGAACATTTTCTTTATTAGCTGCCATTATATATATATATATACATACATATACATATACATATTTGACTGCTCCAGGTTTCTTAGTTGGGGCATGTGGGACCTAGTTCCCTGACCAGGGATCAAACCCAGGCCCCCTGCATTGGGAGTGTAGAGTCTTACCCACTGGACCAATAGGCAGTGCCTATTAGCTGCCATTTTATTTCCTAATCATGGACTCAATGGACGTAAGTTTGAGCAAACTCCAGGCTACAGGGAAGGACAGGGAAGCCTGGCGTGCTGCAGTCCATGAGGTCCCAAAGAGTCAGACATGACTTAGCAACTGAACAACAACAACAAATCAAATTTAAGGTGCAGGTAGATTTACTTTTGTAAATAGGACCCAATGGATTTAGTTTTGCCAGCAGCCTAAAAAGTTCCACTGGCTCAGACAGGAGTGAGACACCAGTTGGAGGTGCTGCAATGGACAAGGTCTTCTGACCAGCCCTCTGGCACCTGTTTCTCAGCTAGACTGCTGTAGAATTCCCTGAGCCTAAAAACCAGATTTCCCTCTCTCTCACCTTGAGGTTCTGTTTCTCTAAGTCTGGTATGAGACCCTGAAGCCTGTGTTTTAAAAACTTTACAAAGATCTTAGATGACCATCCAAATCTAATATTTATAATATTTCCCCTCATTCTTCATTGTGCTTTTAAACCACACTGGAAATTGTCCTGCTGGAGTGCAGTTCTAAAACTGGCCACAAGATGTCGTTTTTCAGCCACAATTCCCCACCGTGTGACCGGGCAGGGAGGCAGGTGCCTTCTGCGGAGAAATGGTGGCCCTCCCCGAAGGACCAAGGCCTCGATGTCCTGGTTCCTTCTCAAAGTACAGCTTTTCCATGGATGTGAACTGTCCTCGCTGCCAGCCTGCCCTGCCTCAAACAAAGACTCTCAGTAGACAAGAGCTGGGAGCAACCAACCGAACTATTACTAGTTTCTGTTGTGTTTGTTTGGGCTGGAGAAAGGAATGGCAACCCACTCAAGTATTCTTGCCTGGAGAATTCCATGGACAGAGGGGCCTGGCGGGCTACAGTCCATGGGGTGGCAAAGAGTCGATCACGACCGAGTGACTAACGCTTCACTTCACTTCATCGTGTTTGAGGCTTCCCTGGTGGTTCGCTGGTAAATAATCCACCTACCAGTGCAAGACTCCTGGGTTCGATCCCTGGGTCAGGACGGTCCCCTGGAGAAGGGCATGGCAACCCACTCCAGTGTTCTTGCTTGGGAAATCCCAGGAACAGAGGAGCCTGGTAGGCTACAGTGCATGGAGTCGCAAAAGAGTCAGACACAATGGCTAAACAAGAACAAAATTGTGTTCGGAGCCACCAAAGACAGAAATATTAGAGCTAAAAGGGACCTCAGAGCAGTGCAGTGGGTTTTGAACTTAGAAGATGTGGTCTTGACTAATATACTTGGTTGTATATTGTTGTACCTCCGCCTCAATTTCCTCTGTAAAATGGGATAAGAATATACACTGTGTGTATAGCGGATGTGAGGACAAAGAGAACGATGCACGTAAAGCACATGGTCATGGCCTCCATCAGTGGACGCTTTGGTTGTCACTATAGTTTTACATATGGGTTCCCTGAAGCTCCATGAAGGGAGGTGACTTGCCCAAGGTGACATAGTCAGGGCGCGCTGGGTCTGGGGGCTCCAGCTCAGAATTCCTGTTTCTCATTCTACCACTTCCCTCAGTCCTCTGATCCTTCCTTTGGGGAAAAGTCAAAACCCCAGGAGATCGTGATTCTTTGCACTCCGTGGACTGTAGCCCTCCAGGTTCCTCTGTCCATGGGATTCTCCAGGCAAAAATACTGGAGCATGTAGCCATTCCCTTCTCCAGGGGATCTTCCTGACCCAGGGATCGAACCTGCGTCTCTTGCATCTCCTGCATTGGGCAGGCGGGTTCTTTACCACTGAGCCACAGGGAAGCCCAGAAGGTGGCATGAAGGCTAATAAAAGACGGCTTTTGAGGGAGTTGAGTTCTACCTGAAGAGGGGGAACGCCTTGATCATGGCTTGAGGACAGAGTGGTGAGTTCCCCTCTGGCCTTTCTTTGGTTTGCAGATGAGAATGAATCTCCATCCCTGGGACCATGAGAAGCATAGTGGCTGCGCCATCCAAGAGTGCAATGAGGATCAAACCAGAACATCAAAAAGACTTGACAACATTCAGTGTGATCAGGGAGCCACCAACCCTTCCCCTGCACCCCTCCCCCATCCCTAAGAGAGGTGGACCCTCTCAGGAGGCCATGAATCCAAGACGTGGCACCAAACTGGGATCCCAGAGACCTCAGCCTAAATCTGGTTCTACTGCAATTTGCTTTTTGTCAAATCACTTCCTTGTTTGTCAGCTGGGGGAGTTGAATGAAATTATTTGGGGGGTTTCCTTCTGGCTTTCATAATCCTTATGTGCTCACCATGCCCTCTTCAATTTAGTCCAAGAAAAGGTTAAGCCATGGCAGTCCCCTCCCAGTGGTGGCAGCCCCTCTCCCTCTTTGGGCAGGAAGGTCAGGGGTGAGGCCAATACAAGAGGCAGCCACTGTTGCCGGAAATGATAACACAGACTCTCTAGACTCACACTTGTCCCCTCTGCCCGAAACCTTGCCTATGGCACCCTCATGAAGTCGTTGGCCAGGCGCAGGAGAGCGTCTCAGCCCTTCTCTGAAATGGATACACTGGTCGCACCCGCCCCAGGCTGGTCTCATTTGCCTTCTTCATTTTTAGACACATTCCAAACTTTTCAGCAAATTACAGTGTTTGCCAACTGGCCGTCTGGAGCCCAGGAGAGATGCTATTTATAGGGCACTGGGACGCCATCCCAGAGCAGCCTGTAAGAAATCGGGCCAGAGTGGCTGGGGGTGGCATCCTGCACCCTGGGGACAGGCTGGAGCTCTTGGAGCAGACTGGCAAAGCTGAGAAGCCTATGGTAAGGCCCACCGGCACAAGTCCATACCAGGGCCTGGGGTCTGCCCGCTGTGCCCTGCACATCCAAGGCTCTTTGGAGAGTCCTGAAAGCCTTGGAGAGACAGAGGTATTGCCATGAGTGCTGAGCAAAGTCAAGGTTAAATCTCATTATGGATCCAGTCTTGTTCGTGCTGATCGCTACCCCGTTTCACTCCATTCACCCCCTCTCTCCGCCATCTCTCAGGGCCTGGGCATCAGCTCCATCACCACCTGGGAGCGTCAGGTCACCTTGGTGAGCCTTGATATTCCCCATCGGTGCAGAAGGTGGATCTGAGCTCCAAGGGTCATTCTAGCTATCCGTGTGAGACTCCAGCAGGTGTCTAGTACACAGCAGGTGCATAATAAATGTGTTGGTGTTCCCACCCTCTCCAGTACTGGGCATGAGGGCACACAGAGAAGAAATATGAATAAATGTGGTTGTTGTCCTTGAGAGGTGGGGCACAGTTCAGCTGGACATGCGCAGGACAGAGCAGCCCTCATGTTTGTCCTGGACATTGCAATTCACAGAGGGATTTGTGGCACGTGCCACTCCTTATGAAGTGTGGCCATGCCCTTTCTTGCTTTCCTTCTTTGGCTGCATCGGGTCTTAGTTGTGGCACACGAGATCTTTGTTGCAGCGTACAGACTCTTTAGCTGCAGCACGTGGGGGCCATGCCCAGTCTCACGGGAAGCACTGCATGTCAGAGAGGGTGAGGACTGGCAAGTGGGGAGGTAAGTGGGGAAGGGGCCGAGACCTCCTGGTGCCTTTTCAGGGCTCTGCTGTCCATTTTAACATGCTCTCTTGGAACTTCTGGATGCTGGGTCTCCCCTCTGTGAGGCTCCCTGCTTTCCAATAAGAACTCAATTTTCTTACGCTCTTTCTTCTCTCTTCTCACCCTTGGAAAACTCTTCCTGCTCCCAGAAAAGGATTTGGTTTGGTTGTTTGCACCACAGCTCACGCCCAAATTACTGTGGGGTCCCACGTGCTCAAGAAACTCGGTGTGGTGCTGGAGAAGACCCTTGAGAGTCCCTTGGACAGCAGAGAGATCAAACCTAAAGGAGATCGTAGAGGAGATCAACCCTGAATATTCACTGGAAGGACTGATGCTGAAGCTGAAGCTCCAGTACTTTGGTCACCTGATGCGGAGAGCCAACTAATCGGAAAGACCCTGATGCTGGGAAAGATTGAGGGCAGGAGGAGAAGGGAGTGACAGAGGATGAGATGGTTGGATGGCATCACCGACTCAATGGAAATGAGTCTGAGCAAACTCTGGGAGATGGTGAGGGACAGGGAAGCCTGGCGTGCTGCAGTCCATGGAGTCACAGAGTCAGATACGACTGAGCGACTAAACAACAACCCAGGCTCCATTTCCCACCAGGGAAATCAAGGCTGCCCTTCTCTGTTAGGAAGGGGTGTGGAAGGCAACTGTTAAAGACTTCTTTTTTGTTCCAGATAATCTGATATATTTTTTTAACCACACCATGTGGCATGTGGAATCTTAGTTCCCTGACCAAAGATCAAACCCGTGCACCCTGCATTAGGAGCCTGGATCTTAACCACCAGAATGCAGGGAAGTCAATGTCTGTTTTAAAGGGAATCTTTAACTATTTTTACATAATAAGATTTTTTTCTTCTATCTTTTCTGTATTTTCCACTTTTCCACGATGAGTATGCATTATTTACTTATTTTGCCAACAAACTTGACAACTTAATTAAGCTGAATGATATCAAAGACAAATTATAAAAATTAACTCAAAGAATAACATCTGAATAGCCTAATATTGAATCAGTAACTAAAAACTTTGAAACAAAGTAAAAACATGCATTACTTTTACAATTAAAAAGGAAATTTTCATCTAAAGGAACAGTCAGACTCAAGGCAAGATATGCTTACGTTCCAAGCAGTCAAGTGGCAGGAGAAGCCACTTGGTCACTGAGGCTCTGAGTGGCCCCACCTGGAGGGAGGGGTGGGAAGGAAAAGATCAGGGAGGGTGGTGGGGGCCCCTTGGGGGGCTCCAGGGGCTGTAGGCTCCAAGAAGGAGGAGGTGGATTATGCTGGGTACCCCTCTGCTCCTCAGCACCCTGGACATGCCTTGCACGCAGTAGGCCCTCAGTAAATACCTGTTGCACTCAAGGCAAGGTGAAAACAGAGGTGAAAATGTGCTGGAGGTCATGGCGGAGGAGAGGGTCCCATTAGGCTGGAGTAGAGGGTCTACCCAGGGAACGAAGATGACCTGAGACCCAACTGGAGAGCCTATTCAGTGCTGGTCCCAGGAGGGTTTCTCCATCTCCGGGACAGAGCGGCCACCCAAGGTGGGGGCTAAGGAGTGACATTTAGAAATTGGCATTTTATCAAAATGGAACTGGGGTGCTGAGCTGTGAACTTGAATGGACTCTGGGGGTGGGGAGGGGATCTACGGATCTCCTAGGTCTCAGACAGTCTCTGAGAGCCTCTCCCCTGGGGACGGCCTCAGTTTAGGCCAAGTCTGGAGTGTCCAAGCCTTGGGGGACACAGCTAAGTAGGAAGCTCATGACAGAATGCCCAGGGTCCCAGAGAGAAGATGGGGCTGGAGAGCTGGGAGTCATTCCCACCTTGAGAGCTGACTGAGGGGAGCAGGAAGTGGAGGGGTGGGTGTCCGGAAGGCCCAGTGAAGGGCTGGGGGAGCAGAGAAGGCACTGGAGGTGTAAGAGGGGAGTAAGCGTAGGGAAGGGTCACTGAGGCAAAGCGTAGGGAGAGCCTCACAGAAAATCAGGAAGATGAAGCTGGGAAAAGGCCCCCGGACACTGACTGGATTGTGGCCTACAACGGTCCTTTCCTTGCAGGTCTCAAAGCAGGGGGCTCAGCCAGTGACTTTCCCAACCCCTCTGCCTTTGCACGTGTTCTCGAGCTCTTTCATCAGACAGCTTACTAGTTATACTAGATGATGAGAATAAAAGTCCACATCCTTCCCACAGGGTCTGGCCCCAGCACCCTTCCTGAGCTGTCTTGCGTCACCCCCACTCTGCCCTTCCGTTGCCTCCTGCTCCTCCAGCCTCAGACTTGCTCCTCCAGGAAGCTCATTCCTGCCTTGGGACCTATGCACTTGCCATTTCCTATGACTGAAATCCCCTCCCCTAGATAAAGCCACATGACTCATCCCCACTTCCTTCCCCCAGTCCCCTTATCAAAGAGCCTTCCCTGGCTGCCCTAGCTCCGCGGCACCCACTGCCCTTTTCCTCTTCTTCAGCTTTCCTTTTCTTCCTGTCTCTATCAGCCCCTGACATGGCGCATTTACATGTTGGCTGGCTTCTGTTGTTGCTGCCCATCTTAGTCAGCTATTACTGAAGCAATGCTGTGTAACAAACCACCCCAGTACTCAGGGCCTTAAAACAACAGCATTTCTTTTTCTTATCTGTGAGTTTGTGGGGCCGCTAGGCAGCACAGCTCCAGGTTGTAGGTCTTGTGGAGATTCAAGTAACTCTTCATTGTCCTTGGACCAGTGGGACTTAGCCTTTCCATGGTGGCAAATTGCAGGAACTTAAAAGCCAAGTTAAATGTCACAGAATATTTAAGGATGCTCACAGTGCTGTTGTTGTCCAGTTGCTTAGTCATGTCTGACTCTGCAACTCCATGGACTGCAGCACACCAGGCTTCTCTGTCCTTCACTATCTCCTGGAGCTTGCTCAAACTCATGCCCATTGCTTTGATGATGCCATCCAACCATTTCATCCTCTGTCACGCCCTTCTCCTTCTGCTCTCAGTCTTTCCCAGCATCTTTTCCAATGACTCAGCTCTTGGCATCAGATGGCCAAAGTACTGGGGCTTCAGCTTCAGCATCAGTCCTTCCAGTGAATAGTCAGGGTTGATTTCCTTTAGGATTGACTGGTTTGATCTCCTTGCTGTCTAAGGGACTCTCAAGAGTATTCCCTAGTGCCACAGTTAGAAAGCATCAATTCTTTGGCACGCAGCCTTCTTTATGGTCCAACTCTCACATCCATACATGACTACTGGAAAAACCATAGCTTTGACTATATGGACATTTGTTGGCAAAGTGATGTCTCTGCTTTTTTTTTTTAATTAATTAATTAATTATTTTTTGTCCTTTCACTTTATTTATTTTTTATTTTTTTCACTTTTTTTTTTAAAATTTTAAAATGTCTCTGCTTTTTAATATGCTGTCTAGGTTGGTCATAGCTTTTCTTCCAAGGAGCAAGCCGCTAACATTCTACTGGCTAAAGAAACATCATGGCTAAGTCTAATATCAGCAAAGTAAGGAAATATATACCCCTCATAACAAGTATGTGGATGTATGGGTGTGGTGGGTGGGGGTGGGCGGGAGAGGAGTGACTGTTTCCATAATCATACTTCAAACTGTCGCATCCCCCGGGAACTTCCCTGCTGGTCCACTGGCTAAGACTCCAAGCTTCCAGTGCAGGGGGCCTGGGTTTGATCCCTGGTCAGGGAAATAGATCCTGGATGCCACAATAAAGATCCCATGCACCGCAACTAAGACCAGTGCAGCCAAATAAATAAATATGTTTTTTAAACTCCCAAACTGTCACATCTTTCAATAGAACATAAACAGGGGCTGGAGCTGGGGCCAAATCCAAGTTTTATCCCCAGCATTTAGAATAGTTCTCGGCATATAGCAAGGGTGCAATAAACACTTGTTGAAGGAATGTATAAACTAGCCGCTTAGCATTCAGATGACAAGGCTGCCCATCTCCTGCCAGCTCCTGTGCCTAAATGTTGGTTGTCTCCCCATCTCCCTAACACAGCTCCCCTCCTGCCCACCAACCTGGGCCCAGGGATTGGTGCTGTCACAGGAGGCATGAGAGCCTCCTGTCTCCCTTAGGCTCCCAATACTTTTGAGAACCAGTATTCTCCTCCCCCATTGCACCTCCATCTTCCGGGATCCCCTGGAAGAAGCTTTCAGGGCTGCCCAAGCTTAGCCAGGTCTTACATCTGGCCCCATTTGCCCTCCCGAGCTTGGCCTTGTTTTCTGATCATAGCTTCATTCCTCCTATATGACTGTCTGTCCTGGCCAGCCGTGAGGCAAGGGGCAAAGGGGATCTGTTTCCTGGGTCTTTGACTATTGAAGAGTTTGTTCAGTTGGATTGAAACAAAGAGCTGCTATAAAGGATGGTATTGAACAATCAGTGGAATTAGAAAATGGACTGGAAATAAGATCATAGTATTGTGTTGGTATTCAACTTCTCGAGATTGAGTATTTTCCTGTAGGGATGTAGGAAAATGTCCTTGGAGTATTTGAGGAGGGGCCAGATCATGATCTCTGCAACTTACTCTTAAGTGGTTTAGCAAAATAAAAGACTAAGAAGAATACCAGTGTATTTTATTATATTAGATATATGTATGCACAGCAAGAAAGAGCAAAAGCAAATATGGCAGAATGCCAAGAATGGGAGAATTTAGGTGACAGGCGTTTGGACGTTTTACAACATTCTTGCAACTTTTCTTTAGGACTGAATATTTTCAAAATAAGTTTGATAACAAAAACAAAAGCTGACAGGTGGAGCCTTTCAAATATTCTCAGAGGGAGCTGGTTCCCTCTTTTTTTTTGTCCTGTCCTTTTCTCTCAAGCATCCCTACTCCCCACACAAGGGCCCAGAGTTTTGTTTACTAAACAACTCAGCAATGAGCTCTCACCCCCTGATTCCATCCATTATAAATGTGCTTGCAACTCACCACAGGACAATTTGTGATGGACTGTGGTTTGTGGCAAGAGTAGCATCATCCAAGTTCACCGCAGCCTCGAGTAGAGGCGAGGGCTGGGGCCAGACTCAGGGGTGTGGGGGCGGCGCGGGCAACCGGGCAGCCCTGCCACCTTCCTGTTTGTCAGCTGAGAGAGGCTGAGGAGGGCAGTGTGCAAGTGGGTCGCTGCTCAGGCTGGCTACTGCTGCCAGGCCAGTCTGGGCAGGTCTGTGCCGCCAGAGCCAGAGGCTTCTCCAGAACCTTCTGAGGTGTCCTGGCTCCTGGGAACCGTGGAAACACTCCCTCCTTCATGTATCAATCCGTTTAATCTGCACAACAAACCTAGGAAGAGCTATTGTTATTATACCCATTTTGCTGATGAGGAAACTGAGGCATAGAGAAGTTAAGAAACTTCCTCAAAGTCATTGGTAAGTGACAAAACCAAGTTTTATTCTCTTAGCCATTATGCCATATTACTAAGTGGTTTCCATTAATAGATACTACGTATGTTTAACTGACACCTAATGATTCTAAGTCATGAGTAGCAACAATTTCACTGCTGCTACTCATGATTTATAACCAGGAGGGACTCACCTCCCTGTTGATAATGCCTTTTCCCTGGGTCAAATCATCTATTAGCTCCTACCGTCACTTTATAAAGTAGAAATCCATGATCTGGCATACAAAGCCCTCTTTCCTATTGAATTTCCTATTTCTTCTTTCCCCTTTCTGGTAATAGCCTTTTCCCACCCTTACAGGGAGTTTAAAGGAAGCTGACCCTGCTTTGCTATGCCATAGACCAATCACGTGACCGGGCTTGGCCAATCAGGTCACAGAATCCCCCAGCCATAGTGGCTGGTGTAGGGAGGGACACATGACCCGCCAGGGCCAATGAGGATCTATTCTGGGACTTCTCTCTGAACTCTTAGGAAAAGAAAACCTCTCCTAAAGATGGGGGGGTCTGGGAGACTGAATGTGAGCCAAGAACTCCCACAGCCACTGTCCATTTCAACCTCCAAACAGTTTTCACTCTTTTGAACTATTCCAAATCTTAGTTTTTCCCTACATTCTTCCTTTCACCAAAACTATCATGGCACTGAAGGGCTTACATGGTTTCTCAGAGTTTCACCTTCTGGCTTCCCTGGTCACAGTGACAGTCTGAGCCCTGCTTGCTTTCTGCTTATGGTGGAGAAGGATTTAGCGCACCTGCCCTTCTTCCTCGGTTAGTTCTCAGACCCCAGTGCGCTGCCTTGCTCTTCTCCCACACAGGTAACAAAAGAGAGTCAGATCATGGCCCTAAATATTCCAGAGGCTGGTGGTGAGGCAGAGAGAGTCCAAAATTGGGGCTAGAAGACTTTGGTTCGAGTTTAAACTTTGCGATTTATGAACAGAGTGTTATTATGCATGATAGTTAATCTCTCTGAGGCTCAGTTTTCCCATCAGTAACATGGGTAGTGCCAAAAGTTAGAAGAGATGTGGTCTTTTGAAGTCTTCTCTAAACTACAGGGCACTTTGCTTCCTGATTGTTGCCTCAACCGATAGAGTTGGGGTTCCCTTACTCCGGGTGTTTTTGAACTTCTGGTCATTGTGAGATGCATGACTGAGCACAGGTCTTTGAACAGCCAGTTGAGGCTGTCTTCTGTGTTTCTGGAGCATTCCAGAAATTCCAGAATTCCAGCATTCCCAGCCAGTGCAAACCACATATGGACCCTGGATCAGAGTTTGCAGAATGAGTGAGTATGTGAGAATGTGTCAGAAAACAAATGTAGACACTGTCTTATTTTAGTTAACATTACTCCAAGGGGCCATTCCTGCTACAGTAATATTGCACAGAACCCAGAAATTCCAGCATGGGAACTGAGATTATGTTTGTGACTTAAAGTGACCTTAGAATTCTCTCTTACCTAAGAGTGGACAGAAAAATCATGGGCCTGCAGGGTTTTCATTCAGAAAGAAGGGAGATTCTCTCATGAGAGAAAATTGAAAGGAAAATGAGGGACAAAAATCAAGTCGTGTTTTGATGATACTAGGAACTGGGCTTGTTCAGTGTGTCATTTACATCTGCCATTACAGAAGTTAGGAGGGCACCTGGGAGTCTAAAAATTATATTCATAAAAGCCTCTGAGGCCATGGGAGCATGAGGTGAGGGGGTTCCTTGGCTAAAATTGTGTCTGAAACCCCAAGAGTCTTCCCAGCCTCTCAGCCCCTGTCTCTAGGGGCCGTGTCCTTCAGTCTCACTGCTTCTCCCATGGACTGCTGGAAGTCTGAATTGGTCCCCCGCCCCCTTCTCCCAGGCCCCAGCTGTGGGAAGGGGAGCCCCCAAGCAGTAGGCCAAGCCCTATTCCGCCTGGACCCCGATTCCCATCCATGGGGTGGTCCTGGCAGTGGCCAGCCCGAGTGGTAATTACTGCCAAGGTACAGGGAGCTAAGGTGGATCCCCCAGGCCCCCACCTCCGTGCGGGCAGTGAATGGCCCTGGCCCCGGATAAGACGGTGTCAGCAGGCGCCTGCCCAAACCCTGCTGGGTTCCCAGGCCCCTGGAGCCCTCTCGTAATAGGAGCCACTTGCCCCACAACCAGTGGGTGACCAGGTTTTTAATCTTGGAGGCCCCTTGCATCTCAGCTGGGAAGTGGGTTTGTCATTCGGGGAGGGGAGAGCCCGTCTGGGAATGCCAGAGGGCTTCTCAGCAGAAGGGGGTCGTCCTGGAGCATTATGTCTCCATTCCAGACCAGTCCCCCCCGCATCCCTCCAACCTCGTCCAAACCCAGAAGATGGCGCTGCACCTCCTCGGTGTCTCTGACACATCCAGCAAATGCCCGAATTCCAAATCAGGGCGGCTTATTTTGTACTAACTCTGATACATGTCAGATTGGGCTGCCTCTTAGCTAAATCTTCATTCTCCCATCCTTGAAACTCTCACTGACCTTCTGCCTGTCAGCAATTGCCCTGTAAAGACCCTCTCCTGGGCCACTGAGAAGCTGCCTCTAGGCTGTCAGGAAAGGTGAGAAGAACACCAGGCCAAAACCTGCCTACTCTCTGCCACAACTTGCTGTGTGATCTTGGGCAAGTCACTTCCCCTCTCTGGGCCTAAGTTTTTAAAAGTAGGGGGACAGGGACTTTCGTGGTGATAAAGTGGATAAGAATCCACCTGCCAATGCAGGAGACACGGGTTCGCTGCCTGGTCCAGGAAGATTCCACATGACATGGGTGCTGCAACTACTGGAGCTGTGTTCTAGAGCCTGCACTCCATAACAAGAGAAGCCAGAGCAATGAGAATCCCAGGCACGGCAACGAAGAGTAGCCCCACTCGCTGCAACTAGAGAAAGCCCACGAGCAGCAACACAAACCTAGCTCAGCAAGAAGTAAATAAACAATTTTTAAAAAAATACGGGGACAGACTCGGAACTTCTTAAGTGTCCAGTATGTGCCCTGTTCTCGACATGCATGATCCCACACAAGCCCTTGCAGTTACCTTGTGACACAGCCTTCTTGTTCTCAGTTTATAGGGGAATGGATGCTGCCTGGCAGAGATGGAGCAGTGGTCACAGGCCACACAGCTAGTTGGGGGTGAGGGCCCGGATCTGAAGCCAGGTCTCTCAGACTCCACTGCCTGAGCACTTTTTCCTCCTCAGTGACCTCCAGGTGATCCTGAGGACACCTTCCTGCTGAGATTTTAGCACCTCGGGTCCTCACCACGTCTCCGTGGCCTTTGCGGTCTGACTACCTAGTTCCTTTTCACTAAGAAATTGCTCCTCCCATCTCATCTTTCCTAAATTTGGGGGGATATCCAAGCCACCCAGGGTTTCATCTCTAAGCCTCCATTTCCTAATCTGTAAACTCAGCTTTCTAGGGAGGGTTGATAACCTCAGATACCACCTCCTCAGTGAGGTTTTCCCTGACTACCCTGTGTGAACCCAAGTCATCATTCTTGCAGGGGTCAGATTGTGTTATCTTTATTTGCTCCCCACCAGCTGTCTTCTCACTACAGTGGAAGTTACACAAGGGCAGCAGTGTGACCTGGTACTTTCACTGTTATATCCTGTGTGTGTGGGTTTGTGTGGTCAGTTGTGTCTGACTCCCTGCAACTCCATGAACTGTAGCCTGCCAGGCTCCTCTGTCCATGGGCTTTTACAGGCAAGAATACTGGAGCAGGTTGCCATTTCCTATTCCAGGGGAATCTTCCTGTTCTAGGGATCGAACCCAAGTCTCTTGCATCTCCAGCATAGGCAGGTGGATTCTTTACCACTGCACCACCTGGGAAGACCTGTTATATCCTATATCAGCACCTATACCATGCCTGGCACCTACAGAGCTCGGCATGTATGTGTTGAGTGGACAAATGAATGAATTTATAATAATACAGCTACCAGTTCTGGAAGGTTTACTATGTGCCAGATGTCATGTCAGTCTTCACAACAACTCCATAAGGAAGGTCAATTATACCAATTTTACAGATCTTGAACCTGAGTCACTCAGAGGGTAAATAACTTGCCCCACATCCTATGGTCTGGCTTTGAACCTCTGCATGTCTGACTCTAGTGCTCATCAGGTTGCTTTGTCAGCTCAAAAGTGCCCTAAAACTCAAGTGACTTATATCAACAGAGGTTCCCTCAGCCTTGCTAAGACCTGGACCTCTGATATCTGTGGAGCCCTGTGTGTCCCTGGCTCTCTCCTAGGCCTCTTCTCTTACCAGAGGAATAAGCACCGAGGCCCCACAGAAGTCCCGAGTACAGCGACCTGGATCTTTTTCCTCTCATGGGCAATGGTCCAAAATTGAAAACAAACACTTTAAAATAAAAGCCATATTAAAAAACAACCCCAAATTTCTGCCTTAAAATATGGTGAGCCAGGGGGCAATTAGCAATTATGCTGTATTTTATTATGAGAAGATGAAATTCTAATTGGACTGATTTGAATTCCACACACCTCCACAGATTGTTTTGGGAATTAAGGTATCAGTTGTATCGGTAATTATGGTTTACCATTAAATTACCCCCCCACAGAAAACTGTTAAATTGTCTGTGACAGGGTTTAAATTTAGCCCAGACCCATGTCCAATGAAGACTGCGCGAGTCAATACAAGCCACCCGGAAACCACTGGGTGCCCTATGCCAGGCGGTAATTAAGGGTTGAGGTTTCCAAAGTTTTACCTGAGACAGCAGGGACAAGCCCCAGGCTGCAGGACACTCACGTGGAGGGCTTGGCCGCCGCACCCCCCCACCCCCCAACCAGAGCAATGTTCTAGGAGCCTGCCAAGCTCTGCAGGGTCAATACCTGAGCTGCAATAGGCATCCTGGAAAGCAATGCAGTTTCAGTTGATGGGTAATATCGATACTTTGGTGAGGTATACCAGCACAGAAGGAGCCCAGGGGCAGTGGAGGACAGTGTATGGCATAGCGACATTGCAATCAGACACTCTGGCATTGAGTCCCTGCTCTACCTTTTAGGGAGGAAACTCAGGATAGCCACTTCATCTCTTTGAGCCTCTGTTTCTTCGTCTGTCTAATGGGTATATCTCCCCTGCCTCATGCATGGGTTATTATGGAGATTAACTGAGAATAGCATGGTGACAACAACCATCTATGGTCCCCTTGTGATGTGCCAGCCATGTGCATTCATCTTTAATCTCTATGAAAAATCTATGAGTTGGATAAAAGTGCTGTGTTAGGAGGACTGTTTGACTGAAAGTCATTGACCTGGGATCCAGTGAACTTAAGCCAACTAGAAACTTATTGGAAGGGCAAAAGGGAGTTCATAGAATGGAGAGGGAAGTTAGAGAAGAGGCTCTGAGTAGTCAGACCCAGTGAGTGTCATGGGCCTCAGGACCTGGAATTGCTCATTACATTCTCCTGAGTGCCCTAGAGGAACCAAAAATCTCTGGTTGCCTCCCCCATCCCTGGGCGTTGAGCTGTAGAGGCCCCTTGGCTCTACAGGATGGGAGGCAGAAAGAGGAAGTTCCCAAAGGGCAGGCACCTGGGTCTCCTACTCCTCGAGACAATACAAAGAGTGTGAGGGCACACTGGGATGCTGGGGAATGGATACAATTCTTACCATCCGCATTTTACAGACATGGAAACCAGAGCTGTGAAGCCACTTGTTTAAGTTCACACAAACAGTGAGCAGAAGAGTGGAGACTTAGATCCATGGCTCTCCTAGGAAATGGCTTCCTCCCTTCAGTCCCCGGTTTGGACTTTTCCAGGGCAGGACTGGACATTAGCGTCTTTATACAGTACTGTGAAGTCTCATGCAGATGTCAGCCTGGGTGAGAAAGCCTCAGGATGGAGGGGCTGCTACCCTCACCCAAGTCATAAGACCAGCCTGTCAATGAAAGAAACTTCTCTGATCTTTCTATGTTCAAACACACAGCTGTCAGGAAGCATCGGGAAGAAAGAGATTTAGAGACTGTCAGATGATCAGGACTTATTTTGCGGTGCAAAAGGGCTCTCCCCTCTCTTACCTCCAGTCCTTGACATCTGCTATTTCTTCCACCTGAACTGATGTTTCCCCATCAGAATTTTACAATCTTACATGTTCTTGAAAGCTGGGCCCAAATTCTACTTTATCGAAGAAATTTTCCTGGTTCCTCAACCAGGGCAGACCTGTTCTTTTTCTGGCCCTTACAGATTTGCTCTCACAGCTCTGGCCATGCTCTGCACAGAGGTAACAACACTGGATGTGCGTTAAATTGTACTGAGTCTGTTTCATATTCTATTCTATAAATGAGGAAATTGGGGCACAAAGGTTAAGTCCACTTGCCTACGGTCATGATGCTATTAAATGAGGTGGCTGGGTTAGCACAAAACCAGCATGATAGATGCCCTCTGCATCTGTCTCTCTGTCTGGAAGCACCTTGAAAGGACCCAACCAAAGCAGGAGGCTGTATTTTCTCCTTTCAAGAATCCCCCCTCCCCACAAAAGATTCTGTGGGCAGTTCTTCTTCCTTGAATACAGAACTAAGAAGTGGTAATAGGAAAGTGACTTTTTAATACCGTGATGCAAAGGAATGAATTCTGCTGGAGCCTCCTTGATGTGACCTGATTGAGCAAAGGGTAAGACAAGCCACAATCAATGAACTATGGAGGTCACTACCCATGGAACGGGAAGATGGAGTAGACAGGGAATCCCACAAGTCCTTGTGGAAGATAATTACTGGCAGGACATGCGTGTGACTTCTGGCAGCTTCGGTGGTGGATACATGGGCTCTGCCATGTATCCTGGTTCTGCCAGTTTCCTAGCTGTGTGATCTTGAGCAAATCACTTAACTTTTCTGATCCTCAGTTTCTTCAAGCAAACATGATGATTCAAGGAGATAATAAATATGAAGTGAAAACGTGAAAGTGTTAGTCGCTCGGTTGTGTCTGACTCTTTGTGACCCCATGGACTGTAGCCTGCCAGGCTTCTCTGTCCATAGAATTCTCCAGGCAAGAATACTGGAGTGGGTAGCCATTCCCTTCTCCAGGAGATCTTCCCAACTCAGGGATCAAACTTGGGTTTTCTGCACTGCAGGCAGATTCTTTACTGTCTAAGCCACCAGGGAAAAACCAATAAATAGGAAGGGTCTTGTATAAAGATTGCCATTTACTAAGTTTTTGAGAAAGAGTAGCTATTTTTATTGCCATATCATTTGAGGCTTCCTCATCTCTGACACAGCCCCCAGCCCACCTGCGTGCCCTTTATTCCTAGGCAGCCATGATGACCTGAGCATGCTCTGACGTTGTCGTGCCTCCGTGCTTTAACACATGCTGTTCCTTCTGCCTTGAATGCCCTTCCTTTTCTTCTCTCTGCCTTGAGTCTACCTACTGTATCTTAGACCCAGCTAGATGGTAGCTTCTCTGTGATGCTGTTGTAACCACTTGGCCAACCTACTGCTCCCTTGACCCTTAGCCCCTGTAGTTGAGCTCTGCCCACAGTGCAGATTAAATGGGATGATGTCTGAGAAAGCCCGTGGACAGTCCCTGGCATGGAGTGGCCCATAAATGACTAACAGATCTGGGGTTGCTTTCCCACCAGCCTCCCTGCCTGGCTGGTGCCTGGCTTCCTCATGTCCATATTCTAGCACCAGAGTAACACTTGGCAGATTCTCAGTAACTTGAAGAGAAAGTTACTCAATCGTGTCTGATTCTGTGTGACCCCAAGGACTATACAGTCCATGGAATTCTCCAGGCCAGAACACTGGACTGGGTAGCCTTTCCTTTCTCCAGGGGATCTTCCCAACCTAGGGGATCAAACCCAAGTCTCCCACACTGCAGGCGGATTCTTTACCAGCTGAGCCACAAGGGAAGCCCTTGTGACTTAGACACTTGTCATTTGGCGTGCTGCTCAGCATCCCACATTGGTGGGTGCAGTCTCCTATGGAGTAGGCCTGGTAGGGCGAATCGGGGATCCCACCCCAGAAGCTGGGGAGGCCACATCCCCCTACTTCTGTCTGGGGTTGAACATGTGACCCAGGTTTAGCCAGTCCAACCCCCTCTGACCCGCCATCTTGCCCAGAATTCACACTTGGCAGTGATTTCCACAGTGGTGACAGGAGTGGCCAGTAGGGGTGGTATCTGGGCAGTACCCTCCTAACCCCAGTTCCTGAGGTGTGGTGCTGGCTTGTTTCCTCTGGCCTCCCTTGCCCATTCTCTCCTGGTATCCAGCCTTCCTGAGCCTCCCGTGCTCACTAATAATCTTCCAATCAACTCCTTTGCTGCTTCTTAGCCAGTATCAGTTTCTATCACTTGCAACCAAGACCAAGGTCAGGTTCAGAAGGAGATGGACACACACTGAAATGGGTCAATGTGCATTTTTGTGCATGCTCCAAGAGGCAGGCCCTGGGCTGGGGAGCACCATGTTCAAGTGATGCGTAAGACACGGGCAGCACCCCAGGGGGCCTGATGTCCCAGGGAGACAGAAGATGCACGAGACCGTGAACAAGGTGATGAAGTGAAGCTGGGTTGCACTGGGCCTTTCAGACATTTGCGGGAGGGACGTTGAGTCCTCATCGGGTGGTGCCATCACAGAGTATAAAATGAGTTAGACTGTGAGAACTGGAGGCACTGGGACAATTTTCCAGATTAGGGACTTGAGCTGAAGAGACTAAAAACAGCTGAGCAAGATGGAGGGGGAGGGATGCCTGCTAACAGGCGGTGCTTGTGGGAAAACAGCCCACAGCAGGAAAGGACTGGCCTAGGAGTGAGCACCCAGGTCCCCTATTTACACCCATTTTCACCCAGCATGGACTAAGGGTGAGCCCATTGCCAGTCTGTGGAGTCCACCTGTCTGTGAGCTTCTGCTTTGCTGAGGATCATCAGAGAAGGAGCCGTGGTGGGATCCCATGAGGTACCAGCACCGTGATCTCCAGGCAGCTGGAGTAATAATGATTTCCCTCTGTCCTTTCAGGCAGGGCAGCCCATGAGCGTGAACTTCACCTGAGGAGATGGGGATCAGAGGCACGGCTGGATCTTGGCATCCTGGGATGGAGAAATGTAATTCTGAGTGTGACACCCTCTGGGATAATATGGTGACTTTCCAGCGGTCCTTCAGGAAGCAGGCCCTGAAGACAGGAGCTGTGGACCTGCAGGGTCAGAGCAAAGCACAGTTACCTGGATCTGGGCTCTCCCTGGCAGGTACCAGTGTATCCCGGGAGTTTTCTGACACCCTGTCCTGCCCTCTCCCTCCATCATGTGTTCAGACCTGTGTCACTTCCAAGCCTCTGCCTCACTGTCACCTCAGGGTCCCTCCCTCCTGCCAGGACTACCATTTGTCCACTTCTCCATGGTGCAGCCATGGGAGGAAGACGTGGGAGCATAAACAATACTTTGTCAAGGACTTTAGGGTTTTAAAGACAGTAACGATATGGCTGATCCTGTCATAAAAGTTGGGACCCGCGTTCTCTGAGTGGCTTGTCCCAAGAATACATGGGTTACTACAGAGGAGAAGAAATCAAGTCTGTCTTCCCTTTGTCCACCTGGCCCCTACAAGTGCTTTCTTCTCACAGTGTTGCCAGGAATGTAACTAAACAGTGCAAGGATGTCAGGTGGGGTAACACCAAAAGCGACTGTGGGAGAAATGACTTCAGTAAATCAGAGAGTTGGGGTGGAGACAACATGTTTTGTCTTCCCCTCTTCGTCTTTGTAAACACAGAAGATTCCACCATCACTGAACCCAGCAAGGACCTGGATGGACCGTGAGATAGGAGGTTTCCCCTAAAAACTCCTGCTGTGCACCCCCTCCCACCCCAGACTGTCACAGTGGCGTTAGCTCTGCAGCACAGAAAACAAAGATGCCAAGAAGCCAAAAGTGCAAACAGCTCCCATCTCATGATAAAGCTGGCTCAGCAAATCATGCTGATTCAGGGCCGAAACTGGGCCAGTTCCCAGGTGGCCCTGGCAGGAAGAACTCTGAGGATGAACACTGAGGTGCGGGCTTGGGAGTGACAGCTCTGAACAACCGACAGAGGGAACAAAACAGGAGAGAAAGCCCAAAATCCAGGAAGCCTGCCTTTCCTGAAATTACCCACACTTGGGTGAGGCTCTCCTACCCCTCACTCCTCACCTGTACTTCTACCCCACCCCCACCTGCAGCTGCCCCTAGGCACCTGCTTCCTGACCCCAAGGTCATGTCCTTTGTACGTGGCTAAGGAAGCACAGTGTACACCTTTGGTGAGCTCCTTCTTTTGAACTTGTAAATCATCAGACACAACCCTTTTGGAAATCAATTTGGCAATAACATCAAGTGACATAAAAATGTTCATCGCCTTTGGCCCAATAATCTTCCTCCTGGGAATTAAGCCCAAGGAAATAACTCACCAGGAAGCGAGAACAATTCTGTATCTACAGAGACATTTACTGTGACGTTATTTATGATGGAGAAAATTGGCGCCAACATAGGGGGATGGTGCTATAAATTATGTCGCATCCATCCAATGAAATATTCTGCTACCAGTAAGGATGGTACACTGGAAAATTGTGTAACCACAAGAAGCAGTGTTTAGAAATGAAAAGCAGGTGGGGAAAGGAGCATAGAATTGTATACATGCCATGATTATTCCAAAGCTGACAAGTGTATATGTAGGGGTGAAGATTCGCCCCAAGCTAGGGACATTACAGTAGCTGTTGAGGGATTTCCCTGGTGGCTAAGACTCGGTGCTCTCCATGCAGAGGGCCCTGATTTCATCCCTGGTCAGGGAACTAGATCTCAAAGAAGGCAACTAAGAGTTCTCTGGCTGCAACCAAAGATCCCGCATGCGCAGCTAAGACCAGTGCAGCCAAATAAATAAGTAAATACTAAATAAATTAATATTTTATTTAGTTTTAATAGCTGTTGTGGTGCATATAGGGGAGGGGACGGCAGGTGTAACGGTGCTTCCATTGCCCTCTTCCATGTATGTAGAGTCCTACTGAGAAGTCATTTTTGGAAAAATTGTAATTTGTCACTTTGGGTTTTGGCTTTCTTTCTTGCCTCATGGGAGGTAGTTGAAGGACCCCATCTCAGACCAAGACTTGTTTCCCGGCCCTCCTTTCTCCATCCCCCTTTCCTCCCCCAAAGGAAGATTTTGTAGCCGCCCCCACCACCCCAAGTCTCCGTTTTCAGAGTCTCCCACTTTGCTCTGAGCTGTCGGTGGCAGACAGAGCCTCGAGGCACTTTTTCATGATCATAATTCAAATTACCCGTTTAAGTCGGTCAAATGAAAAAATAGCCGCTCCGCCCGCACGCGGGCCCTGGCGGGGGCGCAGGGAGCGCCGGGGCGGCTGCAGCGCGCTCCCCGCGGCGGCCCGGCCCTGAGCTCATTTCCTGGGGCGCGCGCGCCGGGCTATTTCAGCCTGGCGCTGTGCAAACAGGACAATTTACTGCGGCCAAAAGGCGCCCAAATTACAATCGTATCACAGACAAATATCCGCCACGCCAGGCCTCCAGAAGCCGGGAGGGGCCTCTCGCCCAGCGCGGGGGCCGAGGAGGTGGGGGGTGGCGCGGGGTCAAGCGGGTCCGCAGGGCTCAGCCTGGCCGAACCGCGGTCCCTACTGCGCCCTGGTAGCATTCGCCAGCAAGTGTGCCCCCTCTCTGGCAGCAGGAAAGGAGACCCGGAGAGATCGTTTCTAGCTGGGCTCCAGTACAGAAAACCTTGCCTCTTGTGTGTGTGTTGGGGGTGGGGGGGTGTTCTCCCTGATTTACGGCAGCTTTTTCTTTGGCTGCTTCTCTGCGCTTAGGATGAAAGCATCCTTCCACCCAGCCACACGAAGGTTCAAAATCGTATCTCCAGGACTTTCTTGGTAATGCAGTGGTTATGGCTCTGCGCTTCCACTGCAGGGGGCAAATATTCAGTCCCTGGATAGGGAAGTAAGATCCCGGATGCCCCACAGCACAGCCCCCAAAACAAAACGAAACTCCAAAATCGTCATCCCCTTGTTCAGTACCTCTCTAATATCCTTGGAGAAAAGTTCCAAATCTCTATCGTGACGGTCAAAGAGCATCCCTGTCCCCTGCCCAGTTCACCTATGCAGTTAGCAACCCCCGTCCCCTCCCCCGCCACACACACAGCAGGCTTTTCCACAATTCCATGCCTTGTCATTTGCCTTTCCACTCTGCCAAATGTTTCCTGTTTTCTCTGCCAGGTGAACTCTTGCACATTCTTCAAGATCCAGCTCATAGGTCACCTCCTCCAGGAAGTGTTCCTTGCCCTCCAGGCAGAGTCAGCCCCTTTCCCTTGCTAGCTATGTAGAAGTATATGCTACTTCTCCCAGCCTGTAATTATCTGCTTGCTGGCCCGGGCTCCACTGTCCTGTTGTTCACAGATATTCCCTCCTCCTCTCTGGAGAAGGAAACTACTTCCCTGACTCACTGGCCTCACTCAGGCTTGACCATGTGACTTTCCCTGGGCTGTGAAGTGGAACTCATGAGTCAGTGAGGAACAGAAGCTTCCAAGGCTAAGTATGGTTCACCATGCTCTCTTTTCCCTTTGCTGCAAAGGATGGCAATGGCCCATCCAGAAACCGCGCTGCCAGGCTGGCACTGGAGTAAAGGAAAGTGGAACTGACTCATGACATACATGAAGCGTGAGAGAGAAATGAACTTGACTGTGATGCATGAGGCCTCTGGGACCATGGAATCTTGTGTTACTGCAGCATAAACCAGCTGATCTTGGCTTCTCCAACCTTTGCCTCTCTGCCCCCACTCTACCAGCACAAAATCAGGAAT
This sequence comes from Capricornis sumatraensis, assembly GCF_032405125.1. Classification (NCBI taxonomy): domain Eukaryota; kingdom Metazoa; phylum Chordata; class Mammalia; order Artiodactyla; family Bovidae; genus Capricornis; species Capricornis sumatraensis. The sequence goes on from NC_091076.1 coordinate 93,759,692, forward strand.
CTCATCTTACTCACATTACAGGGCAGACCTTCAGCCCATGTTCTTTGAGTGGCTGATAATATTAATAGGTAAGGTTTGCTGAGCACTGATCGGGTGCTCGATACCGTGCTGTCCTCTTGCCAAATGTCACCCCATTTCATCCTTTCAATGGCACTAGGTAACTACTCTTACACAGAATTTGCAAAAGAGAAAAGGGGTGGGACTTCCCTGGAGGTCTCGTGGTTAAGAGTCAGTACTTTCTGACGTGGATGAACCTAGAGTCTGTCACACAGAGTGAAGTAAGTCAGTAAGAGAAAAACAAATATCGCATATTAATGCATATATGTGGAATCTAGAAAAATGATACCGACAAAACCTCTATGCAGGGCAGAAATAGAGATACAGACATAGAGAGGAGACTTGTGGACAGAGAGTGGGAAGAGGAGGGTGGGGCGAATGAATAGGGGAGTAGCACCGACACATGTACACTACCATGTGTGAAATAGACAGTCAGTGGGAAGCCGCTGTACATAGCACAGCTCAGCACAGGGAACTCAGCTCGCTGCTCTGTGATGACCTAGAGGGGTGAGATGGGGGTGGGGGTGGGAGTGGGAGGGAGGTTCAAGAGGAAGGAGATACATGTTTACATATAGTTGATTTATGATGCTGTGCAGCAGAAACTAACACAACAGTGTAAAGAAAGCAATTATACTGCAATTAAAAAAAAGAAAAATGCTGCAAAAAAAAAGGACTTCCAATGCAGGGGGCACCCATTCAGTCCTTGGTCAAGGAACCAAGAGCCCTCGTGCCACGGGGCACAGTGGGATCTAAGAGTCTAAGGTGCACGATTTAATCCACTGTGGGGTTCCAGTTTGCAGCCCCAGTGGGAACCAATACCCAGGACACATTCCGTTCTCTCTCCTTCCCATGGGTACCACACCATACAATCCTTTGCTGAGATGTGACAGGGGAAACACAATCATTGATGCAAACCCCCTGCTAGCTGCTGCAAAGTCCTGGCAGAAAGACAAGACTGGCCTCAGAACAAGAGGAGAACAACGTGGGGCAGCCAGGCGGCAGCTGCCCCCTGAGATGGATGGGCATAACTTTAATTTATGGATGCAACTTGTTTGGAGAGTGCCTCTCCTGCCCTGTTGGCTGCCCCTACCCTCTACCCCCCTCTTTGGCTAACAGTGAATGACAAGCAGTGGACATTATTAATTAAACTGCCCCCAGTATCCAGTATAAAACCCAAGGCCACATGCAGAGCAGGCATTCAAAGTATTTTTGCTGCCCCCGCTCAGGGCACAGGCCACAGACTCGTTCCTGCCCTGGCTAGAGCAGGCCCTGGAGGCCGCAGGCTCTCACAACAGGACTTCCTAGGAGCTCTCTGGGCTCTGCTTGGTCAAATAGAAATCAGCAAGACAGGCCACACAGTAATTAAACTCTTGGCATTCTTTTGACAGAAATTATTTCTCTTGGGATATTCCCACAGGCCACTGAAGGACTGTCTGGGGCCTGCAAGTTCCCAGCTGATTACCAAGGGATTTTTGAAGTTGGCCTTGACTGGGGATCAAGAGGGGATGGGGAGTTCAGGCTGTGAATATGGGGTAGGAAATGCTTATAATTAAATTTATCCTCTGGTCATTCAACTCAAAGCACCAGCTCCTGCTTTGCCAGGACCAAGATAAAAAAGAGGCCTTCAAGGCCCATTTATTTATATTCCTATTGTTTGTTCACTGATGTTTCCCTAGCACCTAAGAACCTGGCATATAGTAGGTGTTCAATAAATACTTGTTGGCTGATCAGCCAGTGATTTGTTGATGCCAAGGCTTCACAAAAGCAGCAATCAGGAGCAATTCGTAATGAAGGTCCTAGAGCCAGTGGCCTCTGTGTTTGAAGCCACAAGATTATAAACGTGTTGAAGATGAAGCTTATGTCTTATTCAATTGGCTGTCCCCAGAAAGAGGCATGACTCCTGGCCCAGGACTTGCACGCACTGGTTTCTTTCTTTTTTTAAAATTTTATTGAAGTATAGCTGATTTACAACACTGTGTTTAATTTCTGCTATACAGCAAAGTGACTCAGTTATATATATTCTTTTTCATATTCTTTTCCATTACGGCAGGATATTAAAGCTAGTGCCCTGTGCTATATAGTGGGACCTTGTTGTTTATCCATTTTACGTATAATAGTTCTTATCTGCTCATCTCAAACTCCTAGTCCTTCCCTCCCCCATACCCCCTCCCCCTTGGCAGCCACAAGCCTGTTCTCTATCTGTAAGTTTGTTTTTGTTTTGTAAATATGTTTGTGTCCACATTTAAAGTTCCTATATAAGTGCTATCATATGGTCTTGGTCTTTCTTGTTTTTTTGAGGAAGCTCCATATCATTTTCATAGTGGCACACAGTGGTTTCTTAACGGGATCTGTTGGCTGAAGGTCTCACATTCCAGATCTGGTTCGGCAAAAGCCTGCTAGACATGCCCTGTGTTTCTCTGGGTAGTTCCTTGAGCTGTAGCAGCAGTGGCAGCTACAAAGTCAAGAAGCCTGGGAGGTCAGACCCATAGTGAATGTGATAGTTGGAAAGGCCCGAGACCTCAACCAGCTCCTGATTGAAGAGAAAGAAGGAATGAACTAGCTATAATTAGGGGGGAGGATGCTTCTAAAAAACACAACTTTATTTTCCTTTATCTCTCTTTGAGAGCCCATCCCATCTGGTAGCAGCAAATTTAATTTACTCGTAATCAATTTCAGCTGAACTCAGAAATTTCAGATTTAGGTTTACCTATTCAGGATTTTCTCATCTGTCTCCCCAGAGTTGCTCCTTAATTCCAAGGGCTTCTGTGGCCTGGGACAGGGAGCTGGAGGACAGAGGGTGCTGAGCCATGGCCTTCGGTCACTCCACCTCATTGGTGTCTGCTATATCCACATCCTTTTTTCAGTGACCATCAGTCCATGAACTTAGCCTCCTCCTCACACTGCCCACAGGACTCTCCAGGACCACTGCCTTGCCCAGCATCTCCCATGGCCTCCTTGGGACATTGGGAAAGCCAGGTGACCCCTTATTATCCTCAGGGCCCAGGAGGCTCCCATTGCCTCTGGATGCCATGATAAAGCAGGGTTCCTAACAGACATTGGATGCGCAAGTCCCCTCTGCTCTGGTAGTTTCCAAGCTGGTTGGTGCCCACACTCCATTTTGACCTTTGTCCATGTGGTGAGCTGTGGCTGCACACAAAAGGGAGGGTCACCAGCAACAAAGAAGGGAAGAAGTTTGATCCTGTGGCCTTTTATATCCTGAATGTCACATGGGGAAATGGAAGATTTAAAAAGTGGAAAAGACTCACATTGATTCCCTGTAATGTGAGTGAGTAGTGGTATCAGGCCAAGATCCTGGGACTTGGTAAACCACTTCTGACCCCTCCTCCTGAACCAAGCCCCATCCCAGGTTCTATCACTAGCTACTGCAATTGACAGGATATACAAAATAGTCTTAAAACATGGCCGCAAATTCTTTGACACACTTCCTCTTGCCATGTCTCCTTTCCTTGAATATTGGCAAGCTTGTGATTGCTTCAGCCGAGAGTACAGAGAAGCAATGCTATGTAACTCCCAAGTCTAGGTCATCACAAGCCATCAGCTTCTGGCTTGTTAACTGGGGAAGAGAACCCTTGTGTTTGCAGCCCTGAGACTTTGCGTAAGTTCAGTTATCCCAAGGCCACCATGTTGTGAGGAAGCCCAAACCATATGAAGAGGCCTTGTGTAGACACTCTCACTGTTATCGCTGAATCATCCTAGTCCAGGCACCAGACGTGTGAGAGAAGCCCCCAGATGACTTCAGACCTCAGACTTTCGAGCCGCCTCCAGCCATCTGAGTCTTCCCAACTAAGGCCACTGGCATTGTAGAGCCAAGACAAGCCACCCCATTGGGCTGGAACCCAGTTCCTAACCCTCTGAATCTGTGAGCCTAATAAAATGGGTGTTGTTTTATGCCACCAAGTTTGGAAGCTTTTGTATGTAGCCATAGATAACTAGAACAGTATAGGATCCCCTAGTCTCTGATATCTATGCCTCTGCCACCCATTAAGCCAGCCTGCAAGAAGGCCACTAAGAAGGTCAGTGAGTGTGTGGTGGCCACCCTCGTTCTAGGGAACTTCAGTGAATGAAGTTGTTACTGTGTATGGCTGGTAACAAAGGCATGTATATTCTAGACGGAGTATATATTCTGGAGAAGAGACCCTGGCAGTGTCTTAGGGAAGTAAAGGAAAGGAATAATGACTCACTGACAACAAACTCCATTCCTGGTCCAGCCCATCCTCATATCATTTACTCAACAAGGGACAAGTGCGAAGTGCTAGGTCCCAGTGGGCTCTACAACGTGAACATAGACTTGGAGCCACACAGTTCTCATATCCAGCAAGAGACAAACATTAAACAATTATTTAATGCATGCACTTTGAGTGAGAAGTGTGGGATGTCCTGAGAGTTGGGCAGAGATTTGTTTCATCCTCATAAAATCCTTCTGAAGTGGCTATTATCATTTCTCTTTTGCAAAGGGAGGCTGAGGCTCAGAGAGGTTAAGGGACCTTTGTTAGGCTACTCAGCAAAGGAGATATCAGACTGAAGAGAAGCCTGACTAAACCCCTCAAGTGCAGCCAGAAAAGCACAGGCACAGATGACCAAGGCAACTGGCTAAGTGGGAGAGATCTGGGCCAGTGCCCTCAGGAACTGAGGCAACCCCTAAAGGAACAGCAATAACCCTGGGAAGGCAGGGTTGCCTCTGAAGCCAGCAGAGTCACTCCCATCTTCCCAACAGGAGGTAGTCTTCTACCGTGAAGGATAGACAGGGGCTCCTATATCACCTTCAAGTTCCTGGGCAGCCACACTCATCACCTTTTAAATGGGGCAGGAATGGCCAGCTGAGGTATCACCATCCAGAGGCAACAACTGGGACCACTAAGCCATGTCTTATTATCAAGAGACCGGGAGCCAAGGGAGAAGCATGGGGAAATGACACAGAACACCCAGTCTCCTGGAGATACCATGTGGACTCAGTCATGTCCTATTCTTTGAAACCCCATGGATCGTAGCCTGCCAGGCTCCTGTTCATGGGGTTCTCCAGGTGAGAAAACTGGGGTGGGTTGCCATTTCCTCCTCCAGGGGATCTTCTAGACCCAGGGATCAAACCCATGTCTCTTGCGTCACCTACATTTGTAGGTGGATTCTTTACCACTGCACCACCCGGGAAGCCTGGAGATGCTATAAAGAAGTGAGTTCCATTCCCTGGGGTATGGAAGAAGCATCTGGAGAACAGATAAAATGCTTGGCTCCCTGTCCCTGCCCTTGCCGCTACTGAGAGATTTGAATTCAGTAGGCCTGGAGGGAAGCCCAGGCATCTAGATTTAAGTTCCTCCTGGTGTTCTGATGCACAGCACACATACCCCAGTATTTGGGGACCACTGCCTTAGAGAATACTCTCCTGTGCCCTCGGCAGACAGAAGAGAAAACTGAAGCCAGAGAAGGGATTATCAGCACAGGCTTAAGGCTTCCCTCCACTGGAGAGGGCAGATGGGAGAGTCTTGTATGGACATTTAGCCTCTGCCTCTGCTCCTGCCCCAACTCCAGCTTTGTCAGATTTCAGGGGGAATCCTGTCTTCCTCCTTTCATTGAAAGGGGAGCTTAAACTCATGGGCAGGGGGCTCAGATTGGCTGGGTGTGAGTCCCAACTCTGCTACTTACCAGCAGTGGGACCCAGTAGCTTTGAAAAATAATCAGCAGACTATTTGTGAATATATTCTGAGATGAATTTTTAATAAAGCCCTTAGAATACTCAAAGAACAGGGAGAACTAGGACACTCAAAGATGCATGCAGGTGATTAAGCAAATAAATCATTAGACAAATTGGTTTCAGGATAATGATCCCCCTCTATTCATGATATTGAACAAATTACTGATCCATTCCAAACTTCAATTTCCCCATGTGTAAGATGAGATTAAGAAAACCTATTTCACAGTTTTGTTGTAAAAACATTGTAAGGAGATAATTGCCAGGTAAATAGTAAACGTTCAATAAATTCGACTTCCCTCCCTTCCTGAGCTTTCGGACCACACAGAGGCCACCCCTGCCCTTGACTTTGGCTTTAAGGAGCCTGTGGTCACAGAGAGGATTTCTCACTGGAAGTACATGCGTTCCAAATTGACACCTAACTGTATATTTTCTGGTGTAAACTATACGTCAACTCTAACTTTAGCCTGGGGGAGCGTTATTATTTGTTTCCCTTTCATGAAAGCTGTAATAGAGGGAGAGAAAACCCTGCCTCATACATTCCAGTTTCTAAAATACACAGTTTTCTGGGATATTATTTAAGTCTATTTTAGCTCTGGAGTCTCACCATCTCAGTGGGGTGCTTATTTAAGATTTGGGTGGGCTCTGGAAAGGCCCGGAATGTCTCAAAGGTGGGGAAGAGATTCTTCTTCCCATTCACTGACTAGAAGAGTCTGGGGTCTCTGCCAGTTCTAGAAGATTCTGGAAGCTTCCCTAACATCAGCTGAGAGGTCCCAGCAGAGGGGCTGAACTGACACCGATTCCTTCTTCTCGTGGCCTGAAACTTTGACATGACCTGGGCCTTCTTCCTGTCTTTTCCAACTTCTGCTTTGGCTGGAGGCTCCAGCTTCCTCCCATTCTTATGATGGACATAGGGCCCGCTGGGCCTCCAGAAGGATAAACACCATCGGCCAAATGGTCAGTGTCTACCTCCCTCTACCTATTTCCTGCCCTCCAGTGCTGTTCTTGGGTCAAGATCATCCCTGGCACTCAATGGCAGGTCCCTAAGAAGGTCCCGCCCTGCTAAACATCCTTCCTGACCCTGTGGCCAGTGCTGTCCTTAGCAGTGGAGGGTGGAATGGGGCAGCATGCTGGGGTTCTTCCCACTTGTTCTGATTACAAGTTGTAAACTCCTGTTCTGGAATGCCACACTAGGGTTCTCCAACTTCAGCATGCAGAAGAATCAAGTGTGCTTTTATTTTATTTATTTGGCTGTGCCACCAGCTAATGATGGGATCTTAGTTCCCCAACCAGGGACTAAACATAGGCCATGGCAGTGAAAGTGCTACATCCTAACCACTGAACTACCAGGGGAAGTGTACTCTCAAAAGCACCCCAAGGGATTCTGGTGCAAGTAGGTATTTGGAGAAACATTGGTTGATAAAGTTGCTAGAAAGATGTTCCAAGTTTCTGGGTGTCTTTGAATTGTTCAAAGTGAAAAACAAGTAGGCACCCTTTACGAAGGCAGACTGGAGGATAGAAGAGCTGTTTCCAAGGAGGGTGGGCATCTGAGGTCCTTAATAGTAGCAGCCAGGGACTTGCCTGAAGATCCCATGGTTAGGATTCCAAATGTCCACTGCAGGGGCTGCAGGTTCGATCCCTGGTCGGGGAACTAAGATCCCACATGCTGCACGGTTTGAGGGGGCCTCCCCCCAGCAAAAAGAAAACAAAAGAGCAGCTAACTCAGAACAGCACTGAGGGCCGGGCACTGTTCTATGTGCTCGTGAACCACAGCCCCATGATGAAGGTGCTGCTCTTGTCCTCATTGTATATGTGAGGAAACAGGCACAGAGAGGTTGAGAGCTGTACACAAGGGCACACAGCTCCCTGGGGGCCCACAGACACCAGCAGTCTGGCCTCAGAATCCCTGCTCTTCCCCACACTCCAGAACCAGCTCAGGAGCCAGTGCCTCTACTTCAAGAAGGGCCATTCGGACCCTGCAGGAGGGTGAGAGGGCGAGGGCAAGCGGAGCCTGGGGAACATTTCAAGACCAAGAGATGTAGTTGGCAGAGTAGTTCCCCTCCTTCAGAGGTCCACATCCTAATGCCTGGAACCTGTGAATATGTTACCTTCCATAGCAAAAGGGACTTACAGACGTGAGGAAGGATCTAGAAATGTGGAGAGCATCCTGGGTTATCCAGGGAGCCCAAAGTGACCACAAGGTCCTTCAGTGTGTGGAAGAGGGAAGCAGAAGGGTGAGAGTCAAGGGTTGCAGTGTGAGAAATCTCGGAGAGCCATTGCCGGCTTTGAAGAGGGAAGGGGCCACGAGTCAAGGAACATAGGCCACCTCTAGAAGCTGCAAAGGGCAAGAAAAGTGTTCACCTGCAGATAGGAATACAGCCTTGCTGGCATCTTTTTAAATTTTTATTTAATTTTTTAAAATGAACTGATTCAATTTATTTATTTATTTTTGCCTGTGCACGGGCTTTCTCTAGTTGTGGTGTGCAGGCTTCTCATTGCGGCAGTTTCTGTTGTTGCGGAGCACAGGCTCAGTAGTCGTGGCACACAGGCTTAGTTGCTCCAAAGCATGTGAAATCTTCCCAGACCAGGAATGGAACCCAGGTCCCTGCACTGGCAGGCGGATTCTTAACCATTGGACCACCAGGGAAGTTCCCCTGCTTGTATCCTGATCCACTGTGGACTTCTGACCTCCAGAACTGTAAGGGTATGGATTGTGTTATTTTACGCCACTAACTTTGTTACAACAGCCTTGGGAAACTAATAACAGGAAGAAAAGGAGCTGTTAAGAGAGATTTAGCACTTTGCTTTGAACAGTGGCTGAAAATAGACAAGAAAACAGGAAGATGATACCCTAGAGTGGAAAGAGGGAGAGACATTCTCCCCCAGGACTGGAAAACAGTGGGCTTCCTAACAACTCTGAGGAGTTTGTTTTATAATGCCTTTCAAGAGAGAGTAGAAATAAATCAAATTTCTGTGCTGTGTCTTCATATAGAATATTTCTTGGGGAAGATATAATGAGTCATTTGTATGTTTTATGAACACTTGCTTCTCTTGGTCTTCCAAATATCTGTTGGAAACTTGGGGTTCAAATCTCATTTAAAAGCTGACATCATTTACCTGGCACATTCTTTAAAATGCACACAAAATACCTAGGAAGACTTCATCATGACAGTTAACGACCATCAGTTGCTAATATGCAATGAGTGTTTGCTCTTTGCCAGATGCTGTTCCAGGCACTTTACGTATATTGTTTCATTTTGGTTTTTAAAATGAAGGTTTATGAGAAGAAGAATGACAGGATGAGTAACTGGGATTCTGGAAGAATAATCCAGCAGCAATGGAGACTGGCTACAGTCCCTGACTCCAAGGGCCCCTGGGCCATTCAGTTTCAGCCATGACCTGTAATCCTGGGCATCAAAGATGAGAAAGAGCAGCCAGAGAGCACCCCTCCTATATTGGTAGGATTGAAGCTATCTCAAAGCAGTCAGCCAAGGAGCTGCAGAAAATATTCTCTTCTGGGAACAAAAGGTCAGTTGGTTCTTCCTGGTTCACCCTCTGCAGACAATCAAGCATCTGGAGCCCGTTTTCTAAAGCTTCCTGTGCTCTCCAGCTTTTCTTTCCAGCAATAAACACTGGGAAATTGTATTTCGACATTTCTTGAACACCCCTGGTGCTGCGTGCTGTTTCTCTCTGGATCTGATTTAGCCTTCACTGAAGCCCTACCTGGGGTGATGACTTAATCCCTGGGCTGCCTGGCTGGAGCCATGAAGTTCAGATGGATTTTGCAAGACAAAAACCTAAATCTATTTTGTGGTCGCCGATACACATTCTGACTTTACCACATCCGCGGTCATTCCAACCACAAACACGAAAGGTGCTATAAATTCTTTTCGATGCGGTATTTGATTGTCTCTGGTATTATTCCCTTCTTGATAAGTCAGCCAGTCAAAACAGCCAGTTCAGGTCAGTCACTAATCCCAAGAGCCCCATTGTGGTGTCCTTGACGGTGTTCCGTCTTAACTATTAGCAGCAGTTTTTGTGTTTTTTCTCTCGTGAGCTCTGTTTTCTCACTGACTTTGATGAGGGAAAAAAGTTGAGAGAGATATTATTGAAAGAGTTTAATTGCACTCAAAGAAGCAACAGTCTCTTTTTAAAAAAATACTTTTATCAAATAATGGGCTTTAGAGAAAAGAACACAAAGTACCTATAATTTCATAATGTTTTGGTGTTTTCTTTCAGTCTTTTTTTCTCTGCACACACAGATGCTGAAACTTAACTGGGATTATCTGTTATATGGTTTTATCCTTGGTTCCAGCAAGTAGTTTGAACTACTACTACTTTTCGTTATTTTTGGCTGTGCCAAGTGGCATGGGAGATGGTTCCCTGACCAGGGATTAAACATGGGCCTCCACAGTGAAAGCAATGAATCCTAACCACTAGGCAACCAGGGAATTCCCTACATGGCTGTAAATTTTGTAGACATTCTTTTTTTTTCTTTTGTGTAATTGAAATTTAATAGAACATTGACACAAGGGCAGAATTTAACTAAAAAGCAAAGCTTAGGAAGTTTTACAGACACTTCCACAGAAACACAAATCTCTATTGGGGAGCTGTGAAACTGCTTTCCACAGTGATTGCGTTCACCCTTTTACATTCCAACCAGCAATGTGTGAGAGTCTTAATTCCTCCACATCCTTGACAACACTTATTATCCAGCATAGCATCACCTGGGAGTTTGCTAGAAAATCTTTGGCCCCATTCCTGATGCAATGAATCAGAATCTCTGGGGCTGGGGTCTAGGAATCTTTTTCACCAACTCTCCAGGTGATTCTTTGATCACCAAAATTTGAAAGGCAGTGAACTTTTCCTGTAAAGAGTCAGAGAGATCATCGATGAAATCAGAGTAAATATTTTGGGTTTTGTGGGCCTAGAGACAAAAATCAAGAATGTTATGTATGTACTTTCATAACAAGAGAGTAAGCAAATTTTCCACAAAGTTTTATTGACAAAATTTAAAATATAATCATAATATTTTCGAACAATTTTTTGTAATACAAGTTTACTAATGAGAAGAATGGATTTTGAGGGGATAACTTTCACTGAATTGGAATTCATCAAATCGATTTCAGATGTTCATCTGTATAAACCATTCTTAGCTCACAGGCTGTTAAAACAGAAAAAAAGCTAAAAACAGGCAAAGGCTCAGATCTAGCCTGTGACCATACTTTGCCAACCCATCCTAGCACATGGTAATCTCCAGTGTGTTAGTAGTTTGGCTAGTATTGCTTGCCTTCATCCTAGTTTTAATTTTTCTAATTAATTAATTAATTTATTTTTGCCTGCACTGTGTCTTCATTGCTGCACACAGGCTTCCTCTAGTTGCAGAGAGTAGCAGCTACTCTCTAGTTGCTGTACTCGGGCTACTCATTGCAGCGGCTTCTATTGTTGCAGAGTGCAGGCTTCAGTAGCTATGGCTCGGGGGCTCTAGAAGATGGGATCAGTAGCTGTGGCGCACGGGCTTAGTTGCTCCAAAGCATGTGGGATCTTTCTAGACCAGGGATTGAACCGGTATCCCCTGAATTGCAAGGTGGATTCTTCACCACTGGACCACTAGGGAAGACTCCCTAGTTTTAACTAATACATATATATATATATATATATATATATATTTATTTGGCTGTGCCAGCTCTTAGTTACAGTATGTGGGATCTTTAGTTGCAGGTTGGAAACTCTTAGTTGTGGCATGTGGAATCTAGTTCCCTGATCAGGGATTGAACCTGGTCCCCCTACATTGGGACCACAGAGTCTTAGCCACTGGACCACCAGGAAAGTCCTTCTAGTTTTATTTGAACTGTTACCTCTCTCTTGTTTCGTGGAATTCTGATGTGACTGTTGCCCCAGCTAAAGCACTCAGACTTGTACCCCAGGAATTTGAATCCGGAAGAAGTCATCAGTGGGGGAGAGCAGTGGCCACAGAAGCCTTCTGATGGCAGGGCCCTGAATTAATTCCTGCCACGAGGATCACACTGCAACGTCAAGGCCTTGTGGGATTTCTGAGAATAAAACCCCATCTGCCCCTGCTCTAAGACCTTTGAAGAGTGTACCATATCCATTTTATCGATTTCGTTTAGCAACATCTACTAATGACCTTTAAATCCTGTGCAAATGTATTTGAAGTGGCCCCAGGGGTTGCAAATCCAGATGTTCTCTCTCCAGCAACAGCATGCTGCCCCACTGCCTTTGGGATTTTCCATTCTGCTTGCTATTAAAAATTTATTTATTGCATATTAATATGTGTCAGGACAGGGACATTTTTCTCCATCTGTTTGAGTCATGGGATTGTAAACTGGTACCTGTCAGCTGGAAAGCAATCAGGCAATCTGTTAGGGAACCACTGAAATGTCCCTCTCCTGGAAAAAAATAATCCTAAATAGAGAAGAACCCACCTGGGCAAAGATGTTCAATGTCCAAGGTGGGCACGACCACCTGCCTTGCATTCCCTCTGTCCTCTGAGTGGAGGACCCTCAACATAATCAGACTCTCTGGTTATGGTGGATTCTCAAGGTATCATTGTAATGATCTATGATGTTAAAAGACTCTCTTTCTGGGAATTCCCTGGTGGTCCAGTGGTTAAGACTTCATCTTTCAGTGCAGTGGGTGCAGGTTTGATCCCTGGTCGGTAAACTAAGATCCCATATACCTCCTGACCAAAAACCGCAAACATAAGACAGAAGCAATATTGTAACAAATTCGATAGTGACTTTAAAACAATTTTTTTAAAAAAACAAAAAATAAGACTCACTCTCCAGTAGGGATGACGACAGAGAGGGGAAAGAGGCTGACAGGGTCAGAGAACCCCATCCACCATATTTATAATAATGAAAATATTATAAACCATCAGGTGTTCCTAATGCTGACTTGCACAGTCAAAGGTGTAACCCAGGAGAGCATCCCAGGATCTGAGCCTGATGGGGGAGGTACTCAATCAAAAAGGCATGAGATCTGAGGATGGATGCCATATTCAGCCTGAGAAGGTAGATTAAAGGCCAGTTCTAAAGAAGCATTTTGAATTACCTTATTTTTTTTAAACTGTGTATGAGCCTGGGAGCTGTCTGGAGAGCGGTTGTTGCAGGTCTAATTTCTCAATGAGTCTCAAATTTAGACTTCTGCTATTATTTTCAAATGCGATTGCATGCTTAGTCCCAGAGAGCAACTGTGACAAGACTAAAAGAGGACATTTGTCACTTGGCCTTGATCTTGTCTTTCACCCTTGGACAGTCAGTACCACCTGTGATGCCTTATGGATTTGTACATTCCTTGTGAGTTTCATGACAGTGTCCCAGCATATTATTATCTGATAAAAGTATCAATCTGTTCAGTGTAAACATTAAAATAGTTGGCAATCTTTATAATCCTCTGGTGTCATAGCTTCTGTTTATAATATAATAGCGGTCTCACTCCAGTACTCTTGCCTGGAAAATCCCATGGGTGGAGGAGCCTGGTAGGCTGTAGTCCATGGGGTCACAAAGTCAGACACGACTGAGCAACTTCACTTTCACTTTTCACTTTCAGGCATTGGAGAAGGAAATGGCAACCCACTCCAGTGTTCTTTCCTGGAGAATCCCAGGGATGGGGGAGCCTGGTGGGCTGCCGTCTATGATGTCGCACGGAGTCGGACACGACTGAAGCGACTTAGCAGCAGCAGCAGCAGCAGCAGTCTCAAATGGATGGGAATTCAGGTTTTTCCAATCTTTGAGATGGCATTCTCTGAGTTGTCAGTTCTGAGGGGTGAGTATGACATAACAACTGGGAGATAAAGGGAAAAGTCTCTAGCAGTGAGAATTCAGGAAGAGGTCAGAAGGTAAGGGACCAGATTGAGAGGTCCAGGGTTTGAGGCTAGAAACAGATAGGACATTGTGACTAATGGATGAATTAGAGGACAATAGCCAATTTTTAAGGAAACCACTGCCCACCATCCCAGTGGTCTCGGGAGCCATTAGGAGTAATGGTTATGAAGACTATGCATCGGGACTTCGCTGGTGGTCCAGTGGCTAAGACTCCATGTTCCCTATGCATGGGGCCCAGATTTGATCCTAGGTCAGGGAACTGGATCCCGCATGCTGCAACTAAGTGTTTGCATGCCTCAGCTAAATATCCCGCATGTTGCAACTAAGACTCGGCTCAGCCAAATAAATAAATTTTTTTTTAAAAAAAGAAGACTCTGTAACAACATGGAAAATGCTTACATTGTCATGAAGAATACATAACTTTATGGACCTGCAGTCATACACACATATACACAAGAAGCAAGACTAAGGAATTACACCTGAACGCAAGCTGTGCTTGTGTTGACTGGGAGGAGTGGGGTTATTTGCTCTGTGTTTAATTTAATTTATTTATTTGCTGCTTCAGGTCTTAGTTGCATGATCTTTTGTTGCGATTCACCCACTCTCTAGTTGTCCCACAGCATGTGAGATCTTAGTTCCCTGACCAGGGATTGAACCAGTGTCCCCTGCACTGGAAGGCGGATTTTTAACCACTGGGACCATCAGGGAAGTCCCTGCTCTGTATTTTAAATAAAATAATGGCCCAAGTTGGGAGATAACTGAGTCAGCATCCCATCCAGCAGCCCCCTGGAAGAAGCCAAGGACACGCCAAATTCCCACCACCTGGCTGAGAAGGTCTGGAAGGGCAGAGAGTCTCCTCCCCTTCTCCTGGGGCCCTGAGTCACTTTCTTTGAAGGACCAGGCAGATGTTGAAGCTGGCAAGGCCCGGCTCTGTGGGAGCCAGCATGCTCTGGCTCCTGCCCTACTGCCAGCTCCTTCACTGTCAATCTTCTGCAGCCTTGAAGCTGGCTGCCTCCACCTGGCACATGTCCGCATGCCCAGCCAACTGGGCCCAAGGTGCCTCCGGGACACCAGATCTTTATCCCTGATGTGATAGGGAAAGAATTTACTTCCTGTTCCAGCACCCTGGGAGACCCGCAGGGGAGGTCCTCAGATCCTGTGCTGCTGAGGCATGTGCTCTGGGCCCCACCCCTGGGCCTGAGTCCACCCACCATCCCCTCAGCTTTTCTCCACTGATGCCTTCTCGGAATGTCTCAGCATGGGTTCCCAAGTCGGCAAGAAGATTTTCTTGAGGTCAAGATGTTGTTGGGCCTCTGTGCCCAGGCTGGGCCCCTGGCAGGGCTCCATACAGAATTTACATGTGTCCCCACCACCTTCTCCTTGGTACTCACATCTCCAACCCTTTAGGAAACATGGGAACTTTTAAATCCCGTAGTCTGGTGTCAATGCTTTCAATGAAAGCTGAATGTGACCTGTAGGGACTTAGAAATATTTTGACAGTAAGTAGCTTTCCTGGTGGCTCTGATGGTAAAGAATCTGCCTGCAATGCAGGAGACCCAGGTTTGATCCCTGGGGCAGGAAGATCCCCTGGAAAAGGGAATGGCAATCTACTCCAGTATCCTTGCCTGGAGAATCTCATGGACAGAGGAGACTGGCAGGCTACAGTCCATGGGGTCGCAAAGTTTTGGACACGATTGAGTGACTAACACACGCATTGTTAATAAACTCTGTAAAAGTCCTTTATTTTTCTGTTACAAGAAATAGAACTTTATAAAAAATTCAAACTTCTTTTAAAAAAAAGAGCTCAGGAATGTCCCTGGCAGTCCAGTGGTTAAGACACTATGCTTCCACTGTAGGGGGCACAGGTTCAATTCCTAAGATCCAACATGTGTTACAGAGTGTGGCCTAAAAGGAGGAAAAACAAAAAAAGCTCAGCCCAAATAGAAAGAGTCAACCTCATGGGGTAGGACTGCCAACATCAGAATCACTCACCATATTTGCTACAAAATGCAGGTTCCTGGGCCCAACTCCAGAGCTACCCAGTCAGAACTCAAGGAGGTGAGGACTGGGAACCTGAATTTTGAACAAGCTCCCCAGGTTACTCTGAAGCACAGCAACACAAACCAGTGGCTGAGTGGCTTCTGTGCTGGAGTGCCCGGCTTCTCCCTGGAGCTCCCCAACACCCTCCCCTGTGCTGGACACAGGTTCACACTGCAAGCTCCTTATTCTTTAGATATTCAGTGACCTGGGGGTGAGAAAGACACTGCAGGCAATGGGAGGTGAAGTATGGGTTTGTCCCAATGTCCTCGGGGAGCCCAGAGGAGAGCAGGAACCTCAGAGAGGAAAAATTTCTCAGGGGTCTTCAGATCCTGAAATCTACATAGAGTGAACCAGCTCAAGAAGGGAGCAAGCATGGGCTTTGCAGATCAAGGGCACAGCAGGGGCAGACAGGATGGGGAAATGTAAATAGGGGCCAGGGCACCGAGGGGAGGTAAAGGAGAGGAAGCTGGAGAGATGAGGGGCAGATCCTTATGCTGGCTTATATTAAGGCAACTTGGTTAGTCTGGGAATGAATGACACTTCCCAGAATCCCTTTCTCCATATAGGTCTGGGATAGAGTAGGTCAAAAGGGGAAATTTTGTGAGATTTGGAAAAGTGCAGGGAAGCTGCACTGACTCTCAGCACTGTGACTGTCAGAAATGAGAGGGACAGGGACCAGAGGTGTCCTCTGGTCAGGTGGAGGGGAGGGAGAGCTGGAGAGGAGATGGGAGCTGGCTGTGCAGGAATTGGAATATTTCTGCCAAGTCTGGACCAATGATTTCTCAGGGCCTTTATTACCCAGGATTTCAGTGACACTTGTTTAAATTAATTTTTGCTAATGTATAGTTGCTTTACAAAGTTGTGTTAGCTTCTGCTGTACAGCAAAGGGAATCATTTATACGTATGCAAGCATCCTCTCTTTTTTAGATTCCCTTCCCATTAAAGTGTCCAGGTGTCCTCTGGTCCCTGTCCCAACGCTGGTTTTGTGAAGCCACGGCTCCCACCAACGTCCACACTAGCTTGCATCACAGCCCCTTTGGCCACTGGACATGCTTGGTTTCCCAAGTTTCCCTGCAAGACCAAACTTGTTAGCCACTCAAACTTGACACAGTCAAGACTTGACCAGTCGCAAGACTGGTGAGTGATATTTTCTCTGATTGTCCAATTCCCCTTTCAGAATGTCATTTCCCCAGCTCCTCCCACTGTGGGGTCTCAGGCCTATAAAAAACCCCTTATTCCCATATATGCCGCTTCCTTGGCTGGATCCTGATCAATACAATCTTTATCATGAGTCCCTTTTTAGGAGCAAAAAAAAGAAAAAATCTCCATAAGCATCTCCCCCAACACACACACACGCACACAGAGCTCACCTAGGGTAGACCTCTTAATACCCAGGGCTAGAGAAGCAGTGGACCCTCTCACACTCAGATGATAGGAGAGCTGTGCCCTCCTCAGGCCACCTGCCAGGAGGGGGAGATGGGTCCAGCCCCTCGGCTCCAAGTCTTATTTACAGGTCTCAGAGGGCTGTCCCTTGGTTTGTTTTCCTGGAACGCAGTCATTCTGCTTGAAGACAAGAGCAGACCACAGGATGCCTGGGCCTCCTCCTTTCCCATTCTGGGAGATCAGAGCCTCCTGGCTGGGCTCCTGAGGCAAACCTGGGTCAATTTTATACCCTTCCAGTTTGACTGCTCCTGCACCTCCAAGTCACAGAATTTTCAAATCAGGGTCTTCTCTGCAGCCCTGAGCAAGATAACCTGCCCCTGTCCTCATGAAGCTTTAAGTCTAACAGAGAAAATAAGCAGTAAATTGGCCATAAAAAGGACACTATGCCAAGGGCACAAGAAGGGAAAGTACGATCTGCCCTGAGAATTCAGAGGAGGGTCCTGGTCCAGGGTGGGAAACTCGGTGGTGGGAGAACTTCTAAGAGAAAGTGATGTAAGCTGAGGCAAGAGTAGCAGGTGATACAGGAAAACGCTTGTAGGTGAGTGACCAACTATGTAAAGGCCAGAGGTGTGAGAGGGTGTGGGTCCTGTGGGAACTGAGAGGGGCCCAGCGAGGCACCTGGGAGGTTGCCGGGCTGTGGGAAGAGAAGGAGCTGGAACTGGGAGATCTGATCAGTCTGGCCCAGGGCCTGCTGAGATGAGGGCTCACCATCATGAGTGGTAAGTAGAGGAGGGGCAGGATCAGATTCCAAGCCTTTGAATAACTGACTTGGAGGAGGTTAAGGCCAGAGGCCTGGAAAACCTTGGAGGTGGGGACAGGGGAGAGGGTGGCTAAAACAAGGGGTGGTACTGGAGAGAAATGAATGGATTCAAGGGCCATTAGGCCTAGAGAAGGAGGTAGAAACCACATACATGGTGGTCGTGGGTCGGATGGGGGAAATGAGGGGGTGGGGACGTCCCAGGTGTCAGGCTGCAGCTCCCGAGGGGCTGGAGGTGCCCAGCTGGTCAGCCAAGCGAAAGCTACAGAGTGAAGGAGCCCCACGCTGACTTCAGAGGGTACTCCTGGGTCTTCCCCAGACAGCACTCAGGACCAGGAGAACCATGAAATGGATTCTATGAATGGTATTGGTTTAAAATGAAGTCTGATGAAGGAGTGAGTACTGGGAACAGGGAAGGGAAATACAGTGATTACGGGAAGAAAAGAATCTTGTGCTAAAGAAACAAAGGATGAGAAATAGAAAAGCTGAAAACATTTTTCCAGGTCTGGGTCTCTTACCCGCTCTCGGGGAGGAGGGCTGTGTGAGCTGATAGCAGCTCGGCTGTGACTGCGATCCGGTATTTCAACAATGCCTGCAATAGTCCTCTTAACATGGGTGGTAGAGGGTGTGTGCTGGCGGCCCCCTTGCCCCTTGCCAGTTCATTCATTTGCAAAACATTTTCTGAGCCCTGCTGTGTGCCAGGCTCCCGGTCTCAGCATAGGACACTGCGGGGAGCAGACCAAATCAGCCCCTGCCTGATAGAGCTTACAACTGGGCAGCCAAAGCAGATGTGGCGTGACACTCATGCAAAATGACACATTGTGAGAAGGGTTGGGAAAGAGACCAGTAGAGTCCTGCTCCAGATGGGGAGGTCAGGGCAGGCCTCGGAGGAGGTGGCATCTGAGCTGAGACTGGAGTGCAGAGAATTCAGGAGGAACATTCCAGGCAGAGGGGACAGCACTGTCATAAGTTACAAGCAGGTGCTTTTGAGGAATTCAGTGTGGGTGGAGCGGGGAGCCAGGTGGAGGGGAGGGAGAGCTGGAGAGGAGATGGGAGCTGCTGTGCAGGAATTGAAATATTTCTGCAAAGTCTGGACCAAATGATTTCTCAGGGCCTTTATTACCCACGATTCAGTGACATTTCTTTAAATTATTTTTTGCTGATGTGTAGTTGCTTTACAATGTTGTGTTAGCTTCTGCTGTACAGCAAAGGGAATCAGTTATACGTATACAAGCATCCTCTCTTTTTTAGATTCCCTTCCCATTAAAGTCACTGCAGAGTCAGTGACATTTTAGAGAACCATCCTGACCCCATTGGTCATAAAAGGCTTAGGAGTCTGTTTCCAACTCCATCTCTTCCTTTAAGACAAAGACACCCAGGCTATCATGAACAGGTGACCTGGAAAACAACCCTTGGTGCCCTACAAACAGCCCAGCAACATTTTTAGAAAATGTTCCCCTTTAGATCCAATTTCTCCTAGCCAAATTGAACAGGGAAAAATAAGTCCCTCCAAATAGTGATCACCAGCCAGCCAAGAGAGTCATTATCTTAAATTGAAGCTGGTTTCTAAGAAAAAGGGGGAAAAATACCCCAAATGCCACTCGGCCAAAACCTCACACCCCACCCACCCTCAGTGCATACGTGAGGACCGGTGGCCCCAGCATTCTCTTTGCAAGGACCGGGCTCCACACCAACCTCTGTGTGAAGGAAGGAAACAGGCAGAGGAAGGCAGGCCAGAGATTAGAGAAGCTGACAGATGTAAATAGCCTCAGAGGAGCCACGCTGTCCCGGCGTTCCTCCCCAGGGAGCCTTTTGTACCAAGGAATCTGGTTGCCTGAACGAAAAATGATATCATTTATTTCTTTAGTCAGAGCTGAGCTGTTTTCTTCAGACATAGAAATAACCTCACACCACAACACCAAATTGTTGGCCAAGTGATAGAGGTGTCTGTAATTTGCATGCTTGATAATTTCCTGGGTAAACAACCGTGGCCTTGGTTTTCTTGGGAGGGGCCCCGCTGCCCCCAACAACATTACAAAGCTACGGAACTTGAATGAAGGAAATGCTTTTGGAAAGGTTGTCCTAGAGCTCTTGCCTGCTGCTCAGCTGGAAGGATGCTGGAGTTTTCATTGCTGCTCAGATCGTGCCCTACTGTCCAAATATCCATTAATTCAATAAACAAGTATTAAGCATCAACTCTGGCCAAGCCTGTGCAAAGGCACTGGGGCTACAAATGTGCAAGCCTGGGACCCTGCCCTCCATAGACTCCCATGTGATAGAAGAGGTAGCCAGGTTCAGCCCTTGTGATGTTCTGTGATGAGGTGTGTACATGGCATGGTGGTCTGCCCCCATAAGGAGGCAGCATTTGAGACTTGTGGGTCAAGAGGACTTTCTAGACCAGAGACGTAGAAGGAGAGTGTCCTAGGCACACTTACCAGCATGGGTGAAAGCCAGTTTTCTAGGAAAGGGGTTTATAGTGGATGCTGCCACATGAGTGTGCCCCTTGATGGGAAAAATCTTGTCCAGTTTTGAGAAGTAAGAACAAATCTTTTGGAAAGGAATTAATTTCTAGATTCCTACTTCCTCTTCAGATCTCCATCGCCTGATCCAGGGTCTCAGGATAAACATGTATACTTCTACACAAGTATATATGTCTGGGTTAGAGCCACAGCAGGAAAGAATAATCAATGTGGACACGTCTGCATTTTCCCAAGCCAAGCTAGTCCTTGCTTCCAATCCTGGCTGAATTTTGTGGGCATCCACTAAAAGCTGAGGACTTTCTTATATATGAATTCATAACATATGTGTGTCCTAGAAAGAAGGCATCTATCCAGTGCCCACAACTTTAATCAAACCTATTTCATGCTTTAAGAATAAAGGCTTGAATAGTTAATTAATAATTATTTATTAATTAATTAAGAATTAATTTAAAAAGAATTTTTTGTGGACCATTTAAAAAATCTTTATTGAATTTGTTACAATATTGTTTCTGTTTTCTGTTTTTTGACTTTTTGGCCGCTAGGCATGTGGGATCTTAGCCTTCCCGACCAGGGATTGAACCCATAACCTCTGCACTGAAAGGTGAAGTCTAACTGCTGGACTGCCAGGGAGGTCCCCTGTGTGAATGCGCTCAGTCACTCAGTCATGTCCAGCTCTTTGTGACTCCATAGACTCTAGCCAGCCAGGCTTCTCTGTCCTTGGAATTTTCCAGGCAAGAATACCACAGTGGGTTGCCATTTCCTACTCTAGGGGAATCTTCCCGGCCCAGGGATCGAGCAAGCCCGCATCTCTTGATCTCTTGTATTGGCAGGCAGATTCTTTACCACTGCTCCACCTGGGAAGCTCAAACCGCTGGACCACCAGAGAATTCTCTACATATGCAAATTATTCTTGACTGGGAGTCACTTGGTTTTTAATATACAGAGACAGGAGAACACACAAAGAGAGAGTCTTTCTTTTTTATACACACACAAACACACACACACACACCTCATCCCACTATAATTATAATTACCATGCTGGCTTCCAGATCAGGGGTTAGCAGGCTTGGCATGGAGACGCCTGAAAGGCACCCAAGGCAATTAGTGGTGTCGCTTCTCCACCCCCTCCATACCTTCAGGGCCTTTGCACTTGCCGTTCCCCTCCGGGCACACACATCCCCCCTGCCCCACCCCATCCTTGTGTGGCTCACTCCCGCACTGCATTTGGGTTTCATCTCAAATACCACCTCCTCAGAGAGGCCTGGCCTGGCCACCTCCAGGATGCTCTGTTTACTCACCAGCTTTATTTTTCTTTACTGAACTTTTCACTCCTGGGCATCATGCTATGTGTTTCCTTGTTCTCTAACATCCACCTCCCAGCCAGCAGGGAGCTTTGAGAGGCTCCGTGGTGGCGACCTTGTGCCCATGGCCTAGGGTGATGCCTGGTATGCTGCCGGCACCCAGTCAATTTCAGTGGAATGAATGATTGATTATTTCTCTTCTCCTTCCCATGTCCATCTTCTCCTTTCTCCTACTTCCTCTCCTGCCCCCATCTCTCCTGCCTCCGCCTTCAAACTGCTGGCAGGATCAGCCCTCAAGAAGGTGTCAAGCAAGTGAGGGTTTGTGGTCTGGGCTCCTCTTTTCCCATCTCTCTTTCCTACTGTCCCTCCTGGACTGTAGTCCCTCCAGTAGTCTCCCACCTGCAGTTGCCCACTGCCAGCTCTGGCCTTCTCGATGGGCAGAACCCAAGCTCAGGCAACCCAGGCAATTGGAGGGAAATTGGGAACTGGGGCTGAGGGAGGTTGTAAGAAAGTCAGGATTTAGTCTCCAAAGCAGCACTGCCAGGCTGGTGGAGAACAGAATATCGCTTGGGGCACTTGCGATTCAGCTCCTTGCCTTTCGCCCGGGAGTCAGTGCCACTTTTATGGGGACTCTCTTCTGCCATGATAGACAGTATCTACCCCTGCCCCACCCTTCTCTCCTTCCTGGCTTCTGCTTCCGTATGTAATAATCATAACTAGAGAGAGCCCACTGCGTGCCAGGTCCCATGCCAGCATTGCCACCACTCCCCTCACAGCTCCTCTGGCTTCCACTGCCTCTCCTCTCTGCATCCTCGCAGCCTTCACAGCTCAGATGGAGCCCACCCCTGCCTTGTTTCCTCAAGCCCCCCGCCCCATCTTGACTCTGCTACTCTGCTGGCAAGTGGTCACGTACTCCACAGTGGTACCTGTGCCCTCGTTTTCCACTTGACCCTGAGCAAGGTTAGAAACTGCTTGAGGGTAAGAGCTGTGTCTTATCCTCAGAAACCCAATATGAAATAATCTGGTCAAGCCTCTCCCTCCTCCCACCATCATCCATACATCCCAGTCCATTCCATCCACCTAATCTCGTGCATGTGTGTAAGTCGCTCAGTCGTGCCTGACTCTTTGTTACTCTATAGACTTTAGCCCACCAGGTTCCTGTCCATAGGGATTCTCCAGGCAAGAATACTGAAGTGGAAGACTATGGAAGACAGTATGGAAATTCCTTAAAAAACTAGGAATAAAACCACCATACAACCCAGCAATCCCACTCCTAGGCATATACCCTGAGGAAACCAAAATTGTATCCCATTGTTCGTTGCAACACTGGTTACAATACCTAGAATATGGAAGCAACCTAGATGTCCATCGATAGATGAATGGATACAGAAGTTGTGGTACATATACACAATGGAATATTACTCAACCATAAAAAAGAGTGCATTTGAGTCAGTTCTAATGAGGTGGATAAACATAGAACCTATTATACGGAATGAAGTAAGTCAGAAAGAGAAAGATAAATATCGTATACTAACGCATATATACAGAATCTAGAAAAATGGTACTGAAGAATTTATTTGCAGGGCAGCAATGGAGACACAGACATAGAGAATAGACTTATGGACATGGGGAGAGGGGAGGAAAGGGTGAGATATGGAGAGAGTAACATGGAAACTTACATTACAGTATGCAAAAAAGATAGCCAACAGGAATTTGCTGTATGTCTCAGGAAACTCAAACAATGGCTCTGTGTCAACCTAGAGGGGTGGGATGAGGAGGGAGATGGGAGGGAGGTTCGAAAGGGAGGGGATATATATATATATACCTATGGCTGATTCATGTTGAGATTTAACAGAAAACAACAAAATTCTGTAAAGCAATTATCCTTCAATTAAAAAAAAAATACTGGAGTGGGTTGCCATGCCCTCCTCCATGCCAGGGTCCAGCCCCGGTGGATCCAGGGTAATTCGAAGGGGAGACAGAGTAGGCGTCCTAGGAAAAAACTTATTTAATTACAGATATAGAAAGAGATTAGAAACAGATAGTATAGTAGGAAATATTAGTGGAGAAAAAGGGGCTGAATAACTTGGTTTATGTGGGATACCAATAAAATTCCAAGACAAGGAATTTGCACCATCTACGCTGGGCCACCGGCGTCACTTGAATATCGGAAGGTGCCCCTCCTTGGGCTCCTTCTTGCGTGGAACTTAAAAGCCAGAGCAAGTAAGTAGACGTGGTGGGCACCCACACTCCAGATGGGAATTCAGCCAGAAAAACAGGGAGCAAGAAAGAAACGACACGGGGGAATCAGTCTTTCCAGAAACTGATCCCATTTCTTTATTTTTCAGGTTTGCTTATATACTTTTTGTTATACATAGGGATGAATACAGAGTCACGCGGGGGTCAGCAG
Source organism: Capricornis sumatraensis (assembly GCF_032405125.1). NCBI lineage: Eukaryota > Metazoa > Chordata > Mammalia > Artiodactyla > Bovidae > Capricornis > Capricornis sumatraensis. The sequence goes on from NC_091076.1 coordinate 93,783,731, forward strand.
ACCTGACCCTTGTCACAATCAGGTGCTTCATATAAAATTATACAAAGGTCTTAGGGGTTTTACATCATCTTCTGGCCATGAGGTCTGCTGACATTTTATGGCCCTTTCTGATAATGGTCAACCAGAAAACTTATTTTTTCCAGGGGTGATTTTTTCTTAAACCAAGCACCACCCTCCAAATAAAGTTGCATTCCTATAGGGTGAGGGTGTAGTGGGTTACAATCAAGAAAAGAATTTACTTAGCCTAAGGTTTAACATGATTAATCTTAAAGGTTAATACTTATTTTTCCTATATGCTGAAGTGAAGTGAAGCCGCTCAGTCGTGTCCGACTCTTTGCGACCCCATGGACTGTAGCCTATCAGGCTCCTCTATCCATGGGATTTTCCAGGCAATAGTCCTGGAGTGGATTGCCATTTCCTTCTCCAGGGGATCTTCCCAACCCAGGGATCGAACCCGGGTCTCCCGCATTGTAGACAGACGCTTTACCGTCTGAGCCATTGTATGAAGACTGCTAGTTATATTCATTATAAGGGCAGGGAATATGGAGATTTAGCAGCAAATACTGGCTCAACAAATGAAAAACCCTTCACCAATATAATTTCTAATCAATCTACTATATTATACTAATAATTTTCTAACTTCTCAAAAGACTCTGTATTTAGAAAGTTTTAAAGCATCTCGTGCCTATCACGGTTGGGAGGCTGTAAACAATCACATGTGGCCGGACAAACCCACTCAGGCAGGCTAGAGAACCTTCAGAGGAGTTTGTAAGTTGAAACACTCTTGCACGCCCAGGAATTTTTATTAACTGGAGCTGCAAGTTAACTCCTTCTCTGAGAGAAATGGTGATGGGGGAGAGCCCCCCGTAAAGTCAGAGGTATAGGTGAGAGCATAAAACAGACTCTGGTTTTGGGGGTAGATGCTCGGGAACAGGGGGTTTCCTGAGGCTCGATCTCACCTTTGCGTAATGCCGCGCCTCCTTCCTCATGACCTTTGCCATGGGCTCAGTTCCTCACACTGGCTCCTGGCACCTCCAGGGGATCTTCCAGACCCGGGGATCAAATCCGCATGCTCTTAGGTCTCTCGCATTGGCAGACAGATTCTTTACCACTAGCACCACCCGGGAAGCCCACCTGATCTCATGAGGAAAGAAATCCTATAGAAACTGAACAACGACTATGCAGCCATGATGCATATGAGGCACCTACTGCATGCTGGGTACTGGGGGTGCCCTGGGGAGCAGCCCAGGCAGAGGACCAGCATTTAGAAATGGGTAGCCCCAGCCACTCCGCAGAAAGTTGTGTCTCTTAATAGCAGGGGAGCCAGATAGTTTATTGTCCAAATCAGGACATTTTTGAGACTAAAAGGGGGAGCTATTAATAATTACATTGAGCCCATAAGTATCCTGGACAAACCAGGCACATGATTGCATTAAGAGCAACAGTCCCCCTGCCTTCTGCCCCTCTGGCCACTAAAGGCACTTCAGCTACTGGTCAAAGCTGCCAAATCTGACACTCTCTGCCTGCCCTTGGACGAGGGAGAACACAGAGGATGCACTCCAGGAAGGGAGAAGGGCGAGCAGGAAGGACTACAGGCCTCAGAGCTCAGTGATCAGGAACTAGGGCAAGCTGAGTCTGGGATCAGGTAGGAGGGGTATGGGTTACAGCACCAGCTACCAGCTGCCACGTCTGGGAGCTCAGCTCACATGCAGGTGGCTTTTGCAGGTTCTCCACCTTCCCCAGCTGCCCAAGTCCTGCCTGCTTCAAGGAAAACGGTTTCCTGTGACTTCTTTGAGTTTCTTCTGCTCTACCTCCTTGTGCAAAGATGCTCTGGTCTGTACTTGTGATATAGGTAGAGCAAGAAATGTATGTGTCTGAGAAACAGAGACAGAGAGACCTATTAATACTTCCCTCTGTCCCTCTGTCTGTCTGACTCTCAGACTACTAATACAAGCCCCACGTCTGGCTGCACCCCCAGGACATAACACTCCCACAGCACAACACTGCCCTCCCAACTGAGCCTGTTGTCTGTTCCGTTTCTGATTGGCGCCAGGCTCGCAGACCCCATGTAGGTAGAATATAACTTTCCATAAATAACCCTTAACCCGACCTACAATTTAGCCTTTGGGTTTTTTTCCCCTCGTGGTAATGGGATTATAGCCTGGGTCATCTCTCCTAAATCTTCGGGTCCCAGAAGCAGACCCTAGGTGTTAACTCGGGGTTAGGGGGTTGGTTTGAATCCTCTGTTCCCCCACACTGCCTTGCACATGACAAGGACTCAGTACACATTAAGGAATTGAGTCTCCTCTGCCCATGAACCTTCAGCCTCAGTGTCTTGGCTGGGACCGTGCCCTCTGCCTAGAATGTCCATGCTCCCTTCTTTACCTGCTGCTGCTGCTGCTAAGTCACTTCAGTCGTGTCCGACTCTGTGCGACCCCATAGATGGCACCCCACCAGGCTCCCGTCCCTGGGATTCTCCAGGCAAGAACACTGGAGTGGGTTGCCATTTCCTTCTTCAATGCAGGAAAGTAAAAAGTGAAAGTGATGTCGCTCAGTCATGTCCGACTCTTCGCGTGCGACCCCATGGACTGCAGCCTACCAGGCTCCTCCGTCCATAGGATTTTCCAGGCAAGAGTACTGGAGTGGGGTGCCATTGCCTTCTCTCCCTTCTCTACCTGGTAAACTGCTAATCCACCTCTCTGAAACCCTCCCTAAGCTTGATCCCTCATTCCCACCCACCACAGAGCAAATTACTGCCATCCTTGGTCCCTGTAACACTTTGTACAGAACAGTGTGACCTGATTATTTGCCCACGTGACCACCAGTCTCTGAGCAGCTCGAGAGGGTGTCAGGGTAAGGATCTGAGCCTACGGCTGGCTATGGGCAAACCATTTAACCCCTTGGTGCCTCCATGTCCTCATGTTCAAACACCAACCTGGCTCCAGAGCCCATTGCTTACCCAACTGTGCCACATCGCCTCTGAGAGGCTGGACGATGTAGCCATTTCCTACCTGAGCTCGTGTTCTGGGCCCTGGGACTCTCCTCATGATGCATGTATTCTCTGCAGGGTCTCACTGAGGTCTCCTTGGGGCCTGGAGGCAGCAACATCCACTGACACCTATCAAAGGCTTGCGGATGATGAGAATGGGTTTAGGAGGGCTTATTGGGAGTTAAGGGGGAGAATCACAGGGAAGATCTTGGGGTGGGGTTACCCCAAGATGGGCTGGATTCAGACCTTTGCAAAGGGTCATCTTATGGCAAAGAGAGAGTATTTCTTGAGCCTCTGTTAGCGCCTAGCACTATGAAGTGAGGCAAGAGTTTTGAAAAAAGCACAAGTCATGGTCCTTGCTTGTGAAGAGTTTACATTTTCATCACGGAGGCATTAGATTCACATTTGGGAAAAAGCTTGACTGAGCTCCTGTGAGCTGGTCCTGACACTTGACTTTGTGTCTATTCTGGTACTAAACATGGCTTGACTGGGTGGGACAGGTGACCCATGAAGGAATGCTGAATGGAAGACATAGAATCAAAAGTCAAAGGAGTAACAGGGACAAAGGGGCCAGACATCTGGGGAGAGGGGATCAGCGGGAGTTGGAATATTTCTGGAAGGTTCAGGGAAGAGGTGACAAGGAACATGAACCCCAAAGAAAGAGCAGGAGTCGTTGGGGGGTGGTAAACGAGGGCAGTAGACTCTGGGGCCACTTGGGAGTCATTAGGGAGTTTGGGAGAGTTGGGGATGGGGATCAAGCAGTCTTCCATGTCAGACTGAGAAGCCTGAACTTGATCCTGGATAGGAGGAGCTACTGAAGGATTTAAAGTGTTTTTATTTATTTGGCTGCACTAGGTCTTAGTTGCGGCACGTGGGATCTTTGATCTTCATTGTGTCACTTGGGATCTTTCGTTATGGAATGCGAACTCTAAGTTGTAGCATGTGGGATCTAGTTCCCTGACCAGGGATTGAACCCAGTCACCTTGCATTGGGAGCCGAAGTCTTAACCACTGGACCACCAGGGAAGTCCCGAGGAGTTTTTGAACAGAGGTATGACATGAGGAGAACAGTGTTTTTGGAAGACAGTGTGGGGGCCAGGCTGTGTGGAAGAGAGACTAGGCTGAGGTTAATACAATGGCCGAGGTAAAGGGATGAAGTCTAGGTTTGGAAAGGAAGGGATGAACGTGACCTTTCAAAGGAAGGATCTAATTGCCACAAGGGCCACCATAACGCTGTCAAAGGTGCCTCCCAGGTTTGAGCTCTAGTGACCAAGAGAAGAATGTTAACGTTGACAGAAATGACCACATGTGGTTGACAAAACAAGACCACATCCTCTCCGCAACAATTCGTTGTTTTTATTAACAATGCTTCTGGATTCTGAAAGAACAGACTGGTATTTCATAAAGCAATATTAATGTTATCATTCTCTACAAGAAAAACTTTTGCATTTAAATAACTTAAGTGAGAAAATAAATATGTAACTTAACTTTTTAGGAAAAAAAACAAAAACTGCTACTTTCATTCTTGTGGACAAATTCCACTTGAAAAGATTGCAAAAACAACCAGCTGGGCAGGCTTTCACATGGCATGTGCTTCCGTTTAAAAAGAAAAAAAATTTTTTTAAGCAATTAAAAACTGCATAGAAAGTAAGTGGTGCCTGGAAATGATTTTCCAAAAGATTTTTGGATGGCAGCTATTAAGCTTTGCGGTGTCTCAGCATATATACAGCACTTGTAATTTTTTCCCCAATAATATTATTTTAATGTAAGCTATGCCATCACACATAACAGCAATAAGAAGCTCTTTTCCAAACAGAAATGTTTCCTTGAGTGGTAGGCAGGAGGAGGGTCTTGAAAGGGGCCCTCTGGTCTCTGAACCAATGGTGTCTGCTTCCTTGGGCCCACAAGCCCAGTGTGCTGTGACCTTGGGCTTCTCTACAGAAGGTGATCTTAAATAAAATATGGTCATGATGGGTACGGGTTGGGGGGGTGGCCGTGGTGCTCTTTGAGTACAGAGAGTAATCTCTGTGCCTCCCGCCACCCTTGGGACCTTCCTCTCTATTCCAATGGATGATGCTGTTTCTGTGTCCTTTGTGATGGAAAGTGGAGGTAGCGAAACATCTGGGATCCCAGGCTGGGATACACCACAGCTTCACGAGTCTGTCAGCCATAAATAGACTCTTTTCCTTTTTTCATCTTTGGCTGTCAGATCAGAGGATTACAACTCCGAATTCTGGAAGCGACCCCATCAATGATTCAATCCAAACTCTCCTCTGCCCATTCGAAGGGCACCCGAGTCCATGGAATCACGTGACAGCAGATCTCTCCAGATGCTTATCCCACCCCCACTTCCATTTTACAAAGAGGAACTCGAAGTCCAGGAAGACAAGAGCGTAATATCCGAGATCACCTGGCACGCTGGGGGCAGGGGCAGGACTAGAAACCCCATCTAGGGACCCAGTCTTGTGTTCTGGGCACAACAAGGCACTCAAGGCTCTTCTGCCTGGCAGAGAGATGGGGAAGGGGGAATCGTATCGAACGCTCTTAACCAGTTCCCGGGCTTCCCTCCACTGCTCCCTTAAAACTCCAGGGCAATGAAATGCTTCCTTTTCCGCCTCCTCTCAAGTGGGACCATCAAAAGTAGGCGGCCCCGGCGGGGCGGGTCTGCGTGGCTCAGTGTCTGTGACTCTCAGCGCCCTCCCCTGCCCCCGGGACCCCCTCGGCACGGGCGGGAGGTGGGATGGTTGCTGACCCCGGGATCCACAAGGCCTGCAGCCGGGAAGGTCTCAGCACCCCTCCCCGGCCCCGGGTTGCAGGTATTAAAAATGAAACCCAACCGATCAAACCGCGCGCAGGGGGCGGAAACCTGGGGCGCCCGGGTTGGGGGCCGCCCATGGGGCGGCGGGCCAGCTCTAATAGGCGTTCTCCAGCTCGCCCCGGTTGGCTTTGGTGCTCCGGGCGCGGGGCCGCAGCTTCCGGCCCGTTTGCGGCCGCGCGGCCTCGGGCCCGAAGTCCTTGAGCTCGGACTGGTTGTGGAAACGAGTGAGGCGCTTGCACTTGCACGAGGCTACCAGGCGCACCTTGCGTGCGCGCGGCGCCGCGCCGCCGGGACACAACAGCTGCACTCGCTGCGCGCGGTAGCGGTCGGGGATGCAGCGGAAGTCGGGCCCGCTCGGGCGCCACCACTTGCCACGGCCGATGGCGTTGGGCAGCAGGCGCGCCGGGCCGCACTGGCCGGAGCACACCAGCTCGGTGACCGGCTTGGCGCTGCGGCACGGCCCGTCGGTCACGTAGCGGGTGAAGTGCAGCTCCCGGCAGCTGTACTCGGAGGCGTCTGCGGAGAGGGGCGCGCGTGAGGACGGCCACCCGGCCCGGCTCCCCCCAAACCACCCCTGCCCGCCCCAGACCTGCCTCTCCCCAGACGCTTTTGCCCCTGGGGGTCTATTATGGGAAGGGCCCAGATACTCTGGAGCTGGTGGAAAGATCACTGGTCCACCTTCTCGCCCTAAAACTTTGGAGCCAAGTGACTGCTTCGGTTCGAATATCATCAGTTCCATGACTGTGTGACCTTGGACAAGTTGCTTAACCTCTGTGTGCTTCCTATCTGTAAAATGGGTTGTCTTGAAGATTCAGTGAGCCAATCCTTTACATATATAATTCAGGGGATGCTGCTTGGAACATAGTAAGAGCTGGAAGTGTCGGTGCTATTACAGTTATTATCCCTCTCCAAGGGGGCCCTCTTCACCAGACTTAAGTCACATCTGTCCCACAGGGCCCCTGGCCTCAGCAGGGTAGTTATTAGCCACACCTTCTGAATGGCTCTGACTTCTCCCAAATTCCTTTTCTAGCTGGTTGGGAGGAGTGACAGGGTGCAGAGGGGATGGAGAAAGGAGTAGGGGTTAATTGACGGTAATAAATCAGAGCAGCTACTGAGGAGGAGAGGGATGGAAGGAGAGGTGGAGAGGAGACTGAAGTCCTTAGACTTGAAAGGAGCCGATGGCAGCACCTCCAACCCCCTCATTATCACTGAGGCCCGGAGAAGGAAAAGCCCCTTCCGGAAAGGCAGAGCTGGTCTCCTGACTCTGCGCCTCTGAGGCCCCTGCACCTCCAGGCTCCCGCAAAGTGGAAGTTGTGTGCCTGGGCACCATGGGATGTTGAGTGGAGGAGTGAGGGGGGCCAAAGCGCTGCCTTTCACTACTTCTACTACCGTTCCTTCCCTATCAGGGGGCTAAGATCTGACCGAAAACCTAAAGCTTCAGTTGCCACAAACACTTATTAAGTACCTGGTGTGTACCAGGCACTGTGCTGGGCGCTGGGCGCATCTCTTCTGTGCTATTCTGTGGACACCCAATGGTGGCATAGACCTGCTCCCTGGGCAGGAGAAGATTGGGCTCTAAGGTCTGGCTTGATGCCTGAAGACACCTTGATCATGTCTCCTACTATGGACTTAGACTGGTAGGAGCTTTTTTAAACAGCTGGTCCTCATGTGAGCACCTGTCCATCCCCAAGGGTCTCATAGGGACAGTTTCAATGTGACACAAAGGGATGAAAAATAGTCCTATGACCAAAACCAGAGAGGAGACAGACAAGGCCAGCCCCCCATGCCCCTACCTTGTAGAATAAGCACAGCAGCAGGGGGTGTGGCGAGTTGCCTTCCTCCCCCAGCTGGCCTTTTGTTTCTGGTCTGGTTTGGCACCCTTGCCCCTGCTCCTAGGCCCGCAGGGGTGGTGTGTGGGGGCGGCCTGTTTGCCCAGGGAAGGAGGCTTGGGGCTTTCCAAGAATAGTACCCCTAGGTCAGGTGCTTCTTCTGCACAGGGTGACTCCGGAGCACGTGGCTTCCTCTGCGCCTGTGGCATTCATGGGAACCCAGAGAGGTGGACGTCTTGGGTTCCTTACAGCCCATCTCTTGAGTTTACTTGATCTTCCCTGGGCAGGAGCAGGGGAGAGGCACGGCTCCTCTGGCGTGCCCTCTGCAGAGCCCCCATTCCCAGCTGGTTGGGAGGCAGGGCAGGATGGGATCCCAGGGCCAGGGCTGTGGACTCCTCTCCCACCTGGACTGCGGCCAGAGGGCCTTCCTCTGAAGCATCATTCCGGCCCCCTGCCCCCAGCCATTCCTGCCATCTGCAGAGCCAGCTGCGCATGCTGCCCCTCAGGCTTCTCTGTGCAGACCCAGCCAGGGACCCAGGTGGGGTCTCTGCCCTTTCACTAGGGTCATGCTCCCTCCCAGGAAGGAGGCAAGGCTAGGTCTAGGGTGGGGACTCAGGACAGAGGGTGCCACCTGTGTCCACGCCCGGCCCCAAGGATGCTGCTTCCCCTCCAGGGCCCCCACTCAGGTAGCTGCAGTGCCCATTCCTTCAAGGGCCAGCTCACTGGGTAGATCATGGGTAGTGGGGGCTGAAGGGGTGCCCCTCTGGCATCCCTTTCTCACTGCTTTGCCAGGATTCGTTGTGACTTTTGGCCTCCGACATCTCCTATGTAGTCCCCTTCCAGGGCTGTCTTGTAATTGGATCAAACTGGCTTCAAATCTCAGCTGGCTTAACATGCCACTTCATCTCTGAAGCCTCCTTGGGAGGAGGACCTTGGGAGTTCCCTGGGGTACGGTCTGGGCATAGTCCATGTAGCGACTGCATCTAGCGGGTGCTCACAGACGCGAAGCTCCCTTGCCTTGTCCCCTCCCCAGTGGGGTCAGCAGTTGGACCCTACTCCTCTCTTCTCAGGAGGGGATTCTTTGAAATCTCCTTTCTGAGCCCCTGAGCCTGTCCCAGTGCTGCACCCACCACCGCAGCCTCCCTCCTGCTCTGGGCTTTCACCCCCAGGACCCTGTCAGCCCCACGCCCTCGCACTTGAGTTCTAAGGATACAGCTGACATGGCATCTTTCCCTGGCCTCCTGGCAAAGTTGTCTGTCCACTGGTGCTGGTAACAGTCCCAAAGAGAACCTTCCCAGGACCCTTATGCTAAAAATACTCTCCTGCGTCACATACCTTTGGTCTCAAAGGGGTGGTGGGGAGGTCTCCCTCCGTTCTCCGCCCGGTTCATGGTCTTGTTGTTCTGCTCTGGCAGAGGCTCGGGGTACTCGCCCAGCTCAGGGATGATTTCCGTGGCATCATTCTTGAAGGCCTGCCACCCCTGGCCCTCCACCACGCGGAAGGCTGCATGCACCAGCAGGCAGACGAGACACAGGGCAAGAGAGAGCTGCATAGTGCCAGCTGGAGGAGGGCACTCGGCCTTCCTAGTAGCACAGGCTCCAGTCCCCAGCCTGGACACGTTTGCCTTTTTAAAGCCCCCTCTGCCTCATGCCAGCCAATGAGGACAGGCTGGGGCAGGGCTGGTCCCATGCTTCCCTCAGCCCAGGAGGAGGGAACGGGGTGTGCTCCAGGCAAGCCCTCCCCAAAGACTCCTCCTTGAGCTCAGAAATCTCCCAAATTGCTGCTGGTGCTCCCAGGTGACCAACGGTGACGGGGGCGTGTGAGGCAAGCCTGCTCTCAGCGCTTCCCACGTGCAGGCGGCTGCAGTTTTCGGATATCAAAACGAGCTCCAGGTCCTCATCTCTACCTCCCTGGGCCCCTCGGGCTTTCTCAAAACAAACTCGGCACTAGCTTAATGAAGCAAACTACAGCTCTGAGTCCTCTGCAGGTCTTAGCCCTGCTGATCCCATCTCTCAGGCCAAGTTCATTTGTCACCCCACCAAAATAAAACGGTGGTGTCTATTGGCCCCCACGGACCCAGGCAGAGGCAGAAGGCAGCTTTTTAAGAACTCTCATTGGTCTACATGTGGCTCAGCATCAATTATCCTGACCAAGAAGGCCCCTCTTGTCATCATCCCTCTGGAAGGCAAGAGGGAAATCTGGAGGGTCACAGCAGGGGCTTCTACTTCCGAGGGGGCAGGGATTCTGGTTTCCAGGCCAGGGTGAGAGGTCAACAGGCTCTGGTGATGGAGACAAGGAGGAAACCTCGGCTCAGGCTCCCTGGAGATCTTGTGCTTGGTGACAGGCACTTCTTGGCAGGCTGATGTGCCAAAGGCAGTTATTTCCCGGGCCACGCTGTGGGTAGAAGTGGAGAGCACAAAATCCCTTTTCTTAGCAAAAGTGGAAGCCAGCATTTTTAGTGCTGACATTTTTTTTTCTTGTTTCCCAGACCATTACATTTTTCAAAACCCGCTTTGAGTCCTGTGTGGAAAACCTTATTGGTGCAGAGCATGGGATGGATGCATTCGGTGAAGCAGTACCAGGTCCAGCTAGCCACAGAGAGCTCAGAAGGAATTGCTACCTTTCCCTGGTGGCTCAGATAGTAAAGAATCTGCCCACAGTGCTGGTGACCTGGGTTCGATCTCTGGGTTGGGAAGATCCCCTGGAGGAAGGTATGGCAACCCACTCCAGTATTCTTGCCTGGAGAGTCCCATGGACAGAGGAGCCTGGCAGGCTACAGTCCATAACGTTGCAAAGAGTTGAACACGACTGAGCGATTGAGCACACACACACACCCTGGAAAAGAAAGAGGGCCCAGGGAGGGGGAGGAAGATTCACACCTGAGGTGCAGGAAAAGAAAGGCGCACCCACGGAAGCGTTCGTGGCAGACGGATTGTTTGAGGAGGCACACTCGCTCCAGGCCTCGAAGGAGGCTGGGAAGTGGACTGTGGTATTTGGTATTTTCACTGGGCAATGAATCAGCACACCCCACCTGCACACCCCACACTCTGCCACCTGCCTCAACTTGTAAGTCACTGTGTCCATCTGCGGCCGTCTGTCCCTCCTTTCCATCATCCATCACTCGACACATAAATGCAGCTGCTCTGACAGTTTTACAAGCCAGACAGAAGCCCCTGCAGGAAGGGCCCCCTCTGATACCTGCTTCCTAAGTCAGTTTCCTTCAGGGCAGACGAAAACAGCTGTGGCCATTGTTGCGGGTGATCTATCTCTCCCAACAGAGCTGGCCGTGTTGTGAGAAGGGGGCCCTCCGAACCCTCTCCCCTTGTCTGTGACCTTCCAGCCTCCGTTTCCCTGACTCTGGAATGTGGACTGTTAACCCTATTGTGGCCAGACTTCTTGCCCTGGAGTTCTGAGAGGGCATTTCTGGTGTCTGGATTCCTTGAACTGGAGGGACTTGATGCTGGAGCCCCACCTGCTGTTGGGGTCTGCAGCTCATTCCTAGGAAACGGAGACCGAGGGGACCATCCTTGTAACACTTCTGCCATCTGCTGGAGACGGAAGGAGGAGCCAGCAATCAGAGGATGGCGAGGCTCGGGATTTCATCATTTGAAACAGAAGTAATGTTTTAGAGAGAGTAAGAGGGAGAGAAAAGGAGGAGAAGGAAGAGAAGAAGGATCCAGTGGACTTGAACCTGTAAATTAGCTCCATTCTTTTGAATTACTCTCTGCCAAGGTATAGCCATGCTTTTCACAGAATGGCTCAGCGAGAACCTGCTGTGAGGCCATCTGCTTTTTCACTGAACACTGATTCAGTTTTATATTTATTCAGTCCACAGACCTGTCATTGTTCAGAGCTAGACATTACTCCCCAGAGTTAAACCCTCAGGGTTTTAGCTGACTTCTGTTGTTGGTAGTTTAGGTTATTTCCGATGTTCCTCTATCCTCAGCAGGGATGCTATGAACATCCTTGGACAAAGTCATATATTGAGTTAAACTTTTTATTTTGGAGTCATGGTAAATTCACATGCACTTGTAAGAATATAGAGAAAATTTCCTGTTCCCTCTGCCCATTTTCTCTTGATGATAACATCTCGCAAAAGCCAGGATACTGACATTGATACAGTTTACCAGTCTTATTTAGATTTCCCCAGTTTTACTTGTATGTGTGTGTGTGTGTTAGTTCTATGCAACTTTATCATGTATTGGTTCAAGTAACAACAATTATGGTCAAGACAAAGAACAACTCTGACTACAAAGATGCCTCTCATTGCCCTTTTATAATCATGCCCTCCTCCTTCACTTCTAACCCTATGGCACCACGAATCTATTCCCCATTTCTACAGTTTTGTCATTTCAGGTATATAAATGGAATCAGTCAGGATGTAACCTTTTAGGACTGGATTTTTACACTGAGCCTCATTCCCTAGAGACTCATCTGAGCTGTTGCATGTATCAACAGTCTGGCCCTCTTTATTGCTGAGTAGTCAATCCTAAAGGAAATCAGTCCTGAATATTCATTGGAAGGATTGATGCTGATGCTGAAACTCCAATACTTTGGACACCTGATGAGAAGAACTGACTCATTGGAAAAGACCCTGATGCTGGGAAAGACTGAAGGCAGGAGGAGAAGGGGACAACAAAGGATAAGGTGGTTGGATGGCATCACCGATTTGATGGACATGAGTCTGAGCAAGCTCTGGGAGTTAGTGATGGACAGGGAAGCCTGGTGTGCTACTGTCCATGGGGTTGCAAAGAGTCGGACACGACCGAGCAACTGAACTGACTGATTCCATTAAGTATTTTTTGACCTGTAGGGTTATTTCTGAAGTGAATGCGGGGTCTGAGAGCGTAAACAGTCCCCAGTCTCAACACTGACATACAAATGGGCATGTGTCTATCTTGCTAGCGCTGCTGAAACAAAGTACCAGAGACAGAGTGGCTTAAACAACGGAAATTTATTGTCTCATAGTTTCTGGAGGCCGAAGTCTGAGATCAAAGCATTAGCAAGGTTGGTTCCTTCCAAGGGATTCAAAGAAGAGTCTGTTCTGTGCCTATCCCCTCATTTCTGGGGGCTCACTGGCAATCTTTGACATTTCTTGGTTTTGCAGAAGCTTTGCCCCAATCTCTGTCTTCATCTTCACATGCTGTTCTCCCCGTGTGCGAGCGTATGTCCTAATTCCCCCTTTTTATAAGGGCATCAGTCATGTTAGATTATCACCCACCCTGATGACCTCATCTCAACTAATTATATCTGCAACAACCCTACTTCCAAATAAGGTCACATTCTGAGGTCCTTGGATTCAACACATGAATTTTGGATTCATAGTCAATCAATAATTCAATCTATAACAGCATGTTTTTCCACAAGGCTGCCAACCCCTGAGTGTGGGCTGTTAAATTTTTTAAAATTGAATTTATTTATTTGGCCACATCACGCAGCATGTGAGATCTTAGTTCCCTGACCGGGGATTGAATCTGTGCCCCTTCAGTGGAAGGGCGGAGTCTTAACCATCAGACCATCAGGGAAGTCCCTTAAATTGAATTTAATAATTTAAATTCAATTATTAGTAGTTGAATTTCTAGCAAGGCTGTTTTTCTACATGATGACTTACTGGTTTGTGTTTCTACCAAGCTGCCTATTCTTAAGTTCACTTCTCAAACATTTAATGAAGCAAGTCCTCAGGCACAATGAACTGATATATACTCCCCACCCAGGAGCTCCAGTATCAGGGAAGGAATAAATTCTTCATCCACATAACCCCAATACCAAGTAGAAAGTGATTGGTGCCACTAAGGAAAGGTCCAGATACGTTCTTTTAAAAGGACAAAGTGTTTGGGGTCTTTAGAGAAAAGAACAACCTCTTCTTGCGAGGGTGGATCTGGGGAGATGTGGCGTTTGGACCAGACTTTGAAGGACAGTCCAAATTTGGAAAGTAAGTTATGCTCCTCTGACTCCTCAGGCTTGTAGAATGTTTAATCCGAAGGTGTTGGCAATGCTAAGTTAGTTTCAGTCTCTACTTGGTTCCCAAGCCCCCTGTCTCTAATTCACAGAAACTGAGGACTCTTAGTGACTGCATTTTTATTTATATTTTTAAAAATCTTTTTTCCTTATCTGTGTTTCTCTAGTCTTTAAAAAAATATTTATTTTGATTTATTTGGTTGATCTGGGTCTTAGTTGTGGCACGTGGGACCTTTGATCTCTGATCCTGGTTGTGGGATCTTTAATTGCGGCATGCGAACTCTAAGTTGCGGCATGTGGGATCTAGTTCCTCGACCAGGGATCAAACCTGGGCCTGCTGCATTGGGAGTGTGGAGTCTTACACACCGAGAAGTCCCTTGGCTGCATTTTAAAACAGATTTTGTTGCCACAGATCAGTGGTAAAAATGGAGGATCTGGATTTGGAGGGCAATCTCTTTTTATAGACAGTGTCTGCCCTGAGGGAAGTCCAAATCACCCTGTCTTTATTCACAGTTGAGAAATCATTCTCTGTAGAGGGCAGGGTCTCAGGACAGGTGGAAATCTGTTGGTTCAGCTGCTCCTGAGGGATGGCACTAAAGAGCCCTCCTGCTTAGAAGAGGCCAATGGCTCCCCAGGCCCAACATGACTAAACCTCCACTTCCTTCTGCCTGGCAGACCAGGCTGTTTAAGGTGGGGCCCTGAGTCATCCCCAGAACCTAACTTCCACTTTTTGCCTGCAGGAAGGCCCCTCTCTGTAAATCCTTTTTTCAAATGATAAATAAGGGACTTTCCTAATGGTCCAGAGGTTAAGAATCCGAGTGCCAGTACAGGGGACTCAGTGCAATCCCTGGTCTGGGAAAATCCCATGGAATTAAGCCTGTGTGCCACAACTACTGAACCCATGTGCCTCAGCTACTGAAGCCTGCGCACCTAGAACCCGTACACAACAAGAGAGGCCACTGCAATGAGAAACCCGCACACTGCAACTAGAGAGTGGCCCCACTCGCTGCAACTAGAGAAAGACCATGCGCAGCAACGAAGACCCAGCACAGCCAAAAAAAAAGAAAGAAAGGTAAAGACGGAGGCGGGGACCATCATAATAGGTACAGGGACCACTGCAATGGGGTTGTGTAGTGGGGAAGACAGATTGGACTCAACTCTGAATATAACAAGGAAAGTGGGAATTTATAGCCAAACAGCAGGGGGGCGGGGGTCAGTGAATGGAAAATTACCAAGAGGACACATCAGAGGTGAGGGAGGATTCTGGCGAAAGGAACCTAACGAGACTCTTGCTGAAGGCAGGCCGGGGTGGTCAGACATCACCTGGAGATGGTGGGGGTGAGACACCTGATCAGGTACTGAAGGTGACCAGATATGGAAGATGGGAAATTCAGGCTAAACTGACTTGGCAGGATTCTTGCTAAAATGAAATAATACAGAGATGACCGTAAAAGTCTAAAAGACAAGGAAGGCCTAGCTGAAGAAGAGTTCAGCGGGGCCTGACTAATAAAGTTGATCAAAGAAGACTCTGTCACCCTTTGTGTTCGGAAACGTCTATCCCCTTAGAAGCAATTCCTTCCCTTCTTTCTGCCCTCCTCCTCCTCCTCAGGGTGGCCCCCCAGGCGCTATATGCAGACCTCTGGTTCATGGGCCTTCAAACTAGATCCCCCAGAACCCCAGGTTCCGCAGAGATGATTCATGGTTTAAAAATTATGTACATTTCAATTAGTTAAAAATATAATAGGGAATTCTCTGGTAGTCCAGTGGTTAGGAATTGGTGCTTTCACTGCCAAGGGCTCAGGCTCAATCCCAGATTTGGGAACTAAGATCCCACAAGCCACATGACCAGCCTAAGTAAATAAATAAAAACATAATAAATACACACATTATAACAATGTGGTATGCATCTGCTTTGGATGAATTGGAGATGACCCACTCATGGTATTGCCTGCAAATTAACTCATTTTGATGTAGACTTAAAAAATGCAGGCTTCATGCATTTGAACTTCTTATAAATGGGATCATCAATTCAGGAAGCCATAGCTCAGAGACTATCTTTTTTTTAAAAGTTAGCTTGGACATTTCCACACCCATGAAATTACACAAGGGAGCACAGAACATCCTTCCTTAGTTCTGAGTATCAGGCTGTGCCTGACACTGTTCCACCCCAACGGACAACAGAAATTAACTGGATACAAAGCAGATAAAACACTGTGATTATCATTCACGAGTCTCATTTTATATTTGGTGCTCATTAAAGCAGACTGGACCTTTAAAATAACAGTATACAGAAATCACAGTTTGTCTGTACACAATGGATGCTAGGTAGCTGGTAAAATGAATGGGAATATAAGAAACAGAGGGTACAATATATTGTTTAGCAAAAAAAATCAAAGTGTAGAACATTTTCCATTTATGGGGAAGAGGATATCTACATACACACATGAAGTTCCCTGGTGGCTCAGAGGTGAAGAATCCGCCTGCCAATGCAGGAGACTCGGGTTCAGTCCCTGGGATGGGAAGATTCCCTGGAGAAGGAAATGGCAACCCACTCCAGTATGCTTGCCTGGGAAATCCCATGGGCAGAGGAGCCTGGCAGGCTACAGTCTATGGCGTGGCAAGAGTCAGACACAGCTTAGTTGACTAAACAATAACAACATACACACATGTATCCAAACATGTGCGCTTACACACATGTGGCACTTTTCTAGAAGGATATACTTAGAACTGGCTTCCTCTGAGGGAGAGATATTGAAGGTTTGGGGTAAGGTTTACTAAACCTTTTTGTATTATTTGAATTTATTACTGTTCCTATACAATATTTCCTTTTAAATTAAAATGTTTAAGTTCCACTTTAAAAATGTTACCCGTTTTATATATCAGTGCTTTTGTATCAAAATATGAAGATTAGGTTGCCAAAGAGGTTTGATAATACTGAGCTAGTCTAATTGCCTCCTGCCGTAGATGGTGAGCTGGAGACCAGAGAGGCTCTTTTTCTGCCCAGGCTCTGTCTGGAGGAAAGTTACCCAGTTTTCTCTCAGTTTTTATTCAGAGGGGGAGAAAAAGCAATGCTTCTTATAAAATAGTTAGTGCTAATGGAGGAATTTATAAAACATCCAGGGGCAGGGGATGTTTAGGGACTGCCCGTTTGCAGGATCACTCAACTCCTAAAATGCCACGCAGTCATCTTCATGTGAGGCGACTCTGAGACTCACCCCTATCCCCTTTCTTAGGAACATAAATCTTACCTGCCTCACTGGCGTTGGTAGGCCACTCCAATCAAGAATATCCCAATCAGTTACACAGTAATAAAGCTGGAATTCTTAAAAATTAAATAAAAAGATTATTCCTAAGCCAGGAATTTTCTGGTACTGGAGAGATGTTCAATAAATATTTAGTACATGAATATAATCATCACAGAACCTATAACTAGATCAGGAGGGTGAATTTTTAAATGATGATCATTAGAAAAAACAAACATAAAAGCTAAGCATAAAAGTATAAAAGAAAATCAACTATGATAAGGACAAAAAAGACCATTTCTTCATAATATAAGATTTATTGTGGTTACAGTTTTAGTGTTTTAACACTGATTTGTGATATGACAGACATTAAACTTATTTTTTTAAAAACCAGTTTAATACCTTTCCCTTTTCTGTCCAGAAAATTGATGCTTTCACAATCAAATTACAAAAAGCTGACAGCAGGTAAGTTAAGCTTCCAACCAATCTGTTCTCTCAACCGGAGATGGCCTCTCTTTCCAATCAGGATAAAATCTTGACTTGAAAGGGCCATCATTGTCAGCTCTTCAGTGATTCTTGATGCCAGTTTTATGACAGAAAATTTCCTGCGAGAAAAGCTAACATCTTCATATTTTAAGATCAGTGCTTATTTCGATTAAAATATTAGCATCTTAACATTGTGACACAAAAGGCACCAACATTTTCCCAAGCATCCATCCCCATGAGTGGAACACAGCGCCACCTGCTGGTCATCATGTTGTTACACACCCTATAATTTCCAGGTGGCGGTCCAAGTCAATGGGGATTCTTGTAACAACGCGATGGTGTCAGAGCCAAAAGGGACCTTAGAGGTCTTCAAGTTTAGTCCCCTTGCTTGAAAGATGGTGACTTCTGCTCTCCAGCTAACTTGGAGTGGCAGGGAAACAGACCAGCCTGTGGAAGATGTACTGCTTCAGAACTGAGAAGAAAACCATTTGGTGCTCTCAT
This sequence comes from Capricornis sumatraensis, assembly GCF_032405125.1. Lineage (NCBI taxonomy): Eukaryota > Metazoa > Chordata > Mammalia > Artiodactyla > Bovidae > Capricornis > Capricornis sumatraensis. The sequence continues at coordinate 93,801,553 of NC_091076.1, forward strand.
TTGGTCTAGATGGGGGTCTCCCAGTCAAAGAAAGAGACCAGGTCAGAGGAGGGGAGAGAGGCACCCTGAGTTCCTATTCCATCACTTCCCGGTGGCAGAGGGGGAAGCTGTCCAGATGAGCATGTGCTGGCTGTTACACAACAGAAGTTGATTTTGTTTTTACTCAAAGAAGTAGGAGCCACATCTCGTGAAGGAAATACAGGGTTTCTGGGACTAAAGACTATGAAGAAATCCCAAGTTATCAGCAGAAGAGTAGCCCCAAAGTGACGGCAGTAATTCTCCCCGTGGCCTTTTCTCCAACATGTCCCCACACAAAGAGGCCTTCAAAAGGTCCTGTCAGCAGACCTAAGTAGCTGAGGCTGTCCTGTGTGAGGACCACCACCTGGGCGTGGGAGAGGGACCCCAGCCCCAGCTCCTGAGCCTCTTCCGGAAGTGGAGCAGAAAGCTCTGACTTAGGGATGCTACGTGATTCCGAGAAGAGCCACACGTCCTAACCCAAACGGTGACCCACACTTATTTTTCCTGCAGCAGGCCCCTCCCCTCCCCCGGCACCACGGCTTGAACTCTTGTCCTCTGGCTACAAAACTAACTGGCCTCGTGCATGGGGGCTGGGTCAACAGCATGCGCAGTGCACCCAGACCTTCCCGAGGGCTCATTTCTTGAGGAGGAGAGTAGTAGGAGAGGAAGAATTCAGCTTCAGAGAGCAGTCAACCTGAAGTTCCACCTCAGCTCTGCCTTTGAGCTGGGAAGCCCTGAGCACCCCACCCCTAATCACTCTGAACCCCAGTTCCTTTTCTTAAAGGTACCAATACATGAAGGAGCCCCACACCAAGTTAATAAGGTTATTGTGAGGATCAAGTTAGATGAAGTGGAAGAGTTATTTGGCCTCTGTGAGGCACACAGTGGGGGAAAAGGCCATTTCACTTGGGTGGGTCTATGGGGGCAGCCTGGTATCTGAAAAAGAAGACAGATTCTAGTCTGTTTGGGGCTGCTGCAGTCACAGAGCAAAGGGGACATCCAGGCTGGGTGGTGCTGCTCCTGTCAAGTTAGAGATCATTACCCCTGGGTGTTAAGCCCCAAGGCATACCTGCCTCTCCTCCACCTAGCTGGAAGCTTCTGGTCAATTCTTGAAAAGGCACATTTCCCACCTCCACATGGTCAGAACCACTGCCTGAATTGAAACTTAAAACTGAATTTTAAATATTCAACAAAAGTCCCTGATATTTCATTTCAGGTAAGACTCCTTTGCAAATCCTTGCAAGGGATCCTACCACCAAGTCAGGCTTCTGGGAGCTTGATAGACCCACCAGAGCAATGCCTTGCATATATTTGGTACTCAAGAAAAGAAAAAAAAAAGTTTAATTCCACAAACTTTTATCAAACATCTATGTGCTAAGGGCCAGGGGGCAGAGCTGAGGACCACCTCTCTGCCATTAGGAAACCTGAAGACAACGGCACCGCATCACTTGCCCCGATGGCAATTATCCCAAGTGCTAACAAGACTGTGTTCAAAGCAAAACTCCTCTATTCTGACAAATGTGTACACACGTGTGAGTGTGAGTGTTCATGGCTTCCAACATCATCCTAAAAAGTCCTTGCAAAGGCTGTTTCTTTTCATTTCTTTGCTCTACCATCCATAAAGGTGCCATTTGGACGTTCCGTCATGTTTCCTTTCTGCCTGGCTGAGTCATTTTTGCTCCCAAGGCTCCAGGACCTTTTCTGGCAGCAGAGAGCTGTAAGAACTACCTGTGAGTGGGCAGGGTGTGAGCCTGGGCCCGTTCAACCCCCCGTTTGTCCAGCCACTGGCTATGTTGCTCTCACACACACACACAACACACGTGCTATAATTGGCCAATTTCCTCCTCCTGTTCTTGGAATAGCAACTGAGACAAAAAGCAGTGAGCACGAGTGGCTTGGGCTCGCCAGCACTATAATTTAGGACAAAACCCTTGTAATTCTCCAAATGGTGGGGTTTTTAAATAGGCTGGACTTCAACACCCTGTTTTCTAAAAAAGAAAAATAAAACCCTGCCTAAGGAACTACTCTTCTAACGGACCAAGGGACTGAGAGCCGAGTATCCCTAAAAGGCGGATTCTGAACTCAAGCCTTCTAAGGAGTCACATTTTTCAAACTATTGATCTAGGAGAGTCCTTCACGGAGGGGGATGTGTCTGCCCACACAAGGGCCTCTTTGTTTCGATATCTTTAATCCTAAGGAAATCGTCAAAATGCAGTTACTTGATGAGCATTTCCACCCACGGACAACTGACCCCAGCCAACTTCAGACCTCATGACGTGTCTCTGTGAGCAGAGCGTGGACGGCTGTGAGGATTCGGGGGAGACAGACACAGTGGGGGGAGGGGGCCCACATTTGCATAGTTCCTTTACAGAGCCCCACTCAGGAAAGGGCCCAGGGGTGGGGGCTCGGAGTAGGGGGCGGGGGAGGTCAGGAGGGGCCCCTGTGAGCATCTCAGGCCTTGCACTTCCACAGACCTCTTGCCCTGGGTCATCCAGGAGAAGCACGCCTGTCGCAGGCCTTCCCCCTCTGGGCCCCCACCTCCGGGTGAGGACGTCATAAACTGCAGGCACAGGACACGCCAGGGAGCAGGACGCCCTCCTCAGCAAGCTTCTTTATATGCTCCCCAGGGGAAAAGCGGCCCAGGGCCGTGTTGGGACAGACGTGTGGGCAAGTGCCTGGTGATTCTGGGAGCAGGGTACACTGTGTTTCCTAAACATGGCAGCCTGTGACATCACAACCAGGGACCCCCACCCCCGTCTGACCTCTAGAGAAGAGGCAGTGGGGGCGCCCTAGAGTTTCAATTTTCCCTCCTTGACGAGTCTGTCATTGAGCTGGCAGAGCTGGGCCAGGAAGCCGTCATTGGGGCCGATCTCACGGTTCTGCCTGACGATGCTCAGGGCGGACTTGACATCCATCTTCTGACGCATCATGAGGTATGCGATGACGAGGGTTGGGGAGCGGCTGTAACCCTCACGGCAGTGGACCAGCACTCGGCCTGTGAGAGACGGGGACGTGATGAGCTGGGGCTGGCCCGCCACACCTCAACTCTAGTCAAAACTCTTCCCAGGACATGCACATGCAAATTACAGTGCCAGGCCATCCTGGGCCCACCAGAATGGCTAAGATGGCAAAGATAAATACAAAACACACAAAGCACTGTCAGGGATGTGGAGCATAGCTAGGACTTTGATCTGTGGCTGGGGAAAGTGAAAAAGAGAGTGACAGACGCTCAGTCATGTCCAACTCTTTGTGACCCCATGGACTATTCAGTTCATGGAATTCTCCAGGCCAGAATACTGGAGTGGGTAGCCATTCCCTTCTCCAGGGGATCTTCCCAACCCAGGGATTAAACCCAGGTCTCCCACATTGCAGGCAGATTCTTTACCAACTAAGCCACCAGGGAGGACCAAGAATATGCAGGGGGTAGCCTATCCCTTCTCCAACAGATCTTCTCAACCCAGGAATTGAACCAGGGTCTCCTGCATTGCAGGTGGATTCTTTACCAGCTGAGCTACCGTGGTTGGGGAGGGGATCATGGCTTCAGGAAACCATGTGATGGGATCTACTCAAGCTGACCATGTGCCTCCCCCAGGGCCTGGCAATTCCATCCCAGACTCACACCAGATAGGACTGCAAACACACGTCTGCTAAAAGAATCCCACCAGGACGTCATAGGCAGCACTAGTCACAATAGCCACATACTGGAAACTCCCAGAGGCTGGTCAACAGAAAAGTAGATGAATACTAAGTCTGAACAGTCTACAACTTCCCAGATACAAACTGGATGAAACACACAAATAGGATGTGTATGATCCCACAGAGTAGAAGAGTCAGGGGAATCCCCTGGTGGTCCAGCGGTTAGGACACAGGGCTTCTACTACAGGGGGCACGGGTTCAATCCTGGTTAGGGGACTAGATCCCATATGCTGCGAGGTGTGGCCAAGACAAAACTGAAAAAAAAAAGGGGGCCAGCAAAACTGAGCTATGCGGTTAGAAGTTTGGATAGTGGTGTGGAGGTGGGAGATGCGACACTGGGAGGAACATGTGGGGGTTCTGGGGTGCTGGTCAGGTTTAGTTTCTTGATCTGGGGCTGATAGTGAAGGACAGGGAAGTCTGGCATGCTGTCCATGGGGTTGCAAAGAGTCAAACACAACTTAGCAACCGAACAACAAAAACACGGGTGTGTGCAGTGCACTGATCTACACACTGCGATATGGGTACTAACCTACATGAATTTTCTATTTCAAGCGAAAACCACCCAAATGTCCATCAACAGGTAAATGGATAAACAAATTATGGAATGTCCATCCAACAGAACACTACTCAGCATTAAAATGGCATTCCTGCTATGGCAACAGCATGGAAGAAACAAAAGAATTATGCTGAGTGAAAGAGGCCAGACCGAAAAAGCACACACCCTGTGCAACTCCATTTACACGAAACTCTACAAAACGTACACTAATGTCTAGTGATAGAAAGCAGATCAGTGGTTACTTGGGAATGGAGGAGAGAGAGGAGCAGAAGGGAGAGGTCACAAAGGGAGGTGAAGGAAATCTGTGGGGTGATGGATAAACTCACCATCTTGGGTGTAGTTATGGCTTCACAGATGTATACATATGTCAAAACTTACCAAACTCTACTATGTGTAGTTTAGGGAATGTCAATTAATGCCTCAACAAAACCATTTCAAAATAGAAGGACCGTGAATGTCAAATACAAACACAGAGAATCAAAACAATGTATGTATGTGTTAGTTGTTCAGCTGTGTTCCACTCTTTGCGACCCCAAGGACTGCAGCCTGCCAGGCTCCTCTGTCCATGGAATTCTCCAGGCAAGAACAGTAGAGTGGGTTGCCATGCCCTCCTCCAAGGGATGTTCCTGAACCAGGGATCAAATGTAAGAGACCCAATGTACATTGCAGACAGCTTCTTTACGGTATGAGCCACCAGGGAGACTATTAAATCTGTCCTCTCCCCGTGCCTGACATCATCTCCTCGTTCCCCTCCTCCCTCCAATCCAGCCAGCCAGCCCCTTGGCCTGCAAAAAGTGAAAGTCTTAGTTGGTCAGGCCTGTCTGACTCTTCACGACCCCATGGACTGGAGCCTGCCTGCAACACCTCTTTTCCCAGGTGTTGCTCCAGTGTCCTAGGAAGGTCTTTCCTGCCCACCTTTAAAGAGCCATAATCCCACTCTCTATACCCTGTCATCCCCTTGCTCCCTGCTTGAGTCACCCCCATCCCCTGGGGGCCACACATGTTTTTCACTTGTCTACTGTCATCTTCCCCCAAAATGTAAGTTCCTCGAGGGTAGGGATGCCTGTCTGTTTTGCTCCCTGTTGTATCCCCAGCATTGGATGAAGGAAGGAAGGGATGGTCAGGAGAGGCCAGAGCATCATCAACAAGGTTCCCCCAATCTTTTATCAAAGTGGGGAGGCCCCTTGAGCAAGAAGCCTTGGCTTCTCTTATCCCTACACAGAGCGCTCAGTTCAGGTCTTCATCATCTCTCACCTCTGCCCCTTCACCTCCAAACTAAGCTTTCCCTCCACCCTCACCCTCCACCAACCTACACAACAGCTGGAGGGAGCTTTCTCCAATATAAATGTGACCTGTCACCATTAGTCGGGTAGGCTAGCCACCAAAACGTTACTTAGCAGGCTAACTGCCCGCTGCCCCGACACCTTTCCAGGCTATTCGTGCTCACCTCTGTGCCTTCGCTCATGTTGTTCCTCCTACCTGGAACACCCTCTCCCTCTTGGCAACCTGGCAAACTCCTATTCATCCTTAAGACCCCAGCTCAACTATTTCCTTTGTCAGCATAAGGACTGAGAACCCCAATCCTTGAAGTCATGGGAATCTGGGTTTAAATTTTAACTTGCTGGTTGTGATGGTTAAATGCGTCAACTTGGCTTGTCTATGACACCCAATTGCTTGGTCAAACACTAGTCTACAAGAGATTTTGTAGATGTAATGAACACCTCCCATCAGTTGACTTTAAGTAAAGGAGATCACCCTTGATAAGGTGGGTGGACCTCATCCAATCAGTTTAAGAGCAAAAAACTGAGGTTTCCTGGAGAAGAAAGAATTCTGTCTGCAGAAGTCCTGCCTCAGTTTCCAGCCTGCCTGACAGATTTCAGATTTGCCAGCCCCATGATCACATGAGCCAATCCCCTAAAATAATAATATATTTTACTGGTTCTGTTTTCCTAGAGAACCTGGGCCAATACCCTGGTTATCACCCTGTGACCCACCTAAGAATACTGTGCCTCACTTTCCTCATCTGAGCTAATATACCCATGGCCCAAGATGGCTGAAGATTCAGGGAAGAGATAAATAAAAGCCTCAGACTAGCGCCTGGCAGACATGAACATTCAATAGATAAATGTGAGCCAACACTATGAGTGTTCTGCTGGCACCTGGTGCATCGTCTTCTGTAGCAGCCCAGCCCTGTGTTTCTGTTGGTCACACACAGACCAACCCTCCTCTGCCAAAGTGTGAGTTCCTTAAGGGCAAGGACTATAGGGTATTGATTCTGGATACCCTACAATTCCCAGCATACACTAAGTGTTCAACAAATATTTGCTGATCAGCTGAGTGAATGATTCCCCACCAACACCTCTGCATGGGCATTACTGTGAAGGAAACCTGCTGACCCAGAGTCAGACAGTCTTCTATTCCCATGACCCTACCCCAAAAACATAACCTTATTTTTCCCAGTGCTCTCAGGGGAGAAATGGGGAGTTCTCCACTTCCCTGCCCAGTCACTCTCTGGCCAATGGACCCGAAGTATTCAGAGTAGGGCTCTCCCTGCTCCCGTCCTGGCAATGGGACCCTCTGCAGAGCAGCTGCCTCATTACTTAGAACCTGGAACATACTCAGCATGCACAGAACTCAGAGCCACTAAGCAAGGGGAGAGGTCAAAGTCCATCCTTCCAGGCCCCGCCCATACACTACCTCCTCCAGGAAGTCTCCCTTGATCTTCCCAGCTGGAAATGACTGCTTCCTTCTCTGAGGGTCCCTGGCCAATTCCCCCACCCCAAAGTGATGGGCCCCCAGCTCCCTTGAGCCCTGCACAGTGTTGGAGGCCAGTGTATTTCTATTGGCTCACTTGACTAATCAATCCTATAAGTATTTCCACTGGGCATTAGAACCCATGGAATTATTTCCTGTCACTGGTTCAGTACTCCAGTGTACCTGCTACATGCCTGATCTATGTCAGGTGCTAGGGAGACAGACAATGGACACAGTGGACTCAGACCGCAGGCAGGCTTCATGGATGAATGGACACTACATCCAGGGCTCAAGCATAAGGCAGGGTCTGCCAGAGATGGGTCAGGAAGATGCAGAGAGATCCCTCCAGACAAATGACCCAACCCACATGGGCTAAGGCAGGAGGTCACACAAAGTCAGAGTATGTTCCCAGTTGCATGGAAAGAGGAAACCGTCAGGGAGCTCTAAGTTCCCTGAATGAATGACCAATGGATATACAGGAAGAGCAAAATCCATCCCCTTAACTGGGCCCCTCATCCTTGTCTACAGCAGAGCTCAGTATAGCTGGAGAGGAGGCATGTGATGTATACGAGGCTGGGGAGGACCACAGAGGGCCTGATGATAAAGACTGTAGATATCCCAGGCAATCAAACCTCCCTCCTGGGCCCCAGTTGTGTGATAACCAGTGGCTAGTAAACTCTGTCCACTGGAAATCATTGCTGTGGGGAGGCTGCGGGACAAGTAGCATCAGGGCAGCAGAAACAGGCTAGAATCAGGGGGACAGGGCTGATCATGCCTCAGTGGGAGTCGCTCCCCCTGGCCAGGTCTGGGTGGGGAAGAAGAAAGGGGCTGGAGGAAGCGGCAGGAAGGTAAAGGCAGTTGCTGACAGAATCAAGCTAAAAGCAGAAAGGGCAAGCAGCCCAGCCTGGTCAGCTGCTGTCTGCCCTCTGGCCTTCTAGGATTTCTCTCTGGCATGCCTCATCTGACAGCCAGCATTCTAGCAGTTCTGCTTCGGTCCTGCTTTATCTTTTGGACCTGCAGGAAGCATTTAAAAACTGGGCCAAAGTTTGCTGACACCCAGCCTAAGCCAATCAGGGCTGCCCCCCTCCCCTAGCCAGGTAATGCATGTGACCCAGCTCTCACCAGTGAGGTGAGGGGGACTCCACTGGGTGGTTTCTAGGGGCTGTTTTATTTGTTCTTAAGAAAAGAGAAGGGGTATCCCTGGTGGTCCAGTGGCTAGGACTCTGTGCTCCCAAAGCACAGGGTCCAGGTTCTATCCCTGGTCAGGGAACAAGATCCCACATGTTGCAACTAAAGACCCCACGTGCCCACAGAGAAGATTGAAGATCCTACATACTGTAACTATGACCCAGCAAGGACAAATAAGGTAGTAAATATTAAAAAAGAAGAAGAAGAAGAACAAAGAGAAACATGAGGAAGAGATGGTGGCCTCATCTATCGATCGCTGCACTTTATCCTGTTGGGAGAGGGTAACCAGATCTACCACAGCCGTCTTGGGACCATCAGGGGAGTCCCCAACACTGAGGGTGGCAGAAAAGTTCCGAAGCCACCAGAGAGCTACCCATCAACCAGCCCTGGAGCTGGTCACCTCGGGATTTTTTATCACAGAAAATAATAAATCTTCACTATTGCAGCTATCTGAATAGGGGAGCAGGGCTGGCAATCAACCCTCGGCCAAAGTCAATGCAAACACAAGGGCCCCGAGGCTGCCATACCTTGTGTCACGTGTGGTCACTTAACAGGCAGCCAGGTGAGCAGAGAGAGACCCAAAGCTCTCGGCCATTCACACAAGAGCCAGAAAACATCAGGTTTTCCAAGAAGAGGCCTGTCACGTGCTTATTTTCTAAAAAAGTCAAGTTCAACCTGCCTCCCAGTAAAGCAACCCTACTCCAATAAAAACTGATTTTAAAAAAAGCTGCCTCCCACTGTTTCCTGGGTGGCAGGTCCCTTACCATTCTTCTGAGCCAGAGCCTGGTCGATGAAGTCTGCCGCCTTTTCAAAGTAGGCGCTGAGGTTGAACTCTTGTGTGTCATTGGCCTTGATGCCCAGGTAGGTGATCCCGGAGTCCTTGTAGAAGTTGGCATTGGTGTTGACGTGCATGAAGGACCTGCCCTCAGCCGCATTCAAGACATGGGTGATGCCCAGCTTCTGCAGCTTGGGGATGTCTTGAGCCACAGACCTGGGCAGGAAACAGCAGCAGGGGAGGATCAACTGACTGCCTGGCAGCCCTCAGGGGAGGACGACGGAGAAGACACTAAGCCTCTTGGCTCAGAAAGGAACCTTCCGTGCTCTGGCCCCTACTGGCTTCTCCAGCCTCAGCTTATGACCCTCTGCCCTCACTCCAGCCAGCTCCAATTACCTGCCGCAAATAGCCTGGGTGCTTTCATGCCCACACTGTTCCCGCTACCTGGAATGCCCTTCTCCACCTTCTTCATAAAGGTGCACCCTCTCATATCTCACCTCCCTTGGCAGCATTTCCTGATCTCCCCTTCATCCAGCATCGTGCTCTCGATCCTGTGGTGGTGATACCACCAAGAGGCTAAAAACAGAGCCAGACTCCAGACAGCCCTGTCACTTACTAAGCTTGAACAAGTCACTTAACCTTTCTATGCCTCAGTTTCCCTATCTGTAAAATGAGGATGATAACAGTACCTATGCCTGGGCCTGTTGTTAGTGTTAAATGAGCTGTTCTATAGACAGAGCCTGACACCGTGGTCACAGCCACTATCCTAATGCTTGATCGTGCTCATTTGTTTAGATGTCCAGGCTGTGAGCTCCTTGATGGAGGAACCATGTCTGCTTCATGTCCGTATGCCCTGCGCGTGCTCTGGTACCTGGCACACACAGTAGGAGTATGTGGTGAATCAGTGAAGAATGAAATCAGCACAGCCCAGCAGCCTTCTTCCTTGGATTATAGAGTGCAGCAGCCCCCTTCCATCCCCTAGAGGGATCCTTCCTGCTATTAGTCCACTAGCCACGTCTCTGAAGCTTTCCTGGGTGAGTAAGCACTTGGGGAGCCAGTGGAGGTTACAAAACATTCGATCTGAATAGTCAAAGGGCTGCTTTATTTCATCTCACAACAACGTCCCAATTCAAACAGCAGTTTACACTTTACGCAAGGCCTTCTCCTGCGTGATCTTGTTTGCCTGTCACATCAGCCCTGGGAGGAAGGAAGGACAGAGCTTCAACTCTGGCCCGACAGGACAGACGAAGGACGTGCATATGCTCTCAAGGGCTGCTGCAAGGCAGGGCTGGGAGGAGGCCTCTTTTCTCCTGACACAAGGCCTGCTCTATCTTCCCCCTCACTCTGCTTCTCATGCCCACATCAACCACAAATCTCACGAGGCAGAAAACGGGGCTCCTCCAGGTTTCACTCTGCCCTGTGAGCCCTGATCAGGGGCCCTGATTTTGTTAAAGCACTCCTGACAGCAAGGGGTAGGGGAGAAATAGGTACTCAGTCAATCCTCCCTGTGGAGCACTCCCCATGCCCCTGTGTCAAGGTCAGATTTGCTTAAAGGCAAGGGATGTGTTTTCTACAGTGGCCATTGGCACGTGCCACCCTTGACCACCACCAGATGGTCACATCTTTGGTTTCCACCTTGGAAGTAGTGACAGCTGACTGAGCCAAACTGCCCAAGAGAGCAGGGTTTCCAAGAGTGCAAGGCCCCTTGCTGCTTGGGTGGATGGAAAGGGGCTTATTCTCAGAACTCAGCAATTACTGAGGACTCTGGATGAGATTCTGGTACCCTTTGTTAGCTATCAGGACACTGCAGGCAACTGTAAAGTTGCTCATTAAAAAGGCTCTAAAATAACTAACTTTGAAGAGTCACTGCCATTCATCTTCCTTCTCAAATACTAAGTCAACATTTAACAACTTTACCATCACTACTGTGAATGATGGCTTGTCTGGTGGCTCAGATGGTAAAGAATCTGCCTGCAATGCAGGAGACCCAGGTTCGATCCCTGGGTTGGGAAGATCCCCTAGGGAAGGGCATGACTACCGACTCCAGCATTCTTGCCTGGGAAATTACACGGACAGAGGAGGCTGGCACGCTACAGTCCATAGGTGCGCTGAGTCAGACGCGACTGAGCAATTAACACACACTGTGAATGAACCTTGTTCAGTACCTGACACCAGTGATGCTCCATATGGTGAATGAGTGATAGATGGACGAAGTTGGCCCCCATGAAGCTGGGACCTGACTTCTAGACCCCCTAGTTCCGTGATGACCCCCATTTTTGCGGCAGTCCTTGGCAAAGTAAGCATCAGGTCCTAGTCCAGGACCTGGGATACAGACATGAACAAGATATTGACCCTAACCTCACAAGCCCTCACCTGCTCTGGGCCATCATTTCTTCCTGTGAAAAAGGAGAGAACCGGGTTAGACTTGGGGTCTCTGGGCCCACGGAGCTTAGGGCCTCAGGGTCTCATGAAAATCCAATCCAACCTCCTGTGGCCCTCCGGAGGCTACACAGGCATGGCAATCTATTTTTTACTTTTGGCTGAGATTTCAACACCTCTCAGAATGGCTATCACTAGTTATCTCCTGCTGCTAAGAAATTCTTACTAGTAGTTTGACTATGAGAAAATGAGAAAATCGATTTGGTAAGAACTCCTAAGTGATAAATAATGAATGCATTTCCTGGTGGCGAGAAGGTCGGCAGCCTTTGCTAAGTGATGGCTCGGGTCCTCAAGGGTTTTATCATAAATTGGGTCGTTCTAGAATTCTAGATAAATCAAACTCTAAGTGGAAGGTAGGGGGAGGAGCGAGGAAACGTGGGCCCAGATCTCTGAACCCCCAAGTTTGGGATATGTCAATTCTCCGATCTAAGCCTGCCTCGCCGGGAAAATTCCACGCCCGAATTGTGACGTCACCTCGTTGCCATGGCAGCGAAGGCAGACATTCCGCGGTGACCTCACTGCAGAACCAGGCAGCTGTCACATGACGCGCGGGCCGGAGACCGGTCGGGCGACATAGGGCCACCTGTTAGGTGAACCTGGTCGCCCCGACACCGCCCAAGGCCGAGCACCTAGACGGTGGAGGTCTCGGGCCGGACGCCGGCTGCCCGAGCGGCCCCGGGTCTCCACCACCCAGGGAAGGGAAGGACAGAGCTGGGATGGGGCGGGGTCCAGCCCCTCCGCCCCACGCACGAAGGGTGGGCGGTGACTCCAGCCCCCGCCCAGCCCCGGCCCCGGCTTCCGGAGGGGCGACCCCGCCCCGGCTCCCCCCACCCGCTCCCGCCGACGCCCCCACCCCAGCCCTCGGGTGGGCGGGGCGCCCCGGGGAGGGGCTGGAAGGGCTGGAGGGGCGTCTCGGGGCCCGAGAGAGGCGACTCACGCGTTGCCCACGTAGATCCTGGGGGTGACCTCGTTGCAGGGCTGGCTCGGGAGGCTGTAGCAGCCGCTGCCATCCGAGAGCAGGTCGTTGAGATCCTGCACGGAGAGCTCGAACGGGCCCGACATGGCGGCGGCAGGGCCCTGCACGCCCGGGCAGCCTCGAGCGAGGGGAGAGCGGCCGGGTCAGCTGGGCGGGGGCTCCGGAGCCGGGACCCGCCCCGTCCCGCCCCGGAGGCGGGCCCGCAAGGCGCGGGAAGCGGCGAAGCGCGGGCGCCCAGGCGCGCTCAGCTCCGGGAAGTATGTGCGCAGCTTGGCGCCCGGGGGACGCGGGGAAAGACCTCTGGGCCTGAATCTGGGGCGGAAATGCTGCCACCCTGGAGTTTCGGAGGGTCCTCTTCCCACCCCCCGCTGAGGCATGGACGTGCAGTAACTCCACTGGACTAAATGCAGGGCTCAATAAAAATTTTTCTTGACCAGGGGTACACCCAAATGTCGCTTAATTTTCTCAGGATTACAGGGACACCCGGGTTCCGATTGTGAGCTCTGACTGCCTGCTGCGGACCAGCAGCGTTGGCTTCACCCGGGAGCTGGTCAGAAATGTAAAGTCTCCGCCCTCCCCGCCCCCACCCCGCCGCCCAGCTCAGACCTGCTAAGGGAGGATGTGCATTTTACAAGCCCTGCTGGGGATCCCTACGAAGGTTAAAGGCTGAGAAGCCCAACTCGGGGGCACATTTCTTCCAGCCTAAAGCTTGGGCTCTATGCAAACAAGCATGGCATTCTGGCCCTGGGCAGTGACTTAACCTCTCTGAGCCTGTTTGTTGAAAAAAAAAAGGGGGGGTAATAAAAGCACCTAACTCCTAGGGCCTTTTGAAAGATTCAATATAACATTCCAGGAAAGCGCCCAGCTTTGCATAGTGAGTACTAGGTAGGTGTTCTCCCTCCATCGGCAAACGTGTAGCGCACCCTCTAGGCGCTACACCTCCTAGAGCAGCTGCCAGCCCACTACAAGCCACATGATGTCAGCAACTCATCATTTACTGAGGTCCGGCTACCAGTAAATGACCATCCTCCTCCACTGGCATGAAAATGGCAGATCTCCACACCCTCCAAAGAGCAACTGTGGTGCTGGGAATTCAGAAAACCCACATCCCGAGCCCAGTTCTGCCACTAACTTTCTCTAGAGCAGTTTGGTTGTTGCTCTGGACTTCAGTTTCCTCATCTGCAAAATGAAGACATTGAATCAAATTATCATTAAGGATCTTGTATTGATATCTCCAGTAGCTGTAGTCTCACACCTGCGGGGAAACCATTGCAGTGGAGACTACAATTAAAGCCCAAGGTGTATAACAACCCCCACCCCCCACCTCATGCCTTCCCACCCCTTCCAGACAACAAACTTTTTCCTGCTGCCTTTGGTGGCACCTGCATTCCAGGCAGGTGGGAAATCTTCTGAGCCTCAGTCCCCATCTTGACTTGGACCTAGGTTAACTTTCAAAAGAGAAGCCCAGGGACAACCAGGCATGCTCCACTGCTCCTCTTTCTTCCCCGGGGACCTATCCCTGATGTCATAACTGGGTAACTATGACAACCCATCATGGACGCTAAGTACCTCACAGAGGTACTTAGAGGCCTGGGTGCCTCATTTCAGAAGTGAGACTAGGAAGAGAAGATGAACAATTCCCTGGATTATCTGGCCTACCCTGTAATTGTCTCTAATCATAGACAGAGCACATCCTTCAGGAAGAAGCTGGACTTTGGCCACTACGCATTCCATAAGAATAGAATACAAATAGGTATGTGGGGCAATTTAAACTGGACACTATGACTAGGATTCTGAAACGGCTCACCTTAAGAGATGTTGATGGTAAACCAGAGCAGTACACAGCTTTGCAATGATATGGCCTTATCTGCTGAGTCTGATCAAGACGACATTAGCGTCAGTGACAAAATTTATCTTCCACCAGGGAGTTCCCTTGATGGAAACACTCATTTAAGCTCTTTCAAGCCAAAAAGCTAGACAGAGGATGAGACTGCAGCATTCAGTAGCCAGGTTAGTCATATTGGGAAAGAGTGGGAGAAAGGCTCTTTCATTAGCTTCAAGGAACATTTCTGTCTGTAAATTTTATTTTTCTCAGCTCTCATCATGCTTTCATGTCTGCTCAAAACTCTTCAAAAGATGTCAGTTTGGGAAAGTCAACTAAACCAGAATCCCTGAACTGAATTGGTTCAGAATTCAAACTTGTAAGGTTTTAATCAGTGTCATTGTGTAGAATGTGAGCAGAGTCTCTAAGGCTACTAACAGGATACCTGTGACATAACATTGCTCTCTTTACTTCCTCTCCAGTGAAGCCTACTGTTGATACCAAACCTCCAGCAGCGCACACACATCACATCTTAAAATTGAGCAAACTACAGGTATTTGTTCTTGCCATTTGCAGATGTACCTTATCTATGTCCCAAAGAGGTCCAGTTTCCCAGAGCCTTCTAAATACCCACTACTTCCTCCTCCTCTCCATACACCACCCCTGGATTCCTCAGCCCTGCTCTTAGTCTCCACTATAGCCCCCAGTTTGCCCCTTTCCCATAATCCCACAGGAGGGGGATGCTCACCACTGTGAGAGGGAGCACCACATAGTGATGATGTCACCATGGTGGGGTGGGGTTTCTCACCAGGGTGAACAAAAGAGAATCGACAAAATTGAATACGAAAACAAGCAACTGTGTCAAAAAATCGCCAATGCCCACCGAGGCCCCGCCAAGGTGGATTGCTGGAACGAATATTTTTCCAAGAGGTAGTATTATTTCTCTTCATTTCATTTTCTGAAAGTCAAAACTGACTTCCCTTTGTTGGGTTTTAGTACTAGACACATACTTAAGGAAAGTTATCCTGAGGGATAACCAAAGAGACCATGTTAAGGAGAAAGAAAACCACCCCAAACAAGAACCTTTCTCTAATGCTAAAGAACTAACTTTTATTCCCTAAGAGATTCTTTGGAGTCCTATTTAGAGTTTGTCACAGGAAAGCACTTTTGTAAAATGGTGATGAAAACTGGGATTTTAATATACCATTCTTAAAATTGTTTCTGGAACTATTTGCTGAGCAACTACTATGTGCTGAGCACCAGGCATACCGAGGTGAAATGAGATGTATATTTCCTGACCTCAAAAAACACAAGGTCAGAGAGAGGGGACATTTATGCAAATAATTATGAAGTCTGATCAGGGTTACAAACGGAATGTATGCAAGGAAAGATGAGTGTGTATCTCTGTGTGTCAGTGAGTAGGGGAGAATGTCAAGATGTCTTTTCTGATCCTTGTGTATTTAAAACCAGGTTGAAAGCTGAGGGGAGTAAGGTGAACCAAAGCTATTACCAGCTATTTGTGATTTCTGGGTAGACAAGATCTTCATCACCTAAACCAGAGATTCTCAATCCTGGTTTCATATAAGAATGCCTGGGGAGCTATTGCAAAATGCTAATCCCCAAGCTCCATCCCAGACCAATAAAGTAGAATCTTCTAGTAGGCTGCAGGGCTGAGAACCACTGGCCTTAACCTAAAAAAGCTTTGCATGTTTCCCAGAATGTGGTCTGGTTTAATAGGTTCTCAGGGCTCCATGGAACAGCAGGCTCCCTGCACTCAGGCAGCCTGAATTTCTGACATCATAACTTCATCTTCTCCACTCCAATCTGGAAGGAGAATTTTATTCTTCACCTATTTTAGGATTTTTTTTTTTTTCCAGCTTAAACAGAGAAACAAGGAACCGGGAGCTAGTGAGAATCACTGTGGAAAACCAGGGCATTCTGAAGAGGCTTGGTGATCGCAAGCCACACTATGACCGCAAGTCGTCGGAGTTAGATTGGCAGGCACGTGGGTACTCTGTGATAGTTTTATCCACTCACAGAATCTGGCTGTGTTCAGAGGAGAGTCAGTCTCAGGAGAGACCCCTGATTGTTGGAGGACAAAATCACGAGGAATGTAACAATCTGTAAAAGAAAAACTGCCCAGAGCCTACAAAGCTAACAACAGGAGCAAACCTTTCACCAGCTAAGGACATCTTGGTAGCAAAGTCATTATGTGACAGCTTCAGAAAATATCTGGTAACATCTTCCCTCATCCCTTAATTCATTTAGGTTGAATGAGCAAGCAAAGAAGATGAAGAGTATACAATTCAGTATGTGGTTGATTTGTTTCATGTAGGGACAATCCTGCAAGAGGTGGGAAAAAAGCCATCTGCAGTGTTTTTATAAACTTCCACTCTCTGGCTTTGGTCTGTAAGCCTTTTCTAAGACCCATAGTATTTAGAACTTCAACTTTCACACCAGCACCTGGGCATTGACATAAATCTTTCTGATTTTTTTTTCCTTCAAGAATTCAAGACGCTATATCAGAAATACAACCAGATATCTTCTCTCCCGAGATAAATAGGTATGTCTCCACATGGCTGCTCTTTATCAGAGAACATGGTGATCACAATTGATGCCAAAGCCCTAAAACCCATGTAGATGGAGAACAAGGGGCCCAACCAAGGGGTGAATTTTGCTCTTCTGTAATATTGATTGGCCATCCATTTGGGGGCTAGATTCCATTTTTGTTTCTTCTCTCCATATAAGGAGGAAATGACTGCCTTTTGTCACCAGCTTTGAGGCTTTATGTCAGTCTAAGTGGAAGTGATTTGTTTCCGTAAGATAAATCACTCGGTCTTGTGGCTTTAATGTTATGCTGAAGTTATATTATGGGTCTCTGTCACTGTTCAAAAGCACTATTGTGTTGGCATTTTGTATTATTTCATATTATTAGTGATGACTAAGTTCCCCTGCCCTGCCACTGCCCCTAGGAAGAAGGATAAATGGACACTCAGGCTTTTCAAAGAATAATTCTGTATAATTGATGGCTCTCCATTTCTCTCCCTCTCCTCTCCTTGAATGCAAGGTTACTCACCATGGATAAGACAAGAGAAGGCCCTAGGATTTCTTAGCTGCTTAGGATTTCAAGGCACTCCTAAGTGGCTGAATGCTCAATCTTAGGATGCTACAATAAAGCTTGGAACATAAAATGAGTAAGTTACATGTAAAATACCCAAAGGCATTAAGTTCCATCCCCAAATGGAGACAGAATGGGGCAGGCAGAAGGAGAGATCCAACAAGCACTTTTATTGGGGGCTATGAAAAGTCTTAATGAGAGAAAGTGACAGCTTTTTAAAGCATACACCATTACTACCACCCCAGGCAGGAAGAATAGGTTGAGTGAGATGATTCAACCACAAGCTCAGCTCTGTGGAAATGGAAAACAAAAAGCACATGAGGAACAGACAACACAGAGGAAAAACACCATTAGTTTCTCTGTGAATACCCAGGATTGGAAAAGAATGCTTCAGTGAGATTTTCATGGACTCTGTTCATTTGTAGGGAGAAGCAAGATTGAAAATGTCAAAAATATCTCAAAACACATGACAAGACAATGTTACATGGCTTCTGGGATTGGTCATGCTGGTTTTGAGCCTTTTTAAATGTTTTATTTTGAAGGAGAGGAGACCTTATATGTTCTTATCAGAAATAAATGTTTTATTTTAAAATAGATTTACAGGAAGTTACAAATAAATGTATGGTGAGGCCTCCTGCACCCTTCACCTAGCTTCCCCCAATGTTAACATCTTATCTAAATATAGTACGGTGTCTCCAGGAAAGTTGACATTGGTACAATCTATAGAGCATACACAAACTTCACCACTTATACATGCACTCATTTGTGTGTGTGTGTGTGTGTGTGTATAACTCCATGCTGTTTTTATCACAAGTGTGGTTTTGTATTAATATAAACACTTTCAAGACAGTTAACTGTATCGTTATGGAAAATACTGTACCACCTCTTTTGGCCACAGCCAGCCTCTTCCTCCAGCCCTAAACCCTGGCAATTACTAATCTGTTTTCCATCTCTATAATTATGCTTGTTTCATGAGTGTTACATAAATGGAATCATGCAGTATGTAATCATTCTTTTCAGATTGTTTTTTCCACTCTATAGAAGTTCTTTGAGGTTCATCCAGTTTGCATGTGTTGATAGTTCATTCCTTTTTATTGCTGAGTGGTATTCCACGGGATGAATGTACCACAGTTTATTTAACCATTTACCCATTGCAGGATATTTGGGTAATTTCTAGTTTTTTGACCATTATGAATAAAGCTGCTATCCACTATTATACACAAGTTTCTGCATGAAAATGAGTTTGATTTCTCTGGGATAAATGCCCAAGAGTGTACTTATGGGATTATATGATAAGTCCATTTTAAGAGAAATTACAAAACCATTTCCAGAGTGGTTATACCATTTATATTCCCACCAGCAATGAGTAAGCCAGTTTTTTCATATCCTCATCAGCATTTGATGTTATTGCCATTTTTAGTTTGGGGCATTATAACATGTGCAGTAACATCTCATGTGGTTTTAACTTGTATTTTTCTAATAATTAATGAAGTTGAACATCTTTCATATGTTTATTTGCTCTCTGCATATGCTCTTTGGCAAAATATTGGTATATTTGCCCATTTTCTAATTGGGTTGCTCTCTTTAATATTGAATTTTGAGATTTCTTTACACATTCTACACCCAAGTCCTTGGTGTTGGATATGTGATCTGCAAAATATTTTCTCTGTAATTTGTCTTTTCATCTTTCACAATGTAAAGCATTTAAATTTCGATGGCATTCAATTCATCAATGATGAGCTTGTTCTGTATCTTGACTCTGTCATGCCCATCTCCTGGCTGTGTGTATTTTGCCAAGTGCTACCACCTGGGGAAACTGAGTTAAAGGTACACAGGATCTCTCTGTATTATTTCTTTCACACATGTCAATGTACAATTACCTCAAAATAAAAAGTTTAAAGAAAAAAACCAGTGTGTGCAAATACAAATTCAATTTTAAGCTGATTCTAGTTCATCTCATTCTGAGGAGCCTTTCTTCTAGACATCCTGGTGAGAAGCCTGGCAGCCATCCTCTACTCCCTCTCTTTCATCCCTTCCTCTTCCCTGCCTATTTTAAATCTACCCATCCTCCCAGTCTTTGTATGTACTACTGCCCATTTCAGGCATTTGTGATTTATAACTGGTATTATTAATGGGAAAATATGCCCATATCACTTTCTAGCTTCACACCTTCAATGATTTGCCATTCCTTCCAGAATGAGCCACACATTTCAATGTGGCCTACACAATATGGGCCCCTCACAATCTTGTTCCTTCTGTCTCAGAAGCCTCTATCAACAGGAACTTTTATTTCAAGCAATGTAAACTGACTTTGTCTGATTTTAGTGAAAAAATATATAATTTATTGAATGAAATAGCTACAGTATTTGCTAGAAAACTGCAGGACCCAGCTTCAAGCGGCACATTCAAGGAACAATGCCCCAAGTCTTGGTGTAGAATTGGTCTGTGGTGCTGTAGCGCACACAGTTGCCCTTGTTCTACCAGGAATGGAAGATTCCTGACCTGCTAAGTTCTCATTGATCTGAAGTCTTTGTGTCACTAGCTCTAAACTCCCAGTCAGTGAAGGTGTATATCTGATTGGTGTAACTTAGATCATATGTTCCCATTCCTTATCTGCAAGGGAGGTTGGAAGAGTATTTGCATTTTTCCAATTTTGAATATGGGTTGTGCTTCTCATTCTTGCCAGAATAGGGAATTTTCCCCTAGTTCAGATACTAGGATTTCACAAAAATGACAAATGCCTGTAACCTTCAGTTCTGTTCAGTTGTTCAGTCATGTTTGAGTCTTTGCGACCCCATGAACCGCAGAACGCCAGGCCTCCCTGTCCATCACCAACTCCCAGAGTTCACCCAAATCCATGTCCATCAAGTCGGTGAAGCCATCTAACCATCTCATCCTCTGTCATCTTCTCCTCCCGCCCGCAATCTTTCCCAGCATCAGGGTCTTTTCAGATGAGTCAGTTCTTCGCATCAGGTGGCCAAAGTATTGGAGTTTCAGCTTCAACATCAGTCCTCCCAATGAACACCCAGGACTGATCTCCTTTAGGATGGACTGGTTGGATTTCCTTGCAGTCCAAGGGACTCTCAAGAGCCTTCTCCAGCACCACAGTTCAAAAGCATCAATTCTTCGGCACTCAGCTTTCTTTATAGTCCAACTCTCACATCCATACATGACCATTGGAAAAACCAGAGCCTTGACTAGATGGACCTTTGTTGGCAAAGTAATATCTCTGCTTTTTAATATGCTGTCTAGGTTGGTCACAACTTTCCTTCCAAGGAGTAAGTGTCTTTTAATTTCATGGCTTCTATCACCATCTGCAATGATTTTGAAGCCCAGAAAAATAAAGTCAGCCACTGTTTCCCCATTTATTTGCCATGAAGTGATGGGACCAGATGCCATGATTAGCCTGCAACCTTACGTCTCATCATTCCTTGCCTTTTTCAACTAACAGAAGACATGTTTTCTTCTCATCCCATTCATCTGTTTTCCCCTCGAGCCAAAAAATCCATAGTTCTATGCCTTTATCTGGACAACACCTATACATTACTTATAAAGAGAGTGGTCCGTTCTCTAGGAAGCTTCCATGAACTGTTCAGGTTATATCAGATATTCTTTCAAATGATTTGGAGATTTTCCTATCGTCCTTCTGTGACTGAATTTGAATCCATTATGGTCAGAGGACGTACCCTATATTTCCAATTCTTTTAAATTTGTAAATATGGCCTACCTAGGTAAATATTTCATGGGCATTTGAAAAGAATGTATATTGTGCTGCCATTGAGGGGAGTGTTTTATAAATGTCAATTCGATCCTCTTAGTTGATGGTGTTCAGTTGTTTTATGCCCTGGATAACTTTCTGTTCTAATTCTATCAGTTGCTGAGAGTAGAGTGTTGAATCCCCCAATTATATCCATAGAGTCATCTATTTCTTCTTTTAGATGTCTTTTTTTTTTTTCTCCCTTTTGGCTGCACTGGGTCTTCACTGCAGTGCATGTGGGTTTTTTTTGTTGTGGTGTGTGAGAGTTTCTCTTGTTTAGGTGTTCAGGTTTCTCTTGCCACAGTGTGTGGGCTAAGTCGCCCCACAGCATGTGGGATCTTAGTTCTCTGACCAGAGATTGAACCCATGTCCCCTGCACTGGAAGATGGATTCTTAACCACTGGACTACCAGGGAGGTCCTTAGCTATGTCAGTTTTCGCTTCATGTACTTTAAAGCTCTGGTGTTTGTTGCATACACATTTAGGATTGCTCTGTCTACTTGGTGGAGTGATCCTTTTACCATTATATAATGTTCTTCTTTGTCCCTAGTAATTTTCTTTCTCTGAAGTCTACTTTATCTGATAATAATATAGCCTTTTAAAATTATGCTTTTTAAAAAATTGTTTGCATAATATGTGTTTCCATCTTTTCCAACTACTTTTGTATACTTGTAGAGGACATATAGTTGGATCATTTATTTATTTATTTTTGGCTGCTCTGGGTCTTTGTTGCTTTGTGCAGACTTTCTCTAGTTGTTTTCTCTAGAGCAGGGGCTACTCTTTGTTGTGGTGCAGGGGCTTCTCATTGTGGTGTCCTCTCGTTTCGGGTCCCAGGCTCTAGGCGTGGAGCTTCAGTAGTTGAGGCTCCTGGACTCTGGATTTCCGGCTCAGTAGTTGTGGTGCGTGGGTTTAGTTGCTCCACAGCATGTGGAATCTTCCTGGGCCAGGGATCGAACCTGTGTCCCCTGCATTGACAGATGGATTCTTATCCATTGCACCACAGGGAAGTTCAGGTTATGTTTTCTTTTAATCCACTCTGCCAATATCTTCCTCACTTTTAGAATATAATTATCTTATGTATTTCCTCTATATACACTGAACACTGCATCAGATGGTGACATAACTTTTGTTATCCAGAAAATATGGATAAAGAAACTCAAGGGGTGAAGAATAACCTATTTACTTCTAGCTTTAAATGTTCAGTTGTTTTTTCCTTTCTGAATGTCCCAGCTTCTGCCATTTTGTTAATCATTCTTTAAGAGTTAGTCTCAAGAAATTATGTTAGTTTCCCTTTACTGAAGAATGTCTTTATTTCCTCTTCATTCCTGAGGGATAGTTTCATCACATTTAGGATTCAAGAGTGAGAGTCTTTGCTGTCAGCACTTGATAAATGTCATGTCACTTTTTCAGGCCTGCACAGTTTCCTTTAACATAATATTAAAATAGAATTTGCGTTGGTGTTCCTTCCCATTGTTTCTCCCTCTTCTTAAGTTTTTGGTTTTGGGGGTTTTTTTAGTCTTTAGCTTTCAGGAGATTAATTATGATGTATCTTGGTATGGATTTCTTTGGGCTTATCCTATTTTGAGTTTATCAGCTTCTTGAATCTGTAGATTTATATCTTTCACCAAACTGGGGGAATTGGGGGCTATTATTTCTTTGAGTACTTTCTGGCACCACACTTTCTCCTTATGGGACTCTGATGATACAAGTGTTAACTCTTTTGTCTGTAATGCTTTTTTCCAGTTATTTGTTCACATTGCATAAATTTTATTGATCTGTCCTCAAGTGCCCTGATTTGATCTTGTCACTTCTACTCTACTACTGAGTCCATCTGAGTTTTCAATTTTTCAATAACTTTATATCATTTCCATATAGTTATTTCTCATAACTTCTATTTCTTTGTAAGATTATCTGTTTTTAAAATTTTTTCTAGGGAGAATTTGTTATTGATTGTTAAAGCATTTTTATTACAATTGTTTTAAATTCTTATTAAATTCCAACATCTGAATCATATCATACTGGTATTGGCTGATTTTTTTTTTTCTTATTTAGATTGGGGTTTTCTTGATTTGTATTATGATGAGTAATAGCTCATCACATTTCTATCTTGTATCCTGGATATTTGGGTGATTATCTTAGGGGTCTCTTAATCCTATTTAAATCTTCTATTATAGCAGATAGTAGTCCAGTTTAGGTGCTGGTATAAATTTCTGCTTCTTTTATGTGTCTTATTTTCAATGAAGCATGGTTTTCTGAGCTTTTGCAATGCTATTCTAGTCTGCTTGTTCTTTGGGTACTGCCAGGACTCCCACTCAGTCCCTTCTGGTGTCTTCTGCAGTGTGGGAATGTGCTTCCCTGGGCTGCACAGTGTTGCTGGGCTACCTTCTGCAGAGGGGTGGGCAGACATTGCTGGGCCTGGGTCTCCTTTTGTCACTGGGTGGAAGCCAGGGAGACATAGGCTTCATTCCTGCTATGAATGAACTGGGCCACCTGCTGGTACCCTGGTGTGGAGCTAGGGTGGGGCTCCCTGGTAGGTCTCTTCCAGGCTTCTTTCCCTCCCCTTTCCTGTCCTTTGGCAGAAAAAGCAAACTTTTCTTTCTTTCTTCCTGCTTCACTCCCCCTTTCTTTCTCTTCCTTCCTTCCTCCATTTTTTTCATTCTTTTTCCTTCCCTGTCTGTGCTATTGGTGGTTCTGGGTTGTAGGCCTTTCCATATCTCAGTTGGGTGTGGGAGATGAAAAGAAAGCCCAGGAAAGTCACCACATTGTTGTTCCTCAAATCTTGAGTTTCCCTACTCAACCCATTTTCTTTCCATCTTTCAGAGTCCTTTTATCATTGTCTTTTTAATAAATTCCTAAGATTTTAAGTTGTATTTGAAGTTGTGGTGGTGGTGTGTATACACATGTGTGCTCTGTAGTGTCCAACTCTTTGCAACCCCATGGAATGTAGCATGCCAGACTCCTCTGTCCATGGAATGTTCCAGGCAAGAATGCTGGAGTGGGTTGCCATTTCCTCCTTCAAGGGATCTTCCCAACCCAGGGATCAGACCCAAGTCTCTTGTGTCTCCTACATTGGCAAGTGGGTTCTTTACCACTGTGCCACTTGGGAAGTCATTTAGAGTTGAAAGTGAAAATGAAAGTTGTTCATTCATGTCCAACTCTTTGCGACCTCATAGACTATACAGTCCATGGAATTCTCCAGGCTTAAATACTGGAGTTGGTAGCCATTCCCTTCTCCAGGGGATCTTCCCAACCCAGAAACTGAAATGAGGTTTCCTGCATTACAGGCAGATTCTTTACCAGCTGAGTCACAGGGAAGCCCAAGAATACTGGAGTGGGTAGCCTATCCCTTCTTCAGCAGATCGTCCCGACCCAACCCAGGAATCAGTTAGGTCTCAGACCCAACTGAGCTACCAGGGAAGCCAGATTTAGAGTTGAGGAGGAGAGAAAAAATGATTCTACATCATCTTGCTCTGAAACCATAAGCTTGACTTTTAAAGGAAGCAATGGTTTGAGACTGTATTCAGAGGACAGGGAAAAAAAATAGATTCATATTGACTACACCAGATAGAGAAATGCTGCTTATTGTTTCTAAACTATATGATTCAAGAGGGCTTTGTGCATATGCTGGTCAGTAGTTAATAAAAAAGTCAACAAATGCTTTCTTTTTTTTGACACGTGATCCTGTGACTGCTGGCATAAATGGTGTAACTCTGCATAAGTGGATGCAAAACTGTGATGAGTCACATGTCTTAAAGCATGTATGTATTCAGTGGTAAAAGCACAATCGGCCAGTGTTTAACATAGCTAAGCATTGTCTATGAAGGACAGATGGTTGTAATTTTGAAAAATCCACTTCCTGCAGGGAGTGGAGTGGATGACAGAGAAGGTTAAAATTGCTGGATCAAGGATGGCAAACAAGATTAATCCACTTGCCAGTTCTGCTCAATTGAGACCAGATATCCAAAAGCAATATCTACATTCAGCAAGAGAGTGCTATTATCAATTAGTGATGTCTGCCGTGTGTGTAAGAGTGCGTGGTGGCAGCTTATTGGCCCTGCCTGTCTAATATCCTTGACCTAGAAAAAAGCCCTCCAGAGCTCACCATATTCTCTCTGGTTGGAGACACAAGCAGAAACCTTACCAGCCATTGAGGGCCCAAGTGGGAGAAAAGGGACGTATTGAAAGGTATAAAATAAGTAGATTTCTTGGTGTGAGGCCCAGGAAGACAAACACGGAAAAATTTTGCCCAGAGGCTCGGAACGTAAGTGTTATTGGCTAGAATGGGACTAGGAACTGAATTTATATACATTCCACCAATATATATTTGTAAACAGGTTTGTGGTTTTTAAAAAAAAAAAACACAACAGTTTTATTTTTACAAACAGCAGAAACACTTTACAAATGACCTGTCTCTGGGGCCCTATCCATTCCACTCTCACAGATTTTGTAGCAGCCAAGCAGCTGTCAACACAGTTTGCCTTCGGGGTGAGGAGGTTGCTTAGATAAGAAATAAAGCAGGCATCACATTTTAATGCCTTGCTTCACAATACACATGAAGAGGAAGATGAAGAGATGAAATAGCCATCTGAAAATCATTAAGAAAATATTGAAAATAAGAAAATGCTGAGTTGTTTGAAATTTAAAAAAAAAATCTGTTATTCAACCACTGTGCTCCTACAATGGGGGAAAAACCACCCAGTTGGGCCTTGCTAAGAGTTGGTTAGGATCTCCACCAAGGGGCCACCCTAGAGGACTTTTCAAGAGTAATTTTGACTTACATGGTTTTTGCCTGAGGGCTGATTTTAATCCTCTCCTGTATAATGGAGCTTCCCTGCTGGCTCAGAGGTAAAGAATCTACCTGCGATGTGGGAGGCTTGGGTCAGAAGATTCCTGGAGAAGGGAATGGCTGCCCACTTCAGCATTCTTGCCTGGAGAATTCCATGGACAGAGGAGCCTGGCGGGCTACAGTCCATGGGGTCACAAAGAGTCAGACATGACTAAGGGACTAACATGTTCACTCTTTTCTTTCTCCTGTATAATATACACAACTTGGTATGTGCCACTCAGCTTCAAAGAGCAGTTACCTTCCCCACCTGGTTCTATGTGCAACAGCTAAGACTAATTTAACTTGGTAAGAATCCAGTACTTTGTAAATACAAAGAGGTCCTCATCCTTTTGTTAGAAAGGTCTGAAGAATGTGATCCTGTTCCGTGGACCTACCAGGTTTATGAGCTATGTGGGTTGACCAAAAAGTTTGTTTGGGTTTTTCTGCAACATTGTAATGGAAAAACCTGAACCAACATTTTGGCCAACCCAATAGAAAGTGGAAAAGGTATCCTCGTGTAAGAAGGCAAAATGGAAATTTCTAAACAGGCAGCAGATCTTCTCCCTGGTGCTTTGCACTTTACCTCGCCTCCTTTTTTCTCATGAGGAAGAGCTCTTTCAAGAGCTGTAAGCAGCCTCTTTCAAGTCTTAGAAGTTGCAGCCATACTGCATATTATTGTAAATTCTAGCTGAGAGCACATTCCTCACTTCTAAGTCAATGGCTTAACAGGCAGCCCCAGTTATGGGGCCACAAAAGAGAGGCAGTATAGTGGTTAATGACCATCACTGGTATTAGAGTTGGACTCTAATATGATTCTGCCGTTTTTATAAAGCTGTGTGAACTTGAACACATTGTTTAAACTTTCTTAGCCTTGTTTTTCTCATTTATATAATAGGGATGATAAGAATCTTACATCAAGGAATTCCCTGGCAGTCCAGTGATTAGGACTCTCACTGACAACGGTACTGGTTCAATCCCTGGTTGGGGAACTAAGATCCCACAAGCCATGCTGTGTGGCCAAAAAAGAAAAAGAACACTACATCACAGGCTTGGTGCATTTGTCAAAGTCATGTAGGTAAAGGCCTTAGCGTAGACTCCTGGCACAGAGTAAAGGTTTATATACATTGGCTATTAAAAAGAAATACAATTCTCTGAAGCTAAGATGTATCACAAATGTGTTGTGATATTAAACACTTTCGCTCAGAGACAACCCATCAGGCCCACACTCAGAGTCTATATACTTAGATTTTGACGGTTCGGACTGATTTATTGTGATTTAGACATAGATTTGATGGGGGTGGGGGGTGGAGGTGTGGGGATCATCTGGTTTTCCATGACCTAGCATGTCAGGGGCTCCTATAATCCGAAGGAAGGGACAGGTGAGAACCAGGGCAACTGTCAGTAACGAGAGAGACAAGTGACAGAACAGAATAAAGCAAGCAAGGGTGAATTTTTGGAGTCTGAGGGTATATAGAAAAGGCACAAGCAGCCTTACATTCCACAAGAGTCCCTGAAAACACCCCCGTACCATAGAAGAGTGCAATAACTCATGGTGACAGGGAAGCACACCTTAGTCTGTCAGAAAAGCTTGTGAATGCTCACTATGCAAGAGGGCAGAGAGCCACATTTTCCATTGCCAGGCAAACACAAACTTTCAAAACGTTTAAAAAGATCCACATTTTAGTGCCTGAAGACAGGCAAACTTCAACTGCATGTTAAGTCCTCTTGGGTAAAACAACTCAACTTTGGACAAAGCCCAATAAATGAAGTGTCAGTCTGTTTATAAAGCTTAAATTATCTCTGCAAATTGGTACTGCATACATTCACCACCACCTCCCCCGCCAAAAGACAGTGGCTACTCAACTTTGGTACAGAGAATCAGGGTCAACTTGCCTGTGATACTTTAATGAATGACATGTGTTATATTGTGATATATACCCCCTTTTGACTCATGTTTTCTGCTCCAAAGGAGTGCAGTGAAAAGCAATGGACAAAAACCAATGACAGACAAGACTTCCCACAGAGACTCTTCTTGAGGATGGAGTTTATGGAAAATTCTGCCCCTCTCACTTGAGATTCCTTGATGGTAGCATGGGGTAGGCTGGGCCAGGTGGTCTTCCAGGTCCCCTCCAACCTGGATGTTCTAGGATACAGTTACCTGACCCAACTAATAGGTACCCAGTGAGTGTCCTTGCTCAGCCTCTCTAAGAGCGCTCTGAGCTGGCTGTACGCACTCTGGAGGTCCTTCTTTACCAGTACAGCATCCACCAGGTGCCCGTAATGCTGGTCTATGAAGGAGGCAGAGGCGGCCATCTCTTGCTGCTCCTCATCCTGCAAGGAAAAGGGGTAATTACGGAACAAGTGGGTTGTTATCCCCCTGACAAGTAATGGACTTACAACCTTTGTCATGGGCAGTGTTGCAGTCTCTAATTTATAGGCAATAAGTGCATGAATATGGCCCTTGAATAACCAACTGGGTACACAAGAACCAACTAGGTACACAAGGGCGTAGTGATGCTAGCCTATCCAACATCCAAGAAAAGTTCATGAATTGTAGCCATAATCACTGTTCAGTCATTCAGAAGATATCTACTGAGGACCTGTTAGCTGATATGAAGTGCTCTGGGGAGATGCTGAGTCTATCTGTGTGTATATATATGTCACTATCACACTTCTGTCTGAAGGTATTTCCAATATAGTACAATTATGGTACATGGCAATTTGGTTAAAATAATTACAGGAAAGAACCATAAATAGTATTCACTATATAAAAGCCAAGCAAGCATTTCTGGAATCAATGAGGGTAAAAAGGAAAAGAAGTAATTTGAATGCCCTCAGAGGATATCTTAATTCACCCTGTTGAACTCAGTTCTTCTTTTCATTTCCTCAAACCAGAGCCAACCACTTGCATAGTAGACAAAGGAGAGTTATTTAAGAAAGTCTGGGACAACCCTGACCCAATGCCCCATTTCCTTAGGATACCTGACTTCTATCAGATTGCTTTCCTGACACCTAACACTAAAGCACAGACAGCCAATGAGCCCTCCCTTCCCCCAACCTGTGCAAGTGTCTGAATCGTCATTCAGAAATACCTCTAGTAAGTCAAATTCCAAGCAGGTAGTTCACTGACAATGAACTTGGGTTTTGGAAGACAGGAAAGTGGCAGGATCCACTCTTAAGTAAAACTGCAAAGTGAAATTTATCACCGGCATTCACCCACCTCCCTTTCTATCCCTTTCCAATCCTCTGTTGCCTTCTCTCCTCTGCTTCTAGGGCTCAGTGTTTTTATTCTGTCATGGAAGGGGGTGAGCTGTCTCCCCCTAAAAGGACATTCCAGAATATTCCCTCCTCCTCTTCTATCACCAGTCAAAACCAGATTCCTTCTTTAGTGACAGTGTCCGTGCTTTCAGAAAGTATGTTCTAAAGGGCTAGGAAACAGTTTTTGCCTGCTACCGCAAAGACAGTAGAGACCTACAGGAAGGCTGAGACGATTTCTTCTCCTCACTTCTAACCCCCTAGGAAGGGAAAAAAAAACTATTGAGTTGGCCCAAAAGTTCGTTCAGATTTCTCCATGACATCTTACGGAAAAACCCAAACAAACTATTTTGCCAACCCAATAGATTAAATTGGGCGAAGCTTCCCAATTCTTTACGGTATCTTGCAGGGCTCCTCTCCTACTCAAAAGCACCCTGCAGCATCCCACTGCTGTCCTTGGATCTAACATCCTACTTCTCCCAACCCCTTACACACGCACATCCTATAGACCTGTTCACCACTTCTGGAGTTTCCTCTCCCCCAGGCACCCTCACGGTTCATCCTGGAAGCATGTATCTATTCGAGAAATTATAGAAGGGACTTTTCTTTTTTTTTGGCCCCTAAATCCCTCTATCTTCCTAATAAATATCTGTCTCTTGGAAGAACTCAAGTAAATCTGTAATGGAGTAAAACGTGTGACATTTGTTTTGCAGCCGTCAATCCCTTGAACCCTTTTCCTGACCTGTAAAGGTGGAACTCAACCACCTGCAGCTTCAGCAAGAGAGCCTCAGCCCTGAGCAGCATGTAGGGAAGACTCCCCCTGCTGTCCCTTGCCTCCATCTTGGATTAGCTTTCTGGACCTGAAGTTGGTGTTACAATTAAAAATTATTCAGGTTTGACTTAGGAGTTCAACAAATTATTGTGGTTTGTCACACTCAGATCAGGTGCCTGAAAGAGGTCAGTCCCTTATTTTCTGAGAGGATCCTCATGTGAAGGGGTGGAGGGTGGGAAACCCTGGTTAAGCCGCCCCTGTGTGAATCAGGTGGTGCTTCCAGCTGCCCCAACTTAAGCCTTCCAATCATCACATGACATCTGAGTCCGGGCAACAGGCAAAAATGGAAAGATGGTCTCATGCAGAAGGTACGTCTGCCCACATGCAGCTGTAACAGGCCCTTTTAGGCCTTGGGAGATGAAATGATCACCTTGAAAACTTACAAGTGGGGCTGCTGCATCCTCACAAGCTGGAGACATGGGTGGCGTCTTCCTTTTTTCCTGAACTGCAGGTTTTACAAATATAACATAGGGTTTAAACTCTGAGGTCCTCAGTTGTTGCAGTGCCTGAAAAAGAAAGTTCAGGAATGTTATATACTTCGAGAATATTTTATTGTGAAATGTATTTCTCGAATACTAAATAATGGTGTGCCTCATCACATCACCCCAGTGGCAAAGGTCCTGACTATATGATCATATGACAACTGACTTCAACCACGCAGACCACCTGCTCATTTTCCCACTCTTCACACTGGGCTCAGCTGGGCCCTGGAGGCTCACTCGCTGAGAACAGAGGTTCCAAAGCCTCAGTTCCGAGAGCTGCCATCTCTCTTATCTCTGCCCACCCTCTCCCAAGCTCTAATTAGCCTTCATACACCCTTCTTTGCCTGCCTACTCCTGAAGGAAAAACCAGCAGGATTCATTGGGTGTATCTATTTAGTCAGACGTCATCAATTTGGACTAATGCAAAATTTGTGCTATCACACAGGCTGCCTCCTTATGATATTCAAAGAAAAAAAAGTTTGTTAAGCAAATGAAGAGATTAAGAGATCCCTTGAAGTAAACTGTAAAGACTTTAAAAGGTTTTCCATATGCAAATTGTCCTGTTAATTAGCTCATTTTATTATGATGTGAGCTTCTATTCGGATACACTGGTATTAAACTGCTATGTATACAGTTTGCATTCCCCCACCCAAATCATAAAATCACTTCTCAAAAAATTTTTGAAATTCAGACTATTTTAATTTCAACTACCAACTCCCAGGAAGTTCAAATTAGTGAGGATTTTCCTTTCTGGACATAAGGTGCTTTAGGGAATCTGTTTCAAGTCTAGCTCTGTAAAATAACAGTTTATGTGATAAAATCAGAACTCTGTTTCCACACAGGGGGAAAAAATGCCCAGACTGAGTTCAAAGCTTAGAAGTTTTTCTCAAAGACAAGGTGAAAAAGATGGTTAAGCCCCTGCGGGGTGTGCGGGACTGGAAATGTTTCTGAAACACTTCACAAGGTCAAGTCTGCCCATTTTCCCTTTCAAATTGCTCTCCTGACTGCCTCCCTCAGTGGTCCTCTAAGCCACTGACTTCACTTGTCCTAGTTGGGAAGGGGGTGGCCCAGCTTTCATTGGTGCATTTATATCTAACTGACTGTCCAGAAGAGCCTGGCAGGCTATAGTCCACGGGGTCACAAAGAGCCGGACATGACTTCACAACTAAACAACAACCCTGACTGTCACATCTAATGGACCAGTTGGTGCCATCAGCTGCTGCATGACTTACTGCATGCAATCTATCCCAGGTCTGTGGGCCACCAAGAGGGTCCCTTCAATTAAGGGAGTTTCTGCACAGAGGTGCATATTTGGGGTAAAAAGCTTTCATTAGTCAAAGGGATACCCAAGGAGATGTTTGGGGTTTTGTTTGCTTTGGTTGCACCACGTGGCATGCAGGATCTTAGCTCCCCAATCAGGGATCACACCTGTACCCCCTGCAGTGGAAGCACGGAGTCTAAACCACTGGATCCAAGGGAAGTTCCAAGGAGACCCAAAGAGATACTAACATTCACTGCTCTGGAATAAAAAGCCCTTGCACTGAGGTTGAATGTTCTATAAAATGTATAGCCCCCGAGTTTACAAATTCCATTAATGGGAAATCCCTAACTGGCCCCAGGAACTCACATCTGGCTCCACGTCCACCAAACAAACTTTGTTTTTGGCCATCACAACCCGAATGGCTTCCAGGCTGGTTCCGTAGAGGTTTTCCTTATATTCACCATGCTCCAGGAACCTAGAACACCAACCACCAGAGGGGAAAAAAAAGGCTTTCGGCTCCCAAGCTCGCTTGAGTTCGCACCGAAGGTAAATGTGACGTGAAAGTCGCCCAGTCGTGTTTGACTCTTTGCGAGCCTATGGACTATACAGTCCATGGAATTCTCCAGGCCAGAATACTGGAGTGGGTAGCCTTTCCCTTCTCCAGGGGATCTTCCCAACCCAGGGACTGAACCCAGGTCTCCCGCATTGCAGGCAGATTCTTTACCAGCTGAGCCACAAGGGAATCCCAAGAATACTGGAGTGGGTAGCCTATCCCTTCTCCAGTGGATCTTCCTGACCCAGGAATCAAACCAGGGTCTCCTGCACTGCAGGCGGATTCTTTACCAACTGAGCTATCAATGGCCCACCACAGCTACCACCCCCGCCCACCCCCGCCCCACTTTCTCTGCCTTTCCCGGGAAGCCTTCCCAGGAGGTCAAGTGGAAGATTGGCCAGATGAAGAGACACACAGCTGCACGGAGGCCCCACTGGCCCATCAAGATGACATACTTGCTGTGATGCAAGTCGGCCTCAAATGTTTGCCTAGAGACAAAGTGATACTCTACTCCTTCCTTCTCATGGCTCTTCCTGGGCCTGGTGGTATCTGTGGAAGACAGAAGGACCACTGGGCAGAGATGTCATGTCACAGCAAGGCTGTGCTCTCATTCCTTTCAGAGGTTCATCGCTGATTTGTGTACAAACACCCACTTCCCTTCATCAAGGGTCCCTGTGTGCAGGTATGCCATTGATTTGCACAGCTCTGTGATGTAGGCAAAAGGAGGCCCCAGTTTTGCAGGTGAGGAAACTGAGAGGTGCAGAGGTTAAGCCCCGTTCTGAGGTCCCGAGGCTGGCAGGGAGCAAAGCCAGGCTGAACACACTGTCTCAGGCCAAGTGTATGCCCCTAACCACTCAGCAAAACTGCCTCACTGATGCTGCAGGTTTTAAAGAATTACTAAAGGAATTCCTAGTCCTCTAAGTTTTAAATTCCCGTTTGTTCCTCTTTTAAAAAATATTTTAATTTATTTATTTGGCTGCACCAGGTCTTAGTTGTGGCACACAGGATCTTCTATCTTCACTTCAGCGTGCAAATTCTCAGTTACAGCATATGGGATCTAGTTCCCTGACCAGGGATCGAACCCAGCCCCATGCATAGCCACTGGAGCATCAGGGAAGTCCCTCCTAATTGTTTTTCTTTTTGAGAGCCAAAGAGCCAAAAACTCAGATGACCCTGCTGTATGCTTTTAATTCTTTATTCAATTATTTCTCATTTTGAGAGGAAAGGAGACGTGAAGACAGACAGTCCCCTTATGGACTGGATGTTTCTGCACAGGTGGCTCTTACACAGTTTTAAAGCACATAGTGTTTTCCCTCTGATTTCCAAAATAGAATCAAAGTGCACACCTCTAGGGAAAATCAGATTCCCCATAGAACAAGGAACACACTCAAAGCAGTACACAGCTTTTTCCAGAGCATTCTGAAGGAAAAGAAGGGATCTCAGAGGGCAGCCACCCAGGCGATGCTCTGCACTTTAATGTGTGACCTCTTTGTCCAACCTCTGGCAAAGCTGCTAGGGTCACTTGTGACCATGTGCTTGTGTTAATACTTTTATTCACTCACTGATTACATTCTAAACACCTTAGATGAGTATATGAGACCCTCTTGATCAACCCAGCCTCCCATTCAGCTTCATACCCCACCAATCACCCACACTAAGCTCCTCACTCCCTCACACTGCTACTCTGGGTCACATCTTCAAACCTTTGCATTTGTTCTCTTGATATAGAGAACTCGTCCTTCTCTGCCTGGAAAACTCCTATTTACTCTTCAAAACCCAGCATAAAAGTCACTGCTGCTGGGAGTCAAGGCCGCAAGAAATCTTCGTGTGCACACACGTGCATGCATGCACATACACACAAACACACACACTCAGACCCTCTTACGTGGAATGGCAACACCGAAGTGCTGAGGGTTCTCTGCCACCACCTTCTGCTTCAGCTCATGTAGTCGGGCTCCCAGAGACCCTGAGAAACAAGAGGAAGGCTGCCAGGTTCCAGCTGGGCTCCCTCCCTTCCCCGTCAGGGAGGAAACCAGCCCATTCTCTGGAGATGTCACCTACCAATCAGAACCACCAGGCGGGGCCGCTCGCCAGGCTGGTGCTGGTACCTGGTCACCTCCTCGTAAGTCGGCAGCTCTGAAGACTCAGCTACTGCAGACGTCTTTCCTTCCTGTGGGCTTCCCAGTCTCTCTCTGCGGCCCAGCCGGAAGCTCCTCCGAAGACCAGCTTGGAGAGAAGGGCAGGGGGACACCGTGGTATTTGTCCCAGCATCTCCCTATAGACTTTCTCTACCTGGTCAGACCTGGAGATGCAACTGAGACCCACTGGCCTCTCCCAACCACCTCCTGCTACAGGATGCACAGTAATATGATGAAAGAGGGACCACTTGGCACCCAAAATTAGGGTTCAAGGCTACTATCTTACTTGGCATGTGACTGACCTCAGGCAAGTCATCACCCCTCTGAGCCTCAGTTCCCCTATCCATGAAAGGAGACACAAATCTACAAAAGCAATGGGTGCTCCTAGATTGGATCCTGGGTCAGGGGAAATGCTCTAAAGGACATTACTGGGACAACAGCAAAAATGTTGATACGAACAGCATAAATTAAAAAAAAAAAAAAAATATATATATATATAAGAAATTCCCAGAATTGATAATAGCCCTAGATTATAAGAAAATGTCCTTGTCCTAGAGAACACATGCTGAGCTATTTAGGGGTGAAGGGATATGATGGCCGCAACTAGCTCTCACATGACTCAGGGTGGAGGATTAAATGTGTATATGTGGGACTTCCTTGGTGGTGCAGTGGTTAAGAATCTGCCTGCCAAGGCAGGGGACATGGGTTCAGTCCCTGGTCCGGGAAGATCCTATATGCCTCGGGGCAGCTAAGCCCATGCACCACAACTACTGAAGCCCATGCACCTAGAGTCTATGCTCCACAACAGGATAAGCCACCGCAATGAAAAGCCCTCACACCACAACGAGACAGTAGCCTCTGCTTGCCGCAACTAGAGAAAGCCTATGTGTAGCAATGAAGACCCAGGGCAGCCAAAAATACTCCTAAAAAAAAAAAAAAAGACTTAATAGTCTTAAAAATGTGTTTATGCAGAAAAAGAGAATGATAGAGATAATACGGTAAAGTGTTAACGTCTGGTGAACCAAGGCGTAGAGTATACATACGGGAGTTCTTTGTACAATTCTCACAGCTTTTCAGTAAGCTTGAAATCACTCCTGAATGAAAGGCCTTTGAAAAGATTTACCAAAATAAAAGAAGCAAAGGTACTTCAGAGACTGGTAAAAGGCGCCACTGCCGTATAGGGGTGGAAGAAACACTGAATAAGCTACAATTGGGGTTATGGTAATAATAAAATTGGTACTAAGGTAGGGGTCCTTGTCCAGGGCGCTGCTCCCAGTGGCTGGATGGAAGCTGGGGGCAGGCTGGGGACCCCGGGGCCAGGGCAGGCTCAGCTTGGCCTCTGGCTAACAAGACTGAAAGGAAATGTAGGTCCCACAGACTCAGCTGCCCTTGAGGGGTTCCTGGGTCTCAGTCACCTCTCCCTGACCCAAGAGCCCACGATGGGCTAGGTTATGCGTGGGTGGGGGAGGGGTGTTAAGGCAGGGGTGGAGGAGAGCCCCCATTACTTACCCACGTAGTGTCCTTTGAAATACCCCTCACAGTCACAGGTCTCTGGGAACCAAACAGAGAGGGAGGCTGGTGAGCCAGGCTGGACACACGTCACAGCCCAGAGGTACCTGGCCACAGGTAGCCAGGCAGGACCCTCCGGGATGGAGTCTCAGAGGGGCTTGGGACAAACACCATGTTCCAGTCAGCCCTAGGTGAACAAATTCCTCTGTTTCACCCAGTGCTCCATGCTTAGGCCACAAACAGCCTTTCCAGACCTGGTAGGGTTCGGGGTCAGCAGGCCCCATTTCAGCCCCTCTGAGTTAGGGCCTGTGAGGATAAGGAGGGGAGATACACTCGCCCTGCCCTGCCCTCCTGTCTCCTGCCCGCTGCCCAGGCAGGTCACGTGACCAGTCCAGCCAGAATCCGGGGAGGGCTGGGCCCGTGTCCCCACCAGCTCTGCACGCCTGAAGGAGCAGATCGGTCCGGCTGGCAGAGCCGGGAGTGAGGTGCCAGGAGGGGTGCCTGACGGGCACCGCCCCCCCAGGAGGAGTGGGTGAAGGGGCTTGTTCAGACAGTCTACAGAAAAGGGACCTTGTCCATGCACACAGGGGACAAATACCAGGCCTACCTTTGTCACAGGGCTCATCATCTGCGGTTTGCACAAAAGACAGATGGAGCAGCGTTAGCAGAGGGAAACCGGGAGGCCCCGCCACCGAGAGGCAGCAACAGCCTCGGGTCCTCAGGAGCCCTCCATCTGTCCCCTGTTTCTCTCCTCCAACAAACCTGTGATCTGAGCTGCGGCGCATTATTAAACCAAGACTTGCTCTAATTAGTTTTCCTGTGTGTGTCTCATTAGCGGCCCAAAGAAAGCCTGCTCGTTACTGGCTTAAGTAAGCGGCCTCAGGGCCAACGTACTCAGCAGCCCCTCCGACTGGAGAGCAAGTCTGGAAACGCAGCCACACAGCCCAGGGAGCAGCTCGCTGAAGGGTGTCTGTGGCAGACTGGGACCTCTCCCGCTTTTCTGGGGTCTGAGACTCGCCTGGGCAGACACAGATGCAGATGATGGCAGAGCACAGAGCAGGGCAGCCGGCCAGCTGCGCTCCAGTCACCCGGTGTGCTTCTAACCCCCCAACTTGGTTCCGAGCCCCACTCTCGACCCCCCGCTAGAGAGGCCATCCCCTGACGTTTCTTCACCACCAGGGGCTCTAACCTGGGGGCTCTGGAACCCTGTTCCCAACCCCACTTCCTTGACCTCATGAGCCTCTGTTTAACTATCTTGGAAAAAAGGATGACCCTGACTCCACTACGAACCAGAGCTGTTGTGATGATTACAAGGCAAGAAGGTAAGTGAAAGTATTTTGTAAAAGGTAAGGGCTGCACAGAGTAAAATTCCCAGGTAAAATTCAAGACACTAAGTTAAATGTGAATTTCAGATAAACAGCGAAGGGACTCAGCCATACATATACATGTAGCCATTCTCCCCCAAACTCTCCCCCACCGCATCCAGGCTGCCACATAACCTTAAGCAGAGTTCCATGTGCTATATAATAGGTCCTTGTTGGTTAACCATTTTAAATGTAGCAGTGTTTACATGAGAATGTCCCAAATATTGCATGGGATATACTTATATTAAAAACCGATTCATTGTTTATCTGAAATTTGAATTTAACTGGGAGTCCTTTTCTTTTATTTATCAAACCTGGCTGCTAACACAGAGGGTGAGATCACTCACAGCCATCTCCAACCCCTTCCAGTGTCAGTGGTTCTTACGTTGTCAGGGTCAGGGGGCCCCTTGGGGATCTAAGGAAAGCTGTGGAGCCTCTCACAGACACAACACGACACACACCTACAGTCTGCACACAATTCTGGAAGCGGCATCACCATGCCCTGCAGTGTTATCTATGGGCTCTCAATATAGTAGCTCCTCTCCAGGGAATAGCTCCCCACCACCTACCCCCATTTCTCCTCCTCACCCCTCTCCCCAGGCCCCCCTCCCTCAGGAGGTCTGAGAGCTCAGACAGGAGTACCCACTCCAGCCCAGCGCTTGCTTCTTCCCCACATGATGTCCCAGGGTCCTAGGGTCCTAACCCCAGCTCCTCCCTGAACTGCTTCCCTGAAGTGCCATCCTGCCAGACTACTCACAGTGGGGCTTCTTGAGGCTCTGGGGACTCGGCAGGGTGCCTGTGGCTCTCCGGTAGTTCAGTCGCCTATGGGGACAAAAGGGGATGGGCAGGCCAATGAGCTGGATGAGAGAACCAGTCAGAGGAAACCTTCTGGAAAACTCAGGGAAACCAAGGCCTGGATCCCACAGTGGGGTACAGCCTGGCACTCCAAGGGCCTCCTGGCTTCGCACTGAGTTCCAGTGCAGAGGGACATTTGCACAGGTGCTCACAGCTCTGTGAGGAAAAAACTAAGCTTCTTGCTCTGAGAGATGCTTGCCCAGCCTAAGGTGGTCATTCACACACAGAGGGGGCAGAGCCCAGTGTCCATGATCAGTGGGTGGTTGTTACTTTCCCAAAGCTGATTTTCAAGGAAAGGAAGCCCCTTCTCCACAGTCACCCGGCCTCCCCATCTCTGAGGAAGCCAGAAAACAGCAGGACAACTCTTAGGAGAAGTCAAGGGTGAAAGCGACTCTAATTTAATGCCCTAACCACCCTCTCCCCAGCCCAATGGAGAGCTCAGCCTGGCACTTTATTCAATGTGGCCTTCAGTGGAGAAGCAGCTTCCAAGGCCTCATCTCTGAGCTGACACCCAGGGCTCCTGGAGCTGTCTAGATTTCCACAATTAAATGCAGCTGGAGCGCCTTCCCCCACAACCTGTGAAGCCAAAGACGCAGATGGGTCTGAGGCTGCCCCGAGGAAACAGAGCAGCAGTCTTCAAACTCCAGCCCCTCAGAATCACCTGGAATATCTGTTAGAACGTAGAGCTCAGACTCTGGCCCTGGGGTCTCTGATTTAGCAGGTCTGGGGCAGGGCCCAGGCAGGGACTGGCTTTTCTAACAAATTCCTAGGGGATGCTAATACACCTGGGGACCACACCAGGAGAGCCACTGAAATGGATGAACCCTGAGGTTTGTACATACAGCGCCATGCCACACCCCCAAAATGGAAGAGGGCTACAAATCTCAGGAGAAGCATTGCAGGTGTAAATGCCACACTCTCTGACCCAGGGTTTACGCTTTTGGAAATCTAGCCTAAGGAATCAATTTGAAATATGAGGACCAGACTATGTGCACGATAATTATTACAGCCTTGTAGCAGTGAAACATTGAAGAGAGCTTCAACATAGAGCCACAGGGAAGAAGAGAAGTCACTTGAGGTATGGCCTTTCTTCCATGAAGCCTTCCATGCTGGCCCAGACTAGGGCCAGTCCTCCTGCTAAGACCTGGTATCCTCCTCACACCCATCACGTTTTATATGAACTGTTCGTCTGAACCACGTGTGACTTTTCAGCTAAACTGTCAGCTCCTACAGGGCAGAAACCATAGTTGCTGCCTGTGAATAAACAGTACATCTCCTGATGAAATATTATATTACCATTAATTCATATTATATTGCGATTAATTGGGCTTCCCTGGTGGCTCAGATGGTAAAGAATCCACCTGCAATGTGGGAGACCTGGGTTTGATCCCTGGGTTGGGAAGATCCCCTGGACAAGGGAACGGCTACCCACTCCAGTATTCTGGCCTGGAGAATTCCATGGACAGAGGAACCTGGCCGGCTATATAGTCCATGGGGTCGCAAACAGTCGGATACCCTGAGTGACTTTCACACTCTTCACTGTTAATTAATAGTATAGAATAAATACTATTATTCTATAGTAATGCTGGAAATGCTCACGTCAAAATGTTAAGTCACCAAAAAAAAGAAAAGGCAAGACCTCAAATTCTATATGCACCACTCACATAACAGGCACAAGAAGGAAATAAATTATGCTGTTTAGATAAGTCGCTCAGTCATGTCTGACTCTTCGCGACCCCAAGGACTGCAGCCCACCAGGCTCCTCTGTCCATGGGATTCTCCTGTACTCTTGCCTGGAAAATCCCGTGGACAGAGGAGCCTGGTGGGCTGCAGTCCTTGGGGTAGCGAAGAGTCAGACATGACTGAGCGCCTTCACTTTCACTTTTCACTTTCCCATGCATTGGAGAAGGAAATGGCAACCCACTCCAGTGTTCTTGCCTGGAGAATCCCAGGGACGGGGGAGCCTGGTGGGCTGCCGTCTCTGGGGTCGCACACAGTCGGACACGACTGAAGCGACTTAGCAGTAGCAGAGGCAGATAGTGGTGAGACTGGGTAATTTTCTTTTCCTTACCCTCCTCTCCTGTATTTTTATATTTTATTTTTCAACTTGCCCTAGTAGGCATTATAAAAAATACATTAATTTAATAGTCCAGATTTATATACACTGACTAAAATCTCAAACACACATCACTACCGATGATGAGAGAAGAGCCAACACAAGCACACTGGTACTTCGCTTACAGAAGGACACCCTGTGGGCACCCCCGCCCCGGGATTTACTAGCAGAAATTTGGGGCTCTGCCATGTACTTATGCCTCTGGCCACTCTAGAACCACACCCCTTTACAACACGCCCCAGACCCACCTTTCCTGGAACTGCTTGGAAGGGATGAGGCCAGCTCGAAGGTTGGTGTCCCCCACTCGCTTGGCCTGCCACCACGTGGGGTCATCCTGACTCACCACCTCCAGGACCTGCCTGCGCTGGAAGGGCAGGCCTGCCTCCTGGCAGGGAATGGCCCGGTCTTCCCGAGGGTTGTAGTGGAAGAGGGCCCGCATGAACACCTGCAAGGGAGGAGCTAGGTGAGACAGCCTGAAAGCACTGACATGTCTATGCCACATGGAAGGCCGAAGGAGGCTGTTCACAATTAGGAAGAACAAGCAGTGTCAAGAATAGAAGGCTAATCAGAAACCCACCACACCTATTTTCTTACTGTTGTTCAATCATTTTTAATATCCCACTCGGGAAATCCATCAAGAATCAAAAAAATGGGGACTTCTCTGGTGGCAAAGTAGTTAAGACTCCACCTTCTGAAATGCGAGGGGCCTGGGTTCGATCCCTGGTCGGGGAACTAGATCCTCCACGCTGCAACTAAGAGTTCACCTGCCACAACTAAGTTCCTGAATGAGGCTGCAGAGAGGAAGGAGGATCCCGATGGCTGCAGTTGGGACCCGGTGCAGTCAAATAAATAAATAAATGCTTTAAAAACCATCAACTTGCTAAGCTATTTTAAAAAGAAAGAATCAGAAAACGATTTACGGATTTCCCTTTCCAACCTAAACATCTCCTTATTAGCCTGACCTGCTGTCCTTACAATAGCCTCTCAGCCTACACAAAGCAACCATTAGTCTTGGGAGCAAAAAACCAAAGGCAAGCACAATTTCTAACTCAAATGTTATTTCTGATATGCTAACTGCCCCTAATAATGTCAGCAGCCATCTGTTAACTAAGTAGTCTAGATGTTTTGATAAGAACACGAATGTCAATGAAACTACTGTTACCGATTCTTCATCATCACTTTTCAGTGGGTAATTGACAGTCATGTCTTTGACAGTTCAGTCCTACCTCATGAGCCACATACTTGGCCAACCCCCAGCTCTCTTCTGTACCCAGAAGCCATCCCTCTAGAGAACAGGATGGGGACAGCATTGGGTCCCATTTCTTCATTCTCTTCTGTAATTCAGTGGCATGGATTTATTTATTCCTACTTCCAAATCATTATGGCCCAATTGCTTTAACAGCAAAATAGCGGGGGGAAAAAGGCCAGAGGTTTTCCTTAGACAAATCCAAATCCCTTAGGTGACAAGCAAAAGAGATTCAGTTAGACAATAGTATGAATTTTCTGGCCACATATTAATATTATGAGGACAGGGACCCTCATTTAGCCATACATGTCACCAGGCTCCCAGGCACTCAAAAGAAGGCCAGCCCTGACCAAGGACCTAGCGAAGAGAAAAATATTCAGAAAGGATGGACTAAGAGATAAGCTACCCATTTTGTCCTCCAGGAAAACCAAATCCTCTCCCTGTATCAAGTTAGAACCTGCAGAAGCTGCATACGGAGACCATACCAGCTTGTCCCAGGAAGAACAACCTTCCATCAGGTATTATGTGTGCCCTGGGATTCAACTGAAGGCGCAAATAAGAAATCGTCATATGAAGATGATTTCTTCATTTGCGTAAAAAAACTGTCAGACATTGTCTGCTATTAATTGACATTCATCAAATTATTTATTGACACCTACTCTATGCCAAGTGTTTTCATGCCCTGTCTTTCCTGCTCCTGGTCCTGGGAGATGGGGGCGGAAAATTAGTTTTGAAAAATCAGCATGCTTCCTTCCATCTTCCATGAGAAGTATGTAATTCATTATGTTCTCCTTTTTGCCTTGGCTGCCAGAAAGTTCAGATCCAAGTTTACTGGGAAGTCAGAGTAATGCCTCTTCCATCCTCCCTACCACCATTTCCGCTCAGGGTTTAATAATCTCTCATCTGGGTTTTTACAACTCCTACCAGTTAGTCAATAGTATGAATTTTCTGGCCATATATTAATATTATGAGGACAGGGACCTCATAACTAACTAACTCCTAACTTTCAGACTCTTACCAGGCGCCCTGGACCCCATCTCCACCCTCCTCCCCTCACTGCCCTAGGGAGCTTTGTAAAACACAAATGTGATTTCCATCGCTTCCCTCTCAGAACCAAACAAGCAAAGAACACCAAAAATCTAAATACCTTTAGGAGCTTCTCACTGCCTCTGAGGCTATTACTTAGCCTGTGGGGTGCCTTCCCATATTCCCCAGGGGCCTTACCTTTTCAGTGCACCCCACCCTGACTGCCTAACGACTTCCTCCAGCCACTAGGATCTGCTCCCCCCTAATTCAGCAGGGAGGAACTGCTCGGAATCAACCCCTGGGGTACAGCCTGGTGAGAGTTGGTGTCTAGATTCTCCCCTCCCCAGCTCTCCCAGCTGTTAGGAGGAATGGAGGAGGCATGGTCTACAGGGGACCCTGAATTCTGAAGCAGGATTAAGCTCTGGTTGTCTGCAGTGGTAACTTGCTGAGAAGACACCCTTTGTTGCACTGGCTGCCTTCCCTTCCCCAACCCTGTTCTGGTGTTTCCTGGGGTCACTGCCAAATAAACAATTTGCACTCAAATCCTTGCATCGGGGTGGGCTTCTGAAATCTAAGCAGGGATTATGCCAAAACTCTGAACAAAGCATTCAAGGCCATTCAGACAGAGCCTTAACCCACCTCACCAGCACACCACCCCCTCCTCCTGGAGGCCCACACAGTGCACTTTCTCATGGACCTCATACTCCTCTCTGCCATGTCTGTGAGCCCCCACTTATGCAGGCCCTTCTGCCCGCCCTTCTCTTCTCCCTCTTCTAGGCTCACTGCCAGCCCTCCTATTATATGCCACCTTCCAAAGTGCCTAGGGACTTCCCTGGTGGTCCAGTGGTTAAGAATCCACCTGCCAATGCAGGGACACGGGTTCGATCCCCGGTCTGGGAAGATTCCACATGCCTCGGAGCAACTAAGCCCATGTGCCACAACTACTGAGCCCTAGAGCCCCATGCATTGCAACAAGAGAAGCCATTGCAATGAGAAGCTCGTGAAACACAACTAGAGAGTAGCCCCTGCTCACTGCAACCAGAGAAAGCCCACATGCAGCAACGAAGACCCAATGAAGGGGAAAAAAAAAGTGCCTAGAACTCTGCTGCAGTCCATGGGTCACAAAGAGTAAAACACAACTGAGCGACTGAACTGAGAACTCTGCACAGAATTTTCCTGAAGCACTTATCACGTTT
Source organism: Capricornis sumatraensis (assembly GCF_032405125.1). Taxonomy (NCBI): domain Eukaryota; kingdom Metazoa; phylum Chordata; class Mammalia; order Artiodactyla; family Bovidae; genus Capricornis; species Capricornis sumatraensis. Next base: position 93,845,309 of record NC_091076.1, read on the forward strand.
CAAGGAGACACTGGGTCCCCGGCCTCCCATACTGAATCAGGAAACCTCTAAGCTACTAATCATCCTGGTCTCCAGCATCTGGCAGGGCACTTGGCACAGAGCAGGTGCCCACCAAAGGTAGGCTCCACCAGGAATTGAACAAATGGCAGTTACTTAATTGGGCCTGAAGCCGGAACATTTGGTATCTTCTCCTCCTCTTCATGGCCTGGCTTTTCTACTTCAATTAGAAGAATCTTGTCTTTTATTAGCAAGCTACGTCAAATCCTGTTTAGAAGAGATGGGGTACAAACAAATGAATCACTTGGTGACTGAATTACAAGTCTCTACCGAGCACTTGCTCCGAGGACCAGATGGATGATCTCTTCCTGAGTGACTGTTTCAAAGACAGGGCTGGAGTCCCGCCACCCCCACCACCCCCCTTGCCCACTCCCTTGCCTTCAGCTCCCCCATACCTTGCTGTCCTTTAGGCGGTCTTCCTCCTGGGTGGCTGGGATGATTTTCAGGGTGATGGATCCCTGGGACTGCGCCTGAAAGGAGACAGCACATGACCATGTCATCTCCCAGGTCTAACCCTCGAGGACATCACATGTTACCTCCCTGATCTGGAAACTCACATGCAGAAGGAAAGTTGGACGTGCAGCCTCCCCTATGACCTGCCCTTCTGTGGTGACACCCAGATGAATTAACTCAAGCATTTTTATGGGACAAAGGGACAGAACACTTTTCTCTCTCTTTTTTTTTTTGGCCACACCACACAGCTTGCAATATCTTAGTTCCCTGACCAGGGACTGAACATGGGCCCTGGAGAATTGAAGGCATGGAGTCCTAACCACTGGAGCACCAGGAAAGTCCCCAGAAGATTCTAAATGAGAACTTGAGAACAATGCATACAACAAATACAGCTCTCTCTCTCCCTCCTGACCTCTAGTGCCCTCAAGCACTTCCCTTCTTTTCTCTTGGGTTATTTTCATATCCTCGTTCAATTTCATTTTCCTCTTTCCTGCCTGATTTGGGGCTGGTTCCCAACCAGCACTTCCCTGTTGACCTGCATCTTCCCCAATCTCAGGTCCCCCTCCCTTCTACCAGAGACAGATCCTGCACCCCACGTGGGGGCCCATTAGAGCACATCTCACCCGATACTGTCCCTGATCCCGCCTCACTCTGGAACATGGGAGGCTGGCGCCCAGAACCAGGGGAAAAGGAGAGGGGGCAGAAAGACTGAAGGGTCTGCTTGCAACCAGGGTCCCCTGTAGTCAGGGCCTTAAAGAGTGGGCCTCTGAACTTTAGATCTCATCCCATTTCCAACTCCCCAAACCATTAAAAGTTAGCAAACAGTGTCGTGCTGGAAGAGGATGCCTGAGGATTATAGAGGTCAGAACTATGACAGGGGCTTTTTATAATTTCAGTTTTGACTTCAATTCCCAGAATGGACTGAGAAGGTTGTTTCCATCCCAGCACTGGCTACCCTAGAATCCTTTCGCAGTTGTGAAGTGCAATGCCCTCTTCCAGATGTTTACATCCTAATGATAACCACACCTTGGTTGAGAAACCATCCCTACCCCTATTGAACAGGAAAGGAAATCAAAACTTGATGATTTGATGACTTGTCCATCAAGGTTACACAAGACACTCCTGGTGGCTCAGTTAGTAAAGAATCCACCTGCCAGTGCAGGAGACGTGGGTTTAATCCCTGGGTTGGGAAGATCCTCTGGAGAAGGAAATGACAACCCAATCTAGTATTCTTGCCTGGGAAATCCCATGGACAGAAGAGTCTGGCAGGCTACAGTCCACGGGGTCACAAAAGAATCAGACACAACTTAGCGACTAAACCACCACCACCAGCAAGGCTGCACAACTGTAACGTGATGGAGACAAGATTCTAACCCAGGACCAGCTGACCCCAAAGCCCTTGCTCTCCTGTGCTACAGCCTTTTACTCCATGTTCCTCAGCTCTTCAGAAGAGGGGACCCTTTCAAGAGGCTCTTCTAGAAGAGTCCTCAGGAAACAAGGCTGGGGGTAGGGAGAATGGCTGTGCTGAAGACAGAGTCTGAGAGAGGCAGGTGGTCTGGGCACTCCCCTCCTCCTGTCCCCAACACCCCCCACCCCCGCCCTGGTGCAGGGTACACTGTAAGGTCACTAGGCCTGCAGTCTCCCCATGAAAACAGGGAGACTGGGCTAGATCAGCCCTGGCTCCAGGAAGCGCCCTGGTCTGGGTCTCTGAAGAACCACCGCACCCCCAGCTCATGCACAGCACGGACCAGAATCTGGCTAATCTCGTCGGGCCGCTTGTGCAGGACTGTGATCCCGTTCACTTCCCGGAGCTCGTCTCCAACGTGGACCAGGCCTAGGAGACACAAGGGCTGACAGTCAGCACAGCAAGGGGGCCAAGGTTCCCAGAGTGCGAAGTTTTAGGCACCTCTGGCACCTGCCTACAGAACCCAAGCAGGGGAGATTCAAGGTTTAAAGGTAGTGGATGGGACTGGGATGAACTTATCCCCAGGAGTGCTGGGTGGCTCACCTCAAATCACAGCCTCACAGCAGCCTGGTGAAACCCCCCAGTTTACAAACAGTCAGCTGAGATTCAGAAAAGCGATGCAGCTTGCCCAAGGCCACACTGCTAAGAAATAATGGAGCCAGTGCACAGACGCAGTTACTTGGCTATAGAAAGCCTATGTTCTTTCTGCTGTCACCTCTGCTTCTTTAAAAATATCATTAACTCTTCCCCTGCCTGGGTGTACAGACATAACTCCAAGGACATCCTTCTCCAATGTTACATGAAAACTGAAGGGCACCAGAGAAGATGGAGTCAAGAGTGTTAGACACACCTGTCTGTTGGCCTCTGCTTTAATGACAAGCAACTCTGCATATGGGGCCCTATTTGCCACTCAACATGGACACCAGTCCAGAAGCAGCAGCATCACCCAGGATGCAGGAAGGGCTGCAGAAGTCTTGGTACCACCCAAGACCTGCTGAGTCAGAATCTGCATTTTAACAAGACACTTGGGCCATTTCTGTGCTTGTTAATGGGATGCACTGGTCTTAGGGCTCCCATCACAATGGTCCCCAGACTTTTGGGGGCAACACTCCCCTACCCCAGGAGATCTGCCTCCCAACTTAGTTCTCCCACGCACCAAAGATTCTTTTTCTTTTTCTTTTTTCTTTTATATTGGAATATAGTTGATTAACAATGTTGTCAGCTTCAGGTATACAGCAAAGTGATTCAGTTACATACATACATGTATCTATTCTTTTTCAAATTCTTTTCCCATGTAGGCTATTACAGAGTACTGAGCAGTTTCCTGTGCTATATTCAGTAGGTCCTTGTTGGTTATCCATTGTAAATACAGCAGTGTTTACATGTCAATCCCAGACTTCCTATCCCCTCTCCCGCCCATCCTCTCGGGTAACCATAAGTTTGTTCTCTAAATCTGTGAGCCTGTTTCACAACAGTGATTCTTAACTTGTTTTCTACTCAAACAAATCTGGGACATGAACACGCTCCCCATGGTAACTGAGGCTGGCTAAGGCAGCTGGGGTGTCAGGAAAGGGTGTCTTGCTCCCTAGTTAGGATTTACCTACCAAGTTCAACTACCACAATCTCCAGGCTAAGCCAATGCACAAACCCTCCTGATGACCCTCAAAGGACTCCATGCCTGACCTATTTTCAAACAAATAAAATTTCTACTGGGCTTAGGAAGGAGAAGAGAATTCCAGTCCCACTCCCAGAAAGTAAAGCACATCCCGAACAGGCGAGCCAGTGGGAGAAGGGAAGGAGACCCATGACCAAAGGAGGAAGGCTGGGGGGACCATGGCCGTGAACGTGGCCAGGCCGGCACGGATGCCACTCACCGCTCCGGTCTGCTGCGCCCCCTCGCATGATCCTGGCCACCACGACAGCCCCTGAGTGCTCATCTCGCCGGATGGTGGCCCCCTGCATCAGAGACAGAGCAGGCAGGCCCCTAAGAAGCAGCCTCGAATCTCAGACTCTGACTCTCTGGACCAGAGAGAGCCTTCCCCTCCCACCCCTGTTCCTCCCTCTGCCACCCCAGGGGGGACAGCCCAGCAGGCACCTTGCCATGCTGAGGACAAAATAAAACCAACATCTCAAATTAGTATAGCACAGCACTTTAAACAAAGCACGATTGTAACACTGTCACAGCCTCATGTGACAGGTAAGCGACAGGGGCACACAGAAGGTAAGCACCTTCAAGGTCACCCAGCTTTCTGGGATGCCAAATGCAGTGTTTTCTCTATCACATCACAGCCCTTGCCTCTTGCAAAGACATTTAATCATGAGGAGAATACGTGCCAGCAAATTCTCAACCTGCCTTGAGCCAATCACGGGGTTACCAGGCCTTCTGTTGTTGCCAAGGGGAACCAACTATGCCCCAGGCGGAGCTTTGGGACCAGGACTTGGCCCCCAAAACACGGCAGACATGATGTCTAGGATGAGAAGGGCACTAACGAGCTCTCGTGCACCAGGCAGGCTAGGCTGTGGCGGGGCAGGGCAGCAGTCAGAAGTTGGATGGCCCTGGGTTTGAATCTGCTCTGTCATTTACTAAGAACAATGGCCTTCCTTTAGCAAGAAAGCCCCTCATCTTCTCTGCGACTGCTTCCTCTGGGGTGTGGGAAAGCATTTGACTCTTGGGGTTGTTGCAAGGATAATGCAGGCCAGGCACTTAGTACACAGTAAGCACTCATTATGGGCTTCCCTGGTAGCTCAGCTGGTAAAAAACCTGCCTGCAATGCGGGAGACCTTGGTCCAATTCCTGGATTGGGAAAATCCCCTGGAGAAGGGACAGGGTACCCACTCCAGTATTCATGGGCTTCCCTCATGGCTCAGACGGTAAAGAATCTGCCTGCAAGGTGGGAGACCTGGGTTCGATCCTGGGTCAAGAAGATCCCCTGAAGGAGGGCATGGCAACCCACTCCAGTATTCTTGCCTGGAGAATCACAATGGACAGAGGTGCTTGGCAGGCTACAGTCCATGGGGTTGCAAAGAGTCAGACACAACTGAGCGACAAAGCACAAGTGTTCAATACATGCTAACCACTAATTATTGGCTGTAAGTGCAAACACACTAGCACACTTAATCATTAACTTCATTTGAAATCCATAAAATGAATGTTGCTGGAAAGAGAGACCAGCAGCTAAGAACCCTGTGGCTTCTTGCCCCTCAGACCATCAAACTTGCCAGCATCTCTGTCCATCCTCTCCTCCTCTTCCCCAAGTCAGCAGAGGGGACCCTCCTGGCTAGGCTGGTCCCTCCATCTCCCTCCCTCCCTCTCCTGCATTCTCAATGCCCCCTCCCCAGCGACTCCTTCTCCTGGTCCTAAAAATATTATCAAGCCTGTCCCATCATTAAAAATGTGGCAGCCCCATCCAGTGGATGCCAGTCTCCATTCCTTTGGAGCAAGCTTCTCAAAGAGGCAGCACACACCTGCTCTGACTCACTCCCTGCCGGCCTCAAGTGCACCAGCAAAAGGATCAGCGACCCATGAGTTGCCATGTCGGTCGCCACGCTCAATCTCCTCTCTCTGATCTTCTGATCTGCCCTTTCCCTGGAATGCTCCCTTAGCCTGGGCCCTGGTGACACCTCTCTCACAGTACTTCTCAGTGATCAACTGGTCTCCTCGGCTGAGTCTTCCTATATCTGTCTTTTAACTGTTGACTAAAGGGCCAGCACTTGGCCCGTGTCCTCTCCTTGTCTCTTTCTACACACGCTTCACCCAGGTGGTCTCAGCCTCTCAGGTGGGATTGTAACCCCTCTGGATGATGGCAGCTACCAAGTCCTCATCTCTACACACCTAAGCCTTTATCTCCTGGACATCTCCACTTGCAGGCACCCAGGCCTCTTGAATTCAATGGATCCTAAGTTTCTCTTTATTTCCCCTTTTGAATCATGGTCCCACTGCCCACCTGTCATCCCAGCTGGACACCTTCGCCTTATATCCAAGATGCCTCCCCAGACTCCTGCCCAAACTGAGCAGTCACAAAGTGACATTAATTTTATTTCTGATGTATTTCTTGGATTCCTCTTCCCTCTTCCCACAAACCAAGGTCAAGCTCTGTCTCTGAACCATATGTATTTGGCCCCCACTCTCAAATAAGTCCTCTGCTTCCGGTCTCACCCTCCAGGTGACTTTCTACCCCATAGCCAAGATGATCTTTCAAACTGAAAATCTGACCATTTTATTTCTTACTTAAAACCCTTCAGTGGCTCCCCACTACCTTCAGAGTCCAGGGAAGCAACTGTGGGTGACAATCCAGTCTTTATGCTCTCCTAATGATCTGGCCTCACCTCTGTCACACTTGACCTCCAACTTGGCCAGTTCCCTGAATCTACCATGCCGTTCACCTTCCCATGGCTCTGCTCATGCAGTTCTACTGGTAGAATGCCCTTCTTCTCCCTCTTCCCTCTGGAAAAATTCTGTTCTTTTTTTAAAAAATTTAGCATGGGTATAACCTCTTCCAGGACATCCCAGTTACTACCTTCTGTAAACTCTCAGAGGGTGATGACTAAGTCTGTTAATTTTTTTGGCTTTGCTATGGAGCACGGGGGTTCTTAGTTCCCCAACCAGGGATTGAACCCACAGCCCCTGCATTGGAAGGATGGAGTCTTAATCACTGGGCCACCGGGGAACCCCACGGACTAAGTCTTAACCCTCTCCGAACTGCCCGCACCTAATGTGGTGCCTGGCACACAGGAGGGTTCACGATGTGTTTGCCAAGTAGCTGGATGACTGCCCCCGTTTTGAAAGTAAAGAATCAAAAGCAGAGGAGAACCCTGGCCAGTTTGCAGAAGCGGTTCATCTGAGGTCACTTGGTGAAAGTTGACAGTGAAGAAGGCCAGCTGTGGTATTCTCTAGGGCACGCCCTCAATTCTCTCGACTGCTGATACTTCCCTCCATCTAATAAACAAACCTGTCCCTTAGCTCCGTAAATCAATGCTGAACCGGGACCAAAATGAAACAATCTGTCAGCTGCAAAGAAGAATGGCTGCTACCCTGGGTTTCCTCAGAATTCAGAACAGAGGTTGGCCAACTTTTTCTGGAAAGGATCAAGTATAAATGTTTTACTATTTGCAGGCAACACAGATTCCATTGAGTCTGCTGTTGCCATGTAAAGGCGGGGCCCCCAGACAACACCTAAGTGAACTGGATGGCCAGGCACCAATAAAACTTTATTTAAAAACACTGACTGGGTTGAGTTTGGCTGTTGGATCATAGTTTGCCAACCTCTGGTTCAGAGCATGATGATCAGGGCTGACCTGAACAGCTGTGCAGGTTCTCGACTGCACAAAGGAGCTTGGCCACAGCAAAGGGAGGCTGAATCTACCCAGAGAAAGGAGTACTCTGCACACGGTGGTGTCACAGGGACTAGTGGCAGCCCTGACAAAGCTGCCATCACTTACTCCAAAGACTGCAGTGGGTGGTCCCTTCCTGGGTTTCTCAGTGGGTGGGTGGGAAATAGAGAGAGCATGGGGAAGAGAGGTGAGGACCACATACCAAGGGTTCCTTGTTTTTCACCAGGCGGACAATCTTCACTGATTCTTCATCAAAATCCTCGTCGATATTATCGGGCAGAGGGGGAAGAACGGGGTCAAAATTCTTCTGGGCGACTGTGTCGTGTACCATGAGCATGGCCTGTCATGAAAGCAAGACAACAGAAGGGCTAGCCTCCAAAGCACGTGGGACTCCAGGGGACCTGGCCAGGGGGCAGTGGTTTGGGGTCCCAGATCTCATGCCAGAGAGACAACCTCCCCAGACACTTAGGCTGAGGAACCCTAACTCAGAAATCTCCTTTCCTCAGTTTCACGGCCAAGCACTCCTCCTATCCCCATCCCGGGAGACACAGATGCATGGGTAGGCAGGGACTGTGGTGTGACTACCCTGAGGTGGGGGGTGGACAGCAGCTGGAGCAGCTCCCTCTCGTCGCTGTGCACGGAGGCAGCCTGCAGCTCCTCCATCACCTGCAGGGGAAGGAGAGAGAAGGCCACAGATGGCTGCAGGTGCTGCGAGCCTCCTGGGAGTCACCCAAGGGGAAACCTTGCTCCCTGGGCCCCCTAGCCACGACTACAGCACCAGGGGGCATTGGACTCTCAGTCACTCTAGGACTGTGGCTCCCAGGGAAGTCATTCCAGGGATCAGAGAGCGTGAGAAGCCTCTACAGGCTAATCCTAATGGGAGCTAATTTATGAAGGCTTTCCTGGATGCTGTTTGCCTCATGTGGATTAATTCTCACAACAAACTAGATGGAGCAGGTACTATTATTTAGCCATTTCACTGGTGAGAAGTAAATGAGAGAGATTAAATATTCTGCCCAAGGTCCCCAGGGTAGTGAGCAGCGGCACCACCAAGACTTGAACCTGGGCTTATCTAGCTCTCTGTCTCTACCCTCACCATATGTTCCAGATGAGGAAATTGGGGCTCAGAGAGGTTGAGTGACTTGTTTAGGGTCACAGAGCTAATATTAGAGGCAGTGCTGAGCCTAGGAGCCTGGCAACCTAAGCTGCTCCTAATGGCATCTCACAGGCAAGAAAGGCAGGGAATCCGCCCCCATCCCTCGCTGGGGTGACATGATTTTATTCAGAAACTGGCGTTAGTAATCAACTAGGACAGCTTTTTCAATCGTGTGACACAAAGGACAGGTCCACAAGAAACAAGGAAGGATTCCTTTAAAAAACAAGAAGCCTAGGAATTCCTTGGTGGTTCAGTGGCTAGGACTCGGCATTTTCACTGCCTGGGGCCCAGCAATCAAGGCCCAGGGTTCAATCCCTGGTGGACCCCACAAATCACAAAGGAGCAGCCAAACCAACAACAAAAAACAAGAAGCTGCAAGTCCCTGGACCCAGGACTTCATATTGGGCCTCCACAAAGCACAGATATGCAGTGTGCATGTTTGACCTGTTCTTGTCGCCAGCCCTCAACTGTTTGGGAACTGCTCTCATCACAGCTGGGAAATCAGACTTTCTCGGGAACACACAGTAAGTGAGTGTCACCATGTGGCCATGGCCCCTGGCCCTGTCCAAGGCTCACCAGTTTCTCCCTGCCTATTAGGAGGCCCAGAGAAGAGGTGAAGGGGAGGAGACGTTATTCACCTTGGGGCTCCTGAGCCCTGATGGTCCCTTGCTAAGCAATGGCAAGCAGGCCAGATGAAAGAGCTAGGGGTGGGAGAGGGGCTGAGGCCAGAAGGAGAAACTGGGGGCTTACATCCTCGGCGAGGGCCACAGCGCTGTGCAGGACAGGGGTTGGACTTTGCCTCTCGTAATAGCGAAGCTTCTCGTGAATCTGCAAACACAGCTGAACTCAGGCTGGGGCCTCCCAAGACAATTGCCCAGATATACCCTGGATGTCACACAGCCCACCCACAGCTGTGAGGATGCCTGGGGCTGCAAACCAGGTCATTCAGAGGGCAGCATAAGGGAAAGACCTTCCTGGGGCAGAAAGGACTTTACCTTCATTAAATAACTGAGGCTTTTTTCACTAAAAACATCCCTCAGAAAGCCCATCTCTTCCTTGTGGTTAGAGTCAGGTCTCAGCTGAGAGGTCAGTAGTGCCAGGGTTTCATGCAAACCTGAGGACAGAGTGAGAAAAACACAGTAGAGCCAATGCAGTGGCTACTTCCTGCCCCATGGGACCCCGAGCAGACCCTCCAACAGTATGTCAGCCCTGCCGGGGGCACATTTTCTCCCCCCACCAGCTCTCATTCCCAGGGCTCCGAGCCAACACCGGTAGCAGCTGCTTTCTTTGCTGCCCTGGGTTGCTGGGCAGGCTCTTGTCTTCAGGACTGTGGCAGGCCCGGCCCCAGGAGACACTCACCGGAGTCCTCAGACAGCACCGGCATGTCTGTGCTGCTTAGATCTCTGTCTGTGGATTCTGGGAGAAAAAGAGGGGATGGGGTGGGATGTGAGACTCTGGCAAGCTTATTCATTCAACAAACAGTGATTACACGTGTACTGCGACTGTCCATGACCAATTCGGGGACAGAAGGGATGGGAACAAATTCTCCACTCAGTTTTTTCAGAGAGGAAAGAAAGAAAACCAAGCTTGCTGAGTGCTCCCAATGTGTCAAGCACTGTCCTGGTGATTTCATATGACATTTTTCTTAATCTCTTCAAAGCCCTGAGGAACGGACATTAATATTTCCATTTACCCGATGAAGAAACAGAGGCTGTGGGGAGGGCCGTTCAGTAAATTGTAGATCAGAATCTATACTCCATTGGCCCTTCCAGGCAGTTATCAGGCGAGAAGCGGTCCCTACCTGACAGCGGGTGCTCTCCTCCACAGCTCCCCCCTCCTCTGTGGCCTTCTAAGGGGTTTCTCTCAAGTCTCCTGACTGTCAACAAGTACCTGGCTGGGCCTACAAGCCCCTCCTTTCCCACCATTCCCAAGCCCCAACCAGAAGCGATCCTGCCCCCAAAATAGAGCGTAGAGAGGAGGTGGAGAGAGGAGAGTCGTGTCTACTATGCCGGCGTGGGGAGCCCTATCTCGGCAGGCCCCCCAGCGTGTTTTGCAGCACGTGGATCTCAAAAAGTCCTCCTTCAGAAGGGGATAAGGAAGAGTAATGATTCATTCATTCCGCAAACATGGAGCCAGCCCCACAGCGCCCGCCCGAGTCCCGCGGACACCAAGACGCAGAAGAATGGTCCCCGGCCCTCCAGCCACCGCCCCGCCCCCCTACGCCAGACTCACCCTCTGGCTCCTTCGAGCTGTGCCCCCAGCTCCCCCAGGCAGCCAAGCACAGACTCCGGCTCGCTTTGGGAAGGAACCTGTGGGACCAACAAGGAGCGCGGCTGGGAGAAGGCGAGGCAGGACCTGGGGGACGCTGGGGGCTGTCTCGGAGGATGCGGGCCGGCAGGAAAGGAGCGGTGCGCATGGAGGAGGGGGTGGGCGCGGAGAGGAGGCCAGGGACGGAGGGGCGGGGACTGAGTCCCCCCCCAACCCGCGCTCTCACCAAGCTGAGGGGGGGGTTCCCCGGGTCGCGAGGCTGCCTGTGCACGAGAGGCGGGTCTTAGCCCATCCTCCCCTCCTGCCGGGCCCCTACGGCTCCGAGTCCGTGATCCATCGCCCGCGCCGGTTCCTACCTGGGCGAGCCTGGATCTCAGCTCCAGACCCGGAGCCGCGCGGGTGCCGGGAGCCTCGGCGGCCGCTGGCTCCGCCTTCCCGGCCCCTCCCTGCCGCGGCCGCGCGGGCGGGGGTGGCGGAGCCGGAGGAGGCGAGGCGTGGGGAGGAGGAGGGGGAAGGGGGCGCGTGGGGGGAGGGGGAGGGGCGGAGGGCGCACGCCGCGTCTGGCACCGCCAGTCCCCTGCCGGCCCGGGCTTCGCTCTCCTGCGTTGTACCCCCTCCTCCGTATCCTCCCACCCGAGCCTCGAGGAGCTCCCTGCCTTGTGTCCCCAACCAGGGCACACAGCCAGCCTTCCCTCCGCCCCCGTCGCCCGCACATTACCCACCCCCGCTCCCCCCACCCCCGACACACACACACACCGAGTGCTGAAAGGTGGACGCTTGCTTAACACAGATTTCGATTTTGCAAACATTTATTGCGCGCCTTCCAAGTGCCAGGCGCTGTGCCAGGGGCTGGGGGTTCCGCGAGCACCCAGGCAGGGATCCTGCGTTTGAGAGACTCCCAGGCCTGGAAAGGAGGACCGGTCAGACGCCAGGGCAACTCGCTGTAACAATACAACGATGCTGGGAAAGATTTATCGGTGCGCGGGGCCCTGGGGGAGCGGAGAAAGGAGAGAGGAGAAGTCGAGTCGGGAAGACTGCAAGGCTCGATTCTGCCCCGCTGTAGTAGGCGGGGGTGGATCTGCCGGGAAACGGCGGCTCGTGTGCAGGGGCTTCTCCTGGGGGACCTGCTCTGAAATAGCCCTGACGATCACTGACTTTTATTGTGCTGTCTCTGTGCCCGAGATACTCCTCAGACCACTTCGAATCGCATTAACTCCTGAGCTAGAGACCATTATTATTTCTGCTATGTGACTGAGGAAAACTGAGGCTCAGGGAAAAAGACGCGTCTGGAGGAGAGGGTAGGAGCTGCGGGATGAGTGAGCCCGTGGTTGTGGGTATTCGAGAGTGAGGAATAGGCCATTGAGCCCCCTCCCCGTGCCCCCAGCACGCAGCACGCACCCCGAGCGTGGACCCAGGGGTTAAGCATAGGAGTCCGTCTAGCGCTTCTTCATGGAGAGAAAATGGATCTACAAGCCCCCACAGCCCGCGGTGCCTGGGGAGGCTGTCAGTGGCAGAATATGTCATGATCACATTTCCCCTCCTTCCTCAAAAATTATCTACACCAGTGCTTCTCAAAATGTAATGTGATTACAAATCATCTGGGGGTTGTGTAGGGCTGGCGTGGTGCCAGATGCTGCATTTCTAACAAGCTCCCAGGTGATGTGATGCTTCTTGTCTTAGGACCTCACTTTGAGTATGGAAAGACTACTTGAGAAACGTTTTTACCAGGGATGCTTAGTCAGAGAGATATCAGGAGCAGTCTGATATAGGGTCAGCTGACTTTTGACATGAGCACCAAAAAATGTGCTGGAAAATTCTAGATATTCTGGGATGGAGGAGTGAAGCCCAACCTCACACCACGTACAAAGTTCAATTTGAGAGGGACCATAGGCATAAACATAACCTAAATTGAGAAAGCTTCTAGAAGAACGCATAGAAGGATATCTTCTCAATCTTTTGGAAGCCGATGATTTCCTAGAAAGGACATAAAAAGCACGGACTCAAAAAAATCTGACAATCAAAATTTTGAATTTCTGTTCATCAAAAAAACAGTCAAGAAAATAAATAGGCAAGCAGCAGACTACTCATAATTTATATATAACAAAGGATTTGTACACTGAACAAAGAACTCCTGCAACTCCATGATAAAAAGGATAAACAACCCAACCAAAAATCAGGCAAAAGATATAAACACACGCTTCACAAAAGATTATGTATAAACAGCCAATAAGCAAACATATGAGAAAGTGCTCAACCAACATTATTTGTGTTCAGGGAAATGCACAGTAATTCACAAGCAGGTACCACTTTGCATACACTGGAGGGTTAGAATGAGGAACATGTGAGGACCGGGAGAATTTGAAACCCAAACTGCTATGTTACAAGTATTTCACAGTACAGTCACTTCCAAAAGCTGTTTGGCAACTTCTTCAAAAAGTTAAGCATACATCTCTCCCATGATCCAGCAATTCCACTTCGAGATATTTATCTGAGAGAAATAAAATCTCTGTCTACAACACCTGTACTAGAATCTTCAGTAAAATCTTTATTCATAATAGCCAAAAATGGGAAACAATTAAGGATGTCCATCAACAAGTGCCTGGATAAATTGAGGTACATCCTACAGTGGTATATTGACTCATCAGTGAAAAGAGACTATCAACATTATTCAAAGATTATCCCCACAGTGCAACAACATGGGTGATTGCCAAAACAAATTATACTAGGTGTAAGAAGGAAGACATGAAAAATACATACTGTTTGATTCTTGTGGGGTTGTGATCTTGATGTTGTCACTGCCCTCAGAGGCCTTGACTTGGCTGGCCCAGAAACTCAGTTTACTATTATTATTATTATTATTATTATACAAATTACCCCCAGAAATACTAACAGACTGACTTTAAGGGGAGATGTCAAAGAATTGTTCCCTCAAAAAGCACCAGATAGTTCTGCAGAAGAACTCTACCAAACATTGAAGGAACAGTTATCCTGAACTCTTCTAGAACATAGAAATAGAAGGAAATCTTCAAAATTCTTTTTATGAAGTGAGCATAGCATTGATACCAAAACCTGCCAAAGAAAGCAACACACACATACATCAACCCTAGATACCAGTCTCATTTATTAAAAAAAAAAATCCTAAAAACTATATTGGGCTTCCCTGGGGGCTCAGAGGGTAAAGAATCTGCCTGCTATGCAGGTTCAACCCCTGGGTTGGGAAGATCTCCTGGAGAAGGGAATGGCTACCCACTCCAATATTCTTGCCTAGAGAACTCCATGGACAGAGGAGCCTGGTGGGCTGCAGTCCATGGGGTCGCAAAGAGTCGGACATGACTGAGCAACTAACTTAAAAACTATATTAGCTGATAATGTCACCGAAACACCAGAAGAATAATACAAAAGCTCAAGTAGAGTGTATTCTAAATGTTTTAATACTTGGAAATTAAATGGCTTAATATCTGGAAAATCTGTTAACTCCATATAAGGTAATCCATTAATAGAATAAAAAGTGAAATTTTCATATTATTATGTCCATAGATTCTGCAAAGGCAATCATATATGACTTTTCAAATATATCTTTCAGGGAATTCCCTCATGGTCCGGTGGTTGAGAGTCTGCTCTCTCACTGCCAAGGGCCTGGGTTTGATCTTTGGCTGGGGAACTTAGATCCCACAAGGTGTGTGGCAAGGTAAGCAAACAAACAAAAACTTTTAAAAATATATATCCTCTCCTACATATATACCCAAGAGAAATGAAAACACAAAAACTTATACAAGAATGTTGAAGCAGTATTATTCATCGTAGCCAAAGGTCCATCAGTTGATAAAGGGATAAAGAAAATGTGATATAACCATACAATGGAATATTATTTAGCAATAAAAGGAAATTAAGGGACTTCCTTGGTGGTCCAGTGGGGACCACCAGAATCCACCTTGCAATGCAGAGCTCACTGGTTCGATCCCTGGTCCAGCAAGATTCCATATGCTGTGGAGCAACCAAATCCGTGCACCTGTACTCTAGAGCTGCTCCACAACAAGAGAAGCCACAGTAATGAGAAGCTCACACACCACAACAACGAGTAGGCCCTGCTGGCAACAACTAGGGAAAGCCTACGTGCAACAAAGACCCAGCACACCCCAAAATAAAATGCATTAATTACTTTTTTAAAAAGGAAATGAAGTATATGTGCCACACATGGAAGAACCTCAAAACATAATGCAAAGTGAAAGAGGCCTGTCCCAAAAGACCACATATTGTATGATTTCAATAATATGAAAATTCCAAAACGGGCAAATCTATAGAGGCAGAGAGTTGGGAGGACAGAGGTTGGGAGGGATTGATAATGGGCGTGAAGTTTCTTCCTGAGATAATGACAATGTTAGATTTATAGTGATTGTTTTACAACTGTGAATATCAAAAACCATTAAATTGTACACTTTAAATGCATGAAATTTATGGTGTGTAAATTACATCTCAAAGTTGTTTTTGTAAAAAGTAAATGGTTTATATCCTCCAAATAAAAGACAGAGACTGTCAAGATAGATTTAGAAAGATTTAACCAAATGTTAGCTAGCAGAAACTCATTTTAAACACAAAGACACACATGTTAAAAGAAAATGAATAAAAAAAAGACTTAGCTGGGAAGTGCTGAAAACTGAATAAGGAATAAGAAAGCTGAAGTGATTACATTAATATAAGGCAAAGTGTTAGGCGCTCAGTTGTGTCGGACTCTTTTCAACCCCATGGACTGTAGCCTGCCAGCCTCCTCCATGGGATTTTCTAGGCAAGAATACTTGAGTGGGTTGCTGGTTTCTTCTCTAGGGGCTCTTCCCCACTCAGGTATCAAACCCATGTCTCCTGCATATGCAGGTGGATTCTTTACCACTGCATCACCTGGGGAGCCCCGATATAAAGTAAAGTGGACCTCAAAACAAGGACTACTGCCAGGGATAAAGGGATAAACTGATGAGGGATCAGTTAATCAAGAAAATATATCAACCCCAAATGCATGTGACTGTAATAGTCAAATCTCAAGGTGCCTAACCATCACCAGAGTAATTTAACATCACTCTTGGTATGTTGGCCAACATGGGTAAGTGAAAAAAAGAAATAACAGGCATAAATACTATAAAGAAGGAGGCAGCACAGATGATACATGTTATGTGTAGAAAACCAAGGGAATTGGCTAAAAGTAGAAATAGAAATGATGGGAAATTAAATAAGATGTCATAGGAAACAATTGATATTAAAATTCAATGACTTTTCTATGAACAAAAAGAATTATAATTCATAATGAAAGAAAAGTTTCAAGCTAAAATATTTAATCAACCAAGATTAGATTAAATATCAAGTTCTAAACTGCATAGGAAAAGTATTAATAAAAGACCTATTGATATATGGTAAAGGACAGACGCAGCAAACTGCAACTCAGGGAAAAGCACAGTTCGATACCATAAATACATCAACTCATTCCCAGATAATCTCTAAACCCAGTGCAATCTCAATTAGAATATAAAGAGAGTTTGCAGAAGGAACTCATTAAATGGTACAAAAATTCATCAGGAAAAATAAGCATTGGTAAATAGCAGGAAAATTCTGAAAAAGAGAAGTTATGGGACTGGACTTGGGGGTGGGAGTGGCACTAGCCCTTTCAGATATGAAACATTTCTGAGATGAAAACTATTTTTTAAAACTTTGTGCAGAAGAAACGATCAACGGCTAGACAAATAGAACAGAATAGAAAGTACAGAAATAGTCCTCATGTATATGGTAATTTAACTTTTAAGAAAGATGGCATTATAAATAAGTTGGGGGAGAGAAATTACTAAAAAAAAATAATAATGTAACTACATGCAAAAGAATCAAACTGGACTACTTTCTCACACTAGATACAAAAATTAGCTCAAAATGGATTAAGGACAAATGAATCCATCAAGTTCCCAGGAGAAAACCAAGGCAGCATACTCTTTGACATTGGTCTTTGCAATACTTTTTTGGATTTGTCTCCTCAAGTAAGGGAAGCAAAAGCAAAAATAAACAAATGGGGCTACATCACAATAAAAAGCTTTTGCACAGCAGAGGAAACTATCAACAAAAAGTTACCTACTGAATGGGAGACAACTTTTGCAAATGATACATCTGATAAGTAGTTAATATCCAGAACATATAAAAAATTCATACAACTCAACATCAAAAAAACAAATGAACAAACCTAAAACAGAGAAAGACTCTTAGATACAGAGAACAAATTGGTAGATACCAGAGTTGGGGTTCCCCGGTGGCTCAGATGGTAAAGAATCTGCCTGCAGTGTGGGAGACCTGGGTTCAATCCCCAGGTCGGGAAGATCCCCTGGAAAAGGGAATGCCTACCCACTCCAGTATTCTTGCCTGGAGAATTCCATAGACAGAGGAGCCTGGCGGGCTACAATTCATGGGGTCACAAAGAGTCAGACATGACTGAGCAACTAACACTTTCACTTTCAGAAGGGAGAAAGTAGAAAAATGAATGAAATATGTGAGAGAGAGATTAAGAGGTAAAAACTTCCAGGTAAAAAAATAAATGTCAGGGAGATGAAATGTACAGTATGGGGAATATAGTCAATAATATTATAGTAACTTTCTAAGGTGACAGATGGTAACTAGACTTATCATGGTGATCATTTTGTAATGTATGAAAATATCAAATCCCTATGTTGTATACCTGAAATTAACATAGTGTTAGGTGTTTGGATGAATGAGAGTTTAGAGCTGGAGAGCTGAGGAGAGGGCCAAGCTCCAGGACAGAAAAGGTGACTCAGGTCAGTGTTGGCCAGGATGATCGGAAGCCCAGCAGGGTCACCCACCCAGGACTTGGTCAAGACACTCCAGCCAGGGCAGCTACAGATGAAACAGAAAGATGAGCTTGATGCCAGAAGAATGAATGACTTGGGGAGTGCATCTTTGGAGAAAGAGAAGAGTATAGGAAGCACACAGTTCAGTGGTCCCTGATCCTCAAAGAGGTGACAAAGAATCTGCTTCAGGCTACAATCTGCATCCTTTGGTTTGGCATTCATCCCAGACACTGAAGGGAACAGGGAATAATTCCAAGAGGAGAAATGGGCTGATGCCCAGACAAGGGCTCACCAAGAGAGTGAGTCAGAAGGTCTGAATAAAGGGTGGGCTCAGCCAATTTACATCTCAGTGAGAATTTGGGAAAGTACTGCAAGTTTAGGGAGGGAGGGTTGAGATTTTTTTCTTAAGGAGTTATTTATTTATTTTTGGCCGCGCTGGGTCTCAGTTGCTGTGCGTGGGCTTTCCCTAGTTGTGACAAACGGGGGCTACTCTTCGTTGTGGTGTGTGGGCTTCTCACTGCACTGGGTTCTATTGTTGTGGAGCACCGGCTCTAAGCACTAGCTCAGTCAGTAGTTGTGGCACACAGGCTTAGTTGCCCCACGGCATGTGGGATCCCCCCAGACCAAGGATCGAACACATGTCCCCTGCATTGGCCGGCAAATTCTTAAACACTAGACCATCAGGGAAGCCCCTCTTTTTATTTTTGGAGATTTCTGATAACTTCTCCTCTTTGTTGTTTTCGTTACTCCATCTCCAAAAAAACACAAAGTTTAGGTTTGTGAAATAAAATGTGCTCATAGGGGATAAACAAGACAATGTCACAAATTAATAAAAAGTAAACATCCTTGGAAGGAAAGTTATGAGCAACCTAGATAGTATATTCAAATGCAGAGACATTACTTTGCCAACAAAGGTCCGTCTAGTCAAGGCTACGGTTTTTCCTGTGGTCATGTATGGATGTGAGAGTTGGACTGTGAAGAAGGCTGAGCGCCGAAGAATTGATGCTTTTGAACTGTGGTGTTGGAGAAGACTGTTGAGAGTCCCTTGGACTGCAAGGAGATCCAACCAGTCCATTCTGAAGGAGATCAGTCCTGGGATTTCTTTGGAAGGAATGATGCTAAAGCTGAAACTCCAGTACTTTGGCCACCTCACGCGAAGAGTTGACTCATTGGAAAAGACTTTGATGCTGGGAGGGATTGGGGGCAGGAGAAGAAGGGGACGACAGAGGATGAGATGGCTGGATGGCATCACTGACTCAATGGACGTGAGTCTGAGTGAACTCCGGGAGTTGGTGATGGACAGGGAGGCCTAGGGTGCTGCGATTCATTGGGTCACATAGAGTCGGACACGACTGAGCGACTGAACTGAACTGAAACATCTATGTAGCCACACCCCGCAGAAGTCCCCGAGTGACCTAGAGGACACAGGTCTCTGGAGATCACAACATCTTCCCACAAAGAGAGCCACTACCCTAGCTTGACTTTTTTTTTCCTACCCTGACTTTTACAGGAATCACTTCTGCTTTCTAGTTTTTCCATGTAAGTATATATGCGTGCATGCTTGCGTGCTAAGTCCCTTCGGTCACGTCCAACTCTTTGTGACCTTACGGACTGTAGCCCGTGAATTTCCTCTGTCCATGGGATTCTCCAGGCAAGAATACTGGAGTGGGTCGCCATTTCCTCCTCCAGGGGATCTTTCTGACCCAGTGTTCGAACTCACATCTCTTGAGTCTCCGGCGCTGGCAGGCAGGTTCTTTACCACTAGCAGCACCTGGGAAACCCAAGTATATATATCTGTTTTTACATTTCATCTAAATGGAATCAGTTTTTTATATGCCTGGCTTCTTTTACTCAATGTTATCTTTTTTTAATGCGTTATCTATGTTGTCTGTAACATGCATGACACGTGCATGTAACATGCATGACACTCTGTGGGTGTGTCTCTTTGCTCTTCATGGCATCTTTTGATGAATACGTTTTCATTTTAACGTGGTCTGATTTATCAGTCTTTTCCTCTGTGGTCTGTGCTTTCTGTGTCTGGTTGAAGAACTCTTTCTCTACCCTGAGGCCATGAAGATATGTTCTATAAGCTTTGAAAAGCTTCATCATTTTTCCTTTTACATTTAGTCTTGTAATCTGCCTAGACCGACTCTTGTGTTTGATGGGAGGCAGGAATCAAGTCTCATATTTTTCCTACACGTCCCAATACTACTTACTGAAAAGAATACCCCGCCCCCATTGCTCTATTGTGCCATCTTTGTCACCCCTCTAATGTCCATATTGTACCTCCTTTGGACCTAGGGAATATGGGTCATGCCCCAGGACACAGGCTTTAGCACCTCACATATTATAAGCAACAAACACCTGTTAAAAAAACGCTGGAGGTCCAGTGGTTAAGAGTCTGCCTTGCACTGCAGGGGATACAAGTTCGATCCCTGGTCTGGGAAGATACCACATGCCACAACTAAGCCCATGTGCCACAACTACTGAGCCAGGACTCTAGTGCCCATGAGCCACAACTACTGAAGCTCATATGCCTAGAGCTTGCGCTCTGCAACAAGCCACCTCAGTGAGAAGCCTGCACACCGAAATGAAGAGTAGCCCCATCATCACAATTAGAGAAAGCCTGTGTGCAGCAATGAAGACCCACCACAGACAAAAAAAATTAAATAAATCTAAAACAAAACAAAACAAAACAAAACACCGAGTGTGTTTCTTCACATTTGGAACATTACTGCCTGTGTGACATCCTCTGTTTTCTTTCTTCTCGTGTCTCCAATAAAACATATCGATCCCCCATTTCCCATATTCCCATTTCTCTATTTCCCATCCTTTTGGTTCTCTCTGCTTCATCCTGGATAGTTTCTTCTGATACATTTTTCTGTCTATACATCTTTCTACACTATAATCATTTCAGCTGTGTCTAATTTGAAACTCTTCAGTTGGATTCTTAATTTAAATGATTGTATTTTTTCAGTTGTAGAATTTTATGCCGCTCTGTTTCAAATCTGCTATGTCATTTTTTTATACTTTCCAGTTCCCTGCCAAAAATATCTAGCCTGACTTTTACCTCCTTGAACATAGTGAGGATGGTTGTGTCAAGGCTGTTCCTCCTGTTTTCAATATCTGGACTCTCCAGGCGTCTGTTTCTGTTGTCAGCTGTCTCCGCACACTCTCACTTATGGAGTCATGTCTCCTCATACATCTGGTTACCCTTGATCATATATTGGGTTTTATTTGAAAAAAAATTTTTTTAATAATTGGAGGCTTATATTGATACTATTTTCCTCCAGAAAGGATCTTTCATTGGTATCTTTATGATATCTAGAGATAGGGGCCAGGAGGGTGTTACTAGACCAGGACCATTTTATTATATTTATTTGAGTTTAGCTGATTTACAGCGTTGTGCCAGTTTCTGCTATACAGCAAAGTGACTCATATATATATATATATATTCTTTTTAAAAATATTTTTCCATTGTGCTTTATCCCAGAAGGTTGGATATAGCAGTTTTCTGTGCTATAACTGTAATAGTTTGCCTCTATCAACCTCAGCCTCTCAGTCCATCCCTCTCCCTTCCCCACTCCCCCTCGGCAGCCGCAAGCCTGATCTCTACATCTGTGAGTCTGTTTCTGTTTTGTAGATAGGTTCGTTTATGCCATATTTTAGTTGCCACATATAAATGATATCATATGGTACTTGTCTTTCTCTTTTTGTCTTACTTCACTGAGTTGTGATAGTCTCTAGTTGCATCCATGTTGCTGCAAATGACATTATTTCATTCATTTTTAATGACTGAGTAGTATTTCATTGTAGATATGCACCACATCTTCATTATCCATTCATCTGTTGCTGAGCATTTAGCTTGTCTATGTTTTGGCTATTGTGAATAGTGCTGCTATGAACATAGCATGTATCATTTTGAATTATAGTTTTGTTCAGATATATGCCCAGGAGTCAGATTGATGGATCGTATGGTAATTCTATTTTTAGCTTTCTGAGGAACCGCCATACTGTTTCCCATAGTGGCTGCACAAACTTACATTCCCACCAACAGTGTGGGAGGTTTCTCTTTACTCCACATCCTCTCCAGCATTTGTTATTTGCAGACTTTTTAATGATGGCCCTTCTGACTGTCCCCTTCATGGATCACAGCCTTGTCATGGCAAAGGGGCTTGAATAACTCCATGAAGATATGAGCCATGGGATGCAGAGCCACCCAAGATAGATGGGTCAAAAGAGATAAGAAAGCCTTCTTAAGTGAACAATGCAAAGAAATAAAGGAAAACAATAGAATAGAAAAGACTAGAAATCTCTTCAAAAAAATTGGAGTCATCACAGGAACATTTCTTGCAAGGATGGGCACCATGAAGGACAGAAACGGTAAGGATCTAACAGAAGCAGAAGAGATTAAAAAGAGGTAGCTAGAATATAAAGAAGAACTATACAAAAAGGTCTTAATGATCCAGACAACCATGATGGTGTGGTCATTCACCTAGAGCCAGACATCCTGGAGTGTGAAGTCAAGTGGGCCTTAGGAAGCATTACTACAAACAAGGCTAGTGTAGGTGATGGAATTCTAGCTGAATTATTTAAAATCCTAAAAGATGATGCTGTTAAAGTGCTGCACTCAATATGTCAGCAAATTTGGAAAACTCAGCAGTGGCCACAGCACTGGAAAAGATCAGTTTTCATTTCAATCCCAAAGAAGGGAAATGTCAAAGAATGTTCTATCATACAGCTGAGCTCATTTCACATGCTAGCAAGATTATGCTCAAAATCCTTCAAACTAGTCTTCTGCAGAACCTGAACCAGGACCTTCTAGATACACAAGTTGGGTTTAGAAAAGGCAGAGAAAGCAGAGATAAAATTGCCAACATTCGTTGGATCATAGAAAAAGCAAGGGAATTCCAGAGAAACATCT
Source organism: Capricornis sumatraensis (assembly GCF_032405125.1). NCBI lineage: Eukaryota > Metazoa > Chordata > Mammalia > Artiodactyla > Bovidae > Capricornis > Capricornis sumatraensis. The sequence goes on from NC_091076.1 coordinate 93,867,793, forward strand.
ACTTCTCCTTCATTGACTACACTGAAGCTTTTGACTCTGTGGATCACAACAAACTAAGGAAAATTTTTGAAGAGATGGGAATACCAGACCACCTTACCTATCTCCTGAGAAACCTGTATGCAGATCAAGAAGCAACAGTTAGAACAGGACATGGAACAACAGACTGGTTCAAAACTGGGAAAGAAATACATCAAGGCTGTATACTGTCACCTTGCTTATTTAACTTATATGTAGAGTACATAATTTGAAATGCTGGGTTGGATGAATCACAAGCTGGAATCAAAATTACCAGCAGAAATATCAACAACCTCAGATATGAATATACCACTCTAAGGGCAGGAAGTGAAGAGGAACTAAAGAGCCTCTTGATGAGAGTGAAAGAGGAGAGTGAAAAAACTGGCTTAAAACTCAATATTCAAAAAACAAAGATCATGGCATCTGGTCTCATCACTTCATGGCAAGCAGAAGGGGAAAAAGTGAAAACAGTGACAGATTTTCTTTTCTTGGGCTTCAAAGTCACTGCAGATGGTGACTGCAGCTATGAAACTAAAAAACGCTTGCTCCTTGGAAGGAAAGCTATGACAAACCTAGACAGCGTATTAAAAAGCAGCGACATCACTTTGCCGACAAAGGTCCATATAGTCAAAGCTATGATTTTTCCAGGAGTCATGTATGAATGTGAGAGTTGGACCATAAAGAAGGCTGAGTGCTGAAAAATTGATGCTTTCAAATTGTGGTGCTGAAGAAGACTCTTGAGAGTCCTTTGAACAGCAAGGAGATTTAACCAATTAATCCTAAAGGAAATCAACACTGAATATTCATTGGAAGGACTGCTGCTGAAGCTGAAGCTTCAATACTTTGGCCACCTGATTGGGAAGAGCCAACTCATTGGAAAAGACCCTGATGTGGGAAAGATGGAAGGCAAGAGAAGGGAGCAGCAGAGGATGAGATGGTTAGATAGCATTACCGACTCAATGGACATGAATTAAGCAAATTCCAGGAGATAGTGAAGGACAGGCAAGCCTGGCGTGCTGCAGTCCGTGGGGCTGCAAAGAGTTGGACACAACTTAGAGACTGAACAATAACAAATTCTGACTAGTGAGAGGTGGTAGCTCATTGTTTTGATTTGCGTTTCTCTGATAATTAGTGGGGATTTCCCTGGTGACTCAGCAGTGGAGAATCCGCCTGCCAATGCAAGAGATGTGAGTTAGATCCCTGGGTTGGGAAGATTCCCTGGAGAAGGAAATGGCAACCCACTCCAGTATTCTCACCTAGGAATTCCCATGAACAAAGGAGCCTAGTGAGCTACAGTCTACGAGATCACAAAAGAGTTGGACAGGACTTAGTGACTCAGACTACAGCAAGAACAATAATCAGTGATGCTGAGCATCTTTTCATGTGCCTACTGGCCATGTATGTCTTCTGTGGAGAAATGTCTGTTAAGGTCTTCTGCCCGATTTTTGATTAGGTTATTTGTGTTTTTCATTGTTGAGTTGTATGAGCTGTTTGCATATTTTGGAGATTAAGCCCTTGTTAGACCAGGACCATTTAAAATTCAAGTTCAAAGCTTGACGTTTCCTAGGACACCCAAAAGACAGGAAGCTGAGTGAAGACCGTGGTGGCTTGGTTGATTTGCAATTCATCCTTCTTCCAAAGTGCAACTCTTTGAGTGATAAAAATACATACATAACAGATTCCTCACCTTTAGAGGGCCCTACACTCTTAGCTCACTTCTTCTAAATCAGTAAATGCTCCCAGAGACAAAGGCACCTTGCCTGCATAGCTCATCTTTCTGGGTTTTCTACTTGCAGACCTCAGCTTGGTAATCCCTCATGCTCTTGTTGGCTCTTCGCTGCCTTTTTTTTTTGTTTTTTTAACAAATAAACTTTACACTGGGGAATGATTTTAGATTTCAAAAACTTTGCAAAGTTAGTACAGAAAATCCCTGAATACCAGTCACTGTTTCCCCTAATGTGTGTTTCCCTATCTTACATAACCATGTACATAGGTCACATCTAAGAAATTAATATTGATATATTACTATTAATTAAATTCCAGACTTTAATAGTATTTCACTAGCTTTTCTAATGTTTCCCTGGTGGCTCTGTGGTAAAGAATCCACCTGCCAATCCAAGAGACATGGGTTCAATCCCCGGGTTGGGAAGATCCCCTGGAGAAGGAAATGGCAACCCACTCCAGTACTCTTGCCTGGGAAATCCCATGGACAGAGGAGCCTGGCAGGCTACCAACCATGGGTCTTAAAAGAGTTGGACACAACTCAGGAACTAAACAACAAGCAACAAGGTTTTCTAATATTCTTTCTCTGTTCTGGGATCCAATCCAAGATACCACATTGCAGTTAGCCTTCAATGTTTTTGAGAAGATTTAAAAATATGTCTGTTGCATCCAGCTTCTGAGAGAGGATGGTCCTAATTACTTCCATCTTACATTGCTGCTCTCCCCCATCATTTCACTGGCATTCCTAGAAATGAAAAAGAAAATCCTTTGAACAGTCAACATAAGCAGTTTTCAGATTTGTACAGTGGAGGAAGTTGAACAATTGAGTTTTGGCTGGGGACGAGGGAGAGGTAAGTGGAATAGAGGATGAAATGTATGTGAGAAAACAAAACACTTTGTGTTGGCTTAAGCTACACCCCAAGGGCTTCCCTGGTGGCTCAGATGGTGAAGAATCTGCCTGCAATGCAGGAGACTAGGATTCAATCCCTGGGTTTGGGAAGAACCCCTAGAGAAGGGAATGGCTACTCACTCCAGTATTCTTGCTTGGAGAATTCAGCGGACATGGGAGTCTTTCGGGCTACGGTCCATGGGGTCACAAAGAGTTGGACATGACTGAGCCACTAACACTTTGACACTTCACACACTCCACAAACTGCAACTTCTGTAACCATCTAATGTGTGGCTAAACACATTAAAGTCTATCTTTTGCTCACATCAAGTTTGCTGCTGGGTTGGAAGAGTGTCAGCTCTTTTCTAAGTGGTGACTCAGGGATCCAGGCTCTCTCCAGCCTCTGCCTCGTCATCTTTGTTGGGTATAACACCTTTGATCTCTCTCTATACCTTCACTTATTTGACTGATGAATTGGAAGGAGGAAGAAGGCATGTGTCACCCAGCCCTCTTTTCTTTGCTTTTTCCTTAGAGCTGGCTTGCCTGCAGAGAGTGTGTGTTCTAGGCTGCCTGTGACTGTTGCTATTTAGTCCCTTAGTTGTGTCCAACTCTTGCAACCCCATAGACTGTAGGCCTGCCAGGCTCCTCTGTCCATGGGACTTCCCAAGCAAGAATACTGGAGTGGGTTGCCATTTCCGTCTCCTTTCTTCTGCCTGTGACTACAGTCTTCCTAACTCTGAGGTTCAGGATTAGAAAGCTCACTCTCCTACATCTAAAACCTGGTTACTGCACCTGTGTAAACACAGCTTCAGCTTTTTTTTTTTTCAAAGATTCATGCATCATCTAAGACAGTGGTTCTCAACCCAGAGTAATTTTGCCTCCCAGAGAGACATTTGACAATGTCTAGAGAGTTTTTGATTGCCTATACTTGGGGGGCAGGGAAGAGACTGACAGCATCTAGTGAGTAGTGGCCAGAGATGCTGCTCACATCTCTGTCGGGGATTACTGACCCCCACAACAAAGAATTATCGGTCCCCAAGTGCCATTCGTGCTGATCTTGAAAGCCCTGATCCAAGGGGAACAAATGACCATCAACAGAAGTGACTTAGTCCAAAGAAAGTCCAAACCAGAGGGAATGGATGGAGGTGACAAAGTGGCCCCTTCCCGGGCCAGATTTTGTCTGCCCTGCCAACAGGCTTTTTCTAAATCCCGCCCGGTAACTGGTACTTCCATTTCAATCTGGGTCTTCCATTTCAATCTGGGTTTTCTCAAATGACTCAGGGTAAATTCAGTCTCTTTATAATTTTCTCTGCTCCTTCCTTCCCCCTGTGTGTGTGTGTGCTGAGTTGATTCAGTCATGTCAGACTCTTTGCAATCCTAAGGACTGTAGCCCGCCAGGCTCCTCTGTCCATGGGATTCTTCAGACAAGAATACTGCAGTGTGTTGCCATGCCCTCTTCCAGGGGATCTTCCCAACCAAAGGATCAAACCCGTATCTGTTACTCTTTACCAGATTGGCCAGTGGATTCTTTACCACTAGTACCACCTGGGAAGGGACTCTAAACCTGGAGGTCTTTACTTACCATCAGGGCCTAGAGCACTAGAGGGCAGCCTTCCTCACTGTCTGCCCAGTACTAGCATCCACTGTGCTCCCCAGTTTCTGATGGGCTGCACTGTGGCTGTTTCCTCCTCCCCAAGGCAGCTGCCCCATCTCCTCATCCCAGCCATGGCGCCAACAGGCATGGCCAAACCACCTTTGGGCTTATGGATATCGTGAGGATGTACTGAGGCTGGCACAAGCCCATTTTCCAGGAACCCTTTTGCCTGCCTGCTCTCCTATCCTGGGATGGGAGGGCATCTCCAAGTGCTCCAGGAAGGAAGCAGAACACAAGTATCCTCTCCTCTCAGATCTCCAAACCTATTGTGTACGGAGGGGTTTGTATCTGTTGTCCACCCCCCATACACCATGGGGCAGGGTCAGGTGTAGGACCCAGACCAGTGCCTCACTCCAGGGTCTTCTCTCTAGGATCTTTTTCTTTTTTGAAAGTAATTTATTTCTTTATTTTTGGCTCCACTGGGTCTTCGTTGCTTCGTGCAGGCTTTCTCTAGTTACAGCAAGTGGGGGCTACTCTCTAGTTGCCGTGCTCCAGCTTCTTACGGTGGTGGCTTCTCTTGCTGAAGAGCACGGGCTCTAGGGTGTACGGGATTCAGTGGTTGCACCAGGCAGGCTCAGTACTTGCACCCTGCAGGCTTTAGACCCCGGGCTCAGTAGTTGTGGTACTCGGGCTTAGTTGCCCCATGGCATGTGGATCTTCCCAGACCATGGATCGAACCCATGTGCCCTGCATTGGTAGGCAGATTCTTAACCACTGGACCACCAGAGAAGTCCTGCAGGATCTATTTCTAACAGAGCTGTCAGACCTCCCTCTTTCCTGGCTAAGTGTGGAGACGGTAGGGTGGAGGGGAAGGACATCATAATACATATGAAGGGAATAGGGGGGCGCACAGTAGATGCCACTCCTCCATAAAAAAAAAAATTTTGGCACACTGCCTTTACTCTCCCAAAATATCATAAATAACATGCTTTCTCACACACCTAATTTTAAAAAATGACAGTATAATGCCTGGGCTGTAATAGAAGGGGGAAAAAATCAAAGGAAAACAATTTGTAGCCAAGTAACACATATTTCAAAGTACTGAGTTCCCTGGTGGCTCAGATGGTAAAGCGTCTGTCTATAATGCAGGAGACTCGGGTTCAATCCCTGGGTCAGGAAGATCTCCTGGAGAAGGAAATGGCAACCTACTCCAGTATTCTTGCCTGGAAAACCCCATGGACAGAGGAGTTTGGTAGGCTACAGTCCATGGGGTTGCAAAGAGTTGGACACGAATGAGCGACTTCACTTCACTTTTTTCAAAGTGTTGATGCTGAGGCCCCATGACACTGGAATAACACAATCAAGTGTCAGATGCTTGTCCCTGCTTATAACAAATGAGTTAGGATTTAAGGAAAACAAGATCAGAAATTATTCTGTATAAGGACGACCCCCAAAAAAGAGCTGATACACTATTAAACACTAGAATTAAAATTATTTTGATCTGTGTTTTTAAAACTGTGATTATCTTTCGTAGTCTGAGACCATAACAGAATTCTTACCCTTTTGAACTCCTGTCCCTGCCCATTAAATGTCAGCAGCTCCCCCCACAATGTTGTGAAATTAAAACATATCTCCTAATTGACACAACACTGTAATTCAACTATTTTGTTGTTGCTTAGTCAGTAAGTTGTGGTCCAACTCTCTTGAGAGCCCACGGACTATAGCCCCCCAGGTTCCTCTGTCCACAGAATTTCCCAGGCAAGGGTACTACAGTGAGTTGCCATTTCCTTTTTCAGGGGATCTTCCCAAACCCAAGAACCCATTGGCAGGCAGATTCTTTACCACTGAGCCACCAGGGAAGACCCCCAAATCAACTATACTTCAGTGAAAAATAAAAGAAAAGAAAATGTAACTCCCACATCACCAGAATCACATACACATACAATCTCCCTTCCCAGAATCACTGAGTTAATTGATGCTTCAAGTATTAGCCCAGCAAGTGGGTAAAAGTTCCACCTGTACATATGGAAATACATATGCTAAAACATTAACAGTGGTTTTCTAAGAAAAGAGGGGAATAACAAACACTCCCATTCTTCTCTCTCTCTCTCTCTCTCTTTTTCTTTTTAACATTTCTGCATTATGTAAAATTTTGCTTAGAACGTGTATGACTTTGGAGTCAGAAGAAACAACCGACAGAGCTATTTGGGGAAAACGATATGCCAGGACACCCTCCAGCGTGTGTGTTTGTTTTGTTCCCTTTCAAGGATTCGGTTCCACCGTGGGAAACCTCTTGCTCACTTTTTAAAAGGCCAAGAGAACCCAGTGCTCCTGGGGAGCCCAGCCTTTCTGCGTGGCCTGCAGGTGGCTACAAGTACCCGGCTCCGCCCAGCCGGACAGCTTCCCTCACCTCCGTCTGCACCGCCGCCTAGTGGCCTAGGGCGATACTGCGCCCTTCGGGAAGTGACGGGGACAAGGGGCAGCTGGCTGAAGCTTATGCACCACGTCTGAGAATAATGGTCTTTTAAACGTATAAGACAAAATATACGTTTAAAAGAAAACCAATAATATTGAAGAGGTTATTAAAATATTTATAATTATGTAACGCTATAATAAATATGCTTTTTCATTAGCACTTTAAATAACTTACTGTAGTGGCAGATCTAATAACTAAGTGGGGAGGTGCACACACAGTATTTCACGCTATCGGTGACAAGTTGAAGTGCTAGTGTCACGATTTTTAATTGGCGACAGAATCCCCATGGACAGAGGAGCCTGGCGGGCTACAGTCCGTGGAGTCGCAAAGAGTTGGACACGACTGAGCGACTAAGCGCAGCACAGCACGGCAAACACGACTCCTGAGAAAAAGATAAATGTTACTTCAAGGTTAGTGGAAGTAAGGATGTACTATTTTCCCACCCAGATTCACGGACTCCCTGAATTCTACACACAGGCCCTCTGGAGTTGGGATCTCCTGCGGGAGTTTGGGAGAAGCGCTCCGTGGGTTTTCAGGGTGGGGTCTGCGCGTGCTGAGGGGCCGTAGAGGGAACAGCGGAGGCGCCTCCTCCGCCTCCAGGACCCGCACGGCCCCTCCCCTCCCTTCCTGGTCTCCATCTGCTTCTGGAGGAAGTTAAAGCCCCGTGTAGCCAAAAGAGGAGCTCCCAGTCGCCCAGCTGTGCGGTCCCGAGTGGCCCGGCGCTCACCATGCGGCCCCTCCTCATGCTATGGGGCTGCCTCGTGCTCCCAGGTGAGATGGGGGCGAGGGTGGAGGGATGTGGGGCTCATCCCCAAGCTCGCCCCCTGTGTCTGCTAGAGGGACCTCCTGAATCTACATTCGCTGGGGCTGTGACGCAGCCCCGCCGCCTGATCCATCCAGGCTTCGCCCCACCCTACTCCTCGTCCTCAACCCTCAGAGGGGCCACTTGCTGTTCGTGGAACCGAGAGCCAGGTCTCCCCCCAGACCTGAGGGTCCTGGACCCCTCATGGCTGAGTGGCTGTGAGCGAAGCTTTGCCTCTTTTGTCTTCATTTCCTGACTCGGTGCCAGCCAGGGAGCTGAGAAGACACCCCTTACACTAAACTCAGCAAATATTTCTTGAACTTCTGCTGTAGTGCTCACAACAACCCTGAGAGATGAAGAATTATTACATTTCATCAATTCACAAGCCTGCTTTTTTTTTTTAATTTTTAAACACAAAATTTAGGATGTATCTTATAACTGATGTCAGTTCCATTGACTTTTTTTTAATGTTATGTGAAATCATGGTAGCTCTTACATATGATAACATCTTAATTCAGTGACAGAGGACATATTATCTATAGGTAATAGAAAACCTAGAGGGAAACTTACAGAAACTTAGAGAGGTCAAGCAGTTTTCCCAGGATCACACCGCTACTAAGCAGCTGTGCTGGGATTCAAACTCCCGGCTGTCTAAATCTAGAGTTTCCCCATCACTAGCCTTCAATACACCAGGTTTAGGGAAACAGTAACAGCCCTGCCCCAAGGTCCCTCGGTGGCAGAGTGGAATACCAACTCTTACCAGGGTTGCCCCAAGAAGGGAGTGACTGAGGAAAACCTTCTGGTCTTGACCTTGGAACTTAAATCAGGGAATTCCAGTCTTCCCATGTGCTGTGGTTTCAGGTTACGGATCGGTGGTGGACCCGAAGGAGATCAGTGGCTTCGAAGGTGACACTGTGTCCCTGCAATGCACCTACGGGGAGGAGCTAAAGAAGCACCAGAAATACTGGTGCCGAGAGGCCGGGCTCTTCATCTCCCGCTGCACTGGGACTGTCTTCTCTGGAGAATACGGCCAGGAAGGAAGGGTGTCGGTCCACGACAACCCGCAGGAGAACAGGTTCACGGTCATCCTGAGGAACCTCACCCTGAAGGACATGGGGAAGTACTGGTGTGGGGTCAAAAAACTGGGCTTCGATAAGACTATGTCAGTCTCTCTGCTTGTCTTTCCAGGTAACACACATCCCTCCTTCCCTGGGAGGGATTCAGGGGCATGGAGTTGGGGGCAGGGGAATTGCACCTCTCCACAACAGAGGACTTCCCTGGTGGCTCAGAGGTTAAAGCGTCTGCCTGCAATGCGGGAGACCTGGGTTCAATCCCTGGGTCGGGAAGTTCCCCTGGAGAAGGAAATAGCAACCCACTCCAGTATTCTTGCCTGGAGAATCCCAAGGACCGAGGAGCCTGGTGGGCTACAATCACGGGGTCTCAAAGAGTCGGACACGACTGAACGACTTCACTTCACAATAGAGGACAGACTGCAACACAAGAGGGGTGTTCCTGAGGTGTGACCTGCTTGTTCAATACAGTTTCTTTCTTTCTTTTTTTTTTTTTTTTGGCTGTGCTGGGTCTTTAGCGCTTTCTCTAGTTGCAGTGAGCAAGGGCTACATTTTGTTGCAGTGCACGGGCTTCTGACTACACTTACTGCTGTGGCTTCCCTTGTTGTGGAGCACAGGCGTGTGGGCCCAGTAGTTGTGGCTCAAGGGCTTAGCTGCTCCGGGGCATGTGGGATCTTTCTGGACCAGGGATCAAACCCATGTCCCCTGCACTGACAGGCAGATTCTTAACCACTGGACCACCAGGGAAGTCCTCAAAACAATTTCATTGAGACCTCTGTTTGGGGTGCCCTGTAGCTGGGGAGGTTCTGAGAAATTAGTCCTAGGGAGACTAGGGCCCAGGGGTCAAGGGCCAGAGGTCTGAGGATGCTGGGAATCAAGGATCAGGGAAGGTGCTGAGGCATTGCTTTTGGACTTGTACCTTCTCCTGGTCTCCTCCTGACAGTCACCACAGCCAAGCTGGGGAAGACAGAGGCTGAGGCCTCTCCGTTCGCAGGGACCTCCCTGTCCAAGCACACAGCAGCTTCTCTGTACACAGGGACCTCTCCTCACCCGGCAACCTCTCCGTTTGCAAGGATCTCTCCTCACCCAGCAGCTTCTCCGTATGCAGGGACCTCTCTCCACCCAGCAGCTTCTCCATTTGCAAGGATCTCTCCTCACCCAGCAACCTCTTCGTATGCAGGGACCTCTCTCCACCCAGCAGCTTCTCCATTTGCAAGGATCTCTTCTCACCCAGCAACCTCTTCGTATGCAGGGACCTCTCTCCACCCAGCAGCTTCTCCATTTGCAAGGATCTCTTCTCACCCAGCAACCTCTCCGTATGCAGGGACCTCTCTTCACCCAGCAACCTCTCCTCCTGCAGGGATCTCCCAGCCAGCCACACAATTGGACTCTACCTCAACAGAGGACACCAGTTTTGTCCCCAGCAGCAGCTCCAAGTCCAGGTGAGCCCCAGGTGACCAAAGCCAACTTTCAGGTCAGCACTAAACTCTGAGCCAATAAGAACCCAGTACTCCTTTCTCTGGGTCGCAGCTGCTCACGAAGGGCAGATTCTGCACCATCCCACCCCCTACCCGGCACTGCAGGTGCCAGCAGCCTTGTTGCCTTGGACATGCAGGCCCCCATAGCCCCCAGTCCCCACCTCACTCCCTGCCCAGTTTTAGGGAAAGCCACCCTAGTCCAGCAGCTTTTGCCTGAGCACTTTGCACTGGGCCCTATGCCAAGCATGAAAACATGGAACCAAACAAAATGATTTTTTCTTACCCACCTGGATTCCCAGCTGGAAGGACTGGCTCTTGTGGGGTTGTATACAAACTACACTTCTCAGGTGGCGTTAGTGGTAAAGGACCTGCCTGCCAATGCAGGAGACATAAGAGATGTGGGTTCGATCCCTGGGTCGGGAAGTTCCCCTAGAGGAGGAGGGCATGGCAACCCACTCCAGTATTCTTGCCTGGAGAATCTCATGGACAGAGGGTCCTTGCAGGCTACAGTCCAGGGGGTCACAGAGAGTTGGACACAACTGAGTGACTGATCATGCATGCATACTCCATTACTGGTAGCCAGGCAACTGCTCACTGGTTCAGACCCTGCTGAAAGTGTCTCCTGGGGTTGGCGATCGGGTCTGAGGCCCCTTCCATTGGGACTAATGAGATGTTCTGGTCCCTGGTGCTCTCTGATCTCTTTGGGAGAGATGAGGGATGTGACCAGGACTCAGAATAAGAACGCCCAGTGTGTCACTGACATCTGGTGACAGCCACCAGGCTCCTTCCATCTCGCCCACAGGGTATCCATCCCTTTGATCAGAATCTTGGCCCCAGTCCTGGTACTGCTAGCCCTTCTGCTGGCCACAGGCCTGGCCGCCCTCGGCAGCTGCATGTTTCAATGGAGAGAAAAAGGTGAGCCATGTGGACGGGAGGGGTGAAGGGTTCTCAGCCAGGGGTCTCCCTGAGACCCACAATCCCCCCATGACCCCAGAGAGACCTAATGGGGCTCAGTGTGTGCATCTCAGACATAGGTGTCAGGAGCCCTGCTTCTCTTTTCTGAGGGACCCACAGGACAGTCCACAAGCAATTCAAGTGGGGTAGCAAGAGACTGGGGGGCTCTCATCTTGCTTTGATCTGTCCGGTCAAGCTCATCAGCCATGTCGCTCCGTGTTGATCCCATGAACCCATCCATATCCAGTCTCTGCAGGTTCTGACCTTGTGTGAGGACTGACTACAGGGTGGAGTGCTGGCCGGAGCACTTGAACAGGATGTTCCTTGAGGCCCTACACCTGCTGCTGCGTCTCTAGAGATGCTCAGCCCCTTTCAAGGCTTGGCTTCAAATTCCCAGCTCTGCCATTTTTTAGCTGTGTGGCCTTGGGCAAGTCACCTAACTTCCTTGAGCCTCAGCTTCCCCAGATATATGGCCTACAGAAATATAATACAAGCCACATGTGTGATTTAAAATTCCCTGACTGAGTAGCGTGGAAACATACACACTACCATATGTAAAATAGATAGCCAGTGGGAATTCGCTGTATGACTCAGGGAATTCAAACCAGGGCTCTGTGACAACCTAGAGGAGTGGGATGGAGTGGGAGGTGGGAGCAAGATTCAAGAGGGAGGGGACATATGTGTACCTGATTCATGTTGATGTATGGCAGTAACCAGCACAATATTGTATAGCAATTATCCTACAATTAGAAATAAATAAATTTTTAAAAGAGTTCCCTAATAGTCACACACAATAAAGAAGAAACTAGTGACATTAATTCTAATAATAAACTTTATTTAACATGATACATCCAAAACTATCATTTGAACATGGAATCAATATAAAATACTAATTATATATATTCTACATTCAGTTTTTCATATAGAGTCTTTGAAACCCAGTATAATTCAAAGTAGTCACATTTCCAGTGTGCAGTGGCCACGTGTAGCTCCTGAGGTGGATGGCACAGATAAAGAAGGTTTAACTAAAATAACAGTACTGGGAGATGCCTTGTGCCAGGCACCATGGTGTGGCTTATGTTGTTTTTATCTCCTTTAATCTCAATACTGTGGAGTTCGGAACTGCTTATTACAAGCAGCCTTCCCTGGTGGCTCAGCGGTAAAGAATCCGAAGATGAGAGTTTGATCCCTGGGTCGAGAATATCACCTGGAGGAGGGCTTGGCAACCCACTCCAATATTCTTGCCCGGAGAATCCCATGGACAGAGGAGCCTGGTAGACTACAGTCCATAGGGTCGCAAAGAGTCAAGATATGACTGAAGCAACTTAGCATGCATGCCTGCATGACAATACCTGCAAATACCCCATTTTATAGGGCAAGAAACTGAGGCACAGAGTGGTTAAGCAATTTGCCCTTGGTATAGCAGGGAAGCAGTACAGCCAGGAAGCCAAATTTGCCAACTGGGAAACGACGGGCCTGCCACCCACCTCCTCCTCGTGTGGCCCCCAGGAAGACATGTCAACTCTGCCCATGTCCCTAGATCCCCTCAGAGGAGTCGGGAGGATCCCACGGGGTGAAAACATTCCAGTCACAACCTCAGAGCCTCGTAGCCCCTTGCCTCTCAAATTGCAGTCCCCAGCTGGCAGCAGCGACATCCCCTGGTAGCCTGTTAGAAATTCAGACTTTAGGGCCCCAACCTCAACCTACTGAATTAGAATCTGCATTTTAATAAAATTTCCTATACACACACTGAAATTTAAGAAATAATGACCTGAGCACACAGAATCACTTCCCTAGCCAGTTGCTGGCCCCCACACAGGGATTGCTGTGTAATGATCTCAAAAGTCAGGGTCACTGCCAAGGGGTTGGGCTTCTCTGCCAAATCTTCTTGCCTGGGAAGCCCCAGGTGCAAGGGGCCATCCATCTCTGTGGGAGCAGCTCCCAGCTTCAAGGTGCTCCTTCCTGTCTCTTTCAGCTCAGCTGGCCTCGGAGACACAGAAGAAGGACAATGTCCATCTCTCCCACTTGGTAAGGAAGGAGGCAGGTCCAAGCTCAGATGCCCCTGAGGCCAGAATTTAAGACTCACCCTGACTTCCCATCAGGTGCCAGCAGGTCTCTGCTTCTGGCCTGGGGCCCCGTTCTCATTCCTCTCCTTGTAGCATCAGAGAACATTGGAGCTGGATCCACAGCGGGTCTTTGAGATCATCTAACCCAGCCTTTCTCTAAGTTTGGTACAAACTCCCTTTCAAAACACCTGGGGGTGGGGTTGGGGTTGGAGGCTCTTAGAAACATTCTTTTCTACACCAGTCCCAACCAAATCCTCTAGGGGTGGGGCTGCTGCTAAGTCGCTTCAGTCATGTCCGACTCTGTGTGACCCCATAGACGGCAGCCCACCAGGCTCCCCCGTCCCTGGGATTCTCCAGGCAGGAACACTGGAGTGGGTTGCCATTTCCTTCTCCAATGCATGAAAGTGAAAAGTGAAAGTGAAGTCGCTCAGTCGTGTCTGACTCTTCGCGACCCCATGGACTGCAGCCTACCAGGCTCCTCCATCCATGGGATTTTCCAGGCAAGGGTACTGGAGTGGGGTGCCATCGCCTTCTCTGAGGGATGGGGCTAGGAACCTGAATTTTAAACACAGCCTTGGGGGATTCCGACAGCACACTGGAATATGACTACCAATAGATGCTAGTCTGCTTTTGCAGAAGAGAGCACAGGCCCAGAGAGGGAAAACGTCTTGCCCAGGGTCACACGGCAGGCAGTGGGTGGCTTCAGAGCTCTCAACCCCCATTTCTCCTCTTTCCAGAGCACCCTTCTCTGAGCTTTCCTTGGTTCTGAGACCAAGGCGGAGTGCTACCCTGATGTTCAGACTGAGGGGCCAGGGGGCAGGAAGAATGGGGGAGGGTCCCTGTGCCCATTTTCCTGGAGAGAGGCTACCTGGTGCCAGGCCCCTCCCTTATCCCTGCAAGGAGAGACCCCTGCTTTCCATATCAGCACCCTACAGAGAAGGCCACCCCTTAGAAGATAGCAGCCCCACCTGCCTCACCCCCCACCCCACCTGATCTCTCCTTCCTCAGCTGTTTACTGAGATGCCTCCACTCTGATTCCCTTAAACACTAGAGCAGGAAAGGAGGACTGCCATTGCCTTCTTTCCTGGCGCCAGCAAGGACAAAAGACTCAGGCTGGATCCCCCCAGGGAGGGCCTGCGGTGGAATGGGGTACTTGGCCGTCCTTCGCTTAGGAAGCAGCTGTTGTTGTCTCAGGAAGCTCAATGGGAGTGAGGCAGAGGTCGTGGAGACAGATACAGGGGCAGACAAGGTCACCGCCAGGACTCTCCTCCTGGCTCTACATCCTGGGGCTCGCCCCTCCCCAACTCAGAAAGAGAGGCTGGGCTGGAGGGAGAATCTCCATGCTGCCTCACTACTTGTTCTTCTAGAATCTTCCCAGGTGGCGCTAGTGGTAAAGAATCTGCCTGCCAGTATAGGAGACACAAGAGATGTGAGTTCAATCCCTGGGTCAGGAAGATCCCCTGGAGGAGGACGCAGCAGCCCACTCCAGTATTCTTGCCTGGAGAATTCCATGAACAGAGGAGACTGACAGGCTATAGTCCATAGGGTTGCATAGAGTTGGACACAACTGAAGCGACTTAGCACACATGCAGAAACAGAGGCTCATATAGATCTTGTATAATGCAATCCAGAAAATGCCTCCACACTTGCTGGAACAGCCCAGAGTCCACCGCCTGGGCAGAGGGACCATTGAGAGATGAAGATGCTCCTGAGGCAGAGGGCAGTGGTCCTGGCCACAGGCTACATATGTGGTTTGGTCTCGGCCCCCCGAAGCTCTTTCCTCAAATTCGGTCACCCCTGAGTAGGTGACATTTCTGCAGCTGTTGATGGTCAGTGGTCAGCAATGGCTGGGTTTTGACCAAATCCCAAAACTGTCGGTATGGGATTCATGGGAAATGGAAGTGACCTCGGGAACTCTCTGGTCCAGCCCAGCTCTGCCATGTCCTCACCACAGGCAGGGCTGGGGTTGACAAGCGCCACGAGTGACAGCATTTGTGACATCTCTCTCCCCCTCCCATGCCTTCAGGCCCTCATTCTCCCACTCACATCTCACCTGAGAAACTCTGTTCTGACTCTTTCCTTGTCCCCAGCAGCCTGCAGGTGTCACCAGAGGTGGCTCACACGTCCACCTCTGCCCCCACCCCCCACAGCTAGGGTATTGCTCAAAGCTGGGGCCAGTTAGTAGACAAGAGACACTGTCACTAAGAGAAGTGTGCGTGAGGCCCTGCCAGGATGGCAGCATAGCATAGGAAAGAGCTTGGATCTGAGGTCAGATAGTCACAGGTTCAAGGCCCGGCTCAGCCCCGCCTGCTGTGTGACGCCTGGCGAGTGACATCACCTCTCTGAGCCTCGGTTTTCCCATCTCTCAGGACTGTGGTTAGAACAAGTGAGATAAGCCATCTCGTAGTTATCCAGGAAGTGGGAGCTTCTTTCCTTGGCTTCAGTGCCCATCAGACTGTGGGATCTGCTGGCTGGTCCCACTCAGGGCAGCTGTACCCTTAGGAGAAGTGGCTGGGGGCCTCGGCCAGCTCCAGCATCTGCTCCAGCTGGGCAAGAAAGTGAGAGGTGGAGGGGCCCAGCACTCAGACCTGAGTACCCATGGGAGCAGCTGAGTGTCAGGAGATGGGCTGCCTCACTCGTTCCAGACTACCCATCTTTCCTCCCTGGGCCTCGGTTTTCTCATCTGATCAAGGAGGGGTTGCTCAGATGACGATTCCTAAGGAATCTTTCCTGTGCTGTTTGTTATTCAGTGAGTCTTTGAAGTGTCCAACTTTGCTGTCTCCGGCCTATGACAAAAAGCCTGCAGCCTGCACAGTCTTCCTGCTTCAAAGAGAGAAATAACAATCATGGAAACAAATTAATCACTGCAGGAGTTCCAGTTGTTGAGTGTGATAAAACATTATCAGAAATGTTTATTATTTTCCTAAGGGGAATATTTCACTCCTCATTTTACAGCTTGGGAAATTGGGCTCCAGAGAAGTTAGGTGGCTCACCCAAGGTCACACTGAGACGGAGTAAATTGGCCGTTAAGGACTCTTGACTCCACAGCCCACCCGCTGCTTGTCCCTCCTGCTGCTCCGGCTTGCAGCCCATCCCTGTGGCCCCCGAGAACAGGCTGTTCTGACTGAATCTGTGTTTCAGGCGCTGGGGAACAGCTGTGTCCCGGAGTCCACTGTGATCAAGCTTGCAGAGCCCACTGGGCCTCCCGCCAGCCCCGAGCCCTCCGCCAGCTCCAACATGGAGATCTGGTGCCTGAGCCAGGTGTGGACAGAGGGCTCTGGGGGCCTGGAGCCGCCTAGCCTGGCTCCACTCTGACAATGCAGGGAAGTGGGGGAGGGCCCTGCTCTCAGCAACCACCCACCACCCCCACCATAACCAGAGTCTTGGCCATTTCACCCGGGAAGCCAGGGCTCCTGACTTCACATCCTCTTTTTTTCTGACCCAGAAAAATTCTTGAGTAGCATGGTAGGAGTGACAGCTTAAAGAGTTCTGGGCTGGCAGGTTCCCACATCTGCAGTCAGAACCGGGCCTGAGGCCATAAGGATGCTCCCCCAGGGAATGGGGAAATGGAGGGTGTGAAACAAAGCCTGGGGGATCCTGGGGAGAAGGAGTGGTTAGTCCTACGTCTCTTAGATGGACAGAGGCCCAGAGCTTGTGGGAAAGGCCAGAGGGGACCCAGTAGCTGCCTGGAGATCCCCCAGCTGGGCTCCGATTTTCACCCCATACTGTTGTCTTTACAGACTTCAAAGGATGACGAAGCCTCTTGGCGGGACCATAAGGGAGACGTGACCCCAGCCTCTACCCTCCCCATGTCTGGGGACGAGCCGGGCTTTTCAAAGTTCAGCTCAGTCTAGCCATCGAAAGCTCTCCTTGAATCTCTGGAAGGGCTGAACTTGCACTAACTTGGACAAGCTTTCTGCTATGACTTCAGAATCCTCCTGCCTGAGTCCAGGTCTCTCCCCTACCCTTCCCAAGCTTTCCTCTTGCCCATCTCAGCTGACCCTGAAGGCTTCGTCAGCCCTGAGGCCTGATGCGGTGGCCTCATATTTCCAGCTGGAAACTGGGACCTCTCCAAGATGGTCACATCCTTGGGCAAAGCATACAACCGCTGGACCTTCGAGGGGTCAGGCAGGGCTCAGAGGGTCTGGTCGAAGTTTGTGTCTGCTATGGGGGGTCCCCTGGGCCTCAGTGCCCAGTCACAGGTCCCTTCTAATTCCCCTTCCAGATGCCACCTTCTCCTCCCTTCCTTCCATCCTCAGACTCAGGGCTAAGTTCTCCCACATAAGCTGGTGAGGAGGAGGGAGCCTGTGGGGTTAGCCTGGATCCTGATTTCTCAGAGCCAATTGTGAACCACCTGCATCCCTTTTTAACCAGGAAGCTGGTTAAAAAGATGATTCTGGGGCCCCATCAAGAGCTGCCCAAACCAGGATTTGGCTGGTGGTCCAGTAATTAGGACTCCATGCTTCCACTGCAAGGGGCACTGGCATGGTACTGCCGAAAAAGAGAAGAAAATAAACTACCAAAACCATCTCTGAGGCTGGGCCTGGAACTATGTATTTCTTCCAAGTGCACCAGTGATTCTAACACTGGTGTTTGAGTACCAGTGGGCTGGTTGAGCTCTCAGGTCCCTCCAGCTTAGAGAGTCAACATTTGGTGTGTGGAGTCTCCCACTTCCCCCGATAGGGCCTGCTCTTCCCACCACACCATGGCCCAGCTGGAGGCTTTCCTGGACCTGCCTGAGTCCAGGCTCAGGTCAAGTGCACATCGGAAATGCCAAGCCCAAGACTGGCCAGGAGTGGTTGTCTATCCGATCTTGAGGTAGGAGGAAGATGGGCTCCAGGCTAGGCATTTACAACTGGCCTCCTCCTACTTAGATTTCTTGGGGACGAGAAAAAGATGGGCTTCAGGCCGGACACTTTCAACTAGCTTCCTGTTTGCATTTCCTGAGACAGGAGAGAAGTGGGCTCCAGGTTAGGCATTTATAATCAGACTCCTGTTTGTGCTCTGAAATGGAAGTAACAACAGAAACAGGGTAAATAGCCAGGATTTGTCTCATGTGGACACTTGCCAAGATAGCAGTCTTGGCAAGAACAAAGAGGGACTAAACCTTGTTGGAGCAAAAGATCAAGAGATCCCATATTCCCCCTCCTTTAACCTCAGATACGCAGATGACACCACCCTTATGACAGAAAGCTAAGAACTAAGGAGCCTCTTGATGAAAGAGGAGAGTGAAACAGTTGGCTTAAAACTCAACATTCAGAAAACTAAGATCATGGCATCCGGTCCCATCACTTCCTGGAAAATAGATGGGGAAACAGTAACAGACTTTATTTTGGGGGGCTCCAAAATCACTGCAGATGGTAACTGCAGCCATGAAATTAAAAGACGCTTGCTCCTTGGAATAAAAGCTATGACCAACCTAGACAGCATATTGCCAACAAAAGTCTGTCTAGTCAAAGCTATCGTTTTTCCAGTAGTCACGTATGGATGTGAGAGTTGGACTATAAAGAAAGCTGAGTGCCGAAGAATTGATGTTTTTGAACTGTGGTGTTGGAGAAGACTCTTGAGAGTCCCTTGAACTGCAAGGAAATCCAACCAGTCCATCCTAAAGGAAATCAGTCCTGAATATTCATTGGAAGGACTGATACTGAAGCTGAAACTCCAATGCTTTGGCCACCTGATGCAAAGAACTAACTCATTGGAAAAGACCCTGATGCTGGGCAAGATTGAAGGCAGGGGGAGAAGGGGACAGACAGAGGATGAGATGGTTGGATGGCGTCACCGACTTGATGGACATGAGTTTGAGCAAGCTCCAGGAGTTGGTGATGGACAGGGAAGCCTAGCGTGCTGTAGTCCATGGGGTCGCGAAGAGTCACTCACAACTGAGCAACTGAACTGAATCTGAATCTGAATGGGGCAAGGGAGGCAAAAGGAAGGGAGATCACCCCATAGGCCTCTGGGCTGGAATCCATCTTGGCTGAGGGGTGTGTGCTCACCTAGGGGAGAGTCCTGAGACAAATTAGCCAGGGGGACAAACAAGACAGTTGGCCAGAGGGAAGACAATGACCTGTATAACTGCCTCTTTATAAAGGATTTAAACTTCCCAAAGGCGTGGCTCTCAAGACTCTCGGAGTTCATCCATGCTTCTTTCTGCATGTACTCTGCTTTTCCAATAAATGTTTACTTTTCTCTTTACCTTCTGCCTCCTCTTCAGATTTCTTTCTTGTCAAGGACTGGGGATTTAGGCCCAGTGGTCTAGCAGTTAGGACTCCTGGTCAGGGAACTGAGCCAGCTGCTGCTGGCTGCTGCTTACTGCAAGCTACTGTTCACTGCTGCATGAGTCCAGAATCAGTCTTCGTACTCAGCGAACATTCCAGGCTCTGGAAGGAGGATGGGAAAAATCTCAACTCCTTCCTTGTCAAGAAAGGATTCATTGCCTGTGGGTTTTGGCAGCTGGGAGGTGGGTAGGAAGACACAGAGTGCAGATGGAGCTGGATATCTAACAGGGAGGAGGGGGACTTCCCTGGTGGTCCAGTGACTAAGGGTCTGTGCTCCTAATGCTGGGGGCCCAGGTTCAATCCCCAGTCAGGGAACTAGATACCAAATGTCCCAACTAAGATCCAGCGCAGCCTAATTAATTAATTAAAATATCTAAAATAAACAAGTAAATAAAGGCAAAGGAGGGGACAGGACAGGACCCTAAGGGGAACCTGAAAGTGACCCTGAATTTGGTCCCCTGGAATGAAGAGAGGGGAGGTAAAGTATCAGAACCACTACTTTTTTTCCTTTTTCTATTTTCTCTGAAAAATGAACCAGGAGCTGCTCAGTATACAAAACCTAGAAATATGGAGGGATAAAAAGGGAAAAACATATCACTCATTGTCTCACCGCTACCCAGAGACCATTGTTACTGCATTTTGTTGTTTCTGTCCAGTTTTTTTTCTCCACATCACTTGCCCGATGTGTTTTTAACAAATTATTTTGTCATACAATTTTATATCCTGTTTTTCATACTTAACTATTATATCATTAAGCATTCATGTTTTTGCATAAGGTTTTTACAAACATTTTCTAAATTAAAGTTTATTGGCTGCATAATATTTGATGTCAACTTATTTTAATTCCCTCTCATTAGATACTTGTTTCTCTTTTTGCTATTATAAATAACATTGTGGTGAATCTTCACACACTGCTCTGTCTGCATTTGGAGATTTCTTTCAGAAGGATTTGCTTATATGGACGTGCCAGGTCAGAGGGCATAAATATTTTTTAAATTACTGATATTCATCGCTGAACAGCTTTCAGAAATAGTAGAACCCATTTCAATCCCACCAGGGCCTGTCAGTCAGCATTTCTCAAAGTCCTCAATAGCTTCCACCCCTGCCCCTGTGGCTTTAGGAGGAGAAACCACTTATAATGCCCCAGAAGTGAGGGCCAAGGGGGCTGGGCAAGGTGGAGCTGATCTTATGATTCTAAGGAAACTCACCAGAAAGTGGCAGCCAGTGCAGAGTGGGAGTGGTGGGTGTCACATGGGGAGCACATCTTACCTTTTCCAAGTGGAAAGGGAGCCCCAGGTCTGAGCTCTGGGGACTCTGCCCAGGATCCTGGCACAGTGTGTGCCCAAATATTGGGGGAGATAGGAAGCAGTAAGTTACAGATGGTCTCAGAGAGACCTCAAAAGTTCCTCCAAAGCAGGCTCCCCCCATGATAAATCCCTCAGCTAGAGGCTGGTGAGAACGGGGGCTTCTCAGGAGGGAAAGAACCTTCCTGCCTTCTCAATCTGTCACCTACAGCAGCCAGAGCGTTGGTGGGGACTCAGCCAAGTCATCACAGGCCCACCCCTTGCCTACTTTCAGACAGTGTTTCCACTAAAGAGATTTTATGTTTTTTAAAAATTACTTATTTATTTGGCTGCACTGGGTTTTAGTTGTGGCATGCAAACTCTCAGTTGAGGCATGTGGGATCTAGTTGCCTGACCAAGAAACAAACCTGGGCTTCCTGCATTGGGAGCTCAGAGTCTTAGCCACTGGACTGCCAGGGAAGTCCCAGACTTTATGTCTTCCAGAGGTAAAACTCTCTCCAAGGTAGCCTAGGATTGACATCCTCAAGATTCCAAGTTTCTATGGATTTATTAGAAACCTGAGCATCCTTCACAGACGCTGCCACACTGACCTAGCTCCCAGCACTGTCACAGAGCCAGCCTGGGCAGGGGAGGAAGTCCAGCTCCTCACCAGCTGTCACTCTGCAGTCCCTCAGCTTGATATAGCTTGGTTCTATATTTGTACACCCAAATCTTCAGCTCTGTGAGCTACGAGAGGCCCTTGAACAAAAGAATTGCAACAAGCCACTGTTCACCTATCCTGAGGGGAAGAGTTTCCAGCCTGGGAACCTGCTGAGAGGTAAAAATTAGGGGAATGTCAACATGGCTCATGTTCTGTTTTGTCAAATTGGGACATTAACTATAATAATCAACTATCCTTTATCGTCTCATTTGTTTCTTTCAGAGAAATATTTTAACACCAAAAAGAGTATTGATGGTGAAAATAAATGATTTAAGATTTAGGTCCTTCCCTGAACTACCCCTCTACAAAGACTGAGATGCTGTGATCCTAATCCACTGAAGCTTACTGAAGAGATTTTCTATAATCTTTCTGTTACAAAAGGGGAAGGGTGAGGAGAGATAAATTAAGAATTTGGGATTAACAAATACACACTACTATATAGAAAAGAGATAACAAGGATTCACAGTATAACACGGGGAACTATGCAGCATTCAATATCTTGTAATAATCTAGAATGGAAAAGAATCTGAAAAGAACATATATAATATATACGAAATTGATGTTATACAGGGAATCCAAACACCTTCTTCCAACAACACAAGAGAAGACTCTACACACGGACATCACCAGATGGTTGACACCGAAATCAGATTGATTATATTCTTTAATACAGTCAGCAAAAACAAGACTGGGAGCTGACTGTGGCTCGGATCATGACCTCCTTATTGCCAAATTCAGACTGAAATTGAAGAAAGTGGAGAAAATCACTAGACCATTCAGGTATGACCTTAATCAAATCCCTTATGACTTCACAGTGGAAGTAAGAAATAGATTTAAGGGACTAGATCTGATAGACAGAGTGCCTGATGAACTATGGATGGAGGTTCGTGACACTGTACAGGAGACAGGAATCAAGACCATCCCCAAGAAAAAGAAATGCAAAACAGCAAAATGGCTGTCTGAGGAGGCCTTACAAATAGCTGTGAAAAGAAGAGACAAGAAAAGCAAAGGAGAAAAGGAAAGATATACTCATTTAAATGCAGAGTTCCAAAGAATAGCAAGGAGAGATAAAGTCTTCCTCAGCGATCAGTGCAAAGAAATAGAGGAAAACAATAGAATGAAAAAGACTAGAGATCTCTTCAAGAAAATTAGAGACACCGAGGGAACATTTCATGCAAAGATGGGCTCGATAAAGGACAGAAATGGTAGGGATCTAACAGAAGCAGATAGATATGAAGAGCCAGCCTGGGCAGGGGAAGAAGTCCAGCTCCTCACCAGCTGTCACTCTGTTAATAGATATTAACAGAAGATATTAAGAAGAGGTGGCAAGAATACACAGAAGAACTGTACAAAAAGGATCTTCACAACCCAGATAATCACAATGGTGTGATCACTCACCTAGAGCCAGACATCCTGGAATGTGAAGTCAAGTGGGCCTTAGGAAGCATCACTATCAATAAAGCTAGTGGAGGTGATGGAATTCCAGTTGAGCTATTTCAAATCCTGAAAGACGATGCTGTGAAAGTGCTGCACTCAATATGCCAGCAAATTTGGAAAACTCAGCAGTGGCCACAGGACTGGAAAAGGTCAGTTTTCATTCCAATCCCAAAGAAAGGCAATGCCAAAGAATGCTCAAACTACCACACAATTGTACTCATCTCACATGCTGGTAAAGTAATGCTTAAAATTCTCCAAGCCAGGCTTCAGCAATACGTGAACCATGAACTTCCTGATGTTCAAGCTGGTTTTAGAAAAGGCAGAGGAACCAGAGATCAAATTGCCAACATCTGATGGATCATGGAGAAAGCAAGAGAGTTCCAGAAAAACATCTATTTCTGCTTTATTGACTATGCCAAAGCCTTTAACTCTGTGGATCACAATAAACTGTGGAAAATTCTGAAAGAGATGAGAATACCAGACCGCCTGACCTGCCTCTTGAGAAACCTGTATGCAGGTCAGGAAGCAACAGTTAGAGCTGGACATGGAACAACAGACTGGTTCCAAATAGGAAAAGGAGTACGTCAAGGCTGTATATTGTCACCCTGCTTATTTAACTTATATGTAGTGTACATCATGAGAAACGCTGGGCTGGAAGAAGCACAAGCTGGAATCAAGATTGCCGGGAGAAATATCAGTAACCTCAGATATGCAGATGACACCACCCTTATGGCAGAAAGTGAAGAAGAACTAAAGAGCCTCTTGATGAAAATGAAAGAGGAGAGTAAACAAGTTGGCTTAAAGCTCAACATTCAGAAAACTAAGATCATGGCATCCGGTCCCATTACTTCATGGAAAATAGATGGGGAAACAGTGGCTGACTTGATTTTTCTGCGCTCCAAAATCACTGCAGATGGTGATTGCTGCCATGAAATTAAAAGACGCTTACTCCTTGGAAGGAAAGTTATGACCAACCTAGATAGTGTATTAAAAAGCAGAGACGTTACTTTGCCAACAAAGGTCTGTCTAGTCAAGGCTGTGGTTTTTCCAGTGGTCATGTTTGGATGTGAGAGTTGGACTATAAAGAAAGCTGAGCGCCGAAGAATTGATGCTTTTGAACTGTGGTGTTGGAGAAGACTCTTGAGAGTCCCTTGGACTGCAAAGAGATCCGACCAGTCCATCCTAAAGGAAATCAGTCCTGGGTGTTCATTAGAAGGACTGATGTTGAAGCTGAAACTCCAGTACTCTGGCCACCTGATGTGAAGAGCTGACTCATTTGAAAACACCCTCATGCTGGGAAAGATTGAGGGCAGGAAGAGAAGGGGACGACAGAGGATGAGATGGTTGGATAGCATCACTGACTTGATGGACATGGGTTTGGGTGGACATGGGTTTGAGTTGGTGATGGACAGGGAGGCCTGGCATGGTGCGGTTCACGGGGTCACAAAGAGTCAGACACAACTGAGTGACTGAACTGAACTAATGCTGAGAAGTGGTCCTTCATCTTCAATTTTCTGGAAGAGTTTATGTATAATTGGTACATGTTTTATATGTTTGGTAGAAATCATCAGTGAAGACATCTGGGCCTAGAATTTTCTTTGTGGAAAGGTACAAACTAGACATTATTGCTCATTGCTATTTTACATAAACAACATTAACTTGGATTCTTACATATTAGCTTTTCTTTTTAAAACAACATGTAAATGGTAAAGTCTGTCAGTTTTTATCTGAAAAACTCTATCAAAATTCTTGGAAGGATTTTGTTGGGTATACAATCCTAGGTTTACAGCCATTTTCTCTCGGCATTCTGGAAATACTATTTGGTTTTCTAGCTGTAAGTGTTGCTGGTGTCAGACTGAGTAATGTGCTCTTTTTTTTCTCAGACTGCTTTTCTATTTCTTTTGGTGTCCTGAAGTTTTACTCCTGGCTGCAAACTTCAAATTTTAAAAATATGTATATTTACTTATTTGTTTGGCTAAGCTGGGTCTTAGTTGCAGCACCAGGGATCTTTCCTGTGGTATGTGGGATCTTTTTAGTTGTGGCATGTGGGATCTAGTTCCCTGACCAGGGATTGAACCCAGGCCCCCTGGACTGGGAGCTCAGAGCCTAAGCCAGGGACCACCAGGGAAGTCCCCAAATTCTTCTTGTTTGGTACAAATCCTTATATCTGTGGGTTCATGCATTTCATCTGTTCTTGAAAAATATTTATCTTCAAATATTTTCTGTACTTCATTCTTTTTAAAAATGTCTCCATTGATCAGGATAAAAAATTTTTAGACCTTACCTTTATACCTGCTTTTACCTTCTCATATTTCCCTTCTTATCTCTCTGTTATTCATTCTATTTTTTCAGCTCTATCTTCTAGTTTAGTACTTCTTAAACTTGAAAATGCCTATTAATTGCCAAAGAATCTTGTTAAACTACAAAATCCTTAAAAATATATATTTGTTTGGCTACACTGGGTCTCAGCTGCAGCACTCAGGACCTTCGATCTTCATTGGGGCACACAGAATTTTAAGCTGCGGCATGTTAGCTCCTACCTGCGGCACGTGGAACCTAGTTCCCTGACCAGGGATCGAATCTGGGACCCTTGCATTGGGAGTGTGGAGTCTTAGCTACTGGACCACTAGGGAAGTGTCTAAAATTCAAATTTGATTCAGTAGTTTTGGATAGGGCCTGAGAGTCTGCATTTCTAACAAGTCCCCAGGGTGATGCTGCTGCTAATCCAAGGACCATACTTCAGGGAGCAGCTTTTTTATTCATTCATCTCTTTTCAGCTGTGTTTGATTTGCTGTTAGCTCCCTCCAATTAGTTTTTGTTTTAATCATTGTATTTTTTTTTATTTCTATAATTTCTGGATGGTTCTCTTTCAAAACTGACCATTCTAGTGTCTTGTTGCTTGTTAATTTTTATAATGCCATCTTTTATTTCATTAAACATTTACACACATGTGGTTAGTTTGCATTTTGTGGCTAATATCAGAAGTCCTTGGACCTATAAATATATTGTTTATGTTGACTGTTGCTCATGGTGGTCTGTTTCTCTGTGTTTTGTGATCTCACGTTGTGAGCTTGTGTTTGGATGAACCTATGGAAAATCTGGAGGCTGAAATTGAGGATACTTTCTTCCAGAAACAATTTGCATTTGCTTCTGTCCAGAGAGGTCCAGAATAGGATAGCAACTTGGGACCAGGTCCCTAACATACCAGAATCTTAGGTTGCCTTACCTTGACCCTGGGTTAATATCTAACTTACCAAATGTGATGCTAATATTGGCATTTGCCTTTAGCACAACTCCACCTTTCCTGTCCATTCCCCATGCCCAAGAGGATTGTTTTGTTTTGTGGCCTCTTTGAGATTTCCCTTCCCACAAGTCCCAGCAATGCAATGAAAATTGTTTCACGTTGGATCTCATTGTTTAAAAGCATAAGGCTCCCCTGAGTTTTGATGTCTTAGTGATTTAGTGCATAGAAGCTTAATTCATATTTTGAAGCAGATCCCTAAAACCTTGTCTGTATTTTCCAAACAACTGAGGATTTGTAGATATGAAGATACATGCAGAAGTGTACATGATCAGTCGTGTCTGACTCTTTGTGACCCCTTGGACTGTAGCTCTTCTGTCAATGGGATTTCCCAGGCAAGAATAGTGGAATGAGTTGCCATTTCCTCCTCCAGGGGATCTTGCGAACCCAGAAATCAAACCTGCCTCTCCTGCATTGCCGGCAGGTTCTTGACCACTGAGCCACTCGGAAACCCATGAAGATAGGTAGGGACCGGTCTGTAGCAGCAAGTACAAAGGGAAGGAAGAGCAGCTGGAGAGTGAGAGAAGGTTGTTTTTTGTTTGCTGTGCTGGGTCTTCATTGTAGCATGTGGGCTTTGTTGCCCCGAGGCATGTGGGATCTTAGTTCTCAGTTCCCGTACCAGGGATTGAACCCATGTCCAGTGCATTAGAAGGGGGCTTATTTACCACTGGACCACCAGGGAAGTCCCAAGAGAATTTGTTTTGCACATAACTTCTAACAAATGCTTGTGAACGTGCCTTAGCCATGCCCTGTAAGTGTCAAAATAAAGAGCATTCTAAAATTTAAAAATTAAATAAATAAATAAAAGCACTAGGTACCTTGTTCACTCCACCTGAACTAAAACCCTGACTCTCATTTTCCAGGCACCACATAAGGTCCTTTAATTTTTGCGCAACTCTAGGAAAGTGAAGAAACTCTCCAAAATAGGGTTGAGATCTCATTTCTTTCCACTCCGATGAGCAGGGATTCAGGGAAAGATTTTATTCAGGTTAGAAAAATAATGCGGTGTTTCTTAACATCAGTGTGTGATGAAATAAAATTCATAATCACCACATCACAGTAAAGGATAATCCTTAAAAGTAGATATATTCAGCTTAATGATAAACTTTCCTTTTGTTCTTAATTTTCTCATCTTGTTGCCAGTGAAATGGTCCACAAACCAACACTTGAGTACTAATACTACACAGCATGAGGGTAGGTTTATGGGAAACAGCAGAGAGAAAGGAAGATCTCTTTCTGGAAGGGAAACCAAGCCCCGATAAAAATAAAAATGGGTGGGAGCAGGCTGAAACACTCAGATTATTTGTGAAATTGTCAGGCACTGTGCCAAGACTTGCACACATGAAATAAGAGAGGAGACAAATATGAACACCCAGATACTGCCTACTCCTTGGTTGGGGACGGCGGTCAGAGGTGTACACTCATGCCTCACACCTGGCATATTTGGTTCCCACAGTGCACTGCGGCTCCAGGATGGCATTTTTCAAGGACATTCTGCTGCTCCCACGAGCTAGACTCCTGCCAACTGAAAGATGTCCTTGGTTAAGTGGGTTCAATGAACCCTCTTAATCGTCAGCTCCATCTTCAGGCAACTGTCCATACACCTCCTCCCAGGGCTCACTTCCTGATGGCTTTTCTGCTTGATTCCTTAGCCTAGAATAATTTTGCTAATTCACTCATGGCTGAAGTGCTGAAAATGGCTATTGTTATTCATAACTATTACAGTCATTATTGAAATGAACAAGTAGATTGAAACATCTCTCTAGTTGACTGGACCTCTCGCAGGTGTGGGGATGTAGCTGGGAGTGTTTGTATGTGCCTTTAAAGTTTACCTAACTTGGGCCAAATGTAACTTTATCCTTTTGTGTTGTCCCAGAAAGGTCATACTTCAAGGTGTTTCTAAGTCCTTCTTCATGAATTTATGCTGAAGTTTTATTAAGTTATATGGTAATAAAAATAATGAAGTCTCTGTTCCTAACCAGTTTCAGAATTCAGAACTTACACACCCCGGGTCTACTTCCTCCCTGTAAACGAGAGACATCACACTGCATGTTATAAAACCCTTTCCTGTTCAAAAGGACAGAGATCATTGCCCAACTCATAAATATTTAAGGGAAGAAAATGTCTACAGATGTCAGCCGATTGTTTTTATTTGTTCAAAGAAATGGTTTTCGCTTGATTATAATTGTATATATTAAGGCTTTGTGCCAAAGGACAAGAAAGCCTGGCCTCTGCCCTCTAGGAACTCTTAGTTATGGGGAAGCCAGGAACCATATAAACAATGACCACAGAGTCCAGATGGAGTTGATGGGGTTCTTGGAGGGTCACAGAGAAAGTGAACAGTAGGCACTTGAAACTGTGGCTTTGGGTCTTGGAAATTTTCTAAGGGACTTAGAAATTCTAAAGTTCTTCCAGGGACTTTCCTGGAGGTCCGGTGGTCAAGACTCCACACTCTCAATGAAGGGGGCATGAGTACAATCCCTGGTCGGGGAAGTAAGATTTCACATGCCACGCGGCACAGCCAACAACAACAAAAAAGAAGTTCATGTACGTGGAGATATGTCTCATGAGCAGCTGCAGATAGGGTTTGGGAGTCTTACAGCATAACTGAAGCACGCAAGGTAACTGCGGCTGTGGAACCACTGGCCCAGCAGCCCATGTAGCAGAGAGGAAACGAGAGCTGAAGGCAGTATAACATGTCGGGGGCTGGTTTATGGGTAGTCTCATTTCTTCCCACTGTCTCTCTTAGAAGAACACAGCTTCATCTTCTGCATTAGGTAAGTATATGGAGACACATCTTAACCCCGACAGGCAATAAGAGGGGCTGTATCTTAATCCAGGAAGTCTGGGTGTCTTAAGTCTGGCCCCAAACCAGGGTGGGCTGACAAACGGGGAGGGACACTCCCTAACTGGGACGTTTGTGACTGGAAGGTAGAGGGGAATCAGTTCAGTGACCTGTGCCTTAAGCAAAAACTCCACGACCACCACCCTCCCCTCACATATGTGCATACACACTCGGAGCCAGGATTCTGGAGTAGAAGAAATTCATTACCAAAAATACCAAAATACTTATCCTTTTCCAGGGTACAACAAGCATTCATTCATTCACTTAGTAAACATCCCCGTATGTTTAAGAGTTCACTCCAGCATCAGCACCTCTTGGAAATGCCTTTTGATGCCCCCATGGGTTGATTGAGTAGCCATTTCTTGGTGCTCCCATAACAGCTATTACAGAGTGCTAATCAGGACCTTCTTCCTATCCACTGCCTTAGACTCTGGGCCTCTGGATGTAGGGACCCTGCCTTGATCAATGGTGCTCATTAGATGGTTGTTGAATGAATACATCCACCCCAACCTTATCCATGGTTTTGATTACCTGTGGTCAACCATGGTCCAAAAATATTAAACGGGAAGCTCCAGAAATAAACAATCTTCAAGTTTTCAATTGCATGCCATTTTGAGAAGAGTGATGATGCCTGTCCCAGAGTATCTTAGCTGATAGTCACTAAGTAGCCTTCTAAATTAGATCGACTGTCTTGCTACCACGTTGCTTGTGTTTATTTTTCTCAAAATCACCCCAAAGCATCAGAGAAGTGATGCTGGTTATTCAGGTTTGCCACAGAGAAGCTGTAAAACATTAATACTTCCTTTAAGTGAAAAGGTGAATGTGCTCAACTTTAAAAGGAAAGAAAAAAAGTCAAACGCTGTGGTTGCTAAGATGAACCTTCTATCCCAGAGGCTGTGAAGAAGGAAAAAGAAATATATTCCAGCTTTGCTTTTGCACCTCAAAGTTCAAAAGTTATGGCTACACTGCGTGATAAGTGCTCAGTTAAGATGGAAAAGGCATTAAATTAATACAATAAGATATTTTATGTATATGAGAGATCACATTCACATAACTTTTATTACAGTTGTTGTTTAGTCACTAAGTTGTATCTGACTCTTTCGCAACTCCATGGACTATAGCCCTCTGTCCATGGGATTTCCCAGGCAAGAATACTGGAGTGGGCTGCCATTTCCTTCTCTGGGGGATCTTCCCAAACCAGGAATCAAATCTGTGTCTCCTGCATTGCCAGGCAGGTTCTTTACCACTGAGCCACTTGGGAGGCCCATTAGGATGAGTATAACTTCCCAGAGTGGTTTTTAACATGCTGAGTTTGAGACCCTCTGCTTTGAACACTTGCTAATTCACATGTGTTCCATGAAGAGTAGCACACGGGCGTGACCAGGAACTGTTTAGATATGCAAAATCTCTGGTCCCACGCAAGATCTACAGAATCAGAATGGACATTTATTACAGTACACTGATAAAATCATTTTATTATTATTGTTGTGGATCTCTTACTGTGCCTAATTTATAACTTAAACTTTACCATAGGTAAGTATATATAGGAAAAAATAGTATATATAGGGTTCAATACTATCACAGTTGCAGGCATCCACTGGGGGTCTTGGAATGTATCCCCCACAGATAATGGGTGACCACTGGACTTAAAGTTCATGCTATAATTTTTAAAGGAACTGGATAATTTATTAGAAGGTATAATAGGGGGGAAAGTCTTGCACGATAGCAACCCCAGTGCAAAATACTCAGCAAAACGCAGGACACCTATATAACTAAACCTAGCAAGGAATCTAATTCAAACTTTGAGATTTCACAGATCAGCAAAACTTCCAAAATATACATTATCAACTTAAGCATTCAGAAATAAGAAAATAATTCTAGGGACTTTCCTGGTGGAGGAACTTCTAAAAAAAATTCTAATGTCAGAGCCCTTTTATAAAAGGAAGACCATTTTAACCCCAAAGAGTAGGGAGAGGAGAGAGAATCTTGAGACAAAGGGCAGTTTGTGGTGTTGTTGTTTCTCTGGACACACAGTGAGGCTGGTGGGACCTTAATTCTTCCACCAGCAGTTGAGCCCAGACCCGTGGCAGTGAGGCCACCGAGTCCTAATCACTGGACAACCAGTGAAGTGTTCGTCGCTAAGTCATGCTCAACTCTTTGCGACCCCATGGACTGCAGCCCACCAGGCTCCTCTGTCCATGGGGTTTTCCAGGCAAGGATACTAGGATGGGTTGCCATTTCCTTCTCCAAGGGATCTTCACGACCCAGTGATTGAACTTGGGTCTCCTGCACTGCAGGCAGATTCTCTGGACAACCAGAGAATTCCCAAAATGGCAGTTCTTTGAGAGGAATGAATTTTCTTTAATAAGAAAGTCACCATGTTGTCCTTTTTATCACATTGTCACTGCCTGGAAACACGCCAATCTAAACAGCATTGCCTAGCAGACAGGCCGCTGGGGACCCTGGGCTGGAGGGAGGCCTGAATATGTGGAGAGGCAGAACACAGTCCTGGATGGCAAGATTAAAGAGCCCTAATTCCTCCTAGATTGTTGTTCAGTCACTAAGTTATGTCTGGCTCTTTGAGACCCCGTCGGCTGCAGCATGCCAGGTCCCTCTGTCCTCCACCATCTCCCGGAGTTTGCTCAAATTCATGTCCTTTGAGTCAGTGATGCTATCTAACCATCTCTTCCTCTGCCACCCCCTTCTCCTTTTGCCTTCAGTCTTTCCCAGCACCAAGGTCTTTTCCAATCGATCAGCTCTTCACATCAGGTGGCCAAAGTATTGAAGCTTCAGCTTCAGCACCAGTCCTTCCAATGAGTATTCAGAGTTGATTTATTTAGGATTGACTGGTTTGATCTCCTTGTTGTTCAAGGGACCCTCAAGAGTCTTCTCCAGCACCACAATTTGAAAGCATCAATTCTTTGGCTCTCAGCCTTCTTTATGGTCCACCTCTCACATCCGTACATGACTATTGGAAAAACCATAGCTTTGACTACAAGGGCGTTTGTCAGTAAAGTCACATCTCTGCTTTTTAATACACTGTCTAGGTTTGTCATTGTGGATTATTTTAATGCAATTCCAGTTAAGATCGGAGAAGGCAATGGCACCCCACTCCAGTATTCTTGCCTGAAAAATCCATGGATGGAGGAGCCTGGTAGGCTGCAGTCCACGGGGTCATGAAGTCGGACACGACTGAGCAACTTCACTTTCACTTTTCACTTTCATGCATTGGAGAAGGAAATGGCAACCCACTCCAGTGTTCTTGCCTGGAGAATCCCAGGGATGGGGAAGCCTGGTGGGCTGCTGTCTATGGGGTCGCACAGAGTCGGACATGACTGAAGCGACTTAGCAGCAGCAGCAGTTAAGATCCCACGTGGAAGAAGGAATATTCTGACCAAATGAACCTGGAGCTCCCCCTTCTAGAATAAACAAGCAAGACTAAGAAAAAAAAAATAAGAGACTAACTTGAAACTTTCCTTACGATTAGGTTGGTGCAAAAATAATTGTGGATTTGCATTGCTGAACTTTGCTGTTTGACATTGAAATGCATTCTTGAATAAATGTGGTTATGTTACACATCATTTTAATGTGCATTTCCCATTTTGTGGGTTTTTTTTTTTCTAATGACATTACTTGCTGTTTATTTTACATTTGTTTTAGGCTAGGGGAATGATGTGAGACAAAAAACAAATTCAGGAAATCTTATCTGAGTTCAAACTGGGTCACAGAGCCTCAGAGACAACAAGCAACATCAACAAAGCACTTGAGCCAGGAACTGCTAATGAATGTACAATGCAGTGATGGCTCAAGAAGTTTAGCAAAGGAGGCAAGAGCCTTGAAGATGAAGATCGCAGTGCCCAGTCATCAGAAGTTGACAACGGCCAATTGAGAAGATCATCGAAGCTGATCCTCTTACAACTACACGAGAAGTTGTCAAAGAATTCAGCGTCGACTGTTCTTTGGTCGTTTGGCATTTGAAGAAAATTGAAAAGGTGGGAAAGCTCCATAAGTGGATGCCTCATGAGGTGACTAAAAATCAAAAAAATGGTCATTTTGAAGTGTCGTCTTCTCTTATTCTTTGCAACAAACCATTTCTCAATTGGGTTGTGATGTGCAATGAAAAGTGGATTTTATATGATAACTACTGATGACCAGCTCACTGGCTGGACTGAGAAGAAGCTCCAAAGCACTTCCCAAAGCCAAACTTGCATCAAAAAAGTCATAGTCACTGTTTCGTGGTCTGCTGCCTATCTGATCCACTACAGCTTCTGAATCTCGGTGAAACCACTACATCTGAGAAGTATGCTCAGCAAATCAATGAGATGCGCTGAAAACTTCAATGCCTGCAGCTGGCCTTGGTCAACAGAATGGGCCCAATTCTCCACAACAACACCTGACCACACATTGCATAATGAACACGTCAAAAGTTGAACTAATTGGCCTATGAAATTTTGCCTCATTCACCATACTCACCTGACTTCTCGCCAACCGACTACCACTTCTTCAAGCATTTTGACAACTTTTTGCAGGGAAAACATTTCCACAACCAGCAGGAGGCAGGAAATACTTTCCAAGAGTTCACTGAATCCTGAAGTAGGGAGTTTTATGCAACAGGAATAAATAAACTTATTTCTCATTGGCAAAAATGTGTTGGATGTAATGGTTCCTTTTCTGATTAATGAAGATGTGTTTGAGCCTAGTTATAATGATTATGAATTTCCCAGGTGGTGCTGGTGGTAAGGAATCCACCTGCAAATGCAGGAGACACAAGAGATACCAGTTCGATCCCTAGGTCAGGAAGATCCCCTGTAGTAGGAAATGGCAATCCGCTCCAGTATTTTCCCCTAGAAAATCCCATGGAGAGAGGAGCCTGGAAGGTTACAGTCTGTGGGGTTGCAAAGAGTTGAACACAACTGAACAACTGAGCATAGCACATGATATGATAAGAATCCTTTCTTCCCTTCGAAGCACAGGCTACTGTGCCAAGAGGGGAAAAGGATTAAAAAAAAAAAACTGGCAGCAGAATTCCTTTTAGAAATTCAACTGTCAGGCTTCCCTTGTGGTTCAGCTGGTAAAGAATCTGGCTGCAATGTGGAAGACCTGGGTTCGATCTCTGGGTTGGGAAGTTCCCCTGGAGAAGGAAAAGGCTACCCACTCCAGTATTCTGGCCTAGAGAATTCCATGGACTATACAGTCCATGCGGTCACAAACAGTTGACATGACTGAGCGACTTAAAAAAAAAAAGAAAGAAATTCAACTGTCTTTATTAGGAAAATACTTTGGTGCCAATTTGGAGCTAAAAGGAAATTCCCTCCACCTGAAGGGTATGGGCAAAATAGACGGGCAGCAGCTGGCAGATTTGGCTACACATTAGAATCACTAAATGGCAACCCACTCTAGTATTCTTGGCTGGAAAATCCCATGGACAGAGAGGAGCCTGATGGACTACAGTCCACGGGGTTGCAAAGAGTTGGATACATCTGGGCAGCTAACACTTTCACTTAGAATCACTTGGGGCACTTTAAAACATACTGCATCCCAGGTTCCACTCTCAGCCTCAGAGAAGCTGGTTAGACCCTGTTTCCTCTTCTGGAGCACTGAGAAAGACTACATTTCCCAGCTTCCCTTGTAATAACCCAGGAGACTAGATCCCTGAATCATTGTTAGGAGTGCCACCCCATTTCCATCAGATGTGATGTGGACAAGAAAGGAATAATAAAGTTGTTAAACTATTAAGCTGTGATGTTCTGATTGTTAGTTACAGCTGATAGCCTTTCTTGAATTTCTGATTTAATTGCTCTGGACTGGCATCCAAACAATTGTGTTTTTTTTGTTGTTTTTTTTAACTCTCCAGGCAATTTTTATGGGTAGCCAGTGCTGAGAACCACTGAGGTGGACAGAAATACAAGTGCAGAGTTGCTGGTATAGTAACGAAGGACTGAGTTTCCAGGGTGCCCCAGGAGATGGCAAGAAGTTTGTCCACAGTGAGAGAAAGAAGCAGGAGAGGGACCAGCGACATGAAGGGAGGACCCAAGGAGGAAAAGCTGGCTAAGAAAACATTCCCTGAGCTGGGAATGGTCAAGGGACATTTTGGAATTGGCGTGTTTACTATTCGGGTCTCAGTTCTCATCAGAGCTGTCAGGTGGGTGACGTGAGGCCCCATGGCTGCCTCCAAATCACCAGTCAAGCTGTCCCCACACTAGTCCCTGTGTGAGTGGATGCTTTGGAGATATCAAGGGAAGGGAGCCAGTTCAACATTTGGTTGTCATAGAAGGGAACAGCCAAAGCCCTTCTTGAAAATGTTCAGTGAGCATCCTGGGATCCCCTGAGGAACTCAGGTGGGAAGGAAGCTGACCCCTCAACCACACACCCATGGAGACACTGGGATGATATTTCAACCAGTCTCTATGGCCCCTGCTGCTGAGCACCTAGAACCAATCCTAGCATTACCCCAGGAGAAGCCATGACACCTTACAGAGGATGAACCTGAGGTCCAGAGAAGGAGAAGAACCTGCCTAAGACCACACAGCTAGTCCTGGGTAAAGCTGAGTGGATTAGCTATGGGTTCCCTGAGTTCCCCAGCCCTCATGGATGCTCACAGACTCCTGGATACAAGCTTTTAACACGAGCATCTTCTGGAGCTGGGGAGTGTGGAACAGTGGGACATCACAGAACACAAGACATGTCACTCCAGCTTCCATTTCAGAATCATCTATGCTGTGCTCCCCCAACTCTAAACCTTTCCCGAAGCCATCCACTCGATCCCAACAAAAGACAGACAGAGCCTCGAACCTTTGCTTTCACATTTAATCAAAGGAAAGAAAACCAGTCAGAGAGAAAGCTCGGGAATTAGACGGCTGAGGGATGGGACGGGGAAGGATAGCTGGGCTGGGACTGGGTATGGACAGGCGGACGGGGTCCTCATTATCCTGAGGTTGCTCAGTACAAGCGTCCACAGTGCGGGGGGGAGGAGGAGCACACACACCTGTTCCAACCCAGCCCTGGTCCCTCAAGCGGGGCTGAGGCAGGGGAGGAAGGAGGCTGTTCAGAGAGGGATGGAGACAGGAAAGGAGGGGCCCAGCCCTGACCCTCGGGCATCACCAGAGGTGAAGATGGAGATTCACCCTGAAGAACCAGGTACCAGCTCCTGAGCATGATGTCCAGTGCCCATTCCCATCCAAGAGGATGGTCTTCTAATCAGGGCGCTCTGGAGCGTTACCAAAGGGAGGGGGGTGGCTGCCTCTATTCCCAAGTCTTCTGGGTGAGGTGGGGAGGGATGGACAAAGGGCACCATGGCCCCGGGCCAGCAGGAGGACACCCATTTTCCTCCCACTCCCAGTCTCCTTGGGCTAAGGGTGAGGGGGAAGCAAGGGAGAGCTAATAGAGGAGAAATTAAAAGAACCGCTGACTAAAGGGAAAAGAGGAAAGTAGAGGTGCATAGTGGGTGCAGAGCTATGCAAATGAGATGGGAGCAGGCTTGACCGGCACATCTCACTTGTATACCTAGGCAAATGCAAATGAGATCCCTAATATAATAAATATATTTCTAACTTTGTAATAAATATTCTGTTTCTTCTCCCTCCCCTTCCCTAAGAAATGGGCACACAGTGGTTCAGGGGCCAGCTTGGGCTGACACTGCAGCGAAGACGGACTAGACACTCAGAAGAACTGGGGAGCACAAAGGCTGGGGGTAGGGACAGTGGGGGAGGTCCCCTACAAGGACAGGTTCACCCCAGGAAAGGTCACAGAGAAGGATGAGGGATGAGATGCCGGGGGAAGTCGAGGACAGCATTCTTTTCTTAAAAGGGATTCTCCTATTTTACACAATCGCCCTCCCAAGGACTGGAGGGCAGGCATTTAGGATCAGGAGACAAAGCAGAGTTGGAGGAAGATATCCCCGGAGGGCCAAGCCTCTGGAATCCGGGATAAGCGTCTCATAAGAAATGCGGGCTGATGGTGAGCCCCAAAAAGGGGGGCCCCCAAAGAGTAACCTCCAAAGCAAAACTACCTTTTGCTTCTCCCTTTCCCAAAACGAAGCATGAAACACACACACACACACACACACACACACACACCAGTGGCAGAAACAGACTAGACACCGCCGCAAGGCGAAACAGAAACTGCAGACTACAGGGGTAATGGCGCCCCCTGGAGTCACAGAGGGAGCCTGCTGGGGCACAAATGTCCTCCGAGCCCACACCGCATGGCCCGGCCCTCACCCTGCCTCAGCCCTCAGGCAGCCCTCATGCCACCTGGACCCGGCCAGAGAGACCAAAATGGACAGCAACGACGGACAGGGGGCCCAGACATACCCCCGCCACGGGCCACGGAGGGCTGCGAGTTCTCCCGTCACAAGTTGCAGGCTCCTCTCCTCACGGGGCTTGGCTTCCAACCCACCCCAGGGGCCCATGGCCCCTGCCAGCCTTGCCCTGCAGGGAGCAAGAGCTGCCCTGTCAGGGTCACCTTGGAGAAGTCCGTGGAGAGACTTCGGCAGTGAAAAGCTGTGGATGAGGGAAGGACAGGGACCCAGCCCCGTTCTGAGGGGGCTGAGAGCTGCACGGGTCCCTGGCTGTGGCAACTAGCTGGTGCTTTGGCTCCTTCAACCTTTGGGATGGCACCAGGATGGCATCCCCACCCGGGCCTGCCTGGTTGCCAGGGAGTCATGTACTCCCCTTGGTCACAGGGAACCAGCCTAAGACCGGCTCCTAGGCTGCAGGGGTGAGAAGTAGGAGGAGCCTAGGAATGGGGAGGGGTGGGGCCAGTCCGGAGGAGGAAAAGTGATTGGAGAGGGGACTGGTGGGAGGGGGGCGGGCAGTGTACCTACGACCACGTGTGGTCCCAAAGTAGCTTTTCTCTCCTCTGGACTGAGCATTACGGAGGTGACTCTGACACCCTCCTGGGCACGGTC
The DNA here is from genome assembly GCF_032405125.1 of Capricornis sumatraensis. Taxonomy (NCBI): domain Eukaryota; kingdom Metazoa; phylum Chordata; class Mammalia; order Artiodactyla; family Bovidae; genus Capricornis; species Capricornis sumatraensis. The sequence continues at coordinate 93,905,632 of NC_091076.1, forward strand.
TGGCCCCCAGAGAGGGACATCTGGTGGCCAATGGATGAAGGGAGTGGGCAGCACCTGGGCACAGGGGTACCCCATGAACACCCACCTCCCTGGCAGTACACGCCTCTGCGCTGAAGCCAGATGAAGGGCCGAGACCCAGGAAGAGCCAGAGAGCCAGGGACGGGAGCTGAGGATGGGGGCTGGGGGTCACAGGTGGGAAGGGGACGGATTCAGGGTTTGGTTATGACCCAGAGAGCCGAGGTCCAGGTGAACAGGCTCAGTACACCCAGCTGACAGGCACCCACTGGGGCTCCGTGCGCAGCTTCTCCATGGCGGCCTGGAGCTCACGGAAGGTCCTCTCCAGGTTGCTGTTGACCAGGCAGAGGTCGAAGTAGTGCCCGTAGCCCCTCTGGATGCGGCTGCTCTCCTCCACTGTCCGCCTCAGGTCCGCCTCCTGCCAGCACAAGCGGGCCTACCACCCGTCAGTGTCTCCCAGACACCCCCCCCACGTAGGGGACCCACAGCCTGTATCATCTAGGCCCTTCCCCAGAGCCCAAAGTACCAACCACTGCGGCTCAGAGCCCCTGGCTTGGGAGGCAGCAGCCCCTCCCTGCATGCCCCATGGCAGCTCTCCTGTAACCATGGACAGACAGGTAGGTAGAAGGAAGGAAGGAAATAACCTTCAGGAAGTGACAAGCGCAACACTGAATACTTGTAACCTGCATAATCTTCACTACAGCTCTGCAAGTAGAACTAATTATTCCCATTTAAACAGAGAAAACTCAGACACACAGAGGCCACACAGACAGCCAGTGGCCGCACAGGGTCTGCCTGACTCCAAAACCAGTCCTCCCTTCAGTCTGACTAGGCCCCCTTACCTAGGCAGCCTGAAGGGCACATCCCTGTGTGGCCCAGGACAAACCTGGTCCCAGACCCAATCCAAGTTGGTGGGGCAGAGGTGGGAGGAGAACTTGAATACTGACTTAAATAACCCCAGGCAGGAGCTCAAGGACTGGCCCAGCTTTGTCTGAGGGGCTCCAGTAGGCCTTGCTTGTGTCAGGCGGTGGAGGGGGGGCGGGGGCTTGGTGCTGCAGGCCTGGGGAGCCCAGCCCAGACCTTGCTGCTGGGCCTGCATAGTGCTCCAAACTGAGTCTGGGAGCTGCAGTACCAGATATGGCCAGCAGAGGGACCCCTGGGTTCAACTCTGCAAACCCTGCACCTGAAGAGGAAGACTATTCCCAGGGGTCCCTGGGAGCTGAGGGGTGCCCCGGAGTCGTGCAACGCCTGACTTGAAGCCTCTCCTCCATGCACAGCCTCCTCCCTGATGCTACCTGGTCCCTCCAGCCAGCCTTCCAGTCTCTAGCTTCCTCCCTCCCTTCAGCCTTTTCCCCAGCTGTCAACAGCCCACCTCTGCCCTCCGGCCCTCTGGGCTCCCTAGAGTCAGCCTTCTGTTCCCACAGAGTGGACTGGGCAGGGCCTGGCAGAAGCTCCCGTGCCCCGGACTAGCTGCGTCCCTTCATTTCCTTGCTCAGACCTCCATGTCCACACCTATAAAGTAAGAATTGTTAGTCCTACCTCACTGGGTGGGTGCCTTGGGTGGGCGCCTCTCCCCTTGCGGACACCATCTCCTTCTCTTCCTCAGCTCTGGCTGGCCCCTACTCCCAGGCAGCCACTAGGCCCCTCCCACCATACCTCAGAGGCCCTCACCGTGAGCTGCTTGGTGGACACCCCACTCTCCAGCGCCGCCCGGTTCATGGCCCGCAGGGTCTCAAAGTCAGGGGCCTCGATGAACACCACATAAGGGACAAACTCAGCTGTTCTCAGCACCTTTACTGCCTGTAGAAGAGGAGGGCCAGGAGTATATCCCCATGTACATCTGGGGTGATGGGGTGAGGACAGGTACCTAGGAACAGAGGAGAATGAGGTACCTGGGCTTCTAGAACATGAAACCTGGGAGTGAATGGAAGAACAGCTGGCTGGTGGCTGGGATGGGGTGAACTGGAGGAAACTAGAAGAGTGGGGGTGCAGGAGGCTGAGAAAGGGGTTCTGGGTGGGCTGTGGCCCTAGCAGTAATTGAGGGGTTATACTAGGATGTGTGGAAATATATGGGGAAATACTGGGGGCAAGCAGAGTACCCAGAGAGGTACTGAGCAGGCTGGGAAGGAGCGGGCCAGCAGTACCTGGGGGTTGACATCCAGCACGCACACCCGGCCAGCAGCCACCACACCCCGGATGGAGTCGATACGTGTGCCGTACAGGTTGCCCTCGTATTCACCATGTTCCAGGTATCGCCCAGCACGGATGTCGGCCTCCATCTCCGCACGGGACACAAAGCTGTAACCCTGGCCTTCCCGTTCTGAGTCCTTGGGCCTCCGGGACGTGTCTAGGGGGAAGGAGGGGCCGATGGGCACAGGCAGGACGCATCATCTCAGACATAAGGGCTCGTGTTCCCTGAGAGCCAAGAACCCCTGTGCCCTCCTGCACACCTGCCCCTCGCCCTCAGCACTGGCACCTACAGACTCAAGATGTCCATATTGATAGGACCTGCAGAGATCACTGCTCTAACCCACTGTTCATAGATGCAGAGCTGAAGCCCAGAGAGGGCAATATGCAGCCCAAAGCCACACAGCAAGGCCAAGCACACCTGGGGTCAGCACTCAGGTTCCTGCCTCTAGGAACCAGGAGCTTTCATACCCCAGCTGCCTCTGTCACCAAGAAGCCCTGTCTTATACAAGCCCATGCACAGCTCATAGCTCTGTTTCACTATGGGCTTTCAGCAAGTGAAACGTGAGGGAAGAAGAGGCAAGGCTAGCAACGCCCACCTGGCCAATGGGTCCTGAGACAGCTCTCTGCGCCCTCAAAGCATGCAGTTCCCATACTCACCCATAGAGGGCGCACACCCTACACCTCGCCCAAAGGTATCACTTCACCTGGGGCAGATGCCCATTTAGAGGACCAGCCCTGGCCCCCAGGGCAGCCCCTGCTCCCTCGCCCCCAACCCCCCACCAAGCAGGACCCGGTTCCCACTCACAGGGCACTGTGGTGCCGTAGCGATCTGGATCCCACATGATGAGTTTGTTCTTCAGGCTGCGGCGGCCCACGCCCTGAGCCCCAATCAGCACCAGGGTTTTCCGGCGGAAGGGGGGCATGCGGGCCACCTCCTCATAAATGAGCAGCTCATGACGGTCAAACTCTGGACACAGGGAGATGGCACTGCTCATCAGATGGAGGGGGTGCGGTTGGGCTCTCAGGGAGGCTGAGAGTAAGAGGGCTGGGGCCAACGCAGCAGGGAGAAACCAGGCAGAGCTTAGGGACAGGACTGGCAGTCTCAGAACCAAGAGATGCACCAGTTATTGGTGGGGAAAAGAGGGCATTAGAAGCGGACAGGGAGAAAGGGGCGCCCAACACCCACCTGCATTCTTGGTGGTCAAATACATCATTCGCTTCTTTTTCTTTCCTGAAAGGCTGCCACATAGGGTCCCTGGCCATAAGGAGACGGACCAGTGAGGCCAGGCAGGGCCACGTCAGATCTCAGATTTGCGGTCTTGGGGAAAGACTGTACCTGAGGTGGGTGTCAGTTCCAGGTCTCGCTTGACAAAGGCTTTCCGCTTCTCCTCCAGCAGCTGGCTGGGAATGAGCCCTGCACTGCCCCCTTCCACATGGCATGCCTAAAATGACCACAGACAGAGATCTGCCTAAGTGAACCCTCACCTCCCTGACACGCTATGCCTGGGGAGACTACATGGGCGACCAGCACTCACCTGCCACCAGTTGGCATCGTCCTGGTTTACAATCTGAAGCAGGTCCCCAGCACTGAAGCGCAGGCCTGCCTCCTTGCAGGGGATCAGGCTGTCTCGGGTCGGGTCATAGTCAAAATGGCATTTCACAAATACCTGGCCAGGGATTTGCCGAGAAGAGTTAAGGGCAGAAGCAGGGGAAAGCTGGAGGGGTCGGAGCCCTGTCCCGTTGCCATCCCCTATGCCCAGAGTGGGAGCTGGGAGTGTCACACAGTCGTCCTCTTTTCACAAAGATGAGAGCCTGGCACTGCCCATCTAAAGGCATGATGCCTGAAGGCCTGCCCAGCCCACCCCCCTAGTACCTCCCTTTGCATCCAGAACAAAAGGACTCAGAAGCACAGGGGATCTGCTCGAGCCTGGGGTATGCATGACCCTAATGCAGGATCCCTCTGTCCCCCCTACACCCTCCCCTCCCCCAGAGGAGAGGGCTTTGACAAAAAGCCAGACAACCAATAGAAGAGATGGGCAGAGCAGCGAGACCTCCACAATCCACCAGCCAGGAGGCAGCTGTATGGGACACGGGACCACCCGACGCTGAGCACCCTCGCATACACATAGGCACATAGTGGGCTGCGGGTGGTGCAGGAATTCACTTGTACACTTGGGTACCCCAGGCTTTAGATGTGCGCATGACCCTTGCACACGCGCATGAGTGCTCAAGACCAGGGCAAGTATGCAAGCGTGTTCACAAGGTGCACAGGCCTGTACGTGGCTGGATCTGCCAGGTCCCGCCCCCTCTTGCTCTGAGCACACTGATTGGAGACGAGCCGCTCCCACCCCAAGGCCGGTGACCCTTGCGGGTGGGAGGCTCAGCCACCCGCTGGGCCTTGTGCTGGGGGTAGAGCTTGGTGCAGGGGCCCACCTGGCGGGGCAGATGGGGCTCCTGGTAGCTGGGCAAGATCTTGAGGATGACGCTGCCGCTGGCGCTGCGCAGGAGCTCCTGCAGCGCGCGAGGGTCGCTGCCTACCGGCTGCCCGTTCACCTCCTTGATGATGTCGCCCACGTGTAGGAGTCCTTGCTGGGCCACCATGCCCCCATGCAGAATGCGGGCGATCACCAACTCGCCACCCTCCACGCGGAATGTCACGCCCTGGGAGACGGAGGGCAGGTATGTGAAGCCCCAACTGCTCCAGGTCAGAATCTTCAAATGCGTGTCCTAAGAGCCCCTCCATTCTACCCTTCCACCTCCACCCTCATGGCCACTTTCTCTGCCATACTCTCCCCAAACTCTTCACCTCCAGGAGCACTAAAGGGCCAAAAGTGGGCAGAACAGAGATGTGTGCGCCCTACCCTGGACAAAGCTGACCTTGTCTTCAGACCTCCCCTGACCCGACTTGATCCCGCTGCTTACTAGTAACACCCTCCCCCCGAAGATTCCCCCTCTGGCACCGGGCATCCTCACCAGATGCTCTCCAGCTGTCTTGCGGATGCCCACCATGCGCACGGCGTCGGGAGGCACAGGCTGGTTGCTGAATGTGGGGTCCAGGCCAGGGCTAGGGGGTGGTGTCTCATAGGTCTTTGAGGCCACAGAGTCGTGCGTCTCCAGGAGGGACTGGAGGGGTGGGAGGAAGGGGAGGAACCATGGGGAAGCGCCCTGAGGTCCCTTCCCATCCCAGTCCTAACTTCCCGCTGACCCCAGCCCGGGAACCTTGGGGGAGGGCCAAACCTGGAAGTGGGGCTCCTGGAGGATGCGGGCCAGCTCGGCTGCAGTGCTGCTCTGCTCTGCCAGCTGCGCCAGGTCCCGCAGGATTTCCTGCACCAGCTCCAGGTTGTTGTCCCGCACTGCCTCCAGCTTCGTCTCCTCCAGCCGCTCATGGGCCTGGGGGTGGGGGTGGAGCAGGTGAGGTCTGATGCCTCCCCAGGGGCCCCAGGGTACCAAACCGTGCCCCATCCTCCATTCCCAGGCATCTTCCCACCCCCAGATCTGGACTTTAGACCCTACCCACAGCGCTGCTCGTGGTATTAGCCTCAGAGCCTCACTCATTGAGATATAAGCACACTCACCAATACGCACATGTGCCCTGCTATCTCCTTTCTCCCCCAAAAGCGATTGGGACCCAGTTTAGGGAAGAGAGAATCCAAAAGATAAAATCTCATTTCCATCTCTTGCCACAGAGAGCCATTAAAGTCATCAAACTGTCCCCAGCCACCAGAACTCCATAAGCATCTGAGTTCAAGGACACCTTCTCCCACCCAACATCATGGTAGGGTGGGGTGTTGGACACCCCATGGCCCAGGATAAGGAAGCCAGGGAAGTGGAGTAGCTTGTCCAGGATCACAGGGACTCATACCTGGGTCTCCAAGCCTTGAGCTCAGTGTTCCCAGTGAGGAAAGGGACAAGATGTCAGGACACGGCACCAGGAGAGGGCTCTGAACCTACTTGTTGCTCTACTGACTCTGGGCTCCATGAGAAAAGGGAAAAGGAAGTCTCTGCCAGTGACCAGCCCAGCAGGGAGAATTATGTCAAGTGTGAAGAAAAGAGTCCCCTTTCAAGGATATATATGGAGACTTTCTTTGCCCTCTGAATTATTTGGAAGATAGTTGCAGAGACAAAGTACTTCACTCCAAAGTACTTCAACATGCATCTCCTAAGAACAAACAGGAGATCTGGTATATAAACTATAATAACATTATCACAGGCAAGAAGCTCAACATTTGCACACCAATATAATATTATCTAATAGATAGTCCATGTTCATGTCACTATTGCCTTAAACATATTCTATAGGGCTTTATTTTTCTGATCCACAGTCTAATCAATATCAGATGTTAACTTAGGTTGTCACATCCTCTTAATTTCCTTTAACCTAGAACAGACCCTTTAGTCTTTCATAACATTTTTAGAGTCCAGGTCAGTAGTTTGTGGAGTGCCCCACAGCTGGATTTATCTGTTGTTTCTACATGTTTAGACTCAAGTTAATCTTTGTGGCAAGAGTTCTACATAAGTGATCTTAAGGTTTCCCCACACTTTGAGACCATGTGACTATTCGGTTCCCCAATAATCATTCACTAATGGATTTAGTCTCCATTTATGGCTTTTGCCTGAATCAATTGCTATTATGTCGGGGTTGCAAAATAGTCATTATCTAACCCCATTATTCCTTCCACATGCATTAGCTGGCACTCTATTAGAAGAAAGAGCTTTTCCTTTCCCCTCCCACTCCTCCTCCTTCTCTCTCGTTCTGCATCACTATGAACTTTTTTATTCAGTGTGTTCTAATCCATCATCATTGGTATCTTCATTGTCTCAGTCTGCCCCAAATTTGTTCAGGGGAGTCCGCAGTGCGCCTTTTCACTTGTTCCCATTATGAGCGCCTTCTTCCTTCCATCACCAGCTCACCTTGTACTTTCCCTACTCCAGATGTGGAATCAGCAATTTCCCCAAGGAAACCTGATTCCTTTTGCTGGGGAATGGTATTCAGAAGCCAAGATCTGGGCACTCAGTGCTCGCTGATTCTGGGTGTCATTACTTCAGTAGACATTAGCTAATACTGACTGTTCTAATTAAAATCTAACTCTACCTGATTTTCCTTGCCTTCTCCTATTTCATATTTGTATCTCCCTTCTCCTTTGGTGAGAATTTTCTCCCAAGAACTTTAATATATTTACTTATTTATTCAGTCCTTCAATGTTCAGAAAGTTTCAGAACTGCTAAACTATTACTACCTATCACCTTAGGTATCACCTTCTGTATATTTTACCCAAGTAAAAATCAAGATTTATCTGCATTCTTTTTGTCCCCAGAATAGTTTTTAAAAACTTACAGTGTTAATGTAAATATTCTATATCTGAGCTGTCTACTGTGGTAGCAACTAGCCACATGTGGCTGTTGAGAAATATGACTAGTACAACTAAGAAACTGAATTTTTAATTTTATATCAGCATTTTAGCTTAAGTATTTTAATTTAAGTAAAGTATTTAAATAAGTACCCACATGGGGCTGGCTAGTGACTACTAATATTAAATAGTACAGGCTTAGTAAATATCCCACTTAAGGCATATAGTCAGAAATTTGTGAAGTTACTTAATTCCTTTTTCTGTTCTGCTAACAATTTGATGGGAAATAGATGGGGAAACAGTGGAAACAGTGTCAGACTTTATTTTCTTGGGCTCCAAAATCACTGCAGATGGTGACTGCAGCTATGAAATTAAAAGACGCTTACTCCTTGGAAGAAAAGTTATGACCAACCTAGATAGCATATCGAAAAGCAGAGACATTACTTTGCCAACAAAGTGTGAGAGTGTAGTCGCTCAGTCGTGTCCGACTCTTTGCGACCCCATGGACTGTAGCCTACGAGGCTCCTCCCTCCATGGGATTGTCCAGGCAAGAGTACTGGCGTGGGTTGCCATTTCTTTCTCCAGGGGATCTTCCCAACCAAGGGATCCAGCCCAGGTCTCCTGCATTCCAGGCAGACACTTTAACCTCTGAGCCACCAGCGAAGTCCAACAAAGGTCCGTCTAGTCAAGGCTATGGTTTTTCCTGTGGTCATGTATGGATGTGAGAGTTGGACTGTGAAGAAGTCTGAGCACCAAAGAATTGATGCTTTTGAACTGTGATGTTGGAGAAGACTCTTGAGAGTCCCTTGGACTGTAAGGAGATCTAACCAGTCCATTCTGAAGGAGATCAGCCCTGGGATTTCTTTGGAGGGAATGATGCTGAAGCTGAAACTCCAGTACTTTGGCCACCTCATGTGAAGAGTTGACTCATTGGAAAAGACTCTGATGCTGGGAGGGATTGGGGGCAGGAGGAGAAGGGGATGACAGAGGATGAGATGGCTGGATGGCATCACTGACTCGATGGATGCGAGTCTGAGTAAACTCTGGGAGTTGGTGATGGACAGGGAGGCCTGGCGTGCTGTGATTCATGGGGTCGCAAAGAGTCGGACACGACTGAGTGACTGAACTGAACTGAACAATTTGATATATGAATGGATTCACTTATCTGCACTTAATTTCAGGGTTAGATTTTTTCACTTTTTAAATATAATCTTATTTTTAATATGTACAACATTCACATGGCTGCAATCTTAAATCTATATAAAAAGTAAACTCGAAAAGTCTTATTTCCATCTTCATCCCTTCTACTACATTCATACCAACACTCTAAAAGGCATCATTTTCATTAGTTTCTGGTTTATTCAGTCTGCGTTTTTCCTAAAAAAAAAAAATAAATATTTCCCTTTCTCTCTTATATAAAAACTATGTATACTCTTTGATACTTTGGGGTTTTTGTTTAAGAAGTGGTTTGGTTTGCTGTTTGGGTTTCTTTTTGTTGTTTGTTCTTGGTTTTTGGCTGCACCACACAGCATGCAGGATTTTAGTTCCTCAACCAGGGATCAAACCCATGCAATGGAAACAAGGTTTCTTAACCACTAGACCACCAGGGAAGTCCCTGTTTTTTTGTTTAACAATATGTTCTGGAATCACTCTGTGCTGCTCCATGGAGATCTTCCTTTATTACTATCTTTTCATCACTGCATTTGCCTGATTTCATGACTGGAGTACCATAAGTTATTCAACGACTCTCCATAAATATGGAGGTTGTTTCTAATATCTTACTATTGCAAATAAAACTGCAGTGAATAGCCTTGGCATAGCCATTCCATATTCGTGGAGTAGATCTTTCATGTAAATTCCTAGAAGTCTTGCTGGGTCAAGCAGTAAATAAATATGTGGTTTTGTTAGATATTGACAAACTCCCCTCCATGGGGCTTGTGCCACTTTGTCTTCCCACCAGCATTAGAAGAGAAACTTTCCTGAAGCCTTGCCACCAGAGTGTGTGATCAAACCCTTGAATGTCTGCCAATCACATAGATGAGAAGCCATCTCTCAGTGGGGCTTAATTTGCATTTTGCTTATTATGAGCAAAGCTGAGCATCTCTTCATATGTTTAAAGGCCATCTGTATATCTTTTTCTGTGATCTGTCTGTTCACATCTCCTGCCAATTTTTCCATCAGATCTTGTTTTTTCTTTTTCTCACTTCTTAAAACATTCTCTATATTAAGAAGATATGCCCTTTATCTGTAATACCTCTTGCAAATATTTTCCCCCAGTTTGTCATTTATCTTTTGACTCAGCTTATGTTTTTTTGTCACTGCAAAAACTATGTATTTAATTTAGTTAAATTTATTAATATTTTATGCATCCAAATTTCAAGGCATAGTTTTAAAAAAAAGGCTTTCCTTTACACAGAGATCCATGTTTTCATCTAGGATGTATATAGTTTGTTTTTTCGATCTCTGACCTGCTTGGAAGTTTATTCTGATGAATGGTGTGAAGTATGGATCTGCTTTGATATCTTTCCAAATGACTGTCCAGGTATTATAACACCATTTAATAAAAATCTGTACGAAAATTATTGCTTAACTTTCTACGTGTAATAATGGTAGTGCAAATATTTTTTAAGAACTTTTAACTACAAATATTGAAATACAGATAAAATTATATCTGAAACTTGCTTCAAAATAATTCAAGAGAGAGAGAAGGAGGTGGAGGTATGGATGAAACAAGATTGTTCTTGAGTTGTTCAGTGTTGAAGTAGGGCAATGGATGATAGGGGTTCTGGAAACATTTTTGAAAATTTTCATAACAGAAAGTTTTTCAAGTGCATAAGATGAGGAAATTTTAACAACATCTCATAAGGATACTCCGAGGATTTGATGAGATGGACACAGTGCCTGGCGCACAGCAGTTGCTCAATTAGGTTGCCTTCTCTACCCTAAACAGCTTCCCATTTAGGGGGGCCCCCTAAATCATCCTCCCCAGGAGGGCAGCCTTTCAGACTGACTTCCACAGCCCGGCTGGACAGAGCGTTCCTGCTGGGGAAACAGACAACTGAAGGGGCAAAGAAGTAGTACTCGGAGACCTGTTATGCCTTGATGATCCTCAGAAGCCAGAGGGCAGAGAAATGCCCCAGCAGTTTCTACCAAACGCTGTGTGATCTTTAGTCGTTAACTCAGCACAGCCCACGGAGGACCTGGCTCTGTTACCAGTGTCTAGACAATGCTAAGAGCCCAGGACCCCAGGAACCATGTTTCAGGAATAAACGAAGGCACTCAGACCTGCAGCCCCCTCACCATGGCAACTCTGGCCAGACTCCTTCCAGTTAATGGGGGCTAGCTCAGGCCCAGGTGACATGAGCAGCCTAGAGATAGTCCATTTTAGCTTGAGCATCTTCTGCTCTATGGATGAGGGCATCAAGTTACCCAAGGAGCCCTGACCTAACCAAGCAGGAAACCAGTGTGTCTTCCAAGTCATTACCTCCCATCTTTTACTTAATGACCCCACCTTCTAGGCTGATCCATTCCTACCCCTGTGGCTGCCCCTGGAGATCTTCCCCACAGACAGAAGAACACAACTCTCCAAGCTCAACCTTCATGGGCCAGAGGAAACTTGAAACATTTAATCATTCCTATACAAAAGAAACACTACCAGCAGGCTGATTGACCAATACTGAGGACACCCAACATATATCACAATTTGCAACACTCTTTCTGGGACTTTGAGAACTCAGAATTGGATTAATCATATCCTTCGTTCATGATATGTTCTCATCCTTGGTTCCTGCATGACTTCTTTTTAGTCAGCTGCTATTAAACTGGGTTCCAGAAAAACATCTATTTCTGCTTTATTGACTATGCCAAAGCCTTTGACTCTGTGGATCACAATAAACTGTGGAAAATTCTGAAAGAGATGAGAATACCAGACCGCCTGACCTGCCTCTTGAGAAACCTGTATGCAGGTCAGGAAGCAACAGTTAGAACTGGACATGAAACAACAGACTGGTTCCAAATAGGAAAAGGAGTACGTCAAGGCTGTATATAGTCACCCTGCTTATTTAACTTCTATGCAGAGTACATCATGAGAAACGCTGGGCTGGAAGAAGCACAAGCTGGAATCAAGATTGCCAGGAGAAATATCAATAACCTCAGATATGCAGATGACACCACCCTAATGACAGAAAGTGAAGAGGAACTCAAAAGCCTCTTGATGAAAGTGAAAGAGGAGAGTGAAAAAGTTGGCTTAAAGCTCAACATTCAGAAAACGAAGATCATGGCATCTGGTCCCATCACTTCATGGGAAATAGATGGGGAAACAGTGGAAACAGTGTCAGACTTTATTTTTGGGGGCTCCAAAATCACTGCAGATGGTGACTGCAGCCATGAAATTAAAAGACGCTTACTCCTTGGAAGGAAAGTTATGACCAACCTAGATAGCATATTCAAAAGCAGAGACATTACTTTGCCAACAAAGGTCCATCTAGTCAAGGCTATGGTTTTTCCTGTGGTCATGTATGGATGTGAGAGTTGGACTGTGAAGAAAGCTGAGCGCCAAAGAACTGATGCTTTTGAACTGTGGTGTTGGAGAAGACTCTTGAGAGTCCCTTGGACTGCAAGGAGATCCAACCAGTCCATTCTAAAGGAGATCAGTCCTGGGTGTTTTTTGGAAGGAATGATGCTAAAGCTGAAACTCCAGTACTTTGGCCACCTCATGCGACGAGTTGACTCACTGGAAAAGACTCTGATGTTGGGAGGGATTGGGGACAAGAGGAGAAGAGGGCGACAGAGGATAAGATGGCTGGATAGCATCACTAACTCGATGGACGTGAGTTTGAGTGAACTCCGGGAGTTGGTGATGGACAAGGAGGCCTGGCGTGCTGCAGTTCATGGGGTCACAAAGAGTCGGACACAACTGAGCGAATGAACTGAACTGAACTGAACTGAAACTGCGTACTTTTGTAATAATATAACAAGGATCCAAGAATCCACCACTTAAACCATAAATAAGGATCTTGACACTATCCTACATCTAAGCACATGCCCCCCACACCCATCCACCCACCTCCCCCACTCAGAAACCACATCTTGATTCCCTGTGTTCATCATGCCCTGGCTTCTCATTTTATATAGTTTTATTGTATCTATAGATATTAAATATATTCCTAAAATAAGTACTGTTTTTAGTTATTTTTACCTTTTAAAAAAAGGGAATTGTGTATATATAATTCCCAAAGGCCTGATTTTTTTAACTTATTATTAAGTAAAAAACTATTTCACTTACTGTTTTTTTGCAAAAATTTGTTATTTTTCATATTAAGTGAAAACATATTCACTTAATATTATTTTCCATTTAATGTTATTTTGCTATGATCCATTCTTTTTTCCCATATCCCATTAGTTTGTTCATTTTAATGGCTATATTATATTCCGTCATGTGACTATGCCATATTTGATTCATCTCCTCTCTCTCTGAGAGGCCTCCGGGTCATTTCAGGTTTTTACCATTCCAAATGGCAATGAACAAAACTACTATGAATACTCTGGTCTGTGTCTCCTGTTGCACACGTGAGAGTTTCTCGCAGAAGCAGAATTGCTGGGCCATAGGAGGTACTGACTGAAGCAACTTAGCAGAAGCAGCAGGAAGTACCGAGGGCTCAGTCATGTCCGACTCTTTGCAACCCCATGGACTGTAGCCCGCCCAGCTCCTCTGTCCATGGAATTCTCCAGGCAAGAATACGGAGTGGGTAGCCCATTCCCTTCTCCAATGTATGAAAGTGAAAGTGAAGTCGCTCAGTCGTGTCTGACTCTTCGAGACCCCATGGACTGCACCCCACCAGGCTCCTCCATCTATGGGAGTTTCCAGGCAAGAGTACTGGAGTGGGTTGCCATTGCCTTCTCCGCACATGGAATAGTCCCCAAAACAGACAATGTTTGGGATCATAAAACAAATCTCAAATGATTCCATTTCTTAAACATTTAGTCATATCTAATATGTTCTCTGACACATGGAGTTAAATTAGTAACCAATGTTTACAATAGCCAAGACATGGAAGCAACTTAAGTGTCCATTAATAGATGAATGGATAAACATGTGGTACATATAAACAACAGAATATTACTCAGCCATAAAAAAAAAATCCCATTTGCAGCAACATGGATGAATCTAGAGATTATCACACTAAGTGAAGTTAAGTTAAACAAAGACAAATATTAGATGATGTCACTTATATGTGGAATCTTAAAAAATCCTACAAATGAACTGATTTACAAAACAGAAACAGACTCATAGACACAGAAAACAACCTTATGGTTACTGGAGGGGAAGGGGAGCAGACAGAAATTGGGAACTATGGGATTAATAGACACACACTACCATGCAAAAAACAGATAAAGAACAAGGATTTACTGCATAGCAAAGGGAACTATGTTCAATATCTTGTAATGAATAACTATAATGAAAAAGAATAAAAAAGAATTAGAGATATATATAGTGAGATAGATAAAACTGAATCACTTTGCTGTACACCTAGAACTATCACAATATTGCAAATCAATTATACTTCAATAGACATCTCATTTAAATGTCAAAATGATGGTAAGATTAACAGTATAAAGGCCATTTTCCCAATAAAGAATCTGAGGCTTTAGCAGGTAAAATGAATTCCTTTTCACAACTCCTGGGTGTAGAGCAGAGATGCAAGTCAAAGTTTCCTGAGCACCCCCACAGCTGTGGTGTCACTATCTGGGCGCCGGTTTTTAGAAAGTGTTCTCTCACACAGCACACACTATAATATTAGGAGCACGAGGGCCCACAACCAGGAAAGCAGTTTTGAATTTCTGTGGTAACCATTTGCTTAATTCTGCTCTGAAAAATCACCCTCAGCACAGCACACCCTCAAGCTCCTTACAGACCAGAAACTTGGGCCAGGTTCATACCCGGCTGACGGAAGAGCTGGTTCTTAATCCAAATCTGCCAGCTCCCCATGCAGAGCCAGATGTAAACTGCAAATGCAGAAACACGCCACAGCCTTTCCTTGGAAAACTTTTCCCTCCACCTTTCCACTCCAACTTCTCTGATCAGGAGACAGAATTGCCACTTGAAGCCCAGGCTCATAATTAAGTAATTCAAAATCTGAAAGTAATTCAAAATCTGAAAGCATGGTAAGCCAGAAGGTAAAGGGACTCTTCCACCTGAATTTGGCCACATGATTTGCTTTGGCCAATGAGATGTAAAAGCAGAGGCTTGAAAAGTGCCTAGGACTGGGGGCTGGTCTTTCATTACTGCTGAGACCACCATGTGAAGCAACCTGGGCCACCCTCCTAGAGGATGAGAGACCACACTGTCCCAGACAGTGCAGCCTTCCCGGCTGCGTCACCAGTCACATGACTGAGGCTGTCCTACCCCATCCCAACTGAGCAAGCCCAGACCAGAAAACCACCCAGTCAATCCACAAAATCACGAGACACAAGTCACGCCACTATGCTGTGGGGTCGTTTGTTACACAGCAAAAGCTAACTGATGCACTAGGCTCCCCACCATGTCTCCTGGTCAGAGTCTCCATCTTGGTGACCCTCCTGGCCCCCCATTCTTTTAAGACCCTGCCTTTCTTTGCCATCTATCTCACCTTCCAACCACCACCACAGGACTGGCTCTTCCCTCTGAATTCCAGTCCAATAGCCAAACACTTCCACATCCATGACCTCCCCTTCTCCTGACCACAACTCTGAGAGGTAAGTCTTGTCATCCCCATTTCTCAGAAGTAATGGCTGAAGCTCAGAGAGGTTGTCAGCCCTACTAAGGTCACACAGCTGGTCAATGAATCGGACTTCAAAGGCTGTTTATTTTCATCTTCATCTCATGTGGATTAGTTAACAGGCCTCCAAACTGGCAGCTGTCCCCACTGATAACAGTTTGCCTAAATTTCTGAATGTCATCTGCCTTTGATTCCTCACTGTGGCCCTGCCTGTTGTTGGAACACCTGCTACTGGGTCCACGTCAGTGCTCCCAGACGTCACCCACCTGCCAGGACTGCACCTGCTCTGTGTAGCCAACCCTCTGGATTTCCGAGCTGCCTGCCAGATTTGACTTTCTTCAGCGCCTGTAACTCTCTGGGCTTGTCCCCCTCAGGGCCTGCTCCTCCCTGGTTCCAGGTCTACCCAAGGCAGCCCCTCTCGCATTGTCTGGCACCTCCCTAGAGAGGAGAGTCCAGTCCGTGTCATCAGGGAAAGGGAAGGAGGTGAATAACTACCACATCGGTTTCTACTTGGGCTCTACTCCTGTGGGTTTCTGGGCTTCTAAAGCTTTTGCTGCTATATCTTTGATAAAATACTTTGTCTAATAGGTTAGAAATTGACCTGTGTATACGTAATCATTAAAATGGGTGAGAAGGAGTAAGATGTAGGTCTGGTAGTCCAAAGCAAGCCATGTGGTCAAGCCCAGATTGAAGAGTGGAGAAAGTTTACCTTTTGATGAGAGGACTGGCAAAGTTGTAATGCAAAGGGTCACATATATAGGGGTTGGAGGAATTTTTCCTGAGCTGACTCTTTGCAACCCCATGGACCATAGTCCGCCAGGCTCCTCTATCCATGGGGATTCTCCAGGCCAGAATACTGGAGTGGACTGCCATGCCTTCCTCTAGGGGATCTTCCCAAACCAGGGATCAAAACCAAGTCTCCCACATTACAGGCAGATTCTTTACTGTCTGAGCCACCAAGGAAGTCCTTACTGAGCTCAGATGCTCCCTTATGGAGATTCATTTCCTGTTTGTTTCACAGCTAGATGGAGAGAACATTCCTGGAGAAGGAAGTTTACTTATGTAAACTGACAGTGCATTGGTAACTTTTCCATCAGGCTGTGGTCCCAGGACTAGGACATTGCTGAGCTCAGTGAGAAAACGACAGGCTCGGGGCTCCCTCAGGAGAAGAATAAACTATCTGATGTTTCATTGCCACCGTCCTAGCACTGCGCCTGGCCTTGCTGAGCACGCAAGAGATATCTGTTGAATAGAGGACGGATGACAGAATGACCAAGTGAATGACAGAGCCATCCAGCCATCAGTCTCACCTTTGGAGAGCTGTCAGATGGGTTCTAAGAGGCCACTAGGGAGGAATGCTGTGGAGGTGGGGATGCGGGTGGGGGCACGTCCCACTCTGGAGGGTTCTGGCTAAAGAACCTTCTAACCCTGAGGTTCTGCATCCCAAGAGAGCCTCCTTATTTCACTGGCTGTCACACTATAGAAGCAATAGCTAGCGTGACTCAGAGATGGTGTGGTTAAATAAATCCAACTGTGAAGTCAGCTTTGGAAGGTTATAGATGTTGAGGTTCAAATGCAGGTCCTCAGCAATTCCACTGCCAAGTGTCCACCCTAGAGAAACTCTAACCCACGTGTAGAAGCAGATGGATGTAAGGATGTTCACTGCCGCACTGTGCTTAACAGCGATAAGTCAGCAACAGTGTACCTGTCTCTCAGTAGGGAGACCAGAAAATGAATACACTGGGCTCTGTTCACATATTGGAGTACTACACAACAGTCCAAATGAATCTATATCTCTATGCATGTCAGTAACTATATTACTTTTATGAACTAGAGATCTCAAAAACCATAGCTGCTTCCACTATCATTCCATTATGTAAAGTTTAAAAACACATATAACAGGGGCATGTGGTTTACATCTAAATACATATGTGTACTCAAGATGGGCAAATATTCAGGCGCATGGTATCATCAACTCCAGCCACCAGTCACCTGTGGGCAGGGATAGCAGTGGAAATGAAAAGGGGAGAGGCATTTACTGGACACGCTTTTTATTTCTTAAAAAGAAAGAGCAAGAACAAAAGCAAACATGATCAGCATTCACATCCTGCAGGAGGGTACTTTTTCTGCACACTTTCTTGTATTCATTCATTCAACAAACATTCAGTGAGGACCTATTATGTGCCAGGCACCGTTCTAGGCTCTGGGGACAGAGTAGTAAACAAAGCCGGCATTGCTGTCCTCAAGGAGCTCATATTCTCTCTGTTTGAAACATGCATAACTCCTCGTTTTGATTTTTATTACATAAGTCCAGTCCTTAACCACTGACTGAGAGGCAACCTGCCTTTTTCCAATCTCCTCCAATCTGCTCGGTTTTCTCTTCCCCAGAACCTCCCACTAGCATCTGGTCCCCTTCCAAGCCCCATGTCAGGAAAGGCCACAGCTGTCCTGTGACAGAGTCCCCACCTCACCCTGTGGAAGACCCACCTCCTAGCTGTACTGCCCCACCCCCAACCCTTGCCATCACTATCATCCAACTTCCTGGTCACACCCACCACCATTTACCAGAGACCCTGGGGCTGCCTCCAGTGTCTCCCCACTCTCATACCCATGTAGACACCCCATCCCACACTCGACTCATCCATTCCTAGAATTCTTTAACACTGATGGCCTCTTTGCCCCCCAGAGCCACATTCAAAATGTTATCCCTAGAACTGTCCTCCTTGGAAACCTTTCACTTCCCACCTCCCTCTCTGACCTCGGCCTTCTCCTCTTCCAGCTGTACACTCTCTCGCTACTGACCCCAGAGAGCCCCCAGGCCATGTTCTCCCTGCCCTTCTGTTTCTTCCTGGCCACTCTCCCCTCCCCTCCCAGCCTCGGCCCCAGAGGTGATGCTCTGAGCCATTCTCACCTCTTCCTGCACCTCAGCCTCCCACAGCCCCCATCCGGCACAAGCCCTGGACCAAAGCCACCCTCAGTGTCTCTGGACTGAATCATCTTCACCCTGGATTAATGATCTGGGGCCCTGTTGATCCTGCTCCCTGACTTTTGGTGGGTTCCCTCTCTCCTCTTTAGTAATTAATTATTAGTTGAACCTTCACTTCTAAATCCCACCCTCCACCCCCACTCCACTCAACCCCTGATCCTTAATTCTCAGCTGAAGACCGCCCACCCCCCTGAGAAACCTGAGCAATTAACACGATTCCCTGTGACTCCCAGCCTTGCCTCCAACACAGCTGTTGGCATCATTCTCACCTCCTCTCCTCCTCCTCAGCAAAGGGGTCGCCCCCTCCCCTGGTCCATCCTTGCTTGTTGCCTCAGTTGAAGGTGGCACCAGCCCTTCCCTAGTACAGAATCCCAGGTGCCTGGCTACCCCCACCCCTGACCGTCCACACCCGAGCATCAAGTACTGCTGATTTATTTCCTAAATATTTCTTTTATCATCCCCTCCCTCAAGAACTGTTACCACAAGTCTAATTCAGGACGATCGCTGACTCCAGTCTCTCCAACTCCAGTCATGACCCTCCAACCATCCTCCCTGTGGCTACCAGAGGGAGGCTCCCAAAACATCCATGTGCCATCATCACATGCCTGCTTAAAATCCACAAAAGGCTCCAAGTTGCTCACAGGGCATCACAGGACGATGCCTAAACCCCAGGCACAGCTCCTGGGGCCCTTCATCAGCTGCCAACAGCTGCCAACATCTCCACAGCTCACACTCCCTGTCTCACACCTAAAGCTCCAGCCTCACAGCACCACTTACAGCCCTCGTACATTTCTAGCTCTCAACACTTACAGCCCCTGTATGTTTCTAGCTCTCTCACCTCTGTTCCTGTTGAAGTTCTTCTCGTGGCCTGCAATGCACTGCCCCTCCTCCTCAATCTTCAAGACTCAACACAAGTGACCCTTCCTCCAGGGTATCTTCCCTGCCCACCCTGGGTTGGGTCAGGCGTCTGTCCTTTACCCTCCCCAAACACCTAGTGCATCTGCCTCTATCAAAGTCATTACCAAACTGGTTTATAACTTTCTCTTTCAGTGAGTCT
Organism: Capricornis sumatraensis; assembly: GCF_032405125.1. Taxonomy (NCBI): domain Eukaryota; kingdom Metazoa; phylum Chordata; class Mammalia; order Artiodactyla; family Bovidae; genus Capricornis; species Capricornis sumatraensis. Next base: position 93,924,985 of record NC_091076.1, read on the forward strand.
CTCCCCTGCCTGGTATGTGGCAGGTGACCTTAGAAAGATGTCTGCACGAAATGTCCAGAGGCAGAAAGATAAGCAGGCTGAACTTCAGAGATTCTACAGCACAAGCATGCTCGTTCCCAACCAAGCATACCCTCCATAAGCTGGCAGTCACCAAACATCCATCCACATGGGCATGTCTCCACACTCGTCAGGAGTGGAGGTGGGCCCCCACCACCTGCAGTGGTTCAGACTGATCACCCGGGCATGGATGTCCATGCATATCCCCCTCCCAGGGTCTCGGATGCCACCTGTCCCATTCCCAGGGCTCCCTGTGGCTAACATCCCACCCCCGCTATGCCATCCCAGGCACACCACCCTTGTGTCCACCACCCTGGAGCACACTACCTTGGCCAGGGATCTCACTATAGGACTTTCCATAATGCCTCGAAGGAAGATCAGGTCCAGTTCGGCCGCTCCCGTGGCATTGGGGAGAGATCCCAGGTTGTCCAGGACTTGCTGCATGGCTGGAGGGAAGGAGCAGACAGTGAGACACACAGGTGCCAGCTGAGCACAGGGGACCCAAACACACCATAGAAACCCCACCCCTCTTACCCTCCATCCCACAGAAGACAGCCCCTCCCCACAGCACATCCTTCCCTGCCTGGCACTCCAGGCCCTAGAATGCCTGTGGCAGAGGTCCTAAGAGGGGAAGGGCAATTTCCTTGGTTCTCTAGGCCCTAGGTAATACTAGCCTGGGCAGGTGGAAGGCTCCCAGCACCAGGAAGTGGACTTTGAGGTGGGGGAGGGGAGAAATGGAAGCAGATGTCAGGTTCCAGTTTCTCCCCTAAACCAGAGAATCACATAATTCAATCTCTGGATGGGCTGAAGCCCCAGGACTCAGCCACCCGCACGTGGCAGGCTCAGGGATGAGAGAGATGGCGCTTGGAACATGTCCCTGGAGTGTGAGCCTGGAGTCAGCAGGCAGCCATGCAGGAGGTCAGGGCCTACCCGCCATCCACTACCAGCTGTGCCACTAATTCAGGGTGATTTTGCACAAGTCACCGTCCGTCACAGGCCTGTCTTTCTTTCCTGTAAAATGGGTGGATTAAACTGGATGGTATCTACAGGCCCTTCAGCTCTGAAAGACAATCACCTGGAAATTAATACAGATCATAGGAAGCCAAAGCTGAGGCCCAGGACACTGGTAGAAGCTGGGGGAAATAGGCACTCTGGGGCTCGGGATGGCTGTGGACACCCCGGGGTAGAGGTCAGACCAAGTCATCCTAGGGATCACCAAACCCTCAGCTGGGGATGGGACATCAGCAAGGGGAGAACACCTGAAGCTGGGCCACTGCTTAGGGGCTCAGCCTCGGGTAGGGGCTGTCTTCCCCACCAGCAGAGGTGGGAGCTACTGGCTGTGGCAGGTTCTGGGGGAAGGGAGGCAGAAGCAGAGTGTGCCCAGCTGGGGGCAGAGATGGGCAGGGGGTATCATTACTCTGCCACCCTGCCACCCACGCCTACATCTGTATAACAGCACCCAAGCTGGGAAGGAGGAGGGTGGGTACAGTCCCTGGCACCTCTCACTGTTCTCAGCCATGCCCCCTCCACCAGGAAGGAATGAGGGTGGGCTGCAGGAGGCTCTGAGATTGGAAGCTGGCATCCACTGGTCAGGGACCCTTGGCCTCCCACTCTCTTCCCTCTCATTCTCCCCACCTTTTCCACAAATGACATTCATGCCTGCCCTCCAGACCCCTCCTGCTCACGTCTGGGCTTGGCATCGGTCAGAAACCTGCAAGATCCTTAGTGGACTCAGAAAGAGGCCAGGGCAAGAACCCTTCAGACTCTGCCAGGATATCCTGGGACCCTTCCTCTCCTGTCGTCTTCATACACAGATTCCCCAGCCTGCCAGCTATGAGAGGGGATTGAGCCAAGGGAGTTGGTGCCCTCAGTACAGGTCAGCCCTCCTGGGGGACCGCTCCCCGAGACCCTTAGGCTCCGGAGAGCCCGCTTCTAGGGTACCCTCTCCAGATGCTCTAAACCCCTCAGGACCAGACCCCAGCCTCGCCACTCCACCTTTCCCTACCTTCCCTCCCGAGCTCAGCTTCCTCAGAGGAGCCCAGGGATATACCCTCCAAAGAGGCCCCGCTCCCTGGGCTGCCGGCCATGGCTGACCCCGTCCGGGACCTGGGCTGTGGAGTAGCCTCCACGCCGCCGCAGCCTTCCCAGCCAGAGGTGGGCAGCGCTGGAGGAGGTGGGACTCAGGGAGCGCCCTCTGCAGGATCAGCCAATTGTAAGGCTGAGCAGCCTGACCGCCTTGTTGATTGGCCAAAGCCCAGACTGGGAGCAGACAGGCGGGAGGGGGCTGTGAAAGAGCTGGGAGGGGGCCGTGGAAGGGTCCTCGTCCCACGGTGGCCAGATTCCCGTTTGAATACCTACCACTAAAAGGCAAGGAGGCGACTGAGGAAAGGTTTCCGGCCAGGGGGTGGGGGTAGGGGTGTTGTTAAGCTTGCCCCCCATTAAGACTGGAGCGGTGCTCAGAGACCCTCCCCTCCCAGAAACCCAAGGTGGGTGGGGACTTGGCCCCATCTTATTCCATTCCCTCTCTTCTAGAAGTCCCTCCTCAATTACACCGCCTGCCACTTCCTCCTCGAGACTTCCAACCGCTCCTCTCGGTCCCCTCACCAAGCCCAGTTTTCTTTACAGTGACCCCCTCAGGGTCAAAGGAAGCCCCCAAGAACGACTCTCATGAGGAGGCAGTTGGCACAGCCCTCAGACCCCACATCTCAGGAGTAGCTTCTCCATCCCCATCTCCAATTGCGCCCCTCCTCCAACTTGCTTCAGGGGCAATGCCTGTGGGCAAGTCAGGCATCTTGGGACTGGGGTACTGGGGACTTGGGAAAGGTGAGGGAGTATTCATGCAGGAGAGACTAGCGTGGGCAGGAAAGGAGGGGTTTTGAAAGTTATCCCAGCCCAGAGCCACCATTCCTTCCCCTGAGACCCTGCACCCTTGAGGCCACCACTAGGCACTGCTGCTGCCACCAGACTGCCATTCCCTGAGGAGTGGCACAGGGTCACAGCACACCATGGTTGCCATGGCAGCAAGCAGGATTACACACTAGAACATTAACCCAGAGATTTAAAGGGACAGCTCCACCTGAAAGCCCCACATCCCAGCCTTAATTCAAAGAAAGGAGGGAACCTGGTGCTGAGGCAGAGTCCAGGGGCAAGGCGTCCAAACTCGCAGCCCATGCCAACACCCACACATCTCCAACCCTCAGGGAAAGAGCTCCTCCTCCTTACTAAAAATGGAGTTAGGGTCTCTCTGCAAGAGGAAAACATCCACACCATCTCGCTCCCTTCACGATGATAGTGGCTATATTGATACGTGGATCAGGGTAGAAGGACCCTGCTAGCTTCAATCTCTGCAGAGGCCAGGCAAGGATCTCTGGGGGAAGGTAAAGGGGAAGGGGGGGGGGTGAACTTGACCTTAGAGGCAAGGGTACAGCTGTCTATCAGACCCATGGGAAGTGTAATGACCACCAAATGAGAAGGGGCAGAAGCCACCATTAGAGTTTTGAGGCCAGGAGCCAGTCCAACCCCGGGGCAGGCACAGAGGGCCACCTGAGGGAAAGACAAAGCTTCTGGCCTTTGAGTCGCCCATAACCTCTTTTCAGAGGAAGAAATGCAGCCTCCAAGAGGTTAAGCAACTTGCTTTGCTTAAGTTGCTTTAAGCAACTTTCTTCCTTTGGATACAGAAAGCCTGTTGGATACACAACACTCAGGGGAGCAGGTACCCCAGGAGTCCTCAGAGGAAGCAGACCCTCACATCTATCTCCTGAACTCCACTCCCTACCCTGTCCCCCACCCCACCAGGGCCCATCAAGCGGCCTGCAGCAGGGAAACCAAAGCGCTGGGCCTTCCCCTCCCTCTACACCCCTGCCAGGCACCATTAATGGGTTTACTGGACAGCCCCAGATTGACAGGCCTTTAATCACAGGCTCAGGGATGGGCTTAATTAACCCCTAAGCAGCTTACAGAGGGGCCCAGGCAGGCTGGAGCAGTGGGGAATGCACTGAACCCTCCAAGGCTGCAGCAGCTAGGGGACATTGGGACAGTCTGGCCACTGCATGGAGAAGAGGCCTTTCCTGGGGGGACAAGGGTGTCACAGTTTAGTTCTGGCCCCTCACAGCAGCCTTCACTTTCCTGCTTCAGCTGTTCAGAGGGGAGGGCACAGAGAAGTCACTCTAACTGAACTGGGAGGCCTGGAACATCTTGCAGAAGCAATAGCAGCGCCTAGAGAGACAGAAGGGGCTACACGGTCAGGAGGCACCCAAACGGGGATCAATGAGAGAAAAACAAGAACGGTTCACAATTGTTAGGGCCCTCTGAGAGCCTGAGTACAGGGCACTTCACCTGGTGGGTCTCTGCATACACTCAGGGTGTGATCCCTGAACCCCTGGAGCAGAATGCAGACTTCGTGCATAGAAGCCTTTGTCTATGATTAAGGCCCTCGGTTTGCATCAGATTCTCAATAGGATCCAGGACCAATACAAGTTAAAAAATGCTGATCCTGTCCTATCACCTCATTCTACAGGTGCGGAAACCTAGGTCCTCAAAGCAAGGTGACCCTGACTCAGGGTCACAGGTTAAAGAGGTAACAACAACTCAGTAGCACAGCAAAGCTGTGAATATCCCTAATGGTAACATGCTTTCCCTATTATAGCCTTTGAGTTTCACATCACCTCTTGACAGAAGAGACACAGCCTCCAAGAATCTAAGCAGATCGTTCCTGAGGTGTCCTAGCTTGTCTGGGTGGCCCACAACCTTGCCCTAAAACCTCCTACAGAACTAAGCCAAGGCTTCCTGACCTGGCATTCTCCACAGCCCAGCACACACACACTCCCATGTGTTGGTCCACGTTACCTATCTGGGGGGCACTGCACTGTGGACGTCTCCAGAGCATGCATCCCCCTCCATGGAGGTGAGTTGTGCTCTGTCTCCAGCCCCACCCTGGGGCAGGTGCAGCAGGGTGATAGAAGTTGCCCAGAGGAATGGCTGAGCAGCTGGATGGAACAGCTGCAGCAGGGTCAGTTTGCTCTTACAGGGAGCTGTGGCAGTGGCTGACTGTGCTCCCCAACCTGCCTGGAATCCCCTGAACCACTGATATAACTGACATCCCAACCCCTACTTCTTACCAGTCTCGGAGTTGGTGGCTGCGACCGGCATGGTGAAATCAGCAAGGGCTCCTGAAGAAAGGGAGAGAGGAGGTTGAGAAGGCAGAAGGGCAAAATAATGGGGAAGGAATTAGGAAGGACCTCCCCTTCAGGAGGAGCCAGTGGGGTAGGGGAGAGGGCACCACCCTGATACTAAACTATCCCATAGTTCTGGGAGGCAAGAAGGGCAGACATGACACATCCATCTCTCCAAGGAGGAGGAGACAGAGGATCAGAGAGGTTAGTTGATTTGTCCAAGGTCACAAAGCTAATAAAGAGAGCTACGGGGACTTCCCTGGTGGTCCAATGGCTAAAATTTTGGGTTCCCAATGCTAGGGGCCTGGGTTCGATCCCTGGCCAGGGAACTAAAACCCACATGTCAAAACTGAAAATCCCACATGTATAAGTAAGATTCGGTGCAGCCAAATAAGTGAATAAAAATATTTTTTTAAAGAAAAGGAGAGCTACAATGAAACTCCAGGTTTTATGACTCAAAAAATATTTATTTCTGCCTACCATCTGTCTTTTTTATTTTATTTATTTTGAGAGAGAGGATGGGGAAAAGTCCAATGTGAGTAAAAAGGTAAAAAGTAAGAAAATGGGTGTTCCCTGACTTTAAGCTCCATGGGTCAAGAATCACAGCTGTTTTATTTTGCCTCTGGATCTTAGACCCAGCACAGTGAAGATGCTCTACAAACATCTGTTCATCTGTCTGGCAGAAATGATGGCATACCTCACTAGGGCCTCTCTTGCTTTCTCTTTCTCCCTTTACCCCTTCTTAGCCCAGAGCTGGGACAAGGAGAGCAGGGGACTCTGGGCAAAACCCATCATGGAACTTATAGACCCAGTTTCCATCCCGGGTCCTCCTGGAATGGGGTTGGATCCCTTATTCTCCAAGGAAGGGTGCAGGTGGGTAACCCACCATCCTTCATCCCTTTGCCTTTCTGGGCCTGTGCCACTGGAGAAAACCCTAATTCCCGGTTGCCATGACAACAGGAGGCGCGGTGGCTCCCAGCAGGGGTGGGGGAGTGGAAGAAAGCATCTGGCAGTGCCCACTTTAGGACTGAATGCTACTGGGCCCTGGGGGTGGGGGAGCCACGATTTCACCTCCTCCCCCTGAAAAGGTCCCTAGAGGGACCACTACCTGATTTTAATGAAAACCCTCTCTCTTCCTATCACCTTCCCAGGCCTGAGCAGGTCATCTGTGCTCCCTGCTACTTGTAATTTCAAGTAGCAGAAATTACAAAAGTGGAAGGATGACTCCCCTTCCTCCTGGATCTGCCCCGAGGACAAGGAAGAAAGGAGCTTTAGGGGAAAGGGAGGACATCCCCTGTCAGGCTAGCACCCAGACTGGGAGCAATGCCCAGGATCCACTGTGCCAGCTAGTGCCCTGGGCACAACCCCTGCCACCCCTATTCCTAGAGAGCATCAGAGAGGGATCCCTTTCTCCCCACCCCCCAACCCCACCCCCGGCCCGCCCGAGTCCTGAGGACCTGGAGCCTGCAGCTCTCTCCAGCTGGCACTACTCTCCCAAGTCCTCCTTCCCCAGAGGGTGGAGGGTGGGAAGAGGCAGGGAGGATCCGGTCCCCAGAAGTCTTGTCCAGCCTGCCTGGGTTTTCTCCCTGAGAAGTCGATTCCCACGGGCATCGGCTAGCTCTGCCCTACCCCCACCCAAGCCTCTGGGAGGGCGGGGCCGGCTGTGCCCACAGGAGAACAGCAGTGCCAGGCAAACCAGCCTGGCTCCGAGTCAAGGTCCGGAGTCCAGTCATCTGAGAACTCGCATCTCAGCTTCCAAAACCCTGGGCCCACGTGCCCTCTCACCCCTATCTCCAGGCTACCCACACCACCCAGGGTCGGTAGCCGATGTGGGCCCACCGAGAAAGGGGGAGGTTTCCTCCGAGCTCTGTCAATACGCGTACAAAGAGATATAGAGGAGAAAGGTCTGACAAAAGAGCTTTGAAGATCTACAGGTCGTGGGGAGCGGTAGGCAGACTGCAGGATGGGGTCTAGTGGCCAGGAGGGCCTGCACGCACCGACGATCGGAGAGCCCCCGCCCCGAAAGCCCGGCTCTAAAAAGCTGGGCGCTAGGACCTGGGAGGAGGGGGGTGTGTTGCGAGCCATCAAAGAAGACTCTCTGCGTGCGCGCCCGGCGGAGACTAGGGGATGAGGTCACTGAATGGCTGCACACCCCGCACCCCCGCCCGCGTCCTCATGCTCCCCGCTCTGAGTTGACCTAACTTTCTGGCCCTGACTCCTCGCTCCTGTCACCGACCCATTCCCAGGTCTCCAGATCCTAGTCCTGGCCCCCGACCCAGACCCGCCCCCTCTACAACCTGGGAGGCGAAGCAGCAGCACACCCCCTTCGCAGGACCCTCTCCCAGGAGAGATTGAGGTGTTGGCCTCAATCTCAACCCCCCAAGGTGGCAGGGGAGCCAAGGGGACCCACACAACCTCCGTCTTGCGCCCCCACCCCCGGAAGAGCTAATAACGCGGTTCTTACGTAATGCCCGGCTCCGAAGTCCCCAGAATCCGCACAGTCCCCGGAGAAGCCGCACGGACACTCGGGCCCCGGCACAGCTCACCAGGCTCTGTGCCTGACGTCACTTAGGAGCCCTCACCGCAGGGGCGGGGGTCCAGTGTCCACGGGCAGCGAGGTCTGATCTCTCTCTAGGAGCCCCGAGAAAAGGGGAGTGGGGGCGGGAGGGTGAGAGGGAGAGAAGGGGCGGGAGGGTGAGAGGGAGGGGAGGGGCCAGAGGGAAGAGGCCAGGAGAGGTGTAACGCAGAGAAAGGGCCCCAAGTGCCGTTCCAGCACCAAGAGGGCCCTCGGGTGGGTGCTGGCCAGGGGGCCGGGGGGCGCCTACCTGCGCCCGGAGAGGCCCCTAGCTCCGGGTGGCTCCCGCGCAGCCGGGCGCTCCGCGTTTATTGCTTGTCAATCGCTACTCCGGCTCTTAAAGCGGCGAGGCCTCCTCTGCGCGAAGGGGCGGAGACCGAGAGAGGAGAGGGAGAGAGTAAAGACGCCGCGGGACCACCCGCGGGAAAGTACCCTTTCCCAGCAGCTAGTGGGTAGGCAGGGAGGTGGTGACTTAGGAGACACTACACAGCCCACGATTCCCCGACCCGCAGCTGGCTTCCTACCCGGGGAAGCAAGGACTGGGACCTGTACCCACTAGTCTCTCGGCGCCCAGTGATTCCCTTAAAAGGGCGATGGTAAGAGACCCGACCCCTTCTCTCAGCTTTAGACCCGCGTTCCAGTTCAAGGTTTGCCTCACCTTTCCTCATTATCCTGCTTCCCAATTGGGTAAGGGAGCAGAAGTTTAGGGAGACCCCTCAAGGAGCAGGAGACCCACCCCCATAGGACCTCAAACTCAGGAGCAGCTTTTAAGAATTCTTTGGTGGATACCTGGATCCCAGACTCGCTAGGCGAATTTGCAAAAAAAAAAAAAGGCGGGGGGGAGCGGGGCGCGCTGAGACCCTATTTCAAGCCTGGACAGGAGAGCTGGTCCATACCCCAGTTTACGGAATACAGAACAAGGTGACTCGCCATCCTTCATAGTTCCATCTCAAGAAATAAAGACAAACCCAGTTGCCCGCCGTCACCCCAGCTTCTGGCTCCACTGTAGACCTGCACTTAGTTCTAGCCGTGGAGTACTGAAAGCTCTGCCGGATGACTACGAAGTGCGCGGTGCACTCAGGGTCAGCCGAGGTACTACTCTGGCCGCGGTATTCCCCACCCTGCACCTTCTCCAACTGTTTTCTAGAATATGAAGGTCTCCTAAGATCAGAAATGCACTGCATTCTGGAAACTTGCTTGGAAATCTCAGAAATGGGTTTGACTTGGAAATTGATCCTGGAAGCAGGGGGGACTGGTCCCCTTGTTGCAGGAGACTCAGCTTGCCCTGAGCTCCGGCAATCATACGTTTCAGTACCGTTGTTGTTTAGTCACTAAGTCTTGTCCGACTCCTTTCCGAACCCGTGGACTGTAGCCTGACCGGCTCCTCTGTCCATGGGATTTCCCAGGCAAGAACACTGGAGTGGGTTGCCATTTCCTTCTTCAGGAAATCTTCCCAACCCAGGGATCAAACCTGCGTCTCCTGCATTGCAGGCGGATTCTTTACCACTGAGCCAAGGGGGAAAGCCAGGTTTGAGTATAGCTAAAGAGTTTGCCTGCGGTGCAGGAGACCTCCGTTCGATCCCTTATTACTGAGCAAGGAGAAGAAAGTTAGTTAGCGACCCCAGATGGCAGGGACTGGAATTACAGGCTTCCATCTCCAACCAAAGAACTTGCTGGAACAAAATGCTTTCTGCCCTCTCTTCTGCCTTCAAGCCAAAAGATCTTCCTAATTCAATTTAGGAAGAAGTCCCCTGGAGTTCCCTGGTAGTCGAGTGGCTAGGACTCTGCGTTCCCAGTGCAGGGGGCGCGGGGTTCGATCCCTGGTCAGGGAAATAGATCCCACATCCTACAACAAAGAACAGGAGTAGCCAAATAAATTTAAAAAGAGAAGAAGTCCTCTTCCCATCATAAAAGCTACCCTCTACTCTAGCCTGTCCACCTGGCTATTTGGTGGTGGGGAAGTGGAAGCATCTTGAATCTCTCCATAGTATTACTTCTCAGTCAGGCAACTATTACCCCATAGCAACATACAGCAAACTTTTAGTTTCATTCAAGATCCCCAGAACAAGGATCCCTGATTTGGGCCCTCTAGGAAATGGAGCCCAACTCATTACTCTTACCAGCTGCCTCCTCGCACTCCCCCCACCCCGCCCCCCGCCCCATTAGTCAGTCAGCAAGCATCTCTCTTATAAGCGCCTTATAGAATGCCAGCTCCTCACATCTGTTCAAGACCTTACAATTGATAAATTGTTTAATTCTCACAACAGCCCCATGAGGTTACAGAGAGAGGAGAAACATTTCCTGATACAGAGTAGGATGCTCTTATTCTGGTCCAGATAGGGTGCCAGCCTCACTGATACTGTCAGATACCAGCTACGGGGCCAGCATCAGTGATTCCTGAAGGTGGAGGTCCGGAAGCGGGAATGTCAGACACACAAATCCCTTTCTAGCGGTACAACTGAATGTCATAATAGACGTGCTGTGTTCTAAGCAGGGCCCCAAAGAATGAGGATATTACTGATGGGGTATAGGGTAGCTGGGGCAGGAAGCAGGTTGGAGGGGTCCTCACGCATTCCATGGCAGTTAAAGGCTGCCCCCTCTGCCGGTGGGATGGAGGAACAGGGGGAGTAAGGAGAAATGAGGCGGTGGGGGTGGGGAGGAGGTAGGTGGAAAAGAGAGGAATGAGTCCTCTTTCTCTGAGGTCTGTCTTCTTCCCTGCCTGCGCCCCAGAGGTCACAACGGTGTAGGCAGTGTCTCTGCTTACCCTCAAATCGAGATATTCCTCTGGTGGATATTCATTCCAAGGCGTTGGGACTCAACTCACAAAGAGAGATAAAACTCGGAGCTGCTGCTGCTAAGTCACTTCAGCCGTGTCCGACTGTTCTAAATTTTCAGCAGAAGTGAAGTGAAATAAGTCCCTCCGTCGTGTCCGACTCTAGTTCATGGAATTCTCCAGGCCAGAATACTGGAGAAGGTAGCCTTTCCCGTCTCCAGGGGATCTTCCCAATTCAGGGATCGAATCCAGGGATCGAAGCCAGGTCTCGCGCATTGCAGGCGGATTCTTTACCCGCTGAGCTATCAGGGAAGCCCTAAAAGAGCCCGTGCTATATTGAGTGATGTTGCACTTCTGGTAATGACCAGCATGGGCCGCCAACAGTTACCCCGAGTCTCTGTTTCTTCACCCACCCGCTCCGATCTCTTAGCCCACTACCACAGCAATTCACCAGTCTTGTTCTAGAAGCCTTTTCTACTGTCTGTATCTCTCAGTTAAAACAAAAAAGTTTGGAACCATCACTGTAAGTATACTTATATTTATATATTATTATATGAAGTGAAGTCGCTCAGTCATGTCTGACTGCGACCCCATGGACTCTAGCCTATCAGGCTCCTTCGTCCATGGGATTTTCCAGGCAAGAGTACTGGAGTGGGTTGCCATTTCCTTCTCCAGGGGCTCTTTCCAACCCAGGGATCAAACCTGGGTCCCCTGCATTGCAGGCAGACGCTTTACCATCTGAGCCACCAGGGAAGCCATATTATTATATGTATGCTACTAAATAATCATTAGAATTTTCTAGTGTGATTTTTAATATACAGTTACTATTAATATGTATATTAAAAATCACACTCGAAAATTCTAATGATTATTTTTAAACTATAAATAGAAGTTCCAGTATTTTCTTACCACACCCTAAAGGATCATCTGATGCACCCCTAGGTGCATTCCCCACTTCGAAAACCAAATTTCTAAAGAAAACCAAATTTCTATGAGAAAGGATGCTCTTATTCTGTTCCAGATAGGGTGCCAGCTTCACTGATACTGAGTCAGATACCCGCTTCAGCACTAGCATAACCCAAGCCTCAACAGGGCATCTGGACAGCTAGCTGTGGCCCCCCTCCCCACCCCCCAACCCCAGCCTCCAGGATCAAACCAAATTCTCCCTGGAGAACCAAATGTTCTGGGCCCTGACTCCCATCACAACCTCAGACATTCTGAAACCCCCTCCACCATCATCATCACCCACCAGCCACACACCAACCGGCCCCGCCCCCACATCAGGTACCGGTCTAGAGGTCCAAAACTTCTCCCAGAAGCCGCTGCATTGCCCTCCCCTCCTTACCCCACCCCTGGCCCAACACTTCCACTTTGCCCTGCCTCCTTGCTTTACTCTGCCACAACCCCATGGGGTGGGATGTTCTGGAACTAGAGAGCTCTGCGTTGAAATCCTGGCTCTGCCATGTGGTATATGTGTCCTAGGTCAGTTACATAACCTCTCTGAGCCTCAGTGTCCTCATCTGCACAATAGGGATAACAGCCTCCACCTTGGGAGAGGGCACAGAGTGAATGCCACAGTACCAGGCACACAGAAAATGCCCTATAACTGTGGCTCCTTCCTGGGAATAGGTCTGAGCAGGCCCTCACTAGGTGCCAGCTGAGCAGTGGGTGGTTAGTCTCTCTCTCTGGCTGTCTGATGTGCCCATAACGGACCTCAAGTCCTCCTGGGGAAGACGGCGGCCCCCCCAGGGCTTCTGGAGCCCCAGGTATCTGCTACAGACAGCATGTCCTCTTCCTTCCTGCCCACCTGTTAATGGCATCCTGCCTAGTCCTAACAGTGCCACCCACCACACTTATCCTCTTCCCAGCGCCCAATCGAGGTGGCAAGAGCTTTGCTTCAGGCACCATGTAAGGGGACCAGGCATAAGTAGTCCATCGCTAAGAGTAGGCACGAGCTCACAAAAGGCTTCCCTGGTGGCTCAGATGGTAAAGTATCTGTCTGCAACGTGGGAGACTTGGGTTCGATCCCTGGGTTGGGAAGATCCCCTGGAGGCTACCCACTCCAGTATTTTGGCCTGGAGAATTCCATGGACTATTGGTTCACAGAGTCGGACACGACTGATCGACTTTCACTTTCTTTAACTTCACAAAAGGCAGTGCAGCCTCTGGGCATGGGAGAAAGTCCTGCTATCCACCCCCATGAGCCAGTGTCTATTGCTGGAGACTCCCACACACCAACTGGGCCTTGGAGTGCCCCTGCAGACCCTGGACAAAGCAGGAAGGTGGAAGGGTCAAAGATGAAGGAATGAAAGGAGGCTGAGTTTAGGAGAAATGAGAGAGATCTTTTTCATCTGAGTCTGACGCACCTGCCTCCTCACAATTCACCCCACCGGTTAGATCTGCATTCTTCGATTTTCAGAAAGCTTGCTCATAATTCAAAATTTTATCTTCCAATTGTGGGTTAATGCTCTGTGCTCTAAACATCATCCCCGCCAGAGCCACTATTTGTAAGCACACTGCCAGGCACAATTCCTGTCTCTTCACATGTGTTCATTTCTTTGATCCTCATAATTACATACCAAGGTGGGGAATTCTATCACCCCAGTTTACAGATGAAGAAACTGCACACAGAGACATTAAGCAATTTGCCCAAAGGCATTACACTGCTAGAGTAATTACCAGCTAGAGCTGGTATTTGACCCCAGGTCATCTTGGCTCTGCTGTACGCACACTGCTCCTCACTTCATAGCTGCTATTATTAGCTTCCTTTTATAAATGAAGAAACTGAAAGCCAGAGAAGTTCAGTGACTTGCCCAATATCACCCAGCAAGCAAGCGGCAGAATCTGGCTTAGTAGGTTTGGTTAGTAAAGAGATTTGCTTGGTTTCTCACCAATTATTCTTCAATTTCCAAAAACATGGTAAGTCGCAAAAAGAGCTGAACTTAAATAACATTTAAATTGGACTTAGTTTAAGATCACTCATATAATAATCAGCCTTAAAAGAAATAAATACTTAAAAGCAATTGTAATCTTCCTTGCTAATCCTTAGCTGTTATTCATCACAGCTTAATCTAATCTTTAATTTATCTAAACTTGATTATAATACTAATGCGCCTTAAATCTTTTATTAACTTGGCATCAGATACTGGATTGAGAAAGGCTTCGCGGCTCTCGAGAGCACCTGGCAGGGATACCATACTGCAAGCAAGAGTCTTCTAGTTTTTGGAAAACAGCTTCCACCTCATACACAGAAAACATGGCCATTTGGCCTTGGTTTTCTCATCTGTAAAATGGGAGGATAAGTTAACTAAAATCCCTTCTGACTCCATCCATCCATATATCTAAAGAGATCACCTTCCACTCTGCTCATAAAGAAGATAAAAACCTTTCCAACAGGGATTTCCAAAAAGTAGCCTCTTGATAGATATTTTTTGAAATATGAATTATTCTACTAAATAAGTACCTATTCCCATTCCCTTATAGCTCAGTCAGTAAAGAATCTGGGTGCAGTGCAGGAGACCGGGGTTCGATTCCTGGGTCGGGAAGATCCGCTGGAGAAGGAAATGGCAACCCACTCCAGTATTCTTGCCTGGAGAATCCCATGGACAGAGGAGCCTGGCGGGCTACAGTCCATGGGGTTACAACAGTCAGACACGACTTAGTGAATAAACCACCGCAGCCGCCCACTACTGTAAAGTTCTTTGAAGATATTTTCTGAAATATTAATTATTCCACTAAGTACCTATTCCTACTACTGTAAAGTTCTTTGAAGACGTTGACTTCATCTTATTAACCACTGTAATTCCAGCATCTAGTGAAGCGCCTGATATCAAGTGAATGCTCTGCTAACATGCATGCAGGCTCTGAGGGAGGGGTCACATAAAAGAAGTTTGAAAAGTTCCCAGGGTATTCCAACATACAGCCAAGGCTGGGAACAGGTTCGAGGCAGGGATTGTCAGCAGGAGATGTGGCCTGAGGCCCTTGGGTGTGAGACTGGGGCTACGGTGTGGACAGGTGAGGACTGCCAGGTGACTAGGTGCAGAGATGACCCCCAAAGTCTCTTTGCTGAGAAGGCAGCTGTGAATGAGGCAGGCACTGGGGACAGCAGGAGGAGCTGAGGGAACCCAGGAGAGGGAGATGAATGGACCCCCAGAACCAAGAGAAGAAAAGAGGCCACCCAGAACTGATGCTTCCCTCTGTGCTCTCTAGTGCCCACCCTGTGAGGGGAGCTTAAGTTTGGTGTCTAAGGACTCAGGAGCCCAGAGAGGTCCACGACTAGTCTCTGGCCACACCCAGCTGGGGGCTGCAGGGCCTCTGGTCCTCACTGTCCCTGGCACTGCCTCTGAGAGCAGGAGCAGAGCCGATGCCCTCAAGAGGAGTCAACTCCGTTCCTTCACTCAGGAAGACTGTCCGTCTCCTTCCAAAACTGAAAGTGAAAGTCCTACTCTTTGCCACTCCATGGACTGTAGCCCGTCAGGCTCCTCTGTCCATGGAATTCTCTACGCAAGAATACTGGAGTGGGTAGCCATGCCCTTCTCCAGGGCATCTTCCCAACCCAGTGATGGAACTCAGATCTCCTGAATTGCAGGCAGGTTCTTTACTGTCTGAGCCACCAGGGAAGCCCTCCTTCCAAAGAGACATGCAAAAATGGTTGATCGATATCTGCATGATGAAAGATGTTTCTCTTTGTATCTTGCTTTGTGTGAAAATTGTATAAATCTTAATTATGTTAAATTGGTTAAAAAAGATATTTCTTTTTATGAATTTTAAGAATATATGCTTTCATGTTTCATCAGACTTTTTTTTTTTTATTTGAGGTATGGGCTTCCCTGGTGGCTCAGACAATAAAGAATCTGCCTGCAAAGCAAGAAACCCTGGTTCAATCCCTGGATCAGGAAGATCCCCTGAAGAAGGGAATGGCAACCCACTCCAGTATTCTTGTCTGGAGAATTCCATGGACAGAGGAGCCTGGCAGGCTAGAGTCCATGGGGTCAATAAGAGTCGGACATGACTGAGAGACTAACACTTCCACTTTCGTAGTTGGTTTACACTGTTGTATTAGTTTCTGCCGTACTGCAAAGTGATTCAGTTGTAAATATATTCTTTTCCATTATAGGTTATTACAAGATATTGAATATAGCCCCCTGTACCTTAGAGTAGGTCCTTGTTGTTTACCTATTTAGCAGACATTTTTATTAAGTCAATGCCAAATTCTCTCCCACTTCTCCTGGGTCTGATGTGAAGCTAACATTCCTCTTAGGGCACCCCTATTTGGATGGGAGAGGGGGGCTGGGAAAGGGACATATTAGGCATTCGTTAGTTTGTGATACTATGATAAGGGAGCTGTCTTCCTTCTCTTCTAGGGTCTAAGGATGAAGGACAGGAGGGACTTCTCTGCCAGCAAAAATTCGGTCAAAATAGCTCCTCCTCCATCTATTGTGCTGTGTGCTAAGTCCCTTCAGTTGTGTCCAACTCTTTTTGACCCTATGAACTATAGCCAGCCAGATTCTTATCCATGGAATTCTCTAGGCAAGGACACTGGAGTGGGTTGCCATGCCCTCCTCTAGGGGAATCTTCCCAACCCAGGGACCAAACTCCTCCATATATTAAGTTAACCTTAAAAATGCATTCCAACACACACTGGGTGTGGACAAATACTGTTTGATTCCACTTATACGAGGTATTGGGCTTTCCTGGTGGCCCAGACAGTAAAGAATCCCCCTGCAATGTGGAAGACCTGGGTTCGATCCCTGGGTTGGGAAGATCCCATGGAGGAGGGCATGGCAACCCACTCCAATATTCTTGCCATTCTCCCATGGACAGAGGAGCCTGGTGGGCTATAGTCCATGGGGTCGCAAAGAGTCAGACATGACTGAGTGACTAAGCACAGCACACACACGAGGTACTAAAGTACCTAGAATATAGTCAACTTCATAGAGTCAGAAAGTACATTGGTCAATCCCTGAGGCTGGGCCCAGGTTAAGGAAGAAGGGAGAGGGAATGGTGAGTTAGTGTTTAATGGAGACAGAGTTTCAGTTTAGGAAGGTGAAAATTTTGGGAGATAGATGATGGTGAGAGTTCTACAACAATGTGAACATACTTAGTGCCACTGAACCATAAAGTTAAATATGGTTAAAATAGTATGTTTAACATTATGTGACTTTTATCACAATTAAAAAAAAAACTTTTTAAAAAATAAATAAAATATAATTAAAAAAAAGAAAAAACAACCCAGGGATTTCCCTGGTGGTCCAGGAGTTAAGAATCTGCCTTGCAATGCAGGGAATGCAGGTTCAAATCCCTTGTGGGGTAGCTGAGATCTCACATGCAGCTGGGCAACCAAGCCCGCACACCACAGTCTGCAACTAAGACCCAGCGCAACCAAAATAAATAATAAATATTTTTTTAAAAACCCAGCTCTTTCTCGTCCTCTGCCTGCACAGGCCTCAGGAGTCACGCACATGGGCATCTCACCACTGCTCACGCTGACAATGAAGCCAGAACCGGGCATCCCCTGGGACTGAGAATGTGGCCCAAAATGGAAGGTTCTGGAGGAAACAGTTGTCTGTGGTGGTTTATGGGAGAATGTAGCTATCAGGTTAAGAAATCAAGTAGGTTATATATTGACCCTTCAGTAGTAGACTAAATATTCGAATGACAAGAATGCAAATAATATTATCTTAAATTGAGGCTAGGAAACTAAACTCTGGTTGGGAAATTACTGGTATTTTGTCTTACAGGAAAGATGACATCAGCTCACTAGTTCTCACTCTGGTCTGGCCCAGGGGAGCCTCCCTCAGTGAGAGTGCATACAGCCAGTGGTGCAGCAACCCCGTGAGACACAGTCTGGCAGCTCCTCAAAACGCTGAACAAAGAACCGTATGATCCAGCGATTCCACTCCTAGGTGTAGACTCCAAAGAAATGAACACCTGGGGTCCACATACAGCAGTGTTATTCACTATAGCCAAAAAGTGGAGACAAACCAAGTATGTATCAATTGATGGATGGATAAACAAAATGTGGTATAGCCATGAAATGGAATGTTTTTCAGCTATAAAAGTTGACTGCTGGCTGTCTAGGGCTGGGAACAATAGAAGGTGACTGCCAAAGGGCATGGAGTATCTTTTGGGAGGTGATTAAAAAAAATACTCTGAAATTGATTGTGATGGCAACTGCACAGTTCTGTGAATATACCAGAAACCAGTGAACTGTATTCAGTAAATGGATGAATTTTATGATATATGAATTATATCTCAATGAAACCTTTGAAAGTGAAAGTGATAGTTGCTCAGTTGTCTCTGACCTTTTGTGACCCCATGGACTGTATCTCACCAGGCTCCTCTGTCCATGGAATTTTCTAGACAAGAATACTGGAGTGAGTAGCCATTCCCTTCTCCAGGGGGTCTTCCCTACCCAGGGATGGAACCCCTGTCTCCTGAATTGCAGGTGATTCTTTACTCTCTGAGCCACCATCCCCCAATAAGAGTGTGAGTGGGACTGAAGCTCCTAGAAGGGGAACTTTATTGATTTCATGATGTGCCCCAGTGCCTACCAACCCCTGCAGGCAGACAGGTGCTCCATAAACACTGTGCAATAAACACGCCAAGTGGGGACTTCCCTAGTGGTTCAGTGGCTAAGACTCCATGCTTCT
The DNA here is from genome assembly GCF_032405125.1 of Capricornis sumatraensis. Taxonomy (NCBI): domain Eukaryota; kingdom Metazoa; phylum Chordata; class Mammalia; order Artiodactyla; family Bovidae; genus Capricornis; species Capricornis sumatraensis. The sequence goes on from NC_091076.1 coordinate 93,943,213, forward strand.
AATGCAGATAGCCCAGGTTCAATCCCTGGTCAGGGAACTAGGTACCATGTGCCACAACTAAGACCCGATGCGACCAAATAAATATTTTTTTACTAGCTTGCTGCTAGAAAAAAAAGCACTCTCTGCCCTCTTCTGATGTCTATGTCAGAAGCTTTTTCTATCCCTTTTTCACTGTAATAAAACTTTTACCACACGGGAAACAGAAAAAAAATGCTAAGTGACCTCTTGAACTAAAGCAGGACCCTGAGGGCTTCCCGTCTGGGATTTTCCAGAACACTCCCCTTTGCATAAACAAGAACTGTTTTTAGAACACCTGCACCCCTACTCTGCTTTGGGATCCAGTCAAAAGGCTTAGCTAGATCAGGTCAAAGTCTGTGGCCTAAGAGTGAGGTCAAGACAAAGAGGATGGAAGGACATCAAGAAGATTGAGCTACTGAGTCCCAGGCATGGGAGCAGCTCTGCCAGCCTCCCATGAGTTAGCCCAGATACCCACATCATCAAAGAGATTCCTTAAGGCAAAAGATTTGAGTCTGAAGCTCTCAGCTCCACAGGCTGTGAGGAGAGAGCTAGGCCGGCCCCCTTCGGAAGGAGTCTCTGCTGCTGCTGCTGCTGCTGCTGCTGCTGCTGCTAAGTCGCTTCAGTCGTGTCCGACTCTGTGAGACCCCATAGACGGCAACCCACCAGGCTCCCCCATCCCTGGGATTCTCCAGGCAAGAACACTGGAGTGTGTTGCCATTTCCTTCTCCAATGCATGAAAGTGAAAAGTGAAAGTGAAGTTGCTCAGTCGTGTCCGACTCTGTGCGACCTCATGCACTGCAGCCTACCAGGCTCCTCCGTCCATGGGATTTTCCAGGCAAGAGTACTGGAGTGGGGTGCCATTGCCTTCTCCAGCTTGAGCAAAAGGATATTGGATGTCCCTGCCAAGCTCAGGCAAGAAGAACCAGACTCAAGAACTGGCTCCCCCATTTCTCTCCAAGGTTCTCTGATCCTTCCCCGGGCGGCTTTGGCCCCTTCTGGGAGGTAGCCTGCCCTGCCCCTCCTCCTCATCCCTCTAGGAATATTCAAAGAAGTGAAACTCACATCCTGATTTTTCATATTCTGTTACTCAGGCAAGGTAGTTAACACACGTTCTCCCAACTAACCCCAGGCATCTGCTCTCCAGGCACTGGGCCCTATCCGTGGGATGGGGAATGACTAAGGCACTGTTCCTTCTGCTGGAGTTCAGGCTGGCACAAGAACCAGACGTGGGCATCACCTGTCAGCAGACCCCATAAACACCATCACAGTCACCAGAGCAGAAAAAGAAGCCCCAGGAGCCCAGGGCAGGGCAGGGAGGGGACCAGGGAGGCCTCACCAAAGCGGAATTGCCCCCGGGGCTGGGGGGCAGGGGTGTTTTACCAGGCAGAGGAGGAGAAACAATTCATTCCAGACTAGCAGCAGCACAAGCAAAGGAGGAGGAATGTGAAAGTGCGAGGCTGTCTAGGAGACCATTGGAATGTAGCAGGCAGAGGGCTAGACAGGTGCAATGAGCCGGGAACAGTGGGAAGGTGGCTGAAGAAAGTGGACTGAAATGCAAATGGCGAGAACCGGGGGAAGATAAACAAACTGTGATACATCTCACAAAGGAAGACTACCATTCAACAAGAAAAGAGAACAAATGGCCAAGATGCCTAACACTACACAGAAATGTCAAAAACGTCATACTGAATGAAAGAAGCCAGACACAAAGAGAACACACTGTTTGATGCCATTTATATGAGTGGTGAGGGACAGGGAGGCCTGGCGTGCTGCAGTCCATGGGGTTGCAAAGAGTCAGATACGACTTGGCGACTGAACAACAATAGTATGAATGGCAAAACGAAAATAAAATGGGCAACACTAACCGATGGAGATCAGATCAGCGCTGGCCTGGGGCCAGAGGAACTGAAAAGGAGCAAGAGGGAACTTGCTGGGGCGGCGGAAATGTTCTGAATCTATGTGGGGGTGACTACATATTTGTCAAGATGCATTCTATTATATATTTAAAATGGGCAGATTTTTGTGTTTAAATTCTTCTGTAAAGTTTTTACAGGTTTTTCTTTTTCTTTTTTTTTAAAGTAGGTTGAGTTCCAATTGTGAAGGACTTGAGTTCAAATTGGGAAGACATCATGCTAAGAAGATTAGACTTTATCCAGGAAGCAATGGGAAGTTTTTCAGTTTTCTTTGGTTTGGTTCTGTTAGGCAGGTAGAATAGGGAAAAGGAGTCCAAAATGGCAGTGGCTAAAAGACAAGGAAGGGAAAAGCCCGCAAAAATAGAACAAAAGAAGGTCCGAGGACCGGAATGAGGACCTCAGGTAAAACAAACAACACTCCGGGCTGGCCCAATTTACATAGGACAGGCCCAGGGAGAGATTAACATATAAATAGAGGAGCCAAAGCCAGCTCTCTCTCTCTCTCACCCACGCGTTGGGGCGTTCTTCTCCTCTTTGGATCGACGTGCCTCGAAGATGGATTTTCCTGCTATCTTCTAAATAAAATAGAGCTGTAACACTGATTTGTCTAAGAGCTATAACATGGTCCATTCGAGACCTGAGAGCTATAACACGGTCTCTCCAAGACCTGAGAGCTGTGACACGCCTAGGGGGCTTTAATGTTTGTCACTGCAAATCTTTGTTGTGACGAGACAAAGAACTGAGGAACATACACTCGCGTGACAGTTCGTTAGTCTCTCAGTCGTGTTGGACTCTGCGTCCCCATGGACTGTAGCCCACCAAGCTCTTCTGTTCATGGAATTCTCCAGGCAAGAATACTGGAGTTGGTGGCCATTTCCTTCTCCAGGGGATCTTCCTAACCCAGGGATGGAACCCAGGTCTCCAGCACTGCAGGCAGATTCTTCACCATCTGAGCCACCAGAGAAGACTTTGGTTGCAAGTAAAAGTCCAACTCAAGCCAGTTTAAGCAAAAGAGGGAATTTCTCTGAAGGGTCTGGGGGCGACTCACAGAATTCAAGGCAGATTTGTAGCTTAACGCCTGAGGAGCTTCCTCTCAGCTTTGCTTCCCAATAACCCCGTGACCTAGCTGTGTGTACCGGCCATAGCTGAGCACGTCATGCTCAGAGAAGCAAAGTGACTTATCCAGGAACACACAGTTAGGAGGCAGCACAGCAGACTTGGAGCCCAGGTCAGTCTGATGCCGATGCCTGTGTCTGGCCTGGAGGAGCAGGGAAGCAATCACTCGAAAAGGCCCCTGGGAAAAACAGCCAAGCAGATGGAAGGAGACTGGGGAGGGGAGGGGTACAGAAGGTGACCAGCCCCCCTGCGGGAGTTAGGAGCACTAGATGGGCGAAGGAGCTGGGAGGCAATGGAGCGGGACTCAGGACAGCAGATGGTTGGAGGCCTGAGGGAAAGACAGGCATGTACCTGGCTAGGGCCAGCTTTCCAAGAGGATGGGACTGCTCCTCCAGATCCAATTAGGTAGGTCTCAGAACTCCTCTGACTCCTCAAATGTGAAAGCAGTTACAACGCCTGCATGGATCATCAAAATTATAGCTGCTGTACCAGAATGCTCCTCCTGGCGGCACTGAGCAGCTGCAATGTTTATCAGTTATCAGTATGTAACTCTACACTCACAGAACTACTGTTATTGATAATAACACAGTGTTCTTTAGGCCTCCTCCCCCAACCTGCTCACCCCATCAAGCATTTTCTTTTATCCTGGCTAAGGAAGGAGGGCAGTCGAGCACCAGCCCTCAGAACTTGAGGGTTCCTGGAATGAACTGAACCCAGAAGAGTGAGGGACTGAAGGCCCTGGGTGCCTGAGGAGGAGCCCAGGGATTTGTAAGGGCAGCCTGGGTTCTCACAGCCAGCGCTACAAGAAGACACATATTGGAGCTCTTTTGGAGACAGGGTATCAGAGCTGGGCTTGTGCCTGCATGCTAAGTCACTTCAATCATATCCAGCTCTCTGCGACCCCAGGGACTGCAGCCCGCCAAGGCCCTCTGTCCATGGGATTCTTCAGGCAAGAATATTGGAGTGGGTGGTAATGCCCTCCTCCAGGGGATCTTCCCAACCCAGGGATTGAAACCATGCCTCTTCTGTCTCCTGCATCAGCAGGCAGGTTCTTTACCACTAGTGTCACCTGCGAAGCCCCGGGCTTGTGCCTAAGTGGAATAAATAATAGCCTGTTTGTTGGGATTTGAGGTACACTGGCCTCTAGATCTCACCTCTCATCTGTACTGTGGAATTTTATCATAGGAATCTCATTTCTTCTCCTGGAGATCCCTGGCTCCATGGAAGTGTAGTCCTGGTCTCACCTGGCTACTGAGCCATCCCATAAATTTCTATTATGTTGACACTGAGTTTCTCACCACTTCCCCTGAGGGAGAAAGGCAGATGGAGGTTGGGGGAGTGGGGGAGCATATCTCGGAGTGGGAGGCCTCATACTGGCTAGTCGCTTATTTATGCCAGGAGTTGTCCAAGGGCTTCAGCTGCATCATCGGACTCAGTTTTCACAACAGCTCTGTGCTGTAGGTGTAGCCAGCTCCATTGCACAGACAAGGCTGCGGAGGCTCAGGGGAAATAATGTCCTTTGATCACGGTCACATGGCCAGGAAGTAGTGAAATCAGGATTCCTACCCAGAAGCCCCTATTCTTCCTACTGTGCCCCTTCTGGGGATAGGGTCGGCATGAAAAAGCATCAGTCTATATTTCACAACCTTACCCCAGAAAAGCAGCAATGCTGAGCAGTTGGAGAGGCCCTGACAGGTCCAGACAGCCAAAACTCTGTGACCCGAGGCAACCTAAGACCTGAGTTCCTCCTTCAAGCAAGTAGCCAAGACCAACCACCCTTCAGAACGCTCTGCGGATCATACAGCAGGGGCTCCAAAGTGGCTGAGCAGGCCAGAAAATCCTCCAGGATGAGCAGAGAGGTCTGTGATGCTGAAGGCAGAAACCTCAGCTTCACTGCCACCCACCTCCCGAGGCCAGAGGCCCAGAAGCCAGCAGCTGAGGCCTCACAGTAGCCCTGTGGGGAAGGGAGGCACCCTGGAGGCTGCTAGAAGGTAAGGGGCACCTAGCTTCCTTCCTGTGCTTAGTCGCTCAGTCGTGTCCGACTGTTTGCAACCCCATGGACTGTAGCCCACCAGGCTCCTCTGTCCTTGGGGATTCTCCAGGCAAGAATACTGGAGTGGGTTGCCATGCCCTCCTCCATGGGATCTCCCCAACCCAGGGATCAAACCCAGGTCTCCCACATTGCAGGCTGATTCTTTACCATCTGAGCCACCAGGGAAGCCCTCCTATCCCTGAAAATAGCCTCTGGGAAAAGCACTGCCCCCTCTCAACCCCAGGGACAGTCCCTCCCTGGGATCTGTAGGCTTGGAGCAAAATTACCTTACTCCCCAGTGCCTCTGCCTCTGCCACCCACACCTCTGGGCCTCTGGCAGGGACTGTGCCCTGCTCAGGACAGCTGGCAGCCCATGTGCTTCCACCCCCAGCCTCTCCCTGTTCCCAATTCTCAGGTTATGACACAGGGCAGGAGGAGGGGTGGAGCCTTAGAGGGAAAGAGGGCATGGATGCCGAGGAATATAAAGCGCCAGGGAGGTCCTGGGCAGAGATCCTTTTGCCGTGCCGCTCTACACCTGCCCAGCACCATGGTAATGTCTGGTGGTCCCTGTCAGCTGTGCTCTCCTGGAGCTTGGGATGGAGACTGGCACTCAGGGGCCCTCCTCAAGCCATTGAGGGCATGAAGGAGTGAGGCCAGGGCAGCCCCCTCTGCCAGGACAGCTGCCAGGGTTGCCTGCTTTGGGTGGTGGGGAGGAGGGGAGTTCCTGGCCAAGAGAGGGTTAACGGTCTCACAGGCTCCAGCCATAAGCAGCATGTATATGGGCATCACAGTGTATCAATCACTGGATCCGCCTGAGTGTTGCCAGCACAAAATTCTCTGTGTGTGACGGGTGTTCATGGGGACTCTTGGACTATCATTCCTGTATGCAACTGTGTTAAGTCTTTCATTTAACATGTACTATTGAGCACCCGGGATTCCCTGGTGGCTCAGATGGTAAAGAATACGCCTGCAATTCAGGAGACTCGGGTTCAATCCTTGGGTGGGGAAGATCCCCTGAAGTAGGAAAAGGCAACCCACAACAGTATTCTTGCCTGGAGAATCCCAGGGGACACCTACTAAGCATCAGGCATTGTTCTAGGTGCTTGTGATACATCAGTAAACAAAACAGGCAAAGGGCCCAGTTGCCCATCCCCTTAGCTGCCAAGTGCTTACACTGGTAGAGGGGTTACCACTGAGGATTTACTCATTTTTAAAAAAGGCATAGAATATAGTAAGTTAGAAGTTCCAAGAGAGGGAGAATAGAACAGGATAAAGAGATGAGTTGCAATGTTAAGTAGGGGCATCCCAGTAGGGTCCATTAGAAGGTGAATTTTGAGATGATTTTTGAATTTTGAGATGAAGGAGGGGAGGAAGTTGGTCATATGGATACGTGCAGGAAGGCTCCAGGCAGAGTGAATGGCATGTCTGACACTTTTGGGGAACAGCAAGGAGGCCGCAGAGCCAAGAGTGAGGCGAAAAGGAGTTGCAGAAGAAGTCAGTGAGGTCACGGAGCTGGCCAATGGCTCTATACCATCCCAGTGTGTCCATCTCAGGGTGTACCTCCCAGTCCATTGCCAGCGTCCCCGTGTACCTGGTGCTTTGTGTCCATCACTGTGCGTGGCCAGGTGTGCACCATTTGGCCTGGGTACCTGGAAGTCCCTTATGGCGCTCGTGTACCTGTCTACGTCCCATGTCTCGGGTCTGGACGTCACGTGACCGCCCCTCCTCTGTCTGCCCCGCCCCCTCTAGCCCACGGCTCTGCGCTGCGCGTGCGCACTAGCCCTGGTTTGCCTAGTGGTGCTTCTGCGACCGGACGCGGCCGTGGGGGAGGAGCTGCAAGGACAACAGCATCGGATGTCCCGGGCCGCCCGCTGGCTGTCCAACTTAGGCCAGTTCAACAAGTACATAGAGAAGCTCTTCAATAGCAGGTGGGCAAAGGGGAAGGGAACGGGATGGAAGGAAACAGACGCCACCTGCCCCCCTGGCCCATCCCACCCCACCCAGCTCCCTGCTCATCGCAGCCGGGAACTGGGCTCGCAGAGCAGCCCCGTGGCTTCTGAAAAGACGTGTTCCTCAGCATGAAGTCCAAGAACACCAAGAACTCTAGTGACGCGAATAACCCCAGGAATAGTACGAAACCCCTATCAGCGAATGCGACGAAACCTCTGCCAGCGAACGCGACGAAACTCCGCGGACGGAAAACCACGAACCCCTAGCCGCGGAACACCCCGAAACCCCAACCACCAGCCTCCTCCCAGGGCCCCAGGTAGGAGAGCCTGGGCCCGGCTGGCCCCAGTCGGGGTCCTCGGAAGTGGGGGCAGGTTGGGCGCGAGCGACAGGAGGGCTGGGGGGACCCAGGGGATTCCCTGGGACTTCTTCTCCAGGCTGGGCTTTGACTTCCGAAGTTCAACTCAAGTCTCCCCGCCCATCGACCCTCTTTATACTCTGAGAGGGGCCCTAACTCCTGCCCAGCCCGCCCTCAGTGAGAACAATAAAGAGAAACGGAATCTCTGTTGCTTCCTTGACTTCTGTGAGCCCTGGGCGGGAAGGGATCTGTCCTTGGAGGGGAATGTGGGGTTCCTGGAGCTCCTACCGTAGGAAGGAAAGACCTGGGTTTAGTGGTCTTCCCTGCCTGCTTCCTGCAACCCATCCACCTTCCCACACCCCAGGCACTTACTGTACTTGGGGGTTGGGGAGGCGGCTGTGGAGGCCCTAGCCAAGAGGGTTTGATTTTGAACGCGATTGCGCTGCTCCTTCCGTGTTGCTGCGGTTTCTTCTTTGCCTTTGGACATAGGGTATCTGATGCTGGGAAAGATCGCGGGCAGGAGGAGTAGGAAACAGAGGATGAGATGTTTGGATGGCATCACCTATTCAATGGACATGAGTTTGAGCAAACTCCAGGAGATAGTAAAGGACAGGGAAGCCTGGCAGTGCTGCAGTCCATGGGGTCGCAAAGAATTGGACACGACTGAGCAACTGAACAGCAACCAAGAGGGGGAGCATAGGTGAGGGAAGTGGATCCCAGCCACCTCAGAGGAGGGGCTCCAGCCAGATTTAACACCCGCCCCCCTCAAGTTTCTACACAGAGCAGGGCAGCCGTGATGCCAGCCTGCAAACAAACAGCACCCACCCACCCCACCCCCCACAGTGTGCAGAGCATAAGTCCTGCCTTGGCTTTGGGGATCATCTTGGCCCCTCTGGCTGTGAGCAGAGCAAAGGGAAGGCAGGAGCTTACCTAGGCCTGTCCCTAAGAAGCTGTCTCCTCTGGAGGCTGGGGACCATCAGAGAGGCCTGGGCAGGGGCAGAGGCCCCATCCTCATCCAACTCTCACACAGGGATGTTCTGAGTAGAGTCCCAATTCCTGCCTCTGGGAAGTATCTACACCTCTCCCCACTCAGAACCCATCCCCTTAGCTGCCAGAGAAAATTCTGGGACTTCCGGCTCCATCATCCAAACTGTTCTTCTGCTGAAACCAGCATTCCTCCCAGACGCCCCCTTGCCTGAGCCATGCGCTTGCCCAGTGTGGCATCCTTGCTAGCCCTTTGACTTTTAGGGCCTAGGTCCACTTTTGAGTTGTTTGCACAGCCAGAACTTGAGGGGAACTACGACTCTGGTGTCATTGCCATGCGTTCAGTACGAGGTGCTGAGCCCAGGAAAGTGGATCCCCTCATTCCCCAAACCCACAGGCTTCATCCCTTCAGGCAGAGCAGCAGAAGGAGGCATTCCAGGAACCACAAAGATTTACATTCTCTCACTTCTTGCTCCCAAACCCACAGGCTTCATCCCTTCAGGCAGAGCAGCAGAAGGAGGCATTCCAGGAACCACAAAGATTTACATTCTCTCACTTCTTGCTCCCAGCCCCACCGTGACGGTCCCTTATCCACAGGTGCTCCTAGGCCAGGAAAAGAGGAGAGAGATGAGGTCGCTCCGTCTCAGTCACACATAGACACACATCCCACCCCCCTTATTCAAGATGCCCGAGAAGAGGAGGGCTGGCAAAGGCCACTAAGACCCCTCCGCAGCCCATGCCTCCCCAGGCAGAGTCCGGCTTCTCTCCCTCCCTGAACTGGAGCGTGCAGACCACAGATTGGTCTCCTGGAGGTGGCCATCACTCAGCTAATCCAACCTCCTCCCTGTAAGGTCAGCTTCCTCCTGCAGCCTCCCTTCTGCGACTTGGCTTGAGTAACCCTTAAATGCCCAGGAGTTCACTGCCTCTCAGAACAAGTTCTTCCCAGCTTTCTGGTTCTTCAGTGATGCCTCCTTACAGTCAAGGAATGTCTGCCTTCCAGAGCCCTTTTCTGGAGGCACGTGGAGGTAACCCTAACCCTCCGTAAGCTGAAGCTGTGTTTGTTTGAAGACCAGTCATCCCTCTGCTCATGTCTTTCCGCCACACTTCATGGAAACAGCTGCTTGGCTGCAAGTCTGTCCCTCAGAAGCTCTGGTCTGCTGAGCGCTTTCCTGGGTTAAGGGCCATGCTAAAAACTTCACATGCATCATTTCATGTCCTGCTCACTACAACCCTATCATTCTTTCCATTTTACAGATGAGGAACCTGAGACTCAGAGAGGTTATGGATCTGCCCAAAAGCACACAGAGGGAATATGGCCAATCCGGGATTCAAACCCAGGTTCATCTGACTCTAAAACTGATGCTGTGTCCCTGTATTGGATTACCATCTGCTGCCCGACCTTGGACAAAATGCTGGACCTCTCTGAGCCTCGGTTTCATCCTTTGCAGAGTGAGGATTACAGTATCTCCCCTCACAGAGTTGTTGAGAGGGTTAAATGCCCCTGGCACACAGACGGTCGTTTTCCCAACAATTTCACGTGACACTATCTCCAGACCCCTCCCCATCTCTGTCCCCCTCTTCCGGCCATGCTTCTGCTGTGTGCTGTGCCTGTGAGGGGCCACACTTCAGCCCATCATGCACAGTGACCCACCTCTCACCGCCCCAAGGAGGGCAACTCCAATGGCCCCGATGTAAACTGTGACTGTCTTAACCCCAGTTGTTCCTCTGGGCTGGACTCTCTCTAGGACAAACTAGCGCTTCACCTACTGCCTAGGCTATAAGAACACATTGGTGGGGATCCATTTGGGGGCAGGGCTGCCATCAAGCCAAGAGGGTCTAGAGGTGTGAAATGGGACCACTGAAGTTTCACTGACTTTCTGAATGACCTTGGGGGAGTCCCCGTCTCCCCCTGGACCACAACTTGCCCCTCTGTGAAGTGGACAGGATGAATTAAATGGCTCTGATGACCCTCCAGACATTCTGGATCCATCGTAACACCCTCGGTTCCCTTCTCTCTGCCTGCCCCTTTCTTCCTGTGCATTTGGCCTGCTCCTGCCCCAACCAGGGGTCCACAGAGACACAGAGACAGTGAGGCTAAGAACTTTGATTTGCTTTATTTAGCCAATATGGAAGCAGGGAGCAAGCTACAGCCAGAGCCAAGGGTGCAGGTGGGAGAGCTGGGGCAGCCTCACCCTGGAGTCAGAGGAGCAGGAGGTGGCATTATGAGTCCATTGTACTGATCTCCCTGCAAGAAGAGGGCAAAACATGGCAGTGTGAGTGAGTAGTCCTTGTGCCCTCTGGAGACCTCAGGCACCTGTTCCCCATTTTACACACCCCCATTTCCTGCCCCAGGCATCTGGGCGCACAGGACAAAGAACAAAACCCACCTGGGGACCGCTGAGTGGGGAGACCCACACTCCAAGAAGTCCAGCGTGCCTTCTTTGTCTCTTTTCCCATACCTGGGAGGGGAGAGACAGCTGGGGCCAGGCCTATGGCCAGGTACCAGTTCACCTGCCTCATGCCTACCCCTGGGCACCATCCTGCCCAGGGCACAGGGGCCTGGGCCAGACTGTAGAGATGCTCTGCTCCCAAAGAATATGAAAGTGGCTGGGCCTGGGGTCTTGGCTGGGGCCTTTCTCCCTGTCTCACACTCACCTGGGCCTGGTCAGCATGTTGATGTATCTGCGGAGCTCAGCCGCATACTGGGCCATTTGCTCTGGCGTGGCATTGTCCCCCGGATACTCTGGCTCCAGCGAGGCTCCCAGGGCACCCAGGGGTGGCTGCAGCAACAGAGCCACGCACGTGGACAGAAGGAGCAGGAAGAGGCAGCGGTGTGCGGCAGCCATCTGAGGAGCCAGGATCAGGGAGATAGAGGGAGCAGAGCGCCCACCCCGCCCCCCTCCCCGTAGCCCATCACCCATTTCTCCAAGCCTGGAGACCAAGGGGCAGAGCAAAGGGCTGCTGGGAGCTGATCACCCCACCTCCTAGACCTGCCCTGGAGAGCTCACCAGCCCCCTCTTCAGAGCAGAACAGCAGCTGGAGCTCAGCTAGGGCCTCGGCAAAGCAGAAAAGTGCAGCAGAGAGGTGAGGGGTTGGGACTTGGGTAGGAGACCCAGGATTCCAGACACCCAGGGCCTGATGGCTCTGAAGAGGCAGCTACGGGTGAGAGTTGGAGGGGAGGGGCTGTGGGAAGTAGGGGTGCTCCAGCTCCCCTACAGGGTGGGGGCACACAGAAGGAACTTGTGAACCAAGGGGCAGAAATCCACAGCCTTCCACTCCACTTTCCCTCAGCCACTCTGCCAGGGGTAGGCACGCAGATGCAGGTCCTGGGGAGGACACCGCAGCCCGTGTCACCAGGAGGGATGGCCACACACACGGACTTGTGTTCACAGCCACCACCCCCTGCCCGGCGCACACCTGCAGGCTTCTAGCCAGCAGGCCGCTCTCCCAAATTAATGGATTTGTCCAAGTGTAGAGCTCGACCCAAGCAGGACCTCAGGCCTCTGGAGGCCCCCAGCCCTGCAAAGCACCATATCCTTCCACACAACCCACCCTTGGCCCCTCTGAGCCCCCCGGCCCCAGAGCTAGGAACAGGCTGAGCCCACTTACCCTGAGTCCTGAGCGAGTGGGCGCTGGACAAAATCGGTGCCTGCCTCAGGCTGGATGGACCCCACTCCGTCCTTGACCACGGCCCTTTTATAGTCCTCAGCCCCCCGAGTCCCCGCCTCCTGTCAGCCTCTCTCCCTCCCCAGCCCTCACCCCCTCCTCCCACCATCTCCCTGGTGCCTGCAACGCCAGCACCAGGACCAGGGACAGGAGGGGGACAGGGCAGTGTTGTGGGTGTCACACTGGCAGCATAATGGGTTAAAGTGGGCCACGATCCGTCTCCTGCAGGCCCCCGTCTGCCTTCGGGCACCAGAGCAGGCTTAGTTCAAGAAGGATGGGGTCCTGGGAATGCAGGATAACTGAAAGGTTCTGATTGCAGAACTCGGAACAGCCCTGCCTGCCTCCCCAAGGTTAACCCAAATACTCAAGCAGATTCCCTCTGGGCAGAAGATTGAGGCTGTGGCTCTGAGACTCCAGGGATGAAGGCTGGAGACTCAGGACTTCCTGTGCATCTGTGATTAGAACAAGATGGAACGGGAGAGATGCCTCAGGGAACCGGGGAATGTGGAAAGGAGTGGGGACTCAGGTAGGGAGAAACCTCTCCCCGGATAGCAGATAGATGCGCAATGAGAACTGGTGTGCCTGTTCTTATTCCTGGGTAGGGAGGCCAGTATCTGGTAGCCATTTCCCAGTGCCTCCATTCCAAGATAAAGATAAAAACCAGAATCACTTGTACAGCCTTGAATTTTCTAAAGTGCTCCCAGCTCAATCACCTCAGTGAGTTCCTACAACAATTGGTTTTACAGATTCAGAAACTGAGTCTCAGAGACATTAAGTAACTAGCCTCAAGCCACGTAACTAGTCAATGGAGATCCAGGGTTTGAAACAGTCTAACTCCAAAATCTGTGCTCTTTTTTTTTTTTTTTCTAAGTAAGGCTGTTAAAGTATTGCTATAATTTCCCACTTTTTGACTAAGAAACTTGAGGCTCAGAGAGGCAAAGATACTAGCCCAAGGTCACACAGCTGTCTAAGACTCAAGTTCTGACTTAGATTTCCAACCCCACCAGTGCCAGCAAACCACCACCACCTCCCCCCGCCCCGCCCCCTGCCCTGGTCCCAGGAGCCTCTGAGTCTTCCCTGCTCAGTGTCCCTTCCCCCACCCCTGGCTCCCTCCCCAGCTCAGGGGTAGGAGCATAACTGACTGTGTCTGAATGACTCAGTTAAGCCCTAGTAGTGGGCAAGGGACTTCTCACCCCTGAGGTTCTGCCATTTCAGATCACAACACCAAAAGAGTGTGTTGGGAGAGGACCACAGGCAAGGGTGGGGTGGGAATGAGGACTGGAGGTGATGCTGCACAGATCCAAGCTTTGATTTTCCTCACGGTAATGAGGATAAAGGAATGCTCAGGAATTGCCAGAGTTCTGCCTTCCTCCTCTCAATTCTGATTTCTGGCAACAAGAACAATAACGCTCCACCCAATTCCGCAAAGCAGAATAGAGATCGTTCTGTCTCCAAAAGCCCTGCTGGCCCTTCTCTGGGCCTCGGGGTCCAACTTGATAAAATGAGGCTGGTGAATTAGTGGCTGGTCTCCTAATGGCTGGAGCTGCCCAGGTGGCACCTGTGGTAAAGAACGCACCTGCCAATGCAGCAGGCATAAGAGATGGCTTCGGTCACTGGGTCATGGAGATTCCCTGGAGGAGAGCATAGATACTCACTCCAGTATTCTTGCCTGGAGAATCCCACGGACAGAGGAGCCTGGCGGGTTACAGTCCATAGGATCGCGAAGAGTTGGACATAACTCAAGCGACTTAGCATATACACCCCAATAGGCGGGCCTCTAGTGAGGCCAGCAGGGGCTGCAGGCTGCCACCAGGGGGCGCCAGGCTCCAACCATAGTACAAAGGGCCCGGGCTCCCACAGGAGGGCAGCTGCTGTGGGACCGGTTATGGCCATTACCCAGGGCAGGTCCCAGCCCCTGCGGACAGATGGTAGATCTGGGGATTGGCTCAAAGCTGAGGCTATCTATAGTTGCGTCCTGTCACAGAGGTAAACAGCTTTGTCAGTGCCTACGAAAACGACAGTTACTCTACAATGTCGACAGAACCTGCAGCTTTCATTTTTCTCCGTTGTGAACAAGAGATTCTTCTTCTGGATCCTCTCAACGATGCTGTGACAGCTGAGGAGGAGTGGGCAGTGGATGCGTTTTCTCAAACGTATGATCACATCCAGACTGGGTGATCCTTCTCACTCACCTTCATCTGTTCCCAGGGCTTGCCATGGAGCTCTGCTTGGAGAAGCACCAAGGACGTACCTGCAGACAGACTAAGTGAAAGTGGTCCGCCTCCCCGGCCCAACCCCACGCTCTCTGGGACAGGGACGGTGGCCACTGGGCAGTGTTAGGATGGAGTGAAGGCTGCAGTAAGACCAGGAAAGGAAGACCCCAGAAACACCTGAGGCCACAGGGCGAAGGTGGTCCTTACATACAGGACTGCAAAGGCAGGAATGCAATTAGCTTTACATACCCCCTCCAAAAATTCCTCCAAAGCAGCCTGGGCCAACTCTTAGGCCACTGTCTTATTCTCACACTGGGTTGGCAGCAGCAAGGAAGCAGGGAAAGGAAATGGTGGCCAGCCCCAGATACCAGGAACTCAGGGGGTCCCCCATTCCTTAGGGAAACCCTTGGGTTGAGGTTTATCTCCCTCTCTCTCTCTCTCTCTCTCACACACACACACACACACACACACCCCTGGGGTCCTTGTCCCACCCGTTCAGGCCCAACTAGGAGCTCGGGTCATTAATTTGCAACCTGGGCTCTGCCCCGACTTCTGTCCACCATGAGGAGTCCGTCTGCCTCCAGGGTCCCCTAAAGGCTCAGGAGGGCTGAGTAGTCCTCCCTGCCCACAGTGCCTGCAAAAGCAAATCCTGTCATTTTCAGCTCAATTTTTTCCTGAGGAGGAAGGCTTTTTTCTTTCTAAGAGACAGGCTAAACCAATCCATATAATAAATTACTGCAGGAGAGGAATAGTTGAATGGGGAGGAAAGAAAAACTGGGTGTGGGTCAAGTAAGGGCTTTGGGTCACATATGGGCTGGGTGTGGAAGGAGGGGAGTTTTTCCCTTGGGGTGGTTGGAAGGAAACAGTATCAGAGCCGTTTTGAGATGGGTTAGGAGTGAGTTCTTCCCTGGTAGTTCAGCTGGTAAAGAATCTGCCTGCACTAACAAACACATGAAAAGATGCTCAACATCACTCATTATCAGAGAAATGCAAATCAAAACCACAATGAGATACCATCTCACGCCGGTTAGAATGGCTGCCGTCAAAAAGTCTATAAACAATAAATGCTGGAGAGGGTATGGAGAAAAGGGAACCCTCTTACACTGTTGATACCACTCTGGAGAACAGAATGGAGATTCCTTAAAAAACTGGAAACAGAACTGCCATACAACCCAGCAATCCCACTGCTGGGCATACACACCAAGGAAACCAAAATTGAAAGAGACACATTTACCCCAGTGTTCACTGCAGCACTGGTTACAATAGCTAGGACATGGAAGCAACCTAGGTGTACACTGGCAGAAGAGTGGATAAAGAAGTTGTGGTACATATACATAATGGAATATTACTCAGCAATAAAAAAGAAAGCATTTGAGTCAGTTCTAATGAGGTGGATGAAACTGAAGCCTATTATACAAAGTGAAGTAAGTCAGAAAGAGAAACACTAATACAGTATATTAACACATATATATGGAATTTATAAAGATGGTAATGGCGACCCTATAAGCAAGACCGCAAGAGAGACACAGATGTAAGGAATAGACTTTTGAACTCTGTTGGAGAAGGCAAGGGTGGGATGATCTGAGAGAATACCATTGAAACATGTATATTACCATATGTAGAATAGATGACCAGTGCAAGTGCTATGCATGAAGCAGGGAACTCAAAGCTGGTGCTCTGGGACAACCCAGAGGAATGGGATGAGGAGGGAGGTGGCAGGGGGTTCGGGATGGGGGATACATGTACACCTGTGGCTGATTCATGTCAATGTGTGGCAGAAGCCACCACAATATTATAAAGTAATTAGTCTCCAATTAAAATAAATTAATTTAAAAGGAAAAAAAAAAAGAATCTGCCTGCAATGCAGGAGACACCAGTTCAATTCCTGTGTCAGAAAGTTCCCCTGGAGAAGAGATAGACTACCCATTCCAGTATTCTTGGGTTTCCCTGGTAGCTCAGATGGTAAAGAATCCAACTGCAATGCAGGAGACCTGGGTTCCATCCCTGGGTTGGGGAAATCCCCCGGAGGAGGGCATGGTAATCCACTCCAGTATTCTTGGAGAAGGAAATGGCAACCCACTCCAGTATTCTTGCCTGGAGAATCCCATGGACAGAGGAGTCTGGCAGGCTACAATCCATGGGGTCACAAAGAGTCGGACATGACTAAGGGATTAACACTTTCACTTTTCGGAGTGAGTAGGAGAAGAAAGGAAAAGAAGGGGGACATTCATAAGCATGTGCCAGGCTGTGTCAAGCTGACCTGTAGACTCAGCTCTTCTACTCACTAGCTCTGACATTCATTAGCTGCGTGACTTTTGGCAGCTTACATCTCTCTGAGCCTTAAAATGGTGAACTAATATTATTGAATTGGCCAAAAGGTGTGTTAGAATTTTTCCATAAACTTATGGGAAAACCCAAATGAACTTTTTGGCCAATCCAATATTATTTAAGGTATGAGGATCCCTGTTTCATCAGTGAAGAAATAAACGCAGTGACATGAAATGACTAGGCCAGTCACACAGCCAGTGAATGATAGACATGGGACTCAAATCCAGATCTTTTGTCTCTGAGGCTTCTGCAGCAACTGTGGGGTTCCTGCCCTTGAAAGACTCATGGTGTAAGATAGAGCTGCTTTTAGGATAACTTGCTGTACAGGACAATAACTAGCACAACTACCCTTTCTCCTTCCCTCCCTTCCCAGTGGCTAGAACAGGGATGCAGCTATGAGCCAGATGGGTTATCTTCAGTCATTTAGATGAGGGCTTGGGAAAACCACAGGATAGGCAGCTGGGCTGTTAACAACCCCATGGAGCAGAGCTGCCAATGCCCCAGATGAAACTGGCATTTTCTGTAAGAGAGAAATAAATTCCTTTATTAAGGAATTTTTAATTACATCTCAAGTTTAAAAGCCAGATCAATACCGTGGCCATATGATGGATGTAAAACGATTAGCTTATTGTCTAACACATAAGTAAGTGCTTTTGTTGGCTGTGTTACGCAGCTTGCAGGATCTTAGTTTCCTGACCAAGGATCAAACCCAAGCCCCTGCAGTGAAAGTGCTGAGTCCTAACTACTGCACCACAAGTGAATTCTCAGTAAGTGCCTTTTTTAAAAAAAGTAACTATTGATATTGGCATCATTAATGTTACAGCTAAGGTTCCCTCCAGCTCCAACACTGGTTGAGTCTGATCGGCAGTGGAGTAATCATCTCTCAACACTTCCTCCAGTGGACTTGAAGCAAACCCTTGTCACCTATGGTGAACCAGACATGTCAAGCTGGGCAGAAATTGTCTGTGGCCATATAATTTATACCAGGGGTCTCTTCTATTAGCTTCAGACTGACCACAGCTCTCCCAGCAGACCAACAGATAGGAGACCATGGACACAAACACAGATTCACATCCTCCCACACCTCCAACCGCAAAATGAACCAAAGTCTGTAGCAGCCATTGCGTGATCCCATCCTACCTCTTCTGGGGTTGGGCCGGGGACTTGATCAGCTGGTTAGAATGGTTAGTGTAGAGGAGTGGTTAGAGTAGAGGAGAGAAGACAGGAGGAATTGTGATGGAAAGTGAGTCTCAGAAGGTAGACTGTTGTAGGAAGAGGAAACCAGAGAGATCCAACTCCACCCCCAAGCAATCAGGGCAGGCTTCTGGGAGGAGGTAGCCACTACCCTGAAGCTCATCCCCAGACTGAGGAGAGGGAAAGGGATCTACAGCAGGGGAAGTGGCCAGGCCGAAGGTTTAGAGCACTGGAGTCTACACGGCCTGTGACCTGACCAGGCCCTCAACCTGCTTCCCTCTCCCCTTTCCACCCTACCTTCTCGGAGACTAGAGGGAAGTTCAGGGAAGGGAAGGTGCTAGAGCCCCAGGGACCCCAGGGCAGGTGGTGTCTGACCAGGGGCCTCTCCTCCAGCGATGGCAGAGCCAGCTTGAGGCTCCTCTCCCAGAGCCACCTCAGGAGGGCATCCCTCTCATGACCTTGTCCCCAGGACACCATGCTTGGTGACTATCTCCTGAGTGTGCATTCAGAAAGGGGAGGGCGGCAGCGGAGAAAAAGGGCAGCCTCCACACTCCCACTGCTCCTGCCCAGGCATTGGGAGTGTTGGAAGTGACCCCTTCCCCCAGCACACACACCCATCTCACCCCACAAATGACTCTCCCTCCACAGCCCCAGCTGGGGTCCCATCTCCACTCCCAGCCACTACAGCCCCCAGGGTTAGTGATACGTCTCCTCGGGGTAACCTGGGGTGTTGGTGCCAAGCCCATTCTCCAGACACTTCCCTCTTTGGGGGATGGCGCAGCTCTGTCCCCAGCTACTCTGCTGGGCTGCCTAGCTTGCTCCTTTCCACACCCTTCACCCTCCAGCAGCAATTCTTCCTGCTCCTCCCTAACCCTTTGGAAGAACTTTCAGCCTGCCACCCCACCTGCCTAGAGCGCCAGAGGACCCTTGTCTGGGTGCCATCCACTCCTCACGCTGGGGGGTAGCGTTTTCTCTTAGTTCAGAGCAGAGAGGGCCCCTCACTCCACCCCAGCCCTGGCCTTGGGCTCCTTTGGTCTCAGGCGTCATCTTCTATCCTCTCAGCTTTCTCCCCTCCACCCTCCACTCCCACCTGGATGCCACCTCCACGAAGGACAAGAGATAAGATGTAGAAACGCACCATTTCCAGTTCAGTGAAATTTGCACTTTATTTAGAGATCAAGGAAGGACCACATCCGGCCCTCCAGCCCAGGGGCGGGGACAGGGAGAAATGGAAAAAAGGACCCCAAATAAGGACTTCAGAGCCAGCAAGCCCTGAGAGGAATCCAGGCTCCGGGGTCAGGAGCAAACATGGAAATGGGGTTGGTGTCTTAGCACATGTCTCTCTCTCGAGGCCGTCGGGGTCTTCACCACAGGTAGGCTCCTTCTGGCCTGTAGGAGGGAAAGGAAAGGAGTCATACGGAGCCAAGCCCGGCGTCGGATCTGGGTAGGCGAGATTGGGGAAAAGTACTAGGCGGCGGGAATAGGGTGGAAGGAGGACCAGGCCACCCCCCAGGGGACAGCCGTCCGGCGGGGCGCTTTTACCGCGACTTGACCGGCCGGTCCTCGCGATCTGGAAAGAGCAGTATAGACAGAAGAGCTTCTGAGAAGTCTCGTTTCCCAAACCTGCGGGGCGGAGCCAGAGATGGGTGGGGTCGTGTCTGGCCACGCCCCTGGTGGCCGCCAGGCCCCGCCCACCCCGCCCACGTTCTCACCGTTGCCGAGTGACCAGGTTGAGGTAGTGGCGCAGCGAGGTGTAGTAGCGGTTCAGCTCATCTGGCGAGGCGTGCTCTCCCGGAGCTTGGGGTTTGGCGGGGTAGGCGTCGACCAGCTCCCCCAGGCAGACGAGCAGGGTCAGTAGCACTGTGGCCATGGCAGGCCACGATCTGCGCCCCGCCATCATCTGGAGAGGGGCACTAGAGTCAGTGCGAGTATGTACTCGGAAGCGGGAAGCTGAGGTTGCCATCTAGCCGAAGCTTCAGCGACCTGTCTGGGGCTGGTTCCCGACCAAGGCTTAGCCACCTGCTGGCTGTGTGTTCTCAGGCACTGCACCATCTCTGGCCTCAGTTTCCTCATCTTTTAAAAGGGCATAAGCCCTGCCTTCCTCCACCATGTTTACCCAGAAGGGCAAATGGAGGAAAAAGACTATGCTGGCAGCAGGGACTCCCCGGCTTTTCTCCTTCCCACTTCCACTGACCCCCTTCTAAACCAGCTTCTCACCACTCAGTCCGTTTCCACCTTGCTAGCCTCAGTTTCCCCACAAACTAGCCTGGGATCCCCCGACCAGACCATTGCTGGGTCCCAGGCCACTCACAGCAACAGCTCCAGAGGCAGAGTGCTCAGGAGATGGAAGGCCAGAGGAGTCCGAAGGGCTGGACTTTCGCAGGTGGGGCTGCGGCCTCCTCAGCTCAGTGCGTTCCGTGTGGGGCTTATATCCTGGTCTGAAAGGGGAGGGGAACTGGAGAGGGGAGGGCTCTCCTTCCTCACTCCACCCAGGGGCAGATCGCTGAGCTTACATTCAGACAGTAAGTGATGTCTCCACCTCCAAGGAGCCAAGGCGGAGCCCCCAACACTTGTACTCAGGGTACCTCTGGACAGGATGCCTAGTCAGAACCCCATCTTCACCCTGCAGCACCCAACAGCAGGTGTAGCCTCCTGAGGAAGTGAGCCATTCAGTCTAGATTCCTGGGAAGACCCCTAGGACCAGGGTTGACATTCTGTCTTTTCTAGCCTGTCCATGGTGGGGGAGAGGAGATGCAGGCAGGAGGCCAGATTCATATTTTCCAGCCTGTGGGACTTACGACCACTCCTTCCAAAAGCCAACCTTTTCAGCCTATTCTCCATAATGCATTGACAGGAACTGTGGGGAAAACCTCTTGCTACTGGAGGCAGAACGCGAGCTATAACCT
Source organism: Capricornis sumatraensis (assembly GCF_032405125.1). Lineage (NCBI taxonomy): Eukaryota > Metazoa > Chordata > Mammalia > Artiodactyla > Bovidae > Capricornis > Capricornis sumatraensis. The sequence continues at coordinate 93,963,888 of NC_091076.1, forward strand.
TGGCTCTTGACCTGCTGTCTGTGAAGTCTTGGAGGAGGGACCCCTCTGGACACTCCACTATGTCTCCCTCTGTTCAAGAGTTGGGAGAGGGGTGGCAGGGGGCAAAGGTCAGTCCTCTCCCAGAAGCAGCTGAGTCAGCCACCTGTACACCCAGCCTGACACATACACGTTCGGATCCAGCAGGCCTGGTATACAGACCCCTTGCAAGGCAGTGTGCCCCCATTTCCATCCAGGGTTCACTTGGGCACTGGGGTCTTACAGGATTGAGTGATGCCAGGAATGCCCAACAACATGCCACCATCCCTAGCCCATTACAATCTCCACTGGGCTCAGGGTCAAAGATCCTCACCAAGGAGAGGACTCTTGTTTGTTAAGCACCTACTGTGTACTGGGCAGTACATGATTTCAGGCACAATAACACAATGAGCTGCATTTCTCCCCACATTACAGATGAGGAAACTAATGCTCTGAGAGGTAAGGAAACAACAGCCAAGGTCACTCGGGATTCAAACCAGAGAAAAGGGCTGAGGCTGACCCCAGGGAGAGGCCAACTCAGTCACGATGGACAGAAAGCCTTACTATCTCAGACAACCGTGAGGCTTAGGAGTCAGGCATGCAGGGAAGGGAAGGGAAGCTAAGTAAGTATGGAGTCTACCAACTCCATCAGACCCACCTGCCTCCGACAGGAAAAAAGAGTCCTACAGGGAAGTCTCCAGTGAGCATTTCCAGCTCCCTTTCTCTGCCCTGGCTGGATCCTCCAGTGTTTGCAGACTTCCCATCAGCCTATGAGAGCAGGAGGGACCCTCTTGTTCAGGCCCCGAGTTCTGGGCCAGCCCGTCCACCCTCAGGACAGATGGCCATGGGTGTTATTTTTAGAGCTCTGGAAGTGGAGCCCACGGCTCTCTCAATCACCTTTTTATGGGTTCAGTCACCTGTACTCTCCGGAAATGGCTGCTTATCAGCTAGTTGGGCCCTCTGGGCCCCACACATCCCAAGAAAGGCCAGGTGGGCACACTGAGCATGGATGTGGAAGATGCCCTGAGGATGAGGGGACATGAACCCTATCCTCAGTGCGGGGAGAAAAATCTTTTTTCTTAGGACGTCATGTCTAAAGCGTGAGGCCCAACCCTGTTCTCCAGAAATCCTAGGTCACATCCTTGGGGATTCCCTGTCTGTGGTGAGAGGAGCAGCAGTTTCACTGGGGAGCCCTGATCTGAGGGCAGAGATACTCCATCATCCCTGTGCAGCCTCAACTGGAGTAGTTCCAGCAACACAGGGACAGACAAAAACATGGGAACAAGCCTGTGTCCAGTTTGGAGAGGAAACAGCAGAAATAAAAGAACTCCACCCTTCCAGAGGCCTTGGGAAGACAAAGACAGGTGCTCACCGTAGCGATGGAGAGGGTGGCCACAGAGCTGGTGAGGGCAGCTACAGTCCCAGGGTCAAGGCCTAGACAAGGAGCCTGCAGGCTAAAGGGGTCAGGGGCATCTGAGCTAATACCGCAGCACCAGCTAGGGTGGTGACAGGCTGTTTGTAGCATTCTGACCAAGGCAGAGAGTGATGACATGAGCTGTGAGATGCCCACAGGGAATTTGTGGCATCCCTGGAACCCCCTGACATCTTGGGGAGGGTGGAGTCTGAGGGTAGAGGGCAGAAGTTAAGAAGGCATGGGCAAAGGCCCAGATTCAGGTTCAACCTCTCAATAAATCATTTTCCCCTCTACTATTAGAGTGAAAGCAAATGGGACCAGAAGAGGTCCCTCAGGGTGGGCCAGAAGCCAGACTCCCACTGCACAATTATAGGGCCAGCCAATTGACTCATTAATCACCACTCCCTCATTGAAGAGTGTATTAACTTGTTGATTGGTGGAGAGGATGTCTCAGCCATCGATCAGTGGGCTCAGCTATCCCCCAACTCACACACCCACCATCACTGACACTTGATTCAGTCGCTATGAGACCTGTCTGGATGGTAGGTAACTGACATCTGAGAGGGAAGAAACTTCCAAATAACTGTTATTGTAGACTTGGGATCAGCACCTTCCTCCAACTTGTCCTCAAAGGGAAGTGGGGACAGAAACACTGAGGTTCCCTTGATCCCCATTCTCAGAACACCTAGCAAGGCCACCCTAGGGGTCAAGGAGGCTTATGGACTTGGACCCCTGTTGACCATTGCTCTTGCCCAATGGGCTCAAGGGCTACTCATCAGGAGAGGGTAGCCCATGCCATTCATCCCTAGAGTCTTAATTCCATATATCCCATCACCTGCCCACCTCCCAACCTCCCCTACACAAGCCCTCTCTCTGATATCCCATCCACTGGGCAGCACTAGCCCATTACCTTCCACCCTCGGGTGGGGCCTCATGTCCAAGGGTCTACACACAGTACATGGCCATGTAGCGAGAGTAATCAGTCCTCACTCAATGAACACTTCTTAGGTCCCTACTATGAACCAGACACCCTTCTAAGCACCAGGGACCGAGCGGCGAACAAACAGGCAAAATCCATACCCTCGTGGAGTTTACATTCTAGTGGCAGATGTCAATTACAAATTGGCACTTGCTATCTACCTCTACAAGGATTATCATGTACTGCTGCGGCTGCTGATCTTCAACACCCCCTGAAAGGAGCTCAGGGTGGAGAGCAGAAGTGAGGCACTCTGTGCTCAGGGAAAAACCGACAGAACAGTTCTTCAGATAGACATTTTCAGGAGCCGATTTGATGAGACCAATTCCTCATATCTAGAAAAGCACTAAAGCCCTTTGTGGTAACATCTGCCCTTTGTGACTAGCAGAAACTTTTTGTCAAAAAACACATGCTTGACTGTTTGTACTCCCCCTTCACCAAATTCACATGTATACAGACCTTCTTTCTCTCTCTCTTTCACACACACACACACACACACACACATACACTCACTTCTTTGGAGCAGTTTTTCAGAGCTATCTGAAATGCTGCCTCAAATAAAACTTAACTCATGGAACTCACATTTACATTTTTCAATAAGTCAGCTGTTATGGGAACCATGAGGAAGGGACCCAGAGTGGAATTTTGTACTTTGCCTGAACTCTGTGAGGATCCAGAGCCCTCATACCAGCAGAGGTCCCTTGTGCCCATCTGCCTCCTTGGAGAATCCAGACCCATTTGGGTAAGTCTCTGAATGAGATGGGAATACCAGACCACTTAACCTGCCTCTTGAGAAACCTATATGCAGGTCAGGAAGCAACCGTTAGAACTGGACATGGAACAACAGACTGGTTCCAAATAGGAAAAGGAGTACGTCAAGGCTGTATATAGTCACCCTGCTTATTTAACTTCTATGCAGAGTACATCATGAGAAACGCTGGGCTGGAAGAAACACAAGCTGGAATCAAGATTGCCAGGAGAAATATCAATAACCTCAGATATGCAGATGACACCACCCTTATGGCAGAAAGTGAAGAGGAGCTAAAAAGCCTCTTGATGAAAGTGAAAGAGGAGAGTGAAAAGTTGGCTTAAAGCTCAACATTCAGAAAACGAAGATCATGGCATCTGGTCCCATCACTTCATGGCAAAAAGATGGGGAAACAGTGGAAACAGTGTCAGACTTTATTATTTTGGGCTCCAAAATCACTGCAGATGGTGACTGCAGCCATGAAATTAAAAGACGCTTACTCCTTGGAAGAAAAGTTATGACCAAACTAGACGGCATATTCAAAAGCAAAGACATTACTTTGCCAACTAAGGTCTGTCTAGTCAAGGCTATGGTTTTTCCCGTGGTCATGTATGGATGTGAGAGTTGGACTGTGAAGAAGGCAGAGCACCGAAGAATTGATGCTTTTGAACTGTGGTGTTGGAGAAGACTGTTGAGAGTCCCTTGGACTGCAAGGAGATCCAACCAGTCCATTCTGAAGGAGATCATCTCTGGGATTTCTTTGGAAGGAATGATGCTAAAGCTGAAACTCCAGTACTTTGGCCACCTCATGCGAAGAGTTGACTTATTGGAAAAGACTCTGATGCTGGGAGGGATTGGGGGCAGAAGGAGAAGGGGACGACCGAGGATGAGATGGCCGGATGGCATCACGGACTCGATGGACGTGAGTCTGAGTGAACTCCGGGAGTTGGTGATGGACAGGGAGGCCTGGCGTGCTGAGATTCATGGGGTCGCAAAGAGTCGGACACGACCGAGCGACTGAACTGAATGGAACTGAACTCCTGGTTCTCGGGTCTGCCATACTGGTTGATGATCCTGAGTCTTATTTAGCAGTGCATAGCAGGTACCTAGGACTTCCCTGATAACTCAGTTGGTAAAGAATCCTCCTGCAGTGCAGGAGACCCCGGTTCAATTTCCAGGTCAGGAAGATCCGCTGGAAAAGGGATAGGCTACCCACTCCAGTATTCCTGGGCTTCCCTTGTGGCTCAGCCAGTAAAGAATCTGCCTGCAACTCAGGAGACCTGGATTTGATCCCAGCCTTTCCTTAGAGAAGGGAAAGACTACTCACTCCAGTATTCTGGCCTAGAGAATTCCATGGGCTATACAGTCCATGGGGTCCCAAAGAATCAGACACAACTGAGTGACAGGTAGCTACCCCACTCCAGTGAAGGATACTAGTGAGGTGGGGTGGGAAGGATGCCAGGGTTTGCTCAGTTGTAAGAAACTGAGTGATCTGTGCTGGATGGTGAGGTAAGAGCCTGATCTGATGTTTTCCTCCATTTGACTGCCTTAATAGAATTTGTTGGAATAAAAGTAAAGATATTACATGAAAGCTCCAATGAAAAGGGATAAGACTCCTTCCAGCTGGTTATGGCTTTCTCAAGAGACTGAGAAATTTACAGGAGTGGTGGAAGCAGAGCCCTCATACCATGCAGTGGTCCCATGGGAAACCCCATTCATTAATTAAAATATTTGCTCACTGAGGGTCACGAACAAGAATTGGACAGTCAGTGATCTGAGCACCCATGTTGTTTTTAGGCCACCGAAAGAAGAAGCTAAGACATGCAAGAGGACTGAAACAACGCTAGGGCAACACATGCGGGAGTTATGCTCACAAGCAGCACGCCGGCCCATCACACAATTTCACTAGCAAATTTTGTCCCTGACAAATAAATTCAGTTTTAAAAATGGGAAATAGAGCCTCTCAAACACAGAAACAAGGGGCAGCAGAAAGCCAGTCTCTAACTATCACCCCAGCCAGAGTTATGTGTATACAAAACTCACAGTTACAAGTGTGTAATTAATTGGCAAATCATACTAAAGGAGATCGCAACCTAAAATGGCCAAATTGGAGTTTTCAGATATTCCAAAATCGCTAATTTTTGTGCACACAGTTAGAAAAGGCCTAGGATCAAATAGACAGAATGGAATGCTTACTTTGATTGGTACCTAGAAGATTCTAAAAGAGAAATGATAGCATAACTTCTTTGCAGGAAATCAACAATTAGCTGCTTGAAACTATATCAGAACTTGAAAAGGTTGCTAGCACTCTGACTCTGGCTCTGCCTCTCCGTCTGCTCCTCCCACATATGCTCTTCTATCTGAATTGCCTGTCCCAGACACTGTCTTTTTCTCTTCCAATTCTTTCGCCTCTTCCCTTTTCTAGTAAAGGAAGATTTTAAAAAAATCAGAAGTGATAGTAGCTACCTTTAAGAAGAAACCTATTATAGCAAGAGATAAACCATCCTTGGTGTACACACTCTGGACCAAGCAGAACTTAGAACCTTAGTTAAGGAATTTCCAAGGAAATTAGAATTCCTTAGTTAAGGAATCCAAGTCAGGATCTATTGAGATTTGCTACAGAATTTATATTTAATATATATAGTAAGGAATCCAGTTAACCATCCTGACCTACGAGCCTAGGTTTTCAGTTAATACATCAGTTATTTTCTGAAAGCAAAGTGTTAGTCGTTCAGTCATGTCTGACTCTTTGCACTCCATGGACCGCCTTTGGTTCCTCTGTCCTTGGGATTTTCCAGGCAAGAATACTGGAGTGGGTTGCCATTGCCTCCTCCAGGGGATCTTCCCAACCCAGGGACCGAACCCATACCTCCTGTGTCTCCTACACTGCAAGCAGATTCTTTACCTGCTGAGCCATCAGAGAAGCCATCAGAAAGCAAGGGAATAAAGAAAGAAAGCAGGATGGAAACACCCCTGAAAGGATTTTGAACCACAAACTCGCACTGAATGCAAGGAATTAGCCAGAAATTGCTCAAACTTATCCCAGAGCTTTCCCCCAAAACTGTAGACTAGACAGAGATTCAGCAGTTCAAGCAAAGATCATACAAATCCATTTTGGACTATTATGAAAGATTTGAAAAAACATTTAAGTAGCATTCTGGTTTGACACCTGAATCATTCTCTAAGCACCATAATGAGCCTTTGCTTGGCTTCACATTTTTAGATGACTTAGAGGATATGGCTACTCTAGGCAAAAGGCACAACTTAGGTTGGTCTGAGTTACACACACTCCTGTTACACAGGCTGACCAACTTTACAAAACCGTTAAAAACAAAGTAAGGGGCTATCTATGAAAATTATGAACCTTCAATGATGCCAATTAAGTACATAATGCTAGCTGAACTTTAACCTACCCCTGCTTAATTCCCAACCAGCAGAGAAAGCCAGATTGAAGGGGGTAAATATATCTCTCTAGAATTCTGACCCTGCGGGAGTAAGTCCTTCTAGAAGACCCTGATTTTTCTCTTCCTGAGACCTGAGCTCTCAGGATAAAGTATCTTATCTAGATAATCTCTGATTTCTGAGACTGAGAAAATAAATGAAAAGAGGAGAGAAAAAATTATTTTAAATTTAACTTCTTCCAATTATTATTTACAACTAGTGAGTCATATTGTGATAGCTGCTTCATGACTAAGTTTAGAAAATGGATCGATGAGATCTCTCCTTGTGTCTGCCTGGATATATGTATGCCTCAGTAGGTGTCTTTGGAGAACATTGCTGAGGTTAATTTGTAAGTGAGCTCTACCTGGTTGGATTTAAGAAAATTAAGTACTTATATAAATTCTGAAATATACAGAAGACAACTGGCCAGGGACTCCCTTGTGATCCAGTGGCTAAGACTCAGCACTCTCAATGCAAGGGATTGCAGTTGGATTTCTGGTCAGGGAACCAGATCCCGCATGCTACAACTAAGTCTTCGCATGCCCCAACTAAAGAACACATATGCCCCCAACTAAAATATTTTAACTAAAGATCCCACATGCCACACCTAGAAAAAAAGTTCTGCCTGCTGCATGCATGCTCAACTTGCAACCTTATGAACTGTAGCCCTCCAGTCTTCTCTGTCCATGGAATTATCTTGCAAGAATACTGGAGTGGGTTGCCATTTCCTTCTCTAGGGGATTTCCCAACCCTAGGATAGAAATCACATCTCCTATAGCTCTTGCATTGGCAGTTGGATTCTTAATGACTGCTCCATCTGGGAAACCCCCAGCATGCTGCAATGAACATCAAAGATAATGCTTGCTGCAACTAAGACTCAGCCCAGCCAAATAAATAAATTAAATAATTAAAGAAAAAAAGATGCTATGTGACTTCTGAGGCCAGGTCACAAAAGGTAATTATTATGAATTAAAGTGTGTTCTGCTCTCCTCGCTTTCCAATTCATGTGTTGAAATCCTAACCCACAGTACTTCAGAAATGTGACATTACTTGGAAATAACGTCATTGCAGATGTCATTCATTAAGGGGAGGTACTTCCCTGGTGGCTCAGACGGTAAAGCATCTGCCTACAATGCGGGAGACCCGGGTTCAATTCCTAGGTCAGAAAGATCCCCTGGAGAAGGAAATGGCAACCCATTCCAGTACTCCTGCCTGGAAAATCCCATAGACAGAGGAGCCTGGTAGGCTACAGTCCATGGGGTCACAAAGAGTAGGACACGACTGAGTGACTTCACTTCACTATACTGCAATATAGTGAGCTCCTAATCCAACATGACTATTGTCATTCCAAAAAGAGAAATTTGGACACAGAAGCAGACAGGCATGCAGGGAAGATGATGTGAAGAGACATAGGGTAAAGACCCCCATCTAGAAGCCACAGAGGGAAGCCGGGCACACCTCCTTCACTCACAGATCTCCAAAGGAACAAACCCTGCCAACACCTTGATTTCAGACTTCCAGCCTCCAGAACTGCTGTGAAACCACTCAGTTTGTGGGACTTTGTAATGGCAGCCCCAGCAAACTAATACAGCAAGGCAGTCAACCTCCTGGTTCTCTTGGACCACTAGCGCTAGGAGCCACTGTTCTGTAAGTCCAACCACCCCAAGACATCAGGCTGGAGATGACACATGTAGGTGTCAGTATGAGCTCCCAGCTAACACCCACCAGAACCCACCAGACATATGAATGAGCCTTCTTGGGTATCAGACTCAGACAGCTTCCGACAGCTACTGCATGAGACACTCCGCGTCACAATGGCCTAGTCAGGTCCTTCTCAATCCTGACCCACAAAATCATGAGTGAAATACAATGGTTAAGTCACTAAGTTTTAGGTTTAATTGTTACACAGCATAGTAAGCGGCACACCTGCTCTTTCTCCTTTCCTCCCTCCCTGGTGGCTAACATACAGCTTCAGTGATTGTGGACCAGGTGAGCCATCTTCATTCATGTAGATGAGGGCATACGGAAGCCACAGAATAGGAAACTGGGCTGTTGGACATTCTCAATGGAGAAGAGCTGCCAGCTCCCTGGGTACTACTCACATTTTATATAAGAAAAATAAAATACTTTCTCGTTTAAGTCATTCTTAATTCTGTCTCTATTATTAAAATCAGATCAATACCTCAGCAATATAATGTATATAAAACAAATACTAGTGTCTAGCACATAAGTAAGTGCTTTTTGTTTCTTTTTTTGGATAAGCTGCACAGCTTGTAGGATGTTAGTTTCCTGACCAGTGATCAAACCTAGGCCCCTGCAGTGAAAATGCCAAGTACTAACAACTGGACCACCAGTGAATTCCGAGCAAGTGGTTTTTTTTTTTTTTTTGAAAAGGTAGCTATTGATATTATCGTCATCAATATTACATCTAAGCTTCCCTCTGACCCTTAATATTGGTTAAATCTGATCAGCAATGGATTAACCACCTCTCAACACTCCCCACAGTGGACTTGAGGCAAACCCATGTCAAGCTGGGCATAAATTGTCCGTGGTTATATAATTTATACCAGAGTTCTCATCTATAAGCCTCAAACTGACCACAGCTCTTCCATGCAGACCAACAGACAGAAAACCATGGATACCAACACAGATTCACATCATCCCATGCCTCCAACCACAAAATGAACCAAAACTTGAGGCAGCCATGGCATGGAGTGGTTTTAGGGGTTGGTTAGATTAGAGGAAAGAAGACAGAGGAATAGTGGCAGGAAATGGGTCTCAGATAGTGGAATGCTTTAGGAAGAGGAAACCAGAGAAAAGAACTAACTCTACCTTTCAAAGCAGTCATGGCAGGCTTCTAGGAGGAGGTAGCCACTACCCTGAAACTGATCTCCAGAATGAAATGAGAAAGGGATCTACAGCAGGGGAAGTGGCCAGGCCGAAGGCTTAGAGCACTGGAGTCTACACGGCCTGTGACCTGACCAGGCCCTCGACCTGCTTCCCTCTCCCCCTTCCACTCTACCTTCTAGGAGACTAGAGGGAAGTGCAGGGAAGGGAAGGTGCTAGAGCCCCAGGGACCCCAGGGCAGGTGGTGTCTGACCAGGGGCCTCTCCTCCAGCGATGGCAGAGCCAGCTTGAGGCTCCTCTCCCAGAGCCACCTCAGGAGGGCATCCCTCTCATGACCTTGTCCCCAGGACACCATGCTTGGTGACTTATCTCCTGAGTGTGAATTCAGAAAGGGGAGGGCGGCAGCGGAGAAAGGGCAGCCTCCACACTCCCACTGCTCCTGCCCAGGCATTGGGGGTGTTGGAAGTGACCCCTTCCCCCAGCACACACACCCATCTCACCCCACAAATGACTCTCCCTCCACAGCCCCAGCTGGGGTCCCATCTCCACTCCCAGCCACTACAGCCCCCGGGGTTAGTGATACATCTCCTCAGGGGTAACCTGGGGTGTTGGTGCCAAGCCCATTCTCCAGACACTTCCCTCTTTGGGGGATGGCGCAGCTCTGTCCCCAGCTACTCTGCTGGGCTGCCTAGCTTGCTCCTTTCCACACCCTTCACCCTCCAGCAGCAATCCTTCCTGCTCCTCCCTAACCCTTTGGAAGAAGTTTCAACCTGCCCCCACCCCACCTGCCTAGAGCGCCAGAGGACCCTTGTCTGGGTGCCATCCACTCCCCTTGCAGGGCGGTAACATTTTCTCTTAGGTCCGAGCAGAGAGAGACCCAGCCTGAACTCTGCCCCAGCCCTGACCTCCAGCTCCTTTTGTCTTAGGCGTCCTCTTCTACCCTCTCAGCTCTATCTTCCCCTCCACCCTACAACTCCCACCTGATGCCACTTCCAGGAAGGATTAGGTAAAGGAAATAGATAATCACACTTTCCATTTCAAAGAAATTTGCACTTGATTTAGGGAACAAGGAAGGACCATTCACAGCCCTCCACCCCAAGGGAAGGGACACAGAGAAAAGGAATGAGGACCCCACCCCCAACACTCCTCAGACACAGCAAGCCTGGAGAGGAATCCAGGTTCCGGGGTCAGGAGCAAACATGGAAATGGGGTCGGTGTCTTAGCATATCTCTCTCTGGGGGTCGTGGTGGTCTTCACCACAGTTAACGGCTCCTCTGGCCTGCAGGAGAGAAAGGAAAGGAACCAAGCTCGGCGTCGGATCTGGGTAGATGAGACTGGGGGAAAGTAGTAGGTGGCGGGGCTAGGGTGGCAGGAGGATCAGGCCGCGCTCCAGGGGACAGCCGTGTGGCGGGGCACTTTTACCGCTACTTGACTGGGCGATTCGCATGATCACTGATCCGTTTGGAGAGGAAAGATCCTAAGAGTTTAGGATTCACAAGTCTGTGGGGCGGGGCCAGAGACGGGCGGGGTCATGAGTGATCACGCCCCTGTCATAGACCCTGCCCCGCCCACCCCGCGCACTCGCTCACCGCTACCGATTGGCCAGCTTGGCATAGTGGCTCAGCGAGAAGTGGTGCTTTTCCCATGAGGCTTTTTCACCTGAAGGCTGGGGTTTGGAGTCGGCGTCGACCAGCTCCCCCAGGCAGACAAGCAGGGCCAGCAGCACTATGGCCATGGCGGGCCACGATCTGCGCCCCGCCATCATCTGGAGAGGGGCACTAGATTCAGCTAGAGCAACTGCTCCTGAGGCGGGAGTCTGAGGCTGCCATCTGGTCCAAGCTTCAGCGACCTGTCTGGGGCTGGTTCCCGACCAAGGCTTAGCCACCTGCTGGCTGTGTGTTCTCAGGCACTGCACCATCTCTGGCCTCAGTTTCCTCATCTTTTAAAAGGGCATAAGCCCTGCCTTCCTCCACCATGTTTACCCAGAAGGACAAATGGAGGAAAAAGACTATGCTGGCAGCAGGGACTCCCCGGCTTTTCTCCTTCCCACTTCCACTGACCCCCTTCTAAACCAGCTTCTCACCACTCAGTCCGTTTCCACCTTGCTAGCCTCAGTTTCCCCACAAACTAGCCTGGGATCCCCCGACCAGACCATTGCTGGGTCCCAGGCCACTCACAGCGACAGCTCCAGAGGCAGAGTGGTCAGGAGATGGAAGGCCAGAGGAGTCCGAAGGGCTGGGCTTCTGCAGGTGGGGCTGCGGCCTCCTCAGCTCAGTGCGTTCCGTGTGGGGCTTATATCCTGGTCTGAAAGGGGAGGGGAGTTGAAGGGAGGGGGTTCTTCCTTTTTCCTCCCCCACCCCACAGCAGATCGCTGAGATTACACTCAGACAGTAAGTGATGTCTCCACCTCCAAGGAGCCAAGGCGGAGCCCCCAACCCTTGTACTCAGGGTACCTGTGGACAGGATGCCTAGTCAGAACCCCATCTTCACCCTGCAGCACCCAACAGCAGGTGTAGCCTCCTGAGGAAGTGAGCCATTCAGTCTAGATTCCTGGGAAGACCTCTAGGACCAGGGTTGACATTCTGTCTTTTCTAGCCTGTCCATGGTGGGGGAGAGGAGATGCAGGCAGGAGGCCAGAATATATTTTCCAGTTTGTGGGACCTGTAGCCTCACCTTCCAAAAGCCAGTCTTTTCAGCCCCTGCTTCATAATATGTTGGAGGAGAACTGAGGAGTGACAAGACCTGTGGGGGAAAAATCTCTCTCCACTGGGGGCAGGATGGGAGCAATAACCTTGGCTCTTGACCTGCTGTCTGTGAAGTCTTGGAGGAGGGACCCCTCTGGACACTCCACTATGTCTCCCTCTGTTCAAGAGTTGGGAGAGGGGTGGCAGGGGGCAAAGGTCAGTCCTCTCCCAGAAGCAGCTGAGTCAGCCACCTGTACACCCAGCCTGACACATACATGTTCGGGTCCAGCAGGCCTGGTATACAGACCCCTTGCAAGGCAGTGTGCCCCCATTTCCATCCAGGGTTCACTTGGGCACTGGGGTCTTACAGGATTGAGTGATGCCAGGAATGCCCAACAACATGCCACCATCCCTAGCCCATTACAATCTCCACTGGGCTCAGGGTCAAAGATCCCCACCAAGGGAAAGACTCCTGTTTGTTAAGCACCTACTGTGTACTGGGCAGTACATGATTTCAGGCACAATAACACAATGAGCTGCGTTTCTCCCCATACCGATGAGGAAACTAATGCTCTGAGAGGTGAGGAAGCAACAGCCAAGGTCACTCGGGATTCAAACCAGAGAAAAGGGCTGAGGCTGACCCCAGGGAGAGGCCCACTCAGTCACGATGGACAGAAAGGCTTACTATCTTGTATAATCATGGGGCTTAGAGTCAGGAATGGGAGTAGAATTAGGGAAGCTAAGTAAGTATGGGGTCTACCAACCCCATCTGACCCACCTGCCCATACCACTAAAAGAGAGGAAAAGAGCCAGACTGCCACTCCACAATTACAGGATCAACCTATTGATTCATTAATCACCACTGCCTCATTGAAGAGTATTAACTTTCTGATTAGTGGAGAGGATGTCCTAGCCCTTGATCAATGGGCTCAGCTGCCCCCCACACACTCTCAACGCTATCACTGACCCATGATTCAGTCACTATGAGATATGTCTGGAGGATGGGGGACTGACATCTGTGAGTGGAGAAACTTCCAAATGGTTGTTATTATAGACTTGTATCCAGCACCTGCCTCCAATGTGTCCTCAAAGGAAAGTAGGGACAGAATCACTAGGGTTCCCTTGATCCCCATTTTCAGAACACCTAGCAAGGCCACCTTAGGGGTCAAGGAGGCCATGGTCTTAGACCCCAGTTGACCATTGCTCTTGCCCAGCGGACTCAAGGGCTACTCATCAGGAGAGGGTAGTCCATGCCATCCCTGCCCTAAGTCTTAATTTTGTACATCCCACCACCTGCCCACCGTCCTTTATCTCCCTCACTCTCTGATATCCCATCCATTGAGCAGCACTAGTCCACTACCTTCCACCCTCAGGCAGGGCCTCAGGCCGAGGGATCTAAACACAGCAAATGGCCATGCAGCAAGAGTGATCAATCCTCACTCAACGAGCACTTATTGGGCCCCTACTCTCTGTCAGACACTCTTCTAAGCACCCAGGACTGAGCAGTGAATGAACAGGCAAATCCATACCCTCTCAGAGTTTACATTCTAGTGGTAGGTATCACCTATATGGCACTTGCCATCTGCACTTGACATTTGCCTCTACAAGGATTTAAATCATGTACTGCTGCAGCTGCTGACCTTCAAGATCCCCCAGAAAGGAATTCAGGGTGGAGCAGAAATGAGGCACTCTGTGCTCTGGGAAAATCTGGCAGAACAGATCTTCAGATAGTTAGATATTTTCAGGAGCCAATTTTATGAACCCAATTCTCATATCTCCTTATATCTAGAAAAGCAGGAAAAATCCTTCATGGTGACGACTGTGTCTTGTGACTAACAGAAACCTTCTGCAGAGAAATATGTGCTTGATTATATGTACTCCCTTTTTACCAAAATCACATACTTACCGACCTTCCCCTCCTACCTCTTTGGAGCAGTTTCTAAGAGCTACTTGAAATGTTGCCTCCCAGGCTATAGTCTTTATTTTGCCCCAATATAAGGTAACTTGCAAATCTCATGTTGTGCATTTTTTAAAAAGTTAGCCCAGGAAATGAATAAACAAGAAATCATGTATTATAGTATGTCTGATTTCAAGAAGTGCTGTAAAGTAATTAGCCTTCAATTAAAATAAATTTTAAAGAGAGAGAGAGAAAATAAGTGCTCTAGAAAAGAAATCCAGATAAGGGTAGAGTGCAGGGTGCAAGGGGACTTGCTTTATGTTGGATGGTCAGGGAAGACCTCACCATAAGATGGCGTCTGAAGGATGTAAGGAAGCAAACCATGAGTCTACCCTAGGAGGAATGTTCCAGGTGGGGGAAAGAGCAAGCGCAAAGGCCCTGAGGTTCAAGTCAGGTTGACAGTTTGAGGAATGGTGAGGAGGCCTGTAGGGCTGGAGTGGAGTGAAGTGAAGTGAAGTCGCTCAGTCGTGTCCGACTCTTTGCAGCCCCATGGACTGTAGCTTACCAGGCTCCCCAGTCCATGGAATTTTCCAGGCAAGAGTACTGGAGTGGGTTGCCATTTCCTTCTATGAGCAATGAGAAGAGTCAGAAGGAGCTGAGCTAGGGAGGCCATTTCAGACCTTGCATCTGTGATTCCTGAAGTTTCACGTGGAACTGGCATATCATGGGCATCTAGGAAATGGTCATTGAATCGATCAGTGATTCAACTAGTTAAGATGAACGCGTGCTCAGTCGCTTCACTCGTGTCTGATTCTTTGCGACCTATGGACTGTAGCCTGCCAAGCTCCTCTGTCAATAGGATTCCCCAGGCAAGAACACTGGAGTGGGTTGCCATGCCCTCCTCCAGGGGATCTTCCTGACCCAGGGATCGAACCAACGTCTCCTGCGGCTCCTGCATTGCCGGCAGATTCTTTGCTGCTGAACCACCAGGGAAGCCCATTAGTTAAGATAGAGCTGCCTTATAGAGACCAAATAACCATAGCTTAAATACCACCGAGGTTTATTTCTCTCTGACATAAGACTCCAAGCTGTACACCTGAAACTAACACATCATTGTAAATCAACTATGAAGTGAAACAAAGTGAAAGTCACTCAGTCGTGTCTGACTCTTTGTAATCCCATGTGCTATACAGTCCATGGAGTTCTCCAGGCCAGAATACTGGAGTGGGTAGCCTCTGCCTTCTTCAGGGGATCTTCCCAATCCAGGGATTAAATCCAGGTCTCCTGACTTTCAGGCAGATTCTTTTACCAGCTAAGCTACCAGGGAAGCCTTGCCTTAATAGAGACCAGATAACAGTAGGTTAAACACCACCAAAGTTTATTTTTCTCTTTCATAAGAATCCAAGCTGTACACCTGAAACTAACACATTATTGTAAATCAACTCTACCTTAATTTAAAAAAAAAAAAGAGAGAAGAATTTAAAGTCTTTCCTGATCTACAGGATATACCAAAACATGTTCACAGACTATAGTTTGCTGACCCTCAGTGTGAAAAAACAGGACTCTCTCTGTATTGAATTGTCTGTTTACCAAGAGTAAAGTGGGTGTGTTCTCTTGCTGTTTATACCAGGTATACTTTCACTGATATCATTTAACAGTATAATCTATTACTACACACACCGATGAAATGTGAGTGCATAAACAATCAGTTCCTAGAAAACTAAGTTGAATGCTTTGGAAAGACTCAACAAAGGGAATGACTGAAATGTGAGATTAAGTGTGAAAGATGACTGCAAAATAGTCAAGGAAAGTCCTAACAAATCAAGGCAATTCTATGTGGGAGAATTTCACATGTGTCTTTAAATTCTCAGCCCATTTAGCGAAACAGGAAATAGTAATGATGGATTGCGGGACTGTCAGTGGGATTTACGCAGGAAAGACAAGAGGAGCTTGAGTCAGGAGATCCAGAGAGAGGTGGGTACCTGAATGCGCATGATATGTTTGAAGTCCAAAGGAAATGAATTAGGCATGTTTGAGTCTCTTTTTCTGATTCCCCAACTTTAACGGAGATTTTTAAACCCAAGGCCCCAGTCTTGCTTATCTTCAAACAAGAACTTCTCCAGTATGTTATCCACTTTCTATTTATAGTTTGCCAGCAAAGGTCCATCTAGTCAAAGCTACGGTTTTTCCAGTAGTCATGAGTGGATGTGAGAGTTGAACCATAAAGAAAGCTGAGCACCAAAGGACTGATGCTTTTGAACTGTAGTGTTGGAGAGGACTCTTAAGAGTTCCTTGGACTGCAAGGAGATCCAACCAGCCCATCCTAAAGGAAATCAGTCCTGAATATTCATTGGAAGGACTGATGCTGAAGCTGAAACTCCAATGCTTTGGCCACCTGATGCAAAGAACTGACTCACTGGAAAAGATTCTGATGCTGGGAAAGATTGAAGACAGGAAGAGAAAGGGACAACAGAGGATGAGATGGTTGGATAGCATCACCAACTCAATGGACATGAGTTTGAGCAAGTTCCAGGAGTTGGTGATGGACAGGGAAGCTTGTTGTGCTGCAGTCCATGGGGTCACAAAGAGTCGGACATGACTGAGTGACTGAACTGACTGATCTATAGCTTTGATGTTCTTATAGGGTGTATATACATTACTTTAATAATTGAACTCACAGTTACATTTTTTTAACTAAAAATTTTTTTAAATGCTGGCCTATGTGTTGAATCCTGGAACAAGATACTGTAAGGAGCCCGGGCTCCAGCCCCGCCCCACCCCCTGGGTCCCTGTGTGCTTCCCTAACATGTAAGCACTCCTGTTCTTAGGAATGAGACTCCTGTCTGAGTCTGAAACTCCTCAGGGGCTAATAGTCACAGGAAACTTGCGCTGCTGGTGCAGAAACTCACTTCCTGAAAACGATGTGAATTGAAGGACAGTCAGCTCCCTGATCGCCCAGCATTTTCAGACCTTGTATCTGTGATCAATGATGTTTCACATGGGCTAGTATATCGTTGGCACTAGGAAATGGTCATTGAATCAATCAACAGTGAACACATTAATTAAGATATAGCTGCCTTAATAGAGATCAAATAGCAGTAGCTTAAATACCACCGAAGTTTAATTTTCTCTCACATAATGGTCCACGCTGGCAGACAGTCCAAAGGGTGGATGCCTCTGATCCACAGGGAGCCCAGACCCCTTCTGTCTTGTTACCCCAAGATTGTTGCACCCATCTGCATGGTTGAAGAACACTCATCCCCCCACATCCTCATTCTAGCTATGGAAATGAGAAAAGAGGAAGTAGAAAGCAAGCATTTTCCTTTAAAAAAATCTGTTAGGAAAGCTGCACACCTTCCTTCTGCCCCACCCCAGTGGTCAGAGCTTGGCTGTATCCGCACCAAGCTTGGAGGGAGACTGGGGTGTATAGTTCCCACCATGAAGATATTATCTACCCCTATGGTTTTAACCACCTCTGGGATGTTTTCAGTACCAACAACCAATTCTCTGATTCTCCTGACACTGACTGGATGTTCAACAGTTCGATTTGATCCTGACAGTAACTACCTGAAGTTAACACAGACCCAGAACTTACGAGCTCCATCCCACAAGACTGTCCTTCCCATACCCCTCGAGAAGCATCACAAGTCTTGGGCTTCTTGTACTTCTGGCCACCTGGTTGTACATTGAGAATTCCCTCACCCCCTCCTCAGGTTTGATAATTTGGTAAAAGAGCTCAAAGAACTCGGGAACACACTTTACTTTTACATACTGATTTATTATAGAGGACGTTATAAGGAACGCAGATAAAGAGGTACACAGGGTGAGGTCTGGCATGTCCCGAGTGCAAGACATTTTGTTCTATGGAGTTCTATTTGACTCAGCCCTGGGTGTTTGGAAGGAATGATGCTAAAGCTGAAACTCCAGTACTTTGGCCACCTCATGCGAAGAGTTGACTCATTGGAAAAGACTCTGATGCTGGGAGGGATTGGGGGCAGGAGGAGAAGGGGACGACAGAGGATGAGATGGCTGGATGGCATCACCGGCTCAATGGATGTGAGTTTGAGTGAACTCTGGAAATTGGTGATGGACAGGGAGGCCTGGCGTGCTGCGATTCATGGGGTCGCAAAGAGTCGGACACAACTGAGTGACTGAACTGAATGACTAATAAGGTCTTCCCCTGTGGCTCAGTGGTAAGGAATCAGCCTGCCAATGCAGGAGACTCCAGCTCGATGCCTGAGTCAGGAAGATTCCTCTGGAAAATGAAACAAAAACCCACTCCAGTATTCTTGCCTGGGAAATCCCATGGACAGAAGAGCCTGGCAGGCAACAATCCATGGGGCCACAAAGAGTTGGGCACTACTTAGCAACTAAGCAACCATAACAACAATCACTAATAAAGTTGAACATCTATTCATATGTTTATTGACTTCTTTTGTGAAATTCCTGTTCATGCCTTCTATCCAATTTTTTAAATCAAATTGTCTTTTCCTTATTGATTTGTACAAGTTCTTTATATATACTTGGATATGAATCCTGTACAAATCTCTTCTTCCACTCTGTTGCTTGCTTTTCCACTCTCTTAGTGGTATGATCACTACAGTCCAATGTTATCAATTTCCATAAACATTTTAAGTCGGCAGTCAAAAAACATATGCATTCTTTAAGGAACTGGATGAAATTATCACTGCATAGACACACCTCCAGCTCTGTCCAGCTCTGCCTGGGCAGGGACGGGGTCTCCAGACCCCCAGAGGATGGAAGCTCTAGCCACATGCACACTTGAACCCACTTTCTCACCCACACACATTTCCCCAATGCTGAAGTTGAATGGCAGGTCAGCGCTAATTGGCAAGCATCCCCACTTCAGAGTGAATGGGCTGAGAATTACATCTCAGAGTGGCAGGCCGTCAGAAAAGGCCAGAAGACTCTGGAGCACAGATTGGATGGGGTCAAACCACTTGTGCGTGTGTGAGCCATTAGCGTGTTCTCCCATGCATATACATGGCCCTGGGTACCTGTGTGGCCTCCCCTTCGGATCAAGGACTTCATGGGGAGGCTGCCGTATGCTCATATACACCACTCTATGTCTACAATGTGAACGGTGCCCCTGAGAGTCAATGCTCTTGTGCAGTGCACAACCTGGATCCTAGTACTTGGCGGTCTTGCTTTCAAGCAGGAATAGAGCAAAATCAGAGAAAGTTTGAGCCATGGCTCAAGCCAAAGTAAGGAAATACAAAAACAGACCTAAGTACATGGCAGGCTCCTGTGTCTGCTCAGACATGACTGGACAGAATTGGACCATCTTTCAACCTAATCAGAGGTCAGCAAGGCTCTGTTGCTGTTGTTTAGTCGCCAAGCTGTGTCCAACTCTTCTGGCCAGCTTGGGCCAAACTGGATTCTGTACTCAACTGGGAATCTGGGCCGTATGCCTGTGACCCATCTATGTTTGGCAGGTTTCCCTGGTCTGGGGCAGCTGCTCATTTTGTTCTAGATAAGATGATTTCTTCCGCAGACAACCCTGGGCAGGGGGTGCCCTGAGGAGGAAGAGGAGGGTTGTGGCCCCCAGTCTGAGGTCCCCGGCAGTATGTTGAGATTCTGGAGGCAGCTTGGAGTGGAAGATGGGGGCCAAAGGAGGGATGTGGGGACGGAGCTGACAGCCCTGGGACAAAGGAGGAAGTGAAACATGGGTGTGGCCTTCCCAGGGTTCTCTGGCCCTGACCCCTGACTGGTGACACCCCCAACTCTGGGGTCTGCTCAGTGTCCCCCAGTCCCAGCCCTGCTGGAACACAGGCAGCCTGAGCCTTCCACTCCTGGAAACCCACGGGTGTGGGTGCCTGTCCCCAAGGGCAGGAAGGTGAGGTTTATCAAGGGGCAGTGGACAAGTAGGTCCTCGCAGGCTGGCTGGAGGGGACGTGCTGGATGTGAGCCTGTGCCCTGGGGACTCACACTCCACAGGAGGCCTACTAGCTCCCACTGCCAACTCCCCCGCAAGCTCGGACACCCAGCTCTCACCCACAGGAACATGGACAGAGCACACACGGGTCCACTCTGACCCAAACACCCCCCACCCCCCGCCCCACCCCGGGCTCAGAGGGACACACTCCAGAAACTGACAACGCCCCACAGTTTGCCCCATGCCCCTCCATGCTCTCCCATCCCCCACACTGCTCAACTCTGGCCAGGAAGCCACAGTCGCGCCTGCCCAGGGTCCTGAGCAGCCAGGCGAGCGGCGCCTGTTTGTGCAAGTAAGTGGCGTCTGTGTACAAAGCTTCGCGCTTATCTCTCGCAAACACGGCGCCCACTGCCTGCCTGCATTAGGCCCGGGCCCGGAACCCTTAGTTCTGTGCGCTCATCCGGCCATCACTGATAAAGAGCGGGTCGAGTGGAGGGCACCACCCCTCCCCGGCACCCCACGGCCTCCAATCGCCCCGTGGGGCCAGGAAAAGTGACCAGATCCCTATCAGTGGAGCTCCAACCCCCGGGAGGCCCGAGCCCTTCCAGCGCCTCCCCCGCAGCTGCCCCATACCTGCTCGGTCAGCCCTGATCCCTTCCTCTCCAGACGGCCGGGACTGTGGCCTGATATCAGCCTGGCTGCCCCTTAGACGCCTGGCTGTGCTGGCCTCCTTCCCCTTGTGGTACCCACATCTTGACCTGGATTCTCAATGAATGGGAGCAGGAGACTCAACAGGAATCTCCAAATGTTACCCCACCCCCCCCACCCCCAACTGCTGCTGCTGCTGCTCCAACTACTACTACTACTAAATAATATCATCATCAAAATAATATCTAATGTGACCAAAGCTGAACTGGGGCACAGGGCTGCCTGAGAAGCATCACTATCATCTGATTTCATCTTCCCAGCCATTGTCCAACAATCGAGTGAGGAAGGCATTGTTATTCGCCCCTGTTTACAGAGGTGGAAGGGTGTCCCTTGTAGCTCAGCTGGTAAAGAATCTGCCTGCAATGCAGGAGATCCTGATTCGATTCCTGGGTCGGGAAAATCTGCTGGAGAAGGGATAGGCTACTCACTCCAGTATTCTCCAGCTTCTCTGGTGGCTCAGCTGATGAAGAATCTGCCCATGATGTGGGAGACCTGGGATTGATCCCTGGGTTGGGAAGATCCCCTGGAGAAGGGAACCCACTCCAGTATTCTGGCCTGGAGAATTCGCAAAGAGTGGGACACAACTGAGTGACTTTCACTTCACAGAAGTGGAAACTGCTGACTTAGAGAAGTTGAAAAGCTTAGCACACAGCACTTGAACCTGATGCTGCCTGAATCCAGAGCCTGCACCCACCCCCTCACAAGAAACCAGCAGGTTCATCCAGCTTCCTGAGCCTACCAATGGAGAAACTGAGGCACGATCAGGCAGGCAACTCCCAGACAGCCCGCGGTGTGCCACGTCTGTGCCCTGCCCATTGCATTCAGGCCTCAGGCAGCAGGTTGGTTCTGGGGTTGCTGATCTAAGTTTAGATCTGGACCTGCGACATTGTTACATCTCGGTTTTGCTCTTAATTAAATCCAGTCCAGTTAAATAAGTCCATGAAAAAAGTCAGAGACCCCTGTTTTAAACTGTGAGGAAGGGTAATGCACAAATAACTTACAAATGGGAATTGATTCTATTCCACTATTAATCAAAAAATGGAAATTAAAACAAACAGATTTTTTTTTTCTATTAAGAATTTTTGGCAAAGTTTTTTTTTTTTTTTTTAAATGATAATGCCCAGTGCTGCTCAGGCTCTTCTGCAAACACTAGAGATAAGACTACAAGAGAACCAGGCTGGTAACAGGTATATAATCTTTCATCCAGAGTTTCCATTTCTGTGAATGTAACCAATGGATACATCCAGGGATAAGCACCTGGATACACATCACAGCCGCAATTAACAACAGCACACACACAATAAGGGAAACACAAATCCCCCAAAATGTCCAGCAACAGGCAAATTATAGTATGTAGGAAATATGTACCATTTTAATGGAGCCATTAAAAATGATGTTTTAGAAAAATGTTAAGTGATATGGAAATGCTTACGTGCTTAAGTGGGGGAAAAGCAGAGTACAAAAATCATTCATATAGAATGATTCTGAGTTTGTGACTATGTTATGTATATATATGTACTTATATATATACATAACCCAGGTTCAGGACCTGGGTTGGGAATATCCCCTGGAGGAGCACATGTGGGCAGAGGACCCTGTCAGGCTACAGTCCATGGGGTCGAAAAAGTTGGACACAACTGAGCGACTAACACATACATATATATTTATAGAAAGAAATGTTTCTATATATCTATTTCTAGGAAGAAATCCTGCAGGGATATACTATACATTAAAATGTTCATATATGTATAAATGATTCATTTTGCTGACACCTGAAACTAACACAATATTATAAATCAACTATATTCCAATAGAATTTTTTAAAAATTAAAACAAATATGAAAAGTAAATATCTCTTGGGATGGAATTATAGATTTTTTTTCTTTATGTTTCTCTACTTTTTCTAGCTTACAATGAATATGTATTTAGAGTCAGAAAAGTGCTAGTTGAAAAAATTAAAAACAAAAGAAATGAGAACAAAAAATGTGGAACTGACCGCCGCCTTCCTGGCCCAGCGTCAAAGTCCAGGCCCCTCTCCCACCTCCTCCAATCTCTGGCCAGGAATGAGGAGCCTGAGTTAGGACCAGACCCCAGAGGGGCTGTGGTCTCAGCTGGGAAACAGTAGCGACCAGACTCTGGACCAGGGAGGAGGAGAGACCCATGATTTGCCAGGATTAGGTAACAGGGTAGGTACACCCCCAAGGCCCATAGAGAAGTGAGTATCCAGCTCTTTTTCTCCTGAAGACACATGCCCAAGTGTATGTCCAGGAAGAAGGCCTTTTGGGTGACTGAGGAGGAGGCTGGGTGCCCCATCACTCCCCATGGAAGTGATGGGGCCTTGTGAACCCCAAGTTTCTATAGCCTTTCAGCCTAAAGGAAAGGGTTATTTGAGGAATACGGTACCAGACAGGCCTAAGCTAGAATCCCAGCTCACAACCCTCTGGTTTCCAGTAAGCCACTTTGCCTCTCTGAGCCTCAGTTTCCTCATCGGAAAATAGGCATGAGAACACCCTTACAAAGATCATTGCAGGGACCACACATAATGGATGTGGTCCCATTATATTTGCCATTATATTTTTCACATAATGGGAAAACAAACAAACAAACCAAAAACCACAGAGTAAGTGTCTGTTAGCCGTACCCGAGGCTGTTGTGCCTGCCCCAGGACTCAGAACCACAGACCACCGTCAGGGCAGCCTGCGAGTTCCCTGCTCCCCGCCCAGTCATCTTCTCCCCCGGGGACTCTCACACCCAGCTGTCACAAGCTGCTTTTTGGATCCCAGCTCTACGTGTGTGTGCTGCTTGCTAAACACTCTGTGCATTGTTTTACCTTTATTCTGCAGAGCAGTCCTGTGAGGTCCGAGTTATTAGCTCCATTCTACTGATGAGGAAACAGGCTCAGAGAGGTGAAGCACCTTGCCCCAGGTCCCACTCCAAGCAGGTGGCCATGCCAGTCTAGTAGGGCCAGAGCTCATTTCTCTGCTTCAGGCCGCCTCATGGAGCCAGGTGCCAGCGCACTCCTGGGCCCCTGCCCCTCTGGTGTCGGCACAATCATGGGTGACTGAGGCCGTGAAGCCGTGTCTCTATTACCTATATTCCCAGACTGGGCAGAGCTCTGCCTTCCTGTGCCCTGATTAATTATACCGAGAGCCTCCTGAGAAAATCAGGCCCGTCTCCCCCCACCCTTGCTCTTCTCTGGCTTAATTACTTCTCCTCCTGGCTGTAATGAATGTCTCGGAGCCCCCAGACAGGAAACTTCATCAGGATTGGCCGCCTCCATGACTCAGCCCCGCCCCCCAGCCTCGTCCCTTCAGACCCAGACACAGGCCCAGCCTCTGCCTCTGACCCGCTTTAGCTACAGAGAGCATCTGTGAGAGGGAGACCCCCAGCGCCTCCACCTCCCTGCCCCCGATCAAATGCAGACCCAAAACCCAGACACAATAGATCTTCCCCAGGTGAGGGGGGGTTGGATCCTCAGTGTGCCCCCAAACAATCTGCCCTCTGGCTTTGGAGCAGATGCTCCGAATGGCAGCTCCTCCTGGCCCCCTACCTGCCCACACCCCGCCATAGGACCAGCCCAAAGAGGCCAACCTTCCTTCATTCACCCAATATTCCCTGAGCACCTGTTTGGTGCCGATCCCTGTTCCCACCACTGGGAACACGACAAGGAGCAAGGGAGACAAGCTATGTGTGTCCCCTAGGAGCTCACAGTCTAGCAGGAACACAGCCCCAAACCAGCAAACAAACAGATAAATAGAATTATTTCTGAGGAGGTGGAGAGTGGGAGCAGAGAGAGAACGATAGCGTGGGTGGCAGGGAATGGACAAGGACAGATGACACAGACACCTCCTCCCCATCTTGCTTGATCCTTATCCTGGAAGTTCTTAACAGCAGTCTGCTCTGCATCTCTCGTCCTGTTAGGCCAACATGGTCTTACTGGATCGTCACCTCCAATGACCCGATGCTTCAGTCACACACCCACCCCAGCTACCACCTAAAAGAACAGCAGGGAGTAGAGGTGACCTGCGGGAGCCCGGGAGCCACCATGTCAGGAATGAAGGCAGGGTTCCCTGCAGCCACCCAACCTCCCCTGTCGGTCCCTTGGTCCTTCCACTGGGGTCTCTGATCCCTACATCAACCACCAAAATAATTTCCAGGTAGATCAGAGAGTTACATGCAAAAATAGACTGAACCCTAGGAAACCAGGAAGAAACAGGATGATCAGACCTCTTGAGGAAAGAGCTCTTTACGAGCGAGCATAAAAGCACTGGAAGAAATCACAGAGAGAAAGGTCAACAGCAGCCGTGCCCACGGAAGCGTTAAGCGTGTGTGCCTGTCATAAAAGCATAGCCAATATTACGGCTCGGATCACCTCCTTCTGCCAGGCTAACTCCTAATGTGTTCTAGATTCAGCCCCGCAAGGAAACTTCCCTGACCCCCACCCTACCCCTCACCCACTCTGGGTCCCTCTGGATCAGCTGTCACCCCTGACTGCTCCCTGCATCCCAGCTGCTCGACCCTCTATCAAAGCAGAGATGAAGCTATGCTGAGAACAGTGATTTCTACTTTGATCTTCATGGTCCGTGGGCACCTTGATGTCTTCTTGTGTTTATTTTTATTTTTGATGTTGCTGTTCAGTTGCTAAGTCAGGTCTGACTCTTTGCAATCCCGTGGACTGCAGCATGCCAGGCTTCCCTGTCCATAGGATTCTTCAGGGAAGTCCTAGGACATTATTTATAATTGTATGTAAATTGGATGCAAATTAGGCATTTAATAATAGAAAGCTGATTAAGTCATAAATGAAAAAATTTTACCCTTGTTGAAGTCTTAAGCAGTCACTACAAGGCACCATTAAGAAGTGCTATGGGTTGAACTGTGTCCCAAAAAGAAACGTTTAAATTCTAACCCCTGTACCTCAGAATGTAGCCTTATTGGATCACATTATAGGATGGTTATCAGTTCAGTTCAGCTCAGTCGCTCAGTCGCGTCCAACTCTTTGTGACTCTGTGAACCGTAGCACGCCAGGCCTCCCTGTCCATCACCAACTCCCGGAGTACACCCAAACCCATGTCCATTGAGTCGGTGATGCCATCCAACCATCTCATCCTCTGTCGTCCCCTTCTCCTCCTGCCCTCAATCTTTCCTAGCATCAGGGTCTTTTCAAATGAGTCAGCTCTTCGCATCAGGTGGCCAAAGTATTGGAGCCTCAGCCTTAGCTTCAGCATCAGTCCTTCCAATGAATATTCAGGATTGATTTCCTTTAGGATTAACTGATCTCCTTGCAATCCAAGGGACTCAAGAGTCTTCTCCAACACCACAGTTCGAAAGCATCAATTCTTCAGCGCTCAGCCTTCTTTATGGTCCAATTCTCACATCCATACATGACTTCTTCCAAGAGCCTGGCTAGGATCTAGCCACTTTCCTCCTCAAAAGTCCTTCACTGGCTACTCAGGCTCTTTAATCTGCACCCACAGCACCGGCCTCAACCCATCCTGGAGCAGAGCCCTTCCCTCCCCTTCGTCCGCCCCACCACACTAACAGTACAGGTGGCAACACTGGTACTTTCCCCAGGGCGTCTCAGTCGACCCGGGCTGAGTTTTTAGGGAAGAGGGCTGGAGTAACTGGATCCGAGAGAAGCGCGCTAAGATGGGGTGGCTCTGGGAAGGTGCTGGCTCGGTGGCCAGCTTGGTGGCCAGAACTCGGAGAGAGGGGGCGTAAGTCGGGCCACGAAGGACCCCGGGGTCCACCCCCAGACCCACCGCTCAAGGGTGTGCTCCCACTGGCCCCTTACGCAGATCGCTTTACTGAGGAGATCGCTGCACAGGCGGATGGGACGCGGCCTGTCGGAGGCGCACCAGGGTCGCGTACCGCGTGGCCGGGCCGGCGTCACCCCCTCGTGGCAACAGTGTGTAATTACAGCCTGCGGGCGCATAGGGAAATCCGCGTCCACCGCCCGCTGAGGACCAGACGCGAAGTTTGGGGTGTGGAGCTGTGCCCTGAGTTCGCTGAGTCCGGAAGGCTGACTATTCACCCTTAGGACAGTTTCCTGAACCTTGCTGCCTCTTAACCCGCTATCTACACGTTAACCTCACCTCTAGACAGGCACATCTCAGGATTAACCCCAAGAAATTTCCATTAGTTGACCTTTTTAACATATAAAGAACACACAAAAACATCTCAGTACAAATGACACGTATGAACTCTGTCCCACATCTTATCTTCATGCATGCAACACACACACACACACACACATTCCTGTCTCCTCTGGAGAACACAGGAGCTTTCAGCCAAATGACACAGGAATACCAAGTAGCACCACAATACCTTAGCCCTGAGTGCCACACAATACCTCAGCCCCCGGACGGCCATAGGCACACACACAACACACCTCGGTCCAGCTCCCCAGCCCCAGCCTCTTCACCTCTCCCTCTCCTCCTCCTCAAACTCACTAGGGACCTCCCCATATCGAAAACCACCGCTCCAGCCCATGTCTCTACAACACTACTTTCCACACTTTAATGCCCATAGAATCCCCTAGGGGTCCTGTTAAACTGCAGATTCTCACTTGGTAGGCCTAAAGTGGACCCCAGACTGGGCATCTCTAACCATCTCCCAGGTGATGCCACGGACCACACTTTGAATTCCACGGCCCTGCTTTTTTCTCCAGCCTCATTTTCTCCAGGACTTCCATGCTAGGGTCTTATCCCATGCCCCTTCCCAACTCCCTGCCACTTGAGTGCCCCCCCCCCCACCTCTCCACCACCCCTCTGAACAGTCACAGATGAGTGAAGCCAATGGTCCTTTATCAGGCTTTGGGACATCTACACAGAGGGCTGCCCCTTCCTTCTTGAAACATGGTTTCAGGGTGACTCCTGGTGGGCCTCCTGCCCTGCACCCCCTCTAACCTCTCCTCTTCCTACAGCCCTCCTTGGCAGCTCATGCCCAGGCCCAGGGGCTCATATATAACCCTCTCTGTGCCTCTCCAGCCCTGACCTCTCTCCTGAGTTCCAGACCCCTTTTCCAATTGTCTGCTAGGAAGCTCTGCCTATGCCCTGAAAGCACCTTACATCCACTTGTCTGAAACTAGCCTCCTAGGATCTCTGTAATAATGGTGGGAATTCCCTGGTGTCCAGTGGTTAGGACTCTGTGCTTTCACTGCCAAGGGCACGGGTTTAGTCACTGGTCAAGGAAATAAGTTCCCCTAAGCTGGGTAGCATGGCAAAAAAAAAGTAATGCCTAACTTCATGGCCTTGTGTGAGAATCAAGTTAATACATATCACATGCCTAGATCAGGAAGAGCTTACCTTATTTGGTTTGCTGCGCTGCACAGCTTGTGGGATCTTAGTTCCAGGCTACAGCAATGAAAGCACCAAGTCCTAACCCCTGGGGTACCTGAGCATTCCCAGAATTCGCTATTATTATAGTGCGTGCTCAGCCACTCAGCCGTGTCTGACTCTTGGCAACCCTATGGACTAATAGCGCTCCTTTGTCCAAGTGAGAATCTATAGGGCTCTTTTGTCCATGGGATTCTCCAGGCAAGAATACTGGAGAGGGTTGTCATGCCCTCCTCCAGGGAATCTTCCCGACCCAGGGAATGAACCTGCCTCTCTGAGGTGGGGGTCTTTACCACTAGTGCTACCTAGGAAGTCCATTATTATAGTAGCCCTTCCTGAAATAAATATCCTCGATACCTAGAGATTATAAACTCAAGAAAGACCCTTCTTATCATAAGGTTATGGACAAAGCCTTCTTTCTCCCTCTGTTTCCTTCTGTCATCTCAGATAGAGAGGCTCTATCAGATGTTAACATGTCTGCATGCCAGCCTCATCTTTCTTAAACGGCGGATCGTTTATTCCTTTTAACAAACCCCCAGGACAGCAGGGTGAGCGAGGCAGAGAGTAGAGAGCCCCCTGCTGGACAAGAGGCTCATGACACACTTAGAACTGAAAATCTTAAATCCATAAATCTGTGGGTTTCCTCCTCCACCTTGTAGTATGTGTTTATGGAGTATTTATTATTTCACATATTTATGCCTTGGAGCAAAACTGCTTGGAAGGAAAAAACTAGTTTTTATTAAGTGTTTACATTATGTCAGACTGGGAACATACACACGTGGGAATTCATTAAATCTTGTATTTTGCAAATGTCCAAGCATTCATAGAGAAGGCAATGACAACCCACTCCAGTACTCTTGTCTGGAAAATCCCATGGATGGAGGAACCTGATAGGCTGCAGTCCATGGGGTCGCTAAGAGTCGGACACAACTGAAGTGACTTAGCAGCAGCAACAAGCATTCATAAAAGTTGAGATTGTATAGTGAATCCCCTGAAGCCATCACCCAGCTTCAACAAGTGTCAGCTCCT
Organism: Capricornis sumatraensis; assembly: GCF_032405125.1. Taxonomy (NCBI): domain Eukaryota; kingdom Metazoa; phylum Chordata; class Mammalia; order Artiodactyla; family Bovidae; genus Capricornis; species Capricornis sumatraensis. Next base: position 93,992,877 of record NC_091076.1, read on the forward strand.
AACTCATGGTCAGTCTTGTGGCTTTGTTCCTCCACCCCACTTTCTGTTCTCTTGGCTTTTTTGAAGCAAATTCAAGGCATCTTATCATTTCATTTATAAATATCCCATATGTACACTAAAAAACATGGAATCATTTTAAAAACATTAATGCACAATCAAATAACACCTAAAAATTAAAATACAAAATATCTTTTGTGCTCCAATTTCCCTGATTGTCAAAACGCTTACTGTTTGTTTGAATCAGAATCCAAATAAGAAACAACAAGGTCCTATTGTATAGTGCAAGGAACTATATTCAATACCTTATGATAAACCAGAATAGAAAAGAATATGAAAAAGAATATATACATGGCTACCCACTCCAGTATTCTTGCCTGGAGAATCCCATGGACAGAGAAGACTGGCGGGCTACAGTCCATGGGGTCACAAAGAGTTGGACATGATTGAGCGACTAACACACACACACACACATATAACTGAATCACTTTCCTGTATAGCAGAAATTAACACAACATTGTAAATCAACTATACTTCAATTTTTTAAAAAAAGGAATCCAAATAAGGACGAAAAGGGACTTTCAAAATACATCTTTTGACTTACATGTTCATCCTTTCCCCTCCTCCTCTTTTCCTTGAAATTTGTTGAACAAATCAGGTTGTTTGTCCTACAAAATTTACCAGGAATTGGCTGACTGCATGCCCACCGAGAGCTTTACATCTTCACCATGATGCAGTGAGATCAAGTTTTATGATCTTTCCCCCACTTTACAGGTGAGAAAACTGAGGCTCAGAGAATACATGCCTTGCCAAAACCTCTATAACCAAAGAAGCAGCAGAGCCCAGGCCTCCTGTCTTCCATCCAGAAAAGAAAAAAAAAAAAAAAAAAATGGAACCTCATCCTCAGAGCCCCTAGTTCAGTACCTGGCATGTATGTACTGAACAATGAAGAGGGCTGCCTCAGGGCAGCCTGTGAACACAGATTCCACAGACCTGGCAAACTATGAAGCCAACTTTTCCTTGCCATGGGTTCTGCTTTTTATTTTTATTTTTTGCTACACTACAAGGCCTGTGGGATCTTAGTCCTCTGACCAGGATGAGATCTGCCCCCCCTGCTTTGGAAGCACAGAATCCTTAACCACTGGACCACCAGTGAAGTCTCATACAGCCTCTGCTTCTTTCTCTCTGTTCTCTCTTCAATAATTCATCCAATAAATAGTTGCTGGACACTTCTCACACGCCAGATGCCATCACAGCATGTGAATGAGTGTGGCTGCGTGCCTCTGTACATGGATAGATGGGTGTGGTCTCAAGGAGGAGTGGGTTGGGCTTCTAACTCTGGATGTTGTATGTGTGTGTGTGCATGTGTGTGTGCACAAGTCTGTGTACATTTGAATCTCCGGATCTACATGTCCCTGAAATTGTCCATGACTACAGCTAGGTGTATACCTACATGCTCTCAGTACCTTTGCACATATATGTGCATGTGTTTCTATGTATGACAGTTGCTGAGAAAGTCTCTGCAAATGTGCAAATGTGTGTCTGAGCAGAACTCTCTCTCTCTCTACATCTGTGTGTCTACACTGTGTATCCATGTGCACATGTGTGTCCGTGAGACTGTAGATGCTGGGAGTCTCCAGGTTATGTACTCTGGGTCTGCATACCTGTGTGCATCTTAACGGATGGTGTGGGTCTCTGCTTTTGTCTGATCTGTGTATCTGTGTGTGTGTTTCTTCCTGTGCTATGATTGAGACTGTCAGCTGTCAACCCTGGCCCCTCACCTGCCCAGATTCCTGTTACCTCCATGTCCACTTATACTAAGTGGCAGCCAAAGAGGACTCTAACGGGAGGGAAAACCTTGACCCTTCAAACCTGCCCCTGTGTCCAGGGCTGAGGCCCCTGCTGAGGGGAGGTGTCTGGAGGAGTTGGAAGGTTATTTCTGCTCCCAGCATCTTGAGGACCCAAGACCTGATAAGTGCCCTGGGACTTCCTTGATGGTCTAGTAGTTAAGAATCCACCTTGCATTGCAGGGGATGCAGGTTGCATCCCTGGGCAGGGAACTAAGATCCCACATGCCTTGTAGCAACTAAGTGTAGCTTGCTGCAACTACTGAGTCTCCATGCCACAACACCACAACAAAGGCTCCCACATGATGCAACAGAGATCCTATGTGCTGCAAGTAAGACCTGACACAGTCAAATAAATAAACATTAAAAAAAAAAAGATAGGAGCCCAGTTCTGAGCCCATTGACAACAGATCTTGCTCTGAAAAATGAGGGAAAAACAAAATTCAAGCTGGAGTCATAGACCAACAGTGATCCTGCAGGCCTTCAGGTTAGAGGGCGGGTTAGGCGAGGGTGCTGACCCCACACACCCACAGACGTCTCCTCCAGAAGGCAGGGTCGGTTCCCAACCATAGGCTGGCCTGCCCCAGGGATAGTGACCCCAGGGTCATCTGGCCTGGAGTTAATCATCTACTTGGGGTATCCCTCGGTCCCATTGGCTGTCTGCGGACACAGCCCCCTGGGCTGAAGCCCAAGAAGAGGGAAGGAGATCCCCAGCCAGCGTCAGCCCCACCGGCCAGGGGAAATGGGGTGGATGCTCTTGGCTACTGGGCCTGGTGGGCCCTCGGGAAGCCCCCCAGCTGAAGAGAGAGACACCAACCCTGCCCTCAGGGAGCCCAATCTGAAAAGAGAGGTCGTCCTTGCCCTCACAAGGGCCCCGAGTTGGCAAGAGGCAGGACTCAACTGCAGCTGGTGGGGAAAGACCTGGAAGAATTGACGAGGGGCCAGGACAGAGGCAGGGATCCAGAGCAGCAAAGGCAGGAGAGACCCAGAAGCGGGAAACTGAGTTAGGGAGGTGTTGAGGAGGCACTCTGAGGAGGGGCTTGGATGGAGAGACCAGGAAGGGAAAGCACATTTGAGGGTGGGGCTCTCTGAGAGCAGAAAGAAGGAAAATCAAGATGCCCCAGTGGATTCTGGGAAGTGGGGGGCGGGCGGCAGCAGTAAGCAGAGAAGAGAAAGGCAGCCCTGGAGTTGGCCCCACAGGGCAAGGTGTACAAATCCTCCCTCTCATTGCTTCACTCTCTGTTGGAACTCAAAATTTCGAAGTAGGGAAATGGAAAAGAGAGCGGAAATCACAGAGGTCAGCTCCTGTCTCCTGCTGACAGGAGTCTCCTGCCCGGGACAGTACGTGCATGTACTGTGCTGTGTGCGTGTGTGCCTGCTTGTGTAACGTGCACCTGTTCATGGGAAAGTGTCTTTTAATGGGGGAGGCCCAGGAAGGACTGGTGCATTCAGCCGGCATCCTCTGCAGTACTCAGGAGAGAAGAACCCAGACTATGCTCCCCATGCAAGCAAAGCCCCAGGAGTCCTGAGTTCCAGCACAGGGAACACAGAGCTGTGCAGGGGTGGGGCGGGGGGGGGGGGGGGTGCGGGGCGCAAGGGTGCCAAGGGTCTGGCCGTGACACTAACAAGCTGTGTGACCTCAGCCAATTTGTCACCCCTCTGCAGTTGGTTTCACCCTCCATAAGGACAGAGGGTGGGACCCCATCAGAGGATAGTGTCCCCGAGGGCAGGATGTGTACCAGATTGCGCACTGGGTGTTTTTAAGCAGTACATGTATACAGTATTAAGCAATAATGAATCACATCCTATGAAAGTTTTCAAGTCCTTTGCACATCTTGCTTAATAACATGAATCAGGAACAAAACTGCTTTGCCTCAAAGACCACCTCCACTGCTCATGAACTGAATGACCTTGGCCCTCACACATTTCTGTGCCTCAGTCTCCTCATCTATAAAATGGGTATAATAAAAGTGTCCATTCTGGAGTCATTGTAAGGCTTCAGTGAGTTACTATTTGCGAAGTGCTTTGCACAGGGCCTGGTGTGCTGCATGTGTCAGCAGCTATTCTACCAAGAAAGAAGCCTCAAGCTTGCTATGGGATATCTACCTTCCTAACCATCTTTGTTTCCAACAGAAGCAGTCAACACTATCCAGCTGGAATTTATAACACTTTTTAACCTGTTTATTTGTAAGGCTTTCTTACAAGTGACATCAGCTTTCTAGTTACAGTCCTGATGTGGATAAATTTTAAATTTATCCACAAAGACAAAATTCTTCAAGGTGGCACCCAGTGGCTAGGGTTTGGCAAACCCTGGTAACCTCCACGTGATTCCATCTTCTTTGAGCTCAAACGGGGCAGAGGCTTCCCCGACCTCCGGGCTTTCACTCTTGCCCCATAAGCCTCCTTTCTTAGTCAGGTGGCTGCTCTGCCCTCTTGCCCTAGTCAGACTCCTCCCTGGTTGTTCAAGACCCTGCTGAGCGCCAGAGCCACCTGTGGGGCCCCTGAGCCCTTCTGAAACCGGCCTTGGCAGTAGATTAGACACGCAGCCACCCTTTATCTCGGCCTCGTGACTCTCGCTAGTGGGTTCCGACACCCCCCTCCAGGGGCGGGGAATCCTCTCAGCGCCGCCCTCTGACCCATGGCCCGACCCGCGGCCCCCTACCCCGTCGTCGCCCCGCCCCGAACGGCCCAGCCCCGCCCCGCTGCAGGTTAAGAGGCCCCTGAAGGCAGGAGCTCCTGACAGACGGTCACTAGTGGGGGGGCGATTCGGTCTGGTTGTCATGGCGACGGTGCGGATGGCCTGGGCCCTGTGGGCAGCGCCTGTGGGCGGGAGGCTCCGGGGCCCCAGAGGCACGGGGAGCACCAGGAGGCTGAGCTGCGGCGCTCGGCGGCAGGCGACCAGGGGTACCAGCCCTGGACGCCGGCTCAGCACGGCTTGGGGGCCGGCCCAGCTAGCCCGAGAGGAGGCCGAGGGAGCCAAGGACGACGTCCATCCTTCTGCAGCGGAGAAGCCGTTGTGGACGCCGCCCCCCGCGCCCCCGGTGCCCCCCGATTCCCCGGGGCCCCCCGCCGGCCGCTCGCTGGTGCAGAGAGACATCCAGACCTTCCTGAACCAGTGCGGGGCCAGTCCCGGGGAGGCGCACCACTGGCTCACGCAGTTCCAGGCCTGCCATCACTCTGCCGACAGGCCCTTCGCCGTCATCGAGGTGAGCCGAGCCCGGTGTCTGGCTGGGTCACAGACCGTGGGTGGGGGCTGTGTGCCGATGTGTCGCCGGGTCTGGCAGGACGGGCTGTCGATCGGGGAGGGGAACCAGGAAGGGGATCAACGGAGCCCTAACGAGAGCCCGGGACTGGGAGAGGCCGCGGCCCTCGAAAAGCCTGGCTCCTAGCCCGGTGAGGAGTCTGGGGTCTCCAGCCGGTGGAATAAGATGCGCCAGAGTAGTCCTCCCACCCTGGGCACAGTTAGGGGTTCAGTTGGCCATCGGGGAACCTGGAGCGAAGCTGCCTGTTTCACCCCTCCCCCTAAGGTGTCCTAGAGTCCAAGGTCGCAGGGAGGAGCCGAGCGAGGAACGCTAGTGTGAGATAAGAGGATGATGGCAAGACCCAACGGGGCAAAGGGCAGAGCAGGTGGGCGCAGGTGACCAGAAATGGGGTCTGATAACTCCTGGGCAGGATGGGGACCCCCCCCCCTCAGAGGGGACCCTGAGGACCAGGCTGGAGGAACGAGCAGGTGAGGAAGGAGTCAGGGTGGGCGTCGTGCCCCCTGAACGCCCACGCCTCCGCAGGTGGAGGAGGAGGTGATCAAGTGCCCGAAGGCCGTATCCAGCCTGGCCTTCGCCCTGGCCTTCCTGCAGCGCATGGACATGAAGCCATTGGTGGTCTTGGGGCTGCCTGCTCCCACGGCGCCCTCGGGCTGTCTTTCCTTCTGGGAGGCCAAGGCACAGCTCGCCCAGAGATGCACGGTGCTGGTGGACGCCCTGCGGCACAATGCGGCAGCCGCCGTGCCTTTTTTTGGCGGCGGGTCTGTGCTGAGCGCTGCTGAGCCAGCCCCTCACGCCAGGTGAGTGCCGACCCTGCCTGCCCCGGCGTCCTCGGATCACGCCGCTCGGCCTCCGCAGCCCCAGCCCCGCGGGGCCCGGAGGCGATCTCCTTGAGCCCCGCGTCTGGCCCACAGCTACGGTGGCATCGTCTCTGTGGAGACCGATCTGCTCCAGTGGTGCCTGGAGTCCGGAAGCATCCCCATCCTGTGTCCCATTGGGGAGACCGCCGCGCGCCGCTCGGTGCTCCTGGACTCGCTGGAGGTGACCGCGTCTCTGGCTAAGGCGCTGCGGCCCACCAAAATCATCTTCCTCAACACCACAGGCGGCCTGCACGACGGCAGTAACAAGGTGTGTCTCTTCCTTTCGGGCTCCAGTCCCTGCGCCTCCGCACCTCTGCTGAGTGTCTCTCTTGCGGCCCCTGCACGCCTCCCTTATGGGCCCCAGAGTCAGTCTCTTCGAAGCCGCATGGGTCGGGAATGGAGTGTCAGAGAGGGATTCAGCCTACAGTGTTCAGATCTGAGCCCTCCCTGGTGGAGGACTCCGGGAGGAAGTAAGGGAAAAGGGGTTAAGTGAGGAGAGGTCCGCAGGGCGGGACGCAGTCCTGGTGCGGCTGCAGGTCGGAGGCTCACCCCCTAGTCCGGGACACAGGTCCTGAGTAACGTGAACCTGCCCGCCGACCTGGACCTGGTGACCAATGCCGACTGGGTGAGCACTAAACAACGCCAGCAGATTCGGCTCATCGTGGACATACTCAGTCGCCTGCCCCATCACTCCTCCGCCGTCATCACCGCTGCCAGCATGTTCCTCACCGAGCTCTTCAGCAACAAGGGTGAGGGCGAGGGCAGGGGCGCGCCGGGGTTTGGGGGCTCGGGGGGCAGGAGAAGCCACAGTAAAGGCTTCCTGCCCTTGCCAAACCTGGGGGAGGTTTGCAAGGAGGTGGACCAGCCTGGGCTGGAACTTGGGTGAAACTAGGCAGGTGGGCGGGACTTGGCTGGGGGGGAGGAACCACAGACCCAGCGGACCCAAGTGGAATGAGTAGCTCAGCTGGTAAAGAATCCGCCTGCAAGGCAAGGAGACCCCGGTTCGATTCCTGGATCGGGAAGATACGCTGCACAAGGGATAGGCTACCCACTCCAATATTCTCGGGCTTCCCTAGTGGCTCAGACGGTAAAGAATCCGTCCGCAATGCGGGAGATCGGGGCTCGGAAGATCCCCTGGAGAGGGCTGTTAACCCATTCCAGTATTCTTGCCTGGAGAATCCCAATGAACAGAGGAGCCTGGCGGGCTCCCTCCAAGGGGTCGCAAAGAGTCCGACACGACTAAGCGACTAAGTACACACACAGCACAGGAGAGGTGGGCGGGGCCAGGAGCCGGGTGGGCAGGGACGGGGGGGACTAGGGGAAGTAGGTGGAACCACAGGTGAGTGGGAGGGCGGGGAGGGGGGCGGGGGAACTCCAGGGACGAACTGCCTAGGAAAAGCATCTCCCTGAGTGAAGAGCACAGACAACTCTATACAGACCATAAGAAGCATCTTATCGTGGAGAGCTCCCAAAGGAGGTAACTGTCCCACCAGCCACCTTCCTATCTGGAACCTCCACCAGGCTGCGCAAACTTAGGAGTGGAGGGGATCTGGATCTCGGGCTGAATAAACCGCTCCTCCTTCATCCCACCCCCAGGTTCGGGAACGCTGTTCAAGACTGGCGAGAGGATGCTGCGAGTGCGTTGCTTGGACAGCCTGGACCAGCGCCGCCTCGTGAACCTGGTCAACGCCAGCTTCGGCAAAAAGCTCCGAGACGACTACTTGGCCTCGTTGCGCCCGAGGCTGCACTCTGTCTACTTTTCTGAGGGGTGAGCCTGAGGCCCCAGAGGGCAGGGGCCACGGGACAAGCCGGAGAGCTTTGGGTCAAGAAGAGGTCCCAGCCTGCCTCTCCCCCGCTGCGCCAGGTACAACGCGGCCGCCATTCTGACCACGGAGCCCGTACTGGGGGGAACCCCGTATCTAGACAAGTTTGTGGTGAGCTCCAGCCGCCAGGGCCAAGGCTCCGGCCAGATGCTGTGGGAGTGCCTGCGGCGGGACCTGAAGACGCTTTTCTGGCGCTCCCGGGTCACCAACCCCATCAATCCCTGGTAGGTTCTGCCCTTCCTAGCTCCCTCTCCAGCTCTCACCAGCCATGCCGGGAATCCACCAGCCTGGAAGGCTGGGCTTCACCTTCTTTCATTAGCTACCTTTCCCCCATGAGAGATGGCCGGCACATCAGTGTGGCCCCATATTCCCCAGGGAGCAGACCACACATGGAGCCTGAGATTTCCCTAGAGGCAGAGCACACTTAACTATGCTTTGTCCTGTTAAGGTAGATGCCTTGAAGACAGTCTGCACCGGAGACACAGCCTGCCTCTCCCAGGGTCTGGAGAAATTCAGCCCCTTACCGTTTTAGTCCAGGCCCAGTTGCCAAGCTCTGACCCCATTGCATCTCCAGTGGGACACCCCCTCCTCTCTTTCCTTCTGCAGTTATCTCCTCATTCCCCTACTACTCTGCTCTGTGGGCACCAAGAACAGAACAAGAACCCCTCCTTAGGCTGCACAGCCAAGGCAGTGTGGAGAGGAAAAGGCGGCCTCACTCTAACCCTCCTAGCTGTGTGACTCTGGCTAGTTAGCTAACTTCTCTGAGCCTTGGCTGCTCCTCTGTGAAAATAGCATAACACCAGGCTATTGGCTGGTGCTATGAGAATAAAATCAGATTACAAACCTCAGGTTCTAGCAGTGTTCAGCACATACAAGCATACCCCAGAGATATTACCAGTTTGGTTCCAGACCTCCACTATAAAGTGAATATTGCAATGAAGCAAATCACATGAATTTTTTGGTTTCCTGGTATATATGAATGTTTACACTATATTGCAGCCTGCTAAGTGTGAAATAGAATTATGTCTAAAAAACCAATGTACATACCTCAAATTTAAAATAGTTTTATTGCTAAAAACTGCTAACCATCACTTGCGCCTTCAGTGAACAGTCATCTTTTAGCTGGTGGAGGGTTTGAAATATTTCAAAAATTACCAGAATGAAACAGAGACATGAAGTGAGCAAACGTCTGTTGGAAAAATGACACTGATAGACTTGCTCTACAAGGTTTGCTTTACAAACCTTCGATTTGTAAAAAAACACAGTATCTGCAAAGCACAATGTGCTAAGTTGCTTCAGTCGTGTCTGACTGTTTGAAACTCTATGGATGGTAGCCTGCCAGGCTCCTCTGTCCTTAGGATTCTCCAGGCAAGAGTACTGGAGTGGGCTGCCATACCCTCCTCCAGGGGATCCTCCAGACCCAGGGATTGAACCCAGGTCTCTTACGTCTCCTGCAGTTGCAAGCGGGTTCTTTACCACTAGCGCCACCTTAGTGAAACACAAAACGTGGTATGCCAGTAGTAGGTTCTCAATAAATGAACCAGTGAGTAATGAGCCCTGCTGCTGCTGCTAAGTCGCTTCAGTCGTGTCCGGCTCTGTGCTACCCCACAGACGGCAGCCCACCAGGCTCCCCTGTCCCTGGGATTCTCCAGGCAAGAACACTGGAGTGGGTTGCCATTTCCTTCTCCAATGCATGAAAGTGAAAAGTCAAAGTGAAGTCTCTCAGTAGTGTCCGACCCTCAGCGACCCCATGGACTGCAGCTTTCCAGCTTCTCTGTCCATGGGATTTTCCAGGCAAGAGTACTGGAGTGCGGTGCCATTGCCTTCTCTGGTAGTGAGCCCTGGCCTTGCCTAAAACCTATCTCCCACCCCGAGCAGGTACTTCAAACACAGCGACGGCAGCTTCTCCAATAAGCAGTGGATCTTCTTCTGGTTTGGCCTGGCCGATATTCGGGACTCTTACGAGCTGGTCAACCATGCCAAGGGGATACCAGACTCCTTCTGCAAGCCAGCTTCTGACCCAGGCAGCTGACCCTCTCTACCAGCCCTTCAGGCCCTGGGACAGCCAGTGTGGACAAAAGGCCATGCCTGCTGGAGGAGACCCAAGGCAGCCACAGGCCGGACCAGGCATGCTGGCTGTGAACTGCAGAGGAAGCAGCAGCCGTTACTCTACCCTGCCCAGAGAAGGGCACCCAACGGAGGCCAAGCACAGGAAGGAAAAGGGCCTGCCCAAGACCCCCTACTTGCTCCAAAGCCACAACCAGATGGCCCTGAATTTTCAGTCTAGGAATTTGGAGGGAGGAGGGCTTGCCTTTAAGGGCTCTACTCAAGGCTGAGGGTAGGCCAGTGTCTTTGACCACTGTGCTGTTTTGAGGCTTCCTTGCCCAAAATATCACCCATATCTGCCTTATAGTCCACCATTCAAACTCCTTTGGGTCTTGAAACATCTCAGGAGGCCTTGATTAAAATGCAAGTAGTTGTCTGAAAGTCAGCTCACACTTGAAATTAGCATTGACCCTCTGGGAGCAACATCTTGAGGGATGGGGAACCAGGGGACTCCTAGAGGAAGAGAGGAGCTAAATGAGGCCAAGGCCCCGAGACCTCCCTCAGCCAGCTGTCAGCAGCCCCCAGAGGGGCTCCCCTATCCCTCAGTTAGGAAACATCTTCCATTCCACAAACCGAACTGACAGCAGCCCCATCTCCCTTACCAGGCAGGGCTCAGAGCCAAGCCCAGACTCGGAGGTCTTCCCCTCGACCCCCCTGGAGGTTGTGTCTCCATCTTTGCAGGAGGGGGACATTTCAGACAGGCGAAAGTCCAAAGCCTGAGGTTGCATTCGACATTTCTGACCCCTATGATGTGCCAGGCTCCATACTGGCTGCTGAGGCTACTTTCTGTCAGGAGGTGTGTGGATGTGTAGGGAGGGACCAGGGGCTGTTGAGACCAACCCCCCTAGAGCAGCCTGTCTTCCCTGAGGAGAGGGGTGGTGTTGAGCTAACAGCTGGATGTAGGCTTTAAACAGACCTGGCCTGGAATCCAGATCTGTGGCTTCAGGCTAGCAGCTCAATCTTCTCTGAGCCTCCATTTCCTCATCTGTGAAATGAAAATTCCTCGGCCTCAGAGTGGACCTTTAATCAGTCCTCTCCCTCTAGCTGCCCTCGCCAAAGACTTCTCTCAAAAGAGCTGGCATCAAATGGGGAGGAAAAGACAAGCCACGAGAGGGACTGAGTGAAAGGTCGAAGCGTGTACTGCAGGGAGCATTTGCAGACTTGAAGAGAGAGCCCAAGGACAGTGGGGACTCTCAGGACAGGAGCAAGGTCATGGGCGGGTCAAGGTGGGGCTTACCCGGGTATGGGCTTTCAAGAAACCCAAGAGCAATCCCAGCCAATGGCAAAGTGCCCCGTGGGGAGAACAGAGAAGCAAAGCCAAACGTCTATATAAAATGTTTAATTTTGGAGGACTGTGTGGTCTGGTGTTTGGGAGGGCACTCACCCACAGCAGGCCAACCACAGAGCTGGAAACAGAAGGCCAGAGGCAGGAAGTTGGCCCCTGCCTGCCCCACCCCTGCACACTCCAGAGTAGACTGGGGCCTGCTCTGCCCTCGAGGTGGGTGACAGCTAGTGCTGTGTCTGCTCCTGGCACACCCTGAGAGCCCACGACTTCCGTAGTGCGCAGCCCCTCTACTCCACCTGGGCCTGATCCATGTGTCAATACTCGGTGTCAGTCTCAGAAAAGCACTGCAGAGCCTAGCTGCATCTGCCAGGCTCAAAGAGGGATCTTTCACACTGGCTCACTTCCGGTTCTTGGTCTTCCTCCCTCTGTCTCCCACTCTCAGTGTTCCCTGCCCTCAACCCCTGCCCCCACAGCCCTGCCTTACTCCGTTTCCTGGGACAGGAGACCCAGGAGAACAGCTGGCCTCAGCTCTCCTCAGAACAAACAGGAAAAGGAAACCGTAGGGCAGAGTCATCAGGGCTCCCACCCCACCAAGGCCTGAGCCCAGGAACTGGGGAAGAGACCTGCCTCTTGCCAACATACACACACACACATGCACATAACGCAAAGGATCAAACAAACAGACCAAAAAGCATAAATAAACATAACTGGGCCAGCAAGGAGGAATGGAGGGTGGCCTTCAGTGGCTCCCCGCCCCCAGTTCTCAGACTCGCGCTGCGCAACTCAGCCGTCAGTGGCCAGGATGACAGCGGCCCCGAAGATGCCCACACTCTCTCCAAGGAGCTTCATCTGGTTCCAGAATTCAACGCGTCGCGTGTTGTGCCAGTAGGCCACGTTGCCGTCAATGAGCAGCATGACCGGGGGCAGCAGGACAGACAAAATCTGGGCAGCCAGGGTCACGTAGTAGCCCGACAGGAAGGCCAGGGCCAGGACGCCATAGAGCACGAAGAAGAGCTGGACCATCAGCTCCCCGCCTGGGAGATGGTTCAGATACGCCAGCCGGTCCTCCTTGCTGTGCTGCAGTGAGTAGGCCTAGAGACACACCGTCCTCTGAGGCTCCGAACAGGCTGAGAAGCCTATTCTGGGAAGGCCACCCCTGAGATGCAAGCCAGCCCCTACCAGGTGGGCTTTGGACTCCCCTCTCGGACTTGGGGCTTTCTGAAAGTAAGACCTGTGTCTCCCCTCGGACGAGGGAGCTCCGTGAGGCCAGGGTCTCTGTCTCTCCTGACCCTGGGGGCTCAGAAGGAAAGAGGGTCCACAGTCAGGCTGGGGCTCTCACCTCTGAATACAGAGCTCTGCACACGGGAGATGGTGCTCTGTATCTAAGATGAAGCTAAGTGACCTGAGGCCCATTGACATTCCCTTCCACACTGGCCCCACTCCCAGCACCAGGGAGAATGTAACTGGCTCTGCCAGGCAGCCCCATCAGCTCTAAGTGGCAAAGCCCCAGGTGGGACCTGAACTCTACCAAACCTCTCCTTTGTCCCCTCTCTCAGTCCTCTGGGGGGTGAAGCCATGAGAGGCCCAGTCCCTCTTGTCCTCCTGGCTCTCAGGCTTGGGACTGAATGGTCAATTCACCCTCTTCTCTCCCTGGTAGCAATAATGTTGGAAGAAGGGACTCTCAGCCAGGTCTCAGGCACTTGAAAGGCTCCCAAGGCCCAGAAGCTGGAGGGGGCAACTGCTGGGAGTCAAGCCCTCAGGAACTACATGCAAGCCTCATTCTGTCCACCTCTCTGGGTTCTGCCAGGCACCAGGCATCGGTTCACAGCTCACTCCCAGTAAAGCACCTCCGGTCAACAATCCCCCAACCTACCACACAGACGAGGTAGATGCCCAGGAAGACCTGGCCGGTGGACTGGAGGGAACGGCTGCGGGGTTTCCGACGGTACAGCTCCCCAGCACCGCTGGCCAGCACAAGAAAGCCACCGATGATGGCAACTGTACGTGAGTACATACGGACCTAGGCCAAGGCGAGGGGACCCCAATCAGAAACTGAAGCCATTGCACTTCTCCTGGCTGCTTGGAGCACAGAACTGCCCATCTCTACACATCCCGGTTCATCTGATGAACCCTCTTACCATTATCATGAGCAGGTAGAGCAGAGAAAGATAATTCTTTTTATCAGAAGTGGAAATTGAGGCCCAGAGGGGTTAATAAACTTGTCCAAGGTCCTACAGAAAGTGGCAGAACCCAGATACCAAGTGTTTGCCCCTCTCCCCAGCCCCAGGTCTGCACATTCAAAGTTCAATATTCTTTCTGCCATAGGGTATATTTTGTTCCCCAAACTAACCAATGATCTCACCGTCCAGTAGCTATTCTCACACCTGCCTCCCCTAATTGACTGCCAGTCCATTCCTTGCCGGTAATGCCTTGGTCCAGGCCCATCTCCAAGCCTGTAGTGCCTGGCACAAGTCCTGGAATCTACAGGATTGAATGCTGCCCTTGGATTAGATAAATTTCATAAAATCTGATGGGTGGACTAGGTACTCTCTAAGGTTCCTTTCTCCCTGGTTCTGATAACTAATGATGTAGAGTTCTGGGAACCAGGTGACCTGGGTTCTGGTCCCACTTGTAATGCTAACTGCGGTGTAATTTTGGGAAAGTCTGTTTCCCATCTCTGGACCTCAATTTCTGCACTCTGAGGGGGAGGTTTCCTGGTCTCTAAGGTCCTTCCGTTCTTGTGGTCTGTAATAACCGCTACAAATCAAGGGGTTCAACCTTCCCAGGCTTCGCACTGTGCTCCTGGCTAATAACAGGCAATGTCCAGCTGTCCCAGGCACCGGCTTCCCCAGCACTACAGCCAAATCCCACCTAGGGGCGAGGTGCTCACCTTCAGCCAGTCCCCGTAGTGGACGTAGCCCCCGATGTAGGCGGCATAGGTGCTAACGGCAAGCTGGAGTGCGGCCCCCAGCGCGAACCAGCGCCGCTTCACTCCAAAGGACATGAAGCTAGCGCACAGCACGGCTGCCCCCATGTCGAAGTACAGGTAGGGTACTGGGATGTCAGGCTTCCTGCGAGTAGGGAAGGGGGAAGGAACGAGGACAGAGGGAAGCAAAGGATGAAGCGGGAAGAAGAGTCTTGAGACTCCTCGGGTTCCCGCAAACTCAACTGCTTCTCCAAACCTGAGCCCCCTCTCATGGCTAGGACCCCCGCACTAAGCTCGATGCCCACCATGCTCCAGACCACAGTCCCTAACAAGTCCGAGGTCCCAGTTCCTTCCAGTCCAAGGGTCCCAACTTCTAGGCCACAACTTCTTCCCCACCTCACCGCACCCCCATTCTTAGGACGGGCCGGACCGCCCCCACCACATTCGGCGACCGCACGGACCCGCTCACCGGCGCGCCTCGGCCCTCTCAGCATACAGCATGAGCTGGCTGAAGCAGCCCCAGAAGGGGCAGCGTGTGAGCAACACAGAACCCAACTGCATGATCAGCTGCAACATCCACCGTCGCGAACCCATCTTCGACGCCATCTTGAGGAAGGGCAGTCCGCCGCAGCCTCACCCGGCGGCCAGGGAAAGGCCGGCGCCAGGATGCGACGCGCAACTTCCGGGTCTCGCGGGGTTTTTTTTTTTTCCCCGCCCCCCACCCCGGCTTCCGTCGGGAAACAAAGCTCTCTCTCTCTAGTTCTGGACTGAAGAAAGTATTGTAGCTGCAGGATTCCGTTTTTCTTTCTGCCGAGGGAGCCTCAGGGTCCTTTCTTATAGCTGCAAAACTGAAAACTAGAGTAGAGGAAGGAATAGTAAGCGAACTAGCCTTTGAATACAGCTAAACCTGGGCTCCAACTCTAATGCAACTCTGTGACTTTCAACATATCTGCCATACTTTACAAGATTCATCTGGGAAACTGGAATGACATCGACGTCACAGGGTTGGTCCCAGCACACAGTAGGGGTTCAGTGAATGGTGTACACAACACACACACACACAGGAAATCACACATACGAAATCCCTCTGCTTCTGTTTTAGGTTTAGAGTAAGAGGGTCTGCTCAGAGCCACTTGTAGACAACTTTGGTCTTGATTTGGCTTTCTTCTGTCCCCTGAGAGGAGAGAGACCTGACGAGGAAATATGGGTCATCTCAAGCACTCCATCCCTCCAGCTCTAGTGCTCCGACTCTAGCCCAAGCTACACTTTTTTCAGTTTAGCTGCATCAGGCTTCCGACTGGTCTCCCCCACTTTTTCTTTGGACTTATTTGTTCTCAGATCCCTATCTTGTTCTCATAACCATCAGGCACCTCTCCCTTGACTCAGTACATTAGCGATTGTATATTTGTGACTTGTCTATTGATGACTAGATTAACACTAGACTGTGAGCTCCATGATGGCACGGACAATGTCTGGTTTCTGCCTACTATTCTATTGACAGGGCCAGGTAGACGAGATGCATTCAGATGTGTGCCAAATAGATAAGTAAATGAACAAAACGTGTTACCACTATGTCGTCTCGGTAACTTCGTTGAACAAATGAGCAAAAGTTTGAGGCACTTTGGGATTGTCACCACACAGCCACCCCCACCTAATCTTCCTGCACCCCATCTACCACCCTGCAACATACAAATTCATCTTCTAATATTGAAGACTCTGTAAGCACTTTTGTAAGGTCCTTTTGTAAGGTGTGTTTCTTCCCTGGGGAAGGGAGGAGCTTATGTTCAAGTAGCATTTCTGAAGATAGGAATTTAAAATTCCCAATCAGCCAGTGAAAGCTGGACAATAAAACACTTTTCACATCTCTTTTTCTTTTTTTTTTTTACAAAGTCACTATGATTAAAGTCTGGGTGTATCAGAAAGAATGTGAGAAAGGGATATATCCAGGGGGAAAACTAGAGAATGAGATCGTGTGATTGCTGGGGTGGGGAGTTGAGGGTGAGGGTGGGAAAACTCCAGTCAAAGGGAATGAGAAAAAGAATGGGTTAAAGGTTATTTTGCCTACCCTTCCTACCCCCTCCCACCACATGAGGCAAGTTTTTACCAAAATACAGGCACATACTACAGCATCAACTTTCCGACTGTTTTTGTTTTTCCAATCTCCTCAGCTATCCCCAATTCAAATGAGTCAAAATGCACAGCCATCAGGAAGGAGCAAAGTGCTGAGAACTGGGATCAGTGTATGTCCACAAAATAGTTCTAGAAGCCTGCCTGGCTTGTGCCCATGGGAACAATACCCTTACCCACCCAACCTCCATCATAACTTTTGCAACCAGCTTCTGATCAAGTCCCCAGCAGCAGAGGCCAGGAATACGTGTGAGCAAGAGAAAGGAGACAAAGATGAATGCTTTCCTTATAGGGCTTCCCTGGTGGCTCAGATGGTTAAGAATCTGCCTGCAATGCAGGAGGCCTGGGTTCGATCCCTGGGTCAGGAAGATCCCCTGGAGAAGGGAATGGCAACCCACTCCAGTATTCTTGCCTGGAGCATTCCATGGATAGAGGAGCCTAGTGGGCTACAGTCCATAGGGTCGCAAAGAGTTGGACACGACTGAGCAACTTTGACTGTACCCATCCCACCCGTTCCCTCTGGTCTTTCTACCTTTTAGTTCCCTCGTCCCCAAAGAGGTGTTGAGGACTAGGGGCCAGACTGCTCTTCCCAGGGCTGGGAAAGATGAGAGCATTATGCTAGATCAGGGGTAAATAGGGAGGGGTGGTCGGTCCTAGGCCCCGAGAGTTGAACACAGCCATTTCTCTCTCCCCTCCCACCGCTCCTCCAACATGCCTGGGCAGACAACTGAGCCCCAAAGACCTCGAAGGACCATCCCTTTTCCTTTATCACAGCTCCATCTTTTCTCCCTCCCCCAGCTGCCTCTTGAGGGCTCCCCTGCTCTCTGGTTCTCCCAGGGCCTCGCCTGCACTTGCACTCAACCATAACCACGGTCACAGCCACAGTGACCAGCCCAGCTGGGAATCCACACTGCTCAGCACCACCCCATCAGCTGCCCAGGGCTACAAGTCAAGTAACCCAGGCTGGCTACACGCAAGTGCCACAGGTCATCCAGGTTCCCAATGGCCTGTTGCAGGCCACAGTCACATACTCAGGGGTTTGAGGCAGCAGCAGCAGCATCATGCCTGCTGTCCAAATGCCCATCATATCTTGAACTTGAGATGCTGCAGTCAGTTGCCTACAATAGAGAGGAGACCCAGTGCTCACGGGGCTACAAAGGCCTCGGCCTCCAGCTGACTAATGTCAGTCCCAGCCAGGGAGCACTTCCAGGCTGGCATGGGGGCCAGGGCTGCACCCCTAACTTGCTGTGCTGGTTCCCAGCCAGCTCTGCCAGCACAGGTGGAAGAGGCTCCCGACCCCAGCGGTGCCCAGCTCCGCTGGGTTGTGGCTCAGGTCTGGCTGCCCCAGGTTCCCAGGCTCCACAGGCTGCAGGGGTCCAGGCTGGCAAGCAGGTTCTGAGAGGTCTAGACAGAGTAGAGAGCACGGGGTGAAGGAAAAGTCTGGGTGCAGGGGGGGCCAGCTGGTGTGGCTGAGATACAGCTGCTCCAGAACACCTAGGCCCCCTAGGGCTCCACCAGCCAAGTCCCACAGGACACTGGGAGACAGCAGCAGCCGCAGTCCACACAGGCCCTGGAAGGAGCCATCTGCTGAGTGGCTGAGACCACTGTGGCTCAGCTCTGACAGCCAAACTATCAGTCAGTCAGTTCAGTTCAGTTGCTCAGTCATGCCCGACTCTTTGAGACCCCATGAATTGCAGCACGCCAGGCCTCCCTGTCCATCACCATCTCCCGGAGTTCACTCAGACTCACGTCCATCGAGTCCGTGATGCCATCCAGCCATCTCATCCTCGGTCGTCTCCTTCTCCTCCTGCCCCCAATCCCTCCCAGCATCAGTCTTTTCCAATGAGTCAACTCTTCTCATGAGGTGGCCAAAGTACTGGAGCTTCAGTTTTAGCATCATTCCTTCCAAAGAAATCCCAGGGTTGATCTCCTTCAGAATGGACTGGTTGGATCTCCTTGCAGTCCAAGGGACTCTCAAGAGTCTTCTCCAACACCACAGTTCAAACGCATCAATTCTTCGGTGCTCTGCCTTCTTCACAGTCCAACTCTCACATCCATACATGACCACAGGAAAAACCATAGCCTTGACTAGATGGACCTTAGTCGCCAAACTATCAGGGAACCTGGAAAGGGGCTAAGCAGGTGGAGGCCTCCACAGCCCACACAGTGCCCAAGGCTGGGCAGTTTCATGGTGCTGGCCACCTGCCGGCAGACCTCAAGCAAAACTGATGCCCCACTGTGGCTGTGGCCAACCTGCTCCACCCTTGCCCCATGACGGGATGGAGTGAGGATGGCACCAGGCGGTCATGGATGCTGAGAGCTTGTGTTACTCTCCTCCATCCAAGATACTGGGAAGCGTGGTGATGCTAGGAGAGAAAAATAAATGCAGACATGACTCAGGACCTCACTGTAGGCCAGGTCCCCAGTGTGGTCTTAAAGACACCTTCCCTCCATCTCTCAAGATCTTACCTGCTTACCTAGCAGATAACAGCTAGGTACATAGCAAAAGCTATTTCAGCCTGAGATCCCAGCTTCCTGACCCTCCCATCCCCAGCCACCCCTCATCCTATTATTCCTACTAGGATGAAAGGCAATCAAGGAAGATCACCCTTTTTAATTCTCTAGACCTTTTTTACTCCCACTCCACACTCCACCTCACTTATTTCCCACACAATCACAGAAACTCCCCCTCCTCCTGCAAAGAGCTTCAACTAGATCTTGGCCTAATCTGACCACCGAGGTCAAGACCTCCAGCAGAACCCCTGTGTACTCCTCTATTCCTGGCACTATATTTGCTGAGTGCAGCAGCAGCTCAGGAATGGAAGAGGAATCTCAGCTCTAGTTACCTGCCTGCCTGCCTCCTGCTAAGCCCCACCGCCCAAAGCAGGAGCAGTCAGCTCTCAGGAAGCCATCATCGTGAGGGTGCGGATAGGGGACAGGTTGAGGAATTCTCCAAGCCCTTTTGGCCTTCTATCCAGGGGAGCAGGACCCTGCCCTGCTTTTCTAAGAGCAGGTGTTCCCCCTTCCACCTCCTTCTCTCTTCTGGAGCCCTGGCCCTCCTCTATTTCTTGTCAACCATGATAACTAGGATAAGCCTTGGAGCCCTCTCTCAAGTCATAAAGCAGACAGGTGTCTTTTTTTCATTCCTACTTCCTGCCTAAGACAACTGGACACAAAGGAGGGGAATGTTCTCTCTTGTTCTCACTAGGCCAAAGGTCAAAGTACTCCTCTCTGGCCCTCAAGGAGTGCCCAGCCTTTCCTTCTGAAACAGGGGACGGGTCCAGGGTACCCAGTGTTTCTGCCTTGCCCTGGGAGGCCAAACATTTACTTTCTCTCTAGGTTCCTGTGTGCTCAGGAGCTCCACCCAGCAAACTCTTTAAGAGAATAATAACGGCCATATGGAAGAAATGGTTACCAAGAGCCAAGCTTCATTAGAGGCTTCATTTAATCCTCAAGTGAGACACTCATTTCACAGATGAGGGAACTGATGCTTGGCAAGGTTAGGTAAGTTGCCAAGTCATACTGCTCATTAGTGGCAGAGGTAAAATCTGACATGACTCAGGCCTGTCTGAATCCAGGCAAGCACCTAACCACTAAGCTACAGTGACCCAAAGAGTGAGCCATCATCCCTCATGCCGTGCAAACACCGCCCCCCTAAGATGTCAAGGTCATAATAGGTGAATAGTACATATGATGCCCAGAATGGTAAGGGCAGCTGAGCCACCACCAACCTAGGATATTATTCTCAGCTTGTGGTTGATCAGACTTGAGCCCCTTTGATTTAATTCAAGTGATCTGGTTCGAGCAAATTATACCAGAGAAACTTCATTATCAATAATCTTTGAGAAAACATTACAAACAGAAGGTTGCCAGAGACTAGAATGGAACACAAGTATCAATCTTGAAAAGTCAGTTGAGTGTAACAACTGTTAACAAAATTCAGAGGGCTCATGCAAGTCTCACCAGTTACCTAACATGATGGCCACTAGGTGCCCACATGAGTCCACTAAAAACAAGTTATACCCAGACAACTTTATTTCTCTTTTTGATAGAGTTGCTAGATGGCTATCACAAACATCTGGATCCTATTAAAGTCTCTTGTATTATCCCTTTGCTGCTGCTGCTAAGTCGCTTCAGTCATGTCCGACTCTATGCGACCCCATAGATGGCAGCCCATAGGGCTCCCCCGTTCCTGGGATTCTCCAAGCAAGAACACTGGAGTGGGTTGCCATTTCCTTCTCCAATGCATGAAAGTGAAAAGTGAAGTCGCTCAGTCGTGTCTGACTCTTAGCAACCCCATGGACTGCAGCCTACCAGGCTCCTCCGTCCATGGGATTTTCCAGGCAAGAGTACTGGAGTGGGGTGCCATTGCCTTCTCCTGTACTATCCCTTTAGATAATATGAAAACACAGTTTATAAAAACTAGAACACAACACTGGGATAGATAAGTTGTACACCGGATTGTAGCACCAAGATTTTTTAAAAGTTCTTAGAAGAGGCTGGAATAGTTGGCTTAAAAAGACTACTTCACTGGAGAGAACAAGACAGCCCCCAGTCATATCTGCCTGCTTGGGTGCTTCAGTGCCCCTCACTCACGGGAATGAAGAGCAAGGACCAGAGCGCAGGAGACAGGAGCTCTTGCCTCGGTTCTAGAGCTGCTGCAGGGAGGACAAAAGGGTGTGGTACAGCTAGTACATGTTGCTTCTCAAAGTAATGAGCTCCCCACCAATGAAGGTGTTCAAGTAGGGGCAGCCAGGCAAGGATGCTGTGAGGGAGGCTGTAAACTGGGAGGCAGTTTAAATATCCATAGAAGCTCCAAGATCGTGGTCATTTCTAAGAGCTAGGATACCTGTGCTGAGCTTCATATACCGCACACGGGCCACTCTGAGAACTAGAAGCATGCTGTCTGCACACTGTTCACATAGTGCCTTCTGGAGTTACGTGGCTGCATACCCTTCCCATAGCCAGCGCATGTGACTGACAGCAAGACACTTTCATAAAGGCTAATCTGAACTAGAACTGAACTGTGTTTGACACCAGCCATGCACCTGGCTTCCCATGTGGCCCAGACGGTAAAGAGTCTGCCTGCAATGCGGGAGACCAGGTTCGATCCCCGGGTCGGGAAGATCCCCTGGAGAAGAGAATGGCAACCCACTCCAGTACTCCTGCCTGGAAAATCCCATGGATGGAGGAGCCTGGCAGGCTATAGTCCATGGGGTCTCAAAGAGTTGGACACGACTGAGCGACTTCACTTTCACTTATGCACCTGGAGGGGTCAAGGGGCCACTGCTATAATCACCCTCTCTTGCAAACATCTTCAGTTGAACTCCCTGATAAACCTATTCTGCTCATACCAAAGAATCCACTTGTCTACACCAAGTCACGCTCAGTACAACTCACCCAGTGGCCACGTGGTTACAGCATAACACACGAGCGTGCACCTCTGAAGGGCACTCATCAACTTATGGGAGTTCCCTTGCGTGTTTACTGAGCCACCAGCTACATACTCTTTCACCCTTGTCTCCCTGCCAAATCCACAAACACACCTGCAATGGTACTGTCTTCTCCTTCCTTTCTGTTTATTATGGAGGAAGGGCCCCATTCAATCAGAGGCCAAAACCCCTACTGTGGCCATGGATCTCACCCATTTCTCAGCGTTCAGGACAAGGGCACAACTCCTAAATGTCTAGCTCATCTGGTCCTATCCTCTGAACTCAAAGCTCATTACCCATTCGCCATCTGTTCTTCAGTTTCATGGGTGAGACAACAAAACAGAACCCCATTTTCCCACAAGCCTCTTCCTCTCCACTGTTGACCATTCACCGAGAAGTCATCCTTAGTTCCTCTTTCCCTGACCACCTTGTCCTCACATCCAGTCCGTCAGCCAGTCCAGTCTTGCACTCACCGTTGCCACCACTCTCGCCTGAACCACTGCAAAAGCCTCATAGTGCCAAGTCTTTTTTTCTTAATTCCTATCTTGCAATATAGTTGAACGAAGTTTTTCTACTTCCACTGTTGCCACTTAACATTAGCCTAAATTCCTTGACAGCTTGAAACCCTTTAACAGCTCCCACTGTGTCAAGAACAAATTCTGCTCCCTAAGACAATGGTTTCAAGGCCCTGCCTAATCTGGCTCCTGCCAATTTCTGTCTTATTCACCAGGCTTCAGCTGCCTATAGTCTAGCAGTTCCTAAACATTCCAAGGGCTTCCCAGGTGGCACGGTGGTTAAGAATCCACCTGCCAATGCAAGAGACACAGTTTCCATCCCTGGATCAGGAAGATTCCCTGGTGGAGGAAATGGCAAGCTGCTCCAGTATTCTTGTCTGGAAAATTCCACAGAGGAGCCTGGAGGGCCACAGTCCATAGGATCACAAATTTAATAGGATGCAACTGAGCACACACACAAACATCCCAAATTCCTGTCAACCTCAGCTTTAGTTCCTGCTGGCCCCTCTGTTCAAGCACCCTTGGCTGGCTCCTTGTTCTTCATATTTCAACTTAAATCACACCTCAAGAGGCCATTCCAGAGTATTTTCTTTATAGTAGTACACAGACCTCCCTACAGTAAGCATAAGCAACTACTTTAATCTAGGAGACAGAACAGAAAGGAGGCCAGATCAGAAAAAGCAGCCACCACTTTTTAGTCGCTATGCTAAAGACTAACTGCTGGAGTCAGCATGAGGATTAGTTTAGGGAAAGAGAGGCTGGCTGAAAAGTCAGTAGAGAACTGCCTTAACCACACCTTACTCTATTGTCTTTTCAACAAAACTAGAAAGATGGGAGGCCACAGTCCAACCTGCCTTGGTCCTAGCTACCAGTCTCCTCTTGAGAAACCTGCTGCTTTTCAAGCTGAAACTAGGTATACCCACCTTCCCAGTTCCTCCCGTGTTCTTTACTGGTCCCTCATCAGTTTTCTAAACTTGACTCCAAGCTTTCCTCAAAACTCAAGTCAGCCTGGACCACTTTTCATCTTGACTCAGGCAACTCATCCAGTTATTAAAATGATGACAAAATGACTTCAGTTACGTCAATGGCTGAAAGCTAGGGAATACTACATTATCCTTATCTTAGGGCCTCAAAATTCCCCATCAGACCATAAACCAAAATAATTACAATGCAAGTCATAAATGCCAGGTAATACAAATTTTAGGAATCACTTTCCATTTCCACTGTCAAGGATGGCTTCACAGGTGGCACTGAAGCAAGGCATTGTAGGAAAAGACAGAGAAGATAAAACTGAAGATTATTGAGGCTGTAAGTCATCTTAGAGGTCACCTAGCCTCCAAGCCTTTCATCTATGTTAATTCTAAGATGTCCACAGATTAGAGTGCACCTGTGGACTGGGGATGAGGGAATTGGTTGGCAGGTTTCTTTTGACGCAGCAAAGCATGCTGTGTTTTCAGAAATTAAGGGGCAGGGAGAAGGGTGTTAACATCAAGGGGATATGAAAGATGTCAATAATGTTCTGGGTGATCCTGGATGGAACGTGTTTGCCTTGCTTTCTTGTGTGCCTGTAATGAGCCATGTAAGGCTTTTATATTAAAAAAAGAAACTCATTTTGAAACTTTATTACCCAGCAGCAATCTACCACCAGTGGACGGCAGCCCCATAGCACCCCTTTCTCACCTGTAAGGTACGTCATGCTGTTACATTAAACCCCTGAAGTTGAGGCAGTACATGCTGAATTCAAGTTTCTTAAAGGGGAATGCTCTGGCACCAGTGGCCTCTAACAGTGATGGGAAAGCAAATCTGCCATGTAAACAATGACCATCCTCCAACCCACATGACCAATCCCAGTTCCCAAACTCTGGTCCCCACCACTCGACCTATACAGTGCAGCTTCTAACATTCTCATTATACATTCTCAGCATCTGCCATACTGGCAGGACAGGCGTCTCTATGTATGACTGAAAGCGTCCTTGATCTTCCTTTATGTCTTAGGGGAGAACAGATTTTGACACAATTTGTAGCTTCAAAAACGTCAAGAAGCCTTTACCTTCAATCACTGGTTCCCAAGCTGCAGCCCTTTAACTAATATTGAAGCGCTTGAGCAACTTTCAAAACACCAAACAAAAATCAGCAATGAGCTGTTCAGACTTACACAGTACAGATTCAGTATCAACTCACTGTGGGAAGGCTGTTTATGCCGTACTGACCAGATGTTCTAAACAGAAGAAAACCCAAAGGCACAGATGTGGCGTGGCGTGGTGACCAGGCACTGGGATGTAAGGGTTTGTGTGTGTGTTTGAGGAGAAAAGACAATGCCTCAAAACCAAGGAGACACTGCAACACGACCAGTTCGTGTCTATCAGAGATGCAAGCCCTCAACACTGCGTCATTTCTTCAAATCTAGGTGGCAATTCTTACCACACTCACCAGTCTTCTCTGTACTCCACCCCAAACCTGGCTAATAGAAATGAGCAATACAAAATGCCATCAGTTCGCCCAAGTCCCAGGGCAACATTAAAGAGCCCATGAGTGCATAAAGCCTAGGGTTCATTCCAGCTCTGCCACTGTGGGCAGCGGCGGTACTCTCAGCAAGTCACGTAAGCCCTGGTGGAACCAATTCACTTTCTGTAAAATGAGTGGTTTTCTATAACCAAATTCCTCAGAAGCTTCAGTAAAGAGGTAGAGATGAGATCTGAGAGGCAGAGAGGGCAGGGTTCTTAGGATCCCAAATGTTTTACTATCAGTCTCACTTAAAATGACATCTAGACAGACTTCTAAAACAAAGTTGGAGCTTCTGAAAACGAGTTAATCCAGTCTCATCTCCAGATTTAACCATCCTAGGAACAAACTGAAATGCATACCAACATTTATAGAGGACCTTCTAAGTAGTCACCATTTAAAACCATCCTAGTTGAACCTTTACAAGCAACTCCAGGAGATGAGTATTAGTTTCATGTTCATAACTGGAGAAACCAAAGCATGGACAGGTAAAATGACTTATCCAGAGTCAGGAAGTGAGGAGATGGAAGGGTGACAATTTGAAGCCAACTGTTTTTGTCTCTAAAGCCCTTGTTCTTCCTTCTACACTGCTTGTCTTTCCCACCATACTGATCCACCTCTTGAATTGCTCTAAGTTCCCCCACATCATTTTGTAAACTGAAACCAGAGTCAAAAGTGCTTCCTACCAGGAACAGTTGGTACCTACTGCCTCCCATTCACAGACCTAGAGACTAATGGGGAGGAAGTAACGACATGGGACACGTGACACAGAGCCTCTTTCCAGGACTGCCATTTCCCGTGTATCCCATTCACTTCTTTACATCCATCTCTCAGGTTTTCTAGACCTTGCACGGTAGGTCTCCCGTGCTCCCTCTTTTACCTTCTCCGGAAGTCCACACTTCCATGCAGACTAAATCAAAGGCTTTGTACTTTAAATCAAGTTCTGGCCAATGGCAGGTGATATGAAAGTATACTTCTCAGTCTTCTCTCACTTTTGAACCAAGGTCTTACATATGTACCCACCCAATTCATTCCTCTTCTCCACTTACACACAACTCCCAACCCTGGATCCCCTTCTTATACACTTGGCACTGTACTTCTGGATGAGTTCTCAGGGGTAGAAGGAAAGAGGGTAAGAGAGAAGCAGAGAGTTTAAAGGGAAAGTTTAACCACACACACACATCCTCAGACATCTCCCTCTGGGGCCTCTAAAGCACGCACAAACCCGAGACATGAGTGATGGTTAAAAAAATTTGGGTTTTATTGTTTTTGCTAAACAATACTAAAAAAAAAAATTCATTTTGAAGGCAGGGCTTGAATTATTTAATTTTGATCCATTTATTTAATTAAAAAAAAAAGGAAGGGGAAAGAGATCATGGCCAAAAAAATATTCATTAACCCCCACCCCACCCCCAAAGCTCTAGCCAGTCACATGAGCATCACCCATGTCCCACGCCACAGTACCTGATACACTCTGCCCCTCTGGACTGCCTAGGCACAGGGGCAAGGGTGCCAGGTAGCTCTCAGCAGGTTAGTCAAACCAGACAAACTGGTGGGCCGAAGTCCAGAAATTCTTCCCAGGTTTTCTGCCCATTGGCTGAGCACATACAAACTGTCGTAAGCTTGTAAAATTTCAGGGGTGGTAGGGAAGGTCATAAGAGCAGTAGGTTGGCAGAAGAGAAACGGCAGGTCACCCAAACTTTCTCCTGGGCTAGTGGCTCTGGATACAGACTTAAAGAGGTCAGGATAGGTGGACTCTGGGTTTCTTATGAAAGAAAACCATCCTTCAAGGAGGAGCTGAGATGTGCCATGCAAAATAGTTCTTCCTACAGAGGGCACAAGACGGGGCAGCTGACGTTCCCATCGAGGAGATAGGAGGGTGGTGAGAAAGTTCTTCTAGTACCACGAAGTAAGAAAAAGGCAAAAGGAGAATCCTGAGGTTTTTGCCAAATGTGAGACTGGTACATGTATAGTTAGAAGACTAAAAAGCCACCAGGAACCCTCAAAGCCAGATCCCATCTGCAAACACTGGCTCTACAAAGTGCTGCGAGAGATCCTCACTGTGCACTAAGTTAGGTGCCTGGCTATGGGTGGTGGGGAGGACGATACATTTTTATTCGCAGAGGGATGAGGTGGGAAGAGTGGCCATGATCTAGTAAAAAGAGACCTGCAAGAAGCAGAAAATATTTAGAGAACATTTTAATATATATTTTCATATATATATTTAAAGTTAAGAAAAATAAAACTAATTCAAGCCATGCCCTGTGCAAAAAAAGAAAAAAAAAAAGAAAAATTTAAAGTGAGACCTTTGTCTGCTGCTCTAGTCTCAACTTAAGTATCACAGTCAGCTTGTTACTTTTATTTTGGAAGAGAAGATGTAAAAGTTTCTTTCAATCACTCGGAAGGCAAGTGTAGCCACTTATAAAAACAGAATGGCAGAGACAGACTGGGAAAGGAAAGTCAGAGGTGAAAGGGCAGAGCAGGAAAGGAATTTTCAAAAATAAAATTAACAAGGTGACTGTTCCAGAAGGGGGCTGTGAAAAGGACAAGGTGGACCGAAGTCTGTTAGTCAAGTAATGATTCAACTTTTAAATTATTCTCTTGTTCTTTTTTGTTGGGTGTTTTGTTTGTTCAAGTCTAAGATTTGGAAATGCTGACCCTCTGTTAACAAGAGCCAACCGGAAATATAGGATCCCTTCCCTCCCCCGGCCTGCCTCCGCTGAAGCCACCACCATTGCCTCCTTGGCTGGATGCTGGAAGAGTCCTCCGTATGTGTGGACTCAGGATGACAGGGCAGTCTCCTTCTGTGGTTGCTGGGCTTGTGAACGCTGCAGTATCTTTTGGCTTTCCACGTCTCTAAAATGTTTTTCAACCTGAAAGACATCAGTCAGCCTAGATCAGAAAAACAGATGGGCACACAAGGCCTCCCACACAGTTCACTCTAGACTTCACCAGCCTTGTGCTGGCTGTCCAGCTCATGGATCATTCAGCACTGTTCCCCTTCCTTGCTGTCTATTAGCCTTCTCAACAAGGGAGGCAGGAGTCCTCTTGTATCAGCCACATTTTTAGCAGCTTCAGATAAGACTGTCTAAAAGAAGGTAAATCTATAAAGTAGAACACGAAGGGAGACTATTATAAGCCAAACTCCCTCTCCCCTCCTTACACAAGTGCAAAATGAAAACAGGTAGGGAATTACAGTCTTAAAACTTTTTACATCCACCATGTTGGTCTCCCAATACTCAGTTTGTTTTTACAAATGCTTCAACTCAATCTAGAAAGTCAGATGACATATGCAGGGTCATGGATTCCAACAGCCACTGATGTATACCAACCAGCCCTTCCTGAGAAGAATCCAGCCTGGGAGGAGAGGAATTGCTCAGGCCCAAAACCATGGAATGCTCTGAATAATTCCAAAAAGCCACAGTGCAGAGGATGCAGGGTTGACCACTCGCTATATTCTGCATTGCCAGGTGGTTGCATCCCCACAAGAGTATCCACACCATGGCAGCAGAGACCAGCGTGCAGGGAGGCAAGGTGGTCACGGCTGCTCACAGAAGGCAGGGACTGTGGCTAACGTCCTGCCCTGATGCTGGAGGAGAAGGCCAAGCAGTCATTCTCTCCCTAAGGTTTCTCGGCTCCTTTACTTACTATTTTGCGTACATGGCTCAGTGCACTCCCCTCTTTGCCTTTACAGTTTTCCACTTGATATGGGGGTGTAATAACAACTTCTTCCATGACTACAATGTTTTTTTCTTGCCATTTACAGTCTTTAATGCTGGAAGGAAAAGAGAGCAGGTGAAAGTTACCTCTTGCAAGGCATCCCACACTTCCTGCCTGATGAATAACTCCAGAAAGCAAACCCCAAGTTCCTAGCTTACTACTCAGTCAATAACTAGAGGCCAGCAGCCCACAGAGAGAAGTAGCCAAGAAACACTTCCTGGGTACCACTGGCTAGGAAGAGCAATGGAACTGATGCACACTTATTCCAAGGATGGTCCAGAGCATTACCCTGAAGTTTTAGGGGTCTGAAAAAACAGAAAACTTGGTGGCGGCCTCAGAAGTCCAAACTAATTTGAGTTACAAATAAACAGCTAGGCTATGGCCACTAGATCCAATTTAAACAGCAGCCTAGGACAAGAGTTGGCAAATTCTTTCTATCAAGTGTCAGGTAGCAAGTATTTCATGCTGTGCAGGCCATACACTCTCTGCCACAACTATTCTTCTGCATGCTGTACCTCAAAAGCAGCCACAGATGATACACAGACACATCAGATCTGGCCCGCTGGCTACAGTTTGCCAACCTTTGGCCTAGGGTGAAATGGCACCTTTAAAAAGATAGGAGAACAAACTCCTGCATCTTACTGCAATCTTTATACTCTGCTCCCTACCCCATAATGCCGCTCCTCAAAGAGGCCCCTCTCAATTATCAGACAGCTGGGTACTTGCCAGCTGGGAAAACCCATCCCATTTCACACTTGGGGGAACCCAGGGCAGCTGATATTACTAAGAGAATTCCTTCACATACCTGTAAATGTTCAGATACTCACACCATGGCCTCAAACGGCTCTGATGCCAGCTGCCATCTGTGCACCAGACCCAGGTGGTTAAATAGGGTAACAGAAGGCAGCAGGGGGGGAGGGGGGTGTCAAATGTTTCAGTTTTTCAGCAGCTAGGGAAGCTAGTGGAGAGTCAAATGACTTCTGCTGTGACAAAATGTCTTTTATGAGGTGGTAATAAGGTGGCCTTCTGCTCTCCCTAATTCCCTATGTTCACCCCAATGTATAATTAGGGAGAGTGAGATAGATATAACTTTCCCTTACTAAAACTGCATCAGCTTTTAGAGAAAGGTACAAGATCAAAACAGTAAAAGAGAAAGAAATCACTAGTTCTAAATTATGGCATACAAGATGTGGAAGGGACCCTCAGGGATAATCTAATCCAAAACTAAGTTCTACAGATGAAGACACAGAAGCCCAGAACAGATAACCTGTTAGTGATCTTCCAAATGGAAAAGCAACAAGCACCACATCCCTGGATGCAAGATACTGCCAACATACTACCCAACTTCCCTGGTGACATTCAGAAACACAACTACCCACAAATCAGCCACCAGACAGCTCAGCCAGGCAGCATCCCCAAGGCAAGGGACCCCTATGCTCCCCCAACTCACGTCTTGTGTATGGTCTGGAAGAGCTGCTGGCCCTCTAGGGAGACACCAGCGCTGATTGCATAGGCCTGGCTCAGCTTCTCCTCCTTCTCTGTCCGTGCTTTGCTGGCAAGCTAGGGTGGGCGAGAGGAAAGAGACTCAGAAAAACATTCACCTTCATCCTTCCCAACATCAGGACGTAAGTTGAAAAGATGCTGGAAAAGACTGGTTTGGGTAGAGTCAGTTTTCTCAGAGATCAAAAGTGAAACAAACAAGGGATCCTTCCCTGACAGTTCAGTCATTAAGACTCCACACTTCCACTGCAAGGGGCACACATTCGATTCCTTAGTTTGGTCAGGGAACTAAGATCCCACATGCCTCACAGCATGGCCAAAATTTTTTTTTCAATTTTAAAAAGTGAAACAAATACACACACACACAATACACCTGAATAGTTACTGCTATTCCTGGCAAACACCTATTCCTTTCAATACTTACCTACCATGTGCCATACATTCACTGCTGCTGCTAAGTCGATTCAGTCGTGTCCGACTCTGTGCGACCCCATAGATGGCAGCCCACCAGGCTCCCCCGTCCCTGGGACTCTCCAGGCAAGAACACTGGAGTAGGTTGCCATTTCCTTCTCCAATGCATGAAAAGTGAAAAGTGAAAGTGAAGTCTGTCTGACTCTTCGCGACCCCATGGACTGCAGCCCACCAGGTTCCTCCGACCACGGGATTTTCCAGTACTGGAGTGGGGTGCCATCACCTTCTCCGATACATTCACTACACTAAGCCAAAGACACAGCACTGAACGGGGCAGGGAGACAGACAATAAACAAAAACATAAACAAGATAACTTCAGACAGGGCTAAGTGCCAGGAAGAAAACAGAGCAGGGCAAGGTTTTAGAGCATGACTGGGGGTGGGGTATACCTGATAGAAAGTGATGGTCAGAGACAAAAGGCAACACATACATTTCTATGAAAGGAGAGAACTAAGGATATTTATCAGCTACTGTCCTGGAGCCTCAGGATTAGAAATTAATGCCTACCACACCTTCAAAGACCAGGATTTGAGGTTTTAAAAACTCAACCATTCTAGTACCATTATCTGTGCTCACATGGGGAGCCAGGACTAAAGGAAACCTAACCAGGCACCGCTGACTTGGGCTACAGCTGCCAGGCTCTTCAAAAAAAAGAATTATCTACATTCTATCTCACGTCTGTTCCTTAACTGCCCATTAGTGAAACAATCATAAGCTGATCAAGAGTTGCAGTAAAATCTAACAGTCTACTCAAATCCAGTAAATCACTCCCAGTAGGGGTGGATATCATGTCAATCCCTACTGCCCCTCTAATACATTTCTGGTCCCACCACACACTACTGGTTGCTGGATTACAAAAGAACAAATGTGTTTGAGTGTAAGACAAAAGAAATATACAGAGAGTTAAAACAAAAGACAGATAATGCATCTGAAAGTCAAACAAATGACTAGGAGATTTTTCAGATCCACGAACAAGAACACATACTTAGTATGCTGACGCTGCAGCTACTAAAGACATATGCACAAACATACACATGAGCACAGACAACCTGGCCCCAACACCAGCTCCTTAATGCAAAGAGAGATCATACCTCCAGCACATTCCCAAAGTACCTAGATGCTTGGAGTTCTTAAACATTCATATTCTGCCTTAAGACTAACCCTTGACACCAAAACCAAATATAGATCCACCAGGGGGGAAATAAGCAAAGTGTCTGGTTTTTGGCAAAATGAAGCACTTTATTAAGCGAGAGTCTGACTATGAAGAAGAGAGAAAGTACCCTTCAATCAGGTTATGGGGAACTGAGGAGTCTCAACTGCCTCTGCATTTCAAAGACTGTCTGAGAGGAGGGGGTGTGAGCACAGCTCACACATGCTGTCATTTCAGTCTCCTTAGGTAAAAGGGGGAAGAAAAGCCAAGACTCTGTAGGGATTTAAAGCCTTTTCACTTGGTCCCCAGGACATGGAGACAGATACAACGGCAGTAAATAATCTTTCAAACCAAGGCCTGCCACTCTGGACCCACCAGGCAACAACTTTACAGAGAAGGAAAAGCACAGGGCTGACAGCTTTCAGTGAGCACTGGCAATCCCAACTGCAGCAAGGAAGCCTGTGGCTGGAAAGCAGTCAGCCTCCACAGTACAAGAGCAGCTAGGGGTGCATTTTTTAAGCAACAACAAGCAAACCTTACTCGGTCACAAAAAAAACCCTGGTAACAATGAGTTTCCTTGAGTTTCACTTTCCAAACAACCCTGTAGGAAAGCTGAAGTCTCCAAGTTTGAAAGAAGGGAAAACTGGAGGGAAGTAGCATGCCTTTGGATTTACCAAGCTCCTGCAGACCTCCTGGGAAGTGGCTCATGGTCAGGCAGATGTTTACCCCATGAACAGGCAGAAGGGTCTCACTCTGAGGTCTTTTTAAAAATATTTGTCCCTGAAGACCAAAAGCACCTCCCAATGTGGGTCAGGCAGAGCTGCTTCTATAAAGCTTCTGTTAACTAGACAGTAACATCACCCATTCAGGAAGACAAGAGTTGGTTCTGGAAAACCAGGCTCTATGCAGAATATTTAAGAGTGAAACTGACAAATTAAGCTGGGGGTGACGGGAACCACTGGAAGAGAACCACTTTTGAATTTTTGCCAGAGGCAAAATAAAGGAAATATAAATCTCAGCTGGAAGTGATCTGTTTGGATGGCCTGAGTTAAAAGCAACACAATTGTTATAGAACAATGATTTGAAAGTACACACTACCCCCTCCCCAAATACACTGCACAATCTCTTCTAAAGACTTTTAAAGCAAAGGAGAATGGACCAGATGATTCTTCATGACAATCCATGGTGCAGACTGATCCCAAATACTAAATGATACAAAGGAGAGCCTTGAAAAAGTCAGGAGAAATCAGTGTAAACTGACTGTATTTCAATTTACCTCAACACCCTCAAATATTCCACCTGTACCTGCAAATGTGGTTTGAGGACTTAAGATTCACAGCAAACCCTGAAGCCTCCAGTTGTTGGTTTATGAAGTATACTTTCATGGCAATCTGAAAATGCTTAAATCTAATATTCAACTACAGAGATCTGCTTCACTAAGAAGTTGTATAAATGAGGTAAATTTCTCCCAGAGAGGACTGCATAAAGTGGGCATGAGGAACATTACCTTTACAAAAAGAAACTAGAAACGTTTTTTTGTCAAAACTGGGGTGAGAAGGGAAGGGAGAATACCTTGCTCTTTTTAGACAAGTTATTGAAAACCTGTGAAAAATGTGGATAGGCCTCCTTTTGCAAAGCAAATGACTCTCTTCATGCTCAAGTCAGCTGTGGCTCTACATTTCCCTACACTGTATTTCTGTAAACTAATGCATATCTATAAATGGTCCAGTTACTCCAATTAGTAAGTTTATGGTTACCGACAAAACGCCAGAGAACCAATAAAAGTGGCTCCCAACAGAGAAGGTGTCGGATATGCCTTTTAAGCTTGGGAGGGTCATCAGGATTGCAATTTTTACATTCAGTAACTATCACCATACTTCCCCTATTTTCAATGCAAGCCTCTTCCAACTAAAACTGAAACACTAATTGGTTAGAATCTTAAAGAATGTTAAAGGCACCAACTTTAAAAACACACTGGGTTTAGGCAAACCTCAGTTTGCCTAAATCTACAAATACATGTTACTAATGTGCATGTGGCCTAACTGAAATAACTGCACAAGACAACCTGCATTTACCTTCTTTTCCTTTTATTTTGTATGATTCCCAATGAAAACATTCACTCCTTGTCTACAAACCAGTGCTTCCTCACTTGGCCATTGTATATACAAGACCTTGATGTGGGCAACAGAAAAGAGTGCATGAACTTGACACCAAGGCACATCAATATCAAAAGGCTGCTAGTCACGCCTGCTGGTGGGTAACCTCCAGTGAGTGAATCAATGAACACTAACGTTACCTCTCTTCCTGCACTGTGACGAGAGGAAGCAGCCCCAACAACAACATAATCCAGGCATCTTGCCTCAACTGTTACTTGGTCACCAGCTGGGCCATCTTATTTCTACATACACAGACCAGGAAGGCACAGGTGCTGTGGGGAATCCAGAGGGACTCCTACTGCAAGTATTTAACAGGCTGTGACAGCTGATCCAACAAGGGAAGCAAAGTCCAGAGAAGAACCTGCTGGATATGACCTACTGACTCCACTAAGCCACACTGGGTTTGTCTTCCCTGTGTAGACAACCAGCTGTCCTCACAGACGGGTTAGGAAGCACAGCAGCAGCTGCCCTGAACTGCCAGTGCTGCCTGCAAGGCCTGATGGAGGGTGAAGGGCGGCAGGCCAGAACAACTGTCATCTGAAGGGCCCCGCACGCTCCTGCTGTTTTCATTCTGGGGAGTACTCTTGGAAAGCCCTCATTCTTAGTCACCAATAGGCAGGCTCAAAACTATGTCTTCCAACTATCAGTATTCCCAAGTCTCCCTGCTCCCTAGTTGAAAGGTCCTGTTTGAAAATTTCTAATAAAATACTGTTCTTTACAACCTCAGATAGCTAAGAACTCAAAAAACAGAGAACCCTGCTTGAAATCAGGCCCGGGATACCTAACAGTGAACCAAAACACTGAATCAAACGGGGGAACAGTAGAGCCAAAGAGGCCTGGCAGTTAACACTAAAACCCTTAAGGGCTAACTTGCTCAGCGAGAACTTACTCCATGCAACGCACTAAGCGACACTTTACGTGTATTAAACATTTCATCTGCCCAACAATTCTGTGAAACGGACTAAAATTACGCCTACTGAACAGATGGAGAAACTAAGGCACAACTGGTAAGACACCTGCCTAAGTTTACCAAGTCACAAGTGGGAGAGTCTAGATTTGAACCCAGACAGACCGACTCCAGAGCATGTGTTCTGAACTCTGCACTATACCCAAACAGTTCCACCTAAGAAAAGTAAGTCTAAATTGTTGAAAACACAGTTATAAACTTGAATGTAAAAGAAATGTTTTTTAAAAGAGAAAATATTTTAAAAGACTCAGCTGTCATCTTATCAGTGAATTCTGACATTTCTATCAAGGTCCCCTGTCCAGAACACAACTGTCCACCTTTTAGTGAAGGCGGACAGTCTTGCCCCAAATCTCAAGAACATCCTTTGTTTTGTTAAAGGTAATTCATAGGAATGCTTTTAAGAAAACAGATCCTGTGTGAGAAAGCATTTCGGGCCAATAACGATAGGTACCCACCATCTCCTGATGAGCCAAAACTAGAGAAGCTAAGTCAAGCAGGCCTCCTGCACTAGGAAGTTAAGGTACCTTAAGTGCTTTGAGCTGTGATGAAAAACACCCTGCAAATCCAGAGGCCACAGCACCACCTCACTCTCCAGGCTCTGGCCATCATAATGTTGTCATATAATAGAGGTCAGCCTCAAGTCAAGTCAGCATAAGCCATAAGCAAAGTTCATGGCTCACCTGGCTTCGAACAAAAACTAGTCGTTGGCGAAGTCGATAGTTTTTCTTGATTATTTGTAATTATGTCACCAAAAGCTGTTCACAGTTACAACAGACAACCAAACTTCCTAGACACCAACAGAGTAATTTTCTAGTCCTGAGACCCTGACACAGCACTACCGTGGAACCTCCACAGCACTCTTCCAGGAAAGAAAAACAACTGGCTGGGATGTAAGCTGAAATTTGACCTCAACCACCTATCTGTGAGAGTGTACACTCATATTAAACATCTCACACATGGCCATGAAGAATAACATGGGTGAAAGCACTAGGTGAGTTTAAAGCACTGTACAAATAGCACTGTTAACATTATTATTATTATCATCATTATTACTAGCACAGAGAAGGTGGCTTGTAGGTTATTTCAAAAAAAATTCATATAATCCAATCTTCCTTTAGCCAATGAGCTCAGGGCTCGCTCTCTTCTGCTTTCTGTAAGAGCTGCTAGAGAGGCTATAAATCCTTAACAGAATCTCTTCCAAAATACAACTGGAATAGTTAGTTGGAAAATGCACTTTCTGTGCCAAAATGGGCGCTTCACTTACAGAATAAAGAGCTGGTTTTATTCAGACAGTGAAAGGACCAGGTACTGTCATTTCCTGGGCTCTAAAGAGGGCAGAAAAAGCAACATGAAAAAGAAAAGCCACCGCCTTGTTTCTTACCCCCAAACAGAAGATTCCAGCTCAAAGCCCCACCTACCACTCCCTAGCTGCATGAACCTGAGCAAGATGTATAACTAACTTCTCCTGAGCTTCAGTCCATTCATGGCGGCCCATCCTAAAGGTTGTTACTGGGGTTCATTAAGATATATATCTGACACTAACAGTGCCAGTACAGTGCCATTAGTCCTCTCCCTTCCTTCTGAGAACCGCCACTGGTTTAACTCACTGACAAAACAGCAACACTTTTTAAACTGCAGAGATGGACAAACTGATAGCAATCCAAATCAGCTTGATTCCATTTAACTTCCCTCCCTTTATCTAACTGTCATTTATTCTTCAAGACCCTACTCCATTGTCACATCTGAGAACCCTTTCCTAAATGTTCACTACGCTATGCCAAGCACTGGCAAACTATACCTGTAGGCCAAATTCATCCAACCACCTGTTTTAGTTAAGTTCTACTGGAATGGTATCACCCACTGCTGCTTCTGCTACAAAGGCAAAGCTGACAGTTGTGACAGAGATGTCTAGTGCACAAAGCCTAAAATATTTATTATTGGGCCCTTAACAGGAAAAGTCTGCTGTTCCCTGCGAAAGTTAAGCCCTACTGCCCCCCACCACTCCCAAACATGAGATTCTCGAGGGCAAAAGCAGGGGCTGAGTCATCCTGACATATGCAGCACCAGGAAGGGAGGGGTAGGGAGAGGGAAGTGGGATAAAAGGAAAAGAAACCTCGCCTATCAGAGATTCACAGAACTAATAGTTCCCAATCGTTAAGTGACTAACACGCGGTCACACAACTCATTAGCAGTCCAGCTGTGAAAGAATCTAGTTCTTCAAACTCCCCACATGCTACCACACCAGACTGTTAGCTTTTAGCACGATATATAGCCCCACTAATTTTCTAGTTCATGTACAATTTGCTTCACTCTCCAGGGTAGTTTTTGGTATTTACCTAAGCTAGTCTTAAATTCCAATGCTATAACTGGACTGCACTACTTGTTTTTTCTTCCCCCCAAGCCTGATCTCTGCCAGGAAACTGTCGGTTAGAATGCCCCTTTCTTAACACTGTAAGAGATACTAGTGCTGACATCAGTAAAGTGCTTAGTGTGAATCATCCGTCAGAGAGATCGGATGTAGAGGGGGCTGCAACAACACACACAGCACATCTCTGCCAGCCGCTTGGGCCCAGCAGTTTGTGTCCTCAGGTGGACGAATCTCCTCCTCTCCATTTCCCCACCCAGTGATGTCAAGAGAGCCCCCTTCAGAACCAAACTCTTGACCTAAGGAGGCCCCACCAAGTCAGCAAGCTGCTGGGCACTACAGCCTGAACTGAGTCAGGAGCCCTAGCCTGGAATGCTGCATCCCCTACTATGACTATGACCCCGAAGTTTGAAGGCTACTGAACGTGACCTCCTTCAAAGGCCAGTGATTTTTAAAGTGGCATCAATCACTCTACCTCTGATTTCATCTCACACCACTCACTAATTATTGGGCCCCATTAGCTTAGCAATGATAGGGTCTTCCTCTTCACCCTACACTTTTATCTTCATGACACTTCTGTGAGGAAGCAGCTGTCCGCTCAAAGCCAGATGCAAAACTTACTGGTGGGCTCTAACCTGGGACTGTGGCCTTGACAACATATTCTAATCAAGTGAGCCAGTAATATGTAGCTTCCAGGAGCCAGAAATTTTCACCTGATAGAACAGTCTTGCTTCTCCTAGACAAGTAGTTACTTCTCTTCCTATTTTTTTTAAAAATATTTATTTATTTGGCTGCACTGGGTCTTAGTTGTGGCATGAGGGCTCTTTAGTTGTGGCATGCAAAGTCTTAGTTGCAGCCTGTGGGATCTAGTTCCCTGAGCAGGGATCGAACCTGCATTGGGAGCACAGTCTTAGCCACTGAACCACCAGGGAAGTTCCTTCCCTTCCTATTTTTATACATAATATGAACACATTCTACCTTTTACTAATATATCTATACCTACGCATAGGGTAGCTAAGTCATCTGATCCCTCTGCTGCTGCTGCTAAGTTGCTTCAGTCGTGTCCGACTCTGTGGGACCCCATAGACGGCAGCCCACAAGGCTCTCCTGTCCCTGGGATTCTCCAGGCAAGAACACTGGAGTGGGTTGCCATTTCCTTCTCCAATGCATGAAAGTGAAAAGTGAAAGTGAAGTCGCTCAGTCGTGCCCAACTCTTTGCGACCCCATGGACTGCAGCCTACCAGGCTCCTCCGTCCATGGGATTTTCCAGGCAAGAGTACTGGAGTGGGGTGCCATTGCCTTCTCCATCATCTGATCCTACTTGCTGACAAATCCATACCTCAGTACACTAGGGTCAAGATATGGTCAAGGGCCCAGTTAACAGACTACGCCCATGAATACAGGCCACGATGAGGTAGCTACCAACTGCCTCAGGGATCTGCTCATACTTGAGGGTTATCTCTCACATCAAGAAAAGCCATAAGGGTATGCTAAACGTTAGCTGTCAAACTTCTCAGAACTCAAAACAAAAGCCAAGTGAGGTCTTCCCTGTGTGACACCATCCCTAAATGTAAGCAAGGTCAGTTACTTTTAAAAGTGAACGTTGTGACTTTCCCATTTTCTCCGCTTTTCCAGGCCCTTCCACAGACCAATCTCCAAGTGTCATTTTTATTGAAAGGCAGCCAACTTTTCTTCATTACCACTTGCTGGAAAAACTCTTTAAATCTCTTCTTCCTGGTTCTTCTCTATTTCATCACCACTGTTTAGTAAGGTATAAATGGGTAATAAATACTCACCCCAGGCTGATAAATCAGTCAGTGGTTTGGTAAGGGAGGTAGATGCCTTATCTGTGAAGTTCAATTTTCCATGCTTTGTCTCTTTTCCTACCTCCCCTCACAACATACAAATACCTCCTCCAGAAAGTCTTCTCCAAGTCAGCAAATGGAGGTATAAGACAACTTATACCTCATTTGATGTACTGGAGGCATTTATCTGAACAGATGAATACATACACTTGCCTTGGCTGTCTCAATGAGTTTTTTAACCTCAGTCTCAGAAACTGAAAGCATAACCTCCTAGGTTCTGTGACTGCTCACTCTAACCTTCTGTACTCAGACAAGAGTTCGCTTCATTATGCCACTTGATAACACTGCCCTAGAAATTCAAGTTAATTCTGGTCACCAACAAGAGGAATCCATATACTATTTTGATTTTCCCCAGTCTTGGGATGGCAAGTTCCAATACATGAATGAATGTCAGATCCAGTATCAGGAAAGCCTGACACAGTAACTAACACTGCCCATGTTCCTGGCTGCTTTCCTTTGTCATGATGCCCTCCTCCCCTCCATCCTGCTCCTAAACCATAATTCAAGGAAGATCCACCCACTGGCTGCACACAGCTAATGTGGGAGAATAGGACTAACATGTGTCAATGCTGGTCAACCTGAACCAATCCTCCAAACAACTCTATGAGATCGGAACTAACATGATTCCATTTCTATGGTGAGAAAACTGATGCTTAGTAAAGTTAACAGGCAGAGAAGTGACGTAAGAGACATACCCACTTGCTTTTAATGTTCTTTCTGACCATACAACACAGACGGTTTTCTTTACTCAGATATATTACTTAGGATTATAAACACTTACATACTCATTTCATTTCACCAACCTACTCTGTAAGTTCTTTGGGTAATCACACAGAAGCAGAATATACATGGGACTTGGCCATCAAAACATCAGATTTGAGTTCAAATCTCAGTTCAATTACTTACTAACTGAATGACCTTAAGCTAGTGACTCATCCTGAGACTCAGTTTACTATTCTGTAAGATGGTGATGGTGAGTCAAAGTGAAAGTCGCTCAGTCGTGTCCGACTCTTTTCGACCCCATAGACTATACAGTCCATGGAATTCTCTAGGCCAGAATACTGGAGTGGGTAGCCTTTCCCTTCTCCAGGGGATCTTCCCAACCCAGGGATCAATCCCAGGTCTCCCGCATTGCAGGCAGATTCCTTACCAGCTGAGCCACAAGGGAAACCCAAGAATACTGGAGTGGGTACCCTATCCCTTCTCCAGCGGATCTTCCCAACCCAAGAATCGAAGCAGGGTCTCCTGCATTGCAGGTGGATTCTTTACCAACTGAGCTATCAGGGAAGATGGTGATGGTACCCACTAAGAACTATCGTTAGAAGTAAATGAGATGTTTGCTGATTGCTATTTCAGAGGGTGGCATGTAAAAATATTGGTTCCCACGCTACTTGCCATAAAACCTAGAGCAAGTCACTTAAACTGCTAAGCCTGTTTATTCATCTCTTAAACTAAAAGGGAAAAAGTGAAAGTGAAGTCACTCAGTCATGTCCAACTCTTTGCAACCCCATGGACTGTAGCCTACCAGGCTCCTCTGTCCATGGGATCTTCCAGGCAATAGTACTGGAGTGGACTGACATTAAAATGGTTGTGAGGATGAAACAAGATGTGTCAACGCTCTCTGTTAACTGTAAAGCACTAGAAAAATGTAAGGAATGGTCCCCAATAGAGCTTACCACAATGCTGCTCATAAAATAATTTTCAGTAAATGTTTGATAAATGCTACCAACATAAAACTTTCTTAATGTTGACATGAACCAAATTATCTGAGAGCACTAATAACTCAGGGTCAATCTTTCTGCCCAGAGAACAAGATGTAGAGTCAATTCAAAAAAACTTGTTAAGAAACATTTTACTTCACTCTACCACACGGACCCTGGACTCTCATCTTCATGTAATATTTAAACCTTCCTCATGAAAGGAAACTAATAAGGAGATTTCCCTGGTGGTCCAGTGGTTAAGAATCCACCTTTCAATGCTGGGGGCAGGTTCCAATCCATGGGTTCAATCCCCAGTCAAAGAACTAAGATTCCACATGCAATGGGGGCAACTAAGCCCATACCACAACTCCTGAACCCACGTGCCACACAAGAGAGAAACCTATGCACCACAACTAAGACCAGACACAACCAAACAAAACTATATTTTAAAAAGTAAACTAATAAGCCACGTGGTAAATAACTTGAACCTCACTTTGACTGGCTTTGGTGTGCTTTTGTACTTTTTAAAGTCAGGAAATTCGAAACAATTTTTACAGAGTACAATGTTACTGTGAAGTAGATAAAACAATATTCAAAGCTTCCACCTTCTGCAACCCCACTGTCTTCTTTCAAGCTTCCTCTTACATCCCACTGCTGTGGACAGACATAGGACATCTTAGCTACAGTGAAAGTGCCAATCGAAAGCAAAACAAGCTCATCTCCAAGAACTGCTAGTTCACACCGTCCTCAAGTTGAGCTGGAATTAAGTATTTCCTTTAAAAGGCCTGTTCTTCCATTTCCTGCTGGGTCAGAGTAAACATCCAGTTTGTATCAACAGGTTTAATTGAACACAGCACTTACTATTTCAGCAAGATGAGCCATCATGTGATGGATCTCCCACTGCACAGGTAGTATTCCCCAAGACCACAGTTTTCTTCCAGGGATTTCAGGGCACTTTTAGTTCCCTTCTAAAATGCTTAAACAATCCACCATCTTAAAAACAAAACAAAACCCAGGCTCATGCTCTTAAGTGAGCTGAACTTTTCATGTCCTTCCAGCAACATGTAGCTACCCAGATTAGCTGTTTTCAGTAACATAAAGAGCCCCAAAGGCTCCTCTAATCTCAGCAAGAATCACAAAGCATCCTCAAAGGTTCGTTTCAAGGGAAAACTAATATAGGTTACTCATAAACATCTCAACTAATGAAGAATGGATAAATGAGACCCAAAGAGAGCTCTTCAACCTAATTTTAGTCTTAGTTTCGGACTCCTTTTTCAAGACTTGGCAATCAGACCTTGTGGTAAGGTCTGAGAGTAAGAAAAGTAAAGATTCCGGTAGTCCCTAATCTATTACCTCCTGTTTTCTGAAAGAGTGGGTAAACAACTAGTTTACAATAATGCTAGAAGACAACTGATCAGCAGAAAGCAAAACCTTAAAGGCAAAGATAATCCGCAAATTAATAACCAAGAACTATTTATACCTGAGGTCAAATGTAAGCAAAGAACTACTTCTTAACAGCTCCCACACTGAACAGTCCCATCCACACCACTCCAGCCTCTCTCACACAAATGGCGGCACTTTGTGGTACAAGAGCAGAATCCTAGTTATCTTTTAAATTTGAAGAAAAATCTATCTTCTTTCAGATAATCTTTCCTCAACTGCTTACTAAAGGCTGTTACTTAGTGACAGACTTCTCGTACTCTACAAACATTAAAGACTAACACAGAGCCTTTTCTCCCTTCAACACACCAGGCATAAGCTATTTTATTTGAACCTTTTAAGATCTCTTCTGCTAACAGATCATCCGAAGATCTCTTAGGAGAAGTAAACCAGGGTTTCAAAAATCCACAGGTATAAGAATGAGACAGTCTGTATGCAACAGTCTTTAATATGAAACCCAAGACCTTTCTGAATCTGTCCTCAGACATCACTAAAAAAACAGAAAAGAAAAGAAAAAAAAAACACATGGGGTATTTCCCTGGAATTCAGAAAAAAGGGAGCCCCAGATTTGAGGTAACTACACACTGCCAGCCTCAGTTACCCTGTGTTGTTTCAGCTGCCTGAGTGTTCCCTTGCTTTGCTGAATTGTAGCAAACACACTACATTCCCAAGTGGGGCAAAAGAATATACATTATTATAATTTTTATAGAGGGAAAAATTTCATCACACTAATTCAACAGACTTAATGAAAGACAGCTGCTACAAAAACTGAAGGCCTAACTTATTAATTCAACAAATATTTATGAAGCACCTACTCTGTGCAAGGTTCTGTATGTTCAGTGAGGAACAAAACAGGTATAGTTACCATTCCCACAAAACAAAGTTTGGTGAGATAGGAAAGTATGCACAATTATAATCACAAAAAAGCTATGAATAGGTGACAAGTCCCAATTTGCCCAGGATACATTAATCTAAACTTGTCTCAGTGTAAAACAAAAGCACTGCCCTCTTCTACTCTCAAAAATGTCCCATACTGGACTGGAAATGATACATCACCTTATCTCTGAAGGCTAGAGTACTGTAAAAGAAAATAATGGAGGCAACCACTTTAGCCTGGGGGATCAGAGAAGACTTCTTGAAAGAGGTGCCATTAAACAGTTCTGATGGATACGGTTCTAGTCATTCTGAGAAGGTGTTCCAAGTAGAGAGAACAGCAAAACTCAAACAGGGCTTGGGTACAATATTGATCAACATGAACTTCAGCTGATGGAACTGAAGAATCAGAAAAGTTATCTGAAAGTTCCCAAAGACCAATTTATATAGCCGAGATTAAAATATCCTAAGCCTCTAAATTTGTTAGACTTCAAAATTCAAGCATAAAGACAAAAATGAAGCTCTATGGCAGTAGTTTTCAAATTTTTGTAGGTCATGAATCCCTCTGAGAACCTGAAAAATACTCCAGATCTTCATCCAGGAAATACATGTATATTCTTGTGCGCACACATACACAATTTCAAGAGGTTCAGAAGGAAAGCCCATAGCCAACCCCACCCACACTGGAAGTTCACACATGGACTACAGGTTAAGGATGAGGGGGGAGCTCTCTTTCACAAAGGACAAAAGCCAGCTCTCAACTCTATTTCTCTATCAGCAGGCATTAAGACATTTCTTAAAATCTTCGGAAGATATCAGGGAACAAAGAGATAAAAACTACAGTGAGATAGATATATATATATATATATTTAAATATGTCAAAACAAGCCAATTGTAAATCACTGAAAAAAAAGAAAAACAAAGAAGGACAATATATGTACCATCAAGAGTCAATGAGACTCAAATTTCCCATCATTTTGGAGACCCAGAACTGCCCTCAAGTCCTTACCTTACTAACGTTGAGTGAAGCTAGGGGAGGAGGGGTTTCTGTTCGGTCATTAATTATTTCCACTTCTGAAACATACTGTAAGTTTATAAGCAAGATGTCTGCGTGGTTGGGCTTTCCACTGGAAGAGGGACATTCTGGTGAAAAAAAATAAAGTTAAGGAAAACAGGGGCAAGCAGAGCACTGACACATCCCAAAGGGGCATGGGAAACACAGTTCTCGTGAGGCTTGTGTAAAAGGTGTGCCACAAGCAAGAGGGGGGAGTCCCACAAGAATCACAGCTCTTCTCAGCAAATCTTTGCCTATCACCTTCCTCCCGCTCAACCCCATAACCAAAAGATCTCGATCTCAAGCTTTACAAAGCCAAATACAACTCAAAATTTGAAGCCTCAACAGAGTTTCCATCACCTTCTCTCTACTGGTTTTACGAAGAGGCTTAATGTAGTTTTAATGCTGTATGTATACTGCCTGTCTTGAACCTAACGAACCACACAGGAGAGCAAGTACCCTCTGTTCTTGGTATACTTCCTATATCTAAACTTTTTCTGATTTGAGACTTTCCATTTTGCAGAGGCAAAAACTACAGCACTGGAAAGGAAGCTCATTCAAGGTGACCCAGCTAGTTAACCCACTCATCCATCCATTCATTCTCCAGCCATTTCTCAAAAGCATATTGCATGTCAATTGAAAGAGTAATTCCTCATTCCAAAACCCTTCCAACTAAACCACTAATGCAAAAGATCTTATATGGTCCAAGTACGAATTCTTGTGTTTAACAAAACCAAGAAAACCCAAC
Organism: Capricornis sumatraensis; assembly: GCF_032405125.1. NCBI lineage: Eukaryota > Metazoa > Chordata > Mammalia > Artiodactyla > Bovidae > Capricornis > Capricornis sumatraensis. The sequence continues at coordinate 94,037,566 of NC_091076.1, forward strand.
TATTCGAGCTGTAATTAGTTTCAAAGGATATTTTCCTAAGCTAGAAATCTACAACTAGTGTTTAAATGAAGTGGTTAAGTTTAAATGAAGTTGGTTAAAATACTTGCCAGTCAAAGGCAGCAGACCCAGTAAGAAACTTCCTTTTGAAAGGTGCCAAAAAGATAACTCTTAAAAAAAAGAAAAAAATCCAAATAAATCCACCTGTGGCTCAAATATAAGGAGGAGGTGGTATTACAACCAGGAAGTATTTTGTTTCCAAGATTGAGCTTCCTGGAGTAATTCAGAAATCATTTCCACACCAAAGAAAGAGGCCACCTTTTCCATTCTGTTTAACACTGCCACATTTAAAAGGCAAGGCTACTACTGTGGAGAAGTCAGGATTCCATGTGCTGGCCTGAGCAAAAGATACCTTACTCTTTCACCTGTAACCCACACGTCCATACACAAGCCCCTGAAAAACGTGGTCCTCTCTCTGGACCAGGTTTCCAGGACAAACATCTCCAAAAGAGCAACTTCCAAATGACTGAGAAGCCTACAATTCAGCACCCCGTCCCCAATGGCACCATGCACACACAAGCACCAGCAAAACAAGCCCCTATCCCCAGTTCTGCTACAAACTCTGTCCTGCAATTACTCTCCCCCAAACAAGCGAGGCCCATTTGGTCAAACACCACCGCCCTTCCGTGGACCACATCCTATCAGTAGACAACCCCTCCTGAACTCCATACCCATGTCCCACTCACTAGCAGTTCCTTACTCAACACACCCCCTCCCTACTTGATTCCACCCGCCCCTCTTCCATCCGGGCTCCAATCACCAGCCCTCTCCCACGACCACCCCTCTCCTGATCACTGGGTGCCCTCTCCTAGCGTTTCCCCCGAAAAGCCATCAAGTCCCCCTCCACCCACCCTCGTTCGCGGCCCAGCTCCCACAAGGGGAGGGCGACAAGGGTCCCCAAGGCGGACCAAGGGACCAGGGAGAGGGGGAGGGGAGCTCAGGGTCGTGCGCATGCGCTCCGGACGCCGCGGTAGCCGGTCGCCCCTAGGCCCGGAGAGGGCCCCAGCCACCGCCGTCGTCCCCCGCCCCCCCACCACCGCACATACACGCCGGCCCGGCCTCGGGCTCCACGCAGGGAAGGATACTTAAAGCCAGCATTTTGGACTGGTAGTCGAAGGCTACCACCTCGCCCTGCAGCCGCTGCTCCTGGCACGTCCGGCACGACACCTGGCTCCCAACGCTGAAGTACTCGCCCGGAGGAGCCGCCATCTTGGGAGAGCAGCCGCGGCCGGCGGCGGCGGCGGCAGCAGCGGGCGAAAGCCGGGCCCCCAGTGAGCGCCGCGCCGCGACGCACGGGGCGTGCTGACGTCACACGCCAGGGCGTGGCCTGGACTGGGTGGGGCGGGAGCCTAGGTGGAAGAGGAAAGGAGAGGAAATAAAAGAGGGATCTGAATAATTATGTTTGTACAACTGCGCCCACTTAGTAAAGTGCTTGCAAGGTCCATTTTAGAAGTTAAAGATAAATGACCTATGTGGAATGAAAAGGGGAGACAGGAGAGAACTGCAGTCTCCGTTATGTACACACCTTGACACGAGTTTAATGAATGAACTCTATTACATATGAGGAATCCGAGGTTCAGAAGACTAAACGAAACTTGCTCAAAACGATTACACCTAATTACAAAGTGGTAGTGGGAAGGACACTGGCTACAGAATTAGCTAAACCAGAATCGGAATTCCACTGAGTTACATGACCTTGAGCAAACTACTAAGCCTGATTCTGTTTATTCCTTCTGTACTATCTATTGAGTATCCAACAACCCTTCGATGTAGGAATCGATATCCTCATTTTACAGATGAAGAAACTAAGTCTTAGACTAAACTTTGCCAGGGTTGCACAACTAGCAAGGATTCAGTCTGTTTCCAAAAATGGTGCCATTAACTTTTATGCTGTATTAGGTAACACTTCACATAGTAGTTAGGAGGAGTGGAAGATAATGAAATAATGTGTACAAATGCATGACATGTAGTTACTACGTGGTAGTTTCTCCAGGATCACCCATTACCGTTGAAACTCAAGATGCTTCCCCATCACCTCTCCAGAGCCAGGAGGAGCAGTGGTAGTGTCAAAGGAAGCCTTGGGGCAAGAGTTTTGCCCCCCCCCCATTAACGACTATCTAATATACAAAACAGTTTTCTTAACATGTAAGTATGATGCAGATGTATTTTCAACCCTAATATCAACAGTCGCCACCCCTAACCCAACTACCCCTCCACTATAGAAATTCTAGAGCCTCATGTAACAACAGGCAGAGAAGATGGCAAAGGACCAGTCCTGACACTATTTAACATGAACAAATTTCAAAAGTGTTTTCATTCCTTGCAAGGGACTTCAACTTCATATTACTACAATCATTGTAACAGAAATAAGTATATTTGGGCTTATTTCAGAGAAGTTTCATGTCTCCCCCATAACAAGTCATATGTAACTGCCACTCAGCTTTTCATGTACATTGTGATTATAGGTTCTCAGGCACAGAGCCAGGCACTGTTAGGAAAAGCTTTCTGGAAGAAGTGAAAAATCTGAGACCTGATGGACAAGCAGGGAGATTGGCCAGGTACCAGCAAGAGGGAACTGCAGATGCCAGGACCCATAAAAGGAAAGAGCTTGGTGATTCCAGGGAGCATAAAGTAGCTTAGAAATATATCATTAAACTGAGTGTGGGACTGGACTGATAAAGGCTATCTTAGCTTGAGCACAAGCAAACTTTCAAAAGACTTAGAAAATGTGAATTTTTTCCTTGGGGCAATTGAAAAACATTTAGCAAGGGAATGAAATATGAATCCAGATTCCCTTCCCCATAAGTTTTTAGTTAGTGAAATTAATCTCTTTCCAATTAGAACCCAGATTTATATCCTTACTTTCACCTCTCAAAGAACTCATGAAGAATAAAGTTGCTTGAGGTAGGGAAGCAACCACTTCAACAATCTCCCCCACCTCAACTCTGCCTCTAGGTAAGACCTCACCTAGACTAGCTGAGATTTCCGTTTTCTGTGTGTGTTCCTCCAGAGGATTATTCTAATTTTTGTCGTAGGTGTGTGCTCCTTCTCCTCCCTCACCATCCTAGCTATCTCAAGGTTTACCTCCCCAGAGGGGTTTTGGAAGCCAAGATGACAGGATGACGAAAGGAGAGGGGCAAAGCGAGCTTAGAACTGGGAGGAAGTGTGACATAAGTCTATGCTACGTGTAAGAACTCTCAAGCCTTCAGGAACGACCGACCCCTCAAAATCAAGAGGCTGATCTGTTGGCCACCAAATCAACAACGGATGAATTCAAGCAGGAAAGTCTTGGACTGGCGGGTCGGCTTAGCCACCTGTGTGTGCAAATTAAGGGTCCCACTTCAGCGCTGACTGGGGATGCTTGGCTTCCCGGAGCAAGGGTTGTCTCTACCCTTCTCTCCAAGACATCTCCAAATGTCTTTGGAGGGTAGCGGTACTGGAGGAGAAAAGTCTGGTCCGGAAGGAACCCTTGCTCTGGATATTACATGTCCGTCTTCACAGCAGCAAAGTAAGGACCCTGGACACACCGCCGATCCTCAGGTTAGTCTGTCCCATGACCCGGAAGAGCAGCAAGAGCCGCCTCTACGCCCTACGTCCACGTGCCGGCAATAGCAGCCACGTGGGGCTCTGCGGAAACGCCTTCGCAAAGATTTGTCCCCTACGCTGCCCAGTAGAGAGGAAGGGCTGGGAACAGCGCAGGAGGAAACGGTACCGGCTGGAGGCTCGGCTCGCGCGAACCTAGGGCTGCGAGGGGCGGGGTCGAGGGCGGGGTTTTCACTGGTCCCCGCCAGGGGGCGGGGCCTCAGTTCCGAAGGGTGGGCTCTGGAGGGCAGTGAGTAGCAGTTTACTCGTCGCCTGGACTCCTCGGCTTCCGCCCTGCATCAAACCCTGGCCGCACCAGCCCGGGAGTCGCCATGGAGTCCACGCTGGGCGCGGGCATCGCGATGGCCGAGGCGCTGCAGAACCAGCTGCCCTGGTTGGAGAACGTGTGGCTCTGGGTCACCTTTCTGGGCGACCCCAAGAGCCTCTTTCTGTTCTACTTCCCCGCGGCCTACTATGCGTCTCGCCGGGTGGGCATTGCGGTGCTCTGGATCAGCCTCGTCACCGAATGGCTCAACCTCGTCTTCAAGTGGTGAGACAGCGAAGCCCTCCGGCGGCCTGGCCCCCCACCCCCAAGGGCCCTGAGCCTTGTGCAGACCCTGATTCTTCTCAGAAACTGCCTCAAAGGCCTGGCTCCCCCCTCCACCCCTACCCCCACCCCCAGGAAAACTTAAGACCTCCCCACCCCTACCCCATGGCCACTGACTTTTCCTCTTTGAGCATCTTTGTCCATCTTGAACTCAGACCTCAGAGTCCCCATCCTAATCATTAGACTAGTGTTTAACGGGCCTGATCAGATAAATCACTTAAGGGGGCGTGTTTAAAATGCAAATATCCCATCCCACCCCCGACATACTGATTCTGAAACTCCAGGGGAGAGCCTGGGAATCTGTATTTTTTAAAAACATCAATGATGACTTAAGTAGCAGAAGGTCCTGCTTCTCAACTCACTCTTTGATTCATTTCTTCATTCATTTATTTAATAGAGTTTTTAAGAAGCTTGCTTTGTGCCAGGCTTCAACACTGGCTTTTCAGGACAGAAAAGGCTTCCAAGTTAAGGTGTGGTCACCGGGCCATGGCCATCAACATAAGGAGCATTTGAAAACTTGCCAGAAATGCAGAATCTCAGGCTCCAGGTGGGAGCTCCTGAATCATTATTACATTTTAGCAAGGACCCCAAGTGGTTCATGTGCACAGTAAATTTCAAAAAGCACTGGGGCTAAAGCTTTGCTTTTTAGGGAACACTTTCTCTTCTTGCTTTTCACGTTCATTCACTAGTAGGCTCTGACACAGACTCAGGCAAGTGGGTAGGGCCCTTGGGGCTTATCTCTTTGTGCCACCTGTTCTTTTGGGTGCAGAAGGGAGCTATACTTCCCGCTGGGCATGCAACTGCACCTCTCCTCACCTCACCATCTATTGCCATATTGCCAGCCTGGGGGAGGGAAGGGGGTTTCATAGGAGGCACTTGAATGGGCTAGAATGACTTGCTGAAAAACCAAATACCTTCCCTTCCACTTCTCTCTACCAGGGCTTCATCCCTACTATAAACAGTAAAGCAGTTGTCTAATCATTTCCTTCCTACTGAGTTGCCCTTTGCTTTGTGCTGTTCTCCCTCGGAGTCTGTATCAGCCTTCCCTTCTCGTCCTGTTCCCCTAAGACCATTGATTCCCACATGGCAAAGCCCCTATTCATTTCCTAAGTATATGTTGAGTATCTGGTGTGTGAACCAGGCTCAGTTTTTGGCGGGGAGAGGCAGGTCCCTGTCCCAGCCCTTGGCTTCCTGGTCAGCATCTCTGCTATTCTCCCAGCCTTTTCTTTTTCTGGCCATAGCAGCCTTTTAGTCTGCTGTGTGTTTTCCAGGGTCCAGCGAAGCACCTAGCTAAGCCAAGGGATTTTAAACTGTTTTGTCTTCTTTATTCTCCCTCAGCTTCCCTGTGCATTCCCCGCCTCCGTTTTGTTTTGTTTTTAATAGAAGGACTTTATTTATTTATTATTTTGGCCACACTAGGTCTTCACTGTGGCGTGGGGGCTCTTAATTGTGGTGCATGGGCTTTCTCTAGCTAAGGCACATGGGCTTCTCCTTGGGGGATGCTCAGGCTTCTCTTGCTGCGGCGTGTGGGTTCAGTCACTGCAGCACATGGGCTTAGTTGCCCTGCAGCATGTGGGATCTTAATTCCCCAACCAGGGATTAGACCCATATCCCCTGTGTTAGAAGGCGGACCACCAGGGAAGTCCCTCCCCCTTTTCTTATATTTGTTTTATTTATTAGTTGGCTGTGTCAGGTCCTAGTTGTAGCACATAGTATCTTTAGTTGCAGCACGCACATTGTTAGTTGCAGCAAGGGGATTCTAGTTCCCTAACCAGGGATCATACCTGGACCTCCTGCATTGGGTGTGTAGAGTCTTAGCCCCTGGACCACCAGGGAAGCCCCACCCCCACTACCATTTTCAAACATGAGAGACTTTCCTAAGTAACTGAGGCTGGAATTTGGGAAATAGAGAAAAGAGAAGCAGCAGAGTGAGGGTCTGGGAAGGAGAGGGAGAGTCAGGTCCCGGGCTCTCTGTAAATGACAAGAGCAGAGCTGGCCTTGCAGTGGGAGGCATAAGGATGGGACTTTTGAGCATCTCAGAGCATGCCCACACACACCACAATCTCTTGCCTCCTTATCACTTTTTTAAAAAATGCACACTTTCTCCTGTTCCAAGATAAAAAAACCGTGGCAAGGCAGTGACCCAGAATCAGATGTCCTCTCTGATTCCACCCTATAAGCCCTTCAGAGTATTCCAGGTGTCCATCTGCCTCACCCCCATTCCCCTGGCCTTTGTGTGTGTATGTATGTATGTATGTATGTATAATGGCATCTGCTCTCTTCTAGGTTTCTCTTTGGAGACAGGCCCTTTTGGTGGGTCCATGAGTCTGGGTACTATAGCCAGGCTCCAGCCCAGGTTCACCAGTTCCCCTCTTCTTGTGAAACTGGCCCAGGTGAGAAGCCCCAAACTTCCCTCGCCCAATGTGGTTAGTGTTTGGTGAGTGTTCAGTAGTACTTTTCAGCTGGGACCACCTAATCATCAGAGGCCTAGTCTCCCAGTTACTGGACCAGAGAAAGAAACCCAGGGAAGAAACGTAGGAGAAAAACGCCCATGCCAGTGTGCCAGTTACTCACCTTGTATTGACTAGAGCTAGGTTGTCAAGGCAGAAGTCTGACAGCAGTGACTGCAGGCTGGGTGGGGGGTGGGGAGGCTTCAGGGCAGAGGGAGCTATGGCCAGTGCTGGAGGAAGGCTCTCTCGTGGCCACAGGGAGGCAGCTGTGTTGAGCTATCACCAGGTGCACCTGGGCTCCCACCAAACTTAGCTCCCACCACGAACTGAGTTTCTGAATCCCCCGGCAGGCAGCCCTTCTGGACACTGTATGATCACAGGAGCAGCCCTCTGGCCCATAATGACGGCCATCTCTTCCCAGATGGCCACTCGGGCCCACAGGTACACCTTGGCATTGCCCACCAGTGGGGGTGGGGTGATGGTACCCTGGACCCAAAAGCCCTGCAGCAGGGTGGCCTGAGAGCTGGAGTTCTGGGGACCCCAGGTTATTTGGTCCAAGTGCCTGGGTGCTCGGGGAAGCCCAGCAGTGCATGGACATCTCGTGAACCATCTGCTTCTCTTCTTTTTAGCCGCTGGGTGAGGGTGATTCCTAGCTTGGCTTATTGCACCTTCCTGCTGGCGGTCGGCCTATCTCGGGTCTTCCTCTTAGCACATTTCCCTCACCAGGTGTTGGCTGGCTTAATAACCGGTGAGCCACTGGGGCAACGGGGTGGACCCGGAGGGTGCCATTGACAGTGGGAGGACCAGTGTATGATCTTCCCATTGTACGGCCAACCCCAAGTCCCCCTTCTGACAAACTACCCTGCTGTTTGGGGTGAGGGTCATATCCCCAAACTCCTTGAAGCTGCTGTCACCCTGCTTCCCTAGGTGCTGTCCTGGGCTGGCTGATGACCCCCCAGGTGCCCATGGAGCGGGAGCTAAGTTTCTATGGATTGACCTCGCTGGCCCTCTTGCTGGGTGCCAGCCTCATCTACTGGGCCCTCTTTACACTGGGCCTGGATCTTTCGTGGTAAGTTCTGCTTTGAAGCTTGGGGAAGTAGGAGCCTGTCCTGCCTCCCCTATATCTGGCCTGGTGGCTCTCTGGTTCGCTGTTGTTCAATAGGGACACATTACTAGTTCACATACAGTCTCCTGAACATGGCGGTAGACCCCAAACGGATAGAAAGCCATCAGCCCTCTGGGTCCCAGAGGACCACCTCTCCTGGCAAAGACTCTTGCTCTCCACAGGTCCATCAACCTAGCCTCTAAGTGGTGTGAGCGGCCCGAGTGGGTGCACTTGGACAGCCGACCTTTTGCCTCCCTGAGTCGTGACTCAGGGGCTGCCCTGGGTCTGGGCATCGCTCTGCACTCTCCCTGCTATGCCCAGGTACGGCGGGCACACCTGGGATATGGCCAGAAACTAGCCTGCCTTGTGCTGGCCATGGGGCTGCTGGGCCCTCTGAACTGGCTGGGCTACCCACCTCAGATCAGCCTTTTCTACATCTTCAATTTCCTCAAGTACACCCTCTGGCCATGCCTGGTCCTGGCCCTCGTACCCTGGCTGGTACACACATTCAGTGCCCAGGAAGCACCACCCATCCGCTCTTCCTGACTCTAGGTGCCTCCTGCACCCACCTCCCCTCACAAAGCTTGTGCTCTGTGACCTCCACCCTTGGGAGGCAGCTCCGTCCACTTCCAGCCCCCAGCGAGCCCTGCTCATGTTGAATTTTCTAGTTCTCCCACCACCTGGTCACAGCCCCAAAGAGGGGCCTTTTCTCTCCCAGGAAGTTCCTCCTGCCTTCCCTCGCAAGTCCCCGAAGAGCAAAGGCAACAGTGAGAACAGTGGGTTACTGTAACACTGTGAGGGGCTCGGAGCAGCCCCAATAAAGCCCTTCCACACCTCTGGACTCCTCTCTTGCCTCTGTGCACACCTCCACCAGACTTGGCTACGCACATGCAGGGCAACCCTTGACAGACCGCTTGTTCTGCACCCACTCCAACCCTGTGCCCACAGAGGCTGAGAGTCAGAAGGAAAAGCAAGCCCTTTAGCCCTGGGCCCCCTTCCTACCACCACCACCTCAGCCACACAGAGGTCCCAGGAGATTCTGTGGCTACGTTCAGGGAACCCTGTTCTTTAACCTACAGGACAGAGATCCCACTCCCTCCCACCCCAGCCTCTGTTTCCTAAATTGTTTAGTCCAGGGACTGGAGAAAAGAAGAGTAGGAAGCCCAGAGAACAGAGACATTGGCCCCAGAAGGCATTGCCAGAAACAAGTTTATTTCCACGAGGACACACAGTGTAACAGGTTACAGGATACTTAACTGAAATCTATGTCCAGGGAAACAAAGCAGGGCGTGGGTTTACATGAGAACCAGACAGGCCATGGGAAGAGGGAGGGGAAGGGGCCCAGAGCTGGGGCTCAGCCCCACACCCCAGGAAGATCTCGAACACACAACACGCAAGACACGGTGCATGATAAACCTGTGGTGATGGGACTCCTGCCCCTCCCCTGGCTCCCTCAACCCTGCTCAGGCCCCCATTAGGATAATAAATATGTAAACAGATTGGTGGGGCCCTGGGGAGGGGAAGAAGGAAAGAATATGCGGGGTTCGGGAGAAGGAGGGAGGAAGACTTAGCCCCCCAGGAGCTTCTTCCCATCTTTGGTTTCCCATAGGCTGGACAGCATTCCCTAAAAGTCTTGTGGGCTCCTAGCCCTGGAAACAAGGCTAGGCCGGGCTCCTGGGAGAGAAAAGTACAGCTCCCAGCCTCATCCAGCTCTTAGTTTCCCTGGGCGTGGTCCACTAAGGAAGCCCAGAGGAAGGGAAGCTAAAGCTGAGGGCAGGCTCCTGGGTTCTGTCCCTGCTCCTTCTGGAACCCGCACCCACTCTCACCCTCCCCAGGCTTCAAAGCCAAAGGTCCTAGGAGGGAGTTGGGCCCTGACCCTTCTGCTTGCAGTATGCTGGGTGGCTGGGGAAATCTGGTCCTGAACAGCAGGGGGGCTCTCGCCAGCCTGGAGTCCCCCTGCAGGGACCACCTTCTCCCCTTCCTCAGACCGTGCTAGCAGAGGGGCAGGGAGGCCGACAGATTACAAGGGGGAGCAGGCCTGGTTCCGCAGCTCCTCTTGGTCCCGTAGAACCCGAGAGTCCAGCCCCCTCCCTCCCCAAAAACTTTCCCTCTCTCCAGCCCCTCAGCAGGGGAAACAGGACCTAAGGAGAGCAAGGCAAGGCTGCCCTGCCCACAGACCTCAGGCCCACATCCTAGAGCACAGAGCTGAGGCCAGGAGAAAGATGGAGGAGAAGGGGGCTCTGTGGAGATGGTGAGGACACCAGGAAAAATGGTGAGAATCGCAGGGCAGGAGCCCACCTCCCCTCCCCTCCACATCTTAAGACTGTAGAGAGACCCTCGGGATCCTCCCCTGGGGCTGGAGAGGGGAGGAAGGTGAAATTAAGGCATTTCTCCCTAAGTCAGCTGAAGCCAAGGCACCAAACTTGCTGTTCCCTCCTCACTTAGGGAGCCCCCAGAGCCAGAAGGTGCTTTCTGGGCCCCGTCCCCACCTTGAGTTGGCCCAGGCTCCAGGGGGAACAAGGACAGGACGCAGGAAGTGGGTGTGGGAAAGCACATGGGAAAAGGCCTAGACGGGGTACCCCTCACCCCTCAGAAAGAATAAACTTCTGAGACCTGGGCCACGGAGGCAGAAGAGGGGCCTGAGGCAGCTTAGGGGAGCAGCAGGGGCGAGGCTGAGAGACCCACACAGCACACGTTGTTGAATGTGTGACTTTTTGTTTTTAATAGAAAAAATAAACAAAATCACAATGATGAAGCCCAGAGAGATGGGGGCCAGGGCGTCACAGGGCAGGCTCCTGTTCCATAGGCTCCTCTGCCGGCCTGTGGGGACAAGCACAGAGAGAGGTGTTGAGGCAATGGTCGGGCGTGGGGTGGCTTGGGCGAGGGCTGCGAGATGGGGGCACGCCTACCTGGGGCTGTGCTCCCGGGCCGCAGCCGCCTGGGCCTGCTCGGCCCCCACCGACAGCAAGGCCATGGCACTCACAGTCTCAGCCTCCTCTGTCTCACCTGCCTGGGCCTCCCGCAGGGAACGGCCTAGGCCAGCCGCGAACCTCTGCACACAGCTCCAGTGTTTGCCTGTGGATGAGGGGTGGCCAGGGGGTCAAGGAGGGGCAGAAACCCCCAACCGTATGGACTTCCCCAGCCCTGGCGTGCACTCAGGTTTTTTGCCTCTACTCAGCAAGTTGGGGCCTGAGCCCCTCTGCCTGTCCCCACGTACTCTGGATCTCGATGACTTTCTCCAGCGTGGCCACTGCATTGACGTTGGGCTTTTGCTGCAAGACTGCCTCGTCCAAGGGCTGTAGCTGGCAGGGGAAAGAACAAGCTTCGGGTTGGGAGTGGCCATGGCTGCCCCTCTAACCACTCCAGTCAGCCCCATGACAGGGGCAAGCATAGCCTTTTGAGAAACCTCTATTCAGAAAGCCTTCTCTGGCTACCAGCTATCCTTGGGAACCAAAAAAGAGAAAAACCTCCCCAAGGACCCTGGGTGCTACCTGACCTGGGAAAGGGTCCCTCCCCAACCCCGCTGGCCCCTGCCTACCAGCCCACTTCCCCCAGCCCTTCTGTGCGCCCCTTACCTCCACGCTGAGCAGCGCCGAGACACAGGCCTCAGAGGCATCACAGATGGCGGTCAGGTCGTGGCCTCCCTCCAGGGCCAGCACCACCCGGCCCCCTGCCAGCGTCATCAGCTGCCTGGTCAAGTGGCCAAAACCTTCAGGGATGGGTGAAAGGAGGATGAAATGGTTAATGAAAGAAAGTCAACTCAAAAAAAAAAGTAAGAAAGGAGAGGAAAAAGAAACACAAGAGATGAGACGAACAGCACAAAATGCGATGGTGGCTTTAAACCTAAACAGATATCCATAATACTCAATGTCGTGGATTGAATGTCCCATTAAAGACAAAATGAAGAGACTAAGACTAATCCAGTTACACATCTCCTAAGGAGTATCATGAGAAACCACCATTGAAACACGCAGAGTCATCACTCTACAGCTTCATGAGGAGGTACACTCCCCCACTGCAGAAGGAGAATGGAGGATGCTGCCAGGAGGACTCCAAGTCTTAGACCTGCCCCAGCGTTCCTCCCAGGGCTTCCCAGGTGGTGCCAGTGGTAAAGAACCCGCCCACCACTGCAGGAGACATAAGAAAAGTGGGTTCAATCCCTGGGTCGGGAAGCTCCCCTGGAGAAGGAAATGGCAAACCACTCCAGGAAAGTACTCTTGCCTGGAGAATCCTATGGACAGAGGAGCCTAGTGGACTGCAGTCCACAGAGTTGCCAAAGGGCTGGACACAACTGAAGCAACTTGGCATGCAAGCACGCACAGCACTCCTCCCAGCTTCCCACTCGTCCCCACCATCTTCACTGCTCCATAGCCTCCCTCAATCCCCCAGCAGGCTCACATCTGGCGGTGACAGAGTAGCCACCCAGCGGAGACAGGTGTCCCTCAACAGCATCAAAGCCAGCAGAGACCAGGACCACATCAGGTGAGAACTCGTGGGCAATGGGCATCACCACTGTCCTGCAAAGGGAGGGCCCGAGCTGACCCTGGCAGGTGACTCGGCCAGGCCTATCTCCCCACAGGGCTGACCCCTCCACCCAGACCAAACTGCATGCTTTCTGCCCCTCCCACAGCAGGCCCCAGGGGCTCCCACCTCTCCCCGCGCTCTTCTGAAGTCCCCACCTGAAGGCTGTTAGGTACTCCACGTCTCCGATGGGGGGGTCCACACCTCCTGTCCATGCCACATTCACATTGTACCCCACGCCCGGCCCTCCGCCAACCTGGCAGCACGGTGGGGGGGTAGGGGGTTACTCTCACTGCCTGGGGAGCCCAGACGTTGCCCCGCCCTCAGCCCTGCCTCCAGCCCTTACTCCACTGACCTCTGTTCTGCATGGAGGGGCAGCTGGCCGGCGTGGTCCTCCCACTAGGAGCCCAGACTCCCCAGGTTACCAGCACCACCACGGGCCTCCACGGCTCCCTGCCAGGTCCCATTCTGCTACCTCCCCGCGGGCCCTGAGTTTGAGCCCAGGAGCTGTACCTCTTCAGGAGCCCCGGAGCCCGGAAAGAAGTTCCCATTGTCATAGCGATGCAGGGAGATGTAGAGCACGGAGGGATCGTTGTAAAATGCTTGCTGGGTGCCGTTGCCATGGTGAATGTCCTAGTGGGGAGGGGTGGAAGCATCAGGAGAAACGACCTAGGCTCTGACCCAAAGGTCAAAATTCAGCTTGCCCCCAACCCTCACCCTATGGTGAACTCTGGGGGTGAAGCTTGCCCCTAGATACAGGGCATCCATGTTCCATTCACAATGAAATCCCCCCACGCTTCTTTAACCAGGGTCCGTGGGCCGGGATGTGGCACTGCACAGAGGAGACGCAAAGCCAGGGGATGAATGGTGGTGGCTCCCTGTGCAAGGCCCCTCCGCTCAGCACAGAGGGGGACAGTAAGGTTAGGCAGGAACTGAAACATTCTGAAGAAGAATCCAGCGTGATGAACCCTGAAGCCCAAGCTAGGCTTTAAAGAAATCAGATCCCTTCTTGCCAAGGCTTGCTCCTGGCTACTCCCTAGCTCACAGGGAGCAGCAGGGGCCTCTCCCTCTGCCGAGAGACACAGGGGTGGAGAAGCTAAGTGACCTTAGTTGGGTGAGTCCACCAACAGCCCCGTGTCTCCATTTATCAAATAGACATCCCACTTCTTAGGAAGCGAGGTGTCCATGAAGCAGTACTATGTCAACCCCCAGTCAAGAGGGGGTCTAGCAGTGGCAGGGGGTCTCTCTATCACTCAAGGCAAAAAGACCTCCTCGGCTGTTCAAGGCTGAGGGGGATGGGGGGGGAGTGGCTAAAACCACTTTCGAGTCTCCCCCAGTGAAGAGGGAGCCCCAGGGGACTGGGAGGGCTGGGCTAACACCCCAGAGTCAGCACCCCAGCCCATTCCAGCCCCTGAGGATGAAGGGACGGGATTGGGGTGGGGGCTTCCTGAAGGCTGACCCTGGTCCCGCCAGGCACTGCCTACCCAGTCCACGATGAGAACCTTGCCCACGTTCAACTTCTGCTGCAGGAGCTTGGTTGTAATAGCTACTGAGTTGAAGAAGCAGAATCCCCTGTGGGGTGGGGAAGAAGAGGGCAGGACGTCAGCCTTACTGGATGTTCACTCTGGGAGCCACAGTGTTGGCTCTGCTGAGAGGGAGAGGTGGTGAGGGTGGCGGGTCCAGGGCAGGGCTGAGCTGGCACTCACATGGCTGTGGATTCTTCCGCGTGGTGTCCTGGGGGCCGGATGATGGCAAATCCATTCTGAAGAGGTATGGACAGGGGGACAGAGACGAGAGGCAGACAGGCGGGCAAGGTGGCCACGGATCGGAGTAGACACAGAAGAAGAGAAAAGCCAGGAAAAGAACACGTGAGAAACATCAGTCACACAACCTTTAGGAGTGTGGCCAGCCGAGGGCGGCATGGGTCAGAAGCGACCTTCTGTAGCCTCAAGACCCACAAGAGCGCCAGACGTTAGTGCCTCGTGGTCGTCTCTCTTTACCCCTCACCCCCTAGTCTGCCTGGAGCTGTCACCTCCTCCTCACACCTGCACCTGAGAGGTGAGATTACAGAGGATGGTGCCCCACTGGTGGGAAAGCTGAGGTTGCCCCATTCCCTGCTGCTCAGGCAGCAGGACCAAGTCGTTCCCCCCCAACCCCCGCCCTGGCCAGCCTGCACTCACTCACCTTGAGCTCCCCTGCGGCCACCTTGAATGCCAGCTCCACCAGGCAGCCCACCGCCATGCGCACGGCGCTGGAGGAGTGCATCTCGTTCCACACAGTGTCGCTGTCCACCTGCAGGGGCAGGAGAGTGGGCTTCAGTGTGCCCCTTGAATGGGGAGGGAAAGAAGGGGGGTGCAACCATGGTGGGGGGAGAGGGAGGGGCTGGAGCTGGGAGCACCACTGACCCAACACCATAGGCGGGTGCCCTACTCACCCCAATGCCCCCGCAAGGCAGCATGGCGTACATCTTCTGGCTGATGGGGCCTGCAGGGGAGAGGTACTGAGCTATTCTAGAAGGCGCCTCCACTGCCAGGGCCGCGGGTGGGCATGTGCAGTGGGCAAGGAGCTCAGTCACAGGCAAAGAAGGGCAGACCCCAGCAGAGAACAGCCCACTGCCCACCCACGCCAGGTGGGAGATGACTGTCCCCCATCCTGAGGGGTGATCCTTCCCCGGGGCAGGTGGCGGGGAGAAAGGGGCCTGACAGGTGAGGCAGAAGGGCACAGCCCATCACAGCTCATTGCCAGGCCTGACCGGTCTCCTGCCCTCCTGCACGCACCCCACCCACATGCTGTAGTCTGTGTGAATGGCGCCCTCTGGAGGCGTATGATGTGGCAGCCATGTCCCTGGAGACCCACCTGCCTATCAGATGATGGTCTTCCTGACAGCCCCTGTCCCATCCAGGCAGCAGACCCAGCCTGGCCCACCACCCCTCCCTGCTGGCCGCTCAACTCACCGAGCAGCTTCTTGCTGTCCAGCTTCTGCCGGTTGAGGGGGCTGGTACCGTAGAGCAGGGTGTGGTACTCGGAGTGCACCGTCTGGATCTCATCCAGCGTGGCTTTACGACCCCGGATTCGCTGTTGGGAGAGGGGGCAGCAAGAGGGGGAGCTGGTGATTAGGCTGGCGCTGCAGGCCCAGTACCTCTCTCCACCCCACAGTCTGGGCATATGAAGCCACCTTCTAGCCTCAGGAGATCCAAAGGTGGCTGTGTGTGTGTTGTTTTTTTTTTCAATCGATGGGACATTGCTATTCTTTTCATTTTTGGCCATGCCATGCAACACACAGGATCTTAGTTTGCCCAGCAGGGATGGATCCCGGGTCCCCTGCAGTGGAAGCGCCGAATCCTAATCAATGGGCCCTCTGGGGAAGTCCCAGGATATGCAAAGTTTTTTGAGAAAGTATGCCTCAGTCCCCCAGGGACCCCAGTCCAGGACCCTCCCCCATTCAGCTAGGGACCATGGGGGCACCAGGCCACAAAGGATGGAACTGAGAAGCACATGGGGGCCTGACCCTGAAGTCAGAGGTTGAAAAGAGAATGAGGAAGAGACACAGACAGGGCATCCTCGACACTAGAAACACAGGACTTTCGCTGGGTTTGAGGTGGAAGCTGGAAGGAGGGGGGACCCCCTTACCTCACACTTGCTGAGCAGGCCTGTCTCCTGCAGCCGGGACCAGATGCTCTGGATCCGGCCAGCATGCTCGGGGTGCACATGTGTGTTCCCGCACATGCACTGGTGCTTCAGCATGAACGTGTCGTAGACCACACCTGGGCCGGAGACACACCTGTCAGCCAGCACAGCTCCGGGCCGTGTCACAGCCTGGCCCGCCACCCTCAGCGGAGCTCACCGAGCTCTCCCTGGCCCACCCTGGTCCCAGCCCCTCCTCGTGGCCACTCCAGCTGCCCTCCTACATGCCTGCTCCTCTTCTCTTCCTGAAATTCCTTTCCCCCATCACCACCTGTCAGCAGTCTCCCTGCTCCTCAAGCCTCCACCAGGCCGCCAACACCACTATCCGCTTTAACCTCACAGCACCTCCTCCTTCCCTCTGTCCCCCGTCAGAGCCTCTGTGTGCCGCCCCCCATCCCCACGCCCCACTGGTGAGTGGGGACCATCCTCAAGTGGGGTCCCTCAAAGGGACCATCTGTGCCCCTACAGAGCCCAGCTCTGGGAGCTTTCACATGGAACAGCCTTCTGGAATGGACTGAAGCCTCAATCTTAACCTTAAAGGGAGGAGAAAGAGCTAGAGGAGCACGGCCCCACTGATAGCGGGCTCCCTCCACCCAGGCCTCCAGGGCAGAGGCATCGAGGAAGCAAAATCAGTGGTCCCTCGGTGTGGGGCGGGGGGACCCTGAAAAAGATGCTGCTCCCGGAATACATGGACATTCACCCCCACCTGCCCAGTGAAGCAAAGGCTGCCACCACGACCACAGGTGGCTGTGCACACCGGGAGACAGCCAAAGCCTGTTTCCCTCCCTTCAGGGTGCTCTGAGGGTCCCTGGCCATCCCTCCAGGGCAGAGGCTATATCTCATCCCTTCACAACACCCAAGACCAGATGCCATGTCATGCACAGCATGCCACCCACCGCCCCCTCCCCTGCCCCCGCAACACACACAATGGAAGACAGCTCATGGGGGAAGGGCTCACCTGTGGTGAAGAGGTGCTTAGTGGGCTGGTCTGGGGGGCTCTTCATGCCCCCAGGGGCAGCAGGTGAGGACTGGGTGCGGCCCAGGGCCTGGTGGGGCACAGTGGCCAGGCTGAGGGGTGCCTGGTATACCTGCAGTGGCTGCAGCTGCTGGGTGTCTGCAAATGCCTGGGAAGGAGAGAGCAGGAGGGAGCCTGGGTGAGGCTGAGGCTGAGATGGAAGTGAGGACAGGTGCCCTGGGGCCTCCCGGGGGGGCCTGAATCCAACCCTCTCTTCCAGATCTCCTTCCTCCAGCTCCTCCCTCCAGGGACAGGAGACACTCCAGTCTTAGCCATCTCCATCCTCATCTCCATCCCCGAGGAGATGGGGAGGGATGGGGGGACGAGATGAGTCATGCTACCAGAGTAACACTGAGGTAAGCTGCTGGGAGGGACGGGGGTGTGGGAGGGGGTGTGATGAGTCAGGCCCTGAGGGCTCAGCTGTGTCCGCCATGAATGGAGTGTGCGGAGTGTGCGCTCGCTCGGCGCCAGGGCAGACTGTAGTACAGCGGGGGCGGGTGTGTACACACGCACGCACGCAGAGACCGACGCACAACCGGCCCTACGTAGGCAGAGACGCAGATATACACAGACCACGTGCATCCAAGTGTGCATGTGCGCGCACACACACACACACACACACACACACACACACACACACACAGAAGCAGACAAGCGGGGGCAGTCAGTCAGAGGGAGGGGCTGGCAGACGGGGCAGAGAGAGCTCTAAGACTGACACCAGCTCTCCCCCTTCCACAGCCCCTTGTCTCTTTCCTGCTCCCCTGGGCACAGCCTGGAAACTGCAGACTGCGGAGAGGGGAGAGCAAAGCGAAGGGCAAAGGCGCAAAGAAGAGGAGGGAGGACAGACGGGTGGTGACCAAGGGCCAGGGCGCAGGGGGCCACCTTTTTGTAACCAGCACTGGACTCCTCCAAGTCGGGCCCCTCTTCAGCACCGCTCTCTCGCTCCTCATCCTTGACCTGGATGCAGTCCTCCTCCTCCTCCTCTTCCTCCTCCTCCTCTTCCTCTTCCTCCAGGTCTTCCTGGGTGCTCTCACTCTCCGTGGAGCCTTCTCGGGGTATGGTGAGGGCTCCCTCCCCCAGCAAGGCGTCCTGCTGCTCCGTCAGCTCCTCCTCTGTCTCCTCGGGGTGGGTGGTGGGCTGCCGTGGCAGCTCCCCCGTCTTGGTAAGGATCTGGAAGCAGAGCCAGGAGGCCCATCAGCTGGGAGGGGGGCGCAGCCATGCAGCCCGAGGCCCCGGAGAGTCTGTTCCTGCCCTCCTCCTTTCCCAGTGGTCGCCCAGCCCATACAGGGCTTTGATGTGGACAGAAAAGGCAAGGTGGGGACTTCCCTGGTGCTCCAGTGGTTAAGAAGCCACCTGTCAATATAGGGGACCACAGGTTCGATCCCTGGTCCTGGAACTAAAATCCCACGTTTCAGAGGCAAACTAAGTCCTCACACCATAACTATGGAGCCCACACTCTAGAGTCCATGCCCCACAACAAGAGAAACCACCGCAGTGGTAAGTCTGTGCACTGCAACTAGAGAAAGCCTGCAGCTAAAAATAAATAATAAAATAATGAGCTTTAAAAATAAATAAATATTCCCCCCTCAAAAAAATATGATACATTCTCTAAAAAAAAAGGGCAAGGTGACTCCTCTGATGCAGCAGGGAGTGGCCGAGGAGGTCAGATGCGCCTCCCTCTCTGCCAGCCTAGCACCCTCTGTATCTTGCCCCTAGCAGAGCCCCAGATGTCAGCTTCTCCCAGCTCACCTTACCCAGCCAGCCCAGCACCCTCGTGTCCTGCCCCCAGCACAGCCCCAGATGTCGGATTCTCCTGGCTCACCTTGCCCAGCTGCAGCTGCTGCTGCTTCTGCTTCTCCAGGAATTGCTGGTGCTGCTGCTGCATGACCAGCTGCTGCAGGGCCTGGGGGCTCTGGGGCAGTGGCGAGGACTGGGTGCGGCTCAGGGGCCGGTGCCGCGGGAGCTTGCCCACTGTCCGCATGCTGGTGGCCACGCGCTCACCCGTCACCAGCGGGGACTGCCCGTGGAGCGGCACTGTGAGGTGGGGGAAGGGGAGCAAGCATTACTGTTAGGATACCAGGCTCCCCTCTCCCACCCCAGACTCTCCTCCTTCTGGAACAGCACTCTACCGGCTGGGGCGGGGCAGGTGGTGGAACCTGGGAGGGGCCTGGAGCACCTCTGCCCCCAGAACTGAGTCCTATTCTTCCTCCTCCCTACAACTGAACAGTCTTGCTGCTCAGACCCACCACCTCCAGCAAGCCTTCCTAGATTCACTGTTCCCTCCCTTTAATTCATTTAGTCAAACTTTTACGGTAGGCCCAGGAACATTTTTACCAATCTATCAGAGTTCCTGGGCTTCTCTGGTGGCTCAGATGGTAAAGAATCTGCCTGCAGTACAGGGACCCAGGTTTGATCCCTAGGTTAGGAGAAGGGAATGGCAACCCACTCCAGTATTCTTGCAGGGAGAATCCCATGGACAGAGGAGCCTGGCAGGCTACAGTCCATCGGGCTGCAGAGCTGGAAACGACTGAGTGACTAACACACACACTACATACTCCCTTTAATTCACTTGCAGATACACAGTTTTGGGCCCTCCTTGTGCATGAACAATGACTAGTTCTCCCCAGCTGTAGGACCTCCCTGATCATGGACATAGATCCCACCCAGCTGAGAAGCCTAGGGCCCAAGATTATGAGACGTTTAAGCAGAACCTCTTCTGATGCTGCCAGGTCCTTACGGGCTGTCTGTCTAAAGCTATGCTGTCCAATCCCATAGCTGCCAGTCACACATGACCACTGCCCTGTCTAAACTAAGATGTGCTCTAAGTATGAAATACCTACCAGGTTTAAAAGACAGTATGAAAAACAAAATAAAATATTTCACTGCTAATTCTTTACATTCATTATATGTTCCGATAATAGCATCCTAGATAGACTGAATTAGGTATAAGTTATTAATTTCAGCAATTTTTTTTTGCATTTTTTAATGGGGCTACTAGAACAAACACTTTAAAGTACATGTGCTGCTTGTATTGTATTTCTACTGGATGGCACTGCCCTGGAATAGGAGCTCCATTAGGATGGCAGAGGTACAGTGCCTGGCTGGCATCTGTAGAATGCGGAAAAAATCCATGATGCCGTTGAGGGGAGCTGTGACATGCCTGGTGAGTATCCCTGGCTACTTCTCCCTGACAAGTGGTCCCTCCAGCTGAGCCGTAAGGATGGGGTCCGGCCACGCCCCCTCCTCACACAGCTGCCTGCCACTCACCAGCAATGAGGGTGCTCTGCTGCCGGGCTTGTTCCAGGAGCAGCACGTGCTGCAGCAATGAGGCATGCCCGTGGGGGCTCGAGTCGCCCTCCAGTGCCACACCCAGCAGGCAGCCAGGGATGGAGGATGTGCTCATGAACTTGCCGGTCAGTGCACCGCCCTGCCGCAGGGACTGGAGGGCCTGCCTCTCGGCCTCCTGCTGCGTCGACAGCTTCGGGGAGGCCTGGGATGGGACGGGAGATGGCGATGAGAGAAGGGTTTATACTGCCCCCCAAGGTCTGCCAATGTTGAACCAGTATCCCTTACCTACCCTCTGCCCACCCCCACCCCGAGCTTTGGGGAAGACCTTCTGATCTCCCTCAGGACGTTGGGAGGATAAACACGCCAGCTGGGGGCATCCAGGACCAAAGACCTCAACACCAGAGGGGATGTGCCCCGTACTCACGGTGAGGTGCGAGTTGGTGACTGTGACCGTGGCCTGCAGCCCTAGGGAGATGTTGGGCAGAGAGGGAGACGTGTAGAGGCTGAACTGGTTGGGGGAGGTGTCCGGAGGGAGGGCCCGGTGCTGGGGGAGCATCTGGGGAGCAGTTGGGAGAGACAGGTATGAGAGCAGGCAAAGGACAGCCACCTGGGGCTAGGGCCAAGGCAGAGGGCTCCGAATGGCACCCCACTTCCCACACCAAGCCCCACCTGGGGGAACTGAGAGGTCAGAGCCATGCAGAGGCCCACAGGACACATCCCACTTCAGGGCAACAGGTCCCTTCAGTCTGTCCATTCGGGGCAGAAAGGCCCCTGCTAGGCACTCTCAGCCAGACAGAACGCACGGGACAGGAAGCAGCTCTGGCCCACCCGCCCAGTCCCTGGTGGGCCTGTACCTCGGTGGGGATGTTGGGAACCGAGCCCGTAAAGCCATTCTCCGCGATGGTGCTGTGGGAGCTGTTGGGAGAGCTGGGGCCAGAGCCTGGCGCGCTATTACACACGGCGGACACTACGGGAGAGGCGGCTGTCACCTGGGCCTGCTCGGAGCAGCCCCCCCACTCCCCAGCCCTCAGAACAGGGACAAGAGATGAGCCCTTACCCCCAGGTCCGGCACCTGTGATCTCGACAGCTCTCTTCTTAAAGGTGCTAATGACAGTCCCATCCTTGCGACGCAAGAGGGGACTGCTTCTCCGCTCGGCCACCTTCTGCTTTAGCCTCGAACGTACTTTTAAGTTGGGTTCGGAGGCTGGGGAGAAGGCAGCCGGGGCTCAGACACATCCACACGAGCGGACATACCTGCAGCCTGGCCCTTCCACATTCCCACCTCTGCCTAACCCTGCCCCCCCCATAACCTGGGCAGCCAGGCTATACTCACCTGTTTTGCGGAGGGGGAAGTCATCGCGGCTGTCATAGGGCCCAAGCAAAGGCAGTTTGTAGGAGGGAGGCGTCCCAGGGGGGCCGCTCTGGGGAGGGGAACTCTGGTCCAAAGAAGCATGGTGGGTTCCCCTGCGGGGGGGAGGGAAGGAATGGAGAGATGTCTAGGGGATCACCCAGTCTTTGGGGTACAGAGAGAAGATGGAGACAGGTCTAGGGGATCACCCAACCAGCTGGACCCACAACCGAGCAATCTACATTTATGAAATATCCACTGCCTACGGTGATACGAAATGGATCTTCGGGAGGGCAGCGAGGAGAGAAACCAGGAGTCGGGGGGAGTCCCATCTCCTAGGAGAGATTGCAGGGCCCCTACATGACTTCAGCCCAGAAGCCCCATGTCTGCCTGCAGCCAGGCAGCCCTTGAGCTGGGCACCTCTGCAACCCATGCCTGTCAAGGGTCGTACCAGCATTTAGGATGCTGTGGGAGGGAATGGTTGAGGCCGCCTGGTGTGGGCTCCTTTGACTTCGACAGGAGGAATTCCTGGAGCCGTAGCTTCACCTCAGTGCTGGCGATGGCACCTGTGGGACAGGGCACAGCTGACCCAGGAGCTGGGGGCCAGGACCCCATGGCTGGGGGAGGGGCAGGAATCCCAGCTGCGACCCCCGCCCAACCCAGAGGCACCCCAGCCTCACTCTCTTTGCTCTTCTCCTTGTTTCGAAGGATGAGCAGCTGCTGCTCGAGCCGCTGCTTCTCCAGCTCCTCCTGCCGCTGCTGCTCCCGCTGCCGCTGCTGCTCCAGCTCCTGCTGCCTCTTGGCTGCCAGCATCTCCTGCTGCTGCTGCAGGGGCAGTGGGGAGGCAAGGTGAGCCGAGTCCAGGGTGGGGCTCGGAGGTCTGGGTGCCCTGGCCCCCACGCTCACCTTGAGGTGCTTCTGCAGCTGGACTTCATGCTGCCGGGTCAGGTGGTCATGCTGTTTCTGGAACTCAGCGAACAGAAGCTGCTTCTGCAATTGCTGTTGCTGCTTGAGCGCCAGGAGCTCCTGCTGCAGTTGCTGCTCCCGCAGCGCGGGGTCCACAGGGCCTGCCAGAGCCCCCCGCAGCTCCACGGGGCTGGGGCTGCCTCCTCCCCCGCCCCCCATGGAGCTGGGCATGGCTCCTGGCAGCACCGGTTTCACCTCTACTGCGGAGAGAAGAACCAGGAAGGGGTTAGCAGGCCATCCGCACTGGGCCCTGATCACCACGCCTGGGGCCCAGAAAGCTACCAGGCAGGATTACTAGACCCCAAGAGAATGGGGGACGAGGGTGGGGGGAGTCAAATCCCTCTGCTCCGTGAATACAGCCTTCTGCCTTCATTAAATGAGACTGAAGCCATGAACTTCATTACAAAAATGTGCATAACTAAAGCAGGGTACCTGGAAGATCATGAGTATTTAACAAAGACGACCACTGGACATTTTATGTGAATCATTTGGCGTGTGCGTGTGCTAAGTCACTTCAGTCGTGTCCAACTCTTTGTGACCCCATGGACTGTAGAGACTGCCAGGCTCCTCTGCTCATGGGATTCTCCAGGCAAGAATACTAGAGTGGGTTTTCATGTCCTCCTTCAGGGGATCTTCCTGAATTACTTTCGTGATAAGGAAACTGAGATTTTAGAGAGGTTTAAGTAACATGATCAAAGACAGACAGCCCAGGTGATCAATAAACCAAGATGTGAATCCAAATCCTATGCTTTTAACCATCATCCTTCCTGCGCTTCCTCCCCCACCTCTCAACACCACAGCGTCCCTGCCAAGAAGCCTGTAGCACACAAGAAACCAAGGCATCGACATTGGTTCTAGAACTGATGGGGCTGGCAGCCAGGGGCCTAAGCAAGCCTAGGAAAGGTCTGTGGACACACCCATGGACAATGGACAGTCTATCCATTCTCCTGTTCCCTGCCTCACACTCAGCTAGGGCAGATGGGGTGGGAGGGTGAGGCTATGGGAACAGGGTGGGGTGGGAGCAGGAGGCTGCAAGGGAAGGGGGTGCAGGGCGGCACCAAACCAAGGACTGGAGGGGGCTGGGAGTCAGACTCGCTTCCTTTGCTGGATTATCTCCTTTCAACAGTTTTATTGTAATTACCCTGAAAATGCCGCTATATATAGAGTGAGCCAAACAGCAGCTGTGCCTGGGGGGAGGGGGAAGGAGAGAGAGAGAATGGGAGGGCAGGCGCAGGGAGGAGGTGGGAGGAGGAGACAGGAAAGGAAAGGGAATCAGACAGGAAGAAGGGTAATGGCAGGAGGGTGGCTGGAGCCTAGGCAGAGATCTCAGAACTCAAGTCCCAGGAAGAACCCGCTGGGAAGAGAAAAGGAGTGGAGGGATCTGCTGGGCCCCCAGACCTTGGGTCCAAGCCCCCACGTGGACAATGGGCCAAGGGGCCCCAGGGAATGGCAACAGATCCCAATGGACTTATGGGAAAAGATGGGTCTCGACCTCTTGATCCCTGTACACTGTCCTCTGGCCGCTCAATGTCATCACTCCCCACCACTGCCCTGTGGTTGCCAGGGCAACTGGGCAAACACCACGCCAGCAGGGAGCTCCAAGCCCAGCCCACACCCCACAAAGCCTCCTGACGCCTGCAGGAAAGGGAAGGCAGGCTACCCACTGCCTGGGAAGGAGGAAGTGAGAGAGGCAGAGCCAAACTGTCTTGTTCTTTTCCATTTCTTTCTCCAAAGACAGCCCTCACTTTCCCCACTCCAGTCCAGGGAGGTCACGGGGAGCTGGGAAGACTTTCCGGTGGCAAGGAGGCCCATGCCAACCCAGGCCTGCAGACGGAAAGACCCTACCATTCTGATGGCAGCCAGAGTCCCCTGCACTCGGAAACAGGCCCAGGCCTCTACCACCGTCCCTTATCAAGAGTGGAGAGGGGGATGAAGGGCTGAGCTAATAAGAAAGCTCCCACACCCTCTGCAGTCTATGAGTCTGGCTCTCTCCAGGGAGCCTGAATGGATGTCATCAAGGCAGGGGCAAGGCCCGCTGAAGGCCAAGGTCATGCTATCCTCATGGCTGAACGTGGCCCCCGGGCCCACTGGAGGTGGGAGAGGGAAGGTAGCCTGAACACAGGATCTCCCTCGCTCTCCAGCAGCCCTTCTTCCCCCAGCACAGCCGGGCACATTCCTCTGTGGTTTGCCCGCCAGCCACACTGACGACTCTGCGGCCACAAGGCCAGAGCCACATCTGCAGGAGTGGCCAGATGTGGCCAGGAGGGTGGGGTTAAACACACACACACACACACACACACACACACACACACGCTCACTCACTTTCCCTCCCAACCCATGCCCTGCTCCAGCACCAGGAGGAAAGACCCTGGCAAACTACAGAGGCCCTTTCTGGAGATGGACGGCCCTGTCCGGTGTGCAAAAGCAGGGTGGCAACAAGGAGCCAGCAGCCAGCCTCGGGTGTCCCCAGCCCTGGAAATACCCAGCAGGGCCCCAGGCTGGCTGGAGAGTTATCTGTTCCTCGGCAAGGCTGGCTTGGCCTGTGGCGCTCTGATCGCTCGGCCAAGAGGTGGACAGGCTTCAACCTGCTGCTCCCGGCAGCTCCAGGGCTGCGGGAGCCGGATGCCAGCCCGCCCGTCCAGGGAAGGGCAAGGGTCCAAGCGCTCCTGGCTCCCAGCAGATAACCCTGCTTGGGCTGGAACTGCCACCAGCAATGCTGGCTTCCCCTGTCGGAGCCCTGCAAAGAAGCCACGGGCTCAGCCGTAGGGACTCTCCCACCAGGGTCCCTGTGCGGCCGCCGCCACAGCAGCAGTGGAGATGCTGGGTCCTGCGCTGCTGTCGCGGCCGCACTCCCGTTGGTATGCAGGTGGTGGGGCGGCCAGCGGGCCCCACTGCACAGTCTTGTTCCCACACAAGCAGGAAGCACAGGCGACTGGGGAATATTAATCTTTAGGCCCTGAGGGGCCCAAACAGGATGCGGCACCCCCTGGGTCTGCCAGGTAGTAACCCAGCTCCATCCAAGATGGACGGTGCCAAGACTGGACAGCTGGGGTCGGGGAAAGGGTCGGCGGTGGGGTGGGGTGGGGGGACACAGAGCCCTCCAAATGTAGTTTTCTGGGCACAAAACCTAGAGCCTGCCACCCCTCGAGGGTCTGCGCCCTTGGCCAGTGTGGCATGAGCAGAGCAGGTGGCAGTGGCGGCCGTGAGAACCGAGCACCTGGAGGGGAAATGGGTGTGTCACGATAGGGAGCTCCCGACCACCTCCCGGTGGACGGAGGAGACGGGCGGACTTCTGGAAAGGGAAGAAAGGAGATGCAAGGACTGCTGGACCCTGAGAGGGCAGGCTGGGGACCCTGGCTAGCCAAGGCCAGGGAAGGGATCACGTGGGAGGACACAGCCCCCTATGCCATGCCTCCGCCTGACAGAGTTGCAGGAAGTCGAAAGGAAGCCAGCAGCTGGTGCAGGGACCTCCTGCAAAGGGAGACAGAAGGGACCAGGTCTGCCCTGCTCCGTACTCCACCCCTTCCGGGAGCTCTGACCTTGCCTCCCAGGAGCCACGGCCGTAGGAACAAGCAGTAACAGCATCCTGTCCCCTAGCTTTCGGCAAGACTAACCAACACTGTCTCCCTGGAGAAGTCCCAGCCCAGGCAGCTAGGTGGGCAGCCGTCAGAGTGCAGCCCCGCACACACCAGGCTCTGGCTCAGAGGGAACCACTCTGCCCTGCTCATGGGGACAACTAAGCAGCACCAGTGACACTTCCGTGGACACTTCCTTCCCATCTCGCTGGACTTCCGGTCTCTCCACGAACCCCATCACCCCATCAGCCCAGTGGGGGCTCCCACAGCAGATTCTTTGGGCAGTACAACCAGGGATAGCCTGGCTCCTGGTACGCCAGAGAGGTGGGGGGGCAGCGGGGGGGGCGGGGGCGGGGGAGATGACGCAGGTGCTGACAGGGTAACCTCTGGGATGACTGCCAGCACAGGCTTAGACTAAAAAGAGAGTGCCCAGGCAAGGGGACACTGCCCCCAGGCAGACAAGGGATTCTAGGACACAAGGAGCGGGTTTCAGCAGCACCTTCGGGAAAAGGGTTCAAAATAAAAAACAGATGCAGCTGCCCAAGGGCAAGGTCAAGCCTGCCTCCTGCTCTGAACAGACCACAAGCTACGCCCCAGCTCCCAGCCTTCTCTTGGAGAAGTCACCAACTCCAGCGTGCATGTGACCCAAACTCTAGCAGCAGGGAAACGGTACCTTGAGTTCCCCCTGGAGAAAAGTCCTGGGGCACACCCCCAGTGTGTGGACCCACCCAGCAGACCTAAGCAGCATAACACTTGACTCTAAAGAGACCCTGCTCCTGGAAGCCCCCAGCCACAGAAGGTTAGGGGAAGGAGGGGAGCCAGGGCCCAAAGAATATGAGGGAAGTGTGCATTAAGCAGTTCGGAATGTCTACACACCCCCAACAATAAAAGGGAAGGGACTTCCCTGATGGTCTGGTGGTTAAGACTCGGTCCCTCCGACGCAGGGGGGATGGGTTCTATCCCTGGTCGGGAGACCTAAAATACCACAGGCTGTGTGTCGTGGCCATATAAATAAATTAAATCTCCAAAAGATAGGGGAGAGGGAGAAAAGGAATTCTGTTTCAGCCGGCTCCTAACACGGACGAGCCTCTGAGGCAGCTCTGCAGGAGATCCCTCCAAGGAAGTAGCAGGGCCTCAAACCCAGGTGTCCTGATTCCCGGCTCAAGCGGGTTCACGAACCCCAATGCCGGGCATCCCAGGCCCTGGAGAACTGACCCCTCTGGAGAGTTAACGGGCTGGCAGCCCTCCCTGGAGGGCAGTGCCTTCCACCAGCACCCAGACCCCCAGGAGCTCCCTCAGCAGGCCGGGGAGTCAGCAACTTCCTTAAACGTCCAGTGACCTCGTTCCGTCCCTCTGGAGAATGGGGAAAGGCTCTCATCCCTTTCCTGGCCTGGAGGGATCTTGGAAGAAGGCAGGGAACAGCATTTCATACTCCTCCCCGTGACGCCGATGACCCCTCCCCACCGAGGACGGTTTCCCATGATCTATTTCTGTGCTCTTACGTGACTAGCGAGGCCAATTTAGGTTCGACAGGTTCTACCACAATGCAGACAGTATTTCCACATGTGCGAGCTGGGGTTGACTCTCACCTAGCAATTTTCCCAACTCCTCCTGCAATGCAAGCCAACACACATCACGTAATGGTGAGGAGCGAGGGCTCTGGGGTAAAAGACGCCAGGGTTCAATCCAGGCTCTTTCTGGGGCAAGACACTGAGCCCCCTCCCTGCGCTCTAGGCAGGCATCTGTGAAATGGGAGGAAGCACCCACCTCCCAGAGCTGCCGGGGCTCCAGAGAGATAAGACATGCAGTGGAGCTTGGCACAGAGCCTGGGAAAATCTCAGGAGGTACTGGTGGAGGCTATTAACGGCTCCTGACATTTTTTGTGTGTCCTGGACCACTTCGGCAGAGCCTGTGGACCACTTCTCAAAATGTTTCTAAAGTGCATGAAATAAAATACTCAGGATTCCATGGGGACAAGTGCATAGACGGCCTGAATTCTAAGGAAGTCAGGCTCAGACCTCTGCCAGGATGAAGCCTTAGCTCTCTCATGTCAGACTGTCCCAAGGTCACTCTGTGGTCCTGTCCCAATCAAATCCCTTCCGGTGGGCCCCGCACAACACAAGCTGGCGTGGCTGGAAACTGGATCCCAGAGCTGGAGGAGGCATCCCTTGGGAGGAGCCTTCTCCCAATGACAGCATGTCTCTCCCGCCTCCCTTGCCTTGCTACCTCCAAGAAGGATCACACTGTCCTCTGAGGCTCACCCCCCAGCAGTGGGGTCCCTCCGTCCCTTCAAAGCATTTCTTAACTCAGATGAACGCAAGTTTTGGTCTGTGCTCTTGGAGAGCCAGCTTCCAGTGGTGGGAAAGCCTATAAAGGCATCTAACTTTTCTGTGCCTGCTGCAGACAACACTCCTCTCCCCAGTACCATTCTACATCCTCCTGAGGCCAGGACTCAGGGGACCCTAAGCCCCTTCTAGTCAGAAGCAACATGAAACCTAGAGGGGTGGGATGTGGTAGGAGGTGGGAGGGAGGTTCAAAACGGAGGGAATGGCTGACTCATGTTGACGTATTGAAGAAAACGACACAACATTGTAAAGCAATTATCCTCCAATTAAAAATAAGTAAATTTTTTAAAAAGCAACATGAAACTTATTTCAAAGACTCTTAGAATGTCACTGAAGGAAGGGCCAGCAGGATCCGCGACTCAACTCCCCCAGCTGACAGAGGAGTAAAGCAAAGCCAGAGATGGAAGAAATTCATCCAAGGTCACCCGGAAAGGAGGCGGCAAGGCTTAATCCTGGGTCTTCTGGTTCTCTCTTGTTGCTGTTGTTTAGTCGCTGAGTCGTGTCTGACTCTTTTGTGACCACATAGACTATAGCCGCCAGGCTCCTCTGTCCCTGCGACTTCCCAGTAGAGAATACTAGAGTGAGTTGCCATTTCCTTCTCCAGGGGATCTTCCTGACAAAGGGATCAAATTCACTTCTCCTGCACTGGCAGGCGGATTCTGAGCCATCAGAGAAGCCCGGCTCTCTCTTGCCTTCCACCAAAAACCAAGAGAAATCTAGAAAGTTGTTCCTAAATTTAATGAGAGATGGAGCAGAGAGCTAGACTCTGTATGAGGGCCCAGGGATCTAGACGGGGCACCTGGCTGGCCCCCAGAACACCAGAGCCAGGAGTGCATGGGAAAAGGGGATCAAGTGAAAAGAATCCCAGAAGCCTTGGGGTAGACTGTGCCTCTCAAGGGCAGCAAAGTCTTAAGCATAAGGGATGCAGAGCCCTGCATGTTGTTATTGTTCAGTCGCTCAGTTGTGGCCGACTCTTTGCAACCCCATGGACTGCAGCATGTTAGGCTTTCTTGTCCTTCACTATCTCCCAGAGTTTGCTTGAACTCATGTCCATTGAGTCCATGATGCCATCCAATCATCTCATCCTCTGTCACCCTCTTCTCCTCCTGCCCTCTATCTTTCCCAGCATCAGGGACTTTTCCAATGAGTCGGCTCTTTGCATCAGGTGGCCAAAGTATTGGAGCTTCAGCATCTGTCCTTCCAATGAATATTCAGGGTTGATTTCCTTTAGGACTGACTAGAGCCCTGGTGGAAGGCACAAATTATCTCTCACTAGTGAAGACGGAAGGAGTCACTAGTTTGGGGCTGCTCTCTGGAAGAGAAGTAGATTCACTTCTCTCAGCCCAGCCATTTTCAGGAACCACTCGGGCACTATGCTAGAGGCAATTAAAAGGCACACTAAAGACATTCAGAGTCTGCAGCTGTTGCTGGGACTGCTTGCTCCACACCTGGGATGGACAGCAGGGGCCCCAGGGCAGGAGCTCTGTCTCTTCTCCGCAAGTACAGCCCTGAGCCCTGAGCCCTGTGCCCTGTGTCCCTGGCCACTTGCCATAATCCCCAAACCCCGCTAGCCTTTAGACACCTGCTCCCCAGGGTCTCAAGATGCCCTCCGTCTCAAGATTGCCAGGCTGCTGGGGGCTGGATTTGACTCTGACTGGGGCAAAGGCCTCCATCCCTCTGTTGTAAGCCCTTCTCCCAAGAGTCCCAAAGCTCACTGAGGCCTTCTAGGGAGACAGGCAACACCCACTGGCAGGCTGCTAGGCCCCACAACCCCTGTCCACGGGACTCATCCACAAAGCCCTTACACCAAGCGTGGTCTGAGCCTACCTACTCACATCGGAATCATCTAAGATGTGTTAAAAATGCTGGTTCCTGGGCCACCCTGTGGAATCTGAAACTTAGGGTTGGGGGGAGCAGTACGGTTTGGAAATCTGCATCTTAACATGTCCACTTGGTAATTCTGTGGCAACTGGAAGTTTGAGAAGTACTTTCTCACAGGGTCCCCCGGCTGGTGACACTCATTTCTGCTGCCAACCTGACAGCTGTTACAGCTGTGTGCGTGGACAC
Source organism: Capricornis sumatraensis (assembly GCF_032405125.1). NCBI lineage: Eukaryota > Metazoa > Chordata > Mammalia > Artiodactyla > Bovidae > Capricornis > Capricornis sumatraensis. The sequence goes on from NC_091076.1 coordinate 94,068,176, forward strand.
AGTTAATTTGATTTCCTGTCTGGCAGCTGTGCAGCAGGGAAGGGACAGCTGAGGGTCTCAAAAACAAGAGGAGAGGATGAGGTAGGAGGGGATGGGGGCAGGGGAGACTGTCTGAATGGGACAACAGGGTGTTCAACTTCGTTCCTGAGCCCGCTTCTCTCCCTTGGGTCGAAATCCTTACACGGAGGAAAACAGCTGATCCAGTGGCCCCGAGGATTTAGAGAAAAGAGTCTCCTCTCAGAAACCTCAGGAGTCCCCAAGGCCAGACTGGTCTCTCTTGTCGAGGAGCACAAACTTTGGGAGCACAGAGACAGGCACACCACGTCCGGTGGTTCAGGCTGTGGCTGTACAAGGGCCCCCAACTGAATGGCCAAGTTGGGGGCTGAGATCTAGCGCATGCTCCAAGCATGCTAAGCCATCCACTCTGGTATGAGTATACAGCCACCTGGAAGAAAGGCTGCCTTTTAAAAATCTGCACAGGGAAGCTCTTGTGTAGGTTAGCGGTGTCCCTACACAAAAACCCAAGTCCAAAGCCCAAAGTCATTTACTCTGACCTTCAGCAAGTTCCATAACCTCTCAGATCTTTCTCAACTGTAAAACATAACTATTAATACCTTTCCAAAGGAAACAGGTAAGGAAAGCACCGATACCCATCATTTAGTATATTATAATATTAATTTCCTTCCCACCTAGTTTCGCCCTTTCGATCTTCCCACACCCCAACACCTACACACCCACCTACATAGCCAAACTTGGAATGGCATGAAGAATGTGAACAAGAATGTCCAGGGGAGAGGACTATCCAGGGGGTGGTCCAACAGCTAAGCATCCGAGCTCCCAATGCAGGGGGCCTGGGTTCCATCCCTGGTTAGGGAAAAAGACCCTACATGCTACAACTAAGAGTTCAGATGCCCTAAGACCTGGTACAGTCAAATAGATAAATAAATTTAAAAAAAAAAAAAAAAAGAATATCCAGGGGAAACCCCAATACCAAACACAAACCCCACAGCACTTCCCAACATCCACAGCATCCCTTCCCGGCATGAGCGGAATTCACACCCTCCCTCACTAGGGAAAGAGAACTCCTCCTCCATGCCTGCTTTTAACATCCTGCACATTGCCCAAGCAGCAGCTCTGCCCAATCCAGGCCAGAGGGAAATCCAAGGCCCAACAGAATGGAGGCAGGGGAACCCCCAGCACTGTGTCCCAGAGTTCAATCTCCTGGGTTTCCTGAGCTGAGACCAAGCCTGGATGAGAAGGGTGGCCATTGTGGGCTGCGGGGGGAGCCAGGCAGAGACCCCATCCATCAGGGAAGCCCTGAGGGCACTAGCAGAAGCTGTGGTTTGTCCCCCTCCTTCAACAAAAATAGTGGAGAGCCCCCGGCATCCTTCGTGGGCTCGCCCGCCAGGACTCTGGCTCACCCACTGGGGCAACGTACCATATCTGTCTATTCACCCAGAGGGCCAAGCCTGAGAATAGAGCCCGAGGATCCTGCTATCAACCAACCCCGGATGCCAGCCCCCTCAAGCAACATTCATTCATCCATGTGCCAGGCACCATGCTAAGAGTGCACAAGACCATCCAGAGAGCCAAGGATATCCCTCAAACAGGGTTCCAAAGACTTGCTGCTGGCGTGGGCAAAGAGCTCAGGGCAGACACTCACCCTGGAAAGCTCCCTTTCCTCAAACCCTAGGGCTGGGGAGGCCTGGCGACGCACACTGCCCACGAAGTGCTCCTGGACACCTGCTTTTTTAGCCACAGGCTTTTGCATCCTGTCTGGAGACGAACAAGAGATGGAGAAGAGGGGGTGGGGCGGGGAGGGGGGTGGGGCGGGAGGAGGGGATAGTAGGGGGGAACACCAGGCTGCCTGGCCCTCATGGCTGTGTTTATCCAGGGTGGATTTTTTTTTTAACCCAAAGGTTAAAGCGTTTCTATTTGAAACATCTATTTACATTCCAGAGTCCAAAAAAAAAACAAGGCAGCCGAGATCCAGGCCTATATCTGTCCCCAGCCGCGTCACAGACACAGCATCAGAGCTGCACAGGGGGAACATTCTTAGCCCTCTCCCCGAGCCGCTGAGGTGACTCACGCCTCCCTCCTGCCAGCATGGACCACGCCACCGCTCAGAAGGCTAGGCAGTGTGCGTGCGTCGGTTTTGGTGGAGGAGGGGGTGCCCAGAGGGATCTAGAGAGCCAGACTGGCTGCAGGGGCCAGCGGGGTGTAGAGATGGGGAGCCTTTAGGAAAGGGATGGGGGCAGCAGAAATCCAGCCTGCAAGGATTCTGGGGTCCAACTTGAAAGAAGAAGAGAAGACATGCTAAGGAGGAAACTTCACGCCAACAGCCAACTGCTTCTGGAAGGCACAGAACAGTGGGGACAGGGCAGGATGGGTGGACTGATACGGCATTTGCCAAATGGGGTAGAGCTGCTCCCCCAAGCAGAGATGCTCTGCACAGTCAGCCTTTTGCTCTCCAAGAGACCACCTTGACTCCCAGGGGCTTCAAGGCAGAAGTCAGCAGATAGGTTCTTTAGTTAGAGCTGTGGGCTCGACTGGAGCAGGGCTAGACTGGCCCCCTGTGTTTACACCCCTCCCAGGGGACTATGCACAGACTGCACCGCTGGCCCTAGGGTTCTAATCCCATCCCAGAGGCCTGCACAGCGGGCATCCTCAGGGCTGGTCCCCAGGGTAATGCCACGACCTTAGGAGACCGCATGGGCATCCCTGCCCAGGCAGATGGCTGGCCTTGTTTGAAGGGTTTTCCAATCTTCCCCAAACCTTCATCCTCTGACACATCCCAGTTCAGCTGCAACCCTATCCCTGGACAGCTTAGAGCCAAATCACGGGTGCCTGTGCAGGCACATGGCTCCCACCTTCCAATCCAAAGCCTGGGACCCACACCCACCAACCCAGAGGCAAAGACTCCCCGTACACACACACACACACAGACACCCACACCCAAGTGCCAAGCCACTGCCAGGAGGGGCCAAGCAGGCATGGGTCCAGCAGGCCCCTCCCTAGAGGAAGCATCTGGTGGTGCCGGCCTGGTGGGGAGGCTGTGCCAGGAAGGCCTGATTGCTGCCAACAGGTTCCTGGGAGGGAGAGAGGGAGTGGCTCAGCCCTGGGGGATCCCACCCCCAGCCAAGAGTCCCTGCTGAGAAGGGGGCAGGGTTAGGGAGTCCTCAAGCCCTGTGAGCCTGAGTAACATTCCTTCATCCTCATGTGTTGACAATAAACCAAGGCCTGTGGGAAGGAGCGATATGCGGGGTGGGGGTAGTCAAGGGAGCCAAGGCCCCCAACATCCCAGTTGCCAGCCTCTGCCTAACTCGACCAGAACTGGACAAACCTCCTCCCCAGATGTCAACTCCCAGGACACTCTCACCTGTGGACGGGCAGAAATCACTGCAATGGACCCTCTTGACCCCAAGAACGCACCAGAGGAGCTGGCGGGGTGGCGGGGGGGAAGCCTTTATTCTTATGGACACTCCAGCTCTAGTTTCTTCTCTTGTCCAAACCTGGGAAGCGGACAGCCTGGAGGCAGGTCACTGACCCACTTTCTCCCCTCTTGACCACAGTGCCAACTAGGCCAGGACCGTCTAGTAATCCACAGCCCCCAGCACTGGATGCCGACCCTGCCAGCGGCCAAAGAGATGCTGCGCAGTGCAGCTGGAGGGCGTGGTGGGAGGGCAGGTCTGGGAGAGCAGGGAAGCCCACCTGAGAGAGCACACCTCCCCTGACTGCACATATTCTCAACAAAGACCTCCAGAAAGATTTAGGCAGGACCCCACCTGGGTGAGACCTGGAGCCAGACGCTCAGCTGCAGAGACGAAGATGCCCAATGTCAGAGGGCAGGCGGGGACACGGAGGCACTTACCTGTCACGGGGATGCCGTGCAGAGGGGTCCGGGGCAGGATTTCCAAGGCTGGTTCCCGGCCTGGCATCCCATCTGCTGAGAAACAGGATTCCGTCTCATAGATGGTCTGCAGCATCTCCACCAGCCCCTGAGCCTTGGGCACTAGCAGCATGCCCGGGAGGGGCCGCCCGAGGCGGGGAGTCAGCCACAGGGAAGGTGGTCGGGCGGGGCCCTTGCGGCTGCTCGGGGGCTCCCTCAGGCCACGGCTGTTGCGACCAGTGCGATGGGGAGGTGCTTCATCCGGCCTGGGCACTCCTGGCGACAAGAGGAGCCAGGAGCCCCAGAGCTACGGGCCCAGCACCCCTCTAGAGGGGCAGCCGACCACCAGTCTCTCCAGAGCTCCCAGGAGCAGGGTCTGGCTGAGCACTCAGGGGACAGGAAGGGGAGCTGGGCACGCAGGCAGACTCTCTGTGTTCCCTCCCAGCCCTGGGTGACAGCTCTGGGCCCGGCTCCCTGCTCCTCCTGGCTCCCTGCTCCTCCTTCCCGAATGAGCCGCCGGCAGCTGGCAGGAGACTGAAATAGCAGTTGGGGGAGGGCCCTGTCTATAAATAGGTGGAGCATGCTCAGGGAGCCGCCGGCCGGCTGCCAGGAGCCCGGGCCTGGCGGAGGCCCCATGGGTGGGGGGGGGGCGGAGGGGGAGGCGCGTTCCACCCCAGGAGGAAGCGCCAGGGAGGGGGATGGGAACCGGGAAGAGCCTGCATTCAGGGCCAAGGCCACAGAGCCGGGTGGCCAGAGGCTGCGCTGGGGCAGGGCTCGGGCTGGAATAGCCACACATCTGGGAGCAGCTCTGGGATTGCTTTCGGCAGGCAAGGGGCTAGAGCCCCAAAAGCCTGACTCCGTCCTATACGTTCCTCGCACCATCCGGAGCAGATAAAGCAACTGAAAAGGTCAGGGATAGGTGGGCAGACAGGGCCACCAGGCCAAACCGTGCATCTTCCCAGGAGTCCTAATAGCCAATGGGAGCTGATTTACCTTCTGCCCTCTTTCAGACCTGGGAGGTGCCTCCCCGCCCCCTCAACCAGCAGGGAGATCCCTGACCAGCAGCTAAATGGTGGCTCCCTCCTACCTATTGGGGTGTCACTTCCAGAGGCTGCTCAGCTTCCTTCCAGGGGGCAGAGAGACCCTTCCGGGACAGGCCTCACCCCAGCCACAGAAGGGAATCTGGGAGCACCTGCCTGTGCTCAGGCCACAGGTAGCTCTTCCTGCGGTGAGTGCAATGCTAAGTAGCACATAGGTCACCTCGTTTATTCTGCACGATGACCTCGGGAGAGAGGTGCAGACGGGGAAACAGAGGCACAGAGAGATGAAGTCACTCAGGTCATACAGCCGCTTGAATGGTAGGGCTGGGACATCTGAAGTTCATGTCTGAGCTCTAACCACCACAGCCCCTGCTCCCTGCATGGAGGGCACATGAAACTGCCCCAGGGTTTCCAGTAACAGGTACAATGACCACCCCCCTGGGACCAAGGCAGGAGGAGACCTGGGGTTGCAGCCCCTGTAAGAAGAGTTGAGGGGCTGCCAGCATCCAGCCCTTCCCCATCAGCCTCAGGCCTGGCAGAGCAGGGCCCGCTCCTGAGGCCCTGCTGGGACCTGAGACTGGTGTGCCATGAGGACCGGTGATACCCCCACCTACGCTTCCCACTGCTGGCCCATCCCTTCTCCTGAGGTTGTGCCTCCCACTGATACAGAGATCCCACTTGGCCCCCTGACCTCACTGAAGCCTTTTAATAGCCCGGTTATTCCTGGGTCTGTCTCCCCCTCCCCCTTCCTGATGTCACAGCTGCTATTTTGGAGCCCCCTCCTGGCCCCTCCTTGCCCCCAACTCTAGGCATGGAGCCAGGGACACCTGTCCTCTCCCTGGACTGGATGACCTCACCCTCCCGTCGGGAGCCCAGGAGGAGCTGGCCAACCAAGGACACAAGAGATGTGGCTCCTGCCAGCTGGGGACAGCAAAGGGGCCTCCTGCCCTCAGGTGGAGAGATCACATGGATGGGGAAGGGGCAGAGGTAGGCTGTCCCAGGTGCTAGACTGGCGGGTAAGATGGGTATGAGGGAAGCTGGAGGTTAACAGGAGCTAAAAAAGTTCTGAGCCTCAGCTTCTTAGTCAGGACAGACTCCAGAAAACGTGATGGAGCAGTGTTCCCCACAGGGGTCTGGAGTTGGTGGACACTTCAGAGTAGGTCTGGGGACTCCGTTCAGCACAATGCACCCCAAACTCATCCTGGCCAAGGGGGAGGGAAAGTCAAGGTCTCCTCAGCAGGGTGACAGGCAGCAGTCTCCAGGGAGCACAGAAAGCTGGGGGCAGCAGCCCGTCCCAACCAAGACTCCACCCACCCACGCTGGAAGCAACCAGAAGGGCTGGCTGGCCCTGTCCTGGCTCTCTCTCTGCCTGCCCCAGGCACAGGAGAGTATGGTAGGGAAACCCTGTTCTGGAAGACAGGAAATCATCAGTTAACAATGACTCAAAAGGCAGGGCCCCCAGAACGTGGAGCAGTCAGAACCCTAAGGAAACACAGCTCCCTGTTTAGAGAAGCTGGGAGCCCCCAGGAGGCTGGGCACCCAGAGGTGGCCAGAGCCAGGGGTTCAGGGCAGTTCCCAGCACTGCTAGGCCTTTCAGCAACAGCTTGAAGTGGGAAGTGTCAGACACAGCCAGACGATCCTCAGCATAGTTCCCAGAATCCTTCAGGGCAGTAAGAGAGGAGGCCTGGGATGGGGACAAGTTTCGTTTTTTTTATTCTGAGGTTCAAGTGATGCAACATCTTCCTAACATCTAACCTCAATCCTTCCTGCTTTATAGCTCCTCTCCTCGGGGTTCATGTCTCTTCTCCATGCCCCCTCCCCCAGCTCTCTCATGCATGTGTCACCCCACCAATCTTACAGAGCACCCACCAAGAATGGGTCACAGTAGCCTCATGAAAAGCAGGCACCATCCCCTCCAGAGCCACCTTGACCTCGTTTGCTCCCTCTCTCCCTCAGAGGCTGGGCTCAGGCCTCCTAACCCTTTAAATTTGGAGAAGGAGAACCTAAAGTGGTTCCTTAAGCTCACAAAGGCTCCCATCTTCTGGTCCCAAAAGGCCAGGGTGGGGCCCTGACTGTAAGGAAGAAAGTGAAATCTGCTTTGTACAGAGTATAAAAGCCGAGGGCTGGTGCGGGGCGGGGGGGGGGTACCCCGGATGGAGTGCAGGGTGCAAGCTGCCATGGGGCCCTGGAGGCAGGCCTGCCTGCCCTCCAGTTCTCTCCTGCCCTCGGAGTCAAGTCATGCTGGAGCTTGTCAGCATGGCCCAGGAGCTGCCATGTGCCAGGTCCCATGCTGGGTGCTGGCTAAACCCTCTCATTTGAGACCCAGCCCAGGGAAAATGTGAACACCTACTGTGGCATCTTCCACATCCCCTCGGGGTTGACCCTGCCTCCTCCGACTATTCCATGCTAAGCCTTCAATCCTTTTGGAATGTTGGGACAGGGGAGGATGGCACCGATCTCAATCCACAGTGAGTTCAGAGGCATGCCAGGGGGCATCAAAGTGGAGAAGGGACACCAGAGTCCACTACCCAGACCCCTGCCCCATGACGCATCTGCCCCACTTTCTCCTCCTTCCCCGGGGGCACAGAGGCAGAGGCTGAGCCTGAGGCTGGGAGGCAGGACGCCGAGGTTCCTGGCTCCACCCCACGCCTATGCCCCAGTTTCTCTGGTCACCCAGAAAGGAGGGGGCAGCCGGGAAAGGGAAGGAGAGAAAGTGTGCAGCAAGCTGGGAGGTGCTGGGCAGGCAGGTGTTGTCATGAAGCTTGTCTCCCTCCCATGCTGGGGCTAAGGAACCCGGCCGCCTCCTCCAGGGGCCCTGTAGCCATCTACACTGGCTCAAGAGGTAGGCCTTCCCCGTGCCCACGCCTCTTGGCTACAGCACAGAGGACAGGGCAGTGAGGGACCAGACTGGGCCCAGGCCCCAGGATAGCTCCTCCAGGCTGGCGAGGGGCACATCCTGTCAGTCCTTCACACCCACTGATGGGAGCAGGAATGAAAATGAAGCCTCAATCCTCAAGCCTCCCGGTGCCTAAAGAGAAGCCAGATACCAGGCAGCAGCCTCCTCAGGGAAGCGGGCAGCCCCATCAACAGCCTCTGCTTGTCCTCCCAGGACTGCAAAAGAGGCAAATCAGGTCAGATGCTGGCATCTGGCCCAGCCCAGAGGGAAGTGGATCAGCTCCCACTCCCCAGGGAGGACTGGGGAGCCCAGAAGTAAATCTCTCGGGATCTCCACCTGCCACCCCTCACCCGGAAGACGTTTTTTCACTAACTTGTCCGCTGTGAAGGCAGGGATGGATCATCTCCTACTTTTCTTTTCCAAATAGGAAAGCTCCTGCCCTGAGACAAAAGGAGGGAAACTGCCCCTCACCCAGGCCTGCCCTTCTGAGTCCTGAGGGAGAGAGGGCTGAGTCTTCAGGGACTTGGGAGAGGGTGGAGGGGGTGCTCAGAGACCCGGGGGACTAACCACTCTCCTCATCCCCACCTTTATCCCCAGGCCTGCAGCCTCATGCTCTTCCTAAGCTCCCTGCGAGGGACACCAGCTTCAATTCGTGGTTTCACTGGACTTCCGTGGAGTTCAGGAAAGCAGTTTCCAGGCTTTTGCTAGGTGCCCAGCACCCGCAGCCTCAGCCCAGATACCACCCTGCACTCTGGGAATGGCAGATGCCGGGCCCCTTGATGGGGGAGGCTGTGCAGAAGTTGGCCCACTCCCCCGGTCAGAGCAGCTGGAACTCCACATTGGGGAGAGGAGGCCTGGAGCCCCGGAAAAACTAGGTAGGAAGGGCCTCGGGACGCCCTGAACAATGATCCCAGTCTGAGCCTGGCAACAGTCCTAAAACCAGCTTTCCAATCTCTGGCCCCCTGTCCTTCTTCCTCCTTGCTGAACACAAGAGGACGGCATCTCCCCCTGCTGGGGGGAGCGAGAAAGCCAGCCAGGAGTCGCGGCCAATTCGATGGGCCCCTCCTGGCCGGGCTCAGGGTTGATGGACACCTCCAGCCCCTGCCAGCTCTGGGACAAAGGGCTACAAGGAGGATTCAGCCCACCTGCATCTAGAAAGACAACCCACTGACCTGATCCAGCTGAGGTTGATCATCTTAGCCTTTCACTGTAAGGCACTAAAATCCCAAAGCTGGAAAATGTCCTTTCGGAGCCACCAACAGATGCCTCTGGCCAGCTCCCATTCCCCCGGCCAAGGGTTAGACCCCAAGCCTGGTGTGCCTAGATACGGTTCCCAAACAGGTCAGTGTTGTAGCTCAGAGGAAAGAAGCAGCTGGCACTCTTGTTAGGCACAACCAACCCTGCGAGGGGCAGCATCCAGCTGAGATGGCCAAGGGACTGTTGAGAACCCACCAGGCCTCTCCTTCCCCTTCTCCAGCCCAGCCTCATAGAAGGAAGCAGGAAGTCAGGGTAGCCCACCCTCCAGCACCAGAGTCACACAGACCTCTCTATGTCTAATGCCTGACACAGCCCCTGCAGGGGAAACGAAGGCAGGCATTGGCAGGAGGTTCGGAGGGGGGACCACAATCCCAGCAGGAGGGGGCCCATCAACAAAGCTGACTTGCCGAATCTCAGGAGCCCAGCGTTCCCCAGCTGGCATTCTACTCTGTCTTGTGCCCGGACGATGTCACGATGGAAAGGGCAACAGGAGGGGGCACAGCCTTAACCAAAACAAAGGTCACAAAGCCAATCAATCCCACCAGCTTCTGGCTTCCCTGAATCTGTTGTAAGCCCTGGGACTGTGGTCAGGGCCACACGTCACCAGCACGCGGTCCTCACGACAGGAAGCCACCAGATGGAACACAGTGATGATGACGGGGAATGAGATGGGCCTCGACTCCTCCCTGATCCTGTTTTGCACCATCCTGCTAACTGGTTTCAGTCTCCAGGCCCTAGTTTCCCTGTCTCTAAAAGAATGAAAGGTATCTCCCACCCCTGCAAAAAAAGATGTAAGTAATAGGAAGGGCTGGGGGGGGAGGGGGGCGGGGCTTGGTGGTTAAAGTTGAGCAAGATGGACTCTGACCCTTTTAAGTCTGTGCAGAAGGAGACAGCCAAGGAGGGAAAGCAGTTATTACTCTGACCACACTGACCCATGACCCCCCTGTGAAACCCGAGGGTCCAGCTCAGGCCGCTTGGACACATCCACATGGGCAGACATCCAGACTCACCCGTGCACAAAGCTGCCTGGAGTCCCACCCACAGACTATTTCTGGCAGCACTAGGCAGGCTCCTAGGAGCAGAGGGGAATAAGAAATCTCAGAGTTGGAGACCCCAAATTAAGAATCTCCCCAGTCCAGGCCATGTCTACCTGGACTCAAAGAAGAGAGCCAAGTCTCCTTGGCTACGTGTCACTGTCCACTCCTCACCCAAATACCACTCATCCCAGCACAGGCTAAGGCTGGAGGCCTTGCAAACCTCCATCAAGAAAAAGAGTATGGAAAAGAGTATGGAACTTCAGCAAGAAGAAAGGACACCACCATGACAAGGAAGCTGGGCACTCAGCTATCAGAGGGAACTTCTTCCAACATCATCCCCAGACCTCCCGAAGGGGTTCAGGGGCACAGAGCCCCTTCACCCCTGCCTGTCTTGGTGAACAGGGGCAGGGTGGCATGGAATTGAAAGCCCCTGAGTCAAGAGGGCCAGCCTGGGATCACAGTTGGACCCATGCCCTCCCAGGGCTAGGCTAGACCATCAACCCATCAACTTCAGGTCTACCTCTTAGTCAATCACTTCAGGCTTGCCTCTCTCCTTTTCTCACTATGCTTCTCCACTCCTGACCCCTTATTCCATTATGGCTCAGACCCTGAAGATCAGCTGGCCTGGGGTGGATATACCCAGACAGCCCATTACATCCAAAGCCACCCCAGGTGCCTTCTCCAGCCTCCCAACTCTTACCCGACTCGGTGGGAGAGTTCATGCCGGCTCTGGGCCTGCAGGAAGCTGGCGTTGGGGGCTGGGACGGGAGGGGGTGGAGCTGCGGTGATGTCAAGAGAGACAGACGATAACAGACAGACGGACGGGACAGGAGCCCGGGGCCGCTGTGCCTCTAACGCCCATCCGAGGCCATCCTTCGGGGCGAGGCAGTCAGGCATTCAGAACGGCATTCCTGGGGAGAGATGGCGCAGGGTTAGCGGGCCCCAACTCAGGAACCTGGGGGTGGAGGGAGACCTTGGAGCTTGTCAGTTACACCTAGGGAACAGAGGGAGGGCCACCTGCCCAGCAGCACGGCACTGGACCAGACCTAGTTTCTTCTCTTTCTAACCGGTGAGGCTGCCAGCTCTCACGGGAAGGGAAATGGCTACGGTAACCACATCCAAACTCGCTTTCAAGTAACCATGTCCACTGCCAGGTGGGGAGACCTCAGAGACTCCCAAGGGTGCCCAATGCGGGATAGGGTGTGCGCCAAAGGTAAAAGTGCAGGAAGGCCTTTGAACTCTGTCCAGGGCAGTGGAGAGACGCAGGGCTGATCTGGAGGCCCTCAAAGAACTTAAGGGTGAGACTGGTCCTCCAGCCCCACAGCCTGAGCTTGGATGCTCATCTTCTCCCCGGATCCTAGCGTCACAACCCTGGAAACGCCACGTGCTGCTGTCTTGGTCTCCCCCATTCAACAACAGGTTGCCCTCAGAGAAAGAGGGCAACAACTGCTCTTTCTCTACCCATTAACCATGCTGTTTCTAAGAATTTCGAAAGACGGACACATTCATCCCACATCCGGTGCCCTCTGGACTAGGGGTCCAAGGCCCATACCCAGGGCCCTGCATGTGCTGTATAGGTTGTGCCCCGCGCAACAAGGTCTGAAATCCAGCCTCTGCTCTGCCTGCCAAGCTACACAGGCTGAATCCACCCAGAATAAGGGACGCTGTTTTCCAGTTTCTACAAAGACACCAAGAGACCCAGCAGCAGGCCTGCTGAGGCCAGTAGAGTAAGAGAGGATGTCCCAGTATTACAGAACCATGTGTTTGCCAACTGTCTCCACTCCTCCAGCTCCCCAACCCCCTCTAGCCCCACAGCTAGCCCTCAAGCCTCAGACACTACACACGCACCCACCTGGGCCCATCCCTAAAGAGTTCATGATCCACCCTAGACATGATCTCATTCATTTTTTCCAAACGAAGACAGGCCTTCCAACACCTAGTGAAATGGAGGGAACAGGAAGCAATAGGCAGGGGCCAAGTTTTAAACTCTAACTCTGCTCCCCAAACTAGGAAGAGGCAGTCACTTCCACCCCTGGACAGCCTACCTTCTGTCCAGATTAATTCTTGGTAAACTCTGCATTCTCATCAAGGATGGCCAGGCATGAGGTCCATACGGGGCCAAGGAGCCCAGGAGTCAGCCATGGCAGAGACACGAGAACACAAACGTTGACACACACACAGGTACACTGCACATATACCAAGATCTCAAGTCTTCTACTGCCCCCCTGGGACTGGCCAAGGGACTGTTGAGAACCCACCAGGCCTCTCCTTCCCCTTCTCCAGCCCAGCCTCATAGAAGGAAGCAGGAAGTCAGGGTAGCCCACCCTCCGGCACCAGAGTCACACAGACCTCTCTACGTCTAACGCCTGACACAGCCCCTGCAGGGGAAACGAAGGCAGGCATTGGCAGGAGGTTCGGAGGGGGGACCACAATCCCAGCAGGAGGGGGCCCATCAACAAAGCTGACTTGCCGAATCTCAGGAGCCCAGCGTTCCCTAGCTGGCATTCTACTCTGTCTTGTGCCCGGACGATGTCACGATGGAAAGGGCAACAGGAGGGGGCACAGCCTTAACCAAAACAAAGGTCACAAAGCCAACCAATCCCTGACTCGGTAGCCAGGGAAAGGTGCACTCAGATGGGGAGGTGGGAGTAGGCCGAGAGAAGGGGCTGAATGGCTCCCAGCAGGCACAGGTGTAAGGCAAAGTCAGAAGAGGCTGTGCAGGGTTGGGGCCAAGCTCAGGAATGCAGCAGGTGGGGCTGTTGGTGCCCTGGCAGGGCCCGCGTGGGCAGACAGCTCAGCCCATGCCCACCCCAAGGCTGGCGCCCGGTCCTGCTCACACCCTTTCCCGTGGGCTGGGGAACACAGGTTCAGAATTTCCCACGATTCCCAGCAGCCCGAGTGACCCAGCCCGTCTCCTCAGTGAAAGGAACCTCCACAACAGGGCCCTCAGGAGGGGCAGAGTCTCTACGGCCAAAAACTAGGTTAAGATCCGCCCTGAGCCCCCATCAGTCCTCAACCCCTGGAGGGATTGAGGAAGGGAGGGGCTTCCAGAACTCCCAGGAGGCTCGGGGGTCTGAAAGGCTGCACTCTGGCCCCCCCTACCACATGTAACAGGACCCCTAGGCCCCCGTCCACCTGCAAAGAGTATCTGCCAACACTCCCAGGAAGCCTCCCTGGGAAACAAAGCAGCGTTCACTTTGATCGTTCATGGGGACAAGCACAGATATTTGACTGGGGGTGGGGGGAAGGGCTGAAGGGGGAAAAGGGGAGCTTAATGGTGAAAACCTGAGCTGTCTGGTCCCTCCTCAGCTGGAGAAACTCACTGCTGACCATTGATATAGGAAGGTTGGGTGGGGGGGGCACTTGGGGACCAAGAGCTCCGTGGCTTCCGGCACAGGAGCAGTGAGCAGTCTGGCTTCCATGACATCACAAGCAGGCAGATCCAGGGTCCTGTCCACACCCCCTGAGAACTCCTGTCTTCCAGTCAGACCTCTGTCCCACTCCAGGATCCAAACCCACCTCCCACCTCCAGCCAGGGCGGCAGAAAACCAGCTGCATCTCACCCTACAAGTTCATGGCTAAGCCGGGGGAGGAAGGGCAAAACACCCTAGGGTGATACGCCCCACTCCATTCAAAGGCAATACAATTCTCCGGCGGAGGGTGGGAGGAGAAGGGCAGACAAGGGAGGGACAGGCAAGGATGCACTGCCTCAAAAGCCCCAGGTTCACAATGCAGCCCCATAGGCATCTCATCCCTCAAGGAACTTGAACTCCACCACCACGAGGCAGTGGTTCCCTCTCCCAACACACCAGCTCCAGCCCTGCTCAAGACAGGCCCAAGTCCTGAGCACTGAGGCCGGCCAGGGACCCCTCCCCTCCCAGGTGAGCTGTCCGGACCAAATCCTGTGAGACTGCTCCCAGTGTGAGATGTGCCCCCAAAGTCTTCATCAGAAAGCCATGAGCCCAAACATCCCATCCCAAGGCACAAAGGAACTCTCATCTTGACCCCTCCTGACCAGGGCCCAGGCTGATCACTTTCCCCAGCCTGGAGCCTTCCCCCAAGCTGGCCCACCAGAAGCCTGGAGGCTGATCAGAGCCAGGAGGGGTGGCTGACTTAGATGTCAGGGCCCAAACTAAGGGAGGGGGGAGGGCGACAGGGGAGGAAAAAAGGCACCAGGCTGACAAATTCATTTTTGCAATCGGCCCATTTCTGTTTGTCTGCTCAGACGCAGCTCCAGGCATCTGCACAAGCCAGATGGAGGGAGGCTGCTATTTCTAGAAAAAAAAGAGGGGGGGTGGTGAGAGGGGAGGGAGGGATGAGGCAGAGGGCAGAAGACCGGGTCTGTTTGCCCTAAAACCTCAGGCAGAAGGATACCCCCTCACCAGCACTACCAGACAGGGTCCCCATTCAAGAAAGGGCTGGGGCTGGGGCTGGGGCTGGGGCTGGGGCTGGGGTGAGGTGGGGTGGGGGAGAAGAAAGGCAGAGAAAGTTTAATTAGCCAAAGTCAGCTACAATGGGCCCCCTCACGGGCTGCATCAGGTTTTCATTCATGAGCAAGCGACAGTGCTCCAAAAAAACGCCAAGAACCGCCCCCCCTCGCCGTCTTCCCCCCACCCCCCACCAAGAGGAGTGCGTCCTCTAGCAGGCTGGCTGAGCCTGATGCCGTGTTCCAGACATCCCTCCTCAAAGGGATGTGAGTAGGAAGAATTAATTATTAAAGAGCAGCTGGTACTTCAGCACCAACTGCACTCCCCCCAGCTCCTATAGCTGTTGTCCCCCCTCCTCCCTGCAGAAACACAAACTACCCGGGCCCCCCAGGCCCCATTTCTAAACACACAGCTAACATGCCACCCCTAGGGAAGGGAAAGCAAACCTTTGTCTCTGCAGCTACTTACAGTGGGTGGGGCATGTGATACTGCCAGCCACCCCCCCCCCCAACTCCATTACTCCATCCAGCCACAGAGGAGGGTATACTGGGAAGGGGAGGTTGGCACAGAGCTAATGTGTCCTCCATCCTTGCCCCCAAGTAAACAGCACCTTGTATCTGCGCTCCGGCTCCCCACATGCATACCTTCCCAGGACAGAGTGGAGATGCTGGCGGACCCAGTCCTCTAACTCAGAGACCCCTGCCTGCCTTGTCTGGACACAGCCCACAATCAAGTCCAAGGGGAGAAAAGCAAAGGGAGGTTTCAAGAGAAGGGGCAGAAGGCAAACCAAGAGCTCCCCAAGCTCTGTGTTTAAGAGGAAGAGAAGGGGGTAAGACTGAAATGAAAATGCAGGCAGCCCCCAACATGGCTCACCCACCATGCCCAGCCCAGCCCAGCGTCTCAACAGCCAGCACAGGCTGAGGAACTCTGGTGCCTAGAACTCAAACGGAGGACCCTTCCTGCCTACATCCTCTAAACCTGAAGAGGCCCAAGGCAGGACCCAGCTCCAGGCTCCAGTCCTCCAAAGCAGACTGGTCAGGGGTCCTTCTGGCTAAGACTCCTGGATCTCTCATCCCCTGCCTCCTTTTGTTCCTATGGTCTGACTCCATCCTTCCCTCCCAGTTGGACCTTGAACCCAGTTACCACCAAACCCACTTACCCCAACCGCCAAAGCTAATTCCAGGCCCCGGAAGCACAGTGGTCACTGTCAGACTGGTGGGTCTCTTGAGCACCCCAAAGCAGCTGCAGCTGCCACCCTTCCTCTTTAGGGATACACCTCACCTCAGAGGCCATCCGGGGAGTATCAGGTGGTCACCTCCTCCCCAAAATGAGGCATTCCCACCTTCCCCTCTTCTCCCCAACCAACCAGCCTCCAGATTAATTACTTATTACCCAGCCAGTTCTCATCTCCCCCAGGACCCCAGAGAAGGGCGGGGTAGGGAAGCAGCTCCCCCCAAGTTAAAAGGCACAGGTAGCGCCCCCTCCATCTGTGAGACACAGACCCAGGAAAAATGGGGGGCATCCACCCCAGACAAGAAGTGGGGGGGTAGCTTTCATCCCCTAGCTCTCTCTCTGGCTCCAGGGTGTCAGACAGAAGAGGGTGGGAACAAACGCAGTAACGCCTCACTAGGGAAAGGGTGCGAATAATGGGAGAGAGAAGTAAGGTGGGCCCGCCGGCCCCCTCCTCGGGCATGTAAGTCAAGGACACAAAATCAAGGATGCGTTCCCAGGTATGGGTAGAAGCGCTGTGGGGTGGGGGCGCCCCTCACCTCAGAGTACCAAGAAAGGCTGTCCAGCGAAGAGGGGTCTGCAAAGAATTCGGGTGCAGGGCTCAAATCGCTCTGCAACGCACAGCGCGCCGCCCGGGAGAGGGCAAATCAGACAGCCCCGGCCGGTCTCCCGGCCATTTGGGGGTGTGGGTCGCGGGAAGACGGGCCCCTCCCTTACCTGTAGGGAAGGCGCCCCTGCCTGGGAGGGGCAGGGAGGGGCGCGGGTAGTAACCCCGAGGCCCGGCTCCCGGGCTGGCGATGCTCCCGGGGGGGCGCCGCCTGGCACCCGGGCGCCGGGAGGAAGGAAGAGGGGCGCGGAGCTCGGCGCGCGCTCGGGGAGCCCGCGGGCAGCGACGGCAGGAGGAGGGGGCACTGTGTCGCGTCCGGGGAGCCTGGGGGAGATGGGATCGGGGCTGGTGCGGCGCGCTCACCCCCTGCGGCTCGAGCTCCGGCTTCGCGGGCGGCGGCGGCAGCAGCGGCGGCGGCAGCAGCGGCAGCACCTCCTCGACGGCTCCTCCATCTTTGCGGCGGCTCCTCCGGCTCCGCTCGCCGCCGCCACCAACAACAACATTCGGAGACGTCACTCCCGTCACGTGACCCTGCCCGGTGCTAAAAATAGAACCAGACCCCCCCCCCCCCCAACTTCAGCCACCTCCAACCCCTCCCCTCTTTCTTGGCCCTCCCTGCCGGGCGGGGCCAACAGCGCCACCGTGACAGCTGCTTAAAGGGCCACTACGCGCAAAGGGTTGGGCTGGGGAGGGGGAGGAAGGCAAGGGATCCGAGCCCTGTGAGCAGTGTTGGAAGGAGCGTTGCGGGTGTACGGGTTTGGTTCCTGGGGGCTCGGCCCTTGGGATGCACGATTTTCCTCCCTGCTCTTCCTCCACTTCCTTTTCAGACCTTGGATGGTGCAATCGTTGCCTGCCTAAGCTTCTCCCTAACACGCCCTCCTGCGGTGGGGGAGGGGACCTGGGGATGGATTCCTAGCGGCTGGGAGGGCCTTGGAGGCCCCAGCTAGGGGGCCATGCTGGGGGTGGATGTCTGGGACAAGCCTCGAACCCGCCAGCTCCGACCGCACACACTAAATCTGTGTCAAGGCAAAAAAAAAAAAAAGACTGGGAAAGGCCAGGACAGGGTTGTAACAGTCCAAGGCCTTCAAAAGGAAGACTTCCGGTCCCTGGCTTCGGTACCATCCTCTTCTACAACTCAGTAACTCACTAATTCCACTAACGAAAATGTATCCTAAGGAAATAACATTGCTGTTCTCAAAAATGAGTATGGAAGGAAACAGATTGCTTCTAATGATGTGAAAAGTTGGAAACAACCTAAATATCCATCAGGAGAGGATTAGCTAATAAACTAGGGCACATCCACTCAGTGGAATCCCATCCAGATCCAGACATTTAAAATGATACAAATCTGTATAGGCCTTAAAAGATGCTCAAGATGGGTGGTTTTCTTGAAAATCAGGAAACAAGTACTACAGAATTGTTCCATTATTTTTTTGTCTCCCCCTTCCATTATTATAAAGAACAAACTACATACTACATCCATATGTCTGAATATGAATGTATATTAATAAGCCTATAAGAATTTATGCCAAAATATTTACCTTTGCTTTCCTCTTTATCTTTTTCTGTATATCTGAAATTTTGCAGCTATCATGTATCATTTATCTGATCGGAAAAAGGGAATATATAAATGTTTCTATAATAAATAAAAAAGGTTCTTCCTACAAAGTAGCTCATGAATAAGTCTCACCCATCTTCATCCCCACCCCTTTTTCGAAGTCAAATCATCTCTCATTTGAGATATTCTGGCCGCCGCCCCTGGCCAGTCCACTCCCTGCATCATCCCAGCCATCTCCCAAAGCCAGAATGACCTTTTCAGAACACAAATTTAATCAAGCGAGGGCTTAAAAGCTGTCCAGTTCTGTCACTGAAATCTGTGTCTGGCCCAGAAAACTGGCTTTCAAACTTTAGGGTACTCACAAATTACCTAAGGAACATGTTCAAAATGCTGACTCCTGAACCCCAGTGACAGTGTTTGTTTTTCAGTGGGGATCGGCCTAGAATCTTCATTTTTAGTAATTTTGCTGCAGCTGGTCCTCTCCTCATATTTGAAAAAGAAAAAAAAAAAAGCTAGAAACTTCTACATGATCTGGTCCCACCTCACCTCTCTTCCTTTAGCTCTCTGTACTTCAGCCGTTGTGGCTTTCTCTCACAGCCTTGAAAAGCTAATCTCTTGTTCCTCAGGACCTTTGCACAGGCTGGTCAGTTTTTTCTCTTTCTGAAATGCTCCCCTCCCCTCTTCCCGGCCTGGCTAACTCTTATTCATCCATAGCACTCAATTAAATATCACTTCCTTAAGACCCCATGCTTTCACTACCAAGGGCCTGGGTTCAATCCCTGGTTGAGGAACAAAGATCCCACAAGCTGCATGGGCATGGTCCAAAATATATATATATATATATATATATAAAACTTCCTGTAAGAGGCCTTCCTTGGTCGTTTTAAGTTGGATCCTCTTGTTATGTTAAGGTTGCATGCCTTCATTGACCCTGATAACAATTTGTAAATATACATCTATTTATAGCATTATTGGATTAGTGTCCATCTCTTCCTCTGAGGAGTATTAAATGATTAAGCAAAGGTGAGTAGTTTTTTTTTTTTAAGATCTTTTTTGAAATATTTATTTATTTGGCTGCATCAAGTCTTAGTTGCTGCTCACAAGCTCTTCGTTGTGTCATGTGGGTCTTTCCTTGCATCAGGCAGGCTTAGTTCCTCTGCAGTTTGTGGGATCTTAGGTCTCCAACCAGGGATGGAGCCAACATCTCCTGCATTGCAAGGCAGATTCTTAACCACTGAACAACCACCACCGAAGTCCCAAAGATGAACAGTTTTTGACCGTGGACTCTGAGCAGAAAGGCCACCTCCAAAAGTCATTCCATGTCACTCCAAGACAGGGGTCTTCTTGTGTCTGTCCTATAATGATGGTGCCATTTGTTGTCATTCTTGTTTTTTTCCTAGCCAGGCCACACGGCATGTGGGATCTTAGTTCTCCCACCAGGGATCAAAACCATGCCCCCTGTGTTGAAAGGAGACTTAACCACTGGACTGCTAGGGAAGTCCTGCATTTGCTGTGATTCTTACGCAATCTTATGACATCTCTTGGATGGTTAGGTTCGGTTGAAGTTTTGCTTTTTCAGTGCTTATGTTTTGCTTCCCCAAGCAGAGTAGGAGTTGCCTGGAAAAAGCAGTAAGATCATATATATATATTTTTGCCTTTCTAGCACCTAGCACTCCACCTGACACATAGCAGATACAGGTTCAGAGACATTGAAGACTAGAGTTTTTTCTCTCAGGATCTCAGAACATGCGGGAAAATCTTCCCATCAGGTACAATAGATGTCAATAAATGTCTTATGGTCAAGCCCTTCCCATTCCACAGATGAAGGGACTGAAGCCCAGAGAATCTAAATAACTTGCCCACAGTCACAGAGTTCATGAAAGTAAGAACTCGGATTCGAACTCAGATCTCTCTGGCTGTCCCCTAGATACTAGGGAAAGGACCTGGGGTAACTGGACTCCCAAGTTCAACACTCTAGCCCTGATCTCTGGAGGTTTCTGAGATGAACACCTTGTCCCTGCCATAGCCAAATGCCCCAGAAGTTAGAAAAATTCATCATATGTGGCCCTGATGAGTCTTCAGATTTTTTCTTATCTGGTAAGTGGGATTCAATATTTCCCCATGAATTCTTACGTTTCTTGAGTATAAACAGAAATTGCTGGAAATATAGAAATGAAACTACCTTTAAGGATCTTAGAGGTCTCTCACAGAGAATAAAACTATCTTTTGTTATGAGTCCCTGTGCTGTGCTGTGCTTAGTCGCTCAGTCATGTGCATCTCTTAGTGACTTCATGGATTGTAGCCCACCAGGCTCCTCTGTCCATGGGGATTCTCCAGGCGAGAATACTGGAGTGGATTGCCATGCCCTCATCCAGGGGATCTTCCCCACCCAGGAATCTAACCCCAGGTCTCCCATATTGCAGGTGGATTCTCTACTGAGCCACCAGTGAAAGTGAAAGTGTTAGTCGAGTCTGCTCTTTGTGACCCCATGGACTGTAGCCTGCCAGGCTCCTCTGTCCATAGGATTTCCCAGGCAAGATTTCCCAGGCAAGAAATCTCCTCCAGGAGATCTTTCCCACCCAGAAATCGAATCCAGATCTCCTGCATTGCAGACAGATCCTTTATCAGCTGAGCTGCCAGGGAAGCCCTAAGAGCCCCTAAGGTGAGCCATGGCCAGGACCATTCACCATGCAAACGGGAATTACAAGGTTGTCTCCTTAACCAGTGCCTCAGATTCCCCATGTAGAATGATGAGGCAGAAGAGATCAACTAGTTGACTGGAAAACTTCTGACCCTGGGACCCAGTAGTGAATTTGGATTCTTGGTAGAAGGAAATTAATCTTGGAGAAGAGCCAGGTGTTTAACCTATAACCTGACGGGTTGGCAGCACCATTGGACTTTGAGAAGGAGGCATCAGGGCTGAGGAGAAGGAATGAGGGCTGGTGAGCAACACCGCTAGGGGCTCTGGGAGCTCCTACTCCTGTCGGAAGTCACCAGAAATGTCCTGGCCAGTTCTTGGAGCAAGACAGAGGGCAGCCTTCCTCCCTAATGAGTGGATGCTATGGAACTCACAGATACCCACATCTCCTCCACCCCTCTCTCACTCACCCAGCATCTAAAGTCAGCATTGCCTGGGGGCTT
This sequence comes from Capricornis sumatraensis, assembly GCF_032405125.1. Lineage (NCBI taxonomy): Eukaryota > Metazoa > Chordata > Mammalia > Artiodactyla > Bovidae > Capricornis > Capricornis sumatraensis. The sequence continues at coordinate 94,089,258 of NC_091076.1, forward strand.
CCCTGGTGGTCCAATGACTAAGACTCTATGCTCCCAGTGTGGGGGCCCAGGTTCCATCCCTGGTCAGGGAACTAGATCCCACATGCCGCAACTAAGAGTTTGAATGCTGCCAATTCCGCATGCTGCAACTAAAGATCAAAGATTCCAAGTGACGCAACTAAGATCTGCTCCGGCCAAATAAATATTTTTTTTAATTAATAAATAAAGTTAGCATTGTTTGGCGGAACAGATGAGGCACCCAGTACCAATGTGCCCTCACCTGAAGCTCTCACCCAGATCCATGGATAGAATTCTAGAGGCTCTGGGGAAACCCTTGTAGAGTGTTCCAGCCTAGAGTTCTGGTCTCCAGTGGAGCAACACTTTAAGTGGCTCTGCTGGCCTCCAAAGAGTGCCTGGTGGAGAAATAGTCACCACAGCTGTGCCTAAATACAGCGTCAAGTGGAAAATAATACAGAACAAGGAAGAACTAAGCTGATAAACTCATGCAACACACATTTACTAGATATTTATCACAGGAAATAGGCATTCTTTAACACTTTTGTCAATTACCAAGGGCAACTTATTCACAGAAACATGTTGTTTCTAGTTCATTCAGTAAGAATTTATTGACCTCATTGAAAAATCATGAGGTCAGCACAATACTAGTTACTTTGGGGATGACAAAAAATAAGAAAACAGGACGGGAGACAAGAAAACCTGGGTCCTAGGATCACTCAGGGCTTTCCTGGTAGCTCAGCTGGTAAAGAATCCACCTGCAATGGCAGGAGATCCTGGTTCAATTCCTGGGTCAGAAAGATCCCCTGGAGGAGGATATGGCAACCCTCTCCAGTATTCTTGCCTGGAAAATCCCCAGGGACAGAGGGCAGTAGTCCATGGGGTTGAAAAGAGTCAGACACGACTGAGTGATTAAGCACAGCACAGCACAGGATCACTCCATCCCGGTGTGCTATTGGGTAAGTCCCTCTAGGCCTTGGTGTCCTTATCTGGGAAACAGGACTGGACTGCTGTTCTCTGTGGTCCCTTTCAGTTCTAATCCTCTGAAAATCCCAGATTAGATGTGATGACGGCATCCAGAGTAGCGCTGGGCTTCAGAGTTTAGGCTGGATCTTTATTCCTTCAGGATGTTTTAAGGTTCAGTCCTGCCCATGGGTGATTACAATATGCCCAAGAGCCAAGGGGCTTCCCAGGTGGCACAGTGGTAAAGAATCCGCCTAATTATGCAGGAGATGCAAGAGACGTGGGTTCAGTCCCTGCATCAGAAAGATCACCTGGAGTAAGAAATGGCAACCCACTCCAGTATTCTTACCTGGACAAGTCCATGGACAGAGGAGCCTGGCAGGCTACAGCCCATGGGGTTGCTGACACTTGGATATGACAGAGTTACTGAGCAAACACACAAGAGCCAAAAATGAGTTTATTTCAGGGCAAACAATTCATGTGCCCCAAGACACAAAGCAAAAGGCATGTCACAGAGAATTGTAATGTAAACTGCTCTCAGGATGCCTAAGTATGGCCCAGGTCTCCCAGTGTGATCCTGGACAAATCCCTTCTTCTCTGTGGGCCTCTATTTCTTGTAGGATGAGAGTGTTGGACTAGATTTCCTTCCTTCCAGCTGGAGACATTTCTGGAGGGTCTAACAGGTGAGGCTGAGAAGGAAAGGTGGAAAAACCACTTTTTCTCCCCTCTCTCTCCTGCCTTCTTCCCAGGGCCCTCTCCTCCAGACTTGGGGCAAAAAAAAAAAAAGTTTCAGGCCAGCATCCAGGATATAGTCATGCTTGACTAGCTGAGATGTTTGGGAGAAGAGCAACAGACAGGGGCCTAGGTAAGTTGCTACCCTTCTGGGCCTCAGTTTGTTCATCTGTAAAATGGTATGATTCAATGGATGATGTCTAAGGATTTTTCCAGCTCTGTGAGCTAACAATTCTAGAGCTGTAGCTTAAAAAAAGCAAAAACAAAACAAGTATGTGTGGTGGGGGGAACTTGCCTGGTGGTCCAGTAGTTAAGACTTTACCTTCCAATGCAGGGGGTGCAGGTTCAATCCCTGGTAGGGGAGCTAGAATCCCACATGCCTCTTGGCCCAAAAACCAAAACATCCAAACAGAAGCAACATTGTAACATATTCAACAAAAGACTTAAAAATAAAAAAAAAATAAGTGGGCCCCAGAAGGAGATGCCGGCCCCAGTCATTCCTCACTTGAGTCTTACCTGATGCTTGACACCTTCTGTCCCTTCCCAGGCCTCCTGCCTTCTTGGCCCAGAGACTGGAAGCAGGTGACTGTCTCTTCACTCAGCAATGACCAAGCCTTGAGAAAGCCAGCATGGTGGCTCCTAGAAGAAGCTATGAATTTGTTTAAAAATAGAGACTGTTTTGGGTGCAGCTATCAACACTTGTCATGGTACCTTTAATATGTATGTTATTTAGAGACAAAGCTGAAAAAAGCTGCCTGTATGTGGACCAAGAGCTTCCCACAGCAGCTAAAGGACAGCAAGTGACCAGGAGGCCTGGAACAAAGGTGAGACCTTACGATAAAATTTTTCAGCTCGACTCCCCAAGCTAGGGACCCAGAGTGAGGCGTCTCACTGAGGCTTCTTACCCTGCTAGCAGCAAGACAACGAGCAGGAGGTTGCTCCAGTGGGGCTGTAGCTGAAAAGGAAACCTACCCTCTTCTCCACCACTCTGCTGGGAGCTGGAAGTGAGGCCCAGATTTCCTGAACTGTACGGGGTTCCTGCCTGCCTGCTCAGGATTCAAGGCCTCGTGAACAGTGCTTGGGCAGCTCTGGCCGGTCATATCCTGTACGTCCGCAGTCCCTCTAGAGTATCCTCTCTGGGCGGGGCATGCGCACCAGGGAGGGGATGGAGGGTACAAACATGCCTGCCCTCTGGGAGCATATGAGACAAGAGAGCCCCAAGAAGCAGAATGAAGCAGTGGCAAAGAAGGGAGCCTGGGAGACACAAGCCAACTCAGCCTATAGAAGCTCAGGCCAAACGTTTGCCCTCTCTGAGCCTCAGTTTCCCCTCTGTAACGGGAGGACTGGACTCTTTGATGCTGGGAGACCCTCTTGGCCCTGAGGTCATGAAACAACAGAGAACAAGACACATGGAGGGGCCTGGGCCCAGCCACTTGGCTTCCCTGGCCCAGCTGGCTTCCCTCCAGCAGATCACCTACAGTTGACATACATTTTTCCCCCTTTCTGCATAAACATGTATTGAGAGACTTCCTTTTGGAAGGTTCTGTCACGTATATTACCATTCTCACCACAATTCTATAAGGTAGATGCTATGCATTCCATCTTATAAATAAGGAGACAGAGGCCCAGTGATGTTAAGCAATCAGTAAGTGGCAAGACCAGGGCAGAGGGAACTTCCTTGGTGGTCCCGTGGCTAAGACTCCGTGCTCCCAATGCAGGGGGCTTGTGTTCAATCCTTGGTCAGGGAACTAGATCCCACAGGCCACAACTAACAATCTTGAATGCTGCAAGGATCAAAGATCCTACGTACCTCAACTAAGACCCAGCACAGCCAAATATATAAGTACAATACTAAAAAAAAAAAAAAAAAAATGACCAGGGTAGGACCCATGCTATCTGGGTGCGGTGCCAGATGAGGTCTCCCCAGGTTTGAGGGGTCTCCTCTGTTATAGGCAAAGACATCCGTGTCCTCTTTCTCCTGGGAACTCCTTGTGGACTCAGACACCCCAACAGGAAGGCCTTGAGTTACGTGTCTGGAAGGCACATTCCATCATCTTTATAGGAACTCTCTGGCATATCCATTGAGAATTCATCCTGTCCATCAGACAGAGCAGCAGACTAGACTTTATCCACCCCATTTGACTTCATCCTGCCAACTCCTCAAGATGAGTGTTGTTGCTATTGTTATTATCATCATCCCCACTTTATTTTTTTTTTTTCATCCCCACTTTAAAGATGAAGGGTCCGAGGTCCAGGAGACTTAAGGAACTTGCCCAAAGCCACAGATTCGGTAAGTTAAGATACAGGGATCTGACCCCAGGTTATCAGAGCCCAGAGCATGATTAGTTTAACCACTGGACCCAAGCCCACTGAAAGAGTAAAGATCTAGACCTGGATTGAGGCTCTGCCACTGAACTAGCTATGTGAACTTGGAAATTCATTTGATACTTTATCTCTTAGAACTTCCTCATCCATAATAAAGGACAGTAACCTCCGCCACTCTGGGTTGCCAGAGCAGGACATGAGGGTACTTGTGTGAAGAGCCAGCACAGGACATGGCAAAGGGTAAGCCGAACCCTCATCTCCTGCCTTGATATTATCACACTTTGGTTTGGGCCAGCTGAAATGCTACTGGCACTCCCACTCCCTGACCAAGGAACTTACCTTCTACACCAGAAATGACCTCTGCCCCACACTTTTTCACCTTGCTATTTGCAGATCCTGGGTTCCCATCCCACTGTCCCAGACATTGTAGAATTGCTCTCGGGGTGGGTAGGGGTGCAAGCCCAGATGCCCCAGAGATGCTATAGGAACAAGGCTTCCAGACTAGGTTGCCAGAATTAGGGGAAAAAAGAAAAGAAAGACTGCGCAGTTAAATTTACATTTCAGATAAACAAGGAATAATTTTGTATACTTATATAAAGAGTTCATGCCTTTAAGTTCAGCTCAGTCACTCAGTTGTGTTTGACTCTTTGTGACCCCATGAACCACAGCACACCAGGCCTCCCTGTCCATCACCAACTCCTGGAGTCCACCCAAACCCTTGTCCATTGAGTCGGTGATGCCATCCAACTATCTCATCCTCTGTCATCCCCTTCTCCTCCTGCCCTCAATCTTTCCCAGCATCAGGGTCTTTTCAAATGAGTTAGCTCTTCACATCAGGTGGCCAAAGTATTGGAGTTTCAGCTTCAGCATCAGTCCTTCCAATGAACACCCAGGACTGATCTCCTTTAGGATGGACTGGTTGGATCTCCTTGCAGTCCAAGGGACTCTCAAGAGTCTTCTCCAACACCACAGTTCAAAAGCATCAATTCTTCGGCGCTCAGCTTTCTTCACAGTCCAACTCTCACATCCATACATGACCACTGGAAAAACCATAGCCTTGACTAGACAGACCTTTGTTGGCAAAGTAATGTCTCTGCTTTTCAATATACGGTCTAGGCTGGTCATAACTTTCCTTCCAAGGAGTAAGCACCTTTTAATTTCATGGCTGCAGTCACCATCTGCAGTGATTTTGGAGCCCAGAAAAATAAAGTCAGCCACTGCTTCCACTGTTTCCCCATCTATTTGCCATGAAGTAATGGGATTGGATGCCATGATCTTAGTTTTCTGAATGTTGAGCTTTAAGCCAACTTTTTCAATCTCCTCTTTCACCTTCATCAAGCGGCTCTTTAGTTCTTCACTTTCTGCCATAAGGGTGATGTCATCTGCATATCTGAGGTTATTGATGTTTCTCTCAGCAATCTTGATTCCAGCTGTGCTTCCTCCAGCCCAGCATTTCTCATGATGTACTCTGCATAGAAGTTAAATAAGCAGGGTGACAATATACAGCCTTGACGTACTCCTTTTCCTATTTGGAACCAGTCTGTTGTTCCATGTCCAGCTCTAACTGTTGCTTCCTGACCTGCATACAGGTTTCTCAGGAGGCAGGTTAGGTGGTCTGGTATTCCCATTTCTTTCAGAATTTTCCACAGTTTATTGTGATCCACATAGTCAAAGGCTTTGGCATAGTCAATAAAGCAGAAATAGATGTTTTCTGGAACTCTCTTGCTTTCTCGATGATCCATCGGATGTTGGCAATTTGATCTCTGGTTCCTCTGCCTTTTCTAAAACCAGCTTGAATATCTGGGACTTCATGGTTCACGTATCGTTGAAGCCTGGCTTGGAGAATTTTAAGTATTACTTTACTAGCATATGACATGAGTGCAATTGTGTGGTAGTTTGAGCATTCTTTGGCATTGCCTTTCTTTGGGATTGGAATGAAAACTGACATTTTCCAGTCCTGTGGCCACTGCTGAGTTTTCCAAATTTGCTGGCATATTGAGGGCAGCACTTTCACGGCATCATCTTTCAGGATTTGAAATAGCTCAACTGGAATTCCATCACCTCCACTAGCTTTGTTCGTAGTGATGCTTTCTAAGGCCTACTTGACTTCACATTCCAGGATGTCTGGCTCTAGGTGAGTGATCATGCCTTTAAAAAACTTATATTATTTATTTTTATATTTGTATTTAAAAAAGTATTCCTTATCTGAAACTCAGATTTAAATGGTTGTCCTGTATTTTATCTGACAGTCCCTACTCCTAGACCTCAAGGTCAGGTTGGAAGACAGCCCATGAAATGATTTTTTTGTTTTATTTTAATAATTTTATTTTATTTACTTATTTTTGTCTGTGCTGGGTTTTCGTTGCTGCAGAGGCTTTTCTCTAGTTGTGGTGGCACATGGGCTCAATAGTTGCAGTTCCCCGGTTCTAGAGCACAAGCTCAGAAGTTGCTCGTGGCTCAGGGGCTTAGTTGCTCCACAGTATGTGGGATCTTCCCAGATCAGAGATTGAACCTATGTCTCCGGCATTGGCAGGCGGATTCTTTCCCACTGAGCAACCAGGAAGCCCCCAGGAAGTGGTTTTTGTTAAGAAATTTTAAACAAAAGAACCCATTTTAAGCATACAATTCAACATTTTCTAAGTAAATTTACCAACATGTACAACCGTCACATAGTCTGGTTTCAAAAACATTTTTATCACCCAATAAAATGCCCATTTACAGGTAATTTCCATTATCTCCCCCACAAGTAGCTTTTTAAAATATTTAATAAATAAATAATATTTTTTTCTGCTGTAAAAATTCATACACTCTTAATGTAGAAACAACAGGTGGGAGGGAGATCGGAGAAGTACAAAAAAGAAAATAAAATCACTCCTAAGTGCATAATTCAATGAGAACAATTATTAGTAATTAGGTAAATGCATTTCTAATTTTTCCCATGTTCATATTTTTTCAAGAAAAATTATATCACATTATATCGCACAGTATCTTACTATTTATTTTTTTGTAATACATCATGAAAATATTCCCATGGCATTAAATCTTCTTCCACAGCCTCATTTTTAAAGGTTGAGCAGTATTCTATTGGTTTTTTTTTTTTAATATTATTAATTTATTTGATTGAGCTGGGGCTTTTATGCTGCAGTAGGCATAAACTTCAATTCTCCTTGAGGCACTCAGGGTTTTTAGTTGTGACATGAGAACTATTAGTTGCTGCTTGTGGGATCTAGCTCCTTGATCAAAGATCAAACCCACCTGCCCTGCTTTGGGAGCATGGAGTCTGAGCCACTGGACCACCAGGCAGGTCCCCCATGGTGTTGTTTTACCAGTTTCTTTATTCAATCCCTTTTTGATGGACATTTGGGTTGTTTTCAGTTTTTCACCATTTTAAATAATGCTGTGATCTGCCTTCTTATAGCTAAATCCTTGCACACATCAATTACTGTTTTCGTAGAGGTGGAGCTGTTTTGTCAAATATCTTGCATGCATGCACTCGTGCCTGCTCAGTCGTGTGTGACTCTCTGCAACCCCTTGGACGGTGGCCCCCCAGGCACCTCTGTTCATGGGATTTTCCAGGCAAGAATACTGGAGAGGGTTGCCATTCCCTTCTCCAGGGAATCTTTCAGACCCAGGGATCGAACCTGTATTTCTGGCGTCTCCTGCACTGGCAGGTAGATTCTTTACCACTGAGCCACCTGGGAAGCCCGTTTTGTCAAAGGGTCTACGCACTTTTAAAGCTTTTGATGATTTATTTCCCACCTTGTAAGGGACACCACCCTGGGACCCAGCTGTCCAAGTCAGAAGCCTCAGGTGAAGTTCAATCCTAGAGAAAAAGGTTGACTGATACTCGGTGGTGGGATTCAGATTGGTCCTTGGAGGAACAGGTCCCAGGAGTGCAGAGGAGAGAAGCTACCAGGTTCTGAAGACTGTCAGGTACTGGGGGGACACTGTGGGATCTCCCTGGAAACCAGAAGAATACTCCTGCCGTTACTCCATCCCCTCCTCACCACCAGCCACAGGTGCCCCAGACAGCAAGCTTGAGCAGCTCATTCCCTGCTGCCCCGTTTGTCTCCGTGCTCCAGGCAAGCTGGACATGGCTCGCAGGAATCTAGCCAGCTGCAGTCTGTCCTGAGTCCTGCCCTCCCCCACGGTCCGGAGAGAGTCAGCGTCGCTTCTAGGGGCCGACCTTGGCACCCCCCACCCAGGGGTCCAGCCTCTCTGCCTTCACCCCGCAACCGTGGAAGACCGCACGCGGAAGGCTTGGGGAGGTGGGTGTTGGACTGGAGGCGTAGATCTTGTGATGACTCACATGCCAGCGGAGAGGGAGAAAGGGGCTGGGGGGATGAATGGATTGCAAACCAGAGGGGAGGGGCCAAGGAGAAGAGCTTTGGTGCCTCGATTCCACCGCGTCAGTTTCTTCAACATCTGCAGTGCGTGGGGCTGAGCGATCCCACTGGGGAGTTAGGGGGGGTGGGCTGGCTGACGTTTGCTTCCCGCCCGCTGGGTTGGCCCGAGCAGTTCATGAATGACTCACCTCATTGTCAGGCTGATTCACTGCTCGCCTGGGGACTTGGGGGAGGGGGGGGACTTGGGGGGAGCTGGGGCGGGGGCGGAGGGGGGACTGGGGGAGGGGAGGCGGCCGCAGCCTCCCTGCTGGGGTCCGGACGCGATGAATGGGTTTCCGGGATAAGAAGGGGGGGGCGTGCACATGACTTGGTCCGTGGAGAACAAGCTTGAGGTTCTGTCACTAGTCTACCTGTGACTATTTACATTTAAATTAATTAAAATTAAATCCAACGAGAGCTTCAGTTCCTCAGTGTCACTAGCCACACTTCAAGCTGTCAGTAGCACGTGCTGTTGTCAACAGCTACTCTATTGGATAATGCGGAAAGTTCTATGCAGCAGTGCTGGTCTACACAGCCTTCACATACACAATGCCACACAGACCAGACCTTCAGCCACCCCTGTACACTCAGATACCCCCTCTTTGTAGGCAGCATATAACAAACACAATTCCACACACATTCCACACACTCATTCGACATGCAACAGCCACCCACGGACACATCCCCGCAGAACTCTCAGTATGTGTACACACTTCCAGTGTATGCCGCTGTCCATGGGAAGACAACTGTAAACACATAAACATGCATCATCACTGTGAATTGCATACAACTGTTAATATGATCAAAATACAAATTAGGACAAAATGTATTTACAAATATGCTGAAATAGATACAAACTCAAGCCATGTGGTTCCCATAACAAATCTCAGCACGTTTGCAAACTCCAGTATGGGGGAAGGGAACCCATGTTGTTGAGCCTCTGCCAAGGTGCTGGGCATGGAGTTAGCCATTTCAATGCGTTAATTCATTTAATTCCACAGCAATGCTGTGAGGAAGTTGTATTATTGTATTTGCATAGAGGGGACAGCTAAGTTCAGAGAGGTAAAGTAACTTACTGAAGGTCACACAGCCAGTTAGCAGTGTGGTCAAATATGAACCCCCATTTATCTAGCTCCATGGACAATTGGAAAAGGAAATGGCAACCCACTCCAGTATTCTTGCCTGGAGAATCCCAGGGACAGCAGAGCCTGATTGACTGCCATCTATGGGGTCGCACAGAGTTGGACACGACTGAAGCGACTTAGCAGCAGCATAGATAATGTAGCATACTGTCTCCAAACACTCCCTCTAAACACATACACAAATACAGGTGTGCTCTCTCCTGTACTTAAGAAGGTGAGGCTCCTCATCCAACAAGTACAGGTATTTGGGGAAGTGAGCATGGAGTTGCCTAGACTCCTTTGTACTCCCTTATGACAAATAGCATTAGGTCATTCAACAAACACTTGCTAGTCTTCTGTGTGCTAGGTCCTGTGCCAAGTGCTGGCTCACAAAAGTGAAAAGTCATAGTCGGTTGCTCTGAAAAAGTTCAAAGGCCAGCAGGGAGGTATGAGGGAAACTTGAAGACAATACAGGGCATGCAAGAGATCTAAGCTATCAGAGCCCCCAAGTCCAGGGAGCCAAGGAGAAGGAAACCTGAGTCAGTAAAAGAAGGCTTCTTGGAGGAGGCAGCATGTGACCTAGGGCATGAAGAGTGAATGAGGTGAAGAGGGATTGGTATTGACTGGGACATTAGTTGAGAGATGAGATCACTTCCCAGGTACAGGAGACACAAGAGACCTTGGTTTGATTCCTGGCTTGGGAAGATGCCCTAAGTAGGAAATAGCAACTCACTCCAGTGTTCTTGCCTGAAAAATTCCCTGGACAGAGGAGCCTGGCAGGCTATGGTCCATGGGGTCACAAGGAGTCATAGCACCAATGCACATGAGAGATTAAATAGGACAGGGAAGCAGATTCCGGGGCATTGTAGGTGCTGGGGAAATTTTTTTTTTTAACCCCACCATGTGACATGAATCTTAGCCCCCTGAGGAGGAATTGAACTGGTGTCCCTTGCAGTGGAAGCATGAAGTCTTAAGCACTGGGCCACCAGGGGAAACAGTCCCAGCCCTGGGGATATTATATATCATCCTCAGGTGACTAGAAGAGATTGAACATTTTTTACGATAGAAAAAATAATATCCTGCTTGCATGTTGGAAAGAATGGACCGAAGGGAGGAGACCTTGGACTAGGGAGACAGTGCAGCAGGCTATGGGGATTGTCCAGGCAGGAGATAGTAAGGCTTGACGTAGAGTATAAGATCTGGACAAGATAAGAGATACAGGGGGATGAGGGATCAGAGTGCATTCTGGCCCTGAGACAGTGCAAGGCAACAGCTTTCCCACCCATGAAAATGTAGTGAAAGCTATGATTTTCTTTCAGAGCAAGGCATATGTGCTTAGGCACGTGATGTTTTGGGCATAATTATAGGGGATTTGTATTCCCTGAATACCCAGTTTAAGAGCCCAGTTCATTGGAATTCTAAAAGGCAAAACAATGTACTGGTTAAGCTTGTGGATGCTGGTATCAAACTGGCTGGTTAATTATCTTAGCTGCAACACCTATTAGCAATGTGGGCTTAGCCCAGACATTGCCCCTTTCCTCCTCTGTAAAGCAGAAGTGATCCTAGCACCAATATCAAGACCTGTTGCTATGAACAAGTGAGCTAATTCATGTAAATAAATGAGCCTTGCCTGGAACACAGAAAGTGCTCAGGGAAGTCCTGGTGGTTATTACTATAGACTGTTGTTACTGTTTAGTCCCTCGGTCATGTCTGACTCTTTTGCAGCCCCATGGACTGTAGCCCACTAGGCTCCTCTGTCCATGGGACTCTCCAGGCAAGAATACTGGAGTGGGTTGCCATTTTCTTCTCCAGGGGATCTTCCCAACCCAGATATTGAACCCCCATTGCCTGCACTGGCAGGCAGATACTTTACCACTGAGCCACCAGGTACGCCCATTACTATGGATTAACTCAGTCCTAATGAGACATTCCCCTTTGTACTCGACTTCACAGCTGAAGTTCTGGTGTCTTCTGGTATGGGTCCTCCTACCTGAGTCCTAGAACCCACTTTTCTGTTTCTCAGAATCTACCCTTCCTTTTTGGTCTGAATCTCCATTATCCTCAACCCTGGTTATTAGTAGTAAGCCCACTAACTCCTCTTCTAAAACAAGGAAGAAGAGGACCAGACTAGATCACCATGGGGATCTAGTCTTTGCTTTTACTTTGGAAGAAAGTGTCAGGAAGAAGACCTGTGATTTGGAGGAGAATCCTTCAGCATGAGAAAGTGAAAGTCACTCAGTTGTGTCTGACTCTTTGTGACACCATGGAGTGGAATTCTCCAGGCCAGAATACTGGAGTGGGTAGCCATTCCCTTCTCCAGGGGATCTTCCCAATCCAGGGATCGAACCCAGGTCTCCCGCATTGCAGGTAGATTCTTTACCAGCTGAGCCACAAGGGAAGACCAAGTATACTGGAGTGGGTAGCCTATCCCTCCTCCAGCCCCTCCTCCAGCGGATCTTCCTGACCCAGGAATTGAACTGGGGTCTCCTGCATTGCAGGCGGATTCTTTAGCAACTGAGCTATCAGGGAAGCCCAAGTCAAATCAGCATGATTGTCCTCCCCAAATTTAAAATCATAAACAACTTCCTCACTGTGGCCTGCCAGCCCCTCTCCAAAATGTCCCTGGCCCACATTTTCCATTTACTTCAGCCATCACTCCCACCCCCATCCAAGTTCTAACAGGAGGCGGGGGTGGCATTTGCCAAGTTCACTTAACTCAGAAAGGCAATGGAGGAGAAAGCATAGGACTTCCAATCAGAAGAGCCACCACTGAATGACTGTGTGACCCTGAGGAAGTCCCTTCCCCTGTGGGCCTCAGGTTCCTAATCTGTAAGTAATACCCACCCTTCACTCTTCGTGGAATCTCATGAAGACAAAATGAGCCAATGGTTAAAACTGGAAGATGGAAGCTACGGTGTGGGTAGGAGTTGATAGTATTCCTCTTGGGCGTTTGGCCTCTGTGATGTCCCTTTAGCTGGAGCTGTCAGAGCCCAGAGCCACAGGAAGCCCTGTAACTAGGTCTCTAGGACTATCCGCAGTTGGGTTGCCTGGGTTCCCTGGGAGGAGAGGGGGCCTGAAAATGGGAGGGTTGGGGGTCTGTCCCCCAGTTCAGAAGCACAAAGGCCTTGAAGGAATTCCTAACCTGGATGAGAGTCGGAGGTTCAGGTTTCCTCTCTCATCACCATTCTGGCCTCAGTTCTGACATATGACAGGTTAACTGGTCCACAAGGAACAATGATAGAAGTCATAGGCTTCCAAGAGGTCAGACCAGGCCAGGCAGTCTGCCCTTGGGAAGATGCATGGCTGGTTCAGATCAGATAGTTAAGAATTCACATCAGCTACCTTCCTTCTGCCTTTTGAGTCCTCAAAACTATGCAACCTGTGCTGTCTCTCAACTTTCGTGATAAGCAGGAAGGGAAACTGAGGTCAGGCTGAATCAGTAACCACAGTAGGCTTTAGTGATAACAACTGTACTTCCCAGATCACTAGGCCCTCTCCTGGTCTCTATCTTTTGTTCTGTATCTCCCTGACTTGTTCATATTTTATTTACTTATTTAATATATATATGTATTTTTGGCCACTGCGTGGCTTTCAGGATCTTAGCTTTCCAACCAGGAACTGAACTAGTGCCCAAGGCGGTGAAAGCATAGAGTCTTAACTACTGGACCACCAGGAAATTCTCTCCTTGAGTTGTTCATGAACTTGAGAGTACAAGGAGTCATTCTTTTCTCTATCCCCAGTGTTAAGCACTGTGCCTGATAAATAGTAGTCGCTGTGTCTTTTATTTATTAATTCTATAGAGCATTGTTCTAAGTGCTGGGGATACAGAGTTGAACAAGCCAGACAAGGTCCCTATCCTCATGGAGTTCATATTCTAGTGAGGAAGACACACAATAAAGATGTAAACCATGACGATTATCAATAATGAAAAATGCTGAGAAGGAAATTAAGCGTTGTGATGGGGCGAGGGATGTTACTTGAGAGATTAATGTGACAGGGAAGATCTGACATCTAAACTGAAACATGAAGGATGAGAACAGCCCGACCACGAACATCTTGCTTAATAAATATGTGTGGCAAGAACTGACGTATGGATGGATGGATGGATGGATGGACAGATGAACAAACGAACAGGGTGGATTCTGGTGGGAACGAGAGTCATGCTGTTAATACTCAGTCCCTAGTATGCTTAACACAAGAGAGGAAGGTGGTCAGGATGGGATGTAATGGGTCCCAAATTCCCAACCTTGCTCTCAACGCGAGTGCGCATCGAGCAAGCGGATTGGATCCAGGGTCTGCTGGGGGGCGTCCGAGAGCTCATGCCTTTCCCTTTAAGGCTGGGGCGGAAGACCGCGGTGAAGGGCCTTTGTGTCGGCGGGAAAGAAATAGGTCCGCCCCTTTAAGAGGGCGGAGACGCTGAGTGGCGGCGGCTTCGAACGCGGCCTAGGGAGCCAGACCCCTGGTTCCCGACCACCCTCCTTCGGCCCCCACCTGGGTTTCCGAGACGCCTCTCTCCGACCTCGCCCCAGAGACACTGTCGCCAGGACTCTGACCCTCCCACGTGGACCAAGGCCGAAGCCCCGGCGACCCCTGTAGTCAGGGTCTGTCCGGCCAAGCCGCGGCCGGAGCCTACTGGCGGTCGCCATGGTAATGCCGCGCCGGGGACCACCCGGCCGCCGGGTCCCCCGGCCGCGGGGACCTGTCTTCTGGGTTCCAGCCTCTCCCTCATGCGAGCTGCAGAACCGGGTTAGGGTTTCAGGGAGAGCTTGGTGGGGTCGGGACGCCTGGCTCTAGTCAGGGCTCGTCTTGGACATGCCCGGCCCCCCAAAAAAGGTCTCCCACTCACCTCCCTCAGGGCTTCATCTCCCAGTCTCTAGCCTTCCGTTTCACCAAGGAAGACTCCGGTTCATCCCTACGGGTGTGCTCAAACGTCACGCCTCCCGGGCCCTCCCCCTCCCCCTCCCCCTCCCCCAACCATTCTAGTCTGTTTCTTGACATTGGGCGATAGGTCTCCCTACCTGTAGCTCTTGCTGCTTTGGCAGCTGGAGTTAGGCACATCCCTTGGCTCTAGGGCTGACACACTTTTAATGCCGGCCACAGCAGCCCTGCTGTCCAGAAAGGAGGATCTGTGGGGACGAGGGTGGGAGTGGGGGATAGGGGGTGGGGGTGGGGTACATCCCACCCTCCCAGGACCCTAGCTACTGGGTATTAGATAAAAGGAAACCACTGACTTGTCTTTCAGAATCAAGGCCTCTGTGCTGGGCATGCTTGGATTTATGGTAATATCCCTTACATCGGACAGGGGTTCCCCAGGCCAAGCCTTTGGGGGTGTGACAAAATACTTAGACCTACATGCCCTGTACTGGCTCTAAAGAATGACACAGGCTCCCTTGGGCAGGCTTCCCTTTGCTTCCTCCCTCTTATTACAAGATTAAGGCAGATAGACCTAAGGGAATTATTTTACTAGACAGGATTCTAAATCATCATCTAAGTCTTTAAGTAAACCCCATCTCTCCTCATCCTTTATTCCTTCCCCACCACGACAGAAAAAAAAAAAAAAAAGAAGCAAACAGAAAACAGTACACCTGATGTCTTGTTAGAATTAGGAAAAAGCAGAGTGAAGACAACATGTACTTGCAAATGGTATGTCTCCTCCAACCTCAATTGCTTTGTTTTCCTTTCAGGCATGCAGTCTGCAGAAGCTGTTTGCTGTGGAAGAGGAGTTTGAAGATGAGGTAAGGAAGTGTTGGTGATCAGAGATGGCACCCAGGCCTAGAACCCAGGTTTCCTCTTACCTGACATGTGTATCTTTTTTTCCTTTGTTTTCTGTGAGAGGCTGAGAGATGATGAGAAATATAAACAACCCACTTAACTGTCTTAAAAACAAATAAAAAACCAGAGAGATGAGCTGCTTAATTGTCATACCTTTAAATTATAAGGGCCTTTGCCTGGAAGCTGTGTCACGTGGATGATTGGATCCACCTTCATGATGACATACTTCATGTGGGAAGGAAGTTAATGGAGAGGCAGAGCAGCTACTAGACAGCTGGGGACCCAGGGTCACCAACTGGCCACCTGAGCCAGGGCAAAGTATTTCATTCTCTGGCCTTCCATTTTTGCTCTTATGACATGAGGGATGTTCTTCTGCCTCAAACATTCTTCCCTTTCCTGCTCTCTCTGGAGAAGATGAGGGATTAGATTAGACCTGAAGCTGGCATCTTAGAATCACCCTGCCACATACCAAATAAATCAGAATTTCTGGGGATGGGCCGAGGCAGGGGTATTTTTAATCTCTGGGTGCACGCAGAGGCCACTGAACTAGTGATCTGCAATGCTGTCTTCCCACTCAGATCTAACAGATGTAGTTTCATCTGGGTGGCCCAAAATTGTTATGTCAAATCCTTTTCAGAAAGAAACAGGATTTAAGTGCATAAAGCCCCCAGAGGTCAATTAAATCGCTTAAGAATACAACACTGGGCTTCCTTGGTGGCTCAGTGGTAAAGAGTCTGCCTGTCAGTGCAGGAGAGATGGGTTCGATCCCTAATCTGGGAAGATCCCAGATGCTGTGGAGCAGCCAAGCCAATGCATCACAACTATTGAGACTGTGCTTTAGGGCCAGGGAACCACAACTACAGAGCCCACCTGCCGTAACTACTGAAGCCGCACACCCTAGAGCCCCGTGCTCCGCAACAAGAGAAGCGACCTCGGTGAAAAGCCTGTGTGTGCACTGCAACTACAGTGTAGCCCCTACTCGCCACAGCTAGACAAAAGCCCACACAGCAACGAAGGCCCAGCGAGCTAAAAGAAAAAAATACAGCACTGATAACCAGCACCAGCGTTAGACATAACTCCAGTCTAATGTACATGGAAACTACTAAACTACGTTTATAGAAGAGTTGCTCTGGTTTATCAATGACAAGCCATTCAGAGCTACTTTTTGACTCCCAGTGGTCTGCTTTAAAAAAAAATCACTTCTAGATTTGTCCGGATGCCTAATTTATGCCTAGTGAGATGGTGCCCCAAGGACCCTTGTGGCAGCCATAGCCCCAAACATCCCTCCCTTTGAAGCTTTTGAAACCTGAGGTTTGAAGGGAAAAACAGACCTTTTAAAATTCCCTCTCTGGCTTGTCTCATACCCTGAGGTCCCAAGACACAGTGACAGAGGCATGTATGAGTTCCAGTCCTGGTTCTGTGAAGTTACTTAACCTCTCGGAGTCTCGGTTTCTATATCCATAAAACAGGGATAATAATATACCTATTCATAGGGTCATTGTGAGAATTCATTGAGAGAATTCTGATAAAATGTTTACATGGTACCTGGCACCCAGTGAGATGCTTCACATGTTAGGTGTTTTGTTATCATTTGGGGAATTGATTTTTGTTTTTAAAAATAACTCAAAACTGCCAGCTTTGTCGAGGAGATATGTGTCCTTGTCTTTGTCTTTCAGCTTTGGAGATGTGTAATTACAGACTGAAAAAGTGACCTTTCTGGGTCTTACCAGGTCAAGGTAGGACTGCTAGGCTAGTAATGGAATTAAGAGTGAAGGACTCTGACAGCTCAAGTTTCTGTTCCATGACCAGTCCCTTCCCCCTTCCCAAGGCAGATGACATCATGTCTGAGAGGGAGCTCTTCAGGGGAAAAGGGCTCTGTCAACTCCCAGGGTCATCAGGATTTTATTCCTGCTGTAATTCTAATATTATTATTATTACTAAGTCCTAAAGTAGTCCTTGGAGTATGCTAGTCTCCTGATAATACACCAAGCAGGAAAGATCCTTTCTCTAGCCTAGACAATCTAGTGCGGCAGCAGGGGGTGGGGGTGGAGGGGACCTTCCTGTCAGTTAAATCAGCAGTTCTGACTCAAAAACACCCTCGGAACAGGTCTGTTGCTCTTGAAGGTGTCAATCTCACCTTGCTTCCCAACTGGAATCCATACTTAATTTAACTTGCCTGAAAAGCTATATTTAACTTCTGCCTATTTTGCTGGATCCAAGGCCTCTTTGACTTAGCGAAGACTCTGTGTGTGCGTGTGTGTGTGTGTGATGAGGGGAAGAGTGGGTTGAGGACACGAAGCAAGACCAGCTCCTGAGTGACAGGCTGGACACCAGAAAGCTGATTTCCTTGAGACGGGTGTGTGCCCTGGGGAATTTGTTTTACTCCTTGGTGACCAGGTTCCTTTGCTTCTCTTACTGCTCCAACTGCCACCTCTCCCCTCCCCCTCGAGACTGAAGAAACAAAGAAGCTACCTGAAGACTTAGCCTTAGAATGTGTCTGGCAGAAGCCTGGTGGCGGACTCTTGGGGGAGGTCAAAGGTGGTGAGAGAGTCTACACCTCCCTTACATGTCTTGGTTTCCTGCTTGCGTGTATCTGCACACACAGACGCACCACATGCCTGAAATAGTAAAAGCAGAGTGCTTCTTCATTTCCAGATGCCAAGACCCATTGTCTTTGCTTCTTTGTAGGATTTCTTGTCGGCTGTGGAGGATGCCGAGAACCAGTTGGCGGGCACACGGCCTGTAAATGCCGGGTGCCTAAGACCTGTCTCCTCCCGGCCACAGGAGGCCCAGCTGCTGCCTCGAGTCACTGCCCCAGCAGAGGCTGCAGGCCTGCCAGCCCTGCCAGCCCTGGGACTCCGCCTTCCTACCTGCGGTGGGCCTAGGGCCACTGGGGGTCCGCCTCCCACAGGAACAGCTCCCCTAAGGCCTGTCTCGACATCCAGCAGCTGGACTGGCACTCAGGGAAGAGTGACACTGACAGAAGTGCTTGAAGAGCCAGGAAGACCCCAGTCCTCAGCCTCCTGCCCCCAGCTTACCTTCAAGAGCAAAGAGCAGGTGATTGGTGGCTTCGAGGGACCTGAACAAGATGAATTTGATAAGGTCCTGGCAAGCATGGAGCTAGAGGGGCCCAGCTTGGAGCTGCAACTTGGAGTTCACAGTGAGGCCACAGAAATCCTGCCCAGCTGGCAGCAGGAGGACTCCACATTGGCTAAAAAGGCTCGGGTGGCTGATCTGAGCAGACCTTGTCAAAGGGGGCCTGTTCCTGCCCCCCACGTAACTGGTATCCCATCAGCCCGGGATGCACCCCCGGATCCCGCAGTCCTCTGCAGGACTCCACAACCTCACTTGAGACCTGGAACTGTGGGTAACTTTCCTGTCCCAGCTACCTCAATGGTTCGTGCTCAGCCACCCCACTGGGAAGTCTCTCCTGTGGGTCCCCCTCCTCGAACACCCCAGCCTCTCCAAGATGCTGGCAGGCCCGTTCAGAGCAGCCCTCAGAATTGTTTCCCTGCTCAGCCATTCCGGTCTCCAAACACCTGTTCAAGTGGCGAACTCCGTTTTCTTAGACTCCGGACTCCCAACTCAAGCTGTGCTGCTCCCCCAAAGACCAGATGTGGACTGTTTCCTCAGGGCCCACCCCAACCCCGAACTCCAGCGTCTTCTGTCCTGTCTCCTGTCTGCACCCCAAAGGGTCCTGGTCCCTCCCCGCTCCCTCAAGCAGCTCTGCAGACGCCCATCGTCACCAACCACCTGGTGCGGCTGGTCACCGCTGCCAGCCGGACACCCCAGCAACCCACCTGCCCCTCCACCCGGGCCAAGATGCGCCGCTTCCCCGGCCCAGCAGGGCTCCTGCCTCACCAGGTGAGTGACAGCTTTGCTCTGGCCAGAGCCAGAGCTCCCCAGGCGGCTCTCCTGGCTGCTGGAGAGCAGCTGGGTGTGTCCCACCCCTGCCCAATCCCAGAGGATCTTCAATCCCAGAGGAAGTGGAGGAAGGAAGGGCAGGGGTCAGGGGCTTTCCAGAGCTGTGGGAGAAGTCAGAGGTGGGGAGAACTGAAGGCCTGAAACCCACATAGATGGAGATGCCTAAGGCTCTGAGAACATCACAGTTTCCATACATTTGTTGAGCACCTCCTGTTTCCTGGCACCGGCCAGGAAGACTCAATCTCTTATATTTACTAAGGACTGGTGTGTGTTGGGCCCTTTGCTTGGACCTGAGAATACAGAAATTAACATAGAAATAGTTCTCATTTTTCAGAGCTTCCAGGGGAGTGGAAGAAGCAGACTTAAACAATACGTAAAAGGGACAGAGAGAGTAGAGGTCATTTCCTGGGTGCTGGGGAGACACTGGGCTCCTTGTGCTTCCTGGGTGGGCTTTGGACAGATGAATAGGAGATTTACGGAGGTACATGTTGGACGGCTGTGTCCTGGAGGACATTTCAGCAGTGGAAAGACAGGAGAGAGTGTGTGCAAAGGCACAGATTCTCTGGGAGATCCACGGAACCATTCAATGTGGCTGGTGTGTGGGGTCACTGTGGGGGAGTTGGGGCTGAGCCTGGAGTGTGGATTTTGGCAGCAGTAGAGAGACAGGGTCCCTCAGACTAGTCTTAGATCCAATCCCAGATAATTGGACTGAGAATCTGGTCTGGTTGTGATAGGTTAGCCCTTTCCCTCACATTTGAAGGGTGTTTTCTTCAATCAGAAGAGATTTCTACCCATTAACTTGCTCTTCCCTGGCACTTTAAGAGAAATCCAAGGAAGCCATGTACATTCCTCCTGGGTTGGATCCCTGTCAGGAAGGGTGAGGTCCCCAAGAAGGGGTTTGGGGAAAGCTACGCTCTTACTCACTTCAGGCCTCTCTATTCAGGTCATCACCCCCTTCAGGAAGCCCCGGGATTTGTTCCTGAGCCAGCTCCAGCTTCCTCACATTTCCCCAAACGGTCCCCAAAGCATCTTTTTTGAGCTGCCAGCAAGGCTCTTGAGACTTCGTTAGGAGAGATGTAATGTGTGTTAATTGTCTCTGATAGTTTCCTGAACTCATTATGTAACCCAGACAAGAAGCTGTACTTGTAAATAACAGCTGCTGAGCTTGCTCTCTCTTTCTCCTCCCCTCTCCCCTCGTAGCACAGTGGGAAAAATCTGGACGACATCATGGTTTCCACGCCCCAGACTCCGACTCACGGTGCTCTGGCTAAATTCCGGACAGAGGTAACTGACTCCATGCAAATGCTAACTTAAATAAGAGAGAGGGACATCCTTGTGAGTTTCAGAAGCTGAGAATCAGAATCAGTGCTGCTCAGCCTATTTTCTGGGGTCACACACCATAGCATGTTGAGGGACGCCCATCCTGATGCCAGAGAGGTATTAACTGATATCATGGGTTCAGCCTTCTTTCCCAGCTAAGAAAGAACAGCCTGGCTAACTCCATCTGCCCTCAGCGGAGGAGAGTGTAATAAGTATCAGGAAATTGTATCTCGGGAACCCTTCCTCTCAGGTTTCTGGGAATCAAGCTGGGAAGCTTGTGCCTTCACCTTGCCTCTGGTGGGTTCCCTCTTGGTGGATGAGACTCAGCCTCCCTCCTCCCTGGGATTCTGCTTGACCTGCTCTGCCCCCGAGACTCACTTTTGCTTTTAATTCTCTCTAGAAGTTTTTCTCTGCTATAGCTCTATATATCCACCAGTCCATTTCAGCTCCAAAACAGTAAATACTCATCTGAATTTAAAGCATTTTTTAATATAACTAGGTGTACAGTTAAAGCCAGAGGCATCTCAAGTGAAATATAATTGGTTTCAAAATTGCCTGGAAGCTTATAAATTTATGTGGGGGCTCCCTAGCCCTAAGCCTTTTCAAGTTCATTACAAAGGACAAGCGTAGCTAGCCTTTTGCATTATAGTTTAATAATTTAATATAATTAAAGTCAGGTCCTGATTTAAAATAAACTAAGTTACAGAGCACCTTTGCTCTTGTTTCTCAGTGGAAGATGTGATATGCAGCAAGTTTTCACATACCCTTTTCTGAACCTTGAGATAAACGAAGGGAGAAAGCATGGCCACCGTGCTGCCGGGAATTCACCCTTGTTCCCCCACCCCTCCATCCCGGCCCAGTCAGGGTCTCTAGCAAAGTGGACCCGTGAACACCAGGCTCCCCTTCTCTGTTGCGCCAGGTTGTCACTAGTTCCCAGGCATCGGTGGAGGAAGACTTTGGACGAGGGCCCTGGCTGACCATGAAATCTACTCTGGGTCTGGATGAGAGAGACCCTGCTTGCTTCCTCTGTACCTACAGCATCATCATGGTGCTGCGAAAGGTAAGGTTCTGGATGCTGAGACACAGAGGAAAGGCCGTTTTTATATCTCTCCCCAACCTTGCCTGCTCCACCTTAGGAAAGGGGCACTCTGTTTGCTCCCTCCTACCCTAGGCCTGTCTCTGAGCAGCAGCATGAAGATTCCATTGGGTTGTATCTTCCACTCACCTACCTTTTCACTACCATCCACAGTATCAGGCATAGGCAGAAGTGGGTTACGGGCATGTCTCCATACATCTGAGTCCTGAATGGGGTAGGGTAAGCACACTGCTCCCCTTAGAGCTCCCCATAGGTCAGAAGGCACGTGCAGACTCATGTTAGTACATATGCTAACATGCTCCTGCCTGTGGTCTGCGTGATAGAGATCTGTATAAATATATACACATAAATACATAAGAGAAAGGAGGCAGGGGAAAGAAATGAAGGGCCTGCCAGCTTCAAATCTGCCAGGGGGAGATGGGCTGAGCCCTTTACACTGCCCCTTGGCCCTCCACAAAGGAAGATCATCACCACACTGCTACGCTGCATCACCACCCCCACCCCTCCCTAGGTTGCCCTGGCTCACTTGGGAACCTTACAGATGGGACATGGCTGGCTCAGCAAATGCCTCTCCTTGTAACCAGGCAGCCCTGAAGCAACTTCCTGGGAACAAAGTCCCCAACATGGCGGTGATGATCAAGTCCCTGACTCGGAGCGCAATGGATGCCAGCGTGGTTTTCAAGGACCCTACGGGTGAGGAGTTAGGTTCTGGGACTGTCTGACGAGTGGCCCCATTGAGGTCAGCAGATGAAGAGGAGCCACCCTCTACATTCACAGTTAGGATAACTGAGACAGTGAGCCACCTACTTCCCAACTGGGCCCAGACCAGGCACTGTGCAGTCCTTGACCCTGAAACTGATGGGCGGCATGGTGTTTGCAGGAGAGATGCAGGGCACAGTGCACAGGTTGCTGCTGGAGACGCGCCAGAATGAGCTGAAGCCTGGCTCGGTGCTACTGCTCAAGCAGGTACTCTCCCCCTCCTTCCATGGAAAAAGCCCTGGTTGTCTCTCTGATTCCCTGCCCTCCCAGGCCCCAGGCAGAGAGTAGCTGCGCTGGTGCTAGACCCTGGCTTACTGGAGCCGAGTAAAGGCCTGACCTCCATCCTCCAGGGGGTGGGTGGGAGTGGGAGTGGCCTGTGAAGGGCCAGGGGTGGGCAAGTGGTTCTACCCTGGCACCAGGGCTGAGGTGGGAGTGATTTCTGTGATCCTGGTGCAGAGGCCACCAAGGGAGAGGCAGGCGGGACCAGGTGGCCAGCGGTGCTCTCTTAGGACACTGGACTCCCCCGCCCACCCCTTCTCTCCTCCAGATCGGAGTGTTTTCTCCTTCACTCCGAAACCACTACCTCAACGTGACTCCCAACAACCTGGTCCATGTTTATAGTCCAGATGCTGGAGACGGGAACATCCTCAAGCGATCTCAGTCCTTCCCCAAGGTAAGAGGAGCAGGATGGAGGAGGAATGGGTAGAGCTGCTCTCCACCTGGACCTTCTGGTTTCTTCCCTCCTTCACCCTGGGGAGCAGTTGCCCTAAGGTGAAAAGATGCCTTTGGGGACAGGGCCATCGCCTCCTGTCCCTGGTCCAGCCACCTGCCAGATGGCACGGTAACAGGACCTAGAGGAGCAGCTGGCTTCTGAGTGATCCCTGAGTGCCTGACGGCAGACTTGAACGTCATAGAGCATGGGAGTCACTTGAGAACTAACCAAGGTGACAGTCCACAAGGGGGCGGGACCCTCAGTGAGTGACTGAGGGTTGGACTTGCTGCAGGTGGCTGTGCAGAGAACAGACAGCTACAGGTGGTGTCAGGTGAGCCAGCCCTTGCTCGACATCTTTCCCGCTGCTTTCCACCTCTGCTAGGTGAGGGGACACCAGCCTAGAATGCCTCTGGGAACCAAGGAAGACAGTTCCAGGCAGCTCCACTCAAGGGTGAGGGTGCAGAGCCTGGCCTTGACGTGGCACACAGTGTTCCCTCTGGCTACCTGCACCTTCCTGGGATCCTGGGTTGTTGTCATGGCCTGGCCTGCGGGTCAGGAGACCTGGGTCATGTCCCTGCTCTGCTGGAAATTTGTAACATGACCTTGGGCAAGTCCTGTCCCTTCCCCCGCTGTTGCTTTGTCTATAAAGTGAGTCTATAAAGTTATACTCAGTGACGTCTAGTCAAGCTATGCTTTTAGCTCTAATTTGCTACTTCTCATCTTTCTCCCTAACCTTCTACATTCTCTCAGTATCACCCCTTTCTAACAAAGCATCTTGATTTCCTTCTAAATTTCAAGTCACCCCTGGACTTCCCTGGTGGTCCAGTGGTTAGGAGTCCATGCTTCCACTGCAGGGGGCAGAGGTTCAGTCCGTTCTCAAGGAACTAAGATCCTGCAAGCCAGATGGCATGGCTAAAAGAAAAAAGATCCAAGTCATCCATACTTGTTGAAAAAATATTGAAATGGTACAGAATAAAGAAACATAAAACTGACCCTTCCCTGTTTGCATTCCCTAGGGCTAACCATGGTTAACAGGTTTAATTACTAATTTTAATTACCTATTCATGTAATTTGGGGGATTGTTAGCAGCTCGTTTTTAATTCCAGCCTAACTCCTTAGTATATGTCTGAATGGCTTCTTCACTGTCTGCTCCAGTTTTAGAGATTCCCTAAAACATCAGATACCAGCTGAATTAGAAAAGAAAATCAGGCAAAGTTTTTTGGTTTTGTTCTATTTTTAAATTATCTGTTCTTTGGGGTGTTTGGTATTTCAGCTACCTCCCCAGCGTGGGCTGGGTGACTGGCCACTGCCGCTTCCTCTGTCCTGTCTTTCCTGAGCTCCTACCTATTCCTTTGAGCTTGTCTGGGTGGAGATGGTACCGTCTAGAGAGATTTCAGGGGTACAGATATTGGTAACCAGATCCTCTGTCCCCAGGATCTTGGAAGTTTCCATGAAAGCCTCCAGCAAGAGAGCGAGAAGCCTGGGAAAGGCCTCCAAACAGTACAGAACCCAGAGGAAGGGGCGTCCCTCGAGAAAGAACTCCCAGAAGCAGGTAAGACGGTCAGTCCACCCAGGAGCCAAAAAGATTCTCCGTTTCCTCTTGAATAGCTCAGGCAGATTGTTCTGGCTGCATCTTGTTCCTCCTCCTGTGAATCTTTGGATCTTACAGAAATTAGATGTGGTATCTTTCCTGGCCAGGCTGCAGGCCACAAACTAATTAACACAAAGAATGTGATCCTCAGCTCCCGCGTTTCCAGGCCATGTGCTGTTAGCCACAAGGAGGAGATAGACTGGCGCCAGCCTTGAGTCTTCTGTGGGCTGATGGCTAAACCACAGAGGCAGATTTCTCCATCCTGACTAAGCTCTGAGGCCCTCCAGGTGGTGCTAAGGGGTCCAGCATCCCCATGCTTAGGGTGGGACCAGGATCCAGACCTGAGAGGCCCAAATACAGACCTCTTTGTGGAGGGCCAACTTGTTCCTCAGGAGGGAGCCTCACCCAGGTGATGGCTAACACAGTCCAGGTCTGGTCCTTAGCTCTTGGACCCCATAAATGGAACCCTCATGGGATTATGGGTAGGTGTCTCCATGTTAACCAAATTCACAGTAGACCATGGATAAGCCACAGAGCCCATTTATTTATATTGTATGAAAAAGTATCCACCCCGTGTGCTGGAATCTTCTCTAGAATCTTCCACTATCTCCTTGTAAGTCAGCTTGAGGACAAGCCAAACCCTCCTCAGAAGGTTGCTGGTGGTCATGGAATAAGAGAGGCAAGCTGCCTGTAGAACGTTGTGGTTGGTGTCACATCTCCACAGTAGGGACAGACCTGCCAGGCAGACAGCTGCTGGTGGCGGCCCGGCAGCACTGAGACACAGATGCGGATTCCTGCTCTGAGTCCCATTCTCCTTGACTCACATTGGCTGCTCACTCCCCTTCATTTACCCTAGTGTTTCTCCAGACAGTGTAGCTAGTGAGTGGCAACTTTTTTATTAAAGTCAAATTCCAGTCCTACTTCCCTGGGTACAATGCTGGTCACCCTAGTTAAATTTAAATGCCCCAAAACTGACTTCTGGGCTTCCCAGATGGCACAGTGGTAAAGAATCTGCCTGCCAATGCAGGAGACGTGGGTTTGATCCCTGGGTTGGAAAGATCTCCTGGAATAGGAGATGGCAACCCACTCCAGTATTTTTGCCTGGAAAATTCCATGGACAGGGAAGCCTGGTGGGCTGTAGTCCATAAGGTCACAAAGACTCAAACACGACTGAGCATGCACACAGACTGACTTCTGCCCTTCTAGCAGCAGTGTTTGTCCGGTGCTCTGTGCCAGACTGGGAGCTGGCCTCTGCAGGTATAGTTTCCAGCCTGACTGATGCTAGGGCTGCCTGATTCCGTCCATTCAGCGGGCGCTTTCTAGTTGGAAGCCATGGCTCTGGCGTCAAACGGATGCGCACTTGGGCAAGTTGTTGACCTCTTTAAACCCTGTTCTCTTGGGCAAAGTAAGGATTGTAACAGGAACCACCACGAGATGCCCTCTGCAGAGGCCCTGTGAGGCCGAAGTGATGAGTGTAACGTGTGCGGGCCTGTGCCTGGCACCAGGTGTGACCCCAGTTCATGTTAGCTGCTCTTGTTCACAGTCAGAGCAGCAGTGAGGGTTACTGAGGTCAGCTGTTTCCAGCTTCTCAGGCAGAAGTACCCATCTGAGAACTGTAGTCAGGACAGTTACTTCTGTCCTCTCGGCTCACAGAGACACTTTGGGGGAGGGGACGGTGACTTCTCCCACCATGCAGAGTGCAGGTGAGAGACCATGTGAATGAGCTGTGTGATTCTCAGCGCATCTAAGGGCTTTTCCCAGCCTTCTCTGTCCCTCTGTCCAATCAGACGGTTGCACTAGGAGACCTCTGACGCCTTTCTGCTCAGGCGCTGTGCTTCAGGGTGGAAAGAAGAACCATGGAGGCCCAGGGGGAGCCCCTTTCTTTGCAGAGTGACCCTGGCATTTTGCCTCTGCCTTTTGTTGAGTGTGGGGAGCAAAAAGGAGATGGAAATCAGGCCAGCCTCAGGCCCATCGATGTGGGGACCACTGCCCAGAGAGCCCCCTCCCTAACTGCAGCCAGGTTCAGACCCTCCTAAAGGGTGGGAGCTTCAGCTCTGAGTCACAAGGGGCCCTCAGGTTATCACTGAGTCTCCCCACCCTCCCTGTCCTCCCCTGCAGATGACCTGGATGGACTCCTGAGCGAGCTCCCTGAAGACTTCTTCTGTGGGACCAGCAATTGGGACTGCCCCAAGGCAGGGCACCCGCCGTGAGCCGGCAGCCTCTCAGCACCGTGCCAGAGCTCTGGTTGTGTCTGATCACATGCCTGGGAGAGAGGAGGACCAGCACAGCTGGAGAGCAGACAGAGTTCTGAGACCTCTGTGGTTGTTCCCACCCTGGACACTTTCCCTGAGAACACCCTTGTCCCTCAGATTGTGCACTGTCGTCACTTTGGGTCTTCCTTTGGCACGCGGAACTCTGCTCAGTATTGGATCTACTGTCCTTCAAGCCCTCGGGTGCATATCCCTTCTCCTCCAGCAGGGAAGGTGTGTCACTCTCCCACCTCCGCTTGACTTTAGAGGATGCTGGGCCTGGTCCCTTGACTCCCTAGTCCCAGGACAGCTGAGGAGCGAAGAGAAGCTGTGGCTTTTGTGGCAACTTGTCCCTCTGGACAAGGAGGGAACACACTCAGGCTTCCCTCTGCTTTGTCTCTTGAGGCCTATAGCTGCCCAGCTCACCTGTGTCTGGGGCTCCAAGGTGCGGGGGCATGGTTTTGGCTGGGGCATCTTATTCTGAAATAAAAGCAGCTGCCTGCTTCACCTGCCTCCCTCTCTTTCCCAGCCTCTCAACTCCTTGTCCTGTCTGCCCTGCCCTTGGTGCCTTGGCCAGGACAGAGCCAAAGCTACTCATTTTCTTTCTCTTTTTTCTTATAGACTTTGTTTTTTTGTTTTGCTGCACTGGGTCTTAGTTGTAGCACACGGGATCTTTAGTTCCAGCATGTGAACTGTTAGCTGCAGCATGTGGGATCTAGTTCCCCAACCAGGGATCAATCCCAGGCCCTCTGCATTGGGAGCTCAGAGTCTTAGCCACTGGACCACCAGAGAAGTCCCTATAAACTTTTTGACAGTTTTAGATTTATAGGATTATTGCAGAGATGTTCCAGGGAGTTCTCCTATACCTCACAGCCAGTCTGAGAGCCAGTATTGACACATTATTAACTGGACTCTATGCTTTATTGACATTAACCCAGTTTTCCCCTAATATTCTCTCTCTCTTCCAGGATCCCATGCAACATTTAGTCATCTTGTCTGTATAGACTTCTCTTGGCTGTGGTAGTTTCTCAGACTTTCCTTGTTTCTTAATGACCATGACAGCTTCCAGGAGCACAGGTCTCGCTTATTGTCAGATGCCCCCCTGTTGGAATTTGTCTGGTGTGTTTTCGTGACTAGACGAGGGTTATGTGTTTGGGAGAGGAAGAGCACAAAGGTGAGCTCGCGTTTTCGTCGCGTCATATCAAGGGCTGGTGGTGACTTTGATCACCTGGCTGAGATAGGGTTCGTCAGGTTTGGTCAGGTTTCTCCTCCGTCAAGTTGCTCTTTTTCTCCTTTTCCACACGATTTTGGAAGGAAGTCACTCTGCCGCCCACACTTAAGGAGTGAGGGGTTATGTTCTCTGCCTCTTGAAGGGCAGAATATGTACATGGATGATTTGAAATTCGGCATGGAAGATTGGTCTGTTTTCCCTTATTTCTTGTTCAGTCACCCGTTTATTATCAGTATGGACTCATGGATATTTATTTTATACTTTGGGTTAGAGTCCACTACTACTTTATTCTGTTGCCAAGCAACTCTTTGCCACTGTAGATTCTCTGTACCACCTTGAAGGCAAGAATTGGACAAGGGTCATGGGTGGGGTATAAAAGGTCTAATTATACCAAGTAACCAGCCAACCTTGTTTTCCTTTATGGAATGAAGGGAAAAGAGGAAGATGCTCTTAACATACGGTTGAGGGGATGTGAGCCCAGTTTGATGGCCGGTTTTGCCTGCCTCTGCCTCGGCTTTCACCAGGCAGCTATAAGTCGGTGCCTCCAATAGACTTGGCACTGCTCTGGGGAAGGTGTTATTTTCCCTGTTTCCAAAGAGATCCCATGGATCCCAGCCTCAAAGCTGAAGGGAGCAAGTGCCCTAGGAACTCCGTGTTCACCTGGCGGCTGGTTGCAGTGGGACTCTTCTAGAAGGCTTTTGTGGCCCAAGCCTGGGAACAGGCAGGAGCTAATTCACCAGCTCTGCCCTTTCACACTCTCACTTAGTTTTCCTGCTTGAACACCTACCTGAGGTGGTTGGATGGCTTCACCGATTCAATGGACATGAATTTGGGCAGACTCCGGGAAATGGTGAGGGACCAGGAAGCCTAGAGGGCTGACCAGGAAGAGTCAGACACAACTTGGTGACTGAACAACACCTGAGCACACCACGTAGTTCCATCTCTTCCCCCACTAACTCCCCAGCTCTGCCTCTCTAGCTTAGATCTGGGCCAGAGCCCTTCTACTCCAGTGGTCTTCGTGCAGCTAAACCACCCGTTCCCCTGGCCTGTGTACCCATCCCCCCTCAGCCCCTTGGAGCTCTGTTCTTCACTCTTAACCATCCTGACAGATGTCCTGGTTTCTTGTGTACTCCATCACCCCATAGGCTCTGAGCTCCCAGAAGACAGGCTGGGTATCCAGTCACCTGGCCCGGTTTCTGCCAATAAAACTGGGCTCCCTGGGGGTTCCTGTGTGGGTTGAAGTAAAGGCCTCAGGAAGTTAATGCTGTGTATAGTTCTTCTGCCCTCAGGAAGTTAAAGCTAAGGACAGGACACAGAACATACGGTGTCTCTGGGGACTGAGCTGTAGTCAGCACCTTCAGGCCTGTGGCAAGAAGGCTGCAGAGAGGCTGGGGAGGTCAGCACAGCCTCAGGCCCCGCTCACAATGACTACTGTGAACCTCAGAGAAGGCCCCTCACGGCCCCACCCACCTTGCCAGCTCCCAACCCTGGGAACCCAGATGTGGGTGCTCAGCTGGGCTGTTGGCGGGGCAATTAAAACACCAAATGGGTGCCAACAGGGTTAATCACACCTGCATTTATAGAGGCGCCTTTCTCTGAGGATCTCTAAGCCCTCGCTGGGCATGATCTCATTGCTTCTCTGGGATTCCCCACCCTGGAATACCACCAAGAAGCTGGGGCCAGAGTGGGTGAACTCTGGGTAAGGCAGAGCCAGAAACAGCCCAGGCTGCTGCCACACACATGGGCAGGCAGATGTGTGTCCGCTCTGGTGGAGAACGGGGGCCTTCAGTCAACATGCTGCTCACAGGAGGCCAGCCTGCGACAAGACCTACTGTGTGCCATGTCCTGCCGGGGACCAGAAACCCAACTGAACCCACTCAGGTCCTGCTCTGGAGCCCATATCCAGGGCAGCAAGCTGTGGGCCACAGTACATGACACAAGCGGTCCTCCAGGAGCATGGATGGGGAGGGGCTGGAGCCTCAGGGGTGGGAGACCTGAGCAGGTGTCTCCCGGAGCAGGTGACCTTTGAGGTGGACTTTGAGGGATGAATCAGAAGGGACTTCCAAGCGGAGGGAAGGGCTAGGAAATGTGAGGGGAATGGTGCCTGACGCGGAGCCAAACCAGGGCACGGGGTTTAGTGGGAGAGGGCAGAATTCAGCAAACGTTTTTAAGCTGGGAAATGAACCATTTCAGATAGATCCTTCCCTATGGGCAGTGGAGCAGAAGAGGGGATACCAGGTAGGAGGCTAAGCTGGTCCGGGTTAAAGGTCTTGAGATGGTAATTGAAAATGTGAGAATGAGGTGGAGTGTGTGTGTGTGTGTGTGTGTGTGTGTGTGTGTGTGTGTGGAGCGGGACAGCCAGGGCGTGCACCTGCAGTCAGGGCAGGATAGGGACAGGCCGACCCTGAGGGGCCCAGAGGCCACCCTCCACCCAGAGCTGAGGAGAGCTTCTGGGGCCAGGATTGGCCAGCCTCCCTCCCGCCCTCCCCTTCACTGCTGGGAACCCACAGCAGCTAGTGCTGTTTCACGGCCTCATTCCTCCCCCTAGAGGCTCCCAAGAGCAGAGCACTTTGGGTGAGTGGTTTTGCAGCTTGAAGGTCTCCATGGTCCCCAGAGTTGTGAGGTCAAGCCCTTGGTCCTCCTCAGGCAGGCATGTGAGCCCTTTTAGGAGCTAGGGAAAATCAAATAAGAAAACCCTAACCAAGATTCACTGATGGCAGCGTTAGGGACCATGCTGTCCTGCTTGGAAGGTGGGGAGAGGCGCTCTTACTGAATCATTCCATCTCTGGAGTCAGACGCACAGGACCCCAGCCTGGCTCCCCGTCACAAGCTGTGACCTTGAGCAAGTGGTTTCACCTTGCTAAGCCTTAAGTGCCTCATCCATGAAACAGACATAAGACCACCCATCTCAGAGGTGTTCAAACTGTGATAATCAGCCTGATCATATAATTTATTGTCAAAACCAAGGTGCTGTTTACCCGGGAAGAGCCAAGAAATCTGTATGGTGATCTGAGTAAAGGTGGATATAAAAACAATCTGAGTATTCTAAAGCTCTGGGCCCATATGTGCGGAGTTAGTGTTGTTAATGCAGATGCTGAGCAGAGCTGTTGGAACTCCGATGTGACCTGCCAGTATTTCCTGGGCTGGGGCCTGGTTTCCAGCCAACATCAGAGAGCCCTGTCCAGTCCATTTCTGATTGATTCATTTACCTTGGACCTGGCCGACCCAAGATACTCCAGGAAAGTGGGAGAATGCAGACCTGGGGTTCATCTGGGGGCCGGCTCCCCAGTCAGTCTGGGAGATGGCTCCCCACAGGGGCCATCCCAACCCTGGGCTGGGGGTTGGCCCAACACCTTCTCTGCACCAAGATCATGACTCTGGGCAAACCCTGTTTATCAGAGCAGCGAAGGGCCTATTTATAGCCTCAGCTGCTCCTTTCTTTGGGTTACAGGTGAGGGGGCAGGGTGGCTCCTCAGAGCAAGGGTGGCAGTCAGGCGAGGGAACCAGCCCTGCCCAGCTGCTGCCGCCCAAACTCCTGGATCCCCAGCCCTGGGCCCCCCTGCCATGGCGGAGGAGACCTTCCCCTTCACCTCCTCCACCCTGCGCTCTCTTCGCCTGCAGCGGGAGTGGCTGGAATGGGAGGACCGGCGGCGGGCAGCAGCCCAGCAGTGCCGGAGCCAAAGATGCCCCCCAGATTCCCAGGCCCGGCTCACTAGGCCACGCCGTTCCTGCCGGGACCCAGCTGTGCACAATGCCCTGTTCTCCGGTGAGCTGCAGCAGATCAAAGCCCTGTTCCAAGATGAAGACGCTGCCAACATGATTGTGGAGACTGTGAGCAACCAGCTGGCCTGGTCAGCTGAACAGGGTAAGGAGCACCCGGTGGGGGCAGAAGAGGAGGGGTAGGGAGGAAGGTAGGGGTGGGGATGGGAGAGAGCCTGGGCCCAATCTCCCCTCTCCAGCCCAGAGAATAGACCGTCCCCTCCCACTCCCCATTTTAGATCCCTCCTAAACGAAGCTGAGGCATGCTTAGTGGTTTGTATTCTTTTCAGAATGAAAGTTATATTAACATGTTGTTGGAATTACATAGAAATCCATGTATGTGTGCCACTCTTTGTGACTCTGTGGACTGTAGCCCGCCAGGCTCCTCTATCCATGGGATTCTCCAGGCAAGAATACTGGAGTGGATTGCTATTTCCTTCTCCTGGGGATCAAGACCCAGGCATCGAACCCGTGTCTCTTGAGTCTCTTGTATTGGCAGGAGGGTTCTTTACCACTAGCACCACCTGGGAAGCCCACATAAAAATACAGTTATATTCTAATGCAATTTTTTTCTCTGGATATATATCCACAGGAATATTTTTTCTCTCATAGAATGAAATTATACACCAGATGCTATTTATAGCCTGATTTTTTTCATTTAACATGTTTCTGTGGTAATAACTATTAAGTCTATATAATATTTTAAATAGGTGCATAAATTCTATTGTATGGTTGGCCCATGGTTTATACAGTGTTAGTCTCTCAGTCGTGTCCGACTCTTTGAGACCCCACCAGGCTCCTCTGTGCATGGGATTTTCCAGGCAAGAATACTGGAGTGGGTTGCCATTTCCTTCTCCAGGGGATCTTCCCAACCCAACGATCAAACATGGGTCTACCGTCTGAGCCACCCAGGGAAACCCAATAGATTGGTTAGATTAGGTTCCTTTTAAAAAAATCTACTTTAAATAACAATATGACCAACATCTTTGTATCCTTAGGATCTATTCTGACCAGAGCGTTTGTCGATGTAAACCAAACGATAATAAATCAACTATCTGCCAATAAAAACTAATTTAAAAAAAAGATCGCTCCATTCTTAAGATTGACAGGAGAAAAGAAAAAAAAAGACCAAAGACAAAAAAAGAGAAAAATAAACCAACACACAAAAAGAAGAAAAACTGATTAACAGGAAATTGCCTCAACCCCCACCTATGGATTTGGGGGTTCAAAATCCTTGAAGAATTTATGCTATTAGTCACCACTGGCTCCAAAGTCCTTTAGCTGTTAGAGATGTGACCCCACCCAGGGCATCTCGGTCTCATTCTGCAGCATGTCCCCCATCTCCCAAATGGAACTTGGCCTTAATTTCAATCTTAATAAAAAACAAAGCATGTTTTACCCAAGATTTAGGAAACCCAGGAATTCACTTCACTACAATGCAAACAACTGATGGTCAGATATTAGGCATCTATGTCCTTCAAACAAGGCCTTGGCTATTTCTACAATTTGGATCCAACACCAGTCCTATGATCAACCCCTCCTCCTACCCTTCCTTTCCCCACTCCCACTTCTTATCCCCCGCCCTCCACCCTTCCCCACACTTTCACCCCACCCTCCCCACTCAGGGAATATCCTAGGACTTCTTCAGCTTTCCTTTGGCTACTCCCCAAGTCAGTTCCAGGCCCTCCTATGCATAACTCCTTCCCCTCCCAAATATTAGAGCACCTAACTAGTCCATTCTAAAGGAGATCAGTCCTGGGTGTTCTTTGGAAGGAATGATGCTGGGGCTGAAACTCCAGTACTTTGGCCACCTCATGCGAAGAGTTGACTCATTGGAAAAGACTCTGATGCTGCGAGGGATTGGAGGCAGGAGGAGAAGGGGACGACCCAGGATGAGATGGCTGGATGGCATCACCGACTTGATGGATGTGGGTTTGGGTGAACTCCGGGAGTTGGTGATGGACAGGGAGGCCTGGCATGCTGCGATTCATGGGGTCACAAAGAGTCGGACACGACTGAGTGACTAAACTGAACTGAAGTTAACAAAAAGAGCCAAGTACTCCACCAGCAGCTCAAAGACCCAGAAGTTTCCTTAATAGGATTGACCTCCTTAGCTGCCCTTGTAGTTTTAAAGAGCAATTAAGGGAATTTGTTGGCAGTCTAGTGGTTAGGACTCAGCACTCTTATTGCCAGGACCCAGGTTCAATCCCTGGTCAGGGAACTAAGATCCCATAAGCTGCTCAGTAGGGCCAAAAAAAAAGAGCAATTAAATGTTTCTTTCTATGACATATATGATTTTCACAGACTGACAAACTGTTCTAAAAGGCTGTTCCAGATTACACTCGCAAATGGGGGCTTGAGGGAGCCCCTCTCCACAGGTACAGATAAGCACAGGGTTGTGCTCAGCCCAACATGCAGAGTTGTAGACGACAGCATGCCCTGCCCGCTGGCCTCATACCCAACCCCCTAAAACTGCCTGCTCTCTCCAGGATTCTGGGTGCTGACCCCCAAGGCCAAGCACACTGCACCTCTCACCATCGCTGCTGCCCGAGGCTACACCAACTGCGCCCGCTACCTGATCCGGCAGGGAGCTGAACTGGATTCTCGGGTTGGGGGCCGGGCAGCCTTGCATGAGGCCTGTGCCCGGGCCCAGTTCGACTGTGTGCAGTTGCTGGTGACCTTCGGCGCCAAGGTCAACGTGTTGTCTGAGGAAGGCACAACCCCCTTGCACCTCTGCACAGTCCCCGAGTCCTTACAGTAGGTGTCCAGGGGTTGAGATGGTTTGGGGAGGCAGAGTGTGTGCGTGTGTGTGTGTGTGTGTGTGTGTGTGTGTGTGTGTGTGTGTCTCCAGCTCACATAACAGAAAACATCTCCTGGTAGCAGCTTGGAAGACAGGTCACATTCTATGAGGATAAAACTGAGACTCAGAAAGGTTTAGTGACCTCTCCAAAGTCACATCAGCTAACCCCAGGAAGCAGAAGCCTTGTTGCTTTGGGGGAAAACTCTTTTCAACTGCAATTTCCTATTGCCTGGGAACCTATTGCAGCCACATTCCTAGTTGTTTAGAGGTAGGCATCAAGATCTGACCCAGTGTTTTCCGATCTTAATATGAGGCACACCTCCTCTTCCCACTTTTTTAAGGTCAACAGGTTCTTGGACCCTCTACATGATGGTATTTGCACTTTTACAAGTCAGGCCCAGAGATAGAGCTGGCGAGGAAAGGGAGTCAAGGGCTCCTGGAAGACATTCCACAGCCCCAGTGCTGGGGCCCTCTCCCCACATAGATCTAGATCAGTGATGGACCCAGAAATGATCCAAAATTTCCAGTCCTTTCTTGAGTTTTTATGGGCACGTGGTGTACTTTCTAGCATTCTTGATTCTTTTTTCCCTCAATTTTTTATTTTATTTATTTCTGGCCACACTGGGTCTCCCTTGCTGCCTAACAGCTTTCTCTAGTTGCGGTGAGTGGAGGCTACTCTCTGGTTGCAGCACCTGGGCTTCTCATTGGGGGGGCTTCTCTTGTTGAAGAGCACAGGCTCTAGGCATGCAGGCTTCAGTAGCTGTGGCACGTGGGCTCAGCAGTTGTGGGACACAGGCTTAGTTGCTCCGTGGCATGTGGAATCTTCCCGGAACAGGAATCAAACCCGTGTCCCCTGCATTGGCAGGTAAATTCCAACCACCGGACCACCAGGGACGTCCAGACTTAATTCTTTTAAGTGAAATGAGAATGGAACCTGACTGAGCGAGCTTCTTGGAGTTATTTAAATTTAGTATATACAATAGAAACAAAAATTAGTCTATGATTAGAATTTACCAAGGAAATAAATTATGTAGTTTGTGGCTGGCTAGATGCTGCTCAACTCTTGGTCCCTGAGCATGCACTGAAGGGAGCTGGAACTCTGTTTTGGGGAATGACACTTGGTCATCAGGGTTTCACTGGAGTCTGACAGATCTGCTCCTGAGTTTCCAGTGGCTACTGTTCTGGCTTTTAAAATTGCTGTTAGTTTAGTATCATCATTAATTTAGTTTGCAAGAATGTTTGGTTTACCCCATGGTGGTTTAACGATGCATATTTGCCTCAACAGTGTTTGACCTATAATTTTTCTAGGAACGAGAAGACTGAACCAGTGTTCCCTAAAGCTGTGCTCCCTATAGTCTGTGCTCCCTAAAATCTGGTTTTGGTTGTTTGGGTTTGGTTGTTTTCTCTAGAGGGAGTGGAGTAAGGGGGACACCCAAGTGCCTTTCCTTTGCTGGAGTGGGTGTGGTTGGCCAAGAAGGGTGGTCTTTATATTTGGGAAGCCCTTCATGTTTGGAGACAGGAAGAAAATACTAATTAGGACTTTGGACTTTTTTTTTTACTTTAATTAGAACTTCTATTTCTATTTTCTTTGGTGATGGTGGGGGAAGGGTTACACTCAATTTTCTATGCTTCATAGTATACAGATTAGTGGGTTTTCAAAACTTTTTTTGAAAAGTGGCTATCAAAATGTTAGAAGAGACCATTCACAAGTGATTCAGAACCAGGCCTTGGGGTCCCAATCTGATGGGGGAGTCAGGTTAGATTCTAGGAGGGACAGTCTCAGGCAGTGAGTATTAATTACTAACTTGCTGTGTGTCCTGAGTTGCACCACAACCTTTCTGGGCTGAAAACCGAAATGCTCCAGGTGGCTTGGATGGGCCGTCCTCCTCTTCTGCCTAGTCACGGGGCCTCCATGAGTGTGGCGGTGGTCACCAGGCTCACCTGAGCCAAGAGGGGTGGGAAGAAGGGGTCAGGGATGACAGGATTTGTCTCGGGGGCCTTGTACCCTGTCCCCAGGTGCGCCAAGCTGCTGCTGGAGGCGGGAGCGACTGTGAACTTGGCCGCGCGAGACAGCGAGGTGACGCCCCTGCACGTGGCGGCGGCGCGCGGCCTGGACGAGCATGTGGCTCTCTACCTGGAGCACGGCGCCGATGTGAACCTGCGCACCAGCCAGGGCGAGACGGCCCTGAACGCGGCGTGCGCTGGGGCCGAGGGGCCGAGCAGCAGCCGCCGCCACCAGGCCGCCGCGCGCCGGCTCCTGGAGGCTGGGGCCGATGCCCGGGCGGCCGGACGCAAGCGCCACACGCCGCTGCACAACGCCTGTGCCAACGGCTGCGGGGGCCTGGCCGAGCTGCTGCTGCGCCACGGGGCCTGTGCGGCGGTCCCCAACGAAGCGGGCCACACGCCCATGGACTGTGCACTGCAGGCTGTCCAGGACGCCCCCAACTGGGAGCCCGAGGTCCTCTTTGCCGCGCTGCTGGACTATGGGGCCCAGCCTGTACGCCCAGAGGTGAGAGGCTCCTGGCGAGCAGGGGGTGCCTGGAACTGGAATTGCCCAGCCACCGGGGAAGAGAGGCCAAAAGATAAAGAGCCCATCGTCTATGCCAGAGGTCGGTCCCCATCTTGGGAGGGACCAGCGAGAGTTATGGAGGAGAGTGTCCAACAGAGAAAAAAGCCCCCAAATAGATTGGAACACACTTGAAATGTGGGATAAACTGAGGCTAGAGAAGGATTAGGAGGGACAGATCTTGGCATCTCAAATTTGGATATAACTATAGTGGCCCAGGCTGGTTGGTGGAAACATGGTGCCCTTAAGAATCTCTTTTGGTTTCTAGATGCTGAGACACTGTGCCAACTTCCCTCGGGCCCTAGAAGTCCTGCTTAATGCCTACCCTTGTGTCCCATCCTGTGATACCTGGGTGGAGGCCGTGCTCCCCGAGTTGTGGCAGGTATGTCTACCCTACCTGCACAGCTCCTTCCTGGGCTCTGGGGGAGGTAGAGAGGAAGGGTGAACCCTAGGCCTATACACCCAGGATGGGCTTCCTGGAAGCAGGAGCAAGGGGAACCCTGGGCTGGAGGAGGATGGGCAGAGTGAAACCTCTGCATTCCCTGCCCCCTGGCAGCTTAGAACAACCTTTAGTTACACACACCTCTCTAGCCTCTCTCTTACCTGCATCAGTATAGACATTTATCAGGCATCTCTGACTCAGTAGACAGCACTGTTGGAGTGGGGGGAGGTGGGTGTAGACATGGCTGAGACCCTGCCCTGCAGTGTGGTCTCAGCTCCCATGACCCCTGCAGGGCCTTTGGTTCTGAATCTGAGTCCTATGAGATATACTACATGCCCAGGTGGACCTATGTTGTAGAATCTCAGGGCCCCACCACTAGGTTGCCCCCAGAGGGAAGGGCAGAGTCAGGGTGTTGGGCCATCTGACCCTGTTCCACTCCTGACCTAGGAGCACGAAGCCTTCTACAGCTCGGCCCTGAGCATGGTGAACCAGCCAAGACGGCTGCAGCACCTGGCCCGGCTGGCTGTGCGTGCTCAGCTGGGTAGCCGTTGCCGACAGGCTGCCTCTTGCCTCCCACTGCCCCCGCTCCTCAAGGACTACTTGCTGCTGCGTGTGGAGGGGCGTATCCAGTGAGCCCCATGCCCAGCCACTCCCAGAGCTTGTCCTGCCCTTCCCATCAGTCATCCCTCCCAACCCTGGAGGACCAGTCTCTGACCTTCTTGTCCACACTCTCGTCCACATGTCCTCCGGGGCCAGCTCATCCATTTATTGGCTTCTTGAGCCACCTGCTGACCTCCAGCCTGACCTGAACTTCAGCTCCTCTCTCCAATGGGAAGGTCTGCAGATTCAACCTTTGCCCGCATCCTCCTCCTTTGCCTAAGTGGATGATGGCCCCACCATCCAGGCAGACCCCAAGCCAGGAGGAAGTGATCTTGTCATCCCCTCTGCCCTGCTCCTCATGTACCCATTCAGCCTCCTAAAGAGGGACAGACTCTGCCTCTAGCTGTACTGCCAATGCCCGATCTACCTTTGTCACCTTGAGGGAGGACCTCACTGACTGGTCTTGAAATCCCCATGCCCTGCAAAGATGCTGGAATGACCTTTGGGAATCAGAGCTCCGATCATGACCTTCAGTGGCTCTACACAACCTTCAGGATAATATCAGATCTCAACAAGGCAGAATAAGTATTTAGTCCCTGCCTCCGCCAAGCTCTCTGGCCTCCTGATCCTGCTTTCCCCTTCTAAGGCTCCTGTAGCCCAGCCTTAGCAAATGAGTTACTGGATTGCCAGATACGAGCCGCTCCCCTTAGCTTCCACGCAGCTACTTGTGCTCTTCCCTCTGCTTGGCCTACCCCTCCCACATCTTTTTTTGCCCTGGTTGAAGCTGATACGATCCTCAAGACTCAGGCCAATAGCCCTCTCTCTGCAGAGCCTATTTCGACTCCAGTAGGTAGCCTTCCTCAGTATTGTACTTATTTCTTTAGGAACCTGTATCTGCCTCAATGACACTGAGACTGGACTATATTCCTTAAACAGGCCTTTCAGGAAATGGCTGTTGAGGGAGAAAGAAATGCATGATGTCCCCGACCCATTTACGGTTGTGTTCCCCACCCCCCAGTGATGCACAGTGCCTTTAACTATGGTCTTTGTGGTCTTTGAGGATCCATGACAGGAGAACCAGCCATCAGCTTTCCCCTACTCTCTCTCACTTCCTGCTGTGGTCCCAGAGGCAAAATTACCACTATTCATCCTTAAGAGGAAGCTTTTTAAGCTAAGCCAGTTTTTATGAATGCAAATAAATGATTTGTGCACAGACCAAAGCGTGGCTGTTGTTAGGTTGAAATATGCCTGAGATACCTATCGCTCCGTGTTTACTCCCCATCCATCGTACTCTTCTGTGATTCCCAAGTTTTCTGCACAGATCAGTTGTTACTCTTGTGATAGGAAAAAGGGTGTAAGATCAACACAGGAGGACTTCCCTGGTGGTCCAGTGGTTAAGAATCCACCAGCCAATGCAGGGAACAAGGGTTTGATCCCTGGTCAGGGAAGATCCCATGTGCCACCACTACTGAGCCCACGCACCAAGAGCCCACGCTCTGCAACAATAGAAGCCACCGCAATGAGAAGCCCACACGCTGCAACTCAAGAGTAGCCTCCACTTGCCGCAACTAGGAAAAGCCAGTGTGCAGCAAGGAAGACCGAGCACAACCAAAAGTAATTACTTAATTTTAAAATTGTGGTTTGTTTCTTTTTTTAAGTACAACAACAGGAACCTTTCCAGACCCTGTACTTGCAGTACCCACTGGAGGATGGGGCTGTCAGCAGCCTGTTCTCCTGTCCCTTTGCTGAGGTGAGGGACTCTGGGCTCTCTACTGTCACTGCCACATGGAGTCACATGGTAGAGATGGATCAGGAGTCCTGCCTGGGTCAGTCTCTTGCAGCTGCTGCCCATCCTCCCCTCCTCTGCAGAGAGTTGCATCTGTAGGTATTTCCTTTCAATAACTAGAAGATAGTCTTTGACCTCATTATACAGAGTAGCAACGTCTCCTTTCTGGATGAAATTTCTGCTTTAATTTCACAGATCCAAAAGGCCAAGTGAAGAGAGAGAAATACCCTCTAGTCCTGGGGCCAAGCCAGGAGCCTCACTCTCGGGGGAGGATGCTAAGCTGTCTCCCCCTTTAGAGCAGGCAGACCCCAGTGAGCGTGGCTTTTTCTGTTATACTTACAATGACAAGATACCCAATTTAAAAAGCCCCAAAGATGCATGTGATTATGTATCTGATTTTGGGGTGAGATTTTTCTATGTGAAAGCATAGAAGAAAAAAGACTTATCTGGATACAGACTTATCTGGATACAGAAAATAATTTAAATTTGGTTATAAAAGCACTGAATCATAAACACAAGTAAAAGGCAAAATGTTGACAAAAGTATCTGCCACTAAAAGATTTCATTTTCTTGATTTCTAAGGGCAGGAATGACATCTCTTTTATTTACCATTGCTGACTTGGTGCTTGTACAGTGTCTTGCAGAGAGTGGACATGCAAATATCTGTCAAAGTAATGAATAGTCATGCTCAACCTCACCAGCAATTAAGGAAATGCAAATTAAAACAACAATAAGATATAATTCTCTTACTAGATTGAGGGACTGTTTTTTTCTGGCTGTGCCACACAGTTTGCAGGATCTTCGTTCCCTGACCAGGGACTGAATTGGGCCACTGTGGTGAAAGCACCGAGTCCTAACCACGGACCACCAGGGAATTCCTGCGGGGGGTACATTTTAAAGACTAATACGCAGTACCTGTGACGATTTGGAGACACAAGTTCTTGCTCATCCAAGAGGGTCAGAAAGGAAACTGCCTCTTTGATGGCAGTATTAAGCAATGCCCTTCAATAGCTCCCCAGTTACACCAAAGGCTGGTACACATGGCAGTATTCATCTCAGCCTTGCTTGCAACAGCTCAACATGTGGGAAATGGTAAACAAATCCACACTGTGGAATACAATTCAGTCCTTACAAAGGGTATACCCGCAGCAGGAGTGATCTGGGCATAGAGTCCAAGTGACGAGCACATGTACTGCCTTGGGAAAGATTACCAAGACTATTACCAAGGTTGAAATATAACGTGGACAGCAAACAAAACCAAACCTCATGACTGGAGCTGAATAGAAAAAGGCCTGAAAGGCAGGTGCCCAAGAATTTCCTTTGAGGAGGAGAGAGGAACTGTGCCAGTGGGGCTTTTTATGGTCTGCATTTGAATTTTTGACAAAGGGGTGTTCCCATGGATTCTTGTGAAATTTAAAGAAAAATTGAAGAGAAGAAAAGGCAAAAGGCCTAAATTGTTAATTTACAAGGTGGTTGATGAGACATGACAAATGTGCTAGCTTACTAGCAATCCAGTGAATGTAAATTAAAGGAACAGACACCCCTCTGCCTAGCAAGTGGGCAAACATGAAACAACTTATCTGATGGTTAGGGAAGGAGTACTTTCTGATTTTTTTATAAAATGGATTTACTATAAATGTATTTAGTTAAGGCAACATCCAGGATTCACAGATGCATTCATTACTCCGCAGCCATCATAATTTGACATAAAGGTATAAAAATACCCAAGTTCAATATTTTAGGAAAAATAAACAGATAAGGACCTAAGACCCACTGAAATGTTAATTTTAAATGATTATTACATATAAGAGGCCAGCTTTAGATAGTGGTATAGTCCCAACTGAAGTCTTCATTCTTTCCTTTCTTTTCCCCTCATAATTTCTCCACCGTCAAAAACCTAACCCCAGGGCTTTCCTGGTGGTCCAGTGATTTAAGAATCTGTCTGTCAATGCAGGGTATATAGGTTTGGTCCCTGCTCTGGGAAGATCCCACATGCTACAGAACAACTAAGCCCAGACACCACCATCACTGAATCTGCGCTCTAAAGCCCACGAGCTGCAACTACTGAACCTGCGCACTAGAGCCTGTGCTCCGAAACAAGAGAAGCTACCATAATAACAAGCCTACATACGGTAATGAAGAGTAGTCCCCTCTCAGTGCAAATGGAGAAAGCCTGCATGCAGCAACGGAGCTCCACCACAGCCAAATTATATATATGTATGTGTATATACATATATGTATAATAAATCTTGGAAAACCCTAATCCCCAAAGTCCCTCTTTCAAAAGGTGGTCCTAGTGGTAAAGAACCCATCTCCCAATGCAGAAGACGCAAGACTCAAGACGCGGGTTTGATCCCTGGGTCAGGAAGATCCCCTGGAGGAGGCCATAGCAACCTATTCCATATTCTTGCCTGGAGAATCCCATGGACAGAGGAGCCTGCGGGCTACCATTCACAGGGTTGCAAAGAGCCAGAGTGACTTAGCATAGCAGGACTCCAAACACTCTTAACTGCATCCTGTCCTTTGCTGTACACATTCACAAAATGCATCCCTAGCTCTTTCCCCATCTTCTCTGAATTGCATCTATCATTCGCTTAACAAATTTTTATCAAGTATTCGCTGCATGCAGGCACTGAATAGACTTTGGGAATACTAGAATAAAAACAAAACATAGTTCCCGCCTTCAAAGAATTTGGTAAGACAGAAAATGAAAAATGACATGTAGCGTGGGGAATGCTATATAACACAGGGTGTATATCCCTAATCCTGAATAGAGGGATCAGGTATCTGGGGCTGTAGGCACGACAGATTTCCCACATCCTCTGCAGGGCAAGCCCTAGTTGCTGGCTCAGCCCTTCCTGGCTTCAGAGGCCATTGCTCAGTCAATGATTCCCTTCTCAGATTGCATTTATCTTCACTTCTCCCCTTCTCCTCTGTTCTTTCCTCGTGGCTTATAATCATCTTCAGGATTCTATTTCTCTAAACCTCCCCCATCTATTCCCTGTTCCTCTCTAGCATCTACACTGTTTGAGGGGACAAGAACATTATTAGGGCTCTCCTCACACTGTTGATGGGCATGAAAATAGGTACTACCTTCTAGAGAACAACACAGCACCATATAGCAAAAATCTTAAAAATGTGAACATCCTTTGACCCAGCAATTCTATTTCCAGGAATTTATCCTAGGGAAAAAGAAATTATGGATGTGTACAAATAACCGTCATCAAAGATGTTTATCAAAGTGCAGTTTAAAAACAAAGTAGTGGGCTTTCCTGATGGCTCAGATGGTAAAGAATCGACCTGCAATACAGGAGACCAGGGTTCAATCCCTGGGTCGGGAAGATCCTCTGAAGAAGGGAATGGCTCCCCACTCCAGTATTCTTGCCTGCTGCAACTACTGAAGCCCACGTGCCCTAGAGCCAGTGCCCCACAACAGAAAAGCGACTACAATGAGAAGCCTGAGCACTGCAAAGAATAGCCCCTGCTTACCCCAACTAAAGAAAAGCCGGCACAGCAACAAAGACCCAGCCCAAACAAAAATAAAACAACAACAACAACAACAAAACAGTGGACTTCCCTGGCGGTCCAGTGGTTAAGACACTGCTTTTCCAATGCTAGAGTGAGTTCTATCCCTGAGCTAAGGTCCTAGATGCTATGCAGCGTAGCCAAACAGAACAAAAAGCAGCAAAGTGCTGAAAACAATCTGAATGTCTATCCAAATGAGACAATGAATTTTAAAATGACAGTGCAACATGGAAGGTAATACTGTTGAATATCTATTTAAACGATTCTCTGATG
This sequence comes from Capricornis sumatraensis, assembly GCF_032405125.1. Taxonomy (NCBI): domain Eukaryota; kingdom Metazoa; phylum Chordata; class Mammalia; order Artiodactyla; family Bovidae; genus Capricornis; species Capricornis sumatraensis. The sequence continues at coordinate 94,133,183 of NC_091076.1, forward strand.
CTCTAAAAATATTCATTGACAAGTGGAATGCTTTCTTAATACTTTATTGGAATATAGTTGATTTACAATGTTGTGTTCATTTCTGCTGTATAGAAAAGTGAATCAGTTATGCATAACATATATCCAGTCTTTTTTAGATTCTATTCCCATATAGGTTATTACACAGTATTGAATAGAGCTCCGTGTACTATTCAATAAGTTCTTATTATCTATTTTATATATAGTAGTGCATATATGTCAATCCCAACCTGCCACTTTATTCCTTCCCCTTCCCCCTGCTGGTAACCACAAGTTTGTTTTTTCCATCTGTGACTCAACTTCTGTTTTGGAAATAAAGTTCATTTGTACCATTTCTTTAGATTCCACATATAAGCACTATCATATGATATTTGTTTTTCTGTCTGTGAAATGCTTTATGGTAATACAATATATATGAGTCGCTTCAGTCGTGTCTGACTTTTTGAGACCCTGTGCGCTGTAGCCCACCAGTTCTCTGTCCATGGGATTCTCCAGGCACGAATACTGAAGTGGGTTGCCATGCCCTTCTTCAGGTGATCCTCCTGACCCAGGGATCGAACTCACATCTCCCATGTCTCCTGCATTGGGAGATGGGTTCTTTACCACTAGTGCCACCTGGGAAGGCCACATAGAAACAAAGTCATATTCTAATGCAATTTTTTTCTCTGGATATATAACCGCACAAATATTTTTTCTTTCATAGGATGAAATTATACTCCAGATGCTATTTATGGTAATAGCTAAAGAATAGGAAACCAAATATTGACAATAACATAATATATATATCATTTTCTTTCTTGAAAGTCGCTCAGTTGTGTCCAACTCTGTGACACCAGTATTCTCCAGGCCAGAATACTGAGTAGCCTTTCCCTTCTCCAGGGGATCTTCCCAACCCAGGAATCGAACCCAGGTCTCCTGCATTGCAGGCGGATTCTTTACCAACTGAGCTATCAAGGAAGCCCTATATATATATTTAGCGAGGAGTGAGTGAGATGGATGATTTTAGCTATACCACTAACTGTATAATTTGGACAATTATTTGATCTTGCTGAGCCTCAGTTTCCAAATCTGTAAAGTGGATACAATATGATATACTTGATAGGGCTCCCTGAGATAATGTATGTGAAGTGCTTAGTACAGAGCCTGCCTGGCACAGAATAAACTCTCAAAACATTAAATGGTTCAATTCAGTGATTTTTCATTCCCTCAAATATTTATTGAGAGCCCTCGAACCTGCTATCCTGTTTGGAACTTCACTTGGTAAATCTCAGTACTCAGTCTTAAAAATTTTTTTTGGCCATGGCATACTGCTTGTGGGATCTTAGTTCCCCAACCAGGGATTGAACACAGGCCACAGCACTGAAAGCACTGAGTTACAGAGAAATTAAAACAGTACCTCACAATCATAATATTGATCAAAAGAAGTCAGACAGGGGCTTCCCTGGTGGCTCAGTGGTAAATAATTGCCTGCCAGTGCAGGAAACACAAGTCAGATACCTGATCCAAGAAGATCCCACATGCCATACAGCAACTAAACCCATGGCCACAACTAGCTCAGCCTGTGCTCTACAGCCCAGGAGTCACATCTGCTTAAGTCCAACCACCGTAAAGCCCATGCTCTGCAAGAAGAGAAGACGCTGCAATAAGAATTTGGTGCAACTCAACTATCAGGTAGCCCCTGCTCGCCACAACTAGAGAGAGTAGCCCATGCAGCAACCAAGACCCAGCACAGCCAAAAAGAAAGAAAGAAAAAAAAAAACCCTCAGACAAAAGAAGAGCAAAGAGGGACTAAAACTAATACTCATACATCAATGTTCACAGAAACATTATTTATAATACCTCAAAGGTGGAAACACAAATGTCTACTGATAGACGATTGGATTAAAAAATGTGATATATACATACAATGGAATATTGCTCAGCCTTAAAAAGGAATGAAATTTTGATACATTCAGTTCAGTTCAGTCACTCAGTCGTGTCTGACTCTTTGTGACCCCATGAACTGCAGCACGCCAGGCCTCCCTGTCCATCACCAACTCCCGGAGTCCACCCACGTCCATCGAGTCAGTGATGCCATCTAACCGTCTCATCCTCTGTCATCCCCTTCTCCTCCTGCCCCCAATCCTTCCCAGCATCAGGGACTTTTCAAATGAGTCAGCTCTTTGCATCAGGTCTACAACATAGATAATCCTTGAAAACATCCTAAGTGAAATAAACCAGACAAAAAGGATACATATTGTATGATTCCACTTACATGAGTTACCTAGAATAGGCAAATTCACAGAAGACAGAAAGTAGAATGAAGTGGGGAGGAGGAAAAATGGATACAAGAAAATGGTCAGTAATGATGGGTATACAACATTGTGCATGAATACCACTGAATTAGACACTTTAAATAGTCAAGAATGGTAAGTTTTATTTATATTTTACCACAATAAAAAAGGCTGAAAAAGAAAAAAAGAAGCCACACACCAAGAGTACATACTGTTTGATTCCACTTGTACAAAATACAAAACCAGAAAACTAATCTATGGTGGCAGAAATCAGAACAGTGACTACTCTTTGGAAGTGAGTGGCTGGAAGAGGACTGAAGGGCCGTTCTGTGGTCATTTTCTGTTTCTTGATCTGAGTCCCGGTTCCACCGATGTGTTCAGTTGGTGAAAACTACCGAGTTCTTCGCTTTTGAGTTTGCCCGTCTGTACTATTTACACTTCAATCAATAGTTCACCGGAAAACACCACCATCTCCCCACCCCGCCACAGAACGTCTTTAGAACAAATTTTAATTGCAAAAATTCTCTTGTAAGCTGAACCATTTCCCCCTTTCTTGGGGCTCCTGCTTTTCCCGTGCCCTAAGCCTGCAAGGAATCTGTGCCTTCTTTGAAATGGTTTCTTGCCTGATTTACCAAGGTTCCACACTACCTGGGGCCGCATTCTCGGAGAACCGGACGGTGATTAAATTGTCATCTCGTCTAGCCCCGAGTTGAACTCTTGGAGGTCAGAAAGACCAGTCTCGGCTGATTCCGCTAACCCAGAGCTCAATGCGCGTTGCAGACTAGTAATAAATCCAATCAGCCCGGGAGGCTTGGAGCAAGGCCGGAAGAAGAAAGTTGTGAAGGAAAAAGACGCTCTGTTCTGCCCAGCGGTGCCAGCCCGCTAGTACGTCCAGATCCGAAGCCACACCCCTTCCCCAAGCACCTCCCCTAATTTCCTCCTGGCCCTGCCCCTCAACCCTTGGCTCCGTAGACCTCGCCCACTAGGCGTGGCTCTGCCCTGGGAGGACCAGGATCCCGCCAACCATGACTCCGCCCCTCCTTCCGCTAAGAAACCTGTCCCTTTTATTTAAAGAATACGTTTACGTCAGCCCGCTTTACGTAGCTTTTCGTCATCATTGAAAGGCACGGGGGCGGAACTTCCTGTCTCTAGTTCTAACAGCTTCCGGGAGAAGCCGGAAGAGACCGTACCCTGGGTAGAAACGGGGCTAGCCAGCCCCTCCCCTGGCCCCTACGGAAAGGTGAGTCCACAGGCCGGCTTGGCGAAGTCAAAACACTTATTCTGGCCGTTTCAGGTGAGGCCTTCCTTCCTTATCCAGGTGCTGTACCCGTCCAGTCCCCCTTTAATTTCCCATGTTCCTCTGCGTACCCAAGCCCCGCCCCCAGTGTCCCAGCCCCGCCCCGAAGTTTGAGGGGTGTGGATGGTTTGTGACCCCCTCACCCGATTCTACCCCTCGCTGGCTGGGAGAAACGGGTTTGGGTACAGCAGTAGGAACTAAGCAGCCTTTTGGCTCGAGTGGCCCCACGGACCTCTCTCCAGCGCCGCGGGAACAGGACCGCCCAAACGCGGAGCCTTCGCGTCAGGAAAGGCAGGATCGGAGACCCCTCCTCACCGTGCCATCAGGGTCGCTCACAGGTTGAGGAGAGCAAAGGCCTCTGAGGAGGGAAACCTGGGGTCCTACCCGGTCCCTCTCCTCGAAAGTTCCCTGTGCCTGTGCCTCTCGTTTTTGCCTCTGTTCGCAGCAGTTTCCTTTTCTGTAAATCAGGGTTAATGACAACCTTCTTACCATCAGGGGTTAGTTGTTGAGTGATAATTGGTACTATTTGTTTACTAAACAATTGAAATGTGCCGGGCACTGTTATAAGTATTTTGCTTCGATGATTTCCCGTCATCTTCAAAACAACCTTATGAGGTAGGTACTATTTTTAACCCCATTTTACTGATGAGAAAGCTGAGGCTCTAAGAAAATTGAGGTTATAGAGCTAGTAAGAGGCAAGACGAGGGTTATAGTTTGGGGGTTTCTGTTTTCCCGACTCCAGGGCACACGTACCAAATTAGGAGGTGAAAAACTATTCACATGTTGGTATGTTCCACAAATATTTTTTGAGCAACTGCTATGGGATTATGCTGGGCATTGTGGTACATAGAGAAATACATGTGATCTTTCAGGAGTTTAGTGGAGAGATGGGTAGGTAGATAAGGCACTGTGAGAACAATCAGGTTATGATAATCATCAGACTGGATTTGCCCAAGGACAGCTGTGAAAGCAGGAGATTCTCCAAGGGAAAGAGGTGCTCCAAAGAGCAGAGATCCTTCCTACCTTTCTAAGAAACTGTCAAGAACACATTAAAAGAAGGGAGATTGCGATATGGGCTGTGGGAGCCATTTTAGAATATTTTCTAAATCAGTTCCATGCAGGTAGTGGTTTTGTAGTTGTGAGCCTACGGTGACCTAGGAGATGTTTCTGGTGTCTGTCCTGCTTTGCTGCCAGAAGAATTTCAGAGGAGACACACACAGTGTCTGCTGATGGTCCCTACAGAGGTGTCCCTTTGGGGTGGTCTGATTTTGCTCTTGATAAGTTGATTTTCTTTGGCTCTTGACATCTGGACTTCAATCCATGATTGAATGAGAGTGGGTTCAAACGACACAATCTGGCAAGAGTGGCTCTGCTATGCCTCCAAAGGAACTCCCAAATAAAACTCCAGGCTTTTTTGGTTCCTCTGAAGCCACCTTAGAGGCATCTCAGGGAGTGCAGTTGCTTTACCAAAAAAGAAATCCTAGAGAAACTTAGGGCTCAAAGCAGCATGTTTTCCCCCACCTCCCAGAAAAGCAACAGACAGTAACAGCAGCAGCAACAAAGTTGTAACGTTTTTCTGGTGATCCATGCTTATTGGGGGATTGGAATGTGAGAGGAAGGGTGTGGAACCTGAAAGCCAGCATTTCACAATAGAGGTAAAGAGTAAATCCTTAGCTATAGATTGGGGGTCCAGAGTTAGGAGGTTTGTGTCTCTTTAGGATACTGAACTGCATTTTCTTTCAGGGCCAGGTCAGTTAGAACCTAAACAAACAAACCTGGTTGCAACCTCTCATGCCCTGCTGATACTGTCCCCCTTTGTTCCTGCAGTGTGGACCCGGTCAGCAGCCAGGCCATGGAGCTCTCTGATGTCACCCTTATTGAGGGTGTGGGTAATGAGGTGACTGTGGTGGCTGGTGTGGTGGTGCTCATTCTAGCCTTGGTCCTAGCTTGGCTCTCTACCTACGTAGCAGACAGCGGTAGCAACCCACTTCTGGGCACTATTGTGTCAGCTGGCGACACATCCGTCCTTCACCTGGGGCATGTGGACCATCTGGTAGCGGGCCAAGGCACCTCAGAGCCAACTGAGCTCCCCCATCCATCAGAGGGTAATGATGAGAAGGCTGAAGAGGCTGGCGAAGGTGGGGGAGACCCCACCGGGGAACCTGGAGCTGGGGGTGGTGTTGAGCCCAGCCTTGAGCATCTGCTTGACATCCAAGGCCTGCCCAAAAGACAAGCAGGCCCAGGAAACAGCAGTCTGGAGGCACCTGTGAGATCGGAGGATAGCACCTGCTTGCCTCCCAGCCCCAGCCTCATCAGCGTGCGGCTCAAATTCCTCAATGACACGGAGGAGCTCGCTGTGGCCAGGCCAGAGGATACTGTGGGTGCTCTGAAGAGGTACGTGGGCTTGGAAGTGTCAAGTGCAGCCTCTATGGGGCAGGCGGGGGAATCCTTCCTTAGAAACCCACCCTGTGATTTTCCCCCACCCCCCAGCCCCTTGCCTTTCAGCCTTCTCATTCCTCGCTCTGTCTTTCCTTTTGTCTTGCCCTTACAGTAAATACTTCCCTGGACAGGAGAGCCAGATGAAACTGATCTACCAGGGCCGCCTGCTGCAGGACCCAGCCCGCACGCTGCGTTCCCTGAACATTACCGACAACTGTGTGATTCACTGTCACCGCTCACCCCCGGGGTCAGCTGTTGCAGGCCCCTCAAGCTCCCTGGCCCCCTCCTCGGCCACTGAGCCACCCAACCTCGGCGTCAGTGTGGGCAGCCTCATGGTGCCTGTGTTTGTGGTGCTGCTGGGTGTGGTCTGGTACTTCCGTATCAATTACCGCCAATTCTTCACAGCACCTGCCACAGTCTCCCTGGTGGGGGTCACTGTCTTCTTCAGCTTCCTAGTATTTGGGATGTATGGACGATAAGGACCACAGGGAGAAAATGAAAGGCATGGTTTTCCTCCTTTATGGCCTCCCCCCATTCCTGGCCAGAGCTGGGCCCAAGGGCCTGGGAAGGAGGGGTGGAAAGGATGTGGTGGGTCCTCCTCCATAGGACTTAGGAGGCAGGCATGGGCATTCCCCTCACGTCCACGAGGGGACAGACATTCCCTCTGTGCAAGCACAACTCAGGTAGAAACGAGAATGTCATCTTCCTTCCCTTCTAAGGTCCTGAAATTCCGAACTGAGCTGGTGGCCCAGCTCAACAGGGAGCCTGGGCTCTGAGGATTCCCTCCCAGTGGTGGCCCTGGCTCTTTCCATTATCCTGCATGTCTGCTCCTCTGCCCCCAGGGCTGCCTGCCAGGACAGCTCAGCATGGCCCCAGCATTTCTGTAGGGACCCTGGAGTCTCTCTGGGTTTCCTAGTGGAACATCCTTCTTTTGAGTCTAAAATCATACAGGCAGGAGTGAAGTTTGTATCAGCTTTCCCCATGGGCACCTGGCTGCCTCTACCTTCTCCCTCCACCTCTTAGCAGGAATAGGGTGTTCTCTGTGTTCTGGACAGTTTCCAGTGTTCTCCCTTTCTTCCAAAGCACTTTGCTTATATTATTATTTTTTTTAATAGTCCTTTATAGAGCTCAGTCAGGAAGGGGACTGGGGCACAAAGCCAAGCCCCCAGCACCGGGAGAGGCCAGGCCACAGCTGCTGCAAACCTAGGCCTAAGGCTGTAAGCAAGAGGCAGTTCTGGCTGCCAGCCAGTGTCCTACCCTGCCCAGCCCCAAGGACAGCTCTGGGTAGAGAGCACTGGGCCCCAGGCCCTTGCCTCTGGGGCTCTTGGATGGAGGGTCAGTATCTGTGACTGAATAAAGTTCCATTCTGTGGCTGTGGCGTCTCCTGTGACATGAAGAGAACGCTGGTTGCTCTGCCCCCAGCAACATGGGAATGAGGGTGGGCAGGCCGGGCTACCAACGGGAGATGCAGTTTATTTACACCAGCAGCCATGGGGGCAGGGGAAATACACAGCGTTTACAAAGTTAGCTACCTGTACAGGATGGATTACATATGCAAAAATAAAAATCTCAAGACCACAGGACAGCGTGAGCCCCACCCCCCTCCCCCAATGACCCCAGCATGCGGTAATGCCAGGCGGGTGGCCCCTGGGCATGCGGGGGGGAGTGATGCATGGAAGGAAAAGCCACCGGCCATGGAAATTAGTACAGAACCCCCCACACACTCAGACACATGATAGGATACAGGGTGGACGACACCTAGCCGGGGTGGGAAGGATGGGAATTGAAACCCACACAGCCTGCTGTTAGAGGGAAGGGAGTGGAGAGCTCCTAGCCCCTGTTCAACTACATGGTAGGGGGGCACACACTCCCCAGAAGGAAGGGGGTTTGCTCCCTCAGGGTCCCTGCTGGACCAAGCCCATCTCTTACCCAGCCTGGGCAGGGGGCTCTGCCCTGAGGGCGGGCCAAGGAACAATGGGGAAGTGGATGTGGACAAACCAGTTCCCAAACTACTTCCCACTTCTCCCTCCTCCAACCAGAAGGGGGAAACAGAGAGGCCAGAGGGGAAAGGGTGTATTAGGGCCTGAGCTGCAACTGCCTCTCAGAAGGGAGAGTGGCCTGCGGCCTTCCTCCCTTCATCTCCAGCCCGCTCCCAGGTCTTCATCTGGGAGCAGGCTGGAGGCTGGCTGAGATCCTCCTTGCCCTCTGGCCTCCCCGTGGAGGGAGAAGGCTGTGGAGGGGCGAGAACGGAGGAGCCCAGGCCCCAGGCTTTATTCTAACTCCTGCCAAAATCTGTTTGGCTTTTTAAAAAATAATCATAATTCTTGGGTTAAAAATCAATTTGTAACCAGGCGTCAGCCACAATCAGAGCCACCCCAGGGGGAGATTGGGGTTCCAGACAGGGTACTGCAGCCCCATCTCTGTTGTTCCCTTAACCCTCTAGGGTCCCTAACCCAGATCAGTCCGATCAGTCCTGGGTACTAACTACCCAAATGTGGGATGGCTCCTCCTGGGAGGAGGGCAGGGGTCACGTCCAGCAAGCGCCAGAGAACATGGTTCAGGGTCAGGTCCATCCCTGGGGCCATCAGTTCTGCTCCCACCCTGGACTGCAGTCCTCCAGCTCGGTTCCTGGGAGCGATGGTGCCCGCGTGGAGGTTGAATGATACATCTCTTCAGGATGTAGACCAGGCAGGTGGGCACACTGGCGTGACAGTCCCGCAGGGGGGCACTTCCCAGGCATGGCACCCCGCCCCCTCTGGACAGCCCACAATACAGAGACCACCCTCTCTTCCCGCCCCACTCCTAGCAAGGGGGGAGAGGTAAAAGATCAGGATTTTCCTCAGAGCCCCAAACCACAAGTACAGAATAAATAACTTAAAAGCGGCAAAAGGAAGGGGAGACAGGGCAGGCTTTGGAGGCAGGAGCATCGAGAGAGGAACTGGAGCTGGTCAAGGTGAAAGAGGGGGGGTGGCAAGCAGCAGTTGGGAACCTGGGCTGCCCCGGGAGGGCAGTGGGGCAGGGTAGGCAGGAGGAACATGGGGCCACCCCAGGAGGGTGAGGCTGGGCCCCTTCCTGGGGCAGGGAATGAGGTAAGAAAACATTTCAAATAAAGCAGCACCTCACCTTGGGGCCCCACTCCTCGCCAGCCCTGGGTCAGGGAGGAGAGGCAGGGGGGGAGACATCCTGATACACAGCTCCCTCTTCCTACCCTCCCCGTGCCCGTTCCTTGAAGCTGTAGAGGCTGGAGGCCCTTTCCTGGCACCCAACAACAAAAGGACAGCTCCTGCTGCCAAGGAGGCCCCCGGGGACTGAGGGGAAAGGGCTGCCCCTGTGAGGGGCAGGGAAGGCGGCGCTAGTTCGGGACGCCTACCTCAGCAGACAGCTCGCCATGCCTGCCTCCCCCTGGGATGGGGGCGTTTGATAGGATTCTGCACACAGACAGGACACACCTAGCCCTGCCCCTCAGCTCCAAGCACCGGACCCATTCACATTGCTGAGGGCAGCTGGGGGAGGCCCCCTCCAGGCTCAGCTTCCAACCCGCGGCCTCCCGGGTAGCCACGATGCTCCTCGGCAGGGCTTAGTCCAGTTCCTGGGGTGGGGGGGGGGCGGCAGTGCCCTGGCACAGTGCCCAGGTCAGGCCCCTGGCCTAGCTGGACATCCAGTAACTCACAGAATAAATAGGAAAACCGCCTCCCCACCAAACTTATGTCCAAGGCATAATATGTCCAGGTCTGAGTCCTGCACGTTGAGGGCTCGTGCTCCATCGCAGAAGACCCTGACACCCCCCAGGGGTGCATAATTGGATCCTCTGCCTGCCTGGCCCACCAAGCTTCCCAAGCCCAAACCCCCAGCAGCCGTCCATTTGCCAGGCTGTGCTGCCTGGGTGGGGGTCGGGAGAGACGGCTCTGCTCAGCCAAAGGCTATCCCCTTGTACCCAAGTCAGTTGATGTCATCGTAGATGCTGGGCGTCGGGGGTGCCGGTGGCTTTGGCTTTTTCTTCTTGTTGGAGCCCAGGCCGGAGGCAGTCCCTACCAGGCTCAGATGGGATTTCTTTTTCTTGGTTTTCCGTGACTCGGAACTGTTGGTACCTGAAGAGGAAAGAAGCAAGAGGGTTGAGGGGAGGGTTGTGGCAAGGGAACACAAGGTCCCCCGCACTCCACTTCAGGCAGAGAGCCCCTGGAGCCCGGCTATCTCACCTACCTAGACCCCACCCCTGATTCTCACTCGTCTTGGAGGAGCCTGAATCAGAGGGTGAGAGATCAGAGGAGCCGTCCCACTGAAGCCGGCTGATCAGGGCCTGGCTGTCAGTCATGTCAAAGCTGTCATTATCCAGGGAACTCTCGACCTCTGGAAGGACACTGGGGAGGAAGAGGTCAGAGAAGGGCTTCAGGGATGCTAGCCATCACCCTCACCTTCCCCAACCCACCACCCTTCCTGGAGGGTCACTCACGCTGAGGGTCCAAGGAAATAAATCCGCACGGCTCGCCGCTGCTCATCTGTATGCTGGGGGCAGCGTAGGGACCTGGCGGGGAGAGAATGATCAGACCCTGACAAGGCAGGGAAGGTCTGAGGAATACAGGTGAAGCCCCTCCCCTCAGCAGAGGCGGGAGGGATGGACAGACAGGGAAGGGATGAATGAAGAGGCCCCAGATTATGGCCTAAGGCCTAGAGGAGGGGAGGGGGAGGGTGGGAGTCCCATTGCTCAAGTCCAAGGTACTCCCGACCCGTGCCCAGGGTGAGGGCGCCGGAGGGCCCCCCTGGCCCCCTTCCTAGGTTCTGAGCTCACCTTGTGCACATCTTCTTGGTGTGTTCAGAAATCACCCCACATTGCTGGAAGAGGAATATAAGCTGAAAGGAGGGACGGGGGAAGCCTATTCTATAGCCACTAGACACTCTCTTCTGTACAAATGCTAGACTGTGCGCTCAGAAATGGCCCCAGGGCGTCCATGGCAGACGGTCCCAGACCACACTAGCCAGGAAACCGAACTCAAGAGAGAGACCTAGATGCCCTCACTGCTGTGCACCAGCCTCTTCCAGGGCCTCGACCACTGCCTGTGGCTCTGCCTGCTCCCAAGGGCTTCCCCGCTTCTCTGATCCCTCACCGTGGTGAGCAGGCTGCGCAGCTCCTCCGGCCCCAGGGTCTCGTAGCTGATCCCAGTTGAGTTGTTATACTGGGTGAGAACCAGAGGTACAGGTTAGAGGAGGGACGGCCAAAGAAGGGAGAGTGGGGGTGTGGAGTCAGTCCCTCTCGTCCCTCCCTCAGCACTAAGGCCTTAAGGTTGCCCGCAGTTCTCCAACAGTTCCTTCCACCCCAACTGCACCAGGGTAAGGAATTAGGACCCACAAAGAACATGAATACCCAAGACTGAGACACCCATCTAGTTAGCGTTCTGACCCCGACTTGTCCAAGCCCACCCGACTCACAACAAGGCAAATACTGAGAGGGAACCTACGAGGGATAGCCCCTACTCACCTTAAAAGGATCCGAATTGCTAAGTTCCCCTGAAGAAGAAAAAAGAAGGGGAAGGGTGTTTGATGCAGAGGTACAGACAGAGAACCCTGAAAATAACCAGAGAGGAAGTGGGGGTGACAGAAGGATCACAGGCCCTCCCTCGATCCCCCTGCCCCTCCACCTCCACCCTCCAGCAACAAGTCCCAGAAGACATAGTTAGAATCACTCCCATTGTTCCAGCCCCACTTACCATTTTTGTGTTTTAAAGACTTGGATCTTCGAGGGGAATTGGGGTTCTGGAATGGGAGATACCATAGCTTTGGGGAAAGGGTAACGATAAGGGGGAGCCGAGAACCCAGGGAAGGAAAAAAGATTTGACAAACATCCTCAAATTTCTACCCTTTCCCACCAGTAAGAGGCCTTTCACCCATACTCCCTCCTCCCACCTTCCCCCCAGGCCTCTGCTGCCCTCCTGCCCACCAGACACCCTCGGCCCTGAACCCAGAGAGGTACCCAGTGACCTCAGACTTGAGTCAAGACACCCGAGGACTCCCTGCCCAAAGGGGAGGGTATCTGTCCTTGGCCCAAATCTCCCTCATGCTTGCCCCGGCTCTCACCTTGTCTGATTTTCTCTTCTTGGCTGTGTAGGACAAAAGGGTAAAGGGCAGGGTCACTTTAAGTTCCCAATCTAAGGGCACCTAAAGAAAAGTTACACACTCTCCTCCCTCATTAGGGATAACAACTTGTGACTGTTACACACCCAATTCCTGCCTGCCTGCCTCACCCCGATGGCCCTCCCAATTCCCCAGATGCCCAAACACCTTTCTTCTCTGAGCCATAGGACCAGTCGTTGTCATTGATGTCATCGTTATCCTCTTGGTCACTCTCTGACTTGTTCATGTTGTTGCTATTGGCAATCCTGCCGAGGGGAGGCAAGAGGAAGGGTCAAGGCTGCCATCTCTTTCTGCCCGACTTCACACGTAGAGGGGAGCATCTGGGGCCAGGCGCGACCCACCCTCTATACCCTCCAAATGTCCCAGGGGGTGGTGGGGAACTCCACCATGGGATGGGCTGCAAAAGATGGGCACTCTGGTTCTAGCAGAAGAAGTCCTCACCGGCGGTTGGCGATTCGGCTGCTGTTCCGACCCATTCCTAGGCACTTCTCCAGGTGGGGAGCAAAACGGGAGGCGGCAATGCTGCGGCTGCAATTGGGGCAAACACACTCCTTGCTCTTCCACTGGTTGAAAACCTGTCCAAAGATGTCCAAACCCGGCTGGTCCACGATCTCTGGGGACAGGAGAGACGTAGCGATCAGGGCAGGCAAGGGTCCCTTACCTCTCGTTCCCACCCATGGCCCTGTGGCCTCTTCAGAGCCCATTCCTAAGCTCCCAGGAGCTCCAGGTTCTACCTCTGGTGTGGTTGCTGGAGAAGGACCCTCCAAGCACTCCCAGGGAAGGGCTAGGCTGCTCTCCTTCAACCCTGACGCTCACCAAAATCCTTCATGCTCTCAGGGTCCGTGTCGTCCAGGAAGAAGTAGCCACACTTGACAGCCCGGTGTACCTCAAAGCAGAATCCCAAACAAGAATCCTCAACCAGGTCCGCGTATATCTCCTGAGCGATGGCCTGGGCCCAGGGGAGAACATCCAGGGTCACGAGAGTCACAGTCCCATGGACTGAGGGCAACTCTCACCAACCAAATCTCCTGCCAATTCGCCCTGGCCAAAAATAAAGCTTCCTTTGCCATTTTTCCCATCTTGATTTTGAGTTCTTTCTTCTTCCGGATCCTTGGGCCTTCTTAGCTGGCTCTTCCCTTTAAGGAACAAGGCTGACTACCCAAATTCCTCTCTCGTGTGGATTCCAGATATAGCGAAGGACAGACATCAAGAGAAAGAACTGGAGGCACACGTGGGGGAGCCCTCACCTCTAGTTTGCTGTTATCCAGGCCAGACAAAGACATTTCCTCCATTTTCATTTGTGAACTCTTGTGGAGACGGTGCTCTGACTGCTCATAGCACAGCGGGCGGCAACACGGCTGCACACATGTGGGGGGGATGTTGGTGTGAGTCCAAGGCACCTCCGATGGCTGCCACCTCCCCTCCCCACCTCGCTGCCCAGAGCTTAATGGTGGCATCAAGATCTACCTCTCCCTAAGGCCTCGGTTAAGTCTGGATGGTCCTGCAGGGCCTGAAACCCAAGGGCGGCCTAGTCCTTCCCAGGCCTGAACTCAGGCCCTGGACTCTTACTGCCAATCAGAGTCTGGGTTTACAGGAGGCGGCAGCTCACCCCAGGTTCCCAAAACTCAAACCCCTCTTCCATACCCATGGTGCAATGCAGCAGGGGGAGGAGAAGGAACTCTAAGGCCTCAAAGCAAACCCACAGGGTGTGGCAAAGAACTGCACAGACTCCTAAATACACTCCCCCCCCTCCCCAGGCTCTCCTCAGAGTCACCTCTGCTTTCAGCCAGGATGTCCACTTGGGGGGGTACTGCTACCAGAAGTAGCAATGGCCCTAGGACCCTACAACCTTCACCCCACTCTGTCTTCCCTTGAAATAAGCCTGCCACTACAAACGGAGAGCAGAGCCCACAGAAACCTAGAGCTAAAAGGCCATCCTAGCCACCATGAGCAAGAAAGAGGAGGTAGAATCCGGTGGGATGGCATGCCAGGAGTGGGCACTCCCCTTACCTGTTCTTCTTTGAGATAACCACCCTCCCTCCCTCAGGACCAGCCCGGAAGTCTCTCCAAGAGCCCCAAAGTCCAGGAATCCCCGCCAAAGGATTCAGAAACAGAGCACACAGTCCGGGGCCCCTCTGAACGGTGGGTACGAGTTTAAGGAGCTGCCGGCCTAGAGTGGGGTGGGGACTGACAAATGAGCCGGGGGCACTGGGGAGGGTAGGAGGCCGGGCCTCGGCTCTTTCCCCGTCCCTGCGGCACTGCTGCCGCATCATACCGACTGGGGGGAGGAGAGCCGAGACGCCGGAGGCCGGCGCCGCTCCGGGACAGACCGACCCCTAGAGAGTGGGCAGAGTGGGACACGTCCCGGCCCCTCTTCTTCCCCGCCCGCCGACAGCCCCGGCCGGCCGGGGAGAGGAGTCCGGGAGGGTGTCTCTATTGTCCCGGGGGCTGGGGCCTGGCTCCCTAACAAAGGCCCCGCGCCCCCTCCCCGGCCGGCCCTGCCCCGCCCAGGGGGGGACCCAGACAGGGGGAGAGCTGGGGGCCCCGGCCGGGCCGGGAAGCCGGGGGAAGCCGGGCGTTTCCGCGTCGGCCCTGGGGGAGGGGAAGGGGCGCTGACCCAGACCTGGGGGGAGGGGGCCCAAGCCCCGCCTCGGGCCCCGCCCCCCGCCCCCCACAGGCCCCTCCCCCGTCCCCGTCTCCGTCCCGTACTCACCCCGCCCGGGGGGCCGCGCCGGGGCCCGGCGGCCTCTCAGGGCCGCGTCCTCCGGCGGCGGCGGCGGCGGCGGCTGCTCCGGAGCCCCATGTCCGTCGGTCCGTCCTCGCCTCTCCCCGGGGCCCAGGGCCCGGGGCCGGGGGGTCGGGCCGCCCCCCCGCCTCGCCGCCTCACCGGGCGGCCATGGCCCCTTCCCCTCCCTTCTCGTCCCGTCGCCGCCTCCTCCTCCTCACCTCACCCCGCCCGCGCGCAGTCCGCGCGCCGTCCGCGCGCCCCTCCCCCCGCCCCCCACTCCAGCCCGCCTCTCCCGGGCGGGGGGTGCGGCGCGAGCCCGGAGCGCGCGCGCGTGCCGCGACCGGAGGATGGATGGATGGAGCGAGCGAGAACGCGAGCGTGCGCGCGCGCGCCCCTCTCCCCCTCCCTTCGCGCGGGCGCGAGGCCAAGCGCGAGCGCGCTCCAACCTCCTCCTCTTCCTCCTCCCGCCCCTCCTCAACACCCCGCCCCCGCCCTCCCTTCCTCTTCCTTCTTTCGCTTTCGCGCGCCCAGCGACTGCTCGCGCCTGCTAGAAGGGCCCGAGCGCGTGCATCTGCCCGGCAGCCGCAGCTCGGCAGCATTTGCTCCAGGGGGCGGGGACCGGGCGGGGAGGAGGGGCGCCACGCCGCCGTCCAAAGTACCGGCGGACGGGGACGGGGGCGGGGATATGGGCGGGGCCTTCGGGAGCCACCTCGGCCAATCGCCGTCTCGCCTCGGCTCGGCCGGCCCAATAGGATTTCGGTGGGTGGAGCGGCGTTCAAGGTGAGGTGCGCGGTGCGCTGGGGGCGGAGACGTTGTGCCGTCCCGGCCGGCTCCGGGGCGGGGGCAGCGGGTGGCGTCGAAAGAGAGCGCCGGCTTCCAGCGGCGCCTGGGACGCCTTCCGGCCCAGGGTCCCCCGCCCTTCCCTCCGGGCTCCCGGCTCTTTTCCCCCCAGCGCCACCACCCCGGAGTTTACTTATGTGAAGAAGCCGGAGTTGAAGTGGGACGCAGTTATCACCTCAGGGCAGAAAACCGAGGGGTCTCGTCCGAGCCTCGGTTCCCCGTGTTTCTGGGCTGGTTTCAGCTCACTCCGGGCCTCAGAACCAACAGACGCCCTAGATGAGGGTCCTCCGCTGAGGGCGGAGGCTGAGCTGTGCCATTCTGAGCGGAGCGCCCTCCCCGCCCTCATCCTAATTTAGATCCCACACCTGCTCGCCTTTCCTGCTTCCGGAACCCACGCTGGACCCCCCACCTCTCCTCTACGCAGCCTACCAGGCAATGGCCAGACCCTTCCTCCGACCCGGTTCTTCTCCCCTGTGTGTACCCATATCCGCGCGCTCTCACAGTCCCTCGTCTGGAGCAAAGGGCCTTTCCCAGCCGCGGTAGATGCCTAGACTGGCTCTGCCGTTTCGGTTACTCTATATCTGGAGTCCTGGAACGGGTGTATGACAGCCCTCTTCCCCCAGAAGATGAGTTTAAATGAAGAAAGCGTTAAATCATATACTTTGGGACCATTATTGACTCTTTAATCTTCGGCAAGCATTTATTGAGGCCATAGTTCTAAGTGGTTAAGACCAGGAACCGTCTGAATGCAAATCTGTGGACTTGACAAATGAACTTGAGCAAATGAACTCTCTGTTGCCTCTGTTTCCTCTCTTGTCACTGAGTATGATGACAGTACTTATTAGGTTGTGGGAATTAACAAGTCAGTACATGAACAACTTGGTTCAATGTAAGTGGTGAATCTTAGCTGTTTTTGTGTGTTAATGCAAATATAAGACACACTTCCTCAAGAAGTTCACAATTTGTGGGGTAGACAGACCTGTAAGAAAGTAATTGCCCAACAGTGTGATAAAAATAAGAGAACTAGGAACTTCCCTGGCCAACCAGGGATTAAGACTGCTTGCACTGCAGGGGCCACAGGTTTGATCCTTACCTGGTTGGGGAACTAAGATTAAATACACTGTGTGGCGTGGCCCAAAAAAAAAAAAAAGAAAAAACCCATAGGGGACAGAGGTGACTAGGAGGAGGAATCAAATGATGTAAAAGAGTTTCTCAGGAAAGTTTCTTGCACTGGCTGAAACATAGGAATTGGTGAGGAAGTCGCATGAAGTAAGCAGAACAGACCACACAGGACTAAGGGTGTGCTCAGAAGTTAGTGGGATTTAACCCTACAGGCTGTCAGGAGTCCTCAAGGGGAGCTGTTTGACCAGACTTAAGCAGAGGCTCTGGAGTGGGGAGTCTGGATAGCTTAAAAGTAGTAGGTTTTTGTCATAGCTTGAGATATGTGGGGTGAAGGAGAGAGCCTGAAGACATCGTTAACCAAGACGGGGAACTCTGGAAAGGTGATGTGAGGATACAGGGGAATGACAGTTCTCTTGTTTGAGTTTGAGATTCGTTGGGAGTTATACTGTGGGATTAGCTGGTGGAGATGCTCAGAAGTTGTTTGAATTTGAGTCTAGAGCCAAGTAGGAGGCCAGTACTTCAAGTGTCTTAGTGTGAATCAGAAATCGTCCACTCCGACGATACTGATCTGTTTCTTGGTCTCAGAATATGTCCAATATACCCTGCCGTAAGGAATTTACATATGCCCAGGAAGCCTTCCTGTCTCCTCCCTGTTTACCTAAATCCTTTCTCACTTCTCCACCCAGGCCACCCTCACAACAAACTCCTTTAAAACTGGATTGTACTCTTCATTTGGCACTTGGCCTGAGTGGCTCTGTGGTGGTGACCTCTTTGGGCACGTGCCCGGTCTCCACAGTTAGCACCAGTCAATAAACACTAAGGACTACATTGGTCCAGGCTCTGGGTGAAGCCTTGGGGTTACAGCAGCGAGCCAGAGAGACACACAGACCTTGTCTTAGTGGCGCTTACTGCCCAGCAAAGCCTGATGTAGAAAAAAGGTTGAATGTAGAGGTATTCAAGCAGCCAAAGAAACAAACGGGTAGAAATCTTTTTGTCAGAACATCAGGGCAGGCTCCGTAGAGGAAGAGATCTTTTAAGTGGAGCCTTGAATTAACTAGAAAGAGAGGTTAAGAGGAGCATTCTAGGGAACAGTTATGTATATAGGCAGAATGTGTAGAGGCCTGAGAAGAGAGTGTGGTGTGTTTGAGTCTGGGATGGTTTGTGCAATTAGAGTTGGGTAAAAGGCTATTTATAATACATATATATATATGACATTATTGTGGGCCATTCTTATCCCTTTGGCTGGGAATAAGAATCTTTTTTATCTTTCAAGTATTTTTATTTATTTGCCTACACTAGGTCTTAGTTGTGGCATGTGGGACCTTTTAGTTGCAGCATTTGAAATCTTTGTTGCAGCATGTGAGATCTAGTTCCCTGATCAGGGATTGAACCAGGCCCCCTGTGTTGGAAGTCTTAACCACTGGACCTCTAGGAAAGTCCCCTAATGAATCGTTCTTGATTGTCAAATGTATGCTATGTATGCTCAGTCACTCAGTCTTGTCCAGCTCTTTGTGACCTCACAGACTGTAGTTCGCCATGGTCATCTGTCAAGGCAAGAATCCTGGAGTGGTTGCCATTTCCTCCTCCAGGGGATCATCCTGACCCAGGGGTCAAACCTGTATCTGCTGCACCTCTTGTATTGGCAGGCAGTTTTTTTGTTTTGTTTTGTTTTTACCACTGAGCCACCTGGGAGTAGGTGCTGGGATTACTGTAATGAATGAACACGTAAGTTGTCTCCACCAGCTAATCCCACCAACATATCTCAAACTGAGTGTGTTGGTCTGGGGAGATAAGACAATGAACAGGTAAACAAATACAGAAACAAGGGGATGTAGGAGAAGGCCTCTCTAGAGAGGGTGGTCAGGCAAGGCTTGTGAGGTGACATTTGAGCCTAAGTCTGAAGGCTGAAAAAAGCAAGCTATCTGTAGTGTTGGGGGAATGGCATTTTGGGCAGAGAGAACAAGTGCAAAGGTCTTGTGGTAGGTATGTTTGAGGAGCAAAAGACAGATCACTTGGTTGGATCCTTGTGAGTGAATAGGGAGAGTGGAGTGAGAGAAGGCAGAGGGAAAACAGGCCAGGTCTTGTAGGGTCATGGTGAGACAAGGCAAGTTGTAAGTGCAGAAGTTACCAGATTTGTTTTTAAGTGATAGCTCTGGTTGCTGTGTGCAGAATGGACTGTAGGGGGCAAGACTGCAAGCAGGAAGATGAGTTATAGGTTTTTGCAGAGGATGAGCAATGGTGATGGCCTTGAATAGGATGGGGATGTAAGCAGGCTGACAGATTTGAGAGATACAAGAAGTAGAACAAACAGGTCTCGGTAAGCAAATTTCACCTCCCTTCACTGAGAGATGAAACAGGGAGAAGAGTTAAGGCTGATACTAATGAGTAGATGTTTACGCTCATCTGGGGTCTTGAGGTACCTGTAAGATATCCCAGAGGATACACAAGTCTGTACTGGTCTGTAGCTTTGAAGAGACATCTTTATAGAGGCCACTTTTTGGAATGGTTACTATGGGTGATAACTGGAAGTTCATAGAATGACTTGAACACCTATGATAGAATGAGGAGGAGGAGCCAATGCCAGTAGAGGAGACCAAGCAGTCAAGAGTGTACATCCACTGGGTGTAATGATGAACATATTCCCCTCAGGGGAATCATGAATGGAAGGTGAGGAAACAGGAGGCCATGAGGGGCAAGGAGCTTTTCAGAAGTTCGGCAAAGAATGAAACTGGGGTGTGGGGTGAAGGGAGAGGTCTTCAGTGGGCCTGGGTCTTTAGCCCTTGGTGGTTCTGGGAACCCAGCCGAGGCCTGTGGAGGGAAGGCTGTCTTCCTTAACCTCAGAGGGTGAGTCATCTTGGCCCAGCCCACTTCCCATCAGAGGTCTGGGTCCTTTAGGAAAGTCTTTTCTCACTCTGGTGAGGCTGAGGGCTCAAGGTTACCCCAACTCCCAATGACTAGCCCTTACATGATCAGGGTGAACCCCTGACCCTAATGGTTCATCACCTTCATTTTTTAAGGCGGTGCATGCTGGGAGAAAATTTGTTTTCCAAATTCTCTGTCCTTAGTGGTCTGACTACCTAAGTTAACAAACTGAATTGAGAACGTGCAAGAACAGTAGCACAAAACAATGTGAAAATAGGTTGCTATGGAGCCTTCAGGAATGAGGAAGATGGTTCTAGAAAGAAGAGGCAAACAAGTTGCCTTCAAGGGTCTTACCACACTGAGCCTGTTGGGTCACCTCTGCCACCACTCCCACTTCACTGAGTCCAGTGATCAGACAGCAGTCAAATCTTTGTATTTTTACTTTATTATACAAAAAAAGGGAAAACAAAACTTCCACAGTTGGCCTTAAGCTTAGGCAGACACCTCTAAGCCATTCCCTCCCACCTCCCATGATACAAATTCAAGTTGTGGTTGTTGTTGAAACCTACAAAAACACTTCTTAAATATTAGAAAAAAACGGGGTGGCGGGGGGAGAGCAGGGGTCCTCCCACCCCAGTCATCCCATCCCAGTGCCAAAATGCACTGAGTGACCTCTTACAGCACCCACACCCCCACCCCCACAGCTATGTTTGTACTGTAAGAATTTTTCAATTTTTAAAACAGGAAAAAAAAGTGCCCCAAAGTTGTTTTTAAATGAAAAACACATTCCACTAAAACACAACAGCGCAGGGGCACTGGAACAGGGAAATGGGGCTCTCTGCAGGGGCTCTTGAGAAGAAATAGAACCTATGAACCCCTGTACCTAATTCCAGAAGCAGGACAAAGAAAGGGGAGTGGGGAGTAGGGAGTGTCCCCCACTAGCTCCTCCCACCCCCAGCACCACATCCGAGAGGCAAAGCAGATTATCTATCTACCTTCCTCTGTGAGCGGGACCCACCTTTCCCACCACACCTCCTAGACAAGAGTTCTTCCTCTTGCCTTTCATTCGGAGGGGGAGGGTGGAAAAGCACAAACCCCCAATTAAATAGGTCACTGACATGATTGTTTAAAAAAATTTTGATCAAAAGCAACAACAAAAATTAAACCCACAGAGACTAGGTGGCTTGGCTTTTTGAGAGTCTAGGAATCAGGGTTCCAAAATCTGGGGGATGGCTGGGAAGGGTTAGGACAGCTGTCAAAGCAGCTTTTGCAGACCTCTCCCTCAGCTGTGGGTTTGGGGAGATGGGGTGGGGAAGGGAGCTGACCTGAGAAATCAAAGGAAATGGGGGTGGGGTAGCTGGAGGATATGGGGGGCAGGCAGGAGGGGTGTCTAAGGGCTTCCAACACATCTCTTGAAGCCCAGGTTCAGAGCCGACGGCGGCTAGGTGACCCCTCAGATGAGCTGGAGACACCTTTCCCGCCAAATAAAATATTTAAGGTTCACCTAGTCTGTCCCCCTCCCCACTGTCCTGATGGATACTGGAGACTTGCCCTAGCGCCAATGGCCCTGGCTGAGGGAGACCAGCAGAGGAAGCACCAGAGTGGCTTCAGTACACCCGAACTGAATCAGAGATCAGGCAAAGCGGAAGATATGGAGAAAAGGGCCACCCCAACCTATCCCCACCAGGGTCAGTGTCTCCATAGCCCTCACAACCCTTTTACCTTCTCTTACACACACAAATACACGTGCCTTTGCACACATCCACAGGTGCACCCATGCTATATACAGGCCACAGGCATACACACACGCACACACGCGCGCACACACACACACACACACTTTTCCATACACATCAGGACCATTTTAAAAAAGCCCCAAACCTACCCTCTAAACCCTCCCTCTCCCAGAAATGACAACAGAGACGGCAGCCGAGATCGGTAGGAAACGTCTCGTTGACAGCTCAGAGCTTAAAAAAAAAATATATACACATATATAAAAAACACTTCTGCCCCCTCCCCCCCGCCCCCGTGAGTGGGTCCAGGCAGCTCCTTCCCGCAGGGGGCAGGGAAGAAGAGGGCCATGGGGCAAGGCCTATTTCTTCATAGGCGCCGGCCCTCTTCTCCCATGTTCCCTGCCTCCAGTTCCAATGCAGGGATCCAGGCTGCAAGCCCCTCTGGAAAGAAAGGGGTCTTCCTCAAGCTTCCACCCTCCCTTGGGTTGGGCTGCAGGTGTAGGGGGCCTCACTGAACTCTTTGGGAACCCTGACCCACTCCCGGGTCCATTGTCCATGCCGGAAACCGCAAGTGCAGAAGAGGGGGTGGGCTGGACCAGTCCGGTGGTGGCTCAGTCTGATGGGTACGCTCCCTGGAGGGCCCCCCAGGGCTGATGTCTCTGAGGCCGCAGAGTTCTGGCCTGGGCGCCTCCAGCGCCTACCCCCCACCGTGTTTTGTTTTGTTTAAAAAAAAGAAAAAAAAGAAAGAAAGTGGGGGAGGCCAAGGGGCAGGGGACAGAACATGGGGGAGAAACAAAGGTGTTCAGCCGGAGAAGGGAGCCCCGGGTGGGGCTGAGCCTCAGTTGGAGTCAGAGTCCGAGGAGTCCCCCGAGGAGGAGGAGCTGGAGCTGCTGCCCTCGGACTCGTTGTCCTCATCCTCGTCATCGTCCTCGTCGTCGTCCTCATCCTCATCGTCCTCCTCGTTCTGGGCGACAAGGAAAGTATGGTCACCAGGGGGCCGTCCTGGCAGCCCCTCCACCCCGCCAACCATGCCCCATCCACCCCACCTCATCCCCATCCTCGCTCTCATCCTCGCTGCTGGACTCGGAGGAGTCCCCGCCATCCTCAGAGGAGTCCCCGTTCTCATCGTCTTCCTCCTCCTCATCCTCCTCGTCTTCATCCTCATCCTCTTCATCATCATCCTCAGACTCCTGGGAGGGATGGAAGCACATCAGTGGTCCCTGCCATGCCACTCAAGGCACCTCAAATCCCCCCACCCAGCCCCCCCTTCTGGGAGGGGCTCCTTACCGACTTAGATTGCAGGGCAGTCCGACTGGACTTGGGGTTTGGGCCTCGCAGCTTGGTCATGTTCTTACGTTTCTGTAGGAGGGGATGGGGACATGGGCAAAGGGAGTAGCCAGGAGTTCTGTACTGCTCCCCCCAGAAAGTGAAAGTCGTGTCCAACTCTTTGTGACCCCAGGGACTTGGGCTCCTCTGTCCATGGTATTCTCCAGCCCAGAATAATGGAGTGGGTAGCCACTGCCTTCTCCAGGGGATCTTCCCAATCCAGGGATCAAACCCAGATCTCCCGAACTGCAGGCGGATTCTTCACCGTCTGAGCCACCAGGGAGCAACCCCCTAGCCCCCACCCCCACCACAAGTTCCCTCCTTATCCCAACAGCACCCTGCTCCCAGACTCACATTAGAGATGTACTCTTTATACGCTGCACGTTCCTGGGGAGACAGACTCTGGGGGAGACAGAGGAGGAGGTGAGGGCGGGAACATGACTCAAACTACTGCTGACTGAGCACACTGGTCAAGCGCCAGGCAGTGGGCTCAGCTCTGACCATCATGCCACCTGCGCCCATCCCAGTCTCCTTGGGTCTCTGCAGAGAACCCTAAGGACCTGAGAACACAGCTCAGTATTTCTGCGTAAGATGCTCCAAAGCCTTTTCTAAGCTACCCCATCCTAAGACTGCTTTCATGTCTGTCCTGTGCTCTGCCCAAATGGAGGCTCCAGAGTCAGGGCCTTCCTCAACTCAGAGAAGCACCCCCAGAAGACTGCCCCAGAAGCCAACCCCAGAGCCACTGCCAAGGCAATCTGGGGCTCACCAAATGTTGGAACCCTTAACCCCTGCTATTCTCCCTGGGTCCTTGGCCAACCCACCTGGGTGGCTGGGGAGGACATTGGTGACTCTCCCCACTTTACAGATCCGACTGCTCAAGCAAGGGCACAGAAGGGGAGCTCAGAGGCTAGAGGCTGAGCCAGAGTCTTGGAGACATCCCCTGGTCCCGGCTGGAGGGAGGAAAAGTCAGTCTGACTTGGATCTTCCTACTCCCTGGCTGTGTGACCTGGGGTAAGTTACTTCACATCTCTGAGCCTCAGTTTCCTTATCTCTGATAGTAACCATTACCCTGAAGGACTGCTGGGACGCTGAATGAAATCATGAACGCAGACCAGGCAGCAGGATGCTTCCTAGGGTCCCCTGCCCTCTCACCTTGACCCAGAGGTCCAGGTTCACTTTGTACTGTTTCTGCTGCTCCTCGGCCTGCTTCTTGTAGTGCTCCTTCTGGCTCTGGGAGATGCGGTGCCAGCGGCTGCCAATCTCCACCATGCGCTCCTTCAGCGGCAGGTGGTTCAGTTGCCCATTGGACAGCAGCTCCTGGGAGAACTTCTGATAACCATTCCTGGGAGGTGTGGGTGTCACAGGGAGGGTCAGGACACCAACCAAGCAGCCCCTCCACCCTGACCCTCCCCACCCCGAGGAGGGACTCTAGCCCCCAGACTCACATGGGAGGTTTCTTGGGTTCTCCCTGGAACTTCATCTTCTTGGAGGAGTTTGCAGCAGCCGGGGGTGCCCGCCTCTCACTGAGCTCTCTCTGTGAGGACACCCAGAAAGGTCACTATCCTCTCTCCTGCCCCATACCTGCAGTCCCTAGCTGACTCTCCTTTTAAGTGCCAGGAAGGAGGAGAAACTAAGGCACAGCTAGGGAGCAATTTCCTAACCACTCACGCCTCCGTCATGTAGGTCCTGCCGTCTGAAAGTGGTTTCATAACTGCACTCACATGATTGGTATCCTCACTCTCATTTTACTGATGCATGACTGAGGCTCAGAGAAGGAAGTTAAAAGACTTATTCAGGGTCACACAACCCAAGCCGGACTTCTGGCTCCAAGTCCCACGCAGTAAGGAAAGCCACCCACCCGAGAGGATGTTCCTGAGTTTTAAGTGGGAGGAGGTGGCCCTAGCTCCATCCTGTCCCACTGAACTAACCAGAAGCCCCCTTCCCACCTCGTATCGCTTTTGGTCTTCGGCTGCCTTCTTAATCCACATCAGTTTCTCCTTCTTTTCCATGTTGTTCCAAGTCATCTCCATGGCTTTCAAGGCCTTCTCCCGGTCATTCTGGGGACAGAGAAGGGTGTCAGAAGTGGGAGGGGTCACCTGGGGCTGCCCACTGTGTGGGCAGTAGCAGAACAACCCCTTTCCGAAGAGATTAATGATAAAGCAACTACTTATGCAGAAAGAAAGAAAAGGAAAAAGACCCCTTTCCCATTGCCTGCTACCTTGAAGCGGGCCAGGTAGTCGCCAATGACACTCTGTTGCCAGATCTCCTCTGCTCTCTTGGGCGACTCCGGCAACTTGCCTGGCTTCCTCTCTGACTGGGCCTTCAGCGCCGCCTCCCGGGCCTTGTACTTGGCCTGCGGAGGGACAGTAGAGGTGTCAGCCTTCCGGCCACCCCCAGGGGGCGCGCACGGCCCATCCTGCAATGGAAGGTTCTCCCCTCCACCAACGGGTGGGGAGGGGCAAGCGGAGGCGTGGGCTGGTGCAGACGTCTCCAGCCAGGGGCTCAAGCCGCCCAGCGGCCGGCTCCCCAGGGAGCCTACAGCCCACAGCTGACAGCTTCCCGCCTTCCGGCTCACTAGGTTCCCAGCCCCACCATCTGCACTCAGGCCGCTGTGTGGCTCACACCTCACACACACACCCGGGGCAGGGTGAGGAAGTGCAGCTAGCCCCCGGGGGAGAAGCGGCCCAGACTCTGCCTGGCAGCCCCTTCTGGTCTGGCAAGCCTGACCTTTTTCTTCTCCGACAGGTCATTCCACATGCGGGCCAGGAGGCGGGTCAGCTCGCTCTCTGAGAGCTCGGGCCGCTCCTCCTGCAGCTGCCGCCGCTTCTCTTCCGAGAAGATGAACATGGCTGACACGGGCCTCTTGGGCTTCTCCGAGCCGCCCTTGTAGATGTGCAAAGAGGGTCGGCGTCCACGGGGTGCTCACAGGGAGCCCCGCCTCTTCCCCTCCACCCCACCTGCTGCTTGGTCATGCCCCCTGCCCACCTTGCCCGCATCCTGGGAGGGCTTCTTGGAGGCTGGGCTGGTGGCTTGCTTCTTGTTGATGTTCAACATCTTCTCTTCCCCCAGGACCCGCTGCTGCTCCTCTTCAGGCAGGCTCTGGTCAGGGAAAAAGGGGGCAGCATGGGGTTGAATACGTAGTCCCTAGGCTGTGTCTGTGTTGTCCTAGGGCCCTTGCTCACCAACCACTCCCTGGCCTCTCTCTGCCCACTGCCCTCCCCGAAGGAACACTCACCTCTAGAAAACGGAGCAGGTCCACCTCATAATCCTTCTTTTTCTGGGAAAGGAAGGGGAGTCAAGGTCAGTCAGGGGGCAGCCTCACTGGAGACCTCCTATGCTCCAGGGACCAACAGTCGCCTCTCAGAAAACCGTCCAGAGCCCGGCCAGGGCCCAGTCTCCCGCCACATCTGGTAGGCAGGAGGCCCAGGACCCTGCCTTGATCAGCACAGACACTAAACCAAGCACAACACCGCGTGTAAAGCAAGGGCCCAGGATCAGACTTCATGCTTCAAAACCCCAAGGTTCTCCGGGTGTCCCGCCACTCCAGGGCTGGCCCTTGCCCTGGCGCACCTGGTCGCACTTCTTGTGGTAGGCGTCTTTCTCCTTCTGGGAAAGCAGCTTCCACTGCTGGCTGCATAGCACCATGCGCTCCGTGCTGGGCACATCCTTCATGTTGGCCATCAGCTCTGCGCAGTACAGTGAGTAGCTGTTCCTGTCACAACCGGCAGTAAGGGAAGAGCATGCCTGTGAGTGACCAGGGAGGCCCTGGGCAGCGGCCCCCTTACTTCCAGAGCCTGGGCGGAGGTCCTTCATCAGCCCGGCTCCCTAGCTGCCTGCCGGCTCACCCCTCACCCCCCAACCCCAGGGCAGGGCAGCGCTCACGGAGGTGGCTTGGTGGGTCGCCCATCAAACTTGTCCTTGAGCTGGCGTTCAGCCTTGGTGAGGGTGGACTTGGTGATGCCCTCCTCACTGATGTTGAGCTCGGGGTGCTTCTGGATGTAGTCACGCATAATCTCCTGCAGAGTGAGGTTGAGGGGATGGAGGGCAACGGGGCGTGGGGTTAGCTGGGGCCAGGGGGGTGGGGGAGAGCCGCTGGGGAAGGGAGGCAGGGAGCCAAGCTGGGGGGTGGCCGTGCATCTGCTGTGTCACAAGAGACGTGGTGCCCTGCCCTGCCCTAGCCTGAGATCTCATGTGGGGGGGGGAGGGGGGGCAGGGAAGGTAGGGGCAGAGGTGAGGGGCCCAGAAGGCCCCTCCCTCAGTGACGGGATGGGCAGTGACTGCCTCCCGCAGAACGCGGAGGCCGCAGAGTCAGAGGGCAGAGGCTCGTGAAGAGCCGGACGGGGAGGAGCGCAGCGGAAGCCTAACCTCGTACTCCTTCCGCTGCTCCAGGGCCTTATGAATCCATTTCAGCCTCTTTTTGTCCGAGAGCTGAGACCACTGCTTCCCCAGGGAGTCCTTCACCTCCTTCGTAGTGGCCTGCAAACCAAAAGCCGTCAGACACACACAGGCAGCCAGGGGGAGGGGGGAGGGGAAGGGGAGGGGGACACAGAGGCCCCCGCCCCCTCAGGCCACAGGAGGTCACAAGAGTGTCCCCCACGGGCCAGGAGGGGAAGGCAGAGAGGCGGAGGGTCCCGCCTGGGTGCGAGGGGACAGGCTCACACACGCACACGCACGCACGCACACGCCAGCTGGCCCAGGCCCTGTCCATGCAGCCCACCCCTGGGGAGGGGCCTCCTCTCCTGCTCCCCTGCACCATGCCCGGCCGACCTGCCGCGGCTCCCCCCTTGCCACCATCGTGCGCCCTCCCCGCCACCCCTTGGCCGGACACTCACATCTGGCCGCACTTTGAGATACACCTTCTTCTCGTGGGTGTACCACAGCTGCTGGGGGGTTTTGGGCTTCTCGGGGATGTCCGACTTCTTGGCATTCTGGATTAGGTCTGGGTGATCCTCCCTAGCCAGGGCGCGGGGAGCGACAGTCAGTGGTTGGGGATGGGGGTCCTGCCAGGGCAGACCCTGGCTAGCTGCCCCACTCGCTAAGGCTCCTAGCGGAGCCTAGTGGACCAGTGGTTAGCTGCCAGTCTCTGCCCCTGAGTGTGAACCACTACGGTCAACAAGTGACCCATCCATCTTCCATGCCTCATGGGTGTTGAGCGCCAGGCTCTAATCCCCTCTCCTGCCACACCCAGCACCCTGTGGCCTCCTCTGGGCTCCACTGCCTTACCTGAATCGGGCGAGGTTTCGCTCAAACTCCTGTTTCTCCCTCTGGAAGTCCTGAATATATTTCATCTGGGGGGAGGAGGCGATGGGGTCATCCATGACCCAAGAGCTGAGCCACAAACCCCACCAAGTCCTCCTTGCTACCTATTTTGCCTCCTTGTCAGTGATGTGTATGGAGAATGTCATGAGTAGGGGGGTGGGGGAAGGGAAGATGGTGGCCTGCCTTCTGGTGGGTTGGGGGTGGGGGGGGGACTCTGTAGCTGACACTAGGAACTACAGGGGTCTCCCAGAACACATCCCATCCCCTCCCTTTAAGAAAGGGAGAGTCCCAGGATGGGGGTGGAGGTGGGGTGGCCACATGGCATCACCCAGTCATTCACTAAGCAGGGGCAGCACTGGGATTCCCCGAGATAGTCCCCCTCTGCCTTTCCCCACCACCAAGGAAACCCCCAGGGAGGGAGTCAGGGAGGGCACAGGCCTTGCTGTCGCTCGCTCCTCCTCTGTCTGTGGCAGCTAATACTAGTGTGCCCTCTCAGGTGGCCCACAGGGCTGGGGGCAGGCTGAGTCCCACTTCTAAGGCACTGAGGAGAGAGACTTAACTGACTGCAGCCCAGAGTGAATTCTCGTCTTCTGAAGCTGGATTTCCCCCCACCTCCAATCCTCTATCTTTGGGTCCCTGGGTGTCCTTGGCGATCCTGACACCATCCCCGCCACAACTCTCAGTCATGACCACTTTCCCTGCCTCCAATCCCTTCTTCCAGGTTCTTGGCTCCCTGCGCCGTCCCTCCCCCAGCCCCTTCCTTCTCTCACCCTGGTCCCCCCTTCCCACCATCCCATCTCTATCCCTGCATCGTTCCTGCCTCCCTGCACCCCTCCCTCTTGGACTTCTTTTCCAGCCTGTCTCTTTCCCTTCCTCGTCTACCTCCCCTCCTGGCTCCAGTTCACCGTCCCTCTTTCCTTTCTCCCTCTTCTTCCCAGATTCACAACCAGAATAGCGCTGGAGGAGGCCAGGGACACATGCTACTTGAGCCCAACCTCTGCCTCTCATCAGGTGCGAGAAGCGAGGCAGTTCTGCTTCCCTCTGAGGTTTCCACAAAAAAACCGAGAGCAGAGCCCTGCCTCCTTCGCCCCAGTCTCAGCTCTCCTCTCACAGAAACAGCAGCTTTCAGAGCCAGAAGGCACCACCCAGATCAGGCTCAACCTCCACGCCTCAGATCAAGACCAGGCCCAGAAGATGGAAATGACTTACCAAAGGGCACATGTACAGTGATGCAGTGGCAGTTCAGGGGAACAGGCTGTGTGTCCCCTAGGCCAGCACTCTGTCCACTGTACCTCGGAGTTTCCTCTGTCCCGCCCTGGTCCTGAGACCCTCTGCCTCTCCCTCTCACCCCATGGGAACATCTGGGCATTGTGTATACAGTCAGCTTGCAACAGCCCCATCAAAGGGGTCAAGAATAGCTCCAGCAATTCGTACTCCGGCTTGGTTCAGGCAGCAGCTGCAGACAGCTGGATCGACCCAGTCAAACAAGCTCCTTTTTTTGGGTACAAGACCAGGCCATGTGAGCCCGAAGCCAGGGTGTGCAAACTGGGACAAGGGCTGCTCCCAGGGCTGGTGCCCTCCCGAGAGCCAGCTGCCTACACTGTCTCCTCTCCAGCAAGTGTGCCTTCTTGTCTCTTCTGCTGCCCCTCGCTAGCACCTCTCCCTGGCTCCATCTCACCAGGCAGTATCTCCTCTGTGCGTCTCTCTCTGCCCACCGCCTCTCACTGTTGTCCTACCTGCAGGCTCCTCCGATGCTGTGCTGCCTGTTTCTCCCAGGGACCACACAACCTCACTGTGTTGACCATGTCCACCCCTGCCTGGGAGGCTCGGGCAGCCTCTACCCAAGGTTAATGGGCTTGACGATCTGGGACAGCACGGGGCCACAAAGGACAATATGTGTAAGGGGGAGGAAGTCCATGTAACCTGGGGACGCACCCGTTACCTGCCTAGAGAAGAGGGCTAGGCAGGGAACCCAGGCACTAAACCATGGTCCTGGGACACGACGCCCTCCTGCACCCCAGTTCCTCTGACCGCAAAATCCAGACCACTCAGTCTCCTGGAGTTACCTCTATGAGCATCAAGTGAGACATGTGGGGAAACGTCAGACGTGAATGGCTGTGCAAGCCTAACAGTGAGGACATGTGTGTGAAAGAGGACATGTGTGTTACAGTGTCTGTCTTGGTCGTGGTTACATCTGTAGCAGTGCCAACACCTGAGGGTGTGCGCTCCCCAAGGCCCTCCTCTACTCTGCTGACCCACCCACGCCCCTGACGCCAGGTCCCTCGGTCTAAACCCTTGCTGCCCCCCTACCCCCCGAGCCAGATAACCTACACCATACCAGCTTCTCCCCACCTCTCCCCTCTGCACCTTAGCCCCCCGCCCCCCACCTTCTTCTTCTCCGGCAGTTCCTTGTATTTCTTGGACAGAATCTTGGTCAGGTCCAGGTTACTCATCTCTGGGTGGAGTTTAGCATACTTGGCCCGCTTCTCCATGAAGAAGCGAAAGTAAGGGGTTAGGGGCTTCTTTGGGAAGTCCGGATGTTTCTGGAAGGAGGGACAAGGACACAGTCTAGGTGAGACACTGTTCTTTGAGCCTTGCTTTTCTGAACTCTCGTGTTCCTCCACTTGGAAACTCACCTTGAGTTTTTTGCCTTTGTAAGGATTTTTAACGTGTTCCTGAGCATCGAGGATCAATTCTGTCAATGTACGGAACTTTCTCACCTGGAGGAAGAAAGGAGGTGAGGATAGGGGAAGTACCAAAGAGGGGAATGCCACCCAGGAGCATACCCTCGTTTTCCAACAGGCCTTCTCTACTTTCCACTAGATTGAAGATATCAAAGGAGAAGGGCTGGGGTCGAGAGCGACACAGCTCAGGCTGTGCTGATACCCAGGCACTGGCCCATGTTTACTGCAGAGGTCCGGGCAGTCGGTACACATCGTAGGAGAGCAAGAAGGCGACCACCTGACCTCGAAATGGTTGTCCATGTCAGCACCTCATTCAATCCCCAGAACAGCTCAGGTGACAGATGCTCTAAGACGGTAAGTATTCAAGGCCACATAGCTTAGAAAGTAGAACTGAGAAGTCTTGGCCAGTGCTGTCAACCGTGCCAACTCCCGAAATGCACAAGGGCGACCACACGAGGACCTCGCCTGGTCTCTCTCCTTCCTGTTTATAGACTTCTGTTTCATCTCCCCCACCAAGAAGGCTGAAGCAAGGGTAGGTGGAGATGTGTGTTCGAATGTGTTGGGGAGGGAGGGGAATCTATTACCTCGTTAGAAATCTCCACCCATTTCAGCTTGCACATGTCTCCAGAAAAGTCTTTAAATGCTACTTTTTCCCAGTCCATATGTGACTCGGTGGTTTTGAACTTGGAGCTGTCGTTGGATGGAATGTTGTTCTTCATGCATTCCAGCAAAGTCAACATGTCTTCCTGGGACCAACGGTCTGGGAAGGGTAAGAAAGGCCATTATGCCTGGCTCATGCCAGCCCCCATCTGTTCCCTGGTCCTTAAGCACTCAACCCTTCCTTCCCAGAGCATCTCAGACCCTTCAGATGGTTATCTCCATCTGAAGACACAGACAACAGATGGCCTGGCCCTAAGGAAAAGCTGTGGCCATATAGATTAGAGCAGGGACTCCAGTCCAGACAACATCACACCTGGAAAACCAGACTTGGACTCAAGTTTGGCTTACTTCAAAGCTATTATCATTTCTAACGTGCCAGCCTGCCATGGGTTACAGTTTATTGTAGGGAAGCAGGGAGGGGAAGGAAACCACAGTGATTTGGGACCCTGTTGGAGAACAGCTAGCTTACTGCAGAAGAAAGGGAAACAAAGAGACCACACACCTAAACGTGAAGCTAAATTCAGTCCCAGCTCTACGTGGCTACCCTAAATGGGCAGACTGAGGCAGGGGTGTGGGCCGCAAGGAGAACCCACGGCAATGTTTTGCTCCAGCATAGCTGGAGACTAACATTAGAGATGTGAGTATTCCACCACCCTATCCTCTCTCTCAGAAAGGACCAAAGGAGACTTTGGAGCAAGTAAAAGAATGATAGAGCCATACAAGGCAGCTAAGAGGCAAAGCCAGCAGGTGGGCAAAGGGTGAGCTCTGCTCCAGGGAGGGCCCCCCACCCTAGAATTCTGAGTTGTTTTCCCAGCTCAATTCCCCATGGAAGCAAAAAAAATAAAATAAAGGAGTCTGGACCAGCTATTTCCAGCCACTGAAAGGCAGCTCCATTAAGGGCTCTCTGGAGGGGACTACTGGGGAAGGTGAGCTAGGATGATAGCCAGCCACAGCTAGGAGTCAAAAGGGCTCTTGACTTGCATTCACATCTGGTCACCTGGGTCAGGGTTTTTGCAGGAGGGTCACATGAACCCATAATCCTCTCTCCTCTCAGTGCCCCACAGGCATTGCCAGATGCTCAGATTCATCCTACCCACCCTGCCACCCTACAACTGGATCCCCACTGGATGGGGTAGAGTATAATTAAGTGTGTTTGAGGTCTCCAGCCATCAAAACACCCTTTCTCTCCAACCTGCCTCACCAAAAACTATGCCCTCTTAATAACAATTAAAAAAAAAACAACCCTGAAAAGCTTTCCCAATCCCTCTCATCTCCCCCTTGCTCCCATATTCCTTGTCTCTCCTCCCATTCCAGGACACTGCTGAGGACACACTCGGGGTGACTGGGAACCCCAGAAGGAAGACTTAAACAGGCCTCCTCCTCCCTCTCTAACCTGGGGGTGAGGGGAATGGAGTGTGAAAAATACAATTTGTAGGTTCAAAGCCAAATAATTTGGGTTTAGCCAAACACCCAGTGTGAGGGGTGTTTGACACTCAAGTGCCTTCCTCCCATTTCAGTTCAGAGAACCCCGATGGGAGAAAACCTTTAGAAGGAGAGTGGGCCTCGCATACCTATGTGAGAATGGAGGGTTTAAGTTAGAGGGCTGAGGCTGGGGCTCCTACCTTGGCCTTTAGGGGCGGCCATTTCCAGGTCTGTGGGGCAGTCGGCTTCTCCGTTCATTCTCCAGCCGTCCAGCCACTTCCTCGGTCGTGCTGGCCAGGCAAGCCGGGGTCAAAGCCACCTCACCCTTTAGAAAAGACACCAGTCCCCTCTCAGGCGGGCTGAGAGGTGGGGGACTGTCTATCACTCCCTCCCCGAAAGGGGAGGGGGACATAACCCCACACTCTCAGAGAGACCCAGCCAAGACTCCAGAAGACTTGATGAGTTGGTGGGGGTGAGAGTGCACTCCTCTACCTCCTAACCCCACCCCCAGCCCCTACAGCCTCTACAGCTCCACTCATAGGCGTGCGCCCTCCGCTGCCCACGCGAGACACTGCTCCGCGCTCCAGCGCGCCGCGAGCGCCCGCCCTCCGCCCTCCTTCCCCCACCCCGGCAAAAAAAAAAAAAAAAAAAAAACTCCTCCTCTTCTGTGCGCCCCGCCCCGGGGAGGCCCCAGGCTGGAGGGCGGGGGAGGAGGAAGGGCGGGTAAAGGGCGCGCGCGGTCGCGGAAGCGGGCACGCGCCTCAGTCTCCTCCTCCCGCTCCCCCCGGCCGGTTCCCCCCGCCTCCGCAACCCGGCGGGGACCCGGACGCAGCGCAGCCGCCGCCAGCCCCGGAGCGCAGCGGCCGCACCGCCCCCGGGGACCGGATCCGGATTCCCGACGCCCTCCCCCTCAGGCTCCCGACGCCGTCCCCGCCCGCCTGGGCGGGCAAGCAGCCGGAGAGAAGCGGCCTGGCCTGCCCCCCGCCCCCGAGCCACCCACCCCGGCCAGAGGCGCCGCCACCGCCCAGCCACCCCGACGCGCACGGAGGAGCCCGGCGCAGAGGCGCGACCACGGCGGGAACCGCCGCCTCCTCCCCCGAGCCTGCGGCCCAGCCCCGCCGGCGCCCCCGCCCGGGCCTCCGGGGAGCCGAGCCAAGGAGAGGGCGGGAGGACGGCGGCCGGGAGGCGGGGGAGCAGCGCTCACCGGCCCCGCCGCCCCCTCCGGCGGCCGGCGAGAACTGCGCCTGCCGGCTCGCAGAAGCGCGGGCTCCTCCGCCCGCGGCCGGGGCTCGGCTTGGGCCTCGCTTCCTGCCCTCCCCTCCCCCGGCTCTCGGCGTCCTCTCCATTTGCCCTGGTCCTCTCTCGCCCAGTTCTCTGCCTGGAACTCGCCCCGGGTCTCCAGGCGTCCACCGCACCCACGGCTCGCTCCCCGCCGCCTGGCCCCGGCCCCGACCCGGCGCGCGTCCTCAGCCGCCTCGGTTACCCGGCGCAGCGCGGCCTCCGGGCTTCCCGCTCCGGCGGCTCCCTCCCCGGCTCTGAGCGGCGGCGCCCTCCCCCGCTCGGCCGGGCACAGCCGCAGCTCCCTCCCGCGGCGGCAGCGGCTCCTCCTCCGGGCGCGGCGGCGGCGGCGCTGGGGCGGCGGCTGCTGCTGTGGCGGCGGCGGCTGCGGCTGTGGCTGCTGCCTGCTGCTCCTCGCGGCGAAAAGCACAAAGCACAGCGCCCTCCGCCTGCAGGCAGCCCGCCCGCCGCCCGCCCGCCGGCCCCGGCCTCAGCTCGCACACCCCCCGCCGCCGCCGCAGCCTCCGCCGCCGGAGCGGGGAGGAGGAGGGAAAAGGGAGGAGGAGGAGCGGGAGGGGGGGCGGGAGAAGCGGGGCAGCGAGCGCGTCCTTCCCCGTAGAGCGCACACCGACCCCCGGGGAGCGAGCGCCAGCCCGCCCGCCTCGCCGGCTCCGCTCCCTCCCACAGCCTGCCCGGGCGGGCTCCGCGGGGGGCAGCTGGGAGGAGGGGCGGGAGCTGGGGGGACCCGGGCGGCCGAGGCGGAGGGAAGGAAGGAGGGGAGGGGGGTAGTGCTGGTGGTGGTGGTGGTGGTGGCGGCGGCGGCGGCTGCTGCTGCCGCCGGGGAGGGGGGGGGTCGGGGCAGGGAGACACGCAGCCGCCCGGATGGCGGCGGGGCTCGGAGCCGAGGCGGGCGGGCGCCGAGAGCGACCTCGCCAGACCCGCGGGGGAACTAGCAGGCTCGGCCGGCGCAGGAGGGAGGGCGCGAGGCGCGACCGCAGAGAGGGTTCCGGAGGGGCCCCCGGCAGTTGGAGAGGCTCCGAGGGTGTTTGCAGCCCGGCTCCAGAGCTCTCTCCCCCAGCTCAGATTCGGGCTTCCACTCCAGCTCTCACCCGCTCACTCGCCCGCCTCCTGGAGCGGGCATTTCGCGCCCACCCTTATCCCCGGAGCGTAGCCACCGGCTTGGGGCGCACGCAAGCCAATCGCCGTGCCAGGCTTCGGAGCCTGCCTCGCTGCTAAGCAGCACACACACGAAACTTGAAAAAAAAAAAATCCCTAAAAAATGTCCTCTTTGCAAATTAAAACAGAAAAAAAAATCTCCTTTGCTCTTTAAATCCCACAAACGGCGATAAAGCTACGAGTCGGCGGAGGAGCCTCTGTGGGAGCTGGTTCAATCCAGCCCGGCATGGCTCCCCAGGCCTGCCCGGGCGCATGGAGATCGGCGCCGCCGCCACTCGCAGAAACCCCTCTCCCCCGAAATCCGCGGCGCCGGGGCTCACTTACCGAGCGTGTGAATGGGAGCACGGGCCAAGGGCACCTTAAGGGTGCGGCGGGCCGAAGAGCTGAGCCGCAGCTCCGCCGCAGCCGACGCCGGGGCAGCAAGCCGCCAGACAAAGCCCGAGATGGCGAAGCGGAGCGACGGCTAATGGCGAGCCCCACGCGCCGCGCTCCGCCCGCCCCGCTCCGCCCGCCCGCCCGCCCGCCTCGGCGCAGCGCAGCGCCGCTCCGAGCGCTAGCCCGTCAGAGCCGCCTCGGCGCCGCCGCCTCCCGGGCCACCCCGGCCTCGCCTGGCCCCTCCGCCTCCTCCGGGCGACTCAGCCTCACCCCTTCCCTCCCACCGTGCTGGGGGCTGCACGAAAATAAAAAAAAGAAAAGGAAAAATGCTTTTCTTTTTTTTTCCTCCTTTTGGCAGGGCGGGCGTGTTGAGACTTTCGAGTCTTTTTGCCCCCAGCTCGCACTCACCTGCGGAGCCGCCGGGAGGGCTGGGGGTGGGGGCGCGTGGGGCTGGAGCCGGCGAGCGCGGGTTGAAAGCTAGCCAAGCTCTGCAGCGCCCGACCCGGGCGTATACGCCGCCGCCAGTCCCCGCAGAGAAATCGTCCTCCTACCCCCGCCTCCATCGCTCTGCGTTTCTCTTCCAATCAGCCGATCGCTTGGCGGCTCCTCCATTCTCCGGCCAAGCCTGCTGCCTAGAGCGAGCTCCACTCCTCCATCTGCTCGCCCGGCTCCTCGCTCCCCTGCCGGGGCCGGCGAGGCGACGTTGGGCCGGAGGGGGATTTGCGAGGGAACCTGCCGGCTTCCCGCTCCCATTGCTCCCTCCCCGCTGCCTCCTGCTTCTCTCCTGCGTCTTTCCAACTCTCCCCTGTCGCCACTGGTGTGTGTCTGAGTGTATGCGCGGGTTTCTCTTTTTTTTTTTTTTATTGCTCTTTGCTTTTGCAACCCTGGAGCCAAAGCAGGGTGGGGGGGAGAGAAAAGGGGGGGAAGGGTGTTACCAAAAAAAAAAAGCAAGCAAGAAAAGCTCTTAGGTTTGCAACACATTGGAAAACCGGGGGAGTGCCCCGCCTCGTCCGTTCTCGGTGCCCCGCGAGGGCCTTCCGGGTTTTAGAGCGAACCTCTCGCTATTCTCAATGCCCCTCACCTCCTCCGAGTTTAGGATCCGAGGAGTCCGAGCAAAGAGTTCTCCCCCCGGGCCATAGTAAAGGGGTGTCAGGGTGAGAGTTGGGGGCATTTTTCAAGAAGCAGCAACCATCTGTCCCACCCCTGCTTCGGTAGCTGGGCCGCGGGAGTCGGTTGAGAGCAAAAATCCCGGTGGGTTTAGGCGAAGGGGATTCCGGGGCGAAGCGGAGCCGCGAGACCGCGCTTCGCGCATCTCCCCTTCGGTCTCTGCCTCCAGTCTCCAGCCTGCTCCCCCTTTAATTTCCAACCCCCCCCCTTTAATCTAATTTCTTCCAACTCCACCTTTGTTGTTAACCGGCGTCACGCCCGGACCAGCCAATCCCCGGCACGCTATCAGCTTGTCAAAAAGGCTTGGCCAGCCCTGGGAAAGCAGGCCGCGGGCTCTGCTCCCCCTGCCCCTCCTCCCCCCGGCGGCGGCGGGGAGCCGCGAGGGGAGCCTGGCACCCCGGCCTCGCCGCCAGAGCCGCAGCGGGGCAGCCTTCCCGTAGGCCTCCGCTCTCCACCATCCTGCGGGCCGGAGACAGAAAGGCCTAGGCGCGACCACCATCTACCCTCCCACTGCCGTCGGCTGCGGTTGTCTGTCTCTGCCTCTCCTCCACCGAGAAAGGTTCATCTGGACGCAGGAAGCCAGAAGACGGTCTGAAGAACGCCTGCTTCCATCAGGGAGCCTACGGTTTGGGCCATCGCTCCGGGGCGGCGCCATCGCCCCCGGCTCTAGGGATGCCAGCCTACCACAGCGGCACTGCCAGCTGGGCCGCCGGCCCCTTTGGACTCTTCCCCTGTCACACAGCCTTCTCCATCCTCACACCACGGCCTCGCTGTTGCTGTAATTTATCTTGTCTCCTGGGAGAACTAAGAGTCCTTTCCCAGGACTTCCACAGCCCACATCTGCCACGTTTCACAAACCGGGAGGAAAATCTTGTCAAGATCTGGTGTGTCCGAATTTTTTAGTGGGTAGGAGGGGCCAATTTACCTTGATGCTAATGAAGCTTAATCTTCAGGGCCCCTCATCGCAGGCTATCTCTTTACTTTTGATTCATCATTTGGTATTTTTTACTCCCCCCTCCCCCTCCCCACAAACCCAGTTCTGCCCTTGGAACCTACAGAGGGCATTTTGTGAAGGACCAAGCCATGTCACACTGTACTTAGAACCTGCTGCTGCTGCTGCTAAGTCGCTTCAGTCGTGTCCGACTCTGCGTGACCCCATAGACGGCAGCCCACCAGGCTCCTCCGACTCTGGGATTCTCCAGGCAAGAATACTGGAGTGGGTTGCCATTTCCTTCTCCAACTTAGAACCTGCAGGGAATGACTTTCTTGTTTTGACTTCGAAACATCAAAGGGTTTGGAGTCAGAAGTCCCGGGTTTCCAGCCTCTGGGCTTTCCCACCTTAACAGTGTGAGTTTGATTAAATGTCTTAACTTCATCTGATCCCAGTTTTCTTGTCTATAAAATTAGAATAGCAGCTGTGTGGTTATTTCAGTCCCGAGGGTCACTCGACAATTGCATCGGCGGCGAGTATCCTGCAGCATTTCCCCACTACTGCAGCGGTAGTCACGATGAGTTTGCCCCTCAACCCCAAACCTTTCCTCAGCGGATTAACAGGAAGGCCAGTAATGGTAAAGCTTAAATGGGGAATGAAGCACAAAGGCTACCTGGTGTCTGTAGTTGGCTATATGAACATGCAGCTTGCAAACACAGAAGAATACATAGACGGAGCGTTGTCTGGACATCTGGGTGAAGTTTTACTAAGGTGTAATAGTGTCCTTTATATCAGGGGTGTTGAAGAAGAAGATGGGTAAATGAGAGAATAGCATCTTTGGGGGGGGAATTTTTATATATATATTTGTAGACAGTAAAAATTTGGTTTTCAAAAAAAAAAATTAGAATAGCAGTCCTATGTTCTCTGCTTTTCTCACCAGGGGTTGAAGGGTTGAGTAAGATGATGTATGTAAAACTGTAAAATACTCCACAATGTCACTTGCAACATTTACAATGGGAGAAACTTAGACCCCAAGAAAGTTCCAAGTCTTCCACACACAGATCTAGTGTCCAGGTGTCCCAGCTCCTGGCCCTGAACTTCTTGGCTGGGCCAAGGAGCCTTTCGGTAAAGTACTTTGGAATAAAACAGGGTGAACGTGAATCATAAGAATGATTATTATTGATTTTTCGTTCCTTGGGCAACAAAAATCATGGCTGGCACTCTTCCCACTTGGAAACTGACTGGCTTGTTTTACATCTCCTGTGTCTCTGGTGAGGTCAGGAGTCTAGACTTGGGCTATGGGCCCAAGAGCTATGGGCTATGGGCCCAGAGCATAAGGGAACCTACCTACGGCCCCTCTTCCAATTTATTACCCCCTTGCTCCCAGTTTTCTGCCCTGTGCCTCCAAGCAGAGCCTTAGCATTCCACAATCCCAGCCAGGCTGGTAACAAGGCATAATCCTAGCTACACATTCTCCACTTGGCCCCAGGCTTTCCCTGGGTTGCCAGTATCCCAGCACTAGTTCATATAAAACCCCTGCTGTGCCTGGAATGCATTAACCAAAGTGTGACACTTCAATTCCTAGTGTACATGGAATAATTTTAGATGGTATACAGATGAACATACTGTTTTCAAAGTTATGTATCATAATGTGTAGTTGGAAATGTTCTGTTTTCTTTTTTTTTTTTAAGATAGTGACATAAAGCTGCTGCTTCTTGTTTGAGTGTGAGGAAGCTACTGTCCCTCTTTTATTTTTCTCTTTTTTAATTGAGGTATAACTTTCAGAGAGTAAACTGCACACATCTTAAAGAATACAACTTGATGCGTTTTTACATATGTATACATAGTATACATGTAACGTGTATACACATACACATATATATGTACATACATGCACACATATATATAATGTAACTATCACCCAGATCAAGATATTGAATATTTCTAGCATTGAGCATGACACCCCACTCCAGTACTCTTCCCTGGAAAATCCCATGGACGGAGGAGCCTGGTAGGCTGCAGTCCATGGGGTCGCTAAGAGTCGGGCACGACTGAGCAACTTCACTTTCACTTTTCACTTCCATGCATTGGAGAAGGAAATGGCAACCCACTCCAGTGTTCTTGCCTGGAGAATCCCAGGGACGGGGGAACTTGGTGGGCTGCTGTCTATGGGGACACACAGAGTCGGACATGACTGAAGCAACTTAGCAGCAGCAGCAGCATTGAGCAAGCTCACTCAAAGTCAGTATTCCCCTCCAAATGTCACCAGTATTCTGAGCTATTGCCATAAGTTTAGACTGTTTTTGGAGTTCATATACATGGAATCATTCAGTATATATATTTTTACATCTGGCCTCTTTCACTCACCATTGTGTCTGAGATTAATTTATGATCTTTCACGTAGTAGTGGTTCAATGCCTTTTCATTGCCATACGGTAGTATTCCATTGTAGACATTAGTCAGTTCAGTCGCGAAGTCATGTCCCACTCTTTGCAACCCCATGGAAGGCAGTGCGCCAGGCTTCCCTGTCCATCACCAACTCCCAGAGCTTACTCAAACTCATGTCCATCAAGTTGGTGATGCCATCCAACTACATCATCCTTTGTCGTCCCCTTCTCCTCCCAACTTCAATCTTTCCCAGCATCAGGGTCTTTTCCAATGAGTCAGTTCTTTGCATTAGGTAGCCA
Source organism: Capricornis sumatraensis (assembly GCF_032405125.1). Lineage (NCBI taxonomy): Eukaryota > Metazoa > Chordata > Mammalia > Artiodactyla > Bovidae > Capricornis > Capricornis sumatraensis. The sequence goes on from NC_091076.1 coordinate 94,173,586, forward strand.
AAGGATTGGAGTTTCAGCTTCAGCATCAGTCCTTCCAATGAATATTCAGGACTGATTTTCTTTAGGTTGGATCTCCTCGCAGTTCAACGGATTCTCAAGAGTCTTCTCCAAAACCGCAGTTCAAAAGCATAAATTCTTCGGCACTCAGCTTTCTTTATAGTCCAACTCTCACATCTGTACATGACTACTGGAAAAACCATAGATTTGACTAGATGGACCTTTGTTGGCAAAGTAATGTCTCTACTTTTTAACATACTGTCTAGGTTGGTCATAGCCTTTCTTCCAAGAAGCAAGCATCTTTTAATTTCATGGCTGCACTCACCATCTGCAGTGATGTTGGAGCCCAAAAAAATAGTCTGTCACTGTTTCCATCGTCTCCCCATCTATTTGCAATGAAGTGGTGGGACCGGATGCCATGATCTTAGTTTTCTGAATGTTGAGCTTTAAGCCAATATTTTCACTCTCCTCTCACTTTCATCAAGAGGCTTTTTAGTTCTTCGCTTTCTGCCATAAGGGTGGTGTCATCTGCATATCTGAGGTTATTGATATTTCTCCCGGCAGTCTTGATTCCAGCTTGTACTTCATCTAATCCGGCATTTCGCATGATGTACTCTGCATATAAGTTAAATAAGCAAGGTGACAATATACAGCCTTGACGTACTCCTTTCCTGATTTGGAACCAGTCTGTTGTCCCATGTCCAGTTCTAACTGTTGCTTCTTGACCTGCATACAGATTTCTCAGGAGGCAGATCAGGTGGTCTGGTATTCCCATCTCTTTAAGAATTTTCCACTGTTTGTTGTGATCCACACAGTCAAAGGCTTTGGCGTAGTCAACAGAGCAGAAGTAGATGTTTTTTTTCTGGAATTCTCTTGCTTTTTCAATGATCCGATGGATGTTGGCAATTTGATCTCTGATTCCTCTGCCTTTTCTAAATCCAGCTTGAACATCTGGAAGTTCACGATTCACATACTGTTGAAGGCTGGCTTGGAGAATTTTGTTTCAGCTGGGTTTCCAGCTGTGGGGGGCACCATTCCAGGTGAGGCATCCAACATGGTGAGGCCCCTGAGCCCCTGCCCCCGTGACTCCCCCTCCTGCCCCTCAGTGCTGCTGCTGTTCCTCTGCCTGCTGTTGCTCCTCCGTCTCCAGATCCGATCACAGTGAGGGAAAGATGAGCGAGGAGAAGGCGACTTCTGATAACGAGGTGCATTTGTGGCATAAGATGGAGGAATAGGAGGACGTGTGCGCATCTTCTCCTGCAAGAATTCCAAAACTACAACTCGCTGCTGAACAACCATCGACTGCAGAATGTTGGATCCCACCAAAAAAAGATACCCCACATCCAAGGGCAAAGGAGAAGCCCCAGCAAGATGGAAGGAAGGGTGAAATCACGTTTGGAATCAAACCCCTTACTGGCCAGAGATGATCAGAGGGCTCAAACAAACCTGCGCACCAGGGCCCAGAGACCCCACAAAGACTGAGCCAGAACTGTGTTTGAGTATCTCCTGTGAAGATATCAGTCAGCAGTGGCCTGCGCAAGGACAGGGGCTCTGGGTGCAGCAGACCTGGGTATGGCATAAGCCCTCTTGGGGGAGGTCACCCCACCATAGAGCTGCCAGAACTTAAGACAGGACTGAGGAAACAAGACTCTTGGGAGGGCACAAACAGAACCTTGTGCGCTCCAGAACTCAGGAGGAAGGAGCAGTGACTCCGCAAGAGGCTGACCCAGACTTGCCCGTGAGTGTCCAGGAGTCTCCAGAGGAGGCGTGGGTCGATGGCGGCCTTCTATAAGCTCAGAGGCACTGAATGCGGCAGTGCGTGCAAGGAACCTTTTGAAGGAGGTTGCCATTATCTTCATTACCTCCACCATAGTTTAGCCTCAGGTCAAACAACAGGGAGGGAACACAGCCCCCTCCGTCAACAGAAAATTGGATTGTATGCAAATGTGCGTGCTAACTCACTTCTGTCATGTCTGATTCTTTGTGACCCCATGGGCTGTGGTCCACCAAGCTCCTTTGTCCATGGGATTCTCCAGGCAAGAATACTGGAGTGGGTTGCTATGCCTTCCTTCAGGGGATCTTCCTGCCCGACCCATGTCTCTTATGTCACCTGCATTTAAAGATGGATTCTTTACCCTTAGCACCACCTGGGAAGCCCATTCCATTGTATAAGTATACCACAACTTATTCTTTCTAATTTTCATGGGGATACAGGTTATTTCCAGTCTTTGACTACTGAGTAAAAGTTTCAAACGTTCTTGTGCTTATCTTTTGGTAGATATATGAATTCATTTTTCCCATAGATTTCTAGGAGTAGATTTCCTTTATCATAGGGTATAAATATATTGGACATTATTAGATATGCCAAATAATGTCAGTATTTTTGGATTTTGATCGTTTTAAGAAGTGTGTTCTTTGTTTTAATCTCATTGTTTTAATTTGAAACTCCTTAATGACATGATGTCGGGTATCTTCTCATATGCCTACTGCCCTCTGAATATCCTTTTTTTAGTGAGATGTCTGTTCAGATCTTCTGCCCATTTTTAAAGTCAGGTTGTTTTCCTTTCATTTTATTTTTTGACTGTGCCACACAGCATGCAGGACCTTAGTTCCCTGACCAGCGATTGAACTGCCAGGGAAGTCCCTGTTTGTTTTCTCATTGTTGGGTTTTAAGAGTTCTTTATATATTTTGGCTAACAGTTCCTTATCAGATGTGTCTTTTGCAAGTATTTTCTCCCAGTTTGTGGCTTGTCTTCTCATTCTGACCTTGTCTTTCTCAGAACAGAAGTTTTTTATTTTAATTCCAGTTTATTAATGATGTCTTTTCATGCCCTTGGTGTTGTACAATACCAAAAAAGCCACCAGTATACCCAGGGTCACCTAGGTTTTTTTCTATGTTATCTTCTACGTATAGAAGATGTATAGTTTTATGGTTTCGTGATTTAGATTTAGGTCTGTGATCCATTTGGGGTTATTTTTTTTTTTTTTTTGTAAAGGATATAAGATCCATGTCTAGATTGATTTTTGAAGTTTTTGCATGTTGATGTCCAGTTGTTTCAGTGCCATTTTTTTGCAGGAGAGGGTTTGCCATGAGGCTTGTGGGATCTTAGTCCCTGGATCAGGGATTGAACCCCTGCCCACAGCAATGAAAGCACCCAGCCTAACCCCCACTGGAGCACCAGGGAATTTCACACACCATTTGTTGAAAAGACAATCTTTGCCACTTTGTATCTCCTTGCTCCTTTGTCTAAAATCAATTGATTATATATATGTGGATCTATTTCTGGTCTCTCTATTATATTCCATTGATCTATTTGTCTATTCTTTCAATCATACCACACTGTCTTGATTACAGTAACTTTATATACATCTTGAACTGGAGTACTATCTGTCCTTGAACTTTATTCTTCTCCTTCAATATTGTATTGGTTATTCTGAGTCTTTTGTCTCTCCATATAAACTTTAGAATAGTTTGTTGACCCAGGTGGTGCAGTGGTAAAGATCTGCCTGCCAATGCAGGAGACCAAAGAGACATGGTTCGATCCCTGGGTCGGGAAGATCTCCTGGAGTAGGAAATGGCAACCCACTCCACTATTCTTGCCTGGAAAATTCCATGGACAGAGGAGCATGGTAGGCTATAGTCCATGGGGTCCCAAAGGGTCTAACACAACTGAGCATAGCACAGCACACACACACACACACACACACACATCCACAAAATAACTTGAGGGGATTATGGTTCGGATTGCTTTGAATCTATAGATCAAAATAGCAAGAACTGATATCTTGACAATATTAAGTTTTCCTATTCACGAACATGGGTATTTCTCCATTATTTCATTCTTCTTTGGTATCTTTCATCAGAGTTTTGCAGTTTTCCTCTTATAGTTCTTATACATATTTTGTTAGATTTATACTGAATACTTCATGTATTTTACTCTTTTTGAGTGCTAATGTAAATAACACTGATTTTTATTTACAATTCTTCTTGTTCATTACTGGTAAATAGGAAAGCAATTAACTTCTGTATATTAACCTTGTATCCTGCGACCTTTCTATAATCATTTATTAGTTGCAGGAGTGTTTTTTGTTGGTTCTTTCAGATTGTTTACATAGATGATTGTGTCATCTGCAAACAGAGATAGTTTTATTTCCTTCCTCCTAATCTGTGTTTCTTACTTCCTAATCTTTCTTTTCCTTTTCTTTTTCTCTTCTCCTTATTTAGGATTTCTAGTATGATGTTGAAAGGCAGTAGTGAGAAAGGACATACCTACCTTGTTCCTAATCTAAATGGGAAAGTGTCAAGATACTCACCATTAAGTATGTTAGCTGTACCTTTTTTGTTGATGTTCTTTATCAAATTGAGGAGCATACTCTATTCCTAGTAAGCTGAGAGTTTTTATGATGAATAGGTATTGACTTTTGTCAAATGCTTTTTCTGCCTCTATTGATGTTATCGTGTGATTTTTGCCCATTAATGTGATGAATTACATGGATTTTCAAATGTTGAACCATCCTTGCATATCTGCAATAAATCCTACTTGGTTGTGGTGTATAGTTCTTTTTATACATTGCTGACTTCTTTTTTTTTTTTTGGCTGTGCTGGGTCTTCATTGCTGCACCGGCTTTTCTCTAGTTGTGCCAAGTGAAGGGCTATTCTCTAGTTGCAGTGTGCAGGCTTCATGTTGTGATGGCTTTTCTTGTTGTGGAGCACGGGCTCTAGGAAGCTTGAGATTCAGCCGTTGCGGCGCATGGGCTCAGTAGTTGTGGCTCCCAAACTCTAGAGCACAGACAGGCTCAATGGTTGTGGTGCACAGGGTTAGTTGGCCTGTAGCATGTGGTGGGATCTTCCTGGAGCAGGGATTGAACCTGTGTCCCCTGCATTGGAAGACGGATTCTTTACCACTGAACCACCAGAGAAGCCCTATACATTGTTGAATTTGATTAGCTAATATTTTGTTGAGAATTTTTGCCTCTATATTCATGAGAGATATTGATCTGTAGGGGTTTTTTTTTTTCTTTTTTGTAATGTCTTTGGTTTGGGTATTAGGATCTCATAGACTGAGTTAGGAAGTACAGTTGTCCCTTGGTATCCACAGGGGATTGGTTCCAAGACCCCCACAGATGTAAAAATCCACAGATGCTCAAATCCCTTATATAAAATGGCTTAGTATTTGTATAAAACCTATGTATGAATATACCCTCCCATGTACTTTAAATTGGGCTTCCCTGATGGCTTGGTGGTAAAGAATTCACCTGCCAATGCAGGAGACATGAGTTCAGTCCCTGGGTGGGGAAGATGCCCTGGAGAAGGAAATGGCAACCCACTCCAGTATTCTTTGCCTGGGAAATCCCATGGACAGAGGAGCCTGGCAGGCTACAACCCATGAGGTCACAAAAGAGTGGGACATGACTTAGTGACTAAACAACAACAACACCATACTTTAAATCACCTGTAGATTGCTCATAATACCTAGTACAATGTAGATGATATGGAAATGGTTGAAAATGCATTGTAAACGCTACAGAAATAGTTGCTGGCACACCGCAAATTCAAATTTTGATTTTTGGAGATTTCTGGGAAATTTTTTTTTGGATTATTTTCAATTCACAGTTAATTGAAATCTGTAGGTGTGGAACCTGGGGATACAGACAGCTGACTGTATTCCCACCACTTCTATCTTCTCGAAGAGACTAGAGAATTGTTATAATTTCTTTTTTAAACATTTGGTAGAAATCAACAATGAACCCATCTGGGCCTTATTGTTTTGGAAGGTTACTAACTATTGATTCAATTTCATTAATAGATAAAAGACCTATTCAGATTTCTTCTTGTGTGAATTTTGGCAGATTGTAACTTTTAAGGAATTGGTCTGTTTCATCTAGATTATCAAATTTGTGGGCATAAAGCTATTTATGATATTCTTGTATTATCCTTTTAATGTTCATGGGAGCTGTACTGTTGTCCCCTCTTTCATTTCTGGTATTAGCAGTTTTTAAAAAATTATTTATTTTTGGTGGCGTCTTCATTGCTGCATGTGGGCTTTCTCTGATTGTTGTGAGTGTGGGTTACTCTTCATGGCGGTACATGGGTTTTTCATTTTGGTGGCTTCTCTTGTTTCAAATCACAGGCTCTAGGTGCAGAGGCTTCCATAGTTGCAGGATGTGGGCTCACTATTTGTGGCCCACGGGCTTTATTTTCTCTGTGGCATGTGGAATCTTCCCAGACCAGGGATTGAAGCAGCTGTGTCCCCTGCATTGGCAGGCAGACTCCTATCCACTGTACCACCAGACAAGTCCTGATGTTAGTAATTTGTGTCTTCTCTTCTCTTTTTTTCTTAGTTACCCTGGCTAGAACTCTATCAATTTTATGGATCTTTTCAAAGAACCAGCTTTTGGTTTTGTCGATTTTCTCTGTTGACTTCCTATTTTCAACCTCATTGCTTTTGGCTATGATTCTTTTTTATTATTTCTTTTCTTTTGTTGAATTTGGATTTAGTTCGCTCTTTTTGTTCTTGTTTCCAAAAGTGGAAATTTAGATTATTGATTTTAGATTTTTCTTCTTTCTAATACTATCTGCATTTGTTGATATAAATTTGAGCAGTGGTTTTGCTAAATCCTACAAATTTGGATACGTTGTTTCTGTTTTCATTTATTTCAAAATATTTTAAAATTTCTCTTGAAATTTCTCCTTTATCCCATGTGTTATTAGAAATATGCTGCTCTGTCTCCAAGTATCTGGGAATTTTCCAGCTATCTTTCTGTTGTTGATTTCGAGTTTCATTCCATTGTGGTCTGAGGGTAGACATTGTATGATTTCTAATCCTCTAAACTTATTAAAGTGTGCTTTATGGCCCTGAATATGGTATACGTTGGTGATTGTTCCATGTGTGAGTTTGAGACCAATGTGTTGTTGGATAAGTAGTCTATAGATGTCAATCATATACAGTTTATTTACAGTGTGGTTGAGTTCAACCATGTCCTTACTGATTTTCTGCCTGCTGGATCTGTCCATTTCTGATAGAGAAGTGTTAGAGTCTCCAACTGTTACAGTGGAGTCATCTATTTCTCCTTGCAGATCTATCAGTTTTTGCACATGTATTTTGACACTCTGTTGCTAGGCCCTATAAGTGAAGGATGGTTGGGTACTTCCCTGGTGGTCCAGTGGTTAAGAATCTACCTTGCAATGCAGGGGACATAGGTTCAGTCCCTGGTCGGGGAACTAAGATCCCATATGCCATGGGGCAACTTGGCAACTAAGACCTGATACAGCCAAATAAGTTTTTTTTTTAAAGGATTGGTACATCTTCTTGGGGTATTGACCTTTTTATTAATTGGCAATGCCCTTTTTATCCCTGGTAACTTTGCTTGCTCTGAAGTTGGCTTTGTCTGAAGTTAATATATCTATCCTCACTTTTTTTATTTTGGCCGTGCTTTGCAGTATGTGGGATCTTAGTTTCCCAACCAGGGATTGAACCTGGGCAACAGAAGGGAAAGCACTGAATCCTAACCACTACACCACCAGGGAACTCCCTCCACTTTTCTGTTGATTAGTGTTAGCATGGTGCATCTTTCTCCATCCCTTTGCTGTGAATCTATATGTGTACTTATAGTATTTAAAGTGAGATTCTTGTAGATAATATATAATTGGGTTTTGTTTTTTAACCCTTTCTGACCATCTTTATCTTTTAATTAGTGTATTTGGACCAGACATGTTTAAGGTGATTATCGACATAGTTGCATTCATATTTGTTGCTATCTTCTATTTGTTCCCTTTATTCTCTGTTCCTTTGTTTCTTCCACACATTTTCTGCCTTTTGTGGTTTTAAGTACTTTATATGAATTCATTTTCTCCCCTTTCTTGGCATATCATTATGCTTTTCTGCCCCTATGTTTTCTAGTTGGTTGCCCTACACTTTGCAATATATATTTACAACTTTCAAAAACACTATACCACTTCATGGGTTGTACAAATACTTTATAACAAAATATTCCTAATTCCTCCCTCCCTCCTCCCATTCCTCCTGTCATAGTTGTCATTCATTTCACTGATATATAGCCATACATATATACGTATATAAGCATACGACCTGGGTTCAATCCCCAGGTCGGGAAGATCCCTTGAAGGAAGGAATGGCAACCCACACCAGTGTTCTTGCCTAGAGAATTCCACAGCCAGAGAAGCCTGGTGGGCTACTGTCCATGGAGTTGCAAAGAGTCAGACAGGACTTAGGGACTAACACACACCCACAAGCATACATAGTCAAATACATTGTTTCTATTATTATTTTGAACAAACTGTTATGTTAGGTTATTTAAGAATGATCAAAATTATTTTTCTAAAAAAATAAGAAAAATAAATGTTTTCCTTTTACATTCACTTTTTTCTTCGCTAGTACTCTTCCTTTCTTTATATAGATCTGAATTTCTGAGTTACCATTTTCCTTTTCTCTGCTGAACTTCTTTTAACACTTCTTACAAGATAGGTCTGCTAACAACAAATTCCCCTCATTTCTGTTTGTCTGAGAAAATCTTTATTTCTTGTTCGCTTTTAAAAAATAATTGTATTTATTTATTTTTGGCTGTGCTGGGTCTTCATTGCTGCTCAGGCGTTTCTGGAGTTGGGGAGTTGGGGCTACTCTCTGGTTGCAGTGTGCTGGCTTCTCATTGCAGTGGCTTCTCTTGTTGCAGAGCACAGACGCTAGGGCGCACCGGCTCAGTAGTTCCGGTTCCCGGGCTCTAGAGCGCAGGCTCAATAGTTGCGGTGCACAGGCTTAGTTGTTCCTTGGCATGGGGTATGTTTTTGGATCAGGGATTGAACCCGTGTCTCCTAGAGCGCAGGCTCAATAGTTGCGGTGCACAGGCTTAGTTGCTCCTTGGCATGGGGCGTATTTTTGGATCAGGGATTGAACCCGTGTCTCCTGCATTGGCAGGCGAATTCTTTACCACTGAGCCACCAGGGAAGCCCTCTTGTCCACTTTTAGAGGGTAATTTTGCAGAATATAGTATTCTAGGTTGGTATTTTTTCCCTCTCAACACTTTTAAACACTTTTCTTGCTTGCGTGGCTTCTGAGAAGCCAAATGTAACTTACCTTTGTTCCTCTATAGATAGATCAGGAGTTGTTTCCCCCTCTGGCTTCTTTCAAGATTTTTTTTCTTTAGCTTTAATTTTCTGAAGTTTGAATAAGATATACCTGTTCCTATTGCAGGGTTCTTTTATGTGTATGTGTGTTTTGTTGAGTTTGTTTTTTGGCAACATCAACATCTTGCTTGATGTTCTCTGAGTTTCCTGGATCTGAGACTTGTTGCCTGACATTGATTTGGGGAAATTCTCAGTCTGTACGTACGCATGTATATATTTACTATCTTGCTGCAGCTGTACTGGGTCTTAGTTGCGGCATGCGGGATCTTTGTCATGTGGGATCTTTTGTTAAGCTCCAGAGCACACGCTTTAGTTGCCTCTTGGTGGGTGGGATCAAACCCTCAAACCTGCAGCCCTTTGTATTGCAAGGGAGATTCTTAACCACTGGACCACCAGGGAAGTCTGAATTCTTAATCATTATCGCTTCAAATATTGTTTCTTTCTCTCTTTCTTCTCCTGGTATTCTCACTGTGTGTATATTGCACCTTTTGTAGTTAAACTCAAGTCTTGGATATCCTGTTCTTTCTCTCTCTGTTTTACTCATCTTTCTCTTTGCTTTTCAGTTTCAGAAATTTCTGTTGTCATATTCTCAAGCTCAGAGATTGTTCCCAGCCCTGTCTAGTCTACGAAGGAGCCCATCAAAGGCATTCTATAGTTCTGTTACAGTGTCTTTGATCTCCAGCATTTCTTTTTTTATTATTTTTTAGACTCTCCATCCCTCTGCTTATATTATCCATCTTTCTTGCATGGCACCTGCTTTTTCTATTAAATTCTCAGCATCAGTTCAGTTCAGTTCAGTAGCTCAGTCATGTCCAACTCTTTGCGACCCCATGGATTGCAGCATGCCAGACCTCCCTGTCCATCACCAACTTCTGGAGTTCTCAAACTCATGTCCATTGAGTCGGTGATGCCATCCAACCATCTCATCCTCAGTCATCTCCTTCTCCTCCTGCCTTCAATCTTTCCCAGTATCAGGGTCTTTTCAAATGAGTCAGCTCTTTGCATCAGCATATTAATCATAATTTTTTAAATCCTAAACCGTTAATTCTAAAATTCATGCCATACTGGACTCTGGTTTGTTCTGCCTCGTCAAACTGTGTTTTTTGTCTTTTAGTGTGCCTTGTAGTTATTTGCTGCAAGGCAGATATGAAGTGCTAGGTAAAAGGAATTAAGGTAAATTGGCCTTTAATAATGTGGTGGGAACTTGGGAAAGCATCCTGTAGGTCTGATTAGGTCTTCTCTTTTGGTGAGCCTGTCCTATTAGATCGTGAACCTAACCAGTACTTTTCAGGTTTTTCTCCCCACAGGTGGGGCAGGATGACTGCAGGGGGCTGGAATTGTTCTATTCTCTCTTAAATTAGTCTGCGGTAAAATCCCAGCAGGAGGACATCCCTGGTGGTCCAGGGGCTAAGACTCTGCTCCAAATGCAGGGGGTCCAGGGTCCCATCCCTGGTCTGGGAACTATAGTAGATCCCACATGCTAAATTCAGAGTTCTCATGTTGCAACTAAGATCCAGCCGTACCCAAATACATAAATACTTAAAACAAAACAAAACAACTGCCTCCCCCTCTCCCAGCAGGTTAGGTCTCATAAAATAGTTTCTCCTAAGGGCAAGCCTGTTAAAAAGAAAGGAATGCTCTAGGATATTTCAGAATGGTTCCTTTCCCCTCCCGGTGTCAGAAGCATGAGAGGATTTTTCTCTGATATTCTCTGTGAGGACCTGGTAGAGCCCTTGGATATAAAACTTGGATAAACTCACAAAAGTTTGGGTCCCACTAGAACTGGGTTCCCTTGGAGTGTTCAGCTCCCGGGCATGTCTACACTAAACTTCCAGCAATTTGTCAGTCACAGTTCTGGTTTTCATGCTGACAGTGGTTCTAGTGCCAGTTTCTGCTTAGGTAAATTGTGATTCTCTGTATCTGCCTGTCTGTCCTTCCAATTTGGGGGGTGGGGGGTCCACAATGGTTTGCCTTGTGACCTTACTTCTCTGGTAGATCAAAGAATTGTTGTTTTTTCATTTGTTCTTCTCTTTACTTGTTTTTAGGACAGAATAAAGATTTCTAGCCTTTTTATATGCTGGACCAGAAACCAGAAGTCCTGTACTTCTTTTTGTTGTTTTTTTGTTTTCTCCTTTTCTACACTATTTAATTCAGTATTTTCCCCAATATGTATAACATAAAGTTTACTGTAATAATCATTTGTAAGTGTGCACTTTAGTGATATTAAATACATTCATAATATTATAATACTATCGCTACCATTCATCTTTATAACTCTTCATTGTGTAAAACAAACTCTATACCCATTCAATAATTACTCCTCATTCCTCCTCCCTCCAGCTTCTGGCAACCACCATTCTGCTTTCAGCCTCTGTGATTTTTTTAAAAGCATGTAAACCTGTATGTATGTGCGTCAAAAAGCAACAGTGAGAACCAGATGTGAAACAACAGCCTGGTTCAAAATTGGGAAAGGAGTACAAGGCTGTATATTGTCACCCACTTATTTAACTTATATGCAGAGTACAACATGCAAAATGCTGGGCTGGATGAATCACAAGATGATGAAATCGAGATGGCTGGAAGAAATATCAACAACCTCAGATATGCAGATGATACTACTCTAATGATAGAAAGTGAAGAGGATCTAAAGAGCCTCTTGATGAGGGTGAAAGAGGTGAGTGAAAAAGTTGGCTTGAAACTCAACATTCAAAAATGAAGATGATGGCATCCGGTCCCATCAGTTCAGTCCACCTCAGTCGCTCAGTTGTGTCCGACTCTTTGCGACCCCATGAATCGCAGCACGCCAGGCCTCCCTGTCCATCACCAACTCCCGGAGTTCACTCAGATTCACGTCCGGTCCCATCACTTCATGGCAAATAGATGGGGAAACAATGGAAACAGTGACAGACTTTATTTTCTTGGGCTCCAACATCATTGCAGATGGTGATTGCAACCATGAGATTAAAAGATGCTTGCTCCTTGGAAGGAGAGCTATGACAAACCTAGACAGCATATTAAAAAGCAGAGATATCACTTGCTGACAAAGGTCTGTCTAGTCAAAGCTATGGTTTTTCCAGTAGTCATGTTATGAATGTGAGAGCTGGACCATAAAGAAGACTGAGGGCTGAAGAATTGATGTTTTTGAACTGTGGTGTTCGAGAAGACTCTTGAGAGTACCCTGGACTGCAAGGAGATCAAACCAGTCAATCCGAAAGGCGATCAGTCCAGAATATCCATTGGAAGGTCTGTTGCTGAAGCTGAAGCGCCAATACTTTGGTTACCAGTTGGGAAGAGCTGACTCACTAGAAAAGACCCTGATGCTGGGAAAGATTCAAGGCAAAAGGAGAGGGGTGGGGGCGGCGACAGAGGATGGGATGATTAGGTAGCATCACCGACTCAATGGACATGAATTTAAGCAAACTGCAGGGGATAATGCAGGACAGAGGAGCCTAGCATGCTACAGTCTCTGAGGTCACAAGGAGTCAGAACTTAGCTACTGAAGAATAACAACAAAACTAGTGTTCATGTATAAGTAATCTGGAGGAAAATAGTCTAAATTATTAACCGTGGTTACTGGAGGAGGGTATTGGAGGCTTTTATTCTCAGTGTTAAATAGTTCTGTAATTTTAAGTGTTTTATGATATGCATGTGTTAGGGGGAGCACGCTGATTGAAACCGCCCACCCTGGCCAGGCACCATAGTAACCATTTGCATGAGCTGTTTCACTGCAGGAGGTCCTGGTAAGGAACACAGAACTAATAAGCCTCCACCAACTGGAAGAGTTCAGGAAAGGTCAAAAGGAGACACCACATGTCCGACCACCTCCCAGAATCCTCTCTGGCATCCATCTTGGCCGAACAAGACGTGCACCACCAGGAAGGACTCTGAGTCAAAATGATTGGCTAAAGACAACCTGGAAACTAGTCCCATCACCATAAAACCCGAGACTGCAAGCCATGTGACAGCTGTTCTCCTGGGTTCCCTTACCCTACTGCTCTCCACCCGGATGCCCTTTCCCAATAAAATCTCTTACTTTTTCAGCATGCGTGTCTCCTCAGACAATTCATTTCCTAGTGTTAGACAAGAGCCCAGTTTTGGGGCCTGGAAGAGGTCCCCCTTCCTGCAACACTTGTATTATTTTGAAATTTGAAAATATAAAGGTGCCCCCAAATGTGTCCTCCCAGCCTGCAAAGCATTCTGTGGTCTATCTCAGAAAAAAGGGAGCTCTCTGCCTGTCCCATCCTGCCAAGCTCCCAGACCGTGGCTTCTACCTCCTGCTTCTCTTGCTTATCAGCCCTTTCTTCCTCACCTCCTGTCACCTGGCTTTGGGCCCAGGTGCCTGGGAAAGAAATAATTTTTTGAGGTCACCATGTGGCCTGCCAGCCCAGCAGGCTTTCCATCATGTGACTTGATTTTGTTGAGCAAATTTCACCCACTTTATCTTCAGATTATGTCTCAATGTTTTCCATTCTCCAGACTCTTATTCTCTCAAGATATTTCCCCTCTCTCATCTCTGACCCAGCTCTTACTTTTCCTCAGGAGTCAGAGTAAATGTTTCCAGGTAGCCTTGCCAAACTCCAGTCTCCTCTGCTTCCAGCACTTGCTGTAGATACAGATCACTCTTGAACCCTGACTCCCATGTGGACTGGAAGTCCTATGAGGGTTGAGATGGCATCCACCTGCCTCTGCTATTGACTCATCTACCTGGAAAGATTCCCAATTTATCTCTTTTCAGGCAACTCCTCCTGTATATAGTTTCCAAATAAATCACTTTAATCATGTCGTCCCCAGTTCTTGAACCTGCAATGACTCCCTAGTGCCTACTGAATCAAATCCAAACTCTTCCTCTTGTGTATATTTAATTAAATCAAAGCTAGGGGAGGTGATGGAATTCCAATTGAGCTGTTTCAAATCCTAAAAGATGATGCTGTAAAAGTGCTGCACTCAATATGCCAGCAAATTTGGAAAACTCAGCAGTGGCCACAGGACTGGAAAAGGTCAGTTTTCATTCCAATCCCAAAGAAAGGCAATGCCAAAGAATGCTCAAACTACCGCACAATTGCACTCATCTCATATGCTAGTAAAGTAATGCTCAAAATTCTCCAAGCCAGGCTTCAGCAATTCGTGAACCGTGAACTTCCAGATGTTCAAGCTGGTTTTAGAAAAGGCAGAGGAACCAGAGATCAAATTGCCAACATCCACTGGATCATGGAAAAAGTAAGAGCGTTCCAGAAAAACATCTATTTCTGCTTTATTGACTATGCCAAAGCCTTTGACTGGTGGATCACAATAAACTGTGGAAAATTCTGAAAGAGATGGGAATACCAGACCACCTAACCTGCCTCTTGAGAAACCTGTATGCAGGTCAGGAAGCAACAGTTAGAACTGGACATGGAACAACAGACAGGTTCCAAATAGGAAAAGGAGTACGTCAAGGCTGTATATTGTCACCCTGCTTATTTAACTTCTATGCAGAGTACATCATGAGAAACGCTGGACTGGAAGAAACACAAGCTGGAATCAAGATTGCCAGGAGAAATATCAATAACCTCAGATATGCAGATGACACCACCCTTATGGCAGGAAGTGAAGAGGAACTAAAAAGCCTCTTGATGAAAGTGAAAGAGGAGAGTGAAAAAGTTGGCCTAAAGCTCAACATTCAGAAAACAAAGATCATGGCATCCGGTCCCATCACTTCATGGCAAATAGATGGGGAAACAGTGGAAACAGTGGCAGACTTTATTTTTTGGGGCTCCAGAATCACTGCAGATGGTGACTGCAGCCATGAAATTAAAAGACACTTACTCCTTGGAAGAAAAGTTATGACCAACCTAGATAGCATATTCAAAAGCAGAGACATTACTTTGCCGACTAAGGTCCGTCTGTCTAGTCAAGGCTATGGTTTTTCCAGTGGCCATGTATGGATGTGAGAGTTGGACTGTGAAGAAGGCTGAGCACCGAAGAATTGATGCTTTTGAACTGTGGTGTTGGAGAAGACTCCTGAGAGTCCCTTGGACTGCAAGGAGATCCAACCAGTCCATTCTGAAGGAGATCAGCCCTGGGTGTTCTTTGGAAGGAATGATGCTAAAGCTGAAGCTCCAGTACTTTGGCCACCTCATGAGAAGAGTTGACTCATTGGAAAAGACTCTGATGCTGGGAGGGATTGGGGGCAGGAGGAGAAGGTGACGACCGAGGATGAGATGGCTGGATGGCATCACTGACTCGATGGACGTGAGTCTGAGTGAACTCCGGGAGATGGTGATGGACAGGGAGGCCTGGCGTGCTGCGATTCATGGGGTCGCAGAGAATCAGACACGACTGAGCGACTGAAATGAACTGAACTGAACTGAACTGAACTGAACTGTTCAATGAGGTGGACAAAGTTAAGAGAGAGATGACAAAATGGGAAAATATATTTGCAAGATCCAAAACTAACAAACGATAGACTCTTTCAGATCTCCTGCAAGTCAGCCTCCAAAAAGGCATCAATAGAAATATAACACAATGATATAAAAAGACTGTTTATGTAAGAGGAAATGTGAAAGACTAATCATCAAGTGCAGAGATGCTCAAACTCTTTAGTGAGTGACCAGACAAATGCAAATAAAACAATGAGATCATACCTCAGTCAGGGTAGGAAAAACCAGACAGCTGGATAACATCAATCATATGGGAATATAGGAACCTTCTGCTCTGTGTGTGGGAGTGTGCACTGGGGCAGACACTGAGGAGAAAAATATGTCTGTACTTAGTCAAAGGGAGACATATATTTACAGCTTGTGACCTAGCAAGTCCACTCCTAGCTTCGACATATATAACCCAGAGAGATTCTCACTGAATCCATAGGTGAACAGGGCTGAGGGTGTGCACTGCAGCGCGGCTTGTTGGAGGGGAGTTGGGTGCAGTCAGATGTTCCTCTCTGAGATAGTCGAGAGGCCAAAGTGGGGGGGTTGCCCCCACAGCAATGAAAACACCTCAGTGTTCACAGGGCAACCTGATTGGATCTTAAAACCATAGTGCTGGGTGAAAGGAGGACCAACAGAACAAGGCCTAGAACACAGTGCTGGTAATGTATAGAGATCAGTTCAGTTCAGTGGCTCAGTCATGTCCGACTCTCTGCGACCCCATGGACTGCAGCACACTAGGCTTCCCTGTCCATCACAGCCTTGTTTAACTCAATGAAACTATGAACCATGCCATATAGGGCCACCCAAGACGGACGGGTCCTGGTGGAGAGTTCTAACAAAATGTTCTGACACCACTGGAGTCAGGGGAATGGCCATGGTCCACCAGAGGAAAGAATGGCAAACCACTTCAGTGTTCTTGCCTTGAGAACCCCATCAACAGTAACATATATAGAGAAACACACACTGTTTTGTCAGGCCACTCAAGATGGCTGTTCTCTTGCCTTGTGTACACCCCCTGCCTAGCCAGTGCCTGCTTCACTTGCACCCTACTCACATGATTGACCTTCCTACGTACTTGCCCCAGGGCCCAGCTACTGATAGCTTATTAAACGGGTGGTAAGGGGCATGCCTCTCTGCTGGTTTCCCTGGTAACTAATGACAAGTGAAGTCGCTCAGTTGTGTCCGACTCTTTGCCACCCCATGGACTGTAGCCCACCACGCTTCCCCGTCCATGGGATTTTCCAGGCAAGAGTACTGGAGTGTGTTGCCATTTCCTTCTCCAGGGGATCTTCCCGATCCAGGGACTCAACCCAGGTCTCGCGCATTGTAAGCAAGATGCTTTACCGTCTAAGCCACCAGGGAAGTCCTTAACTAATGACAAACCAGATATCAATTCCCCCTACAATTGGCAATCTCCTCTTCCCCACTGGAACAAAGACTGCAGCCAAGTCTTGCTTACTGTCCGCTATACATGGTAGGGTGTTGCTCTAGGACTTTGCTTCAGACGTGTAAGCTCCCCCATCCATTAAACCACTGATGTGCCTATTGCTGACTCTAGACTCCTTCTTTAGACTTGAAGCTCGGCAAGTACAGCATTTGTAGCCCAGAGAAGCAAAAAGCAAAGGAGAAAAGGAAAGTTATAAGCATCTGAATGCAGAGTTCCAAACAACAGCAAGGAGAGATAAGAAAGCCTTCCTCAGCGATCAATGCAAAGAAATAGAGGAAAACAACAGAATGGGGAAGACTAGAGATCTCTTCAAGAAAATTAGAGATACCAAGAGAACATTTCATGCAAAGATGGGCTCGATAAAGGACAGAAATGGTATGGACCCAACAGAAGCAGAAGATATTAAGAAGAGGTGGCAAGAATACACGGAAGAACTGTACAAAAAAGAGCTTCATGACCCAGATAATCACGATGGTGTGATCACTCACCTAGAGCCAGACATCCTGGAATGTCAAGTCAAGTGGGCCTTAGAAAGCATCACTACGAACAAAGTTAGTGGAGGTGATGGAATTCCAATTGAGCTATTTCAAATCCTGAAAGATGATGCCATGAAAGTGCTGCCCTCAACATGCCAGCAAATTTGGAAAACTCAGCAGTGGCCACAGGACTGGAAAAGGTCAGTTTTCATTCCAATCCCAAAGAAAAGCAATGCCAAAGAATGCTCAAACTGCTGCACAATTGCACTCATCTCACACACTAGTAAAGTAATACTTAAAATTCTCCAAGCCAGGCTTCAGCAATACGTGAACCGTGAACTTCCAGATGTTCAAGCTGGTTTTAGAAAAGGCAGAGGAACCAGAGATCAAATTGCCAACATCCACTGGATCATCGAAAAAGCAAGAGAGTTCCAGAAAAACATCTATTTCTGCTTTATTGACTATGTCAAAGCCTTTGTGTGGATCACGATAAACTGTGGAAAATTCTGAAAGAAATGGGAATACCAGACCACCTAACCTGCCTCTTGAGAAACCTATATGCAGGTCAGGAAGCAACAGGTAGAACTGGACATGGAACAACAGACAGGTTCCAAATAGGAAAAGGAGTATGTCAAGGCTGTATATTGTCACCCTGCTTATTTAACTTCTATGCAGAGTACATCATGAGAAACGCTGGACTGGAAGAAACACAAGCTGGAATCAAGATTGCTGGGAGAAATATCAATAACCTCAGATATGCAGATGACACCACCCTTATGGCAGGAAGTGAAGAGGAACTAAAAAGCCTCTTGATGAAAGTGAAAGAGGAGAGTGAAAAAGTTGGCTTAAAGTTCAACATTCAGAAAACGAAGATCATGGCATCCGGCCCCATCACTTCATGGCAAATAGATGGGGAAACAGTGGAAACAGTGTCAGACTTTATTTTTGGGGGCTCCAGAATCACTGCAGATGGTGATTTCAGCCATGAAATTAAAAAACGCTTACTCCTTGGAAGGAAAGTTATGTCCAAGCTAGATAGACTATTCAAAAGCAGAGACATTACTTTGCCAACAAAGGTCTGTCTAGTCAAGGCTATGGTTTTTCCAGTAGTCATGTATGGATGTGAGAGTCAGACTGTGAAGAAAGGTGAACGCTGAAGCTGAAGAATTGATGCTTTTGAACTGTGGTGTTGGAGAAGACTCTTGAGAGTCCCTTGGACTGCAAGGAGATCCAAGCAGTCCATTCTAAAGGAGATCAGTCCTGGGCATTCTTTGGAAGGAATGATGCTAAAGCTGAAACTCCAATACTTTGGCCATTTCATGTGAAGAGTTGACTCATTGGAAAAGACCCCGATGCTGGGAGGGATTGGGGGCAGGAGGAGAAGGGGATGACAGATGATGAGATGGCTGGATGGCATCACCGACTCGATGGACAAGAGTTTGAGTGAACTCTGGGAGTTGGTGATGGACAGGGAGGCCTGGCGTGCTGCGATTCATGGGGTCGCAAAGAGTCGGACACAACTGAGCGACTGAACTGAACTGAGGGTGCAGCCTAACACATACACAAACACACTCACACACACACACCCCCAAACCAACTGAAAACAGACATTCTGAGAAATTTGGTTCTGGATTGGACAGAGATTATGGTGGTGCAGTTGATCAAGAAAATGTATGATGTTGGGGGGATGCATAACTGAAAAATATAGGGGTAAAATGGCACAATGTATGGAATTTACTTTCCAGTGGTTCAGCAGAGGGGAAAAAGATGAAACAAATGTGTTGTAGGCAGGGATTTAAGCAAGATTTTAAGGTAAACTCTTGATACGTTTTGTGTCTGAGAGATGAATATATTGGGGGTTGTTGTACTATTGTCTCTATTTTTGTGTATGTATTAAAAATTTCATAGTAAAACAAAATAGCATCAATTTTGATACATATTTTCAAGACTATGTTCACATAGTCCTTGACGGTTCAGTGGTTACAAAGCTATGCTTCCAGTGCAGGAGGCGCAGTTTTAATCCCTGGTCAGGGAACTAAGATCCCACATGCAGCAAGGCAACCAAGCCTGAGCACACACAAGTAGAGAGTTCGTGTGCTGCAATGAAAATTCTTTGTGCTGCAACTAGAACCCAACACAGCCATAAAAATAAACAAATTTATTAATTTAAAAAAAATCTGCCATGGTTTCCTTTTTTTTTTTAGTAGAAAATGAAGACAAAGGGGAAGGAAGGACAGAAGAAAGAAAACAAGAGTGATCAATGAAAATCCCATTTGTCCTCAGGAGGATAATTAACCTTTTGCACCTAAAGTCCAATAGAAGGGGGAGGACTTTTCTGGTAGTCCTGTGGTTAACAATCTGCCTGCTAGATCCCCTTCTGGGATGGTCCCACATGCCTCGGGGCAACTCAGCCCCTGAGTCCCAGAGCCCCTGCTCTGAAACAAGAGAAGGGACTACAATGAGAAGCCCTCGCACCACAACTAGAGAATAGCCCCTCCACTCGCTGCAACTAGAGAAAGCCTGCACACAGCAACGAAGACCCAACAGAGCAAAAACAAATAATTAAAAAAAAAAAAAAAACAGAAAGAAATTGATACCTCATATACCTCTACCACTATGGCATTTTAACCATTTCTGTCTAAGCCTCTCCCCTTCCTTCCTGTGCCCGCCTTACTTTTCCACCTGGCTGTCACCGTGACGGCCACATCACCATATGCCTCCCTTAGAAACAGGAATGCCCTTCTGCTTACTGAGCGCCAGCACTGAGCTAGGACTCACTGGTGTGTGATTTCAATTCATCCTCTCAGTAACATTGTGAGTGAGGTCAGTCCCGTGTCCTGGTCTCCATTTTACAGATGCAGAAAACTGAGCCCAGGAATGTGGTTCTTAGCTGAAATTTCAAACAGTTTGGTCTCAGGATCCTGTACCAAGCTGATCCAATCGATTCTTCATCATCATCATTATTTTTGAATGAATGAATGTGAAGTCACTTAGTCGTGTCGGACTCTTTGCAACCCCATGGACTGTAGCCTACCAGGCTCCTCCATCCATGGGATTTTCCAGGCAAGAGTACTGGAGTGGGCTGCTATTTCCTTCTCCAGGGGATCTTCTCAATCCAGGGACGGAACCCGGGTCTCCCGCATTGCAGACAGAGGCTTTACCATCTGAGCCACCAGGGAAGCCCATTATTTTTAGGGCCTGCCTAATAGTCCATTATATTGATGTAACTCCCTGTAATTTACTAACAGCCTTCCTATTGCTGAGTATTTGGGCTCTTTCTAGATTTTTACTTTCATTGACAGTCTTGCAAGGCATATTTTTGGGTATAAAGCTTCTGGATTCTGTGGCATTATACCATTACCAGGAGTGGGTGAGGGTTAGGTTAGTTTGTGTTCACACAGTAGACCTCATTATGGCAGTTATTTCACGTTGAGGTAGTTTTCCTGAGAGGAAGTGCAGGCATGGGGGCAGGGCATCTGTGAGGAGAGAAGGCAGGAAATGTAGGGGTGGAGGGGGTGAGGTCTCAGGCCAGGCAGGAATTTGGATCCTGATTGACTTTTGTGGTCTTCATGTTGTGGGGGTGGGGGTGGGTCTCTGGCAAGCCCCAGGGACTGGGCAGGCCTGTGGGACCTGAAGCTGCTGTGTGTTGGAGAGGAGTGCCTGTGACCACTATCCCTGGGGTCACGGCAGCGCTCTGGCCTTTTGGCGGCTGCCCTGGCCAGCCTGGGAGGGGTCAGCTGGGGATAGGCAGCATGTAAATATAGATCCGGGGAAGGAAGCCAGGCTGACCCTGCCCTGACCTCTCTTGGGAAGGTTGGAGGGCTGTGGGGGTGGGGGTGGGGAGGGATTATGTCCTGGCATCTTCCTCAGGATGGGTAACCCCCGACCCACCAGCCCCCTGGAATTGCTAGAAGTGGCTGGGGGAGGGGAGGGGAGCCTCCACGGGGATCACAGTGGCGAGGGCTGGTGAGAAGGTGGTCAAGAGATGCTGTTCTTCTGTGACCCATGGCAAATTGGATTTTCTCTCTGGCAGTTTTTTTTCTATTCTTTTTCTTTTTATTTATTGGATGCTCTGGGTCTCAGTTGTGACATGCGGAATCTAGTTCTCTGAGCAGGAATCAAACCTAGAACCCCTGTGTTAGGAGCGAGGAGTCTTAGCCACTGGACCACCAGGGAAGTCCCTCTCCGGCAATTTCCCTTAGAGGTGCTGTCCAGCCTGATGAGTCCTAGCTAGGAGGCTCATTGGCCCAAAGGGACTTGGGGTTCACTGTACAAGGGACAGAGGGAAAGGCCCCTGGGAAGTTCCTCTCCCCACCTCCATGGGTCTTGCTCATTTTGCAGAGGCGGGCTATCAGGGCATAAGCTTGTCTTCCTCTGCTCTCTCACTCCCTCACTGGGTGCTGGCCCTCCCCACCAGCCTTGCCTTTCCCCCAACTCTAGTGCCACTCCCCTCCCCCAGCCCAGCCCACCTTGCCCCTCTCCACCCTCCTCCCAGGGCCACAGCCCTGCCCCAGCTCCACACCATACATTCCTTGTCCGCCTCATCCAGCCCAGACCCCTGGGAGCCCCCCAACTCTGGGAGGGGAATTCTAGCACAGTCCTCACTCTACCATATATGCATTTATTAGTAAAACCTATTTCCCACCATCAAGGGGAAGGATGCTAGCAGAGTGACTTTTTCCACTTGGCAGTGATCAAGGAGCAGAGGGTGGGGACAGGGACACTCCATTCAGAATAACAAGACCAGTGGCTAACTCTGCCAAACTCTTGCTTAGGGGTCTGTGCTAAGCAATCACTTTACAGGCATTGTCTCCTTTAATCCTTATAATAATCCGACAAAGTAGGTACCACTTTACAGATGAGAAAACTGAGGCAGAGAACAGTGAAGTGGTGGGAAGCAGCTGTCAGCCTTCGGAGGTACCCGAGGGTCCTCTCTCAGCCTCCTTTCTTTTCTGTCATACCCCGCTCCCCAGTTTCAACCATCTCTCACTGCTTCTAGTTCTTTCAACTCTTTTTATAATTTTCTTTTGTAAAAAAACAAAAAACAAAACAATTTTGCCCATATTCTGCAGCTACCACTGTCTCCTACCCCAGTTGGTCAAATTGGGATTCTCCCCAAGATTTGGTTCAAGTGGAGTTGAGGACAGTGGGTCTTTAATCAGGGTATGCGTGTATGCGTGTGCATGTGCATAGGTGAAGTACAATGAAAGCTCTGAGAATATACAAGGTATAAATTACAAACCTCTCTCCCTTCCCCTTCCCATCTCCTCCCTATCTTCTCATCCTCTTTCCAACCCCCTCCAAATCAAGAAGACTGTACACTGCCCCCACCCCCAACCCCAGGGCAAGGTCTTGTCTCAGTAACGTCTGTGGCCACAGGGTCCAGGGCCTTTGGTACATGTTTGTGGAATGAATGAATGAGTGAATGAATGAGAGCACGGGAGAGAGAGCAAGCACTTAGGAGTCCTGAGTCCCAGCCCTGACTTTGTCCTCACCTGATCCTTGCTGTTTCCAGGATACCTCCTCTGCCCAGAGGAAGAGGGTCCCAGTATGAGCAGAGAAGGGGAAGAGAGGGACCAGCAGGCACATCTCTAAGCCTGGAAAGGTGGGTGACTGAAGTAGACTCTGGCCTCAGAGGTCAAATTCCAGCTGCATGGCTCAGGAGCTGGGTAACCTTGGGCAGGCTTGAAGAGTGATGACTATTGTCTAATAGTCTGTTCAGATTTTACAGAGCCCTTTCTTCACATTTATCTTTGGTGCTCAGAGACCATCCTGTAATGTGGGTAGGATTATCAATATACCCACTTTACAGATAAGGAAGCAGAGGCTGGAGAGATCCAGGGACTTCCCCAAGGTCATATAGCAAGCAGGATTTTGAATCTCCACCCCCCCCCCACCCCCCCCACCAACTCCCACCTGTTACTGCCCCTGTCTGTGCCTTGAGGAGGTAGGACTTAGATTTCAGTCTTCCAGGCCAGGACCCTCAGGTAGCAGTGTGGCCCAGGAGGGGCTGCACAGCAAATCCTCTACTTTGGGCCCCACTGGTCACTTCCATCCAGAAGCCAGTCTACCCTTCATGCAAAGCTACCTAGACACCCCTTTCTTCCCCCACCCATGTCCCTGGGACCTCGACTGCTGCCCAGCGGGCACCTGGGAGTCCATGGGGTGCCCAGGAACTTCTGCTTTTCTTGGAAGAACGGGGAAGTGGAATGGTGGAGGGGGCTCTGGGGCCCGGGCTCTCCCCTCACACAGGCATGACCACCTCATCATATTCATCCTGACCATTCTGCTCATCTAAGTTCATTTTGACATCCTCAGCATCCAGCTGTGGGAAGAAGGAAAGACAGGGTGAGTGGCGGAGGGGCCACGTGAGCCCTCCCCACTGCACGGAGGCACTTCTGGAGTCAGCAGAGCCTGTCTCTCTGTGAACCTGGGTCAAGTCTCCCGTCCTGTCCTTTCATCCCCTAGGGATGGTCTAGACGAGGGGTTTCCTCAGGGTTAGGAATGCCCAGGAATCTGGTTCCTGGTGGGAGAGGGCCTCCAGAAGGCAGGCCGGAGACCCCTTCATGTGGGCAGTGCTGCAGTGACCTGTGTCGTGTCGTGGAAGCATTCTGTTGGAGGAGTGACTTTCTAGATGGTTTGGAAGACCAAGGGCTAGCTGCTCAGTGGTCAGGACAACCCACAAGCAACGCATCCCATGAGCCTCTTAGCCCTCTCACCAGCCCTGTCACTGTCCCTCTCTTTCCAGGGGAGGACGCCTGAGGCACAGAGCAACGAGGCCACTTGCTCCAGGTCACCCACCAGGACATGGCATGAGGAGGCAGGTAGGAAACCCAGGCCTTGGTCACAGTGCTCTTCTGCCTTCCTTAGTTCCCAGACCCCTCCCCCTCCCACGTTCTCCCAGAGCAACTGATGACCCCTCTCTGCCTCCTGCCCTGGAGTTGTGCCCTCTGGTCAGAGGAAATGGGTGAAGGGGACAGGTGGGAGCAGAGACTCACAAACTTGAGCTCCATGTCTTGGAAGATGAGTGGTAGCAGGAAGCGACGTAGGGGCACTGTGAGGATGAGGACGAAGGGGAGGGCCAGTGAGATTTGTTTGATGCTCCTCACCACCCACAGCAGCACCAGGCAGGCAACCTGGATGATCGTGAATATGTGCATGCGCCAGGGTTTCACCTGCGGGCAGAGGCTGGGGTCATCGCCTGCCCGGCCCGGGCACCCAGACCCCCACCCCACCCCGACCTGGGCATCTGAGACGGCCGCATACCCTCGTGGCGTAGGGCACGTCTGGGTAGTACTTGCGCGGCTTCAACAAAAGCAAGATGCGGTCAAACAACTGGATGCCACTGAGGGATGTAACCCCCATGTAGAGGAAGATGCCGAATAGCACCGCCAGGGGGATGTGGCGGAGGATGGGTCCCATGAGGATGGACACGCCTGCGGGGAGAACCACGCACTCTTAGCCCCCAAGGATCAAGGATCGGCACCAGCAGGGGCTGAGGAGCGAAATCACAGGAATTATGTGAAACTCCTTCTGTGGATCCTCTTTTTTTTTTTTGGCCATGCTACATGGCTTGTGACATCTCAGTTCCTCTGCCAGGGACTTGAGCCTGAGTCCACAGCCGTGAGAGTGCCGAGTCCTAATCACTGGATGGCCAGGGAACTCCCTGGATCCTCTTGATAGATGTTATCCCCATTTTACAGGTGAGGAAACATGCAGAGAGGGGAGGCAACTTACCTAAGGCTACACAGCTAGTAAGTGCAAAGCAGGGAGTCAAACTCCTGCCTGCCTGATGTCATAGCCTACTCCTTTAATCGAGGGAGTTACGGAGGTCAGAGAAGCCCACCTTTCCTCTTAGCCCAGTCCAGAATGCCTCCATCACCCTCCACCTACCCGAATCCCAGCTCTCCTTCAGCTAACATCAACTTCGCCTCCTTCAGGAAGCTTCCCTGGCCTCTCCAACAGTGACCGTGGCGCTGCCCACACACAGAGCCCACTGGACTCTGGGCTGCTCCAGAACTCAGATCCCTGACCCTCTGTCTTCACCTCACCCATCCCCTGCTCTAGGAGCCCTGCTCTTTGTATCAGTCACAGAGGGGCTGAGCTGGGGAGACCTCGGGCATCTAATGAACCCTCTCTTGGTGCAGACAGAGAAATTTGAGGCCCAGAGATGAGATGAGATGAGATGCCTGGTTAGCAGCCAGTCAGGGTGGAATCCCAGTTCACTGAACTGATGGAGAAGCTCTGACTACAGGGTCTTGTCTAGAGAAGTTTCCATCAAGTGGTCCACCCACGTGCCCTGCCCAGATGCCCATCTCAGTGCCTGGAGTTATCGTCCAGAATTCCCTCATGTGAATAATTGACTCTAGGAAGATGTGGGCAGTGGGTGTTTGGGGGGACCTGGCTGCAGGGCCAGGGCTAGAGGGACACTGGATGTTAAGGGGCAGAGCCAGCGGGTGGTGGAAAGTTGGAGAGTGTGGCCAGTCTTCACTCACCCACGAGCACAGCGACCAGAAGTCCACTGATCCGCTGTTCCTTGACTCCCTGAATCTGGGATGCAGCCCCTGGGGTGCTGTCCTTGCTCGTGACGGTGAGGGCGTTGGCATGGGTCACAGTGCGCACAGTGGTGGCGCTGAGCCAGGGCATCCCAAAGATGGCGGCCACTCCACCCATGCCCATGATCAGCAGCAGGTCCAGGTGGAAGCCAGAGCCCTTGACCATCTTGCGCTCCGGTTTGCTGATGATCAGCCTGGGGGTGTGGAAAGTCAGGAGTAACCAGGGCTCTCCTTCACCCCAACCTCCCTTCACCCCTCTTTTCTTCCCCAGACTTGGGTCCCTCTACTTTAGTTTGTCCTTCTTTGCCCTTCTCCCTTGGAGTTCCATGCTCCGCCCCTCAACCCCCACCCCATCTTGACAGTAGAGACTCTAAGAGCAGAAATGTCTTCATCATCACCTAGAACACCCGCCAGCAGGCCTACCCGGAAACTGAAGAAGCGTACACTTCAGAGAACCTCACTGGTACAGGCCCTTTCCAAGATCTAGCACCTAATTTTACAGTTTTCATTTTATATTCTTTTTCTTAAAAAGCACCCCTCAAATAATGTCATATCAGGTCCCACAAAATCTGGACCTGCCCCTGCCCGCCCATCATTCCTCTGAGCGCTTAGTCCCTTGCCTGCTTGGAGCTTGTCCCTTTCTCTGCCTCGGACCCTCCCAGGCCCCATCCCACCCTGGCTCTTACGTGGTGATCTGGGACTCAAGGAAGATGAGAATAAAGACCAGCAGGGCAGGCAGAGCAGAGGCAAACATCATCCAGATGGGAAATTCGACATGTATGCCTAGTGGGTGGATAAGCCAGTCTCGCTCTGTGGGGTTAGATACAGCGAGGCCTTCAGGTACACTGAGTTTCTGTGGGAGGAGAATGCTGGTGAGAACACTTGGGGGTAGGAGGATGGGGAAAGGTGGAGCCAGGGGCCTGGGCACTTGGGAACTTGCTTATACTGAGCATCTACTTGGTACTCCAGAACTGCACTAGGCCCTTTACATACGTTTTCTCATTCCTTACTTTATGGGTGAGGAAGCAGAATCAGAGAAATTATGCAGCTGGCTCTGCATCGCACAGCTATTTGGTGGCAAAACTGAGATTCATATTCAGGACAGCCTGGGCTCCAAAGCAGATTCTTTCCTATCGCCCTGGATTAAGGAGTAAAAGGAGGCCACCTGACCCAGGCCCTTGCTGCAGCCAGAGGGGTCCTGAGGGGCTGTGGTAAGAACATGGGGCTCCCAGGGGAGGCAGGGATGGGGGAGGGGTAGTTTTAGCTGGTTTCAGGCATGGGAAGGCAGTTTGGGGGAGGGGGCTTGCTGGGGGAATGAAATAAAGTGGCAGGGTGGGGAGAGAGGGTCACCTGGGTGTAGGTGTCCTGGACGAGGGCATCCACCATGACCATGATCAGGATAGAGATAGGAACCCCAAAATCCCCAATGATCCGTCGCAGCTGAGGGCAGGTGGAGGGGCCAGTGGTCAGTGCCCAGTGGTGTCCCACCTCCCACCTTCCACGTGGCCCCACTCGTGCCCCATCTTCACCAGGAGGTGCCCACTCTTCTCAGGGGGTCCATCAACATCTAACGACCTGTCCTGCGCCTCTACATACCTGCCTCCTTTCTTGTCCCCCTGGCCCAGCTGCACCCCGGCCCCACAGCTTCTCTACCCCCTTCAAAGAACTATCCTTGTCTCCCCACTTGGGTCCTCAGCCTGGATGTGCTGAGAAAGGGATTGTCTCAAGGGTAAAATCCTAAGTGATGAGGGGGCCAGCAGAGCTTGGAATTGGAAATGGGAATCTAGCGTGAGAAGGGGAAATGATGGCACTGGGAAAGCTGAGGCGAGTGCCTTGGAATTGGATGGGGCAGTAAAGGCAAGGACAGGTGGGGAGGGTGTGCTGACCTTGCCAGGGAAGAAGGAGCTGTTCTTGAACCTGCGCAGCATCATGGCGAGGAAGAAGGTACCAGCCATGAGCACAAGAGAGAGGAGGGCTGTGTTGGGCAGGGCGGCCTGAGGTTTGGGTGTTGTCAGCACATCGTGGTCATAGTTCTTCTGCAGTGGATGTTCCTGGAAGATCTGCAGCAGAAAACCAAGGCATCCTGTTCCTTCCCATCCATCCACCTCCAACCATCACTTATCTATCCATCCTCCATCCATGCATCTCTGTATTCACCATTTATCTCTCTATTCAGCATCCATTCACCAATCCATCATCCATCTACCTATCTTATTCCTCAATTGTCATGGAAACAGAGAGGCAATGGGATTCCACAGCTTGGTTTTCAGCACTGAGGACCAATCTAAGCTTGAGTGGGGCAGACCATGGAGGAAATGAGTCTCTGCATGTGTGTATACATGCATGCAGGGCCTGGGAGCCATTAGAAGGCTAGAGGGCAGGAAACAAGTGCCAAGGAAGTTTCTAAAAAGACTTGGGCTCCAAAGACTTGAAAACAGAAATACCCATCAACCAGCAGAATCAGGGGTAGACGTACAGTATTCACCCTTCCTCCATATAAAATGCAGGCCCAGAAGTAGGCATAGTTCAAGGTGACATAGCTGAGGAGGCGGGGCACATGGTCTGCAGGCCCTGTGGTTCTTAAGGGCAATAGCAGGAGAAGGAGCGGTGGGGTGGGGCTTCAGAGCCCCCAGGACCTCTGCCACCATGCCATGCCTACTCGTTCCCACATTCAGTGTCACACACATGTAAGTGAAAGTGCTAAGTCGCGGCCAACTCTTTGTGACCCCATGGACTGTAAGCCACCAGGCTCCCCTGTCCATGGAATTCTCTAGGTAAGAATACTGGAGTGGGTTGCCATTCCCTTCTCCAGGGGATCTTCCCACCCCAGGAATCAAACCTGGGTCTCCCGCATTGCAGGCAAATTCTTTACCATCTGAGCCACCAGGGAAGCTCATTAGTCACTGTCTGTGATTATACACATGGGCCTTTGCACGCAGAAGGGCCCTCTCATGCACATTCATGGTGAGAATACTGGCCCACAGACAGCTGGTGTCAACATAGATGCGGCCACAGTCACATTCCGTGAAAACATGGCCACATAAATGCCGAACAGACACTAGTGCAATGACACCCACAGTCACATGGCTTATGCCCAGTCACACACACACACAGATGCACACGCCGCTAACACTCCTGCAGCCCTCACCGTGACCAGCTTGTAGAAGGTCTCATAGATGAAGATGAGGGAGATGAGGAAGGCGAAAATCTCCTGGGTGTAGCGGGAGATGAAGCGGACCAGAAAGCTGCCCTCGAAGGCCACCACCAGCACCACCAGCAGGATGAGCCAGAAGCCAATCCACACACGGCCCACAATGTACTCCAGGTTGTTAGTCTGGCAGAACTGTAGGGTGGTCAGAGGGAGCTGGGGTCAGATACAGGGGCCCAGGCACCATGCGTTAAGCAGGTGGGGCTGGGGGCCAGTTACAGGGTCACAGTGGGGCCAGGATAGAGTTACCGTGTAGAAGGCTTCCTCAAACACAAGCAGGGGTCCCGAGAAGCCCAACACGAGCAGGGGCTGAGCCCCCAGCAGGGAGAAGATGATGCCCTGCAACGCGGTGGAGAGGAGCAGTTCCGACACTCCCATCATGTTCTGGGTCTTGTCTCCTGTGGGTGGAGGTGTGGTCAAGGTCAAGATCATTTCACGGGTAAGCTGACGTAGGGGTCCAGAGTGTCAGATCGGGGCAAAATCAGGGCTGATACGTAGGCCAGAGGGTCAGAGGTGAAGGTTAGTGGGACACATGGAGACACTGACCCAGGAGGCCGCCGAAAGTGATGGCAGGGGTCAAGGCGGCAAAGTAGATGAAGATGATGGCAGACAGGACCTGGGGGCTCAAGGCATCTGTGATGTCACTCAGGTAGTGGGGGTAGCGGCGCCGGATGTCACGCACCAGTCCCCCGAAGAGCCTGCCTGTTCGCTGCAGAGGGTCTTCTGGGGTGTCCCCTGGACCTTTCTTCACATCTGTAGTGGAGGGCAGGACCACGGTCACAGAGGATTGAAGGGGGAAGTGAGGGGACAGGGGAATTGAGGAGGAGATGCCTGATGGGAACGGGGTCATCGGGGAGGCTGGGAGGGATGAGGACAGCGAGAGGGGAGCCAGGGGGTCACAGGGCCGTGCTGGGCGTCTGGGGGCTCAAAAAGACTTGGGCTGGGCAGAGCAGGGCAGGTACCTAGGTCCTTGAAGATACTGGGGTCGGGCTTGGCAGGGCTGGGCAGGTAGCGTCTTCTCAGCAGCTCTTTCTGCACAGGCACCAGACTGAGCAGGGCCTTCTCAGAGGGGGCGTCCAAGGGAGGCAGCACCAGACTGCAGTCAAGAAAGCCCTCCAGGGACTGGACCAGCGTCTCCTTGCTCTGGGCCAGGTATGCCTCATTCCAGAACACCTGGGGGCAGGAGAGAAGGTTGGAGCCACTAGGACCTGCTGGATAAAATGACCCAGGAGTCCACAGCCAAGGCCTCTGGGGATCAGAATCCTTTCACCCAGCTCCTGCCAGCTAGGATCTGCTTTTCCTGCCCTGTCCCTCCACCTATCCACTCTCTACTGAGAAAGGGCAGACAGGACCCTGAGTGGGGAAAGCAGAAAGAACTAAAGTGAACCAAGTGGCTTGTAGCAGACCAGATGGAACGAGAGCAGACCAGGCCGGCCCTAACCAGGTAGAACCAAGACAGAGTGGGCCAGACTAAACCAGGCCTGATCAGGCAGGGCTAGGCCAGAACACGGGCCTGGACCCTGCTGAGCAGACAGGATAGATCCAACGGAACGGGCCAAACTAGCGACGTTAGAGTAAGCCAGGCCTCCCCTGCCACCCAGGGCCCCCGGCTCCCCCGGCCCTCGCTGGCCCCTCCTCACCCTGTCCGACATGAGGGTGGCGGCAGCTCGGCCCAGCTGGGTGTAGTCGATGTTGGGGCCCTCGGGTCCCAGCAACACAATGAGGAAGCGCACAGGCACTGCCGGCTCCTCTGACCCCTCTGGCTTTGGCTCCGGCTCCATCGGCTCCTTTAGCCTCACAAAGCCCAGCACTGGCCGCTTCAGGAAGTTGGCACGGCCTGGCAAGTGGATGAAATGAGGTGCTGAGGCTCGCTGGGGAGGTGAGGGGCACGGGGCAGGGTGCGAGCAGTGCTGGTGGGGTCCAGGCTTATGGAGGGGCAGTGCCAGGTCAGGAGGCAGAAGCAGGGAGTATGCAGGGATGAGGGAAGGAGCCCACTGGCCACTTACCCACTAGCACCAGGGTGGCCTCCCAGTCCTGGGGACTCTTTCCCAGAATTTCAGATGCGTGCCCTCGTGTGCTACCGTCTCCCTGTTGGGAGGAGGTGGTGAGGGGAGTCCTCGGCCACCGCGGAGCCTCGACATCCGAGTGTCCCACCCTCTTTCCCCTACTCGTTCTTATTTAGAACCACGTTCAGGCTGAGAGCCTTCCGGCTCTCCTCACACGGCCTCGGCACAGCCTCACCTGTGCACAGAAGAGCTCTGCCTCCAGTGATGGACGCTGTGGGAGCAGAGGCTCCGAAGCGTCCCCAGAACGTGTCACGACCACAGGCTTCACGCCCTCCAGGGCCTCCATGTCGCTGGCGTGGCTGCAGGGCACACAGTGGACATGGGCTGAGTAGGCTGCTCAGGCCGGGCTCTTAGCAGAGTGGAGACTGGGACTCGCTAACTTCAGACTAGAGAGGCCCAGGGATGGAAGGAGAATCAGCCTCCTCCAAAGGATGCTGTGGTTGTGAGCGGGTGTCCTCAGTCTGGACTGACTAGGTAGAGCCAGAAAAATGGATGGAGGGAGGGACTTTGAGAGTCTGTCCTCCTGGGGACCAGTGGCCCCCAAAACTGAGCATGGAGACATGGTTACCGCCTGAAAGGTGTTGGAGGCAGGAGACATGGTGCAAGACAAGTGGGACCCAGCCTGGTGGGGAGGGGCTCCCGGGGAGAGCTTGGGGCAGGCGAGCTGGGGAGGTAGGCCCTGTGGGCGTGGGGTCCAGGGCCCAGTAGGCACGGGCACCTGTGTTTCAGCAGCAGGACCCGGAGCAGATTTTCTTGGTCGTCTGGCTGGATCTGCCCCTCAAAGATAAACCTCTCCAGCAGCTGGTTGGCCACTTCAGCCAGGGATTTCCCTGGCAGATCCAGAAGGACAGTACCTGCGGGTAGTGGAGGGGTGAGGTTGCTGGCCCTGCCCCAGCCCCCTCCCCCCAGCAGGCTTTACATGCAGGGCTGCAGAGGGTTCACCCACCCTTGGCAAAGGCTTTCTGAAGCTCCAAGAGGCTCCAGAAGTTGAGGTAAGGCAGGTGGGGGCGGCCCCAGATCCCATCTTTGCCCAGGTTCTCCTCCAGCCCCACCCAGCGTGCTGTTTCCATCCATTGCATCTCTTGGTTCTTTTCATCCATCACCAGTTCCCGAAGTTCCACGCACACCTGCGGCCCCACAGGCTTGAATTAGTTCCTCAGGCCCAGGGCAGGGCTGTGGGGGGAACTGGAAGCCCAGGGCATGGTGGGCACTTGGCAGGCCCTGAGGGGTGTCTGTCAGAGGCCCAGGGTCCTGGGGCACTCAGGACAGAGGCTGAGCTTAGAGGGGACCGACAGGGGCTACAAGCTGGGGGTGTAGAGTGAGTTGTGACACGTGGGGAGATGCTTGAGGGTCCCCCACCTCTGCCTCTGTTCCCCAACTTCCTGACCAGGCTCTTCCCCCCCATTTCAGAGGCATTTGAAGATACACAAAAGGGGTGCTAGAGTGGGCACGGGAGAGGAGAGGAAAGCCTTGGGAGCCACTGGGTCTGTCTCTTGCCGCTAAGATTTCTGCGTGGGCTCAGCGTGCCCTTGGGTTTCCATGAGGCCAGGGGCCCACTCTCAGGAGCCTAGCTGAGGGCAGACCCAATTTCCTAACTGGCTACACAGTCTGGTGCCCAGCAATGACCTGGGGGGCCTGGGGAGGGAAAGCTGGGTGGAGGAGAGCATGCATGTAATTCTGTGCTTCTCCAGGGGGCACCTGACAGCCTGGCCCAGGCCAGCGGGCCTGGGGGCTCAGACCTCCAGTGGCCAGTTTACCTCTGTCCAGGGAGCTCCCCGTGAGTGCAAGGAGGCCCAGGCCTCCCCCCTCACCGGGAGATGTCCTCGTCTGCCTATGTCCCAGGATGCCTGATCCTTCTCTGTTTGTGGAGTCTCCCCATCCCAAAGCTGTAGCTCTCCCTCCGTTCCTCCCCTCCCCTGGGAGAATGATGGGTCCCAAGGGCAGCACAGGAAAGAAGGTTGGGGGAGGCTGGGGTGCTCACCTTGTGGGTTTCTGGGTGTTGCGATGCTGTGTGGTAGTCTGTGTCTGTCAGCTGGGTGACCTGAGCTGAAAACCCCAAAG
Source organism: Capricornis sumatraensis (assembly GCF_032405125.1). Lineage (NCBI taxonomy): Eukaryota > Metazoa > Chordata > Mammalia > Artiodactyla > Bovidae > Capricornis > Capricornis sumatraensis. Next base: position 94,206,945 of record NC_091076.1, read on the forward strand.
CCAGTTAGCAATGCCCCCAGACAATCCCCCCCAAGACCCTCCTGCCCCATCCCCACGAGATGCAGAGACCACACAGGATGACACCTCTCTCCCTGGCTGGGACCCTGCCCTACGCCTGTTCCTGGCCCAGAATGGCGCTGTCACTCACCATCTGAGCCCTGTGGAGGACCCCTGGGGCTCATTCCCCTGCACTGACAGGAGGGTCATCTCCAAGGGGATTGGGGAGTCCTAAACAGCGGTTCTCTTCCCTCTCCTGCTACCTTCTGGGACCAGATTCCCTTCTTTTTTCCCACCTGCCTCAACAATCTCACTGGCCCAGCAGCTTCTCACCACCTCCAAGCGGAGCTCTGGGAGCCAGGGTGGGGGCTGCCTTTATATTGGCCCCCACACCCCCTAGCCCTCATTTCCCAGAGGGGCCTCTTATCTGCTATATCAATTGTCAGCACTTAAGTCCAGTTGACAGTAAACAGGTCCCCTCCCAGGGCTCCCCAACCAAGACCTTGGACAAGCCCAGGAAGGTTTCCTCAGGTCTCTCTGCCCTGAGGGTCCCCGCAGCCCCCCATTTCTCAGGACTTCTGGACTTCCAAACAGAACAATGTTCTCAGAACAGGCCCAGCACCTGGCCCGGAAGCTGGATGGGCACAAATGGCATGGGGGCTCATGTCCTTGTTCCAGACAGGGCTGACTGCCCAGTCACAAATCTACGGGGCACAGTAATGGGTGACTGGTTCTGCCCCCTCCATTGCCCCTAGTCACCTCCTGTGATCATTTCAAACAAAACTCTGTTTATCCTTCAATCAGCCAGGATTGTGGGAGAACTGGCCCTGGGGCTGGGCTGGTGGAGAGGGGGAAGAAGGCAAAGACAAACTCCCCACCTGTCAATGATAGGGTTCAGCAGCTCATCCCAACAGGAGAGCGGGAGATGGGCTCACCTTCTGCCTCCTCCTCCTGAACCGTGTCATCTTCTTCCCCTTCCATTTGGATGCTGACGGATTCAGGGTCTTCAGATTCCTTTAGCTCTAGAGTCTTCTCCAGTTGATCTTCATACTCCTGTGAGAAGCTGCCATCAGGGCTGGGCTGTGGGGGGCTCTGAAGGTGGGAGTCCAGGGCTGGGTTCCCAGAGCCCCCAGGTGGGAGCCCTGCAGACACCACCAAAGACTCACCTCTGGATCCCCCATGGTGCTGTCTTGATTGCTCAAGTGTCTGTGGTGATCTGAGCCCCCAGCATAACCCACGCTCGGAGTTCCTGTGGTGGATTGGGGGGAAGGTACAGGCTGGGTGAGGCATGGGGCAACCTGGGGTCTCCCCTTCCCTTCGTCCCCCAAGGGGACCCTCCAGGGGGCTGCATTTGATCAAAGTGGGATCCTGAGTGTTAGGAGAAAAGGGAGGGTCAGAGGAAAGTGTAAGTGGGGGGTTGAGGGGAGGAGCTGGGTTTGCAGGAGTGAGGGCAGGTGTGCAGGGGCCGCGGACAGTGCTGTGCAGGGGAGATGAAACTTGGCTGGCATCAACCTAAGGGTGTTTGGGAGGATGGGGGTTGTTCTTCAAATGAACTCCTTCCTCCATCCACCAGTCCTCACCCGACTTCCTTTTCTGCCCCTCCCCAGGAATCAGCTAACTTCAGGAGATGACCTGTCCCTCTTTCAGGGAGCTTAGCTGAGAGTCTCCACAAAACACTGTCTTCTCTCAGAAATGGCTGCTTCCTGCTGGGCATAGGGCTGCAGTATCCTTAGGAGGAGCTCACAGGCCCTGGATGATGCGGCCTCGCTTCTCTGCCCTACTCCATCTTGAACTCCATCTCTCTTGTTCTCTCACCACCTATTCCACTGGCCTGCTTACCAAGCCCTTTCCTGCCCCAGGGCCTTGGCACCTGCTTTGTCCATGTCCTGGATGTCCCTCCCCCGACTTCAGCCCTTCCCACTCCTCAGCTCACACGCCAGCTCTTCAGATTCCCTTCCTGACCACCCTAACAATCACTAACGCAGGCTGTCATTTTCTGGTTTCTTGATTCATTTGTGTATATATGGTCTGAGTGAGTGACTATTAGTCGTTTAGTCATGTCATTCTCTTTGCGACCCCATGGACTGTAGCCCACCAGTTTCCTCTGTCCATAGCGTTCTCTAGGCAGGAAACTGGAGTGTGTAGCCAGCCCCTTCTCCAGGGGATCTTCCCAACTCAGGTCTCCTGCATTGCAGGTGAATTCTTCACTGTCTAAGCCACCGGAAAAGCCCATGTATGGTCTGAGGATGCCTCTAAAAGGGAAGCCATATGAGCACTGATATCCTGCACGTCTCAATCCCCACCAGATCCACCACTCCTAGCAGAGTGGTTGCCACATAGTAGGCGCTCAATAAACACGTGTTGACTACTGTGTATAAAATAGATAACTACTGAGAACCTATTGTATAGCACAGCGGACTCTACTCGATGATCTGAGGTGACCTAAATGGGAAGGGAATTTAAAAGAGAGAGGCTATATGTATACGTATAACTGATTCACTTTGCTGTAAATCAGAAATTAATGCAACGTGGTAAAGCAATTATAATAAAAATTTTTTTTAAAAAGAGCATGTTGAAAGAGTGGAAGAATGGCTCCCCCTTGCAGGCTTGGGGCTCTGGGGCTGGGCAGCCAGGATGACTAGGAGGCCAGGAGGCCATGGAATCCTGCACCTTCGTTTTCTCAGTTGTGTCTCTAGTGGAAAGGAAGGACACCCACTCAGGAATGTGAGGACCAGCCCAAGGGAACACAGGGGTGCCCTGCTATGGCCCAGACTGGGTGTGGAGGGACATCCTTCTCCCCTTCACCCACGGCAGGCTGCATAGCATGTTGTAGCAACACAGATTTGAGTCAAATTGACAACTGTGCCCCTCCACGCCTGGCATAGAGCCTGGGAAGCTGAGATGAACAAGACACTGTTCAGCTCTCCGGAAGCATACAGCCCTGGCTGGGGAGACCAGCCAGGAACACGTGACAGGTGAAGAGGTTCAGGAGAAAACACGTGTCCCAAACAAACGCAAGCAGTGAGCAGACTGTACTGGCTGCCAAGGATGTTTGTGGAAGGAAGGAGAGTAGGACTTGCTGATGGGGTAGGGGGCAGAGTGTCCCTGAAGGAGGGGACACTGGTGCTTGCCCCAGAGCACTGGTGGGATTTGAAGGGCTGAGAGATGGGAAGGGCTAGTCCAGGTGTTAGGAATGGTGGCAAGAGGCAGAGAGAAGACCATGCCAGAGAAGGCTGGGCACTGTGGAAGGGAACAGGACAGGGAGTATGTACAGAAAGAACTGTACACAGAGCTCTGTTTCTGAGGAATGGATAGTCCTGCAGTCCTTACAGATAGAGAAGGGGCATGAGTGAGCCCCTGACCCAAACTGAGGAAGGCAAGGGTCCCTGCCTTGGGGTGGTTGTAGGGCAAGTGATGGCCATGGTGGGGAATTCTAAAGTCTGAGGATGGAGTGTCCCTACTGCAGGAGACTTGGCATTCGAGGTCTCTGGTATTGCAGAGAAAACTTTTTTTAAATTATGTTTTATTATTATTATTATTATAAAAATATTTATTTATTTGGCTGCACTGGGTCTTAGTTGCGGCATGTGAATTCTAGTTCCCTGACCAGGGATCAAACCAGGGCCCCCGGCATTGGGAGCACGGAGTCTTAGCCACTGGATTATCAGGGAAGTCCTTATGCACCTTTTTTCTCTCCCTCTTCTCTCCTTCCCTGTCCCCTTCTCCTTCCTCTTCTCCCATCTTTAACCTCTCTCTTCCTTCTCTGGTCTTGTTGCCACCTGGGCCTCAGGTCTCTAGCTGCTTCCACCTTGTCGACCCTGAGGTGCTAAACACCGCCCTCCTCGGGCAGGCACTGTGGTCTTAGTTTCCCATCTGAGTGGGAAGAGGGTCCCTCCAGAGCCAGAGCACCCAGACACATCCAGGCTGCCTCTGCCATGGACTGGCAGCTCCCAGACTCTCTAGGGCTCAGTCACCCCGTCTGTACAATGGAAGGCCCTTCTGCTGGGGTCCTGAGGCATCAGTGAGAGAGAAGAGGGGAGAACGTAGATGCCTTGAGCTCCTCTGGGGCCTTAGAGGGCGCACCCATGACCCAGATTGCTGCCTGCCCCAGGCCCAGCCACTCCCCAGCTGCAGGCCTTGCTCTGCGGGCACTGACAAGAGCCTGGACCCCGATGGCTGACTTGTGTCTGGAAGTACACCAAACACCTGGCCAGCCCACCAACCAGGGCCAGGCAGATAAAGGGGAGCAGGGCATCTGGGGCCCAGGAGGTGGAACACAGCTGGAAGAGAGTGGAGGGCGGGTACCAGATGACGGGGAAGGCTCCCTGGAAGCACAGGACACCACCTCTGTGTAATCACCCCGACACCATACATAGCTGTGCTGTCTTATCTCTGATGATCCGCAAACCACTCTGTGAAGTGGGTAGTGTCATTAGCCACACTTTACAGATGAGAAAGCTGAGGTTCAGAGACGCTTACCTGCCCTGGTTCCCTAGCAGGTAGATAGCAGAGGCAGCATTAAGCCCTGGCCTATCTTGCTCCAGCTACCGCTCTAACCATGGTGCTGAGTTGCCTCCCAGAAGATAAAATATCTATTAGCTGGTTTAGTATTAGTGACTAAGAGTATGGGTTCTGCAGTCAGGCTGCCACAATCCCAGCCCTGCCACTCACTGTGTGACCTTGGGCAAGTAACTCAACCTCTCTGAGCCTCAGTTTTCTCATCTGTAAAATGGGAGTAATCATAATGCTACCTCATAGCTCAGTTGGTAGAGAATCTGCCTGCAATGCAGGAGACCCGGGTTCAATTCCTGAGTTGGGAAGATCCTCTGGAGAAGGAAATGGCAACCCACTCCAGTATTCTTGCCTGGAGAGTCCCATAGACAGAGGAGCCTGGCAGGCTACAGTCCACGGGGTCATAAGAGTAGGACACGACCTAGCGATTAAACCACCACCACCATAATGCTATCTACCCCGTAGCCCTGCTGCAGCATTAAGAAAGTTCATGCATATAAAGCACTCAGAATAGTGCCTGGCCAGCCTGGATGGGAAGGGAACTTGGAGGAAAATGGATACATGTATATATATGGCTGAGTCCCTTTGCTGTTCGCTTGAAACTGTCACAATATTGTTAATCAGCTATATCTCCATATAAAATAAAAAGTTAAAACGAAAAAAGAGTAGTGCCTGGCACATAAAGAGCTCTCTTTGAATGTTTGCTATCATTAGCTCTGCTCCTAGAGATGAAAGGCAGACTTGCTGTCTTCATTCCCTTCTGATTTTCCTTCAGTTCCCATGGAATTAACCTGTGTTTGGAGACCTTCAGGTGATGCGGGACTCCTCCTTTCCCTCCCAACACCCCCGAAGATGGGGACAGCGCCAGGTCTCCTTGGCTAGAGTCCCTGGAAATGTTTCAAAATGAGCAGCATCAGCTGACAATTTTCCTCCTAGGCAGGAGACAGAGTGGCTTGGGGATCCCCGTACATGGAGGAAAGAGTGGGCTGGGTGGCTGGGAGACCCCAGCCTGTGTGATTCAAGGGGCTGGTAAATAGGAGCCTGACAAGGACCCACACCTGGAGGGAAATCAGGTTCGCCCCTCCACACACACACTCACACACCTCTGCTGCCACGTGCCAGCCTTTTTTCCCCTAATACCTGCCGCCCCACTCTTCCCAGCTGCAGGTGCCAATGGGCCTGTGGCCTGAGGGTAACAACACACATGGTAACATTCTCACCCCACCACCGGCACCCCTTGGAGGGCTGGCGCCCATGCCCGCCTGGGCCCAGATTCAGGTTGGGCACCTGCAAAAACCAGGACAGGCGTCTCAGGACCACCCCAGCCCCTCCCTGAACTGCTCACCTGCTCACAAGCCTCGGGGGTCCCTCGGCAAGCTCCTGCAGCCACCAGTGGCCTCTGCGCCCAGATGAGCTCACACCTGCTCCAGCTGGCAATAGGTCCCGGCTCCCGCGCCCTGGGGGCAGCTCCCAAACCCCTGACTCATGCCCCCGCCTCCTAATCTGCCCGCCCCACAGGCCCTAGGAGCCCCTTCCACCCCCCCTGCCCCGCTGCCACTGGGCGCCTGGTAAACAGAGCTATCTCTCACCTACATCTGGACAGCTGTGAGGCTGGCCCACTCCACCCAACCCCACTGGCCAGCCCCCAAGGCCTCCCAAGGCCCTCCTGGCCCCTACGATTCTCCTGGGTCTTCCTTCATGGACTAGCCTTTGACGGCTAGTTTTGGAGCACCCAGCCTCCCGGCAGGTCCGCCCCAACCTTGGATGCACCTGTCCTGCCTCTGTCCATCCTCACTCCGGCCAGACCCCTCTGCTCAGGCCCCAAGCTGCACAGTGCTTGCTTTCTCCTCCCTCTGTTCTGGTGCCCTCCCTCGGGGGCTCACTCACTCTTCCTCTGTAGCCATCCCCTCCACCCCCAGCGGAACCAGCTCAAACAGCCCCTTCCCCTTCTTGCCCCAGGCTAGGGCAACCCAGCCACCCTCTCCTCAAGAATGCAACTGGCTCTGAAGAACTGGCACCTGGACGCTAAGACGCTGCCCCTCTGTCAACCTGAAACAATCTCAGGTCAATACAAACAACGTCCCCACACGGTGCACTGAGCTCACAAAGCCCCAATGTCTGGGCACACTGGCTCCTCTGTCGGGAGCCCGGCCCAGGCCCCCGGACCAGAGCAGCCACATTCTCGGCCCCCGCTGTGGCCCTCCCCTCACCCCCCAGCAGGGCAGTCTCTGCTCTTGGGGACTGAGGGTGTTGCTGGAGCTGGTCACCTGTTCCTGGACTGAAAGATGAGTTCAGATCGGCAAGGATGAACAGAGGTTTGAAAGCAGACAGAAAGGGGATTTTGTGGACACTGCAGAGAGGGAGGAAACTGTCCCAGCCCCGCTGGAACCAGCCTGATTGTGGGACGTGGGACAAATGCCTGCCCCTCTCTGGGCTTCTGTGACCTCATCTATAAAGGAAGAATGCCGGTTCTGCGGCCACCAGCCTGGGGATTTCCTGCTTGAGATTCGAACAATAGCAACCCAGAGACCAGGTCAGAGAGGTGGCATACCCAGCAATTCCACAGCCATTTCCTGGGTCTCACCACGATCCCGCACGTGCCCAGCCCTGGCAGAGGGAGAAAGGGAATCCTGTTTGCTGAGGAATCTGCTCCAGGCACTGCCCTGCGGGCCTTCACCTGGTGGTCACATTTAATCCTTACAGCCGCCCCCCCCCCCCCCGCCACAACCCCCCATTTGACAGAGAGGTAAAGTGGCTTCCCAGTAAAAAGAATAACCCATGACGGGACTTCCCTGGTGATTCAGTGGTTAAGACACTGCACTCCCAAGGCAGGGGTCATGGGTCTGATCCCACATGTCACACCACTCAGTCAAAAAAAAGAAAGAAAGAACAACCAATGAATGGACATCCGCTCTGTTCAGGTTTCTGTGCCTGGGGCTTCACACACATCTCTCTCTGAGCTCTGCAAGCCCCTCTGAGGAAGGCGCTGTTTATTATTGCTCTTTCCCTCTTACAGATGGGGAAGCTGGGTGGAGAGGTGGACGAATCCCCCCAGGCCCCTCCACTGGTGTTCTGCCTGATGCCAAGCCCTGGGCTCCCTCCTGCCACCCTTGGCCTTGATGCCAGTAGAAGCAGAGGTCCTGGTGAAAGGAGGCCTCCCAGTGCTCCATGGTGGTGCTCAGTTTCCCAGCTGGTGGCATGTGTCCCAAGGCCCGGTCCAGACTGGGCTGTTTCCTGTGGTGCATGGCAGTGAATGAACGCCAGATGTAGGCCCCGCCTTCCCTGCACAGCCCAGAGGGCCCAGGCACCTAGCCCTCTGCCTATCTCTGAAGCTGAGAGGCGGCCAAGTGAAGGAGGCAGCCAGAGAGCACCTCTCCCAGGGCCAGAAAGGACCAGCAGCTAGCTAGGTGGGAGGCAAGGAGATGGCGGGATGACATGGGAATATCTGGCTTAGGAGGAGAATCTACCCAGCTGTTCTGCAGGTACCAGCCCCTCGCAGCCCAAAAGTCCCCCAGGCAGCCTCAGAGCAGATGGGCCTCTGGTCGTTCCTCCTCACACCACGTGCTCTTGATCATTCTTGTCACCTTGACTTTGGCGGATGTCCCCCCCAAATCTGCCCAACGTCACATTTCTCTTGTTTTAAAGATTTTCCAGGCAGAAGTGATGGCTCTTCTCACTCATTTTATTCCAGTTTGGACTCGGGTCAGTTCAATTCAGGCACTGGGGAGATAAGACAAGAGAGAGGCTCCCTTCCCCTCGCCATGCCCCTGGACTGGATCAGAGGCCTGGACTCTGGGGAACTGAGCGGAGCTCCAGGACGTCTTGACAGGACATTGGATCAGTCCACCCCGCAACCCCCTCATCCTCATCACTTACAGCCCCTTTTGCCATCCCAACCCCACCATTTTCTACAGCATGAAGGGAGGCACTTACCTGGTCCCTCTCCAAGGTCCGTGGATGCCTTTGTCAAAGTTTGGGCTCGTCAAAGTCAGTGTCAAGGTCAACTGTGGCAGGAGTGAGGTGAACTGAGGCTGAAGCCCCTAGCCAGGTCTGCGGAAGTCGCCTGGTGACTTGGTTGCAGACCCATCTGATGTTATTCCAGACCACGCAGTAAAGATCTATGTGTTGGGACAGGTTGTCCCCGAGGGAGGCCCTGTGGACTGACTGTGACACTCTCCTGAAGGGAGGAGTCCTTCTTATTTTCAATCGGCTTGGGACACGGTCAGTCCTCAGTGAGAAGTGAGGATTTGGCAGGGTACTGAGGAAGGGAGGGCTGCTTCCTTTCTCTTGGCCTGAAGAAACAAGAGGCTGAGACTCTGTGAGGGGGTGGGGTGGGGTCATGGTGGTTAGGTGACCTGCCCCCTCCAATGGGCGTGGCAGCAAGGTGTTAGGTGGGCCAGTGACCACTAAAGGTAGACCCACCTAGTAATCTCACACCTACTCTTCAGTCCCCAGCGGGTCATCCTCCAATGCTCTCCCCAGAAACCCAGCAAAGAAAGCCTTGCTGGACAGTTCCTCTGTGGGAACAGAAGGGGGGGTCTGGGCCCAAGACCAGAGCAAAGCAGCCATGATGAGCAGTGGCAGCTAAGGTGAGTGGATGTCCAGATAGCATGGGGTGACCACTGAAGGGGACTGGCGGAGGGGACAAGTTCTGACCAGATGACCTGGACTCATGGGTATTGCCTAGTGAAGACATGACTTCCTGTGCCTTCTCGGACTGGGGACTCAGACCGCTAGGATTTTGCCCTAAAGGCACATGCCCCATGGCTAGGAGGACATTTAGGTTCGGTGGGAACTGCTGCGGCAGGTGGTTCTGCCCTTGGTTAAGTGACCTTGAGCTGACTACCTCCTCTCTCTCGTGTTGGTTTTCACTCTGGGCCATTGTGTGGACCAAATGGGATGACAGATGGAAAGGGGCTTGAGAACATAATCTGCTCTGGATGCAGGTAAAGGTCTGAGTCGTGAATAGGGAAAATGAGCCATGGAGAATGAAGGTCCCCTGTGGCTCAGGTGACGAGGGCCACACAGCATCCATCCTCAAGGAATTCAATGGAGACAGTGGGTGTTAGCACATAACCAGAGTGTGACAACAACAGGGGGGTGTGGACAAAGAATGGGGGCCCCGAGGAGGAGTAATTTAGGAAGTGAAGATGTCTCCAAGGGGTCCTCTGAGCTTAGTCTTAGGAAAGTCCATGAGACTTACCCTGGTGGCCCAGTGGTTAAGAACCCACTCTTCCACAGCAGCTGGCACGGGTTCAATTCCTGGTCAGGGAATTAAGCTCCCTCATGCCTCACGGCACAGCCAAAAAGATTGAAATGGGTAAAATAACAATCAGAATAATAGAATAATCTGAAAAAAATAAAGTTTTAAAGAAAAATCCATCAAGAGAAATGGAAACAAGCCTTCTCAGGCCGGGGGCACAGAGCTGGAAGGCACAGCACGGGTTGAGGACGAGAGCGGCGTCGGGTGAATGGAGCAGAGCAGTGATCTTTGTGGCTGTGAATGGACCAGTCATCCTTATAGAAAGGGGTGAGGGGTGGGGGGGGGGAAGCAGGGGAATTGGACTGCAAGTGGAAAGTTGTGTTCCGAGATGAGCTGGTCCAGCCCTCCTCTCCTGGAATCCTGTACCACTTGACTTGCATCCCCCCCACGTTGGGCTGGCCTGGGGCGGGGGCAGGCATCCTGCAAGGAAGCTTCTGTCTGTCTGGGGGCAGCCAGGTCAGATCTTGCAAATATAAGACACTCAGAGATATGAACTGGGAGTCAACAGGATCCCCTGGGAGCTGAGTGCTCCAGGAAGAGGGGGAGGAGGGTTCCAGCAGGGCCTTGAAGGATGGATAGGGTTTCTCCAAGGGTGGAGAAGGAGGGAAGTCAAAGGGGGGCCTTGGAGAGCTGGGAGGCCCACCTGCCTCTCCAGAGATCACGGGGTAAGGGGTGGCATGGGGGGTGGCCCAGGGAATAGAATCTGTTCAAGGGGCCTCAAGTTGAGGCTGTGAGCTCTCTCAGAGTTTTGACACTTGCTCTTCTCAGAAGGTTCTGTGTTCTCTAGGTTTCTAGGTCTTTTTTTTTCTTTTTTGGCCACATGGCTTGGCTTGCAGGATCTCAGTTCTATGACCAGAGGTTAAACACAGACCAAGGCAGTGAAAGCCTGAAATCCTAACCACTAGGCCATCAGGGAACTCCCTAGGCTTCTGGGTCTTTACACATGCTGTTCCCTTGTCCTGAGGCTCCTTTCCTTTCTATATCTGTTGAACTGAAGCCTCAGGGCTCAGCTCTTGCACCCCCGACTCTGTGAAGCCTTCCTCCTCCCACACTCCTCACCCCTGGCATCTTGAAATGGCTCAGCCGAAGCCCACCTGTGCCACAGCCGGTCTGGGCTCTACTGGGATGATCCATGTATGGCCCGGTCTTTCTCCTCCACAGATTGTAAGCCCTCAGGACAGAGACCATTGCTCAGTCCAGTAAACCTTGCCCACAGCTCTGCCCAAAGTTGATGGTTCATATGTGTTGACTTTGAATGGAATCAATCAAAAATCGGTCCCTTAGCCCACAGCTGAAAGCATGGATGAGACAATTACCATTTGAAAAAGACCATATGGGTGATACGTGTTCACAATATTGTTTTATTCTAACCTTTACCTCTAAACACAAATAGGTAAAGAAAGTCTGGCCTCATCCAGTCTTTGCTTGGTTCCTCACGCCCCCAATCGAGGCACTTCCTTGATTCTTCTGTTTCCCTCACCCTGCATCCAACCACAGCTCATTCTATTGGCTCCACCTCCACGGTCCCATCCTCTTCTCTCCATCTCTACTGTTTCTCCCCAGGTCCACCGTCCTGCTCCTCCATCACCCCAGGACCCTGGAACCTGGCCTCCTGGATTCACTGGGGGCCCTTACAATGCAGGGGCCACCTGGCATTCAGAGTGACCTTTGAGAAACAGAGATCAGAAGACATCACTCCCCTGGGTAAAATCCTTCATGAATTCCCCACACACATTCCTTGCTCCGGGCTATTCCTGCCCTCCTCTCCCCACTGCCTTTCTGTTCTGTCTGGGCAGCAGCATCATTCCTGCCTGGGTCTCCCCACCCCGCCTGGATGCTCCTCCCCAACCTCCGTCTGCCTATTCAGGTCTCAAATCAAATGTTACCCCCACATCTTTTATCATCCACTTAGAGAAAACTCCAACCACTCTATCCCACGTCGAGGAAAATCAGGATGGGCCATGTATGAGAGAAAGTCTCAAACTGTATTGGCTTACGCAAGACCAAAGTTTATTTCTCTTTGATGTGAAAGCCTGGAAGTAGAAGGTCTAGGGGCTTCCCCTGTTCGATTCCTGGGTTGGGAAGTTGCCCTGGAGAAGGGATAGGCTACCTGTTCCAGTATCCTTGGGCTTCCCTGGTGGCTTAGGCAGTAAAGAATCCACCTGCAGTGCGGGAGACCAGGGCTTGATCCCTGGGTTGGGAAGATACCCTGGAGGAAAGCAAGGCAATCCACTCCAATATTCTTGCCTGGAGAATTCCATGGACAGAGGAACCTGGTGGGCTACAGTCCACAGGGTCGCAGAGAGTCGAACACGACGGAGTGACTAAGCACAGCACAGCGCAGGAGGTCTAGGCTGGTCCCCCATAGGATCAGGAACCCTACCCAGGTATCTTCCATCTGTGGCATTATCAGAGGATGTTTTTCTTCTCCTGGTCCAATATGGCTGTGTGAGCTTCAGCTATCACTGCTGCATTCTCACCAATTGGAAGACATGCCCTTTTCTTTAAGGATATTTCCCAGCGGTAGCTTCTGCTTACATCCCTTTAGTTAGGACTTAACCTCATGGCTACACTGAGCTTCAAGGGAGCCAGCCATCTGCCCAGAGTTACACAGGAAAAGGAGGAGTGGAATTGTCCAGTTCATTCCCTGGATGGGGAATCAAGATCTTGCAGTTAAAAAAAAAAGAGAGAATGAAAATGAGAGGACACCCAGGAATCTCAGCCAGGATCACATCACCTGCTTTTTCCTATCAGGTGATAATTTCCCATTCAATTTATTGTTCTCTCTCTCCACTAGACCATGAACTCCATGAAGATAAGTTCTTTTTATTTTTATACTTATTAAAAACTTACTGTAGTAATAGTTGACTTAAAATAATATGTAAGTTTTAGGTGTACAACATAGTAATTCACAGTTTTTAAAGACTATATGCCCTTTGTAGTTATTATAAAATGTTAGCTATATCCCCTGTGGAGTAGAATATATCCTTGTAGCCTGTTTATTTTATACAGAGTAGCTTGTTGAAGACAAATTCTTTGCTAGGCTTGTCCATCACTGTACCTAGCACAGGGTAGGCTCTGCATTTTTATTAAATGAAAGATTGAAAGGCTCTCCACAATAATTAGATGAAGGATGCATTCTCATTCCCATTTTACAGATGGTGACATGCTGGCTTCCCTGATCCTGCAGCTCCACCCTGAATTAGTTAGAAGCCAGGACACAAATACCTGGAGTCTGTAAATGCCATTTCCCTAGGAAATTCTGTCTCAAACTCTCATTTACGCTGCCTTTAGCCTCAATGGGATAAACACAAGAAATGATTGGGATAAGTTTCTGTAACCTTTCTGCTACTCACTAGGTGAGGCTGTTACATAGGATCCATGAGATAAATGCCTCCTTGAATTAGGCACATTTCATCCTTCCTTCCCAGGGCTGTTAGGAAGATTAAATGAGATAACACATGGGAAAGCTCTTTGAAAAAGACTCCGTGGTCACTAGATGGTCGGCCCCTACTGTATGCAGAAACACAGAACACAGCTCACTGAGGCTAAGCTTCTTAGGCCCCAAGAACTCTTTAGTAAGAGAATGAAGTGGTCAGGGAAGGCTTCAAGGAGGAAGCATTCCTCCCCACCCTCAGCCCTTTGTGTTGTCCAGCTTGTGGGATCTTAGTTCCCAGACCAAGGGTCAAACCTGGGGCCTCGTCACTGAAAGCACAGAGTCTTAACCACTGGATGGCCAGGGAATTCCCAAGGAAGAGGCATCTTGAAAGGTGGTACTCTAGTGTAGAACATTTGACCAAATTATCTCTGTTCCCTGTGTGCTGACCCCTGAGGTCATTACCTTTTTCCAACCTAGTCCACAGGAGCCTGCATCTTCCCAGCCTTGCCAAGACTATCTCATCCATCTCTAATCCCACCATCTAGCCCCAGGGGTGAAAGCACAAACCACAAGTGGAGACAGCAGCTCTAGGGTGCTCACACATCCCCAGAGACCACAGGGCTTTGAAATGAGGAAGAGCTGGGGACTTCCCTGGCAGTCCAGCAGTTAGAACTTTGCCTTCCAATGCAGGAGGTATGGGTTCGGTCCCTGGTTGGGGAGCTAAGATCCCACATGCCTCACAGCCACCTCCCCAAAAAACCCAAAACAAAACAGAAGCAATATTGTAATAAATTCAATAAAGACTTAAAAAAAAAAAAAGACTAAAAATTGCTGTTGTTTTCACTCACCAAGTCGTATCTGACTCTTTGCAACCTCATGGACTGCAGTACGCCAACCTTTCCTGTCCTTCAGTATCTCCCGGAGTTTCCTCAAATTCACATCCATTGAGTCCGTGATGCCATCTACCCATTTCATCCTCTGCCGCCCTCTTCTCCTTTTGCCTTCAGTCTTTCCCAGTATCAGGTCTACATTTTTATAAATCTTAAAAAAAAAAAAAAAAAAAAAGGAAGAGTTTAGTCTTAGAATAAGCCCCAGCCCAGAGTGGGACACTGAAATCTCTCCACCTTGTCTTTTTCCCATTAAGTAGCAACCCCTGACCCTCTGCTTCCTCATCCAGACAGGAATATTTGATTGCAGGGCATAAAGACCACCTTTCCTAAGGTCAGCTATCGTTACTCACAGGCTGTGCAACTGTTGATCCTCACAAAACTGGAGGAAAAGGGAGGACACAGAGAGGTCATGTAACCAGAGGTCACACAGCTTGTCGGCAGCCACCCGGAGCAGGATTCGCTCACAGACAGCCACGGTCCACAGCTTGGGATGGGGACAGGGAGGGAAACCTCTCAAGGAAATGGCTCTTCTGGGTCAGTGAGAGTTCAAGGCCATGCAGGCCAGGGCCCAGGACCAGGGCAGGGGCGGGGCTGCAACAGACTGGAAACTGCCGCCCTCTAGACTGACCCGGGCCTGCAGGGCGGGCGGGCCAGAGTTCCTTGGATCTCCTGGGAGAGGCTCAACACCCTCCTCTCACCACTGGGGGCCCAGGTGACCCCAGACACAGGCCTGGGTGGGGTGCTTTATACCCAAAGGACCTGCGGGGAGATGCAGAGAGCCTGAGGGCTGGGGGAGAACCTGCTGGAGTCCAGGGAGCAGGGGGCCTCCACGAGAGAGACAACAGGTCCTGCAGCCTCTGTGCATGGGAGCAGGGATCCGGGCGTGGGGAACCCTGTGTGGGCAGAGAGCCTATAGAGAGGGTCCTCTCTTCCTTCCCGCATGCTCCAGGGACCTGCTGACCACACATGCCTACCCGCCCCTCCCCCCCCTCCCCCCGCCACAACCAGCCACTCCTGGCCCCTAAGGATAAAAGTCCAAATTCTTCCTTCTGACCTCCTGGCCTGGTCTTCCTGTCTGTGAACTTGCGCCTGATCCCAGGCCTTGCCCAACTGATCCTAGCCTCCATGCTCTCCCTTGAACTAGTTAGAGGTTAAAATTGAGCTCAGTCCCTTCTCCCGTCCAGGCAGCTACCCTTCGGTTGACCCAGCACAGACGACCGCCAGTCCTCTTGCGGGGATCTCCTCCCCTCCCTGCGGGGCCCCCTGTGATTGTCACCCTCTGCTTTCAGGGCGGGCCTGCACCCAATAGGAGCTCAGGACTAGGGGTGGCAGGGACTGACCACGGCTATCCAGGCTGTCAGCCACCCAGTTGGAAACTGCCTCTGCCCTCCCTCTTTCTCACCCTTTGGAATACTCAGAACCAGGGGCTTCCCTGGTGGTCCACTGGTTAAGACTTCACGTGCTTCCAATGCAGGGGGCCTGGGTTCGATTCTTGGTCAGGGACTAAGATCCCACACGGTGCGTGGTGTATTTAAAAAGGTAAAATGGAATGAAATAGAACTACGGAGTGGCCACTTCTGCCGGGTGGGAAGGCGTGGGAGGCGGGGGGCGATTTGTGCCTGCCGTGCCTGTGTTCACTAGTGAGTGTCTGTGTGACAAGACAGGTGTTGGTGGACCCTGGGGGAGAGGAAGAAGGTGGGAGGGTATGAGCTTCCACCCTCCCTCTGTCTTGCCCCTGGCCCGTCTCTCACTTATATCCTTTGGGATCCACGGTAGACCCACCCCTCCTCCGGGCAGGTGGGTCTCCCTGTCAGTCTGGGCCTCCCCTGCGCCCCAGTCTGTGAAAGCTTCTCTCTCCATCCCTGCTGGAGGTCAGATGGCTTCTTCAGAAAAGAGCCCAGCCTGACTTGGGGGACTGCCCCTCCCTCAGCGAACAGCTCCACCCCTTCTTGGCCTCTTATATCTTCTGAAGCAGATGTGTGGGGCCTCTGCCTGACAGCTGATGGCAGAGTCTGTCTCTGGGGGCCTGAGCTCATGGGTGTGTCTCCCACTGGGTATGTGTCTCTGTGTGTATGTGTGTGGGCAGGGGGGTGGTGGTGGGAGGAGTTGTAGTTAAACCAATGGCTTTGGAGTCAAACCAGCTGGGTCTAGCCTCTTGCTAGCTGTGTGACCTTGAGTAAGTTTCCAGATGTCTTTGAAGTCTCAGACTCTTCACCCATAACATCCAGTCTCCTGGAGAGGCTGTGCAGGGGGAATGAGATGTGGTCCAGGAAGCGCTTAGCACAGCTGCAGTCACATAGTAAAGTCTGCTAAATGGTAGGTTTGGTGGTTAAGAGAAAACCCCAGTGAGCACCACAGTCCTTCGATATGTTGGACCTTGAGGTCTGATGCTCCTGGCAGGTGAGGGTAGATGCCCAAAGGCCTGGCCGATAGGGAAGGGGGAAAGCAAGGCCACTGGGTCACCCAAACCCTGACCCTTGCTTCTCCTCCTTCGGCAACTATTCTTGTCAGGGGACCTTGAGCTGCCCACCCCCCACTCCCAGCAGGAAGGCTGAACTCTGGGGAAACCTCAGGAGGGAAACCTCTGTTCTTCCCTTGAGCTCTTGGTTTTCCTTGAGGGGACGCCAGCCAGCTCCAGCAGACCCAGCTTAATAACTCAACTGTCCCCCTGAGAGCATGGATGAGGCCAGAGAGCCCGGATGAGGCCAGAGAGCCCCAAAGTGCAAACTGCTTTTTGTTTAATTTTTTTTTTAAGCAGCACTTTTTAATTTTTATTTTATATTCAGGTTGATTTATACTGTTGTGTTAGTTTCAAGTGTACAGCAAAGTAATCCAGTTATACCTACACATGTATCCATTCTTCTTCTGATTCAGGTTATTACAGAATATTGAGTTCCCTGTGCTATACAATAGTTCCTTGCTGATGATCTATTTTATATATAGTAGCTTGTATATGTTCATCCCAAACTCCTAAACTCCCAAACTCCCCCCTTGTTTCTTTTTGAATAGACCTGGAGCAGCCAATCAGGAACCAGAGCCTCAGCTCTACACTTCCACTGGTTAATTTCAAGTGGGGCCTGACTGTTAGTGCTGAAGGGTCCTGGGTAGGGCAGGGTGGGGAGTACAAAGCAGTGTCTGCACAGGCCTGGGCCCCTATCTCAGGATCCAGTGTTGTCAGCTGGGCAATTTGGGAGGGGCCCACATTAACTCATCTTGTCTGGGAGAAAAACAACACTGGCTCTGATACTTGAGGGGAGAGAAGGATGGGGGAAGGGTTTACAGTCTATGCCTTAGTTTTTATTTAATTTATCTGGCTATGCCTGCTCTTATTTGTGGCATGTGGGAGTTTCTGCTGTGGCATGTGAACACTTAGTTGTGGCATGTGGGATCTAGTTCCCTGACCAGGGATTGAACCTGGGCCCCGTGGACTGGGAACGCAGAGTTTTAGCCACTGGACCACCAGGGAAGCCCCTGTGCCTCAGTTTTCCTTTGGATAACTGGAGGAGATGCGGTTTTCTAAGCCTCAACTTTGAGAAGATGAGGAAGTTAGTTTACTTATTCATCTAAGAAGCAGGTCCACAGCATTTATTTTGCATCTATTAATGTGTCAGGCACCCTGCTAGGTGCTTGGGGATACAGAAAGCCAGGCAGACAGGCCTGGTAACCTCAGAGTCTGGGGGAGAGTAAAGACTGCTGTCCTGAGACTGTGCGGACAATGGCAACAGCCCAGAACCCATGGGAGCTTCCTGTGTAAAAAAATCACTTCATTTTGGCCAGCAAACCCCAGGAGGGAGCAGGGATTCCCTCTTGTGGTTTAGCAGAGAGGTAAACAGATGCGCTCAAATCAATATAGCAGGTGTGTCTGTGAAGGAATGAGCCCATGGCGAGGGGGATATGTTTATCTCAGTTGGGAAGCCCTAAAGGGCGGCTGCTAAGAAGGCCTGCCGGTACCTGCGGTGCATGGGCACCCTCATCCTTCTGCCTCATCTGCCCACAGATCCCAAGCCTTGCATGACCAGAGGGCATCCTCTCACACCCCAGGCTCTGGTGCTGGACGATGTCACCCAGACCAAACGTGGCCCAACTCCTGGATTTGGCTCCACTAAGCTCTTCAGTGTTTGTGTGTGTGCTCAGTTGCTCAGTCGTGTCCGACTCTTTGGGACCCTATGGACTGTAGCCTACCAGGCTCCTCTGTCTGCAGAATTTTCTAGGCAGGACTACTAGAGTGGGTTGCCATTTCCTTCTCCAGGAAATCTTCCTGGCCCAGAGACTGAACCTGAGTCTCTTACATCTCCTGCACTGGCAAGCACACTTAAGTTCTTTGACCAAAGGAGATATGATTGCCAGGGTGATAGTGGCTTCCATGTCCTGGGGTAGCCAGAAAACTTTCAAGGATGTCAAGGGGCTGTACTGAGAAGTCCTTCTGTTGGGCAAGGACAGGGTGAGCATCAGAAAGAAAGATATAATTAGGCTAACTTAAAATAAACCAGGTGTGAGACACAGCAAGGCACCGCAGACAGGATGCCTTGCGGGTCAAAACGTGCTTATGGCACTGGACAGGCCAGTGCAGGAGAAATGGCCCTCCTTGTGCCCAAAGGGGGCAGAAAATGAAGTTAAAAAAATGAGCACGGACATAAGATGCCTCTACCTGCTGACTGTAAGTTCCCTCTCTTCATTTTGTACTTTAAAAACAGAGTTGCGGGACTTCCCTGGTAATCCAATGGTTAGGTTAGGACTTTGCACTTTTACTTCAGAGACCTGGGTTTGATTCCCGGTCAGGGAACTAAAATCCTGCAAGCCACATGGCGCAGCCCCCAAACTCCACAAAACACAGAGTTTAGATCATCAGGAAATGACCATTCCAAATAGAACCCTCAATTTGCCTGATAACCAGACATAATACTTTTGGAAATAATCATATTTGTGCATGTTTTGCGAATCATTTAAGTGTTCAGAGAAGTCAGCCATGTTTTCATTATAGTATGTAATTGTATTAATAGTAACACCTCTATAGCTCAAGTGACTGAGTACAAATCTAACACTTACCAACTCTGTGACCTTGGGCAAGTGACTTCACCTCTCTGGGCTTCAGTCGCCTCAGGTGCAAAACAGAACAAGTTAGTTGTTCAGTCGTATCTGACTCTTTGTGACCCTGTGGACTGTAGTCCATCAGGCTCCTCTGTCCATGGAATTCTCCAGGCAAGAATACTGCAGTGGGTAGCCATTCCCTTCTCCAGGGGATCTTCCCGACCCAGGGATCGAACCTGGGTCTCCTGCATGGCAGGCAGATTCTTTATCATCTGAGCCACCATACTTACCTTTCTTGAAGGGCTGTTGTGAGGATTAATGAAGTAATATATGTAAGGCACGTCAAACAGTGCTTTGGGCATAATAAAGACAATATTCAGTGTTACCAATTTTTATCATCATTGTATTGGTAATTCATGTTTAAAACATTAGGAGAAATTTAATTTGTCAAATTCCTAAGTGTTAATTTGTGCTTGGGTGACTATCAGAGAGATTGGTTGTTTATTTTTATTTGCTTTTTCATTTATTTTTTGACTACACTGTGTGGCTAGTGGGATCTTAGTTCCCTGACCAGGGACTCAACCCAGGGCCACAGCAGTGAAAGTGCCAAGTCCTAACCATTGGCCCACCGGGGATCCCCTTTTTTATTTTATTTATTCTATTTTTTGATTGTTTAAAGTGATGTCAATTATTTAGTAGATACAGAAGGTTAATACACTGGAAGCAAAACAACGTTCAGGTAATAGTGAGGATTTCTCTCCATCAATAAAGATTTTTAAAGGTTGAAGTTTCTCCAGGGACGAGAGCCTGGTGGGTTGCCATCTATGGGGGCGCACAGAGTCGGACATGAGTGACGGACGTGACTTAGCAGCAGCAGCCTCCCACGAGGCCTGTAAACTTGTCTGCAGTGACACCACCGATCCTCTAGGGGGCTCAGGCTGTTCCATGGGACACTCAACTTCTCTGGAGCGCTCCACTCCCACCCTGAGGCACAGGCCACTCTGGACTTCCTCCCTCCGTCCTCCCCACTCTCCCTCCCCAACTTATTCCTTCCCCATAGCCCTAAAGGAGCTCAAGTCTATCCATAGAAATAACCACACAAGCTTCTTTTGACCCTAGAGAGGTTGCTCTGTTGCTCTCCTCTCCTTCAAATGCATAGTACTCTCCTCATTCTCTCACCTCTCATTCCCTCCTCTGCCCAAGACAGCTCAGCTTCTCCTCTATCTCCCCTTTCCACTAATAACCTGCAAGCTGTCAAGTCTCATGAACACTGCCCAGCTCCCCACCTGGGTTTCCTCATAGCATTTGACATGTGCAGCGTCTCCCTTCTTATAGGTATCTGCTCTCACTTCCCCTCCTATCTGTTGGATGGTTTCTCCTCTATCTTCTTGGCTGGCTCATCTTCCTCCTATCACCTCCCCCCACGTTGATGCTCCCCCAAGTTCATCTTTATTGGGCTATCTTCTCGCTCCACTCTGCATGCTCTGGCAACTTGGCCCTCATCCAAGGCGAACTAGCTCAGCCAGTGACAACCCAGTCTACCCAGTGCTCAAGCCAGAAACCTGGAAATGACTGCAAAGCCTCCACCTTATCTGGCTGATTACCAAGGAACTGCCCATTGACTTGTCTATAACTAATGACCTTTTAAAACCCAACTTGGAGCCTGTCACTCCTTGCTAATGTTCAGAACTCAAAGCTAGGGGTGGGGGAGAGAAGAGAGGGGATAGTTAGGGAATTGGGGATTGACATGTACACACTGCTGTGTTTAAAACGGGTAACCAACAAGGACTTACGCTATAGCAGAGAGCACTCTGCTCAATATTATGTAATAACCTAAATGGGGAAAGAATTAAAAAAAAGAGATACATGTATATGTAAAATGGAATCACTTTTCTGTACACTTGAGACTGTCACAACATTGTTAATCAACTATACTTCAATATAAAATAAAAAGTTAAAAAATCCCACTAATGTTCAGGAACTTCCCTAGTGGTCCAGAGGTTAAGACTCTGGGCTTTAGCTCCTGGGTTGGGAAACTAAGATCCTATATACCCTGTGGCTCAGCCAAAAAATATTTTTTTAAAATGCTAATGTTCAAATCCTGTAGCTGTGTATAACCTTGAGTTTCATTCTTCCTCTTCATTCTCTCCACTTATATACTAAACTACATGTAGATTCTATATGATTAGCACAGGCTATGGCACACAGTAGGTACTCAATAAATGTTTGTTGAACGTGCATACTGAAAGGTGAAGATAAGAAGATGAGAAATACATATACCATGCAGTTTCCAGTGGCCAAAGCTAGAACAATTTGAACAACAAAATAGAACAAATATCCATGAGTCCATATTGATATACTTAAGTAATTGCATAAATTAATAAGTGGAGCAGAAGACAAATTTCCCATGTGGAAGAATTCCAAATAATGTATCAATATATTAATGGTACTCCTCTCTCAAGGATGGGGAGCTTGACTCCCCTCACCCCCCTCTTTTAAACCATTTTTAAAAGTTTTTATTGAATTGGTTATTCATATGATACTGCTTCTGATTTGGTGTGTGGGGTCTTAGCTTCCTGACCAGCAATTGAACCTTCACCCTTTGCACTGGAAGGTCTATTCTTAATCACTGGACCAGGTAAGTCTCATGACTCCCCCTGCTTTAAGTGTGGGCTGCACATAGTGACTACTTAAAAAAAAAAAAACCTGCAAATTACAGTGGAATAACTTGACAAACACTAGCTCAGCCAGCAACAGAGTCAACATCATCAATTATAAATTGTGTTGATATTATGTACACTTGAGGTGATGGGATGAAAATGGGACTCTGTGATCTTCCTCCTCAAAATTCATAACTGAGTCTAATCATGAGAGAAGTATCAGACAGACAACAGCATGATGGTTAATTCCATGTGTCAACTTGGTTAGTCCACAGTACTCAGTTATTCTATCAAACCACTAATCTAGAGATCGCTATGAAGGTACGGGATTAATATCTACAATCTTTTGACTGTAACGCTGAAGAAACTGAAGTTGAACGGTTTTATGAAGACCTACAAGACCTTTTAGAACTAACACCCAAAAAAGATATCCTTTTCATTATAGGGGACTGGAATGCAAAAGTAGGAAGTCAAGAAACACCTGGACTAACAGGCAAATTTGGCCTTGGAATGCAGAATGAAGCAGGGCAAAGACTAATAGAGTTTTGCCAAGAAAATGCACTGGTCATAGCAAACACCCTCTTCCAACAACACAAGAGAAGACTCTACACATGGACATCACCAGATGGTCAACACCGAAATCAGATTAATTATATTCTTAGCAGCCAAAGATGGAGAAGCTCTATACAGTCAACAAAAACAAGACAGGGAGCTGACTGTGGCTCAGATCATGAACTCCTTATTGCCAAATTCAGACTGAAATTGAAGAAAGTAGGGAAAACCGCTAGACCATTCAGGTATGACCTAAATCAAACCCCTTATGATTATACAGTGGAAGTGAGTAATAGATTTAAGGGCCTAGATCTGATAGATAGAGTGCCTGATGAACTATGGAATGAGGTTCGTGACATTGTACAGGAGACAGGGATCAAGACCATCCCCATGGAAAAGAAATGCAAAAAAGCAAAATGGCTGTCTGGGGAGGCCTTACAAATAGCTGTGAAAAGAAGAGAGGCGAAAAGCAAAGGAGAAAAGGAAAGATATAAGCATCTGAATGCAGAGTTCCAAAGAACAGCAAGAAGAGGTAAGAAAGCCTTCTTCAGAGATCAATGCAAAGAAATAGAGGAAAACAACAGAATGGGAAAGACTAGAGATCTCTTCAAGAAAATTAGAGATACCAAGGGAACATTTCATGCAAAGATGGGCTCGATAAAGGACAGAAATGGTCTGGACCTAACAGAAGCAGAAGATATTAAGAAGAGGTGGCAAGAATACACGGAAGAACTATACAAAAAAGATCTTCATGACCCAGATAATCATGATGATGTGATCACTAATCTAGAGCCAGACATCTTGGAATGTGAAGTCAAGTGGGCCTTAGAAAGCATCACCACTAACAAAGCTAGTGGAGGTGATGGAATTCCAGTGGAGCTGTTTCAAATCCTGAAAGATGATGCTGTGAAAGTGCTATACTCAATATGCCAGCAAGTTTGGAAAACTCAGCAGTGGCCACAGGACTGGAAAAGGTCAGTTTTCATTCCAATTCCAAAGAAAGGCAATGCCAAAGAATGCTCAAACTGCTGCACAATTGCACTCATCTCACATGCTAGTAAAGTAATGCTCAAAATTTTCCAAGCCAGACTTCAGCAATACATGAACCGTGAACTCCCTGATGTTCAAGCTGGTTTTAGAAAAGGCAGAGGAACCAGAGATCCAATTGCCAACATCCGCTGGATCATGGAAAAAGCAAGAGAGTTCCAGAAAAACATCTACTTCTGCTTTATTGACTATGCCAAAGCCTTTGACTGTGTGGATCACAGTAAACGTGGAAAATTCTGAAAGAGATGGGAATACCAGACCACGTAACCTGCCTCTTGAGAAATCTGTATGCAGGTCAGGAAGCAACAGTTAGAACTGGGCATGGAACAACAGACTGGTTCCAAATAGGAAAAGGTGTACATCAAGGCTGTATATTGTCACCCTGCTTATTTAACTTATATGCAGAGTACATCATGAGAAATGCTGGACTGGAAGAAACACAAGCTGGAATCAAGATTGCCAGGAGAAATATCAATAACCTCAGATATGCAGATGACACCACCCTTATGGCAGGAAGTGAAGAGGAACTAAAAAGCCTCTTGGTGAAAGTGAAAGTGGAGAGTGAAAAAGTTGACTTAAAGCTCAACATTCAGAAAATGAAGATCATGGCATCTGGTCCCATCACTTCATGGGAAATAGATGGGGAAACAGTGGAAACAGTGTCAGACTTTATTTTTGGGGGCTCCAAAATCACAGCAGATGGTGACTGCAGCCAGGAAATTAAAAGATGCTTACTCCTTGGAAGAAAAGTTATGACCAATCTAGATAGCATATTCAAAAGCAGAGACATTACTTTGCCGACTAAGGTCTGTCTAGTCAAGGGTATGGTTTTTCCTGTGGTCATGTATGGGTGTGAGAGTTGGACTGTGAAGGCTGAGCACCGAAGAATTGATGCTTTTGACCTGTGGTGTTGGAGAAGACTCTTGAGTCCCTTGGACTGCAAGGAGATCCAACCAGTCCATTCTGAAGGAGATCAACCCTGGGATGTCTTTGGAGGGAATGATGCTTAAAGCTGAAGCTCCAGTACTTTGGCCACCTCATGCGAAGAGTTGACTGATTGGAAAAGACTCTGATGCTGGGAGGGATTAGGGGCAGGAGGAGAAGGGGACGACAGAGGATGAGATGGCTGGATGACATCACGGACTCAATGGATGTGAGTCTGAGTGAACTCCGGGAGTTGGTGACGGACAGGGAGGCCTGGCGTGCTGCGATTCATGGGGTCACAAAGAGTCGGACACGACTGAGCGACTGAACTGGACTGAACTGAACTGAATTGGATGGTTCTCATCCAATCAGCTGAAAGCCCATAAGAGAAAAACTAAGGGTTCCTTGAGGAAGGAGAAATTCTGTGAACTGCAATGTCAGTGCCTGCCCTACAGATTTCAGACTTGTCTAACCAGCCCTCACAATTGACTAAGTCATTTCCTTGGCAATAAAACAGTAAATCAATCAATCAATCTTCTCTCTTTCTCTGTAAATATTTATCTATAAATATATCTAGAAATACACAAATATATCTATCAGTTCAGTTCAGTTCAGTTCAGTTGCTCAGTCGTGTCCGACTCTTTGCAACCCCAATAATCGCAGCACGCCAGGCAACACCACAGTTCAAAAGCATCAGTTCTTCAGCTTCAGCGTTCAACTTTCTTCACAGTCCAACTCTCACATCCATACATGACTACTGGAAAAACCATAGCCTTGACTAGACAGACCTTAGTCAGCAAAGTAATGTCTCTGTTTTTGAATATGCTATCTAGGTTGGTCATAACTTTTCTTCCAAGGAGTAACTGTCTTTTAATTTCCTGGCCGCAGTCACCATCTGCTGTGATTTTGGAGCCCCCCAAAATAAAGTCTGACACTGTTTCCACTGTTTCCCCATCTATTTCCCATGAAGTGATGGGACCAGATGCCATGATCTTCATTTTCTGAATGTTGAGCTTTAAGCCAACTTTTTCACTGTCCTCTTTCACTTTCATCAAGAGGCTTTTCAGTTCCTCTTCACTTCCTGCCATAAGGGTGGTGTCATCTGCATATCTGAGGTTATTGATATTTCTCCCGGCAATCTTGATTCCAGCTTGTGTTTCTTCCAGTCCAGCGTTTCTCATGATGTACTCTGCATATAAGTTAAATAAGCACACTGACAATATACAGCCTTGACGTACTCCTTTTCCTATTTGGAACCAGTCTGTTGTTCCATGCCCAGTTCTAACTGTTGCTTCCTGACCTGCATACAGATTTCTCAAGAGGCAGCATACAAATATCTATCTATATTTACATATATGTGTCTGTCTATATATATATGTATGTTTATATATCTATATGTGTCCACCTATTTGTTTTACTGGTTTTCATGGGTTAAAGAAGAAACCATAAGGAAATTATACAATGTTTTGAAATGAATTAAAAACATTGTGGGATATGGCTAAAGCAATATTCACAGAAAAATTTATAGCCTTAATTTTATATATTAGAAAATAAATATATAATGAACAATCTAAGTTACCCATTTGTTTTTTAAAAATTACTTTAGATATTTATTTGGAGTTAATCCTTGAGAGGAACCAGACTTATTCTTTCTTGTATCCTCAGCCTACTTCTTGGGGCTTTCTTTCCTTTTTTTTTGGTAGGATCTTAGTTCCCTGACAAGGGATCAAACCTGTGTCCCCTACAGTGGGGATGCAGAGTCCTAACGACTGGACCAAGGAATTCCCTAAATTACCCATTTCTGTAATTTAGCCGGACCTTCCAAGTGGCGCTAGTGGTAAAGAACCCACCTGCCATTGCAGGTTGGACATAAGGGACACACATTTGATCCCTGGGTTGGGAAGATCCTCTGGTGGATGGGATGGCAACCCTCTCCAGTATTCTTGCCTGGAGAATCCCATGAACAGAGGAGCCTGGCAAGCTGCAGTCCATGTAGATGCACAGAGTCGTACATGAGGGAAGTGACTTAGCATGCACGCATAACTCAGCAGAAAAACAAAATGAGTCCCTTAAAAGTAGAAAGAAGAAAAAAATAATAAAAATATGTAAAATATAGAATGAAATATCAATAAAGGGAATCAATAAGGACAAAGGTAGTTCTTTAAGTAGATTAATAAAATGTAAAAATCTCCAGTGTGATTTATCATGAGAGAAAAAGATAACATACTGCAAATATCAGAAATGAAAAGAGTTTCATTACCAAATTTAGGGACATTTGAAAAAATAAGAGAATATCACGGATACATTTATCTTATACCAAAGAATTTAAACTTTTTAATAAAACAAAGTCTTAGAAAGTTATGATATCACAAACCAACTCAAGAAGAAATAAGGGCATTATATCTCATCATGATGGAATTATAGGGTCTTGCTGTCTTGCAAGTGGAAACAGTGGCAGACTTTATTTATTTGGGCTCCAAATCATTGCAGATGGTGACTGGAGCCATGAAAGTAAAAGACGTTTACTTCTTGGAAGGAAAGTTATGACCAACCTAGACAGCATATTGGGCTTCCCTGGTGGCTCAGAGGTTAAAGCATCTGCCTCCAATGCGGGACACCCAGGTTCAGTCCCTGGGTCGGGAAGATCCCCTGGAGAAGGAAATGGTAACCCACTCCAGTATTCTTGCCTGGAGAATCCCATGGACGGAGAAGCCTGGTAGGCTACAGTCCACGGGGTCGCAAAGAGTCGGACACGACTGAGCGACTTCACTCACTCAGACAGCACATTAAAAAGCAGAGACCTTACTTTGCCGACAAAGATCCATCTAGTCAAAGCTATGGTTTTTCCAGTAGTCATGTGTGGATGTGAGAGTTGGACTGTGAAGAAAGCTGAGCACCGAAGAATTGATGCTTTTGAACTGTGGTGTTGGAGAAGACTCTTGAGAGTCCCTTGGACCGCAAGGAGATCCAACTAGTCCATCCTAAAGGAAATCAGTCCTGGGTGTTCACTGGAAGGATTGATGTTGATGCTGAAACTCCAATACTTTGGCCACCTGATGCGAAGAGCTGACTCATTGGAAAAGACCCTGATGCTGGGAAAGATTGAGGGCAGGAGGAGAAGGGGACAACAGAGGATGAGATGGTTGGATGGCATCACCGACTCAGTGGACATGAGTTTGGGTAAACTCTGGGAGTTGGTGATGGACAGGGAGGCCTGGTGTGCAGCAGTCCATGGGGTCGCAAAGAGCTGGACACGACTGAACTGAACTGAACTGAACTGCCATCTTGCTTAAACAAGAAAACTAGATAAAATATATGAAACAACTGTTTTAGACATTGGATGATGGGCAGTACAGGGCTGAGATATCTAAAAGAAAAGGAACAAGCAAAGTGAGCCCAATGATTGCCTCAAGTTCTGCCTGAAGGCACTCTTTAAACCACAGTGTCAGGAAAGGGTCCCAATGTCAGGAAGGGGTCCCAAAGCAGTAGGTTTGCTGGGTCGGGATGAGAGATCACAGCTTAAAGATACTGTAACACTTGGAATTTACAAAGTAGAATATTAAAGAAAAGGAAGCTGTGTAGAGAGAGAGCTCCAGTGACATGCATGAGTGTTCTTGAGAGGGTCTTTGAATTAACTAAACCACTCATGTGAGAGTCAAACACTGCACATCTCAGTGGACAAGCTGTGAGCTACAGGATTCCCGGAGCTTACAGAAGGCTAGGATATAATCAAGTTTTGATCACCGAGTGGAGAATATTCCTTAAAATATCCAGGTCATTCAGCAGAGACCCAAGAAAGTTAACACTTCAGTAGTTAATGAGAGCTATTTCAGCTTGATTAAGTTTGGATTGTATATTGTCACCTGTTTATTTAACTTACATGCAGAGTGCATCATGAGAAATGCCAGGCTGGATGAATCACAAACTGAACTCAAGATTGCTGGGAGAAATATCAACAGCCTCAGATATGCAGATGATACCACTCTAAAGGCAGAAAGAGAAGAGGGGAACTAAAGAGCTCCTTGATGAGAGTCAAAGCGAAGAGTGAAAAAGCTGGCTTGAAATTCAGCATTTTAAAAACTAAGATCATGGTATCTGGTCCCATCACTTCATGGCAAATGGAAGGAGAAAAAGTGGGAGCAGTGACAGATTTTATTTTCTTGGGCTCCAAAATCACTGTGGACAGTGACTGCAGCCATGAAATTGAAAGATGCTTGCTCCTTGGAAGGAAAGCTATGATAAACCCAGGCATCATGTTAAAAAGCAGAGACCTCACTTCTCTGACAAAGGTCTGTCTAGTCAAAGCTATGGTTTCACCAGTAGTCATGTATGGATGTGAGAGTTGTACCATAAAGAAAGCTGAGTGCCAAAGAATTGATGTTTTTGAATGGTGGTGCTGGAGAAGACTCTTGAGAGTCCTTGGACTGCAAGGAGATCAAACCAGTTAAACCTAAAGGAAATCAACCCTGAATATTCATTGGCTGGAAGGACTGAACTGAAGCTGAAACTCCAATAGTTTGGCCACCTGATGCAAAGAGCTGACTAATTGGCAAAGACTCTGATGCTGAGAAAAATTGAAGGCAAAAGGAGAAGATGGCAGCAGAGGATGAGATGGTTGGGTGGCATCACTGACTCAATGGGCATGAATTTGAGCAAATTCTGGGAGCTAGAGGAGCATAGAGAAGCCTGGTGTGCTGTAGTCCATGGGATCGCAGAGTCAGACATGACTTAGTGACTAAACAACAACAACAGCAAGTTTGGATCTTCCCTAACAGCTTAAAAATAAACTTCAAATGAATTAAGTTGATCATGGATAATTTTGAGACTAGCCTGTTAGAACAAAGTTCAGTATCTTGGAAAACAAAATGCAACACCTCAGTTCTTACAGCAAATCATGGTCTGGGTAAAAATGTTTGCAATGCTTTTATCTGACAAAAGATTTGCATCTAGAATACATAAAGAACCCCTGCAATTCAATTATAAAAAGAGGCAAATAGGTCAATTAAAATGTTAATGAAAGACCTGGACACTTTGCAAAAGAAAATGCACAATGGGCTAATAAGCTCATGAAAAAACATCTAATGATGGCTAATGCTGACATCTTTAGTCATCAGAGAAGTGCAAATTAAGTCCACAGTGAGATACCACTACATACTCGCTTAATGGCTAAAATTCAAAAAGACTGGTGGTCCAATGGTTAGAACTCAGCACTTTTACTGCTGTGGGTCCAGATTCAATCATTTGTTGGGGAACTAAGATCTCACAAGCCACATGGCATGGCCAAAAAAAAAAAAAAAGAAAGAAAGAGAACACCAAGTGTCAGAAAGGAGATGGAACAATCTTACACATGTGTACATTGTACAAATGGAAAAATCACTTTGGAAAAGTTTGGCAGTTTCTGAAAAGTTAATCACGTCAATCATATACGTATCCTGTGATTCATTCACACACTCCTGGTACTTATCTAAGAGAAATAAAATATATGTCTATAAAAATCTTTAATGATATGTCTGACGCAGGATACAGCATGCTTGGGGCTGGTGCATGGGGATCACCCACAGAGATGTTATGGGGAGGGAGGTGGGAGGGGGTTTCATGTTTGGGAACACATGTAAGAATTAAAGATTTTAAAATTTAATTAAAAAAAAAATCTTTAATGAGAATGTTCGTGGAAGTTTTTTTCATAGTAGCCAAAAAGCTAGAAACAGCTCAAATGTCTATCAGTAAGGGACTGAATGGACAAACTGTGGTACATTTCTCATCAATAAAAATAAACAAATTACTTATATATACTACAGCATTAATGAATCTCAAAAAGTTTATATTGAAGGAAAAAAGCCAGTGCCAAAGAGTATTTATTATATGATTCCACTTGTAGAAAGTTCTAGAATAAGGAAAACAAGTCTGTGGTCCTAGAAATCAAAGCAGTGGTTGCTTCTGGTGATGGTGGGGATTGACTGGGAAGAGGCAGAGGAGAACTTCCTGGGAGCGATGGAAATGTTTCGTGTCCTAATTGGTGTGTGGGATACATGAGCGCATGTCTTTATTAAATCATTAAATGACAGTGATTAAAATTGAAACATTTTGCTGTATATAAAATGCACTTCAATAAAGAAGAACCACACTGACATACTGAAATGACTAAAATTAAACAGAATAATAAATAGAATGGATAAACAACAAAGTCCTACTGTATAGCACAGAGAGCTGTATTCAATTGCCTATGATAAACCATAATCGAAAAATGTATATATATGTATAATTGAATCACTTGGCTGTAGAGCAGAAATTAATACATTATAAATCAACTAGACTTCAATAAATTTTAAAAAGAGTAAAAATACTGGATATTGGGGAAGTATGTGAAATAACATGACCTCCCCTACATTGATGATGAGTATATAAAATGGTACAACTACTTTGCAAGTCTGGGAGTTTCTTACAAATGTAAATATGTACTTCTCATGTGACCTGGTGTTTCTACTTCTAGGTATTTACCCAACTGGAATGAAAACACCTCATTACACAATACTTTATACAATGCCATTTTTAGCAACTTTTACTAGTAAGAAGAACTGAAAAATTCCTAAAGTCCAGCAACAACAATGGACAACTAAATTGCAGTACATTTATATAATAGAATATTACATAGCACTAGGTGCTAGTGAAAAAGAACCCACCAATACAGGAGATGTAAGAGACGCAGGTTCAATCCCTGGGTGGGGAAGATCCCCTGGAAGAGAGCATGGCATCCCACTCCAGTTTTCTTGCCTGGAGAATCCCATGGACAGAGGCGCCTCGTGGGCTAATGTCCATAGGGTTGCAAAGAGTCAGACAAGACTGAAACAACTTAGCACACAAGTAATGAATTAACAACATAAATGAATTTCCAAAATGTGCTGAGTAGGAGAAGCCACACACAACGTAGCAAATCCATGATTCCTTGTACATGAAATTCTAAAAAAGCCTAGTCTGCAGCAAAAGGGAGTAGATAAATAGTTGCCTGGGGTCGGGGTTGGGCAGAGGGTTGACTAGGAAGAAGCACTAAAGAGACTTTCCCAGTGATGGAAATATTCCCTGTCTTAATGGTGGGTATATGTGTTGGTCAGAACTCATTGACTGGTCCAGTTAACCTAGGTGCATGTATTGTGTGTAAATTGTACTTCAGTAATGCTGATTTTATAATGGAGAAATTAACTGACAAAAACCTTCTAGGATTGAAAAAGAATAGAATACCTACATAGTCTACAATCATAAAATAAATTGAATAAACACTCGAAAATATTCCCACAAAGCAAATTCCATGATCAGAGAACTTCATCACTAAATTTAATCATATAATCAAGAAGGAAATACTTCCAAACAGTCACAAATGACTCCAGATTATAGAAAACATATCATTTAACATATTCTTAGTACCAAAGCCTGGCATAGAAGGTACAAGGAAGAAAAATAACAGGTCAGTCTTACTCATGAACATAAATTCAAAAGTCCTAAATGAATAAAACATTAACAAACCAGTAATAAAAGAAAAAGGTAATACATCATGACCAAATGGGTTATCCCAGATATAGAGTTTAGTAACATTAGAAAAATCAATTAATCTAATCCTCCTCATGAACAGGAATGAAGAATTAAAACCATATATTCATCTCAGAAACAAAGAAAGTATTTGATAATATTGCCACCCATTAATGATTAACATTTTGAGCAAATTAAGAATAGAAGGGAACTTCTATAACTTGATTAGAGATGTTTATAAAAAGCCTATAGCAAACATCATATCTAAGATTGAAATCTTTCCCTCTGAAGTCAGAAACTGGACAAGGATGCTTGTTATTTGGTGAGAAAGAAAATACCTATTATTTGCAAAAAATCTGATCATGTAGCAAGAAAAATTGTAACAGATAAATTATTTCAATTTATAAAAATGCTCAATAAATAAAAGAATCAACTTAAAAATTAAATTCACAAACAAGCCAATTTAAAAATAGTCAAGGTACATGAATAGATATTTCTCCAAAGAAGATATACAAGTGGCCAATAAATATGAAAAGATCCTCAACATCATTAGGTATTAAGAAAACAGAAATCTGATACCACTTCACACCTTTTAGGAGGCCTATTACGAAAATTGAAAGATAGTAAGTACTGGTGAGGCTGTAGAGAAATTGGAACCCTTCTATGTTACTGGGAATGCAAAATGGTTCAGCCACCGTGGAAATAGTTTGGCTGCTCCTCAAAAAGTTAAACATAGAATTACCATATGACACAGCAATTCGAAAGAATTGAAAACAGGGACTCAAACAGATACTTGTACCCAAATGTTCACAGCAGTCTGATGAAGGGTGATGGAAATACTTTGGAAATAGATAGTGGTGATGGTTTGCATAACATTGTGAGTGTAATTAATGCCACTGAATTGTACACTGAAAAATAGTCAAAATGGCAACTTTTATGTTATATGTATATTTTAGCACAATAAAAAAAACCATCAACTGCTCATCTCCACCAGCAAGAATTCAAAAATGAAATTTTAACAAAGTATCTTTCAAAATAGCATAAAACTTATGAATAACCTAAAATAAACCTAACAAAATATGTAGAAGCCTTCTTTGAATAAAATGAGAAAATTTTATTGATAAATGTTTAAGGTGAACTAAGTAAAAAGAGAAATATACTATATCCAATGATTGGAAGACTCAGAATTATACAGATGTCAGTTTTATACAAATTAAGCTACAGATTCAATATAATCACAATTCCAATATATATCCTTTTAAGTTTAGTTTTTAATCCATAATTTTGTCAGTCATACCTCAATAAAGCTTGTTTTTGTTGCACCAAAACACAAGGGAAACACAAGTGGCCAAGAAAAAACAAGACACATTTAAGAATAAATAAGATGGCAGGACTTGCCCTACCATACCTCAAGACTTATTATAAAGTTTTAATAAGTAAGACATTATAATTTGGTGCAAGGATAGACAAAGAGACCACTAAAGCAGAACACAGAGCTGAGAAAAAGACCCACACATGCACAGATACTTGATCAGAGACAGGAAAGCAGTGGGAAAAGCACTTTAAAAAAAATCATGAATGGAGCTGGATCAAACTGAAATTGGATCCCCACCTCACACCATACACAAAAGGTACTCCAGGTAAATTACAGACCTTGAAGTAAAACAACACTACAAAACTCTTGTAAGATAATTTAAGAAAAAATATCATAACCTCAAAATAAGAAAGACTTCTTTTAAAAAAATATTTATTTAGTTGGTTGCATTGGGTTGCTGCAAGCAAGATTTTATTGCATCACACGGTATCTTTCACTGTGGCTGGTGCCCCAGCTTAGCCGCATCCTTTGTGGCTGACTATAATCATTGTCATTCCACCTGGGATGTGGTAGTACTTCTGATTTAATATCTTGGCAGGGGGTACTTTCTACTTGGTCTTTTCTACTTTGATGGTTCTTGTTTCAGGAAACCAATATGGGGGTTCTGCTTTCTGCCAAGAACATCTATTTCAGTTATGTATTCAGGGACCAAGAAACTAACCACCGGCTAAGTCTGTGGGCCTACTGGACCCACTGTGGGAATGACTTTGCCAGGTCTCCTTTTATTGCTTGGCCTCTGGATGCCCCGACTCTAATACGTGTTCATGATGGCATTTTGATCCCCCTTATATCTGTCAGCTCAGATCCTGTACCCAAAAGCCTTGAAAGAGCTGAATCTTTCGCTAGTGTACAATTGCTCTGAGAAATGGCTTTGGAGGAAGAGTGAGATAATTACTATGAGATAAGCTTGTTGTGGAATTCCAAGATTCTTCCTGAAGGGAACTGTCCTCCTCTTTGATTAACGGATTCTGTAGCTGAAAAAATGGCTAGGGTCTGGAAACTGGGTGATGGATTGTGATTTTTTCCTTCATAGTGGCTGACATCAGCCTTCTGTTTACCCATTCTTGCTTTTTATATTAAAAAAATTATTTATTTGGCTGCACCAGGTCTCAGCTGAGGCACACAGGATCTGCAATCTTCACTGAGGCATGTAGAATCTTTAGTTAACGCATGCAAACTCTAAATTACGGCATGTGGAATTTAGTTCCCTGACTAGGGACTGAACCCAGGGCCCCTACATTGGGAGCAAGGAGTCTTACCCACCGGACCGCCATAGAAATCTCAACTTGTTTTTGGTTATATAAATCCAGAAATACCTTCATTGGCTGTCCACCTACCTAGGAAGACCATTAGCGATCACAGTAGATTGCCGTTTTCCATTTTGGTCTTTTTGCGTATATAATTACATCCACCTTGACTCTGATGACTAAGTGCCATCATCTGGCCTCTGTTCTGGGTTCCAGTCATACCCATTGACTTTATGAAGCCCTGTTCCATAGCCATGTCCACTACTATCAACTTTGGCCTGCAGAGAATAGCCCCTACTGAGTGGCAAATGATGCCGGTGTCTTTCCAACAACTGGCACGTTTCTTTTGTGTTTTTTTTTGGTTAAATTTTATTATTGACTGCACTGGGTCTTTGATGTGGCACACAGGCCCTTCATTACTGTGTGTGGGCTTTCACTGGCTGCGGTGAGCAGGGGCTACTGTCTAGCTGTGGGGCGTGGACTTCTCCTTGCAGTGGCTTTCCTTGTTTTGGAGCATAGGCTCTTGGGCTTCAGTAGTTGCAGCACAAGAACTCAGTTGTTGTGGCGCATGGGCTTAATTGCCCCACTGCATGTGGAATCTTCCTGGACCAGGGGTTGAACCAGTGTACCCTGCGCTGACAAGCAGATTCTTAACCACTGGACCACTAGGAAAGTCCCAATAAAGCATATGTCTTCTCACTTTATTTAAGGGACTGTCTTTGGATCCTCCTGAGGAACACAGGAAGCTGGAGGGTTCTCTGGTCTTATATAATGATTGCATTCTGGTGAGCTCATCTTTCTGAACCTTTCGGCCTTTCCCCGCTACTCTGTCAAGGAAACGCTAGCATTTCCACCTCATTTGCTGTAACACATGATTTCCTCCAAACTTTGCTGCTCTATCCCAGTCGCATATTGCAACTGGCTTCAGATGTCCTTTCTAGGGCTTTAAAATATTAAATGCTTAGTCATGGCAGAGTATCCCAGATCAATATAAACTCTCCACTCTCCAGCCTTTTATTCCACTCCCCGACTCTAGGCCAACACCCTCAAGAACTGTTCTCAAGCACGTTCTCCCAATTTCTGCTGCTACCTTAGCCAGATCCTGCAGCACTTTTTGGTGAATAATCCCTTTCTCCCCTTAGCTAGGATAGTACTTCCCCGCTTGTTCCAGGTTGAGACTTGCCCATGGTCATGTCTCTAGAATCCTGGAGTGGGATCAGGGCCAGATCTTGAAGAGAACAAGTATCATCTTGTGAGGCGTCTGCCTCAGGTGAGGACCTTGCATCTTATCTGGCAAGGAGACACTGCTCTCTTCCATCAAGGCCATGTCTATTGGCCCTATTGGTTCACGATAACATGGGGATTCTAGAGCAGATGTTTCCATACCAGGCCTCAGTGTCCCACTCCTTCCCTCCCTCCTGCTACTTCCACAGCAATATGGGATTGATTTTCAGCACAGTGTAGCCACATTGGGTACAGATGAGAACTTCCTTGAGTGCTGCCCTAGAAGACTCCTGGGTTTTACACTGTATCCTGAGTTAATAGCCACTGTGAGTCTGTTGTGTTTTTTCCTTTTAGCAGTTTGATGGCATTTATCAATGACTGACTGACCACAATCCTTCTAATTCCCATCTCCCTCCCATATCACAATTACTAGAGATGCACACAGGTGGTGTGTCCCTATATTCACCAG
The DNA here is from genome assembly GCF_032405125.1 of Capricornis sumatraensis. Classification (NCBI taxonomy): domain Eukaryota; kingdom Metazoa; phylum Chordata; class Mammalia; order Artiodactyla; family Bovidae; genus Capricornis; species Capricornis sumatraensis. Next base: position 94,243,033 of record NC_091076.1, read on the forward strand.
GGTGAGAGTTTTAGTAATCGTGCTGGTACTCTGGGTAGCAGCACCCTACTCACCCTAGCCACGGAATTCTTATCGTTGTTTGGATGGTGAGTGATCCAATTCCAGAATCCCATGCAGGGGATCTGCTTCCTAGGATCACTTTAGATACCAACTGGGTTTGGCAGGGGAGGGAGGTCCCCCTAGGAATAAAACCTCAGTTGAAGATTTGAAGGCATGTACATTTTTTGAGTTTTTTTTTTTGGTTTTGTTTTGGCCACGCCATGAGGCATGTAAAAATTTTAGTTCCCTGGATGAGGGATAGAACCCAAGCTCCCTGCAGTGGAAGTTCAGAGTCCTAACCACTAGACTACCAGGGAATTCCCATATTTGAGAACTGATGCTAGTGATAAAGAACCCACCTGCCAACGCAGGAGAGGTAATATCCCTGGGTTGGGAAGATGCCCTGGAGGAGGGCATGGTAATCCACTCCAGTATTCTTGCCTGGAGAATCCCATGGACAGAGGAGCCTGGCGGGCTACGGTCCAGAGGGTCGCAGAGTCAGACATGACTGAAGTGACTTAGCATGCACACACATGAGGAACTACCTCCAAGTGAGAAAGTGACACAGAAAAGAGAAGAAGGCTGATAAAGGCTGCACTATCAAGGAAATTAAGCTTGTGGGCTGGAAGTAAGTCCTGCTGGGGACTCAGGAAACCAGTAATGATGAAGCCTCAGGACTATCCCACCAGATGGCTGAGAGAACTGGGGCATTTATCCACCAGTCACCATCAGTTATTGCCTGAGGGTTGTTGAAGATTGGAGTAGAATTCCTCAGAATGTTCTGCCTGCCTAGCATCTGAGTAGTGCAGCTTCAGTGGCCAGAGATAAGAGCCCTTGGGTAGCGTTGCAGTTTTCTGGCAGCTGGAAGTTTGTCCCCAGTGCTTAGGGAGTGTGGGAGGGATGCTGATAACGTCTGCTATACCGAGGGGAGGAATCCTTTCACTAGATACAACAATGGTTCCACTCAACTGACAGCAATCCAATTCTGAGAATCTCGATTCTTCACGAATGAAGTGGTCACCTGACATGGTTTGAAAAACAACAGCCAACTGAAGTGCTGGCTAAGGGCAAAGTGAAAATTAAATGAGTAATGAAAGAGGAAATTAAAAATATCGACTTCTAACCAGTTACAGAAATAAGGACTGTAGAAGCTATGGGTATTTTCTTGCTTGCTTGTTTTATATTATATACTCTGTGTGCATATGTATATATGTATGTATATAATTTTTTCCTTCCTTCCTTTGCTTTATCCTCTTATAAAAGGATTGTTGTTGGTAGTGAGCTTTATTATTTAGTCTTTAGGTTCCTTTAGAGAAAAATATAAGTTTCCCTGGTGGCTCAGTGGTAAAGAATCCACCTGCCAATGCAGGAGACGTGGGTTTGATCCCTGGCCAGGAAGAGTCCCCTGGAGAAGCAATTGGCAGCCCACTCCAGTATTCTTTCTTGGGAAATACCATGGACATCGAAGCCTGGTGGACTACAGTCCATGGGGTCTCAAAGGGGTCAGATGTAACAGCGACTAAACAACAACAAAAGAGAAAATGTGGCTGAACTCAGAAAGGTGTTACCCAGAGATGGATATTGTTACTGCAGAGACTTTGCAACTCTGCTTTGTGGGGAGCGCTAGAGCACAGACCTTTGTACAAATGACAATTACATCTTTTTTTTTTTTTTTGGACAATTGCATCTTAATGGGCAAAGGCATGAAGTTGTTATTGTTCAAACATGTATAGAAAAGATGTGTGCACATGCTAAGCAGAAAGTTCCTGCTTTTTCTGTGCAGGTTATTTACTTCTTGCTTTCCCTGGTGGCTCAGACAGTAAAAAATCTGCCTGCAATGTGGGAGACCAGGGTTGCATCCCTGGGTTAGGAAGATCCCCTGGAGAAGGGAATGGCAATTCCAGTATTCTTGCCTAGAGAATTGCATGAACAGAGGAGCCTGGCAGGCTACAAATCATGGGGTTGCAAAGAGTCGGACACGACTGACTGACTAACACTAACACTTTTCTGCTCCAAGTTCGTTCTTCATGACTCTCTTTTCACTGATGCTGGTAAGGCAGAGCAAAACTCTGCAAATTTGTTTCCCAGACTTCAGTACTAACTGACTTCCCATTAGGTTCTAATAGGAAGCACTAGATGGAGACGGAAGGCAGGAGAAGAGAAGGGACATCTTCCTGTTTGAGGGGTTTCGTTCAGGGTCACTCTGTCATTGGAAGTTGGCTCCAGCCTTCAGCTTTTTCTGTATTTTGAGAACCAGCTTTCTAGATGGCTCTCTTTTGTAGATGGCACCAGCGGCAGCCCACTGGCGGCTCTGGCTGAGTCTGAGCCCTACCTGTGGGATCCCACCTCTTCCCTTGTGTTCTCTCAATCCTGCTGCTTTCCTAGTTATGAGTTCCACTACTTCCATGGTGCCTGTGCTTTCTCTTTTCGCTTTTTTAGTCTTCCAGTGTGACCAAATCTCATCTATTTCAAATCATATGGTTTCTGTTTTTCTGACTTGGCCCTGTCTTGTGCACAAAGTGACCCTCAATGGTAAAACAGATAAATTGTGGTAGAGATATACACTGGAATAGTATTAGTGGAAATGAATCTCGCTAATATGATACTGAAAGACGCAAATTACAACTGAATTCATCCAGTATGACTCCATTTCTTCAAAGCCTAAACACTGGCAACATTGAACTGTATTTTTTTTTTTTTAGTGATGGATGTGTAGGTGGTAAAACTATAAAGAAAAACAAGAAAATGCTCATTGCAAAAGTCTGGATAGTGGTTATCTCTCACAGGGATGGATGAAGATGAGATCTGGCAAAAGCATTATGAGAGGTCCTCTGGGGCTGGTGATGTCCTATTTCTTGATCATTGAGGCTATGACATAGCTGTGTGCTTTGTAAGTATTCTTTAAGCTGCACATATGTGATTTAGGTGCTCTTTCACGCATCTAATACATCTTGCAATTGAAAAGCAGAAGAACAAACATCATGATTGCCCCTGGCAATGAATCTGGAGGAAGGAAGACGAAGGTGAAGCGAGAGGGAAAAAGCAGAGTGGAGGGCCTGAAAAGATTAAGTCTGAGGCCCCAGAAGCCAAGAATTGAGGCTGAGGTTGAGTGAGCAGGAGATCTGTGCTGGAGTCAGGACCTTCTCCCCAGTCCCCAGGAAGTCAGACCAAGATTGGGAATTTCTACAGGTCTTTCATCTCTCCCTCCTCTGTTTGTGCTAATGGAGGGTCCCTGCCTGCTGGTCATTTTCAGATGTGAGTGCCCATCTGGAGCAATGTGGAGACACTGACCAGCCACTATCGAGCAGCGTCAACCCAGAGAGTGGGCAGAGTTGGACAATGGACATTTCTGAGGCCAGATGGAGAAACTGGGTGAAGCTCTTGTGATCAACACAGAAAGCCTTTCTGTGGGAGCTGGGGATTTCAGTGGTTGAAAGAGAACAGGCTAAATAGAGGAACAGAGAGATGGAGCATGTGGGAGCAGTGGTGTGAGAGAGCAACGGGTAGTATGGAAGCCAGACTGTCTCTCTGTTTCCCCCACCTTCCCTAAAGGATGCAGCCACCTAAAAGACGCAACCAGCACTGTAAATCAACTATACTTCAATTTAAAAAAATAAACACGGAAAATGGATGCAACCAGCTTTTCCGGCCTTGAAGAGAGGGTTGGTGGCACCCTGCAGCAATTCTAGCAACCAAGGGGTTAATCCTCAAACCAGCTGCCTCTGGGGTGGTGTGAGGAGGTAGGACTCAGAAGCAGTTACTTGGCACCACTATGGGCATCAGCTCTACTGCTGGGAACCTCCACAGAGCCCAGGCCCTTAGCTGCCAGTCTACTCTCCACTCTTTGTCCCGACGGGTTCTAGGCTCAGGGCTCCTACGGCTCCTTCTGAATTCCCATCCCCCACCCTACAGCGGTGGACTCCGCCGGCTGGCGCAGAAGAACCAAGCCCGGGGGCAGACAGATAGCAGTTTCCGACTGCTCCTTGGTCTCCAGGGTCTCTGGACGCAGACCTGGCCTGGCCTCATTGGGAATGCCGATAGACAACGGGTGGGCGGAGGGGGCCGGGGTAAAGGTGAGGAGAAATGAGAAGACATCTGAGATAGACACCACTGATCAGAGGTCAGAAACAAGGGAGTAGAGGCGTCGGGACGCAGAGACGCGAGACGTGGGGTCCTGGGCTCTGAGCCTGGGGGTGGAGGGCAAGCCAGAAGCCCCCTTTCTTCCTTCCAATCGCTGCCTCTCCCTGGGACCCTCTCGGCGCTCCTTGAGGCCCCTGTCCCTTCCCCTCCCCCTCCAAATCCTGCACCCTCTGCGGATTGGTCCCCGGCCTGCCAGGGGGCGGGGCTCGAGGGCTTTGACGTCACCGGCCGAGGGGGGCGGGCAGCTAGGGGAGGGGGTGACGGGCCCCGGCTCAGCACCTCGGAGAGTTCCCTCCCCGGCCTTGTTTTGCTTCGGAATCGCCGCCGGGGGAGAGAGCCAGGGGGCCGGGCAACACGCGCAGCGACTGGAGGATGGCCGTGGAGGGGTCGATGTGCCCCGGCGGGCAGAGGGCCCAGCGGTGATCCGGCGGTGGGGGGGCCGGGGCGCCGGGCAGGGTGAGGGGCAGCTGGCGGCGGCAGCAGTGGCCACACATCTGGATGGAAGCGAGCTTTGTCCAGACCACCATGGCTCTGGGGTTGTCCTCCAAGAAAGCGTCTTCCCGCAATGTGGCCGTGGAGCGCAGGAACCTGATCACCGTGTGCAGGTGGGCACCGCCGGCGGGCGGGGGTGGGGTGGTCAAGGAGAGGCGACGGGGCCGGCTGGATGCGAGGATGCACAGCAGACGCGAAGAAAAGGGAGGCAGCACAGGGTTAAGAGGAGCCCGCGTCCGCTATCCTCAGACCCAGGCTTGGAGAGGGTCTAGAGGTCTGGTCCCTACCCTTCTAGGCCAGACCAGGCCAGGCCTGTGCCCAGCCTGGGGCCTGGAGGGTGAGGGGTGTTTAATTGGCACTGCAGCTTCCTGTGAGAACCAGGAAGTGACATTGTCTGTGGGGGGGAGGGGAGGGGAGGGCTGGCTCCCTTGCTGGGGGCGGGAGCTGGGTGGGCAGAGAAGAACTGATGGGAGAGGGGAATGAACGCCCTCCAAGCGTGTCCTCACTCCCACCCCTGCCAACCTGGCCTCTCTGGGGTAGGGCTTTTCTGGGAGATTTCCCACTGCTCAAATCCTGGAGCAGGGGTGGTGCCCTCCTCCATCTCTAGGCAGTTGCAGCCCATGGCAGGGTCAACCGGGCATGTAGGTGAAGTCCTGGAATCCATCCAGTGAAGGCACAGCACTGCCCCTGTGGTGGGAAGGAGTGAGGGTCTGACTGCAGAAGCTGTGTTCTCCCGGGTCCAAGGGGAGGAGATTGGGAGGGCCGAGGTTCCCAAGGGTGGGGTTGTCGCAGTGTTGGGAAGACCTGCCCGCTTTCTTGGGGCCCAGAAAGTGAACCTTCCCACTCCCCAGCCCTGCAGTGGCTCACTCTCCCCTCCCTGAAGCCAGGAATGACCAGTCCTCAGCCCCTACCTGTACTCATCTCTCCCCCTTGGAGCCCCCTGCCAACTGCCTTCTCCACCTGCTGTCTCCCCTCTGCCCCACGCCACCTCTGAGGGCTCAGCTGTCTTCCCTTGCCAGACCCACCTGCCTGCATACCAGCCGTGGTCCTGCTCCTTCCCCCAGGGATCAGTGCCCACCTGATGCCCTGGGTCTGTCTCCTACAACTCTTCCAGGTTCCTGGGTGCACACTCAGCTCTACTACGTCTGTCTCATACCATTATATCCCCAGTGCCTAGCATGGTGCTGTGCACACATGACCTCTGTAAAAATGCCTGGAACATTAGAGAAGGAATGAGTGTGGCAGTGGCCCAGCCCAAATGCAGGCCTCTGCCTCCATGCTCACCTCCCAGGCCCTGCTAGTGTGGTGTAAAACACAGACAGTCCTAGGTTCAGGCTTTTCTTCAGTTTTTAGTTGTACCACTTTGCGGAAGTCTCCTAACCACTCTGAGTCTTGGGTGTCTCACCATCTCCATCATAGGTGTAACAGCCACACCAAGGAATGGTAATGACATGATGCACGTTGGAGCCTAGTCCTGCACCTGGCACATGAAAACAGCCCGTCCCTATGCCATCCTTCCTGTCCCTCTCATCTCTCTTGACCTCCTAGGTTCTTCTTCCTTCTCTTGCCTGCCAAGACAGCTGGGACTGTTGAAAGTGTAGGGAAGGGACAAACGCCTCTGGGCCTCAGCTGCAGAAGCCGACGTTCTGGGGGACTGGAAGTGGGGTTAGAGCTGGAATGTGAGGGATAGAGTTGGCGGGGAAGGGGTGATTGCGAGCATGACAGAGGCTCAGAAACCCCTCTGGTCCCTGCCGCCTCATTACAGTCACGTGGTTTGCCTCCAGCTCTGGGAACAGTTCCCTTTAGCAGGCCAAGGGCTCCCCTGGGCCCTGGTTGCCCTGTCTCCATGGTAACCTGCAGCAGCCACTGCACCTCTGAGCAGGGAACACACCATGGGGCTCCCGGGGGCGATGACCAGCACCACAGCACCCCTGAGGACAGATGGCAGATGGCTGCCATGCTGAAACCAGCCACAGGCCCCCACTGAGGTCTGACCCAAATGACCAGAAGACATCACAGGAGCAGGGCTGTATAATAAAGTCTGGATAATGCCCTAAACACAGACTCCTTCTGGTCATGCCATTAATGGCCCAGTTCCTTACCACCCCTGCCCCATGGCTTGCTCACTCACCTTCTCCCAGACTTTTTCCAGAATTTGAACCAAAATTTGATGAGACAAGTACTATTGCTCTTGTTTACACCTGGGGAATATGGGCCTTGGAGAGATTAAGTGACTTGTCCAAGGCCACAAAGGTACCACCAGGACACAGGATTTGAGTCCATCCAGGCTGCCTCCCTCGGTACAACCCCAGCACTGACCTGACTCTTATCTCAGGCCAGACCAACTCAAAGGAAGGGAGTGAGGTCTGTGGGGTTAGTTGTGCCATTGGCCTAGAGCCTTGGTGGCCAGTGTTCGAGGGCTGGAGCCCAGAGCGGAGGACAGAGTGTGGAGGAGTCAGGGGCTGCTTGGGGCCTCACTGATCCTGACATCCACCAGGAGGCCCCAGAAAGGGCAAGGGCATTGGGATCAGACATACCTGTTGACGCCTCACAAGCTGCGTGACTTTGAACAAATCAGTCAGTCTCTTAGACCCTTCAGTTATCTTATCTGTAAAATCGGGGTGATGGTGATACTAAGAGGACCTCCCTCCCAAGGCTGTCAGGATAGATGAGATGACACATACAGAGTATAACGCTGGGCACATTACAGGACTGGATGAGCTTAGAGAAAGAAGGATGGTGCCAAGCAGCCCCCATGTCCCTGGATACATCCCCCCTGCTGTACCACCCACAGAGGGGCCATGATGGGATGCTGGGAACCAGGTCCTCATCCCTGCCCCACCCCGCTGCAGCGATGGCAGGTGGAGAATGCAGGCGTAGGGACTGCAGAGGGAGCCCAGGCTCTGGGTGGATTGGAGGGAGGGTGGGGGTTGCTGGGCTCCAGTCTCTCAGCCCCATTGGCTTCCCTTGGCTTCTTTCCTCTCCGAGAGGCCAGGTGTCCGGGCCCTCAGGCCCCCTTCCAGAGATCTGCTGCCAGTGCCCCTTCCCACCCATTGTGTGTGTCAGACCTGCGCCCTGCACCTCCCCCGGCCCAGCTCTGCACTGCCTGGTTCTGGGCAGCTGGTGTGTGGGTGGCCAAGCTAGGAAGGAAAAGGGGGAAGGGGGGCATCTGTGTGCTGGGGGTCCACCTGGCCACCCATGCATGCCCACGCTCCATGTGCTTGGTGCAACTCACATGCTCTGGCACAGGTGACCCCAGCCCCACCCCAGAAGGGACTGGAGATTGTTCTAGCAATAGCAGAAGGCAGCTCAGGACAGGGGCACAAAGCAGCTCCCACCTCTGAGCCAACCCCCACCCTTCTCTGACAGAGAGGATGCAACTCCAAAGGGTGGCTGATCAGGAAGAGGCTCTGGGCTGGCCCCCTGGCTCTGGGCGCCTCATCCTTCTACCTGTTGTTTCATCCCCTCTCATACCTTGTTCCTGAAGCTTCCCTTCTCTGCCTGTCACCTCTCCGTCACCCACTCTGTCAATCAATCTCCCATCTGCACCCTGCTCACTCACATCACAGCCCCTCTCTGGTCACTACAGCCCCACTAGTCCCCCCTCCCTTTCCCTCTGCCTCCCCACCACATCCATGCTCCTGGTGGTCTCTTCTTATCCTGCCTTTTACCCCCATTACCCTGTCTTGTCACCTGACACCCCACTGCCCCTTCTCCCTCCCTCTCACCCAGGTTCTCCGTGAAAACCCTGCTGGAGAAGTACACAACGGAGCCCATCGATGACTCATCCGAGGAGTTTGTGAATTTCGCAGCCATCTTAGAGCAGATCCTCAGCCACCGTTTCAAAGGTGGGTCCAGGTTCCTGTCCCCTATTGCTCCCAGCTACCCCCTTCTGAGCTACTCTGTGGCTGTCTGAACCCCATTCCTGGTCCCAATTCTAGGTCATGCACAGAAGCTCAAGCACAGAGCTGGGAAGGGGGGGGGGCACAATACAAGGGGTACCCACAAGCCCCAGCAGTGAGCCTTTGTGTACATGCATGTGTGGGTATGTCTGTTTGGGGCAGGCGTGATGCACATGCATGGCTGCTTTTATTTATGCATGTCGATGCCCCATGACGTGGACCCTCTCCAAACTCCCTGGTCTTGCTGAGCCCGCTCCCTGCCCTGGCTCAGCCTGTGCCCCAGCAGGTCCGGTGAGCTGGTTCAGCTCAGATGGGCAGCGAGGCTTTTGGGACTACATCCGCCTGGCCTGCAGCAAAGTGCCCAACAACTGTGTGAGCAGCATCGAGAACATGGAAAACATCAGTACTGCCCGGGCCAAGGTGAGGGGCCTGCAGCGGGCAGGGCCAGGGCAGCTGCTCCCTCCTCTGGATACAGAGGGGCTGCTTGCTTCTTGGTCCTCGCCCCAGCCCACAGGCCCTGGGGAGAAGGGCCACAGGAGGTCCAGACCCAGGGGCACACACATGGGTCCCTCTGGGGCAGCCAGTAAAAGTGAACGTGCTTTCCAGGGCCGGGCATGGATCCGGGTGGCACTGATGGAGAAACGCATGTCGGAATACATCACCACAGCCCTGCGGGACACTCGGACCACCAGGTCAGACCCCCTCAATCAGTGTGGACCACAAGTCTCAGGATGTACATTCATTGCCTAAACACACTTGATCCTTAAGTTGTGGCAGGAACCTTCAGTATCTGGACTACAACTACCAGCATGCACTGCTAGTTTCCCTCTCCCAGACCATCCACCCATCAGCTGGGCCAGCCCGTCCCAGAACACACTTTTAGCACTACCATCATCTCTTCCAAGTCAAATTCATTATCCCCCATGACCTCAGTGCTGGTCTCACACACACAGCTCTGGACAAGCCTCAACTATGTATTGTTTTACTTGTTGGCCTCCTTCCATGACCTATAGCACACAGCTCTACCTGCTCTGCAAACAGCAGCAGTACTGTACTTGCTACCCATGGACTACAGAGTCCCAGGGGACAGAGTTTCGGTCCATACACTGTGGGTCTGCAGAGACATTGGGTCTGGGAGGCAGGGTCACAGGCAAGATGTGCCAAAGGGGAAAATGAGTACAGTGGGGACATGTGCCTCGCTACCCTCCTCACGTGGTCACACCCAACCTGATGTTTTTAGCTGCAGTGTATCTCTGGTGTGTCCTCACATTTCAGGATTCACATTAACATATATTAAAAAAAAAATCGACTATATGCCAAAATACTTCCCTGGTAGCTCAGACGGTAGAGAATCTGCCTACAATGCAGGAAACCTGGGTTCTATTCCTGGGTCGCGAAGATCCCCTGGAGAAGGGAATGGCAACCCACTCCAGTATTCTTGTCTGGAGAATCCCATGGACAGAGGAGTCTGGTAGGCTACTATCCATGGGGTTGCAAAGAGTGGGACATGACTGAGAGACAAACACTTCACTATATGCCAAGCACTGTTTAGGACTTGTTTCCTGATTTTTAGGATCTGGGTGACTCTGTACTTGGTGGAGAAGGGGTAGTTCAGAGGGATGGAGGTCGAATCTCAGGGGACATGCGCTTTAATAGGTGGGAGACACAGGTGCTATCCCCAGTAGGCCCCAGCCTGAGGGGGAGACAGAGTGAGAGGTGAGCAGGAAAAAAGATACCTCCTTCCTCCAGGCAAGGTTTGTAATAAGCCAACAGGAGAAGCCCTGAGGTGTGGGGCTCCCTGGGAAGACTACATTGCCGGTACCTCCCTCCTCCCCACAGACGCTTCTACGACTCAGGAGCCATCATGATGCGGGAGGAAGCCACGGTCCTCACTGGGATGCTGATCGGACTGAGCGCCATAGACTTCAGGTAGGGTCTGGGTGGCGGTGGCGGGTCGCCGTGACGGTGGGTGGGATTGGGGTTGTTTCTCTGCGAAAGTCCACACTCCCATCCTCTCATACCTGCCCCCCACCCTGTGGCTGCTCTGCCCCCAGCTTCTGCCTAAAGGGCGAAGTGCTGGACGGGAAGACCCCCGTGGTCATCGACTACACGCCCTACCTAAAGTTCACTCAGAGGTAAGCAGCCCAATTGTTGCGATTGTTGCGGAGGTGGGTGGGTGCGGACAGACGACCGCCCTGAGGGGTGGGGATGGCGGGCGCGAGGCAGGCGGTCTGGCATCATGCCGCCCCCCTCCCCGCCCCCCGCCCCCGGCCCAAGAGGCTCGTCTGTGTAACTGTGTAACCTTGGCTGTGTAACCGCTCCCTCCCTCAAGCTACGACTACTTGACGGACGAGGAGGAGCGGCACAGCGCCGAGAGCAGCACGAGCGAGGACAACTCGCCCGAGCACCCGTACCTGCCGCTCGTCACCGACGAGGACAGCTGGTACAGCAAGTGGCACAAGATGGAACAGAAGTTCCGCATTGTCTACGCGCAGAAGGTGTGCGGCGCGCGGCGTGGGCGGGGCGTGGACGGGGCGAGCCCGGCAGAAGGCGGGGCGGGCGGCCGCGGGGACGCCCTTCTCTCGCCGCCGGGGCTGAGCTGGCGCCCCGCAGGGCTACCTGGAGGAGCTGGTGCGTCTGCGCGAGTCGCAGCTGAAGGACCTGGAGGCGGAGAACCGGCGGCTGCAACTGCAGCTGGAGGAGGCGGCGGCGCAGAACCAGCGGGAGAAGCGGGAGCTGGAAGGCGTGATCCTGGAGCTGCAGGAGCAGCTGTGAGTGCCGCCGCCGCGGCCCTGACCCCTGTCCCCCGCCACCCCGACCACATCGCCCCCGCTGACTCTAACATCACTTTTCCTGATGCCAACCACCAACATCAGACCACTGAGCCCGATACCGCCACCCTGAGATCCCCTTCCCCGGGCGACCTAGCTTTATTCTCAACATAAGACCCGCCCCAAGCTGGCTCCCCACTTCATCCTTAGCTACGAGACACCAGCTAGAATGGCCACTCAGCAGTACTCCTGGGATTCCGGCACTACAGGAGCTCCAGTATTACTCACAAGCATCTCTAATTAATAGTATACAACGCCCTTCAACATGATTGCATCATTCCCTCTGTTCAACACGTCTGAACAGCAACTTAGGCCCACTGAGCATCATCAGGCACAGTGACCCCCGACCTCACTTTTACCCATCCTTCTAACAGTTCCTCTTTAAACGTTTTCATCACCCTGAGGCCCCCCAGCCTGATCCCCTGACACCCCATTCTTCTTCATGATCCCTGCACTGCTCTGCACCCACCTGCCCGCCACCCTAACTCTGACATCTCATTATTCCGCTAAACCTCAACATAAATGCTCTAATTCCTATCACCTCTGTGACCCCCCAGTACACTCCACTGACTCCCAGGATCTGCCCCACTGACTCTCAACATTTGTAATGTTTCTGCCACCCAGGTTTCAATCCTAGCCCTTCCCCCCACCTCTCTCTGAGCCCTTCTTCCCCACTTCTGCTCCCTCTTCCAGCCAGGCCTGACCCCCCCTCCCCATCCCAGGACAGGTCTGATCCCTGGTGACCACGCCCCCCTGGCCCAGGGTTCCAAGGACCTCACCACACGCCTGGTCAACCAATGGCCATCACTGGGCACACTCAGTGGGGCCGAGGGTGCCAACAACCCCAAGCTCTACCGGAGGTAAGCCCCAGCCAGACTCAGCCTGAGCTCAGTGCCGGTCCCTCCTCTCCTGCAGAAGAGGGGCGCTGGGGGCTGTGGGCCTCTGTCCGCCCACTGGCTCTCTCTCTGCTTTGCCACAGACACAGTTTCATGAGCACGGAGCCCCTGTCTGCTGAAGCCAGTCTAAGCTCGGATTCCCAGCGCCTGGGAGAGGGCAAGCGGGACGAGGAGCCCTGGGGCCCCATCGGTGAGCCCCCCAATCCAGCACCCAGTATCCACTCCAAAAGGGCTGAGGCCAGGCCTTGGGTCTCGTAGTCAGGCCCTAGCCATTTCCCTCATTCACTCAACCCTGCCTGGGAGCTTAGCACAGCAACTGAGAGCTTGGTTTGGGGTGTCAGGCAGACCCTGGCACAAGTCCCAGCTGCGCCTTCTCTGGTCGTGGGAGCTTGGTCATTGAGTCCACCTTGCTGAGCCCTTCCTATCTGTAAAATGGGGGTGCTGACTAGAACAGTCACCAGTGTTGGCAAATGGTGAGGGCTCCATTACATCCTCAAAGGCCCCACAAAGGCCCTACAGATCCTTCGGGAGTTCTTTGCCTAACTATTTTGCTCTTATTTCCTGCGCTCTATGAACCAGTTGCCTGACCATTGTTTCCCCCTTCTCTTTGGCTGCCAGGAAGCTCAGAACCAAATTAGTGGCTCCCTTCAAGCGAATGTCCAGGACTTCAACGCATGCATTTTGTGTTGCCCTCCCTCCTTGGCTTCACCTGGCTTTCCCACCCTAGTTTCCCTGGTGCCTGGACCGCCTGTCTTTTCTTTCTAAAATCCACACTGCACTGGATGACCCTAGAACTTCCTTGAGACGAGGCAGGCTATGGACCGTGGAACCCCGCCACACTGTCTGTGATTGTCCGTGTGTCTGTCTCCCCATCAGACTGTGAGCTCCATGAGGGCAGGGACCGTGTCTCGTCCGCTCTCTGTATCCCCCGCACTTGGAACCGAACAAGTGCTCACCATGTGTTTAATAAACGGACAAAGAGACGATGAACCCTCAGGGGGAGACAGAGACATAAACTGACGATTACAATACAGTGTCTGTCCCCAGCTCTGTGCATGACAGCGCCAGGTGCTCTTCCCAGGTTTCACTGCAAAAGGCCAGCGCTCCAAGAATGAGGGTCTCCTGGCGGGTGACCCGAGGGCTGTCCCTTCACTGCCTGCACCCGAGCACCGCCCACCACTCACTTGCTGAGGCCGGTTGGCTCGGCCTCACCCGCCCTCTCTCCCCAGGGAAGGACCCCACGCCCTCCATGCTGGGCCTCTGCGGCTCCCTGGCCTCCATCCCCAGCTGCAAGTCCCTGGCGAGCTTCAAATCCAACGAGTGCCTGGTGAGCGACAGTCCCGAGGGCAGCCCGGCACTGAGCCCCAGCTGAGGAGCGGCGTGGGCAGCGCCAGCCCCACCTGCCGCCCTTCCTCAGAGCCTCCCCAACCCAGGCCACCCTCCAGAGAACGCTGCCCACTCAGCCAGGAGTCTCTCTGGAGACACCCTTTGCTTCTAGCCCAGTTCAGCTTCTTGCCCACGGAGGCCGGAGCTGCAGAGGGAGGCCGCTGGGGCCGAGAGGCAGGGGCACCGAGGCCACGGGGAGCCCTCAGGAAGCTGCTTCTTCCGGTGACCCCGATGCCTGGTTAGCTCCCAGCTGGACTCTCCTTCGCTCATCACCCCACCCTCCTCGGGCTGGTGGCCCAGCCTCAGCAGCCCCACCTCCCACGCCTCTTAACGTCTGCCCCTGTGTATGCCCTAGAGTCACTCCTTTCTCAGCCCCCTGGCTGGGGGCGGGGGGGCAGCTATGAGGGTATCAGGCAAATAAAAACCAGAGGACTGAGGGCGGCCTTGTCTGTGGAGGGGCTGGGACAGGGGGCCCGCTCCTGAGGTTGGCAGAATGTGGTAGAGTTAGTGCTGGGCCCACCACCAGGTGATGCTGGACCCGCTAAACTCTGAAAACAGACTGGCCGGAATAATTCAGGGAGCGGGTGGCTTTTGGTATGAAGTGTCTGAAATAGTAGGTCAGCCCAGGGAAACACCAAAATGTGTTAAGGGCCCCTTGGATAACTCATCTACCCCAGGCAGAGAAGAAGTTGGACATCCTGGGCAGGGAGTGGGGGGTGGGGCAGAGATGGAGAAGGCAAGCCCTGGCAGGGCCCCATTTCCCATCCATTACCTTGAGCAATTCAGCTTTGGCCTAAAGGTCTAGACTCTTCCATTAGGCCAAAGCCTGGCACTGAAGCCACCTTCCTTCCTGGGTTATCACTTAAGTGTGCCCTTGGGTAAAGGTCTCACCCCCACCGGCTCGCGTAACATCACAGGAGGGCTCCTCTACAGGGATGCCACCCAGGCAGCCAAAGCCAATGTCAAGGTCCCTTCCAGGCCTCTTCTGTGCAAATCGCTCACCAAGCCCTGTTCTTCCATCCAACCCAGACACCTTCTGCAGTCACAAGCATTAGAAAGAAGTTTATCATCTTTAGACTCAACAAATTAACAGGAGTGGGTACAGACTACGCCAGGCCCAGGGTTTTGTGGCTCCTAGAGACAGGCTCACTTACAGCAAACCCACAGGGAAATGAGGGGAGAAGTGAGCAGATTTGGTCTTGAACTTGAGGGGAGACAGTGATGATTCTCAGGGCCGGGGAATGGGGAATAGCAGGAAGCAGTCGGGGGTTGGTGGGGTGCTCTGGGTGGGTGCAGAGGGGCATTCCCCTACCCCTGGGGCTGAGTGGGGAGGAAAGAGAAATGAGGCCCCTCCCCTCAGTGCTGAAGGAAAAGGCACTTGGCTCAGTCTCCTCCTGCCCCACCCTGTCCATGGAAGAGGTAGGGTCCTTGTCCCCTCGCTCCTTTCAAGGGCTCAGAAGCTGTTCCCTGTTGAGCCTCTGGAAGAAGCTTTTGCCGAACTCATAAGTGCTGATCATGATGGCGCAGGAAGGGGCGGCCTTGATGATCCTCGGGAGGAAGCCTGCAGTGGAGGGGAAGCTAGGGTCAGAGGTCGAGTCCCAGGGAGCACCAACTTCACCAGGGTGTAGACATACACACAAAGACGCCCACCTGCAAAGAGGCCCCTGGTGCCTGACTCGGCCAGGATCCTCCGGAGCAGCAGCCACGTGGAGTCAGTGTGCGGGGGCATCACTGCAAATCCAGGCCCAGTAAGACCCCGCGGGGCACCCCCAGCCCTGCCCCACACCAGCCAGGGCTCCTCACCTCTCACAGCCTCCACTGCTCCTAGTGTGACCTGGCGCTGAGTCTTCACCACGTCGAAGGGTAGAGTCAGGGTGGCTGCCACCTGGCGGGGTGCAGACAGGCTTGTCTCCATTCCCAGGACCCCCGTCCCTTGCATCCAGCCGGGGCCTCCTGGCCTTAGCTAGAACATCCCTAGGTGAATGGAGTGAGCGTACCCTGGACAGGCACGCAAAGATTCTTTTCCAGAGCATCTCCAACAACCCTTTGGTCACCTCAAGGACACATCAATGGCCTCACTCCCAGCATGATCAACTCACCATCCCTGAGATGCCGCCAGCGACAAAGCTGATGCCCACGGAGGTCTGGTCCTTTGGCCTGAGCCCACTCAGCCAGCTCTTCACCAGCTCATAGTTGAACCAGTACAGAGCTTGGGGGCATGGGGGAGCACTCATTAGAGACTGGGAGGGCGGTGGGGTAGGCCCAGACTTCCCATCTCCCACAGACATACATCACGACTACTCCCTTCCAATTATGAAGCCTACATGCTATGTGCCAGTGGATTTCACAGGCCCTGGGCAGGGAGCGTCTCATGAAAATGTGGGGCCCACTTCACACGTGAGATGGATACTCAAGGCTCAGAGAAGTTACATGACTTATAGATTAGTAGCAGCAAAACTGGGGCTTAGCTATAGACCTCCTAGGGCCCCTCACCTCAACCCCTGCACTCCAGGTGCCTACCTGAGAAGGGCACATCCCGAAGGGCAGTGGGACCCCAGCCCAGCCAGAGTGAGCGCCAGCCACCCTGAGCCACAGCTGCTCGGACACAGGTCCCCAGCTCCCGGTATGATAAGTGCTGAGCCTGCAGCTTTGTCCGCACCAGCTCTAGGGGGCTGATCACAGTCACGGTGCCCACTGCGGGGAATGGGAGGATGGGTCAGCTCACAGGTCCCAGTGGCAGCCCTCCCAGAGTCTGGGGGTCTTGAATATCCCCCCACCCCAAGGCTGGCAGAGGTTGGGAGTCCGGACTGGGCTTCTGCACGGGGGGTGGTCAAAGGGAGATGGGGGGCCCAGGGCTGTGCTCACGGCGAGCCAGTGCGCCAGCCACCATGGGAGCGTAGAGGTCAGAGGTCAGGGCTCGACCACACAGGAAGGCCTTGAGTTGGTCGTAGGCGGTGAAGTAGGCGGCAGTGGCTGGCACAGTCATCACCCTGGAGGTGTGTATAGGTTAGCCAAGACTCTCCAAAGCTCCCAAACCTCCCAAGGTTCCCTGATCCCACTCAGCCAGCCAACGTTGGGAGTAAGAGGTCGGAATGAGGGGATCAGGGGAGGTAAGCCGCAGAACTGGGGTGCTCACAGGGTAGCTGGGAGGCCACTCCACAGGGTCCTGGTACCCTCATGTCGCACAATCTTCACAAAAGCATCCTGGTCATGCAGACACAAGCCCGAAAGGAGAAAGGATGAAATGAACAAGGCTTGTGGCAGGGCTGGCCCAGGCTGGGCCCTCCCGATGCCCTCACTTCTACCCAGGAGCTCTTTAGGCCTCTACACATGTAACTCCCTATTTGACTCAGCCCTGGGTGTTTGGAAGGAATGATGCTAAAGCTGAAACTCCAGTACTTTGGCCACCTCATGCGAAGAGTTGACTCATTGGAAAAGACTCTGATGCTGGGAGGAATTGGGGGCAGGAGGAGAAGGGGACGACCCAGGATGAGATGGCTGGATGGTATCATGGACTCGATGGATGTGAGTCTGAGTGAACTCTGGGAGATGGTGATGGACAGGAAGGCCTGGCGTGCTGCAATTCATGGGGTCGCAAAGAGTCGGACACGACTGAGCGAGTGAACTGAACTGAACTGAGACTCCTACTTGGGCTTCCCAGGTAGTGCTACTGGTAAGAACACGCCTGCCAATGTGGGAGACATAAGAGACATGGGTTCAAGCCCTGGGTTGGGAAGATAACCTGGAACAGGAAAGAGCAACCCACTCCAGTACTGGTGCCTGGAATATTCCATGGGCAGAGCAGCCTGTGGGCTACAGTCGATGGGGTCTCAAAGAGTCGGACACGACTGAGCATGGAACAGGAGAGACTCCTAATCACCTTTCAAACCTAGTGAAGGCCCTGCCCCCTCAGGGGAGCGCTTCCCAAAATGAACTGGCCATCTCTACATGCTTTAGGCTACCCACTGTTTTCTGGGTCTGCTGCCCTACCAATCCGTATCCCTCCAAATGCCTACAGACCCACCCACGGGCACAGCTGCTCCTCACCATGGTACCAGTGAAGCGAGTGGGGTCCTGAAACCAGGTGGCACAGCGGGCACCATTTGGGCACAGGTAGAGGGGCTCTAGGACACCACTGCAGTACAGGAGGCACTTCCCTGTGGATCGGAGAGAGGAGGGCACTGGGGAAGGGGTGGAGGCATCAGAAAGATAGGGCCCTGGGACCTCACAGGGAGGTGGCGAGCTCCCATCCCTGGAGGGCCAGCGGACCCTGGGGTCCCTGAGTGGACGTTTTAGTGTAGGACAGAGGGCTGGCTGATAAGATCTAGAAGTGTGTGCCAGTCCACAGCTGTGGGGCCCCCATGTGCCCTGAGAGACCGGGACACTCCCTCCCGTGAACCCTTACAGGCTCCCTGTGGTGCGGGGCACTCACATTTGGCGTAGGAGAGGCTCCAGAGTCTGGAGGGAGGCATCAGCTCTAAAACACAAGACGGTATCTCAAGTCAGAAGTGTCCCCTACCTGCCCCCAGGCACCCCATCCCTGGGGAACCCTGCACCCTCATTGGCTCCAAGGTCAGGCACTCACCACTGGCCACTGAAGGGCGCTGAGACTGCAAGCGTACCTTCACCACATCCAGGGGGGTCACTAGGGGAGGAGGGCAGGGCTAGAGGCTCCTTCAGGACCCCTCCCTGACCCCTCATCCAGAGCCAAGTCACTTGTCAACGTCTGGTCAGCCCCAGCCCCCAGCTGCTCCCACCCCACTTTCCCCAGGTCTTACTGAAGAGGGAGGTGACCATAGCCCCCGCGCCAGATGCCACCATTTGTTGGAGGGGACTAATGCCCCCTGGGTCCTGGTCAGCCATCTTGTAGCTTCAGTTCTGAAAAGCAAGTGTCAACTGGAGCAAAAATCAGAGTCAGGAAGGGGAAGAAAGGAGGCAGGGGTGCCTGGGGACACTACAGGGACTCTCACCCCATTCACTCACTGAGTATGAGTTTCTCACGACCACTTTCTAAAGCAGTTATTCTCAGCTTCACCTTGCTGGGGGCGTGGGGGTGGGGAGCATGCTCAGAGAGGTGAGTTGACCGGCCCAAGGTCACACTGGGAGTAGTCAGCAAGGAAACTGGGCGAGTCACCCATCAGTTAATGGATGGACAATAACGGCCCACCGCCATTCCCTCTCCCTCGCCACTCCGGCGTACTGTGATCCAGTTCAGTGCAGGTGCCCCGGCAGGCCTGGGTACCAACGATCAAAACGCCTGAGCCGCCCTCCACTCCAGCGCCCAGGCCCGAGATGGGTGCATGCGAGCCTCGAGTCACACAGCGTGGAGAGGTGAGGCCCGGAGGTGAAGGAAAGGGAACAAATCTGAGGGCGGCGAAGGGTCCATCCCCTTTCCTGGGACTGAAGGTGAGGACTCCCAGACCTCCCCCGCACCCGTCCTCTCGAGGCCCGAAGGGCCAGGCCCCGGGGCCGAAGGGTAAAGACGAATTTCTCTGCTCTCTCTCGCGAGACGGGATGGTGGCGTGGGGGTGGGGGGTAGGCTAGGCCGATAGTGCTTGAAATAGGGAGAGGACAAGATCGCTCTTCACCCCTCAGAGACATTCTGTTCCGACTCCTCGCGCAGGGAGCGCCCTGTGGGGCCGACTAGGTCGCCCCGCGACTCCCGGCTCCTAGCCCAGGCCCGCCCGGCTCAGCCTCCCTCGGACCCCTAGGGACCCAACTCCCGCCTCTGCCTCCCGCTTGGCCCTCAGCCTTGGTTCCGTCCCGCCCACCTGGCTCTAGGCCGGTGCTCGAGCGGCGCGGTGCCCGGGGCCGGGCGGACCCATAGCGGCCCCGCCGCCGGTGCGGGCTCCGCGCGCGCTCACTCGGCGCCGAGGCCGACTCGGAAAGCGGCCGAGCTCGCCCCGCCCCCGGTTGGACCTGTGAGGCCCCGCCCCCTCGGGCCGACCGACCGTTTGCCCGGAGTGCCGCTGGCCCGCCCACTCGCGGCCTCCTCCCTGTCCCGCGCTAGCCCGAACCGGCTCGGCTGGTGCCCAGTCCCGCCCGCGCGCCAAGGTCGTGTGTCTCCACGCCGCGCTCGACCTGGCGGCAGCGCTGTACTTGACAACTTATTGTCCCCAACACCACCCCACCAATACCCCGGCAGAACGCTGCTCCGGCAAACTTTCCAAACGAGCATGGGTAACGCACTTCCCCCGTTTTCTTCATTCGCGGGCCGGAAGAGATTTGAATCAATTCTTTCAGGATCGTGAGGGCGATCAGATAGTGATGGGAAACATCAACCCACCCGGCTCTTTGTTGAGGTTTTTACAACTTCATGATGATCGTATCAAACAGGGTCGTCCCCATTTAACAGACAATCCACCGAGGTTGCAACGCCAAAACCACTTGACAAACTGCGGGGTACCATGCGGGTGTGGGCGATGGAGTTAGCGAGTAAGCAACTGAAGCCAGACAGGCTGGCCCAAGGAGCGGCTGGCCTGGGAGCCCCTGTGAGATCTGGGTTTAACCTGGGCTTCGTCCCACCTCCTTGTGACCCTGGGCAAGTTACAAAAGATTTCTTACTTTGCACTGAGATAGGATCGAGTAGGGGGAAAAGGGACCAACATTTCTGTGTTGGTTACTCTCACAAAACCTGTTTCTACATCTCAACAGTTATAGAAATAGATTATTATTCCCCTTTCCCATTTTACGGAAGACGAAACTGAGGGTCAAAGTTAAGAACCAGGAATTCGAACTGGACAAATACCAAACCCCTCCCCTCAAATTGTCTCTCCGGGGTGACAGGTTGGCGTAAATCCTGTAACGAAGTCTCCGATCCTGCTTCTCAGGAGACTCATTTTTCTCCCGGGCCAGCCCCGTTAGCCGAGACCCCACCAACTGCCTAGCCTTTAAAACTTCGTTCGCTCACTGATTATTTGTTCTAACAGAAAAACGAACACGGGCTATGAGCCTGCGCCTTTAAGAATGGTAGGCCGTGACTCTGACGTCACTTGCTTCTCCGCCCCTCACCCCCAGAACGGTTGCTTCCCGACCGGGAGTAACCCAGCCAGCGGGTGCACGCCGGATTAGCACGTGGATTCCATGGGGCCAACCATGCGCTTTCCCTGAGAAAAGTCTTTGCGGCTCTTCGAGGCTAGGAAACCCGAAGTGGGGGGCGGGGAGTGACCGGTGAAGTGCTGCTGGTCTAAAGGGCCCCGAGAGAAGGCGCCATTTACATTCCCTTCTTATACCAAGTGAATTTTGAAACGACACAAAATCATTTTATAAACTGTCAGGGAGAGAGCCCAGCCTCAATTAAGGTCCTTTACCGCCTTACAGACATGGCTTACAAACAGTTTCACAGCCATCAGCCAAGAGATATCTCTTCCCATTTTACAGAGGAAGAGACAAGTCCTTGTGTGTAATGACTCCTGGTGTGGAGTAGAACCCAGACTTCTCCCATGCACTCTTCCCATTTTACGGTGAGAAAATGAGGACCCTAGAGGTCAAGTTGCATCGAAATCACATGAGAGCAGCAGGCTCTCTGCTCCTGGCAAAGGTTTACTCAGGCCTTAGGTCTCAAGAACTCTAAGATACAGCACGTGCAGGCCCGCACCACTTACCTGCCTCAAGATCAGAGCTCTGGGAGGCCAGGACCTGGTTCCAGTCTGAGCTGCCTCCTGCAGCAGCTGTGGGACATCTAGCAAATATCTAGAAGTTTTTAAGCCATTTATAAAATGAGCTGATGGGGATCAAAATACCTGCACCTCCCAGCAATTTTGTATTTTATGAGTTAATAGCTCTAAAGTACATAAAGCCCTGTCTGGCACTTGGCAAGCAGTCAGTGACTGTTACTATTACTGTTGTTTAGTTGCTAAGTCCTGTCTGACTCTGCAACCCCATGGGCTGTAGCCTGCCAGGCTCCTCTGTCCATGGGATTTCCCAGGCAAGAATACTGGAGTGGGTTGCGATGTCCTTCTCCAGGGGATCTGCCTGACACAGGAATCAAACCTGTGTCTCCTGCATTAGCAGGCGAACTCTTTACCACTGAGACACCTGGGGAAAGCACTGTTATTATTCATTGTCCCCTCCCCCTTGGCACAGAAATTTCTGGAAAGGGTCTTTAGAGCAACCAGGATTCTGATCCTACTTCTGCCTCTAAATGCAGGTGCAGATAGTGATGACTCCTCACATGCCTTCTTCCCAGAGCAACGTAGCTCAACCAGGAATCAAACCTGGTGATCTCTGAGCCTCAGTCTCCTTCACGGTAGAAGGAGAGGCTTGCACTCCTTGCATTTCTGAGTTTCTTCTTGCAAAAGGGTGCTTTTGAGATTTGTCACTACACCTGTTTCCTCAACTGAAAGATGAGGTCACCTGCCTGCTGACTTACAGACTCTTAGCTAAAGACAAGTCTGTAAAAAGCTAAGTAAAGAGTCAACAAATAGTTCTGTGGCCCCACCAAGAGCTGAGCAGATCACAGCCCCTGCCATACCCTACAGTAAATGCTTTGAGGCTGAGAAAACCTTGGGCACCAAAGGTCAGCACACTGGCAGCAGTGTGGGTAGCTGCGAGAAGTTATTTACCGCTGGAGCCGATGGAGGTGCCATCCAAGGGCAATCAGAGCAACTTCAGGGTGGAGCCACAGCTTGAGATGCTCGTAACTGTGGGGCCCTGGCTAGACTGGCCTGCCCTGAGAAGCAAGCCTAGAGTCCTGAGGAGGAGACGGCCACTGTCCTGGCTGACTCAGCCATGGTTCACACTGACCAGGCACCCAAAAGTCCTTCTAGAGGCAGCATGTGGCCCCATGTGGCCATCACCAGCCTCCTTGTCAGATGGAAAAAACAGATATTCCTTTCAACTGTAAAAGGGGAGAAAACAGTACCAGCCCCAGGGGTTATCTCAGGGACTGATGAACAAGTCCTTGCCTGGCACTGGGGAAGGGATATAAACAGAAGATAGTTTATTGTGAGGCTCAGTTCTTCCAGGGCAAGCCCCAGCTTGCACCCCTAGGGCCTAGGAAGACATTTAGGGCCCTGAAGTAGGGCTCAGGTTTCTCCCATGGACTCTACCAGCACCTCTGAGTTTAGAGCCAGAACTGTGCCCACCAGAAGTGCCTTGCTGGAGGCCAGTCCCCAAGCTTCTGGATCACAGAACCAGAGAAAAGTGATCCAAACTCTGGTGATGGTGGCTTAGCTGGTAAGTTGTGTCCGACTCTCGTGACCCCATGGACTGTAGCCCGCCTGGCTCCTCAGCTGAATTCTAGGCCCCCAGCTAAATGCCAAGTCGGAGCTTTGATTGAGCCCAGTGGGCAGGGAGGGGTGGGGAAGTTAGTATTGTATTGTGTATTGATTAGTCAAGCCCGACTCTTTTGCAACCCCGTGGACTGTAGCCCACCAGGCTCCACTGTCCTTGGAATTTCCCAGGCAAGAATACTGGAGTGTTGACATTTCCTTCTCCAGGGAATCTTCCCCACCCAGGGATTGAACCCACGTCTCCTACATTGGCAGGAGGATTCTTTACTACTGAGCCACCAGGGAAGCCTGGGGGAGTTAGACAGGACTTTATTATGACAACTGGAGAAAACTGAAGAAGGCCTGTACGGTCAATATTATTTTATCCACATTAAATTTCTTAAGTGTGGTAAGTATACAGCAGGTTGGTAGGAGCATGCCCTTGTTCTCAGGAAATGTTCTTAGGAGTGCTGAGGAGTGAATATCTGCAACTTAGTCTCAAATGATTCAGCAAAAAGAAAGAAATAAGGCCAATGTAGCAAAATGTGAGGAGAAGGCGATGGCAGCCCACTCCAGTGCTCTTGCCTGGAAAATCCCCTGGATGGAGGAGCCTGGTGGGCTGCAGTCCACGGGGTTGCGAAGAGGCGGACACAACTGAAGTGTCTTAGCAGCAGCAGCAGCAAAACGTGAACAACTGTGGATCAAAGGGAAGGGTATGTGCTGCTCACTGTACAGTTCTCAGTTTTTCTGAAGTTTTAAAAGGTTTCAAAATTAAAAGCTGGTGGGGAAAAGGATTTCTCCCTCTGAAATATATATGTATGGTATATGTATATATATATATATAAATAGTGCTAGTGGTAAAGAACCCACCTGCCAATGCAGGTAAACATGAGACCTGGGTTCGATCCTGGGTCGGGAAGATCCCCTGGAGAAGGAAATGGCAGCCGATTCCAGCTTTCTTGCCTGAAGAATCCCATGGACAGAGGATCCTGGTGAGCTGCAGTCCATAGAGTTGCAAAGAGTCAGACGTGACTGAAGGGACTTAGCACGCATGTACAGAATCAGAAGGCAACGAAGCTGGGAATTCCCTGGAGGTCCAGAGGTTAGAACTTTCACTGTGAAGGGCTTGGGTTCAATCCCCGTTCATGGAACTGTGCATAAGAAAAAACAAAAAACATACAACAAAACTGTCTTTCATTTTTTGTAGGTTAAAAAAAAAAAGAAATAAATGTAATAGCTAGAACCAGCCCAGCTGCAGAGTCCTCTATCTGACCCCCACCCCAGACCTCCCTGGCTTGAGAAGGTGGGCTGGGGAATTTCTGGACACCCAAGGCTTGAATAGCGGGACCTGGGTGTGGTCTGAGGGGATGGCCTCTAGAGGGGAATAGTCCTGGCTAAGACTCTGTAGAATTGCCTTCCCCCCGTCCTGCCGGGAACTCGGGACAGGCTTTCTGTACTCTGCTGGAGGAATGTGTATTAATCTACCTCGGAGGAGGGCAGTTTTGAGCCATAATTATCAAAATTCCACATACCCAAGCCTGGCCCTAAAGGTCAAGAATCCGCCTGCCAATGCAGGTTAGAAGATGGGGAAGATCCTCTGCAAAGGGGAATGGCAATCCACTCAAATATTTTTGCCTGGAGAGTCCCGTGGACTCAGCCAGGCCACTTGTGAGCATTCCTTGGCTGATTGGCTTGCTACTATGCACAGCAAGTTTCCTTGACCGTAGCCCTGTGTGTAACGGCAGAAAGCCGTGGAAAGGGACTGCCTGACAATATTTCCGTATAACAAACACCCTACAAGAGATGCTGATCACCTCCAAGTGTAAAACCTCAAAGGTGTTAAATTGAAAAGCGGGCAGTTGTTCTCGATCGGAGCTCTACTGTCCCCTAGGGGAAGTTTGGGGAATTTAAGGGACCGTCTATAGTTTTCGCAAGTTCCCGAGGCCCTGGCATTTTGATATAGCGCAGGGCAGGGATGCTCATTGTCCTGTAAAGTACAGGGCAGACTGACATAACAAGAATTTATCCCCATACACCTCTCAGCTTTCCTCTGTCTTTCTGGACAACCGCATACTTTCTTCCCTCGGTGTTCATGAAGGACTGGTCCCAAGAGCCCCTGCAGATACCAAAATCCAGAGATGCTTGAGTTCTTATATAAAATGGCCTAGGAGAGTGAATACACCCAGCCCTTTGTATCCGAGGGTTTCACCTCTGTGGATTCAAAAAATCTGTTGATAATTATCCGACCTGCAAGCCAGCTCTATTTCACCCGTGCCGTGAAGTGCTAAGTCGCTTCAGTCGTGTCCAACTCCACGCAACCCTATGAACTGTAGCCCACCAGGCTCCTCTGTCCATGGGATTCTCCGGGCAAGAATACTGGAGTTGATTGCCATTCCCTTCTCCAGGGGATCTTCCAGACCCAGGGATCGAACTGGCATGTCTTACATCTAACCTTCATTGGCAGGTGGGTTCTTTACCATTAGCGCCACCTCATCTACATCTTCTTAAATGATTTTATAATATACTGAATTTCCCAGGAATAAAACGATCATGCAGTCTTCAGGAAGACATGTGTTTGTCTCTGTTAGAACTTTACTGAAGATCACTGACCATTCAGAATGTCTGGTCTGTTGGCCACCTGGCCGGTGTGAGCTGAGAAGCTGACACAGTACTCCAGCCCAGTCTCCATTTCCGGTTCTCCATCGCCAGAGATTCATGGGCATCTGCAAATTTCTCTTCTTACATGGAGTCAAGCCTGAGCTTTCATGCACAGAAAATACATAATATTTTATTCTAAATTACTTTCTTTTATTTTTCCTCTCTATTACAGTTGGCATTTCATACAGATTTTTTTAAATGTGCACAGGAAATTATACTATCTGTACATTTCACTTCTGAAAATGTATTGCAGGAGATTTAAAACTATATTACCAAAAGAAGACTTTGGATCTGACTCTGTTGAGAACCTCAGAAAGGACCAGGAGCTAACCAAGCACCAGTAGTCCCGTGTAGTGTCAATGCCTCCTGGGAGCTGCAGGCGCTGCTTCTCACTGGGACCGAGTCTGCCAGGAATATGTCAGCCTCCAGAACAGGGTGGCCATGGTGCAGGGCTGAGCCCACGTCTCTGCCACCCAAAGAGAGGAAGTGCAGTCCCAGCTGGCCCAGACCATAGGCCTGACCTGTGTTCATCTCTCTCCCCCTCTCTCTCTTTGATTTTTTTTTTTTTCAGTGTTTGTCTTTTTCTCTCTTTAAAAATATTTGGGACTTCCCAGTGTTTAACGCTCCACACTTCCAAGGCAGGGCGTGTCGGTTTGATTCCTGATTGGGAAACCAAGATCCCATATGCCTCAGAGTGCCACCAAAAAAAAAAAAAAAAGTTTGAGTGTACTGTTGTAAGCCCCGGGATATAGCAAGGAACAAGCCATTTGGGGTCCCTGCTAATATTTTTAATGCAGGAGATACACAGAAACAAGTGAATAAGACAACTGCAGACCTGGAGGACATTTGCAATTTCGTGAAAGCACTGAAACAGGTCATGTGATGGAGAGGCCCTGAGTTAGCCTAGAAAAAGGGAGCAGTAGGGGTTCAGGGAACATCGATGGGGATTAACCCTTGGTGAAGGCCAAGGGAGAGCAGGGCAGGCTGGGTTGAAGGCGAGTGCTCGGATGAGGGCTCGGATGTCACAGTAACTTACACCGAAGGAACAACTATGATGGTTACAAACACAGGCTCCGGACCAGACCTGGGTCCAGTTTCTGGTTTCACCCCTTCCCAACTACAGAGCCCCAGGAAAGTTGCTTAACCTCTCTGAGTCTTTATCCTTGCATCATAAGATGAGAATGATAATTGTACCTCCCTCACAAGGCTGTGTTAAAGATTAAAGGAGAGCTTAGTACGGAACCTTACACAACCTGAGTCTCCATAAACATCAGCCAGAACTACTTTTTAAAAACAGGAAATCCAGTATACCAGCGACCATCCTAACATAAGAAATTGAATTATTAAGTCCTCTGATGTGTATGTGAGCACAGATTTCTCTGCTAACTTGTTGGGGAAATTTGTCTCTTTTCTGGGCTTCATTTTCGTCATTTTTGAAATGGAAACAATAATTCTCTCAGCCCTACTTCCCTTTCAGGACTGCTGAGAGGTTTAAGATGACAGACGGGGCGTGTGAAGGAGGTTTGTGACCCGGAAAGGGTGACCCGGGTAGAGGAGGGGGGAGTTCCTTCCTGTCCTGCCTCCTCTCTCTGTTCCTCCTTGGGCTCCTGGACATGACGCTGACCTGACCTCTCTGAGTTTTCTGGGGAAGGCAGTTTTCCTTACTGAAGCCCTGGCCGTATCCGAGGTAGATCATTAGGTTAACAAGAGGAACTTCTTTGATGTCCTACAAAGAATTCCTCCTCCCATTTAATGCGCCACTTTACAAGGTTTCTTTACATCCGCCATCCCATGTGACCCTCTCGTGACTGTGTAAGAGAGCATGTGGGGGTTACTGTGTACCCATCTTACAGATGAGGAAACAATCTCAGAGGAGTGAAGTGGCCTGTACAAGTGACTTGGAGTGGGTGTCTCCTGATGCCTAGGGGAACTGCCTGGAGAAGGGACAGAGAACTCAGGTGGGCTGGAAGGGCTCAGGGTTGGAGGGGAGCACCTGGTTGAACTGGCGTCAGCATCCAGGAAAGCCTGGAGATGTGGGCAAAAGCTCTGAGGTCTGATCAGCTTGGATTTGGATACTGTCGCCATTGCTAAGCAGTTGGCTGACCCTGGACAAGACCCTTAGAGTCTCATACATCCGTGAGATGGAGCTAATACTCTGTGGTGTTGTTAGAAGGACTCAGTGATGTGGAAGAGATGAGCCAGGCAAAACGTGGTCCTGATTCTTCCCTCCACTCCCCCCACCCAAGTTCATGAACATCCCAGCTCTAATTGTCAATGAGTCAGCCGTGCCCACAACACAAGTTGTCCTTTCACTTCCATGACCCAACCTGTCCACCTGCCCCCCTTGAGAGCAGCTAGGCGCCAAGTCTGGGAGTCCACAGGCAATGAAGCAACCACTCAGGGCCACAGCTGCCCCCGGGGCAATCTCAAGTTCAGAAAAAGCGACCAGGTGTGGAAAGTTTCTCCCTGTACCCGCAGGGAGGCATAACCCTGGCCAGACCACTACTGTTGCCCAGCCTTTCCCAAGCCTTCCATGGGAGGGGCAGGGTGTCCTTAGATGTAGGTGGAGGGCAGTCACCCTGAAGGAGCTTCGGAAGGGTTTGGTGGAACCTTAGCCTCTGTCTTGGGTTTGGCTGGATGTTTTCTTTTTCACTTGAGTAGCGTCAGATTTTTACATCATTGATTTTGTAATTTTTGTTTGTTTCTTGTTTGGGTCATGCTGAGCAGCTGATGGGATCATAGTTCTCTGACCAGGGATCAAACCTGGGCCCTCAGCAATAAAAGCATAGAGTCCTAACCACTGGACCGCCAGGGAATTCCGTGATTTTGTACATTTATTTTGGAAAATGAATTTCAGTCCTGAATAAATGTGCTTTAGTCAGAATTCTCTCAAGCATAGGAGTTGTGGAGAAGGAGATGACAGCTTATAAAGGATGACTGTGTGCTTGGCAATTTTCATACGTCTGTGAGCACGTTCCATTCTCCCGAAGCCCTGGCAGGTAATTACAGTTACTCCATTTGACAGATGAAGGTATTTGGGGTCAAAGAAATAAGCCAAATTCACCCAGCTGGAACTTGAGATCAACAGGCAAAGATGAAATCTTGCTGCCCTGATCCCAGGCCACTGGCCATGTTTCCCGAAAAAGCTAATTCCCATCTTCAGGCACCAGGCACCTGCCTCTCCTGGATACCACTCTGGCTTTCTGGAGAGTCGCAGGGGTCAGTCCTTGCCTCAACCAACAAGTTCTTCTCCAGGTCACCCCCTTGCTCTCAGCACGTTAGAAACAAACTTTACCTGAGAAGGTGCCCTCCTCTCCCTCAGAAGCTGGGTGCTGACTCCATGTCTTGATGGGAGAAGTCAGCCCAGCTCACCCTACCCCATGTCTCTCTGTCCGGACCCCGTCCCTGAGGGGTTGATACTTCCTCTGCCCACTCCATCCTGGTCTGACTGAGAGATCCTGATGGTTTCAGCCTGAGGGGTGCCCTTCTCAGGAGTCTAAAACGGACAAGGTGCGAACAGCCCCTACTGGACAGGGTCCTGGACCCTGGACCAAGAGGATGCCATGGGGTGCAGCCAGGCAGGTGGGGGATCCAGGTGAATTTCTGGGAAGAAAGATACATGGAAGGAGAGGGTGAGGTGGGCTTAAGGATGGGTGGGCAGCTGCCCACGCTAAGGTGTGTGTGTGTTGCGGGGGGTGGGGGGTGCTGATAGGGTCCAAGGGGAAGTATCTCCATTACAGGGGCAGCTTCATGAACTGAGCATATTCATGGCTCAGGCCCCACACTGAGGGCTCCTCGGACAATACCTCATCCGGAGGGAAGTGGTCGATGTCCTCAGTGTACAGACCATGACGCTGAGGCAGAGAGGTTAAGCCAAGTCACACAGCTTATAAGAGGAAACAGGACTAGAAGGGAATGTCCTCGCTGGTTCTTCATTGCATAGAAAGGGGGTCCGGCGAGATGAGGGGCTCTCGGACCTGCACCTCAGCCCTCTGCTGCTGCTGAAGCTCCTTGAGTGACAGGCGCTCGAGCTGCGAACCCTGGGCCAGAGGATCCCTGAATCTCCCTCCATCCAGGGCCTCTGCAAAGCCAAGTAATCGACTTCCCATAGCTGCCTTCCTTTCCTGCTTCTTTCCCTTCTCTCCCTCTGTATCCCAACCCTGCCTCCTGTGCCCCGAGAGCTGGATTTAAAGGTACCGCCCAGTATCAGCCTGCCTGCACAGAGGGGTGGTCCTACCCCTCCACCCCACCCCGGGGCCAGGTGGAGCAGCCACCACCCTGTGTAGACTCTGAATCTCCTAACTGACAGAAGGCAGAGCAATGCTCACTCACTGCCCAGATGAACACACTGAGGCCAAAGAAAAATTAAGAACTCACATACAAGCACACAAGGGAAAGTAACAGAAGCAACTGTTAGAGGATTTGAAAGTGGAAGTCTTGGGTGGGGAAAGAGAGGCTAGCAATGCTGTTTTGTGTGGGGCCTTCCCTGGTGGTCTAGTGGTTAGGACTCTGAGCTTCCACTGCAGGGAGCCTGGGTCAGGGAACTAAGATCCTGCGGTGTGCAGCACAGCCAAAAAAGAAAAAAGAGTTATAACTTGACTATAATTTATTTGCATGTTATACTTTGTTAAAAAATAGTCATTGATTAAAAAACAACAAGGGAAGTGCCCTGCCCACTGGCACTGGGCAAGTTCAGGGCCTCTGCTCCGGCAGGAGTCCAGATCTGGCGGCTCTATTGCCAACTATCCCGCCACAGACTTGGGCCTGGGTGCTGGCCAGGTCCTGCCTCCCCTCCCCCACACCTACCCAGCTAGGCTGGAGGGCCAAGCCGAGCCCCACAGACACCAGTCAGCTGCCCCATGATGAGGGCTGGCGCCACAGGAACTGGGCAACAATTGCTCACCCTAAGGTGACTCAGGCAGGAAAGGGAAGGAAGGAGTAGGTGTGTGTGAGGCAGAGGCCATTTCTATGCCCTCACCCAGGACTCACTGTTCAGGGCTGCCATATTTAGGAAATAAAAATCTAAGATGCCCAGTCAAATCTGCATTTCAGAAACACAAGGGATAAAATGATTTTTAGCCACACCCCCACACAACTTGTGGGATCTCAGCTATCTGACCAAGGACTGAACCCAGAGAACTCCCAAGGAATAATTTTTAAGTGTAAGTATGTGTCAAATAAGGCTTCCCTGATGGCTCAGAGGGTAAAGAATCTGCCAGTAATGTGGAAGACCTGGGTTCGATCCCTGGGTCAGGAAGATCCCCTGGAGAAGGGAATGGCAGCCCATTCCAGTATTCTTGCCTGGAGAATCCCATGGGCAGAGGAGCCTGGTGAGCTACAGTCCGTGGTCTTGCAAAGAGACACGACTGAGCAGCTAACACACACACATGT
The DNA here is from genome assembly GCF_032405125.1 of Capricornis sumatraensis. NCBI lineage: Eukaryota > Metazoa > Chordata > Mammalia > Artiodactyla > Bovidae > Capricornis > Capricornis sumatraensis. The sequence goes on from NC_091076.1 coordinate 94,273,980, forward strand.
GTCAAATATTGCATGGGACATACTTATGCTTAAAAAATGTGTCTTTAATCTGAAATTCAAATTTAACGAGGCATCTGATGTTTTATTGCACAACTCAAGATCTTGGTGGAGGGCTTCCCTGGTGGCTCAGTGGTAAAGAACCTGTTTGCTGACGCAGGAGATGCAGGTTTGATCCCTGATCCGGGAACATCCCACATGGCGTAGAGCAATTACCACAGTGCACCACAACTGTTGACCCTGTGCCCTGGAGCCCGGGAGCCATAACTGCTGAAGCCTGCACGCCCTAGAGCCCATACTCTGCAATAAGAGAAGCCACTCTAATGAGAAACCCACAGATGACAACCAAAGACGAGCCCCGGCTACCACAACTAGAGAAACGTCTGAGAAGTAACAGATTCCGCACAGCCAAAGATTAATAAATTAAAAAAATTCTTGCAGGGAAAGGCCTCTGCCCTGGGGAAGCTGTGACTCTTCTATGAGGGCAGAACTGGAAGTCTGAATGAAGAAAATCCTGAAGGGGTGATGGGCAGAACTGGAGAGAGGCTGAGAGTAGCAAAAGGAGGGAGAGAAAGGGATGCTGTCCAACCCTGTATCCAGACCACCAGCTCTGAAAGTAGCCTTGGGGGCTGAGCTGGAGGATCTTCTTAGCCAGAGTCACATCCAAGGTTCTCTTTGTGTCTGACCACAGGGATCTCCTGTCCCTGTGGTGCCTCAGTCAAGGGCAGTGCTGGTATTTGAGGTGGGACCACAGCAGGAAGAACATATTTCTGACTTCTTAAGTAAGTAGGGGATGGTGGGGAGGGAGAAGCCACAAAGGAAAAGATCGATTGCTAGATTTCAGATGACATAACAGCACGACTTCTGACCACAAAAGACACCAAAAACAAAGATAAAAGACAAATGACAGATTAGGAAGAAATGTGTGCAATGCATATAATATCCAGGTTATATACAAAACTCCCACAGATCAGTGAGCAAAAGAGAAACACGGGAGAAAAACGATCAAAGGATAATGTGATGGTTAGTTTATTTATTTATCATTGAACTACAGTTGATGTACAATATCATGTAAGTTACAAGTATCAGTTCAGTTCAGTCACTCAGTTGTGTCCAACTCTTTGCGACCCCATGAATCGCAGCACGCCAGGCCTCCCTGTCCATCACCAACTCCTGGAGTTCACCCAAACTCATGTGCATTGAGTCGGTGATGCCATCCAGCCATCTCATCCTCTGTCGTTCCCTTCTCCTCCTGCCCCCAGTCCCTCCCAGCATCAGAGACTTTTCCAATGAGTCAACTCTTTGCATGAGGTGGTCAAAGTATTGGAGTTTCAGCCTCAGCATCAGTCCTTCCAATGAATACCCAGGACTGGTCTCCTTTAGGATGGACTGGTTGGATCTCCTTGCAGTCCAAGGGACTCGCAAGAGTCTTCTCCAGCACCACAGTTCAAAAGCATCAATTCTTTGGCGCTCAGGTATACAATGTAGTGATTCACAGTTTTGGAAGGTTATACTTCATTTATAGTTATTATGAAATATTCGGGTGCCTTCCTGGTGGCTCAGTGGTATAGAATCTGCCTACCAATGTGGATTTGACATGAGCTTGATCAAATTCAGACACGGGTTTGATCCCTGAACTGGGAAGATCCCAAATGCGGTGGAGCAACTAAGCCTGTGTGCCACAACCACTGAGTCTCTGCTCTCGAACCCTGGAGCTGCAACTACAAAGCTCATGAGCTGCAACCACCAAAGCCCGTGTGCCCAAGAGCCTTGCTCCACAAGAAGAGAAGCCGCCACAATGAGAAGCCTGTGCATTGTAACTAGAGAATTGTCTCTGATCTCTGTAACCTGCAGACCTAGCACAGCCCAAAATAAATAAAGTATTTTTTTAAGCATTGGCTATATCTTCTGTGTTGCACAATATATCCTTGTAGATTATTCCATGTATAGTAGTTCATACCTCTTAATCCCCTATATAGTCCTTTCCCTTTTCCTCTCCCCACTGATGACCACTCAGCTGTTCTCTGTATCTGTGAATCGATTGTGTGACGATCAGTTTTGTGTGTCAACATGGCAGGTGTTTCGGATGAGATTAACATCTAAATTGGGCTTCCCTTGTGGCTCAGTTGGTAAAGAATCTGCCTGCAATGTGGGAGACCTGGGTTCGATCCCTGGGTTGGGTGGATCCCCTGGAGAAGGGAAAGGCTACCCACTCCCATATTCTGGCCTGGAGAATTCCATCGACTGTATAGTTCAAGGGGTCATAAAAAGTTGGACACGACTGAGCGATTTTCACTTTCAACATCTAAATCACTGTATTTTGGCTTTAGCAAATTGCCCTCCATAATGTAGGTGGGTCTCATCCAGTCAGGTCAAGGTCTGAATTAAACAAAAAGACTGGCCCCTCCTGGCAAGAGGAATTTCTCCAGGAAGTCTGGCTTCAGACTTCCTCTGCTCCATCGGCTCTTCTGAATCTCCAGTCTGCTGGTTCACACTGCGGATTTTGGACTACTCTTGCTTGGAAAATCCCATGGACGGAGGAACCTGGTAGGCTGCAGTCCATGGGGTCGCTAGGAGTCGGACACGACTGAGCGACTTCACTTTCACTTTTCACTTTCATGCATTGGAGAAGGAAATGGCAACCCACTCCAGCGTTCTTACCTGGAGAATCCCAGGGACAGGGGAGCCTGGTGGACTGCGGTCTCTGGTCACACAGAGTTGGAAACGACTGAAGTGACTTAGCACTAGCAGCTTCCTGAACCATGTGAGACAGTTCCTTTTAATAAATATTTTTCTATACACTCATCAACTGGTTCTGTTTCTTTGGAGAACCCTGACTAACACGGATAAGAACAGGCATTTCACAGACGAAATATACATGCAGAATAAACATACATAAAAATGCTCAGCTTCCCTAGAGATATAAAACCACCATGAAATATCTTCCATCATTAGGTTGGCAAAATTTTTTTGATTTCCTGGGTCAGGAAGATCCCCTGAAGGAGGGGATGGCAACCTACTCCAGTATTTTTGCCCGGAGAATCCCATCGACAGAGGATCCTGGCGGGCTACAGTCCATAGGGTCGCAAAGAGAAGGACATGACTGAAGTGACTTAGCACACCACACACACACATATCCAATGTTAGCGAGTATATGGGGGAAAAGTTCCCCCAAATACTGAGCCTAGGAGTGTAAACTGGAAAAATGTTGAGGCAATTGGGCATAAACATTTCAAATGTGCATACTCAGGTAGCTAGCAACATTAACAAGTTAACATTCCTAAAAATGTTAGTTTTAGGAATTTAACGCCCATATGTGTACTCAGACCCATGTTCAGAAATATTCGTTGTATAATTATTTGTAACTCCAAAAATTGGAAACACATAAAAGTCCACAATGACACTGGTTAAGGGAATTCTTTGGTAGTCCAGTGGTTAAAACTCTGTGTTTCCATTGCAGGGAGCGTGGGTTTGATCCTGATTGGGAAACTAAGCTCCCACAAGCCACATGGCGTGGCCAAAAAAATTTAAAAAAGAGAGACTAGTTAAATAAACATGTAACACCTATAGTGTGGAATACTTGGCAATTGTCAGAAAGAAACTGATAAATAAGTCAAAAGACATCCCATGTTCATGGGCAGGAAGACTTAATAACAATATTGTTAAGATGGTAACATACCCCAAATACAGTGCATTCTCTGTCAAAATCTCAGCTGTCTTTGCAGAAACAGATTCTAAAATCCACATAGAAATTCAGGGGGCTTAGAATAGCCAAGACAGTCTTGAAAAAGAAGTTAGAGGACTCCTACTTCTCCTCATTTCAAAATTTGCTACAAAGCTATAGTAAATAAGACAGTGTAATACTGACCTTAAGGATGGACATATACATCAGTACAATAGAACTGATTGTCTAGAGTCCATTCCTCATATTTACAGCCAGTTGATTCCATCAAAATAAAAAATCGAAAGGCCTGACCAAAGGAGCCTGGGGGGAGTGAGGGAATAGGGCAAAAAGGGATGGACCTTTTGATATCAAATCTTTCTGTGACTCTGAAAGTTTTTGCTTCTTCTCAGTCTACCCTGTTCACAAAGTGATGCTTCCTCCTTAAAAGCAAAAAGCAGAGGGAGAGAGATTCCTGACTTGGGAGGTTTAAGGACATGCGTGTTTGTTGAAGAATGTGGGAGAGACTTTTTTTCAGTCTTTGGGGGAACTGTACCCTCTTCCACTGAAGTGGAGGTTCACTGCATCCATTTTGACAAGACCTTTAGTAAAGATACTTTAAGTAAATATCTTATGTTTCTTTGCCACAGTAATCAAAGTAACTGCACATGATTAAATTTTTCCTAACTGCTCAGGCTCGTACCTTAACTATTAATTACCATTCTTTAAGAGCAGCAGTAAGATCCATTGAGTTGACCAGGACTGTTTGTCCCTAAACTCAATGTCCCCAGGACATTTGGCTTCTAAGTTCTTCAGTCTGCTTTTTGTACTTTTTCCTATTGAATGCTTTTAATCCTTGCTAAACTGCAAGTGACTGCTTCTAAAAAACTTCAACGCATAAATCCCCTGATCTTTCGGTAATCTACCGATGCTGGGAAGTCAGGTGACAGCATTTATTAAAAGTGTATAAAATAAAAGAGGCACTGCATGAGGGACACCTAGTGCTTTCATGGAGAACATTTATGATCCTTCAGAGAGGGTTTCTTAGCCTCAGCACACCTGATATTTTGGGCAGAATAATCTTTGTTGTTCTCCTCTGGTGGCTTAGATGGTAAAGAATTTGCCTGCAATGCAGGAGACCTGGGTTCGATCCCTGGGTGGCGAAGATCCGCTGGAGAAGGGCATGGCAACCCACTCCGGTATTCTTGCCTGGAAAATCCCATGGACAGAGGAGCCTGGGGGGCCACAGTCCATGGGGTCACAAAGAGTCAGACACAACTGAGCACCTAACACTTTCAGTCCTTCTTGCGGGGGCCATCCTGTGCACTGTAGGCTGTTCAGCAACATCCCTGTCTCCTGCCCACCAGATGCCAGTAGCATCTCCCCGAAACTATGACAATTTAGAATGTCTCAAAACACTGCCTAATGTCCCTAGAGGGCAAATCACTCTATTATGGATTTTGTGATATTTGTTTCAGTCATTCTAGGTTTCTTTTTTTTCCCCTCTTTGTGTATTTTTTTCCTGGTTCCATGTAGTCATGATTATAGGTTCATTTATTGACTTGCCAAACATTGCATGGTATTTGTGTATCTGTGCTTGCTGTGTCCATAGAAGCATATGGATGTATAAGACAGGGAATAAGCATAGAGCCACCAGTGTACAGAATAGTCCTGATTCTCAGCAGGAGCCTTATCCACCTTTTGGACCCTCTGTGGGCCCAGGCTGAGCACCGCAGTCACACACTTCCTCAACTCTGCCACTTCTTCCCTACACAGACTCCCGCCATCCCTGAGTTTGCCTATTTGTCCCCAACCCCAGCCTCACCCCAAGCTCTCTGCTTAACCTACAGTGCTTCCCATCCACTTGGCAACCAAACACTGCCCTTCCTCCAAGATCCGGCTTCAGGCTTCCTCTAGTATCTCCTGGTACATCTCCCATCACCCACCTCTGCCTGGGGCAGACCCCATAAAGGGCACCAAGCAGTTTAGCTCCTGCTACTGGTGAATCTGTTCTGTGCGGTTTATTTTCTCTCCCTCACTGGCTTCCTTGGTGGCTAAGATGGTAAAGAATCTGCCTGCAATGTGCAAGACACGGGTTTGATCCCTGGGTTGAGAAGATCTACTAGAGAAGGAAATGGCTACCCACTCCAGTATTTTTTCCTGGAGAATTACATGGACAGAAGAGCCTAGAAAGCTACAGTCCATGGGGTCGCAAAAAGTCGGACACAACTGAGCGACTAACACTTTCACTTTACGGCTTCCCTGGTGGCTCAGTGGTAAAGAATTCACTTGCAAAGCAGGAGACCCAGGAGACTGCGGTTTCATCCCTGGAGAAGGGAATGGCAATCCACTCCTATATTCTTGCCTGGAAAATTCCACGGACAGAGGAGACTTGTGGGCTATATAGTTCATGGGGTCGCAGAGTCGGATACGACTGAGTACACACGCTCGCTAACGCGCGCGCGCGCGCATCAACAAATCAATTCCTGAAAGGTAAGGGCTTGACTGAAACTAAGGAGCTACTTCCGGTATGCACCCACACCCACAGTCAGCCCAGCCTGGTGCCACACACCCAGCAACTCCACAAGTCCACTTCACTGAACCTGGCATTCAATCCCCGCCCAAGGCTGCCCTTCCATCTGGTTTTCTAATGCTTTTCCCAATACCCTCTGTCTAGCTACTTCTCCAACCCGTCTCCACTTGCCACTTAAAATCCTCCCAGACTCAGCTTCAAAAAGTGCCCCCAAGGTGGCACTTTTTTCCTGCTCAGATCTAACCAACTACTTCTCTACACACACCTGGAGCACCTGGAACACGATTCTCCTACCCCCTCCCCATCCCCTGCTGTGAGCACCTTGAGGAAAGGACCTGAGGTCTGTTTATCCTTGCCCTCACAACTCTCCTTCAGTCCCCTTTGGGGCCCGGCTGCCGAGCACTAAATCTGCATGGGATGAACAGAATAGAGACAGGATGCACAACTGTTCTAAATCCAAGAGACACCCCTTAAACGCTCTTGAACGGACCCACTAAGGGACAGATCTCTTGGCTCTCAATGTCCCGGGAAAGGAGCTGACACTCGGGATGCGTTAACAGAAGGCAGCGGGCACCCGCAAGCAGGCTGAGCCGCCCCAGGGCGTCACATGATTCTCCAATCACATGATCCCTAGAAATGGGGGGTTGGGGAGAGAGAGGAAGGAGGGAGGGGAGTGAATTGAGTAGGAAAAGAAACACAGGATCCCAGGTTGGCCCCGCCTTTACGTCGACGAGTAGCCAATGGGAGTGCGACATTCCGGACACCTGACCAATGGAAATTAAAGTGGGTGGGCCATCGAGCCGAGTGGCCCAAGTGGATGAGCTGTCTGACCGCTGCTACCCAGCGATCGCGGACCCCGACGCAGGTAAGGAGGATGGACTTCGCTTGCTCCTTCCTAGGGGCCCAGCCTGGGGGACGTGGGAGATGGGGCTCCTCTGGAGTTTCAGCGGGGATACAAAAAAAAGATTCTCTTATAGAAACTCCGATGCATTGGAGGGAGTTTTATGGGTGGTGGGAGTAAACAGTAATTGCAGTGACCCCCATTAGAAGGGGCTCTCTCTCCAGCACCCCTGGAAGCTGCAGCTCCTTCTCCCAAAGCAGAGATCACTCTGTTCTTGAGTCGACTCCGCCCCCGTCGGCAGGTGCTGGTAGTGGTGCTGGTGGGCAGTCCCCCGCTGCGCCTGGCAGCAAGCGAGGCGCCCGCCCCTGGCCTCCGAGCTCAGAGGGCTGGGAGTGGGGCTTGTGACCCTGGTCTCCTCAAAGACAGTAGGGACTTGGGAGTGGTGATTGAACCCCTGGGATGTGTCTGACTCTCTCTAACTTCCTCTCGTGGGGCTAACTTCCGCCTCCCCCGGCCACTTTTTCTTGCTCTCTCCGCTGTTGAGTTGGCTCACCTTTTGGGAAATCTTTCTCCTGGCACTCGAAGTGGGGGGCTGCCACCTAGTGGAAGATGACGGAGCTGGGGACTTGAAGAGGCAGTGTCCTCCCTCTCTGTAGTGGCAGTGTCGGGTTGGGGTGAGAGGTCACCACTTGGAACCCTACTGAGATGAACTGGGTTCCCTCTTCCCCATTCTGGTTCTGAGTGTGTGTGTGCGCGCGTACATATATGTGTATTCAGTAGAAGCGTACACTACTTCCAAACCCCAGGATACCCAGGAAGAAGGATGTACCTAAATGAATCACTAGGGTGCTGAGTAGTCAGAGATGTGTGCAGACAGGCATCTCTCCTGGCCAGGGCAGCCCAGCGAGTCTGCAGGGGGTTATGGTTGGACTCCTAAAAAGCAGGGCGGCCAGCTCCCGTTCCAGGGAGCTGTGGGCATTGGGGAAGAGAGTGAAAGGGGCCAAGGTCCAGGACCAGTCTTCTTCAGCCTCTCCTGTACAGGAGATAGCCTCCTGGGGGTGGTCTTTGAGCTGGGGAGAGGGCAGTGAGGAAAGCCAGGTGAGGGAGAGAGGATGTGAGCGACCCTGTGTGTGCTATTCCCTGCCACACAAAGTGTGCAGTGTCCACCCATAGACTCACTGAGAACTGAGGCCTAAAGACAGGAAGCAACTTCTGAGGCCTTCATTCTAGCACTCATGTGCAGTATCCAGGCAGCCCCTGTACCCCACATTGCTGTCTGGGTCCAGTCCACTTGCCCAGAGAAACATTTCTATCCCTCTTCTCTGCTTGGACACCAGGCGTCTATCCTCCTTGGGTTTGGGGGGCCAGTCCCAGGCACTGTCCATGGTACCACTTGTGAACCCAGGTCCAATATACTCTGGAGCCATCAGAGCCTGTCATCTCTATGTTTTGATATATGACATGGGCGGGTTACTTCCTATCTCTGAGCCTCAGTTTCCTCCTTAGAAAAGTAAAGGTAATAATTCCTACTTTGGATGGTTGTTACAGAAAAAAAAAAAAGAAAATATGTAGAATGTTGTCACTGGCTTCTAAAAGGTTCAGCACACATGACTGTTTTGGCCCCTCTAGACAGGGGAAGATCTTCTGGGCCTGCCCCATTGAACTAGCAGGGCTGGCTGAGCTTGGGGGAAGAGTTGTTCAGGAAGTGAAAGGCCACTCCCCTTCAGAGAATGAGGCTTGCTTCCTTCTGCTGATGTGGATGGCAGCCTGGTGGGCACACATGGGCTCTCTACATGCAGCTGGGTTTCTGCTCCAGGATAGGGAGAGGTGGAGGGGAAGGGTGGTGGGGATATTTGAGGATCCTGAAAGGGCCTGGTGTGGGGCTTCCCTGGCAGTCTGGTGGTTAAGACTCCGAGCTCCCAGTGTAGGGGACATGGGTTCAATCCCTGATCAGGGAACTAAGAACCAACACGCTGCATGGGCATGGCCCCCCAATTTTTTTAATTAAAAAATTTTGAAAAGAAAGGGCCTGGTGGTATTGGGGGCCCATGGAGCACAGGTGCCCCAAAGGTTGACCAAGCCTATGTGTCTCCTTTGGATGGGGAGGGGACAGTCAGCGGGCAGGTGGTGGCTGGCCTTTGGGGAAGGCAGCCCAGACTCCGTCAACATCATGCTTCCTTTTTCACAACTTTCTCAACCCCGTGGTTGATCATGTCATCATGTGACCTCCCCTCCCCTGCCAACAGGCCTTAGCAGAGGGCAGGTGTGAACACAGCATTGGGTGAAGAGGCAACTGGTGGCACTGGCTTGGGAAGTGAAACCCTGGCTTTCCTTCAAGGGGAGACTTCAGTTCTTTCTTCCTAGGGCAACTGATGTCTTTCCCACCCCCATGGAGGTGGCTTACGTCCCCACAGCTCAGGCCCACAAAACCCACAGATCTTCCGGACTCTCACATACCCACATCTGCACACACTCAGCCACAGAGATTCAACTGTTAGGCCATGCACTGGGGACACAGATTCACTCACGTACTCATGCCAGCATTCATGCTCATGGATGTACACTCGCTGGTGCACGTGTGACCCCTGCACAGGACACACGTAGGAAGCTGAGCCTCAAGCCCCGCATCTTTCTTCTTGCCCGGACAGGCTGTTGTTGTGGAGGCTCAGATGGTCCTGGGCCTTCGGCAGGGGGCAGTGACTGGTCCCAGAATCAAGGGTGGCCTCAGCTTAAACCAGTTGCCAAATGCTTCCTGGCACTTTGCAGGTGGACCATGTGGACGTTGGTGAGCTGGGTGGCCTTAGTGACAGGGCTGGTGGCTGGAACACAGTGCCCAGACGGTCAGCTCTGCCCTGTGGCCTGCTGCCTGGACCCGAATGGAGCCACCTACAGCTGCTGCAATCCCGTTCCGGTGAGTGCCCTACGGCCCAGGCAAAGAGCTGGCAGCCTGGGATCGGGCCTCTTGGATTGGCCATAGGAGTGGGCCAGGCTCAAGTCCTTCGATTTCTCTCCTCGTCTTGCCTCCCAGGACCAGCGGCCATCTGTGCTGAGCCAGCGTCTGGGCCGACCCTGCCAGGCCGATGGCCACTGTGCTCCTGGCTTTTCCTGCATCCTCGCTGTCTCGGGGACCTCCAGCTGCTGCCCGTTCCCAGAGGTGAGGGTGCCGTTAGGTCTGTGGAGAAGCTTGGGTCTGCATTTACACTTTTCCTGCACTCTCCCACCCTCCCTGGGAAATGGGCCTCGGTAACCAAGGCACTTCTGTGTCCCATAGGCTGTGTCATGTGGGGATGGCCGCCACTGTTGCCCCCGGGGCTTCCACTGCAGCGCTGACGGGAGGTCCTGCTTCCAAAGATCAGGTGCGGCAGAGGTGGAGGTGGAGGGCAGGGAGGTGGGAGCAGAAGAATCTGGAGCATCCAGGAGCCCAGCCAGCAGAGTGACCTTGATTCCTGCCTTTGTGCCCTCATTTGTATGACATCTGTACTAAGCAACACCCCACACACACACCCTGCTCTGGACAGAGGGATGAGGAGGGGTCAGAAGAGAATGAAAGACCCCAGGCCCAGGACCAAGCACTGTGGGGGTGAGGACAGGCCAAGTTGAAATGTTGTGTTTTTTTTTTTTTTAAATTTTTTTGACATGGACCGGTTTTAAAATCTTTATTGAATTTGTTATAGTATTGCTTCTGATTTATATTATTTTGGTTTTGCTTGGTTTGAGGCATGTGGGATCTTAGCCCCCTGACCAGGGATCAACCCACACCCCCTGCATTGCAAGGTGAAGTCTTAACCACTGGACTCCAGGGAAGTCCCCAGAGCTGCACTGGTTTAATGCCTACCCAGTCAGGGATCCCCTTGCCCTGAGGCATATTGCTGGTACAATGACTGGCCTGGGGGACAGTGGGTTAAGAGAGCCGGGGGAGCCCTGAGCCCTAGTGCCAGCCCCTGAATCCTCCTGTAGCTGGGCTGGAAGGCACTGGTGCCAGCAGCTCCTTGAGTGATGGGGGGAATGATAGTCACTGACTGGGCGGAGTCCTGGGTCATCCTGTCTACAGATACCAAGCCCCTGGATGCCGTCCAGTGCCCCGACAAACAGTTCCAGTGCCCCAACTCCTCCACGTGCTGCACCATGCCTGATGGCTCCTGGGGATGCTGCCCCATGCCCCAGGTACAACTTTGGGAAGACGGAGGGTGGTGGGGGAAGGCAGTGTGGGCAGAGGAAGGGGTGGAGGGAGCAAAGACAGAATCAGGGCCATCTCCTCTCAGGCTTCTTGCTGTGAAGACAAGATACACTGCTGCCCCCATGGCATGTCCTGTGACCTGGCTCGTGGCCGCTGTCTCTCGGCCATAGGCACCCACCCCCTGGCTAAGAAGATGCCTGCACACAAGACTAAAAGTTCAGGTAAGGAGGTATGAGTCTGGGGTGAAGAAAGACCTTTTTTAACTCTTAGTTGGAGAGAGCTGGAGAGACTGTCCCCTCCACCCTGGCTGCCCCTCACCTTTCTCTACCCTTCCAGTGATCTTATGCCCAGATGGACAGTCCCAGTGCCCTGATGGTTCTACCTGCTGCAAGCTGCCCACTGGAAAGTATGGGTGCTGCCCGATGCCCAATGTAAGTGAGGGGCTATAGTCAGCTGGCCTGTGTGCCCGCAGTCACCTGGCCTGGACACCCACCTACCTACCCAGCAGTGACTCCAAGGGTTGGGGCTGGCTGGCTGGCAGCTGGGAGCCTAACTGCTCAGGACTCGTGCCACCCCCTAGTGGTAGACTTGGGGTAGTGCCTGCTGTCAGCCTGGCTGCTCCCTGCACCAGGGAGACTGGAAATCCCAAAGACCCTGCCCTCACCCAGGCCATCTGCTGCTCCGACCACCTGCACTGCTGCCCCCAGAACAGTGTGTGTGACCTGACCCAGAGTAAGTGCCTCTCCAAGGAGAACACTACGGACCTCCTCACCAAGCTGCCCGCACACACAGGTACCAGGGGAGACCGCAGACCCCATTCTACCTACACCATGAGGAGTGAACAGATATGGGGCTGGGGACAGACGGCCGCATGCGTGGAGGGGCTGAAGCAGGGACAGTCTCCTTCTGTCCACACTGGGCCTCGCCTTAGGATCACTGCCAGGGGTGGCCTGAGCCATACCCTCCCTCCTACGTATCTGGTTCTCGCTGTGGAGCTGGCAGAGGGAGGGCACCCCCGAGGGTCCCCAGTACCACTGCTGACCCACTGCCCCACCTGCCTCACAGTGCAGGATGTCAAGTGCGACATGGAGGTGAGCTGCCCAGACGACTACACTTGCTGCCGCCTACAGTCCGGGGCCTGGGGCTGCTGCCCTTTTGTGCAGGTACTGAGATGTGGGGAGTGGCCCACGCTGAGCAGAGGGCAGCCGCCAGCCAGTCCCCTCAGGCCCACTGTCCCCTCTCCTGCCACCCTAGGCCGTGTGCTGTGAGGACCATGTGCACTGCTGCCCGTCCGGGTTTAGGTGTGACACAGAGAAGGGTGTGTGTGAACAGGGGACCCGCCGGGTGCCGTGGATGGAGAAAGCCCCAGCCCACCTCAGCCTGCCGGACCCCGGAGCCGTGGAGGGGGATGTCCCCTGTGATAACGTCACCAGCTGTCCTTCCTCCACTACCTGCTGTCGACTCACGTCTGGGGAGTGGGGCTGCTGTCCTGCCCCAGAGGTGCCTGGGGAGGGGGATGATTTAGGGGAGGGGGGCAGTGTCCTGGCCTGGGCACATGGCCAGGCTCCTGTTGCCTTGCTCTTCTGCCTTCTGCCCAGCCCACGGGGGACCCCAGCTCAGTCACAGTCATGCCCAGCTGGAGGAGCCGAGCAGGAGAGGCAGGCTGGGGGCCGCAGGGGCTCAGCGCTCTGGCCCAGAGTAGCTGCCTAAACCACCCTTTTCTGCCACCTCCCCAGGCTGTCTGCTGCTCGGACCACCAGCACTGCTGCCCGAAGGGCTATGCGTGTGTGGCTGGAGGGCACTGTAAGAGGGGGAACCAGGTGGTGACCGGACTGGACAAGGTGCCTGCCCGCAGGGCCTCCCCGTCCCACCCCAGAGACATGGGCTGTGACCAGCACACCAGCTGCCCGGTGGGGCAGACCTGCTGCCCGAGCCTGAGAGGGGCCTGGGCCTGCTGTCAGTTGCCACACGTGAGTACCCACCTGCCCAGTCCTGGTCAGGGCGGGGCCCCGTCTCAGGTGGGAGGGGACGTTAGTGGGGGTGAGAGTGCGAGGCTCCTTTGTGCCCCGTAGGCCGTGTGCTGTGAGGACCGCCAGCACTGCTGCCCGGCTGGCTACACCTGCAATGTGAAGGCCCGATCCTGTGAGAAGGAGGTGGACCCTGCGCACCCTGCCCTCCACCTGGCCAGCGGCCCTCTTGTGGGCGCAGGGAACGTGGAATGTGGGGCGGGGCACTTCTGCCGCGATAACCAGACCTGCTGCCCAGACAGCCAAGGGGGCTGGGCCTGCTGCCCCTACCGCCAGGTCAGTGCCACCCCCCACCCAGGGGCTGGGTAAAGGCCTGGGCCAGGTCCTGCCATGTCCAACTCTCGCTCCCTGCTCTGACCATTAAGGGCACCTGTTGTGGGGACAGGCGTCACTGCTGTCCCAGTGGCTTCCGCTGCGGAGCCAAGGGGACCAAGTGCTTCCGTCGGGAGGCCCTGCGCTGGGACGCTCCTTGGAGGGACCCGACACCAAGACAGCTGCTGTGAGGAGGGCCTGAGGACTGAAGACACTTGGCAGCCCTCAGGACCCTGCTCAGAGGGTCCCCACTGCTCAGGCCTCCCCAGCACCTCTCCCCCACCACATTCACCCAGACCCCCTTCTGAGTCCCCCATCACCCTGGGAGGTGGGGCCTCAATCTAAGGCCTCCCCTGTGCCAAGGTGAGGGGGGCTGTGGCAAAAGCCACGTTTCAAGCTGTCATCCCCTCCCCCAACTTCTGTCAACCGTGTGGCCAGGTGCTCTTCCTATCCACGGGTGTGTGTGCGTGTGTGTGTGAGCGCGTGCGTATGCGTGCTGCAATAAAGTTTGTACACTTTCTTAACAGTGTCTGATTTGGCCACTCTGCCTGCCCTCCCCAGGGGCCCCTGAGCCAGGGTCCCCATCCAGTGGCCACATTCCCCAACCCCCACAGAAAGACACACAGCAGTTCATCTCACCAGTTTTATATTTGCTGTTGCCCACAGTGATCCCATCACATTACTCCCCAGTCCCCGGAGCCGCCCCAGCCTCCAGCCCTGTGACATCGCAGCCCGGAGGTGGGCTAGTCAGCAAGCAGCACCCCCTACCCTCCCAGGGGTCCGCTAGAACGCCCCCTCCCTTCCCGGCCCTCAGGCTAGCAGCTGAGGCCTCGTTGCCCCTCCTGCTTTCCCACGATAGAGCTTTCTATGTACAGCCACGTTTATACAGGCACTGCTTCCCCCCACCCTGCCCTCCTCCCCAGCACCTCCCATCGAGGTTCTGGTCCCCCCTCCCTCACCTCCCTCTCGGAGGCAGACACGGGTCCCTCCCAAGACATTACCCAGCACATACCACCGGACAGCTCCGCAGGGCCCCGGGCCCCTTTCCCGGCGGGGCTGGGGGCTAAGGGCGAGGGCCCCCGCGGCCGCCCGGAGCGCGCACCCTGGGGGCGGGCCCGGGCGGAGGGGGCGGGGGCCGGCCCGGAGACGGCGCCAGGCCGGGCACTACTTGACGTTGAACACCATGAGCGGCCGCTCCTCCCGCCGCTGCCACGGGCTCTTCTTGTCGCCCGCTTCGTCGCCCACCTCCGCCCCCAGCTCGTCCTCCGGGCTGGTGAGCGAATCGCGCCGCAATTCGCTGGCGCTGCTGCGAGAACTGTCCCCGCGGCTGCGGCCCCGCCCCCGGGGTACCGTGGCCGCCCGGCCCTCGGGCGCCGCCACCTCGTCCAGCAGCGGCGTCAGCGAGTTGTCCTCCGGGGAGCAGAGGCCTGTGCGGCTCTCGCTGCTGCTCGGCTCCGTGTCCTCGCTGAGCGCCAGGCGCGGGGGCGCCGGCGGGGGCGGCGGCGGGGGCGGCGGCGGCGGCGGGGCGGCGGCCGGGGCGCGCTCCCGCTCCTCCCGCAGGGGCCGCCGGCGCGCCGGCCGCGCCTCGTGCACGTCGACGCCCGAGTCCAGGCTGGCGTCCGTGCTGCGGCCGCCGCCGCCCGCCTGCAGGTCGATGTACGAGTGGCGCACTTGCGAGTTGGAGCGCCCGTCGAGGGACACGAACCAGGCGCGCGGGTGAGGCTTCACGCCCAGTTCCAGCAGCTTCTTCTCGGTCAGGGCCTGCAGCTCTCCATTGAGCTGCGCCATCGTCGACTCGTTGAACAGCACCGGGATGGTGACCGAGCCGCTGACCGGCGCCGCGCGCCCACTCCCCCAGCCCTCGCCGCCACCACCGCCGCCGCCCTCGCCCCCCGCGCCCGAGTGGCCTGGCATCAGAGGGCGCTGGGGGTCGGGCTGGGGAAAAGGGCGTGCGGGGCCGGGGGCCGCGCCCTCGGGCGGGGCCGACTCCTCTCCTGCCCCCGTTGCGCCCGCCTCGCCTCCTAGGCGCACGTAGTGCGCGGGGATCACCAGAGTGGGCATGACGTTGCGGTAGACGCTGTCCTTAAGGTGGTCGATGGAGCCGCAGAAGATGAGCTGCCCGGCCTGGCTGAGCGACGGAGGCCGCGCCAGCTGGTCCACCGACTGCGACAGCAGGAAGTCGGGGGTTTTGCTCTCGGCCGCCCCCTTGTGGCCCAGGTAGTGCTCGAAGGGCGGCGGTGGCGAGGGCGGCTCCTGCAGAAAGGCCGGGGTCCCCGGGGCCCCCCGCCGGTACTCCTCCAGGCCTGGCTCCAGCCCGGCGGGACCCTCGACGGAGCGGGCGCCCTTGAGCCCGGCGCCCTCGCCCCCGCGGGCACCCGTAGGCTCGGCGACCGGGCGGCTGGCGGAGCGCGGCTTGGCACGGAAGAAGTCGTCCCGGGAGGCGGTCAAGTCCCGGGAGCTGGAGAAGGCTGAGTGGAGGGGCCCTGGAGGTGGAGCCTCGGGGTCCCCCGACGGCGCGGGCTCCAGGGGTCCCCCACAGATGAGGTGGAGCTGGGACATCGAGGTGGCCTGGTCTCGTTTGTTACCGTCAGAGGGGCCGGAGAGCTGCAGCTTGCGGTGCTGTTGCCGCGGCTTCAAGCAGCGCCTCCTGGAGACACGGGGGC
The DNA here is from genome assembly GCF_032405125.1 of Capricornis sumatraensis. Classification (NCBI taxonomy): domain Eukaryota; kingdom Metazoa; phylum Chordata; class Mammalia; order Artiodactyla; family Bovidae; genus Capricornis; species Capricornis sumatraensis. The sequence goes on from NC_091076.1 coordinate 94,290,191, forward strand.
AGATCAGGGTGTCAGAAAGGGTGGGGGTCCCTGACCCTGAAGTTGGAAGATGGGTTGGGTATAGTTGGAGGGGTCCTAACAATGCCTGGGACTCAGGAGAGAGGATGGGGAGCCCAGGTGAGTCCTGGGAGAGGTTTGTGGACAGAGTTGGAGTGTCTGTGGGAGGTCCAGCAGGCAGCAGTATCTATCTGGATCCCACCTCGGGGTAAACCGCACTCCGTGGTTCATGGCAGGTACAGTGAAAGCCGGGGAGGAACCTAGGCCAACCAGGGGCATGTGTGGCCTCAGGTCCCCTGGAAGTGGGGGCTGGGGTGGTAGAAGCAGCTGCAGATGGTCTCTGGAGGGGCCTGGCCTGCAGCTCGTGCCTCCTCTCCCGGACTTCTCTGAAGTCACCAGTCTTTTCGTCTTTACATGTGCATATGCAGTGCCTTCCTGGCAGCGCCTTAAGAATCCCAGTGGTGTTTTATGCACCTCTGGGGCCCCAGCACCTGGCTCAAGACCAGGCATGGAGCAGGCCTCAGGCCATGGCTGGGATGAGGGGGCTTGGGCATCGGGAGGCCGTGGGAGGGGATAGGGGGCACTCACCGACAGTAGTAGACGAGCAGACACAGCAGAATGAGCACGAGCAGGGCCAGGGCTGCCAGGATGGTGAGCAGGAAGATGGTGTGGTAGGTGCCGATGTCCTGGATGCCCGATGTGATGGTGACCAGCCCTGTGCCAGGCGAGGGCTTAGCATTCCCAGGGGTGGCTGTCCCTCTTGGCATTCAGAAGGAGTCCACTCTCCCCCCCTCCCCTTCTACCACCACCCGCGGTCCCTGCTGCCCCCCAACTCTCACCAGCCGTCGGGGAGGCCATGGCGGCTGCCCAGTACCCCAGCTGAGGGGAGACGAAGGTCCAGTGGAGCTGCCGGCCTTCCTTTCGGATCACACCCGTGCCGTTGCGCACCCACAGCCCTGGGAGAGGCAGGGCTTTCAGCAAACCCAGTGTCCCCAACTTAAGTCCCACATTTTTTTCCCCAAACTCTAGCACCTGCACACACGTCCCCCAGGCACTCACCACTCTTGGGGTCGAACCTCCAGGCTGGAATGCTGGTGCCCACGGCGAGGGCACGAGGTTCTGAGGGCACTGGCAGGGATAGGTGAATGGGGCCTGAGAGCGGCACCTCTGTCCCATTACCTGCCAGCAGGTGCACACTCACAGCGGCCACGGGCATCAGCTCCAGCCAGGAGCCGTTGCCTGCAGGAAGGGGACACAAGGGCTGAGGGCTAAGTCCTGGTGGTGGCGGGGCGCAGTGGAGGATGGGGGGGGGGGCAGAATCCCTTCTGTGGCTGGCACCCAGCATACCTGAGCTGGAGGCCTCCGTGCCCAGGAAGGCAGGGAAAGCCCGCATTTCCTGCTGGGTGCTGGCAGGTGTGAGCGAAGCCCAGAGCTGGCTGTAGGTAGAAGTGACAGGCAGGCGGGCAGCCCGGCGCTGGAACTGCACCCAGGGCTGGGAGCGGGCACCTGGAATGGAGAGAAGGGCTGCAGTGGCCTGGCCAGGCACAAGCTGCCCCAGAGACCAGAACAGAAAGCAAGTAGCTAAGGCAGGGGTCCCCAACCTCCGGGCCATGGACAGTACCTCCTGTCAGATCAGCAGTGGTGTTAGATTAGGAAGAAAGTGCACAATAAAGGTAATGTGCTTGAATTATCCTGAAATCACCCCCAAGCCCGGTCTGTGGAAAAGCTGACTTCTACAAAACTAGTCCCTGGTGCCAGAAAGGTTGTGAACCACTGATCTAAGGAGAAGGGGAGCCAATGGGTCAGAACACGTGGGAAGGCCATGGAGGGTGGTAACTTGGGGAGAGAACTGGGCAGGCTTAGAATGGTAACTTTGAAGGGGCAGGGCCCTGAAATCTGCTCCAGTAACTACTAGACACACAGGGCTGTTAAGTATTTTTAACTCTAAGAAGTTTAATGAATTTTTAATTTATTCAAATTTAAATAGCTACATGTGGCTCCTGCATCTAACAACTTAGGTTTTGGATGTGTGTCTGTCTGTCTGTCTGTCTTGAAGCAGAGGGAATGTATAAATAATATTCCAATATAATATGGTAATAGCTAACATTTACTAAGCTTTAAGATATACTGGGCACTGTTCTAAGCAGGTTACTTACATTAACCCCTGTAATTAGCACAACAGCCCCTGAGGTAGGTGCCTTTATTATCAGCCCCATTTTAAAGATGCAGAATTAGAGGCAGGAAAGGTTCGGTAACTTCCCCAAGGTCACTGGAGCCTGATTGAAGCCCAGGCAATCGGGTACCAGGACCCCTCCCCTCACTCACCATAACATCCTGCCTCCCTCTTGAAATAGCAGGGTGCAAGGGGAGCTTGCTCTGCCCATCTTGGAAATAGTCTATGGAGCCCTGCAGGGTGAGTAAGACTCAGGCAGGAAAGAAAGTGGGAAGGGACTTCTCAGAGGACTGACAGGAGGAAGGCCTGGGGCATGAGGCAACTGGCTGGTTGGGGGAAGACAGGTGACTGGAGTGGGAGGCAAGCAAGGCAGCCAGCAGCACACAGGCTCATGGAGGGCGCTGCCAGCTTTGTGAAAGAGTCTAGGTTTTCTACTGAAAGCAGTGGGAGCCGTGGGAGGGCTTTCAGCTAGGGGGCAATAAAGGGTTCCTCTGGCATTTTAGAAACCTCCAGAGACATTTTAGAAGCCTCTGGTTCGGGATCAGAGAGAAGGAGATGAGCATACAAGAGTAATGTGGAGATAAGGATTCAAGATAAGAATATAAATTGGGGAGGGGAGGCACCCCGTTCAGAACCCACATTGGCTCCCCAGTACTAGCCAGATGGAAGCTACCCTCTGCCTGGCTGCATCAACCAGTCTACACCACGCACCCCTCCTGTACAGCCAGACCAGAACACCCTTACAGTCCCTTTCTGCCCCTGCATCTATTTTTTGGGGGAGCAGGGGGGCGCTATGCTGGGTCTTGCTGTGGCTCATGGGTTCTTCGTTTCAGCGTGTGGACTTTCTCTAGTTGCAGTATGCAGGCTCTAGAGCACGTGGGCTTAGTTGCCCCATGGCATATGGAATTTTAGTTCCCAGACCAGGGATCGAACCCACGTCTCCTGCATTGGAAGGTAGATTCTCAACCACTAGACCACCAGGGAAGTCCTTGCCCCCGAATCTCGATTCCGCTCCAGTGAAGGTGCCTTTGCTCCCTCTTCATGAGCCACTTGTCCCACAGCTCCCTTCGCCAGATCCTCTCACCCTGCCGTTGTCCCACGTGAAGGTCCTCTCAGTAGTGAATGCAGCTGCCCTCCACTCCACAGCCCTGCCTACTCTGTAGTTATTTCAGGGTTTGCACTGTTCTGTCTTTCTGTTTGTCAGGGAACTCCACAAGGCGAGGAGCCAGTTAGCTCTTCCTCACCATTATCCCCCAGCACACAGTACCTGGCACAGCACAGGGGCTGCAGCAAGTATCAACTGGGTGAGACCGAAAGTCTAGGGGTGGACAAGGTCCACTGCAGGATTGCTCCAGGCCTCGCACTTGATAGGTGTTCTGTGTCTGTGGATTGAGCCTAGTATTGAACATAGTCAGGCACCCAGTAGGTGCACAAGAAGTGCCTGTAGATCCACTGAAGACAAGGTGGCAGGAAGTGGGAATTCTAATGGTAGGAGAAGAGGGAGAACAGAAACCACGAGGAGCCCCCCAAACAGCAGGTATTAATTGACCACCTTTTGTGCTGTTCTTCGCCTGCCTGATGCCATTTAACCCTTAGCTCAATTTGACAACATAGATCCTATCAATATTCACATCTTACTGAGGAACGAACTGAGGCTCAGAGAGGTTAAGTGACTCGCCCAAGGGCACCCAGCCAAACTGTGGCAGAGGGGAGCACTCTATACCCAGGTCAGGGAGAGGGAAGGGAGGCTGGAGTGGGTGGAGGAGAGGGGACTGGAGAAGGGAGAGTCTTACCAGGAGAGCCCAGGAGGATGTGCACCAGGTCCTCATAGAGGATGAGGGTGGCCGGCCGCTCAGGGAGCAGGTAGAGGCTGACTGACGCATACACTGCAGGAGGGGTGGCCTGTCAGCTTCAGAGAAAGCCCCCCTCCCCCAGGCCAGGCACTCCCACCATCTGAATCCCAGTGACTTCATCCTCTCTCAGCCCCTTCTGCATACCCCAGCCCAGGCAGCAACTGCTAGAAAGCCTGCCCCTCCGCCCCCAAGAGCTATTTTGGGAAGGGGCTGATGGGGTCAGCTGCTCCCCCCTCCCCCCACTCCAGCTGCCCCTGCACTCACAGGGCAGCTTGTCAACACGCCAGGGCACAGAGTTGGTGAGGAAGCCAGGGCGGGCAGCAGTAACCAGCACCCAGGTGCCCAGGCGGTAGCTGAGGGGCAGTGTGGCCACGCCCTCTGAGTCCGTGGTGCCGGCAGCCAGCAGCATCCGGTTTCCAAACACATCCACTGAGGCCCGGGCCAAGGGCACCAGCTCCCCGCTCACATACACCTGCACCTTGATCAGGATCTCTGTGGGCAAGATCGGGTGAGGGGAGTAAGGAGGAGGGAGGGGGGATGAGAAACCCAGGGGGAGCCTCAAGATCAGAAGAGGGCGCTGTGGTTCGGAGTGGCTTTGGGACCCAGGCTAGACAAGGTATTATGAGCCAGCATTTATAGAGCCCTCATGTTAACCTCACATTAGCCTGTGAGGTAGGCAGTACTATTAACATATTTCATCAAGTCTAACACATGCACATTTTGACATTTTAACATTCTGAACTCAGGCTGTGCCTAAGATTGATGATATCATAATTGTAATCCGGCAACATTTTTTTTTTTTTTGGCTGGCACATGAAATAAATAATGGTGTTATCTTACAGTCAGTGATGCATTAGACCCAATAAAATATGCTTGTAGCCCATTTTATATCTAAGGAAACTGAGGCTCAAAGGGTTTAGATTCTTGCCCAACAGTTAAGCAGATCTGGGATCCAAACCTGGGAGCCTGTCTCTAGACCCAGATCCTTAACCACTGAACTCTATGGGGGTGGTGTCAGGGAGAGGAGAGGGAAGGAGAGCTGAGAAAGGATGAATAACTGGCAAACCAGGGATCTGCAAGTGGAGTAGAGAGGAAAGCGGTCAAGAGTCAGTCATTTGGAAGGGAGGAAGAGGGGCTGGGGCAGAGTTTGGGTTCTCAAGAAAAAACCCGAGAAAGGGACACCAGCAGGCTGGCCATTCCCATCATTCAGCCTCTTCCCAGAATCCTGTGCATGAGCCTGTCTCCTTTCAGATTTAGGGACTCACACAACCCCTGAGCTCCAACAAGTACCCACTGACCCCTCCCCCTCACAGGGATTGCCAGCCCCCTCCCAGCTGGTCAGCTACAGCCAGTCACCATGGCAACGCCCTCATTCCTCCCAGGAGATGGGCAGCGAGCTGGGGCCCTGGCAAAGGGAAGGAGATCTGGGGGGCCGACACAGGCCCAAGGGCAACCAGTATGGAGGGGGCTTGGAAGTGAAGTCTAGGTCTTTCTTTGCAGCCACCTTGGCCCCTGGCCCCAGGATGGTCTGGCCAGGATGGGCCTGCAGGTGTCCTGAGCTCAGAGGGGCTGACAGAGGAGGGACCAGGCCAGAGTTGTTCTCATGGATTCTGCAGCATCCTCTCTGACCCACAGCGCTAACTACCCTTTCCTACTCGGCGCAGTTCTTCCTCAAGAACATCCTCACCGCTCTCTTGTTGCTAAGAATGGGAGTAGGTATCTTGCCTGAAAAGGTACAGAGGCCGCAGTGTGGGGGCCCCGGGGGAGTGGGCGGGGTGCTAGACACAAACCTACAAGAGTCCAGGTGCAGAAGGACGAGCCCGGAACTGAGGGCAGCAGGGCACGAGGAGGTCATGGGGCCTCACGTGGAGTCTGACACGCAACAGCGACAGGTGTCTCGTCTCAGGCTTTCAACCAACCCCAGGGCCAGCGCCACGCCTGCCCTTGGCATCCCATCCAGCTGTTCGCCTGAGCCCACCTCCCTCTCCCCTCCCAGGCCAGAGCCCAGCTCAGAGGGTGGGTGTGCATGCACTTGACCCTTTCCTGCTTTCTGGTTCTCCTGGGTACTGAGCCTGTCCACACTCCTCCTCTCCCCACCACCACCCAGCAGGAATTCTGAGAAGCCAGAGGGGCTGCGGGTTCCCCACCCCTACCCCAGGCTAGGAGCAGCTGGATGGAGCAGCTGGGAAGAAGGGACCTGGGAGTCTGGAATATGTTCATTTGAAGGAATGCCTTGGGTTCAAGGGCCAGAGCCTCAGAAAAGGGAAGGGGTCCTAGGGAATAAGACAGGGGTGGGCAGGTAAGGCCTGAGAAGGCATCAATGCCAAGCTGGGGAGGGGATGGGCAGGTGCCTAGCAGAGTCCCCCTTTCTCCTCAACCTGGGCCCCTAGCCAGCAACCTGGGAGAACCCCCTCTTCTGGCTCATTTCCAGCCAATTCCCTGGGCTCCCTCCTCAGGTGTGCAGCTCTTGAGGAAGAGGCTTCCTGAAAAAACAGGGCCCCTTCCTACCCATCAGAGCCTCCATCCCTGCAGAGAGCAGGGGAGACTGAGGCCAGGGAGATCCTTCCCCATTCCTCAAAGCTTGACATTCCACCCAGGATCCGCCTGTCCAGGCTTCAGCCCTGCCTCATTCCAGGAGGAAATCCGACCCCCTCCCTTCATCCGGACCTTACTTCCCTCATCCAGACACCACCCACCCCCCTGCTTTTCCTGCCAGCTCCTTGATGGAAAGGCAAAGAGTAGAGAGCACCATGTCAGGCTGGGATGGGGCTCAGAGGCAGGAGTGGGGAGGACAGTGGCTGGGGTAGGGGGGTGGGGGTCAGGGACTAGGAGGCAGGCGCAGGGCTGGGGTGGCGTGGACACCCCTGAGAACCCTGGCATCGGTAGGGAGTCATGGTCTAGCCCTCCCGCCCTCTCCCGCGGCAGGAGCCAACCCCGCCCCCACCTCACACCTGGGCCCGTGAGGCGCTGGGAGGGTCTCCTCCACCGCGATGAAGAGGTAAGAGGAGGAGGGGGTGAGCTGGGGGCGGGCTGGGGCAGGAGTGGCTGAAGGCTTGCTGGACGGGGACCCAGGCACCTGCCCTTCCAGCCGACACTGCCCACAGCCAGTCAGCCAGCTCAGCATGGCTCCTCCACCAACCACAGCCCTGCCATGCGCCTTGAGCTGGGAATCAACGTACCCCTTTTTCCAGACAGCCCCCCAACTGCAGCCCCTCCTCCATCACGGGCCAATCGGCGTTTCTTTGGTGCACCCCAAATTCTGAACCTGGGGCCGGCGGGGGGCAGTTAGGCTCCAGGGTGAAGAACCCCATTCGAGCAGCCAATCCGCCCACCGCCTCACCCACTCCCCCTTCTACCCTCCTCCCTTCAAACCCAGCTCCAGGCGCCCAGCCCCCGTCCGGGCCCAGGGTGGCAGCGCTGCCTGCGCCCCCAACCCAGCGGGAGTCGGGAGCGAGGAACCCGCTGGGGGCTGCGGAGCTGGCGCCCGCCCCAGCCCGCCCCTGGGCGGGTGTCTCCGATAGACAATGGCTCTGGCAGCAGCGCCTCGCGGACCAGGAGGGAGAAAAACAAGGCAGGAGGGGGCGGTGGCACGGAGCCTGGAGACCCCGGCCCTCCCCATTGTGCCTCCCCGAGACCCCCGTCCGGTGGTCTGCCTCTCTCTCCCTCCTCTCCCCCGTAAGCGACGACCCCAGGTCGCCTAGCTCCCCCCACCCAAATCCAGGGAATAGAATACCCCTCAATTCACAAGCGCCGCGAAGAAGCGGCTGGCGGGCGGGTCCCGATCGAGGGTAGGAGGGGTACGCAGGCCCAGGATCAGTGCCCCTCCCGACCAAGACTCACCCTGCGGGCTGGGGGGCTCCGGCGGCGACTTGCCGGGAGCCCGGGAGGCGCCGCCGAGCAGCAGCCCCAGCAGCGGCAGCAGCCGCGCGAGGACGCTGGGGCCACTCGGCGGCGGCATCGCGGGGCTCGGCCCGGCCCTAGCGGCCCATGGCTCCCGCCCGGCCCCGCTCGGCCGGCCCCGCTCAGCCCCAGCTCAGCGCCGCGCCGCGCGGCTCGGGCTCCCGCTCTGGCTGCGGTGGCCGCTCAGCGCGATTGTCTCCGCCCGGAGCCGCCGCCAGCGCCCCCTGCAGGCGGCGCCCCACCCCGCGGGCCTCCGGGCGCCGCCCCCTCGATGCCCGCAGCCCACTCCGCAGCCCCTGCTGCGAGCCCAGACCCCCGGCTGCAAGGGAGTGTAGCGAATAGGGTCAGTCCACTGGGGTTCTCGGAGTTCCAGAGCCCTCAAAATTGGGTGCAAAATTTGGGGAGGGAGAATTGCTGTTGCTTACAACACAAAGAGTTGCTCATGAGTGTCTCCAAAAACTGTCAAGAACTGCGCGGTCCTCTCCGCACAAACAACCTGCGCGGTGCTGGGAAGGTAGGGTGCAGTCCCGTTGGGAATAACCCCGGTCCGAGTTCTGTCTAGCTTCTTCCTCCTCTTGAGTTCTAAGCAAGTTCCTTAGCCTTCTGCTCCACAGCCTTCCTTTAAAATGAGAGTTGTGGTAATCTCTGCACACAGGATTATTGCAAGGATTAAAAGAGATAATGATGCAAAGGGTGCTTTACTGGAGCGCAACAGATGTTGCTGTTGGCTCAGGGTGAGGTTCACCCTTAGGGTGAGGCTCACCACTGCCCGGTAGTATATTCATCCCTGGGCAAACCAAATGCTTAGAACTGCACGTATGAATTCCACACTGGAAGCTTGCCCTGGCACCCACCAATCTCTCCTTCTTTCCTGTTTCTGGTCATCTTTACCATTCAACTTGGTCAAATAAATCCTCACTAATCTGTATCCCTCTTCTGATTTTCTCTTGCTTGTCACCTTCTCTTTCTCACAATATGGTGCCCTGAAGGGGCCTGGACACTTAGGGTAAGGAACTCCCCATCCCTCAGAGGTCAAGCTTTTTTCTTGGTTAGGTGCCTTGTTGGCTCTCCTGACAAGGACACATAATTATGAGCTTGTGAACAAAACCACCTGATTGATTCTTTCTCTCTTTCCCTCCCTCCTTCCCTTCCTCTTTCTCTCATTCTCCCTTCCTTCCTCCCTTCCTCTATCCCTTTTCCTTTCTTTCTCACAAATTTCCATCTATTCATATTTCCCCCGTCTAATTCTTATGTAACCAATTTTTTTTTTCACAACCTCAACACAGGATTTAGCACTCATTCCTGGTGAATTTCATCTTGTTGGTTTCAACCCAACTTTACAATCTGTCAAGGCTGCCTTGAATCTGCTTCATCACCCATTGTATTGGAGCTGCCTCTCAGCCAGCAGCCATCTGCAGGGTAAAAGCAGCTTTGCTGTCTCCATTCACGGGACTCATGACAATACCAGGCAGCCCAAGGATGGAGCTTTGGGATGCCCCCACAGAGATTGCCTCTGCTTTATCAAAATTGTTCAATTTTAAATCTGCATCTCTATCATCCAGGTCACATCTCTGTCTTGTTTATAAGGACAAATGCCAAATGATTTGCTGGATCAAGATAAATTGTCTGGGGCCATCCAATTACAATGGCGGCGGGAAGAGAGGGTTTGGCTGCTATTCAAGGATCACATCTTAATCTTTTCCTAAATGGTCACAGTCACCCATGAAGAAAGCTGTTCTGGAACCTGCCATGCATGGATATCAAATTGTTCTCTTTACATAATTTACCTTTTACCCCTTTGGGTAAAATCAAATGCCAGCAGCTCTTGTGTGGTAAATTTGTTCATCAACGGCTTCCCTCAACACTCAGCATCAAGTCCAAAGTTCTTCCCCATGGCTGCAAAGTGCTGCATGCCTGCCCCCACCCCTGACTTCATCTGGATTCCTCGTCTGCCTTCAGCCCAAGGGTCTCCTTTTGCTTGAATACGTCAAGCCTGCTCCCACTTCAGTTCAGTTCAGTCGTTCAGTCGTGTCCGACTCTTTGCGACCCCATGCACTGCCCCATGCCAGGCTTCCCTGTCCATCACCAACTCCCGAACCTTATGCAAACTCATGTCCATTGAATCGGTGATGCCATCTAACCATCTCATTCTCTGTCATTTCCTTCTCCTTCTGCCTTCAATCTTTCCCAGCATCAGGGTCTTTTCCAATGAATCAGTTCTTCACATCAGGTGGCCAAAGTATTGGGGTTTCAGCATCAGTTCTTCCAATGAATATTCAGGATTGATTTCCTTAAAATTGACTAGTTCCTTAAAATCTCCTTGCAGTCCCAGGGACTCTCAAGAGTCTTCTCCAACACCACAGTTCAAAAGCATCAATTCTTCTGCACTCAGCTCTCTTTATGTTCCAACTCTCACATCCTTACATGACTACTGGAAAAACAAACTTTGACTAGACAGACCTTTGTTGACAAAGTAATGTCTCTGCTTTTTAATATGCTGTCTAGGTTGGTCATAGCTTTTCTTCCAAGGAGCAAGCGTCTTTTAATTTCATGACTGCAGTCACCATCTGCAGTGATTTTGGAGCCCCCCCAAATAAAGTCTCTCACTGTTTCCATTGTTTCCCCATCTATTTGCCATGAAGTGATGGGACCAGATGCCGTGATCTTAGTTTTCTGAATGTTGAGTTTTAAGCCAACTTTTTCACTCTCCTCTTTCACTTTCATCAAAAAGCTCTTTAGTTCTTCGCTTTCTGCCATAAGGGTGGTGTCATCTGCATATCTGAGGTTATTGATATTTCTCCCAGCCATCTTGACTCCAGCTTGTGCTTCATCCAGTCAGGTATTTTGGATAATGTACTCTGCATATAAGTAAAATAAACACAGTGACAATATACAGCTTTGACATGCTCCTTTCCCAATTTGGAACCAGTCTGTTGTTCGATGTCCAGTTCTAATTGTTGCTTCTTGACCTGCATACAGATTTCTCAGGAGGCATGTAAGGTAGACTGGTATTCCCATCTTTTTAAGAATTTTCCACAGTTTATTGTGATCCACACAGCCAAAGGGTTTGGCATAGTCAATAAAGCAGAAATAGATGTTTTTCTGGAACTCTCTTGCTTTTTCCATGATCCAGTGGATGTTGGCAATTTGATCTCTGGTTCCTCTGCATTTTCTAAATCCAGCTTGAACATCTGGAAGTTCATGGTTCATGTACTGTTGAAGCCTGACTTGGAGAATTTTGAGCATTACTTTACTAGCATGTGAGATGAGTGCAATTGTGCGGTAGTTTGAACATTCTTTGGCATTGCCTTTCTTTGGGATTCAGATGAAAACTGACCTTTTCCAGTCCTGTGGCCACTGCTGTTTTCCAAATTTGCTGGCATATTGAGTGCAGCACTTTCACAGCATCATCTTTTAGGATTTGAAATAGCTCAACTGGAATTATATCACCTCCACTAGCTTTGTTCATAGTGATGCTTCCTAAAGCCCACTTGACTTCACACTCCAGGATGTCTGGCTCTAGGTGAGTGATCACACCATTGTGGTTATCTGGTTCATGAAGATTTTTTTTTGTACACTTCAGTGTATTCTTGCCACTTCTGCTTAATATCTTCTGTTTCTGTTGGGTCCATACCATTTCTGTCCTTTATGGTACCTGTCTTTGCATAATATGTTCCCTTGGCATCTCTAATTTTCTTGAAGAGATCTCTACTCTTACCCATTCTATTGTTTTCCTCTATTTCTTTGCATTGATAACTGAGGATTGCTTTCTTATCTCTCCTCGCTATTCTTTGGAACTCTGAATTCAAATGGGTATATATTTCCTTTTCTCCTTTGCCTTTAGCTTCTCTTCTTTTTTCAGCTATTTGTAAGGCCTCCTCAGACAACCATTTTGCCTTTTTGCATTTCTTTTTCTTGGGAATGGTCGATCACTGCCTCCTGTACAATGTCACGAACCTTCGTCCATCATTCTTCCGGTACTCTATCAGATCTGATCCCTGAATCTTTTCATTCATCTCTCTGCTCATTTCATCACAGGGGCTTCCCCTGACCACTTTCCCTAAAATGTCAGCCCTCTCCCAGCACCAATTATTCGATCACGGTCTCCTTATCTTTATTTTGACTCCCACCGATCATACATTAGTTTGTTCGTTCTTTCCTCCTGGTTGAATGTAAGTTCCATGAGCTCAGGGACTTTGTTTCATCCCTTGCTCCATCCTAGCACTGGAACAGGACTAGGCACATGGTAGCTGCTCCATAAATATTTACTGAACTCATGAACCAACACATGTCTCAGGACTCCAGGAGGACCCCCCTCCCCCCGCCACTGCTACTCACTGGCTCCAGCCTCCACCGTGGGACAGCTGTGTTCCACTCCCAGCTCTCCTGCAAGCTCCCTGTCTGTGCCCTCATTCCAAACTTTAGACCCCTCCCCTTAGTGGAGAAGAAGGAGCAACAAGCAGCAGGGTAGCCAGAGAGCAATGCCTGCTCTTCTGTCCCTGTTGAAACTCTGCCTTCCTCAGACTGAGGGCTTACTCAGCCTCCCTCTGCCCCTTCTCACTCTGAACATCTTTTTTTTTTTAAGATTTTTTTGGGGCGTGGCTTCCCTGGTGTTCTAGTGATTAAGCATCCCTCTGCCAGTGCAGGGGACATAGAATCCATCCCTGGTCAGGGAAGATCCCACATGTCTGGAAGCAACGAAGCCTGTGTGCCACAACTACTGAAGCCCAGCTCACTGCAAGGAAAAGTAATCCTGGCTCCTGGCAACTAGAGAAAGCCCAGGTGCAGCAAGGAAGACCCAGAGCAGCCAAAAATAAAAAGAAAATAATAAATAAATCTTACAAAACATTTTTATATGGACTATTTTTTTCTCTTTATAGAAATTGTTACAACATTGCTTCTGTTTTATGTTTTGATTTTTTGACCCCATCAGAAATCGAACCCACACGCCCTGAATTGGAAAGTGAGTCTTAACCACTGACCACCAAGGAAATCCCTGAATACAGCTTTAAGGACCTTCTTTTATGAGAGTGGGGACAGAATATTACCTCAACTCTCAACTCACCTTGGGGTTTATTTCCTCCAAAATCATGGAAAAAAATATTATTTAAATTCACCCACCAGGGACTCAGCCTCCCTTTTCTGATGCGCCCAACCTCCCTCTAACCCAACCACCCTGAGACACCCCATTCTCCTCCAGTCTCACTTGGAGGCTCTGCCATCCCTTTTCCCTTGTTCTACTCTCTCGCTCCTGATACTCCCCAAAGACAGTAATTTGCACCCTAACCCTGGCAGAGACCTCTCTGCTCACACTTCTTCCAGTCCTAGATTCCTCAGCCCAAACATCACCTTGGGCCCCTCTCCTCTTCTGACCCCCAAGAAGAGGCAGCATGCTGTGGAGCTGGGTTCCAAGTTCTTTATTAGGCAGCAGGAGAGGGGGTGACTCAGCTCTGATGGGAGAGAGATGACATCAGGAGGCAGAGAGAGATGCTGGCCCAAGTAGATAACTCAGGGTCCATCTGATCTCCATCTCCACTATTAGAATGTCACCCTCCCAGCCTTGGGTAACCAGAGATGGGGGGGCACTCACTGGAGAAGGGACACAACATCACACCCAGCCTTGCTGCCAAACAGAGATGTGTGGGCTCATCACTCCTCTTCATCATCTTCTTCTAAGGGTGGACGATTCCGCTTGAAGAAGCCAACCTGGGGGGTGCACAGGGGCCAGGGATGGGGTGTAAAGGTGATTTTTCAGCCCCAGAGCAGCAATGGAGAATGTATGCTAGAAACCAGCCAGCCACGAGGTCCTCAGCCTGGACCAACACGATCCCCACTATATGATCAAGTGGAGGCATTTCCCATTTAGAGATAATGCATGAAACAAAAGAATTTTAACATTTTGCTTTTCATTTCCTGAACTTTTCTGAAGTACTGTTGATTATGTCTCTATATGACTCAAGCATGTGATGGTATATATTTGATTATTATAAGTCTAATGTATGTTTTCCCTAAAAGCACTGTGGCTTTCTAGGGTTTGGACACTTGAATGACTTTGAGAACAGTGCAGGTGTTCTCGAGAGGCAGAGGAGGGAATGACCCACCAGGGACACATCAGAGCAGGAAGACCTGGGTCCTTCTGGGGGAGGGACTGAGCAGGGAGGAGGTGAAAATTCTCAGGGGTCAATGGATTCCAGAAGGCAAGACTGTGTCCCTGGGACTCCTGCTCTCAGGGGAAACGGGTCTAAAGGCCTTAGGATTTCAGGTGCCACCTCTCCCAGGGACCTGTGCCCTGGAAGAGATCCTCTGGAAGGTGACATTATAACAGTGGATATGGAAATCAGATGGACCCTGGGTCATCTACCTGGGCCACCATCTCTCTCTGCCTCGCTGTGGGATTGCCTGTCCTCCTGACCTCCTCTACCCCCCACCCCAACACCACCTCAACCTTGCTTCACGCCTCACCTTCCACATGGCCAGGATCAGGAATGTGAGCAGCAGCAGGCCGCCCAGCACACCTACCAGCACCCACCACATTGGAATCTCTCTCTCCTCCAAGACCCGAAGCAGCTGCGTCTGCACCTGAGGGGAGACCCACGGGTCTCCTCAGTCACCGGGACACTTGCCTTTCCCAGAGACTCAAGACTTGCGAGCCGGTGACCTGCGGCCAAGCCACCTACTTGTCCCACCTCTCAGATCCGGGCAGTCCCGGCTGGGCAGGGACTCAGGGGAAGACCAATGGGAGACCCGCGGGACCCTTTCTGCCGCCACCATTCCACACCCACCTGAGCTTCCCCGCTGGGCAGGCTGAGGGCAGGCACGGAGTAAGGAAAGGAGGAGACATTGAACCAAGCGTGCGACTGCAGCACAAACTGATCCAGGGGCCTCTGTATGGGGTGGAGGTGAAAGGTGTTTACACGAGGCCTGCTGGTTGCAAGAGTCCCGGCCTCGGACTCCGCTGTAGGGAGATCCGCCCGGGCCTAATTCTATCAGCTCCAAATTAAACCCAGCTCTCACTCTCTCCCCGCCCCTAAAGCCCCGCCCCCTCCCCAAGTACCTCAGGCCCCGCCTCTAGAAGGCCCCGCCCACCCGCGTCCGGGTTCACCTCTTGGAGGATGGGCAGTGACAGGAAGGCCAGCACCGTGACCATGACCCGCTGCCCGCGCGCCATCTCCTGCAGCTCACACTGCACCACAGTACAGGGCGCCGAGTCGCAGCTCTGAGGGGACGAGTCGCAGCTCTGAGGGTCCCCAGCCCCTACTGATCCATCATCACCCCCATCACAGGACCCAAGTCAGAGGGGGCTTGGGGTCGAAGAGCTTGGGCCAGGCCTCCCTGTCGGGAAGGGCCTCAGATTCAAGCTTGGGACGTTATCTTTGAATGGGATTGCTCACACTGTCCCAGAGATACAGGGAAAGGGCAGGAAGAAGTGGGTCAATCGTATAGCGTTCAGTACTAAGCCTTATTGTAACCCTGCTTTGGCATTTATTTATTTTCTTTAATGTACTGGATACCTTGAAATATACAAGTGCCCCCCCCCCCCACCCCAGACACAAGACGAGCACAATCCTTCATATTCACCTGGAGGTTCCCTGTGAGACCAAGGTGACCCATACGAGGTCCCCACCACACCCTTCTCTCTCCTCTGCCTCCCATCCCCTCTGCCTCTGGGCCCCAGGGTGGCCCCAGCTGGAGACCACAGAGCCTGCTCACCACCAAGATTGGATCTTGGAGCCTTGAGGGCTGCTTCTCCTCCGGCAGGACTGCCTGTCTGCGATCCCGCTTGTGATGGGCTGGGGAAGGGCTGGGGGTGGGCAGCCTCCATTCCAGCTGAGGAGGCAAAGAGGCCCTCAGGTCTCACGCTCTGCCCACCTGCCAGCCCTCCCACAAGGGCCCTGGTTGATGGCTAGGGATTCACGCAGGCTCTCACCTGGAGGGGATTGGGAGAGGGCTCTGAGGCGCACTGAAGGCCTCCCTGCGGATGAATATCCAGGATGTAGAGCAGGTCTGAGGGCTGGGACTGGCTGGGGAGGTAGAGGTTGAGGCGGAGACCACTTACAGTACCAGGGCCATTGTTGTGGAGCTGGCAGGGTGGTGGTGGCAGAATGTTAGGAGGCTCAGCACCAAAACCAGCTTCTGGGACCCTCCTACCCCAGCCTGGGGCCCAGAGCCTCCTTCCTACCTCGTAGGTGTGCTCCACTTTGGGGCTCCAGCTGTCAGAGCTGTTCTGCCCATTGCTTTCTTCCCCAGCCACCACGAGGGAGGCTGGAAAGGAATTCCTGCAGAGGCCCGAGACCCCCAGAGTGAGCCTGATCACCTGACTTGCCTGCGGAGGTTTGCCCAGGACCCCCTGAGCCTCAGGGCTGTGCCTGTCAACTCCCTTTTGTTTCCCTGGCCTCTCACCCTCTCAACTCCACGTGGGCCACTGCCCGGACTGGCACATCCAGCTCCACCATCTCACTATTTGGATTCTGGCTGTTCTTGCTGTAGGAAGGAGGCCGAGGAGAAACAGATCAGGGACACGAGCCCAGTGGACATTAGGACTCTCAGGGCGGGGTCAGGGGAGGGAGGGCAGAATAGCAGAGGGCTCAGGAAGAGCTAACTCCACAAACAGCACACCACACTAAAGTTAGTTCCTCTAGGGCTCCAAAACTCAAACAAGTCTCTGAGGAAGAAAGGAAACAGGGGAGTCTAAAGAGCATGCCTCCCAGAGAACCCTTCTGTGTGGCGGGCAACTGAGGGTCTCTGTGTGGGGATTAGACAGGGGGCGGGAGTGCCCCCCAGTCTAGTATACCTCCTGATCTGCAGCAGGAAGGACACCTGCTCCCCAGCCTCTTCCAGCTTCCCCACGCTCACCCACATCGTGACTTCTATCTGAGACATGGGGAGGGCCAGAGTCACTGTCCAGATGCCCACTCTGAATGTGGCCTCCAGTCCTCGTCCTGAAGACCACTCAGAGAGGGAATCACTCACCCAAGACTACACAGGCAGGGAGTGAGAGTACCAGGATTCCAGTCTGGAGCCATCTGACTTCAAACCCAGCCCCCGAAACCCAGCTGTCTATGAACCCCTGGTAGAGGAGACCCAGCACCCAGGCCTGAGTGGCCTCACCTGGGCGTTACTCTTCATGGGGTTGCCCAGTTCACACAGCACCACCTTGGTCTCATTCTCCTTCTTCTGGTTACAGATGAGTCTTTCAAACCCCTGCAGAGAAGCAGTTCCGAGAAAGAAGATGGTTACACAGCATCCCTTATATATTTAAGCTCCCTTGGAAAGTCAGGGTGGGGAGGATCCCAGGGTGGGATGGAGGGTTTCAAGGGGAGGTGGAATTCAAGGACTGTCACATTCCTGTTTACGTATTACTGTATATTACTGTATGTATTACTATTCTTTTTAAATGATTTTTAAAAAATGAAAACCACAAAACATCACATGGAGGGTAACTCCATTGTTATAAACTGCATCAGTAAAATAAAAAATAAATATACACCTGCGTAAGTATCCATGTCGAGAAAAAAGAACGCAAGGAAATCCAAATTTAACAGCAGAAATTTAATGGAAATCCAAAACCAAATCTAAATGGTGGCTCCTGTTAACAGTTATTTCCTGATTTTATAATTGAGTTTGTGAATTGTATGCCATTAGCAAATATTCCTCTTCCAAATTAGAGGAGGAAAAAATTGGAGCTCTTGAAGGAAAGCATAGAGAAACAGGAGCTCCAGGTGGGAGATGAGAATCAAGGCTCCCACACTTCCCAGGTCCCCATGGACGCCCGGGTGGGGGCTCACCTCCATGTTGCTGACAGCCCGCATGTAGTGGGCACCAGGAGGCAGGAACACAGCCAGTTCGGCCTCATAGGCTCCCTCACCCTCATTGGCTGCATCCATTCGCAGCTCCAGCACGTTGTCTGCTCCAATTAGCAGTGGGGAGCCCTTCCTGTGGTGGTTGAGAAGGGAGTAAAGCCAAGGAGGCTGGGTCCAAGCCCAGGGTCTGGGATGAGGAGACGGGCTGAGGCCAGAGTTTCAGGATCCAGGTGAGGAGGGGCTGTTGTCAGGGTAGACAGGGAGGGGTGGGGGGGCAGTGGGTGGTGTCGGGGGGCAGTGGGTGGTGTGGGGGTGCAGTGGGTGATCTTCTCACATGCTGGCAGTGAGCTGCAGCTGCGGCACACACAGGTCATCGTCCCCACAGTCCAGAATGATGCGGGTCTAGAGGGGACATGTCATGTGGGTGGGTAGGTTTGAGGGTCACAGTGGGCTTTGGGGAATTAGAAGGTTTGAGAAGAAAAGGTTGGTGATGATATCAGAGCTTTGGAGTTTGCCTCAGGGTTTGGGATGTCAGGGCTTTGATTCTGCAAGGAAATCCATCAAACGTTAACAATGTTTCCTGTTAATATGTATTTCCAGATTTTATAACTCAGTTCTTGAATTGGATACCATCAGCAAATATTCCTCTTCCAAATTAAGGAAAAAGAGAAATCACAGCTCTTAAACAAAAGCGTGGAGAAGTGGAAGCTCTCAGGTGGGAGATGAGTGAGTAGACATCAGGGTTTAAATGAGAGTTTAGAGGTGATGTCAACATCTGAGGTTTACATGAGGGTTTGGGGGTATTGAGATTTGGCAGTTTTCATTAGGGTTTAGAGTAACACCAGAGATTAGAGGTGACATCCAGGTTTGGATGTCTATTTGGAAGCGGCTTAGCAGCAGCAGCAGCATGGACAATAACCCAAACCTTGACAATCTTGCAGGGGTCCTCCCCCTCCCCTGCCTACACCTGCCCACCTCTACCTGTTCCTGGATGTGGGTGTCTCCATGCAGCACGAGAGCAGGGGCTCCTCCATCCTTCTCCGGCGGCAGGGACACACTAAAGCTGAGCACGATAGGGCTTAGCTTGTCCCGGAAGTCGGCCTCATCCTAGGGAAGGGGGCAAGAGACGGGCCATCTTGCTACCACGTACCCTACCTACCCTGTGTGTCCCGTTGACCACCCCTGCAGCACCTGGCCCCATGCCCTGGGGCTGGAGTAACAGGCTCTGCACACCCAGCCCTGCCCACCCCCAGCTTGGGCATACTCGGAGGAAAGCCGTGGCAGTGGAGCAGATGGGGTTGTGTCTGCCTCTCAGCTCCAGGTCCAGGATGGTGCCCGCCTGCTGAGAGTCCAGCAGTAGGACCCGCCGGCCCTGGCGGGGCTTCTGCCGGTCCAGCTGCAGCTCGGCCTTCAGGTCTGGCCCAGGCAAGCGGGGCACATCAGAGTCTCCCAGGCCAGCCTCCAGCGGAGTTCAGGCCCACCTGCCTCCTGTCCCCAGGGTGCTACTCACGCAGCTTCTCGGGAATGTTGTGCCCAGTGGCTCCCACACACATCTGGATGTTAAAGCTGCAGAGAGATGAATGGGGCTCAGGGGCTACGGTTGCCCGGCTGAGGTCCCAGATCCTGCCCAACCCACACCCTCTGTTTCCTCACCAGCTCACTGGGGTCTTGGTCTGGGACAGGACACAAGTCTTCACGGCAGGGTTCAATGAATCTTGCACCATCAGCTGGACAGTGACCATCACCACTGGCTGAGCCCTGGTGGGAATTGGGAGGCTTGCCTTGGTGGCCCCTCCTGACCTAGTCTCTGATGGGGTGGGTTCTTCCCCATCCCACCCCTGGAGCCAGCGCTCACCTGTATACCACAACCTTGCTGGCCCCGTAAGCTCCCACAAGCAGGTCTATAGACATTGTGGGAAGGAGGGGAGGTGTCAGAATCGTTAATTAGAGAGTTATGGGGTCTTTGTCTCATTTTCTCAGGGGTTTCCCACACTACCTCCCCCCATAGGAGGTTTGATCTGGTCCCCCAACCCACAGAGTTCTCAGTGGGGCACCAGGTCAGGTTCAAGCCCCTTGCTGTGTATCTTAGTATCTCCAGCTAATGCCCAAGGGCCCTTCCTGTCTAGTTGGAGGCAGTCCAGGGGCACCTGGGTATCCGTTGTCATCGATATCTGTGGCACCTCGAAGGGAGAAGCCAAAGCCAGAGCCTGTGGGGAAGGGGCTATCCAGGACCTGGGAGGGGGATGGGTTAAGCCCCTCACTCTGACCCAGGTACACCAACACTTGGCCTTGACCGCTGGGACCCCCGTAGGGGGCAGCTACTGCAACATCTGGAAAGAACAACAGAAAGGGAGTAGCTATCTGTTATCCAGTCTCTCCAGGCCCTGTAACATTTTCCTGAGCTCCTTCTCTAGGCAGACCCCAGGGAACCAGGAGAGGAATGTGGAGGTCAAGGAGGCATCTGCCCCACTCTCCAGGAGTTTACAATTGGATGGGAGGAAGACCCATCAAGTCAGATTATTGTAAAAACAGTCTAACAGCCCTCATTATCTATTGAGGACAATATATTGTCCTGATTTCTTTTAATCCTGAAAACTAGGCATTATTATTCCCATTTTAAAGGAGAAAATAGAGTCCCAGAAGATTAAGTAACCAAGACCTGCTAAATATTTGCCCCCACTTCAGCTGAGGCATTCCACTTCCACCATGTAAACCCAGGGTCACACCATGGGGTTGTCATCACTAATAACTTTAATGACCACTCTTGAAAATGTAATCATCATTAATAACAATCATTAATAATCTTATTAACCTGTAAGAATTCTTTGCATGTGATGGCAATTAAGATCTTTGATATATATGTTGTAACTGTCTTTCCCTTGCCTTCTGACTTCATGGTATGTTTTCTGTGCAGTTTTTTTTTCTTCTAAAGATCTACTGACTTTTCTGATAGACTCAGAACACAGTCTCGTCCAGTCACCTGATCTTTGGCTTCCCCATCTCTCCAGATATTTTCTAAACATTCAATTACCCTCACCATATCCTCAGTCATCCCGCCCCATTGCCAGTCCTGGCCAGACCCTACCACATCGGGCACCATGAATTCCTGACCTCCAGCCATCACTAGGGGCTTCCGTGTATGCCTAGCTGTCCCTCGGGGTTTTCTGCTCAGCACCTATTTCAAACTTTCTCCATTCAATCAAGCTCCCCACCTCTCACTTCCTTCTCAAACAGAAGCAACCAAACTGTTGTGCTTTTTGCTCTTCTCCCCTCTTGACCCTAGAAATAGTGTCCCTCCTGCACCTGCCACTAGACTGAGCATTCCAGCCCTGCATCTCTCAGGCACTGCAGGGACCCACCTCCAGCTCACTCCCTGCCCGTTTCCCCACAAGATCACTTTCCTCCACATTCCACCTACTCCATAGTCTTTACAATTAAAATAGCCTCCCTTTGAGCCTCATCTCCTTTCAGTAATCACTTTTCTTTTTCTCCTTTCACAAACTGGTAGAAAGAGCAGTCTACTTTGGCTGCCATCAAATCTTCACCTTCATTCATACTTTGTACCATACTAGCCCTGAATTGGTTCTTGTCACTGTCACCAATGACTTCCTTCTTGCTAAAGCCCAGGAATACTTACTTCTCCAGCCCCATCTAATTGTATCTTTCAGCAGCATCTGGAGCCACTGACCCAGCTTCCTTCTGCTTCCAGCACTCTTCCTTTGAGTTCTGGGCCATCAGATCTCCTAGTTTCCCTCCTATCCCTCTGAACATCCCTCTGTCTCCTTTCTAGATCTACTTTCTCTGGGAGTCCCCTAAGTGCTCTTGCTCCCCAGGGCTCTCTTCTGGGCCTCTTCCCACTGTGCAAGCTCCCAGGACCTCATCGACCCTCCCCAAGCCCCTATCTCCCATTCAGACCTCTCTGCTGGAAATGGAGGAAGTCACACCCAACTGTTCTCTGGATATGTCTGCCTAAGGCTCCCAAGCCTTTCATGATCAAACAAGTCCAGGGAATTCCCTGGCGGTCCACTGGTTAGGACTCCGTACTTTCACTGCCAGGGGTATGGGGTTCCATCCCTGATTGGGGAACTAAGATCCTGCAAGTTGTGTGGCATGGCCCAAAAAAGAAAAAGACCAAACGAGAGCAGAGCTGAACTGCTGATCTCTCTTCAGGCCTGTGGCAAGACTTGAGTTTCAGGCAGTGAAGGGCACCACCACTCAGCCAGTTCCTCTCTCTTAGCCCCACCTCCAGTCACCCATCAAGTTCTAATAATCTAAGTAATAACTATCTAGAAATCGCCCTCATCTCTAACTCTGTTGCCAAAGCCCACATCCCAGTGGTCACCATCTCTTGCCTGGACTAATGCAAACAAATCCCGACTGGTCTCCTTTAACCCTCTCCTGCTCAAAGCCCTTCCTGGCTCCCCCTGCCCTCAGGTCAAATCCACGATCTTTGTCATGTCTAAATAAATCCCTTCTGATCTTTGTCATGGCTAAATAAACCCCTTCTCTCTTCCCTTACCGTTGTAGCCATCCCGGTTGAGGTCGCCCAGAGGTGCAATGGCTGAGCCAAATCGCCCATAGAGCTGTGTGCCAGTCAGCAGGAGGTTGGGGGCCCCCAGCATTCGGGCGCCTCGAGTCTGCAGGAACAAGTACACACGCCCCACCTCGGCCAGCTTGCGGTCAGCACGGCTCTCCATGTACAGTGGTGCACCCACCAAGAGGTCATGCCTCCTGCAGGCCCAACGGGTGGTTATGTGGGTATGGGCTAGAGGGATGCTGTGGGCCTGAGCCCAGGCTTACCCATCCTTGCCCTCCCGCTCCCCTCAGTGGTCACGTGTGAGTGAGGGCTGGGAAAGGAAGAGACTGGAGACCAAGGGCAGTCAACACCTCTGGTAATTTGGGACCCAAGTGGGTAGGAGTGGGGGCGCCTGGCTTCTCACCCATCCCCATTGACGTCAGTGACGGCCACTGAGTGCCCAAAATATGAAGCCATCTGCAGGAAATGGGGCACACCTTAATTTCTGTCCTCATACTCACACTTCGATCCCACCCTGTCTCGTGGAGTATTCCAGGGTCTCAATTCCCTTGCCTTGGCCACCCCCACCTGATCCTCACCTGCTCTCCATGCAGCCGGTGCAGCATCTGGTGGTACGAGTCCAAAATTTCCACCTGCTCAGAAAACGTACAGGAGCATGTCACAGGGCAGGAAGTTTGGGGGCGGGGGGCGGGCACGGTTCAGGCTGAAGAGTGAAATGAGTGAGGGGTGGACAGAGGGCACTCACCGCTCCCAGGGTCCAACTCCAGGTGGGGGCACCGAAGACATACTCTGGGGAGAGTCGGGACCAGAAAGTGAGGTCTCTGGAACCCCCACCTGCCTCCCGCCCGCCGTTCCGCATCCCAGGGAGATGCCGGTCTTGGAAGTGCTCCTTTCCGGGGGGGACTCCCCAAACCCCACCCCTAAGTGAATTTCTTGCCTGTAGTGTTGGGATTTCCGTCGAAGTCGCCCACGGCCACCGAGTACCCTGAAGGCACAGTGAGAATTAGTCCTTCAGGGAGGGTGAAGCAGGGAAGGGGCCCGAGTGAGAACGGAGGGGACTCAGAGACCACCCAGTTCAAACTCTGCATTGCGGAGACGGGGAAATCGAGGCCACCGAGAGGTCAAGACCTGCCCGAGGCCGCGAAGCGAATTCAGCTCGAGAAGTCGACATGCTCGCCTTTGGGAGCTGGGCTGTCTGCAGAGGGTAGGGAGAGGGAGCTGCCTAAGCAGAGTGGGGGCCTTAGTCCCGGGGCTGGCCAGCCAGAGTTGACAATGGGGCGTTCCTACAGGTGTAGGACAGGGCCGGCGGTGACGCTTGAGTGCTGGGAAGCCTCGAAGGGAGGTGCCACGTTACCCCGGTAGCCGTCGTAGTATTGTAAGTGACTGTGGTCGTAGGTGAACTGGGTGCGCACGTGCCACAAAAGGTTGCCTGGGCGGTAACTCGAGATGATATCGGCGATTGGAGCCCGCGCCAAGAGACCTAGGGCGCGTGGGACAGTTGGTATGGGCGCCCAGGAGCCTGGAGTCTGCCCGGGTCGAGAGAAGGGAGGGAGGTGTACGGATGGGCACGTACCTACGAAATAGTAGCCGCCAGGAGCCCCAAGCACCAGCTCCCCAGCCTGAAATAGAAGCTCTGAAGGTGAGAGAGGGTCCTGTTTGGGGGGCAACCCCCACGCCGTTTATGCTCCCTACTCGCCTGAGTGACTACCGAGCTGAAGCCGGCTTCGCAGTAACGCCTGTCCTCTCCTAGAGAAGGCAAAAAGAAAGGGTCAGCGAAGAAGCCTGCTCTGACGAGTGGCGCCGGGCCGGGAGGCGGAGTCAAACGAGGGCGGGGCCGCAGGGTAATACGGGGGCGTGGTCTACTATCAACATCCAGTGGGCAGGATATGGGGGTGGAGTCAGGAACTAGGCTATCTGGGAGACCCCAGACTGCAAGCAGGTTTTGGGAATGATCGGGTGAACGGCGGGGCTAATGGATAACGGCCGCGAGTGGGCGGAGCCGAAACGGAGAGAGGAGCTCACTGAAATGATTTCTCTCGTAAAACTGGCTCATTTTGTTGGCCCGGCAGGGCGAGTACTCTGTGCGGTCGCCGTTTTGGAGCTGAGCCACGAAGCAGCCACCTACGGGCGTCTTCTGAGCCTCCTCCTCGTTCCTATCTAGGACGTTCCAGTGCTGCCAGGGGGCGCAGGCCTGAAGCAGAGCCAAAGGAGAGTGGGGAAGGGGCGGGACTCGGGTTCCTCCCTCCACGTGTCCCCGCCCTCCGTCTGCTCCCTGATCCCGGTCCGGTAGCGCTCACCACAATGCTGTCTCTCCAACTAACGACCGACGCCCCGAGTCCTTGCCCGGCCTTGAAGGTTTGGAAAGTTTGGGTGCCTATGCTTTGCGTTTCATCATCTGGAGGGCACAAGAAGAGAGTAGGGTGCTGAAAGCCCGGCTGTCCGCGCTCCTTGTAACCCCTCCCTTTCTCTTCTTGTGCGAGACTCACAGAGGTTGAAGGGCAGCGAGATGCACTGGCCGCCCTCGGCCTTCCAGGGGCACAGGAAAACGCCGCCGGTCTCCTCCTCGCTGCGGCCCAGGGTCCGTGGGGCGCCCACCACGACGGACACACTGCATAAGAAAGCTGGGTGAGAGCTCCGTGGATTCTGGGGTACCCCGTGCCCCAGTGCCTGTGCCGGGAGCACTCCTCGGAAGGGCGGTGTCCCTTGAGGGTCACTGGATCTTTTCTCAGTGAGACGACACAGACCACAGAAGCCAATCTTTTCATTTTATGGCCACTGAAACTGACTCCCAGCGAGGAAAGTCACATACCCATCAGTAACCGAGGACATTAAGGATAAAACTGAGAATATAACCATTAGGTTCGATTTGAACACGAGGGGTTTGACAGCCTTGCTAAAAGAGACCTCCTAAACTCTGTACACCATCTACATTCCCCAACACTTGCCACGAAAAGCCAAGGGTTTACATGCACCGTGTTCCTGTCTAAACTGTCATCAGATCTCTTTCTGAGAACCAGTTTTAATCAGGAAATATTAAGCTAGTGGGCACCGGTAAAGTGGGTGGTGGGGTGCTGACATTTCTAAGGACTCTAGTAGATCTAGGTTCAAATGACAGCTCTACTGTATATAAAAGGTGGACAATACCAATCAATGCTGTCAGGAGAAGTAAATGAAATAAATGCATGAAAAACATTTATGCCAGTGCCAGCCAAATAATACATAACGAGGGCGCCAAAAATGCTGTAATTTTCTTTTTAGTTTGCAGGATGTTTACTAAGTAGTGCCCATGAGACCACTATCTATGAAAAGGAGGAGAAAGAAGCAGGAGCAGGCAGGGGCCATTGAGTTGAGATTCAGACTGAATAACAGCCCTGGGTCAATGTCCTGGGAACTTTGGAGGGAGAAAGACCCTCAGAACTGACTGGAGTTGAAAGAGTCAGACCGTTAAGCTCTCCCCTCCCTCCACACTCCTCATTGACTGGTCATTGTTCCTGGGCCACATTTGGAAGTGGGGGAGCTTTGAGGGAGGTGGTCCTCTTCAGCAGAGGCAACTCCCCAAGGTGCTGATACTTAAAGTTCATCTGCTATTGTTATGCTCTGAAGCTGGACCTTGGTGTCCAACTCAATAAGGAACTAGCTCAGGGTTGTTGCTATAGAGAGAAAGAGCCAGGACTCTAATTTTAGCAGTCTGAATTTGCAGCCTGATGAATCCCAACCAATAATGCTCTATGGCTTCTTTTCAAATATCAATCGTTTTGCTAGGTTGAGGGGACTGGAATAGAAAAGCAAAGTGGGAGTAGACAGACAATTTCACAGTTCTGCAGGTCAACTTAAGACATGTGCTCCTTTCTGTATTTCAAGGGGATGAGGGTGGAGTGGGTCATAAAACTGACCCTTGAGGAAAAAATAAGGCATCAACATTGGTCTCCCCTTTGTCTTTGCTCTGCTCAGCTCCCCACTGGTGCCTCTTGCTGACACCCTGGTGTTCCTAACAAGAACTCAGCCCAAATAGACCCTGGAAATCAGTTTGCTCAACCTCTATCACAAATGGGGAACTCAAGACCCACAGAAGCAGTGATGGTGGGGGAGTTTCCCAGGGCTCACCTCCTATTGCTGTTCTTGTAGAAGTCCAGTGAAAACCCAAAGTGGCTGCCATTAGGGCCTGTGTAGATGGTGAGCTGCACTGAATCCAGGTTCAAGGCCCAGGTTGGAGGCACAGCACCAGGTCCCAAGAGCAGCTGCACCCACTCCAGAAGCCAGAGGGCACGAAGTAGACACAGAGCTCTGGCCATCTTCCTTCTCCCACAGCCTCCTAGGCAGTAATGGGTTAGCAGCTTCCCCTTTCAGTTCCACCGCAGGAAGTCTTTTCTTATCAAGCTGAAACCTACTTGCTGAGTAGTAGGCAGAGTCCTGGGCCATATGGTTTCTAGGGTTGCTGGGAAGAGGGTAAGTCTACCCTGGGGGTGGATGCTTATGGCTGAAAGCCAATTCTTCCCTTTTCTTGAACGTATTTTATCATCAAGTCCTGCTGGTTCTGCTCTTCAACGATGTCTCTTGAATCTTCATTCCATTTCTTCTACCACCACGCTAGTCTAAGCCACCACTGCCTCCTGCTTGGGATAGTGCAACACGCCTCCACTCTAGCCCACTCTACAGGTCCTCCTCCCCCCACACAGTTCCCTGCACTGCCAAGGCACACTGTGACTTGGTCAGAAGTGGGGGAAGGAGCGAGGAAGCTCCTGGCCCCTGATAAGACCTGAGGCTGCTGTATCCTTAAAAGAATAAGGCACTTATCCACTTCCTCCTTCTAGGACCTTTGGCAGCTTCAGTCAGTCATATTGGCACATCAGCTTCCTCACTCATCCTCCATCTGGGGCCAACTCTTAATGAGGCGCAGCAATGTAGCCAGTGCTGGGGGAGGGGTGGTGAATGGATCCTGGCTGAAGGGAAGAGATGGGGATAAAGTGGAGTCATCCCAGGGTGTTCTGGCTCACAGGCTCGGAGATTTGCACCAGCTGTTCAGTTGAAGGCAGGTCTAACTCCTTGGGTGACAGAGCTCTTGTCCAATCACTAAGACTTGATTCTAGTGGGGTCATTGCCTAGGAGATGCCACTCTCAATTCCTCGGGCTGGCACTCTGGGGTTCACACACAGGGGTGCGGCACTGATCACACTGCTTTGTCATGGTCTGTTCACTGGATTTTGTTCACGGGTCCCTTGAGAATGAGGGTCCTTTCTGGTGCCCCAGGACCTAGCCAAGAGCCCATCATACCGTAGGCACTGCTGACAGACTGAATAATAGCAGGCACTGAGGACTGGAGGATGCAAATGCAGGCTCCCACAGCGGAAAGAAAAGGAATGGTTTTGAGCAGAAAGGCCATTTTTTAACGGATGTTCAGAGGAAGAGGAGTGCCAAGCAACTCTTACTGGCACTGCATTGTCTTCCCAAAAAAGCAGGTTGTCAGGAAGGAAATTTAAGAGATCTGCTGGGGTAAAGAACAGTCACATTGCTTTTGCTCATATTTTCTTTTTAAATATTTTATTTATTTGGCTACGTTGGGTCTTAGTTGCGTCATCTGGGATCTTTCCTTGTGGTGCACGGATTCTGTAGTTGCGGTGTGGGAACTGTTGCACCTCGGCGTGTGGGATCTTGTTTCCCAACCAGGGATCGAACCCAAGTTCTTTGCATTGCAAGGTGGATTCCACTGGACTACCAAGGCTGTTAAATTTTCTGATCAAACTTAATCATCATCTTATCCCGCCCAACTCCCCGGGGCCCTTCAGCACCACCTTTGTCCTCATAATTCACCTCCTTTGAGCACATAGCTCAAAATCCTATCCCTTTCTAGGTTAGAAGCACCTTGAACTTTAGTCTGGGCCTCCTTCACTGCTGAATTCCCAGTGCCAAGCTCACGGCAGGCACGTAATACTTAGTCCTGTACTTACCTTCCACCCTCCCCGTCCTCAAATGAGTGGAACTGTATTACTGGTGTACCCTGTGTAGCCCCAGATTAACACACTTCACCAAGGTTTTTAATAAGTTCTCATTCTGTTCACGGAGAAGGCAATGGCACCCCACTCCAGTACTCTTGCCTGGAAAATCCCATGGACGGAGAAGCCTGGTAGGCTGCAGTCCCTGGGGTCGCTATGAGTCGGGCACGACTGAGCGACTTCACTTTCACTTTTCACTTTCATGCATTGGAGAAGGAAATGGCAACCCACTCCAGTGTTCTTGCCTGGAGAATCCCAGGGACGGGGAAGCCTGGTGGGCTGCCGTCTATGGGGTCGCAGAGTCAGACACGACTGAAGCGACTTAGCAGCAGCAGCAGCAGCAGCAGCATTCTGTTCAAGGCACTGAGTGGTAAGAGATACAAAGACAATTGTCAAGGATCCTTAAAAAACTTAGTCCAGAGAGAGTTAAGACATGACATGAACACATATAACTGCAGCAGAATAGTAAATGCCTTGAAAAAGGTAGGGGTGATGCCTAGCTGAAGTCATTTATATTATCCGCTTCTTCATAACAACCCTATGAATTAGCTACTATTATGTCCATTTTAGAAACACTAAAACTGTGGCACGGAGTTTTAGGTAAATAGCCCAAGTGTACAGAGTGGCAAAAACTGTGTCAAACATATTTGTGCTTGAACTCATGTTCTTAACCATTGTACTATATTGCCTTTTGTCAGAGAATGAAGGGGTTTTTCAACACAGGAAATAGAGAGCAGAACACAGAGGTCAGTTATAGAGGTAAGTAGTCAACACAGGAGAGGACTGGGGCATGAGGGTGGAATGAAGGCTGGGGTCTCATCACTGCAGGTCCTTGAATGTCTGAGAAATCTGAACTTTAATCCATAGGAGATGGAGAATCGTAGGTTAATTAACAAATTAGAGAATAAGATACATGATCAACTGTGCTCCAATCAGAATCATACTAGTTACCTATGGATAGAAGGGATTGGAAAAAGCAGGACTTACTGGGAAGATCAGATGGATGGTGCTTACCATCCTCTCAGTTAAAGGTGATGAGGCCTGAACCAGGGTACTGGTGGCAGGAGCAAAGGAGAGGGCAGAGATTACACGATCAGCAACTGCCATGTGGTAGGGAAGTGTCAAAAGTAATTCAGAGCTATGGTGGCTGGCTGGTAGGATGGTAGTATCATTAATTCAAACAGGATCAGATTCAGGAAGGGACAGTTTTGGTATTCAATAAAGATTCTATTCCTTGTAGGAGTTCTGTTGGGGACACAGCTGGGTTGATAGTAGGCAGAGGAGGGCTGACACATTGCTCTCATTTTTCCATCCCATCAGCTTAAGTCTTTGAATCTCTCAATGAACATTAAGGCTTCATAAAGTCAACAACTGCTGAACTACCATGGGTCTGGCAGTGAACTAGGCAATGTGGAGGATATAGAGAAAAATCTTCATCTTTGATGTTTCCTTGCTAAATCCTGATGCATAATCCTGTTATTAATTGTATTTTGCTTTACTTTTATCTTTCTTGAACACATAATCAAAATGTTACTGAAACTGTTCAACTCCCTATATAAAACACTAGTCTAAGGGATTAAGAAAAAAAAAAATTGAAGTTTAAGAATTGGTCCGGGTACTCTCAAGAGTTTACTATTTTACTGGAAAGCAGTGAGTACTAAATGAACCACAATTCTGAAAATCCAGTAGATTCTGGAGTCAGGAAGGCCAGCCAGGAAAAGGCTGCAATAATTCAGACACGTGATAAGGAGGTGATGGTACCCCTGGCAAACAAGAATGGAAAGGGTTGACAAGGCCTGAATTAGTCACTGAGGGTGTAGAGGAGGAAGAACTTCCATGTTGCAGCCCAGGTGGCTGAGGCAGGTAGCAGAACCCTTGCTGTAGTCAGGCAGCCGCTCAGACCTTCACACAGAGATCTCTACAGGTCAGTCTGCCTCTTTGCTGACACCTTGCTTGCTCAGAACACCATTTTTTTTTTGGCTGTGCCACAAGACTTGGGGGATCTTAGTTCCCTGACTAGGGACTGAACCCAAGCCATGGTGGTGAAATGGCCCATGTCCTAACCACCAGACCGCCAGAGAATTTCCACTTTTCATTTTCTAGCATCCTTTACTTGGGGGTGGGGATTTTGCTATTTTAGAGAAATAGGCAGATCTGAGCATCCAACCCAAAGTTCAAGTTGAATAGCTTCTCTTTTGTCAAGGGGAGAATACAACTGTGTAAGAGTAGGAAAATAGAAACAGACATTGTACCGTTCCTTCTTGAAAGGCTGAAGGAGAGAGGAAAACTAATTCATCCCTACAGCACTATGGTAAGTATTTGATGCACAATTTCCCCTGCCTTTTGCATACAGAAGAGTAGATAGAGAATTTTATCTCAGTAACAATTAGCACATCCTCCCTTTTACCAGGTAGCTCTTTAGCACTGTACTCATAGTAAAGGGTTGAGAATATCTCAGGACTGGTACTGGAGGACTCAGGACTCTGGTGGGTAAGGCCAGGCAGGTGACTCATCTCATTGCCCTGAAGTCCACTCAAAAGCTCCCAAATTGGGATTTCCCTGGTAGTCGTGATTAAGATTCCGTGCTTCCACTGTAGGGGGCACAGGTTCAATCCCTGGTCAGGGAACAAAGATCCTGCATGCCATCCAATGCAGCCAAAAAGAAAAAAAAAAAAAAAAAAAATCTGGGAGAGTTGGTGGGAAGGAGATATACATTCCAAGACATCTACTAAGACTGACAGAAACTTAACCGTCACTTCTGCCCACAACATAACCTTTCACTTCTACTTGCACAGGCTGAGCTTTGAGAAGCACAATCTAAACATCATAAACAGCTGGTTCATAAGAATCTATCCTTTGACCACTTCATACAAGATGTTATTTGTGACCCATAACTCCATCCCTTCCCCACTGAGTGGATGGGGCAACAATCACGACAGACTCTAAAGTTTCCACAAATCATTGGTTTATTAGAAAGTTCCTTTCCCTAATTTTACAGCATATATATCTCTATCATATGTGATAAAGTTAAATACAATCTGTTATGCTTGTAAGTAAGGATAGATTATTTTGTTTTTCCTTTTAGTTTTAAAATCACTATTGTGGAAATTAAAGGAAACTGCCCCCAGGAAGGTAGAGAGGCAGCCAGAGTATGGCTCAATCTACAAGCTAATGAGAAGCAGCACAAAAATGTTAATACTGTATTATTTAAATATTTACATGGGCTGAAAGCAAAGAAAAATGAGTCCCTTCCCTTCAAACAGATGATTTCATTTTCCAGTGCTATTTATCAAAAAAGTGATGCTTCTGAATCAGAGGAGGAGCACTGAACAGGTAGAAGGCTCAACAGAGTCTCCGCTTGCCCAGCACTTGCTTGACGTGAACTCAAGGCCTTTCTGTCTTGGAAATTGAAGAAAGGCAGAACACAGAGCCCTGGCCCATGTCCGCAGGGTTTTGTTTTTCCTGTCAGGTGACCACCCAACCAATTTTAGCCACAGGAGTAGGTAGGGAAATGCCCAACAGGGAAGTTCTAACTACATCAAAGAAGATAAGATCTACAAGATGAACACCTTTGGGTCACTGTATTAATTAGGACTGAGAGCCAGGTGAAAGGTAAGAGGAGGAAGAGGAATTCAGGTCGTACTTCCTCTGCTAAGTGTCATGGGAGAAAAGAAAAAAGGAATCTTTACTGCCTAAACTAAGCTGGGTAGAGGCATGGAAACTATGTAGCAAAAAAATCTGCAGAATCTAAAACTGTGCTCACCTCTCAATAAGAGGAGGAAGACCTTCCCAACTCTACCACACTCCAGTCTACTTCTACTTCACAGCTTCCAGCCAACCCAAAAGGCACATTAAACATTTTTGTCAGAGGGGGCTAAGTACTAGGAAGGCAAATGGACTGCCTGGGACAGGCACCCTGAAAACCCAGGAATCCCCCAGGACAATCACTTTGAATCTCACTGCTTCCAGAGAATAAAGCTCTTGAATCTCTCTCTCCTCCTCTGTGGGGCCCACCAGTTTCTCTGTATGAAACTGCAAACCACATTAAGTGAGACTGTCAAAACTATTCCTCAACACCCCTAGCTGACTGCAGCCCGTTAGTTCAAAACTCCCAGTACTGGCGGCACCACTTACTGCAAATTATGTCTCAGCAAAAAAAAAAGTTAAGCAATGTTCCTCTTTTTAACATTTTTATGGTTCATAACTTCAAAAAATACATGAACTTGATAAAATATACATGCTTAGTCATTTTTGCATCTAGCAGAAAACAAATACTTTATTTTTTTGTTCTGTTTTCATTTGATAACCTTAAAAGTTTCTTAATTCAACTAGGGCAAACATATTTACACAAAGCCACCAGAACAAGGATCACTTAAAGAGCTGGATGTAAAAAATATTATTGCAGTATACTACAAATATGGAACCTTTTTTATATGAGCTACAAAAAGCAGCATTTACGTTTATAGAGTTCAGTGCAATTTTTTACATTAAAAAAATCCTATAAATTAAAAAGGAAACATCAACATGACAGAAGAAAATACACCCTTCGGACACATGAGCTCCTCTCTGTTCCGCAGCTTCTATTCATGATACGATCTTCTTTTCTGGGATATGCAGATGTCTCTTCTGGGATGAGGGACACAAGGACAACAGTGCCCAATGTGTGGTTCTGTTTGTGTGGGAAATGGATCAGATGACAGCCTGAGTGGCATCTGGTTCCAGGTCAGACTCCCTTTCCACCTCACTCGGGATAAATAAGGTCACCAAGGTCAAAGACACTGAGAAGGCAGGACCAGATGGACAACCCGCCAGCCAGAGAGGAGGAAAATGTTTTCAAATTTATACACAGAAGTGCAGAGGATAAAAAGTAGAGGGAGGAGGAGAGTATCTAAACTCGACAGTTTGGGGATGTTGCTGAAGAGGGGTGGGTAGCACTTACTGGTGTTCCCTAGCCTAGAAACAGGAGAGGGAGGGACAAACAGAAAAGGAAAACGGGAAAAAAAAATCCCTGATAGTAAACCCAAAGCAAACCTCAAATCTAAAACCACCCCTGCAAGCCAAAACTCAATTCTTTGGCTGTCAGACACTGCCCATTCCAGCTTCTACTTGCTGGTATTAATGGCTCGACACCCCAAAGGAAGATGCATGGGTCACCTTCCCTGGCCCTATCTGGGCTTCTATCCCCTAACTCATGTGCCATGGCTGGGGGGGTGCTGCAGGTCCTGACCTGAGAAGATGGGGTGAAGTAGTGGGTGAAGGTGGAGGGCAGTGGCAGCTGCTGCAGCAGGCCGGGGAGCCAGCAGGGTAGGGTAGAGGGCAGCATGTGGAACAGGGTGGAAGGTGAAGGGCCCGGGATGGATGGCCGAGGCGGGAATGATGTGGATGGGGTGGCTAGCCAGAAAGGTGGCGGGATGACCAGGGATGATGGAGTGAGTGAGGTGGGACAAGGAGATGGGGGTCAGGTGGGGCTGGGGGATATGATGCACTTGGGCTAGTGGCTGGGGGTGAGGGTGGGGGTGAATGCCAATGGCGGCGGCAGCAGCTGCGGCATGATGCTGTAGGATGGCGTGCTGCACAGTTGTGATGGAGGTGGCAGAGGCCGTGGCCGGCTGCTGAATGTGGATAGGCTGCAAGGCTGGAGTGGCTGGGGCCAAGGCGGCCGAAGCGGGGAAGGCCTTCACCTGCTTGGCCAGAAGCTGCTGCTGGATGTGCTGCTGTGCGGCCTGCTGGAGCTTGCTGTACTTCTCCATCTCCTCGGGAGTGAAGGTGATGGGCTGGCTCTCCAGGGGGGCAAGGGATGCATCCTCGGCTCCATCAGCTGACTCAATACTGGGTTCCCCACTGGGCGGTGCATAACTGGGGAAGGGCTCGAGGTCTGATGCTATAGGCAGCAAGCTGGACTCCACAGGGCCTGGCTGACTGCCGCTATCCAGGGACTCAAGGGTGTCCCCGTCGCTGGGGTCAGGGAGGTAGTTATGGGAGACGGATGGGTCCCCAGGATAGCAGTCAGAGTGCACTGGGGTGCCTAGCGGAGCCACAGGGTGATCAGCAGTAGCTTCTTCAGACTTTGGCTCTTCTGGGGGTGGGTCTGATAAGGGGCCAGCTGTTTCCTCTGAGGGGAACTGATGTCCAAATGGGGCATCACTATTCCCTGGAGGCCCTTCCTCTGTCTCTGACTGTTCTTGCTCTTCTCCCCTTTCTAAGCCAGACTCTTCACATTTCTTGGTGTTGGGCTTTCGGGTAGCTGGGAGCTTCCCTATCAGAGGAAGGACAGGCTTGCTGCCAAGAGAAGGGGGGAGCTTGGGTCCAAAATAACCTTGTGGGGGGTCCTTGAGCTTGAGACCGGCTTTATTAGGGGTGGCCAGCACCTCCTCACTCATGCTGGGTTTCCTCTCCACTTTCCTTGACTGAATCTTTTCCAATAGCAGCTTGGCGGTGACAGAGTTCTTGTCTTCAGGGCTGCAGTCACCTTCTGACCCTCTTCCTGGGCCAACGCTGCTGTTCTGGGAGGGTGGGCCTATTCCCTTACCATCATCTCCTCTGCTGTCATCTTTCTTTTTCTCCCCAGGACCTTCTCCCCGGCCTGATCGGAAGTAGTGGGGAGACTGGGAGCGGTAAATTTTAGAGCGAATGAAGTCTCGACGACCAGAACGCCTCTCTTCAGGGCTCTCGTGTCCCCACGATCCCTTCCTGGAGCCTGATCTCTGTGAAGGGCTCCGGGTGCTGCGGCTGCGGTCCCGGCTATAGCTCCGACTTCGCTGCCAGCTGTGGGCTGTGGTGCTGCGGCTTCTCCGTTTGCTCCGGCTGCGACTACAGCTGCTGCTGCGGCTACGGCCCCTGGATCTTGAGCGCTCTCTGGTATGACTCCGAGATCGGCTTTGGGACTGGCTGCCACTGAGGCTATAGTCATCATCAGAAGATGAATATTTGTGCCGCTTGGACCGGTGCTTGGAGCTGGCGTAGTCTGAATCATCAGAGTCGTGGGAGCGCTTGGAGTGCCTTCGTGACCGGTCACTATAGTCACTATAGCTGTCATCAGAGTAACTGTGTTGTCTACTATAGCAGCTCTGGTCTGAAGAAGCATCTGAGCTACTGGAGTAAGAGCGCCGAGAGGAATGACGAGAGGAATGGTGCCGGCCAGACCGTGAGCGGCTTCGGGAATGCTCACTGCCCGACTCTTCCTCTTCCTCCTCCTCCTCCTCACTGTACTGGGATGGAGACTTCTGGTGCAGCCGGCGTGATGTCGCATCATCACTGTCCTCATCTCCACTACTGGGTCGACTTCGATGGCTGGATCGGCTGCTCCGTTTGGTGCCAGCTCTTCGCTGGCAGGATGACGCAGGAGGTTCACCCCTGTGTTTCCTCCCACCATGATCTTGGGCGCTCCCACTGCCTCCGCCTTCATCCTTCTTGCCACTGCTTCCTTCTTCAGCTGGAAGGGATCTCCGCTGCGAATCATCCTGGGCTCGCCGCCGTCTTCTCGGTGGTGCAGGGCTACCACTACCAGGAGGTTCTGGTTTGGGCCCCCGTTCAGAATCTGCTGGGGCTGATGATTTATTCTTTTTTCGTTTTCGCTTCTTGCGCTTCTTAGACTTCTCCCCAGATTCTGCCTTAGAGCTTTTCTCTTCTGGGTCAGCCCTGTGTTTCCGTTTATGTTTGCTGGATTTTTTGTGCTTCTTTTTCTTTTTGTGTCGGTGGGACTTCCCAGATCGTTCTTTCTTGCTAGGAAGGCTTCTCCCTGTGTCTTCTGTCTCTGATCCATGGCTACCCCCAGGCTCCTGCTTATTTAGGCCGCTACAGGCAGCCCCTGAAGCAGGTGCATCAATTCTGCCTCCTGAAGAATGCTGAACACTCTCTTCCTCCTCCTGGCTTTTATGTAGCTCACTAGGATCAAGGCCTTGGAGATGGTCCTTTGAGGAGCCTCCTATGTCCTTTGGCTTTTCTGTCCCTTTTGCTCTGGCATCTTTGTTCCTTGAAAGCTTGAAGTCAAAATACAAAGGGTTACAACTGTACGAAATGGAGGGTTCTGCCTTCGTGAAAATTAACAGTTCTGATGGCCACTGGAGGGCAGTGCTTTCATCTTTGCTTAAAACGGGAAAGAAAGGACCGGTTGGATGTTTGGGTCCCTCCTGGCTTTCTCTCCCTGCTGGAGTAGCCTGAGAAGTTTCTTTAGGAGGGTGAGACTCACACATTTGGATCTCTGAATCCTTCTGACTCTGACTCTCTAAACTATGCTCACTTACATCCCCTCCTGAGGGCTTCTTTGTCTCAGCTTTGCTTCCAGGCTCTGAGGGCTCAGCCGCACTGGTTTCCATCTGCTGTTCGGAGACTTCACTAACTGTCTTTTCTGGTCCTTGGCTTGCTGTCACCTTGATGCAGCCTTTAGGCTTGGGAGAACTACTTTTTTTGCTGTCTAGGGCATTCTTTGGGTGTGTACTATTATCACCTTCCATTTGTTCACTGGCTCTCATAAAGAGCAGAAAAGGAAAATTAGGTTTTACTTTGCAGTGTGCTGGGGGGATGTAGTGGTAATACTCTGGCTCTGTAGCCCCAGCTCCTTCTTCTCGCTTCATTCTTTTTAACTTAGATAACGTTGAGGCAAGGGACCCTCCGTCCTGAGGGTCTTCATCCTCTTTTTTACCATCAAGATTACTGCTACCATCAGAATCTCCCACCTTCTGAAGTCCTTGGTCTGTACCCTTTTCGTCAGCTTTTGTTCCATCATCAGAGGTCCCTTCCTCTGCGTGGTCCTTGAAAACTGATGCTATTGATTCGAGTTTGACAGGAGCCTTCTTGGCAAAGGAAAATGACACTCCCAATTTTTGCAGTGGGGTCCCCAGATTATTCTTAATGCCAAAGCTGATGCCTTGAGAGGCTGGCCCAGGAGCTTGTGCCAGTCCAGTGGTATTAGTGATTTGTACTGCAGTGAATGGGCCTCCTTTATCTGTGGAGAATTCAGAGCCCAGGCCACAAGTGGCAGTGGTACTTGTGCCACTGTTTGTTGCTGATTCTTCTTTCTCATCATCTCCACCTTCTTCATCTATAGCCACTGTGGTCGGTTTGAACATGGGACCACTTCCAGGTGCACTACACAATGGTTTAGAAAAATGAGAAACAAACAAAAAAACAGGTTTAGGGGTACATTTCACACTACGTTATTTTTTTGGCCGTGCCATGAATCATGCAGGATCTTAGTTCCCTGAGGAGGGATCAAACCCATGCTCCCTGCAGTGGAGGCACAGAGTCTTAACCGTTGGACCACCAGGGAAGTCCCTCATACTTCTAAAACATGTTATCTCTTATGTTTGACCATTCATCACAGGCAGATCTTAAAGACACTGAATACTGAATGGTGGTCCTTCCTTAGCCCTATGCTAACGAAAGGAACTTGCTCAGTAAGGTAAGGCAAAATCTTGTACTGCTAATCTATCAAGCTACATTCATAGGGATAGCCAGTTACCGCTGTTTCTTCCTAAGCTGTCTAAATACTGAGGTTTACCTCATAATTTGGATACACTATCATTACCATCTGGCATAGCCCACCTGTCTTGTATCTGCTCTCAATTTTTACTGTACCATCCTACCCATCAGTATGCTACCAAACATATGGGTGAAAATTTATTCCCAAAGGTTGCACAGTTCACCCTTGAATGATATGGGTTTGCAGGTTTGAAATATAAGGGCCCACTTATACAGATTTTTTTTTTAGTATATACATGTCACACAATTTGCAGCTGACTGAATCAGCTGCAATCAAACATCAAACTGGATGTGGAACTGCAAATACAGAAAACTGACTATAAAGTTATACACAGTATCTGATTGTTTAGGTGTATGAGTTTGTGTGGGGACTGGGGTCATCAGCACCCCTCATCTCCACATTGTTCAAGGATCAACTGTACTTTGTACAGCTAAACAAAACAAAACAAAACAAAAACACAACCCTCAATTTCTTCTCTGCTTTCAAATTTCAATTTTTAAAAATATGCCTATTCCCTGAGTTGAACACAGTCAGAAACCTCCACTGTGCTACGCTCTAATGGTCTGTGGTTAGGTTAGCATGTCTGTTACAGAAATGAAGAGTCTGTGTCTATCATGGCACCATGTCCAAGCATTTGCTTTGGTTTTATGACACCTTCTGGGCACTCCATACAACAATCATGATTCTACCAAGTACTTTCTCAGCTTTGAAAACAGAAACACTAAGGAGCCTCAGAGCCAGTGTTTTAAACTCCTGTCACGTCTGAAATTTTTACAGTGTGGGTTATACAGGTATCTCTTAAGCCAAACTCAAGACCTGAAGACAATTATTTGGATGGAATCCTCTTAATCTAAACCCTAACTACTAGTTGTCCTAAACTCAGGGACCAAATATATTCAGATAATATGGTAACCCCTTTGCTATCTGAACTCTTGTTATTGGAAGATGGAACCCACCAGATTAGGGTAGCAATCTGTGTCACTGTGTCACAAAATCCACCCCATGGCAAAGAAACCTTCAAACTGAAATAAAAAAGAATTTATTGTGACCTTTTGCTTAGTCTTTGTCATGCAACTTCAATATACTATGGGGTCATGCATTACTCCTAGGATGATGAAATATACCTGATGGTGGATCAAAACCTTCTTCTATCTTCCCAAGAATTTACTTGGTCATCTTTTAACTGTTTATTTCTAACACAGTAGTAATGCTGCACAGTGTGACTGAATAAATACATAAAAAAGAACTAAAACTCACCAATGAAGAAAAACATGTATTAAAATATGTCTGGAACTAAAAAGTGGTCTGGTATTTTTTTTTTTAAGGAAATATCTTTACAACAAGTCCAAGAGGAATGTATTTATTATATAAAGAACTGCTAAAGAGGGAATCAGAATCAGTTTATAGGCACTGTAACTCAGTATTAGAGGTCATGGGTTAATTCTGTTTCAAAACTTACACTGTATGTGTTCTCTTCCTTCCTCCCTTTTCCAAAACACAAGAGAAGTTAATAAGTAAACAAGTACCCCAAAATCTAGAAAGGTCACGATCTCTGGCCTCAACTTCACTGTAA
Organism: Capricornis sumatraensis; assembly: GCF_032405125.1. Lineage (NCBI taxonomy): Eukaryota > Metazoa > Chordata > Mammalia > Artiodactyla > Bovidae > Capricornis > Capricornis sumatraensis. Next base: position 94,329,495 of record NC_091076.1, read on the forward strand.
ACTTTTAAAAGTCACATAGTTTCTCTTTCCACTGTAACCAGCTCCTCTTGTTCCTGGCCAGCCATTAAAAACAAACAGAGGGATCTAAATCCTTCAGATTGAGGCACATACCTCATGAATTCTCAGATGCTTAAAGACTAGGTCCACCAAAGACTAGCTGCTTGGGAATGCGGCCCTAGGTGGGGCTAAGGGGGGCTAATTCCACCTAAGGCTAAATACCAGTCCCATACTTATCATCAAGAACCATGAAGGAACATTAAAAACAATACTCAAGAAGGCAGGAATCTGTAGAGAAATAAATAGAATTTTCTAGGCTTTATTGCTTAGTACTAACTCTACAGTACTTGGAAAGACAGTTAAAACACTTAAATCTGCTCCAGTAGAACACTGTAAGGTATGTGATTTTCTACGTAAGAATAATACGGGAGGGGAATTCCCTGGTGTGGTTAGGACTTGGCGCTTTCACTGCCGTGGCCGGGGTTCATTCCCTGGTTGGGAACTGAGATCCCTCAAGCAGAGAGGCAAGGAAAGATGGAGAATGGGAATAATTTACTGATTTGCATAATTTACTGATTTACTGAGGATCTTCTATGTGCTAGGAATTCTTTTGTAAGCACTTTGATGTAACAACTTAATGACTTCTCACAAGAACTGTAAGAATTAAGTTATTATTATCATTTCCATCTTACAGATAAAGAAACTGAGGCATAGAACGTAGATAATTAAGGTCACACAGATCATAGGTTATGGCCTCAGGAGCATATATTCTTTTTTTCTTTTTTTTTAATTTGGCTGTGTTGGGTCTTAGTTGCAGCATGCAAGGTCAACTGCTCTGATCCATGTGGGATCTTAGTTCCCCTATCAGGGATCGAACCCACATCCCCTGCATTGCAAGGCAGATTCTTAACCACTGGACCATCAGGGAAGTTCCAGGAGTGCATATTCTTAATCAGTATGTTATACTCCAAGTATAGAAATTCTTTTAGCTTGAAAGAAGGATCTATTTAAAATTTAAAGATTATATGTCAATGATAACCTTAATTTTTTTAAAAAAAGGATTATTAAATTCTTAAACCTTAAAAATTATTAATTATTTGTAAGCCCTCAGAAAGACAATGTCCTCACCATTCAGCTTGTTTTCTTTGCTCTGCCAACTCGTGGAGCCGCCGTAGGGCTTTCTCCTGTTTCTTCTCATCTTTGCGGGATCTTGAGGAGACATTCCGAGCAAACTCTCTCTGCTTGAGATCTTTCAATCTCTGAGGTTAACAAAAGAAAGGAACAGGGAGTGGGTAATTTAGAATAACTTGGGGATCCTGAAAGCAAGGCCTTCAGAATTTTTATCCATAATCAATGGTTTTAGCATAGTGTAGAATATGCAGTGTTGTACTCTCTTATGGTAATTGAAAACACAATGGCTGATTACTCTGGGTAGAGCACCTGGAGTATCTGGATTCCTAATTAGGACAGCATACCATTTGCTTTATTGGCCAAAATTAAGTAATTTCAGAAGCAACCAACAAATTTTAGAACACTAGGAGAAAAGAAAATGGACTATTTAATCACCTGCTCTTTCAGGATGCAAAACTAGACAAATAGAATATGAGTTAAATTGTAATAACACAAGCCAAAGAGAACAGAAAGGGGTTAAGCCAGTACAGAAAATTACCCAGGTGTAAGATCTTAAAAAGCAATGTACAGCTTACATGGGAAGGTTATCTGAATCAGACTAACAAACAGAAAGCCTACTTTGCTTTCACCATAAAAAGGTGCTATTCTTTTCATCATGAACAGTTTTCCTGTGAATTAATCAAACCGTCTTCCAATGCTTGCATGTTCAGAGCTCACCAGTCTGACCACTTTCATCTGGTCAGTCTGCTGAAATTAGAAAGTAATAGGTGTGGCTTTTCATTCCTTCATGGCCCCAAGAGGAACAACCAGGGAATGAGATGGGAGAATAGATAAGCCAAAGAATTTATTACTTAAAATCCTGATGAAAGAATGGGTCTTTTATTCTCAGAAGATACTATACATAATTATCCTTAAAACAAAAACAACAACCAAAAAATAACAACAGTGTTATGACACACTGATGACAAGAATCCAGACATATCTATCTGCAATGAAGACAGAACTAAAATTAGTTTCAACACACTAGATAATATAAAAGCAAACAAACCAAACCAAAACACATACATTATCCTATGCTTTTTACAACGGCATTGAGAAAAGGAATTTGACCCAATATAAAGTGGACATTGCTTTGTGGAAAGGTATGATGCTGAACAGACAGAGGAATTTTCTTATCTAATATTTATGAAATGTGTTTTGAGTATTTTTGAACTGGGAGAGGGAAAGGGTGGAAAGACACACACAGAAAAAGATATACAGCTAAAGACACTAGTAGAAAAACTCACTCTTGTGATCTGGGCTCCCAAATTAGAAGGATTTGCTTTCAATACATCAGCTGAAAATGTCACATCACAAAGAAAAAAAAAGTAAAAAATAAAACAAGAGTGGAAGAGAAAAAAAATAAAGCAAGCATTACTACACAAGCTCTCTTAGTGAATCTGCAAACTATTATACTGAACAATTAGGGACAAAGCCATCAACTCTAATAAAACGTTTGAGGAGAGGGAAGCACCTGCACAAAACATGTATGTGTACATACACACAGACTGACACAGTAATAATCCCTTCTAGATAAATGGAACTGTCTCCATTCCTTTAGGAAAAATGGTTACAAAACTTTAGGAGAGACCACTGCGGTCTACAAGTAGTTAGTCTTATTTCATTTACCTTTATTTGGGGGATGTTCAAGTAACCGACAGCTGGCAAAATTGTTTTACTGAGGCTGGCTACTCAGAATTAAGCTTTTTATAAGAAACACTTCAAGATGAGGGAGCAACTATTTTAAATAAACATGAATTCCAAATTCCTTCTTCCAAGGAGAATGGGGCACAGAGAGTCTATCAGGTCTATTGAATGTTTATTTTAGGCCACAAACCTAGTTTTTTTTCCTGACCCAAACATTTAACAAGCTCTCTGGCCAAGATTTAAACAAAATGTCATATTTCTTCTCATTTTTACTGTTTTTTCTCCAGCTACCTCATAGGCCTGGAAAAATCTCCCCATGCCCAGTCATTCCCCTCCCTCTTACACTTTTAGGAGTTATTTCCCAAACTATAGGACCCTGTCTAAAAGAATGAGCATTTTATCAAAGTCTTGAGTCTCCAGGCCAAGTCAATGATTTCCAGTCATTCAGCAGCCACTTGGTACAAACTTGAAGTTGAAGGGACAGACTACTTCCACATCATCCTGAAGACATCCCATCTCAAATTCCCACCCACCACAATAATTAGAAGTAGGGAAGGAAGAAAATAGGAGGATATCAATAAAACAAGTGCAAATCCCGATCCTATACAAGGTATAGGCAACACTCCTCTATCACCTCTATAAACTCTATGGTCAAGTCTGGGGTTTTAAAAGGAGAATTGGGAACCCTAGAATTCTAACCCAAATCTTAAAGACAAGACTGGGCAACTTTCCCAAACCCAACATGTATATTTGAGGTCTCTCTTAGATAAGGGTGTTCCGATGGTAAAAACGGATTCCTAAACCCAAGTCTCTTCTTTCCATTCAAAGTCAAACTGAATTCCCCTCACAAACTTTCTACTCATCTCTACATAAGACGAGATTCTTTTTCTTTCTGAACTGTCTTACTAGCACTTTGTTACACCACTCACCTAGCAACCATCATTTTATCTGACTACTTATTCCTGTCTTTCAGAAGGGCAGTCTGTATAAAATTTCAGTTTCACCTCTCTGAACTCAAAATCCCTCATTAGAAAACAGGGCTATATAGCAATAGATTAACAAGATTAAATGTCAAAATAAATACATGTAAAGCACTTTTTATGTCTAAACTGTTCAATTCTGCCCCTTCCCCTGTATTTGGGGCAGGAACTTCGGCTTATCTTTATAATCAACCCTGCATCGTTAAGGAGCAGCACTAAACCCACAGACTGCATCTGGTAAGTGGCTGGTGAATAATTTGGGTCAATACTGGATCCTTGATTTTCAACAGTTTCTTTTTGTTATCATCCGTAGGAAAGTTTGTTATGAAATATTTTCCTATATTTACTAGAGACACAGTCAAGTTAAATAACATAGTTTTCCTAGGTATTACTCTGATAATAGTAAGGAAGTCTTACTCTTTTTTTTGTCTGGCCACACTGCTTGGCATGTAGAAGGTTAAGTTCCCCAGTCAAGGTTTGAATCCAGGCACTGGCAGTGAAAGTGCGGAGTCCTAACCACCGCATTGCCAGGGAATTCTCATAAATCTCATTCTTTAGAGAACCGAAAGGTCAGAATTTCAGCCCCTTAACTTCTGAACAGAATTGGACCAATGACAATAAAAAGGTATTGACCAGAAACTTCTCAATTTCCAATCTAAAAAGTAGTTTTTTATAAAGGTATAAGACCCTAATTCTGAGTCAGTTTTCCAAAGTTGCTTATTTTATTTCAAAAGGCTACCAAGCTTGGCTCATTTGTCACTGAATACCCACATGAAATTCCCCCTGTGACCTGTACTTTTAATTCCCACTTGAATTCTGAGGGGGAACTCAACTTTAGATAACCTTTTCTAAACAAGAATAGAGGAACAACATACCTGTCTGTCAAAGAAGACAGAGTTCCAGTAAGGAAACCAAAAAGTACAGATGTGTCATCAATCCAAAACTATTTTCAAAGGCTGAGCAAATTCCATACTGTACACACAAAGTCGAGTTAAAACCTTCAAACTAGCCCACGGTCTAATCTGAATGGATTTAATTAATCATTTAGGTGACTCCAAAGCTACTATGTCCTATATATTATCTCTGAAAATTATAAAGTATAATTTCTGAAGAAAATTGCTAATAAATTTACTTATTTATTGAACTATTAATGTTTATTAATATAAATTTAAGCCATATAACACAATTTTAGCTGGAAAATATTTGATTCAAAGGAAAGGAGACCAAACCCCATTCATAATGAAAGGGTTTGAAGATCTTGTTTTTCTAAAAAATCAACAACAAATGTCCAAAAAAGTATATACACTTGCGGCAGAGAACATAATTTCTCATTGATTTCAATCACAGGGTAGCTGGCGTTTCCATTAAATTTCCCTAAAGACCAGTAGAGGGACGAACTTAATAAATAATCCAGCACTTAAAAATATCCATCCACAGTTGGGGCTAAAGACCACTTCAAATGTAAACGACATTTCCAGTTCTTAAAACTGGCTAAACCGCAGTGTCCTGGCAGAAAAATATCTGCTCCAGACACAAAATCCTGCTCTACCTTTCAACTCTGAACAATTAAACCAAGGACATGAGAATGTGGTATATCTTACCAGTTTTCAGTGCAGGTGACAAACTTGCCCACATTATTACTAATGTGGAGTGTCAACAGTAAGGAGTAGAGATGCACGTGGGCAGGAATGAATGAGCCACATACTCTCCACACTGTTTTCTCTACCATCAAAAGATAGTGAGGACTTCAATCTAATAAAATACGTTTTATATCTTTTGATGCTACACTTCTCTCTTGAACCACAACAAAATTTGATGCTAGAAGCTTGTATTTGATTGAATATACTTCACTAGGAATAAATCTATTATCTTTCTCAAGTATTTAAAATCTATTATTGCACTTTAAAGAATAAAACCGTTATTTCCATGTGAAGAGAATTTCAGGCATTAGAAAATAGGCAGAGAGTATTTTCTATTGCCACTAAACATCCTATGTTCCAATATACATGTAATTGTAAAGAGAAACTGAATTCTCTCTCTTTGGGGTCAGAAGATTATCTGTGATTTCTTTCTTTCACCAGACAGCAATCCCTCTCTCCAAGGAGACAGACTGCTCTTAGTCTTCCTTCATAACTAACCCTCCAACACACACACCTTATCTATGGTATAGGAGATAGGCTCAATAAACATGTATCAACCTGGTTTCAGTTTTAGAATCAGTTGCTGGGAAAGGGAACATAAACACATACTTTCATATGTTATTTGTTGGTTCATGAACAGAGATGGAAAATAGTGAGCAAAGAAGCAGTGGTTGTAACTCAATCTGTTTTTTTTGCCCAAACATAATCCAGCCTTTTTGAGCTTCAACTACTCCCTTTCCATTATGTCAATGATCCCACACACCCCTAAATCCATGGCTCTTCTCCCCACTGTTCCCAGCCTCTCTCCAATGACAGAACATTAATGAGGAATGTCTCTCCTCTCCCAAACTGGAGCAGTCATGCTGCAGTTACTTGGCCAATTCAAGATTCAGTGTGTGTGATGCCTCTGGATGAGCCAGTCCAGGAAATCACCGTCCAGTGAGGGAGGGAAAAGACCAGCAGAGAACACAGAGAGCCTCAGCAGTAAACCACTCAGGGAAAAAAGATTCGAGTTGAAAGGTTAAGGAAATCCAAGTTACTGGGCATTAGGTGTAAATTCTTCTTTTAGCACGTGCATATCAGTAAGTGATGAAAATGAGTTTTATTCAGTAACATAGAAACCCAAATGTTTTGTAACAGAAAACTAAAACTAATGCTGATTACAGATACTGAAAAAAATCAGAGGGGAAAGAGATAAGTATACATTTTTTTGGGCTAAGTAACTGTAATTCTAATTAGTAATTTATGGCAACACTTAATTTGTGCACAATTACTCTGAAACACAATAACTTAATATCACTTGGTCAATGTCAAATTAATCTGTCATAAAATCATTGCATTATATTTATGTTCCAAAATTCAGCAAAAGCCTTAAAAGTATGGCATTAATAGCATCATGTGTATACTGCTTTAAGGTATTTTCCACATATCCATACCTAAACACACACACACATATCTATGTACATGAAGTCACCATCATCACTACTAAAAGTTAACTTTGATAATGAAGTTTTTAAAAATAATTCTATTAATATGTATTTCATATATCATAAAATTCATCCATTTAAAGTGTAAAATTTAGTGGGTTTATTAGTACATTTTCAGAGTTGTACAACCAGTAGCACTAATTTTAGAATATTTCCATTATCCCTAAAGGAAAACCCAACCATTAGCATTCACTCCTCACTGTCCCCTGCTACCTAATGTGTGGAAACCTAAACTATATTCTCCATAGATTTGCTTATTCTAAACTTCTCATATAAACAAAATCATACAATATAAGGTTTTGTGACTGGCTTCTCCCACTTGGCAGAGTCTTTTCAAGATTCATGCATGCTGTGTTTATCAGTAAGTCATTCTATTTATTGCTGAATAACATTTCATTGTATGGCTGTGCCACATCTTATATATCCATCACTTAATGAATATTCCAGTTGTTTCCACTTTCTGGTCATGATGAATAGTGTTTCTGTAAACAAACCTGTACAAATTTTCGTGTGGACGTATTTTTATTTCTCTTGAGCACATATCGGTCATATGGTAGCTTTATATTTAACATTCTGAGGAACTATCAACTGTTTTCCACAGGGGCTGCACCATTTTATAACCCCTCTAGCAGTGTAGAAAAGTTCTAATTTCTCCATATCTTCTCTAGCACTTACTGTATTTCTTTCATTTTGGCAACCTAAGTAGGTGTGAAATGGTATACCATTGTGGTTTTGGAGATAACAAGTTTTCAGAATATCTATGTAATCCTTGAGATCATATCTGAAAACAAAGATTTGCCCTCTATGTAAAATTTGAAGGAGCATAATTCAGAAGAGCTGCTTAGGCCCAAAGCAAATGAAAGAGCAACATCCTAGTTCAGAGTTCTCTTTTCAGTAATATTGTTCATAAACTTATCATTCCTGAAGTTGCTTTAACTTTTCAGACTACAACAGAACATATAGCCTCATATGCCAGAATCTCCCATGGTGCACCACTGTGATGAATGTATGTGTACAGGAGCAGAAAACCAGTTGAAAGCTACAGAATGTAAATAAGGCAGAATCACTTTTATTCACCTTGGAACTGAGTGCCAAAAGGAAGAACAGAGTTAGAAATACACACTAACAGTATTAGAATACAGGGTTTACCAGCAACCTTAGCTCCGAAAAGGTCTGCTTAGGGTTACCCCTGATCACAAAAGCAGACAGCTTCCCTGAACAGACACGGAGTTTTCCAAGATTAACTATGCTGTGATAGCAGGGTTTAAGATGGAGTCTATTTTCAACAAAAGCAGAGGTGGTGGGTAAGATTTAACAGGTGAAAAGGCTCAAATCATGCTCAATTTTTGGGAGACTGGCCAAATGAAGTCATTCTTTTATTAACTAAAACAGTCCCAAAGAAAATGGCATCCACAGCAATATAAAACACAACCGAACCTAAAATTTTCACCTCTCTGCTGTAGGTTATTAAAATACAACTACAAAAAAAGTAAATAAATAAAATACAATTACAATATGCTTAAGTTCTGAGATACATTCCTCTCTCAACACATTTGCTTTTGCTTCTCAGAGAAAAATCTCTTCAGAAGTGAACTGTGCTCTTTAAGTCAATATTATAAAGCTTTGGCATTCATAAATACTTTATGATTTTCTTAACCCTTTCCACATTTTTACAATAATCAATTTATTATTTTTCTAATTTATAATTTTCTATCAACACTTCAAATATACAGCAGCTATGAAATATCTTCATGGAAGCTAATCTTAGTGGTTTCACTTAGAATGATCTTTCTTTTTACTTTAGTCCGAGAATTATCTTTTCTTACCTTGCCTTTTTAGTTTTGTTTTTATTGATGCTTTTCTGTGTCTCATCCACCATGACCCCTGCACTGAATATCCTAAGTTGCACTGAAAAAGGAATACAGTTACATTTCATCAAATCTGCATCTGGTCTTGCCAGAGGTTCAACTGGCTTTGGTGTGTTTACTGTCCTGATGTAGTAACTGCCAAGCATAGAGGACTGAATGTATCTTGGCAAAAACTGGACCAGTAAGTAGTGAAATTTCAAGTGGAGAGTACACCAAACTTGAATGAAACCCATGTGAAGTCCAAAAATGATCATTCCTTCCATCACCAAACAATTTCTCGGAAAATATTTCAATTCAGAACCTATTTTATTTTTGAGAGATGAGGAAAACTCTGAACATTTCTGTTTTTTGGTACATATTACCAGGTGCTAGTTAACTAAGAGCAAGCAAGCTGTCAGAAAGTCAACAGTTTAGACAAAGTTAATTTAAATCATGCAGTATAGATTCTACTCTGTAGAGTTCAGAATAGAGAAGTCACTAATACCTGTTACAGGCTTAAACGGTTTAGTAATTTAGTTCAGTCATTTACAAAGTTCAGGAAACCATTATTTTTACAGCCAAAATAGACCTTGGTATTTCTTTTTTTTTAAAAAAGTAGAAGAGTACAGGGGTTTTCATACTGAAGCTATTTTAACAGGAAGAGGCGGCAGGCTGAAAGCATTCTTTACTCTGATGGAGATACTACTGATTCTTTGAACAAGTTCAAGGAATTTCTCAAGGTTGCTTTACAGTACCAGATTTTGATAACTGGATCGTACTACCACATGGTTTTGAAACTGCAAGGAAGTTATACCAACACTAACTAAGCAGGAACAAGCAGGCATCTTTTCAATGTGCTACTTTCCTAGCATCAACTACAACCTGTGGAAACTTGTGTAAAGAGGAGGGAAAGGTATAGGCCTGGGTCACAAACTCAAATGTTTATAGAGGGATTTGCCAGGTAACATAGTAAGTTACACAGGTTGGTGTAAGAGAGAAGATGAAGCAGAAATCATATATAATTGGAGAAGGAGCACATGTGTTTCTAAAGAGAAGGTAGTAAGCTTTCAGCTTTAGCCAACTGTTATGTTGATTATGTAGGCCCAATGTTCTCAGAAGCTTCAATTTTTCAAGGTAAGTCAAAACCTGAATTATGTAACATCTCATTTAAAAAAGTTGGGAATCAACTGAAATTAAAGGAGAAAAAACTACCACTACAAATAACAGACAAAACACAGTTGACCCTTGAATAACATGGGTTTGAATTGTGCAGATCCACTGATATGTGGATTTTTTTCAATAGTAAATACTACAGTACAATAATAAATACTACAGTACTACAGATCTGGGGTTGGTTGAATCCACAGATATGGAACCATCGATAGGGAGAGAAATCTCAGATATGAAGGGCCAACAACAAATCAAACTCAGATTTTCGACTGCATGGAGGGTTGGCACCCCTAACCTCATGTTGCTCAAGGGTCAACTGTGCATGCATCTAGGGGAATTTGTGATCGCTAGTTTATGTACTGGAAGCTAGTGAGGAGGGCCCCTTAGTGGCACAAATAAAATAAAAGAGTAAGACTGGAAGAATCTCGAATGAGTAACAAGGCACTAAGGAAGCAAAACTAAAACACATCAGTGTTAAAATAATGCATCGACCACTGTGCTGCTACAAATTTACCTCTGGGAAAGAGACTATTCTGTGGAGTTTGGAATTTAAATCTTGCAAGGCTAAAGAAAATGGTTTCCACTGTATATCCATTAGCAGATATGTGTTTTTAAAAGCTATGTAAAATAAAAAGGCACAGAGATAGAGATGGATAAATGTATTGCTTCACAGTCAACTTTAACTTTTATAACTAAGCCAACAAAGGTAGAAGATGAATACTAACGTTTATTGAACACTCAGGCATATGACACTAATTTATATAAAAATGAATCACAGATTGGATTACCTCTTAAGAAAAGGAAGGCTAACCCTTGGAGATGTCAAAATGTACAAAATTATCACTATTAAAGAGTGTTAAACTGCTAAAAACAGCCAAAATGTCTAATTAGGATTTTCATCTCTGAAAATCAAGCTGGGTCTTAATACTTGCGTATTAATGACTCTCTTCACAAGATATCTTAGAAAACTGAGAAAAACTAGTGAATAGTGAGATGTACATAGCACCAAGGAGGTGGGGAGGATTAAAAAAAATCACCACAAATGAAGGTGACTCAATAGATTCTTTTTGAGACATTGTGTGTGTGTGCACGCAACTGTAGCCCACAAGGCTCCTCTGCTCATGGGATTCTCCAGGCAAGAATACTGGAGTGGATAGCCATTCTTCTCCAGAGGATCTTCCCAACCCAAGGATCAAACTGGTGTCTCTTATGTCTCCTGCATTGGCAGGAAGGTTCTTTACCACTAGCAATTATTTGTGCTTAATAAAGATAAGGGCGTACTCAGGATCCTTCCTATACTAGGAAGTTTACCACTAACATAATAGATTATTTCTCTGGAAAGTTTTAATGGTGAAACTTTGACAGAAGATGCAAACTAGGGATTACTAATATAGGGTTGAAAGTACTTACCTATTATCTCAGATTCATAATAATCCTGTGTGCCTGCCTGGAAGACAAGACAGGGTGTCTTTATGATTTTAGAGCATAAATTTGGAAAATGGTAGGTCCATTTGTATGGTAAGTTCATGTCCATCAAAGAGGAATGAAAAATAGGACCTATCTCTTCCTCTTAGGAGTTATTTAGCTGTTTTGTACCAAGGTCAATTAAAGTCTCCTTAGAAATCCTAAAGGCAGGAAAAAGTAAAACTATAATAATGAACTTAGATGCATCTGTTCTTTGTTTTATACCTAAGATGGGCTTTTGATCAAGATGAAGATATCAACTTACATGCATTCATTAGTCATACCAGCTGAATATTTTTTTTGCCAGACCAGGAATCACAGATATATTATATATTAATGGATAAGGTAATTCAATATAAGAAATCCTTAATTTTTTACTTTCATTTTGATGATACTCTAAAACAGAGTAATACAAGAATATATCTGAGATCATTGAGATGAGAACAGTATAAATGTTTACAACATAACTGGGGGCTTAAAATGACAGAAACTGGTCTGTACCAAACAAAGGCCACACAGTATCATGGGTACTTGAAAGTTTTTCAATAGTTCTAAGAGAACAGAGTTTCTCAACCTCAGCACTACTAATCAATATTCTGGGCCAGGTAATTCTTTGTTGCAAGGAGCTTTTCTGTGAATTGTAGGATGTTTAGCAGCATCCTTAGTCTCTACTCACTAGGTACCATTAGCACCATCTCTCTAGTTGTGATAATCAAAGATGTCTCCAGATATTGCCAAGTGGCCCCTGGGAGACAAAATCTCCCCAGATGAAGAATCACAATAGAAAAGTGGTGAAGAGAACTGAGTCCACACAAGGTACACAAGAGAATAAATATGTGAAATTCAAATGAACCAGAGCTATAATAATTTTACTACTCTCAAACTGAGAGCACCATCACTAAAAATCATCATCCATCACTTTAATTGTTGTCAATGCGAATTTTATTAGTTTTGTAGTTATCTCAGATTTAATTTGCCAATCTGTTTTGCACTGACAGAATTTTTTCCTATTATAAAGCAAGTCAACACATGATTAAAGTTTGAATCATACTTCCTTATTCATTTTTTTCTAAGAAAGGGAAGTCAAGAAACTTATCAACTAGAAATGTAATCTTTCTTAATGTTCTTTTGGTGTCTAAAGTTTCTTCTGGAGTCTTAATTTTTTTTTTAAATTTTATTTTATGTTGGAGTATAGTTAATTTGTAATGCACTAGTTTTAAGTAAACAGCAAAATTATTTAGTTACACATATACATGTAACTATTCTTTTAATTTATCAAATACAATTCCTAAAGAAATTTCTTGAAGAAATTCTCATGAGCCCAAAATGGTAGACATATATTTAGATGCTAAATGTCTTTGTTAACTCCAGAAAATGAAACAAAAACAAAAAAACTCCCAAATTTGACTTACACACACACACCAAAAAGCTGAGAAAAGATTTGGATGCAATAAATTGGATGCAACAGTCACTGTTACATTTGTCTTTCTTGACATATGATTCTTTGAAATAGTAAGGTAATTGCTAATATATCTTGTCCATATACATGCTCTCTAGTTTTCTCTTCCTCAAATCAAGCAGAGCTGACAATATATTAAAACAATGTCTAAAGTTGCATATAAAGTTGAAAAGTTGTCTTCAATTCTATTAATGAAAGATTCTTAAATCTTAAACTGGTTAGGTATGGTTAACTATGGAAAAGATTGCTGCAAAAAAGTGGAAGACCACAACTGGCTTATAAACTATTCCTATGCTAGTAAAAGAAAACTTGGTCAAAGCTTGCCTTTTACGTGCACTGAAATAGTTGGTTGAAGATGAAGCAAAGATTAGAAAAACAGTTCAAAATGTCCAGCTTATAAGAGCATTTCAGCAATGCTCATAAATCTTACAAATTTATCAAATACAACCACTGTGCCCCCAAAGACCTGGCAAGTTCTGTTAAAGTCACCTACGATCAAATGTCTCAAAATTGTCCTACAGGTTTAAGGATTCATTTCCTCCTAAAATCTCCCAAGGGAATTACTGCCACCTTCTTTATGCTGGTAACTAGTTAGGAATAATTTACTTTTCTAAATCAATGAACGGAAGAAAGAAAAAAAAGGCCATAAAGAAGGTGTAATTTGTTTTTTAGCAAGCTCTTCAACATGCAGCATCAGAATTTTTTGTTAAAGTTAAAATAGTATCTAACTTTATTTCTCTTTTCAAGATTTATCTATCTTCCAAGGTACACGAAGTAACAAAATGACTTACTGATAGGAAATACCCAACACAGCATGAATTCTTAGATAACAGAAGATGAAATGACCAAGGCCTGAGATAACTGTTCAAAGTTTAACAAGTTCAGGAACAGGGAGAACTGGAAAAAAGCTCCCAATGATCCTTAGCTGAATTATCAAATTAATACAAATTTAGAAACCATTCAAAGCCAAAAATTTTATGCATGAAGCTCACAATTCTTCACTCTACAATCTTAGAAGGATGAGGTCTATGTCAGGACTTCTGTCACTGAAAAAAAAATCAAGTCAGTCAGATGACCTCAGATAAAGACAGGCAGATACAAGAAACCATAGTCAACAAGTTTGGGGGAGTATACTCATAAAGTTTAATATTTATAACAACAAATAAAGTATCTTTTTCTTTTTTAGAAATTAACTATTCCTCACCTGCTTGTGTGCATGATCATAGGAGTTGATATGGTTGTCAAATTCCTGGTGTTTCTGATACTGCTTATCACAGAGTTCACAGTAAAAGTTGGCTCTAAGGTCTTCCAATGCTTTGGCAATGGCCTTCTCTTTGTCAACATAATCCTACAGGAACCACAAAATAAAACAAAAAAAATGAACTTGGCAAATGTTATAAAAAAGCAGTCTTACTGGAAGAGAGAAAAAGGGCTTTTCATAACATTTAATGGTACCAGTTAAAGTCAGATAGAACACAAGTAGCAATTTGGTGGGGTAATTAGTGTGTGGTTATACTAAGATCTATCTTCAAAAAAACAAAAGTCAAAAGAACTTAATTTCACCTTCGCTTTTGGCAGTCTGGTGGACTAGATACTGTGGCATTCCCTATTCCTATCCTTGGCTAAAAGCCCCTCAACCAACCAGACATTATAAAACACAATTTTCACTGTATTGCAGGAACCATAGAAAGAAAAGTAAATTCCAAAACGGGCAATCAAAGAAGAAAAAAAAACCCACAAAATTTAAAAATCAGCTATGATCTGAAACAGAAATTAGAGCTGTGATAGGCAAGGGCTCGCCTTAGGACATATAGGTGACAATGGTGCTTGAGGTTTGAGCAAGGTGTTGCAGCTAAACCTGAGAAGCCTCACTAACAAGGAAAAGAACCTGGAAGTGGGCTGGAAATTTCAGCATCTCTGGGTCTTGGCAGAAGGGATAAAAAATGTTCTAAGAAAGCATCCTCAATTTTGGTCCCAAATTTTTCCCTAGATTAGGATTAGCAAAATAGGAGTTATAATCAAAGATTAGTACACACATAAAAGGAAATAAATCTATTACAAGCAAGAGTCACAAAAAATAAGCAACAGATTTAAGCCTCCAAGAACTCAGATTTTGGAATATTCTATTACAGAATATAAAGTAACTATAAAATGTTTAAAATATAAAATGGAGTTACAAATATGAGCAAACGAAACACTATTATAAAAAACAAAACCAAAAAATTATGCAAATTGTAAAAAGAACCAAATGAGATTTTTACAACTGAAAAACCTAACTGCAAAAAATTTTTAAATGCATTAACTATTCAGGGGATAGGTTAAAAGAGAGTCAAGAAACAGCTCAAAATAGATACAGCACGGATGGTGAAAATGTTCTGGAATTAGACTGCAGCAGTATCTGCATGACCTTGTGGAATATACTAAAAACCACTGAACTGCACAACTTAAAAGGATGAGTTTCATGGTAGGTGAATTATATCTCAACTGACATAATCGCTGAAAAATTTTCAGAAGTGATAAGACAGGATTTCACAGGTACACAAAGCACAAGGTAAACCACACAGGTTAAATAAAAAATAAGCACCTAATACATGCTAGTGAAATGGTTAGTTATGGGATTAAAGACAATGAAATCATAAAACTACCCAGAAAAAAATTAAGGATCACCCATAATCAGACTGATAGCAGATTCAAAAGCAATAAAAAAAGATAGAAAATACTATGCTTCAGTGTGAGAGAAAACATTTTCAATTGTATACCAAAAGAAAATTTTTTTAGAAATGATCAAGTCAAGGCATTTCTACATAAAAAGAGAATTTACCAAGAGATTCATTAAAAAGGACCTTCCTACAGCAGAATTCTTGAAATCATAGATTGTGACCGACTAGTGGGTCATGACATTGATTTAGCAGACTGTAACTTCACTTTCACTCATTGGAGAAGGAAATGTCAACCCACTCCAGTGTTCTTGCTTGGAGAATCCCAGGGACGGGGGAGCCTGGTGGGCTGCCGTCTATGGGGTCGCACAGAGTCGGACACAACTGAAGCGACTTAGCAGCAGCAGCAGCAGCAACAAATACAAATATGATGCTGTGGAAGTGCTGCACTCAATATGCCAAAAAATTTGGAAAACTCAGCAGTGGCCACAGAACTGGAAAAGGTCAGTTTTCATCCTAATCCCAAAGAAAGGCAACACCAAAGAATGTTCATGCTATCGCACAACTGCACTCATCTCACACACACCACTGAAGTGACTCAGCAGCAGCAGCACATACTAATAAAGTAATGCTCAAAATTCTCCAAGTCAGACTTCAACAGTATGTGAACCATGAACTTCCAGATGTTCAAGTTGGATTTAGAAAAGGCAAAGGAACCAGAGATCAAATTGCCAACATCCACTGGATCATCAAAAAGCAAGGGAGTTCCAGAAAAACATCTACTTCTGCTTTATTGACTGTGCCAAAGCCTTTGACTGTGTGGATCACAACAAACTGTGGAAAATTCTTAAAGAGATGGGAATACCAGACCACCTGACCTGCCTCTTGAGAAATCTGAATGCAGGTCAGTAAGCAAGTTAGAACTGGACATGGAACAACAGACTGATCCCAAATTGGGAAAGGAGTACGTCAAGGCCGTATAATGCCACCCTGCTTATTTAACTTATATGGAGAGTACATCATGAGAAATGCTGGGCTGGATGAAGCACAAGCTAGAATCAAGATTCTGGGAGAAATATCAATAACCTCAGATGACACCACCCTTAAAGAGCCTCTTGATGAAAGTGAAAGAGGAGAGTGAAAAAGTTGGCTTAAATCTCAAAATTCAGAAAAGTAAGATTATGGCATCTGGTCCCATCACTTCTTGGCAAACAGATGGGGAGACAATGGAAACAGTGAGACTTCATTTTCTTGGGCTCAAAATCACTACAGATGTTGACTGCAGCCATGAAAGTAAAAGACGCTTGCTCCTTGGAAGAAAAGTTATGACCAACCTAGACAGCATATTAAAAAGCAGAGACATTACTATGCAAACAAAAGTCCATCTAGTCAAAGCTATGGTTTTTCCAGTAGTCACGTTGACAGTTGGACTATAAAGAAAGCTGAGTGCCGAAGAATTGATGCTTTTGAGCTGTGGTGTTGGAGAAGACTCTTGAGAGTCCCTTGGACTGCAAGGAGATCCAACCAGTCCATCCTAAAGGAACTCAGCCCTGAATGTTCTTTGGAAGGACTGATGTTGAAGCTGAAACTCTAATACTTTGGCCACCTGATGTAAAGAACTGACTCACTGGAAAAGACCCTGATGCTGGGAAAGATTGAAGGCGGGAGGAAAAGGGAACGACAGAGGATGAGATGGTTGGATGGCATCACTGACTCGATGGACATGAGTTTGAGCAAGCTCTGGGAGTTTCTGATGGACAGGGAAGCCTGGCGTGCTGCAGTCCATGGGGTCACAAGGAGTTGGACACAACTGAGTGACTGAACTGAACTTTAGACTTTGTGAAATTAAGCATTAAATCAAGTCACTCAGTCGTGTCCGACTCTTTGCGACCCCGTGGACTGTAGCCCACCAGGCTCCTCCGACCATAGGATTCTCCAGGCAAGAATACTGGACTGGGTTGCCATTTTCTTCTCCAGGGGATCTTCCTGACCCAGGGATTGAACCCAGGTCTCCCACATTGCAGGCAGAGGCTTTAACCTCTGAGCCACCAGAGAAGCCTTTGTATTAAAATTTCAAAGATTATTATTAGAAGAGAGAGAGGAGAGTGAAAAAGTTGGCTTAAAGCTCAACATTCAGAAAACTAAGATCATGGCATCCAGTCCCCATCACTTCATGGCAAATAGATGGAGAAACAGTGGAAACAGCGGCAGACTTTATTTTCTTGGGCTCCAAAATCACTGCAGATGGTGACTGCAGCCATGAAATTAAAAGATGCTTACTCCTTGGAAGAAAAGTTATGACCAACCTAGACAGAGGATGAGATGGTTGGATGGTATCACTGACCTAATGGACATGAGTTTGAGTAAACTCCGGGAGTTGGTGATGGACAGGGAGGCCTGGCGTGCTGCAGTCCATGGGGTTGCAAAGAGTTGGACATGACTGAGTGACTGAACTGAACTGAGGAATACTAAAGAGGGGAAGATTAGGAAAACTTCAGTTTTATAAAGGTAATACAGGCCAACAAAACACAGAAAAATTAGGAATACAGAAGGTAAAAAGATGTAAGAAACAGACTTACAAGTAATCACTAGAAATGTAAATGCACTAAAATAAAACTGTCAGAAAAATTCAACTACCTGATGATTAGAAGAGATAGCCCTATAATATGAGGACTTTGAAAGTTAAAGGATAGAAAAAGATATGCCAGGCAAATTACTAACCAAAAGAAGCTGAAATAGCTATTAATGTTCAAGTTTTTAGATTTTATAGTAGAAAACTTTACTTGAGTTTGTGGCCAGCTATGGACTTAAACATAACAAGATTATTCTCCAGATAAGTGGTACTGGTAAGTTCAAAAAGCCAACACAGATACACTGGTTTTACATTAGTCTTAATGAGATTTTGGCTCAAAACCGGGGACTGGCAAAAAGAAGTGGTCCGGTTTGACTCAGCAGTTCCACTTAAAAAGAGATTGAGACACATCTCAAAGCAAGTGGCTTAATTCATTTGCTTTAAGGTAATACAGAAGAGTGAGAAGGGGAAAGGAATGATAACATGATTGCTTTGATAGCCTTTTATAGCAGAGTAGGTGCCATTACTCTCACGAGCAGCTCCTTCTAGTTAACAGACCTAAAGATAAATCTCACTGCAAAGGTTCTACAATCAGTTTTTTATTCAGTTTAGTATCTTTTGGACACTTTCAAACATCTCTATCATCTAACATCTCTCTACAACGATTCAAGTTGAGCTACTTAATTAGTAAGCAAGAAAAGGTTGCTGTATTTTGTTTAAGGCCAGTACTAGTTTGAACAGACTAGTTAAGACTGAAAAATGAATAATGTGGCACATTATGATTTTTCCCCCTAATTAGTCCTTCTCACTAGTTTTCTCTAAGCTTCCTGGACTTCATGTTTGGCTAAAAGCAATTTGTGGACATTCTTCGCTATCAGCACTGGTTTCCCACACAGAAGTCAGAAAGTTCACTTGCCCAATTTTCCTTAAAATTAAGGTGAAGACATATGATATACCATCTCTTCCTGTGAAATGTATTTACAGGAGACTTTGATTCAAAAGTGAGCAGTACAAAGAAGTGCCAAGTGGAATTCATCTTCTAGCAATGGTGGCTGCAAAAGCATATTGATTACAAGAGATTACTGTATCTCAGGTATTTCAATGGGAACCACATTCCTTCTTTCCTAAGTACTTTCTTTTTAGATAGTCTTTTGCTAGCAAACGGATTTTTTTAACATGAAAATTTATTTTTAATCTTTATTCTTAAAGATATTTTTACTGGGTATATGTAAATTATAGGTTGACGGTTATTTGTTCTGAGCATATTCAACATTCCATTAGATTGCATCAATAACAGAACTGACACTGTGTTCTGATTTCCTTGTTACTGTAACAGTTCTTCAAAGATTGTCTTTTGTTTGATATTGTACAGTTTTATCAGGATGTGTCTATGTGTACACTTCCTTTTTATCTTGCTCCAGAGATTCACTAGGCTTCCTGAATATGTGAGTTGTGTCTTTCATCAAATTCTGGGATCTCTTCTTTGAACACTGCCTCTGCCATTTTTCTTTCATTCTAGAACTCTATCTAAACACATTAGTTTTACATTCTTTATCATATAACTCAATTTTTTTCACGTATTGTCCATTTCTCCTTTTCTTGCCCTCCCTCTCTCCACTTTTGGCTACATTCTTCAATGTGTTACAATTCAAAATTCAACTTTGTATAAAATGCTATTAAATCTTCCCCTTAAGTCTCGTGCCCTTCCTTACTCATAATCTCAATTCCTTAAAAAAAATTTTTTTTAAACAAATCCACACTTTATTTATTTTTCAGTAAGTTTAAATCCTCGAAGGGTAATAGCAGGAGACTGTTTTGGAACTGGTGTGAACCATATCACTGTTTCCATGAGTGTAAATTATCCTTCCCCAGATTACTCTGGTTTTGTTAGGTTTTCTGCCAGGAATTATTGAGTTGTTCTTTGCTTTGCACACATAAGCACATCTCTTGCCTACATAGAATTCAGTTTCATCTCAAGCATATATATCTTCAATTTTCAGGAGAGTTGTGTGGTTCCCTCTGGTTCCATAGATCCCGCTTATAGCCAGCAAAAATGTCCTCAGACCACAACCTTCCAGATATATTTGTTGTTTGAGAAGTCCTATTTCCAGCAAGCCTCCAGAGTCCAAGACGGTTGAAAGAGCCTGATTTATTCTTAAACATACTAAATATGCCTGTCTTACATGCTTTAATCTGTGCTTACAATTTAGTATCTTAAATCTTCAGAGGTCTGACTCATCTCTTTTTTCTTCATTAATTCTAGCCCATAGTGTCTAGTTTCTCAGTTGGATTTATGATCTGACTATGATCTCTTATTTGGGGGAGCTTTATCTAGGAGTTCTTTTTTTCATGTGTGTGACTAGCAGGATTTTAGTTCCCCATTCAGGTACTGAATCTGGGCTATAGCAGTGAAAGCACCACCACACCATCAGGTAAATTCCCTTTATAGGAGTTCTTTGAGGCCTAAGTTGTTTCAGAGAAGTCTGAATTTTCTTCTTCCCAAGGGTCTGAGATCATTTTATTATGTATTTCATTTGTTTTTAAATGTCCCACTTTTTATTTTATGTCCCACTAAAAAAGAAAAAACTTCTCAGTCATTATCTCTACTTTCTCCTATTAGGATTTTGAAAATACTGCATTAAACTATTACCCCATTGATCTTAGATACTCTGTTCTGTTTGTTTGGGGTTTTTTTTAGTGTTTTCTTTCAATTTCAGTTTGGATAATTTCTACTGACTTGCCTTCAAATTTATAGATTCTATCCTCTTCTGTGTTTAGTCTGCTGCTAAGTTCAATCTTCATCTCTGATACTGTGTTTTTCCTTTCTCCCTGGGTGATCTAATCCATTTTTATGATAATAACATCACCAATATACTACAAATCTCCCAGTCCAATATTTCTTGCTGAGACCAACAAAAGAATGCAGCTTTAAAGAGGAAAAGAAGTAGGGGAAGGGAAGGTGGGAAAACAGGGAGGACAAAATAAGATGGCAGATTTAAATCCAAATATACTTGAAATGACATTATCTACTACTAGATTAAATATTCCAATTAAGAAAGACTAGGAGGAAAAAAGAAATTAGAAGATAAACAGACTAGATAAAACACCTCTAAATAATCCAATTAAATATTGATTACAAAAGTTAACAGAAAAGGGGTGAAAAAAGATGCATTCTCTATGAATAGAAAGGAACTTCCTCAATCTGATAAAGCCATCTGTGAAAAACACCAGCTAAGATCACACTTAAAAGACTAACAGCTTGCCCCCTAAAATCAGAAGAGAGACGTCTGTTCCCTTCTAAGACAGTTATCTGCTTTTGCCATTTCACTGATAAATGAGTTTAGCAAAGTTGTAGGATACAAGATTAACATAAAAAATAACAATATAAAAAACTAGAGTGTGTGTGTGCCTAGTCACTCAGTCGTGTCCACTCTTTGCGACCACATGGACTGTAGCCCACCAGGCTCCTCTGTCCATGGGGATTCTCCAGGCAAGAACACTGGAGCAGGTTGCCATCCCCTCCTTCAGGGGATCGTCTCAACCCAGGAGCTGAACCCAGGTTTCCCACACTGCAGGCAGATTCTATACCATCTTAGCCACTAGGGAAGCCCAAGAATACTGGAGTGGGTAGCCTATCCCTTCTCCAGGGGAACTTCCCAACCAAGGAATCAAACCAGGGTCTCCTGTGTTGCAGGCAGATTCTTTACTAGCTGAGCTACCTGGGAAGCCCAAAAAACCACAATACATAGGATTAAATTAACAAGAGAAATATAGAACTTAAACACTGAATTTGTATGGAAGCACAAAAGACCCCAAACAGCCAAAGCAATCTCTAGAAAGAAAAACAGCTGGAGGAATCAGAGTCCATAGTCCTGAGTTCAGACTATACTACACAACTAGAGTAATCAAGACACTAGTACTGGCATAAAAACAGAAATACAGATCAATGATACAAGATAGAAAGCCCAGCGATAAACCCAAGCACCTATAGTCACCTAGTCTATGACAAAGGAGGCAAGAATATATAAGGGAGAAAGGACAGCCTATTCAATAAGTGGTGCCGGGAAAACTGGATGACTCTATGTTAAAGAATGAAATAAGAACACTATTTAACACCCTACACAAAGATAAACTCAAAATGGATTAAAGACCTAAATATAAGATCAGACACTATCAAACTCTTAGAGGAAAATACAAGGAAAACATTATTTGACATAAACCATAGCAAGACCTTTTGGACCCACCTTCTAAAGCAATGAAATTTAAAATAAACAAATGGGATCTAATTAAACTTAAAAGTTTTTGCACGACAAAGGAAATCATAAACAAGACAAAAAGACAACCCACAGAATGGGAGAAAATATTTGCAAATGAATCTCCAAAATATACAAACAGCCCACGGAGCTCAATATCAAAAAACGAACAAACAATCCAATTAAAAAAATGGGTCAATCAAAAACCTAAACAGACATCTCTCCAGGGGAGACATACAGATGGTGAAAAGGCACATGAGAAGATGCTCAACATCATTAATTATTAGACAAATACAAATAAAAATTACAATGAAATATCATCTCACACAGGTCAGAACAGCCATCATCAAAAAATCTGCAAACAATAAATGCTGGAGAGTGGAGAAACGGTAACCCTATTACATGTTGGTGGGAATGTAAACTGATATAGCCTCTGTGGAGAACAGTATGGAGGTTCCTTAAAAGACTAAAAACAGAACTACCATATGACCCAGCAATTCCACCACTAGGCATATACCCTAAGAAAACCAAAATTCAAAGTGACACATGTTCACTGCAGCCCTGTTTACAAAAGCCAGGGCATGGAAACAACCTAAATGTCCAATGATAGATGAATGGATAAAGAGGAGGTACATATATACAACTGAATATTGCTCAGCCATAAAAAAGAACAAAATTTAGTCATTTGTAGAGATGCGGACGGACCTACAGTCTGTCATACTGAGTGATGTTAGTCAGAAAGAGAAAAACATCATATATTAGTGCATACATGTGGAATGTAAAGCAATTATACTTCAATTTAAAAAAACTGAAAGAAAGATGATCTAAATAAATGAAAAAACATCCCATGTTCATGGATTGGAAGACTTAACAATGTCAAGATGGCAGTAATACTCCCCAAACCAATCTACAGATTCAACATAATCCTTATCAGAATCCCAGCTGGGGGATTTCCTTGGCAGTCGAGTGGTTAAGACTGTGCTTCCGGACTTCCCTGATGGTCCAGCAGTTAAGAATCCACCTGCCAATGCAGGGGACGTGGGTTCAATCCCTGGTCCAGGAAAATTCCACATGCTATGGGGCAACTGGGCCCATGAGCCAGTGCCACAACTATTGGAGCCACTGTGCCCTAGAGCCCATGCTCTGAAACGAGAGAAGCCACCACAATGAGAAGCCCACACACTGCAACTAGGGAAAGCCTGTGCACATCAATGAAGACCCAGCACAGCCATAAATAAACAGATAATAAATATTTTTAAATTAAAAAAAACAAAAAACACCACTTTGCGCTTCCAATGCAGGGGGCACGGGCTCAATCCATGGTCAGGGAACTAAGATGCCACATGCTGCAAGGTACAGCCAAAAATAGAATAAGTAAAAATATTTAATAAACAAATAATGAAAGAACTGCAACTGCCTTCTTTGTAGAAATTGACAAGCTCATTCTAAAATGCACACAGAACTGTAAGGGACCAAGAACAGCCAAAACAATCCTAAAAATGAATAAATTAGAAAGGCTCACACTTTTCAACTGTAAAACTTGCTGCGAAGCAACAGTAATAGAGACAGTGTGTTTCTCCAAAGGCATGTAGATCAATGGAATATACTGAGAGGAAAAAACCCACACAATTATGGTCAACTGATTTTTGATGAGGTGCCAAGGCCATTCAATGGGGACTTTACCGTCTGAGCCACCAGGGAAGAGTCAGGGAAAAAATAGTCTTTTCAACAAATAATGCTGGGACAACTGTGTAGGCACAGGGAAAAGACTGAATTTGGACCCTTTCCTATTAATTTCGACATGCAAAAATTAATTCAAAATGTGTCAAAGACCCAAAGCTATAAGAGCTAAAACTATAAAACTCTTAGAAGGAAACATAGGTGTAACTTTTCATGGTCTTGGATTAGGCAATGGGTTCTTAAATATGATATCAAAAACACAAGCAACCAAAGAAACAAAGATAAAATGGACTTCACCAAAATTTAAAACTATAAGCAACAAAGGACATTATCAAGTGAAAAGAATAAAAAAGAAAAGGAAGAAAATACCTGCAAATCATACATCTGACAAAGGTCTCATTCCAGAATTCTTATAACATAATAAAATGACAATTAATAAAACATAGTCAAAAGACAGACTTCCCTGGTAGTCCAATGGTAAATAATCCTCCTGCCAATGCAGGCAACACAGATTTGATCCCTGGTCTGGGCAGATTCCACATAGCATGGGGCAACTAAGCCTGTGTGGCACAACTACTGAAGCCCACACACCCTAGAGCTGGTGCTTCACAACAAGAGAAGCCACCACAATGAGGAGCCCTTTCATCACAACTACAGAGTAGCCCCCATTCATACCCAGCACAGCCAAAAATAAAACAAATTAAATTTTTTTTAATTTTAAGAAATACCATTTTTTTTTAATTGTGCGAAAGATCTGAATAGACATTTCTCAAAAAAATATCATTAAAACGTCAATAACCACATGAAAAGGTGCTCAACCAAAACCACAAGAAGATACTGCTACTTCATACCTACTACAATGACTATAATAAAAAAGAAAACTAGTGTTGATGAGAATGTAAAGAAATTGTAACTCTCATATAGTCCTGGTGGGAATGCAAAATGGTACAACCATTTGTGGAAAAGAGTGGTGGTTCCTTAAAAAGTTAAACACTGACTTACCATTTAACTAGCAATTTCATTCCTAGGTATACACAAAAGAGAACTGAAAAATATATTCACCCAAAAACTTGCACAAGATGTTCAAAGCAGCATTATCACAATAGCCAAAAAGTGGAAACAACTCATATGACCATTAATTGATGAATAACTAAACAAACTGTAGTATACTCATACAATGCAATATTATTCAGTCCTAAAAAGGGATAAGTTTTGATACATACTATTTATTTACATGGATGAACTTGGGAAACATTATGCTAAGTAAAAGAAGTCAGATACAAAAAGCCACACATTGACTGATTTATTAATAATTTACATGAAATGATCAGAATAGGCCAATCTATAGTGACAAAAAGTGGTTGCCAGGGGAGGGAGAACTGGTGGGGTGGGGGAAGAATGAGGAGTGACTGCTGACGAGTACACGGTTTCTTTTGGGAGTAAAGTAAATGTTCTAGAATTAATGGGGATGGTTGTACAACACTGTGAATATGCTAAGTTACTAAACTATATATTACATATGGGTGAACAGCAGCAAAAAGTATCTACCTGAAAAAACATAACTGAATGATAAACACGAAATTCAGAATAGTGCTTACCTCGGGAAGACGAAAGAAATGGGACGGGATCATAAAGTTATTGATAACATTCTTTTTCTTAAATAGAGCGGTGTTAAACGTAAGTGTCTATAGTTGCTTTTTATATCTTCCACATATTTGCTAAATATCTTATCAATATTGATGCTAAGGGTATCAAAATAGGACAGCATTTTTTCCCCCCATTAAAAGTGTGGTAGAGCTATTTGGGTTTAAAACTATGTACAACTTTCATACACACACAACAAGAACAGAAAGCAGTGAGTGTAGACTATTTTTTCAAAAATAGTAGCTGCAGTGACTAAGAGTCAATAAGTGAAGTGAAGTCGCTCAGTCGTGCCCGACTCTTTGCGACCCCATGGACAGTAGCCTGCACCAAGCTCCTCCGTCCATGGGGTTTTCAAGGCAAGAGGACTGGAGTGGGTTGCCATTTCCTTCTCCAGGGAATCTTCCCAACCCAGGGTTGAACCCAGGTCTCTCACATTGTAGACAGACACTTTACCGTCTGAGCCACCAGGGAAGAGTCAATAGAGGGAAGTTTATTTTGGTTTTAGTGGTTCCTTTCCCCTAAGAATGTGTGAGAATGTTTACTGGTGATAGGAAATGAATGAGTGAGTTTGTCAACTCAAGAAAAAAGATGTAAACTTCTTGCTAAGACAGAGAGGATTAGGATCCAGAATTCAGATGTAGGTAGGAACTTCATTTGACAAACCATGAAACCAGGGAAAAACATTTAAGGATGGGAACAGATAGACCAAAGTTTGATGGCAGATTTATAGGTAGAAGGCGGCACTCTCATTTGATAGTCTAAATTGTCTCTATGCTTCCTACTATGAGTAAGAAAAGATGCAAGAAGGACAAGGGTAGCTGAGGGAAGGTGAGAGCTTAAGGATCAATGTTTGAGAATGACAGCTGAACAGACTAAGAGGAAGATAACGCATGAAAGGATTCCTTGACAGTTCTGAGAGTCCACTGAGCTGGCACCAGTTCCAGACTACACTACTGCAATGATGTAGAAATGAATGATGCAAGTATTTGTACTAAGTGGAGATAGGTTCTTGGTAAGCAGACATGACAAAAAGGACTGGGAAGAAAGGAAGCTGGAACTGAAGTGTTGAGAGAAGGAAAAAAATCAATCTGTGGTGTTCAAGACCTATAAATTAAGGAGTGGCTAAGTTACTAAAGTCAAGGTTCCAAGGTCATGTGAAGGTGAAGAACAACTATGAAATAAAGGAGTGAAAACATCAAGAAACGGAGAGGGTTTCAGGAGCCGTATAATTCAAAGTTGATAAAATTTCTGAGTTAAAAAAAAATGTGATCAATAAAATGAGAATAAGTAATTCCTGTTCTATCTCCACAAAGAGTTCAAAAGTGAAATAATTTCTTGGTCAGGAGAGAAAGGGTCTCAAAATATAATAGATAATTTAATGAGGCTGTGTACTACTCAGATATTTCATGTATTAGTACTTGATAACTTTTACTTGAAAAACAATAAAAATGCATTCTCTAAAATGTTTCTATTCCCAATAGTGTATCAAATGAGATAACCATCAAAATTGCAAACTACACAAGGAAACAAATCACTATGAGAAAGTTACAAGCAGCAAATTACAAAAACATTAATGAAGTACTACACATAATAGAGACTTGAAAGAAATTATAAAATAAGAAAATTTAGAATGTTTTAAGGAAAAAAAAGATAGAAATAGTAACCAAAAGGCAAGTTTTGTTTTCCAAAAAATTGGCAACTCTGGGGGAAAAGAATCAAAAAGATATTTTAAAAGGCACTGATTTTCAATACAGTTGTTTTTAAAGAGGTCACTGAAATATAATAAAACTATTTATAAATATTAATTTTAGAATATACATGGTAGGTATATAAGTATTCAGTGTACAGATCTTTCAATTTTCCTGTATGCTCAACAATTTTCATTATAAAGTATCACTGAAATTACAGTAAGTAAATGATAAATTAGGTACAACTAGAAGAGAAAATCTTCTATAATGTCTTCTAAACTCTATGTTTTTCCCTTTTAGATTTAAATCTTTAATCCACCTGTAGTTGATTACTGTACATATGGGAGTACAGCCTCTTCCAAAAATACAAGAGAAGACTCTACAACACATGGGCATCACCAGATAGCCAAAACCAAAATCAGACTGATTATATTTTTTGCAGCCAAAGATGGAGAAGCTCTACACAGTCAACAAAAACAAGACTGGGAGCTAACTGTGGCTCAGATTATGAATTCCTTATTGCCAACTTCAGACTTAAATTGAAGAAAGTGGGGAAAACCACTAGACCATTCAGGTATGACCTAAATCACATCCCTTGATTATACAGTGGGAAGTGAGAAATAGATTCAAGGGATTAGATCTGATAGAGTGCCTCAAGAACTATGGACGGAGGTTCGTGACACTGTACAGGAGACAGTGAGCAAGACCATCCCCAAGAAAAAGAAATGCAAAAAAGCAAAATGGCTGCCTGAGGAGGCCTTACAAATAGCTGAGAAAAGAAGAGAAGCAAAAAACAAAGGAGAAAAGGAAAGATATACCCATCTGAATGCAGAGTTCCAAAGAATAGCAAGGAGAGATAGGAAAGCCTTCCTCAGTGATCAGTGCAAATAGAGGAAAACAACAGAATGGGAAAGACTAGGCAGTGGCAACTCACTCCAGTACTCTTGCCTGGAAAATCCCATGGATGGAGGAGCCTGGTAGGCTGCGGTCCATGGGGTTGCTAACAGTCGGACACGACTGAGCGACTTCCCTTTCACTTTCATGAATTGGAGAAGGAAATGACAACCCACTCCAGTGTTCTTGCTTGGAGAATCCCAGGGGCGGGGGAGCCTGGTGGGCTGACGTCTATGGGGTCGCACAGAGTCGGACACGACTGAAGCGACTTAGCAGCAGCAGCAGCAGAGATCTCTTCAAGAAAATTAAAGATACCAAGGGAACATTTCATGCAAAGATGGGCACAATAAAGGACAGAAATGGTATGGACCTAACAGAAGCAGAAGATATTAAGAAGTGGCAAGAATACACAGAAGAACTATACAAAAAAGACCTTCATGACCCAGATAATCACAATAGTATGATCACTCACCTAGAGCCAGACATCTTGGAATGTGAAGTCAAGTAGGCCTTAGGAAGCATCACTACAAACAAAGCTAGTGGAGGTGATGGAATTCCAGTTGAGCTATTTCATCCTAAAAGATGATGCTGTGAAAGTGCTGCACTCAATATGCCAGCAAATTTGGAAAACTTAGCAATGGCCAGACTAGAAAAGGTCAGTTTTCATCCTAATCCCAAAGAAAGGCAATGCCAAAGAATGTTCAAACTACTGCACAACTGCACTCATCTCACACACTAACAAAGTAATGCTCAAAATTCTCCAAGCTAGGCTTCAACAGTACATGAACCGTGAACTTCCAGATGTTCAAGTTGGATTTAGAAAAGGCAGAGGAACCAGAGATCAAATTGCCAACATCCACTGGATCATCAAAAAAGCAAGAGTTCCAGAAAAACATCTACTTCTGCTTTATTGACTGTGCCAAAGCCTTTGACTGTGTGGATCACAACAAACTGTGGAAAATTCTTAAAGAGATGGGAATACCAGACCACCTGACCTGCCTCTTGAGAAATCTGAATGCAGGTCAGTAAGCAAGTTACAAGGGGACATGGAACAACAGACTGATCCCAAATCGGGAAAGGAGTTCGTCAAGGCTGTATAATGTCACCCTGCTTATTTAACTTATATGGAGAGTACATCATGAGAAATGCTGGGCTGGATGAAGCACAAGCTGGAATCAAGATTCCGGGAGAAATATCAATAACCTCAGAAATGCAGATGATACCACCCTTATGGCAGAAAGCGAGGAAGAACTAAAGTCTCTTGATGAAAGTGAAAGAGGAGAGTGAAAAAGTTGGCTTAAATCTCAAAATTCAGAAAAGTAAGATTATAGCATCTGGTCCCATCATTTCGTGGCAAACAGATGGGGAGACAATGGAAACAGTGACAGACTTCATTTTCTTGGGCTCAAAATCACTACAGATGTTGACTGCAGCCATGAAAGTAAAAGACGCTTGCTCCTTGGAAGAAAAGTTATGACCAACCTAGACAGCATATTAAAAAGCAGAGACATTACTTTGCCAACAAAGGTCCATCTAGTCAAAGCTATGGTTTTTCCAGTAGTCACGTTGACAGTTGGACTATAAAGAAAGCTGAGTGCTGAAGAATTGATGCTTTTGAGCTGTGGTGTTGGAGAAGACTCTTGAGAGTCCCTTGGACTGCAAGGAGATCCAACCAGTCCATCCTAAAGGAACTCAGCCCTGAATGTTCTTTGGAAGGACTGATGTTGAAGCTGAAACTCCAATACTTTGGCCACCTGATGCAAAGAACTGACTCATTTGAAAAGACCCTGATGCTGGGAAGGATTGAGGGTGGGAGTGGAAGAGGACAGAGGATGAAATGGTTGGTTGGCATCACTGACTCAATGGATAGGAGTTTGAGTAAACCCCAGGAGTTGGTGATGGACAGGGAGGCCTGGCATGCTGCTGTCCATGGGGTCACAAAGAGTCGAACACGACTGAGCAACTGAACTGAACTGATGGGGGCAGAAGTTCAAAGTCACTATTTCCCATATGGATAACCAATTGTCTCAGAATCATTTACTGAAAAATTCATTCTTTCCCCCACTTATTTGCAATATCACTTTTCTCTTATCAAGTTGTCAAATATGTAAGGGTCTGCATCTGGGCTCTCTTTTCTGTTCCATTGGCCTATCCCTGTGCCAATATCACATCTTAATTACTGTAGCTTTCTATCTTATAATTTAAGAATGCTTTGACTATTCTTGGGCCTTTGCACTTCCATATAAATTTTGGAATCAGCTTATCAAATTCCATACAAAATTTTGTTGTGGTTTCTACATGACTGATTTGAATATATAGAAAGATTGAGGGAAAACAAATGCCTTTACAATATTGGATCTTTTAATTTATGACCATAATAAAAAATCTCATTTTTAAAATTTATTGTTCTTTAATGCTTCATTGAAAATAATGCTTCATAATTTTTCTCTTAAGTCTCCCACATCTCATTAGATCTATACTCAAATGCTTCATATACTTGTTTGCTATTACAGTTGATGACATTTTGTTATCTCTAGCTTCTAATTCTCTGATGTTGATACACAAATGCCACCCCTTGGTGGCTCAGACGATAAAGAATCTGCCTGCAATGCAGGAGACCCAGGTTCAATCCCTGGGTGGGAAAGATCCCCTGGAGAAGGAAATGGCTACCGACTCCAGTACTCTTGCCTCGAGAATCCCATGGACAAAGGAGCCTGGCAGGCTACAGTCCATATACAAATTTAAATTTGATTTTGTATCAAGCATCCCGCTAAACTCTGTTATTTGTAACTCATCTGTAAATTCTCTTGGATATCTCTGAACATAATCATAGCTACAAACAAAAGACAGCTGTCTCTCCCTTTCATCTTATATCTTTCTTTCTACGTGTCTGCCTTGCTACTTAAGACTTCGAGCACAATATTTAATAAAAACAATGACAACAGGCATCCTTGTCATGTTTCCCTATCTCAAAAGGAAAGTTTTCAACTTTTCAATATTAAGTATGATGTCTCCTGTATAGTTTTTGTAGGCATTCCATCTGGTTAAAAAATGTCCTTTCTTGGTCAGGTGGACAAGATCATGAATTAATGATCTATTAAGATGATCACATAATTTTTTCTCTTTAGTCATGTAACGTGGTTGACTATATAAACTGATTTTAACTTTAAATCAATCTTGCATTCCTGGGATAACTTAGTTATGGTATATCCTAAATTAGTTCTGGTATTTTAAGATTTTCATCTGTAACCTATGTGCAGGGCAGGGAGAGAAACTCAGACACAGAGAACAGACTTATGGACACAGTGGAGGAAGGAGAGGGTGGGACAAGTTGAGAGTAAAACTGAAATATATACATTCAGTTCAGTTCAGCTGCTCAGTCGTGTCCGACTCTTTGTGACCCCATGGACTTGCAGCATGCCAGGCCTCCCTGTCCATCACCAATTCCTGGAGTTCACTCAAACTCATGTCCATTGAGTCAGTGATGCCATCCAACCATCTCACCCTCTGTCATCCCCTTCTCTTCCTACCTTCAATCTTTCCCAGCATCAGGGTCTTTTCAAATGAGTTAGCTCTTCGCATCAGGTCGCCAAAGTATTGGAGTTTAAGCTTCAACATCAGTCCTTCCAATCAGTCAGGACTGATTTCCTTTAGGATGTACATCACCATGTGTAAAACAGATAGCTAATGGGGAGTTGCTGTACAGCACAGGGAGCTCAGTCTAGTGCTTTGTGACAAACCAGAGGAGTGTCAGATGGGGTGAGAGGTAGGAGGGAGGTTCAAGAGGGAGAGGACATATGTATACCTATGGCTGATTCATGTTGATGTAGGGTAGAAACCAACCAACACTGTAAAGCAATTATCCTCCAATTAAAAATAAGTTTAAAAATAAAGAAAAAATTTTTAAAATCTGCATTTGTGTTATATGTCATAATTAACTGTCCTTGTCAGGATTTATCTTTAAGATGGTACTTTCTGTTGTTTTTTATAGCCACTAAGTCATGTCCGACTCTTTTGTAATCCCCATGGGATTCTGTCCATGGGATTTCCCAGGCAAGAATACTGGAGTTAGTTGCCATTTCTTTCTCCAGGGGATCTATGGTACTAGTCTCTTTCATTAAATGAGCTAGGATTTTTTCTTCATTTTCAATTCCCTGAAGATCAGGAATAACTGCTGTTCAAGGCTGAAGTTATTTCTTTTATGATTTTTGATAGAACTCAGTAGTAGTGAAGTTATTTGGGCTGTATGGAAAGATTTTTCACTACATATTTAACTTATATAATTTATACACATTATAAGATTACTGAGGTTTTCCATTTCTATTCAAGTCTATTTTAGGGAGTTATATATTTTAAGAATTTGTCTACTTAAAACTATCTTTACATTCAAAGCATAGTTATCCATACTATTTTTACCTTTTACTGCCTGCCACATCTACAATGATATCCTCTCTTTTCATTATTGATATCGGTTTTCTACGATCTTTTCTTTCTTAATATCACCACAAGTATGTCAAAGAACAAACCTTTGAATCTGTTGTATATTTGTTTTCTATTTCATTCTTTTTTTGTTCTTATCATTAGCTCCATTACTTATTTTTTTTAACATTCTTTGAGTTTATTTTGCTATTCTTTTGCTAACTTCCCAAGAGAAATGTTTACTTCATTTATTTCTTGCCTTTCTTTTTTTCTAAGGTAAGCATTTAAGGACATGTATTTGCTATAAAATATAATATTGCTTTAGCTTACCTTACAAATTTTGATGTGTAACATTTCTATCTTTCAGTCCAAAATATTTTGCAATTACTATTGTGATTTCTGCTTCTACTGGCAGGTTAAATAGAAATGTGTATCTTAATTTGAAAGGTTTTTAAAAACTTTTTAAAAAGCTAATTGTTTTGTAGCTTGATAACTTGATTTTTCCAGGTGGTGCTAGTGGTAAAGAATCCGCCTGCCAATGCAGGAGACATGAGGCAGGTTTGATCCCTGGGTCTGGAAGATCCCCTAGAGGAGGAAATGGCACCCCACTCCAGTATTCCTGACTGCAAAATTCCATGAGGAGCCTGGAGGGCTACAGTCTGTGGGGCCGCAAAGTGTTGGACATGACTGAGAAACTAAGAACATACACACAAAAGCTTGATTTTAGTTCTCTGAAATTTGTTCATACTTTATGACACCAAACATGGTAGAAAAAATTTTTTCGTTTTGTTTCACAAACATTTGAAAGTTGCTATTTTCAAAATGATTGGATACACAGCTCTATAAAAGCATTAGGTGAAATTTGTTAAATGTGTTGTTCCAATCTTCCAAACATCCTTGCAGATATTTCTTTCCTCTACTTTTATCAATTACTGAGAGAAGTATATTAAAATCTCTCATTACTGTGGTAGATTTAACAATTTTACTTGCAGTTCTGGTCAGTTTTTGCTTTATACATGTTTTTTAATGGCAGAACAGGTTTTTAAAAATGAATCCCTTTACTTTCTGCTCACCTTAAATACCAAGAGCAAAATCAGTTTCTGTATGATAGTTTTCACTAAATCTGTTTCTTATCTTCAAATTTACCTATTTCATAGTAGAAACTGAACTTACTAAAACATCTTTAAAAGCAAGTACATTGGTCTTTTTTTTTTTTTCAAGAGAAAAACAATCAGAAATTTATTACCAGGGGCATCATGCATACACATCCGAGTAGTCAGTGATGGCTAACTCAAAAGGGGTGGTTAAAACTTGAGCTTATATGCATCTTAACAAAATAACAATAACTTTTTAGAGAAGTGACAAGACAAAGGAAAAGGACTTTAAGTTTCTAGAGCAGCAAATGGGGGAACTAATGGAAGATAAGAGTGAGTTAGTAAAGATTTGCTTCCCTGTTGGTGCTAGTGGTAAAGAACCTGCCTGCTAATGCAGGAGACATGAGATGCAGGTTCAATCCCTGGGTTGGGAAGATCCCCTGGAGGAAGAAATGGCAACAGACTCCAGTATCTTTGCCTGGAGAATCCCAAGGACAAAGGAGTCTAGCAGGCTACAGTCCATGGGGTTGCACAGAGTAGGACATGACTGCAGCGACTGAGCACACAGCACGATAAAGGTTTGCTACGTAGATCTCTCTGGTGCCCATCTCTGAGCTGATTAGGGTCTAGAGTTGTCTCTGGTGATTAATTTCTGTTCTGGTAGAGAAGGGAAGGGGTATGCCTTGGTGAGTCATCTTGAAAGCTAACTTATATTCTAAGCTACAGTTTTCTATTACTATCAGCTTAAAAAGGAAGATACTAAATTTCTCAATTGTTATTCTTTAAACAGCTCACCCATTAAAAAAGGAAAAAAAGGCTTATCAATAGGTATCAAGTTCTCAAAGGACTCATCAATTCTTACTATTATTACCTAATGTATTTCAGGCATTGTTTTCAAACACTAATGTAATCTCCACAACAGACATACAAAGTGGTTGTTATTATTATCTCTATAGTTTTTAACAGAAACAATAAATAACAGAAACCTGAGGACTAAGACTAGTCAATACCAAATGGCAAACAAATATTGTTGTCAAAGGATTGTTTTCACCAAAATGAGTATCTCAATGTGAAAGCCCCACATGCAAGAACGGTTTCATTTAAGTACCTTGTACTTTTGCCTCAATTCTTCTGTGTCTTCTTTTTCTACTTCTAGGACACGGCGCCGTTCGGTAGCATCTTCAGCATAATCAAGCTTAACAAAAATAGATATAATTAGACTTAATTGCCATAGTACTCCCATCTAGCCATAAAAAAGTAATTTATACAACTACAGTATTATATGAAAATATGTAATTTGCTCAACTACCTCTTGCTTTATTGTGACACCACAGAGAAAAAAACATGCAAAATAGTTCATTAATCCTTTCATGCTGGTGGTTCCCAACAGGCATAGTTGATGATAACAGACTTTACTTCAGTGTTCAATGACAAAGAATTAGCAGTAAATGGAGCATAATATTTCAAGCAATGAAAAGAAGGTATCACAGATGAGAGTAGTACACAGCTCTATTGTCGTTCAGTCACTAAGTATTATCCAACTCTTTGCACCTCCAAGAATTGCAGCAAGCCAGGCTTCCTTGTCCTTCACTATCTCCCAGAATTTGCTCAAACTCATGTCCACTGAGTTGATGATGTCATCCAACCATTTCATCCTCTGTCGCCCCCTTCTCCCTTTGCCCTCAATCTTTCTCAGCATCAGGATCTTTTCCAATGAGTTGGCTCTTCACATCAGGTAGCCAAAGTATTGGAGCTTCAGCATCAGTCCTTCCAATGAATATTCAGGGTTGATATCCTTTAGGATTGGCTGGTTTGAATTCTGTGCTCTTCAAGGGACTCTCAATAGTCCACTACCACAGCTGGAAAGCATCAATTCTTCAGCGTGCAGCCTTCTTCATGGTCCAACTCTCACATCTGTACATGACTACAGGAAAAACTATAGCTTTGACTACATGAACCTTTGTTGGCAAAGTGATGTCTCTTCTTTTTAATATGCTGTTTAGATTTGTCATAGCTTTCCTTTCAAGGAGCAAGCAACTCTTAACTTCATGGCTGCAGTCACTGTCCGATGAAAAGAAAATCTGCTGCTGTTTCCATTTTTACCGATTTGCCATGAAGTGATAGGACCGGATGCCATGATCTTAGTTTTTTGAATGTGAGTTTTAAGCCAGCTTTTTCACTCTCCTCTTTTCACCTTCATCAAGAGGCTCTTTAGTTCCTCTTCACTTTCTGCCCTTAGAGTGGTATCATCTGCATATCTGAGGTTGCTGACACAGCTCTGTAGGGGCAAAGCTTCTACCACAACAGATATTTTAAGATTTGAGCTACAGAGCCTACTGAACCTACTGAAATGAGCGTAAGGGCCTGGGTTTAAGTCTGATCTTATCTTGTGGCATAATGCTGGGGCAATCACTCAACTTCTTTATAAAAGGGGCATTATTTGCCACCTACCTACCTCAAAGACAGCACTAAATGAGAATATAAAATAAGTTTTTTAATTTTCCCTCAAAAGTATTAATATTACACCTGAATTTTGGAATTAGTATCCATTTTAAATACTCCATGCAACAAGTCAACCAATGAGATCAATTTACCTCCATTTCCATGCGACCCATGCCCATGACATCATATTTGACGACGATTGGAATGGGATCTGTTCTCCCTGTAAGAGGAACATATAATCAAGGTGAGATGTAAGGCTAAGCCAACAGCTCGCTTTACACATTGGGTTTGGGTGGTTAGAGATCTTGCCTTGGAGTGCAGAGACCAGAAAGCTACAGTGAACCAAACACAAGCCATTCTCACAGCTTACAATCAAACCTACCTCTCCAGTTTAAGCCCAACTAACCACCTTGGCTGACCTTCCAGTTGGGGATGAGTCCAGATTACTAAAGCAAAATTAAATAAGTAATGCAAAGCATTTCTAAGCAATGGCACCAGGAAGTTTAAAATCAAGAACACTAGAAATTCCTTTTTAAAAAGACTCCCAAATAACTTTCCATCAAAAATCACTTCACTCTTACTGTTCACTGACATTTTCCCACACACACTTTTAAAACTGGTAATAAATATGTCACTGACAGGTTTAAATCGGAAGAGCACAGTTTCAAATATGACACAGGAAAATTCAATAACTGCAACTCAGCGTGTTTAATATTTCTTTGTATTCAAAAGATGCTTTACAATTAAATGAAGGGGTGAAAATAATTTAAAGGAACGCAACAGTGAGTTGCCCTGAGGAAAGCAGAGTTTCACTTTTAAACTGGTGCTCTAAGGTCCCATTTTTCCAGAGTGGATTTAACACTGACTATGGCAATCAGTAAGCTGTGAAAAGGACTAGTTGCGAAGAAAATTGACTTAAACTAATTGATCTATGCTGGAGATTTTTTAAAATGTATATTTAATCCACTCATAACCAGCCAAACAAAGCAAAATGGGGCAGACAAGCACTTTACTACCACAGCTGTTTTACATCACAACTTGCGCTGTTTATTGTGATGTAAGCCCACTGAAAAGAGGACTTACCTTATCCGTTGTGTACCTTTAGTGAAAAAACACAATGTTTACTTCCCTCATCATTTCACTCAGGCTGGTGTAAACAATTTTTTTAAATTATTTTTTTGTTGTTGTTATACACACATATATATTATACCTTTGGGCTAAAAGTTGAATTTTGTCAGGCTAAATCTGAGATATGACCACAACTGAATTTGGGGGGTAAAAAAAAAAAGCAATAAATGCCATGCCCATGACTAGGATTAGTCCCGGAGGGGAAAAAAACTGTTTCCAAAGTGACCAGCAACCACTTGAATCTAGTTGCTCTGTATTTGTGGAATTGATTTTTGTTTCAAAAAGAAATGAAAAACAAATTCAGAAGTTTAATTACTTATCACCAATCTTCCATTATTGCTTTTAAACAATAAGAAGCTAATCAAGAATAATTATCACATTAAAAAAATTTAAGTAAATAAAGAACACCTCACACCAGAAAAGAGAACAAAGTTGTAAAACACAGCCTTATTTTAGATACTATCAAAAACTGCCAGTTAAACAAAATAAAAATGTGTTACTACCTTCTGCCCAATGGTATAATAAATAAGCAGTGACTGCAATCTTTAGCAAAAGGACCAAATTAAGACAGGTTATAAAAATGACTTCCTAGGTGCAATATCACTTTCATAACGTCTCAATCAGGGATTTACTGGTAAAAACCAATGGTCCAATGACAGAATTGGAAAGAAATGTCAAAGTTATTTTTTTTGTTTTGATATCTTTTTTGATCTGTCAGAATTTGCTTTGTTAAGAATCAAGAAAATTTTGGTGGAAATTCATTACCTCTGTAAACCCCTGTTATAAACTCTGCATTAGTACTTTTGCCTTCTAAGGCAGTCAAAGTTTGTTTTATTTATAAATTGCAGTAGCAAGTGCTAGTGCCCATTATATTGTGGGGAAATCAAGTTTTTATAGTATTAGAATTTAATGTTTTAACTGATTTTTTTTTGGCAATTCTAACACAAACAGATACATCCCTTCTTAACATTACCCTTTAATGAACAAGGATCAGACAAGTTGCATAAGGAAAGGAAAGGAAAATGAAAAAGACCAAGCAGAAGGATGAAGGCTACAACAGAGAAAGTAAGCCTAACATATTGGTGCACTGATGACAAAGGAGTAATTCAGTCTGAAAATAAAAAATTACCACTGCTAAGTTTACCATCACCACAACAAGTCCAGGATCATAATGCTGTAAAAAAGAAACACCATTTGTTAGGCAGAAACCATTAGGGTAGGAAACAGGCCTTCTAGCAGGCAGACAGGATGGGATAAAGTAACAAATTGGGCTTTGTCCCTCCCCCAATTTCAGCTGGGGATGCAGGAAGGACACTGCGCTACTGCAGTTGTTTTCATACCAGTTGGATGAGGGTGTGAGATTTTTGTACTGCTACTTGAGAACAAACATGAACAACCTCTTCTACAACAATGCAGGGGTTGGGGGAAGGTGGGAGAAAGTGAGAGAACTCTCTCTCGCTTCCAATCTCTCATTTAACTACTCATTCTGTTCAAATCAGTACTCAAGGCCCAAGGTGGGACTTGTTCCTTAAGGAAATAACATCAAAGACAGATCAAGTGATTATCAAGTCACTGGCTGCACTAAAAGAACTCTAAGAGGACTGTCTCGTAGGGGGGGATCATCAAGACCTCACTCTAATAAATTAAAGGTCTGGAAAATAACCTTAGATTTTCAGTGCTTGGAAAACATGCACATTTGAGTTCTGTTATGAATGAATTCAACTTTTGTGGCAGACTTCCTCAGAACTCTGTTTCCTTTTAATGAAGTCTTCCCAAGTCTACCAACATCCTTCTTTCTGCACACAATAAAGCCAAACTTTGAAGAACACCAGGAACTCCAGAGAAATTGGCATCAAAAGGCCTGTCACATTTACAATTAATTAGTCCACTCAGAAAACAGTCTGGCTTTAAAAACAATTTAAAGGTAACATTGCTGCCTCAGCCAAGTAGTAATTTTTTCCCATTATTAGAAGTTCCAGACCAAGGGAAAATCCCATTGGGAAAAGACACTGAAGAATACATACATGGAGAAGCTGCAGTATTAAAAAAAAAACAACCCTCATTTATTCATTTGTGATCAATGACAAATCCTATCATAAAGAACACTACCGTGAAATACCTGAGTAACAACCTATAGTGATGACTTTTCAATGGTAAATAGCAAAAGAATGTTTGCTATTATAATAATCCCCTAGAAAACTCAACTTCCTTTTGATACAAACTGAACTAAATCCAGTTTCTCTTAATTCTTGGTTTCTCTTAACAGGGACAAATATTTCTTAAAATTCATTAAAATAAGAACATTTTGTTGTTTATTTCATTTCAAAGGAGGAAACTTCAACCAGAACACTAAATACTTTCCTTAGAAGAAACTGTCCTCTTCAGCCAAAGATCTATATATAGATACTCTGACTGTGATCTAGCTGACCAGACAAGGGTGGGAAAAAAACATACTACTTACAGAAAATTCCACTATCAATGTATTCATGTGAGGGGAAAAACTGATATTCATATTTTCTAAATAAAAACTTTAAATATATATATATGTATTGAATCATTATGCTGTATACCTGAAACCAAAATAATATTCTATATCAACTGCACCTCAATAAAAATTTTTTTAAAGAGATGGAAAAAAATTTTAATGAGGCTTCACTGACCAACTGGTACTGTATACTCTATATTTTAAAAGGTAGGCTTACTTCTACAATGGCACATGTGTTAAAATACTTATTGTCACATCTCTTGCTAAAATGTAAAGGTATTATAACTTATCTTAACTCAGGAGAGAATAAGGCCAAATATGAAAATTCACTGATTGCTTATAGCCACAGTTTCTGAGAATGAGCCCTTCCATTAATCAGTCTTGATTTTTAAACACTTTAGGATACTCCAATCTACAAAACTGGCCCAAAGAACTGGACTGTAGAGAAATTATTATTATTATTTTTTAAACAAACACTATTTTAAAACAAACTCCAGGAAAAGAACAACTGGGGAGAAAATATTGAAGAACAACCATAATCTGGTAAACAGCACATTTCAGAAACAGAAGACACATGACTTCTCCACAGAAACAAATTAGAAATGAAGAGGCTTCCAAAGTGATTAAAACAGTTTTTGGATAGTCAGCAGATAAGATAACACTACAATTTACCTCTGCTGCCTGTTCCTTTGCTGAGATTCATCCAACAACAAATGATTATTGAGTTGCTTTTACATACCAAGCACTACTGGAAGGCTTTGGGCATATTTTTGTGACAGTAATTAAAACAAAGTCCTATACCCCATGAATTATCTACAATTAGGCAAAATAATCCTACCAATGTAAACTTCTGGCATGAGGCAGTAGAAAATAACATTTGTGGACCCAATGTATGTATGGTTCAAAAAGCTTTAAAATGTCTAACAACTTTCAAAGAAGTCTAAAACTGTTTTTAAAGACTGACCCTGATAAGGCAGAAGTAAATATAAAAGCCATCAAAAAAGTCACAAATTTTACTTCCAAAAGGCCACTAAATTGATAAAAGTCAAGAATCTGACCTGACATCTTAAATTTATTTCTTACTTTAAGCAACTCAAATATATATGTGAAAATCAAGAATAATACAAAATTAGGATGGTGACTATTCTCTGATTTGTAAAACTACTCAAAATAAGACTCTATAGTAAGCTATGTTATAGTGAAGTCGCTCCGTCGTGTCAGACTCTTTGCGACCCCATGGACTGTAGCCTACCAGGTTCCTCTGTCCATGGGATTTTCCAGGCAATAGTCCTGGAGTGGATTGCCATTTCCTTCTCCAGGGGATCTTCCCAACCCAGGGATCGAACCCGGGTCTCCAGCATTGTAGACAGACACTTTACCGTCTGAGCCACCAGGGAAGCCATTATGTTAGTGTGTTTAAATATAATTTCATTCATTTAAAAAAACAGTGGTTACATATAACTTTCAGAAATACTTTCTGGGTAAAAAGTGGTATATATTTTTCCAAACCAAAGCTTTACTTCTGCAAATTTCTCCTTAAAATAACAGTCTTTAGTAGCATAAAAATGATGATATTTTCAGCATCATTTAGATATCTTTTTCTTAGTAAACATCAAGTATATTAATTATACCCTATGGCTTTTAAGTTTTGTTTTGTTTTTAAAGAATTCCTACTCAAAAAAGAATCCAAGCTCTCTAGTGCTACAAAAACTAACTATATTCTTGCCACGGACTGTTTAATGATCTATACAACAACCAGGTTATTTTGATTTTCTTTCAGGCACAGGTTTTTTTCTTTTCCTAAGGGCACAGAAGTTTAAAAAACTATGACCTAAAAATCCTTCCATCTTCCCAAAGAATCAGAGCTACTTTCTAGGACAAAATAGTTCAATTTTAATCATGCAATCTAATATATTAAGAAAAGGTTAGTTTTGTTTTGTTTCTCTTGGTTAAGCATACATATGTTTATTTCATTGTCAGCTGACAGGGCCTCAAAACAACCCCCTGGTGGCTAAGTTGTAAAGAATCTGCCTGCCAATGCAGGAGACGTAGGTTTGATCCCTGGGTCAGGAAGATCCTCTGGAGAAGGAAATGGCAACCCACTCCAGTATTCTTGCCTGGAAAATCCCATGGACAGAGAAACTTGGTGGGCTACAGTCCATGGGGTCACAAAAGAGTCAGACACGACTCAGTGGCTAAATGTAGATAGTATAGAGTAGCTAGTCCTATGGTATTGTAATATCCAACAATCCAATGTTTTCTTAGAGTTGTATTCACTTACTATTAAGTTATTCCATAACTACACTGAGAATTCCTTAATATTCCAAGATCATTCTTAAACCCAAAATGTTTTCCAGTTCCATTTAAACTGCTCTTCCTTAATCCTACACCTCAAACCCTCCTCAACTCACCTTTATTTTCTTTCGATATTTTTCTAGGTAGTCCCTAACTACCTAGAGGTGGCTACAAAATCTCAGTTCTCTGGTAAGAGGTAACT
Source organism: Capricornis sumatraensis (assembly GCF_032405125.1). NCBI lineage: Eukaryota > Metazoa > Chordata > Mammalia > Artiodactyla > Bovidae > Capricornis > Capricornis sumatraensis. The sequence goes on from NC_091076.1 coordinate 94,371,809, forward strand.
TCTAAACACTTGTGTCACTCTAGACAACTAGCACGCGAGTCTCTGCAGCCTCTCCAGCAAAATGGAGACATTATCTCCACTTTCAGGACTGGCATGTAGATCAAAACAGACAACAAATAGAAGATGCTTTGTAAACTCTAACATTTCACTATGATGCTGCTAAACACTTGTCTTAAGGCCTCAGAAAATTAAAAAATCAATTTGTTCTTTCATTTCCAAAACTGGCATTTTAAAATACCTTAAAATTAAAAATACTCTAAGAAGCTGTGATAGATTCTAATGTTCTACCAGCAACCTGGTGATAATGAAACAGTTCTATTTACTGAAGGAGAAAATTATCATCTACCCCCAAATCCTTCCCATATTATCATTCCATTAACAAGAGTGACTACTGAGTTTGAAAAGGTTACACAAATATTAAATCTAAGCCAAAAGAATGAAGTATACTTTAGCAAGACTTTCTCCAAATTGAAACAGATCACCTAAGAAATTTATCAGGTACATTTATCAGGTACAAACAATTTTCTTAGGTAAATTAAGCCTAAACAAAACAGAAAAACTTAAACACTGTCAAAATGCTTACTATTTTACTATTACTGTTACCTGAGAAATACAGTAAAACCTATGTATGTGTACTGAATAGTAAGTTATTAATCCACTGTATGCCAAATTTGTAATAGATGAAGTCTACATGGAACATAGAAGTAAATTGAGAAAGTCAAATAAATTGAAATTACTGAAAAATCTCCCTTATTTCCTCTGGGGTCTCTTCTAAAAAGCCCACAGATCCTAGGTTATCCATAGAAATTTTCTTTTCCAGTGCTAAAGTCTATGATTCCATACAACTTTGAAGGTATTTTTGTCTCCACTTTTCAAATATTGGCTAACCAGTGAAATTTTATATTTTCAACTGTTTCCACCCGATTGGACTACTCTAATAACAATGACATCATGATGATTATATACTAATTTATATATTGGTATATTTTATATACTAATTTTATATATTGCTAATTTTAAGTTTCTTAGACATGCCACTCTTGAAGAAGTATGAGAAACCAGTTTCCATGCAAACCAGTTTCATTTTAATCATGCAAACTAATCTAGGGCACAAAGTCCATAAATAATAATGTAGGAAACAGTGTAAATCAGGATAAAGATAAGATTACAAGAAAAATAAATAGCATTATATTAAGTCAGACTAAAAATCACTATAAGAACCAACTGTCTACCCCTACTTGCCACAGTGAAGGTAACATTCTCAGAAGCTTATTTTATTCATATGACCTAAAGCAAATTACTTGGGGAGTTTATTTAAAATGTAATTTCCTGAACCCCACTGCAGGCCTGCTGAGTTGTATCTTTAACAAGCACCCAAAGTGATTCTGCTGCTCACTAAAGCTAAAAGTACTAGAGTAGATCATGAGAAATGCTGGACTGGAAGAAGCACAAGCTGGAATCAAGATTGCTGGGAGAAATATCAATAACTTCAGATATGCAGATGACACCACCCTTTTATGGCAGAAAGTGAAGAGGAACTGAAAAGCCTCTTCATGAAAGTGAAAGTGGAGAGTGAAAAAGTTGGCCTAAAGCTCAACATACAGAAAACGAAGATCATGGCATCTGGTCCCATCACTTCATGGGAAATAGATGGGGAAACAGTGGAAACAGTGTCAGACTTTATTTTGGGGGGGCTCCAAAATCACTGCAGATGGTGACTGCAGCCATGAAATTAAAAGACGCTTACTCCTTGGAAGAAATGTTATGACCAACCTAGATAGTATATTCAAAAGCAGAGACATTACTTTGCCGACTTAAGTCTGTCTAGTCGAGGCTATGGTTTTTCCAGTGGTCATGTATGGATGTGAGAGTTGGACTGTGAAGACGGCTGAGCACCAAAGAATTGATGCTTTTGAACTGTGGTGTTGGAGAAGACTCTTGAGGGTCCCTTGGACTGCAAGGAGATCCAACCAGTCCATTCTGAAGGAGATCAGCCCTGGGATTTCCTTGGAAGGAATGATGCTAAAGCTGAAACTCCAGTACTTTGGACACCTCATGTGAAAAGTTGACTCATTGGAAAAGACTCTGATGCTGGGAGGGATTGGGGGCAGGAGGAGAAGGGGACGACCCAGGATGAGATGGCTGGATGGCATCACGGACTCGATGGACGGGAGTTTGAGTGAACTCCAGGAGTTGGTGATGGACAGGGAGGCCTGGCGTGCTGCGATTCATCGGGTTGCAAAGAGTCGGACACGACTGAGTGACTGAACTGAACTGAACTGAACTAGAGTAGAGGTCAGAAGATTTATGTTACAAACACAGCTACTATCCTCAGCAGTTTGACCATGGATAGACACTTAAGTTTCTCAATCTATTTAAAGTGGCATTATCTCCCACCCTACCTTTTGAGAGGAATATGAGATAAGATACAGGTATAAAGCTTATATGCCATCATGTTTAATTCCCCAAACAGTTCTGAAATCTTTTAAAGATTTGAGCATACTGAGGAAAGGTACACCACTAACTGATTGCAGAGCTTGAATTTAAACCCAGGTCAAATTTCAAATGAGGTCATAAAGTAGTAACCTATGAATCTTTGAGCCAACATTTATCAATTACTAAGTTTCACCAGAATATCTGGATTTCTGGTATTGTTTTTTTAAATTCAGGTCTGGCAACACATCAGACTATATTCCTACACAGTAACAATGAGCAAGAGCTAGCTGAGTGGCAATTATTCCTCTCCAGACATGGCACAACTCACATTACTTCCTACTTACTGTCTCAAGTTCAGTCGGCTTCAACTGTTTATGTTACCACCTGACCCCAACAGGCATCGGAGCTTCCAAGTCCTACTCTTGAGACTGTCCTCTGCTCTTTCCTTCTAAGCTCCAGCTAGATTTTCTCTGTAACTCATTTGGTTACAAAGTTATCTACGTCACAGATTTCAAAAGACTCAGTAAGATAGAAAAGGCTGAATTTAGAACTAATAAACCACATTTATACATGTAAGATAATATTATTTTGTCCCCTTTTCTAAATGTACAATCCATTACTTCAAATTTTGGTAGCCATTTTTAATAAATATTTTCATTTTTAGCTTTTTTATCAAAATATATTTCTCAGAAATCATACTTTTAAACTTTGTGTTCTTATCATGTTTATATCTGGTCCTACTTTTAAATACCAGTGGTTCTTATAGAAGTATTTGATGATTCCATGTGTCAACTAACTAGTTGGGCAGATGCTAATACAGTTGTTTGCTTCCTTACTCTCACAATGAGATCGTTCACTTATTAAATCCTTCAAGAAATAAGTTAAAATTCTAAGTTATGTTTTTCAATTCTCTATTTAGTCCCCACTGTACCTTTAACTTCACAATTACAGTACTATACTGCACTAGATTTATTTGTTACACTTGTGTCTATATTAGACATAAGCCTCCGGAGACAAGAGCTACATCTTATTCATTCCTTAACTCTTAAGACTTAGTACAGATCTGGCACATTCTACAGATTCAGTTACTATATGCAGAATTAAAAAAACATATTGAAAAGCAACAACAGAAAACACATAAATGCCTAGTAATTGTTACCACTTAGGAGTTTATAGTCTAACAAGAGTTAAGTGAGTAAGTAAGTGAAGTCGCTCAGTAGTGTCCGACTCTTTGTGACCCCATGGACTGTAGCCTATCAAGCTTCTCCATCCATGGGATTCTCCAGGCAAGGATACTGGAGTGGGTTACCATTTCCTTCTCCAGGGGATCATTTCCTTCTATAGGGGATCTTCCCGACCCAGGGATCAAACCCGGGTCTCCCGCATTGGAGGCAGATGCTTTAACCTCTGAGCCACCAGGGAAGATGGTTCAGAGGTTCCGAGGAAGATGGCTCACAAGAGTTAAGAGACACATAAATACAAATTATTCAAGGCAGAATGTTAAAAACACCACAAGAGAAATATAAAGTGTAAGAAAAAATAAAGGAGGAAATTATAGTATGAGACAAGAAATTACAGTATTCTCTTTACCCTTGGAGATCAATTATCTATCACTCCTAAAAATGTGGCCAAGGTTCTTACTACTCAATCTAGCCTCAAGTTTCCAGTTAATTTACATAAATTTATATTTATCATCAAGAACATAAATGACTACTTCATGTGCTCGAAGAAAAAATATCACATTCAAAGCTACCTACATTTTTTTCAACCAGAGTAACTATTGTACATTTCAATTATGCAGTACTTATTTCTCACCACCATCACATTTCTCCAGAAGACAGAAGTAAGCCACCACACAGCATTTAAGTACATTATAGATAGCATACTGATTAAAAGCATAGGTTTTTGGCAACATGATTCTACTACCTATGTGCTGTAAGATTTGGGGCAAAGAATTGCTTAAAATGTCAATCTCCTCATCTGTAAAAAAGGAGTAACTACCCCAGAGAGGACTTAAATTAGACTATACATGTGCAAACACTTTGTAAACACTTAAACGCTAGCTATTATAAAGGATTAACACTAAACCCAGTGAACAAAGGCTTGCTAGCAAGACACGTGCATGAATCAACTGTATATTAGACTTCATAGCTGATTTATCATCCTTCATAACTACACTTTCCTTTCCAGTGCCACTGCTATCATTTTATTCTATGCCCTTATCAACTCATATCTAGACAACTTTCTAAATGGTTTTACACCTTCACCTTCAGTCATACTTTGGTGAGATTCAAACTTAACTCCTACCACCAATGTGCTAATTGGTATAATGGAACATTCTGGAACCCTAAACCTACATTTCTTCATTTGTAAAGTGAATTTCTGATTAAATTAGCTTCAATATTTCTATCTGCGAGATAAGTCTATACCTCTCTTCTAATAAAAAAACTGCCTTTGCTTTACAAAATAAAGTCCCAAATTGGAGCAGCCTTCTACATTCAGTGTGGTAGTTAGTTAGCAGCATGGATTTTGGGGTCAAAAAGACCAAGGTTTAAATTTTGATACTGTCATTTACTGATGGTTTATTCTTGAGCAACTTGCTCAACTTCTTTAAGCCTCAGTTTTTCCTCTGCAAAGCTGGAATAACATAGTCTTGCTTTAAGAATTATATGTGTTAAATAGACAATGGGAGAAGCTGCTATATGGGGATAGGGAACTCAACCCAGTGCTCTGTAAACTAGAGGGGTGGGATAAAGTAGGGAGTGAGAGGAGATTCAGGAGGGAGGGGACATACATGGACTTGTGGCTGATTTATGTTGTTGTATGGCAGAAGCCAACATAACATTGTAAAGCAATTATCCTCCAATTAAAAATTTTTAAAAAAATAATTAAATGAGGTTTTAGTTAAGATAATACTAGAATTGTGCCTATCTGAACCAATTTCCCATTACTGCTTTCTAGTTATGGTTTCTCAACTGCTCTTGAACACCCAGAACCCTGCTTCAACCAAATAATTATGGTTTTTTCCATTCTTTTATATGTCAAAGTTCATTTTAAAAATATGTATTTTGATAAGTTCTTCTGCTTTTAAAGTGTGACATTCACTGCCGAATGGACATTTTCTGCTCTAGCCAGCCACACCTACTCTTCGCCAACTGTAATCACCTTGTATACATCAGTGTCTCTTTCTTTGGTAATACCTATTCCTCCCTCCTTAAGACTTCATTGCGAGGTCTTCCCTAGTCATTTATTCTTACAGAGTTTACTCTTAAGGTTTCTTCCACTTATCTCCTAAAATAAACGGCAAACTTATGAGAGTAACGGTAGTATCTCACAATGTATCTCTTTATTATGGTCTCTTGAACACAAGTATTTAATAGAAGTGCAACTATTTTAACGTAATTCTTCACCAGTGAGTGCTTCATTTAAAGTAATCTACCTTGAGAATGTCCAAACTGCTTCTATAACTGGTCTACTCTTTCCTTAGTAAAAAAGTATCTGATCTAAATTAGAAAAATTTGCTACTTCCTTTCTAATTATTTTGCATGAACTTGATATATATTTAATGTCTTCTGATTAAATAACACCTTAACATATATTTAATGTCTGTCTTTAAATGCAATAATCTCTATACTGAGAAACAAGCAGTCTATACAGCATCTGAGTTCACTATTTCCCCTTCTCATCTCCCCCAATCCCTTTTCATTTCTCAGTTCAGTTCAGTTCAGTCACTCAGTCGTGTCCGACTCTTTGCGACCCCATGAATCACAGCACGCCAGGCCTCCCTGTCTGTCCATCACCAACTCCCAGAGTTCACTCAACCTCATGTACATCGAGTCAGTGATGACATCCAGCCATTTCATCCTCTGTCATCCCCTTCTCCTCCTGCCCCCAATCCCTCCCAGCATCAGGGTCTTTTCCAATGAATCAACTCTTCGCATGAGGTGGCCAAAGTATTGGAGTTTTGGCTTCAGCATCAGTCCTTTCAATGAACACCCAGCACTGATCTCCTTTAGGATGGACTGGTTGGATCTCCTTGCAGTCCAAGGGACTCTCAAGAGTCTTCTCCAACAACACAGTTCAAAAGCATCAATTCTTTGGTGCTTAGCTTTCTTCACAGCCCAACTCTCACATCCATACATGACCACTGGAAAAACCATAGCCTTGACTAGATGGACCTTTGTTGGCAAAGTAATGTCTCTGCTTTTTAATATGCTCTCTAGGTTGGTCATAACTCTAGCTCTAAAATCTAGACTTTTTAACTATTAGACTGTCAATTCTAATTTTGTTTACTAACTGGATTCAACTCATTTGTTTATATTAAGAAAATTTCATTAAGATAGTCAGAGGTTATATATAATCCGTATCTTACTAAATTTGATACCTGAATTACTAAAATTATGCTTACCTTTGGAAACGCATAAAGACTGCACAGCTCATTTAATTACCAAGGAACAAAGATCATTATAGCTACCAGGCTCCTTCAGCTAGACCAGCAACAAATATAACTAAGCCTTTCTGACAATCCATACTGACATGCAGAATGTTTAGATTCTAGATTTGGCACATAATCCATGAAAACAAATTTCAAAGGGAAACTAAAAAAGAAGGACAACAACTCAGCTTTTTACAAATATCCTATCCAGAACATTTATCTATGTCTTCATAGTATTAAAGAAAACCTATTTTTCCCCAGCCAAAGAATGATTTTTCTTAGAAGTGTGGTTTTAAAAATCAACATTCTAACTTAACAATAAAGTCCAAATTTTAACACTACATATTTCTACTGTATGGAATTCAAATCTAGTTTTTCTTTAGTCATAAAATGTATTAATATAAGCACTGTTGGGGCTTAGCTAATGCAGGGTTTACCCAACTATATTTACCATTTGTTTGCTAGCTGAAACTAGAGTGGGAGGAGGGATACATACATAAAACCAAAGAAACACTAAAGAAACCAACTCTACTCTGCTTGGATTCTGTCTACTCTGAGTCTTTTTCAAAACAACTTTCTACATTTTTTAGTAGTAATAGTGTATCATATCAAATTTTAAAAGGATACAGTAAAAAGCAACTCACTTTCCCTTCACAGTCTGCCTTAACAATGATTTTTCTCTGCATAGTCAAGCAAACAAGAAACAAATATATGCACAAACCCCACAGAATGTACCCTTTTAATGTTTCACAGTGAAATGCTTCAGTTCATCTCTCTTGACATATTTTCCAACCAACGATTTCACACAGTAAAATTTTTATGCTTCAATCTCAAAAATCTAATTCAACATTTTTAACAAAAAGATATGTGAGAAACCTAGATATATAATACATTTCATATACAACTTGTAGGACTTTGGGAAAGCTGCTTAAGTATCAATAAAAGCTATCAACATGTTACAGCAGAGAAAGCAACTGTTAAGAACCATAGTAATTATTTGGTAATCAGGAAGAAATATATACTTTATATCTTAATTTTTTTTAATCAATAAACAATCAATAAACAAGCAATGTTTTAGAAGCTGGTTAGCTGCTGGGTTGATGTATATTCCATTTAAAATAATGGAAAATGGAAACACACTGTTTTATGTGCCACTAAGAAATTTTAAAAGCTGCCATTATAACTTTAATGCCATTAATAAGGTACATCTAATTTTACCTTTATTAAAATATGAAAAAACGTCTTAGGATCAAGGAAATATGGTAGACTATTTCCAATCTTTTATTACAGTGATATAATGAATAACTTCAATCATACATCATTTTGTGCATTTCATGAATAAGTTAAAGATAGAAACAGAATTGTTGGATCTAAGGATACATGCATTTTAATCTTTAAGTAATTCAAACTGTTCTCTATAGTGGTTTTATCTGTTTACAGTCTCACTGGCTATGATTTAAGAACCTATTTTCCCCAAAATAGGTTTAATATGCATTATCTCTAATATGAGAAGAAATGAGAATATTTTCATAGTCAAAAGATCATCTGCAATACTTTTCTGTAAACAGTATTCATAGCATTTCCCCCTTTCTATTTAGGTTACAAGTATTTCACATACCAATAAATACATAAAGAAATCTGTCCTCTGTCTACAATGAGATATTACAGATATTTCCCCCAGTTTGTTTAGTTGTTGTTCTTTTACTTTACTATGATGAAATATAGTCAAATTTATCCCTCTTTTAAGGATTTCTGGGTTTGGAGTTGAACTTTAAAAAGTTCTCCTTATTATAAGATTATCTTTAATAATTATCCTATTGTTCATCTCAACAATTTTCTTTTTTACATTTAATTATTTTAGTCATCTATAATATGTTTTGGGGTAAGGTACGACAGTGGAGATCCAACGTCTTTTTTTAGGTTACTATACAGTTGTCCCAACCCCACTGCTTAGTGACTGAGGCTCTTTCAGATGTAACTAAGAGCTCAGAATTAAAACAAACAGCAAAATTAGGGACTTAGGACCCTAAAACATACATAGCATTAAAAGCACAGAACTGGGAGTCAAATATCTAGCACATATTCAGTTCAGTTCAGTTCAGTCGCTCAGTCATGTCTGACTCTTTGCAACCCCATTGACTAACATACCAAGCTTCCCTGTCCATCACCAACTCCTGGAGCTTGCTCAAACCCATGTCCATCGAGTTGGTGATGCCATCCAACTAATAAGAGCACATATTAGTATCTTAGCTACTACTGTTACAAATTCTGGGAAATAGAGAGTAGCAAGATAGAGGCTTCTCTGTGATTTTTATGATATTTAGGTTTTTGATGAATACCTACAGTTTAACTCAAATTCAGTTAAAATATCTAAACATACACCATACAACTGAGGTGTTAATAACAATTAGCATTTATATAGTGTTTTACAGTTTACATAAAGTAACTTCCCTTAATTACTTTACCCTTATAATCACTGCGAGAATACAGGCAGAGATTTTAATCCTCATTTACTGCTGAAACAAATAATTCAACTTGTCCCTTTACTTAAAGTTAAGTGGCAGAGCCAAATTCAAACCTAAATCCTAAATTTCTAAATCTGCTCACACTGCTTCATACCCTATACCAAGTGCTTCTAAACAAAAATAAAAGAGAATCCCTACCCTCAAGGAACTTAAAGCAATTTGTCAATTAAGTATTCAATTGATCACATACTAAAAAATATAAACGGTCCCTGGTCTCAAAACCTTCAAAAGTGTACCGTGAGTTTAAAAAGCAAGATTTAGAGGACTGGAAAATAAACCTGAAGAGCAGGAACAATCTTATTTATTTTGCCCATGACTTACATTATTTACAGCTGGTATAACTAGAACACATTATTATCTCATAGCTGAGCTAATGCTGGTTGACCATTATTGACTGAACCCTGTAAATATGGAATATGAAATATATCATACCTCTTCATTTGTCTTAGGGGACGAACTTTTGTTTGTGACCAAAAAATCAGCCAAATCATCAAACAGCTCTTAGACAATATAACAAAGAAAGTTTAGGAATCACTTCTGGGCTACATCTACTTACCTATTTCATAGCAAAATAAAGATTTTGACTACATTCCATTTCATTTCAAAGCTGCCAAAAGGTCATAAAACAATTTCAAGAACCAAATCCAATTCAACAGCCACAAAATACAACTATCATTTGCTGTTGTTTATTCCAAATTAAACATACCCTCTGCCTCCATTAAAAAAACAACAACAACACAACCGTTCATAATATTTCTCATCAGCAGGTCGTTCTTGTTGTTTCCTTCAGGTATCTTGACAACCTTTTCTATAAGTCTTTTATTTTTTTAATACTAACAATCACTTATCTGCCACACATAAATTTTAACTTTTGAATATTTTAAGAAACACTGTGATGTGTGCTAAATCGCTTCAGTCGTGTCCAACTCTGCAACCCCATGGACTGAAGCCCTCCAGGCTCCTCTGTCCATGGGATTCTCCAGGCAAGAATACCGGTGTGGGTTGCCATTCCCTTCTCTAGGGGATCTTCCCGAAAGGGATCGAACTGGCGTCTCTTATGTCTGACCTGCATTGGCAGACGGGTTCTTTTACCACTAGCCCTACTGCTGCTGCTGCTAAGTCGCTTCAGTCGTGTCCGATTCTATGCGAGCCCACAGACGGCAGCCCACCAAGCTCCCCTGTCCCTGGGATTCTCCAGGCAAAAACACTGGAGTGGGTTGCCATTTCCTTCTCCAATGCATATAAGTGAAAAGTGAAAGTGAAGACGCTCAGTCGTATCGGACTCTTAGAGACCCCAGGGACTGCAGCCCACCAGGTTCCTCCGTCCATGGGGTTTTCCAGGCATGAATACTGGAGTGGGTTGCCACTGCCTTCTCCAAGCACCACTAGGGAAGCCCTAATAAATATTAGGGGAAAACAAAAGGTAAATAAGGGAAATTCAAGTACAAAATTAAACCCACCCAACAAAGTTGAATTTTCTATCATGCCACAAAGAATTCTGTTTCAGAGTTAGCATGCCCTATTCTCCAACCTATCCAGTGACAAACCTATCCAGTCTTTGCAGCCCCAAAGACTAGCACTCTGTAAAGTCTCACAGGGCTTGCAATAATTTTTAAATGTTAGCAAAATCTCGAAAAGATCAGGCTTAAATTCAGTGGATGACTGCATGTTAAAAAATGTTAGAGCCTAAAATCTAACAAAAGCAACTAAAAGTTGACAATGAACAAGTAAATACAAAGAACTTACAAAGCCATGAATCTAGAAATTATTTGCAGTGCGTCTATGCAGCAGTAAGAAGGCATTATGATTTTCTGCAGAGCAACAGGGCTTTCTTCAGTGGTTATTTGTAGCAAAGGTTTGGTACAATGAAAAAAATTTGTCATGAATTATCTAAATATGTCATAAATGTGGCTATATTCTAGTCAAACTATGTGGGTATTACAAAAACAGCAATGTAAGAGAAATCAACTCAATGCCTGTACAATGTTGAATGCGACACCAAAAAAATAAAAGAGCCATTTCCAAGACAATTAAAGTCACCCCTTAATGTTGGCAGGAGAATAAGGTCCCATTCTTTTTGAAGGGTAGAGACTGTACTAGCCATTCAAGACACATGGGCTTTGAACAACAACGTGAATTTAGTAAACACTACTGAAATGTACACTTAAAAATGGTTAAGATGGCAATTTTATGTTATGTGGGCTTTGCCACAATTGAAAAAAAAAGGGACGGGCTTCAAATTTCTCTTTTATTTTAAATAAATAATGGATTGACGAGTTATTGAGAGCTTATTACATGCCAATCACCACAGAGATGAATGTGAAATATGGATAAAATCTGATTTCTCTTCTCAAGGAGTTCAAAGTTTAAAGACACCCAAGTTTGAAAGTATTCTTAAAATGAAACTAATTTTCCATCACCCAAAAATAGTTAAGTACCCATTTACCTTTTTTAAATTTTATTTTTAATTGGAGGATAATTATTCTACAATATTGTGATGGCTTCTGCCATACACCAACATGAATCAGCCATAGGTATATATATGTCCCCCCCACCAAACTGCCCTCCTACTTCCCTCCCCATCCCACCTCTTTAGACCATCACAGAGTACCTTTCTTAAACTCGCTTGCTATGTATCTCTCTCACTCTTTTTCTCTGCCAGTTTTAGTTGTACTTTGAAGTCTCCGATGCTTACAATGGAAAACTCTGGGATTCAAACAGATTCGCTAGCCACCTATGTAATGTCCCCAAATTCTACTCCCCTCTGTACCTGAACAAAAACAGTAACAATCAACAATGCTCCTGGGAATCTCTGAATAGGAAGAGAGGTTTCAAATAGTAGGGGAAAAGATCAAATAAAATCTTCAGACCTTATTCTGAACTATCACCTCCGTTCAACCCAACCCAACATTTAACTGTGCAAACCACTGGGACTAAACCTATCAAGAAGTCACTTCTACTTTAGGCCTAATGACCCTTTCTCTTTTCTGGTCTTTTACAAAATCTATGGTGTATGCCATACAAATGGCTCTCAGTTGTTGAGTATTCTTTATACTGTGTACAATGAGTTCTTGCAAGTTTAGTGGTGATCAAATCTTTCTACCTTCCCCAAAGGATAGGTTAATGCTTAGTAATAAATATTCATTTGAAGTACATTTTTGAGCATTTCTCATGTCACCACTGAATAGAATTTGTGGATGTATACTTTAAAAAGCAAAAGTTTTAAAGACTGAAACATCCTGTTTCAGGCCCCGACCTATTGTGCCCCTTAATACAGTCACTTGAACTGATTAGACTGCCCACTCATATTATGGAAATTCATTTCCCAAATTAAAAAAATTAGTCAACAGTAGTGCACCTCTCCCCAAATATCCCTTTATACAATGAGACCCTTCATGACCAAATGTAGAAGTGCAATGATTTCCATCATTTCTGAGGTACTGTTCACATCTGCAGAGAACAGCAGCCCTTGAATACGAGGGAGCTAACAAGTAAATGGAGTTGGTTGACTGGTTTTCAACTAGTAAGAACTCAGAAGCAGAAATGTTGGCAGTGTTTGTTATCCAAATGATTAGTACAGTTAAAAGAAAAAAAAAATACACGCAGTGTAAACTTTAAACCATACATTTCCCAGAGACTGACGTGAACTTGCGAAATGGCCTCTCAGAGAACCCTAGGAAATCTCTGTTTCAATTTTATGTTTCATATAGGTTAATTATTCTACTATTGCATGGATTCTGATTAGAGACAAAGAACCAGGGCAATCACCAGCTTCAGGAAGAATTCAGGGGGGCAAAAATTAAACTCTGCTGTTGAAATTAATCCTCTTAAAAATACAGCAGCCACAATACATCACTAAGTGATACAAAGAAAGTACATTCTGATACTATGTATTTCATTTACTTTACCCACTCATCACTTCCACCAAAAGAAATTTAAAACAGACTGAGCCATACACAGTATGTTTCCTGAAAGTATTCACAATACAGCAGCTTACTCTTGCAAATTATTAGCTTAATAGTGATTTCAAATACAGTTATAGGAAAAACAGACTACTCTAGGGGATAAAAGGCAGGGGGGGAAGCCCAAACACTTTTTAAAGAAAGACAAAAAATATATTCAGGCATAATATCTGCATCAGAAACATTTTTTCTTTCTTTTTTCTTGGTATATTTAAAAAACTTACCCTGAAGAGATTTTCCCAATCCCTGGCCCAGCTTCCACCCATGTTTCTGGAGTAAGCGATGTCCAATATTATCCTGACAGACAGAACAGAGAGACAAACCAAAAATATTCCAATAATATATTCTTCCCTTCCTAGTGGTATATAACAGGTGATGAACAAGAGATAATTCTACATATATGCATGCAAAAAAGGTGCTAATAGGGGAAATGTGCCCAATAAGGGGGGCATTAATGTAAAAAGAAATACTGGCTAGTATTTTATACAGGAAGAACAAAGAGGTAAGGGTCCTTTCTGATGGTGTGTTGGGCAATTTTTATACACAACACTTTTAAAAAGAGAAAAAAGGGAAGGGGAAAGGGGGAGAATACACTTATGAAGTTTAAAACTAACATTAAAAAGCATAAAGTCAAAGTACTTATACAATCATATCCACCACCTAGACAGCACCACTTTAAGAGCTTTTTTTCTTTTTTTTTTAAAGAAAATCTACATTGTGTTTAGTTATTTTGCTTATGTGTCAGGCTTTCATGATACAAAGTAAGTTGTAAGTGTAAGACTGCCCCACCACTAGAAATGAAAACACAATCAGAGCAAAATCCAGGCTAGACTTGATTGGTTTTTTAATACATATATATAAAATATAAATATTTAACTAGCATGCAGCCAATATTAAACTGAAAAAACAGTGAGGTTAGTAAAACGAGAAATTAAATTGATTAAACAGAAAAATAAAATGAGCTCAAGCACAGACTGAGTGATGCATTTCAACATGTAATCTAACAAAAATGCTAAAATGTTAGAATGAAACAGGCCTAGCAGTAAGTTAACAGTAAAGAACCATTAGTGCATGTAGGGGAAAAAAACCAATATACATAATGTCTCATCTTCCTAGGAGCACAGTGGAAGAGATCCTTCAATGTAAATCACATGTAAAGACACTAGAAACAACAATTAAATGTCAGCTTTTGCGTAAGGTTTCAAGATCTTAGAAACCTCTGCAGACCTTTGTCCAATTCTTTGCTTTTTACAAATACAGAGAGAACACTAAAATAATCATTTAACTGTATCTGATAAAATGATGTTACTTATCAAAAGGAAAACATTTAAAAATTGTAAACAAAAAGTGTTCTGTATGCATTAAAATGTAATTTATAATATTAATTGGGTATCACCACTTGAAAATAATCTCATATTTCCTAAAATCAAATTATGAAGTCAACTAAACCATAAATCTATGAATTAAAAACAAACATCTCATATTAAATTGATTTTTATCTTCCAGCTACATATTCAATGGTAAAATGCTCTGGAATTATAGAAAAAAATATGTTACTATTATATTCTCTGACAGTAAGTTACAAGAAGGAGGTTAGGTCTCTTCAATGGTCTGTTTTTAAAAAAAAAAAAAAAGTCACCTTCCTTCTATCAGTTTATGACAGGATGCCAACTAGAAAACTGGACTGAGCAGCTTATTACTTTATTGATTAGAGGAACAAAGATCAAGATACTTGAAAAAATGGGGCAAATGATAATGAAAACTGTTTCTGTAACAAAACATGCAATTATTTTAAACATACATATAAACAGTCATTACTGTACATAAAAGGTCACTAGAGATTATTTTTTGCTTGGAATTGAGAGAATGAGAAAATGCTATGGATACATGTAATCCCAGTACTGAATGCCTGACTATTTATAAATAACTTTATTGAAAAAAAAAAAAAAAATTTTTAAGTCTTAACACAACTAACGTTAGCAGAAAATGAAGATAAACAGAGAGGCCTTTATAGTACTACTGTGGAAATACACTTACCTGCACATAAAATCCTTGTTTTATATCATAATTACTACAACTAAATTAACTACAGAAAGGACAAGGATAGCAGAATGACTCTAAGATAATGTAGCTGAATAAAGTATTGTTTAATCTCTTAATAGGCTAATTTTAGGGTATTAAAACCATGCTGACAAAAATTGTTGTCCCTTTTTTTAAATTAAGAAAACTCTATCTTTTGGCTAAGTGGAGATGAGACATTATGCTGACCGTGTTATATTATGAATGCACTAAAATAAACAGACAGATGAAGCAGTATGCTATTTCCAAAAGCAGTGCAAGTGGAGTGAAAGCATTTCCATACGAACCTGGCTTTAAAAACTGGGCTGTCAAAAGAACAGTTAAATGTAACACAAAGTAAGAAACTGTCCAATCACTAATGGTCGTTTTTTTTTTTTTTGTCTTGTTTTCAATTCACTGCTTGCAATTAATGTATTTATTAAAGAAGAGTGAAAGCATAAGTAAATTCACGAGTCAAGACCAGCTGAAAGATTCAAGAGCAGCGTGTTGTGACTGACAACAGTGAAAGGAAAAGCAAATGTTAAAGGGAGAGGGAGAAAAAAGAAAAATTTAGGGTTATACACATTAGCATCACTTTTACAAAACCACTCAAGATGGCTGTCACCTTCTCAAAAAAAGCTATTGATACAAAATGGCAGTGGTACTTCTCTTCTAAATCTTTAAATGAAAACTGTTCTTTAATTAAATCTACTTCCCTGGTGGCTCAGACAGTAAAGCGTCTGTCTACAATGCGCGAGGCCCGGGTTTAATCCCTGCGTTGGGAAGATCTCCTGGAGAAGGAAATGGCAACTCACTCCAGTATTCAAGGCCCAAAGACAGAGGAACCTGGTAGGCTAGAGTCCATGGGGTCGCAGAGAGTTGGACACGACTGAGTGACTTCACTTTCACTTTCCCCAAGTATGAACAGGGAATGAAATGTCAGGGGTTATGTATTAATATTATTAACATGCCACTCTATGTCCTTGCAATTATAACAAAAAGCAACAAAAATAATAGGCATATCTCCCAGAAAGTCTTCCCCTCACCAACCTCTTCGATTAACTGAATGACTATTACAGAAAATCTGAGCCTTTCCTATCATTTCAGACTATGTTTTTGAAGAAAAAATGGCAGTTCTGGGACTCTGCAGAAAGGACTAGTATTCACTATGGTTTCTTTTCCTACCAAAAGAAAAAAGTTTTATAAAGACTAGTGAAAAATCCAATAGGCTTAAGGATGATGGGTAACACAAGAAAGGCACATCAAAATACCTCATAACAAAGTATTAATAGAACAAAGCAGACTTGTCTAATCTGAAGTGATCAAATTGTTCACTGAACTTTCATTGTGAAAGAGCAAGGAATTAATTCAGTGGCCAACTGGTGATAATCATTACTCTCTCTGGTTAGGGTGTCAATCATTCCTATAAATGTCATTTATAACAGTAAACTGCAGTAATGCATAGCCTCAACCGGTAATCTAGACATAACAAGGGCAATGAGCACTATTTAACTCCTGAAATAACAGTTTATTATTTTGGTTACTACAAAAGTGACTAAAAAAACTTCATTTTTCATTTTTAAGCAAAATAAATAATTTGAACTTTACTTATAATCTTAAAGAACTGAAAATAAATATTTTAACACAGCCTGGTTTGTGACTGACAAAGAGGCATGTATAGTGATAGGCTGTTTATACTTTAAATACACATGGAAGAAATGCAGGGAAATACTAATTTTAAACAATTAATAAAGGAACTAACTTTGCCCAAGGGAGGTAGGCAAAAGGGTGGTTTTCCAAATCATTCATAAAGAGTTCCCACAACCTATGTGTTGTTGTTTGGCTGTGCCAAACAGCCTGTAGGGTGTCAGTACCCTGATGAGGGATTGAACCTGGGTTCTTGGCAGTTAAAGTGCAGAGGTCCTAACCACTGAACTGCCAGGGAATTCCTCCCATGATCTATTTATTACTCTCTGTCCTTAAGACTCCAAAAATGGTGGCAATGTGGCCTTTTATTCGGTTAGGAATGAAGTTCTTAATTCTGGTTAAACTATGAAGCTGAGCTAAAAACTCAAAACCTTTTTCATCTAGATTACCTAAATTGGCCTTTACGGTTTTTCTATTTCTAAACTTAAATGTAAATTAAACTGCTATATTTTAATCCTCTGTACTAAATGTGCAAGAAAGGAGGATATAATTTTTAAATGGGAACATCAATAATAGCAAGAAATGTGTATTAGAAACAACTACCAATATGCTAAAAACACAATACCAGCAATAACACAAAAACAAAAAACCATCTCATTATTGTTTTAGCCATTCCTCAACAATTTTATTAATTAAATACCAAGTAGAAAACTTTCCCAGGAACTTCTCTCTGCTCCCTGAAGCTGTATACCATCAAAGAAACAATAACCACTTGGGAAACAGCCCCACCAATCTGTATAATGGGAGTCTGCCAAACCCCACCCATATGTATAATAGGAGTCTGCCAAAATATAGACTAAAATTCACTTCATTGGGTGGGGCTGATTCTAAGTTTTTTAATAATGGGAAATAGAATACCAAGTCTCAAGAGAAAACTATACTACAATTATGGCAGTGACTAGATGAATACTAATTCCACACTGAATTTTCTTTTAGTTGACAGCCACATTCAATTTACACCATTTAGCTCATTTTCAACAGTGACAAAAATGGCAAATCTCTTGAGTGGATTGTAAGCTTTGCTGATTGTGTATTAAAGACTCTATAAGCAAAAACCAAGTGCTACTAGGTGAACCCATGCAAACAACAAGTTGTAAAAATTCCCCAACAAAAAAAATCTATAGCTCACTACAGATGACACAATGAAGACTAGAGAGAAAAGCCATATAGTAATGCTACACCATTCAGCTCCAAGAAGCACATTATTTATAGTGCAGTCCACATATGGTCACTGCTAAATATCAAATCAGCAGTCTTATAGAGTTACAGTTTGGAACTAGTGGAGTCCACAGATCTAAACAGATATGCAACATGACAAAACCCACTTATACATATACTTCTAAATCCTTAGATATGCAAAGTAAACATCAGCAACTGGAATTTGAAAACTTACATTAATTTTTTTAAACTTGCTCAGTCAACCTGACAACTATAAAGACAGAATTTTAATCAGTCAGGTAGAACAAAGACCAAGTACTGGCTGATGGGCAGTTTCACTTCCAACTGCAACAATGACAACATATTTTAAGTGTATGGTACAGGGATTTTGCCTTTTGTACAGCTTATAATCACTCTCCCATCTGATTTCTCATCTTCTTTCTATTGTAAAGATCACAAAGAACCATATACCTTAAGTCAGATCAACCAATTTTTGGATGTATGGTGGAATCCTAGACTGGGTTATGGTTTTAAGATTTTTGGTTTTTAAACGCTTTATTTTTCGGCATGAAGTGGAGATCATAATCATAGGTGGGACCTAAAACTCTCATAAAGTAGCTACATTAAAACATAAATTTTAAAAAGTTTTTTGTAATAAGAGCAAAATGTTAATACTTCCCACCTTCTCTTTAATTCAGATAAACAAGTTATCTGGCAATTCTTTAATAATTTTCTTGGAATAGTGTTTTATTACTGACCAGAAACTTCACTGAAAGATATCTGGTTAGTTGAAATAAACCAGAGAAAATAAAAATTTATACCAAAGATAATGAACTATTTCATTAACGCTGGATTTTGATGTATTTTCAGCATTTCCGGATTGAAACTGAAATACCTGTATCATCTCAGGAACAAATCTAAGCTTCAGGAGTTTATCAAAATCATAATGTATTATCACATCTTTGTATCTCATCTCCCATCTTGCTGGTGTGCAACACATTTACCCTATTATAAAACAAAAAGACCTTAATCCTATACTCACAATAACCCTTCACACGGGCATATTCTTGGCACAAACCTGTGCAGAGACTTCCTCGGTTACCAGCTGCTGCAGATTACCTTCGTTTAAAAAAAAAAAATGACTAGACCTTTAGCTCCTGCAATGATCTGTAGACTCCCAAAGCTGCATATTTCCAGCCACTTTTGAGTTGCATGCTGTAGCAAAACAGTCAGCACCTCTCAATAGATATTGCTGCAGAGAAAGATTTTAATTCAGCAGAGACTCTCTCTGTGTGTTAGAAGCAACTGCTATTTCCCCCTAAGATAGCTCAATAGCTAAACAAGATAGCCAGCCAGCCAGACATGTAACTAATATACACTTACTTGGTGGGCATTCCTAAGGTGATAGGGCTCTTGGAGGTTACTACACTATCTATTTTTATGCCAATCATTTTAGGACTTTCTTTTAAAACTTTAAATTTACCCCCAAATGATTGGGGAACAGAAATAAAATCTCTCTCTTTTTGCCCCACTTCTATCTAACACCACGTTGGCTATGAAGCACCTTACTATTACTAAACTACCATATCACAAATAATGCATGTTTTAATGTGTTTCCAGAGTAAATTTTCATTAGAAGTACAATTTACTACTATACATCTCTGAACATATACTTATTCATAAAAAATTAAACATCCAGTCTGAGGATACTTGCTATTTTTAGTGGAGAAGATAATACTATTTAATAAATAAGGCATATATCAATTCCACTCCTACTCACTGAGATTACTCAGTCCGACTGCCTTATGACAGTGTTCTTTCTATGACATATGCTGGGAAAATTCCTGGACACTGTGAGAGGAAAAAGAGCACTAGTCCCACATGCCGAAGGAATGAACTTTCCAAAAACCTTTAAATGCATTCCTAAAAGAAGGCTTTTAAAATGTTAAATATCATTTAATTTCGTGCTTTATTAAATCTTTCTTGAGTAAAGTAATAATGAATACTAGGCCACAAATTTAGTCCAGCTAAATTTCCTGCTACTGTTAAGTCTGATTACCCACTGAATTATAGCTAGTATAATATTAATCAACCTTGTACCTTGCAGAATATGGCACCTGGGCCTTTCTTTTGACAGCTATCTATTCTTAAACTTTGACCCAAAGAAACATTTAAATGATATGGAAAAATTATTTTCCAAGTATAAAATACTGACCTAGCTAGCCCATAGATTTCACTGTAAAACTCCACCTTGTGATAATTCCCAAGACGATAGTAAAATAAGACAAAAACTTCAAAGATTTTTTAACTCATCAAAGTGGGCCTGGCATTTCATCCTTAAGTCAAAACACAAGACTGGGCTTTCAGCACAACATCAGATGTGAATTCTCCCTCTGCAGCATTATCACATGCGTCATCAATTACTGCCATGCCTAAGTCTAGCATCATGCCAGCACATTAAGACAGAAGGTACTATATGCAGTGTTCACTGGACCAGAAGAACAGAAATAAGAAGGGGAGGTGGGGAGAAAGAAACCCTAGAGAAGAAATTAAAAAAAGGCAGACCGTGCAATACAAACCAGATCATGGCTGCTTAGCTAATATGGGCCAACTGCTGTGGAAGAAAAATGTCGAACACCCCAAGTTGTGTAAATTTCTGTAAACATCTAAACACACACACAAACACACACAACACCAACCTAGTTAGGAACATAAATATATGTTGATCCTTTACTATGCTACAGCTATGAAAATAAAAGCTGAAGTTAAAATATCTGTATTCTCTAAACTGCCTTATTTTCCTGAGGGAGGAGGAGAAGCTAGTATTTCTTAAAGGGAGAAGGGGGAACATCTTGGCTGTTATAGAGACTCTCTCTCGGGTGACTTTCCATTCTAGTTAATCAATAACTCTCTGAAACCCTTATTAAATACATACACTTAAGAACAAATATTAAATACTGACAATACTGACAAATTTAGACATTTTAACAATGGACTGTGTAATCTGAAAATAACGGGCTTTTCAAAATAAAAATAATGTTCAAAAATTAAGAGTCAGGAAAATAAATCTCCTTGTTCTGTTGTGTTATATCAATATTTAAAATTAAGTCATGTGAATAGATACAATCAACTTTTGACAAAAACCAGACATCTCTTAAACCATAGAAACCAAAGTTACCACGTCTCACAAGAGTCTGGTAAATAAAAATATTAGCCCCTAACTGTTCCTAATGGAATATTTCACACATGATTATGTTGCCAGGAAAGGTGAAGTTTTTTAAAGGATCAAAATACATTTTACTCCTTAATTCAATTTACAAAAACTTCAACTAAACTTAAGCTTGTTATCTTTAACAGAGTATGGGCCCAAAATGGTATTTTTCCATCAAAATTCTAAAGTGTTTCTAGATTTTTTTCACTGATTTCCTAACATATTAAATATTAGATTACAACTCAAACTCTACTTGATTACTGCAGGGCATGCAAGAAAACAGCTCTAAACTGTACTATAAGTTAATTAATAAGTTTAACTTCATTCACATCAAGTGTCACACGAACACTACCTAACTATTTATGACCCCAAATTAAGCACTGATCTTACCGATTCTATAGGCTTGTCAAGGGATGCTTGTTCAATTTCCAAATGTCCTTCTTCATATTGATCAAAGTGATTACCCTGAAAAAACAAGATTACAGTTATTTTTCCTAAAAGCAAATGCCAAAATTATTAGTAAAACTAATCAAACTAGGGGGTTATCTTTAATTTTTCATTCTTTTTGAATAAACAACCCAAACTGTCACAAATTCAGGCTGTCTTAAATCTGTAAACACAATTTATTAGAAGTCTAGATCTAGTAATATGAACTTGTCTTCTTATGATAAACACTGAAATTGCTAACTAAAACATTAACCATCATTTGGGACAGCAACTCTTTCTTAGATTGACTATATTAGGAAGACTGCAGAATCTTAAAAACAAAGGGCTGTACTGTGTTTTACTTTTCCAAAACAATCTTGTGCTACAGCAAACAAACCCTGACAGCAGAATGCAAATAAAATCTGTATTACAACACTGTTCAATGTTGCTAGCATTGCCTTTCACTAAAACTGCTAAAATAGTCAACTTTAAATCATCAATTTCCAACTCCAAAGCTTCAAGGGGTTCAGAAACACAATCTCTTGACACAGTATCCTCAATACAGCTATTCCTCAAATGATCTGCCAAAAGACACAAGCATGCCTGTATAACACCATATTTGACCATAATCAAGGAAGCTGTCACTACAACTAGAATAAGTCAAAACATCTAGAAGGTTCTCTCTAATTCTGTTTTTTTTTCCTGCTCCATGAGAAAAGGAAGAGTTCATAATTTAGCTTTAAATCAGAATATCAATTTTTCAGTTTCCTTATTCTTACAAAGTAACAAGTATCAAATCTGGGTCTCCCACACTGCAGGCAGATTATTGTACCATCCCAAATACAGGTATTCCTCAAATGATCTTACAAAGTAGAGGGCATGAGGATTTGTGAATCCTGAATTTATTTAAGCCAAGAAGACTAAAGATTTCGGTCTAGCCTAAATTTAATTCAGGTATGGAGTAGTAGGACAACCTGGATGTTAACCTAACCAAAAATTACTTGGCTCTTTCAAAGTAAAATTTTAATTGAATGAATACAGCTTAATTATAGCAAGCTCTGACATGTAATTTGCCACACCGTATGGTAAACATTAGGTTACTTGTTTTCGTCACCAGACTGTGAAGTCCTTAAGGACAAGAATGGGGTCTTGTAGGGACGAAAAAGTTCTGGAACTAGACAGTGGTAATAATGGTTGTATAACACTGGTAACGTATTTAACGCCACTGGACTATGCACTTTAATTAAAATGAAAAATGTTATGTTATTTGTTTTTACCAGGTTAAAGATAATAAAACTGTATGGTAGAGTCTATCTAAAAGAAGAAAGGAGTAATAGGATAGGAGTGGGGTTTCCAAAGATAAAAGCTCATCTTAAAAACGGAACAGGATTTAAGAGCAGAGGGGCTCAGACAGTAAAAGGATCTGCCTCAATGCAGGAGACCTGGTTTCGACTCCTGGATTGGAAAGATCCCCTGGAGAAGGGAATGGTAACCCACTCCATTATTCGTGACTGGAGAATCCCATGGATAGAGGAGCCTGGCAGGCTACATACAGTCCATGGGCTCACAAAGAGTCAGACATGACTAAGCAACTAACACTACAACTCTCCCTTCCCGGAATGATGAAAAAACAACCATCAACAAATAATATAAAAAAATAGCCATTAATCCTGAAAGTCTGTCTTAATCTCCAATATTTCATCCAATGATCTCTTTAAAGTAACACCTGCCTCTTGGCATTTAACTTCTATTCTAGCATTCAAAAGTTTCATCGTTGGGGTTTCCCTGGTGGTTCAGTGGTAAAAAATCCACCTGCCAATGCAGAAGACATGGTCTGATCCCTGATCTGGGAAGATCTCACATGCTGCAGAGCAACTAAGCCTAGGAAACACAGCTACTGAGCCCATGTCCCACAGCTACTAAAGCCCACACACAGAAACTAGAGAAAACCTTGCGCAGCAACAAAGACCCAGCACAGCCAAAATTAAATAAATAACTTTATTTTTTAAGTTTAGCAGTTACTTAAAAGTTGTTAACTGCAAAGTACATCTAAACTCTTAAATAATAAATATCCAGATAAATTAGATTAACCCAAATCTCACAGTATAGGACACCAAAGTGAAAGTGATAGTCACTCAGTCGTGCCCAACTCTTTGCAACCCCATGGACTATACAGTCCATGGAATTCTCCAGGCCAGAATACTGGAGTGGATAGCCCTTCCCTTCTTCAGGTGATGTTCCCAACCCAGGGATCAAACCCAGGTCTCCCACATTGCAGGCAGATTCTTTACCAGCTTAGCCACAAGGCAAGCCCATAGGACACCAATGTCCGGCCAAATTTCATAATTCTCTTTTACTCTATCAGTCAGTTCAGTCACTCAGCTGTGTCCGACTCTTTGCGACCCCATAGACTGCAGCACACCAGGCCTCCCTGTCCATCACCAACTCCTGGAGTTTACTCAAACTCATGTTCATCGAGACAGTTCTTTTACTCTATAGCTTGATATAATTTAATTATAAAAGAATAATTTCAAACTACCAACAATAATTGGCTACTATTTTTTAAAGCAGCTAAACCTTTATTTAACTTAGGACAATCGATTAATTGATCTTCAACAAAGGTTCAAAAACAATTAGAGAAGTATTTTCAATACATGGTGCTAGAACTAGGTACTCATATGCAAAAAAGTCTAATCCACACTGCACACCATGATAAAAATATAACTCAAAAAATGTATCACAGACCTAAAAGCAGACCTTGGGTGAGACAAGGATTTAAGATACAACCCCAAAGCACAACTTATGAAAGAAAAAATTGAAAAATTGAATTGAGAGAAAATATTCACAAATCTTAGAAGATCTGTATCCAAAATATATAAAGAAGTCACAAAACACAATATTAAGAAAACCTAGTTCTAAAGCAGGCAAAAGTTTGCTGGTAGGAATGTAAAATGGTACAGCCACTTAAGAAAATAGTTTGGCAGTTTCTTATAAACTTATACACACATTTATCCAAATAACCCATCAATATTGTCACTAGGTATTCACACAAGTAAAACGAAAAACTTATGTTCACACAAAACCTGCCTGTGAATGTTTGGAAATTACTCAAATGTCCCTCAACTGGGAAAGAAATGTAAAAACTATAGTACACCCATACATGGACAAATATTCAGCAATAAAAGGAACAAACTACTCATATAAGCAACATGTGTATGAATTTCAAACACATTATGCTAATTAAAAGAAGTCATGCTGAAGAAGTTACCTGATTCTATTTATACAGCATTCTGAAAAAAAGCAAAACTAGAGGAAAACACCAACTAGTGGTTTTTTCAGCCCCCTGAAAACTGGTTGATTCTAGAAGTTAACTCAGAAACCTGTTTGAGAGACAAGAGATGAGACAGAGGCCATTTTTAACTGCACATGTTTTTTTCTTTTGAATTTTATACTTAACTAACCCAATACTCAAATATCCTAATAGAAATGACAATTACTTTGTGTTTTATCTCTGAATATTTAAAATGAAAGCTGTATGTATTTTTGAATCAACATCACTTTAAAATAAATTTAAAAATATTTCCCCAGAAATCTTAAATGGTGTTGATTCAAAAATACACAGTTATGTATTATGCTGTGTTACTTTGGGAGTTTTTCCCCGGAAGTAAAAGGTACTAGGGGGGAACACTGAGAGAAGAATATCACATTTTCCATAGCTATTACATATTTAAAATGCAGATGATACTGTAGCATTTCTCTTTTGTTTTAACAAGTAGAGATCAATGCCCAAAAAGGAAGAGTTTAATTCTATTTTACTAATGCAACAATTAGGGAGTCATTTAAAAGTTTTAAAACTACGTGGAAGTATGTTAACTTGAAGTTAAATGGAAGGGAAAAACTCAGAAAGATTGTGTGAGACCATGTGGAGAAAAATTAAACAAGCAATGTTATATAAATGTGAAAGGAGCCGGTAAGTATTTCTGGGGGGAAAAAAACAACAACTAACCAATATCTAAAGTTTAGTTTTTTAAGTATCTGCTGACTTTAGTGATGGCACTTGAATTTAAACAGCTTGAAAGGAAATATCCTACAAATTATCATAACTAACTTAGAGAATTGAGAGAGATCACTTCTCAATATTTTAAGTATCTGATTTGCCATAATAAACCAAACAATTAGCGTCCTGTTTTTATTACTATCTTGCTATTTGGCCTCATACAAATCATGTTTTAGTTTTCATCCATTCTGTACTCATTTACAAAATGAACTAGACACTCATGTCATTTCTTGGCCTAAAATGCTATGAATTTGCAGATTTAAAGTGAATTAAAAGTATCCTACAGGGGAAAAAAAAACCTGACATTTAAAATTTGCCACTACAAAAACCTATTTACTATCAAAAGTAAACTGTTAATCAAAAAGCTAATAATCCCTAGTGGTGAAGCATAAAACATTTTTCATCTACGCCAAAATAAACATAATGACATGAAAATCAAGTAAAAGCAAGCAATAAATACCCTGAGTTTGCTGCTGACTTTTCAGATACAATACCAAAAAGCACAGGACTTCCCAGGTGGCACTATGGTAAGGAGCCCGCCTGCCAATGCAGGAGAGCCAGGTTTGAGCCCTGGGTCAGGAAGAGTCTCTGGAGGAGGAAATGGCAACCCACTCTAGTATTCTCGCCTGGAGAATCAATCCCATAGACAGAGGAGCCTGGAATGCTATGGTCCACAGGGTCACAAAGAGTAGACACGACTGAAGTGACTTAGCGCAGCAGAGCACACAGAAGGCATGATGCATAAAAAAATAACTGCTAAGGACTTTATTAAAATGTAAAACGTCTGCTCTGTGAAAGTCACTGTCAAGAGAATAAGAGGACAAGCCACGAATCAGGAGAAAATATTGCAAAAAAGCACATCGGACAAACAGCTGTTATCCAAAATATACAAAGAACTCAAACAATAAGAAAACAACTGAACTTAAAAAATGGGCAAAAGATCTAAACTGACACTTCATCAAAGAAAATATACACATAACAAATACTACAACTTATTTCATTAGAGAACTGCAAGTTACAATGAAATGCCACTACATATGAGAATGGCTAACATCCAAGACACTGACAACATCAAATGCTAGCAAGGATGTGGGAGCAACAGGAATTCTCACTCACTGCTGGTGGGAAAGCAAAATACAAAAGACCGTTTGGCAGTTTCTTACAATACTAAACATACTCTTACCATACCATCCAGCATTTGCATTCCTTGGTATTTATCCAAATGAGTTTAAAATTTACATCAAAATCTTATACATGACAGTTACAGTAGTTTTTATTCACAACTGCTACAATTTGGAAACCACCAAGATGTTGAACTCCGGAAGTTGGTGATGGACAGGGAGGCCCGGCGTGCTGCAATTCATAGGGTCGAAAACAGTCGGACACGACTGAGCAACTGAACTGAACTGAAGATGTTGAAGAGATGAACAGATTAACTGACCATGATACATCTATGCAACAAAATATTATTCAGCACTAAAAAGATGAGCTATCAAGTCACAGAAAGACACAGAGGAGTCCTGAAAACATATTACTAAGTGAGAGATGCCAATCTGAAAAGAAAACATATTTTGACTCCAAGTAAGTAACACTCTGGAAGAAGCAATACAATGGAAACAGTTACAGGTACACACACATACAGTGTGTGGCTATCAGGGGCTTAAAGGGAAAAAAGGGATAAACAGCTGGAACACAGATTTTTAGGACAGTGAAACTGTAATGGTGGATACATGTCATTATACTACGTATGTCAAAACTATAGAACTACATCAAGAGTAAAGCCTAAGATATACTAGGACCTTGGGTGATAATTAGGTGTCAATGCTGGTTCACCTCTTGTAACAAATGTACCACTCAGGTGGGAATTGTTGATTACAGTTGATGTGAAGGAGGGAATGGATATATGGAAACTGAATGTTGAGCCTAATTTAAAACTGACTTAAAAAATAAAATCTATGTATTTTTTTAAAGTAAACAACAAAAAGTTAATAATCTGAGTAAACCCATAGTCAAAATTTCCAAGGCATTTCTTCAAAATAGTATGTTCATTTTAAAACTTGACTACAAAATTGTAAAATTGATAACAATGATTATCTCTAAGAAATGAAATAAAGTAGCACTTTCACTTTTTCCTGTTACAATGTAGCCTGAACTTTTAACAATGTCTACTTTTACATTTGTATTACTTGCTCTGTTTTAGTGGCGGTTTTTTTTTTTCTGATTTTTGCTTTTTAATTGCTTTATTAACTTTACATTTTTCTATGCAAATAGGTGAAACTACACTGTTGACAGAAACTTCGCTTGGGTACCAAGGCAATGTCCAATTAGAAGCTGGTAACATCTGACACATGGAAATTACAAAAGGTTTACAGTAAAGGCATATCAGGAAAATGCAAGGGAAAAGAATAACAGTATTAATCTCATGGGAAATGGCAGGAGTCAAGGCATAAGGCAAAATTCATCATGATGGTCATGATGATTAGAGACATTCATTAATACAGAAATAAATGTGCCGTACTAATGAGATGTTAATAAGGGGGAAACAGGCACAGAGTATATGAGAGGTGTGGTGTATAAAAAAACTCTGCACTACCTTAGCAAACTTTCTGTAAATCTAAAACTGTTCTAAAACAAAGGTTTATTTTTTTAAGTTTTGGGAAGGATCAATACCATTCCACACACACAGACATGTATAGCTTTCTTTAGCTTTATAAAATCCTTTAAAACCTTACCCTAATGAGCTCATGATATATTCAATACAGGATCTGGGAACCAGTTGAATTTAGGGGATTTTTTTTTTAAATCATCTCTATTTTACAAACAAGAGAACTGATACATAAACTGATACAGAGATTGTCACAAATTCACAAAGGCTTCTGATTCTTAGTCCCATACTCCTGCCACTGTATTCTACTATACAAAACTCAAAGATTAAAAAAACAATAACCTTGCCGCCATAATTCTGAAATAATATTCTCTATAGAAAGCAGGAATAGTCAAAACTTAGCGATATGTAAAACAGATAACTAATAACCTGCTGTATAGATGGATGATGTACAGCATAGGGAACTCTATTCAATACTTTGTAATGGCCTATATGGGAAAAGAATCTTAGGAAAAAAAAAAAAAAGTGGAGAGAGAGATATAGATACATAAGTGGCTCACTGTGCTGTACATTTGAAACCAACAACACTGTAAATCAACTATACTCCAATAAATTTTTTAAAATTTAGTTATAAAATACATGGAAAGACTGAGGATGTATTACAAATGAGAGAAGACAATCAAGAAACGCTAAATGTAAACAATGTGGAAACCTGGATGGGATACTGGAACAGAAAAAGGACATCAGTGGAAAAACTGGTAAAATTCAAATAAGGTCTGTGATTTAGTTAATATTATCTTACCAATGATAATTTCTTAGTCTTGATAATTATGTTATGGTTATCATACAAATATTATAGCAGAAAAACATGAGTGAGTAGCATACCAAAACCCTCTACACTATTTTGGGGACTATTCTGTAAGTCTAAAATTAGTTAAAAATAAAAACAAAAAGTAAAAACCTTTTAGTTATCATTATTATTGAAAGCATATTATGAGAAAAAAATCAAAGAGCTAAAAACTGTACTTTTGGAAAGGTAGAATGGAGACTGCTTGTATATATTAAGTAACTCTGAAAGAATCCCCATATAATTAGATTAAACAGTGGTTGTCTTTGAGAAGAAGTGATTTAACTTTTCACTCTGAATCCTTCTGTCCCTTCTGAATGTTGTACTAAAGAAGCAAAATGGAAGATGGAATATAAAGAGTGATTTCAAACTCCCAGGGCACAAACTATAGAAGCAGTAGCGGTGATGATGATAATAATATTTCTTGCCTTTCTCCCCCACAAAAATTTTTTTCAACTCATTCTGATGAATTTAATAAGATTGTTCTTTCCAAAAATAATCAGCAAGGCATCTGATTATCTGCTGGCCTCAACAGGGATTTGAAGAGAAGTAATTTTTTCTGCTTTACCCTGCTTTCAAAACCACATTTAGATCTCTGAAATCCCATTAGTGGTAGGATGACTGTATCATACAAACCAGGGCATAGAGAGGAAGAGGTTGTGGAAAACCTAATTACCCCTGGACAAGAGGTATAAACTAAACAGTCATCCTGGTGAAAATTCACAGATCCTGTGATTATTAAGCCATTCTTAAAATTTGATTTCAATGATCACTATTTTGAACAGTTATTTCATTGTCCAAATCAATTCTTCCTTTCTAAATATTACCTGCTTTTAGAGTGAAATATAGCTTTTCATTTATGCTGATCAGAAATATAAGTTCAAAAAGATCAGACATACACACAATGTGTGAAAGATTTTTTAATGCACGCCCACGTATACATACAGCCAGCTGACTTTCTTTTAACTGCCTCTTCTCTCAAAAAAGGATCAACTTGGGGTAGGTCTTAACTACAAATCAATAGAACCTGACTGACCTGCATATTACTGAAGTACACGGTAGCTTTAGTTCCTTACAGGTCAAGGATTCTGCTTCCAAGCACAGGACAAATGTGGAAATTTTCAATTACAAATTTAGCTGCAGTGATCATTTCAATATAAATAGAGACTAAGGTTGCCCTAAATTGATCCATTTAAATGAATCTTGTTATTTGCTAACCAGTGCTGATTTTGGAATCTACACGATCCCACAGGTTTTCCAGTAATTAACTATATGGTAATTAATACGGAAAATGAGAAATAAAGTAAAGTTTGGGACCATTCTTTAAGGATCACAACCAACAACCCATCATTTCAAATAGCAAAACAAAATATTTAAGACCCCGAAGAGGTGAGCCTCTTCCATCTTCTTATAGTTATTAAAATTTCATACCATTTCTAAAAAAAAATTTTTGATGAAAAGTATTACTCATAGTAAAAGTCGGCAGATCCAAAGTTTCCAATTTGAATCAAATCCATTATTAACAGGAGGATTATACAGACTGAAAATTTAAATCCTGTCTGGCTTTCCTATCTAGACTAGGTATGAGACAAGTTTAAAGTTTTATCTTTGTCAGCTTTATTGTACCACTCATGCAAATCCATCTTAGCACCTGGCTCTAGCTATTAAGCTGCCTGTTATAGATGTTCTTGTCTCGGCTCCAAATCTCTGCAATCAAAATTTATTTTTTCTACTGTATTTACCATCATCCCCTTAGAGACTGTCTAAAGTCACAAAGCGGATATATTAATTGTAGCCCTACATCACAATTCAAATAATATATTTGTTTATAATTTGGACTTTCTAAATTCAAAACATATAATGATGCTGATTTCACCTGCCATGGATTAAAAATGGTTTAGTGTATAGAGCCATACAGAATAGCTTCATATTTCACCTATGAACAAAACCCATTCTCCTCTGACAACAAATAATGAGAATTCATCTCTGTCTCCCTCTCCCTTACCCCCGCCAAGTAAACTAATTCTAGTATGGTCTCAAATCAGAAAGAAAACATCTCAGGATGAAAAACATATCCAAAAAGTAATGGATATTTGGGGAATCCCTTAGTGGTCCAGTGGTCAGGACTCTGAGCTTTCACTGCTAAGGGCCCAGGTTCAATCACTGGTCGGGGAACTAAGATCCCACAAGCTACATGGCTTGGCCATAAAAATAAAGAAATGAACATCCTGGGGGATTACTGATATCATTTTATTAGTATAATAAAAATATATTTAAACTTAGAAACACCACTGCGGTCAATTCCTCAAAAACCCAAGTTCTTCACTATTGTTTTCATCATCATACAGTCTGATTTCCAATGACTTTCAGTACATTACTATAAAGCCAAAGATGTCTGAAGTCAGACACCAGAAATCAAATCAGTCTGCTGGGGGTGGAGGTGGGAGTAGGGCTGTGTGTGTCTGCTAGGGGTGTGTGTGTGTGTGCTTACTCACTCAGTTGTGTCCAATTATGGGTGTGTATGTGTGTTTACTCACTCAGTTGTGTCCAATTATGGGTGTGGGTGTGGGTGTGCGCGCGCACTTACTCACTCAGTTGGGACCCTGGGCTGTAGCCCGCCAGGTTCCTCTGTTCATGGGCTTTTTCAGGCAAGAATACTGGAGAGAGTTGCCATTTTCCTCCTCCAGGGGATCTTCCCAATCCAGGGATTGAACTCGTGTCTCTTCTGTCTCCTGCACTGCAGGCAGATTCTTTACCCGCTGAGCCATCCATAACCTTAGGCAGATTACCAAACCACTCACTGGGCTTAGGCCTGTTTCCCCAGCTATCAAATCCAGATGATGACACTACTGTATTACTGCATAGCTTTTGAGATTCAAAGAGTTTTAAAAAAGTAATAAATTATTATTTCAAGACATTGTTGAGGCCAGTCAGTAACCCAGAAAAATAAATCCACTTACTAAATTTAACTCTATGTAATTTGGTAGGAGAGATAATTTGCTAAGCAATCTCAGTAAGTATCTAAGAATTTGAAAACACACTACACTGAGTCAAGGGTATGAGCATATCACACCCTGGTCTAAAAATACATGTACATCTGTTTGACATATCAAATTTTCTGGATAATTGGACTAGATCAAGAAAGGACTGGTTTCCAAAAACTCACTACACTGAAAAATTTGTATCTTTTAAAAACCCCACAGGAGAAACAGACCTTTTTCAGAAATGCAGGCATAATCAGGAAACTATTTCTGAGGCGTTCAAAAAGATATGGAGACAGTAGTTAAGAAGTCCTGTGGGATCCACATCAATGCTTATTATTTCTTTCACCACTCGCTGGTACGATAAATGACTAGACATGTGACAAAAATTCTGCACTAGTCCACAGAAAAACAATGTGTATATACAATATGACACACAAAAGAAAACTCACAACTAAGATTGCTATAATTAATATATACAATATAAAACAAAGTGAGATTACAAACCTCCATTCCTGAAATATCCTTCAATTGCCTTTATAGGATATCACAGAACTAACTGTTCAACTGTTAGATAATCCACAGCACAGCAGGAAGTTGATCCCCCAAGTTGGACATAATCCTCAGACTCTATGTTCTTTCCTACATACGTGCCTCTGCTGCTAAGTCGCTTCAGTCGTGTCCGACTCTGTGCGACCCCATAGACGACAACCCACCAGGCTCCCCTGTCCCCGGGATTCTCCAGGCAAGAACACTGGTGTAGGCTGCCATTTATTTCTCCAACGCATGAAAGTGAAAAGTGAGAGTGAAGTTGCTCAGTCATGCCGGACTCTTAGTGACCCCATGGACTGCAGCCCACCAGGCTCCTCCGTCCATGGGATTTTCCAGGCAAAAGAGTACTGGAGGGGGGTGCCATTGCCTTCTCCATATGTGCCTCTACTTAACCATTAATTCAAATATCTGAGCAACTTGTAGGTGCCAGACCCTGAACCAATTCTAGAAAAATGAATAAGAAAGAATCTGCATTCAAGGAGTTCTACATCCAGGGAGATGAGATAAATTATAAGCATTATAATATAATAAAATAATAAGTATCATAAAGTATACAGTAGGAGAGATAAAAACAACACAGTGGTTAAAGGCTGAGACTAGTTCAAACTACTTGAAAGCTATCTCTTTGACTCACTAGCTGTGTGAAGTGGGTAAGTTTTTCATTTGTAAAATAGAGATAAAAATAGAACCTACCTAACTGGGAGATTGTACGAGATAATAAGCATAACATAGTGCCCAACAGAGAGCACTCTGTACTGTTAGCTGCTACTATTACTAATAAAAGTGCTGTTACTGAAATATGACCAAAGAAAATAAGCAACTAACTGCCTAGGGAAGATGTCACAGACACAACTAATTGAGTCTTGAAGAATGAGTGGTAAGAATTCCAGAGAGGTAGGAGCATATGCAAAAACAAAAACAAGAAAAAGCCTAGCAGGTCCAGATAAAAACAGAAACTACAGGATGGCAAGACAATGACAGGGCAAGAAAAGAAACACATCTGTTACAATGGCACCAGATGCTTAACAGTCTCAAAAGCCAAGTTAGTGCATTTGGATTTTATTCTTGAAACAATCAGGAATGACAGGAAAAGTCGTATTTTAGGAGAGAACAAGGTTCAAATCTGAGTTTACTGTGTGGCCTCAATTTCTGTTTTCTCTTCTGTAAAGGGAAGGATACCACCACCTCGCTTGGATGGTTACTTAGATAAATATCTCCCAAATGCCTTGGCACAAACCCTGTCATTTAATACTATTCAACAAACAGTAGCTGACAGTTTCATCACTAGATTCCACAGCAGTCAACTTCTGATGCTATAATGGTCATGGATACATTTTGACACCATATTTTGACAGTATCCAGTAGAAGTACCACTCTTCTCTACCATCTACTCTTCTACTGGAATAAATGAAAAAAATAGACTGATTTTTAAAAACCTTTTCTCATCCTTTTTTATATTTTATGATGCCATGCCAACAAACAGGAACTCAATAAATGACTGGGAAATGGAATGGAATTTCTGGTAGACCTATGAACAGCAGGCAGGCAAATAAGTCATAAATGACCAATTAAGCTTATAAAGGTGAGATACTCCTGGGGGGAAAAAATTAACGATAAGCATACCAACTACTTCCAACCAGTTAGTTAACTGGTAAAAAATGCTGCCAAGTATTAAAGAGAAACAATACTTTGCATAATGTAGACAATACCAACATTCATCACCTCAAAGGGGCCAATCTATAAGTCACAGCAGCAAGAATGCTACAAAAGAAATCAGAAGATTTAAGTTCAAAACTCAGGCCTGTACTAGACAAGTTTCCTCATCTCTAATAGACTTACTACCTACTCTATTCACCGTGCTGAGTTACTGGGAGAATTAGACAAGACTGTATACAAGGGCAGTTATTAAAGTGTCATGACAGTATGCAACTACACAATATTACCATTCTAATATCCAGGTCAGACGATTTTACAACATCCTGGTGCCTCAGTTTCCTAACTTCCTTTCCTAAAATGATCCTGATGTCCATTCTACCGTAGCCATTTCACTCTCATGGTCATTACGACTTCAACTCCTCCATTATCTCTATTTCAAACACTGTGCTCTCTCGCCACAACCTTCTGTCTTTCCAACTCAATTCCTCTAGCACCTCCACTCCAAGAATCCTTCAGCCTCATCAGAACCTACGACCCACTGATTCAACGTTCTCTACCCTTAACCCTCGAAGTCCTCACTTGTCTCTCGGCCAAGCTTAAAATCACATAGTCCACTATTATAATCATTCCCTTGTATACACCTTCTATTCTACTCCTTTGCCCCCATTCACATTAATTCCGGTTAATGGAGACCGGTCATCACAGCTTTAACAGTATGCGTAGCACATCTAACAGAACTCTATCTAAATCAGTCTTCCTACCTCTATTCCCCTGCTTAACACTTTAAATAACTAGTACACACCTGCTTACAGCATTGAAATAAAACTTTTGTAGCCCTAGCTTTTCCTTTTCCCGTTCCCAATGGTTTATTCATTGTCCTTTAAAAAAAAAACAAAACCACAATCAACTCTGCTAGTTTGACCTCAACATTTTTACCCTGGCTATTTTCTCCAGCTGAATGCCTCCCTATCTTCTCCTTTGCAAGGATGCAAACCCATCTTTCAAGACCCAGTTTAAATGTTTCAGAAAGGCACACTTAATCATCCCACTTTAAGGGTTGTCTTTCTCCCTTCTGCTGCTGCTGCTGCTGCTGCTGCTGCTGCTAAGTCGCTTCAGTCGTGTCCGACTCTGTGCGACCCCATAGACGGCAGCCCACCAGGCTCCCCCGTCCCTGGGATTCTCCAGGCAAGAACACTGGAGTGGGTTGCCATTTCCTTCTCCAATGCATGAAAGTGAAAAGTGCAAGTGAAGTCGCTCAGTCGTGTCCGACCCTCGGCGACCCCATGGACTGCAGCCTTCCAGGCTCCTCTGCCCATGGGATTTTCCAAGCAAGAGTACTAGAGTGGGGTGCCATTGCCTTCTCCTCTTTCTCCCTTAGGGTTTTGCATTTATTTACTGTAATACTATTTATCTGATAATCGTATTAGTCTTGTTTATAATACGTACTGTTTTTACTTTTGGTATCTCCCCAGATATAACAATAGCTCCCTAAAAAACACCACTTCTTAATCAACTCCCCCAAAGACATAATCATACATACAATTCTTAAAACAAACACTTCAAATACTGTTTTAACAACTTTTCAAAAAATTAACATATTCTAAAAAATATTTCTGAAGTAAATATACCTTTTTGTATCTCTTGTGCAGATGAATCCCTAAAGTAGTATTAATTAGATTTTCAACTACTTCTGTCCCTTTTATACTCCATAATTTTACTCATAGGAACAAGATAAGTTATTGACACTACAGCATGTAATCCACAAGCATCAGCTTTAGTTTCTATAGTCAAGACCTAAAGTATCAAATTAATTTACTGATTTTATCAGTAGTGACTATAAAAAGGGTGAAAAATTAACCCTCTCTCTCTCATCAACTCTGGAAAAATAATATCAAATGAACCAGGAGATATGAATACTGACTTTTCCAACAATCATTATTTAAAATGTCAGATACAGAAAATGATCAATCACTTTTCTCTATAACAACTTTAAACCTGGAGAGCTATTTTGTATTCCAGTTCTAATTAACAGAGACATAAACTGAAATCCCCCCTTGAAATCAACATAATTGCTTTAGCAAGGATCACAAAAATAATTGGAAACTCATGAGACAAGAGTAATTGTAATATTACAAAGGTAAATTTCTGGTCACTTGAGTGACACAAAATACAAGATTTACCTTACTCTAACATTGTTGGTAAAAAAAAGAATTCAGGCAAATAATAGGAAACTCTGTTTGGAGCCCAAATGTTAATTTCTTACTCACTACAGCGCATACTAAAACATTATGTGCTATTAACCTGTGTACAATGCCAAAGTAACTTTAGCTATACTTTTTTTCTCAAACATTTCTAAATTAGATATAAAATACTAAGTGTATGTTAAATCTCAAAGAAATCATTTTGTATAGGCATAACAATACAGTATATTCAGCTTAGGCATATTTAATTTTTTGCACTGATTAATACAACATGTATTAAGCACATTTGGTTAGACTTCCACAGTTAAATGGACAATTCACTTTTTATAACTGGAAAATCATTACAACATCTTCTGGTATTCACTGCGATATCAAATCAATGCCTTCTTTCAGTATTTGTGGTGGTCATTTATGCCTTTAGTAACTGCCATGAGTCAACTTTCACTTAATACTAAATGGCAATGCTAATATGAAAAGAGAATGCCAGACATAAAAATATCAAGCAGTTTCAAGGAAGGAATTTTAACAGAATTCAAGAACTGGATGTCTATCTCAAGCTGGAATTCACTTTCACTAACAAAATATTAGAAACTTATTAAGTCACAAGAGCAAATATGAAACCTCTACATGGAGGGGTTCAAGATTTCATGAACTTTTTTTTTTTCCGAAAATGGTAATCTTGACCACATCAAGAAAACAAACCGTCCTTTATTCATTTTATCATGTTATCTAAATAGACTGAATTAATATGGAAATTATCCCAGCGACGAAGCAGCACAATCGAGGTAGCCAGTTATATATGCTTTTAAATTTTTTTTAAGTCACAAATGTTAGTTCTGGTTAGTTAACTTATAAATAGACCTGAGAAAATGTGATAAAAATATCTCTCACAGTACTTTAATGAGAATTTTGTGACATATACAGAATAAAAGGAAGGACTACAACAGAACACTTATTTTTCCATAACTTTATTGCCACTCAGCCTAATGATATATTTACCTAGATATCTTTCTTCTTGGTCTTCCATACCTACTTTAAAATGAAATAAGTAAGGCTGCCATCAAATGAAGCCCTATGGTCACAGTTCTTGCCAACCCCATCCTCCCTTTGAGGAAGGTTGTAATAAATGTCTTTCTCTCTGATGTTATTTCTTAATATGTCTCATGTTTTTAAATGCCTTTTGCCTTAAATATATATATACCCTGTACCCTTGAAATCACAACCAGGGAGACTTCCTTTATGTTGACCTTACTTTGGTCACTCTTAATCCCTTGAGAATACACTAACCAGTAATTGTGCATTTGCTAATAACTGTACCAATGCATGGTGAGTATATTGAAGTTTGTACAGCTTTGATTCCAGGCCTTTCCACCTATCATCATGTGTATGGGAATCGAAACAGTAATGATTTTGCGTAAGTTTCAACATCCTAAGCAAACCTGACAATGATTTTCACAGCCAGTGGTATTTTTCAGAGGATAGGAAACAGAGGTTAGAACATTTGCCAATGTGTGATCTCTGGCATGTCTGCATTAGAACGCCAACTGTGTTACACAGTCCCACATAGAAAATATACTTCTATGACCTAAATATTTTAAAACTGTAAACCTCCTGACAATGGTCCCAATTAAGAATTATCTGAAAGTCACATCCTGGTGTCACATATGAAACACAAAAAACATACTACATAAAAGTAACACAGCTTATTGCTGTATACCACTATGATTACTATATACAGAAAGTTACAGAAAGTTCTTGGGTAATCTCTACACTTTTATTGTGACCTTTAAGATAGTTGTTTTTTTCATTACTTTATCACTTACTGATCTATTACTGTAGCTCCTTTTCATTAGAAATCTCAAGCAGAATGCATTCAGAACGAGAGGAAATGAGAAACTACTTGAAATCACCAGTCCTCTGCAAGCACACAAGCTGAAGAACATTTCCTCACTAACATTCAGCTGCATCATCATTAATAGCTGCGCAACCACTAAATGCTAAGCAGTGTGTAAATATACCTCATTGCTGTACATCACAGAACAAAAAATACTTTCTTTAGTGAACTTGGAATTCAAAGTGTTGAAAATATATCTACATTTGTAAATTATACCATGCTATTTTCCACTAGTTTCTGTAACATTTCAATCTGTGAACAAATATGCCTTAATCTGGTAAATGTAGGCAGAAGTCATGTCTCATTCAGAAATTGAGGTCAGATTCTTAAAGAAGTAGTTAAAACTCTTAAAGCATTTAAAAAATAAATACATCAGCCCAAACCACGAAGATTTCCAAAGATAAAACACCACTTAAAGGGGGTATTTTTAAATAATGTCAGAACTAAGACAACAGTTAACAATATATCCTCTATGACAAAGGGTAACATCACTGTCAGAAGCCTTCCTAGAAGCCCTTGGGAGACCAACAAGAAACAGATATGGACAAAATGCAACAGAGTAGAAACTGTAATTGTATCACCTCTCTGAAAGCTCATTTATTCTTTGTGACCTATAAGTTTTTCCTCCATATTTGATGACTCAGTTACAGTTATATAAAATATACAATTGCCAGTAAAGTTATTGGTCATGAGTACAGGTTCAAAAGTCAAAAAGCACGAGTCTAAATCCTGGTTCTGCCATTACCAGCTGCGGATTCTTGGTCAAGTTATTTAACTATCTGTACCTGAGCTTCCTCATTTGAAAGTAAGAGTAACACTACGCACCTCATAGAGTTATTGGAAGATTAGGAGACAACACATGTAAAGTCCACAGAACAGTACCTGTTTGTTATTAAAATGAAGTTATCAAATGTTTTCAAACATGTCCCTGATATTAATGATTACTCTTTATATTCGTAAGTGCTTCAAGTAATATGCCAATTAGGCTCCTCTCTATATTATATAATACACCTTTGAAACTTTTAAGTGTTCACAAAATCTAATAGTGAAGCCTCCTCTGACTCATACTAAATTCAAGAGACAATCCTTAAACTCCCCAAAATTTGCACCTAATGGTAAATTGGTAAAGAGTGAAACTCTACAATTCTAAATTCCCTTGCCAAATTAAAGACAAGAAAATGATAGTCATCTAGAACTTACCAGAGAAGGTGCACAGAAAAATTTCCACTGCTAGAGATCTGTTTAAAGAAACAGGATCTATGTACTGTATCTGGAAACCTACTTTGGATTTGTTTTCAAGTGCACTCAGTAGCTTCACCTCATTTATCACTTAAAGCCTTAAAAGGCCAAGTTAATTTTGAATAACCTGACCTTGAACAATGTTTCAGATATGCTATATGCAGGAGGTTCCTAGGGCATTTTCTCTCCAATAACTTTAAATCAAATGACATCATTAATGAAAATTCAACTACATTTTCCCCTTTATTGAAACACTCAGAAAAAATAGTACTTAAAATATTTTAAAATGATTTAAAAAAATGTTAGCACAATAATTTACAGAAGTTCTAACATCCTGTAATTGTCTAATAGGTTTTCATTACTAATATCCTATTTACCCATAATGCTGGGACATCTGAATCTTAAAAACCAACATTTACCTGGCTGACACAATACAGCAGAAATTGGTTATACCAATATAGAAGCAGTAGGTAAAACATATGTAATATCTTCAAAGGCCTACCAAGCAACCAAAAGCATATGGTATATACACAACTAAAGCATGAGAAGAGAAAGTCATTTAACTTGAAAAAGGAGAAGCTTTCCTCAATTTATTCAGGTGACTGCATTCATTTTCTGTTCTCCAGTTTTCAAATCTTTTAAGGTCCTGAAAATCCTGCCTGTTCAACACTGCTGAAATCCTGTGGTTAACATTTTCCCACAATACTTATTTGTCCGTATTATCTATTTTCAATTTTAAGTGACCTTCAAACTCTCTCTGAAAAGCACTAGAAGATTTTAATTATTAACATGTCTTCTTAAAAACTACCAATAAAACCCCCACATCTTGCAGCCTACTCTTATTTTATGGTGCTCCCTAAAGAAACAAAAAATCTCACCTTTCCCAAGGATCAAATAGCTAGTAAGAAAAAAAGAAAAAAAAAAAAAAAGGCGAATAAGAACTGCTTTAAAATTCCCAGGACCTGCATTCCATCTTTAAACACCTTGAGATCCTGTACTGTGCTG
The DNA here is from genome assembly GCF_032405125.1 of Capricornis sumatraensis. NCBI lineage: Eukaryota > Metazoa > Chordata > Mammalia > Artiodactyla > Bovidae > Capricornis > Capricornis sumatraensis. Next base: position 94,412,764 of record NC_091076.1, read on the forward strand.
CAGCTATTCAGCAGGCGCACGATCACAAGGCTTTTCAACAGCCTTAGGATCTACTACTGTTGCAAAACTTCTCTTCAGAGGTCTAGGTACTAGATTGTTACATTGTTGCCTTCACTGCTTTACCTGTTTAGTTACCAACCCAAACATCCGGCAGAATTCAAACCCTTCAACTACCTTCCTAAACCTATCTAGAGTATTCCCATGTAACTTTGAGAAAGAGCTGCAGCGGGATAATAACGAGTTCGGACGTTCATCGCTTGAACCAAACTGCTGTTGCCAGGGTCTGCGGTAGTAATGCAGGGGTTTCTTTGAGACTAAGGACGTCATTTACCCTAGAAATAGCCCATCTCTACTAAATCCCTTTTAGTCGCTGAGATTTCTGCGGTAACAATGCTCAACAGGAAGGTACTCGAAACAGCCGAAAGACGTGTTGTTCTAATTTGGCCTTAATTTTTTCCTCAATCATGCTAGCCACGGCAAGGACATTTTTCCATACAACGTTTGCAACTGAAGAAAGAAAAATGAAGCTGTTGGTAGCAGTCACCACCTGCTTGTAAAGTCCATTATCGTGATGCTTTTTACAAATCTCTCAAGGTAGCATTTGGGGCTAAGCTTACATCGACCATCCTTCTGTAACTTACTGTTTTCCAAGCCCATTTAACGACGTAATGACAACAGCAACATTTACGCTCAGGGAAATCTCAATGTTTGACTACCACGGAGGCGTCTGATAACTAAAGCCCCCCTTTTCCGGGTGAGGAAATGGAAAAATAGACAATGAAAGCGATTTGTTACAGTGAGCAAAGAGGGAGAAGGACCCCATGAAGAGACGTGCGAGCAAAATCCAGGGGTTTAGGAGCCCCAATCTCAGCAACACTCGCCCCAAAACCTCCCACCCCACCCCACCCCCCGCTTTCCCCTGGGAGCCAGCCCAGCGCCCGCACACGCTGGGCACACCCGAGGGCAGCACAGCCACCCCACCCAGCGGCCAGGCTGGGGCTCCCAAACCCGCAGACCAAACAGGACAAGGCCGCAAACCCAGCGGTCCGTAAGATACAGAGTGAGAGAAGATGCGGCCTCGCCTCAAACCCGGAGGCCCCCAGAGGAATCGCAGGCGGGAGAAAAGGGACCAGGTTCGGAAGCCACAGCAGAGCCCCGAGCGAAAGAAAACTGGGAGTGGGGGATGAGGAGGTTCTGGTTCGGCCAGCGCCTTCCCCGGACCTCGGCGACGCCCGTGTTTACCTGAAAGTCTCGGTCCTCGTTGAAGCGGGAGAAGCGGTCCGCCATTTTGCCGCCTTCACTCCTCTCAGGACGACACTCCGGTTCGCTCCTTCCCTCCCGCGACACCCGCCCCCTCGCTCTCCTTCTGTGTTCCCCGCCTCCTCCCACGCCCACCCGCGCGCGCAGGCGAGGGAGGGAGGAAGCGAGAATGCGTATCCCGACCTGAGCCCCGACGGCGCAGGCGCCTTTCTAACCTGGAGGCGGAACCTTCCCTCGCCCCTCGGCTTCGCGCGCGACCCAAAGCGACCCCGGCGCCGCGCGTGCGTACTCGCGCTAGAGGGCCGCAAGCGCTTCCGGAGAGAAAGGTCACGAGGGGACGCTGAGCGCCTGGATCCGGATGTTTTCCTTCAGTTCGCTTCTGTTAGTGGGTTATCTCTTTTTGTCCGCTCGTTTGCCTGAATACACAGAAGCCCACCCTCTGCTTTCTTCACCAAAGAACAGCATAATGTAGTGGTCGAAAGCGCAGATTTTGGAGCCAGACTTCTTAGTTTAGAATCCTGGTTTACCTTGAAGATTAATCGTCGGACGAGACAGCAAATATCCCTTCTCTCACAAGGCCTACATTCCAGTGGGGAAAATGAAATAAATAATAAAATAATTACATAATTTTAAAAATTAACTAGTACTAGGGGAAAAAAAAACACAAACAGGGTGAAGAGAGCAACGACCTCCGAAACGACCTTTGATCCAAGAAGCAGCAAGGGGCATGCTGCTTTGGGACCGAGAGAACCTTTAGACCCAAAGGGCCAAAGACTGCTAATAACGTGGCATTTTCAAGCGATCGCTTGAGAGTATTTCTCAAGAGACAACAGTTGATCCAAATAAACTACAGCTCTCTGGACTTCAGTTTCCTTTTTAAAAATAAGGAAATTAGGGTGCTCGGGGCTGATGCACTGGGATGACCCAGAGGGATGGGATGGGGAGGAAGGTGGGAGGGGGGTTAGGATGGGGAATACATGTATACCCGTGGCCGATTCATGGCAATGTATGGCAAAACCACTACAATATTGTAATTAGCCTCCAATTAAAATGAATAAATTTACTAAAAAAATAAGGAAATTGAATTTGGTAATCTCTACTGCCCCTGCCTAGCACTGACTTTGTACGGTTTATGAATCAGATTTTTCCATCCTTTGACCTTCCTGAGCACCACACCTAGCCCTCCAGCCCCCTTAGCCAAAATACATAAAACAGGAGAGGTGGCAGGACTTTTAAAAAAAGAATGTGATGTGCTAAGTCGCTTTAGTTTTGTCCAGCTCTGTGCAACCCTGTGGACTGTAGCCTGTCAAGCTGCTATGCCCATGAGATTCTCCAGGCAGGAATACAGGACTGGGTTGCCAGTACCCTCCTGCAGGGGATCTTTGACCCAGCGATAGAACCCACATCTCTAATTTCTCTTGCATTGGCAGGCCGGGTCTTTACCACTAGTGCCACCTTGAAAAGTAGTTGACAGAAATCACACGTTGGATAAATGGCTCTTACCCAACCCTTAGAGAGTCAAATGTTTTGAGAATGTGTATATCTTCTATTCCCTTGTTGTTACCCTCTGCCTCACTTTACCCCCAGTCCAAGCAGAATACAGTGCTAAGCAGTGAAAAGAGCTCCCTATTTAAGGAGAGGCAGAACACACATAATTGAAACATTAAAAAGACCCTTTCAGGGTAAATAGGGTAGAATGAATTCCATGCAGTCACAAGACACATTTACCTCTTCTCCCTCTGCCAGCCCCACTGAAATGACAGTTAAAAGGATGAGAAGGGAATAAGCTCCCATGAACAAACAGATCTGAAGAAGGGACAATAGCAAACAAGCGATGTCAACAACATTTGGAAGCTGGAGAGAATAGATAAATGGAAATGACTTAAGCAAAATGGAGAAAACAAAGTCCTGGAGTAGGGAAGCCAGGAAACAAACTGACTTGAGGCTAAGGTGTAGCAGAGAAGCTCAAGAATTGGAATTGCCAGGTACCACTGAAGGTGAGGGTGTAAATGGGGTTGAACACTAGAGGACTGGTTACAAAGCAGTTCAGGGAGCAGTTAGACTGTAAATCCCTTTCCCACCCAGGTAACAACGGGAGGGTTCTTCTCTGAAAAGACTGAACCACTGAGGCTTCATGTGATAGCAAAGGAGGGAGATATGCTAAAAATGGGAAGTTTTGGTAGACAGCAACATTCTGATCACAGAGTTGGCCTTCTCCCAGTGAGAGACTATACCATCTGTAGGCTGGGAGGGGAGAAAAAAAGCACAACCTAAAAGTTAAGAGTTAATGCTTCATTCTGGCTTCCCTGGTGGCTCAGAGGGTAAAGAATCTGCCTGCAATGCGGGAGACGTGGGTTCGATCCCTGGGTTGGGAAGATGCCCTGGAGGAGGGCATGACAACCCACTCGAGTATTCTTGCCTGGAGAATCCCAATGGACAGAGGAACCTGGCGGGCTACTGTCCATGGTCTATTATGGTCTATGGTCACAAACAGTTGGACACAACTGAGCAACTAAGCTCACCATGTTTTATTCAGCAGATATTCTGAGGATTTCAAGCCTGGGAGATACTACTCTCAGGTCACTCTGAGGAACTTCTCTGAAGAGGGGAGGGGAGGAGCCAGGATCTATAGAAGTTTTTGCAGTAAAGACCAGGTAGTCAGGATATCAAAAGATTACTATTAATTAAAGAAAAGCAGATATCTCAAGTTAAAGAACTTAGCACTTTTCTATGTACAGGAAGATGCAAGAGTCTGGGCTCACTGATGATGCACCTCAGCTCTCTGGTGCCAGTATCCTGTGCTTTCTCATCCTGAGTTTCCTGAGGGTGAACCCTTGGGCATGGCTGAAGCCATGGACATTCTGTTACAACCTGAATTCCCTTAGGGCTCACTGTTCAGTTCAGTTCAGTTCAGTCGCTCAGTCATGTCCCACTCTTTGTGACCCCATGAATCGCAGCACGCCAGGCCTCCCTGTCCATCACCATCTCCTGGAGTTCATTCAGACTCACGTCCATCAAGTCCATGATGCCATCCAGCCATCTCATCCTCGGTCATCCCCTTCTCCTCCTGCCCCCAATCCCTCCCAGCATCAGAGTCTTTTCCAATGAGTCAACTTTTCGCACGAGGTGGCCAAAGTACTGGAGCTTCAGCTTTAGCATCATTCCTTCCAAAGAAATCCCAGGTTGATCTCCTTCAGAATGGACTGGTTGGATCTCCTGGCAGTCCAAGGGACTCTCAAGAGTCTTCTCCAACACCACAATTCAAAAGCATCAATTCTTCGGTGCTCAGCCATCTTCACAGTCCAACTCTCACATCCATACATGACCACTGGAAAAACCATAGCCTTGACTGACAGACCTTAGTTGGCAAAGTAATGTCTCTGCTTTTGAATATGCTATCTAGGTTGGTCATAACTTTTCTTCCAAGGAGTAAGCGTCTTTTAATTTCATGGCTGCAGTCACCATCTGCAGTGATTTTGGATCTCCAAAAAATAAAGTCTGACACTGTTTCCACTGTTTCCCCATCTATTTGCCATGAAGTGATGGGACCGGATGTCATGATCTTCATTTTCTGAATGCTGAGCTTTAAGCCAACTTTTTCCCTCTCCTCTTTCACTTTCATCAAGGGGCTTTTTAGTTCCTCTTCACTTTCTGTCATAAGGGTGGTGTCATTTGCATATCTGAGGTTATTGATATTTCTCCCAGCAATCGTGATTCCAGCTTGTGTTTCTTCCAGTCCAGCGTTTCTCATGATGTACTCTGCATATAAGTTAAATAAGCAGGGTGACAATATACAGCCTTGACGTACTCCTTTTCCTATCTGGAACCAGTCTGTTTTCATGTCCAGTTCTAACTGTTGCTTCCTGATCTACATACAGATTTCTCAAGAGGCAGGTTAAGTGGTCTGGTATTCCCATCTCTTTCAGAATTTTCCACAGCTTATTGTGATCCACACAGTCAAAGGCTTTGGCATAGTCAATAAAGCAGAAAAAGATGTTTTTCTGGAACTCTCTTGCTTTTTCCATGATCCAGCAGATGTTGGCAATTGGATCTCTGGTTCCTCTGCCTTTTCTAAAACCAGCTTGAACATCAGGGAGTTCATGGTTCACGTATTGCTGAAGCCTGGCTTGGAGAATTTTGAGCATTACTTTACTAGCATGTGAGATGAGTGCAATTGTGCGGTAGTTTGAGCATTCTTTGGCATTGCCTTTCTTTGGGATTGGAATGAAAACTGACTTTTTCCAGCCCTGTGGCCACTGCTGAGTTTTCCAAATTTACTGGCATATTGAGTGCAGCACTTTCACAGCATCATCTTTCAGGATTTGAAACAGCTCAACTGGAATTCTATCACCTCCACTAACTTTGTTCGTAGTGATGCTTTCTAAGGCTCACTTGACTTCACATTCCAAGATGTCTGGCTCTAGATGAGTGATCATATCATCATGATTACCTGGGTAGTGAAAATCTTTTTTGTACAGTTCTTCCTTGTATTCTTGCCACTTCTTCTTAATATCTTCTGCTTCTGTTAGGTCCAGACCATTTCTGTCCTTTATCAAGCCCATCTTTGCATGAAATGTTCCCTTGGTATCTCTAATTTTCTTGAAGAGATCTCTAGTCTTTCCCATTCTGTTGTTTTCCTCTATTTCTTTGCATTGATCGCTGAAGAAGGCTTTCTTACCTCTTCTTGCTATTCTTTGGAACTCTGCATTCAGATGCTTATATCTTTCCTTTTCTCCTTTGCTTTTCGCCTCTCTTCTTTTCACAGCTATTTGTAAGGCCTCCCCAGACAGCCATTTTGCTTTTTTGCATTTCTTTTCCATGGGGATGGTCTTGATCCCTGTCTCCTGTACGTCACGAACCTCATTCCATAGTTCATCAGGCACTCTATCTATCAGATCTAGGCCCTTAAATCTATTACTCACTTCCACTGTATAATCATAAGGGATTTGATTTAGGTCATACCTGAATGGTCTAGCGGTTTTCCCTACTTTCTTCAATTTCAGTCTGAATTTGGTAATGAGTTCATGATCTGAGCCACAGTCAGCTCCCGGTCTTGTTTTTGTTGACTGTATAGAGCTTCTCCATCTTTGGCTGCAAAGAATATAATCAATCTGATTTTGGTGTTGACCATCTGGTAATGTCCATGTGTAGAATCTTCTCTTGTGTTGTTGGACGAGGGTGTTTGCTATGACCAGTGCATTTTCTTGGCAAAACTCTATTAGTCTTTGCCCTGCTTCATTCCGCATTCCAAGGCCAAATTTGCCTGTTAGTCCAGGTGTTTCTTGACTTCCTACTTTTGCATTCCAGTCCCCTATAACGAAAAGGATATCTTTTTTGAGTGTTAGTTCTAAAAGGTCTTGTAGGTCTTCATAAAACCGTTCAGCTTCAGCTTCTTCAGCGTTACTGGTTGGGACATAGACTTGGATAACTGTGATATTCAATGGTTTGCCTTGGAGACGAACAGAGATCATTCTATCGTTTTTGAGATTGCATCCAAGTACTGCATTTCAGACTCTTTTGTTGACCATGATGGCTACTCCATTTCTTCTGAGGGATTCTTGCCCACAGTAGTAGATATAATGGTCATCTGAGTTAAATTCACCCATTCCAGTCCATTTTAGTTCACTGATTCCTAGAATGTTGACATTCACCCTTGCCATCTCCTGTTTGACCACTTCCAATTTGCCTTGATTCAGGGACCTGACATTCCAGGTTCCTATGCAATATTGCTCTTTACAGCATCAGATCTTGCTTCTATCACCAGTCACATCCACAACTGGGTATTGTTTTTGCTTTGGCTTCATCCCTTCATTCTTTCTGGAGTTATTTCTACACTGATCTCCAGTAGCATATTGGGCACCTACTGACCTGGGGAGTTCCTCTTTTGGTATCCTATCATTTTGCCTTTTCATACTGTTCATGGGGTTCTCAAGGCAAGAATACTGAAGTGGCTTGCCATTCCCTTCTCCAGTGGACCACGCTCTGTCAGACCTCTCCACCGCGACCCACCCATCTTGGGTGGCCCTGCAGGCTCACTGTTAGGGAGGTTATAATGTGGGCTTGATGGATGCAACATCCTTTGTTTACTGTACATCTCTTCCTGTTGGGATCCTTGTTCATATTGTGAATGAAAAATATGTTGCCTGCCATATCAGGTAAAAGATAATACATTCCTCAAGCCACTACATCCCCTCTAGGTGAGCCCTGAAGGGATTTAGAAAAGACAGAGGAACCAGAGGTCAAATTGCCAACATCTATTGGATTGTAGAGAAAGCAAGAGAATTCTAGAAAAACATCTACTTCTGCTTCAGTGACTATGCTAAAGACTCTATGGATCACAACAAACTGGAAAATTCTTAAAGAGATGGGAATACCAGACCATATTATCTGTCTCCTGAGAAAGCTGTATGCAGGTCAAGAAGCAACAATAAGAACCAGACATGGAACAATGGGTTGGTTCAAAATTGAGAAAAGAGTTCATCAAGGCTGTATATTGTCACCCTGCTTATTTAACTTATATGCAGAGTACATCATATGAAATGCCAGGCTGGATGAATCTGAAGCTGGAATCAAGACTGTCAGGAGAAACATCAACAACCTCAGATATGCAGATGATACCACTTTAACAGCAGAAAACAAAGAGGAACTGAAGAGCCTCTTGATGAGGGTGAAAGAAGAGAGTGAAAAAGCTGGCTTAAAACTCAACATTCGAAAAACTAAGATCATGGCATGCAGTCCCATCACTTCATGGCAAATGGACGGGGGAAAAATGGAAACAGTGACAGACTTTATTTTCTTGGACTTCAAAATCACTGTGGATGGAAACTGCAGCCATGAACTTAAAAGACGCTTTCTCCTTGGAAAAAAAGCTATGACAAATCTAGACAACTTGTTAAAAAGCAGAGACATCACTTTGCTGACAAAGGTCCATGTAGTCAAAGCCACGGTTTTTCCAGTAGTCGTGTACTGATGTGAGAGTTGAACCATAAAAAAGGTTGAGCGCTGAAGAATTGATACTTTCCAATTGTGGTGCTGGAGACTGCACCCTTGGACTGCCAGGAGATCAAACCAGTCAGTTCTAAAGGAAATCAACCCTGAGTATTCACTGGAAGGACTGATGCTGAAACTGAAGCTCCAGTATTTGGCCACCTGATACAAAGAGCCAACTCATTGGAAAAGACCATGATGCTGCAAAGAATGAGAGCAGGAGGAGGGGGTGACAGGAGGAGATAGTTGGATGGCATCATTGACACAATGGACGTGAGTCTGAGCAAACTCTGAGAGACAGTGAAGGACAGGGAAGTCTGGCATGCTGCAGTCCATGGGGTTGCAAAGACTCAGACATGACTTAGCAACTGCACAATAACAACAACCCTTCATTAATGTTCACACATTTAATCTCTAAATCATCTAAATAGCTGATAACATAAATATCAACACCAAAATTGCAACTAGCTGTTGAATAACCATTAACAGAAGGATGCTGGAACCTACCAGGAAAAGATATCCCACATCCAAAGACAGAGAAGAAGCTGTAGCAAGATGGTAGGAAGGGCACCATCACAATAAAATCAAACCCCTCACCCACTGGGTGGGTGGCCCACAAACTGGAGAACAATAATACCAAAGAAGTTCTCCCACTGTTGTGAAGGTTCTGAACCCCACATCAGGCTTCCCAGCCTGGGGATGTGACAAAGGGCCTGGAAATCCCCATGGACTCTGACCTTGAAGGTCAGCAGGATTTGATTATAGGACTTCCACAGGACTCTGGGTAACAGAGACTCCAGTCTTGGAGTGCACAAATGAAATCTTGTGTATGCCAAGACCCAGAGGAAAGGAGTAGTGACCCCACAGGAGACTGAGCCAAAACTACCTACTAGTGTTGGAGGGTCTCCTGTGGAGGCGAGGGATGGCAGGGGCCCACCACAGAGACAGTGGCACTGGCAGCAGCAGTCCTGGAAGGCCCCTTTTGGCATAAGCCCTCTTGGAGGTTGCCTTTAACCCCACTATAGAACCTGTAGAACCCAGGGCTGGGTTGCCTCAGGCCAAACAATAGGGAGGGAGTGCCACCCCACCCATCAACAGATAATTGGATTAAAACTTTACTGAGCAAGGCCTTGCCCACCAGAGCAAAACCTAGGTTTCCCACTGCCAGTCCCTCCAATCAGGAAGCTTACACAAGCCTCTTAGCCTCCTCCTTTAGAGGGCAGAGAGAAGAAGCAAGAAGAACCACAATCCCACAACTAGAACAAAAACCACATTACAGAAAGTTAATCGGGATGAAAAAGCAGAAAGTTATGACCTAGATGAAGGGACAAGGTAAAACCTCTGAAAAACAACTAAATGAAGTGGAGATAGGCAACCTTCCAGAAAAAGAATTTACAATAATGATAGTGAAGATGATCCAGGATCTTGGGAAAACAATGGAGAAGATGCAAGAAATGTTTACCAAAGACTTAAAAGAACGAAAGAACAAACAGAGATGAATAATACACTGCTGCTGCTAAGTCACTTCAGTCGTGTCCGACTCTGTGCAACCCCACAGACGGCAGCCCACCAGGCTCCCCCGTCCCTGGGATTCTCCAGGCAAGAACACTGGAGTAGGTTGCCATTTCCTTCTCCAACGCATGAAAGTGAAAAGTGAAAGTCAAGTCGCTCAGTCGTGTCCGATTCTCAGTGACCCCATGGACTTCAGCCTTCCAGGCTCCTCCATCCATGGGATTTTCCAGGCAAGAGTACTGGAGTGGGGTGCCATTGCCATCTCCAGAATAATACACTGGAAGGAATCAGTAGCAGAATAACAGAAGTAGAACAGATAAATGACCTGGAGGAAAGAATGGAAGAAATTACTGCTGCAGAACAGAATATAGAAAAAAGAATGAAAAAAAATGAAGACAGCCTAAGAGACCTCTGGGACAACATTAAACACACCAAAAATCTCCCAGAAGGAGAAGAGAGAAAGGACCTGAGAAAATATTTGAAGAGATAATAACTGAAAACTTCCCTAACATAGGAAAGGAAATAGTCAATCAAGTCCAGGAAGCACAGAGAGTTCCAGGCAGGATAAATGCAAGGAGGAACCCCCCAAGATACATAGTAATCAAACTGACAAAAATTAAAGACGAAGATAAAATATAAAAAGCAACAAGGGAAAAACAACAAATAACGTACCAGGGAACTCCCATCAGGTTATCGGCTGATTTCTCAACAGAAACTCAACAAGCCAGAAGAGAATGACATTATCAACTTAAAGTGATGAAAGGGAAGAACCTACAGCCAAGGATACTCTACCCAGCAAGACTCTCATTCAGATTTGATGGAGAAATCGAAAGCTTTCCAGACAAGCAGAAGTTAAGAGAATTCAGCACCACCAAACCATCTTTACAACAAATGCCAAAGGAACTTCTCTAGGCAGGAAACACAAGACAAAGAAAAGACCAACAGAAAACAAACCCAAAACAATTATGAAAATGGTAACAGGACCATCAGTTCAGTTCAGTTCATTCGCTCAGTAGTATCCAACTCTTCATGACCCCATGGACTGCACCACACAGGCCTCCCTGTCCATCACCAACTCTTACACAAACTCATGTCCACTGAATCAGTGATGCCATCCAACTATCTCATGCTCTGTCACCTCCTTCTCCTCCCGCCTTCAATCTTTCCCAGCATCAGGGTCTTTACAAATGAGTCAGTTTTTCGCATCAGGCGGCCAAAGTATTGGAGTTTCAGCTTCAACATTAGTCCTTCCAATGAACACTCAGGACTGATCTTCTTTAGGATGGACTGGTTGGATCTCCTTGCAGTCCAAGGGACTCTCAAGAGTCTACTCCAACACCACAGTTCAAAAGCATCAATTCTTCCGCACTCAGCTTCCTTTATAGTCCAACTCTCATATCCATACATGACTACTGGAAGAACCATAGCCTTGACTAGACGGACCTTTGCTGGCAAAGTAATGTCTCTGCTTTTTAATATGCTGTCTAGATTGATCATAACTTTCCTTCCAAGGTGTAAATGTCTTTTAATTTCACGGCTGCAACCACCATCTGAAGTGATTTTGGAGCCCAAAAAAATAAAGTCAGCCACTGTTTCCACAGTTTCCCCATCTATTTCACATGAAGTGATGGGACCAGATGCTGTGATCTTAGTTTTTTGAATGTTGAGCTTTAAGCCAACTTTTTCACTCTCCTCTTTCACTTTCATCAAGAGGCTCTTTAGCTCTTCACTTTCTGCCATAAGGGTGGTGTCATCTGCATATCTGAGGTTATTGATATTTCTCCCAGAAATCTTGATTCCAGCTTGTGCTTCATCCAGCCTGGCATTTCTCATGATGTACTCTGCATATAAGTTAAATAAGCACACTGACAGTATACAGCCCTGACATACTGGTTTCCCAATTTGGAACCAGTCTGTTGTTCCATGTTCTGTTCTAACTGTTGCTTCCTGACCTACATACAGATTTCTCAAGAGGCAAGTGGTGGTCTGGACAGGTGGTCTGGTATTCCCATCTCTTTCAGAATTTTCCACAGTTTACTGTGATGCACACAGTCAAAGGGTTTGGCATAGTCAATAAAGAATAAATAGATATTTTTCTGGAACTCTCTTGCTTTTTTGATGATCCAACGGATGCTGGGAATTTGATCTCTGGTTCCTCTGCCTTTTCTAAAACCAGCTTAAACATCTGGAAGTTCACAAGCCTGGCCTGGGGAATTTACATATTGATAATTACCTTAAATGTAAATTGATTAAATGCACCAACCAAAAGATATAGACTGGCTGGGCGAATGAAAACATGTGCATGTATGCACTTCCACTTACTACATCACTCTGCTTGACGCCCTCAAACTGTATGTGATTATTTTATATTGTTAGGTTAATCATGTTCCATTATGGCTTGCAACTATAATTATCTTCTTTTGGGGGGGGATTCTGGCTATTGGCTTCCCTGGTGGCTCAGAGGTTAAAGCGTCTGCCTTCGATGCGGGAGACCCAGGTTCAATCCCTGGGTCAGGAAGATCCCTTGGAGAAGGAAATGGCAATCCACTCCAGTATTCTTGCCTGGAGAATCCCATGGACAGGGAAGCCTAGTAGGTTACAGTCCACGGGGTCGCAAAGAGTTGGACACGACTGAGCAACTTCACCTTCCTTCTGGCTATTGATTGTGAAAACTGACAAACATCTTTTACTATTGTGATTATGTAACTATTACTCACTTAATACCATTGCATCATGATTGGTCAACAGAAAAATAATAGAACTCTATATCAACAAGTGAAGTGAAAGTCTTTGGGTCATGCCCGACTCTCTGCGACCCCATGGACTGTAACCTGCCAGGCTCCTTTGTCCATGGAATTCTCCTGGCAAGAATACTGCAGTGGGTAGCTGTTCCTTTCTCCAGGGGATCTTCCCAATCCAGGGCTCGAACCCAGGTCTCCTGCATTGCAGGCAGATTCTTTACTGTCTGAGCCACCAGGGAAGCCCAAGAACACTGAAGTGGATTGCCATGCCCTCCTCCAGGGGATCTTCCTGACCCAGGAATCAAACCTGTGTCTCTCACATCTCCTGCATTGGCAGGCAGGTTCTTTACCACTAGCACCATCTGGGAAGCCCCTATAGCACCCAAACTAGGATCGAATAGAAAAGCCTGTAATCACTTTTGAAAATCCAGATGCATATCAGAATTACCTTGAAATTTTTTGAAAAATACGAATGCTCAGTTGTTGCTTTTTCTCCAGAGTTCTAGATATGTTTCTAATGAGCAGCCATGTTTAAAAACAACTGGACTGGGTGATGATCATTTACTTTTATCTAGTTTGTTCCACTTTTTCTATTTCATATTCAGTGCTCCCATTTCATTTAGTTTGTTTTCCATTTCTCCATCTCTTCTTTTTTAAAAAAAATTCTTTCTCAAGCCTTTATCAAGCATAGTAGAAAAGTTTTGTGTACATATATATAAATAGTATGCATATTATATATCTTAGAAAAGTTATGAATTTTTGCCTCACTAAAAAGTTATGATATTTTGACTTGACTTGTTTGACTTAGCATGAGTAGAATGCTAGATTTTTAATTTTAAAAATAGATATGCCACAAGCAACAAAGATTTACTGTGTAGCACAGGGAACTAGAGTCAATATCTTGTAATAACCTATAGTGGAAAATAATCTGAAAAATTATATATGTGTATATGTATAACTGAATCACCTTGCTGTATACCTAAAACCTTGTAAGTCAACTATACTTAATAATATATACATATTATAAAATTTTAAAATTGAAAAAAAATTCCTCATTGGGTAGATGAAAAGGCAAGGCTCAGAAAGGTCAAATCATTTGTTCTTGGTCACACAGCTAATCAGATTCAAACACAGTCTGTTCATCCCTACTCACTCAGAGGAAAGACAGGAACTTAAGTGTGAGACTTGGGATGGAATTAAGGCAATGGGAGAAAAAGAGCCTATGGTATTTGCAATACCCAAAGGATAAAAAGACAACTCTGGGGGCTTCCCTGGTGGCTCAGTGGTAAAGAATCCACCTGCCAATGCAGGAGACACAGGATCAATCCCTGATCCAGGAAGATCCCACATGTTGCAGAGCAACTAAGCTGGTGCACTACAACTAGTGAGCCTGTGCTCTAGAGTCTTGGAGTCACAACTACTTAGGCTCATGAACCGTAGAGCCTGTGCTCTATAACAAGAGAAGCCATCGCAATGAGAAGCCCGCACATCACAACTAGAGAGTGGCCCCCTGCTCTCCACAACCAGAGAAAAGCCTGTGCGGCAACACAGACCCAGCACAGCCACACACACAAAAAAAATAAATAAATAAATTTAAAAAATAAAATAAATAAATAAATAAATATATATATATATATATATATATATATAAAGAAACACTGCTGGCCATTGGATTCCCCCATGGTAGGCGGTCAATGCTAGACCAACTTCCTGGAGTGTGTTAGCATATTTATTCCTTTATTCATCAGGTATTTATCCTGTACCTAGTCTGAAGTAGCCCTGCTCTAGCTGCTGGAGATACAGAGCTGAGCACAGCAAGAAAGGTCCTTCATTGACCTTATATTCTGGTCATGGGGAGAAGGTGGGGAGAGACAGACAATACTCAAGTAAACAAATGAGATCATTTCAGATATAGCCAGGTGCTGGGAAGAAAATTATACCCAGTGATGTGATAGAGAAGAATTGGATGAGCCTACTTTAAATTCAGTGACAATCAGGTGACACCTCTGATGAGGTGACATTTGAGCTGAGAGCTGGCTATTATAAACTGGGGCAGACAGTTCCAGACAGACAGGGCCAGTCGCACAAGGATCTGTACTCAGAAGGGCTCTTTGCTTGGTTTAATACTCTGCTAACACATCTTGAAATTCTTAACAATTTTTAAATAAGGGTCCCACATTTTCATTTTTCACTGGGCCCTGCATGCTATCTAGCCAGGCCTGGTTGGTTGTACTGCAAGAAGTGGGGAAAGAGGTTTTAGAGGTGAAGTGGAAATGCTGTAGGAAGGGGGACCCAGGGCTCAAGAACGGCCTCTTGTTTTACACTCGGAAATGAATTGTCCAAGGAGACACACATGCTGATAAAGCAAAAGACTCTTGGGAAGAGGCTCCCAGGCAGAGAGCAGAAAGGTAAGGGAACCCAGGTGAACTGCTCTGCCACATGGCTCACAGTCTCAGGTTTTCTGGTAATGGGGTTAGTTTCTGGGTTGTCTGTGGCCAGTCATCTCGCTTGGTCCATATTGGTCTGACTCAGGGTCCTTTCTGGCGGTGCACAGATCTCTCAGCCAAGATGGATTCCAGCACAAAGGAGTCTGGGAGGTTGGTAGGACAATGTTATGAACTCCCTCCTTTGGGCCCCTCCTGAGTCCTCCTGGTTAGTTTGGGATGGCAGCACCATGTTACTTATGTGAAGTGAAAGAGTCGCTTAGTCGTGTCCAACTCTTTGTGACCCCATGGACTGTAGCCTGCCAGGCTCCTCTGTCCAAGGGATTTTGCAGGCAAGAATATTAGAGTGGGTTGCCATTCCCTTCTCCAGAGGATCTTCCCAACCCAGGGATCGAACCCACGTCTCCTGCACTGCAGGCAGATTCTCTACTGCCTGAGCCACCAGGGAAGGAGAAACCTCCTATTGTGAGACAACTCATGCAAGTGGTTATCATTAAGCCTGGCCAAGGCATTGGTTTCAGTCAAGGGTCCTCTAACAGAAAGGGAGGCAGGGACTGACTTACCTAGGAGGACCTCAAAGTCATGGCAAGAAGCTGGAGCTTCACACGGGGCAGGGTCTTTGGCAGATCTGGAGGAAAAAAGCAATGTGACTCTATTAACATTTTCAAGAGCTCTGTCATTGCCTATAAGGAGTGTGGATTGTAAGGGGGCAAGAATGGAAGTGGAAAGAACAGAAATGCAGCTACTGCAGTAAATTCCATGAGAGATGATAAATGGTGATGACCTGGACTAAGGTGGCAGTTGCAGTCCATGGGGTTGTAAAGAGTCAGACACGACTGAGCAACTGACAGAACAATAGATATGGAGAGAAGGTAACTTAAGGTACGTTTTGAAGAAGGATTTGGTAAGATAATGGATTGCTGCTGCTAAGTCACTTCAGTCATGTCCGACTCTTAGCGACCCCATAGACGGCAGCCCACCAGGCTCCCCTGTCCCTGGGATTCTCCAGGCAAGAGTACTGGAGTAGGGTGCCATTGCCTTCTCCGAAGATAATGGATTAGATGTTGCTAATAAGAAAAGGAGAGAATCAAGAATGGCTTCCAGATTCCTGGTATGAATAACCAATGGAATGTGGAATCATTTGCTGAGATTGGGAAGGTTGGGTGGGTGGCAGACACATTTACAGGGTATCAAGAGTTGCATTTTGGATGTGATAAGCCTGAGATGTCTCTGAGAATTAAAATGGAGATGAAAAGAAATTGTTTGTCCACATGTATCTTGAGTTTAGAGGAGAGTCTCAAAATGGGGTCAGAATAACGCAAGAGAGCTGTTTAAAATGCAGATTATGGTGTCCCCTGTCTCCAGTTCTGCCAAATCTGAACACCATCTCCACCCCCCAAAACATGATTCCGAAGACTGTGAAAATCTGAAGCCTGCTACTCTAAGAGATTCTATGAGGCCAGAGGCCACAGCATCTACTTCCTTTCTGCAGATTCTTCAGGCTGAGCAATGAACCAGGCACTCAGGGAGACTTACTGAATATTTAAGCTTCGGCTGACCTGTGTGACCTGTGTGCTTGGAAAGACTGAAGGCAGGAGGAGAAGGGAACGGCAGAGGATGAGATGATTGGATGGTATCACCGATCAATGGACATGAGTTTGAGTAAACTCCGGAAGTTGGTGATGGACAAGGAGGCCTGGCATGCTGCAGTCCATGGGGTCGCAGAGTCTGAACTGAGCGACTGAGCAACTGAACTGAACTGTGATAATAATGGCCCATGGCCCCCAAACTTTGTGAGAGACAAACGTGATTTAGATATAACTCTTAGTGTCCCCAGGCCAGGTACAGGGGTTGGAATGAGTTTGTAAGGGGCATGGTGTGGGTTCAAAGGAAAAGTCAACTCTTGGTTGTTGTTACTTTGTTTTGTTTTTTGGGTTTGGGGTTTTTTTGGTGCTGAAATCTGGGAATGTCACCTCCTTTTGATAGAAGACATAATAGAACATGATGAATGTCTGAAATAGATATTTTCCAATTTTATTCTTGTCAAATGTGTTTATTTTTTCCACATATCATCATAAATAATTTAATCTACACATACAAGTGTAATCTTCCGCCAAATTTTTAAAGCAGTCTTCTTCTTAAAAAAAATAACGTGGTTTTCCCTCTCCTACTTCCCCGACCAGCTAATCCATATCTACAACCCCAGCTTGTATTCATTCTTTTTTTTTTTTTTTTGGCCACACTGCACTGTTTGTGGGATCTTAGTTCCCTAGGCCAGAGACTGAACCCTGGTCCACGGCAGTGAAAGCACTGAATTCTAACCATAGGACCTCCAGGGAATTCCATGTATTCACTCATTAAAAAAAAAAAAAAGCACTCATATAATTGTATACTCACATATATATATACACGTATATGTGAAATATTTTTGTTGTTAGTCTTAAAAATACATGTTCACATAATTCACACTTTCCTGCATCTTGCTTTTCTTATTCAACCATTCCTCATGAGGATTACTCCAAGACAATTTGTACAGCTCTCATTCTTTTTAAAAACCGCACAATATTCCATTGTGTGCCATCCTTTATTCAACCACTCACTGACGGGTGTTCACCGTTTCCAGTGTCTTTGTTATTAATGCTACACTAAGCATCTTTGTATATACCTTTGTACACTTGTCTCTGTGTAGTGGTGGTTTCATTTCCATCAGATAAATTCACAAGAGTGGGATTGCTCAGTTAAAGAGTAGAAGGGTTTGAAATTTTAATAGATATTATCAGGTTACTTTTCAGAGAGGTGGCACCACCTCCTTCCCTCAACAATACCTGACAACATCCTAAAATACACCTTTCTTCATATTCCTTCCAGAAAGTGGTGACTTGGCATCCTTCAATTTTGGTCAATCTGGTGGTATAAAGTGACATGTTATTTTGCTATTTGATTTTTCATTTCTCTATCTACTTATGAGTTTCAAGTAATTCTTCCATGAATTTCAATGGCTCAGTGGGTAAAGAATCTGCCTGCAATGCAGGAGATGCAGGTTTGATCTCTGGTTGGAAATATCCCCTGGAGAAGGAAATAGCAACCCACTCCAGTATTCCTGGCTGAAAAATCCCATGGACGGGGAGCCTGGCAGACTATAGTCCAAAGGGTTGCAAAGAACTGGACATGCCTGAGCAGGAACATGACCTTGCCATTTTTCTATGGGGTTGTCTTGAATTTGTAAGAATTTTCTGTTAACCCATGATTTCCCAACTGCATTGCACATTTAGAAAAAAATCTATTGTTAATCTAAACAACTGTGTTTATGGTCTATTTTTCCATCCAAAAATGGAACTTTTTTCAGTTTTAGTGAAAGCCGCTCGGTCGTGTCTGACTCTTTGTGACTCTGTGGACCCCATGGACTATACAGTGCATGGAATTCTCCAGGCCAGAATACTGGAATAGGTAGTTGTTCCCTTCTCCAGGGGATCTTCCCAACCGAGGAATCGAACTGGGGTCTCCTGCATTGCAGGTGGATTCTTTACCAGCTGAGCTACCAGGGAAGCCCTTTTTCAGCTTTACTGAGATATAATTGACATATAACATTGTGTAAGTTTAAGGTATACATCATGATCATTTGATAGATGTGTATATTGCAAAATGATTTTTTTAACAATGGCAATCCACTCCAGGACTATTGCCTGGAAAATTCCATGGACAGAGGAGCCTGGTAGGCTACAGCCCATGGGGTCACAAAGAGTTGGACATGACTGAGTGACTTCAGGGATAGTTCTGTTACAGCTTTGGGGTTTTTAGTCTTGGTTAAGATTTTCTCATCCTTACATTGTACATGTAGGCTTCTAGATTTTCATACAAGGTTTTATGAAACTATTTCAAGATACAATTGACATATAGCATTAAGGTGTACAAAGTATTGGTCTGATACTTTAACATACAGCAAGATGATCACTACAGTAGTGTTAGCTAAAACCTCCATCATATTTATCATTTCATTTTTGTGTGTGTTGAGAACAGTTAAGATTTAGTCTCTCAGCATTTTTGAAGTTTATAATACAATATTATTGCATATAATCACTATGTTGTGAATTAGATCTCCAGAACTTCTCTATCCGCTAGTTGTAAAATAAGTCATTTTTTTACATTTTAAAATTTTAATGCATCTAAAGTTCTTTTTTGTATTTGGTGTAAGATAAAGCTCTAGTTTTATTTTCTTTCATTTGGAAAGCCTGCTTTTACAAAATCATTTTCCTTTTTTTCCCCTGGTTAACTTAACAACCCCCTGTGTCATATCTTAGAAACTGATGTTTGTGTGTTAGTCATTCAGTCCTGTCAGACTCTTTGCAACCCCATGGACTGTAGCCCACCAGGCTCCTCTGTCCTGGAATCCTCCAGGCAAGAATACTGGAGTGGGTTGCCAGTCCCTTCTCCAGGGGATCTTCCCAACCCAAGGATCGAACCTGGGTAGTGGGACTTATTTCTGGATTCTCTATTCTGTTCTGATCTGTTTACCTATTCCCATAGGAATGCTACGTCGATTTAACTCTGGAGGCTTCATAGTCTGTAAGGCAAGACCTCTTTCATTCTGTTCATTTTCATAGTTTTCTCAGCACTCATTATCATCTGTAACGTTTAAGATCATTGTAGTACTGCACTCAATATGCCAGCAAATTTGGAAAACTCAGCAGTGGCCACAGGGCTGGAAAAGGTCAGTTTTCATTCCAATCCCAAAGAAAGGCAATGCCAGAGAATGCTCAAACTACCGCACAATTGCACTCATCTCACATGCTAGTAAAGTAATGCTCAAAATTCTCCAAGCCAGGCCTCAGCAATACGTGAACCGTGAACTTCCAGATGTTCAAGCTGGTTTTAGAAAAGGCAGAGGAACCAGAGATCAAATTGCCAACATCTGCTGGATCATGGAGAAAGCAAGAGAGTTTCAGAAAAACATCTATTTCTGTTTTATTGACTATGCCAAAGCCTTTGACTGTGTGGATCACAATAAACTGGAAAATTCTGAAAGAGATGGGAATACCAGACCACCTAACCTGCCTCTTGAGAAATTTGTATGCAGGTCAGGAAGCAACAGTTAGAACTGGACATGGAACAACAGACTGGTTTCAGATAGGAAAAGGAGTACGTCAAGGCTATATGTTGTCACCCTGCTTATTTAACTTACATGCAGAGTGCATCATGAGAAACGCTGGGCTGGAAGACGCACAAGCTGGAATCAAGATTGCCAGGAGAAATATCAATAACCTCAGATATGCAGGTGACACCACCCTTATGACAGAAAGTGAAGAGGAACTAAAAAGCCTCTTGATGAAAGTGAAAGAAGAGAGTGAAAAAGTTGGCTTAAAGCTCAGCATTCAGAAAACGAAGATCAAGGCGTCTGATCCCATCACTTCCTGGGAAATAGATGGGGAAACAGTGGAAACAGTGGCTGACTATTTCTGGGGGCTCCAAAATCACTGCAGATGGTGACTGCAGCCATGAAATTAAAAGACACTTACTCCTTGGAAGGAAAGTTACGACCAACCTAGATAGCATATTGAAAAGCAGAGACATTACTTTGCCAACAAAGTTCTGTCTAGTCAAGACTATGGTTTTTCCAGTGGTCATGTATGGATGTGAGAGCTGGACTGTGAAGAAAGCTGAGTGCTGAAGAATTGATGCTTTTGAGTTGTGGTGTTGGAGAAGACTCTTGAGAGTCCGTAAGGAGATCCAACCAGTCCATTCTGAAGGAGATCAGCCCTGGGATTTCTTCGGAAGGAATGATGCTAAAGCTGAAACTCTAGTACTTTGGGCACCTCATGTGAAAAGTTGACTCATAGGTAAAGACTCTGATGCTGGGAGGGATTGGGGGCAAGAGGAGAAGAGGACGACAGAAGATGAGATGGCTGGATGGCATCACTGACTCGATAGATGTGAGTCTGAGTAAACTTCGGGAGTTGGTGATGGACAGGGAGGCCTGGCGTGCTGTGGTTCATGGGGTCGCAAAGAGTTAGACACGACTGAGCGACTGAACTGAACTGAACTGAATCAATTAAAAAAATTTTTTTTGAACTTAGAATGGTTAAGACAGTGAATCGAAAGAGTGAGCATTTGAGAAGACAGTCAGCAAGGGCAAAATTAAGTAGGAGAAAAAAACAACATGGGACAGGAGACGGGAATTTATTTGGTGGGGATCGCCGTAGCTCGAAGCCTTAGGGGAGAGGAGACAAAGAGAGGGTTGGCTTAGAACTTGTTTACTGTATTCTGTTTTGGGCACCGGGGACTAAAAGGAGGTCCAACTTGGGACAGTCAGATTCCTTCATGTTCGGTTCTGTCCTAGCCCCACCCGGAAGTCCCCGAACAGCTGCAGGGCTGCAATGAGAATGTGTGTGCTGCCACCTACTGTCGACTAGAGGCAGTGCAGACGAGCCTCCTCGCCCGGCTCTTGGAGATCTCAGACTAGCTAGACCAGGCTGGTCCAGACCAGAAACAATCTTTCCCAGAAGCCTTCAGCTCTGGGCAGAAGATCCACTGTGTATGTGTGTGTGTGTGGCGGAGAGGGGTGGAGTTCTTAGCCTGCACCTCCAGATGTCTAGGCAGACCCAGAAACGGCTTCAAACTTGCTTAACTCGAATCTCCCCCATCTCCACATCTGATTTGCTAGGATTTGGAGCCACTGGTACGGTCTTTTCCTGCCTTCCCTGAGATGATCACCTAGTGGGGGAGATAATAAGTCATTCCCCAAATTGTTTGATAAGTGAATCATGCAAGACAAGTCCCAGGGTGCTGCCGCTGAATAGGGTACGGTCAACTCTAGTTCTGCGATAGGAAAGTTCTAACGCGCAGGAAGGGAAAGGGCTGGTGGAAGGAAGCCAGTCCTCGGAGAATGGCTCCAACTTGGGGCAGCAGGGAAGGGAGAATATATGACAAACGAGAGGAATGAGGACAAAGGACTTCCATTTCCAGTAATAATGGGCTATTGTTAGACCAACTTTCCGACTGAAAACAATTGCAAATGCTGCATAAAAGATTTTTTAACTCACAGATATTTGACGAAAATTAATGAATTTCCAGGTGAAGCTTAAGGTGAAGTGGGATCCCAGAAAGGCATTGGAAGATGGAGCAGAAGAAATTACCCAGAATGTGGAAAAGAGGGGCAAAAAGAGAAAGGAGACTGACAGACATGGAGGATAAATTTTAAAAAGTCAATCAGAGATTAATCAGAGTTCTAGAAGAAAAAGACAAGAGAGTGTGGCAAGGATAAGATTTGAAAGATAATGACTACAAATTTTCCAGTATTGATAAGGCATCAATCCACAAGTTCTAGGAGTCTAAATACCCAAACAGGACACACAAAACAGAACCTGCATGTAGATACATCAGAGTGAAACTTCAGAATGCCAAACCTAGAAAGAAAACCTTCAGAGTAGTCTTCTCAACCCAATAATGGAATCCAGAAGACAGTGGAATGAATGATACCTTGACCATGCTGGAGGAAAATAACTTTTGACCTAGAGTTCAACAGTGAATTTTTAAAGAAAACTAGTAAAACTAAGAAAGTTTGCTACCAGCAGAGCCTCACAAAGGAAATTCTAAAGGTTGCCATTCAAGCAGAAGGAGAGGGATGCCAAACGGAAGGTCTAAGATGCAGGAAGGAATGAAGACTTGTATACAAAAGCGGAAACAACCCAAACATCTATCAACAGATGAAAGGATAAACAGAAGTGAAACTTCCGTCGATGGAATATCATTCAGTCATTAAAAGGAATAAGGTATTGACATATGTTATGATACGTATGAATCTTTGAAACATTAAGTTAAATAAAAGAAGCCAGACACAAAAGGTCACATACTGAGTGATCCTGTTTATATGAAATATCCAAAATGGGGAAGTCCATAAAGACAGAAGGTAGATTAGTTGTTGCCCAGACTAGGGTAAGAAAGTAATGGGGATGACTACTAATGAGTACAGGATTTATTTTGGGGATGATAAAAATGTTATGAAAGTGTCTAGTGGTGATGATTGTACAATCTTGTGACTGTATTAAAAACCACTGAACTGTACACTTACAATGATGAACTCTATCTCAATTCAAAGAAATTTTTTAAGAAATGAAAAGATCTGTACAGAAATCTAAATAAGTATTGATGATTTAAATAATAATAATAATGTCCAGTGAGGTTAAAGAAGAGAATTAAAATGTACAACATAAATGATAAATTATGTTAAAGAGTTCATTGGTCCAGGAGGAAAGCAAGTAAATATATTTATTAGCTTTAGACTTTGATGCACAGTGTAGTGTTTAGGGTACAGGCCAAAACAATATGCCCTCTATATAATCATATAATTTGTAGAATCGTCAATAAAGGAATAGAAACAAAGGCATGGAAATGGCAACCGGGCCTGGTGTGGCCAACTGGGGATCCATCTATTCGCAATAACACCTGGCTGCCTGGGGCTACTGTTACTGGTTGGAGCGGACAGAGATTAGAGGAATCACAAGGAGGACCTGAAGTGTTGCCTGATTCACCCCTCTTTTCACGTGACCAGGTATGTGGTGGTTCATCCTAGGTTCCAGGCGTGGTACTGAGCAGCGCTGGGGCCACAGTGGTGCCTGAACTCAGCTTTCAGGGAACTGTAGGTCCTGGAGGGGAAGCTGGAGTTGTGAACCAGAGCCCAGCCACACAGAGACTGGTAGGTCAGAGCAAGGAGCTCACCACTGATGCCACGGGCAGTGGAAAGTCATTACAAGTTTTTGGGAGTGGATGATGTGATCATGCCAGCTGGGGTGCAGAATGACTTGGGAGGAGATGTGAGGGGAACCATACTAGAGATCTCACTGAGAGACGGGGAGAATGGAGTGTGTCGGGCAGATGCGGGAGAGTAAATGGAGGGGACTGGGGGGAGTCGGGGGAGGGTTGAGAAGAGTCCAGGAAACCGAGAGGCAGAGGTCCAGGGACTTCCCAGGCTCCTCCAAGTGCTGGTGGCTGAGCCAAGGCTGAGACTGCACCAGGGTCTCTTCACCACAATGTAGCATGTAGCATTAGAGACATGCTAACAGCCATGTGGAAATACAGGCCCATGAGAATCAGACGGTCAGGAGCCAGGAAACCCAGATTTGGCATCCTCAGCCTGCGAGTGACAGTTGAACCTACAAGAGGCCGAGTTGTCTGGGGAAAGAGCCTGAGGGAAAGATGAGAAGCACAGCCCACAGCTGGGCTAGCCCATGGCCGTGGAACTAGCAGAGAGCAGGGGAGGGGCCTTACCCCAGGCTTTACCACTGTGGGATCCCAGGCCTCTCCCTAGCCTCTGCTTCTGTGGTGGACAGACTCTAAGATGTCCCCACCTCCTGGGGTTTATGTTCTTCTGCGATCCCTTTTCCTTGCTTGTGGGAGGAGCCCTCTAGTTGCTTCTATTTTTATAGAATCTGGCAGAGGGGATGGGATGTCAGGCCCAGGATTGGTTACATTTATATATGATTTATATATGACTCCTTGTTAGACAGCTCACTGGAGAGAAGCTGCTTGCTGGCTTGGGGGAGCAAGAGGCCATGGGAGGCGTGATGTCATGTGTCACATGTCAGCTTGGCCAGGCTCTAGTACCCCATTATTCAATCCCATCCACTTATCTAGATGTTTCTGTGGAAGTAATTTGTAGATGTGGGGAATACTACAATTGACTCTAAGTAAAGGAGATTATTCCTGATAATGTGGGTGTGTGCTGCGTGCTAAGTCACCTCAGTCGTGTCTGACTCTTTGTGACCCCATGGACTGTAGCCCACCAGGCTCCTCTGTCCTTGGGATTCACCAGGCAAGAATACTGGAGTGTGTTGGCATGCCTTCCTCCAGGGGATCTTCCCCACCCAGGGATCGAACCTGCATCTCTTATGTCTCCTGCACTGGCAGGCAAGTTCTTTACCACTAGTGCCACCTGGCCTCATCCAATCAATCAAAAGGCTTTAAGAACCAAACTGGGGAGTTTCCTGGCAGTCCAGTGGGTTAGAGCTCTGGGCTTACACTGCAGGGAACAGAGGTTCCATCCCTGGTCAGGGAACTTGCAAGCTATGCCAAACAAGAAAAAAAGAAAAGGAAGAATAACAAAACTGAAGTTTCTCTGAGGAATAAAGAAATTCTGCCTTAAGACTGCAGCTTTAGCTCCTGCCTGCCTGTTTCTACCCTGCTGATCTGTCCTATGAATTTCATACTTGCCAGCCCCCTTTTGGATGTAAGCTAACTTCCTGGAATAAATATCTTTATACCCACACATACATCCTACTGGTGCTTTTTCTCTGGAGGACACTGACTGATACATTGGGAAACCCCTTGTGGAAAGGAACTGCCTTCAGCCAGTAACAGACAAGAAACTGAGATGGTCTGTATACCCTGGAGAAAATGAATTTTGTCAAAAACCTGATGGAATTTGGAAACAGAGTCTTCTCCAGTCAAACCTCCAGACAGGAACACAGTCCTGCTGACACCTTGACCACAGCCTTGTGAGACTTTGAGCAGAGGGCCCACCCACTAAACCATGCCTTGACTTCTTTTTTGCTGCACTATAGCATATGGGATTAGTTCCTCGATCAGAAATCAAACCCTCAGACTTCTGATATGTGTTGTTTTAAGCCATGAGGTTTGTGACAATTTGTCATGTAGCGATAGAAAACTAATACATTTCCCATCTGTAAAAGAGGGGAGATTATAGTAGTCATCTTATTGAGCCATTATGGAGCTTCAATGAGATAAACCAACAACGTGCTTGGCACAGGACCTGGCATGTATTTAGCACACAACAAATCAATAAATGTTGGGCCTGATTTTTCAACATCAGTTTGCAGTGGTCAGAGACTCAGAGACAAACTCAGAAGGTTCAGATTCATGGAGCACACAGACTTATCATATCTCATGAAAGGCAGAAAGCAGTCCTGAGCATTTAAGAGAAGCAGTAGGTAGCATGGGACTTCCAGGTGACTCCGTGGGTAGAGAATCTGCCTGCAATGCAGGAGACAAAGGAGCCGCGGGTTCAATCCCTGGGTCGGAAAGATCCCCTAGAGGAGGGCATGGCATCCCACTCCAATATTCTTGCCTGCAAAATCCCATTGGCAGAGGAGCCTGGAGGGCTACTCCAAAGCATTCAGTTCAGTTCAGTTCAGTCGCTCAGTTGTGTCCGACTCTTTGCGACCCCGTGAATCATAGCATGCCAGGCCTCCCTGTCCATCACCAACTCCCAGAGTTCACTCAGACTCACATCCAGGAGGTGAAATTAGTATGTATACATTTATCTACAACAACTGAGCAAAGAAAGATGACCCAATAGACAATTACACCTTGGGGGATGCTCATTTTGCTTAAGCTTCCTATACTCTTGTCAAAGGATTCTGTTTGTGTGGTTGCCTCAGTGGTGTCTGGGGATCAGGAAGGACCCTATCCAGCATAGAACTTTCCCCTCCTTTTATCCCTGGTAAAGAACCCGCCTGCCAGTGCAGGAGACGCGGCTTCGATCCCTGAGTCGGGAAGATCCCCTGGAGAAGGAAATGGCAACCCACTCCAGTACTCTTGCTTGGGAAATCCCATGGACAGAGGAGCTTGGTGGGCTGTAGTTCATAGCACACGACCTGGCGACTAAACAGCAACGCCTTATTTCCAGCACTTCACACGGCTACCGCTGCCCCAGGTCCCCGTGTCCAGCAGAGGGCGCTAGGGCCTCAAAATGCAACCAGCAGACGCTTCCGTTTCCTGGGAAGCCTGCAGCCAGGGAGGGAGAGTACCTGACGAGGGTAGGCCTGACTCCAGTCAGACCCTTTGTCCCAACTAGTCCCTTTCACCGCGCACTGGGCAAACTCTCTGGCCCCCACCTGGTTTTCCAGACCTCACGCTGCTTCTTGGAGAGTTTACTCAAGGCTGCAGCCCTGCAGACCTCCCCTTGTTTGAACCCCTGAAGCTTCATTTCAGCAGTGAATCATCCCAGCCCTGTTTCCAAATTCCATGACAGCACAGCCGTAAACCTTGGTCTGGGCCCGAAGGAGCCTTCTGCCAGCCACCCACAGCCTTGTCCTTTTCCATCCTATTCCAGCTTCTCAATAAAAAACTCACTCACCCCACTCAGCTTACTTTTGCCTCAAGCTGGGGCAAGGCAAAGGACTTTTTTTTTTTTTTTTCGTTCTGTCTTTTGGCTTAACAATTGTTTGGGGCCAAAGTTAGCCTCCTGCAGAAATGAAGATGTCTAATCTTTATAGAGCAACTACTACTGTGCCAGATATTGTTCTAAGCACTTCATATAATCTTATGAGGCTTGTTAGGCCCATTCTACAGATGAGACAATTGAGGCACAGCATAGTTCAGGGGCATATCTAAGATCATACAGCTAATAGCTGAGCTGGTGGTCAAAGCCTGGAAGTCTATTTCAGACAACCAGGCTTCTTAAACAATATGCTATCTGAACCTTTAGCATAGACCTGGGCTCCATCCCCGATTTCTATAACTCTGCTATCCAGTATGGATATCCAGTATGGTAACCACTAGCCATGTGACCACTGAGCAAATCTAAATTGAGAGGTGCTGTGAGTGTTAAATACACACTGAATTCCAAAGACTTAGCTTGAAATACATATGTATATAATATATAGCAATAATAATTTTAATATTGATTGCATGTGGAAATGATCATATTTTGAATCTATTGAGCTAAATAAAATCTATTATCAAATTAATTTCACCTGTTTCTTTTTACTCTTTTTAATGTGACTACTAGAACTTTTTATTTTTTAGTAATTTTTTAAAGAACTTTTTAAATGGCATAGGTGGCTCACCTTTTATCTCCGTGGGAAACAAAAGAGCTCTAGGAACTCTCACCTCGGTGGAAAGACAGACAGGCTCTCAGTTCTAAAATAAGGGAAAATGCGGCTTGTGTTATGGCGAGTGAAAACAAGATGGTGTGAAAGGAGCCCAGGGCCGCTTTCAGCGTGGAGGTATCTTTGAGCAGACTTCTCAAGATCCTGGAGAAAGGCGCGGTGGGGACAGCAAAGGCCAAAGCAGCCAAGCAGCCGGAACAGCAAGTCAGACAGGGAGGCTGGGGCAGGGAGGCTCATGCTCCGGGGATAAGGAGTGGAAGCCAAGGCCAGGAGACCTCAGACTGCGGGGGTCTTTGACTGTGAGGCCAAAGGCTCTTGGCAGGACGGAGCTCCAGACACTGAAAGTTGGGTAGGGCCTGGAGGGGCGGGGGAAATTGCCAGTGCGAGGCTCCCGGGGAGATGGGAGAGAGGGCGGAGCAGTGAGTGCCAGGCCCCGCCCCTTTCCTCCTCCCAGCTTTCTCTCCACTTCCCAGGTCGCGCCTCCTCCAGCTCCTGGAGGGGCGTGCGGGCGAACAGACTCCTCCGAGGAGTTTAGCTGTGGGAGGATGGCTCTTGAGGAGCATTTCCTGCCTTTGGCTCACAACTACTTCCTGCCCAGAGCTCCAAACCCTTGACCCCCATTAAATCCCTTCCTCCCAGGGGAGGTGGGTGGCCACGAGGGCCTCCTGGGTTTCCCAGATCCTGAGACCCAGCACCTCCGCCGCAGAAGGAGGCAGGATCCCAGGTGTCCAGAGGTCCAACCTCCCCGGACCCTTCTGAGGACCTGGAGTCCAGGCCTCGCAGTGAAACTCCCCGAGGACAGATTTTGGAGGCGAGAGCGCCCCTCAGCTCTGGGTGGGAACTCACATCCCTTCTTCATCTATGGGGCAGGTTTTCTTCCCCAACAGAGGATCAGGCTTTGTAAAACAGGGATGTGTGCAAATTCCACAGGAAACAGTGCTAAGTGATTCCTTCCCTAGAACCACCTGGGGCCTCCATTTGCAATTTCCTTCCTTGTTCTGCTGTGAGGCTCCTCAGTTCAGTCTCTCAGTCGTGTCTGACTCTTTGCGACCCCATGGACTGCAGCATGCCAGGCTTCCCTGTCCTTCACTATCTCCTGGAGTTTGCACAAACTCATGTCCATTGAGTTGGTGATGTCATCCAACTATCTCATCCTCTGTCGTCCCCTTCCCCTCCCGCCCTCAATCTTTCCCAGCATCAGGGTCTTTTCCAATGAGTCAGTTCTTCCCATCAGGTGGCCAAAGTATTGGAGCTTCAGCATCAGTCCTTCCAATGAATATTCAGGACTGATTTCCTTTAGGATGGACTGGTTGGATCTCCTCACAGTCTAAGGGACTCTCAAGAGTTTTCTCCAACACAACAGTTCAAAAGGATCCATTCTTTGGCACTCAGCTTTCTTTATGGTCCAACTCTTACATCCATACATGACTACTGGAAAACCCATAGCTTTGACTAGATGAACCTTTGTTGGCAAAGTAATGTCTCTGCTTTTTAATATGCTGACTAGGTTGGTCATAGCTTTTCTTCTAAGGAGATTTCCTTCTTTTAATATCATGGCTGCAGTCACCTAGGCTCCTAGGTCATGAAGTCATGAGGCTCCTAGGATGTGAGTTTTGAGAGCCCACTGAAGGTTGGTAACAGGGGTAGGATCTTCCTTACTTCCCAAGCTTAAGCCATGCCTCCCCCCACACACACCCTGAGGTGGGTAGTATAGTATCAGTACTTAAAACAGGGAACCAAGCTGTGCTGTGCTCAGTAGCTCAGTTGTGTCATACTTTTTGCAACTCCATGGTCTGTAGTCCACCAGGCTCCTGTGTCCTTGGGATTTTCCAGGTAAGAATATTGGAGTGGGTTGCCATTTCCTCCTCCAGGAGAGGAGGCCACCCAAAACCACCCAGCTCATCTCAGCTCAACTATGAATCCCCTGCTCTACTTCCAAGACTTTCTTGTCCTATTCCCTTCATAAATCCTGAGGACCCCAGTACCAACAAGGATCCCCAGCTCCTCCCAAAAAGCTGTGGGGTGCGCGAGCTGAGATGACCCCTGTGGAGACTTTGTCGCTGCACCTTGCTATGTCCCTCGGTAGCCAGCTGAACCATCATGCTGGACATTTTGTTCTACCTCTCTTTAAAATCAGGGCGAACTCCCTTAAAGGATGCGATCTTCTCTTCCGGGGATGCTCAGTCGCGGTCCAAGGGGAAAGGAAGGCAGGTGGGTGCGGGGAGGCCGCATTAGCTGTAGGGTACAGACTCCCCGCCGGCTCCGGAGACCCTACTGTATCCAGGCTGCCCCCTGGTGGTAACAGAAAAACCTACTACTAGAGACTTGGACCGAAGGGAGGAGAGGACCAAGGACGAAACAACTAAAGGAGTAAGGGGCTTGGACCTCGCCCCTCAACTCAGCCCCACCCTCCGCGGGGACGAGACGCCAAGAAACGGATCTGTGTGAGCCTAAGAACTGATGCTGAAGCTGAAACTCCAATACTTTGGCCACCTGATGCGAAGAACCGACTCCTTGGAAAAGACCCTGATGCCAGGAAAGATTGAAGGTGGGAGGAGAAGGGAACGTCAGAGGACGAGATAGTTGGATGGTATCACCCACGCGATGGACATGAGTTTGAGCAGGCTCCGGGAGTTGGTGATGGTCAGGGAAGCCTGGCGTGCTGCAGTCCATGGGGTCGCAGAGTCGGACACAACTGAGCGACTGAACTGAACTGAAAAAAGGCTCTGGGATCCGATCTCACCTTTTTCATTTCCCTAGCCGCAGCACCCTCCCACTGCCTGAATCAGGGCTCTAGGCCCCCAGCCCTACACTGAGGCTCGGTGAATGAAAGGGGAACCCAAACTGCAGCATCTCGGCGGGGATGGGGGGGGGGCAGCCAACGGAGAAGAGGCGAGTGTCCGACTTTCTCTGAGACCAAACTTCCGCCTCCCTCATCACCCGGTGCTTGAACCGCCGCTCACCCTCTTTCCCGTCCTCAGATCTCTAAAACTTCCTTCCGTCTCCGCTCCTCCAGATCCAAAAACTAAGCCTGCTACGGAGAGGGGGCGGCAAGCGGGAAGAGAGGAAGGAAGAAGAGGCAGTGCAGTGTGGGTTGAGGAGGGGTCCTCTCCACCCCCGCCCCACCCCGAACCAAGCCGCCCCTGGCTTGGCACCTCTAGGTGCTTCCTTGTTTGGAGAACTCCAAGGAAGTCGACGGACTAGCGGGAGAGCTGGCGGGTGGAGCGGTAAGGAGGGTGTGGAGGGAGGGAGGAGAGAGGAGGGGGAAGGGGGGCCCAGGCAGGGAGGCTAGGGTTTGCGAGGTAAGGGGGCTCGTCCCCCTCTGCCCCGTGGGTTGCAAAGAATTGCTAATTGCAACTAAACGAGACCTCGGTGTGGGGGAAGGGGCAGTCTCCCGGCTGTCAGGGGCTACCGTCTCTTTGAGTGCCCGGGTAAGGCCAGGCCAGTCTGCTCTTCTCATGTAAAGCAGCTTTTTGTCTGGGGGAGCCAAGGCTGGGGCCAGGGGCTGGGGAAGGGGCCCAAGCCTTTAGCAAGCTTCTTGTTCCCCAGAAAGGGAGAAGGGTGCCGAGGCCTCGTTGGAATGAGGACACCCCCCTCCTGCTCCACTCTAAGCTTTCTGCGGTGGGGTGCTGCCCAGCAGGAGGGGGTGGGCCTGGGATCCCAGCACCCCCCTTACAGGGCTGTGGGAAAAAACTGAGCACAAAGAAGGGGGCTGGCCCAGCCGAGTTGGGAGACAGGGCAGCTCTGATCCAGGGATGCCCTGAGCTTGAAGTACCCGTGGCTGGAGCCCCTTCTCCCCAGAGAATGGCCCCAGTGGCCACGTGTACCTTCTCTGACTGCCTCATCCACTTTGCCAACCCTTCAACCCTTCTGCACCATGGGGAAGCATCTTGAGATCCAAGCCTGCTTCCTGTCTGAGCCCAACCTGAAAGGAGAAGGAATAAAACCTGGAGAGAAATCCTCTAAGCATAGGAACAGAGGAATAATGCTTCCAGGCCCTGGGGCCATTTAACCTCTTAAAGACCCAAGAGTCTTGCCTTCTAATTTGGATGCTCCATCATATAAGCTTCTATAAACCTGGATAAGATATTGCATAATGTTATTGAGCCTCACTTTTCTCATCTGTGAAATGGGGGCAATAATGTCATGCTCTAAATGTCCTTGTAAAGATGGAAAGAGATGGAAAGCACCCATGGGGTGGTCTCTATTCTCCATGTTCTCTCCCCTCCTAGGAACACTCATCATTTTACACCCACACTCCAGGGATAAAGATGTCTTGGTGCGTGCGTGCATGCTAAGTCGCTTCTGTTGTGTCCAACTCTTTGCGATCCCATGGACTGTAGCCCACCAGGCCCCTCTGTCCATGGGATTCTCCAGGCAAGAATACTGGAGTGGGTGGCAATGCCCTTCTCCAGGTGATCTTCCCGACCTAGCGATGGAACCCACATCTTTTATGAATCCTGCATTGGCAGGCAGTTTCTTTACCACTAGGACCACCTGGGAAGCCCAAAGGTGTCTTGGAACCTCACATTTAAATTTCCCAGACTGCCTGTGTCAGCTCTTGACAATACATAAAGTGGAACAGATTTTTTTCTCCACAGTTGACTGGTGATGAAACTGAAATTCAGCAGGATAGTCTGATCTCCTGACTCCTCCACCACTTGCTCACCCCACTCCACAGTGTGGCCTCAAGAGATATTGTCTCACAGATGAGACCACGGAGCTGAGGGCCAGAGTGAAGCCAGTCCCCGTGGCACAGTCCGGGCGCCAGCCAGGGTTTCTCAGTCAGACACTTTGTCTTGGTGGCCACCTAGACTCTTCCCCTAAATCAATGTCTGTGTGGTAACTTCAAGACCAGGTGAGTCCCCTTCATTTTATTCTATATCGGGGTCCCTGGGAAGCAGAGGGGGCCATCTATGGGTAGGAAGGGTTGTTCGTTCCCCCTCCACCCTGGGAGCCTCTGAGAGGAAACTTTCCTCTGGGAGGTAGCAGGGAGACCTAGCGATTTCCTGTGTCGAAGAGCAGGGTCTATCAGCTCTGTCTCTTCTCCCCTTTCTTACTAGAAGTTGGTTAGTTCACTCAGGAGTGTCTCCTTCCCCCTTCCGTTACAGGAACCCCATGGTATCTCCTCAACACAGTGACTGGGCCCCCATCCTCCCCGCCCCTTGTCCAGGTGGAGCGCGCTGACCCTCGCCTGCCAGACACCCAGGGGCTCCTGATCCCAGAGGGCCTTGGGCCAAGGGGCTCTGGCTTTGGGCCAGTGCCTTTCTTACTGCCTGGCTCCCTCCCCACAGGCCCCTAATCCATCTCACCCAGCAGGAAGCCCTTAAGCTGCCTTTTCAGTGGCCTTCCCCAGCCCGCTGTGGGCTCCGTGCCTTTCTATATACCACCCTTGGCAGGAGCTGTGTTATACAAGCCGGAGGGAGCGGCCCCTGCAAAGAGGTCATCGTGCCTAAGGCAGCTTCCAGCTTCAGCAGCCTGTCCTCTCTAGTCACCTCCCCAGGGTTTCCCCCGCTAATGCCCTGCCTGGGCATCCGTGGCCACTGACAGCCCTGGCTAACTCACATCCAAGCCCTAGGCTGGATCCAGGTGGAGGGAGGGGGCAGGGATTCCCAGGGGACAGCTGGCAGGAGGCCAGGGGCTGGGGAAGTGTGGCAGGCAGGAGGGGGCCTCTCTGGCGCGGTGCCTTTGGTCCTTTTGGCTGGTCTGTCCAGCTTTCTTCTGATTCCAGCCCCTGCCCTCCGACTCCTCAAAGCTCATTTGCAGCCGTCTCAGACTTAGCTGTACAGCCCAGACTGAGGGCTGGGAGCGTCTGGCTCCTGGAGGGGTGACCAAACAAGACGCTCCCTGGCCCACCACGCCCCAGTGTCCAGAGAGGCAGAGAACGCTGGGGGTAGGGTGGAAGGGGGAGAGACTGGATTCTCTCTCTCCTCATATATTTGGGTGATTGCTTGCACTGCTGGGGTGGAGACCTTACAACTAGGGCCGGGCTTGATTTCAAACGCCCAATCCCATGGTCCCTGCCAGTATACTCTTCCCAGTTCTGATTTGGGGTTTGAAAAAAATATGGCTTTTGTATGGCTTAGTCCCTGCCCTACCCTCAATCCTTCCCCCACCCCATCCTTCTCCAGCAAAAAGTCCCCCCACTGAGGCCCCATCTCCAAGCCCAGCGTAGCCCAAACCCCACCCTATCCTCTCAGTCCCGGTCTCCCGCTCCAGGAAGCCAGTCTTTAGCTGCCTTGGAGTGGTTGGAGGAGAGTTGGGGGTGCCTCCGGGAGGTCTGTTTGTAGTTGAGATTCTTTTCATTCCAGGCTCAGCAGGCTCTCTCTAAGGAAAGGGCCTGGGATGGGGCGGGGGAATCCTTAGGGCACCAGCTGCAGGGTAGGAAAGCTTCCTGGAGAGAGGAGGGAAGTGGGTTCTCTCCTCCCAGTGACCCTAACCCTCTAGGTAGGACCTTCCTCTCCCAGTTCTATCCTTGGTGATACACCTCCCCCTCCTGCAAAGGCACCCTCAACCGGAAGGTCCTTACCAACAAATGGAGGCATTTAGAGGCCTCAGGCGAGGTCCTGATCGCTTTCTTCGCTTTCTAATGAGTCAGCTTCTCTCCTTTTGGGACGCTTAGAGTTGTCTGGAGGAGTGGAGGAGGGTGTCAAAAGACTGGGTGAGCCTCAGCTTCAAAGAGGCCTTGTTACCCTGTCCCCCAAACTGAAGTCCCTTGGAGATTTTTACTTTAGCCCAACACTAACATATTTGTTCGTCTATGTTGCCAGTTCTCAGACTACAGAATCCCTTAAGGGTTAATCAGAGTGACCCAGCCATGGAGCAAAGCCTCCTGAACTCCTCAGGGCTTATTAGAAGTCTGACACCTGCTCCAGTTTCCCTGGAAGCCTCCTCTCCAGCTGCCTCTACCTGATTGAGGGAGAGGAGAAAATATAAATCCTAACAACTTGTACTGAGTGTCCACTAAGGAACGTTACAGCTCACTTACCACTTCATCTAATCCTCCCAAACCTCAGAGAGAGAAGGTTAATATCCCATATTGTAGATGAAGAGAGTGAGCTTCAGAGAGTGTGAGTGACCCATCCCAGGGAATGTAGCAAGGACGTGGAGCCAAGATTTAAACCTCCTTCTTCCGCTGTGGAGGCCTATGCTGGGCTTCAACACACTGCCTTGTTAGGATTAGGAGGTCCAACTTGTGTACTTGTGTTCAGGCCTCTGAGTGACCTCTGCTTGACATTTTGCTTCCAGGTCACAGAGTCAAGTGTCCCTTCCCAAACCAACTGTTCCTGAAAATCCATTTTATCATTCAGTCCTCAGTTCAAAAGGAATAAGATTTATTGTACCCATTTTACAGATAGAGAAACTGATACTCCAAAGCAAAGTGAGTCACGGAAAATTGGAGAGCTAGGAAGTAGGTCAGCTGTGGGTTATTAAGGCCAGGACCTGAGCATTTAGAGTTCCTGGGTCCACTTCATGCGTTCTCACCATTATGTCAAATTTGTTGTTTATCTCTTCTAAGATTAGGGACAAGAACATGTTTGCAATTAAATATGTCTCCAAGGAACTGGATAATCTTGTCAAAAATGGAGACTGGAAACCCAGACCTGGTTTGCTCACTTCTCTTCCTCAGAGCTTAGCTTCTCCCCTTCTGAAGTCTAGGTTCCAGAATGGGGCAAGGTGCTCAGGGTAAGGGAGCTGGACTGGGGCTTCCAGAGCAGGATGCTTGAATTTCTAGACTACTCAACCCAAGAAGTGCTTCAGGCTCTGTCCTGCTTATAGAGGGCACTGATTCCTTAACAAATGTTTACTGAGCACCTACTATATAAAC
Organism: Capricornis sumatraensis; assembly: GCF_032405125.1. Taxonomy (NCBI): domain Eukaryota; kingdom Metazoa; phylum Chordata; class Mammalia; order Artiodactyla; family Bovidae; genus Capricornis; species Capricornis sumatraensis. Next base: position 94,448,378 of record NC_091076.1, read on the forward strand.
ATAGGGTGTGTATAAAAACTAAGACACAGCCTGTGCCCTTAAAAGATGATCTTGTTGAGAGTGGATGCTAGTTAGACATCATAAGTAACACATACCAAATGCTCTAATTCATGGGTAAAGTCAGGATCCAGTGCCAGAAATGAACACCATTCTAGGCGCTTTATGCAGAAGGATATTTAATCCTGGTGACAGGGACTGAATTGTGTCCCCCTGAAATTCACATACCTAAGTTCTAGCCTTCAATGTGAATATTTTTGGAAAGAGGGTTTTTAGGAGGTAACTAAGATTAAGTGAGATCATAAAAGTGGAGTCCTAATCCAATAGGATTGGTGACTTTATGAGAAGAGGGAGGGACTTCCCTGGTGGTCAGCTAAGATTCCATGCTCCAATTCAGGCGACCTGGGTTTGATACCTGGACAGAGAACTAGATCCCACATTCCACACCTTAAGCGTTTGCATGCTGCAGCTAAAGACCCTGCATGCTGCAACGAAGATCAAAGATCCTTCCTGCCACAACTAAGATCCAAAGCAGCCAAATAAATAAAAATAATACATAATTTTTTAAAAAGAGAGAAAAGAAGTTTTTCTCTCTTCTACGGGTATATGCCAAGGAAAGCCATGTGACCACACAGCAAGAAGACACCATCTGCAAGCCAGGAAGAGAGCCCTCACCAAAGCCCAACTGTACTGGCACCCTGATCTCAGACTTCCAGCCTCCAGAAGGGAGACAATAAATTCCTGTTTTTTAAGCCCTTTGCTCTATGGCATTTTGTTATGGCGGCCAAAGCAGACTAAGACGACAGGGAATTAGAGCTTGCAAAATTGTGAGAGGGACTGGAGGAGCAGACTTTCTAACGTAGCCATAGAAATGAGCCTCCGAGCAGTCTCCTCTGCCAGAATCAGGTAAGGAGAACCACGATGAGGCTGCCACTGGAACTGAGGTCACAGATACACCTCTATAGCCTCAGGGCCCCATAGGAATAGATGCCAGGCTGCTACTGTCATCAAGAGACTGAATGAAGTGTTGTTGCTGGGAAAAAACCCATCTCTAGGACTTTGCCTGCCAGCAGAAATAGCTAGAGCAGCAAGAACATGGCCTTATCACCTTATCTCCCTTCCATGTTCCAAGTCTCGAATGAATGCATTTTGCACCCAGAACTCTAGCTGCAAGGGAGGCTCAGGTTTTTGGCTTTCCTCTGCAGTACAGGAAGGTACCTAGAAGAAGGTGAGAATGGATGCTAAGGGCTAGTCCATCTGGTCCACAATGGAGCAAGTGTGGGAGAAATTACTGCTGGAAAGATACTTCAGGGTCAGATTTTGAAAGGTGATTGAATGGGTCTGCCATTTGCCATGAGGGACAGAGCAAGCCTGGGCAGCTGCCAAGATTAACCAGGGCTCTGAAAGCTAATTGACTGGTCTGGAAAACAGAGAGCTCTAGAGCGTGCATAAGAATCAATTGGGAGGAATTCCCTGGGGGTCCATTGGTTAGGACTCTGTGCTCTCACTGCCAAGGGCCCGGAGTTCAATCCCTGGTCAGGGAACTAAAATTCCACAATCACTTGGGGATTATAATTAGGAGGGCCCAGGAATCTGTATTTCTAATAGGCAGATCCTGCCTGGGCACCCTTCTCCCATTGACTCTGATGCTTGTGGACTCCAGGCTTACAGAAATATTGCCCTGGGGCAGGAGATCTGATGGGTCCATCCCATAGAGTCCTACGAGCTCTAAAAAGTTTCGATTTGTGGGGGACACATGCTGAACTGGACTTCTCTGATGGCTCAGACGGTAAAGAATCTGCCTGCAATACAGGAGACCCAGGTTTGATTCCTGGGTTGGGAAGATCCCCTGGAGAAGAGTATGGCTACCCACTCTAGTATTCTTGCCTTGGAAATCCCACGGACAGAGGGGCCTCGTGGACTACAGTCCACAGCGTCACAAAGACTCGGACACACTGAGCGACGATCACTTTCTTTTTCCTCTTCTTCCTGAGAGTTAGCCCTGAATTTTGGATGCTTGAACCCTGAAAAATGCCAGTGATGTGAGTGTCCAGGGGAAAGAGTCCAGGGATCTAACCCCCACCCCTTGGAGATTTCCCTGGCAGTTCAGTGGTTAGGGCTTCCTGCTTCCACTTCAGGGGGCAGGGGTTTGATCCCCGGCTGGGGAACTAAGATCCCACAGGCCCATAGCACAGACCAAACAAAACAAAACAAAACCAACCCCTCTCCCCAACTGAGGAGGACCAGGTAGTCAGTCAAAAACCTGCACAAACATTTCCTGGGATTGTGACTCACTTTGATCTCTGCTTCCATCTGGCAGTGGTGTCTAGGACTCCTGGGACCCTATTCCCATTGCAGAGACTCCTTTCGAGAGCTCTTACACCTCAAGGAATCTAAGGACCTGACAGAGGAAGAGCAAGGTGAAAAGGAGCAGCGAGGAGGGGAGGAGGGAGGTGGCACTGCCACCTAGAATGGCCTTGAGTCTCCCCTCTAACCCAGGGGTGTCCACAGCCCACGCTGAGCTTCAACACAAACGAATTCACTCAAATAGATTTTCCTTTTCTTTTTCTGGTTCTTACTTCCCACTCCAGGACCCCAAACCCCACCCCGTTCCAAGGAAAAGGCCACAACAGATGAAGCAGCAGTGGCCTCCTCCTGTCAGCACCCCCAGCCCAGCCCCACATCTCTGGGGAGGGAGGTCAAGTCAAGCCAGAGCAGGACTGAGTCTCTGAGGCTAGGCTGCCTGGACTGAGGGGCTTTCCTCCTTCCTGGGGGTCCCCTCCCACACCCAGCTCCTTTAGAAGCATCTGCAGCCCTGCTTAGCCAGGGTCCCCAAGGGTGGGGGGCAGCCTTGCTCTTCCAGGCTGGTTCTTCTAGGACAGGAACAGCCTTTCAGGCTCGGGGAGGGAGTCAGGCCTCCTCATCCCCCCAGTTATCACCACAAAGCAAAGTCCAGGGAAGGAGGGGGAGGGACAGGGCTGGGGTTGGGGTGTGGGTTGGAGAGCCAGGTCCTTGCTAGTAAATCAATGTTGGTTTCCCAGATGGAGCTGCAGCCGCTTTGATTTCTCAAGTTGCCCCCCTCCCCCTCTGCTCCCCTCACCCCCAGCTCCATGGTTTCAATTCCTCCCTGAAAAGCAGTGGGGCCTCCTTTCAAACCAGCCGAGCTCCTCCAACTCCCAACAACAGCTTAAGTTACAGGAAAGAGAAAGGGGAGGGGGGCGAGGTGGCCCAGCCTGGAGGAGAAGGAGAGAAATTCTGGGAGAAGGGAAGGGGACAAGGGAGAGAGGGAAGAAGAAAGAAAGGAAGAAAGGAAAAGTGAGGGGAGAGCAAGGTAGGAGATGGGGAAGAAAGGAAGGGTCTGCTCTGCAGGCCCAGGATGGGAGCCCCCAACCCAGAAGCAACTTGTCTCGGTTCTCCTTCCCCAGTGAGCACCCCATACTCATCCCCTCTGAGGGCCCCTCCGCATCTACAAGTCAATGATTCAGGCTCCCCCATTCCGCTTCTCTTGTCATGCAGTTCTAGAAGTTTCCAGGAGTCTCATTCAGTCCCAGGGACACTTATTTCCTGGGCCAAGAAGGCAGAGTCACCCCCAAGAACCTCGCTAACGAAACTCAGCACTGCTTTTTTTCAGCTTGTTTTTTCCCTGGTCTGCTCTTAGCAGCCCACACTGTGCTTTTGCTTGGCCGAGGCCTGGGCTAATTAAAGTCCTTAATTAATAGATCATCTGTTATATCTGTTTAATCCTTTTATGGCCCATTTTGCCATCCAGAGAGCTTGGGGGAAGAGTGCTGGAGAGATAAAGGGGATAAGAGCTATACTCTGCCAATTCCCCACCCGCCTCTGTCCCCAGAGCCCAGCAGCCTGGGAACTTGGCAGGGGGAAGGCTGAAATGCACTGAAGGAGATCTACAAGCGGGGGTTCCAGGAGTCCTAGACCTCCTGATTATTCTGTGCCTGAAGGGCCGGTTCTCTGAGAACTAAATGGAGGATGGAGTTCAGGGAGAGGGAATTTGGTATCTCACCTGAAGGTGGATTCCAGGCTCAGGGAAGAAAAGGAAGATTCTGGAAGAGCAGAGAATACCTTGTAAGTTGAAGATGGGGGTAGCCAAGTAGAGTCTCTGAAGACTCAAATCTGTTTTCCACAAAGCATCCAGAATCTATCCCACTGAGAACAGAGTATTTTTAAAAAATATTTATTGGGCTACACTGGGTCTTAGTTCCAGCCTCAGGATCTTCACTGTGGCATGAAGACCCTCATTCTCAGGGCTCAGCCCCAGTCCTCCCCCTCCTGAATAGATATACACACCCCTTCCCTTTAGGGTGGAGGGACCTCAGTGCCTCTGGAGGGAAAGAATACTGACCTAATGACCGGGGTTGAGGAAACAAAGGGAGGACTCCTAACTCTGCTAGATGGGATGATTTCTCTGTAAGGAAGGGGTTCTGATGGGAAATAAGCAAGGAGACAGGGACATGCGCAATTTCCAGGACTCTTCTTCTTGGCAAAATGAAAGGTCAGAAGGAATTCCCAGACAGTCCAGTGGTTAGGATTCTGTGCTTTCACTGCTGAGGGCCCAGGTTCAATCCCTGGTCACGAAACTAAGGTCCTATAAACCTGGCTGTGTTGTAAGAGTGGGCAGACCACTCCTCTCCGCCCAGCCACCCAGGTTTCCTTAGCTGGGAGAAGTTCCCTATGCTCTCGGTACCCCTGTGGTGTGTTGGCTATTGTTGACTGGCTCTAGCACACAAGCCTTTCACCTTGTCCAGGAGGCACCTAGTAAGGACAGCTGTGATAATCCCAAAGTATTATTTTCACAGCCCTCTACATCTGGCCCAAAAGTAAAATTAGTAGTTTTTTTTTTAATAATCCCCTCATGCAGATAAGGCAGTTGATGCTAAGGAAGGAAAATGACTTGCCTGAGGTCATTCAATAGGTATGGGTAGAGCCAAGCCTGCAACCCCAACACATTCTGAGCCCCAGAGCAGACTTCTTTCTTCTCCACCAGCTATTTATTCTGCTTTCCTGTCGACTTGAGACTTCTGCTCCCATTGAAGAGAGTGGGTGGCATCTTTCCAGTGGGCACTCAACAATTATCCTAGATTCCAGATTTGTAAGCCAAGAGATAATTGACAGTAGTGTCCCAGGGTTTGGGGCAGAAGTGGCAGCGGCATTGGAGGTAGCGTGGGCTTCCAGTCTACTGTGGAAGCCCCAGACCAACCAGAAATATTTCTCAGGAAGGAAAATCAGCCCAATTTTCTGCAGACCATCACCCCTTAGACTTTAAGTCCCTGAACCTACAGCCTAGGTCTCTGCAGACTTAGTCTATTTTGTGTATAGTAGATGCTCAATAATTTGTTGGATTAAAATAATATCTATTACTTACCAAGCTTTTTGCCTAGCATTAGGTCAAGCAAGTGCCATAATCTATCTCATTTCAGTCTCACAACTGAAACAAGGTAAATAAAAAAATTCTGACTTGAGGCTCTCAAGACCCAGGAAAAACAAGCCAGGGACATTCTCCTGTTGACTAGAATGTCTTCTGGCCCCACTGCTCCTTCTCTGTCTCCCTCTTCCTCAGCCCATTTAAATGTTGATGTCCCCAAAACTTGAGTCTTCCCATTCAATCCCCTTTCCCTAGCTGATCTTAGCTGCTCTCATAGCTTCAACTACAGCTAAAGGTACTAGATCTAAATCCATCAAGAGCTCCTTCCAAGCCCCTGGGTTAGAACACGTGTGTGTGCTCAGTTGCTTCAGTCATGTCTGATTCTTTGCGACCCCATGGACTGTAGCCCACCAGGCTCCTCTGTATTTCCAGGCAAGAATACTGGAGTGAGTTCCCGACCCAGGAATTTAACCTGAGTCTCTTGCTTCTCCAGCATTGGCAGATTCTTTACCACTGCATGACTTGGAAAGCCCTGTGTTAGAATAGTCAACTTCTATTGAACATACTGTCTTCTTTTGAACATAATATAGGCTTGACCTGGCTTGATTGTGCTCATTATCTTCCTGTCCGTGCATTTCCTATTCTGGTTAATGACATCAGGTCCTCTAAGTCAGAAACATTCGTTGGGCTCCTCCTTCACTCTCTCTTCATCTATACTGCCTCAGCTCAGTTCACGCTCTCAGCATCTCTTGCCTGATCTCTTATGATCTATTGCTAACTGGAATCTCTGACTTAGCTGACTCAAATCATGCTCCACCTAACTGTCCAAATACACCATCTAAAACTTAAGAGGGAAAACACATTCTGCTGCCCTAAAGATGCCAGTGCATCTCTATCTCCAGGAGTCCAGATTGTGTGCACAGTATCTCAGGTCTTGCCTTATTTAAAACCTCCTCTGCTGTCACTCTCCCGGGTATACACGGGTCCCTAACAGGGCCAAAGTACTTGTACACTTGTGGCCCCAGTCCATCCATTTCACCACGTTACACCCTTGCACATGCCATTCCCTCTGTCTGAAATGCCTATCCCTACCTTGAGTTTATGAGGTCATATTTCTTCACCTAACACTTGGTCTGCAAGGCCCTGTAGGTGTGACACCTGCTGACCTCCCTTTGTTTCATCCTGTTTAACTCCTCACTCCAACCACAGAGGCCCCCTAGCATCACCACCTTTCCCTTTGTAGCACTGAATCCTGTGGCCATTTTACATTCATTTAAGTGACTGTGATGATTGTGAATCTCTCCCACAACTTCCCACTCCTCTGCCCTCTCCAACTCAGTCAAATTCCCTTCCCAATTATGCTTCCCACTATATAAGTTGCTATATTATCATATTTTATACATGGTAATGTATATATATCATGCTTCCCTGGTGCCTCAGACAGTAAAGAATCTGCCTGCAATGTGGAGACCTGGGTTAGATCCTTGGGTTAGGAAGATTCCCTGGAGAAGGGAATGGCTCCCCACTCCAGTATTCTGGCCTGGAGAATCCCATGACCAGAGGAGCCTGGCGGGCTACAGTCTGTGCGGTCACAGTTACTCAGGACAGGACTGAGTGACTTTCACTTTCACTAACTAATGTATATATTATGCTATTCTCAGTTCTTCCCACCCTCTCCTTCCCCTGCTGTGTCCACAAGTCCAGTATTCTATGTCTGTGTCTCTATTCTTGCCCTGCAAAATAGGCTCATCAGTAGCATTTTCATAGATTTTATATATATGTGTGTTAATATACATATTTGTTTTTCTTCTTTTGACTTATTTTACTCTTAATGACAAGCTCTAGGTTCAACCACCTCAATTCAACTCTTCAAGGGCAGGGATGCTGCCGTTTTTCTCTGTCTTGGCCACAACCTCTACCACAGTGGTTTAAAATCGGAAAACCCAGTAAAAGTGTGATGCATACAGAAAGGTTGATTGTATGAACGAAAGTCTTTCATTTCTTTTTTCTTTTTTTGCAGCTTCAGCTCCCACTTTGCCTTAGGGGTGGAAGGGATAACTGTCACTCAAGCCTGGCCCTAGGGTAGGAAAGCAGGTTTGTCATGGAAGGAAATTGAAGATGCTGCATTTCTATTGGAGATTTACTCTCAATTTCCTATCAGACTGTGAGCGCTTCCTGAGTGGAGTAGAGGAGTGTGTCTTACTCATTTTTTTTTTCACTGCTCAGCTCAGAGGCTTGGTACCAGCTCTAGATGTCCTAGGGGTAGAGTAGGAAGGGAGATTTGAAGGCACAGCACCTTGGGCTTAGTTGGGGCCCCACAGAGCAAGACAGCACAATTTTCCCATCCCTAGACTGCTCTGGGGTGAAGGTGGACTTGTGGGCGAAATGAAAACAAAACAGAAGAGCAAAGGCATAGTCTCCCTGATTTTGAAGGAACTCTTTCTTCCGAAAGCTGTGAAAAGTCAACCTCTCCAGGAAATGATAAGGCCAATTTTCATGTTGTAAAGAACCTAAAAATCCGTATTTCATTCAACCAAGGAGGGGGAAAAAACTGAGTCCTATCAAACCTGGATCCATTGTTTGTATCTATGACTGAGAATTTTCTTTCCTTTTTTCTATTCTCTCCTTTTTTTTTTTTCCCTTTTGGGTTTCTTTTTGTTGTTGTTTGGTTTTTTGTCTTGTTTTTAAAGCAATCCTTTTCTAGACTGAATTAGGAAACAGCTCGCCAGGCTGGGAGGATTTGGACCATATAGAGAAGAAAAGGAGATTTTCTAACCTCAAGTTTCTTTCCTCTTTTTAAGTGTCCCCCCCTCCCCAACTGAGAGACAATAGAAATAATTGATCCATCATCCAACACCAGGCCCAGGAGATTTACATGCAAATTCCCCCTCTCCGCCCCAGAACTCCCTCCCCACCAAACTTAAAATCCAAGAATGAAGGAAAAAGAAGAAAACCTTTCTAAACCAACCGGAACCCTGCTGGCCACTGCCTTCCACCCCCCAGTCAGGTGAGAGAAATGTGTGTGTTTGGCCGGGGGGCGGTGTGTGCCGGGGGGGGGGGGGGGCGGTGTGGGGGGGGTTGGGGGGACGGGCAGTTCATCCACCACAACCCCCAGCCTCCTTCCTCGCCACACACACCACTCCTTTCTGGTGTGGAATCACTTAAGATTTGGGTAAAACTCCCCTCTCTCCCAGGAGACCGTATCTGGAAGATTTTAGGGGGCGGAGGCAGAGGTGGAGAGAGAGGAGGAAAATTCCCCCAAACGGCCTAAAAGAGCCATCTCTTCCCTGAAAACTGCTCGTCATTCCCCACCCCCTACCATTAACCTCCGATTAAGACCTCCTCGTTATGGCAACTAAACTTTACTTTGCATAATTAAGATTTGCCTCGGAAGAAAGGGGAGGGAGAAGCCGCAGCTCTAGGCCATTCTCCTTCATCTCACCCCCTCCCACCCCCGCCCCAACCCTCCAGCTCAGGGCCTCAGAGTTCCTGAGTTTTCTCACTTTGAGGTGCCACCGAACACAAAGAACCATAATGGGCTCCTTTGTGCTCGCTACGGGGCAATTACGCCCCGGAGTCCAGGCCCCTTTAAGAGCCTCTTAAAGAGACAAGCTCTCATTTTTCAGAGGGTTATTTAAGGGTGCACGTAGAGGGAGGCGGAGAAGGCAATGGCACCCCACTCCAGTACTTTTGCCTGGGAAATCCTATGGACGAAGGAGCCTGGTAGGCTGCAGTCCATGGGGTCGCGAAGAGTCGGACACGACTGAGCGACTTCACTTTCACCTTTCACTTTCATGCATTGGAGAAGGAAATGGCAACCCACTCCAGTGTTCTTGCCTGGAGAATCCCAGGGACGGGAGACAGAGTCGCACAGAGTTGAACACGACTGAAGTGACTTAGCAGCAGCAGTAGTAGAGGAAGGAGCGAGGCAAACTCCTAGAGGTCTACATATATGAGCGACGTGAAACTTTTGTCTGGATGCCATGAGAATGGGCTGAGAGAAGCGTCTTTGTAAACTGTTGGCTAATTTTTAAAAAAATCTCTCCCTTAAACAATTTTTTTTTCAAATTTGAGATTTTTTTTTTTTTTAACTTGTTCTGAAAAATTGGACTGAAATAAGAGAGGTTCGAGGAGCAGGCGCGGAGGCACGAATTTAAAGAGGCTCTACCCCTAGAGCTCCGTGGCCCCGGGAAGAGTAATCCAGGGCTGAGTGACGCGGCCCTCCGCAGTTCTGAGGAACGTGTGTCTCCGAATCTTGCCGCCGAGACTACAGAGAAATCCCGTGTTGAGCAAAAAGCCCTTAATATAATAATAGCTTGTCTCTTTAAAAAGCAAAAGGAGGGGGGAAAGTTTTGTTGGCATCTGGTTTCTGATCTCATTATGTTGTGGTTGACCAATCCAGCCCTCGGGGCTGGTCCTCGGGTTTAAATCTCATTGGCCGAGAGAACATTTTGGGATGGTGCTTAGAGCTCGACGGGGCGGTTTCAAGGATCCCTTTTTTGGGGGGCTGAGGAGAGGGCGGGGCCGCCGGCGGGGGCCCCCTTGAAACCGACTAATTGGGATCGGAGAGGCCGAGGTGAGGGCTGGAGGAAGGCACAAAGGAGTCGCTGGGCGGAGAAGGGAGGGGAGAGGCGAGAGGAGGAGGAAGAGGAGAAGAGAGGGCAAGCCGCGCGCTGTGTCTCCGGCGGCTCAGTCCGACCTCGGCGAGCTAGCGGGCAGGCGCGCCGCCCCCCTCCCCCGCCCGGCCTCCCCAACTCGGCAGCCGCGAGCAAAGTTTGCAAAGAGGCACGGGAGGCGGCGGCCGCGGCGAGGAGGCGGCGGGGAAGGCGCGCGGTCTCCGGGCTGGGGGCGGGGGCGGGGGGGCGCCCGGGAGCCGAGTGGGGGGCGGCGGCCAGCATGCGGCCCCGCAGCGCCCTGCCCCGCCTGTTGCTGCCGCTGCTGCTACTGCCCGCCGCCGGGCCGGCCCAATTCCACGGAGAGAAGGGCATATCCATCCCGGACCACGGCTTCTGCCAGCCCATCTCCATCCCGTTGTGCACGGACATCGCCTACAACCAGACCATCATGCCCAACCTTCTGGGCCACACGAACCAAGAGGACGCCGGACTGGAGGTGCACCAGTTCTACCCGTTGGTAAAGGTGCAGTGCTCGCCTGAACTGCGCTTCTTCCTGTGCTCGATGTACGCGCCCGTGTGCACCGTGCTGGAGCAGGCCATCCCGCCGTGCCGCTCCATTTGCGAGCGCGCGCGCCAGGGCTGCGAGGCGCTCATGAACAAGTTCGGTTTCCAGTGGCCGGAGCGCCTGCGCTGCGAGCACTTCCCTCGCCACGGCGCGGAGCAGATCTGCGTGGGCCAGAACCACTCGGAGGACGGCGCGCCAGCGCTTCTCACCACCGCGCCGCCGCCGGGCCTGCAGCCGGGTGCGGGGGGCACCCCGGGCGGCCCGGGTGGCGGCGGCTCGCCCCCGCGCTATGCCACGCTGGAGCACCCGTTCCACTGTCCGCGCGTCCTCAAGGTGCCGTCCTATCTCAGCTACAAGTTCCTGGGCGAGCGCGACTGCGCGGCTCCCTGCGAGCCGGCGCGGCCGGATGGCTCCATGTTCTTCTCACAGGAGGAGACGCGCTTTGCGCGCCTCTGGATCCTCACCTGGTCCGTGCTGTGCTGCGCCTCCACCTTCTTCACCGTCACCACGTACCTGGTGGACATGCAGCGCTTCCGCTACCCCGAGCGGCCCATCATCTTTCTGTCCGGGTGCTACACCATGGTGTCGGTGGCCTACATTGCGGGCTTCGTGCTCCAGGAGCGCGTGGTGTGTAACGAGCGCTTCTCCGAGGACGGCTACCGCACGGTGGTGCAGGGCACCAAGAAGGAGGGCTGCACCATTCTCTTCATGATGCTCTACTTCTTCAGCATGGCCAGCTCCATCTGGTGGGTCATCTTGTCGCTCACCTGGTTCCTGGCGGCCGGCATGAAGTGGGGCCACGAGGCCATCGAGGCCAACTCGCAGTACTTTCACCTGGCCGCGTGGGCCGTGCCCGCCGTCAAGACCATCACGATCCTGGCTATGGGCCAGATTGACGGCGACCTGCTGAGCGGCGTGTGCTTCGTGGGCCTCAATAGCCTGGACCCGTTGCGGGGCTTCGTGCTGGCGCCGCTCTTCGTGTACCTGTTCATAGGCACGTCCTTCCTCCTGGCCGGCTTCGTGTCCCTCTTCCGCATCCGTACCATCATGAAACACGACGGTACCAAGACGGAGAAGCTGGAGCGGCTGATGGTGCGCATCGGCGTCTTCTCGGTGCTCTACACGGTGCCCGCCACCATCGTCATCGCCTGCTACTTCTACGAGCAGGCCTTCCGAGAGCACTGGGAGCGCTCGTGGGTGAGCCAGCACTGCAAGAGCCTGGCCATCCCGTGCCCGGCGCACTACACGCCGCGCATGTCTCCCGACTTCACCGTCTACATGATCAAATACCTCATGACGCTCATCGTGGGCATCACGTCGGGCTTCTGGATCTGGTCCGGCAAGACGCTGCACTCGTGGAGGAAGTTCTATACCCGTCTCACCAACAGCCGGCACGGCGAGACCACCGTGTGAGCCCGGCGCTTGTGCGCCGTGTCCCCGGCCGGGCCCGCACCGCGCGCTCACCGCCCGCGGGGAGGGGGTGGGGCGGGGGCTCCTACAGACTCCTTATTTTATTTTTTTAAATAAAGAACAATCGAAACCATTTCCTTTTTAGGTCGCTTTTTAAAAAAAGAAAACTCTGCCCAACAGCCCCACCAGGTTTGTAATTAAAACTGTAAATAGTCTTTGTACATTTAATTATATATTTTGTATTTAAAAGAAAAAAAGGGGAGGGGGGAGGGCAAGGGCGCCAGGGCCTGAGGAGTAGGGGGTGGGGGGAGCTGAGGGGTTTTCTCCTTTCTTCAGGGCCCTTTCAAACACCATCCCTTTGACAGGGCTGGGCCTGCTGGAAGAGGTGTTGGCTCACAGGAGTTGGCACATTCAACTTCTCAAGCCAAATTTGTGAGCTTTCTCACTGACTCCGGGCCTGTGGAAGCTGTTGGGTAGTTTTGAACAAGACTTGGATTCGTTTTGTTTCGTTTTGATTTCCCATTCCCCCTTTCCTCACATGTGCTGTCTCCTTCACTCCGTCTTTGGAAACCTCCCAACGGAGATGAAGACGTGGAGAAAAAAAAAAATTCCAACCCGAACCGACGGGTGGGGTGGTGGGGAGAGGACGGAGATCCAGTGAGGAATGGCCAACACACACCCATCCCAGGCCCACCCCACTGCTGGCAGGAAGATCTTTCTCTTCTGACTTTTTTTCTTCTTTTCGACTCGCTGCCCTGTGCTCTTGGAGTGGGCAGAAAGTGCTTTGTGGTGTGTGTTTTGAAACAACCCCCCCACCCCCAGCTCACTACGTTGAGTACGGATCCTGACTGCCTCCATTTTTAGGGGGAGCATCATCAAGTTGGCAGATGTAGAGGTCTGGAGATATCCTTGCATCTCTGTCCTTTCCCCTGCTGTCTGCCCCACGCCTGCTCTTCCCTGCCCCCCCACCCCCCAACTGAGTATCTCCTCTGGCATCCAGGTTAGCCGTTTGTGGGGTGGTTTGTGTGTTCCGTCTGGATTTTTTTTTTTTTTTTCAAAAAGCAATAAAATGGGTTGGGTTGGAGGGAGGGAACGGATGGACGGGCTGGTGGGATTTTTAGTTTTTCTTTGACAAAAGACTGGTTTCTTTTCAAACTTGCCCAGAAAAGGGAGGGGAGGGGAGAAGTGGGTATCTTTGCTTTGGACGCAGGCTCTGGGCAGGCTCTTTGTGACTGTGGGGATGGGGTTGAGTGTTTACATGACATTCTATATCACAAGATTGATAGAATGTTTATAACAGATGTTTTCTGTCTTCCCCCTACACCCCCCCCCCAAATAAAAGTCAAGACTCTTCTTAAAGTATCATTCATGCTGGTATGAGAATTGCAGTTTCCAAGACACATCATTTCCCTCAACCAAATATTTGAAGTATTTTAGAATTTTAATTCCAATGGATTGATTTGAAGACCAAGGGGTGGGGTGAAACAAGTTTGCCCCAATAACTCAACTTTTCACCATCTCCTGTGTCTTGATAATAGTGCAAATTAAAAGCTAATAATCATCATAATAAAGTGCATTTAATTATCTTCTAGAGATCTAGCCCTTTAATTGTATTTAACAGGGTTGTAACATTTTATTAGTTTAACCAAACCACACCTCCTCCTTCCATCTCCCCTTGACCTGGTTGGTTGGGGCTAGGATGGAGAAGAGGCTCCCAGTTCCCATCTTGCTTTTTTAGCTAAATGGTGGTAGGGAAAATGGTGCCTTAACACCCTTTGTTGGCAGTCTTTGGGACAAGGGAGAAAGTAAGTTAGAACCCCTAGTTCGAAGTGTTGGCGTATGTTGGTTTATGTTGGGGGAAGGGATCTGGAAATGTTTGGTGGTAATTGAACACGTATGTGGGGCTTTGTTTGGAATTGAATGAAGCCTGGGGATTTCAGAAAACCCCCCTTCACAAAATATATAACCCTCCCCTAGATGATTTGTAGCAGTGGCCCATGTTATAAATTAAAACTAGCCGTTTCTCATATGATGATATGTGTGAAGTCCCAATGGGGAGTCACCTTCCACTATCAAAGAAGCAGGCCAGGGAGGTGGCACCACCCTGTAGCTCCATTTGTTGCAAGATTCTAAAGGAACCCCACAAAGGCTGCAGGAAAGAGTTAAATTACAAACAAATTGTGAGCGCCTCTCCCGGAAAGAATGGCCAAAGCTTGCGAAAGGGGGGATGGGGGGAGGGTGATTTCCAGTGGCTGAGCTGGAGCCCAGTGGGAAGAGCAGTGCTGGTCTTTGCTGAAGATTTGGGAAAAGCCTCCTCTGTCTCCCAGACCCCAGCCCCCTGTACCCTGGGTACACTTGTCAGTGGGCCCTCATGCTGAGGGCAGGAGGGGATGGTAGACTAGCAACAATTACCTTTTTCTTTCCGGAGCCGGGTGGGAAGGAGGGAATTTTGGTAAAGATCCTTCTCAACCCTCCTCCCTCAAAGTCTGCCAATGGAAGGAAAAGAACCTGAGAAAACTGGAAAAATAGGTTTTACAGCAAGGGAGAGGATAGATAATAAGATAATTGCCTCGCTAGGAAAGGATACCTCTCTTAGATGCCCTCCCCTTCTCCAGAGGGGTAGCCGAAGACTGAATTACCTTAGGGAAAGTGGGGAACTTTCTCTCTGGCTGCTCTCCTTGGTCTAATGAAACAACTCTTACAGTGAGGGTGTAGAGCAGGGGTCCCCAACCTCCAGGATCTAATGCCTGATGGTTTGAGGTGGAGCTGCTGGAATAAATAGAAATAAAGTGCACCATAAATGTCTTGTGCTCAGATCATCCCCAAATCATCCCCCACCCCACCCTGGTCCATGGAAAACTTGTCTTCCATGAAAATTGTTCCCTGTTGCCACAAAGCTTGGGGACTGCTGGTGTACAGGATTTAGAGGACAAAGTGCTGTGGAGCAGAGACCCGTAAGTGAACCGCTTGAGCTCACTGCCACTGCTGGAGAGGGATGTCTCCACTCCTTAGCCGGGAAAACCTAGTTAAACTCATGAGCGCCAGGTCTGCTCTCTTAGATTTCTGGGTCTCCCTCAACCCCTTGTGCGTGGGTTGGTCCCTCCGTCTGGAAGAGGGAGGCTTTGTCTGGTGGAGAATCAAGGGCCAAGTAAGAAAGCCCTTCACCCGAGCCCCCCAGGCCTGGGTAGGTGTCAGACCACAGCAGCTTTCTACCGGCCCTCCTTCCCGCACCCCCTCCCACAAAGCAGCAACAGTGCTTGGTCCTCTAGGCTCCCTGCTTCACTGATGAGAATCCCGCCATCACAGACTTCCCTCCTAAAGATGCTTCCTTTCCCTACAAATTCTTTGTCCTTTAAAGTCCCTTAGAAAAGAACACTTAAGGTTTTCCAAGACAAAATTCTTCTAAGCATCCCCAAAGAGTGAGGATCAGTGGAATCTGTAATTTAGATCATTCCAAAAAGCTCTCCAAGAGGCTGTTGAGATCCTAGACCTGGGCTGGATTCTGGAATTGGGGAGATGCTGTTCCAGGGTGCCCTGAGGAACATGTCTGGGGGAGCAGAGCCCAAGTTCCTACCATTTCCAAGGCATTGTCCCTTTGGTAAACTCACTACTCACTGTAGTAAGTCCCTTCCTTCTCCAGACATAGTCTCCTCACCTTGAAATGAATCTTAAACTTCCAGGGCCACTGACTCCTCTGAGAAACTGCATTATCTTTGGACATTCTCCTGGGAAACAATGGCCAGACTTCATTGAAAACAATTTTACATGTATCAATAACCTCAGTTACGCAGATGACACCACCCTTATGGCAGAAAGTAAGAGGAACTAAAAAGCCTCTTGATGAAAGTGAAAGAGGAGAGTGAAAAAGTTGGCTTAAAACTCAACATTCAGAAAACTAAGATCATGGCATCTCGTCCCATCACTTCATGGGAAATAGATGGGGAAACAGTGGAAACAGTGTCAGACTTTATCTTTTTGGGCTCCAAAATCATTGCAGATGGTGACTGCAGCCATGAAATTAAAAGACACTTACTCCTTGGAAGGAAAATTATGACCAACCTAGATAGTATATTGAAAAGCAGAGATATTACTTTGCCAACAAAGGTCCATCTAGTCAAGGCTATGGTTTTTCCTGTGGTCATGTATGGATGTGAGAGTTGGACTGTGAAGAACGCTGAGTGATGAAGAATTGATGCTTTTGAACTGTGGTGTTGGAGAGGACTCTTGAGAGTGCCTTGGACTGCAAGGAGATCCAACCAGTCCATCCTAAAGGAGACCAGTCCTGGGTGCTCATTGGAAGGACTGATGCTGAAGCTAAAACTCCAATACTTTGGCCACCTCATGCGAAGAGTTGACTCATTGGAAACGACCCTGATGCTGGGAGGGATTGGGGGCAGGAGGAGAAGGGGATGACAGAGGATGAGATGGGTGGAGGGCATCACTGACTCGATGGACATGAGTTTGAGTGAACTCCAGGAGATGGTGATAGACAGGGAGGCCTGGCGTGCTGTGATTCATGGGGTCACAAAGAGCAACAACTGAGCAACTGAACTGAACTGATAGAGGGTGTATGATCTGTCTTTCTGTGCACATCTCCTCCCCCATCTTGCCCCCAAGCTGATTTTTCAATCCCTGATTTAGACATTATCCAGTCTTTATCACTGGGGCAGCCTTCACCTTCTCAGACCCCAGTGTCCCCCTTTCCATCTGTAATTCCCTCTGCTATGGAAAAGGGGGCCTCTGTAGGGCAACCCATCAGACCTACAAAATCAGAAACACTCCCAAACCAGATTATCCTCTAGATCCTGTCTCTCCTGCAGGTATCAAGATGAAACACAGTGTAATACACATATAAGACTTTTATAGTTGAGGGAGAAAAGGAGAAAGAGACAGACGTGTGTGGGGAGTTACAGGTGTTGGCACGTTACAGGGGTTGGCACGACACAGTGCCAGCTGTGAGCCCTTGTGGATGTCTCCTAACCTCTGAGACTCAGTCCTCATCTGTTAAAAAGGTGATAGTACCTGTCTGGCAAGGTCGTGGTGAAGATTGGGTCAGATGATGCATGTAAAGAGCTAACATTGTAGAAGCTCGATAAATTGTAGCAATCTTCTATACTTAGGATAAATTCCTAAAAATGGAATCACTGGATCAAAGGACGTGCATCTCTTGAGGGCTTTTGGATTTACAGTTACAGGTAGTTTTAACAAAATAGAATGATTTCCTGTGCCCCCATTTGCTCTACCTGGCTTGGGGTACCTGCTCACGATCTAGAGGATCCCCAGGGTGGAGGTGGGCAGCGGTTTTCTCCCTCTCTCTTTTCTGATTAGGACAGAAATGTCTTACCCGCCTGAGTGAGCAGGGCACACACACGCGCCGGCTCTCTCTCTGGCCGGCTTTGAAGCTGGCTAATTAGGGTTAGGGCTGTCACAGCTGGCTTCCCCGGCGCCTCCCCCCTTCCCTCTGCTCAGCCCTGTCCCCAAACTCACAGCCTGAGAGCCTCTCCCCAGCTGCCTGGCCTTCCACTGTAAGTTTGTGGCTGGTCCAGGACACCTGGGAAGGCCCTGGGATTCAGGGCCGGGAAGGACCAAAGTGACAGCAACCAAGAAAGGACAAGATAGGACCTGGGACATGGAACAAGATCACAGGCCACTGATTGGGTTTAGAGAGGACTGCCTATGGCCTGGGACTGTCCTATTCTTTAGCCTGGAGAGGAGCCGGCGTGGGCTGGGGGCTGAGCCCTGGGCCCTTTGTTTGAAAGCCAAGTTTTCTGAAGGCTCCAGCCTCCCAACCTGGCCCTTATAATTAGCCCCAATCAGAGTGTTTATGTCGGTGCCTCGTGCGGAACTCAGAGCCCCGTGATTTCATTCCAGACCTTGGGGGGAGAGAGGAAGGGAGGGGAGGGAATGGGTTTTGTGTGGGGGTGAGCCAAAAGCAAGATAGGGGTAGGAAGTAATGAGAAAGAGACTTGGGGTGAGGGACAGAGAAGGAGGTCCTGGAGAGGGGAGGACCTCTACCCTCCATCTGACCGTTGCAGGGGTCCGGACCCCTCCCAGGGTAGTTGGCGCCCTAGCATCCTGACCCTGGGCCAGGCCCACACGCCTCTGGGCAGCTCTGTGGGTGGGTGGGCTTGTGCCAATCGGAAATGGCTTGGATATAATTAACCCAGCTAATCACCAACCTCAGCCTGGTGGGAGGGGAGGGTACAGCCCGGAGCCTTGGCTCCCCCAGGGAGCTCCGGTCTCCCTACTCTCCTTCCTCTGACTGTGGCCTGGAGTGTGCCAGGCTCTGTGGTTGCTGGGGATGGTGGAGTCAGAGGGTGGGCCGCAAAAGGATGTAGGAAGGAAGGATACTTAATTCTCATCTCTGGCCTTACCTGGCATGTGACTGACAGGAGGGCGTGCACCTGAGGTGGCCACAGCAGTGGTGCTGGGGAGTGGGGGTGACAGCAGGAATCCTGCACAGGAGGGAGAGAGGATGCCTGGCCACTGCTCCAGGTGGCCCTGGATGTGTCCCAGAATCAGTTACCTTCTCCCTCCAGGTCTAGGCCTCCCAGGGAACTCTGGTATGAGATGTGGCTTGTAGGCAATTAAGTGTACTGGGCTTTGTGTCCTGAGGGGTGGGGAGTAGGCAGAGTTCCTTTTTTTTTAATATTAAAAAAAATAATTTTATTTATTTATTTTTGGTTGTGCTTGGTCTTCATTGCTGCATGGATTTTCCTCTAGTTACGGCAAGTGGGAGTGCCACTCTAGTTGCAGTGAGCTGGGCTTCTCATTGCGATCGCTTCTTTGGTTGTAGAGCGTGGACTCTAGGCACATGAGCTTCAGTAGCTGCAGTCCCAGGGCTCTAGGGCACAGGCTTAACAATTGTGGTGCACAGACTTAGTTGTTCCGAGGCATGTGGGATCTTCCCAGATCGGGGATTGAACTTGTGTCTACTGCATTAACAGGTGGATTCGTTACCACTAAGCCACCAGCGAAGCCCTTTCTAAAACATTTTTATTTATTTATTTATTTGGCTGCGCCAGGTCTTAGTTGAGACATTCAGGATCTTTAGTTGTGGCACGTGGATCCCTGACCAAGGACTGAACCCTGGCCCTCTGCATTGGGAGTACAGAGTCTTAACCAATGAACCACCAGGGAAGTCCTGGGATCTGAGCTTCTAACTCCCTTGCTTACAATTCTTTTTTTTTTTTTTAATACTTTTTTTTAATGTTTATTTACTTCTTTGACTGCCCAGGACCTTTACTTGTGGCACACAGGATCTTTTTTAGCTGTGGCATGTGGGACCTAGTTCCCTGACCAGGGATGGAACCCGGGCCCCCGGCATTGGGAGCTCAGAGTCTTAGCCACTGGACCACCAGGGAGGTCCCCCTTGCTTACAATTCTATTAGGCCTCCAAGGAATGTCCCAGCTCCTGCCCTGAGCACATACAGGTTTCCAAGATTTGGGTCTGGCTCCTATATCTCGAGTCTTACGTCCACTCATTCTTCCCTACACTCTCATATTGCCAGCCTCCAGAGTCTTCATGTCCTCAGACCAGTCGTGCTCTGCGACTTTGCACATGCCGTTTCTGTGGCACAAGTGCCCTTCCCTTCCCCTACCCTGGATATTATGACCTCCTAGAGCCTCAGAACTTACCTGAGGTTGGGGGCCCTCCTGCCGAGAGCCAGATTCCAGGCCAGTCCTGTCCCCACGGTGTGCTCTCATCTGTCACAGCATAACACATTACTGTTACTTGTCTCCTTTCTTGGCTGTGACCTCCTTGAGAGAGTCCATGTTTGGTCTTTTATCTCTGTATCCTTGAGCCTAGGAATATGCCTGGCACATGGTAAGTACCCAAGATCACAGGTTTTGGAGCCAGACGACGTGGACTTGAATCCTGCCTCAGCCCCTTGCTAGCTGTTGACCTTAGGCAAGTTAATTAGCCTCTCTGTGTATTATCTGTAAATGAGGATAGTGGTTATATTTACCATGCGAGACTGGTTGGAGAATTAAACAAACTAATTCAAGCAAAAGGCTTAAAATAGTGCTTGACATGTAGTAAGTGCTTAATCAATGCTAGTTAAGCTTATTCATTCCTGTGTTGACTCAGTAGATGTGTATTTAGTGGTTACCAGGAGTCAGGCACTTGCTAAGTTCTAAAATGCACACGTGCAGTCCTTGCCCATATGTAGCCTACCATCCAGTTTCTTGAATCAAAGAATGGATAAGTATTAGGTGCGGTACTTGTAAGTTTGGTTGTTACATGTCTTGTTAAACAAGCTCACTATATAATTGTTTGAAAATGTGTGCAGGCTCAAATATGGGATCATGATGAATCTACTTGGTTTGTGTAAAACAAGCAATGCCGTTGGGGACAATCCCTTAATAACTTGACATATGTAATCTGGTGTTAGGAGCACATGGGAAAACTCGCCCAGGACAGAGGGTCCTAGAAGCCTTCTGCTCAATCTTCAGTGCTAATGAGAATGTTTAAAAAATATTTTTCTCCAGGAAGAATAATTACTTTTAGAAATATACAATCAACACATCAAAAGTTTCATTTATCTCCTTAGTGAAGGTGAGACATTCAAACTAGAATCCAAAGAACAGAAGAAATATAGGCCATCAAGAAATAAATTCACTTAATGCAAAACTGAGCAGCTTCCAATGGGCAACAGTAAGTTGTATCGCAGACACAGTTTGCATGGACAAAAATCGTTTCCCTTACTACCAGTCGTCTTGAGTCGTAAAATAACTGAACGATAATAAAACTCAGTGATAATCTTCAAGGACAGACAGCAATATTTTTGACCACTTCAAAGTCTTCGTTTGCTTTGATAAGAAGTTCTGAACTCAGATACCTCAAGATAACCAGTGCCACCACCCCTTCCAATCAATGAGCTATAGCATCAGTAGGGAGCCCAGTGCCATCCAAAGAGAGCTGGAAATCTCCCAGCCATCCCCAGGCTGGCACAGCCTTTGTTCACCTTTTCTTTTCCACCTTTATGTCTTTGGTCTTCTCTCTCCCTTGACTTCCTCTTTCCCACCCCCACCACTCACAGCCCCTCTAATTGTGCAGCCACTCCATTCATCCTTCTATGTAGTAGTCATCATTTATCAAATACTTTCTATATGGAAGACACTGTGCTAAGTTCAGTACATTCATAATAGCATTTAAAGTTCAAAAGAACTAGGAAATGAGTGCTATCTTTACCTCAAATTATAGACAGCATGTGAAAGTACCTGAGATTCATGGAATCAGCTATTCCGAGAGCATGGAGCTAGTCAGAGCAGAGCAAAGGCAATCAGACTCTTAACCACAATACCAGGAATAGCAAATAGAGTAACTTATCTAATTGGTAGTGGCTGCCAGTTAACCACTCCAGGTACCTGGAGTACTGTGTTGAGATGGATTCTGAGGCATCCTCTTGGTTCAGTGGGTGATAGTGCTGGGATCTACTAGTGATGTCTGTCATGGTCTCAGAATCAGGGAATGTAAAGGTTAGCAAGCATGCCAGATGCTTGTCAGGCTGATTTTATTCTATACTGCCTCTTATATCATCTCCTGAATATATATATATATATATTTTTTTTTTACATTGCTGATGACAGCCTCTTCCTTTGAGGCCTAAGCCCTGAGCCCTCCCTCAGTGTCTAGATCTCAGTGCCATTTTTCAAGGTCTTGGCTACTCAAAGTGTGATTCCATCTGCTTTTTTCCCTGCCCTCCCTAGCCTCCCCCCATGCTGAGCAGTGCCATCACCTAGGAGCTTGTTAGAAAAGAGGAATCTTGGGTCTGATCTCATACCTACTGAATTAGAAGCTGCATTTTAACAAGATTCCCAGGGGATTTGTTTGCACATTCAAATATGAGGAGCACTGCTCCAAGAGACCTCTTTACTCAAAGTTTTCATTTGCTTTGATAAGAAGTTCTTTACCTGCCTCACCTTAGTAGCTAGAATCAGCTTCTAGAAAGGTGTTGGCTCAGGTACAGTTCTACTTATTCCCCATGGATCCTAATACTTAACCCAGCAAAACCAGGTGTGTTTAAGGACAATTTCTTTATTTTTTTATAAATAATATATTTTAGCAAACCAATGCTTTCTTTATTATTTATTTATTGGCTGCAAGGCATGTGGGATCTTAGTTCCCTGACCAGGAATTGAACCTGTACCTCCTGCAGTAGAAGCATGGAGTCTCAACCGCTGGACCACCAGGCCAGTCCCTGGATTATTTCAACTGAGGTATAAAGACTTTAGAGCCATGGCAGGGGCTCAGTGGTAAAGAATCTGCCTACCACTGCAGGAGATGTGGGAGATGCAGGTTCAGTTCCTGGATCGAGAATATTCACTGCAGTAGGAAATGGCTGCCCACTCCAGTATCCTTGTCAGGAAAATCCCATGGACAGAGAGCCTAGTGGGCTACAGTCCATAGGGTTGCAAAGAGTTGGACACAACAGAGTGATTGAATAATTGAATACACACACACACACACAAACACTTTAAGATGTTGTCCCTTACTTTGGAAAAACCTTGCAGGCTTCTCTGGTTCTTCCCACTGGGGATGTGGGTGCCTCTGGGTCTGCAGTTCTGCACCATGTCCTTTTCTGTTTTCTGAGATTCTGCAGAGTCTGCCTGGGGCCTCAGGAATCCAGCCTAAACTTTCCCCTCAAAGCTTTGAGACCTTTGCCCCTTCTCACAGGGACCTGAGGAGCTGGGTTGGAGTTGGATGGACTATACAGAGACATGCAGAAGTGGTTGCTGAATCTGAGAGCAATAGCTGGTCGTTCAATCATTGGTTCAATCAGTGTTGTTAAGAACTGTTCTGTTGTTCCAGGCACTGGAGACACAGCAGTGAACAGAGCATAGGTCTCTGCTCTTGAGGAAAGTGGACATGTAAGCAGATAATTGCAATGGCGTGTGATACAAAAAGCAGACCCTGGCATCATCAGGAAAAAAAGGGTATTCTGTGCAGAGGGAACAACATGGGCAAAGCCATGGAAGAACCTGGCCTGATCAGGGAACAGGGAGGAGAGAGGGCCTGGGACATAGGCTGAATGTGGAGGAGAGTGGCAGGGCCCATCTAAGTGAGGACTTGGGCTGATCCCCAGCAAAATGTAAATCTCATGGTGGCTTGGCCCTGTAGCACATGTCTGAGCCATCTCTGCTTGCTCTCAATACCAGATCTCATTTCTTTACCACAGAAGCCAATTAGAATCAGGAGACATTTATACACGCACGCACACACACACACGACATTTTAAAATATTTATTTATTTATTTGGCTGTGCCAGGTCTCTTAGTTGCAGCCCATGGGGTCTTTGATCCAGCCTGTGGGATCAAGTTCCCTGATCAGGGATTGAACCTGTGCCCCCTGCTTTGGCAGTGTGGAGTCTTAGCCATTGGACCATCAGTTCAGTTCAGTTCAGTCGCTCAGTCATGTCCAACTCTTTGCGACCCCATGAACCGCAGCACGCCAGGCCTCCCTATCCATCATCAACTCCCGAAGTCCACCCAAACCCATGTCCATCAAGCTGGTGATGCCATCCAACCATCTCATCCTCTGTTGTCCCCTTCTTCTCCTGCCCCCAATCCTTCCCAGCATCAGAGTCTTTTCCAATGAGTCAACTCATCGCACGAGGTGGCCAAAGTACTGGAGTTTCAGCTTTAGCATTCCTTCCAAAGAACACCCAGGGCTGATGTCTTTTAGAATGGACTGGTTGGATCTCCTTGCAGTCCAAGGCACTCTCAAGAGTCTTCTCCAACACCACAATTCAAAAGCATTGATTCTTCGGCGCTCAGCTTTCTTCACAGTCCAACTCTCACATCCATACATGACCACTGGAAAAACCATAGCCTTGACTAGATGGACCTTTGTTGGTAAAGGTTGCTTTTTAATATGCTGTCTAGGTTGGTCATAACTTTCCTTCCAAGGAGTAAGTGTCTTTTAATTTCATGGCTGCAATCACCATCTGCAGTGATTTTGGAGCCCCCCAAAATAAAGTCTGACACTGTTTCCACTGTTTCCCCATCTATTTGCCATGGAGTGATGGGACCAGATGCCATGATCTTAGACCATCAGGGAAGTCCCTAACAGAGCATGTTAGGGCCAAATGGTAGTGGATTTAGGACCTGTGCCCTTCCTCCCATCAATGACTGGCTCCATTCCTACCAGTATCCCCTTTCCACACAAGTAGGAGCAAGAATGGGATTCCCTGGTGGCTCTGCTGGTAAAGAATCCTCCTGCAGTTCAGGAAACCTGGGTTTAACCCCTGGGTTGGGAAGATCCCCTGGAGAAGGAAAAGGCTACCCATTCTAGCATTCTGGCCTGGAGAATTCCATGGACTGTATAGTCCATGAGATTGCAAAGAATCATACATGACTGAGTGCCTTTTACTTTCAGGAGCAAAAATGGTCAGTGAATAGGGAAAGAACTTTACGGCAGGACTTTGGGTCTCATCAGGCTTCCCTCATGGCTCAGACGGTAAAGTGTCTGCCTGCAATGCAGGAGACCCAGGTTCAATCCCTGGGTCAGAAAGATCACCTGGAGAAGGTAATGGCAACCCACTCCAGTACTCTTGCCTGGAAAATTCCATGGACAGAGGAGCCTGGTGGGCTACAGTCCATGGGGTCACAAAGAGTCAGACATGACTGAGCGACTTCACTTTTGGGTCTCATCTAGAGATGGGGGTAGGCTTGGCTAATGTATGGACCAGATCTGACTGTGTGACTGTGCCTCTGTGTGTGTGTGTTTGCAGGTAAATGTGTCAGTGTACACATGCATACCTCTGGGGTTGGGCAGGAATTCATTCAAAATCTCAGGAGATATCATTCCAATTCCTTGTCAAGAAAGAAAGATAGACAGTTCCATTGATGCCCCTCTGGCATTTACAGGGGAAATTTCTTTGAGGCTTGAAAAATGAAGTGGCTTTAATACATCATTTCAAATTATTTGACACTCCTCCTAATGAGAGGTGAGGTCTGTGTCTCCTCACTTTGCATCTGGGCTACTTGGACCAATTGAGTATGACGGAAGTGATGCTCTGTGACATCCCAGTCTGGGTCAGGAGAGCTCAAGTAGTTTCAACCATGTTCGTTGGAACCCCTTGAGAGGCCCCAGCTACCGTAAGAAATCAGACTGGCCTGAGGCCACCATGCTAGTGAGGCCACACGTAGGTGTTCTGCTTAATAGTTCTAACTGAGGGACTTTCCTGATAGTACAGTGGATTAGAATCTTCCTGCCAGTGCAGAGGACAAGGGTTCAGTCCTTGGTCTGGGGAGATTCCACATGCCTCAGAGCAACTAAGCGTGTGCACCACAACTACTGAGGCTGTGCTCTAGAGCCTGGGAGCCACAACTACTAGCTCACACACCCTAGATCCCATGCTCTGCAACAAGAGAAGCCACCGCAATGAGAAGCCGGTGCAGTGAGAAGCCTTTGCACCACAAGGAAGAGTAGCCCCCACTCGGCACGACTAGAGAAAGCCTGCATGCAGCTATGAAGATCTAGCACAAGCAAAAATAAATAAGTAAATAAATTATTAAAAAACTATCCTAGCTGAGCCCAGACATGTGGGTGAAACCATCTTGAATCCTCCAGACCAGCCTATCTTCTAGTTGAATATCAAATATCCTCAATGATGCCTTGTGGAACAGAAGAATCACCCAGCCAAGCCCTGCCCAAATTCCTAACGCATTAAATGGTGAGATATAATAAAATGATTGTGGTTTTAAGCTACTAAGTTTTGGCATACATAAGTAAGTTTATTAAATATTTACTATGTGTCTGGCACTGTTCTAAGTGTTTGACATGTATTAACTCATTGATTCCTAAGAAGAGGATTCCTAACTCAAGGGTATAGCTCATAAGTGGGATCACTTAGAATTGAACCCAGGTTAAAAAAAAAGAAAAAGAAAACCCAGGTAATTAGCAAAGTAATGCTCAAAATCTTTCAAGCTAGGCTTCAGCAGTATGGGAACCAAGAACTTCCAGATGTACAAGCTGGATTTAGAAAAGGCAGAGGAACCAGATATAATTTCCAACATTCACTGGATCACAGAAACAATGAGGGAATTCCAGAAAAACATCTACTTCTGCTTCATTGACTACGCTAAAGGCTTTTTCACAACAAACTGTTGAAAATTCTTAAAGTGATGGGATTACTAGACTACCTTACTTATCTCCTGAGAAATCTGTACGCAGGTCAAGAAGCAACTGGACATAGAAGAATGGACTGGTTCAAAATTGGGAAAGGAGTACAACAAGGCTGTATATTGTCATCCTGCTCATTTAACTCATATTCAGAGTACATCATGCGAGGTGCCAGGCTGAATGAATCCCAAGCGGTAATCAAGATAGCCAGGAGACATATCAACAGCCTCAGACATGTAGATAATACCATTCTAATGGCAGAAAGAAAAGGGGAACTAAAGAGCCTCTTGAAGAGGGTGAAAGAGGAGAGTAAAAGAGCTGGCTTAAAACTCAACATTAAAAAACTAAGATCATGGCATCTAGTCCCATCACTTCATGGCAAATAGAAGGGGGAGAAATGGAAGCAGTGCCAGATTTTGTTTTCTTGGGCTCCAAAATCACTGTGGATTGTGATGAAATTAAAAGACACTTACTCCTCAGAAGCAAAGCTATGACAAACCTAGACAGCATATTAAAAAGCAGAGACACTTTGCTGACAAAGGTTCATATAGTCAAAATATCATTTTTCCAGTAGTCATGTACAGATCGGATAGCTGGACCATAAAGAAGGGTAAGCACCAAAGAACAGATGCTTTTGAAATGCAGTGCTTGAGAAGACTCTTGAGAATTTCTTGGACAGCAAGGAGATCAAACCAGTCAATCCTTAATGAAATCAACCCTGAATATTCATTGAAAGGACTGATGCTGATGCCCCAATACTTTGGCTACCTGATGTGAAGAGCCAACTCACTAGAAAAGACCCTGATGCTGGAAACGATTGAGGGCAAGAGGAGGCGGGGGGGGAATGAGATGGTTGGATGCCATCACCAACTCAATGGACATGAGTTTTAGCAAACTCTGGGAGATGGTGAAGGACGGGGAAGTCTGGCGGGCTAAGTCCATAGGGTCGCACAGAGTCGGACACGACTGAAGTGACTTAGCGTGCACAAAGATCCCATGACTGAACTCCTTTATTACAGATAAAGAAGGGAATACCATTAAATTCACCTTTATAAAGCATATAATTCAATGGTTTTAGTTTCTTCATAGAGCTGTACAACCATCAGCACTATCTCATTTTAGAACATGTTCATCACCCTGCAAAAAAGAAACCTATATCTATTAGCAGTCACTCCCTAATTCCACTCTCTCCTCAGAGAGTCCACTAACCTACTTTCCATCTCTATAGCATGCACCTATTCTGGATGTTTCATATGAATGATATACAACATGAGGCCTTTTGTGTCTGGCTTCTTTCACGTAGTATCTTTTCAAGGTTCATCCATGCTGACTTGTGTATCTGTACTTCATTTCTTTTTATTGCCCAATAATATTCTATTGTATGAACATGCCACAGTATATCTATTTAAAAAATGGAGCAGCAGGAGAATTAAAAGAAGAACCCCAGAGGACTTTCCTGGTAGTCCAGTGGTTAAGAATTTGCCTTGCAATGTAGGGAACATGGGTTCAATCCCTAGTTGGGGAACTAGATCCCATAAGTGGTGCTTTAGTCACTAAATCATGTCTGACTTTTGCGACACCATGGACTATAGCCCACCAGGCTCCTCTATCCACGGGATTTTCTAGGCAAGAGTACTGGAGTGGGTTGCCATTTCCTTCTCCAGGGGATCTTCCTGACCCAGGAATCGAACCTGGGTCTCTTGCATTGCAGGCAGATTATTCACTGACTGAGCTACAAGGGTAGCCCAAAGATGCCATAAGCCAGGGGGCAACTAAGCCTGTGTGCTGCAACCACTGAAGAACTACATGCCACAACTAGAGAGTCTGTGTGCCACAAGGAAAGATCCTGGATGATACAATGAAGATCCCACATGCAACGACTAAGACTTGATGCAGTCAAATAAATAAATATTTAAAAAAAAGAAGAAGAGCCCCAGGACCCAGCAGTCTCTTTGTGCCAAGTCAGGACCAGATCCCAAGTTTGCTGACTTTCAAGTTTATGGAAAAAACAGAATGGTACATTATTCTATCTCTAAACCCCCTTCCTGGAAGAGAAGCAGGCATGAATTGAGAGAGTAGCGTTGAAACATATACATTACCATATGTAAAATTAGATAGCCAGTGGAAATTTGCTGTATGACATGGGAACCCAAATCTGGTGCTCTGTGACAACCTAGAGGGGTGGGATGGGGTAGGAGGTGGTAGTGAGTTTCAAGAGGGAGGAGACACATCTATCTATGGCTGATTCATGTTGATATATAACAGGAGTTGTGAGTGGTAAAAAACCCACCTGCCAATGCAAGAAACATGAGAGATACAGGTTTGATCCCTAGGTCTGGAAGATCCCCTGGAGGAAAGACATAGCAACACACTCCAGTATTCTTGCCTGGAGAAGCTCACGGACATAGGAGCTTGGAGAGCTGCAGTCCATGGAGTTGCAAAGAGCTGGATATGACTGAAACAACTTAGCTCGCATGCATGGCAGAAACCAACACAATATTGTAAAGCAATTATCCCTCCAATTAAAAATAAATAAGTTTAAATGAAAAACCCTTTCCTTTTGGACCATAGTAACTGCCTCTTATCCCAGGGTCACCTTACCAAAAATCTTGGTTTGACAATCTGCCGTTAACTGTAGATGTGCAAAAATCTAGCTCCTTCTCAGGACTTCTGGGTGCATACACACACACACACTTTCATCAGAGGAAGGTAAAATTTATGTTGATACTATCACAGTGATTGGGATTTTTTTTCTCAAGGGCATTAACCTGTCTCTAGGTCCTGCTGTAAGGGATTTCTCTTGTCCTCTTTTTTGTCATTCTTTCCTCATGTCATCTAAAGTGGAAAAACTCTATGACCGCACATGGCGAGCAACTTCTAAGTTAATTCCATTGATGCCTGCTTCCTGGGGTTCCTTTCCTTGTGTAATCTTCCAAAAGGAACTAGGGCCTGCTCACCTCCATGTGAGTGAACTTGAAAGCAGATTCTCGTCCCCCAGCCCTGCCCCAGTCAAGTCTTTTAGTAAGACCACAGCCTCAGCTGGCATCTTAACCCCATGATGTTGCCCCAAAGTCACTCACCTAAGCTGTGCCCAACTTTGTGACCCACAGAAACTGCAAGAGAATACATGCTTGTTGTTTATTTTGTTTTAAATTTTATTTGTTAACTGTGCCTCTGGTATGTGAGATCTCAGTTCCCTGACTAGGGATAGAACCTTTGACCCTGCACTGGAAGCACAGAGTTTTAACCACTGAACTGCCAGTGAAGTTCCTGTTTGTTGTTAACTACTAAGTTTGGGGTGATTTCTACAGAGAAATAGATGATACACTACATATTAGAGAAACTCAGGGGTACAAATAACATATATGTTAAGTAAGAGAATTCTTTACTCAATTCACACATCCGTTCCTTCACTCTTTCAACTTGCTTTGCCTCTAGGGACATGAAAATGAATGATACCATTTCTGCTGTTAAGGAAATTCCAACCTAGTGGGAGAGGCAATCTTGTAAATGATTTATTGACGTTTTAGTGAAAAATACTGATAGGTTCAAGTTACCTGGACAACACAAAAGAGGAAGAAAATAATTCTGCTTGGAGACATGAATAAAGCTTCATAGGAACATTTGATTTGGGTTTTGAAGAATGAGTAGGAGTTTGCCAGACAGGCAATGGAAGGAAGGGCATTCCAGATAGCAAGAGCAATAGGTACATAGACTGAGAGGCAAAAAAAAGTCCAGTATGTTTGAGGACTCACAGGTCATCCCATGCGGCTAGATCTTAGACCACTAGGTGACAAGGGGACGCTGACCAGGCAGATAGGGGGCTTGGTACCAGCCTCAGTTTTTTTGGCTTTTGTCCTACAGAAACTGAAGAACAGGTGGAGGTTTTAAGCCAATGCATGTTGTGATCAGATTTGTGTTTTAGAAAGAGAATTCTGAAAGATATGGAAGATGGTTGGAGAGAGGATGCTGAAGTCAGAGAGGTCAAGTAAGATGGTGGTTCTAATCCAAGGGGGGGTCTCCCTTGTAGTTCAGTCAGTAAAGAATCTGCCTGCAGTGCAGGAGACCTAGGTTCGATCCCTGGGTCAGGAAGATACCCTGGAGAAGGAAATGGCAACCCACGCCAGTATCCTTGCCTGGGAAATCCCATGGACAGAGGAACCTGGTGAGCTGCCGCCCATGGGGTTGCAAAGAGTTGGGTAGACTGAGCAACTAACATTTCTAATCCAAGGGAAAGGTGATGAGACATAGACCAAGCGTTGTCTGTCAAATCAAGAGGAAGGTGAAGAAGAGAGGAGCAAGGAACTGAAGGTGGTTTCTAGCTGGGATGATAAGACATTTACCATTGAAAAGAATAAAGATAACACTGGGAGAGTGGAGAATCTATTAGTCAGGATCAGGTATCAGTAGATTATGCTGCAGTAACAAGTAACCTGAAAATCTCACTGACTTAACAAAACGAAGGTCTCTTGTTTTCTCACTCATTACAGATCCACGTGGTCAGCAGGGGTCTCTACTCCATGCAATCATTCAGAGACTGAAGCCAACAGGGGCTCCACCATCTTGTAGCTACACCATCTAGAACTCATGGGTTCTTCAGACACCTCTTCAGTTACATGGCAAGAGAAGAGAGAGATACTAGAAAATCATGTATGGGTTTCTTTTACTACTCCAGTCCTCATATTTAATTTGCCAGAACCAGTCTTGCGGCCTGTCCTAACTATAAAGAGTTGGAAAGTGTAGGGGAGCATATGGGATACCTGGTGAGCCTGATTATCTCAGCCACGTGGAGATAATGAACTCAGTTTTGAACAGATTTACTTTTTTTTTTTTTCAGATTTACTTTTTGAAAAATATTTTTTTATTTATCTATTTATTTGGCTGTGCCAGGTCTTATTTGTGGCACTCAGGATCCTCAGTTGTGGCATGTAGGATGTAGTTCTTTGACTAGGGATCGAACCCGGGTCCCCTGCATTCAGAGTTTTGAGTCCTAGCCACTGGACAACTAGGTAAGTCCCTGAACAGCATTTACTTTAAGGAAGAGACATCCAGTAGGCAATTGGAAATGTGATTCTGACGCTCAGACAAGAGTTGGGAGCTTGAGCTGTAGGTTTGAGCTTACTAGCATTGTCCCTGCCTTCTAGAAAGCTTACATTCTAGACAGGAACAGAAACATACAAAAATAGCTGTATCTATAAGAAGTCAAGTTACATGCTATCTGGCTATGAACAAATAGCCATGAAACTAAAGATGGAGGAGGAGTGAATTCCATGATGGTGAGTAGAAGTCTCTTAAGCAAACAGCAATGATCGCTGACCTCTCAGTAGACTCACAGACCTAGGAAGGTAAGGAGTTTGTGGAAGCGGCGAGGTACGGAGGATACCGGAGAAGGAGCACAAGGCAAAGGAGATAAGCATAGAAGGGCAACGAGTGGAAGTGAAGTGAAGTGAAGTAGCGTAGTCGTGTCCGACTCTTTGCAACCCCATGGACTGTAGCCTACTGGGCTCCCCCATCCATGGGATTTTGAAGGCAAGAATACTGAAGTGGGTTGCCATCACCTTCTCCAGAGGATCTTCCTGACCCAGGGATCGAACCTGGGTCTCCTGCAGTGTAGGCAGACGCTTTACCGTCTGAGCCACAAGAGAAGCCCTGCAAGGAGTGGACAGTGAAATATTTCAAAGCCAACTCAAGGAGCCCAGGCTCTATGCTGTAGTTACAGAATAACAGGAAGGCTCTGGGAGCAGACAGGCTGATGTGTGAAGAAAAGATTTTGCATTACTGTTCTCCATTTAGTATAAACCAGTTCCCTTTCTCGCTTACATGCGCACATGTATACACTGCCCACCCCACCACACCTTTTCTGCCCAGATCCCAGTTCTATATCTTAGTCCTAGATTATAACTGATTCATCACTGTTACCAGCTAGGCAGTTTACCTGAATTTCTGGCCAGATAATTCCTTCCGTCCATCTTTCCTTCCTTTCTTATTGAGATATAACAGAATAAAATGCTTAAATTGCATTTTAAGTGGAGATTAATGAATTTTTACACGTGTCTACACTTATGTAAACACAACTTAAGTCAAGATACAGGACATTTTCCTCCTGCCATGTTCCAGTGAGTCCTGGTATAGAGATAACCACTATCCTGACTTCTATCACTATAGGTTAGTTTTGCCTATTCCAGAATGTCTAGAAATGGGATGATATAATGTGACGTCTTTTGTATCTAATATCTACGAGATCCATCCTTATGGGGGGCTCCTGACCACATTCTGAGCCACTCCAGCTTTTAAACCTACTTGCCTTTCTTCTCTTCCACTTTCTTCCTTTTCTTTCTTCCTCCTTTCCTTTTCCACTTCCACCAATGTGTAGTATTATAAGTACCTTGGCACAGGTGATCAGGAAACAAGGTGAGCAAGGCAGACTTGGTTCCTGCCCTATTAGAAGCATGTGCCTTAGTAGGAAGGACAAGGTGAAGCACCAGATCATTATAATACAGTAGAACATGATGAGCACAGTGCTTGTCAAGTCCAGGGCACCATGTATATTCATAGAATAGGCATCCAACCCCAACTTTAGGGACCACGGACGACTTGCTTGGTCTTCTGTGATGGAGGAAACATCTAAGCTGAGGCCTGAAGGATGATTAGAGTGTTGTGAGCAGTCACCTGTGTAAAAGCTACACAGCAAGAGAAAAAATGGTGCTTTCAAGGAACTACAGGAAGTTCAAAGTACTAGTTTTGCTTGGCTGGAGCACAGAGTGCAAAGAGGGTGATAAGGCTGCAAGCCAGGTGGGGCAGATCATGAAGGGCTTTCTAAGCTCCATTAAGAAGTCCAAATTTTATCTGGGAGCCCTGGGCCATCACTGAGGGTCTTTCATTAGAATAGTGAATGAGGGCTTGGTTTATTTTATCTATTATTAACTTTGATTTTGATTGTGAAGCATTTTTTAAAAGGTATTTTAGTTTTTAGTTTTAGGGTAGGTATACACATGGTAAAAAGGCCACATAATGTATAAAATGCAACAGATTTCTGTATATTAATTTTGTATCTGCTGCTTTACTCAATTCATTGATGAGTAATTTTTTGGTGACATCTTTAGGATGTTCTCTGTATAGTATCATGTCATCTACAGTGAGTTTTACTTCTTCCTTTTCAGTTTGGATTCATTTCATTTCTTTTTCTTATCTGATTGCTGTGGCTGGGATTGCCAATACTACATTGAATAAAAGTGGTAAGAGCAGGCATCTTGGTCTTAATCCTGCTTTTAGAGAAAATGCCAAAAGGGCATATAATGAAGCACAGGTCTCCCTAGCTCCCCTGTCCCCTGCTCCCCATACATGTGGCTTTTAGAATGATTGTTCTGGCTGCAGTGTGCTAAGCAACACAGCAACAATGCAAGAGTGAAAACAGGAGAATTTTTAGGAAGCTTTGAGCATTCCAGGTAAGAGAGGATGGTAGCAACCATGGGAATGATCAGAGAGACTCCGAGGAAGCAAAACCAACAGAATGTAGGCATTGATTAGACATGGGATATGAAAGAGGAAGGGGTTAAAGATGACATGTCAGGGAGGAGGAGAATGCCCTTCAGTGAGTCAAGGGGGAACCAAAGCGGGTACAGTTAAGGAAATGTGGCAGATAGTCTGCAAAATGGCCACCAGAAATGCCTTTCCTGTACTTTCATCTGTGTTTCTCTCTCCTTGAATCTGAGTGGCCTTGTGACTTTCTTTGACCAACAGGATGTAGCAAAACTGATGCCCTGACAGTTCAGGTCTAAGTCTTAAAAGGCTTGGCACAGCTTCCTCTTTTGCTTTCTTGGAAGCCAGTCACCGTGTCAAGAAGTCCAAATACCCTGCAGAAGAGAGAGAGGTTACATAGAAAGAGAGGGAGAGAGACACCCTTTGGAGGATGAGAAACAATGAAAAGAAAGAGGGAGGTCCAGTCCGCCCCCATGTCTTCCAGCCACAGCAGCTCAGGCTTCAGTCAATACCGCATGGAGCCGAGATGAGCTGTCCACACCAAATCCTGCCCAAATTGCAGAGTTGTGGGCAAATAAAAGATTGCTCTTCTTTTAAGCCAGTCAGTTTTGGGGTGTATTGCTACTCAGTAGACAGTTGAAAGAGGTAGAAAGGGGTGGGAGAGAGAGAGACTATGAGTTCTTACCTGCTCTTCTTGCTGTTGTTGTTCAGTTGCTAAGTCATGTCTAAATCTTTGCAACCCCTGGACTGCAGCATGCCAGACTATCTCCCAGAGTTTGCTTAGATTCATATTCATTGAATTGGTGATCCCATTCAACCATCTCATTCTCTGTGGCCCCCTTCTTCTTTTGCCTTCAATCTTTCCAAAGCATCAGGGTCTTTTCCAATAAGTTGGCTCTTTACATCAGGTGGCCAAAGTATTGGAGCTTCAGCTTCAGCACCAGTCCTTCCAAGGAGAATTCAGGGTTGATTTCCTTTACGATTAACTGGTTTGATCTCCTTGTAGTCCAGGGGACTCTCAAGAGTCTTCTCTAGCACCAGAGTTTGAAAGCATCACTTCTACAGTGCTCAGCCTTCTTTATGGTCCAGCTTTCACATCTGTACATAACTACTGGACAAACCATAGCTTTGACTATATGGACCTTTGTCACCAAAGTGATGTCACTGCTTTTTAATATGCTGTCTAGGTTTGTCATAGCTTTCCTTCCAAGGAGCAAGCATCTTTTAATTTCGTGGCTGTAGTCAGTGTCTGCAGTGATTTTGGAGCCCAAGATAGCAAAATTTGTCACTGCTTCCACTTTTTCCCCTTCTATTTGCCACGAAGCAATGGGACTGGAATGGGTGAATTTAACTCAGATGACCATTACATCTACTACTGCGGGCAAGAATCCCTCAGAAGAAATGGAGTAGCCATCATGGTCAACAAAAGAGTCTGAAATGCAGTACTTGGATGCAATCTCAAAAACGACAGAATGATCTCTGTTCATCTCCAAGGCAAACCATTCAATATCACAGTTATCCAAGTCTATGTCCCAACCAGTAACGCTGAAGAAACTGAAGCTGAACGGTTTTATGAAGACCTACAAGATCTTTTAGAACTAACACCCCAAAAAGATATCCTTTTCATTATAGGGGACTGGAATGCAAAAGTAGGAAGTCAAGAAACACCTGGACTAACAGGCAAATTTGGCCTTGGAATGCGGAATGAAGCAGGGCAAAGACTAATAGAGTTTTGCCAAGAAAATGCACTGGTCATAACAAACACCCTCTTCCAACAACACAAGAGAAGACTCTACACATGGACATCACCAGATGGTCAACACCAAAATCAGATTGATTATATTCTTTGCAGCCAAAGATGGAGAAGCTCTATACAGTCAACAAAAACAAGACCGGGAGCTGACTGTGGCTGAGATCATGAACTCCTTATTGCCAGATTCAGACTTAAATTGAAGAAAGTAGGGAAAACCGCTAGACCATTCAGGTATGACCTAAATCAAATCCCTTATGATTATACAGTGGAAGTGAGAAATAGATTTAACGGTCTAGATCTGATAGATAGAGTGCCTGATGAACTATGGAATGAGGTTCGTGATGTTGTACAGGAGACAGGGATCAAGACCATCCCCAGGGAAAAGAAATGCAAAAAAGCAAAATGGCTGTCTGGAGAGGCCCTACAAATAGCTGTGAAAAGAAGAGAGGTGAAAAGCAAAGGAGAAAAGGAAAGATATAAGCATCTGAATGCAGAGTTCCAAAGAATAGCAAGAAGAGATAAGAAAGCCTTCTTCAGCAATCAATGCAAAGAAATAGAGGAAAACAACAGAATGGGAAAGACTAGAGATCTCTTCAAGAAAATTAGAGATACCAAGGGAACATTTCATGCAAAGATGGGGTCGATAAAGGACAGAAATGGTATGGACCTAACAGAAGCAGAAGATATTAAGAAGAAGTGGCAAGAATACATGGAAGAATTGTACAAAAAAGATCTTCACGACCCAGATAATCATGATGATGTGATCACTCATCTACAGCCAGACATCTTGGAATGTGAGTGGGCCTTAGAAAGTATCACTACGAACAAAGCTAGTGGAGGTGATAGAATTCCAGTTGAGCTGTTTCAAATCCTGAAAGATGATGCTGTGAAAGTGCTGCACTCTATATGCCAGCAAGTTTGGAAAACTCAGCAGTGGCCACAGGACTGGAAAAGGTCAGTTTTCATTCCAATCCCAAAGAAAGGCAATGTCAAAGAATGCTCCAACTACCACACAATTGCACTCATCTCACATGCTAGTAAAGAAATGCTCAAAATTCTCCAAGCCAGACTTCAGCAATACATGAACCGTGAACTCCGTGATGTTCAAGCTGGTTTTAGAAAAGGCAGAGGAACCAGAGATCAAATTGCCAACACCCGCTGGATCATGGAAAAAGCAAGAGAGTTACAGAAGAACATCTATTTCTGCTTTATTGACTATGCCAAAGCCTTTGACTGTGTGGATCACAATAAACTGTGGAAAATTCTGAAAGAGATGGGAATACCAGACCACCTAATCTGCCTCTTGAGAAATCTGTATGCAGGTCAGGAAGCAACAGTTAGAACTGGACATGGAACAACAGACTGGTTCCAAATAGGAAAACGAATATGTCAAGGCTGTATATTGTCAGTGTGCTTATTTAACTTATATGCAGAGTACATCATGAGAAACGGTGGACTGGAAGAAACACAAGCTGGAATCAAGATTGCCGGGAGAAATATCAATAACCTCAGATATGCAGATGACACCACCCTTATGGCAGAAAGTGAAGAGGAGCTAAAAAGCCTCTTGATGAAAGTGAAAGAGGAGAGTGAAAAAGTTGGCTTAAAACTCAACATTCAGAAAACGAAGATCATGGTATCTGGTTCCATCACTTCATGGGAAATAGATGGGAAAACAGTAGAGACAGTGTCAGACTTTATTTTTTTGGGCTCCAAAATCACTGCAGATGGTGACTGCAGCCATTAAATTAACAGATGCTTACTTCTTGGAAGAAAAGTTATGACCAACCTAGATAGTATATTCAATAGCAGAGACATTACATTGCCAACTAAGTTCCGTCTAGTCAAGGCTATGGTTTTTCCTGTGGTCATGTATGGATGTGAGAGTTGGACTGTGAAGAAGGCTGAGCGTCGAAGAATTGATGCGTTTGAACTGTGGTGTTGGAGAAGACTCTTGAGGGTCCCTTGGACTGCAAGGAGATCCAACCAGTCCATTCTGAAGGAGATCAACCCTGGGATTTCTTTGGAAGGAATGATGCTAAAGCTGAAGCTCCAGTACTTTGGACACCTCATGCAAAGAGTTGACTCACTGGAAAAGACTCTGATGCTGGGAGGGATTGGGGGCAGGAGGAGAAGGGGACGACCCAGGATGAGATGGCTGGATGGCATCACAGACTCGATGGACGTGAGTCTGAGTGAACTCCGGGAGATGGTGATGGACAGGGAGGCCTGGCGTGCTGCCATTCATGGGGTCGCAGAGTCGGGCACAACTGAGCGACTGAACTGAACTGAACTGAACTAATGGGACTGAATACCATGATCCTAGTTTTTTGAATGTCGAGTTTTAAGTTAGCATTTTTCACTCTCCTCTTTCACCCTCATCAAGAGGCTCTTTAGTTCCTCTTCACTTTCTGCCATTAGAGCAATTTCATCCATATATCTGAGGTTGTTGATATTTCTCCCAACAGTCTTGATTCCAGTTTGTGATTCATCCAGCCCGGCATTTCGCATGACGTACTCTGCATATAAATAAGCAGGGTGACAATATACAGTCTTGTCATACTCCTTTCCCAATTTTGAACCAATTTTTAATCTCTACCTTAGAGTTCCATTACCATAGTCAGCCGCTTCCTTCTTTTCATTGTTAAAATCCCCAATATCTCTGCTAGTTTACCTGCAGCTTTATAGTCTGCAGACTTGATCTAGGAGGTTCAGGTGTCCTGGACTCTTGTTTCTCCCCTGTCCACACCAAGAGCTCTCACATCCATTGTGGACTGATAACTATTTTCTTAAGTTAGCCTAGGATTGGTTCCAATTCCACCTTTGATTTGTGGGAAGGAATTTTCTTCTGACATCATACCCTTGGGGCAAATGTGATTTCTTTATATTCTTCATTTTCTAATGCAGGCCTGAATACAAAGTGGCTGTTCTCTCAATGCTAAATGAATGGCTAATGAGGTTTACTAGGAGAGCATCCTGTGTGTACACCTGTGTTAGTTGCTAAGTTGTGTCTGACTCTTTGCCATACCATGGACTGTAGCCCACCCACCAGTCTCCTCTGTCCATGGAATTCTCCAGGCAAGAATACTGGAGTGGGTTGATACACCCTTCTCTAGGGGATCTTCCTGACCCAGGGATCGAACCCGAGTCTCCCGCATTGCAGGCAGATTCTTTACCATCTGAGACACCAGGGAAGCCTGGAGAGCATCCTAAATGAGGTCCAATTCCTGAGTTTCAGTCCCCAACTTAAACTCTCCAGTTTCTCTTTTTATACCAGGAGGAAGTTCTCATCTCACTCTCTCTCCCCATCTCAGGAAGGAGCTGGAGGTGGAGATGAGTAAGGAAGAGTTAAATGGCTCAGATACTGTCCCCTCTGTGCCTCCAAGAAGACCTTTCTTCCCTGTGGCAGGGGCCACAAGGAAGCAGGTGATGTGATGTGAGCAGGTGATTGATGGGGACAAAGACCTGAGAGGTCTGTCTGCATTCCTCAGGAGGGGCTGGGTGAGGAGGGCATATGTGTTTGCTGCATGTCCATGACTAACCGCAGGCTTTCTGTCTCAGTGACCCTCTTCTCTTCTAACACAGGACTGCCACCAAGAACCCAGCCTGCTGGGAGAGTGTCTGCCATTATCTGCCTCCCTGTCTAGTGGATTAGATGTGTTTAGTGGTTCCCAGGGCAGGGACTACCCCCTTCCTCTGAATTGCCCCTCCTGTAGATTCTCCATGAGGTCCCTGTTGATTCTTCTCTGTGCCCTGCCTTACAGCCCATTTCTCCAAGCCCCATGGGGATGGAGCTTCTTTCCTGTGCCCCTAAACTCAGCTCTAGTCACCATGGAATCTAAGCAGGAACTCAGAAGAGACTAGTCCAACCTTCTCATATTCAAGATAAGGAAACTAAGTCCCAGCCCAGGGAAGTCACTTGTCCAAAGTTTCCAGCTGGTTCATGGAAGAGCTGAGGCCAGAAGCCAAATTTCTAAACTCCCAAGTTGGTGTTCTCGGCCTCCAGCTCTGCCCTCCCTGAGTTCCCTTTTCTTTTTAAAACATGTGCAATTGAGGGTCTCATGACACCGAGCTGTTTTTTTTTAAGTACATATATAATTATTTCCTTGACTGCACCAGGTCTTAGTTGTGGCATGTGGGATCTTCACTGCTGGCATGTGAACTCTTAGTTGCAGCATGTGGGATCTAGTTCCTTGACCAAGGATGGAACCGAGGCCCCCTGCATTGGGGATGTGAAGTCTTAGCCATTGGACCACCAGGGAAGTCTCTCCCTTTTCTCTTTACCATTCTCTCTTCTCTGCTTTTCTCCAGCCCATGGCTCAGGGTAAGGGCACTTCCCCCAGGGGGAGGGTTGGCCAGCAGGCAGTCTTTCCTAATCAGTGAGGAACTCACAAAGCCCACTTCTGCACACCGAGAGGTGGACGTGCACAGGCACACGCACTACTCCACCTGCAAACACCGTCAAGTGGTGCCACTTAACACAGCTGTTCACGTACTGTGCACACCCAGAAAGGCACACATATGTCTCCACGGGGGTCGCCTGTGCTTTCCACAGTCACACCGCCCCCATGAAATCCTGGCACAAACACAAGTCACAAGGCTCCTCACCTGGCCTCAGCCCTTGGTGTCCCCCAAACTGGCCTAACTGGTGGCGCCTGAGCCAGGACAGCTGAATGACCAGCCTTGGCCCCAGATCCAGGGGTGGGATCAAGATGAGAGACAGGTGCACGGCGGTCATCCGTACAGGCGCAGCTTTGTCCACCCAGGACTCCTGCCCCTGGGTCCCTGAATGTCCCTCCCTGAGCGGGCAATGAGAGAGTAAGCCCCTCACTTTCCTCCTTCTTCCTGCTGCTTTTGCCACCACCTCCCACTTCTTGATAAGAATCTGAGTGAAGCTCCTGCCAGGACACGGCTGGATCTCTTAAAACACAAGGGGAAATGTTTATGTTTCCTCTCCACCCTGCCGGGTCACCTCCTCCGGGGTACTGCCAGCCAAGGGCACTGCCTGGTGAGACGAATCAGGTAAGACAGAGTCAGGGCCCCTGGAACCCAGGACTCAGAATGTGAGCGCTGTTGAGGGGGGGACGGTGGGCAGCAGAGCGGGAGGGTTAAGGGGCAGGTAGGGCAGGAACTCCTGAGGTGTCCCTTCAGAGTTTGTTCACCTCTTCCCTTCTCTCCGCCTCCACGCTCCTCTGCGCAACCCCCGCCCCCGCCCCTGCCGGCCCCGCCCCGCCCCGCCCCAGCCATTCCAATGCCCCCCACCTCTGGAAAAGCCGAATTGGGATTCGATCCCCAGCCAGTTGCCGAAGTTCCGGAGCAGCTGTCCCAGACTTGGGGGGGAGGGGTCCAGGAATGCTGGGGCTGAGGCCTGGTCCGCCCCAGACAGAGCCGGCTCTGAATTCTGGGAATGTTTGTGCAGCTGGAGCCCATTAGGGGAGGGAGCTGGGCCGCTTATTAATCCCAGCCTTGTTCCCCGGGAGGGGCCAGGGCCCCCGCACACGAGTGGAGGGGTACAAGGCTCTGCTACAAGAAGGGGGGGGGGTGGGCCTAGGCCAGCCCTTAGTCCTCAGCCCCCTGCTCCAGTTGAGTGTCAGACAGGAGCTTGGAGATTCGGACCCCCACACCTCCCTTGCGAGGCGTCCATGTGCCTGTGTGGATGGAGTGTGGGCACTTAGAGGGGGACCCGAGGCGGCCATGGTGAGGTTTGACAGAAGTGCTCCTACCTGCGGAGGTGGGAGGCACCCAGGGGTCCTGGGATGGGGTGCTGTGTCCTCTTCAGGGATCCTCACACGGCCGTGCAGGAACTCCCGCTGGCTGGCACCCTGGCAATGAGAGAGGAGGAGCAGGAGCGGATGAACTGCTGTTGCCCCGACTGCTTGAATGTGTGCACAGAGCGGGCTGAGGTGAGAGTGTGGAGACAGCCACATGGGTCACAACCTGCCACAACTCCAGGGGGTGCCGTCTACCAAGGAGACAGAGGTCCGGAGCGAGGGGCTCGGCACCGTGTGATCTGCTCAGCTGTGTGCGGTGCCCAGCATGTGGGCATCCTGGGCCCTGGTTTTGAGTATCTAGCACTGCTATAGGGTACAGTACCCCAAAGACCTGGCACGGTGTTCCATCTCCACTGCTTAGCTGTGAGGCCTTGGATGCATTTCTTACCTCTCTCAGCCTTACTTTCTTTACCCTCAAGTTGGGATAGGGTCTGTCCTAAAAACCTTGTTATTATGGTTGCTTAGTCACTAAGTCATGTCTGACTCTGCGACGGCATGGACGTGGCCTGCCAAGCTCCTCCAGCCACGGAATTTCCCAGGCAAGAAAGCTGGAGTGGCTTGCCATCTCCTCCAGGGGATCTTCCCCACCCAGGGATCGAACACAAGTCTCCTGTATTGGCAGGTGGATTCTTTACCACTGAGCCACCAGGGAAGCCCTCAAGCACCTTCTAGGGTTATCTATATAGGTCATGTTCCTTTACTTGTCCATGTATCTGTCCATCCATCCCGCAGACTTGATGAGTACTATATGTCACGTGCTCTGCTGGTTACCAGGGCCACAAAAGTGAACAAGGACCCTGACCATTAGGAGCTCATCCTTCGGGCTTCCTGGTGGCTCAGTGGTAAAGAATTTGCCTGCCAATGCAGGAGGCACAGGTTCAATCCTTGAGCTGGGAAGATCGCACATGCCACGGGGTAAGCCTGTGCACCACTCCACAGGTACTTCGGCTGTGCTCTAGAGCTCCAGCTACTGAGCCCTCGTGCCGCAGCTACTAAAGCCTGAGAGCCCTAGAGCCTATGCTCTGCAATAAGAGAAGTCACCTCAACGAGAAGCCCGAGCACACTGCAACTAGAGAATAGCCCCCGCGCCCCACAACTAGAGAAAAGTCTTCACAGCACTGAAGACCCTGCACAACCAATAAATAAATAAATATAAAAAAAAAAAGAAATGAAAGGATTTTAAAAAGCTCGTCCTTTATAGTATGGAGTGGGGTGGGGTTAGTCACACACACACACACACACACACACACACTGTGAATGTGGACAGTGCTCTAACTCTGTGCAGAAGGGAGTGGAGGAGGAAGCACTGCTAGCCAGCCTGTCACCTGTATGTTCTCAGGATGACATCTGCAGAGGCGCCCGGTGCGCTGTGAGGCCTGGCACAGTGTGGGAGGATCCCCTGCGGGAGGACCGAGGTATCCTGGATTGACCGTCACTCAGATCCCGCCACATCGCTGGCTGGGGGCTTGGGGTCATTAGATGAGCAGGATGATAACACCAGAAAGACTCCGGAACGAACTCTACTCAAACTTTGGTAGGTTGGGAGCTGTGACAAAAATTTCAGCACCCTCTTTAGCGAGCAGAGAGGAAGTTTCTGTGACCGATTCCTTAGAGGGTGGGTTAGCTTTGATGTCTTTGCCGAACCATCATTGCAACTTGTCATGGGAGATGGTGGGGAGGGGCTGGGACAGATGAGTGAGGGAAGGTCACCGGGGACGGGGGCCTGGGGAGCTTTGGGGAGGGGTCATCTGCCTTAGCCATCCTGAGGCGGGCCTCGGCCAAGGGAGGAAGGTAGGCCTCTCCTCTCCCTCTTCTTCCCCACAGGACTTGCTCGGTTCACAGGATCTGGAGCTTAGGGAGAGAGAGCTCCCTTCAAAACTGAGAGAATTTCTCAGGAGGGCCGGTGGGACAGGAACCACCTAACATCAAGGCTGGTTTATGAGTGTGACAAAAATTTGGGGATGGGCAAGGAGTGGAAACAGCTGTCACAATTCCCGAGTCCCAAAGCCATGGCCCAGTGACTCCAAATGCCACTAGCCATTCTGGGCAGAGATAGTCTGCAAACTGAGGGCTTCTTATTCAAGGGCCTCTGTGCTCTTAGGTCCCAGACCACATAGCTAAGGGACTAATAGCAGGCTGTGTCTGCTGAAGAGAATCATGAAGGTGAAAGGAGGCCCACAGAATTCTGGAGAATCATTGCCTGCTTTTAGGAAACCCCAGTCTAATAAGGGAGATGGCCCCTGCCCTCGGGGAACTTCTATTCTCATGAAAGGGAGACATCATTTGTCCCTTAGGAACACCTAGACTGATGGTAGAGACAGATCATCTGTCCTTGGGAAGCCCCCAGTCTGATGGTGGAGGCAGTTTTTTTATATATTGCCTGGAAAATTCCATAGACAGAGGACCAAGGTAGGCTACAGTCCATGGGGTTGCAGCGTCAGCCACGACTGAGCACACACACACACACACACACACACACTCCTCAGACACAAAAAGTTATAAACATGGAGTGAATAGGAGATGACCTAATGAACTTTGCATCATTCGTGGGCAGTTAGGAATAGTAGAATGAGTGATGGGCGAGAAGAAACGTGCCATTAATTCAAGGAAGACCCCGTGGAATGAAGTGCCCTTGGGTCGCTTAGGGGATGGCACTTTTCGATGCCCAGATGCCCAGACTCTCTCTGCTTCTGGGAGGGGGTTGTAAATCGTCCAGACTGAACCGGTTGATCCCTGAGATCCCTTCCAGCTCTAACAGCCTAGGCTTCCTGACCCCAGCCGTCTCACCCCAGCTTCCTCTCCCTCAGAGCCTCCCCCGCCCCTGCCCTTCCTCCCCGCCTTCCATCTGGTCTCTCCTGAGGCAGGTGGCCCAGCCAGCTGCTTGGCCTGTGTGGAGATGCGATCCCACCCACAGTGTGGGGTGGCGTTCGGTGGGGGTGGGCTGTGACCTGAGGGGCTGGCAGCTGGGTCTAGGGCTCAGGCTGGAGGCACAGCAGGCGAGGATGTGGCTCCTGACAGTTTTCCCCAATACCCTCAAGAAGGGGAGGTCTGTGGGGAAGGAGAGGAGGGTTTGGGAGATGTCATGGTTCCAGGCTGTGGTAGGTCCGGGAGCATCATGGGGAAGAACAGGTTGAACTCCACTTCTCCCGAGCTGGGGGGCGGTGGGGAGAGTTGGGCCAGGCTGGGCGGTTCCGCAGCTGCTGGGTGTGCTTGCTGTGAGGGAGCTGGGGTGTGGGGGTGCGGTGTGGATTGGAAAGGACAGCTGGGTCTGCCGGGAAGCCCCGCCTGACACCCCTCGTGAGACACTTCCCCTCCCCCACCCCACCCCCCTCTTGATACCCTTCCCCTCTCCCACCCCACCCCCACATGGACTGGGATGGGCCCCCCACCCAGAACAAGAGGCCAGACAGGGG
Organism: Capricornis sumatraensis; assembly: GCF_032405125.1. NCBI lineage: Eukaryota > Metazoa > Chordata > Mammalia > Artiodactyla > Bovidae > Capricornis > Capricornis sumatraensis. Next base: position 94,492,893 of record NC_091076.1, read on the forward strand.
CTGGGGAGAGACTGGGGGTAGGGTTGGGCCTAAAACAGCCATGTTATTTCCATCTCTGTGTCTTTCCTTCAGAAAGGCTTCCATGAAAAGAGTACCCAGCCATAGGTGATGGCTGGATGGCTGACTGGATGGTCAAATGAGGATTCAACTTCTCACTTCCTGCCCCTCTACACCGCTGGTTCCTAAACTTTAGCCTGAGTGTCACCTGGTGGGCCTGTTAAAATACAAGGCCATAGCGGTCCTTCCCTGGTGAACCAGTGGCTGAAACTGCATGCTCCCAGTTCAGGGGGCCCGGGGTTCAATCCCTGGTCAGGAATCTAGATCTGGCGTGCCACAACTAAGAGTTCAAATGCCACAACTAAGACCTGGTGCAGCCAAATAAATAAATATTAAAACCAAAACAAAACATGATGCTGTAGAGGCTGCCTCACTTCAAGATTTTGATTCATAAGGTCAGGAGGTCAAGGGTGGGGGCTGGGAATTTCCAACAAGTCCCTGGGCCCTGCTTTGAGTAGCACTCTGTTCCTTCTCCTCCCACCCCCCAGCCCTGCCCCCCAACTGCTCAGCTGTCTCATCCCTTTCCCAGCCCTGCCGGCTGGCTCCACCCACCCCCCCACCAACAAGCCATCCCAGCTGTTAGGGGCTAAGCACATGGCTAGGGTGGCAGAGGGGCAGAGTTAGATCTTGCGGGAGGAGAGTGTATAGAGCTGAGCTCAGCCTGGCCTTTTCCGTCTGACCCAGACCCTAGCAACACACAGAGGGGATTCTCTATCCCCTCCTTTCTGCTCTTCCCCAGCACAGTGACCCTCCACCTGTGGGGGCCCTGGACCAAACATCACCTCTAGATTGCACAGTTTCCACTGTCTTCCAGATCCACGCACTCAGTTCAGTTCAGTTGCTCAGTCGTGTCTGGCTCTTTGCGACCTCATGGATTGCAGCATGCCAGGCCTCCCTGTCCATCACCAACTCCCGGAGTTTACTCAAACTCATGTCCGCTGAGTCGGTGATGCCATCCAATCATCTCATCCTCTATCGTCCTCTTCTCCTCCTGCCTTCAATCTTTCCCAGCATCACGGTCTTTTCAAATGAGTCAGTTGTTCGCATCAGGTGGCCAAAGTATTGGAGCTTCAGCTTCAAAATCAGTCCTTCCAATGAATATTCAGGACTGATTTCCTTTAGGATGGACTGGTTGGATCTCCTTGCAGTCCAAGGGACTCTCAAGAGTCTTCTCCAACACCACAGTTCAAAAGCATCAATTCTTTGGTGCTCAGCTTTCTTTATGGTCCAACTCTCATATCCATACATGACTACTGGAAAAACCATAGCTTTGACTAGACAGACCTTTGTTGGCAAATTCATGCACTATTGTTCTTCAAATATGTGTGGTTGCTGTCGTGGTGAAGAAACATAAAATCATTTAAGAGTCTTAATGAATTTTTATTTTCTTAAATTAAAAAAATTATTCATATTTATAGACCATATTGGCATTTTGTCAAGATGAATGATCCTTAACACAGCCTAGGAGAGCATGTGTGGCTTGCTCCAGCCTCCTCTAAGTTCATTCTCTCTCCTCACCACTCAAGAGTTTCTTCAGTTATAGGAAAGGACCTCCTTCCCTCTGGCCCCAGGGCCTTTGCTTACACGGTTCGCTTTATCTACAACAATACAATAATGTCTTACATCATACCCACTCCCTCTGCTCCTTGGTCTGGTTAAGTCTTGCTTTTCCCTCAAACCTAGACTAATCACTTTCTTAGTGAATCTTTCCCATCACTGACCAAGTTAACTCCCGCATTAGAGGCTCTCACCACACATATGTATATTCCTTTGAAGCCCTTAATGATGTTTTTCTTTTTTTACTATGTGGCTTGTAGGATCCTAGTTCTCCTACCAGGGATTGAACCTGGGCCATGGCAGTGAAAACACCAAGTGCTAATGACTGGACCACCAGGGAACTCCCTTGTTTTAATTTTACATTATGTATGTGATTTTGATTAATTTCTGACTCACCTATCAGTCTGAAATTTTCATGAGACAGAGCCTGTTTATTGTAGTTCTAGAGCCAACCATCAGAGAAGGCAATGGTACCCCACTCCAGTACTCTTGCCTGGAAAATCCCATGGATGGAGGAGCCTGGAAGGCTGCAGTCCATGGGGTCACTGAGAGTCAGACATGACTGAGCGACTTCACTTTCACGCATTGGAGAAGGAAATGGCAACCCACTCCAGTGTTCTTGCTTGGAGAATCCCAGGGACAGGGGAGCCTGGTGGGCTGCTGTCTATGGGGTCGCACAGAGTTGGACACAACTGAAGCGACTTAGCTGCAGCAGCAGCAGCAGAGCCAACCATGGTACCTGGCACAACCAGGTGTTAAATAAACATCTGGTAAGTGATGTAGTCAGTTATCAACAGATAAAAAGCCCCTCCATTGCTGGAGGCACCAGCCAGGGTCTTCTTAAAAACAACTGGTACACCTGTACTGCTGCTTATCAGGATTTTCTGACCACCTGTTCTCGTAGGTGGACCCTGGTCCTGACTCCTGCAGTGGAGGTGAGAGAACAGCAGAGGTGATTGGCAGGCAGCCAGAGCAGTAGGAGTTGGGAGGAAAAGAGGAAATTGGAGGGAGAAGGGCAGAGCGGGGAGAGGAGAGAGATGGAAAGGAGAAAAAAGATCTGAAGAGAAGCAAGAGGACAAAGCCCTCTTAGGACAAAGTGAAAGGAACAGAATTTCCAGAGATCAGGATGGGGTCATGAGGAGGGGTCAAAGGGGTGTCATTTGACTGCCTGGCTCTGTGACCTCCTCCACCCTGCTCAGTCACCCTCTCTCTTTCCTCATCCCCTGCTCCCTCCCCCTTTGCCCCAGGAGCTGGGCTAGTTTATTTTGCTTGGGAAGGCTTCCTGAAAGGGGAGCCTAGTTTTCCTGACACATGAAAAGTGTCTCAGACTGCCATCTGACCCTTCCTGCAGAGTTTCAGCTCCGGGGAGTTTGTCTGACATGCAGTCACACACGTGGACACACACATATATCCCGGCACACGGTACGCACAGGCACCCAGGGACCCCAGGGTAAGTCTGGAAGTTGTGTGACCACAAATGTGTATGCACACAGCATATAGGTAGGAAGTAATGTACATAAACCCATAGCATATCCCCTACATGGGTGCCTGATATCTGTGTTTGCATGCTCAGCTTGTAACCTCACTCGTGCATGTGTGCATGCGTACTCAATGGTTTCAGTCATGTCTGACTCTTCACGACCCCATGGACTGTAGCCCACCAGGCTCCTCTGTCCATGGGATTCTCCAGGCAAGAATACTGGAGTGGGTTGCCATGCCCTTCTCCAGGGGATCTTCCTGACCCAGGGATCAAACCTGTGTTTGCTGCAACTCCTGTATTGCAGGCAGATTCTTTACCGCTGAGCCACCAGGGATATGTTAGCCCGGATACCCAGTGTGCCCGTTTCCACTCTTTGCTGTACCATTGGTGGTGAGAAGAGTTAGAGTGATGGACACATGTGGTGTGGCTGGCGGCATGAGTGGCTGGTGTGGCCTGGGGCCAGCTGCTGCCTCTCCCTGAGTCAAAGGAGGAGCTGGCCCAAGAGACCACACACTGTGTTGGCATGGGTCCTTCCTCCGCCTGTGGGTGGGAGGGGGGATGTTTGTGTCCTCAGGGTTCCCTGACTTCAGGCTCTTTTGGTGTCCTTACACCATCTGTACTTCCATAGAGGGTCCCTGGGGATTGGAAGGGAGTTCTCTCTTCGGTGTGTGTTTGTGTGTGCACACACACTTATGCTTGCTGCCTCTCCCTAGCCTCATTCGCCCCTCCTTCTCTGGGCACCTAGCCCCAGGGCTCCTGGCATCTGAGAAAAGCCTTTTCTGGGAGTGGAAAGCTGAAGGATTGCTCTGCCCTCTACCAGATATGGGACGTTGCAAAAATAACCTCAGCATCTACTATATCCCACTTGCCAGGAATTAATATTTCATACACCATATTTCATTTAATACTTCCAAAAGCCCATGAAGAATTTTATCTTCTTCCTATAGGGATGGGAAACAGGTTTCGGGGCATAAAAGCATTGACCCCTTCATTACAGCTCAGGAGGCCAAGAGGAGGGATTGTTCCCAGGTCTGTCTGCCACCCAAATCCCTGGTCTTGAACCCTGGGCCATACTGCCTCCAGCTTTGCTTGCCTCACCCTGTCTTTGGCTGAGAAATACCTACTTCAAAGGCTTTTCAGGAAGGAAATGTAAAATGGGCTAGCACACTGCCTGGCACTTGAAAACTCAGTTTTCTTTCTCCTTTGGGTTCCTATTTGGAGGAAGGGGGGATGTAAAACACTCCCCTGACCTGAGGGAGGGTCTTTAGCAGCAAGGAGTGAGGTGGACAGAGTAAGTAAAGAGGTAGATTAGAAGCGAAGTCCTCCCACCCACCTCTCTGAGCTCTGGAACCTGGCCCTCATGGGAAGCTAAAGAAAGCAGATTTTTGTTTTTGTTTTATTGACTGCACCCTGCCAAATGTGGGATCTTGGTTCCCTGACGAGGGATCGAACCTGCAGCCTTTGGATTGGAAGTGCAGAGTCTTAACCACTGGTCCACCAGAAAGGTCCCCAAAGAAACCAGTGATCACCATCCTACGGTCCCAGCACTCATCCACACCAACCCAGCCTCCACAGCGTGGGGGGACACAGCTAGAGAGGGCAGGGAACCTCCCCACCCACAGCCGGTCCACCTTCTCTCTGACACCCCCAGGAAAAGGAGGCATTCCCAGATTCTCAGACAGAAGGAGGAAGGGGAGGGGTTGCGGGGAGGGGAGGAGGGGCCGCCACACACTGAAGCCTTTGTGGGATTCCCAAGCGTGGAGGTGGAAACACTTCATATATCAAGTGTGTTTGTCCCTCCCTGGGGAAGGTGGAAGCAAGAGGGAGGGAGGAGGGGGTGGAGGCCAGAATCGCCTAGGGCTTAGAGCCTGAAATAGGAAACACCAGTGTGTAACTCGAGTCGGTGGGGAGGGGTCCACCCAGAACCTTTCTGGAGGAATGGACCTGTTCTTGGCTCCTGGGATTCCCATTGGAGGCTTTCCCTCCCTTTCTCCAGGCCTCTACTCTTACTGAGCAGAAACTCACACACCCGTCACTCCGTCACTCCGTCCAGATCCTGTGCTCATCCTGCCAGGCTCTGTAGCTCCCTTCCCCGCATCCCATCCCTGGCCTGCCCCTTGGTCCTCGCAGAACTAGCTCCACCCTCCCTTCCACATCTCCCACTACCCTAAGCCGGGATCCCTCCCCCTTCTTCTGGTCTTCCACACCCTGCTCTGCCTGAGCCTCTGAGACCTCTGTCCATCTCACCTGGATCTCCCTCACCGGCTCTTCAAACACGGCCTGACCTCCTTCTGCCCTCAACCAGTCCAGGACCCTCAGTCAGTCTCCTCTCTAACTCTCGACACGTTCCCTGCCTCTGTGCCTCGACTTATGGCCCTGACCCACAAGCTGATGATAACAAGGTGCTGGGGCTGCACTGAGAGCCTCTGTCCCAGGAACCTTGTGATGAGTCTGACTGTGATGACTGTGGAAGTTAGTGCTATTCATCTGCTTATTCAAGACATACTTATTGAGCACCTGCTACATGCTAGATTCTCTGCTAGACGCTGGATGCCCTTCAAGGAGCTCACAGTTAGTACGCGCCACTCCTCAGCTCTGGACAAGAGGGTCCTTTGTTCTGGGAGCCTCCAGGTGCTTTACACTCCACAGAGCAGAGTCCATGAGATGCACATACCCGGAGTCTACATGGCTCTCTCTACTCTCTCTTCTAGACCATTCTCTGGGTTTCTAGCCAAACACAGTGTGGAACCATATTGAAATCTGAGTCAAAAAGAAATCAGTAATACTGAACCCATCTTTACTAAAATTTTTGATATTTTGTTTATTATGGGTCATTCATATTAATTTTTTAAAAATATTGCCATAAAATATTTTAAAAATGTATCCTCAGGGGCTTCCCTTTTATAATTTTATTTATTAATTTTTGGCTCTGCTGGGTCTTCATTGCTGCCCATGGGCTTTCCCTAGTTGTGGTGAATGGGGGCTACTCTTCCTTGAGGTGAACAGGGCTTCTAATTGGGGTGGTTTCTCTCCTTGTGGAGCACAGGCTCTGGGCGTACGGGCTTCAGTAGTTGCAGTACACAGGCTCAGTAGTTGTGGCGCACAGGCTTAGTTGCTCCGCAGCATGTGGAATCTTCCCGACTGGGGATCGAACCTGTGTTCCCTGCATTGGCAGGTGGATTCTTATCCACTGCACCAGCAAGGAAGTTCATATTAAAAGATTATTTATCATTATTAATGAGTTTTATGGCATCCCTTAAATTTAGTATCTGAGCTGAGGGCCTTGCTGATCCTCACAATTTCCTATCTAAGGAAATTTCCCAGACTGTTTCCAAAGCCTGTGGACCTCTTTCTCCATCCATCCTATCCACTGAGGACAGGCAAAGTGCACATGCCCATACACTCAGGGCTGACAGTGGTCAAGGGCAGGCTGGCTTCGGGAGTGGATGGGGTTTGCACATGGGGACTGGGGAGGTGTCCTCACCTGAGTGGAGCAGAAAGGAACTGCTGGCGGGAAGAGAAAGTGGGTAGATGGGGAGGGGGTGGTGCTGCCACATTCCAGCCCTAAACTCCAGTGATTTTAAAAGCAGATTTGTCAAAGTAAGAGATAGATCTTTTTAAACATTTGATGTATAACTTTTATTTCTTTATTATTTTTAATTAATTAATTAATTAATTTTATTTAGTTAATTTATAATTATATAATTATAATGATATATACTATCAGTTCAGTTCAGTTACTCAGTCCTGTCCGACTCTTTGCAACCCAATGGACTACAGCACACCAGGCCTCCCTGTCCATCACCAAGTCCTGGAGTTTATTCAAACTAATCTCCATCGAGTCGGTGATGCCATCCAACCATCTCATCCTCTGTCATCACCTTCTCCTGCCCTCAGTCTTTCCCAGAATCAGGGTCTTTTCTAATGAGTCAGCTCTTCGTATCAGGTGGCCAAAGTATTGGAGTTTCAGCTTCAACATCAGTCTTTCCAATGAACACTCAGGACTGGTCTCCTTTAGGATGGACTGGTTGGATCTCCTTGCAGTCCAAGGGACTCTCAAGAGTCTTCTCCAACACCACAGCTCAAAAGCATCAATTCTTTGGCACTTAGCTTTCTTTATAGTCCAACTCTCACATCCATACATGACCACTGGAAAAACCATAGCCTTGACTAGACAGACCTTTGTTGACAAAGCAATGTCTCTGCTTTTTAATATGCTATCTAGGTTGGTCATAACTTTCCTTCCAAGGAGTAAGCGTCTTTTAATTTCATGGCTGCAGTCACCACCTGCAGTGATTTTGGAGCCCAAAAAAATCAAGTCAGCCACTGTTTCCACTGTTTCCCCATCTATTTCCCATGAAGTGATGGGACCGGATGCCATGATCTTAGTTTTCTGAATGTTGAGCTGCTATAATTATATATATAATGTAAATTATAATTATATAATTTATAATGTGTTAGTTTCAGGTGTACAGCAAAGTGCTTCAGTTACACACCTACATATATCTATTCTTTTTCCAGTTCTTTTCTTATTCCGGTTACATAATATTGAGCAGAATCCCCTGTGCTTTGCAGTGAGTCCTCATTATAACTTTTAAATAGTTAGATATTTTTTGTTCACAGCTTTAAAAAAATTATTTATTTATTTATTTTTGGCTTGCTGGGTCTTGTTACTGTCTGGGCTTTTCTCTAGTTGCGGTGAGCAGGGCAAGGCTCTAGCTGCGGTACATGGGCTTCTCGTTTTGGCGGCCTCCCTTGTTGCAGAGCAGGGGCTCTAGGGCACACGGGCTCAGTGGTTGTGGTTCCTGGGCTCGGGAGCAGTGGTGCACCTGCTTAGTTGCTCCGCTGCATGTGGGATCCTCCCAGATCAGGGATCAAACCCGTGTCTCCTGCATTGGCAGGCAGACTCTTTACCACTGAGCCACGAGGGAAGCCCCTGTTCTTGGCTTTTTATTGGTTCTCTTGCCCTAAGTCCCACAGATGTTAAGGGCAGGCCTGCTTACAGGGAGGGCGAGCGGGCAGACAAAAGTTATCAGGATGGAGTAGACCAGCCTGATCTCACTTCTGCTCAGTGCCCACTTGTGCACCTTTACTCCTGTCCCTCCCACCACCAGCTCCTACCCACCCTTCCAATCCCTCTCCTCCCTCTGCAAAGTCTTCAGCGATTCCTGCCGTCCTTGGTGGCTTCTCCCTCCTCCCAACTGTGTTATTTACTCCCCGTACCACTCCCTGAGTCGTCCTTGCCCATCCTGCCTGATATCAATCCTCCAGAAGCTACTTCGTGCTGTCATCTAACTGTTAGTGTATGTGTGTGTGTATGATGTCCTGGGTTATCAGTGTTTTAAAGGTGCTGACAATGTACTGTTAGACTGTTTAAGTTCCCTACAGTGTGTTAGGCTTTGGAAAAAATGGGTTTGGAATTAACCAGAGACCTAGGGTTAATACTGGCCTTACCCCTTATTAGCTATATGACCTTGAGCAAGTTAACCTTCCTGAGTCTCAGATTTCTCCATATAAAAAACAGGATAATAAAATTTGCTTGGCAGGGTGTTATGAATACAAGAGGTAATCTATATAAAGGGCCTGATAAAGTAAGCAGTCAATAAAATGTTAACCATAATAATTATACTATTATACTTAATATATTATTACATAGTTTACATGTATTATATGCCTGCTATTATATTGTTCATAGGACAATTATAATGATATATTATTAAAGGCCTTACATAAACTCGATGACTGAATGGGACGATCGGGAGACACAAGAAACCTAAGGGAACAGAAATGGAGCTCTTCTAACTTGAGGCTTTTCTGCTTGGGAGAGACTAAGGATGTCATCTGGAACTGGGTTCCTTTGGTAAGGGGATCCTTGGGACCCATGATTCCTCTCTGGGCATCTGGCATAGAAGTGAGACATCCAGGGCTCAGAATTAATCCTTCCACGTGGCTAAAGCCTCTTGACTCCACACATTTAGTTACACAAGCCACACCCTTGGCACAAGCCTGTCCCTGCCCTGTTAGCAGAGGCAGCTGAGTACCAGGCACCACCTCCATCTGCCACAGAGTTGGCCAGTCTTCCCAAGTGAGTCCTCTTCCCCAACATACCCCAGAGCGCCTGCCTAGGAGTAACCGCGGGAACCAGGGGCTGGGGGGAGCAGGAGACGTTGGATCCCAGCTCCCAGGACCACCCACCCTGACCTCCTCCCCTGTGATTATTAAAACCATATTTCCAAGGGATTAGCAACTATGCCAGGGATGTTGATCGCTAACCCTCAGTCCAACCAATGGTTTTAATCACTAACTGCAGCCGTATTAACATTACTAACTAATGAGAAGTCTGCAAGGCGGGGTGGGCACAGAGTGGGGTGGAGAGGGAGACACCTGCTAGATGACTGAGCCAAGGGGCCACCCTGGAAGAGAGTGGCTCAAAATGGAATTCCGCACCCCCACCGCAGTCAGAAGACCAGCTCCTTAGGACATTAAAGACACTGGTTTGGGGATGGGGTGCCTATCTCCAGGCATTCTGTATTACCACATCTTGGGGGAACCACGAATTAGGCTCCCTGTGGGAAAGTCCACAGGGCAGGGCGCTCACCTGTGGTCAGCCAAGTTCTTAACTGGGGCCCCTGTAAAGACCTAGCTCTTGGCTCACAAGTGTGGGCAGGATGCAGGAGATTCAGACCCAGAGACTTTGCCATTGTCCCATGACGGGGATCCTAGTCCACTCCTAGTCTTACCTCCACCCCTCCCAGAGGTGGGATCCCATTTTTAGCATGTGATTGTGATGGTGAAGGATTTGTCCAATGTAGGGGTGAGAGTGTGGGGGGGTGGGGGGTGGGGTGGGGGTGGGGATGGTGTGTGAGGGTGGGGTGGTGGTGGTGGCGGCTAAAGGTGACCATTGGTGCGCTCAAGATAGATCCTTTTGAGACAGCGGAGAGGAAGTTAAGAAGGCAAGAAGGGCATAGCCTGGGTTGATGAAAGGAGAAAAAAACAGAAGTGAATGAGGTGGTAGAGTGAGAGTAGACAGGAGGGTATGGAGACGCCTCCGGCTCTTATGAACTCCCTAGGAAGAAGGTATTTGACTCAGAGAGGACTGTCCTTGTAGCTCGTGGTTGTACTTTTTTTTTTTAATAGAGGTAGTTTTTTTTTTTTTTTTTTTTGCTACGAAAACTTCTTACTTCTCTCTCTCTTTTTCCTGTGGGATGTGGGATCTTAGGTCCCCAACCGAGGATTGAACCCAAGCCCTCCAAAATGAGAGCTCAGAACCCTAACCATTGGACCTGGCAGAGAATGCCCCTGGTTGGAAACTTTTATGTTCAACAACTGCTTACAAACACTTGGCCCTCTTACTGTCTGTCCTCTTCTCTTCCTCTCTCTCTCTTCTTTGTTCATGCTCTAGCGAACAGCTAAGGCCTGGAGTTGGCTTCCTCTTCACTCGGTGCAGATTTTCTCACAGGGCAAGTCCTCGGAGCTTTACCTCCATCCCAGCCACCAGCCTTGCATCCTTTGCTATCAGCTTCCCTGAAGGCAGCGCCTCCATCCACCACCCGGACACAGCATCCCTGTTCTCTATGTGCACACACCACGCCAGGCACTGAAGAATGGACCCCAGGAAGGAGGGGTCCTACTAGAAACGGCAGGAACTCGATGCAGATTCCAGAGCCAAATGGAGCCAAGTGTCAGTCAAACTGCTGAGCACATGTTCAACCAATCAGATTAAAAGAAAAATCAGAGAGATTCTTTAGAAGATGGCAAGGAGGTGTAGAGGGAGCTGGGGTCCAGGCCCAGGCCCAGGACTAAGACGGGGAGGCGCAGAGTGGAGAGCTGTTGGCTTGGAGAGAATCTGTGGGTTCTGAGCTGAGGGCAGGGCTGGGATGGAGGTCGTGGGAGGTGGCATAGACTTGACCCTGAGAAGGCCAGACTCAAATGTCTGGCATAAATTTGAAGGGAATGGCGGCTTCTCTGTGGGGCCCTAGGCAGGTGAGAATTCTCTGTGGGGCCCTAGGCAGGTGAGGAGGCAGCTTGCCTTTGTGCTTTCCCCAGGCAGAGGCAGGCAGGCATATGGGGGAATAGTGTCTGGGGAACAGTTGTCGTGGACACTGTCCGGTAACCCTCCACCCAGGCCAACCTGCTGTCTCTATAATCAAGAGCCCCAGAAACCCCTTCTGTGCCACCCCGCACAGCCAGTAACAAAAGAACCATCTCTGAAATAAACACCATATAAGAACAACAACCCCCAGAAACTCCAAAGGGGCTTTGATGTTGGGGCCAAGGGTTTTGACTAAACAAACTGGAAGCGATTTAGGCCAGAGAATGCTGGCGGTAGCTCTGAGGCGGCAGCACTAGGCTATTGAGTCAGGTCGCCAGGAGCTAGTAGAGGACACTACCCTCCCCACCCCCAACCAGCCACCCTGGAATCTCAGAGACCAGTGCAGAAAGGCGAGGGTGTGTGCTGTCTCCCATCTTCCCTGCTTCCTACTGCCTGAGGGACCATTTAAGAACATCATCTCCACCCAGCAAATGCTGGGCTGTGAAGCTGACCCCAGGAAGTCCTCCCCTGCTCCCCCTCCAGCCCCAGCACACACAGTCACTGCCCTCCACTTCCCCCGCATCCTCTCCTCCTCAGCCAGTCCTTATCTTAAGTGTCTTTATAAGGAACAACTGATTCCAGGAACAAATCTTGTCCCAGTCTGAAAAGTCTCTGATTCCATAACAGCCACGTCGCTCTGGCACTGAGGGGGGTCAAATCCCAAAGAGGTGGCAGTTCAATCCTTGGACAATCAGCAAGCCCCTGGAGGGCAGAAACTTCAGGAGGGCAGAAACTGCATCTGGTTCATCTCTGTGTTAAACAATCCCTTGGGAGAACCACAGAGGGTTAAAGTCCTGGTTCTATCATAAGCTTCAGTGTCCTCTGCCAAGAGGTATAACCCGCTCATAAGTGGTTTTATGAAACCACACATGCACACACACATCCATATACATACAGACAGACATACTATTGATACAAGAACTGTGTAGAATGTGCAGCCCAGCGTCCAGCATGCAGCAGGTACACAATGGCGGGGTGTAAATGGTCATGGTTTAGGTTACTTCCCTACCGGTCTGTGTCTCATTTGTAGCCAAAAGAACCTACATTTGTGAATCTGCGCAGCAGGGCTCAGAAGACTGGGGCTGAAAATCTTTCCAGGGTGGTGATTCCAGTAGGAAGGCAATAGGAGCTCCCTCCCCTGCTCAACCGTGGAAACGTGGAGCAAGCTGAACCTTTCTGGACTTGTGTGGTGACTTTCTCCATTAGAGAGGTGAGGGGGAGGGGCTGGGGTTTCATCTGTGCCCCTTAAATGAGACCCTCTGCTCGGTAAGATGGTCCCCCTCTGGTCTCCCCTCTGACTCTACTCTGGCTGTTCCTCTCCCTCATATCCTCTCCCTGAAGGCCATCTGCCTTCCTGCCTTTTTTTTTTTTTTAATCTTAATTATTGTTTTACATTTAATCACCAAGTCTTGGGTAATAGGATCCTAAAGAGCTAGTGAGATATCCCCAGGCTGGACTGACTCTCACAAAGGAACAAAACAAAACAAGGGAGCCACTCACAGAGAGCCAGACACGTGCTTACACACTTTCTCTCTCTCACACACACATACACAGAGAGTCCTATACACGAAAACAAAAAAGTACAGGGAACATGGGCGTGCCACACAAATACACAGGCACACACACTTAGATATGTACACACACTGTCTCAAACACACGCCTACACACATACATTCACTACTAACAAAGAAACGTCAAAAAGCAGCGCATACACACGCGCACACACACACACACACACACACACACACGGACTTACAGGAGGCCCGATGACTGTACTTCAAGCTTCACCTCCCAACCCAAGCCCAAAAATCTGTCTCCAATTATCTGGCCCGTGTTGGAAGCAACAGGAAATCCAGAGCTGCCTCTGTCTTCTGGGGGAGATGCCGGGATTTCAGCCATTTCTCCATCTTTGGAAAACAAAAGCCTTCTGGTCTTGCCTCCTTCTCCCTGCTTCCAAGGCAGCTGGGGCTAGAAGGGTGTGCATGTGGGCGGGAGGGAGGGGGTAAAACTGAGCCTAAGAACCTCTTGGGAAAGACCAGCTTGGGAGAGTGGCCAGGGGTCTCTGAGCTCTGAACATGAGCCTTTCCAACTTCCCCCAAAACACTGAACAGGGAAGTTGCTTGGGTCAAGGATAAGGGTCTACAGTGAGGACCTCGGATTCAGCAATGACTCCAGGCACTAGCCTCATGGAGTGACCAGCACAAGAGTGCAACAACCAGCAGACTTCCAATCAGAAGACCTGGGCTCGAGTCCCAGATCTGCAGCGAGCCAGCCGCCAGGGACTTCACGCCTCAGAATCTCACTTAGAAAATGGGGGTAAGACAGTGGCATGCCTTACGGGGCGGTTGTGAGCAATCAGTGAGCTAGCCCAAGTGCTTGTGTGGCTGTTGGCTATGAGATGATGCCCCAACCTGTGTGAGTGGCATCTCCTCCCCAAATAGAAAGCTGTCCTTGTCTCCTCCAGATACATTTGACCAGTCCCACAGAAGAGAAAATACGGTTTCAAGCACCAAAGATTGAGACTTCCCTGGTGGTCCAGTGGCTAAGACTCTGTGCTCCCAGTGGAGGGGCCTGAGTTCTATCCCTGGTGGGGGAACTAGATCCCACATGCTGCAACTAAGAGTTTGCATGCTGCGATGAAAGATCCCAAATGCTGCAACAAAAATCTAAGATCCCACTTGCTGCAGTCAAATAAATAAGGTTAAATATTTTAAAAAATCCTGGATCAGCTTCTTTCTCTCTCTTATTAGTCTCCCCATCTTGCAACTTTCTTACTTGACTGCACAACCCACCCCACTGGATTTGTTTGGATATCTTGTTTTTAAAGACACCTAATCTAGGGGCGCCTGGAGGAGGGCATGGCAACCCACTCCAGTGTTCTTACCTGGAGAATCCCCATGGACAGAGGAGGTTGGCAGGCTACAGTCCATGGAGTTGCAAAGATTTGGACAAGACTGAGCACAATCCAGTAGCGCCTTCCCCTAATTCAGCCCAGGGTTAATTTCCCCAAATAATGGACACTCTACCTGGCTTTGCTCAGGGGAGGGTTAGAAATCATGACTACATAAAGGCGATAGTTCCCTCAATGGCTTTAAGGAAGGGACTTTTGAAAGTATTTGTTTATTTGGTTGTGCCAGGTCTTAGTTGCAGTGTCTGGGATCTTTTGTTTTGGCATGCGAACTCTTAGTTGCAGCATGTGGGATCTAGTTGCCTGACCAGGGATTGAACCCACGCCCCCCACGTTGAGAGTGCAGAGTCTTAACCACTGGACCATCAGGGAAGTCCCAGGAAGGAACTTTTGAAGGACTCTTGCCACCATCCCCACCACGCTCTGGAACTTCAGGGCTTTGTAGGATTTATACTGCTTTGTAGGATTTAAACATGCAATGGCACCCCACTCCAGTACTCTTGCCTGGAAAATCCCACGGACGGAGGAGCCTGGTGTGCTGCACTCCATGGGGTCGATAAGAGTTGGACACGACTGAGTGACTTCACTTTCACTCCTCACTTTCATGCATTAGAGAAGGAAATGGCAACCCACTCCAGTGTTCTTGCCTGGAGAATCCCAGGGATGGGGGAGCCTGGTGGGCTGCTGTCTATGGAGTTGCACAGAGTTGGACACGACTGAAGCGACTTAGCAGCAGCAGCAGCAGCTCTGGGAAATTCGATTTCATTGTATTCATCTGAGTTTCTCCACCAGCCAGGGAGTTCTGGGTCACCTTCTCAATACTCCAAGCATGCCAGGAGAGTGGATGTGTGATATGCTAGACTTGCAGAGGGAAATGGTTCAGCGACCCCCCCGGGCCCTGGGATGGGACAATCTTGTTAGAGACCCAGACTCCAATGGGTGCTCAAATAGAGGGAATCCAAAACCAATAGAGTAAGATATAGAAGGAAGACTTTTCTCACCTCTCTTCTTTATATCGTGAACAATCTTCCCTGGCAGCTCAGCTGGTAAAGAATCCACCTGAAATGCAGGAGACCCTGGTTCTATTCCTGGGTTGGGAAGATCCCTTGGCAAAAGGATAAGCTACCCACTCCGGTATTCTTGGGCTTCCCTTGTGGCTCAGCAGTTAAAGAATCTGCCCGCAGTGTGGGAGACCTGGGTTTGATCTCTGGGTTGGGCAGATCCCCTGGAGGAGGGCATGGCAACCCACTCCAGTATTCTTACCTGAAGAATCCCATGGACAGAGGAGCCTGGTGGGCGACAGTCCGTGGGGTCATAAAGAGTAAGACATGACTGAGTGACTTTCACTTTCTTTCTCCCCTCTCTTCTTTATATTGTGAACAATCCAATGGGCTGATTCAGTGTTTAAGAAACAGTCGGATGATGGGAAAGAGAATGTGGGGGGAAAAGAGAGGAGTGAGAAGAAAGGGGTACCACAAGGTCAAGGAAGTCTTGAACATGGAGAAGAAAATGATGAGAGCGTCCCTTGGGGGGTTGGGGTGGAGCTGCTTGATTCTCACTAACTCTGGAGCTGGGGTTTGGGTCCCCCGAGCCAGGCAACAGAGCCCAAATCTTTAGGGGAGGAGGGGTCAGGAGCTCAGGTACGTCCCCCTCCGCTCTTGAAAAGCACAGAGAGGACACCTTTCCTTGCCTCCTGCAGGCTCCCAGCACATGACCTTTGAATGTGTAGGGTCAAGGGGCGTGAAATAGTCCAGCTCAGGAATGAGGAGATCCCAACCCTGCCTGCCCAGCCTGGCCCTCCGAGGCTGGCTCAGGGGGTCCACCCGCAGTCCGAGCGGCCCTCCTTTGAAGGCTGGGCCGAGAGGTTCAGCTTTCCAGACTCTGGCGGCGGGAGTGAGTCACGGTCTAACAATGTGATCTGTCAAGTGCTGCAGCTCCCTGGGCTGCTTGTACCCACAGCCTCCCGCCGCCCGGATCCTCCCTGGGCGTTCCTCAGTCTGAAAAACTCAGAGATCGTGCCTTGGCTTTTCTGTGCCCCCCACCCTCCCCCATCCCAGCTCCAGTTAGTACTTTCCGGAGAGCCCATCTGACTGGGGACACCATCTGGCTGGCGACACCAGCCAAAGAGATGGGTCAGAGGTGGAAAATGCTGGAAATATGGGGCAACTTTTCCAGAATTTGGGTCCAGACTCTTAGGGAGTTAAGAGTTAGGATGATGGACCTAGAGTCTGTCATACAGAGTGAAGTAAGTCAGAAAGAGAAAAATCAACATCGTTGATTAATGGATATATGGAATCTAGAAAAATGGCACCCATGAGGCTGTCTGAAGGGCAGGAATAGAGATGCAGATGTAGACAATGGGCTTGTGGACAGAGGAGCATGCAGAGGGTGGGGCAAATTGGGAGACTGGAATTGACATGTACCCTACCATGTGTAAAACGGTACACATTTTATCTAATGGCCAGTGGGAAGCTGCTCTATAGCACAGAGAGCTCAACCCGGTGCGGGTGGAATGGAGTGAGGCGGCAGGTCCAAGAATGAGGGGATCTGTGCATGGATATAGCTGATTCACGTTGCTGTGTAGCAGAAACTGAGACAACATTGTAGAGCAATCATACTAAAAAAGAAAAAAAGAAGAAGAAGAAGAAGAATTAGGGTGAGGGGAGCGCAAAGGAAAAGGAACGGAGTTAGTCTGGGTGGCAAAAAAGGCCCAATTAGTCTGCTGCTTGAAATGAGAGGTTGAGTGTCTTGTATACCAAAGCCCACTGAACGGTACACTTGAAAAGGGTGAACTCATGCTATGTGTCAATATATTACATATGTCAACAAAGCTGGTTTGTTGTTGTTTCCGAAGAGTGTCTGAGTGGGAGGCAGGTGAGTCTGTCTCCAGAAGGAGGTAATTCTGTCTGTGCAGGGTAGGTGGTGGGGGGTGAAATGGACAAGATGGTTAGGAGGACGTGGCTGCCTCCAGCTTCAAGTGGATCTGGGCTGGACTAAAGCAATAGCATCTATGCCGAGGGGATAGTTGGGACCAGTCCCTGCCCACGAGGATCCAGGGCCCATCCAGAATGTGTTAGCCCTTCTATGAGCCTTCAGTCTCCATGCCAAACACTCTGAAACACCACCACCCCAGGGACCCCTTCCATAGACTCAGATAACACTTTAGTTTCCCAGCAAACCTTGAGATCCACCTGTAGCAAACAAAGGGTGCCTTTTACCTCGTTTGGGGCTCATTATGTTATTACTTTTTTTTCTTCTGCTTTATTCTCACTTTTAATTTATGCTAGCTTACATCTTCTGTATCATTTAAAAAAATATTTATTTTTGACAGCACCGCATGGCTGGTGGGATTTTTAGTTCCCTGACCAGGTATGGAACCCAGGCCCTGAGAGCACAGAGTCCCAAGCACGAGGCCACAAGGGAAGTCCCCTCTGTATCTCTGAAACCTCTTGGAAATCCATTACCCCCAACAAGGCAGAGCATACATAACATTTTTAAAAGTACAATTTGCAAAACACCCTCAGGTACATTTTCTGTTTTAGGGTTGAGAATAGCCTAGGTGGAAGGCATTAATAGAGAAAGTGAAGCTATTTCTATTTTTAGGTTAAGAGAAATGAAGAGACTTGGTCAGGAGCATCTGGCTATTGGATGTGGAGTGAGAGCTAAAACTGGGGTCTTGGGACTCCAAGGTACCACTCTTTCTTCTGTGGAAGGCACCAGAAGCAAGCCCAGGAAAAGGCCCAGGTTGTCTTCCTCCAGCCTGGCCAAGGCACACACCTCCTCCCAGGCACACTGACAGGACTTTTAACAGAAAAGTGCCCCAGCCCATCTGCTCAGTGGGGGAGGCCAGGGCTGAAGGGAAAGGGGAAGATGACTTTCCAGTTCCTTTTCCTGGCCTCATCCCTCCCACAGACTTGAAGTGAATAGATGGTCCTCCTTTCGGTCACTTACACATGTAACCATGGTACTGTCCCTCAGGACAAGGGCAGACAGGGCAGTTTTTCCCCCAAGTCCTGGGCATAGGTGCCCACTGTTCTGTCTGGAGTTCATTTCAGAAGATATGGTATGACATTATCTCCTGACACCAGTGGGGCAACTCTGAGCCAAGAGGAGACCTCTCCTATTAAAATTTTTTTTTTAATTTTTGACATATCAGCCTTTATTTATTTATTATTCATTTATTTATTTACAGATTTATTTGGCTGTGATGTGTCTTTGTTTGGAGGGGAAGCTTGCATTTTAAAATGTTGACTTCTTTACTTTTCACTGTGCTGGGTCTCCCTTGTGGCACATGGGATTTCTCCAGCTGGTGCACCGGCTTAGTTGCCTCAGGGCATGTGGGATCTCAGTTCCCAGACCTGGGATCGATCCCTTGCCCCCCACATTGGCAGGCGGATTCGTAATCCACTGGACCACCAGGGAAGTCCTGCGTGGAGTCTTTTAGTTTAGACATGCTGGATCTCCTATCCTTGGGGCATGCAGGATCTTTAGAAGTGGCATGTGGGATCTAGTTTCCTGACCACGGGTTGAACCCAGGCACCTTGCATTGGGCGCACAGAATCTTAGGCATTGGATCACCAGGGAAGTCCTGAGACCCCTTTTAGAGGAGGGGCTGAAGGAATGACTGTGAAGATCACCGGGACAGGAGCCAAACTCTTCCCGTTTCTCATACTCAAAAGTGGAAAAGAGAACCCACAGCCTCGAGAAGGGGCTCCTCCCATTTCAGCTCGACTCAATATACTTGGCAGTTCACAAAAGGGCCACACCCAGCTCTGCTTTCCAGCACTTGCTCTGAGGTGGGGTAGGAATGGAAGTGCAAGATAGAGCATCACCAGGGACACATAAACAGTCTGACTGGGGAGCTAAGGGAAGGAGGGAGTAGCTTATTACGGATTTGAACAGGAGTCTTTGGGGGCAGTTACATCAGAGAGGGAACTGGGTGGTTATGTAAGCTTTATTTTTTTTCAACTTTTTAAAACTTTGAAAACTCCTACTTTTTGTTTGTTCATTGAAGTTTTAAAATATTCTTTCTTTTTATTTTATTGAGGTAAAATTGATATGTAACATTATAGAAGCTTCAGGTGTGAAAGTGAAAGTTGCTCAGTTGTGTCCAGCCCTTTGTGACCCCATGGACTGTAACCCACCAGGTTCCCCTGTCCATGGGATTCCCCAGGCAAGAATATTGGAGTGGGTCACCATTCCCTTCTCTAGGAGATCCTCCCAATGCAAGGAGTGAACACTGGTTTTCCTAATTGCAGGCAGATTCTTTACTGTCTGAGCCACCAGGGAAGCCCCTTCAGGTGTGCAACACACATAATTTGACATCAGTATGTACTACAAAGCAATCAACACCAAAGGTCTAGTTACGCCTCCCCACATTGCCATCATACAGTTGATCCGCTTCACTCATTTCATCCTCCCCCAACTCCATTCCCCTTGGGCAACTACCAATCTACTTTTGTATCTCTGAATTTGATGTTTTTGTTTTTTGTGCATTTGGGTTTTTGTTTGTTTTTGGGGTTTTGCTTTGGCCACACTGCAGCACATGGGATCTTAGTTCCCCAACCAATGATTGAACACCTGCCCTTTGGGGTTGGAAGAGTGGAGTCCTAATCCCTAGACCACCAGAGAATTTCCTGTTCATTTGTTTTGTTTTTTCAGATTCCTCGTAGGAGTGAAATCATATTGAGTTTGTCTCTCTTCGTCTGACATACCTCACTTAACAATACCCTCAAGGTCCATCCATGTTTTCACAAATGGCAGGATTTTGTTCTTTTTGTGGCCAAGTAGTATTTCATTGTGTGTGTATATGTGTGACAACCTCTTTATCTATTCATCCATCCATAGACTCTTTGGTTGTTTCCCTATCTTGGCTATTGTAAATAGTGCTACAATGAACATACGGCTGCATATGTCTTTTCAAATTAGTGTTTTTGTGCTCTTTGGATGAATACCCAGAAGTGGAATGCTAGATCATATAGCAGTTCTATCTCTAATTATAATGTTTTGAGGAATCTCCATGCTGTTTTCCATAGTTGCTGCACCAATTTATAATTCAACCAACAGTTCATAAAGGTTCTATTTTCTCTACATCCTCTCAAAAACATGTCATTTCTTGTCTTTTTAAAATAACAGTCATTCTGACAAGTGTGAGGTGATATCTCACTATGGTTTTGATTTGCACTTCTCTAATAAATGTGAACTGTGAACTTGAGATGTTCAAGTTGGTTTTAGAAAAGGCAGAGGAATCAGAGATCAAATTGCCAACATCCACTAGATCATGGAAAAAGCAAGAGAGTTCCAGAAAAACATCTATTTCTGCTTTATTGACTATGCCAAAGCCTTTGACTGTGTGGATCACAATAAACTGTGGAAAATTCTGAAAGAGATGGGAATACCAGATCACCTGACCTGCCTCTTGAGAAACCTGTATGCAGGTCAGGAAGCAACAGTTAGAACTGGACATGGAACAACAGACTGGTTCCAAGGCTGTATATTGTCACCCTGCTTATTTAATTTATATACAGAGTACATCATGAGAAACGCTGGGCTGGAAGAAGCACAAGCTGGAATCAAGATTGCCAGGAGAAATATCAATAACCTCAGATATGCAGATGACACCACCCTTATGGCAGAAAGTGAAGAGGAACTAAAAAGCCTCTTGATGAAAGTGGAAGAGGAGAGTGAAAAAGTTGGCTTAAAGCTCAACATTCAGAAAATGAAGATCATGGCATCCGGTCCCATCACTTCATGGCAAATAGATGGGGAAACAGTGGAAACAGTGTCAGACTTCGTCTTTTTGGGCTCCAAAATCACTGCAGATGGTGACTGCAGCCATGAAATTAAAAGATGCTTACTCCTTGGAAGAAAAGTTATGACCAACCTAGATAACATATTCAAAAGCAGAGACATTACTCTGCCAACAAAGGTCTTTCTAGTCAAGGCTATGGTTTTTCCTGTGGTCATGTATGGATGCCAGAATTGGACTGTGAAGAAAGCTAAGCGCCTAAGAGTTGATGCTTTTGAACTGTGGTGTTGGAGAAGACTCTTGAGAGTCCTTTGGACTGCAAGGAGATCCAACCAGTCCATCCTAAAGGAGATCAGTCCTGGGTGTTCTTTGGAAGGCCTGATGCTAAAGCTGAAACTCCAATACTTTGGCCACCTCATGCGAAGTTGACTCATTGGAAAAGACTCTGACCCTGGGAGGGATTGGGGGCAGGAGGAAAAGGAGACAACAGAGCATGAGATGGCTGGATGGCATCACTGACTCGATGGACGTGAGTTTGAGTGAACTCCGGGAGATGGTGATGGACAGGGAGGCCTGGCGTGCTGCGATTCATAGGGTCGCAAAGAGTCGGACACGACTGAGCGACTGAACTGAATTGAACTGAACAATTAATAATGATGTTTTCATGCATTTTGTTGGCTATCTATATTTCTTCTTTGGAAAAATGTTTATTCAGATCCTCTGCCCATTTAAAAAATCAAGTTGTTTGGGTTTCTTTCCTTTTTTTTTTTTTTTTGCTATTGTTGAGATGTACCAGTTCTTTATATATTTTGGATAGTAATCCTTTATCAGATATATGATTTGAAAATATATTCTACTATTCAGTAGGCTTCCTTCTGTTTTTTTTTTGATGATTTCCTTTACTGCACAGTTTTTACTTCAATGTAGTCCAGCTATTTAACTTTATGTTTGTTTTCCCTTGCCTTTGTAGTCAGATCCATGAATATATCGCTAAGATCAACATCAAGAAGCTCCACTTCTGTTTTCTTCTAGGAATTTTATGGTTTCAGGTCTTACATTCAAGTTTTTAATCCATGTTGAGTTGATTTTTGTGTATGGTGTAAGATAGTGGTCTAGTTTTATTCTTTTGCGTATGTCTGTCCAGTTTCCCCAACATCATTAATTAAAGAGACTATCCTTTCTCAATGGTACATTCTTTGCTCTTTCGTTATAAATTCATTGATCACATATGCATGGGTTTCTTTCTGGGCTCTCTGTCCATTTCCATTGATCTGTATGTCTGTTTTTAATGCCAGTACTATACCATTTTGACGACTATAGCTTTGTAGTATAGTTTGAAATCAGGGAGTGTGATATCTCCAGCTTTCTTCATCTTTCTCAAGATTACCATGGCCATTTGGGATCCTTTGTGCTTCCATACAAATCTGAGAATTATTTGTTCTAGTTCTGTAAAAAATGCCATTGGAATTTTGATAATGATGACTTATACTTTTTAAACAAAGGGTGGAGTGCGAAGAGAGAGAGAAGAGGGCATCAGTGATGGAAGGAAAACAAAGAGGAAAGTGTTCCAGGCAGAGGAAGACTGCCAAAGGCACAGGCAATGCAGTGGAATGTGGGCACACTTGAGAAACATTGAGTAATTCCGCTTGATTGCAGCATGAGGTAGTGGAAAAAAGGACTGGAAAGGTAGACTGGAGCTGTATCAAAACAGAGGCCCTTAAATTCCAAGCTAAGGAATTTGCATTTCATTTAGTAGGCCATAGGGAACCCCTACAAGTGACTGGCTTAGAGAATGGTTTGGGAGGAAAATTCTGGCAGCTGAACATCTCTGGAGGTCTCTCTAGTTAAGTTCCTAGAGAATGATTCAGGTTTTTGTGAGGTTGCTGTTCTTGGGAACTGGAAGGCCGGAAGATATTCATTTTAAGTGCCTATGTGATGATTCTGCCTTTATTCCAATGAGAGATACAAAGATGAACAAAGACACAGACTCTAGCTGATTCCTAGCCTCATGGAGAAAGCTGGCAAAGGAGCAGTTACCCTGCGATGAGGTCAAGTGTGCTGGGACCCCAACAGAAGGAAGATGTGGGAAACAGTTCAGAGGTTTCTCTCCAAGAAGAGAACAGTGATCCTAATGTCTTATCTTCCCACTGTCATCTAAATAGTCCTATTCCTGGGCTTCCCTGGTGGCTCAATGGTAAAGAATCTGCCTGCCAGTACAGGAGACACGAGTTCCGTCCTTGGTCCAAGAAGATCCCACGTGCTGTGGAGCAACTAAGCCTGTGAGACACAACCATTGAGCCTGTGCTCTGGACCCCGGGAGCCCCAACTACTAAGCCCATGTGCTGAAACTACTGAAGCCTGCGGGCCCTGGAACCTGAGCTCTGCAACAAGAGAAGCCACCACAATGAGAAGCCTGCGCACTCCAACTAGAGAGTAGCCCCACTTGCCACAACAAGAGAAAGCCCGTGCGCAGCAATAGAGACCCAGCATAGCCAAAAATAAATAAACAAACTTATAAAAATAAGTAACTAAATAGTCCTGCTCCTAAACATATTTTGCATTTAGGGGACACCTAGTCTGAGTCTGGAGAAGGCAATGGCACCCCACTCCAGTACTCCTGCCTGGAAAGTCCCATGGACGGAGGAGCCTGGTGGACTGCAGTCCATGGGGTCGCTGAGTCTGACACGACTGAGCGACTTAACTTTCACTTTTCACTTTCATGCATTGGAGAAGGAAATGGCAACCCACTCCAGTGTTCTTGCCTGGAGAATCCCAGGGACGGGGGAGCCTGGTGGGCCCTCGTCTCTGGGGTCACACAGAGTCAGACACGACTGACGTGACTTAGCAGCAGCAGCAGCAGTAGTCTGAGTCATGAAGCAAATAACATCTGCTGAACGAACACAGACAAGTGTCCAGGTACCTGCTCTCTGTCTTCCTTTCTAACACCCCAAAGTGTTAGGCATTGAATAACCCACTAGACTGGGTGGGTCTGAGAAGCCCAAGGATTCAGGGTTGACTCTGACCTCAAGACACATGTCACCCACTCTCAGCTTTGCTTAATTGGGTTACAGGAATTAGTCTCGAGAAACAGAGAAACTACATTCTCCTCACTCCTAAGCCTCTAAAGAAGAGGTCAAGCGAGGTCGCCCCTGCTTGACCTGGTGAGGATGGCCAAGCAAGGAAAATAGCTTCTTGGAGGATATGGTAGGGCAGGCCAGTGCAGGGCAGGCAGGAGAAAACAGTGAAAGTCGGACCAGGGAGAGATGGAGGAGCATGCTCCAACTCGGTGCCTACCACACAGGAGGCACCTGCTGATTATTTATGGATTGTATGAATGAATCTCAGAAGTCAGAAGGCACTCATTTTCAGAGAAATGCAATTAAATTGCAGTGAGAAACCATCTTTCACCTATGGGACAGGCAAAGATCAGATAGCTTGAGAAGATCCTGTGTTAATAAGAGTGTAGGAAACAGACCTTCGCATGGTCTGCCCATGCAGCCGTAAATGGGTAGTTTCTGTGCAAGGCGAGCTAGCAATATAGATCAACATCACAAATGTGTATAATTTGCAAGCAAGCAATTTCACTTCTGGAGATTTATCCTGCAGACATATAAAGTATGCAAAGTGATCTGTGTACAGTTGCTTCTGATTTCAGAAGATAAAAAATAACAAAGAGCTGACAAAACTGATGATGGCTCACCCATCCAATTAAATACTGTGAATTATGATATGGACTGATTTGCAAGATAAATTACTGCAAAAAACTAGAGGATGAATAGCAGATGTAGTAGGGTAACATTTGTGTGAACAATAAAAAAACAAATGTGTGTATGTTTGTATGCTCTCATTTGTGTGGGAAGAAAAATACATATTTGGTTATATAAATATAGAATATTTTGAGAAGGGAACAGGAGAAAACTTCCTGGGTTTGCCTCCAGCATGGTTATCTGGGTAGCTGGGGAGCAGGTACATTGTACACATACTCATTTGTACCTTTAAAATTTTAAACTATGTGCAAGTAGTACTTACGAAAACATTTTTAATATAAACAAATTAGAAGAGAGGGAGGCTTGTGGCTGTTTCCTTCAACAGGGTCTCCCTGGGCAGCACCGTCCCTGTGAGTTGGTCTACAGCGCCCCCTGCTGCTGTTTGTAAGTAATGCAAAGTGGGTGTGGGGATGACCCACAGGGAATTCTGAGGAAACATTGAGACCTCTTTCAGTCAGTCAGTCAGTTTAGTCGCTCAGCCGTGTCCGACTCTTTGCGACCCCACGAATCGCAGCACGCCAGGCCTCCCTGTCCATCACCAACTCCCAGAGTTTACTCAAACTCACGTCCATCGAGTCAGTGATGCCATCCAGCCATCTCATACTCTGTCATCCCCTTCTCCTCCTGCCCTCAATCTTTCCCAGCATCAGGGTCTTTTCCAATGAGTCAACTCTTCGCATGAGGTGGCCAAAGTACTGGAGTTTCAGCTTTAGCATCAGGCCTTCCAATGAACACCCAGGACTGATCTCCTTCAGAATGGACTGGTTGGATCTCCTTGCAGTCCAAAGGACTCTCAAGAGTCTTCTCCAACACCACAGCTCAAAAGCATCAATTCTTCGGCACTCAGCTTTCTTCACACTCCAACTCTCACATCCATACATGATCACTGGAAAAACCATAGCCTTGACTAGACAGACCTTTGTTGGCAAAGTAATGTTTCTGCTTTTTAATACGCTATCTAGGTTGGTCATAACTTTCCTTCCAAGGAGTAAGCGTCTTTTAATTTCATGGCTGCAGTCACCATCTGCAGTGATTTTGGAGCCCCCCAAAATAAAGTTTGACACTGTTTCCACTGTTTCCCCATCTGTTTCCCATGAAGTGATGGGACCGGATGCCATGATCTTCGTTTTCTGAATGTTGAGCTTTAAGCCAACTTTTTCACTCTCCTCTTTCACTTTCATCAAGAGGCTTTTTAGTTCCTCTTCACTTTCTGCCATAAGGGTGGTGTCATCTGCATATCTGAGGTTATTGATATTTTTCCCGGCAATCTCGATTCCAGCTTGTGCTTCTTCCAGCCCAGTGTTTCTCATGATGTACTCTACACATAAGTTAAATAAACAGGGTGACGTACCCTTGACGTACTCTTGACATACTCTTTTTTCTATTTGGAACTGGTCTGTTGTTCCATGTCCAGTTCTAACTGTTGCTTCCTGACCTGCATATAGGTTTCTCAAGAGACCTCTTTAGAGAAACACAAAGAAGAAAGAATAGTGTATGATGTTGAAGCTGCAGGAGGTGAGAAAGGACAGGCTATGCCCTTTGGCATCTGACGTATAATAGGAGGGGCACAGGGAATGAGCAGTACTGGGTTCAAGTCCTGAGTCTGCCCTCGCTGGCTGTGTGCCCTGGGACACGCGACCTTTTTAAGAAGTCTTAGCTCTTGCCCCGTAAATTGGGCTAATAATGTCTACCCCTAGGGTTATTGTGAAGATCAAATACGTATGGAATGTGAGCTGAGGTTTAGAATTGGAGAAGTGCTATAAAAATGCTAAGGGATTATATTTAATTAGCCCTATTTGTTTTATGAGAAAATAGAGGCAGTTTAGGGCAGTGGTCAAGACAAAGGACTCTGGAGCTAGAACTGCCTGAGTTGTAAGCCTAGCTCCACCATCCCCCAACTGGGATGATTTAGGATAAATTACTAACTTTAAAGACCTCCTGTTTTTCCATCTGTGAAATAGTGTTAAAATAACATTTTCGATGGTTGTTGTGACAATTAAGTGAATAGGTGTTTCATTTGGTATCATGCCTGGCACACAGTAAGTGCTAGTTAAGCATCTGCTGTTATTGATTTCTTATAATACATACAGTGCTTATACACTTTCAGTTGTTG
Organism: Capricornis sumatraensis; assembly: GCF_032405125.1. Classification (NCBI taxonomy): domain Eukaryota; kingdom Metazoa; phylum Chordata; class Mammalia; order Artiodactyla; family Bovidae; genus Capricornis; species Capricornis sumatraensis. Next base: position 94,519,615 of record NC_091076.1, read on the forward strand.
TTTATAGTTGCTAAGTTGCGTTCGACTCTTTTGTGACCCCATGGACTCTAGACCACAAGTCTCCTCTGTCCATGAGATTTTCAGGCAAGAATACTGGAGTGGGTTGCCATTTCCTCCTCCAGGGGAATCGAGCCTGTGGCTCCCGCATTGGCAGGCGGATTCTTTACCACTGAGCCACCAAGGAAGCCGGTGTGCTTTATGCAGGTGCTTTATAAATGTTAGCTAGTCTCACCATTTTTTATGCGAAGAGCCTGAGGCTTGGAGAGGGGACGCAACTTGCCCAAGCCACTCGACTAATGAATAGTAATGATTCCAGAACCTTCCGGACATAAGTACTCTAGTTTAGAGGGCATTTTCAGGTGGGGCTGTATTTAATCCCAGCAACCTGAGTTAGAGCCAGACTGGAGAGGGGATGGAGCTTGGGGGGACCGTGAAGAAGAGAAGCTTTAGTGGGAGGAAAATGTGGAGAAGAGGAGGACTTGTGGGGAGACCCAGGGACATGTTGTGGCAGGGTCTGTAAGAAATCAGCAAAGAGATGTAGCACTAATAGGAAACCGAGTGGAATTAGGAGTACAGAACTGGAAGGACTTTAGAAGAGAAGGTCAAGGATGAGGGCTTTTAAGCTAAGTTGCTGGGGGTGGGGTGGGAACTGAGTACATGATGATAATCATCCTCACTGGGAATAAGTATTTCAGAGAAAGACAACACAATGCCGTAGAAAGAGCACTAAGAAGTATTTGTTCCTCATCTTCTCTGCCATGCTATCAACCAGAGAGAAAAAAACACTGCTGTTTGCTAACTGGGTGCCCTTAGGCAGATTATTAAGCTTTCTGAGCCTCTGTTCTCACAACAGGCATCATGACTTGACTGGTAGGATTCTCATGAAAAAATGAAGCTAACAAAAAATAGAGTTTTATATGATCCAGCAGTCCCACTTCTGGGCACATACCCAGACAAAATTATAACTCAAAAAATTACTTGCATGTAATATGTTCATAGCAGCACTATTCACAAAAGCCAAGGCATGGAAAAACCTAAATGTCCATCAACAGATGAAGGGATAAAAACAAAATGTGGTACATATATAAAACAATGGAATACTACTCAGTCATAAAAAAGGACGAGACAGTGCCATTGACAACATGAATGGACCTAAAGATCATCATACTAACTGAAGTAAGTCAGAAAGAGAAAGATAAATAGCATATGATGTCACTCACATGGAATTTAAAACACAACGCAAGTGAACATATCCATGAAACGGAAACTCATAGACACAGAGAGCAGACTCGTGGTTGCCAAAGTGGAGAGGAGGTGAGGGAGGGATGGACTGGGAGTCTGAAATGAGCAGATGAAAACTATCACAAATACAGTGGATACACGACAAGGTCCTACTGTATAGGAAGCCTGGCGTGCTGCAGTTCCTGGGGTCGCAAAGTGTCAGACATGACTTAGCTACTGAACAACAACAACAATAACTGTACAGGAACTCTATTCAATATCCTGAGATAGACCATAATGGAAACAACTGTGAAAGAGAATGCATATATACATATAGCTGAGTCACTGTGCTGTAAGCAGAAATTAACACACCATTGTAAATCAACTATACTTCAACAAAATTAATTTTTTAAAATATTAAGTCAGGCAATAATGAACATGAAAGCCACTCACAGTGTCTGGTAGCCTGTGGGTACTCACAGGTGTTAGCTGTATTCTAGTTGAGCAAGTCTATGCAGGAGGCTGAGCCAGGTGCTGTGAGGTGCACAAGAAGCCTGAGGTAGGAACTTTTCAGCCAAAGAGCTTAGAGTCCAGTTGGAGAAACAGGACAGACGCATAAAAGATTTTAAAACAAAACAGAAAAATGGTCAGCATCGTACATTTCAAAGACTGGAAAGGAGCAGCCTCCACCAAGGGCAGGGCCGCTGAAGGGGCTCCCTGAAGACATGTAAGGGAGATCTTGAGGGATCTAGACAAGTGCAGAAGGAGGTGGGACGGCCCAGATGGAGGAGAGCAGGGTAAGGTGAGGGACAGGCGAGCAGTGAGCGGAATTGTTTCCTGAGCATCTGCTCCATGTGAGTTGCCACACCAGGGGCTTTCCTGGATCTAATCGTGCTGGATTCTCACAGCAACTTGTGAGGTACTCATCTGTCTTGTTTCATGAATGAGAAATGCTGAGAATCAATAATAATATCACTTGCTAATGCTCACCCTTAGTATATGGAAGAATCAACACTCAAAGTCAGAACCCTGACCACAAAATCCACACAAAGGGATAACAGTTAGAAAATATCAAGGGACTTCCCTGGTGGTCCAGTGGCTACGACTCCCTTCTCCCAATACAGGGAGCCTGTCTTTGATCCCTGGTCAGAGATCTAAAGATCTTGCATGCTGCAACTAAAAACGATCTTGCATGCTCCAACTAAGACCTTGTGCAGCCAAATAAATAATTTTATTTTTTAATTTTTTGAAAAAGAATCAAAGATTGGTGTATGTATGAGGGAGACAGAGTCTTGAGCAAGGGCGAGGGGCGGGGCATTCCAGGTAAAATTGAAAGCCCCCAGGCCCTAAGGAAGAAACCTAAAATCATGTGAGGGAGACTTGTGAAGGCAAGAGGGTGTCAAGATGAGGTTGGAGAAGCAGAACAACCCTACCATCACACCCTTGTATATCACATTCAGAACTGGAGCTTGATCCTAACTTAAGGAGAAGCCAGTGTAAGCAGGGGAGTTATATGATTCAGCTAATTTCTCAGAAAGTTCATTCTGGGATGTTGTGTGGAACAGGGCTAAAGTGGCCAGGATGGAGCAAATTGCAATTGTCTTAGAAGGCTGGTGACGATAACAGCCCATTCCACTATTCCTGCATGGAGAATCCCCATGGACAGAGGAGCTGGGCAGGCCGCAGTCCATGGGGTTGCACAGAGTCAGACACAAGCGAATTGACTTGGTGCGAAAGCACACAAAAGTGTTTCTTAGGAGTAGCAGTGTGAGGTCAGTCTTGATGACGAATTGGCTATGAGAAGGAGAAGGAGAACATGTCGTCAAGGTTGACAGGAAATGTCATTTCTGAGATGGAAGAAGACTGAAGGAGGAGGAGATTTGGGGCAGCAGGGGATAGATCGGGGTTTACAGAAATGTGGGCCAAGAGAAGGCTATAAATGTCAATTTACTTTGAGACTGTTCAATCCTGTTATGAAAGATAGGTGTGTAGTATGTAAAACACGAGTGAAATATCTTAAGATGTTTTAAGGATAGATAATTAGCTAGTAAGCAAAATGTTTGTTAGAGGGATGTAGACGTCATCATTAGCACATAGTTATATAGCAAGTAAAACATGTGTGTGTGCGTGTGAAATGTAGATAGGAATTAGTTCATATGCATTTATTCTTTCTTTGAATTACTAGACTATAAGAACCTGAGGGCAGAACCATGTCCCTTTAGAGTATCAGTTTTTTAGACTTTTGAAAACCATAACCTGGACTTCCCTGACAGTCCAGTGGTTAAGTCTCCATGCTTCCATTGCAGGGGGTGGGTTCAGTCCCTGGTTGGAGAACTAAGATACCACATGCTACATGGCAAGGCAAAAAATAAATAAAATGGATAAACAAAAGCTGTAACCCACAGCAAGAAATATATCTTATGTATGTCCCAGGTAACATATATTTATAAAAATATATAAGTGCATTGGGCTTCCCTGGTGGCTCAGACAGTAAAAATATATAAGTGCACCAAAAGTTTTGCAAGGCAATATGTACTTACTCTTCCTATTGGTTATGCACTCTGATCTTTCCTATTTGATTCTCTTCTATTTTTTTCCCAACAAAAGATCTCATATATTTATTACTGAGCTGAAGTGCTAGTGCAGAAATACTAACACAAAGAGAAAAATCATTTTCCCAATAAAACATGTCCAGCTGTTCAGAAAGTAGTGATGTTCTCCGAGTAATATGGTAAGATCTAAGTGACCTTGTGTGTGTGCTCAGACACTCAGTCGTGTCCGACTCTTTGCAGCCCTATGGACTGTAGCCCACCAGACTCCTCTGTCCATGGGATTTCCCAGGCAAGAATACTAGAGTGGGTTCCCATGGCCTCCTCCAGGGGATCTTCCCAACCCAGGGATCAAACCCACATCTCTTACCTCTCCTGCATAGGCAGGCAGATTCTTTACCACTAGTGCCACCTGGGAAGCCCCAAGTGACGTTGACACAGCATAAATATGTGTGCCACCTCATGTGCAAGGCTCCTTAGAGACATAGCTTGGTTCTTCTCCAGTGTCTTCCCTTGGAGTTGTACCTGATTCTGTTACCAGTTTTGATTCCAATTCATTGGGGAAAGCGATGACTCTGCTTTTATTTCTTGGCCAGGAATCACTTGATCCTGAAGGTCTTGTGAGAAGACATGGTGAGGAGCAAATTCAACCACACATAGGATGGCAAGGAAGAGAGGAAGAAGCAGGTCGGAGGACGTGTGTAGAACCTATTCTTTTTCAGCGCTGAATACACCTCTGATTCTACAACTCACTAATGGGTTGTGTCTTGCAGTTTGGGAAACTGCCAACAAGTGTGTGGGGCTTCCCTCGTGGCTCAGTGGTAAAGAATCCGCTTGCCAATGCAGGAGATGAAGGTTTGATCCCTGGGGTGGGAAGATTCCCTGGAGAAGGAAATGACAACCCACCCCAGTATTCTTGCCTGGGAAATCCTAGGGTCAGAAGAGTCTGGCAGGCTATATAGTCCATGGGGTCGAAGAAGAGTCAGATGCAAATTAGCAACTGAACAATAACAAGTATGTCAAAAGAATGAAAAGCTGAGTCTGAACCCTACTTCAGCCATTTGCTGTATGACCTCAGGCAAATTACTTTGTCCCTCTGGGCTTCATTTTTCTGACCTGGAAAATAAGAAAATTGGACTTAATGATTTTTTATCTTCCTTCCAGTATTAAGGTCTTTTAGCTCATTACTACTCCCAATACTACACACATACTCCCATCCACCAAATGGACTCATACATAGCCCCCAGGATTGGGTTCCTGTTATTATGGACGGAGTATGTCACCTAGGAGGCCAGTATGATGAAGGGTCATCTAATAAAAATAGTTATTGAAATTAGTGTTTATCTAAATTCTCCATGAAGGAAAAATCTTATAGCCATTTTACAAATTGTCAGCACATTTTTTTCTTATTTTTTGGCCATGTTGCTTCCATAACTAGGGATTGAATCCCTGCTCTCTGCAATGGAAGCGTGATCGGTGTCTTAACCAATGGACCATCAGGGAAGCCTCAAATTGTCAGTGCATTTGACCAAATTTGGTCATTATCATTACGCATTATCTCTCCAAAGTCTTTATCATGCAGCTAAATAATAATGACTTAATAATTTACAGCTAATTGTAACCTTTGCTGACAAAGATCCATCTAGTCAAAGCTATGGTTTTTCCAGTAGCCACGTATGGATGTGAGAGTTGGACTATAAAGAAAGCTGAGCACTGAAGAACTGATGTTTTTGAACCGTAGTGTTGGAGAAGTTTCTTGAGAGTCCCTGGGACTGCAAGAAGATCAAACCAGTCAATCCTAAAGGAAATCAGTTGGAAGGACTGATGCTGAAGCTGAAATTCCGATACTTTGGCCACCTGATTCGAGCAACTGACTCACTGGAGTCGACCCTGATCCTGGGAAAGACCGACGGCAGAAGGAGAAGGGGATGACACAGGATGAGATGGTTGGATGGGATCACCGATGCAATGGACATGGGTTTGAGCAAGCTCCAGGATTTGGTGATGGACAGGGAAGCCTGGCGTGCTGCAGTCCATGGGGTGGCACGGCTGAGCCACTAAGCTCTGAGCAGCTGACACGACTGAGCTCTGACACGACTAAGCAACTAAACTGAACTAAACTGTAACCATAATGTCATAAAAAACTTCATCAGGTAAGAAAGATCCTATCATCATAAACCTCCTCTTTGTTTAATAGACGAAATGTACTAGGATCAGGTGTATTGCAGATTACAAAGGTCACATGGGGTGCTAAGTGGTGTTGCTGCACCATGAACCCACGCCTCCTGCTTTCACATCTGGGGCCTCTGTCACCTGAGAACACAGACCCAGGACCATACCAGCCCAGAGGTGGGCTGTCTTTCTGCACCTGTGGGGGTGGGGGGCCGGGGCTGTGTGCTTAGGATTTGCTGAGGTACTATAACCCTGCCTTGCGATACTCCAAGCCCAGCTGATTGTTGTCCCATTTATTTTTCTTTCCACTTTAAAATGTGAATTTCTTCTGAGGGAAGCCAGTCCTCGTGTTTCTGATTTGTTTACACTTAATGTCTCCAAATAGTGCTCTCTGACATCCCTGAGTTTCACACCTTTCCTAGAGGATGCTGGGTGAGCAGATTGAGAAGAGATGGCACTCCAAACATCTCCTTAGGCTAATGATGTCTCCCAGGCTTGCAGTTGAGGCTTCAGCTGCAGATAGCAGCTCCAGCTCTAGCCAAGCAGACAGTTAAAACAGCTGAGCCAGGGACTTTCTGGTGGTGCAGTGGCTAAGACTCTGTGGTCCCAATGCAGGGGCCTGAGTTCCAACCCTGGTGAAGGAAGTAGATCCCACACGCCGTAACCAAGGTCCCCCATGCCACAACCAAGACACAGCACAGCCAGATAAATAGAAAACAAAGCAAGCAAACAAAAAACAGCTGGGTCAGCCAGCACGGGACTCCATCCAGAACACAGAATATTATGAAGCAAGGGTGGCACCACTGATTCCTGATAGCTTAGCCAGGGCATGAAGTAAAGTCCTGTATGAGGAAAGGGGAGTTTCTTTGGTACTCCTTGGCTGTCCTAATCATATACCTCAGGAGGCGTGCTTAGATGTTTCCTCTAAGCAACCTTGACTGTAACAGTGGAAGTGAACTAGGATGGGTAGCCATTCCCCCGAAGGAGGGTTGATCTGTGGGGACAACACAGCATGCTAGAAAGTGCTAGATAGTCAGGGGAACCTGACATCCAAGCTTGAATCTGACATTCAGCCCAGGGACTTTAGGGAAGTTACTTTACCTCTGTGGATATGTATCATCAGTAAAGCCCCACTGCAGATTGTTTTAAGGATTAAACGAGACAATGTGTATGCTGCTGCTGCTAAGTCACTTCAGTCGTGTCCGACTCTGTGCGACGCCATAGATGGCAGCCCACCAGGCTCCCCCATCCCTGGGATTCTCCAGGCAAGAACACTGGAGTGGGTTGCCATTTCCTTCTCCAATGCATGAAAGTGGAAAGTAAAAATTGAAAGTGAAGTCGCTCAGTCGTGTCCGACTCTTCGTGACCCCATGGACTGCAGCCTACCAGGCTCCTCCGCCCATGGGATTTCCCAGGCAAGAGTACTGGAGTGGGGTGCCATTGCCTTCTCCAACAACATGTATGACAGGAGAGTAAATAGGCACTTATATATGGCAGCAATGGTTTCATATTATCTGAAAGTAAAAGACTGTATGTTTAATTCCCTCTTAATTCTCATTTAAATCATGCTCCGGACAGCCTCCAGGGACCCTGCTGAGTCTAATACGGAAAATTTTATAACAATCAATCAACAAGAATTTAATGAGAATGTGACTGTAAATCCAGGGCTGGATGCCCCGAGGGTGGACTGGAGAAGAGAAAAAAAGTGGGTTTACAAGATTATTGAGGAGTTGCTTGAGAAAAATGTCACAGATACTTTAGGAAAATCACAAAGCAGTTTAATAGATCAACAGAATCCAAGTTGAGTTTGGGAGGCTGGGGATGAAGAAGCAAGCTGGGGGTATGCAGAGGCATGCTGGAGTAAGGCCTTAATCAGGGAAGTCTTCTCCATGATCCTGAACTTGGTCTTAAATTTTAAGCTTCCTTAATACACAGTAGACAGGAAATCTGAGGTTGTATAATAAAAGATCAATTTTTTGTGTTAAAAATTTATGGATGGGGGAAGGAGGGAAAACTGTTTAGTAGGATGGGGTTGCCTTTTAGGGTGATTAAAATGTTTGGGAACTATTTAGAAATGTTGTTTACTCAACAATGGGAATCTGCTAAAAGCCACTGAATTTTTTACTTTAAATTAGTTAATTTTATGTCATATGAATTTCAATTGAATTAAAAACTTATGGAGTTATAACCTAAATGAGAAAAGAATTTGAAGAAGAATAGATACATGTGTGTGTATATATATACATATATATATATATAGCTGAATCACTCTGCTATACATCTGAAACTAACACAACATTGTTAATCAACTATACTCCACCACAAAATAAAGTTTTTAAAACTTGCAGAAATAAAAACTAGTATTTTTAAAGGGGTAACCCTACCAAAACCCTAGATTTTTTTTTTTTTTTTTTTTTGCCACACCACACAGCTTGTGACATCTTATTCCCCCTACCAAGGATTGAACCTATGCTCCTGGAAGTGGACACCCGGAGACCTAACCACTGGACTGCCTGGAAATCCCCTAGAAAATATTTTTAAGCTACAGAAATTAAAACAGTGTGTTATTGGCACAGGAATTAAACAGTAGATAAAATGAGGGAACATAACGGAGTCCAAAGTAGATTCAAATGGCTCCCCTGTCCATGCAATTCTCCACTCAATAATACTGGAGTGGTTGCCATTTCCTTCTCCAGGGGATCTTCCCAACCCAGGGATCAAAACTGGGTCTCCTATTTTGCAGGCAGATTCTTTACTAATTAAGCCACCAGCGAAGCCTTTTTGGGAAATTAGTATTTGCTAAATAAGACAATAAAAATCAGGGCAGAAAATATGGATTATTCAACTGTTCGATAAATGTTTGTGGGACAAGTGCTAACTATTTGGGAAAAAAAATTAAAGCTAGACTCATACCTCACAGTTTATACAAAAATTAATTCCAGATGGATTAAAAGATTAAATGCAGAAGAATGGAAGTGTGAGAGTTCTGGAAGGAAAATATGGTAGCACTTTGTATAATCCTGGGATGAGGGGTCTCTTTTTATAGGCTTGACATGAAGCCCTGGAACAACAACAACAAAAAGATTGATCAGTTTGACCAAACACAAAAAAACACAGAAATGAAGGCAATTTCTGTATGTTCTATATGGCAAAATTTACTATAAACAAGTTTGAAAGACAAATGACAAATTGGAAGAATATTTGCTGCTCATATGATAGGTAACTAATTTCTCTGATATAGAGAGAACTTTTACAAGTTAATAAGAGAAAGCCAATCATTTCTATTGAAATGAGTGTAAGAAAAACTGAATGGTCACGACATATGAGAATATGTTTAACCTTATCAGTAATCACAGAAATAGAAATAAAATCAACAAGGAAAGTATATTTATTGCTGACCAAATTGATGAAGAAAAAAATTATTCCCAGACAATAGATCCTCTCTGCATTTTCGTAAAGAAGTGAGATAGTATATAGAACTTTCCTGGAGGGCATTTTGGCTTGTTTATCAGTTTATTAAATGAACTTGCTCTTCAACCCAGAAATTCCACTATTATGACTTTATCATTGAGTTATTAAGTCAAGTGAACAAAAATAAAATGTGAAAATTGGAGGGAAAACCTAAATGTTAAATCAACAGAAGGCTGACCCATACTACTGAAATACTACAAAGTCATTTAAAAAGACTACGTACCCTGATATAAGTTGTACCATGATATTGGCTGGAAAAAGTAAGCTGCAGAATCATCTTACACCTTACAATGGCCTTATTTTTGTAAAAATAAATTAAAAACTGTATATTGCTTGCTTTTTTTTGTATCAAAAGTAAAAAAGTCTGGAAGGATACATACCAAACTATCAACAGTGGATACTCCTAGAAGGGAGTGGGGAGGACTGGGGGAAGAAACTTACCTTGTATATTTCTGTAGTGTCTCAAAATGTTTTACTTTTATAATCAAACAAATTTTAGGGTTAATTATAAATTATAGAACATTTGTGTAAGGGAATGCTTCAAAGGACTATAGATCTCTACAGGTAGCTAGATAGAGACATAGGAAGATAGATAGATATCCTTCTAAGTCTACAGATAGAAAGATATCCATAAAATACTGTCTGGTGAAAATGGGATGCATGCTCAGTCACTAAGTCGTGTCTGACTCTTTTTGATCCCACGGATTATAGCCCACCAGGCTCCTTTGTCCATGAGATTTTCCAGGCAAGAATACTGAAGTGGGTTGTCATTTAGATCATAGTGTGTCCTGATCGCTTATATTTTTCGAAGAAACAATGTAATAACCAAAATCCCCAAAGGGAGGATAAAATTTTTATAAATTCTGAGTCTAATGAAACACACGTACACAAAGATGTACATGAATGTGATAGCATATGAACTCGCTTACATAAATTGTGAATTGTAATTTCACAATTGTCAGAACAGAAACTAAAAATAAAAATAATCTTTAAGCACCATTTCATGGAGATAGTACCACTACCATTTTCAAATATGTCCCAGTGTTTCTATTTTTGTGATCTGGGGAAGAAAATTAGCATACATCCTTGTGTATGTATGTGTGTATATGTGTACACATATGCATAGAAAAGAGAGATTGACGGCTTTGATAGTATGATGGAATTTCTAGGGATATTTTTGCTTTTTCTTTTTCTTTAACCTATTTGTCTAACTTATTTATACCAAGCAGTATTACCTTTGTAAACCAAAAATAAACATTTTTAAGAAAGAAGTGAAAATTAAGGTAAAATGTATATATTTCTTCAGTTTTTTTTTTGCTTGTTCAATAAGTTTTTTATTGTCTTATCTGAAAAATCTTGATAGAAAATTGTGGTTTGGTTTAACTCTCAGCAGCTCGTTCCTGAGCTCTAAGAAAGCTTGCCTTATTCTGAGCTACCCGATCTTTCTTCTGGGCAAGTGACATTTTGGGACGGTTCCACCTCTTCTTTTTAACTTCTTTCTTAGGCTTCTTCTCATACACTGGATTCTCTCGTATTGCAGCATGAGCTTTCTTATACATTTCCTCCATCATGTCTGGAGTTATGTTGTTCTTTATGTACTGAGAGAATTGTTTCTTGTAAGCATCTTCATCTTCTTCAGTCAGGTAACACATGTAATCTGCCACGTTTTGCCCCATGATGTACTTGCGGTGTACCTCCGCACTGAATTCTTTGCTTTCTGAATCATAACCAGGGAACCGTTTGGTACTGTGAGGGATAGACAAGCCTCCATCGACAGCTCCCTTTAGGGCCCCAAAACCTTTATTCCCGGTAGTAGTTCTGGCAAGTCCTGCATCTAAGTAACAGGTGAAGGCACCAGGTTGACCATCAATGCTTTCCACATTGTATTCATCTCCAGTCACCTCGACTTGGCCCTCATAAATTTTGTCCATACCAAACCTATTAAGAAGCCTGCGGGCCAGCAGCAGGCCAGAACAATATGCTGCAGCATAATTTGTCAGGCCAACCTTCACACCATATTTTGGGAGTTCATGAGCATAAGCTGCACACACTATCATATCTCCTTCTATATGGGCATAAGCAATCTGACAAATGATCTCTCTGTTCGTTACACAAACAATCATTCTGTATTTAGGTGTGTTGTACTTATTTTTATCTTGGATTACCAATCGTTTCCAAGCATAGTAGTCAGTTTTGCCCTCTCGCCTTCTTCTGAATTTCACTTGGTATCTCTTGAAGTAAGCCTTGTTCCTGACAACTTTAACAAACCCCATCCTGTGGAACAGAACCCCGACTCCGCGGCTTGCCACAGAGCTGCAAAACCAGCACTGCTCCAGAGGGTTGTGTGAGGGGGAAAGCTTCAGTTTTTTTAGTAACTTCTCCCAGCATGGGCAATTCCTGAAAATGTTTTCTAGTAGTGCACTGGTCAAACAATACATCAAGGTCATGATCCATACAACTCCCTTCTCCCTGCCCAGTGTTTGATATTTCCCTAGAGCCAAAAAGAAAGCTCATAAAAACAAAAATAAATAATCAAGATGGGGGGTATGTGAGGCTGGGCGTACTGGGTAAACAAAAGCAGTTGAACTCTCTAGGCGCAGTTTGATCTTAATATCCAGTGGGGGTGACCTGCAAACCACATCACCACAATCCCCTTAATTCCCTTTGAAGATCATTGAGCAGCGCTCACTAGTACAGAAAATAGCTTCCCACCGGGGCTAATCACTGGGAGCCCTCCTTTCTCCTAAATCAGAACAGATGACCAGACAAAACCACATCATACGTGGGCAAGTCCCACCCAAGTACTGTTTATTTGAGGATTTTATCTGTAAGCCGAAACTGCTCCAAAATTGGTGGAATTTACTCCACTCACAAAAATAAAGTTAGTTAGGCATAAAGTTAGTAAGTAAAATATCAAGATGACCCATTAAAAAGTGGGAAATTTTCAGGAACAATGGAGAGAGGGAAAGAGAATTTTTTTAAGGTACAATTTTTTTTAATTTAACACTTTTTAAAAATTTAATATTTATTTGGCTGTGTCGAGTCTTAGTTGTGGCATGCAGGGTCTTCCTTGCATCTTGCAGCACGTCAGCTCTAGTTGTGGCACACAGGCTTAGCTGCTCTGAGGCAAGTGGGATCTTAGTTCTCTGACCAGGGATTGAACTTGCATTCCCTGCATTGCAAGACAGATTCTTAACCACTCGACCACTAAGGAAGTCCCTAAGGTAGAAATTTTTTTTACCAGAGTCTTGATTTTTTTTTTTAAGATGGAAAAAAATTTTAAGGTGGAAATCTTTAATACCAGAGTCTTGATTTACTCTACATAATACCAAGTAATTGACTTTGAGTTTTAGTTCAAGAGATCATTACTTCTCTTTTCTTCTAGTAACTATAACTAGGTTTCCTAAATCAATCAGCTATTTTTATATTGTATGCACATTAATTTAGTGGGCAAAAAAGCTCCCTAAAACTATAGTTTGCAGGAAAAATTATTGTCTCAGAGTCATACTTATGTTAGCAATTGCAACTGGCTCTTGTGAGCATTGATGTAAAATCCCCATCATTGATCTGTACTCCATTAAAAAGTATGATCTTCAGCAAATCTTTTTTTTAATAATTTATTCATTTATCTGGGGCTTCCTAGGCGGTGCTAGTGGTAAAGAATCTGTCTGCCAAAGCAGGGGATGCATGAGACATGGGTTCGATCCCTGTGTTGGGAAGATTCCCTGGAGGAGGTCATGGCAATCCACTCCAATATTCTTGCCTGGAGAATCCCATGGACAGAGAAGCCTGATGGGCTACAGTCCAGAGGGTGGAAAACAGTCAGACACAACTGAAGTGACTTTACACTCACACTTTCCCTTACTTATCTTAGGTTGCTGTTCGTGGGCCCTCTCCAGCTGGGGCTAGCTGGGGGCTCCTCTTCGCTGCACTGCACAGTTTCTCACTGTGGTAGCGCCTCCTGGTGGGGAGCATGGGCTCCAGGGAGTCTGGGCTCAGCAGTTGCCTCCCAGGGGTTCACTAATTGTGGCTCGAAGGCCCTAGAGCACAGGCTCAGCAGTTGTGGCCCATGGCCTTTAGTTGCCTGCAGCATGTGGAATCCTCTTGGATCAGGGACCAAACCCATGTCCTCCATTTTAGTAGGCAGACTCTTATCCATGGTACCACCAGGGAAGTCCAAACCTTTTTTAAAAAGATTTGTTTTTATTTGTTTATTTGGCTGTATCAGGTCTTAGTTGCAGTTGTGGCAAGTGGGATCTAGTTCCCCGATCATGGATCGAATTCAGGCCCCCTGCACTGGGAGCGAAGAGTCATAATCACTGGACCACCAGTGATTTGGAAGTCCCTCCAGCAAATCTTTAAGGAAAAAAAAACAACCTGTGGAAGATTTCATTCTTAACCACATTGTCTCCACATATGAAGTCTCTACTCTCCATCCTTATTCCACACCCAGTTTCATGCAGCCTCAAAGCTATGCCATCTTTTTTCAGGAGTGGAGAAATTGCAGAAAGGGCTGCTAAAACATTTATTTCACAGCACAGTTATTATGAGTTAGTTAAGTTTCTGGTTATATAGTTACCATGACTACTGTGAGAATGGCCATGTACTCTCCCTCTTACTTGAAAGGTTGCAGGAAGCCAGGCTTGTCTGTCTTTAAGATGCAGAAGCTAAGAAGTATGGGGTTTTATTTCCAACTAGAAATCCTGCAAAACTGAAGTGAAATCTGTGGTGGGATCAAAGTCATAATTATCTCAACTATTAGGTGAGCAATGTCCATCAGGATATTTCCTAGTTTTTCATCCTTAGACCAGAAGAGGTAAAATTGCATAATGGTCAGCCTTTTGTATATGATGATAGTGTTTAGTGCAATAGACACTTGTTTTCTAAAAGTGTAGACAGCATAGCATTGCTATGTCCACATTCTCTCATCTGCTAACACTTTGAATATATTTGAAAAACAGCTGGCTGGCATTACGAGGACACATTGTGGTTGAAGAGCAGTGACGTTAAGGGAAAGTTCTAGTCCTCTCAGCCAAATGAACACTAAAGAATATCCATCGTTTGAAATCAAGCAGACTTTTGCTGAGAAGATTGTTCTAAGAACAATAAGGATACAGTCACTAGCAAATCATGTTGATTTCATTGTCATGGAAAGCATTGGGAGGCTGGAGGTCAAAGTTCTGGTCCTGGGACTGTTGTTAACAGCTATGTGGTCACGGACAAAGCAAATCACCTCTCTGAGTCTTGGAATAAGAGGAGAATAATATCTTTTCTGATCTCAAAATTCCCTGTCCAAAGCTCTGGGAAGCCTTGTTCTCAGCTGAGGTAGTGCTTACTGTGATAATAGGATGGCGAAATTCTTCTTGATCTGGCTAACAGGGAGCAAAAATAACAGCAATCAAATACATCCCACCTGTAGAGAAAACGGAACTCTTTTACCTGTTTGTGGGAATGTAAGTTGGTGCAGCCACTATGGAAAACAGTATGGCGGTTTCTCAGAAAACCAAAAAAAGAACTACCGTATGATCCAGCAATCCCACTCCTGAGCATATATCCAGGGGGAAAAAAATGTACCCCTATGTTCATAGCAGCACTACTCACAATAGCCAAGCTGTGGAAACAACCCAAATATCCATCAACAGATGAATGGATAAAGAGGATGTGATGCATACGTACAATGGAATATTTCTCAGCCATAAAAGAGAACAAAACAATGCCATTTGCAGCAACATGGATGGACCTAGAGATTATCACACTAAGGAAGGTAAGTCAGAAAGAAAAAAACAAATACCATATGATATCATTTATATGTGAAATCTAAAATATTACCCAGGAACTTCCCTGGCGGTCCAGTGGTTAAGACTCCATGCTTCCACTGCAGAGGGCACAGGTTCCATCCCTGGGCAGGGAACTTAGATCCTGCATGCCATCAGTGTGGCTAATAAATAAATAGATAATAAAGAAAATAAATATACAAAATATGACACAAATGAACTTATCTATGATACAGAAACAGACTTTTGGTTGTGGGAGAATGGTAGGGATGGACTGGGAATTTGAGGTTAATAGATACAAACTTTTGCATATAGAATGAACAAACAATAAAGTCCTACTATATAGCATGGGGAACTATATTCAATATCCTGGGATAAACCATAATGGAAAGGGATCTACATGATGCTAAAATATCTAGATAAAAGGTGAAATTGTATGCAAATGAAATATTTGGTACCATGTATGTTTTAAAATCTTGGTTTCAAAAACTTAAATTTTATATCTTAAAACAAGAAAAAAGTACTGTGAATTCCCTGGTGGTCTAGTGATTAAGATTCTGGGCTTTCCCTCCCATGGCCCAGATTCAACTTCTGTCTGGTCAGGGAACTGAGATCTTGCAATCTTTGAGGCACAGTCAAATAAATAAATACATTTCAAAAAATAAAAATAACAACAACAAAAAACTGTACTAATGTAGTCCCATCTGACCCACATTTTACTGATCACTTCCAAAAAGATAGCAGCACTCTGCTTCATCAGTTCAGTTCAGTAGTTTTCTGAGACCCCAGGGATTGCAGCACGCCAGGCCTCCCTGTCCATCACCAACTCCCGGAGTTTACTCAAACTCATGTCCATTGAGTCAGTGACGCCATCCAACCACCTCATCCTCTGTCATCCGCTTCTCCTCCCGCCTTCAATCTTTCCCAGCATCAGGGTCTTTTCAAATGAGTCAGTTCTTTGCATCAGGTGACCAAATTATTGGAGTTTCAGCTTCAACATCAGTCCTTCCAATGAATATTCAGGACTGATTTCCTTTAGAGGAAAACTACGCTGCATAGTAGGAAATTATCTCAAGAATCGATGATTGATGATTACATGACTAGATAATTATGAGATTATTAAGAGGCTTAACTACAGACTGAGAATTAAAAACAAAGTAAGTATGATCTTGTAAACATCCCTTTCTCCAGGAGGCAATCTTTGTGGGAAACGTGAGTTTTGTCTTTTGGGTTTTTTTTTTGTCCCCCTCCACCCCACACCCACCACACATGTGGGATTTTACCCTGACCAAGGATCAAATGCATGTCCCTGCTGCAGAAGCATGGTGTCTTAACCACTATACCACCAGTTCAGTTCAGTTCAGTCACTCAGTCATGTCTAGCTCTTTGCGACCCCATGAATTGCAGCACGCCAGGCCTCCCTGTCCATCACCAACTCCTGGAGTTCACTCAAACTCCTGTCCATTGAGTCGGTGATGCCATCCAGCCATCTCATCCTGGGTCGTCCCCTTCTCCTTCTGCCCCCAATCTCTCCCAACATCAGAGTCTTTTCCAATGAGTCAACTCTTTGCATGAGGTGGCCAAAGTACTGGAGTTTCAGCTTTAGCATCATTCCTTCCAAAGAACACCAAGGGCTGATCTCCTTCAGAATGGACTGGTTGGATTCTCTTGCAGTCCAAGGGACTGAAGTTCAAATAAACGTGAGCTCTAGAGGCAGCTCTGGTACCACTCGCTCTGTGATTTGGACTTCTCACCCATACATTTGCTGCTGGAGAAGACTCTTGAGAGTCCCCTGGACTGCAAAGAGATCAAACCAGTCAATTCTAAGGGAAATCAACCCTGAATATTCATTGGAAGGACTGATGCTGAAGCTGAAGCTCCAGTATTTTGGCCACCTGATGTGAAGAGCCAACTTATTGGAAAAGACCCTGATGTTGGGAAAGTTTGAAGTAGAAGGGGACGACAGAGGATGAGATGGTTGGATGGCATCACTGACTCAATGGACATGAGTTTGTGCAAGCTCCAGGAGTTGGTGATGGATGGGGAAGCCTGGTGTGCTGCAGTCCATGGGGTGCCAAAGAGTTGGACACGACTGAGTGACTGAACAACCTGTACATTTGAGGATTTAGTGAAATGATCTTCAAGGGCCCTTACAGATCTAAAATTCTGTGATTCTATGGTTCTAGTCACTTGAATTGTTCTATATTCTAATTTTATGAAAAATAAAAATTGTTAACAAAGCTTTCAAGAAGTAATTTTAATTATATATTCTTAACTCGCCCCAATCTTATCTATAACTCCAGTGTTATACAATGATTATAAGAATTTGGAATCTATTCTGAAGGCATTATAAGAGGCCAAACCAAAACCTTATTTTATGGTTATTGTAATTCCATTGTTGGGCATTCTAATTGCATAAATATTTGCTAATGCATAAATGGTATATAACTATTTCCATTTAACTACCATATGGAAAATAAGTGTAATACTCCATTATCTACTCACTCTGATTAAATGAATCTCTCCTGGGGAATTCAACAAGTTTTTATTTCTGGCAGTTCATTAACATTACTAAATCTTTGAATGACAAGGACAGACATTATTGTTTCTAGGTTAAAGAGGGTGATGTGGAGTCAGGATAACTCAAGAGTTGGAAGGAAGTTTAAAGGTTATCTTACTAGACCCTTTATTTTACAGATGAGAAAAATGAAACCAAGAAAAGGTAAAAGCCAGACATTTGGTGATCATCTTGGACAAGAGCTGGAATAAAACACTAGACTAGGAACTTCCCTGGTGATCTGGTAGTTATGAATCCACTTTGCGAGGCAGGGGATGTGGGTTCCGTCCTTTGTCAGGGAACTAACATCCCACATGTTGTGGAGCAACTAAGTCCAAGTGCCACAACTAAAGAATCCATGCACCACAACAAAAGATCCCAAGTCCCACGCCTAAGACGAGACAGTCAGATAAATAATAAATAAATAAACAAAATTAACTAGACCACTTGATCCCCCAGCTTATTTTCCAACAGAAATAGATTATTTTCCTTATTTTCCTTCAGAATAGATTCCAAATTCTTATAATCATTGTATAACACTGGAGTTACAGATAAGATTGGGGTGAGTTAGATTTCCCTCTTGGTGCCCAATATCTAAGATGAGTTAGATAAGAAAAGCCAGGTTTTTTAGGATTCATCTCACACACTAGTAAAGTAATGCTCAAAATTCTCCAAGTCAGGCTTCAGCAATATGTGAACATGAAATTCCAGATGTTCAAACTGGTTTTAGAAAAGGCAGAGGAACCAGAGATCAAATTGCCAACATCCGCTGGATCATGGAAAAAGCAAGAGAGTTCCAGAAAAACATCTATTTCTGCTTTATTGACTATGCCAAAGCCTTTGACTCTGTGGATCACAATAAACTGTGGAAAATTCTGAAAGAGGTGGGAATACCAGACCACCTGACCTGCTTCTTGAGAAACCTGTATGCAGGTCAGGGAGCAAAAGTTAGAACTGGACATGGAACAACAGCCTGGTTCCAAACAGGAAAAGGAGTACGTCAAAGCTGTATATTGTCACCCTGCTTATTTAACTTATATGCAGAGTACATCATGAGAAAGGCTGGGCTGGAGGAAGCACAAGCTGGAATCAAGATTGCCGGGAGAATATCAATAACCTCAGATATGCAGATGACACCACCCTTATGACGGAAAGTGAAGAAGAACTAAAGAGCCTCTTGATGAAAATCAAAGGGGAGAGTGAAAAAGTTGGCTTAAAGCTCAACATTCAGAAAACGAAGATCATGGCATCTGGTCCCATCACTTCATGGGAAATAGATGGGGAAAGAGTGGAAACAGTGTCAGACTTTATTTTGGGGGGCTCCAAAATCACTGCGGATGGTGATTGCAGCCATGAAATTAAGACGCTTTCTCCTGGGAAGGAAAGTTATGACCAACCTAGATAGCATATTAAAAAGCAGAAACATTACTTTGCCAACAAAGGTCGGTCTAGTCAAGGCTATGGTTTTTCCAGTGGTCATGTATGGATGTGAGAGTTGGATTATAAAGAAAGCTGAGTGCACAACACCAAGGATGAACCCTCATGTAAACTGTGGACTTTGATTGACAATGGTGTGTCCATTGTAGGCTCATTGATTGTAACAAATGGTCCACTTTGGTATGGATGCTGATAGGGAGAACATTGGGCATGTATAGGGGCAGGGAATATTTGGGAACTCTCTATACTTTACATGCAATTTTGCTGTGAACCTCAAACCGTTTTTTTAAAAAATAATGTCTAGGACCTCCCTGGTGGTCCAGTGGTTAAGAATCTGCCTGTCAGTGCAGGGGGCACAGGTTTGATCTCCAGTCCCAGGAGATCCCACATACGGCAGGGCAACTAAGCCCAGGGACCACAGCTACTGAATCCAAGGGCCCTAGAGCAACAAGAGAAGCTGCCGTGAGAAGCCTGAGTACTGCAACTGGAGAATGCCCCCCACTTGCCGCACCTAGAGAAAAGCCTGTGTGCAGCAATGAAAACCCAGCACAGCCAATAAATAAATAAATAAATAAAAATTAAAAAAAATAATGTCTATTATAAAGAGAGAGGAAGAGAGAGAATGAAATCATCAAGCCAGACTAGCAGTGGGACTCCAGATCAGAGGTAAAATCCTTGAAACAGAGGTAGAGCCTTACAAGTGGGGAACCTCCCTTATTCCGCCCTCCAAAGCAGGAGTCAAGGAAGTAGCTTTTCTAGGTTTTAATTTTGTAGGCGCCCTAGGAAAGGACAGGTTGGAGAACTCTACCTACTTAGGGATCAGTTCAGAACCTGAGCAGAATTTAAAAGCTTTTGCAATAAAACAACTATTGAATATTTCCAGGCTCTGACAGATTTTGATAAGGACCCTCAACTTCATTATTTAATACAATGGTTTGCAAAACATCCAGCTTTCAGGTTGACCTGTCAGTAACTATGTCCTCTCATGGTATTTTAGACTGCACAAATAGAAAGCAAGACAGATAAAATGATATAGGAAATTCAGCTGCTGAAAAATTGCAACAAGGAGGTAGGCTGTGTGTTTTCAGTAAGATTCTATATATTCCAAATCTATTTCCCACCTCAACGGTACATAATCATCCAATTGGAAAACCACGTCTTTCAGGAATATTCTTTTAATTTTTTACCTTTTGGAAGGAAGCTTGCTTGCAGCAATATATCACAACACAAAGCTTTAATGGATCTTTAAATGCCCAGATTAAGACAGAATGACCTGGAACCCTATCTAACTGAAAGGGGAAGGGCAGAAACAACGAATCTTTTTAAAGTTCTCCAACTCTGTGGTCTAAATTAAAACTGCGAATCTTAATTTTATTTTATTTTTTTTTTTTTATTTTTTATTTTATTTTTTTTTTATTAAATTTTAAAATCTTTAATTCTTCTTAATTTTAAAAAAAAGAAAAGAAGAAGCTGTTTTCCAGTCCATGGTGTCAAGAGATCCTTCATTCTATATCTGGCTGCTGCTGCTGCTGCTAAGTCGCTTCAGTCGTGTCCAATTCTGTGCGACCCCAGAGACGGCAGCCCACCGGGCTCCCCCATCCCTGGGATTCTCCAGGCAAGAATACTGGAGTGGGTTGCCATTTCCTTCTCCAATGCATGAAAGTGAAAAGTGAAAGTGAAGTCACTCAGTCGTGTCCGACTCTTAGCGACCCCATGGACTGCAGCCCACCAGGCTCCTCCGTCCATTGGATTTCCCAGGCAAGATCCCTCAAATTTGGGGTTTTCCATGTTCCAGAAAAACATCTACATCTGCTTTATTGACTACACCAAAGCCTTTGACTGTGTGGATCACAACAAACTGTGAAAGCAGAGAAGACATAAAAAAATTATTTGAGTATTTCTAACTTCTTACTGTAGTCTGAGGTTTGTATCTATTTTTAGGCAGTTGTGAAAACAATCCCATCTACCTCTCAACATATGCACTCAGAATGAGATCTTCCAAAAGAGAAATGCAAGAGATGAAAGAAAGAACTAATTATACACTAAATACTTGTTTTTACTCCATAACCAAAATGATCCTTTTTCCAATGTATTCACTTGAGTTCAATGGGGTGTTGCATTTTCCTGTAACCTTCATTTCCAAAACAAACCATGTCAATACTAAACAAGACAATACAATCTCAAAAAAATGAGCAAAGGATTTAAATAAATATTTTTCCAAAGAACATACACAAATGTTCAATAAGCACATGAAAAGATGCTTAACATCATTAGTCACAAGGGAAATGAAAATCAAAACCACAGTGATATACCATATCACAACTTCTTGAAAGGCTATTTAAAAAAAAAAAGAAAGAAAAATAACAACTGTTGGCAAGGATGTGAATAAACTGGAACCCTGGTGTATTGCTGTAGGGATGCAAAATGGTTCAGCTTCAGTAGGATAGTTTGGAGTGGAAAATGTTGAACAGAATTACCATGACAGCAATTCCACTCTTAGTTAAACATATATCCAAAAGAATTGAAAAGGGAAATCAAATAGACATTTGTACACTAATGCTCATTACACCATTCTTCATTACAAAGATAAGGTAAACACAAGCCAAGTGTCCATCAACTGATTAATATTATTCAGCCATAAAATGGAGTGAAGTTCTGACATGTACAGCATGGATCTTGACATTATGCTAATGGATGAGTCACGAAAGGACCAATATTGTATGATTCCACTTATATGAAGTACCTAGAATAGGTGAGTTCACAGTAACATAAAGTAGAATAGAGGTTCCCAGAGAGTGGAAGGAAGGGGAAATGGGAGTTATTTCTTTTATTGGGTACAAAATTTCTGTTTGGGATAATGAAATATTTCTAGATATGGATAGTGGTGATGGTTGCATAACACTGAGTATAATGTCATTGAATTATGCATTCGAAGATGCTTAAAATGCCAAATCTTATGTATATCTTATTAAAATAAAAAAGATACATAAGAGGATTCATAGTTTTGCAAAATCATTCTGGGTGTTATGGGAGAGAGACAAAACAGTATGCTCTGAATGTAAGGATGGAGTAAACTCCAGGTTAGCAACTTTAAGGGTGAGGTAGGGAAATAAATATAATGAATTGGTACAGCCAGGTCAGCTAACAAGCTTTCTTAACTCAAAGCTGAGTTGGGATCCAAAATAACCATCAGGGCAATATGGGCCAAAAAGACATGTCCCCCTATCCTATTTCCATTTCTGCTTGAGTTAAAAAAACACCTCCCACTTTATTGCTTCTCAAATTTAGATTTTAAATATACATGCCTTAAAGGTGGTAACTGTGCTTATTTGATCGTCTTCAATATTTCAATGCACACAAAATTGTTTAGCATTTTCTGGGGACAAAATCTTGAGATAGCACATTCTCGAATAGGACCATCTATGTGAATGGCCTATGTGGTACAGGTCAGAGTGAATTTTGTTCAGGGGTTCCATAAGCACCAATATGCCTTCACCCCCACTGAAGCGTGGAGCCTAGGACAGAGAGCAGCTCTCTTCCTTTTCGGAAGGGACTTTCCTAACCCCCACTCCTTAACGGGTTCCTCTCGCTCCGTAAGCGAGCCCAAGTCTATCACTCTCTGAGGCAGCTCCAAAGGATTCTTGGAGTTAGGGCCAGGACCAGGGGCAAAATGAAATGTTGGAGCAAGGTGCTGCTGGCTGCTAAGTCACTTCAGTCGTGTCCGACTCTGTGCGACCCCATAGACGGCAGCCCACTAGGCCCCTCTGTAACAGCCGGTAAATTTAGGATTATCCGCCGGTTGCTGAGCGACTTCTCAAATCTTCCTGACCACTTCTCCCACCTGGTAGGCCCGAGCGCCTAATCCTCCTTCCACGCCCCGCCCCTCAGCTGCTCTACTAGCCAATCATCAGGCGGGTGCTTGACAGACTGGGCCAATCCCGAACACGTTCATTTTGAGCGGGAAAGGCTCAGAAACGCAGAGAGAGCGAGGTCGCCTTAACGGCTGGTTCTTGGCCTTGTCTCTAGTGGGTAACAGGCCTCGGAGGCCGCCGCCCATTGGCCGGGCAGCGGGCCAATGAGGGGTGCGAAGCCAGAGACGGGCCTCCCAGGAGGGGGCGGGGCGGGCCCGTGCAGGGTCGCGTGCCGGGTCGCGAGCCCCTGGTGGGCAATGTAACGGCCTCTCCCCAGCCTTTCCCTCCCGGTTCCTGCCCCCGCACCCACAGACCGGCTCCAGGCAGCGCCCGGGGCGGAGGCGGCAACGGCGGGGTGCGGGTTGAGGGAGCTGGGCCTCGACGCCCCGCCCCATCCCCGTACCCCAGGAGCTGTGCCTAGTCCAGGAGGGGCTGGGAGGCCCATGGAGGTGAGCTGCGGAGACCCCCATCCGCCCCCTCACCCCCCAGGCCTGAGGGAGGGACTTGAGGTAACTGGCGGGGACTGTCAGGGGTTTGGGTAGCGGCCGGCCTAGGAGGACGGCGACCGTGAGGAGAGACAGAATGGGCGCGTCCCCGGACGCGGGTCTCTGAAGCGGCCGGGCGGGAGAGGCCGGGTGGCCGGCGAGGAGCCCCGACGGGGCGGCCGGGCTGCGCCGCGGGGGTGAGCCTGGGGCTTGGCGGCCGGTGGGGTCGGGCCTGGGGACTCGCCGCGGACTGACAGAACTGGCGGCGGGGCGGAGCAGGTGACTGGCCGCGACGCGCAGGTTGCGGCTGCCTCCCCAACGTCGGGCCGTGGCGGCGCTGAGGCGGAGGCCGGCGGGGAGGGCCCGTCAGGCGCACCTTGGGGTCCAGCCGGAAAAAGGAGAGGGAACCCCGGGGGCAGAAGCGCGGGGTCCCCAAATGAGTGTTCTGGGATCGGATTCCGGCTGCAGCTAGGCGCACAGCCGACGTAGAACCGTAGAAGCCGTCGTCCGGCCGTATCGGTCCGGCTCTGCCCTGCGTGACGTGTCTCTCCTGTTTCCTATCCCCGTTTCGTGCAGCCGAAAGTCGCGTTCCGTGGAGGTGCGAATCGCTGCTGGAACCTCAGTGCGGACGCCAGCAGTCGACTAACAGATGTCTTCAACAGCGTGATGCTGACGGGCTCCCCTTCCTTCTATGATTGCTACAAATCGCAGGTCTGTTTCTCCGCTCTGCCCTTTGTTAGAGAATTTATTCTCCTTCAAATTCGACCCTACCCCCAGCACCCAGCCCATTCACGTTGGCGTTTAAATTGCTCCACGTTTAGGACCAGACAATATTTTAAATACAGAGTTTGTAGAATACAAACTGGTTTTGAAAGCAAGTTAAGGAATAAGATTTTTCATTGATTTTTGCTTTTGCTTTGTTCTCAGCGTGACATGATGCTAGAAATGTAAGAAAATCCGTATTTGCTTATACCGTAAGATGATTTTCCCTTCCAGCATTTATTGGAAGTCGGTGCAAACATACGTTTGATCATTAAAAAGGGAAATTTTTCTATACTTTTTTATTCTCTGGCTCTAACAATGTCTTAGATGATGTGGTACCTTTTACCTCACCTAGAACATTTAGTTTTGTTAATGTGTTAAATTTGCTTAGGATAATATTTCATTTTCATTTGAAATTATTTAACCAGCACATCGCTGTTGATATTGTTATATTTTGAATTATAACAGTGACCTGAAATAAATATTTTATTTAAGTCGCATGTCAGCCTTGTATAGTATTATACCCATTGTACAGATAGAGAAACTGAGGCCCAAAGAATTTGACTTGTTCTCTAAGTGACAAAACCCAAGTTGACTCCAGGTCTTTTCACTGCCAAGACCAGCATTCCACTGCTCTCTATAATGTTTACCTGACTACTAAAATTTACTTGGATTTATTTCAGTTGATTAAGCATAGCAAGAATAAAGTGAGACATTTTGCAATTATCTAGACTAATTAGTGTACCAACCCTAAGCATTCACATATTTAACTTCCAGAAATGTTTTGACTGAAAAGGATCTAGATAGCCACCACATTAGTTGCTTGTTTTATCCTAGAATATTAAATTTAAATCAGTCTTTTAAAATGATTTAATTTTTCTAATACTCAAATCTTTAAAATATAAAGTATACTTGAAATAATACTTATGTATTTTGTTTCAAATACTGTTTACCTCATTTGATATTATATAATCTGAAAATGCTCATTTTGTTTAAGCAACTCTTTCAAAAAGATGAGCAATTATTTGTATCACTTTGGATACTTCACACCTAAAAGAGAGTTAGGTTGGGCCTGTCATAAAAACTTCAGAACTAAAGGAATAAAATTATGAAAGGTTCTGACCATAACAGGCTTTGTAAAAGTTACTGCTAACTAACAGAAATTTTGGAAAGACAGTTTTTAGTGGCATTTTTAGCAAAATCTCTTCTGTGCCTCAGTTTCTCCAATTTCAGAATAGTCAACAAAATAATAAGCTATAAATAAGAAAATTATAATGTGTAGGTTTCAAATAGTATTCATAACTAGAATTTAACCAAATGGCTATAAAATGTTTGCGATTTGTGAAGATTTGTGATTAGATGATATTAGTTTTCATATATTATTGGTATAAACTCAGTGAATGTTTAAAATGTTATTTTTCAGTTATCGTGTCCATGAAGAACAAAAATTTAGGAGTGTTTTGATCTAAACATGTTTTATCTCTTTTCACATCAATTTTGATTGAGAAAAAAAGCAATTAGAAAATATTTTTAACCAGGATTATATACCTTCTATATTTATAAGAAAATATCCTTTCTACTCTGTTTATGTCTGGATATTTATAGCTATTACATCTCAGGTTTTAGTAGCTCCTTATTTGGAGAGTTAAAAATTGTGAATCTATATATTCAGACTATTTTAAGTATTTAAAATTTGAGGTGCAGTATTTTCATTGTACTTCAATCCCTTTTTTGGAAGGAAACAGGACTTCAAATAATTCATTAAAATCTTAAAACTCAAACCTTTTACCTTATTTACTCAAAATTCATTATAGAAGTATAAAGAAACAATGAACTTGTTTTTTCTTATAACTATAATATCTTTAAATTTCTTAAGATAAAATATGTTTTGTATTGTCTCATTTTTATACTTCCTCTTGGAAATAAACTAAGCTGAAAATTAAAGATATTGTTTTAAAAGGCCTTAGTGTAGGAGTGGAGAAGGCAATGGCAACCCACTCCAGTACTTTCGCCTGGAAAATCCCATGGGCGGAGGAGCCTGGTAGGCTGCAGTCCATAGGGTCTCGAAGAGTCAGACACAACTGAGTGACTTCACTTTCACTTTTCACTTTCATGCATTGGAGAAGGAAATGGCGACCCACTCCAGTGTTCTTGCCTGGAGAATCCCAGGGACAGGGGAGCCTGGTGGGCTGCCATCTATGGGATTGCACAGAGTCGGACACGACTGAAGCGATTTAGCAGCAGCAGCAGCAGTGTAGGAGTAAGACGTCCTTGAATTTGGGTTTTCGTTTTGTCATCTCTTAGCTCAATAATTTGTAGCCTCATTTTTAAACCCATTATAAAACACCCATTTCCTCATTTTTAAAATACAGAGAATATCCATGTCATAAGGTGACTGAATACAATGTGTGGAATTTCTTTGAAAATTCGATGTAAATGTACATTCACTTGTTTTTCACAGATTGGGGACATTAAGACTGAATTTTGTAAATGACTTATTAAAAATAATACTAAAAATAACACAGCTATGGTCCACATAGTGCTCATCTGTTCAAAAAATTAGAACAGCAATAATTGTGGGTGTTCGTGTCCTATCTCAGGGATAAGCAACAGCTATTGGACAGGGGCCAAATCTGCTGAGTGGCTGTTTCTGTAAACAGAATTTTATTGGAATAGTAATTTACACATTGTCTATAGTTGCTTTGGTGCTAGGAGTTTCAACAGAGACCTTAACACAGCAAACCACAAAATAATTATTATCTGACAGAGAAAAAAATTGCCAACTCCTACTGTTAAAGTAAGCTTAAGTGTCTAAGTCTAGATTTGTCTCCCAACTTTTACACATGTGTTACTTCCTCAAATTTCTTATTATTTCACTAATATTCTGTAATAAATGTAGTTTTGATTGTATCTGATATACAAACATGTCTTCAAAATTTCAGAATGAAGATAGTGTTGACCTAAGGCAGACCTATGCTCCACTTTCTTCATCAACAGAATATGCAAGTTCTGTAGATTCTTCACTTTTCTATGCACCATGGTCTACATATGGAGATGATATTAAACAGCCCTCTAATTCTCAGATCAATGTAAAGAACAGGTAAATTAATAAATTAGATTTCTCGGGCTAAACAAAGTGTTCTTAAGTTTGATTACATGGGAACCTAGTTATATTAGCTCTTTGTTCCCTATATCAGTATTTTTATGACATTGTAATTTTACTTATCTAACTACTAGGAAATCTTAAAAGTTACGTGTCTATAATTTTTTCTTGCTACTTTCTTTCATTAATTAGAAGCAACCCTAAGTGAGTACATCTTAAGTTCCTCTTTCTAAAGATAGCATATAAATGAGTTACAATTTTTCAATCTATTTTTTAATCCAGTTCTAAATTTTCAGTAATTCTTCCCTTACAAGTGTACAACAAACAGGATATTATCAAATGTAAGATACTTGTTTTCTATTCAGTTCCACTAATAATGAGGGCTAACTCTATGTCAGATTCTCTCCTGTTGAAGATATTAGAATTAACATGGCAAATATTATCCCTGCCTTTATAGATCTTACAGTAATGGTGATGATTATGATAACTTGCCAGGCACTACAAGTGCCTGGTACTGCAAGGTAAGGTCTAAAGGAAGAAGTATAAAATATTATGGGAGCTTATAAAATATTAAGAGAAGCTTAAGGGAGTGACACTACCTTTATGTTAATTATAATGAGGGAGACTGATGTGTCTTTAGTTTACCAGGAAATAATTATTTTTAAAATCTACTAATTAAATAATTGTTAAAAATTTAGAAATTAGTTTTAAGTTCTCTAAAGTAGATTTTATTAGGTAGACTATATAACTCTATACAATAAAGTATTTTTTTAGTTAATATGTGTTCACTGAAAAACTTCAGACTTCATAGAAATATGTAAAGGCAAGCAGAAGTTTACCTTTACCCTGCCTTTCCACCTCCCAGTAACAACTATTAACAGTTTGGTATATATTACATTGAATATTTTTCTAGATATATACTAACATATTATTATACAAAAAGTTTATATAAAATCTTTTTGAAATAACAAGATGTAGTGGGAAAAGTATTAGACTTGTAGGTAGACCATTTATTCAACAAGTATGTAGTAAAGCATGGCAAATGATAAACCTTTGAAAAATTCAGGTTTTTTTAATATCATTATCATTTAGTCAATTTAATGATTACTAATACCTACCTTTTCTGTGTTATGAAGATCAATGAAATATTTGAATGTTATGCAAGTATAAGGTATTTTTATTTCTAAAATGTCCTAACACTATGAAATGTTAGACATAAAATATTAAAAAACAAGAAGTTTCAATTTAAAAACAACATATTACTTCTAGGAACAAATTACCCAAAATCCATAAGAGGTAAAAAGGGTCCAGTATATTCCATCTCATTGTTGTTTTTTACATTTTGTATTGTTTAGATAGTGTTGGTCATTAGGTAGGGTTTCATCTACATGGAGCACCAGTCACTTCTTTGGCAAAGACTTAAGGATAGCACCCATATCTTTTACATTTGAGGGACAACTGCTGCATTCTTGTGATATTTAGGATGACCATGTCACTATACTTTAATCCAACTTTTAGTATAAGAGTCACAAAAATAGAGTAACAGGTTTATATGATTTTCAAATCACAGATGAAAAAACATAGCAAGTGTGATGCAATGATGTATAATAGGACTAGACATGCTTTCAGAAGCAGCCATGGTGCCAATCATGTCTATAACATCATAGATTAGAGATTTATATCTTGGTCATCTAAAATGAAGAGCATGTGTTTTGGAGAAATAAGAGGTAAGCATTCATTGAGAACTAGACATAAGATTTGGAATGAAGGAGAAATATTTATGTAGGATAAATACTATGCTAAAGTAGAAAATATTCTTTAGTTCTTATTCCCTCTTTAGTTGAAATGAAGGTATAGAGTTAATCCAAATATTTTATAGAAAAATAAGTCAGAATAAGTCTGGAAAAAGAAATATATTATGTTTCAATATAAGCAAAAGAATTTACATGTGATATTCATTTATTTTTAGGATTCAAACAGAAAGAAATGACTATGGTAGTGAAACAGACTTATATGGACTTGTGTCTAACATTTTGGAAGAACAAGATAAATCACAGCCATACTTTGCTGAGGGGTTAGTATATTACATAACCTATATAGTATGTAATAAACTTTTAAATTCCCAGGTACTAGATCGTTAACTTTTATTTTTACTTAATAGAGGATCATCTGACATTCGACATTGTAATTCTGATATTTGTTTCTAGGAGCCTTGATTTTCCTGAGGTGCTTGCCATACAATTGGAAGTTTAATTTGCTATTAAGAACTTTCATTTGAAAAATCATTCTTCCATAACTCAAAGCTATTTCCTTTGAGTTCATGAGCTAAAATTTGGCTTAAAGAGTATAAATTCCAATGACTTTTATACTTATACCTCCAAAAATAAAACTATCATTGCTTCTGAGTAGAAATATGTATGGATTTTATTCATATAGTAAAAACTTTTAAAGTATGCATTAATTGTTTTACTTGGGTGTAGAAGCCATATTATCCAGATTCCCTATTTCATAAATAGGGAAATATGTAGCATACATCTAACCAATGAAAATATTTTCATTTCAATGAGAGTACATCCTTTTTAATTAAAAAAATTGTGGTCAACAGCACTTTTGTATTAATCTTATATAAGAAAAACCTTATCTGGTTTCTACTTACTATATGTAAACAGTTCATGTAAGACCATGCAATCATCACCCTCAGGCTTTAGTTTATGTCTCCTCGAAAAGTATACTGAAGACATATTAAGACTAAAATGCATATTTATGCAGCATATAGCGCATTTTAAGTGGCAGAAAGTTATTTGGATGTAATGGCAGCTTATAAGGCAAAGTTGGAAAGGATTAGAGAATGGTGAAATGGGGCAATATAAATGTTTTTAAAGCCTTTCCTCCCTTCTCCACTAAGAAAATAAAGACTTTTAAAATCTAAATTGTAATTAAATATATTTTCTTGTTCTAGGACCTGTTCCTCCAGTTTAAAGTCAGTATGGCCAATGAACACAAGCAGGTGTGCAGATCACCATGACCTCTTAACAGAAACCAAAAGGCCAGTAGATACAGCCATCTCTCAGCAAGCTTTTTATACCGGTGAATCTGCGTCAGCAGTGGAAAAGCAGTACCTACATAACAGTAATCTCATACCACAACAAAAAATAGATGAACTTTATCATGGATTTACTGGTTTAGACCTTGAAGAACAATGGATGTACCCCTCACGAAATGATCATTCTAACTGTTACAATATTCAGCCAAATGATACAGCTAAGACAGCATTTCAAGAATATCCATTTATCAAAAATTGTTTTACACCACAAACTGGTCTGTCTGACATCATGAAAGAATCTGGAGTTGATACTTACTCTTATGGAAGAGAGAAAATATGTGCTAAAGGTCTGGAAGCACCATTACAGCAAAAGAGGGCAGAGATATTTCTTTCCCAATTTAATAGGTACAGTGAAAATCCAGATTATTGTAGATATCCAGAATATGCTCACCCTAATAAGGCTAAGCTGAGTAAGTGTTCGAATTTTAGTGTCCAAGATAGTAAAAAATTAGCTAGTGCCACACCTGAAACACCAACTGTAGAAGCAGACACCTACACAAAGTTATTTCAGGTAAAACCAGCAAATCAGAAAAAAATGGAGGAGACAATACCTGACCAGCAGAATTTCACAATTCCAAAAACTACACCACATCTGACAGAAAAACAGTTTGGAAAGGAAGCAGCATTTACTGCTGATTTTGGCTTAAAATCAGAATATGGACTAAAACCTCATACAACTTGTTCAGCTAATAATGATTTTGCTAATGTCACAGAAAAACAGCAGTTTACTAAACCTGATCCCCCAAATTCTGAGTATTTTAAATCAGTGAATTTACTAGCAAATTCAGCAACATCTTCAGGAGGTATCAACTTAAACAGACCAACATGGATGAATGTGCAAACAAAAAATAACACTCCTATTCTTTATCGAAATCAAGGTAACTTGATGAAATTAAATTCTCATTTAACTGTAGCTTCAAAAGGTTCTAACCATTCTTTAGATTTCCCCCAACTATCATCTACAAATTTAACCCCAAATAGCAATTTATTTCAGAAGTATTGCCAAGAAAACCCTTCAGCATTTTCTAGTTTTGATTTTGGTTACAATGGTGCAGAAAGAATCCAATCTGTCAATCACATGGAAGGACTGACAAAGACTGGAGAAGAAAATCTCTTTGAATCTGTTACCGATAAAAAAATAAAGCAGCCAAATGGATTTTGCGATAACTATTCAGCTCAGCAGTATGGGATCATTGAAAATGTAAACAAACATAATTTTCAAGCTAAGCCCCAAAGTGGACATTATGATCCTGAGGAAGGGCTAAAGCATTTAGATGGCTTATCTCAAAATACATACCAAGATCTGTTGGAGTCACAGGGTCATTTTAATAGCCACAGACAGGGAAGTGGAGACAACAATATTAATAGCCGTGTGAATCGCACACAGGCATCATGCTTTTCTAATAATTATATGATGGGAGATTTAAGGCATAATCAGAGTTTTCAACAACTTGGTTCAAGTGGGTTTCCACTAAGATCCACTCATCCATTTGGCCATTCAGTTGTTCCACTGTTGGATTCGTATGATTTGTTTTCTTATGATGACTTAAGCCATTTATACCCATATTTTAATGATATGATGTATGGTGATAATTCCTTTTCTGGTTTCGTGCCAACTTTTGGATTTCAAAGACCAATTAAAACCCGCAGTGGACCAGCCAGTGAACTTCATATTCGTCTAGAAGAGTGCTATGAACAATGGAGAGCATTAGAAAAGGAGAGAAAAAAGGTAATACAAAACTATCCATTTAGGCATAACTTAGTATATCTCCTTTGCCTATTTTCATTTTGTTTACCCTAGTGTAGTTTAAGAAAGAAAATTCTTCTATAATGTATAGTATTTGTTAAGTCTCTGACTATACAGAATTAATTAGGTGACTTAAGAGGCTAAAAATGCTTGGGGCTTAAAAAATTTTTAAGTTTTTTTTGCCTGTTAGGTAGACTTTTTCCTTAATGGGTTGAAAGTTTAAATTATTGGAGTGTTCAGGTATTTTATGCAGCAAGTATGACAGAAAAGTATATGGTACTGTGGTTTGTATTTATTGCCTTTTGATACCAAAACAGAATTTTTATCTAAAGGAGTAATTTTTGATTTTCTTTTTAGGCCTATAAGAAATATTATTCATGATTGAATCACATTTAGAAAATCTAGTATCTAAAAGTTATATAATTTTTTTACAGACTGAATTGGCCCTTGCGAAGAATTACCCAGGGAAAAAAGTATCCAGTACTAATAATACTCCAGTTCCACGGCTGACCTCCAATCCATCTAGAGTTGATCGGTTAATTGTGGATGAACTTCGAGAACAAGCCAGAGTAAGCTGTGAAGATATCTAATAGCAGATTTTTTTAACTGTTTGATAAAATTTTTAAATGCCTCAGCAAGTTAGAGTTCTGAAGGATTCTTAACTCACATTTATGTGTAACTCTCTGAAATGTATTCTTTCCCATGTTTGGACCTAGAACTATTAGTTATTTAGGAAAGGGAAAATAGCCCCACTCAGTCATTAAAATATTAAGTTTAGTAATCTAAGAGATTCCTCCAAGAAATCCAGATTAGCAATGGAACTAATCCACAAAAGAAAGAAAAAAATTTAAAGCAAAACCATTTAAAATATTATTTGTAGGGAAAGTCCCATTTCTTAATCACAAACATTTGTTTTTTAGCTTCACAAAAAAGCTTTGCTTATATTATACAAGATAGTAAATTAATAGGAAATTACCTTATTTTCTTGACCATGTTCTCTTGAGTTATTTAACAAACATTAAGTATATCTAGCAATGTATTAATTACTAATAAACTGACGTATATAGGTATATGCATAATTTTATAAAATAGCCTTATTTTGGAAAAGTAGTATATCACTTCAGATCAAATGTAAAGAATCTTGACGTTAATTAAAAATTATTTTCCTATTATCTCCTTTGTAATTTCAGAATTCTCCAAGCACCTGTAATAGAATAGGGTAGTTTTTTCTTTCTGACCTTCCTCTTTTAAAAACTTCTGTTTTCTGGGACTTGCCTGTGGTCCAGTGGCTAAGACTCCATGTTCCCAATGTAGAGGGTCCTGGTTCCATCCCTGGTCAGGGAACTAGATCCCACATGCTGCAACTAAGAGTTATGCTGTATGAAGATTCAACATGCCGAGTGCTGCAACTATGACCTGGTGCAGCCAAATAAATAAACAAAATAATTTTTAAAAACTTCTGTTTTCCAAATAAAATTCGATAATGATTCCTAGGAAAAGGCATGCAGTGAAACAGATTGCATCTATGATTGAATAAAAGCCATCTAAGGAATTAGAAAAAATCAGCACAACAGAGTCTTATTTTATTGATCATTTGTTTCTTACCTATACCATGCTGTCTTTAAAATACAGATATGAAATAATTCAATGGAAAAATATTGATTTTTACCTAGCTTTCAGCCTTGATCAGTTGTAATTTTTAATCAAATTCATAAATTTGTACAATGGAATTTATCAGTGTTGTGGTCAGATATAGCCAAATGTTATAAAAACTTAAATCTTTGTTTTTTTAAACTTCCAAGTTAAAATTTTTCTCAGTAATGCATTTCTAGGCAATAAATCAAAGAATTGCTAATGTGAGTATTAAATATACTTAATACTTTCCAGCCTTATGTGGGGTTCACCTTAGTTTAGCATATTTATAACTGTTATAATAATTTTTTTTCTATTTAGCAACATTAGACTAGTAACATACAAAGGGCAAAAATATTTTTATGTGTACTACTTCTAGTGTGCTGGTTTTATAGAATTCTGAAAAAAATCTTTTAAAAGTTTATTAAAAATCACTTGTAAAATTTTTTCTTTACACTTATTCAAAATGACTCTCTTACTTTAAAAATATATAATTTGTAGTTCACTGGAGTTTTTACTGTGGTGTTTTTTCCTTGTGTTGTCTTATTTTCCCCCTCAAGAATCTGGCTGGTTGTACAGTTGGGAGGAAAATATTTAATACCTGTACACTTGTGTTTTCTCCATGGGCTTGAACTGGCATGAACTTATACCAAAGAAATTTGGTAGGAGTGTGAGGTTAGAGGCATTCATTCAGGCGCTTATTAATTGAGAGGTATTTTTCTGTTCTTTCCAGTCACTGAATTATGTGAGTTTTAAATCATTTGGCTCCCAAAGGCAGTTACTGTATTTATTAGATGTTCAAATCCTAGCTACTCAAAAGTTCTCCTTCCTTACTCCTTCCAAGTTTAGAATTTGAAACTTTAGGCATATACAGTATGAAACATACTCCCCTTACTATATATCTAAGATATATAGTGTCCTTTTTTAAGCTTAATTAACCAGAAGAGTCTTCTACCACCAGAAGATTAAGACCTCCTAATTTTCCCTAGCAATTTTGACACTTATAGGATTTATTTTGTTACTTTAGCATAAATTTAAGTCAGTATTTTCTGGATTATGGACTCCTTAAAACTAACACTAGTGTAGTGTAGTTGCTCAGTCGTGTCTGACTCTGTGACCCCACAGACTGTAGCCTACCAGGCTTCTCTGTCCATGGGATTTTCCAGGCAATAGTACCAGAGTGGATTGCCATTTCCTTCTCCAGGGGATCTTCCCAACCCAGGGCTTGAACCCGGGTCTCCCGCATTGTAGACAGACGCTTAAAAGTCTGAGCCACCAGGGAAGTAGCCAATATTATTTCTAACTTCCAAAAGGGAGACCATCGAAGGCCCAGAAAGGAATTGCTGAGGTCAAGATTAATCAGATCTAGAGACTGATTAACCCTTTTTAGCTCAATTTTTTTTCTTTTAACTACAGTAACTCCTAATCTCTTTTGGCAGGCTATTATTTACCAAAAAGAATGTCAGATTTTATGTTTGCACTTACTGTTAATAATATGGATATATTTGAATGTTTGACTTTTTCACTGTTGCTTATTCTCAGAAATTACTTTTAAACTATCTAGAATTGACATATGTACGAAAGACAGACTTTCCATCTTTGTTTCCCCCATCATGGTGTCAGGATATAGTAAGCTAGTGAAGTGAAAGTTGCCCACTCTTTGCAACCCTATGGACCATACAGTCCATGGGATTTTCCAAGCCAGAAGAATGGGATGGGTAGCCTTTCCCTTCTCCAGGGGATCTTGCCAACCCAGGGATGGAATGGGGGTCTCCTGCACATTGTAGGCAGATTGTTTACCAAATAAGCTATGAGGGAAGCCTAAACATTTACTTATTATTGAATGAACATTATTCCTCTCATCTCTATTCTGCTTCATTGACGATTTGTTTTAAATTAATGACAGGGGCAATGTAGTTAAATTTTAAATGCCTCATCAAAATTTAAAATGTTTCCCTCAGGTTGTGACTCTACTGGGCAAAATGGAACGTCTTCGAAGCTCTCCCCTTCATGCCAATATCTCTACAGCTCTTGATAGACACTTGGAGTCCATTCACATTGTACAGTCACGTAGAAAGGATGAAATTGTTAATGCTTCAAATCGGCAAAGGCAAGGAGTTCCTAGATGCCAAGATGACAGAGGTACAAACATTAATGCATATCCTTTTGATAAGGCAGTTAATTTGAATGTTAATAAAATCAGATTCTGAAGTTAGATAGGTTGGATTTCTAACATTTACACTTATCTAAGAATAAATTGTTAAATGGTGCCTATATAATTTACTCCAAAAGTGACAGTGAAAATACTTTTATCTATTTTGCTAATTTTACCCATTTAATTGTAATAACTCTGTCAAAGTCTGTGTTCTACCCAGCATAGTCATGGTCATACAAATCAGAAATAAAATACAAGTGTAACACATTTTTTTACATTAGTATTTATATTTAAGTGTAACACTTTTTTTACATTAGTATTTATATTTAAGGTGTAACACTTTCAAATGTTGAATCAAGTACTTTGATTAGCTCAGTCAGTAGCCATCTTTCTTTTATAAAAAATAATGATGTTTGATCATTTAGTAGCACAGACTGGGTTTTATAAGAGTTTAGGAGTACTTAAATGATATTTAATTTGAACTGACCATAAATGTTTCTTTTACAGATGTTTTTGCACTTGCTTCAGCAATTAAAGAGATGTGTGTAGCTACTCGGAAAGCACGTACTACCCTGTGGTGTGCACTGCAGATGACCTTGCCAAAAACAGCCAGTACAGCTGGCCAAACAGATGTAGAAAAGGCTTTACAAGATATAGTAAACTGTGAAGATAAAGTCCATGAAAGCCTAAATAGCAGCAATCCAATGAACCAGAGAGGTGAAGCAAACAAACATTAAGGAAATGGCAGCAGAAAGAAGAATAAAAAGCTGATAAGTAAATGTATCAAGACATGCTAAAAAATTTTAATGAACTTGTCAAACTTGAAAATTTCATTACATTAATTGTCTTTCAGATTTAAAGTTAATAATACCTTAATGAAGTCTAACTTCTATTTAAAAATCTATTTGGAATGAATCAGATGTAGTTGAAAGTGAGTCAAACGTAAAGTTGACTATTCTAGGGCAACTAGGAATTCCCAGGTAGTCAAAGGTAACAAGTTTAAATTAAATTTTTCATAACAGCTGAAATATTGCTGAAACTCATTCTGCAGTGCAGGGAAATGCAAATATGAAATTCTTCTAGAAGATAAGTTTCATTTAGGTCTGCCTTAGTAAGTATAATTCCAAATAATGAATCTTAAATGACTGTAACCCAATTATGGCTACAGTCTAGTAACCAAAACAAGTTTTGATTGTGATATAAGAATGTTTTCCTTACGAAACTGGATAATACCTAGGGAACAAAGGAAAGAAGGATGAACCCAATATTCATGTAAAAATTTAATATTTAAAATACTACCATATTTATAAATTTGAAATCTTAGTGCCTAAGTATTTGGAGGGAAGTGCATCTGATTCTCCTAAATTAGTGATAAAAGTGCCAGTGTAAAAACCATGCAAGTTACTGAATATAAAACCTGTTCAAATCATTTGTGTATATTATTTAAATTTTAATTACACTATCAATTATTAAATATTTCCAGTTTTAAAGTATTTTAATTGAATCAAAAAACAAAACATTTCCTTTACCTGGATCTTTTAGACTTGATGCATAACTAAAATAATGACTATTGTTTTAATACCCTTAGTTTGCTGCCTTTTTGAGGGTATCACGAAGTTCTAAAATGTATTTTTTTTAAGGTTAATCTTTTACTAGTTTAGTTTGCAATTGGTTAGTGTATATTTTGTGTAGTTATGTTCATTAGTTTGCTTCTGAATTATTTTAAAAGAGCTCTTGAAAGCTTGGCTTTTTCTCTTTCTCATCACTTAATATCTTTGTATGGAACCCAAGTAATTTATTCAGTAATATGAAATGTTGGTATTATGTGACTCAGAAGATCTTGGGTTTTAACATTTCTAGCATGAGTTAAACTATAGTATAATGTACTGATGAAATTTAATTGAACTACCCTTGACTAGAAACACTAATGTTTTAAATGTTGGTGTTTTTCTTAGTTTTAGAAATCCTGGTATTAAAAAAAAAAAAGAGTGTAATCACACCACATAAATTTTCTTTAGATGATGTGCGGAAGAAACTGATTGAGAATGCAGGAGTAACTGTAGGGAGAAACATTTTGATCACTGAAATGCCTTAAAACTACCCAAATGAATTACATTGAGGGTAGTCAAATAAAATAGATCATCCCACCAGTCACTGCATAGAAAGTGGTTAAGTTTGATATAAGACATGTTGGATGTTATGGAAACAAATATTGTACTGAATTTAGTCTCAAGAAAAGTAAATAAATTGCTTTGTTGAAAAGTTTTTTTTATGAGTTTGTATTAGTTTCTAACATTGAGTTACTCGTCAGAAAGCCAATTAAATTTCATTTAACTAATAAGAACTAGTGCTAAGTTTTAAACTTCATTATTAACACATAAATAATGTTGGTAGATAATAAACCAACACCATTCAGATTTCCTTGGATTTAACCTGACCTCCTTCAAATATGAAATTTTTGTTCTGCCTTTGTGCTAATCCAGGAGAACCTTAGTAAAACTTCTAGGGAAACTTTTATATACAGTGGTCAGAAATGAAACACTATTAACAAAAAAACAAAAATTATTTCAAATTTTGTTAATCAAGTCACACTACAGATAACTCTCAAATTAGTTGGTTGTCCCTTTCTATTGAATACCCTCTAATGGATGGTTCTTATGTAATTTCTGAATTACAACTTATGAAAATGTTATGAAGTTATGACAAGATTTACAGTCTCATCAAACTGATGGTTCCATCATTTCTAATCCAAAAGAATTTGGAATACTCAGTTGTTTTTTTTTAAAATGGAAAAAGCAGTTTTTTGTAAAGGTGGTTGAAAATTAGATACCTTGAATTATATCAATGTCTTTCCCACTTGAATAGTCTGGTACTATAAAGTTTTAGAAGGTTGGGGGAATTAATGACTGAAATTCCAAATTTGGCCTAAAATGTCCATCATATCGTAGAAAACATAGTTGTTTAAAATTTGCCTTTTCCAGTATTGAATATTTAGCACCTGAGGTTTATTAGCACCTGAGTTACGTGGATATCCTTACTCAAAGCCTAATAAGTTGATCCTTTTCTTCTGTTTAAACATTAGTTCAGGTGGACATTTAACTGTGACCTAGATAATACAGTTGGAAAAATGAATTGACTACTCTTAAAACAGACTGAAACTACTACCCTTCAGGGGTCTGTGGATATAACCTGACTCTGCTTCAGAGACCAAAATCTAGGTGAAAACAAACCAAAAATCCAAAATAAGGGTTATTAAAACAGGCTCTCTCACATGCCAACTGTAGCCACAGCCACATATAAAACTAAAATGCCAGCAGGACTCAAGAGACTTCAAAGCCAACCTACTGTCTAAAAAAGAAGGTAATCTTTCTGATCTCCTAATATCCAACCTCACAGAAAGGAAAACTGAGGCAGAGAACTTATGGATTCCAGGAAGAGGGTCTAAAAAATAGCAGAAGAGATTATTGGACTAATCAAAACATAAGTAAAATTCAAACACATTCCTAAGGGACTGTCCACACAGAACTCACTTCCAGCTGGAAGGAATCAGAATAAATCAAGATACTGATTTAAATAGTTTATTTTTTTAAAAAGGTGGTTATTTTTTAAAAAAATTTTACAATGACATGGCTATAGGAGTGTATAGAGGTGATGCATCATTTCCTTAACCACGTTTTTTACCTCCTGTGGAACCGTAACAATTGTTTTGTTAATCTCATAGTTAATGGTATAAAACAGAGGTCAGCAGACGTTTTCTCTGAAGGGCCAGGTAGTAAGTATTCTACACTTTATAAGTCACATAAGGTCTCTGTCACATGTTCATTCTTTTACAACCCTTTAAAAATGTGCAATCCATTGTTAGCTTGAACCATACAAAAACAAATGACCAAATTTGGCATTAGTTTGCCCACCCCTGGTATAATGTATCTACTTTCTGTCTTGACAGAGAAATCGCTCTCTTGAGGCTTCTTGACAGTCTGCTTCCTGAAGTAGAGAAAGAGCTGCTTAGAACCAAATGTGGTTTGTGACAAAAGTAGAAATGGAGGAGAGTTCCTACTCACTTTCAACTCTCCCAAGCAGTTTTTCCATTCACTCCCTCATTCAATAAATTTGTTGAGCACCTACTATGTACACTGTTAAATATCTTTGTGTTAGCAGAGATTTTCAGTGTTTTTCCTTAAAAGGGTTTTTTCTAAACCTGTAATTATCAGGTCCTTATATGTTTTAGTGTAGATCAGGGTTAAAATCTCTACTAGCACTCAAGAGGATTCATGATTATAAAAAAAGAATCTAGCTAATGTTGATTCCCTGCACTCAATACTGACACATCCTTCTTAAAATCACAGCCTAAATGAGGAAAAATATATAACTATCTCTTTACTAAAAGAAACTTTGTTTCCTATCATAGGCTGAAACTTAAAAAAAAAAATCTCAAATGCAGAACATCCACCAAATAACCTTTTCTTATTTTCCTATTTTGTCGCCATGTAACATAAAAGTCTAGATCCAGGTAGGGCTCTTCATTAGCTTCCTATTTCAGACATAAAACCATTTATTTAGATGTGAATAATACTTCTGAAGCAACTGACACACCTACAATTCATCTGGAGAGTCCCATGGATGGAGGGGCCTGGTGGGCTGCCATCTATGGGGTTGCAATGAGTCGGACAGGACTAAGCAACTAACACACGCACCCAGTTCATCTCAGGGAAGGAGTGGCCATGATTCAGCTCCTTCAGGACAAAAATTCAGCTTTCTGAATATTCCTGCTGTTTATACAAGGTAAGGGAAGACTTTTTAAAATGGTCAAAAGGAGTATAGGACTTCAGTATTAAAATATAAAGGCTGTCCCCATCCCAGATCTTTGGTTCAGACATCAGCTACAATAATCCGATTACCCACACCACAGAGACATGGCACATTTTGTAATTAGAATTGTTTGCGATTTTCCTTGTGACCATGTAAACAAAAGGGGAAATGCCTTGGGAAACTACCTGGCAATGTTCTCTCATTTCTCTTAAATACACAAATGCACAACCAGGTCTCCCTTTGACCAAGTTCATTAGGAGAAATAGAGTGGACCAAGGTTATCGCTTTCGCTCCCCTCTTTGTGTCCTTTTCTTTTCCTTTTCCTTGCGTTCCTGCTTGGCTAGTTTGTCTCTCTCCCTCTGCAGCTTGTCCTGTTCCTTCTTCCTCTGGGACTCATCCCGAAGCGTGTCTCGCTCCAGTTTTCGGGCATTGAGGACATCTTCCACATTGGTGTTTCGGAACAGAGCTACAGGTGAGTTAAGGGATAAGGGTCCAGGTCACATAGGTCTCAACTCCTGCTCTCCTCATTCAAGCCAAGTTTCAAATACTATCAATCCCTCATCTTTAAAAACAAACCAACTTTAGTCCAATGGAAAATCCTACAACTGCTATTAAAAAAATTTTTTTGAATAAAAATTTCATTCAGACTTGCCTAAATCTGAGTGTAAACATTTTATGAAAATGAAATCTCATTCTAGAATAAGTACTCATATCATTCACTGGCAGAATATTGTTGGAGTATCCAGGCTAGTTTTAGTGACTAGAGTATTCAAGTAACTGGCAAAATTTTCCTATACTCAGCACTATTAAAATGCTTGAAGAGTTAAAAGAGTTGTTTAACCTTACTAAATTTTATCAATTTGCTTCTTTTCCTAGACCACTAAAGCTTAAGTGAAAATCATGTTCTAAAAAAATAACTTTAACCACAGTTAGAAAATAGGTAGCCAAAAAATTTACCCCTCATTTCTTATGACTTTAAAACATAACCTGTTACTACCAAATTCCTTTTTACTCTTTCCACATAATTTTTTTCTGCTTTAGTGCTTTAAAATGAATGTTTCCCTGAAATACCCCCCCTTTTCTCAGAAAATAACCTCCCTTTCAGAAAATCCACCTTACTCCTCACCTTTAAGGTGAATTTCTAAATCCACCTTTTCTGTAAGCTTCTCATAAGTGATTTTGTTGGTAGGGACTTTCTATACCACATATGTTTCAATTTGTCCATATTTTCACTTAAAGTATTCAGTGTTTTTATTCTCTTTCCAATGAGTTCCCCAGGTCTTTGAGGACAAGGACCAAAACTGCAATATTATTCTAATAGCTTCCACATTGTTGGGAAACCCCACACTATACACAAGGAGTACAGATTCTCATTTTCCCTTAGAAATCCTTTCTCTAAACTTAACCCTTCACAGTTCATGTCAACATATTTTTTTGGGGGGAAATTCTTACTAAATTGACTATTTAGCAGTCCAAGGACTGGGGCTCAAAATGTTGACCTAACATGTGTTCTTGGAGGTAGAGGGAGCCCCCAGCAATGACAGTGAAATACAAATTGA
Source organism: Capricornis sumatraensis (assembly GCF_032405125.1). NCBI lineage: Eukaryota > Metazoa > Chordata > Mammalia > Artiodactyla > Bovidae > Capricornis > Capricornis sumatraensis. The sequence continues at coordinate 94,562,062 of NC_091076.1, forward strand.
CCCACAAGAAGATCCTATGGAGCAACACCTGGAGATGGTCACAGAAAAGGATACATTTGTCAGAACCAATGCTCATCGTGGTGGCTCCTGAGTCATCCTTCTCATCCGCTTCGGTGAGTGGCATTAAGGAAAGTCACATGTAAAACAAAGGTTAGCACATCCCATCACAACATCAGAAAATAGTGATTAAGCTGATGGGAAGGAAAAGCAGGCTTCATGGAAGGACTCTGACAGGGATGTGATGGTAAATCCAGGAAAGTCACCTTTAGAAGTCTCAGCTTGGGGAAGACTGCTCAGAGCTCCTGTAGGATCCTTATCTGTTAGCGTTTGAAAAGAAACTGAAGCTGGTCTGGGTGAACTGCCACATTACCTGTGAGCCAGGGGGTGGTGAGATGACCTCTGAAACAGTGGTTCTCTAAGTGTGGTTCCCAGAACTCCCTAAGAGCTTTTGAGAAATGCACACCGTTGGGCCCCTCTCTGTATCTACAAAATCCAAAACTCTGGGGCTCAGGGCCCAGCAATTTGTGTTTTAACAAGTCCTCCAGGAGAACTACTGCTTAAAATGTTTTTTCTAGCCCAGGAAATGAGATTTTTGTAATTGGAACCCCAGTTCTGCCAAACCTAGCAAGAAAAATCATGAGAGAAAACAAGAAGTTGACACCAAAGAGCCTAAGAATTCTTTCCTAACCTAGTGATTAGATAGCAAACGTTTCTGATACAACAGCCACTCCATTCAAGCAGGCTCAGTAAGCTGCTGCTGCTGCTGCTAAGTCACTTCAGTCATGTCCGACTCTGTGCGACCCCATAGATGGCAGCCTACCAAGCTCCCCCGTCCCTGGGATTCTCCAGGCAAGAATACTGGAGTGGGTTGCCATTTCCTTCTCCAATGCATGAATGTGAAAAGTGAAAGTCAAGTCGCTCAGTCGTGTCTGACTCTTTGCGACCCCATGGACTGCAGCCTACCAGGCTCCTCCACCCATGGGATTTTCCAGGTAAGAGTACTAGAATGGGGTGCCATTGCCTTCTCCAGCTCAGCAAGCTAAGTATTCCCTAAACAAATTTAAGATCCAGGTTTAGAACCAAACCTGGTTTCAGGGAACCAAACCTGTCCCTACCAGCAACACTTTCTTTTTACATAGTCCTCACTCAAATTCCAGGTTTATTTTGGTGTCACTTTGATTAATTATGTAGTCACTGGCATATCACTCATTCATCTCTTATTGCCTCCATTCCCTTATCAACTATGATAAAAATTACAAAGATGTATTATACACATAACACTGTATTTCATAGAAAGGTGTTATACAAATATGAAGATTCTTTTTTTAAAAAAAGAATCATAGCTAGATCTTATTTTCTGAAAACACAATAAGAAAAGGTCCATTCAGGCATTATTTGTTTCACACAGTTTCCAAGAACATATACATTGCAATAGTCCAGTATCAACCATTCCAGCATCATTCGTCATGCCCACAAAGGGCTACAATCTCTGCCATTTTAGAGGAGAATATTAAGCTCTGGTGGGGTGGGGGTGGAAGGTGTACTTCCCTGGTGGTCCAGTGGCTAACATTCTGTGTTCCCAATGCAGGGGGCTGGGGTTCAATGCCTGGTCAGAGGACTAGATCCCACATGCTGTAACTAAGAGTTCGCATGGTGCAACTAAACAAATCCCACATGCAGCAACTAATACCTGATGTAGCCAAAGAAATAAATAATTAAAAAAAAATAATAAAGCTATAGAGAGGGGGATTGGCAACTTCCCAGAGTTCAGTGAAAACCAGCAAAGGCTTTTGACTTGAGCCTTAGGGAATGGCGCCAAGACTCCAAAAAGGATATTCCTCTTCATCTGTCACATCAGCATACTGGGCCAGGAGGGCAGCTTTCCTTTGCTTCTCCTCTTCTGACACCATTCTGGGCTTCACCACGATCTGTGCCTGCTTCTCAATGAGGGTGGCAATGGCCTGGACTTCATCTGGGAGGTGGTGGGAGGGAAGTGGGGGACAAGGTTGTATGAGAGGAAACATGCTTCCAAACCACCAGTCCACCCAGGCAGTGCTTGGAGCAAAGGCAATGGCAGCTGCTGACTCCTGAGAGCCCTGGGGTGCAAAGGAGGTGCCTCAGGGGCCAATGAGAAAGGCAAGGAAAGGCCATGCAGGCCAGGCTTTAGGTCTCATATCCATCTTCAATCAGAGCAGCCCTGCTTTTACTTTTATTATATACTGAAGTTCTGCTGCTTTAAGGGAAAAAAAAAAAAAGTTAAAAAGTACTGCATCAGAACCAGAGAAAATCAAGCCTCCAAACATGCAACTTTCTCTAATCTCAAACCAGAAGCCTAAGAAGGAATCTAGCATTAACTTAGGCTGGTCTATCCCATGTTGATAATTATGCCAGGTGAAACTTAGATTATTTTAAAAACAAAATTATCTTTTGACTTCTCCATGCTCAAAGAAAGGAGGCAATGATGTCAAGCAGTGACTCTCGTGCCTGGTTGCATATTGGAATCATCTGGGGGAGCTTTTGAAAAAATAACAATGCCTGGGTCCGCACCCCAAAGAGGTTTATATAATTGGCCCATGGTGCGGCCTGGGCACTGGCACTTTCAAACATACAGCAAGTGATTCCAGTGTATAGCCACGACTGAGAACCAGCATGTGAATAGCTCAGAACAGATTCTATTCAAGTTTGAATTTCTGTTTTGAGCTGTGTGTAGCTGATTTTTCATCCTAATGGGATCATCTCTTCCATTTGAAAGGATGGAAGGTTTAGCTGAATGAAGCAAAAGACCAATCACAGTCTGTGTTATGAAATGAGATTATGAAAAGGGTGGGAAAATATAGTTGACCTCATACCTGCAGAGCAAATACACACGGGGGAGTGTGTAAAAAGGACAGAGAAAGAAAAAAGCAAGAACCACAGTGAAGATAGCCATGGTCAGCTGAAGTGGTAAAATGTAAAAGAAAAGAAAACCAATTTTCAGTTAAAAAGTTAAAATAAGCTGCCAGGTGTTTACAGGTTTAGCACACCTGAGTGAGGAAAACTAAAGACTCTTCACAGCTGTACCAAAAAAGTGTTTGGAGGTTAGACATAAAAACTCCAACTCTACCTTCTTTTTTCACTTTGGTGACAACATTCTGAGTTTCTGACCATCGTTCCACAATCTCCTTGCAGATATTAAGGAGGGAATCTTCTTCCTGGTTGAAAAAGTAGACCAATTAATTTCCTGAGAGCCCTCAACCTAATGCAGAAGGAAATGGCAACTCACTCCAGTACCCTTGCCTGGAAAATCCCATGGACGGGGAGCCTGGTAGGCTACAATCTATGGGTTCACAGAGTTGGACACGACTGAAGGACTTCACTTGCACTTTTTCAACCTTATCAAATCTACGCAAAGGACAGAGCTCCCCCTGCTGGTGATCACAGGGCAGGTTTGGGACCCACAGAATAAAAATGATTCTCTTCTGAGGCTCCCAACACAGAGGGAATCCTATGTGAGTCACAGAAGCCACACCTGCTAGAGTACCCACTCCATCCTGCCAAGCTCCAAAGGAGAGGATTCCCACCAACTCAGGGCAGTCCTCCTTTTGGACCAACAACTTGTTGAGCAAAATGCTCCTCTATGAAATCTTCCTTGGCCAATATACTCAATTCAGTACATTCTCCAATGTACTCACTGATCCATAATAAAGAGAAGTTAAGTGAGTAGATAGATGGTCTCCTATCCAGCCATCCCTCTGTCCATTTTACATAAGCAGACATAGTCTGCACACCAACCAATCTTCCTCTGTAGCATGGTATGACCAAAAGGATGTTGGCTTTGGTGTCAGACTTAGTTAAATTCAAATCCAGATCTATGAGAAAGTTTCTTGTCATAGAAAAAGGCTGGTACATGAACAGCTGCCACAAAATGTAATATCCTGCTCACTAAACTCATTGTGATAATAATTTCATGATGTATGTAAGTAAAATCATTATACTGTACAGCTTAAACTTATATAGTGCTGTATGTCAATTATACAACTGGAAGAAAAAAAAATGTAACATCCTACTTAGTGTAATGACCCTACTTAAAACTGCTCGCCCTCCATTCTACTCCCAGTTTTCTCACAATGCTTCTTTTTCTCCTAGCACTATCATTTTCAAATACCCTAGATAATTTACTGATTATGTTTTTCTTTACTGGAATATAACCCCTCAAGGACAGGGATTTCTGTCTGTGGTGTTTCCTGAAGTACCCCCAAGCACTTAGGGCAGTACCTGGCAGAAGAGTAATCCATCAATAAAAATTTGAAGAATCAATCAGCGTAAGTGGAATCAGAAGGAATAAAGAGGATGACAGGAAGCTTATGTTTACTGTCATTTTCCCCCAACCATATATACTGTTCTTAAGTCTTACCTCAAATGGTTGCTGATAAGCTTCTAAATTCCTAGTAATGAATCCTAGCCCAATATGGTGACTAATTTGGCTATCTTTTGTTTTTCCTAAAATGGGATTCAGTATAATAGTTGGGAGCTTTTATACCTAGCCCAGCTGACTAAGAGTAAGTAGTGCTTTAAGTGATGTTTGGTGTCTACCATATTCACTGGCCTTGCTGCTCTATAAGGTTGCTCCCAAGCTGTTTCATGGACAGGACCCCTGCCTCACCATATTGTTCTGGCCAATTTTTTTCAAAGTTATTTTCTACACAGAAGGGGCTGGGGAAATTACAAGAAAATTAAGTAGGGTTTGTGAACTGGGCAGGGGGAGGAAGGAAAGTCACCTTAAAAGTGAGTTTGTCTTGGAACTTCCCTGGTGGTCCAGTGGCTAAGACTCTGCGCTCCCAATGCAGGGGGCTTAGGTTCTGTCCCTGGTCAGGGAACTAGATCCCACAAGCTGCAACTAAGAGTTCACATGCCACAATTAAAATGATCCCCAAGCCTCAACTAAAGGTCCCACATGCTGCAGTGAAGATCAAAGATTCTGTGTGCCCCAATTAAGACCCAGAACAGCCAAATATATATATATATGTATAAAAAGACTCAATTATTTTTTTTTAAAAGTGAGTTTGTCTCTGCAGTTTATGCAAACAAGAGATATAAAAAACAAAACAAAAACAAATCTGGTCTAGACAACTCTTCTACTAAGAGACTGTTAATAGTCTAACAGGTCTCCCTTTATCAGCAGACATACAGTTCTAAGTAATGATACAATGAAAAGAACAAGTCAAGGAGCTGTACCAATGAGTACCCAAGTTACCTGAACTTCTTTTTCATGGCCTCTTTAGGAACTTCCCAGTGGGAAATTTTTTTAAGGTAACTTAATTTGTTTGCATCCTATTCTTTCCAATTACAACCTGCAATGTAAGGATTCAGGAAAAGAATTTATTCCTCTGTGTTGTATTTCCAGCAAACTTATGAGCTGCATCACAAGCTGTGTTAAGGCTTTCCCATTTATAGGTCAATCTCACCAGAGCTGGTTCTGGAATTAAAAAGGGGGCCCTTGCCAGGAGGCCCTGGGACAGCTGCACTAGTGTTAGATTTCAACCATGTTGAAATCAATGAACTGCATTTTCACCAAATAAGTGTAAGTAGAGATGAAGGCAGCAGAAACGGTCAGGTTGGAAAAGTCTGGACATCTTGGTGACTTACTACCTAAACACAGTTTAAAGCACACATTTCTGAAAGCCTGGATCTGCTTCTAGGAGGCTAAGTATCATGTTTATTTCTCTTAACTAAAACTCTGATCTCTCTTATTCCTCCACCCACTTCCCCCAATGATTACTGCATTTCTAAATACAGTAAAGGATCGAGCCCAAATCTGCTTCCATTCTGCCTAGGCGTGAAAAGATCTCTACTGCCTAAACCGATATTTTTGGGAATCCTACCTCCAAAACAGGAAACCAAGAGGGTACTTCCTGCAGGCTTTTGTCAAGGGCTCTGCCTCCTAAGGGGGCACAGACATCGCAGACGACTTAATTTCCCCCTCTCATCACTGTCAACGGACGGGAATGAGATTGGTTGTTAGACGTTTATGATAAAACTCATTTCAATGCCTTTGGAAGAATATTCACCTAGCTGACCTACAGGCACCTAAGAGGGCCTTGTCCTCAGAAACAAGAGAAAGCTTTTCCCCTCTCTGCACCTGCAACCCTCTGGCTCCCGAAACCCTGGATGAAAAGTAGCTCCCTGTCCCCGAGGCCCAGGGCTCAGAAAATTATTTCTCTTCCAGGTGAGACCACTAATCCTCTGGGACACTAGGTAGGGGAAAGAAGTACCAACAGGAAACGGCTTAAGAGGCTAAAGGAATGTGTCTGGGCTTCTCACCAGGAAAGCAGAGAGAATACCCTGCAGAGCATCCAGCTTCTCTTCTTCCTCCTCCTCCTGCAGGACACCCAAGATGTAGGCGCCATAAACGGCTCGGTCCACTCCCAGCGCCTCCAACCGTCCATCTAGCCACGATTCAAAGCCGCTGCCCCCTCCATCTCTCTCGCAGGAGGTGGCAGCAGCCACTGCGCTGGGCGCCGCCATCTTGGGGCCAGGGACCTGCTAGCCCCCAGGGCGCCTACCGCAGTGCCTGACGGGCCGCGCCGCGGGCCCACTGCGCATGCTCAGAGAGGAAATCCGCGCCCCTGGTGCGCCTGGCTTAGAGCCGCGTCGACCCCTAGTAACCTGCCTGTGCATTTTGTACCTTCTAAATAGAGCGCATGCTGGCTTATGCACGATCATGCGGTCTCTCTGGAATCCTGGCAGGTGAGTGTTCTTAACAGACTCTTTTTTACAGTTGGGGAAGTTCAGTGACTTGGCCAAAGTCACGCGGCTACTAACTAAACAGGACTGGAATTCAGTTTCGATTCCAGCGCTTTGACAGGCCTCACCAAGCCGCCCTTTCTCGCCAGTCGTAGAAAGCTAAGCTACCCGCTCCCACACTGCTTTCAAGGAGGAAACCGCCAGCTCTGTGGAATATGCACTATAGCTATCAACTGCCACCTGCGCCTTTCCAAGCTGCCCCCGCGCCCCCTCCCCCCCAATCAAAACTCAAGCTCCAGAAACCTTCCCTGATTCCATTCCCTGCAATCTGTGTTAAATTAAGGCCTCTCCAAAGTGCTGCGGTTGCTTCTCTGCACCTAGCATGCTTGCTTAACCCAGTACTGGACACATAGTGGGTGCTCAATAAATGAACTGGCAACCTCCAGTCGTTTTTCATTCACCCAGTCAACACTTACATAGAAATATCTTCGAAGAGCCTTCTTTACCCATTTCCAAGCGTTATCTAAGAGCTTTTGAGGCATTGCTGCTGCTGTTAAGTCGCTTCAGTCGTGTCCAACTCTTTGCGACCCCATAGACGACAGCCCACCAGGCTCCTCTGTCCCTGGGATTCTCCAATCAAGAATACTGGAGTGAGTTGCCATTGCCTTCTCCAATGCATGAAAGTGAAAAGTGAAGTCGCTCAGTCATGTCCGACTCTGTGCGACCCTATAGACAGCAGCCCACCAGGCTCTGTCCACGGGATTCTCTAGGCAAGAATACTGGAGTGGGTTGCCATTTCCTTCTCCATTTGAGGCATTATCTCTTATAATCCTCCTAACAACCGTGTGAGGAGATGCTTTTGTTGTCCACATAGTAAAAATAAGGAAAGAACACACACATTTACAGGGAGGGTAACCAGAAGCAAGTGCTCGTTTACATCATGGAGAGTCTCAGCTGATTCTCAGAACACCTGGCTCTGGGCTGAAATGAATCACCCAAGAACCCAGGTTGGCTTTTTCTGAACTGCAGAGGAGGCTGGCAAGTCAGTAAAAATAATTATTGGCATTGCTGCTGGGCACTAAAAGACAAAGTTTAATGTCACAAAATCTCTCCCTTCAAAGGATCTTCAGTGGGTTGAACAGACATGTTTAAACTAATAATGGCAATACAGTGAGAGAAATGTTTCAGTGTCTAATGGAAATTGCAGTAGGATGGCTGGAAGAAGATGAGGTTAACCTTGCCTGTTGGATTGAAGTTGGAAACTGGAGATGAGAGATGGAGGAAGGCTTCCTAGTGGAGGTGAGGCTTTCTCTTTTTTGAAGACCAAGTGAGAGTCCTTTAGGCAAAAAGACTGAAAGAGAAAAGGAGCAGACCCAGATGCAGGAAGCTGTGGGGGGCCCTCCAGAGAATTATGGATGGCTTGAACCACAGAGTTCGAATAGAAGATATTCAGGGGGCAACAACAAAAGGAAAGGAAGGGTCTGGTATAACTGGCAAAGGGCCTGTTGAGAGAATTCTCTACCTTTATTATCGTTGGCGTAATGTAAATGGATGGACATGGAACACTGTAAAGCTCAGTAGAAATACAGGATATGTGCCTGTTAGCCTCATGGCTTCTGTGTGCTCCCTGAGTTAGAATGTGACAATAAGGGAGTCAGAGGCCATAGTCAACCCCCAAAGACTTGTCCCAGTTTCAGGTTCTCAGATGTACATTTTAATCCAGTGGCTGTCTTGCAGGTGGAGTTTGTTAGGTAGCAGACTTGGGAGCCGTCATGACTCAGGGATCACAGTTTGATGTCAGAGCCCCCACAATCAGAAAAGGACCACAAAATTTTGTTCTTTCTGAACTTTAAAATTTGAAGTTATTCCAGACTCACAGGGAGTTGCATAAGTAGTACATAGAGACCTGTACACCTTTACTCAGTTTGCTCCCATGGTGACATCTTGTCCTGCTATAGTATTAGTATCAGGTAACCACTGTTAGCACAATGCAACAAAGGCTTTTTGAAGACACATACAAGCTTCTCACAAAACTGAGGGAAGGCTCTACAGATTCTGCAATTAAAAGAATCCTTGCTGGCTATTACAAAATTACAAAAGTAATTAGCTCATAGTTCAAAAAACCAATTCATACCACTGGACAAATGACAGAAAACTTATAGAAAAAAAAATCAAGATAGCTTTTTACACTGTAAAAAATATCATCACATTTATAATTTTTAAAATATGCAAACAGTGACTTCCCTGTTGGTCCAGTGACTAAGCCTCAGAGTTCCCGATACAGGGGGCCCTGATTCAGTCCCTGGTCAGGGAACTAGATTGCACATGCCATAAACGAGAAGTTGCATGCTGCAACTAAAGAACTCTTACACCACAATGAAGATCGAAGATTCCACATGCTGGAACTAAGACTTGGTGCAGCCAAATAAACATCCTTTAAAAAATAAAATGTGCAAATTAAACCTGTAATGAGATACCATGTTTTCTTCTCAATGTCTGATAATACACAGTGTTGGTCTATGACTGGGTGATACAGGCACTAGGAAATGTTGCTGCAGCAGATGAATGGGTAGAGTCTTGCTGGAGGGCAGTTTGAAAAAGACCCAACATTTCTCCTTCTGGGAATTGATTATAATACATGCATGTGTGCAGAATGACATAATAGGATATGTGTTGCAGTGACGCTTATTGTAGTGAAAGAACAGAAATAGTTTACATTCTGTCTACAGAAGACTGACTCGAGCCACAGAAACAGGGATTGTGCAGCCATAGCTGAAGAATTGATGCTTTTGAACTGTGGTGTTGGAGAAGACTCTTGAGAGTCCCTTGGACTGCAAGGAGATCCAACCAGTCCATTCTGAAGGAGATCAACCTTGGGATTTTTTTGGAAGGAATGATGCTAAAGCTGAAACTCCAGTACTTTGGCCACCTCATGTGAAGAGTTGACTCATTGGAAAAGACTCTGATGCTGGAAGGGATTGGGGGTGGGAGGAGAAGGGGACGACCGAGGATGAGATGGCTGGATGGCATCACGGACTCAATGGACGTGAGTCTGAGTGAACTCCGGGAGATGGTGATGGACAGGGAGGCCTGGTGTGCTGTGATTCATGGGGTCGCAAAGAGTCGGACACGACTGAGCGACTGAACTGAACTGAACTGAAAAGGTGGAGGAAGCTCTTGATGTACTGACAACAAACTTCAGGATACATTGTTAAAGAAAAAAAGTGAGGCACAGAATAATATGTAACATTTGCTACCATTTGTGTTTACAAAGAGGAAGGATGGGGAGAAATACATACTCCTGTGTGGCCTGGCATGTGCATGAAATATCTGGAAAGATACACAAGGGAATGTGAAGATGGTTGTCACTGAGGAGGAGAACTCAGGGAGACTTGTTCTAAGAGTATGAGCTATTGGGATTTCCCTGGTGGCTCAGTGGTTAAGACTCCATGCTCCCAATGCATGGGACACAGGTTTTATGCCTAGTCGGGGAACTGCGAACCCCCATGCTGCCCAATGTGGCTGAAAATAAATAAAAAATAAAGTAATATAAAAAATAATATTATTTCTTATATTAATTTACCTTGCACCTTTTGTTTTAAATCTCCTTTGCTTCCTTCCCTACCCAGAGGGAACTTCTGTTCCTGACCTTTGTATCTGTCTTCCTCTTGAATGTTTTTAAACATAGTACATATTACTGCATATGCATATGTAATATGTGTGCATCCATCACATTGTTTTACATGTTGGACATTCCTTTCTGCAGCATGCTTTTTTCATTTAAGATCTTGAAAATATTTTCCTGTGTTGATACATGTAGCTCTTATCCATTCATTTAAACCACTGTATAATATTCCATTGCTTGAATATAGCCCAGCTGATTCATACCTCTACTGATAGGCATTTAGATTATTTCCCAGTTCTTCAAACAGTGCTTCAAGTCCCATTCTTATAGGTATCTCCTTACCCCACTGAGAAAAAATTTCTCTGGGCCAATGAGCATCAAACATTTTTGCTACATACTTTTAGCAGAAAAAATATTTTTGCATACCTAGCATATTAATATGTATTTATGAATTACATAATAGTGTAAACCACTATACAAAATCTGTATGTCCATCATAAGATATATAAAAAGGTAACTTAGAAAGGGTGGTTAAGGGACTTCCCTAGCAGTCCAGTGATGAAGACTCCACGCTTCCAATGCAGGCGGCCCAGGTTAGATCTCTGGTGAGGGAACTAAGATCCCACATGCCACGTGGCACAGCCAAAAAATAAATAACAAAAGGGTAATTTAAAAGAAATAATATGTCATAAATATTTATTTGTTTATAATACCAAAATACTTAGTGAAAATAATGTGGCTGAATATGCTTCATTCCTTTCCTACATTATTACTATTTAAAATTTTTTATTGTAAATGCTCATAGCATAAAATTTACCATCTGAACCACTTTCAAGTGTACAGTTGATTAGGGCAAAGGATTCATTACTAGTAAAGAGTTCCTCTTAAACTTCAGTGATTTTTCTCAACCATTGGCCAGCTGACTCCTCACTGAACCTGAGAGTTTGTACCTGGAGTGTTCACTTGTGTGTGTCATTCGGATTATTTGTAATCTTAACTTTGCTTCTTTGGACAAATCTTATTAAGCCTCTTGTTCACTTCTGGGAGTTAGGAAAATCCAGATAGCATAATCTGTAAATTTATCTGGGAATATGTAAATTGTGGAGAACAGTGTAAAACCAACTCATGCCGAACTCTGCAGAGAAAACACACACAACCTGTCTAGATAGGAAGCTCCCTTACCCTTTACCCAGATAGCTCAGTTGCTATACTATGTAAGCCAGGATCTCTGACAAGAGCATGGGAAGGACACCAGCATTAGCCTGCTTACTAAAGATTATTAAGCTTACTTGTTTTTCTCTTAAATAAAATATATTTAGGATTTCCCTGGTGGTACAGGGAATAAGACTCTGCCTACCAACGCAGGGGACACAACTTCTATCCCTGGTCCAGGTAGATCCCACATTTTTGTTGTTTAGTGGCTAGGTCGTGTCTGACTCTTGTGACCCCAAGGACAGTAGCCCTCCAGGCTCCTCGGTCTATGGGATTTCCCAGGCAAGAATACTGGAATGGGTAGCCATTTCCTTCTCCAGGGGATCTTCCCAAGCCAGGGCTTGAACTTGCATCTCCTCCTTTGCAGGCAGATTCTTTACCACTGAGCCAGCCGGGAAATCCAGATGCCACAGGCAACTAAAGCCTGAGAGCCACAACTACTGTCCATGTTCTAGGGCCCAAGAGCCAAATCTACTGACGCCTGAGTGCCCAGAGCCTGTGCTATGCAACGAGAGAGGCCGCTGCAATGAGAAGCCCGTGCATAGCAACCGAGACCCAGCACAGCCAAAAGAAAATAAATATTTAAATATTAATGCTTTCTTTTGGCACCTCTGTGAATATCTTGTGTCTGAGGGGTGTACACCTCTCTTCAGAGAACAGGATATATCAAAAAACAGAACTGCTGAGTTGAGCGGCATGAGATCACCATATTGCTCTCCCAAGCGCTTGTTCCAGTTTACATCCCCTTGCCTTCCTGTTTTTACTGAAACTTGATTTCAATTTTTGCCAGTGAAAAGTGTGTGAAAGAGCTTCTAATTGTTTAATTTGTATTACTAGCTTGGACTTAATTTGCATTTAATTACAATTGAGTCAGCACTTTTTATGTATTTATCAGCCATTAAAATTTCCTCATTTTTTTTTTAAGTGTTTCTTTTGTTTATCTGTTTGTTTGTTGGCTGCACCAGGTAGCATTTGGGATCTTAGTGACCAGGGATCAAACCTGTGTCCCCTGCGTTGGGCGCTCAGAGTCTTAACACCGGACTACCAGGGAAGTCCAAAATTACCTCATCTTTGAATTGCCTGTTTATATCCCTTGTAGGTTTTTTAGATTATTTGTCTTTGTCATGCTCATTTGTAGGAATCTACTTTTTCTTTTTTCTTAATTTTTTCATTGATCTTATTAATTTTTCTTAATTTCATTAATTTCTATCTTTTATTCTTTCTGACTATCCATAAACTTTGGGCATACCTTTCATTTTCTGACCTCTCAAGGTGAACACTTAGCTAATTCATTTTCAGTCTGTCTTATTTTCTAATATAGCATCCACATTTAAGGTCATACTTTCTCTCTAGTTACTTAGCTGAATCTTACAGCTTTTAAAAAGGTATTTAACAGCTTTTGATCTGTAGTTTTTCATTGGTGAGGTTCTAAATATACTGCAATTTCCATGGTTTTCTTCTGTCATGAATTATTTAGAAATGTGGTTTTTTTAAAATTCCAGAGTAATGTGTTTTGTTTTACTCTTTAAAAAAAACTTAACTTTTTGTTATTGGTTTCTAACTTCATTTTGTGGTCATAGGATGGATTCTGTATGATATTGGTATTTTGGCATTGGTTGATCCTGTAGTGGCATAGTTCAAGTCAATTTTTTAACTTTCCACGTGCTTGAGAGTATTTTCTAATATTTATATATTAAAATTTATTAGTTATATCATTGCATCTTCTAATTATTTATTTTTTTGGGTCCTCCTGGACAGCGCATGGGATCTTAGTTCCTCAACCAGGGATTAAACCCTGCATTGGAAGATGAAGTCTTTACCACTGGACCACCAGGGGATTCTCCTCATTGAATCTTTTATATGTTACTAGTCTTATTTTAGAAGAAGGCAATGGCATCCCACTCCAGGACTCTTGCCTGAAAAATCCCATGGATGGAGGAGCCTGGTAGGCTGCAGTCCACAGGGTCGCACAGAGTCGGACACGACTGAAGCGACTTAGCAGCAGCAGCAGCAGTCTTATTTTATTTTTGTTTCATCTATCATCTATTTGTAGGAGAAAAGTATCTTAAAATTTCCTTGTATATTGTAGATTTTATAGTTTTCCCTTCCCTTTCTGGCTTACTTTGATGTTAGAGTCATATAAGGACTAGGTTATTTAGTCCCTGGAAAACTGTTTATCATCAAAAATGACATCTGTATTCCTAGTAATCCTTGATCTCTCAAAATCTATTCTGTCAGATTTTAATATCACTGTATCAGATTTCCATTTACCCTACATTGAGAAGCAGCAGAGAACAACATTAAGAGCATGGATTCTGAAGTCAGGCTGCTGGGGTTCAAATTCCAGCACTAACACCTTTTAAGTATGAGACCTCAAGCCAATTTTTAACCTCAATATGAAATGGGTTTAGTTACTACCTACCTCAGAGGATTGTTATGAAGATGAATTACTATTTTTAAAGCACTTTGAACGTTATAATATGCATTCCATATGTATTTGTAGCATTAAATAAATAGATATATGTGCATCCCTTTTCTGTGTCATTATTTTATAGATATTTGTCTAATAAACACCATATAGTGGCTAAATATGGTAATGCTTCAGTAAATACCTTTATTATAGAAGTTATATCCCATATGTATGAGTGTATCTGTAGAAGAACTCCCAGACACAGGACTGCTGGGTGGAAAAATACGTGCGTTTATAATTTTCCTAGAGCTTGCCAAATTGCCTTACACAGGAGTCTGGTACAAACCTTACGTAAGGCAATTTGTCAGTCTCTCAAAAAACTGATCTTTGCCAGTCTGTTAAGTGAAAAATGGTATTTCGATATAGATGTCATTTGCATTTATCTTACTTTAAATGAGGTTGAGCATATTTGAATGCTCTTTGTATTTCCTTTACTGTGACTGTTCCCATACCCATTTTTCAATTGGGTGGTTGATCTTTTCTGAATCTGTCTGTATAAGTTTTTTAGATATTGAAAAATCAATCCTTGCTCTATGGTATGAGCTGATTTTTTTTCTAAGCACTTCCCCTCAGGAATCAAAAACAACCAGAAAGAACAATTTGAATTATTATCTCAAAATATTTTCTGCCAAGTAGTAAATATTCTTTCCTGGTGGCTCTGATGGGAAAGAGTCTCCTTGCAATTCAGGAGATCCAGGTTCAGTCCCTGGGTGGGGAACATCCTCTGGAGAAGGGAATGGCAACCCACTCCAGTATTCTTGCCTGGAGAATTCCATGGACAGAGGAGCCTGGCAGGCTATAGTCCATGGGGTCACAAAGAATTGGACACAACTGAGTGACTAACACACACAATAAAAGCTACCTTTTTCTGTTCACAGACTTTGCTAAACACATCTTTAATCTTTAAAACCTCACTGCCTGGTATTAATATTATCTTCACTTTACAAATGAAAAAAAAAGATCAGAGAGATTAATTTTTTTTCACTCATTTAACAACACTCATTAAGGATGTACTACATTCTTGGGACTTCTCTGTTCATCTACTGGCTAAGACCCCATGCTCCCAATCCAGCAGGCCAGAGTTCAATCCCTGGTCAGGGAACTAGCTCCCACATGCCACAGATAAAGACCCTGAAGATCTTGTGTGCTGTAATTAAAACCTGGCACAGCCAGATACATAAGTTAAAAAAAAAAAAAAGAATCTACTACATTCTTACTTTGGGGATATAGCAGTGAGTAAAACAGAAAAGGTCCTTGTTCTATAAAACTTAACCTTCTAGGGGCGAACTATAGACCACAAATAAGTAAACTACCGTTAGGTTGGGCAGTCTCAGAAGTCCTATCTGAAAAAAAATGAGATTTGATCTGATGCCTAAAAGGAAAGAGAAGATCTGGGAAATGGAACTATTAGTGCAAAGGTCCTAAGGCAGGAACGAGCTAGGTTTGTTCAAGACTCAGAGAAGTTTGGTCTGAGGAGCAAACTGGGAAAGCTGCTGGCTACTGGGAGTTTCTGAAAAGAGGAATTTGATCT
Source organism: Capricornis sumatraensis (assembly GCF_032405125.1). Lineage (NCBI taxonomy): Eukaryota > Metazoa > Chordata > Mammalia > Artiodactyla > Bovidae > Capricornis > Capricornis sumatraensis. Next base: position 94,577,623 of record NC_091076.1, read on the forward strand.
GATTTTGTCAGTGAGGATAAGGTAAGTTCTGGTTTTAGGCCCTTTTCGTTTCTGATTTTTGGCCACACAGCTTTTGAGATCTGAACCTGGGCCCTGGGCAGTGGAAGGCCAGAATTCTAACTATTGGACGGCCAGGGAATTCCCTCCCTTTTACATTGTTTAAAATGGAGAATCCCAAACAGCTTTTTTGTTTATGTGTATATTTGTTAATCTATTGCTGTGTAACAAATCACCTCAAAATTTAGGGACTTAAAACAACATTAATCTTTTATTTTCTCAGTTTCTGTGGGCCTGCAACTTAGGAGTAGCTTGGCTGGAATTTTTCTGACTTGGGGTCTCTTGTGAGGTTGCAGTCATCTGAAAGCTAAGCTGAGACTGAAGGATCTACTTGCCAGATGGCTTGGTCACAGATGGGCAAGTCAGGACCAGCTGTCGGCAGGAAGCCTCAGTTCCTCTCCACAAGGAGCCTCTCCACCGGCATACTTGAGTGCCCTCATGTTATGGCAGCTGGCTTCCCCCACAGCAGGCATCCAAGAAAAAGCAATGAAGACACTGAGATGTCTTTTATGACCTAGCCTCCAGAGTCACACATTGTCATTTCCTCAATACTCTATTGGTACAGGGGCTCCCCAGTGGTCCAGTGGCTAAGAATCCATCTGCCAATGCAGGGTGGATGGGCTCGATCCTTGGTCTGGAAAGATTCCACTTGCTACGGGGCAAGTAGGCCTGACTGCCACAACCACTGAGCCTGTGCTCTAGAGCTTGTGCTTTACAATAAACAAGCCTCCGCAGTGAGAAGCCTGCACACCGAAATAGTGAGTAGCCTCTACTCACTGCAACTTGAGAAAGCCTGTGCAATAATGAAGACCCAGCACAGCCGAACATAAATAAATAGATATTTTAAAAAATACTCTATTGGTATATAGCCTTACTGGATGTGAGTATGACTATCAGGGGGGCTTACCTGGTGGTTCAGTGGTCAGGAATCCACCTGCCAATGCAGGAGACTTGCAGGAGACTTGAGTTGGATCCCTGGGTCAGGAAGATCCCCTGGAGAAGAAAATGGCAACCCACTCAAGAATTCTTGCCTGGGAGATCCCATGGACAGAGGAGACTGGTGGGCTACAGTCCATGGGGTCGCAAAAGAATCAGACAAAATTTAGCGACTAAACAATGACTATCAGGAGTCAAGGATAGTCATTGCAGGCCATCTTCGAGACCAACTGCCACCACATGGGTATCTTTAAATTTGTACTAATAAATATATTTTATGTATTTGTGTATATACTTATAATAAAATCATACTTGATATTTATCATGTTAGAAATTAAAACATTTAAAATGCATTTATTCATTTAAAAATAAGCCCACTGTGTGTTAACATAAATGATGCATTTTCTTAAGCACTTAAAAAATTTTTTTGACAGGTACACACTACGATATTTTTTAATTTATTTTTGGCTGGATCTTTGTTGTTGCATGTTAGCCTTCTCTAGTTGCGGAGAGCGGCAGCTACTCTCTAGTTACAGCGGACGGACTTCCCACTGAGGTGGCTCCTCTTGTGGAGCACAGGCTTTAGGCACTCGGTATCAGCAGTTGCGGCGCCCAGGCTCAGTAGTTGTGGTGCAAGGACCTAGTTGCTCTGAGGCATGTGGGATCTTCCCGGATCAGAGATCAAACCCATGTCCTCTGCCTTGGCAGGCAGATTCTTATCCACTGCACCACCAGGGAAGTCCTAATGATGCATTTTTAATGGAATTAAAAGAGTGGCATTATTTTACATTTCTGCAAATCTTTAAATATCTGATATAATGAAAGTGCTAGATTCTCATTTTGGCTTTTGCATACTCTACTGAACATTCATGACACAATGAGAGCAAAAGTGAATAATGATGTTAGTATCATGGTAAAAACAGTTTTGACCTCATGGAATCTTCTGAAAGGGCTGAACCACACTTTGAGAAACTTGAGCTAGATTCTGGTTGTTGTCGTTTAGTCACTAAGTTGTGTCTGACTCTGTGACCCCATGAACTGTAGCCTGCCAGGCACCTCCGTGGGATTTCTCAGGCAAGAAATAACAGGAGTAGATTGCCATCTCCTGCAGGGGATCTTCCCGACCCAGGGATCAAACCCTGCGTGTCTACTGCATTGGCAGGCAGATTCTTTACCACTGAACCACCTGGGAAGCCCCAGGTAATAAATGATGCCCAAATCTCAGTAGCTTACAACAACAAAGGTTTATTTCTTGCTCATGCTACCTGGAGAAGGAAATGGCAACCCACTCCAGTATTTTTGCCTGGAGAATTCCATGGACAGAGGAGCCTGACAGGCTACAGTTTATGGGGTCGCAAAGAGACACGACTGAGCGACTATCACTCCTGCTACATGTCAGTTATGGCTTGCCCATGCTTCTGTTGCAAGTCTTCTTCACCAAGGAACCCATGTTGACAGGGTACCCTCTGGCTGGACATTGCTAGATAAGGGAAAAGAGAACTTGATAAACCAGCTGGCTTTTAAACTTATTCTTGGAAGTGATGTGTCATTTGTTTTCTTTTTTTTCCATCAGCCAAAGCCAGTCACATGGCCAAATTTGGGTTCCCCGGGAGCTCAAATCTGCAGGGAGAGGTCCCACTGGAAGGGATACAAGGTGTTTGTGGTATATACACTTCTACCATGGGTTTAATGAATAATGCTGGCTGCTCATGGAAAATGGATTATATTGGGAAGAGGTAGAAAGCTATTTAAGTGTAGAAATATGTTAGGAATTAACTGCAGTACTTTGGGCAAGAAATTAGTGGCTGGGTCTGATTCAAGAGGTACTTTGGAGTTGGTAGAATTTGTTTTGGGAGCAGGGTGGGGCTAAGGGAAAGTTCTGAAAGATAACTTAAAGTTTTAATTTTTTAATTTTTTTAATATATATAACATAGGTGTGAACTGAGTGGATAATGAGATGGGATAAGGATCCGTGAGGAGGTTTTTTTTGGCAGGGGGCAGTGGAACAAATGTTGAACTTGTTAAGCCTGAGTCCTCACCTAAATGGAAATGTCCAGTAGATACTTGACCACACGTCTGGAGATCTGGGGAGAGGTCAGAACTCAGGCGTTAACACAGAGCTGAATTTTAAAGTTATGCAGTTGGAAGAGATCTCCTTGGGAAAAAGTGTTTATAGGCAAGAGAAGAAGGCTAAAAGCTAAAGCCTTGGTGCACACCAACATTTATAAGTGAAAGTGGCATTGGATCCAGCAAAAGAGATGGAGAAGGAGCCCATTGAGGTAAGGTGAAAATGGGTAGAAATGGAAGCAAAAGAAAAAAAAGTGTTCCAAGAAGGAGGAAGTAGTCTGTTTCAATGTTCTAAAAGTCAGGTAGGGGAAAATGGAAGTCACAGTTGGCTGGGTAAGTACGGTTTTAATGGAGAGGTGAGAGTCAAGCTCTGATCAGGTGAATTGAAGAAAACATGGAAGTGAGGAATGGAGACACCACTTTTGAGATGTTGAGGGGGGCGGGGGGTGGTGGGTGGATAAGTGGAAAATGAAGGGAGACAAAACATGTGAAGATGAAATTCTATGTATGTGAAATCTTTATGTAAACTGTAGACGCTCTATCTACAAGCGTTAGGTTTATTTTGTTATTTATTATTGAACCCCTAGGAATTTCAAACTAGCTCAGTGTGAAGAATCACTAAGACGCTACTGCTAGTCCCCAGCTCGCTGGCTATTAAACCTCAAAAGATCTCAAGCCTATGAAAAGTGGGCAGATGAAGAGACAGACAGAGCAGAGTGAAAGATAAAGGGGAAGAGAGAGGTTGGCCTAGCTAAGATTGTCCTCCGAGGGCCTCCGTATGGCAGTCTCACAGCTCTTACGTAATTTTAGGGGCGGGGCCAACAGGAAATTTAAACCGAGCCCGCGGCCGAGGGCGCCTGGAGACTATGCTGTAGTTGCAGAGAAGCAGTCGGTGACCGGAGCTTGAAAGAGCCCATGGAGCCCGCGACTGGGATACGGCGGCCTTGAAGGAGTACGGAGACTGGGAAAGAGCAGAGAATTGGAGGAGGGATCCGGGAAAGGGCACGGATGCTGAAAAGGGGAAGGAGGGATAAGAAGGAAGGTGGAAAGGGTCAAAGGAGATAAAGAGGGGTTCGGGGTTGGGAAGTGGGCACAGGAATTGGGAAGCAGATAGGTTACGGGAGCTGGGAGGGTAGAGGGACCGGGGAGGAGTCTTAGGAATTGAGGAGACAGAGGTCTAAAGGGGCGGAGAGACTGGGGGAACAAGAGCCTGGAAGGAGGCGCGGGAATTGAGAGGGGATGTGGGTTGGGATGGAGTTGAGTCTTGGGATTCCCGGGAGCCTCGATGGAAATTGTGCAGGATTTGGGAGTTTGGAGGAGGGGATGATGGAAGGTCGAAGATTACTGGAGGTGGTTCACCTGACGTTTTGTCCTTTTTCAGGCAACGATCGCCTTCAACTGGAGAGTTCAATGGATGAGAGTAGGCTACGGGCTCCGGACCCAGGTAGGTAACAGGGCCAAAATGAGGGTTTCGAGGTCACAGTTGGTACTCCTGCCCCACAGTCTCTTGGGAAGAAAAGGCCGAAAAATGTTAGCTCTCTTGAGGTTTTCTAGTTACTGTGTGTGTGTGTGTGTGTGTGTGTGTGTGTGTGTGTGTGTGTTGGGAGGGGGTTGTTTATGTTGAGCGATGTCATGGATCATTAAGGAATTCATGATAAAGGTCAAACAAGAGTTTTCCGTCTGATATTATGAGCAGATGGAGAGTCAGGATGGAGTAACTTATTAAACCTATATTCATGGTTACTTTTACTATAAAATTCTTAAATTTATTGATAAACTTAAAGAGCCCCACCCAATTAGATAAGTATTTTAGCACTAGTCACTTCCCTCAATGTTCCCTTCTGCCCTCTTAGTATCATCTAGTTTGAGTTCTGGATTTTTGCAGATATGCCATTTTGTTGTTGCCTTTTAAATGGTGATATATTTCACTAAATTATTTACTCTCCCTTCCCTTATGGTGTTGCTTTCTTCTGGCTCTAGTTCTCTTTTTGCTGATGAACTTCCTCCAAGCATATTTTCAAAAGGGGGCTTTATGTGATAAACTTTTTGAGTCTTGTATGCCTTTATTTCACCCTTGTATTAAAGTTCTTGAGTCAGTTTTTTCCCCTTCAACACATTGAAAAGTGACAGTGGGCTCTTCTTGCTAAAAAGTAGATGCTGTTGAGAACTGATGTCAATCTGATTCTTGTTCCTTAGTGTATGACCTGCATTTCCCTGTAGAAGATTTTAGATTATTCTTTTTGTATTTGTTCTTAAAATTCACAATAACATAACTGTTGTTAATTTTGGAGGGTTTTAGTTTTCATAAAAATAAAGATACAAGAATTGAAAACATGCAGGTCAAGAAGCAACAGTTAGAACTAGACATGGAACAACTGACTGGTTCCAAATTGGGAAAGGAATATGACAAGGCTGTATATACAGAGAACATCGTGCAAAATGCCAGACTGGATGAATCACAAGCTGGAATCAGGATTGCCAGGAGAAATATCTACCTCAGATATGCAAATGGTAACACTCTAATGGCAGAAAATGAAGAGGAACTAAAGAATCTCTTGATGATGGTGAAAGGGGAGAGTGAAAAAGATGGCTTACAACTCAGCATTCAAAATACTAAGGTCATGGCATCTGGTCCCTTACTTCATGCCAAACAGAAGGAGAAAAATTGGAAACAATGACAAATTTTATTTTCTTGGGCTCCAAAATCACTATGGACAGTGACTACAGCCATGAAATTAAAAGATGCTTGCTCCTGGGAAGAAAAGCTATGACAAACCTAGAGAGCATATTAAAAAGCAGAGACATTACTTTGCTGACAAAGGTCTGCATAGTCAAAGGTATGGTTTTTCCAGTAGTCATGTAAAGATTTGAGCGTTGGACTGTAAAAAAGGCTGAACACCAAAGAACTGATGCCTTCAAACTGTGGTGCTGGAGAAGACTCTTGATAATCTCTTGGACTGCAAGGAGATCAAACCAGGCAATCCTAAAGGAAATTAACCCTAATTATTCATTGGAAGGACTGATACTGAAGCTGAAGCTCCAATATTTTGGCTACTTGATGCAAAGAACTGACTCATTGGAAAAGACCCTGATGCTGGGAAAGATTGAAGGCAAAAGGAGAAGCAGGCGGCAGAGGATGAGATAGTTAGATAGCATCACTGACTCAATGGACATAAATTTGAGTAAACTCCATGAGATAGTGGAAGACAGAGGAGCCTGGCATGCTGCAGTTCATGGGGCTGCAGAGTCAGACACGACTTAGCAACTGAACATCACATTCATCTGCAAATGACTGTGCGCATTGCTCTATTTTTTAAAAATTCTTATTTACTTATTTTTGACTGCACTGGGTCTTCTTTTCTATTCAAGCTCTTTCTAGTTTCATCCAGGAGGGTCACTCTAGTTGCCATGCACTGGCTTCTCATTGCAGTGGCCTCTCCTGTTGCAGAGCACGGTCTCTTGGGCAGGCGGCCTCTAGAGCACAGGCTCAATAATTGTGTCTCAGGCTCAGCTGTTTCAAGGCATGTGGGATCTTCCTGGATCAGGGGTCAAACCCTTGTCTCCCGCATTGGCAGGTGGATTCTTTACCACTGAGCCACCAGGGAAACCCTAGCTGGGATTACTTTTTAATGTTAATCTCTGTTGGGTGATGGGGGTAGTGGGTTCTTAATCCACATGACTAGAATGAATTTGAACTCCAGTCTCTTAAGAGGCTTGTACTTTGGATTCTCAGTGAAGATTTTCCTTTCATGTGGAGCCCAGGCTAAGGTAGGCAGTATTCCATTTTTGTCTTTTCTAATGGATGGATTATTTTCTGGCTTCCCTTTTCTCCTAGATTCATGCAGGAGTTCCCAATCCTCATTCCCCACTTTAGGCTTGCACAAGACCTCATCTCCACAGCTCATGTGGCTCTTCAGTCCCAAGTCCTTGGCTTTTAAGTCCACAGACTCCCTCAGGGCAGTCAGCATTCGCTTTCACCACTGTGGCTTTCAACTTTCATCATGTGGGGCACTTTTGTTGTCTTCTTACTAATTTTGTGGACTTGGCAGTTAGATAGGATTGGTATTTCTATTTCAGCTGGTATTTTTAGATATTTGCGTTAAGGAGAGCTTTTAGGTAACCTGCTCTCCAATATTACCTGAAATGAAGCCAAAATCCTCTCTTTCTCTTCAGCGTCCTGAAATTTCATGAATAGTGTGCCATGGGACATTTTTCATTCATGGAGCTAGCACTTGGTGGAAACTTTCAATCTGGAGGCTCATGTTCTTTAGTTCCTTTGTGTGGATTACCACATTTTATCCATTCATTAGTTGGTGGACATAAGAGTTTTCTGTTTCCTGGCTATTATGAATGATACTGTTATAAACATTTGTTTCCAGGTTATCATTTTTTTCTTTGAATGTATACCTAGAAGTATAATTGCTGGGTCCTATGGTAAGTCAGATGGGGAAACAGTAGAAACAGTGTCAGACTGTTTTTTGGGGCTCCAAAATCACTGCTGATGGTGATTGCAGCCATGAAATTAAAAGACGCTTACTCCTTGGAAGAAAAGTTATGACCAACCTAGATAACATATTAAAAAACAGAGATATTACTTTACCAACAAAGGTCCATCTAGTCAAGGCTATGGTTTTTCCTGTGGTCATGTATGGATATGAGAGTTGGACTGTGAAGAAGGCTGAGCACCGAAAAATTGATGCTTTTGAACTGTGGTGTTGGAGAAGACGCTTGAGAGTCCCTTGGACTGCAAGGAGATCCAACCAGTCCATTCTGAAGGAGATCAGCCCTGGGATTTCTTTGGAAGGAATGATGCTAAAGCTGAAACTCCAGTACTTTGGCCACCTGGTGCGAAGAGTTGACTCATTGGAAAAGACTCTGATGCTGGGAGGGATTGGGGGCAGGAGGAGAAGGGGACGACAGAGGATGAGATGGCTGGATGGCAACACCGACTCTGTGGACATGAGTTTGAGTGAACTCCGGGAGTTGCTGATGGACAGGGAGGCCTGGCGTGCTGCGATTCATGGGGTCTCAAAGAGTCGGACACGACTGAGCAACTGAACTGAACTGATGGTAAGTCTCTGTTTAACTTTTTGAGGAACTGGCAGACTTTCCCCATTGGCTACACCATTTACATTCCCACCAACAAAGTATGAGGATTCCGGTTCTGCAGGTCCTCACCAACACTTGTTATTACCTGTCTTTTTTGTTAAAGCCATCCTAGTGTGTTTGGCATGAGACTTTATAGCTCAGGGTTTAGAGCACTAGTCTTATAAACCAGATGTCAGGAGTTCATATCTCCCTGGGGCCTGCTAAGCAATTCTCTTATTGGGCTTCCCTCGTGGCTCAGACGGTAAAGAATCTGCTAGCAATGCAGGAGACCTGGGTGTGATCCCTGGGTTGGGAAGATCCCCTGGAGGAGGGCATGGCAACCCACTCCAGTATTCTTGCCTGGAGAATCCCCATGGACAGAGGAACCTGGCAGGCTAAAGTCCATGCAGTCGCAAAGAGATGGACACAACTGAGGAACTCAGCACACAGACAGTGGGTTTGAAGTGGTATCTCTTTGTGTTTTCAATTTACGTTTTCCTAACAAGGCTAATGACCTTGTGTATCTTTTCATGTGCTTATTGATCATTTGTATACCTTTGGAGAATGTCTATCTGTTGCTCATTTTTAAACAATTCTTTTTTATTATTTGAGTGTTTTTTAACTGTTGTATTTTTTTATACCCCTTATCTTCAATTAATTATTTTATTTACCTGCCGTTCTTCTTCTATGTTTCTAGTATGCTCCTTGCCTTCTTGAGATATTTATTATGCTTAAAATTCTTCTTTCTGTCTGGTCCATTACCTATGACAGAAGGACACCTGGGCCGGAGAAAGCTTCTTTTATAGTACTTGCTCTTCGGCTGCCTCATATTTTCTTAGAAGCTAATGTTCCCTTGAGACTGCTAGCCACTCTAACTGATAATGTGCTCCTGGAAGGAAGATGCAAAAGCTCAGGTTCTATGTTATGCTCCTCCTTTGAGTTCAGGGGTTGGGGTTTGGTTAGAAGAGGAAAACCACCCTAAGGTGGGAAGCCCCTGGTTCCAGTGTGGGCTCAGTCACCACCCCCCTCTAATACACGTGTTGCCTTGTACTGCTCATTTGCAAGAGCTGCTCTTTTCCTTGAGTTGTAATTTCCTGATTCACCAACTGAATAGTGAGGCGGGAGGGCAGCTCATTGGCGCCAGCCAGCTCACTGACCTCCTTGACTTCACAACTCCCCTTGACCCTGACCTTTTGTTAACTGCTTCACACACTCACACTCACTCACACTCACACTCACACTCCACCACTGCCCTGATGTTGCCCTGCTGTCTCTGGTTGGTGCTGGACTGCTTACCTGGTACTGGCTACAGGCAGGCAGGGGCCCACTGAGCACAACCAGAAGCCATTCTCCAGTCTCGCCCTCCTGCGAGTCCTGGCACTCTTCCGCTCTCGGCTGGCTGTTCACCCAGCGCAGCGCCGCCCACACTCGCACGCCGGTGTCTGGCTCTGCCATTCATCCCATCTAATTCCTTCTTTCTTCAGAGATTTCCCTAGGATCAGGTCCTGTGGAGAAAGTTGTGGGCCTGTGTGAATGTCAAAAGGGCTTACTCCGAGAAAGCCTTCTATACAAATATTGAATCATTATGTTGTATCCCCTGGAACTAATATAATGTTGTATGTCGGTTAGACTGCTCCATAAAAGGAAAAAGAGGACCTTCAATGGTTTAGAATTCACCTCCCAATGCAGGGGTTACCTGTTCAGTCCCAGGTTGCGGAGCTATGACCTCACATGGCTCACCTTCTGGAGAAGATGGCCTTAGGGAGGGACCCAGAATGGCTACAGTTAGAATAATGCCCTGGCCTGACATCCAGCTGGTATGCCTGGATCAGATGTTTCTGGCCAGTCTCCATCCTGAGTGCTTATTAAGTATTTGAATAGCTCCTAAATACCATTACCTGACACCATTTATGATAGTTTACGTATCCCATTTGGGCTGCCCATGAGAGTGGGTGTTTATTGTTAGCACTATTTCAGAAGTGAGGAAGTAGAGACTGAGACATCCCAGGTAAGGTTACTGGGACTTTCTCAGGGTTGCACAGCTAGTGAGAGATAGAGGGAGGACTCAGAACAAAGGCCTTTTCTGTTAAATGCCAAGCGGACTTCCCAGTTTTCGGTCTCTAAATACCTAGGACTTTCAGGAAAAGAGAGGTTTACAGGACCAGAGGGTGAATGCTGGAAGGTTAGATGCTAGCTGAGGATGGGAAAGCAGGATCTAGTTTAAGCATTATGGGAATGGTAATCACAAGTAAGTCAAACATCTCTTCCCAGGGACTTCCTTGGTGGTGCCGTGGCTAATACTCCAAGCTCCCAGTGCAGGGGGCCTGGGTTCAATCAGTGCTCGGGGAACTAGATCCCACCTGCCACAGCTAAAGATCCCACCTGATGAAACCAAGACCCAGTGCAGCCAAATTAAAAAAAAAATCTCTTCCCCAAGTAGTTTTTGGTCTAATAGAAACCCAAAGGAGTGAAACCAACACCCAGTGCAGCCAAATTTAAAAAAAAAAAAATCTCTTCCCCAAGTAGTTTTTGGTCTAATGGAAACCCAAAGGAGTGAGTAAACAAGAATATGAAGCTGAAAATACTACAAGGACAGATAATAAGTAATTTGTAACTCAGAAAAAGAAAAATAGTATCTCATCAGGGCAAGCAGGGTTTAACTGAGGAGGTCCAATTAAAAGCCTGACTGGATGGTAGATAGGAGAGTTGCAGGAATTTATAGAATCAAAGAGTTTTAGAAAATTTTTAAAAATATCAGGTCCAGGGGCTTCCCTGGTGGCTCAGTGGTAAAGAATCCACCTGCCAATGCAGGAGACACAAGTTCGATCCCTGATCTGGGAAGATCTCACACACCTCGGAGCAACTAAGTCTGTGCCGCACAACTGTTGAGCCTGTGCCCCGGAGCCCAGGAACCGCAACTATTGAGCCCGTGTGCCGCAACTGTTGAAGTCCACACGCCCTCAGGCCCGTGCTCCGCAACAAGAGAAGCAACCACAGTCAGTATCTGTCCTCTTCTGTCAGGCTCATATTCTTCTTTACTCTCTCCTTTGGGTCCGCCTCTGACTTCATTAGACCAGGAACTATTTGGGGAAGAGATTTTTTTTTTCATTCAGTTCAGTTCAGTCGCGTCCGACTCTTTTCGACCCCATGGACTGCAGCACGCCAGGCTTCCCTGTCCATCACCCACTCCCGGAGCTTGCTCAAACTCATGTCCATCAAGTTGGTGATGCCATCCAACCATCGCATTCTCTGTCGTCCCCTTCTCTTGCCTTCAATCTTTCCCAGCATCAGGGTCTTTACAAATGAGTCAGTTCTTTGTATCAGGTGGCCAAAGTATTGGAGCTTCAACTTCAGCACAAGTCCTTCCAATGAATATTCAGGACTGATTTCTTTCAGGATTGACTGGTTTGATCTCCTCGCAGTCCAAGGGACTCTCAAGAGCTTTCTCCAACACCCCAGTTCAAAAGCATCAATTCTTTGGCACTCAGCTTTCTTTATGGTCCAACTCTCACATCCATACATGACTACTGGAAAAACCACAGCTTTGACTAGACAAATCCTTGTCAGCAAAGTAATGTCTCTGCTTTTTAATATGCTGTCCAGGTTAGTCATAGCTTTTCTTCCAAGGAGCAAGCATTTAATTTTATGTCTGCCATCACCATTTGCAGTGATTTTGGAGCCCAAGAAAATAAAGTCTGTCACTGTTTCCATCTATTTGCCACGAAGTGATGGGACCAGATGCCATGACCTTAGTTTTTTGAATGTTGAGTTTTAAGCCAGCTTTTTCATTCTCCTCTTTCACTCTCATCAAGAGTCTTTCTAGGGGGCGAGGGCGACTGCTCGGGCGGGCTGGCAGTGGGGCGAGTGGCGGGCGGCCTGCCGACGGGAGAGCCGGGGGCGGGGCGGCGGCGGCGAGATGTTCGTGCAGGAGGAGAAGATCTTTGCGGGCAAGGTGCTGCGGCTGCACGTCTGCGCGTTCGACGGCGCCGAGTGGCTGGAGGAGGCGACCGAGGACACCTCGGAGAAGCTCAAGGAGCGCTGCCTCAAGCACTGTGCGCCCGGGAGCTTAGAAGACCCCAAGAATGTGACCCATCACAAATTAATACACGCCGCGTCTGAGAGGGTGCTGAGTGACGCCAAGACCCCCCTGGAGGAGCACCTCCAGGACGAGGATGTGATACTGTTGATCCGAAAGCGCGCTCCAGGCCCCCTCCCCAAGATGGCTGAAGTCTCCGCAGAAGAAAAGAATAAACAAGAGCAGAGAGCAGACGCTATCTTCCGAGCCACCGCCAGCCTGCCCTCCCACAACATGTACCGGGCCGTGGTGCAGACCAGCGGGAGGGACTTCCAGACGAGCTCCGGAAAATCCTGGTGTCTCTCATCGAGGTGGCTCAGAAGTTGCTGGCGCTGAACCCGGATGCCGTGGAATTATTTAGGAAGGCAAACGCCATGCTGGACGAGGATGAGGACGAGCACGTGGATGAGGCGGCCCTGCGGCAGCTCACGGAGATGGGATTCCCGGAGACCAGGGCGGCCAAGGCCCTGCGGCTGAACCACATGTCAGTGCCCCAGGCCATGGAGTGGCTCATTGAGCACGCAGAGGACCCCACCATCGACACTCCGCTCCCAGGCCCAGCCTCACAGGGAGAGGTGGGCGCCGAGGCCGCCCCTGCCGCCGGGACCAGTGAGGAGGAGGAGGGCAGAGACGAGCTGACAGAGATCTTCAGGAAGATCCGGAGGAGAAGGGAATTCCATGCGGACGCCCGGGCTGTCATTTCCCTGATGGAGATGGGCTTCGATGAGAAGGAAGTGATCGACGCCCTCAGAGTGAGCAACAACCAGCAGAACGCCGCCTGCGAATGGCTGCTGGGTGACCGCAGGCCCTCCCGCGAGGAACTGGACAAGGGCATCGACCCCGAGAGCCCCCTGTTTCAGGCCATCCTGGACAACCCCGTGGTGCAGCTGGGCCTGACCAACCCGAAAACCTTACTAGCATTTGAAGACATGCTTGAGAACCCGCTGAACAGCACTCAGTGGATGAACGACCCGGAGACGGGCCGGTCATGCTGCAGATCTCCAGAATCTTCCAGACCCTGAACCGCACATGGGCCGCACACTCCAGCCACCTGGCCTGGAGGGCCTCTCCTTCCCAGCCCAAGGGGTGGGGAGAGTGTGCAGACCCCAGGGTGCCCCTGGGCTGGGGGAGGGGAGCAGGTGGGCCGGAGGGGACCCTGCCCTGGGTGTCGGGCGCCAGGGCTGCACTCCTGCTGGGATCTTACTGCTGAAAAACCTCGGGCGGCAGCGTGCTCGGTCACGCCTCCAGCCTCCGACAGTGTTTACAGACAAGGCCGTCACCCCAGGAAGGGGTCGCCTCCCTCCAACGTCCCCCTGGGCTTTTGAACTGCTACTTGAATTGACCGTAGGCGCTGCTTGTAGAGTCCACTTGTTATTTGAAACAAGGCATGTTTCAATCCAAAGTGTTGTTGTCAAAGGTACTAACTTGAGTAGAAGAATTCACAGATGACTTCTCTTTAATAAATAAATTCCCATTTTGCAAAAAAAAAAAAAAAAGTCTTTCTAGTTCTTCATTTTCTGCCATAAGGGTGGTATCATCTGCATACCTGAGGTTATTGATATCTCTCCCTGCCATCTTGATTCCGGCTTGTGCTTCATCCAGCCCAGCATTTGTCATGATGTACTCTACATATAAGTTAAATAAGCAGGGTGACAATATACAGCCTTGACATACTCCTTTCCCAATTTGGAACCAGTCCATTGTTCCATGTCTGGTCTTAACTGTTGCTTCTTGACCTGCATACAGATTTCTCAGGAGACAGGTCAGGTGGTCTGATATTCCCATCTCTTTAAGGATTTTCCACAGTTTGTTGTGATCCACAGAGTCAATGAAGGAGAAGTGGATGTTTTTCTGAAATTCTCTTGCTTTTTCTATGATCCAATGGATGTTGGCAATTTGATCTCTGATTCCTCTGCCTTTTCTAAATCCAGCTTGAACATCTGAAAGTTCTCGGTTCACATACTGTTGAAGCCTGGCTTGGAGAATTTTGAGCATTACTTTGTTAGTGTGTGAGATGAGTGCAATTGTGCAATAGTTTGGACATTCTTTGGCATTGCCTTTCTTTGGGATGAAAACTGACCTTTTCCAGTCCTGTGGCCACTGCTGAGTTTTCTGAATTTGCTGGCATATTGAGTGCAGCTATCAGGGCTTCCCTGATAGCTCAGTTGGTAAAGAATCTGCCTGCAATGCAGGAGACCCTGGTTCGATTCTTGGGTTGGGAAGATCCACTGGAGAAGGGATAGGCTACCCATTCCAGTATTGTGGGCTAGACAATTCCATGGACTGTATAGTCCATGGGGTTGCAAAGAGTCAGACACAACTGAGTGACTTTCACTTTCACTTTTTTCATTCATTAATTAATTAATTTGGCTGCCACTGGATCCCTATGGCATGTAGGATGTTAGTTCCCCAACCAGGGATTGAACTGGTGTCCCTTGCATTGGCAGACAGACTCTCAATTACTGGACTACCAGGGAAGTCCTTATAGTTCATTGGTTTTTATTGCCAAATAGTATTCCATCATATGAATATATTGCATTTTGCTTACTGTTTTATTCACATTTGAATTGTTTCCACTTTGGGGCTACAATGAATAATGCTGCTATGGACTTTATCTGGATATATGTTTTCATTTCTCCTGGGAGTATGCCTAGGAATCGGATTGCTGAGTCTTAGGTTAACTCTATACTTAACCTTTGGAGAAACAGCTGCACTCTTGCCTGAAGTGGCTGCGCCATTTTACATTCCCAACATCCATGTATGAGGATTGGGTTTCTCTGCACCTGGGCTTCCCAAGGGCAGGAACAGGAGTCTCGTGTCCACCTTGGTGCCCAGGGCCTGTCGGCCGCGAAGGCTCCTGGCTCTCTCTTACCTCAAGCTTTTCACTGTCTTCCCCTTTATTGTTGTTCTCTAGGAGCTCAGCTTGGAGTTTCCAGTTGTCTAGGAAAATGCCAGAAGAGCTCACCAGATGCCAGGAGGCAGCCCTTTTCTGGAAAATCCTTCTACTTGGATCTGCCTGCCGGCAAGAACCTCCAGTTTTTGACGGGGGCCATTCAGCAGCTGGGTGGGGTAGGTAACCTGCTTCTCTCCCCTGTGGTGCCATGTGCCTTCGTGGATTAAAGGGCAGGAGCTGGAGAGGGGTTCTGCCTGTGACTTCCACGTATTTTCAGAGGTATCACTGCATTTTCCAAAGCAGCGGAAATGTAAACCTTTTTTAAAAGTAAAGATAATTTTTTTTTCCTAATTAGAAAAGTAATTTCTGTTCATTCTAGAATTCTGGAGAACTGGAACAGCAGAGTGGCATTGCTAAGGAGTGGACTTGTTGGGATAGGAGAAATATGTGGCCATTTATCTTTTTGCCATATTACAGAAGGTAGACAGACATACTTCTTCAACCTATCGCTTTAAAGATTTTTTAAAATTGTGATAAAACTTATATGACAAAATATGCCTTTGTAATTGTTTATGGTTCATTCTTCTTAATTTAAAAAAAGTTTTATTTTTTTTAAATTTTGGCTGCCATGGGTCTTTATTGTGGCACACAGGCTCAGTAATTGCAGCGTGTGGACTTAGTTCCCCAACCAGAGATGGAACCCATGTCCCCTGCACTGGAAGGTGGATTCTTAATCACTGGACTACCAGAGAAGTCCCTGTAAATTAATTATTTTTAAATTCATGGACATTAATTACATTCACCCTGTTGTATAACCATCACTCTCTGTTTCCCAAACTTTTATCACCCCAAACAGAAGCTCTGTAACTTGTAAGCAAGAACTTCCCATTTCACCTCCCCTTACCTCCCCAGAATTCACATCTACATTATGTTTCTGAATTTGCCCGTTCTAGATACGTTGTATCAGTGGGATCACTGATATTGGGCCTTTTCTTTCTGGTTTGTTACACTTTAAGGTAAAGGTTTCAAGACTCACCCTTGCTGTAGAGTAGATAAGAGTTTCCTTTCTCTCTCATGACTGAATTGTGCTCCACTGTATGGACAGACCACATTTTGCTTATCCATTCAGACGTTAATGGACATTCAGTTTGTTTCTGCTTTTTAGCTATTATGAATAATGCTGCTGTGAACATGGGTGGACAAGTGTCCGTTCGAGTCCCTGCTTTCAATTCTGTCAGATGTATACCTTAGAGAGGAATTGCTGGGTCACGTGGTAATCCATGTTTAGCTTTTTGAGGGACCTCAACTTCTTTTTTAAACCTAAGTGCCAGGCTTCTCCAGTCACACTTCAGAGAGGTCATCCATCCTTCCTTTCACAGGTGTGCTGGAGCTGGCTGGTCCTGGCTCATGAGAACCGATTGTTAGCATCTCTTTCCAGTCCCGCATTCAGGGATGTCATATGGCTACCTTGAAATCAGCCCCAGTAGTATTTTACCCCACAGAAACCAGCAAACACTACAAAGCAGGGTTGTTTCTTTTTTTTCCTTTCACCCCAAGAATCCGGCATTAAGCATTTGCCAGCTCACTACTGCTTATTTCCATCTTTTCTTCTTCCCCCAGACATGAGTTGTGTAGTTGTGTTTCCAGCACTGTTTTGGGTTTCTTAGGATGAGTCAGACCCTCTCAGTGTCATAAAGGGCTTGCAGGTAAGATGAGCAGATACTTATGCAGCTGAGTAATATCCAGAACCCAATTTTATTTCAGGCTCCTCTTGGTAGTGTGGTCAAGATGACAGATGCAGCCTCTGGATGGCCCGGTGTATCTTCACAGCAAAATCACGGCTTAGCCAAGGTCTTGATCCTCCAGTCCCATCAGTGTGCTCTCACTCTGGGCAAACCCTAACCAGTCAAATACTCAGAGCCCACAAGGTTCTGCTGGGAGGAGCTACAGTTCTGGAGTCAAGAACCTCTGTCCTGTACATAAACCTTATTATATTTTGGGATGATGTCTTCTCGGGGGCCCAGCACAGGATTGCATCTGGTCTATTTAAGGACGATGATTCTGGGGCTTCTGTGAGCCGACCTGATTTCCTTCCTTGACCTGTCATTATTGATGATTCTACTTCTGCCTTTTGGGTTTCAGCCACCTCTGTAATCTGGTTTCAGGTAATTGAAGGTTTTCTGAGCAAAGAAGTAAGTTACATCGTGTCCAGCCGCAGGGAGGCGAAGGCCGAGAGCAGCAGGACAAGTCACAGAGGCTGCCCCAGCCCCAGCGAGGTCACAGTGGACACACCGCCTGTGGCCAACCCCAAAGGCAGCCGTGCCAGGCCCACACAGAAAGCCATGGACCCAGTAAGAACCTCCTGGGGCGGGAAGTGTGTGTCTAGTAAACGAAGGAAGTAGGCGTTTGTGAGCCCACTTCAACAGTTTCTGGTTTTAGTTTCATCTGGTTTATTTTAATCTCTCATTTGAATTCAGGGGCTGAAACTATCTTATCACAGCTCTGGATCCACACACCTCAGTGACATGCCGTCCCGATGCCCTCCCTTCTGTAATAAATATTCACTTTTCCTGGGACTTTAGAGTCTGAGATTCAGAAACAGTAGGGGAGGACTTTCCTGGTGGTTCAGTGGTTAAGAATCCACCTGCCACTGCAGGGAACATGGGTTTGATCCCTGGTCCAGGAAGATCCCAAATACCACGGGGCAACTAAGCCCATGCACCGCAGCTACTGAATCCGTTTGCTCTAGAGCTTGCGCTCTGCAACAAGAGAAGCCCACCCCACAGCTCGAGTAGCCCCTGCTTACCGCAACTAGAGAAAGTCCACGTGCAGCACAGAAGACCAGCACAGCCAAAAATAAGCAAACATTTTTTTAAAAAGTAAGAAAAAGAAACAGTAGGGGAATAAACCAGAGAGGGCTTGTTAGGATTGACCGACACTTGTCTGCTGGGGACTGTGAGCTTTTAAAGAGAGGTCTAAAAAAATAACGAAGAAGAAGAAGAGAGTCCCGGGACTTTTGTAACACTTGACCTTGGGTGAATTCAAAATGCCCCCTCCCCAGGCTCCAGGCCACCTGGGCTGCAGCTCCCTGTGAGTGACCCGAACCTGAGGATGGCTTTACCTTTATCTCTGGAAGGTTCTCCCAGCTTTCACTTCTGCCACTGCTCAGCTGTCCCTGCTCCCGGCTTTCCGAGGGACATGACTCCCAGACGTCCTGGCCAGCCCCTGTGAAAACGTGTGTTTGTGCGCAGGTGGTCTCCACAGCTCCCCCATCGCTTCTTTCTTCCGCCAGGTGCCTCTGAGCAGAGGGAAGGAGCTCCTGCAGAAGGCCATCAGAAACCAGGTGAGCCGAGGGGGCCGGCTTGGAGGCCCGTGTG
The DNA here is from genome assembly GCF_032405125.1 of Capricornis sumatraensis. Taxonomy (NCBI): domain Eukaryota; kingdom Metazoa; phylum Chordata; class Mammalia; order Artiodactyla; family Bovidae; genus Capricornis; species Capricornis sumatraensis. The sequence goes on from NC_091076.1 coordinate 94,596,116, forward strand.
TCTGGCGCAGGGAGAGAACAAGCCCTGCCTCCGAAGGTTCTGAAGCACTGACACAAAAGACATGCCTGGCCAGACTTGTAGCACTGTCGTGATTGCCTCCTTTCTGACGAGGAAGTGGGGCTCAGAGGAGTTCAGTCATCTGTCCAGGCACCCGGGCTGGAGGTGGAAGAGCCAGGTTTTAACTCCATGATCTTAAGAGCCTGGGAGAAATGCGGTGGGGCGTCTTTCGCACGTAGCTCTTTATCCCTTCTGTGAGGACTCAGGGCCATTACAGTCGAGTGGCAGCAGGAGGAATTAGTGTGATCTTGCAGAGGAGTGGTTCAAGTGCCATCAGGCGGTGCCCCAGCCATGGTCTGTGACACAGGAGGGTGGTGTGGCCAGCGTAGCTTCGTGTACGATGAGGGTAGTGTTTATTGTGTCCCTCCTGTGGGCTCAGAGCGTTCCTCACAGAGGCTCTCCCGACAAGCCGCTCGCATGAACACACATGTCCCTTCCTGGTCCCAAGGTGGCCAGAGTAGAGCCACCTGCCAGATCAGCCATCCGTCCCTCTCAAGGTGGCCAGCCCGTGCAGAGGACAGGGTCCTCCCAGGGTTTGAAGTCGACTTTCCAGGCTCTGTGCTTGCTCCCCTGCCCACCTTCTCGCAACAGCTCCGCACATGGATGACCCGGAGCTCCCAGAAGCCAGGCCAGCCTGTCCCCAGGTGGTTGAGCCTCAGGTGGGGGGTCTCGTCCTCCTGCCTGACTCCGCTTGTCTTTCCAGGGCAGCAGCAGCGGAGGCGGCAGTGGGCGCAGCAGCAGCCTCCTGAGCAACGCCCGCTCCTGGGGGGTGCAGATTATCCACGTGGACGGTACCCTTCCTGCCCAGGGCCGCAGAGGGGAGGGTGGCAACTTTGCCTGGGAACCTGGGCTGTGAGAGGGGTCCGAGTCATGTACTGGCTGAAGCCAGATGCATCAGTCACTTACTGTGTTGGTCCACAGAGGTGGAGAGCAGCCGCAGCAATAGCAGAGCACAGGTGCTGGGAAGGGCTGCTTCCTTTAACCCCGGTGCCAGCTTTCCTCAGCAGGATTGAATAAGAACTGATCCTAGTATCCATTACCCCTTATCAGGTATTTACTCTGAGCTAGGAAGCACCTCATTTAATCCGCACCACAGTCTCTGCCCATTGTACAGATGAGGAAGTTGAGCCTCAGAGAATAGATTGAGTAAATTACACATAGGCTTATCAGGCCCACATTCCCCCCTAGTTTGGCTCAACTACATTTCCTGTTCTTTCTTTCCTCTAGGGTTTGCCACACATTATAACCACCTGCGTGCAGGCTGTAATACATTTACATGAGAGCAGCTGTCTTGAATGTGCTGGCAGTGGCCAGCCCTCCCACCCAGCTCCACTTTGAGTCTGGCGCTTTCTCTGACCCATTAAAGGGGGCAGGTCTAGATCCAGCCTGAAATCTGCCAGAGGGGCAGGGAGCTGTGCCAGGGCAGGTCCTGGTCTGGGATGGTGGCAGGTTCCATCGTCTCTGGAAAACCAGCCATTTCTGACTTGATCTAATTTCCTGCTTTTCTGTGTATTACAGAAGCTCCAGCATTATAGCTTCTGCTGGGCCTCCCACCTAAGGATATGACTGAGTAGATGCCATGACTTGGTCTCCCCCACAAAACTGCTTTTCAGTAGCACCTTAAAGTCCTTTATGGGTCATCAGGCACCTCCTGTTCAAGACTTGTATTCAGGGCTCCAAAGGAGCATGCAGCCAGCATAGGTACTTTTCCAGGGATAGAGGACCTTATTATCAGCAGGTGCAGAGATGACACGTAGCCAGAAGGTGGCAGACAAGGCTGGTGTGATCCAGTGAGCCAGGCCATGTGGGACCTTCAGTCCCCCGGGCCCCAGGACAGGGCTGTGCTGGGGAAACGAGAAGAGGAAGCCTTTGGCCACAGCCCTCTGTTTCCTCCCCAGAAATGCTGATACGGGTGCAGCAACTGTCTCTTGATGCTCCACGTGTGAAGAAACAAGGGCTGAAGAAGCCGGAGGTAGGTCATCCCCTCCCAAACCGAAGGGAAACGGGAAAGTCTGTGACAGCATTAGTAAATCCATGACCTGCCCCAGCCACCTCCTCCTGGCCTTGCTGGGAAAGATGGGAGGAACACAGCCTCTCAGCTCAGCCCTGGTGCCCACAGACCTGTGTGTGGCCAAGGACTGCCTGCAGGTAAGTCCTCATGGCCTGCTGGCCAGGCTGCCATTCTGAGGATAGATCTTGGTCTGGAAACGAGCCTGCAGATTGCATGGGTGGTGGCAGGGGATGGTGGCATTTGAAATAGCTGCCATATTCCAAATTCTTGTCTGGCTTTTCCTTCTTCTGCTGGGGTTAGAACTGTGTACTACTTCAAGAGAGCCCAGGCTGATTTAAAGCCGCAGGGTCTTCACCCAGCCCTGAATTCAAGGAAGAATTAGGCTCTACAAGTCCGTCCAGGGCCTGGCACCCAGGAGAGGGACCACATCCAAACCAGGTGGAATGCTCAGCCTCACCAGCCCTCACCCCACCCACTCTGGTCTGGGCATCTTTAAGGTTTTGCTGTAATGTAAACAGGGCTTCCCTGATGGCACAAGCATTAAAAAATCAGCCGGCAATGCAAGAGACCAGAGTTCGATCCCTGGGATGGGATGATCCCCTGGAGGAGGAAATGGCAACCCTCTGCAGTATCCTTGCCTGGGAAATCCCATAGACAGAGGAGCCCGACGGGCTACAGTCCATGGAGTCACATACACTTAAAAGTCTCTTTCCTCTCTGACTTCTGCTCCTCAACCACCAAGCTCCCTCCCTGAAGTCAACAGTGTGAACAGTTGTGCAAATATCCTTCCAGAATTCCCAAGTATCTACAAGCAAATACATCAGAATTCCCCCCTTTTACACAAATGTGTGGTATTATTACTTTGTTCGCTTAATAATCTCTTTTGTAGCTACTTGGGACTCTTGGGGCAAGTTTTGGGTGCAGTCTGCTGATGGGGGAGGGCCTGTTGAAGGCTTCTTTGGGCTGTGTTGGCCCTGGTGGCGTGGCCTGGAAGAGAATCTGGCCCAGACAGTTACGTAGCCACTGGATCTCTCATTCTATCCACACCCTCCCAACTCTTTAGCTGATTTTTTAAAGATTTTGTTTCATTTGGTTTGTAACATTAGCTTTGTTTGACCTTGGCCTGAAAGCCGGTTTTGACAAACACAGTCAGGGTGTGTAAGATAGGGTACTGAGAACCAAAAGGCATTGTCGTCACCCTCATCCTGTCGGCTGGCCTGGAATGCCAGCTGTGCCCAAATTGCACGGGCTGCTGCCAGTGAGCCCCTCCTCTGCGTCAGGTGTGTCACCTGCTGCAGTCTCATCTGTGCCACATCCGGGGTGTTAGGCGGGAACCCTGAGCATCATGGGCGGCACGGGCCCTGTTCCCACAGTGGTGGGGGGTGCTCCCCAGCCCTTGCTTGCTCTTTGCTCTGCCCTGCATTCCCTGCACAAAGTCAGGGCCCTTGAGATTCACGCACAGAGCTCACCATGCAAAGAGCATGGTGCTCAGGTCTGCTCCAGCTCAGGGTCCAGCCGTGGGCAGAAAGCTAAAGTGGGACAGACGAGCAGCAGCTCAGCTCACCGGGCCCAGTTCCTCGACGCCCCCCCAGCTCCCTCACATCCTTAACCTATTTTTCCTTTCCATTCAGGGAACATGTCCAGCAGAGTCAAGAACACGGAAAGGTCAGTGCAAGAGCTCTTCCTCATTTAATTGCCATCCCTCCCTCCCTAAACGCTTCCCCACGACTCCCTCTGTGGCAGCATCTGCTCACTTTTCTGCGGCAGGAAGCAAGTCCAGGTTGTGTACCGCCTCGTCCTGTTGCCAGGGCCCGGGCTTCAGAGAGGAGGGCAGTGGGAGAGGGACATCTGTGAGCAAGTCCAGGGCTGCTGGGCCGGGCCCTCTCTGTAGAGCCAAGACCCCCTGTGGTCACTTTGGCTCCTGCAGCCTCTGGCTGTTCCTGGGCATCGATGGAAGTTCAGCATCCTTTTCTTTCTGATTCAGGAGCAGTTTGCGGTGGGCAGTTTGACAGCTGCCTACTACTTTCAGAAATGCCAAACTCCCTGAAACTGACAAATAGGCAGATTGACAGGCCCAGCTCCCGGCTCCTCTTGGACAGCAGGAAAGTTTCTCCCCCTGGATATTTCTCCCAAAGATGCTCTGTTAGTGGCATTTATTCATGCACAAGTGGGAACTAATAAGGAAAGTCACTTGGCACCTCTTACACTTGCAAATCAAGGAAGTCTGTGGGAGAATTGATTTTAATCACTGTGTCAGTTAATTAGAAAGATGAGGAGTCACCCCAAAAAAGTAATTAAGGAAGAAAGGCCGCTTCTGCTCGGGCACTGGGAGCTGAGAAGCGCCAGCCTCTTGGGGATTTGGTGGCAGCTAGCTGTGCCCAGCCTTTCGGTGCCTTACCCTTTGACAGGACTTTTGGGCGTCATGGAAGGGCAGAAGGGGTTTATGATGCCTCAGAGAATGTGTAAACTGTGCAGATAGCCAGCTAGTAAGGGACAAATCTCTTGATTAACTGACTCTAAATCTGTTTTCCCAGCACCCCTTTGCCCTATTTTTTTCAAGAACCAGATTTCACTTTTTTTTTTTTTTTAACTGTCCTTCTGCCAAGACCTCGAAACACTCTTCAGTTCTCCTTCTTGCTGTTCCTCCCCTCCAAAACCCCAGGCTCCTCATGGAGAATTCTGTCTGAGAACCATCCTCAGGCCCCCTTGGGATTCTGAGACACCAGGAGTTAAGGTCTGGAAGGAGCTGAGGCTCTTAGCAGAAACCAGCAGGGGCTGGGTTTCTCTTACCCAGCCAGGTTCCTGACTCTCAAGGTTGACAGCCTTCAGCACCCACATGCAGGAGGCTGAAGGTGGGCGCATTTAGGACTCTGGGGCACCCTGTATCCTCTCCCCCCAAGGGTGGTAGAGGCTGGAGGAGATGGCAGCAGGGGCCTCACTCAGCCAAAGGAAAGGCACACCTTGGGGCCGCGAGGGCTCTGGCTCTGAGAGCCTCTTGGGCTTTGGCAGAGCCTCGTCTCTCTGAGCATTTCCTGCGGGAGGAGCTTAGGCTCTGCAGCAGGGCAGACAGATGGCTGACGGGCTCACTCTTCCTTCCAGTGGCCAGACTGAAGGCACCGTTCCTCAAAGTCGAAGATGAGAGCAGGTGAGTGGACCACCAGACCTACATGGAGGAGAGATACTCAGGGGCCCCAGGCTGCCATGGGGAGGTCTCATATAGATCAGAGGAGCCATGCCCAGCTGGCACTGCTCTTGGTCATTAATCAGAGGTTAATAATCCTGTATGTGAATTCCTTCCTTATTATTTTTTTTTAATATTTATTTATTTGGCTGTGCCAGGTCTTAGTTGCAGCACGTGGGATCCAGTCCCCTGACCAGGGATCGAACCTGGGCTCCCTGCACTGGGAGCTCAGAGTCTTGGCCAGTGGACCACCAAGGAAGTCCCTGAATTCCTTCCTTTCAAAGCTCTGCTTTTTTGAGTCTGTGATGTTGCATCCAGGCTGTTTGACTCCCCATTTCCCCCATGTGTACACTGACCCTCAATACCAAATCATTGCTGGTGTTAGTGCTGGTATAGTCTTTGCTAAAGTGAGGATCTCTGCAGTGCTATTGAGGTTCCCTTGTCAGACCACCTTGTATCAACACTTGACAGAGCCTTTCCGTTTGCTGTGTAAAACCATTTCCTGGTATGTGTTATCTCCTCATAGCCGTGGAGAAGAGTCCATCCTCTTCCCAGTGGGGGAACTGAGGTCAGAGACATTAAGGGACACGGACACAGCCACTTTGCTAGTAAGTCTTAGTCCGAGGCTAGAGTCCACATCCAGCCTGGGGCCCTCTCCTCTCTGCCCTGTCTGTCCCTGTGAGGGCCCTTTCCTACCTAGCAGGAGGGTCGCATCAATGATAACCTGATGAGCTGGTAGCCACCTGGGTTGTCACTGACTCTTTGGTAAGTACCAGATTAAAAGTCTGTGAACATCTAGAATTAACCCCAGAAGTTTTTTTAAAGCCCAGGTGTCCCCAGAAGAGACTGCTGGGTCAGAATGCTCTGTGTCCCTCAGCTTTGGGCTGGCCACCGAAAGACCCAGCCCCAGAAGCCTGGCAGGCCTGCCCATGCTTCACCACGCCAGACAGAGTTGGCGCTGGTGGCTCAGAAGCCAGTAGAAAGAATCCAGGGCTGGAAGGAGGCCCTCTCATCTCCCCTTCCAGGCGGGTGGGGGGAGGGGGCATGTCCTTTACAGTCCGCCCTTCACAACCAGCCGGGTACAAGCAGTCATGACTGGAACGCTGTGGCCAAGACACCACTAGGGCCTTAGTGTCTCTGCACATGGAGCTGAGCCTTCTCTCGATCCTTCTTATGTGCTGTTCTAAAGCAGACACTCTTCAAAACCCAACATAGCCGCGCCAGCCTCAACTTTTCAACCTCCTCAGCAGAAACAAAATAACACGGAGGAGGGCGAAAGGCGGGGTACCAGGGCTGTGAAGGGCGCCTCCTTCCCCTTCAGGATCCAAGAAGACTTTTTATTTTGGCTGTGCCGTGCACTCTGCGGGATTTTAGTTCCCCAACCAGGAATCTAACTTGGGCCCCCTGCGGTGGAAGCTGGGAGTCCTAGCCACTGGACTGCCAGATAAATCCCCAAGAAGACTCATTGGTTAATTTCCTCCTGAGGCTGCAGGGTCTCAATATGCCCCTGGAGCCCAGGGCCTGCTTTCCCCTGGAGCACCGTCCACTGCACCCCAACATGGTGTGGTCAGGGGCTGCCAAGTAACCACAGATCACCACATCTGGCTCCGAAAGTCTCCTGAATGTGAGCTACTTAAAGCAAACGACTCAGTGCGTGTCTGACTGCCCAGAACCTTCACTGCACCTCTCTTTTCCATTCAGAGCACCACCCCTCAGATAGTACAAAGGCCCAGCCCATAGCAAAAATATTCCTCTTCATGGAACAGGAAGATCACTGATCTGGTCTTAACATCCTTGCATTTAGATTCTGCCAGGCTAGAGTTCTCAGAGGTCACTTGAGGGTCGAGAAACAAAATGGAAAGGTGGGAGGAACTAGATCAGAAGTTGGGAGACGTGGCTTCCTGTCTGGACTTGGCCGCTTGGTCATGAGCCCGTGGGCAAGCCACAGAACCTTTAGGGCTTTGTTTCCTCTTCTATGATATAAAACATGAAAACACTGTTATTCTGCTCAGCTCAGAGGTTGCAGGATATGGAGGGAGGCAGTGATTGTAAATAGGCTTGGAAAGTAGACAGGGAGAGTGTTAATTTAAAATATTAATCTAACCCAGTAAGACAGATAAGAGTGTTGTTCTAGTATTTAAAAGCTGGGCAAGTGAGGGGTTTCCCTGGTGGTCTGGTGGTTGAGATTCTAAGCTTCTAATACAGGGGGCACGAGTTTGATCCCTGGTCAAGGAACTAAGATCCCACATGCTATGCGACATGGCCCAAAAAAGATGGGCAGGTGAGAGTCTGCTTTATTAAGGTGGGAATTCTCAGGAGTTGGGCTGGCCCCTCTTCCTCACCTTTTCCCTTCCCCACTGGAGTCAAAATGGAAGTTTTGTGTGTTTCAGGAAGTTTCGTCCTTTCCACCTTCAGTTTAAATCCTTTCCTGAAATTTTTTTTCTGGGACCCAAAGCCGCCAGTCCTTTTGAGGCCCCGATGACTCCAAGCAGCTCACACCATACCAGGTGGGTCTTTCTGGTTCCTGAGTACAAGGGCTGGTTCCAGGTCAAAGTCCTCCCCGCTGGGGCCTTGCTGGTCAGCCTGGGGAATGGCCATGTGTTAGCTCCTTAGGCAAAGTCTATTCTGGGAACTTAGCCCAGAGAAGAGGGACACCGGGAGTGTTCATCCGTTTTATCTGGTGTTCTCCATCCGTACTGAAGAACTTGACTTGTGTCCAGAGGGCATGAGGCTGGTTTCTGAACCTCTTTCTTAGAGTCTCCTTGTGAAAGTGAAGTCGCTCAGTCATGTCTGACTCTCAGCCCCATGGACTGTAGCTTAGGGGACTCTCCTTGGGGGCCCATTAAAAATGCAGGTTCCTGGACTCCCCCCCTGCAGAATCACAGTCTCTGATGATGGAGGCCCCCAGAGCTCCGTGTTCCCAGGCTCCCCACGTGGTTTCAGCGCACGTCCACATTTGAGGCCTTTGAAGCTAAACATAGCAGGCAGAGGGTCTGGGGGGCCTGCCACACTGTGTGGCCTGAAGTGACTTGTAAGCTGCTTGGACTCCTACTCTGCAGGTAGGTGAGTTTGGACTCTTCAATGACCAACGTGCAGAAGGCATGCGGTTCAGGTGATGACCTGGACACCTTCCCAGACCTTTCTAACGTATGGGCCAGGAGACTAGAGGGCAGATGTCTAGCCCGAGGGTCCCCAGTGCCAGGGAGGGCCTGTGGTTTCCACCAGCAGACAGGGGCTAAGGGGTCAGGAAATATTGCGAATGGGAGGAAAAACAGAAAGGGACTGTGGCAGTAAAGAGCAGAGGAAGGCGAGAACAAGCCAGGGTGAAGTCCAAGGGCCCTTCATCCCTTTCCCAGAAGATACAAGGGACACAAGCGGGGCAGCCCAGCGGCTGCCTGGGTTGGGGCTGTGGGGGGTGCTTGGCCTGGGAAGGCCTGGGGATGGCACAGGAGCTGATAAAGGGAAGATGAAGGGTTTACAGTGAAACGTCTGTATTCTTTGCCCATCCTCCAATCTCTAGACCATGAGTCTCTCTAGAGAGAGTTTATGGACAGTACATCGTGTACCCTTTGTTCTCTCTTCTCACAAAGAGTAGCAAGATATTCACTGTGCTGGATCTTGCTTTTTTTCCCACTGAATATTTCTTAATTTCCTATTAGTACCTGAAGAGTGTCTTCATTCCCTTTAATTACTGCAGGGTATTCCATGGTATGGATTTACCGTATTTTATTTAACATACGCGTGGATGATTTCCAGTCTTTTGCGGTGAATAGTCTTGTTCAGAGTAAATTATGATTGTTCAGATATATTTGCAAGACAAATTCCTAAAAGTGGAAATGCCAGGTCAAAGGGTGCCCACATTTATAATTTTGAGAAGTGCAGCCAAATTGCTTTTCATGGAGGTAATGCCAGGGTACGCTTTCACTCACAGTGGACCAGAGCCCATTTTCCCATCCCCATGGCTAAGATAGTGAGCTATCAGACTTGTGACTTCAGCCAGTCTGATAGATCAAAAACCATATCTCAGTGTAATGTAATTTTCATTTTTCTCTTTATGAATGAGCTTAAGTATGTTTTCCTATGTTGGATCATTTGACTCTCTCTTTTTTTAAATCTCTTTTTGTGTGAACCTTTTTCATAGCCTTTCCCAGTTTTTCTGTTCAGTTATTGATCACTTATTGATTTGTAAGGAGCCCTTTGCTATGTTATTAGTTATAAATACCCTCCTCAGTTCCTGGTGTGTTTTTTTGAGTTTGCTTATATTTTCTACCATGCATATATATTTTTTTAATTGTTTGTCATTGAACTTATCAGCTTTTTTACCATTTCCTGGGTTTTGTGTCATACTTAGAAAGTCCTTAGGGGAATAGTTTGGACCCACTGAATTTGCTCAGTCAAATACCAGTACCCCACAGGCTGTTTAAAAATGCAGGACTGACTACAAATAATAAATGCTGGAGAGGATGTGGAGGAAAGGAAACCCTTCTACGCTGCTGGTGGGAATGTAAATTGGTGTAGCCACTGTGGAAAACACTATGGAGTTTCCTTAAAAAATTAAAAATAGAGTTGCCATATGACCCAGCAGTCCCACTCATAGGCATATATCTGGAGAAAATGCTAATTCAAAAAGATACTTGCACCTCAATGTTCATAGCAGCAATATTTACGATAGCCAAGACACGGAACCAACCTAAATGTCCATAAATGGATAAAGAAGATGTGGTGTATATATACATATATATATGTATACACACACACACACAGTGAAATTCTGCTCTGCTCAGCCATAAGCAAGACTGAAACAATGCCATTTGTAGCAACATGGGTGGATTTAATAGAGATTATGAGTGAAGCAAATCAGAGAGAGATATCATATGATATCACTTATATGTGGAATCTAAAAAATAATACAAATGAATTTATTTACAAAATAGACTCACAGACATAGAAAACAAATTTATGGTTACCAAAGGGGAAAGCAGTTGGAGGAGGGATCAGTTCAGTTCAGTTCAGTTGCTCAGTCTTGTCCGACTCTTTGCGACCCCATGGACTGCAGCACGCCAGGCTTCCCCGTCCATCACCCACTCCCAGAGCTTGCTCAAACTCATGTCTATCAAGTTGGTGATACCATCCAACCATCGCATTCTCTGTCGTCCCCTTCTCTTGCCTTCAATCTTTCCCAGCATCAGGGTCTTTACAAATGAGTCAGTTCTTTGTATCAGGTGGCCAAAGTATTGGAGCTTCAACTTCAGCACAAGTCCTTCCAATGAATATTTAGGACTGATTTCTTTCAGGATTGACTGGTTTGATCTCCTCACAGTCCAAGGGACTCTCAAGAGCCTTCTCCAACACCCCAGTTCAAAAGCATCAATTCTTCGGCACTCAGCTTTCTTTATGGTCCAACTCTCACATCCATACATGACTACTGGAAAAACCATAGCTTTGACTAGACAAATCCTTGTCAGCAAAGTAATGTCTCTGCTTTTTAATATGCTGTCCAGGTTAGTCATAGCTTTTCTTCCAAGGAGCAAGCATTTAATTTCATGGCTGCAGTCACCATCTGCAGTGATTTTGGAGCCCAAGAAAATAAAGTCTGTCACTGTTTCCATCTATTTGCCACGAAGTGATGGGACCAGATGCCATGATCTTAGTTTTTTGAATGTTGAGTTTTAAGCCAGCTTTTTCATTCTCCTCTTTCACTTTCATCAAGATGCTCTTTAGTTCCTCTTCACTTTATGCCATAAGGGTGGTATCATCTGTGTTTGTGAGGTTATTGATATTTCTCCTGGAATCTTGATTCCAGCTTGTGCTTCATCCAGCCCAGTGTTTCTCATGATGTGCTCTGCATATAAGTTAAATAAACAGGGTGACAATATACACCCTTGATATACTCCTTTCTCAATTTGGAACCAGTCCGTTGTTCCATGTCCAGTTCTAACTGTTGCTTCTTGACCTGCATACAGATTTCTCAGGAGGCAGGTCAGGTGGTCTGGTATTCCCATCTCTTTAAGAATTTTCTACAGTTTGTTGTGATCCACACAGTCAAGGGCTTCGGCGTAGTCAATGAAGCAGATGTTTTTCTGGACTTCTTTTACTTTTTCTATGATCCAACAGATGTTGGCAATTTGATCTCTGATTCCTCTGCCTTTTCTAAATCCAGCTTGAACATCTGGAAGTTCTCGGTTCATGTACTGTTGAAGCCTAGCTTGGAGAATTTTGAGCATTATTTTGCTAGCTTGTGAGGTGAGTGCAATTGTTCGGGAGTTTGAGCATTCTTTGCCATTGCCTTTCTCTGGGATTGGAATGAAAACTGACCTTTTCCAGTCCTGTGGCCACTGCTGAGTTTTCCAAATTTGCTGGCATATTGAGTGCAGCACTTTCACAGCATCATCTTTTAGGATTTGAAATAGCTTAGCTGGAATTCCATCCCTTCCACTAGCTTTATTCGTAGTGATGCTTCCTAAGGCCCACTTGACTTCACACTTGAGGATGTCTGGCTCTAGATGAGTGATCACACCATTGTGGTTATCCGGGTCATTAAGATATTTTTTGTATAGTTCTTCTGTGTATTCTTGCCATCTCTTCTTGATATCTTCTGCTTCTTTTAGGTCTGTACCGTTTCTGTCCTTTGTTGTGCCCATTTTTGCATGAAGTGTTTCCTTGGTATCTACTTTTCTTGTAGGGATCTCTAGTCTTTCCCATTCTATTGTTTTCCTCTATTTCTTTGCATTGATCACTTAGGAAGGCTTTCTTACTTTTCCTTGCTATATCAGATGGATATATCAGATGGAGGAAGGATAAATCAGGATTAACAGGTTGGGATCAACAGATACAAACTACTGTATATAAAATAAACAAGAAGGTCCTACTGGATAGCACAGGGAAGCATGTTCACTATCCCGTAATAAACCATAATGGAAAAGAATATGAGAAAGAAAAAAGAACTAAATCACTTTGCTGCATACCAGAAACTAACACAACAGTGCAAATCAACTACACTTCAGTTAACAAATCAAAACTCAAATGCAGGACTGCAATGTGAAGGTCCTCAGGGAAGGTACAGCTGTGTGGGTCTAATGACCCTGGGTTTGGATATGAGCACAGAGCTGGAACATCGTCAGGTATTCTTGCCTGTGGTTTGAGGTGTGTGGGTGGGATCAAGATGGAGCTAAGATGGGGTACTCACAGAGAGGCCTCTCCTTCCTTGCTGCCTCTCCTGCCCCCCTTGTACAAGTGGTGCCAACTGTAGGCAGGCCAGCCTGTGCCCTACTCTGGCCATTTTGGTCCCTCTTTCCCCACTGGCCTGGACTCCAGGCCACAGGGCCACAGTTCGCTCTGAGGACTCCAGCAGTGACCACTTTCCCCCACCCTGTATTCTCCCCAGAGAGGCCAAGGACCAGGAGCCAAGCCGGCGATCAGCTGCCTGCACTGTGCCCAGGAGGAGAGGGTACTGTGAGTGCTGCCAAGAAGCCTTCGAGGAGCTGCGCAGGGTGAGCTCCTTCCCGACCACACAGCTGCTCCCAGGTGGTCTCTCCGCCCTGGTGAGGTTGGGTGGTCTGCTTGTGTCCCGCCCCAGCCTAGTCTAACGCCCCCCCGCCTCCTCTCACCCCGAGCAGCATCTCCAGAGCCCCCGGCACCAGGGCTTTGCCCTGGAAGCCCACCTGTACGCTGAAGTCGATCGGATCATCGCCCAGCTGAGCCACAGCTTTGCAGACGCCCCCTTCCAGGCCAGCCTCCCTGGGTAAGCACCACCGTGCCACCGTGCCGTGGGTGCCGGGCACAACCGCCTTCTCAGCTCTCCTGCTGCTGCCCCGAGGTGGAGAGGAACCCTCAGGTTGGCGACAGCAGAGACCAGGCTGTGGTCCCTTTCTCACTCCTTCCTTCCCTTTCTTTCCTGCCATCTTCTGTTCTCTTCTTTAGGGGGCGGTCAAGGGAAGGCCTCCATTTGGGGCTTCATCCCATCAGATCAGGATGGACCCCAACCAGAGCTCCCTTCCTAACGGCACAGCTCGGGGCGCAGGGGGAGCAATCCAGCGGCCGCTCTGCTCCTGCCATGTGTCTGGTCACGTGCCTGTCTGGCCTTCCAGAAGTAGGGTAGGGGATTCCTGGATCTTTCCTGTGTAGGTGAAGAGCAGGGTCTTCCTGCTTCTCTAGAAGTTTACCCCAGAAGGGATGGCAGAAGATTTGGCAGAATCCCAGGGCCCTCTGAGCACCCACCGCCCGCTGCCCACCAAGGAGCTGTGGCTTCATCTCCCGCAGCCCCAAGTCTCCACCGCAGGCAGCCTCCCCGGGCTCAGGGTGGACAGCCAGGACCTGTGCTGCTCTCTCTAGCCACCAAAGGGCAGCCTCCTCCATGACTGCCTTATTAAACAGAGCAGCCTCTAACCTGTTCTCTGGCCAGCCCTGACCACGGACTGCAGAGCCAAGAATAGGCCTTTCACCTGGGACCCAGAATGGCAGCTCTTTTCTAAACACCAAACCCCAGAAGGGTAGCACCATGTGGGCCTCCACTGTGCCCCCAGCCTGGGAGGACCCCCACTTGCTCTGGAGTTGAACTCTGTGACCCACTGGTGTTTCTGTCCCCACAGGCAGCCAGGCCCCTTGGCTTCCGACTGTGACCCTCTATGTCCTGAGCCTCCGCCTCCCCACTGGCCCTCCCCTCTCAGGGCAGCGTCTCCTTGGAGGAGGAACGACGGTCATCAGCAGGCCCCAGGTGCCACCGAGCGTGGTGGGACTGTGAGTGGCATGAAGGCAGCAGCAGAGCCTGTGGAGGCAGGCAAGATTCCTGAACCGATAGCGAGCTGCCGGGAGCGGAAGGGGTCAGCTGACAGCTTTGGGGACCCCCTAGAGACCTCAGGCTCTGGGAGCCCTGCTTACCAGGGCCTCCTAACCAGCTCAGGAATTACTGAACTCTCCTCTGGCCCAGAGCTGCCTCATTTTGGCCACAAGCGGAAGGTTCAGTTCCCCGGTGGCAGTGCTGAGAAGAGGCCAGGTGCATCCTGGCCACAAGCCTCACTGTTTGTCCCAAGAGCCCCCAGCCCCTGTGGCACCCCCAGCTCCTGTGGTATCAGGACAACCAGCAGCAAGCACCTTCCCCTTCCAGGCTATGAGCCTAGGTCTCTGGCCTCCCTCCCGCCTGTGCACCACCCACAGGGAGAGACCTGCCTCACCCTCCCAGGCAGCCCCCCAATAGGTTGGCAGAGTGCTGGGCCACACAGGCTCCCTGGCCTGGGGCAGGAAGGCCCCCAGGACCTAAGTGTTCTGAGGGTGCCGCCCCTGGCCCTGCCTCCCAGCAGGCTGAGCAGCTCCGGGCCAGCTGCCAGCCCACCTGCCCTCAGCTGCAGGCACGGAGCCCCCAGGAGGACCTGCAGAGAGCCCGGCTGCCTTTCCCTGCCACCCTCTGCCAGCCAGCAGGCGGACCAGCTGCTCCCGATGGTTCTGGACCTCCCAGCCTCTTCCAGGCCCCTGACTCCCAACCCCAGCCCACCGCCAACAGAGAACTACTTCTATGAGTCCCCGCCCACCCCTGGGCATGCAGCTCTGGGGCCAGACAACTCCCAACTTGAGGGCAAGTTATACGTCAGCTGAGGGCTACACACCCAGCCCAGGCCAACCAGACACACAAGGAGGAGCCGACCCGGAGTCTGGCCCTGGACGATCATGGCCGAGCTCTAGGTGCATTAGATGGAGCCAGTCCTCCCGGCCACCAAGTCTTCAGGGCTGGGGGCCGCCCTCTCCAGCCATGGATCGTGCAGGCGCGGCCAGCTGCTCAGGCCGGGAGGCAGGGGCAAGGTTGGCATAGGGAGGGCCCACAGAGAAGCCAGAGCAGCAGCGCCCTGGCCTGGCCTCCTGTCCCTCTGCAGGCACTTGCTCAGCCAAGAGGGTTAGTTGTCGGTGTTTCCCACCCCCACCCCAGCCTCCTTTCCCACAAGCGTGTGGCTCTCCTACTTTCTGAGATGCCTGCATGTTGTCCCCTCCCCCAGCCCCCCACGCTGGTGCACACAGATCCTCAGGAACATATGAAGCAGAGGAGGGGCTCGGCTGCTCCATTTCCAAAGCTCCCTCCCGCCACACTTACTGGGGGCTTAGCACTGACCCTCCCCTGAGCCCAGGACGTGGCCTGAGCCCCCTCTGGGGCGGCTGCCCACCCAGAGTTCTGTTCCAGGGTCAGTAGCTCACCTGCCAACTTCTGCATCCCCCTCCTTCCCCAAGGACCTCCCCCCACTTCTTTCAGCTGAGCCATTAATCTGGAGACAGGGATGAGTTTGCTATCGATTCTTTGGCCACTTTTTTTTTTATTATTACATCTTGTACTGTGGTTCTTCTCACCCTTCTCTGCCTTTGTGTTTGTCTCTTTAAATGTTGAAGCTCCCAGAAGCCTGGTGCTATTCTGTATCTCATTTTGGAGGAAGAAAGTTGGAGGGGGGGGGTGGCGCCTAGATGCAGGTGAGGACCTGAGTTGTTATTGTGGAAATAGAACGGCTGTGTATACGTTGCTCACAGAAATCAGGTTTGGCCTTTTCATGCCATCCCGTTAAATTTCACAATTAATCTTGGTTCAGAAGATGTAAAAGAAATTTATTAATAACAAACAGCAAAGAGATGGGGCTGGTGTGTGATGTGTCTTGATCTGCCCTTCAGGGCCTTGATCTGCCCTCCAGAGACCCATGCAGGCTGACAGCCCAGCAGATACAGACAGAACAATGAGGTAGCAAGCTGGTGCCACCTGCAAGTGGGAGAGCGTGTGTGCGTGCCACCGCCCTCTGCAGACCTAGCTCCAGAGGGCTCAGGGGAGGTGGGAGTATGCCTGTCCAGTCTGCTCAAGTCACTCACTGGCCCTGCTGCCCACCTCGTAGTTGCCTGAAGGGGGCGCACTTGCCACCCACTCCCAAGGAAAACACCTTTGCTCTAATGAACCAGGGCTCCAGGTCCTCTCTGCCTGGAGCCCAGACAGTAGCTTCTTTCCAGGCCTCATGTGTACATCTCTTTTTCTACAACTCAGGGGCATGCCTCGTCCCCCACTGCCTTTTCCGCAACACTGCCACTTGAGTAGGGAGCTCCCCCGCCCCTTTCTCAGACCTCTGAGAGCCTCATGTGCTATTCACTCAAAGACCGACACACCAGGTCGTGACGCCCTTGTCACCGTCTGCCCGGGACCTCGCATCCAACTATATGGCCTTCCCCTCCCATTTCAACAACTTGATGTGACATCTGGACGTCCCATCGCTGCCAGGCCAAGCCCCAACGTTACATCTCCCTGCCTCCAGGTCTCTGTTCTGGCTTCTAGGATGTCAGCTGAGAGAGGAACCCAGGCCACCTGAGTCCAGAGCCAGGACAGCGAGGTGCTGCTTGACACAAGCCCCTTGGTGGCTCCCCCGCACGGGCACTGTTCACACCTCCTTCCCCTCCCTTCACTTGGATTGATTCAGCAGCTTAAAGAGAGCTCCCTTCTGTTCTCTGGCTACATCTTGCGGTCTACAGCCACTGCCTCCGTGCCCGAACCTCCTGCCCCGTCCAAACCTCCGCGGTGGCTCTATCCGAAGCACTCCACTAGGATCGTCCCTTCCAAGGTCACCTCGGAGAACCTGATAATGACCAAAATTGGCATCCTTTTCCTTTTCCCCACCTTGTTGGAAACTGGCTCCCCTGCTCCCGCTGACCTCAGGGTCCCCTGCCTTCCCCCAGCCTCTGCCCTCTCTACCACGGGCACTGGTTCCCTCAGCAGCCCCAGCCCCCAGCCCTCATTGCCTCTCCAGATGTGAGTCTGGGCCCTTGTTCTCACCTCCCTACTCTGGTTCTTTCAGTGAATTGGGAGCTCCACCCCGACTCCCTTCTGGGTTCCAGGCTTCACCCATGCTGGGTGAGAAGGCGGGAGATTTAGCCACACTCAACACAAGTCCCTTTACTACCCTGGGTCTTGGTTTCCTTATCTTTAAGTGGGGTTCTTGTGAGATGATTTCAAGGGTCCTTCCTCCAATAATAAAAAAAACTGCCACCTCCTGTGAATCCCTTGTATGCCTGCTGTCCTACTTGCCTCAAAGGGACTCACCTAGAACTCAGTCCCTGCCCGCCCCGTCTTACAGCTCTCCCACTTTCTCTAGCAGCCCCAGGCCCTCCTGTTCTCTCTCCCTGTTGACCCTCCTCCCCTTAACCCACCTTGCCTCCCTGTCTTCTCCACCACCTGCTGCCAGACCACCCTGGGCCATCCAGACCCCGTGTGCCCACTCTTAGGCCCTGACCTGACCCTTGACAACAGCCAGAATGCTCTTCAAGGCACAGCCTCCATATTCTCCATGAATCCTGTAGACTTCAAGCCACGCAGGCCTGAGTTCAAATCCAGGTCCTGCCACTCTGTGACCCCGGGCGCACTCCTGAAAGTCAGCTTTCTAAATCTAAAGAATGGAAGTAAGAGTCATTGCCACCTTACTAGGGAGTCAGAATGAAGTCTGGGTCTTCCCCTGGTGGCTCAGTGGTAAAGACTCCACCTGGGAAGACCCCACATTCCTCGGAGCAACTAAGCCCATGGGCCACAACTGTTGAGCACATGCTCTATCGCCTGGGAGCTGCAACCACTGAGCCCATGTGTCACAACTACCGAAACCCGCGTGCCCTATAGTCTGTGCTGCAACAGAAGCCACCGCAACGAAAAGACTGCACACCACAACCAGAGAGTGGCCCCCGCTCGCTGCAACTAGAGAAAACCCACGCAGCAACAAAGACCCAAGCACAGTCAAAAATAAATATTAATAAACAAATATATTTTAAAAGAATTAAATACGTTGGCGAGGTGCGTGGCACATTGTAAAGTGAACGTGAAAGTGAAGTCGCTCGGTCGTGTACGACTCTTTGGGACACCATGGACTGTAGCCTACCAGGCTCCTCCGTCCGTGGGATCTTCCAGGCAAGAGTACTGGAGTAGGTTGCCATTTTCTTCTCCAGGAGATCTTCCCAACCCAGGGATCAAACGCAGGTCTCCCGCATTGCAGGCAGACGCTTTACCATCTGAGCCACCAGGGAAGACTCATTGTAAACACTCAACAAACTATTATTTCAACCCCCACCAACACAGACACACCTGCAAGTCCTCTCTTCTAGAAATTTCAATGGAGCTGATTTTCACTCATTTCTCTCGTTAATGGCTTGCTGACCCAGAGTCGCATCTCCAGTGTAAATTTGTGGATGAAGCCGCTAAAGGATTGTATGAGACACTCCATCCCTGAGCTCCCCGACTTTCCAACAGCTGGTTCTCCGCAACTCCAGGAGGATCCCTTGCATTGGGCAGACGTAGCGGTGGAGCACTGTGCTTTTGGGCCTTTGGGTGCACAATCGCGATGCACGACTCCAATGCAAGAGACACCGGTTTAATCCCCGGGCCAGAAGATCCCACATGCCTCAGAGCAGCTGTCCATGGGCCACAACTACTGAGCCTGTGCTCTAGAGCCCAGGAGCCGCAACTACTGAAACCCAAGTACCCGAGGGCCTGTGCTTCACAAGAGAAGCCACCACAATAAGAAGTCCCAGCACCACAACTAGCGAGTAGCTCCCGCTCACACCAACTAGAGGAAAGCCCACGCAGCAGCCCAAGACTCAGAGCAGCCATAAATAAATAAATAAGTGAATGAAAAGGAGGAGGCCATCCAGACAGCTAGGAGGCTGAGACTGAGGCTTCCCTCCAAGAGATACTCGAATGACAATAGCAGTCATCTCCTGGTTGCAAAGG
Source organism: Capricornis sumatraensis (assembly GCF_032405125.1). NCBI lineage: Eukaryota > Metazoa > Chordata > Mammalia > Artiodactyla > Bovidae > Capricornis > Capricornis sumatraensis. The sequence continues at coordinate 94,615,085 of NC_091076.1, forward strand.
ATGGTGATGAGACGTGGGAGGCGGCAGAAGGAACTCCTTGTTCTAGTCCTGTGGGCATTTCCCTACTCCCCAAGCTCTCAGTATCATGTCATCAGTCTGGGTAGAGGGGACACTGAGGCCCCCAAGCTATAAAGGAGTCCCTTGGGTTTTGGACAACGGCCAGGAGCTAGTTTCTTCCTTGGCACTGTAAGGGCGACATGAACACTGAGAGCTCAGGGTGAGTGAACCCTTCTGTCACCAGGCGCTGTTCTGAGCTCCAGAGGCTCGTCCACACAGTTATCCCTCTGCAGCACTGTTGGGGAGCACTTTTGAAGCCCCATTTCCCAGGTGAAGAAACGGAGGCTCAGAGAGATTGGGGGATTTGCTCAAGGTCACACAGCTGTTAACCAGGATTGGGACGCCAGTGGGTTTCCTAGAGCCCTTTCCCACCGCGCACCCTGCCTCCTTGCCTGGCACGGCCTCTGCTGCAGGCCTCTCAGACTAGGCGGGGGTCTGGGGGGCCTCTGTCAGCAGGATCCCTGCCCACTGAGCCACCCCAGGATCAGGGCAGCAGACTCCCTGCACCTGCTGCTGGGTGGGACTAGGTCTTCGCCTCACATCAGCCCAGCTTGGCCCCTGTGCAGAAAAATTTGAAGGAAAAATTGGCTGAAGGGCAGGAAGAACTGCACAGAGGAAGGAGGCCTCAGCCTCCTGACAGTCAGGGGTTCCTGAGGGAAGGCTCTTGGGGGGACCAGAGCCTAAGAGCTCCCCCAGAGGGTGGCCCAAGGGTGGTGTCAAGACAATGGCCACCAACCTCTGGTTTCTTCCGAGCGGGGGAAACAAGCGATGGGCAGAGGGTCCAAAGGAGCGGCCACAGCTGTGAGGTTGTGGGGGGGCACTCCTCCAGGAAAACTAACCTCTCTTTGAGGGGGAGGCACAGGCCCTGCCCTCAGGGCCCCCAGTCTAAGGTGAGAACCTGTCCTTGTGACAATCCCCACCCACCCCCCTCCTTTCCCAGTCTGAGGAAAGGCCGCTTGCAGCCCCTGACCTCAGCAGGGAAGTTGGGTGAGGGATCTGAAACAAGCCTTCTGATTGGGCAAGGTGTGCAGCTGGCATCAGAGCTAACCCTGAGGACAAGATTCAGGGAGGGGCCTCAGGGCAGGGAGTGGGATATGATCAAGGGAAGGTCAAGATGTCCAGCTGGGAACCCAGGGAGATAAGGGGCTATTGGAGGCCAACAGGCCATACACTTGAGCACCAGTGGAGCTGGTCCAGAAAGCTACCAGAGGCATGTCACTCAGGGTCAGCAAGTTCTCCCCAGCAAGCAGCCCCAGGAACCACGGCCACAGAGTCAGGAATGTGCCTCAGCTTGGGGGTCAGGGCCACAGACTGGGGTCTCTGTGTGGTCTTGGGCATGTTGGGGAGGGGGATCCAGACTGTGAAATGACAAACCCCACCCCTCCTGGGAGGCCCTGTAGCATGGTGAGGATAGGGTACTACAGGCTCACCTCGGTGAGTGGGGGTGAAGGGTGGGCCAGATGGAGTAGATGGGCCAGTCCCTTCCACGTCCCAGACAGAAGGCAGAGGTGAGAATACGGGGAGGAGGGTGACCTTGGAGAATGGGATATGCCCCTCACCACCCAGCTGTTTGGGAAACTCTCGCAGCTTCTTGGAGCCTTAGTTTCCCTACCTGTAAAGTGAGAAGCATGGTCTCCCCGTCCTGGATAATTGTAGGTTTCCAGGGAATATCACACAGTAGGTCCTAATTCCCCAGAGCCCATACATCCTGGAGGAGGTTTCCAAGATGTCTCCAGGATGAAGGATCAATCAACTCGGGCTTGCTGCGCATCTGGGTCTGGAATAGCAGGTGGTTGGATAGGGGGAAGGGGAGTCGCCCTGTTCCCAGCATTGATGTCAGAGCCTCCTGGGAAATCGCCTTCTCACTTCTCCTGGGCCTAAAATAGAGCTGGGGGCGGGGGGGGGGCTGTCACAAGCTAAAGGCAGCACCCTCCCTGACAGAGGCCCTGGGTCCCCAGGGAAGCAGAGGACCCAGCAAGGGGCTCCCTGTGTCCACTCCTGTTCCTTCCTCAGTGACCTGTGGTTGTCCATTGTGGGTGCAAGGATGCTCTGGCCTGGGGCTCAAAGTCAAGGCGAGGCCTCACCAGCGGACCTCATGTGTTACCTCACCTTATCCCATCTTTGGCTCCCGGGACCCTGTAGCAGGGGTCAGACATCCCGAGCCCCAGTGGGAACCCATCTTGCTTGGGAGTCTGGGAGCTGAGCTGAGGGCCCAGCTGGGGAGGTAGGCACAGAGGCCAGATGGTCTGTAGCCAGGGCAACCTAGTCTGGCAGAGAGGGGAGGCTGTGGGCTCCAGAGATATCTTCTGCTCCTCAAAGATGTGGACTGCCAAAAGGGAGGGACAGATAAAGGGACACGCTACCCTCATGTGAATTACCTGGCTAGTCTATGCATCTGGGGGAAGGGGAAGCTATCAGGGCACCCTGTGTGAGGCACTCAGCCCAGACAGGGGAAGCCAGCCTCCTCGGAGGTCGGCAGCAAAGCCAGAAGACCCCGGGGTATCATCCACCCAGAGAAGGAAACTGCTGGATAGAAAGGGGTCTGGTTTGAGAGGACCCCGAGTGCCCTGCTCGGCCGCGGGAGATCGCAAAGGCCCGAGGCGGCTGTGGGCCACAAGAGCTCTGCCCCTCACTCCTGCCCCTGGCTCCCCAGCCTTCGGTGAGCGGCGCTTGGGGCTGGTTCCAAGGAAGCCCCCTCCTGGGTTTGAAGCCGGAGCGGGGAGCACCGAGGCACGGCAGCCGTGGATCTGCCCCTGAAGGGCCATCTCCGGCTCAGAGCCCGGGGGTCCCTCTGTACCCCGCCTCCCGCCCTCTACGAACCGACGGGTCCTCGCAGCTCCCCAAGCAAGGGCGGCTGAGGAGGGGACCGCGAGGTGGACACCGGCGCGCCCCGCCCTGCACCTGCCGAGGGGCGAGGAGGGGCGGGAAGGCCGGTCCCGGGCGGGCGGCGCCTCTTTTGTCCTCGCGCCGCGGCGGCCCCGGCCCTGCCCGGCTGGGGGGGTCCGCGGGGGGCGGAGGCGGGCCCTCGGCTCACGTGCTCGCCGCTCGGCTCTTAACCCGGCCCGCCGCCCCGCCGGGATGGCCGCGGCCGGAGCGCGCTGAGCCGGGCGCCCTCCCCGCCGCCTCCCGCCGGCCCGCGCCCCCCGCCCGGCCGCCCGGCGCCCCCGCCCGCGCCGCCCGCAGCCCGCGCCTCCCCGCCCTCCGCTCCTCCCGCCCGCCCGCGCCGCGCGCCGCCGCAGCCCCCGGACCCCGAGGATTATGAGCGAGCCATGAGGCGGCTGCGGCGCTGGGCGCTCGCGGCGCTGCTGCTGCTGCTGCTGCTGCCGCTGTTCCCCTCGCCCGGTGAGTGACCCCCGCCCGGCCCGGCCCCGGCGCCCCCTCCCTGCCCCCGCCCCGGGTTTTGCGGCAGTTTCTGCTGCAGCCACCTTTTCTGCAGTGCTCGGGGTGACAGCCGGTCCAGAGCGCGGGGGGCGGGGGGCAGGGGAGGAGGGAGGGTGCAGGCACCCACCTGTCCCCATCTGGCCCCCACCGCGGCCAGCCCCCTGTCGCCGGCCGTGGAGTCTGCAGGTCTCTGCGGCTTTGCGGGGAGATGGGGTGGGGGGGCAGTCGTGACGGCCGGGCTGGAGTGCAGCAGCTCCTGGCCCCTCTCCCCTTCTGCAGGGCCGCAGGTCCTCCCACCCAGAACGCCCCCACCCCCGGGCTCCAAGGGCCTCAGCAGAGTGGGGGAGGGGCGTGCCGTACCCACCCCGTGCCCTGGTCTCTTGCCCCACCGGTGGGCATCCGTCTGCAGCCATGGCCTTCTCTCCCCAGGTGTGGGGACCGGGGGTCCTGCTGGAGCTCTGCGCTGGAGAGTCTCTCCACACTTGGGGGGCCCGGAAGCCCCGGAGGTCACAGAGCCCAGCCGTCTGGTGGGGGAGAGCTCCGGGGGAGAGGTCCGAAAGCAGCAGTTGGATACCAGGGTCCGCCAGGAGCCTCCGGGTGGCCCGGTGAGTGGGGGGGACGGTGAGGCCAGGGGGCTGAAGCAGGCCTTAGAGCCCAGGGGCGACCACCGGGCAGCCTGGGCTTGGGCACCTTCCCTTCCGTGCAATGGGCTACCCAGAGGGTGCTGGAACCCACTAGTGGGAGCACCTGCCTGCCCCTCTCCAGGCCCCCTCCCATCAGGGTGGGGATTCCCTGCCTTCAGAGGACCCAGAAGGCCCAGGGCTCAGTCCAGCCTTGGTCAGCCTTCCACCGGCCCCCTCTCCTGTCCAAATAAGCGATCCTACACCACATGGAGCTTGGGGAGGGCAGTGAGAGGCAGGAGGAAGCAGCTAAGAACCAAGTCAGAGGTTAGGGCTCCTGGGTTTCTGCCACAGCCACTCTCAATGGGCTTTCGGAGGGACCAACTTAGTGCTTGCTTCTGCCCCCTGTGCAATGAGAGAACCACTGTTCTCCTCCCCTTTCTTGCTGTGGGTGGGGCCTTGGTAAAAGGTTCAAGACCCCAGGCTCACTCACAAATGCCAACTCCACTCACCCCCTGTCCCTTTCAGCTGCCAGGCCCCTCCTGCCTCCCTGAGGAAGGTTAGAAATGAAGGAGATTAATTGCAATTAATAATTAATTAATATCATGTGAATAATAATCACCCAGATGGAATATTCATTCAGCACGCCTCGGCTCTCCAGGAGCTCGAAGCTGAAAGTTAGCCAGGCCAACGGGGGCGGCAAGGGCGGGATGGCGAGGCCTGGCAGAAACAGGAGGAGTAGAGAGACTCAGAGGAAGGGTACCACCAAGGTCTGGGAAGTTTTGGCAGCTGGGAGTGGTGGGAGGTGAATCGAGCTGGGCAGAGAGAGGAAGGAGGGAAACGGAGGCTAGCATTATGGACATCTGTCAGACTGGCATCTGGCCCTGCCTAATGTACTTGGTTAAAAGCCCTTAGGGGGGGTGGAGGGGGCTGTGGGGGTGCAGGGGGAGCTAGTCGGGAAATGGAATGTAGCAGGAAGGCAGCATGCATAATAGATGGACCATCACTCAGGGCAGTGCCTGAGAGAGCAGGGGAGGGGGTGTTTAATGGTCCTGAGCAGCGAGGCCTGGGAGAGGGGCAGAGGGGAGGGGGAGAGGAAGGTGGGCTAGAAGGGAGGGTAAGGGGATAGAGGCTGCCCGGGCTCCCTGGCAGGTGGTAGATGGGCAGTAGGGATGGTCCCAGGGCCAGGGATGGGGTCATCCTGGCTGGGTTTTGTCCTCAGTCCGACTTTCTCCCCTGGTGCCTCCCTGCCTGTGAACCATGGCTGGGAGCTGACTTCTGTTGCAGGCTTCTGGGTCTCCTGATTGGTATCCTAGGGGATGTCCAGATTGTAGGAGGGGCTGTCGCCACAGTGGGATCAGAGGACAGGGATGAGGGAAAGCTGGGGGGCCAGGGAGGAATGAAAAGCGGGTGCTCCTTCAGCTTAGTGCTCCCTGAAGACAGAGTCCCAGGCAGGATTCTGAGGTATGGTGGTGCCTGTGATGGAGGGGAGACCAGGATGGGTGCGACTAGACTGGATGGGATACACAGAGGATGGGGGAATCTCTTTGGGTGTTGCTCTGCTGGGTAAATGACTGGCATGTGTGGGTGACCAAGTCTGAATAAGCCAAACAGGGTGTCTGGAGGGCAGGAGTGGAGGGTTCTGTGGATCTGTGGGTCACAGTCACCTCCAGTGGGGATCTCTCTCCCTTCCCTTGGACCTCACCTCAGCCTCCCCAGGAGGCTGACTCATTGTCTTGCCTTGTGTGTATTTGTTTCCCCCGAGGTGGACTTCTCACAGCTCTGTAAGGCAGGCAGGTAACTTTTGTTTACCCATTTTGCAGATGCGCAAACAGGTTCAGAGATGTTAAGATGTTAACTTGCCCAAAGTCAATGAGATCTTTAAATATATCTATATATCGATACATAGATCTGGCTACACCAGGTCTTAGTTGCAGCATGAGAACTCTTAGAGTCGGCATGTGGGATCCAGTTCCCTGAGCAGGGATCGAACCCAGAGCTTGAGGAGCACAGAGTCTTGGCCACTGGACACCAGGGAAGTCCCAATGAGACCTTTATCAGTGGAGTGATTTTCTCCAAGACCAGGGCTCTTCCCATGGTGCTGTTCTGCACTCTCTGGATTTAGGCACAGGCGGCACTTTCCAACCCTACCCAGCACAAGGTGGAGGAGGATCAAGGGAGACAAGATGAGATGTCTGGAATATTCCCTCCTCACTGGAATGCCTCCCGCTCCTGCTGGGCATTTCTCCCTGGAGCACTTTTGGCCTCAGAACCTCAGGGGCTCTTGGTGGAACCTGCGCAGCCCTGAGCCCAGTGTCCCAAAGGAAGTGCCCCCCAACCCCCGCCACTGTGTGGTTTTGTCCAAAGTTCTTGCACCCATTTGGGACCTCAACCCAAGCAAGTTGTTGGGGCGGCAGCAAGGTCTCCATCTGCTATGGGTCACATGGTGAGTTGCTGGCTGGCAGGGTGAGATAGGGGGATCTGGGGTGCTCACCTGCTCCAGCCTTGGGCTGGCCACTGCACCTTTCTGAGCCCTAGTTTCTGGATCCCTCAAATCAAGATGATAACATTCATCTCAGACCCACCCACTGCCAGGAGGTGGTGATGGGGAAAGACTCCTGACTTTTGTGAGCGGGGACCAGGGAGAGGGAAGCTGGCCAGGAAGGAATTAGAAGCAGGGGGAATTAAAGCTTAAATTTACTGGGCCCTTGGTGGGGTAGACACTGTTCTGCCTTTGTGTCTTATTAATTTATGACATCCTCAACTCAGTTCCAGGAGGTGAGGATATTATTATTCCCATTTCACAGATGAGGAAATAGGCACAGAGAGGTGAAGTACTCCAGGTCACACAGCACTTAAGTAGCATGTCCAGATTGATTTTCAGGGCAGCCCTCTTAGCCAGTGCATGCTGGCCTCTCGCTCAGGGGTACAGCAAAGAGGGGGCCAGGGGCCTCTGCCCTCTTTGCCACAGCTCTCTTCAACACCTCACTTCTGTCCGGTTTGCAAGCAGGCTGGGCCAAGGGCCAAGAGGTGGGGGAGCTTCTGGAAGCGCAGAAACTTGTGATCAGCAGGAGGCTGCAGCTGGGAGTGAGGTGGAAGAGTGAGCTGGGCCACAGTGTATAGTCGAGCTGGTTGTTCACTGCACAGGGGTACCTGGGTCAGTGGGCTGAATGAATTGGAGGCTGTATGTGTTCTGAAAGGATCAAGCTGCTATGTGGGCTGTGCCTCCCCCTGGAAAAACCCAGCCTCCTTCAGAATAAAATGGAGGGCAGGATGTGCGTTACTGAACAGAGGGGTGAAGGGTCCCAGGGCTGTGAGTCAGCTGGAGGAGGGGACCTCAGTCACTGGGTTGCGCTCCTGTGAGGGCTGTCCCGACCATCAGTTGCCACCCGGAAGCCCTTGACCAAGGGTGTGTGCCGCAGTGTTCATGCTGTCTTGCTGCAGAGGGTTGGGGGGCAATTAGGCAAGCCTTAGTTCCCCTGCCCTTGCAAGACGGCAGTCACGGGCAGGGAGCCACAGGATCTGTGCCTGGAGCCCTAGAACCCGCCCTGAGCCAAGGCTGTGCTGTGGTTTCTGTGGCCAAGGTCACAGCTCTGCCCTGGGGTCAGAGGCAGGAGGGGGTTCCTGGAGGAGGCTGGTGGCTGGAAGCCAGGGCTAGGATCTGCGCTGAGTCCAGCTTGCTCCAGGGAGGGCCATGAACCAGCCCTGCCTTGAGGTTGGGCAGAGAGAATACATTCAGGAAGCTCAGTTTCCATTTGAAAGGCTACGCCTGTGGCTTGAGGCAGGACAGCTTTTGTGAGTCCTGGCTCCCCTGCTTCTGACTGAGTGACCTGGGCAAGCCTTCTGAACCCTAACTTCCCCACCCATGAGATGGGGTAACAGTGGTCCCTACTTTGCCAGACTGCTGGGAGGATTAGAGGAGATGATGGGCGTCAGGTGTCCTGCCTGGGATCCGGCAAGAGCAGATGTTCAACATCTGTCAGGCCTGCCCTCCCTCCCGGGCCTGTGGCAGGAGCGTTGGATGCCAGAAACAGGAGCTAGGGCGTTTAGGGTTACCTGTCAGACTCCGGGCAGGTTTGCAGCAGCGGCGGGGGGCCGGCGGGGGGGGCAACATGGCAGGCGTCTTGAGTCCTCTCCAGCCAGACTAACCTGTGGACTTGGCCTCACCTAAGCGCCCCTCCTGATTGCCTAGAGGGACCCAGCTGCCCAGACTCTGTCCCCAGAGAGACTAATGACCCTGTAAGGAAGTGACTCTGTCTTCAAGCATTTAGGTCAAATTCCCTTATCAGAAATTGCCCCAACTGTGCTTACTCCCCGGGACTCCCATGGTCCTGCTGAAAAGTGGAGCCTCATTGCATCTTGAGGGACCAGGGCAGGGAACGGCGAGGGGGATTTCTCCCAGGTCGGGGCTCCTGCCTCTCTGGCTCCTCCCCATCTGCCACCACCAGCCCACATGGTTTATCCAACTCCTCAAAGCTCAGTTCCGCTGGAACATTTACACTTCTTTCTTCATTTATTATTACTAACCCTTGTGAGATGGCTCAGACGGTAAAGAATCCACCTGTAATGCGGGAGACCTGGGTTCTATCCCTGGATTGGGAAGATCCTCTGGAGAAGGGAACAGCTACTTACTCCAGTATTCTTGCCTGGAGAATCCCATGGACAGAGGAGCCTGGAGGGCTGCAGTTTATGGAGTCGCAAAGAGTTGGACATGACTGAGCGACTAAGCACAACCTTTGTGAGAATAACCTGTTAAAGAGGGCTTTCCTTTAGTCCTCATGACAACATCATTTTACCAGTGGGGAGACTGAGGCTCAGAGAGGGTAAGCAGCTCACTTATTCTTTCTGATTCCTTTCCTACAACATAAGTGTAGGGGATCCTGGGCAGGAAAAAGGGCGGGTGCAGCTGGAGCCCCAGGGGCCTACACACCACCCCTGTGAAAAGTTGAATCAGTGACCAAAGAAATCAGTGTGCCCGAGGGTCCAGGAGTAGAGGGGAGCCAGAGCCCTGTCAGGAAGATCCACTGGGCAAGGGATAGGCTACCCACTCCAGTATTCTTGGGCTTCCCTTGTGGCTCAGCTGGTAAAGAAATCACCTGCAATGTGGGAGACCTGGGTTCAATCCCGGGGTCGGGAAGATCCCCTGGAGAAGGGAAAGGCTACCCACGCCAGTATTCTGGCCTGGAGAATTCCATGGACTGTATAGTCCATGGGGTCACAAAGAGTCAGACACGACTGAGCCACTTTCACTCCACTTCAGAGCCTTGTCGGATGGGTGGGTGGAGGCTTGTGGTCACAGACAAGGATGAGGAAGAGAAGGTCCTGGAAGAGATGGAGGTTCAGAGGGAGGGGTTCAGGTTGCTGTGTGAGGAGTAGTGCCTGGATGTTCGAATTTTGGGGCATTTGTGAACCAGAAAGGCCTTTAACCTCCTCCTCCCCAGGACTTTCCAAGACTCCTCCCCAAGACTCTACACCTCCCCATAGGTGTAGAGAGGAGCCCTGGCACCTGTATTATCATTCTAGAACTCCAGCAGGGTCTTTACCTCCTGACCTCTGCATCCTATCTGGTGGTGGGCAAGCAGATGCCTGGAGAGTGGACCAGCTGGCGACAGGGAAACCTCGGGGTGGGCAAGGTCACCGCAGCCGGGTGGTCACAGCGCCCGTGAGCGACAGGAACGCCAGCCGGAGGGTGAGCCTTGACCCAGCGCCTCCCCAGTGTGGCCCTGGGCCAGTCACCTCCAAGTATCCCTCCCTGGCACTTATAAAATGAGCACCAGACGGCCTGGGCGGGTTGAGATCAAATGAGCCTGAGCACGTGGGAGCCAGTGGCCGAGGAGCAAGAGGCAAGCTCAGGGCACGGGGTGGAGGCCCAGTCGGCTGTCACCAGCAGCTGGGTGCAGGGGAGGACGGCAGTCAGGGACACTAGGGGCTCCCAAGGGAGGGACTGAGGGGTCACAAGAGAGGTCAGGGTCGGGCTGGGCTGGGGCAGGAGCCCAGCCACGTTAGGAGCAATTGGGTTAATAGAACATGAGCTGAAATCTTAACTGGGGGTGGGAGGGCGGTTAGGACTCTGGTGCCAGCTGAAGCCCCCTTCCAGCCACCTGGGGTACAGAGGTCCTGGGGACTGAGGTGGGTTTGCCTGATCTTTCCCTTGCTGCAAACGAGGGGTGTCCCCATCGTGTCCCCCACATTGGGCCAGGTCAGGCAGACCTGCACAGCTATGCACTTTCCATCCCCTTTCTCCTGGGCCTGCCTCCCAGCCCCCACAGCAGCCCCTGCACTGCCCCAGGTCTGAGCCCTTTGTCCTGCTGGGACACAGACACAAGCTGCTGGGGAGGCGCCCAGTCCCGTTAGGCCCTGCCAGGTAGGGAGGGGGCCAAGGCCTGGGCAGGCTACAGAAGGGCTGGGGACAGAGGGGACCTGGGGTCTGCTCCCTCGCTGATCTGGCTTTCTCCACAGGGGGTGGTCAGCTTGGTCCTCACAGAGAGCGGGGAGCCTGGTGGGTTAGCTCACCGACTTCCTTAGTGGGGGAGATTCTGCAAGCACCAGGGTCGCCCCTTCCAGAATCCTCTGAGCCCAGACAGCCTCTGCCACACAAGCCAACCTCACAGGCTTGCATCTAGGCTCCTCTTACCATTTTCAGAGGAAAAAGTCTGAACTCAGAGAAGTTGCTGGATTATCCCTGAGGCCCCCAGCTTCCGAGAGTGGAATCAAGGCAAGGGGCCTGGACAGGTTGCTCGCCTGGGTGGCCAGCATAGGGGCAGGAACAAAGGCTTGTCCCTGGGCCAGAATAAACGAGTAGAAACAGACCTAAGGGCAGGAGAGAAAAGAGGTGGTCCAGACAGGGATGGGTGGGGAAGGCAGAGAGAGTCTAAGTCCCCCAAGGGGAGAGGGAGGGCAGGGATGGGCCAGACCAAGGAGGTAGGCACTGGGGACAGAGCTGGTCGGGGCCCAGAGGCAGGGGAAAGCAGAGATGACCCAGGCCAAGGTGGGGAGAAGGAAGCAGTGACTCCTTGTCCTTGACTTTCTATTTCAAGTCTAATCGATGCTCTAGGGGCTCAGGATGAGGCTTGGAGCTTCAGTCAACCTGGGATGGGGTGAGTCCGTGTCCTTGGGACTCAGAGGGGTGCCGACCCAGGCTCTGGCCCTTCTGCACTCTCACCCTGATTCCCAGGGCCTCTCATGGACACTGGGCCACTTCCACCTTACCTCACCTTCCGGGTGAAAAGGCCCCAGAAGCTGATTCCTGAGGCTTGAGTCCCAGCTCTACCACTTCTTAGTCTTATGGCCATGGGCAAGTTAGTTAGCCTCTCTGTGCCTCAGTTTCCCCATGTGTCAGATGAGGATAACAGTAGCATCTATTCCATTGGGTTGTTTGTTGAGAAGATCGAATCTGATGATACTTAAAGTAGTTTAGGCTTCCCAGGTGGTGAAGGGGTAAAGAATCCATCTGCCAATCCAGGAGATGCAGGGGGCACAGGTTTGATCCCTGGGTTGGGGAGATCCCTTGGAGGAGGAAATGACGACCCACTCCAGTGTTCTTGCCTGGAAAATTCCATGAACAGGAGACTGGCGGGCTACAGTCTATGGGGCTGCAAAGAGTTGGACAGGACTTAACGACTGAGCATGCACATGTGAAGTATTTAGAACAGTGCCTGGCACATACTAAGGGCGCATGAAGAGAAGTCTAGGCAGTTGACCAGGAAGCCGCCTCGCTTTTGTGACATTGGGGCTCCCGTCCTTCTTGTAACCTACTCCCCCCCACAAAAAAAGACAGCCAACAAACTTCCTCACATCTGTACAGCTTGGTGGTGGGCCCCTCATTTGGGGATCTGGATTTTAGCCTTCTTGAATGGACGGGCGTGAGAAGGCTCCAGCCTCGGGTAGGCCCTTCTCCTGCTTCCAGATTTCTTGTAAGACCTAAGGCTTGCTGTGGGCATGGGAGCTCAGAAGGCCGACTCCCACTCAGCCTAGACTCTCCTGCCCCTTCTTATCTCAGGGTCGCTTTCCTTCCAGGCTCACTAGCTTCAGCTCTGGAGCACTGCCCCCGCCCCCGCCCCCACAGTAGCTGGGCACCCAGGCCTGGGAGGGCAGCCATCTTGCTCAGGCCTGGTACGTTGCCATGACAACCTGGAGCCGCCCAGCCCCACTGCAAAGGCCCCTCTGAAAAATTTATCGGGAAAACTTCCGTGTTTAAAAATTAACCATGGGATTGAAATATTAAAGATGAACTGCTTTGGGCGAGGCAGAGGGCAATGGACTTGAGGGTAGAGGAGCCAAGTTCTTTCCTCCTGACAGACTGGTATTTGCCCATCACCCCAGCTTCCAGGGGCCCTTCGATCAATTCTAACCCTGTCTGGAGCGTACAAGGCCTCCTCCATAAATTGAGGCTGCGGCCAATGTAGGGAGGGGGACATAGGGAGGAAGTGAGGGACCTGCTTCAGTGGGGCCTGGGGGTCACACTGCACCCCATCTCCTGTTGGCCTCTTTCCCATGATACTTCTGGGGGCCTCCCTTTAGTCCACGTGGGGGTGGCCCTGCCAACAGCAGGGAGGGTCTGGTGTGAGGCAGTGGGCAGGCTAAGCTGCCTTGGTCCTTCCCTGCTGCTCCTGTAGACTGGCCCCAGGGAGGCACCTACACCAGAGAGCATGGGCTGGCACCCAGAGAGCAGGGAGGTCAGTGCCTAAGGATGCCCATGCCTGCCCCTCCACCTCACGAAAGGACAGGGTCTTGGAGGAAGATGAGCTTGGAGGAAAGCATCTTCCCTCCAAATCAGTGGTCCCCACAGCTGCCGGGCCTGGGCCATCCCCTCCCCAGGGCTGCTGCCTGTACCCCGGTTTCCCTGGTCCCCCAGATCCCGCCTCCAGGCCTCCCCAGGTCGACTCCCCTTCTGCCTTCCCTCCTTTCCCCCAGCCTGTCCATCTGGCCCAGGTGAGCTTCGTCATCCCAGCCTTCAACTCCAACTTCACTCTGGATCTGGAGTTGAACCAGTGAGTGTGGCCTGGAGTCCAGGGGCTGAGCACTCCGCGGGTGGGCAAGGCATGCCTGGGCTGGGGGCTGGGCTGGGGCAGGGGGCCTGGATCTGAGCGGGGTTGGGTCCCAAGCAGGACCCAGCCCCACCTTGACCCCCTCCTTCCTCCTGCCCACTCCGTCTGTTCCAGTCACCTTCTCTCTTCACAATACGTGGAGCGCCACTTCAGCCGGGAGGGGCCGACCCAGCACAGCACTGTGAGTGCCTTTGGAAGGGGCCAGGGAGGTGGAATGACGGGTTAGGTGGTCGGTGGAGGTGGGCTTGGGGGTATACTCTGCACTGAGGATTGGCCTGGCCCCTCCAGGATCAGAGTCCGGGCAGCCTGTCAAATGGTGTGGAGCTCTGAGCTCCCCTCGCCCAACTCCAGGGGACAGACCCCCAGCCAGCCTATCTGCCAGCCTGGAGACATTTCAAGACCCCTCAATGCTCCATGGCCAGAATCTTGTTCAGCACCAAGGCCCCAGGAATTCCTGGCTCCCTGGGACCCCAGGGTCCCAGGCCCGAAGGCCCAGGGGTGTGAGCAAATATGAATGAGTTTCTATAAATAGCCTCGGCCCTTCCCCTCCAGCTTGTTCAGTAACTGGAGCACAAGTAATTCTGCAGGAAGCAGAGGCGAGGGGGTGTCAGTCCCCTCTGACCCGTGAGCCGGGCCAGGAGGAAACGCGCTGCTCAGTTCCTCAGCTGCAGACCACGTGACCAGGGTTGGTCCACGGAGGCTGACACATCTGTGAACACACTATGTGTGAAATGGTGTGTGTGTGTTGGGGGTGAGCCCATAGCTCTCATCTGATTAAGCAAGTGGATCCATGGTAAGCACTTAGAACACTGCCTGGCACACAGTAGGTGCTATGTGAATGTCATTTAGTCTTCTCAAAGAAGTCTGTGACCCCTGTACCAGCCCCAGTTCATGGTTAAGAGGCACTGATGTGCTCCAGGGTCCTCATGTTGTAGATGAGGTAAGGGAGGCCCAGAGAGGGCTAGGAACTTGCCCAGGGTTAAACAGCCAATTAGGAGCACAGCCAGAGCAGAGCCGGGCTCCAGGTCCCCAGATTTCCAGCCACCTGCATACCACATGGGGCAGCTTCAGTGGCCCTCACGCATCCTCCTGCCTTCATGCTGGGAAGGGATCACGTACCTCACGCTCTCTGCTCCTCTAGGGTGCTGGAGACCACTGCTACTACCAGGGGAAGCTCCGAGGGAACCCCCACTCCTTTGCTGCCCTCTCCACCTGCCAGGGGCTGCAGTGAGTGTGGGGAGGGGCTGGGTGGTGGGAGGAGCCTCCAGGCCTGGGGACGGTGGGGATGGTAGGGAGCTGCGTTTCTCTCACTGCAGTGGGGTCTTCTCTGACGGGAACTTCACCTACATCGTGGAGCCCCGAGAGATGGCCGGGCCTCGGGAAAATGCCCAGGTGAGCCCCCCCCCACTCATCATCCCAGTGGCTGTCATCTCAGCGGCTGCGGCTGCCTCCTCCCCCCTCACCCCCCTCCACCTTGGTAACCTCAGCCTCACTGCCCTCTGCAGCGACCCCAGCTCTGGTTCCCTCCTCCTGTGCCCCCCAGCTCCAATGTCCCCTCTGTCCTCCAAGTCACCTCCCACCAGGCTCCAGTGTCCTTTGCCACTATCTCTCAGGGCCCCCCCAGGTCTTGACCCTGGAATCTGAGCATCTGGGAGACCAGATTTGACATGGGAGCTCTGGCCAGTGCTGGGTCACCCTGGGGAGGGGTGAGGGGAAGGGCTGGAGATGTCCCCCCATAATGGGGCTCAGAGCAGACCTGGCCAGCCCCCCCAAGAACTCATTTCCCTCATTGCAGGGACCCCTTCCCCACCTCATTTACCGGACCCCTCTCCTCCCAGCCCCCTTCGGATGCAGGGAGCCAGGTAAGGGAGGGAAAGCGGGGCTAGGGAGGGGGCCGGCTGTGCCCCCCTCACCGGCACCCTCCCTCCAGGCTGCCTGTTTGCTGCCCCGGACCATCCTGCTCCTCCAAACAGGCCGAGGCTGAGAAGGAAAAGGCAGGTACGGGGGCCCGTACAGACCTCCCACTGCAGAGACCTCGGGCAGTGGTCCAGACAGGACACCCCCATCTGTAGCTGGAACAAAGGAGGGCTCTGACTGATGTGGTTGGAGGTCAGAGAACATCCCTGGGAGGAAGCCCCCCACCAACTCCCTAAGGCTAATGTCTACACACATCCCAGCCCTGGGCAAACCGAGGCTGCCTGCCTCATACCAAGGCTGGATGGGACCCCCGCCAGTGGGGAGCTGGTACTGTTCCTGGTTGGAGCCCAGCCCCTCTCGAGTTTGTCTGCGGCTTGACCAGACGTGGAGGGAACTGATTCCAAGTGCCCACCCATGCCCTAGGTCCGCCGGGGCCACCCTACAGTGCACAGTGAGACCAAGTATGTGGAGCTGATTGTGATCAATGACCACCAGCTGGTACGTTCCCAGGTGGGGGGGGCGGTGACTTTGGGAAGAGGGACTGGAAGCAGCCTGGCCCTCTGCCCACTCTGTTCTCTCCCAGTTCGGGCAGATGCGGCAGTCGGTGGTCCTCACCAGCAACTTTGCCAAGTCCGTGGTGAACCTGGCAGATGTGGTGAGCAGCCCTCCCTGCCCTCCCCTCTCCTCCCACGCCCCCCACTAATGCACATGTCCTTGGGGTCAGTGCTCGACAGCATAGGCAGCCTCTGACCCCCACTTCCTGCATGGACAGATTGACCTCCAGCCCCCTCCTCATCTTCTCCCTTCCTGGCATAGATGTACAAGGAGCAGCTCAATACCCGCATCGTGCTGGTTGCCATGGAAACGTGGGCAGATGGGGACAAGATCCAGGTGCAGGATGACCTCCTGGAGACCCTGGCCAGGCTCATGGTCTACAGGCGGGAGGGTCTGCCTGAGGCCAGTGATGCCACCCACCTCTTCTCGTGAGTCCCCCACTCCATGGGCCCTGCCAGCCTCTGTTGGTCATTGCAGATCACAGAGTTACTGAACATGGCTCTGGGCCAGGTGCTCTTGCAGGGCAAGGGGACTGGGATCCCCTTGTGCCTGCCCCTGCAACAGTGGCGGGTCATCTTCCCCTGCCTCTTAGGCGGAGGCCCCTTTTCCCTACCCTGGTGACCTTCCTCTGCCCATCACCTCCCCTTCACCCTGCTCCCCCTTTCAAATGGTCCCAGCATCCCTTTCTCAGGGACCCAATCCCCTGGTACAGGAGAAAAATCTGATAAAAGGTCCTTGCAATTAGAGATGACCTATTAGAAATCCTTCATTTGGCTTATGGGCAAATGAACCCAAAAGGGGAAAGGGGCTTGCCTGAGTCACACAGGCTGACATGGAGGGCGCTGCTCATCCCCTCCCCATGGAGGGCTCTGGTATGGGGGCTCACCTGTCTCCCCTCACAGCCCAGGCTAGCCACCAGGGAGAACAGGCTAGCCAGTTCTCCCGGCAACCCTCTCTCTTCCAGGGGCAGAACTTTCCAGAGCACCAGCAGTGGGGCTGCCTACGTGGGGGGCATCTGCTCGCTGTCTAGAGGAGGGGGCGTGAATGAGGTAAGCTGGGTGGGGTCATGGCTGGGGTGGGGGGTTGGAGGGAGGGGGCTGCGAAGGGCGTGAACATTGTGCCTTTTGGAGGGATGTAGACATCTTTGGGTTCGATCTTCTTCACCCCAAGTATGACAACATGGGGGCCATGGCGGTGACTTTGGCCCAGACGCTGGGGCAGAACCTGGGCATGATGTGGAATAAACACCGGAGCTCGGCAGGTATCAGTGAAGACCCCCACCCCTAGCCCAGACCCACATTCTAGAAGTGAAGAGGGTGTCCACACAAGGGGGACTGTCTTTCACCCTCCCTTACATTCACCTGGCTCAACTTGCAGGGGACTGCAAATGTCCGGACAACTGGCTGGGTTGCATCATGGAGGACACTGGGTGAGTTCTTGGGCAAAGGGAGCCGCAGGGTGAGCACTGGGTGACATTCTGGACCTGGCTGCCTCAAGAGACCCCGCTCTCGGGACCACTCAGAATTCCAAGAAACCCAGTTGTCTGTGGACATACATTGCCTAGCCGGACGCGAGTTGTCCAGGCTGCAACGCGCACAGTCGCCACTGGGCGCCGCCAAAGCCTCGTTTGGAGGCCCCTCCCCTCCTCGGCCCACAAAACCTCCCTCGGACTCTCTCGGAGTCCTGAGGTTTTGGGGAGTCAACTGGAGCGGCATCCCCCGCCCACTGCCCTTTGATGGGCAAGCGGGAGGATTTTCGTGCAGTGTCCAGGCACTTCAGCCTGGACAGGATCTTCAGCCTCCTCGAGACAGTGACCGAGTCCTCCGGTGCACCCCATCCCAATCTTGAGAAGGGGCGAGAGGGTGCGCCGGCGGGCACTTAGCAGCACGGTCCCCTCACCCCTGCCCAGGTTCTATCTGCCCCGCAAGTTCTCGCGCTGCAGCATCGACGAGTACAACCAGTTCCTTCAGGAGGGCGGCGGGAGCTGCCTCTTCAACAAGCCTCTCAAGGTATAATATCAGCCACAGGGCGAGGAACGTGGGAGCGGGGCTTAGGCAGGGTCCCGGCCAGACTCGCGACACAACACCCCTTCCCCGCAGCTCCTGGACCCGCCTGAGTGCGGGAACGGCTTCGTGGAGGCGGGGGAGGAGTGCGACTGCGGCTCGGTGCAGGTGCGAGACGGGTGCGGGCGCCAGGTGGGAGGCAGGGGACGCGGGGGTGGGTGCGAGGGAGGGTCTGGCTGGGGAGGGTCTGGCTGGGGAAGTTCAGGGCGCTCCTTCTCTCTGTGTCCCTCAGGAGTGCAGCCGCGCGGGAGGGAACTGTTGCAAGAAATGCACTCTGACTCACGACGCCATGTGTAGCGACGGTCTCTGCTGTCGCCGCTGCAAGGTGAGTGGTACCCGCCGCAGGGGCGGGGAGGAGGCGGGACCGGGAGGTACTGGGCTGAGAACAAGTAGAGGGTGGGACTTAGGGAGGTGGGGCCGTAGGGGCGGCGGGGCTTAACGCGAAGAGAGCGCCAATGGGAAAGGAGAGGGGCGGAATGTGCGGCACTCTACGTTCTATTGAAGGCGGGGCTACGGGGAGTGGGACGGAGCACCTGATGATAAGTGGTGGGGTGGGCGGAACCGTGAGCGGACCTGGGGACGGTGCGAGTGGGCAGGAAGAGGTCCGGGACGGAGCCGAGGAGAGGGTGGGGCCGAGGAGGCGGGAAGACGCTGAAGTGCGTGGTTCTTGCTTGAATCCCGCAATGCATGCCTTCTCTAGTACGAGCCGCGGGGTGTGTCCTGTCGAGAGGCTGTGAACGAGTGCGACATCGCGGAGACCTGCACCGGGGACTCGAGCCAGGTCTGCCCGTCCCAGCTGCCCTGCGGACCCCCGAGCAAGGCGGCCACTATCTCTCTCCCCACCCTTCCTCTCGGCTGCTGGCGTCGCCACCGCTGATCAGGCTGTTTCTCATCTGAGATAGCAGTTTTTCATGCCTCCTGGCTTTGCTCTTCCAATCATTCGACCAGTATTTATAGTCTGGCTAGGTGCCTGGTGTGTACTAGGGATAACAGTGGATAATAATATTATTTAATGTCTAAATCCTTATTACATGCCAGTCATCGAGTATTCTCAGTCCTGTGAAGTAGGTGCAGAAAACTGATGGAGACTGGAGAGGCTTTGGGACCTGCTAAGCCATGTGATCTGAGTTCTCTGCTCTGTCTTTGACATGGAGGGACCCTGGGGCCAGAGCCCCCACCTGGCAGGCCTTTATTCTTCCCTGGAGCCGAACATAGCTCCCAGTCCTGGGGCAGCTCTATTCAGTCCAGTGCCTCTCTCCACAGTGTCCACCTAACCTGCACAAGCTGGATGGTTACTACTGTGATCACGAACAGGTATGAACGGATGGAGGCTCCGCCTCGTCTGGGTCTCTGGCTCAGTCCTGTCCTGGGTGTCTGTCTTGTCCTCAGTGTCTCTGTCTCTTGTCTCCTGATTGTCCCTTAGGGCCGCTGCTATGGAGGTCGCTGCAAAACCCGGGACCGGCAGTGCCAGGCCCTTTGGGGCCACGGTGAGTCTTTGGTTGGAGATGGGAGAAGGCATCTGGAAGACTGGAATTGAGAAGCTGGAGAGGGGGCAGGCTCTGGCTGAAACCCCCCCAAAAGATATGCAGCTCCCCAGGATCTCAGTGACTCAGCTGGACTTGGAGTCAGGCCATTGCTGGAGAAGCAGGCCTGAGGTCCCAGGTGGGTTCTGGAGTGGGTAGGGTGACGCTGGCCTCTTCTCCCTACAGCGGCTGCTGATCGCTTCTGCTATGAGAAGCTGAATGTGGAGGGGACAGAACGTGGCAACTGTGGGCGCAAGGGGTCAGGCTGGGTCCAGTGCAATAAACAGTGAGTTGTCAAAGCTTCTGGTTGGGCCATCCCAGTTTGGGGGCTGGGGCTCTGGGGCTGGGCAGGGTTTTTTCAGAGATAGGGCAGGCTATTGAGTCCTAATGGGAGACTGAAAAATCGGGGGATGGGGAGAGGGCAGACACGAGGTCTGTAGTTGGGTCTGAGTCAGACTTGGGTCCCACTGTCTCCACACAAACAGGGATGTGCTGTGTGGCTTCCTCCTCTGTGTCAACATCTCTGGAGCTCCTCGGCTGGGGGATCTAGGGGGAGACATCAGCAGCGTCACTTTCTACCACCAGGGCAAGGAGCTGGACTGCAGGTGTGGCTGGGACCATGGCTGGGGAAGGGGAGGTTGCAGCTGTGTGGGGGGTGGAGGGCAAGGGCAGAGGTTGGCTGTGCCGTCTCCCCAGGGGCGGTCATGTGCAGCTGGCTGATGGCTCAGACCTGAGCTACGTGGAGGACGGCACAGCCTGCGGGCCCAACATGTTGTGCCTGGACCATCGCTGCCTGCCAGCCTCTGCCTTCAACTTCAGCACCTGCCCAGGCAGTGGCGAGCGCCGGATCTGCTCCCACCACGGGGTGGGTGTCTGGAGGCCAGGGATCACGGGAGGGGCTTATAAGAGGGGACTGGGCCCTGCTTACCTGTACCGGCCCCACCCCACCTCTAGGTCTGCAGCAACGAAGGGAAGTGCATCTGCCAGCCAGACTGGACAGGCAAAGACTGCAGTATCCACAACCCCCTGCCCACGTCCCCGCCCACGGGGGAGACAGAGAGATACAAGGGTGAGGCTGGAACTGGCCAGGGTGGGGCTCTGTCTTTCCCGTTCTCCATGCCTGCCCCCGCCAATGCCACCCTGCTCTCCTCCCCAGGTCCCAGCGGCACCAACATCATCATAGGCTCCATCGCTGGGGCTGTTCTGGTTGCAGCCATCGTCCTGGGCGGCACGGGCTGGGGATTTAAGTAAGACACAAATATGCCCCCTACACCCTCTGCATCCCCCAGGGTTATCAGAACCCCAGGCTGAGGTTGGAGCTGAGGAGACCTCCCTGAGAGGTTAGCTAAACCAGAGCTCACACATCACAAGCCAAGCCAGCCCACAGGGTCCTGTTTTTACATTTAAAAAGATCAGTTACTCAGACTTTTAAAACCCAGGGATTTTATGTTAAGAATCCAGATTTCCAGCTTCTTTTGAAAAATGAGAAGATTGGGTCCCCCTGTACTTCAGTGCCTCCCAGCTTGGGAGCGGAGCTGAGCAGCGGCTGCCTGAGTCCCCAGTCCCCAGGCCCTAATGGCTGTTCTGTGGCACCCATATTGGAGGCCCTCAAGCTGGTGTAACCCCTCACTGTATAGATGACAGACAGAGGCCCAGGGTCAGGGGGTGAGTTAGTTGCAGTCAGGACTCAAATGCAGGACTCCCCTTCGGTAGGTTTTCCTGGACCTCCCCTTCTTTCGTTTCCTCTGACCCTGAGACAAACATCCCTGGGCTTGTCATTAGCGTCTAGGGACAAAGGCATGTCTAGCATCTCTGGGGCAAGGTGTCTCCCGGGAGCCGGAGGCCCCTCCCTGGGAGAAGGGGAGGGTCACAGAAGTCTTCTTTTCCTTTCTCTGCCTCGCCTCGCTTTGGCTCCTGAAGAAACATCCGCCGAGGAAGGTACGACCCGACCCAGCAGGGGGCAGTGTGACGCCGGCCACGTTCTCCCTCCCGCTGTCCTTGTCTCCTCCATCTCATTCGTCACCTCGCATTCTGTTGATGGGGAGCTGGGGCCTGTTCCCCCACCCTTGCGGTCACGGCTGTCACTCCCGGGGTGGGAGAACCCCGCTCCAGGAAGAGAGTCCTCAAAGTGCCCCGTGCCCCCTTCTCCAGCCCACTCACCCCCTCAGCCCTTGGTCCTTTAACTCCTGCCCTTCCAAGGGTCAGCCCACCTCTGGCCCCATGGACCTGTAGCTGTGCGCGCGCCCCCCGCCCCACTCCTCCCCCGGGAAGGGAGCCTACCTCTGCGTCCCATCCGTTTTGTCTTTCATGTCACCACTGTCTGACCTCCCGCCAGACCCCCTCCCTGGCCAGCCTGTGACTCGCTGCCTCCAGGGCCCAGCACTGACCTCCCGGGGCCGGCTGAGGTGGAGGTGCTCTCCCTCTGAGCCCTGGCTCATATCCTCCCCTGATGCCCCCTCTCCGTTCCAGGTCCGGAGGGGCCTAAGTGCCACCCCATCCTCCCTCCGAGTCTGGCGCCCACCATCTCTGCCCAGAACCAGGAGGCTGCCCCCGCCCAGCCAAGGAGGGAGGCACCATGCAAATATTTTCCGGGCCCAGCCCTTCAACTCCTGGCCCCACAAGGGCATGGGGCCGGGTCGTGGCCCTGCCCTCACACCACCAGGGTGGACTCGGCCTGGAGGGCGTTTCCCTCATGGTCCCCCACCCCACCTCATGCGGCTTTGGCCTTGCACACCAACTCTCCTTCTGTGAATGTAGCCTCCATCATCACAGATTGCCACAGCTCAAGTTGCGCGGGGGGAGGGCACGCAGCCAGCGATGGGCGTGGTCTGGGATGGCCCCGCCTCAAAACCAGGCAGCTGGGACCTCAAAACCAGGCAACTGGAACCAGGGAGGGTCTAACCTCTCTGGGACCTAGGGGGAGGGAGCTGACATCAACCTTTTATTTTTTTTCCCTTTTTTAAAAAAACTGAATCTCAACTGATGAATGTAACTTTGGGGGTGCTTGGGCCAGGCAGCTGTGGGGATATTTCGACATTTGCAGGAGGGACTGAAGGAGTTGAGGCCTGGCCATCCCTCTGGCCCTCCCCGAAGGGGTGTGACTCTGGCCGTCCCCGCAGGGGTGGTCACACCTGGCATCTTCTCACTGAACGTGGAAGTCCCCAAGCCAGGCAGGGGCCCGGCAACACTGCGCACCCCCTCTGCCCAGCCCTGCTGAGCTTGGAGACAAGTCCGAGTGCTGAATCAAACCAAAGCTGCCTGTTCCGTGCCCGAGGCCTAGGTTATGGGTACGGCGACCACACGTCCCAGATTGTCTTCAATTCCAAAACAGTTGTCTTGCTGTCCCTGCCAGGACGCATGTATTTGGGAGGAGGGTAGGGTCCTAGAATATATAGTCCCTGAAATGACCTGGCACCTTCCCCCTTTCAAGAAGGGTGATGCTGGGGCTGACTCAGGGTTTAGGTGCCCCTTGGCATGGCCTGGAGGTCCCAGGCCATCTCCTGGGGGAGCACTCTCCCAAGGAGGGAAAGCCAGGGGTGGTCCAGTGCCTGGAGGGTTAGGGGCTCTGCCTGTGATGTGCGAGAGGAAGTAGGAAAAGGCAAGTCTTAACGTTTGATCCTCAGCTTCCAGAAACATCCTTAAGGCCCTGTCAAGCCCATTCTGCTCCTTAACCCCATTCCAGGGCCGAGTAGTAAGTTTACAGTCGTTTTCCCCATTAGTCCTCCAATCTGATCTCCACTGCAGCCGAACCTGAGGCCAAGGCTGGGCAGAATTCCTCAGTACCCCCACAAACAGTCCTGCCCATGGCCTTTCCTCATGACCTTCACTTGGGACATAGGAGCTCTGGCTCCTTGACTGCTAAAAACCAGCCGGCAGGGGCAAGCTGGGGATCAAGCTACCTTCTGGATGAAAGCCACAAATGAATGGAGCTCCTCTGCCCAGGGATACCCCCAAGCCTCTCCAGGGGTTTCTGAACACCCCCAGGGGCTTTGAGCTGCCTGTCTTAGTTCCTCTGGGGCATCTGTGAGGAGAAATCATGGAAGAAATGGCTCCCAGTTTATCTGTACCACCCCTCAGGGCAAACTGGGGACCGAGGCCCACTGACACCTTTTAAGGTGACTGGTTGCAGCTGCACTGGGGTCCTGGATACTGAGCTCCAGCTGGCACTGCCCAAGCAGGGGGTGGGTGGGGTACCCCTCTGGCCAGTTCTGCCCCACCAGCCAGCCAAACAAGCTGAGGTGGGAGCAGGAAGCTAAGGGCTGGGTTTTGCACTATTGCGGCGGTACCTTAAGGCATCCTCTTGTGGTACACACGTGCACACAAGTGGCGATGCATCTGGCACAAGCATTTGGATCCACATCTCCGCACAAGCGTGAATACCTCTGCACACACAGGCACATCTGTGTGTGCGTGCACATGGGGTGGGGCTGGGGTGTGGAGAACCCAAGACTTCCTGTGACCAGTCCACCTAGCTCCCAGCTGTCGGCATCCTCCTGCCCCACCCTGGCAGCCCCCACCTTGGCGGTGCCCAGGGAAGGGCGGAGGCACACTGACGTGGGCCTGGAACTGGCTCCAAACAGCATCCTGTAAATATGTCATCTGGGGCTCGGGGTGGGGAGGCAGGGACAGGAACGTCCATTAAAGATCACGTCCCAGGGCTTCCATGGAACTCACACCAGCCTGTGTCTCCTTTCTGTGAATGACCACACTGTGGCCAGGACCCTCCCCCGTGCTCCGTGGCCCTGGAGGGAGTGTGATGATGACACCAAAAGCCAGAAGGTAGCACCCAGGACTGGGCGCTGGGAGATTGGGAAGAGGGGGCGTGGCTTTCCATTCAAGGCCAGGAAATAGGCATGGCCTGGGTGGAGGGCCTGGCCCTTCCTCTTCCTCACTCTCCCAACAAAGAGAACTGTCCTTTCCGGTTTCAGCAAAGTAGATGGGAGTTGAGCAGGAAAGCATCTTAGCAAGAGGCAGAAGACTCAACTTCCCTTTTATGGTTGAAGCCAGACTCTCCTTACCTCCCAAGAGAGTCCAGAAAGCTGGATCAAACTGCTCTCCGGTCCCAAGGGCGCTTTGCTTTCATTTCAGGCCTTCAGAGAATTGGCTCTTGCCTCACTGAGGGGCTGAGCACAGCCAAGGCCAACAGCCCTCCCCACACTGGGGGCCAAGTTTGAGCCAAGAACCTAGTCTTCCCATCCTGGCCTCCGGATGCTTTGGGCCTGGAGATATCTGGCTCTGAAAGTCCTGCTTGTTCAGGGGAAAGATAAGATGAGAGAGGTTGGGGTGAGGAGGAAGGAAGGGAATGGGAGAGAGGAGATAACGGGAACAAGAAATAGCAGCAGTAGGGACCTGGGGAGAGCTGCTCACCAGGACAGGAGCCCCCAGGACCCATCCGGTCACGTGCAGAGAGAGCAGGACTCGACCCGGGCAGTGCTGGCCTGGATTCCTGGTCCCCACCCTGTTCCGGCATCTCAGTCCCCCAGCACATCTGGAACCTCTGCCCCCAGACTCCCCCACTGCGAAGGTCAGCTTTTCCCCCAGGGGGTTCACAGGCGAGGCAGCCCGACAAGAATCCATCTCCAACCTCAGTCATGACCTGAAGTCTAGGCTCGCCCTGTCTTCTCTCTTCTGGGCTGCAAACCCTACTTACAGCGTCATCGCTTCTGCCTCTCAACTCTTCCATCCCTGTCCGTACCCCTTATCAATTCCCGATCCATGGTGACCTTCAAACTTGTTCTGATGTGTATACAGCTGACACTTCAGATAGTAAAAAGTGTGGCTGTCGGACTTCCCTCATGGTCCAGTGGTTGGGAATCCACCTGCCAACGCGAGGGCCACAGGTTTGATCCCTGGTCTGGGAAGATCCCACATACCGAGGGGGAACTAAGCCTGTGCGCCACGACTACTGAGCCCACGCTCTAGAGCCCATGTTCCGCAACAGGAGAAGCTGCCGCAGTGAGAAGCTGGCTTACCACAGAGAGTAGTCCCCATTCACCGCAACTAGAGAAAGCCTGTGCACAGCAATGGAGATCCAGTGCAGCCAACAATAAATTAAAAATAAATAAAGTGTGGCTGTTGGCAGACAGTGGCGGGGGACTCAAGGGAGGCTCGGCACCTCGCTCTTGCAGGTCAGTGCTCTGCCACTCACACCTGCCTCTCAACCTCAGGAGCCCCCAGAGCTCCCTGTTATTTACATGGGTGCACAGTGATGCAGGAGGCTGCAGAGGGGAGCAGGTGCAAGGGGGTGCAGCGGGAATGCCAGGGAGGTAGCACCTCTGATGCCAACACCCCCCATCTGCCCAGGTGTCAGACTCTGTAGGCTGGCATGGAACAATCAGACCTGGCCCAGACACATAATTGGAAAACTACAGGCATCCCTCATTCAGTGAAAGTTCACTTTATGCTCTTTTGCTTTTACAAGAGACCTGTATTAGTATTTGTTTTCCTAACTGAAAGAAATTTGAAGGGGATTTTCGATATAGTGAAATAGCATTCAGCACCGGTTTGCAGTAGCCCTTAGAGAGGCCTTGAGCACCCCAGGAGTGAGAGTGACACCAGAAGGAACCACACTCAGCATCTAACGGCCATAGCTTTTTCTGTTCATTTGGGTTTTCTTGTTTTGGCCGTGATGCATGGCAGGAGGAATCGTAATTCCCCTGACAGAGATCAAGCCCATGCCCCCTGCAGTGGAAGCGCAGCTTCCTAAACAGTGGACCACCAGGGAAGTCCTTTTTCTTGTTTTAAACCACCATAGCTTTGAACTGTGAACATCTGCACTTTATCTCAACTTATTTTGTGCATCTGTTTGCAAGACGTTTCCTACGGCAATTGCTTCTTTGTTTTACACCATTTTGGCTTATGAAAGTTCTTCCAGGAGTGCTCTAATTTGGGCAGCGGGGAAACCTGTACTTGCTTTGGCTTAGAACATGTCAGGCAGTTCTGACAGTGGTGCCTAAACAGTGTGATGTGGAACCAGAAATTAAACTTGCTCTGAAGACCACCTGTTGAAGGAATTCCTGGGTATCTGGTTTTTCAAAAGTAGAAACAAAAAAAGTAGATAAAATGACTCCCAGTCTGTGTCTGAGTCTCCCTCTCTAAACCAGGACCTGCTAGCTGGGGATTTATTTATTCATTTATTTTGGCTACACCACTCGGCATGTAGGAGCTTAATTCCCCTGCCAGGGATGAAACCCATGCCCGCTGCAGTGGAAGCAGGCCGCCCTAACCACTGAACCGTCAGGGGAGTCCCTGTTGAGGATTTCTGGGTGGATCATGGGTGCAAATTTCAATTCCCAGTTCTATTTGTTTGGGCTAATGTGTGGGTCCCCTTGGTGTCTTCATGAGTTGGCAGTGACCAAGATTCAAAGCTGGGGACATTGGCACCTTGTGGTTGTTTAGAGTCTACTTGTGGAGTTGAAGGAAGGATTGCAAATTCATTCTGGCTCATCCCAGTGTCTAGACCAACAGAATTGAATGCAGTCCAACAGAATCGAATGCAGCCTACACATACAAGCTATGCATGCATTTACAATTTTTCTGGACTTTCCTGGTGGCACAGTGGATAAAAATCCACCTCCCAGTGTAGGGGACACAGGTTCGATACCTGGTCTGGGAAGATCTCACATGCTGTGGAGCAACTACGCCCCTCTGCCTCAGCTGTTGAACCTGGGCTCTAGAGCCTGGGAACTGCAGCTACTGCGACCTTTGAATCCCAGAGCCGGGGCTCTGCAACAAGAGAAGCCGCTGCAGTGAGAAACTCACACACCACAGTGAAGAGGAGCCCTGTTTGCCGCAACTAGAGAAAACCCAAGTACAGCAACGAAAACACAGCACAGAGAAAAAAATTCAACAAAATTAAAAAATAAAAATTTCTAGTAGGTAAATTTAATACATTTTACTAAATCCAATATGGGCTTTCCAGGTGGCGCTAGTGGTAAAGAACCCTTCTGCCAAATGCAGATGTACCCTGGGTCCAGAAGATCACCTGGATTAGGAAGCGGCAACGCACTACAGGACTCTTGCCTGGGAAATACTATGGACAGAGGAGCCTGGCAGGATACAGTCCATGGGGTCAAAAACAGTTGGACACAACTGAAGTGACTTAGCACGCAAAGCCACTATATCCATAATAATTTCATTTCAACATGCAATCAACATAATCATTGAGATGTTACATTGGTCTCTTTGGTTTGTTTTTTTGGGTTTATTTGTTTTCTGCACTCTGTCTTTGAAATCAGGAATGTAATTTTACTTAAAGCACGTCTCCGTTTCGGTGAGCCATGTTGCAAGTGCTCAATCGCCACATGTGGCCAGTAGCCACCAGAATGAACGGCTTAGGTTTAGACAATAACTAATGCTACTAAGTGGCAGTATGAAACCCAGGCAACTTGGAAATCAGGCAAGGATCTGAAAGATGAAACAAAGTACAGCAAGAAAGATTTGAACCAGCTGCAGGGGCAAGACCTCACAGAAGGTCAGAGGGATCTTGGGTATACCTTTCTAGAAGGCAAAAGAAGGGCTAGGAGGACTTTGATAGGATTGGGGAATTTTAACTTAACCTAGACTGAGAGTTCTGGATGTGTCCTGCCCTCTGAGCGCAGCTCTGGCCCCCAGGAACTTGCTGTAAGTAGAGAGTCCAACTTCTATCAACATTTTCAGAAGGTCAGCAGGAGAGAGGCAACCCTGGGCCTAAGGCTTGGTATCGAGGACACCTCTTCTTGCCGAAAGGAGTTCATAGGCTGTCAGTAACAGCTTCAGCTTCAGCATTTGGCCTTTGAAGATGAAGATTTGGTCTCATTTCTTTAAAAAGTATATATTTATTTCTTTGAGTACCCTGGGTCTTAGTTGTGGTACGTGGGATCCAGTTCCCTGACTAGGGATCGAACCTGGGCCCCCTGCATTGGGAGTGTAGAGTCTTAGCCACCAGACCACCAGGGAAGTCTCATTTCTTGAGGTGCCACAGAAACACTTAAGGGACTAAGGTCTGCTCAGGCCCCCAGGAGTTCCCAGCCAGTCCAGAGACCCTCTGAAACCTGACCTTAGCTCTACATTCATGAGGGCTCTTCAGGCCTCCTGATGTCAAAAGCAAGGTGGGAAATAAATGTCGGTAAGCGCTGTGACTCAAGCTGTCATTGTCCTTTTTTGAAATTATGACCTGGACGCCATTCCCCTGGTGACAGCTCCGGAAACGTGCGCTGGCAGCCTCCCCTGGTGACAGCTCCGGAAACGTGCGCTGGCAGCCCTCGGGGTGGGAGTCGTCCAGAGGGCTCACTGTCACCTGAACTTGGCAGAAGCCTCTCTCTGCCTCCTGAGGTTGATGAGGCTGCAAAGCCCTGGCCACCTCTGCATTCCAGATGAGCTGTAAGGGCACAAGGCACACTCAGGTCCCGAGTGCCGACAGAACAGCCCTGATGCTTGACTGCCCTTTGCTCTTGCGAAAAGATATTCGCATGATCCATCTGACCATGAACTGAGATTTCCCCCGTGACCCCTCCACCCCAACCTGGAGGGATACCGGGAGTGTTCAGTACATTGATGGCTCCAGGGCAGCCCCAGGGTCTCTGGGGTTGGGCCTTGAGTCCCCACTGCCTTCCTGGGCTCCAAAATGTTAACTGCTGCTCCCCTCACCCCTCCCACCGGGTGACCCTTCAGGCAGAGTCCTGGCCTTCAGCCACCTGACCCCTGCCCACTTGGCAGCCTGCAGCACTCCTGACAAGTGTCTGACCAGCTGCCAGTCTCTATTCTCCCCAAGAGCTGTCTGCTCCCCCCTGGCAGCTGGAATGCCCACTTGGGTTTAAAAATAAACTCCTGCTCTGCCTTTCTTCAGCCTGACCCCTACAACTTCCTCCAGGTTGAGCTGCCGATCCTGGCTGCCACTGAGAGTAAGGGCCACCATCATCCCAGAGGCCACATCAGGAAAGTGTTCTGGCATCTTCACTGAGGACAGACTGTATGAAGTTGACCCCAGAAAACTCCTGTTTCTTCATGAGATGACTGTCGCTTCTCTGGGGGTCATTCCCAGGTTGATGTGTGGTTGAAAGTACATGCGTAGGGTGGTGGGAGGCAGCGCTGATCTTAGTGGGAGAGAGACTCCCAGGCTTGTCTAAGTTGACCTCATTACAAATCCATAGTTTCAAAACAACCTAAATGTCCATCAACAGATGAACGGATAAAGGAGATGTGGAGCCTATATATACAATGAAATGCTACTCAGCCATAAAAAGTGCCATTTGCAGCAACATGGACACAACTAGAGACCATCACACTAAGTGAAGTAAGTCAGAAAGGGAAAGACAAACACCACATGATATCACTTATACGTGGAATCTAAAATATGACACAGTGAGCCCATCTACAAAATAGGATGGATATAGACAACAGACTGGTGGTTGCCAAAGGGGAGGGGGTTGGGGAAGAGATAGGGTAGGAGGCTGGGGTTAGCAGATGTCAGCTCAGTTCAGTCACTCAGTTTGCGACCCCATGGACTGCAACAAGCCAGGCTTCCCGGTCCATCACCAACTCCCGGAGCTTGCTCAAACTCATGTCCATCAAGTTGGTGATGCCATCCAACCATCTCATTCTTTGTTGTCCCCTTCTCCTCCTGCCTTCAATCTTTCCCAGCATCAGGGTCTTTTCAAAGGAGTCAGTTCTTCACATCAGGTGGCCAAAGTATTAGAGTTTCAGCTTCGGCATCAGTCCTTCCAATGAATATTTGGGACTGATTCCCTTTAGGATGGACTGGTTTGATCTCCTTGCAGTGCAAGGGATGGTCAAGAGTCTTCTCCAACACCACAGTTTTAAAGCATCAATTCTTCAGCACTCAGCTTTCTTTATGGTCCAACTCTCACATCCATATATGACTACTGAAAAAACCATCGCTTCGACTAGACGGACCTTTGTCGGCAGAATGATGTCTCTGCTTTTTAATATGTTGTCTAGGTTGGTCATGGTTTTTCTTCCAAAGAGCAGTGTCTTTTAATTTCATGGCTGCAGTCACCATCTGCAGTGATTTTGGAGCCCCCCAAAATAGTCTGTTACTGTTTCAGCATCTATTTGCCATGAAGTGATGAGACTGGATACAGTTAGCAGATGTAAGTTATTATAAATGGAATAGATAAGCAACAAAGTCCTACCATACAGCACAGAGAACCATATTCAATGTCCCATGATAAACTGTAATTTTTTTTAAAGAATGTGCATATATGTATGATTAAATCACTTTGCTGTACAGCACAAATTAACACATTATAAATCAACTATACTTCAATTTAAAAATAAATAAATTAATGAATGAAAATCAAAATAAAACAAAAAAAAACGACCTGTGGTCTCTAACCTCAGCTGGGCACTCAAGAAAACAGCACAAACACACCTGCTTTTAGCTGGTCCGTGCTCGTCCCATTCCCCATTATTTAATCCCACCTCCTTTGCTCCCTACAAAACTCACTCCATCCTGCCTCCGCTCCCCTCCAACTTTACACTCAGTCTGAAATCCTCTCTTAAGACCCTGCCAGAATCTCACCTGCATTCTTACCAGAGCTCTTCGGTCCTCCCCGCAAGGGTCAATCCCTCTTTGCTTTGAACACCAACATTATTCTGCCACTTCCTAACCCTCTCCCCTGATATTTTCTAGTTCTTCCCAATCTCAAGACCTTTCTATCTTTGAAAACAAAACCACCACCACCAGAAGATCCCTGGCCACCAGCCCTGCATCTTCACAGCCACTTCTTTTCTACCCTCTGTCACCCTCCCCACATCTCGCAGGATGCAAAATCTGAGTTTCCTGACCAGTGATCGAACCCATGTCCCCTGCTGTGGGAGTGAAGACTGTTAACCACTAGACCGCCAGGGAGTTGGCTGATCCCACCATCACGCTTCCTTGTCAATCATTCAGTCCTCGGAGCAAACACTGGAGGCTGTCAACTATAAATTCATCTCCTTCTCCGTCCCATCATCTGGATCCTGGTGACGGCCAGCTCCACCCCTCCAGCCACGCCCTCTCCAGTCCCTCCTCAGCCCAGAGTTCTGGCTCACCTGTCTACCCCTTTCCTGCCTCTCCAGCTCATTTTGCGTCCACCTTCCCCCAGACTCCAACCTTGGGAATCTCTTTCAGTTCCCTGAAGTATTTTATCCTGGGAACTTCTCCCTATTGCCTTGACCCTCATTTTATCCAGCTAATGCCTATTTATCCTTGAGGTATGCGGCTTGCTCCAGAAAGCCAGCCTTGGTTGGGTGTCTTCCCAACATGTTTGTGAAGTATTTTAAAGTTCTCCTTTCCTAGGTCATAGCATGCAGCACATGCCATCATGAAGCTTGTCCTGCTCCCCCAGACAGCATCAGCTCCCTGATGGGTGGGTGGAACCTGCCTTTCACAATGTCATATTCCCAGCATGCAATCTAGGACCTGCAACGTTCATGGTACTTACTGTTTGTCAAGTGAAAAAAAAAAGCAGTGCCATCCAAAGGCTGGATTGGATGGTTGAGTGTTGGGTAGGGGGCAAAAAATAGAAAACAGGGAAACACAAAATTGGACCTGAAAATCCAGACTGGCTCACAACTGTCCTCTTTGTTAGTTGATGAGTTGTGTCTGACTCTTTTTGAGTCCATGGACTAAAGCCCACCTGGCTCCTCTGTTCATGGAGTTCTCCAAGCAAGATTACTGTAGTAGGGAGCCGTTCCCTTCTCCAAGGGATCTTCCCTACCCAGGGATCAAACCCAGGTCTCCTGCATTGCAGATCCTTTACCATCTGGGCCACCAGGGAAGCCCAGATTAGCTCACTACTGTCCTGTTTAATTGAAGTTCAATCTGGAATTTGAGTGATCTTTGGGGTGTGGAAGCAAAACGGTTTCATTTGAGACATAACCCACAGGATGTGCTCATTCTGGAAATTCCTTTTCCAACATACAACACAATCTCAAGAGTCTTCTCCAACACCACAGTTCAAAAGCATCAATTCTTCGGCGCTCAGCGTTCTTCACAGTCCAACTCTCACATCCATACATGACCACAGGAAAAACCATAGGCTTAACTAGACGGACCTTAGTCGGCAAAGTAATGTCTCTGCTTTTGAGTATACTATCTAGGTTGGTCATAACTTTTCTTCCAAGGAGTAAGCGTCTTTTAATTTCATGGCTGCAATCACCATCTGCAGTGATTTTGGAGCCCCCAAAATAAAGTCTGACACGGTTTCCACTGTTTCCCATCTTATTTCCCATGGAGTGATGGGACCGGATGCCATGATCTTCGTTTAACTGTGAGGACCACTGCTATTTCCCCCGTGCAAGTCTTCTCTCCCTCAGGCTAAAGATCCTTTTGGATTCGTGAAATGTCCTTCGAAGGCCATGGACCCAGGTCCTGCTCTGTCCTATTACTCTCCTCTGGACACCCTTCAGCCTACCCATGTTCCTCCTAAAGCATATTGCCTAGGAACAGAATACTCTAGTGCGTCGTGACCGGGAGGGCCAAAGCAGCGGGCCCATTCCCATCCTTGATGAGGAAACCTCACATCTACAGAAGCAGAAACTGTGCTCTGAGCAGACCACGCTAGGAATGTTTACTGGCCTTCATCCTGCCATGATTTGGCTTAAATCTGTAGACATTAAATCTGATAAAGTGATGTGGGCTAAATTTAATAAAGCTTTTAGTTTTTAGGAAAGGGCCAAACCTACATGTCAGTCCCTGTTCAGAGAATGTATTACACAAAGACGTTAAGGCATTACACTTGGAGAGACAGCTGAAGACACTCCCCTCTCCCCCGTCCAGCACCTGCATGGTCCTCCGTTTTGGTAAGCACTACAAATTCACTTCTGGGAAGTGATCTCTCCTGTGGAGAGAACACGGTGTTGAGGGTTGCTGGGAGCAGAAAGTAGGAAACTGAAGGCATCCATCCACGGTTGTGCCGAGTAGAGTGGTCATTAGAACACTGAAGCAGGTCTACAAATGATGTGCAAAGTGCTCCAAGATGTAGGAGGTGAAAAAATAAGACATGGAGGTTGTCTGTAGGATGACACCTCATATGTAAGCTGACATATGCATGGGAGAAACCAGTGGTAATTTCACAAAAACGGGCCAGCTGTTACACTTGGGAAGAAAAACTCGAGAAAGGGATATTTACTCTTCATCCACTTAACATGTTTTAGTACTTTGAATTTTTAAGACACATGGATGTATGCTGTGCTTAGTCACTCAGTCATGTCTGACTCTTTACAACCCCATGGACTGCAGCTCGCCAGGCTCCTCTGTCCATGGGGATTCTTCAGATAAGGATACTGGAGTGGATATCCAGGGGATCTTCCCAACCCAGGGATCAAACCCAGGTCTCCCACATTGCAGGCGGATTCTTTACTGACTAAGCCACCACGGAAGCCCCAAAATACTGGAATGGGCAGCCTATTCCTTCTCCAGGGGATCTTCCCAACTCAGGAATTGAACCAGGGTCTCCTGCATTGCAGGTGGGTCCTTCACCAACTGAGCTACTGGGGAAGCGCACAAGCATGTATATTCCTTTTTAAATGCCAGCAAGGAAAATCTCAGTGTGGAAGCTATAGACTATTCTTATTTCCTTCATACTTTTCTGTGTTTCAAGATGAGTAAGTGCCTGCGTGCTTTTGAAGAGAGACAATGATAATGGTTTTTTAGGGACAGGCAACAATCAATGTTTTTCATTTTCTCTATTTCTAATTTTCCAAGTTTTTTATAAGGAGTGTGTAATACACTTTTATAACCGGGAAAAATGTCATTAGAACAGAGTAACCAGGGACCTCCCTGCTGGTCCAGAGGCTAAGACTCCACACTCCCAATGCTGGGGGCCCAGGTTTGATCCCTGGTTGGGGAATTAGATCTCACATGCCACAACTAAGACCCAGTGCGGACAAATAAATAAATACATTATTTTTTTAAAAAACCCAGAATAACTAAAAAACACCAGGCAATGGTATTTGGGATAAAAAAAAAAAGACACAAGTCATTGAAAACAGGCACATTTATTGTGCTAATTATGCCCCATAAAGTTAATTCTAAGAGCTTAAAAAACCTTTAGAGCTCTTTCATTTCAAAGTCTGTATTATAGTACATAAGTTATCATCTTCATGGAAGATTAATTCATGTACACTCGCAGATGTTCCTGTTGAATTTCAAAGTGTTCCCTTTCCAGACAATTAATTAAATTTAAGTTCTCTAATTTTGGTGCCACCAATTTTAGATTTGAGGTCCGGTAGTCTATTAATAAAGACAATTGTAATTCTGTTGAATAAATGGTTTGCTAAGACTGAACTGAACTGAAACAAAGAATAGGCACATGTATATGCCTGTACGTGCAAAAACATTTCTGGAAGGAAATGCTAAACAGTGATTATCTCTGAGGAATGTGACTAGGGTATGAGGGAGCATTTTACTTTAAAAAATATATATATATTTACTTGGCTGCACCAGGTCTTCATTGCAGCACGCAGGATTTAGTTCCTTGACTGGGGATCGAATCCAGGCTCCCTCCATTGGGAACGTGAAGTCTTAGCCACTGGACCACCAAGAAGTCTCCACATTTTACTTTTTTAGATCCTTTAGTATGGGTCAAAATTATTTAATGATTTTATTCGGTAGGTTTATCCTTCTTTAATTGTGGTAGTTGCAAAACGTATCATGTAAAATTTACCTTCAGTGATTCTGAAGTGTACAGTTCAGTGGTGATGGCTATATTCACACCGTGCGGCACATCTCTGCAACGTTATCTCGCAAACCCGGAACTCTCAACATTTCCCAGCCCCCGGCAATCACTCTTCTACTTTGCTTCCCTGATGTTGAGTACTTTAAATAGCTCATGTAAGTGGACTCATACAGTATTTGTCATTTTGTGACAAGCTTATTTCTCTTAGCATATTGTCCTCAAGGCTCAACCGTGTGACAGGATCTTTTTCAAGGCTGAACTAGTCCATTATATATACTATATTTTCTTTATCCACTTACCTGTTGATGGACATTTGTTTTCATTTCCTGACTACTGTGAAAAATGCTGCAAGTTACATTGGTGTGTAAACATCTCTTCGATTCTGCTTTCAATTCTTGGGTACATACCCAGAAGTGGGATTGGTAGATTAATAGGTTTGTGTGTGTGTGTTTAAAGGCAGATGGTTGCTGGCCTGAGCTTGGGTTGACATGGTTATTAAATTGTTACTAATAAAATTATAAATCCCCCAAATCGTTTGCATCAAGAGAACTGCTATAAAGATGGAAGACCAAAAAGCACTCCTCGTCGGTCGTGTCTTACTCTCCATATGAAGTGGTTCAGACTTCGCATACGGCTTTTGCTCAGTTTTTCTAAGAGTTGACTACAGTCTTTTCCATCCTCTACTTTTTTTCCATGTTTATTTTTATTTGGCTGCACCGAGTCTTAGTTTTGGCACACAGTGTCTTTAGCTGCAGCATGTAGGATCTAGTTCCCTGACCAGGGGTCGAACCTGGGCTCCCTGCCTTGGGAGCTCGGACTCTTAGCTACTGGACCACCAGGAAAACCTCTCCATCCTCTTCTCATCAGGCCTCAGAGCACATGTCTGAGTTGCATCAAGGTAGGTTTGCCAGTTTTAGCAAATAAAAATACAGGACACTCAGTTACATTTGAATTTCAGATAAATAACAAATAATTTTTTAAATATCAACATGTCCCATGTAATATATACTACTGACCTGAAATTCAAATGGAATCAGGCATCTGTGTTTTATCTGGCAACCCTAAATCAAGGGTGATGCGCTCCAGGACATCTATTCCAGGTCAATCTACACCAACGTTCTCTGGGAGTACCCAGCTGTGCTATGGCGGGCATCCTCCTTACCACACAACCGGCCCTCCCCCTGCCCTGCTCCCCCACCCCTCCATGCTCTTAGCTTGGGTCTATGCTAAATGCTCTACCCTTCTTTCCTGCAGCTATTTCCTGGGATCAGAGCTGGCTTGAGCGGCTGCTCACTGCCTAGGGTCAACTAACATAAAGGAAAAGCAGTCCCCACTCCACACTTTGTCTCTTCTGGGTCGAGACCCCAAAGCAGATCACTGGAACTCAACATCACAAGTTGGTCTGTAATTATAGCTGGTTCAAAGGCTGTATCTCCTTTGTCTGTGATTATTTTCCCATCTGAATGTGGAGTAAACAATTCTTTGACAATTCACACTCACCCTGTTTCCATAGCTTTTGGCATTAAAAGTGTCTTAAGGAGTCCCAATCCTTGGGCAGAGGGTTCTGCAGTCAGAGGCTGAGGCCTGTCCTTGCTCTCAGCAGCACCTGGGTCCAGGATCAAACATCAGTCTCTGCCCACTGGGCAGAAGCCACAGCTGCAACACGCTTTCCGGAAAATGGGCCAGGCCGAAGGAGCTCCCTGTCAGTGTTTTTCAGTGTTTCCAGAGCAAAGATAAAATTTCACTTTCACTGGACTGACTACACAAACTAAAAATAAAATTGAAAAAAGCAATCTAGTTCTGTATCATTTTTCCCCATGGTCAGGTCCCATTCAGGTCACTGGCTATGCACTGAAATCGGTTATGAACAGTTGCTTGGCTCTGCCTTGCCTGGAGTTTAAGGCTGTCAGCCAGCCATACCCTGTGTGATGGCCCCGCAGAGCAGACAAGGCTACTTGTGGAAGCTTCGGCCAAGGGTAAAGAGGGAATCCGGTCAGCTTTTCCTCGAGGCTCTAGCAGTGGGCTTCCATGGGCTTTTTTTCACAATCCCCAAATCTCAGTGAAAGTAGGCACAGCATGTCAAGGGCACAGCAAGGAAATGCTGTGCATGTCCTTGGAACTGAGAAGGCAGGAGAGAAAACCAACTGACAGCAGATGCCTGTCACCATCATCTCTTTTCTCTTTTGTTTTCCAACCTGAGTCACTTCCTGTTTCTACTTTCCTCAAAGAAGTCATAAAATGTAGGGTGGAGAAACTCTGAAGCAGTGGTACCAACTTGTTCACATACAAGGTGGGATGGTTCTGGGTCCAGTCATAGTGATAAAGTGGAAGTCTGTAATGCCTACCAGATGTTTTGAAAACTTACGCTTTGTGGCTGCTGCTGCTGCTAAGTCGCTTCAGTCGTGTCCGACTGTGTGTGACCCCACAGACAGCAGCCCACCAGGCTCCCCCGTCCCTGGGATTCTCCAGGCAAGAACACTGGAGTGGGTTGCCATTTCCTTCTCCAATGCATGAAAGTGAAAAGTGAAAGTGAAGTCACTGAGTCGTGTCCAACTCTCAGCGACCCCATGGACTGCAGCCTACCAGGCTCCTCCATCCATGGGAGTTTCCAGGCAAGACTACTGGAGTGGGGTGTGGAGGTGGGGAGGGGTTTAAATTGGGAGATTAGGATTGACATATACACACTACACTATATAGATAGATAACTAACAAGGACCTACCTACTGCACAGCACAGAAAACTCAACACTCTTGTTTTAGCTGCTAAGTCATGTCCGACTCTTTGGCAACCACATGAACTGTAGCCCATCAGGCTCCTCTGTCTATGGGATTTCCCAGCCAAGAATACTGGAGTGGGTTGCCGTTTCCTTCTGCAGGGGATCTTCCTGACTTAGCAATCAAACTCATGTCACCTGCATCGGCAAGTGGATTCTTTACCACTCAGCCACCTGAGAAGCCCTCTCAGCTCTCTGTAATGACCTATATGGGAAAAGAATCTTAAAAAAAAAGAAGTATATATATATATATATATATATACACACACACACACACATATATAACTGATTCACTTTGCTCTATAGCAGAAACAAAACATTGTAAGTCAACTACACTCCAATAAAAATTTAGAAAACATGCTTAAACATCTAGCTGGAGACAGCATTCTTCCTGGTAGCCCCTGCCCCTCTCCCAAATCACTTATGGATTATTCAGCTGATTCCAGTCTGAGTCATCTCCAGTCCTCCACTCCAGCCATCGTTCCGAGCTGACACAAGATGACATTCATGTGCTCTGTCTGGTTTAAACCTCCTTGAACAGTGATCACTCAAATCAATCCCCTTCTCCCTTTTATTCTGGCACACACTTCATGTTTATACTGTTTTCCTAAGATAAGCGGTCCTCACACCTTAATATACATAAGAATCACCTATAGAGAATTTTGGAAAATGTAACTTCTATATCTTCCAGTGGTAGCTTACTCAATGCACGAATCTGTAACTACATGCTCAAGGAATGAGTTTTACATCGTGTAAATTATACCTTAATAAAAGATTCTCAAGAAAAAATCACGTGGAAAACTTTCTGACTATTTGAGCCTGAGATGGGTCCAAGGAACCAACATTTGAATAGGCATTCCCTGTTACTTCTTCATAGGTGGTCCAATGGTCATTTAGGAAAAAATGCTTGAAGACAGCAAGGTCCACCAAGCAGGGTCCACCCCCAGCCACCATGACAGCCCCACCAACAGCGGCTTCTGCACTTCTCCAGGAAAAGACCAAAGGATGCTGGATCGAGCCACTGGGCAATCAGTGTGCAGACCCAGGTCTGTTCTCGGTTCTGCCTCAACCTCTGTATGCTCTGCGCTCCTGGATAACATGCTTCCAGCTCTAACAGCATTACATGTTAAGACTGGTATAAGCCCTCAAAACCTTAGAAAAACTATTTTAAACTCTACATGGCAAAGAAAACAAATTTTAACTTGGATGCAACACCGTTTCCAGGTACTAGTCTCTGCTCTGATGGCAAATCTGCTGAAGAAACTTCTTTCCAAACTAGCAGCTCTAACAGCTTTCAA
Source organism: Capricornis sumatraensis (assembly GCF_032405125.1). Taxonomy (NCBI): domain Eukaryota; kingdom Metazoa; phylum Chordata; class Mammalia; order Artiodactyla; family Bovidae; genus Capricornis; species Capricornis sumatraensis. The sequence goes on from NC_091076.1 coordinate 94,653,981, forward strand.
ATGGCTCACACGTTTATTACCAAATATGGTTGGCTGACCAGTTTACAATCTGTGCTGCTCAGGGTGCGCTCAGTGCATGACCTGTTCTGTCAGCGATTCTGTGTCTGGGGGAACAGAGGGCATTGTTGCAGTAAAGGCTACCCGCTCCTCAGCCCTCCCCCACACCATTCTCTTCTCAAAGAGTGGATGAGTCACACCAAGACTGGTCTCCATCTGTGAGGGGCATCCCTCCCAGAAGGCACGCTTCTCCAGGAGTCCAGAACCAAGGGGAGCCAGAGATGGGGTGTGTTCCCAGGGGCTGCTTAGACTGTACCCCTGCCCTCTCAAGGTCACCTACCCTCCCCAGATGGAGACGCCACAAACATGCCAAACCCTTCCAGCCACAGCAACCCCAGGGGAATTCTAACATAGCTATGAAAAATCAGGTGGTACCTTTTGAGCCCAAGCCTCTACTTTGAAAATTTCCTGCTCCTGTATTCCCACTGAGATCAACTTACAGGTGAATGTACTGGAAGAGATTTCCATATCAGGTTTCCTGTGTAAACCATTAAGCTCTCAGGCACTATGTTATACAAAGGATGGGGTAAAAATCCTCAAAATGACACGTCCTAGCAGTTGAGTTTTCAAGTTTGGAAAAAGATGCACAGACCACAAATGAAATCTTCTAAACTGTATTTGGAAATGACAAACATTCAGAACCAACAAAACTCTTCCTAGAGACAAGGCCCTGAGAGGAGTCTGTCCCCACTGTGTAAAGTTTTACATTAACTGTACAGAATGAAATTAGTAACCAGTAATCTTTGGCACTAGAATGGGTAACTCCTTGGTTGTTCATACAATATCCAAACTGAACATTACATGACGTTAAATTGCTAGTTAACAGTTGAATTTTACATTTAAAAGTTTGAAGTCCTAGCTAAGTTTTTCAGTATCAATATGCTAATCATATCTAACAGTGCCTGAGGTAGAGACTTCTGTAAGAGATTTATTGAAGAGAACACAATTGAGAGTATAATGAAGAAAAACACTTCCGGTCTCGGAAGCATATTATAGCCAAACGTCTTTGCTGGTTCAACAAGCCAAGCCTGAAATGCAGAATTATCATTTCTTAAATTTCTGCAGAGACTTTGTACAGGGGTAGGGCTTTCTTTTGGACTCCTGCATTTTGGAATACACGGATTGCTTCTTTTAAAAGTATGATTCTTAACATGGAATATGCATGAACCAAACTCAACACCATTATTAAAAACAACAAAAAAAACACAACTGCATTAGAGACAATAAAATCTTTTAAACTCTCCATGATATATGGCCAGAATGAGTAACAAGTATGCAAGTCAACCTAATGATTCTAACATTTGATGGTGACTGTGAATTATTACAGATTTATGATACATAGGTGAGTTGAAATTTTATTTCCAAACTCGGCACTGTATAAGTGCAGGGGCTTTATTATTTTTAGGTGGTAAGACTCTTCATGAAATTACATGATTTTATGAAGATAAAATCAGTATCTGGAACCTTTCAAGCAAAATGACCAGCAACTGCGTATCTCTGACTTCAGGTACTTTACTTCACAGTCAGGAAAGACCTTTCCTTTATAAAAAGGCATTTCTTGAAGTAGGTTCAAGTATAACATACTTGCCTTTTGCCTGGCCAAAAATTTATCCTCAACTATAGGTATTATTTTTACAAGTGTACAGTTCCATAAATGAGATGGAAAACACAAAGCCTGGACATTTATAAGCTTAATGGGTAAATCATAGGTATGACTAATAGGAGTAACATTTAAGTCCATTCTCGGAATAAGCTGCTAGAGCAAGTTCAGTGTTTCAACAACGGATTCCTGTGATAAAGAGCACCGAAGGACATCTTACTATATCATATAGTTCTTTCAATGATTTTTTCGAAGCTTCAAGCTCAGACAATGACCAACAGTTGGTCTTTTAATACTTTTCACCAGAGGCTTTCTCTAACCACTCCGTAACACTTCTGAGAGGTAGGCGGCTACTGGAACTTGGGAAAGTGGAGGGAATTGCTTAGTTTCACACCACAAAGAAATGACAGCTAAAGTACTTAATGATGACATTTTTCTTTCCAAAGACATAGGTGCCCTTCTTAAAGACAGATGTGTGGGAGTTCTGACCTGTGAGAACCATTTTAGATGACAGAGTTCATCTTTATCAAAAGGAATTCTATAGGTGTTAGTCAAGGAAAATCCCCAGAAAAACTAACTTCTAATGAAATCACACACCTGTGGTTTTAAATGAACAAATATAGAAGGCTGGCAAAACTAAGGCAGAAAGCAAAAATGAAGCCACAAAATGCACATTAACATTTCTTTAGAGGAAAATGCGATCTAATTCTTCCCTCAAATTTGAGCTAAGAAAAAAAAGCCTGTTTGCTTTATAAAGGACACACATCTGAAAAAATTTGATGGTATATTAAGGAATATAAACATGCTGCTGACCATATCCTGATTATAGTAGGTGAAGGACTAAGCACTCAGCTACTATTTAAAGAAGCACATGTCGTAAGACATAGCATGTCTTATGCAGCAATTCAAAGCAATGTGATTTTGATAGGGAAAAAAAAAAATGCTGTTTATACAACCACTTGCAAGTTCCAGAACAGTAACTGGAACAGTCTTTTTATTCACTCAGTGGGTTAAGCCAGACATTGAAAGGGCCATTTTCTTAATGTAGGTCCATGACATGTTATCAGGTGAGAATGGTTTTGGCAAACTTGTACGTTCAAAGGCTAAAAGAAATGGATCAAGGAAGCAGTCAGAGTTGGGAAATCTATGTCATATGTAGAACTTTAGTGAGAGAATAAAAATAAATTTGAACACATGCGAAGGTGACCCAGAATATCTTTCTATGTACTTGAGGAAGTTGAAGAATTATCCAGACACAAAAGATAACATTCTCATCAGAACAAGCCAAGATGAAACACCGGAGGCCCTGCTTGTAGAAACTAAGTGGATGCTTCTGGCGCCGAATGTCTGCCTGGCATTTCTGCTTGACTCCGTCCCTCTCCTATCATTCAAATTCCCAACCCTCCCAATGGCAAAGCCACTCTATTCTCCCTCAGGCTCTGAATAGATGGACATGAACCTATGTGTATTTTTTTCTGTCCTTCAATTCAGAAGTATGTGTGAAGTTCTACTGACATAAGAATTTTTGGTAGTTCTTTATCTTAGCCTGAAGTATTTAAAATCTTGCCTGTTTTAGAATAACTACTTGAAATTCTTTAGTAACACTTTGTTTTGAAGGAAACTATGCAGATCTGGTAATTATCCAGGATACATACGCATATAAGTCATTTTCTGAAATTTTCCCTTCAATCTCACTGGAGTTGACCTTTTGCTCAAATGTTTAGAGATCCTGAGGAGCTTCTCTTGGGTAAAATTTACAGATTTAAAAAAAGCAAAATAAATGTAAATGCATGGCTAGAAGATAAGGTTAAATTTTCAACTGAATTTTTTTGGGGCGAGGGGGAGAAATGGAGAACAAAGAAAAAAGAACTGTACACAGGATGCTGTTCTAAGACCCTCTTAAATAATAAAGAACTGACATTTAAAAATTAAGAGCAAAAAAAAACCAAAACCCACTCCTGGAATTTCAAAGTTCCAGGTGGCTTGCAATTAACTTTCTGTTAGAGAAGAGTGAGATGTCCCAAATGAAATGCTCCCTGGTGAAGCAAACACTCCTTCCTTTAAATCTTTACCAAGCTCTCACTCAGAAGCTCTTAACTGTAAGACAAATGATGTGAACATGACAGAACAAAGTTATCCAACAGAAGGTTGAAAATGGCAGTTAAATACTACTGCAAATTATGAGTGTTATGTGAACATGAATGCTTGTCACTGACAAACAGATATGCCTACAGTGAATAAATACTGAAATTCTCTTTCAGACTATTTACAGACAGAATCCCAGGTCTGAACTGGTCTTCGGGGCAGAAACCAAATTTGGCAGAAGTAGGTAGATTATAAAAACCCCATGGTAGATGATAAGAAGGACGGAAGTTGAACTTAGGCCTTCTGCCACATGCAGTGTAAGTGGCTTTGATTAATTTTTAGCCTAGAAGGGAATTTTTGTATTTTTATTGTTAACATATAAAAGAAAATATTCATCACTGGCATCTTAAGAAACCAGAGAGAGGCAGATTTTTGGATTCAGATTTAAGGCAAATCAAACAGGCCCACAACTAAACATCAGGGCTTATTTTCTAGGCATGGCTTTGCTTGGTGACAGAGGAATCTCACAACAGTTCTAGCCACAGTCTCCACACTGCTACTGGTTGAGGACATCTTTGTGCATCAGACTTTTGAAACAACTGACATTACATACACACCATCAAAGCAAGGCTTGGTATTTAAAGGACTCCTGCAGTGAATCACTTGGAAACAAAAATAGCTTTTCAAAGACTAGATACAACTCTGGGGATATGAATAAGATTCAAAGATTTCTCAAGTCAGAGCGAGATCTCCATTTCCTTCTACTGTGGACTTCCTCTCCGAGGCTAAGAACTGACTCATCCCCCTTCAGCTCCTCACATATCTGAAATTGTCCCTGTAACACGAGAGGCACTTTTTATTAGGTGTATAGCATCTATTAAAACTTTAAACCCCGGGTAGAGTTTGCTGAACAAAGTAATAACACTAGCCTAATAGGCATTACCTTAAGGATTTTTCTCCCCTTTAATATAAAAGTATAACTACAGTGGTCCAATGTACAAATACAAAAAAAAGTTCTCATACTTAAAAAAAAAAAAAAAAAGTACCATAATACTGTACATACAAAAACTGTTCAACAAGAATGATTTAAATATATCTGTTCTTTTCCAGATCTGGAAGACACAAATGTAAAGTTCTGCAACTGTATTATTGCTGGAACTCATATCCAGGAACGCTGTGTTTCCCGTTCTCTCCCCCTTGCCCCAGCCCCACCTTCAGAGTCCCCTGAGCTTGGATCATGAGCCAACAGCATCCCTGAAGATAAGCAGAGCCAAATGTTTACTCAACGGAAGTCGTTTTTCAGTGAGCCGCTGCTTACCATGAACTATGAAAGCACAAGCTTTAAGCCCAGCCAAGATTAAATCCAGACGGAGGTCTTCCCATCCCCTGATTTGCTACTAGCACTGCTTTTGTTGGACCCAGCTTTGGACCCCACTTTGGCTTTTTTTTCCCGGGAACCGTGGGGGTTATTTTGGTGATTGTAGGCCTGGATGGCCAGATCCAGGCGTTCCTGAGCCATTCTGATTTCCCTCTGCAGAGTCTCCAGGTCGGGTGGGAGGCTATCCTCATGGCTGCCGTACTGCTGTTCCTGGGCGATGTTGGCCTTGTTTTGCTTGTAGGCAATCTTAGCGTTGGACAGTTCGGTGTACTGGATTTGATCTGGTTTGACGGCAATGTTATAGCCAGGGGGAGCAGATGGCGTATTCCAAGTGAAAGGATAATTATAAGCACCCGGATCTTCCAGTTCCCTCCTTTTACTGTTTAGTGAGTCTCGAATTGTCCCAAATCCTAAATGAAGCATCTCCCAAATGTTAAGCAATAGGCAAAGGCCTGTAACACCATACATTATCAGAAGAAAGATGGTCTTTTCAGTGGGTCTAGAAATAAAGCAGTCTATCTTATGAGGGCAAGGGAGTCTGCTGCACACATAAAATGGGTGGACTTGGAAGCCATACAGGAAATACTGCCCAACCAGGAAACCCACCTCGAACACGGTCCTTGCCAGCAGCTGCAGCACATAGATCTTCATGAGCCCATCCTCCCGAATCCGCCGCCGGCCATCGTGCTTAGGTTTAGATTGGTTCTGATCTTTATTTTCTTTCTCACTTTCTAATTCCATTTCTGGATACATCATGGGATCCTCTTCATGGTCCTCTTCCGTTTCTTCCAGAGCCCGGTGCTGTTTCCAGCGCATTGCGTAGGGCTTGCTTCGAGCGGCCTTCTTGTCTGCGTCGCCGTGCTCCATCTTGGCAATCTTATGAATGGCATAGCCCAGGTACATGACCGAGGGGGTGGCCACCAGGATGATCTGGAACACCCAGAAGCGCACGTGAGAGAGCGGTGCAAAGGCGTCATAGCAGACGTTCTCGCAGCCTGGCTGCTCTGTGTTGCACACAAATTTGCTTTGCTCATCGTAATAGATGGATTCTCCTCCTACGGCTGTAAGAACGATCCGGAAGACGATCAATACCGTGAGCCAGATCTTCCCTACAAATGTGGAGTGGTTGTGGATCTCCTCCAGCAGGCGAGTGAGGAAGCTCCAACTCATGGTGACTAAACTGGTCCGCCCTGACAGAAATGAAAAATACCAAAGAAACGTCAGCAAATACTAAAATCATACTTTTTTTACACTGATGATATCTTTAGAAACTACTTCTCTACATACGTGAAACCGAACTTCAAGGCTCACACTAGAATGAGAGAGTAAACGGCGCCTCACCCGCCACACCATCAGGAAAGGCCCTTCCCCTCAGGCTATGAGCACGGGTGTATGCTGACAGGGTCTGAGGGAAGTCTGATTTCTTTTCATGTCTTCTCTAGTTTAAAAGGTAAAATTGTAGCTGTCATTTGAGATACAATTCTTAAAGCACACTGGATGTTTTACATACAGTGTTATTTCTTAGACTTTCTGAATTTTGTGAGATAGAGGGAAGAGTACAGAGGGACACTTATTCAGCCACAGTAAGACTGCCACCGAGAACACGATGGGGACGCCTGGGCTGGACTCCACTGTGAAGAGACACCTTACTGGCAAACTTAAATACCAGATCTGGTAACAAAGTATTAACAAGAATTAAGGAGATGGTATAGCTGCAAATATTAATAACTGGCAAAGATCAAGAACTAAAATAAAAGACAGAAACTCAGAAGCCTTAGCTAGGGCTCATCACAGCAGATCCTAGCATTCTGTATTATGCTTCTGTATTTTATTTATGGTGGATGCCTGCACACAGAAAATCCAATCAAGAGGTAAATCTACTTGAAACAGCATTTCAAACGACAGTTTTATTCTGAGATTCTTAGATCTACGTTCAAAATCTTGGTAAAAACCATCTAAACAAGATAATATACGTACAGTCCCTAATTCAGCCCCTGACACAAAGCACACGTAGCTCTTCTCCTTGATCTTTCCTCTCCTGCTTCACTTCTGCAGATTATAGTTGATTATCAGCATCATCAAAGAAATTTAAACACTCCTGTTACCTGTTATCCAGAATCTCTGTTATCCAAAATTTTCTTAGAGAAATGATGCTTTGTTTACAACTTTTCCAGATTTTCTCTAGAAGAGAAACAGAAGAGAAGGCCATTAAGTTTTCTCCCACAGAAAACAGTAAATCACCAGAATGCCATTTTCAGGGAGAAACAGTTTTCCATGTACCACAGGAATCAATCAGCATGAGATGGAAAACAGGACTGAGCTTGAATATCACTGTTCTCTTCTCCAATACATTGTGATAGGAGAAAATCCCTAAAAGTGACTCGAAGGTGCTTTAGTCACTGTAGTCTAAGAAAATATGACAGGAAGATGAATCATTTGTGAAAATCCAAAACAGATGAACTCTGGCATCTACAGGAAAAAGCCACAGCAGAAAATCTCAACGAATTTTAGCCAGGTCATTATAGGCGCTGCGAAAATCTTCACCCCACGTGCTCTATTCCTACTCTTCTCTGGAGCAGCCAACTAGAAGCAAGCTATTTATTTATTTACGACACCCAACAGCTGGCTCCCTGTCACCAGGACACCCATATCCATAGGAGGTGATTCACAGACTCAACTGCTCACAGAAAGAAAACATCTGCACCAGTACTGTGATTACAAGTGTATATACATAGGACAAATTACTTCTCATTATCAAGTTCTGCCAACTATGGGATAGCCATGGTCACGAATCATCCTCATTTGCTATCTCTTAATTTAATAAATAAAACGTAAAATAAACCCTGAGTGTTCAGTTATTATATGTTCAAAATAACTTAACAAAAATTTTTTTGGTAAGATACATGAAAAAACCCCAGAACAATTCCCAAAAGGTCAATGAAGAAGGAAAAAGTTCAGAAGCATCTACATAACGTCCAAGTATCAAGATTTACATACAGAAGAGTACAATCACACAAGTATTTCACCACAGGACTTCAAGTACAACTCTTGTTTCCAGCACTGATATCCAACTGAGCTTAACAGTTCTCCTCTCACTCTATACACAAGTTATAAAACCAAAGCAAAAGTAAATAATAAGCAATCTTTAAATGGTGATGTAAGCCAGGTTTCCATAATGAATCACATTCACAGGGTCTAGACTCACATTTTTCCAAAATGCCATCTCTAAAGCATTTCCCTTAAAGCCTGAAATTGTATTTGTTCCAATAAGCCAAATCATGAAAGTGCAATCATTCGTTAGTTAGAAAACTCATTCTCTACACTTCCATCTGTACCAAAAACAAATGGATATCTTTTTAACAATTATTGCTATGAAATAATTTCTCAACAGTTCAGTATTTCATATAATAATCTTAACTTTTTTGGGGGAAGGGGATCAATGGCAAATCCTTCAAAGCCTGTATAATAAAGCAGTCATTTAAACACAACTAGAAACACACATTTCATACTGGTTAAGCTGCAGGCCTCTACAATGCTGAACACTTAAAAGCCTGGTTTTCCAAAGGTTTTGTAAGTGCCACAGCACCCTATCCCCAAACCCTGAGTATAAATGAAGTGTACAGTACTGTAACTTCAGCATCTCATAACATGGATGATGGGTGGTTTTCTTTCTAAAGTAACCACAGGCTTCCTAACCGAATGGCAGCATCACCACTCTTTGGATCTACTGAGCTCTCAATGGGTTTTTCCTTCGATACTCTTTCCTTTCCAAATCCCTTTCCTCTCCTTGTAAGCATTAAGAGAAAGGCTTAAATATCAGAGTACACTACTCCAATCTGTGGGGAAGGGTAGAAAGGGAAAGTGGGAGGGAGTGCAAGGGGAGAAAAGAGTCAACTAGTAGAACTGTGGGCTCTGGAGTTGATGTTTCTAAGCAAAACTGTGTCACTGCCAAGTGTGGTCTCACTTGTTGCTGCACCACTAAAACTCCCTTTTCTCATGAACCCTTTTTTGCTCTGCTAACAGACAAAACAACAGGGTTTCCCTGGTGGCTCAGGAGTAAAGAATCTGCCTGCCAATTCAGGAGATGCACGTTCAATCCTTTTCCCGGGCAGATCCTCTGGAGAAGGAAAGAGTAACCCACTCCAGTACTCTTGCCTGGGAAATCCATGGACAGAGGAGCCCAGCAGGGCTATAGTCCATGGGGTCGCAAAGAGTAGGACAAACTTAGCAACTGAACAACAACAACAACAGGCAGAACACGGTCTTCTTTGACATCCCTGCTTCAGCAAACAAACTTGGTTAAAGAGTGAGGAATGAGAGTGTACAATTAACTGTGAATGGCTTTCATGAAAAAATAAAAATCATTTCCGTATTGTATCTATGAATGGAAAGTGACATGGGAATGTGTGATGAGTGTGGTGGGGATGGGGGGAGGGATGCTGAACAACTAAATGCTTTTTGCCAACTAGGAAAGCCAACAGATGTATACATATTTTGACACTTAATATCTTCTTGAATATATCCTTTATGCTTTGGCTAAATTCATCTATAGACAAATCTAGGAAGTAGTAGAATTAGGACAGAAGAAATGTCAATCTGCATGGTTCTTGCCCTGTACTGTCATTTGAGTTTCTAAAAAGGTTCTAGCAATTTACAACGCTTGGCAATGAAGAACAATTTTACCTCAACCCCAGCAGCACTGTCTGTTATGCTACTCTGCTAGATGCAAAATGGAATTTCAAAAGTATCTCAATTGTATGTTTTTAATACAGCAGGATACATTCCCCCTATAGTCCTCCTTCTTCATTAACTATTCCTATCCTTCTGCCCATTTATCTGCAGAATGTATTCTGCATTTGACATTTAATATATTTGTTTTCCTCCAAAATTTACTACTTTATATAGTCACACCAGTCAATCTGTTAAATAAATATTCTTTTTAGGATAGCTTTTTAAATAACCTGCAAAATTCTTGGTAGCCCATAATTCAAAAGTATTCTTGATTCTATCCCCACCCCACCCCACAACACATACTGAAGAAAATCATGTTTGCTTACATAAAATGTACTGGACAAAACTCAAACGTGCTATTTTTAGTCTGTTTTCCAAATAAACTTTCAAATCTACCTTGTCTTACACTAGAAAAGAGAATTTTAAAAATTACTTGGTATCAACATGGTAATAAATAATGTAATCCCCTCCCAAATTATTTATATTTGAAGAGTTTTCTGTCAGCTATATCCTAAACAGGATCAAGTCAAAGTTTACTGCCTTTTTCTGTAAACTAAAAGCATCTTTGGAGACCAAATGTAAAAGCTCATTATTTGGATTATCTCTGGAGGTAGATTATATGATCAGATCTATTTAACAATGAAGAAATGAGGCCCAGAAAGGTTTTAAAATTTCCCCAAGATCACCCATTTATTAAGAGGTGAAGCTAGAATCTGAAGTCAGTCTTACTTCAGAGTCTGGGCTTTTAACCACTAGTTAAGAATTACATTACAGATGAGTTGGAACAAAGTACAGGTCCCATGTGAACACAGACGAGAGCACCTTATCTCGATCATTGGGATCAAAATTAGACTAAATAATAAAGTAAACTCACAAAGATCTAGGGGGAAATTTCAGAGTTTAAGATCTTATACACAGAATGAACTGCAAGTTAAAAAACCAAAACAACCCCCCCAAAAACAACAAAATAAAAAGCCCCAAAAGAACTTCAAGGTTTCTTGGCAGTTGGAAAAGAAAAATAATGATTTCACTAAGAAAGATAACTTCTCTGGGCATTGAGAGTAGGGGCTAGAGAAGTTGGTAAATTCAGTCCAGGAGTGATTAGAGTTGTTAAAGGGGAGATATACATGTGCTCAGATGTGCTCAAAAATACTGTAAATAAATCAAACCAGAATTCTAAAGAATGTTCAAGTAACTATAGGAAAATGGAAGAAAGAAAACACATCAGCAGAGTGGACAAACAGAACACAATGGCTAAAATTAAAAAGAATGACTATGGGAGGAGATCTCTGAGTTTCTGAAAAGCCAAAAAAAATAAAATAAAATAAAGAGAGAGAGAGAGACATTCACTGGGTAGGAATGACTATACCTAATGTTGGTGAGGATGTGGAGAAGCTGGTACTCTAAAACACTGGTCACTTTGCAAAACAGTCTGGTAGTGGAGCTTGCTGTAAAGAACTGCCTGCCAATGCAAGAGACATAAGAGACACAGGTTCAATTCCTGGGTGGGGAAGATCCCCCAGAGGAGGACATGGCAACCCACTCCAGTATTCTTGCCTGGAGAATCCCATGGACAGAGGAGCCTGGTGGGCTGAATCGACTTAGCATACATGTGCAAACATGTATCAACTCTGTGATCCAGCCAGTCTGATCCTGGGCACGAAGCAAAACCCTATGTCTATAAAAAGACTTGAACATAAATGTTCACAACAATTTTATGTCTAATAGTCAAAAACTGGAAACACCACAAATGTCCATCATCAGGTTGATGAATAAACAAATTGTGGTATATTCATACAATGGAATACTACTTAGCAATAAACTACTGATATGTGTAACATGGATGAATCTCAAAGTCAGGCAAAAAAACACACACTATACGATTCCATTTATAAAAATTCTAGAAAACACAAACTAATCTATAATGACATAAAGCACATCAGCAGTTGCCTATAGTGGGGTGCAGGGAGGCATTGGCCAGCCTGATAATCAAACTCTCCTGGCTATTATTTTTCAGTTTCTATTTCTGTCTCACTTCTCCTTTCCAAACTTCTAAATACATATCCTGATTTTTGTTCTATCTTATTAGCGCATCCTTTTCAGCACTCTCTGTTGATTCCTTCACCAGAACTCAAGCTGTAAACGATGTCCCATTTGCCCCAACATCCCCCTGGAATTTCAGACTTGAAATTCAACTGCTGCTCTGTATCTTCTCTTGGATGTCTAATAGGCACCTGAAATTTAACATACTCCAAACTAATCCTCCCCTCCTCCAAAGAGTTACTCTTATTCTGTCTGCAGTTTTCCCAAACTCAGTAAGTAGTTTTGTCACTCATGAAGTTTTTAAGGCCAAAATTTTCAAGACAACCTCACTCTTTTTTCTCACTCCATAGCCAAGCTATCAGCAAATCTTGTCAGTTCTATCTTCAAAATATATATCCACAGTCCAACCACTTCTTTCAATCTCCATCACTATCACACTGATCCAAGTCACCTTGTATCTCTAGCCAAGATTGCTATAAAAGCAAGAGTCTTCTAATTGGTCCCCTAGCTTATCCTCTTTGGAGAAGGCAATGGCAACCCACTCCAGTACTCTTGCCTGCAAAATCCCATGGACGGAGGAGCCCGGCAGGCTATAGCCCATGGGTTCACGAAGAGTCGGACACGACGGAGCAAATTCACTTTCACTTTTCACTTTCATGCACTGGAGAAGGAAATGGCAACCCACTCCAGTGTGCTCGCCTGGAGAATCCCAGGGACAGGAGCCTGGTGGGCTGCTGTCTATGTATGGGGTCGCACAGAGTCGTACACTACTGATGTGACTTAGCAGCAGCCGCAGCTTATTCTCTTAACCCTCCAAGTCTCTTCTCCAAAAAGCAACCAGAGTAAAGCTTTTAGAAAACAAGTCAGATAATGTCTCTCTTCTGCTCAAAATTCTCTCAGAACAAAACCTCCGATCTTCACCTGCTAGGACACTTCTGGTCTCTTCACCTTCCGCTCTCCCTCTAGCTCACTCTGAATAAGGAATACCTACATCCTCGCAATCCCCTGTTCGTACCAGTCATGCCATACTTTTGCCTCAAGATTACTGTACTTGCTATTTTCACTGCTTTGAAATATTTAATTTCATAGATATTAGCAAAACACACTCTCACTTCATTCAAGTCAGCCCAAAAGTCATCTCCCTAACGACTTTCCTCAGGCCACTTTCCTCTAAAATAACATCTCTCATTCTCCAGCCCTTTGATTTTTCTTTATAGCACTTACCCTCACATAATTTCCATTTTACAATTTGTTTATAGAAGGTAAACTCCCTGAAGGTAGGCTTTTGTTCTTTTATCCCCAATACCTAAACCCCCACAGCTTGACAAAAGGTAGCAGGTTTTCAATAAATTGTGCTCAGTCACTAAGTCGTGTTCGCTAAGTCACGTCCAACTCTGTGACACGATGGACTGTAGCCCGCCAGGCTCCTCTATCCATGGAATTTTCCAGATAAGAATACTGGAGTGGGTTGCCACTCCAGGGGATCTTCCTGACCCAGAGTTACCCAGGGATTGCATGCATGTCTCTTAAGTCTCCTGCATTGGCAGGCAGATTCTTTACCACTGCGCCACCGGGGAAGTCCCTCTCAATAAATATCTGTTCAATAAAAATGTCCCTGATGTATTAACTGGAAATACAGGACTCAGAACAATATTATCCCAATACTGTGAAAACAAATAAAATCTATGCATTACAAAACCCTAGAAGAAAAAAAAAAACAAGCTTGAAAGGATATAAATGAATATCCACTCTACCTTCTCCCTTCTTTAGCTTTTTTCCTGTATCTCCACTAGAATTCTCTAAAATGGATGTGTTACTCCTTTGCTAAAAAGACACTAATGAAAGTGGCCCCTCAAATCAGTGGGGCCAAGATGGATTTTTTAAAGTATTAGAATAAAACATAGTTGATACTTGTTATAACTCTGAACATGGAAAGAAAAGATGAATCTGAGCACAAAAAAATAAAAAGTGTCTCCACGGATAAAAGAAAAAACATTTTAAACAATACTGGAAAACAATGAACTGGGGAAAGAGGTTTCAGTAATTCTTTTATATCCAAAGAGCTAATCTCTAATATATATAAAGAGTTCAAAACAGACATTCCACAGAAAGAAAAACACAAATTCCCCTTAAAAAATGCGCAACATGGATGAACCCTGAAAACATAATGCTAAGTGAAAGAAGTCTGACACAAAAGCCACCAAATGTATGATTCCATTTATATGAACTGTCCAGAATAAGCAAATCAACAGAGACAGGTTAGTTAGTGGCTGTTAGGGCCTATGGGCTTCCCTCTGGCTCAGCTGGTAAAGAACCCACCTGCAATGTGGGAGACCTGGGTTCAATCCCTGGGTCGGGAAGATCCCCTGGAGAAGGGCACGGACTGTACAGTTCATGGGGTCGCAAAGAGTCGGACACGACTGAGCTTCACTTCAGGGCCTATAGGAAATGGATTGTGATTGTTAATGGGTATAGGCTATCTTTTGGGGATAATGAAAATGTTTGGAATTAAGACAATGGTGGTGGTTACACAACCTTGTGAATATACTAAAACCACTGAATTGTATACTTTAAAAGAACAAATTTTAGGGTATATAAATTATATCTCAATAATAAACTATTCTGAGATACAATTCTCCTATCACACTGGCAAAAATCCTTTAGTGGGAGAGGTTATGGAAAATAGACGTTTTCAAATACTGCTGGTGGGAGGGCAATTTACTAATACCTACAAAATTATACGTGAATCTGTATCCTTTGACCCAGTACCTCACTTTTGGGAATGATCAAAGTAGAACACTGTTTCTATGTAATTCAATGTCCACTGTCAAGGGAACGGTTAAATGCACCATGGCCTATTTATACAGCAGAATACCGCATGGCTGTAAAACATGAGAAAAGATATTCAAGACGTTCAAATAGTGAAAACAGCAAAGTATATGTGTATATATGTATACATCTTTTCTATAGAGAAAAAAATATCAATCTGTGTTTTTTGCTTAGATTTCTATAAGGAAACACAGGATATCTTTCTTTTTAACAAAGAAAAGTGGAGGAGGAGACAAAGAGGGATGGGATAGAGTTAACTTTTATTACATCTTTTTATAGTCTTATTTTTTGAACCAAAGGAATATATTGTCTTTTTGAAGAAAACACCGCCCAAAATATTTCATGTCCTAGAGAATAAAGTCTGCTTGAGATTTTAAAATAAATCTTTTGTAAACTTTTTAAAGTTAAAAAAACTTAAAATCCTTCCTCTTCTCTACACCCTTGCCCTGCCTTTTTTCTTCAGAGCACTCAACACTACCTCAAACACTTACTTGTTAACTTGTTCATTATCTGTCACCTCAATCAAATTAAATAAAGACTTTGTTCTTATAACCCTGGCACTTAGAAAAACTATTAACTGAATGATTTAATAAATTTGAATCTCTGCTCATTGATTTTCCTCTACTTTATATGGTCTTTCCACAATTTCCTACTTGGGAAAATTTTTTATCCTTTAGGATCTAGCCTAAAGGTCACTTCAAGTTTTTTAGACCTCCTCATTTAATCTCCTCCTCAGAAAGTCCATAATAAATTTTTATTCTACCAATATCAGGACTTAATCTAGTAAACTGAGGTTAGTAGTATCAGTTTCTTCTGCTGGAATATTAGTTTCTTGAGAGGAAAGTCCATGCTTCTAAAAATTCTCTGAGCCCTCATATATACCTCAATATATGTGTGTTACATTCAACAGAAGCCCTAAATCGATTTATAGGAGGCAGAAAATATAAAATATGTCCACTTTCCATGAACACAATCATTTCAGAGCAGAATACAACGAATGGAATAGAAGTACAAAATGTGAAAATACTCAGAGAAGGAAAAGAGACTAATTTCTATAGATTAAAAAGTATAAGCTGTCAATTATACTGCAATAAAGCCGGAAAAAAAAGTTTAAGCTTACTGCAGAAGACAAGTGGGTCTCTGAAGAATGGGTATGGTTTCACCAGGCAGAGCTGGGGTGGGAGGTAGGGGCAAGGCAGATGGAGAACATGATGTGAGTGAAAAGTGGCACACAGCTCTTAGACTGGAACACGACGGAGGATGTTTGAGGGAGGCCAAAGGCCAGTCTGCAGAGGGGCTTAGCACACCATGAAACCTAAAAGTAAGCCGTGTTAAGTAATGATGAGTAAACGTTCCTCAAATGTGGTCCACAGACCACCTTCATCACAATTATCCAGCATGCTCACTGAAAATGCCAATTTCCTGGTCCTACTTTACCTGATTTCCACTCCCAGGCGTACTGAATCAGAATGTAACACATTTACGGTTAAACATTTAAGTTGTTTACAATGATTTATGATAATACTTAAAACTTTGTGTGTGTGTGTTAGTCGCTTTGTCATGTCCAACTCTTTGTGAACCCATGGACTACAGCCCGTCAGGCTCCTCTGTCCATGGAATTCTCCAGGGAAGAAGTCTGGAATGGGTTGCCATTTCCCTCTCCAGGGAATCTTCCTGACCCAGGGACTGAACCAGGACCCCTGCATGCAAGGCAGATTCTTTACCAACTGAGCTAAAGGGAAGCACATTTCCAATTACAGATTTAGGATAAATTTGTAAAAGAATTTCTTTGTATAAAAGAAATTTGTACAAAGTTGTACAAATTGTGAAAAACTGTGTGTGTTAAGAAAAAGTCAGGTTTTTTTTAATGTACTCTTCTCTCCAAAAAATTTTAATATGTATTACCAAATGACCCCTCCAGAAAGCCAGTACCTGTTTATATTTCCGCTATCAAGGATAAGAGAATGCTGTTTTCCTCACTCCTTTGCCAATGATTCTAATGCATTTTTAAACAAACAAGGCTTGGGTTAATCTGTGTTTAAATTATAAGAAGTTTTAAACTGTCATTAATCATTAGGGAAATGCAAATGAGACAAAAAACGCATAGTGAGGTACCATTTCATACGCAAAAGAATGGGTACTATTAAAAGAAATGAAAGAAGAGCTGAAAAGGTTATGGAGAAACTGGAATCACTGTTGTGCACTGCTGACAATGTAAAATGGTGTAGCGCTGCAGAAAATGTTATGATTTTCTCAATATATTATATACAGAAGTATCATATGATCCAGAAATTCTACTTCTGGATGTCTACCTAAAAGAAATTAAAGCAGGGTACAAACAGGTATCTGTATACCCATGTTCACAGTGTACTATCCACAACAGCCAAAAGGCGGAAGCAACACGGTAGCCACCAACTCATAAACAAAATATGGAATATACCCACAGTGCTATTCAGCCTTAAAAGAAAGGAAATTCTGACACATGCTACAATGCTGATGAACCTTGGAGACAGTTGGCTAAGCGAGAAGTCACAAGAGGACAAATATTACATGTTTCTACTCACAAAAGGGCCCTGGAATAGTCAAACTCACAGAGAGAGAAAGTACATTGGTGATTGCCAGTGGCTGGGAGGAAAGGGGAGTTAGCATTTAATGGGAAGGGAGTTTCAGTTGGGAAGATAAAGTTCTGGAGACAGATGTAGATGATTGCTGCACGACAATGTGAATGTACTTAATGCTACAGACCTATGGTAAATTTCATGTTATGGATATTTTACCACAATGAACAAGTTAAAAAAATAAATATATAAAATTCACTCATGCAATTAGTATTTACTACCATCAAGAAGCCTGCAATAAAGTATTACTAGTTTATAAGAAATTACAAACACTTAATAAAATTACAGTTGTATTCACGAGGTATTTACGAACATCCCTGGTGGTCCAGTGGCTAAGACTCCAAGCTCCCAATGCAGGGGGTCCAGGTTCAATCCCTTTCCAGGGGACTAGATTCCATATGCCACAACTGAAGACAGTATGCCACAACTAAGACTTGGTGCAGCCAAATAAATAAAATATATATACTTTATATATATATAAAGAGGTATTCAGTGTTATATATGCTATACAACAAAAGACTAGAAGAAATAACTGGAATCATCTGTTAAAGTTTAAACATTTTTATAGCACAGTGACTCTACAGGGAAATGCTTTACTTTCCAGTTTATCTGACTCATTTTTTCCATTACAATCTCTTTACTATAATGTTGGCCACAAAAACACCATTAATCCAAAAATATCAATTTTATATATTTCTTTGGAAAAGTTTCTCACAGACTCACGTAGAGGAAAAAAAAAAGCTCCCAAGAGATTCAGATGAACTAAAAAAGTATATAACTTTTCCCTTGTCAATTTTTAAATACTCAGTAAACTGAAATAACTAGGAAATTTTAAAAATTAAAATAAGTAGTGCTATTTTAAATGTCTTGCAAATGCACAATCAAGTTGGGTCAGAGCCAAGTTTTAATCTCCTTTTTTTTAAAAAATATTTATTTAACTAACCTGGGTCTTAACTGCAGCATCTGGGATCTAGTTCCCTGACCAGGGATCGAACCTGGAGCCCCCCATGTTGGGAGTGCAGAGTCTTAGCCACTGGATCACCAGGAAAGTCCTAATCTCCTTATAATTAAAAAACACTTGGGCTTCTCTGGTGGCTCCAAAGAATGTGCTTGCAATGCACGAGACCTGGGTTCGATCCCTGGGTTGGGAAGATCCCTGGAGAAGGGAATGGCTACTTACCCCGGTATTCTTGCCTGGAGAATCCCACAGACAGAGGAGCCTGGTGGGCTACAGACCATGGCATCACAGACTCAGACATGACTGAGCGACTAACACTTTCACTTTCACTTAAAAATCTTAATTCCTTTTCTAAACAAAAATCCAGGATGAACTAATAGCAAGAGTACTAGAGTGGGTTGCCATTTCCTTCTCCAAGGGATCTTCCTGACACAGGGATTGAACCCAGGTCTCCCACACTGCAGGCAGACGCTTTACCGTCTGAGCCACCAGGGAAGTAAAGTGACTCTAACCTTGACTTTTATGAAACTGAGAGTAAGCCCTGACCTGAGAGCCAAGAGATTCTAACAGGCATTTCAGGAATAAATATTTCTTTCCACTTTTTCATTTGTGTATTAAGTGAAAAATATCACATCAGATCATTACTAAGGTCCTTAACAGTTGATGAAAATCAACTCAGGCAGAGCACTTTTCACAAAACAACCAATAAATTATGTGGAATTCAGAACTCCAGGGATAGGAAAGAAGCAAAGTAACAAGCAGTGAAACTGAACAATATTAAGACATCAAATTTTCAAAAAGGCATTTTCCAAACAGTCATCCCAGAAAATCCGCAGTTGGACTAAACTGAAAAATTTCCATATTGACTCATCATGATTCTCAAGTATTAACTATCTGGGCCTCCCAGATTATGAGCTGAGTGATCCACTAAGAATTGTGCTAGTGATTCACACTCCTGAATGAGACTGCTTTATGTGCAGACACAAGGAATCAATTAAAGGGTTTACAATGAAGTTTTGTTTAACTGGAACGTTTTAAATGGAAGTTAATTCTGCATGAGTGATAATAGATATTTAATAACTAGCTAGTGACAATTTCTCAGCAAAAGCATTATGGTAGCTCTAATCTATGTATTACAAACAGGAAAACAACATGTTTTTCAAAAGAGCTCTTGGCTATGAACCATATTTGAAAAACAAATATTTAAAATCTGTTGTTAAGTCAAATTATAAAATAAAGGAAAGTATCTTGGCCCTACTAACTAACAAGGAAACAAAATACACCATTGTGGGTTGAAGTGTCAATTTGTGCTGGCAAAAAGCCATTCTGTTTGAATGTAAGAACCTTCAGGAACCAGCTGGAGAAGTATGGGGAACCTGGGATAATGTGTTCATTCACAGTGCATCATAAGTGGTACTGTCTTCATGTAAAAAAGGACAGTATTGGTACACTAGTCCAAAACAGCTTAAAGCTTAGGTCAAATCAAATGAACAACAAACAGTCTAGGAAAATGACATGTCTAGGGAAAAACAAAAATAAACATTTAACATTTCTGATATGACTAGGGTCACAATACAAGATTTGCAAAAAACATTATCATACAGTGATGGTGAGGCTGGACTGGTACAACCTTTTTGGAAGGTATTATGGTAATATTCACCAGAAATTTTTAAATGTTTTATGTCCTTTAATCAGTAACACCACATCTAATAATTTACCTTAAATAAATGCCCAATAAAATAAGAATTTTATGTAACTTATGATATAATCTCTATGAGGAAATATTGCACAACCATTATAAATCTTGTTTTTAGTTCAGTTCAGTTGCTCAATTGTGTCCGACTCTTTGCGACCCCATGGACTGCAGTACGCTAGGCCTCCCTGTCCATCACCAACTCTCGGAGTTTACCCAAACTCATGTCCACTGAGTCAGTGATGCCATCCAACCATCTTATTCTCTGTCGTCCCCTTCTCCTCCTGCCTTCAATCTTTCCCAGCATCACAGTCTTTTCCAATGAGTCAGCTCTTTGCATCAGGTGGCCAAAGTATTGGAGTTTCAGCTTCAACATCAGTCCTTCCAAAAATCTTGTTTTAGGACAGAGATTACAAAATTCAAACAACTATACAGGGACAAAAAGTAGGTTAGTGGTTGCCTAGGACTGAGAAGCATGGGGAGGAGGAGAGAGTAACTGGTAACAGGTACAGGGTTTCTTTTGAAAGGAATGAAAATATTCTAAAATTAAACTGTGGTGAAGGCTACACAATCCAGTGAGTCTACTAAAAATACTGAAGTACATTTTAAACAGGTGAACTGTAAGGTGTGTGAATTATACCTCAGAAAAGCCGCTTAAGACATTTTCTATACATCTAGATACCAGTAAGTGACACAAGTAACTGAAACAGAACAGTGGGGCCTGGACAACACAAGGACCAACTAAAGGGGCTACTGCTTACCAGCTTCAGCCGTTGCAGTCATCAGATTGTCACAGCTTTCAAAATAAGTCTTTACCCTGGATTTTTATGTGAAGCCCAATTTGGGGATACTTTTTTGATTGAAGTAGAAAATATCTACAGAAAGGTGAAAGTGAAAGTCGCCCAGTCGTGTCCGACTCTTTGCAACTCCACAGACTACACAGTCCATGGAGTTCTCCAGGCCAGGATACTGGAATGGGTAGCCTTTCCCTTCTCCAGTGGATCTTCCCAACCTAGGAATCAAACCCAGGTCTCCCACATTCCAGGCAGATTCTTTATCAGCTGAGCCACAAGGGAAGCCCAAGAATACTGGAATGGATAGCCTATCCCTTCTCCAGTGGATCTTCCCAACCCAGGAATCGAACAGGGGTCTCCTGCATTGCAGGCAGATTCTTTACCAACTGAGCTATCAGGGAAGCACAGAAAGGTACACAAACAGAAATGTGCAGATCAATGAATTTTCACATAACCATGTAACCAGCACTGAAATCAAGAACAAAGCATTACCAGCCATAATTATGCCCCCTTCCTACCTAAGAGAAATCATCATTATTGACAGACTGGGTAATATTTTGTTGTGAGAGATGGTCCTATGCATTGCAGAATGGATCGCAGCGTCCCTGGCTTCTTCCAGCTGTGACAACCAAAGACGTCTCCAGACACTGCCAAATGCCCCTTGGGAAACAATATTATACCACACTGAGACTCACTGGTTTAACCTGTCCTCGACCTTTACACAAATGGACTCACAGAATGAATTCTCTTACATTGGACTCATAAAGAGCACACTTTTGTGTCTGACTCAGCATCTGCTGAGAGTCACCGGTCTTGCTGCATTTAGCTCTAGTCTACTCATTCTCTTTGCTTTATTATTTCGCCATTGTGTGCACATATCACAATCTATCCATTCTACTGCTGATGGGCATTTGGGTAGCTTCCAGTTTGAAGCTATTATGCACGATGCCACTGTGAACATACCATGTGTGTCTTCCAGTGAATGTATGTATGTTGTGTTGAATGCCTAGACCCAGAGTTGCTAGCTGTGTGGTGCACATATATCAGCCTAAGCAGATTAGTTCCTTTCTTAAGGGGGTTTATCAATTTGCACTTCTACCTGTCTCTTTTTTTCCTTTTTCCATGTTGGCAACTAATATGAAAAATAAATATTTAAGTAATGCTGAGCCAGATACATTATTAGCTGAATAAAGCCTGCCAATTTGTGATCTATTTTTTAAAAATGTTTCAATGTGTGGGAAAATGCTCATATGTAGTAGAGAAACAAAAAAATCAAACAAAAAAAATTCACAATATAATATATCTGAATGGAAATATGGATGGATATTTCATGATTTCTGTATTATTTGCTTTTCAGTATTTTCTACAATATACATGTAATAATGAAGCTGGCAAAGCTTCCATATGCAACAAAAGCCCCAAGGAAAATTTAAAAAATAGGTCAGGGTACAAATTTCATAATATTTGCATACATACATATTTTACATTCATAAGGACCTAATTAAATAATGAATATATCACAGAAAAGTTAACTATCTCATAGAATCTTTGATACAATTACTACACTGCTCCTGCGTAAAGGGATCCAGGAAATAACTTATATAAAATTTCACCCTAGAGCAAAATATAGGATGATGAGACAACAGGGTAATTCTTAATTTGTAAGGATATATCAAAAGTTATTAGTTCTCTGACATATCTTATATAGCAGTTAGTATCATAATGCTGCTCTTCTCATTTCTTTAGAGATGCACTCTAAAGTGGTCCAGAAGCAACACAGAAAATTAACATCCTCAATACTTCCTTGAAACACATAGTTGTTGGCACTGTGCCATTGCTACCTGCTGGTTATGAGTGTCTGACACTGAATAATTGGAACTACCTCTATTTGAGAAAATGATTATTAAAACAGCCACCAAAAACATTCCAGTGTCCATTATGAATTCTATTAAATGTTTGCTTGGCATGTGAAAATGTTACAAAACTCATACTTCCTGTCCTAATCACTTCACCTCATATCAAGGATTCTTCTGTTGGGATAAGAATGTGCCCATGAGACTCAGTGCAAACCCAAAAGATTTATCTCCTGAGAGAAGGCACTGAATGTTAATATACTGCCCTAAATGGAGTTTTTAAAACCAAAATAACCAGTTACTTTAAGGCTTTGCTAAGGGAACTATTCTGAGCACAGATCTCATCTCCATTTTCCTATCTGAAGAAACTACACTGGGGGGACTTCCCTGGTGGCTCACTGGTGAAGAATCCGCCTGCCAATGCAGGAGACATGGGTTCAATCCCTGATCCAGGAAGACCCCCCCATGCCACAGAGCAACTAAGCTTGTGCACCTTAAAAAAAAAAAAAAATTACACTGGTACTTCCCTGGTGGTACGGTGGATAAGAATCACCCTGCCAATGCGGGGGACATGGATTCCATCCCTGGTTTGGGAAGATTCCACATGCCTCAGGGAAACGAAGCCCATGCTCCACAACTACTGATGCCTGCACATCTAGAGCCGGTGCTCCCCAAGAAGGGAGTCACCACAATCAGAAGCCCTGGCGCAGCAACCAAGAGCAGTCCCTGACAAAGACCCAGCACAGTTAAATTAATTAGGAGAATATATCAAAGAAGAGTTATCATAGCTTAAAAAAAAAAAAAAAAAACTACACTGACATGTATGTAAGTTTGAACCAAAAGGCAAAAAAGTTTTCTGAGGCAAAATAAATAAAAAGCAGTAGAAACTAAAGCTTCTAACTACTAAGAGCATTTTACCTGGGGTTCAAAATGCTAAGGTCACTTTAAATTTCTCCCTGAACTAATAACCATAATTAACTGGCAACCAAAATAAATCTATTCAAGCTACATATACATAATTTTCCTCCCAGGATATACCTAAAATCATAAACATACTTTCCTTTCCCACCTCAAGTACGATAGGTGACAATGGCTTCAGACACACAATTCAGTAAGAACTGAGACATTCCTACTAATTTTTCCAAACTTAAAAATAAAAGCTTTCCTTTCCAAGTAAATCTGAGAAGTGCACATCTGCTTGAATTGCTCAACCTATAATAAACACAAAGCTTTCACTCTGAATGATGAAAATGTGCACATGTGCTCACTTGTGCTCAGTTGCTTTAGCCTGTGCTCAGTTGCTTTAGCCTGCCAGGCTCCTCTGTCCATGGGATTCTCCAAGCAAGAGTACTGGAGTGGGTTGCCATGCCCTCCTCCAGGGGATCTTTCCAACTCAGGAATTGAACCCGCGACTCTTATGGCTTCTGCACTGGCACCAGCGCCACAGTATGAGATTAATACCCATATTTTACTAAAGAGAATACTAAAGATCATAATGGCTTGCTTAAGATCTCCCAACAAATTAGCTGTAAAGCCTAAAACACAACTCAAGACCTAATGATCTTTTTCCTATACTATGTGAATTTAGTCTTTAGTTTTAAAACCAAACAGAAGGTCACTGAAAAAACTGACAGTGATATACAAGTTATATAACTAAAGTAAAGATTCCACTTAAAATAGCAACAGATACATGAAATACTGAGGAATAAGCTTCACAAGAAACATACTACCAAGGAATACTACCAAGTAACAAAAAGACTTAAATGCTTAAAATACTTTAAAGACTTAAAGCATTATGTGTTCTTGGATACAAGAGCAATCATAAAAATATTAGTTCTTAAATTAATCTAAATTTAATTCGATCTTGATTTCTAAAAATACCAGTAGAATTTCTCTGGAACCAGACTAATTCTAAATTTAATGTGTAAAATTAAATAGTAAGAATGGTTGGGAAATTTCAGAAAGAGAAACAAGGGCACACAAGCTTCTCTAGATATATATTATGAAGTTATAATAACTTTAAAAGGTGGAATTGGCAAAATGATTAGAAGACTGGAACAGAATAAAGCTCAGAAGACCTAAATACATCTGAGAAAATGTATGATACAGGTGGCATTTCAAACTAACAGGAAAAGGATGGAACATTCAATAAATGATATTGAACTACTATGGGTAGCTATATAGAAAAAATTAAACATAAAAGTTTGATCTTTAGGTTCCAAATAGATCAAAGATTTCAAATTAAAAGCAAAGCAATAAGCTAGATGAAATGAACATTTTTTCTTAATAAGCTAGGTAGTGAAGACTTTTCTAAAATGAAACTACTTAGATGTCAAATGAAAGAATTGACAAATTTAATTATAAATTCTAGAAAGCTAGAAAATACTATACAGAACTCAAAAGATATACTAAATGCTTAAAATTATTTGCAATTCTTAAAAGAAAAGCCTAAGTTCTCTAACACATAAAGAGCTCCAACAGATAATTAAACAGACAAACAACCTCAATAGAAATAGGCAATGCAGATACAGAAAACAAATTTATGCTACTGAAGGGGAAAAGGGAGGGGAGATAAATTCGGAGTTTCGGATTAGCAGACACTACCTACTATACACACAACAGACAAATAGCAAGGCCCAACTGTACAGCACGAGGAACTATACTCAGTACCTTATGATGAACCACAATGGAAAACTATCTGAAAAAGAACACACATAAATATATATACCTGAATCACTCTGTTGTACACTAGAAGCTAACACAACATTGTAAATCAACTATACTTCAATTTTAAAAAAAAACCTTCAATGAAGAGAAATGTAAATGGCTTTTAATAATATGGCATGAAAAGATATTCAATATCACTTGTAATTAGGATTTACAATTAAAACTGTACCAATATACTACTTTTCGCTTGTCCAATTGGAAAAAAATTTTAAATTGATTTAACAGATCACTGATAAGGCGTGTGTGTGCTTAGTCGCTCAGTCATGTCTGACTCTTTGTGACCCCATGGACTGTAGCCCGACAGGCTTCTCTGTCCATGGGGATTCTCCAGGCAAGAATATTGGAGTGGGTTGCCATGCCCTCCTCCAAGGGATCATCCCAACCCAGGGATCAAACCCAGGTGTCCCGAATTGTAGGCAGATTCTTTACCCACTGAGCCACCAGAGAAGCCCATAAATAGGCATTCTTTGTGCTTTACTAGAAGTGGGGTAAAACGGTAAGCTTCTGTAAGAGACAAGATGGAATATCCATCAAAATTAAAAATGCACATACTTTCTGATCCAGCACGCAATTGCAGTGCTCAATATTTATCTAATGAAATGTTCAGATATATAAAACATTGCACAAGAATATTCATGGCACTACTGTTGGTAACAGGCTGGAAACAATGTAAAGCCTATCAGTAGGAGACTCCGTAAACAAATTACAGCACATCTAGCAATGAAAAAAAGAAAAAGTCAGCTGTGTCTGTAATAGTAAGAAACAAACTAAGATATATGAGTGGAAAATGCAGGATATAGAACAGTGTGTAGAGTATGCTATTTGGGGGGATACTGAGTGTATGGATATTCTGAAAGAATTCACACACACAAAAAGCAAACAGTAATTGCTTCAGCAGAAAGAAGAAATCTGAGTAACTGAGAAGAGAACAGAGGAAGGCTTGTTTTTCACTGTAAATCCTCTCACACCTTTGATTTTGTACTATGTAATTACCTATTAAAATTTTTTTTTTAATTCAATGAAGTGAAATACTCAAGTACAAAACTATCAATGCCAGCCTTAATGTATAATTGCATAATATGTCCAAGTTTCTTAGGACATTATTTATACTGACTCTTGGTCCAGCAAACAGGAAGAAATTAAAATCAGAACTAGGTAAACTATGTAAAAAAACAAAGCTAATCTTCAGGACTTCCCTGGTGGTCCCAGTGGCTGGGACTCCAATACAAAGCGCAGGCTTACATCCCTGGTGAGGGAACTAGATTTCACTTGCTGCAACTACGAAGATCTTGCATGCTGCAACTAAGACCTGGTACAGTCAAATAAATAAATGAAATATGTTGCAAAAAAAAAAAAGAAAAAACTAATCTTCAATTTATTTATTTCATCTGACAACCTGCCTAAGCGTGTGATTATCTTCCTGGGAGGCAAGAGTCTCCACTATGTATATTACAGCATAGGTGATCATAGTATTTTGGTTTATTAAAACCACTTAAGACTGATCAGGCCATGGATACAAGTAAGTTTACATCAGTAAGTATTTACTAAAAACCTAGCACTGTATTGGCATATAAGACCAAAAATGCAAAAAAATAATAAGACTTCTAGTTAGAACAAAAACTCTGACAGAAGTTACTTCATTACCACCAGTAACTACAAATAAAAAAGACATTAGTAAACATCCAAATAACTGTTGAATACATAAATGAACTATGAACTAGCTGCTAGGGATAGCGGCCATCCAAGACAGATATTTCTCTTGACTTTATGGCATATAAAGTATAGTGTATGGTATATAAATTCCCTGGCAGTCCAGTGGTTAGGACTCTGAACTTTTACTGCTGGGGCCTGAGTTCAATTCCTGGTCAAGGAACTAAAATCCCTCAAGCCAGGAGGTGTGACAAAAAAAAAAGTATAGTCTAATGATGAAATAGGTACTATACAAATGATTAAACTAATTAAAACTGTGATCTATCCTACATAAGGGAAGTGCAAGGTGCTATAAGACAGTCCTAATCTAATATGGGCTTCCCCGGTGGCTCAGATAGTAAAGAATCCACCTGCAATGCAGGAGACCTGGGTTCGATCCCTGGCTTTGGAAGATCCCCTGGAGGAGGGCATGGCAACCCACTCCAGTATTCTTGTCTGGAGAATCCCCATGGGCAGAGGAGCCCCGAGGGCTACCGTCCATGGGGTCCCAAAGAGTTGGACATGACTGAGCGACTAAGCACAGCACAGCACACAGTGAAGCAAGTTCTGAAGAATGAAGAGCTGCCTTCCAGACAGAGAGATTAGCTACAGCATGTAGAAAGGCTGTTGGGTGAGTTCTGAACCTTCAGTGAATGGGGGAAAAAAGATCTATATAGCTAGACCATATACTACAAGAAAGCAAGTAAAAATAAATGATGCTGGAGAAGTAGCAAGGCCAGATCACACCATGTTAAAAATGAAGACTGAAGGCTTTAAAGGGAGAACAGAAGTTTTCAGATAAGTGACTCGATTAAATTTGCTTTTTAAAGACAATTTTAGCTGATGTGAGAGGAGTAGATTACAGTATACTGCATAGACATACATAGAAATATGAAGAAACGCAAGAGAATAATAAATTCAGGTTGGTGATTACCTCTGGTTAGGAGGCCCACAACAGTGGTTGTCAGGGGAGAGGGGGTGCAGTCAGGTAAGGAAACAGAAAACTTCAACTATACTGGTAATACTGTATTTTTTACTTTTTTAAACAGGAGTGAAAAAACAAGGAAAGACCATTTAAAATTGACTATAATAACTGTCTTAGGAAAAGATGGCCAAGACTAGGATGGGAAAACTAGAGGTGGAAAGAAAACTGCAAGAATCTGGCTTCAGTAAGTTGTTGACAGAGCCACTTAATGAAACAGGGTATAGTGAAGAAGGTGTAGATTTGGAACCAAGATCAAGAGTTCACTCTGGGAAACTCAATTCAAACTACCTGAGTATCTAAGTGGAGATGCTGACTGAGCAGACAGCTGGGATCAGAAAAGGGGTCTGAACTATAGATTAAAAAAAAAATTGGCTGTATTAAAAATATATGGTGGGACTTCCCTGGTGGTCCAGTGGCTAAGACTCCACACTCCCCATGCAGGGGGCCCAGGTTTGATCCCTGGTCAGGGAACGAGATCCCACACGCCATAACTGAGAGTTTCCCATGCCGCAGGTAAAAGATTCTGTGTGCCACAACTAAGACTTGGCGCAGCCAAATAAATAAAAATAAATAACTATTAAAAAAAAATATGTGATAACTGAAGGCACAGAATGGTTAAGATTAGAGAAGGGAGGCAGACTAAGGACCAAGACTTGAAACAGACCATCAATTAAAGATCTTGGGGGCGGGGGGGGAGATCTTGGGGGCGGTGGAGGAGACCTGAAGGAATAGCCAGAGAGCAGGGAAGGAAAATCAGAAAACTAAGAGAAGAGACTATTTCAGGAAGGAAATTTTCCAATCCAAATAAACACCTACTCTAGATGGGCAATTAGGAATCTAAGGTCCAAGAATGAGTAAAGGGGAATTCCCTAAAAATAGACAAGAGTCCAGACCCACTTCACTCTGAACATTCCCAAAAGGAATGCTGTAACTTGGTTAAGTAACAATAAATTCCATCAAACCTGATAAATCCCTGCAAGATGTAGCTGAAAATTTTTATGACTATCTGAGACTTAACTACAATTTAGATGACAATAGGATATGAAGTTGATTCCATCTCCATAGAGAAGAAACAAAACCTCTGAAATCCTATGCATTTTTTTTTTGTTTCAAAGATTTTACATAATTTCCAGATTGCTAAACCTTTTTGGCATGTTAAACTCTAAGCATTTTGAGAGCAAAATCCAAACCACATTCATTTGTGAATCTTCAGCATCTAGTTCAATGCTTACCATAGGTACATGACTGAAAAGAGAATTGCACTGAATAAACGGGCACCAGAACACTTTTGTCCAAATTCTGCTAGTGTCACAGCAATATAGCCTCACAGAACAGGCTTTAACTAAGAGTTCTACACATTCTACAGAAATAAAGATCTCATCCTTGTCTTTAGGGAAAAAAAAAAAACCACCTCATCAGGCAACACTTTATTGACCCGAATGATAAACCCAAGTGTTCTCTACCATATGCCAGTCAGAATGACTGGTCATTCATTCTTGACAGCTGTAGAAAATAGTGGTGCGCAGACTTAACCAAATAGTCCTTACTTCCACACAAACTAAATTCATAAGCTGCAGTAATATCCTTGAAAAACAACTGCTGACACTTCGCTGATATTAACAGCTCAACACTGTTTTCTGTGTAAGTTTCAGGTTAATGGTATCAGCTAAAACCTATCTTATATGTATTCTCAAAGAAATGGTTCCCAAAAGAAACAAAAAAAGTAACTCCATCCTATCTTTGCCTAAATTTTTGCTAGGCATTTTAGATAGGAGCCACACAAACTTCTATGCCACAAAAAAAGCACAAGTTCAGAAATAAGTAACGATACTTTCAGCTGCACTCAACTATGCAAATTAATATTTAAAAAACAAAATACAAAAGAAAACACTTCATTTACTTTGAAATGTGAACTTAAAAAAAAAGTTCCAGCTTTTTTGGAACTCATCACTTTGCACTGAATAAAATCATGGAACTAGGTATTTATTGAGAAAAAGATGCTCTGAATTTTAATTATCTATTTTGTAGTCTAGGATCCCAATTAATGAATTGATAGGTGAATCCTGAAGGGGCGGTGAGGAAAGGAGTAGCTAATCACAGACCTACCCAGAATCCTTTCACTTTGGCTAATTTATACAGATATGAAATAATAAAAATTAGTAAGGGACAGCAGCATTTATAAATAAGATTATTACGCTAAAAATATGTTAACCTCTTAAACCTTTTCAATTAAAGGCTCAAACTCAATTCTACCTTCATAGACTGAACAGAAAGTTACTCAGTCCTTTGCTCCTTTTTAAGAGCATTGTGCCTGCTAGCACAAATAGAAAACCAATTTAAGGGGCTTCCCTGGTGGTCCAGTGGCTAAGACTCTGAGCTCCCAACGAAGGGGGTCTGGGTTGGATACCTGGTCAGGGAACCAGATCCCACATGCCACAAGGGAGACCCAGTGCAGCTAAATAAATAAAAAAAGAAAACCAATTCAAAAGTCACACAAGCTAAAAAGTTAAGAACACTGATATTTGGAAAGGATGTTTGAAACACTTGGCAAAAGGACCCAAAAGTTAGTAAATAGTATCAAACCATTCTTCATAAATCAGGACAAATAATAAAAGGAGAATTTCATATAACTACCATATATTCTCTTCAAAATGTCCTTTTCCTACAACACAATGATCTGGTGAAAACTAAGACACAGACTTGTTTACCAGAGCTTTTTACCTTTCACCCAGAAGACTTAGTTCACATGTTTCTTTAATTCTGTCATTACACAGCACTTAGGGAATCCAAAGCAACTGCAATATACAAAACTATGGTAAAATCCAAAAAATAAACACACATAAACGCAGCAAACAATCACAATTCACGTACTTTTAGTCAGGAGCTCAGGAGTTAAGTTTTCTTTTTCTGCATTCTTATTCTGGATGATACCTAAAGCCCTCTTTTGGAGTAAGGGATTTGATTCCTAAATTACATTGTCTTTTTTTTCTACAGATGTTAATGTACTCCGTTGATAAGAGAATTAAAATCCTTTTCACATATACAGTTTGATTTTTACAACACTTTCACATATATTCACTGGAACATATAGACAACACGAACGTATGATAATTTTTAGACTGATCAGGCATACAAGATAACGCTTATCCATAACTTATTGTAACTTGATTTATTCGATCCCACAAAGTAAAGCGCGAGCACAATGAAATCTGTACTACTGCAGGTTCTCAATGAACAAAAATTCCTTCAAAATGGTAAATCAAATCCGCCCATTTCCCAAAGAAAAAGTAATCCCAATCTTAGAAACAGTCTCAAAAACAGAAAAGAAAAGAACAAACAATTCTAAACCACACAATCACATAAATCTTTTCAACTCAAAGCTCCAACAGCAGCCGCCAACCACACAACTGGCCACAATCACAGTGTTAGCGCCTTCCCGTAATTTTGAATCTGGAGACAGAAGGAGGAAAAAAACCACACACACACAAACATACCGGTCGTTCAAAGTTTCACCAAGCGGGAAAAAAAATCATTTTAAGTTTTAAAAACAAAAACGTGTTAACCGAGAGGCGATTACCATATTCCCCGGTCCCCTCACTTCCAAGCCCGCGAACTACATCTCTCAAACATTCACAGAGACGGGAGTCCCGGCAGGGATGTTCGAGGAAAGAGCCAGACGAACGGCACGCCGCCCGGAGAGATGTCAGGGGCCGAGCATCCGGAGACAAAGACCAGCCCGCGAAGCGCCCCGGCTCGGCCCTGCGCCCCTAACCGCCCGAGGAGTTGCGAGCACCGCCGAAGTGCGCGCCCAGGTCCTCCGGGCTCCCCGCCCACCCGGCGCGACCGCCGCGGCCCGGGCCCACCCCGAGCCGTTTTCCCTCCCAATTTGGG
Organism: Capricornis sumatraensis; assembly: GCF_032405125.1. Classification (NCBI taxonomy): domain Eukaryota; kingdom Metazoa; phylum Chordata; class Mammalia; order Artiodactyla; family Bovidae; genus Capricornis; species Capricornis sumatraensis. Next base: position 94,685,912 of record NC_091076.1, read on the forward strand.
AACCGCGCGTCCGGGGACAAAAGGGGGAGGGCGCGCCGGGGGCAGCGGCGGCCAGCGGGTCGCGACGTCCCCTCGGGGCTCGGCGGGAAGCCCTCGGTGGCGTCCTCTCCCTCCACTCGCCCCCCGCCGCACTCTCCGCCGGGCCCCAGACCCCTCTCCAGCCTCCTCACAAGTTCTCCCGCCTCCCCTCGGGCCCCGCCCCTGGCCCGCTGCCTCTCAGCCGGCCCCGCGGCCGCCCCTCACCGGCCGGCGGGGTCCCCCGGAGCCGCCTCCTCCGCCGGGCCTCGGCCCGTCCCGCCGGCCGCCGCCTCATGTGCCCCGCGTCGCCATCGCCTTCGCCGCCACCGTCGTCTCTCCTCCTCCACCTCTTTCGCCGCCGCCTTCGCCTCAGTCTCCGGCCGAGGCCGAAGCCGCTCCCGCCGCCGCCTCCCGCTCCCGCCGCCCGGAGCCACGGGGAGGCGCCTGCGCACTGCGCGCTGCGATGGGGGCGGGGGCGTCCCGCCGCAGCCTGGGAGCGGGGGGCGCGCCGAGCGGCGCTGGGGTGGGAGGGGGCGCCCGGAGCGCGCGGGCGGCCGCGCGAGTGTTCAACTTTCCGCGGTCGGGTCTGCGCGCTCCCCAGCGGCCCGGGACGCGGCACGTGTAGGAGCGACCCACCAGCTAGGAATCTAGACCCCGGGTGGGCGCAGACTTCGCCTCCGGGGCAGGTCATTCCTCCAGCTTGCTTCTCGGGACAGCAACCGCCCCCGGCCGTCCGTGCCTCACTTCGAGCGGGCATCTAACGGCGCCGTGAAGACACGCCTTACCTGGGTATCCTGGGTTGGACCATTGAGCCCCGGAGTTGTCTTCTGTGCTGCGCTCGGCCAAGGCCAGGGGATGTAACACCGGACGCAGACTCCCGGTTCTAGGTTCTGCTCTGCAGTTACTCGAAGATCCTACTGGCCTTCGTCGGGTTAATGGTCTTAATTCTTCCGAGGCTTGGCTTTTACTGATACTTTTGAGGTCCTGGACTTCTCGAATTAGCAAGACCCTAATAGGCCATTTCCTCTTAACCCCCTACATCCCGGCAGGATCCCATTTTCAAAGGGATCCTTTAAAAACTTGTAGGAATAGGTAACTTGAACCTTGAACTGCACCGTAGGAATACGAAAACTCCTCAAATGCTTTAAGTGGAGGTGTCCATGCATAACAATGGAAGTAGAACTCAGGAGATGGGGGAGTACTTTACTTTGTAAAGTGCTCCTAAATTATTTTATTGACCATCACCATACAGAAGGATGGGTTTTTATTTTACCCTTTTGATCACAGAGGAAATTAAACTCTTAACCAGTGAGATGACTTGGCATAAATCAAATCCCTCCGCCCCACCCCCCACCCCCACCCCGCGCCCCGCGCCCTCGACGGAAAGCCAAGCCCTTATGGCCAGTCGAGAGGTTGAAAACAAACTTGAGGGCTGAGCATCTGGCCCACTGACAAATGTTTTGTTTGGCCAGTAGGACGTTTTCCAAAATTGTCAATCAGTTGCCAAATTTTAAAAATCTGTCTTTCTGGCTTCTCTCTAAAAAGTTAAAAGTTTTACTCACTTTGAGCCTCTGTTTTCCCCTCGCAGTTACTTGTGAGTAGCATCTGTCTACCAGGCTCAAGCTCCTCTCCACTCAGCATCTTGAATCATTTTCATTAGCTGCTTGGCCTCAGTATTTAAATTATCTTCCCCCTATACTTGCCGTGTCCTGAGAGCCACATGCCCTCCCCACTGTCATTGTTACTTCTCTACAAATGTATTTAAAATTACAAGTGTGGGGACTTCCCTGGTGGTCCAGTGGCTAAGACTCTGTGCTCCCAATTCAGGGAACCCAGATTCCATCGCTGCTCAGGGAACTAGATCCCACATGCGGCAACTAAGAATTTGCATGCCACAACTAAAATTATCCTGCATGTTGCAAGTAAAGATCCTGCATGCTGCAACTAAGACCCGGTACAACTAAATAAATAAATAAAAATATTTAAAAATTAAAATGACAAGTGTGAAGACCCTATAAATATGTGAAAATAGGAATAAAGTACAGATAACACAGGAGACAACACCGTTGTAAAACTGACTGCAATATTAAAACTCCCAACAATTGCTAGTACAAGTATAAATTGGCGCAAATCACTTTGGAAAACTATTTGGCAATAAATGTCTACTAAAGCTGAACCTAGGAATGCACTATGAATCTGTAGTTCTACTGAAATTCCACAGAAATATGTACAAAATACTTGTTCTAGAATATTCATGGCAGCATTGTTTGTAACAGCCAAGCAACTGGAAACTATCCAAAATGTCCATCAGGCACAGCAAGGATAGACAAAATGTTACATTCACACAATACACAACAATGAAAATGAACAATCTTTACAGGCAGCTTTAAGATAGATTAATTTCCCCAAACTTTCCATTTATATGAAGTTCAAAAACAGGCAAAACTAATTTGTACTGTTAGAAGTAAGGATAGTGGTTATCCTAGGGAAAGGATAGTTACCAGAAGGGAGAGGGCTGGTCTTGTTCTCTTCTTGATCTGAATGCCAAATACAAGATACACAGGTGTGTTTAGTTGCCACATTTGAGCTGTTCTCTTTCAATAGGGGCAGTTTACTTTTCTATGGTATGTTAAGACCAATTAATAACCTTTTAAAACATTTGGTTATCTAAGTATATATATATATATAAACAAATATGTATTATATATTATACATGTAAATTATATATACATATATACTCAAATGTTTATTAGGTATTATTTTCCTATAAATTCATGGATGGACATGGCCGGGAAGCCTCTCCATCTTTTAGCATTACCCGTTCTTCATGGAGATTGAGAACCAAACACTTCCTATATTTGTTATCTTACTCTTAAGCATGCAGCTTGTCTTTATCTAGATAGAGCAACCAGTTTTTTGGTTGATTGGGTTTGGTTTTTTGCCACGCTGCTTTTAAGATCTCAGTTCCCCCACTAGGGATTGAACCTGCATCCTCTGCAGTGAAAGCTCAGAATTCTCACCACTGGACCGCCAGGGAATTCCCTAGAACAACCTTTTAAAGATGGAAATGAAACCCAAGGAAGCTGTTTTACCTGCAGACTGTTTAAAAAATAGAAATGTAGTCAGACTCTGTCTCCTGGTCAGAACTCCTTCCTCTCCTCTTATCACCTTCCCAGCTAGAGACATCCTTTAATCCAGTTATAGCTGAGCTGAGGCCAGAAACCTAAGCTAGTGGTCCAAGTATTGACCAGGGTCCGAGCAAATCAGGGCAACTGCTAGAATATGAGCTCTCTGGAGGCAGGGAAGTTATATCACAGCTCCTAGAGCCCAGCCCAACACATAGTAGGTGCTTGGCAATTGTATACAGAGTGAATGCGTGAAGGAAGGCTCGCCACTGTGGGCTAATATAAAAAGGCTACCAGAGGGAAGGAAACATAAAAAGGATACCAGCAGGAAGGGGGGGGGGGGAACCCTCACGTTTCAAACGGAGAAATCATGGGGAAATGGGTCTGGTTTCCAGCCTCTGGCAGGGAGCAAGGAGCCGGGTGCTGTGAGAACCATGTCACTTTTTATTCACATGGGGCTCAGGCAGGAAAGGATCAAAACCCAGTTTGAGAACTTGAGAGTCACCCTGGGGCTCTGTGGTTTAGAAACTGTAGGGTCAACTTGAAGGCTGCAGTGTGTCATTATTTCCATTACACATTTTCCAGGGTCTCCACTTGGCTGGTAGGTTCAGAGCCCATTCTTCTGTCCTAGGGGATGGGACCAGAGGCCTAGAGAGGTAGGATTTGGGAAAGCTCCCTGTTGGCAATAGGAAGCCCTGCCTGCCACAGACAGGCTGAATAAGAAGCTGTTGATTCCTTCTGCTATTGGGAGGGGGCATGTTACTATCACAACCCCCTCCCTGCTATAATCCCCAGCAGTCTCAGTTAACCTGTGGTTGTTCTGTTGCTAAATCCTGTCCAAGATATACATTATACTACTCCTTCCTGCCACAGGGGTTTTGTTTAAAGCAAATTTTTTTTTGTCAAAGAATTTTTTGAATGGGTAATACAAGTAGTATAAAAGAAACAGTAAGATGACTCCTTACCAGTGCTTCCCAGAGCCCAGCTAGCAGTTTTTTGAGTATTAATGCTGGATTTCAAGTTAAGGTCAATTTACTTGCAAATGAAGGATGCATGAAATATGCTCAGGAGTTGGGGGTGGGGAGAAGGATATGGGAGATGAAGAGATCTTCTCTGGTACCACCCAGACAGGGATGTTTGGACATGCCCACAACCCAGTGTGCTGGGTCACGAGCTACCCTGCCTTGGTGAGAGTCCTTGAATGTCTGGAGGCCCTGGGTTCAGAGGTCTGTCCTGCCCAGCTGTTTACATTCATTTATGTGTATCCCCTTTCTTTCTTTCTTTCTTTTTTTTTTTTGGCCACTTGGTATGTGGGATCTTCATTCCCAGACCTGGTATCCAACCTGAGTGCCTTGCATTGGAAGCAGAGTCTTAACCACTAGACTACCAGGAAAGCCCCTCATTTACACATATTTCTAAGATGGCATGAGTGCTTAGCGCTCATGTGCTCAGCTGTGTCCAACTCTTTGCTACCTCGTGGACTGTAGCCCCCGAGGCTCCTCTGGTCATGGGAATTTCCAGACAAGAGTACTGGAGTGGTCAGCCATTTTCCTACGCCAGAGTATCTTCCAAACCCAGGGATTGAACCTGCGTCTCCTATGTTTCCTGTATTAGCGCGCAGATTCTTTACACTGTGCCTCCTGATTTTTGCCTAAGATGGTGTGAGAATGTGATGAAATGTACGGGAAACCATTGTCATATGTTAAATTTTCACTGTAAGGTGGTCTATAGTGATTATCATTGTTGGTTGGATAGCGGAGCCATTTACCTGTGGTATGATATGGTTGTTACTTAACCTCTCTCAGCCTTGATTTCCTCATCTGTAAAGTGGGGATAATGATATCTACCAGTTGGGGCTGTTGTGAAGATTAAATATGTGAAGTACCTAAATCTTGTAGGCTCTCAAGACTTTAGTCCCCTCTCACAGTGTGCTTTGGGGAATTTGGGTATTCAAAAGGACCCAACACAGAACTTCAGCAAAACATTTCAAGTCCTCTGGCGCATCCATTTGTTAGTACTGGGGTCTGTACTGGTGTCTTCCACAGCTCAAAATTCTTTCTTCATGAGACATGATTCTATTCTATCACTACACTCTCATTCAGCCTTCCAATCACCATTATCCACACCCTCTTAGAATCTTTAAAATAATGTGAGCAGTCTCTCAAGAATGATTATTGTTGTTCAGTCAGAGTCATGTCCAACTCTTTGTGACCCCATAACTGCAGCACACCAGGTTTCCCTGTCCTTCACTATCTCCCAGAGTTTGCTCAAACTCATGTCCATTGAGTCAGTGATGCCATCCAACCATCTCATCCTCTGTTGCCCCCTTCTCCTCTTGCCCTCAATCTTCCCCAGCATCAGGGTCTTTTCCAGTAAATCAGTGCTTCATATCAGATGGCCAAAGTATTCGGGCTACAGCTTTGGCATGAGTCCTTCCAATAAACATTCAGGGTTGATTTCCTTTAGGATAGACTGGTTTGATCTCCTTGTAGTCCAAGGGACTCTCAAGTCTTCTCCAGCACAATTTGAAAGCATCAATCCTTCAGCCCTCAGCTGTCCTTATGGGCCAGCTCTCACATCCACATCCGTACATGACTACTGGAAAAACCATAAATTTGACTATATGGACCTTTGTTAGCAAGGTGATGTCTCTGCTTTTTAATATGCTGTTGAATTTTGTGATAGCTTTTCTTCCAAGGAGATTATTCTTCCAGAATGATTCAGTTCAGTTCAGTTCAGTTCAGTTCATTTCAGTTGCTCAGTCGTGTCCGACTCTTTGTGACCCCATAAATCGCAGCACACCAGGCCTCCCTATCCATCACCAACTCCCAGAGTTTACTCAGACTCACGTCCATCGAGTCAGTGATGCCATCCAGCCATCTCATCTTCTGTCGTCCCCTTCTCCTCCTGCCCCCAATCCTTCCCAGCATCAAAGTCTTTTCCAATGAGTCAACTCTTCGCATGAGGTGGCCAAAGTACTGGAGTTTCAGCTTTAGCATCATTCCTTCCAAAGAAATCCCAGGACTGATCTCCTTTAGGATGGACTGGTTGGATCTCCTTGCAGTCCAAGGGACTCTCAAAGAGTCTTCTCCAACACCACAGTTCAAAAGCATCAATTCTTCGGCGCTCAGCCTTCTTCACAGTCCCAGCTCTCACATCCATACATGACATCAGGAAATACCATAGCCTTGACTAGACGGACCTTAGTCGGCAAAGTAATGTCTCTGCTTTTGAATATGCTGTCTAGGTTGGTCATAATGATTAGTGGGTACAAAAGGCACTTTCTTGGCCCAAGCCTGTAGCTCTTGGGGCTGTCCTTGAACAAATGCTACAAGGTCCTTGGAACCAGTGCCTGTTTTTAGAAAGAGAGGGGATGTCCCCACCCTCCCTACCCCAGGTACCTTCTAGAGGCTGCCTCAGCCTAGCCATCTCATCTAGAAACTTCTACTGCCCTGGCCTGTTCCTGCTACCTTCTCTTTACTCCTCAAGCCCCCCGAAACTACTCTGTGGCCCAGGGTTTTCTCCCCTGTAACTACCCTAGCCCTCCAGCCTGGGTCTTTCTCATTCTTACCCCAACTCAGGGCATTCTCTGTTCCTTGTCCAGTTCAGTCATCATCACCCCCTCACTCACAGCACTCCTTAGCTCAAGGCAAAAGCTGCACGTCCCTCTCTGCCCCGCTCTTGTCACTCAGCTCCCTCGGGCTATATATAGCACAGCTGTGTCTTTAGATTGTGTACAGCCTCAAGTCCAAGTCCCCCTCCCCCACCCGTTCCCTTCCCCCAACACAATCAGGAGAACAAACCTGAAGCTTTCAGTTAGGGCAGGGAAGCCCCTCCAACAGGGAGGACGGGGTTTGCAGAGGGATGCAAGTATGCTGAATTCAGGACCACCCAGAACATGGCAAGCTTCCCGTCTGTTGTCAGTGACTTTCCGTTTCTCCCCCAGCCTGTTACCCATCCCCCCACCTTGCTCATTCTGGAAAAAAAGGAGTAGGCAGCATGGACGGGAATTCTAATCATATTCTTTAACCCTTGTGTGCGTGCTCAGTCATTCAGTGGTGTCCGATCTCTGTCCATGTGATAGGATCTTCTGGACCCAGGGGTTGAACCCAGTGGCAGGCACATTCTTTACCATTGAGCAAACTGGAAAGCCCTATTTAACCCTTACATTGATCCTATGGGTAGATGTTACCTCCATTTTACAGATGATGACATAGACTCAAAAGAGGTTGAGTGGTATAAGACCAGATATTTAGAGAGCAGTCGGTTAAGGAGGTGACCCCACGTCTGACTCTGGCCTGCACTCTTGGCTCATTAAGTCTGTCTGCGTCATTCAATTAGACCCCTCTAAATTAGAATCTATATTAGTGTGACCTGATCTGGAAGAAAGAGGTTTATTAAGTGAATTACTAATGTAGAAAGGTTAAATCAAAGTAATTATTAAAGACTTGGCATATTAACAAAAACGGTATCATAATTTTATCTTATCTGTTTACTAAAATAGGACTCTACAGAAATCTGTTCTTTGAAGTTTTGGTTAATGTGTGTTCTCAGAGGTTTTTGAAATAAAAAGCAATTTTATTTCTTCTATTTCAAAACTTTCCTTCCAACTTTTAGGTGTTCTCCAGCTTTGATTTTAGAAATGGTTAGAAGTCTAGTGCTTTTTTCTGTCACTTACTGTGACCTTGAGCAAGATGTTTAACTCAAGCCTTAGTTTTTCATCTTTTTAGTTAATTAATTATTAATTTATATATTGACCTCGAGGCTTGTGGGATCTTAGTTGAGAGTCCTTTGGACAGCAAGGAGATCATCTCAACAGCGAGAAGCTGAAATTCGCTCTCTTTAGCTTGGCCCCTGTTCTCTAAAGTACTCGGAGTTGATCCCGATTCTTGCCCTGTCTCAGCCAGACATTTCCACTCTCCTGCTTCTGGCCTAGACCATTGATCTCTGGAGAATTCAAGCCACCGTTGGGACCAGGAGAGGCAGCACAGGAGTGTGTGTGAATGCCTGGGAGGAGAGTTCCCAGGGACGCTGGGGATATGCGGAGGCCCCAGGGGAGCAACTGTGACCCTGGGTCTCTCCCTGGAGCAGTGAAGGCTGGGGAGAGAAGAGAGACATCAGCTGCTGGACACATGTCCAGGGCTGAAAAGTCGTTTTAGGACAGAGTAATCTGGGGGAGAAACAGGGCCTGGGATGGCGTGGGAGTCTCTACAGTGCACCCGGTCCTTCTCCATTTCTTAGCAAGAAGGTTCTTTGGAGAGAGCCAGACCCAGGTTCAAATCATGACATTCACTAGCTGTGTGTGTGCATGCTCAGTCGCTCAGTCATACCCGACTGTGATCCCATGTAGCCCACCAGGTTCCTCTGTCCATGGGATTATCCTGGCAAGAATACTGGAGTGGGTAGCCATTTCCTCCTCCGAGGGACCTTCCCGACCCAGGATACAACCCTCATCTCCTGTGGCTTCTGCATGGGCGGGTGGACCCTTCACACCTGAGGTACTTGGGAAGCCCTCACTACGTGTGTACCCTTGGATAACTCATTTAACCTTTCAGAAGCTCAGTTCCTGGTCCAGGGACAAGCTGCTACTTACTGCGTAGAATGGTGGAAAGTTCTGAAATATGAATACTTGAAACAAAAGAGGTGCTAAATGATGGCCATGGGCCTCTCCATAACCTAAGCATCAGCCTGCAGGCAGCAGTAGAAAGGGTTCTGGAGATGTGAGGGAAGTCACAATTGTTTCAAATTCCTGGACAAATCTCCTTAGTCCAGAAAACATTCTTGGACGGGTCAAGACCAACACCAGACAGGCTGTCTCCCACAATTATGGCATTTACATCCCACATTGTTCTTAAGGGTATTTTAAAAAACATCTAATTTTTGGCTGTGCTGGGTCTTCACGGCTGCATGGACTTTTCTCTGGTTGTGGCTCGTGGGCTGCTCGTTGCAGTGTCTTTCTTGTTGCAGAGTACAGCCCCTGCAGTACTCGGACTTCAGCAGTTGCAGCACATGCGCTCAGCAGTTATGGTTCCCAGGTTCTAGAACACAGGCTCAGTAGTTGTGGCATGTGGGATCTTACGTGACCAGGGATTGAACCCTGTCTCCTGCATTAGCAGGTGGATTCTATACCACTGAGCCACCAAGGAAGCCCTAAGATAACTATTTAGCTCTGCCGGCTCTTAGTTGGGCCATGCAGGACCCTTAATCTTTGTTGTAGCATTCAGGATTTAGTTACCTGACCAGTGGTTGAACCCTGGCCCCCTGCATTGGGAGTGTGGAGTTTTAGCCACCGGACCACTAGGGAAGTCCCCCTCTTAAGAGTATTTGAGGCCATATAATTTGGGGGAAAACTCAGGATCTCTGCCCATTTTTGCCTGTATAGTCCTGTCTCAGTTCTCCAAATCAAGTCCACCTCTGATCCAGCCATGAACCTCCACAGGATTAAGACTGAATTGAGACAGGGGATCCCCTCCATCTGATCTTTTATTACTTTACAGTGCTTGGAGTTTCACAAGGTGGCGCTAGTGGTAAAGAATGCAGGAAATCTAAGAGTCGAGGGTTCGATCCCTGGGGTTGGGAATATCTCCTGGAGGAGGAAACAGCACCCCACTCCAGTATTCATGCCTGGAAAATTCATGGACAGAGGAGCCTGGCAGGCTACAGTCGCAGAGTCAGACACAACTGAGCATCTGAGCACAGTGCTTGGAGCTCCAGCCTGGAACTCAGCAGATGGGGGGTTAAGACTGATGTCCTGACCTATCTCCTCCCCTCTCCATTCCTGACTTCAAAGTCTCCTTAAAACCGGACACTGTGTCCCTGACCCCATAGTGGCAGCTCCATCATCAGCTCTTGGCCAATTCAAAACAGCAGACGCTGAGCCTTAGCCAGACTGCTTGCACTCCACTTTCTAGCCATCTCCTAGGGTAAGCACTGGCATGCTGAGGACCTGTGGGGCCGGTAGTCCTTGCTTCTCCAGGAGGAGAGGCAACTAGGGATAAGAAGTTGCCTCAAGCAGGGACTTTTGTCTTGGGGTGAGACTTAGGAGCCCAGCAGGCAGAATCCCCAGTCTGGGGCTCCATCTAGTTTGTGATAAGAGCAGACATTTATAGGGGTTTACAAGTAGAGCAGTAAGGGTCCCCAGGACAGGGAGGCAGGGGGTTGGCAACTGAAAAGAACCTGGCAAAAGATGGACCTGGAGACAAGTCCACGTCTAATTATTTCAATCTCTGGCTCTGGTGGTTTGGTCACCATTGCTGTAACACTGGGATGGCTCTGGCTGCCCAGGGCCAGGTCTTCCTCTGCACCTCCCTTGGGAATAACCATCACAGACTCGAGGCCCATGGGGGACCCAAGGTTAAAGGCCTGTTCCTCCCACCCTCATCTGAGGATTTTTTCAGCTGCTTTTCTTGGCCCAAGGATCATACCCATAGGGACGCAGATGGTAGAGGGGGAGGCAGAGAAAACAGTGAAATTGGAATGAGCTGGGGAAAGAGGCAGATGTTGAGAGGAAGAGATGGGAGAAATGGCACTAGTAGTCCAGCCATCTGAGACAGGACAGCCGGAACAAGTGGCGGCTATGTTGGGCATGGTAAGAGAGGTCTCAGCAGGCAACCTCCTCCTTCCCAGCCCAGACTGAGGAGAACTGGAGTTCTTACTGCTGCGGGTGCCTCCTTCTAGGACTGGGCTGAAGCCTAGGAGCCCCAGCTGCTAACATCTGGGCGCAGAATCATGTCTGCTAACAGAGGCTGGTGGGCGCCACCCGAGGGCGAGGACAGTATGTCTGAGAAGCTTTTGAGGAAGACGAGGGAGTCTCCGCTGGTGCCTATAGGTGAGTGGGAAAGGAAGGAATGGGGGGCGAGGAGGGGGCCTTCTCTTGGAGCGCACTTGTCTGCTAGTCCTTTCAAAGAATGAAGCCCTGAACTCGAGTGGTCCTGCCCACTGACTAATCAACAGCTAGAAGGGAATGAACCAAGAGCAAAGGCGGCACATCTGACAATAGGCAAGGCAGTCTGGGCGGGTGGGGGTGGCAGCCAGCCAAGCGCGTGGGATGCCGACACATGCCAGGACCGGCAGGGGCAGTCTGGGGCCCCCTCGCCCCGAGGCCCTGGGAGGGGAAGAGAACAGCTATGGGGGCTGGCAGTGGTTGGTGAAGAGCTCAGGGAGGTGGGAGAGTTGTGCTGATGGGCTACTTGTACAGGGAAGTTGGGGGGGCAGTTATTGCAAGGAGGCGGTCACTTTGAAAAAATCATTGAGAACAGTTCAATGTTCTAATGACAGCCCCTACTCCATCAACCACTCCCCAGTCCCCTCAGGTGCCCCCCGCCCCAAAGCAGCAGCAGGAAGGCAGCTGGTTATCCAGACACCCAGTCGGCCTAGTGAGTGTCTCTCTTCAGGAGAGCAGTGTGCTTGGTGACTGCGGCCCAAGCGGCACATTCTCTGCCTCTGCAGGCTTAGGAGGCTGCCTGCTGGTGGCAGCATACCGGATCTACCGGCTGAAGGCCCGGGGTTCCACCAAGATGTCCATACACCTGATTCACACCCGAGTGGCAGCACAGGCCTGTGCTGTGGGCGCGATCATGCTGGGTGAGTAGCTGGTGGGGTTGGGGGAGAATGTGGGCAAAACTGACGGGGCAAAATCTGGCTGTGAGCCCTGACAGTTATAGGACACGAGTTCACCCCCTGTTCCCAACACCAGGCTCCACAGCAAGGCCTTGGTGAAACCTGTGTAAGGAGACATTTTCTGGGGTCCCTGATTATTCTCCCGTGTTCAGGGGAAGGTACATAGTCTGTTTCATGAGTCTGTCTTGAGGTGAGAGAACACGCAGCAGTTTCTCTTCCTCTCTGGATCAGAAGGCAGACTGCTACTTCCTCGCCGTGTGACAGTGGCAAGCCCCTCTCTCTCAGACTCTGTTTCCCCGTGTGCAACATGGCGAGAACCACCGGGGTCCGCCTCCCTCCCTCCCTGCTGAGAGGTTTCTCAGACAACATACGTGCAAGGGTTTTGTCAACTGTCACATGGCTTGTCTCTCCAGGCTGTGCAGCCAAGTGTCTGGAGCAGCTGTTGAGACCTGGAGCGGACAGATGAGCAGGGAGGTGGACTCTCGAGGGAACGGCTAGTGTCAGCGCCCCCAGACACCCGGGAGAGCCAGGCGATGGGTGGAGGGGGCGATGTCACGGGGCGCTTTCCCTTCTCCCTCACACAGGCGCTGTGTACACAATGTACCGAGACTACATCAAGAAAACCGCGCAGGATACCAGGGAGAAGTAGGAGTCCTACCGGCCCAGGGCGGTTGGACCTCATCAATCCTGGGTGTGCACCTAATAAAGGAGTTCGAGGCAACTCACCAGTCTCTCCTTCACACAGTGGACAGCAGAGCGAGGGAAGGCTCTGGTCCCCAACTCCAGGGCAAGGAGAATCTTCAGGGGCAGAGGAGACCTCTGACCCAGAGACCCAACCACTCCCCAGCCCTCTCAGGTGCCGCCCACAGGAGTGGGAGCAAGGGCGGTAAGAGGCCTCAGTGCTCATGGGAACACTGAGCGAAGAGGCAAGCGCTCCTCTCTGGGGACCAGGCAGGAAGAAGGCTGCAGCTGGGAGCAGACAGGAAGGCCTCGTGGGAGATGACAGAGACCCAGAACCCAAGTGCCAGGACGAGCCTGAAGGGAAGAGGGTGGAGCAGTGGGGATGAAAGGAACGGACCAAGGCAGAGGTCAGAATGTTCTGTTCACTTTTATAACATGTCTAAGATCAAATTTTGACTAAAAAAAAAAAAAAAAAAATTTCACATAAATCCTGAAGACAGGGCCCCTTGGGCTTCAACACTTCCAGCCCCTTCTCTTTCCCGGACCCTGAGCTCTTCTCTCTTCTCTGGGAATGGAGCCAGGCTGAGGCCATAGGAGGAGCCAGGAGGCCCAATGCTCCTCCCTCTGGGCTGGAGGCTTGGGGGCTCCGGGCTTGTTGAGGATGGCCGCAGCAGCCCCAGACATGCTCTGACCACGTGGAGTCTGAGGCCCACCAGGGCCCAGCTTCAAGTCCAGGGTGTGGCCCAGCGCAGGGAGCGGGAGCTGCCATGAGGCCTGGCGCTCACATCGGGTAGTTGAGCACCACATCCTGCTTGGCGAGCTCCAGCAACATAGGATCATCGAAGAACTTGCTGATGCTCACGTCCTCGCTCAGGCCCTGCAGAGAGTGAGGGCAGATGCAAAAATGAGTCTTGCATGATTGCGCTGTACTTGAGTGGAGGGGCGGGGGGGTGGGGGGCATGTGCCGGCTGAGCTATTTCGGGAGTCCTGCCATTAGGGTATCGTAACAGAGCAGGAGAAGGCTCTCCCTTCCCAGGCATGTGGCCCCAGGCCTGGATGCCTGAAGCCTGGGAAGACCACGTCTCCCCACACTGTGCAGTAAAATGCTCTCAGTCTTTGGGAGGAGGGTCCAAAAGCAAGAAACAAAGAGCGATCCAGCTCCTGGCAAGACCACCTGGGAGTGGAGGGACAGCCGTGGGCCTGAGGACATGTACCTTCCTACGACGGGTTTTGATCATGAATTCTCGGGCCAGGTGGGGAGCTGGCTGTGGCTCCAAGGGGCGGATGACAATGCTCTTGTCCAGAGGGTCACCAGGTACAATCTGAAAGGCAAAGCGGTTTCAGAGCTGCCAGGCCGAGAAGCAAGATGCTTCTCTAGGATGCTGGCGATCCCCCTGGAGGTGGGCAGGTCAGAGGGGACGGCCTTGCAGAGGTGGGAGACCGCAGTGGCCAGCTTGCACCATCTTCTTACCTGCCAGTGGTGGAAGACAGACAAGGAAAAGGCCTGGCCCTGCGTGTGAGTTCGCAGATCAGTCTCAAAGCCAAAAGAGTCGATGGCTGGGATGAAAGCTTTGATGGTGTAGAGAGGAGAGCCTGGGATGGGTGCGTCCTGAGTCACGTGTCCCCTGAGACAGAAAAATAAAGGCTGAATTCCTACCCCTGCGGAGGCCAAAAGCAGAGAAGCAATGTACCCCCACCTGCTGACCAGCAGAGAAAAGAATAACCGCAAGTGCCCCACAGAGGGCGGAAACGGCTGGGGCTCTTCCCACTGCTCCCCATGGAAGTCAAAGGGGCAGCGACCTGTGGGCAAGAGTGGAAGACTGATAGGACAAGGCCCTGCAGACCCCCCCACCACTGACTGACATCCCTCAGGAGCTCTCTGAGGAGGGGTCCGAGGAGAAACCTCAAACTATGATGTGTAGTGAGGCTGGGGATGCCTCATCCCTTTCCTGCTTCCTTCTGTAAACCTAGGCCTCAGGAGTGGAGGTTGTGGGGAGGCCAGCCCCTCTGAATTCCTTCTCACTGGAACTCAGGCTTGCCGCCCCCTTCCTCAGGTGCCTGGTGGCTTACCTGCGCCTGGCCAGGACCGTGTAGACAGCAGAGACACAATCCGCAGGGGCCTGGACCTCGACGAAGTAGTAGGGCTCCATCAGACGAGGGGTGGCCTGCAGCAGAGCGGGATGACAGGGCTCCTCAGCTTGGGCAGAGCTGGGGGACAGCAGTCTCGAGGGGCCCCGTCAGAACAGCCCCCCTCGCTCACCATGAGGAAGGCTGAGTAGACGACTCTCCGGGCTGTGGGGATGATCTGGCCCCCGCCCCGGTGCAGGGGCTCCTGGGCAACCACTGCATCCAGGATCTTAAACTTGACATTCCGAATCACTGAAAAGGAAAAGGGGGAGCAGCCTTGGGAGTGGGTCTGGTGCTAGTCAAGGGCGCAGGGGTCGAGCAGCAAGGAGCCTCTTGCGGCACTGAAGCTGTCTTGTATCCATGAGGGATGTGGTACAGAATCAGCCTGCAGGTGTGTATTCTAACAGCATATATGGAGGTCAGAGGGTAGGCAGACGTTTGCAGTGTTGGTCTCAGGACACACTCAGACCACATAAAGTAGCTCGAGAAGTTTGTGTTTCTTTTCCAGATATTTGATTATTTTTGGATGTAGAGTAAATTTTAGGAATTGCACATTTGTCCCCATTGAATTCAGTCCTACTCTATAAACCACTTCAATCCCATCCTCCTGATGATATCCGTCCTCAAACACATTCCAGGAATGAAGGGCAAATGTCCACCTAGACATGACTTCCATTTCTAGGATGTACCAAGCCGTACCACCAGGACAGGGAAGGAGACGAGAGGAAGCTGGCTCAGAACACCGGATAGCCGTGTGGGCCCCAAGTTGTGTCTCCTGCCAGGTCCGAAAGATGAGCCCACCCGGACTATACACCCAGACGCAAGGACCCCAGAGGACAGGGCAGAGAAGGCAGAGGTGCTGGTCGACTTACACTCATCACAGAGGGGCCCCTCCCTGGTTCCCCACTGGAAACCTTGAACGATGCTGTCCTTCACCGAGCCGAGAAGAGCCTTGTCCACCTGCACAGAATGGGAGGGCCCCTTAGCAGTGACCCTGGCCACAGCCAGAGTTTAGAGGGAGGAGAAGGTCGGCACACTAGTAAAAGGATCCTCTTCTTCACCGGAAGACACACAGTACTTCCGGGAAAAGAAGAATGCTTTGGAGTTTCTTCCACTCAAGAGCTAATAAGCAAGGGCCGCATGATCCCCACCAGTCTTGCAGTACCTCCGAGGGCAGGGTATCATCCACCAGGATGTTGGGGCCGGTGGCATCCGGGCCGAAAGCCCAGATGGAACGGGCAGCCAGCAGATCCCAGTCGTACTTGGTCTGAAAGAACTCTCCCAGCTTCTTCCTGGAGTGGGGGAGGGGAATGACGGTGTCAGACAGTCTGGGACTGCCAGTTCCCGGGCCACAGATCCTGCCTTTCTGGCCAACAATGCCCTCAGCTACCCACACTCTGACCGGGACAACTGCGAAAGGGGGAGGCAAAAGCACTTCCCAGAGAGGGGGCGTGTCATGTCAGAGGCTCATCAGGTGAGCTGTCTGGCTCGGGAATCGGAACCACGCTCTCACCTGTTCCATGTGATCTGGACCACCTCGTTCTCTATGTCCTCTGCGAGGCCCTTCTCCAGAGGCTCGGCGATCATGGTGATCTTGTTCCTGGTCAGCAAGGAAACAGGTAATGAGGCGGGTCAGCGGGACTAGCAGGAGGGTGGTTCCCAAGGAGAGGATGACAGGAGGAGGAGCGAAGGCAGTGACATCAAGGAAAGCCACAGGGGCAGGGCAGAGCAGAAACGGCTTGTCTTCTTTCATCTGAATCCATCACTTGAAAAAGAGTAAGGCTTGGGGAGAAATGTTCTTTTTTAAAGCTTTAAGCAGTATTAGTATATTAACCAGTCAAACAGCAGAGTTGCTGCTAGGGGAGATTTTAAGATAGTTACATCACACAGAGAGGAGAAGTGGCCATTAAGACACTCACCCTGGGAGTAACTAAGGCAAAGAATTCCACAGTATTGTGAACAAAGGCAAAGGGGATGTGAGGGCTGGGATAAAACCCGGGTACTAGAAGTAACCTAGTCTCGAGACTCAGGGTCTCTATTTTCACAGTGCTTGTGGCTAGGGTGGGCTTGGGGGGAGTCCCAGGATCACTAGGACCCCCAGGGTTCTTCTACTTTTATTTTTGGCCGTGCTGCGTGGCATCTAGGATCTCAGTTCCCCGACTAGGGATCGAACCTGCACGCCCTGCCATGGAAGTGCGGAGTCCTAACCACAAGACCGCCAGGGAAGTACCCCCCACAACTTACTTCTTATTGGGAGTTTCAGCAAAACACTTGAGGGATGACGTTTCCACCACCGTCTCACAGAACGTGACAACAGGGTCCGCCACCTGAGGCATAACATACACTGTCAGGTGAGGTGTCACTTTCTTGGAAGGACAACCTTCTGCCAAAGGGGACTGCAAGGTTCCCCTGATACTATCTCTGTGAGAACCCGTCCTGATCAGAATTAGTGACAAGCACCGTAGCAGGCTCAGGCTAAAAGTCTGTACCTTTGAGGAGAAGCCTGGAAAATTGAGCGTAGTGCACAATTTATGTTCCTGAGCCAAGAGCGAGTGGAGGATCAAATAAGGGCCTTAGTTAAGAGTCCCTCAAAGTATCTTTCAACAGCCGTATAGCTGTCCCACCACCATTCACTGACACCTGTGGGTCTGTCAGCACTGGCTTGAGAGACTGACTGGTGAGCGCCCATTCCATCTTCAGCGACCCTTGGCAGCATGGCTCTTCCTGGAAGCTCTCACACGGCCCCCTATCAGGATACCTGGTGTCTTTCAGAGCGCCAGTCTTGGCTAAGAGGGGCCACTTGAGGGCACTCACTCCCACCCCCCACAGCCTTGGAGACAATGTGTCCACTGGGAGACCAAGGCTGTGAGACAGGCAGTTTAATTCAGAGGCTGTATTAAGGTTTCACAGGGAATCCAGAAGAGCCAGTCCCTGTTCCCTCCTTGAAACCATACATGCTGAGCCCTGATCAGCATAGATGGGTTAGTCGTGCAACTATTTTCTTAACGAAAGACCAAGAATAGCTCAGGCTTGGGAGCCTTGGCTTTGAACGCAGACACTGAGAATAACATCCCCCGAAGAGGGCAAACCAGATCTCAAATCCTTTCCATGCCGGGAGCAAGAGTTCTTGCTTCTCCCATGCAGATCACCTCCTGTACTGCACCATTCTCCCCTTGGACCTTCCCAGGGAATCAAGGGTTTGGTTGCTTGAACAATCAACCTGGAGCTGTGAGCCAAGCTCCTGGCCAAGCAGGCGCTCAAGACAGCAGCAGCTGCTTCACCTTGATGTCGATCTCCGAGTACATCTTCCGCAAATCGTGCATGACGCAGTCCAGGTAGAGCTCCCCAGTGCCCAGGATCACATGCTCGCCAGACTCTTCCACCTGAAAACACAACAGCCCTGGGGGTCACAGGCTGGACTCTCCTGTGCCAGCCACAGCAGACAGAGACAGCATTGAGGCTAGAAGCTGGGAGGAGGTGCCGAGCCCACTATCGGAAAAGCCACTACTGTGTTGGTTCCATTCCCTTTGGGAAGGGTTAGTGGGGAGCAGTGACCTACGAGTCAGTCCTCAAGACACCCGGACCACCGAGCACAGCGCTACTGGGTGTGATGTCATGGACTGAATTCTCATCACAGCCATTTAGGAGAAAAACATCATGTCCGTGGATATAAGCTAACCCTTTAGCCCTGGCCAACTCCTCTGAAAGGTATGTTGGCAGGCTCAGAATGACTCACTCTTCCCTGTACATCTTCCAGAAAATCAATTCAAACTGTGCTTTCTAGGTATCAGAGTTGCCTGATGAATGCAAAGCAGCGGTGGCACCAGCAGACCCTTCTGCCGGGGCTCATGGGGCGCGGCAGCGGCTGTGGCCTTGGGCCTACCTTGGTGGTGAGGGACGGGTAGCTCTTGTTGACCTTGCGCAGGCCGTCCAGCATCTTGGGCAGCTCAGAGGGATTGACTGGCTCCACGGCAATCTTGATAACAGACGTGGTGTTGAACTTCAAGGGCCGGAAGATCTGAGCCTGAGACCCAAAATACAGCAGAGCTGTGAGGACACCTAGCCTGAGCAGGTGCAAACTGTGCAGAGATGAGGGAGAAGCTGAGGGACTGCTCGGGGGAGGACTACCCCCGCACTGGGAGCCAGGGCGCTGCTTGGAGGCAACCTGCAGGGCCACGTCTTCCCATGTATGCTGGCAGAACAAAAAGAAGACATGAATAAAAAGAGCCCCCCAGCACTTCCCTGGTGGTCCAGCGGTTAATGCAGGGGACATGAGACCGACCCCTGGTCAGGGAACTAAGATCCCACATGTCACAGGGCAACTAAGTCCAGGCGCCACAACAAAAGATCCTGCATGACACAAGAATCCTGCATGCTGCAACTACGATCTGATGCAGCCAAATAAATAAATATTAAGAAAAAGAGAAGTGAAGTGAAGTGAAGTCGTTCAGTCGTGTCCGACTCTTCGCGACCCCATGGACAGTAGCCTTACCAGGCTCCGCCGTCCATGGGATTTTCCAGATAAGAATACTGGAGCCGGCTACCATTTCCTTCTCCAGGGGATGTTCCCAACCCAGGGATCAAACCCAGGTCCCCTGGATTGTAGACAGACGCTTTACCATCTGAGCCACCAGGGAAGCCCCTCCTAATTCCTAGGAGCTCAGTCCAAGGAGAATCCAGGGGCATTGGATCTGGAAGGTGGAGCCCATGCTGAGGCCCAGCAGCAGGAGCAGCAGTGACTCCACTTCACGCTCCCCTGAGTTCTGGTGCTTGTCGCTCACACGTGCTGGGGCTCCCTGTGATCCTGCAGCTTAAGCCAACCCAGTTGCCTTTTCAGAAACTCTACCTCCTCGTTGCCTCGGGGTTCGGTTATGGTTGCCGTCTTCACAATTGGTTGATCGACACCTTCGATAAGGACCCAGTTGCCAGCAGGAACACGGTTCACTTCGATGTGGTACCTGGAACAGCGTCCAGTAAGCGGCAATGAAACTTGGGAGCAGGGTGTTCATTCCAGAAAACCTAACTGAGCACCAGATCTTGCCAGAAACTGAGCCAGGAGCAGGGTCAGCCAAAAACAAAAAAGAAAGCTAGATACATTCTACCAGGGGAGGGATGCAATTAAACAATCATATGGCCACACATGTGTGTGGTTACAAACTGAAGGTGCCATGAAAAAAACAAACGCAAGGTACTTCATGAGCATAACACAGGCAAATCTAATTCAAGCTGGATGTGTGCAACAAGCAAACCACTGCCTCAGGGGTGGACTGTGAGGAGATGCACAAAGCACCCCAGAGCATACTGCAGCTCTCCTGTTGTTCAGTTGTTAAGTCGTGTCTGACTCTTTGAGACTCCACGAACTACAGCACTGCAGTCCTTCACTACCTCCTGGAGCTTGCTCAAACTCATGTCCATTGAGTCAGTGATGCCACCCAACCATCTCATGCTCTGTCACTCCCTAACTCTTCTAATTCTTCTAACTCTTTAATCTTCTAGAGAATGGGATCCATCTGGAGGGGGTGGGGGAAGGGGCTGTTGGCAAGACACAGCAGCTAGGAACAGGCGAGGCTTGGTTCTGCTTTCTAGCTGAAATGCCAAGCTGATGAACTGACGAGCAGCCCCCAGGTCCAAGCGAAGTTTAATTCTGCAGACTGGGATGCTCCAAGGGATTCAGCAAAGTTGTCTCTCTTGGTCAAAGAATAGCCAGTAGAGGCTGGGAAATAATGTCTTTTGGGGAAGAGACATGCAGGTTATGATTTAAGGAACACAGAAGAGGAAGAGAGGCTTGAGATGAGTAAACACAGAAATCCTGCTACAGGAGTTCATTCAAAGCATCCCAAAGGCAAAGGCAGGTTTCCTGGCATCAGTCTTGGCATCAATCCCAACAGTAGCTGCCCTGTGATCCCAGCAACCTCAGACAGTAAGCGCTAGAAGTCAACACACCTGCTGAGGGAAGGTCACCTTACCCCTATCACAGGCAGCCAGCAGCTTCTGTGTGTCCAAGGAGGACCACCCCTCCACCCCTTCCAGCTTGCCAGGGCAGTGCCAGTGCAGAGGCCCAGGCATATGTCTAGGGGCTCTGGATGGCAGTACCTGGCCACAGAGATCCAAAGGCGGCCCACGGTGCATATCTGGGAGTCTTCCTCATCCTCCAGGGTGTAGTTCTCCCCTAGTACCTTCACAGGCTGCCCAGCATGGATGGTGCCACTTAGCACTCGGCCAAAGGCATGAAACTGAACTCCATCATCTGTGCTGTACATCTTGGTCGTGTGGCACATCAGGGGACCCTGGAGGTGGGGACAGAGTGTCCCTCAACTACACGCACTCTGGATAAGTTCCACCGTCTCCCCCTCCCTTGTCAGCAATGACCTGAGCTCCATGAGGAAGCAGCCCAAACTGAGAAGATAACGTGGTGATCTGAAAAAATTACAACCAAGGCCTACCCTCGGCTGAGTTAAGACATGTCACAGGCATAGCAAAAAAAAACCTCTTCCTTTTTCCTGCGGGGTTGAGGGCACTGGGGAAGAGAAGCAGGTTTAGGATGGCAAACTAACACTGTGAACTTGCAAGACTACAACATTAACTGGTCCCAAATTTCTTCAAAGAAGAAACTCGTAATTCTCAACTGGCTGTAATGTTTACTCCAAGAAACTAGAGAATGCCTGAGGAATGACTGGGAAAGATTGTCTTAAAAGCCAGGACCAGTGAGATTAGTTACCATTCGTTGAATCTTTCTTATCTGTCATGCACCAAGCTAAACACAATCACAACCCTTTCTTAAATCTTACTTACTTCTCATAACTTCCACATACAACTTATTATCACTTTATACACCAAAACTCTCAGACTCAGAAAACCTGAACAACGTTCCCAAGATCTCATCACCAGGAGTGGTAACACTGGGCTCTGAATTCAGGTCAGTCTGACTATGCCCAGGGGGAGGGCCATGCAGGGATGGAGAAGGGATTACTCCTGCAACTGAAAACACAGAGTTCCCACAAAGCAGGGATGGGAATCAGAGAACAGGGGGGCCATGTTCCTTACGTCGGGGTCACAGTCACTCATGGCCTCGCCGAGGTCGGAGTCCACACCACCGGTATAGGTGTGCTCGATTTTAGGCTTGGCGCCCACCTTTGGAGAAGGGATATGCTGCACACACATGTCCACAAAGCCTGCGGAGGGAGAAGAGATGACCATTAGTATGAACTCTCACAGGGAAAGGGAGTGGGGAGTTCTCATCCACTCACGATGATCAGAAAACTAACAGTGAGAGACTGATTTTCAGCTCTAAAAGCCACGGTTCTACGATTCTGGGCAGACATGATACCCTGTTTCTTGGGTGCATGCTGCTAAAGGATCTGGAGTCACATGGATGCCAGGGAAGAGCAAGAAGCAGGTCTAAGTGGCTCCTTGGAACTGAACTGACAAAAACTTGGAAATATCTGTATCAGTCCATGACCTTCAGTGAATAGGCACTTACTGAGCTCTTCCACGAATAAGTACCTCATCTCTTCTTTATAGATCTTCTTAGAACAATCTCCGAACTGACTCTTCCCTCCGGGAAACACTGCGTATGTTTCTGTTCAAATAGCTATTTTCTTTTTCTAACAGCCAGTAAGCCATACAAGACAGAACCTCCATTAGCACC
This sequence comes from Capricornis sumatraensis, assembly GCF_032405125.1. NCBI lineage: Eukaryota > Metazoa > Chordata > Mammalia > Artiodactyla > Bovidae > Capricornis > Capricornis sumatraensis. The sequence continues at coordinate 94,708,130 of NC_091076.1, forward strand.
TTGGGGTGCTGGCATGTCTGCTTTTAGTTGGGATCTCCTTTGTCGGATGGATGGCCAGCCCAGAATGAACCATTAAAATTATGCACTTCGGGGGATTCAGATACCTAATTCCCAACAGACACAGAACCAAGCGGTTGCTAAGAGAGCCCTGTGCCATCACCGTTTTTGCCTCCGTGATTTTACAGATGAGAAATCAGTCCCAGAAGGACTGAGTGGCTGACCTGGGATGACCCCCTGGGACTGGGCCAGAGGAAGATCAAGACTCAGGTCATCTCCCAGCCAGTCTAGGCCTTGTTCTACCACAGCACCTGCCTCCTGCATAACTAAAATACCAGAAAGAGGAGCTCAGGGGAGAGATCTGAGTCTATAACTCGTCTCCCAAGTCCTAGTTGGGGGCTTTCCCTACCATTTCATGACACCTACGAGTCTACTTTCCCAACTGCCCTCTGGCAAAAATACTACAACTTCAGAATCTGCTTCTCCATTCCCTTTTACTTGCATGCTTCTCCTGGAAGGGAAATTTAATTGCTTTTGTTTTCCTAAGATAGAACTCCTGGTACCATCCACTAAGTAAAGCAGCTCAGAAAAAAAACCCAGGTGACCAGTACCCTGATTGAGGGTTAAAGAAGCGTTTCCACGATACACATGGAGGAGATGGTGATGATGACGAGCTTCTTACCTGTGAACTCGCCAAAGAATTTTTTGCAAACCAGCCTGAGCAGGGGGCGGATGTTCAGCTTCAGCTCCTCCTTGGTCAGGTGGATGCCAAGCTCATCCAGGGTCCTCGGGAGGCTGGTGTCCACATCACCCACGACCTGTGATGGCATCAGACACCACGTCAGCTTGGGTGATCCAGAGGACAAGGGAGGACGAAAGGGCAATAGGAAGGGTCACTGAACTGCGTTCTCTTCCACACAGAGAGCTCTGGGCAAGGATACCAATTTGGTTTCAGGGAAATCTTTGGTACAAGCTCGGTTAAATGCCCACACCAGCCAATAAACCTGCTCTCTCAGACAGACCGGTGTCAGCGCTGCCCTCTGGTGTCTGAAAAGCAGCATCTCATCTCACTCAGGGAATCCATACCCTTCCCTCCCTATTTAGAGACTTCTTAGATTTAGAGGATCACTGCAATGGAAGGAACCAAAAAAGGTCACCTAGCAGTCTATCGGCTGTCAGGATGGGGCCAAGCTAAATCATCCCCAGCAGACTCGAGGTCTCTGTGTAGAGAGGCACTATAAATTTCTTTTATTAATCCATTCTGGTCTGACACAAGATACAAAGTATTTTCCAGCACTAATAAATTTAATCGTGTTATTCTGTCTTGTTGCTACGTTTTCACTATTTTGTCAGTTGGAATGGCCCCACACATTTTGTTTATGTGTGTGCATTCATTGTGCACAGTGCTTATTAAACACCTGCATAAACATATAACACAGTTATAAAGTGTAATTGTCTTGGGAGAAAAGGTTTGCATGAAAAATTTCTCTCCAACATTATTGCCCTTTTAGTTCTGCCTTTCAGAGAGCACAAATTCATACAAATGCAACATTATACCCTTTTCTTTGGAGCACGGCATGCGTTTAGCTGCATCCTTACCACCATCTCATGCCTGCTTTTCAATCTGACAAACATCACATACACACATGCCCAAAATCATCATGAAAATCAAGCTCACAAAATCATTCATCTAATAGCTATAAAATACTCCATTTTATGGGATGTACCATAATTCTTTCATCAGATTCTCACCGATGAAAACTTACTGCCAGCTTTCCCCGCCTTTTCCTGATGTTATAATGCTATAATACATATATACATCTTAATACATATATATTTTTATGTATGTATAAAAAAAAGAACTGGAGAAGTCTGAGAAACAATTATATCTGCAAGGCAAAGCCCTGTAACTGAAACTATTATTTCTCAAGTGTCACATTCTTTGGAATAGTCAAAATTTTTGTACATTTCTCTAGGCTGTGCCTTTTCTATCTTCCTCCTTTACTCTGATTTTAACAGCACTTAAAAGGACTGGAGTGTTCAAGATCCAGAAGATTGACTAACCGTCCTCACACTGAGTAATACAAAACTAAGCAGGCTCAGGGCCAGGGAGAAGTCCAGGTTCACCAGCTTTTCCACCTTGTGCTTAGAAGGGCAGACCTGAGCCAGGGGACCTGACATACTCACCTGGGCGAGGATCTTATAGAGGGGCTCCAAGATAAACTCCACAAAACTCCTCTGGGAGCTGCTGGTTGGGGCCTTTTTGGTGAACTTCCGCCTAAAGAGATCAAGAGTTACGGGAGATCCAGAAGGGAGAAGGCAGTGTCACCAACCCCAAGGGTGCACTTCCTAAGTTCTGCACCTGAGCAAAGCCAAGCTGAAAGGAAAGAATGTGTGTGGTCATCAAACTTCCAAATAGGGACACCTGAGAGGGCATGGGTCACGACCCTCTTGCACATCTGGTCTGAGCTGTGGGGACCTCAAGGGAAATGCCTCAAACCCTGTTGGAGCACACAAAGCCGGCTCACTTAGAGGAGGCAAGATGGTAGCTCAGGTTTAATCAAGAAGCAGGTTTTCACGGCCAGAACTCGTTCTCTGTTTTCACTTACTGGGAGGATGGATCATGCCTCCAGAGAGTCCACTTCCCACGCTCTACTTACGTCTTAGGGTTGAAGTAGATATCACCCCAGAGTCTTTTAGCAAACTCCTGGTAGTTAATGTCACCTGTAAGAAAAGCCATACGATGATGATCTACCTAGCAAAGTACTGTTTGAATTCTGTTGAATGTGCCACCAGTGGTTTCCAGCTGAGGAATTCTAGCACCTTCCTCTCCAAGGTCCAGACATTCACTTCTGTCCAGGCAGGGAGGTAAAGATACTGAAGCACAAGGGACACGACTGGCCCGCAGCTGCCAAGGTGATGCTGGAGCCAAATGAGCGCCCAGGTAGCTCCATCTCCAGGCAGCTTATGACTGAGCTATGGACAAAGGTACAGTTTATATTCTTTCCTTTAATGGAACAGGCTCAACTGCCTAAATTCTATCCTCTGTTTGCACCTAAACCTGTCCCTTCTGCAGTGATGCTTAAAATTCCTTCATTCCTTCCTGATCCATGGAAGGTCCACTCCGCTGCCCGTGTGGGCGGAGCAGCAGCACCACGCCGAAGCTCCAACTAGCCCTCCACACTCTAGGACCCGGCACTCTGGAGAGAAGACACCAAGGCCCACCCTTGTGTCATTTTTTCAGTTTGAAAATTTTTAGTTTGACTGCAACTGCTAATCCTCACCAGACTGAAGCAAGCCATTGTGGCTTTTATGTTTTTTTTAAAGGAAATTTTATTGGACTTGTTTATCCCACAAGACCTCAAAAAATTAACAGGAAATATACGGTTTATCCCTCTATATCCCTACCTAACTGAATCTTTAGGTGTGTTTAGTCGCTCAGTCGTGACCAACTCTGCAACCCCATGCACTATAGCCCTGCCAGGCTCCTCATGGGAATTCTCCAGGCAAGAATACCGGAGTGGGTTGCCATGCCCTCCTCCAGGGGATCTTCCCAACCCGGGGATGGACCCAGGTCTCCTGCACTGCAGGCAGATTCTTTACCATCTGAGCCAGCAGGGAAGCCCAGGAAGAGAAGCAAGAGCAAGAATAAGAATGCTATTATGGTTTTTAAAATTCAAGATCTTCTAAGTCCAGAGCTCGTGCACCGTATTTTCCTTTCTTTCCCATGTTATTAGTTACTGAAACTCTCCCTCTCCCGTGAACCACTGTGTCTTTTACACTCCTCCTACTCCTGCACTTAACACACACTATACTATAATCACTAGACTGAGCTGTGTAGGCAAAGAACCAGGCCCAGTGTGTGACAGAAGTTAAATAAACACTGACACAAAGAATGTGCAAATATCTCTCTAATCGACCCCCACTCCCCACCCTCAATCTCACAGTCAACATCAAGCCAGTATTCCCAACCCTCTATCTGATACTGGTGAAAATGTGTAAAGAAATGTCCCTTTCCTCTCTGGCCAAAGATAGGCCAGCCCTGCACACACCAATCCACCCTAATCTTTGAAGAAGTGAAGTGAGCTCGTTCCGTTGTGTCCAACTCTTTGCGACCCCATGGACTGTAGCCCACCAGGCTCTTCCATCCACGGGATTCTCCAGGCAAGGATACTAGAGTGGGTTGCCATTTCCTTCTCCAGGGGAACTTCCCGACCCAGGGATCGAACCCGGGTCTCCGGCATTGCAGGCAGGTGCTTTACCCTCTGAGCCACTGAGGAAGCTCCACCCCAATCTTTATTAGCTCCTAATTCCCTACAGGATAAAGTCCAAACTTCCTCCATGTGCTCCCAACCCAAGCTGCCAGGCCTGCTTGAATGCCTCTCCTTGATGAAGAATCCCCTGTTCCCCAACAGCTGCTGCTCCATCCTCGCCTCCTCTTCCTGCCCAGGGAGTCCGGAAGCCCTGGCTCCTTACTCTCTACCGTCCAATCCCCCTCTCCTTTAGCCTTCTCAGACCCCTGGGCCTTTGGAGCTGAATTCCCTCAGCCCCACCCACCCGCAGCAGCCACCCGCATTCTGCCCACACCACCTTCCTGTCGTTCATCACTGTGGAGTTCTGTCTACCCACTGGAGGAAGTTCCCTGAGGTCAGAGATCGTTCACCACGCCTTGTAATCCTGGCTGGAGGACATGGTTTCAATTCTGGCAGGATGGTGTGATAGAAAAAGCACAAGGTGGATTCTAGCTCCGAGCCCACCAGTAAGTTCTGTGTCCCTGGGCATAGCTTTCCCACGTAGGAAATGATGGGGCAGGGCTCGATGACCTGACTCCTTCCAGGGCTGACATTCCACAAGTCCATACATGGCGTCTCAGAATGATCTTGGGGCCCAGAGCTGGTGTCTGCATAAACACTGGGTTCAAAGGATGAGTAATAAATCTTGCCTGAGGCTCAGGGCCATTTTCAGTCAGAAACTGAAACATCAATGTAATATAATTACATAAACAGTCTTGGATTTTGCTTCATATGCTGATTCAAAGAACATTCAGAAACATAAACTGGAACCCCGTTCAGATGATCTTCATTTATTGTCCATCTAACCATTTTTTTTAGGAAGAACCATCTGGAGGACAACCAAAATATATGCCTAATGATGAGAAAGTATACATCCATTCAGTGGACCAATGGGCAGTTATAGAAAATCTTTTTTCTGGATGTGCCGTGCAGCATGTGGGATCTTGGTTCCCCAACCAGAGATCAAACCCGCATCCCCTGCACTGGGAGCTTGGAGTATTAACCACTAGACTGCCGAGGAAGTCCCAAAATAGTATTTACAGATAAGATTTAACAGACAAATTCTTATGATCTAATACTATGTAAATATTTATCTTATGTAATTATACTATATATGAAATAAGATCTCACTGCTGTAAAACACTGAACAGAGAAAGGAGGAGCTGTATCTAAATGCTTGCAGTAGTTATGGCAATGAGGCTATGGGTGAACTTTGTTTCCTTGACTAGATTTTACTTTATTCTTCACTTTTCCAAATAAGGATGCAGTAAATATATACACGTTTAAAAAAAAGACCAAGTTTCAATTGGCCCATTACTTCCACCAGAGCAAATAATTCTACACTGAAAGTGAGGCAGGACCACTGACTGCTGCAAACAAACACTGGCGCCCCAGGAGGCACAGAGGTGGAGCATGTGGGACTGTCTTGAGAGCTGGGAAGTTGGTCCCAGGGCGCGGGTGCTACGGCTCCAGGGACCTACATATAAAATCATTCTGCTGCGTGTCCCAGTGGGCTGTGAATCCAACCTGAGTTCTCAAGTAGGCCTATGAAACATCTATGTGCCTGGTGGTGCTGGTGGCTCAGTCGCTAAGTCATGTCTGACTCCTGCAACCCCAAGGACTATAGCCCACCTGGCTTCTTTGTCCATGGGATTTCCCAGGCAAGAATACTGGAGTGGGTTGCCATTTCCATCTCCAGGGGAATCTTCCCGACCTAGGGACTGAACTCGGATCTCCTGCATTGCCGGCATATTCTTTACTCAGTCACCAAGGAAGCCCCTTATGTGTCTGGATACGGTTGGAAAGACAGCTTGAAGCACCACTGGTGAGAGAGATTCCATCTTTGAGGAAAAGGCCTGCAAGGCTTTGGGAGCATGGATAATTCCTTTTTGACAAAACCTGTCTCACTTGAGATTCTTGTTCCTGGTATGAGCCCCCTCTTCACCCATTTCTTCCCAGGCACCTTCATCCTTCTACTGTTTGGAGACCACTGAGCCTGATTAGGGAGAAGGCAATGACAACCCACTCCAGTACTCCTGCCTGGAAAATCCCATGGACAGAGAAGCCTAAAAGGCTGGAGTCCACGGGGTCACTGAGGGTCGGACACGACTGAGTGACTTCACTTTCACTTTTCACTTTCATGCATTGGAGAAGGAAATGACACCCTACTCCATTGTTCTTGCCTGGAGAATCCCAGGGACGGGGGAGCCTGGTGGGCTGCCATCTATGGGGTCACACAGAGTCGGACATGACTGAAGTGACTTAGCAGCAGCAGAGCCTGATTAGAAGAGTCTCGGGGCCAAAAAGAGCCCCAAATGTGACTTGGTAACAGTTGATACAGTGCTCTCTCTGGCAGAGACTCTGGCTTGCGGCCCATTTCTGAACTGTTCAGCAGGAAACGCACACAGGACTCTGGGGAAGCTGGTGAGACAGACTGCCAGCCAGAGCTTACCGAAGGTGTCAGCATAGATCTTGGCAAAGGAGCCCAGCGTGAAGCAGATGCTGTACTGGGAGCTGGAGAAGCAGACGTTGCCCAGGAGCGGGGAAAGGATCAGGTTCTCATCCGTGGAGTACATGCTGGAAGAGAGATGACCCTGAGTGTGTGGCTGGGCTGGGCTGCATGTGGGCCCGAGGCGAAGGGTGAAGGGCAGGACTCGGTATCATAGCCTTTCTCCAGCGGCTGCAGGCAGAAAGGGTTTGCATAACACACACAGCTTCGCCAACAGCTAGCTCCAAGAAAGTGACATGATGGAGCTGTTCCCTAACTCCCAGTAACAAGATGATTTTCCAGAGCTGGAAACACACTGCATGATCCTGGAGAAGTTAACTGCACGAGACAAAGAGAAACTTGGAGGACAAACACCTCAGAACACAGGAAATGAAACTACTTTGATAAAACAGGAGTACATTCGAGAAATCTCAATTTTACAAACAGAAATACCAGTATAAGTAAATGAATGAATGAATGAAAAAAAAGCAGCTTTGCTCCCCATTCTCATACGGTCTCGTCTGGCTTTGCTTTACAAACTCACGTTAAAACATTTAGTCTTAAAAGTCATACAGAAGCCACAGTACCCCCAAGTTCACTAGCATTTATAAGAAAACCAGCAGCACACAGGAATCAACCCAAGCCTTCCTGACACACTGCTTTATGGAATTTCTTAATCTAGAAATACAAGTACAGGCTTCTACAGAGCACTCCCCTACCACACTCCCAAGTTATGCTCCCCAGAGGCAAGTGTTTTCAACTTCTTTAAAAGCTGCTTCTAGAGCATCTACCTCCATATTTCTAAACAATATATTTATGGTGATATTTCTTGTTTGGCGCTTGAGATGTGACCTCTTGACTTCCTAACTTCCTATTCTAGTAGATCACGATTCAGCCCTACACGACCCCTGCCCTGTCTTCAGAGAAGTGGATCATTTCATCTTTTGGACTCTGGCTGTAACACTGGGCTCCGGCCATTCTTAGCCTCTCCAGTGTCAGGGAGAAGATACCCCTGTTGAGAACCAGCACTGCAAACTGGGGGTGTTCCTAAAGGTGAACTTGTCCCGGGCCACGAGGGGTCTGTCCTGGATCCTCGGGTGGAGAGGAGTTTTCTCAGCTGGACAGGCTCCTCCCAAGCCCTGCAGGGGGCCTCAAGAAGTTATCCGTACATCTTTGCGCTATAGGTTAAACTGTCCTTAAGAAATATTTAACCTATTCTTCAAAGCCACCATGATTCCAAGGTCTCCCAACCATCATTCATACTTATTAACCTAAACCCCAAATCCATCTTGTTGAAAAGCAGCTCCGTAAGAAACAAAAGCCAAGAGTTCCTTCTCTTACTGAGTCTGTGCTAATAAGATAACAGCAGCTGACATTATTCACCCATAAGTTATTATCACTGAGGACTGTGCTAAGTATGTTATGTCGGCTATCTACTTAATTTCTTGTAACATCTCATTAGGCAAATACTATTATTCTTTTTTTATAGAAGCAGAAACTGAGGCTCTAAGAGGTTAAGGAATCTTTCCAACTTTACATGGTTGGCTGGTGAAGATGAGACTGACTCTAGAGCTCAGTAATAAACTGCAGTAATAAACTGAGGATCTGCAGCCAGTTGCCTATCTGGTTAAGGAGCAGAGTTAACGAGGCCAAGGCTAGGGAGTCAGTCCCTGCAGAGTCACAGAATGTTCCTCCAGCTGTGTCCAACAAGCTCATCAATGCATGCCAAGAGCTCAGAGTTGCCCCCAGAGGTGTTCAAGGTTAAGATTTATAAAAACCAGAGTGCCGGGGACAGGAGGTTTACTTCGGGGGCTCCTCTACCTTATTAACCCGTTGACCTCATCGACAATGTGACGCAGCTTATAGTAAGCATCCGTGGGTGGCAGCTTCAGCTCCAGGATCAGCCGGTCAATCTTGTTGATGCACACGGTGACTGCCAGCCTCTCCTGCACCGCGTGCTTGATCAGCCGCTCTGTGTTCAGCATCACCTGAGACACAGAAGCTGGGGATGAGTGCAAAGAGGGCAGAACAGGCCCACACAGAGTCAAAGAAAGTTCTAGTTTAAAATATGAAAAATAAATAAATAAATAAATAAAATATGAAGGATGTGGAAGGGAGGAAACAGATTATGAGGGGGAAGCAGAGGGTATCTTATTGAACAGCAGAGTCGGAAATTTTAAGAGGTGACCTGGTAGGGTTGAGAAATGAATAAATACACTGATGATTTTGGGGAGCCAAGTTTCTCAGTGCCAGAGAAGGAACCGAGAAAGGCTTAGGAAGCTGTGGTGCGGAAATAGAATTGTGGGTATTAGGGAAATTCCCTGATGGTTCAGTGGTTGGGACTTGGTGCTTTCACTTAGTGGGCCCAGGTTCAATCACTGGTCCGGGAACTAAGAACTAAGATCCTACAAGCCTCGAGGTTCAAATGAAACAAACAAAAAAGAATTGTGGGTATTAAGATACACTGATTTTTTCGTTTTTTACTACATTAATGTTTTTTAATATGTATGTATAGAAACAGTTATGTATGGGTGTATATTATCTGTGTTCAGTGAGAAATTTTAGAAGTAATGTACCCCAGTAGCCATGAACATACTCTGAAAGACAACTGACAAAATCAATGGCCTATATTCTCCAAAAATGCCAATGTCATAAAAGACCAAGAAAGCTAAAAGAACCATTCCTATTAAAGACACATGAAAATTAAATGTTATGCATCATCCCGGATTAGGAAAAAAAATTCTATAAAGGACATTTATTGGGACTGACTAAGGTCTACAGGAAAATTTCTGTACAACAATTGTATCGATGTTAAGTTCCCTGATTTTGCTGAGCCTATTATGGTTACATAAGTGATGTCCTTGTTCTTAGGAAATATATTCTGAAATATTTCCTTTTCATATGGTACGAGGGGGAAACACATATACATGTGAGTGCATACGTACATGTACAGAGAGAGAATTACAAATGAGGGCGAGTTGCTCTGTGTTACTGCAACTTTTCAGCAAGTTTGAAATTATTCCAAAGTGAAGTCAATTTTAAAAAGGGCAACTCTGGCTCCCTCTGCTGGCTATGTCACTGATGACAACGTGAATGAGGTTAAGTCAAATGACCGAATCTTTCTATTTAGAAATATAAAAGACACCCTGGATCTTTTAACTTCAAACTCTTTAGCTCAGACAAACTCTTAACATTTCAAACTCTCCTCCCTCTCTTTTATTTACCTTTGCATTTCTGTGATCATTTTGTGCCTCACTGGGTAGGGAGTGAGGGTCTCATGAGAACTAATTTTGACTTTCATTTGCTGCCTTCATTTTTACAGCAAATGTGAACCTTAATCCCACAGACTCTCACGTTCTCTAGCTCCCAGCTCACTCAGAGCTCTGGGCATCATGTGGGGCAAACGTAACAGGGAGGAGGGGCCTAAGAGAACAGAGGCGGACTCACGCCCTCAGCAGCATCGATGAAAAGGACCACTCCATCTGAGATGCGCAAGCCCGCTGTGACCTCATCAGAAAAATTCACGTGTCCTGGAAAACAAATACCAAGTAAGTCACAATTTGTGTGGTGGCAGGATGAGGCACAATTAACTTGTACATGGTTGGCGGCGGGGTGGGGTTTCAAAGCACACAAACCCACGAATATTCTCTTTCCCTTCTCCCCACAGCTCCCTGCAGGGTGTAAAATTCCACATGAGAGTCACTAAAAGCTTGGATTAAGTTTTTATCCAGGAGACCCTCAAACACAAAAGAAGCGTTTCACCAAGGAGGGCATAAGGCATTCATACTCACAGACTAAACCAGTCTCATCAGTGAGTAGAGTTCTGTGAGACAGAAGACAATTTGGAGGCAGGAAAAAGGGCAAAGGAGGGCCTGCAGCACAGGAGCGGGCTGCTGGGTGCAGGCTGGGAGTCAGAGGCTGAGAGATATGAGGGCAACAGGCATCTGATGGGGCAAAGAAGGCCAATCTGTCAAAACCCAAATTTTCCTATTTAAAAAAGGAAAAGCCTTGGACTTCCCTGGTGGTCCAGTGGTTAAGACTCTACCTTCTAATGCAGGGAGTGTGGGTTCAATCCCTGGTAGGGGAACTAAGGTCCCACATGCTGTGGACAAAAATTAAAAAACAAAAACCAAACAGGAAAACCCTGAGCTGGGCCTTTCCAAAGAGAAAGTCAGCCACAGGGCAACGTATGGTAACCTGCAAGTCGCCCAGCCACTGGTGTGTGCTCCCCCAGTCTCTTTCAAAAGATTGAAAGACTGAGACGGCCTGAGCCCAGGACCATGTGTGACTCAGCTTTGCTGCCCCAATGAATACAGGACTATAAGATTCCCCCAAATTTAAATCTTATAAAGCAGAGTCAACAGAGGAACAAAACAGAAGGTCTAGAGCAGAGTGCTTGCTAATTAACTCATTAGATGCAAAAGAGACAGTTAAAAAAAGAAAATTATCTCAACAAAGGCGAGGAAATGTGAAACCAAAGATGCAACCTCTGTTCTGGAAAGTGTGGGACCCTGAGAAACAAGCTGGGCAAGGTTCTGAAGGTAAAAGGTCAGGGATATCCTACCTGGAGTGTCCATGATGTTGAAGAGGTAGGATTTCCCCTTGGTATCTGGCAAGACCACTGTCACAGGAGTACTTTTGATGCCAACACCCCTCTGAAAGGCATAGAGAAAGAGGGCAAGAGTGATCAAGGCCTCTTCCTATGCCAGAGGGCTTCATGATGCTCTTGGGTCTTTCCAGTTGCTAGTAAATTATCCTGATGTCTCTCTTTGCAATGGGTGTGATTTTTAACTAGGCCTCTAATGAGAATGACCTTGAAGATGAACTATCTGGGTGTTACACAGCTTTGGGGGAGGGGCAGCGGGCGGGGAGGAGTTGGTTCAAATACAAAAAGCTAAAAATAAATGAACAAGCTAGCAAAGCAGTAAATAAGTGTTAAGCCTGCCGGGAGCCAGCGTGAGGAATCCCACCGGTGACAAGGTCATGTGGCAGAGATCTGATGTGCAAGGTCGAGTCAGATCTCAGGTTTTCCCCCTGGTATTTCCTGAGCATGTACCCCAAAAAATAAGAATATGCCCGCCTTATTGTACTGTACTTTTCCACTCTCCTGACACACTCTGGAAAAAGTCATCTCAAGGCTTTAGTCTTCTGCATTTGAAAGGGTGTTTCAATTCAAAAACCCCTCTGATGGCTTTTTAGCCTGCCTGCAGGACTCGTACAGCTGCGCATGAGACTGTCTGAGGCCTCCTGACTGTGGGAGGCACAGGAAGCTTAAAACCTCCTAGGAATGTAGGGGCTTCCGAGGAGTCAAAATCATTAGAATAGGACTGATTAAAGGTTTCATTTGTTGAGCCAATACTTGCTGCCAAATTTTCATATCTTTTATTTGTAGATATAGTTGGCATATAGAAAAACAGGTAGTAGACCTGGTATTAGCAACATTAAATCTTTGAGTTAAGTACTTTCTTTGTTATAACCCACTGCACCTTTGTTCTACAGGAATGTAACTTTATTTAGTACTTTGAGGGTGATGCAGAGTAAAGAAAAAACACTTCTAGGGAAAAGGAGTTCTCCGGTTGATAGACAACTATCCAGGAAGAGAGCCATAAAAATGTTAACAAGCCTCTTGGCCAGAAGATAATGTAAACCACCTGAGACCTTTTGTATACGGGAGGGTATGCAAAAAGAAAGCCTTGTCTCAATGAGGGTCAAGACTGCTGCCCCTGCATAACTCTGCATATTCCATTATGTACAACTTGGGGTATATAAGCTGATTTTGAAAAATAGTTTTTGGAGTCTTGCACTGATGCTGGGCATGTCGTTCTTTTCTCCCTTTTTCGGCTGAATTCCCATCTGGGGCATGGAGGCTCACCATGTTTACTTACTTGTCCCAGCTTCTAAGATCCATAAGAGAGAGAGCCCAAGGAGGGGCACTGTCTGATATTCAAACGGACGCCGGTGGCCTAACGTAGACGGTGCAAGTTCCTTCTCTGGAACTTGATTGGCTTTCCACGTAAACCAAGTTATTCAGCCTCTTTTCTCCACCTAAATTCCCTACTACACTATTTCTTCCTAATCTAACCTTATATCTCTAAATAAATAAGTTTTTCTCGCCTATCCGTCTCCCCTTCGAATTTCCCTGGATCCACCGGGGCTGGACCCCGGCATTAGCCGCTCAGTTGTTTCTGACTGCCACTCCATAGACTATAGCCTGCCAGGCTCCTCTGTCCATGGGATTCTCCAGGCAAGAATACTGGAGTGAGCAGCCATTCCCTTCTCCAGGGGATCTTCCTGACCCAGGGTCTTCTGCATTGTAGGCAGATTCTTTATTGTCTGAGCCACCAGGGAAGTCCAGCAAAACAGTATTAAACTTTAGGAGAGAATCTAGAGGCCTAAAATCTTACCCTCCTCATACAGTGTAAACAAAAATAATTAAGCACCATATAAGTGAAAAGAAACAAGCTGGGGTACTTTAGGTTTTTAAATATATACATATATGAGAAAAGGAAATAGTAACCCACTCCAGTATTCTTGCCTGGAAAATCCCATGGACAGAAGGGGCTGGCGGGCTACAGTCCGTAGGGTTGCCAAGAGTTGGACACAACTGAGTGACTAAACCAAACCATCTATGTATATAATATATATATAATAAAAGCTGTAACAGAAAGTACTAAAACAACTTCAGTCACACAAATATATAAATATATTCATATACATAAAAACAACAGCTAATATCTGTTGAGTGTTTAACATATGCCAGGACTGTTTAAAGCTCCTTTGGCTAATCATACTTATACTCGGTGTACTTTCCATGTGGTCATTTAACAGAGATAGAAATAAAAGAGACAGGGAAACAAAAGGGGTTGGAGGGGAGGGACAAAGATCCAGGTGCAAAGAAAGCCCAACCAGGTGGAATGGCAAAGACCAAGATGTATACTCACTCCTTTAATCAGAAAGAAAACCACAAAGACAGACGAACTCATTCACCAAGAGAAGCTACTCCCAGAGATCAACATATGGACGGAGTCATCTTACAGCAGATTTTTAAGGATGATGTCATTTGAAACATCCTGTTTAGCTTCTGTAAAACTTACAGCATAAATGTTCTCAACACGTCCTGGCACTTGCCCTATTAAGCTAAATTATATCCAGCCAAGCATACGAAGCTCCCCCTTGTACAGGACAGTTTGCCTACCCAGCTCTCTTTTAAGTTACTGACCTTGGGATGACTAGGAGAAGCAGGGAGATAAAGAGGTGAGGGATGGGAGTGAGAGAGGGGGCAGTGGTATGGACCAAACCGTTATCATAAAGGCTCCTCTACACTCCCTACAGAACTACTACTGCTGTGAACAACAATCAGATTTCCAAAGGCACACTTACCTCTTGTTCTGTGAAGAGGATGTCAGTGTAGCACAGCTAAAAATAAAAATAATAAAGAACTGTGGTTACCATCTGAATTCAGACTCCTCTCCCACACAAACCATCAATCACTTTCCCTCACCACCTCCCTGGCTCCAGAGTCTCTCCCTCAGGAGAAGAGATGGAAGATAACAGGGTACCCCTACAGACATTTTAGACAATGAGACTGGCGCCCTGCCAGATAGAAAATGCTCCTTCCTGGATGTGTGTTTTCTTGGGGAGTGGGGAAAGTCACTAAAGACCAGGTATGGCTGGAGAGCTAAATGCACTGAATTCTTCGCAGTGGTACATGGAGACATAGCGGGCCTTCGTGGACCCTGCACGTCAAAACAGTCAATCTGGCGGAGACTGAACATTTATTGCACTGAGACTTGCAGCCACACTTGGCCTTATTCACAGGCATTTGAATTTATCATGAAAGCAACAAGGTCCAATTGTATTATATTTATAGAGTAGGCTATTAATACTATGACAGGAAAGAATAGGCCACAAAAGTCAGGATATATCAGAACAGAGGAGCGATCCCAAGTGAAGAACAGATCACCCCAAAATACTGCAGGTTAACATTCTCTCTGTTCCTGAGAAAGCTGAAACCATTTTAAGGGCTATTCATAGAAATTACAATCATAAAGCAGCACATTATAAGGCACACAATCCTAGGCATCATTATTTATAATGAGAGTGGCAAGGTGGAAGGAAGGGGAAGGAGAGAGACACCCACCCCTGTATATTCTGAATGGTTCATCCTAAACCCTGAACAGGATTTCCACTTACATCTTGGTCATAGCGCTTTCTGATTTCCGGGTGAGTCTGCTCTATTAAACAATCTACAAAACATGTCTGAAAGAGAAGAGAAAGTTATGCTCTACCACCCACCAGGGAAAATCTATTCTACCCTTCCCCCAGTACACCGTACAGTTTAGGAATAAAGAGAGGAAGAGGAGAGCAGGGAGGATTATGGCACAGCAAAGGACCAACAATAAAGCCACAGGATTATTTTCAAATGAAAGATGAAATCTTTCTTAGACAAGCATCCCCCAGGAAATAAAAACTTATAAAATCAAAATCAAAGTAAGGCTCAAATTCCCCTCTTCTGTCCAGATGTAAACACGAGGCTCAGGCATGCCAGTGGCTTAGCTTTCCATCTGCTGCTCAGAAAAAGCTGGAATTTCACAGCTCAGTTTCACAATAGGCATGGAGGAGTCAGGAGGTCCAGCCTTCAGGCCTCAGACCCCAACATGTGACTCTGGGGGCTAAAAAAAAATGAGCAGAAATGAACAGCAACCCTGTTCCAAGTAGCCAAAAGCTCACTTACCTTGCCATGGTGCAGATGGCCACAGAGAGTCACATTTCTGATGAGCTCCGAGTTATCCATCAGATCTGCCAAGAAACTGTAAGGACAAAGGGAAAGAGAAAAGGGAGCTTTGGCAAGTTTTCAAACGGGCGAGTGGCACAGAGGTGTGTTAGGTATTTTTGGCCAGGGATAACTGTCAGACCAGCTGGAGAAAAAACTGAAAGCTGTCAGTCTAGATCTGCTAGCAGGTAGCTCACACGCAGCAACAAAGACCCAGCACAGCCAGAAATAAAATAAATGGAAAAAAAAAAAGTATGAACAATGGCAGGTGAACTGACTGTTTCAGAAGGGACCTCACTCCTTCGGACAAGATGTCAACATGTTTTGTTTATTTTTTTGAAAAAAAGAAAAAAAGCTTCATTATCTAATAATGGTTCACAAGTGTCTCAATACGAGGACCTTATAAGTGCCATTTTATCAATGAAAATCTTCTCAAACAGTTTGTAGTATGAATAGTCTAAATGATTCTACACATATACCTACTTGTGCCTCCTTTTCAAAATAAAGAGTTGTTATGTTTCCAAAACACTTAGCAACCTTACCAAGTCAAAATAGGCTCTGGTGGCCCTAACAATGATAATTACAATACCCAGTCTGTCTCAGAGGTAGGCTTCCAATACCAATCTCAAGGTTTGGAAGAAGAGAAAACAGCTGAGATCTGTAGGAGAGCCATGAAGAAAGTTAAGATGGAGCCTAAATATCTCAGCAACCATATAAGATGACGGAAAATTTTGGCAAACTGTAGGAAGTGATTTTTGCTTTCACAATAATTCACTGGTGCAGCATCATGGATGGACCTAGAGATTATTATACTAAGTGAAGTAAGCCAGACAGAGAAAGACAAATATCATATGATATCACTTGCATGTAGAATTAAAAAAAAAAAAATGAACTTATCTACAAAACAGAAATAGGCTCACAGACATAGAAAACAAACTTATCGTTACCAAACAGGAAGAGGGTGATAAATTAGAGGAGCCTGGGATTAACATATAAACACTAGTATATACAAGGACTTACTGTACAGCGTAAGGAACTATACTCAGTATTTTGTAATAACATACAAGGGAAAAGAATCTGAATCACTGAGCTGTACACTGAAGCTAACAAAACACTGTACCTCAATTTTTAAACAATAAACTAATTAATAAGAAACAGTTCATGGATATGCCCTTTTACCTACCAAATAGAGCTGGAAGCTGTCAGATTGGATCTGGCAGCAGATAGCCAGCCACAGAGCTGAACCTGGTCACAGAGATGAGTCAGTAAAGTGACTCAGGCACAAATAGGTGCCACTGCTCTCACCACCGCTTGCCCCCAACTCACTGGCTACTGCAACTAAACTACCTCCAACCTCCGTGAGAAATCGAACCCACAATATTCGCGCAGAGGCCGCAGGACCTTGTAACTTACTCCATTTCGTACACCGTGACAGGTAATGTCTGCTCCATCAGAGTGAATTTCTTGGTTTTCACTGGCTTAATAATGGGTTCTAGGAGGAAGAAAAAAAAAAGGAGTGATGTACAGGTAGGCATAAAGCATGCAAATAAAAGGCCCTATTCCATGAGACTCAGCTTTTGGAATGGATGATACAGGACACCGATTTGTATTATTCTCAAGGACCACTCAGGTTGTGAAAGTTCTGGCAATGCTGTTTAGCACGAACAGTGAAGGATCCTGAACTGTGGACTGAGGTGTTTGGACTTCATTTTGCAGGAGGAGGGGAGAGGGGCTGGATACAGGACAAGATGAGGTGAATGCAGCTCAGAACTCCCCCTTAATTTATAAAATACAACCAGTTTCCAGAAGATCAGTGGAAATTATTAAGGAAGTAGACTATAATCATTAAGAGGACTGGTTAAAGGAACTGGCATTATTTGGATGGGAAAAGAAAAACAGAACAGACTGGAGGGGGAACTCAAAGACAGTCTTCGGGAACCTAAACAGATATTAGGTAAAGAAGCAACTCATATTTGTTTAGTAACGAGCTGTTTTATTGACTATCAAAGCAGGGTTAACTCAATCTCAATCCAGGAATAGCACCTGAAAGAAAAATGAATCCGTTCATTCACTGAACTTTTTCGGACTGCTTCTGGCTATCACATGAGGTTTTCCAATTCTGATTTCACCTCTCACGACGCGGTGCCTCTCACTGACCTGTGAGAGGCTGGGTGTCCTCCTCCTGAACGATGGTCTCCACCTCGGGGCCGTACACCTCCTCGGCGGTGGGGTAGTACTTCTTGTCCTCGTGCAGCACCACCTCCATCCCAGGGTGGTCTTCGTCATGATCGCCCACATCGTCGTCGTCCTCGTCCTCATCGACCTGAACGCAAAAGCAGAAAGGAGTCTGAAAAGGCATGCCCTCTTCCTGCTCAGGGACTGACTACAATACCTGAGTTAAAAGCAATAAAGTCACACGCCTGGCAGCTTCCTGAGTTCCGCACTAAGGAGTCAGCAAGGCAGGGTCGACTCGTGTGTGATCTCCACAACGAGAAGACTGTAAGCCATGGGCATAGACCACTCTTCCGATTCAAATGAACCCTCTCTCGGGATATGTGAGGAGGGGCCAGCTGTGGACTCTGGGCAGATGCAGCCGCAGGACTTGAAAGTAAAGCATTCTTAACCCTCCTGAAGACAGGAGATTAGTGGCAGACAGTCTGTGCAGAGAGTTATTAGATGCCTTGATCTGAGTGAGAAACTTTCCTCCACTGGGACCTCAGAGGTCTGAAAGCCATTGTGCCACCAAGTAATGAAAACAAAACCCCAGGGCAATAAATTCTACAGGCACCAAAGGGACACAAAAAGGTGGCTCAGTGCCTAGGAAGTCACACAAAGAAAAACAATCTGGATCCCACCGAGGACACTACCTTGAGTGCTCATGTCTTCTTAGGCTTCTCTCACTTTCCTTGTTTTTCATGGCCTCCAGTTTTGGGTAAGGCATTTTATAAAAAGTTTCTCAATGAATTTGACTGAGTCTCTCTCATAAGTAGGATTTGGGATCTTAAAACCTTAAGGGATTTTGAAAGGATGACCACAGAGGACAGCGCCACTTTCACCCCACATCAAGGATATATATATTCTCAGCATGACTTACTACTGTTGATGTTAACCTTGATCACTGAGCCAAGGTCTTATTTGCAGGTTTTTGCTCTGTAAAGTTACTCTCTTTCCCCACTATTATACTCTTTGGAATGAAGTCACTGTGTACAGCCTACACTTAAGAAGAGTGGAATTATGTTTTTGTTTTTTAAATTTTTGTTGGTGTACAGTTGAATGCAGGGTTGTGCTGGTTTCTGCTGTGCAGCAAGGTCAATCAGTTATACCCATGCACAAATCCACATTTTCTTAGATTCTATCCCCATCTGAGTCACTGCAGAGTATTGGGTGAAGTTCCTTGGGCTATACAATGGGTTCTTATTGGTTGTCTATTTTATATAGAGTAGTGTAGAGCTGTGGTATTCTTAAGGGTAGAATGTTTACATCAGTTAATTGAAATCCTATGGAAATAAATTGGTCTCTTCATTTATTAATTTCTACCATTTGAGCTCATGAATATTCATCTTATGCTTTGGGAAAGAATCCAGTAATACCTAAATTTTGTTCAAACTGTAGCATCTTCGGTCACTGGGAGCTCTTAATTGGCTCCTGTGTCCCTTCAATATGCCTCCATTGTTGTGTGGTTGCTGTTCTTAAACACGTCTCACTTTACAGCACCAGAGGATGCTCCAGGTTCATCTCATATTTCTCCTGTCCAGAGTTAGCCATTTATCTAAGGAGTCACAGTCCCTTCACTGGAGAATGGTATTACAGAACCAAGACCTGGGCACTAGACATGCGCTAGATGGTTCTTGTTTAGTTCCTAAGTCTGACTCTTTGTGACCCCATGGACTGAAGCCCGCCAGGCCCCTCCTTCCATGGGATTCTCCAGGCAAGAATACTGGAGAGGGTTGCCATTTCCTTCTCCAGGGGATCTTCCCGACCCAGGGATTGAACTCGAGTCTCCTGCATTGGCAGGCAGATTCTTTACTACTGAGCCACCAGGGAATTGCTTAGAGGCCCTCTCAGCTGATATAACAAAGAAATAAATCTATGTATCCTAACCAAGAAAAAAGAAAAACGAACCCTTTCTTAAGGGCCACTGGTCACAAGTGGATGCAGATGGAAGGCACTTTTCTGGACCCTGCCCTGCATCTCACACATCAGGAATCCCACAGGACTGGAGCTCTGTGGGAACTAGTCAACTCTGTGTGCTCAACTCACAGCTTGGCACACAGCCAACTCTATCAAATGCAGGAAGGCTTCCTACATATTCCTGCCCCTGTTGAATACTTCCAATAATAATAGCACTTACTCACAAGACAGCCCAGTTTCCTGTCAGAAGACAGGATGGTGAGAGTTCAGTAAATAACGGGAGAACAGTATGAGCTGAGATCACACAGCAGATGACCATGTCGGATCCTCTGGATCATTATAGATCTGACTTTATGGCAGTGCTTTTCAACAAAGGCAATTTTGCCTTCCCGGAAACATTTGGCAACATCTGAAGGCATTTCTAGTTGTCATGACTGGGTGTGTGTGTGGGGGGACCTAGTGGGCATAAGCCAGGGATACTGATCAATATCCTATAAAATACAGGACAGCTCTTGCAATGAAGAATTACCTGGCCCCAGATGTCAATGGTAGCAAGGCTGAGAAGTCCGGATCTAGAAGTTCTGAGCAGAGGAGTGATACAGTCAGGCTTTTGTTTTAGAAGAATCACTCTGGTTCTCATACCGAGAATATACGGGAAGGAGGGAGATTCAATAGAAGGCTACTGCAGTGAAGTAGGAGAGAGATGGCACTTATGGTGACCTACATCAGAGGAGCAGCTGGGAAAGTGGTCAGAAGAGGCTGGATTCTGCATATATTTTTAAAGATAGAGTCAAAAATATTTTCTAGTGAATTCAAAGTGGAGTGAAAAAAAGGAGGCAAGGTTTTTGATCCGGGGAATGTACTGTCTTTAATGAGATGAGGAAGACAGTGAGAGTAACTGGAGACAGGGGGTGGGGAAGTTCTGTGTTTAGGTCTCAGATATGCTAAGTTTGAGATGCTACATTAGATACCAAATAGAGATGCCAAAGAGGAAGCTGGACATACCACCTGAGCTTCAAAAGCAAAGTCCAGGGTGGAGATAACATTTGAGAGTCCTCAGTTAATAGAAGGTATCTGACACACTGGATAAGATGAGCAGGGGAGTGAGAGCAGACAGAGAACAGGTGTCCGTAATGGAGCTTTGGAACCTGTTGACAGTTAGGAGGTCAGGGAGATGAGGAGGACCAGCCAGAAGAGAGAAGCAAAGTCCAGAGGTTCCCTGGAAGTCCAGGAAAGAGTGTTTTAAAGAGGGAGTAATCGCTGGGTCAGGTGCTGCGGGCAGGGCAGGCAGGGTGAGGATGGGGTCTGACACAGAGGTCACTGATGACCTTGATGGCAGCCCTCTGTGGAATGGGAGAGGCAAAGAACAGAAGTAGGTTTGAGAAAAAAAGGGAAAAAAGGATTTGGAGACAGCAAGTAACAACTCTTCGGAGATGAGCCAAATTGGGAAAGAGGGAAATGGGAGGTAATGGAAGGGAGCTCTGGGGTCAAGAAAGGATTACAATGAAATAACAAACCTTTTGGTTCCTGCAAACTCCACTCCTTTCTAGCACAGCCTTCCTTCTTCCCTGTCTCCATTATTAAAACCCTACGCATCTCTTCACTGTTGTGCTGTGGTTAGTCACTTAGTTGTGTCCAACTCTTTGTGACCCCATGGACTGCAGCCCACCAGGCTCCTCTGCTCATGGGGATTCTCCAGGCAAGAATACTGGATTGGGTTGTCATGCCCTCCTCCAGGGGATCTTCCCAACCCAGGGATTGAACCCAGGTCTCCCACACTGCAGGCGATTCTTTACCATCTGAACCACCAGGGAAGCCCAATACTGGAGTGCGTAGCCTATCCCTTCTTCAGGGCATCTTCCCAGCCCAGGAATAGAACTGGGGTCTCCTGCATTGCAGGTGGATTCTTTACCAGCTGAGCTACCAGGGAAGCTCTTCACTGTTACACACCTCCATAAAAAGTGTTTTTTAAAAAATCTATGCATCTATGTGGACTAGGAGGCTATAGGATTCTCACCCTGCTAGAAAGAGTATGGACGAGTACAGCCACGCTAAGGAGTAACCTGACAGTATGAACACATTAAGTATATATACAATCCTATCATCAGCAACTCTGCTTCAGGGAATATAATATAACCCCCAGAAATGTTCACATGGAGCATAACTGGATATACCTGAGAATATTCACTGCAGTATTATCTGTGATGAGGAAAGGCTTCTGGCAGGTATCCTGGGTGATATACACCAGGGAGAATGGAGCAGCAATCAGATGCCACAAACTAGACAGACACACAGCAACAGGGATGGATCCTAAAAATACATCACCCACCACAAGATTGAGTGGCAAAAGCAAGAAACAGAATGATGTAGACGACATGATACCATTTACCTTCATTAAAAATACATGTGCAGAGGGACTTCCCTGGTGGTCCAGTGGCAAAGACTCTGTGCTCATAGTGCAAGAGGCCTGGGTTCGAGCCCTGGTCAGGGAACTAGATTCCAGATGCCACAAGGTCAAAGATCTCTTGTGCTACAACTAAGAACGTAGCCAAAGGAAGAAAGACTGAAACAAAAGTTCAGGTGCACCATGCCACTATACACACTTTGTAACTTCTACAGATTAAAAAAAGCATGTGTACACTAGAATTTTTGTGGTGACAGGTATAAAAATGAAATAGAAAGGAATTCGTGAGTTCATTAAACAAGGAGAGAGCCTTGCCCAAGCCATAATACTGAGGAGCTTCAGCTAGAGTATGATTCCCTCAACCCTCTGGACTGAGGTGAAAACATTCAAACATTGCTTAATCGTCACCCCCCACTCCCTGCTTTTATTTTTAGTTTATGTTGTTGTTAACAGCTTTCGTGAGATATAAGTCACATGCCACACAATTTGCCTACAGTTCAATGGTTTTCAGTATACTCACAGCTGGGTAACCAACAGCACAATCAAATTTAGATTATTTGTATCACCTCCCACCTAAAACCCTTGTACCCTTTAGTCATTACCCACCTAGTTCCTGTCCCCAGCCTGGGCAGTCACTAATCATTTTACTCTCTCTCTCCCCACAGATGCCCTCATTCTTCAGGCCCACTTTGAATGTGACTTCCTCAGGTATTTTTCGTGGTCAATCTAGCCAGGAATGACCCTTCCTTATATATTATTACTAAAAATGTGAGTTTTTTTAAAAATTATTTTTATGTGGCTGTGCCACGTCTTAGTTGCAGCATGCAGGAGGGATCTTTGATTTTCCTGGCAGCATGAGGGATCTTGGACATCAAGGAGATCGAACCAGTCAATCCTAAAGGAAATCAACCCTGAATATTCACGGGAAGGCTGATGCTGAAGCTCTAATACTTTGGCCACCTGATGGGAAGAGACACCTCTCTGGAAAAGACTTTGGTGCTGGGAGAGATTGAAGGCGGGAGGAGAAGAAGGGGATGACAAAGGAGATGGTTGGATGGCATCACCAACTCGATGGACATGAGTTTGAGCAAGCTCCGGGGGATGGTGAAGGGCAGGGAAGTCTGGCATGCTGCAGTCCACAGCAAAGAGTCTCAAAGAGTCGGACACCACCCAGCAACTGAACAACCACATGCATAATCTTTAGTTGGGGCATGTGAAATCTTAGTTGTGACATATGGGATATAGTTTCCTGACCAGGAATTGAACCAGGGTCCCCTGAACTGGGAGCACAGAGTCTTGGCCACTGGACCTCCAGAGATGTCCCTATAGATAAAAGCTGCTGCTGCTGCTGCTGCTAAGTCACTTCAATCGTGTCCAACTCTGTGCGACCCCATAGACGGCAGCCCACCAGGCTCCCTGTCCCTGGGATTCTCCAGGCAAGAACACTGGAGTGGGTTGCCATTTCCTTCTCCAATGCGTGAAAGTGAAGCCGCTCAGTCGTGTCCGACTCTTAGCGACCCCATGGACTGTAGCCAAGCCACTAGGACTTAAACGGTGCTTGTCCCTCCCTGTATCCTATTATAAACCTTGCTTGTACTTCATCTCTCCTGGCAAGGAGCTTGTGCCTGGAGGGCATGGATAGTGCCTTGGCTCCCTTTTGCATCAGGATTTCCTGCAAACAGTAAGTGCTCAACAAATACTGAATGACTTCATGGACTTCATTTAGCTCAGTATTCAAAGATTCACGTTCAAGAATCTTTGACCTTAGATTCTATACCAGAATACCCACCCACCCACATACACACCCACACACACACCCGGATATATATATATACATACTAGGTGGCTCAGTGGTAAAGAATCCGCTGTGTTAGGGACGATCCCCTGGAGACATAAGAGATACGGGTTCGGTCCCTGTGTTAGGGAAGATCCCCTGGAGGGCAACCCACTCCAGTATTCTTACCTGGAGAAACCCATGGACAGAGGAGCCTGGCGGGCTGTAGTCCATAGGGTCATACAGAGTTGGACATGACTTAGCAACTAAGCATGCATCCAGTATACTGGCTTATGTCATGTGCAAATCTTATACACCTCTCTTCTCTATCTTCACCTAAGTCATTGATAAAAAGATTAAAAAGGACAGGACCAAGCATGGATGCCCAGGTTATGTCACAGGAGCTCTGGTGGTGATCCAGTAACTAACACTCTCTGGGTCCCACTGTTCAACTGGCTGGAACCTCTCCAAATTGTATTATAACTCAGCCCATTGTCTTTCCATAAGGACATCATGAATTACAGTGGGGAAAGGGAGTAAAATGAAATGAGGACCAAGGAAGCCTTCCTGTTTGGTTTGAACTGGATTCGTGAGTTACTTGTATAATGAAAAATAATCTCTTTAAAATATTTTTTAAAAGAAAATTGGCTTATTAAAAAAAAAAAAAAATGCCTTGCCCAAACCAGGATACACATAATATCCACAATATACCTATGACTTATAGCTAGTAATGGGATCAAGAGAAGTTTATTATTATAAAAACTCATCCTGGCTTCCTAAGTGTTCGACAGTCATCTGTTCTGAAATTCCTTCCATAATTTTTACCATGGGTGCACAGCACTCACTGGTCCGCAGTTTCTGAAGGCAGTACCTTACCTTCCTCTTTGAAAAGGAGGAGTTGCCCGATTCACCTTTTGGCACCATGGCCATGCCTCATTTTCTTACGCTTACTAGCCTACCTGTGCAGTGTCTCCCCCACCATCCCACCCGGGATACAATCATCTGGGGCCTGGAGACTTGAACTCATCTAAAGGTGCGAGCCACTCCCTTTTCACCTACATGGTTTCAGTTTTCTTTTTCCAGTGTTTATTCTATTTTTTCTGGTTTGAAGGACAGTTTCTCTGATGAAGAAGACAAATGGCAGTCAAGACTTTTCTCCTGCTCTTCTGCCGTCCCATTAATAGCAAGCCTCCACTGAGCAGCAGTGGGCTCATCAGTGTGCTTCTTACTCACTTTGTTCTAAACAGTGTTACAACATAAAAGCCGCCTTTGGTGTCTTCTGCAAGCCTCAAACCATTCTGAACCTCACCCTCTGTAACTCTCCTGAAGAGGAGGCACAGGAATCTGCGTCTTCCCCTTCTACTGCTTTTATGTATTTTTAATTTTTTTTTAATGTGAACTTCTTTTTTTTTAAATTGAAGCATAGTTGATTTACAATGCTGTGTTAGTTTCAGGTGTATAGCAAAGTGATTCAGTTTTATATATATAAGTGAAAGTGAAGTCGCTCAGTCGGGTCCGACTCTGCGACCCGTGGACTGTACCCACCAAGCTCCTCCGTCCATGGGATTCTCCAGGCAAGAATACTGGAGTGGTATGTATTTTTAATTTTATTTATGCTTCGTTGCTGCTCGTGGACTTTCTCTAGTTGCGGCAACTGGGGGCTACTTTTCGTTGTGGTGCACAGACTTCTATTTCAGGCAGGCTTCACTAGTTGCAGCTCAAGGGCCCTTGAGCTGTGACTCAGTAGTTGTGGCGCATGGATTTAGTTGCTCCACAGCATGTGGAATCTTCCTGGATCACGGATCAAACACATGTCCCCTGCATTGGCAGGTGATTCTTAACTACTGGACCACCAGGGAAGTCCCTATGCATTTTTAAAACCTGAGTTTATGAGGGAGCTCCCAGGACAGCAGTCCTTGAAAGAGCTGACTAACTTTTTCTAAGTTAGAACTATTCATGATAGCCAAAAGGCACTTCAAGCAGACGCAAGAAGAGCTACTACCTGAAGAACTAGAACTCAGAATATAAAACCACCCTACCAACGAAATTACCTTATATGCTTCTTTGGAACTTCAAGCTTTCTTAGATGCAGTGTAAGAACCAAATTAAATCATAATAATTATAAAAAGGACAATGTTAGAGATAAATACACGTTACTACGGGAGCACAGAAGATTCACTATCTCGTTGCTTTTTAAAAAACAGAGATGAGAAAAAGTAATATATTTGTTTTACCTCATCAAGATCTTTGGTCTCTCTGCCCAATTCATCATCATCTTCATCAGAATCAAGCTCTGGTCCGATGTAATTCCCAAACTCATCATACAAGTCAGTATCCATGGTGCTAAAATTCAACAAGAGAAAAGTTAGATGCTGGTGAGGAAACCGAGGCCTCCACCCTAGCCTATGGTTGACCATATCCCTTCACACACTCTCCTCTCCAGTTACATCAACCCACCAACTGCTCCTCTAAAGCCCTGTACTTTTCCCTCCTCTCTGTCCTAGTCCTGTGTCTGTTTACATACACTGTGCCCACTTCCTCCCTCCCCTCCACCAGGGCTTGAACCCACGCCCCCTGCAGTAGAAGCATAGAGTCCTAACCACTGGACTGCCAGGGAAGTCCCAGCCCACTTGTTTTTTTTTTTTTTAATACTAAAAGAATTTTAATTTTAAAATAATTAAATACAGGAAGTTGCAAAAACAGTGCACATCACTTTTTCCTAAGTTATTTGAGAATAAGTTGCTGACACAATGTCTCATCACCTCCTCAGACTTTAGTGCAGAAGTTGGTAAACTATAGCCTGTGGCCAAATCTGGCTGTTCTCATAACGGCCTGGAAGGTATGATTTTTAAAATATTTTTAAACAGTTGGAAAAAAATGTCAAAGGAAGAGTATTTCATGATACATGACAATTAGTTCTATGGAATTCAAATTTCAGTGTCTATGAAAACAGCTTTACTAGAACACAGCCATGCCCATTTCTTTATACCGTCTGTGACTGCTTTCAGCCTGAAACAGCTGAGTAGCTGCCTCTGAGACTATATGGCCCACAGAGCCTAAAATACTTACTATCTGGCCCTTAATAGACCAAGTTTGCCAACCCCTGCTCTTAGTGCACGTGATTCCTACAAACAAGGACATTCTTCTGCATAACCACAATACAACCATCAAAATCAGAAAATACTGACACATTACTACACCTAATCCACAGGCCCCCATACAAGTTTCAGAAATTGTTCCACTAATGTCCTGCACAGCAGAGGATTCCATGTTTGCACCTGGCTATCATGTCTTCAGTCTCTTTCAATCTGGAACAATCCTTGCCTTTCCTTGATTTCTATGACTTGACACTTTTGAAGATTACAGGCTAGTGAGTTTGTAGAATGTTCCTGAATTTAAGTTTGTCTGATGTTTCCTCATGATTAGAGTCAAGTTATACTTTTTTTTTTTTTGGTGAGAATATCACAGTAGTGAGGCTGTGTTCTTTTCGGTGCAACTCTTAACAAGTGGCATATGATTTTAATTTCTCCCATCAGTGGTGATGTTAACTTAACCACTTGATAGTGGTGGTGTCTACCAGGCTTTTCCACTGTATAAAGTTACTTGTTTTCTCTCTGCAGTTCATAAATATTTCGTGGGCTGTCTCCACTTCAAGTATTGAAATTCTATTCAAAATAACTGTTCAAAGACCATTTCCTTCAAGTCCTCCTTGAGCCTCAATTTCTCACTCACCTATGATGCCACAGCCTTTTGTGTCTTTATCAGCATTTACTTCTGTCATCAATGGTAGTTAACTGCATTAATTACCCTCAACAACAACTCTACAGCTTACAAGTAATAGGCAACAGACCAGAGCATGGGTTACTGGTCAGGGCTCTGGAACTGGCAGACCTAGATTTGAATCCAAACTTTGTCACTTAATAACTATGATAACTATGTCACTTTAAGTAAGCCCTTCACCTCTCCAAGCCTGTTTCTTCAATGGGAAAATAAAGTGATTAATTTTCACCACATAAAGCGTTATGAGAATTAAACAAAATAGGCTGTGTAAAGAATTCATCACGATTCCAGGATCAATCAGTGTTAACTGGCATTATTTTTTAGCCATTCTTTTGTCTGTTTTATTTGTATTTTTTAGTTAAAAAACTTTTTTGGCCATTCTTGAATACAGGAACCCTGTGCTCCTTGTGCCCATGTGCCAATGCCCAAGACACCACTTCACATAAGTAGGCACTAGATAAATGTTAACTGACCAGAACGTTCAATTTTGAGATACTGGTATTTCTTCCACAACGGTAATCCCTCCACCTCCTTCAGTGCCCCTTGTTGAGTGCTGATTGTGGATAAAATAGAGAATTAAGAGCTCCACTACTAATAAGTAAATGTGAATTATCACGAAAACTTTCATATGCATATTCTTTTTATTTCCAAAGAGCTATCATCTCTGTGCACATTTCATTCTCCCAAGACACCCATGAAATGACTGCAGAAATTTCTATACAAGGCTGTTCATGAAATAATCCAAGTCATTTCTGCTTCAGGGCCACTGCACTCACTCTTCTCTTCCAAAATGCTCTTCCCTTGGGCATATATACCTTGTTCCTTCATCTCACTCAGGTCTCTACTAAAACAGCACCTTCTCTGAGAAACCTTCCCTTGTCACTCTAAAAAACTCCTCCCCCACACACACACATTCTCCAACCCCTATTTTCAATGTTTTATTATTTTTATTAACATTTATCATTAGCTGACAAGTATCTTCGTGTATTTACCGTCACCTCTCCAACTACAGTTTAAGCAAGGACTGTTTTTGTTTTCACTTAAAAGGGTGCCTGCCACAAAACAGAACCACTCACTGAATGACGAAATGTATGGCTCCAACAAGGCACAGAGAAGACAGCTAACCTGCCCACAGTTGCACAAAACTAGTGAATTTCGGTACCAAACTTCACTGCAGCTTCCCGCTACAATGCAGGCTCTCAAAGGAACACAGAGTAACGGCGGAGGGAACTTGATAGAGAAGTGAAGGCGGCACAGTTGGAAGAGAGAATAAGATAGGGGAATAGACACTGCAAGAACGACCCCTGCCCAGGGAAAGGGTTTTATATACGGACGACACGCAGGGAACCCAGGAATCGGTTGGGGGGGTGGGGGGGGCTTTCATTCTCTCTCCTACTCCACGCCTCAATTTACCCATCTGTAAAGTGAAAGTGGCATATAACATATAGCACCTCTTCCAGATCTGACATTTAATTTCCCATTCCACCAGAGCAAGCCTCCCCTGACGCTGACCAGCGTCACTCACCTCCCGCTGCTCAGGCAAAAACTCCCAGTCGGCCGCTGGAGATCGTGCTTCCGCCCCACGCCGCCCCACCGCCTGCGCCCGCCGTTCGGAAGGACCCCACAGGCGCCGCTGTCGCGTTTCTTCCCGGGAGGGCAGCCCTCTGCCTGTGGACCAGCTCGGAGGAATCCCGGCTGCGGACACCGGAACCTGAGAAGAGGAACTGTGGGTCCCCAAACCACGGCGTGGGCTGCTCCAGAGAAAGCGAGGCCTGAGGAGGCGTGAATCTGATCAGGCGCCTCGGGGCCACCCTGACTGGGGGCCTTCGGGGCGATCACGTGGGAGGCTGATGTAGCAGTTGCTGGGCAACCACAGCTGCTGGGCGTGGTCTACGCTGAGCTGACTTCTTCGGGCAGTATCTGGGCATCCCCAAAGAAAGAAAGGAAACCGAGGCCCCGGCTGGTGGGGTGAAGGTCAGGGGGCAGGAGGATTAGGTGTTCTAGATTTTCAGCGACTGGGAAAGGCTTAGAACTAGGCAGGAGTCAGGACACCTGAGTTCAGTTCCTGGCCAGCCCACCCTACTTCTTGGTCTTTCGCTTACCCATGTTAGGGTGGAGGGTTGGTTTTAGACCTCCTGCTTCCGTGTTGGGGCTTGCCTGGTGGCTCAGACGGTAAAGAATCTGCCTGCAGTGCTGGAGACCTGGGCTAGGAAGATGCCCTGGAGGAGGAAATGGCAACCCACTCCAGTATTTTTGCCTGGGAGATCCCAGGGACTGAGGAGCTTGGTGGGGATGACTTCGCCACGTGATCTTTAGCTAATAGCTCGGAGCAGTAGTAGTAAGGTTCAGAAAGGTCTCACAGCAGTAAACGCGGATCCAAGATTAAAACTCGTATAGGTGATCTCTATAGAACGAATCAGTCAGCCTCAGACACGCGGAAGTTGCAGAAGTACAGAGACAGAACTAAAGAGGTTGCCCAAGTACCTAGAGATTTATGCTCCAGCCTTGGGCTGGACAGAGGGATTTGAGAACGGGGATCATTAAGCCCCTTCCTCTGTCGCGTCTACTTGATTTCCTGCTCAGTCATTGTATCTGGTTTCGGGTGGAAAGTATCTTTTCTCCTTATAAGACATTTAAGTATGGGTGCTTCCCTGGTGGCTCAGATCGTAAAGAATCTGCCTGCAGTGTGGGAGACCCGGGTTGGATCCCTGGATCGGGAATATAAACACTGGAGAAGGGAATGGCAACCCACTCCAGTACTCTTGCCTGGAGAATTTCATGGACAGAGCCGCCTTCAGTTCAGTTCAGTGCAGTCGCTCAGTCCTGTCCGACTCTTTGCGACCCCACGAACTGCAGCACATCAGGCCTCCCTGTCCATCACCAACTCCGGAGTCCACCCAAACCCATGTCCATCGAGTCGATGATGCCATCCAAGAGCCGCCTGGTGGGCTACAATCCATGAGGTCGCAGGTGTGACAGGACAGAACGACTGATGCTTAATTTAGCAATGGGTGAATTTTTATCCCTGGGCTCAAGAATAGCTTACAGTAGTTCTGATTTTGTGTGAGGGCCTCTATCGCAACTTGTATATAGTGAGTCCTGTGGAAATGTGAAGGAACTAAATTCTGAAATCGAAATGCTTCCTCAGCCAAGGCACCAATCTAAAATATTTTTAGAGACAGAATAAAAAAGAATGAAAAATTGCTATTTGAAACAACATGGATGGACCTAGAGGGTTTTATAGAGTATTACCAGGTATTTTAAGACCGAGAAAGTTAAATACTGCATGATTTCACTTATATGCGAAATCTAAAAAGGAAAACAAAGATTCACAGATACTGAGAACACATTGGTGGTTGCTACAGGGGAAGGTGTGAGGGGGGGAATGGATGAAATAGATTAAGAGGCACAAACTTCCAGCCATAAAATATATTGTTATGAGAATGTAACATACAGAATAGGGAATAAGTCAATAATATTGTAATAAATTATGACAGATGGTAACTAAACATTGTGTTGATCATCTGGTAATGTATATAAATGTTGAATTACTGTGTTGTACACCTGAAACTAATATAACATTTAATGTCGATTAAATTACAATTAAAAATATTTTCAGAGGCAGAGAACAAAATTAAGATAAGGCACTAAATTGAAAGTCAAGACTGTTTTCGGCGACAACAGATCTTAAGCAAGACCTCACTGTGTGACTCCGCTCCCCTCTGTAAAACAGAGAACTAGATTTTTGTAATACTCCCCAAGATAAGTGACTAGATGTCCAGAGTGCTTTGGGGTCATTTTGTTGGCTGGCAAAGAATCCAGATGCAAACGCCCACTATCTCTCCTCCCCATCCCTGATGTTCGTCTTCTGTTTGACATTCATTCCTTTTGCCTTCCTAGGCAGCGGCCATGAAAAGGAATGATGTCATCAACTTCAAGGCTTTGGAGAATGAGCTGCAGGCTGCACTCATTGCTGATGAGAAGTACAAACGGGAGAATGCTGCCAAGTTACGGGCAGTGGAACAGAAGGTAGCTTCCTATGAGGAATTCAGGTCAGCTTAATGCTGTTTTCTCAGGCTCTCCTGTTCTGGTTTACTATAGTGGATAAGAGCATGCACCTGGCCTCAGACCATTCTGGGCTCAGTCTTAGCCCTACCTTCTGCTACCTGTGTGATCTTATGCAAATTATTTTCCCTATCTAAGCCACTATTCCTCATCTGTAACAGAGAGTAACTATTGTCATGATTAAACATTATTGCACATAAGATTCTGAGCATGATACCTAACACATGGAAAGTGCTAAAAAATTATCAGTTACTTTTGCTGTTGTTATTTTTCTCATATGGGCTTGCCAACAGGTCCAGCCTATTTCATGCAGAGTCCAGCCACCTCATACTTACAGGCAGCATAAGGTCCATCCCCTAATCTCTGGCCTTTGCCCATAGGGGTATCGTCCTTGCATCACATCTGAAGCCGCTGGAACAGAAGGACAAAATGGGAGGAAAGAGGCCTGCGCTCTGGAATTGTCACACTAGTCAGGGAAGGCCCTCCCAGGATGAAACCACTGAACTCTCCCCGGTAGGTGAGGCCCAGCAGGAATTTCTGCCCTCAGCCTCCCGTCTTATCTTCTTACAACACATATATTTTCCGTGTGTCTCATGTAAAGCCAACAGAAGCAACCTTCTGCCTCCAATTCCAGCAAGAAAAGCAACCTGTGGGTGATGAGGCCCAAACCTGCCAGATCAAGTCAGAAAGGTGTACTTGGCAGGCCCCTGTCCATCAGCCCTTGGCTTGCATTCCCAGATCAGATTTGGGGTGCCCTGCCTTGGGTTATATGGTAGAGAGTCTGCCCTCAGGGTTGGGAAGGAGATACAGCCTGTCAGATCCTGAACACTTGAGTTCTTTTTTCTCCTCCTGAAGTTTCCCAATACCTCCCACCCCCACCCTGCTCAGAGTGTAGTCTGACTTAAACTTGTAGAACAGGGCTGTGTCCACACTCATCAGTAGGAAAGTCTTGGTACAGCTAAGAATCTCACATCGTGGCCTGCATTTTTTCCTCTTGGGACCCTCCCTCCCCATCCCATCCCCTGTTCCTTCATCTGAAAATGAGGCCCACAGGGACTGCGACCTTGCCAATGCTCAGAGACTAATACCAGAGCTGAAAACCCATGGGTTCCCCTTGCTGTCACAGCGCAGCTGGAAGAGCTCTGGACTCTCTTTCCTTTCCTTTGTGATCCAGGAGAAAACGCTCTTCCAGCCTGAGACCTCAGCCGAGTTCTACCGTGACTGGCGGCGACACTTGCGCAGCGGGCCAGAGCGCTACGAGGCCCTGCTGCAGCTCGGGGGCCCGAAGCTGAGCCGCCTCTTCCAGATGGACGTGGGGTTTGGACTTCTAGGGGAGATGCTGGTGGCACTGGCCGATCATGTGAGGCCTGCTGACCGCTGGGCGGTGCTGGGGATCCTGCACAGCCTGGCCAGCACTGGGCGCTTCACCCTGAACCTGAGCCTGATGAGCCATGCAGAGAGAGAGAGCTGCAGAGCCTTATTTCAGAAGTTGCAGGCCATGGGCACCCCCAGTCTGGAGGGGCAGGGTCTGGGGGAGCAGCTGGGTGGGCTTCAGGAGGAGGAAGGTCTGCTGCAAGAGCTGCTGATGCTATACCACCTGGACTGAGGGGACCATTTACCTTCAGAGGCCCCCAGTGGTCATCAGAGGCATTTTCTGATGGTCTTGGGGGGCTCTGCAGGACTCTAATCAGAAACCCACACCTGATTCCCATTTGGATTTAGAATTTTCACAACCAAAGCAGGAACTGAATTTTCACTTTTCCCCCAGCCCCTTGGGGGCTTCATATTCTGAACTTTGTAGATCTACAGGATGGTCAAGGGCCAAGCTGAAAGACCTTTGCTTCCCACCCTTAGAGTCTGCCAGTCTGCTAGCCCATGGCCCTGAGATATGGGTGAGCACCCAACCAAACACTGGTACCACCCATTGCAGCCTCCGCTCAAAACAAGGAAAAAACAAAATTGTTAATCCTCCATGGTTAACAAATACTGATCTCCATAGTTCTTTTTTTAAAGTTGATTTTTATTGGAGTATAGTTGCCTTAAATGTTGTTAGTTTTTCAGTATAGCAAAGTGAATCATTTATATGTCTATCTATCTATCTATCTATCTATCTTCTTTTTTGATGTCCTTCCCATTTAGGTGACCACAGAGCACTGAGTAGAGTTCCCTGTGGTACACAGTAGGTTCTCATTAGTTATCTATTTTATACATAGCAGTGTACATATGGTCAATCCCAATCTCCCAGTTCATCCTCCATAGCCCTTAAACAAGAGTATTCATCACCAGAAACCAATGAATGGACATTTAAGTCAATAAATGATCAAATGCTACCTCATTTGAAGTGGACTATTTTTCTCCAGGGGCTGAGTTCCCATGCAGGTTGGGCCTGAGAAAGCCCCAAGCCTTCAGCTCAGGCCTGGCCAGCCTCCCAGGTATCTTCAGATGGCCAGATGTGCAGGTGGGAGGGTTTCCTTCAACTCTCAGATTATCCAAAGGGAAGATCTTTGCACCAGGCCCGCAGGCAGGGCAGAGTCTGAAGCAGAAGGGCAGAGATTTTCCCGAACTTGTACCTGGGCCCTTGTTTCTCCTCCTGGCTTCCCCTGACCCACTGTTCTAGAATGCTAGAGTTCTAGAAAGGGGAGAGGGAGCCAGATTCTAGAATGGTTTTCTCCTCAAGAGCACATCTGGAACATGAAAAGGGCATCTTGTATGTTAACTAGGAATCAACTGCCTTGCCTATGGCAGCTTCCTCTGCAGACTGTTGCTTCTTTTCCTGGCTGCTTAATCCTTTCCTCATACAGATGCCTCCTCCTAGCAGTGATTTCTAGAAGCCCCATAGGCCTTTAGTGCCTTGGGTTTGCCCTGCCCCCTCTGACCCTTCCCTTGCGCAGGCATGAACCTGGCCCACACCACTGTGCTCCTGTGGGCGTGGGGGAGCCTCCAGGCCTTTGAAATAGTGGAGAAAGAGAACATCTTTCAGAGGACCCCCTGCCCAGCTTTCCTGATGTTTGACAACGCGGCCTACCTGGCCGACATGAGCTTCGAGCTCCCCTGCCCCTGCAAGCCGGAGGAGGTGTCCGCTGTCGTCTGGTACTATCAGAAGCACCTGGGCAGCAGCCACACCAAAGTGCTGACGGACTTCGATGGGCGGGTGCTGACGGAGGCAGCCCAGGTGCGCGTGGGCAGCGACATGCTGGTCCGCTTCAGCATCCGCATGTTCAGCCTCTTGGTCTTCCGGGCGCAGCCAGAGGATTCCGGCCTGTATTTCTGCGGCACCCGCAAGGGGGACTACTTTTACGCCTACGACGTGGACATCCAGAGCAGTGAGGGGATGGTGGCTACCTTCAAGGACCAGGGCCAGGAGCCCTTGGAAGACGAGTACCACGGGAGCCTCCGCGTCTTCACCACCTTCTGGGAGTGGACCCCCTGCGACCGCTGCGGGGTGCGCGGGGAGCAGTGGCGTATCGGTCTGTGCTACCTGCAGAGCCCGGACCTCTCTCCCCGCTACCGCAAGATACTGCCCAACGTGGTGTCTTGTGGTTCGAGGGCTGTGCCCAGGCAGCTCCGGGCCAAGGCCAGCGACCACAACCCCGAGCTGCTGGTTCGGAGCTGCCTGATGCCCTGCGAGAAGAAGAAGAAGGTCCAGGAGGGCGTGATGGCCATCTTCAACTATGTGTCCAAAGTGGGCAGTCGGCCCTGGTTGCCCCAGGTGCCCATTCAGTTCCACCAGCAGAGGCTGGGCCATGGACTCATCATCTCCTGCCCCGGAGCCCGGCCAGAGCACGCCGTGGCCTGGGACAAGGACCACCAGTACCTCTACCGCACGCAGTACCTGAAGGGCGTCAATGGATCCATGAGGGTGTTCATCGACCACGGCAACCATCTCCACATCCGCTTCACCCAGCTGGAAGACCGGGGCATCTACTATTGCTGGCGGCAGGGCGAGCGCATTGCTGGGTTCCGACTGGGCGTGACATCTCCAGGTCGCTACCCGGTCTCCTTCTCCGACCCCGAGACTCGGGCCGCCCTGGGGCTCATTCTGATAGGCTACATGCTTATCACGGTCATCTTTATCAGCATTCACCTTTGTCGTTGCTGCTGTTACTTATTCCGTTTTTGTCCCAACTTCTCCCCTAGGCTCTCTCTCCCCTAGCTCTGAAGGCCAGCTGTGCTCAAATGTGTTCGTTAAATGGTACCAGATGCCTCCGGTTGGGGGCGGGGCATGCGAACCTGCCCCCCATTTTCGTGAGCAAGTCTAGAACCTCATCTGGGAAGCAGGGAAGCCTGAGCAGGTGGGAGATGGGGAACTGCGTCCAGGATGGAAGTAGTCGGAGTACACATGTCTTCTGACTTCATGCTCAGAGAAGGAAGAAGTGACCCTAATATTTATCATCTGTCTGGTGCTGACTATGTTTGATGTGCTTTATTTTCTTGCCTTCTGTGTTCGATGTGCTTTATTGGATTGCCAAGTGGGTGCTGTTTGAACTGAAGGTAGCAGAGAGAGGAAGAAAAGAGTTGGGGTACCTAGTATATATCCTCTTTGCCTTCTTTCCCAGCCTCATCCCGGAACCAGCAGGTAGAAATGGTGAGTTTGAGAATAAAGGTAGAGACCAGGACAGGAGAAATGGGTGAGGAAAGTGGAGACTGAATTCAGGGCTTTCCTGAGAGATGGCACCCAGCCTGGGGCCGGAGGTGAGGAGCCAGAAGCAAAGGCAGTGGGTGCGTGGGGCACCAGGGCTGGAGAGCAGAGCAGGGTTGGAGGCGGGATTTGTCATGTGGCCACTTCTGGGGATGCTGGGGGCCCCAAGATGATCAGTGATAAGAAGCAAGTTGTGTCTTGCCTGAGGCTACTTACTGTCCTCTGCCCCAGCCTCAGCCTCCGCTGAACAGATCAGAGTCCACTCTGGGGAAGGCCACA
Source organism: Capricornis sumatraensis (assembly GCF_032405125.1). Taxonomy (NCBI): domain Eukaryota; kingdom Metazoa; phylum Chordata; class Mammalia; order Artiodactyla; family Bovidae; genus Capricornis; species Capricornis sumatraensis. Next base: position 94,744,752 of record NC_091076.1, read on the forward strand.
GCAGTCGTCTTTATTTGTTGCATTTATGTCAGTGACTAAAGCTCGTGGCAATGCCCTGAAGGTTAGCAGCAGTGGGTGGCAGGAGGGAGTAGGGGAAGGGTATGCAGTCAAGTCCCTCTGACTTGGAGGGAGATGGGGACCCTCTTGTGGGCACTGATCATCTCATGCCCATCAGTCTCCCTGTGAACAGCAGAACAGGTGCTCAGGGTGAAAGTGTCTGCCCCAAGCTTTCCTGCCTCCAGGCTGCAGGAACACAAACCAGTGTCTTCACTCTGCATGGGCCTCGGGTTCCAAATCATAAAATAAAGTGCTACCTAAAACATGGGGAGGGGGGTACGTTTTGTATTTGACTAAGAGGGGACTATAGGGTCCTTGGTTTAGGGAAGAGCAGTGATCACTGTGGGGAGAGGAGGTTGGGTGGCAACAGAGGCTTCGCCTAGCAGAGTTTCCTGGGGTCAGGTGGCAGTTGCAGGGGCTCACAGGCCTGGGTGGACAAGGTTTACACAGCAAGGAAAGGTCCTTGAGAGCTGGGACAAAGCAGGCCCCACTCCCATGAACACCAGCCTCTTCCTTTCCTGTGTCAGCATCTTCAAGAGGATGAGTCACTTTCTTGATTCCCACAACCCAAAGGCCAAGTGTAACTGCTTACCCACGACCCCCACTCTGATGTCTAGCATCATCCCAAGCACTGCCCCCACCATCTCTACCTGCCCACTCCAGCCTGTATCAGAGTCCTCCTGGGCTTGACCTCTCTGTACCCACAGCAATGGGCAAGGCCCCCTTCTACTCCCTCCCAGCACCCCTTTCCTCTGCACTTACACTATACTTCCCCCAAGCATGGAGAATCAAGCTCCCACGGGCCCATGGCATGCCCACGTGGCAGCTCAGTGGGGCTGAGACACTCGACACATTGCTCAGGAGGCCCCTCTGCAATCTGAGCAGGCCAGGAATTCTGTCTGCTGACTCTCCCAGTTGGCAGGATAGCCCCACCCACCCTCAGACTGGTCAGAGTCAGTCTAGAAGAATAAGCCTCTGGCCAAGGCCACGTTGCCTTGGGGACTTCCTCTGCTTGTCTCAGACTCTCAGTTTTCCTCCAGCAGCCCAAAGGCCCCATTCCCAGATACCCCCAGACACCTCCAGCTCTGGCAACAGTTGCCATGACAACAGAGGTTCGCGATACAGCGGGCAGGGTGATTTATGAGGTCTCCCCGCTTTCTCTCCTCCCTCCCAATTCTAACCCAAGCTGCTGGCCGTGCCCCTCCAGGCTGCCCTTTGGGGTGAGTGCCCTGTTAGTGTTGCTGGGTGTGGGGTGGGTGCTGTCTGACAGGCTTAATGCTGATGGAGCCTAGGGTGGCAAGCTGGCATAGAGATGGAGCAGGAAGAGGAGCAACTGGATTGGGTGGGAACTCAATTCTGGGGAAATTAACTAGCAGAGAAGAGACAGCTACCCCGACTCCTGCTGCAGACACCTCAAACGGTGGGGCAGTGACCGCCAGATGGGTCCTGCTCACATCACATCCTTGTGCTCCTGCTTGGACTCCTTAATGACCTGAAGGGGACAGAGAAGGTGCCACAGTTAGGAGCTCACACAGACTCCAGGTCCACCATGGCTAGGCAATGTGACCTGGGACAAGTTCCCAGCCTTCCAACTTTTCTATGATAGTAACCGGAATGCCGCCACGCAGCAGAGGGTGAAACGAGCTAATCCTGTCAAACATCTAGCAAACATCTGCCTGGCACATGCTGAGCTGCTGTTGTAAGATTAGCTAATTCTGCTGGTACGGTGGGGAGGGGATATGCCCAATCTCCTCTTCCCATTCTTCTGCCAGGTCCCTTTCACCAAGCTGAAAGTTGAACGTTGGGAGTGAAAGTTACTAAATTTAATTTTCATTCTGTCTCCCCCAGGCCTGCTGTGGGGGCACCTGAGTCTGAGGGTGAGAAAGGGAGAAAGAAAGTCAAAGTCAGGACCCCGACCTGTGGCCTAAGCATCTAGGCTCCCCTTAGTGTAGGGACTGGGGAATGGAATTATATCCGGGCTCCTTCCCCTCTTCCAGAGCCTCCCAGAGGAACTCTTGGGAGTTATGGAGAACCTTCTATATGCCAGTCCAGGCTTTCTCCCAGAGCCTGCTGGGGCCAGAATCTTGGGCCTGCCCTCCTCACCTCTCCATCCCGCATCTCCACGGTCTTCACCACAATGTTCCTCTTGAGGTGGCCTTCTGACACGGACTTGGTGTCCAGGCTGGTTTCTGCAGACATGAGGAGAGGAGGCCTCCATAGGCTCTCAGGGCCCTAGACATCCTCTCCCACCCTTGGTTTCCCCCTGAGACCCCTAATCGTGAGTACAAAAGCCTATCCAACCAGAGAAGTCCTAGGCTCTCCCAGAGGGGCTGGCAACCTCCTAGGTCCCCACAGTGCCAAGCAAGCCCTCACTTCCCTGCTTGCTGTCCTGGCCTGGCTGCATTTCAGCCCCTCTGCAGTTCCTCACCTGGCCCCTGGCTCCCTGACAACCCAGTATCACGCCAAGGAAAGAGCATGTGGTTATTGAAGTCAGGCAGACCAGAGCTCGAGTCCCAGCTCAGCCACACGACTGTGGGTAAGTTAATTTACCTCTTCCAACCTCAGTGTCCTCATCTGCAAAATGGGGATGCTGCTGCCTACTTCCTAGGTCGAAGTAGTGAGTCAGTTAACTGAAACAATGTGTGTAAAACAATGGGCACGTATTCGTGTTCCGTACACATGGGTCCCTCTCCCGTCCCTCTTCCCTTTTCCTGCCTCTCTCTGCCACTTCTCTAGGACCCTTTTCTGTCTGGCATGTGGCAGTATTGCCTCTACCTGGTCTGCTGGTTAACTCTTCTGATACTGAACTAAGCCCTCGGACATGCATAGCTAGTGTTCCTAAATTTCTAGTCCAGAAGAATTATTTTTTCCCTCAGCTGAGAATTATTTGAGGGCCACATACAAGTAAGAAGTAATTTATTCCCCCCTGCAGAGAGAAAAATGTAACATGTCACACTCACTAATGTTTAATATTAAGAGCAGGGGACATAGAACTTTATTCACTCCAAGAGCAGCAGTCTAGAGGGAAATAATCCTCTGGGCTGAATCAGCCCTGAGCTGAACAACCGAGCCTCGGGGACAGAGGAATCAGGCCAAGAGCCTGGCTGCCAGGCACCGTGAGACTCTAGGGGCCCTCCTGGTGATGGGGAAGAGGTGAGGCAGAAGCTGGTGTTTGCTCAGAGGCCCAGAGCATCTGAGCTGAGTACCCGAGGACTTAGCACCTTGAACACTGGCCAACTCTACTACTTTAATGTACATTTACCCTGTGCCAAGTCCTGGACTGGGTGCCGAGATTGCTGGGGAAATGACACAGGGTTGGCCCTTTAGGGAAACCTGGGAGGAGGGAGCTCAAGAAGATGGGGAAAGTGGGCTTGGTGAGCTTGCTCCCTATTAAGGTGAGAAAAGCACCATGTCTAAAAGGCAGGCAGCTAACCGAGAGCCGGCGGGGCTCCATCTACAACCTGGTGAGCCTGAATTGGTATAACTTGTATTGTGAGGCTTTTGAGATGTCTTGTGACCTTGTGACTTTCCCCTTCTTTGGTGCTTTTGCCCCCTGTAGTGACAAGCAGTTAAAAAAAACACACAAACATCAAACACTCAGCTGGACAGGGATCTGCAGACAGGTGAGAGGTTAAGACCCTCACTCAGTTCTGCAGTGGAATGGGGAGTAGGCATGGGAGGAGGGACAAAGGGCAGAGCAGGACAGGAGTGGCTGCAAGCCCCACCTGGAATGCTCTGGAATGGTGTGTTCTGGCTGGAAGTTCTGCCGTGAATATTGAAGATCCCCACAGAGAGCACTGGGCCCCTCTGCCCTGGTCCTCGGCCTCAGACCAGAAGAGCAACCCACAGGCCTGGGGAAGGGGGCGGGAATCCAACACTCTGCCCACAAAACCCTGTTCTACTGACCTCGGATCTGCAGGTTGGAGAAGGTCTGCACAGGAATGGTGATGCTGAAAGACAGCAGAAGGAGAGGGGTGACCAGCCTGCCAGAGGACATTCCCAGGCCAGATCCTGGTCCAGGGTCACCATAATAGCTTCGAGGCCCTCTTCCTTGCCAGGAAAGGCAGACCTCCATCTCTTAGCTTCTCCAGCAGCCAACACACTCCCCGGGCTGTAAGAGCTCTGGGGGAACACCTCCACTCAAAAGAGAGTGAGTGCTCTGAGGATGACAGAGGGGAGGGGAGAGCAGTGAAGAGAGTTCCCAGGAGGCAGAGGAGATTGGTCAGCAGAAAAGAAGTCCAGTCTTTGTTGGGAGGGTGGGGAGTGAGCCTTTTAGTTTGGAAGATAACCCAAGTCCTTACCCTAGGATCTGATCAACATGGGCTGAATTGAATCCATCCATTCATTCATCAGGCATTTATGAATACCAACTGTGTGTTAGGTGAGCACTGTGCTGGGCGCTGGGATAGGAGGGGGCTGGTCACGAGGCTGAATAAGACAGTCCCTGATGGGGCTTCCCAGATGGCGCAGTGGTAAAGAACACACCTGCCAAAGCAGGAGACACAAGAGACGTGGGTTCTATCCCTGGGTCGGGAAGACCCGCTGGAGAAGGAAATGGCAACTCACTCCAGTATTCTTGCCTGGGAAATCCCATGGACATAGGAGCCTGACGGGCTACCATCTATGGGAGTCGCAAAGAGTTGGACATGTCCGAGCACACGTGTATGCGTGAAGGGAGCAAGGCGACTCTGGGGCTGGGCAGTAGGGCAGGCGGCCGGTCTGGGCTCACCGGTTCTCCTCGCCCTCCAGCAGCTTCCTGTAGGTGGCGATCTCGATGTCCAGGGCCAGTTTGACGTTGAGCAGATCCTGGTATTCCTGCAGGTGGCGCGCCATCTCGTCCTTGAGGCTCTGCCCCTCTTCCTCCAGCCGGGCCAGCGCCTCCTGGTAACTCGCCGCCTCCCGCGCGTGGCGCTCCTCTTGCTCGCGCATCTGCCGCTCCAGGGACTCGTTCTGTGGGTGGAGCCGGACCGTTCCCCGAGGCCCCGCCCCAAGAAACTTTTCAGAGCTCCGCCCCGAGCCGGTCCTTCAGCGTCTGCTAGGGCTGTCGGTGCTAGGGCTGTCGGTCCTAGGTCCCCGGCTCGCTCACCCGTACCCCTCCTCCGCCTGCGGCCCCGCCCGTGCTCACCGTGCCGCGCAAGGACTCCAGGTCGCAGGTCAAGGCCTGCAGCTGCCGTCGGTAGTCGTTAGCCTCATGCTTGGCCTGGCGGAGCAGCTCCGCGTTGCGGGCGGCGGCGTCGTTCAGGTCCGCAAACTAGATGAGGAGAGGGCTTTATGCTGGAAGGCGGTCTGGGGCCGCATATCGCGGGAGCTTAGTGGGCCCGGGGGGTTGGTACGCGGTCTGGAGCATCAGGGAGATGGGCCGGACGGTAGGGCTGTTTTCCAGCCCACCCCACGCCATTGGCACTGGGTGGGATTATTCACAGTTACCCGTGCCCCATGGACACAGACACAGGCGACACTGGTACTTCTCTAGCATCTAGCTCAGTGCCTGATGAGGGAACGCGTGAATGAGCAGAGGGTGTCACAGAGCCCAGACTCTCCAGTAGCTCCATCCTCGGGACTGAATCCTGTCCTCCTCGGTCACACACAGGGAGCTCTGGTGAGCAGAGACCAGGTTCTAATAACCCTCTCTCCTTCAGCCTGCTCTGAATCCCTCATGGTTCCATCACGCCTTAACCTGCTCAGAACCATCACTGACTTCTGCCACTTACACTCCTCAGCTCCATGCCCTGGGCCAGGATCTCCGGGCCCCCACTTTTCTGTGCTTTATGGCCTCTACTCAGGCTGTGTCCTGCACGCCCTTCCTGAATGCCCTTTCTCTCTTCTCTTTATGTTCATAGGCTGCCAGTCCCGCCTGGCCCCACTGCCCTCCCATGAAATCTGTCCTGCTTCCACAATGCGTGTAAACCCTGCCCTGCTGTGTTCTTCATAGACATCAGACTGAGTGACATCACATCTCCCTGGTCAGACGTGTCTCTGTATGCTGGGCAGAGCCTGGCATGCAGCAGATACTCAATAACCCAGGATGCAGATGGCAGAAGCATCAAGAATGTGGGCTTGGGACTTCCCCGGCAGTCCAGTGGTTAAGGCTCCTCCCTTCCAATGCGGGAGGTGTGGGTTTGATCCCTGGTCAAGGAACTAACATCCCACATGCTTAGAGGCATGACCAAGAAAGCCCCCCAGATAAACAGTTAAAAACAAAAAAAAGAAAAGAATACAGGCTCTTAAGTGAGACAGCTAGGGTTAGAAATCCAGCTCTATTGCTTAGGAGCTGTGTGAGTTTGGTCAAATTGGTTAACCTCTCTGGACTTCAGTTCTGTCATCTATCAAAGGACAGTACCTACTTCATGGTAAGATAATCCTTGCAAAGCACAGGGCCTAAAACACAAGAGTGTTGGCTAGTAGTCAATCGCAACAGATACTAATAAGTACTTATTGGAAGTAATAGTGCCTGTATGACCCTGGGCAAGTCACCTCACTTCTTTGGTGAAGGTCAGTCACTCAGAGAGGATCCTCTCTCAGCTTCCTCCACCCTCCTTCCCTGATTCTTTTGTATGGAGCCAGGAGGGCTGCCTGGAGAAGGCAGGCTGCCCCAAAGTCAGGGCTACCTTGGACCGGTACCACTCCTCCGCCTCTTGCATGTTGCTGGACGCCACTGCCTCATACTGTGTGCGGATCTCTCTCAGAGCCGCTGTGAGATCAGGCTTGGCCACATCCATCTCCACGTGGACCTGATGCTGGGCCAGCTGCTCCTGTAGCTCCCGCACCTCCTGGCCAGGGTGAGAGAAGGGTTGCCAGGCCTCAGGGACCAGCTGCAACTGGGGCTTCCCCCTAGCATCATGCCCTCTTCCTTGGACATGGACGTTGGCTAGGGGAGATGGGAGGCTCCTAGTTGGAGGAAATGGTGTTGTCCAGGATAAGGGAAGAAGCGGGTTAGTTTGGGGGCCCCGGGATGTCCTTCTCCCAGGCCCGGAAGTCAGGAGCACTGGAAGCATGTCTGTGTTCTCATGAAAGAACGTCTGAGTCCTGTGGTGTGGGTGTCCCTATGGGTTCCTGGGTTCCCTGAGTCCATGGATTCTGAATCTATTATCTGAAATCAGAGCTCAGTGGGGTCTTTTTTTTTTTTTTTTTAATGTATGGCTGTCATTTCAATGGAAAGAGATGGCAGAGGGAGTGAAGTCATAGAGACCAACTGTGTGACCTTAGCACATTCTTTAGCCTCTCTGGGCTTCAGGGTTCTCCTCTGTGAAAAGGAGATAACACTGGAACCATCCCTATCTCACAGGGCTGTAGTGAAGAAGAATGAGGTAACAGGGCCCACTTTAAGTGGAGGGTGTGTCTGGGTGCATTTTACTAGGGGCTGGGGGTGCTCTCTTATCTGTCTCTAGCTCTGCCTCCCTCAGTCTTTCTCTGCCTCTCTTTCTCTGTCTCTCTCTCATTTTCTTTCTCTGTCAATATGTCCCTTTCTCTCTCTGAATATGTGTCTCTGTCTCCCCATCTCTTTCCCTCAGTTCCAGTCTCTGTGTTGGCCTTTTTTCCCTTCCTTCCCGATCTTACCTCCTCATGGATCTTCCTCAAGAACCGGATTTCCTCCTCCAGAGACTCAATCTTCCTCTCCAGATCCAGACGGGCCAGGGTGGCTTCATCTGCTTCCTGGAGCAGGGCGGGGCAAAGGGCCACTCTGACCCCAGACTCATCCTCTCTGCTCCCTAGTCTAATCTGATCTCTCCTTTTGCGGCGGGTGGGGGGCAGGGAGAGCACGTTGCTCTGGAGGGTTGGGCTTAGGGACTGTTTGGGCGGGCTGCCATCAACATTTTCCCCCCTCCCTGATCCTTCCCCACCACCCTGACCTGTCGATAGGCAGCCAGGTTGTTCTCAGCCTCCAGCCTCTGGTTGGTTTCATCCTGGAGCCTGAGGTAGGGAGATACACTCCTGGGTCTGGGCTCTTCTGATGACTATGGGGACCTCTCCCCTGATCCCTCTGCCAGAGAGATACTCTCCCACCCTCAGGAGCAGTGGAGCAGAAGGAGGAGTGAGGGGCAGAAGGATTCTAGACAGAGCCTTGGCCAGAAGGGTGAGCAGACAAGAGCCTGCGCTTGAAGTCATTACCAAGGTGCCTTATCAGGGTTGCTGCACCTGCTCCTGCTCACACAGGCGCTTCCACCAACCTATACTCGCTCCTGCCATACACACACACACCCACACACACACACACACACACCCACACACACCCCACACACGTCTTCTCGCACTTGAAGTCACACACGCATACTCTGCCAGCTTGGCAAGGACCATGCCCCTGGCATTTCCTCTGACCTTCGGAAATGGGTTTATTAAGATCTTCACTTTACAGCTGTGCTAGTTGAAGCACCTTGACTAGGGTCATAAGCTGGGGACAGGCAGAGTCACCTGTGTTCTGAAGCCAGGCTTACCTGCTGTCTCCCTATGGCCTGTACCCCAGCCCAGTCCTCCTGGTGCACCCCCATATTCCCCTCCAGTTCCTCCTCTAGACAGAGCTCAGAATAAGTGTATTCTCTGTGCACAGTCGCAAGGCCCCGCAGTGAATAAAACAGAGAGCCTGCCCGCTAGGGTCCCCGACTGTCCGCTTTCCTCAGCAGGAAGGTGCTGACGGTACAGCGGCTCCCTGGAAGAAGGTTTTTGGGAATCAGATCCCCGGAAATCAGATTCTGGGCCTCGTCCCAGGCCCTCCATCATCTGGAAACAAGGATCGCCAGGCCCTCCATCATCTGGAAACAAGGATCGCCCTCCCTCCTAAAGGCGGGAAACGGGAACAGGGAGGCAGAGCCCCGCCTGAGACCTGCAGGCGCCCCTTCCCGGGACTCAGTCCTCCCGGTTCAGGAGGCCCCTCTGCGGCCCCCCTCCTCACTTCTGCCTCAGGGTGCCCAGGTCCTGTGCCAGGTTGCCCCTCTCCACTTCGAGCCGGGCGCTGTCGGCGGTGAGTTGATCGAGCCGTAGGCGCAGCTCGCGCAGCTCTGCCTGGTAGACGTCGGCCAGCTTGGTGGGCTCCTTGGCCCGCAGCTGGTTGAGCTCGGCAGCCAGCGCCTTGTTCTGCTGCTCCAGGAAGCGCACCTTCTCAATGTAGCTGGCGAAGCGGTCATTGAGCTCCATCATCTCTGCCCTCTCGCTGGCCCGGGTCTCCTTGAAGCCGGAGTTGAGTGCCCCGGCCAGGGAGAAGTCCACCCGGGCCGGGAGTGGAGGTGGCATTCGAGCCAGGGACAGGCGGGTGCCGGGACCCAGGCGGCGGCCCCCCACCACCATCTCCGAGGAGGAGACATAGGAGCGGCGAGCGGCTGAGGTGACCCGTCTCCTCTCCATCCTGGCCTCGCTCTGCCCGCTCCTGAGATGTGCAGGCTTTAAGGAGGAGGGGACCGGCCTGGCACGGCCCAGGCTGCCCCTGGCAACGCCCCCTGGCATAGCCTGAGGGGGTGGTGCTGGGCCACAGCCCAGCCACGGGGAGAGCGCCTCTCACCCCACCGAGGCCACTGTGCCCCGAGGCAGGGCCACCAGAGCATGCCAGCCTCCGTCTGGCTCCAGACAGAGCTGCTAGTGGGCAGTTCCTGGGGCCGATGCTGTGTCTGAAACTCTGACCACTGAGCAAGCAGACTCTTTCTCTGGGACGGTGGGTCAGGGAAGGGCTGGACCAGATGACCCCTGACCCGTCTTCTAACTCTTAGATCCCATGACTCAGGCCCTCCTTCAGCGTTCTCCTTCCAGTGCCTGGTAGATGTTGGGAACTTGAATAAACCTGTTCCCTACTCTCAAGAAACAGCCTGTGTTAGATTTCCTGACAGCCTCAGTCCCAGCATATTCCTGCCATCCTCCCCTCTGAGTGCAGGCGTCTGCATTCCTGCTGTCTCCCCATCCCCTGGAGTTTTGGGGCTGTGGGCTGGAATTAGAACCAACCCTTTGTCTGGAGGGTCAATCGAGGCCTCTATCTAGCAGTGGGGGGATGATGGAAGGAATGTGGGGCTCCTGTAAGGGCCAGAGGGGGCAGGTGCTGCACTCCCAGGCCCCCACCCCACCCCTGGGGCCACCCTGAAGCTCCGGGCTCAGCCTCACTGGGTTCACCCCAGCCTCCCTGCAACCCCTCCCAGAGCCCAGGCCTTGACAGCTCCACAAAGCACTTATGAATGAGCTGGCTGTCCCAACTCCCATCTTTGTCCCTGTAACATCCCATTTCCCTGGCCCCCTCTCACCTCACTCTCACAGTGGAGATTTATCTCCTTCAAGTTCCCACACAAGTTCCCAGGCTGAAAGGCTGGGAAAGGTTTCTGGGGATGAGTGGGTTTGGGTACTGAGGAGCCAGTGGTTCTGAACTGGGAACCCGGGTCCAGTGCCCTGTGGGCCCTTGAGATTTCAGATCCATCCACCCCTTCTATCTGGCTGCCTGGTGGTCTACCCAGGCCCTCAGCCATCTGTGCCCCTGGACTTCTGGGAAGCAGGCAGCCTTCCTCTCCTGCACCACCCCCTCTTGCTGCCCACTGCCCATGTCTGGGCCTCCGATCCCTTTTCCCGGGCACTTGCTGAATGAAGCCTTGTTCTCCACCACTGGTGAGGGCGTCGCTCAGCGAGGGCAGCCCCTGCGGGGGGCTGTGCTGTTTTCATCCCAAGATGCCAGCCCATTGGGCGGGGTGCAGCCCAAGCCCCTTGCTCAAAGAGCTTCTCGGAAAGCATTTGAGGGGAGCTGGGGTGCTGCGGGGAGCGGGCTCTGTGCCCACCCTGACCATTGTGTCTGTGCCAAGGTGAGTCATTCAGTGGGCACCAGGAAAGGCCCTGGGGGGTGGACCAGCAGTGCCAGGGCTCCAGCACTGCAGACAAGGCCTGACTGCTAGTCCCCTCCCCTGCTCTCAGAGCCAGCTCAGCCCCTAAGCCCCTGTCCCAGCAATACCCCTTCCTCCACACCAGGGGAGGTACTCTTCATTTGGGCATGTTTTACAGGCTGCTTGACGAGATTTCCCTGTTAGTCTCAGGCAAAGAGAGATGAGCACCACTCCTAATTTTTTTTTGGAGGGGCGCTATGCCTCGTAGCATCTGCCATCTCAGTTCCCCAACCAGGGATCGAACCAGCATTCCCTGCCTTGGAAGCGCAGTCTTAACCACTGGACCACCAGGGACTTCCTAATTGTTTAGCGGAGTCTGCTGCTGGGCCTGAGCAGTATCACGGGGAGGGGAATCATGAGAAGGGGGCACCCAGTGACTTGATCCTGTTGTGGTTTGGGGAGCTGAGGAAGGATGGGGGTGGGGAGTGACCTTGGAGGAAGAACAAGGCTGGGGACAAGCCCTTGTCCCAACTCCTCTCTGTGGCTTGGAGTGGCTGCTCTTCCAGCTTGCCAGGCAAGTCACAGTGTATCCTTCTCTCTTTGTCCAAGTGAAATCTAGTTGAAATGAGTACAGAGCAGTCCTGGAGGGACAAGCTGTAATAGAGCAGAAAGGGCTTGTCAGGAACGCTCAGTAAACTGTTTTTGTGAAACACAGGCTTGTTTCAGCAGCAGCAGGTGAGGTCCCCTCTTCACCCGCTTCAGCCACCTCACTGGGCCCCTGTCACCCACCTGCATCCTCTCCCTCTATCTTCAACCCCTGTCTCTCCTTCAAACACATCCCTACACTCAGCCCTTATCTATGTGATGTTCACACACAGAAGCAAAGAGGTGGTGGACAGATTTGGCCATGGTCGTTTGTCAAAACTTCATTACTTTTTATGTACATGCATTGTAGAAAAATCAGAAAATACAGATAAGCAGAATAAAAAAATTAGCCATCATTTTGCCACCTGGAGATATAAACAGATTTGTTTTCTACATGTATAAATTCATTTTTTAAAAGTAGGCTCATGCTGTACAAATTATTTTGTAATTTGCTTTTTTTTCCCTCGACAATATATTGTGAACATCTTTTCATATCCATAAATATTTATCCCCATCATCATTTTAACAGTTGCATGGTTTTCCACCATGTGCATGAATGTGTGTGACTGCTAAGTCGCTTCAGCCGTGTCCGACTCTTTGTGACCCTATAGACTATATAGCCCGCCAGGCTCCTCAGTCCACGGGATTCTCCAGGCAAGTATACTGGAGTGGGTAGCCATTCCCTTCTCCAGGGGATCTCCCCAAGCCAGGGATCAAACCCAGGTCTGTCTCCTGAATTGCAGGCAGATTCTTTACTATCTGAGCCACCAGGGAAGCCCGTGCATGGTTGTAACCAGGCCCTATTGTTGCACAGTTCTGTCCTTTCTCTCTCTTTGTTCTAGATTACACTGTGATGCACATTTGCTCCAGGTAGACATAGCTCCCAGCCTCTACCTCTACTCGCCTCCTCCCTGTCTGGCTGAAGCCCCATTCTCCTTGGCACCTCCTCTCCTGCTTCCCTAATCTTTGGAAGACTCGTTATGCAAAGCCTCAGGCCAGTCCCTGGATGGCCTTCTGGACTGGACAGCAGAACGCTGCTGGCTCTGGGAAGAGGATGCCTAGACACCCATCCCCACAGCTTTCAGCCAAATCAGGTCTTATTTCAAGCTGAGCTGGGAACAATTCAAGCTGCATTGGGAACAAGATGACCTTTCACTTGCTATGCCCATCCTCTACATCAGAATCTTCCAGGATGACCTCCTGTCTATAGCCCAAGTACCTTCCAGGACAGATCGACCCTCCACCCACACAAAAGGTGCCCAGCATGTTCCAAATTTGCCAGCCTCCAATTCAAGGGGCCCTTTTGTCCCTCGACTCTGCCCACTGACTCCCTGCTGCTCTCCCAGTGCCTGACACAGCATGGGGGTTGGCAAGCATGAGTGGGATGGAGGGAACATGGGTCTCTGGGCAACCCCTTGCCAGAGTCCATGCACTCCGGGACCCATCCTTGAGGAAGGGAACTGAGTGACCACTAGATGGCAGTGCTGAGCTGCCCAGATCTGAGCGGCCTGGTGGCCATAGCCCTTTGGAGGCAGGAAGAAAGCTGGTCTCAGGCTTTCTAAAACCCCAAAGTGCATCAGGCTTTCTAAAACCTCTAAAAGAGCGGTCACTAGAATTGCCTCTGACTGTTATGGCAGCGCCCTCTAGGGGAGAGAGCAAGGCCATTCAATAGCTGTATGATTGCGGATGACTCAGGAACCTTCTTTGAGTCTCCATTTCCACATCTGTATAATGAGGTCTAGACAAACTTATTCCAAGGTAGTTGTAAGAATAACTATCAGTGAAAGCCAGACACAGCAGGTGCTTGACAAATCCTAGCTTCTGTTTAATAACACCTACCAGGGGCTTCCTGGGTGGTGCTAGCGCTAGTGGTAAAGAACTCACCTGCCAACGCAGGAGGTGCCCGAGACAAGAGTTCGATCCCTGGGTTGGGAAGATCCCTTGGAGGAGGAAATGGCAACCCATTCCATAGTCTTGCCTGGAAAATTCCATGGACAGAGGAGCCCGGCAGGCTACAGTCCATAGGGTTGCAAAGAGTCAGACACGACTGAGTGACTTGGCACACGTGCACCAAGTGCTTTACCTGTTTCCGTGTTAGCACATCTCTGATGGGGTGGGCCTGGACGGCTGGGAGCTGGGTCTTCCAGGGGAGCTGCCATGTCCTGTCGACTCCATTGGGGTTGGGGCAGGGACAGCATGTGGGCAGCAGCACCCCACAAAGGGCAGTGTGGGAGGAGGTGGCAGCCAGTGAAGAGAAGGTGGGAGTCAGCACTCTTCACTCCAGACCACTAGTTGTTTATAGCTTTGGGTCTCCCAGGGAACACGTGAGAGTTAGGTCCCACTGTCCTAGTGGAGACTGAATAGAAGCTGTTTCCCACCCTGCTTTCTCATCTCCCTGACTCCCCCCGTGGGCTCTATCCTTCCTTCTTTGCCCTTTCCCAGACCTTGTGGACTTGAGACCCACAGTTCCATTGGCTTGAGAACCTCTTGGTGTGTCAACATCTCCCATGGGGATGGATCTCTTCTACACTTGAACCTGAGGCTTCCCAAGGACAAGGCCCCCAGTAGATGGGGTCTTCCCAGTGCTATGTCTATGTCGTCATCAGACTGGGATGCATCTAAGGGTAGAGTCGGTCTCCCACTTCAGACTAAGGCAACCATAGACAGAAGCTGCCTCTTTCCTTGGGTGGGACCCATCTGATCAGAGGATCCATGGTTCACTGTCAGCTGGGAGCTTCTGAGGACAGGCAACATCCTTCTGTTGGAGGACGGCTGCCTTGGGCCGGGGATGGTTCCTTCTCCCATCCTGAGCCTGTGCCCAGCCTCACCCTGTAGGTTAGAAGCATCCAACTCTTGTGGCTGCAGAAGTGTTCTCAGCCGAACACCCAGTCTCCTTCCCCTTCTCTTCTCCGGTCCCTCAGCCTTTCGGAGGCATCAGCTCATTCACCTTCACAGACCCAGGGGCCAGGCTGCTGCTTTGGGGTTAATAAGTTTGGGCCCTTCTCTGCCCCCATCTCCCCACCCAGCCAGGGCCTGCTCCAGCCTGCCCCCCACCTCCCAGCCTCTAACTCTGAGACCAGCTCTTTAATTGCTTTCTTTGATCTGCTCTGCGCCATGCTCCCTTCCATCTCCCTGGCTGACTGCGTCCCTTTGAGAGAGTAAGAGGCGGAGACCAGATGTGTCCCTGGAGGGAGGAGAGGGCTGGCGGGCAGCGTGTTATTTCCAATCCAGTGGTCTTCCAAATGGACAGGATGAGCTAGGAGGGCAGCGCTGCAGGCAAGCTGGGGAGAGCCCCGGGATGAGCTGGAAGACACAGCCAAGGTCTCCAGGTTCCTGGGCATGACTGGTTCCTTCCTCCCCCCTCCCCCCAACAAACTCCATCCCAAGGCCTCCTGGTTCCTAGTCACCAAAAAAAACATGGAGAAGGGGAACACAGCCAGGACCTAGATTCTATCTGGGAACCAGGATCCCCCAAACTTAGCCTAAGAGCCAAAGGAATATTCTGGGAGTCTGAAGACTGATGAGGAGGGGTCTGGGAGGCAGGAGGCCTGAGTTTAGCAGCTGCCAAGGAGGATCCCCATGCGGTGATGAGGTTCCCTGTGGGTGCCAAGCTAATGGCTGGGTGTGGGAAGGACCCAGTGGAAAAAGCCCAGTCCCTTCCTCCCGACAGGTCTCAACAGTGATGGAGGTTTGAGTTGACGCACAGGTGACAAGGACTCCATCCTGACTCATGTCGTTCTGTCTGCAGCTCCTGGCACTGAGCCTGGGTCTCTGAACTGGGGCCGGAATTGGTGCCCCTGGGTGGGACCCAGACCTGAGCTGCGGGGCCTGGGGTGGGTGTGAAGATCAGGGGAAGAGAGAACTTCTGAACTCCCTGAAGTAGAGCGAGCCCCCCCCTCCCTGCCAAGGCTGGCAGGCTGAAGCGGGAGGGGGCTTTAGGGCAGCGGATGGGGGAGCCATCGATTGCCGCCTCTCATGGATGACCCTACGCGAGAACAATCCGATCTCAGTGTCATCGCTGCCCACGGAGGTCAGCTGGGAGCTGGCTGTCAGCTTGCTGTCCCCCCACCCCCTAGCCTCTGCCAGCTCCCTGTACCAGCCAGGCTGCCTCCTTGTGAGCTGGACACCTCAGCCTGACCCCGATTGAGACCAGGAGCCCACATGCTTAACTCCATCGGCGGAGACTTTGTACATTTAATGGGTCACCCTAGAGCACATTTTGCACCATGGAGCCATGGGTGTTTGCCTAGCAAATGGTTGGCTGCAGAACAACCTTGTCAAGAGTGACCTCTTCCTCTTGTGAGCGGCCCCCAGCCCAAGTGACTTCAGCCTCCTACAACGGAGCCTGTTGTGCGAAGCTTGCCCTCCTGGCCCTGGTTACCAGCTGCTTTGCTCTGTGCCTGCCCGCCTCTGCACTTGCAGGGGTGATGGTGATGATCAAATGAGATAATGTATGTGAGGGCCCCAGGAAATGTGGAAGTTATTCAATGTCGATCCAACCAGCAAGAAGCGAGGCCTCCTGAGGTCAAGGCGTCACACCAGGCCGCTGGGGGCTCCAGATGTGAGGCGGTGACTGCTTCTGTGGGACATGGTACACAAAGGGAAAAAACTCATTAAGACTAATTGGAGAGGAGGAAATCCCAGCTCGTGGAAAGAAATGATGTCTGCTCACTTCTAAAGGGAAGCAGCTTGGTGTCATGCATAGATCCAACTAGACTCCGGTATGAGTCCTAAAGCTGCCACTTGCCATCTAACTCCAGGCACGTTTTGTTAACCTTTCTGTCCATTTCCTCATTATACTGCGTAAGGTCATGAAGTTGTGAGCTGCCTACAGCCAG
This sequence comes from Capricornis sumatraensis, assembly GCF_032405125.1. Classification (NCBI taxonomy): domain Eukaryota; kingdom Metazoa; phylum Chordata; class Mammalia; order Artiodactyla; family Bovidae; genus Capricornis; species Capricornis sumatraensis. Next base: position 94,761,073 of record NC_091076.1, read on the forward strand.
AAGGAATGCAAGGTACCCCTTTGCATGCTGCGCTCCTCCAAAAAGGCATGGAAACTGAGCAAGGAGGGGTGCCCCAGGTAAAAGGGGAGCAGGCACCCCCAGAGCAGTTTGAAATAAGCAGCATTATTTACACACTACTCACAAAGTGCTAAATGCCTTTAACATGTTTGTTTTCAGAAGCAATTTAAACACAAGATTCCTGTAATTTTGTTTACGCTATTCATTCATAGCCAGGCACGTCTTCTTGGGGAGACAGAGGTAAACTTGGGTTGAACTGTCGCAATCCGAGTGAGTGGAGAGGAGAGCCGCGAATGACATGGGGAGTGGACTTTTGGAGCTAGAGGGAGGAGGACTGTGGTGGGTTCAAGCAGGTGAGGGCTCAGCCTGGAGTCTTACTAAGACCTGGGGACCACTGAAATGCTCTCCCTGATGGTGGAACTCGGCGCAACCCACACCCAGGCTTAGGAGGATAGAATGAGCCTTCAAGTACGATCACACCTTCACTCACTCAGAGAGACCTTTAGTAGCAGGTGGTGCTGCAGAATAAGGGGCAGGTCCCACCCAGAAGGGTGCAAAAGGAGGCACAGCGGGGATGTTTTTATACCCAGATGCTTCTAAAAAAAAAAAAGATTGTTTCAGGACTTCTCTGGTAGTTCAGTGGTTAAGACTCTGCATTGCCACTGCAGTGGAGCAAGGGTTCGATCGATCCCTGATTGGGGAACTAACATCCCACATCTCCCTAGGACGCAAAGGCAAAAAATAAAGTTTCTTGAGGCCTTAGAGTCAGAAGAGGTTGCTGTTCTATCTAGGTATACAGAGAAAAACACACACCAAAGATGGAGATGGTTTATTGATCATTTTAATAAAAAAATATATATCCACCTATATATATGTGGGTGTATATATGCAGAAATAAAGGATCAGAGGATATAAACCCAAGTATTAATAGTTCTTACATCAAGGTGGTAGCATTAAGGTTTACACTTCTTCTTACACTGAGTGTGTATCCTGTTTACAATAGGGTAAAAATGATTAACTCTTTTCATTTGGAAATCAAGGCACCATTATCAGCATGATCGTTAGGACTGCTGCAGGGGGCTGGGCTCTTGCTTCAGGCTCGGGGGATGGGGCTGAAGAGGCCTTTCTCTAAAAGCCAGGAAGAAGAGGCAAGCTGGGACTCTCCCCCATCTGCTCCTCTTCCCATGCTCACCCCTCCTCCACTGCACAGAGCCCTGTGTTAGATGGGGGGGGTGGGGGGTGGGGGAAGGAGAGTAGGAAACAAAGCCCCCCATAGCTAGCTTCCTGCCTGGAGGGCATTATAAACTAGGGGGGAATGATGGCAGCACCCTTTCAAATAGCAACACGTTAACACTCACAGATGAATATATACACACTGAGAAGCTGAGTGTAACAAGAGATTAATAAAGAGGGTGAGTAGCAGAATGAACAGCTGGGGGAGGACTGTTAATAAAGGAAGAGGGTGTTGGCCTTAATTGCTGTGAGTCAGGAAGGCAGGTCAGGGCTCCTGATGCAGGCGGCTCCAGGGACCAAGAGGGGCCAGGCGGTCAGGACACCTTGATGGAGCAGCTCCCAGCTGACAGTGCCCCCTTAACCCCCATCAGTTCCTCCTGGCTTTTCTGGTTTCCAGGGTAGTGGGGACTGGAGGGGGTCTCTGCAGGCCAGTTGGATGAGGGGCGGTCGGGAGGAAGGAGAAAATGAGGCTACCTCCCACAATTCCCTTCCCCCACCCCAAAACCCATGTCTCCCCTCCTACTAGGGTCACTGAGGTGCTTGGAAGGACCCTAGGCCCTCCTCTCACCCAGGTCTCAGCCCACCCTGTCCCCTCCTACTTCTTGTCTCCATCTGCCACTGTGGCCCAGATCATCCTGCTCCCAAATGCCAGTCACCTGGGATTGCCAGGGGCCCAGCTGGCCTCTTCAGGGTGGTGCTGGGAAGGCGAGCGATGCGGCTGCAGCCCCGGGCGACTCCCAGTGAGCGGAAGACGGAGGAACTGCAGTGGGGGGAAGGAAGGAAGCAAGAAGGGTGGGAAGGTCACAGCCAAGTCTGTGGACTATGGGGGTGGGGTGGGGGTGGGGGTCGGGGTGGGGGATGGGTGGTGGTGGTGAGAGCTAGACACCGAGCCTTGGGAGCAGGGGGAGACTTGAGCATCAAAAGGAAGGGGAGCTGAGTGGGGTTTGGAAGGGAAGTAGCAGTGAAGGGTGGGGTAGTCCACTGCCTGGGTTATCCAACGAACATGTCTCGCTCGTGAAGAGGGGGCCCGCAGCCTTTACCAAAGCGGGGAGACACCCACCTCTAGTATAATCCCGTAATAGCAGGAACTTGGGACCCTCAGTCAGACAATCAGATGCTGGCCCTGCTCACAAGACTCCCACACTACTACTGGCTCCAAGGGGTCCACTCACACACACACGGACACGCACACGCGCGTGCACACGCGCGTACAAAGCCTGTAGTTTGCCTGGGCATCCGCTGCCCTGGTAAAAGCTCTTTCTCTGCCCCCACCCCACACATCCCCCCAACCTCACCTCACAGCACGCCTCTTCTTGCGGGCTGAGGTCCCAGGGAAGGAAGATGCTGGCTTGGGGCCCTTCATGGTGAACAGGGGCATGGGGCCGCTGGGGAGGGAGGGAGACGAAGGGATCAGAAGGGAACCAGAAACGGGTGCCAGCCACTCCCCTCTCCGGCGCCTGGGCTGGCGGGGCTGGGAGGGTGGACAGGATGACCTCTGAGGTTTCCTTCTCCTACGAGGCGGATTCCTCTCCCTGCCTCACTCGGCCTCGGCTGACAGCTGAGTGACAGCCCTGTTCTGGGAGAACATCCAGGTGTCAGTTTGTGGCGTGTCCAGGGAACTGGAGTTCAGACAGTTTCACCCTTGCACCTGCCTGGCTCTGAGCTTGTTACCGAGAGGAGGGTTTAGGCTGTGGGAGGGATGGGGGTAGCGGGCAGCCTGCCACCCTTGGCCTCCTGAGTCCAGGTTAGTCTGCAGCCTGTTTGTGGTCCTGAGCTGGCCGCTGCTCCCCTGCCCTGCCATGCAGGCAGAGGGCAAGGGGGGAGAGCAGCTTTCCACCTGAAAACGCCAAATGAAGTTTTCTCAGGATTTCCCTCCCTTCCCAGTTCCAGACGCTGGGCTGGATCTGGGGTGGAAGTGGTGGAAACAGGTACTTCTCAGAGGAACACACAACTCAGGCCAGGCCTGAGTGATGCAGAAAAACAGAGTGGGGTGGGCACCCCGGGTTAGTTCCTACTCCCTGCTGGCAGGGGGCTTCTGTGAGCTACTGTGGGCATGTCACAAACCAGCACAGAGCTGGTGGCTCTGAAGTATAGACAGACAAGGCAGGACCCCCAAGAGAAGCCACGCCTCGACAGAAACTCATCCTCTGCTCCCCTGGGCCAGGATGCTGGTCAGACCGAAGGGAGAGAGTCGTAGAGTCAACTCAGAGCGGACTGTCTCCTCTTCCCTTTGACAGCACCTCTGGCCCTCGCTGACCCCTGATCCCCTGTTGGGAGGCTGGAAGGGAGACTCACCTGGGGATGAAGGGCTGATCCAGCCTGTTCAGCTCCTGGGGCACACTGTCCCAGCCAACGCATTCGTGGAGGCCCAGCTTTGCAAGGGGCTCCTCGGAGAGGTCAAAGGTGGCGTTGAGGTCCCGAAAGGGCAGGGGCAGAGGAGTGGAGCAGTTCTGCAGAGCGGAAGGGCCCAGGGGCACCCGGCTTTTGATGACGGTAGCTGGGCAGAAGCGAGGGGATGGGCAGGGAGAGGGGGCCCTCTTCCCCGTGGGGGTGCTGGGCCCACATGGAAGCCGAGCCTCAGGCAGGGTCCCCCTCCTCAGGCAGGGCAGGAGGGACTGGCGCTGGCGCTTGGTCCCCAGTTTTGGGGCTGGGGGGCTGTCTGGCTCTGAGGGGCTCGGTCTCCTCCTCTTCTTCTCTGTGGCCTCCCGAGATGCCTGGGGTGGAGTGCAGTCTGGCCCACGGGGGACCCCTAGAGTGTGTGCGAGGGCACTCAGTTGTCTTGCCATGGTCCGAGTCACAGGGCCCGAGTATCCTGCAGACTCTGGGCAGAGAGGAGGAGGGTGCGGAGAGGGATCAGGGGTTGAAGGGAGAAGAGTTTCTAGAATCTGGGGAGACACGAGACAGGCAGGAACGCCTGACTCCTCAGGTCTGCGTGACTCCTGGGCCTCTCTGTGCAGATGCCCATAGTCCCAGGGGTCCAGCCTCCCACCAAACCATGCATCTGAGGCTGTGGGCACCCCTTGGCAGAAGGAAGCAGAGCAGGGCTGAGACTCACTTGACTCTGAACGCAGCTCTTGAGCCAGAGGTGCCTTCCTGGCTGGGCCAGGCTCCCCAGAAGCCTCCCCTCCAGGCTCAGCGTTTTCCTCTCGCAACAGCTGCTGTAGCGTCTCAAATTCTGCGATCATGTCGGGGGTCAGGAGGTTGGCTGCTTGGAGCAGGGAATACTGGCGCTGGGCCAGGCGCAGCACCCTCAGGGCCAACCTGGAAGAGAGGCAAGGGGGTCCCCGCCCCGCCTCAGCTCTCTCGGCCGTGAGCAGCACACACACACTGGACCCCTTCTGCCTTGACGGGACCGCCTGGCCAGCCTCATCACCCTCCCAGTTGTGCTGAAGACCAAGGCTGGCGGAGATGACTGTGGGTAAGGGTGGGAGGCTTCACCCACTAAAAATGTCCCCTGACAAAGACGGTACTCGGGAAGTGGGGAAAGGGGAGTGAATGGCCTCGGAACTTCTGAGTTTCCTCTCAGCTCTGCCACCTACGAGTGCTGTGAGTAAGTCCATTTCCCAGGGGCCATGAGAGGTCGCAGGGAAGAGGCCGGCTCAAGCCAGACCAACAGCTCAAATTCCAGCTCCAACACTTCCTAGCTGTGTGACCCTGGATCACCTGGCACCCTCAGTGTCCACATCCCTAAAATGAGGATAACACAGGCAGCTACCTCATAGGATTGCTGGGAAGATGAAATGGGTTATTTTTAAAATTTCTGGCCATGCCTGGCGGCTTGCGGGATCCTAATTCCCTGATCAGGGATTGAACCCCGGACCCTTAGCAGTGAAAATTTAGAGTCCTAACCACCAGACTCCAGCGGGTTATTTTAGATATAAACTGTTTAATGAGTACTTGGTACATACTCAGCACTGTAAGGTTAGCTAATTATTGTATTCTATAATAATAATAATCATGCCGTCTACCTCATTAGGGTAAGAGGAGATTAAATAAGACAGGCGTGTTGATCTTGGTTCTGAGGAGACCCTCAAAAATGCATTCAGCCTGCACTTTCTATTTAACAATTGGGATCCTGAAAAGAGTGTGTGTGTATTAACATGTACTTTGCATGCACTGAGGGGCTATTTAAAGGAAATTACGAGGATAATGTGATTATTGATGTTATAAATTTAGATTCTAATAAAGCAAATTTTCTTTCTGTGAGGCACACCTATGATAAAAGAATAAACACAGTTATCTCGGTGGGAATGATTCATGGCCAATCATGTATCCTTGGGCAGCACTTCCTGCCTGGGCATCTCTGAGCCCCCTCCTCTGCCCTCAGTGTGTGCACAGGGAGCCCAAACTCATTTTATAAAGCAGCCTCCAGGCCCCTGTGAAAGAAGGCAGGATATAAATTAAAAAGGACACTGCAGAAACTCATTCCATATCTGCCTGAGCCACAAATCATATGAAAATAAGACAACTGGGAAAAGTGGGGATCTAGGGACAAACGGTCTGACCTGGCTGTCAGATGACCCAGGTCTGACTCCGTCCCTCTTGTCCTGTAGCCCTGGCAAACGGGGAGCTGGCCTATACCACGAGTTTTCAATTTAGGTTTCAAGAAACCCATCAGAGGACATTTTTAATGGAACAGCTCTGCTTTATCTGTTCTACATATTAGACCTCAGGATAAGATTTCATTTGAAGACAGGGCTTTGCTGCTAAAAAAAAAATTCTGCAAAACCACTGAACTGGAAAATCTAAAATCTACTCAGTGTCCCGGTGGTCTAAGATTCTAAATTCTAAAGTCAAAGTGAAATTACTTTCGATTATCTGGTTGTTAGGGTGTTCCCAAGTATCAGGGGCTGCGGATCTAGAATGTTCCACAACCCCTGATACTTTGGGTCTCCCATCACTTTTATTAGTATCTGTTATTAGCTCTGCTTCCCTAGTGGCTCAGTGGTAAAGAACCTGCCTCCCAATGTAGGAGACGCAGGTTTGATCCTTGGGTCGGGAAGATCTCCTGGAGAAGGAAATGGTAATCCACGCCAGTATTCCTGCCTGGGAAATAACATGGACAGAAGAGCCTGGTGGGCTATAGTCCATGGGGGAGCAAAAGAGTCAGACAGGACTTAGCAACTAAACAACATTTTTAGCTCTGGACCGTGATGCCCAAATCGTAGCCAAGGTTGAAGCCGCTTGTCAGAAACCACAAAATCAGAGGCAAAGCAGAAATGAGAACCCTGGTGTCCCCTGTCTTCGCAACAGAGGACTCCAGGCCAAGAGACCCTGAGTCATCAGTGGCAGCCCGTGGTTGTTCCCTGGGGGCCCAGGGGACATCCTGCCAGTACATTCCTGCCACTCCTGGGCCCTGAGGAGTCGGCAGCAGGAGACAGATAATAAGCCACTGATTATTCAGGCTGCAGCATTTTTGCTGAGTCGGGAACAGATACTCCTCAACAAGAAATAAAATTAAACAGGCCCTTCTGTCCAGAAGCTTTAAATACACTGCCTAGCGTGAGGCGTGCTGTGGAGGGAGGTGTCGGGTTGGCAGCAGCAAAGCTAAGTGGCAAAGGATTTATGTTCTGGGGGCCAAGGAAGAAAATACTAGCAGCACCTCTCTATTAAGCACAGAAAGAATGGTCCAAAAGCCATTTCTCTCTGGGTTTGTATTTACTTCTGAGGAGAAATAGCCTCAGTCAATCTGTCAATGAGACAGACGACGAACACCTGACTCAGGAAGGCTGTCCCATCCTCAGCGGCTGCCCAACTTCTCTTGGCTGAGCACGGGCAGCTTGGCCCTTAAACTGGAAAGCATAGCTCCAGCCCCAGGCAGCCCTGCCCTACCTTGGCATTCGCCAGCTGTCTGGATGGAATTTGGTGTTTTGCTTCCCTCTTGTCAAACTGCCAGCTACACAGAGTAATAAAGAGAGGCTGCTACGTAAACAGAGTAGGCGATAATCTCAAATTGTTGACAGCAGGTATGGGACAATTGGATGACGAAAGACTCGCCTCTTGGACTTCCCTGGTGTGGTGGTTAAGAATCCATCTGCCAATGCAGGGGACATGGGGTTTGATCCCTGATCTGGGAAGATCCCACATGCCTTGGAGCAACTAAGCCTGTGCACCACAAGTACTGAGCCTGCTCTCTAGAGCCCACAAGCTGCAACAAGAGAAGCCTCTGCAATGAAGAATATTCACTGCTCGCCTCAACTGGAGAAAGCCCATGTGCAGCAATGAAGACCCAGAGCAGCCAAAAAAATAAAGACCTGCCTCTTTAACTAAAACACAAACAGAGCTTCTGTGATATGCTTGGCACCACTTCTCCTTCCAGGGAGAATTCCATGGTCAGAGGAGCCTGGCAGGCTACAGTCTGTGGGGTTGCAAAGAGTCAGAAACGACTGAGCGACTTTCACTTTTCTCCTTCCAGGGGGCCTGGAACCCATCACCGCCCACTTTGGAGTCTGGAGAGGAGCAAGAAGATACCTACTGCTTAGAACGGTCCCTGTCCAAGTTTGGTGGTGGGAGGGGGTCCACGACTGGCTTGGGCTGCATGGTCAGGTCAGGGGACCTGGGCGAAGGGTGTCTGAGGTTCTGTTCTGGCACCTGGGTTGGAATTTGGAGAGGAAGAGTGTCACAGGTAGAGAGCCTCCTGAAACCCACCCATCCCCCAAGAGCGGGAATGACAGCTCCCAGAATGACTTGGTCCTAGTAGGGTCCTTCTCTCTCCCAGTTCAGGTCCTCCCTCCCTCCTCCCCTTCTGGTAATACACAGGCTCCCTGCTTTCAGACACACCGGATCTGACTAGTTCTTCCTGCACAGAATCTGAAAGTCTTCCAATGACTGAGATATAAGCCATCCAAGCAGAGAAGCCAAGACTGAAGGGACCCATGAGTTGGGAGAGGGGATTTTCTTCTAATATTCCACCAGCTCCAAGCCCTACCTCCTTGGCCGGGCCTTCATCCTTATCTTCTGGGGGCTGCTCCCTATTTGAGGAGTTCCCGTCCATCACCTTCTCCCCTGGGGCCTCTGATCCCAGGCTCTCCTCTTGAAGGACTGCTGACCCTGGCTGGAGCTCTGGGGTGCGGGGCTGGCTGGGGAGGTGGGATGGTGAGGGGCAGCTGGGGATGCTAAGGAGGAAAGGAGAGGTTTGCGAGGTGTGAAGCAGCGGCAAGTGGGAAAAGCAGGGCGGGGCAGGACCTCTGTGGCTTCAGGTGGTACAGAGTCTGTAAGGGGTTGGATGCTCAGGTAACAGGTGGCTAGTAGCTGAGGGTGAAGAAGGAGTCAAGGATTTTCTGGTTTAACGTGCGGGCACGTTAAATCACTTCAGGCGTGTCCAACTCTTTGCGACCCCATGGACTGTAGCCTGCCAGGTTCCTCTGTCCATGGGATTCTCCAGGCAGGAATACTGGAGTGGGTTGCCATGCCCTCCGCCAGGAGATCTTCCCAACCCAGGGATCGAACCCGCTTCTCTTACATGTCCTGCATTGGCAGGCAGGTTCTTTACCAGCAGTGCCACCTGGGAAGCCCGGAAAACAATGACACCCACTCCTTGAACGCACCTTCTTGTGAACAGCAGATGCTGCTTATATGGACTGGGGTGTGATTTACTCCTCCAGCACAGAACATTCTAGGTGACAATCAGAGTGCTGAGCACTGAATGAGAATCCCTGACCCCAGGTGCCAGAACAGAGTCGAGGAGTCCTAGCCCTCCACAGGCTGGGGAAAGGACAGGGCGGGATAGGGTGACAGAACTCACGGCTGGCGCGGAGCGCCTGGCTCGGGGGACCGTGGAGGGCCGTGCGGTGGGGCCTGGGCTCCTGCCTCATACACCCGGAGCTTCTCCCTCAGGGCGGCCACCTGGAACAAAGCGGCCCATCCCCTCAGAGCACCGGCTGAGCGCAGGGTGGTGGCAGAGCACCCTGGCGGCACCCCGGCGCTCCTGGCCTGCCCTCCGAGTGCCCTGCCCCCTGGTCAAGCTCCCCAGGCGGCTCCTCACCTCAGCCTGGAGCTGCTGGCAGACGGCGGCATACTGGCTGATGTGGCAGTCCAGGCTGATCACGCTGCTCTTCAGCTGAGGTGGGGACACAGGGGAGAGATCTGTTTGTTTATTCAAAGCAGCTTTTGGCAACTACTTCCAACAGCCAGACACTGCTAGGCACCTCACTCACACCCCGGCTGCTCACCCTCAGGACTGAGGAAACGGGGAGGCCAGGGGCTCACCTAACACAGCAGGAGGAGAGCTTGCATTTGACCCTGAGACCCCGGGCTCCCTGACCTATACACTCTCCCCAGCCCAGGGGCTTTGCAGCAGTGGATCCGGGAGCCCCGGGGCTCCCTGTGGGAGGCAGGGGAAACCAGGCAACTCTGCTTCTATCTGCATCATATGTTGTTTTACCAAAAATAAGGGCCTGCTGCTAAAAACAAATCTGACAAAGATCACTGGCTGACACTCGGCCATTCCTCTCTGTTGCTTTCCTCTCGAGATCATTCAGCCTCAACCATCCCAGTGCTGGGGTATTTGAAGGACGAAGATTGGGTCACCTCTCCTCTGGGCCTTGCGGGAATGCTCGCTCCAGGTACTGGAGGAAGCTGCTGGGTCCTGTCCCCTCCTCCTCCCAGTCTGGGGGCTCCCCCGACACCCCTACACCCCTACCCCAGGCTGGCCGTCCCGGCTGGCACGCACCGAGAGTTTGATCTCCTTGGCCCGGTCGGCATACTTGAGGGTGTTGTAGGTGTCCTCGTAGGTCAGGCTGGAGGGGCTGATGGCAGCGATCATCACTGTTCGGCAGTTGCCCCCGATGGAGTCCTTGAGGAGGCGGGTCAGCTTGCTGTCCCGGTACGGCACGTGAGACTTTCGGCCCTGGGGACGGGGGGCGGGTGTGGAGTGAGTGTCTAGACTAGACAGACCCAAGCCGAGACTCGATAGCTTTGGGGTTTTGGGGGGTATTTATATATTTTTTAAAATTTATTTATTTGGCTACACTGGGTCTTGATTGTGGCACGCGGGATTTAGTTTCGTGACCAGGGATGGAACCCAGGTCCCCTGCATTGTGAGCATGGAGTCTTAGCCACTAAACTTCCAGAGAAGTCCCTGTTTTTGCTTTTGTTTTGTTTTCTGACTAAGCTACTGGGCTTGCAAGATCTTAGTTCTCCAACTAGGGATTGAACCAGGGCCACTACAGTGAAAGCACCGAGTTCTAACCACTGGACCACCAGGGAATCTTGGCCCAGGGCTGGAGGTAGGGACCCTCGTCCTTGGCACTGGGTTGTTGCCCTGGGGAGGAGCCTGGCTCCATGCGGATTTACCTTTGCGTCCGCCAGGGCATTGAGGACATTGATGAGAGCCAGCAGCGAACGGTTGATGTTGGCTCCCTCCCGTAGCCGCTCCCCCTTGGCGTGGGTGCTGGATGCCCGCTCGGAGCCCGCCAGGTCGATGAGGCTCATCTTGGCCACGCGAAGGGCCTGGGTCAGACCTGGGATCCGGTCCTGCTGCTTCACGAATATCTGGGGGCAGAAGGCCAGGGTGAGGGGATGCTGGCCACCAGGAGTCCAAACTCAGATCCTGGCCGGTGGTCCCTGCTCACCTGGAAGATGGCATGGGAGCGGGAGGATGTAGCGTTGGCATCAGTGGGGTGCTGTGTGCGGTTACGGTTCCCCCGGGTCAGCATGCCCAACAGCTGCTCAGCCGAGGTTGGCTGCAGAGGAGACACAATGGGCGGGGGCTGTGGTCTCTCCAACCAGGACTTTTCCCCAGCAGAAGGGCAGCTCTTCAGAACCAATGTCACCCCACTATCACCTATCACCACTGCCCCCCCGACAGGATCCAGGACATCCCCAAACTTCCTGGTGAGGGGATCCCAGAGGACCAGTGGGGCTGCCCGTCCCACCTAAGCCCAAGTCTTACCTGGTGGAAGGAAAGTCCTTGTACCACCACCCCTTTGTCGGGGTCCTCACGGATGGCAAGGGGCCCCTTGGGCTCCAGGAGGTCGTGGATCTGCTCATTGTACACCTGAGGAGAAAGGAGGCCAAGGAGGGGCCTGGTGGAGAGGCTGGTCAGGAAGTCTCTCCCCTAGGGGGCTGGGGGAGGGCAGAGTTCCTGGGCTGGAGAAAATGACAAGACATGCTTGGTGAATGACCCTGGCGAGATGACGTAATGTGACGACTAGGGTCAGTTCACACGCAGTCTCTCTTGGAGCTGTGTCCGCCCTCTGGGCCCCTGTCCTCCCACTTCCTACTACCCTCTTTCCCTCCTGCCTGCTCCACCCCACTCCCTCTTCAGGTGGTTGTGAGAATGAGGGATGAGGCTGCCCCGTCCTGGGGCGCCAAGAGCCGTACCTCCAGGTAGCTGATGAGCACCTCGAATCTCTTCTCCTCCTGGCAGGCCTCAAGTCTTCTGTACAGCTCCATGGTGGTCAGGTACATGACGCCAGGGTCCCCCTCTCTTCCCAGCATGGTGTGTGTCTTCCCGGCCCCAGTGGCCCCATAGGCAAACACTAGAGAGGACAGAGTAGGGAGGAGGGTGGTGAGAGGGCTCCCCCAGTGCATTTTCATCCGCTCAGCCCCTCTTCTCCTCCAAACCCCTTTGCTTCCTTCCACGTGCATGGTCGCACTGCTCCCACCCACCCGCAGCCCCCACGTTCCCAGCTGTCGAGTTCTCCGTGTCCATTCCTGGTCCCCCTGTAGGCCTGTGGACGTGAGGGCAGAGGGGTCGCCACCGCGGGTGGAAGCTTATCCATCCCTTCCTCAGGGCACCTTCTGCAGCCTGGGTGGCTTCCTCTATGGAATCAGTTGATAAGCGCACCCTTGCAGGTGTGATTTTGTGACGTGTCTTCTCCCTGCCCTAGACTGTAAGCATCCAGAGGGCAGGAACCCTGTCTGTCTGACCTATTGTATCCCAGGGCCCAGCAGAGTGGCCCCCACATCAGAGAAGACTGAGGGGCCCACAGAGAAGGCAGGGCCAGAGCCTTCCTCATCTGGTGCCCAGCGGAGGGGCAGGCCGGCTCACCTGAGCAGTTGTAGCCCTGGAGGAAGCTGTCCAGGATGCTGTGGGTGGTGTGCTGGAACACATCCTGTTGGGTGGCCGTCTCACCGAAGACCCGGTCAAAGACAAACGTCAGGTCTTTGCCCTTCTTCCTGGGGCCATCTTGGGCGCTGCCCCATTTCAGGCCAAGAAAGCCCCCATCGGGCTCCTCAGGGTCGAACACCAGCACACGCTCGTCTACCACCTGAACCACAGGCCGCCGCTGACTCTCCAGCTCCTTCAGAGTCGGGGGCCGCAGACGCACCACAACCCGCAACATGCTGTCCTCCACCGCCATCACCATGGCAACACCTGGGCACAGAGGCGATGGCGATGAGGCCCAATCTGACTCAGGCCTGACCGGGTATCCCTCAGTCTAGTATTCAGGGACCTTCTCCCACCTCCTCTATAGCTCATCTCCGTTTTATACCTCGAGAGAATAAAAATACTGATGCCAGCACCAATCACTAACAAATATCTTTCTTCTTCCCTGGTAGCTCAGCTGCTAAAGAATCCGCCTGCAATGCAGGAGACCCCAGTTCGATTTCTGGGTAGGGAAGATCCCCTGGAGAAGGGATAGGCTACCCACTCCAGTATTCCTGAGCTTCCTTGGTGGCTCAGATGGTAAAGAATCCGTTTGCAAAGTGGGAGACCTGGGTTCAATCCCTGGGTTGGGAAGATCCCCTGGAGGAGGCTATAGTAACTCCAGTATTCTTGCCTGGAGAATCTCCATGGACAGAGGAGTCTGGCGGGCTGCAGTCTATGGGGTCACAAAGAGTCAGACACAACTGAGCTACTAAGAACAGCATAGCACAAATCTTTTTCTCTTGAAATACCACCTTTGCCACATCCAAGTGACTGTATAGGTGGACTTTCTATTATGTTCCACTAGTCTGTCTATTCCTGTGCCAACACAACAGTTCTTTTTAAAAGGAACACCATTCCTTAAAAAAAATTTTTTAATGCATTTATTTGACCACAGTGGGTCTTGGTTGTGACATGCGGGATACGGTTTCCCTGACTAGGGGTCGAACCCAGCCACCCACAATAGGAACATGGAGTCCCAACCACTGACCACCAGGGAAGTCCCCACAGTTGCTTCTTATCCAGCAAGGCCAGACCTAACCCTACCCCCAGATTACTGTTTCATGATTTTCTTGGCTATTTTCAATCATTTCTTTTTTCTATTTGACTTTAAGAATATCTTTATCAATTCCATCTCCATCTCAGAACCAATTCCCCCTCAAAAAACCTAGCTGGGATTACAATTGGAATCAATATTAAATTTACATATTTATTTTATATTAGATGTTTTCATATAAGAACATGGCTATTACCTGTTGATTTGTTCAGGTATTTTTTGTAGATTCAGATATTTTCTTTTTCTTTTTTTAATATCATTGTTCTTTTAATATAATTCCCAAGTACTTTATGAACTTAATTGCTAATATGAATGGAATACCTTCCCCAATCTCTATTTCCAAGCGGTAAACACTAGTAGGGAAAAACAGATTGATTTTTACATATTTGCCTTTTACCTACAATCCTCAAACTCTCTTATTAATTTCAACTGTTTTTTATTAGAGCTTACTGAGTTTTCTGAGTACACAATTATATATCACAAAATAATTATTTTACCCTTTCTTCTCCACGATTATACTAAATATTTCATTTATTGTCTATTGCATTCCCTTGAGTTAAATGCTAATGGTGAAAATAGGCACCCCTGTCTTATTTTTGATCTTAAAGGATCTTGATCTTTACTGCTTCACTATAGAGATATTAGTTTTTGACTTTTAGACAAATAGGTCATTATCATATTAGTAATTTCATCTGTTCTTATTTTTACTCAGAGTTGTTACCAGGAATATCTAGAACTTTATCTGATGCTCTTTCAGCATCTCCTGATATGATTATATGCTTTTTTTCCTCCTTTATTTTGTTAGCGTGGTAAATTACTTGATATTATTCTTGGCATCAAATCAATCATGTATTCTTTTTTTTTAATATCTATTTTTATTTATTTATTTGGCTGCTCCTGGTCTTAGTTGCAGCATGCAGGATCTTCCATCTTCATTTTGGCAATGTGGGATGTTTAGTTGCGGCATGCAAACCATTTAGTGGCACGCAGGATCTGGTTCCCTGACCAGCGACTGAACCTGAGCCACCTGCATTGGGAACACAGAGTTTTAGCCACTGAACCACCAGGGAGGTACCCCAACTATGCATTCTTGAAGAAATATCCTACTCCGGCCATACTTGAAATTTCCAATTTTCAAATGGTCAAATATGTCAACCTCTTCTTTTGTTATTTTTATGTCATATTTAAGAAGACAGTCCTTCCCCAAAGTAATAAACACTTAAAAAAAATATTTCTAGTACTCTTCCTTTCTTACATTTAGGTCTTTATCCAGATGGAATTTATTTTTGTGTGTGTGAATGGTATGAGAATATTTCTAAATATCTTTTCTTTCCAAATGGCAAGCAATTATCTCAAGATCATTTATTAAACAGTGCATTCACTCTCCACTAATTTAAATGCCACATTTAACATAACTAAATTCTCATGTAAACATTAATTTGTTTCTGGATTCCCCATTCTGTTCTCCTTTTCCAGTAACTCACTGTTGTAATTATTGTGGTTCTATACCACCTTACTGTTCTTTTTCTTGGTCATTCTTGGGCAGCTTATCGTTATATGATTTTAGAGTCAGCTTATGAAGTTCTATGAAAAACCCTGCTAAGATTTTAATTGGAATTATTTTGAATTTATAGATTAATATGAGAATTAGCATCTTTACAATATGAAGTCTTCCCATATAGGAATATTGTATCTCTTTTCATCATTCACAACTTTATAATCTTTAGTAAAATTTTATTATTTTCCTCACATAAATTTTGCAAATTTCTCGATAGATTTACAAATAGTTACTGTACAGTCTTTGCTATATTGGAAATAGGCTCTTTTAAAAATTACATTTTCTAATTCGTTTTGCCAGAACGTAGGAAAGCTACCGATTTCTGTATGCGGATCTCGTATATGCGGATCTTGTATCTGGCCACCTTGTTGAACTCCCTTATGAGTTCTATTAGATTGTCATTGATTCTCTTAGGTTTTCAATTAAATGATGATAAGTTTGTAAATAATGACAGCTACTTTCTATTTTTAGCTCTTCTATATTTAGTCCCCCCCCCCCCACTACCCATTAGGAATGGGTGCTAAATTTTATCGAATGCTTTTTTGGCACTTGCTAAGATGATCACACGGTGTTTCTCCTTTAGTCTGTTCCTGTAGAGGGTGACATGGATAGATTTCCTAATGTTGCCCTGGTAGTCGTTTCAAAAGCTTATTTATGTATTCCCTCTTGAATTCCCCTCAGACCTTTCTGTGTGCTTTTTTCATTTCTCCTTCAAGCCAGCCTACCAAGGGTAGAGATGGAATTTCTGGAATGCAGGAATCACAGATATTCCTGGAAAAGTTCAGCTCAAGTCCAGGAATATATTAACAGGGATAAGAAAAGGCCGTGGGGGTTGGGGGGCAGCTGTTCAAGGTTGGGGGGATAGGGATAGATGAATGCTTTCCTAGGAAAGACTAGGTTCTGCCAACGGGTCACCATTACCAAGGTCATGCAGGAAAGAAACGTGGGATTTCTACCTAATACTCCAGCAAACAACTTATGCTTCCCTTGGGGGATGAGGCACAACTGAGTTGATTTCAAACTCTTGTCCTTCACCCCTAAACGTCCCAACTTCTTCCCACACAGAACAGAGATGTCAACCAATGATTATCTTTTTGAGTAATTAATTCTATTCCTGTCTCAGCCATCAGGCCATCACAATAATAAACATAATAGGTAAGTGTCCACTCAGGAACCATTCTGGACACCTTACACTTTTCATCTCCTTTCGACTCTGTTGCAACCCCACAAGATAGATACTATTATTATTATTTCTATTTTTTACTTTTGGGCCACACCTGGCAGCATGAGGCATCTTTGTTTCCAGACCAGGGGATTGAAACCTCACAGTGCAAGCAGGGAGTCTTAACTGCTGAACTGCCAGGTAAGTTCTAATAGATACTATTCTCAGTCATTTTTCAAGGACAAAATTGAGACAGAAAGGGTTAAACAACTTGCCCAAGATCCCAGTGGTAGGGAGTGATGAATCCTAGTTCCAACCCAGGCAGTCTGGCCATAGAGCCTGCTACAATGCCTCATAATGACATTATATACTACGCTCTCATGCTCACACTGTTGTAATGGTCCCTTATGTTTGTATAATAATTATAATCCCTTTCATGTAACTAGCATTACGCCTTCTGCAAACACTTTCAGATAAATGGACTGGACCTAATTTTCGACACTCAGAATGCCTGTTTCCTATCCTCACATTCCCACCTCCAGGGAACTTCACTTTTTTTCTGGTTTCACCACACAGCTTGCAGGATCTTAGTACCCTGACCAGGGATCGAACCTGGGCCCTTGGCAGTGAAAGCACAGAGTCCTAACCAGTGGACTGCCAGGCAATTCCTAGGAACTCCACTCCTGTGACCAGGCAAGTGAAGGCAGAGGGTGCCTGGTCCCACCGTCTGAGTCTATACTGGCTGCCTTAAGGCCAGTCCCAGCTCCCCGTTGAGAGGGTATTAGCTGAGGAGGAACCACAGAGCGGCGTCACATTCAAAGCAGGAAATTAAAAAGGGCACTGGCAGCAGAGTGCGCCTAACCTTTGCAGCTCTCTCCTCTCCGCCTCCTGAGGGCCAGCGAGGCAGACTGTTTGCCTAATGAGATGTTTTCCTTCTTACCGAGAAAGTGCTGGGGGCGTGGGGTAGGAGGTGGGGAGGGGGGAGGGTGACACTGGCATGGCCCCAGTCAGGACACCTGGGTCCTGGTCTCTGCTTTGGCCTCTGACTGCTGGGGAGGTCTTTCCACCAGCCACACCTCGTGGATGTCACATCAGCTTCTCCCTTTGAGAGCTGGAGAGAACAGCTACTGATCTGCGCCTGCCCCAGGGGGATGGGAGATTAATGAGAGAACGTTTGTCAAGTTTGCTTTGATCCTCAGTTGGAAAGAGCATTTCAGCCCAAAGTACAAGGGAGATGATTCTTTAATAAGATCTTCAGGGTTCTGAGCGAGCCACAGTCACGTCCTGTTTCTAACCCGGGGCAGCTCATTAAAACCCGGAGGCTAGTTCGCTGCCAAGCTGGGGCTGGGAAGCCAAGATTCAGTTGTTTTCAGGGTAGCTTCCTCTGCCCACCATCATAGGGACGGATAGAACAAACAAACCCATGCTCCTCAGAAGCCCCTGAAGAAGAATGTTTGAGGACTAGAGGGGGTCTGCCTGCAGACATTGGGAGCTCAGAAGGCAGGTCCCTATCCTTGGGTGTTGTACTTTTTACAGCAATTGTTGTGGCCCCCTTCATTGCTTCTTCACAACTCTAACATAGTGTTTCTTGTCGTTAAGCTCCAAGAGATTGGGACCCTCTGTGCATCCCAGATAACTCGGAACCAAATCCAGAACACAGTAGATACTGTGTAATATTTGTCCTATGAATGAATAAAGGCCAGAAAAACCAGGCTGAAGCCAAAAGCCTAAAAATAATTAATATATAATGCTACGCATGCATGCTAAGTCGCTTCAGTCATGTCCAACTCTGCAACCCTATAGACAGCAGCCCACCAGGATCCTCTGTCCACAGGATTCTCCAGGCAAGGATACTGGAGTGGGTTGCCATTTCCTTCTCCAGATTCCTAATAACCAGCGCATAAAAGGAAATAAGATGGATACCATAAGTATCCATCTTATATATATATAATATATATTATATATATAATATGCAGTATATAATAGCTAACATTTATTGAGCACTTACTATATGTCAGGTACTATGCTAAGTGCTTTACAAGTGTTTCATTTAATTTTCACAACAATCTCATTCTGTAGTTACTGATACAATTGTTACCTCCCTACTCTACAAAGCAAACTGAGGCTCAGGAAGGACATTGTCACGTCGGTGGTAAGTAGCAAGGCCAGAACTTCAGTTTGTCTTGTCATCAGAGGCACTACTCTTCAACCAAGGCTGTTCTGCCCTCTACCTGAGCTTTTGCAAGTCCTATTTCCCCTCACCTTAGTGAAAAACATCCAAAGATGACTGTTTCTTTCTATGGGTGGTAGTGCAGAGATAGCACTGTGTTCTTTTGTTTTTTGAAAAAGACAAAACTGTAACTAAGGACAGTTTTGTTTATTCCTTTTTAATCATTTTTTTATTCTTCTTGTCTTGCAGGCGAGGATATTTATTCTTCTTGTCTAGCTAGGACCTTGGGTACAATTTTGAAAGCAGCAATAGGGGCTTCCCTGGTGGCTCAGTGGTAAAGAATCCACCTGGCAAAGCAGGAGACACGAGTTTGATCCCTGGGCTGGGAAGATCCCACATGCTGCAGAGCAACTAAGCCCTCGTGCCACAACTATTGAGGCTGTGCTCTAGGACCTGGGAGCCGCAACTACAGAATGCATGTGCTGCAACTACTGAAGCCCTTGAGCCCTAGAGACTGTGCTTTGCAACATAACAAGCCTCCGTACTGCAACCAGAGAGTAGCCCCAGCTTGCCACAACTAGACAAAAGCCTGCACAGCACCCAGCACGGCCAAAAATAAATAAATAAATAAAATATAGACTGAAAAAAAAAAAAAGAAAGCAGCAATAGTGAGCAGTCTTGTCTCTTTCCCGATTTTACAGGGAATGTTCCTATTATTTCACTTTTTTGTTGGTTTAAGGAGATTTGCCTCTATTTCTGAAGTGAAGTGAAGTGAAGATCTCTCAGTCGTGTTTGATGGACTATACAGTCCATGGAATTCTTTAGGCCAGAATACTGGAGTGGGTAGTCGTTCCCTTCTCCAGGGGATCTTCCCAACACGGGGATCGAACCCAGGTCTCCTGCATTGCAGGCAGATTCTTTACCAGCTGAGCTACAAGGGAAACCCAAGGAAACTGGAGTAGGTAGCCTATCCCTTTTCTAGAGGATCTTCCCAACCCAGGAATTGAACCGGGGTCTCCTGCATTGCAGGTGGATTCTTTACCAACTGAGCTATCAGGGAAGCCCGCCTCTATTTCCAGCTTACCAGTAAAAAAAAACATAAATGGCTATTGACTTATACTTTTGTGCCTAATGGAATATGTTTTTTTCCCTTTAATCTGTAAATGTGTAAATTGTATGAGTAGATCTTCCAGCATTGAACTATTCTCCCATTCCTGTGATAAATCCAATATGATCATAATGTAGTTTTTTAAATACATTGTTGGCTTCTGGTTACTAATATTTTATTTCAGATTTTTACAACTACATTTATAAAAGAGAATGACTTGAAATTTTCTTTGCCTCATTTTTGGTAAAACAAAATAGACTGGAAATGTTTTCTTTTCTCTTCTTTTAGGGAGAGTTTCTGCATGTTTGCTGCTGCGGCTAAGTCGCTCCAGTCCTGTCCGACTCTGTGCAACCCTATAGACAGCAGCCCACCAGGCTCCCCCGTCCCTGGGATTCTCCAGGCAAGAACACTGGAGTGGGTTGCCATTTCCTTCTCCAATGCATGAAAGTGAAAAATGAAAGTGAAGTTGCTCAGTCGTGTCCCACCCTTAGCGACCCCATGGACCGCAGCCCACCAGGCTCCTCCGCCCATGGGAGTTTCCAGGCAAGAGTACTGGAGTGGGGTGCCATTGTCTTCTCGGTGTTTAGATGGCCTGTATATTTCTGGTGGAATTTGGTGGGGTTTTAATGTGTTTGAAGGTAGGTGGCGCTAGTGGTAAAGAACCCGCCTGCCAGTGCAGGTTAGACGGAAACAGCCCGTTGGATCCCTGGGTGGGGAAGATCTCCTGGAAAAGGGAATGGCAATCCACTCCAGTATTCTTGCCTGGAGAATCTCATGGACAGATGAGCCTGGCGAGCTACAGTTTATAGGGTTGCCCGACTGAAGTGACTTAGCACCACAGGGCATGGCAGAGAAGGTAGTTTTTAAACTAATTAAATTTCTTCAATAGTCCTAGGTTTGTTGAAAATTTTCATATCTTCTAAATCAGTTTTGGTGAGTTGTTTTTCTTAGAAATTTGCCCAAAAGCATTATCAAAAAGGGTTCCCATTGAAGTCTTTCTCTTTTAATCTTTGAGTAGCCAAAGTTATGTCCCTATTTTAATTCCTAAGGTCATTTTTTCATGTTTCTTTAGTCTTAATATTACCAGAGGTCTGGCTTTTTTATTAGTCTTTTCAAAGATACAGTTCTTGGCTAAGTTAATCATCTCTATCATATAGTAAAATTCTATTTCATTAATTTTTGCCCTTAACTCATTTTATTTTCTACACTTTTATTCTGTTGTTCTGTTCTATCTTATTAAAATTGGATATTTGCCTCACTTTGAGCTTGAAAATGTTCTAATGTAAGCATTTAAGACTATAAATTTACCTCTAAGTGTTCTTTAACTGCATCACCCAAAGGTTTATAAATGGCATTATCACTGTTTAATGCTAATTATTTTTAATTACAATGATATCCTATTTGACTAAGTCATTAAAAAAATTTTTTTTAAATCCAAGTGTGAGTTTATTCCTTTTTCTTTTGTATCTTAAGCTTAACTCCTTGTGGAAATAGAATATGGTTTGTACAGTACTATGAAAACTCTTTAGATTCATTTTGTGGCCAGATAGAGACAATTTTTATAAAGACCTCTAAATATATGCTACTTGCATACTTTTTTCTCAAAAAAAGGTAAAAAAAAATGGAGTTAGGCTGGATAATAAATATAAAGAGCAACAAATTGAGACACTTTAAAGTCTTTCTGAGGGTGGAAAAATTCAGTCATGAAATAGGCAGAGGAGGACTGGATATGTTGGTAGTTGTTTGAAGCATGGAATTTGGTGACCAGAAAGGATAGTGATGAGACTGGAGAAAGTAAGGTAACATCCAGGAGAAGCTTATACAGAAAAATGTGGATGTTCTCCTCAGAGCTAAGCTTAATTTCTCTGCGTCCTAACCTGTAAAATGTAAATCTAAGTATCTATGCCATTGGGTTGTTGTGAGGATTAAATGAGTTAACTCAAACCTGGTAAGTCAATAAATGTTAGCCAACATAATCAGAATTTATATGACCTACTGGCATTTCCCCCTGATACCAGAAGATCCACAGTCTGAAGTTAAAACAAACAAAAAAACCTATTTCCCAAGACAGACCAAGCTTATGTTTTCCGTGTCACTTCAGTACATTAAAGAGTCAGAGCTAAGAGAAAGGGCATCCTAGAAGCAACAGCAGAAGGCCTGGTGTTCTGTCATGCAGACGTTCTTTCATTCCTTCTTTTATTCCATCAAATATTTACTAGGTGCCCCAGTAACTAAGTTACGGCCCCTGGCACAGCTCTGCAAACAGTTCTGCATAGATGTACAGCGAGGGTCTTAGCTACTCCATACAGATGTGCAGTCCCAGGTCTCCACTCCTAGCGCGCGGAAGGACCCAATTCTTCCTTACGTGTGAGTAAGAAGACCTTTCCCAGAGCGGATGTACAGAGGGCTGGGCCGAGGTGCAGATGTGCGGGCCCCAGTCAAGGTCGCGTAAATAAGCAGAGGGTTCAGATCTCCCGCGCAGGCATCTAAGGAAGCGACTTTTCCCCGCACCGCCCCACGCAATGTTCGGAGAGGACCACCCAGGACCTGATTGGTCTTCAGGCTGCACCTCTGTGTACAGCACAGAGGCCCGGCTCCGGCTTCCGCCGCCGCCAGCAGCTCGGTCCGCGAGTCCAGACAAGAGCGCAGGAACCCGCGGAACCGGCTCAGCCTTGGGCCAGTGCTTACCCTTCGTCGGTTCTCCGTCGCTGGTGTCGCCGCTCGCTGCAGGGTCCCGCCGCAGCAGACCGGAAACCCGGACCACGAGAGATCGCCCTCTCCCCAAGTACCCTACCTGGGCCAACCTCCGGCCCGCGCCGCGTGTTCAAATTAGCCGGCCCGGCTCTTCTGCGCTTCCCATTGGTCGCTGCCCGGATCGCTGATTGGCTGTTTCCTAAGAAACAAAGTACAGCTCGGCGGTGGCGGGCGTAGTCCATAGTGCGCTTGCGCACTTCGTCTTCCTGCTTGCTGGAGGTTTGAGGCAGTGTGCCTGAGACTGCACCGGTCGGAAAGAGCGGCAGAAACCAGTACTGGGTAGAGGTACCCAGGGGGCCAGTTATGGCCTGTCTCACTTACCCCTGGGACTGAGTTCGTCATCAAATGCAATAGCCAGACGTCAAACACGTTTTCAAACCTGCATTTTCTGTGGTCTCAGTCGGCTTCCACTTATCCCAAAAGGGATTTTCAGTTGCTGGCCAGGGTTTCTTCTCTTCCATGACCATCCAAAGAATGAACTTCAAGGCAGCGGAGGCAGAGAATGGCCCACTTTCAGTGTCAGGATTATCATGGACAGGCTGTTGAGTATGAGTAGCACACTTTAGGGCACCTCTGGGCAGCACTGTCTCCATCATCCACGGCGGCCAGCTGCTTGGATTCTGGTGGGCCACACTCATGCTGATCCCCAACCCCGGGGTTTGTGGAGGTCGAATTGAGAGCCTTGCACTGGAGTCAGGAAGTCTGATTCCAGTCACTAGTGACGGAATCATCAATTAGTGCTGAGACTGTGGAAGTCACTTCCGTTTCTCTGGCTGCTTCTTTCTCATCTATAAAATGGGACAAATATCCTGTCCTTCCAACTTATCAGAAGAGCATGGATGGAGAACCGTCTTAAGCCTCATCATATGTAAGGGGGTAGCTATCTAGTCTGATTAGGATGAAGCAGTAGTGGCTGTCAGGAGCCAGTTGCTCCACCCTTTCATTGGTCTGATCTGCCCCAAGACAGGACCATAAGCAGGTTGAGGCATACAAGAAAGCAAGAGTCGTAGTTCGCTAGCAGGTCTACTATGAAGATGGTTCAGTTCAGTTCAGTTCAGTTGCTCAGTCGCGTCGGACTCTTTGTGACCCCCATGGACTGCAGCATGCCAGGCCTCCCTGTCCATCACCAACTCCCAGAGTTTACCAAACTCATGTCCATTGAGTCCGTGATGCCATCCAACCATCTCATCCTCTGTCATCCCCTTCTCCTCCTGCCTTCAATCTTTCCCAGCATCAGGGTCTTTTCCAATGAGTCAGCTCTTCGCATCAGGTGATCAAAGTACTGAAGTTTCAGCTTCAACATCAGTCCTTCCAGTGAACACTCAGGACTGATCTCCTTTAGGATGGACTGGTTGGATCCCCTTGCAGTCCAAGGGACTCTCAAGAGTCTTCTCCAACACCACAGTTCAAAAGCTCAATTCTTTGGCGCTCAGTTTTCTTTATAGTCCAACTCTCACATCCATACACGATTACTGGAAAAACCATAGCCTTGACTAGACGGACCTTTGTTGGCAAAGTAATGTCTCTGCTTTTTAATATGCTGTCTAGGTTGGTCATAACTTTTCTTCCAAGGAGTAAGCGCCTTTCAATTTCACGGCTGCAGTTACCATCTGCAGTGATTTTGGAGCCCCCAGAAATAAAGTCTGCCACTGTTTCCACTGTTTCTCCATCTATTTGCCATGAAGTGATGGGACCGGATGCCATGATCTTCGTTTTCTGAATGTTGAGCTTTAAGTTAACTTTTTCACTCTCCCCTTTGATTTTCATCAAGAGGCTCTTTAGTTCTT
This sequence comes from Capricornis sumatraensis, assembly GCF_032405125.1. Lineage (NCBI taxonomy): Eukaryota > Metazoa > Chordata > Mammalia > Artiodactyla > Bovidae > Capricornis > Capricornis sumatraensis. The sequence goes on from NC_091076.1 coordinate 94,785,012, forward strand.
CTTCACTTTCCATCATAAGGGTGGTGTCATCTGCATATCTGAGGTTATTGATATTTCTCCCGGCAATCTTGATTCCAGCTTGTGCTTCCTCCAGCCCAGCCTTTCTCATGATGTACTCTGCATATAAGTTAAATAAGCAGGGTGACAATATACACCCTTGACATCCTCCTTTTCCTATTTGGAACCAGTCTGTTGTTCCATGTCCAGTTCTAACTGTTGCTTCCTGACCTGCATATAGGTTTCTCAGAAGGCAGGTCAGGTGGTCTGGTATTCCCACCTCTTTCAGAATTGTCCACAGTTTATTGTGATCCACATAGTCAAAGGCTTTGGCATAGTCAATAAAGCAGAAGTAGATGTTTTTCTGGAACTCTCTTGCTGTCTCGATGATCCAGCAGATGTTGGCAATTTGATGTCTGGTTCCTCTGCCTTTTCTAAAACCAGCTTGAACATCTGGAAGTTCACAGTTCACGTATTGTTGAAGCCTGGCTTGGAGAATTTTGAGCAGTACTTTACCAGCATGTGAGATGAGTGTAATTGTGCGGTAGTTTGAGCATTCTTTGGCATTGCCTTTCTTTGCCTTTCTTTTGGGATCAAGATGGTAGAGTCACTATATAATAACTGGTTGATTTGACCCAAACTCCATTCACCTACCTGAACTTCTCTATTGCTCTTTGTCCAGCGGGTTAACACTGTTGGTTTGGTGAGAATAAAATAAGACAACAGTGCAAAGATTATAAAACTACAAGAAAACCAGGGTATTCTTGCCATCTTTGCTACCCAAGAGAAATAAAACTGTCAAAGAATGACTTTCAGGGAATTCCCTGGCAATCCAGTGGATAAGACTAGGGCTTTCACTGCCATGGATCTGGGTTCCATCCCTGGATGGGGAACTAAAATGCCACAAGCCACACGGTGCAGCCAAAAAAACAGAAGGAATGACTTCCAGCTTAAAGATACCCTCCCTCCTCACAGGGATATGCATTTTAACAGAGGTTTGGAGTATGGTTGAAGGCTTGGGGTCCCCAGGAACCACCAGGGGAATAGGAGCCTTTTGTGCCCTGTAGCCAAGTCTTTCCTGGTCCTATTCTGCCCCTGACAATTAGCTGGAGACGATGAGGTGAGTCATAGTGAGGCAAGGAGCCAAGGCTGGTCCTCCTATGGGCAGTGGAAAGGGAACACTTACTTGCTTGATCTTTTGGGGCAAGTCAGCCTCTCAGAGCCTCAGTTTCTGCAGTTATTTTTTTAAAAGGAATATAATATTTAGCTTGTTACAGGGATTAGAAATAATATAGGTAAAGCAACTTGCAGACATTCAATGAAGTGGTAATGGGGGGTTCTTATAATCATTCATTCAACAAGCATTTACTATTATGAGACAAGTGGGCTAAGAAGATAGGGAAGTTGATAAACACCCACCTCCTACACTCATAGAGCACGTAGTCTATGGAGAAATCACCCTATTAAACAAGGACTAACAATGATGTGAGAGATGGGCTATAATGGAAACATCTGAGGATGTCAGAGGAAAGTGACATGAAGCTGAGGTCCGAAGGGGGAGTGAGTTTGTTTGACAAATGAATCATAGAGGTCAAGAGAAAAGAATTCTCCTTTATAACATACAAATTGTTTCTCATGGGACTTCCCCGGTCATCCAGTAGTTGAAACTCTGTCCTTCTAATGCAAGGGGTGATATTTTTATTAGGCCCATTTTTCAGATGGAGAAACTGAGGCTCAGAAAAGTGAATGTCTTTTCCTGAAACACAAACATAGGCAGGACTTGAGCCCAGTTTTTCTAATTCCAGTTGCTGCATGTCTGTTGAGTCCTGGTGTCTTAGGTTCTAGCTCTGCCCTTAACCAGCCTGAGCAATCTGGAGTTTCTCTTTGGGTCTCAGTTTTTCCAGCTGTATAATGGGAGTTACCCATTCTGTTATTCTGATTCTCAGTTTTGGCAGATGGGGCAAATAGGGAGCATGTGAAAAGCACAGGGGTGGTGAGCCCTCTGGTCCCTTTCCCCTCAGCTCCCCAGCTGCCACCTCTCAGTAACCCTTCCACACCCTTCCAGCCCCAAACACGTGTAGACTTTTCACTTCCACTTTATTATCACTTCATTTGTAGGATTTTAAGGTTTGTTACCTGGAAGGGAGCGAGGAGCTCACACCTCCAGTTCCGCTTTTCAAATATACCTTCATCGCTTGTGAAAACAACCTTATTAACAGCATCTAACCTGCTACCACTTATGGGGGCACCTGGATAAGTACATGCATAAAGGACCACAGCAGAGGAAACAACAGTTAGCTGAAGTGGCAAAGCCTCTGGACCCCTGGGGTTTTCTCCCAGCTCATGGATGTCCTGGAGCTGTTGTCAGGGTCAGCAGAATGTGGGTGAGCCCCAGAGTCGCCTTGAGCAATTGGTCCTTGCGTCCTGCCTCCTCTTCTGGTGCTGAGATCCTCCGGGAAACAGCTCCCATGCCTCCGAGGCTCCCCTGTCTCCTGGACGGTTGTCCACGATTGATTCTCTGGGCAGCTTCCCCTCCGAGCAGTAAATGAAATATCGGTTACCAGGAGTGAGGCGGGAGGCAATTAACCCCTAGACCTCACCCTGGCAGATGTGTTTGTAGCAAGCTGAAGCGGAGAGCTGAGCGCACCTGCCTGGCCTTCCTGCAAAGTCATCCAATTAGGGTAGCCCCCAGCGGTGGGCTCCTGCTGCCTCCTCTGCTCCCCATGACCCCAGAAACCAGGGTGGCATGGACTCCGGGGGCTGACAGCCGTCTGGGCACAGGATAGCCTGCCATTTCTCATGTGAGTGAGCTCCGGGGGCAGTGCCACCCTCACTCTCCCTTGGCAGGGAGATTATTCATTAATTAATCACACATCTTTTTAAAGGGGAGGCGGCCTGGGGAGGCGTCTTCCTTCCTTCCTCTAGAGTGGAACCGCCATTCTGCCTGTCCAGCCTCCTTCCCATCTGCCAGCCCTGCCCCATGGAATGTTTCTGTGCCAGAAATGCCCCTGACTGAGGAAGAGGGGAGACACACGCCTGCTTCAGGGAAACCCCAGTCCCGGGGGCTGGTCTCAGAAAGCCCCAGTTAAATAGAAAAAGCATAGCATCTGCCCTTGGAGCCACTGACAGGGCAGCCATACTCTTTGCAACTGGGAAACTGCACCCTCATCCCCAGTATCTGGGGATACACACCTCGCCCTTAATTCACCCAAAACACTATCTTTGAGGACCCCCACCCCCAGTCTGATGGAGGAGGCACAGTCTCACCTTCAAGTTTCCCATTCTGAGAGTAGAGATGAAGTCATTGTCCTCAGGATGGCCAAGTCTGAGGGGTACAAAAATAGACTTTGCCCTTGGGGAGCCCCTGTCTGATGGGGGAGATGCTCCCCAACCAGCTGGCACTGCCAGACACTTCTGGTGCCCTGCACAGGAAAAAAAAAAGTCCTTGGCTTTAGTCCTGTCCCAGTTGCGTGACAAACTTGCAGTGTGACCATAGACAAGTCACGGATTTTCTTCAGACCATGCTTTCCTCATCTGCAATGTGGAGATCTTAGTCCCATCTCTCAAAGTGACGTGAGGATCGGCCAGTCACCAGAAAGAAAAGCCAGCCAGCCAGCCAGCCACTCCCTTCAGAAATGATTAATATGCTTTTCGCTGTAGCAGAGTCCTAGGCCAGTACCTGTGGTCTCTGGGAGAGGGCTGGGGAGCCTCCCAGGTGCAGTGACTGGATAATTTTGGGCCAGCGCGGCCATTAAAGAATCATAAGAGGCTGTGCTGTGGGTGGCACTGGGGGGGTGGAAGAAGCGGGGGGGGGGGGGGGGTGTTGCTGGCTAATCTAATCAGTCTTCCCAAGGAAACTCTCGTTCCAGACAGACCTGCCAGGGGTTTTATTGGGTTTGTGGGGACCCGCAGATTTCAATCTCCAGACCCCACAGGGAAGGAACAAGTATTAAGCTAATTTTATTAAATGGCCACAGCTGGCAGTAGGGGGAAGTAGGGGAGAGGAGAGAGGATAAAGAAAGTCATTCAAGTCTGCCAGCCACGACAAGGCTCCATACATGGGGCCTGACTGGGAGGGAGGCCACCCCTCCTTCCTGTCTCTCCAGCTGAGCCAGTGGGGGTTGGGAGGGGGAGGCCAGATGGGAACTCTTCCTCAGTGTAGAGCCTTGGGATTCTCCAAGAGGCTCACCCATGGCTGCCACCCAGGGCAGATGCTTGTAAATCCCATCAAGCCTCCACAGGACAGCACTGGAGTGGAAGCACTGGGATGTCTCCAAGCCCCGCTTCCTTGGTTCTGCTTTGGAAACCCCAAATCTTTATGATATACGGTGTGCTGGGTAAAAGGATGGTCTTTGGTTCAAATGCTGATGTTTGCTCCTTCCTAGTTCTGTGACTATGACGAAGCATTTATCCTCTGAGCCTCAGTTTCCTCATCTGAAATGGATAAAACAGCATCCATGTTAAAGGGCATGGGAGTATTCCTTGCCAATCCACTCCCAACCCATACACATTTCCATGAGATAATATTTATAAAGTTCTTCTATGGTGTCAGACAAAAGTGGATGTACTCTAAGTATTAGCTATTATAATTGAGGAATGCTCTAACTGTGTGCAACCATCATGGCCCCAGTTATACATGAGGGAGGCAGTGACAAGGCAAAGAGATTTGGTGTGTTGTCTCCAGCCAGCAAGGTCTTCTTGAACTCAAGTGCAATCAAGATTGATTGTGTCTTATTTAAAAAGCTATTTAACCTCTTTTGAAGAAGAATAAAATCTACTCATCCAACCTCCCAGTGCTCTTGGAAGACTTTCACTTCAGGTATGTGAAAGTGTGTGTTGGACGGACTGTGTTGGACTTTTTGCCACCCCATGGGCTGTAGCCTGCCAGTCCATGGAGTTCTCCAGGGAATCTTCCCGACCCAGGGATTGAACCCAAGTCTCCCGCACTGCAGGCAGATTCTTTACCATCTGAGCCACGAGGAAGCCTTTGGCAAATTTTAAAGTGATATATAAATAATAAAAGCTGTGTTTATTGAGCACATACATGATCCTCGTCAACCCTCAGTCAAGTGAGATAGGTCTCATTATAATGAGAAAACTGAGGCCCAGGGGTGAAGTGCTTGGGTCAAGGTCAACCAGCATTTAAGACAAAGCTAGTTCCTTTCATTGCCATCACTAACCCAGAACTGAGTCAGAAGAGAGTGACTTAGCCAGCATCCTACAGGGTGGCACTGGGGCCAGAACCCAGGTCTCCCAATTTAAACCTGGCTGTGCCTTTGCAATGCTGATGCGACTTTCAAGGTCAAAGAGATGGAGCTTTTCCACCCTGGAAAATGATGGTGTAAGCAGGCTGTCTCCTATGCCTCTTATCCAGTTGCCCGGACCCTCTTGGGCCATGGTGGGCTTTGGGCCCCTTGGCCCACCTCTTCCTGGAGCACCTCTGACTCTGGCTTTTCCCAGATTCAGGAGAAACTTCCAGTAGACTCATTCCCCGTCTGGAGGAGTGCAGGGTTCACAGTCCCCTCCTGCAACTCCTCTCCAGGGCACAGTCAGAAAGCCAGCGGGGTGGAAGTGTTTTATTATAGCTTTGGTCAGACGGGCAGCAGCCTGCCAAGGGCTGTAGCTGGGAAGCCATCCAGCCCCCAACCAACCCCTCCCCCAGGTGGCGCTCCCCCAGAGCAGGTGGGCAGCGCATCCGAGCACGGGGAGGAACCCGCTGAGGCCTCTCCCCGACACCTGCTGGGGCGGGCTGGTGGGTAGGGTGGGCAATAAACAATCCTACTGTACAAATATACAGTGTGGGCCGGGGCGGGGACGGTCAACGCCGCCTCCCGGGGAACCAGGACAGGGCGTGCTGCACCCGGCTCTGCGGTGAGCCGGCGGGAGGGCTAGCTGCGCCCGGAAGGTGGTGAGGACGGGCCAGGGGCGTCATAGCCGGGAGGGCTGCGAGGGGGTGGACGAGTCATCCTTTATCCCACCCGGAGGGGGAGCCCCGGGGGAATAGGGGATGGAGGAGCTCAATCAGAGTAGATGATGAAGCCGGAGAAGGTGCTGTACTTGTTGCTGTTGCCTCCGTGCGCTTTGCCCCCATCCAGTTTGATGAAGACCTCGTCCCCCGCATCCAGGTGCAAGATCACGCTGTTGCTGGCGTAGTCATAGTTCTGGTCTGCGTCCTGGGCGATGGCGCTGGCCCGCACCTGTGGGGGTTGGGCCGTTAGGAGAGTAAGGGTATGTGCGAGAGGGTAGTGGAGGAGAAGGGAGAGAAGCGGGGTCCAGGAGGGAGGGGGATTGTCAGAGAGAAGGCAGGGAAAGAATCTGAAGGGTCCCAGATCCCCACCTGCAGCACCATCAGGGCTCTCAGTCTGCTTTCCTCCCATCATCCTAGCACTGCCCTTTTGCAATCCTGACTGTGTGTTTAGGGAAGGGGTTAGAGAGGAGCCTTGGATTTCTAGGGCAGGTATAATCTGGGTCTGAATTGGCAGTGTAATTCAGTGTAATCAGCTTCCTTAACTCCCCTAGGTCTCACTGTCTGGCCCACTGAAGTGTTAGCCACTCAGTCGTGTCTGCCTCTTTGTGACCCCACAGACTGTAGCCTGCCAGGCTCTTCTGTCCAGGGATTTCTCTAGGCAAGAATTCTGGAGTGGGTAGCCATTCCCTTCTCCAAGGCATCTTCCCAACCCAGGGATCAAACCCGGGTCTCTTGCATTTCAGGCAGATTCTTTACCGTCTGAGCCACTAGGGAAGCCCCACTCACTGTCTGGCCCATTGAGGACCTCAGCAGTGTCTCCAGAACTCCCCAGCCTGGAACTCCTGCTTGCAGAGAGGAATTCTCTGGACCCCCAAGGGATGGAGAGCTGTCCCCTCTCATTCTTTTCTCTCTCCTTTTTAAAATTTTATATATATATATATATATATATATATATATATATATATATAACTTTTTTTTTTGGTCATGTGGCATGAAATCTTAGTACCCCAACCCGGGATTGAATCCATGCCCCCTGCAATGGGAGTATGAATTCTTGACTATTAGACAGCCAAGCAAATCCCCCTGTCCTGCCATCCCCCCACCCTCTGCTTTATTGCAATAATGATGCTTACATTAGCCACATCCACCCATTCTCATGTCAGTGGCTGGACAGGAGGGTGCCCCTTGGCCTTACAGGTCTAGGCCTGGATCAATACCAGGCTGCTAGTAAGCAACAACCCTAAAACTGAGACCTTCTGTGTGGATTCCTTGTCTGAGGTCCATTCTGTGTCAACTCCCTGTCTGAAGTCCATTCTGGAGTCTTTCAAACAAGAGCAGTGAGATGGAAGGCCTGGGAATCATTTCCCTTCCCAAGGCTCAGGCTGGGCCTGCATCCCACCTCAAGGAGTTGTAGCTACACCTGTGACTATTACCCCATCCCAAGAGGACTTCTGGCTCCTCCGGCGGCATCACCCCCATGGCGGTAGAAGGTGGTAAAAGGAAGTGGATGGGAAGAAAGGAATCATCCCTTCTGAAACCTTACATCCCTCTGTGATCCTCAGTCTGCTCTGATATCCTTGCTGGTCCTTGTTTTGATGGAGGAGGGGAAGGACAGGCAGGAGCATCAGGAGGGGCAGGGGAGCGCCAGCCTTTGGATTTGAAGCCTGACACATCATTGGTGAGGGAGGGGAGCTATAATCATAAGATATTGAGGACGTGGGGTGATGGACACATTCTCTCCAGGCATTCCTTTCCAACCGCTGAGGCCAACACAAGTCCTGAGCCCTCTGATCGGGGGCCTCTCCGGGATAGTCTGAGTGGAGGATGGGCAGAGCCTGTACTGAATGGGGTCCTCTCAGCCAGGCTCCTCAACAGCCCCTCTCCATCCTGCCCCTTCCCTGAAGGCAGCACCCCCAAAGGCTGACAGTCAGGGCTGGACAAAGCCAGATCAGGAGAGGGACCCATCCCTCCTCCTGGTCAGGAGGCAGCACTGTAGGTCGTCTGTGCCAAAGCTCCTGACTCAGCAACAATGTTGCACCGGAAGGACCCGACTGACATATTTGCGTGCAGTCTGCCATTGAAAGCCCAGATCCTTTCAGGCCCTTCTCACCCCTCAAGCTTTTCTCCTCCAACCTGGGAGGGAATTGTTTGGGGACACTTAGTTGGGAAAACTCTTGGTCCAGCTAAAGGTGAGGGGAAATCAAATGAAGGAGGGATGCCGTCTAAGGAGCTCGGTTTCTCTGTTTAGAAAACGGATGAGATCCTGCCTCACCCACTGCCACCATTATAAATGCCTTTTGATGGCAAAGGAAAAAAAATTTTAATCTTGATGGGGCTTTGAGCTACCAGGAAAGAGCTGAAAACAAGCAGCCAACTTCTGTATTGTTCCCTGGGCCCTAATCCTGGTGGTATTTATTATTACACATGCATTTCATTATCTTTGCTAATAAATTACTTCTAATAACAATTATTTTTATTACCCAGATTAATTTAGCCTTAACTCATTAAAACAGTGTGCTGCTTAATAGCCAGATCCATTAGAATACAATCATCTGTCATCAGGAATCTCCTGGTGATGTGACAGGCATCAGTACTGTTATGCTTATGTTTATTATTTATTCATCACCATGATTGTTGCTGTGATTATCCTAATTATCCATGGAGGCAGGGAGAATTAATGCTCTTCCATCCGTAGACGGTGGGGGAGCCAGCAATGGAACCCAGGGGTCCTGATTCTCTGTCCAAGACTGGAAATAGTAGAGGCATCCAGTCCCTCCCGGGGGTCGAGGGGAAGTCTGGGGAGTTCATTTTGTTGTGGAAGTGGGAATGCAAGTCTGGGACTTGTCATGTGGGGGTACAATAGAAGCACCTCCTCAAGGGCTGCCAATAAGTGAAACTGAGGCATTGGTCTGATTAGAGGTCTGGAGTGGGGGTAGGGTAGGGGCCAAGAACCCAGGAAATGTGCCCCTGCCCCCAGAGCAAAGCTGGGGTCTTGGGTATGTAGGTGTGGCTCTCATGGGCAGCCAGCCTGGCCCCTGTGTGCTTTCACACAATGCCTGAGTTCCTACTGTGCCAGGCACAGTGCTCTGTCCTGTGAAAGGCATTAGAGGCCAGAGAGGACAGTGGCAAGATGGGGGGGGGGGGGTGGGCAGAGAGGCCATATCCCCTCATGAGAGAGGCTGATCCCCAGTCAGGTCTTCGCGTACCACAGTCCCCAATTTACACACCCCACCACCTCCCCCATCACTCAGACTCTGGTGTCCAAGTCCCTGCCCATTTGTAGTACTCCCCTTCCCACAGGCCCTGACCGTCCCCCCACAGCCCCCCTTCCCTAGCCCGGTGTATCAGTTTCACATTCTCTGGGACACATCTGAACTGTGGTCTTAGAAGGAACCGCAGGGAGCTCCTGTCACTCAGGGCACCGGCTCCAGCCTAGAGTCCCTTCCTCAGGCTCCTCAGGTCCCTGTGTCATAATGACCAGGCCTCAATGCCATCTGGCCGTGCAGCGGTGACTCAGAGCTACCCCTAGGGAAAGGGACCTGGCACCAGGCAGGAAGGTGCTGACTCCCCGCTTTCCCCATCTTGCCCAGGGAAGGACCAGGGCCCAGATGCGGCTCTGCTTTCTAGAGGAAATTCTGGAAGTCTCTCTGCAGGCAGGAAGCCAGGAAGGAAAAGCACAGAGCCCAGGGCTGCCCCTAGTCTTGAAGGCATGGGAGGAGCCGGCTCCTCCCTTCTGTTCCCACCCATTGTCCAGCCCTGTCATTTTTGCTCTCTGCTGGCTTAAATGTCCTCTTCCACCTCTGAGCCGGCCTTTCCCTACACTTGACTTTTCATTTTCTCCCTAGCTGTGTCTTCTCCCCTGGATGACTGAGGTTCATCATCCTCTCCCCCGACCAGGTTGGTCTGAGCTAGGGCCCATTGAATCACTCCCTCCAGCCAACACATCTGAGAACAGGAGTATCAGTGGGCTCCTGGTCTCCTCTCCCTCACAATAATGGCTGGGGTGTGTTATTCTGTGGTTACTGCTGTCTCCCCTGCACAGACCATGTGGTCCTGGAGGGAAAGCAGACTGAACCCCTGGAACCCCAAACCTGGCTCCTACTCGGAGCTCAGAACTAGTGATACGGAATGACTAGTGAGAGGAAATGAGTCTCTTGGACAATCTGGAAGAAGTCACAAAGGATGTGGAGGAGGTCCAGGGCCTATCACCCCACTGTCTGTCTTGGATTTATGTGTGTGGAATGGGGGCAGGAAATGGTCTGAGTAATTGTTAAAATACTAGGTCTCTGAAACCCCTGGTTAAAGTCACCTCCTCTATTCTACCAGCCTGTGGTGCCACCTCCTTGTCAGGCTCTGCCAGTGCCCTGCCCCTACGAGAGGGGTAGGAAGAGCCTTTTGAGTCAGTTTCACCTCCCAGTGACTGAAGCAAGTACGCCTGCCCCAAGCATCCACCATCTTTGGGGCCTCCTCTTGTCTCACCTCTGGGGCCCTGCGGCACCCTCTTGAGTAGCACAGTGGGGCCCACTGGTGGCCTGGTGACCACCTCCCTATCCAGGCAAGCTGTGGTCCCAGCCCCCTGAAACCTTGACTTGGTGCCAGCCCAAACTTTCTTTAGGAAAGGAAGAAATTCCACTGATGAAGGTGACATTGTTGAATCCCTTATTGGTGATTAATAAGGGGAATTGTGGGGCTGTCTGCAGAGAGAGTCCTTACTGGATACTGGGGCCTCCCATTTGGTCAAGAATGAAGGACAAAGAGGAGAGACACAGAAAGCCTGACGGACACAAGTGGGAGAGAGACACCCAAGGAATAAAAAGGGGGATTAAACACAGGGGTGGGGGACCAGAAACCAAGGGAGCAACAGATCAGACTGGTAGACACAGGAGAGAGGCAAGCACAAGAGATGGGGAGAGGGGAGAAAGAGGAAGAGGAAAGGGAGAGGCGGAAACAAGAGGGAGGGCAGGCAGGGGAGGGGGGAGAGGGGCAGACTTACAAGCACCTGGTAGGCTTTTAGCTGACTCTTAGGCCTGTCCTTTCCCCACCCCTAAATGGGGTCCACCTCAGGTAGGGCTGCAGTGGAAGGGTTCCAGCAGGACCTTGGGTCTCAGTCACAGGAGATTCCCTCCCAACTCCCACTAAAGCTTTAGTTCTGATCCACACAGGCACCTGCTTCCACAAGGATGCTCTGCTTGACTACTGCAGGGGCCCCAGGTCTCCTGTGGTCTGGGAGCACTGGGAAGGGAGGGGGGATCAAAGCGAAAGGAGCTGGGTAAAACTGTCACCCTGGAGCAGGGTTAGGTCAAGACTGGTCCTGGGGCAGCAGTTCTAAGGAGAACACCAGACATCGATGGTCCCAGGTACCAAAGACCTCATGAGCTTGGTGCCTGCCACTCTGGTCTCTCTGATGGGGACAGGGAAGGAAGAGGATCCCCCGACACCCCAGGAATCAGGAATTGCAGCTGGCAGGCAAAGAGGAGGGGGAGTTTCCACCTCTTTGTCCTGTCTCAGAAGGAAAAACTTTTCCCTTCTGGCCATCTTTTTTGGACGCTTAGCTCTGACACAGTGGCAAGGGGCCGCGCAGTCCCGGGTTTTGCAGAGGGTGGCAGATCTGCCCAATGGTCCCTTCCTAAGGGCGGGGGATGTATTGTAGCTAAGGCTTTGTGCGCTTGGCTCCCTTTGCCTTTGTGCGCAAAACATCTCCTACAGCTCGCCTTCTCCGCTTGCGCGCCTAGCGGTGCGCCCAAGCGCCCGCGGGCGCAGACGCTGCCTTTCCCCAGAGCCCATCCTAATCCGGCCCCTCACCGCTAGCTGGTATCAACCAGAATCCTAGCTCTGAGATGCTGTTTCCCACGGGCCAAGCCCCCAAGGGCCAGTCCGCGCGGCCTGCGCTCTGATTATTAGTTGGATGTGTTTCCCGCATTTCCGTGCCGCAGGTGCCCAGCAGCACTTGCCTTGGAGCTGGCGCCCAGGAGCCGAGGAATCAGGGGTGCCCGCTAGCCTGGATCATCCCCGCCTGTAATGTCTAAGCCGCTCCGGGTCTCCATCTGCGCCCGTCCGTACCCGTGGGCCCCGGGCTCCCTGGGTGCCCTGCCCCCAGGCCAGCCCCATGCCCCCGGCGGGCCCACCTGGCCGTTCTTGCAGAGGTCCGCCCACATACTGGTGCCGTCGCCGCCGCGCATGAGGACGTGGTAGGTGAAAAAGTAGGTGCCGGGAATATTGCACGTAAACTTGCCACTGGTCGCGTCGTAGTTGTTGCCGAGGTTGGTGACCACGTCGTCGAACTTGAGCACCTCGTAACCCTCGTGAGGATTCTTGAGGCCGGCGTAGAAGGCCACGCGCGGCACCGTGGTGTAGGTGGCCGTGCTGATGGCGCCGCTGCCCCCCGCGCCTGGCAGCCCGGGAGGGCCGGTCTTGCCCGGCTCACCCTTCTCCCCGGGTGGCCCTACAGGACCCGGAGGACCTGGGTCCCCGGGGGGCCCAGGGGGGCCCGGCTTGCCTGTGCGTCCCGGTTTCCCCTGGGGGCCCTGCACCAGCGTGGAGGGCGGGGGCGCGCCGCTCTGCTCGCTCAGGGCGTCGCCGCCGTCGGGCCGCGCGCCGGCGCCGGGGCCCCGCGCGGGGTAGGGGTCGCACACCATGCGGCAGGTGCCCAGCATCTCATAGTGGCCATCCGGGCCTCCCGAGCTCACCAGCACGGGGATGAGCACCACCAGCACCAGCAGCATCACCACGCCCGCGGCGGCCGCCAGCAGAGTCTTCCGGCCGGCGCGGAGCCTGGGGAGCGCCGGGCCGCCCGGCCGCGCCGTCGGGGCAATGGTGCCGGCGGGCGGGGGGCGCGGGCGAGGCGCCCGCGCTCAAGGGCGGTCCGGCTGGACTGCGGGCATGGGGCCGGGCCCGGGGCGCCGCGCTGCGCTGGATGCGCTGCCGAGCCCAGCCGCCGGCTCCTGCCTCGCGCCTCCCTCCCGCTGCGCGGCCGAACTGAGCGCAGCGGCCGCCGCCTGCTGCCGATTCCTCCCGCCTCCCTCTGCTGGAACCACCGCCCCCTCCGCGCGGTCCAGCCCCGCCCGCTCTGCGCCGCGAGGGGTGGGGCTGAAGGCTGGGCCGGCGCCTAATTGGGTCGTGAGAGGTGTGACTCCTCCCACTTAGAGGGGCGGGGCCCGGGGCGGGGCCGCCGGGTAGAGGGCTGGAGCCAAGGCGAGCAAGAGACTGAGCGTCGGAGACGGAGAGGGGGCTAGAGTCCGGGACGCAGGAGAGGCTCCCCTAGAGAAAGTGAGAGTAGGGACTAGTGGAAGAGGGGGCCCTAGGGAGAACTAGAGAGCCCCGAGGGTGACTAGGAGAGGAGAGGCCTCGAGGGTCTGGTATGCAGAAAACCGAGAGAAGCAGAGAGAGGCGCGAGGGGCCACTGCCCGCAGGAGGTGGGGGCTGCAGTAGGGCGCCTCGGTCTTCAGGGGACAAAGAGCGATTGAGAGGAGGACGGAGAGAGGAGCAAGAAGGAAGGACAAGGAAGCGTGTTATGAACGGGGAGAAGAGGGGAAGGCAGGAGGGCGTCGATGGGCCGAGTCTGCGGAGGGCGTCGATGGGCCGAGTCTGCACTCAGGTCTCGCAGATCCCCCTTTTGGGAGATGGGGGTGGGCCGGTACGCCTGTCAGGGTGCCCACAGAATTCCAAGTACTAACCGCAGCTGCTCCCTCCTCCTCTTTTTTTTGGGGGGGGGGGCACCTGGATGTTCCCGGCACCGCCTAACCCCAGGAGGAGCAGGATCTTCTACCCACACCTCCTTAACCTCTACTTCTTCCTCCCTGCACTCCAGGCCAGGTCAGGCTGCTTTTCCCCGGGGATGGGGCCAGGGACTCCTCCATCTTACTCTGATCAATTCCTTTCTCCCTGCTTTTAGACAAGGCGGAAATTGGGGCACTGAGAAAGTGGGCACCCCAGGTAATTTCTCCATTCTGACGGGTACAGACATGTCCCTGGGTGGTGACGCCCCCTTTCCCAGCCTCCAAGAGGGGTTGATCTCAGCCAGCCCCTCGCCCCGCACCCTCCTTCCCTGCCTCCAGCCTCCTGGGCTGCTAACTCTTTTCTCCATCAGATTGTATGAGGCAATCCTTTTCCTCAAGTGCAGTAAAGTGTTTAGGCTGCATAAACTAAAAGGCGTCTGCTTCCATCAAAATATTTGTCACATTATTTGAAGCCCAGTTCATGCTGCTGCACTGCTCCTCTCACCCTCGTGTATCTAGTCTACTCGGGAGGGCTCTGCCATTCAGAGGCCACTAGCTGCTGCTAAAGGATGACCCTCCAGCCCCTCTCCTTTCTTCCCTCCCAAATCTGGGATTGATTAACCCCACCTGAGCTGGGAGGAGGACAGGGACAAGAGGATGTCAACGCAGGGGCGGTGAGACAGGACCTTTCAAGCACAGCTGAGCCCTGGTTAGAGTGATCCCCTCACCATGGAAGGAGCTAAAAATGCAATCAATAGCATTTTATTCAGGGCTTACAGTGTGCCAGGCCCTGTGTTGAATGCTTCACATACACCATCACACCAGATCTCAACTGCAATTCAAAGAGGTAAAGCCCATCATTATTTTCATTTCACAGAGGGAGCACTGGGGCTCTGGGAAGTTGAGAGATTTGCCCAAAGTCACGCAACTATTAAGGGACAGAGCCGGTATTCAAACTGGCAGCCTGACTCCAAGCTCCTCCAACCCTCCTGTTGGGTCTTTGAATAGCGTTTACTGCCCAAAAGGAGGTAGGCTTCGAGCGCAGGAGAAGGAAGTCAGTGAGACCTTCCCAGGCTCAGGAAGAGTAGTCCTGACTCTCAGCTGTCAGTCCGGCCTCCCGTCTCCCACGGAGGTTTCTCCAGTATGACTGCCCCCAAGAGTGACAGGCTGGTGACCCGAGGGACAAGTGCGCGGTCATCGGTGTCTGATATATACAAAACCCCGCCCCCCCGCCCCCTAGTTCGCGCGCACACGGGTCCCTCCTCCGCTACGCCGCTGGGGCTCGTCCGCCACCGGGAATCCTTCCAGAATCCGCCGGTGAAACTGCGGCTGGCTGCCCGAGGCCGCGGAGGGGCAGGAGCACGCACCCCCGGCCTCGCCCGGGTGTCCCAGGGCGAGCTCGGTGTGGCAGGGCGGTCCGCCCCCCTCCACAGAAATAGCGCCCGCTCCCCAGGCGCGGTGTGGCGTCTCTGTCAGCCCAGCCGGATTCTCCCCGCTTCGCTGGAGTGGAAAATAACGGCTTCAAACTTTGCAGAGAGGAGCCGGTGCCAGCACTTTAATTAACAGCCATCTTGGCCTATGAGCCTGGGCCACCGCCCCGCGCCTCCCGGGGCTAGCGGGTCGCGCCCCGGCCCCGCCCAGGTCCCCTCAGGAGAGGGACCCCCGCTGCGGCTCTCCGAGCCCCTTTATCCCCGAATGCCAGGGCCTGGCTGATTGGGGGACGGGTGCTGCCTGGGGACCCCTTTCCCCAGGTTCATCCCTAAGGACCTCCAGCCCTTCCACCCCACCCGCCCCCAACTGTCTAAATCCTGACAGTTGATGATTCTGGGGTTCAAGACCTGCGCGCCAGTCTCAGCTGGTGATTTTAGGCTAACTAGCGGCATCTCAGGGGAATTCTTCTGGAAAAGGGTTGTTGTAAGGATTAAATGAGTTATCACGAAGGTAGCAAAGCACTGGCCTCAGTATCTGACCCTTATTAGGCACCCAGTGTCTATGGATGTGAGAATTGGACTGTGAAGAAGGCTGAGTGCCGAAGAATTGATGCTTTTGAACTGTGGTGTTGGAGAAGACTCTTGAGAGTCCCTTGGACTGCAAGAAGATCCAACCAGTCCATTCTGAAGGAGATCAGCCCTGGGATTTCTTTGGAAGGAATGATGCTAGAGCTGAAACTCCAGTACTTTGGCCACCTCATGCAAAGAGTTGACTCATTGGAAAAGACTTTGATGCTGGGAGGGATTTGAGGCAGGAGGAGAGGGGGACGGCAGAGGATGAGATGGCTGGATGGTGTCACTGACTCAATGGACGTGAATCTGAGTGAACTCCGGGAGCTGGTGATGGACAGGAAGGCCTGGCGTGCTGCGTGCGATTCATTGGGTCGCAAAGAGTCGGACACGACTGAGCGACTGAACTGAACTGAACTGAAAGGGTCCTATATAATTATTTCACATTAAGGCCCTTCCACTCCGGGCATGGGGTCTCCTCCTGCCTTTTTTCCTACAAATTGCTGTGCTGGTGCTAGGAGAGGAGGACAATGGCCTACTGTGCGCCTGGATTCAGAGACAGGACTAGATGAGTGAGGAAGGAACCCAGGAGTTCTGGCTCCCAGGCCTCTTCTTCAACCACATGCCAAGCCCAGGGATCCAGGTTTT
Organism: Capricornis sumatraensis; assembly: GCF_032405125.1. NCBI lineage: Eukaryota > Metazoa > Chordata > Mammalia > Artiodactyla > Bovidae > Capricornis > Capricornis sumatraensis. Next base: position 94,801,340 of record NC_091076.1, read on the forward strand.
CAGCAGAGGAAAGAGGTGAGCCCCAAGGAAGGGAGGAGGGGAGTGCCATCTGTAGATGGGATACTGCCCATGCTGGGAGCTAAAGGTCCAGCTAGGCTTTCCTTCCTCCTGCACCCCCCGTCATTCCAGAGGTGAGGCAGGAGTCCTGGGCATTGGTGGGGGAGTATGGTGGATGCAGGAAAGTGGGTAAGGCTCTTCTTTGATGCACGGCTGACATCAGGAAGCTGGGTGGTAGTTCTGTGGTATTTTGGGGTTCTTTGAATGAATGTGAGTGGGTGTGAATGTGTAAGAGACTGTTTGCGTTAGTGTGTGTCTGGGTTTGTGAGTGATGAAAGGCAGTGCAGTGCCCTGACTCATTGGCTGGCAAATCTGCGTTCATTTATTCACTCAGTAAACATTTACTGAAAGCACCTAGCTGGGCCCTGGGAGGTGGTAGTGGTGGTGTGTCCCCAAATCCTAAGCAGTATTCCTGAGGCACTCACATTTTGGCAGGGGAAAAAGGCAGAAAGAAATGACAAATACTATGATAATGATGAACTTCTAAAAAGTACTTACTAAGTACAAGATATTTTATTTATTTTAATTGGAGCTAATTACATTACAGTATTGTGGCAGTTTTTGCCATACATTGACATAAACCAGCCACGGGTAAAGTACAAGATTAAAAAAAATATTATTTACTTATTTGACTGGGCCAGGTCTTAGTTGTGGCATGTGAACTCTTAATTGCAGCATGTAGGATCTAGTTCCCTGGCCAGGGATCAAACCCAGGACCCCATGCATTGGGAGCAAAGAGTCTTAGCCACTGGACCACCAGGGACATCCCTAAGTATGAGACCTTGTTCTAAGCACTTTACGTGGATTATCTCATTTAAATTTAACAGCCTATTAATAATAAGTTAAGAACTATTACATAGCTTATATTAACTATTACATAGCTTGTATCAATAACCCCAAGTAGATACTATTATTTCCCCCCTTGTACAGCTGAGGAAACTAAGGCTTGGGTAGAGGTTTGCCCTAGGTATTCTGAGGTACCCATGGAAAACTCCCTGCCCAGAGGACTCTACAGGAGAGGTATTATTTTTCCCATTTGTTTATTCATCCATTTGCCCATCTCCATTTATTCTATAAGCCCATATTGGTTGATCTCATATTATCACAAGATGTAGTGGTGAGCATGAAAAGTCTTCTGACCCTGTGTAGTTACAGCATATGGTAGAAACTTGGATACTTAAACAAACAACTGCTATCTAACTGGACGTGCTGCCTGGGAATGTGTGGGATGCTATAGGAACATGCAGCAGTGATGGCTAAATTAATGTGGAGGTGGGGAATCATGGGAAGCTTCCTGGAGGAGGTGATATTTATGCTAAAGCCTGATGAAAGGATAGCACTGGTGAAGGGGATGGCTGCCAGAGACGGAAGAGAGAGGGAGGGAGGGAGGGAGGGAGGGAGGGAGGGAGGAAAGATTATTGCAGGCAAAGGGAAGAGCATGTTCTGAGGACAAGCTTGCAGGGCCTCATGGGCTGTGACAAGAGATGTATAATTTATCCAAAGGGCAATTAGAAACTATTGAAGAGTGTCGGGTGAGTGGTATCAGACTTTTTCAGATTAGAAGGATCACATTGGCTACTGTGGGGAGCAGGGATTAAAACAGAAGTGAGAGCTTATAGTGGCCTGATCTGGATGGGATGGGGGTGGAACAGGGAGCAGGAGACTTGCAGATTTCTGGAAAGATTAGGAAATGTTTATGAAATTGATGAAGGGTGGATGAGTGGTTTTGCCATTACCTGGGTACCAATATGTACCAGACACTTTATGTACTCTTTCACTTAATACTCACTAAAAGTGTAAGGAATAATAAGCATTGTCATCTTTACATTGGAGATGAGGATACTGAGGCTCAGAGAGGTGAAGGTATTTCCCTGAGATCACACAGCTAGGAGGAGAGAAAGTCAGAATTAGAACTTGGGTCTGTTTGACCTTGAGTCGGGGCTCTTCACCACTTAGCCCAACAGGTGCATACCTGGTGGATAAACCAAGGATAGATCCTTTAGGGATGAAGAACAGCTTGAGTTAAGGCTCAGTTGTATAAAAGGGCATATTTATGGTTTTTGGATGATGCCACTGGTCTACAGTCCTGTCTTGGGCAGAATGGGAAACTGGGCACCAAGAGGCAGAGACTGGCTATCAATGCCCAGTTAGGCCCCCAACTTGCCTTATGTGTTTGGAGAAGTCTATCACATTGCAGGGCTTCCATTTCTTTCTGTGGGCTGGAGAATTGTCCAGGGCAGCTCTGAGAGGCTGTGGTTCTCTTTAAAAGAAAACTCATTGTCATCTGTTAAAATATTTAAAATCCCTTCATGACATTTCAACTCAGACACTTGCAGATCCTCCAGAGGAAAAGCCTCCATAATCGCAGTCCCTCTTTAGAGAGGGGACATTTGGGAGAATGGAAGTTGTATTGTCATTTGGTGGGGAGGCAGGACACACCAGGCTGGGACTCAGGTTGGTGAGGAACCTCCTTCAGGAGCCCCTCTCCCAGCCCCATATCCTAGGAGGAGAGAGTAGGATGAAGTGGTCCGAGCCCAGGTACCCAGGTCACGGGCAGGTTTTCTGATGCTCCTTTGCCAAAGGACTCTGGGTTTCCTGCCTGAAGCTTCTAGGGACATGTCCAGCCCTGGGCCCCCTCCCTCGCCCTCCCTTTCTGATGGGCAGGCCATCCCAATCCAGCTCCAGGGAGGCAGCGCTGAAAAGGCCCCGGCTGTGGGAGGGGAGACCTAATCGGAGGGGCCGTCTCCCCTCAGCCCAGCCTGCATCTCCCAGCTGCATGTATAAGTAATGAGGTTCTGCAGCCCCAACAGGAACCAATATAATGGCGGGTGCGCGGGGTCAGCCTGAGAGACAGATAGCGGGACGCAGGAGTGACAGGCAGTGCAATTATGCTGAGCCTCTTGCAAAGGCAGCAGAGGGAAGGCCCCGCCCGGCCAGCGCAGTGCACGGGCTTCCCACCTCCTCTGGCAGGCCTCAGCTCCCCCAGAGCCCCCAAATCCCCCAGACTCAAGTCGGGGAAGACAGGGAGGAGGAGTCCTGGGGAGAGGGCGGAGGAGGAGGGACCTGGCTGATGGGGGCTTTCCTGCCTCCTGGGGAAGACACTCCCAGGCCTAAAGATGGGGGTGTAAGGGAGAAAGCCTCCTGCTCCCCAGGAAGACTGTGGAGGGCTTTCTCCTGGGAAGCCCTCCCTCTTCTAGAAAAAACCTTTCCTTGCATTCTCACCCAGGAAAACTAGAACTTAGGGTCTAAAAAGGTCTTAGAGAAGTCTTCTTCTACAGACAGGGACACCAAGGCCCAAAGAGGGGAACTGGCTGGCCCAAGGTCATTGGCCAGTCTGAGACAGAGTCAAATGGGACCTGCGGGGGCTCTTCTTAGGACCCCACTGGTGGCGGTCAGGGAGCAAGGAGAAGAAGATTGATTGCTCACCCACATCCTGGGTAATCCCCAAAGGCCCTCTGAGGGCAGTAGTGGAGGGTGGAGCTCAGAGAAGGGGGTGGAACTCTGGCTGCAGTATTCTTGGAGAGTCCAAGTCAGCCAGGGGTGGGAGGTGGCCCAGCCTCCCTTCCGTGTTCAGAGAGGGGTCTTTGAGCACCTCATCTTCGTACATTTGAGAACAGGAGTGACTGAGAGGGGATCTCTGAGGTGGCAGAGCTACAAGGGCAGTGGAACAGAGCAGTGGGTGTTTAGGAAATGTTGGTTAAACGCACCCTGACGGTGCCAGCTTCGTGGACATGCAACTTGTTTACTGACAGAGGCCTGCACTCAGAAGGGACCTGCACTTGGTTTAATTCTCTGCTAGCACCACCTTGAAGTTCTTAACAATTTTTGATCATGCAACTCCACATTTTCATTTCATTCTGGGGCCAGTTAATTTTGCAGGTGGTCCTGCCCTGAAACAAGGCAGCCTGCCTCCTCCTTGTTCCAACATTACCCCCAGAGGCCCCAGGCGGAGGGAAGCACAGAGCGAGGAGAAGCTGGTGTTCGATGAGCTACTGGGGGGTCCCCACCCCCTCAAAGCCTGACCCTTTCAATGACCCAGGTTGGGGGCGTGTTTGGAGAGGGATGTCTGGCCACAAGACTTCTGGTCCCAGCAGGAGTTCCCTGTGTCTTGGGAAGATGTGGCCCCTCCGCTTAGTCCCATCCCTGCCGGCTCAAGTAGGAGGAACTGGTGGAGAGAGGGAGGCTTAATTAGCAACCCCAGCCAGGCAGCAGGCGGTGGGCACAGAGCAGGCTGACTTTTCCAGCTATAGATCCGCTCTCTGGGAGAGGCACTAGCCGGCTGGCTTAGGCTCTGGCTGGACTATTTTAGGAATATTCTTAACTCTTCCCATACCACTGCCAACACTGGACTTCTCTTCCAGAGGGCATGCCCGCTCTGGGCTGTCTTTCTCCTGTTCCCTCCGCCCCGACCCTGGCCCCTGCTCTTCCTTTCTGGCAGCTGGAAGGACAGTTTTCTGGGGGTGGGGCTGGGTGCCTTTTGCCAAGGAAAGTGCCCATCTGTGGCCCCTGAACCCTGCACCCCTCCCTCTCCTCCTCATCACAGCTCTGGCCTAAGGAGATTGTCCATTTTCAGCATCATCCAGCCCTTTCTTCTCATCTTGTGAAAGCGGGATAGTTAGGCTCCCCGACCCTAGTGAAAACAGCTGGTCTGGGCCCCCGGGAGGGAGATGGGAAGCCACAGGGCAGCAGCACCTGCCGGCCTGACTTCGATGCTGCATTAGCTTTGTGTTTCCAGCTGGGTGTTCCACGCAGCAGCCAGAGCCCCCACAATATTGTGGAGGTCCCTGTCCTTCTTTTTCTCCCACTCCAGTGTCTTGACTTCCTGGACAGACCTACACCAGAATGTAGGTATCACCTGGGCAAGGCCAAGGGGAGTCCCACGGGCCAGGAAGGTCCAGTATGAAGAAATCAGAAATTCTAGCCAAGATGGGGAGGCGAGCTCAGCTTGCAGGAGTTCCTGTCTGCCTGTGCTGGGACGCCCCGGACGCCTAGGACTGTAGGGCCACTCTCCAGGCACGTGCCCTGTAGGACTAGGAGCTGGAAGCTGGGAAAACTTGCTTTGGTCATCCAGGCACATGACTGATGACTCCACACATTTGCCAGAGGACCTGTGGTGTGTCTGACTCTGTGCTGGGTGCCAGCTATGGAGGAAATAATCAATAATCAATCTCTCAGTAATCAATAATCAATCTCTGCCTGACAAGGCCTACTTTCTTGAGCTGGTTCTCCAGGGTGTCTGACCACCAGCCTGGGCCATGGTGTTGAACGGTCCCACCCAGCCCCTCTTTCTCCCCGTTCCCACGAGCAACCCAGCTCTGAAAGTGACAAGGGGTGGCGCCTGAGATCAGGTGAGCATGCTTAAGCTGTCCTCAGGGGCTACTGAGGGGGCTCTTGTGATGGGGAGGGGTGACTGACAGCGAGTCCTCTAGCCTCCAGTTTAGAAAGATCCAGATGGATTTAACAAGGTTGTTGTCCTGGGGAAGATTTTGAGTGAAGAGAAAAAATACCTTCCAGGGACTCGGGGAAAATTCTCTGTGTTTTTTCAAAAGTAAGACCCCTTGGGACTTCCCTGGCGGTCCAGTGGTTAAGACTCTGTGCTTCCAAGGCAGGAAGTGCGGGTTCGATCCCTGGTTGGGGAACTAGGATCTTGCATGAGCACGCGGTGGCCAAAAAAGGAAAAAAAGTAAGACCGCCGTCCCGTTAGGCTTCCCTAATGGCTCAAACGGTGAGGAATCTGCCTGCAATGTGGCAGACCAAGGGTCGATCCCTGGGTTGGGAAGATCCCCTGGAGGAGGGCATGGCAACCCACTCCAGTATTCTGGCTTGGAGAATCCCCATGGACAAAGGGGCCTAGTGGGCTACAGTCCATGGCGTCTCAAAGAGCTGGACACAGCTGAGTGACTAAGCAGAGCACAGCACCCTCCCCTCACCTCGAATGAGAGACTTGAACAGGAGGCAGCAGATTGGCTGTGAAGCTTCCCCTCTCCATCTGGTGGGCGAGGTACAGGCTTCCTGAGGTTGAGGCCTCAGGGAGAGGATTTCTGGCTCCATAGTCCCTGAGGAAGACACTGGGGTGCCTAGGCTAACCTGTGGCTTAACTAGGAGCTGAAAGCGGGGGCCCTGGGGGTCCTGTCTCTCCAGGGCAGTCCCCTCTTTCTCCCCCACATTCCCTCCCCTTCAGCTTCCAGGCTGGGAGCCCCAGCTGGTGGAGAATGTCTTGTTCTTCAGCAGCTGGGATTTGTAAATATTTATAGGAACATGGAACCGATCAGTGGCTGACAGGCCCAAGGAGCGGGCAGGGGCCCTGTGTGGAGCTCAGTGACTTCACCCTGCCTTCCCCACCCCCTGACCTGATTTGAGGGAGCCCAGCCGGGATGGCAGAGATGGGGGTGATCACATTGGGTGGGGGCTGGCCGCCTCCACACTGAGACACCCCACCTCAGAGGATGTATGTCTATCTGCCGCCCCCCCACCTCCCGGGCTCTGCTTCCACCCTCAGAGTCACTCCCGCATGGTCAAATCCTGGCACCCTCACCCCAGCCCACTGGTGCATCCACGCAGCCATCACCGTGCTGACTCTGCCCTCACACACAGCCTCGAAAGACTTGTCCATTCAGTGCCACGTGCAGGCACGCACACGCACACTTTCTAACTCCCACATCCATGTTGATGCTTGCTCTCACACACACCTGCTTTACACACACACCAGTTCACACTCACAAACCCAGTGGAGCCCCAGATCCCAGTTACTCCTCACAGGTCTTAATCAGAGGTCCTGGGAGAGAGCCTCTTGTTTTCTGTCTGAGGGGTGTGTGTGTGTGTGTGTGTGTGTGTGTGTGCGTGCGTGTGTAGCAGGAGGGAATAGGCCCTGAGGTCAGGGGGTAAGGGAGAGGGAGAAGGTATGGACTAACAGCCCCTCAGAGCTGCTAACAGCCCATAACTGAAGGAAGACAGAGGCAAAGGCAGGCCAAGGGAATGGAGATGGACAAGGGTCAAGGAAGACCGGGTGGGAACTGGGGACAGAGGGCCCCCTCCCTCCATGAGAAGCTGTCACGTCGCTGCTCCAGTGGCCCGTGAGACCAGCACCAACCCCCAGCTGGAGCCTCTCCCCTCTGGATCTTGTCACTGTGGTTTTGCTTTGCTGCTTGGGCAGCCGGGAGTGGTGACAAGCAGGGAAGACAGTGCCCAGGGCAGCAAGCTGTGCCACTCCAGCCTGGCTGCCAACTCACCCATCAGTGCCCATCTCATCACCCACAGGGACCCAGATGAGACCAGTGACCTGCCTGGCTGTCCTTACCTCTCAGGGCCACAGAGGAGGAGGGAGGCAACCAGATCCCCCTCCTGCCAAAGCAGGCAGTGAAACCAAACCTTGTCCAGGCCCTCCGGCCTGGGCTCGGGAAGCAGGGCCTACTCTCTGCTCCCGGGATTCCCTGGATCCAGCGGACGTGGACAGGAACCCGCACCTGAGGCAGGGGCTTGAGGGAAGGAAAGTCACTGGGAGGAACTAAACATATCTTTGGCATAAACTTGTATGCTATTTGCTTTCCTGCTCGCACAATGATGTCCCCACACTTTGCCCCTGGGTGCTGAGTTAAATAATCATCTTGCTCGCCGTGGGTTCGTCTCAGGGTATTAGTTCTGGGGCATCAATCAGTCAATTTGTGCTCTGCCATCTGGGAGCAACCATTTCTATAAAATTAGAAAGGCAAACAAATAATAATAATGAAAAGCTTGGAAAATGGGGAAACTTAGGCCAACTGCTGTTTTCCTGTTTTCTTAGTTGCCAGTGCAGCTTTCCACCCCTGTTTTGAGGTCCTGATTAATTCATGCTTTCATGGATTCATTCACGTATCTGCTCAACAGCCGTTACTCATGCAGGTGCCAGGCCGTGTGCTGCATTCTGGGAGCCAGGGCAAACACCAGGCAAGGTTCTAGCCTGCACAGTGTTTTCGTGGGTATGTGCACGCTCAGTCATTCAGTCCTGTACGACTCTTTGCGACCCCATGGACTGTGGCCCGCCAGGCTCCTCTGTCCATGGGATTTTCCAAGCAAGAATACTGGAGTGGGTTGTCATTTCCTCCTCCAGGGGATCTTCCTGACCCCGGGATAGAACTCGAGTCTCCTGGCAGGCAGATTCGTTACCACTGAGGCACCTGGGAAACCCACACATGTGTTTAGAGTCAATCAAAGAAGATAAACACATGACAAAGCCTGGTGCCCCCAGGAGGCCAGGAAGCAATATCTAGGGACCCCACCTGGCTCTTGTCCCCGCTTAGCTGGTGGTCCAGTGGTTGAGAATCTGTGCTTCTAATGTATGGGGCATGGGTTTGAGCCCTGGTCAGGGAGCTAAGCTCTCACATGCGTGCACCCAGCCCAGCCAAAAACACACGAAAAAACAGACAACAAATCCAGATGTCCTGCTCTCGCAGCCGAATGTTGTGAAAATGACACAGAGTCCCTCTCTCATTCCAGGATCCAAGCCCTTCTCATCCCTCTCCACCTCTGCAGGTCTGCCTTCTTGGGTAGCCATGCCTGCTAAGCATGGCGGAAAGAGTGTAAATGTGAGACTGACTCTTGGCTTGGACACCCACTGCCCGGGTGACCTCAAGCAAACCGTTCATCGAGTCGCAGTTTCCTTCTCTTTTTAAAATGCAGGACCTCCCTGGTGGTCCAGTGCAAGGTCCTGCCTTGCAATGCAGAGGATACCAGTTGGATCCCTGGTTGGAGAACTAAGATCCCATGTGCCACAGAGCAACTAAGCCCCCATGCCACAACTACTGAGCCCACGTACCACAACCAGAGAGTCTGTGCACTGCAACAAAATATCCACGTGATGTCGCGAAGACCTCTGCGCTGCAACTAAGACCCAACAGGGCTAAATAAATAAATACTGCTGCTGCTGCTGCTAAGTCACGCCAGTTGTGTCCGACTCTGTGTGACCTATTTATTTATTTATCTAAATAAATACTAATAGATAATAAATAAAACGCAGTGACTTAAACCTGTCACAGGGGTACCCTTAGCATCAAAGGAGATTAAGTATATAAAACACCAAAGATTAAGTGTATAAAGCACCAATACAGCTGATATTACGTATATCAAGCCTGGCACACTGTGGGGGCCTCAACTCATGCTAGCCTCTTCTTCTACCCTTTGCTGGAAGTCTGCACTGCCTCTCTCCTCACTGGCAGGGGGAGGAAACTGAGGGGAGGTTTGGGGCTTGGGAAATCCTGACAGTCATGCACCAGGAATCTGCGCTTCATGCAGTCCTCCCAGGAAGTCCAGTTCTCCTCCGAGGGAAGACTCTTATTTGCAGGTAAGAAGATTGGAGAGATCTGGCTTTGTCTCTTGGACCACCTGCACATCCCAGAAAACAGCCCCTTTCTTCATTCTGTGTCCACGCCCTCTGGCTCTCAAGTATAAACAAGCATTCTTGTGTGTGTGGTGGTTGTGGGATGGTGGTGGTGATGATGATGGTGAAGTTGGTGATGGAGGTGACAGTTCTGGTGATAATGGTATTGGGTGGTGGTGATGCCGGTGATGGTGGAGGTGACGAAGGTATTGGTAAGGGTGGTGATGGTGAAGGGGTGAGGCAGGTGATGGTGGAGGCTATGCTGCGTTGGTGGGGCTGGTGATGTTGGTGAAGCTGGCGATGGAGATGATGGTGGAGGTGAAAATAGTACTGACGGGGATGGTGCAGTGATGGTGAAGGTGGTGATGGAGGGTGATGGTGCTGATGGTGGAGGTGACGGTGGAGGTAAAGACGGTATTGGTGGGGGTGGGGTGATGATGATGGAAGTGATGGTGGAGGTAATAATAGTTTGAGTGGTAGAGGTAGTGATAGCGGTGGTAGGAGCTCATTTCAGAATCCTGTGCTCAGATTTTTGACAGCTGGAAGAAGCCTAGTTCCCGCTGATCTGTTGAGGGCCTACTACGTACCAGGCCCTGTGGGGCTCACTTCATTTCCACAGCAGTGCACAGAGATCGCTGTCTCCTCTTACAGATAAGGACACTGAGTTCAGAGAGAACAAGTGACCTGGCTACCAGCTCACAGCTAGTAAGACATGGAAAGGTACTTAAGCCCTGGGTCCTTTGACTCCTAGCCCCAGGTTCCTTCTTACGCCACATGGACAGTAGGGAACTGGAGACCCAGAGAGGTTAATTGATTTACCCAAGGTCGTGCAGCAGTGAGACGCAGAGCCTAGCTGTTTTCTCTGTTCCAGATCTCAGCAGGGGCAGAGGTCTCACTCAGGAGGATGGAAGGACCTCCAGTGTATCCCCCTGCAGCCCTGACAGAGGCCCAGAGCCCGGCCCTCATCAGGCCGCCAGGGCAGCTTCTGTATCTACCCCCTGTCCTCCTGTGACCCTCTACACTGTCAATTCCAGTCTGCTTCCCCAGCCTCAGAGTGAGAGTGACAGACGCCCAGCTGCCGCCTGACCCGTTACACTTGACACCCCTCCCCCAGATCTGACCGTGGGCTCCTCTGGCCTGCTCCCTGGGCTGCAGCCACTCGGACTGGCACTGAGCTGGAGGGATGGAAACTGACACCCTCCACCCTCACCCCTGTTTGAGCTCTGAGGTGGTGAGCATGGGGGTCTGGTCTTCATCCTTTTCTGGTTCTGGATCTTAGTCTCCTGCTTGGGAAAAAAAAAAAAATGGGTAGCTCCACCTTGGCCCCCAGGAATTAGTGAGAAAGGGAAGAGGAGACAAAGAATGGTGACCAGGTGGCACACTGTCCAAGGCTCCCTCCCCCAAGAAGCCTGCCAGGACTCATTCCATACAGTTCCACTCTCTCTAACCCCTTCGATCATCCCTTCAGTCTCAAAGCTATGTGTCTGACTCTGTCTGAGTCACAGTGATGATGGTGGTGGAGATGATGGTGATGGTGGTGATCAGAGTAAGGCGGGGCCTCCTGGAGGGAAGGGGGTTGACTGGTCACTATCTTCCTCTATATCTTCCCCCACTTCTTTAGTAATAGCTACTATAATTGAGTGTCATTCACAAAATAGGTGCATGCTCGGTACTTTATATGTAACAGTTCATTTAACCTTCCCAACAACCCAATGAGGCAGGTACTAAAATTTTAGAGATGAGACAGCTGAGGTAGAGTGAGGTTAAGTAACTTGCCCAAGATCAACAACTAGCAAATAGCAGAGCCTAGACTCAGACCCAGCCCCCACCAGAGTCTTCTTTTTAAACTTTTTATTTTGTATTGGGGTATAACTAATTAAAAGACGCTTGCTCCTTGGAAGAAAAGCTATGACAAACCTAGAGAGCATATAAAAAGCAGAGACATTATTTTGCCAACAAAAGTCTGTCTAGTCAAAGCTATGATTTTTCCAGTAGTCATGTATGAATGTGAGAGTTCAACTATAAAGAAAGCTGAGCGCTGAAGAATTGATGCTTTTGAACTGTGGTGTTGGAGAAGACTCTTGAGCATTCCTTGGACTGCAAGGAGGTCAAACCTAGTCAGTCCTAAAGGAAATCAATCATGGATATTCATTGGAAGGACTGATGCTGAAGCTGAAACTCCAATGCTTTGGCCACCTGATGGGAAGAACTGACTCACTGGAAAAGACCCTGATACTGGGAAAGATTGAAGGCAGGAGGAGAAGGGGACAACAGAGGATGAGATGGTTGGATGGCGTTACCAATGAGATGGACATGAGTTTGAGTAAGCTCTGGGAGTTGGTGATGAACAGGGAAGCCTGGTGTGCTGCAGTCCATGGGGTTGCAAAGAATCGGACACGACTGAGTGACTGAACTGAACTGAACTCATAACTAATGAACACAGTTGGGATAGTTTCAGGTAAACAGCAAAGGGACTCACATACACATGTATCCATTCTCCCCCAAACTCCCCTCCCATACAGGCTGCCACACAACGTTGAGCAGAGTTCCATGTGCTATACAGTAGGTCCTTGTTGGCTATCCACTTTATTTATTTATGGCCGCACTGGATCGTCATTGCTGTGCTTGGGCTTTCTCTAGGTTTGGTAAGTGGGGGCTACTCTCTAGTCGTGGTGTGGGGCTTCTCATTACAGTGGCTTCTTTGTTGTGACGCACACAGGCTCCAGTAGTTGCAGCTCTTGAGTTCCAGAGAGGAGGCTCAGTAGTTGTGGTGCAGGGGCTTAGTTGCCCATGGTATGTGGGATCTTCCTGGGCCAGGGATCAAATCTGTGTCCCCTGCATTGCAAGGTAGATTCTTAACCACTGGACCCCCAGGGAAGCCCTGGTTATCCATTTTAAATATAGCAGAGTGTATATGTCCACCCCAAACCTTCTATCCCTTGCCCCCATCCTTCCCCTCACGACCTACAGCCAGTAAGTTCATTCTCCAAGTCTAGGTCTGTTTCTGTTTTACGAGTCAGTTCATTTGTATCATTTCTTTAAAGGATGTCACACAGTATTTCTCCTTCTCTGTCTGACCTACTTCATTCGCTCAGTGTGACAATCTCTAGGTCCATGCATGCATGGTGCAAATGGCATTGTTTCATTCTTTTTTTAATGGCCGAATAATATTCCATTGTATGTATGTACCACATCGTCTTTATCCATTCTTCTGTCAATGGACATTAGGCTGCTTCCATGTCTTGGCTATCGTAAACAGTGCTGCAATGAACACCTGGGTACATGTATCCTTTTGGATCATGGTTTTCTTCAGATACATGCCCAGGAATGGGAATGCAGGGTCATATGGTAGTTCTATTTTTAGTTTTTAAGGAGCTCCCCCTCCATTCTGTTCTCCATAGGGGCTGTACCAATTTACATCCCCAACAATAGTACGGGAGGGCTCCCTTCTCTCCATACCCTCTACAGCATTTATTCTTTGTGGATTTGTTGATGATGGCCATTTTGACTGGCCCTACCAGAGACTTGACTCCTGCCCTCTACTTCTGCTTTCAGAGGGCACAAGGGAGGAGAGCTGGTGGGTAAGTATGTGTGTATGTCTGGGACTTTGGGGGGCTCTGCTGTCGTGGGGTTTCCATGGCCAGCAGGGTCATTCTATTTTCTTGCCTTAACATCTCTCAGGAGCCCTGCCAGGGAAGGTGAGGATCATGGGGTGGGAGAGGGGCTGAGTTTCACCAGAGAGCAGTCACATGGGGAGGGTGAAGGGCTCTGCCTGGTCCATGGCAGGCGGCTCACCCCAGCTCCTGGCTCCGGCTCCCGTCCTCGGGAGCTCCATCCTGCTGGCCTCTCTCCCTCCCAGGATCTCATTATATCCCTAAGAGAAACTGACAGCCTCAATATCTTACTTTGCAAATATAGTTTATTCCTTCAATAAAGCCGCCTGCACAGGGGAATGTTTAAGCCCCGCTCTCCCCCGAGAGCCTCATTTGAATTTCTGAAGTCTTTAGTCGGCTCCTCCAATGGGGTGGCTGGGCAATGAAAACGCAGCCGCTTAGGGGTGTGGTCCGGTCTGGTCTCTGCCAGGACGCAAGAGCTGAACTGACCGAAAGAACCCTGGCTACCAGGATGCTGGGGGTAGGCGAAGGCAGGGAGGCCTTGGCATGGGCCTGAGCACCCAGGGACCCCTCCACAGAGAGTCTATGTTCAGGGACCTCTCGATAGCATCTTTTAGGTGAGGGTGGTCCCCCAGAGGCGCAGCCCACCGATCCTGGGGTGGTGAGGCCGCCCCCCGGCCTGATCCTTCTCTCTAGGACAGCCCCTACCCCTGGCCCCCATGGGAGTCTCTAATTAAAGGACCGGCACGCCCCTCGGGGACTCATTAGGCCCGCTGTGCAGAGAACATTTAATCATTGCTCAAAGCATCGATTGGAAAATCAATTTCTTTGTCTCTCCGCACGCGGCGCTGGAGAAGTGGGGGGAGCACTGACCTCCTTCTGCTGCCATGTAAAGTGCTGCACATTTAATCAGAGAACAGAAATCAATTAGCCACTTACGAGGTTGGCTTTAGTTACCGAGTCGGCATGGCCTGCGCCGCTGCTCAGTAACTGAGGGAGCGAATCTCCTTACTCCCCGCCTGACCAGCTGCTCCAGAGCATCCCACCAGCTCTCCGGGGTCCCCTTCCCAAACTGGATACCCATGGTTGAGACAGACTCCCCCAAGAGCCCCAAAGAAGTCCTGGGAAGGCTCCTGGAACCTCAAGCTCACAGTCACAGCCCCCCCAGGCTGACCCCCTTCCCTCTAACCTCGACTCCTGCGCTCAGCTCTTCAGTCCCATGAAGTGAAGTGGAGACACAGCAGAGGCCAGTTCAAATCTCAGCTTTGCTTCCTGCTAGCTCCAGCAACTTCAGGGAAATTTCTTGACCCTGCTGAGCCTCAGTTACCCTGGGGAGCACCTTACTCATGAAATGAGAGTAGTAACAGTACCTGCCTCACCAGAAGGGGTGAAAATTCTGAGACCGTCTGGAGCACCCGGCAGAGTTGAAGCTCAGAGAGAACCTTCCACTCACACCCACGGGGCAGGTGTGGTCGGGCAGTCAGGTGGATCAGAGAGGGGACAGTGAGAGGGTGGGGGGCTGGGGGGTCCCAGGGCTGCCCTCACCCTCCCATTTCCCATCACCTTCTGGGGGATTGACTCTGAGTCACGCCCACTCCCCCCTCCCACCTGTGCAGCCTCACCTGAGATAAGTCCCCCTGGTCCCCACCCCCACCCCACAGTTTCGGGGGTACAAGCTTTCCGGCGACGTCTCACGCACCCAGAGTTACACACAGCCAATTACACAGAGTTGTACACAGCCTGCACGCCCCATTACACACAGTTTCACAGAGTTTCTCCCACAGTTTCAGCCCCAGCTTCGTCTCCCGCAGTGACACACACCGCCTCCTGCAACCACACACTGCCCCCCGCCCCCACCCGACGCTCGCAGACACGTGGTCGCTCTCAGGCTCACCTGCTGGCCCCCTACCCCACAGAAGTGCACACCGGAGGCACACGTGCTTACACACGCACACACACACACGCACGCTCACTCCCGTTCCGTAATAATATTAGACATGCCATTTCTTTTGCATGACAGTTCCAGTGGAGATGCTCAGAGCTGTCACTTGGATGAAAAATAATGCATAATCCTCGTCTTCCTTCCTTCCCTTCCCTTCCCTTTCTTTCTTCCCTGTTTAATGAGCTCCTAAAAATATTCCTTGCTGTCTCGCCACTGCCACCAAGGCTGTGGGCTAAGTGTGAGTCAAGCCTCCCTACCCCCTGCCCCCCCCAACCCCTCCCCTGATCCCCTGGATGGGCTGCTGCAGGGTGAAAGGTCAAGGGCGACCTCAGGGCCTGGCCAAGCCAAGGTCAGGCAGAAGAACTCTCTTCCACCCCAGAGGCCTCCCCAAATCTCTGGCTCCCTACTGCTCCTCCCCCTCCTAGCTAGGCCACCGGAACTGGGCAGGGAGAGGCAGGGGAGACATGGGTGGGAAGACAGGCAGGAGCTGCCCTCCGGTACCTGACCAATTTCAGGTAGCTCCAGACCAATTTCACAGGAGCCCCTTTATCACCTCTCCCACCTCTGAGGGAGAGGCCTGCGCTTAGCTGAGGTCCCTTCTCCACCTCCCTGCACTCCTGCCTCACTCTGCTTCCCAGGACTCCTTCCCAGAGGAGAAAGGAGGAAGGGACTCCTCTGAAGCCCCAGCTTCTACTTGCGCCTGAGCCAACCCTGCTGGGCAAACTGCAATTGTCACAACATTCTCCAATTCATCCTTCAAGCCCCAGACCAAAGTCACCTCCTCCGTGAAGTCTCCTTGATTCACATGGAAGAACATGCTGTACACACTTTAATAATATTAAACATACTGAGAAGAGGCCGTTGCATGTCTTGCCCAATGGGAACTTTGTCTCTCTGTGGGACTCTCTCTACTCTGTGTTTTATTTCCTCATTTCCATGGGTCACTCTCACCCTATTTAAGCCCCTTCAGGCTGCGAAGTGGGCCTTGCCTGCTTGGAAAGATGGACAGATGGGAGGTGATGTGAAGAGAGGAGCTCAGGGTCATGAGTCAGGGGCCTGAATGCTCACCTGGTTTCTCTGAACATTCACTGTGACTTTGGGAAATGCAGAAGCCCTCTCTGAGCCTCAGTTTCTCTATCTGTAAAATGGGAGCGTGGAACTGTGCGGTGTCTGAGGTCTCTGGCAGCTCCAGCAATCCTCATTCTACAGTTCTCCGTAGCGTCAGATGGAGTAACCCTGTCTGCAGCCTCTGGGACCGGGGGACTGTGGTGAGCCTGCAGGGGCCATCGCCACAGCTGTCTGGGCTGGGCTTTGTTTCCTCGCCTTTCCTCTGCCTCCCTCCTCTTCTATTGTTTCTTCGTTCATCTCCTTAATTCCACTTCTACATCTTCCTTTCCTTCTCTGTAGACCCCCGCCTTTTTTTTTTTTTTTTTTTCACGTTTTCAGGGCCTGCATCCTACCCTTTAGGAGCTCAGAGCTAGTGCCCCCGCCTTTGCCTCCCTTCCCTTCCCCGGTCCCACCTGCTTCAAAAGCCCCCTCCCATGGGCCTCCCCATCTCCTCCCAGCAGCTCCAGTCCCGAAAGGTTAAGCTAATAGCAGCTCCTTTCCCATCAGCTGCTCTTGTTTGCTCTACATAATTGCAGGAGAAGGGGGCTGGGAGAGGGACCAGACCCTCTGAGTGGTAACGGGTATAGAGGGAGGGGGCTGTGCAGCCTTGTCCCCTGGAAGGGGGGCCCTGTGGGCAGGTGGCACTTGTGAGGACAGAATGGTGGGCTGTGTGGGAGCTGATCACATGGGGCAAGGATTGGGCAGAAGGCCCAGCAGTGGCAGAGCTGCCTGGAGAAGGGGGAATGGATCCAGAGAAGAGTGTCAGAGACCTTGCTGCTCCTGGGCAGGAAATAATAGCAACAATAAGAGTCATGAGGACTTCCCTGGTGGTCCAGTAGCTAAGAGTCCGAGCTCCCAATGCAGGGTGCCCAGGGTTCTATCCCTGGTCTGGGAACTAGATCCCACTTGCTGCAACTAAGACCTGATGCAGTCAAATACATTTATAAATAAAAATAAGTATTAAAATAAACAGAGAAACAAAAAGCAGGAGTCATGAGTCATGTTTCCCAAGCACTTCCTACGTGCCAGGCACTTTACTGGCTTTATCTCCCTGGTCTTCACAACAACCCCAGGAGGCAGTTTAGCTCTTGTGTCCTTTTATCTTCTTGTGCCCATTTTACAGAAAACTGAGGCTCCAGGAGGTAAAACTGTTGCCCAAGGTCACGTGTTGCTGCTTCGTGGCAAAGCCTCAAGATACTGCTCTGTATCATTCCATCTGCTCAGAGAGGGTCAGCGCTTACTGGGACCCAGGGGGCCTTTGGGTCCAATCCACCCGTCGTCCAGAGGGATAGAGGGAAAGGGACTTGCCCAGAGTCCCAGAACAAGTTGTCACTGCAGCTGGGCTAGGGATTTGAGTCTGATGCAGAGGGCACGTCTCCCCATTTAAACCTGTCCCCCTGGAGATTTCCTGTGGCTGGGATGCTCAGGAGACGGGGGATGAGGGAGACCCACGGACCTCCCTGGGAAGAGGGCATGGACCCCAAGCAGGCGTAGCGTGCACACGTGTGCTCCGTAAAGGAGGCACACCCGGAGAATGCCACCTCTTGGCCAGGGAGCGGCGGTCCTGGCCTCCTGCTGGTTTGAGCATCTTCAATAATTCATCAGGGACAGAGCTGTGAGCAGAGGATGGGGTGAGGAGTGGCACAGCCAGCGGTGCTGAATTTGGGCCAGCACTGGAAAGGTGGAGACCGGAAGTCAGCATGCCTGGTCCTCAGCCTGAGCCCTCTCAGCTGCAGACCTGGGGCCATGCTGGCCTCCACCTTCCTGCCTCCGCTCTCAGGTTTGGGGCACTGCCTATCTGCTCCAATCAGGACAACTTGCCTCTTGTTTTCTGCCCCACGGATGGATACTCTGGGGGTAGGCCCTGTTTCCCCCTTTAGACTTGAGGGCTCCCCACGGCAGAGACGATATCTCTTCCATCAAATCGGGCTCCCAGGGCAGGAACTGAGTCTTCCCCATTAGACCAACCTTCACCTAAGGCAGAGATCGTGCTTCCCCCATCAGATTCCTCCCCGCCCCCAGCCTCTGCCCCTGTGATCTGATGGTCGCAGCAGCTCTAGCTTTAGCTCCAACCTGAACCCCACCCCCAGCCCCACCTCCCAGCAGTGAGTTATCCCGTCCCTTCCTGGCTTCTGCCCAAGGGCCGACCAGTGTTTTCATTCCAGGTACCTGTTACCCACGGGAGCACTCTCCCAAGTTGTCACTCTTCCTTGAGCCTGGCCCCTTAGCCAGGATGGTCAACAGAGCCACCACGCCTTGCTTTTCATGGGAACCATCCAAATGCCCCTGGCTGGTTACGGTCATTTCCCACCATTTGCATCACTCAGGGGACCCTGATGACCATATAGGGGCAGGGCTGGTGGCCTCAGAGACCATCTTTTTTGGGAGGAGGGTCTTCCAAACTCTACTTGGACACCTCCAGGCCATGGCATTCAGTGCCTCTGGAAGTAGGGAAGCTTTTTCTTATGGAGACAGCCTGGTTTTCTGGAGGAATTGTCCCCACTGGAAGCCAAAATCCATCTCCTTGTGATTGCCCTATGCTAACCTGGTGTTCCCTTCATGTCTGCCTACAAATCTGTGGCTTTTCCAAAGCTGGAGTGCTCCATTCAAGAATGGCATCTCATGGCCTACCGGGGGGGGGGGGGTGCCCCAACACCCACATCTGCAGCTCATTATGTGCCCAGGAGCATGTCCTCCCCCTCCCCACTCAGCACTGTAAGGGGCAGCTGTGGAGGGCCAGGTGAGCAGATGGTCTCATTTGTATTCTGAGTGGCCAGGCTCCACCATCGCTTTTTCTATGAGAACCCCATCCTCTCCCCCGATTCCATCTTTTGAAACTTCTCCCAGCAGCATCAATAATGGGAATCGATTCATCAATGAGCATCCTGGCCTTGAGGCCCACAGCCCCTGTGGAGCTTTGCTGCATCCCTAAGCACTCCAGCTCCCAACCTGCTCCATCCCCCATGCCCCAGGCATTGCTTCTAGGTTGGCCACAATCCCGAGAGACTAAGCCCCCCACCTCCGCCCCAGGACAGCTTTGCTATGACTAAGCCAGGAGTGTAGCCTGGGGCTGGAGGAGGCCCTGGGGCAGGGAATCAGGAGCTGAGCTTCAGCTGCTTTATCAGTTACCATGCAAAGTCACACAGAGCGTGCCATGCCCTCAGACTGGAAACTGACCACTTTGTCCTGGTGGCTCAGACTGTAAAGCATCTGCCTACAGTGCACGAGACCCGGGTTCAATCCCTGGGTCGGGAACATCTCCTGGAGAAGAAAATGGCAACCCACTCCAGTATTCTGGCCTGGAAAATCCCATGGACAGAGGAACCTGGAAGGCTACAGTCCGTGGGGTCACAAAGATTCGAACACTACTGAGTGACTTCATTTTCACTTTTCTTCACATACTCACTCTTCAATATCTACTCTTCATTTTTAAACTTACTTTATTTTAGTGTTAGCTGTGCTAGGTCTTCGTTGCTGAGTTCGGGCTTTTTCTAGTTGCGGTGTGCAGGCTTCTCATCGCGGTGGCTTCTCATGTTGCGGTGCATGGGCTCAGTAGTTGTGACACCTAGGCTTAGTTGCTCTGAGGTATATGAGATCTTCCAGGACCAGGGATCGAACTTGTATCCCCTGCACTGGCAGGCAGATTCTTAACCACTGGACCACCAAGGAGATCCCAACATCTACCTCTTAACACTGACTAATCAAGTGAGAGTACTGACCCAGCAGTACTGACCACCTGTCACCCAGCTCAGGCTCCCAATACTGATGACCCAACGAACTGTCCAATATCTGCCACTCCTATTGGCCTGACATCAATGTGCTTTGCTGTTCAGTTGCTCAGTCGTGTCCAACTTTTTGTGATCCCATGGACTGCAGTGCCCCAGACGTCCCTGTCCTTCACCATCTCCCAGAGCTTGCTCAAACTCATGTCCATTGAGTCCATGATGCCATCCAACCATCTCATCCTCTGTCATCCCCTTCTCCTCCTACCTTCAATCTTTCCCTGCATCAGGGTCTTTTCCTCTTTGCATTAGGTGGCCAAAATATTGGAGCTTCAGCTTTAAGATCAGTATTTCCAATGAATGTTCAGAGTTGATTCCCTTTAGTATTGATCAGTTTGATCTCCTTGCAGTCCAAGGGACTCTCAAGAGTCTTCTCCAGCACCACAGTTTGAAGGCATCAATTCTTTGGCGCTCAGCCATTTTTATTGTCCAGCTGTCATATCTGTACATGACTACTGGAAAAACCATAGCTTCGACTATTCAGACCTTAATAGGCAAAGTAATGTCTCTTAATTTTAATAAGCTATCTAGGTTTGTCATAGCTTTTCTTCCAGGGAACAAGCGTCTTTTGATTTCATGGCTACAGTCACCATCTGCAGTGATTTTGGAGCCCAGGAATATAAAGTTTATCACTGTTTCCATTTTTTCCCCATCTACTTGCCATGAAGTAATGGGACCAGATGCCATGATCTTAGTTTTCTGAATGCTGAGTTTTAAGCCAGGCTTTTCACTCTCCTCTTTCACCTTCATCAGGAGGCCCTTTACTTCCTTTTTGCTTTCTGCCATAATGGTAGTGTTATCTGCATATCTGAGATTACTGATGTTTCCCTCAGCAATCTTGATTCCAGCTTGTGCTTCATCCAGCCCGGCATTTTGCATGATGTATTCTGCATATAAGTTAAATAAGCAGGCTAATACATTCTTTTAACACTGGCCACACATCACCAACGTGTTTACCTCAATATCCAGGAATGACCCTCTGTACAGATCTCTCAAACTAACCACCTAGGTTGACCCCTCTTCACTGTTGTAAGATGCTACCTAACAAGGTCCCCACTCCCATCACTGACTACTTGCTGTTGCTTTCTGCTGGACTCTGTGCTTTTGCAGCTCTTCAGATGTCTGCTGGTCACAGTTAGACTGCCCTAACCCTGACCAGCACTAATCTGAACTTCCGCCAGCTCCTGGGACCCATCCGGTCAGCCTGCAGTGGCGCCTTTGGGTCTCTTGTCCTGTTCCTCTCCATCTGACCAGCCCAACAACTCATCCAAGCCAGCACTGCAGAGCGTGATTGGGAAGGGCTTTTCTCACTGTCCCTGAGCTGTCCTCAGAGAAGTCTGGCTGCTGCTTGCTAGACACCTCCATCACCCTCCCAACTCCCAAGTTAGGATGTTAGTTGCTAGAAGTGACCATCTATGGAAGGTCATGGCTCGAGGCAGGGCTGAAAAGTCCCAAGATTGCTTCCCTGGGGACCTCCCTGGTGGTCCAGTGACTAAGACTCTGCCCTCCCAATGCAGGGTCCCAGGTTCAATCCCTAGTCAGGGAGCTAGATTCCACACACAACAACCAAAGATCATGACTGCCAGAATGAAAATTGGAGATCCCCTGTGCTGAAACAAACCCAACACAGCCAAGTAAAAAATAAACAATACACAAACAAATACTCAGAAAAAAAGATTGCCTCTGTTGATGTGAACTGTAGGTGGAAGGGGGCACCTTCCATGCCCACTTCCTCCCAGACCCAGACTCCAAGGAGAATGAGTCGGGGGAGGCTCTGAGAAGGGGTAGAGGATAAATGCAGAGGGGGCCTGTCAGGGCAGGGGATGGGCGCTGAACTGGCCAAGGGGAGGAGGAAGCAAGGAGCTAAGAAACGGCGAGGACAGGAAAGAAGATGAGAGGGGGCAGCAGGCACAGCTGTCAGCACGTGGCCTGTGTGCTGCCCAGCCCCTGCCGTCTGTCCTGCTGCCCTTACTTAATAGAAGGCTCCGTGGAGACTCCAGCAGGCTACTGCATGTGATCCCCCTTCATCAAATCCTCAGAATCGGGGCCATTAATTAATTGAGGGAGCAGCTGCTCTGGGGCCAAGTGACAGGAAATCACTCTGTCCCTGGAAGCTCTGGTCCAGCCCTGGCCTCAGGGTTGGGCAGCTGTCTGTCCATCCTCATCTTCTGCAGGGCCATCCAGGGACCTGCGTGAGCCAACTGCTGCTGCTGCTGCTAAGTTGCTTCAGTAGTGTCCGACTCTGTGCAACCCCATAGACGACCTCCTACCAGGCTCCTCTGTCCCTGGGATTCTCCAGGCAAGAACACTGGAGTGGGTTGCCATTTCCTTCTCCAATGCATGAAAGTGAAAAGTGAAAGTGAAGTCGCTCAGCATGTCCAACTCTTCGTGACCCCATGGACTGCAGCCTACCAGGCTCCTCCATCCATGGGATTTTCCAGGCAAGAGTACTGGAGTGGAGTGAGCCAACTGCAATCCCTGCCTACTGCCGTCCTTGGTACCAGGGCCCAGGAGAATCCATATCCCAGATGGGAAACCAGAACCTGGATTTGATTCTGATAGGCTATTGTATCCACGGTGAAGTCACATCCTTCAGTTTCTTTCTTTCTTTAAAAAATGTTTTATTTATTTATGGCCATTTTGGGTCTTCGTTGCTGCCCGCTGTCTTCCTAGTTGTGGCAAGCAGGGACTACTCTCTAGGTGTGATGCGCAGGCTACTCATTGCAGCGGCTTCTCTTGTTGCAGAGCACGGGACTGTAAAGCGAGTGCTCAGCAGTCGTGGTGCACGGGCTCAGTTGCTCCTCAGTATGTGGGATCTGCCCGGACCAGTGATCGAACCCGTGTCCCCTACATTGGCAGGCAGGGTTCTTAACCACTGAACCACCAGGGAAGTCCATGTCCTTCGGTTTCCCCATCATTCCAATGAGGAGGCTCAGTTCCTCCCTCGAGGAACTTTGCTGCCCCAGGCCCCCCGAGTGGTGATGTCCGGGCTCCTCCCTTCCCTTCCTGGGCATGGCCCCAAGGCTGAGCCTGGTAAAGTCTCTTGTATTCTGGACACTTTTTCTGCTCTCTAGCCCCATCTTGGGGTCCCAAGGAGAGTCACTGTCTGCCCAGGTGGTTGGAGGGGTGGGATGGTGGGGATCGGGACTTGGCTTGAAAGGAGGGTGGGCTCTCAGGGGTGGAAAGCTGCCCAGGGTCTGCTGGCTCGGAACAGAGGGTAAATCAGGGAAAACATGGGGGTGTTTTTGAGCTGAAGGAATTGGAACTGGAGGAAAAGAAGACTGAGCAGGAGTCAAGATACCTGTCACCCCAGACGTTGGGGCAGAAACTCCTAGTGTGATGCCAGGACTGCTTCCATCACTAGAACTTTCTGAGCAGGTTTAGTTGCTAACTCGTATCTGACTCTTGTGACTCCAGGGACTGTAGCCTGCCAGGCTTCTCTGTTCGTGGAATTTTCCAAACAAGAATACTGGACTGGGTTGCTATTTCCTTCTCCGGGGGATCTTCCTGACCCAGGGATCGAACCTGCATCTCCTGCATTGACAGGTGGAGTCTTTACTGCTAGCAGGGAAGGGAGCTGGCAGGGAAGCCCTGCTGCTGTGGTACCTTCTAGCTCCACGACTCTCTGAGGCCTAAGACTGACCACGGAGCAAACACTTGCTGTGCTGTCTGCTGTGGGGGTGAGGAGGATGAGATGGTTAAAACGTGGCCCCTGGGAATCCCCCGGTGGTCCAGCAATTAGGACTTTGTGCTTTCACTGCTGAGGGCCTGGGTTCGATTGACCCCTGGTCGGTGAACTGAGATCCCACAAACCCCTCAGCATAGTCAAAAAAAAAAAAAAAAGTTGGCCCCTGACGACCAGGTCCCTGCTTTTCCACACTCTTGACGAAGAAACCACAGGAGTGCAGCATTTTATGGACCTCTGTGTGTTAACATTCACACTCACACACACTCAAGGGAGGTGGCAGGAGTGAAGTGTGGGTCCTGTGTGGGTCCGACCACAGGAAGTCAAGAAAAGAAGGAGGCTGCCAACATCCAGGAGGTATCAGCTGGAGGCAAGAGTCAGTTGAGTCTGGGTCTTCAGGACTGCATAAGACATGGATGAGCTGATGGAAAAGACCCTCCAAGAAGAGAAAACAGCCTTGCAGACAAGGAAGGGAAGCTGGGAAACCCTGGGGGGGAACATGGAACCAGTTCTAAGAAGCCTAGCGTGCAGGCGAAACTGAAGGAAGTGGGTAGGGGACCTCCCGAATACTCTTTCACGGCATGAACGTTATTTTCTTTCCTCTGGCCGCGGCATGCAGCCTGCGGCCCAACCAAGGGTAGAACCCCAGCCGCAGAGTGAAAGCTCGGAATCCTAATCACTAGCCCTCTAGGAAAGTCCCTGAACACTACTTCCTAATCCCCAAATCAGAGCATTGGTGTGATTGGTCGGGTGTGCTTCAGGGCCTGATGGGGCCAGATGTTTGAAATATGGGTCATCTTGGAAAAGCAGACACGTTTGGCTGTGGAATGTTTATTTCTTGTGTCTTTTTCCACTCTGCCCTGTGGCAGGTCACACCAGTTAGATTCTGGGGCCTCTCTTCCAGGAAACCTCATCCCCAGAGGCAGACAGAAGTGGGAGTGTGACTCTCCTAGGCACACAGTCAGGGCCTTTACCAGCCTGCCTTCGGCTGAGCTGCCCTTTCCACTTCTCTAGTTAAAACCCAGTCCTGTTCCTGCTGGTCCCAGGGCTCCCCCCAACAGGACAGAAATCAATGAGCAATTTGCTGCTATTTGTAGATCTCCTTTCTCTGCCGGCCCTCGACCCCAGCCAGTCCTGACCAGCTTCGGCCCTGCCTCCCTCTTCAGTCAGATGAACTGGCAATGCGCCCGGCCACGTGCGACTTGGCACCTGGTACCTGGGGGTGGGGATGTGGTAGAGGTGGGAATGGATCACAGTCTGGAGGCCGCTGTGGCGGGCAGAGCAGATTCTCTCCCTGCGTAAACTCCTGAGAATCCAGAGGAAATAAGGACACGGCAAAGGACTGACTGTTGTCACAGCAAAGGAATCTGTTGTTGTTGTTTTTAATTTTGCTTATCTGGCTGTGCCGGGTCTTAGTTGTGACAAGCGGGATCTTTAGTGGCCTTCATGTGAACTCTTAGCAGCAGATTGTGGAATCTAGTTCCCTGACCAGGGATCAAACCTGAGCCCTCTGCACTGGGAGCACGGAGTCTTAGCCACTGGATCCTGGGATCTGTAGTTTTAAACTAATCGTATTTCTTTCTATTTGACTTGCTGGGTCTTCACTGCTGTGCAGACTTTTCTCTAGCTGCAGGGAGCAGGGGCTACTCTCTAGTGGTGGTGCGCAGGCTTCTCACTGTGGCAGCTTCTCTTGCTGTGGAGCTCCGGCTCTGGGGCGCTCAGGCCTCAGGAGTTGTGGCACGTGGGCTCAGTAGTTACGGCTCATGGGTTCTAGAACATGAGCCCAGTGGTTGTGGCATTAGCTTAGTTGCTCCGTGGCAGGTGGGATCTTCCCAGATCAGGGATCAAACCCGTGTCTTCTGAACTGGCAGGTGGACTCTTCACCGCTGAACCACCAGGAAAGCCCTGGAATCTGTATTTGTAAACTGCCCCCCGAGGGATGCAGATGGGGCTGGTACAGGTATTGCTGGGAAATTAACAGCATCGGCCGTTGGCAGCCTCCTTTCCACCTGCTAGCTGTGTGGTCTCACTGACCTTCTCGATGTCTCAGCCTCCCCATCTGTAAAATGAGGGCAACAGTAGCTCCAGCCTCCGAGGCTTATCCAGAGGATTAACAGGGAAAATACAGGCACAGGGCTTAATTCAAAGCCTACTACTTAATAGGCATTCAATAAATGATTGATGACCATAGCAAGCAAGTCTGAGGTCTCTGAGCACCAGTACACTGGCTTTCCTTGGGGGTCCCTGAGTGGGTAAGCCTGGTACCTGCCCCAGAGCAGAGAGCCCATGCCCCCTCCCACTACAGTGAAGGCCCATTACCAGTCCCTGGGTGGTGGATGGGAGAGGGAATATACAGGAGTGGACTGGACCTCTTGGTATGGAAGGAAAAAAACTTTGTCTCCCTGAGGGTTTCCAGTCCACCCATCAGGATGCTACTTTAGGAAGCTTACAGAGATGCTTCCTTTTGGATGGGTCAAGGAGGGGGCCCAAGGGGAAAGTAGAGACTCCCAGGTGGTCAGTTCCCAAGGTTACAGAGAAAGCCATAAGGCACCTGGGGTGGTGGTGGGAGGGGGAGGGACAGTAAGGCCAGTGAAAGCTGGATGCTTCCTTTTTGTGGGGGCAGGTAATCAATTGTAGAACCAGGGCCCTTCTCTTGCTCAAAGGGGTGACCACTGCATGCTGCGTGCTAAGTCACATCAGTTGTGTCCCATTCTTTGCAACCCCATGGACTATAGCCTGCCAGGCTCCTCTGTCCATGGGATTCTCCAGGCAAGAATACTGGAGCGGGCTGCCATTTTCTCCTCCAGGGGATCTTCCCGACTCAGGGATGGAACCTGCGTCGCTTGCATCTCCTGCATTGGCAGGTGGGTTCTTTACCACTAGTGCCACTGGGAAGCCCAAGTGGCCTGCCACTGAACTGCTATGGCCTCGAGAGACCCAGGGTATGATAGTTATAGGTGTGGATTTTAGTTCAGCTTACCTGGGTTTCTTTTTTCAACTTTATTGAAGCATCATTTACATACGATAAAATGTACACATTTGAAGTGTTCAATCTGATGTTCCGACAAATTTATGTGCACCATACATCAGGATATAGAACACTTTCATCATCCCCAAAAGCTCCCTCGTGCCCCTTCCCAGTAGATCCCCACCCTCCCCCGAGCCCCAGGCAACTACTGATCTGCTTTCTGTCACTATAGATTAGATTTGTCTTTTCTAGAGTTTCATATAAATGGAATTATGTAATATGTACTCTTGGCATCTGGCTGCTTTTCACTTTTCATGAGTTTATGAGATTCATCCGCGTTGTTGTTTGGCCAGTAGTTTATACCTTTTTATTGCTGCGTATGATCCCACTGTTGGAATATATGACAATGTGGCCACCTGTTGCTGGACATTTGTGTTGTTTCCAGGTTTGGACTGCTGTGAATTAAGCTGCTACACACATGGCTGGACAAGTCTGTGTGTGAAGGTGTTTTCTGGGTGTGTGGAATGACTGGGGCGTATGGTAATTGTATGTTTGACTTTTAAAGAAGCTGATCAACTTTCCTAGAGTAGTTGTACCACTGAACATTTCTATTCTTGGCCTAGGAGAGTTTCAGTTGTTCTCAACAACCTCAACAACACTTAGCATGGTAGTCTTCTAACGGATGTGTGGTGGTAGCTGTTGTGGTTTTCATGTGCATTTCCATGATAATGAGTGATGTCAAATATCTCTTTCGTGTGCATGTCGGCCATCCTGTATCTTTTTTGGGCCATTTAAAAATTAGATGGTTTGTGGGGAATTCCCTGGCAGTTCAGTGGTCAGGGCTTGGTGCCTTCACTCATGCAGCCCGGGTTCCATCCCTGGTCGGGGAACTAAGATCCTGCAAGCTACTTGGTGTGATCAAAAAGAAAAAAAAATTAGATTGTATTCTTGTCACTGAGTCGTGAACGTTCTATGGCTATATGCATTGTCACATGTACTTGTATTTTTTCGTACCTTTGCCAGATATATGTATTGTAAATATTTTCTCCTTGGCTGTGGCTTGCCGTATTATTTTCTTAGCTGTCTATATCTTGATTCTGCTATTTCTATGTGTGCAGTCTTGAGCAAGGAGCAGTCTTTTCTGACCCTCAGTTTCGACGTCAGTAAAATGGGGATAATAGGAGTAGAGTACAGAAGTGTTGAACTGGCATCACCGACTCAATAGGCATGAACTTGAGCAAACCCCAGGAGATGCTGAAGGACAGGGAGTTCATGGGGTCGAAACGAGTCGGACGTGACTGACGGAACAGTAGCAACAACACAAGTGTGTGACATGTAACTGAGTTCCGGTGTGTGCGGTGCTGGAAGCCAGAGGAGGTCCTGATGCTCCTTCTGCTACTGTCCTCAGGCAGTCGACGGCCACTCCTTCACCCTCATGGATCTGGCCCTGATAGCGTCATCTCTTTTCTGTCCACCTGACTCCTGAGGACCCCAAGGCAGGGGCGGGATGAGGGCAGGATGACTTGTGTCATCATCCCACGTGAAGCTGGGCCTCCATCCATCCTGGTTGTTGGCCAGATACAAGATTTGGGGTCCACAAGGTTCAGAGCCCAGGGGTCCACCATCTCGGAACTTCAGAGAGCGGGAAAATGTCTGAGAACCCACAACTCCTACCCATAATTGTTCATGCACACCCACAACTCCTTAGTCACCAAACCTACACCCACCCAGGCATGCCACCCCCTCGAACTCCACCAGGCACCTGCACAGACTCACTCACACTAGGAGGGAAGGCAGTGACCGCCTCCTCCCAGCTTCTCTTGCCACTGATCTGGAATGGCGGGCTTACTGGCCAGACCATCTATAATTCAGAGGTTTGACTCAAAATAGTTCAACTCAGGTTCAGCCTCTTGGATAGGAGAGGAGGAGTAGCAAGAGTTAAGAAGGGGTGGAGACAATGACCCCGAGGAAGAGTCTGGAGTCTGCCTCCCACCCTGGGCAGAGCCTCCTGGAGAGAGCAGGGAGCTTCAAGGGCTGCCTGTAAGTGTCCCTTCCCAAGGTGAGGGGACCCTCTTCTCCCTTCGCCTCTCACATCCCCAAATCCTCCAACCTGGGGAGACAAGGTCCCCTGAGGGCCAGCAGAGAGCTTCACTGTCCACATCAGGCCATTCATACCTGCTGGGCCCTGGAGTCTCCAGCTGTGTGTCTCCAGCTCCCTGACACTGGGTCCAGGGTGAGAGGGACACTTCTTAGTTCTCAGGCATCTTTGTCCCAGGCCTCCTGTCTGACCGCACCAATCAATCAGTTGATAAGTCCACAAATATTTACTGAGGCCTTGGGCGGGCAAGGCTGGGCCCTAGGACATCAGAGGGCACACAGGCTGTGCACAGAGAGGCTCACAACTTGCTGAGAAGGCAGAACATTCACAGAAAGAACAAGGACAGGTCAGGGAGGGACAGGCCACCGGGATCAGGGACAGGGGCTACAGGAAGGTGACTGGCTGAAGGGCTGACATGAATCAGGCCTCTTGGATGAAGGGTCAGATATGGGGAGACAGGAAGGCAGAAGGCAGTAGTATGATCCGGATGAGGGGGTAGAAGGTACGAGGCTGTCTGGATGCTAATGAGAGGATTGGCTGATGGAACCAGGGTCTTGTGAGGACATCACAAGGCCAGCCTGGCAGGTCCTTCACCCTTCCGTAATTCAGCAAGGACAGGGACCACACCAAATACAGTTCCTTGAGATTTTCACCCAACATTCTGTCACATGGTGTTAACCACTTTGCTTTGGAGTCAGCCTGCTTGCGTTCAAATCCTGACACAGCGACTTCACTGCCCCATCACCTTGGGCAAATGGCATAAATGTGCTTGTTTCCTCACCAGTGACAAGGGTAATAATAGGACTTACCTCCTGGCCTTGCTGAAGAGATAAATCAGGGATGCACAGATGGGACTTCCCTGGCGGCTCAGTGGTATGGAATCCGCCTGCCAATGCAGGGAACACAGGTTCAACCCTTGGTCCAGGAAGATTCCACAGGCCGCGGAGCAACTAAGCCTGTGGCCCACCACAACTGAGCCGGAGCTCTAGAGCCCATGCTCCACAACAAGAGAGGAGCCTCTATTTGCTACAACTAGAGAAAGCCAGCGCAGCAACAAAGACCCAGTGCAGCCAAAAAGAAAACAAATAAATACAAAATATTTTTTTAAAAAAGAAGACATGTACAAATGGTGGTCATCTCCGATGCTTTCCCAACCTGTCCAGAGTAGTGGTACAGAGTGCCTCCAGTACCCAGGTAGCTGACCAGGGGAGGGCGCTATTACCCAAAGGTAAAGAGATGGTGAAAGTCAGTCGTGTGTGCGACTCTTTGCGACCCCATGGGCTATATACAGTCCATGGAATGGAGTGGGTAGCCTTTCCCTTCTCCAGGGGATCTGGAAAGAGATGATGCTGCTGGACAGAAACCAAGAGGGCTTCCTGGCAGAGGAGGCCTTCACGCTGTGATTTGATTCAAAGCATCTGACTCCAGAGCTCTTCTAGGCAAAGCGGAACTTTGAGACTTTGCAGAAAAGATGGTGAAGAAATAAGGCCTCAGGCACTCAGGAGCCATCTGTCTCAAGAGGACAAAGCCAGGTGGACTTCTGGCGGGAAGGGGGTCTGAACTGGTCTGGCCGTGGGGAGGTTGGTGGTCTTTCTGAAGGACCACACAGCTGAGATGCACAGGGAAGAGAGGCAGAGAGAGAAAGGGAACCGGCACGTTCATGTTCACATCTGTGTCTCACAACACTCCATGGACAAGTGGGCTTAGCATTCTGGGGCCCATTTTCCTTGGGACACAATGCTCCCCATGGCACCGTGAGAATCTTATGCGGCTTTGCAATGGATTTGCTGTTTTCTCCCAGAGGAAAGTCAAAGTGTGTGCTTTGGCCCTGGGTTTCAGAGGGCTCCCTCCCTCCTCTCCACCCCAGTCTCCATCCATCTCTTGGGGCCTCTGGCTCGGTCTCTCCATCACTCTCTGCCCCTACGTCTCTGAGTTTCACTAATTTTGTCTTTCCTCTGTCTCACCCTCCCTCCCTCGTGCCAAGTCTCTTCCATCTTCTCTACCTCTCCTCTGCTCTCCAGGGGCCTCCCCCCACTCCGCACTCTCGTTCTGGGACTAGACACAGCTAGGGAGTGGGGAGGAGGGGTGCCTGCCTCTGAAGGGCCCACCCCACGGCCAGCCCTATCGATTAGGGGTTTCTTCAGAGGAGGGGAGACATCAATGACTCCACGACAAGCCTCGCTAGCGCTGCTAATATTAGCCCGGGAAGGCAGCTCACTGATGGATTAGGAGAAATTAAGAATTCAAATTCTGTAATTTGAATTGGAGGCCGCTGCTTGCTGACAGCTCATACTTCCCCAGAAATTAATGAGTGAAGGAGGGATGGCAGCGCTGGTTTTCCTCTTTGACAATATAATTTTCCCCTGTGATCTGCGCCTTTGAAACTCCATTCCTGAGCAGGAGGGTGGGGACCTGTTTGTCTCAGATCTCATTCCTTCAGCCTCCTGGATCCCAGGAGCTCCTGGGAGCCAGGTTCCTGATTTCCCACAGAGCGCTGGGCTTCTGCCTGCTGATGCTCTTGTGAGGCCAGCCCAGGGGACCCCAGAAAGACAGGTTGAGGGGCACAGGCAGACCTTGCTTCCTGTCCCTCATAGCTTTGCATGACCCCGGAAGTGTTTGAACCTGTTTTTCAGCTCAGGACCCTAATCTGTAAAATGGAGATCATAAAATTCACCCCCTCCCCTGGGGTAGGGAGTTGTGAGGCACAAAATGTGAACATGAACATGATGCTTACTTTCTTTCTCTCCCTGCCCCTTCTCCCAGTGCGTCTCAGCTGGGAGGTCCCTCAGAAAGCCCACCAACCTCCCCACGGCCAAACTAAGCCCAGACACACTTCCTGCAGGAAGTCCACCTGGCTTCATTGTATTGAGACTGATGGCTCCTGAGACCTTGAGGCCTTTTTTTCCCCACCATCTTTTCTGTGAAGTCTCAAAACTCCAGGCTATTCTGGGAAGGGATGTCCTGTCTTTTAGAAGCTTGTCAGCTTCTCCCAGGAGGAACTGGTCCCGTACCTAATAGCCAGTAGGTGATTAATAACTGGTGAAAGAATTTAATGGACTGTTTATATACCCTCTGCACCTGCCTCACCGTTCCTCTGCCTGTGCCCACCAAGTGCCTGGAGAATGCTTATTGATGACTGGCAGGTGTTGGGGTCCACCATGGCCTGGCCAGTCCTCACTGCATCCCAGGTGCCCACGTCTTGGGGGTGATGTGCAGAGGGGCACATTCACTCCTGCTGTGAGTAGCTCCCCAGAGCACAGTCTCCAGAATGGCAGCTTGGAAGCAGTTTTTTTGTTTTTTTTTTTAAGTGCCAACCTGTTGTTTGTTAAGGCAACGGGTGAAAGTCCCTCCTTGAGACACACGGAGGTGGAGTTAAAGGCGGACCTTCAGACTTCCCTGCTGGTCCAGTGGCTGAGAATTTACCTGCCAGGCTTCCCTGGTTGCTCACTAATAAAGAATCTGCCTACCAATGCAGGAGAATGGGTTTCATCCCTGGTCTGGGAAGATCCCACATGCCACAGGGCAACAAAGCCCATGCACCACAACTACTGAGCCAGGGCTCTGGAGCCCGTGAGCCATAACTTCTGAGCCCACAAGCCCTAGAGCCTGTGCTCCGCAATAAGAGAAGCCACCACCACGAGAAGCCTGCACACCAAAACTAGAGAGCAGCCGCTGCTCAACGTAACCAGAGAACGCCTGCACACAGCAAATGACCTAGCACAGTCAAAAATAAATGATAGATAGATCATCTTTTTAACATGGTGGCCCTTCCCATGTCTCTCCTCCAGACCCTTCAACTGTGGGCACACCCGCCCTTGCCCCCCTGCTCCAACCCCAGGCTCCATCTCTCTACCTAGCAACTGGCTGAGCTCCGGCCCAGGGATGGGGAGGGACCCTATAGCTGCTGGGGAAGAAAGGCTCTGCAAGGCTTAGAGGAGCCCACAGGTCCCCTTGGAATTGGCCACCCAGAATCTAGGGTGGGACTTCCCCAGCCTCATGGATGACGCACAGAGAATTAGTTGAAAGGGCTTCCCAGGTGGCACTAGTGGTAAAGAACCCACTTGCCAATGCTGGTAGATCTGAGATGCCGGTTCGATCCCTGGATCAGGAAGATCCCCTGGAGAAGGGCATGGCACCCCATTCCAGTACTTCTGCTTGCAGAATCTCATGGACAGAGGAGCCTGGTGGGCTACAGTCCGTGGGGTTGCAAAGAGTTGGATGTAACTGAAGCAACTTAACACAGCACACAACTTCAAGCTTTAGAGCTGGGAGGGACCTTCGGGGTCACCTGGGACCAACTGTCTCTTTGACAAGCTGGGGAAATTGAGGCTCAGAAAGATTAGCCAGTAGTCAAATCTCAACTATTTAACAGGCGGAAAATCGGCCGAGTGATCCCTGGAGCAAATAATCCCAAATCCCGCTAGAAAGCTCTGCAGGCTTCTGAAGAATCAGGTGTTCTTTCCAATTCTGCTTCCTCAGGGCTAGTACTGGAGCAAAAGTTTACCCCCAAGTGGGCTGGAGCTGGAGGCAGAGAAATAAGGTTGGCAAAAAAGCAGTTTTCTAAGAGACTCAGGCGGTGCTTTGGGCAGGAAATGGGGATGTGGGATTCTGTCTGCTCCCCCAACATGCTTGCCTGGGAAGCCCCCAACTACCACTAGCACCATGGCCCCTTTCCTGCTGAGGCTAACCCAGGATGCAGGTGAGCATCAGGGAGAGGGTGGGGGTCTGGGCAGTGGCTGAGAAGCTTCTATGGCCACTCAAGGCTCAGGGGCAGGTGGGCTTGCTGCCTGACACCCCCAGTCTGCTGCTGTGTCCTCGCCTGCCCCCTCATAGCCCCTCTGGTGCCCAAATCGCCTTTTCCCAGAACCAATTAAAACGGTGTTTGGAGCAAGGTTGCAATAGTCACATAATCATTTTCTCCAGTAAAGTTATGGGCTGGAGCCCGATTTGAAAGGTGAGCTGGTAACTGAACCTGAGGAGTGGCAATAGCAGAGGGGCTGAGGGCAGTGGAGGGGAGGGGGCGCTCTTCCTGGGGATCAAAGGCTCCTGATGGCCACTGCGCCTCCCACCGCAGCAGCCGGGGTGTCACAAACCCCGCTCCTGTTGTCCCCCGCCATCGCACTCTCTTCCTCTGGCTACCGATGTCTCCTGAGGCCCAAGGGCTCCCAGCCCACAAAAGAGGACAGCAGGTCCAGAGGCCACGTCATTAGGCTTTCTCAGCTCACAGGCCTAACTGAGGAGGCCACGTGGCCAAAATCTACCAAGCGGTTACGCAAAGCTAGGACCCCCACCAGGTCTTACTCTCCAGCCAGCGCTCTGTCTCCCCGCTAGGTCTCCTGTCTCCCCTGAAGGAGCCTCAGTACCCCGGAGCTACATCCTCCCCACCCTCCCCTGCCCGGCCCACTCCATCTCCCATGATTCCCTGGGCCAGTCCCGCCATATTCTCCCTGCAGAGGGAAGGGGAGGGGCTTAGCCCTTGGCTCCAGTCCAAGGGACCGTGCACGCGGTGTATTGCCTGCTTGACTCATGGCTGGAACGCCCACACTGGTCGCCTTGCTCTGTCCTTCCTCCCAGCCCTAGAAGGGGGACCAGAATACATTCCACTTGTGGTGATTCATTCATTTCTTTCTTCTTTCCTTCCTTCTGCACATGCTCATTATGTCCTTGCTGGGTGTGACGCCCTGAGCAAGAGGCAGGGATGAGCAGCGATGGAGACGGTGGCGCTGCCCTCATGGCCCAACGGCAAGTATGAATGACTTAACATCAGTGACTAGATAGGAGGGCCCTTCCCTACAGCTGGGTAGGCAAGGGACTTCCTGGCTGAAGGGAACTCTAAGCGGAGGACTCAAAGCTCCAAAAGGAAGTGTTTTCTCAAGATGAATTCAATGGCTGAGAAGCAAGGAGGAAAACCCAGTTGTCATCTAGGTAGGGCAAGCTAAAGTCTCCGTTTCCTCATTTCTAGAAATGAGCGCTGGCTCTGCCTCTCAAGATTCTGGAGAATATGGATACCGTTGTACTTTATGAGATGGAAGATTCCGTTCCACTGATTATCGTTGTTAATGCAGGGCATTTGTTCCCGAACCCAGACGAGGGGATAGAGTCTGGAGGAGGGGTGATTCAGTGGTCAGGGTTGGTGGTGGAGGCTGGCAGTATGGGGAACTGGAATTCTGCAGAGCCCTGTGGTTATTTGGGATTGAGAGCCAGCAACCAGGTCCAGGGGAAGTGCCTGGACCACATGCCTGGCTAGGAAGGCGTTCTGTGGGTGGGAGAAACCTCAGAATTGGCTCTGCTGGGAAGGCTAAGCCTGTCTCCTATGGTCAGGTCTGGTTTCCACACAGCCTGCTTGGTCTCGGCAGGCAAAGGCCTGGGAGTCAGAGTGAGACTCTGAGGGGGTCTAGTCCCCTTTCTGCCCCTCTCAGCCAATCAATACCTCCTGCCCGCCGCCCCCACCTTCAGCAGGTAGATGCTAACTGTATCATTCTGGAACTGACCCCTTGGCCCAGAGAGCCCCCAGGACATCCCTCACCCACCAGGGCTCTGGAGGAGACCTAGCCCTGGGCAAGGTTTGTGCTTCCCTTACCAGGGACACCAAACACTGAGCTTCCTGCCCCCTGGGCCCTCTTAAGCCCCTGCCCATGGCCCTGGTGGTTTCCTGGCACCACTGGCCTCCTGGTCAGCAGCTGCAGGGGTGAGTCACAGCGCTCATTAGAGCTTAATTAATCAATTGAGTTAATCAGACAGCTGAGATGTGCTGTGGTTGCAGATGGGAGCAGGAGGGAGAAGGAGCCAGAGCATGAAGGGCCGGGTCGGGTGAGCTGGGCTATTAGGGCCAGGGTTGGCAGCGGACGGAGCCTGGTGGGTTGGCAAGGGAGGAGGGCGCTGGCCACATCTGCACCTGAGGTCCCAGGGAAGGAGGATGAACGGGCTCAGGATGGGCGGCTCTGAAAGCTGCCCTTTGCTGGGTGCCAGAGACCGTGCGTGGGGAAGGAGAAAGCAAGACTCTTCCATCCCCACTTCCTCTCTCATTTTGTATCTTGTCACGTGTATCTCTGAGAGCTATTTGAAATCCTTATTTGATGGAATGGGGAGAGGAAAGAAAGGAAAAAAAAGAAAAAACAGAAAAGGTAGGTCCTCCCATTCTCAGTCTGATGGGGGAGGCCAGATGTCTACCGGGAACACAGATGAGATCCAGACTCAGAGACAGAGAGACACATGTCTCTCCCATCTAGCCACTCAGGCTCTCGACATCTGGACCTGGGGGGATGGGGAGGGACCAGACAGATCAGAGCCAAGGGCGGGCGGGAGTCCAGGAGGAGTCTTAGGAGGAAGGGAGCACTTGAGCAGGGTATACGTTGTGATTTGCAAAATGTGGCTTCATCTGTTTTTCTCTCTCACCCGACCTTGGTATTACCTTGGGGGCTTGGGGGAGGTGAGTGGGACGGGAAATGTGATGGTGGGAGATGGATTCAGAGAGGATTCAGGGACACCACCCTATAGGCCCTCCAGGGGCTTACAGTTTTCACTGGGTGACAAGCTAAGTGCTATCTGGTGACCCAGAGTCTGAGGTTGTGAGAGATGAGGGTCCAGGGCCTGGGACGCACAAAGGACCATGGGAGATGGACTAGAGGAACGCAGACACTCTGATGAGGCCGAGGAAGTCTTCATGGAGGAGGCGGCAATGTGAGCCAGGTCCTGCAGGCCTTGAGATTCCAGTTAAGTGGAGGGGTGGGGGGGGGGTGGAAAGGAAGGACGTCCCAGGAGGAGAAATGGCCGGGGCAGAGACAGGGAGTGTCGACCGTATATGGCAGGTTACTTGGAGCCACAAGCTGGGCTGGAAACAGATTCCTCTTTGTGGCAGGAAGAGAGGTCGAGATGTTAGGGGGGCTCTTTGAATGCCAAAGGCAGGAGTCCACAGTTGAATTTGGTAGGCACTGGCGTCATTGCCAGTCTCTAACTGGGAAGAATGGGCTAATAGCAGTTGGGTTTTTTTTTTCAGCCACACTGCACAGCATGCAGGATCTTAGTTCCCTGACCAGGGATAGAACCCACACCCCCTGCACTGACAGCGCAGAGTCCCAAGCACTGGACCACCAGAGAAGTCACTATAGCACTTTTGGAGAGAGGATGTCCACAGAGGCAGAACTGCGCGGGATGGAGCCAAGAGATCTGAAACAAGAGGGAGCGTGTGTGCACGTGGGTATATGTGTGTACATGTATGCGTGTGTGTATATGTAGTTGTGTGTGTGCTTAGTCAGTCATGTCTGACTCTTTGCAACCCCATGGACTGTAGCCCACCAGGCTCCTCTGTCCATGGGGATTCTGCAAGCCAGAATACTGGAGTGGGTTGCCATGCCCTCCTCCAGGGGATCTTCCCAACCCAGGGATCGAACCCAGGTCTCTTGCATTGCTGGTGGATTCTTCACCATCTGAGCCACCAGGGAAGCCTGTACATGTGGTTATACATATACATATTTGTGTGTCTATGTGAGTGTATGTGTGTATTTGTGAGTGTATGTGTGTATTTGTGAGTATATGTGTGAGTGTATGTGTGTATTTGTGAGTGTGTGTGTCTAGAGCAGTGGTTCTTATTCTTTCAGGAGTCACAGATGCCTCTGAGCCTTGACAAAAGCTTAGACCCTTAACTTAGAAAAAGCACAGACTCAAAGTTTTGCCTTCAGTGATGGGAACAGGAGATGTGTCCAGGCATCTCCTGAAGCTCGTTTGCTGGACCTCCTAGGATTCAGATCTCCTGAAATCCCAGCTCTCCCTTTTCGTTGCAGAGTCTGCAAAAGCTGTCACTGAAGGCTCATTGCAGCCCTTGGTCCCGGGGAGCCTGGCGCCTCTCCCCACATCCCTCCCCAGGCAGGACAATTCTGCAGCCAGGACTTCGGGAATCGGTGGGTAATAGGGGCTGGGGCCACTTGGGCACAGGCTCTGGTAAGAGCTCCAGACTGCCAGGCCCCCTTCCCTGGCTCCCAGCATCAGCAGACCCAGGAAGGCTGCCTCCCTGCCATCGCTCAAGTTGCCCTGAAACATTCCTGTTCATTCCTTTCAACAAATCCTAGTGCTGAAAGCAGCTGAAAAGCGAGACCCAGGTGTCCTGGCCCCAAAGCAGGGAACTCCCAGCTAAGCTGTTTCTGGGTTTGCTGGGTGACTCCTGGGGAATCACACCTTTTCTGGGCCTCCATCCTGGCCATCTTCCTGCAGCAGAAGTTGGCCTCCCCCAGGAGTTAGGGTGGGCCCTGCAGACTCTGCGAACATGCCCAGCAAAAGCCCCTCAGGGTGGGGTAGCCTTGGAAGGGACTCCTCTGTCCTCCCGCCTCACATTCTCTTTCCCACACCCCATGCTCACAGCTTCGGATGCATTGTGTAAGAAATCTTTCCACCCCTGCTGAAAAGGCGTTGATCAAGACCATCCCTTTGTCTTCGATCTCACAGCCAGGAAGCAGAAGCACCAGGACTGAAGAGTTTCCAAGTCCAGCTGGCAGGTTCTTCTCTCCACCCCAGGCTGCTCCGAGGGCCAGGGGTGGGGGGGGGTGGCCAGACAGGGAGCTCAGTGTCCACCCCAGCCCCAGGTCCTATCCAGGTCTGGGGACCTGCGGTGGGCTTACTGAGGGGAGGACCACTGCTGTCACTCCGCCTCCCCCAGGAAGCCCTCCTGGGGGTGCCCATTTGCAGCCACAAAATTGCCTTTCTAAAAAGGGGTGCTCTACCTTGCACTTCACAGGGGCCTCTCCCCACTGTTACGGCAACAGAAACCCCTTGCCTGTGAGCTTTTTGTTCTAGATCTATACTGGTCCAATATGTTGCCAGCGAAGGACAGGGAAGCCTGGCATGCTGCAGTCCATGCGTGCATGCTAATTCACTTCCACTATGTCGGACTCTTTGTGACACTATGGACTGTAGCCCATCAGGCCCCTCTGTCCACGGGATTCTCCAGGCAAGAATACTTGAGCGAGTTGCTGTCCCCTCCTCCAGGGGATCTTCCCAACCTAGGGATTGAACCTGTGTCTCAGTTGTCCGACACAACTGAGCGACTTCACTTTCACTTTTCACTTTCATGCATTGGAAAAGGAAATGGCAACCCACTCCAGTGTTCTTGCCTGGAGAATCCCAGGGATGGGGGAGCCTGGTGGGCTGCCGTCTGTGGGATCGCACAGAGTCGGACACGACTGAAGCGACTTAGCAGCAGCAGCAGTGCCACCTAAGAAGTCCAGAAAGAAGTCGCTCAGTCGTGTCTGACTCTTTTCAAACCTATGGACTGTAGCCCACCAGGCTCCTCCATCCATGGAATTTCCCAGGCAAGAATACTGGAGTGGGTTGCCATTTTCTTCTCCAGGGGATCTTCCCAACCCAGGGATCGAACTCAGGTCTCCTGCATTGCAGGCAGACTCTTTACCCTCTGAGCCACCGGGGAATCCCAAGAAGCCCATAGGGGTCACAAAGAGTTGGACATGACTTAGCAACTGAACAACAATATGTGGCCACTGAGCACTTGTAATGTAACTAGCATCACTTGTTGAAACAATAATGTTTTAGATAGACTGGATTGAATTTTTATAATATGGTTTAATTTCACCCATTTATTTTTACTTAAAAAATTTATTTATTTATTTGGCTGCATCAGGTCTTGCACTATGAGGAATCCTTTAGTTGCTCCATGGCAAATGGAATCCTAGTTCCCTGACCAGGGATCAAACCCATGTCCCCTGCATTGCAAGGCAGATTCTTAACCATGGGACCACAAGGGATGTCCATCTTTGTACTCTTTTAATTCGGCTACTAGAATCTTGCCAATCATGCACATGCCTTATGTTATATTTCTATTGCACAGAGTTGCTCTAGGTAGTAATAACTCC
Organism: Capricornis sumatraensis; assembly: GCF_032405125.1. Lineage (NCBI taxonomy): Eukaryota > Metazoa > Chordata > Mammalia > Artiodactyla > Bovidae > Capricornis > Capricornis sumatraensis. Next base: position 94,840,804 of record NC_091076.1, read on the forward strand.
TTACCACTTCAGGGTTTTGTATAATCCCATTAAAAATTCTGTGAAATGAGAAAAGCAGAGCCTATCTGCCTTATTTTACTGATAAGACAGGTGAGTCTCTGAGGTCAAATGACTTAGTCAAGGTCATATAGCCAGGAGGAGGTGGAGGCCAGAAACAAGGGGTGGAGGCCAGGTTTTCCTGTCTGTAGAACAGAGACCCACTCTCCAAGACAATCCAGATTGGACTTATTGGAAAAGACTCTGATGCTTGGAAAGACTGAAGGCAGGAGAAGAAGATGACAAAGGTTGAGATGGTTGGATGGCATCACCGACTCAATGGACATGAGTTTGAGCAAACTCCAAGAGATGATGAAGGGCAGGGAAGCCTAGTGTGCTGCAGTCCACGGGGTCGCCAAGAGTCGGACAGGACTGAGCAACTGAACAACAACCAGAGAGATGCCTCTTTCTCTCCGTGTTGGTGCTGATCACTCCTGGGCCACTCACTCCCCCCAGCCCTCACCGAAGCCACTCTCCCCCTCCATGTTCTGGAAAGCTCCTGCTAGAAATATCCCCAACAACCCCATTAAGACTAATGCCTCTTGGCCCTCCATCAAACCCAGAGTCTGATCTCATGTTAGACTCCATGGCCTATGATTCCCCCACCAAAGCTGGTGCCTTTGCCCTGTCATTAACGGGCTGACTCCTTTGTACCTGCTGCCGCTCACATAAGTGCCCCAGGGTGAGAGAAGCAATGGCCATGCCCCCTGGGATGCACCCACTGACCGTTCCCCTCGCCCTCCCCACCTGGCTTCCACCCCTTTTGCCTCCTCCTTGGAGGTAAGCATATTCAATGAGGCTAGGGGACTGTTTCTTTAATTTCCCTCCCTGTCCGTCCTGGAACGTGATAAAAATACCCAGCATTGATCTTTTTTTCTTCTTCTTCTGCCGGGGATAATGTTTACCCAGGTGTCAATCAGGAGAAGAATTTGGCTTCCTAATTTCTCTTCTCCTCCCTGGGGGCCGTGCGTCTCCCCGCCTCACATGGACACTGAGCTGGAATCAAGGTTACTAATAATCCCCCAGCACACACAGACACCGAGAGCACATATATTAAAGTCACATATTGATTTATATTTTCGGGTCCCTCTGCCTTGCTGCCCAGCCTCAGCCTTTCTCTCTGCCAAGGAGAAAAAAGAATTACACAGCTATATTTATCGCCAAGATGTTTAGTGTAAAGAGCATTGTGTCCAAAGGTAATTCCCACCCCACACCCTCTTTGAAGGTATTTTTTAAAAAATAGTGTGGCATCGCCTCCCCGTGAGCATTTATCTTTTATTGTTCTTTCTTTAACTTTTCCCTGGGAACCAGTGAGACATTTCAGGTAGACCATCAGATGGACTTCCTGACTTGACAAATGGTGGTGGCCATCCCCAAAGAGGCTGGTGGGGTTTTTGCCAGCGGGGATAATCTTGTTGCAGGTGTGGGAAAGGGGTGGGTAGGAGGTGTGTGGAGGGTGGGGCAATGGATTCAGAAGCTTTTAGAGGTTGCCCACCAGTCCAAAAGCCACCTTGTAATTAATGGCTCACCATCTGTGGTCCCATCTCACAGCTGGGAAAATCGAGAAGCTGAGGAGTGAGTCTACTTAACACGGGGGCTTTAGCCTTGACTTCCATCAGGACTTGATAGGAGAAACTCTTCCTCCAGGCATGGGTGACTCCTGCCCTTTGGTGGGGACATAGGTCTCTGGCTGAGGGGAGGTGGAGGTGGCAAGGAGGGACAGACAGCTTGGAGATTCTTTCTTTAAGGTGAGATGGGTGAAGGCAGGGCTCTCAGGGCAAGAAACCTGGCACCCACTGCCTCCCCCCACCCCTCTGCTTCCACTCAGAGCGCCTGCCACTTTGTTTGACAGGGCAGCCGTTTAAAAATGCCAAGCCATTTAACTCCAGTTCCCTCAAGGAAGCTCTTGGAATGGAAGTGAGCTGAGCATGGGAACTCGCACAGACTCAACACCATGCCCTCCAAGTCCGTCTGGGAGTTTCCTCGTCTCTCCCAGATATCATCTCCTTTATTCTTCACAAAGGCTCTGGGTGGGAGAGGGTGTCAACCCCATTTTACACATGGGAAAACTGAGATTAAGTAACTGGCACAGGGTCACACAGCAGGAAAAAGGCAGGCCTCAAATGCAGCCCAGTTTTCCGATTCCTCCGTAGGGCTCGCCCCCATGCCCCCACCATGGGCATGACCTCCTGGTACCCAGTTTTTGGTGCACTTCCTTCAGATCCCTCCAGCCTCCTTCTGAAACCATTTACCTCAGATTTGGACTCTAACCCACAGGGCTAGGACTCGAACTCCCAGCCAAAACCCACAGTAATGAAGCGCAGTTTCTTGATATCTCATTGCAGAAAGAAGTCAGTGAGAGACAAAGGGATAGGTAAGAGGCGGATTGATTCACACTCCTTAGACAGAGTGTGGGCCTTCGCAGAGGGCAAGTGCAGCCCTGTGAAATAGGGCATGGTTGGCTTTTATGGGCTGGATTACTTCATAGGCTAATGAGTGGGAGCATTACGTCAACAATTTGAGGAAAGGTTGAAGATTTCCAGGAACTGGGCCACTGCCCAATTTTTGGTCTTTTGATGGTGCCTTGGAACAGTCATGGTGACTATGGGTGTGTCATTTAGCTTGCTGATTGAGGATCAAGGGCTAGCTGAAGTTGGCTTGTCTGCCATCTTGGACCCACTTAATTCTAATCAGTTTATGTTGTGTCCTTGGGCTATGTCAGTTTTTCAAAAGTTGTGCCCTGCCCCCTTCCTTCCTGTTTCACTCCCCTGGCCCACCTCTGAGGTCACGGCCCACCTTCAGGCCCAGCTAACTCTCTGTCCTTGGTACTAGAGAAGCGCTTCCTCTTCTGATTGTGCCCTGATGCACCCGGGCTGTTGGTGAAAGCTTTCCCTGATGGAGCCTGCGCCCACATGCCCTGGCCTGCCCAGCTTCTGCCAGGGACTCTAGGGGGCTGGCCGCCCGCCCCCTGCTCTCCTTTGGGTACTCTAGTAGTTTGGTTGAAGTGCTTACAAACCCAAGGTCCCTCATTTCATTCTAGAAGAATGTTCATCCCCTAGCAGAGCTAAGAAGTAGAGGGACGATGGGCCAGCCCAGAGCCGGGCAAGGTCCCTCTGCAGTGTTAGCCCCCCACAACAACTCGGCAAGGTGAAGGTTGAGCCCCATATTACAGGTGGTGAAACTGAGGTTCAAGGAGCATAAGGAACATCTCCTGAGTCACTCAGAGGATAAGAGGACTTACTAAGGTTGGGTCAATCCATGTGACCCAAAGTCCTTGCCTTGGACCTCCCTCTATCTCACTCTTTCCTCCCGGGCTGTTCCCATCTAATCTGACAGGCCGGGTGAGGGGTGGAGGGCGGACAGCACAGGGCGCAGCGGGAATCAGCAACGAGGACCCTCCCGGGGAACTTTTCCCATTGAAAATCTGTTCCCCTCGCGGCCACGGGTGATGTATGGCTGGAGCTGATGAGAAACGTGCAGCGGGATGGAGGCGGGCGGCGCGGGCCGCCCGGGCGGGGGCAGCCCGACATTGAGATTCCGCGGGGCGCTGGGGGCGGCGCAGGCCTTGACACGGGCCGGGTAATTGATCTGGAGGTGCCAATTTGCAGCAACTAAATATTTGGTTTCTGCCTCTGCCCGCTCTGCACTCTGCTCAAACAAACTTCAATTAAAAGCGAAAAGCGGGGGGTGGAGGGGCGGTGCGCCCGGGTCCCCGCGGCCCGATCGATGGCGCGGAGCCTGTGGGCAGCGGAGCGCTGCGCGCCCGGGCCGGGGGCACAGAGGACGAGGGCGGGAGGGGCGCCCTCTTCCGGATCGCCGAGCACTGGGCCCTAGGCCCGCGAGAGGCAGCGCCCGAGGGAGGGCCCGCGAACGGCCACTCTGCCAGGTCCGAGCCGCGGCTTGATCTCAATCTCTCAGAGCCCAGGGCGCCTGCTTTGTACAAAGGGGCCAGCCCCGACAACCCCATTCCGGACGTCCAAGCCTGTGGCTCGAGCAGGAATCCTGGGGTAGGAGTAGCCAGGCCCCTGACCCTCCCTCTCGATGCACCCACCACTTTGAAGTCGGGCTTGCCAGTCAACTGCATTCACTCGGCGGCGTTTCACCTGAGCACAGCTGCATGCTGATGCACCGGGCGCAGAGACCTATCTTCTCTCCGGGGTGTCTGCCTGGCTGTGTACCCTTGGGATGACCAAGGGGGGATGCGGTGGGCGGGGGGGAGCGGGAGGGGATGAATCTAATCCAGGCCCCACCTTGGATGGGGGTTTGAAGGAGAGAGTTTAGAATGGGGAGAAGGAGCAGAAAGATGCTGAGGAATCGGGGAGGGGGCTTCCAGGAGGTGGCTACAGCCTGGAGCAGGGGAAGGGATCACCGGGTGACCCCTAACTCATTTGGGGGTTCAAGACAAACAGAGCAACAGTGGTCAGTCGCTGGGTGGAGTTAGTCCCTGGAGAAATTCCTAGAAGTCAAGGATCTTTCACTACTTTGGGATAGAGCCCCAGCACCGCTCAAGGGAGCTAATCATTGGTGCTGGGAATCAGGGGACCTCAGGGTCTGCTGGGTGGCGAGGCCAGGAGGTAGTTAAGGCAGTTCTGGGAAAGATGTGATGAGGGATGCAGGCGGGAGTCGGGTGGGGGACAGAGGCATCTGGCTCATCAAGGGAGGTAGGGAGAGATTCAGATGGACGGAGAGAGTGGGGGAGGGGGCCCTTTGAGAGGAGTGAAAGTCTCCTGAAGGCCAGGCAGAGGGGCTGGGAAGGTAAGTGGGGAACTCTTTGTCCCCCTCCCATGTTTCTGTGTCCCACCTTCTGGAGTCTTGAAGGATGCTTCCAGACTTATCCCTTCACCAAGTGAGAATATTGCTGGAGCACTCAGCTGCAGGCTGCAGCACCTTTCCTCCCTGCCTCCTCTTTAAACCCCTTCTCCTTGTCCCCCCAGGATCCCTTGGGAGGATCTGGACCCCTTGGTCCATGGCTGGATGTAAAGCACAGGTCCTGCTCATGTGGGCCCCACTTCTCGGTATTGGGATGATCCTTCAGAGTTCTCCTGGGCCAGGGAGGCCTGGGTACCAACCTCATTCCCAAACACCGGACTCTGGAGGAGACTGATCTCAATCAATATCTGCCCTTCTGCCCCCTTCTACTCCAATCAGACACCTTTCCTCCTGGTGCTCATCTTTGTGGCTTGGGGAATGAGAGCTCTGATGAGGAAGAACCCCTGCTGGCCCACACCCCCCAGCCCCAGAAGCCTCCCTATCCCCCCCAGCTCTCCTACCCCAGTCCCTCCCTGGGGACTGCATGCCCCACCCAAAGCCAGAGCACCTCCCCAGCCTGCAAGCTGGGTGCCTGCTCCCTCACATCCCTTCCCTCCCTCCCTCCCTCTCTCTCTCTCCCTGGGCGCTGAGCTGTGGAGCAGAATGATTTCCTGTAATTGGCCAGCAATCCGGCTGCCCGACTTGTTCTATCGACATGCTGGTTAGCTGGAAATTGTATTGGAATCTGAGTGATGGGGAGGGGATGGTGGGGAGCAAAGGGAGGAGGCTCTTTGGGCCCCAGCTGGGTGCAGCCTCAGTTCTGCCAGTGGGATGAAGGAGCTACCAGCCAAGTCTCCCCTTTCCAGGAAGGAGTCAGGGTGCCGGCCCACAGTGCCTCAGCACCTCCTGCCTTTTCCTCCTTCTCACCCACCATCTCTAGGGTCTCTCCTGTCCACCTCATGTGGCCTCGGGTCATCGCTGCCACCCAGCTCCCTCTCCTGTTTCTAGGACACGTTCCTCTTGATCTGGAGTGCCTTTGTCACAGCCGCCCTGGCTGTCCCCCTCCCATCCAATTTCTAGCCCTGGTGGCTCCTTAATGGAGGATCCTAAACCTTCCCCTGCCCCTCCCTTCGCCCTCTCCAAGGACAGAGAGACTGACCATCTGAAGAAGAGTTGACGATAACTATCTAAAGTCCCGAGGCGTCATTAACCGAGGCACTGCAGGTAGTCGGAGGGGCACTGAACTAGGGGTCCAGAGCGTGGGATTATGCCTGTTGGTTGAGCGAGGGGCTCAACCTCTGAGCCTCAAATTCTAGCTCTGCCTCCTGCACGCGTTCTCAGAGTTGGGAGATTTCAGGAGACAGCTGCGCGAGGTGCTTTGGACAATAAGGCTCTGCTAAGCACCCTCAGGCCGGCCTGGGCCTGGGGATGGTTTTAGGGGCCTGCTTGTCCCCTTCATCCCGCGCCTGGAGGCCGATACGCCTGCAGCCCTCGCCGGCGTCTTTACTGCTCCGCGCCGGGGTGGTGAGGCCGCAAGTGGGTTAAAGGAGAGCAGCAGGGTCCCAGCGTGCGGCTGGAGGGTGGGAGACCGGTCACCCTGGCACAGGGGTGGAATGGGGACACGTTCCTCCGCCCCTCGGGGCCCGGGTCCCGCAGCTCCAGCAAAGAGGACTCGGCGAGCCGCTCGGCTTGTTAATTAGCGCCCCGGGCCGGGCCGCGCGCCCGCGCCTCCGCCGCTGCCGGGGAATCTGACGCCGGCCGCGGCCCCGGAGAGACGGGAACGCCACCGGGAGAAAGTTAGTGATCGCTTGGCTGCGCCGGTCGCCGAAGCCCGACCCCAATCCGGGCGGGTGCTGCCACCTGCCGGCCGGAGCGGAGGGTGCCGCCGGGTCGCGGGACCCGGGCTTGCGGGGGCGGGGGACATGCTCTTGCTTTATCCAAGGGGCTCCGGAGCGACCTAGACACGCAGTGATGCCTGAGAGGAAGTAGTATTCCTCTAAGGCCGCCTTGGGCCACCAAGCCTGGGAAGAGGAGGCCGGGATGGCGTTTTCTCCACACCTTCCTGACTGGCCATCCTCTGACATTCTTGCATCCGATTCGGTATACTGGGGCAGGGAAAACAACTCGAGCTTTACTGTTTGCAAAGGGTTTCCGTGGTCCTCCATTAGATTCTTTGAAATAAACATCATGAAGACAGGAGGTCACACAGGTAGGAGACAGAGCCTAATGGGCCAGAGGAATCCCAGGTCTGCTCCCTCCCGGCAGGCCCTGGGACGCAGCGGGCAGACTTCTGAACCTTGGCTCTGACCCAAACCAGATCATCCCTCTGGGCAGAGAATCAGAATACACTGTTACCTCCGGGTGTCACAATACAGTGGTGTCAGCAAGTCACAGGTCTTCATGAGGAGCCATCTTCTCCATGACTGGGGTAATGGTGCTGGGAGGGGTCCATACCCTTCCCTCCTTTCCCCCCTTTCCGGGTCTCAAACCACAGAAGCAGCGACCCTCTGGCATTCTCATCCAGCCCTGGACCCACTCTGCAGCCTCCTTGACCAGCCTCGGCCCCTCCTGGGTTTGCAGTGAGTTAATGAGCTGGTCTCTAAAGGATGCGCAGCTCGGGGAAAGGGGGCGCTGAATATGCCCACCACAGCAGTCGCATTTGTCACACTCATTTCTGGCTTTAATAGGCTGCTGGCCACAGGATCAACACATCAGCAGGTCTGCTGGCTCTGGCAAGAGGAAGCTGATGTCCACACTAGTCTAATTGGGTTGGGGAAGGAAGATGGAGTACGTGGATGTGAGGCTGCCGTAGCACCTCCACTCCTCTCACACAGGTATGTTAGGACCTGGCTGAATCCTCCTGGATGAAGTCAAGAGGGCGACTGTACCTTCTAGGGCCGGGGGAGTGAGGGGCCCAGGTCTTGGTGTGGGAGGGGGCCACGCTTAAGCCCACATGGTATGAGCGGAGTCTGGGCACCTCAGTTGGTCAGTGATGCTGGGGGTACAGTGGCAGCATGGGGCATTTCAGATCAACACACTTTATTCAGCACCAGTGGCAGCTCAGGCTCTGCACCAGGGACAGAGATGAATAAGACAGTTCCTGCCCACAAAGGGCTTACAGTCTAGGAGAGACCAACCAGCTTTTGGTTGATTATTATACTGTGGATTCAGGTAAAACATGGTAGTGGTGGCAGGGTGGTGACCCAGAGCACCTAACCCCGCCCTGAGCTTCAGCTGGTGCCTGAGCTGGAGGGTAACCAGGTGGGGGGTGGGGGTGGGAGGAGGGCTATTTTAGCTTGGGGAGCAGGCACAGGCAAAGGCAGAGGCAAGAAACATCCAGGTGTACGTGGACCACCAAGAGCTCAGGGAGGCAGAGTGGTAGGGGGCAGGGAGCGGGCTGCAGGGAGTGCTGGGGAAATACCACGGGGGGTGGTGGGTCATCTCAGAAGAGGCCTGGCCTCTGCCTGGATATAGCATCGCCCATAAGCGAATCCTTACTGTATGTATCCTGGCTGAGGGCTTCAGTCTACCGGGGAATCCTGCTTGATGGGGCCAGCCTTTAGTCCAAACTGATTCCCCGATGTCCACCAAGAGGACATTTTGGCCATGATGGGGCAAGTGCTTGGAGATGGTTCAGGCCCAGGGACCCTCCCAGCTTTAAACACTGGTGACAGCCCCTGAGAGTGCTCCTCACCCCCACCCACAAGAAATTAACAACAGTCTCTCACTGTTACTGTCACACCCTCTCCTGGACTCTGTTCTGGGGGGGGTTCCAGAGGGAGGGGCTCTGGGGGAGGTGGAAAGGAGCATCTGCTGACAGAGGGCTGTTTCCCTGCCTTGGACAGGATGCAGTATGTGCCCAGAGGAAAGGCCGGCCCAGGGCAGGGCTCCAGCCCAGATCCAGAGTGCGTGTGTTGAGGGGTTGGGAGGAAACCCGATGCATTTGTTCCCTGGTTCCAACCTCGGAGGAGATGGAGACCCAGCAGTTCCTGCCTTGGAGGGTCCAGCTAGGGGGAAGGCAGCAGGTAGCGGGTGAGCAGGTAAAGCAGACTGACGATGCCGGCCAGCCCCGTGAGGACCCCGAGCCGCAGTGGCAGGTACTCCAGGGAGTGCTCCAGCTCCGCGTGCAGGAGGACCACCTGGCGTTTGGTGACGCTCCACTCGCCCGAGTTGTCTAGAACGTGGCGGGCCATGCGGACCTTGTCCTTCAGGGGCAGCTGGGCCTTGATCCGGGCCTCTGCGTCCTCACGGCTCAGGTTGTTCCGCCGCATAAGCCGGGTCAGCTGTGTGTCTCGGTCACTAAGGACCAGGCAGAAGGGCTGCTGAGGCACTGCAGGCTCTGGACTTCCTCGTCCCTTGGTACAGGGGTGGGCAGCCCTGGAAGCTTGGGCTTCCCCCCACCTCACCCCACTCTTCATGAGCACCCTAGCACCGCTGTGGGCTACCTAAGCCCCTTAGAATAACTGGGGAGGGGAAAGAGGGGCAGCAGCTGTTTTCTGCCATCTGGGGTCTCTGCTTGGCTACCAGGCCCGAGATTCCTTGATTTTAAAATGGGAGGATTTGGTCACCTGGAATCAGCGACATCCTGCATCCCTGGATGGGTGACCTTTACTGAAAGGCCTGGGTCTGCAAGCTAAATGCTTCCTGCAGTTCCCCTGGGGACCAGGGCCTGCAGCATAAAAATCAGCTTCCTGGCCTTCCATAAAGAGCCCTCTCCTTGTCTCCCCACACCCACCCCAGCACATTCAGAGCACAAGGACTGTGCTGAGACGGTGGCCACTGGGCTGGAGGCCACGGAAGAAGCAAGATGCCCCAACGTGCTTCCAGCAGGAGCAAGGACTTGAGAACTGGGTCCCCTTGGCCCTTGAGACAGGACTGAGCATGCACAGTAGGCCAAGCAGCACCCAAGTCTCCCAGCTCCAGAGGAAAAACAAAGAATGCCTCTCTTGCCTGCTCTGATGTTACTGCCTGGTCCTTCCTCAGCAAGCTCCCTGTCCTGCTTTGGCTACACAGGCACTGTCCAGCTGTCCTCTGGAGCAGGGTCATCTTTAGCAGCCCCCTAGCTCTCTGACGGCCTAAGCCCCTAGATGGGAACAACGGGGTAAAAGGCTGCAGCAGCTGTTTTCTGCCATCTGGGGTCTCTCTGCTTTGCCACTAGGCCAGAGTTTTTCCAGTTATAAGATGGGAAGATCTGATGACTACAGTTTAATCCCTCTAGTCTACCTGTGGCCTAGACCTGAGGACCTCCTGGGATGTCAAGACAGAAAGGACAGATATAACCTGAACACTAGCCAATTCCAAAGCCACTGAGGACCGAATGTGGCAGAAAGTCATTTCTGGCTGACCAATCAAGGAAGACCTTGTATAAAGATGGCGTTTGTACTGGCCTCGAAAAGTTGGTAGGACTTCTGACTTCCTTTGTTAGGAGGATAGCATGCTGTCAAGGTCATGGGGCCAGTTCCCACCTGGCTGAGAACAAGGACTATATGCAATCCTTGTCAGGGACTCTGCAGATCTGTGGCTGGGAAAGTCTGGCTGAGAGAATGGAGATGGCTTGGGGCCACCAGTGAGCACTCATCCTTCAGAGGGTAAGGCTGAGACCAGTGGGCCTCCGGGGATGTGAAGGCAGAACTCGCCGACAGCCCTTCCTGGAGCTCAGAGAGAGTCCCATATGGTTAGTTTAAGGACTGATGTTATTTGGGGTAAGGGAATTTTTGCCCAAATATTTACCCCACAATTGGCAAGCTCCTCAAAAAAGTGAATAATCACGTTTTGGTATCATCACACTTTGGTAAATCCCCCATATTAGCTCAAATGCCCAAGGGGTAGTTTGCCAGTTAAAGGAGTCCTTGTGGGGATGGACTTATTTTTGTTGAGTGTAGATCCCTTTTATGAAAGACAAATAATCCTTCATTTATCTCCTGGGTATCTCTCAAGAGTCATATAACCACATGTGATATCAGCGGGGGATGTATGGTACCCGGAACGCTGGGAAGGCTCTGGCCAGTGAGTGGGGCTGGAGGATCTCCTGGGAAGCTGGCAAATCCACAAAGCCCCATCTATCTGCCAGGAGCCACAGCTGTCTCTGCTCTTGGCAAAAGGAAAGCATGGGAGGAGGAAGGTGGAAACGTAGGCCTGAGTCACCTGGTGACTGCAGATGCAACCAGGTCCTAATTTGTTTACTCAGGACAAAGAATCTGCCTGCAAAGCAGGAGACCTGGGTTCAATCCCTGAGTCGGGAAGATCCCCTGGAGGAAGGAATGGCAACCCACTCCAGTATTCTTGCCTGTAAAATTCCATGGACAGAGGAGCCTGGCAGGATACAGTCCATGGAGTCACAAAGAGTTGAACACGACTGAGCGACTGACACTTTCACTGAAACATTATACTCTGAGGTTTTTTGTTGTTGTTTTTTTTTCCGATCCCTTGGTACAAAGTTTGGAATTATATTAAAACTAAGGCAAAGAGAACTCTGTCTTCATGGAGTCTGCTTGGCCTCAGTTGACAGTCTTTCCCAAACAGGGAACAAAGAACCCAGAGAAGCTACAGGTTTACACGGGTAGACACAGGCCAGCGGGGGAGAGAAGAGGAGGCCTGAGTCCCTGCTCCAGGCTCAGTAGATTCAGGCTGCCTTTAAATGACAGCCCAGGGCTAGGAGCTGGGAGGGCAGGGTGATGGGGGCGCTGAGCACTCCAGGCCCTGCCTCCGGTGTTCCAGGAGCCTCCCCTGCATTAGTCTCTTGAGAGCCACCCTGTGCCCAAAATACCTGCAGAGCCAAGGGCCCACCTCTGTGTCTGCTGTATCTGTGGGTGGCATCCCGGAAGTTTCTGGAAGGCAGAGACACCCTGAAACCTCATCTACACTCACACCCCACTGGGACTATGACTCATTTTCTCTGACAGTTTGATCCTCTTGTTTGCCAAACCTGGATGCCAGTCTGCTCCATGTCCTGAGGGATTCTGAGAACAAAGCACCTTTTTTAGCTGAGTTCTGACAGCTCCTTCTCTGCAACTTTCAGCTCATACATATTGCCAGTGGGTGACCCTAGACAAATTCTGTAACTCCTGGTTTGAGTTTCCTGTGCCCCAGGAATATCAACTCCTGTCCTGACTACCTTCTGTTGAGAGGTGAATTGATGTGGGAGCTGTTTGGAAAGTTGAGAAGCACTACAGGAGGGAAAAGGAAACCACTGAATAGAACATGGTCCCCCAGGGCAGGGCCCAGCATCTGGGCTGAAATGCCTCCAAAAGCCAGCAGGGGGAGCCCTTCCCAAGCACTAGAGAGACACCTGGGGGCCATCACTTCCCACATCCACCCCCAGGCATATCTGGGCCTGGCTCTGTAGATGTCAGTTTCTACAGGCTCTGGGCACTGCTACCCAACCCCCCCGGGCCTCTTGGTCACCATGTGGGGAAAGGGTAAAATGCGATCAGCCATTTCACAGGCACGTGCCTTACCCAGGGGGTGCTCCTTTCCAGCCTCAGTCGGGCCAGGCCGTGCCACACACTCACCAGTATACCACCACCGTGTGCTTCATGTACTTGAGCAGTTTCTTGGTCTCAAAAAGCAGGGGGATGTCCAGAATCACATAGCGGTATCCTGGGGAGAGGCCAGGAAATGCACAAACTCAATTCTGTAAGCACACACAGGACTACATGCTCAGTGTGGGAACGAGCCAAAACCATTGTCCCCCACCATCAGGAGCTCCCCGACAGAACAGGGAGACCTTCTAAGGAAAGGCATAACCTGAATGCTGCTGCTAAGTCGCTTCAGTCGTGTCCAACTCTGTGCGACCCCATAGACGGCAGCCCACCAGGCTCCCCCGTCCCTGGGATTCTCCAGGCAAGAATACTGGAGTGGGTTGCCATTTCCTTCTCCAATAACCTGAATGCTAGCTGGTTCCAATGCCACTCAGGATAGAATATTGCAGAAAGTCATTTTGGGGTGGATGATCCAGGAAGACCTTATAGAAGGGATGGCATTTGTAGTGGCCTTGAAAAGCAGGTAGGACCTCTGAGACTTGAAAATGAGGTGGGCGGAGGTGAGGGTTCCAGGAATGGGAGTGGCTCTGGCTGAAGTAGAGGCCTGGAGCAGAGTGAGGCGAAGCTGACAAAGGGTTGAGTTCCCCTGATCTGAAACCCAAAGAGTTGCCACTTCTGAAGGGAGATGACACAGCCAAATTATAGGAGACTGGAGAGAGTTTCTGGGAGTAGCTGGGTCCTTTCTGCCCTATTTCACCCACCTTTCCTCAAAAAAAGAGCAAAAAGGGCTTCCCTGGTGGCTCAATGGTAAAGAACGTGCCTGCCAACGCAGGGGACGTGGGTTTGATTCCTGGTCCCAGAAGATCCCACATGCCGAGGGGCAAGTAAGCCAGTATGCCACGACTACTGACCACTTGTTCTGGAGCTTAAGAGCTGCAACTGCTGAAGCCCGCGCACCCTAGAGGCTGTGCTCTGCAACAAGAGAAGCCACCACAGTGGGAAGCCTGAGCACAACTAGAGAAAGCCCAGCGCAAGCAGCAACGAAGAGCCAGCACAGCCAAAAATAAACTAATTAAATTAAAAAAAAAAAGAGGTCCTCCTCCCAGGAGCCAGGTCCAAGCCTGGCTCCCTGCTGAAGAGTCCCGCAAGGCTATCTATAGATTCTCTCCAAAAAACTCATACGTGGGCAGCGGGAGCCGCCCCAAAGGAAAGAGGCTGCTTCGTGGCATCAGAGGTAGAGCTCCAGCCAGGGAGTACATGTACTGGTCTGGAGGTGTTGGGGTGGTTATGACTAATACTACGGAACCAACTCCCACGGGGTAAAAGACGCTGTCTAGCCCACCTACTGCATTGGCCAAAAGGTTCATTCGGGTTTTCCTGCAACATCCTATGAAAAAACCTGAATGAACTTTCTGGCCAACCTAATACAAGCCAAGGCCAGTCCAAGGGGGCGGCACCCTCACCGACTGTGAGCAGACACGTCCCTGAGCTACTCACCCAGAGACACTTTGGGCTCCTAGTTCTCGACACCAGTGGCCACTGTGTAGTGTCAACAAGCTGGCACGGGTCCAGGAGCAGTGAGAAAGGGCTGGGCCCTGGCTCTGGTCCAGAGACTCATGCCTGGCTTGGACAATGCCCCTGTGAACACTTCCAACCACACGTGGTACCATCCCAGGGGCGTCATAGGGGAGCTGCGCTCCAGGTGGTACAGGGGACATGGTGACCCAAGCCTCTGGGTCTCCTGTTCCTCGGGGCTCGATGCTCAGGAAGCTCAACAGACACCTTCAGGTGAAGCCAGGGTTGAGGAACGGGCTCTGGGATGCACCTTGGTGGGCAGCCCCTGCTGTCTCGCTTCAGCCCCGTTACCAAGCCTCGCCTATGTTGGTGGGTGAAAGGATGACCCAGCTCACAGGAAGATGGTAAGGCCTACGAGAGCAAAAGTTTGTAAACCACTCAGCTCCCCCTCACCCAGACCCTCGCTTGAGGCTCCACAGATGATAGCTGCTATTACCAGCATTACCAGTGTTCCTGGAGGAAGGAGGCTGGCAGCGCGGGCTCCCCGCTCCTCCCCAGCCCGGAGCAGGAGCCAAGTCCAGATCCTCCCTGGGCCCTTTATCTCCCTTTTCTGCTCCGCTCTCATCCCTTTCTCTCCCGTCCCTGTCCTTTCTCCTCGGCCCCCTCTCGGGAGCTTGAGGCCAGCTCTTTGGTTCGCTGGCAAAGGGCTATTCAGCTGTCACATCGCTCCTGCTTGATAAGCTCTGCAAACCATCCTGACTCTATTAAGACATCCGTCTGCCTACGCGGAGACCTCCCAACAGCTGGTGATCTTATCTGACGTTTGATTATACCAACTCTGACAGTTGTATTTGTTATACTCATCAGGGGAAAACTGGGACTGAGGAAGCCACAGCTGTCGTCCCCATTTTTCACCTTATCGAGCTGAAAAGAGCTTTCTGGCTTTTATTTAAGTGGTGGTGGTTGGGGAGAGGGGAGGCTGGGTAGATGACACAGCGGGAGAACTTTGGACCAGGTGACATTATCTAATGTGTAATTTCATGAGGGGAGAGCTGCTGCCGCCCTGAAGCTCTGCAGACGTACGTACTCACGCCTGGCCTGGGAAAGATCTCGAGAGGGCAGGAATGAAAGGCAGAAGGCCCCACTCCCGGTTGAGGGTCAGGGGCGGGTGCAGGGGAGGACAGAAGGGGTCCTGGCACAGACACAAGAGGCAGGACAAAGGCAGCAAGAGTCCAGAGACTCTCCTTGAGGGAGGCAGTGGGGAAAGAGGCCTGCGACAAGGAGATGGGGAGCAAAAGCTGGTCTGGCAGGGAGGACACCCAGACTAGCTCCTGCCTGGCCAGGGCTCAGGGGCAGGGAAGGGAGTATCAATGTCAAGGCTGTCTGCCAATTCATCCGTTTCCTTCTGCAGGGAGGTACTGGCCAGGGCGGTGGGGTCGGAGGGGAAGGTCCCCACTCTGTACATGAGAACCTGATGTATGAGAGAATTTGGCCATGATCACAGTGCAAAAGCCTGGAAAAAAACATGAAGGCTCCTCATAGCCTCCAGGAAGCAAAGTCTCAGCCTCGTGACTGGTGACTGATGGCAGACAAGCAGGCAGGCCTTCAACTCAGAGCCTGGGCTGGAGGCTCCACGTCCCAGAGGCTGGCAGGCAGCGCTGCAGGGCCCTGGGCCAGCCTGTCGCCTGATCCCAAGCCACCGCTCTGGGCTCTCCCCCTTCTCCTGGGGGCTGACCCCATCCTGGACAGTAATGATCAGGCCACCCCGACCCCATGATGCCCTGAAGAACCATGCTTGGAATGCAGTGTATGGCTTGGGAAAAAGGCTGCCACAGACCCTGCTTTACAAATATGCTCCTCTCCTCCAGAGCTGCCCCATCACTTGGCTGGCCCTGCACATGCCCAGCTAGCTCTCTCTACTGAGGCCCAGCCCTGAAGGATTATCCTCCACTGGAATTCACCCCTGCCAGCCCTGGCCATGCTGGAGCCTCCCTACCTTCCACCCTGCAAATTTACTCTCCCAGGCAGCTCAACCAGCACCAACTCTGACCATGGTTTACATTTGCTTGGTGACCCACAGTCACGGTGTGGACTCTTAGTCCCTAAGAACTTTCGAGATGGTATTATTAGCCTCACTTTGCGGAGGAGGAAACAGGCAGAGGGGTGGGCTCACTCTGACAGTCATGCAGCTGGAAACCATGAGGGCTGGGACTTAAACTCTGGTCTTATGACTCCATTATTCGTCTGCTATTATTATTCCCTGAAGGTTCCCTGGTGGCTCAGCAGGAAAGAATCCACCTGCAGTGTAGGAGATGCTGGTTTGATCCCTCTGTCAGGAAGATCTCTTGGAGAAGGGAATGGCAACCTGCTCCAGAATTCTTGCCTACAGGATTCCATGGACAGAGGAGCCTCGTGGGCTACAGTCCATGGGGTCACAAGAGTCACACAAGATTTAGTAACTAAACCACGACAAAAACATCAATTATTACTCCCACCCCTACGAGAAAAATCAGATTCCTGGAGTTCAGGGCTCAAAAGCCTCAAGTGCCTCTTCTCATTAAACTGTCCACTCCCTTAAAAGTTGAGGAACATCACTTCATCTTTCTGGGGCTGGTACCCGGCTGCACAGGGGATGCCAATGAGCAGAGTGAATTCGACAGCCTGCATGAAAACTGGTTCCTCCCTCCATGGACAATCTCTCTGCACAGAAACGTTTGTGCCTGGAGGAACTGGCTCTGCCCTGCCTGGTCCCAGGTCCAGGACTTACCCCGGAGGAAGTACTTGAAGGTCTCTTTCATCATTTCCTTGCAGATCTCGGGGTGGGTGATGCTGTTGAGCAGGTGCCGCCGGTCGGGCTGGTTAAAGATCAGGTCGCCCAGGACCTTGCGATCGATGTCGCCATTCTCCAGCAGGACCTCGGTGCCAAAGGCCTCCACGATGCGCCGGTGGGCGGGGTATCCCGGCTGGACAACTGGGGCAGGAAGAGGAACCTGGGTCATTCTCTGGAGTCTCCAGGTCAACAAGGAGACTCCTAAGGGCTACAGGCAAAATGATGGGGCAACCCAGGGGTGCTTCTTTCAGCTGGAGCAAAAAAAAAATGAGGGAGACTTCCTTGATGGTCCAGCGGTTGAGAATCCACCTGCCAAAGCAGGGGACGTGGGTTCGATCCTTGGTTCGGGAAGATCCCATGTGCTGAGGGGGCCACTAAGCCCACATGCCGTAACTACTGAGCCCGTGTGTCTAGAGCCCGTGCTCCACAAGAGGAGCACCGCAACGAGAAGCCCGTGCACCGCAACCAGAGAGCAGCCTTCTCTTGCTGCAACTAGAGAAAAGGCTGCGCAGCAATGAAGACCGAGCATAGCCAGAAATGAACAAATAATGTTTTAAAACCCAGAGGAGGGAAAGCAGTTAGGGTGGGGACCAGAGCCCCCAGAATCCCTCGTGTTGGTCATGGGGTGAGGGGAGGGAAGAGTGAGCAGGAGAGGGGGTGCCGCAGGGCGTGGGAGCAGGAGGCCAGGCTGATGGGAAAGGCCTGTCAAACGGTGAGGCCTGATGGAAGGAAGGAAGCAAGAGAGGAGCTGCAGGGTACAGCTGTGCCCACAGCTCACCGTGCCGGGCAATGACGTCCACATCGATCACCGCACAACCCAGCTGCTGGAACACCTGGATCACCGAGCTCTTGCCCGAAGCGATGCCCCCTGTCAGGCCCACCAGGAACATCTTTCCAGGAAGGAGGGAGGTCGGTGAGACCGAGAATCAGGAGTCCGGAGTCACAGGGGCCAAGTGGTGAGGGTCCTCCACAGGAACGCCGGAAGGTCCTGCCTGTGGGACAGAGCAGGCCTGGTCAGTGTGGGGCCAAGAGGCTGGGGGAAGGTGAGGCAAAGCGAGGCAGACACAACCTGGCCAGGCAGTGCCACGGCTTGAGCCTCAGGGGCTCTGGATCCACCTGAGACACAAAACTCTTTAAGGAGAGGCCTCCGGTATTCTTTTAAAAACATTCACAAAGAAGGCAAACTAACACTTTGCAAATTTAGCTATCAAAACGCTGAATAGGCAGAGCAAAGTCAAGTGCTGTTAAGCAAAGAGAGCTTTCTGGAGGTGGCGATACCCCACTGAGGGCAAACTTCCCACAGGAAAGGGACAGCTGTCCCTCTGGGGTGAACCCAAGGCACTCTCCAGATGCCCCCAGCCTCCACTTCCTCGTCTGGACAAGAGGCTCACAGGAAGAAACGGCCTGCCCGTGTGCCCTAGGGCTGGCACCGGGACAGCCTGGGCAGCTGGTCGGGACTGAGAGGAATAATCCCTCCTCCTCATCGAAGAAGTGACCCAGGTGGGGAGCCCAGCGGCAGGTAGGCTGGGGGGCCACTTAGCCCAAAGTTCGGAGAAGGATGGAGCATGCCAAGAATAATGAGGAAAGGATGACAGGCTTGGCAGGGAGACAGCATTAAACCTGGCGTCGCGACTTGTGGCTCTCAGACGGAGAAGCTACAATACAGCCCAGAGGCTAGAAGCATGTATCCCTTCAAATTCAGCTCCTCCACTTACATGCCATGCAATCCAGGGCAAGTCACCTCCCTCTGGGAACCTCAGTCTTCTCATCCATAAAATGGGGATGACAGAACCTGCCTCCTAAGGGCTTTGTGCAGAAACTCCGCAGACTGACTGAGAAAATGCATCTCCAGCCCTTAGCACACTACCACTCACATGCTAAGTGACCAGGAATGGAGGTGAGGGTGCTGGTGCAGGGTGGCCGCTGGGGGTGACGCTCGTGTGGCAAGGCACGGAGAGGAAAAGAGACTTTCACAAAATTAGGTCTCCACTCCTGCAACTGCAAACTCTCACCGTAGATTTTAAGCTATGTTGTATTTTCAGGACATGGTTACCATGTCCTGGACTTTGTTCCCAAGCTGGGAGAAATTATATTGAAGGCCAGGTCTCTCTCATCCTTCCTTCAGAAGTGTCGAAGCATTTCCAGGACCTTGAAATCTGTCACAGGACTTTTTTTTTGGGGGGGGGGGGGGAGTTAAACAGCAGATTTACTGTCCTGATTACACTTTGTTTGAACTTATATTCCAGCAGTCATGTACGGATGTGAGAGTTGGACCATAATGAAGGCCGAGTGCCAAAGAATTGATACTTTCAAATTGTGGTGTTAGAGAAGACTCTTGTGAGTCCCTTGGACAGCAAGGAGATCAAACCAGTCAATCCTAAAGGAAATCAACCCTAAATATTCACTGGAAGGACTGATGCTGAAGTTGAAGCTCTAATACTTAGGCCACCTGACACGAACAGCTAACTCACTGGAAAAGACCTTGATGCTGGGAAAGACGGAGGGCAAAAGGAGAAGAGGGCAGCAGAGGATGAGATGGTTGGATGGTATTACTGATTTAATAGACAGGAACTTGGGCAAACTCCAGGATGGTGAGGGACAGGGAGGCCTGGCGTGCTAGTCCATGGGGTCACGAAGAGTCAGACACGACTTAGCGACTGAACCACAGTACTGAAATGAGCCGATGAAGGAAAGGACAGGGCCTGCATCTCCACAGGAGCCTGACACCTCATCAATGAGAGCAACCTGGTCGCCCAAGTTTGCTGGGTTGGGTAAAGAAGCCTGGAAGACCACGTGGCTGAGCACACCTCACCTCCTGCCTGTACACAGGACAGGACCCTTCTGGAGACCTACTGCACCAGGTCTCGGGGGAGAGGGGTGGAGGCACCCAGGGGGTTCTGCTGTGTCACAGGGCTTCGGACGGGCTCTTTGTTTATGATGATATAGATTGAGGACCAGAGAAGAGGGGACTTGCCCAGGATCACAGCTAAAAGCAGAGACTGGATGGAAATCGGGGCTCCTAACTCTGTGTCCAGACCTCTGCCTTCATGTACTCAAGGAATGGGAAATTAATTTACATTTAGATTAAGAAGAAATAAGGAGGGTGCGTACATCTGCAGGGCCAAAGAAAAATGTTTTCTTGACGATCACACTGCTTTTCCCTCTGCAGAACAGGGGGCCGAGTCTAGCGCACGACCATCAGGGCACAGGCTCAGTGTCTGCCCCTGGCTCCTGGGGTAACCTAGTGAGGATCTCCCCTTCTCGGGGCCCTGGCTGACTATCTGTAGAAACAGACTCACAGCGGCTTGGCCTCCGCTGGGAAGGGCGAGAGCATGGAGGCGTGCATGCTCTGGGAGGCTGCGAGCCCCTGGCTTAAAGGGGCCAGACAAATACCAGCTGTTCCAGTCCCATAAGCCCCTCCACAGCACGCTCCCTCACAAACCGCTGACTGAGCCCCTCTGGGCTTTGCAGCAACCAAAGCAAAACACAGGTCTTGCCCCTCAGGAAAGCTTGGCGAGACAGACAGTAACAAATGAAACCAGCCAAGAAGAGAACACTGACAGGAGACCGAAAGCTGTCACATGGTGCCCACCCTGGGGCTCGGGAGCGCCGGTCTGCCCCCAGGAGCCGCCCGGACCCAAGGGCCCACCAGACCCTCAAGGCTCAGCAAGGAGGAAAGGTTTAGGTTCCAAGCTGCCTGGAAGTCAGGCTCCTGGTCCTACCCAGACCTGCCCTGTAGCTCCGCCCCAGCCACCTACAGGAGCAGTGGCCACCTCTGACATCCTCTTCCTGGTGTGGCTCAAAAACCATCACTTTGTAGAAGCTCCAGTTCCCCTCACGGCACTGCCATCCTAAAGTTGGCTGTGATCTGAATCCCCTATGAAACTCTAGAAAACGTGCAGAAGAATCCCAGCATCCGCCCTAGTCCCCTGCCTCTGAATCTAGGGCGGGAACTCTCGTCCCAGCCAATCAGACACCAGAATCCCGGTGAAAATGGAAGGCCGTGGACTGGAGTTGAGAGGCCTGGTCCCAGCCTCTGCACTCTGCCAGAAAACTAGCTGTGATTTTGGGAAGCCTCCTCGGCAGCCTGGCCCAAGGTGGGAAGTGCTCCGAAGAGAGAAACAGCAGAGCCCCAAACGCCTGGCCCCGTCTGATTCTGTCTCCACACCTGTAAACGTGGGGCTGGGCTTCCAGCAGAAAGAACAGCAGCAGCCCGGGGTAGGCTGTGAGTCACGCTGGCGCGTCCTTCCTCCCCTCCTGTGGTCCAGTGAACTTCCCAGGGCGACCAAAGAATGACAGGCCCACTGGAAGCCGGCCGTCTCCCTCCTCAGCACCCACAGCTGTTCAGAGCGTTGGCTTAGCTGGAGAAGGAAGGACAACACCAGGGCCCACAGCGACAAAGAGAAGCTAGTGAGTGGGAGCTGGATTCCAGAACCGGTCCTGGGCCTGGGATCCCGGGGCGGCGGGGAGGAGCCAGGGAGTAAAGCAAGGGTAGGACTGGGAGTAGAGAGGTGGGGGTCTTCAGCCCTGTGAGGTGACGACAGAATGCTGGTGTGCTCCACTACTGCTGGGCCCTTTGGTTTTAACCTCTTGGGCCCCCATGGTCTGGAGACGACAAAGAAAATACATTTGGGGAAGGCTGACCTCTCTTGGAATCTCCCCTGGCAGGGTTTCTCAGGGAACAATGAGAGTAGATTGTTTCACGGGCCTCCAGACGGCGCCGTGCCATCTGGGGAATTCTCAATCCACCATGCCCACCCTGCTAACCTAAGCCACCCGCACCCTAGACCCCTGCAGAAGCCCGTGACCTGGCACCCCCTCCCCCCAGGCCCTGCCTTGCTTCTCTCAAGGCAGCCAGGCTCGTGGCTTAACGTGAACATCTGCTCCTGTCATTCCCGTCTAAAACCTTCGCTGGTTTTCTCCTCCTCCTCCTCCTCCTCGACTTCGGAGGGTCCTGTGATACCGCTCACTGTCCACCCCCGCTCCCATCCCCTCCGTCACTCCTCGTCCGCACCTGTGCTCGTCACACGTGCCTGCTGCCTGTCCCTGAACACGCAGGCTCTTTCCTACCTCGGAGCCCCCACCTCTGTGGTTCCCCTGTCCGCCGCCCTCACCTCCTGGCTGACTCCTCAGCCAATCAGGCACCAGGCACTGTTCAGAACAAGGGCGCCTGCCCCTCCCGGAGCTCACACTCCACTGAAGGAGGTATAGAAACAGAAAGCTCACAATATGGGAAGCAGTGCTAAGTAGGGGAGGGGATCAGGAAGGACAGGGGTCCTTGCTTTAACTGAGGCACCAGAGTGGTCACCCTGAGTCAGGGCCTGACAGCAGCAGGTCACCTCTCCCAGTACAGCCTCGTGCCCCTCTTAATCCAACCTGGGCCCCTCACACCTCTCACCGCTTCATTTCCTCTTCCTCCCTTGCGCCCATCTGGCTTTGTACTTCTGTTTGCATGATGTGTTAGATAAATTAAGCTCCACAAGGCCACAAGCCGTGTCCAGCGCTTGGACCCTTTTGTCCCTAGCATCTAGCCCAGGGTCCAGGGTCTGTCACTCACCAGGTGATACTGGTCACCTTATTTAACCTTCCTTTGAGTTATATAACCCTCATCTGTAAAATGGAGCTAAGGAGCCCTACTCCTGGTTGCCATGAAAAGTAAATGAATTAATATATGTAAAGCGCTTAAAACAGTACTTAGCACCCATGGAGCTCTCCACCAAAGCTCCCTTTTAATTCTGATAGTGTTTGATGACCATCGTAGAACGAACGACAGAACAACTCCATGAGCAGGGAAGGGGACCGGAAATACTTGGGGCCACATTCTCCCTTCATCAGCACAGGGGAGGCTCCCAGCGTGCTCCTCTACCCAGGAGAACACACTGCTCACTGCTAGTAAATCCCTTCTGGAGAAAAGAGGAGACAAACAGAACACCCAGCAGCTTCAAGCAGAGTAAGGAACTGATATGTAAATGGACACTCTCTGCTCCCTTAGGAGAGCTTGGGGCTTGGTTGGGAGAGACTTCTCTTGTTCTGTGTCTCCCAACCAACAGCCCCACACCTGCCGGCTGGGGCCAGGAGTCTGCTCCCTCATTAACTTCCAGCCTCCTTCCTCCTCTGCAGCCTCTCAGGACTTCACCCTGGGCTGGGCCACGAGCCTTTCCTTTGAATTACTTTCCAAAGCGGGTGTATCCACTTTGCTCCAATGATCAATATAATCATTCATGAAAACGAGTCGTTCCCTACCTTGGGACCCAATTATTTTCTTGTGGAACCAGAGGTTGCAAAAATATATTGTTTTCCAGTTAACTAGTAAGTGCTATTTTTATCTATGCTTTCCCCACTCCTAATCTTTCATTATTGGTGAGAGGCTGCTGTTTAAACCTGAGTCCAAGCTCTCCTCGTCCGCTGGACCTATATTAAGTCAGCACCTCCTCCTCCAGGCTGCTAGGAGCTGGCGGGAGTCCCCAGAGCAGGGGTGGCGCTCAGCCTGCCTCTCCCTCTGCCCTGCCAACACCGAGGAAAGGCAGGTCTCTCTTCTAGAGCCCCCTCCAGGCACACACCACTGCTCCAGGGAGGTTTTATGGGCGGACATGGAGGTTGTTTGGACTGGACAACTATGTAGGGTCACACAGAAAAGTGATCACAGGGAAGGGCAAACCTCAGGGGCTGTGAAGTCACAGGGGCTGTGAAGTCACAGGGCCTGGGCTGGGATGGCAGCCATGTGGCCTCGGGCAATAGACTTCAGCGCTGTGGGCTTCTGTTTCCTTACGTATAAACTGGGATTAATAATGAGTACTTGGGACTTTCCTGGTGGTCCAGCGGTTAACACTCCAAGCTCCCAATGCAGGGGACCTGGGTTCAATTCCTGAGGGGGAGCTAGGATTCTGAATGCTGCATGGCGCAGTCAATAATAAAAATAACTACGCACAGGGGTTTCATCAGGACTGAATGAGGTACCATATGCCACCATCGCCTCATCTTCCCTAACTCCGCGTGTGACGCGTCTGTGCGGTGGTCTACTCCTTTCCCTGAAGGGCACCTCCGACCTTTCAGTTGCTCAGCCCCAAACCCTCAGCATCCTTCCGGTTCCTCTCTCACCATCTTCATCCAACCCACCTGCCCCTGCCAGCTCTACCTCCCAGACACGCCTGGTTCCCCCCAGCCCTGCGTCTGGCTCCCGGGTCACTGCAGTGATTTCTGAGTGATCTGCTGCCACCTTTGCTCCCCGACAGTCTGCTGGTCACACAGCAGCTAGCGTGATCCTAAGATCACCTCTCCGTCTCAGAGTTCCCATGCGTCTCTGGACAGACTCAGCTCCAGCCTCTCTGGGCACTTCCTCCCACTCCCCCCGTCAAATGAGACCCTCCAGTCACCCTGGCCCCTTGCTACCCCTTGACTGTGCTGGGCACCTCCCACCTCGGGCCTGTGGACACGCTGGCTGTTCCCTCCACATGCAGGACCCTTTTCCCAAAGGTCACAAGGCCCCTTTCCCCTTCTCTGTCCCACTGCTACCCAATCAGACTGTCCTGAATATATAAAGTAGCATCCCTCTGTTTCCCTCATGTTCCACGTTTCTTCACTGCGCTTATCACCCCTCAAATACGTCTATGTGATTATTTGATGTAATGTGCCTCTCCCCCTAGAATCTGAGCACTATTGTATTTCAGGTGCTTAAAACAGGGCCCAATAAGTAGAAGGGCCTCAAAAAGCATCTATTGAATACACAAAGTGTCAGTCGTTCAGTTTGCGATTGTATAGACTGTATAGCCCTCCAGGCTCCTCTGGCCACGGAATTCTCCAGGCAAGAATATTGAAGTGGGTAGCCATTCCCTTCTCCAGAGGATTTTCTCGACCCAGGGATTGAACTCCGGTCTCTCGTGTTTTGGGTAATTTTTACCATCCAAGCCACCAGGGAAGCCCCTGAATACATGAAGCACACAGCTAAATGTCCAGCTCATGGGTAAGCAGGGTTAGGGTTAGTTGCTCATTCTGAGGCATGAGGCAGATGCCCCCACCCCCACCTCCCAGGGTAAAAAAATTGGAGATTCATTCTCTATTGACCAAAAAACTCCAAGACGTTCACAGCAGAACAATTAAGGGAGGAGGCTGGACCCTACAGAGGCCACATATTTCTCATTCCTGAAGTCAGACCTCCCTGAACACACATGGACAGAAAAGGCTCCTAGGAGGCCAAAGGGGAATCATGCCAAGGGATGATCTACCCAGATGCCTTTTCGGTAGGATCCATCTTGGCTAAAAGATGCGTATGCCCACATGGAAGGATCTTAAGGTATAACGAATATGGACTGTGAACCAGGCAAATCGTAATGACTAGCCAAAGGAAATGGGGAAGAAATACCCCATAAAAGTAATCAAACTACCACGAGGCCGAGACTCAGCAACTCAGGGACTCCCCCTTTGAGTCTGCCCCGTGTGTCTAACCATACGTACTGCAGTCTTTTTCCTCCTAATAAATACTTTACTTGCTTCAACACTTTCCGTCTTTGTGGAAATTCTTTTCTGCAGAGCTGAAGGGCCAGGGCCCTTGTCACTGACCACGGGTCTAGTGGCTAGGATCCAGAGCTTTCTTGCCGCGACCCAGCCTCAACCTCTGGCTGGGAACCCAAGCCCCACTCCAAAGCCACTGCAGGCTGAGGTCACATGAGATCAACTCTAGCAAATATACAGGGATACCTATATGAATTAAAAGAAAAAGTTCCACTCAGCTTATTAAGAGAAGCATTTCAAATAAGAGTTAGGTTTAACAATGATCAAAACTAGTTATTTTGGTCGGTTTTGTATTTTACAATTTTGGAACTCAGTCTAAAAGAAAATGTTTAATAGTATGACAGCACAATTTTCAAAAATGTTTTAGTTTTTATGAGTATTTTTGTAGCAGAGCAGAACAACAAACCAAAGACTTTCGAGTATAAAACTGATTTGACTAGAAAAAGAAATTCTGTGGAGGAAATTAAGTGGAAACAGGAGTTCAAGGCGGAAAAAGGAACATGTAAAATTTCAACTGTTCAATAAAAGCTGGTTTGTGTAATCTTTTCTAAGGATGAGGGAAAATCAAATCACTATGGTATTTAGATTCCTTTGCAGACTTAAGTGCCTTGACAGTTTCATTTTAAAGATGTCAATATTTACAATTAACCAGAAATCACAGCCTTTGCAACTATTGAAACTTTCAGAGGAAAATTTTAGCAACCTAAAAATGTGAAAAGTGGGTAGTTTCCAAAAGGAAGCTGAGCTCAATGGCTACTGCTGGCCTGCCTTCAGTCGTAAGGGCACAGGAACCAAGTGAGGTTCTGAACCCTTTGAACAGGCTTCCCATGAGGACAGTTTCAGACCTTGATCTAAAGAAAGAGGATTTGGTGGGAATTTAGGGCCCTCATAAGGGAAAACTACTCCAACCGGCCTGTCCACTTCCTATCATAGCCCTATCTCTATTATGTCACCGTGTCCCCAGGCTTGTCCGCACCCTGCCAAATCCATCTGACTTATTTAGGCAAATCTGCACTCCAATATTCTTGCCTGGAGAATCCCAGAGACGGGAGCCTGGTGGGCTGCCATCTATGGGGTCGCAGAGTCGGACATGACTGACGTGACTTAACAGCAGCAGCACTCCCAGCCCCAAAGAAAACACATTTCAAAGCCTTCCATTTCCTCAACTTTAAAACTAGGCCTTAATGTCAAGGTTCATTTGGGTGAAAACTTCCCCATAACTAAGAGACAGAAAAATTTTTGCAAACTTCGTAAACAAACTCAGCGCCAGAGGCGCCAACGCCTCCATCTGGGAAGCGGGGAGGGGGGAGAGAAGTAGGCTGCTCTTTTCATCAACGCAAGAGTTGGGAACTCCATGCCACCAAAGTTTCATGCGAGCAAGCAAGAGTCGGAGCGGTACCCACAGTCACACAACTGGAAATGGCAGAGGCTGGATTCAAAAATCAAATTTAGATCTGACCACAAAGGTCTAAAGTGCAGGGGGTGGTTATTTAGTCGCTAAGTCGGGTCGACTCTTGGGGCTCCATTGACTGTAGCTGCCAAGCTCCTCTGTCCATGGAACCCTCCAAGCAAGAACCCTGGAGTGGGTTGCCATTTCCTTCTCCAGGGGATCTTCCCATCCCAGGGATCGAACCCGGGTCTCCTGCACTCTGCAGGAAGATTCTTTACCGAGTGAGCTACGAGGGAAGCGGCTTTGGCCTGAACCTTGGTTTAAATCCACTACTTCCACTGCTTTCTAGTGAAAACCTTTCTCAGTTTCCACAGCTCTAAAACATTACCTTACTTAGTAGGGTTGTTGTCAAGGCAATGAGCCACGGAGGTAAAAGCGTTTGACCAAGAGCTGCTACATAGTATGTGCTCAATAAACTGTAACCGAGGCTCAAAAGAAAGGCGCGTATTCTACGCCAGCCCAGCACGGCTACTGCGCCAATACGGCGCCTGGACACAATGCCTCCAGGCTGGACGAAGCACTACAGGCGCGACAGCCTGAATGACAGAGTAGACAAAGTGACCCCAGGGGCCGCAAACCGGCCAGGCCCCTAACCCGGGTCCGGCCGCTCCCACTTGCCCATGCGGCGCGCTACGTACCCTGGGACTCTGACCCGGCTTGCCCGCCGCCGCTCGCCCAATCTCAGAGGCGCTTACTGGGTGGCTTTCTGAAGACAGGCGGGGCCTCGGGAGCGCGCGCACGTGGACCGGACGTCCGGCCAGCTGAAGTGGGGCGGGGCCGGCGACTGGGGGCGGGACCCGGAAGGCGCGCCTTCCTAGAGTGCTCCGCAGGTGGGGATCGCAGGATTATTGTGCCCTGGGCGCTGAAACATTTATTTGCAAGCTGGAAGAAACTCGGGGCGGGCGGGGCCTAGCTTCAAGTTCGGACTGGCCACCACTAGCTGTGCAGCCTCTGGCATTGGTAACAATAGCCATGGTAGTGGCTGCTGCCAAGTCTTAACAGCACTCTGTAGGCATTCTCACTGAATCTTCACAGTCCTTGAGGTGGATACAATTACCATCCCCATTTTTTATTTATTTTGGCCTGGCTGGGCAGCTTGTGGGATCCTAGTTCCCCACCAGGGTTTAAACTCCGCCCTCATCAGTGAAACCACTGCACTTGTTGCAGGAAGGGGGACCCCTTTCAGGGCCTGAAACTGGGCTCTTGTCTAACACTTGGAAATGAATTGTCTGAGGAGACACATGTGCTGACAAAGCAAGAGATTTTATTGGGAAAGGGCTCCCAGCCGGAGAGCAGCAGGGTAAAGGAACCTAGGAGACCTGCTCTGCCACGTGGCTCGCAGCCTCTGGTTTCATGGTGATGGGATTGTGCTGTCTTTAGCCAATCATTCTAACTCAGAAGTCCTTCCTGGCGGTGGACACCTTGTTCAGCCAAGATGGATGCCAGTGAGAAGGATTCTGGGAGGTGGTCAGACATGTGGTGTCTCCTTTGGACCTTTCCCGAACTCTTCTGGTTGATGATGGCTTGTTAGTTCCGTGTTCCTTACCTGGACCTCCGATCGTAAAACAACTCACGCAAATGGTTACTATGGTACCTGGCCAGGGTGGGCTGTTTCAGTCAGTGTGCTTCTCCTAACAGACTGCGAGGGAATTCCCAGAAACTGACATTTTAAAATATATATATTTATTTGGCTGTGTAGGGTCTTAGTTGTGGCACATGGCATAGATTCTCTAGTTGTGGTATGTGGGCTCAGTAGTTGTGGAAGCTGACATATAAAGGTTAATCCATTTACCATGTACTTTGGCTATGGAGCTCATTCTATGCTTACAACTCTAGCCAAGTCACTTCGCCTCTGCTCTTTTAAAGTGCAAATATTGGCTACTGTGCTGCTTGTTCAAAGAATTGAAAATACATAAAAGCACCTAAGGGTGCTCCACATATAGTTCAGTTCAGTTCAGTTGCTCAGTCGTGTCTGACTCTTTGTGACCCAATGGATTGCAGCACACCAGGCTTCCCTGTCCATCATCAACTCCCAAAGCCTACTCAAACTCATGTCCATTGAGTCAGTGATGCCATCCAACCATTTCATTCTTTGTCATCCCCTTCTCCCGCCTTCAATTTCCCCCCATCATCAGGGTCTTTTCAGATGAGTAGGTGATCCTTAACTCCTATCCTGCCTCCTCCTCCCTCTTCCTAAACTGTATCTCTGCTTTCAGCGTCAAGGCAGGAAGCTTGTCTTCACCACTAGCGTCATCAGCGCCTGGCCCAGGGTCCAGCATACGAGGGATCCAATACATTGAAGGATGAAGTGATCCAATATCTTTCTCTGATCACTCCAGTCCCTGAAACCTTTCTTCTTGAGGTCAGAAGCACTGACTGACATCACCCAATGAATAGGATTGCATCTCATGATCAAAGGGGCCATTTGGTCCAAACACCTGTTCAGTGTTTGAATCTCCTCCACATCATCTCTGCTTACTTGGACAAGTCCAGTGTCGGTGAATGCACTGTCTTTCCAGGCAGCTTCATGATGTCTCTGAAATTCAATCTTGGCCATTTTTCCTTCGGTAATATCTCTTCTAATCCACAGGATCATATTAAAACAATTCTAATTCCTATTCTATAGAGCTAATGGCCCAGTCCTCTTCCTGGACTAAACAACTTTCAGATAACCTCACTTTGTGGTTCTCAACCTCTTGCCTACTTCTGTCACGTCAGAAGGACACCCAGACCACCTCCCTCCCCCATCCCCATCAGTAACAATGACTGACCATGGCAGTGATAGAAATAAGATGCCTTTGCCTCCCCCAGGGTATCAGGCTCTTCCTAAGGGCATATTGTTAGGCAATCCCTTCAAGATAATCCTTTTCCCCCCTTACAGATTCTGCTTTACAGTATCGTGAGCTAGCGATGTACAAGTGGGGGCTCTAATTAGCCATCTTTGTGGTCCAATCTGCCAACAGCAGCTGCATCTCTGCTCTGGGGTGATCCTGGAGGCTGAAGGGCAGCTTCAGGGGCTTCAACCCAGGAACTTCCTCTGAACTGAAGCTCTGTCTTTGCAGTTTTGAGGTGATGTCATCAAGGACTTTTTCAGCTCAAACACATACGCTCTGTTATTTTGGATGGCAGTAATAAACTTTGAGCTGGCTTGGACTGTATATACAATCTTACTTCATCCTGATAAACGACCTGTATCTCAGTCACCCCTGTGTCCTTAGCATCTAGCATGAGGCCCAGACCACAGAGCTACTTCAAGTCGTTTGGTGCCCTCCGAGTCCAGTAGAGATGACTCCTTTGACTCCTGGGTCTTTGACTCAGTTCTTAAAATTAAACTTACTTTCCGTATATTTATTTTAAATAAATATTAATATGCAATTAACTTTATACTCTCCCTCACAAATATCATTAATATTTATTCTTTATTAAATAGCTTAAAAGAAAAAAAAAGACTTCCCAGCTGGGAGATAAAGTCCAAACTCTGAAGATGAGCCTGAAACTCAAGGCTTTCTGTGACCTGGCCCCTCATCACTCCTCCAAACATATGTTCTACCATATGTCTTACCATATGTCTCCCCTTGGGAAAGGCACAGGAAGAAGGCAATTTAGTTACTGCACTAGACTTTGCATGAAAACAACAGGTTCAAGTCCAAGCTCATCCTTAGTAGCAGTGAAACATTGGACAAGTCATTGAACTTCTGTTCTTCTCATTGTAAAACAAGAATTATAGCAGCCGTGTTCACTGCACAGGGTCAAACAAAACAACCGATGGTAGGGATCAAACGAGACAGTACCGTGGGAGCTCTTTTGTGAGTAATAAAGTGCTCTATGCACATGAGTGGTCACCATACCATGTGCTCCTGCCTCTGCCCCTTGTCTGCAGCGTTTCCACATCCTGAAGCACTTGTCACTTCTTTCTCACTATTCACTCATTTATCCAGTCAAACATTAATTAATCCAACAAATATTAATTGAGGGCTTGGACTTCCCTCTGGCTCAGTACTAAAGAATCCCCCTGTAATGCAGGGGACATGGATTGGATCCCTGGGTTGGGAAAGATCCCCTGGAGTAGGACATGGCAACCCACTCCAGTATTCTGGGAAATCCCATGGACAGAGGAGTCTGGTGGGCAACAGTCCATGGAGTTGCAAAAGAATCGGACATGACTTGTTAAACAAGAACAAAAAAAAAACCAGTGTGCTGGCCCAAATGATAAAGAAGTGAGGAAAATCCAACCTGTTCTGTCTTCATAGAACAAGGGTCTTGGGGTGGGGGGTGAAATGGTTGCAAATTGAACAACCACACAAACAAAAGTAAAACTGCAGGGAGAGTTCTCTGGTGGTTCAGGGGCTAAGACTGGGTGCTTTCAGTGCAGGGAGCCTGGGTTCAATCCCTGGTCAGGGAACTAGATCCCTTGTGCCACAACTAAGAGTTTGCGTGCAGCAACTAAAACCTGGTGCAGCCAAATAAATAATTTTAAACATTAATAAACAAAGTAAAACTGCAGCTGTGACTCCAGCTCAGGAGTGGGTCCACAGGGCCCCCAAAACGATCATGATGGGGGAATCCAGGGCTTAAGTTGCCTCCAAGGCCTAGTTTGAGTCCTGCTTTCTCCAGAAAGCCTTTTCTAACCACCCTGGCCCAGAGGTCTACAGTGCCTGCCCCACCTCCATCTTCAGTTAACTTATCTATCCAGTTCATTTAATCACACCCAGTCAGGCCTTGTTATTTCGGTTTCCAGTGTGTCTGGTTTCCCCGATTTCACTGGAAGTGCCTTCTGGGCAGGGAATGCTTGGCACTCTCTTAAATCCCACAGCACCAGGCAGAAGGCTGGGCCCACTGTGGTCCAGGGACCTGGTATATCAGGGACTGTCACATGGAAAAAGGATGCCCTTTCTGAGCGTGAGCTCTAGTGGGGACAGGGAGCTGCCAAAGACCATCTCTCCAGCCCCTATTTCACAATTGAGCCTACTAGCCCTGTTTTTCAGAGGAGAAAAGCTCTCTTTCCTAGGAAAGCCAGGATGTTGCCCAGTATGATCTTTCTCCAACAAAAATTGCATCATCTTTCTCTCCAGGTAAAATCCTTCCGTGGCTCTCAGTCTCCAGGGTAAAATCCAAACTCCTCAACATGGCAGCTGCATCCCTTCCCAGTCTGACTTCTGGCTGCCTCTCTGGTCTCAACTTCCAAAATGCTCCTCACACTTCAAGCTGGCCACATCCTTCTCCTTGTTGATACCGCCAAAGCACGCACTTTCATACCTTCTGCCTACGATGTCCACCCAGTCTGTCTGCTTCTGCTACCAAAACTCAGCTCAGCCGTCTTCTCCAGAACCCCTTCCCCAGGTTAAGGATTCCACCTCTAGGCTCCTGCTACACCCTGTGGCCACCCCTCAACTCTTTTCTGCACTGTATCCTGTCAGACCAGATGCCTACCAACTGATGGAGGGGACCCAGGGAGGGGACTGTGTTGGTCCATCCCTAATTGTCTACCTTCTGCCACAGAGCCCAACATATCAGGACATGAGTGCTCCAAGCCATTGGCTAAATGAGTCATAAAGGTGACCTGGCTCATGCCTTCCTAGGCCCATCTGAAGAAGGGGATCTCTGATCTGCTGGGAGCACAGCAATGACCTTGATCTGGGATGGACATCATGAGAAAGGTTTTTTTTGATCACCAGGAGAGATGCTGACTTTCTGGGGGGAAAACACTACTGCTTTGTGTGCACTGTCTCAGATGAGGACACGGGCTCAGGAAGGATAAGTGACTTGCCAGGTCACAGGC
Organism: Capricornis sumatraensis; assembly: GCF_032405125.1. Lineage (NCBI taxonomy): Eukaryota > Metazoa > Chordata > Mammalia > Artiodactyla > Bovidae > Capricornis > Capricornis sumatraensis. The sequence continues at coordinate 94,873,152 of NC_091076.1, forward strand.
AGAGCCAAGACTCAGAAGCCAGGGAGTTAGAATCTGGAACCTACTCTTAACAACTGTATTCTATCGTCTCCAGTCATAACCGAGAAGGAACAATGGAGGTATGCACGCTAGGAGTAAATTCCAGAATCTGCAGAGGTTTACAGGCACATCCTTCAGCCATCCTTTGGGGCCTGCTGTACCTCGCTCACTTGTATGAGGCTCTTGCCAGAACGGGTGGATAGGAAGAGCCAGCAAAGCAAGATGGGAAAATGGGGCCACTGCAGTGTGTTGAGGAGCTCAGAAAGCTGGGGATGTTTACCTCAGAAAAAAAGGAACAAGACTTAATTGAAAAATATGTAAAAACTACCTAGAATTACACAGGATTATATGCTTTTTTTTTTCATTTTAAAAATTATTTATTTTTGGCGGTGCTAGGTCCTCGTTGCAGAGCTCAGGCTTCTCACTGCAGTGGCTTCTCTTGTTGCAGAGCACAGGTTCTAGACTGCTCAGGCTTCAGCAGTTGTGGCTCACAGGCTTAGTTACTTAGACATTCAAGTAAGCTCAGGCATTGAAGTCACATGTGGCAAAATTCAGTCATTAAATGGACATTAAGAAAAAAAAGGTGTTGGGAATTTCTCTGGTGGTCCGGTGGCTAGGGACTGGGTTTGATCCCTGGTCCAGGGACGGGGGAGCCTGGTGGGCTGCAGTCTATGGGGGTCACTCAGAGTGGGACATGACTGAAGTGACTTAGCAGCAGCAGCAACAGGGAACTAGATCCCACATGCTGCAACTAAGAGCCAGTACAACCAAATAAACATAAATTAAAAAAAAAAAAGATATTTCTTAAATAAAATAATAAACATAAAGCTTTTAAAAAGGTGTTGGGAATTCCCTGGTGGTCCAGAGGTTAGGACTTGGTGCTTTCACTGCCAGGGTCAGGTTCAGCCCCTGGCTGGGAAACTAGGAGTCTATAAGCCACGGGGCGTGGCCAAAAAAAAGAACAAACGAAGTGTCACATATACTCAATTTCTTTTTAAAAACGTAAAAATTTAAATTTTTACTATAGAGAAGTCATGAATCCTATGAAATCTAAGATTTTAGAAGATTCTAACTTGGATTCCAGAACCTTGGACTCATACTTGCCTTCTGAGCTTGGTCACCTTAGTCACATTGCTTGCCTATCTCCCAGAAAAGCTCTCCACTGAGCCAAAACTGCTTCATTTGCAGTAAAATACCATGCAGAGTGTCTTACTTCAGCTTTAGATTGCAAGAATGGCAAGGGGCCACAGACACCAGCACCATCAACCTCCATAATCACTCTTCATGAGTCCCATTTCATTAGCCTTCATTCAGCCTCAGCAAATCTGTAGGAAAAGAAAATATAGGGCTTGGAATTAGAATACCAGAAATGAGTTCTGGTCCAAGGTCTGCAACTAGGTATCGCTTTTATTTTTTTTTTCTAAGCAGTTTTCTTCAAGTCTCCTTCACAAAGTCACATGAGCTATTATAACTGAAATACTTAGGAAAGTTAAATCCATCTGTCACGTGAGTGTATGTTCCTCGGTTCTTGGTCTTATCACAACAAAGATTTGGAGTGAGGGACATTAAAGCCCCCTAGGCGTGTCACAGCTCTCAGGTCTTGGATAGACCGTGTTATAGCTCTCAGGTCTCGAATGGACCATGTTATAGCTCTTAGACAAATCAGTGTTACAGCTCTATTTTATTTAGAAGATAGTAGGAAAAATCTATCTTCGAGGCGTGAGGGCACGGCGATCTGAGGGCATGGCGATCCAAAGACACAGAGAAGAGCGCCCTAGCACGCGGGAGAGAGAGAAAGAGAGAGCTGGCTTTGGCTCCTCTATTTATATGTTTATCTCTCCCTGGGCCTGTCCTATGTAAATTGGGCCAGCCCGGAGTGTTGTTTGTTTTACCTGAGGTCCTCACTCCGGTTCTCGGACCTTCTTTTGTTCTATTTTTGCGGGCTTTTCCCTTCCTTGTCTTTTAGCCACTGCCATTTTGGACTCCTTTTCCCTATTCTACCTGCCTAACACATCTAACACACGTAAGGCTTTATTATTATCTCTGACCGCCTCCTTTTGCCTGCATTGCATATAAGGCATCCTGCTGACCACAGTCTTGGCCTCAGAGAGACAAAAATGGATAACAGTTCTCAGGCTGAGCAGGAGTCTTTGCCTTCCAAAGTCAAATATAAATGATTGCGGGTTACCTGCTGCTTCGGATCATATTCTTAACACTTCTGCTCTTGCCACTGGTATACGATCAAGCATTGACTATATTTAGCTCTCTTTTGTTTTACTTCCCTGAGTCAGAAGGGAAATACTTCTTCCCACTCTATTCGTCTTCCCACGCTGAGACTATCCCAAAGGCAAGATCATTTCCCTTTTTGGCTGGATCATTTCATGCAGCTCTCTGATGATAAGAACTTGTCCTTCCCTCAACACCCACCTAACCCAAGCTGAATGGAAAATCTCTAGGAATGGTAACCATGTCTTTGGGCTCTGCCTCAACACTCCGGTGTGATTTACTCAACCACAGGGGTGAGACCCAAAGGACTGGAGCATTCAGTCAAGGCTAAAAATAGCTTAAAATATGTCAAAACTACCTTCTAATAACCAATTTACTTGGGTAGATGTATGAGACGATGGGACTTTAGTGGTAAAGAATTTAGAGAGTTTAAGTCATATCCATATGCGTATACTTCTCGCCTCCCCCCGACTCCACCCCCGCCACTTAGCTATTAGACTGTCCAATTTACCCACCAATTTTGGGGCCAAGTTTCTTGTCTGTGAAAAACGGGAGTAGTGCCCACCTTCTAGACTTGTTGAGAAGAAGGCAGTAAGTAATTGAGTAATTGTGGAGGGCTGCTGCTGAGAATGAAAGGGACTCTGTGTGGGGAAAAGTTTCAGACCAAGAAGGGCTAAGGCCTGACAGAGCAGTCAGATGTCATTGGTCAGGATCAGTGCTCCGCACATCACAATCCACCGCCTTTCATAAGGCCTCGAGCTACCAACGATCACGGGCCGCCCAGAATCCCGAGCGAGGAAAGGCGGCCAGGAGCCAGCCAACCTGGCTTCTTGCAGAAGGGCTCTCCAAGAAAATCCTATGCATTTGGGCTTCCAGTGGGTCGCAGCCGCAGGCCTCAAGGCCTCTTACTTACCTGAGAATGGTAACGGTCCTTAACGGCAGCCAATAACGGCTCAGAGCCGGCTGAGGTCAAACCTAGGATTTTGGAGCCCACGCCCCAAACCCTAAACTGCATCGAACTACAACTCCCAGCATGCGATGCGACCGCCCGGGTGGCGGAGGGTGGGCCTCGCCAAACCCGGGCCCTTCTTTCCTCCCGCGCGGCCGAACTCCCAGAACTTCCGGATAGTGCTGGCTCCCCACCCACGACGGCCTCCTCTCTAGATTTCTGGGTATTGTAGTCCATCTTGTTCCGGTTTCCCGGGAATAACCTGCTCCTAGCTACTGCTACTTTCGCCACAAAAACTACAAAACCCAGAATATCGCGCAAGTTCCCCTTGTCCAATAGGAGCCCCCCATGTAGCGAGGCGCGGAGGCCGGCTCTCGCAACTCAAGATGGCGGACGAGAGTGATACAGCAGTGAAGCTGCCGGCACCTCCGCTGCCGCAGATGATGGAAGGGAATGGAAACGGCCATGAGCACTGCAGCGATTGCGAGAACGAGGAGGACAACAGCTACAACCGGGGGTAACGAGATCCTCGGAGTCCAATTCCCATCCAGTCCGCCACAACCTGGGTCTCTGGGGTGCGGGGAAGTCACCGGGAGCTTAGTGTAGCCCTACCCCCACATTCCTATTGGCTGAGATATTGGAATCCTGTCTGGCGATTGGTTGCTGGCTTTGTCATTTGTCGGGGGTGGGTGCTCAGTATGTTAAGGCCCAGAGACATTCAATACTTTTATTATATAAAAGTTCTGTGTAATGTTCCCGTCTTGTGGCTCATGCGCTTCCGGGGAAAAGAGCATGTTGGACGATGGCCTTCGATGGCACAACGCAGGTCAATCTAACAGTACAGTTCAAAAGGAATGTTACTTACAGTCGTGGTGTGTGAACAACGTGATTAGCAGTAAACGAATAATATAATAAAACGTTTCACTGCAGTTCACCTTCAAGGAGGAAATTCATCAGGCTATACCAACCATAATTATGTTGTAAAAATATCACTACTGGAGAATCCCAAGATATAAACTCACCTTATAAATCCTATGTAATTACTGTATGATAATATTTTAATGTATATGGTGTCCGCTGCTCCAAATGATCCAGAAGTTTCCCGAGCAATGTACAGTTAGGTCTTTCAGTATCTTTGCTCTGTTAACTTTGCGAAGTAGCTTCGAGCTTCAAGAAATTGAGTAATGGTGCTTCCTTGGACGGTTTGGAAGTGGTTTAATACTGCGGCTCCTGTACTTTAGGGTCCTGCTTCCGATTAACTATTCCTCGGGTAGAAGGAGCGCATCAAACGTTTGAGTGTTGAGCTTCCAAAAAGCCACACCGGATCATTTCTTTTTCCTCACATTGTTACAGTGGCTGGCGCAGAGGCTCACTCTCCTTATCTATATGTATGTTTCCTAACGGAAAGTCATGAGAGACTCTTGGATGTAAAACTTTGGCTGAGTCTTTGATGGTCTGACTTTCGTAGCCATCTTGTCCTTTTCTGAATCAGTCGGTTGGTGGTAGCCCTGGAGGTAAAAGTGGAAGGTTGAGGTCTACGGATAAACTTTAAAGAGAGATTCTGTTACCTTGAGGTGATAGGAGAACAAAGGATTATTTAAATGGCTTATAAGTGGCTTGTGATGAATGCTTAGGTTAAAAGATCTAGCTTTATGTTCTTCAGTCAGTTTTAAAACCACAAGAAGACGTAGGGGGAAAGGAAACTTGTCAGATTTGGTTTTTATAGGACTGTGTTCTTTTGTACACAGATCTAATATAATAAAAACCTCTAGATTCCTGAAAAAGGAAGAGCTGAAAAAGAGGAACTAAGAACAGGAAGGAGGGAAAGTGGCCCTTCTGAGTAGAGACCCCAACCACATGTGAGCGTTGTTAAATTCGAGATTCCTTTCAGAAGTGAAAGTACCACTTCATCTTTGCTGTGTGTGTAGTTGCTTTTAGTTTTAAATGCTAAACTGTTGCCCTGACCAGTGTCTGTAGCTTGTTAGTTGGTTTTGTTGCCTATAATCTATGAATCCCTTTGCAAGACTGTTTGGCAAAAAGTTCTGTGTTTTATTTAGAGTACAACAAAATGGTAACCTTAAAAAACTCTTTGGAAGTGCATGGTTATGGGCTGGGTGAACAAATTAAGTTTATTAGTATCCCAACGGAGAAGGCAATGGCACCCCACTCCAGTACTCTTGGCTGGAAAATCCCATGGATGGAGGAGCCTGGTAGGCTGCAGTCCATGGGATTGCGAAGAGTCGGACACAACTGAGCGACTTCACTTTCACTTTTCACTTTAATGCATTGGAGAAGGAAATGGCAACCCAATCCAGTGTTCTTGCCTGGAGAATCTCAGGGACGGGGGAGCCTGGTGGGCTGCCGTCTGTGGGGTCGCACAGAGTCAGACACAACTGAAGCGACTTAGCAGCAGCAGCAGTATCCCAAATCTAGAGATCTGTATGAGTGAGCTTGGAGGTCGCAGGTGAGAAACAGGACCCAGCCTGAAGGGCAGTGTCTAGTTCTGGCACTTGGAATCTGAATAGGCTTGACATTTTTTCCATTAATTGTCAAAGGAAATGGTTTGGGGGAGAAGCTGTGTAGTACAATGGGAAAAGCATAGACTTTGGAATCATTCAAACCTGTGTTCCAAGCCTGGTTTTGACACTTAATAGTCCTCTGTCCTTGGGAAAGTTACTTAACCTCCAGTTGTTGAGATTACATGAGATAACATCTGAAGCAGCCTTCCCCCTTCTATTTCTTCAGATCTGCCCTGTCCTCCCCCAACCCCCTCCCCCTTACCCCATCACATACTGTATTTTTTTGTAGCTTTTATCATGATAGTAGTTAAGTAACATTTGTATCCAGTCCTTGTCTTACTTGACCATGACGAGTTTCAGAACAGGAATCCTGTCTGAGATAGCTGGCAGTTAGTGCTGCCGTCTATGGGGTCGCACAGAGTCGCACACGACTGAAGCGACTTAGCAGCAGCAGCAGCAGTGTGTATTCATGAGTATTTGCTGGATGAATGACTGACATGTTAAAAATTTGTAGCCCAGTGTTCGTGCAGCTTCCTTTCTCCTCGCTGAGAAGGATATCAGATTTTTCTCACATGTACACTTAATTTTCCCCAAATAAGTCTCATAAGCCTTATTATTCTGCTGCTGCTAAGTCGCTTCAGTCGTGTCCGACTCTGTGCGACCCCATAGACGGCAGCCCAGCAGGCTCCCCCATCCCTGGGATTCTTCAGGCAAGAACACTGGAGTGGGTTGCCATTTCCTTCTCCAATGCATGAAAGTGAAAAGTGAACATGAAGTCGCTCAGTCGTGTCCGACTCTGTGCAACCCCATAGACAGCAGCCCACCAGGCTCCCCCATCCCTGGGATTTTCCAGGCAAGAGTACTGGGGTGGGGTGCCATGCCTTCTCCTGTAGTTACTGTGAAATACCCACAGAAATCAAGGATGCTCCAGTTTTGTCAGGGAAGTTTTCCATGGTTTTTTGGCTTCTTGAAATGTTGCTTGTCTTTACTTAATATTATTTTAAATGTGTTCAAAGTGGTAGAAGAATAAAAATATCTCCTTTTGATGGTAACAGTTCTAACATACAACATACAGTGAAAGTGAAAGTGAGGTCACTCAGTCGTGTCCGACTCTTCGTGACCCCACGGACTACAGCCTACCAGGCTCCTCCGTCCATGGGATTTTCCAGGCAAGAGTACTGGAGTATGGTGCCATCGCCTTCTCCGCCGCAATAAAAGTTAATGATAGTTCAAAACAAACCCTTGCTCTCTGGGCCTTTCTTTCAGGATGGGCTCAGTGCTTTATGCTGATGAAATGAGCTGCGTTCATGCGCTGGAATAATAGGAAGTGCATTGGTGCTGGTTCTTATGTCCCTTCTTTATGTATTTTAGTTCTTGATATTTCTAGTCCTGAGTTTTCTTTCTTCCATAATTAAACATTTGGCGGGTATAAGTTTCATGTATACAGAAAAGCACACACATGTTCACAAGCATACATCTATAGTAGAGATGTGTGCATGTGAGTGTGTGTGTATCTCTACATTTTTTCTATTTTTTAAAAAATCCACTCAACTGAGGAAAGAAAGGAGGGTAGCATTCCCCCCAGCCCAACCCCCCCAGTTACCTGGCATAAGTTACCGTGGGCAGTTAATTGAGTGGAGAGTCAGAAAATAATCTTTATACTACATCCCCCTGAGGGTCATGATTCAGCTATAGGATTTAATTTGCTTGCTTGTTTTTAGTGAGAGATTTATCGCTGAAGGCCTCCCCTTGTGGCTTAGAGGGTAAAGCGTCCACCTGCAATGCGGGAGGCCTGGGTTCAATCCCTGAGTAGGGAAGATCCCCTAGAGAAGGAAGTGGCAACCCACTCCAGTACCAAGAGTACCCTGGAGAATCCCATGGATGGAGGAGCCTGGGAGGCTGCTAGTCCATTGAGTCGCAAAGAGCTGGACACGACTGAGCGACTTCACTTTCACTTTATCGCTGAAGAATAAACCTTATCAGCTGGCAGTAGATTTTCATTGTGAGATAACAAAGTTTATTTGGATGCTTGGGAATGGGAGAGAATTTTTACACTGTTTTTGCTGTTAAGATTCTGTTGGAATTTTTCTTGCAATGTTGTTAATACCACTGAAATGCTGAGAAGTCATTGGTCAAGAACACTTTGATCAGGGATGTCTGTTTCCCATTCTGTTCTCTTACTCCGTGGGGACAGGTTAAAATGGGTTGTTATTAAGTGTTTCTTACTTCCTGATGATGCGATATTATTCCTTATGAAGAAACTTAAGAGAAAAGAAAGGTCTTTTTGAATGGAATTCCATAAAGCTATCCTTACTTGCTTCTGTTTTATTCTTCAGCTATTTCATGAGTGGCTCTTTCCACGTTCATTTGATGGCTTATAGCTGTATCTGGTCCTTACAAGGAAGAATCTTTTTAGTTCCTTTTTCTTAATTTCTCCCTTCAGCTTTTGGTTCTTCAAAACTAGATCAAAGCAGAAATGAAAAGAGAAGCCTCATCACTGATATCAAATAAGTGTTCTAATTTTATTTCCCAATTAAGTGGCAATTAAAAAGAAACTAATCAAGAGCTGCTTCAAAGAGAAAAGACTGGAAAGCAGAAGAAATGAAAAGTAAATGAGAGCCTATTTCTGGGAGATTGCTGCTCATGGCAAAGCAGTTTTGCTGATTTTTCACATTGTTTAACTAATGTGCTCACTCTAAAATGTCCCAGCTTTACTAAGTCTGCCCTTAACCCTTTCCCTGCAGAGTCCGTAAGTTTGGGGACCACAGATTCAGTAACTCTAGGAGGTTGCTGCTTCAGCTCGTCCTCTTTAACCTTTTGTCTGAAATCTCTGCCCTACAAGCCTCTCTTCCAGCTCCCCAAGGACGAGGCACTCTTGTGACAGTTGCATGTAAGGCCCATAAAATATGGTGTTGTCTGTTAAAAGCACCAAAGCAAACACAAAACTAATATTCTTCAACAGGGTCAGTACTTGCTGCAGATTTTTTTCCTCAGCTGCTGTCTTTGAGAGAGAGCTAAGGACGCTTCACTATAGTTAAGTGGTCAATAAATGTTCTCTATTGCTAACGTGACTGTGTGCTGAACCCTGTGCTAAAGCCCTTTACGTGGATTATCTCGTGTAGACTTAATAAAGACTGATTTAGCTTTTGTAATGAGACTTAGGACTTGCCGGTCCACCTCTCCCTTTGACACCCAGGAGGATCCGTTCAGAACTTGCTGCATTGCTTTTCCTTACTTGCACTGACTCCTTCCTCTGGACTCTGCAGCAGTGTGCGTTCTGTCTTTGTCTTTGAATGTGTTCAGTAACCCATGGACTTTCCCCAAACTAGGGAGCCAGTGGGTGATGGAGGTGTCCTTGATAGACTGGTATCTTTTTCAGAGTTCATTCCAATGTGTGAAATTGCTGCCAGCGTCGATTCCTTACTCAGAAAATTACTGAAAATGGTCTCTGAACTGCATCTCATTTGACCTTGGAGTTGCCAGGTTACAGTCTAGCTCACCAAACCAACCCAGAGTATATAGAATTTACATTTCCATCTCATTCCCATTTTGAACTACTTAGTGTATTAGGGGTCTTGTGACCTCTGAAAAAAACCAGCTTTCCTTCATGGCAGGATTGGCTGGTTCACCCCCAAAACTCTGGCTAACCCAGGGAGGGCAGAGGGTGGCAGTAAAAACAATCTTTGGTAATCCTTTCCCATCTTGCTGGTCTTTTCACAGGCCTCCTGGGCACCTTGATGGCAGTAGTAAAGACTTTTTATTTTTACGATCTCTTAGGACTCAAAGGCAGTTTTTTGTGGGTGACTGATAGCGGGAGCTTGCAAAGTTTGGGGGATGGCATTAAGTGATTCTGCAGCCTCAGCCGAACGGCAGCTGTGCTGAGCCACACCACGTGGTTTCACCTGTGCCCCTAGTAAACACCACCGCATTCACCTGGGTTTGGGTCTTCTGGATACGCGACCAGTAGGTTTGCTGGTGAATCACACCTCAGGAGTAAATTCCTTTGCAGAAGGGGAGTTTCCTGGGAGTCCAGTGGTTAGGACTCAGCGCTTTCACTGCTGTGGCCCTGAGTATAATCCCTGGTTGGGGAACTTAGGTCCTGCAAGCTGCTGTGTGGCCAAAAAATTTAAAAAAATTGATTTGCAGAAGAATTTCCTGATGTCTACAAGGGGCATCAAAAGGACATTAGAGGCTAGTTATTTATTTAGTAAGTTTCTCTGGAAATTTTGAATTTGAGCCTAAAAAAATAACTTCCAGCTTAATTCTACTTCTAGGAGGTAGAAAACAGGTAACCGAAAGTTGTGAATTTCCTTTTCTGAACTTTTTTTTTCCTTTTGATCTCATAATCAAACCTAAACCCATGGTCTGTGTTTCAGACATTGGAACCATTGGAAATGGTTAAAATGGAGCTTTTTTGTTTACTCTTGTAGGAATAGAACAGGTCCTAAGGAGGGAGGAGACAATAAGAGAGTTGAAAATTGGATGAGAAATTTGATCATTTAAAATCTCAAACAGTGGCTCAAAAGAGCCCCGCATCGCTACTACTCTCTTAGAACACTGGCACAGCTGTCCTCTGGAAATACTGCTGAACATGTTTTGTTGCCCCTCTTTTGGGCTCTGGCTTCTCAGGGTTTTATTTTAGTCTGTTACGCCTGGAAAGCATCAGTCAAGCATGTATTTGGTGAACTCTCAGTTGTGTGTTCAGCATAACTAGGGATGCTGTGAGAAACAGCTGTGTAAGATGGGGTCCCTAGACTCAGGACAAATTTTATCTCTTTGGGAAGCCAGGCAGCAACCCATTATTATATGCAAAGTATTAAATTGTGCAGGCGATCACAACATTAAAAGAGAGGCCTCAAGGAGCACGCGAGCTGGAGTGGTCAGAGGAGGCTTCCTGGATAAAACGCGGCTCGCTCTCCTTGCCTTTAGTATCTGCTCATCTGGCACACAGAAATTTGTTTTAGGGCTTTTGAAGGTTCTCAGAGAAATTCTCACAGGGAATGAGACGTTAGTGTTTGGGAGTAGAGGGGGCCGGGTCCTTAGGTTGGTGACTAGTCCCTGGGTTCCAGTCAGTTTGTTGATGCCTCACATCCCTGGGCCTTGGTTTCCTCTACTGTAAACAACGGGTTAAGCCAGATGGCCCTGAGAGCTCCTTCCAGCCCCGGTGCTTTAGCTTCCACGCTAACTGCTTTCTGTCCCACAGCCCCGCACCTTTGAGTGGCATCGGCAGGATCAAGAGGAGGCCCAAGTCCCCACCCACCCTGCTCCTGTTGTTTAGAGCTTCCCTGCTGTTCCTGTCAGCTTGCCCTTGCCTCCCACCACGCTCACACTCTGATGCTGTGTTCTGCTTCTAGAAATAAGTACTGAGGTTCCTTTTCCATCTCCTCCCCCAGCCCTGACTTTCTTCCAGAGCATCCATAGGATTTCTTACTTGTTTGAACTTAGAATATTTTGACCTTCCTTTAAAAATGACATTTCATGATCGCTTTTCTTCCTTGTTCCTGGTTTTGTCATTCTGTTCATTCATCCCATACTTGCTAGGCTGGTCGTTAATGACTTGAGTCGATCAGCTTTACTTTAGAATGTACATTTCAAAATTTTTCTGTGAGTTCCCGTCTCCTTTTCCATTGCAGGCAAACAGCCCCTTCTCCAAAAAAAAGAGCTGGCAAGTTCCACTAATTCTCTGCTCATTATTTTGCAACCAAATGAACCAAAGGTTGACTTTGATTTGCCATATTCCAAGGCGCTGGCCCATTCCTTTGAAGTATGTTAGGGTGACTGACAGGTTTAATAAGATCTCTGAGAGATTTTTTGTTTTCATTTGCAGAGTCCCAGCATGCCCAGGGATACCCACGCAGTGGGGATGGACTCCAGGTCCCTTTAAAAATGAAGCCAAATTCTTTTGAGGAGGACCATGGCACCCCACTCCAGTACTTTTGCCTGGAAAATCCCATGGACGGAGGAGCCTGGTAGGCTGCAGTCCATGGGGTCACTAGAGTCAGACACGACTGAGCGACTTCGCTTTCACTTTTCACTTTTATGCATTGGAGAAGGAAATGGCAACCCACTCCAGCGTACTTGCCTGGAGAATCCCAGGGATGGGGGAGCCTGGTGGGCTGCCGTCTGTGGGGTTGCACAGAGTCAAACACACTGAAGCGACTTAGCAGCAGCAGCAGCAGCAGTAGCTTGCTTCCATGGGGTCCTTTGGTTTCGTTCTTCTAAATCCGAATTGAGCCCATCCTTCTGTGAAATGGTGTTGGCTTCCTAAGAAGCTACCCCTAATATTTCCTAAGACCTGCTCTCAAGGCCTCTGAGCTTGATTTGGTTTCTTACGGATAATTAAAGTTATTCTAATCACCTAGAAAGCTAACCCTCCTGGGCTCCTTGGAAGTCTCTGCTCTGAGTCACTTGTCTTCCTGTTTAGCTTGTTAACCGAGAGACCGTGATGAGCTCATGATGTTCTTAGGAAGGTGGCTCAGTACCTGGTCGCTCAGTGACTGACTTTTCTTTTAAACTTCTCTTTGTTCTTCAAGTGTCTCCTCTCCGTGTTCTTCATGTACAGGTTGAGACAGGATTGTTGCTCAGTAACTGCATGTGCAGATTCAAGCAAATACAAGGAAAATGAAATTAGCTCTCTGGTTTCAGTTTAGATCTTAGAGTTTGCCAGGCACTTGTATTAGTAATGCATAAAACAGAACAAGAGTTCAGGCCAAGGTCCTTCCCCAGAAATGGGGTCTCTGAAGAGATGGCTACTTCCACTGAACAGCAAGAACAAAGGCAGGAAGGGAACTTTTTAGGGATTTCGCCCACGTGAAAAGATGTCTACAGTTGAAGGAAGTAATTTCTTCTATTTTCCTTATGTGAAATTGTGTTTAGTAAGTGTCCAGCTGGTTAATCTGCTGCTGCTGCTGCTGCTAAGTCACTTCAGTCGTGTCCAACTCTGTGCGACCCCATAGACGGCAGCCCACCAGGCTCCCCCGTCCCTGGGATTCTCCAGGCAAGAACACTGGAGTGGGTTGCAGTTTCCTTCTCCAATGCATGAAAGTGAAAAGTGAAAGGGAAGTCGCTCAGTCGTGTCCGACTCTTCGCGATCCCGTGGGCTGCAGCCTACCAGGCTCCTCTGTCCGTGGCATTTTCCAGGCAACAGTACTGGAGTGGGGTGCCATTGCCTTCTCTGAGTTCTTCACTTTAACCTTTCTGATGCTTTTTTTTCCATAAAAAACAATTCTTATGGTAATTCACTTACAGGGCCCAGAGAATTCATTCCACAAGCTGAAATGAGTGAGGACTTATAAACTGTATCAGCAATGGGACCCTGCTTTGTCTCCTGCCATCAACCAGCTTTTAAACCTTATAATCCTGAGACTGAAGTGAGAATGTCTCTGGAATCAGAAAACCACAGTAGAGTTGTCATAGACTGCAAACAGGCCTGTGCAAGATATCAAAATTGAGATAATAAGAGGAAAACTTTTATCTTCAGTTTGTAAATGGCTTCAGAGTTCCTGTTCTTTGCCATGGCCTTGGGGGTTTTGCTGAGCTTCTAGTTTTAGGGAGTTTGCCTTATTCTCCCTCTCAATGTTATCGGTTTTCCTTCTGTGTTGTGCCTTCTGGGTCCCACTGATATGATACCTAGGAAGTGCATTTGCGTCTGCACTTTATGACCTTATGCTGGGAGTAAAGTAATCTCCAGCCTTGACATGATCTCTCTGACTTCAGTCTTTCTGCACCAGGAGCCTGATGAGAGGCCTGGCCCCACGGGTACAGGCACACTTATTCCAGAGCAGGAGTGATGAGGGTGGATGAGCTAGATGGGGACTGAATGTGAGGGGCCAAGGGGAAAGCTGGGCCGGATACCTTCTAGAGTAAGAAGCCGCTGTCACCGTAGACTTTCAAGCATGGGAGGGACTCGTGGAAAGCCATTTTCACATTGGCAAGTCCCACTGCCATGCAGAGTTTAGGATAAGGCAGAGCAGTTGTGAGTCAAGGAGATCCAGGAAAGGCTGGGGATTCCTTTAGTCCAAGTGTAAGGTCATGAAGTGTGGATGCGAGGGCTTCCAGCCAGGACTGCTGCTGCTGCTGCTGCTGCTGCTGCTGCTAAGTCGCTTCAGTCGTGTCCGACTCTGTGCGATCCCATAGACGGCAGCTCACCAGGCTCCCCCGTCCCTGGGATTCTCCAGGCAAGAACACTGAGGAAGACAGAGATCTGAAGACATTCTGCAACAGGAAACGGCTGCACGTGGCTTGCCCCCTACACCACGTACTAGGAGATGAGAGTTAATGTTCATAATAATTTCGAGGCACTTTAAGACCATGAAGCCTTTCTGAATTACAAAATAAAGCTTAAATAGTACTTACCACAATGGTATGTAAAATGTATTTTATACTATTTTAATTCTTTGAAAATTGGTTATCTAGCCTATACAGCGAAAACAATACCCTGCACTTAGCTGATCTGCAGATTAGGGTACTCTTTGACTGGACTCCTAATTTTGACTTTCTTTAAAAAAAAATTTTTTTTTTTGGCTGTGCTGGGTCTTCGTTGCTGTTTGGACTTTCCTCTAGCAAGCAGGGGCTTGCTCTGTAGTCACAGTGTGCCGGCTTCTCATTGCAGTGACTTCTCTTGTTGCAGAGCACGGGCTCTAGCGTACGTGGACTTCAGTGTTTGCAGCAGGTGGGCTCAGAGTTGCATCTCCTGGGCTCCAGAGCACAGGCTCAGTAGTTGTGGTGCACAGGCTTAGTTGCTCCGAGGCATGTGGGATCTTCCTGGACCAGGGATTGAATCTGTCTCTCTTGCGTTGGCAGGTGGACTCATTACCACTGAGCCACCAGAGAAGCCCTTTGTTTTGACTTATTTAATGGAACATTTCCAGAGAGAATGGCAGCGTGAGAGTCCGGCATTACTCCCGGTCTGACAATGCCAAAATCACTGAAAACATGGCAGGAACTTCTAACTTTGACGGTGGTTAGGAAAGCAGGCTTCAAAGTGAACCTTAAAATTCATCAATAAAATGAAGGAAACCCAGAATCAAAACTAATATCCGAAACTCAACAAGAATTGGGAGAAAGCATTAGGGAGCAAATAAATGAAAAAAATGTTAGCAAAACACAATGTAAAATGTGATTTGTGTCTCAGTAGAAATGTTGAGAGATGATGCAGAGAACAATTTTTTAAAAGCCTGTAGAAAACGATTAAATGTGGCTAAGAAATTGTTTTTGCTTCCTTCGTTGGGTGAGTCATGCAGAAGGAAAGCAGCAGGAGGAAATCCCCGTTGCTGTGGTTCACACGCACACACATGTTGCCTGTAAATCTCTTCTGAGCTGGGCTGGCTGGGTGTTCATTGTTGATGTTGCCCCAGGATTCCTAGCGCTGGGTTTTGCCGGTGGGCTGACAGTTGCCCTCTATCCTACAGGCCTCATTTAGGCATTTCTCATGATCGCTTGACTATTTTGGACAGAGATAACAGCAACATTAAGCTGCCCTTTTCCTTGCTCCTTCCTCCCTTCCAGAGCCACCTTGTGTCTTAGGTTCAGCTAGGGCAGCTCAGAGAACCCAGTATAGCAGGATGGGGGAAGTGGAAATGAGGAAGAGTTTCCAAAAGATCACTTTGGGCTGTCATCCCTTTAAATTCTGGACTCAAAGGAAGAGTTGGTAACATGAATGCCCTGTTAACAATTACGTTTACTTTTGATGGTGAGCAGCCTGGCAATCTAAAGGGAGTGAACCATTGGAATTCCCTGGTGGTCCAGGGGTTAGGACTACACTGTTTTGCTGCTGAGGGCCCAGGTTCCATTCTCAGTCATGGAGCTAGGATCCTTCAAGCCAATCGGTGCAGCAAAAAAAATAAAGAAAATAAACCACATAAAATAGAAGCAAGAACAGAAGAGGTCCTTTCAAACAAACAGGCTGTTCCTTGCACATGGCTCCCTCCCTGGTGGGAGTGGAAAGGAGAGCTGTGTCTGCTGGCATTCTCCAAATGCCCCTTCTGGGGCCTGGATTCTCTGGTCTGCTTCTGAAGCCCACAGGCTTGATTAAGAAAGGTCTGGTTCCACAGAAAGCTCTTTGTCAGTGCAGCTCAAAACAGATGATTTTTTTAAAAGCCTGCATCAGTATTTACTTTGTCTTACAGTGGTCTGAGTCCAGCCAATGACACTGGAGCCAAAAAGAAGAAAAAGAAACAAAAAAAGAGGAAAGAGAAAGGCAGCGAGACAGACTCAGCCCAGGATCAGCCCGTGAAGGTAACAAGGAGGCTCTGTTTTCTTGGGCCTCAGAGTTGCTTTTTCAGAAGAGAGCACGTTGGGATAAATGCGTGGGAGCAATGTAATGGATTGCCAGTCTCCACTGTTACTACTTCAGGATGGAGGGGTCGGCTCTCCCTGCTGCCCTAGACGTAGGTTATGAAACTGCTGTTCTACCTTGAAAGGCACAGCAGGTTAGACATCGGCCCTGAGCACAGTGCCCCTCAGAGTTTACAGGTGCATGACTGCCTGTGGTGCTGCGCTGGGCGCTGGGGAGGAATTCCCTTATGACAGCCCCGCTATGGCCTGGAGTAGTGGTTCTTGGCCTTTGCTTTCTTCGGTCCCCACCACTATGAGAATGAAGATTTGTTCCTTTTAAGGCAGACCTTTATGTTTCTCAAGCATTCTCTTGATGCCATAGTCACGGTACTGAGAACTGAGACCCCCACAGAGCCCATTCTGAGTTCCATAGGTGAGAGCCACTGGCCTAAAGCTTACGTCTAGGCTGACACGCGGACACGAAACACAGAAGTGTGGGTAAGGATTGTTTCGTTCCGTAAATAAAACAACATTAAGAGAAGAAAACCTTTTAGGTTTTCCCTGGCGGTCCAGTGGTTAAGACTCTGAGCTCCTAATGTAGGAGGCATGGGTTTGATCCCTGGTCAGGAACTAAGATCCCATATGCCACACACAGTCTGGTCTTAAGACGTTAAATAAAGAAATAAAGATTAACATTTCTTAAAAAAAAATATTTCAGATAAGTGCTGTCTTCTTCAAAGCAGGCCCTGGAGGAAACTCAAGACAGATGCATAATTCCTCTTTTAGCATTACCTCGGTTTATAAGCCTCACAAAAAATCTAGTCTCATCAGTATACCCACCCTTTGCTTTATCCCTCAAAAGTTATATTCCACCTGAAATCTTCTACCTTATTGAGATACAGCTTCAAGCAGTGTTTTAAATATTTTCAATACCAAACCCACTATGAAAAAATAAAGTAACCACTGTTGACTACCGTGTTGGCTAGCTAGGTTCTTGCCAGGCACATCGTTTAAATTAACGAGGTGCCTTCAACTTCTCTGCAAGGTAGGTGGGAGTCTTCCCATTTTAAAGATGTGAGGAAGTGGTTTACCCAGGTCTTTGAGTCAGGAATGCAAGCCCAAGCCCTGCTTCCGCTTCAGGGATTCTTGTTTGTTTCTTTCTCTGGGGGTGGGTGTTTAGATGACTCCAGGCGGGGGTTGAACTCAAACCTTTATCAAAATGGTTCACTTCGAAATTAGAAAATCACAGCAAAACACCATTTGCATAGCCCTTCTGTTTTTATAATGATGCCATACATTATAAGGAGTGTAGGAAAAAACCTAGCAACAGGAACAAAGTGAAAATCACTTAAGAGTTCTGCCTCCCAGAAATGAGCAGTATAAATATACTGATTTGTAGTCTCCCTTTCCTTTATAATTTAAATGAAAAAAAAAGAGGTAGTAAAGTATTAGAGGAACCTAAAGGTATTTGTAGAATCTGAAACTGGACATAAGACCCAGAAGCCATAAAAGAAAAAGTGACAACTATCAAACTTCTCTGAAAAAGTCAAAAGATAACAAAGTGGGCAGTTATTTGCACTACATAAGTCAGTCAGTTTAAAATAATGAAATAAGCAGGCCATTCAAAAGAAAAAGGTTTTTATATGAAAAGATGGTTCAACTTAAAATGAAAATTAAAGCAACTATTCCCCCCGCCCCAGACTGGCAGAGTTTAAGATTTGGTAAATCTAATGATGAGAGTCTTGAGAAACATACTCTCGTACACTGTTCATTGTTTTCTTAATTGCTACTCTCTTCTTAAAGAGTAAGTTAATAATACATGTAATCTCAAATGTGCATCCCCTTTGACCCAGCAGTCTTCCTTTCTTAAACTTTATCCTGCAGAAGGACCTATTCAGTGAGCGAAAAATAGATGCAGAAGAAAGTTCATTACAGCACTGTCTGTAAAACTGAAGACCAAGATCACCAAATGCCCAGTGGTAGGAGGTTGGCCAGAGCCCTTGTGGTCTGTGCTCATAGGGGAATCAGTTGTTGAATGGGCAGGTCCATGTGACCCCCTGGAATGGCCTGTAAGATACAATATTTAAAGAACAGTCAGTAAAATAATACTCTGCCATTCAATTTGAGTTTTTGAAAATCGTGTGTGTGTTTGGAACTTGTATGCAGAAAAGTCTGAGATTATGTTTGTCTTTTTCCAGCCTACCTCCCAAATTTCAGACTGTTGATGACAAGGGTTATATTTGAGGGCCAGAACTGTTGGGTTGTTCACCTTCTGTGTATATTTACATTGCCGCATTGTTTGAAATTTTACACTAAGCCAGGTTTTGCCATCAAACGTCGTAAGACTAAGAGGAGAAACCCTGTGGGAAGCACCCACCCACCACACGGCTCATCGTCAGTCACTCTCTCCAGTTGTCCTACAGCAGTTGACCTCTGAGAAGCCACACCCCTTCTTTGAGTTGTACTCCCTTAACTCCTGAACTTGACTGAATAAAAAATGCTTATTAACATAATGAGCCTTTCCTCTCCCCGACTTTGTCTTGTTCAGATGAACTCTTTGCCAGCAGAGAGGATCCAGGAAATACAGAAGGCCATTGAACTTTTTTCGGTGGGTCAGGGACCTGCAAAAACCATGGAGGAGGCTAGCAAGCGAAGCTACCAGTTCTGGGACACGCAGCCCGTCCCCAAGCTGGGTATGTATGTGCCTTCTTCCCGAGGAGAGAACACGGGAGCCTGAGCTGTGCCAAGGGTTCTACTCAGGATTTGTGGGGGGACAAGAGAGTCCTGTTGTCCTTTGGTGGCCATTTTTAAAGGGTAGTCTTCATAATGTGGTTCAGAAAAGACTGTTGTTCAGGGACTTTATCATTTCACAGCAGCCCTTATGGAGAATAAACAATGGTCCTTTTAGTCCATCATCATCCAGTATAACTCTGCAAAGAAAGACAGTGCCTTGGCACATGATGAGTGGGGACGTGTGCCCATGTATGTATTGTTTCACACAAATTTTATAGAGACTGTCTTGTATATCTGGGCAAGTGTTTAATCTGGAATGGGCCAGTCCCCCACCTCTTCCCCTTGGCTTTCAAACAGTGTGCTGTGCTGACTGAATGCAAAATGACTTGACATTTTGATTAACGGTTATGGTTTAACACCTGGACTACCATATACATGTTTGGTTGGCACCTCTTCAAAAAGCTATGATGAACTCTCAGAAGGGTGGGATGGGCAGAAAATAAGTGCATTCCAGAAGGAACTGGTCGTAGCAGGTTAGAGATGCCTGCTTACACCCAGCCACAGCTTGCCTCCATGGTGACTGCAGAGGGTGTCATTGCCAGGAAGTTTCTGTAGTGGTTGCGTCATGATTCTGGACCCATTGGTAGCCCAATTTCTATTATCTGTGTGACTGGGAAAGTAGGTATGTTAAAAAAAAAAAAAAGTATGTGTGAACCACAAACATAGGTGACCTTCAGGCTGTCCATGTTAAGACACGGTGAGAGCTGACTGTGTGTGGTGTGGAGGAAGGCCGAGGGCACAGTGGAAGACTGGGGTAGGGGAGGGGGTATCTGTGCCCAGGAAGAGTCGTCTACTCCAGAGTGTGCCCCTCAAACAGCAGGGTGGGCAGGCATTGCTGAACAGCTGGTAGACACGCAGACGCTCAAGCCCTAGGCCTGCAGAATCAGAACCTGCAGGGGGTTTGCATCCATTTTGAAAGTTTGAGAAGCTCTGCTCTGGAGCACATGGTTCGCGGGCAGCTTAGTCACAGTCCAGAAACAGGCTGAGATGTGCCCCTATGGGGTGGAGAGCAAAGCAGTGCCCAGGTCGTTATGGGTGGTGCACGGGCAGCAGGCACTGTTGTATTGAAGTCTATTGACTAGAACCCTGCCCTGACCCATCCACCGGGTCTGTCGGGCTGCCCAGGCCATCCAGGTTCCAGGCCACTGGCTAAGCCCTCCAGCAAGGCTTTGGGTCACATGGACATGAATCTGAGCAAACTCTGGGAGATAGTGAAGGACAGAGACGCCTGGCATGCTATGGTCCATGGGGTCACAAAGAGTCAGACGCAGCTGAGCGACTGAACAGTAAATGCTGTTACTCGGCCGTTACTAATAACGGGTCCCAGTGACCACTCCCCCAGGAAGAGTCAAGAGCTACATGCGCCACCTCTGAGTGGCTTACACAGAGACATTCAGAGGGAGCTGACATGCGTCTTTACTGGGTTTTGTTTTTTAAAAAATATTTATTATTTATCTGTTTGTTTATTTGACTGGACAGGGTCTTAGTTGCGGCACATGGGATCTTTAGTTGGGGCATTTGAACTCTCCTGAGTTGCCTCATGTGGGATCTTAATTCCCCAACCGAGGATCAAACCTGGGACCCCTGCACTGGGAGCGTGGAATCTGAGCCACTGGACTAACAGGGAAGCCTCCATCTTTGCTGTGTTCAGATGGAGTTTTGGTTTGATTTGATTTTTCATTAAGAATTTGCAAACGGGTGACTTCACTCCATTCTTCATAGACATGGCACCTGGTCAAGAGGCAGGTTAGGATAATGGAGTTTGCTTTTCTTTTGCTTCAGCTCATTTGCTCTTTGTTGTTTGCCAAAGTTTCTCCACCTGTAAATTAGAGGGTGCTCCAGTTTTATTCTCAGAAAGCTTATGAAAAAGCCACAGTACTCCTCACCAGGACCTGGATGATCTCGGAAAGGGGGAATGAGGCTCAGTTTTTTTTTTGTTTTTTTTTTTTACTATTTATTTGGCTGCATTGAGTCTTAGCTGAGGCATGCATGATCTCTGACCTTCGTGGTGGGATATGGGATCCAGCTCCCCAACCAGGGACTTAACGCCGGCCCCCTACACATGGGGAGTGTGAGTCCTAGCCACTGGACCGCCAGGGAAGTCCCGGCTCAGTTTTGTTTCCTCACCCCGTGCCTGTGGCAGCGTGGAGTGTGGGACATTTTGTAAGAGGGATCACTGCGAGTATCTGGCCAGTCTGCCTTTCAGGTCAGTCAAGTCCAAATAAAGGATTCCTTCTCTGTGTCTGAGTTGGCTGATAGAAAGTACTGCATCACAGGCATCAGGTGGTCCACATGGCTGAGGTGTCACCCTCGTTCTGCTTCTAGGTGTCCTTTGGGTGGTGTCATTTATAGCTTCCTGCTTTCATTTTTTCCACATAAATGAGGGCTAGTAATTTTGAATCTCAAGCATATCAAATATCCTGTGTTTGCCGCACTGCCCAACTTGGGGGTGAGTTAGAATTAGATTGTTTTCCACTCAAGAGACCAGGGGCTTCCCTCATGGCTCAGACGGTAATGAATCTGGCTGTAATGCAGGAGACCCGGGTGTGATCCCTGGGTTGGAAAGATCCCCTGGAGAAGGGAATGGCTACGCACTCCTGTCTTCTTGCCTAGAGAATTCCATGGACAGAGAAGCTTGGCAGGCCCCAGTCCATGGGGTCGCAGAGGACTCGGGCACGACTGAGCAACTAACACTTTCAAGAGACCCAAAATTCTTTAAAAATCATCCTCCTAATTTCAAGTATACAATCATCCTAAGTTCACCATTGAAAGGCTTCTAAACAGCCAGTGTTTTCAGCTGTATAACAGTTCTCTTGTGTGCCCAAATCAACTTCTCATCCCCTTTTTCAGACTATGTCATTCTCCTTTTTAAAAGTCACCCCTTTTCCCACACTAATGGAAGGATGAGGAATCCTTTTTCTTTGCCTGACCTTAGTGGGTTGGAATCTGGCCACAGATTAGTTTAGAAAGTAACTCTACCAAAGAAAGGGAGAACGCGGACTTGGACTTGGTTGCCCTGGGCCCTGAAAGAGAGGTTTCCTCACTCTGTCCTTCCCTTGTCCTGCTTGTTTGGCTTAAGGTCTCCCAGATCTCGCATTCTTTTCTCCCAAGTCCTTCACAGTTGCCCTGCAGTGCTTGCTTTTGGATCTTGAGTATTAGAAGGCAAAGAGAGAGTTTAGGGGTAGAGTGTGCTGAAAGGAACCAGGTTTGTCTTTCAAAGTTCCCAGTGTCCTCCACAGCTGGTTCATGGAGGCCCAGAGACAATCGGCTGCATTTCTGCCCCCTGAGAAGCAGCCCCCCACCTTCTTGGCCAGAGGTGCTCATGAGCCATAGAAGGTGGTGGGCAGGACCCCTGGGCCGCTCGCAACATTGCCGGCACCCCAGACTGCGAGTCTGTTCTGAGTGGCTTCTGCTTTCTCAGTTTCCTCTCACTCTGCTTGGTCAGCTTTGTCTTGCAGATGGTAAAGAGCCTTGAGATAACCTATGAGAACCAGTTCGTCAACACATAGCTCAAGACTTACCAGTTGAATATTTTGTATACAAGTTCACTCAGTTGACAAGCACTTATTGAGTGCTCTTTGTACAATTCAGACCTCAGTATGTCACTGCACCCTCCCATCCCCCTTAAAGACCCATTCAGAATGTCCCACAGGATAAACTCCGGCCTCTTGCAGCTTGCAGGATCCTCCACAATTGGCCCCCACTCTTCTCTTCAGCCTCCTCTCCTAGTTTCTTTCCCCTCCTTTCATCTCCAGGTCTTGACTCTGTTCTTCCCGAAGTGTACCCACCCTCCCTGCCCCACCCAGTCTACCCCTGCCTAATTCCTAATTATCCTTGAAGTCACATCTTTTTTTTCTTTTTATGCAGGATCTTAGTTCCCTGACCAGGGATCGAACCTGTGCCCACTGCAGTGGAAGCACGGAATCTTAACCACTGGACCGCCAGGAACATCCCTGAGGTCACATCTTTAGATGTTTCTTCTAAGAGGTCTTTCCTCCATCTCCTCCTCATCCCCCCATACTTCATTATTGCGGACTTTCATTGTGCTGAGTGGCAAGTGCCTGCTTGCTTTGTCTCTGGACCCCATGATGACAAGGACCTGCATCCATGTCATTCATCAGCTCCTGCCCCAGAGCTGGCGCTGTCTAGGATTCCGAGAACAGATGGTGAAGGTGCAAATGGCAATGCCTGGTACAGGCAGGACCTGGTAGCCAGCCTGAATGAAATGATTTGGCCTTGAGACTATTGTCATCTGGTGGGGAGGATCACTTGTATCTTGTCCGTGAGATCATCTTGGGGAAAAATGATAAAAGGGTTCTGAAGTTTAAATAAAAGGGGGTGTAAACTCAAAACAAGATAGGGAAAACTGATTAGCACCTACTCAAGACTAGAGTAGGGATCTGTGGTGTTTCCCAGGGGTCTGGCCCTTGGCTTACTAGGCTCAAAAAATTATACGTGGCAAGGAAATGAAAGTGGTTTGACTTCTAGTCAATTAATTCACAAGGACTACTTTATGAATTAATCAAAAGGCCAGTTTCTAAACTAGGGGAGAAAAATATAGCCTTTCTCCCAAGGAAACCTTCACTTGAGAGCAGCTTATAAATAGGAGTCAACTGGATTCTTCCTTTCTGTGACCCCATTGTTGCCTGTTGTTCGCAGTGTTTGACCCTTAGCACATTGGTTATGACTTGTTTCTTGACTATTTCCCCAGAAGATGGTATGTCTTGTGAGGCCAGGGACCTTTTCCCAGCCCTGTCGTGGTGCATGATGTCCAGCCGGTGTTCAGTGAATGTGCTGGGCGAGAGTTAGATGGTCAGTCCTGCTGGTGGTGTCCTTGGCTCATGGCCAGATGCAGCCATTTGCACGACACCTGCCCACGGATCCACCCCTGGGAGGGTCCATAGTTGCCCGTTACACGTTAGAGTGGTGTGTTTGGGTCAGGAGTCTGACCATCAGTAAAAGCTTGAGCTGAATGACAGGAATGTGCAGAGCCCTGTGCTGAGAGCCATGGACTCAGTGGGTCCTCTGTAAAGGCTCCTTGTTTATTTTTTATAAATTTTTGTTTTCTCTTTTTTGTTCTTGTTTTTAATTGGAGAATAACTGCTTAACGATATTGTGTTGGTTTCTGCCATGCAGCAGCTCGAACCAGTCAACTAGCACTGAATCTATCGCCTCCCGCTTGAGCCTCCCCCGCCCCGCCCCGCCCCGCCCCGCCCCCGTCCCCCCGCCCCGCCCCCATCCCCCCCGCCCCCAGGCCATCTCCGAGCGGGGCTCCCTGTGCCGTGCAGTGGCGTCCCGCTAGCTCGCTGGCTGCTTTACGCATGCTGGTGTATATACGTCAAAATTTTATTCATTGCTGTGCTGAGTCTTCGTTGCTGCACAGGGTCTTTCTCTAGTTGCAGGGAGCCAGGGCTACTTTCTAGGTGTGGCGCGCAGGCTTCTCATCGCAGCGGCTCCCCTTGTTGCAGAGCGCGGGCTCTAGAGTGCTGGCTCAGTAGTTGTGGTGCACAGGCTTAGGTGCTCCACAGCATCTGGAATCTTCCTGGACCAGCGATGGGACACATGTTCCCTGCATTGGCGGGTGAACTCTTAACCACCAGACCACCTGGGAAGTCCCGAAGACTCCATTTTTAAAGTGCACTAAACATTGCCTTTTTCTGAGTTGTGAACATGAATGAATAAGCTCTGAGCTGTAGAAAGTACTAGGGCCAAATAATTCCAGGGGCTGAAATGATGTGGCTGATGCGCCCAAGGTCTGTCAGATATGTTTGGTCTGGCTGGGGTTAGGAATTGGGGCTCTGTCTTCTCAGCATCCCCTGCACCCCTTGTGTACTGCACAGGGGAGGGGTGTCTATCCTGGGGGGATATTATGTCAGGGGGTGACTTCCCAGCAGCATGGTGTAGACTCAGTGATTCAGCCCAGAGGCGTTCACAGGGCTGTAAACACCGTGGGCCCGAGTTGGCAGCTGCAGTTAACTGGCCCCTGTTGGTGAAGGCTCAGGCTGGCAGGACCCAGAGAGAGCCCGGCGCCTGGATGCCATTGTCCAGCTCAGGAATGGGTCTGGTACATTGTCACTGCTGTTGACACAAAAGCTGCCTTGTTGCAACGCCTTATAAATCCATCCAGGTCTATGGGCCTGGGCCAGAGCCATGACAACACTCTACACCAGCTGGGAGGCAGGAAGCCAAGTTAGTCAAGATACACGTTTGTCATTTAGTAACCGAAGGGAGATTTAAAAGAAGGCCCAAGACACCAACCACCTTGGCTCCCAGGATTGTTTTGAAGTTTGGCCACGAATTGGCCCTCAGTTAGGGGCCAAGGGTAGCCAGAGAGACGGTCTGCCATTGCCAAGAAGAGAGTGTTCTTCGGATGAAGGGCTCCTGGGGACAGGAGGAATTTGCTGAGGTCAGTTTTTGAGCTGAGCCCCTTCCCTCCCCAAGAAAGCCAGCGGTGAAACTCACGGCTGTGCTCTACTTGCAGGAGAAGTTGTGAACACGCACGGTCCCGTGGAGCCTGACAAAGACAACATCCGCCAGGAGCCCTACACACTGCCCCAGGGCTTCACCTGGGACGCCTTGGACCTGGGGGACCGTGGTGTGGTGAGTAGGCCTGGGCTGACCACCAGCGTGGACAGGACACCATGTTCCCCGAGAGCCCAGCCACGATGGCTTCTTCTCTGGCCTTCCTCAAGGACTCTTCTAAGAAGAGCCGAGCCAAGCAGGGCTAGCAGATCCCTCCCATCTGTTGATCTGGGATCTGCCCGCAACTCCGCCTGAATAGCACACAGCGTCTCTGGCGCCGAGAGTTAACCCCTACAGCTCGCTCCCCAGGGCGGATGCCTCTTCTTTGTGCTTTCATTTTCCTTGTTCGTCCATTCACTCAGTGAACGATGGAGTGGTCTGTTACTTGGATGACATTCTTGGCCTGCCACACTTCCTGTGCTTAAGTCTGCCCCTCTACCCCTGGTGACTCAGTTTCTTCTTAAGCACTAGATTGCTTGTTCCAGGAGTCCCTGCCCTGCCCGGATGAAAAGGATTTGTGAGATTAAATAGAGTTTTTGGTAGTTTGCCTTGTTCCCAACAGCTTGGAGCCCCAGGGTATTGGCCTTGGTCCCCCCACTCTGGCAGAATACTTCTAAGGTGGCCCCTCTTTTCTCTGCAGCTGAAAGAACTCTACACTCTCCTGAATGAGAACTATGTGGAAGATGATGACAACATGTTCCGATTTGATTATTCCCCAGAATTTCTTTTGTGGTGAGTTGTAAGGACTTTCCTACGGTTCTGAGGCCACAGAGCAGAAAAACAAGGCACCAGATTGCTCATCCCTCCTAAGTGCCAACCTTTTAATGGCAAATCGGTGTGTGGTTTTTGAGACTTGCTTCCAGTGGAGGTCAGAATTGAAACTTTATTTAAGGCGCAATGACTGGGTGAGAAATTCCTTGATGGAATTGGTACCCAGAAGAAAAAATTGTCTGTTGTATAATGACTTTAGGTATGAAGGGAAGGAGGGATGAGACGTGCTAAGATTTAAAAGAATAGAGGGTCATTTTCAGTCTTTCCTGAGCATGCTTGGTTGTATAGAAATGGCCTTGCCTGGCTGAGCACCCCCTCCCCTTTCCGGCCTCATTTAATATCCAGGGAGGTAGGGCATGAGGCTGGCTCAGAGGGGACCTGTCTGAAGGGGGAGGGAAAGGAAGACCGCCAGAGTGGAAGGCGGGGAGGAGATGGAGCCCAGAGCTCCAGAGGCTCCACAGCCGGCTCCTGACCACGGGACCCGCTGGATTTGGAGCCAAGGAGGCTGGGGCTCCAGCTCAGGCTGTCAGAGTGAGCACAAAGAAACTGGATCAGTATGAAATGTTCAGTGTGACAGCCCTGGGTTGGGAAAATAGGCCCAGTGGACTGAGCAGCAAGAGAGGGCTGTGACTTGGTCCCACTGGTATCCAGGAGGATTTGGCCTGAAAGTGGATTTCAGAGAATTGAGCTGTTCCCTCCCCAGGGAGATGGTAGCATGAGGTTAGAGCCAGACTCGGTGGTGGGGCCAGACAGTCTGCCCAGCCCGCTGGCAGGCAGCCCCGTGCCCACAGCTCCTGTCTCTCTTCCAGGGCTCTCCGGCCGCCTGGCTGGCTCCCCCAGTGGCACTGTGGGGTTCGAGTGGTCTCGAGTCGGAAACTAGTTGGGTTCATCAGCGCCATCCCGGCAAACATCCATATCTATGACACGTAAGCACCAGCACCGCCCCCGCCCCCGCCCCATGTCCCCACCGTCCTGCTTGGTCTTGGAAAGTGGGGGAAAAACATAGCTTCCATAGAAGCAGGAGGGAAGTTCCCCTGAAGGGAGGGAACTTGGGTTCCTAGGAATAGAAATTCATAATAGGAGCTGCCTATCTTGCTCTGAATTGTTGCTGGAGCTCTTGTCTGTGACCTGGGCTGGAAGGGGTCCACCCTGAGGGCCGACCCGCTCCCTGACCAGCTCCATGTTGGCACTTGTGCCAGTCACGCGTCGCCATGCTCGAGCCACTCAGAAGTGGGCTGGTGGCTCATATCCACGGTCGTGGGGCCTTCCAGCTCTGCTCTTCAGTTCTTTGGAAATGTCAGAACCATCTGTCTACCACAGCCTTCTGGGCTTGGGGGAGTCTGAACCCCTGAAATCATAGGATAGCCCTTGACTTCTGTGGGGTTCCTGATGGCTGAAGATGGGGCTCGCTCAGCCTGCTCCGGGGGCTTCACCAGGAAGATGCTGGTGGTGTATTAAATTAAGGAGTTTGCTTGAGTCCCACTTACCTTTGGAAGTAGAGTCTATGTTGAGGAGAGAGCGGGTTCCTTGCCTGGTGCAGCAGAGCAGGGCGATGGGAGGGCATTCCTGGCTGCTGAGCACAGGTGGGGCCAGAGCACGAGCCTGTGCTGGGGGCCCCCGCTCCCTACACGGGGCTCCCATGCTTGAAGGGATGGCCTCGCCTGTTAAGAGCCTCGACCCTGGGTTTTCTCTTGACTCTGCAGAGAGAAGAAGATGGTAGAGATCAACTTCCTGTGTGTCCACAAGAAGCTGCGCTCCAAGAGAGTGGCTCCAGTCCTGATCCGTGAGATAACCCGACGGGTTCACCTGGAGGGCATCTTCCAAGCTGTTTACACTGCCGGGGTGGTGTTACCAAAGCCTGTTGGCACCTGCAGGTAAAAACCTCTTCTTGGAAAGGTTCTGGAAATGGTGGTGTGCCCACTCTAGGTGGGAAGCTTGTGTCACCATGAGTCACTCTGCCCCTCAGCTCAGTGCATGGCCGAGAGCATCCACTGCTCTGGTGTCTGAAAAGGTGGGTGGTGGTGCCCACAGGAACCAGGTGGGGCACACGGGGAGCGAACGGGAGTCTGTAGGAACGACAGCCTGCACAGCGCCTGCCCTGTCCAAAGGGGTCAGGCTTTCTTAGCTCCCTCTGATTCCTGCCATGTGGAAATAGAAGGGGGTCAGATGAGCCCAAATCTGGTTCTTTATGGTAAATGTCCTATAGTTTTAAATGAATAGCTCAGTTTTGTTCTGAATATTATGTGGGCCAAAGAGAGCATGTCTCATCTCTGTGTGAACCAAGCAAAACCTCTGCCTTCGAAAGTTCTTTGGAACAATTGAGTACACTCTGCCTTAAGAGCTTCTAAAGTGAAAACATCAGTTAGGCGCCAAAGAGGAGGGAGGCAGAGGCTGGACGTTCGGAGAACCTCAGGTCTTTTCCACTGACTTGATTCCCCGAGTGAGGACTGCTTGTCCCAAGACATCTGCTGGTACGGAGGAGGGGCTTGTGAACTTGAGAAAGAAATTACGGGAAGAGCTGTGGCTGCTCTGCACTCACTGTGGGTTGGTGGAGCTCCTGGGCGGCCGGCTCAAGTGGGGCCCGGCGGCTCTCTCACGCCACCTGCTGGCCATATGGAGAGGTCCTCTTAGTGCGACTTGCCACGGCCCTCTGAGGACAGGAGGTCTGTGTCCCCACAGGTACTGGCATCGGTCCCTAAATCCCCGGAAGCTGATTGAAGTCAAGTTCTCCCACTTGAGCAGAAACATGACCATGCAGCGCACCATGAAGCTGTACCGACTGCCAGAGGCCAGTGGGGCCCCGGGGCCTGGGCAGGAGCGGGAGGGAGGGAGGCCCGGAGAGCCTGGGCCAGGGGCAGGGGGCTCTCTTACCAGAAAAGCAGCCCAGCCCATAGTTTCCGGATTCCTAGCCTTTGCCTTTCTGTCCTTCTCTTATCTGTAGCGCTGGTTTAATTTTAGTTGAACTGTCTGTTTTCCTGAGCCTGCTCCTGGACTCGCTTCTCTGCCATCTGTTGGCAGACTCAGAGGACACCTATCTCAGCCTAAGGGCAGCACAGTGGAGAGAGGAATCTGCTTGCTATACTGCAGTCCATCCCAGGACCAGTGTAAACGAGCCATAGAGTGTCTGTTGCTACTTCTGCCGAGTCGGGTAGAGGGTGGGTGACTGAGCCTGCGAGGGGAGCTGAGGTTTCCAGGCTCAGGCCTCCTGCTCAGATTTTGCTGCTGAAGGACCAGGCAGCTTCAGTGAGCTGGTTTTCAACTTTGGGCCTTGGTTTGCCAGTGAGATGGATGCTCCTGGGTCTTACAGTCCTTTCTCTTCCCTCAAAGCCCTTCCAGGCAGGGTCAGCACAGTCACTGGGTGCCAGCTGACCCGAGGGCTGACCCACCCCTGGACCAGGGTCATCAGTGTCCAGTTTGGAGGGCCTGCTGCAACACAGTCAGGCACTGCCCAGGAGACCAGACTAGGGAGCCACGATGAGTATCCCCTCCTTTCTGTTCTCATGCTAGACTGGTCCCGCCTGCTAGGCAAACAGTGTTTTTTTTTTTTTTTTAAGAGAGCGTTCTTTTAAGTGGTGTTGCAGCCAGGAGAATGTCTCTGGATCTCCTTGACTGTGGGGAGAACCCCAGTGGGGCTGCTTTTGCAGTCCAGGATTTGAGGTGTCACTGTGGGAGGTGCCGTGTAGAAATAAGGTCAGTGAGTGTTCCCTAGCGACATCAGGTTAGCAAGGAATTTTGGCAGCTGGAGTTTCTGGAGCTGCAGTTTTGAAAGCAATTCCTGTTCACCTGAAACGAACACAACTTTGTTACTCAACTATACTCCAGTATAAACTTAAAAATAAAGCAGGTCTTACACCGGGAAGCAGTTGTGTCAGGCAGTGACTGAGGTATATAAACATGTTACTATTTAGTCACAAAGTTGTGTCCTTACTCTTTTCTGACTCCATGGATTGTAGCATGCCAGGCTCCGCTGTCCATGAGATTTCCCAGGCAAGAATATTGGAGTGGGTTGCCATTTTCTTCTCCAGGGCTCAGCATTGAACCCTGTCTCCTGCATTGGCAAGCAGATTCTTTACCACTGAGGTAGTAAATGGGGTGGAGAAGAAAATGGAGAGGGAGCTGCCTAAGATGAGCGAGGAGGCTCTCTTGAGGGCCTGGGGGGCTAGACTCAGGGTCAGGGTAGGACGGGAGACAGCATGAGCTGAGGGAAGCCCCATATAAACCTACTTCACCCCATTTTCAGATTTGGCTGACCTCACCTCAGACGGTAAAGAATATGCCTGCAATGCAGGAGACCCAGTTTCAGTCCCTGGGTCGGGAAGATCCCCTGGAGAAAGGAGTGGCTACCCACTCCATTATTCTTGCCTGGAGAATGGGCAGAAGGGGCTGGTGGGCTATAGTACATGGGGTCGCAAAGAGTCGGACACTATCGAGTGACTAACACTTTCATTTTTTTCACCTTTGTGTGTTAAGCCCTTGGGGATGTTCCCTCAGCCACAGTATTCCCGAGCATCACATGGCTTCTTTTCCACTTAAGCAAAAGCAGCTGTGGAGTGGGATTCTGGCAGGAGGTTGAGTCCTGGGAATTTAATGCTTTTTTCTGAATTTAACTGGCATCGTTGTCCTGCCGGGGGTGCTCCTGGCACAACGGTGGGCATCCCTCAGTGGGCATCTAGTGTAGACTCTGCTGGCCCCCGGGGTGCCTGTGGCTGGGTGCCTGTTTGTGAAGTGCTCTAAGTCGGTAGGAGATGGAGCAGTGTAGAAAGAGAGGAGCTGCAGCTGAGTGGGAGAGGGTTGTGAGGCTCGAAGGTGGAGAGCTAAGAAAGCCTTTGGGAGGCCCAGGAGCAGCTCTGGGCTGGACCCACTTCAGCACATCCACGCGTCGGCCAGGGCTTCTCCATCACGGCACCGCTGACACTTTGGGTTGGGTAACTGTTGGTCAAGGAGACCATCCTGTATGTGCAGAATGTTTACCAGCATCCCTGGTTTCTCCCTGCCAGTAGCCACCCTCCCCCTAATGTGACAACCCAAAAACATATCCACATATGGTCAGATGTCCCCTGGGAGGCAAAGTTGCTCCTGTTGAGTGCTCCTGGGCCAGAGAGACAGACGATCACAGCTACAACGGCCACTGGTTCTGAGGGTTCCTGGTGTTGGGCCCTGTGCTGGGGCGTCTGGAGCAGGCGGGACTGTGATGGGCTGTGTTTTCTTAGGAAGCCACCCTGGGCCATGTGGATAAGAGATCGACGCAACAGCTTTAGCCAAGGACGGCAGCCTTAACCAGCAGGGAAGGGGCCAGATTTACTGTGAGGGAGGGACTTGTGCTCATGGATGTGGACGGGGGTGAGAGGGAGCTGCCTAAGATGAGCGAGGAGGCTCTCTTGAGGGCCTGGGGGGCTAGACTCAGGGTCAGGGTAGGAAGGGAGACAGCATGAGCTTTTCGGTTCGTGGAGGACTTGAGAGGGGGCCAGGGCGCTCACGGTCAGCACATACTCATGCTCTCTGGTTTCTTTCTTCCAGACTCCCAAGACAGCTGGGCTGCGACCAATGGAGAAAAAGGACATTCCAATAGTGCACCAGCTCCTCAGCCGGTACCTGAAGCAGTTCCACCTCACGCCTGTCATGAGCCAGGAGGAGGTGGAACACTGGTTCTACCCCCAGGAGAATATCATTGACACTTTTGTGGTGGAGGTGAGCGGGGACGCGTATTCTGGGCCTTGGTCCCGTGGACAGGGAGGTGTTCTCCTGCAGTGACGGGTATCCCCGGGCTCAGTAACCAAAGAGCAGTTGACCGGAGAGTTGGCACCCTAGCCTTCCTGGACCACCTGTGCTTGGGCCCCGCTAAAGGCAGGAAGTTGTAGCTTGCATTTGCTAAAAAGAGCTCTTCTGGACCTGGCGTGAGGCCTTCATCTCTCCCTCCCCGCTGCTGACCCTGAGCAGAGAGCGCTGAGCCCCGCTTGGTCAGGTGAGCTCTGCTGGGTCTGGAGCTGGCTGGACGTTTGCGGGGCCATGAGCTATGAGAAGGCCCTGGTGCTGCAGGCGGGGAAGGAGTGTGGCAGAGTGAAGCCCCGGCCCAGCCTGGGTTTTCCTCCCAGTGCTGTCCTCAGGTTCCCTCTTGATGTGTTTCCTCCTCCCTGCGTATCCTGTTTCAGTTTCCACCCATTCATCTGGAGGGACAGAGCTGCCCGAGGGTGGCGGAGGGCAGTGGGAACATTCTGTTCCCAGGCTGCACGGCCCCTGTGCCGGTGTGACCCTGCCTTCTTTATTGTCTTCCCATCAGAATGCAAACGGGGAGGTGACTGATTTCCTGAGCTTTTATACACTTCCGTCCACCATCATGAACCACCCGACCCACAAGAGTCTGAAGGCTGCTTACTCTTTCTACAATGTTCACACTCAGACCCCTCTCCTAGACCTCATGAGCGACGCCCTCGTTCTCGCCAAAACGGTGAGGAGCTGACCAGAGGGAAGGGGTGGTGGGGCGGTGCTGAGCGCGGCTCGCAGTAGCTGCTCCTGGGCCGGGGACCTCAAGGCCTGCTTGCCCTCCTGCTTCACTCTGGGAGCAGGCCAGCAGTTCCCAGCCAGCAGCCCCAAAACTAGGAGGGAGCAAGGAGCGTCCACACCAGGCGAAGGCATTGAACTCCTGATTTATTTCAGCGAGTTTTGTTCTCACGGGAGGCACTGCCAAGGAGCTTGAATAGCCAGGCCTGCCTGGGGAGGTGAGGGGTTCTCCTTACGACCTCCTCCTGATGACTCAGGTGAGTCATCAGAGCCGCTGACTGGAGGGCATGGCAGGGAGGGGCCCAGGTTTCTCTTTCACCTGAGAGGTCACCCGGCAGCCCTGCCCTGTGGGGTCTACCTGTGCTCGGCCTGGCCCACTGTGCACCGGCCACCAGCCACCATCCAGTCCCTGATCGAGTCTGTCACAGCCTCAGAGAAGCTTGTCACATGTCATAAAGTCCCTCGGTGTGCCAAGGCCTGGGACTTGGGGCGTCAGGGAGTGGAGAAGAATTGAGGCTCGTGGGAGTCACCTTCTCTCAGGAAAAGGTTCAGGGCTTGGTCTCCAGAGAGGACTGTGGAAGTTACGTGCATGTTTCAGGGAAGCATAGCAAGGAGCAGTGGGAGCAGCGGCCTGGACACGGTGTGCAAATGTGTCCTCGGGGGGACGCTGTGGAGAGGCCAGGTGAGTGGCACTCAGCATGTCACAAGAACTGCCACTGGAGAGCAGGGCGCTGACGGGAGTCTGGATGCCACAGAAGCAGCAGGCGCCTCTGAAGGTGGATCGCTCCCTTGGCCACCTGCCCGCAGGGCGGTTCTGATACGACAGGAGAGAGGGCAGGAAGGTGAGGCGCCGTCCACCCATCCTCACCTGTCCTTGTTTCTCCCTGCTGCCCCGCAGAAAGGGTTTGACGTGTTCAATGCACTGGATCTCATGGAGAACAAAACCTTCCTGGAGAAACTCAAGTTTGGCATTGGGGATGGCAACCTACAGTATTACCTGTACAATTGGAAGTGCCCCAGCATGGGGGCAGAGAAGGTATGTACGTTCTGGGCACCGACCCCCACCATGCTCCCTGGCAGCCGGGCCCACGGCGGGGCTGGCCTGGGTCAGGCCTGAGTCAGATGTTGGCATCTCTAATAGAAGCAGGCCTCAGGTCTGGGATCCAGCATCAGTCTGGGCCCTGGAAGAGTCCCCTCCCTCTGGTGGCCACACGAGCAGGGGCAGTGTTCCCCTTTGAGCAGCAGGTATGAGGGGGGCAGAGGGCACAGGCCCCTGAGCCACACGGAAGTGGGAAGGTTGTCAGCCTCCTCCCACCAGGTGAGTGGCCTCGTCCAGTGGGACAGGGCTTTGGGACTCCCAGGACACTGGCCAGTCACATGCCTGTGGTCTTCCAGGAAGAGAGAGTCTGACTCAAGGGGCTGCTGCCCTCGTCCCAGCATGGCCCCTCCTCTACCAGCTCCAGAGGGCAGCTCAGGGCCAGGGGAAGCCGGCACTTACAGGGTACCTGATGGATGAACTGGAGTGCGGCCTGGTGCCCAGTGTTCCTCAGGGTGCCGCAGATAAAGGCTCTGATGTCTGAAGCATCAGGTGGAGGTTGAGTGAGAGCCCAGGGCTCGCCGGAGCCTGCTCGCTCAGCACAGTAGCGCCCTGCGGACTCATTGGACCTTCAGGCCTGGACAGGGAACGGGGGAGTCTGGACAGCTGTTCCCTCAACTCTGCCTCTCCCCTCTTGGCTCTCCTAGGTTGGGCTGGTGTTACAGTAACCAGTTGCCAGTGAGATTCTGGATAAAGCCACTGAGAATTACCAGGAAATGGAGCCCCACCACTTGTTGGTCCAGTTTTCACAAACGTGAGAATCCCTGGCAAGGAGAGCAGAACTGAACCGGCTTTACAGACCGCCGCTGAACTTGATGATTGTACTGCAATGGCGTAGGCTGCGAGATGCCAGCTCTGGCCGTGTCTCTGGTCTCCCTGTTTTCCAATTAATCGCATCGTTATGCAGCCACGATCAAGGGAATGTAACTGCTGAAAACTAGCTCGTGATTGGCATATTATGGAGTTAACGGGTGAATAATAAAAGTATATATATATATTATATATATATATATAAATATTTTAAATATCTTTCATGTTCCAAATGTACAAGGATGTTTGGTCTCTAATGAAAAACTGAATCCAGATCATTCCTCAAAATTCGACTCTAAGGCCAGTGCCCGACAGACACATATCGGTACAATTGAATTGTTTCCTTCTGAAAGCAGGCATGGACTTTTCTCAGGGGAGCAGGAGAAAGAGGATGTGGGAGGCTTACCCAATTCCCCTTCTGAATCAGCTGGGTCGATTGGCTTGGCGATGGCAGCGTCAGGTGGAGGGGCTGTGCAGGGCTTTGGGGAGGGCTCAGCGCTCTCTGGGAAGAGCAGGTGGAGGCCTGGCTGGGGCAGACCTGACTCCGAAGCGCTCCTGCAGGGGCCGCAGCTTTTTTGTGTCCTGAACCTGCGCAGCAGGGATGACCTGTGAAAGTGTGTTTCATGAATCCAATTCCCTCTTCTAGTCCTCTTGGCCTGCTCCCTGTAGGAAGTCATCCTGCCAACAACTGACTTTTACATCCAGGCTCTCTAGCCAACTGTTGCCAATCTTATGTGACAGGAATAAGTCCTGTGAGAGTATTTTTCCACTGCCTGGGGTGACTGGCAGTATGAAGGGGACCTTTGACCTCCTTGTATAGCATCTGGGACCTTGTGGGGACTATGTCAGTGCAGGCCCTGCCTAGCTCCTCTTAGAACAAAGAACCAGGACCCTGATGCCCCTAGGATTGGTTGGGCAAGGATGGCGTGGGGCTGATACCCAGACCTAGGCCTCCAGCCCTGGCCCGGTGCCTTCCAGCCCATTAGCCGTCTCTGCTCCTTTCCAAGACACACAGCCTGCAGGTCACGGCAGGGAGTGGTGGGGAGATGCCAGTCTGCATTTGCCAGTC
Organism: Capricornis sumatraensis; assembly: GCF_032405125.1. NCBI lineage: Eukaryota > Metazoa > Chordata > Mammalia > Artiodactyla > Bovidae > Capricornis > Capricornis sumatraensis. The sequence goes on from NC_091076.1 coordinate 94,908,698, forward strand.
TGCATTTGCCAGTCTGCATTTGGCAACAGACGTGATTTCCTATTGCCATTGTCAGAGTCTGATTTCCACTGATGATGTGTTGTGGATTTTTGCGGTGGCGGTGGTGATGGTGACTGATGCTGCCCATGGTCCTCCAAGTAATGGAGGTTCCAGTCACGTGACTATCACGTAGGCATTCCTCAGTTGCGCTCAGCCAAGTGGTTTGGGGAGGGTTGGGCCATGAATTGTCAGCGGCAGCAACTCATATCCAGACTTGTATGTAACTTTTGCTCTAGGAGGAAGTCAGTGGGTGGATGGTGTGATGTGTGGGGTGGGGGGTTTCCTGGCTGCTTTTACCTCTACCTGTAGAGGGAAGGAAGTCTTAGCGGGCAGGCCAAGCTCAGCCCAACTGTGGGAACTGAAGCCCTGTTCCACGGGCTGGAGGGGATCGCGTGCTTAGTTGGGATAGGGCCGTGCTGCCCCTGCCCAAGCAGGGCTGCTGGCCAGGCTTTCTGCAGGCGGAGCCCCCAACTCCACTGATCACACTTTCACCAGAGGCCTCTAGGGGGCCTCCTTTCTCCCCGTCGTCCCTGTGCTGCAAAACTGTAGGTCCCCATTGTGGCTGACCTTTGACTCCTTGACTCCAAGATACCCAGACCAAAGAAGCTGCTGTTCTCAGCAAGATGTGCACTGCATTCCACAGACGGCGGGAGTCGGAGAGGCAGGGGCTTGCCCACACAGCCTCATAGACATCAGACACATGGCATCCCACGGCCCAGAGCAGCCCACCCTGTGCGTGCTTCTAAAGATGTCAGAGAACAAAGTTCCCGACTCTCCCACCTCAGGCAGGACTGGAACTTGGACAGGCTCCCCGTCACAGGCTTGCTCAGCTCTGGGCCAGGTCCCAGCCTGAGCTGCCTCTGAACTTTGGGGTGCTGACGGCCCCAGGAGTGAGCTTTGCCTTGGTGACTGAAGTCATGGGATGGAAACTGTGAGGCCCGTGCCCGCTCTGGAAGAAACCAGTCGCCTGGGGAGCTCCCAGTGTCTCCATGCAGTCGCTCCTTGGACTCTGCTGTTGCCCTCTGTAGGGACCCTGCCCACCTTCAGCGCCACCCACAGGTCTGCAGGAGTGGGCTCGGTGGCTGCTCTTAGTCTTCTTTTTGCCCAAGCACTCCCTGGGTTCTTCACTCGACCCGTTCCAGGACTTCTGGTCAGAGAGAACCATTGCTTGGTGTTTGGGGCCTTGCAGGATGGTGGATTAAACCAAACAAAGGGAAGACCCCAGGGCCTCCAAGCTCATCAGCTGGGACTTGCATCAGGCCGCCACTCACAGTGGGCCTCCCGGTGTGGCCTCGCCCTCTCCCTCCAGTGCTGGGCTTTCAGACTCCATGTTCCTGATGTTTACCTCCAGTCTTTGGAATGACCCCTCAGCACGCTCCCACGGCCTCCTGTCTCTGTATGGAGAGAGCTGGGGAGAAAGGAGGTCTCGGCTCTGGACTGAGGTCTGCACAGGGCTCGTGTCCCCCACGCACGCCTACTTCCGAAGATGCTGCTGTCTTGTTTGAAGGCCGGCCTACGTCAAGCCACTGCAACACCTAGGTTTATGGAAAATTTCAGGCCTTGCCTGCAATTCCATTCTAACTGCCGTCACCCACTTGCTGGCTCACTTGAAGCCCAGGGTGGGTGTCCCAGTGCTCTTGAATTCTTTGCCCAAAGATGACCAGCATTTAGCCAACTGAAGGGATGGCCCAAAGGCCTGGGTAGCTTCACAGCTGCAGCCCGGGAGAGGGTGGCTGCTGGGCCAGGGGATGGGGCGGGGCGTATCTCTGGCCAGGGCCTTTCCACCCTGGGCTCCCTTCAGGCCTGGCCGCATGCCCTGGAACCAGAGGAGGCCCAGGGCTTCGGGTTATTACTGTTAGGGGAAGGCAGGCCTGCAAACAGACTGTCCCTAGGGAGGCCGTGCGGGAAGATTTCATTCAGATCAGTTCAGCTCAAAGATACCGATTGACTTCCAACCGGGCGCCCACATCCAGGGAGGGAAAGGGAAGGCTTCACCTTTGTGTCTTGGCTTTGCTCCGGGCTGTGGGAGGGGCATCCATTTCCGGGGTGGGGGCAGAAATACCAAATGCATTGTTCTGCTTGGTCCATCTCACTTGTTTCTAATAAAGGAAGCAGCTGAACACACCCTTCTGCCCTCTTGGTATTCCTCTGGACAGCAGGTGGCAGTGGAAGCTGAGTCCCCAGTCTGGACAGAGCCCTCTCGCCCTGCAAGGAGGGCCCTCATGACCAGAGACGCTTCTGAATACTTTCCTTGGGCAAGACTACCCTTTGAGGGCCAGCTTGGCTCTTCTTCCCCTAACCTCTCCCACCCGCCAGCGAGGAGCCAGTACTGACTCGGGTTTGTTTTGTGTAAGAGGAGCAGCCAGGCTCTAGGCCAGCACCCGGGACTTTGGCAGAGCCGCCCCCTCCGTCCAGGTCAGTGTGGCTCCTCTGACAGAGGGCATGGGCACCACCCCTCCCACTGTCCAGATGTCACCGTGCCCTTTGTGGGGCAGGAGCCAGGTGGTCCTTTTGAGCCACCTGGAGTGTTTTAATTATTATTTTCTTGACACACAGCATGTGGGATCTTAGTTTCCAGACTAGGGATCGAACCCGAACCCCTGCATTGGAAACGCAGAGTCCTAACCACTGTACCGCCAAGGAAGTCCCCTCCGGGGGTACTTACCACTGCAAGCCATCAGGTCCCACTGAACCCAGAAAATTTCCCAGGAAGGGTCTGCGGAACCATGTCTGAACTCCTCCCCACCCCGACCCCTGTTCTCTTCCTGTGGACCTTTTCATCCATGTCCCCCCACCACGGCTGGTGCCTCCAAGCCCCTTTCCAGGGAACCTGGGCCCTGAGCAGCAGCCTGAGAGGTCCTGCCCTTGGGATCATCCCTGAAGCCTTTCCCTGACCCTCCCAGACCTACAGTTTAGGTCTCTCCCCACCCGGGACCAGCTCACTCCAGGCTTTCAGGGCTGGGAGGGAAAAAAAAAACATAGCCCTGCCGGTGGTCTCCGCCCAGCGGTCTTCAGAATTACCAGCTGTGTTTCTTCTTTGCCTTCACCTCCCATAATCAGTTCCTGTCATCTTTGTTGCCTTAAAGACTCTTCCCAGCTTTGGGGCTCTTCTAGCCAGAAACCCTTCCTCTTGCTGCATCAAACCAGAGATGAGAGGCAGGATGGGGGACTCAGTCTGGTGGCCAGGGTTCACCTGACACAGGACCCCTGGCCCAGACCCCGACCAGACCTGGCCCTGTGGGGGCAGGACAACGCTTAGTTGCTCTCCATACCCTCACACGGGCCCTGGGGCCTCACCCTGCCCGCTCCGTGGGGCTGCAGAGTGGCCGCCCAGCTCTTCTGACAGCCCTGAGACTGTGCGTCCAGACTACCTGGCCCATCCCTTCATGGTTCCTGGGTTGGGGGTGGGCATCTGGGCCCCTTCAGAGTCTAGCTGTCTTCTTCCAGATGCATAGATTCATCAGAACCAAATGCCCTGCTCAGTGTAAACAGAGCAGGGTGAGGCCATCACTTTCTGCATCAGGTCCCAGGATGGCAGGAAGGTGGAGACAGCCCAGCCCTGGGTTCTATGGGGCAGCTTCCAGCAGCAGCCCAGCCCCAGGCCACCCTCCGGGGAACGGGCACCAAGCTCTGTGCTTGTTCAGTGTTGTTGGTCCTGCTGCTTCAAGGAACCCCAGATGCCAGGGCTCCACGCTTAATCCCAGAAAGTCACTCTCTGATGGATTTCCTCCAGATTCTGTCATCTGCAGTCTGGGCACGCTCTCCCAGCATCTCTAGAGGCACCTGAGCAGCCCCCTGCTTCCCAGGCCTTTGTCCAAAAAAGGCTGCTTGGCTGGTGGAAGGAGAGTCCCAGGTCTCTGGGATTCGTCTACTGAAGAGACAGGGGCCCAGAACCCAGCCGAGCCTGGAAAGGGGGGACTCTGTCTGAAGTCCTTCAGAGTCCTGTCCCCACCCCCTTTAAAGCTACACTTTCACCCTGGCAGAAGCCCCTCTTGCCATTCCAGATCTCCTGTGTATTTCTCGGGGGGTGGCCTTGTGAACCACTGTCCTCACAGTCTTGTGATGCTGGCAGCAGCTCTGAGCCAAGAGAGGTCAGGGCTATTTTGAGCTGTGGCAGCCCTCCAGCGCCCTGTCCATCTTAGACAAATGGCCCAGATGTGGGAAGAGGCCCAAGGGACACTCCTTCTGCCCCGGCCCTCCCCGAGGCCTGTGGATGTGGCCTCAGCGGCACTCAGCAGGTAGCAGTGGTAAAATAAACTTGCTGCTTTATTTTGTTCTACTGACCTCTCCAGGGCTCTTCTAAGACACAAGTTAGAAACCGACTCCTAGGTCTCCCCAGAGCTGAGCCTCCCTCTCCCTCCTTGCTTTAACAGGGGAAGGGAGCTCAGGTTCAAGAGCTGGAGAGGGAAGGAGGGCCTTAGCGGGTGGCTAATGCCGGGGGAGGGGGCGGTGTGGGGGGTGGCTGGACTCCTTGTGGGAAGGAGGCTGGGATGGCCCTGATGGGGAGCAGAGAGTGGTCGAGGGCTCACGAGTCCCGCTCCCTAAGTCTCCTGGCAGCACCAGGCCTGGCTCTTCATAAGCCACGACAACCAGGTGGGCTGAGGCCATCTCACAGCCCGGAGCAAGGAGCCTGTTCTTCAGGAGGGGTGCAGGCAGCCCCCAGCACCCAGTTGAGACAGAGCCTGGCAGGCTCAGCAGGAGGCTGGAGGGGCTGGTCCTCCATCACCCCTTCCACTCTGGAGGCCGTGGGACGCAGACTGGCACCTGCAGAACCCAAGGTGGCTCAGCCCCGGACGCAGATGTGGACAAAGAGAGTGGCTGGTGACAGTGAGGCCCCGTCCTTGGAAAGCAGGTGGATGTGGCGGTACCCTGCGGGGAGGGTAGGTAGCCCTGCATCAGCTTCTCTGTCCAGCGGCCCGCATGGCCAGGTGTGTAGGGTGCAGACCACATCCCACCCCCGGGGTGGCCTGGCTCAGGGTAGGCTCTTGGAGGAAATGGGCAGCCCCAGTGAACAGGGTCTTGGAGGCCCAGAACCCCCATCCCTTTCCACCCCCACCAACCCCCACCAACCTTGCTTCAGACTGCTGAGAGGCAGCGTGAACTGGCCCACGAAGTCATTGGGGGAGGTGGCGTCATAATCCTCTACCACGAACCGGACCAACGCCAGCTCCGGAACCCGCAACTGGAACTGCAGGGTCTGCCCCCAGCGGGGGTTGAAGCCTAGGGCACAGGCCTGGCAGTCAAGAGCCCGCAGGGCCAGCCCCAACCAGCACCTCCCTCCGCTCTCTGTGGCCTGCCTCCTACTCCCCCCGACAGCAGGGCCCTCACGCACCGTTATTGAGCACATAGTTGGTCTCCTTGCGAGCACAGTCCGCGGGCACCCCGTGGATCTCAATGCGCACCAGCGGGTCCACAATGGAATTGGGCTTCTCGGCGTTCAGCTTGGGCAGCTGCTGCGCCGTCAGCACCTGTGCGGGGAGAAGGAGGGGCTGCAGCCCGGCCCAAGGCGCTCACACCACCCTCCCGGGCCCTCCCCAGGCCTCCGTTGTCTTCGGGCTGGTGCCACCCCCACAGAGGGGACCCCGGGCAGGGAAGGGCCCAGGCCTCTGACCTGGATGGTGAGAGTCGTTCTGGGGGGCCCAGGACACTCAGGGTCAAAGGTTGTGTTGGGCGACCGCAGACAAACGGGTTTCAGGATGTAGCCGCACTGCCCGTTGACGAGGAAGCGCCCGGCATTGAGATCCATCTCGTAACCCGGTGTCTGGAAGTTCAGGGCCACTGTGGACACAGCAGGGGCAAGGCAGGGCCTCTTAGTGGCCCTCTCCTCACTGCCCAGTCTCAGGGGCTCACTGCCCTCCCGCAGACAGACTGTATGGAGAGGACTTGGTTCTCTCCAGAGAGGGTCCCCCTGCCTGGGTGGGCGTACCATCCCACCCCCACCATGGCTTGGGGGCATCATGGCAGTCAGGGACCCAGCCCCACTATCACCTGTACTTCATGGCTGGAATCCCTCAAGGCCAGAGAGAGGCTTCCCTAGCTTCCGCAAGGGGCACACCCCTCTCCTTTGGAGATGCTCAGTGTCCTCCAGAGCCCCTTCTTGTCAGTGTGGACTTAGTGGGGACTGCCTCTGTGTGTGTATGTGTGTGTGTTTATGTTAGGGGCGCAAGGAAGTGTCCAACTCTTCGCAACCCTACGGATGGCAGCCTTCCAGGTTCCTCTGTCCATGGGATTCTCCAGGCAAGAAGACTGGAATGGGTTGCCATTTCCTTTTCCGGGGGGATCTTCCCAGCCCAGGGATGGAAACTGTGTCTCTTGTGTCTCTCCATGGGCAGGCGGCTCCGTTACCACTACGCCGCCTGGGAAGCCCTTTTAATTTCTACCTTCATAAAAAAATTGAGATTTTACACTGGCAAGAACCAACAACCCTGATTTGTGTTTCCCCACCGACCCTGTTGACAAGTCTTTTAATAATTGTTATGACTGAGACTCATGTTTCTGACTTATGGAAAGCTGTGTTGCCCCATCACCGCTGGGGCCTCCACGGCTCCCAGAGGCGCACCCCCACAAAGTGGCCCCTGCCCACCCCGTCTTCTGCTGCCCCCACTCACCCAGCTGACAGCCCGAGTTCCACATCTCCTGGGGGCTGTAGTTGGCCGAGTTCATCCGCAGCCCCAGAGGGTAGACACGGGTCAGGTGGCGGGCATTGTGCCTGACGAAGCTGTTCCCTGGGGGAGGGGTGGGGTGGGACTGTGGTGGCTGCTGGGGTATCACTCGCTCACTGGCTGCCAGAGTCTGTCAGCCACCTTCCCCGACCCCCGCTACCTCAAGAGACCAGCTGGGAACAGGCAGAACTCCCACCGCCAGCTCCTGCTTCCCCCTTTCCTCATTCTCTGATGAGGAGGCAGGGAGTCCTCATGAGGAGGCTCCTGAAGTCCAGAGAGGCACAGGGACCCCCTCCTGCAGCCTGGCACTGCATCCCTCCCGGAGTCCCCACATTCCTGACTCCGTGGGTGGAGCCCCTGGCCCCAGGCTGCAATCTTTTATTGCTCAACCCACAAACACTCCTCCAGCCCCGCCTCGGGTTCCAGGAACCCTTCCGTGTATGTCACACCTCCAGGCCTTGGGACAACCTGCTTCTCCAGTCTGGAAGTCCCCTCCCCCTCTTCATCTGGCTGCTTCCTCCCCCCTGCTGCAGGACTCCCCCAGCCTCTGTCAGACCCAGTGGATGCCCCCCGCACCGCAGTTATCCGTCTGTGTCTGGCCCCGGACTAGGCTGTGAGCCCGCGAAGGCAGACAGCAGTCCCCCTTGCCCCAGTTGCCCTCTTCTTGCATGTATACCTGGCCTGGTGCTGGGCACTCATTCCCTAAGCCCCTCTCTTCACTGCCCCCAAAGCCCTTTCACTCTCCTTTCCAGATCAACGTCAGCATCTCCCACCCACCCGGAGTCCGCTGGCCCCCACCTCCCTCCTGCCTCAGATGCCCCACATCCTGGCTCCCACCTGCCTCTCGGATGAGCTTCTTGGCCTTGCGCTCGCTGAGGGAGCTGACCTGGCAGGGCTGGGGCGGGACCGGCGGGGGGCGCAGCGTCTGCAGGCGGGCGGCGCAGCAGTACACGGCCAGGGCCGACAGCTCCGGGGAGATTTGCTTGGCCTGGGAGACAAGCCTCAGCGGGGGTCTGCCCCCCACCCACCGGCTCCAGCCCCCTGGCCCTCCCACCTCCCTTCCCTCGGCCACCTGTCCCCACGCTCCACAGGGCCTGCCCAGCCCGGGCTGGCCCACTCACCCGCCGCCTCTGCTCTACGGCCCCCACCTCCTCCTCTTCCTCTTCCTCTTCATCCTCCTCCTCCCGCTCTGATAGGATGCGACCGTTCTCACTCCGGGTGGCTGGCAGCTTCTTCCCCTTCACCAAGACCCGGCCTTTCAGCCTCTGTAGATCCAGCATGGAAGAATGAAGCGCTCCTGCCCCTGTATCATTCTGTGTGTCAGTCTATCACTCAGACACTACCGTGTGAGGGGCTGGCTTGGGGTGGTGAGCAGGGAAAGAGACACATATGAGTGATGTTTCTAACAGGAAAAAACCTAGGAGGGCGCCTACGGGACTATCCGAGGGATCTGGCTAATGAGGTGCCTCCAAGCCTCAGAACACTGCAAGGCAGCCAATACAATGAATAAGGCAGCTCAGGGATGACAGAGAAGGCGCTGTCTTCAGAAAAGGTCTCGCATGAAAGAAATGCAGGTAGAACATGTGTTCACAGGATCCTCTTTGTCTGCCACTTGAAAGAGAAGATCACTGTCCACAGGTATATAGGTATATAGACACATGGAAAATTCTGGAAGAATATACAAGACACCATTGAAGGTAACCACTTCTTCAGAAATAGGACAAGGGAAGCAACAGTGGAGGAAAATCCATTTTTCATTGTGTATGCTCTATTTTTTCTTTTACCGTGTATGTTTTTTTCATACTAATAAAAAAAGCCAAATCACACACAAAGGTGAACCCAGATTCCCTGTGTAATTTGGGACTGGGAGTAGGAGGAGAGTTTTCTCCAAGAACCCCCAAAGGATAAATGTCCTAAAGAGGCAGATAAAATGCTCTGGGGTTTGGGAGAGAGGAAGATGGACCACTTCTGGCCAGAGCGCTGAGGAAGTTGCTAAGGCCACAGGAAGAGGCCCTTTACTGAGCTAGACTCCAAACAGGTGGCGCTTGGCGAGCACAGGCAGCTGGGACGGGGGCTCCAGGTGGAGGAGACAGTGTCAAACAAGGCAACGGCCAAGCCCGCAGGGGCTCTGTGGGCAGGAGGCTGGGTGGGGAGGTCAGGCCAGGTCATGGAGGGCCTTGCATGCCAGGGGCAAGGGTGGGAGGCGTCTAGTCAAAATGGAAGGTAGACAAGTGACAAGACCACCGGGTGGCGGATGTCAGATGAACGGCGACACAGGAGAAGGTTAAGGCAGAAAGGACTCTCCTGGCGGTCCAGTGGTTAAGACTCCGCACTTCCACTGCAGGGGGTGTGGGTTCAATCCCTGGGAACTAAGAACCCATATGCCGCAAAAGGCGGCCAAAAAAACCCCAGAAGGTTAAGACAGAGGAGAGGGGTCCTGAACAAAGGTGGATGGTCGACCTTGGAGCCAGACCCTCCCCCTGCCCAGGCTGGGGGTCTGAGAGCCTTACCTCTGGGGATGGCAGCTCCTCAGGATTCTGGGGGTCCAGTGTCTGTGTCACCAGCATGTCCCCCAGGATGGTGTGCAGGTGGCGGGCCATGGCAGCCTGCTGCTCCAGCCCGCAGTGGTTCTCAAGGGATAGGATGACGGGGTATGGGGACACCTGTGAGGGGGAGGGGCAGCAGCTCAGAGACACTTGCCCCTCCCCCACCAGGACCCCTGCTACACCCAGCCCCCCACCCCCTTCAGGACAGGCAGGCAGAAGTCTGGAGAACCCACTCTGGGGGAGGCTGAGAGGGTGGGTGTGGGACACACCGGGGTCAGCGTGTCCATGGTGGGGCAGAGGTCAGATCTGGGGCCTCGGGGAAGGGGGTGGACTGTCCGGGGAGCTGAGAGCGGGTGCAGGAATGTTTCTTTTAATAAATGCTCTTTATATGTTAATGACACTGACCATGCCATTTAGGTTGCACATTTTTCATCCCAGCCCATTATTTGTTGATGGAAAGATTCCTATAGCTTGACACATGTGGCAATTTTATGCAGGTGCAACGCTGAGCTTCTCTTTTATGATTTCCTCTTTGTGAGTCATGATTAAAATGTCCTTCCCTACCCACATGGTTTTCTTCTGGAAATTTTATGATTTTCATACAATTACTAAACATAAGGGTAGGAGAAGGGAGCCTCTCGTCCAGCGTTATTCCACCCCACTGGCCAGCTGTCCCAGCAGCACTTGGTGAAAGTGAGTCTCTGGGCAGGGGTTTCTTTTGGTTTTTGTCTTGGCCACACTGCACAGCATGCAGGATCTTAGTCCCCCGGCTAGGAATTGAACTCATGCCCCCTGAAGTGGAAGCGTGGAGTCCTAACCACTGGACCGCCAGGGAAGTCCCAGGGGGTTCTTTTGGAGGGACCAAGATCAGCTGGGGTTGCCGGCAAGGCTCTGGGGCTGAGTGTGGGGGTCCCGGGGCTCACCGTGAAGGCGTGCTCTTGCACTGCCTGGATCACGTCTCGGAAGAGGATCTTGGAGGTGAAGGTGTGGCCGTGATAGATGACCGGCTCACCTCCTGGCCCCTCCCAGCAGTCCAGCTCCACACAGCGGCATCCCTGGGCAAAGGCCCTGCGGACAGACGGATGGACAAAGTATCTTGTGGGTGGCGCAGAGCAGGGCAACGGGCAGGCCTCCTCGGCCCCAGGAAGCCCACAGTGGGAGTTGAGCCCCTTATCGCCCCCAAACCGGCTCCCAGACCTGTTCAACCCCACCACCCTTGCACTGTGGTACCTGACGTAGGCCTCAGTGCTGCTGGGTCCCCCGATCTGAGAATCGGTCAGGTAGGTGTTGTGCGAGGAGGAGATGAAGTAGTGGGCGAGGGGCTGGTCCATGTCCTGGAACACGCGTGTGTGGGCCGAGTCCAGGGCAGCCCCCTCAGGGGACAACAGGTACATCATGAAGCCATCCAGTGTCATCAGCTCATGCTGCTTGGCTGCAGAAAATGGGCAGAAGAGAGCATCAGGCTATGCAGGGACCCCTGTGTCTGGCCCCCAAAATCTCAGAGCTCACTCAGCTTAGTAATAATGAGCACTTGTCTACTGACTGGACTCTACATAAGTTATGCCGGTGTTTTTTTTTTTTTTGCGCCATGCCACACTGCTTCTGGGATCTCAGTTTCCTGACCAGGGACTGAACCCCGGTCCCACCACAGTGAAACCCCAGAATCTTAACCACTAGACCACCAGGGGACTCCCGAGTTATGCCATTTAATTTCAACTCAACCCTGTGAGGAAGATACATTACTATGCCAATTTACAGAGACGGCAGCTGAGTCTCAAAGAGGTGAGGTGAGCTGCCAAGATGGCGCCCACAGTCAAGAACAGCAGAGTGCACTTGGCTGGGGACCCAGACCTGTCAGACGCCAAGCCCCGGGCTGCGTTGGCCCCAACCCCATCTGTCAGACCCTTCTTTACCTGTCTCGTTGAGCTCATAGGTGTGGATGAGCTGCTGGGCGTGGGCCAGCGTGGCCTTGGGCTCTCCCTGGTCCTCCAGGAACTCCAGCAGCTCAGGGGCGCTCAGCACGCGGTCCTCTCCCGAGTACCGATGGAAGATCTCCTCCAACTCAGGGCGTTTCAGCAGCCGCCGCAGAAATTCCTCAATCTCAGGCCCCTCCAGCCGCTCATTTTTGGAGTGGTCACACTCCTAGAGGGCAGGAGGGAGAGGCTCAGAAGAAGACAACACCCTGGACGAGCCGGGTGCTCTCACACCCATGCTCTGTACACACCCCCGTCATCCACCACAGCTGGGACAGGAGGTGATGTCTCCCATTTCACAGGTGGAAAAACTGAGAGCTGGCAAGGCCGCAGGTCTCACTCAGACTCATGCAGCTGTTAGATCGCAGGGCTGGGGTTCTAAAGACGGTCTCTTGGGTTCAGGACTTATCCCTCTGCCTACCCCAAGAATCAAGATGGGGGAGGAAAAACTGTGAGCTTCAGGCAGGGTTGAGCCTCTGTGCCGGCACCCCCGCTCTGGTGCATATGCCATACTGTTCTCACATGTTCACACCAAGGTCAACGAGCAACACGCAACTGAGAATGCACATGGTCCAGTCCACGTGGCGCGTCCGTCCAGGAGTACAGGTGCCGTGGCCCTGCTGTCCCTCAGGGTCACACAGTCCACGTGCTCCAACTGGGCCATGGATGGAGAGCCCACCCCCGTGGGCCCCTCCCACACATAGGGTGTACACAGTCACGTGTGGAGGTGCCACACATGCCACAATGGAGGGGGTGTGCTCATGCGTGTGCCCATGAGCCCGAGGTCCTCACTACCTGGGCTCTGCCTGAGGGTGAGGAAGGAGCTCTGGGCCCAGGCTCCCAACCTGGCTCAGTGGCTTCCCTGGGTGAAAGGGTAGACTAAGGCCCACATGCAGCCTTTCTGCAGAAAGAGGCCACTCTCCACAAAAGCCTGGGGTGTGGGTGGGGCGGGGGAAGGGAACTGAGGACTGCCATGGCTGGGGGAGCAGAGGTCAGAGTGGCGGCAGGTGCCCACCTTGAAGAGGCGGTAGGCATACATGTCGTTCATATCCACGTTGACCATGCGGAGCAGGTTCTTGATTTCCTTGAAGCTCATCTTACTGTCCTGGTTGGAGTCTGCCCGGTGCAGATAGGAGTGGATCCAGGTGTGGGTGCTCAGGAAATACCCGCAAGAGGCTGGGCCCCGCCCCCAGCTGACAGGTAATTGACAGACAGGCAATCTCCCCCGGCTACACACACACTCATCCCCTCCCAGTTTGGGAACTGTGCGTTCCTCTCAGACTGTGAACTGCCTGAGCTCCGCAGGAGCGCATCCTTTGTGGGACCCGGGCTCCCCAGGGGATGCCTGGCCGCCACCCTCAGTTCTGAAGACCAAATCTCAGGGCCCCTAAGAGTGGAGCCACGCCTCTCCTGGGGCTGGGAGTCCTCCCGGCATGGGGCTGGCCCCTCCATGCCCGCCTGCCACACTCCCCGGGAGGATATTGGTCAAGGCGCTCGCGTTGGCTCATGGCATCGAGGCGCGCGCGCAGCTTGGCCAAACCACGCACCCAGCGCTGCGCCTCCTCGGCCGTGGGCGCCACCAGGTCCAAGTTCTTGCGGCGCCCCTTAAAGGCGATGGTGAGGCAGCGCGCCGGCTCGAACGCGCCCCCGAAGTGCCGCAGGCCCTCGGACTGGTGGCCCTCGCGGATGGCCTCGATGTGCTGGACGAAGACTGCGGAGAGGAACGGGCCGCGCGCGGCCGGGTTAGGGCAATGAGGCCAGGCCGCCGCTGTCCCCTGCCCGTCCATGCCCTCCCTGGTCCCGCTCACAGATGTGCTGCGAAGGCGCACGCGGGATGCGCCGCTGGAACCACACACTCAGGCCATCCTCCTGCAGCCGGTACAGCCGCTCCTTCTGCCACGTCGGCGAGCGGATCTTGCAGAAGCGGGAGCCCCGCAGCATGGCCCGCACGTCCTCATCCTCCGACAGGCCTGCGGGGACGGGAGGCCAGGGGCACCCTGGAGTTCTAACCCGCTCCGCAGCAGGGAGAAGCAGGCCCCAAGTCTGGGCGGACTTCCACAGGCAGCTCTTCCTCTCCAGGTAACAGGTCATAGAACCCGCTTTGGCTCTAGGCTTTTTGGCCCCAAGGCCTGTGCTCACTGTGTCCAACCCAGGGCCCCCTGGAAGGGGTGCCAGTAACAGGCTGGCCCTCCTCCCAAGCCTCGCCTGGAGGCCTCAGAACAGAGCTATTGCTCTAGACACTGCCTGGGCCTCCAGCCTGTTAAAGGTCACCTTTTCTGCCACTGCCCTCCAGGCTTCAAGCCTAGAATCTGCTATCAAGAGCCTTTTCCCTTGAGACAAAACTCTGACCATCAATAGGGTTGTTTTTGTTCGGTTGCTCAATCGTGTCCAACTCTCTGAGACCCGTCCTTCACCATCTCCTGGAATTTGCTCACACTCATTACATCCAACGATCAAGAGGGTAGTCTCACTATCCAACCTAAGTCTTTCTTATTGCAACCCAAGCTCCTCACCTCTGCTTTCTCAAGGACAAGGAGGTCACTCTGGCTCCAGGGTCTCAGACCAAGCAGGCCAGGCCCAGCCCTGCTTTGGCCAGCCTGGGGCTGACCTCCAGATGTCCTGGTGAGGCCCAGCAGAAAGCATGATCTCCTGTGACACTGGGTGTCCCCCTTGTCCAGACACTGTTATAACCCCATGTGCTCTCCGGTCACAGCGTCCCTCTTCCTTAATATGACAAAGTGCTTATAAGGCACCTACTACATGCCAGACCCCACTCATGTATTAACACACGGGAAAACAAGTGCAGAGATGCTTCGGGAACTTGCCAGAATTCCATGGCTGGGGAGTGGTGGAAACAGGCTTTAAACCCTGGAGGTCAGGCTCCAGCATCTTCGTCCTTGGCCAGCACACTGACCCCTCTGCTCCTTCTTCTATCCTCTTTACCCCTCCCTGCAACCACCCTGGGCCTGGGGACCTAGGACAGAGTGGGATTCGGGGAGTCAAATCCCAGCTCTGTCACTTCTGTCACTTACACAGCCATGGTGGCACTACCCTGTGACTGCTCTAAGCTTCCAGGTCTCCATTCATAAAGTGGCGACCACAATAGTAGCTGCTGCAAAATCCAAAATTCAGTCAAGCTGCTGACTGCTCTGTGGGGCCACACCCTTTGCTAGGATGTGTCTCAGCAGGGGTCAAAAATAAAAGTTTGTGAGCCAGGGGACAATAGAATGGGTGGGAACCAGTCAAACTGTAGGGTCCACGCCCTTTGGAAAGGACAGGGCCGGCCAGCGGTGGATGTGGGCCCAGAGATTCCAGAGAACTGGAATCTGAATTTGTATGTGATGCCTCCAAATTTTTCAGTGTTGGCAATTAAATCAAATTGAAATAAAAATCCCCAAACACCACTGTGCGTGCCAAAGGAAACAGGACAGTGGGCCTCTCTTCCTCCTTTTATTTCAACAGGCTCCCAGCACTGGGCTTGGCTTTAGGCTTTGTGCCCCATCCCTCAAGGACCCTGCTTGCCTGATTGCAAACTCTGACCTGAGGAATCAAGTCTAAATCCCTGCGACTGCCTCTCCCTGACTCTGGGCCCTTTGTAGGATCCTTCTCCATCTCTTCTTCATATCAGAGTCCTTCAAGGACCAGCTCAGATACCACTCCTCTAGGAAGCTTTCTCTGATCTATCCTCAAATCCCCTTCTAAACTGAAGCACTGGGATGTCCTCACCCCAGGGCTTGTCCCAGACCCAGGCTTGCAGTCAGTGTTTTCTGAAAGGTGAGGCAGATGGAGAGACAGCTGGGGGACTAAGTGCATTCTAGTCCCAGCCTTGAGCCATCTGTCCTGACTTCGGAGCAGCAGCCTTGTGGGTCAGGGTTTCTCAACCCTGGCTGTGCGTCAGAATCACCTGGAGAGGTTGCGAAACCCATGATCCAGAGATTCTCGTTCAACAGGTGCAGGTTGGGGATTGGATATCGGTATATTGGGTATCTGTCCTACCTTGTGGGACTTTCCTCATGAGCCAGTGGTTAAGAATCCATTGCCAATGCAGGCGACACAAGTTCGAGCCCTGGTCTGGGAAGATTCCACATGCTGCGGGGCAACTAAGTCCACACGCTCAACTACTGAGCCCATGTGCTGCAACCACTGAAGCCCCTGCTCTACAACAAGAGAAGCCACCGCAACGTGAAGCCCACTAACCGCGATGAAGAGTAGCCCTTACTTGCAGCAACTAGAGACAGTCGCAGCA
The DNA here is from genome assembly GCF_032405125.1 of Capricornis sumatraensis. Lineage (NCBI taxonomy): Eukaryota > Metazoa > Chordata > Mammalia > Artiodactyla > Bovidae > Capricornis > Capricornis sumatraensis. Next base: position 94,924,164 of record NC_091076.1, read on the forward strand.
ACAAAGACCCAGGGCAGCCGGGGAAAAAAAAAGAGTCTACTTTGTGACTTTGAGAGAGACTGTGATCGAGAATCACGGACTCAGAGGCAGGAGGAGGAACCTGCCATCCTTGAGAGGTTATAGGGACTTCCCTGGTGGTCCAGTGGCTAAGAATCCACCTTGCAATGCAGGGGGCTCAGGTTCGATCCCTGTTTGGGAAACTAAGATCCCACATGCTGTGGAGCCTGTGCACTCTGGAGCAGCTAAGTGCAACTTCGAAGCCCTTGTGCTGCAACTAGAGAGTCTGTGTGTGGCCAGGAGAGATCAGGATGAGGCAACAATATTCCCCCATGCCGTTGCTAAGACCTGATGCAGCTGAATAAATATATAAAAAATAAATAAATAAAATGGGTTATGGTCCCCCTTGGGGCCAATCTGTGACCCTAATGGCTCCAAGGGGTCTCTCTTTAAAATAAAGGACGGAAGAGAGGCCCATTGTCCTTGGGACTGTGGCCTTCTGGAAGGGTCAATGCCCACTCCGTGCCACCTAGCCAGGAAGGGGAGGTGGAACCCTCCTGCTTCCACACAAAGAGCTAGAACATGGCGTGTGCCAGGCCAAGAGACTCACCAGACCCTCAGCCCCCTATCCTCATATCTGGGCAACCTCTGCATTCTCTCTTCCTGAGGGTGGGGGGCAGGGAAGTCAGGGAGCCCTGTAGTGCCACCGGGCTTAGCCCACCCCTTCTCAACCTTCTCAGCTGTGGGAAAGGGGACTCCTCATTTCCATGACAACTAAACTCTGTAGCTGGAGCCACCTCCCCTGACCCGGCCAGCCCTGTGATGCCAAGCCCAGAGCTGGGGGGTGAGGAGGAGGGGAGCTGGTGAATGACTAAGGCCGGAAATGGAGGTGAGTCACCATCACCGAGGGCCTGTTTTGTCCAGAGTTTTCTGCAAACAGGACATGGAGAAAGGCAGCCTGAGCTCCTGACTGGCCCCCCAGGGGGACAGATTCCCATGTTGACGGGGGCCCTGCTCCTGGCTCTCACCCCAGCTCCCCAAGGGCCTGTGTTGGAAAGGGGTGACATTCCATTCTGCCTGCCCTACCAGCAAGGGCCCCCAGATCACACTGCGTCTTGGACCACACTGTCCTCTGCCCACACTGCCAGTGGAAAGGCTTCACAGAATGAGGGTGAAGTGCCAGGCTGGGCAGGGTACTGAACACCTGGATGGCTGTCTCTATTTCTCCACTGCTTGGGTTCTGAACCCTGGGATAGTGAGAGGTATGGGGTGTCAGACAAGGGGGGCAGAGGGAAGGGGGTGAGGTCAGGAGGAGGGTCCAAGCTCTGGGCAGTGATCCTGGGAGCGGCCTGGCCCTCTGCCTAGCTGCCCAGCAAACATCTTCTCAGTCCTGCCAGACCCAAACCCACAGATGTTTCCTGGACAAGCAGGTTCACTAGAAGCCTACCTCCTGCAGTTTCCGTGGGTTATTTATCCATTTCTGCCTATCTATCCATTTCTGGAGGGGGCTGGGCCAGCACCCTGGTCACCTCGACTGGGCAGGCTGGGGAACAATCATGAAATAACTAGTAAAAATGAGGACAATCAGTAGCCAAAAGGTGGAAACAACCCAAGCGTCTATCAGTAGATAAACGGATAAGGGAAATGCGGTCTATCTGTTCGGTGGGATATTATTCAGCCGTATAAAGAGTGACGTCTGATCTCTGCAAAGTACGACATGGATGAACTTTGACAACATTATGCAAGTGAAATAAGTCGGACCCAGAAGGACAAACATCCGATTCCATTTACATGAGGTGCCTAGAACAGTCAAATCCATAGAAACATTTTATATCATTATACCTCAGTTAAAAAAATCCAGAGACAGAAAGTAAATTAGAGGTCACCAGGGATTTTGGAAAGGGACAAACAGGGAATTATGGCCCAATGGTCACAGAGCTTCTATTTAGGGTGATGGGAAAGTTTCGGAAATAGCACAACATTGCCAATGTAATTAATGCCACTCAATTATCTGCTTCAAAACGGTTTACATGGCCAATTTTATGTTACGTATATTTTAGAAGGATTTTTAGAAATAAAGGGACTTCCCTGGTGGTCCAGTGGTTAGAATTCCGTGTTCCCAATGCAGGGGGCACGAGTTCGATACCTAGTGGGGAAACTAAGATCTCACATGCCACATGGCACAGTCAAAAATAATGATAATAATGATGTAATATGCCAGGAGGGGCTTCCCAGGTGGCTCAGTGTGTAAAGAACCCACTTGCAATGCAGGAGATGCAGGTTCAGTCCCTGGGTAGAGAAGATCCCTGGGAGGAGGGCATGGAAACCCACTCAAATTTTCTCATCTGGAGAACCCCATGGACAGAAGAGCCTGGCGGGCTATAGTCCATGGGATCGCAAAGAGTCAGACACGACTGAAGCGACTGAGCATGCGTGCCAGAAACCACTTTAAATGGCTGAATTAATTCTCAATAAAGCTGTTAAAGAGGCAGCTAACGAATTTGTTCAGGGTTGCAGGGTTGATAAGTGGTGGAGCTGGAGTGTGTTGAGAATTGGGGAGGGAGCTCACCCAAAGGGCTCTATGGGGCTGAACCCTAATCCACCTGGGGCCTGTCCACAGGGAGCTTGAAATAAATTATAAAGAAGGAAACTGAGGCAGCGCCTGGGAAGGAAGATGGGTAGTTTGCTCCATCCCTGCTCCTGAGTCTCATGGCCTCCAACTGGTTCTGTCCCCCGCTCAGCCCACTGTCATCGGCTCGGGCCCAGACACCCTCCCTGAGCTGAACGTTCACCTCTGCCCCGAGAGGGACCAGAAGGTGGTGGGAAACGGGCAGCCCCACAGTTTCCCAGTGACCACCTTCGCCCTGGGCAATTTAGGCTGTGTACGGTCGGGGGGCCAGAGGGATTCTGTGGCCAAGGCTAGGAGTGGGGCAGGAATCTGCCTCAGCGACAGAGTTGGAAGAGGCTGTGGGAGGCCAAGTTCATCTCTGGCCCTTAAATCCCACTGTTCTGGACTACCCTGGTGGCTCAGTGGAAAAGAATCCGCCTGCCAATGCAGGAGACACAGGTTCAATCCCTGATCTGGGAAGATCCCACATGCAGCGGAGCAACTAAGCCCCGGTGCCACAAAACTACTGAGCCTGTGCTCTCGAGCCCGCGAGCTGCAGCTAGTGAGCCCACAGGCCCTAGAGCCTGCGCTCCGAAACAAGAGACGGCACCGCAATGAGAAGCCTGCGCACGGCAACTAGAGTAGCCCCTTCTTGTCTCACCTAGAAAAAGCCCTCGCACAGCAACGAAGACCCAGCGCAGCAAAAAACAAATACATTAAATAGATATATATATACATTTTGTTTAATGTTAAAAAAAAATTCCACCCTTCTCGTAGATGGGCCACTGATGGTCAGAGAGGACGAGACATGTCTGCTGAAGAGTGTGGGTGGCCCAAGGCAGGGGCGGATGTAAGGACTGTGGAGGGGGCAGGGGTGGGAGGTGCTGTCTGGTCACGGGGTGTATATGCAGAGGCCAGGGTGTGTAAGGACTGAAGGTGTGTGTAGGGTGGTGTATGCATATATGGTGTGTGTACCTGTGTGTCTGTGGGAGGCGGTTGGTGGGTAGGAGGAAGGTGATACCCTTGGTATGGAAACTAGGCAGTGTGTGTGTGTGTGTGTGTGTGTGTGTGTGTGTGTGTGTGTGTGCCAGTACACACTCAGAAAGGGCACCCAGGACTCTAGCAGGAATGTGAGACATGCAGGCAAGAGCGACAGACAGCCGCCAGCTTCATGCCAACAGGGGCAGGGAGGAGAGCAGCTTTTCCTGATGACTGAGGCCATGAGGCTCTGGGAGGGGACAGGCAACGGTGAGGGGTTCCCACCCAAATCCCCGAGCCAACAGGCAGCCCCACACCTTGGGTACCAAGCGAGTCCCCCTCACCCAGGCTGGCTGCCACACCCAAGGCTAGAACTCAGTGGAGCTCAGCGCCAGAATCCATAATGTTCCCCGAAACATCAACAAAGTCAGGGAAGGGTGGCGGCGCTCCCCTGCTCCAGGCGGACACAAGGCCATGAAGGTGGCATCACCTTTCTTGGAGGGGCCAGACCAGGGGTGAAGGCTGTCTGGGGGCTGAGATGGGGCTCCCCAGAGCTGAACAAGAAGAGGTGAGGGGGCCACAATGCAGGAGAGAGCCAGCCCCGAGGCCCTGCCTGGCACAGCCCAGCCCTCCCCACCACCCAGGCCAGGCATCTGCCTGGACCAGGGGCTTCTCGGAAGACCCCCCCAGCAGCTGCCAACCTCCCCCCGGGAGCCCCACTCACCCTGCAGGACCTGTTCTGGGCAGACCGGGGGGAGAGCACGCTTGCCCTGTGGCATTTGGTGGTGTGTACAGACTGGAGAGGGAAGCGAGCAGCTTCTGCCCACTCAGTGCTCTGCTCCGGGGGATTAGGCGTGGGGGTGGGGCTCTGGGGTGGCAGGACTGCCAGGCAAAACTCGGTATGCCCAGTTAAATGGGGGTTTCAGATAACAACAAATAATAATTTGGTATCAGTATGTCCCAAATTATGTGTGGTTTATCTGAAAAGTGCATTTAACTGGGCATCCTGTATTTTGGGGGGCAGCCCTATGAGGATACTCCCTGGAGGTTGGCAGAGCCAATATGGGGGAGGGGTGTAGCAGGTCCCTCCCCACCAGGCTTAAATCACTCATCCATTCATTGTGTTAAGAGCTTGGACTCTGGGCCGACTTCCTGGGTTCAAATCCTCAAATCCTCTCTTAGCTATAGATACCTCTGAGATTTGAATCCTGGGCTAAGTTACTGAACCTCTCTAAATCTCAGATTCCTCACTTGAAAAATGAGGTTAGGGATTTCCCCAGTGGTCCAGTGGCTAAGACTCTGCTTCCAATGCAGGGAGTGCAGGTTCGATCCCTGGCCAGGGAACTAGACCCCACATGGCACCACTAAGAGATCTCACGGCAGAACTAAAGATCCTGCATCCACAGCCGAGACCTGGTGCGAATAAATGAACATTTTAAAATAAGATGAAGCTACTGGTTCCACCTACTTCATAGGTTGTGACATTAAATGAGCTAGTATGTGAAATGCACTAGCACAGTGTTACAAAGGTGTTAACTGACAAAGGTGTTAACTGTATGTATATGTATGTGTTAGCCTCTCAGTTTTGTCTGACTCTGTGACCCCATGGACTGTAGCCCACCAGGCTCCTCTGTCCATGGAATTCTCCAGGCAAGAATTCCCTGAATTCTTTCCCCAGGGGATCTTCCCAACCCAGGGATCAAACCTGGGTCTCCTGTGTTACAAGTAGATTCTTTATCATCTGAGCCACCAGAGGAACCCAGGCATTAAAGAGCCATCATTCAATGATGGCTTTGGCAGCAGATAGGCACTGCTGCCGCTGAGCCGTGTGGCCTTGGGTGGGTGACTTCTCCCCCTCCACCTCGAGCCTCTCATCTGTCACATGGGGACAGCTCAGCACCTTCCCCGCGGATGGAGAGGATTAAACGGGATCGGGGCTGCTGTGTGCTCAGCACTGCGCTGTGCTTCCGGCTCCTCTTCGGCTCAATTCTTCCCTGGCTTCCTAGGAACAGGTTGGGCCAGCAGCCCAGCCTAGGGGCAGGGGGCTGGAGCAGGCTGGGCCCTGTGCTCCACAGATGACTCCCACTCAATATGGGGGCTGCCTCCCTCCCCCTTCATCTTAGTTTCCCCCAGTATGGCCCTCCCAGCCCTTTCTTTTCCTTGAGCCCCTCTGAGCCTTTGACTCTGAGCCACTCCCTGCCCTGGCCTCTTGACCTGATTTGAAAGAAAATCTGTTCTGTTGGACTAAGGGGCGGGGCTTCCCTGGTGGGTCAGTTGATACAGAATCTACTGCAGTCAAGAGACCGCCTACGACGCCGAGACCCAGGTTTTATCCCTGGGTCATGAAGATCCCCTGGAGAAGAAAATGGCAAACCACTCCAATAGTCCTGCCCTTGGAAATTCCATGGACAGAGGCTCCTGATGGGCTACAGTCCATGGTGTCACAAGAGTCGGACACAACTGAGAGACTCAACCGGCACCAAGGGGTGTGACAGAGGCAGTGACCAGGCACGGCCCTGAGGATCATTCTGGGAGAGGCAGCAGCCACAGGGCTCGCATCGAAAGCTACGTGGGTGGTAGACACAGGCCTTGGCCTTGTGGGCCTGAGCAGCTGGGCTCCAGGACACCTGGGTTTCGCCTCCACCCTGTTCCTGGACTCAGTGAGGCCTGGGGAAGGGGCATTCCCCATGGAGTCGACATTCTTATCTCAGAAGGCAGTCGCTCAACAGGATGGTGCAGCAGCCAAGGGGAGGGAGGGTGCCCAGGTGACAGTCTGACGCCCAGATAGTTCCCAACAGTGTCACCGTCACAGGGTGCCCGGGACTCCCGTGCAGCCTTACTCAGCCACAGGTGCTGAGTCTTGGGCTTAGCACTAATTACTTGTCTACAAGTGTTTCCTAGACTGTCCTCTCCCCCAGGGCTAGGTATTCTCCATCTCTGAAGCCCCAGCCCTGGCACAACACCCTGGCACCCGGATGTGAAGTCACTCAGTCGTGTCCAACTCTTTGGGACCTCATGGACTGTAGCCTTCCAGGCTCCTCCATCCATGGGATTTTCCAGGTCAGAATACTGGAGTGGGTTGCCATTTCCTTCTCCAGGGGATCTTCCCAACCCAGGGATTGAACCTGGGTCTCCCGCATTGCAAGCAGACTCCTTATGATCTGAGCCATGGGGCTTGGCAAATGTGTGCGGAATGAGGAGACAGGCAGGTGGGCAGGATTGTCACCCCGACCCTCCCATGGCAAACGTAACCCTCAGGGGCGGCTCACTCCCGGGGCTGCTTCTCTGGCCTAACGCCAGCCCTTTGTTGTCTCCGCAGCACCTCAGTTCCCCATGGGGATCATTCTCTCCACCACTGTCCTGTACACCAGAGGACGATACTGCCACCCATGAGAGACATCTCCCAGATCCCGCCGACAGCAGAGTCCAGCTCAGTCCACCTCCCTGTAGTCCTGGATCCGTTCTGGTTCCACAGCTCACATCTGCGCCTCCCCACTACCACTCTGCCCAACCTACCCCTCAGCCTCCCTTCGGTAGGGCTCCCTGTTTTACCCCTGTGTTCATCCAACCGACGCTTACCCTACATAGTTCCTGCTCTCCTCTTGTCTAAGACCTTTCCTGAGCTCCTGACACCCTCCAGGGGCCTCGAGGATCCAGCCTCTCCCTGCATCTCCCCTTTGGCCTCACTCCAGTCTCCCTCCATTTCCGGGGTGCAGTCAGGGCTCCCCAGCCTCATGCTCTAGCCTTCAGAGCCTTGTTTCTTGGTTTTATTGTCTGACACCCTTGCTGGCGCTTCAGCTCTCTAAGAGCCAGGGCTATGTCTGTCTTGTTTCTTGCTGAACCCCTAGGGCAGAGCATACTATGCTGCTGCTGCTGCTGCTGCTGCTGCTAAGTCGCTTCAGTCGTGTCCGACTCTGTGCGACCCCATAGACGGCAGCCCACCAGGCTCCCCCATCCCTGGGATTCTCCAGGCAAGAACACTGGAGTGGGTTGCCATTTCCTTCTCCAGTGCATGAAAGTGAAAAGTGAAAGTGAAGTTGCTCAGTCGTGTCCGACCCTTCGCAACCCCATGGACTGCAGCCCACCAGGTTCCTCCATCCATGGGATTTTCCAGGCAAGAGTACTGGAGTGGGGTTGCCATCACCTTCTCCGAGAGCATACTATAGGCACTCAATAAATGTTGGTTGAACGGATGTGTGATTGATGAAGAATAGGGCAGAGAGCATGTCTTCTGTGTTTATAAGGAGAGTGCCAGTCACAGTGATCAGAACACAGAGCTCAACAAATTCAGGTCAAATGAAAGGAGGCAGAAATAAGAACAAAAACAATGGAGGACAGAGGAAAGTAAGACCAGAAGGACTGCCCTGGTGGTCCGGTGGCTAAGACTCCGCACTTCCAGTGCAGGGGGCGTGGGTTCAACCCCCGGTCTGGGAACTAGATCTTACATGCCCTGCGGCTGTAAGAGAAGGCAAGACTGGCGAGAGACCTCTGCATTTTACCCCAAGATTCACACAGGCAACCCTGTCCTTCTGTTCCCTCAGTCCCACCTCTAGCCTCTCCATCATTAATTATTCTACTGACCACAGTTCTCCTACACGACTTCAGTTTTACAGTACTTTGCACTGTATAAAATACTCTCACAGGGACGTCCGTGGTGGTCCAGTGGTGAGATTCTGTAAGACTCTGGCCTCAATGCAGGGGCCAGGGTTTGATCTCTGGTCAGAGAACTAGATCCCACGTGCCACAACTAAAGGGCCTGCGTGCCACGAATTAAGGCTTGGTGTTGCCAAATAAATAATAAGATAAAAAAATAAATACTAAAACATTACTTTCACACACACGCCCCCTCATTCAAGCCCTCAACCCCCACTCAGTCCCACTTTGCCCAGATTCTGAGAGGCTGCCAGGGGCAGTGTGGGGTTACACGCCAACCTTTGCCCTCTACTAGCTCTACAGTCATGGGCAAATTCCTTACTTTCTCTTCGTCATCTGTGAAATGGGGATTATACCACCTACCTCTCAGGAAGGTGAAGAAGATTGATGGGCACCACATCCCTAACCACTCAGTGCTGGCCTGCGTCTAGGAGATGCTTGATAAACCACAAATGCATTCCGTTCCCCCATGACTTTCTCAAATCTAGGAAGGCAACTTGGGCTTTCTGACCCAAAGGTCAGTGTTCTCACCAGTTAGACCAGTCCTTCCAGGGCTGTGCGGCTGCTCTAATCCCAGTGGGGACTGTAGGGTTGCAAGGTCGGCATGAGATGCCAGCCTCTTCCACAACTCTCATGCCCTAAGAGGCCCAAGAATCCAGGATGCTCGAAGACCCTAGAAGGCACAGGGTTTCCGGGAGGGGGTGACGGGCATCCTAAGCCTGTCTCTCCCTTTCTACTCTTCCAATCTTCTCGGACTCCAGTCCGCAGCCCTCGTCCAAACTCTCACTCTATACTCCCAGAAGTTGTCCTGGAAGCCTCGCTCAGACCCGGGACCTCGGGTGACCCCAGGTGTGACACTCCACCCCGCCCCACTCTGGAACGGCGCTGGCCTTCCATCCCTCGCTAAACTCCCCACATCCCTACTGGGAAACCCAAGAAGAGCTTGCCGTAACACCCCGATCTTCCCAAGATGCACCCCCGGGGCGCATCCGCGCCCACCCGCAGCCACCCCAGTCGCTCACTGACCCATCTTCTTCAGCGCCCGGAGCCCGGGCCTCTTGATGTTGCCTTCCTGGGATGCGGGCGGGGACAGGAGCCCTACGGGCGTTGCGATCTGGGCCGGGACCAGGGGCTCCTCGGGCTGCCGCCGGCGGTTCCTCCAGCTACCGCACAGCATGGTCGGGGGGCCGGGGCCGGGCCCGGCCTCGGGCCTGGGGGTCAGCGCGCGCGGTGCGGAGCGGAGAAACTTAGCGGCGCCGGGAGCGAGTCTGGAGGAGGAGGTGTCGGGAGGAGGGAGAAAGGGAGGGACGAGGGTCAAGGAAGGAGGGACCTGGAGCTGGAGGGCGGGGCCGAGGACGGCGCTGGGGCGGCGCGAGGCGGCGGCGAGGGAGGCGGTGACCCCCGCCGGGGAGCGGGGCACCGGCTCACAAGTGGGGCGGCGGCTTGGCTGGCGCACCCGAGTCTCCGCGTTCGCCCTCTGCTCCTGAGTCCTTCTCCTTGTTCTCCGAGCGGTCCTGGGATCCCGGCCCTATGCGGAGCCCCCTTGGTGCTGGCGGAGGCTTTGGAGGGGGCGAGGGCTGCCGTCTCGCGAAGACACCCTCTCCTTTCCCCGGACCTGGGCTCAGTGCGGACTCAGGACCCCTTTCACTTTCCCCTCCCCGTCCTGACCGAGGTCTCAGAGGGGATCGGGTCCGCGGACCGGCTAGTCCTGGGCCTAGGAGCTGAGCTGGAAGGCAGGGAAGCCCGAACCGGAGGGTTAAGGGGGGGGGGGGCGGGAACTGACTGAAGATAAGGAAGGAAGAAGGCTCTGGCTATGACGTCATAGGATTAACCCTCTCCGCGCCCGGCCAGTTACCGCCCCCAGAGGGGTAGAAGGCTCGAAGCTGACTGGTTCTCCCGCGGATGAGTCCTCGGCAGAACCTGGGAATGGACGCTTGGGTCGGTCGACACCCCCCACCGGGCGTTTGAGGTCCCGGGACAGCCATCGCTCGTCGCGTGGATGTCCTTGATATCAACGTGTGGGTTAGCGTCGAATACGGGTTCTGGTGACCGTGTCATGCGTGCACTTACTACATAAGAAACCACCAGCGTATGTGTGCGCAAGGGGTGTGATGTGATCTGCCTCTTCGGCAGCAAGTGCCCTGGGTCGGGGGCGGAGAGCTGGGTGCACACCGCCACTCGGCGGCGGCCGGGAGCACGGCATCCAAAGATAAAACAGTTGATCAGGACTTAGATTTGCCACCTTCTGCTTTACTCCATTTTCAGGTAGCCCTGACCTGGAGATTGCGTCCGTACTGGCTTGCGTCTCCAAGAATATCCTCTCTGGATATTCCTTCTGAATATCTAGTCTTCTCCTCTGTACTTTTGATCTTGCAATTCCTTCCTCCAGGAATGACCTTCCTCGTTCTTCTCCTGGCTTACTCTTAAGCCTTCCAAAACTCTGCTCCAGTGTCCCATCTGCAGAACCCTTGATCTCAAGAGCTGATTCCCGTTTTATCCCCAGGGTCTGGTAAATGAAGGGCTGAATAGAGTGGCTCCAATCTGCGGGGCCTGGGTTCAACTGACTACGCGGTTTCCACCAGGGGGCGCAAGAGACAGCGTCATTTCACGACGTCCACCAGGGGGCGCTTTCTCCTGCCTCTGGCCGTTCAGGATTGGGGAGCCAACCCGCGGATTCGCCCCGCCTGATCTGTAGAGGCACCACTAAACTATTTGCATAATCTTGAAAGGGCCGCGCTGAGTGGTTGTGGTGTAGAAGAAATTTGAAACGGGTTCTCTGATTGGCGTAAGTTTTCCCTCTTGCCTCGCGTCCTCATCCCGGCCCGGAGGTCTGTAGGAAGCCTCCGACTAGTGACAAGAGGGAACCTAGGTGTCCGGGCAGTGGGCCCTGAGGGTGAGTGCTGGGCGCCGAGAGGCTGAGCCGGGGTATGGGAGGCTGGGGTGGGAGACTGCTCGCCCCGCCCTGATTCCCCTCGGCTTGCCCGTTCGCCTGTCTAGGAGTCGAAGATGTGCGTCTAGAGACACCGCGACCCTTGCCACCTGACCCACACACCGAGGCCCTCTCAGTCACCCTGGTCACACCCACGCTGCCTTGGGTAGGAAAAGGAGTCTCCTCAGTTGCAGCTTCTGACCTCCCGGGGCATCTCACTTAGGCCTCTAAAGAGCTTAGTTTGCCGCTCTGGAAAGTGGACCAGTGGCTTACAGAGGCGTGTGCCAGGGAGGCGGGTGGAGGAACCTGGAAACTGTTCACCCACAGTCTTGTTCTTGCAGAGTCGCCCATAAGTAGGGTCCCAGGGCTGGAGATGGGTATCGAAAATGAAAGTCCAGAACCAGACTGTCAGAAACAGTTCCAGGCCGCAGTCAGCGTCATTCAGAACCTGCCTAAGAACGGTGAGGGCACGCGGACCCGCATTTGGGGGTTCAGATGACCAGGGTCTGCCTCCCAGGAGACTCTGATCCTGGCAGCTTTGCAGACAAGTCCCTGCATATGTTGTCCTGGGGTTCCCCTCTGCCACCTGCCCCTGTCATCTTTCCTGAGTGAGACCCTTCACCATCTCTGCCCCCACCAAGAGAGACCCTTCACCACCCCACCAAGGGTGGTTCTCCTCCCGCCTCTGTCCTCCTGGAGCTGGGAGTGATACTGTCTCTCTCCACTTCTCAACTCCTGTCCAGGCTCTTACCGCCCCTCCTACGAAGAGATGCTGCGGTTCTACAGCTACTACAAGCAGGCTACCATGGGGCCCTGCCTCATCCCCCAGCCTGGGTTCTGGGACCCTATTGGACGTTACAAATGGTGAGCTTCCCATCAGCTGGGCAAACAAGCCTCAGCTGTCAATCAGCCTTTCACAGCCCTCCGCCCCCCACCCCCACCCCCAGGGAAGCCTGGAACAGCCTGGGCCAGATGAGCAGGGAGGAGGCCATGTCCGCCTACATTACCGAGATGAAGCTGGTGGCACAGAAGGTAGGGAGAGGCTGCAGGCTCCTCCCTGTGTCCAAGCTCTCAGCCAGGTGACCCGCCCCCCTTCCGCCATTACGTTTCCTGCACATTGATACACCTATGGGAATTCCACCTTCATGTTGTTCCCCTGCCCCTGCCTGACTCTGGGTCCTGACTGGGTACAAGGTGGAGGGATATGATGGCAGCAGCAGGGTGGAGGTGGCACAGGTCAAGGGGGTAGGCGGGCAGTGGTGGGAGGGGCCAGCCTTTCCCCATTAGACCCATTCTGCACAGGTGATCGACACAGTGCCCCTGGGCGAAGTGGCAGAGGACATGTTTGGTTACTTCGAGCCCCTGTACCAGGTGATCCCTGACATGCCGAGGCCCCCGGAGACATTCCTGAGAAGGGTCACAGGTCAGGCACCCAGGCTGGGAGCTCCACAAAGGCTGACAGAACTGTCTTAGGGGGCTGCTCAATTGGAGGGAAGCCTGGAGGCATAGGGCTCTAGAGATGTTCCTTTAAGGACCCCAGCTAGTGCCCCGATGGGGTGGGTCTCAGACAGAGTCCCTGGCTAAGTGAGGATGGGGAGCGGGGGCCTGATCTCTTCCCAGCCCCACCTCTGGGTGCTGTGTCTCCGCAGGTTGGAAAGAGCAGGTACTGAATGGAGATGCTGAGGCTGCCCCAGAGCCTCCCTGCCTCCCCAAGGAACCAACACCCCCAAGCCCAGGTCAGTGTCTGGGTGGGAGGAGCAGAAGGCCAGGTCAGAGGTGGGAGGACCTCCAGGCAGCGTGGAGGGGAGCAGGCTAGATGCTGCGCTGTGCCTGTCACACCTCATGCCCACAGACACTGAGACCCCCTGTGGTCCCAAAGGCCAGGGGCAGGTTCTGGGATCCCTGTCCTCTCAGGGACGCATCTGCGCCTCTTGTGGTAGCATCTTGAGGGTCCCCTGAACAGGTGCCTCTGCCCAGGTGCACACCCTTCCCCTCCTTCCATGGCTTCCCTCCTGCCACTCGCCCTACTTCCTCCTCCTCAGAATCCCAGCCACCCAGGGACCAGGACTCCGAGGTTTTCTGTGATTCTGTGGAGCAGCTGGAGCCTGAGCTGGTGAGACCCACTCCCATCCCCTCCCTTTCCCCACCCCACTGGGCCCTGGCTGCTCCCACCACCACCCTCCCCTCCGTGGACTTTGTGACTCTTCCCTGCAGGTTGGGGAAGAGCAAAGGGGCGCCCTGGGAGGAGAAAATGACACCAGAAACACCCCCGAGCCTCCTGCAGAGAAAGGTGAGCCCCTATGCGACTCTTTGCCCCATGGTTCCAGTGCCTGGGGGCCTTCGCCTGGCTGCCTTCATGCGCAGAGGAGAAAGTCCAGTGCTGGGCACTAGAGAGAGCAGCCTCTGCCAAGGAAGGGTTGCCAAAAGCCAGAGACTGGTCTGGAGGAACAAAGTCCCTGCCTGGCCTCCTCTCCAAGGGCCACCAGGAGTCTGTGCCCTTGGCTGGCACTGAGTCAGGGCAGCAGGGGTAGAACTCTAGACCAGTTCTCTCATCTACATCTGCGTGGCCTTGGGAGTCATCCTTTCTCTTGGGGTCTCCCATTTGGGACTCTCCAAGGACGACGAGTTGAGTTCTCCCTTATCTCTTCCTAACTTCCAATGTGCCACGTCCCATAAGAGGCACTTTCATAAATATTATCTCCTTTATTCCTCAGAGCAAGCAGCCCTGTGAGGGAGAGGACATGATTTTCAGATGACAAACGAGGCTTAGAGAAGTTACTGACTTGCCCAGAGCCACAGAGCTAAGTGGTAGTGCTGGGGTTCGAACCCCTGGCAGTCCATCAGCTGCATGCATGGACTTTATAAGACTCACACTGGGCACAAGGGATGGCATTCTACTGACTCCTCCCTGGCCCTGCCCCGAGCTGAGTTGCTTCCTGCGTCCCCTTCCCTGTGTGTCTGTGCTCTGCAGGGAGACTGGAAGGCCCGCTGCTGGGGCCCCAGGAATTGGACTCGTGGCTGGTGGGGACAGTCCGTGCGCTGCAGGAGAGTATGCGGGACGTCCAGGGGAGGCTGCAGAGCCTGGAGAGCATGCCTATGCCCCCCAAGCAGGTGAGCCCCCTCTGAAGGTCCAGGGCAAGATTGGGGCAGAATTTTGAGGGTCTCTGTGCTGGACTCCTCAGCTAGCCACTTCTTTGTCCCCCCGTCTCTATCTGCCCATATTTCTGCCTTCTCCAGAGAATGGTGTGGCTTATGGGTCAGGCCAGGAAGTCGGGGGGTCTACAGTGCTTCCAACCTGGAAGGAGAGTGGGAGAAGCCCTCCTTTCCTGCTTTTACCCCCACCCCGTGCCAGAAGGGAAACCGAGGACAGAGGGAATTCCAGCAGTTGGAGGTGCCAGAACCTGTCTGCTCTTTGCACTGGGGCTGGGAGGGGGTCCCTATTGCCCCTCCGTCAGGACTTCTTCTGTTCCCAGACTTACTGTCTTCCCCTCCCCTCACATTCAGCCCTTGCACCCCTCACTCCTCCTCCTGACTTCTAGATCTGCTTACCCCTGACACCTCTGCTTCTGCAAAATAAATAAGAGCAGCCATTCGTGGAGCCCCGGCTGTGTGCCAACATATTACCTACATTACCTCATTTTATCCACACACACACACACACACAACAATGAAATAGGTTTTCTTTTCATTCCCCTTTTACAAATGAGGAAACTAAAGCTCTGAGAGGTTGAATAATTTACCTCAGGGCCTGGAAGTAACTCACACAGCCTGGAAGAACCCCACAGAGCTGCTGTGAAGATTAGGTGAGATAATGCATGTAGGTGCTTCCGAATGGGGCTCATTGTTACTATTAGTATTATTATTAAGTGATGGAGCTGGGAGTGGTCCCACTTGTATCTCCCTCCAAAGCTGGCATCCACCATTAACTCTGAATGAGTCTGTACTTGTGAAGCCTGGAGCTGTGGGGGCAGGGGACGGCTGAAGTCCTGGATATGAAGGAATCACTCAGGTGACCCTTTGTCCCCTTGGCACAGAGGAATTGGTAGGAATTTCCTCAGATCCACAGTGGCTAGCATTTCAACACTCACCTACCCCTCGCCAAGGTTTTACTAATATTTTTTATTTCGGTTCAGTTCAGTTCAGTCGCTCAGTCGTGTCCGACTCTTTGTGACCCAATGAATCGCAGCACGCCAGGCCTCCCTGTCCATCACCAACTCCTGGAGTTCACTCAGACTCACATCTGTCGAGTCAGTGATGCCATCCAGCCATCTCATCCTCTGTCGTCCCCTTCTCCTCCTGCCCCCAATCCCTCCCACCGTCAGAGTCTTTTCCAATCAGTCAACTCTTCACATGAGGTGGCCAAAGTACTGGAGTTTCAGCTTTAGCATCATTCCTTCCAAAGAAAACCCAGGGCTGATCTCCTTCAGAATGGACTGGTTGGATCTCCTTGCAGTCCAAGGGACTCTCAAGAGTCTTCTCCAACACCACAGTTCAAAAGCATCAATTCTTCGGCGCTCAGCCTTCTTCACACTCCAACTCTCACATCTAATCATGACCCCTGGAAAAACCATAGCCTTGACTAGACGGACCTTTGTTGGCAAAGTAATGTCCCTGCTTTTCAATATGCTATCTAGGTTGGTCATAACTTTTCTTCCAAGGAGCAAGTGTCTTTTAATTTCACGGCTGCAGTCACCATCTACAGTGATTTTGGAACTCAAAAAAATTAAGTCTGACACTGTTTCCCCATCTATTTCCCAAGAAGTGATGGGCTCAGATGCCATAATCTTCCTTTTCTGAATGTTGAGCTTTAAGCCAACTTTTTCACTCTCCACTTTCACTTTCATCAAGAGGCTTTTTAGTTCCTCTTCACTTTCTGCCATAAGGGTGGTATCATCTGCATATCTGAGGTTATTGAAATTTCTCCTGGCAATCTCGATTCCAGCTTGTGCTTCTTCCAGTCCAGCATTTCTCATGATGTACTCTGCATGTAAGTTAAATAAGCAGGGTGACAATATACAGCCTTGATGTACTCCTTTTCCTATTTGGAACCAGTCTGTTGTTCCATGTGCAGTTCTAACTGTTGCTTCCTGACCTGCATATAGGTTTCTCAGAAGGCAGGTCAGGTGGTCTGGTATTCCCATCTCTTCAGAATTTTCCAGTTTATTGTGATCCACACAGTCAAAGGCTTTGGCATAGTCACTAAAGCAGAAATAGATGTTTTTCTGGAACTCTCTTGCTGTCTTGATGATCCAGCAGATGTTGGCAATTTGATCTCTGGTTCCTCTGCCTTTTCTAAAACCAGCTTGAACATCTGGAAGTTCACAGTTCATGTATTGCTGAAGCCTGGCTTGGAGAATTTTGAGCATTACTTTACTAGCGTGTGAAATGAGTGCAATTGTGCAGTAGTTTGAGCATTCTTTGGCATTGCCTTTCTTTGGGACTGGAATGAAAACTCACCTTTTCCAGTCCTGTGGCCACTGCTGAGTTTTCCAAATTTGCTGGCATATTGAGTGCAGCACTTTCACAGCATCATCTTTCAGGATTTGAAATAGCTCAACTGGAATTCCATCACCTCCACTGGCTTTGTTCATAGTGATGCTTTCTAAGGCCAACTTGACTTCACATTCCAGGATGTCTGGCTCTAGGTGAGTGATCACACCATCGTGATTATCTTGAAGATCTTTTTTGTACAGTTCTGTGTATTCTTGCCACCTCTTCTTAATATCTTCTGCTTCTGTTAGGTCCATACCATTTCTGTCCTTTATCGAGCCCATCTTTGCATGAAATATTCCCTTGGTATATCTAATTTTCTTAAAGAGATCTCTAGTCTTTCCCATTCTGTTCTTTTCCTCTATTTCTTTGCATTGATTGCTGAGGGAGGCTTTCTTATCTCTTCTTGCTATTCTTTGGAACTCTGCATTCAGATGCTTATATCTTTCCTTTTCTCCTTTGCTTTTCACTTCTCTTCTTTTCACAGCTATTTGTAAGGCCTCCCCAGACAGCCATTTTGCTTTTTTGCATTTCTTTTCCATGGGGATGGTCTTGATCCCTGTCTCCTCTACAATGTCATGAACCTCATTCCATAGTTCATCAGGCACTCAATCTATCAGATCTAGTCCCTTATCTATTTCACACTTCCACTGTATAATCATAAGGGATTTGATTTAGGTCATACCTGAATGGTCTAGTGGTTTTCCCTACTTTCTTCAATTTAAGTCTGAATCTGGCAATAAGGAGTTCATGATCTGAGCCACAGTCAGCTCCTGGTCTTGTTTTTGTTGACTGTATAGAGCTTCTCCATCTTTGGCTGCAAAGAATGTTATCAATCTGATTTCGGTGTTGACCATCTGGTGATGTCCATGTGTAGAGTCTTCTCTCGTGTTGTTGGAAGAGGGTGTTTGCTATGACCCATGCATTTTCTTGGCAAAACTCTATTAGTCTTTGCCCTGCTTCATTCCGTATTCCAAGGCCAAATTTGCCTGTTACTCCAAGTGTTTCTTGACTTCCTACTTTTGCATTCCAGTCCCCTATAATGAAAAGGACTTCTTTTTTGAGTGTTAGTTCTAAAAGGTCTTGTAGGTCTTCATAAAACCGTTCAACTTCAGCTTCTTCAGCGTTACTGGTTGGGGCATAGACTTGGATTACTGTGATATTGAATGGTTTGCCTTGGAAACGAACAGAGATCATTCTGTCATTTTTGAGATTGCATCCAAGTACCGCATTTCGGACTCTTTTGTTGACCATGATGGCTACTCCATTTCTTCTAAGGGATTCCTGCCTGCAGTAGTAGTTGTAATGGTCATCTGAGTTAAATTCACCATTCCAGTCCATTTTAGTTCGCTGATTCCTAGAATGTCGATGTTTACTCTCACCATCTCTTGTTTGACCACTTCCAATTTGCCTTGATTCATGGACCTGACATTCCAGGTTCCTATGCAATATTGCTCTTTATAGCATTGGACCTTGCTTCTATCACCAGTCATATCCACAACTGGGTATTGTTTTTGCTTTGGGTCCATCCTTTCATTCTTTCTGGAGTTATTTCTCTACTGATCTCCATAGCATATTGGATGCCTACGACCTGGGGAGTTCCTCTTTCAGTATCCTACCATTTTGCCTTTTCATGCTGTTCATGGAGTTCTCAAGGCAAGAATGCTGAAGTGGTATTTTTTATTTACGTTTTACTAATTTTATATGCTGAATATTTCCATGCTGAGATACCTGGACTTGCATCTCTGAAAATAAGAACACTCTACTACCTAGCAAAAACATTTTACTGCACACCACAATTCCTTCATATCATCAAAAACACAAAGTGAAGTTGCTCAGTCGTGTCTGACTCTTTGCAACCCCATGGACTATACCCTACCAGGCTCCTCCATCCATGGGATTTTCCAGGCAAGAATACTGGAGTGGGTTGCTATTTCCTTCTCCAGGGGATGTTCCCGACCCAGGGATCAAACCCAGGTCTCCTGCATTGTAGGCAGACGCTTTACTGTCTGAGCCAACAGTCAAATACACAGTCCAGATTCAAATCGTCTTTTCCAGCTTCCCTGTCTGTCCAGGCCAGGAGCCTCTGTCCTTAAGACTCTGTTAGTCTAGACCAGTCCTCTTCCTTGCTACTGACTTGGTGATGAGACTGTTCAGTAGTCTTGTAGACTGTACCACTTCTTGAGTCTCATGACAGCCCTGTGGCTAGATTACATGACCAGATTACATCAGAGGTGATATTCTTTCTTCACATCAAGACGCATAACTGGATGTCCTACCATGAATATTCCTAGTGAGGATCACAGCAGGGATGAAGGAGTGAGTCTGATTCCACCACTTGGAGCCAGGAAATGTCCCAGTTCCCCATCAGCCCCATTTGACACAGAGCTTTTGACAAGTGATAGATAATCCTTGTTGGATCAGTAATTTAGTTAATGGTTGCAAAAAGTGGACTTTTGTATGATTCCTTTAACATTTATTAGCTAGCATTTTTCTGTCGAGTTTCCCTGACCATCTAGGATTTCCCTGAAATATGGTGCCTTATGGAAGGGCAGAATAAGTGCTTAATTCTTTCTCTTTACTTATATATTTTTAAAGAAAGGAGTTGATTTAACAGCCACCTCAATGGTGATAAATTTCCAACTTACTCTTCTATGAATTTATGGACTTTAAGACTCAGTATTTCAGTCAACTGCAATCATATCATTCTTTTTGATGCCCAGACTGTCACAACTTTGTAAGACCCTCCCTTTCTAGCTGGGTCCTAGGTTCTTGTAACATAATCTCATTAATCCTTAACAGCTTCTTTATTTCCTGGTATAAGACATCCCACATTCAATTCCACCTTCCCTGCTCCAGACCTGAAATCTGCCACTTCTCCAAGGAGCCTTGCTTCAACAGATAATGGGATTTAGAAACTAAAATCTGAACACCCTGGGTCTTCATTGGAAATGTGGCACATCCTTTACAATATGGGGCCTTCAGGCCCTATCAGGCTTTGTGGCCCAGAGGAGATGACCTGGAGTCAGTTCCTCCACTCTTTTTGGCACCTTGAATTGCCGTGGGAGGAAGATAGGGGAGGGAGTTGGGGCTCAATGTTTCAGGGACAAACCGGGAGCCCCAATCTTCAGACTGGGGAGAGGGAGGTAGCAGCTCCCACTTGAGTTCTGGAAGCAGGTCCCTAAGGAGGGCCTAGCCTGAGCTGAGGCCTGGGCTGGCGCTTGACTCTCTCCTCTTGGCAGCAGATGCCGCCACCCAGTGCCAGGCCTCGGCCCCTCAGGCTTTCTGGCCCCACGTTGATCTTCTTCCTCCTGTGGCCCTTCATCGTCCAGTGGCTCTTCCGACAGTTTCGGACCCAGAAGAGGTGACTCTCGGTGGAGTCGTCTGTAGCCAACAGGAGGCTATGAACCCTGTGTTCTGCAGTGCCCTGAGCCTTCCTAGGGTTTAGGAAGCATTAACCCCCCACCCCCCACCCCCTGGATTCCCGCCCCAAATAGTGTTCACCTTGATACCCCTCTCCTCGTGTGGGGGCCAGATAAGACCCTACTCTTCCTGCAGCTCCACAGGGACTGTCCCTCCTCTCCCCCTCGACC
The DNA here is from genome assembly GCF_032405125.1 of Capricornis sumatraensis. NCBI lineage: Eukaryota > Metazoa > Chordata > Mammalia > Artiodactyla > Bovidae > Capricornis > Capricornis sumatraensis. Next base: position 94,944,412 of record NC_091076.1, read on the forward strand.
ACCTCAGGCTTCCTGGGGAGACTGCCTTTGTGGAGCAAGTCCCCAGTTCGGGGTGGGCGGGTGATCCAGGGGCGGAGCTACCGGGTCTCAGCCTCTGCCCTCCCCACCCTCTGAGTCACCTGACTCCTCTCCCATCCCAGCCTCTCCCCGAGGAGGCTCAGCTCTTGGGCAAGTTGGGACTTCGGCCGAGCCCTGGAAGAGTGATTGGCGGGCGGGCTGTGGGAGGGAGGCCAGGAGGCTCGACCGAGTTGGGGAAAGGCGGAGAGAGCTGGCCCCGGGGGAGGGCAGTCAGCTCCTTTTGGCTGGCCGCCTTACCCGCAGAAATACTCAGGACGTCCTCACTAAAGATGCACTTACAAAAGAGTGTTTCACTAAATAAAATAAAACCTTCATCTTCTGCCGTCTGGGCTGCCACGGAGTGAGGCGGCAAGCGCGTCCGGGACGCGCGAGGTTCAGGTTCCTTCTGTGGCCCCTCCCCCGCTGCCGTGGACGACCCCGAGACGCCAGAGGTCGGCGTTCCAGAGGAAGCATTTCCCCCTCCCCGGGCTAGTGGAGGGAACAGCCGCGGGTCTGCAGGGGAGGTGGAGCGGCTGCTGGGGGCACCCTGGGTGGGGCCCCCAGCAGCGGCCGGGGGTGGGCCCAGGGCCCCGCCCCCTGCCCTGCCGTGGGTGGGGATTGCGGGAGGGGGGAAGTTTGCCAGCTAGGGGCGGCGGGAGGAGAGGAGTCCGGCGGGCTCGGGCCCAGGCTCCGTTCCCGCCCGAAGGGAAGGGCGGTTACTCCCTGCTCTGCGCGCCCGGCGTAGGGTCGGGGGCCGAGATCCGGGCCCCGGAAGTGCCCACTGCCCGCTTCCCCCTCCTCAGCTGCTCTCCCCCTGTGCCTTCTGCGCTCGGGCTTTCCCAGGGAACTTTCTGGAAGGCCAAGGACGGCGGGAGCGTCGTCCCCGCGGCTCCCGTCGGGGTGGGTCCAGTGCCAAACTGAGCAGAGACCTCTGGGAGTCGCTGGCTGCTGGGGCTACTAAATTTTAAGTTAATCCCTGTGTTAGGGATGAACAACTGGAGGGCAAGGAAGAGGGGCCAAACTGGTGCTGGGGAGGCAAGCGGAAGCCAGCGCCACCGCTTGCGCATACTCGCAGTATGACTTGGGCAGGATTCTTTGCTCTGATCCTGGGTTGCCTTGTTTGTGAAATAGCGATGAAGACCTTTTCACCATAAGGCAGTCCTGGGGATTAATGACCAGGACATTAATGGCAAAATGCCTAGCTAATATCAAGGTGCGTGGCCTCTTGTTTCATAGAATTCTGGAGTTCCACAACCTGTGAGTCTGACCACTACTCCCCTAATAGAACAAATGAGCCCATACAGCTGAGCCCAACAGACTGAGGCTGGGCTCAGTTGTACCTTCCAAATCCCAACTGAGGGTACCCAGGAGTCCTTTGGAGTCTGAAAATGTAACAATTTGGAGGTCTCTGACTCCCAGTCGAGTTCTCTCCAAAAACTTTTCATCAGGGAACTCCCACTGTTGAGGAGAAGCTCTTGCTCCTGCGAAGCTTCTTGCATGACTGAAGAAGAAGCACAGGAGAGGGCAGGTTTTTCAGAAAGACCTGAATTCTCAGGGAAAACAGGCTAGGATGTTCTGTCTCAAAACAGCTGGATATGTCTCAGGGTCACTCTTGCTTGCCTCTCCCTCTGGGCATGCCCATGACCACTTCCCCACAAAACCACTCCTGAATCCCTAGACAAGTCCTGTCTTGGGACAAGACGCCTACTCGTCATAAATGTCCTGCTCATGCCACTCTGCCTGAAAATGCTTCATGTTTTAGACAGCCACGAAGTCACCTCCTCCATGAAACCTGTCCACAATTCTCAACTCCTAAGCAACTTGGCTCACAAGGTCCTATCAGGATTTTCATCACCTGCCATTTTGGCTTACCATAGGTTTGATGGCCTGTCTACACAATTCTTGAGTAGCACGGATGAAATTTTACTCATCATTGTGCCTTCTTATCGAATGTGAGATTAACCTGACGGTCCACTGGTTAAGACTGTTTCCATTGTAGGGAGCCGGGTTCTTTCCTTAAGTGGGGGAACTAACATCCCACATGCCTCCAGGTGAGGCAAAAAAAAAAAAAAAAAGAGAGAGAGAGAGAGAGAGAGAAAGAAGGGCCAGAAGTTGGCTGAAAGTGTTGCTGATGGAAAGGAACTAAATCCAGAGTTCTTAACAGCACGGAGTCACAGAGACCTTCGCTTTCACCGAAAGTGTCACTTAATTGTCATGTGACCTTGGACAAGTCACTTAATTTTTGAGCTTTAGAGATTCCTTCTCTCTAAAATGGAGACAAGAATCCCTACCCTGCCTAACTCACTGGGCTGTGGAGGGGCAAATGGTTCTGTGTGCAAAGGAACGCTGTTCGGTGGAAAGCAGTTGGAATATGACGGGGCTGTTGATGAAGAAACAGAAGAGTCACGGTGTGTGGCAAATGGGGAAAACTGAGATTACAGAAAGATTTTCAGTTCAGTTCGGTCGCTCAGTAGTGTCCGACTCTGCGACCTCATGGACTGCAGCATGAAAGATTTTAGACCTAAGTGATTTGAGTGGAGGGTTTCGGCTTCTCCTGGCCCTCAGCCCCTGTCCTTTGGGCGGAAGCCTGGAATCTGGAGAATTTTCACAAGGAGTTGGTAGCGCGCCGCCCTACCCCCTCCCCGCCCCCCATGAATCTGTCCCACGGTTCTGGGCCAGAATCCCTCTGCCCCCATTTCTGGGCAAGGTTTCCTCCTCGGGGAAGCCTCTGGCTCTGCCTCCCTGCCGGTGTTGCCCAGCGTCCACTGACGAGGAAGAGCCTCAGTGGATGATTCTTTCCAGTCTGTGGCTTCTCTCTTGAGTAGCCAGGGTTGATTATTTCAACTCTGTATTAATTTCGAACCCCTCCCCCAACAAAGAGGCTCATCCGCTGCCCTGGACTCCCATCCAGGCTTAGGAAAATTTCATGGTCGATTCCCAACTGAACAAACCAAGAGGGCCCCAGGAGGCCATTTTCTTCGATAGAAGCTGAGGCCCAGTGAGGGAGAAGGGAAGCGAGACCTTACATCCCGGGGTCTCGGGGGATCCCAGGGCGCACACCCAGCACTTCCCGGCGCCGGCGAGAGAAATCAGCCACGGCCCACCATTTTGCACTGGCCCCTGGGCGGGGGCGGCCGTGAAAGACTACGCTGGGGCTGGGACTCCGCCACTTTCCGCTAAGGGTCCCAGGGTAGTCCGGGAGTGGACGTCACCCGGGACTCGAACCTGCTTTCTCATCTTCCGAGGCCTAGTCAGAGGGTGCTGCCGTAAAGCAGTCACACTGTCCCTTTAAGGCGGCACTTTTTATTCTTCATTTGTTTACCTCTTCATGCGCTTTTTTTTTTTACAAAAAAGGTGTTCACAATATCCTTCCGCAAACGTCCATCCCAGTCACTAATCAACACCTTGAAGCCATTCTTGTAATCTTAAGAATCGAGAATTAATAGCCATGGGCCAACATCTCTATTTACAGAATTAAATACTCGTTTACACTTTAGGGACTACTTTTTAGGGGTAAACCATTCTCGCTTAGGTTAACAAATGTTTGTGATCGTCAGAACCTTCCCGCTGAGAACAGAATAGGATAATAACCTTTAAGACACACCTTTTCATAAAAATATTCTGTGCAGGCCCTCACAGGCCATCGAATCTTGCTGTATTCCTGAAGCAGAATGGTATGGTCCAGAGCCCGCCCCATCTTCTCTGCGATTGGCCTTCTTTCCTCGGCGAGACGTGTGCCTTTTGACCAATGGGCGCTCACGTTTCTCTAGAGAGGGATAAGCGATGGAAGGAGGCGGCCTGGAAAACGCCCCCTACGCGTCCTGGGATTGGCTACGTCGTACGGCGCGCGAGGACGGCAGGCCTGAAAGATGGGAACTACGACTCCCAGCTTCCTGTGATGGGGACTCAGTCACGCATGCGCATGGGCGGGGCGGACCGGCTTCTATATAAAAGGGGCGCAGAGGGTTGGGAGGCAGCAGTTGGAAGTTGGCAGGTGGAGAGGCAGGTTGGGAGGGGAAGTTGGGGGAGGAGGCGGAAGAGGAGCTGTCGGAAGGGGGAGGAGGGAGGGAGGAAAAAGAGGAGGAGGCGGAGGAGAACTGAGCTGAGCAGAACATCGAGCCAAAGGGGAGATGAGTTTGTCTGTCCTCGGCTGAGGCTCCGGCCGGGCCTAGGGAACGGGGAGCTCGGCTTGGAGCGACACCCGTGGAAGTGGGAGGAGGTGGCTTTGGGACTTTAACCCCTTGTGGGCTCTGCGGCAGGGGATTTAACCCTTTCTGGATCCGGCCCCTCGGAGTCAGCGTCATCGGGTAGTTTTAACCCCTTCGGGGCTGGGTTTAACCCATTGGATTTAACCTAATCTTCTTGCCCACCAACTTCTCGATCGCGGGGGCGGTCTGCGGGAAGGCTTGAAGCCCACCCCCTCTGCACATTACGTACTGTTCCTGCTGCTGCACCCCCTTGGACCCGCTATCTGGCCGAGCTCTGGGCGCTTAACCCTTTATTGACTTGAGCGCCCCCAAATTGCAATTGGAGTTTGCTGACAGAAGGACTGGCTAAAGGCATCACTGCAGGAATTACAGACCGAAGAGGACTGTGTTGGACATTTTTGCAAAGAAAAGCAAACCTTTTTTCCTAAAGGACTTACAGCCAACATTCTTCAAACTTCGAGAAGAAGATTCTATTAGCAATGGCCGAGCCACTCTTGTCAGAGTATCAGCACCAGCCTCAAACTAGCAACTGTACAGGTGCTGTTGCTGTCCATGAAGAACGGAACCCTGATCGCCCCCCAGGCGCGGAGGAGCGGGTGCCGGAGGAAGACAGTAGGTGGCAATCGAGAGCGTCCCCCCAGTCGGGTGGCTCTCCAGGGCAGGGGGGGGAAGGGAGCCTGGAACCCCAGCCGTCTCCCCTTAAGACCCAGGTCTGCCCAGAATCCAGCTGTCCGGAAGCGGGTGAGAAGGGCCAGAATGGGGACGACTTGTCCGCTGGCGGAGCTCCCCCGCAGCAGAGACAGGTGGGCAAGAAAAAACATAGGAGACGCCCCTCCAAGAAGAAGCGGCTTTGGAAACCGTACTATACGCTGACCTGGGAGGAGAAGAAAAAGTTCGATGAGAAACAGAGCCTGCGAGCTTCGAGGATTCGAGCCGAGATGTTCGCTAAGGGCCAGCCAGTTGCTCCCTATAACACCACGCAGTTCCTCATGGATGACCACGACCAGGAGGAGCCGGATCTTAAAACCGGTCTCTATCCCAAACGGGCCGCTGCCAAATCCGACGACACCAGCGATGAGGACTTTATGGAAGAAGCGGGCGAGGAGGATGGGGGAAGCGACGGGATGGGAGGAGACGGCAGCGAGTTTCTGCAGCGGGACTTCTCGGAGACCTATGAGCGGTACCACGCGGAGAGCCTGCAGAACATGAGCAAGCAGGAGCTCATCAAAGAGTACCTAGAGCTGGAGAAGTGCCTCTCGCGTATGGAGGACGAGAATAATCGGCTGCGGCTGGAAAGCCAGCGGCTGGACGGCGACGACGCGCGTGTGCGGGAGCTTGAGCTGGAGCTGGACCGGCTGCGCGCGGAGAACCTCCAGCTGCTGACGGAGAACGAACTGCACCGGCAGCAGGAGCGAGCGCCGCTGTCCAACTTTGGAGACTAGACTGAAACTTTTCCGGGGGAGGGGGCAAAGGGGACTTTTTACAGTGATGGAATGTAACATTATATACATGTGTATATAAGACAGTGGACCTTTTTATGACACATAATCAGAAAAGAAATCCCCCCTGGCTTTGGTTGGCTCAGTCAATTTAGCTATGATGTAGTTTGTGTGCTTTCTCCTGTTCTTTAATTATGTGAAACTGAAGGGTTGCTTTCCTTCTTTTCCTTTTTAGGAGTTTTTTTTTTTTTCTTTTTTAATGTGTAAGTAATTTGACCAGGTTATAATGCAGTTTTCTGTTAAAAATCTCCTGAAATGGAGCTATAAGGTGGCCAAATCTGAGAACCATTAAATTCATTCTAGTTATAATAAATATTTGTAAATGTAACATAGTTTGTGTGATTTCTAGAGCTAATTCAAAGTAATATTGATTTATGTGACTGCATTGGGGGGAGGGGTAAAGGAAGTATTTGTCCATTTTCAAAACCAAACCTTAATGGGAGAATTTTCAGTTTGCCCAGTTTTCCCTTGAATGGGTTTTAGTGTGCTACAATATACAGTTCCAGCAAAATATAAAGATTTAATTATCTTCAATACTTAAGTGTGTTGTTTTCTAGTGCCTTCATTTTCTTTCTTGATGCTGGAGAAATAAGCCAGTGTTGGGTGTTTGGGGAGTAGTAGGAAGTAACTATGATCAGCAGCTTAAAATTTAATTCTGCTTCTCAATAGCCATTCAGAAGTCTATTAACAAAAATGTAAACCTAATTTGGCCATTTGTCAGGTTGGACAACTGACAGCCTCATTTCACTCCTACAAGTGGGTTTTTAGTAATTCCCCCCTCCTCCTCCCAGTAAGGCTGGAAGGAGTTCTTGGATGCCTGGGAAAGGCACTTATCTTGCTTTCTTAGTGCAAGCAATGGTTGAATAAACAGTTGTGAGGCAGCTCTTTATGTTAAAATATTCAGAGGTAGGGAATATTGTATTTATAGAGGAAATGACCATTTGGGGCATTCCAAGGACTTAACCCTAAATGCCCAATCTTAAGTGCTCCCTATATCAAGAAAAGGAATAGGAGCTGTCCACCTTTCCATGAGACTCAAACTAAAATTAAAAATGCCCCCTCACTGCAAACAAAATGTAAAGCTTCTGGTTGAGCTAAATTACGTCCTTGGGGGGCCAAGTGGGAGCCCTGCACCATCCCTATACAGCCTCTATTCTCAGTCTTCTAAACTGCTGATAGCTGCTTAGTCCTTCAGTAGTTCTACTCTTCAAAGTGCAGGAGGCCCTGGGAATTTGTTTCTGCCCCTAAGTCAAAACTGAAATGGTAAGACTGTTCCCTACTGTTACCATGATTACCCAGCCCATCTTTACCTGCCCTCTGCATTTCCCTAGACCAAATGCATTGCTCAAATCACTAGCACAAGGCTTCTGTCACCTCGTTCCTCAGAAACATAGGGGGCCTTCGGCTCCGTGAGCCCCATGGAATTATATGTAGACTTATATTATGTGTAGGTACTTCTGGAGAGAAGGTTCTAGAGAATCGTGAAATTCTCAAACTCCTTGAAGGTTAAGAACCCCTGAGGTGGATGAACTCCCATTGGGAAGCTTGCTTTTGCAGCTAAATGAAATAGTGGAGGTGGTGGGAACTTCAAGAGTGACATGTGCCTTATGATGCGTGAGAAGCATACACAAATCCATGAATCAAGGGAAATCATGGCGGTTAAGACTGACTCAGGGCCTTCAAAGCTGGGTTGAGGTGGCCCTATTCTGGCAGATGGTCCACTGGAGACAATGTATGATCAGCTTTTCCTTTGGCCTAAAAACTACATTAAAAGTCTATTTTGAAATAGTTTTCGTGTTTTTAATTTTCCTTCTGCCATGACATCATACAGGAGACCCAGAAACGGCTGCTTACAGAAGCAGCAACACTGCCCTCTGGCTTTCCAGTGCACAAGCAGGAGCCTCATTTTGACTGTGCTACATGGGATGCAGCCGTGATGGCCTCTTGATTTCAGAACCTCTTCTTAATAAGATGGGTTTAAGTATAAAGATCTTGTTTTCCTATTAGTCTTAGAAAGCTTGTAGTGCATTGATCATCAGGAAAAGAAAAAAGTGTCTTATGTTTTAGGAGATAAATTCAATCCAGTCTCTAAAATTATAGAAATTTAAAGTAATTGTCATAATTTACTTTGATTTACCTTGAGATATGCAACTCGGAATTTTGCTTTCAAAGGCACCTGCATTTTATGGTATTTACTGCATTTAACGTTCTTAGAATGATGCGGTTTGTGCAAAATTTCAATTTTCTATCAACACTTTCTAGGTGAAACACTTGACTAGCATACTGCTGCAGGGGCAGAGGGAAGACACTGAATTCCTTATACTACCAGGATCATGACAAATGATCCTCAAGTCCACTCTAGCCATTCACTAAAGGCATTTCTGCTAAACAATTTAAATAAGCTGTTCAAAAGATCATGCTTACACATTAGCAATTTCAGTCGTTCTCTTTTACTGAGGTCTGGGTATCCAGCAAGGGCAAAGCACTTCCCACACTTTGGAGACAGCTGGATGGGCAGCTTAATCCTCCTTTGAGCTAAGGAAAACTTTTCTTGGGCTAGCCTATAACCTAAAGTGGCCCTCAGGAGACAGAGCCCTGATTTCTGCTTGAGTGGGAAAGCCAGGGAGTTCCAGATTGGTTTAGTTCTGAAAAATAGACAAGGTTTTTCTAAAGAGAGGAAACACAAAATTAGACCAAAGAGTCAAAAAACCAGACTCCTAGTTCTACCTTTGATATATACTAGCAGTGTAAGCCTTAACAGTTTCAGAGCCTCATTCTTCATCAGGAAAATGGGGCCATGCCTACATTACATAACTGCTGCAAGGATTAGAGACAGCATGAAAACAGTCTATACAAGAGTAAGGTACCATTGATATTATCCCTGGTTCTTTTTAAGACCAGAGCAATTGCCCACTTAATCAGTATTTTAACTTTCACTTTGTTCAGAGTAAAATAAAACTCCTTTGCTGGGGAAATGCAAATAAATATACTTTACCCTGGTGAATTCAAAAGAGAAATCAAAGAAATCTACAGAAATAAGCAAAATCCACAACTAAATAGTCTACTTCAGAAAACCAATGTTCTGCCAAATATTTGGTAATGTACTATAGGTGTCCCCTGGCCACTTACACCAACAGCTAGAAACAAATATAACAGTGTGATGGAAAAGCTGGCAAGAGTAAGAGTACTATATCTGTACCTATGTACACCTGAGTTTGTGGGTTTTCAAAAATTATTTTCCCCATTTCTCAAGCAAGATTATAATAAAATTTCACTTTACTATCTTTTCTCATGTAAACTGTAAAGGGCTGTTGCTAGAAATGAAAAGTAATTTCTAAAAGAAAATGTCAAATTCAGGCCCTGAATAGTGGGATCTGCTGACCAAAGGGCAGTCACACTCTGTAAGACAAAATATATGGTCTAGAAAGCAAAGATTCAATATTTTGCCAATTCCTGCCAGTTGTCTTTGAATGTTGGAAAGCTTACATCATTTCATTTCTTGTTGAAAAATCAAAGGCAGATAAATAACACAGCTCTCGCAAATCCTCCTGAATAAAGTTTTTCCTGGGCTTTACTGAGAGGCAATTCAATTATGACATAACACTGGTAACAGCAGAGATAATCCAAGTAGTTTACTAACAAATTTTTACACACCTCAAAATTCTTTCAAATGGTTGAGCTGCTACCAGAAATGGCTGGTAAGTCTTCTGAAATAGCTACTGTGATTCTTTCCCTCAACACAGCACCAAGAACAATTATAGTTGGCTTAAAATTTTCCAAAAAGAACAAAAACTTGAGTATTGTAAACTCTCATCTGAAGACACATTCTATTTGATACATCCACCGACTGTGTGAAGTGTTAAAAAACAACTCTGGGTCAACAGTGAGCAAAGATGATATTCCTAAAGGAAAATGTGAGAGCTCTAGACTGTTCCATGCGCAATTTGAGAAAATGATAGCATTACTGCTCTTGTAAGCTACTCAATAGAACTTGTCCTAGCCTCCAGAGTGTCAGAGAAGATTAATTTGAAGTTCTGAAGCCTGCTTTTAGCACACACTTCTGGATACCTGGATAACCCCAGGACAACTTTCAGGCAAAGGCAGAGGACCAAATCAGAAGATGGAAGGAAATGTCGAAGAGGTCAGTAGTTCTACCTTCCTCTCTAGGGCTTACTAAAAGTGTATTTAAAACAGCAAACATTTTAACTTAAAAAGAGGAGAGAGAAGAGGATGATGAGGACTAAACACAAAATTTAAAAATGTGGAAATCAAATAGTTCAGGAGTAAGAATTTTCATCCTGAATAGGGCTGCTGCAAAGAATCACTCCTGTCAATGAATCCTGTTCACACACAGCCAACAGTCCCAGAACTGGCCATTAGGTGAATGTAAGCCATTCAGGACTTGAGGTTACAACTGCTTGGTACCCTGAGACCCTGACCCTTGCTCAAACTATTTGGACGGACATGGCAACCAAGGCCACACTTTGGGAAAGCAGGCCTCCCAAATGCTCCAAATAACCTTTGAAGCAGAAGTTCTAAGGTTCCCAAATAACTAAATTATAACAAGTAAATGTTTACACAGCCACTAGAGTAGTTATTCAAGGTATTTATGATGGAGGCTGCATTGATACCAATTTCAAATTAAGAAACTGAGGCATATAAAGTTTGTCGAATTTGTCATAAACCACAAAGCAACTCATCTGAAACAGGAGAGCTGAGAAGGAAGTTGAAGGTCTGGTTGAACATTAGACAAACAATAGACTCAGCAACAAAATGACCAGTTTGGCCGCATCTTCAGGATTTGGCTCCTGGCCAAGTGAACCAAGTCTGTGGTAGCACACACAGAAATAGAACTTGGAGTTCCTAACTTCCAGTCCTGTGTTTTGTTCAGTAGGTAACCAAGGGACCATTAACAAACTGATTTTATTCCCAACTTTTCTTATCAAGGAATGGAAAAGCATATGGGTCATCCTCAAAAGACAATAAGCTTTCCCCTTTATGAGTAAAATTTCTGCACCTGGCACAGTACTCGCCTTAGTAGCTTTCAAATGTTTAACTAGATTACTTCACAATGGAGAATGAATCACAAGTCTGAGATCCTCCATCACCACATTCTTGACAACTGAACCACAAAGATAAGCTTTAAAGCCCCTTTCAGCTATGACTGTTAAACTCCTACCAACTTAAGTGTCAGCTTTTCCAAACTGGTATCTTCTCTTAATCTGAAGAGTGTAAAGTGAATATGAGGTAGGCCAAGTCAACCTACAGCATGAATCAAGTGTACTAAATCTTTATTTAGGGTAAGTGGTGCATATTTTAGATTAATAATGTATCAAAGGTGATCATATTTTTTGGCAATCCAGTTCTAAGACTTTCTCTAAGAACATCCCTGGGACAAACAGAACATAGTTAAAGCTCTGGAGCTGTCACTCTTACAACTTAAAAAATTACTAATAGGAGGAACAGGACTTCAGCTCTGAAAAAAACTTTGCTATGAAGGCCAAATACTTAGGAACGATTTGACCATCTGTAATCAGCCACGAGCTTCATCACAAGATACCCTCGAAGATAAAAGTTTACTGCCCAGTCAGTATCTCTACTTTAGTCTACCTGGGCATAATTTTCACTGACTTTTTAGCAACAACATTAAGCAACCCCTGAGCTATGAATCTTTCTGAATTTAGATTTCAAGCAGTAAGAAACAAAATTGTTTCATCTGCAATTCAAGAAAAGAATTTCATATCAATCTTCAATCCTTAAGAAGCTGCTACAACTGTAATAAAAGGTTGTTTTATTTTTTTCAAAGCAGGTTTCCCCTACTCCCTCAAACACCACACCTATGAAGTAGCTCAAACTGCAATTTCTATCTTGGGGGTCATCTGGGATCACAGAAGTGACTTTCAATTACTTGGAATTTCAAAACAGAGGCTCCCTACTAACAATGCCTTAGTGGCAAAATATTCCCCCATTTTGTTTCCTTTGTGGGAGAAAATTTCTTTAAATTAGAAGAATCTGTAGTCTTATAAAGATTATATTGGAATTAGTTCTTTTTTTCCTTTAGGAGGGCGGCCATTTCTCCAAAGGTTTTGGTAAAAGTTATGGCTCAGATTTCAAAATGCAAACAGATGTTCCTGAAGCAACCGAAATGGGCCACTCCACTTTTATTCCCAGAACCGTGGCGACTCCCAAGTTACTTTGTGTCCCAACTCTGCAAAGGGCAAAACCCCATCCCCCTTTGGTGTAAACTTTCAAGAGAAGAACAGCACACTTTTGGAGTTTCCCAAAGCGGCTGGCGACGTGCGAGGTCGGGTCGTTCTGAGAATCGGGGCTGGACAGAAGGAATCTCGAGGGCAAGAGCGCTCAGAGATTTGCACGTGCCGCGATCTAGCTGATCCCTGGGGAGAATTAGTGGTTGCTACAGTAGGAAGAAGGCTGTTCCTTTTCACAGCCCTGGCCGCGGGGTGGCCTTGGTGCATGGAGGGAGATGGTGGGTGCGCCTGGCTCTCCGCCCTCGGAGCCTCCACCTGACTGCCACGCCAAAGGGACGCGCGGCCGGAGCTGCAACCTCCACCCGCCCCCGCGGAGCCAGTCTTTGGAATGTGGCGTCAACCCCACCAAGCCCATCGAAGTGGGGGTCCAGCTACGCCGGGCCTCGCCGCCATACCCAGGCCGCATGGGGGTGGGGAAAGAGCGGAGTTCGGCCTCAGGAACAGAGCCCCCGTGGTAGGAGCAAAGGGTAGTCGTTTCACCCGGTCTATCCCTAGTTGGGGTCTCGGGAAATTTGGGGTAATTACCCAAGAACCGCGCCCTCTGTGAGAGGCGAGGTTGTGGGGCTGCCGGGACGGTTTGAGGACCGGGCCCGGCCGGAGAGACTCAAACCTTCACCCCCTCGGCCCCCGGTCCCACTCCCCGCCGTCTCCCGGCGCCGCCACTTCAGGCAGCCCACTCGGCCCGGCCTCTCCCCGCGCCCGGACCACCCCCCATGGGGTGCTCTCACTGCGCAGCGAGTCCCTCCGCTGCCTCCTCCCAGCCCAAAATGGCGGCGGCGGCCACCGATCCTTCTCGTCGCTTTCCTCTAGGGCCGAGGATACCTCCGCGCCCAAGCCCCTCCCCCTTCAGCCGGATCTATTTTCTGCCCAGTAAAGATTAACGCCATCAATGAACTCTTTAATTGAGGTAGGGAAGGCGGGTCTGATTGTGCTTCCGCACAGCTAATCGTTGACGAACGGGAGAATATTGACAGGTGAATGGACCAATCAAAGGAGGCATCGATGAGCGCGGGATGCCGCTCGCGAAAGGGTAGATGGGTTTTGAGTTTTCTATGTGCTTGTTGACGTGACAGGCTCTTGATCCCGCTTCCCCAACTAGAAGAACTACAATCCCCAGCAGGGACCGCGCTGCCGGGCGGGGCCGTGGGGGAAGGGGGCACCCGGGAAGGGTCCCCTCCCCCTAAGCAGTGGGTAGGTCTGAGGCGTTGGAATTGCACAGACAGGCGGTCGCACAGAAAGACACACAGACGTAGTCCTGTGCATAGCCCCTGACAGCAAATAGGTCAGTTCTGCCTTTGCAAAATCTCCTTCCCGGATCATTTTTTTCCCAAGGAATCTATCCTTATCCCAGTTGGCTTTCCTTCCCAGCTGTCTATAGCACGAAGACATCACTGCCCCTTTCTTTGGTTTCCCATTGAAAAGGAGGAGGGAAGCCGGCCAAACCCTGTAGAGGAAAGGGCCTTAGTCCCAGGCTGGGCCCAGGTCTCAATCGTGTCTCTTGGGGCGTTGACTTCTGGAGCCCAGCGCGGAATGGAGGTGGGGGGCTGCAGTCAAGATGGGGGCCTCTGGAGGCAATGGGGAAAGGACTCCTCAGGCTTGTTAGAGCCACTGACCCACTCCACTCCCTGCCTCTCCAGGTCATTGCTATAAATTCCCCTCCCCAGGCTGTCTTTTCCCCCTCTTTGGTTCTCCTCTGTAGCTGCCTAGCTGCTTGCTTTGGCCTCGGTGACTTTCAGAATAAGATGTAAGCCCTGGCCTAGGACCCGAAGAACAGGGCTGGAAAGATGGTTCCCTGATCCCCATTTGACCCCCTCCTTGTTTGGGGGTGTGAAAACCAGGGTGGAGGCAGCCTTCTGGCCCTTTATTTGAAAATGAGGGTGTATAGGTCTGATGCTACAAAATGGTTGCCGCTGCCTTGGTAAAAATTTCCTGGGCAGGCAGAATTCTCCTGAAAATTCTCCTTCTGGATTTAAGTTTGTGTTATTTAAAGCAGGTGTCACTAGTTAAAGGCCTCTGATGAAAGATTGGGAACAGAAGAAGGTGGCTTCTCCAAACCAACTGCCACCAGCTGCCCTGGAGGAGGCCAAGGTAAGCCCCATTCTCCCAACCACCTTAGTGCCCTGAAGGTGGATCCTGCCAACTGGGATTGTGGCTTCTTGTCTCAGATGTGGTGGTGGATTTGGGAAACCAGTATTTTTTAAATGAATCCCATCCCTACTGTGCACTGAGCAATATGCCAGATGCTATCTCAAAAAACACTTTTCTGTCAATGCTTACCCACTTCCACACCTCCCCTCCTCTTGCCCGGGCCAGGCAGCCTTTGCTATCTTAGTTCCCCAACCAGGGATCCAGGGATCAAACCTCCACCTCCTGCAGTGGAAGCATGGACTGTGAGGGAAGTCCCCTGAAGTGCCTTTTCTAGAATCATGCAGCCAGCAAGCAGAAGACCTAGGATTTAAGCTTAGGGCCTTAAACAGCACAACCCTGCCTTGCATTTTTGTCTAGGCTGAGAACCAAGTCTGAAGCAGGGAGAAGAGTTTGAGCCATTGGTTTGTAATTTAGGTTGGGTTTAGGGGGTAGAAAATCACCCAGGAGAGAGGGGAGAGTCAGATTGTATTAGGCCCTCAGAGAACATCACCTTCTGATCAACAGCGGGAGCCCAAAGCCTCCCAACCTGTGTGCTGTCTCACTGCCCCCATCTTGCCCATTCTTTTCCCCTATTCCACAGCTACCTGTAGGTAAGGAGGGAATGCTTGCCCTCTGACCCTCCATACCTAGCTACCTCCAGTATATTTTCTGGATTTATTTAACTTGGAGTTCATGGCATGTCAGGTTCAGAGAGGTTTAGAGAGGGAAAATGACTCATCCAGATCACACAGCTTACCTGCAGTAGTGGTAATGGTGGTAGAGGGATAGGCCTTTAGGAGGGAGGCGGCATGTGGGGCTGAGGGCAGGGCTGGCTTGGGTGGGGGTAAGCTCCTGCAGGACATTTGCTGAGGGCTGGGAACGGGTGGATGACTGTGCACACACAAGTGAGCCCCGCACCTCGGACTTCCCAGTGGCCTTGCCTCTTCCTGCATGGAGCAGAAGCTCTCAGTTGGCTCGAGACACTGGTGGAGACACGGCCTGTCACTCTTGATTGATATTCTCTCTGCAGGTAAAGTAAAAATACAACACAGCCAACAACACACACACACACCCCCAAAATACCCCATCCCAAATTATGAAGAGGACTTTGGGGTCTCCCAAATGCATGTTAACACACCTCCAGCTCTTATAGGACTGTGTCCACCTCCCAGGACAAACCCTCTGCTTGTATAGACCCATGCTCAGACATCCCTGAACACAATGTATAATGTGTTAAACATTATAAAACACTGTTCTAATGCTAGTAGTTATTATTAGAATTCCCCAAACCACAAACTTCTAGCAATTCATTCCCCTCCCCCCACACTCAGTACTCCCACCCTCACCACGACAGAGATAAACAGATGCCCTGAACACACACACTCTTGACAGAATCCTTTCCACCTCTTAGATAAGTTCTAGAATTCTCTGGGCTACAGACTGGAGATCGGCCTTTCCTCTCCCTAGTGCTTTCCTGGCCGTCCAACTTCTGCCTGGAATAAATACACTTTGTTCACCCTGGAATGACAGAAAAGAGAGTCTTGTGTTCTGATATGTTTTGGGTCCCCCACCCCCTTCTTCTGGGCATATGTCATTAAATACATATTTATTGAACACTCACCTTGAGCCATGCATAGCGACACAGTGATGAACTGAACAGACAGGACCCATTCTTCTAGGGGAGAGAAAGATGGTAAATGGTAATGTGCTAATGCTAAGTGGGACACTAACTGTCACATATCAGGGAATCACTAGGAAGGGGAGGGGGTCCCCACATAGATAGGATGGTCAGGGAGGGCCTCTGAAGAGCTAACGTTGGAACTAAACCTTAAGGGACGAAAAAGAATCAGCTATGCAGATAGCTGGAAGTGGGATTGGCCACATAGATTGTGGGGCTTCTAATTCACAATTACTAAGAAGTTCAAGACAATGACAGCAGAGATTAAGCAAAGTGCTAAGCTTGGGGCCTTTCTGAATGGGGGTTCTGTGGGATAACAGGTCATTTGCCAGGAAACTCGCTTTGCCTGAAAGGTAAGTTTTCATTTTCTTCTTAAAAATTTTTTTAATTTTGTTTTGGAATATAGCTGATTAAATGTTGTGATAGTTTCAGGTGAGTAGCAAAGGGACTCGGCGATACATGTGTGTGTGCTGTGCTAAGTCACTTCAGTCGTCTTCAGCTGTTTGTGACTGTATGGCTCCTCCATCCATGGGATTTTTCAGGCAAGAATACTGGATTGGGTGACCATGCCCTCCTCCAGGGGATCTTCCTGACCCAGGGATAGAACCCACGTCTCTTATGCCTCCTGCATTGGCAGGCGGATTTTTTTTTAACCACTTGTGTCACCTGGACTTCAGCGGTAAGGAACCCACCTGCAATGCAGGAGACACAGGAGGCATGGGTTCGATCCTTGGATCGGGAAAATCTGGAGAAAGAAATGGCAACCCACTCCAGTATTCTTGCCTGAAAAATCCTATGGACAGAGGAGTCTGGTGGTCCACAGTCCACGGGGTCGCAGAGAGTTGGGCATAACTGAGCGACTAAGCACGCCCAAGGCATTCGTATGCGTGTATCCATTCTCCCCCAAACTCCCCTAGCATCCAAGCTGCCACATAACATTGAGCAGAATTCTGTGTGCTGGACAGTAGGTCCTTATTGGTTATCCATTTTAAATATAGCCATGTATACATGTCCATTCCAAACTCCTTACTATCCCTCCCTATTATCCTTCCCACAGCAACCAAAAGTTCTTTTGCTAAGTCTATGAGTCTGTTTCTGTTTTCTAGGTAAGTTCACTTGTATCATTCCTTTCTAGATTGCACATATAAGGGGTGTCATATGATATTTCTCCTCTAACTTGCTTCACTCAGTATAATAATTTCTGGGTCCATCCACGTAAGAGAAACTTTCTAAAGAGGGAAGAGCAAGTGCTGTTTGGGCTTCGGATCGAGCAAATACATCATGAGCAACTTCCCGTCCTGTTTCAGAGTATTTATTGAATGAATGTTTATGCTAGATACTGTTGCAGGTATTGAAATTACAGAGTGAGATACGCAGGCAAGATTCTGGCTCTCCCCATGGGTTTGCTTGGGGTAGGGTTAGTGGACAGATAGTAGACAGGTAAGCCCATAAACTGACAGATGGTTGTAGAAGGTCTGAGGCTAGAGAGGGACCAAGTGAGCTGGGTGTGTGAGGTTGGATTCAGGCTGGGTGAACAGAGAAGGATTCCACCACTGGGGAGAGACCGTCTGTGATCCGTCCTCCTTTGTCCTCTCTCTTCAGATCTCTGGCACTTGTGGGAGCCCCCGAACATCCCCTGAGCTTCATGACCCTGGAGGTTCCCGGCCCCTGACCCCTCGGATGGAGAGCCACTCAGAGGAGGAAGACCCTCCTGGGGCTGGTGGTGGCCTGGGCTGGAGTGGTAGGAGTCCCCAGGCCCAGAGCCCAGGGGCCTGTTCCGCAGAGGCCATGCTGGCCCGGAAGAAACACCGCCGGCGGCCTTCAAAGCGCAAGCGGCACTGGCGGCCCTATTTGGAGCTCAGCTGGGCTGAGAAGCAACAGCGGGATGAGAGGCAGAGCCAGCGGGCCTCCCGGGTCCGAGAGGAGATGTTCGCTAAAGGCCAGCCCGTGGCACCCTACAATACTACCCAGTTCCTGATGAACGACCGAGACCCCGAGGAGCCCAACCTCGATGTGCCCCAGGGGGCCTCCCACCCAGGCTCCAGCGGGGAGAGTGAGGCCGGGGACAGTGACGCGCAAGGCCGCGCTCATGGGGAGTTCCAGCAGAAGGATTTCTCCGAGGCCTACGAGCGGTATCACGCCGAGAGCCTGCAGGGCCGCAGCAAGGAGGAACTGGTGCAAGACTACCTGGATCTGGAGAGGCGGCTGTCCCAGGCCGAGGAGGAGATGAGGAGGCTGCGGCAGCTGCGGGAATGCACCAGCTGGCGCCCCTGTTACCAAGTGGAGGAACTGGCCGCTGAGGTAGAGAGGCTCCGGACGGAGAACCAGCAACTTCGGCAGGAGAATGAGATGTGGAACCGAGAAGGCGGCCGCCGTGGTGGGCAGCTGGGCAGCTAGGGGTGCCCCCTGCCCCAGCCAGGCTGACTCAAGGAGTGTACCCTCAGGCCAGCTGAGTCTCAGGGAGACGAGTCTCAGTCCCCCTGCTCTCCCTGAGAACAGCCAGTACAGGCTCAGGGTTCTACCTTGTCATGGCCCCAAGTTGTTCTTGGATGTCCTGTTACTTTTCACAAAGGAATTAAATGATTTTGGTGAGATCACATGGGAGTGACTGGCATTGGTTTCACTAGGGCTGCTGTGAGAAAGAATCAAAGCCTGTTCTTCCCAGAAAGGCCTGGGGCTGCCCCAAGCCCGGGAGACCCCTGCCCTGGGGGCCTTTCTGGGTCTTGGTTGCCTGAAATCTGCTCCATGTATCCAGGAGCCATCAACTGCTCTGAAGGTTTTAGAGAGGGGAAGGCAGAGGAGGAGGGAACCACCAGGTTCAGCCAGAGCCTGACTTAAGATGCCAGATTGCCTTGAGGAACTGGAAGTTTCCCTGGAGGAGAAAGGCCTGGGCTCAAGGTTTCTTCAGGGTTTATTCCCAGGCTCCCTGTGTTTTCCCTATTCTTTCCACAGTGCAGAGGGCTGGGCTAGACAAGGTGTCTCCTTGTCCTTTAACAGTCACCCTAACTGCCCCCTACATCTCTCAGCTGGCCCTTAGGCAGGAGGTGAGTTGTCAGGTTTGCCCTCTGACCTCCGAGAAGGGCACTAACACGTAAGCGCTCAAGGGAGATTTTCTCCTGATGGAAAATAACCCCAAGGCTGGTTGGACAGGGGATTGATCCTTAGCAGAGCTGGAGGCCTGCTGTGCACCTGTGCATCCCTGCTCCTTTAGCCTAATCACCTGTGTGGTTAATTCCCTTGGAGGTGAGCCCCTCACCTGTCTGTCTAATAGAGAGCTGAGTCAGCCCGGATCTGCCACCAACACACCAGCAGTATGGGCTCTGAAGCTAGCTCACACACCCCCTCACACTCAGACCCACCCTTGTTCTTGTGGCTGCAGAGTGTCAGGCTGCGGTGGTGGAGGGGAAGTTAGTCAACCAGTGTGTGTTGGCTCTGCCATGGTGCTCAGGGAGTGGTGGAAGCTTGGCTGGCCCAGCCTAACCTCCGTTTCAGGAAAACTCATCTTGACAGGCCACGTTGAGGGAGAGAAGGGCTCAGGCCTGGGAGCTGCTGGGATGGAAATGTTGACAAACCCTGTGTGTTGCCAGGATAACTTTCATTTCTACCCTGCCACACCCAGGCCTCGCCAGCGTCTTCTACCAGAAGCAAGACCAGCACAGATTCTAGGAAGGGATGGGTTTTTACGAGGGCAGAATCTCCCATCTTTGGGGTCTCCCCCGACCCAGCCCTGGCTGAGAGTCTTAGCCCTTTCTCCTTTGACCCCAGACAGCTCTGTCAGGAGAGGTCTGGAGGAATGATCGTTTCCACTTTGCAGACGGAAAGCCCTAGGCTCAGAGAGGAAGCCGCTTTTGGGTTCCAGGAAAGCTGGCCCTAGGCTGGCCTTCCCCTGTAGGGGTGCTAGCCAAGGACCTGAAGGCCCGGGTGCAGGCAGCCTCCCAGCGGCTGCATTCCTCAGCATGGAGCCAGAAGGAAAAGGGAGGGCCAGGGCCAGGACAGAGTTGTTTACCCGCTGGGAGGCCTCTGTGTGTGAGTGAGTGTGTGTGTGTGTGTGTGTGTGTGTAAAAGTAACTAGGAGGGGAGAAAAGATTTCAGAGGACTGAGGGGAGGGGGAGGGGTGTGGGAGTGTCGAGGGAGAGGGTGCTGGGGGTGTGTCCCTGAGCGGGCAGGAGTTGCACATGGGGGGAGGGGACAGGTGAAGAGTTTGGCCTTTCTCAGCCAAGGAGCTGAGGAGCCTGGAGACCGAAAAGCCATAATACCAACACACATACACAATGGTTGAAGGGCTCTGGGTCAGGGTCACACTGAGGTGGGATAATTTTTCCAAGGCTAGTGGGGCCCAGGATTGGGCAAGAAAACAGAAAAAAAAAAAAAAAAAAAAAGGAGAAGGATGTGAACTGGGAGAGTGTCAGGAGGGGCTGAGAAGGACTGGTGAAGAGTCAGTATCGCTCCCTACCCACATCAGGGTCCCTGACCTCAGTGCCCCTAACCCTCAGCACTGAGTGGAGCCAGCTCTGTGCTGTGGTTTCTTGTTGCCTCCCTGCTTTTCCCTCTCCTAGGAGCCCACTTCAGTGAGGAAGCTCCAGGTTACAGCCCCCATCACCCTGTTTGCTGGGCAAGCTGGGCCTGGACACTCCTTTCTCCTCCGCAGGCCTTTCCAGAGCAGATGCCCAGGGCCTCATTCCCTCCAGCTCATTTGCTTTCCAGGACCTTCTCTGTCTCCTGGGTTGGGGGAGGGAGGCCCAGAGGGGCAGGTAGTTCCCAGGAGAGACTGCATACCCTAGTCTGGGATCCTTCTTTCTTCCCCACCCAAGGCCTGCAGTGGGGTCAGGGAATAAGAGGTGACAGGGCAGGAGGAGCTTGCCAGGAAAGGGGGATGGGGGTAAAGATGAAGTCGTTCAGTGTGAGTGAAGAAGGTGACCAGGTCCCATTGCCCCATTGGGCACGGGCAAGGATGGCACTGGCCCTTTAAGTGGGGGTGCCAGTCAATGCCCTCCCCTAGCCAACCCAATTCAAGGGCACACTGAGCATGTGCAGGAGCTGTGCAAAGCCGGAGGGGAGGGAAGTGGGGGGATAGATTCTGGAGGGAGCTCCTCACCCCCCTGCTTCCTGTAGCTGCCCCCACTCTCCTTCCTGGGTCTGACAAAGGAGCCCAAGGTGCTCAGCCAGCCCCTTCCCCCATCCCAGACCCTCGGTGGGTGCTGCCCTCTGGGGGCTCTGGGGCCTGCAAGGGGTGAGGGGTAGCCTCTTGGCCCTGGGAAGTCTCGGGAGGCCCCTGCTGCTTGGAGGTGGCACCCCGCATTCAGCCCAGTGTCAGCCTCACTTCCCCGGTGAGGGTGTGGGTGGGCGGTGGGTGATCTTCCTGTTGCTTAATGTGTTTGGTTTCATTCCATTGGTGTCAGGGTTTCTAAAGGAATTGCCTACCTTGATGACGTTCTGCTCGGAAAATTAAAAACAGCGAAGATGAGGTCCCTGCCCCCACCCCCAGGAGCTTCCAGTCTAAAGTCTGAGAGGAAGCAAACGCTCAAAACGCCTGCCCGACTCCCTCTCCTGGTTCTCCCTCCTACCTCTAAAGGGCAGTGGCTCCCAAGTTTACAGGATCCAGCTCTGCTTCCTCAACCAACTACATTCTCCAGACCACCTCCCCTGGCAGCCTAGGAAAGCCCCCTCCCTCAAGCCTTTCCCCCACAGCAAATGCCCCTGTTTCTGTAACTCTCCAACATCCTTCTCCCTCCCTCACAGCTCAGGCACTCCTTCACCTTCCCTTCCCCCCTTGGCACTTGCCTGCTCTTCCTATAATCTCTTACCTATAGGAACCCTTATGGTTTTTAAATTTATTGTATTTATTTATTTATTGCCTGCGCCTTAATGGCTTGTGGGATCTTAGTTCCCTGACCAGGAATCGAACCTGCACCCTTAGCAGTGAAAGTGCAGAGTCCTAACCAATGGACCACTGCGGAATTCCCCAGGCACCCTTTTTAAAAAAATAATTATTTTATTTTAGCTGCAATGGGTCTTCGTTGCTTCACGAGGGCTTTCCTTAGTTGCAGCGAATGGGGCTACTTGCTGGCTGCAGTGCACAGACTTCTCACTGTGGTGGCTTCTCTTGTTGCAGAGTGTGGGCGCCAGGTGTATGGGCTCAGTAGTTGTGGTACACGGGCTTAGTTGCCCCTGGGCATGTGAAATCGTCCTGGAGCAGGGGTCAAACCCGTTTCCCCTGCATTGGCAGATGGATTCTCAACCCCTGGACCACCAGGGAAGCCCAGGCACCCTTATTTTTAATCGAGGTGAAATTCACCTAACATAGAATCAACCATTTTAAAGAGAACAATTCAGTGGCACTAAGGACCTTCCCAATGTATACAA
The DNA here is from genome assembly GCF_032405125.1 of Capricornis sumatraensis. Lineage (NCBI taxonomy): Eukaryota > Metazoa > Chordata > Mammalia > Artiodactyla > Bovidae > Capricornis > Capricornis sumatraensis. Next base: position 94,966,613 of record NC_091076.1, read on the forward strand.
CTGCCACCTCCATCTACAATAGTTCCAAACATCATCAACCCCAAAGGAAGCCCCCTACCCATTCCTGCCATTCTCCAGCCCGGGCAACCACCTATCTGCCTTCTGACTATGGATTTACTTATTCTGGGTATTCTGGGGTAGAGAAAAGAGGAAAAACCTAGTCGCCTGGGGCCTGTATGTCAAAAGCAGATTCTCTGAGGGCCTATTGTCGAGGGAGCACTGGACCAGGAGTCCCAAGGCCTGTGTGCGTGCTCAGTCATGTCCGACTCTTTGTGACCCCATGGACTGAAGCCCGCCAGGCTCCTCTGTCCCTGGGATTTTCCAGGCAAGAATACTGGCATGGGTTGCCATTTCCGCCTCCAGGAGATCGTCCTGAACCAGGGACTGAACCCACATCACCTGTGTGTCCTGCATTGGCAGGCAGATTCTTTACCACTGAGCCACCTGGGAAACCCCCCAAGGTCTGTGATAGACCCTAGTTCTGCTTCTAATTCAGGGGCCTCCCCTCCCCTGTTCACGGAGCTGAGGGACTTCAGGCCAGTCTAGTATCCTCAGCCTTCAGATCATACCCTTGTCTGAAGGATTCTGTCTGGATTGTGGAGCCTGATCTGAAAAATATTCCTTTTTGATCCTCTTGGCTCCTTCCTGCCAGGCCCAGGCAGTGAAGATGGCCCCAGGGGACAGTGTAATACCTCAGAGTTTGGGGTCAGAGGCATGAGATGAGGAAACTTCAGGTCTGAGAGGTTGAGAAACTTGCCCAAGGCCACACAACTCCTGCTGCACTGGAGTGGCAGCCGGTTCAGTCTGTTTGTGTTCTGGAACTTTTGACCACAGTGTCCTCCTGTCTTCAAAGAGATAAAGCAAGTTAAGGGCTTAGCGAAAGGCCAGCTGTGTGGGAGGTGCTCTCAAATGGGAGCAGCTACAAATTTTACTACATTGTGGAACACTGTGTAATCCTGAAGTGAATAGCTCCAGTCCAAAGTGATTCTTGGTAAATTCTTGGTAAAAAAAAAAATCCACCTGCAATGCAGGAGACCCTGGTTCGATCCCTGGGTGGGAAAGATCCCCTGGAGGAGGAAATGGCAACCTACTCCAGTATTCTTGCCTGGGAAATCCCATGGACAGAGGAGCCTCAGGCTACAGTCCATGGTGTCACCAAGAGTCAGGCATAACTTAGCCACTAAACCACATAAACCAAGGTGGTTCTTGGGAGTTCCTCTCTCCCCTCTTGCCTCATCTTTGTCCTCCACTGGCCTCCCTAGGATGACAGCTCCTGTTGGGACCAAGGGGTTGCCTGGATCCCGAGTCTTTAAGGCAGGTGTGTGTGAAAAGGCTCTCTCCCGTCTCCTCGAATGAGGGATATATGATTGTTGCCTTCCACAGAGCTCAGTTCACCTATTTCTCCCTGGTTGAACCTATATCCCTGCCCCCTCAAAGAGAAAGGAGCTTGTGGGTCTAGGGGAGGGAAGGGACTACACAGGGCTGGCCTGGCAGGGGCCAGACTGAGCAGCTGGTTCCCCAGTTGGCCGCTGTGTCCCGGCTGCCTGCGGGCCTGGACATTCCAGAGACCACCTGCCAGAGAGACTCCCCCCAACCCCGGAATGCTTCCAAGATGGAAACGCCCAGACCAGCCCTCTGGACGCCTGCTGTCTCCTTCCTCAGGACAACCAGGCAGGGCCCCCTCCCCTGCTCTGTCCCTAGTCCAGTGGCTTGAAGAGGAAGTTCCCAAGGGACTAAGCTGTGAGGAGACATTGTGAAGGTGTCCAGGGCTGGACTCAGCCACACCCAGTCGTTTGGGACCTTTTATCTGTTCTGTCTGTCTTTCTCTCTCTCTCTCTCTTTTATTTAAATATTTGGCTGCACTGGGTCTCAGTGGCAGCCTGGGAGATCCTTAGTTTTGGCACAGAGGATCTAGTTCGTTGACCAGGGACTGAACCCTGGGCCCCCTGCACTGGGAGCCTGGAGTCTTAACTACGGGAGCATCAGAGAAGTCCCTGTCCTGGCTCTTGATCCTCTGTGGGGTGCTCCTTAGGCCCACAGAGTCCTCTGTGGGGTGCTCCTTAGGCCAGCCAGCCATCAGGCTCCTTTATCATTGAGTGAGGACACGGGGAAGCTGCAAGCTCTCTCACAGCCATGCCCAGAACCAAACCCGGTGCCTGTTCAGCTGGCTGCCTTCTTTTCTTACTGTTGGCCCCTCCGTCCTCCCCAGCTAGACCTCCCTTCCTCAGCTTCTCTGTCCCAGCCTCAACAATTTCCCTCTTGGGCCCTTTGATAAACAGCATCTTTTCCTCACTTGTAACCCACATCAGTTGTGGGTGGACTCACCCCACTCCCAGGGCCCCCCTCAGCTTCCTCTCCTCAGTCGTCTCTCCCCACTTCAACCCCAGGCTGCAGATGCTAGAGGCCTTATTTTTAACTCCCTCCTCTTCCACCAGATGAATTCCCCACATCTTCACACTATTGAAAAATTATTTTCATCACAATTCGAACTTCTGTCTTTGTCATAAAATACCTTCACAAAAGCACGTGTGAATTTTCTCTTCCACTAATTCACTTGTTGATAAACCAGTCACGTTAAAAAAAATCTGATTGCTACTTAATATCTTTAATGTCTGATAGCTCTATTCTTTCTCCTTACCCTTCTTTCAATGAAGATTCCTGGATATTCTTTGCTGTTGTTCAGTCACTCAGTCTTGTCTGACTCTTTGTGACCCCATGGACTGCAGCACGCCACACTTGCCTCTCCTTCACCATCTCCTGGAGCTTGCTCAAGCTCATGTCTATTGAGTCAGTGATGCCATCCAACCATCTCATCCTCTGTCATCCCCATCTCCTCCTGGCTTCAGTCTTTTCCAGCATCGGGGTCTTTTCTAATGAGTCAGCTCTTTGCATCAGGTGGCCAAAGTATTGGAAATTCTTAGATTTAAATTTTTTTCTAGAGTACATTCAAAAGCAGCATGACTGAGGACTTCCCTGGTGGTCCAGTGGTTAAGAATCCACCTTCCAATGCAGGGAACGTGGCTTCAACCTCTGGTCAGGGAGTTAAGATACCATATGCCACACTTGGTTATCCTCCCTGTGGGCTGGAACTACTGATCCCTCCTGCCCTAGAGTCCCTGGGCGAATGCACCACAAGGAACATCCCGTGTGCCACAGCTAAGACCCGATGCAGCCAAATAAATTAATGGTATAGTTTTAAAAAGAGCAGCATGTTCGGCTCCTCTCCCCAAAGCATATCTTTATGTATTGAATATCTGTATATAAAGATATAGATAGATATGCAAATATTGGCACAGATACAGGTATTGTGGAAGGAAGCAAGCATGTGAGAGAGTTCTAGACATTACCTTATTTAATATCCTATCTTCAGGCTGAATTAAATATCTTTCTAAACCTGTGACCCTGTCTTACCGTCTTTAACCATTTTTAAGTGCGCAGTTCAGTGGTATTAAGTACATTCGTGTTGTTGGGCAGCCACCTCCACCATCCATCTCCAGAACATTTTCCTTTTCAACTTCCCAAGCTGAGACTCTACCCAGTAAACAATAACCCCTTCCCCCCCTGCCCCTGGCAACTACCATTCTTCTTTTCTAGAAGCCTTTTGATAAGATTGCTCCCCTGCTGGTTTCCATCCAGCTGGACCCCAGGTTCCCTCTCCTTACAGAACTCCTTTGTCCAAAAAATTGTTGCTTCTCAACTGACGGCCCATGGGAATCGCCTGGGAAAATTTTTCAGAGTTCCGATGACGACTGGGTGCCACCCCTGGGATTTCTGATTTAGTTCCTCTGGGGTGCAGCCCAGGCATTTGTTATTATTTAGTCCCTAAGTCATGCCTGACTCTTTGTAACCCCATGGACTATAGCTCACCAGTGTCCTCTGTCCATGGGATTTCCCAAGCTAGAATAGGTTGCCATTTCCTTTTCCAGGGGCGCTTCCTGACCCAGGGATTGAATCTGAGTCTCCTACATTGGCAGGCAGATTCTTTACCACTGAGCCACAGGCACTGGAAAGGTTTTGAAATTTTATTTATGTATTTATTTTGGCCATGATGTGTGGCATGCGGGATCTTAGTTCCCCAATCAGCGATGGAAGCTCTGCCCCTTGCAGTGCAAGCACAGCCTCTTAACCACTGGACCACCAGGGAACTTCTAGGCACTGGAGCTTTTAAGGCTTTCAAGGGGGTTGCATAGGTTCAGCAAGAGAGCTGAGAACCAGAGTTCTAAGAACTCTGAATATCCTCTCTGCCCAGCTCATCTTGGTTAGGCATGTGGGTGCTTGTCACCTGCCCACATCCCTAGGAGGACTCCAAGATAGCATGATCTCCAATATGCAGATGCGAAACAGTGAGTTGGTGTTCGGGGGAGCCTTGAAGGGCAGACCTGGGGATGGGCAGAAGAAGGAATTTCCACTGATCAGCAGGGGTGGGTGGGGTCAAACTGTTTCAGAGACTTGCAGCTTCCATCATGGGATGTGCCAGGGCTCATGAGGAAAGGCAGAAAGTGAGACCAGAAAGTACGCTGAGGGGCCCTCCAGCCATCAGATTCTGAAAATTCTACCTGGCAAAGAACCATTGCCTCACATTCACAGCAATACAACCACCTGTGGTTTGTGTGTGATGATGCTTCTGCCTATCTGGGCCAGGGTGGGGTGGGAGCTCTGTACTGGGGCTTACATAGAGATATCTGTCTGTGAGCAGGTGTTGTGTATGAGTCTGCAGGGAGTTTCAGGATCAAATGCTCTCCTTGCTTCCTTTTTTAGTGGCTTATTGATTATCTCCTGCCCCCTTTTTTTCTGGCTTCCCTGGAGCAGAGGGAGGGGGAGGAGGCCATTTGGAGGCTGGGTAGGGGGGTTCATTTGGGCCAGGTGGGCTTCTCCTGTGCAGAGATGAAGAGTCTGTGCTTCTTGGACTATCCACTGCTGCTCCCCACCCACGGCAGAAGAGGAGAGGCACCTTCCCCATCACCTGTCTGCACACATGCCTCCTCCTCTGCTGATGAAGAGATGTCCTGTCTCACTAGAAGCACCATTTGTTGATCCAACAGACGTTTGCTGGGTGCATTCGTCTTCTAGAGCTGCCATAACAAAGTACCATGAGCTGGGTGGCTAGATACTGTAATGTCTTACAGCTCTGGAGGCTAGTGGTGGTCTGCAGTCAAGGTGTGGGCAGGCCAGGCTCCCTCTGAAATTTGTAGGGGAAGAAGCCTTTCTTGACTCTTCTTAGGTTCTGGCGGTCCATAGAGTCGCAAAGAGTTGGACCCTTTGCTCACAGGGCTTGTAGGTACATCTGTCCAATTCTCCATCTTCCCTCTGTGTGCCTGTCTCAGTGTCCAAATGTCCCCCTTTTATAAGGACACAAGTCTTGTTGAATGAGAGCCCACCCTGATAACCTCATTTTAGCTTGATTACCTTTGTAAAGACCCTATTTCCGGACTTCCCTGGTGGCTCAGTGGTAAAGAATCTGCCTGCCAATGCAGGAAACACTGATTTGATCCCTGATCTGGAAAGATCCCACATGTCACGGAGCAACTAAGCCCGTGCACCACAACTACTGAGCCTGTGCTCTAGAGCCCGAGAGATGCAACTATTGAAGCTTACGCAACTACTGAAGCTTGCGCACCTAGAACCCATGCTCCCCGACAAGAGAAACCTCTGCAGTGAGAAGCCGCTGCACCCCAAGTGGAGAGTGGTGCCTGCTCACTGCAGCTAGAGAAAAGCCCGTGCAGCGGTGAAGGCCTACCACAGCCAAGAAAAAAAGCCCTATTTCCAAATACGGTTGCATTTTGAGATATTGGGGGTTAGGACTTCAGCATCTCTCTCTCTCTCTTAAGATTTACTTCCTTTTACTTTATTTTTTAATATTTACTTATTTTGGCTATTGTGGTACATGCGATCTTCATTGCGTCATGCAAAATCTTCGGTCTCCAGCATGGCCTTCATTGCTCCTCAGGATGTGGGATCTTAGTTCCTGACCAGGGATTGAACCCGTGTCCCCTTGCATTGCAAGGCAGATTCTTAAACACTGGACCACCGAGGAAGTCCCTCAGCATGTCTTTTTTGTAGGAGGGACTCAAGTTAGTCCGTAACCGTGGGTTTCTGTGCTGTGCTGGGCACCATGCCAGGCGTTGGGCATAGCACAGTGAGCTGGATGGACACAGCCCCTGCCCTCATGGCACTTACCTTCTCCTGTGCTCTTTATTTTGACCTATAGCTTTTTTTCCCTCTTTAAATATTCATTTACTTTTTGGCTCCATCAAGTCTTATTTGCAGCACATGGAATCTCCATCACGGCATGTGGGTTTCTGTCTAGTTGCAGTGTGTGAGTTTCATAGCTTTTGGGCTCTGTGGTTCGTGGCACACAGGATTAGCTGCCCTGCAGCATGTGAGAGCTTAGTTCCCCAACCAGAGATTGAACCCGCATCCCCTGCCTTGGAAGATGGACTGTCAACCACTGGACCACCAGGGCAGTCCCGACCTATAGCTTCTTATCTACTACTGCCTCGTGTTGACGAAGCACGCTGGTGTGTTCAAAGCACTCTCATTCACATGACTTTATTTGGATGATATGATGAGGTTCCCATTTCACAGATGGGGAGACTGAGTTTTGGAGTGACTTGCTCAGGGTCCTGTGATTAAGCAGTGATAACCCAAGTAATAACAATATTCAGCATGCGCTAGATTCCAACCAGTTTGAGCATCACACGCTACATCACACACTTGATCCCCTTGGGCATTTCTCAGGATGAGAAAACTGAAGTAAGTTACCCAATGTCATGGGCTCATAAGAGGTTGCACTGGGACTTGAACCCAGATGATCCAGTTCCAGCATCCATGCCCTTAGCCACCACCACGTGGCTTACGACAGGAAGACACCACCTTGTGCCTTTTTCTCTACCCTCTGCCATCAGGTCAAACCTGATAACTCAGTGTGCCCTCCACACCTAGCAGAGGGCAAGTCACCTCTTTGCTCTTCTTTTTATTTTTATTTTTTTGGCTGTGCTGGGTCTTCCTTGCTGCATGGACTTTCCTCTAGTTGCAGAGAGTGGGGACTGCTCTCTAGTTGAGGTGTGCGGGCTTCCCATTGCGGCGGCTTCTCTTGCTGCAGAGCACCGGTTGTAGGGCAGAAGGGCTTCAGTAGCTGTGGCACGTGGGCTCAGTACTTGTGGCTCCCAGGCTCTGGAGCACAGACTAACCAATTGTGGTGCATGGGCTTAGTTGCTTCAAGGCATGTGGGATCTTCCTGGACCAGGGATCTAACCCGTCTGTCCTGCACTGGCGGTCTGACTCTTCACCACTAAACCACCAGGGAAGCCCTGCTCTTTTTTTTCGCCAGGACCACAGCATGCAGGATCTAGTTCCCAACCCTGCATTGGGAATGCAGAGTCTTAGCCACTGGACCACCAGGAAGTCCCTCTTTGTTCTTCTTTATTGAATGCCTCTAAATCCCCTTCTCCCTTTCTTTTCCCTTTCTGTTCCTCTCACTCTGGACACAGTTGCTTTTTTAAATGTTTGATTTATTATATCATATTTTAGACATGAAACAAACACCTCATCACTCAGTTAAAGAAATAACAGTACTGCTGTTATTGTTGAAGCCCCAGCAGCAATCGTTCCCCAATTTCATTCCACACCCTAAACGGAACCAGGGTCCTAGATTGATGACAGTCATTTCCACACATCTTTAGAAACGTGACTTCGCTTTTGACTGACAGTAAGGAATTTCTGAGCTTGATTCTTGACAAGGAAGCATAGCAGGGGGTGGGGATCAAGGTGGCGGTGTAGCTTGAACTAACTCTCTTTTGAAAATACATTCCCATGAAATATTTCAGACACAGAAAGGCATATAGGATGATAGAATGAACTTCCTCCTTAGGAAATAAAACATTACAAAGAGTCCCCAGGGTTTTCCTCCCTGATGGCATCCTCCAAGATGAACCACCCACCTGCTTTTAGGGCTTATCATCTGGAGCTGAATCTTGCAGGGGGATTGGAGGTTTGCAGTCAGGTGGGGGTAGGAAAGGGCATCACTTTCAGAGAGAACAGCAGGGCAAAGGCTTAGAGGAAGGCGCTTGGGGAGGTAGATGAGCAGCCAGCCCCGCCCTCCTGGAAACCTCACTTCCATATTTCCCTGAGTGTGTGTATGTATGTGTGTTTGCTGCTCAGTCGTGTCCAGTTCTTTGCTACCTTATGAACTGAAGCCTGACTCTGTCTATGGAATTCTCCAGACAAGAATACTGGAGTGATATTTCCCTGTAGCACTGCCCTAATTACATGGACTCACAAAGAGATGTTGGGCTTCCCTGGTGGCTTAATGGTAAAGAATCCACCAACCAATGCAAGGAGACACAGGAGACTTGAGTTCAATCCCTGGATCAGGAGGATCCGCCGGAGGTGGGCATGGCAACCCACTTCAGTATTCTTGCCTGGAGAATCCCATGAACAGAGGAGCCTGGCAGACTACATTCCACGGGGTTGCAGAGTTGAACATGACTAAGTACGCATGCGCAATGAGCTGTTAGCTTCGTTCTGAGACCCTAAGGGTAGCGACCCTCTTAGTCACCTCTGTCACCCCAGCATCTAACACTGGCTGGCGCAAATGGGGATTTTATTAAATGTATTTATCTAGGCCGTGCCACAGGTCTTTGAGATCTCAATTCCCTGGCCAGGGATTGAACCTGGGCTATAGCAGTTAAAGCCCAGAATCATAATGCTAACCCACCAGGGAACTTCCTATTGAATTTAAATTGGTAAATGGGGGACTTTCCTGGTGGTCCAGTGGCTTAGACTTTATGGTCTTAATGCAGGGGGCTTGAGTCTGATCACAGGTCAGGGACCTAGATTCCACATGCCACAACTAAAGATACTTCACAGCCATGTAAATGAACAGTATTTTAAAAATATATATATATAACTTAAAAATAAATTCTTAGAAACAAAGAAAAAAATTGGCAAATGAGTGAATTAGTAACGGTTAATGGATTGCAGCCTGCCTTGGTGCAGGATATTGGTGGCGAGAGGAAAGTCTGAATGAGAGTCCTCGAGAATGGTCATTTTTTTCCCCCATCAAGTACGGCCTGGCACCATCTTCATCCACGCCACCAAGCAGACACCTTGCTGGCAGGCATGTCAGTGGGGGTGGGGTGGGGTGCACCTCTGCTGTGCAGACAGATGTGTGATAATGTGATAGATGCCCAGACAGGCTTCTCCCAGCTCCAGCCACCGCCGGTGTCACTCACAACTCCTCAAAAACGGTTCACTCGGGAGGTGAGTGAGTAATCAGCCTTCCACGAGAGCAGGTAGGACATATTTCTCTTCCTTAAAAACCACCCTGATGAAATTCTGTGAAACCACCCGCTGAAACTCTGCTGATGACAGCAGAGGCAGCCCCTTGTTTGCACTCCTAGAAGTCCCTCCCAGGGCTGGGCACGCTTCGGTGGGTTTGGAGTGGTGAGAAGAGCTGTTCTCAGAGGCTGCACCCCACACAGAGCCTCACAAACAGATAAAACGCATCTGCAATTAGTGTAGTCTCTTCAGACAAAGAATTCACGTGCTGAAGGCTGTTTGTTTATTCTCTTGCACAGCTATGTCCCACAATCCTGTTATCAAACCTTGCCTTAGAAAGCCCCCTTTTTCTGTTCCATGGAGAGAACACATGATCTAATACAAAAAAAAAAAAAAGAATTGAGCAATCATATAGATACATCTTAGAAGGTTTTGGATAAACAGCAGGTTATTAAACGACGCTGGCAGCATGACTTGTAGAAATTTAGGCCACCAGATTCTGAATTTGCAGAGTTCCAATTGATGAAGTCATTTTGTTCCTTCTCTGTACCCGGTAATTCAGTAATTCTGTAATTCAACTCAGATCAGAGGGTGCTGAGTGAGGCTGGGGCCTCTCTTATTTCTGTTCCTTCCCAGCCTCCCCCTACTGGCAGGGGATGGGATGGGGTCGGGGGGTCGAGGGTGGGAAGCAGTGTGTCTGGTGTGCCCTGGTCTTGGGATCTGGTGTGGGGAAACCTGACATTCAACTCTGGCTCCAGCGCTTTTCCTGGTCAAGAGATCTTTCATTCACTAAACATTTGCTGAGGGCCAGGCACTAGATTGGCACCGGAAAGACAGAGATAAATAAGACACAGTTTCTCCCCTCTCATTTTTCTTTTTGTGTTTTAATGCTGAGGAGTACTTTTAGATATGCCAGGCAATCAGGAAAGTATAAAGTTACGGAATAATAAAATGAACACCCCTGATAGGAATCATGTAGCTTCAGAGACTTCCTTGGTGATCCAGTGGCTAAGACTTCATGCTCCCCATGCAGGGGGCCCAGGTTTGATCCCTGGTTAGGGAACCAGATCCCACATGCCACGACTAAGAAGTTCAAATACCTCAACTAAAGATCCCGCCTGCACCTTGCAAGGAAGATGGAACATCCTGCGTGCTGCAACTAAGACTCGGCACAGCCAGATAAATGAATAAATGTTGAAGTCCCTTATGCATACTCGAGGCCCCTCTCTCCCCCTACAATGGAACTTCTATTCCGCATTTGGGGTTTATCATCTCTTGAATGTCTGTTATTTGTGTGACCTGGGTGCATGCGTGTGTGTGTGCTAAGTTGCTTCAGTTGTGTCTAACTCTTTACAACCCTATGGACTGTAGCCCACCAGGCTCCTCTGTCCCTGGGATGCTCCAGGCAAGAATACTGGAGTGGGTTGCCATTCCCTCCCCCGGGGATCCTCCCAACCCAGGGATCCAACCCGAATCTTTTCTGTCTCCTGCATTGGCAGGTGGGTTCTTTACCACCAGCACCGCCTGAGAAGCCCCATGTGACCTGGGTATGTATGCTTAAACAAACTGCAATCTTAGGCGCTTTTAAAATTTCTATGAATCGTACGACCCAGATCTTTTCAAAACATGGTCTTTGTGCAAAAAAAAAAGTATTCAGATTTATTGATGTGGTACAAGTAGCTCAATTCATTTGTCTTTTTTATCTTTGTGTATATTTTTATTGGGGCTTCCCTGGTGGCTCAGTGGAAAGAACCTGCCTGCCAGTGCAGGAGACTTGGGTTTGATCCCTGAGTTGGGAAGATCCCCTGGAGAAGGAAATGGCGACCCACTCCAGTATTCCTGCCTGGGAAATCCCATGGACAGGGGAGCCTGGTGGGCTAGTTGGTGGGGTCACAAAAGAGTCAGAGGCGACTTATCGACTAAAACAACAACAATACTTCTTATTGAAGTATAACATTTATACAAACAGGTGCATAAATCATAAGTGTACAGCTTAATGAATTCTTGCAAGGTAAAACACACCAGTGTAACTATACTCAATAAAGAAACAGAACACTACCAGCACCCTAGAACTCTCGAGCCTCGCTTCTAATCACCAAGGGCACATCTCTGACCTCTACTGTAGATGAGTCAGCTGTTTCAGGATGTTCTGTGAAAACAAACATACTGTGTGTACCTCTTTTGTGCTCAGTTTCTTTCCATCAACATTATGTCTGTGAGATTTGTCTATGTTGCTATGAGGAGCAGGTGTTAATTCTTTTTCACTCCTGTATAGTATTCCACTGCACAAATATCCTAAAATGCATGAATTCAGGAATTCATTCTGATGCTGCTGGACATTTGGGTTGTTTCCTGTTTGGGGTGGATTATGATGAGGGTTTCTCTGGAGATTATTTTACAAATCTTTTAGTGCCCATGCACACACATTCCTCTGTGTGTATCTCAGATCGGAATTGCTGAGTCATGTTGCATGCATATAATTAGCATAATTGCTAAATGGTTTTCCACCCCTAGCAAGTATGAGTCCCTTTGCTCCACATCCTTGGCCAGCGGTCCGTATCTGCTCTTTTAATTTTAGCCCTTCTGGTGTGGCTGGGCTTCCTTTTTTTAAGCTAAATTTACTGTGTTAAGAAATTAAAGAGGGACTTCCCTTGTGCTCTGTTGGTAAAGAATCCATCTGCAGTGTGGGAGACCTGGGTTTGATTCCTGGGTTGGGAAGATCCCCTGGAGAAGGGAAAGGCTACCTACTCCAGTATTCTGGCCTGGAGAATTCCAGACTGTATATAGTCCATGGGGTGGAAAAGAGTCAGACACGACTGAGTGACTTTCACTCTTTCACTTTCACTTTTTTTGGTGGTCCAGTGGCTAAGACTCTGTGCTCCTAATGCTTGGGTGCTGGGTTCGATCCCTGGTCAGGGAACTAGATCCCACATACTGCAGCTAAGAGTTTACATACCTCAACTAAAGATCCTGCATACCATGACTAAGACCCAGCTCAGTCAAATAAACAAACAGGTAAATAAGTAAATGAAGGAATTTCCTCAAGGCCACACAGAGTGAGGATTAGAGTACAGCCCTCAGGTTTCACTGTCATCAGTCAAGTGGTCTGGAACCCAGTTTCTTGGGGGGAGGGGGCCCATGAAGACAACTACAGTAACTGAGACATCTTGTGAGGTGCAAGGGTGACCCCAAAGCTGATCACTGAGAGTGTCAGGAAGAATAAGAGGACCACTGGATTGAGGTGGATCCCTGGACAAGCCAATTTACAGTAATAGTGCTGGTGTCTAGTGGTCCTAGTTAGGATTCTTTTCCTAGTGAGGATTTAAAGTGCTGGGATTAGATAAGCCTCCTTGTACTTCGCACAGAGCTGGTGCTCAGTGAAGAGCTGTTGAAGGCCTTAGTGAACACATAGGATTCAGAGAGCTTTTTTTTTTAAGAGCTCAAATTTATTTATTTTAAGTTTTATTTATTATTTTTATTTGGAGGATAATTGCTTTACAATATGGTGTTAGTTTCTGCTGTACAACAACCTGAATCAGCTATAAGTATATGTATATTCCCCTCCCTCCCTCCCATCCCCCCAGGAGACAGAGAACTTCACGCAATTAAATGGTCCTTCCTGCAGCCACAGGGATGGACCAAACCCTCTCTAAACCCCTTTCACCCCCAGTCTGGGAAGGCCAGGGAACAGCTGGAGTAAAGGGCCAGCTTCACCACCCAGGCAGGGAAAGACGCCCCCACCTTCACCCCAACCCCCTCCACGCAGAAGGGCTGTGAGAGCAACTCCTTTCCACACAGGAAAAAATAAACTCATTGGCATCTCCCCACCCCCTCAGCACCCGGTCACCCCCTCTCCATCCCCACCCTGATCCCTGGACTCAGCCGAAGGAGCTGGAGTCTAGGAAAAACAACTCCTGGAGAAAGGCCCAGGGCAGCTGGGGGTGGGCTGAGGGGTGTGCGCGTCAGTTTTGAAAGCCCTGGGGCCGCTCTAAGAGGAGGGGAGTGAAAGGGGGAGGGGAGGAGGAGTGGGAGATGGGGCAGAGAAAAGGGGAGGATTAATTTGCTACTCGGACACCAAGGCCAAGGACTGAAGCCTTTTCCTGCTTATCCCCTCCCCTCCTCCACCAGGCGTCATCCAAGGGAGTTGCCTAGGGACATCCAAGGTGGGGGAGGGGGTGCGGGGAAGCTGAGGGCCCGGGAGTGGGAAGTGCAAGGGTGTTTGAGGAGCAAGGATGTGCGAGGCTGCTTACAGACCCCAGTGGGCTGCGTTCTGGAAGACACCCCATGAATGACCCTCTCCAGGTCCCGCCTGAGCCCCTGCAAGGGTTCTGCCAGCGCCGGCTCAACAGCGGCACCTGCTGTCCGGGGCCCTCCCTGCGGGGCGGAGCTCCCCCTCCGCCCTGGGAGCCCAGCGGGTGAGTCACTCCTGGCTGGACTGGCGACCGAGCGCCCCAGCTGTCGGGTCAGAAAATGTCGAGGGCCGAGGCGTGTCCCCCAGCGGCGGGCCTCGTCCCTTCGGGTCGCCGTCCCCGCCTCTAATACTGCCCTGCACACACAGGACGCCGGCCGAGGGTCCTCTGTGGGCCGGCCGTGGGCCAGCCCAAGTCCAGCGCAGGGGGGAAAAGAAGGATCATAACTTCAAGGCTCCTGGTTTGGGTAGAGTTCTTTTGTTTTCTAAAACTTTTTATTTGGAATAAGTTATAAGCTTACAGAAGAGTTCCAATAAGATGCAGAGATCCTCCATATACCCCTTATACAGATTCACCAGATGTTAAAATTTTGTCCCATTTGCTCTCTTATTCTTTGTCAAATATATGTTTAATATTTATTTACTTATTTATTCCTTGAACGGAGAGTAGTAACCTCCTACCCCGTTTACCTGTACACACTTTAGTGGGTATTTGCTAAGAACAAGGACATTCTCTTGCATAAACACTCTGTTCAACTTTGGGAAATTTCAAATTGATAACAATACTTTCATCTAATTTACTGTCCATATTTCAGTTTTGCCAGTTGATTCCATAGGGTCTTTTAGAGCATTCCCCCCGTGCCCCCACCGTGTACAATCCAAACCAAGATCACAGATTGCATTTAATTGTCACGTTTCTTAGGCTTTTTTAATCGGGAACAATTCCTTGTCTTTTTTTTTTTTAATGACATTTTTTCAGAGTAGACTCCACTGCCTTTTCTTCTTTTAATTGAGTGTCTTCTTTTGGGGTTTGTCTAGTGTTTTCTTATGAATAGATTCAGGCTAAACAACTTGGGAAGGAATACCGCATAAGCAATGTTTTATGTTCTTGAGGTGGGATTCTCCACTTTAAGGAGTTCATGGAAAGCCTGAAGCTCCAAGGATTAACCCATGGATTATCTGTAAAGGGCTTCCTTGGTGGCTCAGTGGTAAAAGAATCCGCCTACCAATGCAGGTGACACAGGAGATGTGGGTTTGATCCCTGGGTGGGGAAGATCACCTGGAAAAGGAAATGGCAACTCACTGCAGTGTTCTTGCCTAGGAAATCCCATGGACGGAGAAGCCTGGCAGGCTATAGTCCATGGGGTCACAAACAGCTGGACATGACTTAGGGACAACACCATATCTGTAAAAAGTTGAAGCGGATTTTCAACACAAGTTAAGAATGGGACCAGTAGGTTTCCCTGGTGGCTCAGTGGTAAAGAATCTGCCTAATGCAGAAGACATGGGTTCAGATCCAGGAGGATCCCACGCGCGGAGGAGCTACTAAGCCCTTTCACAATTACTGAGCCTGTGCTCTAGAGGCCACGAACTGCAAGAGAAGCCACCGCAATGAGAATCTTGAGCACCACAACGAAGAGTAGCCCCTCCTTTCCTTGACAACACAACCAAAAATAAAAAAATAAAATTATTTTTTAGAAAAGAATGGCATCACTAATTATGCGTCTGTTTTCTGTCTGCTGATGGCTGGCTTAGATTTTGACTCTCTGTTCTCCCCTTCTGTCCCTCCTGCTGCCAAACTTGCCCTTGAAGTTCAGTGATCTGTTGAAAGCATTATTCTATTTGAAGGTCACCAGGGACACCCCGATTGCCCAACTCAGTCGTCTTCGTATCCTTGCCCTTTTGACCTCCTCCCAGGCCCTCCTTCCTGAAACCTCCTAGGCTCTGCTTTCTCAGTCTCCGCCCATCCTCCTCATCCACAAATAATGAAGTGCTGGTTGGCCCTGCTGGCTGCTCTGGGAGTCAGCCTTGCACCTGTGGTTTATCCGGGGAAATCCAAAGTTCTTTGTCGTAGCCTCACCACACCCCAGTGGAGACAGCCTCCCAGTTCTCACCCAGAGAAGAGTCTCCCCTGAGGGAAGCCACGCCTTAGCCTGTGTGTGGCTTCTACATCCCCTTTCTTCTTCAGCAATGTAGGAAGGCAGGAATGGCCCAGGGTCCACACCCTTGTATGGAGCAGCCTAGTGGCTGCCCCTCGGATTCCAGGAATCCCAAACGGAACTCTTCTCTCCCAGTCTGTAACTCTTCCCTCATCTTTGTCCTTGCTGTGATTCACTTTCTCCCCATCACCTGCTCCCCAAACATGAACTTTTTTTCACCCTTACATCAAAGCCACGTCTTCTGTCTCTCCTCCTCTCTGCTTCTCTCTCCTGGTCTGTTCTGCTTGTTTGTTTATTTATTTATGTAATTTTGGTTGTGCTGGGTCTTTGTTGCTTCAAGTGGGCTTTCTCTACTTGCTGCTGCTGCTGCTAAGTCACTTCAGTCGTGTCCGACTCTGTGCGACCCCATAGACGGCAGCCCACCAGGCTCCCCCGTCCCCAGGATTCCCCAGGCAAGAACACTGGAGTGGGTTGCCATTTCCTTCTCCAATGCATGAAAGTGAAAAGTGAAAGTGAAGTCGCTCAGTCGAGTCCGACGCTCAGCGACCCCATGGACTTCAGCCTTCCAGGCTCCTCCGTCCATGGGATTTTCCAGGCAAGAGTACTGGAGTGGAGTGCCATTGCCTTCTCCGCAGAGAATAGGAGATGCTCTCTGTTGGCGTGCTCAGTCCAAAGGAAATCACTCAGTCCGAAGGAAAAGTGGGGGCTGGGGGAGAAGACCGTCTTTGTCTTTCTTGGGTAGATGTCATGCTTCCATCATCAGCGTCTCCTCTAGGTTGAACACTGGAATTTTCTTGTCCCTACTTGGTCAAGTTAAGTCCACAGATTATTGGTTTTTGTGTGTGTGTGGAGAGTAAGTCCTAGAGATCATTAACTTGCTGAGCTCACTGGGCAGGATGTGGGTCTCACGCTGCCATTGTTTTATTGTTTGGGGGCATGTCTTGAGCTTCTGTTGCGTGGTTTTGTTGCTAAGCGAGCTGGCTTGGTTTTGTGGTTAAGCGAACCTGCTTTCTTGAGTAATCGTTAACTTACAGGGGTCTCCTATACTTTTTCTACTTCTAATCCTCTACTGCGATTAACTGTTTAATTGCCTACTTTGTCCCTTTATTCTGTCCCTATCGTGTCCTCTAGTACTTTGAGGGTTGGGCCTGTGGATCCTTCCAGACTCCCCCCCCCCCTGCCCCCCTCTAGTCCCCCGGCCCCTCATTCTGGTGGCCACTGGGCCTTTGCATATGCACATGAAACACCACTTACATTCCTTTCTCCACCTTTTCCCACTAATTTGGTCTGGTGTTCAAATGACACTCTTTTTGTGAGGACTTCCTGACATCCTTAGGCTGTTCCACCTTTATATCTGGGAAGAGGGGTGCATCTCTGGCGCCTCCAGCTCTATGACTCCCCCCAAGGTGAGGAGCCCACTGGGAGACCTGCCTCACCAGCTAGACAGTGCTGTCCAGTAGAACTTTCTGTGGTAATAGAAGCATATCTTCTATCTGTGCTGTCCAGTGTGGTGGCCACCAGCCACATGTGGTTACTGAGCACTGGATTTGTGGCTCAGTGGGACTGAGGTATTTTATTTACTTTTAAATCATTTAAATCAAAATGTATATAGCTATGTGTGGCGAGTGGCTAGTATATTGGATAGCCTAGGGCTTGACCATGTCTAAGTGAAAGTGAAAGTGAAAGTGAAATCGCTCAGTCATGTCCGACTCTGTGCAACCCCATAGATGGCAGCCCACAAAGCTCCCCTGTCCTTGGGATTCTCCAGGGCAGAACACTGGAGTGGGTTGCCATTTCCTTCTCCCGTGCATGAAAGTGAAAAGTGAAAGTGAAATAGCTCAGTCCTGTCCGACTCCTAGCTACCCCATGGACTGCAGCCTACCAGGCTCCTCCATCCATGGGATTTGCGAGGCAAGAGTACTGGAGTGGGGTGCCATTGCCTTCTCCTAACCATGTCTTAGGGACCTGGCATTGCTGGTTCCCTGCTTACAGGGTCCCAAAGCTGCTTCCAGGGCCTACACAGCCCACCCTCAGGTTTATTCTCCTAAGGTTTTATTCTCCTGCACAGCCCTAGATGCAGAGGTGGGTAAGGGTGCTTGGAAGGGTGTCAGTGTGGGTGTGGAAGGGGCTCGGCTATACAGCCTGGGGTGTGTGTTTGTGTATGTAAGATTGTGATTCCTTTTAGTGCAGGAAAGAGCCAGGGCTGTTCTAGTGCAGAACTGTAGTCTGAGACTTTTAGGATTTTTTTCTTTTGGCCATGCTGTGTGGCATGTAGGATCTTAGTTCCCTGACCAGGGATCAAACCCACGCCCACTGCGTTGGCAGTGCAGAGTCTTAACCACTGGACCACCAAGGGAAGTTCCCTGAGGATTTATTTTTATACCTGGCTTTCCTGGTTCTCTTTAAGGTATAGTTACAAGGGTAAGAATATAGAATATATTTATCTGGGTTAGCTTGGCTTATAACAGTTGAATATTTTGTTGTTCTGTTGCTCAGTTGTGTCTGACTCTTTGCAACCCCATGGACTGCAGGACACCAGGCTTCCCTGTCCTTCACTATCTCCCAGAGTTTGCTCAGACTCATGTCCATAGAGTCAGTGATGCCATCCAACCATCTCATCCTCTGTCGCCCCCTTCTGCTTGTTCTGAACCCACACGCGTCAGGAGTGGGGCTGGGGTTAGTTTTTTCTTCCGTGGCCCCTGAGGCACCCAGAACCTCCTCCCATGCCCCCAGCACCCAGCTGTGAGCTCTTCTGGGTCAGGCTGGGTCTAATTCTTCTCTCTTCCCCCGTTCCTGGCAGGCTATTGACTCACCAGAGATTGTTATCAAGTAAAGCGATTCAGCTGCTTGCCCAAGGCCTTGCCCTGATCTTGACTTTCATCACAGTGGTTGGCTGGCTAGCTGAGAGGTAGACCTCTTTGAAAACAAGCTGTCCCTGGATTGGGGGACATGGCAGGGAGAGCTGGGCTCCCAGACCTGGGTCTCTGCTCTACCAGTTTTTTTTTTCAAACTTTGAACAAGTCACATAATCTCTCTGAACCCCAGTCCCTTCATCTGTAAAGAAAAAAAATGGAGATAATAACACCAACCTTACTGTGTTACAATGAGGATCAAACTAAACTAAATGAAACCGTTTCACAGACACAGTGCCTGTATTCAACAGGTCTTCCATAAATGTCCCTTAAATCAGAGTTCATTAAATGCTTACTGTGTGCCTGGCACGAGGCTTTCTTCCCCATCATAGATGAGGTGACCTCTAGCCTGGAGGGTGGCTTTGGGTGCTCCTGGTTGCTCCGCTAGCCTGCCTTCTCCTCTCTGGGCACCTGTATGCTTGCGTTCTCAGTCATGTCTGACTCTTTGCGACCCCATGAACTGTAGCCCACCAGGCTCCTGTGTCCATGGGATTTCCCAGGCGAGAATACTGGACTGGGTTGTCATTTCCTACTCTAGGATATCTTCCCGACCCAGGGATTGAAACTGTGTCTCTTGTGTCCCCTGCTTTGGCAGGCAGATTCTTTACCACTGAGCCACCTGGCAAGCCACTGGGCACCTGTGTGCCCCACTTCATTTGGCTGCTGGTTGGATGGGGGCTCACCCTTCCTAGTTTGTGTGGACTTCAGGGCCCTGCATGAAAGACCACGTTTTTCACTTCTGGATGGGCTAGCAGAGCTGTGAGACATACTGATCAACAGACAGACAGATCTATGATGGTGACGGTTGTGGTTTGTGGCCTCTTAGCTCAGCCAGACACACCGGAGCTTGAGAGGCGAGCGAGCAAATGCCTCCTTGGCAGACTGTTTCTGAGATTAAGACACTTGATCTGAGGTTAAGATTTATTGTTAACCAAAAAGCTCATCCCTGCCCGGCTCACCTGTCCCTTCAGGGGTGCCATGGAAGTGAAAGGGCCAACTTGGGTCTGTATCCTGGCAGTGCCATTTTCTGACTGGGTGACTTGGGCCCCCTTGCGGGTAGCAGACTCGGGGGTCTCATTAGGAAAACGGTACCAGAGTAATCCCTAACTCACAGGGTCGTTGTTTGTAACATCCTTTGGGTCCTTCCTTCCCAGACTCAGCGGTTACCTTCAAACTTCACCGTTTGCCCCTCCGCCTTTGACCTCATGACTGACGATGGCCAAGTCTGTGTTGCAGACACCATCCTGCTGCCCCACAAGCTACTGCTGCCTCTTCATCCTCCTCCTCCTCACTTCCATTTTTAGGGAATTATGTGCTAAGAATTTTATACCTAATATTTTTGATATTCTATTCTAGATATTTTCTAATTTCCTTTGAAATTTGTTTACTTATTTATTTTTGGCTGCAGAATCTTTGTTGTTGTGTGAGGGCTTTCTCTGCGACGTGTGGGGTCTACCCTTTGTCGCGGTGTGCGGGCTTTCCACGGAGGTGGTTTCTCTTGATGTAGTTGTGGCGCATGGGCTTAGTTGCCCTCCAGGCACATGGAATCTTCCCTGACCAGGGACTGAACCCACACAATGGAGTGTGTCCCCTGCATTGACAGGTGACTTCTTAACCACTGGACCACTGAGGAAATCCTAGATATTTTCTAATTTCTTTTATGAGTTCTTCAACCCATGAATTATTTAGAAGTGCATTTTGACATTTTCAATTGCATGGGGTGGTCTTTCTATTTATGTTGTCTTTTGATTATTGATTTCCTTTTTTTTTTTTTTTTTAAGGTTGCTGTGGTTTGTGGGATCTTAGTTCCCCAATTAGGAATTGGGACCCCTGCAATGGAAGTGGGGAATCCTAACCACTGGACGGCCAGGGAATTCCCAATTGATTCAGTTCCCAATTGAATTATATTGTTGTCAGATAATGAAGTCTGAAAGGCTTTTTTTGAACTGGTGGAGACTTGCCTTATGGTCTGATATGTGGTCACTTTTGTAAATGTGTGACTGAAAGCAAGTGTGTTCTCCAATAGTCAACTGGAGTATTCAAAATATTCAATTAGATTGAACCTGTCAATTGTATTATTCAAACCTTCTACATCTTTACTGAATTTTTTATCTGCTTAAACTACCAATGCTGTGTGCTGTGTTTAGTCACTCAGTCGTGTCTGACTCTTTGAGACCCCATGGACTGTAGCCCACCAGGCTCCTGTGTCCATGGGATTTTGCAGGCAAGAATACTGGAGTGGGTTGCCATTGCCTTCTCCAAAACTACCAATAGAAAAGGGAGGTGATATGAATCCCCCTTTACACGGATGGACTTGTCTATTTATCCCCCTATTTTCTGCTTTATGATTTTCAGTTCAGCTCAGTTCAGTCCCTCAGTCGTGTCTGACTCTTTGCAACCCCATGGACTGCAGCGTGCCAGGCTTCCCTGTCCATCACCAACTCCCAGAGCCTACTCAAACTCATGTCCACTGCGTCGGTGATGCCATCCCACTTTCTCATCCTCTGTCGTCCTCTTCTCCTCCCGCCTTCAATCTTTCCCAGCATCAGGGTCTTTTCCAATGAGTCAGCTCTTCGCATCAGGTGGCCAAAGTATTGGAGTTTCAGCTTCAGCCTTTTGAAGCTATATTATTATGTGCATACAACTGTAGAATGGTTATATTGTCTTGATCAACTGAGGCAAGCACATGTCCATCTCTCTCAGCAGGGTGGATTTGTTCAAATCAAGTTTATCCAAGGATGTCACCTTTGCAGCACCCTTGACTTCTTGCAACGGCCAGATGATCATCTCTGATCCAGTCTCCTACCTTATGAGACCCCAGGTTTTGTCTTGTTACTTTTTCAATTTGTGCCTTTTGGGGATTTTTCTTTTCTTGCCAGCCCAGCCTTGCACTGAAAATAACATACACACACACGCAGATTTATCTTTTATCTAGCATTTCTAGTTGTTTTATATGAGGAAGGATTCTCTGGACATATAATCCACCCTATTGCTGGAAATGAAAGTCTATGTTGGACTTCCCTGGTGGTCCAATGATTAAGAATCCATCTGCCAATGCAGGGGACATGTGCTTGATCCTTGGTCCAGGAAGATTCCACATGCCGTGGCACAACTGAGCCTGGATGCCACGACTACCGAACCCCTCACACCCTAAAGCCAGTGCTCTGCAACAAGAGAAGCCACTGCAGGGAGAAGCCCCCACACCAAGGGTAGCCCCCGATCGCTGCAACTCGAGAAGGCCCACGTGCAGCAACAAAGAGCCAGCACAGACAAAAATTAAATAAATAAAAAATCGAAAAGGTCTATGTTATCCCTTTACTTGAAATTTTAATTAATATTCAAAATAGTTCTGTGAAATCCTATCACTGATTTTCAAGACCAGAAAACAGGCTCAGGGATTTCTGACAGTTTCAGATCTTAGCTCCGACATTACCAATTCTGTGACCTTGGGTAAATCAGTTACTCAAGAGAATACTGAGCTCAGAGAGCACAGCAAAGAGGTCTGCCTTGCAGGCCTCCCGTTCAGTTTTGAATGGCACACGGAAAGCGCCTGCCCCTGCATCTGCCGTTGTGCTGGTGCTCGGAAGACATCGTGACCACTGCAGTCTCCGGGGAAGGGGCATGTGCCTGGTGCTTGGCCTCCCCTCCTCCCTGCAGGCGCTGACAAAGATAGTTCAGTGTCTGCCTGACGGCTGCCTTTGTTGCTGTTTTAGTTGCCTGCTCAGTGGTGTCTGACTCTTGGCAACCCCATGGACTGTAGCCCGCCAGGCTCCTCCATCCATTGGATTTCCCAGGCAAGAATATCGGAGTGGGTTGTCGCTTCCTCCTCCAGGGGATCTTCCTGACCCAGGGACTGAACCCGAGTCTTCTGCACTGGCAGGCAGATTCTCTACCACTGAGCCACAGTTGCTGCCTGGTGGATCCTAAAAGACACAGATCCCTGATCCCACCTCCCCCGAGATTCTGAATCTGAGTGAGAGCCAGTTTTGAACACAACAAGAGGGATAGAGTCGCCCACCCTTAGTTAGACAACGAGCAACTTGCTTTTATTTACTTGTACTTTGTGAAGATGTAATAAATACATATGGTTTAAAAATCAAAATAGTATAGGAAGAAATGCATTGAGGGCTTCCCTGGTGGCTCAGTGGTAAAGAATCTGCCTGCTAATGCAGGAGACACGGGTTAAACTCCCCGGTCTGGGAAGATCCTACATACTGCGGAGCAACCAAGCCCATGAGCCACAATTACTGAACCTGGGATCTGGAGCCGCTGTTCTCCAATAAGAGAAGCCACCACAATGAGAAGACCGCACACCCCAAGGAAGAATAGGCCCCACTCGCCAGAACTAGAGAAAACCCAATGCAGCAACGAAGACCCAGTCCAGTCCAAAATAAACAAAATAAAAGTTAAAAAAAAGAAATGGACTGAAAAGTCCTGCTCCCACCTCTGCCTTATCCACTCTGTTTCCCCAGAACCTTACAGGTCACCACTTTGATTATGTTCCCTATGTAAATTCAAGCAAATGTAAACATTTATTCTTCTTCTCACCTCCCTTTCTTATACAAAAGTTAGCATACTATATATACTGTTCTGCACCATATTTTTGCTTCAAAATATATCCTGGAGATCTTTCCATATCAGTACCTGGCATTCTCTCTCTCTCTTTTTTTTTTTTTTATAGTGGCATAGTTTCCTGTCACAGGGATATTCCTTTATACATTTATTTAACCCTTCATCGTTCAGTATAGTAGCTACATGTGGCTATTTACACAGAACTTAATTGCAATGAAGTGAAATTTGATATTCATTTCTGGGAATTCCCTGGCGGTCCAGTGGTTAGGAGTCCAAACTTTCACAGTGGAGGGTACAAGTTCAATTCCCGGTCCCTGGTTTTTGAACCAAGATCCTACAAGCTATTGGTGCTGTGGGAGGGAGGGGAGAAGAGAGAACAGTGAAGTTTCTTTTCTTTTTTTAAATTTAAATTTAATTTACTTGTTTTTGCAATTTATTTTCTCAGTTGCACGTTTCAAATACTTAGTGGTGACATGTAGTTAGTAGCTACTGTATTGGACAGCACAGAGACATTTCCACCATCACAGAAAGTTCTATTGGATTGCTGACTTAACTGATCCTCAGTTGCTCAACATCTGGCTTATTTCCTTTAGGCAGCCCAGGGATGATGAGGCCCATCCCTGGGATACAAGAGAACTGAGTGATAGCTGCCTAGGACATGCTTCAATATCAGATCTTAAAATCTGGGAGGTGCTTGCAAGAGGAAAGCTTTTGCTTTTTGGCCAAGTTGCCTGGCTTTTGGGATCTTAGTTCCCCAACCAGGGATTGAACCCATGCCCCCCTGCAACGGAAGCACAGACTCTTAACCACTGGACTGCCAGAGAATTCTCAAGAGGACGGCTTTTGGATTTGAGGCAGAGGCTTGACCTGGAAACAAGAGTGACCCTTAAGGACAGGGTTCATGCTTAGCCCTAACCCTCTACTCCCCTCTCTAGGTCTACCAAAATGCAGTCTTATTTTCTTTCATTTAATATTTAAGTCCTGTGCTGAGGAGACTGAGCCGGCAGAGACAGTCTCTGCCTTGAAGAAAGAGAAAGATCATCACCTGCCTTGTCACAAAGACTTTCAAAGAGGCTTCATCAAAAACCAAGCCTCAGATGGTAAAGCGTCTGTCTGCAGTGCAAGAGACCCGGGTTCAATCCCTGGGTTGGGAAGATCCCCTGGAGAAGTAAATGGCAATCCACTCCAGTATATTGCCTGGAAAATCCCATGGACAGAGGAGCCTGGAAGGCTACAGTCCATGGGGTCGCAAAGAGTCGGACACGACTGAGCGACTTCGCTTCACTTCCCTGGCGGTCCAGTGGCTAAGAGTCCATGGTCCCAGTGTATGGGGCCCAGGTTTGATCCCTGGTCAGGGAACTAGAACCCACATGCTGCAGCTAAGTGTTCTCATGCCACGACTAAAGGTCCCATGTGCTGCAACTAAGACCTGGTGCAGTCAAATAAACTAATATTAAAAAAAACCCCACAAAACTAACCCCAAAGGCCTGAAAGTATCCTGTTAGGGTGGTTGAAACAGGTGATCTCATTCCTTGTTGGAGGTTGCAAATTGGTGTAGACTCTTTGAGAGACAACTTCAAAATCTATCTGACATTTAAAAGCATATAACCTCTGACCTTGCAATATCATATTTATAAATGTGTCTTACAGATACACACATTAGTGCAAATAAATATATGTACCAAAGATGTTTGCCTATAGGCACCATTGTTTATAGTAACAAAAGGCTGACACAAGCTAAATACCCACTAGGAAGAGAAGAGTGAAATAAATTATGACACAGTCTATGTGCCGAAAGCCTAGGTAGCTTTTGTAGAGGCAGAAATAAATAATAATTAAATAATTATTTTTATAATAATAATTAAAATAATAATTATTATTATAAAAATAATTTTATTTTTTAATTTTTGGCTGTGGTAGGTCTTTGTGGCTGCAGGCACATTTTCTCTAGTTGCTACGAGTGGGGGCTACTATCTTATTGCAGGCATGGGTGGGATCTAGGTATGCAGGAGTCAGTAGTTGCTGCACATGGATTCAGTAGTTGGGGCTCCCAGGCTCTAGAGGGCAGGCTCTGCAGTTGTGGTGTGCTTGGACTTAGTTGCATGTGGGATCCTTCTGGACCAGGGATGGAACCTGTGTCTGCTGTGTTGGCGGGCACATTCTTTAGCACTGAATCACCAGGGAAGCCCCAGAGGAAGAAATGTTATTAAGTGAAAATAACAAGGTGTCAAACAGTGCGGAATGTGTGCTATCTCTCTCTCTCTCTCTCTCTCACACACACACACACACACACATTGCTTGTAAATATCCAAAGTATCTCTGGAAAGATACATTAAAGCTGCTTTTCTTTTAAACTGTGCACATATATCACCTTAGAAAAACTGAGGCACCAACTGAGTAATGGTGAGCAGGGATGGGGAGGGAGGAGATTCCTGGGGAAACCTGCTCAGTCACCTGAGCTCCAAGTGTGCCCAAAGACTGCACAATATTCCATCGGAGGTGACAAGGCTACAACAATTTAGAAATGTCATCCATGCTGTGACTCCATCTCCATCACCACTGCAGGCCTCACCCTGTCTTGGCTGTCATACCTCCAGTGCCCAGCAGGGGGAAGCACATATCCACCAAAGCATTGGTCCTAAACTTCAAGCATCCTTTCTAGGATTTCCTCCTCTGAGGACCACATAGGAAAGATACTTCCTGCCAAGCAAAGCAAATCTATTAGGTAACAATTGATTAAAATTCCATTTCTTTTTTTTTTTTTTTGGCACCTTACAATTCTGATCAGCATGAGAGAGAGATAACATAGGTTTGTTGGGCTGATCATTTTCCATACCAGAGGTCCTGCTTGGCCCAGGCTCATTTCCATTAGGCCTTAGGTGGGCAGTGGTTGGCAATGATCTGACCACTCCTAGGTACTGAGAGTGCAGGCTGGCAACTATTACATTAGAGGCTCCCCACCCTGATGGGATTTCTAGCTATGGGAAACAGCTCCCACAAGCCACTCTCCCAGATGTGTTGAGAGTGTGTCCCTTTCTTGCTAGGCTGTGAGCAGACTGAGGACAGAGACTCTTCTCATCAGCCTCAGAACCTTCAGGAGGGAGTACGGTCCCCAGCACAGAGCTAGTGCTAAGTAAAGGCTTGTTAAATGGACAGAGAGCCATTGAAGACATCGGGGACTATATTCTTTAAATAGAAAGGGAGACAGAGTGAAAGAAAGAGAGAAAGGAAGGAAGAAGAAAAGAGAGGTCCTAGGTAATCTCAAGGTCAAGGACCCAAGGGCAAGACTGGGTTTCCTTGGTTTGCTCTGGGCTGGAGCGGAGGGCAGTGGGCACACAGTGTCACCTTCTTAACATGCCCAAGGAATATCTTGCTTTGTCTGACCTTATGGGTCCCTGGCTGGGACATGAAATAAGTGATCACATCTCTCACCCACCAGAGGTGCTTGTGACCTTGGCAGAAAAGAGGTTTAAATCGAGTTAGCCTGGGGGAAGAGGCTGGCTCATTCCAGGGCCTTCCTTAAGATTAGATAAAATTTCCAGCTCCTGCTTAAACTTCAGTGGTTCCGAATCTGAGAAGGAGGGCAGAAGGAAGAGGAAGCTATAGGGGAGGGGACATATATGGCTCCTGCCTGGCCTAGAGAAAAGCCAGGGTTCATAGTGGGTCCTCGGTCCTCAATGCCTTGACAGCACAAGGAAGGTCCGACTGAGGATCCCCACAAATTGGATGGGGAGCAGGAGGAACCCCTGAAAAAGAGAAGCCTCACTTTCAGGCTGGAGATTGTGCCCAGACCTGGGCACTCTCCACCTCCGAACACTCTCTTATCCTCTGGTCCATCCTGAATGAGAGGGCCAGTAGGAGGCCAGGCCAAGGCACTGGAGATTTTGCAGGTGGACAGAAAGGAGGCCTGTTTCTGCTCTTTATTAACTGTGGGCCCTTGGGCAAGTCACATTGAGCCTCAATTTCCCCCTCTAAAATGAGGATATCAATACCTACCTTCCCTGGTCATTGTTAGGATGACGGAAAGAAGACCTCTGGACTGTACTGCTGTACTGCTGTAATTGCCAGACTTCAGAGACTTCAGAGACTCTCATTCGCCAAGGTGAGTGAGAGGCCACTTTAGTTAGATCCCTGGAGATGACAGCGTCAAGATCTTTTCCCCTCTCTGCAGTGCCTGCTTCTTTCCCAGCGTGGATGCTGGCCTTAATCCTCCTGTTCCCCAACCCTGCGCTTCTCCTTGAGACCGCCTTGACAGTCTCCAGACTGTCAGCCTGCCTTTTTCCATGGGCACCTCCATTCTAAAAGCCCTGAGAATGCTGTCACGAGCGCAGAGTCGGTCCAGAGTGGAACAGGTCGCGGGGGTCTCCACTAGCCTGGATCTGCGCCCCCCACCTCTGCTTTGGGGTTCTTATTTGCAGATGGTTCCCTCTGGTCTTCAGCTCTGTCCTGGGCTAAACAGAGAAGGAGAGAAACAAGGGGTGGGGGGCCTGGAAGGGGGTTCCCACCTTCTTCGGCGGGAACCAGAGAGAAGAACGCAGCCCTTGCGCCCCACCGCCGCCGCGTCATGGGTTTCCAAGCCGCCCTCGTAGGTGCTGGCGGTCCTCAACTCTGAGGATTGCCCCACTCGTCCCCCGTGCTGTGACCCCCTTCACCCAGACCCCTCAGGTACCCCCGGTTCCGAGCTAGCAGGAGCCTGCGGTTCTAGGACCCGGAGGCGCCGCCGAGCGCGCCGCCGCCTCTGCCTCGCTTCTGTCGCTCCCGCTCCGGCAGGTGAAGAGGCGCCCGCCGCCCCCTCTGCGGCAGGTGAAGCGGGTCGGTAGCCCCCTCTCTGCAGCGCGATGGCTGCGGCGGACCCCCGGCAGGCGCCCGGCGCCCGCCCCCTCCCTCCAGCCCGCCCCCCTGGGGCTGGGTGCGTAGCGGCGGCGCCGAAATGCGGTTTGCGCGCACGGGGAGAGACAGCAGAAGTTAGAAGATCGCCGAGGGGGGAGCCCGCGCCGCAGCTTCCTGCCCCCGGCCCAGCCCTCTGGCCCCGGCGGCCTGCAGCCTGACTTCCTCCCCCCACCCCGCAGCTCGCCGCCCGGCTCCTCGGACGGGGCCGCCCCGATGGGACGCCGCGCCCCGGTCCCTGCGCGCCGCTGATCCGAGCGCCCTCGTCGCCGAGCCCCCGCCGCCGCCGAGAGCCGCTGCCCGTTTCGCCCCCGCCCGAGGCCAGGAGCCTTGACCGCCCTCCCCGGGAAAGCTGGATTTCCGAGGCTGGAGGCGCCTGGCCGACTGGGTGGGGACCACCATGGGCAACGCGGCCGGCAGCGCGGAGCAGCCCGCGAGCCCCGCCGCGTTGGCCCCCAAGCAGCCCACGGCGCCCAAGCAGCCCATGCCCGCGGCCGGAGAGCTGGAGGAGAGGTTTAACCGGGTTCTGGTGAGCATGACCCGCGGTGCGCGAGGCTCGGGCGTGGGGTAACAGGGGCTCATCAGGCGTCCCCGCCCCCGGGGGCTCAGGTACCGCTTGGAGATCCCCGGCGGCCCCTCCAGGGTGGGTGGGAGTGACAGTGGTTTCTTTCAGAGTGACTTAGCACTCTCCCCCCAAAACTTTCTTCTGCGATCGCCCAGACACCCCCTCCCCCAGAGCTTCTGAGTCTAAAGGTCTAAACAAAAATGTCCTGTGAGGAAGTTGGGAGCGCGACGGTGCTGTGGGGTCCTGGGGGCACCTCCTTTCCCTCTGCACGCAGGCCCAGCTGCCGGGTGCAAGTCTGGAGCATCTGCTTGTGTTTGGGGTCCTGATCTGCTGGTGTCTGAGGTGATGGGAGCTGGGTTGTCAGGTCATGCAGAGGGGCTGGCTGTGTTTCTCCCTCCTTCTGTGTCAGGGAGTGCTTGTCTGTGGGTCCTGATCTTGGGCCTCCCCTCGCACCCACTAGAGGGATTCAGGTTAGGAAGGGCGGGGTCAGGATGGGTTGGTCGCTCTGGCTTGGGGTGGAGCAAAAGTCTGAAAGCCCCCCTCCCGCACTGTCACCTGCTCCAGGGAATTGGGGGGGCTTGGGGACTAGGCAACCGGAGAGGAAACTACCAGCTCAGACTGAACCTGGAGGCAGTTAGTGGGTGGGGGATCCAGAGCTAAGTCAGGGCTCCCTAAGACCTGGTGGAAGAAGGGAGGGCCAAAGGCCCCTCATTCCCACTTCCCTCTCCCGACCTCAGCCCTGTCCCAGGCTCCCTTCTCTAACTGATTGCCTGGTGGCCTGTCTGCTGTCAGCTCCCTCTCCAGACCCTGGGTGACAGGCAAATAAGGCCGTGCTTTTCCCCAGAGGCACTTCCAAGTCTGAGCAGGCTGGCACTGCAGGTCTGAGGGTGGGGGCCCGAGGGTGCTGCAGGCAGCGGAGCCAAGCAGGCCGGTGGCCGTCCCCTCCACCTCCTTGACATCACTTCCCCTCCCCTGGCCTGCCGTGAGGCCCTACTTGCCAGATCCTCTGCATGGCCCCTCCTAACAGTTCCTGGAAATCTTGGCTGCTGCCCCCTCCCAGGAGAAAGACTAGGAGGGATTGGAGGAGCTGTGGGGTGGGGGTGGGCTCTGATCTATCCACCTTGCTTGATTCGGGGAGAGGGAGGCAGGGAGGGGGAGGACCCCTCACACAGCCTAGGCTCCTAGGGCCCTACCTCTCCACCTGCTTCCCTTTCCCCAAACCCATGGCTGCACAAAGCTGAGCAGGGCGGAACGGAGTGGGAAGGGGGAGAAGGGGCCACTGGGGCCTGAGTTAGTGGTGGATCCCTGGACCCCAGCCAGCTTGAATGGGGGGACACCATTCTGTATTTCCCTTAAGTGTCTATGGATGGGGGGTTGGGCTTTTGGGGTGAGGCCCAGGCCCAGTCCACGTTCTCTGTTAGGAAGAGACAGGGAGGAGCTGTGTGAATAATTCAGACCCCTGGAAAATCCAAAAGTCAAGGGTAATGCCTGTGTAGGACTTGATTGCCCTGCTTGCGTGTTTTTTTTTTTTTTGGTCCTTTGCTCTGATTGGCCTAGTCTGACACTGAATGCCACTAGGGGTGCCTGAGAACTGGGCGTGGAGGGTGGAGGCCCAGAGAGGGGTCTGAGGGTGTCTTGGTAGAGATAGCGGTAGTGGCTGGGTGGAAATCTAGGGCACCAGCACCCACTGGGTCTCACCCCTCCCAACCCTCAGGAACCCTAGTGTGTTTACACTTCCCCCTTCTTCCTGGGAGGGATCAGTCTGTCCCATGTCTTGCATGAGCAGAACATACCCAACCC
This sequence comes from Capricornis sumatraensis, assembly GCF_032405125.1. Lineage (NCBI taxonomy): Eukaryota > Metazoa > Chordata > Mammalia > Artiodactyla > Bovidae > Capricornis > Capricornis sumatraensis. The sequence continues at coordinate 94,996,976 of NC_091076.1, forward strand.
AAGGTCGCTTGGCTAAGAACCCGGCTTCTCGAACTCCTCACCGTGTCCTGGGATGACACCCTTGGCTCCTGCCTGAGGGTGGCTGGGGCTGTGGATTTGGCTAAACTTAGTGTGGCCCAGAGGGTAAAGAATCTGCCTGCAATGGGGAAACCCAGGTTTGATCCCTGGGTTGGGAAGATCCCCTGGAGAAGGGAAAGGCTACCCACCGCAGTATTCTTGCCTGGAGAAGACCATGGACAGAGGAGCCTGATGGGCTACAGTCCATGGGGTCATAAAGAGTCAGACATGACTGAGCGACTAACACACACACACACATAGGGCAGTAACAAGGATTACAGGAGGTGCCTCCATGGAGCAGTAGTAAAAAATCCACCTGCCAATGCAGGAGACGTGGGTTCGACCTCTTGGTCGGATAGGTGTCCACTGGAGTAGGAAATGGCAACCCAGTCCAGTATTCTTGCCTGGAAGATTCTATGGAACAATTTGCCTGGTGGGCTACAGTTCATGGGGTCACAAAGAGTCAGACCTGACTGAGCAACTGGGCACTGCACACCCTCCATCTGAATGCTGCCTCCTTGGCCAGAGCTGAGTCTTGTCCTCAGTGAACATCTAAGAGGAGAACCTCAGACTGCTGAGGGGGTGGGCCTCACACATCCAAGGATCCTCCAGTCTGGATGGGGGAAGCACAGACAGCCCTCCCTTGGGGTTCAGTCACATGTCCCCAGGGAACCTCTCTCTTCCACTGGAGCTCAGCCGTTTCCTCCCGGGTGGGGAGTAGGATCCCATACAAAACCACTGCTTGGCTTCTGGCAGTGGGACCCCTCTTGTGGGTCAGGGGTAACCCGACCAGACCCACTGCTAGACAGGAGGTGAAGGTGCTTGTTTTCCCTTTCCCTGGGGGCAGCCTTTTTCCCAGGCAAGAATGGGTGGTAGGGGCTCTTTTTCCGAGGAGGCTGTGAGAGAGAGGGGTGCCCCGGCTTAAAATGGGGGTGGGGAGAAAGAGCAGGTTGCGCCAGGGTTTCCGCCTGCTGCCTTAGCAACAGCTGAGGAGCGATGGCTGCCCAGAGACATGGGCCTGCTGCGATAGTGGGAAACCAGCCCGCCAAGCTCTGTGCTCTCGCCTCTCCTACGCCCTGCTGAACGCTGGGTGTCTTCCAGCCCCTTCAGGCCTTCCCCTGCAGGGGTCAGGGTTTGGGATGGTAGGGCACTCTTTCTAAGGCCTGCTGGAAGTGCCAGGCTTACAGTCTGGCCTAGGACACCCCTGAATCTGTCTAAGCGGGGAGGAGCCTGTAGCCTTGGGACAAAGGGATCAAGGGAAGGCGCTGTAATGTGCTGGAGGCCAAGTGATGCTGGCATCTGAGGAGAGAGGAATTCACCGGATGGGCCTGGCACCTGGGGTGCCCTTAGCATGTGCCCAAGGTGGTGTGCACCTGGCCAGGCTGTATGGGGAGATCAGGATGGTCCCAAGCAGGGTGTGGCTGCTGCGAGTCCTGCTTTTAGCTGGACCCCTTCCCCATGGGGACTGGGACTGGAGGTGAAGGGCAAATGTGGGTCATTCTGTCGACTGCAACCAAGGCTCTGCCTTCTCGATCGGTCCCTCTTCTGGGGTGGGCCAGACGAAGTTTGGCGCATGGAGCTGTGAGGTTACTCCAACCCCGTGTCTCCTGTCTCTGGGGTCTCACATGGAGGATCTCGGTGGGGCTGTGGCTCTGTGGTCAGAGGCTGGGCTGGGCTGTGCAGAGGCCGTGGGATGCCATTCCCAGCAAGCAGGTCTGGCACATGCTGCCCCTGGAGATCCGGGGATGTGGTCGGCGTGATTCACAGTGACATCTGGCACCAGTTGGCAAAGAGCTGGAAGGGGGAGAAGGGCAGGAACAGGTGGGGCTGCTCTTGGGGCCCTGGGAGGTGGCTTAGGCTTCCCAGTCTCTAAGAAGGACAGGGCTTACTCATGGGAAAGGCGGAGGAGCTTCCTTGGGCTTTGGGGTCATGAAGTTGAGGATTTGAGCTTCGTCCTGGCCACTTACTACCTTTCAGCAAGTTACCCACATGCCCTGAGCTTCAGTTTTCCTCATGTGTAAAAAAGATAAGAAAAATGGTTATATGTCAAGGACTCCCTTGGCGGTTCTGCGGTTAAGACTCCTCTTCCACTGCAGTGGGCGTGGGGTCAGTCTCTGGTTGGAGAACTAAGATCCTGCACTCCATGCGGTGCGACCAAAAAATCAAAAGGGTACGTGTGCCTGCTCGGATCGTCGAAGGGATTAAATAGAATCCAGGGGATTAAGCAGAGTGCTTAGCGCGATGCCTGACACAGAGTAAGTGCTCAATAAACACTGTCCGAGGACGGAAGGATGCTCCTCTTCATCTCGGGGGCCCTTCGAGGAGGAAGGAGCCCAGACCCTGCCTCCTCCCTCCCCCACCTCCAGCTTCCAGACCAACCGCAGGTGCCATCTTTAGTCTTTGACCGGCGCAGGCCAGGCTGCCCTCCCTGCCATCGCACAGGTCAGCCACGGTGGGGCCTTGGCCGGAAACGGAAACCGCGGGAGGGCGGGCGCAGCCCTCCTGGAGGGTGGGGCAGCTCGGTGCTAACGGTAGCTGCGCGCGCGGAGAGCGGGTGCGAGGCCTCCACTTCCCTCTGAGAGCGGGTGTGCTGGGGGGGGGGGGGGTTCCCCAGTGAGTAAGAGCTCGGTGTGGGCAACAACAGGAAACGCAGGGTGCTGGGTGGCAGGAAACGGGGCAGGCTGTTCCTGGTTCCTCAGACAGGCCCCTGGGGCCAGGCTGTCTGAGGAAGACCCCTGGGGCCCCGGGACCCACGTTTCTCATTGCTCTGAGCGCTCCTTCTTCGAGGAAACTGAGGCTTCTTAACCAGCTGGCTTCGAGGTCACCTTGGGCAAGCGGCTTAATGGCTCCAGGCCTCAGTGTCCCATTTGTGAAGTGAGGATTAAGATAGTATCTGTTGGGTTGGCCAAAAAGTTTGTTCGAGCTTTCCTGTAAGTTGTGAACTTTTTGTCCAACCCGATTCTTTGTAGGCTTGTTGAGATGTAAGTCACATGGCATAGGGTGAATGTTTGGAAGGAATATTCATTATTATCATTTTTTTAATCGGAGTATGAGTACTTTGAAAGTGAAGTCGCTCAGTCGTGTCCGACTCTTTGCGACCCCATGGACTGTAGCCTATCAGGCTCCTCCATCCATGGGATTTTCCAGGCAAGAGTGCTGGAGTGGATTGCCATTTCCTTCTCCAGGGGATCTTCCCAACCCAGGAATCGAACCCGAGTCTCCCGCATTGCAGGCAGACGCTTTACCGTCTGAGCCATGTTATCACCGTTGTTAGTCTCCTACCAGCTTGGATGATAAGGGCGGTGCCTGCTGCCCTGGCTTCTTGCCCTAGGTCCTGCCATGGGGACCCTTCAACCCCGATGGGAGAAGCTGTTAGCTTTGTGAGGTTCTCAGCACCTGATTCTAGGGCCAGGTTACCCCACATCCACCTCTACACCTTGGATTGCTTATAAGAGCCTTGGAAAATCTATGTACCAGAATTTTGAAAAGTGGATAAAATCGATTGTTTCTGGAGCTGCACTGAGAGCTCTAAGACCAAGGTTGAGGCTACATAGAGGTGGGTGGGAGAGATGGATAGGGAAGTGGGGGCTTGCTTCTGGATCCATCAGGCTGTGGAATCCCTGTGGGGCTGGTCTGAGAATTTGGGCTGGTGTCCAAGTTCAAGGGCATCCTGGGGCTTGAAGGGCTAGACATCCTAGGGAAAGGGTGGGCAGGTGTGTTGGGACAGAGTCTCAGCTCAAACTGAAAGTGAAACCGGAGGGTGTGGCTATGTCCAGATGTAGCTGGAGCCCCTTCAGTTTCCAGGGACACCTGCCAAGATGTCAGGGAGGCGGAGGGGGGGACGGCCTGCAAGAGGCTGGTCTTGAGTGTGCAGGGCTGGAGGACCCCTGACACCCAGAGAGGGGGGCAGGAAGGAGGTGGAGTGATCCCCCACACATTCTAATAGAAGCTTCTCTCAATCAGGGTCACAGTCATGCCCTGAGATGAGTTGCCCTCACAACATGAAGGGCAGCGGGGGAGGGGGCTGAAGGCTCAGTTCGTTTTTTTGGCCAAGCTTTGGAGTCAGGTCTGCTTTATCCGGCTCTTTTCACAAACTTCTGCCCGCCACACATCCCTCGCTTTTGGGGCTTCAGTGGACTCCCATGACCCCCAACCTGTGACATGTTTCTTCATCGTGGTTTGCCCCTGAAGAGTATTGTTACATCAAAGCACGGCACCTCACTGGGTAGTCCTGGGAGCCCTGAGTCTGAGGCAGAAGGGAAATGTGCCCATTTTATGGAAGAGGAAAGTGAGGCTGAAGGAGGCAGAGAAGTAGGCTAGGTGGGTCCCCTGAATCCAGCTCAGGTCCTCCACGTCACAGCCGCCTCCCTCTCCTCCTTTTGCAGGAGGTGGGTGTCTCCCCCCACACACAGACACCTGGACTTCACAATCCTTTCCTATCTCATTTGAGCACTGTCAGACAACCTCCTGCTTGTCTCCCAGCCCCCAGCCCCCGGGTGCTGCCGCCTCATTAAGGGCCCCAAGTCGGTGGTCTGTGGATGTTTCCAGGGTGGCCTCACCCTACTCAGAGCGAGTGGCATCACCTGTCCCTCTCCTGCTCCCCAGGGGACCTGTCTCTTTTGGTGGGCACCTCCAAGGAACAGCTGCTAATTAGCGCTCAGCGCTGTCAGAGCTATTTCTGATTTCTGAGCCTAAATTTAGCCTGTCTGACAGGCTGGAATGCAGGCCTGGGGGCCTGAGGAGGCCCAGGTGGGGAAGGGGCAAAGGGGTGCCCTCCCCTTCACCACAACTGGACAGGTGTGCCAGCCCAGCAGAGGCCTCCCCCTCCCCAGTAATAGCCATGGGGTGGAAGTGGGGGGGTGCACCTGGGCGCTGGTTCCCAGTCAGCTTGGGGCTCAAAGCCAGCCTGGCTCCCCTTGTCCTGGCTTTCTAACCTTGGGCAGGTCATCAACCTGTGCTTGAACCTGTAGTGTATGGGTGACGGTGAGGCCAGTAATGGTGGGGGTGGGGGGAGGCGGCCCTCTGTGAGCAGGGCTGGTCAGCCCTCAGGCAAAGCTGGCATCACAATTGTTGGAGTCATTATGAGAATTAGTTGCTGCCTCTAGAAGTGCCTCAGAGCCAGCAAATCCCCAGGGTGGGTGAGGGCCTCGAAGACCCCTATCAGGAAGCAGCGGTCCCCTCTAAGGCTAAGCTGCTGAGCCCTCGCCCACTCCTCTGCACCCTTCCCCTTCTCCCTCCAACTCCTTCCTCTGTGCTGGCCACCAGTCCAGGTTCCCCTGATGTTGCCTGCTTTCTCTCTGCTTCCTCCTCCATGCCCAGTCTTGGCTCCCCCACCCCCTCCACCTCAACCCTGCCCCACCCTGGGTCTCTGTAGGGTGGGAGGATGGATCAAGAGAGCCCAGGGAGAAAGAGAGAGACAGAGACAGAGGATGGCCCCAGGGAGGACTTGCAGCCCGTGGACCCTGCTCTGGGCTCCAGGGCCCCTTCCTGGGCTGTCCCTTCCAGAGGGCAGGAGTGGTCCAGGCCCTTGGCGCCAGGTTGGGGGAGGGTGACAAATGAGACTGAGGCAGTTTCCTCAATCCAGGCTCACTTTCGCAACGGGGGAGAGGGATGACGTAGTCTCATCCCCAGACTCCTGCTCGGGGAGGGGGCCTGGTGGACAGGATGTTTCACCTCTCAAGTGGGGCCCTGGCCGGAAAACTTGGGCAACCAGGGGCCAAAGGCACCCAGCTTCCTGTTGTCTGGGGCTGACCGAAAGCTGTGATTTTGGGGGTGAGATCTGGCCAGAGCCCCGGAATTAGTCGCAGCACCCCAGAGAGGAAGCTGGCTGAGAAGCCTCGAGTGTGGGTGTGGCCCCGTCTCTGCTCCAGCTGTGGCCTCCGCTTAGAACCATGTGACCAAGGATGTGTAGTCTGAGCCATCAGCGTGGATGGTTGGGGGGTGGGCTCCTCCATCCTGGGCTGGGTCTCTCCAGGGTTCCCACATCACCACTCAGATTCTGAGCTCCTTGAGGGCCAGAAGTGTTTTTGGAACCTGACACCTAGTAGACCCTCAATAAACCTGGGTTTTACTGAAATGAGGTGAACTGGCATCATCTCCTGGTTCTATTAGGGGGACACTCAAAGTCTGGGGAGGTGGGGTGCCCAGGAAGACCCTAGTGCTGGTGGCACCTGGTGATTCCATAGCCCTAGGTGGGACCTTAAGCTTGTCTGTGGGGAGAGGCTTGGCAGCCACCTTGTAGCCTTGTCATCTGTGGCTGGGGGAGGAGGGCCCAGGCAGAGCAACGCTGACCTTTCTTAATTCTGGAGGGGAGTCCCAGCCTGGGCCACCAGAGCCACAGTGCTGCCTGCTCTCCCCGGTTCCTGTGACGGAGTGGCCTTCCCCTGGAATCTCCCTGGGCCCTGCAGCGGTGATGACCTGATCGGAACTCCCTGCCTGTCTGACCTCATCCCCCTTGGCCTATCCCCACCTCCTTCTGTCCCGAAGTGATGAGGCGGGAGGGGGCTGGGAAGGGCTGGGGGCTGTTGAGGGCTGTCGAGGGCTGTCCTGTAAGAGGCTTTGTGGTGGTTGTGAGACACAGGCACCCTGAGCTGGGACTAAACACACGTGGTGTCTGCTAGCACATGGGAATGGAGCATGGCGCACGCCTGGCCATACTTGGGCTTGAGTGAAGATTGGACCCGGTTAGCTTCCCACCCAAATGGGAGAAGAGATGATACGCGCTTATCACACATGGGGAAACGAGCCCAGAGGGGCCTGAGATCCCCAGAAGTCAGGCTGAGAACCCATGCTCCTGCTCCCATGCCAGGGGTGACAGAGCTCAGGCCTCGGAGTCAAGCAGGCTCAGATTCAAACCCCAGTGTCACTTTCTTGCTCTTGGGCCTTTGGAGAGGTGTTCTACCACTGGGCCTCGGTGTTCTCCTTGGCTAATGCTCCTTATCTCCAGGGTGCGACGGGGACAGGGACCCATAGGGAGCTGGCCTCTAGGGGGCCCCCTGAAGATGCTCAGGCTCCCCTCCCCTGAATGTTGGATCCCCAGACTCAGACTCTTTACCTGGTTGTCTTCCTCCCCAGAACTGCATGAACTTGCCCCCGGACAAGGTCCAGCTGCTGAGCCAGTATGACAACGAGAAGAAGTGGGAGCTCATATGTGACCAGGTGGGCACAGGCTCCGCCCATGGGCAGGGAGGGGACACTGCCACGACCCTGCCCTGGCGCCAGCGTAGCATCTGGGAGGGGGCTGAGGGCGTATGGTGAACTCTGAAATCCCCTTCTCTTGGGCATGAGCCTCGCCAGGGACCTGATGAGACATGAACCCGGCTGGGTCTGCCCTCTGAAGAGCTGGGGCAGGGGCTGGCCCAGGACACTGGCCAGTGCGGCTCTGGGAGCCCAGAGGAGCAGCCTTTGGGCTGGGGAAGAGCAGGTGCAGTTCCAGGGTTGGACATCTTTGTTTCACCCCTTGGGAGGGGAATCCCTGTCCTCCTTTGACCTTGGGTCCAGAGGACCTGCAGTCAATCAAGCCCCTTCCCAAGTCAGCCAGCTTCCAGATGACAGAGCAGGGACCAGAGCCGTTGGCTCCTGGTGCTCAGTCAGGTGTCTGGGTTTGCCGCCTTCTTGGCTCACGCTGGCTGCCCGGGCCCTCTGGCTGTGGGGCCGCTGTCCATGGTAGCAGCGAGGACCCCTCTTGTACAGCCGGGCGGGGTGGGGCCTGACTGCTGCCGTGATTCAGCAAGGGAAGGAGACTGGGGGTTGGGGAGTTGGGGAGCAGGGAGCCTCCCCTGGGAGCCAGGGCTGGGCCTTTGGCTCCAGCTAATGGACTGGGATGGGAGGAGCTGGCAGGGCAGGAGTCTGGGAGGTGAGGGCGGGGAGCTGTCTCTGGAGGTTCGGGGCTAGGGTAGGGGTCTTTGTTCTTTGGCATCTCAGGTTGGGCACATAAAGGCCTGGGAGAAGTGAGGGGTTGAGGGTGGTGGCGGGCATATCTGAAGGGTCTGGGTTGGGAAGGGAGGGAGCTCCTTTGGACAAGGGGCTCTGGTGTGGCCTCCACCTCTTGTCTGAGTGGCTCCTAGAGCCCTGTGGGGCCGCTGGGTTGAGCGTTGGACACTCGCACACAGAGGTCCCTACAGAACAGCTGGGGTGGAGCCCTGGGGGAGGGAACCCCAGCCTTCCCGGTGCTGGCCCCTTCTCAGGCCCCTCCTCAGGCCCCTCCAGATTGTTTTTCTGCCTTGTATTCCCAGCTCTGGGCGAGGTGAGGCCCAGGGAGGGCAGTGGGCTGCGAGGGTGCCACCTACTGGCCTGCTCGAGTCTCCCCTGCCAGGGTAGGGTGTATGGTAGGACTGACCCCTCCACACTCCACCCAGGCTGTGACCATGAAGGGAAGGGATGGCCTGGCCCAGCACCAGCTATCTCTTAAAGTGGCCCGGTGGATTGTTTGGGTTTGTGCCTTTGATATTCAAGGTGGGAGGTTTTAAGACAGTCTGGGACCTCGGATCCGGATCCGAGCTGAGAAAGAGGCTCTGGGACAAAGGCTGGCCATTTGCCCTGGGGTGGCCTTGGTTGGTACCATGTACATTCCACTGCATCTCTGCAGGAGCGGTTTCAAGTCAAGAACCCCCCAGCAGCCTATATCCAGAAGCTGAAGAGCTACCTGGAAACCGGTGGCGTCAGCCGAAAAGTCGCAGCAGACTGGATGCCCAACCTCGGGGTATTTGTCCCCCTTTCTCTCTGTTCTTTTCCCCCACACTTTGCAAGCACTGGGGCAGCTGGAGAAACTGTGCGTGTGAACTCTTCTGCAGGCCTGTGTGGGTACCCAGATGAGGGTGTGTATACAGGGGACTGCAAGTGCCCTGGGTGTGCACTTTTATGGGTTCCTTTGCAGTTCCTGTTTGTGTTCTGATGTGTGCACTTGTATGTATTTGTGCAGTGTATATGTACACGTGTGCACACTGTGCACAGGGATGTGTGTGTGTGTGTGTGTGTCTTATGTCTGTGTACCCCCGTACTTGTGTATGGATGTGCACATGTGCATGGGTACCCAGGGTGTCCATGTTTGAATGTGTGCGTATCCTTTGTCCACGTGTGTGTGTGTGTGTGTGTGTGTGTGTGTGTGTGTGTGTAAGGAGGCATTGGTGTGCATCTTTTGTGTCTGCACATGGCCGTGTGGTGTACACCCTGTGTGTTTGTGTAGGGGGAGTACGTGTGGCCTGAGAATGCTTATTCTGCCAGGCAGTTGTGTGGAGGTGGTGGGGGCGGCTGAGCGTGAAAGGCCAGTTGTGGGGGGCCGGCGGGCCCTGTTGGCTGAGGCCCGGGCCCCACCCACCAGACTCCCCTTGTTTTTGGCTCCCAGTTTAAGAGGCGAGTTCAGGAGTCCACGCAGGTGCTCCGGGAATTGGAGATCTCTCTGAGGACCAACCACATTGGGTGAGTGAGGGCTTGGATTTCTGCGGCGAGGATTGGGGAGGGAGAGAGCTCTGCCAACAGGGAGCTCCTGGGGGCCCCTTACTATCCTCCCCATGCCCATCCCAGGCTGTGCCTGTGGGGTCCCCCTCCAGGATGGGGGTCCAGAACAGCTTCCCTGCCTCCTCTCCCGCCCACCCTTGGCTGGTCTCTTGAGGCGTGGCTGGGCCCTGGGTCCTGTCCGAGTCCTAGCATCCTCCCGTGGTGTCTCCGGGTCTTCTGAGGCGGGGGCTGGTTGCTGTCTTCCGGGGGAAGGGCTCTGGGGCCCCTTGCTGTGCCCACTCGGGTCGGTACCCCGTCCTGGCCGACCCTCAGGAAGCCCTGTGTCCTGCAGATGGGTGCAGGAGTTCCTCAACGAGGAGAACCGCGGCCTGGACGTGCTGCTTGATTACCTGGCCTTCGCACAGTGCTCCGTCGCGTAAGCCGGCCCCGCCCTGATCCCTTCCCTCAGAGTCCACACCTTCCTGCCTCTCGCCCACTCCTTGGCCACTTCCAGACAGTCCAGACTGGGCCCAGTCTGGAGCCCTGCAGTGGACCCTGAGCAAGGCCCCTTCCTGAAGGCCCACTGTGGACGGGGACGGCCAGCTGGGACCTACTAGTGCCAGCCCTGCGTCAAGAACACACGCCATTGCTCCTCCAGCCCCTAGTCTCTCCTGCAGTCTCCCCTGGTGCCCCCCGCCCCTCTCTTAAGGGCCCTGCTGGGCTGGCCTCCATCCACACTCTAACCCTCGCAGGTACAACATGGAGTCCACAGACAACGGGGCCCCAGGCTCTGAGAAGAGCAAGCCGCTGGAGCAGTCGGTGGAAGATCTGAGCAAGGGTCCGCCCTCATCCTTGCCGCCCCCACCCAAGAGTCGCCACCTGACCATCAAGTAAGTGGGCCTCCCCGCCTCAGTTGGGGTGGCAGGGGGCAGGGTGAATGGAGATTTCACCTCTGACCGCTGTACTCAGCCTGCTCCACCTGGGCCCTCGGGGTGGTGGGAGGACTGCCTGGCATCGGGGATCAGAGTAAGGGCTTCTCACAGGGCTCAGGAGATGGGTGTTTTAAGAAGCCTTTGGGGTGAGCACTTAGAGGCTGGAATTTGAGGGGGGGTCTGGGATAAGGAGGGGGTTTCTGGGTCAGGGGGATCCCTCTTATATTCATCTAACTCCCTGTTTTCTCCCACGCGGCCTCCAGGTGCCCCCCTTCTCCCCGGTACGTAGCTTGCCTAGGGGCTGGTGCATGCCTGGTCAGCTCCCAGGGTGGTGGTGGGATTGGGTGAGGTGTTCAACTCAGATGACACCCCTGGATTCAGCTGCTTCGGATACATCAGCCTACCCTAACTTAAGACATTCAGCTGGGCGGGCAGGAGAGGGGAGATAGCCCTGAACCCTCGTGCGGACCCTGGGTGCCTCCCTTCCCTTTCTGGGACAGGAAACCAACTTCGTCTTAAGACCCAAACTCTCACAATATATTTGTTTCTTTCTTCTTTTTTAAAATTTTTATTTATTTGGCTGTGGCAGGTCTTAGTTATAGCATGTGGGATCTAGCTCCCCGACCAGGAGTTGAACCCGGGCCCCTTGCGTTAGAAACACAGAGTCTCGACCACTGGACAAGCAAGGAAGTCCAGCCCTCTCCCCAGTTTTTTATTGTTTAGTAGTTTTTAGTTATTTCTGGCTGTGCTGGATCTTTGCTGCTGCTCGGGCTTCTCTCTAGTTGGTGAGAGGAGGGGCTATTCTTCGTTGCACTGTGGGCTTCTCACTGCAGTGGCGTCTCTTGTTGCGGACCATGGACTCTGGGGCGCTTGGGCTCAGTAGTTGTGACTCCTGGGCTCTAGAGCACAGGTTCAGTAGTTGTGGCCCTGTGGCTTAGTTGCTCCACAGCACATGGGATCTTCCCAGACCAGAGATCGAACTCAAGTCTCCTTTGTCTCTTGCACTGGCAGGCAGATTCTTTACCACTGAGCCACTAGGGAAGCCCTCCCCAATTTCTTTGTTCATTCATTCATTCAACAAACATTTTTTTTTAGCATTTACTATGTACCAGGCATGGTGGTAGGCGCTCAGGTCGTCTAGTAGGGGACAGTGTGTGATAGGCTGTCATGGAGGTGCGACTGTGAGCCCTAAGTAGGGAAGTGCACTGCCTGGGCCACGAGGAAGGCCTCCCGGAAGAGATGACACTGGAACTGTGTCCTGCAGGCTTCCCAGGCAGTGGTGGGCATGGGGAAGGGCATTCCAGGCAGAAGCAATAGCATCAGCAAAGACTCAAGAGGCATTTGAGCGGTGACGGGAATGTGGCAGGCAGAGGGAGGAGTTGGGTCTCCCAGATGTTGGAAATGGGATAGAATTGTCCTGAGGACGCGATGTGGAAGTTTGGTGCTGTGACAAGGGAAAAAAATCACCTATCTTTTATCAAAGAAATCAACACATTCATATAGCACTTTGTGCCAGGCACTGTTCTAAACTCCTTTCATAGTCTCAACAACCTTATCAGGAAGGTGCTGTTATTACCACTGTTATTTTACAAAAGAGGAAACAGGCCCAGGGAGATTAAGTGATTTACCTTGCGAACCCTGAGCTGGGATTTGACCCAAGGCAGTCTGAATTCGCAAGATGGAAGATAAACCCATGTGGCTACGAGCGCCACCTTGTGGAGATCATATTCATTGCGGTTTACAAGCTTTGCAAGTCTTTGCCTTCTGTAAGCTCTCCATATATTAAGTCCCCATGATACAGCAACTCTTTTTAATGCCACCAAGTCACTGTTAGGAGTCTAAGTCCCTGACTTCCCCCTTAAACTCCCCCCAAAATACCAAGCGCCAGGCCTAAGGACTGAGGAGGACTTTCTGCCCTCAGCCGGCCTCTTTGGTTGTGTGGACAGGAAGCCATCAGAGTGGTGGGGGGAACAGGAAGGGTTTGGGATTCTGACCCTTGCTGCCTCCTCCCCACCCACCCAGGTTGACCCCGGCTCACAGCAAGAAGGCCCTGAGGAATTCCCGCATCGTCAGCCAGAAGGATGACGTTCACGTCTGTATCATGTGCCTGCGTGCCATCATGAACTACCAGGTTGGCCAGCGGGCCTGGGCCTTGGGCACTGACTGTCCTCCCTGGGGACTGCCTAAACTGCTGGGGCTCTGGGACCAGTGGAATCCTGGGGACCGGCTGTTAGCTTGAGTCTTAAGAGGAGAAGCACAGATTTCTGTTGCCTCTTAGCCAGGTCACCTAGAATACCCTGGACATGGCTAGGGGTGTGGACATACGCTACATGGGGGCATAGGCACCCCCATCAAGAAAGGCTAGACATCCACAGGAGGGCAGTCTCTGGGTTATTTCGTTTGGAGGGGTGATTGGTGAACCCAGTCCTTCCTCACTCAGCGGGCCTCTCAGGACTCACTGTGTCCAAGATGCCGAGTCTTGACACTGGGTTTTGAACAGATGAAGGTATTTAAAAAAAGGGGGCAGGCTCTGGCTACCACTGGAGAGGCTGTGGCTGGATATAAAGAACTTCCTGGGAAGTCCCTGATGCTTCAGTGGCTAGGAATCCATGCTCTTAGTTCTGGGGGCCCAGGTTCCATCCCTGCTCAGGAAACCAAGATCCTACAAACCACCCAGCACAGGCAAAAAAAAAAAAAGAACCAACAAAGAACTTCCTAGGGCACTTAGATACCTGGATGGCATGGTGCTCACCATGCCGGAGGCATGGGACAGGAGGGTGCTGGCAGTCCTAGGGGTCTGCCCAGAGGAGCTGACCTCTCCTTTCTTCCTAGTCCGGCTTCAGCCTCGTCATGAACCACCCAGCCTGTGTCAATGAGATTGCTCTGAGTCTCAACAACAAGAACCCCAGGTGAGGTCCCGGCCCCTAATCTTTCTTTAGATTCTCCTCCTACTTAACCCCTTGCCTACTCAGTCCCCCAGTTCTCAGGACCGCTGCCCATCAGCTTCCCTGTCCTCCTCCTTAGCCAGGCCCACGTCCACCTGTGCCGTGGGGCCTGCGTGTTCTCCAGGGACCACCTGCCTCTTCTCTCCCCAGAACCAAGGCTCTGGTGTTGGAGCTGCTGGCGGCTGTTTGCCTGGTGCGGGGAGGACACGATATCATCCTTTCCGCCTTTGACAACTTCAAAGAGGTAATGGAGCCCCCACCTAACATGTACTTGTTTGGAGCCCTGTTGCTGGCAGGTGTGGCCTCTGCTGGGGGCAGCTAGAGATGCTGGGTAGGTATTTGGGGGGTGGTTTCCTCATCTAAAGGGAAGGTACAGGGTCACACAGAGGCCCCGTCTGGGGTGACAGGGACAACTACGGGGACTTGCTGAACCTCTGACCTTCAGTTTTGCCAGATCCAAACTGGCCTTGATCCATACATCTCAGAGTCACCGACTCTGGTCAGAGGCTCATGAGAAGTAACTGCATGAGCGTATGATGCATAAGGCAGCGTATGGTCTGCATTCCTTGAATGGATATTTATCGAGGGCCCGCTATGTGTCAGGCCCAGAGTGGGCAGTTGGGATACATTAGTGAACAAAAGAAACAAAGGAGGCAGGGGAATACAGATCATCAGTGATACAAGAAACAAGCAAATTACACGGTGTCAGAGAATGATAAACATTCTGGGGAAAAAAAGCCAGGGAGCCTGTAGAGGGAGGGGGAACTGGGAGGTTGCCGGGTAGTCAGGGAAGCCTCATGGAGACGGTGAGATGTGAGCAAAGCTGGGAGGGGAGTGAGGGATTGGTGTGGTGGCTGTCTTCAGTAAGAGCTCATCAGGCAGGTGGAAGAGCAAGTGCAAAGGCCCTGAGGTTGGAATGTACTAGGATGCCAGAGTGGCCAGAATGGAGTCAGTGTTGGGGAGGGCTCTGAGAGATCAAGACGGACAAGAGGTTTTGAGCCGAAGAATGATGTGGCCTGACTTAGATTTGAGAGGAGCCCATAGAGGCATAAGGGGGTGGGCAGCTGGAAGACGGCTTAGGTGATATGTCACTGGGACCTCAGTGACAGCCATTCCTCCCACCCAGGTATGTGGAGAGCAGCACCGCTTTGAAAAGCTAATGGAATATTTCCGGAACGAGGACAGCAACATCGACTTCATGGTGAGCTCAGGCCTGGGCTGAGCTACCCTCGGGTGCCAGGAGCAACTAGGAGCCTGGTATCTGGGATCTGGGCTAAGCTCCTGCCAAGTATGAGAACTGAGTGATTGCTGGAGGAGGGGTGGATGTCAGCAAGAGGGAGGCTGGGAGGAAGGGATGTGAGGGAAAATACGTAAGGGACACAGCCTGATTAGTGGGGTGAGAAACAGGGCAAGGGTGGGGGGCTTGAGGATAAATTAGGGGGTGGAAGTCACTGAGAACCCCCCCACCAAGAGGATCATAGACCTGCTCACTGCCCCGTACCCCCACCCTGTAGGTGGCCTGCATGCAATTCATCAACATTGTGGTACATTCAGTGGAGAACATGAACTTCCGTGTCTTCCTGCAATATGAGTTCACACACCTGGGCCTGGACCTGTACTTGGAGGTTAGCCCTGCACCCCCTACCCCAACCCCAACCCCGGGACTTAACCACTTGCCTGCTGCAGAGTATGCCTCAGTGGTTAGCATCTGTAAAATAGGAGAACCGCAGAAATAATAAAGACTATTATTATTTTGCCTGCTGCAGAATAGGCACCCAGGCCACGGAGCGGTTGTTGTAGGCTCTAGAACAGGCTCTGAGAGGCCCTGGGTCTGACTCTGGGACATAACGGGGAGCACAGAGTCTAAGCCAAAGCAGGAACTGGCTCTTGCTGTATTGTTCTGGGTCATGGGAGAGTTCCTTGCTCTGGGGAAGGTGGGCAGAGGGGCTTGGTACTTCCTGGTTTGGCCTGAGCAGACAAGCTGTAGCTTTCTTCTGATTTCTCTGTGAGGCTTCCCAAGATGAGCAGGGCCTTTGGAACTGGATTTTTGAAACCCAGAATCAACGAAAAGTGAAAAGTAGGCAAGGGTTATATGTCCATTCCATGGAATATTATTCAGTCACAAAAAAGAACAAAGTACTGATACATGGTACAATAGGGATGGGCCTTGAAAACTTTATGCTATTATGCTCAGTGAAAGAAGCCAGACACAAAAGCCATATATTGCATGATTCCCTAAAATGAAAAGTCTGTAATAGGTAAGTCCAGTAGAGAGAGATTGGTGGTTGCCAGGGGCTAGAAGAGGAGAGGATGGGGGAGTGGCCGCTAATGGGGACAGGGTTTCTTTTGGGGGTGATGTTCTGGAATTAGGTAGTGGTGAAGGTTTGCACAACCTTGTGAATATACTAAAAATTATTGAATTTTACACTTTCAAAGAGTGAATTTTATGGTATATAAATTATATCTCAATTAAAAAAGAAAAACCCAAAGTGGGCTATGGCTCAGGCCCCTTTGTCTTGGCTCTGGTGGTGGTGGTGGGGTATTGGAAAGATCCCTCACACCAGGCCTTACCCTGCACCTTCCGTCTGGGGGACAGAGGCTTCGGCTCACGGAGAGCGACAAGCTGCAGGTGCAGATTCAGGCCTACCTGGACAACATCTTTGACGTGGGCGCGCTGCTGGAGGACACTGAGACCAAGAATGCTGTGCTGGAGCACATGGAGGAGCTGCAGGAGCAGGCTGCCCTGGTGAGAGCTGCCCCTGACCCGGCAGAGAGCAGGCCCACAGAGCCCCCCACGCTGATAGCAGGCACCGGTTCTAGGTGTGAATGGGGGCCCCCTGAGTTTGACCTGAATCCTTTGGGTGTCTCTCTCAATGAATGTCCATTGAGCTCCGCCCCTGGGTTTGACCTGAATCTTTTGGGTGCCTCGGACACGACTGGAGTGACTTAGCAGCAGCAGCAGCAGCACGTGAATGAATGTTCATTGAGCACCTCCCCTGGGCTTGACCTCTGAGGAAGGCAGATCCCCTCTCCTCCAGGGGCTCAGACACCAGGCCCTGATTTGGGTGGAGCTGGGTGCCTGGAGTCCCCTGCCAGCCCAGTCTCCTCTCCATCTCCCTCCTTCATTAGTGGGGTCTTGGTTCCCCCTCAGGACTTCCCCTACTTGGGTTCAAGTGCCAGGCTTCCCCAGGGCTAAGCACATCCGGAAGCCTCCCCCAGCCCTCCAGGCAGGCATGCCTGGTGCCACCCCCTCAGCGGCCGTGCCAGTGCCCGGCTGCGGGGGGAGCTCACCATGTGCTGGTGCCACAGCTCACAGAGCGGCTTCGGGACGCGGAGAACGAATCCATGGCCAAGATCGCGGAGCTGGAGAAGCAGCTAAGCCAGGCCCGAAAGGAGCTGGAGACCCTGCGGGTGAGGTCGCGGGGAAGTGGGTTGGGCCGGGAACAAAGGGTGGGCCGGGCTCCCAAGAACAGACCATCTTGGGGCTTCTAGGCTTGACCCGTCTCTCCACCCCGGCAAGAGAATGGGGGCTTTTTGCCAGGCTTGCCGGTGGTTCCTAACCCCTCCCCCGGGGCTCGCAGGAGCGCTTCAGCGAGTCGACCCCTATGGGCACCTCCAGATGTCCGTCTGAGCCCGAGAAAGTGCCTGCCCCTGTCCCGGCGCGGCCGTCGGCCCTAGAGCTGAAGGTGGAGGAACTGGAGGAGAAGGGGTTAATCCGTATCCTGAGGGGGCCCGGAGATGCAGTCTCGATTGAGATTCTCCCGGTCGCTGTGGCAACTCCGAGCGGCAGTGATGCCCCGACTCCGGGGGCGCCTACCGGCTCCCCCAGCCCAGGTGTGCAGGAGCTTCAGGCTGGTGGAGGAGGCGGGTAGGAATGGGGGGCTGCAGGGCGAGCCTGGGGACGTCTCGGGCCGGGAGAGGTGGAAGAAGTAGGTTTTGGTTGCGGGCGTGGCTCAGGTGCGGATGGGCCGCGGTGGGCCTAGTGCGCATGCGCAGGGCGGGGAGGCGAAATTGATACCACTTTCTTCCCGCCCCCTCCCGGGTTCTAGCCTCGGAACTCCCACCTGTAGCAGAGTCGGCTCCTGGAGCGGCCCCGCTGCCGCCGCCGCCGCCGCCGCCACCACCCCCACCGCCACTGCCCCCACTGCTTGGACCCCCCTCCCAGCAGGAAGCCCCACCCCTGGCGCCCCCTCTGGCCCCGCCCCTCCCAGGCATCCCCGAGCCTCCGCGCCCCCCGCCGCTGCCAGGCGACCAGCCGCCCCCACCCCCGCCGCCACCGCCGCCTCCCGGCGCGGACCGGCAGGTTCCTCCGCCGCCCCCGCCGCCTCCGGGAGGTCCCACTGATGCTCAAGCAGGGCCTGACTCAGGGATGGGCCCAGGTGAGTGGACTGCCCAGGGCAGAGGGGCAAGGGAAGGGAGGCTAGAGGGAGGGGCTCTGGCTTCACTGTCCTCCAGGACCTTCTGTCTGTGGGCCTCCAGCTTGCCTTGTCTGTCCTCGTTGGACCCGGGTAGGGTTCCTTCAAGCCATCCCACCACCTACTGCCCCAGTGATCACTCACGCCCTCTGTCTCAGGAGTGAAGGCCAAGAAACCCATCCAGACCAAGTTCAGAATGCCACTCTTAAACTGGGTAGCCCTGAAACCCAACCAGATCACAGGCACTGTCTTCACTGAGCTCAATGATGAGAAGGTGCTACAGGTGAGTGTGGCTCTGCCTTGCTGCCAGTGTGGGCACCGGAGGAGGAGGGGACCTGCCTGGATCATGCTGGGCATGGGGGGTGGTCACCTCCTCTACCCATTTTACAGAGGAGGGCATGGAGGCCCAGGAATGGGGGTTAAACCAATCTAGTTTAGTGCATCTAGTAGGCAGTGTATCCTGATTCCCCTGGAGACTTTCCCTCCAACCCTGTAGAGGGGTCAACCTCCCCTAAGCCTGGCCTCTCTCTCCTCCTCTCAGGCCCCTCGCTCACCACCTTCCCACAGACACCCAGGGCCTCACTTTCAGTTTTCTAAAAGGGATGTGTTCTGTTGCCTCCAGGCCGTTGCTCATGCTGTCCCTCTTCCTGGAATGTCCTTTTTCTCTTTTTAACCCTGGCGAGTTGAGCTTTTCCTTCAGCTGAAATGGCTTAGAGTCTAGGTCCCCTGGGTGAGGTACTGCTCTTGCTTCATCTGCTTACCCCATTTCCCCTGTCAAGACCTGTGATCAGGTTGAGTACTGACTGGTTTGTCTCTCTGCTGATGGTTTGGTCAGGGCTGGGTAGATGGCTCTAGCACAGAGCACAGTGTTCAGCCAGGATCGCAACAGACTCTGGCCCCGCCCAGTGCCACCTCCTCTCCCTGCATCCCCAGGAGCTGGACATGAGTGACTTCGAGGAGCAGTTCAAGACTAAGTCCCAAGGTCCAAGCGTAGACCTTAGTGCTCTCAAGAGTAAGGCAGCCCAGAAGGCCCCCAGCAAAGCCACACTTATCGAGGCCAACCGGGCCAAGAACCTGGCCATCACCCTGCGCAAGGGCAACCTGGGGGCAGATCGCATCTGCCAGGCCATCGAGACGTGAGTACCTCTGCCATGGGCTTGTGGGCAGCCCAGCCCCTCTGCTAGGACGGTGTTGTTGGGCAAATCCTAGTAAAAGAGTCCCAGCTATGGGACACAATCCATCAAGTTTCATACCAACGCTGGTCAGAGGGTAGAGGAGGAAACTGTGCTCCCATTTTCAGGTTAAGAAAACTGAGGTCGTACTGTGATTCCATGCCCAGATGGAGATGTTCCTTTTGTCTTTTGCTTCCTTGCACTCAGGCTCAGGCATTTACAGCTTGGGTATCTGTCACTGATATATGTCTGGGATTCCGGGCTTCCTAGCTTCCAGCTTCCTCTGACTCTTATTCTCTTAAGCTGTTGGTAACAGCAAATACTTAAGTTCATTTATTCGATCAAGTGATGGGGTAGGGGTAGTCCTGCTCTCAAGAACTGGTGGGTATGAAGTGATGCCGACCCCTCCCCTCACAGGTATGACCTGCAGACCCTTGGCCTGGACTTCCTGGAGCTGCTGACCCGCTTCCTGCCCACAGAGTATGAGCGCAGCCTCATCACTCGTTTCGAGCGGGAGCAGCGACCAGTAGAGGAGCTGTCAGAGGAGGACCGCTTCATGCTGCGCTTCAGCCGCATCCCCCGCCTGCCCGAGCGCATGAACACGCTCACCTTCCTGGGCAACTTCCCAGACACTGCCCAGATGCTCATGCCGGTGTGCGCGGGCTGGCAGGGTGGTGCGGCCTGGGCTGGGATGGGGGAGGAGGCAGCTGGCAGCCTGGTCTCCGAGAGGGCATCTGAGAGTTCTGGAGCCTCCTACCAGCCTCCCCCTTGCTCCTGCCCCAACTTACCATGCCTCCCCCATCCCGCCCCCAGCAACTGAATGCCATCATTGCAGCCTCAATGTCCATCAAGTCCTCGGACAAACTCCGCCAGATCCTGGAGGTGAGACGCTAGGGCAAGGGCCTGGGAGGCAAGAGACCACCCATGATGGCTTGTGTGTTCTGGGTTGTGTGAGAGGGAGACCCAGGCCCTGCCCTGTGACCCTGGGCTGCACCCACTTCTCACTTTTGGTGGTGGTGGCGGTCACAGTAACTTTGTTGTTGATTTTGTTGTCATTGGTGTTTACATAGTTTTTGGTGGCGCTGCATCCAGGCTCAGGATAACAATGCTAAGGTGGGGTTGAGGGCCACATTCCAACAGCCCACCTCACACCCTGCCTGAGGGTTCATTAGCAGAGCCTTCTATTGTCTGAGAACCAATAGAAATGGCTGAGAGGGGCATTGACCCCACAGCCTCAGATGAGCACAGACTTGAGTAGGAACAGGTGGCTAGGTGGTAAAGAATCTGCCTGCCAATGCAGGAAACGCAAGAGACGTGGGTTTGATCCCTGAGCCAGGAAGATCCCCTGGAGTAGGAAATGGCAACCCGCTCCAATGTTCTTGCCTGGGAAAATTCCATGGGCAGAGGAGCCTGGGGGCCTATAGTCCATGGGGTCGAAAAGAGTCAGACATGGCTGAGTGACCAAGCACAGCACAGCAGATGACCAAATTGGGTGTGCCATGGTGTTAGCTGTGCACATGTGTTAAACACGTGTGTACATGTGTCACGGACCTGAGGCATCCATGCAGGAGTGTGGTGGCTGCCGAGTGGCTTGTTCCTGGCCACCTTGTCTTCTTGTGTAATTTATACTTTAGGGGGTTTCCTCAGCCCTGGCACCCGGCTGAGCTCCCCATCACCCACTTGTCCAACCTCTTGCAGATTGTCCTGGCTTTTGGCAACTACATGAACAGCAGCAAGCGTGGAGCAGCCTATGGCTTCCGGCTCCAGAGTCTGGATGTGGTAAGGAATGGGGGAAGGAGGGGGCCCCCTGACCTGCAGGATGGGGGATGGCTGGGGGTGTGTGGCTTACAGCAGGTCCTCATTGCAGCTGTTGGAGATGAAGTCGACTGACCGCAAGCAGACGCTGCTGCATTACCTGGTGAAGGTCATTGCTGAAAAGTACCCACAGCTCACAGGTTTCCACAGCGACCTGCACTTTCTGGACAAGGCTGGCTCAGGTATGGGTGGAGGGTGGGGCTCAGCCCTGGGGATGGATAAAGGTTGGGAGAGAGCCAGGGAGCTCAGGACGTAATGGGACGGGAATGCTGCCTCTCTGATTCTTTGTTTCTCTACTGTCCCACCTCCTACTCAGTGTCCCTGGACAGCGTGCTGGGGGATGTCCGCTCCCTGCAGCGAGGCCTGGAGTTGACCCAGCGGGAGTTTGTGAGGCAGGATGACTGCGTCGTGCTCAAGGAGTTCCTGAGGGTCAACTCACCTGTCATGGATAAGCTGCTGGCAGACAGCAAGACAGCTCAGGTGGGCTGGGGAGGTGGGGAGGCTCGGTTGGGGGTGAAGGGCCACCTAGGTAGGGTTGTGTAGCCAAGGCCTGGAGCCCTGTGACCCAGCAAGAATACCTTAGGGGATGGCACAGGAGGTGGCAGCCACCTGCCTGGAGGAGGAGAGATGAAGTGGCCAGTGTCCTAGCGGGTAGAGAGCAGTGGTCAGGACCTGAGGGGTCTGCGCTGGTGAGGCTGACAGCCTGTGCCCACAGGAAGCCTATGAGTCTGTGGTGGAGTACTTCGGAGAGAACCCCAAGACCACATCCCCTTCCATGTTCTTCTCTCTCTTTAGTCGCTTCATCAAAGCCTATAAGGTATGTTTGTTTGATGGGCAGGCTGGGACCCATGCAGGGCATTGCAGCCTCTCCACATGGGCAGTGGGAGGGGTGGGGGATATTTCTGCTGGGGGAGGACTAGGGAAGGGATGACTCCCCTCATGCAGACCCACCTTGGCTCCTCAGAAAGCCGAGCAGGAGGTGGAACAGTGGAAGAAGGAAGCAGCTGCCCAGGAGGCAGGCACCGACACTGCGGGGAAAGGGGAGCCCCAAGCACCCAAGGTAGGCAACTGTTGCTGAACTTGGTACTGGGATCCAGCGATGCTGATGCTTCACCCCAAAGATCTGGTCCTCCTCTGCACCCTCGTGTTTATGGACTGACCCTGCCCAAGGCCAGGATGCCTCTGTAGCCTGTGGTGGGGAATGAGTTCCTTTCCCTCATGCCAGCTGTGGGACCAGGCAGGTGGTCTAGGGTTTAGTGGTACAGGGGGACAGGAAATCCTGGAGCTGGAGTTATATACCCTCGCCCTCTCCCCAGTCCCCTCCCAAGGTCCGGCGGCAACAGATGGACCTCATCTCTGAGCTAAAACGGAAGCAGCAGAAAGAGCCACTCATCTATGAGAGTGACCGTGATGGGGCCATTGAAGATATCATCACAGGTGGGGGCTTGGCAGGGGCTGTCCTGTCCTGGGCCTTTCCTACGCTGTCTTCCATCCACCCCCCAACCCTGGTGGGGTCGGGATCTGTCTGCCTCACTGCCTCTTTGCTACTTTTTCTGTCTTTTTCCCTTTTTCCTTTCTCTCCTGGCTCCTTCCTTGCAACCCTCAGTGCTCAAGACGGTGCCCTTCACTGCTCGCACCGGCAAGAGGACGTCCAGGCTCCTCTATGAGGCCAGCCTGGGAGAGGAGATCCCCCTCTAGCCCCCAGGTACCCACCAGCCCGGCCTCGGATCCCAGTGGCTGCTCACAGCCCTTTGGGCTCCTGGGGGGTCTGAGTCATGCTGCCCTCCCCTGGGCCAGGCTAGGGGCTGGGGTGTGTTGGAAGGAGGTCTGATAAACAGGCTCCCTCCCACGTGCGCACAACCTGGAGGGGTGAGGCCTGTGCCCTGGAGTGGTGTCCCAAGCCTGGGCAGACCCCTTGAAAAGTAAGTGTCTCTCCCCTCCGCCGCCAGATCTACGGAACCAGCCCTACATCCGCGCAGACACAGGCCGGCGAAGCGCTCGTCGGCGCCCCCCAGGACCCCCGCTGCAGGTCACTTCCGACCTCTCGCTGTAGTCACTATTTCTGCAGATGGACTGCGAGGCCTGGGAGAGCGGGGCGGGGAGGGGCAATCCGGGACTCAAGGAAGGTGGGACTCACTTAGCTCGGCTGGGCCGGGCAGCCTCCTTCACCAAGGTCTCCACCCCTGAGCGCCCCTCGAATGGCAGGGGCACCCCTCATCTTGCCACAGGGAGAGGCATCTCTGCCCCACCCCCCCAAATGCTGCTTGCAGCACCCCTCTTCCTCCAACAGCCATACTTAGCCTCAGCGGGAGCCCGGCCTGTAACTTATGTAAAGGGTAACCTCACGCCCCTTCCGCTCTCCCCACCCCGACCCAGCTCCGAGGACTCTCCATGGACCTTATTTTTATACAAGATTAATAAAGACGTTTGCAAAAGATCCGTGTCCGCTCCGTGCCCGCCCCCACTACAAGCTGCCTGCTTCGCTCAGCAAACACTTTATTTGTACAATTTCTTCGTAGCAGGTCTCTGCAAATAGGCCGGAGAGGGGGAGAAGGGCTGCTTCTGGATCAGAGTTGGGGGCGAGGGAGCCAGTTTCGAAGGGCACATACACCCTAGTAGTTGGCCCGCGAACCCTGCGGAAGCGCGGAGGGGGCGTACGGAGGGTCAAGTTTGCAGCTCGGATTAGAGACGCAGGGTTAGCTCCACCCGAGTCTACGTTTCTGCCGGCCCGTTTCCACCAGTCCTGCCTCCTACCTGGGTCCCTCGCCCCCTTCCGTTATGCCCCGCCCTATCCTTAGTCGATCCTTAGTCGTGCTGTAAAGAACAATATCGCGTAGGAATCTGCAATGTTAGGTCCGTGAATCAAGGTAAATTGGGAGTGGTCAAACAGGAGATGGCAATGAGTGATCTCTTATTGCATCTCCCTCGGTCAGGTCCCAATTTCTTGTAGTTCTGCTTCCGCTCTGCCCGTCCCTCCTCTCCCCGCCGGTCTGTCCGGTTCATCTGTCGGGTCCCGCTCTGTCTGCCCCGCCCCTATCCTCTCGGTCCCGCCCCACCCTCACATGCCCTGCCCCTTATCTGCATAACCCGGTCCCGCCCGCTGGCCCTGCCCGTGTCGACTTTCACCTTGGCTGAGCCGCCGGCTCTTGGGCCCGCGCTTGGGGCGACTGGGCTGGTACGACTTGGGAAGTTGGACGTCTGGGCGCGGAGTTCGGCTCTGCGTGTGGGATTCTGGCTGCGGTCCCCCGTTCAGGCTAGGTATCTGGGAGTAGGGGCTGCCCGCTCCTGGGGCGAGGAAGCGGGTAGAAGGAAAAGGAGGGGCGCTTCCTGAAAACCGGTTGTGAGAGAGAGTCCCCAGTCCCGCGGGTCCCCCGCCCAGCCCCGGGCGCACCCGCTTTGTGCAGTCCGTGCAGCGAACGCGCCAGCTCGGCATTGGAGAGGCCGATGAGGCGCGCGGCCTGGCAGAAGAACGCGAGGCCCGCGTGAGAGCGCCCGCTGCGGCCTCGACCGCAGCGAGATCGACTGCGGGATTGACCTTTCCAGCTTGCGTTCAGACGCAGAGACCGCTGCTTCTTGGAGTAGTAGCTTGAAGGAGAAAAGTGGGCAGCCGCCTCAGACAGCGTCTCTCCCAGTCCTCTCCATCTCACCTGCGGGGAAGCTAAAGTGGGACAGGAATCTGATCAGGGGCAACTTGTCTGATCGGGGGCAACTTGGCACCCAGGAAACTGACCCAGAATTCAGGCTCTCCTCTCTGGGGCAGGGACATCTGGGGACTCCTGAACCGGGCAGTCTGCTCCCCGTATCTTGGGCCTTGAAGCTGGGTCCAGTTGTGCCCACCTCATCACCTCCCGTACCGACTTGAAGGGCACATAGCCCAGACTCATCAGCTTGAACAGCATCTCTAAGAAGAGGGTTTGCAAGCCCTGGGGGTCACAGGCCCAGCTGTTCCTCACCTTGCCTAGGGGCAGAGAACATGGGGGAAAGTAAGGAGGAGGCTTCCCCAGGCCAGGCCCACCCACTCCTGCCCCACCAGCCTTGCCCCTCCCCCAAGCACTGAGCCAGGCGGTGGCTGTCAGTGAGGACACCCAGGAAGTCTCTGAAGCTTACGATTCCATCACCTGGGAAGAGAGACAGAGGAGGGCGTGCTGTAGGTGCCTGCCCCCCTGTAGAAGGCTTGCCAGCAGTTCTAGGCATCAGAATGTCCAGTCCTGCCTCTGGCCAAGCATTTTCTGAGGTCGAGTCAGGGAGAAATAGCCCTTGCTGTGTGGGAGCCCCAAGTCAGGATGAGGATTATCACGGTAGAAATGTTTAAGGGTGAGGAGCTAGGTGTGGTGATCAGGGCAGGCTTCCAGGAAGAGGGATGAAAAGGATCAGACCAGGGATTTTGTGGGCAGTGGAGGCATTCTTCAAGGCTAGGGGTGGGAGAGATCATGGGAGTAGGGACAGGGTCACCCACCATCCAAGTCCGCCTGCCACAGAGCCTCACACATCTCCTGCGGGCTCAGCTGGACACCCACATTGCACAGGGCAGCTTTCATACTGCGCATGTCCACGGAGCCTGTTGGGCTGGAGCTGAACAGTTTGAAGACATCCCGGAATGCTGGGGGTGGGGAGGGGGCAGGCGAGCAAGGTGAACCCATGCACAGGAACCCTGATATTTACCCACTCTAGCTCAGATGAGACTGAAGACTTGGGTTCACCGATTCCCTGGGCATTATAACTTCAGGTAAAGAACAGTGGTTGCTGTGTGTTGGCACCTGTTAAGTGTCTGTTCAGTTCTCATGTCCAATGCTCATATGAAAAAAATGTTAAAAACTCTATGTCCAAGGCCACACCACCCATAGGGGCCATGCCAGGCTTTCGATTCAGGTGGTCTGGCTCTATAGCTCCAATGTCTGGAGGCTTCAGGAGCCCTGCTGGCAACCTGGCCTGTAGCAGGCACTGACAACTATTGATGAATAGAATGATTCTGCTTTGAGGGACCCCTGGCAATATCAGAGCATGATCTTTGCAGGGACACTGAGGCCCCCAAATGTAGAAGTGGTTCCTTTCACCTCTACTCCCACAGCCCTGAACCCCAGAGGGGCAGGGACTTCAGGTCCTTTTTTCCCATTGTTTCTTCCAGTTTCCCTTCTTCCTTTCATCCTGTTCCTCCATCTACCATCTCTCCATCCACCATCCACATACCTTGCTATCCAACAACACCTCCCTCCCTTCTTCACATACACACACACGCGTGCACACACACACATACACGCACAGAGCCATGATCCCTGGGATTGCAGAAATGAGCAAATCAGACCAGCATGGAGAGGTCACAGTACAGTCTGCTGTGTCCCAACCTCCTCTACTCTGAGCATCCCCTAGTTTTCCTCCCTGCTCCCAGTCCTGAGGCCCTCACCGGCTAGCTGCTGTGCTGTCAGGGGAAGCAGCTTCTTGTCTGCAAAGCTGCCTCTGGCAGGGGGAAGAGAGTAGAAAGGTCTTTGCACCTGCTGCTGAGTGGTGCCAGATTCAGGCAGGCTTTTCGACCCAGCACCCCAGCCCTGGCCCTGGTCCCTGCCCTCACCTCTGAGACCCGGTCTGAGGGCCTGACTGTATTGTGTGGGTGGCCTCAAGGCCCTTGAGCTGTCTGATCCTCTGGGAAGCCTGCTCAGCCCCTGTGGCCAAGGTGGCAGCTGGTTCCTTCTGGGTCAGGAGGGTAGCACATTGTTGCAACCTTCCCTTCGGGGTTCTGCTGGCCTGCTCCTCTCCTGGGTCTTGCGTGAGCAGTCTTTGAGGCTTCGGTGGAGGCCTTGGAGGTGAGGAGAAGACAGGGCTGAGGGGTCCAGCCCATTTGAGTGTTGTGACTCCAGGGCACCTGGGACCAGATCTGTGGGTACACAGCTTCACCTCCCAGGACCGGCCCCCTGCCAGCCTGTTCCCACAGCCCTCTCTCTGGGGGATTCTGGAAGCACTAGCTTGGAGGAGTGACCTCCGCCCTGGTCACCTGGATGTTCTCTTTGCCGATGCTGATTGCTTGGTCTTCCGCCCTCTGCTGCCTGAAAGGCAGAGTTGCACGCTTGGAGGCTGGGCCTGTCCCCCAGGCCTGCAGTCCCCCAGGCTGGCTTTGGGATGGATCTGAACAACTGTCAGCAGGGGTGCGCTCCACCCTCACCACAGGCCTGCTCCTCTCTGCTAGGGAACCTGCACGTTTAGTATTTTGAGTTTCTGCTCCCTTAAGGCATCTGAATTTTGTGACTCCATGCCAGAAGCTAACAGGAAGGCTGACGTGCAGGGGAGAAGTAGGCCCCAAAGGCCCCAGGTCAAGACATGGGAAGGTGGGGTCCAGCCAAGATGGGACTGTGGCTCACCTTACCTGAGGTGCCCTGGTGGGGGAAGGAGCCCTTCCTCTGGGAAGATGTGTCCCAATAGCCAGATGCCAGTGTTGGCCTAGTCCCTCCCCAGACACTCACCTCTGTGCCTCTTCTTCATCCCTCCTTCCAGCCACCTGCCCCCTTCTCTGGACCTGGCCCATTATTGAGTGCTCACACGTGTTTCCTTAGTCGCTTCGCTCATGTCTGACTCTTTGCGACCCCATGGACTGAGGTCTGCCAGGCTCCTCTGTCCATGGAGATTCTCCAGGCAAGAATACTGGAGTGGGTTGCCATGCCCTCCTCCAGGGGATTTTCCTGACCCAGGGATTGAACCCATGTCTCTGGCACTGGGAGGCGGGTTCTTTACCATCAGTGCCAGCTGGGAAACCCACCCCCCTTCCTAATCCCATTCCCCACTCCTCAGCCCCCTCTCAAGGCAGGGCAGGGTTCTAAGGGTCTGCAAGGTAGGGCTTTCACTTGAAGGGGAGCCTTGGTCTGGAGGAGGTCTCGAGTCTCTTTAGGCCCCAAGCCTCAGTGCTGTCTCCCCTTCTCTTTCTCCCTGACTTCCCCCTTCCTACCCATGTCCATCCCCACACTCCAAGTTCTCTTCCCTCTTGTTGCCATCTCCTCTTCCAGAAGCTTCCCCACACTGTCCCTCCTCCCCTACCATGGAGAGGCTCATGCATCCGGGTGTATGCATCTGGGTCACAGGCGCTGTGTACGTGTGTGCCTGTGTGCCTGGCACGTGTGGAACATGCTTCTTCGGCCTGCATGCGTCTGTGTCACATGCATGTCTGTTCACGTGCTGATTGGCAGCTGGTGTGTGTGTGTATGTGTGTGTGTGTGTGTGTGTGTGTGTGTGTGTGTGGACTGCCTGCAGAAGTGCATCGTGACCCATGGACTCTCCCTTACACTGGAGGTACCTCTGAGTGGAGGTGGTGGCCCCTGGAGGACCAGTCCCTCGGCTGCATGCTTCCCCTCCTTCAAGCCCTGAACACCATCCCTTCCCCATGCCAGGCTTCACCATGAGAGAAGTGGGAAGAATTCCTTCCAGAAGCCTTCTCGCCTGCCCAGTCCCACCTCCAGGAGGCTCTTGCCTCAGACGATCCCCAAATGTCTCTTTTTACATCTAAGAAGCCTCAGACAGGGCACAACTGAGGTCTCCCCAAGGCAAGTCATGACTCTCTGATGCTGGCCTAGGAGTCTGGCGCGGTGTTGGGGGAGTAAGCAGGGACCACACAGGGCTGATGGAGCCCGCGGCGGGCAGGGGGTGCTGGGGTGGCTAACAGTGCAGGTGGCATCTCTAAGCACTGGAGACCAGGATGCTGAAGTCAGAGGAGCTCACTGGTCCAGGAGCATTTGCACAAAAAGTCTGAGCCAGGGGGCCAGCACTGGAGGCTTTACTGGTTTTGTCTAGTCATTTCTCTGGGGAGGCGGGGGTTGACAGCTTAAAATGGATTTTCAGGAATAATGGATTCCCTTTCATGGTTCCCGGCACCGAGCTGCAACGCAAAAGAGATAGTGTCACTTGGGCCCTGGTGGGAAGGACAAAGGAGGGGTGAGCCCGGCGGCCTTTCTGAGGAGGGCGCAGGGGCTCAGATGGCCTCTTCCTGCTGCGTGATGTGGATGGGCAGCTGCCTCTCTGTCACGTTCCTCCATCACCAGGAAGCGTGGGGTGCTGGAGAACCCAGAGTCCTCAGTCCTGCCTCGCTGGGCATATCCAGGGCCCAGGGCTGAGACCTAGGGGTTCTCAGTAGGAAAAAGCCTGAGTGCTTCCAGTGAGGGTGAGGCCGTCTACACTCATGGTGAGAAAACTCCTAATGCTAGAATGGCATTCTAGTTCTGGCTTCGAACCCAAGTCCCTGCCCCCGCCCTGGAGCGCTTACCCTCCATGGTCCCCAGGCCTCTGTCAGCCCTGGCCTTGGTACTGCACCTCGGCCCACCGGAACTTGTTTCCAGCAGCCTTTATGAGGTCACTGAGGTGGAGACATCACTCAGCCAGCCCCTCATTCCATTGTCCCCTGCCCCCACTTGGCTGTGTGAGGAGTGGGCCCGCCTGCACATCCTGGGGGGAGCCGCGGGGCAGCCTCACTTACTCTTTTGCAGCTCCTTTTGGCTGAGGGGACGTGGTCGGGGACTGGAGAAACTTCAGCTCGCCTTCAATGGTGGCCCTCTTGAACCCTGGCTTTCTGAGGTCAACGTAAGGGTGAGGGACGTCCTCATCTTCTTGTTTTGGGGCATCCTGCGTTTTCCTGGCTTCTCCTGGTTCCTCTGGCGGCTTCTCATCCTTCGTGAGTTTTCCCTGCTCTGGCTCGTCCGTAGTGGGTTGGGCAGCATGACCCAAGGCAGGCTCTGTGGGAGGTGGCGTGGCCTTCTGGGGTGCGCTCTTGATCATGTGCTGCAAGCTGGGCAGGTCTATCCTGCTGGAGGAGGCCATGGCTAGGGTTGACGCGAAATTGATCAGCTCTTCCAGGCCCATGCTGGGAGTGCAGAGGGATGGCTCGGGGCTTGGAGTCTTCTGGGAGGCTTTGTCTAGAGGGCCTCGCTGGGTGCTGGGGTCCTGACTCTGCTTCTTGGAGCTCTCGGTGTCCTTGGGGACCGTCTGTTGGGCTGGGCATCTGGTGGTCTTTTCTGTGCTCTTCTGGATGGGCTGCGTGCTGATCACTGGCTGCAGGCTGTGTTCTGACACCTGGATGAGCCTGTCTACCCAGAAGAGGTGCCTGGAGGTCTGCACATGGATGGAGCGGTAGTCCTCGTCCATGGAACTCACGTAGCTGGAGTTGGACCTCATGCTCAGCTGTCTGATATCAGGCTTCGTTAGCGCATCTCCATAGGGTTGTGGGGACTCTTCCCTGTACCCCTGGGGCTTGGGGTCTTCCTGTTTGGCCTTGGGCTCTGCCTGTGGGAAGGGCTTCTGTTCTGGCTCCACTTGAGGGAGCTCTTCTTCGGGAAGCTCTGGCCCTAGCAATTCGTCCTCCAGCTGAAAGGTTTCAACAGGAAGCTGAGGCTGCGCCTGGCACCCCCACCCCAACCGCCACGGTTCTCCCCATCCCCCATTCTCTGCCCGGCCCCACCCCGCACTGTTCTTCTGCTCACTTCCTCCCCAACACTTGCCTCCTCCAAGTGACCTGCTTGGGGCAGGGAGGCAGTGGGTGCAGCTGGTGAGGGTGGGTGTGCATGTGTGTGCCAGCCCTGGCCTGGTGCTAGGGTTGGTCCCAGAATTGTCCAGGGTGGGGGCTTATCAGGCTTTAGACAAGATGGGCCTCAAAGACCCCTGCCCCTGGCCTCCTACCTCCCCCTAGGAGGTGATACGGTCTGCAGTTACCTCCATGTCATCTTCCTCTTGTATTGGCTGGATCTGGTTTCGGTTTATGTCACCCCTAAGACAGAGGAGGCACAGGGTGGATGTCAGGGCTCCATGCAGTAGGAGGAGTAGCGTCTGGGGAGGGTCTCTGGTGCCCTTAAAGCCTCCTGCCTTGTGCAAGGACTGGCAAGATGCTCTCAGTTCACTCCCCTGGTGGTGCCCACTCCCACTGAGAATCCCATGGCAGACTCACAGTCTCAAACTTCAGTGAGTTCAGAAAGCGCCTAGAGAGCTTGCCAAGTTGCTCCCCTCCCCCTACAACCTCTGCAGAGGAGACTGACTCCTTGGGGGAGGTCCCCCTATCCAACAGTCCCCTTCCTAGAAGCTTGTGTCTTCTATTTCAGCTGGAGGTGAAGCCCAGAAATCTGCATTTTAATCTAGCATCCCAGTGGGCCAGTGTCTGCAAGCGGCTCATCACAGAGGGAGAAGCCCAGAGGAACACCCTCTCCAGAACCTGCTGGCTCTCAGCTCAGCAAATCTGAAGTACAAGGGTGTGTGTGGAGGGTACCCTTGGTTCTTATTGCTAGTTGGCTGCCATCTCAACCGCTGCCCTCAGTCATTGTAACCTTTCTCTTATTTAGGCACCTGCCCACCCTCCCCTTGGACAGTTCTGATCTCAAAGAAAGGCAATGCTAAGGGGTCAGGCTCCATCCATGTCCTGGGTGTACCCCACCACCCTTCAGTCCCCCTCCAACCTGAGGGATTGGGGACGGAAGCAGAGCGGGGGATGGCCTCCATCCCCACCCCTGCTGCCTTTTGGCCTGGATACTGGCCTTGGGGAGATTTTGGAAATAAGCAAGACAGAGGGAGATCCTGGGTGAGGGTGGGTGATCTCGGAGGTGGGGGAGAAGTCCTATGGTGATGGGGGACTGGTTCTCACTGTGAATCCATAATGTCCACCGACTCTTTGCCACAGCAAGGAAATCCATTGGCACCTGGCAGGGAGAAGGACGTGAGGGCAGGGGACCTGCAAGTGCAGACAGTCCCTGAGCGAGTCCGGAGCTCAGGCTGGTGGCACTGCTGCAGCCACCCCTCTCCTTCCCTGTCCCTTCCCTAAGCCCACACGCCATTCCCTTGCCCATCCTGCCCCTTGCCAGCATCACCAGCACCCCATCCTCCACGTCTGCTCCCTCCCACCTTTCGTGATCCATCACTGTCTTCCATTAGGGCAAATACGAATAATAGTGGTTACTTCCATTCACTGAGTGCTAGAAACTAGCCCAGGGATTGTGTTGAGCACGTTATAGGCTTTAGTTCTTTGACTGAAAGCAAAACATGAGAAGAGGTTCATTTGCCCAAGGTCCCTCAGCTGATCACTCAGGAAGTCAGGACTTAGATGCAGGCTTCACTTAAGGAACTCTTTACTGCCCTGCCCTGAATGCCATCCTATCCTGGAGCCTGTAAATGTGCGGGGTTCTCCTTCGCACCCCAGGTGAACTTTCTTCATCTTTTCCATTCCTGCCCCTGCTCCCCTTTCTCCACTGTGTCTGGCCAGGCTTCAGATCTGCCGCTCACTCTCATCCTAGCCACTCTTATCCTGTCCTCTCTTCCCCCGGCTTCTCATGCCATTTCACATCCTGGGATCATCTATTTCCAACGCCAGGCCAGAATTCTCACCCCAGGTGCTTGATTTGAGGTGACATTTGCGTGCTAAGTTGATTCAGTTGTGACTGACTGTGTGACCCATGGATTGTAGCCTACCAGGCTCCTCTATGCCATGCCCTCCTCCAGGGGATCTTACCAACTAAAAGATCGAACCTGCATCCCTTAGGCCTCCTGCAGTGGCAGGGATATTCTTTACCACTAGTGCCACGTGGGAAGCTCATCTGTTTATTTTGCAACATGAAACATCCTTTGTAGAGATTGGCTCCTTGGGGTACGTCCCCCCTCACAGTCACCTTTCTTAGAAACTTGTATCTTTTATTGCAGAAGCTTCTCTTTCATCTTTTGGTGATAGGGGCCACCAGACTGTCCCATTCTCTGAGCCCCAGGATGGTGGATAGGGGTTGACCGTGGGGCCATTATGGCAATGAGCAAGCCTGGATCCCTATGAGCCTGCAGTGTGACAGGAAGTGACAGCCTTAGCCCTGGGAAGAATTGCTCCCAGGATTAGCTTAGAAGGATTAGAATGTGCTGTGGCCTCTTCCTAGAGGTGGAGAGGCTGGGGAGGGTCCTTGCATGGCTGATATTGGGTCCTGGGCTTTGGGTTGCTCCATGCACTTCCTAGCTGATGCTAGTGGTAAAGAACCCACCTGCCAGTGTAGGAGATGTGACAGACATGAGTTCAATCCCTGGATGAGGAAGTTCCCCTGGAGGAGGAAATGGCAACGCCCTCCAATATTTTTGCCTGGAGAATCCCATGGACGGAGGAGCCTGGTAGGCTACTGTCCATAAGGTCACAAAGAGCCGGACAGGATTGAGGTGACTTAGTAAGCATGCACCCACAGGTTCAGCCTGGGCCTGGGATCCTGGATCAGCTGGGTGACTGAACTAAGAGTGCACCAGGGGCCGGCTCAGTGGTCTCTTCAGAACTCATCACTTCTTTGACCACCATGCTTTCTTTGACCATCCCTCAACTTCCTCCCCACATCTCTTCTGCTCCATTTCTGCCTGCCCCAACTGCTGCTATGCCTCAGGCTTCTGACCCCACAGCCTTCTTTTGCTTTGTGGTTGTTCAGTTGCTCAGTTGTGTCCAACTCTTTGTGATCCCGTGGACTACAGCACACCAGGCTTCCCTGTCCTTCACCATCTCCCAGAGCTTGCTCAAACTCATGTCCATTGAGTAGGTGATGCCATCCAACCAGCTTGTCCTCTGTCATCCCCTTCTCCTCCTGCCTTCAATCTTTACCAGCATCAGTGTCTTTTCCAATGAGTCTCCCTTCATGTCAGGTGGCCAAAATTTTGGAGCTTCAGCATCAGTCCTTCCAATGAATGTTCAGGATTGATTTCTTTAGGACTGACTGGTTTGATCTCCTTGCTGTCCATGGGACTCTTAAGAGTCTTCTCCAACACCACAGCCCAAAAGCATCAATTCTTTGGCACTCAGCTTTCTTTATGGTCCAACTCTTACATCCATACATAACTACTGGAAAAAATATAGCTTTGACTAGATGGACCTTTGTTGGCAAAGTAATATCTCTGCTTTATAATATTCTGTCTAGCTTTCTCATAGCTTTTCTTCCAAGCGACAAGCGTCTTTTAATTTCATGGCTGAAATCACCGTCTGCAGTGATTATGGAGCCCAAGAAGATAAAATCTATCACTGTTTCCATTGTTTCCCCATCTATTTGCCATAAAGTGATAGGACTGGATGTCATGATCTTAGTTTCCTTTGCTTGTTTTACAAAGTTTCTCTGGGAAGTTTAATCAACACCTAAAAGCCTTAACTCTTCCATAAAAAGCACTTGGATATGGATAGAAGGAAAAATTATGATGGTATGCACCTCACTGCTGCACTGGGGTTTAGAAGCAAAAATCTGAGGTTGACTCAACTTGGGGCCTCTATATTCAACCTGGGAATGTTCTATTAGGGATTCACGTGACATTTGGTAGTATATGAAGTAATATCGACTTCCAACTGTGGATTGCTTTATATAGAAAGGCATTGATTTTGTATTCTGCAACCATCCTAAAATCTTATTGGTTCTAGTAGCTTTTTTAAGATTCCATAGGGTTTTCTACATAAACAATAATATTCGTGACTCAACATTGTCTTCTTCCTTTTCAACCTGGATGTCTCCAAGTTCCTTTTCTTGCCTTATTGCACTGAGAATAATCTCTGGAACAATGTGGAACAGAATTGAGAGTAGATATTCTTGCTTTGCTAGTGAGCTTAGGGGAAAAGTATCCAGTATTTCATTCTGAAATATAATGTTATAGTTTTTCTCATAGATGCGATTTATCAGGTTGAATAAAGAAGTTTCTTCTATTCCTACTTAATTTTTAAATAGGAGGGGATGTTGGGTTTTATCTGATGCTTTTTCTGAGTTTATTGAGATGATGTTTTTCTTATATTCTGTTAATATATAAGTTATGTATGTATGGCTATATGTGCTTAGTTGCTCAGTCATATCTGACTCTTTGTGATCCCATGGACTAAAGTCCACTAGGCTCCTCTGTCCATGAGATTCTCTGGGCAAGAATACTGGAGTGGGTTGCCATGCCTGCCTTCAGGGGATCTTCCCAACCCAGGGATGGAACCCAGGTCTCCTGCATTGTAGGCGGATTCTTTACTGCCTGACCCACCAGGGAAGCCAGGGAAGTTATATATAGCATGTGCTACATATATTACATATTATTCTGCTAATAATTCTATTATAATTTGTTTATGGTGAGATCTTGTATTCCTGGGATAAATCTCACTTGATCACAATGTACTATCTTTTTATATATTGTCAAATTTTATTTTCTAACTTTTAAGATGAATTTCCACATATATATTCATGAGGTCTATCGGTACACTATTTTCTATTCTTATAATGTCTTTCTTTTTATAATGTCTATGATGTAAGGTTTTGACAGTAGAGTAATGCTGGTCTCATAGAATGAGCTGAGACATGTCTCATCTTCAACTTTCTGAGTTTGTGTAAAATTTTTATTATTTATTCATTATTTTTGGTAGAATTCACAAATGAAGCCTGTGGACCTGGACCTGGAGTTTCCTTGTGAGTAGATTTTTAATTACAAATTCAACTTAAAAAATAGATACAGGGTTATTTAGCCTACCTATTTATTTTTTATTGTGGCAAAATACACATATCATAAATTGCCCTTTTAAAATTATTTTTAAGTATGCAGTTCAGTGGCATTAAGTATATTATCATGCAGCCATCACCACTATCCATTCCCAGAATATCTATTTCTTCTTGAGTGAGGTTTTGGAGTTTGTATTTTTTTAAAGGAATTTATCCATTTCATCTAAGTTGTCAAGTTTATTGGCATAAATTGTTCCTAATATTCCTTAATTATTTCTTTTCATATCTGCAGAGTCTATAGTGATGTTACCTCTTTCATTCCTCATGCTGGTAATTTTTGTCTGTTTTTTTTTTTCCCCTTGTCCAGTTTGGCTGTAGATGTATCAGTTGTGTGGGTCTTCTCAAACCTGCCAGAGATATATGTCTGATTCCTGAGTGGTCACATTAAAGTAATATCTGCAAAGCAATAGGCTCCTGCAGTCAGAGGCTCCCAATCAGCTTTTTATGATTTCACTCTTATACATGGACAACCAAGCATCACTAGGCATTTGAGAAAACTGCTAACATAGGAGAGCTAGACTGAGAGAAGAGACTACTCCAGAACACCAGAAGAGAAACAAGGGAACTGAAAAATTCTAATCATCTTCAGAGACTCAGAGTTTAAGATATTAAGCAACATATATATTGCATCCAAAGAACATGAACAGGATACTATTCTAAAAAGAACTATGAAAAGAAACAGCTTTTTAGCAAACAATTAAAAAATAAAATACAGAGAATATTCCTAGAAGGCAGAACTAAAATATCAAGACGATGTGAGAGAAAAGGATCCAAAGGAAATCCAGTGCTGGGTTATAGAAAGGAGATTCAGAAAGAATGGAGACCATGGAGAAGAAAAGTGAAATCAGTATTTCCCTGAGCTGAAGGATGTCATTAGCTTAAAAATGTTTGCTGAATATCCAGCACTATAGATGCCAAAAGATCTTTGCTCTAAAAGTTCATTGCACCAGGAACCAAGGATTCCTAAATACTTCTAAGTGAAAAACAAGTTACCAACAAGGGAAGGAGAATCATACTGGCGGTGGAGTTAGCAATACAGTTGCTTTTAACATTCTGAGGGAAATGGTTTCTAACCTAGAATTTTATATCTGGCAAAACTATCATTTCAGACATGGAAAAGTAAGAAAGTTTATTCCTTTTTATTTTTTTTTTTTGGAAGTTATTTGAGGATGTGCTAACACAAAATAAAGGTGTAAAACAAGAGAGTCAGGGATGAAAAAGCATATCCAACCCAGGAAAGCAGCTGAATCCCAGATGTTAACTGTATAGAGGCCTACACATTGGTGCAATAGGATGAAGGATCCTGGGCAATAGGTCTCTGAAATCAAGAAAACCTAACAGAATAGTTAACTAAATGTAGAGGTTGAAGAAAACAAAGACTGTGATGAAAGCCAGGAGTATACGTAAAAGGCCACTAAAAAACAAAAACAGGAAAAACAAAAAGCTGTAGGAGAAAGAAAAGGTAATTGTGGTACCTTTTATGGCTCAGCAGCGAACAGTTTTCATGTAGTCATGATAATAAATCCTGTTTATTAACTTTCAACATTTAGAATCAATATATAGGCAAAATTTGGAAAACATAATTATGGTTATGGGACAATGTGAATGCTATCAACCTTGATATTAAAAAAACAAACATACAGGTTAGAGTCTTTGGGAGCTACAAGGCAGGAAGAAAAGTTGAAGGTAGGGTCACTAAAACACCTTACTATATGTGTGTCAAAAGATACTCTCTAAAGTTGATGAAAAAATAAATAAATTTACAAAGGCATTAGCAGATTAAAAATAATTGATGTTGGGGAGGTGGGGCAGGGTGGTTTCCATTAGAGCGGGTAGGTGGTCCAAGAAGAAGCCTGTCAGCTTGTGGGGAGATGAGACGGTAACCAGGCAGAAAAATCGTTCAAATGGAACAGTGGTGGTGGCTCTGAGGAGTGAGGCTGGGGGTGTGGTATAGGGGATTCTTGCTTTTCAATCACTGAATAAGCTCTTCAGTACTATTTAACCATATGCATGTATTTCTTGGATAAAGTTAAAAAGAAATGTTGAGCTCCAGGGGTACTTCCCTGGTGGTCCAGTGGCTAAGACTCTGCCATCCCAATGCTGGAGGCCCAGGGTTTGATCCCTGGTCAGGGAACTAGATCCCACATTGCCACAACTCAGAGTTGGCATGCTGCAACTAAAGATTCCACATGCCACGACGAAGATTGACAGTCTTTATGAAGATTGAAGGCCTGGTGTAGCCAAATAAATATATTTTTAAAAGGTTGAGGCCAGCTATTGTCCAGGGACTGTGCTAAGGGCAGAGGACACAGTGATGAACATACACAATCTCTGCCCCTTGGAGCTTTCAAGCCTGTGGCTGTAACCACAGGAGAACCTCCAATCTCTATTTCATACTCCCACTTGACCCTCCAATTTCTATTTCTTACTCCCATTTCTCCTGAGTTCTAGACTTAAACTGCAGTCACTGATGACACATTTTTCCCTTAGGGGGCCTCAACTTCACTTTGTTTAAAACCCTATGGATTCCTTGTCAAAGCCTGAGATGAGTAGTTTGAATAGAATTCCCCTTCACTATTGTTATAACTAGGTGAGCTAGGGGCTCATCTCTTCCTAAAGACCTCCCAGACTCTACCCCAAGCCCCCCACCCCCCACAGCAGACCTCTATCTAAGTGCACAGCTTCTTGCTGACCCTCAGTGAGAGGTGGGTTGGGTGTGTGGTTTGCTTACTTTGAATCTCTGATCCTCTACACAGAGTCAGGCACAAGGTGGATTCTCAGCAAAAGTCTGTGCAAAGAATGGTTTCCTGGGACTTCGCTGGTGGTCCAGTGGTTAAGAATCTGCCTGTCAATGCAGGGGATATAAGTTCGATCCCTGGTCTGGGAAGATCCCATCTGCCATGGAGCAACTAAGCCCATGTGCCACAACTGCTGAGCCCGTGCTCTAGAGACCATGCTCTGCAACAAGAGAAGCCACCGCAACGGGAAGCCCGTGCGCCGTGGCTGGAGAGTAGCCCGCTTGCCACAACTAGAGAAAGCCTTTGCACAGCAATGAAGACTCGGTGCAGCCAAAACTAACTAACTAACTAAAATTATTTTAAAAGAGAATAGTTTCCTTATTCCTCTCACCCTATGAAACTCTTCAGATTATCTCCCATTTTTGGCCTCAAGTTCATGCTTTGGTGTCCAGACTCTAGGATGGCCAACACAGTTCTGCATGTTTGACCCATCTTCCTTTCCAATCTCTCATCTCTTGATAAGCTCCTCTCCCTGGTTTCTTTGTTTATCCTATCACCCCAGTTAGAGACCTGGGTCACTTGCAACCTCCTCACTTCCCCAGCTCCTGACTTTCCCACCACTGTTAATGACCTAGTGCACATCCCTTCTCCATCCCCACTGCCTCTCTCCTCTTCCGACACCAAAGTCAACACACACCCAGGACTCATGACCCCCTCCACACTCGGTGCTGAGTGCTTTGCATGCATTCAGCCCTCAGGGCCACATTCTGCACAGGTGGCCATGACTCTCCTCTCATAGATGAGGAAGTTTGCACAAGTCACACAGCTCTTAAGAACAGCACCACGACCTGAACACAAGTCAGACCGGCTCCAAACCCCGTGGTGCTACCCACTGTGCTGGCTGAAATTTCTCTAGGCCTCTAGCTGATATAATACAATATGGACCACTGATCCACATTCCCCCTGACCCCGGCCCCAACCTGGGCATCTCAATGACTGCAGAACAAGCCTGCTGCATCACACCTGCTCACATCCAGACTCTAGGGTGGCCTCAAAGATCCTGCATAGTCTGATCTCTGCCTTCTTTTTTCATCTCCTGGTATCCAGTTCCCTGCCTTGCCCCAAGCTCAAGAGGCCCTGGAACATGGAGGGAACTTTTGTGCCTCAGTGCCTTTGCACATGCTGTTTCTGATACTCAGAAAGTCTCTCTCCTGATAAAAATCCTACTCATTCCTGACAGCCCAACTCAAATCTCCAATGTCATTATCTCTGTGACATACCTGGCTGTCTAACCCACATTTTAATTTTTAGTTAACTCATTAGACTCAGGGCCTAGCACAGAGTAAGAGTAAGTGCTGGCAAATAATAAATGCTAGAGAGAGTGTGACGGAGAAGGCAATGGCACCCCACTCCAGCACTCTTGCCAGGAAAATCCCATGGACGGAGGAGCCTGGTGGGCTGCAGTCCATGGGGTTGCTAAGAGTCTGACACGACTGTGCGACTTCACTTTCACTTTTCACTTTCATGCATTGGAGAAGGAAATGGCAACCCACTCCAGTGTTCTTGCCTGGAGAATCCCAGGGATGGGGGAGCCTGGTGGGCTGCCATCTATGGGGTCGCACAGAGTTGGACACAACTGAGGCAACTTAGCAGCAGCAGCAGCAGAGAGGGTGTGAAGAAAAAAATTCCTCCTACGCTGTTTGTGGGAATGTAAATTGGTGCAGTCACCATTAAGAACAGTATGGAGATCGCTTAAAAAACTAAACATAGTGTTACCACAAGATCTTACAATTCCACCGGAGAACATCTGGAGAAGACTCTATTTTGAAATGATACCTGCACCCCAATGTTCATTACAGCATTTACAATACTCAAGACATGGACTCAACCTAAATGTTCATCAACAGATGAATGGATAAAGATGGTGTGGTATACACACACACATACACACACTGGAATAGTAGTCAGTCACAAAAAAGAATGAAATAATGGCATTCACAGTAACATGGATGAAGTGAGTGAAAATCTCTCAGTCGTGTCCAACTCTTCACGACCCCATGGACTATACAGTCCATGGAATTCTCCAGGCCAGAATACTGGAGTGGGTAGCCGTTCCCTTCTCAAGGGAACATAGATGGACCTAGAGATTACTACTGAAGAAGCCAGACAGAGAAAGACAAATATGATATGACTTATATGTGGAAACTAAAAAACAAACAAACAAATGAACTTATTTACAAAACAGAGACTCTCAGACACAGAAAACATATGGTTACCAAAGGGGAAAGCAACTTCCCTGATGGCTCAGGTGGTAAAAAACCTGCCTGCAATGCAAGAAACCTGAGCTTGATTCCTGGGTTGGGAAGATGCCCTGGAGAAGGAAATGGCAGCCCATTCCAGTATTCTGGCTTGGAGCATCCCATGGACAGAGGAACCTGGTAGGCTATATAGTCCGTGGGGTTGCAAAGAACTGAAAAGCATTGAGCAACTAACACTTTCCCTTTCAAGGGGGTGGGTGGGTAAGAATAACATGCACACTACTATATATTAAAATAGATAACCAACCACCAGCTGTATAGCACAGGGAACTATACTCAATATTTTGCAATAACCTATAAGAGAAAAGGATCTGAAAAAAATATATATATATATACATCACTGAATCATTGTGTTGTACACCTGAAATCAACACATTGTAAATCAACAATACTTCAATTAAAAATACAATAAAATACAGTTCTCTAAGATTAAAAAACAGGAAAAAGAGAAGGGGATGCAATAAGCATTGCAGGAGTGATTTACGATGTCTGCATCAATTTGTTTGTTGAGGGGAAAGCTGTTCTCTGGTTGTTGATTTTTGGCACGTTTTGAAGGCTGGCCCATGTCGTCCTGGGAGAGAAAGTTCTGAGAAGAAAGCCTCCAATCCGGGGGTGGGGGAGATCTGGGCCCCCTTGTTAGAAACCTGGGAGATCCAGGGCCCTCAGGGGAAACCATCTTTGTTTAAGGGTACAGAGAGAAGTGCAAAGCACAACGGAGGGCCTCAGTGAAATATCTGTTGAAGCACACTGCCTTTCTCTGCAAAAGCCTCAAGCACCAACCACGGAAACACTTGATTTGATTTGGAGCGGGGGTGTTTCCTCTGCAGTTTGGGGTAATTCATATATCGCTTCCTGGGCACAAGGCCACCGCCCCTCATCCGCGGGGACCGCGGGGGTCTGGCTGGGGGTCGACCTTCCTCTCCGGCGCC
The DNA here is from genome assembly GCF_032405125.1 of Capricornis sumatraensis. Taxonomy (NCBI): domain Eukaryota; kingdom Metazoa; phylum Chordata; class Mammalia; order Artiodactyla; family Bovidae; genus Capricornis; species Capricornis sumatraensis. Next base: position 95,038,203 of record NC_091076.1, read on the forward strand.
CGCCCGCCTCGGCCAATCCCCGCCCCCCGAGCCCCTACCTCACTTTCACTTTTCCCGCCCGGCCCCGCCCCTGCCCCGCCGAGCGCCGCCCGCTCCCACCTGTCACCCCCATGCTGACCGAGACTCTGTACTGGAGGCGGGAGCGGGCTGGTGGCTGCTGCCCCTCCGCCTCCAGTGCGCTCTTTGGTGGCAGGCTGTCCGGGGCGGTAGAGATGCGGGGGGTGCGGTGGGGTAGACGGGGGAGCCGGTGCCTGTGATGTCGCTGCCTCTGTGACGTCCCTGACCCGAGCCCCGCGGCGTGTGGGTGGGCTTGGCAGTTGGTGGAGGAGTCTTCCAGAGAATGGGGCTCCTCCTTGCGGCGCAGCCGGAGCTCCTCCTTGGGAGATATCCAGGAGGCGCTGCTCTCTGCTGCCGGCCCAGATGGGTAGACGATGGAGACTGGTAAGCCTGAGGTCTGCTGGGCTGAGCTTTGATCTGCCCTGGGCACACTGGCATAAGGCCGCTGCACCTTCTGCGTGCCCAGGATCTTCCAAGCTGCTGAGCTTGCCACCTTTGCCCAAAGGTATACACATGTATCTGTGCACACGAACTTGGACATAGATTCCTGCTGTAGAGCCAGATTAGACGAGGCACCCTGTGTGCCAGTGACATCCATCCTGGGCTTCTGTCCCAGCGCCAGGGAATCTACTTTGGGAAAGTCATCTCTGAGCACGTGCAGACACCCAGCTGGCTGGAAAGGCTGGCAGTTCAGGCCCATTCCCAGTCCAGTTCCCTGGGAGCCAGGCCTCAGGGACAGAGGAGTGAGTGGGACAGTCTTGGTTCTGGGCATGCAGTCTGCCGCCACTACCCCACTCCCCTCAGCCTGGCACCGTTTGGCCAGGGACTTCCCAGCTGTCACCATGTGGGGCATCTTGTCTGACTTGTCTGGATGGATAGCCTAGAGGTAGGACTGGAAGTGTCACTGGGAGGAGTGGTGGGAAAGGGCTGAAAACAGTCTGCCCAGGGTGGGGCAAGATTGGATAAGATACCATCAAGAAGCCAGAGGGAGGCAGCTGGTAGGATGTGAGGTTCAGGGCATAGGCAGGAGGGAGTGGAGACAACCACGGTCCAGAGACACTTGTCATTACCTCAAACTTTATTGCTTACAAAGTCATCTACCATTCCAACGCTGCAGTGCGCATGCTGCAGCTCTTCACATCCTGGGGGCTGGGAGTCTCTCCCTGGGGAGGAGTAATGGCTAAATGTGGATAGCTGGGCAAAGGCCACCTGGCAAGGTGTGGGGTCGAGCTTCTCCCCAGATGGAATCTCAGGGGATACCCCCTTACCCCTCAATAATTCACAGTTGATTAATGCTACATGAGTCCTGATCAGCTGCCCCCCAAAAGAAGAGGCTGGCCTCGGGGCAGCGGCGGGGGGGCACATCTTAAGGAAATCTGGAGGAGGTTTGAGGGGTCACATGCATGAAGAAGGGTCAAGAACTCAGTCCCTTCCCCCATCTCCTGGCTTGCTTGTGCCCATGCAGAACCGCTGGCCTGCCCTCCTGGAGGGCAGCCATGAAAGTGCTTTGAGGTCATCAGAGTGCAAAGTGCCGTTGGCGGTGCCCTGGAGACCAGGGGCGGCAGGGTCAGAGTGTCCCGGGAGGCTCGTGTGAGGGTGTGGAGGGCCGGGGCCTGGCTAACAGAAGCGCCCGCGTCAGGTGCTTTCTGCGGAGTCGATCGCGCTCTGTCCTCAGAGCGCTCCTGTTGGGTAGGCCTCATGTCGCCCTCCATTCCCACAGCTGAGCGAGCTGAGTGCCAGCTGGGGCAGGGGCAGTGCTGGGCCTGCGGCTGGGCTCGGGGCCTGCTGCTCCGGGGCAGACTGGGGCTGGTGGCAAAGGGGCACGTGCTTGGGGGCTGAGAACCGTGTCACTTGAATGCCTTCTCTGGTTCTTCTGAAGCTGACCTCTGCTCAGGGCCTGAGTCGCGGAATCCTGAGGAGTGGCATTCTCTCCCAGGGAGACCCCTCCCTGGGAGACCCCCACGTCAGGCGTTTCTCCCTCCCTGGCCTGAAAAGCTCCTAGTGCTAGAAGAGGGGTTGGTGGCCAGGCACAGCCGGACAAGGGGGTCAGAGGGGCCCCTCCATGAACGCAAGGGGAGGCACACCTGCCGCCCCAGTCCTGGCCTGGGCCTGGGGGAATCGTTAGACGCTCACACCTGCCTGGAAACCGAGGGACGGCTCACCCCCCTCTCCTGACCTGGGCCAGAAGCCGCTCTCCCCTGACTGCCAGCAGGTAGCCACTGATCCTAACGCGGTCAGGCCAGCTTGTCGGGACCAAGGCAGAGAAGACCCTCTGTTCCTCGTGGGAAGGCCTCCTGTCTTCCTCCTCCTCTCCTGTGGGCTCAGGCAGAACCCAGGTGGAAGATCCCGGGAGGTGCTCTGCTGGCACCGCCTTTCTGCTGCCAGCCCCTGGTCCCACCGTTGAGCCACGGGCTGGCAGAGCTCCGGGAGCAGGCAGAGCCTGTGTCTCAGGGCAGCACTGAGCACCGAGAAGGAAGGCCGCTTCTGGCCGAGTGGAGCCAGTGGTGGAAGGCTGCTTAGGGCCTGTTCTCCAGCTGGCCGTGCTTGACCCTCCAGCTCCAGGCGAAGCTGCCGTCTGGGGCCAGGGTGCACTGCAAATCGATGCCTGAGTCCGGCACCTCCATGTCGTAGCGCACGGGCTGCCCGTCCTTGGTCACCAAGCTGAAGGCTGCAGCTGGGATCTGGGGGCAGAGCAAACCAGGGGGCCTGAGAGCGGCTGGGGTGCTGAAGGGTCCCAGCAGAGCAGAGCTGATGGCTTCCTGCTACACTGGGAGACACTTCCCTCCAACGCAGCAGGCAGCCTTGGAGTATTATCTGCCTTTCATTCTGGAAGACTTGGAGAATCTCACCCAGCCCAAGTGGGTGGGGATCCTGAGGACCCCTCAGTCACCACTGCCAGTCTTGCCCTGGGACCCGGGGGGCGGGGGGGCGGACATCACAGGGCCAACTATTTCCTTTGGTGCCATGTCTACTTATTCAAAAGCTTCCTTCCTGGAGGACTGAGCTAGGCACACTGGATTCTGGGAGTCTTCCCCTCAGCAGGCACCTGCCCCTTACCTGGCTGCTGATGCCCGTTGCAATGTCTCCCACCTTGGCCCGGTGGAATTCCCGGATGTGCAGGTGTTCGCCATTGAGAGACTGTATTTGGACTTTCACACCTAGAAGTCAGGCAGGGTGACCATCAGGAGAGTGGCTGCAAGCTCCCTAAGGCGCCCTAGGGAGGGGGAAGCAGGGTGGCTGAAGAAGCTGCAGAGATGGCTTTAGGATGGCACAATGCAAAGGGCTAAGGTTGGCTCCTGTGTGGAAGCAGTATTCCAGCTTATACACAAAAACCAGAAAGGAACTGGAAGCAAAGATTCTTAAATTGGGTTGTGGGCAACTTAGATGGTAAGGTTCCCTGAGGTGGGACAGCCTCTGGCCAGGCGTGGGGCTTGATGCCATGAGTCACACTGGCCCTGGAAAGGCCAGGGAACTGTGTGCTGATTAAACCCTTGTTCTATCAAAATCACAGATTGACCTCTGCAACCACACTTGAAAACAAAAAAGTTCCACATGTGCTGGCTTTCTCATCTTCCGACTTCAAATCCCAGAGGAGGATCTCAGGAAACCTATTGCTAAGCTCTGTATTTTTTCTTCTATTTTTTGGCCACACCCCATGGCATGTGGGATCTGTTTCCTGACCAGGAATTGAATTTGCACCTCCTGCATGGAAGGCAGTCTTAACCACTGGACCACTGGGCAAGTAGCTCTTGCTGAGTTCTTGATTAAAATGCTCATGGGCTCCTGTTTTTCCCTTTCCCTTCAGAAGTTCAGGTTTTTGAGTCCAAGCCAGGAGAGACTGCTCTCTACCCCCAGCTAGAGGCTTCTGGGACTCCATCAGCTGCCCATGAGGGGCCATGGTCCTTCACTGCCCCGTAAGGACAGGCTCTGAGTTTAGTTTACTCTAAACTGACTCAGTGGCCAGGCACCTCAAGTTCTGGGTGCCAGGTACCTTCCTCCTCTCCCGTCCCTACCCTCAGACTCCCCAGTCCCAGGCAGAGATCAGGGGACTGTACCGTTGAAATAGCTTGGTGTGTCAGTGGGCCGCCCCCGGGCCAGCACCATGTTCCAACTGGAGCTGCGGGCCTCCGCCTGGCTGCTCCACGAGTGCACGCCGGAACTCAGTGTGTCCCGTGAGCTCTGAGAAGCCTTGGACGGGTTCTAAAACGAGAGTGGGCACAGACTCAGGTCCCTGGGCTCAGGGAACCTTCTCTGGCCTTGGTCTGCTTTGGCGAGGAAGTGCTCCTGGCTTGGGCTGGAGGAAGGTGACGATTATTCTCTATGGGGACTAAAGCCCCGCCTTTCCCCTCACTATCTTAGTCACCAAACCAGTCCTGCATTCCCAGGTATGCTGGAGATGGACTGTTTCATTCTGAGAAACCAGGACCCCCCAGCCCCAACGAGGACCCCTCCCGTAAGAAAGGGGCGACCCTATCACCTGCCCTTTACCCTCTACCTGCACTGAATACCTCCACGGGGTGGACACAAAGCCACCAGCCCTGTGCCCGGGCTCCTGGTCCATGGCCCACGGCCCACTCACCTTCTCACTGTCGTCTGACAGGGAGAGGCTGTCGACGCTGAGGCATGAGAGGATCTGCTCCTGCTCCTCCAGGGAGAACGGCTGGGACAGGCTGTTCAGAAATAACTCTGCAGAGAGAAGCAGAAAATGACTGTGAAGGACCGGGAGGGGTCTGGGCTCACTGCACGGATCGCTGAGCCCAGAGTGGGGGCTGGCTATGGAGAGGATGAAGCCAAGGCCTTGGGGCAGGGCCCAGGCCTATGTCCAGGGCCCTGGTGGCCACAGCTGCCCATACCTATCTCCAGCTGCTGTAGCTCCTGCTCAGGAAAGGTTGCCTTTCGCTCGGGGGAGCTGGGGCTCCTGGCGGGGGCCGGATCCAGGGAGGACAGGGGCAGTGGGTCCCATGTCCCAGACTCCTCCTTGCCCCAGTGCAGGCTGGGCGACTTGCTCTGCTCTGGGGGGTCTGGAGGTAGAGGAGGCTGGAGCTTAGGGGCCCCGCCTGCTGCGTCCTTAGCCGGCTGCAGCCCTGGGGCCCCTGGTGAGAGCTCCCCTGGCGGGGCATGCAGGGTCTGGTGAGGGTGGCCTTGGCTTGGCAGTGGGTGGGCTTGGAGTGGCAGTGGATGTCTTGGTTCTTTGTACTCTCCTCTCCAGGGACTCCTCAGACCTCCCACTACAAAACAGAGAGGACACGTGGTGAGGAGGGAACGGGCCAGGCCGGGTGGCCTTTCCTGAGCAGAGAAGCACCAGAAGTGGGCAGGGAGGGTGGTCCCTTGCCCAGCCAGGACATGATTTCAGAGGGCGCTGCGTGGTCTTCACAGGAGGCTTCTTTCTTAAGGTGGGTCCTCTCACGAAAATAGAACAGTATTTCTTTTATTCCATTTTCCTTCCAGGTAACAGTTGGAAATTAAAAAATTATAGAATTGGCTCCAGAGAAGGACTTTGTTAATATTAATAGTATTATAAAGGGAAGACTTAAAAATAGCTCTGGGGTAATGCCCACTCATAGCTTCTAGGAGAATGGGCCTCGATGACCCTCTGTGTCTTACCCTTCCCTTCCCGACAGTCAGTGCTTCCTGAGGGGGCACTATCTCTCTGGAGTGGGGGGGCAGTTCAGCCATTATAAATGGGGGGGCCATTTTATCTACCATCTACGTTTGGGGTGGGGGCCATGCAAGGTGTCTCTCCTGTTTTACTCAATCCCTATCCGTTCTCCTCACCACTGCCTTTCAAGTCCTAACACTTCCCTCCCTTGCCACCCCACTGACATTCTATCTTCAGGAGACATCACAAGTCCAATATGTCACTTTAGGTCTCACTGAATTCTTGCTAAGTGTGTGCTGTTTTTATTTATCGATTTTTAATTTACACAAACGGCACTGTATTCTAGGCCTTGCTCTCTTGGTCCCTGCTTCACCAGGCACTATAGTTTTAAGATCCAGCCAGGTTGCCCTGTGAACACCGAGGTGCTTTTACTGCTGTGGGTGCTGCGTGGAGCATCCCGCACCCCACCCCACCCCACCCCACTCCCACCACTGGCCTCTTCGTGTTCCCAAGGAGGGACACCCAACTGCGCCCATCTCCCCTCCCACAAATGACACTCTAATGTACATCCCCAGGTGTGTCCCTCATGGATCTGGGCAGAGTTTCTTTGGCGATGTGCCCGGAGTAGGGTGCAGGGTCCCAGGTCTGCAGACATCTGTCTGAGTGCGGCCAGGTGCCCTCCAGCAGAGCCTATGGGCCACTGTCCCATATAGTTGGCACCGCCAGCTTTCTGACTTTCTCCCACACAGATGGCTAGAAAGTGATACCTGGCTTTATTTCACATTCTCTGATACTAATGAGTTCAAGCCCCCTTTATATGTTGTGACCTCATTCCCCCATCTCCTGAGCATGGCCTCTGCATCAAGGTACAGTACTAAGCACTTGGACTCACGTGACCTCAGTCTTCCTAACAGGCCTGAGGTTGGTGCCATGCCCACGCTCTAGATGGGGAAGCCAAGGCTCTGAGATGTTGAGTATCTTGTTCTTGACCACCACACGACCCCACCGGCTCTCTCTCTCCCCGCAGCCAGCGCGGGGCTCTTACCATGCTGCAGCGCCAGGCTGACCTTCCCCCCCAGCTCCACTGCAGATGCTCGGTGGACCGGCTCTTTCCTGAGCCCCTCCTGGATGGCCTGGGCCGTGAGCGGGGCACAGGAGGCCGGGATCTCCCTCACAGGTGGAGGCTCACTGGCAATCTGGGGGTCAAAAGGCAACATATGAGACTCGCCTCCCCATCACTTCCTTTTCTTGCTGCTCCCCACTCTCCCCTGTCCTGCTGTGCTGGGGTCAATCAAAAGGACTAGAGTGGCCTGGTCTAGAGTGAGGGCTGGGGCTTTTCCGAGAAGAAGGGGAAAGGGGCTTAGGTAGGACAGAACAGAGCAGGAGGCGAGGTGCCCATACCCCCCAGGCACCCACGACCCCCACAACCCTCAGGAGGACAGGCGGGGGTGGCCTGGGCTGTGGACACAAGAGAGCCCTGAACCATGAACTCAAGAAGACCCTTCACCCAGGATCTGCCCTCGGACCCTCAAATTTGGGTAGCCAAGAATGTAAGTCAGGATCCCACATCTCTGATGAGGCCCTTGCTTGCTCCTGCCTGCCACTGAAGGGCGGCCGACACGGGAGGCGCCACCAAGCCTGCAGCCTGGGCCCCTGGCCCTGCTGGCCGTCCCAGGTGCTCTCACGGACCTTGAGGCAGAGCGGTCCTCGGAAGTACTGGGTCCAGGGGTGGCAGCCGTTGAGCATGTGCAGCATCATGCAACAGCTGCTCCAGACGTCCACCTTGGCGTCGCAGGGCTTGCCCATCACCACCTCTGGCGCCATGTGGGTCTCTGTACCGGGGATGTAGTCCCCTGCGGAGGTGAGGTGAGGCAGAAAAGGCGACTGTGAGCTCTGATGGGCGGAAGCCTCGGCTATGACCACCCCAGTCAGCTCCTGATATACCTCGACTCTGTCTCAAAGTACTGTAAGTAGAGAGAAAGCCTCCAGATCCAACTTGCTGGGGATAAGCCAAGGTGGGGATTGTGCTGGGGACAGGAACAAAGAATATATCATCTAACACACGGGCTCTGAATGTCTGCGGTGGTCCAGTGGTTGAGAGTCTGCCTACCAGTGCAGGGGACATAGTTCGATCCCCAGTCCAGGAAGATTCCATATACCATGGAGCAACTAAGCCTGTGCACCACAATGATAGAAGCCTGCACGTTAGAGCCTGCGCTCCACAACAAGAGCTGTCACCACAATGGGAAGCCCAGCCCGCGCACAGCTAAGAAGAGAGACCCCTGCTTATCGCAAATGGAGAAAGTCTATGCAGTGATGAAGACCCAGCACAGCCAAAAATAAATAAATAAGTGAATTAAAAAACCCATTGGCGCTGCCATTTGGAGCAAACTCTCAAAATGCCTTCTAAAAGGGGGGAGGGATTAATAGTATGATGTTCCTGAAATTTTAGTAACTTAAAAAAAAAAAGGAAAAAAACCTTATATGCATAAAAGATTAGAAAGACTGATGCCAGATGTGAATACTGTTGTTTTTCTGGTGGTTTGTGTTTCTTATTTTTGTTTAGCTCTACTTTCTGTGAAAGATATTAGAAAAGATATTTTTATAATAAGATATATATGTACATATTATATAATATATTAAAGTTAATATATGATATCAATATATATAATATATATGATATAAAAGATATTTTATAATATAACTCTATAGTTATTTCAAAGTGGAAAGCAGGTATCTGTGTTCAAATTACATCTCCAGAATTATCAAGAGTCCTTTGACAACAAAGAATCACTTCTCAAAGATTGCTTTTCCTTTGGTCAAAATGAAATAATTTTATGCTAAAGCTATAAATAAAAAGCAGGGCACAAAACTGTGTTATGATGACCTTAACTATATAGAGAAAAGTACCCAAAAAATTATGAATAAGGAAAGACCTGGAGGGAATTATCTAAAATATTCATGATTATATTTCTGGGCAAGAGGAATGGTAAGAACTTTTCCTCCCCTTCCAAACCACTTAACACTGTAGTTATCTAATATTTTACTGTGGACAAGGATTCTTTTAATAATCAGAAAAATATGTTAAAAACAGGCATTTCTCCAGCTACAAAGCATAGGCCCCTTGGTCAGCCATCTCATTCTGCTTTGCAAAACCGAGCTCTCAGAGGCGAGGGAGGGCTGAGCTCACAGGCTGGGAGCATAGCTCCCCCGTAAAGGCTGGTCAAGGGGCCTGGAGCCCTGGGGGTTCGGAGACAGCAGACCTTGGACCTTGGCTGTGGCACCCAGCTTCTTTTGTTCCCTCCTCTGTGTAACAAAAACATCAGAAGCAAGCACCTGACATGCATGATTGCATTTAAGCTTAACAACAAAAGCCTCATAACCCAGGGTGGTTGTGGGGCTGAAGAATCTTCATGGACTTAAAGTGCTCACCTCTCTGACTGCCATTAAGGAAGGTACAGGAGAAGGCCCAGGGCTAATGCTTAGTGAAGGCTGCCCGGCTGTTATCTTTGGGGGAAGGGGTGGGGGGCAGGGCATACCTGTGAGCAAAGACTTCCCCAGGCCGTCGGGTTGAAGGCACACAGCGTGGCCAAAGTCGCAGAGGGCTGCACGGCTCCCATCACTGGACAGGAGCACGTTGTCGGCTGCCAGGCCACCCCGGGGAAGAAGAGGAACAGGTGAGTCACCGAGGGCCCCGGCCCAATTTGAACCTCCGGCGGGGCAGTTTTCTGGCTGACCCTACGTGGCAGCTGCAGCTTCTGATTAGTTTCATTAGTCATGGAGGGAGGGGGGAGGCAGGGATCAGTTCAGGCTGGAGGCAGGCAGCAGGCAGGCTCTCAGAGGGTGAGGGGATATGGCCACTCAGCCTTGCTACCCTCCCCTCCCATGGTCACCAGTAAGCAGGAGCTTGACTAGTGTTCCCTGTGGGCATCAGCCACTGGAAGTCACAGTGCCAGGCTGAGGGCTGGGAGAACACATTCTCCTTTCCTGCTGGCTCAGCCCACCCACCTTGATGCAGGCACAGAAGATCTGGGAGGAAGCAGGCATGATGGGGCGAGGTAAGAGCCCAACAGGGACCAGGGCCACGGGTGCCCTGAGCCTTACCTTTCACATCTCCGTGTAGAATCCTGCGGGTATGGAGGTATTCCAGCCCTTCCAGCGCCTGGCCCAGGTAGTAAAGGGCCCGGTCCTCTGGCAGACAGCCTTTCTGCTTTATAAGCTGGCCTAGCGAACCACCTAGGAGATCAATGGCTGGTCTTTACATGGAGCTCTTCCAGGCCTCCAAGTCAGCCAAGGGCAAGAGACTTCAAACGGCAGGTGGTAGAAAGCAGGCCTTTCTTGCTGATGTCATGAGGTCAAGGGTTTAAAAATGGATTGACTGGGGACAAGGTTAACCTGGGCAAGAATTGGAGAAACTCTTGGCTCTGACTCTGAAGGGAGAAAGAGTGGCCCCTGGCTCCTTACCTTCCAGCAGTTCCATGAAGATGTTGACCCAAGGCCCTTCCTTCACAGCTCCATACAAAGGGACGATTCTGGGGGAGGTCAATCCTGCACATGCCATCAACTCCTCGGCCCGAAATACTTCGACTCGCACCTGAAGGGCCCAGAGGTGGGTGGGAGTCAAGCTGAAGGTCCGGGGTTGGTTCCCTGGGTTCCTATTTGGACCCTTGGAGCTCCCTACATGGAGACCATGGATGGGCCTGGTGATGATTCCAAGGCCAGGCAGGGCCCTGAAGGGCCTGCTGGACACTTAGAAACTAAAGCGTGAACCCTGGGGTGGTCAGGGTCAATGCCTAGCACTTGACTAAAGTTCTACAGTGCTTATGTTTATGGAAACAGTCACACAAAAACGACAGTCCTTATCCAGGCCCCTGGCATGCTGCTCACCCTCAGATCTGCTGAACACAGAACTTTCCTTCCCCCAGCTCAAATGTCCAGACAGTTTCTAGGTTATGGGACCTTTTGTTTATCAACATCCACGTCTTAAGATGCTTCTGTAGCCAGAGCTGGGACAGCCAAGATTCTGGCTCTGTCAGTGCCTCTGGATCCTCAGCATCCTCCTCAGCACTTAGTATTCGCTGATAATTGTTTGCCTTTCCCCCTGAGCACTAAAATGTCCATGTAGATGCAACAGTGCTTGTTTATTCTGTTTGCAGCTGTTTCCCCAGGATCTGGGCATAGGAGAGGATTCTCCTACGGGGAGGGGCTTGGCCCAGGCCCCACCTGCAATGGACTGGCAGGCTGGGGACCACCCACTCCTCTGTAGGGACCAGTGTGGCATGGAGGGAAGAAATAGGCCTTGGATACAAGCATCCTGGGCTGAGACCCTGGCTTGGCAGTTTCTAAAGGTGGATCACTTCTTCTAAGCCATGTGTGAATGGTGGGGGCAGTGGCCTCTGCTCCTGTGTAGGGTAGGGGTTTGGAGGGGTGATAACCAGCACTAGGCCTCAGAGGGTGCTCAGGTATGGTAGCTCCTGCCTCCTCCCTCCAGCTCAAATGAGAGCCGCTTAATAAATGCTTATACTTCCTACAACAGAGACTTGTTTTTCCTTCCGGCTGCAGTTGGCTTGCCTGTTATCCCCGAGAAGTGCCACCAGGGGGCGGGAGTGGTAACAACACTAGCCAGGAAGCAGTCGGTCAGGGTCTGGCAGTCTTCTTCGGAGACCTGCTGACTTGTGCGGCTTTTGGACTTTTGCCTATCAGTGGAAAATGTCTCTCTTCTGATTACTTGCAGAATATCTGGTTGATCATCTTGCACGAACTTTGACTCTCTGTCAGTGTTTCCAGCTCTGAACCTGAATTGGAACTAATTTGTCGACAGGACTTGTATTAGCAAACGTCTTTCACCCTATTGCTCCCAAACTGTGAGGTGAAGCGCGCACCACAGAGAGCTCACAAGGGGAACAGTGATGGTGGGACATCTGGGAACACCACCTAGACTACTAGCCTGAGATAATTCGGTTTCAATGGCTGCACTGCATTCTTTTGAGGATGTATCTTTGTGAAGATAGGTTTTTGGAGGCTGCTGTGACAAAAAGGTTCTTTAGGGGGATAGTGTGGAGCAGGATGTGAAGGGGATGGTGTCCAGTGATTTCAAAGGTGGAGAAGTTGTGCGTGCCCAACAGGATATACATTCCGTTAGTAATTATGGTTGTTTAAGAAGGAAATTTATCTTTCCATTTATGTGTGTTGTTATGCAAAGGGTTACTAGATTGTTAGGATAAAGACTTATTACTTGACCCAATTATTTAACAGATGAAACTTGCTTTAGTCTGGGGCACCTTGAACAAAATGAAATGAAGGGCTGTGAACCAAGGAAGTCTGGAAGCTTAGGCTTAAATTCTGAAGAAATCCGTAAGTCTTTCAGAGTACCCCAGTGATATTAAAACCCTTCCCAACCACTCTGATCAAAGGGAGTTGGAAGGGACACTTCAAAATACAAGGTGTGTTAGAAGTCTGGGGCAGCTCTAGGGAGAGCAGGTTGAAAGGATGCTCTCAAGGGAGAAAGGTTGCCCTTCTAATCCAGGCCAGCTGCCCATCTGGCCACCTTTTCTCTCTGGACTTCAGTGTCCTCATCTGTACAGTGAGGGCTGGACTCTGATGAGTATGTTAATGAGAACTAATATTTAATGCCCACTTAACAGATTCCAGGGACTGTGCTCAGCACTTTATTCATCGTTTGCATCTTACAATAGACTCGGAGGTGATAGCATCTCATTTTATAGACAAAGAAGCTGAAGATCAGACCGGTGACCTGCTCAAGGTCACGGGATATGAAGGGGCAGAGCTGGGGTCTCGGGCGGGGGTAAGCCTCACTCCAGAGCTGCCAACTCCATACCTTGCTGAAGGCTGTTCCAGGGGTATTAGCTTTTACATCCTGGACATTTTTTACTGAAGTTCAAGAGCATGCATGCCCAGGTGGAAGAATGGTCAGCAATCACCTAACTGCCAAATCCACAGGCCATTTCCCTCTGCTTAACTGCCCGCACGCTTTATACCAGGGGTCTCTCTTTCCTTCTTGGGACACTCCCTCTTGTTTTCTTTAGTATTCATATTCATTTTATTTCACCAGTAAATACAAGGGAATAAAAGCAATTCTATAAGTTCTTTTAAAGATCTCAGGAACAATAATATGTGAGCGCCATATAGTTTTGTCCTTTATTTCCTCATCGTCATGGAGACAGTCTCCTCTTGGTCCTTGTGCTGATTTCCTCAACACTCATCCTGGCTGACTTTACCCACGTGCCCGGCTGATGGCTGCTTCTACCACCTTTCCACCAGGTAAGTGTCCACCCCCGTTACAATCCGAGCTCCTTCAGGTCAGGCGTGTGGACCCCACACCTCTGTCCCCAGCCCGGGCCTAGCATCTGGCACAGAGCAGGGGCTTGGTAACAACAGCTGGCTGGACTTGGCCAAAGCCACTCTAACCCAGATCAGGGCAGAGCAACAGGAGGCTCCTAGAACTCCACGCTCCAGCCAGACATGCTCAAATGAACTGTTCTTAACCCTCTTTGGGCCACAGGCCCCTGTGAAAATCTGGTGAATAAAAAGTGTGTGTGGGTCCACCCACACCACGTGTGGAATACAATTCCAGGAGTTCGTGAATCTTATGAATGAACTGACTAGGATTAGAACTTCTACACTGACTGTTAAAAAGCACTAGACAGGTGTCTATCACCAGTGAGGAAATCTGTCCATGATCCACTGTTGCATGAAAATACATGGTACAGAACAAATGAGTGCAACCTCATTTTAATAAAAGTCATAACTACATGTTTATATATGCATTTCAAAGGCTGGTTACCTCAGAAGAGGACTGGGGGACAGAGAGACTTGGTTTTGGGGGTATCATTATTTTATAATGCGTCTCTATTAATTTGAAAGCAAAAGTAAGATCAAACAAAATCTTAAAAAACCCCAAAACTGGACATTAAAGCCTGGGTGTGCAACCAATTAGCATCTGACCTGGGGCCAGCAGGGTGCTGACATCCTCATGTGATGCTCCACATCCTGGATCCTCCCTGGGGAGCATCAGAGGGTGTGCAGACTTGCTCTGACCCTGTGTGCACTTTGACCTGTGATCCTTGGCCCTCACCCTCCACCCCTACCCTCCTGGCAGAGATCTGTTTCTCAGATCTTCCAGCTAAAAATGCTAAAGGAAACCTTCCTTACTCCCCTTCCCTGGAGAGAAAGGAGCGGGGGAGGTCTGCCTGACCAAAGGCAGCTGTGGGCCACCCAAAGCCAACCCTGCTGAGGTCCTGGACTGGGGGGAGGCAGAGGTCCGAGGGGCCGGCTCTGGGGGGCTTGAGCAGCAGGTCTGGGCCTGGCAAGTCCGCACATTGTGCTTGGAGCTTGTCTGGCTGCCCTGGGGAGGTGAGGAGTGGAGTCCCTGTCCTCTTCTACTATATTAGGGTTGTTTACCTTGTTGCCTGGGACTCTGAGAACCTCAGCAGGGCAACAGCTGAGAAGCCTGGTGACTAAGCTCCCCAGCACAGGCGTTCATCTCCAGGATACTTCACACTCTCTTGCCCTCCTCCCACCCGCCTCTCAGGAGGGACAGCTGAGCCTTCTCTGGTGGCTTGGGGAGGCGACTGCAGCTGAGGAGGTCAGGCACGTGGCCCTGGCATCCCAGTGGGAGATGATGACCCATGCTGGCAAGAACTAAGCACGTGCTTTGGTCAGTGGTGGGGTGGGCAGGGGTGGAGCTGGCTTATTTGACACAGTGTGTCTGAAGTTTGGGGTAATACCTAAGGATAGTCCCCTCTCTCAACCCATTGCCCGAGGCCCAGACTCTCCAGCTTTAACACCTGGTCACGCACCAGCCATGGAAGCCAGCCCTGTTCACATCACAATCCCCTCACCCCTTAAAGTCGCAGGCACCCAAGACAGTGGCGCCAGCAGTGTCCACTCTGCGTGGGGCCTGAGCAGGCTGGACCTGCCTGTTCTGGCTATTTGGCCCCCTTCCTTTGGGGCCTGAAAAAAAGCCATCTGGAAACAAGGTCCATCTTTGAATTAGCTTATTTCACGCTGCCCATGGGCCAAGGAAATGGCCTGTGGAAATGTTTCTGATTTCCACCTTAGGAAGTCTTTGGGGCTAGCCCTTATTCTTAGCTGAATTTAAGGTCAAGGGCAAGGTGGCTTCCAATTAAGGTGAGGGGAAGAGTTGGGGTAGGAGAAAGGATATCTGAAGGAGAGGAGGACTGACACCCTCCAAGGTTTGCTGGGCCTGGACAGTGTGATTTGACAGAAGGAGGCCTCGGGCCTAGGCCCGGCTGTGGGGCTGTGGGCAGGGTGCAGGCCCTCTTTGGCCTCCAGTCCTAACATCACAGAGAGGAGGGAGCGGGAGACGTGACTCCGGCCTCTGCCTCTAATTCAAACCCTAGAAGCGCGAGTCTTCCTCCCCTGCCCCTTCTCAACGAGAGGGTCAAAGCCAAACTCCGTAGTTGGGTAAACCTGTGTGCTTAGTCACTTCAGTTGTGTCCGACTCTCTGTGACCCCATTGTCCATGGGGTTCTCCAGGCAAGAATACTGGAGTGGGTTGCCATTTCCTTCTCCAGTGATAAGTATGAAGTGAGTGAAGTGAAGTGGCTCAGTCGTGTCTGACTCTTTGCGACCCCATGGCCTGCAGCCTACCAGGCTCCTCCGTGCATGGGATTCTCCAGGCAAGAGTACAGGGGTGGGGTGCCATTTACCTGGGGCTCTCACTAAGTCTCATTGCCTCCTATCGTCCATCTCCCAGGACTGATTACATCCAGTCAACAGGAGGCAGAGTCAGATCTGTCTCCCAAAGGGCTCCTGTCAGGGGGCTTCTCTTAGGGAGGCTCCTGTTAGGGGGAGACTGTGCTCTCGCCATTACCTTGCTATCCGCTGTGAAGTTTAAGACTTTCAGCTCAGTATGAATTTCGTGACAATCCAATCATCTTCCCGGTTTTGACTTGCCCAAGGGGCCTGGCATCAGAAGGGGCCCAGGCTGCACACATAGCCTCACGCTCCCTCTCACATACACACACACCAAGTGCAGCTCCCGGGCAGGGACATGAGACCGGGACTGTCTCCCCTTCCAGTGCCAGCTGACCCAGGGCAGCCAGGATAGCCAGGCTCCATTAAAGAGAGTCAGACCCATGGTCAACCTGTGACTAACCCTGAAAGAAGGCAGAGGGAAGGTGATGGGCCTCCGGCCCCTGCCCTCCTCAGCCTCGGAGCCCAGCATACCTTTTTGACGGCACACTGGAAGCCGGTCTGCTTGTCCTCCATCCTGTGGACCTCTCCAAAGGAGCCTCTGCCCAGGCAGGGCTGGCGCGTGGCCCAGTGGACCTCCTCTCGGTACTCATAATCCACCGGCTTGAGTTTCTGGGGTTGGCAGGAGAGAGAGGCAGGTTTCAGTGGCCAGGGCAGTGGAGGGATGAAGGTTACAGTGAGGAAGGCTTGCCAGCTGGTGGCCCATGCCAGGCTGCTGGGCTGAGCTGAGCCCTCACAACAGAAGACACCAACTGGTCACAGGCAGGGCTTGGGGTCAGCGGAGGGTGGGGTGAAGTGGGGGGGACAGGACTACCAGAGAGGGGGTGATAGGAATCAGGCGAAGGCAAAGGAGAGCTTCATGGTCTGCCTGAGGCAAGCTGATCCTTGCAATGAAAAAACCTCCTCCCCAGATTTGTGGTTGTGGGACAGAAATGAAATTGTCAACGACCTTGACTGTGAAAAAACATGACTTCAGCTAAAAGGTAAAAGAAAGGGAAGGACAACGAAGAGGGGCAGAAGACAAGGGATAATGTCAGAGTTGGATGGGATTAACATCCAGAAATCTAAGTTTGGGAAAATCATGTAATGTTACAAAGTTATCCAGTAAACTAGAGAGGGAGAAACAAAGCTATGACAAACCTAGACGGCACATTAAAAAGCAGAGACACCACTTTGCCGACAAAGACCTATATAGTCAAAGCAATGATTTTTCCAGTGGTCACGTACGAATGTGAGAGCTGGACCATAAAGAAAGCAGAGAGCCGAAGAATTGATACTTTCAAATTGTGGTGTTGGAGAAGACTTTCGTGAGTCTTTTGGACAAGCAAGGAGATCAAACCAGTCAATACCAGGAAATCAACCCTGAATATTCATTGGAAGGACTGATGCTGAAGCTCCAATACTTTGGCCACCTGATGCAAAGAACTGACTCATTAGAAAAGACCCTGATGCTGGGAAAGATTGAGGGCAGGAGGAGAAGGGGACGACAGAGCGTGAGATGGTTGGAGGGCATCATTGACTCAATGGACATGAGTTTGAGCAAACTCTGGGAGATGGTGAAGGACAGGGAAGCCTGGTGTGCTGCAGTCATGGGGTCACAAAGAGTCAGACACGACTTAGTGACTGAACAACAAGAGGAGGAAGGTGAAGGAAAGGGGGAAGCGAAGATGGGCGGCCCTGGAGGCGGAGGTGGAGGAGGTGGTGATGGCATGTGTCCGTGTGTTTGGGGACTACTTGCCTCAATGAGTAGGACCCCCTCGCTGTCCTCAGTTTCGGGGCTGGGCGCCTGGGGCCTGGAGCCCCCCACTGACCAGGTCTTGGCCAGGCTGGCCAGGCTGTGGGGCTGGCCGGAGCTCACGCTGCCTTGCAGGGCGTGTACCAGGTACTCCTCCACGGACAGCTTGTCCCTTGAGCCACGAGACGGGCAGTTGGGCTTCAGGTGAGGGCTGGGCAGGGGCTTCTGGCTGTCTATACAGGCCAGTCTGCCCAGGTGAGGGCCAGGCAGGGGCTGCTGGTCGTCTACACAGTTTGCCAGTTTGCCAAGGAAGAAGGACTCTAGCGGGTGAGGCTTCCAGGGCTGGAGAGGGTGGAACGGGAAGGGGTGAGGCAGCCTGCTGTAGGGGAAAGGCTGGGGCAGGGGGCCGGCGTCCTGTGGGTGGTGGACTTTCCACACGTGGTTCAGACACTGCAGGGGGCTGATCAGTTTGTGGAGTTCTGGTCGAGGCAGCGCTGGCCGCAGGCCCTCCCCGAGCTTCTTAAACCAGAGCTGACCAAGGTCTGGCTCCTTCAGAGGCTTGGTGAACTGTGGCACATTTCTAACATATGGAGGACCCAGTGGAGACTCATCTTCCTGCAGGGGAAACACAGTGTTAGGACACGGAGCTGTGGTCAGGGTGTAGGCCTTCTGCAGGCCCTGAGCCGGACATGGAGGTTGGGGTGGGGGGAGGCCTCACCTGCACCGGGATTGTGCAGCTCTCCTGCTCAGGGGTCCTGGGGAGGGGTTTGGCTAAGGCCACCCCTGCCTGAGCAGGGGACTTGGAGCTCTTCTTCTTGCGTTTCTTGCGGGCTTTGCTGCGGCGCTTCCCCTTCCAGCACACACGGGCCATTTTGCCCTCAGTCGAGTGGGCCACATTGTTGGGGATCTGATCAAGACTCTCGGACTGGCTGTCAGACAGACACAGACATGGCGTCTGGGTGTGAGGAGGTGTAGGTAACTCTGCGATGGACTCACAGAGACCCGAGGTCACATCCCAGCTTAGTCAGGACTTGTGGGAATGAGGGACAGTTGCTGAGCCCCAAGGACGGTCCGGGTCCTCACTGGTAAAGAGGAGGTAGTCTCTTCTGCCAGGTGGTGTGGGGATGGGGTTTAAATGAAACAGCTCATTTAAAAAGGCGACCTGGGGGGCTTCCCTGGTGGCTGAGTGGTGTACAGTCCACCTGCTGGTGCGGGAGACGTGGGTTTGATCCCTGGTCTGGGGGGATCCCACGTGCTACGGTGCAACTATAGAGCAACTACAGAGCCTGCCCTCTGGAGCCCGGGAACCGCAGCTACTGAGCCCACACACCACGACCACTGAAGCCCTAGCGCCTTAGAGCCCGTGCTCCACAGCAGGAGAAGCTGCTGCAATGAGAAGCCTGCACATTGCAACTAGAGAGTAGCCCCCTGCTTGCTCCAACTAGAGAAAAGGCCGTGTAGCATCGAAGACTCAGCACAGCCAAAAATAAATAAATAATAATTAAAAAAAATAAGGCTACCTCGGTGCCTGGTCCCAAGGTAAGCCTCTGATAAACAGTGGTTATTACTAAGGTGAGAGGCTACACATTGCTCTTTTGATGTGGATGGAGAGAGACTAGGGGGACTGCCCATGGAGAGGGCCCAGAAGGGGGCATGTGGCTCAGAAGGCCACACCCCATGGCAGGCATTCTCAGCTCTGTGTTGGTTTCTGTGGCCTCTGGAGCAAGGACAGTTGATGTTGGTCACCTCCACTCCCACCAGCCCTGGGCCACCGGGCTCCCCCAGGAATGCGAGGAGTGGCATAAACAGACACCTTGCCCAGGCTGGTGCCTGGGTACCAGGGGAGCCCGCCCTGCTCTGACAGCTGGAGGCTGAGCATCACCGTGGCTCTAACTTGGCTCTCGCCCCTCTGGATATCAAGGTCCTGGTGGCCCTTCTGAAAGGGCTGCTGCCAAACAGCTGTGGAGCCAACCACGGCCTCAGCTGCTCTCCCATGGCCTCGTCTCCTGCCCGAGGCCGGAGAGGGAGGCCGACTCGCCCCAGTTCTGGGGATTGCTAGAGGCCTGGGGGTTTCTCAGGCAGCGGAGAGAAGTGAGTCCAACAGAAACCTCCAACCCTGGGTCAAAAGGCATCGGGCTGGCATAAGGAATCTGACCAAACAGGGAGCATTTCTTGGTTCAAGGCCAGGTGCCCTCCTAAAACCTTTTCATCACTAGTGGTTCCCAAACTCCAGTGATAAAGGAAGTCTGCCTGGGGAGAGAGGAGGACCTATGTCCAGCTTTGACCTCCAGTTGCCAAGAACCAGTCTTTGGGGCTGGGGAACCTCACTGGGGAGCCTCACTCAGCCTCCTTTCCACAGGGCCAGTGAGCTGCGAGTCTGCCCCTGCCTGTTTCCAAGTCCTCATCCCTCCCTGGGTGTGTCTCACAGGGGGAAGGACATGGGAGGTTTCTCCCCAAGTAGCTTCTCTGGGCCTGCACTTGTGGTCACGCACCAGTGGCAAGGTGCCTCCTGTTCCCAGCACCTCCCTACTGATGGGAACTGAGGGGAGCATCAAGGGCTCTGCAGAGAATACAAATAAAACGTCAAGCTGATATGACCCAGAGGCAGTCATCCACACTCTGGGAGCAGCTTTTGAAAAGCTTATTTGGCTGGGAGAGCGGCTCAGCCAGGAAGCCTGGGTGGGTTCCAAGAGCCAAACCACAGGTGCTGAAGGCGGGAGCCAGGGGTCATTCGGGAGCGGCTGGGGCGAGCAGCTGGGGTGGGGACGCCACTGCTGTGTCAGCTCGGGGCGCCCCACTCAGGCTGACCGATTTACCTGTACTGTTTCGAGCCAGCGATGAAGATCCGTTCTGAAAAGGTGGGGCTGAACTCTTGGCTGTTCTCACCTTTTAATTAAAGGAAAAGGGGTTGGACGAGCAGAAAGGAGAAAGGGGGATTCGGCACTTAGGAGAGTGGCACTTTGCAGATGCCTTCCTGGCCACTCCTCTCTCCCGTGGCTTACCACCTCTCATGGTGACCTCACTCTGCCCTCCCAGCCTGGGGGTCAAGGGCACTGGGCATGCCTACAACATGGGATCATTTAAGGGCACCCACCCCACTTCACACACTGTGAGGTGTAAGTGAGATGGTCCATATAAAACACTCGACCCGGTGCCTGGCACATGGCTCAGTATATACTATTACATACATGTGTGGGTTGAACTACCATAACCATGCCACTCTGCTTCAATTTTTATTGTCTCATCTCTCGTCAAAGACCAGCCAGAAGGAAGCAGAAGATGCGGGGAAGGATGGATGTACGTGGGAAAATACCGTCACCAGAGGTTGGTCTCACCAGGCTCCACCCCAGAGACTTCCTGGGGTGGAGGGAAGGTGTGGGGAGGGAGGGGACTCCTGGCCCTACCCGCCCCCTTGGGAGTTTCTCAGGCTCTGGCAGCAGAGCCATCTCTGAGCCATCTTGAGGTCTTGTGAGCGGAAGCAGAAGGACCAGACCGGACCTCAGCCTGCTCTGCAGGCCTGAGGGCAGGTGTTCATCCTTTGGGGTGGGGGCCGCCTTGAGGTGGAAGTGGTGAAGAGCCTAAGACCCCAGAGCAGCTTTCTGGGAGACCTGGCCTTTCCTGTCTGGGCCTCTCCAGAGATGCTCAGGCTGCCTGAGGTCCCAGCAGAAGGCAGAGGGCCTGCCTGATGACCCTGCAGACTCCCCAGCACCTTGGAGCCCACGTATCCCTGCCTCCCAGCTACCTTCCCCTGCTTTGGTCACCATGGGCAACGCCTCCCTTCCTGTGTGTCCCTCCCTGGCACTGTCCTAGCTCCCATGTCACACTGATTCCTGGCTTAACCCCCAGTCCTATCTTGTGAGTGTCTCCTATGGTGGTCACCCTGACCTCCCTCTTCCACAAGGGGACCCTGAGCCCAGCCCTACCCGTGGCCAACCACCCTTGTCCATAAGCTGTGCCCACCCTCTCTCTCTGCACCCCCAACCCTGCCCTGAAGCCAGGGGCTCTTACACTCAGCCTGGGCGATGATGGAGATGGCAGCCGGCCCAGCCTCGGAGCCGTCCTTGGCTGTGCCTTTGGTGATCACGTCATTCAGGATCTCCCACTTCCCGCAGAACACGGGGCTCTTCTCCACGGCCTCCAGCTTGTGGACGGAGCTCTGTTTCTTCCCCATCACCTGTGTCTTCTCCTTGGCTTTGGCGAACTCCTTCTGCTGCCCGACCGTGGAGCCGGGGGCGCCGGGGCAGGCCATTTCCATCACTGCCATCTCCCAGGCTCACGCTCACCCTGCGAGAGAGACAACACGCAAAGCAGGTCACCCCTAGATCCCAGGGCAGGCTGCAGAGGGAGGAGAAAAGCAAGGGGCAGAGAGGCTTTGCCCTCTCAGGCCACATGTATTTATCCTCCAAATGATCCAAATGGCAACCTCGCCACAGTCTCATGTGGGGTGACCCCCCTGGCCCTACCAGCTCTTCCCCTCCACTTCACAAGAACTCTAGTCCACCTCCTCTGGGACAGCTGTGGATCAATGCCTGGGTTGGTTCTTTCTTGCCTTTGTAAATAATGGCTGAGTCGTCTTCTGCTGTTTGTTTTGTGGTGAACTTTGCTTCCGCAGAACAGGGTGGTGGATCCCATACTCCAAAGCTATTAGTCACCTCACCGATTCTGCACAAGCCTTGCCTTCTTAGATACATGCCTGCGCCACCCATTGAGGGCTTTTCTCCAAGTGGAGAGAATCGAGGTTTGGTTTTGTTCCCAAGTTACAGGTAGAGGTATGCGTGTACATATGTGAGTGCATATGATGTGTGTATATATACATATAGACATGCATGCACGTGTGTATATATATAGATGTGTGTGTCTATTTAAATATACACACATTATATAGAGACACATATGAAATCCTGTAAAACCTAAAAACCATGCAAGCAGCAACACCAGAACTTGGCTCCTTCCCTGAGCTGCATCTGTTTGTGGCTTTCCAGAAGGGACTGACATGCTTCCTTCTGTAATGTCCATACTCACTTGCTGAAAACCTCTTTCGGGTATCGTTTTTCTTTCAGGCAACATTAGTAATGGAATTTCTATTACAGCCCACGCACCCCACCACCAACTGACACCTCTAGAAATATGAGGACAAAGCACAAGAATTCATCTCTCTCTGGGCTCCATCTCCCCCAGCTCTGCATTCCCACAGAGCCAGATGGGAGAGAGAAAGTACTGTTGTGACAATCTGTGCAAAGAGCACGCAGGCTGGAGTGGTCACAAAAGAGAACAGCGCTGCCCTGAGATTGTTTGCAGTTGGGAAGTTTTTTAAAGACTGGGGCTCTGAACTCCCAAGGGCAGTGCCCTACTGGGTCATGACTTGTTTGCGACAAAGCCTAAGAAGGCATTGATTGCAGACACTTTCATAAATGCTCTTTGATGGTAGGTTGGTCCTCAGGCTGCTGCTAACAGATGAGGTCTTCTCTGCGGTAGCTCCATTCATCCTGAATCACGCCTCCGTCTGCTCTTAAGGGATGAAGACAGACAGCGGGAAGCCAGGCCTCTATACCTCTGCCCTTTTGCCTGATGAGGCTGGAAGCTTCCAAGAGACCGTGGGACACTGGGAAACTCTAGGCTGAAACCTCCTGCCTACAGCATCTGCCTCACCACAGCAGACACAAAAGGCTGAAGCAGCTTGACTGGGGTGTGGGGGTGGGGGAAGGTTTGTCGGTTGCTATGAATTTGATGCCCACATCTCTGCCTTCAGGGGCTTGCTAGCTTTGAACTCAGAGTGGTTCCAGCTTTCAGCCTGGATGCCGGTGTGGTCCTGCAGGCTGGATGCTCAGGCGGCTGAATGGGTGGCCTCACTGTTTCTTGATGACCTTAAGCCTGAGGGGTGCTCTGACTTCAATTAGGTGAAAGCCCTCCAAGGCTGGTGTTCTACTTGTAAGGGTACTTTCATCCCACTCCACACCTCTGCAGCCCCTGTCCATCTCCAAAAGGCCTTGATCCAGGGCCTAGAGTAGGGCCTACCTCTCTCAGCCTCTTTATAAGAGAAACAAGATCTTACAAACAGACCCCCAGTGCTCCAAACCTAACAATATTAGAGGTATGCCTACAGGGACACTGCTTCAGTCTCCTCATTTTTATGGAGGCCTAATTAGGCGGAGACTTGCCGGAGATCACCAGTCTGCATGGGGCTGTGTGGAGCCGGGCCTACTGGGCTGTGCTGTCCACTCCCCAGTCCCTGGGCTGCAGGCAAGGGGGGATGTCATGGGCCTCCCTGGGCAGAAGGCTCCTGAGGGCAGAGGTGGTGTCCCTGGTGTGCAGCAGAGCAGGGCACAGGGGGTGCTGGCTGCAGGAGGGAATTGAGGATGATGCTGGGAAGCTTAGGATGAAGAGAGAGTTTCACTGTGCGGCGAGAGGAATGGCCAGTGGTCAGTCTTGTTCTGAGGCACCCTGCTGTTTAGAGCCTAGCTGCACTCGGGCTCACGTGGCCTTTCCTGCCTGACATGGCTCACCCGGAGCTGGCGCTCCTCCAGACAGGCTGTGGGGCGCCCCTCCTCCACGAGCTGTCCTTTCACCTTGGTGGCTGGGTGGGCAGCTGGCCAGGGGCCCTGGTCTTTCCTCTGTGAGCACTCTAGGCACCCCATCCCAGAGAAACCGAGGCCAAGGCAGCCGAGGTCGGGGCTGCCTCCTCTGCAGTGCCCTGATGACTCACCCGGCAGCCTGACAGGCAGAGAGAGGAACAAGGGAGCCTGAGAAGCTAACCCAGCAGCTGACTGCTGAACCTGTGAAGGGCACAGGGAAAACAGGCTGCCCCTCGCCTCCCAGGGGCGCGAAATCACGGCCTGGGAGTTGCACGGCTTCTCCTGTGTCTGCCTTTCCGGTGCCACATGACCATGACTCAGACTCTCATCGACTGTCTCCAAGTTCAAGAGGCTATTCTCAGGACACTGGCCGGACAGCAGCGCTCGACATATATACACGCTCGCTTCCTCACTCCCTCCCCGCTTCCACGTGGGTCCTGATCGAGAAAAAGTGGGGTTCTGCACTAAGCCTGGGACTGCTGGTTGGGTGGGCCTGCCCAGCTCTGGGCTTTGGGCCCCGGCTTGCTGCCCCAGCCTGGAGCCCTGCAGCTCTGCCCCTTCTCTCGCTCCTGCAGCTCGCGGGAAGTGAGGACTAAGTGGGAGCCTGCTGTGTTTCTGCCTTTGAAGGCAAGTCAAAATCCTGATCCATTACTCAGCTGGACGCTCTCCACAGCTCCACTCAGGCCTTAGATGCACTCTTCCCTCCGCTCCATGTGTCAGAGCCGAGGATGTGAGCAGCGGCAACAGCCACACCCGCTCAGCTCACTCACACACAAGGGGAAGGGAAAGGGGCAGAACTAAGTCAGTATTCTTGTAGGGCCTGAGCCACGTGCACAGCCTGTCCTCTCTTCTGTGGGGCTTCCATGGCCCCCGGAGGGGCCTGGGGGTAGGAATGATGGGGAGAGCACCAGGTCAACCCCTGGGCAGGTGTGTGTGACACACCTGCGGTGGACAAGGCTCCTGGGCTCCAGCTCAGTTCCCTCTCCAGCTTAGTAAAGATCTGTCCAAGCTGAGGAGTTCTCAACGTGGGTTCAAGGATGGCTTCAGGGAGGTCTGGGAACCCTAGGAACTTTATTGGTGTTTCTCCAGGGAAGAGGTCCATAGGTTTCATCACATTTCCCAAGGGTCTGACATTCCTCAGAAGGTTGTTCTAGTCTCCCCAGAAGACCAAGGCCAAGGCTAAACGGCTGATTCTGGCTCAATTCTTCTATGCTAAGGAAGAGCTCACTAAGGCAGTGCTATCCTACCTAAGTTACAATAACTAGATGGGCTCTCAAACGTACTTGCCTAGGTCTACTGAGTCAGTCACTGGGCATTAGGCCCAGAATCTGTACTTCTGACAAGTTCTCTGGATGACTCTAATGCCCAGTGGCCAGGGACTGCCATCCGACCCCTGCTCTATACTGTCAGGCTGCACTGTCAATACGGCAGCCACTGGCCACATGGCTATTTACATTTATTTTACTTTTCTATTTCTCTTTTACTTTGTATTGGAGGCTTTCCTGGTGGCTCGGATGGTAAAGAATCTGCCTGCAATGTAGGAGACCTGGGTTTGATCCCTGGATGGGAAAGATCTCCTGGAGAAGGGAATGGCAACCCACTCCAGTATTCTTGCCTAGAGAATCCCATGGACAGAGGAGCATGGAAGGCTCTTTGTATTGGAGTATAGCTGATTACCAAAGTTGTGATAGTTTCACATAGACAGCAAAGGGACTCAGCCATGCACATACATGTATCCATTCTCCCCCAAACTCCTTTCCCATTCAGGCTGTCACACAGCATTGAGCAGAGTTCCCTGTGCTGTACGGTAGGTGACATTCAAATCAATTCATTTAAAATAAAATTTAAAAATCAGTTCTTCAGTTATCCTAGCTACCATATAGTAGCGTTCACACAGAATACCTCTATCACTGTAGAAAGTGCTATTAGACAGCTCCTGCCTGAGACCATTTCAGCAATGCTTTCTCTGACAGCATACTTTCTCTTCCTAGGATTCTCGGATGGGGATAGGGTTTAGATGAAATGATTGCTTGATTAAACTGGGAGGCACAGAGTAATGTTTAAAATTTTGATCTTCAGTGGTGATGACCTTTCTAAAATGTATCATATTTCAGTTCCCTGTTTTAGTAAGGACAGTAAAAACAGCAGATTGGGGACCAGAAGATACGAGTTCTAGCTGTGGAAGCTTTTTATTAAAAAGCAACAGGATCATTTTTATTAAAAGAAATCATACCTCAACCTTCACAATATGAAAGACCTGGAAACGTGCAACTGACACGTAACTCAAATTAGAGAAAGCTGCTCTGCTGAAGGTGGGCAAGGGCCCCACACACTCAGCTTGCCTCCGTCCACCAAGGACCTCTCCAACATCCTAGGTCTTCAAGGAAAAGAGTTTGAAAACTACTGACCTAGGAAATCATTTGAGGTTCCTTCTAGTTCCCCAAATGCCACTGACTTGTCAGGGTTTTTGAAGGCTAGAGGACTTCGATTCAGAATGATAGTTAATATTTCCTAAGCACCGTCATTACTAGTGTCAATTTCAGAATGAAAACTCAGGTTTAGAGAAGTTCAGCAGCCTGCCAAAACAGTCACACGGTGACAAACTGCAGAGGTGCAGCTGCACTCGAGGTGCTGCCTCTCCAGTTAGCTTGCTTGGCTAGGAGACGATGCTGAATCAAAGTTCATTCCCTTACCCGTGACCAAGCTCATGCGCACCATCACTGAGACAACGGGACTTCTCTGTTTCAGCACCATACAGCCAGCCCATCAAGCCTCACCTAAGGCATTCAATACTTTAAGCCTTGGTTTGCTGTATATCAAACAGAAATATAGGGCCATGTACAAAATGTCCACTGAGGGGCCAGAGCAGACGAGGGCAAATCCCTCTCATGATATTTCATCTGGAAGCAAAAACTTGTCCTTCTCTGAATGCCCAGAGGAGACAAATAGCAGAAGTAGAATGACTCAACTTCCTTAATAAGATATTAGTTGAAAACCAATCTCTTTCTGCTGCTTCCTCTTTTAAGCCTTCAGCTTGCCTGGCTACTAGGCCACACTGGGCCAGCCTCTGCCTATCAAGAACAAGGGGTGTGCAGGAAGGGGAACCAAGGGCAAGTGCTGGGCAGAGTGAGCTGGCCAGGCAAAACAGCCATCTGGCCAGGCGGACCCAGAGATCCCCATGCATCCCCCAGGCCCCCTTCCTGCCCTGCCGACCCTCCCCAAGCCCCTGCCCTCAGTCACTGTTTCAGTCGCAATGGTCCTTTCACTTGCCTGAGCAGCAATGGGTAAGCTTTGGCTTTTTTCCTCTGCTCACTTTGCTCTTCTGTAAAGAGCGTCTCCTTCCTTTATCACTGCTATCTGTCCAGATCTCACCTGTCTTTTATAACCTGTCTCCTCAATGAAGCCTTTGCTAGCATGCTCCTGCATTCGCACGCCAGATAATCAATGAGAGCCTCCTAAGTGCCAAGGGCTGTAACAGTCACCACCATTCATTAAAGGCCTCTGTGCTGGGCATGTGTTAGGTGCTTTATCCATGTTATTGATGAACAACCACCCGGCAGGGTTGATGATATTTTTCATATGAAACTAAGGCTCTGAGAGGTAAGTTACCTGCAGAAACAAATGAGGCCCAATTTATACAACTAGAGCATCAACGCGCTTTTAAAGCTGAAGCTGGGACACTCCGGGACCTTCCCTGGGAACCTAAGCATCCTCATTTCCTTTCCAGGATAAAAACCTGTTGGCAAAGGCACCTGGAACTCTAGGAATTGAGCGATATTACTACCCATGTCCATATTACTACTCCTATTTTACCCGCAGGGTCTGCTCACTGTTGGTAATAATTTCTTAGCCTGTGTAGGCAGGAAGCACAAGAACGAAAAATGAGGGATCTCATCACTAAGGGCTGGCTCAGCAGTAAACTGCTCAAACTTCTGGTGGAGTTACACCAGTTCCTGGGAATGTTACCATTTTTAACTAGTTAAGTTTTAACAGGTCATTTCATTTTCTTAAAATGATTAAAAAAAAAAAAACAAAACCCACACAATACATGCACAAAAGAACCAGCGTTCCAGGAAAGATAGCACCACCTTCACTGAAAGAAGCACTGAAGGATGTGCTTTTGGAAGCAGAAAAGTAAATCGGAGTAGAATGGGCTGCGAGAAACAACGGTAGGCACAGAGATTGATACGATGCTAGTCAATTTAAGCAACAATTGAATGTTTAAAAAAGATCAGTTTAAACCACTTTAAAACATTAAGTTTTAGGGAATTTCCTGGTGGTCCAGAAGTTAGGACCCAGTGCTTTCACTGTCACAGCCCAGGTTCAATCCCTGGTCAAAGAACCAAGGTCCTACAAGCTGCAAGGCAAAATAAAAAAAAATTTTTTTTTTAAAAAACACATAAACTTCTCTCTAGTTCTATTTACTTCAACACAAAACATTAAGTTTTAGATAATACAGATAAGAAAGAAGGGTGGGGTGGGTTGTCCAGTGGGTAGAGTGATATGAGCTTTGCTATTTTGTGAAAGTTACATATGAATATTTTACATTTCATCAGAAAAAAACTATAAGTATGTATGTTAAAATTTAAGAGTAACTAACTATAAGAATAGTAATACAAGTCAGTTTCCAAAGCAAAAGTGTAAAGAAGGAAAAACAGAAAACTTGATCACTCTAACAAAAGGCAGGGAAAGAAGGAAAAAAGAAGCAAAGAAAAAGGACAGTAAGTATAAAATGAGAACACAAGTTATGGTGGCAAAAATAAGCCAAAGTATCAATATGTCATTAATCACAAAACACACAAATAGATGAAGACTGCTTCACATTAAAAGCCAGACAATCAGGATTTTAAAAGACCCAGCTAGATGCTAACTAAAAGAGACAAAACAAAATTATACAGAAAGATTGTGAACAAAGGATGAAAAGAGATATGCCAGGCCAATACTCACTAAAACATGTATTATTAATAGCAGACAAAATACTTCAAACAGAAAGATATAACAATCACTTATATGCCCACAAGAAAGCACCTCTAAATCCAGAAGCAGATTGAAGCTTTCTGGATGAGGAAGGTCTTGCCTTTAGAGTGTCCTGTCACATTGCAGAGAATCGCAGGATCTTCTAGCACAGCGCTCTTTGAACATGTACTGGTCTCCTGGGTGTAGAGCCAGTGCTGAGTGCGGGGTGTATGCTGAGGAAGAAGACAGAGCCCCTTGAGGAGCTTACAGTCTCCTGGGGAAAGAGACAAGTAGCTCCTTACAATACAGCGATGCGATGACGGGCATGGACACACCGAGATGCAGTGGGAACACATGGACAGACTGCTAGCCCCGCCTGCTGGAGATCAGGAAAGGCTTCCTAAAGCAGGGGACACCCAGAGTGGGTCTCAAGGGTTGAGCAAGAAGTTCTCAAGAAAAAGGAGTGGGTGTTCCAAGCAGGAGAGGGGGGTTTGATCCCTGGGTCAGGAAGATCCCGTGGAGAAGGAAATGGCAACCCACTCCAGTATTCTTGCTTTGGAAATCCCACGGACAGAGGAGTCTGGTGGGCTACAGTCCATGGGGTCACAAAGAGATAGACATGTCTGAGTGACTAAACATTCCAAATTGAGGGGGCGGCAAAAGTTAAGGAACAAAATGAGTCTCTGTAGGAATTAACAGCTTGAGGTTGCTGGTGAGCAAAGCTTGTCAGGAGCTGCAGGAGATGAGGCTGCAGATGGAGTTCAGGTACCAGACCATGGGACTGTGCTTGATCCTGATCCACCCCCAGGGGTGAAACTCTCAGCAGAGCGAGAGGAGTCTAATTCAGGGGCAGGGTTCCAGGTGGAGGAGCTTCAAGGGTAGGGGCAGATGGTGGAGACTGGGCGTTGAATGAAAACCCTGCCACTGGGACAGAACCCACTCCCTCACCTGCCCAGCCTGGGCCGATAAAGTCACAAGTTACAGGCCTCTGTAGGGCTGGCGAATTTCCCTTTGGCAGAGAGATGAAGTGGGCACTGGGATCTAGAAATAAGACATTGCAGGAAGGAATGAAACTCAGCTGCAGGAATCTCAAAACCTGCCTCCTCGCCAGCTTGCGGCCTGCTTCCCAGGAGAGCAATTTCTGCCTAAGCATTTCCCATTAAAGAGGAAATGAAATGTGAATGTACATTAATCATTAAAATCTTACAGGTCAGTTATAAAAAATAAATCTGCCATGCCCACAAAACTCAGTCTCGCTGCCAATTCCATAGGTCACACTGCCGGGTAGATGAAATGTGTGGAATAACATTTATGCCCATCCCCAGTTCCCACCACATGTCAATGTTAACTAGCCCCACGTGTGCTGAAACACTGCTGTCTCCAGCCCTTTCCAGTGTTTAAGGCACGAAATCACCGCACACCTGTTCTATTAGCACAGGCCTTACCCACTTTCAGCTTCTCCCTGACCCCTCCCACCCCACACTGAGGCCAAGCTAATCTCCACTCATCATGTCCTTAAGATAACCTCAAGCTGAAAGACATCTGTTGGCTGTGCACGGCTTACGGCCCGGTCCCAACTCTGTGGTCCATAATCTCTCACCACTGTTTCCCTAAACACAGGGTTTGGCTTTGGCCAGTCTGAGCTCTCCAGACCCTGCTGGCTACTCAGATCTACAGTCTCCGTGTGCGCCTCGTCCTTGTGTGGCCACCCTGCCCATCCTGCTTATCCTTCCCAGGCGAAGCTCGGCCTCCCACCTCCAGGAAGTCCCTTCTGTTGGCACCCGGCCTCCTTGTTCTTCTCACCCTTATTCCCTTTACTTATCACATGAAGTAATGTAGATAAAAGAACTCTAAATATGATAAATCATCATACACCAAGGGAAGATAGCCATTTGTGCACACAACTCCAGAACTGTAATCTAGGAGGTATGGAGCATGTATGGAGAAATACAGGAAAAGATGTACAAAGATGTTCAGTATATCTTTATAACAGTAAAACACTCGGATAACAATGTCTAATTACATGAGGATAATATTAAATAAGTCATGGCACAGCCATTAGAAACGTTTACAAATAATATTTGCCTATATGGAAAAATGCTTATGGCATACAATGTTAACATAAAAAGGATACAGAATCATATACTCTTGAAAGTCCCTTGGACAGCAAGGAAATCAAACCAGTCAATCCTAAAGGAAATCAACCCTGAATATTCATTGGAAGGACTGATGCTGAAGCTGAAGTTCTAATACTTTGGCCACCTGACTCAAAGAGCCGACTTACTGGAAAAGACCCTGATATTGGGAAAGATTGAAGGCAGAAAGAGAAGGGGAAGACAGAGGATGAGATGGTTGGATGGCATCACCGATTCAATGGACGTGAGTTTGAGCAAACTCTGGGAGATGGTGAAGGACAGGGAAGCCTGGTGTGCTACAGTCCATGGGGTCACAAAGAGTTGGACACAACTGAGCAACTCAACAACAACATGATTCCACCTAGCATGTGTCTGTCGGAGAAGGCAATGGCACCCCACTCCAGTACTCTTGCCTGGAAAATCCCATGGATGGAGGAGCCTGGTAGGCTGCAGTCCATGGGGTCTCCAACAGTCGGATACGACTGAGCGACTTCACTTTCACGCATTGGAGAAGGAAATGGCAACCCACTCCAGTGTTCTTGCCTGGAGAATCCCAGGGACGGGGGAGCCTGGTGGGCTGCTGTCTATGGGGTTGCACAGAGTCGGACACGACTGAGGCGACTTAGCAGCAGCAGCAGCAGCATGTGTCTGTATATTTTAACAACATTTATAAAAATGTAGACACTGAGCACAGATATGCAGCAATGGTTCTCCCTTGGTGGTGTTTTAATATTCTTTATACTTCTCTGACATTTTCACTTTTTTTTTTTTTCCGCAGTGAGCAGGTACTACTTTTCTTAGTCTTCATTTTTCTTTTTTGGTCATGCCATGCTGCTTGTGGGATCTTAGTTTTCTGACCAGGGATAGAACCTGGACCCTTGGTAGTGAAAGTGCAGAGCCCTAACCACTAGACTGCCAGGGAATTCCCTCCGTCTTCATTTTTTTAACAGATGTTTCCAAGTGGCAAAAATAAAATACAGAAAAGATATACAATGAGAAATATAAGTCCCTCCCACCCTTCTCCCATTCTTCTGAGGGGATCCCATTACCTATTTCTTACATGTCCCTCTAGAGATGCTCTCTCTGGGGTATTACTTTTATGGTGGAACCAAGCTATAACTAAAAGAGGGTCTCTTGATATGGAATGAGGCGTCGGGTCCACATTTGTAACCCCCACCTGCACACACAGACACACAGACACACACACACACAGAGGAAACCTTGCCAGAACGCCTGGGGCTGGTCAGTGAGTTCTGGCCACAGGGCTGCGAACACAGAAGCTGGAGATGGGTAAGCTCGTCCCTCCTGGTTTTGGTTTCCATTTCACCCCTCTTCTTGTTCTCCCCTGGGGACTGTGAGTTTCATTTGCAGTGACTCAAGAAGCAGGAGGGTGCTCACAGATGGTTCTGCCAGCCGTCCCCAGCTCTGGTGGCCAGTGCTTCCCTGCTTTTAATTTATAACCATCCAGTGACAAGTTTAACGCAGTGGCGAAGATGCCAGATGTAAGGCATGCTCGTGGGCACGTGTGGCCCTATAAAGAATGGGAAACAAATGGTACAAACAAACGTATTTCCAAAACAGAAATAAGAGTCACAGATGTAAAAAACAAACTTATGGTTACCAGTGGGGAAAAGGATAAATTGGAGGTTTGGGATTGACATATACATACCACTGTAAATAAGTGAATAATTAATAAGGACCTGCTGTATAGCACAGAGAACTACTCAGTACTCTGTAATGATCTATACGAGAAAAAAATTGGGGAAAAAAAAGTGGATATGCATGTAAAAAAAGAGCATGTGTATAACTGATTCACTTTGCTGTAGAGTAGAAGCCAACACAGCATTGTAAATGAACTATACCCAAAAAAATTTAAAAAAAAAGAGTGGGAAACAGCAGAACTGGACCTGAGAGAAAAACACCGGCCCCTCTCTGGCTGCTTATGTCTGCTGGCAAGGCCTCGGTTCTGAATGGACTCAACAATGACCTGCCTGTGCATGATGGACCAGGACCCAGGATTCCTCAGCAGCTACAGCTGAAATCAGTTCTCCTGTGGACATCTTTGGGTGTTTTCAGCAACCTGCTGTTGGATGTCTGCAGAGAATTACGTGCTGGTTGTCAATTATAATAAAAATAATAATGGCAGCTAAGATTGCTTGCTATGTATTAGGTATATTAGGTAATTTTGCTATGTATTCATGTGTATTACTCTTTGAATCCTCACAATATCCCCTTGTACAGAGGGATAAACTGAGGCTCAGCAGATCAAGTGATCTGCCCAAGGTCACACTGCAAGGAAGTGGCAGAAGCAGGATTTGCACATGGGACTTCCACGTCAAAGTCCATATTCTAATCATGACACTGTATCCACTTTCAAATGATCCAAGTTTTAAAAACTGGGACCCAAATGGAGAAGCTGCCACAAGCCAAACGTTTGTTAGTGAGAAACCCAGGGACTGACCCAGGAGGAAGCATCTCAATTAGGAAGCATAGCACAGCCAGCCTATGTTCTGGAAAAAGCAGCTTTAAAATGGCAATGGGGAACAAAGACGCCAAGCCTGTGGCAGGCCCGTGTTCCTTAGCCCACCCGTGCTTGCCTCAGCTGGGCCCGTCCCAGGGGCCAATTCTACGACAAAATTCAAATTCATCGTTCATTTTATAAAGCCTGGCTCCGGGTTTCCTGAGCCTAGCTTACCATTTGTTTGTTTTTGTTTTTAATAGCAAAGCCTTGAGCATCAGTATTAAATTCATAAATGTGGTTATTACTTGGTCCCCAGTTCCCTGATATCGGGTATTGTATAAACCTTAAACATATTACAAGGACATTTTCAATTCAACTTTCAAATCTTTTGCATGAGGAGAGTCAAGAGCATATAGAAAGATGCCACTGGAAGCATCACTGATCCAGAGACAATTATGGGACTGGTAAGCAGGAGCATGGAGGGTGTAGTATTGAGAAAAACCCTGACCACATGTGTACTTCGTTTTATCCAATATGCAGGAAGCAATTTTTAATGTATGCTACGTCAAAAAATTTTCATAAAGTCACTGAAATCTGCAGGTTGGGATATCTGATGTAACTGAGTGCTCTGATGAAGTGGTAGCTGCAGTGTGTACCACTCCATCATGACCAGTTTCTGATGACAGGGCCATAAACTGCCCTCCATGCCAAAATCAAACCAGACACAACCGGCTTTCTTTGATGAGTCAAAACACACTTCTGGATCTTGCCAAGCCTTAAGGTCATCACCGTGAGCAAGGTCTGCTTGTGAAAAACTTGTTATTTAACTTTTCAGATTGAGTTCTGAGCAAGGAGCAGTTCCCTGGGCTGTGGTCCATTTCCACTGCAACACAACCCCTCCCCACCTCTGTTGGTTGGTAACTCTGCTTTTCACAGGTAGGACTGGCTTCAGGCAGGGTCTACCTGTTTGGTTGGGGAGTTGAAAAGCGATGGGCTCAGCCTCTTTGTCAAGGAAGAGGCTTCAACTTCATTGTAGATATTGGTGACTGGTTCTGAAATTGAGGAACTAGTTTGAGGAACTTCAGAATAAACAAGAAACCCAAACAACTTGGCTTTCCACAGAAGGCTTCCAACGCATGGGGCTATACGAAACGAAGGACAAGGTCCCTTTGGCAGTGGCACCAGACTATGGCCCTGAACCCTGACCATGGCCTCGTTTCAGATGCTGTCCTACACATCCTTTGACAGACTGGCCTGAATGGACATGTCCCTTGAGGACATGTCTCTTTCTAACACGGGGTCACATTCTTTGTCCTCCCCCAGGACAGAGGAAAGGGCTTGGGACCCACACTAAGACAGGGAATATTCCCAGCGGGTCCCAGATCAATTCCTTGGTAAAGGAGGGGGCACCAGGAGCCAGCCTGTGGCAGCTTAGCCTCTCTCAGGCCAGCACGACCCAGAAAGAGGAGTGTGGATTCTAGTTTTGCACTGCCATGCACAACAGCCAGCCAGTGGCTACCACGCTGCAGGTGCTGTGCTGGCCAGAGCAGATGCGAGGGTGACCAAGGCAGAAACGGTCTCGAGTTCTCACTGCTGTAGCCCAGTCACTGAGACCCACTGTCACGGGTCGGGCCTCAGACCATCCGCCTGCACCTCTGTCTGAGTGGCCCCCCCAAGCATACGGGATTGGCAAGCGTGGCCACTGCCCTCTCCGCCCCAGCCTGGAAGGCTAGGAATAAGTCAGCTGTGTCTTTAATGGCCTGCTATTCACTGACTTCCCTGGTGGCTCAGACGGTTAAGTGTCTGCCTACAACGCAGGAGACCCAGGTTCGATCCCTGGGTCAGGAAGATCCTCTGGAGAAGGAAATGGCAACCCACTCCAGTACTCTTGCCTGGAAAATCCCATGGACGGAGGAGTGTGGTAGGCTACAGTCCATGGGGTCACAAAGAGTTGGACATGACCGAGTGACTTCACTTTTCACCTTTCACTTACTCGCTGTCTGCTTTGGCTCTGAGCTACATTCCAGCACATTTCTACTGATAGAGCCTATACCTCCACTGTGCTCCTTTCCCCTGGAGTGCTGAAGTTTCCAGACTGCTCTCAAACTCCTATTCCAAGAGATACCAGGGCCCACGATGAGAGCAATACTGTGGGTGTTCCTGCCCAGATACGCTGGATGGGAAGGCGGGGCTCCTCCCCAAGGGAGCTGGGGAAGGGGAGCCACCATCCGAGGGGACTTACTCAGCCCCCTCCAGCTCCCACAGCCATGGTTCATAATTTGGCACCTGTAATATGTCTGCCTTTATGTCCATCTTCCTGCCACCATGGCAAGTTTGTCGAGGGGCAGCACCTCAACAAAAGAAGGTTGAGTGCTATAGAATTGATAGTCTTGAACTGTGGTGCTGGAGAAGACTCTAAGAGTCCCTCGGACAGCAAGCAGATCAAACCAGTCAATCCACTCAGAATACTCATTGGAAGGACTGATGCTGAACTTGAAGCTCCAATACTTTGGTCACCTGAAGGGAAGAGCCAATTCACTGAAAAAGACCCTGACATTGGGAAAGACTGAAGGCAGAAAGAGAAGAGGGTAACAGAGAACGAGATGGTTGGATGGCATCGCTGAGTCAATGTACACGAACTTGGGCAAACTCTGGTAGATGGTGAGGGACAGGGAGGCCTTTCATGCTGCAGTCCATGGGGTTGCAAGGAGTTGGACGTGACTTGGCGACTGAACACACACACAATGTATCTGCCTTTATGTCCATCTTTCTGCCACCACAGCAACCTTGTCGAGGGACAGCATCTCAGCTGTCCTTGTTTTCAGATGCTAGCGCCTAGCAGTGCCAGTGCA
Source organism: Capricornis sumatraensis (assembly GCF_032405125.1). Classification (NCBI taxonomy): domain Eukaryota; kingdom Metazoa; phylum Chordata; class Mammalia; order Artiodactyla; family Bovidae; genus Capricornis; species Capricornis sumatraensis. Next base: position 95,074,308 of record NC_091076.1, read on the forward strand.
TTTGATCCCCCTGGTGAGCTCTGATTGGGAGAAAGGATGCCGGATGTACTCCTGCAGGACAGACAGGTGCCATAGGCTCTGAGACCCCAGGCGGTGCAGTCGCCTGGTGAGCTGGAGGGAAGAAGTCCGCTCCATGCACACAGCATGGTAGCTGTATTCTGCCTGCACCCCAGCAAGGAGGAGTCCTGCAAGCCGGCTACTGAGCCACCTTGTCATCCTTTCTCCTAAATGCTGGAGAAGGAAATGGCAATCTACTCCAGCATTCTTGCCTGGGAAACTCCAAGGTCAGAGGAGCCTGGCAGGCTACAGTCCAAGGGGTCACAAGAGTCAGACGCAACTGAGAATGTACACGTACTCCGACATGCTCATCGAGAGAAACACATGATTTCCAATTCCTGAGACGATGACCCTTCTGAACTGGTTGGCATGCATCTGGGCTCAGATTTGCATACATGTGTTAGATGGGAGGTAACACGCAAATCTCTGCCTTTCACATTCATCTTTTTTTTTTTTTTTCCTTTTGGCCACATGACAGGGAGTACAGGATTTTAGTTCCTTGACCAGGTATTGAACCTGTGCCCTCTGCAGTAGAAGCATGGAATCTTAACCACTGAACCACCAGGGAAGTCCCTTGTATTCATCTTTGTAAATCTATTCCTGCCTCTCAAAGCATCTCCCAATTGGGACTGCTAAGCACGGGCTCAAGTTATCTGTTAGGTTAGGTTAGTTATCATCCAACCTAACTTCCTGGGCCAGAGAAGTCCATTTCTAATCTTAATTGGTAAGAGCATCCTCATTTGAGGCTGGCAAAGCCTCCCTTTGTCCCAAGCCTCCCAGCTCTCCCTAGTAGTGACAGGACTAATTCTGGTCTGGTAAAAGGAAATGTCAAAGACAGCAGAGCATGGTGGTGGATCTCAGACAGGACAATTCTTTGGACTTAGAGGGGACATTATTCAGATGTGACATCAAGCTTTGCCCACAAGGGAGAGCCTCTTCACTGAGAGGAGCTGGATGGATCCGGAGGGAATGATGCCCAACTACTCCAGGTCTTTGGGCCACTTGTATGCCATGGGCCACATGACAGGAAAAAGATACAGAAGAGCTTCTTGGCACACAGTGGGTTTGCAGCCTCACAATCAATCATTCATAGCTACTGAAGGCCCACCTCTGGGTAAGACACTGCCTGGTGAGGTAGGTCAGTGCCCTACAGGTGGAGACAACCTTTGAGACTTCTAGGTAACCCTGCCCAGAATTGTATTTTCTTATCAACCTTCACCTCCTGTGGTTACACGAACCTCATGGTACAAGAGAGTGTCAAATAAATAGCTTTCTGTTTACTTTTTCTTAGACTCAGGGTGGCTATTGCTCTGGCTCCACCCTCCCCAGGCTGGCAGAGCTAGAAGAAAGACCAAGTGTGATGGGGTTGGGTGGGGACATGAAGGAGTAACCCCTGCTCTGGGAGTATCTCCTTCGCTCAGTGGCAGCACAGCATGGCACAAAGAGCCTGGACTTTAGCTCAGATCCTGCAATTAACTAGCTGTGTGGCCCTGGGCAACTCACTTAACTTCCTGAGTTCACCATTTTCTCTTTTGTTAAACAGAGAAGTGTGTAAACGGTTATGATCACTTCCAGGCTGTAACTCAAAACAGTTTCTTTCTTTTTAAAAAACTATATATTTTTATGATTTTATTTATTTGTTTGGCTATGCCGGGTCTTCGCTGTGGCATGGGCCTTTCTCTAGTTTCGGTGAACAGGGCTACTCTCTGGTTGCGATGCTTGGGCGTCTCACTGCAGTGGCTTCTCCTGCTACGGAGCATAGGCTCTTGGGTGCACAGGCTTCAGCAATTGTGGCCCCTGGGCTCTAGAGCGCAGGCTCAATAGTTGTGGCACACAGGCTTAGTTGCCATATGGGATCTTCCCAAATCAGGGATTGAACCCATGTCTCCTGCATTGGCAGGTGGATTCTTTACCACTGAGCCACTAGGGAAGCCCAGCAGCTCTTTCTTGACAGAGAGGTTCAGGCCTAAGGTCACTTAGCCACGCCCACCCAAAGTGACTGCTGGCTAGTCTAGATGGAAGAGGTGTGGGCAGGGGGCTGGAGAGGAGCCGGCGATGGATAAATGAAACAAGGTAACACTAGCTCTTCCCCTGTGGTTTCAATAAAGTCAAGCCCACCTGGACATTGAGAGGTCTCTGACCTTCAGCAATAAGTTCAACACCAACTGTATTGGTCAAGGACAGAGAGTCTGAAACAAACCCTGTGCCTTGAAGGATACCTGGTCATGGCTTTAGTGCTAAGAGGGTCGGCAGAAAGTCCGCAACCAGAAACTGTGTGGAAGAGATGGCTCAGGAGTTTCCTTTGCAGCATCTTTCTGAATCCAAACACTGGTGTGGCAGGCTCAGAATTCGCAAGTTTCCTGAAAGCCAAGGTCCAATCCAGCCTTTCTGATCCCTGGAGCTCTTCAGAGCCTCCAACTCAGGTGGTAAAAAGGAAAGCAGGTAGAAAAGGGTTCCCCGAAAGGCCTTTCACACCAAAGTTGTGGTTTGTATCTTTCTGCTTTTTGCCAAGGGGTTTCCCAGCTCCCTGGAGCCAAAGCTCTCCTCTGGCTTCTTTGTTGACTGTCATTGGAAATGGGCCATGTTCCACCCTCAAGGTGGCTGGGCTCAAGAGCGTGGTGACACTGCTGATCTGGGCTCTCTGCCGGGTCCACATGACCCCCTGCTGGAGGAGCCATTTTTCTGTCGTTTGGCAAGCCCTGGGAGCCCCTAGCTGGCTTCCTTATCCCCCCTGCCTCCAAAGCCCCTGGACTGAAATGAACATGAGCTTTGGCAGACAGCTTCTCCACAAGGTCTGCTCAAGACTTCCTGTGACTGAGCTGGGGAATAAATCGCATGTCACCTACACCCCTGCAAGTGTGACTCACCTTCCAGAGAAAGTGCTCTGCTCACCTAAGCAAAGCTGCCTGGAAAATGACTAAGGCACCTATCAAATGCAGTCTGTGGGGCCAACCAGTTGCCGACCTGGGCTCAGACACACTCTGCCTCTCACCTCCAGTCTGAAGTCAAGTGTGGAGTTGCCACTCCGGGCCTGCTGGTTTCATTTTCATCTGAACTGTTAGCTCCACACGAGGCTTGACATCCGGTGATCTATTTTTTCTAAAAACTAGGTTCACTTTAGAAATGACTCTCTGGCCATGAAGACAGCTTCCCCAAGAGAAAACAAGATGTTATTTAAAGGGGACGTCAGCCTGGTGGGAGCTTGCATTTTTGTTTTCTATTAAGAAAGGGGGGAGAAAAAGAATTTAAAATGTAATGTGAAACTGTTTTTTTGCTTTTTTTTCCCTTGGGTGATTTAAAGGGAAATCTGAGAGTTGCTGACTGTGGATTGGGCCCCCAGACCAGTGAAAAGATGACAAAGGGCAGGGTGCCACACGGTGGTGGGAACCTTGCCCCACAGGACCCAGGCTTCCCTTTTACTCTCCCAGAGAGGAACAAGTGTTTGTTGACTTATATTCTACACAGTATTCTCCTTTTCTCCCCTCCACAGTGAAGGCTGGCACCCACTTCACCGCATGGGGGACACAGGAGGGCCCCAGAAAGGCCCAGCTGTACCTTCCTCTGGGTGGTGGCCGAGGGTGCCCCAGGTTTAGGCTTGCCAGCTCTGAGCAGGCAGAGCTGGAGCCTTGTTAGGTTCCTTTGGAGGGTGATGAGGGCAGAATTTAGTGTAAGACAGGGAGAGCATGACAGCTAAAACCTCCAGACAGAAGACATGTCCCACTCGTGGTGCTGCTGAGAAAATGACAGGCCCTGTCAGGCAGCCTGACCCTTCCTGACATCATCTTACAGAAAACAGGTCTAGTCAAAGTGGTAATTGCCAACTACCAGTACTGCGATTACCACTACAACCACCAGCCACATTTACAGCCATTGTGTCCTCTGGCTTATTCTGTGCCGAGCTCAGCACTTTATATATATTCTCTCATTTTCTGCTCAAAACAACACTACGAAATGTTTACAGACTGGGCACTGGACGCTTAGAGAAGTGAACTGATTTGCCTGGTGTCACACAGGCAGACGGTGGCAGACCTGGACCCGACCTGGCTCTCTCTCTGACCCGGCAGCCTAACCCCCCACACAGGGCACAAAGATGCCGTGGACTGGCTCTCCCGTTCCGGGCGAGTTGCTTGACCCCTCTGCTTTACTTTCTGCATCTGTAAAATAGGGATAAGCAGGCTTGACCAGAGGATGTGCTCTTTATCTTTCAGACTTTTAGTAATAATTATTATGTATCAACTCTTAATTACTTGATAACACTTCTGATAACACTTCTTGATAATCCTTGTGAACGTAAATAGAAAAATAAAGCAGCTACCCTGGTTTAGTTATCTTCAAAATGGACATGTTTTGGAAACAAAAAAATTCCCAACTTATCCTTTTATACGTAAGTTGGTAGAAAAAGCATTGAACTAGATGTCAAGAAATGTGGGTTTAGATTCTGGACATGACACTGATTCCCTGAGTAATCTCATCCACTTGATCTCTCCTTACTAGGCTTCATGTTCCTGATCTTGGTCCCTGCCTTCCTTTGTTGGAATACTGTGAAAAAACACAGAGAATGGCCATGAGGTATCATTACTCTCAATGTCATATAATCTCAAGGGATTCATACCAGTAGGATAAGAGATTAAAACATATAAAATAGCAAGACGAGAAGGGGATCTTTTTACTGAAATACAGTTGATTTACAACGTTGTGTTAATTTTTAGTATACAGCAAAGTGATACAGTTTTATATACATATATATATGTATTTTTTCCCATTATCATTTATTACAGGATATTAAATATAGCCCCCTGTGCTGTACAGTAGGACCTTGTTGTTTATCCAATCTGTATGTAAGAGTTTGTATCTGATGGTCCCAAACTCCCAATCTACACGTCCACCCCCACCTCTGCCTTGGCCACCACGAGAAGGGGAGCCTTTAAACTAGAATACAGTGAAGGGCACACAGGGCACTGAGGAAAAGTGAGTCTTCTCTGCACGGTCCCTCAGGGAGTGAAGACAAGGCTAGAACTGAAGACCCCAAAGCCAACAGATGTTCAGTGCCTCGCTCAGCTCGACTGAAATGCTCTACTACTCCACCTGCCCTATGTTTGGCCTTCCATTTCTAATCGACTGCTTTCAACATTTCAGTCAGCACCACCCAGCAAATGCAGAGCGTTCACACGTGCATCAATTTAAAAGCTCACCTACCCCTTGAAGGTGCTCAACCCCTACTACTTGCCCTGCCCAGGGATCTCAGTGTGCGGAGGCCAGGGGGAGCAGGCTTATCCTTAAAGCTTCCCAAATCCACTGACAGGGAACTGTCCCCCCCTCCACCACCACTTTCACACTGGTGTCTTCCAAAGTGCCCATAAGGCTCAGATGTTTCCAGTTTAACTGAAATACTAAAATGGGGCAAACAGGAAGCATCAGATACAACTGCGGTAGTGACTTATTAATCATGAAAGCAGAATTTTAGTTGCATTTTAACCTTTTGCCAGGAAAAAAAAAAAAAAAAAACAGTTCTCAGATGATGGAAGCCATTGATACAAAGAGGCTCTCTATGTGTGTATCAAGCTAACATACACTTTTAATTCAGGGCCGAAGTTGGTTTAAGATTTCTTAACTACCCTCCCAGAAAGACCATCTGTTAGGTCAACCAACATGAATCTCTCAGCTCTTCATCAAGGGAGGCAGGCCGGTTAGGAAAGCTCATGTGCTGTCCCTTGAGACAGGAAAAAAAATAGGAAGCTAAAGTGACGTCGCAGGCCAAAGTGATCGGACACCCTTAAGAGGGTGCCAACAAAGAGAACAGCCCTGGGTCAGTCTTTACCCATCTCCCATCTCTGCAAATCTCACACCAGACCCTGGCCAGGATGAACCGTTACCACGCACCAAACAAAAACCACAACAGTTGCCTGGAGTTGGACAACCAATCAGGGCAAGCCCGCTTCTCAACATTCAGTGATACACAAACACTCCAAGCAGATCACAATGGAGTCAGTGTTCAATAGGAGAAACAAAATGAGGAACCAAACCTCCGTCTGTGGAGGCGAAATGGCCAACCAGACATTTTTGTTTAATAGATGAGGGTTCATTTGGCAGGGTCTCTGTCTGTGGTACCGCTTGCTCCCACAAACTCTAACAGACAGCACCAGGGGTGAAAAACCCCCTTTCAGAACTACTCCTTATAACCTGAAAACAGTCAGAAGGGGACTGAAGCTTGGTGGCTTACTGCTGTCTGGTCTCACAAAAGAGCTGGAACACATACCTGGGTATAGATTTCTAAAATTAAAGTCAGAGATGAGTACTTTTATTTTGAGGCCTTCTGAGAAGTTCACTGCCACACCCTTCAAAATAAAAGAGGATGTCCTCCAGGCATCTGAAAATCTCAGAGGTCTGGCATCACTGCACCAAAGGAACGGACTTTGACATCACTTAAAGAACACCAAGAGTAAATCCAAACACTTTGTAAGTGAGACAAGCACCTGTTCTCTCATGTTAAGAGCATAAATACCACACCAAATATTTCTCCCCATGTCCTGCATCCAAGTTCCATAATGTGGTTCTGCTTTAGGGAAAGGAGCCGGGGAAAGATTTCAGTGGCCCAGATTAAAGTCGTCACCCTGAGTCTCAGCTGTGAGGCATTGGGCAAGAGCCATTTACCCGCCTCCAGTCCCTGCCAAACACACACCTGCCTCAGGTGCCTCACCTCTAAAACAGGACAATATTATCTATCTTATCACACACAAATCTGAAGGAAAAGGGTTACAGGTATGAAGACACTAAGTAAAAAAAAAAAATCACTAATGTTAAGATACTATCTCTTTCTAATCTTTCAGAGAGACTATGTTTCTAGTCAAGGGGTTTTCAACATTTATTCCTGGAATAAACTTCAGAAGGCTATTTTGTATCAGATCCCACCTCTCACCATATAACTTCACTTGCTTTTTGAGTTCATCATCAAGGGACAGCGTTCATTGTCCTCCAGTTAAAACAATTTATATCACAGATTTCTGTCTCTTTTCTCTACTCATTCCCTAGTCCACCCTTCAGGACTGAGAGCCACATCCTAACTTCAGTTAGGAAACAAACTGCTTTTCCTGAAGTTACCCGGCACAGAGGAGGTTCCTGGGCAAATGGGGCTCTTTACAAGGGCCTCCTTCTGCCTGGTGCCTCTGGCTGCAGGCTGCCAGGGCCATGATGGACTTCCAAGATGGGATATTTTATCTGAGCCGACAGAGGAAGTCCTGAGTGGAGTGGAAAGAATTATCGAGGGGTGAGGGAGAGAAAGGATGCTGCGACCAGCCAGCACTGCCCCGCTGGGTGCTAATCGGAGGCTCCACCTCTTCTCCCAGGCTCGGGGTGTGACCCCGAGAACTTCCCAGGAAAGACCTGAGGGTTTCACTGCCTGGACAGGTGGGAGGACGCACGGACCCGGCGCGCTGGGGCGTTCGGCACCTTAAGCCCAGTGCCGAGGTAAGCCCTCATTCTGGAGAACATCCAGGGAACCGAGCAGGACGGGCAGGCCTGGGCGGTGGAGCAGCCTGGCGCGGGGAAACGGGGGTGTCGGGGAAAGGGAAGGAAGGGGCCCTTGCGCGCGCTTCGGGCGAGCGTGTGGCCTGCGGGTGTGCAGGGTGAGCCCGGCGTGCGACCGTGGCCCTGGCGGCGTGAGGGAGGGCGCACCGGCGGCCAGCTGCCACAGCCGAGGACCGGCGCGAGTGGGTCCCCGGGCCGCGCCGCCGACCCCACCATTCCGATGCGGCGGGCCAGGCCGCAGCCCGGCCCCGGGTTGAGGAGTGACCCGTCCTCTCTGCCCCTCGCCCCGGGACTCGCTCTAGTCACCTACCGGCCGAGCGCCGATCTCCCCCACCAGCGAGTGTCGCGCTCGCCTCGCCCTCGATCTCCCGCCGCCTGTCGCGGACCGCTGCTCTCTGGGCCCACGGTCGCCCCGCCCCACCCCGGACCCCGCCCCTTCACCGCCTTCCCGGCCGCCCCCGGGGCCACGCCTCCACCCGCGGCAGCAAATTTGCCTCGCTTCGCGCCTCCTTGCTTTGGCAGCACCTAGCTTCTGGCCCCGCCCACTCCCCAATCTTCCAATGAGACGGCGCGTCTCAGCCAGTTCCTTCCTACCGCCCCAAGCAACGATTGGTTAACGAGGCCTTGTTTCCAGAAATGGGCACTATTTCCGGACAGTGTTTATAGCAAAGAGACGGCTGGGCCGACGGATTGACAGAAGGCGGAGGCGGTCGGGGTGTTGGTGGAACCACACATGCGCGCTCGGCTTCTGGCAGTCTTACTGGTTGCGTTCCTCTGGAGGTTACGGGAAGGAAGGGCCAGTGTGCGCATGCATGGGCACTCCCCAGCCTAAGACCTGGTTACCTAGGAGACCGCGAAGCGCCGTCTCCCCAGGTTTTGGTTGTGTTTCCTCTTTGCTCCAAGCCTTGGCGGCTGAGGCAGGTGTGTTGGCTGTTGGGGGGAGAGGGGCGGGGCGGGGCGGGGCTGTGTATTTAGAAACATTTTATTAAGCACTTACTGTGAACCTGGCGCTGTAGCGTCTCTGAGGCTTAAATAGTGCCTGCCTTCGAGAAGCTTGCGGAGTTAAAGGCTTATACAGGTTACACCTGTGTGTTGAAACCCTTGTCTGGTGAGAGCGTGCGGCTGGCGTGGTGCAATCCCGTCCCACAGTCAGAGAAGTAACCTGGTGTGAGCGAGGCGTGAAGCATCTCCTCGCTGGGTTTATGGAGCCAGAAAGAAGACTAGAGCTTTACCTGTGTATAAAAAGGACTTGGAGTATGAATATGCACCAAGATGTCACCAGTGCTTCTCTGAATGGGGATGGGGCAGCGAAGGGGTTGGGGAGTTGGTTTAGGGAGGTGTGACTATTTTTTCTTTTCTAACTTTTGCTTTTCCAAATTTTCTAGTGTTTCCACAGTGAGCTTGTTTTTTATTTATAACAAAGAAAAAAATTCCACACTTAAAAAGTAGTTTGCAAAATAAAAGATACGCCGGTACCTGGGCACTCCACCCCCATCAGTGGTCTAGGGCAGGCAAGTGAGGTAAGCGGCTCTAGTGGTAGAGGTAAGCAGGCCCCATTCAAGGCCGTCTGGAGAAATAAGGATTACCCCATCTCTGAAAGCCTTGGAGCAAAGACCTGTTCAGGTTTTGTTTTTCAGTCTGTACCACGCAGCATGGGGTCTCTTAGTTACTTGACCAGGGGTCAAACCCGTGCCCCCTGCATTGGAAATGCGGAGTCTTAAGCATGGGGGTGTCAGAGAAGTCGCAGGACCACTTTTTGGGCAGTCGTTCATAGCTTGATGTATGTTTCTGGAGATCTGCCTCTAGCAGACATCTTGGTTGAGGGGAATACGAAAGACCATTCATTCAGGCAGAAAACTTAACCTCAGGGCCTCATCCACTCACTCAGGCCATAGATTAGTTTTGTTTGGCTGGTGCAATGTTTTCTTAAAATTGAATTTGCATGCCTTAGAGCAGAGCCTGGAGTTCCTCACAGCACACCCCCACCTCCCTCCCCCAGTCTTGCTCTCAACCACTTAACCTATGTCATCTGCCTGGCTACTGAGACATTCGGGGTTATGGTCCCAATAGAGCCCATGCTTCGGAGTTGGATAGTCTCTGTTGCATAAACTGGCTCTGCTACTGACTGGTGTGGGAAATGATGGGTAAAGAAGAAGCTGGGGGGCCCTTAAAGCTGCTTCCAACCCCAGGGTTTTCATTTAAGTGAGTCAGGGACAGGCGGAGCTTGGCCAGATGGTTGCTATCAGCAAGCCTGGATGCAGAGCTTGCCTCTTCCACCACCTGTTTGCCTCTGGGCATATCGCTTCTCAGGAAAGACATGGGCACAGGGCCAGAGTTTTCAGACATTCCCTGGCCCGCCTTAGCCTTCAGCCTCTTTCACTGTTCCTTCTTTATGACACCCAGTGCCCATGTACTTTACCCAGCTTCCCTTGACGCTTCTCTGGGTCCGTGGGATGCCCTCACCCCAGCCCTGCACAACCACCCCCCCCCCTTGCAATCAAGATGATCTATCTTTAAATCTATCCAGAAACTTTCAAAAACTCAGCAGGGGCAAAAAGCTGGACACGACTGAACGACAACAGCAAAATCTATCCACTAACACTAATGTGTATTAGTGGGAATGAGTGAATGTCTTGATCCAGAGTTGCAACTTCCAAGAAGGAATTTCACATTAGGTTGCAGGAGAGGAGCGAGCCTCTGCAGGCTAGTGAGGGAGAGGTTTGGGGCAAGCAGGGCCTCGTGGTTTTTTCAGCTAGTTTCCTCAGGCCTTTCCAAGATCCACTGTGTGTGGGCTGAGGTAAGAGGCAGCATAACATCCACTCTGAGCTCCACAGAGACTCCAGGCCTTGAAATGCTGGCATCTTTTGGAAGGAGTGCTTCAGGGTAAAATGACTTCCTTCCAGCCCAGCCAGCTAAGTCATGACAACCTGGGAAGGTTTCTAGCCCCGAGTCACTTGTGCAGTCTCAGCTCTGCCCGAAATAAAATAAACTGGTATTTGTGGGGTGACTCACACCTGGAGCAGTGAGCTGGGTTCTCAGCAGTCAAGGATTTCCACATCTCACCTCCATGTTTCAAGTCTGAAAATGGAAGGGCAAGACTGCTTTTCCAAAACGAATAACAGCTTCTGTTTTATGAGAGCTTACAGAAAATAAATCAGCTATTTATAAGTGCTTTAAAAAACTTAAAAAAATTTTTTTTGTTTTATTGAGCCAGGGATCTTTAGCTGCAGCGTGTGGAATCTAGTCCTCTGACCAGGGATTGAACCCCGGGCCCCTTGCATTAGGAGTGTGTAGTCTTAGCCACCGGAGAAGGCAATGGCACCCCATTCCAGTACTCTTGCCTGGAAAATCCCATGAACGGAGGAGCCTGGTAGGCTGCAGTCCATGGGGTCGCTAGGAGTCGGACACGACTGAGTGACTTCACTTTCACTTTTCACTTTCATGCATTGGAGAAGGAAATGGCAACCCACTCCAGTGTTCTTGCCTGGAGAATCCCAGGGACTGGGGAGCCTGGTGAGCTGCCGTCTACGGGGTCGCACAGAGTTGGACACGACTGAAGCAACTTAGCAGCAGCAGCAGCAGTTTAGCCACTGGGCCACCAGGGAAGTCCCTCTAAATGCTTTGTATGCATAATCACCTCGCTAAATATTCACTTCTGTCCAGGGTTTCCCAACCTGGCACTGCTGACATTTTGGATTGGATAATTCTTTGTTGTGGGGGGGGGCATCATATATATTATAAGATGTTTAATAGCATTTCTGGGAACTTCCCCAGAGGGCCAGTGGTTAAGAATCCACCAGGCGGACTCAGGTTTGATCCCTGGTCAGGGAACTAAGATCCCACATGCTGCGGGGCAACTAAGCCTGCATGACACAAATAGAGGTATGCTTGCATCAACTACTGAGCCCTAGCGCCATAGCTAGAGAGCCCATATACCTCAATGAAGACCCAGTGCAGTTAAAATAAAAATAGATAAAAAATAAAAAAGGGAGATTATATCCCGTGTTTAAAAAAAGAAAAAAACTCTTCTGGCCTCTGCCCACTTGATGCCAGTAACACCACCCTCCTACACCCAGTTGTGACAACAAAAAATGTCTTCAGGCATTGACAAATGTCCCAAAGACAGCAAAATTACCCCCAATTGAGAACCCTTAACTTCATAGAATAGGTTATTGTTATTACCACCCCCACTTCACAGATGAACAAACTGAGGCTCAGAGAACAGGAACACTCAAGTAATAGAAGATCTGGCTTTCAAATCATATGCGACCCAGAGCTTCTGCTCTCCTGCATGCGGGACTCTACAAAGACACCGTGGGCTTTAAGAAGTAAATTGCCCAATCATTTCTGTAGAAGAGTGATGAAGACTGAGTGATTTTTGTGCATCAGGGAGAGAGTGCCATTCTTGAATCATTTCTCCATTTCTGTTTGCTTTGGAACAAAGGGAATTATATTCTGGTTTTTATTGCCTTAGTCAGCACAGTTCATGGTGTCCAGCCACATCTAGTGAGAAACTGGCCAGTGAATCATCTGTGTGTCTGTGGATCTCAGGCCCCACATTCTTGGGAGATCCTGAAGTTACGCTTGAAAAGAATTTGGATGTGAGGCTGAGATCAGAGAGGACTACGGGGTGGCAGTGGATGTTTCTGAAGGAGACGCAGTTTTCTTTTGCCACCGGGCCTGGCCGAAGCTGCAGCCATGGTGCTGTTGTCCTCCCAGGCGTGAAGCTGCCCCATTGCTGCCACACAGTCCAGAGGTATAAGAGGGGCCCAGGGAGACAGGACAGGGCATGGATGAAGACAGTGCTGTGCTGGGACTCTTTTCCTGTGCTGCCGTCAGGAATTCATGTTGCTTGAAATCAGACATGATGTAAATATTTACACCATGGTAATTGGCAGACAATATAAACCAGGGCTACCTACCCCCAAGCTGAGTGTTCAACATTTCCCAGCATACCATTGTATGTGGATTCTGGACTCTGATTGCCCCTTATCCATTCTGCTTCAAAGGGGACATGGAAGAGGGCACGGCAAGCCATAGAGCTATGGGACCGCAAGCCATAGAGCTATGGGACAAGAGCAGAAGCCCTGGTGATGTGGCTGAGGAGAGAAGTGTCCATTTTCGCAAAGGATGGAGCCTGGGGTGGGGGTGGGGAATTCTCAAACATGGGGCAAAAATGACGTCACCAAGAGCAGATCCTGGGCATCCTCAAGACCCTTCCTGAACTTGGAACCTTCCTAGGCTTATTCAGGAACCTTGGGCTAAGGCTTGACTCAAATTTTTCTCACTTCCTGATTGGTTATCCCCTTCTAACTCACCTCAGCATCATCCTAAACCCTTCTGGTAGATTTAATCCTCCTGAGAGACCCCGTAGGTCATGTGTGCCACCCCGACTTTCCAGGCACCTCCTGCCCTTTAGCTTTTTCTTCTCAACCCAACCTAAAAACAGGCCAACAAAGAAGAAGGAAGAAAAAAGAAAAACAAAACCCTTCGCCTGTCCTGGCTTTCCCCTCAACTCTTGGCCCTGCCTCCTCTCCCCTCTTAGCCGCCACACTTAGTACTCCTGGTGCCCACTACATCTCCCACTAGCATGTACTGCCTGTAGGTTGCTTTCTGCCCACCACCCTTTCTATCTGTAGAGAGAGAGTGAAGTCGCTCAGCCGGATCCGACTCTTTGGAACCCCATGGACTGTAGCCCACCAAGCCCCTCCATGGGATTTTCCAGGCAAGAGTACTGGAGTGGGTTGCCATTTCCTTCTCCAGGGGATCTTCCTGACCCAGGGATCGAACCCGGGTCTCCCACATTGTAGGCAGACGCTTTACTGTCTGAGCCACCAGAGACCCTCACTAATTGCATCAGAGTTAGATGACTTCTTGTGGCTCCCATCTGCAGCCAGCCACTGCTGTGATGCTCTGAGCACCTACTGTATCAGGCCCTGGGGAGGGAGTATGGGACCTTCAGACTTGTCCCTGCCCTGCCCTCAGGGAGCTTCCTGTCTAGAGTTTGTGTGGGGTGGGGGGAGGGGGGCGTGGGTGTAGGCCTTGAACGAGTGACTACGGATGGGGACTGAAGTCATTTCAGATGATGAGGATGTTGAGAGGATGGACAGAGTATACTGCATCAGGTAGGGGCCAGCCAGGGAAGCAGAACTCACTCTGAATTTTTAAACATGGAATTTCCTACAAGGAATTGGTTATACATAGAATGGAAGAGCTGAGAACCCCAGGAGGAGATGACGAACTAACCAGGAATCCACTATGAGTCCTGGCTTGAAAGAAAGCAGTGTAATCGGTGGCTGGTGGCCAGGGTTACTTGGAAGAAGTTGAAACCACAGAAGAGATGCAGTCCACTTCCATAGATACCGCTTAGGACTGAGCCAGGCAAAGATTCTCCTTTGCTTTCACCTTCCACCCTCTGGTCTCCTGCTCAGATCCTACGAGGGTCAGTCACCTGCAGTGAAGAGCAGAGAAGGTGAGGACTGGATTGGGAGGGCAACAGCCAAACCACCATAGGGATGGGATGGGAGACGATGACGGGGGGACTGACTGAGTGAAAGGGATTCAGAGAAGGCTTCCCTGAGAAGCTAAGCTGAGATTTGCAGGGTGAAGGGGAGTTAGAGGAGAAAATGTTCCCAGCAATCACTGGCATTTTAAAAAGACTTCAATTTTTTAGAGCAGTTTGAGGTTCACAGCAAAACTGAACAGAAGGTGCAGAGATTTCCCATCTACTTCCTGCCCCCACACATGCATAGCCTCCCCCTTATCAACATCAGCCACCCGAGTGGTGCCTCTGTTATTATAGCCCATGAACCTACATGACACACTGTAATGACCCAAAGTCCACACTTTCCATAGGGTTCACTCTGGCTGTTGTACATTCTGTGGATTTGGACAAGTGTATGATTCATCATTATTATATCATACGGAGTATTTTTACTGCCCTAAAAATCCTCTGTGCTCTGTTCATTCCTCCCTCTTCCCACCCCACTACCCCCCAAAAGCTTGGCAGCCACTGATATTTTTACTATCTCCATAGTAATAAATAAATAAAATTATGATACATCCAGATAATGAAATACTATTCAGTGCTAAAATGAACTATCTGACATGAAAAGATTTAAATGCACATTACTTATGTATTTATATGCATATTACTTACAAGACTTAAAGGCATATTATGAAGAGAAAGACAATATGAAAAGATTACATATTATATGATCCTGACTATATGACATTCTGAAAAAGGCAAAACTATGGAGACAATTAAAATGGTATTTTTTCTGCCCATTCTCTTCCTGAGGTTTCACAGATACTGTACTTTCTGCCTCGATTTCTTTTTCTCATTCTTTTATTTTTTGGCCATCCTGTGGCTCATTCTCCCATTCCTAAAGATTGAGACACACCCCAAGTTTCAGTGCTAAACCCCCTACCTCTCTGTACTTTCTCCTTTGGAGATCTCATCTATTCCTGACTTGATTCCATCATTCCACAAGCATTAATTGAGTGCCTCATGTGTGCGAGGCACTTGATTAAAGCCTTTGATGATAGTGAGGGATGAATGAGTCATGAGGCTTGCCCTCAAAGAGGAGACAGACAAGGCTGCAATACAATGTGGAGAGTGGAAGAAGTCCTGGGTGAAGAAAGAACATTTAGAAGAGATCAAGGGAAGCTTAGAGGGCTTCCTGCAGGAGGTGACACTGGAGCCGACTGCTGCCAAGTACACTAGCAGTGAGCTAGGTGAATGAGGTGGGAAGAACATTCAGGCGGAAGGAATAACAAGTACAAAGGCATGGAGCCAAGGGGCACATCAAGGCACATTAAGGAATTGGGTGTGGAATGCAAAGGATGAGGAGAGAGAGCGAGCCTCAGGCTGGCCCCTCAGGCTGCACTCTGAACTGCAGACAGCCTTGTGCCCTTAGGCTGGACTGGGGAAAAGACATTTCTGGAACACGATTTTAGAGATGTTTCTCTGCAGTGTGAAAGGGTTGGGGTGGTGGAGCAGGCTACAAACTAGGAGGCCCATGGGAGAGGCTTTGTCATAAACCAGGTGACGGGCGATAGGGGCTGGACTCCCACAGAGCAAGGGGATGGGGAGCCAGGACAGACTAGCAAAATACAGAGAGATTCAGAATTGAGGATGTAAGTCGGATCTTCAGGTGTGGATGGAAGATGGGGGCGGCGAATCCCTGCTGATACTGCCGAGGTCATGAGCCATAGGAGGAGACAGGTTCTGGGAGGAAGAGGAGTGTTAACTTTGGCCAGTTAATTTTATCTGAGGGGCATCTAGCCCTGTTAGTTGTCCTTCTTGACTGTTCACTTCCACATGAACACCTTCAGCTCTGACCTCGAGCCTGAGCTGCAAACTGGAATTTCCAGGGGCCCAGAGAGCATTTCCGAATTCTTGCTGCCTCTAAAAGTGAAAGAAAGTGAAAGTCACTCGGTCGTGTCCGACTTTGTGACTCCATGGACCATGGAGTCCATGGAATTCTCCAGGCCAGAATACTGGAGTGGGTAGCCTATCCCTTCTCCAGTAGCCTATCCCTTCTCCAGCATATCTTCCTGACCCAGGAGTCAAACCGGGGTCTCCTGCATTGCAGGCAGATTCCTTACCTACTGAGCTATCAGGGAAGCTGCTACCTGTAAGTAGTCCCCCAAACCTGTGCCTTGTGCATCTCGCTCTGTTGATGACATCACCATCCCTCTCAGGAGTGTCCTGGCTTCCTCTCCCCTGCTCACTCAAGTCACGTGGATCCTGTCTCCATAATGGCCTGCCTGTGGCCTCCCTTCGGCCCCCTTTTCCGGCAGCGCCCCAGTGATGTCCCACCATTTCCTCTCGCTTCCTGTCATTTCTATTATGATCCTTCCTATTGTCTGTTGTGATTCTCTATCGCTCAAAACTTTCCATTGCCTACTGATAAGTATACTCGTGTTATCTGGCTCTCAGTCCTTGCAATCCAGCCCCCGCTTACCTTTTTTTTGCTCTTAATTTTCCCCACTTCCCAGCAGACACCCTTCTGTACGACTCCCATTGTCCTAGACCATCCCACATCTTGTGAGTCTAGACCCAAGGCTGTCCTGCCTACAGCAATGTGTCTCTCCTGCCTCTGCCGGTCAAATCACACCCATCCTTCAAGGCCCTGATGAAATGCTTCCTCTCCACTCACTGCAATTCCTAGTTCACTGCCTCATCTCTTAACACACAGCACCCTGAGGCTGTCTGTTAAGAGGGCAGCTTTTCATCGCTGCGATGCATCGGTCTTCAGTAAATATGTGTTGAACTGAATTGGCTCAAAAACCGTTCCTCAGATCAGGAACCTGCTGTGACTCCCCATTGTCCACCACTTCAGATCTGTTCCTAGTGGCTTCCCAGGTTCCATCTTCTAACTTTATTCCCCTGCTGTTCCCCTCAATATATTCCTTATTCAATTTCAACTCTATGCCATTCTGCCTTCCCTCCCCTTATCTACCAGGATGGATAAACTATGCCTACTAATAAACTAATGTAGTGAAGTGTGTTAATCACTCAGTTGTGTCTGATTCTTTGCAACCCCAAGGACTGTATCCTGCCAGGCTCCTCTGTCCATGGAATTCTCAAGGCAAGAATATGGGGGTGGGTAGCCATTCCCTTCTCCAGGGGAATCTTCCTGGTCCAGGGATTGAAGCCGGGTCTCCTGCATTTTAGGCAGATTCTTTATCATCTGAGCCACCAGGGAATAGTAACTAATATAATGTCAGTTTAAAATGATACCTTTTAGGGACTTCCTTGGTGGTCCAGTGGTTAAGAAATCACCTTCCAGTGCAGGGGACATGGGTTGGATCCCTGATTAGGAAACTAAGATCCCATAGGCTGTGGGGCAACTAAGCCCACATGCTCTAGAGCCCGTGTGCCACAACTAGAGAAAGCCTATTTCAGTTAATTAAGTCCATGGAATTCTCCAGGCCAGAATACTGGAGTGAAGAGCCTTTCTTTTCTCCAGGGGATCTTCCCAACCCAGGGACTGAACCCAGGTCTCCCACATTGCAGGTGGATTCTTCACCAGCTGAGCCACAAGGGAAGCCCAAGAATACTGGAGTGGGTAGCCTATCCCTTCTCCAGGGGATCTTCCCGACCCAGGAATCGAACCTGGGGGAACCTGGGTCTCCTGCATGGCAGGTGGATTCTTTACCAACTGAGCTATCAGAGAAAGCCTATGTGATGCAACTAATAGACTGCGCACTGCAATGAAGACCTAGCACAGTCAAAATAATAATAATAATATTAATAATAACAACACTATCTTGCACACATAGGTTGTCTTGTCTGTCGTTCTTTAAAACTGAAATTCTAATTCTGTTCGTAGCAGCGACCCGCTTCATTTTAAATGTTTCCTGGACTCGCTTGTAGCCAGGAAGTTCATGTGACAAAATGCTAGCCAGTGAGATGTACATGGAAGTCTCTGGGTGGGGTTCTTGGGAAAACTTGCTAAAGAGGACCAGGGCAGCCGGCACATACGCTTTGTTTTCTCATCCTTCTTCATCTAGAATGCATACTCACTGCCGGGAGGTGTAGCAGCCAGTGTTGGAGCATAAACATGAAAACTCCATTCTCTGATGGGAGAGCTGAAAGCTATGTGGGCTTTGAGTCCCTGAGGACCTCATGAAACTGTCCTACCACCATTTTCCCAGGTTGGTAAAAATTTATCTCACTTGAGAATTCCCAATGGTAGAAAATAGCCCCAGAATGGAATCACACTGTGTCAAAAGCCTAAATGTATGATAAGCATTTGCTTATGAGAGATTGTGTAATGCGTGGAAACAGTACAGAAAGACAGGTCTGTAGCCCAAGTCAGCCGAGAGTGCCACTCCTATTTCCTGAGAAAGGAAACCTTGCCTGGGAAGGAGATGAGTGACTTCATGAGCTGGAAAAGATGCTGGTAATGTCAGTCAAGGACTGCATGACTCCATTGCTGATGGACCAGTCAAGGCCAAGATATGCTTTAGCCAATCAAGATAAAATATGCTCAATTAGGTGTAGGAAAAACCCAGGCATTAAGATTCAGAGGTTAGGGCAGATATCTGAGCAGATGAGAATGCTTTCATGAAATCTGTGCCACCTGGGTAAAGCTTTCCTATAGACCCAAAGTGGGCACATGATTCTCCAGTGGTAACCTGGACAATGCATGGTCGCCCACAGCTCTCAGCATCACTGGACCCCATGCTGAGAAAGCTGTTTTCTTCACAGTTCGTTCTTCAGGTTTATCTATCCCTTGAATAGTTGATGTGTGTACTATGTACAAATTTCAGAAGTGTGCACTTCTCCCACCTCTGCCCCCAGATTTCCCTCTTTTGAAGCAACCATTCAAAAATGCACAGTTTTGGGACTTCCCTGGCAGTCCAGCAGTTAAAACTCCAAACTTCCAATGTAGGGAGCTTGGGGTTCAATCCCTGGTTGAGGAACTAAGATCCCACATGTTGATGTGGTAAGGCCAAAAAATAAACTGGAAAAAAAAAAAAAGAAAAAGAAAAAGAAAATATTAAAAAAAAAAAAACTCCCCCATACAGTTTCTTGTGTATTTTTCCAGATGTGTTTCATGCATCTACAAATACATAAATTCATGTGTCCTCTTTTTAAAAAATAAATGGAACCATGCTATACACAACAGCTCTGTACTTTATTTCACTTTACATATCAGTGAGTTCCATATCGTACATGCCTCATTCTATCCTGTTGTACCGCTGGTATGTAATTTACCTGGCCCCCTATTGATGGACTTGTTTCCAACCCGTTTCCTATTAGAAGAATTGTTGCAATAAATATCTTTGTACCAATTTCATTTTGCATATTAATCAATCCATGCATTCCACAAATGTTTCCTGAGCACTTGTAGCACCAGATCAGCTCTCAACATGGTGTGTGTGGGTGTGTGTGGGTGTGTGTGGGTGTGTGTGGGGGTGTGTGTGTGTGTAGAGTAGTGAGCACAACAGATCCAGTTCTTGCGTCAGGGAGTGACATTCTGTAGAGCAGAAAGCCATAGGATAAATTCCTAGAAGTGGATCACACTTTCTTTCAGTTCTTCTAATGAAGTCAAGAAGAATCTCACTTTGGTGAGAAAGTCTCACTATAGTGTCAATATATCTTTAATACACTCTCTAATACTTGCTAATCTCTTTAAGACAGAGAGTGTCGGTCTTGATTTAGAGGCTTTGGCAGATCCCAGATTCTGCTTCGCTAGAATTTAAAAATAACAATATTTGGTTTTATTTGCTATAGTTTTACATATATTTTCCATCTACAATCAAAGTATGAAGGTTCCATTCCAAATAATTTAAGTTAAAAAAAAAAGTGAGTTAATTTAGAGAAGAATGCTAAATAAATAACAACATAGGTGGGAATTCAGAGGAGGGAGGGAAACCATGATGGTGATATTCAAATGACAGGTTGGGAAGCACTGATGGAAACAAAGCAAGGAGAAAAGATGAGGCTTTCTATACTGTATTCGATGTTTATTTTTGTATCCTCACTCATCTTTGGTATTGAAATGGTCATGCCTCTGTATTTCTTCCTAGACAGCTTATTTGTTTATCATTTACTACTTGCTTGGTAATTTTTTTTTTTAATCTTTAGGCTGTGGCTCATGGCATGTGGGATCTTAGTCCCCCAACTAGGGCTTGAACCCACATCCCCTGCATTGGCAGCACAGAGCTTTAACCACTGGACTACCTGGGAAGTTCCTGCTTGGTAATTCTTATGCTTAGATTTCATTGAGCTTCTGGTCATGAAAGGGTTTTTGGTTTTGTATTGTTTGTTTTGTTTTGTTTTTTTTTTTGAATGAAATGTTTCCAACTTGCTTTCTCTCACAAAAGCTCTTCCACTTGAATTCCCCAGATGCCCGGCCTCTTTGTCATTGTCTGCTCTGGAGATACTTAGAAATGCCTTTGCCAGGGGCATTCAGGCAGCACCCTTAGTCAGATTTTCTTAATCTGGTTGAGACTTGCTCAATAATGCTCTTAAAGCATAAGATGATGAAATGACCAAACCCAAGTAGGCCTTCGAGGAGATTTCAAAGCCAGAACCTTCTGCACAGTCCCTATAACCACCAGTGGGCCTGTTATCACCCACAGCTTTTACCAAAAGACACAGACAATTAGCTTGGTGGTTGCAAATGTAAACAAGAGTATATTTCACAAATGGGCTCTCTGTGCTGAGTAGGTGGTAGAAAGCCTCTGGCAGAGTTGTCGAGCTGTGCTCAGAGGGTGGGTGGTGCCTTAAGGCCCTGGAGAAGAGAACCTTTCTTGAGGGAGCTGAGAGGGGCCTCAGTCAAATGGAAGGGTGAGGTTGGGGGTGGCAGCAAGCAGAGATATGGGCCCCAAAGGAGTATCTGGGAGCTTGGAAACTGAAAAACAAAAGGGACTTCCCTGGTTGTCCAGTGGTGAAGAATCCATCTCGTAAAGCAGGGGACATGGGTTCAGTCCCTGGCTGGGGAACTGACATCTCACATGCTGAGGAGCAACTAAACCTCCTGCAACCAGTGAGCCTGCATATCACAAGAAATAAAGTTAAAAAAAAATAGAAACAAAAAAATAAGGCCATCCATTAATGCTTAAATCCTTGAACTTTGAGATTTGGTGGAGATTAATTATTGATAATTAATTATTACAGACCTACCTTTTAGTACTGATTTAAGTATTTTGTGACTACTTAACTCAGTGGTTCTCAAGCTTTTTTGCTGACTCAAAAATTTTTGAGAACCTCCAAAAATGTTTTATTTCTGTGGATTATATCTCGTGGTGTGATGGTTAATAACTGGTTCTCTGGGAGAAAAATCCTGATCTGTAGTATTTGCCAATTCCCACAGTGTAAACTCTTCCACTGTGGCCCATTTTAAGATTCCCTCAGAAATAACCAAATGTGAAATGGGGAGAGATGTGCACAGTCAACAAGTCCCAGTACAGTCCCAAGCCAGTGCAAGCCGACGCCAGCACAGTGCAGTCCTAAGCCAGTGCAAGCCGACTCCAGCACACTGCTGGGGTATTTACTGATAATGCGCTTCTCTAGTTGTTCAGCGGTAAAGAATTCACCTGCAATGCAGAAGCCGCAGGAGACGTGGGTTCATTCCCTGGGTCGGGAAGATCTCCTCGAGGAGGGAATGGCAACCCACTCCAGCATTCTTGCCTAGAGAATCCTGTGGACATAGGAGGCTGGCAGGCTACAGTCCATAGGGTCACAAAGAGTTGGACATGACTGAAATGATTTAGCACGCATGCAAGGTATTAGAAATTGAAATTGAGAAAAATTTAAACTGCACTCATTAAAAATACTAATAACAAACCGATTGCATGTCGGTATAAATAACATTCTTTGCAAAAATAACTGTTATTTTACAAAATAAAAAAATATTTGGTAAAAAGGGTGAGATTCTTTTCTAAAAAATATTTTTGTGATTCCTTGTAACATCTAATTTAATCAAAGACGGCTGGATTCACACATCTTTAGCATTCAATCTTGTCACACATCATATGGTCTCTGGAAAGCACTGGAGAGCAATAAAGGTAAATAATGTTTTACTGTTACTATGAAAACAGTTTTGACTTCCTGGACCCCCTGACAAAATCCTGAGGACTTGCAGGGCTCCCTGGACCACACTTTAGGAATTGCTAATACATTTACTTTTCCAAACAGTCAAATGAGGCAGGGATCTTATTATCCCAATTTTACAGATGGGGAAACTGAGGAGTTAAGTAACTTACCCAAGGACACTTCGCTAGAAAGCGGCAAAGTCAGGATTCAAACACAGTTAATAGAGATGAGATTCAGCTAGGGACTGTCACCAGATGTATGATCTTGGAGACAGTTTCTCTGAGTCCGAGGCATTGTCATTTGATGAACTCATTGTCATCCCCTAGGTTGAGTTAGACTTGACTTCATCCTTCACTCACAGGTCCCTCTGACAGTTCCCTTATCTGTGTTTCCTTAGCACTCTCTCTTTTTTCTGTCCACATGGCACTTTAACCTACACTATTGTGGAATTTTTTTTTTTTTAATTTGAAGTTCAGTTCAGTTCAGTCACTCAGTCGTGTCCAACTCTTTGTGACCCCATGAATCGCAGCACGCCAGGCCTCCCTGTCTATCACCAACTCCAGGAGTTCACTTAGACTCACGTCCATTGAGTCAGTGATGCCATCCAGCCATCTCATCCTCTATTGTCCCCTTCTCCTCCTGCCCCCAATCCCTCTCAGCATCAGAGTCTTTTCCAATGAGCTAACTCTTCGCATGAGGTGGCCAAAGTACTGGAGTTTCAGCTTTAGCATGGCAACCCACTCCAGTACTCTTGCCTAGAAAATCCCATGGATGGAGGAGCCTGGTGTCCATGGGGTCGCAAAGAGTTGGACACGACTGAGTGACTTCACTTTCCAAAGAAATCCCAGGGCTGATCTCCTTCAGAATGGATTGGTTGGATCTCCTTGCAGTCCAAGGGACTCTCAAGAGTCTTCTCCAACACCACAGTTCAAAAGCATCAATTCTTTGGCGCTCAGCTTTCTTCACAGTCCAACTCTCACATCCATACATGACCACTGGAAAAACCATAGCCTTGACTAGACGGACCTACTTTGGCAAAGTAATGTCTCTGTTTTTCAATATGCTGTCTAGGTTGGTCATAAATTTTCTTCCAAGGAGTAAGCATCTTTTAATTTCATGGCTACAGTCACCATCTGCAGTGATTTTGGAGGCCCCAAAAATAAAGTTTGACACTGTTTCCACTGTTTCCCCATCTATTTCCCTTGAAGTGATGGGACCAGATGCCATGATCTTCGTTTTCTGAATGTTGAGCTTTAAGCCAACTTTTTCACTCTCCTCTTTCACTTTCATCAAGAGGCTTTTTAGTTCCTCTTCACTTTCTGCCATAAGGGTGATGTCATCTGCATATCTGAGGTTATTGAAATTTCTCCTGGCAATCTGGATTCCAGCTTGTGCTTCTTCCAGCCCAGCGTTTCTCATGATGTACTCTGCATATAAGTTAAATAAACAGGGTGACAATATACAGCCTTGATGTACTCCTTTCTATGTTATGTGTATTTAAAATTTTTTACTTATTTTTTTTGTGAAAGGATCCACCAGGTCTTAGTTGTGGCATCCGGGATCTTAGTTGCAGCATGAGAATTCTTAGTTGCAGCATGTGGGATCTAGTTTCCTGATGAGGGATCAAACCTGGGCCCCCTGCATTGGGAGGGTGGAGTCTGAATCACTGGACCATCTGGAAAGTCCCATGTGGAATCATTTAATTGTCCCCATTGGACTGTACACACCATGAGGGGAGACACTGTATCTACCTTGGTTCCAGTAGTTTCATCAAGATCTGAAACAGTTGCTTAAAAAAAAAAATCTCTGCTGAAGGAAGAAATGAATCAATAAATACATGGACATTTCATGCCAAGGCAGGATGAGTCCCTCCTACCCAGAGTTCTTTTCTGTGGCTCCAGAGAGGGAAGAGTAGGGATGGGACAAGGAAGGGGGGTTATAATGCACGTATATACACTTGCTCTGAATTGTTGCATCACCAAAATCACAAGCTAGAATTGTCTCTGCCTAAAACCTCCAAAGCAATTCAGGTCATTCTCTCTTTGCCCAAAGTCACCGGTACCTAATCTTCCCATCACTTGGCACTCAGACCCTCAGTTTTGGTAGTCTTCATCCTTCTGGAAAAAATCTCTATTTTCCTTTGTGCTGCTGGGGTGGGCTGCAGAACTCTCTGTTTTTTTTCTTTTTTTAAAAAATATGTATTTATTTACTTTTGGCTGCATCAGGTAGGTTTTAGTTGCATCATGTGGGGTTTTAGTTGCAGGATGCAGGCTCTCTGTTGCAGTGAAGGCTTCTCTGTAGTTGTGGTGTGTGGGCTTAAGTTGCTCCACGGGATGTAGGATGTCAGTTCCCAGACCAGGGATCGAACTCCCATCTCCTGCATTGGAAGGCAGATTCTTAACCACTGGACCACCAGGGAAAGTCCTCTCTGCCTTTTCCTTTCATATCCCAGCCTTTTTATTGTTATCAGCAATCCTCCCCTCTACCTTTTTCTGTTCCACCTTTTTACAGCATCACTTATAGAAAGGGTCAGGCATGCAAGAGTGCAGGTGTTCTTGTTCCAGTGCCCACTATTACTTAGTACCTAATTAGTGGCTGCATTTCTGGAGGCTGGGGACGCTGGGGAGATGCAGCCTGGGCAGGTGGGAATCAGTTAGATGGAGGCTGCCTCTTTAGGAGCCTCTCAGCTTCCTCTTTCACTATCTATGTGCGGTCCTTTCCAGCAGGGTGACCTTCTAGGATTCTCAGAAGCTGCTGAAGAGAAGCGTAATTGTGGGGGGAGGGAGGGAGGCAACATAAAGACCATCAACCAGGATTCTGCCTGGAAGGTCACAGGGCTTAACCAGAGACCTTTAAGAAGAAGCAAAAAGGAACTGAGAAAACAGCCAGGACTCTGCTCAGCCTGGAGTTCCTGGAATTCTGCTTTGTGTGTGAGCTTCCCGCGGCTGCCAAGGCCCCTCTGACTAACAGGAGATAAGAATGGGAAGCGACAGGGTGGGTGGAGAGGCAGCTTGGCCTGGAACTTCTCTGGGACACCTCTAGCTTTGGAGACCTGGGTCTCCTGAGAACCACATCCAGGAGGGTGGGTAGCTGCCTGCTGTGCAAGGGGCGGGGCAGTCTACAAGGCAGGTTCTCTTCTGACCCAGCATCCAGCTCTCTGCCTACCTGGTGTGGAGCAGGCTACCAATCTGAGGCCACTGTCTCTAGAGGGTCAGCTTCATATCATGACCTTTACCCAGGAAGGGATGGACCCCTGAACCCAGGGCCACTTTTATGGTTTAGTACTTGCCGTCTTGAGTTGTGTCTGACTCTGCGATCCCATGGACTGCGGCACACCAGTCTTCCACTGTCCTTCAAAATCTCCCGGGGTTTGCTCAGACTCATGTTCATTAAATCAATGAGGCCATCCAACTATCTCATCTTCTGTCATTCTCTTCTCCTCCTGCACTCAATCTTTCCCAACATCAGAGTCTTTTCCAATGAGTTTGTTCTTCGCATCAGGTGGCCAAAGTACTGGAGCTTCAGCTTCAGCCTCAGTCCTTCCAATGAGTATTCAGAGTTGATTTCCTTTAGGAATGACTGGTTTGATCTCCTTGCTGTCCAAGGGACTCTTAAGAGTCTTCTCCAACACCACAGTTCCAAAGCATCAATTCTTCAGTGCTCAGCCTTCTTTGCATGATTATATGACATGACTACTGGAAAAACCAAGCTTTGACTGTGCGAACCTTTGTCGGAAGGTGGTGGACGCACGTGTCCTGATGCTACTTGTGTTTTAGGGGCTCAGAGCAGCTTTGTTTTCCCTCCCCTGACCCCCAGCTCTCCCGGTCTTTAAACGCTCAGATAAGGTGCTTAATCCATCCATTCAACAAACACTTATTGAATGCCTGCTATGACAAGTCCTGGATTCTGCATGATTCTACATTGCCTGCTGCAGGAGGCTTCCAATCTAGTGTCACTAAATAAGTAACTACAAAGAGTTGTGACCTGGTTGGTCTCATGGAGCTAGGGTGACCGTACCATTTAGTATTCTAACTAGGACACCACTGAGAGTAAAAGTGATTGCTGCAGGTTAAGTTCCCCAGGAAGCAGAGACTAAGATGGGGCCAGGGGCTGGATCTCATGAAGAAAGATTGTTAGGAGGGTTTTGGGGATCAATACCTGTGAAAAGGAAGGAACAGAAGCCAGACGGGGCAGAGGGAGAGGTTGAGAGGTGACAGAGTCTCAGTGAAAGCCTCAGCCAGCTCACGGGGAGCCCAGAGCTGAAGCAGCCCGTCAGCCTCATCTTCAGCTGGGCCAGGGGGCCTGGCTTATATAACATCATGTGGAACAGTGAGTGGTTACTGGAGATCAGAGGCCTCTGGAAGGAGGTATGACCTTGGGGGAGACTGTTCCCTTCAGCCGAGGTGATGCCCAAAGAGGGGTGACAGCTGAAGGCATCTTCTGGTTGGCCTTCCCAACAGCTGGGGATTTGGATGGTACCTCACAGCATCCGCCACAGGGACTCGATGACAACTCTGCCTGGGCGAGAGGCATAACCCAGGCTGTCCCTCGTGCTCACAGCAAGAGCACCGGCTGGGGGTTTCAGCTGGAACCCTGTACTGGTGCAGAGTGGCATGAAGCTCCAGGCAACAGGTACCACCTCAGGGCTGGTTCAATCTGCAACCTCTTAATCGCCAGCTCTCTTCCTTCCCTTCCTCTATTTCCTTTGCTTTAGGGCATCACTCGTGGCTTTTGCAGTCATTATATCTTTCACTTTGTATGCATCGTTATCATTTGATTTGTAGTGTAAATTATTTATTTACTTATTTATTTTTGGCTGCAGTGGGTCTTCATTGCAGCGTGGGCTTTCTCCAGCTGTGGTGTGCAGGTTTCTCATAGCAGTGGCTTCTCTTGTAGAGCTCGGGCTCTAGAGTGTCGGCTCAGTAGTTGTGGTTGCATGGGCTTAGGTGCTCCACAATATGTGGGATCTCCCCAACTAGGCATCGAACCCGTGTGTCTTGCATTGGCAGGTGGACTCTTAACCACTGAATCACCAGGGAAGTCCCAGGGGGTATACTTTTTATTCTCATTCCCACAACTGAACTATTAGGAAGTCCTTTGACTGTGATCTCCAAAACAGAGCCTCATTCTGTTGTGTTTCTCCATCTCCACCTCTTTCCTAACTGCTGATATTGTTTTGATTTTGAACCAAATTGGCGAACAGCTTGGAGCTGCTGAAGAGACAGGTGATAATGTCAACAAAAAGGTGAGACCAGTGAAGGAGTCTTAAGGAGAACCTACAAACTAAACAAACTTCAGAAAAGCCACAAACATAATACCTGACCTGAAAAATCAGCACATTACCTGAAAGTTGAGGGTATTCCCTCTCTAGAGTAAACTGAGAGGCAGGGGATCACAGTGGTTAGTGATATGGGCACAGAGGTCGAAATGCTTGGGTTTATGAAAACTTGAGCCAGTTTCTTGATTTCTCTGTGTCTCAGTTTGTCTGCAAAACAGTGCACACGTGCTAAGTTGCTTCAGTCATGTCCGAATCTTTATGAACCTATAGACTGTAGCCCGTCAGAGTCCTCTGTCCATTCTCTAGGCAAGAATACTGGAGTGGGTTGCCATTCTTACTCCAGGGGATTTTCCCAACCCAGGGATTGAGCCTGCATCTCTTAGGTCTCCTGCACTGGCAGGCAGGTTCTTTATCACCTGGGAAGCCCCCTGTAAAACAGAGGTAATTGTAACAGAACTGTGGGTTTGACATTTAGAGCAGTGTCCTTGGGGCACATGGGAAGTACTCTTTCAGGGTTAGCTATTAGTATTACCCTGGGAGCTGCCATCTTGGTCCACATTCAGCATGGCAGATGTGGCTGTTGGTACCCCTGTTGGTCCTGCTCTTCCTTCTGTTCTTATCTCCAACACACTTGACCCAACTCATTTACCCATTCAAAATATATTTCTTGAGTGCCTACCCAGGGTACCAGGCACTAAATTGTTGTTTCAATCTTCTGCATCCCACAAATCCTTGAACATCCCACAAATCCTTGAACATTCCACAGGTCCTGCCTTGGGTTTACGTTTCTTGGAGATGAGAGGCCCTGTTCCCCTAGCCCCCATTTCTTATTTGTGCTCAGGGTCACCCAGGTGTAAAGCCAGTTTCTATATGACCTGGCTACCTCTTGTCCTCCCTTTTCAGTTCAGTTCAGTCGCTCAGTCGCGTCCAACTCTTTGTGACCCCATGAACTGCAGCACACCAGGCTATCCTGTCTATCACCAACTCCCAGAGTTCACCCAAACTCACGTCCATCAAGTCAGTGATGCCATCCAGCTATCTTATCCTCTGTCGTCCCCTTCTCCTCCTGCTCTCAATCTTTCCCAGCATCAGGGTCTTTTTCAGTGAGTCAGCTCTTCACATCAGGTGGCCAAAGTATTGGAGTTTCAGCCTCAACATCAGTCCTTCCAATGAGCACCCAGGACTGATCTCCTTTAGGATGGATTGGTTGGATCTCCTTGCAGTCCAAGAGACTCTCAAGAGTCTTCTCCAACACCACAGTTCAAAAGCATCAATTCTTCAGCGCTCAGCTTTCTCTATAGTCTAACTCTCACATTTATACATGACTACTGGAAAAACCATAGCTTTGACTAGACGGATCTTTGTTGACACAGTAATGTCTCTGCTTTTTAATATGCTATCTAGGTTGGTCATAACTTTCCTTCCAAGGAGTAAGCGTCTTTTAATTTCATGGCAATATTGCATAGCAACATGGAATGTTAGGTCCATGAATCAAGGCAAATTGGAAGTGGTCAAACAGGAGATGGCAAGAGTGAACATCGACATTCTAGGAATCAGCAAACTAAGATGGACTGGAATGGGTGAATTTAACTCAGATGACCATTATATCTAGTACTGTAGGAAGGAATCCCTTAGAAGAAATGGAGTAATCATCATAGTCAACAAAAGAGTCCGAAATGCAGTACTTGGATGCAATCTCAAAAGCAACAGAATTATCTCTGTTCATTTCCAAGGCAAACCATTCAGTATCACAGTAATCCAAGTCTATGCCCTGATGAGTAACGCTGAAGAAGCTGAAGTTGAACGATTTTGTGAAGACCCGTGGTCATGTATGGATGTGAGAGTTGGACTGTGAAGAAAGCTGAGCGCCGAAGAACTGATGCTTTTGAACTGTGGTGTTGGAGGAGACTCTTGAGAGTCCCTTGGACTGCAAGGAGATCCAACCAGTCCATCCTAAGGGAGATCAGTCCTGGGTGTTCATTGGAAGGACTGATACTAAAGCTGAAACTCCAATACTTTGGCCACCTCATGCGAAGAGTTGACTCATTGGAAAAGACCCTGATGCTGGGAGGGACTGGGGGCAGGAGAAGGGGATGACAGAAGATAAGATGGCTGGATGGCATCACTGACTCGATGGACATGAGTCTGAGTGAACTCCGGGAGTTGGTGATGGACAGGGAGGCCTGGCGTGCTGTAATTCATGGGGTAGCAAAGTGTTGGACATGACTGAGCGACTGAACTGACTGACTGACTGACTGGACCTTCTAGAACTAACACCCAAAAAGATGTCCTTTTCATTATAGGGGACTGGAATGCAAAAGTAGGAAGACAAGAAACACCTGGATTAACAGGCAAATTTGGCCTTGGAGTACAGAATGAAGCAGGGCAAAGGCTAATAGAGTTTTGCCAAGAGAACACACTGGTCATAGCATCCAACCACACAAGAGAATACTCTACACATGGACATCACCAGATGGTCAACACCGAAATCAGATTGATTATATTCTTTGCAGCCAAAGATGGAGAAGCTCTATACAGTCAGCAAAAACAAGACTGGGAACTGACTATGGTTCAGATCATGAACTCCTTATTGCCAAATTCAGACTTAAATTGAAGAAAGAGGGGAAAACCACTAGACCATTCAGGTATGACCTAAATCAAATCCTTATGACTATACAGTGGAAGTGAGAAATAGATTTAAGGGACTAGATCTGATAGAGAGAGTGCCTGATGAACTATGGATGGAGGTTCATGACATTGTACAGGAGACAGGAATCAAGACCATCCCCAAGAAAAAGAAATGTCAAAAAGCAAAATGGCTGTCTGAGGAGGCCTTACAAATAGCTGTGAAAAGAAGAGAAGTGAAAAGCAAAGGAGAAAAGGAAAGATATACACATTTGAATGCAGAGTTCCAAAGAATAGCAAGAAGAGATAAGAAAGCCTTCCTCAGAGATCAATGCAAAGAAATAAAGGAAAATAATAGAATGGGAAAGACTAGAGATCTCTTCAAGAAAATTAGAGACACCAAAGGAACAGTTCATGCAAAGATGGGCTCAATAAATGACAGAAATTGTATGGACCTAACAGAAGCAGAAGATATTAAGAAGAAGTGGCAAGAATACACAGAAGAACTGTACAAAAAGGATCTTCATGACCCAGATAATCACGATGGTGTGATCACTCACACTCACCTAGAGCCAGACATCCTGAAATGTGAAGTCAAGTGGTGCTTAGGAAGCATCACTATGAACAAAGCTAGTGGAAGTGATGGAATTCCAGTTGAGCTATTTCAAATCCTGAAAGATGATGCTGTAAAAGTGCTGCACTCAATATGTCAGCAAATTTGGAACACTCAGCAGTGGCCACAGGACTGGAAAAGGTCAGTTTTCATTCTAATCCCAAAGAAAGGCTATGTCTTCCCTTTTAGACCTCAGCTATTGGCTGAGACTGAGCATAGTGAAGGACCCCATGGATCCTTCCTCTTGGACTCCAGAAGGTTCGGTGCGAGGGGAAGTCCTTTGCAGCATGGAGCCCCGCTCTTTCATGTGACTGCATTCTTCATGGGGATCCTACCTTGCCCGTGGCCTTGTGTACTCTGGCCTGTGCCTTCTTTATCTGGTTGTCTCGCCTGATGTCAGGAAAGGTCCTGGAAGGGATGAGGGAAATCAAAGAGAGCAAGGGGCAGAGCACGTGGAAGAAAGAAGTGAGGCCAAGTGAGGCAAGAGGTTGTAAAAGAGACTCTCTGGTGGTCCAGGGGTTAAGGCTTCCACCTTCCACTGCAGGGGGCACAGGTTCAGTCCTTGCATGGGGAAGCGAGATCCCCCGTGCAAAAACAAAAGCAAAAACAAGAAAGGGCTGAAAGGAAAGAAGAGAGGAAGGTTGCCAATGACAACACTTGATATGAATTTAACGCATTGATGCCTCAGGCTGTATAATGGCCCTGGAAAGTCAGTATGGTTATCACCCCCATTTTCCAGGGGAGGAGACTGAAGCAAAGGTGAGTTATGAAACTTGCCCAAAGCCTTATGGCTTGTAAGTTCCAGCCCTGGAACTTGAACTCAGAATCTGACTCCACTCCCTAGAGCAGGGAAGGTGCAGACGTCCTACAAGGGCATCACCCCGAGGAGGCGGGTGTGTGCCTATCACACAGCTGGTGATCAGCAAACAGTGTTGAACGGATGGAGATTCAGGGGGGTTGAGGCTGAAGCCTGGGAACTGACACGATATAAATTCCTGGTGTCTGTCGGCACTGGCTAGTGAAGCATCTTACCTTCCCCACCCTGTAATTCCTCAGCCACCTTAATCAGGGCCGTAAAATCCACCTATCAGGAGGAGATCTGAATTTACCAGTTCTTGGTCCCCATGACCCACCCCTGCTGTGTGAGGAAGGAGGATGCTGTGGAGGGGGGCACAGCTTGACATTGGTCATTTCCTACCCTGGGGCCAGAGTGGAGGCACCTAGTTTCACTCTCTTCCATCAGAAACTAGGAATAGTAAGTCCAGCCTCACAGGGTCTTTGTGGAGATGAAACTGCACAGGGGCAAAGCCTTGCGCAGGGCCGGGAGGCATCAATGGACGCTGTTATATTGCAGTTTCTGGTCGCTAGTCCTACTGCTCAGATGGCCGAGGGGGTCTTTACGGTTGACAAAGGCCCTTCTGCTGCCGTCTCAGCCTGACATGGATCCTCAGCAGGCACGCGGGCAGGCACTACAGACCTCCCTGTCTGTTTCACGGTTGAGCAAATTGAAGCCCAGAAGGTCAGAGAGGACAGGGAGGCCGTGTGGAGGTCTATGAGGGGGTCCGCAGGGGTGTCAGAAAGAGAGGGCCCCCTCTGAGTCCCAGAGCCCAGTGTGCCTGCCTGCCTGCCCCTCCTCCCTCGGCTGCCGAGCCCATCCGCGTGGCTGGGATCTGCTGGCCCATAAATGGGTCCCCGTGTCTCTTTCCAGCAGCAGCCTGACCTCGTCTACTTGGAGAAAAACAGGAAGCTGGGCTCTGCCAGGAATCGGAACACACCCTTCCTCAGCTCTGGGCTGGAGGATGCTGCAGTGGTGGGGGGAGCCTGGGGACAGGACGAGGGACAGCATGTGTGGTAGGGGCTCTCGGTCAAGCCAGGGTGCCCAGGGCCCCACTGCCCCGCTGAGGGGCTTGCCTCAGTAGGCTGGTCTTGCTCTGGCCTGGCCTTGCTGAGAGCCCCCAGGGACCAGGAGCTGGGGAGTCAGGAGGAAGAGCTCCTGGCCTTCCTCTCCCAGTGGGAGCAAAATTATGGGGCACCAGGGCCACAGATGAGTTTTGCCTTTGTGAGCCCCCTTTCCCATTAAAAAAAATAGTAAAAAATATATGCTATAACTAAATTGATATAAAAGTGAAAAGTGAAAGTCTCTCAGTCGTATTATCTAACTCTTTGGGACCCAGGCCAAAATACGAGAGTGGGTAGCTTTTCCCTCCTCCAGGGGATCTTCCCAATCCAGGGATTGAACCCAGGTCTCCCACATTGCACGCAGACTCTTTACCAGCTGAGCCACAAGGGAAGCCAAAGAATACTTAGGGAAGCCAAAGAATATTGGAGTGGGTAGCCTATCCCTTCTCCAGGGGATTTCCCCAACCCAGGAATTGAACCAGAGTCTCCTGAATTGTTGCAGGTGGATTTTTTACCAACTGAGCTATCAGGGAAGACCTACATTTATATAAAGATGAATATAATCCAAGATGGATTCATGATTATATGATTAGGAAATACCAAATGATTTTATCCAATTTATCTTTTGGTTTTAAGATAAATTAAAATGAAAATATTCACATGGGCCCCTGAAAGTATCATGGGTCCTATGCCTAGAAAGTCATGCTCCCCGCTGTGGTCCCATAGCAAAGATATTAGCATTCAGATTTTAGAGGGGAATGTCTGGCTTAGCCTAGAAATAGAACTTCACTGAGCCTCAGTTTTCTCTTCTGTAGAATGGAGGCATGAGAATGTCTGACCCTGTGAAAAGTTTCTGTCCAGGACCTGACCTCAAGGCTCCCCTACTGTTTTCACAGTGTCCGTGAACCTCAGAGCCTGAGGCAGACCAAGGGGTTTGGGGACACTCCCAGGGTTCCCACATCTTTAACTTCTCCCTCATATCCTGTCTGTCCGTCTGGGACCCCTGCTTCAGAGTCTGACCCCAGGTAACAACGAACCTAATGAATGGTGCGGGTCCAGCTCACAAACCACCTCACCACATGACCCCATCAGTCCTCAAAACAGCCCCAGGAGGCAGGTCGTATGTGATGGTTCCTCCCATTTTCCCAGCATGGACACTGACCATCAGAGAGGTTAGGTAACTTGTTCAAGGTCACACTGGCAGGGGCAGAGCTGGGGCAAGAGTTTGGATGTGTCAGCCTTGACCTCAGTTGGCTCTGTTAAACCAGACACCACAAGGTGCCCACACAACCAGTGTACTTGTGTATGTGTGTGTTGGCTCTTCTGACAAGGTAGGTGGCAAGGATTGGAGGGGCTGGGGAAGGGCTCAGGACCTTCCCGGGATGGGCTGACAGGGCTTCATAGATGTAATAAGGCTCTTGGCGTCACCCACGGGGGTCCCTGAGGATCCAGACTTTTGTCTTTGCCCTGCCTGGGGCCTCAGCCAGGACTGACTTCTTGGCTGTACTGCTCTAGATTCGCCCCCCTCTCCCCTCCCCGCCTCCTGTGCTCTTCTCCTCTTCATTCGCTGTGTCTTTAGTAGCAACATAGTTGGGTACCTACTGAGTCTAGAACCCCGGGGAGAGATGGCCACTGTTTTATGTTAGAGCTCTAGGGTCATCTTTCATTTTTAAACTTTTTTTATTTAAAAACAATTTTCCATCTTCAAACATATATACTTTCACAAATAGAAATACATTGACAAGTTGGTATTCATGTAAGATTAAAGTAAAGAAGTCAGGCTCAGTACTAAGATGAATTCCCTCATAAATATTGTCTAAATACAAAAACTGTCTACCTCATAGTGTAAAGAGAACTCATTTTAAAGTCCTTGAAACAGAGACTGAATTGCCAGCTGGTAGGGATGGTTCGGGTTAAGGTTTTTTATTTCTGTGATGTTTCTAATTAAAACCTCCCAGCTTCTCTAGCGGAATTAGGCCACTTTGGTCTCTTGTTATTTTGGTGTTTCCTAAGAATCTGAGCTGGGGCTGGATGACGAATGTGCTCCTCACCCCTTTGCGCATGGACTCTGTGGGCTGGTGGCCTGACGTGCCACTGGTCTAGCCCCTCTTTTGTCAGAAGAGGAAGAGGGTGGGAGTGGGGAGGACAGGTCACCCAGCTCATGGGTGCCGAGATGGGAGGAGAATCCACTGGCTGGGGGGGGGTGGTCTCTAGTAGTGTCAGTTGCTCAGTCGTGTCCGACTCTTTGCAACCCCACAGACTGTAGCCCACCAGGGTCCTCTGCTCATGGGATTCTCCAGGCAAGAATACTGGAGTGGATTGCCATTTCTTTCTCCAGGGGATCTTCCCAACCCAGGGATCGAACCCAGGTCTCCTGTATTGCCAGCAAATTCTTAACCGTCTGAGCTACAGGAAATGCTGGGCGGGGTGGTGGTGGTGGTGGTGAATGACCCAAATCTGATCCTGTCACTGTTCTGCCTGAAACCCTCAGGGGCCCTCCTGGCTTGTGTGCCTCCCAGCCCAGCAGGACTGTGCCGCCTGCCCACTGGAACCAGCTGGCTCCTCCACCATGTCTCACTTCCTGCCCCTCTGGCTGAAGCAGGCGGATGCTTGTTACTCCCATTCCAGCCTCCTTGCAACATTCTTCCCAGCCTTCAGCATCTGGAAATGACCTATTTCTGTCCATCAGTGTTTGCGTTGAGTTTTTGGATTGAGGGCATCTGCCTCACTGGGTTGTAAGCTCCCTGACGGCCAGGCCCTGACTGGTCCTGCACACCACTCTATACACAGCGCCTGGCTCAGGGTCAGCCTACAAGAGGCATGTGGGAAATATTCCTTGACACCATTATTATATTTATACATATAGTGATTTTCTTAAAATTTTTGGCTGCGCTGGGTCTTCATTGCTGTGTGCAGGCTTTTTCTAGTTGTGGCAAGTGGGGGGTTACTCTTCATTGTGGTGCGTGGGCATCTTATTGAGGTGGCTCCTCCTGTTGAAGAACACAGGCTCTAGGTTTACGGGCTCAGTAGTTGGAATGTTTGGGCTTAGTTGCTCCATGACATGTGGGATCTTCCCAGCCCAGGGATCCAACTCATGTCTCCTGCATTGACGGGCAGATTCTTATCCACTGGACCAGCAGTGAAGTCCTAAGCATATAGTATTAGTCCATAGAATAATGACATCAACAACTATTTGCTGGAAGATAAGCTTAGGAGTCCTATAGACCTGGGTTCTGTTGTAAGTCATTACTTAAATTTTAACTTTAATTTTTTCCATGGATAAGACATTAATGAAAAAAAATTGAGATACTAATCCCCCGCTCTCCCTCTCTGCGCGTGGTGGTGGTGGTGGTTTAGTTGCTAGGTCGTGTCCGACTCTTGCGACCCCATGGGCTGTAGCCCATCAGGCTCCTCTGTCTGTGGGATTTCCCAGGCAGGAATACTGGAGTGGTTTGCCATTTCCTTCTTCTGGGAATCTTCCGGATCCATGGATCAAACCCCCATCTCCTGCATTGCAGATGGTCTCTTGCATTGCAGGCAGATTCTTAAGCCACCAGAGAAGCCCCTCTATGTGGGTGTGTGGAGATATATCCCGCAAGCCTTGTGGCCAAAAACCCAAAACATAAACACAAGCAATATTGTAGCAAATTCAATAAAGACTTAAAAACATGGTCCATATCAGATAAAAAATAAAAATCCTAACGTCTGATTTCCATTCCAGAGATTCTGATGAAGTGGATCTGGGGTGTGGCCAGGACATCGGGAGTTTTAGAATGGCCCCAAGTGATTCTAACATGCAACCAAATGTGAGACCTGCTGCCTACCCCAGGTGTGACTCTGGTGGCCCCTACCTTCTCCCCGCCACCTTCCCACCTGCCTGAAGTTCATTTGACATAGCACAAAGACTTTCATGGCACAATAAAAATAAATGGCTTAAAATGCAGAGGATGAACTGAGGAGAGAAAATGTCTGAATCTCACACATGCTCTCAGTCAGCTGGCAGAGTCTTTTCTGCCTTTCTAGCAGGAAGAGGATTTGAGCAGAGAGGCTGGGCCCTGGGAGTTGAAAGAGAAAGGGAAAGAGAATCTGGTGTCTGGAGACCCACATGTTTTTCTTTCTTTCTTTTTTTTAATTTTTGGTCATACCCCTTGGCTTATGGGACCTTAGTTCCCTGACCAGGAATTGAACCCGTGCCCCCTGCATTGGAAGGCACAGTCTTTTAACCCCTGGACTCCCAGGGAAGTCCTGAGACCCACATCTTAACCTCAGTTTTGCCACTGTACAAATATGAATAGATCGCTCTTCTCCCCCAACCTGGGTCTCAGTAAGCCCTCAATGAAGTGACATTCTTATGAAAGCCATCATTCTGAAGCTAGGTCCAATTCCACAATCCCTAAGAACCAGCCTTCCAGCTATCCTAAAGCCCACTCACCCACATAGATTCCCTGGATTCTAGCTTGCTCTGCTTCCTGAAGTTTATTTAACATGATTGAGTTATTATAAAGCTGAATTCCCAGAAGCCATCAGTGTACTTTTGAGGTTATGAAGCAACTCATAGTAAACTTATGAGGTGTTGATAAGTAGAGGTCATGGGGGATCAGCTTTTTATGGGATAGATGAGAATCTTCTATAATCAGCGGGAGGCTTATCTACTTAGATGTTGCCTAAGAGAGTGAACATGTTTCCTCTCTTAAGCAGGTCAACATGGAGCCCCTGTAATGATTTTGACAAAAGATATTTAAAGGGAACCTTGTTCTTATTCCGGGGGCGACCAATTAATTGACAAGATTGTATAGTTCTTGGAAGAAAGAAGAAATGGAAGTTCCAAGGAAGAGACAGGAGGCCTAGGAAGCAATTTTATTTTTTTAATATTTATTTATTTGGCCGCATCTGGTCTTAGTTGCAGGATACGGGATCTTTAGTTGTGGCATTTGGGATCTTGTTCCCTGACCAGGAATCCAAACTGGGGCCCCTGCATTGGGAGCTCAGAGTCTTAGCCCTGGACCCCCAGGTAAGTCCCCAGAAAGCAATTTTAATGAGACAGTGAGTATGGCTGAGGTAGGGAAATGCCTGGAATCAGCCTAAAGGATGGCCCCAGGAAGGTACCCCTGGGCAACCACTCTTGGCTTTCAGATTTTTTTCCCAGGTCAGGGCTGATGGCCTTCCTGTCACAGAGCCCAATCAGCCCATGATGATTGCACAAATCACAAACATCTAGCGTCAGCCCAATCAGCCCAAGTTTTTTGAATGTTAGAACTTGCACATTGAGGTCAAGCTCTGTCGGACACAAAGAGGAAGGGTATTTGGGAAAGGACAGACTTTTCCCAGAAATTTTCTGGCACCCAGCCCCTCTCTCCCCAGTTCAGATTTGGGAGCCCGTCCAAAGTGAGGCACCATCATGAA
This sequence comes from Capricornis sumatraensis, assembly GCF_032405125.1. Lineage (NCBI taxonomy): Eukaryota > Metazoa > Chordata > Mammalia > Artiodactyla > Bovidae > Capricornis > Capricornis sumatraensis. The sequence goes on from NC_091076.1 coordinate 95,112,264, forward strand.
GACAGCTCAGATAGCCTGGGGAAGCTTTCAGTCACCTCAAAATATGAAGTGGCTGAATCTCCTTGTGTTGAACTCTAGGTTAGATGCTCAAGGAAGAGTTAGGAGGTGAGGAAACGTAGCCTTACCAGTTTGTGCTTCAGGCACTGGGGATTCAGAATGGGGTTCAGAGGTGAGAAAGACTTGCTCCCACTCTGGAAAGGGTCACAGTCCATGGGGGAGACAAACAACAGACCTGGCTCCATTATCCTGCTGCTCTGGGACTTGACCCCATCTGGACAGACCCTGGCTCTTGGTCCTATACACAGTGATCATTAAGCCCCCCCTCCCACACTATTATTCCCCCTCATACCCCATGGACTGACTGATGGGCTATCTGGTCGACCCATCCTCTAGATTTCCTCTAAATAATAATTTATCTTGATTATTGAGTTTTTGGCACTTCCTGAAACTTCGCTCTTGAGGCAAATACCTAATTTATCTAACCCTAATTGAAGCTTGGACAGACCTCTGACACAGCCACACATATACAAGCAACTGCTGGCCAGAGGGGTGAGTGTTTAGAACAAAGCTCCCTGAGAGTTCAGAGGGACATTTGAGTAATTCTGGGGGCAGTGTTTCCCAGAGAATGCTCTATGGAACATCAGTTCTGTGTGTTGCTCCTCACCAAATAAAAGGTTTTGTGGACAATAAGTGTGGGAAACAGTGCGTACTTTACTTCCCCTTTAGATATTCATGAGGGACATGAACACTCTGAAGGCTCTGAGACTCCTACATTACTTTCATGGGACTTCCCTGGTGGTCCAGTGGCTAGGACTCTGTGCTCCCAATGAAGGGGGATAAATTCCTGGTCAGGGAACTAGATCCCACGTGTTGCAACTAAGACCTGGCATAGCCAAAACAAATAAATACATATTTTAAAAAATATTTCAAGGAAAAGGAAACATTACTTTCTTAGCTTAGCTTCTGAGGCTACTAATCTGGATCAGCTTGGGCAATTTTATCAGTGTTTCTTGAATTGAAGTGAGAGAGCCTCATCTCAGACGCTCTAGGGGAATGTTTGTTAGAAATACAGAGTCACTTGTCCTCCTGCAAACCTCCTGAGTGAGTCTCTGGAGCCATGCTCCAGGAATTTGCTTTGAACAAGCTCCCAGTTGATCGTGATGCATACTCAAGTTAAGAACCCCAGATAAACCTTCCTAGGCCTTGGCTATTTTCTCAGAATACTGTAAAGATCAAGAGATAAACTTGACCAAAAGATGAGTGAAAAAGAAACCTAGACAATTCCAACTCATTCTATGAGGCTAGTATTGTGCTAATAACAAAACCAGGCAAAGACACCACACGAAAACTGCAGACCAATATAGATCATGAATATACATGAAAAATATCCTCATCCAAATGCTAGCAAACTAAATCCAGCAACATGTCAAAAGGATTATACATCATGACCAAGTGGGATTTACCCTAAAAATTCAAGATTGGTTTATCATCCCCAAATTAATTAATATATCATACCAAAAGAATTAAAAACAAAAAGCATATGATTATGTCAATACATACAAAAAAAGCATTTGACAAAATCCAACGTCCCTTCATGACAAAAACACTCAAGCTAGCAATAATAAAGAATTTCCATAACTTGATAAAAGGAATCTATGAAAACCCCACAGTAGGTTTTTTTTAATGGTGAAAGACTGAATCATAGCCTGGCGGGCTATGGTCCATTGGGTAGCAAAGAGTCAGACACAACTAAAGCAACTTAGAAGCAGCAGCAGCAGTGATGATTTCATGGGTGTGTGCAATTCATCAGTGTGTCCAAATTTATCAAACTGTTCCTCTGAGATCAGGAACAAAACAAATATGATCACTTTTGCCTTTTCTATTCAACACTGTACTCAGCAAAGTGTAGAATGGTGGTTGCCAGGGGCTGAGGGAGGGGAAATAGGGAGTTGTTGTTCAATGGGCATAAAGTTTCAGTTATGCAAGATGACTAAATTCTAGAGACTTGCTGTACAACGTGGTGCCTGGAGTTAACATGTTGTATGTGGCTTCCCTGATGGCTCAGTAGTAAGGAACCCGCCTGCCAATGCAGGAGACACAGGTTCAACTCCTGGGTGGGGAAGATCCCCTGGAGAAGGAAATGGCAACTCACTCCAGTATTCTCTCCTGGGAAATCCCATAGACAGAGGAGTCTGGCGAGCTACAGTCTACGGGGTCGCAAAAACGTTGGACACAACTTAGTGGCTAAACAACAACATTGTTTACTTAAAACTTTGTAAAGAGGGTAGATTTTATTCATGTTCAGTGTCCTTACCACACACACACACAGACAAAATAAAACAAAAATCCAGGAAGGAACTTTTGGAGATTTATTACCTTGACCACAGTGATGGTTGAGCTTCCTATGTGGTGCTGGTGGTGAAGAACCTGCCTGCCAATGCAGGAGACGTAAGAGACTCGAGTTTGATCCTGGGTCTGGAAGATCCCCTGGAAGAGGACATGACAACCCACTCCAGTATTCTTGCCTGGAGAGTCCCATGGACAGAGGAGCCTGGCGGGCTATGGTCCATTGGGTAGCAAAGAGTCAGATACAACTAAAGCAACTTAGAAGCAGCAGCAGCAGTGATGATTTCAAGGGTGTATGCAATTCATCAGTGCGTCCAAATTTATCAAACTGTATGCATTAAAGAAATTATATATCAATTATACCTCAAAAAAGCTGTTCAAAAATCCCCCATTTGGAGGATTTGAAGGCTTTAGCCTGGGCAGTTAGGGAAGAAAATGAAATAAAAGGCATCCATATTGGAAAAGAAGAAGTAAAAGTATCTGTATTCTCAGGTACCATGATCTTTTATATAGAAAATCCTAAGGAATCCACTAAAAAACTAGTAGAACTAATAAGCAAGCATAATAAGATTTCAAATACAAAAATCAATGGTATTTCTATACAGTTGTAATGAACCATCTGAACATAAAGAAAATAATTCCATTGACAATAGCATAAAAAAGAATAAATTACTTAGGAAAACAAAATAAGTGCAGGGACTTCCCTGGCTGTCCAGGGGTTAAGACTCCACACTTCCTTTGCAAGGGGTTTGCATTCGATCCCTGGCTGGGGAACTTAAGATCCTGCCTGTCCTGGGGTGAGGCCAAAAATAAACCTAAAAAAAGAAGTGCAAACTTCATACTCTTGAAAACTACAAAACATTGCTGAAAGATGTTAAAGAAGATCTAATTTCTTTAATAAGTGAAAAGATATCCCCTATTTGTGGGTTAGAATATTTAACATTGTTGAGATGGTAAATTTATTTTTAGATTCAACGCAGTTCTTATTGAAGTCTCGGCTGTCTTATTTCCAAAAACTGATTCTAAATTAGTATGAAAATTTAAGGGGTTCAGAAGTCAAAACTATTTTGAAAAAGAATAATGTTGGAGAACTTGTACTTCTTAATTTCAAAATTTGGTACAAAGCTGCAGTAGTCAAGATGATGTGGTACTGGCATAAGGATAGACATAGAGATCAATGGAATAGAATTGAGAGTCCAGAAATAAATCATTTATGGTCAATTGATTTTTGACATGGATACCAAAGCAATTCACTGGGGGAAGAATTTCATCAAGTGGTGCTGGAACAACTGGATATCCACATACAAAAGAATGAAATTGGATCCCTACCTCATACATTATATAAGAGTGAGCTAAAAATGAATCAAAGGCTTAAATGTAAGAGCCAAGACCATAAAATGGAGAAGGCAGTGGCACCCCACTCCAGTACTCCTGCCTGGAAACTCCCATGGACGGAGGAGCCTGGTAGGCTGCAGTCCATGGGGTCACTAAGAGTCGGATGCGACTGAGTGACTTCACTTTCACTTTTCACTTTCATGCATTGGAGAAGGAAATGGCAACGCACTCCAGTGTTCTTGCCTGGAGAATCCCAGGGACGGGGGAGCCTGGTGGGCTGCCGTCTATGGGGTCACACAGAGTCGGACACAATTGATGTGACTTAGCAGCAGCAGCAGCAGCAGCAGCAGCAGCAAGACCATAAAAAGGAACACAATTTGGTTATTTGTAATGATGTGGATGAACCTAGAGTCTATCATACAAAGTGAAGTAAGTCAGAAAAACAAATCTAGTATATTAATGTATATATATGCAATCTAGAGAAATGGTACTGAATGAGTCTGTTTGTAAGGTAGGGATAGAGACTCCAAGGACAGACTTGTGGGCACAGAGGGGGAAGAGGAGGGTGGGGCGAGTTGAGGGAGTGACATTGGCGTATACACTACCGTGTGTGTGACAGCCGGCTAGTGAGCTGCTGCTGCACGGGGAGCTCAGCTTGTGCTCTGTGATGGCCTAGAGGGTGGGAGGGAGGAACACGAGGGAGGCAGTGTGTGTGTGTGTGTGTGTATCTATATACGTATATACAGTCCCTCGCACTCCTCTAGCTGACCCACTTTGTTGTACAGCAGAAACTGACACCACATTGTAAAGCAATTATACTTCAATTAAAAAAAAATAGTGATCAATGACAATAACAATAACAACAAAAAACCTATAAAACTCTTGTGACGTACCATAGGGACACATTTTCATGACCCCAGATTAGGCACTAGTTTCTTAAATACAGCACCAAAGCAGAAGCAACAGAAGAAGAAAATAGATAAGTTGGATTTCATCAAAATTAAAACTGTTATGCTTCAAAGGATACCATCAAGAAAGTGAAAGACAACCCGTAGGATGGGAGAAAATATTTGCAAATCATAATCCAATAATGAAAAGACAGACAACCCAGTTAAAAATAAGCAGAAGACCTGAATAGACATTTTCCTGCAAAAAAAAAAAAAAAACATGCAAATGGGCAATAAATGCATGAAAAGCTGCTCAACATCATAATCATAAGAGAAATAAATGCAAATCAAAACCATAATGAGATATGACTTCTCACCCACTAGGATACTAACAGTAACAACAGATAATAACTGTTGGTGAGGTGTGGGGAAATAACACTACTGGTGGGAACACAATTGATGGTGCAGCGACTTCGGAAAACAGCTAAAAACTCTAATCCTGATGGAGGCCCCGACAAACCTCTGATAGATGGCATCACAGCAGTTATTGGCCAGAGGGGTGAGTTCCTTAAAAGGGTAAACACAGGGCTACCATATAATCCAGGAGTTCCATTCCTAGTTATGCACACAGGATTAAAAACATACAATCACACAAAAACTCGTGCATGACTGTTTTCAGCAGTATTATTCATATCAGCTCAAAACTGAGGAACAACCAAATGTCCATCAACTAATGAGTGGATAAACAAACATGACATAGCCATACAATGAAATTTAGAATATTGTTCAACAATGGAAAGGAATGAAGTACTGATTCATGCTACAACATGGATGAACTTTGAAAACATTCTACAAAGGGAAAGGAGCCAGACACAAAGGGAAAGGAGCCAGACACAAAAGGTCACATATTGTATGATCCGTTTCTGTGAAATTTCCAGAATAAGTAAGTCTATAGAGACAGACAGTAGATTAGCATTTGCTTAGGGTTGGGGTAGGGTGGTGAAATGGGGAACAACTGCTAAAGGGTACAGGGTTTCTTTCTGAGGTGATGAAAATGTTCTAAAATTGACCGTGGTGTTGGTTGCACAAGTCTGTGAATATACTAAAAACCACTGAGTTGTACACTCTATATGGGTGAATGGTATAATATGTGAATTATATCAAGCTGCTGCAAAAAGAAAAGAAACCTATAAGTGGAACTCCATCACACCCTCTGACTGATAAAGTTCATCAGCTTAGACACAAACAGAATGAAACCAAGTATGAATCAAACCTGCAGCTTCTCACTTCCTCTTACTTCCTCAGTATGTTTTCCCTTGCCTTGCTCAGTCCACCATGACCACAAACTGGTGGACCTAACAGAGGAACCCTGGTTGCAAACCCTAGGCGAGTGCTCCATGTGGTCCTCTGGTTTGACACCTCTGCCTAATTTTCCAGATCTCATTTACTCCAAGAAACATTTCTTTAGAATCTGTGTTTGCAAAGCATTTTGAAGAAAAGAAATAGAGCCATTGGCCTGGAGAATCAGAGGAGAGATAAAATCCATCTTTGGGGCTTCCCTAGTGGGCCAGTGGTTAAGAATCCACCTTGCAATGCAAGGGACCCTGGTTTGATCCCTGGTCTGGGAAGATCCCACATGCCCAGAGCAGCTAACCTGGGAACCACAGCTACTGAGCCTACTCACGTCAGTTACTGAAGCCTGTGCATCTACAGCCTGTGTTCCGCAACAAGAAAAGCCACCGTGATGAGAAGCTGGAGCACCGACACGAAGAGTAGCCCCGCTTGCCGCAACTAGAGACAGTCTACATGCAGCAATGAAGACCCAGCACAGTCCAAAACCCTTTTTTAAAATAAATTCTAAAAAAAAAAAAAAAAAAAAGACCTATCATTTAGGATCCACTCTGTTGATACGAAGAAAAACCCAAAATACCGATGGCTTAAACAAGGTAGAACTCTATTCGCTCACACCAAATGGAAGCCTGGAGGCGGGTTGTCCAGGGCTAGTCCTGTCTTTCTCAGCATCACTGGGGACCCAGCCTTTTTACGTTTTTCCATTTTGTCCTGGCACGTGATTGCCCATCCCAAATATCACTTCCTGGGCTGAGATGTCTGCTAACGTGGGTTGAAAATGAATGGGAATCAAGGCAGAAAGAGCAAAGAAATGGCACAGTAGTTGGATATGCATCTGATGTAAAAAGAGGAATTTGAAAAGATGGGAGATGGTAGAGGTGAGTGAAATGATTTCGTTCAGAAGGAGAATTTAGAGATGACAGAGAGGGTAGAATAGTTCAGGAGTCGGTTCTTTTTTCCTTTCTTTCTTTTTGTTTTAAAATATCTGTTTATTTATTTGGCTGCCTTGGATCTTACTTAGTTGCAGCACGCAGTATCTTTGATCTTCGTTGCAGAATTTGAACTCTTTAGTTGCATCATTTGGGCTCTAGTTCCCTGACCAGGGATTGAACCTGGGCCCCCTGCATTGGTAGCTCAGAGTGTTAGCCGCTGGACCACCAGGGAAGTCCAGAAGTCCAGTTCTTGAGAAGCTGAGGAGAGATGGCATCCAGAGCCCTTGTGGAGCAAGTGATCTTGGCAAGGAGTGGGGACACTTCCAGTTGTCACAAGGAGTGGGAGAACATGGTTCAGGAGGGGAAGTGGGACGGGGACGGTGCTCCTGAGGGCTTGCTTCTGTTTTCTAATTAAAGCTGTCTCCCCTTGGCCCACTCTCTCTTCATTTTTTTCCTTTCTCTTTACAGGCCTCCATTGAGCACCTACTGCAAGCCATGGCCCTGTTCTAGGTGCTGAGGTTATAGCAGTGATTAAACAGGCAAGAACACCTCATGGAGCATACGTTCTCCTGGATGGAGAAAGTCAACAATAAAATGAATAAGTAGGTTTCATTGGTATTGCTCATGCTTAGTCGCTCAGTCGTGTCTGACACTGCAACCCTATGGACTGTAGCCCTCCAGGCTCCTCTGCCCACGGGATTCTCCAGGCAAGAACACTGGAGTAGGTTGCTGTGCCCTTCTCTGGGGTTTCTTGGTATTAGAAGGTAGCAAATGCTACAGGAAAAACCAAATCAGGAAAAGGAGGCAGGATATTTTGTTAGGAAGGAAGGAAAGAAATAAGAAAGGAGGCTGTGGAGGAAAAATGATGGAACGGTCGGATTGGAGATGGTAAAGCATTGGTGCAGTGGGAGGAGTCAGAGCTGGAGGGAAGGGAGATGCTATCTGATGGCGGGATGCCTGAAATGCAGATGTCAGAGCTGGGACAACGTCTAGAATGTGCCTGGGGAGTGAGTGACTGGGATGGTGTGGAGGCAAATACCTCTGGAGGTGAGGAGGTCAAGTAACAGAGAGGCCAGAGAGTTGAAAAGTCATCCCTGGGACTTCCTTGGTGATCCAACAGCTAAGACTCCACCCTCCCAGTGCAGGGGGCCAGGGTCTGATCCCTGATCAGGGAAGTAGCGCCCATATGCTGCAACCAAGAGTTTGCACGCCACAACTAAAGAGCCTGCATGTAGCAACTAACACCTGGTTCAGCCAAATAGACATTTTATTTTTTTTTAATGTCACCTCTGTGGATGGTGAGGTCACAGGGTGTAGGAGTGACCCATGGGCCCAGCCTGAAGCTAGAGTTTCCAGTGAACTAGGAGGTTGGTCAGGAGGCAGGTGGGCCCACTGGGGAGAGGCATAAAGGGTTAGCTAGTTGGTTCGAACGTAGAAGAAACCAGAGGGATTTTTTTTTTTCCTTTGGCTGCGCTGGGTCTCTGTTGCTGCGCTCAGGCTTTCTCTAGCGGCAGTGGCTTCTGTTGCTGTGGAGCACTGGCTCTAGTGTTGGGGCTCAGTAGTTATGGTGCATGAGCTTAGTTGCCCCACGCCACATGGAATCTTCCTGGTGGTGGTTGTTTAGTTGCTCAGTTGTGTCTGACCCTTTGTGACCCCATGGTCTATAGCCCTCGAGTCTCCTCTGTCCATGGCATTCTCTAGACAAGAATGCTGGAGTGGGTGGACATTTCCTTCTCCAGGTGATCTTCCTGACCCAGGGATGGAACTCATATCTCCCGCAAATCTCCTGCACTGCAGGCAGATTCTTTACCACTGAGCCACCAGGGAAGCCCAGTGCAGGGGACACACCAGGGGACACCCAGTTCACAAGGAACACACCAGGAAGATCTGACCTTCCTGGCCCAGGGATCAAATCTGCCTTCCCTGCCTTGGCAGGCGGATTCCTAACTCCTGGACCACTGGGGAAGTCCAGAACCCGAGTTTTTAAGGGAGGAAGGAAGAAAGATGACTTTGAAGGAGTCATGGGGAATGAGGGAAATTAACACCCCACCCTACACCTCCCAGCTCTGAGGTACTTGGAATATAAGAGAAAATATAGCTTCTTCTTGAGCAGGAAGCAGTATCTCAGGGGAGAGCTTGGTTTCCATTAGGGCCAGGAAGTGGAGGGAGATTTCCAGAACTGGTAGAGTGGGAGTTCCAGAGAGCCCGGGGGGAGGGTTTGGAAAAGGGAGGAGAGGGATTGGGTAGATTGGGATGAGTGTCTGAGTGATGGTGGCTCAACAATGATTTTCAGTGAATGATGTGACTAAGGGTGTGGAGCTCAGTGGTCTTTTAGAAAGAGGGAAATTAGTCCAGACTGGGTTGATGAAGATTTATTTGCCTTTTTTCCCCAAAACATTTTATTATGAAAAATTTTAAATATACAGAAAATTTGAAAAAGAATTGCATATGAGTTTTCACATACCTACCACTGAGGTTCTACAATTAACATTTCATTCTGTTTAATCATGTATCTGTGCATCTCTCTCTTTCTCTTCCTTTCCATCCATCCATCCCTCCATCCATCCATCCATCCACCCACCCACCTATTCACCTATCCCTCCATTAAAATTTGTTTTTGAGGGAATTCCCTGGCAGTACAGTGGTTAGCAACCCACTCCAGTGTTCTTGCCTGGAGAATCCCATGGATAGAGGAGCCTGGAGGGCTACAGTCCATAGGGTCACACAGAGTTGGACACGACAGAAGCAGCTTAGCATGCATGCCGGCACAGTGGTTAGCACTCTGTGCTTTCACTGCTGCAGGCCTGGGTTCAATCCCTGATTGGGAACTAAGATCCTGCAAGCCATACGGCATGGATGAAACAAAAAACAAACAAAAAGAGAAAGAATTCTTAAACCATTTCAAGGAAAATTGCAGACATTAGCATAATTTACCCCTAAACACTTTAGGATGTATATAATTAACTGAAGTTCAATATTTGTTTATCTTGTCCTGCCAGGCTCCTCTGTCCATGGAATTTTCCAGGCAAGAATACTGGAGTGGATTGCCATTTCCTTTTACAGGGGATCTGCGCCACTCAGGGATTGAACCTTACCACTGAGTCACCTGGGAAACCCATAGAAAAGGCACAAATCTTAATTATATTAATATATTAGATGAATTTTGACAGTTGCCTGTACCTATAAAACTCAAACCTCTGTCAAGATACAGTATATCACCATCACCCCAGAAAGTTCTCTGTTCTCATTCCTAGTGGGTCCCTTCCTCTCCCCACCTAGGTATTCTCCCCATCCTAGATTAGTTTTGCTGTTCCAGTACTTCATATAATTAAAATCATATTATAGGTACTCTTCATGTCTAGGTTTTTCCTCTTGGCAAAATGGGAGATTTATTCATGATGTTGAGCGTATTGGTAATTAATCCCATTTTATTGCTAAGTCACGTCCCATTATACGAATATAACAGAAGAATTATGTATTATTCTGTTGATAGTCACTGGAACTATTTCTAGTTTTCAGAGATTATGAATAAAGTGTCTGTGAACACTTTTGTATGAGTTGTTTTGAGGACACATACTTTCATTTCTCTTCGTTAAATAGCTAGAAGTGAACCTGCTGGATCATAGGTGGCTTTTGTTTTAAGAAACTGCCAGATCTTTATCCAAAGTGGTTGTACCATTTTATATCCTTACCAACAATGTCTGAGAGTTCTGACTGCTCCACCTCTTTGTCAACATTTGATGTTGTCAGTCTTTAATTTGTTATTCTGGTAGGTGTGTATCGGTGTCGTTGAGGGTTTTATTTTGCATTTTCCCAATGATGAATGATGCTAAGCAGTTTTTCATGTGATTCTTGGCCATCTGTATATCTCCCTTTATTAAGTTTTTATTCAAATCTTTATTTTAAAAATTGGGATTTTATTTTTTATTGGGTTGTAGGGATTCTTTACATATTCTGCAAGTCCTTTGTCAAATACATTTTGCAAATATTTTCTCACAGCCTAAGTCTTGTCTAGGCTCCCCTGGTGGCTCAGCTGGTAAAGAACCCGCCAGCAGTGCGGGAGACCCAGGTTTGATCCCTGGTTTGGGAAGATCCCCTGGAGAAAGGAATGACTATCTTCATGGTATTCACTTCATGGCAAATAGATGGGGAAACAGTAGAAATAGTGACAGATTTTATTTCTGGGGGCTCCAAAATCACTGCAGATGGTGACTGCAGCCATGAAATTAAAAGACACTTGCTCCTTGGAAGAAAAGCTGTGACCAACCCAGACAGCATAATAAAAACCAGAGACAGTACTTTGTCAACAAAGGTCCATGTAGTCAAAGCTATGGTTTTTCCAGTAGTCATGTATGGATGTGAGAGTTGGACTATAAAGAAAGCTGAGCGCTGAAGAATTGATGCTTTTGAACTGCGGTGCTGGAGAAGACTCTTGAACGTCACTTGGACTACAAGGAGATCAAACCAGTCCATCTTAAAGGAAATCAGTCCTGAATATTCATTGGAAGAACTGATGCTGAAGCTGAAACTCCAATACTTTGGCCCCCTGATGCAAAGAACTGACTCACTGGAAAAGACCCTGATGCTGGGAAAGATTGAAGGCAGGAGGAGAAGGGGACAACAGAGGATGAGATGGTTGGATGGCATCACTGACTCAATGGACATGAGTTTGAGTAAGCTCTGGGAAGTGGTAATGGACAGGGAAGCCTGGCGTGCTGCAGTTTATGGGGTTGAAAAGAGTTAGACATGATTGAATGACTGAACTGATGGAAGTCTTGTCTATACTACACCAAATGGTGTATTTTGATGAGCAGATTTCATTTTTGTGAAGTCTAATTCTTCAAACTTTTAAAAAGTAGTCATTTCATGCTCACTTTGGTAGCACATATACTAAAATTGAAATGATAATGAGATTAGCATGGCCCCTGAGCAAGGATGACATGCAAATTCGTGAAGGGTTCCATAACTTTAAAAAAAGTTATTTCTTTCTATTATCTTTTTAAAGATACCTTTATACCTACCTCCAAGTCTCAAAGATATTCTCCTATATTTTCTTGTAGAATTTTAACTTTTGATTGAAGTCTATGATTCATTGCAAATCAAGTTTTATGAATGGTGTGAGGGAGGGAATAATTAATTTTTTATATTAATTTTCAGTTGTTCTAAAATGAATCATTAAAAAGACTTCCCTTTCCCCTTTGGATTGCTTTGGTGACTTTATAAAAAAAATCAAATGTCTGCTTAATTGTGGGTCTATTTCTGTTTTCTATTCCATTGTCATTTATCCTTATGATAGTGCTGCAATGTCTCAATTACTGTAGTCTTGTAATTCATAATGACAGGTAGGCAAATTCTCCACTTTGTTCTTCCTTTTAAGATGCTTTGAATATCCTAGGTCCTTTGCATTCCCATAAAAAATTTTAGAATCAACATGTCAATTTTTAGGAAAGAATCTGCTGGGATTATGATTGAGATTGAACTGCATCTAAAAATCATCTTGGAGGGAACTGACATCTCAACAATATCGAGTCTTCCAATCCATGAATATAGCACTCCATTTCTTTAGGACTTGTGGAATTTCTCTCAGCAATATATATATATATTTTTTCCTCAGCCATATTTTGTAGACTTCAGTGCTGAGGTCTTACACATAATTTGTGAAAAATTTCCCAAAGTAGTTAATATTGTTTTTAAAAATTCTATTGCAAGGATTTCCCTGGTGGTCCAGTGATTGGGACTCTGTGCTTCCACTGTAGGGAGCCAGGGTTCGATCCCTAGTTGGGGAACTAAGATCAAAAGGTTAAAGTCATATGAGGTTAGTCATCCTAAGGAGATATAGCAGCTTGCTGAAGAAGGAATGGTGGAGAGGTAGAAAGAACCAGGTTCCTGATAGATAATATTGTTAAGCTGCTAAATTTACTAACCTAGAACTGTCCTAACTCTGAATTTGTCTTTATATGAGATAATATATTGCCTGTATTTTAGGGGGGGTGGGGAGAGTTATAATCACAGCCAAAAAAAAAAAAAAAAAAAGCTACTGCAAATGGAAATTTTTCAAATTTCATTTTCCATTGTTGGCAGCAGAGCTGAGTGCCAGAACAGTGACAGAAAAGACAACCCACAGGAGAGCCTAGGTGTGGGAAATGGGGGTAGGGTGGTGCTATTTATTTACAGGGAATTGCAGAGGGTCTGAGAGGGTCAAGAATACCGTGGCCATGTAATGGGAGGAAGAGAGGCACAGCATAGCGTGGAAGACTGATTTCCTTTCTCGGTCCTGTTCCTGAGAAGGGACGTCCTTCCTTACTACCCTCCTGGGAAGGGAAGGCAGGGCAGTGCCAAGCATCCTTGGGAAATTGCTCTTGCGTTCTCCTCCCCAACATCATTCAACTAGCTCAACTAGCTCAGCCTGGGCTGAGCATGGCCCTTTGTGGACAGGTAAGCTGGCCTTGGTGGTACAAGTGGCATATTCTGCCCTCTCTATGAGAAAATGTGTCCTTCACTGGCCCAGCCGGCAAGGAGGAGAGAGAGGCTTGAAATACCTGGGATTTAGTCTGCTCAAAACTGCCAAACTTCTGGGCTGGCTTTCCCAGGGCAGCCCCCACCCTCCATGGCTTCTCCCACCCCATTTCTTAATGTCGCCCCACCCAATTATAGAGTCAGCTGCCCACACCTCTCACAAGGGCCAAAACTTCCAACTCGTGCTCTGAGGAAAGATTTCAAAGATTTTTTTTTCCTAAGGAAAAAACTGGATAAGCCCAAGCTCCACCCATCCTGGGTCTTGTCCCTGTTTCATGGGGAAGGCTGTGGGAAGGGCGGGATGCACGGGAGCTGCCCGGATGCTGGGCAAAATGGCTGTGGGTGGGGGACAGTGGCAGTGCCAAGGAGGGGAGCCATCACCCCTCTGTACTCCCCACAGTGCTCCCGACTCCCCTTCACAGGAAGGTATACTTACTTCCTTTAAGGGCTTCCCTGATACCTCACTTGGTAAAGAATCCGCCTGCAGTGCAGGAGGCCCCAGTTTGATTCCTGAGTCAGGAAGATCCCCTGGAGAAGGATTAGGCTACCCACTCCAGTATTCTTGGGCTTCCCCTGTGGCTCAGCTGGTAAAGAATCTGCCTGCAATGCGGGAGACCTGGCTTCAATCCCTGGGTTGGGAAGATCCCCTGGAGAAGGGAAAGGCTACCCACTCCGGTATTCTGGTCTAGAGAATTCCATGGACTTTATAGTCCATAGGGTCCCAAAGAATTGGACACGACTGAGCGACTTTCACTGTCAAGACAGTGCTCGGGGTTCACTGGTGGCTCAGTGGTAAAGAATCTGCCTGCCAATGTAGGAGACTCAGGTTTGATCCCTGGGTCAAGAAGATCCCCTGGAGAAGGAAGTGACAACCATTCCAGTGTTCTTGCTGGGAAATCCCATGGAGGGAGGAGCCTGGCGGGCGATAGTCCATGGGGTTGAAAAGAATTAAACACTGCTTATTGACTAAAGAACAAATTGCTGTAACAAGTAACCCCCACCCCATCCCCACAAATGCAGCGTGTTTCCATCTCACTTGTGTATAGTTTATAGCATTTGGTTTGTAGTTTCTTCCACACAAGAGTTTAGAGACCAGGATTTTTGCATTCTGAGGCTCTACCATCCCCTGGCCTGTCATCCTTGGGACCCCTCTAGTGGGAGGGGAAGAAACCCCACAAAATGCATAACCATATCTCAAAAGCCTTGGCACACGTGGTACACATACATCTGCTCACAGTCTATTTTCAGAAATCTGTCTGGAGCCACAGTGAGATACAAGGGAGCCTGGGAAATGTGGTCCCTGGCTCTGCAACTGTTTCCCAGTGACAGCGTGGCACTGGAAGGCAGAGCTTGAATTTTGCTGGCCTTGCCACTGAGTCCTACTGCATTTAGAAAATCTATTTATTCACTTGGCTGTGCCAGGTCTTAGATGCAGCTCTCAGGATCTTTGATCTTCATTGTGGCACTCATGTTCTTTATTTGGGATCTTGAGTCTCGGCAAGTGAGTTCTTATTTGCAGCTTGTGGGCTCTAGTTCTCTGACCAAGGATCGAATGAGGGCCCCCTCCACTGGGAGTGCAGAGTCTTAGCTACTGGACCATCAGAGAAATCCCTGAGTCCCATCACCTTGTCCCACCAGTCTTTCTTTTGAAACTGCAGAGGGCTGTTTGTGTGTGAAGGGTTATTCTCCTCCCATCCCCAATCCGGACTCCTCATGCCTTCCTCTGTCTCTGATGTCACTTTCCACCTTACCCAGCCACCCCAAGTTCCTCTCCTTCTAAGACACTTGCCTAAATCTGACTTTTTCCACGAAGCTTCTTAGGGACTTTAATACCCATGCTGAAGTCTTCCATTTTCTGAGGATCTCATTTGCTGTAAACTTGAGCAAGAATAACTGGGGGACATCTCCCCCTTTCTTACCTGGTCTTAATGTTTGGAATTCCTTTGAATGAAGACCAAGAGTTTCTGCCCACAACCAACACTGAGGCTTTGGATATGTGTACCCTTGGGAGAGGGGGCAGAAGTATCACACCCTCCAGTCCTTATAGGTTCTTCAAGAGGGTAGAAAGGAGAGCAAAGGGCTCTGCTCAGCCCTCCTAGGCTGAGTGGAGAAGGGGACCAGTTAGAGAAAGGGAGACACCAGGCCTGATGCAAGCTTTGATGGTGTCTCAGCTATATTTTTCTTTTTGAAGATAGTTTTTTTTTTGATGTGGACCATTCTATAAGTCTTAATTGAATTTGTTACATATTGTTTCTGTTTTCTGTTTTAATTTTTTGGCCACTAGGCATGTGGTGTTTTAGCTCCTCGACAAGGGATTGAACCTGCACTCCTGGTGTTGGAAGGCAAAGTCTTAACCACTGGACTGCCAAGGAAGTCCCCTCAGCTATGTTTTTCAATCATCATATATAGAGGATCTTCCAATTTATAAACAAAATGAGACTAATTAAATAGTCATTTATTTATTTATTTAGGCTGCACTCTGCGGCTTGCAGGATCTCAGTTCCCTGACCGGTGCTGGAATAAGGGCCCATGACCTTGAAAGCGCTGAGTTGTAACCACTGGACCACCAGGGGATTTCCCCAAGTACTGTCATTTATTTGTGCTCACCATGTGCCAGGCATAGCAAAGCACTATGCGTTGTCAGTTGATCTTCCCAACAATCTAACGAGCTAAGGACTCTCATTTTGTCCCCATTTTGCAGGCAAGGAAAGCAAAATTCAGAGAAATGAACTTTTCCCAGGTCACATGTTGCTGTTCAGTCACTGAGTTGTGTCTGACTCTTTGTGACCCCATAGACTGCAGCACGCCAGGCTTCCCAAACCTTCTGTATCTCCCAGGGTTTGCTTTAAACTCATGTCCATTGAGCCAGTGATGCCATCTCATCCTCTGTCACCCGCTTCTCCTCCTGCCCTCAATCTTTCCCAGCATCAGGGTCTTTTCCAATGAGTTGGCTTTTCACATCAAGTGGCCAAAGTGCTAGAGCTTCAGCTTCAGCATCAGTCCTTCCAATGAATATTCAGGGTTGATTTCCTTTAGGATTGAGTGGTTTGATCTCCTTGTATCCAAGGGACTCTCAAGAGTCTTCTCCAGCATCACAGTTCAAAAGCATCAACTTTTTGGTGCTCAGCCTTCTTTATGGTCCAGCTCTCAACATCCATACGTGACTACTGGAAGAACCATAGCTTTGACTATATGGACCTTTGTCAGCAAAGTGATATCTCTGCTTTTTAATATTCTGTCTAGGTTTGTCATAGCCAGGTCACATAGCTAGTGAATAGAAGGGTTGGGCTGAAGCCTAGGAAAACAACTTCACAGTCTGTGAATTCCCTTATGCCTCTGTCTCCTGGGACACCTGTGTGGCAGAGGTGCTTCAGGCAAACCAAATAGCCGTGTGCTCCCCCTTCCTTCCCAGCCTTCCTAGCAGCAGACTGGGGCCATGTGACTAACTCTGATCAATGGGCTATGAATGGAAGTGAGGTGTGTCATATCTGGACCAAGGCATTTAGCGTTGGTGTCTGACCCTCCTATTCTCTCTTTTCCTTTAGTGATGACTACAGCGGCCATGGCTTGAAGTGGAGGAGCCACTAGGAGGAAGCAGCCTGGGTCTCTGGTTGTTATACTAAAGACAGCTGGCCTGGAGAGCTGTCCCAACCTGCAGCACCTCTGTGTGAATGGGAAATCCACCTCTGTTGGGTTGCTGCTGCTGCTAAGTGACTTCAGTCATGTCCGACTTTGTGCGACCCCATAGATGGCAGTCCACCAGGCTCCCCCGTCCCTGGGATTCTCCAGGCAAGAACACTGGAGTGGGTTACCATTTCCTTCTCCAATGCATGAAAGTGAAAAGTGAAAGTGAAGTTACTCAGTCGTGTCCTACCCTCAGCGACCCCATGGACTACAGCCTTCCAGGCTTCTCCGTCCATGGGATTTTCCAGGCAGGAGTACTGGAGTGGGATGCCATTGCCTTCTCTGTTGGGTTAAGCCACTGCAATTTGGAGATTAATTAGTTACCACAGCGTGCCATAGCCTTTCCTCTCTAATACACAAGACAGGACACCAAATATATCACTGTTCACCCCATTGGATATTGACAACATAGTATATTATTTATTTACTTGTGGCTGCGCTGGGTCTGTTGCTGTACGTGGGCTTTCTCTAATTGTGGCAAGTGGAGGCTACTCTTCCTTGCAGTGCTAGAGCTTCTCATTCTGGCGGCTTCTCCTGTTGCAGAACACCGGCTCTAGGCAGGCGGGCCTCAGTAGTTGCAGCACGTGTGCTCAGTAGTTGTGGCTCCTGGGTTTAGTTGCCCCGCAGCACGTGGAATCTTCCCGGACCAGGGATCGAATGTTGTCCGCTGCATCGGCAGGCAGATTCTCAACTAGTGGACTACCAGGGAAGTCCCAGATGTTTTGTTTTGTGAATGGTATTGTGCCCAGAGTAAGAATGACTGCCCAAAGGCAAGCACTTAGAAGCAGATGGGAGAATCTAAGGGTCTTCCTGAGCCCCCTGAGCAGCAGGGGCCCCGGGGCCTGGCCTCTTGCTCTGGTTTCCTCCTCTGCATCAGGCTTCTCTCCCTGTTGCTGGTTTCCAAAGCTGCCTTTGGCACAGCCCTTTGGTCTCCACCCCCAGCAGACAGCTTCCAGAAGCAAAGGCCCGGACACCACTGGCTCCTCTCCAGATTCTGGCCAAAGTGCCTGGAAGTTTCTCTGAGCCTCACATTGTCTTTCAGAAGTATCCCTGGGGAGGCAGAGCTCTCGCAATCAGGGCAATCACCGCTTTCTGGCCCCTGCTGACCGGGAACCATGGGCTGGGTGTGGCAGGCAGGAAACTCAGGGCAGGACTGCCCACTTTTAGTTTGGACCTGGGGGGAAAATGGGGGTTTCAGGGCACTGGGCTGGCTCCTGGCTGGAGTGGGAACAACCAGGACAGTGAGAGCGTTCACTCCTCATCTAGTTCTCAAACGCTCATCTCTGAGCATCTCTGTGGGTCTGGCCCTGTGCTTAGTGTTGTGGGAGCACAAAGCCCAGAGGTCCTGGCCCTTGCCTTCCAGGAGCTTGCATCCTGTAGGCTCAAGTAGGACATTAGCTACTAGAAAACCAGAGCACCAGGGAGTAAATCAGTCTGGGAGTTTTCAGTTGCGAGTAACGTGACCTCTGGAGAGAAAACATTGCGTGCTTCTCACTTCTGAAAGCAATTCAGTTTCAAATGTTATTTTCCGAAATGTTAATTTTTGAAATATATGTGTGGTGTGTGTGTATGACTCTAGATTTTCTGATTGCAAAATTCTACAGTTTATCAAAGCTGAAATCTTTTCCTTTCGTTCTTTGTTGGTCCCCTAAGTTAGCTAGTGCCTTAAGTCCATGTTTTAAGTTATCCAAACTGAATCAGTATCAAAAAGGAAATATTTTGTCCCCATGTCCAAAGAGATTCCAGCTTCAGATTTGGTTGGATCCAGGTCCTTATCACATGTCATGTGAACTCTGCATGGTTTTGCTTCCTCTTTTTTGGCTTTATTCTTAGGGACGCTCATACTCCTAGGACCATATTCTGTGATTGTCAGTCCCACTTAAAAGAATGGGCCCATTTCCTGGCCACACCAGAAAAGCCCTTATTTAACTGACTCTGACTGACCCATCTCAGGCCCATCCCTGAACCAGTCTCTGTACTGGTCAGTGGTGGGGATGGGAGTGGTTTGAGAGAAGATGTAATGCTCTGAGTCCTCTCTGGATCCTGGGGTGGCTAGCTTCTTCTGGATCACATGATTGAAGCTCAGGGATATGAGATTTCCCATGAAAGACTAGGGTATTATGATCAGAAGGAAGATAGATGCTGAGCAGGATAACAATCAATACTTACTGCTGGTGGGGTGATGGAATATGCCCTCAGAGATGTATGAACCAAGCGCCGTGAGAATTCAGAGACGGAGATGTCATCGCAGTTAAAGACATCAAGGAAGGATGCATGTAGACTGGGGCTTGAAGGATGACCAGAGTTTGAGTGTTGGATCTGGGGGAATGGGGAAGAAAGGGCATTCTGAATGCAGGGAACAATGTGAGCAGAAACGTGGAGGCAAGCACAGAGAGGAGCAGGAACTGAAGCTGGAGGAGGGAAAGGCTTCGAATGCCAAGCAAAGGAGTGTGGCTTGAATTTGGGAGATACTCATGGATGTTCAGGAGCTGAGGCTGGGTCATCAGATCTGAGCTGCTGGGAGCTGATACTAGAAGCCCCAGGGGCCCTGACCCTCTGCTCCGCTCCCTGCCCCTTCCTCCTGGGCTGTCTTGGTGTCCACAGATCCCTCTTCCTTTAGTTCAGCTCAGACAGGGCTGGAGTTTTCCAGTAGAAATGCTTCCTCAGGAGGAAAGTGAAAGTGCAAAGCGTGATTACAGAGTAACCTTGCAGATTTTCATGCTCACCAGCATCCTGTCAAAAGTGGGGTTTGTAATTCTCGTCAAACCTGTGTTTGAATTCCTCCTCTCTCCCTGGGGATAAGTCACATGACTCCCTGAGCCTCCATTTCTTTTTCTGCAAAATGGAATGAGCAGGGACTTCCCTGGTGGTCCGGTGGTTGAGAATACACCTGCCAGTGCAGGAGACAAGGGCCCGATCCCTGATCTGAGAAGATTCCACGTGCTGTGGAGTAACTGAGCTGCAGGTCACAGCTATAGAGCCTGTGTTTTAGAGCCCCTGCTCTGCAGCAAGAGACACCACCGCAATGAGAAGCCCACACACCCAACTAGAGAAAGCTGCGCACTGCAACAAAGACCCAAAGCAGCCACAAACTAATTATAAATTAAAAAATAAAGGCAATAAGCCTTAAAAATATATGAAACAAGTAGGCTCTATCTCACAAGACTGGTAGGAAGATTAAATGGGATGCTGTATGTCACATATGGGGTACACAGAGTCTGCAATGATGATGAAGATGATGAAGGGGATGAAAGGACCAACCAGGGAGGAAGGAAATGACAAGCAGAGTCCAGTCCCTTGGAGAGCTCTTAGCTTGGCGTGTGAGTGAGGCCGCGTCATCAGGCTGAGCAGATGCAGATGAAGGGTGGCCAGGACAGCATGCAGAAGTGAAAAGCAGCCTCAGCCCTTACTCTTGAAATTTGCCCTCTCTTTGCCCTGCTGGGGTCAGGGAACCCCAGTGAGAACACATCATAGTGTCATCCTTCTTGTGTATCCCCAAGTTAAGGAAAGGGCTCTGGTCATGGCAGAGGGCCCTGGAAAGTCAGGTTGTGCTGATACTGCCCCAGGTGGGCCTCTTCTGGGCCTCAGTTTACCCCACTGGTTAGGGGATACTGGTCAGTCTCTTTGGGGTCCCAGGGCAGCCAGAGGAGCATGCTTTCAACAGGATTTCTACAAATCTCAGGATGGCTGGAATAGGCCTGAAGAATGAGATGAGGCTAGTGAGGAAGGGCAGGAGGGGGATAAAGGCTCAAGCCAGGAGTCACCAAGCTTTACTGATTCCCCCCTCAGCAAAATAATTTGAAGATGTATCCCCCAAATATATTTGTTTACTTATTTATATCAGTGACATACATTACTATACTAATATATTCTGCCCACTATAAAATATACATAAAATGAAGAACTTAAAGAAATATCAACAGGAAAAAAGCAAACCATGACCATTCACACAACAAACTACTACAAGAATGAGGTCTTACAACTCATACTAAGAAGACAGCTAAGCTGAATTCAGAGACAGAGATGAACAAAAGATGTAAATGGACATATTGTCAAAAAAGAGATATGAATGGCTTAATAAGCATATGAAAATGTTCAATTTTATTTACCATTAGGGAAGTGCAATTTTGCAGGATCTTAGTTCCCCGACCAGGGATTAAACCTGAGTCCTTGCAGTGAAAGCATGGGGTTCTAACCACTGGACCTCCAGGGAATTCCCAGTGAAATGCAATTGAAAATCACATGAGATAACCTGCACAGCTTCTGCCATGAAGAGGTGAAGTGAAAGTCGTTCAGTCACATCCGACTCTTAGCAACCCCATGACCTATACAGTCCATGGAATCCTCCAGGTCAGAATACTGGAATGGGTAGCCATTCCCTTCTGCAGGGGATCTTCCCAACCCAGGGATTGAATCCAGGTCTCCCTCATTGCAGGCGGATTCTTTACTAGCTGAGCCACCTGGGAAGCCTCATGGTCTTCTTCAAAAAGATAAATGACAGCAAGTGTTGAGGATGTGGGGAAACTGGAATCTTCACCCATCACTGGTGGGAGTGTAAAGTGGTGCAGCACTTTGTAAAAACAGCTTAGCGGTTTCTTAAAAAGTTAAACACAAAATTACCACACAACCCAGCAATCCTCCTAGGTTATCAAATGAAGAGGAATAAAAATATATGCCCACACAAAGGCTTGTATGTATTTGCAGCAGAATTATTCATAATAGAAAAACCTGGAAACATCCTATTATCCATCAGCTGGTGAATGAATAAACGAAATGTGAAATATCCATACAATGGATATTATTCAGGAACAAACTAACTAAATATAATCAACATGGATGAACCTCAAGGACATTCTGTTTAGTGAAAGAAACTAGACCCAAAAGACTGTGTGTCCTATGATTCTTTTCATATGAAATTTCCAGGGATGACAAATGCATAAAGACAGGAAGCAGATCAGCATTTGGCTGAACTAGGGGTGAGAGGAAGGGTTAAACTGTAAAAGACCCAAAGGAACTTTTGGGATGATGGAAATATTCTAAAACTGGATTGTGGTCAAAGTTGCGCAACTCCATATAAGTTTACTGGAAATCATTGGGCTTTCCAGGTGGCACAGTGGTAAAAGAATCTGCCTGTCAATGCAGGAGACGCAAGAGACTCAGGTTCAGTCCCTGGGATGGGAAGATCCCTGGAGTAGGAAATGGCAACCCACTCCAGTATTCTTGCCTGGAGACTCCCATGTAGAGAGGAGCCTGGCGGGCTACAGTCCATGGGGTCGCAAAAGTCAAACACATGACTAAGCGACTGGGTACACACACATGCACACAAAAATCATTGAACAGTATACTTATCATGGATAAATTTTCATATAAATTATGTCTCAATAGAGCTGCTTAAAAAAAAAGAGGACGTTCTTTAGGCTTTGGTGTATATAGGCCTCCAAGATGTAATTAAAAGAAAAATGTTAATTGAAATATAATTTGTTAATGATGTTGTGTTAATTTCTGTTGTACAACAAAGTGATTCAGTTATACATACAAATACGCACGTTCTTTTTTAAATAGTCTTCTCCATTATGGTTTATCGTAGAATACTAAATATAGTTCCTTGTGCTACACAGTAGGACTTTGTTTTAAATCCATTCTAAATATAACAGTTTGCAAGCAAGCTGTATTTTAAATGGAAAAACTAAGGTACAGAGTATGCTGCTGTTTGCATTTCTTTCCTTTTTTTTTAAAAAAAAAGAAAAGGTGTACCACTGTGTAAAACAGTATGGAATCTTCTCAAAAACACTAAAAATAGAGCTATCATTCAGTTCAGTTCAGTCACTCAGTCATGTCCGACTCTTTGCGACCCCATGAATCGCAACACGCCAGGCCTCCCTGTCCATCACCAACTCCCAGAGTTCACTCAAACTCATGTCCATTGAGTCAGTGATGCCATCCAGCCATCTTATCCTCTGTCGTCCCCTTCTCCTCCTGCCCCCAATCTCTCCCAGTATCAGAGTCTTTTCCAATGAGTCAACTCTTCGCATGAGGTGGCCAAAGTACTGGAGCTTCAGCTTCAGCATCAGTCCTTCCAATGAACACCCAGGACTGATCTCCCTTAGGATGGACTGGTTGGATCTCCTTGCAGTCCAAGGGACTCTCAAGAGTCTTCTCCAACATCACAGTTCTGAAGCATCAATTCTTCGGTGCTCAGCTTTCTTCACAGTCCAACTCTCACATCCATACATGACCACTGGATAAACCATAGCCTTGACTAGATGGACCTTTGTTGGCAAAGTAATGTCTCTGCTTTTCAATATGCTATCTAGGCTAACTTTCCTTCCAAGGAGTAAGCGTCTTTTAATTTATGACTGCAGTCACATTGGCAGTGATTTTGGAGCTCCCAAAAATAAAGTCTGACACTGTTTCCACTGTTTCCCATCTATTTGCCATGAACTGATGGGACCAGATGCCATGATCTTCGTTTTCTGAATGTTGAGCTTTAAGCCAACTTTTTCACTCTCCTCTTCACTACCATATGACCCAGCAATTTCACTCCTGGGTGTATGTGTGCATGCTCAGTCGCATCCAACTCTTTGCAACCCGGTGGACAGTAGCTCACCAGGCTCCTCTGTCCATGGAATTCTTCAGGCAAGAATACTGGAGTCTGTTGCCATTTCTTACTCCAGGGGATCTTCCCAACTCAGGGATCAAACCCACATCTCCTGCTTTGGTAGGCAGATTCTTTACCATTGTGCCACCTGGGAAGCCACATTCCAAAAAACTAATTCAAAAAGATACATGCACCCCAATGTTCATAGCAGCACTATTTACAGTTGCCAAGATATGGAAGCAAACCAAGTGTCATCAACAAATGAATGGATAAATAAGATGTGCTGGTTTGTGACATTGTACAGGAGACAGGGATCAAGACCATCCCCATGGAAAAGAAATGCAAAAAAGCAAAATGGCTGTCTGGGGAGGCCTTACAAATAGCTGTGAAAAGAAGAGAGACGAAAAGCAAAGGAGAAAAGGAAAGATATAAACATCTGAATGCAGAGTTCCAAAGAATAGCAAGGAGAGATAAGAAAACCTTCTTCAGCAATCAATGCAAAGAAATAGAGGAAAACAACAGAATGGGAAAGACTAGAGATCTCTTCAAGAAAATTAGAGATACCAAGGGAACATTTCATGCAAAGATGGGCTCGATAAAGGACAGAAATGGTATGGACCTAACAGAGGCAGAAGATATTAAGAACAGGTGGCAAGAATACACAGAACTATACAAAAAAGATCTTCAAGACCCAGATAATCACAGTGGTATGATTACTCACCTAGAGCCAGACACCCTGGAATGTGAAGTCAAGTGTGCCTTAGGAAGCATCACTACAAACAAAGCTAGTGGAGGTGATGGAATTCCAGTTGAGCTATTTCATATCCTAAAGGAGGATGCTGTGAAAGTGCTGCACTCAGTATGCCAGCAAATTTGGAAGACTCAGCAGTGGCCACAGGACTGGAAAAGGTCAGTTTTCATTCCAGTCTCAAAGAAAGGCAATGCCAAAGAATGCTCAAACAATTGCACAATTGCACTCATCTCACACTCTAGTAAAGTAATGCTCAAAATTCTCCAAGCCAGGCTTCAACAGTATATGAACCATGGAATTCCAGATGTTCAAGCTGGTTTTAGAAAAGGCAGAGAAGCCAGAGATCAAATTGCCAACATCTGCTGGATCATCGAGACACCAAGAGAGTTCCAGAAAAACATCTATTTCTGCTTTATTGACTATGCCAAAGCCTTTGACTGTGTGGATCACAATAAACTGTGGAAAATTCTGAAAGAGATGGGCATACCAGACCACCTGACCTGCCTTCTGAGAAACCTGTATGCAGGTGAGGGAGCAACAGTTAGAACTGGACATGGAACAGACTGGTTCCAAATAGGAAAAGGAGTACGTCAAGGCTGTATATTGTCACCCTGCTTATTTAACTTCTGTGCAGAGTACATCATGAGAAACACTGGACTGCAAGAAACACAAGCTGGAATCCAGATTGCCAGGAGAAATACTAATAACCTCAGATATGCAGATGACACCACCCTTATGGCAGAAAGTGAAGAGGAGCTAAAAAGCCTCTTGATGAAAGTGAAAGAGGAGAGCGAAAAAGTTGGCTTAAAGCTCAACATTCAGAAAGCAAAGATCACGACATCTGGTCTCATCACTTCGTGGGAAATAGATGGGGAAAAAGTGGAAACAGTGTCAGACTTTATTTTTTTGGGCTCCAAAATCACTGCAAATGATGACTGCAGCCATGAAATTAAAAGACGCTTACTCCTTGGAAGAAAAGTTATGACCAACCTAGATAGTATATTCAAAAGCAGAGACATTACTTTGCCGACTAAGGTCCGTCTAGTCAAGGCTATGGTTTTTCCTGTGGTCATGTATGGATGTGAGAGTTGGACTGTGAAGAAGGCTGAGCGTCGAAGAATTGATGCTTCTGAACTGTGGTGTTGGAGAAGACTCTTGAGAGTCCCTTGGACTGCCAGGAGATCCAATCAGTCCATTCTGAAGGAGATCAACCCTGGGATTTCTTTGGAAGGAATGATGCTAAAGCTGAAGCTCCAGTACTTTGGCCACCTCATGCGAAGAGTTGACTCATTGGAAAAGACTCTGATGCTGGGAGGGATTGGGGGCAGGAGGAGAAGGGGACGGCAGAGGATGAGATGGCTGGATGGCATCACGGACTCAATGGACGTGAGTCTGAGTGAACTCTGGGAGATGGTGATGGACAGGGAGACCTGGTGTGCTGCAATTCATGGGGTCACAAAGAGTCGGACATGACTGAGTGACTGAACTGAACTGAACTGAACTGATATATATATGCAATGGAATATTATCCATAAAAAAGAATGAAATTCTGCCATTTGCAACAACATCGAGGGACTGGGAGGGTATGATGCTAAGTGATACATCAGACAGAGAAAGACAAACACTGTATGATATCATGGATGTGTGGAATCCAAAAAATAAAAGAAACTAGTGAATATAACAAAAAGAAACAGACTCACAGATATAGAGAACAAACTAGTGGTTACCAGTGGGGAGATGGAAGTTGGGAAGGGCAAGACAGTGGTAGAGGATTAGTGATATAAACTGTTTTGTCTAAAATAAGTAAGGTACAAGAATCTACCGTTCAACAAATGGAATATAGCCCATATTTTATAATAATGATAAGTGTAGTATAACCTTTACAAATTATGAAACACTGTGTTATATATCTGTAACCTATATAATGTTGTACATCAGCTATATCTCAATAAAAAAGTTCTTAGAAGAGTGAATATACATACATATAGGGCATACATATAGTACATCATGAGAAATGCTGGGCTGGATGAAGCACAAACTGGAATCAAGATTGCCAGGAGGGGCGGAAGCACGGAGCCGCCCCTCGGGAGCGTGGTGAGTCTGTCCAGGGCAGCGCAGCAATGGGCCACTTTTGCCCGAGTTTGGTATCTCCTAGATGGGAAGATGCAGCCCCCTGACAAGTTTGCTGCCCTGGCATCAGTTAGACTTCAAGGATTGGATAAGCCTGTGTACCATCAACTGAGTGACTGTGGGGATCATATTGTCATCATGAACACAAGGCACATTGCCTTTTCTGGAAACAAGTGGGAGCACAAAGTGTACTCCTCACATACTACCCAGGTGGATTTAAATGAGTAACAGCGGCTCAGCTTCACCAGAAGGATCCAGTAGCCATTGTAAAACTAGCTATTTGTGGCATGCTGCCAGAAAGCCTTCACAAAAGAACTCTGATGCAGAGGCTGCATCTTTTCCCAGATGAAGATATACCAGAAGATATTCTTAAGAATTTAACAGAAGAGCTTCCTCAACCACGAAAAGTGCCCAGATGTCTAGATGAGTACACACAAGAAGAAATAGAGGCTTTTCCAAGAGTTTGGTCTCCACCTGAGGATTATCGGCTGTAGGAGGAAGAAAATTTCAGAAAATAGCGGTGTGGTGCTTGAAACTCCTTCCTCAGGGCAGGATGAAGCAATAGCTGCCTTCTGACAGGAAGCCTGCTCTGGGGACTGAAACTTTGTGGGGGAGGGTCGGGAAGGGATATCCCTTCATTAGGAAATTGCAGTAGAATGCCATTTTATAGAATTGTTTTATTGTATAGTGCTATTTGAATGTTGGAAATAAGAATAAAACTGCCCCTTACTTAAAAAAAAAAAAAAAAGATTGCCGGGAGAAATACCAATAACCTCAGATATGCAGATGACACCACCCTTATGGCAGAAAATGAAGAAGAACTAAAGAGCCTCTTGATGAAAGTGAAAGAGGAGAGTGAAAAAGTTGGCTTAAAACTCAACGTTCAGAAAACGAAGATCATGGCATCCGGTCCCATCACTTCATGGGAAATAGATGGGGAAACAGTGGAAACAATGACAGACTTTATTTTGGGGGGCTCCAAAATCACTGTAGATAGTGACTTCAGCCATGAAATTAAGACACTTGCTCGTTGGAGGGAAAGTTATGACCAACCTAGACAGCATATTAAAAAGCTGAGACATTACTTTGCCAACAAAGGTCCATCTAGTCAAAGTTATGGTTTTTCCAGTAGTTCTGTATGGATGTGAGAATTGGACTATAAAGAAAGCTGAGCACCGAAGAACTGATGGTTTTGAACGGTGGTGTTGGAGAAGGCTCTTGAGAATCCCTTGGACTGCAAGGAGACCCAACCAGTCCATCCTAAAGGAAATCAGTCCCGAATATTCATTGGAAGGACTGATGCTAAAGCTGAAACTCCAATACTCTGGCCACCTGATGTGAAGAACTGACTGATTTGAAAAGACTCTGATGCTGGGAAAGATTGAAGGCAGGAGAAGGGGGCAACAGAGGTGGGGATGGTTGGATGGTATCACTGACTCAATGGACATGAGTTTGAGTAAACTCCAGGAGTTCTTGATGGACAGTGAGGCCTGGCATGCTGCAGTCCATGGGGTCACAAAGAGTTGGACACGACTGAGCAACTGAACTGAACTGATATATACTTTTGTACATGTTTTTATTTACCAGTCCATCCTAAAGGAGATCAGTCTTGGGTGTTCGTTGGAAGGACTGATGCTGAGGCTGAAACTCCAATACTTTGGCCACCTCATGTGAAGAGTTGACCCTTTGGAAAAGACCCTGACGCTGGGAGGGATTGGGGGCAGAAGGAGAAGGGGACGACAGAGGATGAGATGGCTGGATGGCATCACCGACTCGATGCACATGGGTTTGGGTGAACTCCGGGAGTTTGATGGACAGGGAGGCCTGGCGTGCTGCGATTCACGGGGTGGCAAAGAGTCGGACACGACTGAGTGACTACTGAACTGAACTGATACATATTTTATTTACACGTAGACAAGTATATACATATTAGCTTGTATATGCACAGACTCTCTCTGGAAGAACACACAAACACTGGAGACCTATAGGTGTTTTGGGTGAAAGAACTGGAGGGTTGCTGGACCAGGAGTGACTTTTGTACCTTTAGATTTTTCTTCTTTTTTGCAGAATACACATAACATAAAATTTATCATAACCTTTTTTTTTTTTGGCCATACCACACAGTGTGTGAAATGTTAGTTCCTTGACCAGGAATCAAACTCTCGCCCCTTGCAATGGAAGTGCAGATTCTTAACTGCTGAACCGCCAGGAAGTACCCATCTTAACCATTTTTTTTAGATTAAAAAAATATGTCTTTGCTTGTTTCCGGCTGTGCGAGGTCTTCATTGCTGCACACGCTTTTCTCTGGTTGCCGCAAGTGGGGGCTGCTCTCAGTTGCTGTGCATGAGTTTTTCATTGTGATGGCTTCTCCCTTGCCATGCACAGGTTGTAGGGTGCACAGGCTTTAGTAGTTGCCGCTCCAGGGCTCCAGAGCTCAGGCTTGGTAGTTGTGGCTTGTGGACTTAGTTGCCCTGAGGCACGTGGGACTTTCCCAGATCAAGGATCGAACCTGTGTCTCCTGCGCTGGCAGGGGGATTCTTTCCACTGAGCCATCAGGGAAGCCCCATCTTGGCCATTTTTAAGTATACAGTTCCATGGCATTAAGCATATTCACATCGTTGTGTAGCCATCACCACCATCCATCTCCAGAAATCTTTTTATCTTGCAGTACTGAAGCTCTGTACCCACTAATCAGTAACTCCTCCAGCCCCTGGCAACCACCCTTCCTCTTTCTGTCTCTGAATTTGGCCACTCCTGGTGTTTGTTGTTCAGTCGCTCAGTCGTGTCCAACTCTTTGCGACCCCATGGACTGCAGCACGCCAGGCTTCCCTGTCCTTCACCATCTCCCGGAGCTTGCTCAAACTCATGTCCATCGAGTTGGTGATGCCATCCAACCATCTCATCCTGTGTCGTCCCCTTCTCCTCCTGACTTCAATCTTTCCCGGCCTCAGGGTCTTTTCCTATGAGTCCACTTTCTAGGCCCCTTATATAAGAGGAATCTTACATCTTTGCCTTTCTGTCCTTGGCTTCTATCCATTCCCATAATGCCCTCAGGATTCATCCATGTGGTAGCATGTGTTAAAATCTCCATCCTTTTTAAGATTGAATTCTATTCCATTGTCCCTGTATCCCACATTTTGTTTATCCATTAATTCCTCTTTGGGTGCCTTGGCTTCCATCATTTGACTCTTGTGAATACTGTTGCTATGAAAGTGAAAGTCGCTCAGACTCTTTGCAACCCCATGGACTAACAGAGTCCATGAAATTCTCTGGGTTAGACTACTGCAGTAGGTAGCCAGTCCCTTCTCCAGGGGATCTTCCTAACTCAGGATTGAACCCAGGTCTCCTGCATTGCAGGCAGATTCTTTACCAGTTGAGCCACAAGGGAAGTCCAAGAATACTGGAGTGGGTAACCTATCTCTTCTCCAGCCATCTTCCCGGCCCAGGAATTGAACTGGGGTCTCCTGCATTGCAGATGGACTCTTTACCAGCTGAGCTATCAGGGAAGCCCATTGCTATGAAAACAGGTGTACAAATCTCTCTTGGAGATACTTGTATCTCTACATTTCCAAAGCATATGACTCATACAACTTATTTGAAGAAAAAAAGTAAAGTAAAATTAGAAAGGATGAATGCATGTGTTCGTGCTCAGTGAATGCAGTCCTGTGGGGCTCTTTGCGATCCCACGGACTGTAGCTTGCCAGGCTTCTCTGTCCATGGGATTCTCCAGGCAAGAACACTGAAGTGGGCTGCCATGCCCTACTCTAGCGTATTTTCCCCACCTTCCTCTCTTGCATCTTCTGGACTGTTTTGTTGGACTGTTTTCCCCTCCATCCCGTTCGGAGGCCCCTGCACAACCCTTGGGCTTCAGCGGACACGTTTGCCTGGAGGGAGGAGTGGAGGGGACCCCCGAGCAGTGTCCAAGGGGCCGTGTCCTCCCCTGCCTTGCAGGGGAGCAGCCAGACGCTGGGGGTCCAGCAGGGACCCGCAGGGAGGGTCTTGCTTAGTCACCGGCAGCCTCTCAAGACCGCAGTTCCCTCGCCTGCCCGCCGCCCACCCGCTGCCAGGCGATTGGCCGGGCCGCATTCCTATGAGCCGCCTGCTGCGGCCCGGGTGACTCACGGCGCAGGCAGCCCGGGAACGCCCGGCCTCGTCCTGGGGCCCCGCAGCCGCTGGTTTTCCTATTTGGAAACTGCTTAGCCGCCTCCGCTCGCACCAGCCTGCTCTCCTCCCCAGGCCCCAAAGGAAGGGGCAAGGAAGGCAGGGAAGCTTGGGGACAAGGGCCCTCTCTGTGCAGCGACCCATCGATCCACGATCCACGCTCTCTTATCCCCAGTTCCAGACCCAAACTATTGTCCTTCTCGGCAAATGACCTTTCTCCGTTGGGTCCCAGTGTCCACCCTTTATGAGCAGTTGTTGAGAATCAGCTGAGCACAGAGACTAAGCAGGCTGACCCGGGGCTCCAGCTCCTCAGGACCTCCCTCTGGTTTGGCCACGTTTCCGCTGTGTGACCTCAGACAGGTTATTCATCCCTTCTGGGCCTCAGTTCCCTTGGTAAAGGAACATAATAACAGTATCCATCCCTTAGGTTTGGTGTGAGGACGGGAGACTGGCCTGGCGTAGGGCTGCCTGGTAAAAGGCAGGACACCTGTATTTTGTGGGACGTCAGTTCAGTTCAGTTCAGTTCAGTCGCTCAGTCCTGTCCGACTCTTTGTGACCCCATGAATCGCAGCACGCCAGGCCTCCCTGTCCATCACCCACTCCAGGAGTTCACTCAGACTATGCTTAAAAAAAAAAAAGTCATCCTCTGGGACTTCGCTGGCAGTCCAGTGGCTAAAAGTCTCTGCTTCCAGTGCGAGGGGCGTGAGTTCTGTCCCTGGTCAGGGAACCAAGATGCCAGATGCCACATGGTGTGGCAAAAAAACCCACCAAAAACCATATTAAGACAATAAAGGTACTCAAATTCAAACAAACAAACAAAAAAATCATTGGCTATTTACCTGAAATTCAAATGTTACTGGGTGTCCTGTTTTGTTTTGTTTTGCTAAATCTGGCAACTTTAGCCTGTATGTTAGCTGGTGTATTGATAATAAGTGTTGGATAACGTGGAAGGCTTTTTAAAAATTTTATTGAAATATAGTTGATTTACAGTGTTAATTTCTGCTGTACAGCAAAGTGATTCAGTTTCATGTATACATACTAAGAAAGCCTTTTCATCATAGTATTCATATGTGCCTAATCTTCCTTACTAGAGTAAAAGCTCTTCAAAAGTACTCAGTCAATCACTGTATCACTCAGTTATTAAGGGCACCTTGTTGTTTAGTCGCTCAGTTGTGTCCGACTCTTTGCAACCCCATGGACTGCAGTATGCCAGGCTTTCCTGTCCATCACCATTTCCCAGAGCTTGCTCAAACTCGTGTCCATTGAGATCATGACGCCATCCAACCATCTCGTCCTCTGTGGTTCCCTTCTCCTCCTGCCTTCCATCTTTCTTAGCATCAGGGTCTTTTCTAAGGAGTCAGTTCTTCGCATCAGGTGGCCAAAGTATTGGAGCTTCAGCATCAGTCCCTCCAATGAATATTCAGGATTGATTTACTAATCACAGTTCCAAGTTTTGGGGATAAAGCATGGAACCAGACCTCATCCTTGTCCTCACGGAGCTTCCAGTCTGGCAAGGAAGAGGACTATTAAGCACCAATTATCCAAAATGATTAATAACCATTGTGACAAGCCCTGAGAAGTCCTGGCCTCAGGGACAGTCTGTGCTGGGGACCTGAACTCATCAGGGATGGGTGACCAAGCCTTGCACTTATCCACTTCTTCCCTCAGTGTCCTGCCTGGTGGGCGGCTGGACAGCGGTGCTGATGGAGAAGGACTGGGGGAGGATGCCCCTGATCCTTGGAGAAGGAGAGCTGATGTGTCCATCCGTGTCCCTGCAGTGCACCCATGGATGGACATACCCCAAACCATCCACATTCTCCTCATCCTCCCTGTGAATGGAACAGGTTGGGAGGTGGCAGGTTTAGCTAAGGACCCAGTCTGAGATCAAGGTGGCTCCGGGCCAAATCCAGGTCCTCATCTTTAGGAAAGTCTCCTTCCTGTGTGTTTGCTCAGTCATCAGGCTCTGGGTCGGGGCTAAAAGAACAGGTTTGGAGTGAATGAGGTCTCTCCAGGCAGGAGCATCATCATGAGATGTCACCAGAGGAGAGTCTTAAAGATCAAGTGACCTGACATTTGATGGATGAGGAAACTGGGTGCTCGAGAGTGAAGTGACTTCTGAAGGTCACACAGATCTTCCTGGTGGAACTGCCACCAAAACCCACGCTGATTCTCAGCCAGGCCAGAACCCATGTCCTGCCCCCTGGCTCCCGGCCCCCACCCTCTGCTGCGGTGTCAGAGAACGGCCCTGTGAGTTTACTGCCCTGCCTCCCCCTGGGAATCCCCGCAGAGGTCACCTGGGTGCCCATGGCCCCCCTTCTCCCACATCCCCCAGGCAAGTTTCGGTGTGTTTCAGGCCTCAGGCCTGCAGCTCCAAGCAGGGGAGCCACTGAAAGCTAACCTCAAACAACAAACGAGAAAGTTGACCTTGAAACAGTTTCGCTTCCCAAATTTCATAGTGGTGGCTGTGATCTGGGCAGTGGGATCTGGTATCCCTAATGCTCCCTCAATAGCTCCTTGCAAAAACCCTGAAGAGTTGGGCCCATGACACTTCCAGGTTCACTGAATGCAGGAACCCTCTCTCCTTTCTCCCCAGGGCTGGGTACTGATTCAGGCTCCCTGCCCTGGAGAAGGGGATCTCCAAGCCCCCAGAACCATCCAGCCAGCACAGGAGTCCTCGGTCCTCTGGGCTGAGATGTCCACAGGTGAACAGAACAGAGCTTTCACCTTCTTAGCATCTCTCTGCTCCGTCTCCTCTCCAAGCCCACATCTACTGCCCTCCGGAAGACCCTTCTCTTTCTTTTTTAAAAATATTTATTTGATTTTGACTGTGTTGGGTCTTAGTTGCAGTGCAAGAGTTTCTCTTTAGTTGTGGCATACAGGCTTAGCTTCCCCATGGCATGTGGGATCTTTGCTCCCCTATCAGGGATCAAACCTGTGTCCCCTGTATTGGAAGGCAGATTCTTAACCACTGGACCACCAGGGAAGTCCCAAGATCCTTCTCTTTCTTTCTTGGCAGCTTGATGTCATGTGAGGTCCTATGGCCTCTTGTGTAGAGTCTGCCCTCAGACATCCCAAATTCACCCTCTGATGTGACCATTCCTAGCTGTGCAGGGCAGTTCTAAAATACGTCCATCTATTCTTTGACCCTCGGCCCATCAAGAAGTGGGGTCTATGTCTCCTCCTCTTGGAGTTGAGCCAAACTTAGAGAGTATGGTGACAATAGAGAATGGCAGAAGTGATATGATGTGACTGCCAAGGCTGGGTCTAAAGGACAATTCAGTTTCCACCAAGTTCTCCAGGGATACTCAGGTTTGGAGCCCAGAGCTGCCATATAAACAGTGCAAGGCCACCGCGTTGTGAGGAAGCCCAGACCATGTACAGGTGTCTGGCCACCAGTCACAGCCAAGGAAAGTCTGTGCTGACCAGCATTAACTGCACAAATAAGGGGAGCTGCATTTAGAGAAAAATGGATGAGGTGCCTGCCAAGGATGCTGGGAGCTTCTCAATCAGGACCAACTAATTTTTAGAACATTGATGCCACAAACCTGGCTTAAGCTCAGGGACTCAATGTCCAGGGTCTCCAGAGATGGATGGGCTCAAGGGGCCAGACCTCTGTCCCACTCTGTTGGACTCACAAGGACAGATACTGTCTCTGGGTACTGCTCCTAGCTCTTAAGCCAGCACCCTCCTCCCCATGGGCTCCAGCCCAGGCAAAATGTTCTCCTGGTGAGCAAGTTGGGAGGGATCAGGGATCTGGGCTGCTAAACCACACCAGCTCTCTAACTTACATTTCCTTTGTTTCTTACTTAGCTCTCTCTCCATGAAGGCAGGAGCTCACAAGAGTTTGTCTATATTGTAATCTGCATCACTTACAACAATGCCTGGCATATAGTAGGTGCTCCGGCAACATTCTCTGAGTAAGTAAATGAGTGGACGGATCGATGGTGTGTCTGTCACTATGAGGCCAGATCCGTGGCAGACTAGGTCCTCCTAGCTTGTCTGTGAAATGGGCACCATGATGGGACCTACCCAGCCGGGGGGGTTGGGCGACTTGAGAGGACCGACTAGTGCCCTTGCCTGGTGTCACTAATGCTCGAGGGATGATTGCTGGGTCTGTTACCATTATCAGTCGTCACCAGGACACTGGTTGCGTTCCCTCTGACCAAATAGGCAAATTCAGATTTTCTGATGCCATTGGCCTAGACTCCATGAAGCCACCCAACTTCTGAGCATACTTGGGCTTCTGACACTCCAATCAGATAAGGCACCTTCTTG
This sequence comes from Capricornis sumatraensis, assembly GCF_032405125.1. Classification (NCBI taxonomy): domain Eukaryota; kingdom Metazoa; phylum Chordata; class Mammalia; order Artiodactyla; family Bovidae; genus Capricornis; species Capricornis sumatraensis. The sequence continues at coordinate 95,147,229 of NC_091076.1, forward strand.
GGGCTCCCTGAGCCCCACTTGTATCTCAGTCTTAGTTCTGGAAATCTGTTGGTCTGTGAAATCCCAGGGTTTGGGGGCCAGGTGCCACCCCTAAAGCCCAGCACTGCTGCCCAGGGCTGGTGAATGGATAATGAGGGGATTGAGCTGGTCACCTCTTCTTAATATCTTCTGCTTCTGTTAGATTCACACCATTTCTGTCCTTTATTGTGCCCATCTTTGCACAGAACATCTTTGAAATGTTCCCTTGGTATCTCTAATTTTCTTGAAGAGATCTCTAATCTTTCCCATTCTGTTGTTTTCCTCTATTTCTTTGCAGCGATCACCGAGGAAGTCTTTCTTATCTCTCTTTGCTATTGTTTGGAACTCTGCATTCAAATGGGTATATCTTTCCTTTTCTCCTCTGCCTTTTGCTTCTCTTCTTTTCTCAGCTATTTGTAAGCCCTCCTTAGACAACCATTTTACCTTTTTGCATTGCTTTTTCTTGGGGATAGTCTTGATCAGTGCTTCCTATACAATGTCACGAACCTCTGTCCATAGTTCTTCAGGCACTCTGTCTATCAGATCTAATCCCTTGAATCTATTTGTCACTTCCACTGTATAATCATAAAGGATTTGATTTAGGTCATACCTGAATGGTCTAGTGGTTTTCCCTACTTTCTTCAATTTAAGCCTGAATTTGGCAATAAGGAGTTCATGATCTGAGCCACAGTCAGCTCCCAGTCTTTTTTTTGCTGACTGTGTAGAGCTTCTCCATCTTTGGCTGCAAAGAATATAATCAACCTGATTTCTGTATTGACCATCTGGTGATGTCCATGTGTAGAGTCGTCTCTTGTATTGTTGGAAGAGGGTGTTTGCTGTGATCAGTGCATTTTCTTGGCAAAATCCTATTAGCCTTGGATGAAGCACAAGCTGGAATCAAGATTGCCAAAAGAAATATCATAACCTCAGATATGCAGATGACACCACCCTTATGGCAGAAAACAAAGAAGAACTAAAGAGCCTCTTGATGAAAGTAAAGAGGAGAGTGAAAAAGTTGGCTTAAAACTCAACATTCAGAAAACTAAGATCATGGCATCTGGTCCCATCACTTCATGGGAAATAGATGGGGAAACAGTGGAAACAGTGACAGACTTTATTTTTGGGGGCTCCAAAATCACTGCAGATGGTGACTGAAGCCATGAAATTAAAAGACACTTGCTCGTTGGAAGAAAAGTTATGAGCAACCTAGACAACATATTAAAAAGCCAAGACATTACTTTGCCAACAAAGGTCCATGTAGTCAAAGCTATGGTTTATCCAGTAGTCATGTATGGATATGAAAGCTGAACTATAAAGAAGGCTGAGCACTGAAGAACTGATGCTTTTGAATGGTGGTGTTGGAGAAGACTCTTGAGAGTCCCTTGGACTGCAAGGAGATCCAACCAGTCCATCCTAAAGGAAATCAGTCCTGAATATTCACTGGAAGGACTGATGTTGAAGCTGAAACTCCAAAACTTTGGCTACCTGATACAAAGAACTGACTCATTGGAAAAGACCCTGATGCTGGGAAAGATTGAAGGCAGGAGGAGAAGGGGATGACAGAGGATGAGATGGTTAGATGGCATCACCGACTCAACGGACATGAGTTTGAATAAACTCCGGGAGTTGGCAATAGACAGGGAGGACTCTTGTGCTGCTGTCCATGGGATTGCAAAGAGTCAGACATGACTGAGCGACCGATCTGAACTGAACTGAACCGAGTTGGTCAGAGTTTTTTTTTCTGAGATTTCTTGATACCCTCCCATTCCTTAAATTTGACCTGAAACACTTTAGCCTCACTCCGTCAACACAGTAAGGATTACTGTCTTGTAGCAGCCAAGGTGGTGACCCACAGGGCTAGTTTCTCCTCATTTCCCTCCTAGAGCATGAGTTCCACGTGGGCGTGTCAAGATAAAGTGTGAAGGAGTCACTCAGTCGTATCTGACTCTTTCTGGCTCCATGGACCATAGGCCACCAGGCTCCTCTGTCCATGGGCTCTCCAGGCAAGAATACTGGCGTGCATAGCCATTCCCTTCTCCAGGGGATCTTCCCGACCCAGCGACTGAACCCAGGGCTCTTGCATTGCAGACAGGTTCTTTACCATCTGAGCCCCCAGACAAGACAAAGGCAGTGGTAGTGTCAGAGAAGTCCCACCTCCACACACGGATGAGGTGGCCGTGGCCCTGAGAGCCACCTGCTCTCTTCACAGCAAACACAGCAGGGAGACTTGGTAGTTGAAGAGAGTGTCTGTGCTGTAGACAGCGCTTCTCAGGGAGACGATCTGCCAAGGAGCAGGGGCGCAGAGAGGGGCCTGCCCTCCCTACGTCCCTCGGCTACCTCAGGGCCCCAGGCCAAGAGGGGGCCCCTCCCGCAGAATGAGGGCAGGAGGAAGGGGGCTGGGGAAGACCAGGGCTGGTGGCCTGGGAAGACCAGGGGCAGAAGCCACAGTACTGGCAGTTCTGGGGATGGGGTTCAAGGCAATTCTAGAAAAGAATGGATCATGGACTTCCTTGGTGATCCAGTGCTAAGAATCCACCTGCCAAGGCAGGGGACACAGGTTCGATCCCTGCTCTGGGAAGAATCCACGTGCCGCATGGCATCTAAGCTGAGCCCTTGTGCCCTAGAGCCCTGCTCTGCAACAAGAGAAGCCACTGCAATGAGGACCCCGTATATCACGTCTGGAGAAAGCCCGAGCAAAGCAACAAAGATCCAGCACAGCCCAAAACAGACAAACAAACACGTGAAAATTAAGACTGGATTGTTAACCTGCGTTGTGTATGTATGCTCAGTAGCTCGGTCGTGTCCGACTCTTTTTGACCGCAAGGACTGTAGCCCGCCAGTCTCCTCTGTCCATGGATTTTCCAGGCAAGAATACTGGAGTGGGTTGCCATTTCCTTCTGCAGGGGATCTTCCTGACCCAGGGATTGAACCCATGTCTCCTTTGTCTCCTGCATTGGCAGGTGGGCTCTTTACCACTGAGCCACCTGGATTACGAGCTAATTACCTTCTCACCGTCTTGGGGACCTTCTCCCTCCACAGCTCGCTCTTCTGCCTTCACCCACGGCCACCACCTTCTCTCGCCCCACAAGGCCCGCTGGGCTGGCCCGTTTGCTCTTCCACTTCAGCTGCTTGGGAAACTGGCCAGGTGTGGCCTCAGCCTGGCCCACCTCCCTGTCCAGGCCCCTCTCTCAACTCCTTTGCAGCCCTTCCTGGGGGCCTTGGGCCTCTCAGTGTGTCCTCCAACCTTCTGAAGGGGATGGGGACCCACAGCAGCCCTTCCAAAAGGAGGACTCTCAGGGCGGGGTTGGGGGGATGGTGGGGGGCGGTGGTGGCACGGGCGACCTTCTCATTCCCTGTACAGTTTCCAGATCATTCCTCCTTCAACCCCCTGGCCCTTCTGAACACACACCAACCAGCTGTAGCAGCCACGCCTCTGTCAGCGCTGGTGTCCTTCACCTCCCCGCCACCCCCAACACTCTGCGGGCCTGCTGGCCTGGCTCTCCATGACTCCCATCCACACAGATGCCCCGCAGCACCCAGACCTCCTGACACTGCTTTCTCTGCTCTGCCAGCCGCCCACTCCCAGGGTCACTGCCCATGTCTCCTCCCTGATCACCGCTCTCATCCTCCCAGCTCACATTTTCTCCCATGAGTGCTTTGTCTAAAACCCCCACTCAGGGACTCCCCCATTGGCCGTCACCCCTCCCGTTTTCCCTTCTGCCTCTCCCACCTTGGAGTCCATGGTCTATCGTTTGGATCTGATTATTGACTTTCCCTTGTAGCTCAGTTGGTAAAGAATCTGGCTGCAGTGTAGGAGACCCGGGTTTGATTCCTGGATCAGGAAGATCCCCTGGAGAAGGAAATGGCAACCCACTCCAGTATTCTTGCCTGGAGAATCCCATGGACAGAGGAGCCTGGTGGGTTACAGTCCATGGGGCTGCAAGAATCGGACACGACTTAGCGACTAAACCACCACCACCACCACGACCACCACCACTGTCTTGCAACACCCCCACCTCTTGCTCCCTGCTCCCTTCATCGTCCTTGCCTGTTGGCGGAGCCTGCCTGTGGCTGAAACCTACTCTCCACTTTCTCCCCAGAGAAGCAGGAAGTTGCTGAGACAGTCCCACAGCCCATCTGCCAGGGTGCACGCCCTGAGCTGGGCACTGGCCTGGCCTGGAGATGGTCCCCTTTTGTGGATGCGAACATAGACAGAACTGAAGGGGTGTGGAGGGTGAAAGGGAGAAAGGATGTGCCAGAAGGACTTGGGAGTTTTTGGCTGGAGGGAGCAGTCAGGTGTGCTGTGGGGCCATTTTCTGAGATGGGACAGATGGGGAGAAGCAGGTTTGGAAGAGAAACCCAGGCTTCCTGCAGAGGATTCTGCCCGGTTTACCTCCCACACCCACCGTCTGCCACTGCTGGTCTCCTGCCTCGTTCCAGCTTAGCCCCATGGTCTTATTAAAGCATCACACAGAATACATCAGCTAGCTCCTTTAAAACCTTTCAACGGACTCATATCTCACTGCAGAATTAATCCAGTGTCTACAAACCCCCCCTCCTTTTTTTAAAAGAAATCTCCAACATCTGTATCAGCAGGAGGTTTTACTTATTTATGGCTATGCTGGGTTTTCATTGCTTTGTGTGGGCTTTCTCTAGTTGCAGCAGCCAGGGGCTACTGTTCATTGCAGTGCTTGGGCTTGTCATCTCATTCCAGTGGCTTCTCTTGTTGGGAAGCATGGGCTCTAGGCGTGTGGACTTTAGTAGCTGTGGGTCGTGAGCTCTAGAGCGTGGTGTTGTGGTTGTGGCGCACGGGTTTAGCTGCTCCGCAGCATGTGGAATCTTCCTGAAGCGGGGATCAAACCAGTGTTCCCTGCATTGCAAAGCAGATTCTCATCCACTGTGTCAGGGAAGCCCCTACAAACTTTTTCTAACCTGGGTGCTGGCTTCCTCTTCTGTCTCATCTCTTCCACTCTCCACTTCACCCACATTGACTATTCCAGTTCTCCAGCTCTGCAGAGCTCCTTCCTTTTGCTCCTCCAATGCCCTGGGCACTGTCCCACCCCAGTACCTTTGCAAGGGCTGCCCTCCTCCCATGGCTGGTGACTTAGACGTCACCTTCTCAGGGAGCCTTCCGTACCACGCATCCAGCGCATCCCACCAGTCACTCCTGGTCACATCGCCCTGTTTGCCTTTCACTGAACTTATCATATGTTTCATAGAACTTATCATCACCCAAGATTACCTTGCTAGTTTGTTTGAGTTGACTCTCCCCCACACCCCAACGAGGGGTCTTGCTTGTGATACATTCCTGGTCTGTGACACATACTAAGCTGTCAATATATACTTGTTAAAAATATAAATGGATGGAAGGGAGGAGGGAGGGAGGAGGGAGGGAGGAGGGAGGGAGGGGTCCCTTTCCCCAGCATTGTTGTGAGGATGAGCTGTGATACTGGGTGGGCAATCACACTGGAGACTGGCTTATGCCACACGTGGTGGGCGTTTTGCTCCAGCCCCACACCTGGCACATAGTAGGTGCTTAGTAAGTGCTGATGAATGAACTCATGCAACACAAGGCAGGATTTAGGGTGTAAAGAAAGTGCAGATAAAGTGCCAGGGGGCAGAGTGACCTCATCAGAGGAAGAAGGTGGGGGAAGTGGGGGGTTCTGGCTGGCCCTCCTGCCTTGCCTGTCTCTCCAGCCTCATCCCTCGCCAATCTCTGCCCCGCCCCACCCCCACGAGAGCATCTCCTTCCACTCCAGCCCTTTGTTCAAAATGTACCTCCCTCCTAAAAAGCCTGCAGAGAGGCCGACTTCCACTCATCTGCCACATCTTAGCTCAGCCCTTCCCCCATTCCTTCACTGATGCTCCTTAAACCCTGCACTGTGGCCGTCACTGTGCCTGACTTTCAGGCATTGGAAAGACAGTCAAGGACAAGGCGTGAGGTCTCTTGCCTGCATGGAGCTTACATTCTAGAGGGTGAGACAGAGAGCAAACTGATCAGCAACCAAAGCATCAGCCTCCTCCAGGAAGCCTCCCCTCCTCAAACCTGGGGCTTCCTCTCTGACCCTGGTGCCCCTCCCCCACCCACACTTGATTTCTGCCTGTCTCTGTCTCCACTTAGGAGACAGGACGGCTGAAATTCCTGCCTTTCCCACCATTTTCCCGGCAGACCTGGCACTGGTGATCACCGTAGCTCTGAGTTGAATTTCACAGGCTGGAGAGTTGAGGCCTGATGTTCTGGGCGGAGGGGTAGGGCCAGGGTACTGTGTGTGCAAGCGCCTGCACGTCTGGGGAGAGGATAGGGTACAGGTGAGGGGCGGGCTGAAGGCGGCATGACCATGTCATGGAGGGCTGCTCAGGTTTCAGATGGGGTTCTCTAGCTCTTGCTTTGCAAAGGGAATATTTTTTTACATATTTTACTAAAACATGTTTTAGTAAACTATGTTTTACTAAAGCACTGAGATGGCTAAGTTACCTGTGAGGTCACATCTGAATAAGTTGCCCCACTCTCTTCCCTGTCCTGCCCAACAGCGATTTGTAGAAGTGGAAAACGAAGCGTCACAGTCTCAATCAGCAAGTGCCTGGCTTAGGGAACCTGTTAGGTGACCAAGAGGTTAAGTAGAAGTTGGAGTTACTCTCATGAGTGACCTATCCATATAGGGTGGTAAAGGGAACTGGGATGACTTGGGGACATCCCTAACCTTTGAGGCTGACGTCATGGTGATAACCACTCACCCACAACACATCTCGTGGTGCCCATGCTGGACCGAGGTGAATGAGGTCCCTCACACGGGGCTGTGAGTCTGTTGCTCTTACGGGCACGCAAAGGGAGCCAGCCTCCGCCCCACCCCACCAGGAAACGGCAGAGACACTAGAATCGTTTGAAAGGCTCTTTATTCTTTTATTCGGCAAGTATTTCCCAGAGTCTTCTCCTCTAAGGTGCCCACCACGAAAGGAGTAATAAACCACACATAGGTACCCCGGAGATATTCGATTCAGCTCCAGACCAGCACAATAAAGCAAATATCTCAATAGAAGGGGTCACACAAAAGTTTTGCTTTCCCAGTGCCTATAAAAATTATGTTTACACTATACTGTAGTATGAAGTATGCAGTAGAATTATGTCTAAAAAAACAATGTACATACCTCAGTTTGCGCTCAGTCATATCCAGCTCTCTGCGACCCCATGGACTGTAGCCCACCAGGCTCCACTGTCCACGGGATTCTCCAGGAGAGAATACTGGAATCTGTTAGGTGACCAAGGTGATCCTCCTCCAGGGGATCTTCCCGACCCTGGAGTCTCCTGCCTTGCAAGTGGATTCCTCACCCACTGAGTCACCTGGGAAGCCCCAATTTAAATTTACCTTAATTTAAAAATACTTTATTGTTAAAAACGCTAACTCATCTGAGCCTTCTGAGTCCTAATCTTTTTGTAAGCCTCCTGTAGGGTGTGGCATCACACAGGAGGAGGTGCTTGAGATGGGCACTGAAGGATGGGCTGTATGACCACCAGGTAGAAGGGTGTTCCAGAAGAACAGACACTTAGGGACGCAGAGAGGTGTGAAACAGCAGGTCCCGTGGAGTGAGCATTAGGCAGCTCTGGGTGTGGCTCCATTTATCCTGGCCATCCTGTGTGCCCAGCACTGGACCACACTGTCTCACTAATCAAGCCCAACTCAAAGGTGATTTATAGATGAATAAGCTGGTGCCCAAAGAGGCTGGGTAATTTGTCTGAAGTCCTATACAACCAGTGGCAGAGCTCAGGTTCAAATTCAGGCTCATCAGGTTCCCAAATCTGTGCTCCTAACCACCATACTGAACTGCCCCATGACATGATACATGCCCCCATTACATGATACAGGACCTGAGAATCCAGGGAAAACCATTCAGACTTGAGTACCAAGGGCAGAATTCCCTGAACACGGGGCATTTGAGCTCCATCTTCAGGAGACCTGTCATATCTTCAGATGTTCATTGTCTAAATGCTTTTCTTTATTTTAAAAAAGTTTTTCTTTAGACTTATGGACATGGGGAGAGGGGAGGAGAGGGTGAGATATATGGAAAGAGTAACATGGAAACTTACATTATCATATGTAAAATAGATAGCCAATTAGAATTTGCTGTATGGCTCAGGAAACTCAAACAGGGGCTCTGTATCAACCTAAAGGAGTGGGATGGGGAAGCAGGTGGGAGGGAGGTTCAAAAGGGAGGGGATAAATGTATACATATGGCGGATTCATGTTGAGGTTTGACAGAAAACAACAAAATTCTGTAAAGCTATTATCCTTCAATAAAAAAATAAATTAAAAAGAAAAAAAATTTTATGTTTGTAAATTGGAGTAAAGGTGACATATGATGTTGTGTGAGTTTCAGGTATACAGCAAAGTGATTCACAAAGTGATTCACAAACCTATTCAGTAGGTTCTTGTTGGTTATCTGGTTTATATATAGTAGTGTGTGTATGTTAATTCCAAACTCCTCATTCATCCCTCCTGAAACACTTGTCTTTATATGTTTCACTTTTAAAAACTCAAATTTAAGTCATTTCTTCTTGACATACAACACATATGAAGAAGTACACAAATCAACTGACTTTCACTCAAGTAAGAAAAAGCAATTTTTCGCCTGGGTCAATAATATTGTGTGCTCTCAGCCACCTATATTGTGGCTAGTACTTCCATATATTGTGTCTAGTACTGCCTCCTAGACACAGACCCTCAGGTTACCACTCTCTGAGTTGTAACAGCCCAGATTAGTTTCATTTGCATTTGAACGTCTCATAAATGCAACTTTAAAAACTGTTCTTTTTAATGTGTCTGGCTCAACATTTGTGTAGTTTAATTTATTCATTCTCACTTTTATACAGCATTCCATTATGCGAATATAACAGGATGTATTTCTCCATTCTCTGCTGACATGTAACTTGTTTTCAGTTTGGGACTATTATGAGTAGAGCTGCCATGAGTATTCTTATGTATGATTCTTGGTGTCCACACATACTCATTTCTGCTGGGTTTATACCAGGAGTTGAATTCCTAGGTCAGAGAGCAGTATGGAAATGCCCAGGTTCAGTGAATATGGCCAGTTTCCCAAAGTAGTTGTTAAAAATTACATCCTTACTACCAATGAGTCAGAGCTCCAATTACTCCACAGTCCTGTCAACATTTGATATTGAAAGTCCTTTTTTTCTTTTTAGTCCTGGTGGGTGTACAGGGATATCAAATTGTAGTTTTAATTCACATTTCTCTGATGACTAATGTGGTTGAGCATTTTTCATCTGTTCATTGGTCCTTTATATATCATCTTTCTTTGAAAAGTTTCAGCCTTTTGCTCATTTTTCTATTTGCTTTTTCACTTCTTTTCATTTTCCTTATTGACAAGAGTTCTTTATATAATTCTGGATGTTATTCCTTTGATGGATATATGATTTATGATATCTTTTCCCAAATAAATTAATTTTATCGACCATGATTACTATGAATAAAAAATCAATATCACATCTCATGGATAGTAGGTAATTGCAAAATACAGAAGATAAAAAGAAGACAATGTTACTATATTCTAGCTAAATATCACACAGCTGGCAGCATGGCTAGAATCCTGTTAAAAGATTAGCAAGTGAAAAAGAGGTGTTAATGACATTCTAGCAGCACGTGGAAACTTTCCCCTTGATATCTTCAGAAGGCTGGTGGCTTCCTAGGTGAGGCAGTGGTAAAGAATCCACCTGGCAACACAGGAGATGCAAGAGACTTGGGTTCCATCCCTCCAGGGGGTTTAATCACTGAGTCAGGATGATACTTTGGGGTAGAAATGGCAACCCATTCCAGTATTCTTGTTTGGTTCCCGGTTTAGGGACGACCCTACATGTGGCATGGTGCACCCTGCCCCCAAAAAGAGAAGGTTGGAAAGAATTAGAAAAGAAACAACTTTCTCATTTTGCAGCTCCATGTTAATTATCACCTCAGTCTACCCTTTGTCCTGAGCTTCCTATAGTTATACCACCCACTGTGTGAGGTGGGCACAACTGCAATGAGGATTTTTTAAATTTTTAATTAAATGAATTATTTTGGGGCTGTGCTGGGTCTTTATTGTTGTGCAGGCTTTTGTCTAGTTGCAGTGAACAGGGGCTACTCTCTAGTTGCGGTGTGCAGGCTTCTCATTGATGTGGCTTCTCTTGTTGCAGAGCAACCAGCTCTAGGGCACTTGGGCTTTGGTTGCGGCTTGCTGACTCAAGGCACAGGCTCAGTAGTGGTGCATGGACTTAGTCGCTCCGCAGCATGTGGGATCTTCCCAGATCAGGGACCGAACCCATATCACCTGCACTGGCAGGTGGATTCTTTACCACTGAACCGCCCGGAAAGTCCCAATGAAGTGTTTTTTTTTTTTTTTTTTAAATAAGGGGTTGACATATTGAAGTTGATGTTTTAGAAAAATCGTTTAGATGAAAATGTGAATAAAAAGCAGAACTAGAAGTGAGGGACCCAAGTTAGGAGGAGGTGAAGAAGTCCAGGTGGTAAGTGTCAAGGGTCTAAAGCAGGGGTGAGCCAGGGACTGGAGTGAATGTGGGGACTGGAAAGAGGTAGAATCGGGACAATGCAGTGGCTGTTGATGTGTTAAGAGAGTAAAAGGAGATGTCTAGGGTGACTGGGGGGTTTTAAGTTGGAGGACTGGGAGGAGGGAGGCAGCAGAGACTGGAGAAGCAAATTGTGTGAGGGAGGAGATGGTGAAATCAATCTGGTGTGTGGAATCTGAACTGTTTGCAGGACCTCACAGGGAGAGTCTCCCATTTCTCTATTCATTCATTCATTTCACAAATATTCACTGAGCACGTATGGGTGCCAGAGGTGCAGCAGTGAATCCAATGAATAAGATTTCTGCTCTGATGGACCTTAACATTCATGAGAAAGACGGGTGGTGGGAAAGATAGATAAGAACAAGCAAAGAATGCCCAGGGCTCAGGGCCATGGGGTGAATTGGGGCCCTGATGGAGTAAGCGCAGCAGTTAAAGCTGTCAGTGTGAGGGAGCTTGCCTAGGGAGAGGGGCAGAGCGAACCAGAGAGGAGGGTGGAATGCCACCGTTAGGGGCAGCAGGGGAAGGAGCACCCTTTAAGTAAACCAGAGGAATAATCGGAAGGGGAGGAGGGCAGAAGTGGATCAAAGGAAGAGGGGCTCAAAGATCTTTCAACGGATGCATTCATTCATTTATTTGATCAGACTTTACTTGGCGCCTCTGAGTACCAGGCTCTGGGGAACCAGAGATGAATGTGAAGTCTCTGGGGAAGGCAGTCATGTAACCTACCAGTGATTAGGCTACAAGAGAAATTTTCTATTATGGAATGCACACATGTATGTCCTGGGAGCGCAGAGGCTGGGAACTCCCACTTTTTGAACCTACTATGTGCTGGGCTTCCTAGAGGAGTGGGCACAGAGCTAAGAGAATGGGAGGAGGGGAGGCAAGGGCACTGACAGAGAAGGACCAGCTTGAGCAAGGGCAGGAGGTGGAAAGCTGCTTGGTGAGTTCTGGCAGCCGGGCATCCACAAGCACCAGAAGGGTGGAGCAAGCCAGAGGACCAGAAGGCTGGGACAGCCTTAAGATCACGCCAGGAGAGTGGGCTGAATTCAGAAGATGGTGGAGCTGCTGCAGGTTTGGAAGAGAGTGCCTGCCACTTGGCACTGTTCCACCAAGCCCACAGGAGCCAGAGCCCCTGGAGATGCCCTTCTCTTCCCACCTCTCCCTGCCCCAGCGGTTAGGAGGAGCTGCACAGTGAAGCCAGGGCCCACTCTGCAAGCCCCACAGAGCCTAGAGCACCCTGGGTGAGCCCTGGGAGAGGGAGTGGGCTCGTGCTAAAAGGCGTCTTTCAGAGAGGCATGTGAGCGCCGGATAGAGTATGGGGCGCTCCAGCGTCTTGGGAGCGTTCTTGGAAGAGTGGGCTGAGAACTGAGGGCACCTGTCAGGGATGGAGAAGAATGAATGGGGTGGAAGGTGTCAGGGTCCAGCCTGGTGGCCTGAGCTCCGAGCAACCCCTTGAGCGAGAGCCCTGGGCTGATGAAGAGTCAGAGCCCTCTCTCTCTGCATCTCCTCTTGGTCCATGTTTCACCTTACCTCCTCCCCCAGGGCTTCCCTGGGCGCTCAGACAGTAGAGAATCTGCCTGCAATGCAGGAGACCTGGGTTCGATCCCTGGGTTGGGAAGATCCCCTAGAGAAGAGAATGGCTACCCACTCCAGTATTCTTGGCTGGAGAATTCTATGGACAGAAAGGCGACTAACATACGCACATGCCTCCTCCCTTTCTACACATCATCAGCCTCATCTTCCAGCCTTGCAATTTGGGGCTGCGCTGAAACTTGGGGGTTGGGGGTTGTAGGGGGACAAGACTCTAGGTTCTCTTGGCCAACGCCCACAGAGGCCTAAAGCTCTGGGCAAACCCTCCTGGGTATTCAGGGTTGGGACTCACCCTTTGCGGAAAAGACCTCTGGCGCCCCCTACTGCCATCTCAGCTTCAGCAATCACAATCCTATCTCTCCCAGCCCACCCTGAACCCTGAGGCCAGAATACACTGAGGGCCAGTTTCAGTGGCAGGAAGTAATGTGGAACCTCACAGGGACCCAGGTCTGGCTTGTGATGTTCACCTGGACTCTGGCAGCTTCCTAACTGATCTCCCTCCCCCCTTCCTCCACTCACAGATTAAAGAGAATCTCTTTAAAAGCATAACTGTGGAATCAGTTCAGTCGGACTGCAGCACTCCAGGCCTCCTTGTTCATCACCAACTCCCAGAGCTTCCTCAAACTCGTGTCCATTGAGTCGGTGATGCCATCCAACCATCTCATCCTCTGTCGTCCCCTTCTTCTCCTGCCTTCAATCTTTCCCAGCATCAGACTCTTTTCAAATCAGTCAGGTCTTCATATCAGGTGGCCAAATATTGGAGTTTCAGCTTCAGCATCAGTCCTTCCAATGAATATTCAGGACTGATTTCCTTTAGGATGGAATGGTTGGATCTCCTTGCAGTCCAAGGGACTCTCAAGAGTCTTCTCCAACATCACAGTTCAAAAGCATCAATTTTTTGGTGCTCAGCTTTCTTTATAGTCCAACTCTCACATCCATACATGACTATTGGAAAAACCATAGCTTTGACTAAATGGACCTTTGTTGGCAAAGTAATGTCTCTGCTTTTTAATATGTTGTCTAGGTTGGTCATAACTTTTCTTCCAAGGAACAAGCATCTTTTAATTTCATGGCTGCAGTCACCATCTTCAGTGATTTTGAAGCCCCCCAAAATAAAGTGTCACTGTTTCCACTGTTTCCCTATCTATTTGCCATGAAGTGATGGGACCAGATGCCATGATCTTAGTTTTCAGAATGCTGAGTTTTAAGGCAACTTTTTCCACTCTCCTCTTTCACTTTCATTAAGAGGCTCTTGAGTTCTTCGTTTTCTCCCATAAAGGTGGTGTCATCTGCATATCTGAGGTTATTGATATTTCTCCCCACAATCTGGATTCCAGTTTGTGCTTCATCTAGTCCAGCATTTCTCATGATGTACTCTGCATATCAGTTAAATAAGCAGAGTGACAATATACAGCCTTGATGTACTCCTTTCCCAATTTGGAACCAGTCTGTTGTTCCATGTCCACTTCTAACTGTTGCTTCTTGATAACGAGTAGTGAACTACCCAACCACGCAACAACTTAAATGGCTCTTAAGGACATTAAGCTGAGGGCAAAAAGCCAACCTCAAAAGGTTACATACTTTATGATTTCATCATATAACATTCTTGAAGTGACACAATTATTGCCAGGTTGCCAGTCATCCAGGAACGGGAAGGAGGACAAGCCTGTAAAAGGGCAGCAGAAGCCATTTCTTTTAAGGTGATGGAACAATTCTGTATCTTGTTTGTGGCGGTGGTTAGATGAATCTAGACATGTAACAAAATGCCATGTAATTATACACAAAGAAACACACAAAAAAAGTGCCCAAAATGGTGAAACTGAGAGAGGTCTGTAGTCTAGTTGGGTCTAATGTCAATCACTTCTCTGGCTTTTGTAACAAGCTGCTGCTGCTGCTGCTAAGTCACTTCAGTCGTGTCCGACTCTGTGCAACCCCATAGACAGCAGCCCACCAGGCTCCCCCGTCCCTGGGATTCTCCAGGCAAGATCACTGGAGTGGGTTGTCATTGCCTTCTCCAATGCATGAAAGTGAAAAGTGAAAGTGAAGCCGCTCAGTCGTGTCCGACTCCTAGTGACCCCATGGACTGCAACCTACCAGGCTCCTCTGTCCATGGGATTTTCCAGGCAAGAGTACTGGAGTGGGGTGCCATTGCCTTCTCCGTTGTAACAAGCTACAATTATGTAAATTGTCATCGCTGGGGGAAGCTGGGTGATGTGTACATGCAACTTCTTTGTACTATTCATGTGACTTCTTTTGAGTCAATAATTCTTTCAAAATAAATAGCTTATGCAAAGGGGAAAAAAAGCACAGCTGGCCATATCAGCTACCTGTTTATCTCTACCTTGTGTCACTGGTGGGCTACAGAGGATGAAGTCCTTTGAATGAAAAGTGCTACCTCCTTCAATAAACCAAGCTCTCCTCTGAGGCTGGCAATAGAAAAATAGTCCCTCTTGGTGGGCACAGGGGGCTGGGCCCCACAACCTGGGGGATTGTTGTTGTTCAGTTGCTTAGTCATGTTCAACTCTTTGTGACTCCATGGACTCCAGCACACCAGTCTTCCCTGTCCTTCACTATCTCCTGGTGTTTGCTCAAACTCACGTCCATCCAATCATCCCATCCTCTGTTGCCTCCTTCTCCTCCTGCCCTCAGTGTTTCCCAGCATCAGGGTCTATTCCAATGAGTCAGCTCTTCGAATCAGATGGCTAAAGCTTCAGCTTTAGCATCAGTCCTTCCAATGAATATTCAATGTTGATTTCCTTTAAATCCTAAAGATGCCGGATGCTATGATCTTCATTTTTTGAATGTTGAGTTTTAAGCTAGCTTTTTCACTCTCCTCTTTCGCCTTCATCAAGAAGCTCTTTAGTTCCTTTTCGCTTTCTTCCTGGGGAGACTTGCTTGTTAATTCCAATGGGTCCTCTCCTGTACTGGCCTGAGGCAGCACTCTCTCATCTCTGATACTCTGGTCCTCAAGTGGACAAAGTACCCTTCTCTTAACACTGGGGGCTCAATCTTTTTTTTTTTTTTAAGTTTTTCTCTCAAATTTTTTAAATGATGACATTAATTTTGTAATCGGGAAACAAATTTTTTTAACTTAAAAAAATTTGAGACATCTCAAGCTTCATATGTAGATACAGTCATGTATGAAAATCATATCTGAGCACTTTAAAAAAATTAATTGATTTACTTGTATTTATTTTTGGCTGTGCTGGGTCTTTGTTGCTGTTCTTGGGCTTTCTCTAGTTGCAGCGAGCGGGGGGGCACTTTCTGGTTGCAGTGTGCGGGCTTCTCTTGTTGCATAGCACAGACTGTTAGGGCACAGGCTCGGCAGTTGCGGCACATGGACTCTAGAGTGCAGGCTAGTAGCTGCGGCACATGGGCTTGGTTGCTCCTTGGCACATGAAATCTTCCAGTACCAGGGATTGAAACCATGTGCCCTGCATTCACAGGTAGATTCTTAACCGCTGGACCACAGGCAAGTCCTCAGCACTTTTCTATATCACTCTAAATCATTTCAATGGCTGTGTTCCTCTATATGATGTTAGAAAGCTAACTAAGCATTGAAAGGCAAACATTTCACCAGCTAAATATTTAGTCCTATTTCAGTAAGACATTTTATTTAAACATATTAATAAAATTTCACAAGAATACAGCCTGGGAGTGGTAGAACTATCCGTTGACAGATGCTGCTTACATGCATAACACAATAATAAGCCTCTATGAAAATGTTTCTGCAGAATGCTGGTATCCTCCTGGGTATCGCGAATACATTCCTGGGGCTCAGTCTTAAAGAAAAGGCTGCTCTGGACCACCAGGAAACAAAAAAGCCATAGCCCAGTGTGCTGTCCTGCCCCGTGGCTGCACCCTGGGGGCTCCCCCAGGACGCTTCCACGGGTCCCATCATAGAGACTGTCTTGCCCCAGGACCCAGGACTCTCCTTGGGTCTGAGGGAGGAAGATTAGCAGGACTTCACGATGTTTGCATCAGTTTCTGGGCGATGTGTGTTGCACCTGTCTCATTTTATAATCATAAGAACTCTCCAAGGTCAGTGTGAATGTCCTAACCATCCATAGGAGCACATGGAGCTGTACAACCTGGCCAGGGTCCCTTGATGGGAAAAGGCAGAGCTGGGTCTTGAGCTCTGACTTTCTACCTTTTCATGTGTTGGTTCATTAATGAGTATCTACTGAATACCTATCTCATGCCAGGCACTATGCTAGGTGCCAGGCATATTGGGGTGAGCAACAACAGAGTCCTCACCCTCCTGGGGCTTACAGTATCATGGCAGGGGATATGTGTGAAGTCTCTAAGTCACGTCCAACTCTTTTGTGACCCTATGGACTGTAGCCCTGAAAGGCTCCTCTGTCCAGGGGATTCTCCAGGCAAGAGTACTGGAGTGGGTTGCCATGCCCCCGTCCAGGGGATCTTTCCAACCCAGGGATGGAAGTTGCCTCTCTTTTTATCTCCTGTACTGGCAGGCGGGTTCTTTACCACTAGTGCTACTGGGCATAGATAACAATAAATAATCATGATATATGATTGTAAAATGCCAAGCTGAGATAAGAGAGGCACATGGGTCTCCAGTGGTATATAACCAAGAAAATTGACTGAGCTGGGCATTCAGAGGAGCTGCCTGAGGAAGGGTTGCCTAAGCAGAATGCAAAAAGATGACTGAAGAAGGGGAGAACAGAACTGCACTCAGACCACTCCGACTCCTCGTGACCCCGAGGACTCTAGCCCTCCAGGCTCCTCTGTCCATGGGATTCTCCAGGCAAGAATACTGGAGTGGATTACCATTCCCTTCTCCAGGGGATCTTCCCAACCCAGGGATCGAACCCAGGTCTCTGGTCTTGCAGGCAGATTCTTTACCTTCTGAGCCCCCAGGGAAGCCTGGAAGAGTGAGCAAGGGCTGCAAATGGTGAGAGGAAGGAGCCAGCTGGATGTTGTGGTGGTCGCCCTGGGTACCACCCAGGTGCCCCTCCAGGACTGAAGCACTAATTGCTCCAGCTTCAGGAAGGTTGGCAGCTGAGAGCTCTCATCTGAGCCTCTCTTCTGGACGAGCCCTGGGCTATAGAGAGCCTCTTTGCTCAAATTCATGCACCCCACCACCAGCTCCCCCTCCCCCAATTGTCCAAAGAAGCCTTGATCCAATGACTGGTAGATAAGGCCTTTTACAGTCCTGGCCTCATTGCCACAATGTGCGGCCATACTTAGCGTGTCCCAGCCTCAGAGTTTCCTGCAGGGCTGGCTGAGGCCTGAGATGGGCCTCCATCACAGTTCAGCTTTTCCCTTGACCCAGCTCTTTTCCCTTGGTCCATCCCACACAATCCTTGAACGCCCCCTAGTTAACTGCCTACAGGCTTCTCTCCGTATCCTGCAGAACTCAACCAGAGACAGCAATTAAAAGCAGAAGAGAGGAAATGGCCGGTGATCGGGATACTTTCTGAAACAAAGGCAAGAGATGAGCTGCACCCTGGAGAGAGGTCTGCTCTGAGGTATCAGGGACAAGGAGGTGAGGGGGGTTGTGGTGAGGGAGCTCCGAGCTTGACGGTGGGATGTACAAGGGTTCCCATATTTTCTGTGGCATAGCGAGGTTGCCTGTTGAGAGAGAGAGAGAGAGTGGGGGCAGGGGGCTGGGGAGAATGAAGGCCTCAAACAGATGTCACAGCAGGCAATAGAGAACAGAAACCTCCCACGTTGCAGGTTGGGAATGTACAATGATGCAATCAGTGGAGAAAAACAGAGTTTGACCAAAACTGTAGTTTGACAGTTCCTCAAAAAGCTAAACATAGTTACTGTATGAACTAGCAATTCCACTCCTAAGTATATATGGAAGAGAGTGAGACATATTCCTATGAACTGACTGTGTCCCTCCCTAAGTCATGTGTTGAAGTTTTAACACCCAATGTGACGGCGTTTGGAGGCGGGGCCTTTGAGAGGTAATTAGGTTAGATGAGATCATGAGGGTGGGGCCTCAGGGTGGGATTAGGGTATTTATAAGAAGAGGAAGAGATGAGCACACTTGAAACTAACCCAACATCGTAAATCAACTAGAATCCAATATAAAATAATTTAAAAAAGAAAGCCATTACCAGAATCATTTTTAAAATAAACAAACTGATAAATTTGGCCCTGTGCTGTGCTCAGCTGTGTCCCACTCTCTGTGACCCTATGAACTGTAGCCCACCAGGCTCCTCCATCCATGGGGGGTCTCCAGGCAAAGAACAGTGGAGTGGGTTGCCATGCCCTCCTCCAGGGGATCTTCCCAACCTATGGATTGAATCCAGGTCTCCCACATTGCACGTGGATTTTTTACCATCTGAGCCACCAGAGAAGCCCAAGAATACTGGAGTAGGTAGCCTATCTCTTCTCCAGTGGAGCTTCCTAACTTAGGAATCGAACCAGGGTCTCCTGCACTGCAGGCGGATTCTTTTACCAACTGAGCTATCTGGGAAGCCAAATTTGGCCCTAAAATGCATCAATTTTCTTCACTATAGAACTATGCCACAAAAAGCTTGATTATAACTTTTAAATTGAATCACAGGTACTATAATTAATTGGTTGATTCTTGTTATAGATAAATGCATAAAACTGAAGCGGAAATAAATTATGTTTTTAAATAATGCAATGTAAGTTTTTAAGGATATTGAGTGAGGCATTATAGTGAGTTGGCTGGTTACCATTTTACAGTGCAGCAGAAGAGAACCAGAATGAATTCTCAAGACTTTGTGTTCACTTTACCTTGTAGATGAAACTGGCCAATGGTAGTCAGTGCTGGACTATTGTTAAGTTTACCCCTCAAAATATTTGATAAATGAATGAATATTTTTTACTTTTGATTTTTAAATTTTTTGACTCAAAAAAAAGTGAAGAGGAAGAGATGAACTTTCTCTCTCCCTGCCTCCCTCTCCCTCTCTGCTGTATAAGGACACAGCAAGAAGGCAGCCATCTGCAAGCCAGAAAGAGAGCCCTCACCACAACCCCACTGTGCTGGCATCCTGATCTCAGAATTCCAGTCTCTAGAACTGAGACAAATGATTTCTGTTGTTGAAGCTACCCAGTCTATGTTATTTTGTTATAGAAGCCCAAGCTGACTAAGACAGTATTTCCACATTAGAAGCTCATGCCTGAATGTTCACAGCAGTATTATTCATCAGTTCAGTCGCTCAGTCGCTCAATCGTGTCCAACTCTTTGTGACCCCATGAATCGCAGCACACCAGGCCTCCCTGTCCATCACCAACTCCCGGAGTTCATTCAGACTCACATCCATCGAGTCCGTGATGCCACCCAGCCATCTCATCCTCAGTAGTCCCCTTCTCCTCCTGCGCCCAATCCCTCCCAGCATCAGAGTCTTTTCCAATGAGTCAACTCTTCTCATGAGGTGGCCAAAGTACTGGAGTTTCAGCTTTAGCATCATTCCTTCCAAAGAAATCCCAGGGCTGATCTCCTTCAGAATGGACTGGTTGGATCTCCTTGCAGTCCAAGGGACTCGCAAGAGTCTTCTCCAACACCACAGTTCAAAAGCATCAATTCTCTGGCGCTCAGCTTTCTTCACAGTCCAACTCTCACATCCATACATGACCACAGGAAAAACCATAGCCTTGGCTAGACAGACCTTTGTTGCAAAGTAATGTCCCTGCTTTTCAATATGCTATCTAGGTTGGTCATAACTTTTCTTCCAAGGAGTAAGCGTCTTTTAATTTCATGGCTACAGTCACCATCTGCAGTGATTTTGGAGCCCCCCAAAATAAAGCCTGACACTGTTTCCACTGTTTCCCCATCTATTTCCCATGAAGTGATGGGACCAGATGCCATGATCTTCGTTTTCTGAATGTTGAACTTTAAGCCAACTTTTTCACTCTCCTCTTTCACTTTCATCAAGAGGCTTTTTAGTTCCTCTTCACTTTCTGTCATAAGGGTGATGTCATCTGCATATCTGAGGTTATTGATATTTCTCCCGGCAATCTTGATTCCAGTTTGTGTTTCTTCCAGTCCAGCATTTCTCATGATGTACTCTGCATATAAGTTAAATAAGCAGGGTGACAATATACAGACTTGACGTACTCCTTTTCCTGTTTGGAACCAGTCTGTTGTTCCATGTCCAGTTCTAACTGTTGCTTCCTCACCTGCATACAGGTTTCTCAAGAGGCAGGTCAGGTGGTCTGGTATGCCCATCTCTTTCAGAATTTTCCACAGTTGATTGTGATCCTCACAGTCAAAGGCTTTGGCATAGTCAATAAAGCAGAAATAGATGTTTTTCTGGAACTCTCTTGCTTTTTCCATGATCCAGCGGATGTTGGCAATTGGATCTCTGGTTCCTCTGCCTTTTCTAAAACCAGCTTGAACATCAGGAAGTTCATGGTTCACGTATTGCTGAAGCCTGGCTTGGAGAATTTTGAGCATTACTTTACTAGCATGTGAGATGAGTGCAATTGTGCGGTAGTTTGAGCATTCTTTGGCATGGTCTTTCTTTGGGATTGGAATGAAAACTGACCTTTTCCAGTCCTGTGGCCACTGCTGAGTTTTCCAAATTTACTGGCATATTGAGTGCAGCACTTTCACAGCATCATCTTTCAGGATTTGAAATAGCTCAACTGGAATTCTATCACCTCCACTAGCTTTGAAACAATCCAAATGTTCATCAATTAGTGAATGGATGAAAAAAAATGTCACATATATGGTTTTTTCAGTAGTCATGTACAGATGTGAGAGTTGGACCATAAAGAAGGCTGAGCTTTTGAACTGTGGTGTTGGAGAAGACTCTTGAGAGTCCCTTGGACTGCAAAGAGATCAAACCAGTCAATCCTAAAGGAAATCAACCCTGAATATTCATTGGAAGGACTGTTGCTGAAACTCCAACACTTTGGCCACTTGATGTGTAAAGCCAATTCATTGGAAAAGACCCTGATGGTGGGAAGGACAACAGAGGATGAGCTGGTTGGATAGCATCATCGATTCAATGGATGTGAGTTTGAGCAAACTCCAGGAGATGGTGAAGGACAGGGAAGCCTGGAGTGCTGCAGTCCATAGGGTCTCAAAGAGTTGGACATGACCTAGCAACTGAACAAAACCAAAATCTGTACAGTGGAATGTTATTTGGCCTTAAGAGTGAATGATGTAGCCCACGTAGCCATGAGCTACATGGATGCATCTTGAAGACATGTAGCCCGTAGCCTAGTGGTGACAACAAGGACATGGAGGCGCAGTTACATCACAGGGAGGCAAGTGTGATGAGAGAGAAAGGCCTGTTTGCTACGAGAAGAGATCTGAGATCTGGGGGCAAGTGTGAGCTGAGGCTGGGAGGGGGAAGAGGAGGCCAGGGGAAGGGGAGGAAGACGGGAGACTGTGGGCCCAAAGGCAGGGAGGCAAGGAACATTCTGGAGTGGGCTGGGAGCCACACCCATGGGCACAGAGGTGTGCAGAAATGGGGGGTGTGGCTGGGAAGGGCCTCAGGGGTCTTGGTCAAATGGCTGCTAAGGGGAGGATGGAACAGGGAGGGAAGGAGCCCATCCAGATGAGAGGCTGAGTGGAGGTGGGAGAGGCTGAGCTGGGAAACACTTAGGAGGAAGATAGGGACTTGGTGGCTGACTGGTTGTGGTGGGAGAGGTGCCTCGGATGCTTGGAGGTGCTGTGCCCTGAAAAGGAGGGAGGGGCTGGTTTCAGTTTTGTTGCAGGCAGGCTGCACTTGGGGTGCCTGGCAGCCACCCATGTGGGTGGACATTTGCACTTGGAACTCCGAAAGGAGCCGTATGGGCTGCTGACAGAGATCTGGGTGACGCACGTGCTGGCTTGGTGACTGAGTCCCCGGAGTGGATCGGATGAGGGTCGTCAGGGAGGGTGGAGGGAGAGAGCAGTGGGCCAGGGACATCTACAGGCTGGGCCAATGAGCGAAGGATGCTGTGTCTCTAGGATGACAGGCAGTTCAGAAGTCCACTCACATGAGGGCTGGGCGTGACCTCCGAACTTAGCATCCAGACAGGCACCAGAGGCTGTTTCTAGGGCAGCATCAGAGGACCTGGGGCTTCTGCTGAGAGGGAGAGAGAGACGGGGAGGGGGCCCCCTGTGACAGCCCTTATCAGCTGTGATACCCCCAATTATTTTTGTCTGCCCCCCAACCCGATGGCACTTCAAGACAGCAGATACTATTTCTATGTATCTTTGTGTCTTCAGACAAAATCCAACTCATCTCAAATGTATTCACTATACACCTTCTAGCTTGCAGTGGAGGGTTTATGACTGAGGAAGGGCTTCCCTTGTGGCTCAGACGGTAAAGCATCTGCCTACAATGTGGGAGACCCGGGTTCGATCCCTGGGTCGGGAGATTCCCCTGGAGAAAGAGATGGCAAACCATTCTTGCCTGGAAAATCCCATGGATGGAGGAGCCTGGTAGGCTACAGTCCATGGGGTCCCAAAGAGTTGGACATGACTGAGCGACTTCACTTCTTTAGACTTCTAGTGGGCTCACAGTAGATGCTCAGACCACATACAATAAGCTCTGCCACCAACCTGCCCTGTGACCTCAGGTGAGTTATGACATCTCTCCAGGAGCTTGCTCATTGGTAGTAGGTAATTTCTTTCCTGCTTTCTCTTTCTTTTTAAAAATATTAATTTATTTGGCACCGAGTCTTAGTTGCAGCCTGCAGGATCTTTTAGTTGCAGTACTCAGGACTTAGTTCCCTGACTAAGGATAGAACCCAGGCCTCCTGCGTTGGGAGCTTGAAGTCTTAACCACTGGACCACCAGGGAAGTCCCCACAGTAGGTCCTTTCTGAAGCTCCGCCTGGTGATAGAATGTGATGATTTCGGGACTTCCGTGTCTGTGACTATATTACTGAACACCCACCAAACTCTTGGCAGGGTCAAAAACCTGGGGTGGGCTGGGGTGGGGAGCTGACATTTCCCAAGACCTTCCTGCCCCAGGATCCTCCTGCCACTGTCCTGCCACAGGCCCCCCTTCATCGTGGTCCCAAGGCCCTGAGCACTCTCCCCTCTGCCGGCCTCTCCAGCCTCACCTCCCACCCATGCCCACTGGCTTTGCGGGCTTCGGTCACCATGGTCTTCGCTCAGATTTTGTTCTCTCCACAAGCCTCCCTGCTTCAGAGCTTTTGCTCATGCCGTTTCCTCTGACTAGACACCCCTTCCCTTACTTCCTCACCCTGTTGACTCCTCTTCGTTCTCTAGTGCTTGGCTCAAATGTGACTTCCGCAAAGGCATCTTGGGCCCCTGGGGGACAGTCACACCCCAGTGACACACCTTCAGAGCACCCTGCACTTTTCCCAGCTACCATACACACATGGTTAGCCAAGTAGTTGGCTGTTTAATATCCATCTAGTTCTGCCCTTAGAGCTGTGAGAGGGGGTCCCTGCCCTGCCATGAGTCTCACTTTAGAAGGTTCTACTGTGGTACTGGAAAAGACTCCTGAGAGTCCCTTGGACACCAAGATCAACCAGTCAATCTTAAAGGAAGTCAACCCTGAATACCCATTGGAAGGATTAATGCTGAAGCTGACATTCCAATACTTTGGTTACCTGATGCAAATAGCCAACTCGCTGGAAAAGATACTGATGCTGGGAAAGACAGAGGGTAGGAGGAGAAAGGGGTAAGAAAAGATGAGATGGTGGGATGGCATCACAGATTCAGTGGACATGAACTTGGGCAAATTCTGGGAGATGGTGTGGGACAGCAAAGACTGGCATGCTGCAGTCCATGGGGTTGCAGAGTTGGACACGACTTGGCAACTGAACAACAACTCTGGACATTCTCTGTGCCTCTCCCCCCAGAATGAGGACTCTGTGGGGTCCCCTTAGAGCCCAGGCCCATCCCTTTAGACCATGCTCCTGATATGTGGGACCCCATGTCCCTTCCCTCAGAGGGTGGACTGTGTGGGGCGACCAGGGACAGCAATTTGCACTCGTGGTTGGAATGCCCACGTGTGTCCCTCTCCTTGGGCCAGGATGGCCTAAAGGTGGGAAGATTAGGGGTGGGGCTGGGTTGAGAGCAGAGCCAAAGAAGTTAACGTTAGAACCTGGCTTTCCAGGTCATTGTAAAAGCATATTTATCAGAGTGGGAGAATTACAACATCCCTGGCGGTCCAGTGGTTAAGAAACCACCTGCCAATGCAGGGACATGGGTTCGATCCCTGATCTGGGAAGATGCCATAGGGCAACTAAGCCCAGGGCCCACAGCTACTGAGTCGGCATGCTGTAGAGCCTGTGCTTGGCCGCAAGAGCAGACACTGCAATGAGAAGCCTGTGCATCGCAACTAGAGAGTAGGCCCCACTCTCCGCAGCTACAGAAAGCCCGAGCACAGCAATGAAGATCCACAATGGCTAAAATAAATAATGAAATAATAACAATAACAAAGTAGGAGAATATTTTTAAAAAAATTAAACAACAAAGTAGGAGAATAGAACACATTTTATCGGTTCAGCTTGATTTATAACTTTACAACATGTTGACGTAGGGAATGAAGCCTTCATTTGTCCTCTTGCCCCAGGCCTGCTGGCATCAGGGCTGGGCTTGGGTCAGTCCCATCCACCAGGCCAGAAGCTCCACCAGGGAGGCAGTGTGTGGTATCCCTGCCCCAGAGCACAGTGCCGGGCACAGAAAAGTAGATAATAAATACTGGCTGTGAGAAACGAGTGAGATAATCCAAGTAAGATGCTTGGCGTGGTACAAATGTCAATAAATATAGCTTCTGTTGTTTGAACGCATGAACGGGTGGGTGGGGGAAGGAGGCCGAGATCCATAAACTGAGGTGGTTTGTGTCGAAGAAGGGAAGGGGGGCCCGATGACGCCGGGGTCGGGTTCACACTTCCTTTCCTGAGGTCATGCCTGCCTTCCCCCTACCCTGCAGGTCTCTTTCCCAGTTCTTCACAGCAAGGTGGGCACCAGGGAGGTACACGTGACAGCAAGGGCACTGAGAGGGGCTAGGATAACTCCTGCCAGTGCTATTATTCCTCCCCCCAGAGACGAACAGCTGCGCAGACTCCCTCTCTGCCCTCAGGGGCCTCCTCAGACAGAACCCACCGGCTTCGTTTCACTGCTTTATCCGAAAGGCCATGCTGTTGTGGGGAGCTGGGGAGCTGGAAGGACTGATGGCACCTTCACAGGAGGCTGTGCTCTGGTGTGACAGAAGGCCGAGCTGGGGAGTCCAATCACCCACCAGACCCAGAACAAGTCGCTTGGCCTCTGTAAGCCTCAGTTTCCTCATCTGTCAAATGGGATTGTGAGTAGAAATGGTGGGTGTCAAGTGGCAGGTGCAGAGTACACATTTAGTGACCAGGAAGAACCCTTGCACAGAGCACAAAGTGGATCAAGGGAGTGCAGAGACCCAGAACTCCAACTGGGAAAGTGCTTGAAAATGGTGCACAGCCAGCCAGTGGCTGGGCCTGGCAGGAGCTTCAGCCCAGAGGCCTGGGGAAAAGCAAGTTCAGCCGCCCACTGGATCAGTCCTGTTTCCGCAGCAGGGAAGCTGTCACTTGCTGCTTCATGATGCCACGCACAGGGCCGGGGACCCGCAGGGTTGCCGTGAAGGCCTCCACCAGGTGCAGGCCTGACGAAACTCCCTCGGCCACATCCCCACCGGGCATCAGCAGCTGTCCCAGAAAACTCGCCCCCCACCCTGCATCCTCGCACGTGCCCAGTAGGTGGCGCTGTGGTAAAGAACAGACCCCAATTAACCGAACAGGCCAACTCCGGGGGTGGGGTGTGGGGGTGGGGGTGGGGAACCCCCACAGTTTAAGAACTGCCCACCAGGGGTCACCATGCCCTCAGAACCGAGGGGTTGCAGAACTCGCAGCCGCCTACGGTCTGGAGGGAGGCGGAGGTCTCAGCCAGAGATTAACAGTCTAGCCTTGCGGCCTCCAGCTGCCCATGCAGGACCACTGTCGCCGCCTCCACTCCCAGGCCCAGCAGCTGGGGTGGGGCTGGGGGCTCGCAGTCAGTGCGGCGGGAAGATGTCCGAGCACTGTTGCAGGATGAGCTCCACCACCTGATTCTGGAACACCATGGTCATGGGCATGCTGGCTTCCTCCGTCTCGGGCCGCAGCAGCGTGGGCCCGAAGACTATGGCCACGTTCTGCACTGACATGCGGTTCCGTTCTCCGTGCTCGATCACCCTGCAGCGGGGTTGGAAGGTTGGAATCAATCCCCAGAGCTGGGGGGAGAGGGGTGGGGTCCCCTCGGGCCGCCTCCCCATTCCCGCGCAGCTCCCCGCGCTCACCGGCACAGGTGCTGGAAGAGCACCCGCAGCGTGTCGTGATTAGGGACGGGCAGCGAGCGCACCAGGTCCCGCACACAGCGGAAACGCTTGGCCGGATCCTGTAGCTCTGAGCAAGGGTCGGGTCAGAGGGAGGAGAGGGGGGAAACAGACGGGGCTGACTTCGGTATTTGGCGGGGAGGCCTGGTCGCCGCAGGAGCGTGCGTGAGGCAGACCAGGCCCACCGTACCCTATCCGCCCCACCTCCCCCAGGCGCTCACTGATTGCCGCGAGGAACTGGCGGAAGTGTGAGAAGGGGAAGAGGGGCTCGGGCAGCTCTCGAAAGAAGAGCTTCAGGGCGCCGGTGATAACATGAACGTCCTCCCAGTGCCCGTCTTCCAGATCCAGACGTTCATCTGCGGCGGGGGGTCGAGGGGGTAGGGGGGGAAGGAAGAAGAGGTCAGCTCGTTCCTTCAAGCGCCTGCAGGCCTGGGGCAGGGCCAGGGGGCGGGCCTCACCGTGGTCCACCTTATAGCGCAGCTTCTGGATGGTGGCCAGGTTCCCACTGATGCGGTACAGACCGTCGATGTCCAGCCCTGGAGCGGAGGGAGGCGCTGACCCCGGGTTCAGTGGCCTGGCGCTAAAGCCCTTGCTCTGATTCCTGCTCGGAAGCTCTCGTTCTTTCCCCCTCGACCCTGCGCCCCACCCCCTCCCTGGAGGTCTCCGTCTGGGGTTCTGGAAGGAGGCCTTCAGGCTCGGGAATGCCCGGCCGGTGCGGTTACATACCCCGGGCCTCGACGGCGCGGATGCTCTGCTGCACGAAGCGCGGCACTGAGCTCTTCTCGCGCTCACACAGCTCGGCCAGCGGACAGCCGAACACCTGGTCTGGGGGAGAGGCTCGTCAGCGCCGCCTGGCCCCTGGGCCACTGGCGCCCCGCTCTCCGGGTCCCTCGGGTACCTTTGATGTAGCCCTTCTCCCGCAGCGACTGCAGCGTGGGCCGCCTCAGCAGGAACTTGAGGAGCTTCTGCCGGACCTTGCTGATGTCACCCTCCAGACCTCCGGGCCCGGGGGTGGGCGGTGCTGCCCAACGCCAATGGGAACGCGAGGGCTGGGTCAGTCGTTGGCACCACAGTTGGTCGGCCCGGAGGCCCCAGCCCGGTGGTCACCGCTCCCCTTAAGAGTGTCTGCCATCCGCCTCCACCCGCCTCACCCCCACCCAAGCACACCTGCACCAGGCCGTGGCTCGTCCTCCCGCCAGCTTCCTAGGCGCTCACTGGACCCAAAGTTCACGCCGCTGTTCTCACTTTCCTCCTCGGGAGGCAGGTCTGCGGACTAGAATCACACAGTCTCAGAGAGGCAGAGCTTGGGGCCAACTGGCGGGGGCGGGGCGGGGGGATCCTTCTGGGATCGGGTGAGGGACTGAAATGCCCTCCCAGCAGGCCTGGACTGAAGACCCCCAGGCAGAGAATTCTCTGTTCCCTTATCCAGGTCAACTCAGCTTTTCTTCCATCAGGGAACCCATGCACACCCCCCCCCCCCCCCCCCCCGTTAGCTGCATGGACCCCTCCAGGTGTTGGAGTCAGGCATCCTGTTCTCCCCTACGTTTTCTCATCCTGACTACCCCTACCACTTCCTGGTTCCTGGTCCCCTTCACCAGCATTTTCCTTAGCTCTTCTGTACACACTCCACTAGGTCAGCATTTCGCAATACGTAGCTCCCAGTTAAATTTCGCTGGGACCAGAGCACTGCCAACCACTTCACCAGCATCACCTTTCTGGATCTGGATTCCTACCATTATTAATATAGCCAAGCAGGGCATCCAGTGTTGCCTATTTCCTTAATAGGGAATAAGGATCAAAAAGCCCCAGGCTGTTTCCAGGTGAAGAGCTGTCAGAGTGGGCCTGCCCCATCTCTACTTATGCAATTGATATATTGAACTTAAAAAAATAGTAGACCCATCAATTCAGTCCTTTTAAATGATGTCTTCTGGTTTCAGCCTTTCTCTCCAGCCTGAGGTTGTTTACCAGAGTATTTACTTTTCTCCTGTCTCAGTGTGGAATGGGTCACTACTCTAGGATACCTGGACAGGCATCCTGTAGGGCCAACCCCAGGGGCTGGATTCACTTACTTAAGAAAGGCTGTTTCTTCAGCAGCCCATCTGTGTCTGCAGAGAGGACTACTTACCCACCAGTGTCATGGAGCTCCCAGTACCCAAGTGGAGGGCCCCACCCACAGTGGATACAGCTGCCCTGCATAATGGCTGGCCACCCCCTCCCCACCAGCCCTGGCAGCCCCCAGCTCTGCCTACCATCTCCTGGATGCCCTGGATGATGGCACTGTGCCAGGTGCTGATGATGGCCTCCGAGTCGTGCTGGATCAGGTATTCTGAGCCATCTCGGCTCCGAAGCTGGTGGGACACAAGTCACTCAGTCATCTCTGGTTTCCTGGGTCTGCCCCAGGGCTAAGCCCCAAGGGGGATACAGGGGTAGAGGTGATCTATTCCTGTCTCCAGGAACCCAAAGACTAATAGAGCCAGGTCCTCTCCCCAAGCCAAGGTATTCCACCTCCTTAAAGAAGTAGGTAACAGCATCTCTGTGTTACAGATGGGCAAACTGAGGCTCAGTGAGTTTAAGCAACTTCCTTGTGGACACACAGCTAGTGACTAATGGAGCGAGGATCTGAGTGCAGCAGAACTGCATGGCTTAGCCATCTGGTGTGCCTTCTCTTACCCCATCCTGCCTCCCCATGGGAGGCCTACCCAGAGCAACAGCCAGCAAAAAATCAATGAAAGGAATTCCGTGTGGGAGGCCCTGAAGCCACTACTCTATACTATTGTGTTGCAAGCAGATATTAACCACCTGGGTTCTTTATCAGTTGACTGCTGTTTCTGTAACGAAGCCTACAAAGAACAAGGCTAACTTGGATGGATCTCTCCTCGGCCTCTGGCTCTGAGAACCAAGCCTTCAAGGTGGATGGGAATGGTTGGTTGCTGCAGCTCATACCAGCCCTGCCTTTGGGTCCTGTGAGAGAATAAGAGTCAGCAAAAACTGTCTGAGGGTCTTCCCTGGTGGTCCAGTTAAGAATCTGCCTTGCAATGTAGCAGACGCTGGTTGGATCCCTGGTCTGGGTACGAAGATCCCCCATGCAGCAGAGCAACTAAGCCCATGCACCCCAAGTAGAGAGTCCATGCTCCGCAATGAAAGATCCATATGACACAACGAAGAACCTGTGTGCTGTAACTATGACTCGACACAGCTGAATAAATAAATAAACAGATAAAGCTGTCTCAGACAGGTTATAGCTTCCAGACGCAGTGCAGTGCTTTGGCTGTCTAATTATTTAACTTGGACTTGAATGAAATTTAAAATGCTTTCAAAGGCAAAACAAAACAAACCTGAATGTTCTACTCCATCCTCCTCTCTGCAAAGACCAGAGACCCTTCAGTGGGCAGAGAGCACAACCTCATTCTAATCTAAATGGACAGGGGCCCTATCTGTTATTCCAGAGAACGAATGGCCTAACAATGCTTCTAAAACAATTGCCATTCTTTTCGGCAGCTGTCTCAAAAGCGGTAATCAGTTCACATTCGAGTTTCATATGGAAGGCAAATCTGTCTAGTTACGTATCAATATATGTACAAGACATCCATTCTGTTGAATGCACAGGCAGCTATTGTCAAGCCAGCTATTGTCAGGGGCCACTAGGACAACTAGGAAGACCAGCCATCCTCGATGATACAGTATTTAGGGCGGTCTCCTGAAAAAGGGCTTCCCAGGAGGTACTAGTGGTAAAGAACCTGCCTGTTAATGCAGGTGAGATGAAAGAGTTCTATATCTGGGTGGGGAAGATCCCATGGAGGAAGGCACAGGAACCCAGCCCAGTATTCTTGCCTGAAGAATCCCATGGACAGAGAAGCCTGATAGGCTACAGTCCATAGAGTCAAAAAGAGTTGGACACAACTGAAGTGACTTAGCACGCATGCATGCTTGAGAAAAATCCGAAGTTGCCTACAGGTGGCAGGCTTCCCTGATAGCTCAGTTGGTAAAGAATCTGTCTGCAATGCAGGAGGCCCCGGTTCAGTTCCTGGATTGGGAAGATCCCCTGGAGAAGGGTTAGGCTACCCACTCCAGTATTCTTGGGCTTCCCTTGTGGCTCAGCTGGTAAAGAATCCACCTGCAATAAGAGAGACTTGGGTTTGATCCCTGGGTTGGGAAGATCCCCTGGAGAAGGGAAAGGCTACCCACTCCAGTATTCTGGCCTAGAGAATTCCATGGACTGTATACCCATGGACTCACAAAGAGTCAGACACAACTGAATGACTTTCACTTTCACTTTCTTTCCACCCCTGAGTGGAGGAAAGATGACTGCCAGCCAGTGGGAAGCGGGGGACTCCAGGATTTCCATTCCAGACTGTCAGCCTTCCTGTCAGCTTGAGGCGCTTCCAAGAACACCATCTGCCTTCTGGTCTTTGCCAGAAAAGACAACTCAGAAGCGTCTACTCTGAAACTTTCATCAAAAACCCAGTCAGAGGGGTGACATTCAGAAAGCACTGTTTGAAGACTTTCCCCCCCAGTTAAAATATGATGTCCCACCTCAACCTGATGTTCACAACAGACATAGCTAGTCGATCACAGAGCTCTACTCGGTGGAGTCTGGGGAAGGCTCCAGACCTACTGATCAGAGCTCAGGAGATACAACTGGTTTCCAGCTCTGCTCTGTGGATTGTTGTTGTTTAGTTCCTAAGTCATGTCACACCCCATGGACTATAGTCTGCCAGGTTCTCTGTCCATGGAATTCTCCAGGCAAGAATACTGGAGTGGGTAGCCATGCCCTCCTCCAGGGGATCTTCCTGACTCAGGGATAGAACCCGTGCTTCCTTCATTGGCAGGCAGATTCTTTGCCACTGAGCCATCAGGGAAGCTCCTGCTCTGCGGATACTCTGCTTCTGAAACTGAGTGAAGCTGGGTGAATCATCATTAAACGACACACTCAAGCTCCTTGCAGAACTGCTTTTTCTGAGCTGAAATGGAAGGTCATGCATTTTTTAGCTTTCAGCAAATGTTACCTGAAGCAACCCCAAGAGTCCCTTACTAAACTAGAATAGAGCTGCACACTAAAAATTTCTTCTAGAGCCAAGGGTTAGGAAAAAGCTTTGATTTCCCTCAAAATCTAGAATGGTTTCCCCCTCACTCCCCTGACCCAATGAGAGTCATGCTTCACTTTGGCTGCCAGGAGACCAGGAGCTGACTTTTTTTCACCAACAATAACCTTAGTATTTGTATATCCCCTGTTTCCTAATCCCACTCCACACTGCCCTCTTCCTCTAACTTGTTTTTCCTGCTCCTGGCTTTTCAGTAGCTTTTACCACCTCACCTATATGCATTTTCATTGTGAGCTGCCTCAAAACACTTGGAGATTGAGGTGAGGGTGCTTGCCTGTTTAATTTCTCAGTCATGTTTGACTCTTTGCGACCCCATGGACTGTAGCCCACCAGGCTCCTCTGTCCCTGGAATTTTCCAGGCAAGAATGCTGGCTGGAGTGGGTTGCCACTCCCTGTTCTAGGGGATCTTCCCAATCCAGGGATCGACTCCGCATTTCTTACGTCTCCTGCGTTGGCAGGCAGATTCTTTACCACTGTGCCGCCTGGAGAAGCCCAGGTGAGGACAAGAGTAGTTTAAAAACAAGACAACACATGGACAGTGAAGGGTGTGGCCTGGGCCCCATCTGGCCTCTCTTCCTCTGGGGGAGCCTGAGAAATGTGTCCACTTCCCTGCCCTGGTCTATTCACTTCCATTTGGAAGCTGGGTTCTAACCAGCCAGAGGAGGTGTCCCAGCCTATCAGTCTGAGTAGGGGGGACCCAGCATCTCCTGTCTGTCTCAGGCCAAAGCAGTGGGATGAGGACTGCCCTTCCAGACATGAGTGTTATTCCCCAGGGACCTCTACTTGGGGACAAAGGGCTCCAGGGAGCTCTGCTCCTGGAGAGGGAGCTGCAGAAGCCTGATGCCAGGAAACACTGTGGACAGATCCCCAAGGTGGGGACAGCTTTGGTTTTGAGCCCCGAGAATTCCAGCCTTAGCTCTGCCAGGGTCCCCCTGCTCAGGGCTTGCTTAGTCAGGGCCCCAAGCCATCAGTAGGCTGCTTCTCCTTCTCCTTACCCCCACCACTCACCTCCAGCACATTCTTCTTGCT
Source organism: Capricornis sumatraensis (assembly GCF_032405125.1). Classification (NCBI taxonomy): domain Eukaryota; kingdom Metazoa; phylum Chordata; class Mammalia; order Artiodactyla; family Bovidae; genus Capricornis; species Capricornis sumatraensis. The sequence goes on from NC_091076.1 coordinate 95,179,798, forward strand.
GGATTTGTCTTTGGGGGCCCAGGTGAGAGAGGCCCCCTTCAGGTCCACCGTGAACTCAGGGATGGAGAGCTTGGAAGGCTGCCTCTGCAGAGAAGGGGAAAAGGGTTGGGTTTCAGGACACCTGCAGCTCAGCTCTGGCCTGTCACAGCATCCTGGCTCCAATCCACCATGCTCCCTTGGCTCTAGGCACAATGAGGGTCATGGCCCTGGAGGCAAGAGACCCAAGAGTTCCTAGAATCATGGAGCCCGGGGGCTGGCTGGTTGTTTGCTATCTGCCCACTCAGGAAAGGAAAGGAAAGGAAAAAGGAGTGCAGTCCCATCTCTGCGAGCAGGTGCATCTGGTTTCGTCTCCTTGCCCACCAGGCTGGAGCTGTCCATCCTCAAGGACTGGTTCCCACACCCGACGTGACTGGATGGCTTGTCCTGGGGTGATCTGCTCTCATCGCCCCTGCCAAGGCCCAGCTCCCTGGACCCTCACATTCCACGGTCTCAGACCTAGCCTTCAGCAAACCTGATTAAGCAAAGCCCCTCGGGAGTCAGGAGCAGATGGGGTGGCCCCTGCTCTGGAGGTCTGGGGCTTACCAAGCCACCAGCAGCTGAGTTTTTCGAGTCTTTGAAGAAAGTCAGGATTCCACCCTCCAGCACTGTCCAGGAGGCACTCCAATGCTTCTTCCTGGGTAGGGGCAGTGGTGGCAGGGCTTGGGTTGGTCCTGGGTTGAGGCGCCCCCTTCCACCCTCAGGATCAGGGCACAGAGTTTAAGAACTTGGGGCACCCAGTCATGAGAGGTGGACTCCCAGGGCTAACACCTGGCAGTCAAAGGGCTTTGGGCAAGTCATCTCTCTGTGCCTCAGGGTCCTCACAGGATCTCATAAAGGGTTAATAAGAGCTTGGCATATAGGAGGTGCTCAGTGAACATCATCATTAAGGCCCACCCTGGGGTCTGGAGGGAGCTGAGCTCTCACCGGAGCCGCTTTCCTTTGTCCACTATCTTGGTGCGATGGAGCACGCCTGCCTTGTCCAGGGTCTTGATCTTAGAGAAAGAGGGCGACGGAGGAGGTAGTTAAGGGGAGAAGCCACTCTCCCTCTCAGCCAGCAGCTCCCCACAGGTTGGGCCTGAGTCTCCACTGAACCCTCTCTGCTGGCACCTTGCCGGTGGTGGGGGGTGCCTGCTCCCACGGAAGCCGCAGCAGCAGGGGAGACATCCTTCCAGCCCCCAGCCTTGTCCAGCTGAGTCTGGGACAACCCAGAACCCAGGGTAGTGCTTGGGCCTATGGTGGAGATGTGCCTCCAGACCTAATCGCAGAACCTCCAGAAACACCCCAATTTTTCTGTGGGGTCCTGCCAGGTCCTACATGCCGCCTCCCTTACCTTCTCCTCTGAGGGGGTGGCCTGGGCTGGGGTCTCACTGTTCTGGTTGGATTTGTGGCTGTTTCGAGGGGCAGGGAGAGGGACTGGGACCTGGGGAGAAAGAAACTGTCATATTGAGCCCCCACCTCTCTCCCAGGCACTCTCCTTTCCCCAGTTGGTTACCTCGGGCAGGGCCCACTGAACGGAGGCGTCATCTGGATTGTAGAAGTAAGGCTTCCCATGTTGGTTCTCCAGCCTTACCCACTGTGGGGAAAGGGATGGTCAGGCCGCTTAGTTCACAGGATAGGGGAACAAAAGTTTCTCTCCAGAGCCCAACACCGCCCCAAGGAGTTTAAAGGGGCGGCTGTGGGAGATACAGTCTTGGACTGGCATGGAGCCCGTGAGGGAACTTCACTATCGAGTGGTAAGGGAAGCGACCCCGCGACTGTCTGCGCCCATTTGTCCGCTGCCCCTACCTGTTCTTCGGTGATGTTGTTGGTGTACACCGTCTGCCCATCTGGGCTCACATGACAAGACCAGCCTGGGGGCGTGACAAAGGGAGAGGCGGGGCTGGGCTCACTGAAGGAGCCCACGGGGGAATAGTCTTCCTCTGGGTAACTGGTCAGCAAATCAGGGTAGTCCGTCTCAGGGGTGGGGGGCTGCAGGGAGCAGAAGAGCCAGAAATTCTCAGAGCCAGGAGAATTTCTGGCGTCCCGCCCTTTCGGCCCAGGCCACGCCCCCTACCATAGTTTCCCCCCCAGCTGAGTGATAGCCCCACCCACCCACGACCAAGGCCCCTCCCTCTCAGTCCCCAGGGCTGTGCAGAGCCGGAGGCGGGGTCAGAGGCCCTGAAAGTCAGCCCCGCCCATCCGGACAAGGTCCCGCCCCCTTCGAGCGAGGCCCCGCCCCTCACCCTCTGGTTGCTGGGGCTCAGGCTCTGCTGCATCTCCTGCTCGTCCTCCGGCTGGTCCTCGAACTCGTCCTCCCAAGCCGTCTCTCCCGTCAGCGGGTTGTAGAAGAACACCCTGCGGCTCTCCTCATCCCAGTACTGGCCCCACTCGGTCTCGAGGCTCTCGTGGCTGCCCACCGAGGCCGGGGACGTGGCCGGGCTGGCGGCGCCCTCAGCAGCCTCGAAGGGCGACTCCCAGGTGGTCACGCCCGTGTCCGGGTTGTAGTAGTAGGGGCGCCCGGTGCCCGCGTCCGTGTGTGTCTCCCACACCGACTCTCCCACACCGCGAGGGGCCGCGGAAGCGCCGGGCGATGTGGCTGGAGGCTGCCTCTCTACGTTCGCGTACACGGGCTCCGGGGGCTCGTCCACCTGCTCGAGGAGGAAGGAGACGTGACCTTCGGGCCTGCTCAGCGGTCACACTGTCCCCACTCGCACACTCGCCACTCGGGCGACTTTCAGCAAGTCTCAGCACCTCTCGGCCTCGGTTCCCCCAACTGCAAAATGTATGCCTTGCCCTCGCTCCGGAACTCGGAAATCGTAGTGAATAGAGAATGAGGACTTGGTCTGGAAAGTGCTTTGTAAAATATGAAGTGCCCCAGAAGCGTGGGGCAGCTCCATTAATTATTAACAATAGTAAAATACTAACAGGTAAATTCTCCCAGCTGCGCACTCACAGGTGTGAGTCAAAGACTGCGTAGGAACAGAGAAATGGCCTCAGGACACTTGAGGGCGGGGCCCTGCTGCCTTCTACAACCCCCACCAAGAACATCCAGCCTTCCCTCCTCCTTCTCCAAAAAAGCTCCGGAACTGGAACCCACACTGCCTCTGGTTTTGGATTTGGAGCTGACACTTCCCCAGTACAGGAATTGCAGACCTCAGAATCCATTCCAGACAAGAGAAAGAGAAGAAGGAAGGGCAAAAAAAAAAAAAAGGGTATGCCTCTCTCCCCACCCCACCAAAGCAAAGTGAAGTGGGAGAGAGAAGCGGGGTCAAGAGCCGGATCCACCCACTCTGGCTAGGCAATCCACACCGCCCCCCCCCCGCCCCACCCCCACAACCCTTACCCTCTGGAGGGTCCAGTTAACACAGAATATAAACCTGGTCATGCTTGATGGCCGCACGGCTCCCTGCTGCCTGCTGGGCAAAGTCTAAGCCCTTACCAGGGCACCAGAGGCCCTCCATCACCAGACTGTCTTCCCCCCTATATTTCCTGCCACTCCTGGCCCTTACCTTGAACTTTAAGCTCCAGTAGCACCCAGTTGCTAGAGGCCCCCACCCTCTCTGCTGTGTCTGCTACAGACCTCAGCTCATTCACACTCTGAACCTCTCCTTACCCGCTTTCTCACCTGGCTGACTCCTATTCCTCCTTTAGGACTCAGCTCAGGTGTCAGGTTTAAGACCTTTCCTGAGATTTCTCCTGTGTGACCACCACACCCAGCCTGCTGCTAAGTCACTTCAGTCATGTCTGACTCTGTGCGACCCCATAGACGGCAGCCCACCAGGCTCCCCCGTCCCTGGGATTCTCCAGGCAAGAACACTGGAGTGGGTTTCCATTTCCTTCTCCAATGCATGAAAGTGAAAAAGTGAAAGTGAAGTCGCTCAGTTGTATCTGACTCTTAGCGACCCCATGGATTGCAGCCTACAGGGCTCCTCCGTCCATAGGATTTTCCAGGAAAGAATACTGGAGTGGGGTGCCATTGCCTTCTCCCAGCCTAGTACCCATTAGAAAGAAAAATAATGACACTATCAAACTCCAGACAGCAGAATAGCATGAGATTAATACTGTGTTCTAAGAATGCATAATGTTACAAGGGAAAAGCAGATTTCAAAATGGTAAACTCGGGGACTTCCCTGATGGTCTAGTGATTAAGAATCCACCTTCTCACGCAGGGAACAAAGATTTGAATCCTGTTCAGGGAACTAGGAACCCCCATGCCAAGGGGCAACTAAGCCCATGTGCCACACTACTGTGCTCATGAGCTTTAAAGCCCATGAGCCCCAACTAGAGAGAAACCTGTGCACCCACATGCCATAATGGAGATTCTGTGTCCCTGCTGCAACTAAGACCCGATGCAGCCAAATTTAAAAAAAATTTTTTTTTATAGTAAACTTGGCACAATTTTCATTTTGCATTTTTAAAGTAACTCTCCAAATTGTTAACAGAGGTTATCTCTGAGTTGTGTAATTATAGGAATTGGGTTTGGTTTTGTTTCAGTTTTTTCTTTTTTGCAGCAACAATTTTTTTTTTTTGACAATAAGTCTCTTTAAAAAAACAAATCATAGAAGTTCCTCCATTTCTGTAACACCTTCATTCAGCTATAAACTACTCAAGAGGGGAAGTGCATCCTGGTCAATGCAACCTCTCACTGGGCCTGCAAAAGCATCCATTTGGCCAACAAAGATCTGCCTGCTGTGTGCCGGGCGCATGTCTGCGCACTGGGAATGCAGCCAAGGACAATCAGACACAAATTTGCCCTGGTGGGGCTGCCACACTAGTGCACACGCGTGTAAATGGTGTGTGGGGTGGGGAGGGAACCCAGCAGAGTGATAAGGAAATGCACTGCACCTCGGTGATGACTGCTGCTGACAAGAAAGCAAAAATAGAAGGGGGTGTTACCAGTTTAGATAGTGTGACAGGTCCCAGGCCTGGAGGTGGCAAGAAGACTTGAGCATTCCTCCCAGTCCACTCTGCTCCCTCGCCCCACAAACTCCTGTCTGGCTGAAATGGGACCTTCCACACCACTTCTTTTTTCTCTGTCCACAACAGATCTCCTGTGGCATCCTGTATTCCAACCACACCAGCCTGCTGACCCTCCCCCAGACACAAAAGGCATCTTCTTCATCAGTGTTCCCCGCCCACCCCTGACCTGTGCCTTTGCTCCAGAAGTTCCCACACTCTGGAACTGCCCCCCACCCCATCTCCATTCCCTGTCTGTCCAAGTCCTGATCCTCTGCTGTGCTCAGCTCACAAGTCTCACCTGGGGGAAGTGTGTTCCCTCCGGTGAGAAGTCTAACCAGCTGGCACTCTGCTTAATCCTTCTGTTGGGCCCAATGGCGTTCTGCCTTAGTGGTCCGTTCATTGTCCACCCATCTGTCCACCTTCTCTGCCCCCTCAAAGGCAGGAGATTCTTGACATCCACACCCAAGATGATGTAACTGACCACAGTTGAGCACCCAGCGGATGGTCCAATGCCCCGAGGCACACAGCCAATCCACCAGAAACACTCACTGCTTGAGTGAAAGTGATAGTGTTAGTTGGTCTTTGTGATCCCCTGGACTGTAGCCCACCTGGCTCCTCTGTCTATGCGATTCCTCAGGCAAGCATACTGGAGTGGGTTGCCATTCCCTTCTCCAGGGGATCTTCCCGACCCAAGGATTGAACCTAGGTCTCCTGCATTACAGGCAGATTCTTTACAGTCTAAGCCACCAGGGAATGCAAGTCATTTCCATGCCAAACTTAGCAACAAACAAAACCAAGCATACCTAGAACTTATGTGCCAAAACTAGAGTCTGTGAGCTGCAATGAAAGATCCTGCATGCTGCAACTAAGACCTGACACTTGCTAAATAAATATTAAAAAAAAAAGAAAAGTAAAGAAACCCAAAGACACCTGACACTTCAGGAGAGACCGGGGTTAGCTCTGAGCAAGAACTTCCTGAAAATGAGCATTCAGGCACAGAAACCAGGAAAATCCTTGGGAGGATAGGATGGAGGCAGTAGATGGAGGCAGATGGATAATCAGAGATACCTCCTACCCACTCCAGCTGGACCCACTGAGGCAATGACCTTGCTCGTCCCTGGGACAGGAGCTGGAAGGGAACCAATGAAGGAGACAGGTTCTTGGACACGGGGATTTCCAATTGGCCAGGCTGCTGGCCTTGGCTGAGTCCACGGGGAGTCCCAGGCTGGTTGGGCTGATGGGAATCTTGTACAAGGAACATCCCCAGCTGGTACATAGGAGATTTGGGAGGTAGAAAGTTAGCCCTGCGCCCCCCCACCCCCACCCCGCCCATGTGACAGGGCTGTCAGCAGGAAGAGAAGACACAGAATTACACCGTGGGGCTCCAGACTGCAATCAGAGGCCAAACAGGGGCTGGGCAATGCCCCTTAGAGGGAAGCGCAATCTAAGGATTGGCGCTGCCCCAGAGACACAGGCTGCCTGGGCAGGTTGTGAGGGGCCTTCTTGTGAGGTAGGTGAGTGGAGTCCAACCCCTGCTAGGGTTGCTGCAGCCCTGCAGAAAGAGCTGGACTGAAGTAGCCCTGAGGCCCCTTCAAACTTGAGAACTCTCTGTACAGGCCCCACAGTGCTACTAATAAAACAGAGGTGGCTTCCTCTCCTGGCACAGCCTCAGCCAGGTGCAGACTGGCTCTTGGAAGCCAGGCGGAACCAAGCTCTCCAGGCCCTCAGGCCTTCCAGGGGGGAGCTCGGACAGATTGGAGCGGGGCTGCCTCCCCGCCCCCAGCTCCTGGAGGCCCAGGCCAGATGCAGACACAGCCCATCCACAGGGCCTGTCTGGGGCACCAGGGGCCTCTGGGGGCCCATACCCCAGGCAGGTGAGAGACACTGGGGACACTGAATGAGAAAGAAGAAGTGGTCTCCCACCTCAGAACCGAGAACAGAGCCAAGAGGGGCCCAGCTGTCACCACATCCAGCTACCCAGTTCCCCCAGCCCTCCAGCCGCTCTCATCACCAGTCTCCTTCCTTTGCCCACAAGCAGGTGACAGGCTTGCCCCTTTCTCCACACCGCCCCCCCCCCAACCCTGTCCACCATCCCCAAGCGGATCACTGCCTCTCAGCATCCCTATGCCACCCCCGGAGAGACAGGTGGGGCCTCGGAGAAGGAAAGAGTTTAGAAAGAAGGGAGGAGTCCCAACCTCCATGAGGCTCCCAGCTCCTGACTCTGCTCCCTGAACTCCTAACGGAGCCAGAGGATGGAGGCCTGACTGGTAGCCCCTGGACCCCACAGGCCCCTCTGCCATCCCCATCAAAGGCTGAGCTCACTCCCAGTGCCAGGGTCCCTTACCTGTCCCCGCAGGTCCCGACTCTGCCTCTTGGTCAGTTTGGCGGTGATGTCCACCATCCTGTCCCCTCTGAGCTGCTGGGATGCAGCCCTGGGAAGGCTTTGGGGGTGGAGTTAAGGGGCACAACCCCAGGACTGGCACGGGGCAACAGGGAAACAAGAAGTTGCCTTGAGATGGCGGGAGGCTGAGCCTCCAGCCCATTTCCTGTCAGGGCTGCGGAAGTGCTGCCTGAGACAGAGGCTGCCTGAGACAGGGTGGGGGTGCCTCCGGTCGGGGGTATTTTTATGTCCAGGGAAACCGCGGACCACCCCACTCAGTGCTCTGATTACCAGTGAGTTCTGAACCCCAGGCCCAGACATAGCCATGGGGCAGGCTTCACGGAGGATGGCATTAGGCCCATGGGTGGGGGAAGGGTGGGCTGCACAGATGGGGGCTGCCAGAGGGGGCAGCCGGAGCCTGAGCTGCCGGAGACTGGACAATGAGTGGCCATCGACTCCCCTAAGGCCCAGGGAGGATGTGATGGAAAAGAGGAAGCTTGTATGTGAAGAGGCAGGGGGGGAGTATCTCAAAGAGGAAGGGGCTTGGGCAGATATGGTCTCAGAGGGAGCTGGGTCCGGATGCCTCCAGCCACGTGGAGGACCGGAGGGCTTCTGACCACACCGCCATCTACCCGCCTGACCCCCTGGGTCTGCCTCCTGCAACCTTGGTCACCAGACGCCTGTGTGCACCCCTGCTGGCGTGCCCACACACATGCACAAGTATGCCCAGGCCCCTTCCCCACTCTCCATGGACCAGAGAGAGGGGGCATGGACTAGTCTCCCATCCTACCCTGAGAGCTTCCTTCTAGCCTCTTGTCTCTTCACTCCTCAGCAGGTGGGTACTCACAGAGGACAGACACAGCCTGTCCTGGGTGAGAAACTGTGGTCTGTCCTCCAAGCCCTTGGGTCCATCTTGTCTTCATTAACCCCCTCAGAGGTGCTTCCTCCTCAGCCCCAAGTGCCCACCACTGCGCTCTGGCAGTGGCTAAACAGGAAGCTCTGACCTTAACCCTTCCACCAGGATCCCAGGGCCCTCATCTCACATATCAGTCATCCTCTAGCTCCAAGCCCTGACTCTCCTTCCTCCCTGGCCTCCCGGGGGCTCTCCTCCCCTGCATCCACTGTGGGCTCAGCATGGGGACACCCAAGTAGAGCCAGGCCTGGCATGGATTTGGGGTGTGGGACACTTGGGATGCCCCATCCAGAGCAAGTCTGGGGCCTGTGCCCTACTCTGCCCTCAGAGTTCCAGTACCGCCTCTCTACCATCCCCTGTGGCCCAATCTAGAAGCCAGTGGCCCAGAGACACACTAATTCCCCCCCGAGAGACCTGGAGTCCTCACCCTTGTTACACATATGACACGTCACTTTGTCTCCACCTGGAGGGCCAGGAGACACACACACACACAGAGGCACCTAGAGAGGTGCAGCCAAGCCGGAAGACAGATGGGAAGAGCCACTGTAAATTCCAGGGCAGCTGAGCCACTAGGGAGGAGCTGGGTGGGGAAGGCAGAGAGGAGGACTGGCGTGGGAACCCAGGCCCTCGGCACTGCCCTGCAGGTGCAGCGGGGGAGCAGCGTCTGCTTGTGGCAGGAACCAGGAGCGACAGGGTCTCCCCGAGGCAGAGGCCAGGAGTGACAGTGGCGGGAGGGGACTGGGACCACAGGAAAGGCAGCCAGCACCCCGCCCGCTGTCCCTCCTCCGTAAGAGGCCTGGCTCCCACACCTGAGCTCCCCCCCTGGGCTCTGGCCCCACCCTTCAGGGATGGAGCCAGCCCCACACAGATCCGGCCAGTCTGGGTTACCGAGGAGGCTGCCCCTCCCCCAGTGAGAGGAGGTGGTGACAACGGCGGGGTCCTCCTCGGTCACCACACCCGAGGCACATGCTGGGGGAGGAACAGAAGAAGCCAGCAGCACCTCACCCATCTTCCCCAAACCCTCACTGAAGTGTCGGGTCAGGAGCAGGTGCAACCAGAAAATCCCTTCCGCTCTCTGGAGCCAGAGGCAAGGGAAATGCCTGCAGACCAGTGACTTGGCCCAAGGACTGGCTAGAGGGGCTGGATGGAGGAGGGTGGGCAGGTCCTCCTTGGCTGACTCTGGGCCTGAGAGCCTGCTTTCTGCCATCCAGCTGGGGTGGGGCGGGGGTGGGGGGGTGGGGGGGTGGGGGGGTTGGAGGTGGGGTGGAAATGAATGGTGATCTTTGCCCCCAGGGACTTAGCCGAGTACAGAACCACCCCAGGTCTGGAGTCTGCTCCTCCTCTGAGCACGCCTTCTCCAGGACAGAGTCCAGGTCTCACTCCGTACCCACCCCTAACCCAGAGCCACGCTGTCACCAACGTGCTGTGGGGAGGCTGGGGGTCAGCCAGCCGGGGTTCTCAAACCTTAGACTACAGGTAGCCATGCCTGGCCCCGCCCCCCGGAGGCATCTAGTGTGATGAGATTCCAATGGTAAATGACCTGGGGTGAGGTTCTTCTCCTGGAATTGGGGCAGAAGCTCCGTTCAATTAAAAGGAAATAAGAATAGAGCTGGAGTCCAGAAACCTGGTGTCTTGTGTAGACTCCGCCTCGGTTTCTTTCTGGGAGACCCGTGGGATCTCTGGGCCTCAGTCTCTTTATTCAACAGGTTGCCATTCTCTCCTCTCTCATAGGGTTGGTTGGTGTGAAGGAGCCAAGCTGATGCCCTAGTTCCCACCACACTTGCAGTCTTGGGGAAGAGAGCAGCGTTACATTTCTGCTTTTCTTGCCTTTGGGTTTTGATTGAGTGCCCTTGGTTCTGGACTCTGCCCCTAGCCTCTTGGTGACCTTGAGAAGCTGTCTGGTTGGCCTGCTCCTCCAGGGTGAGGCCTGGGGTGGAGCCCCTTCACCACTCACCACCCGCTGGGGTCTGAGTAAGGCTGGCAGACACCCAGGAGGTCTCCTGCTGCTGGGCCAGGAGGAATCAGAAGTGGTCTGTCGGACTTCCCTGGTGGTCCAGTGGTTAAGAATCCACCTGCCAGTGCAGAGGACATGGGCTCGATCCCTGGTCTGGGAAGATTCCATGTGCCATGGGGCAACTAAGCCCATGTGCTACAACTACTGTAGCCTGCAAGAGAAGCCACGCAGAGAAGCCGAGCACGGGGATTAGAGAGTGGACCCTAATCACCACAGCTAGAGCAAGCCTGCACACAGCAATGAAGACCCAGTGCAGCCAAAACAATTAACTAGTGAAAAAGAAATGGTCTGTCAAGGACCCTCCTGAGCCAACCTCAGGAGGTGGGACACTGTGACAGGGTGGTCATCTTCTGCCGCCCCCTCCAGCCAATCTGCACCTGTGCTCACCTTTCCTTCTCCCTCCCCTGGGGAGCCCCCTGGGGGCTCAGGGTCCGCCCATCCAAGCCGACCTACCCAACCTGAGCCCTGGGAACCCAAGTGACTCTCATCGGCTCAGGAGTTGCCTCATCTCAAATCTCCAGTCCCATCCACCTGACTGCCTTTGTCCCTTTGGCATTTCAACAAACTCAAGGCCTCTCCAACTTGGGGGAAAAAAAAGTGTGCCCCTGGTGAAGGAGGAAACAGAACAGGCTCTATCTTGAAAGCAGGACTCCATCTTGGGCCCGACCGTGGACTTTGAGCCACACTCTCTACGGTGTGCCCAGTATCTATGGAAATGACATACCAAATGGAAAACCAGGTCCCCCGGAAGGAAGAGTCCCAGGTCTCTCCCTCGGCTAAAAGAATACCCTAATCATCTGTGTAACTGAACAGAATCACACATTCTATTATGTTTATTGGGGTATGACCACAAGCCTATTGGTAATTGTCCACTGTTAACTACCTAGGCTTAAGGCATATGAATCACAGGTTAACTTGGATTGTATCTTTCTTTTTCCTTTGTTTAGACTAGGTTCAGGGAATTTGGGGAGGTGGGTATGGGCACGTATGCTTAGGGTATATAAGGCTTTCACGAAAACGGGGTCCTTGGCTAAGAGGAGACTCGGCCTCGGGCCCGCCGGTGTAATAAAACTACACTATCTGCATTGTCCTTCTGAGTGAGTTTGTTTCCCAGAATGCGTGGCTACAACACTGGAACCAGCCCTCCCCTCCTTCTGTTCAGAGCCAACTTCTCAAAGGAGTCTGTTCACCTAGCATCTCGCCATCTGCTCTCTCAGACCTCCAGCCCCTCGCTCAGGTCTCCTACAACCTCAAGGGCAAGTTTGGTCCTGGTCTGGCCTGGCTCCTCTCCTAAGTAGTCTGTATCATCCTCTCACTCCTGGATGCCTCAGGCTACAGCCTCTTGCCCGTCTCCTGGGTGCTTGCTATCTCATCTCTGCTTCTCATCCGACTGTCCTGGGAAAGCTCAACCCACTTTATTGGGTTAACAACTTTCAACTGTATCTTCAGGTTGAGCAATCCAACTGCCCGGGGAAGTCCTTGAAAAGATACTGAAAAAAAGCCACTGAAAAGATACACAAACTGAGTTCATCTTCCTCCTTCTCCCCATCCCAGCATCACCTCTGGTGCTCAAGCAGAGCCCTAGAGTCACCGTTGATTCCTGCTTCTCTTGTCTCATCTGTCTCAGAGTCCTGGCGACCCTACTTATGGAAACCTTTCAGACTCACCAGTCCCCGGGTAACACCAGGGTTAGAGGAACATGGGAACATCACCACAGGAAGCCAACATTCAAATCTAAAACAGACATTCTGGGATGTCTCTGGTGGTCCAGTGGCTGGAACTTCGAATTCCCGATGCAGGGGGCCTGAGTTCGATCCCCGGTCAGGAAACTAGATTCCACGTGCCACAACTCAGAGTTCACATGCTGCAACTAAAGATTTCATGTGCTTCAACTAAATATTCCACAGGTCACAACTAAAAAAGGTCTCAAATGCGGCAAGGCAGATTGAAGATGCCACGCACCCACTACTGTTGGTGCAGCCAAATAAATAAATATTTTAAGAATAAATAAAACAGACATTCTACAGGACAACTGGTCTGGTCTCTTTGTGTCAGGGCAGAAGGAAAAGGAAGGGGTTGTCTAGGGAGAGTTCAACCAAATGCAATGAATGCATAGGATTGGATCCTGGTTTGAACGGGCTATAAGAGACTTGTCTTAGGATAATGGGGAAAATTTGACTATGGCCTGAATCTTAGACTATATTAAGGCATTAATGTAATGGTATCATGGTTACAGAGAAGAAGATCATTTTTAGGAGATGCATGCTGAAGTTTTCAAGTGAAGTGAAGTGAAAGTCGCTCAGTCATGTCCGACTCTTTGCGAGTCCATGGAATTCTCCAAGCCAGAATACTGGAGTTGGGTAGCCAATCCCTTCTCCAGGGGATTTTCCCAACCCAGGGATCGAACCCAGGTGTCCCTCATTGCAGGTGGATTCTTTACCAGCTGAGCCACAAGAGAAGCCCAAGAGTACTGGAGTGGGTAGCCTATCCCTTCTCCAGGGGATCTTCCCGACCCAGGAATCGAACCGTGGGCTCCTGCATTGCAGGAGGATTCTTTACCAACTGAGCTATCAGGGAAGTCCTGGTATCAGGTAAGTTTTCAAGGGTGAAATATAATGAAGCCTGGAATTTACAACTTTTATAATTTTATTCTTGGCAAAGAAGATAGAACAAACATGGAAAATAGTCATTGTTGAATCTAGGTAATAGGTATAATTATATTCATGTCAGTATTCTTTTTTACTTTTTCATATGATTGAAAAATTTCATAATAAAAGGCAAGGAAAAAACCTTCAAATTTCTTTTTTAACTCTTCTGCATCCTCAGTGTTACTACTCCGCAAGGTATTCATTATTTCTTATCTGAAAACAGACCAGCCCTTCCAGCTCCCCCCTACTCCCAACCTATCACAGACAAAGGAAGTTCTCTCCCTTTAAGATACAGTTCTGGGGCCAAGGATTCTGGGAATATGGCAGCTTAAACATGCCCTGCTTCTCTTCCCCTCTTAACTGCTACCCTCTACTGCCCAAACCAAGTAGGGGCTGGGGAAGATGAATGGGCAGGACCTGGCTGGCACAGGTGAGAGGCCCTGAGACAGGCTGGGACCTGGGAAATCCTGGGGCAAACTGTGCCTGGCATGGGACCCTGGAGTGAAGGCAAGATGAGCCTTGTCCAGACCCCTTGCTCCCAGGAGCTGATGGGGAGCCAAGTAGGTGGGCCAAGTAGCCTCTGTGCTTACTCTAGGGACCCCCACGAAGGGGGGCGTTCTAGCATCTCACCTCCAGTCCTGATGAGCAAAGATATATGACCAACATCACTCCTTTGATGGGGCTGGAGAGAGGTGGAACAAACAGAGCTACCCAACAGGCCATGCTATCAGACCCCAGCATGACTAGGACTCAGGACACACTAAAGACACCATCACAAATCATGGCGGGAAGAACTGGTCAGTAGTACAGGGGGATGGGGCAACTGGGTGACCATCCAGAAAAAAAAAAGATAGTTAAAGACGAGTCTATACCTTATTCTGTCCACTCAGACATACCCCCAAAGTATCTAAGATTCAGATGTTAAAAGTGAAGACATAACAATACTCAGGGAGGAAAATATGAGCAAAATTCTCTACTTAAAAAAAAAAAAAAGCCTTTCTAACAAAGGCTCTAAATCTAAACGCCATAAGATAAGTGGTTTATACACTTGGCTACACAAACTCATTTCAAGAAAACTTGAGTGGCGAAAAAGTATCATTAGCAAAGCCAAAAAATGAACTTTGACAAGGGAGTACAACTCATGTAATACACAAAGGGCTATTTTCCCCATAGAAGGACCACCTGGAAAAAAAAAAAAAAAAGACCAATAACTTAATATATAAGTGGGCCAAGGACAGAAACAGACCATTCACAGAAAAATAGAAACAAATAGTCCTCAGATACATAAAAAGATGCTCATTCTCACTGGAAAGAGAAATGCAAACTCAAGCTACCTTATAATGTATTTTAGGATCAGATTGGCAGAAAACAAAATTTTGATGACAGTTGGCAAGGTTGAGGGGAGACAGGTGTGTTCATTTGTGTTGGTGGGAGAGCAAATTGATATAAGCCCTGAATGCAGAAATTTGTTAACATCTAAAAAATGCCTACTGTTTACCCTTTGCCCCAGCAACTGTACTTTTGGGATTTCACTGCAGTTTATCTGTACAGGTTTAAAAGATTATTTATTATAATGTTGTTTTTAATAGCAAAAGATAGGACACAATCCAAGTGTCCATCAACAGTGGACTGGTTAAATTATTTATGCTACATCCCTACGATGGGAAAGCATGTAGCTATAAGGAAGGATACTTTCTATGTACAAGCTCCAAGGCACATGGTTAAATCAAAAAGGCGAAAAAATAAAAAACAAGATATCCTGCATACTATCTTTGTGTAAGACAGAAAATAATCAATATATTATACTAGTCTGTGTTTGCAGAAAGCAACTCTGAGAGAACAGAGAAAGAATTGGTTTAAGTGGTAACTTTTAAGCTGATAAAGAACAGGGCAAGGAAAATGATGTGTATGAGAATTATTGTTATATACTTTTTAATGCTTAGATTAAAAAAAAAACACGTAAGTATATAACCTAGTTTAAAAGAAAAAACCCATACCTTGAGGCTATTGGCAAGATAGAGGGCTGGAAAATATAATTACCATGTGAACAAGAAGAAGAAAAAACTCTCTGAGATTCAAGTAAGGCACAAAAGAAGAAGAAAAGGACTGCTTTAGAACTTTAAAATAAATATACTGTTGTACTACTAATTGGAGGAGAAGATAGTTACTCTTGATATTCAAATGTGTGACCTGGGAGATCAAGCAGAAAAAAGATCTCAAACCTCAGAGCAAAAGCACATAGAGATGGAAGTAAAGAGGGAGAAGATAAGAAACTGGGAGATTCAGCCAGGAGAGCCAACATGCAAAAGAAAAAGGAAAAGAAGCAAGAGTCACTTTAACAAGTAGATTTCCCTAAGCTGAAAAGCAGATCCGAGTCTACAGACTGGCAGGGCTCTGTGAGTTCCAGATGCGTCGCTGAGAAAAAGAATCCTCATCACACACACGCTCCAGAACACATTGGATTAGGAACTGGAGGGAAAAGCAGAAGCCACTAATGATGGGGAAAGTACCGAAGGACAAGAGATTAACAGAAGGAGAAAAAAGGGAATCAATAGCAACCTCATCGAAGGGGGAAAGAATGCCACAAGGTAAACCAATAAATGTGACATAAACCACTAGTAACAAAATCAAGGACAGTGTACCAACTGTTAAATGAAATGTGAACAGACTGAATTATCCCATTAAGAGACAGCTTGGGTGTAAAAAGCAGTGATATGATACACACAAGAAATATGCTTTTTTTTTAATAAAAAAATGATAATGGTTGAAAATAATAGTACACAGAGAGATACAAGCAAGTGAAAAGCTTAAACCTGAAATTCTACCTTTCTGTTATTAATATGGTCATGCTTCCTTTTTATTTCATTTTATTTTAACCCTTTCACTTGCTGGTATCTCTCTGTGTCCTTTATTTTCAACCATTATTATTATTACTATTATTTTAAAGAAGGCTGAGTGTTGAAGAATTGATGCTTCTGAACTGTGGTATTAGAGAAAACTCTTGAGAGAGGCAATGGCAATGGCAATGGCACCCCACTCCAGTACTCTTGCCTGGAGAATCCCAGGGACAGAGGAGCCTGGTGGGCTGCAGTCCATGGGGTCGCTAAGAGTCGGACCCCACTGAGCGACTTCACTTTCACTTTTCACTTTCACGCACTGGAGAAGGAAATAGTAACCCACTCCAGTGTTCTTGCCTAGAGAGTCCCAGGGACGGGGGAGCCTGGTGGGCTGCCGTCTATGGGCTCGCACAGAGTCGGACATGACTGAAGCGACTTTGCAGTTGAGAGTCCCTTGGACTGCAAGATCAAATCAGTCAATCCTAAAGGAAATCAATCCTGAATATTCATTGGAAGGACTGATGCTGAAGCTGAAGTTCAAATACTTTGGCCACCTGGTGCGAAGATCTGACTCATTAGAAAAGACCCTGATGCTGGGAAAGATTGAAGACAGGAGGAGAAGGGGATGACAGAGGATGAGATGTTTGGATGGCATCACCGACTTAGTGATGAGCAAGCTCTGGGAGATGGTGATGGACTGGCAAGACTGGTGCGCTGCAGTATATGGGGCTGCAAAGAGTCAGACACAGCTGAGCTACTGAGCAACAGGCACTAAGCAAGATAAAAAGGGATATAACATACTGATACAAAGGCACAGTTTGTGATGACAGGACAGTCAAAATCTGCATGCTCCCAATAGCATTATAGTTAAATAGAAAAAGTGAAAAACTATTACAAGTACGAGAAAAGGGCTTCTCTGGTGGTCCAGTGGTTAAGAATCCCCCTGCCAATGCAGGGGACATGGGTTTGATCCCTGGTCTGGGAAGATCCCACGTGCCGCGGAGCAACTAAGCCCACGCGCCATAACTACTGAGCCCACTCTCTATAGCCCATGCACCGCAAACAAGAGAAGCCCCCACTGTGGGAAGCCAGTGCACCACAATGAAGAGTAGCCTCCACTCATCACTAGAGAAAGCCTGTGCGCAGCAAGGAAGACCCAGTACAACCAAAAATAAAAATAAATGAATAAATAAATCTTTTTTTAAAAAAGTTCATGAAGCACTTTATAGAGAGAATCTGAGACGGAGATTTAATAAACCTCTATCAGAATCAGAACAAAAGAAGAAAAGAAGCATATAAAGAAACTGTATTTGAATAATCAATAAACTTGATTTGATACATATGGAACCTTACATCCCTTAAGTATACAAAAATATTTGTATAGAAAATATACAGGGACTTCCTTAGGTGGCCCATTGGTTAAGAATCCATCTGTCAATGCAGGGGACATAGGTTTGATCCCTGGTCCAGGAAGATCCCACAGGCAGTGAGCAACTAAGCCCGCAAGGCACGACTAGAGAGTTTGTGTGCCGCCAAGATCCTACAGGACGCAATGAAGATCTGATGCAACCAAAGAAACAAAGAAAATGTACAGGTTTTCTCTGTCTTTGAAAACTTAAAAAATTGTTTCCTAGGCCAGAAGGAAATCCATCACAAAAGTGGAGCTTTTACAAATCTAGAAAAAAGGAACACTTCCCTGGAAAAATAAAAAACTGCCAAAAATAAATTAAAAAATGACATGGCCAAAATTAGCGAACCAGTGGAAAACCTAAAAAGACTAATTACCATTGATGAGCAAAATTAATAAATAAAATCTGCCACTGACAAAGCACCAGGTCCAGAAGGTTTCTCAGGAGGCTGAATTGTAGATGCCGTTAGAGTTCACCTCTGAGATCACCTCCCTGGACAGTATTGTAGATTTCCCTCTCGCCTGAGAGATGTGGGATGGAGGCGGGTGTGCTCCTTGCACGTGTGCCCCATAGCACCCTGCATTGGAATTCACCACAGAATAGTGTAACTGTCATTTATTTGTCAGTCGCTCCTTCTGGAATGTAAGCTACCTTCAGGCAGGACCACCTCTGATTTTTCATTGTTTCCAGTGCCTGGTAGCATTACCTGCTTTTTACTGAATCAAGAGATGTGGAAGCGCAAAAGTGCATCATAAATGTCAGCATACACTGGGACAACCCTATGTCTGTAAAACTCCCCAACATGTAAGCCTAGGAAAGCAGAATGGATGGAGAGAAACCAAAACCCCGAATCATTAGATTTAAATCCCCCCCATTATCCAAATGTTTGTAATGGGGTTAAACTATCTTTATGGGCTTTCCTGGTGGCTCAGATGGTAAAGAATCTGCCTACAATGAGGGAGACCTGGGTTTTATCCCTGGGTGGGGAAGATCCCCTGAAGGGGGGTATGGCAACCCACCCCAGTATTCTTGCCTAGAGAAACTCCATGGACAGAGGAGCCTGGTGGGCTATAGTCCATGGAGTCACAAAGAGTCGGACACGACTGAGCAACTAAACACACTCACACAAACTATCTTTATAGGGGGAACGTGCGTGCTCCCTTGCTTCAGTCGTGTCTGACTCTGCAGTCCCACGGACTGTAGCCCTCCAGGGTCCTCTGTCCATGGGATTCTCCAGGCAGAATGGGAAGGGAAAGTGAAAGTCACTCAACGCGTGTGACTCTTTGTGACCCCATGGACTATAGAGTCCATGGCATTCTCCAGGCCAGAATACTGGAGTGGGCAGCCTTTCCCTTCTCCAGGGGATCTTCCCCACCCAGGGGTTGAATCCATGTCTGCTATGGCTGCAGGTGGATTCTTTACGCTGAGCCACCGGGGAAGCCATCATCGGGGAAACAGTAATTTGCAAATTCAGACCAGGCAACGATCCTCCAGTTGCATAATGAGGAAGGAAGATGGCTGGCAGGATTGGAGGCAGGCCCCTCTCGGGCCCAAGTGCCTGCAGCCTCTAGGACAGACGTGAAGCCTAGGCACATGCCCCTGACCTGCTCCCCTTCATGCTCGCTGCGGACCTCCAGGCAGGGGAAGGAGAGATGCAGGGCGGCGGCATGGAGCCCAGAGCTGGGGCTGGACAGAGGGCCCTGCAGGCCTCACCTTACCAAGGCAGCAGCTCTGGAAATCCCCCAACACCACAATCTTTCCTCAGTTTGGAAACAGAGTCTCTGAATTTGAGCAAGCACCCCTCCCCGGGGCCCAGCCCTAGCAGCCCCATTTCACTGGACACCAAGCAACATCAAGTGTCCCCTCACTGCTCCACCTAGTGAAAGTGTTAGTCGCTCAGTCTTGTCCGACTCTTTGCGACCCCATGTGCCGTAGCTCACCAGGCTCCTCTGTCCATGGAATTCTCTAGGCAAGAATACTGGAGTAGCCATTCCCTTCTCCAGGGGATCTTCCCAACCCAGGGAATGAATCCCGGTCTCCAGCACTGCAGGCAGATTCTTTACCATCTGAGCCATCAGGGAAGCCCCACCTAGATCCAGCTCCAAATCGCCCCAACACTCTGCCATGGAACAGTGACTGTGTTCTGATCATCGGGTACCCCGTCATGATCATGGGCTTTCCTGTGCCCAGGACGTGACACTGACCGGCCATGAGGGCTGGCATTTGGTACCACTGCCCATCGTCTCCCACTATAGGATCGACAGCTCCAGGAAGAACAGAGCAAATAGAAATAGGGCGAAGCAAGCTGCGGAGCTCAGGGAGGAAGTGGGGAGGCTGGTGGGCTTGCCAGGGGATTGTCTCAGGAAGCCTGGGGGCTGAAGCGAGCCAGGTGAGACCCAGGCTGGGGGTGGGGGTAGGGGTGGGGGGACCACTCAGTGACAGTAGCCTGCAGGGCTGGAGGCTGTGCCTTTCTACCTTGGGAACAGTGGGCAGGGAGGGCTCTCAGCGGCCAGCAATGTGGGTAAGCATGGGAGGGGGCGTCCCCTAGGACATACTCTTTCAGAAACCAGGTCATAGGCTGGGCAGTGGGGCCCTCGGGTCAGCTTGGGGCTGCAGGTGAGTCACGGGGAGGGTGAGTTCAGGCCAGGTGTAAAGAAACCAGCTGGGCCACTCTAGGAGAGCTATCCTAACTGGGCAGTGGGGAGAGCTGTTAGAAGGGAGGGCGGACAAGCGGACACGTGAGTCCCTCTACTTGGCCTCCGCTCTTCTGTTCTGACCACCCCCTCCTTTACAGAAGCCCCCCTCCCGCCAGCTGGTCCCAAAGGGGGATCCCGCTGGGTCTGCCCAAGGCCAGTTCCCTCATCTCGGTCACAGCTCCCTGGGGCTGCCCTTGGAGTCTGTCCCACGGAGTGCGGGGCCGGGATCCAGAGGGGAGGGCAGGGCCCGTGGCAGCAGGGGTCACCAGGTGGGTTCTCTTCTGGGGTGGGCTGACGGAATGATCGGGAGGGGACGCAGAAGGGTGTGGGAAAACCGCGGGCATGCCCCTCCTCTCCCAGGGTCCCGACTCCAGGGCACATTTCCTGGTCACTCACCGGTCTGGCGAGGAGGAGGAAGGAGCGCCCGGGGGCTCCTAGCCGTCTGGAAGCTGCTCAGGTGCAGTGCCTCCTGGGCCGTTTGCCTAAGACACTGCGGACGCTGTGACCCCTTCCTCCCAGTGGCCAATGCCCGGCGGCAGGGGCGGGCTCCAGTCCAGGTGGCCGGCCCGGCCCTTCCCACCTCTGAGTTGTTCTAGGGCGCGGTGGTGACCACACCCTGAAGTCCCCGGGGCCGAACGGCCCCTGGGCCAGGGGTGGGCCCTGCAGTCTCTGGGGAGGAGTCACAGAGGCCCCTTCCTCACGCGGCTTCCCTGGGTTCCCAGACTGCCTCCTGGCAGCATGTGGCGGGTGGGGGCGGGGAGGAGCGGGAGAGTCCTGCACTTTCCTCCCCGCCACCTCTCCCTCCTCGGAAGGGGTGCTTCTACCTCTCTCCGGTTATTATTGTTTAGTTACCGATTGTGTCCGACCCCATGGACTGCAGCCCGCCAGGCTCCTCTGTCCATGGGATTTCCCAGGCAAGAACACTGGAGCAGGTTGCCATTTCCTTCTCCAGGGAATCCTCCTGGACCAGGAATTGAACGTGTCTCCTGCATTGGCAGGTGGGTCCCTTATCACTGAGCCACCAGGGAAGGCCCTCTACCCTCTCCTGGGACATCTCATTCTCCCACCTCACCATCAGGCGCAGAGAATTCCTGCCTCCTCTCTGCCCCAGTGCCCATGACACGGCTGGGCACATACCGGGCACTCTGAAAGGTGAATACCTGTTTGCCTTGGGCTTGTACTGTCCTTGCTGAGGGGAACGGGGCGGCCAGGCCTGAAAGCCGCCTGGCTGAGACTCAGCCTGGGAGTCAGCGTGGGCTTTGGGGCCTGGAGGAATGCATCTGGTCTTGACACCGCCTGCTCCTGGCTGTGTGACCTTTGGTCAGCCTCTAAACCTCTTTGAAACTCTGTCTGTACTCTGGGCAAGTGTGGGGTGTGCCCAGGCCTGCCTTCCGAGCCACTGGGAATATGAGTTGTTGTTTTTTAAAAATATGGAACACTTCACGAACTTCTGTGTCATCCTTGCTCAGGGGCCATGCTAATCCCCTCCGTATTGTTCCAATTTGGATTTACGTGCTGCCAAAGTGAGCAATGGGAGGGTGAGAGCTCACAGGATGGGTGAGAGCTCGTGGAACTGTCAGCCCCTTTGAGACAGGGGCTGTTGCGTCTTCCCAGGCTGTGCGTCCCAGTGGCCAACCCACAGCACGCGCTTACTACGTGCTAGCCTAGCTGGGTGACTGGTGAAATGCCCCATGTGGTAGAGGCTTCTCGCTTCTAGGGGCGCCAGTGCCTGCCTCTGCCGATCATCCTGCCCTCCTCACCACCCTCTCCCCTTGCCCGATGGTCCACCTATTGGACACTGTCCCCACCTGCTCTGATGACCCCACGTCACCTCCACCCACACAGCCCTCCCCCTCCTCCGCTCCCCCTCCTCCCCTCCCCCTCCTCCTCCCTCTCCCCCTTCTCCTCCCCCCTTGCTCCCAGCCTCTGCTCCTCACTTCTTCCTCCTGGCATGGAATCTCTTCAACTACCTCCTCGCCATCCTCTGCCTCCCTGTCTTCCTGCCCCTCTCAGGAGATTCTGGGGAGCCCCCACCCAAGATTTACACCCACATCTGGCCACACAGGGTCTCCCCTCTCTGCCTAGCTTCTGAGAATTGTCTACGCTCTGCACCTGTGTCCTCAGCCTTCATTCCTCTGACTCTTTGCTTTCTGCCTTCAGCAACCCCTGGACCAGCTCCTGATAAGGTAGCCACTGACCTTCTGGTGGCCGCTTCCGATAAAGCCCAGTGACCTTTATCTCACTTTCTC
Organism: Capricornis sumatraensis; assembly: GCF_032405125.1. NCBI lineage: Eukaryota > Metazoa > Chordata > Mammalia > Artiodactyla > Bovidae > Capricornis > Capricornis sumatraensis. Next base: position 95,201,921 of record NC_091076.1, read on the forward strand.
TTTTCTTCTGGACGCTCCTTGGCTTTTGGACCAGTGCTCTGCTGCTTTCCCTTCTTGTTCCCTGACCTTTCCTCTTTCGCTCCTCTCTCCTCCCTCTATCACCCAAACGCTGTAGCCCCAGGGCTGTCTCGAATGCAGTGGCCCCAGGACTGTCTCAGGCGCTCTTGTCCACCCCCATCACTCCACTATCGCACGCCGAGGGCCTCCTCCTGGGCAGCAGTCCTAGCTGTCCCGGACTGGAGCCAGGCACGGACAGAGTGGGCATCGCCTCTTTCCTCCACCACCTCCTCCCCAGTATCCAGGCCGCAAACAGCACCACTGCCAGTGCCAGAAGGCACGCTGGGAGGCGAGCTCCTCCTGATATCCTCCTCACCCCCTCAGCCCATTGGCCACCAGGTCCCACCCAGCCTACCTCCCAAATCTCCCGCCACCACTGCGTGCCTGGGAGACCGCGAAGGTCCTCATCATTCTCCAAGGCCCAGCTGCAGGGGTCTTCCCTCAATCCCCTTCCCCTCTCTGCTGAGAGCCTTCCAACAGCTGCACAATAAAGCCCAAATTCCTGCCGAGAGCCCATGAGTCCCTGCTCAGCAAGACACCATCCACTCCCGACCCCACACTCTCATCCCTGAGCCCCACCTGTAAGGTCCCAAAGGTGCCACACCTTCTTGCACCTCGCCTCTGCCCACGCATCTCAGCACCTCGAGTAGCTCCATCACAGACGGCCTGTGCCCCACACTGAAGATCTGTTCCCTCCTGCCAGTCTCCCAAGCCAGACAGTGAGCCCCCCAGAGCTGGAGCCGTGCCTCAGTCGCCTTTAGATCCAAAGGCTCACCTGGTGCTTGGCAGGTGTTCCATCAATTCACACTTAGTGAATGGAGGGGGAAAGGTGGGAACTTTCTCCTCCAAGGAGATTACAGGCAGGCTCACGTTTCAGGAAACTCCTTCTCTAAGCGCTGCGGAACAGAGAGCAGGGTGGGACCTCCTTCCCAGGAAGGAACCAACTCCCCTCCTCTGGAGTTTGTCCTGGATGGAGTGTCAAGGGAGGCTGACAGCTGACACTCAAATAAAACATGGCCACAGGGAGCGTGGCCTTATTCCCATTACTCAAGGGAGGAAACAGGACCAGAGATGCTAAGTGACTTGTTGAGGTCACACAGTGAATTAGGGCCAGAGCTGCGAATGAGCAGAGAATCTCGGTGGAAACCCAGGTCTCCGGCAGACACCTCAGTTCCTCCCTGTACAAGCCCTACCCCCTACGCTGATCATCTATGTCCACCTACTCCTAACACACCACTGCAGCTGCAGAAGCTGGAGGCTCGAGGCGGAGACGCTGGCTGCTGGGATTTTTCTTTGAGCTCAGGAGGCACTGGGGTCTGGGCGGGAGGTCTTCTCCCACTGTGGTCCTGGGCTCTGCTGTGATGCCCCTTGGGCAGACTTGCAGAGCCTGGGTTCATGGTTAAGGGAGCTGCCTCTCCTTGTCCCTCCTCAGCACATTCCTTAAGGCTCTGGCCCAGGCTCGATGCCAGGAGCTGGGGTTCAGAGAGCAAGGCCAGTCCCCCACCTCCAGAAGGGAGTGCACCTCCAACAGCCAAACAGACATTCCCACCATCACAAGGACAAAGAGTGTGGAGAGGCGCGAGAGCCTGCCGAAGAAACGGAGCGGCGCCGAGGGCAAGGAGAGCAGGCGTGCAGCCATTCCAGAGAAGATGGAATAGATAGATGGTGGGCTGGCAGAGGCGCTTGACGGAAGGGTTTGGCTCCATCACCCTCCACCTCCCCAGCTCTCTCCTCTCAGGGTCCTCGATCTCTTTCCTTGCCCGCCGCACGTTGTTCTCCATTGTGGCCACCAGAGGGCGGGTTGCCCCTTGCAAAAACTAGCGAAGGTGGAGCGGGCCCTCAGCCAGTCTTGGCAGACCGCCTACTACGTGTCAAGCACTTCCACGCTTCACCTCTTTTAAGGCTCTCAACAACTCGAATCCTTTGCTATTGTTCTGCGTGTATACAGGAGGGCGGGGGTAGTGAAGTGACTCGTTTAGCAGCTGGCAGGTGATCCAGCAGAGTCAAATTCGAGTCTCTATAGCCTCAAATCCTGAACACTGCGCCATAAGAAGACCAGGAGTGAGGACCCGGGGCCTCGCAGAAGGGGACGGTGCGTCCTTCCTCTGGGCATCCCAGACTCAGTCTCCGCACGTGGCAGGCATCAATATTTATCATAATCATATTGGGTCCAAAAAAGGAAATCAGAGACTCACAAGTTTCAGGAGTCATCTCTCCACCGTTCCCTAGCCTCTTGGTCTAAACGCAAACTGAGACTCTGAGTGAGGAAGTGGATTGCCCATAATTACACAGCCGCAGCAGATGTCAGAAGGGGGCCTGTGCACCAACTCCCCGCCCCACACACACATCTTTCCCGGAAAAGTCCCTAAACTTGAAGAAGTCCGGGCCAGCAAAGTATTCTGAGGTTGTAAGAGTTTTTAAAACGTGCCCCTATTTTTAAAATAATATTTAAATATTATTTCAGAAATCCCCAAATTTACATAACCAGGAGGCAAAAAGAACATCCTCACTATAACTGGACTTATTTCTGAAACAAACCCATCGAAATTAAAAAAAAAAAAAGGAACTAAAATGTTGGAACCAGCCAAAAAAAGGAAGCAGACCCCTGACTTTCACATCCATTATCTCCTCCGAAGCCCAAGCTCATGTGAGAAACGCGAGGCAGGTAGAGCCGGCGGCGGCACTCCGCCACCATCCCTTATTTCATTCCAGATGTGTTTTGGAATGGTTTGGATTTTAGAAAGGTAACGGGCCCGCACCTGCTACAGGGGGCATAACGCTCCCAGCAAGGCTTGGGCGGCACCGTATCGGGTTTACTTGAACTTCTACAGCAAAACTTGAATATTCACACTAAATGGGGTATACTAAGGCTGCCCACGGCCGCACATCGGCTCAAGTTAAATTCTGCCATTAACTGAGTTACAGAAGCCCTTTGAGCTCCAGGGAGCTTTGGCATTTGGGAACGGCAGATAAGAAATCTTGAGTGCGCCTATACCCCTCTGGTTTCGTGGTTGAGCAAAGTCAGGCTCGGCGTGAGCGTGTTGGTCAAAGCCGGCAGACACTGCTGCTCCGTCGAGCCGGGACTTAAGGCTCAGGGGGTCTCCCAGCGTCAGGGGTCTTGGAGCGGGGGAGTAACCCCCGCCCCGGTCTCCCCGCTCCCGACTCCCAGTGGCGTACCTGCTCCGCCCGCTGCTCCGTCGAGGGGCCGCGCACGTCCTGGATGGCCTCGTAGACGTTCTCGGAGCCGCTGCGCGCCAGGGGCCGCGGGCACACCCATGAGCCGGCCACGCTGCAGGCCTTGAAGCCGCCTCCGCTCCCGAGGAGGCCGGCAGGGGGCGCGGCGGTGCGGGCCAGGTCGTCCAAGGACTGCGCGGGCCGCACGGGCGCCGCGGGCCGCGTGTACAGGCAGGCGGGCGAGCCAGGCGCCAGGCTTCGACGCTGGGTGGCCGCGCCCGGTCGAGCTCGGCCGCACAGGGAGCCCGCGCGGCCCCGGGGCTCGGCGGGGCCGCCGTCGGGTGCGGCGGGCGTCGACGCACTCACGAAGCGGTAATCATAGGCGAGCGGTTCGGGAGCTGCGGGGCCCTGGAGGGGCGCGGGCGGCGGCGGGGCGGGCGCGGGGTGGCCGAGGGCCGGCAGCTCGCGCACGTACTGCGCCGGCAGGTAGAAGGGGCGGCCGCCCGGCTCGCTCCGCACGTGCCACCAGTGCTCGGTGCTGCGGCGCAGCAGTCGGTAGCGCTCGTTGGGCTGGATGGCGACGCGGCGCCCGTCCTTGCCCGTGTACTCGAAGGGATGCTCCACCAGCACGTACACGTCCCCCTCGACGTCCGCCGCCATCGCCGCCGCCGCGTGTCCCTGTGGGCGACGAGAAGGAGGGGCGCGGAGGTCAGGGCCGCCGAGAGGGCCGCGCTCCACACAGGGGAGCCCGAAGACTTCGAGTCCCGAAGCTACAATCGTGTACGTTCGGGCCTCGGTTTTCCTATCTCTAAAACGCGGGGCTTGGATGAAATAATCTCTACGGTTTTAATTCTTACACGCAGCGATGGAATTAAGACAGCCCTTTCATTCTGCGGCCTGGAGTATAAAATTCTATCCCTCGGTGGGGAGATGGTGGCTAACAACGGTCCGGCTTTAAAGCCAGGGAAGCTTTAAGGCTGGTTGGTGGGGACTGCCCGCGATAACCTGGTAGGCTGCAGTTCATGAGGTCGCAAAGAGTCGGACACGACTGAGCGACTTCACTTTCACTTTTCACTTTCATGCATTGGAGAAGGAAATGGCAACCCACTCCAGTGGTCCTGCCTGGAGAATCCCAGGGATGGAGCTTGGTGGGCTGCCGTCTATGGGGTCGCACAGAGTCAGACACAACTGAAGTGACTTAGCAGCAGCAGCCCGCGATAAAGTTGACATCACGTGTGTATAAAAATTGACTGGGCCTCGGTTTCCGCATTTGTAAAGTGGGAAAAATAGCCTATACCTCCATTCTGCCCTGTCCCAACACTTCCAGGAGCCCTCAGGGAATCGCGTCCTTGGCAGCTCCTATCACCCCAGCCACCCACCCCGGCGCGTGCGCCTCAGGCCCGACCGAGGGGGACAGAGTTGGGGTGCAGGTTCTGGGAGCGGCCCCTGCTTCGCTCTACTCTGGGAGTGTCCCTGCCCTGCTTAGTCCAAGGGCCTTGGCATAAGGGGCTGCGACTGCCAAGGCCGGGGAAACCGGTTCTCTTGGTTTCTCTTTCTTCTCCAGCAGCTTAGCCACAGACGTGACCCCGGAGCCCCGCCCGCCCAGACCGACCAGCACCGCCCCCTGCGCTCCGGCTCCCACCTCCACGTCCAGAGAGAGAGGCTTGGCCCTTGCGGCCTGCCCCCTGCCCTGCGGTCTCTATATTGCCCCATGAGAGTGGCCCCTAGAGAATGCACTCTTTGATAGTGACTGTCCGTGCGGTGTACCCAAGGGGCCCCCAAAGTTATCCCGGAGTGAGCACCACAACCCACTCTCCCTCCTGCAGGCTCATCCCGGCCCCAGGTGTGTCGGGGGAGCGGCGTCACAGCCCAACTGGAAGCCCGTCTGTGAGGCTGGTGCCTCCAAGCCTTTACATCGGCCACACCGACTGCCCCACGACGGTGACCTGCGACCCGCAGGTGCAGGTGGGAGCTCGGCCTCTGAGTCTGAGGGATCCAAGGCACAGCGTCTGGCCGCGGGGCGCCTAGCGCTCCTTCTCTACTTTCTCAAACTTTCCTCGACGGGGAAGGAGTGTAAACAGCCACTGAGCACACTGCGCCCTGGACGCGGGTCCGTGAGCTGACTGGAGCTAAGCCAACCAAGCTTAAGGAGGACACCCTTCTCTCCACCTTCCCCGGACCCCCTGCCTCTCACTTACGTCGGCAGGGCGGGCCTCGAGGAGCCCATGGGCGGGCTGGGTGGAGCCGGCGGATGGATGCAGGTTAGGGCCCTGCCATCTCCTTGGGCGGGGCTTCAGACGGCTTGGCTGGAGAGACTTCAGGGAGCTGGAGCTGGCAAGGAGAGCAAAGAAGGTGAGGGACGCTTGGAAGGACCGCCTTCAATTCCCGAAGCGGCGGTGTCTGGGAGGGGCGAGGCGGAGCCTGAAGAAATCCGCCTGGGCCGGTGGGGCCTTGGAGGCGGGACCTGAGCAGGAGAAGGCCTGAGGGAGGGGCAGGGCCAGGGCCAGGGAGGGCTGCGGCCGAAGGGGCACGGAAGGTACACGAGTGGAGCCAAGGGAGGGTAGGGTCCGGCCCCTGCCGCACCCCACCCCCACGCTCGGGATAGGCTCCAAGAGGCTCTGCGTCCCGCGGACGCGATGCTTCAGGACTGCTCGACCCCGCTTGCCGTCTAGCTGGAGCGTCCCCAGTCCTAGCAAGGCTATTTGCATCCTGAACCACCCGGATTGCAGGCACTGCCGCTCCGGTCCCATCCTCGTCCTCCCCAGGCCCTTTCTGAACTCAGCTCGGCCAGGCCTGGAAAAACTTGGAGCGGGGTTCCCGCTGCAGAGACGCTCCCCGGAGCGCTGGGTCACTGGCTGGGTGGGGAGGGGACCCGGTCTTCGTCTCCTTCCCCGATCCTAGGGGGAGCGAAGAGGAGAGGGATCGTGGGAGCGGGGAGGGTCCTTGGAGCGAGAGGACCGACCCTTCACCAGGAGGTGCCCTAGCGTCCACGGCTTGGGAGACAGACAAGAGTCACAGCGGCGCCCACGCCTGAGTCGGCGCAGGGGGCCTGCACCTGGGCCCCTCCTGTCCCAGGACGGCGGGCAGCCCTTCGCCTCCCACCTCCTCCCGAGCGAGGGCAAGATCCGTCCCGAGCCGCGCTCCTCCCAGGACCGCTCAGCTCCGGCTCCTGAGCGGTGCGCGAAGGGTGCTTGGTGCTGCCGGGTGAGGACCCCGCCACCTGCAGTCCCCCTCCCCACCCCAGATCAGCACCCCCGCCCAGTCCGCCCAGCACCTCGGTGTCCGCTCGCTGGCCTCGCCTCCACTTGTCCTGGTAGGCGCGCGGGGGGCTCGGCGTCCGGTGCTCCCTCCACCGCCCGGCTCCCGCGCTGCCCTGTTTCCTGTTCAACAATATAGCGAGGGAGGCACCGGCGGAGAGCACCCGGCAGAACTTCCTCCCGGGGCTGGGGCTGCGGCTGCGAGAGACAATCCCCGGTGTCCTGGCTTCCTGTCCTCTCTGGGACGGGCCAGCGCCCGAGGAGCGCAGACGCCACCCCCTTCCCCTGCACCTCCCGGGGATCCTGGGCCACACCTGGCTGTCTCCTGGAGGAAGGCAGCAGAGCCTGGACGGTGGGATGAGCGGGGAGGAAGGCGGGTCAGGTTTCCCCTCCACTGCTGCTCTACTCCACCCCCTTTCCCCTACCTCCTGGCCTTGATCCTTGTGGGGGAGGAGCCCCCCTAACCCCCAGCCAATCCGTCAAAGCTCAGAACAACCTCCTGGGGTTGAACTCAAGATGCTCACCTTATCTCTGCATCTCAGTTTGCTTTCCTGTAAACTGGGGACAGTAACACCCACTTCATAGGATTGTTGTTGGTGTTCAGTCACTAAGTTGTGACTCTCTGTGACCCCATAGACTGCAGCAGGTCAGGCTAACGTATTGTTACCATCACATTGTAAGAACACACATCTGATGAGTTATTATTATCACTAATTTTATTACGAGATGAGCCCTCCTCTTGGGTTGAATTGGGGTCTCCAAACCCCCCATCCGCTATCCTCCTTTAGGGCAGGAGGGGGAAGGGAAAAACAAGTATTCTCAGAAACACCTTGCTAAGGATGGATGACTGAGTCCAAAGGCAGCACATTGGCCGTGTGCTCTTCTGGGTCCCGCCTCTTCACACCAGGTCCCTCAAGGCTCCTCCGAGCCCACCACCTGCGGCCCCCAAGTGAAGCTGGGGCTCACGAAATGGGCAGAGGGCGCTTCCTCAAAGGCCCGAAAGGCTGCTTCAAGGACAGGAAATTGCAGACATGAATCTTTCAGTCCCAAGTTCCTGCACCTTGATTTCCCTGGGAATTAGCCTGTTTCCTTCTCCTGTCTTTACAAGGGCAGCAGTGGGCTTCCTCCTGCAGGCCCTCCCCGCCCCCCAGACTTCTGCCGGAACTTCAGAGGAAAGCTGGCCGCCAAGGCCAGGTGGGAGCCCTGAAACCATGAGCCCTGAATCCGGCCCTGCTCACAAGCCTTTCCTTCCTGAGCTTCTTCTCTCACCTTGGATGACCAGTGTGAATGGTTTCACACGTTCCAGGGTCAGGGGTCTGTGCTTTGACATTTAAGGAACAGGAAAGAAGCCATCACAGTGGGATTCCAGGCGTTAGCTTCAGTTACATAAGTGTATGTGAATAAACCTCCCCAAAGGCCCTGAAATCCTACCCCATGGCAGGGGAAGGGCTGACTCGGAGGAGAGGCAAGGAGGGCGGGCAGACTGAAGAATTACTTTTACTATTCTCCATGCTCACTCCTGGCACACAAGCCTCCTGCTTGCAAATGTTTACCTATTTACCCGCCCCGCCCCGCCCCGCCCCCCCCCGCCCCCCCACCCCCCCGCCCCCCCACCCCCCCGCCCCCCCACCCCCCCGCCCTGCCCCCCCCGCCCCCCACCCCCCACCCCCCCCCCCCCCCCGCCATGCCGTTTACCTATAACCAACCCCCTCCAGCCCTCCCCTATGCCCAGGGACTGACTGAGAAGAGAACAGTGGAGGCTATCAGACAGTATCTGAGGGCCTGTGGTCTCCCCCAGTCAGTGGAAGCTTTCAGATTCAGAAACCAGACCACAGGTTAGAAACAGCAGGTCTTTACTGCAAAATCACTCAAAAGTCACATGGCCGCAGTTCCTTCGGTACATGGCAAAGCACTTCTCAGGGCCAGGGCCCTGCACTAGAAACAGTTTATTGCATAAAACGAAATTTTAAAAATAGTGTGGGCACTACTGAGGTTCATATCAGCTTTCCACTGGAGGTGAAGAGGGTGAATCAACTCATCTGAAAGCATCAGCAGCTTTTTGGTGGTGGGAGGGAGGCAGTCAGCTTTAATGCTACTGGTCTCGGAGAAGGTGGGGAGTGTGGTGTGCCAGGCCCCGCTGAACCAAAGTGGGCTTCTCCAGGGCCTCATTCCCACTGCCACCTAGGGATCTCCTGGGATACAGAATACACTCACAGGGCTGGGCTTAGGCAGTGCTGCCCACCCCAGGACCACCAAATATGGCTCTGATCCGGCTGTGTTTCTGGTGGAGCATTAATGCTGGCTGGGGGTGCGGGTGGGGCTAAGGATCCACTTTCTGGTTTAGGAGGCTTTGGTACGCTGAGCACAGGTGTGCACTACCTTCTGTGATGGGGACAAAGAAGCTGTGTGACAGCCCCTTTCCTGACCCGCCCACCACCTCCTCCATTCTATTGCACAATTTATCCAGCTCCACAGGGCTGGGCAGGTGACTCAGCAGCCGAATCACCCCAAGGGAGAGGTGGGAGTGGGTTCGTCTTTTGACAGTGAAGGTGGCTATCTACCTGAGGCCTCCTATCTCAGCTGAGCACAGACAAGATGGTCAGGGGGGTCCCAGGGCTGAGGGGGGCCTGCTGGGTCCAGGAGAAATGGGGGGGAGGCAACAGAGAAATCATGCCCCCCCAAAGCCCCAGGGTCTAAATATCGCTTTGAAAACAATTTCAGGCTCCACCTGAAGACCCCTTCCAAAGGCAGTCATGCTCCAATGAAATGTTCCAATCTCTTGGCAGCGGCCCTCCTGGGCTAGTCCAGCAAAACTTTGTGAACTCATGGCTTCATAAACTGGCTGAGCATCCTTCCACAGGTGGCTTCTCCTGCGTGTCTCTGTGCATCTCTGCAGCAGGGCTGGCACTCTTCGTGGAAGGATGGTGGGGGGCAGTGTGGACCCAGCCTACCTCAGTCCCCACAGGTCCGTCAGGCAGGGGTGCGTTCCTGAAATGCGTCTGCAGCAACCCCCTGCCCATCTGGCTGCCAGTCGGGGGTAGGAGTGAGGAGGGCAGAGGGCTGAGGGTTGGGCTAGATGACAACCCTTCCCTGGACCAAGGAAGGCTCAAAGTGCTGACAGTGCTGGTTCCGAGTCATAGCCCTCCTCCTTCGGGACCAAGATCCCAGGCTATAGGAGAGCTGCAGGAGGGATGGGGGGTGGGTTCTGACACAGAGAAATTGAAGGGCTTTTCAGGTGGAGGGGGGACCAGGGAGCAGATGGGGGTGGAGGAGGGGAAAGGACGTGGTCCTCAGGACTGAGCCTGCCTGGCCCACGGCAGTTTGGCACGTTGTACAGGAGCTGTCAGCAGCAAGCGCCCAGTGAGGGCAAAGGAAAGGCACCCGCCAGCTGGTGGGCTCTGTCCTGGGTCCACCCAGCCACCACCCACCTCCAGGCTGGGCCTGAGCGGTTTCTACACATGTGCTCAGGGTGAGAATGCCTGGATTTCTTGGGTGACTTGTGGAGGGTCAAGAATAAAAAAATATTTTCTGTCGAAATATGAAGGGAAAAAAACCCACCATAAAAAAACTAGACCTTTTAATCAGGAATGTGGAATTGAAAATGCTCCCCAAATCTTGTTTCCACAGTGTTGAACAGCCCTCATGGGGATGGGGTGTCAGTGAGGGGAGCTGGGCTGATTAGTGCAAAGGCCCCCTCCTCCCACACCGTCAGACATGGGGCACCTGCTGGTGTCCGTGCCTCCTGGAGCAGATGGATAGGGGGCAGGAGGTGTCATCAGGGGCTCCCGGGGCTCCCTCTTGTAGGCCAGTGCTCTGGTCTCATCTGAGTGTCTTCCTGGCTCTGTGACACCTTGAGAGTGTGGCCAGGCTGGTGGCCAACCCAGCTGGGATGGTTGAGCCCCGGGTCCCGGGTGGGGACAAGAGGTGGGATTAGGTGAGACTGCTCTGCTCCTGGTATTTGCGCCGGCGGGCACAGCGGGGGCAGCCCTTCTTGACCACGGCCTGGCAGGTCTGGTGGAAGACGGTCTTGCATTCGCCGCACCTGGGAGAAAGCCGCAAGCACTGCTGGGACCTCGAGCCTCCAGGGCTCGAGGCTGGTCAGTGCTCCTGACCAGACCCGGCCACGCAAGGCACGGGGCACTGCCTCTCCATCCTGGGACAAAAGGTTCCCGCCGCAGTGCTGATCTCTAAGCCCCACGATGCACACCAATGCCCTCTATTCTATTTCCCTTCTTATAAATACTGCTGAGACTCCCTGATTCCTTGCCTGTGTTCCAAATACTCTACGGCTTAAAAAACTCAGCCCCAGGTCTGTTCTGGGGGGTCGAGTTTGGGTCTGGGGACACCTACTGAAAATGAACGGGTACTTCCACCGGCTCAGTTTTTCACTCCCACATGGGTTGGAGTGGGAGTTTGGTGGAGGCCTCCTTCTATTTAGAGGCTTCTGATAATGAGCGACGACTGGGGACAATCGTTACGGGGCAGAGGCAGTGGGGGGTACTGCCCACCAGGTGCCCACTTTGTGCCCGGCCTTGTGCCAGCACTCCAGGCCAGTAACTCACCCAGCCCCTCCTCCACCTGTTTGCAGAGGACAAAAGTGAGGTGCTCCCCACGCAACTCAAAGGTGCAGCAGCTACCTCTTCCCTAGGAAGACGGGCGGCTCGGGGGAGGCAGGGAGTCCCGTGAGGGCTCGGCTGGTCCCCCTTGCAGTGGCACCTGGGACTTGCCCCCCACCCAGCCCCTGGGTGGGGGTGGTGGGGCAGGCTGGCAGGCATGGTGTCTGCATACCTGACTGTGGTGTCAAACTCAAAGGGAAAGATGATGTCATGGTGGTGGCAGATCTGGCAAATGAAGCCGCGCTGGGTGCACAGGTCACAGTGGTAGACGTGCTGGGAGGCAAACTCGATCAGGGCCTTGAGGAAGCCTTCATACACCCCGTCCGCGATCTGTGGAGGGCAAGCGCCGGCCGCCAAGGCCTTCTGAGAGGCCGTGCCAAGCCCGAGGCCGTCTGCAAAACGTGGCCTGCTGCTCCTCCTGGCACCCTGCCTGGAGCACTCCTACCCCAAGAGGAGTTTCCTTCCACTTGGGCAAGAAAACCTCCCCGAGAGAGGCCGAGCCATGCAGGCGTGCAGTCCCTGTGCGCAGAATCCACTGTCCCCTCCCTCGAGGAAAGGGGAAAGGAATGTCCCAAACCCTCACCCTCCCTATGCCCTCGCAGCCTGGAAGGCGGCTGAGCCCTGTGATCCCGGGCTTCGCTGTGGTGCCTGCCTGTCCCAGCCTGCCAAGGGCTCAGTCACTGCCCCAGGAAGTGTGGATGGCCGGACAGCCATTCTGAGCTGCTGAAAGGCTGAAGATGGGATGGCTTGCCTCAGTAAACTGCAGGCAGCAGCCCTTGCCCCAACATCTCCCTTCCTGATTTCTCCAGGAGTAAGTTTCTAGGAATTAGGTTCCTCTGGGCTTCCCTGGTGACTCAGACGGTAAAGAATCTGCTTGCAATATAGGAAAGTCGGGTCCTATCCCTGTGTCGGGAAGATCCCCTGGAGAAGGGAATGGCAACCCACTCTAGTATTCTTGCCTGGACTCTTTGCAACCCCATGGACAGAGAGCCTGGGAGGCTACAGTCCATAGGGTCACAAAGAGTCGGACATGACTGAGTGACTAACACACACCTCAGGGATGGCATTCTCACCTGCTGGAGGTCGGCGACACTGTACTTGTGAGGCGACTCCAAGAGATAATTCCTGTGGTTGAGCCTTCAAAGAAAAGACAAGAGGCTCCTCAGAAGGAATCTGGGCCCACCTGTGTTTGCTTTCATTCCCTCAGCGCCGCTAACCAAGGAGAAACAGCTCCAGCCTGGGCTCGGGTCCTGGACTTCCAGGTGCCCAGCTGTCAGGACCTTGGGCAAGTTCCTTAACCTCTCTGAACCTCAGGTTTCCTCACCTGAGCAAGAGAGCTCTTTTCGGGATTAAATAATTTATTAAAAGCATTTGGCACAGTGCCTTGTACACAGTAAATGAATAATTATTAACCATAGTTGATAGCATTGTATTGCATAATTGAAATTTAAGAGCAGAACTCAAATGTTCTCTCTCTCTCATACACACACTATACAGGTAGCTCAGATGGTACAGAATCTGCCTGCAATGCAGGAGATGCAAATTCAATCCCTGGGTCGGGAAGAACCCTGGGCGGACGAAATGGCAACCCACTCCAGTATTCCTGCCTGGAGAACTCCATGGGCAGAGGAGTCTGGCGGGTTATAGTCCTTAAGGACACAAAGAGTTGGGCACGACTGAGTGACTAACACTTTAACTTTTCATATATACATATAATACATATAAAATATGTGAGGATGATGAATGTGTGAATTAATAAGATGGGAGGAACTCTTTCACAGAATAATCATATATCAAATCATCACAAAAATACTATAAATATCTTACAATTTTGTAGATTATACTCAATGAAGTTGAAAAAAATTTTTAAGATATTTTAAAAAGTCTATTAAAAAAATAATGATGAGGAGGATGATGAAAGCTAACGCTTGGAGCCAGGAACTGGACTAAAGGCTTGATATATATTAATTCATTTAATTCTCACAAGAATCCTGTGAGGTTGACGCTATTATAACCCTCATTTTGAGAAGAGGAAACAGAGGCACAGAGAAGTTAAAGAACTTGCCTGTGGCCACACAGCTAGTAAGAGGCACAGCTGGAGTCTGAAAGCAGTAGTCTGGCCCCAGAGCCTGCATCCTTATCTCCCAGGTGAATGCCTAGAGGCTGTTATTAACAGCTGTTGTCATTACTGCCACCATCATGTACCAGGGACAGTGCTGGGGACAGAAATGCACCGGACGTGGCCTCTGCCTTCCTGCTGTAGCCCCTGGTCTAGATTAGGGACAGACGCTTAAGCATCTGGTTTTGGCGCTCTGGGAGAGGAGCTGAGGTGTCCTGAGTGCACAGATCCCATTTCAGAGGTGGGGGTGGGGGGCAGAGGACGAGGGCTCAGCTGCCACCAGCCTGGCTCTAGTTTCCACCTCACCGATGGCAGGGATCCCAAGGGTTACATCCTGAGAGATGGACAGGAAACAGCTGCAAAAAATCCCTGCCTGGCCTTGCTGTGTCTGTGTGGTAGTGGGGGTGGGGGGAGAATTCCCCAGTCCGAGGATGCGCGGGAGCCTGCCCCAGGGTGCTCCAGACATCTGGAGGCAGGAAGGTGCCCGGCCCCGCGGCATCTGGAGTGGGTGCTTGACTGTGCCCACCCCAGGGCACGGCCCCGTTTCTAGGAGGAACCCCACCCAGGGCCGAGATGGCAAGCTCCACCAGGCAGCCCACGCGGCGCTGCCAAGTGGCCACTCAGGGCAACCTGCCGGTCTCCCCGGTAAACGTCCAGCTTTCTGGGAACAGGAAGCTGCCGTTTATCACCAGGAAAACGCAGGGGGAGGGGCAGAGGGGGCGCACAGACTGTTCCTGAGCTGGCAGGAAGGGTGGGGCCTGTTTGGATGGACAGTCCTCTCTGTCGTCTGCCCTCTGCTCAGAGTTGTGGAAGTTCAGGGGGCCAGCTAGGCCACCTACCCTGGGCCTGTGAGACCCTCAGTGAGGCCCTCCAGCTGCTGTGGAGGGGAGGTCAGCACAGCCCCCTGAGAGAAAGGGGATCCCAGGATCTGCCAGTTTCTCCTCAACCCTTCCTGTCCTCTCAGCCTCCACCCCAACCACCTCAGTCCAGGCCTCCTCACCTCCTGTGCCAGTTACCACACCAGCCCCCACGCCCCACTGCTGCCAAACTGGTCTTCATGGGAGTGTGACCATCCCAGGCTCAAAACTCCTCAACAGCTTCGGCTGCCAGCAGAATAAAATCCAAGGCCTTTGTGGTGGCACAGAGGGTCTTCGAGGTCTAGCCCCTGCACCCACAATCTGGCTGCGCTGAGCCCTGCGAAGATCCTGGCAAGCCACACTCCCCCTCTACTCCCCAACCCCCCACAGCCATGGGTTTCCTGCAGAAAATCCAGTCCAGGCTTCCTCTGGTTCTCTCACTAAACCCTGGTTCACCACAAGGGCGATGCCATTTGTGTTGGGGCAATTCCGCTTTCCCGTAAGGACAGAGTGGGATCTGGCCAGACTGGAGAAGGGTGACCCCAGCTTTCTGCTTGGTTCCCTTTAATACTATTTGAATACTATCTTTGTAAAGAAGAAAATCATTTTTTTTTCTTTTTAAAAGGAGAAAGAAAACTCCACAAACCTTCAGGTGATGCCATCTCCTCCAAGAAGCTCCCTGGCCCTCTGCACTCTGCCTCCTTCCCTCACAGCACTGGCCTCCCTGACCCAGGGCCATCTGTTCACCTGTCTCTGTCTCTCCCTAGACACTGGGCCCCTCATGTGGCCCTCACCAACTCCGGCAGGTCACATAAACATGGGGATCACTGGCCCATTTTATAGACAAGAAAACTGAGGCTCGGAGAAGTGAAGCCACTTCCTTAAGTCACACAGCAAGTCTGGGGCCTCCTGAGCTCTTTCTTCACCCTATGCTGCTTCTGAAATGGGACTTCTGCAGGCCTGGCCCTGCTTTCATGAAGGCTGGAAACAGCAACCAGAAAGAAAGAGGCAAGATCGCCCCCAGTTTGCAGACAGGGCAAGCTGGACAGGCCAGTAAGGCTGCTGACCAATCTCAGCAGGGTAGGGATGGGCAAGTGAGGCTGGCACTCAGGACCCGCCCTACAGGCAGCTGGTCTACTCAGGTCTGCAGACATCCCTGAACTGGAGAGGGTCACAGGGTCCCACCTGACTTGAGATTTCACCACCCTGGACAGAGGGGCAGGAGGGCAGACTCTGGGGCCCTGGGTCCTGGAATCTCAGAAAGGATGGGAGTGAGGACCCACTGATGATGGAGACAGCAATAGCCTCCCCAGAAGCAGCCATCTGGGTCCCTCATGGTGGCCCCCAGAAGGCTTTCTGCTCTTCCAGGCCCTGTGGAGGAGACCAGGGATCAGCCAGCTACTCTGAGAGCCTGTGAGGGGCCAGCCTGTGTGCTTTGCCTAAGAGAGGGCTCCCCACAGCATCTCTCCAGTGCAGAGCAGCCCTGGGAGGGCAGGGACTAGGGCTGAGCAGGGGAGCCCAGCAGACAGGGGTTCTGCACCAGCCCTGTCGGGAGGAGTGGCTGCATGGGGAACGTGGAGGGGCTTGTGAGCTGCTCCAAGTCCCCAGAAACCAGCAATGAAGCCTAGCTGGGCAGCAGGCACCGGCTCGTCCACCCGAGGTCTGTCCTCCCGGGGCCCCAGGACAGCAGAGCCCCACAGAAGGTGTCACCCGCCACCCCCAGCTGAGCACTGAAAGTTCCTCCAGGCACTGGGCACCAAGAAGCTCTGTGCAGGGCATCCTGAGGGTCCTGCCCCAACCCTGTCCTCTTGCAAGGATTTGGGGAGGGCTGCTGCCAGGGCGGAGGTCTGGTGGGGCCCAGGAGAGCCAGGAGACCAGCCCCTCTCGCGTCTCCGGCCTCCTCTCACCACATCCCCGCTTCCCTTCTCACTGCCTGGAAATTTCTCCCTGTTCTTTCCACACACAGGGCCTTCATCCACAGCCCATGCACATCACTACTTCTGTCTGGAACACTCTTTCCTGCAAATCCCCTCTTTCCCACTCATTTCGCAGGTCTCACACTGGAGGTCAGTTCCTCCAGGAAGCCCCCTCCTCCATCAGCACCCTCCAATATGGGTCAGACCCCCGACTCCGCTGTACTTCCAGGGCGTCCTGCTCTCTCCTCCACCCTCACTCCTGGGGGAAGCCGCTGCCCTGCTCCCTGCTGTGCCCTCCAGAGGGCAGGACCCAAGTCCACTGTGCTCAGCCCTGAAGCCCACACCCCTCGCCTGGCACTGAGTGCATTCTCAATAAGCACTTGTCAAATGAATGAATGCATTACATGCACAAATAAAAGCCACTCCTGAATGCAGAGAGGGAGTCCTCCACCCAGCCCTGGCGTTCCTCCCGAGAACTTGCTTGTGCACTGACCCTGTGTGTAGTATGTGTGTGTGTGTCCCCACGTCCAGGCACTGAGCAAGCCACTCTTATGTGTATCTGTATGTGTATGTGTCTGTGTCCCTGTGTGTGTGTCTCTGTGTCTGTGTCCCTGTGTGTGTGTATGTTTCTGTGTGTGTGTATCTGTATCTCTGTGTGTGTCTGTATCTGTCATGTGTATGTGTGTCTCTTTGTGTATGTGTCCCTGTGTGTGTGTGTGTGTGCCTGTGTTTGTCTGAATCTGTATGTGTGTCTATGTGTCTGTGTGTCTCTGTGTGTGTGAGTGTTTCTCTCTCTGTGTGTCTCTTTGTGTGTGTGTGTCTGTCTGTGGTATGTGCGTGTCTCTCTGTCTCTGTGTGTGTCTTTGTGTGTGTGTTTGTATCTCTTTCTCTGTCTCTGTTTATGTGTGTCTCTGTGTCTGTGTCTCTCTTTGTGTGTGGTCTCTGTCTCTGTCTCTGTGTGTGTGTCTGTCTGTGTGTGTCTGTGTCTCTGCGTGTGTGTCAGTGTGTGTCTGTGTGTGTGTCTCTTTGTGTGTGTCTCTCTCTGTCTGTGTGTCTCTGTCTCTCGGTGTGTCTCTTTGTGCATGTGTGTGTGTCTCTCTCTCTGTGTCTCTCTCTGTGTGTCTGTGTGTCCCTGTGTGTGTCTGTGTGTGTGTGTCTTTGTGTCTGTGTGTGTCTCTCTGTGTCTGTGTGTGTGTGTCTCTCTGTCTGTGTGTCTCTCTGTCTGTGTGTCTCTGTGTCTGTGTGTGTGTCTCTCTCTCTGTGACTGTGTCTCTGTGTGTCTGTGTCTCTGTGTGTCTCTCTCTCTGTCTCTGTGTGTGTCCCTGTGTGTGTATGTGTGTCTCTGTGTCTGTGTGTGTCTTTGCGTGTGTGTGTCTCTCTTTGTGTGTGTGTCTCTGTGTCTGTATCTAGGTGTGTGTCTCTGTGTGTCTGTGTGTCCCTGTGTGTCTGTGTGTATGTGTGTCTCTGGGTGTGTCTTTGTGTCTGTGTCTGTGTGTCTGTGTGTGTGTCTGTGTGTGTCTCTGTACCTGTGTGTGTGCGTGTGTGTGTGTCTCTGTGTCTGTGTGTCTCTGTGTGTGTGTCTCTCTCTGTCTGTCTGTCTGTGTGTCTCTCTCTGTGTATGTGTGTCTCTGTGTGTGTGTTTCCCTCTCTGTCTGTGTGTGTGTGTCTCTGTCTGTCTGTCTGTGTCTCTGTGTGTGTGTGTGTGTGTGTGTCTGTCTGTCTGTCTCTGTCTGTGTGTCTGTGTCTCTGTCTGTCTGTCTGTCTGTGTGTCCCTCTCTGTCTGTGTGTGTGTGTGTCCTTGTGTCCGGGCGCTCACCTCTTGCTCAGCTCCTTCAGGGCTCCGCTCCGGCACAGGCCCAGGTAGTCCCCCAGCAGCTTCAGCTGCTCCCGGCTCCTCCCGATGAGGCGCATCTGCTCCACGTGCTCGTACAGCGACGCGTTCACCAGCTGCAGGTTGATGAGGGGCTGGACCCGGATCTGTGTCAGGAACTTCAGGGCCTGCCTGCAGACCTGAGGACACCACCGGCCAGCGAGGGTGAGACAGGAGGGCCATTTCGTGAGCACCTGAGGTCGCCAGGCGCTGGGCCACCTACTCTCTCGCTCACCCCTCCAGCCACCTGCCGAGGGAAGCGGCACCATCTTCATTTTACAGACGAGGAAACTGAGGTTCAGAGAGAGGAAGTGACTTGGCCAAGGCCCACAGCTCAGATAAGTCAGGATTTGAACTCAGCTGATCTGGCTTCCAAACCCACTCTTCCCCCTTGGCACCAGCGGCTGCCTCTGCCTGACCACATGGGGACGGGAAGGAGGGTCCAGGCGTCTCTTCTCCTGGGCCTCACAGATCCTTCCCACTATTTCCTGGCCTCCCTGCCCCTGCCCCTTTTCTGCTGAAAGGAAACAGACATTACCCTGGGCCAACTCAGGAATCAGGTGACCGATCTGAGTCAGGCTCCAACCACAGGAAACCATGGATCAGATACAGCTTAACCAGAGGTTTCCTGAGCTTCTTCCGTCCTCACTAACAGCACCAACCAGGGCAGGGCCTCCCTCCAAGTCTCCAAGTGGAGTCGAGTGATCGATCTGGGTTTCTCCCACACGATAGACGTGGAAGGTTCTACCCTCAGCCCTGACCCTAACACCAAGTACTGAGCACCTATTATTTGCCAGACACTGGGCTAAGCACCTTGACCGCATCCTTTCTTCACCCTCACAACAACCCAGAGGGGAAGGTGTCATCATCCCCATTTTACAGATACGGAAACTGAGACTCAGAGGAACTGAAGTGACTGATTCAAGCCACCAGAAAGAAAGCAGAGCCCAGGTGTGAACGGAACCCTTGGCCTCCTCACTTACAAAGAGAAGCCCCTTCCCCTGCAGCTTCTTTGGGGAGGATAAGGATGGAGGAGCTGAGGTGTTCTCCACCATCAGTCACCCTGCAGTGCTTAGTCCGACTTTGGATCCTGGCTCCACCCCTTCTCAACTGTATGACCTCAAGAAACTTACTTAACCTCTCTGTGATTCAGTTTCCTCATCTGTAAAATGGGGGAAATAAAAGCACCTACTGCATGGGATTGAGTTTAGATTAAAAGAAAATCCAGGTAAGCAGCTCCTCGGTGAATGGGAGTTGCCATCAGACTCTGTGGGCGCCTGTGTGGTCCCGGCATCTGTCTACTGGCCCCGGGGGATGGGCCAGGCCCAGAGGAGACTGTCAGGCCAGGGGCTGCTCTACCGGCTTCCCCAGCACGTCTCACCTCACGGATATCTCCATTTTTTCGCATTTCCCAGAGCCCTGAGGAACCAGCCCCCAGCCCACAGACATCGCACTGGCAAAGGCCTGGTGAGTCAGTGACTCAGGTCAGACTGCAGTTGCCCAGCCCTGCCCACAACTCAGCCCCAGGCTTAGGGTGAGGCCCAGATGAAATAACATGCAGGAATGTGCGCTGAAAACTGCCAAGTACATAGACAGGCATGAGCTTTGAGCTCTCCTGGGACTGTTCCTCCCCTACGGGTGTGGAGGAGACAGACAATGGGAGAAGCCCCAGGCTTGGGCTGACATCCTGCCAAGTGCCAGCCAGGCCTTGCACAAGTGGGTCAGCCAGACAGTGAACAAGGGGCCCCTAACCTGCCAGCCTGCCACTTCCTATTCTGAACCTTCCTGTCTTTCCCAGGTCTGGCGTCTGAGAGAGTTGGATGCTTCCTGACCTTAGGTATGCCGAGGGAATTGTTAGAATTTTCTAGTTGGAAAAAGGAAGTGGCACCAAAATTATAGCAGTGAATAGGGAGATGGCTCAACAGGGGCATCCGGATGTTGTAAATGGTGAGAGTGTTTTATGACCAGAGGGTTCTTTGTATTTGTGGTCATCTTGAGGTTTAATTTTCTCCATGTAGTTAGTTAAATACTTAACGCTGAGGGCAGGGGTGAGGATGAGGTAACCAACAAAAAAGCCAAAGTGAGGCTAACGTAGCAGCTTCTCTAAGCTAATGTGGTCCAGTGGTGAAGGTTCTGTGCTTCCGATGCCGGGGGTGCGGTTCGATCCCTGGTGGGGAAAGTAAGATCCCATATGCAACACGGCCAAAAAAAGAGAAAGAGAACCAAAGCGAAGGTAACAGGTGTTTCCATCCCCAGTGGGTGGAGGTCAGGGTGGTACAGGTTCCGAGAATTATGTTCTCTGGGCTCTGATGGGGACATATGAGGAGACAGCATGGCTGGCAGGCCTGGGTCTTGAGAGAAGTAAACAGCTACTTCCTGTTTCTGTGTCTTGTCTCAGCAGAAATCTGTGCCTTTGGGAGAAAGCCAAGTCCGCACCTCTGGAGGCAGACCCTGACCGAATGAATTAGGGGCAGAAGGTGAGGCCTTAGGAAAGGGAAGGGGCACCATCTAAGAGACTGGTGGGTTCTGTTTCCTTTAGTCCTCACTGCCCGGAGACAGACACTGTAATTAACCCCCCTTCATGGACAAGGAGCCGGGTGGGCTGCCGTCTATGGGGTCGCACAGAGTTGGACACGAGGGAAGCAACTTGGCAGCAGCAGCAGCAGCATGGACAAGGAAGTGGGAAGTGGAAGAGTTTGCACAGGGTAACACAGCTATGTAAGTAGATGAGCTCAGCTGAAGAAGAGGAAAATCTGAAAGACTGCAGAAGACATCATATTTGAAGGCATTTGGTGAACATCAAAAAGTATCTAAGATGTAATACTAACTGAACAAACATGTTACAAAGCAGTATAAGCTCAGTATGACTCCAAAAGTAACAAAAAGTAGATGCTTGTATGCCTGGAAAAGGTTGACTGCTCCTAGGGGGAAGTGTACCAGCTGGCTGGCCCATTCATCCATCCATCATCCATCCATCCATCCATTATCTACCCATCTACATTCATCTATCCACCCATCTATACATCCATCCACATATCTACCATCCATCCATTCATATCCATCCACCAAGCCACCCCTCAACCCATGCATGCAACTACCCACCTAACCCATCCACCCATCCTCTATATCTAATCTGTTCTATCATTTCTGCCTATCTGTCTACGCTGGTGCTCTAAGCAGTTTTATCTGCACCCATGGGGAGCTACAGTGAACCATCCTGATTCCCACCTGAGGACCGAGGCAGGCATGGACAGAGCTCTGCCCAGGCGCTGTAGACCGGCACCAAATTACCTTCTTGGTCTGCTCCCCCACATCATGGAGCCTAACCTAGTGACCCTGGCTTCTCTAGAGCCAAACTCCCCCAGACATATGAACGGCAGCTGCAAACAGGAGCGACCCCTTCTCTGTTGCTCAGCAGCCCTGTATGGCCATGACTGGCTGGGTTCAAGACTTACCAGGCGCTTGGTGAGGTCCCAGTTGTGGATGATCCTGGCCGGGATCACTGAGGCATCGTCTTGATGGCAGATGTCACAGTAATAGAGGCCAGAGAAGGCACAGAGCTTGGGTCGCACAAATGAGAAGCCGATCTGCCGGGAGCAGCCTGGGGAGAGGAACGGGGGGAGGGTGAGCAGCAGTGGGGCCAGAGTCAGCTCGTGAGCAACACAGTAGCTGCCGAGGCAAAGGGCCTACCGGCTAGGGAATGCAGCCAGGTTAGAAAGGAGAGCATGAAGATAAAAACAGCTGCCATTCACATTCCCACCAATCAGAATCAACTCTGGTAATTAACCTTTACGACAAAACTCTGTAAGAATTATTGTCACTGTTTCCCAGCTGTAGAAACTGATACACAGAGAGGTTAGGAAACCTGCCCACTCACACCACGACTGGGTGCACAGCTGGAGTCAAGTTTGGGTCAGGTTGGAGCAGAGCCCGCGTTCTCTTATTCCTAACTGCCTCTGTTCAATGTTTCTATGGCTTATCCACCAATCCCAGCCTCTGCTAAGCTCACCCCTCCACTGGGGCCCAGAAATGGAAGCAGGGAGTCAAGGTCTCGGCAAGGAGCTGGGGACACGGGGCTGGACACAAAGGTGGTGGACATGGCCTGGTGCCAGCTTGAAGCCAGGGCCTGTTACCTCAGGATGGGGTGCAGGGACCAGCTTCAGCCCCTCTGTTGGAGGCCCCCAAAGCAGGGGGCAGAGGGAATCAAAGTAGGGTGTGCCCAGGGCACCAGAGGCAGGGCTCAAATCCTGAGCACAGGCCCTGCCTCCTACAGGGCCAGGGGGAGTCCCTTCAGCCTCCTGGATACTAGGAGGGCTGGTTCTTCGGTGTATGGGCTGTCTCATTCTGACCCTCACTGAATTTTTGCAAGGTTCCAATTCAGCTACTATTTGCTACTTTGTGGGGTTATTACAAAGTTTAAATGAGGTTTTGAAAGTAAACTATGAGATAGATACAAGCCAGGTGTCAGAGGCCAGTGGCCCGGCCACAGAGCTCTGTGGGCAGAAAGAAGCTCTCCAGTTTCAGTCTGGCTGGCTGGGGGCTGGCGGAGGTGGGGAAGATAGTGGTGGCAGGTGCAGGGAAAGCTGCCTGCTAGCATCCAAATCTCCAGTGGGGAAGCCCTCCTCCTAGTCCTGGGGGCCTGGCCTCCTCTTTGAACCTGGAGCCCGTGGATTAAAGGGCAAAGTGTGAGTGTTAGGGGCTGGCAGGTGGGGGAGGGGGGTGAGGGGTGAACAGGGGCTTGAAGACTTTTTTCTGCAAGAAGCTCTGCTCTGCATAGCTTCTCCATCCTCCGGGGCTGGGGGCGGGGGAGGGGGATCAACCGCAGACCACTTCCTTCAGATGTTTGAAGCAGGCTTTCCCCTCCAGTCCCACACGCTCCACCCCGACGGGACAGCTCCTAGACCACGCGGAGCTGCGTCTCTCTGTGCGGCAGGGCCACCTCCTCACAGTTCAGCTGGAGGGCCTGGGCTGAAGGAAATGGGGGGTCTGGACCAGGGAGAAGACCTAAAAATGGGACGTGAGCAAGGGAAAATCATGCAGCCTTGAAAGCATGGGAGTGGAGAGGCCCTGTGGGCGCCTGGCTAAGAGCACAGGTTCTGGGGCCATTAAGTCCTCTTCCGGCTCCACCATCGCTCACTGTGTGAACCTAGGACAGGTACTCAACAGTCCTGTGACTCAGTTTCCTCAGCTATAAATAGAGACAAATCCCAACGGGGCTGTTGTGAGGATTAAATGAGACAATCCAAAGAAAGCATCTGGCCCAGCTGCCTGGCATGGAAGGACTGGATCTGATGATGCTAATGACACAGCAGATGTACTGATGCAGAAGAATGTGCATAACATATTCCTAACTGGATTAAAGCCAAGCTGCAGAACAATAGATACAGCTGAGCTGTCTAGAATCATGGCCACAAGCCAAAGGTGTCCATTTCAATATATTATTAAAAGGGATTTCCCAGGTGGCTCAGTGGTAAAGAATCTGCCCGCTAATGCAGGAGACCCAGGAGACGTGGGTTCGACCCTTGGGTCAAGAAGATCCCCTGGAGGAGGAAATGGCAACCCACTCCAGTATTCTTGCCTGGGAAATTCCATGGACAGAGGAGCCTGGTAGGTTGCAGTCCAAGGGATTGCAAAGAGTCAGACATGACTGAGCATGCACACACATATATTATTAAAGGCAAATGAAAATTCAGTTCCTTCCACACCAGGAAGCCACACGAAGTATACATGGCTTGTAGCTACGTGACTGGATGGCACAGATTCTAGAACATTGTCATCGTCACAGAAAGTTCTGTTGGCCAGCAAGTAGCATGAGCCTATTTTTGTAATTAAATACCTGTGTACACTTGTAAAAGCTTGCAAAAATATCTGAAGCCCTGGCTCCAGAAGAATATGATACGATCGTGGAACAGCTTAATTTGGTGCAACATCCCCAAGGCATTATGGGGGCGCCTGTGGGGAGCAGGAAGGAGTGCAGAGCCCAGAGCAGAAACCCCAGTGCGGGCAGGCGGGAGGTGGGGGACAGGGAGTCAGCACCTGCACAGAAGCAGCCCTGGGAGTCGAGGCCTTTCTCTGTGGGGATGGCCACCAGGTACTGCAGCAGGAAGCCGTTCTCCCGCGTGGCAAACTTCAGCACCTCCTGACAGCTTTCATCCAGACTGCCGCCCAGGGTCACTGCCTCCTCGGCCGATTCCAGGTAGGACGCCAGGACCTTGCGTAGCACGTCCCTCCACAGGGCAGCCTCCTCGGCATTCCCGGCCTGCAGCTTCAGGATGGCCTTGGCCGTAATGATTTTGAAGAAGGCTGGGCCCCCGAGGCTCGTGTCCGGCAGGATATCTCGGATGGTCTCGACTCCGTGGCTGTCACTTAACATCTTCTCGTTGTTCCTCACGCGGAAGCACTTGAGGGACTCCAAGGACAGGGAAAAGATATAGGGCATCCATGTGCGGTCCGTGTACAGATAGAGAAGGGACTCTTTGATAGCGTCAGGCTCAGGCACCTGGGAGAAGGACCAGTTGAACTGCAGGCCCTGGGGGGTTTCAGCCTCTGTGTGCAGGTCCGAGGGGGCGGGGTGGCCACCCTGGGAGGCCTCTGGAGGGTCTTCGGGCTGCTCCGGGTACTGGATGGTCACCCACTCCTCCTCCTGCAGAGGCCGGCACTTCTGCAGCACCTCGCGCACCCGGTCCAGCCAGTCCTCGGCTTCATCCCGGGACGAGGCGCGCAGGGTCAGCTTCTTGCCGGAGAAGAGCAGCTCGAAGCGGCCGTCACTGTGGGCTGGCCCCACAGACTCGCAGCGCAGCAGTGAGCAGGTGTCCACGCAGGTGCGCTCCTTGCCACTCAGGTAGAGGCGCAACTCCAGTGGGGAGAGCTCGCAGAAGAGTTCCTTCCAGATGCCCATGGCCCCCCGCCGCTCCACCGTGCCCAGCTTCAGGAGCCCCCGGAATGGGTTGGACAGCCCTGCAGGCAGAAAGAGGCACTTTAGATGATAGGCCTGGCCCTTTGTCACCCTGGATAATCTCCGGGGCCTGAGTCCTGTCCTGGGTGTGGACTCCGTGACCACCTGGAGAACACAGGCCACCGCCAGCTGGATGGGAACGTATTTTGAGAGCCTCCCTCCCACCCTCGCCCCGGCTGATGACTGTGTTCTTGAATTTCACTGAGAAAATAAAAGCACTTCAACAATCACCTCCATGAGCGCTTCACTACACCCTCCCCTTCCAGCATCTGCAGCCACACTCTGAGCCCCGTCGCTGGGGATGAACTGACTGTGCTCCTGAGGCCACCCTCCCATCTGTGCAATTGCGCAGGGGTCCCCCCACCACCACCCCGCCTGCTCAAGGACAAGGACGTCTCTCCAGCAATCTTTTCTGCCCCTCCTGCATCACTGTCTTCTCCCTCTCTCCTGGATCATTCCCACCAGCCCACAAACACGCTGTTATTTCTCCCAGCATTAAAAATATCTCTCGACTCTGCTCACATCTCTAATTACCACCCTGGGTCTCTGTCCCCTTTACAGAAACCCCCCTGAGGAGGTGTGGGAATGTCTCTGGGTCCCCCTCCTTCTGTTCTTTCTCGAACCTCCTCCGAGCAGCCTTCTGTCCCGAGTCCACAGAACCTGCCCTTGGGAAGGCTACCAGGCCCTCCTGTTGCCAAGTCCAAAGCCTAGTCGTTGGTCCCCATCTGGCCTGGCCCATCAGCATCACTGTGCACAGCAGAGCCCCCCTTTCCTGGGGTCTTCTCTGCTGTCACTGGCCCCCCTCTCCTGTCTCCCTGATGCTCCCTCCTCTCACTGGCCTCTTCATGGAGGCCCTGGGCTCGGCCCTGGTTCTCTCCTCTACTAATACCCACTTTTCCTAGCTGATCTTCCCTGGTCTTGGGGCTTTATGCCAACAACTTCTCAGTTTTTATCTCCAGCCTGGACCTCACCCTTGAGCTTTAGATTCCGATCTCCATCTGCTCCGTGTATGTCTAATAGGCTTCTCAAAGTTGACACGTCCAAAAACGTGTTCCTGATTCTCCCACTCCAAACCCACTTCTCTCCTGATGTTCTTCATCTAGTAAAATGGCAAACTTCATCCTCCCAGATGCTTGGGCTAAAAACTTTGGAGCTATCCTTGATATTTTTTTTCCCTTTCACACCCCACATCTAATCTATCAGCAAATCCTCTTGGTATATCCAGAGCCTTCCTCCACTTCTCACCTCCTCCAACACTACCACAGGGGATTGGTTCACCATCATTCCTGGCCAGGCTTATGGCTGTGGCCTCCTGACTGGTCTATGTCCCTCTGAAGTGCCTCAAGAAATGAGCCAGGATGACTCCCCCAGAGAGTCCCCCAAGTCAGATCGCGTCTCTCTCAGAGCAAAAGCCAATGTCCTTACTGTGGCCCATGAGGCCCCCCATCACTCTGACCTCATCTCTAGCCACCCCCCTCCCATCTCCTCTGTTCCAGCTACTCTGGTCTCTGCTGCTTACTGGACACATCAAGTATGTTCCTGTTGCAGGGCCTTTGCACACGTTCTCTCTGCTTGAAATACAACGATCGCCTCATGCCTCTCTTCCCACCTTTCAAGCCTCCTCAAATGTCACCTAATTTGTGCGGGCTTCCTTGGCCAGCCTTTACTCATTTATTTACTTTCTGGCCGTGCTGTGCAGCTTGCAGGGTCTTCATTCCCCGAACAGGGACTGAACGTGGGCCCCAGCAGTGAAAGTGTGGACTCCTAACCACTGGACCATGAGGGGAGTCCCCGGCCGTCCTTTATGAAATCGTACCCTGCCCACCTCCCGTTTACTATTCCCCACAGGAATGATCACCCGCCCCGACTATACGCTGACTTGTTCATCTGCTTATTTCCTGTCTCTCACGCTAGAATATAACTCCCATGAAGATAAGGACCTGGCTTGGTTTCCTGTCGTGTCCCCAGCACCTAGAATAGTACCTGGCACATCGCAGGTGCCCAATAAGTATCTGTTGAGTAGGGAGTGTGTGTACTACACACAGCCCAAGGCTCCCTGATCTTCCTGGGGTTGGGGGGGGGGGCGGCTAGCCATCTTCCTGAAAAAGGGGGTCCAAAGGACACACAATTCTCTCTCCCAGCTTGGACTAGCCTTAGAGATTTCAAACCACTGTGCAGGGCCTTCCTATCCTTCCGGGTACCTGATCACGCAGGCATAAAGCACACCTTCTCTGGTATGGTTGTAACCATTACATGGGCTGGAAGAAAAACCTAAGAGGAGGTGGCATGGAAACCAGGGCTGTGCCAGACATAAAAATTAGGTTATGGTTATTTAATGCTTTATGGAATTTCATAGGGTGTGGGGGTCAAGCTGGCCTCCTTGTAAACTGCACACAGAGGACACGGAACAAACTGCAGATCTGATAAACCCCACCAGAGCTGCTAAATAAACCATCTGAGAGAAGGGCCTTAGGGAGGAGCAGTTGAAACATCTGAGCCTTCAAGAGGTGGGGCTTTCGTTCTGGGCTCCAGACAGAGTCCAGAGGCCTATATACTCATAAGATTATCTTATGTATCTTACATATAATCTTATGTATAATCATTAAGATTTATAGGAGAGTTTCAGGGAAGTTATTTTCCATTTTCGTGTATGAAACAGCATTCATGTACTCTGCAGGCCGTTTTGAGCATTACTTTCTTAAGATTTTAAGAGTGGATGTATGTATCTGTGTGGCTGATTCACTGTGCGGTACACCTAAAACTAACAAGACAGAGTAAATCAACTATATTCCAATAAAAATTTTAAAAAAGATCTTATGAGAAAATACAGTACTCTTCCTGAAATGCCTTCCTGAATTACTCTGCAAGGGTGTTCCTTATTACATTTTGGGATAAGGTTTTTCTTGGGAGAAGATGCCGCCCAATTGGTTACGCAAGAGAGGACTTAAAAACTGTTCTCCGAAAGGCACTGCTCAGGCGCAGTGCGGCACCGGGACGCCCGCTGAGCTGCCTACCCATCTGCCGGCGATGCACCACCCTGAAGTTCCTGTGATCCGGCGGCGCCGGGGCAGCCCTGCTTCTCTCGCTTCCTGGGGAAGGCGCGCAAGCTTTGTCTAAGGCCTCCATGGAGCAGCTTCGTCTTGGTTCTTGCGCAAGGAGGCCAGGCCTTGCCTCGGGAATCCCTCTGGGAGAAGCTGTGGTGGCATCAGAAGGACTCCCTCTGGGCTGCTCCCGGGGAGGCCGGTAGAAGTCATCTTCTGAGATCCAGCTCTTGCTTTTCTATTGGGAAAGAAGGAAAGGCAGGTTTGTTTGTTTTTAAAAGCACCTTTATTGAGACATGATTCACACCATAACATTAAACCATTTAAAGTGTATACTTCAGGGACTTCCCTGGCAGTTCAGTGGTTACAACTCCAGCCCTTCCACTGCAGGGGGAGTGGGTTCCATCCCTGATTGGGGAACTAAGATCTAACATGATGTGAACAACAAAAAAAAGTGTGTAATTCGGTAGTTTTAGCATACTCACGGAGTTGTGCAACCATCACCACAATTTATGTTTAGAACATTTTCATTGTTCCATAAGGAAACCCCATCCGCAGCCACTCCCTGTTTCCCCTCAGCCACTCCAGTTCCAGGCAATCAATAATCTACTTTCTGTTTCCATGTGTGAGGACTCGGTCGTGTCCAACTCTTTGTGACCCCATGGACTGTAGCCTGCCAGGCTCCTCTGTCCATGGGATTCTCCAGGCAAGAATACTGGAGTGGCTTGCCATTTCCTCCTCCAGGGGATCTTCCTAACCCAGGGATCAAACTCACCTTTCTTGTGTCTCTGCATTGCAGACAGATTCTTTACCCCTGCGCCACCTGGGAAACCCCCTGTTTCCTTAGGTTGGCCCATTTTGAATATGTGTAAATGAAACTTTATGACATGTGGTCTTTTGAAACTGGTTTCCCTGGTGGCTCAGAGGTTAAAGCATCTGCCTGGAATTCAGGAGACCCGGGTTCGATCCCTAGGTCGGGAAGATCCCCTGGAGAAGGAAATGGCAACCCACTCCAGTACTCTTGCCTGAAAATCCCATGGAGGGAGGAGCCTGGTGGGCTACAGTCCATGGGGTCACAAAGAGTCGGACACGACTGAGTGACTTCACTTTCACTTTCTTTCCCTTAGCATGATGTTTTCAAGGTTTATCCATGTCCTGGCATGTATCATTACTTCATTCCTTTTTATTACCAATTAATATTCCAATTATAGATTTATCATGTTTTATATATCCGCTCCTCAGAAGATGGACATATGAGTAGTTTTCTACTTTTTGACAATTATGAATAATGCTGCAGAGAACCTTGCTGTGTAAGTTCTTCTGTGGACGCATGTTTTCTACTCTCTAGGCACACACCTCGGAGTGGAATTAATGGATAATACGATAACAAAAAATACCTTAATGACCCAGATAACCACGATGGTGTGATCACTCACCTAGAGCCAGACATCCTGGAATGCAAGTCAAGTGGGCCTTAGGAAGCATTACTACAAACAAAGTTAGTGGAGGTGATGGAATTCCAGCTGAGTTACTTCAGATCCTAAAAGATGATGTGTGAAAGTGCTGCACTTAATATGCCAGCAAATGTGGAACACTCAGCAGTGGCCACAGGACTAGAAAAGGTCAGTTTTCATTCCAATCTCAAAGAAAGGCAATGCCAAGAATGTTCAAAGTACTACACAATCGCACCCATCTCACACACTAGCAAAGTAATGCTCAAAATTCTCCAAGCCAGGCTCCAATAGTACGTGAACTGAGAACTTCCAGGTGTTCAAGCTGGATTTAGAAAAGGCAGAGGAACCAGAGATCAAATTGCCAATATCTGGTGGATCATCGAAAAAGCAAAAGAATTCCAGAAAAACATCTGCTTCATTGACTATGCTAAAGCCTTTGACTGTGTGGATCACAACAAATTGTGAAAGATTCTTTAAGACACGGGAATACCAGATCATCTTACCTGCCTCCTGAGAAACCTGTATACAGGTCAAGAAGCAACAGTTAGAACCGGACATGGAACAACAGACTGGTTCCAAATCGGGAAAGGAGTATGTCAAGGCTACATATTGTCACTCTGCTTATTTAACTTATATACAGAGTACATCAAGAGAAACGCTGGACTGTATGAAGCACAAACTGGAATCAGGACTGCTGGGAGAAATATCAATAACCTCAGATATGCAGATGATACCACCCTTATGGCAGAAAGCTAAGAGGAATTAAAGAGCCTCTTTTTGAAAGTGAAAGAGAGTGAAAAAGCTGACTTAAAACTCAACATTCAAAAAATGAAGATGATGGCATCTGGTCCCATAATTTCCTAGCAAATAGATGGGCAAACAGTGGAAACAGTGACAGTCTTTATTTTCTTGGGCTGCAAAATCATTGCAGATGATGACTGCAGCCATGAAATTAAAAAGACGCTTGCTCCTTGAAAGAAAAGCTATGACCAACCTAGACAGCATATTAAAAAGCAGAGACATTACTTTGCCAACAAAGGTCCGTCTAGTCAAAGCTATAGTTTTTCCAGTAGCCATGTTATGGATGTGAGAGTTGGACCATAAAGAAAGCAAGAAAGCTGAGTGCCGAAGAATTAATGCTTTTGAACTGTGGTGTTGGAGGAGACTCTTGAGAGTCCCTTGGACTGCAAGGAGATCCAACCAGTCAATCCTAAAGGAAATCAATCCTGAATATTCATTGGAAGGATTGATGCTGAAGCTGAAGCTCCAATACTTTGGCCACATGATGCGAATAACTGACTCATTAGAAAAGACCCTGAAGCTAGGAAAGATTGAAGGTGGGAAGAGAAGGGGACGACAGAGGATGGGATGGTTGGATGGCATCACAGACTCAATGGACATGAGTTTGAGGAAGCTCTGGGAGTTGGTGATGGACAGGGAAACCTGGCATGCTGCAGTCCACAAGGTCACAAAGAACTGGACACAACTAAGCAACTGAACTCAACTGATGATAACTACGTCTAACATTTGAGGAATTTCCAAACTGTTTTCCTAGGTGGCTGTACCATTTTACCTTCCCACCAGCAAGGTATGAGGGCTCCAATTTTTCCACATCCTCTCCATCATTATTATCTGTACTTTTGATTATAGTCAGATGAATGTATGGCTATAATATGAAGTGCAAACTTATGGCTTTGATTTGCATTTCTCTGATGTCTGAAAACACTGGGCATGTTTTCATATGCTTATTGGTCATTTGTAAATTTTCTTTGGAGAAAGGTCTATTCAAATCCTTTGCCGATTTTCAAATTGGTTTATTTGTTCTTTTGTCGTGTAATGGGTTGAATTGTGTGTGTCCCCCCCCCAACCCTGAAAAAGATATGCTGGAATCCTACCCCCCAGGACCTTAGAACATGACCTTACTTGAAAGTAGCGTTGTTGCAAATGTGTTAAGATGAGGTCATACTGGGTTACGGTGGGCCCTTCATCCAATGTGACCGATCTACTTATAAAAGGAGAAAAGAGAACACACAGAGAACACCAAGTGAAGCCAGAGATACAGAGGGAGAACCCCGTGTGATGACAGAGGCAGGGCCTGCAGTGATGTGTCTCCAAGCCAGGGAATGCCCAAGGCTGCTGCTGACACTACAAGCCGAGAGAAAGGCGTGGAACAGATTCTTTCTCAGAATCTCCCGAAGGAACCAACCCTGCCAGCATCTGGACTGTGAACTTCTGGCCTCCAGAACCATCAGATTCACCAGTTCCCCCTTATCTATGGTTTCAATCACCCACAGCCAACTATATTTTCCACAAAAACATTAAGTGGCAAATTCCAGAAATAAACAATTCACAAGTTTTGCACTGTGACCATTCTGAGTAGTGTGATGAAACCTCTCATCCTCCTTCTCCATCCTGCCTGGGACGTGTGAATCACCCCTTTGTCCCACCATTAGTCACTTCGTTAGTAGCCCTCTTGGTTATCAGATCGCCCACTGTGACATCGCAGTGCTTGTGTTCATGCAACCCTGATTTACTTAATAATGGCCCCAAAGCACAAGACGAGTGATGCTGGCAATTCGGATCTGCCAGAGAAGCCGTAAAGTGCTGTCTTTAAGTAACACAGTAAAAGTTCTCGACTAAATAAGGAAAGAAAGAAATGATATTCAAAAGTTAAGATCTGTGGTAAGAAAGAGTCTTCTATCTGTGAGATGATGAAGAAGGAAAAATAAATTTGTGCCAGCTTTGTTGCTGCACCTCAAACTACAGAAGCTATACCCACAGCATGTGAATAAGTGCTTAAAGTTAAGATGGAAAAGGCATTACATTGGTACAATAAGATATTGGGGGGCTGAGAGGTCACATTCACGTAACTTTTGTTACAGAACACTGTTTTACTTGCTCTATTTTCTTATTGTTATGTTAATCTCTTACTCTGCCTAATTTTTTTAATAGATTTTTTTGATGTGGGCCATTTTTAAAGTCTTTATTGAGTTTGTTACAATATTGCTTCTGTTTTCTGTTTTGATTTTTTGATCACCAGGCATGTAAGACCTTAGCCTCCCAACCAGGGATTGAACCTGCACCCCCTGCGTTGGAAGGTGAAATCCTAAGCGCTGGACCACTAGGGATGGCCCTTACTGTGCCTAACTTATAAATTAAACTTTATCATTGGTATGTGTGTATGGGAAAAAATATAGTATATATAGGATTTGGTACTATCCACAGTTTCAGGCATCCACTGGGGATCTTAGAACATATCCCTGGGGATAAGGGGTAACCACTATAATACATTTCTGTGGTTGCAAGCCATCTAGTTTATAGTCCTTTGTTACAGAAGCTGCTGCTGCTGCTAAGTTGCTTCAGTCGTGTATAACTCTGTGTGACCCCATAGATGCCAGCCCACCAGGCTCCCCTGTCCCTGGGATTCTCCAGGCAAGAACACTGGAGTGAGTTGCCATTTCCTTCTCCAATGCGTGAAAGTGAAAAGTGAAAGTGAAGTCACTCAGCCGTGTCCGACTGTTAGGGACCCCACGGACTGCAGCCTACCAGGCTCCTCCATCCATGGGATTTTCCAGGCAAGAGTACTGGATTGGGATGCCACTGCCTTCTCCGGTTACAGAAGCCCTAGGAAGCAAATACTAGTTGCAAGGTTTCTAAGTTCGGGGTACTAGGCCCATATCAGATACATGATCTGCAAATCATTTCTCCAGTTCTGTGAGTTACCTTTTAACTTTCTTGATAGTGCCCTTTAAGGCTTCCCTGGTGACTCAGAGGTTAAAGCGTCTGCCTGCAATGCGGGAGACCGGGTTCAATCCCTGGGTTGGGAAGATCCCCTGGAGACGAGAAT
The DNA here is from genome assembly GCF_032405125.1 of Capricornis sumatraensis. Classification (NCBI taxonomy): domain Eukaryota; kingdom Metazoa; phylum Chordata; class Mammalia; order Artiodactyla; family Bovidae; genus Capricornis; species Capricornis sumatraensis. The sequence continues at coordinate 95,235,084 of NC_091076.1, forward strand.
GGCAACCCACTCCAGTATTCTTGCCTGGAGAATCCCGTGGATGGAGGAGCCTGGTAGGCTACAGTCCACAGGGTCGAAAAGAGTCAGACACGGCTGAGCGACTTCACTTTCACTTTTCACTTTCTTTCTTTAAGGCAGAAAATTTTTAAATTTTGATGAAGACCAATTTATCTGTTTTTTCTTTTGTCTCTATGCTTTTGGTATCACACTTAAGAACCCACTGCCTGGGCCTGCCCTGGTGGACCAGTGGTTCAACCCTTGGTCAGGGAACTAAGATCTCCTGTGCCATGGGGCAACTAAAGGCAGCATGCCACAACTAGAGAGCCCCCATGCTGCAGTGAACAGCCTGCATGCGGCAATGAAAGGATTCCACGTGCTGTGGCTAGGACCCGATGCAGCCAAATCAATAAACACATAAACATTAAAAAAAAAGCAATTATTGCCTAAGCCAAGGTTACAAAGATTTACTCCTATGTTTTCTGCAAAGGGGTTTACAGGTTTAGCTTTTATCCCTAGATCTGTGATCAATTTTGAGTTAATTTTTGTATATGATGTGAGGAAAGGATCCACCTTTATGCATGTGGATATCCAGTTGTCCCAGCACCATTTGTTAAAGGGATGTTGAATTTTTCAGCGCTGCTTGTAGGGTTTGAGATGGAGGAGGCATGGGCAGGCAAGACCCAGAGATATCACTAGCTCCTCTGCGTCTACTTCCCATTTCTGAGCAGGTCCCCAAGGCTCCAGGCAGCCAGGCCATGCCCCTTCCCTTCTGCTGCTATCTCCCTGAATCTGATGTTGCTCACTGGGCTGACGGAAGTGCGGTGGGGGTCAGGAGGCTCGTGGGAATGAATTCTGGCGCTTTCTCTTCACTATTTCAAGTGCTCCCTGTCTTTTTGTGCCTAAGCGTCATGGGAGAGCAGAGGCAAGGAAGCTGGCTGGATGCCCTCAGTGGCTGTCTACACAGAGGAAGTGAGTCACCCAAGGGCTGCAACCAGCCCAGTTGTTGTGTTAAGTGCCAAAAACCTCACCCTAATGTTGCTATTTCCAACCCCTAAATTAACACTGCCCTCCCCACTCCCACAGACAGGGAAGGGGAGCGGGGCTGGAGCTGCCCAGAATGTCAGAAGGATTGGTTTGAACAGCTTAATCCATTCAGATGCTGTCAAGTTCCTTAAGCCAAGAGTGGTGAGTTCTGAGTCAGGAGCTTGGTGGCAGGGAGGCTCACAGAGCTTGGCTTCCAAAGCTTCTTCCAAAACCCTCAGAACCAGCAGGTGCTTCCTTCTGCCAGTGACAGGACAATGTGTCAATCAGGGTGACTGCCAGGGACCACTCACAACTCAGGATCCTGAACAAAGCCTGTCTAAGTCATCAAGACCCAGGGGAACTCCCCAAGGAAAATGAGCTGCAGGAGCAATCCCGTGGCCATCCAGGGAAATTCCTGGAGCCTGGCGCACACAACCTGGGAAACCCTTATGGGAGAGACCACTCTTCCTTAAGACTCAGCTCAGAGGTCATTCATCACCTCCTGGAAGCTGTCCTTACTCATCCTCAGCCTACACCCCCTCCAAACCACCCCCAGGTAGGTTTGAGATCCCTTCTGGGCTCCTATGGCATTTTACGCTTACCTCCATCCTAGCACCTGCAAAGCTGTTTGGAATGGTCATTCTTTGTGCCTGGTACAGAATTATAAAAGATGAGGGGGGTACTTCCCTAGTGGTCCAGTGGCTAAGACTCTGCACCTTCTAAGCAGGGGACCTGGGTTCAATCCTCGGTCAGGGAACTAGATTCCACATGCCACAACTAAAGATCCCACATGCTGAAACTAAGACCTGATGCAGTAACTAAGACCCAACACAGTAAAAAAAAAATATATATGTATATTTACATATATTATATATATTTACATATATTATATATATATTTATATATATTTTAAAGATAAGGTGGGAATTCCCTGGTGGTCCAGTGATTGGAATTGGTGCTTTTCACTGCTGAGGGCCCAGGGTTCAGTCCCTAGTTGAGGAATTAAGATCCCACAAGTCACAGGCATAGCATGGTTCCCCCAAAAACCCAAAAAGATGAGGGAATAAATCTTGACTGTCCAAATGTTTTCAATGTAAAATAACAAAGGTGGGGTGAGGAAACAAGGAAGGAGACAGATGTGGATTTTGTGACGCTGTATGCTGCTATACCATACAACTGCGCTTATTTCACATGCTAGCAAGGTTATGTTCAAAATCTTTCAATGTAGCTGCATGAACCGAGAACTTCCAGATGTACAAGCTGGGTTTCAAAGAGGCAGAGGAGCCAGAGAGCAAATTGCCAACATTTATTGGATGGACTTTTGCCTGGAAAATCCCATGGATGGAGGAGCCTGGTAGGCTGCAGTCCATGGGGTTGCTAGAGTCGGGCACGACTGAGCGACTTCACTTTCACTCTTCACTCTCATGCATTGGAGAAGGAAATGGCAACTCACTCCAGTGTTCTTGCCTGGAGAATCCCAGGGACAGGGGAGCCTGGTGGGCTGCCGTCTATGGGGTCGCACAGAGTCGGACACGACTGAAGTGACTTAGCAGCATTGGATGGAAAAACATCTACTTCTGCTTTGCCGACTATGCTGAAGCTTTTGAATGTGTGGATCACAGTAAACTGGAAACTTCTTAAAGAGACTGGAGTGCGAGACCACCTGACCTGCCTCCCAGGAAACTTGTACGCAGGTCAAGGAGCAACAGTTAGAACTGGATACACAACTGACTGGTTCACAACTGGCAAAGGAGTGAGTCAAGGCTGTATATTGTCACCCTGAGTACATCAGGCGAAATGCTGGACTGGATGAATCACAAATTGGAATCAAGATTGCTAGGAGAAATATCAACAACCTTAGACATGCAGACAATACCACTCTAGTGGAAGAAAGTGAAGAGGATAAAGAGCCTCTTGAAGAGGGTGAAAGAGGAGAGTAAAAAAGCTGGCTTGAAATTCAACATTCAAAAAACTAAGATCATGGCACCAGGTCCCATCACTTCATGGCAAATAGAAGGGGAAAAAGTGGAAGCAGTGACAGATTTTATTTTCTTGGGCTCCAAAATCACTTTGGACAGCGACTGCAGCCATGAAATTAAAAGACATTTGCTCCTTGGCAGGAAAGCTATGACAAACCTAGACAGCATATTAAAAAACACAGACATCACCTTGCCGACAAAGGTCTGTATAGTCAAAGCTACTGTTTTTCCAGTAGTTACGTATGGATGTGAGAGCTGGACCATAAAGAAGGCTGAGTGCCAAAGAACTGATGCTTTCAAATAGTGGTGCTGGAGAAGATTCTTGAGAGCCTCTTGGACTGCATGGAAATCAAACCAGTCAATCCTAAAGGAATTCAGCCCTGAACACTGATTGGAAGGACTGCTGCTGAAACTGAAGCTCCAGTACTTTGACCACCTGATGCGAAAAGCCAACTCATTGGAAAAGATCCTGATGCTGGGCAAGAGAAAAAGGCAAAAGGAGAAGGGGGCAGCAGAGGTGAGGTGGTTGGAGAGCATCGCCAATGCAATGGACTTGAATCTGAGCAAATTCCCAGAGATGGTGGAGGACAGAGGAGCCTGGCACACTGCAGTCCATGACTTAGTGACTGAGCAATAACATGCTCACTGGTGAGGGCCTCTCTCTCCAGGGAGGAGAGGGACACTGCTGGGAAGTGTCCACACATGGCCCAGTGACCACAGGCTGCCCACCAGGAAATAAGACTCTGGGGAAAAGCTTTTGTTCTCTTAAGCAACAGAGAAAAACAGTGGGAACACTGGGTCCTTGGAGCTTCTGCACATGAGCCTGGACTGAGCTCTATAGCTGTGCCCCACTCCAGGATCCTGAGTTATTACAGGGAGGGGGAAGCACACCACTGTGCCCCTCCCCCCACCACCTTCCTGCCTCCTGCTCACTCAGGGCCCCGCATCTGGCCCGTTCCCTTGTGGGGGGAGATCACCATTGACCCAGGATCTAAGCCAGAGCAGCACCTGCCACCAGCACCCAAGACGGAAGAATGCCACGTGGAGTTACTACAGGTACCAGGATGCTACGTACAACAGCTGAATCCCTGAGAGGGGTCTGGCAGAGGGGTGAGATGTCAGGTCTCTAGACCACGTTCAAAACATCCCTTTTGTTCAGTCTGTCCTCATCCTGTCAGGTAAAAGGACTGCCTGTAGCCTGACTTGTCAGTGGTCCCTGAAGGGAGTGATTAGAGCCAAGTCTTAGAAGTCAGACTGTCCTCTGGGAGTCAAACTGAGAAACCAACTCACGACCTTCCAGATGCCACATACGCAGAGTCACTCCAGTCCTTCCCAGCACTCAACACAAGTGTAATTACGATGCAGATGGCCTTTGTCTAACCCAGTGTCTGTCTCCAGAGAGCAGGGCCTCTGTCATGCTCCATCACCCTACCAAGCGTAGTGCTGGGCCCATAGCTGGGGTTCTGAATAAAATTAATTAAAAACAAAGTTTTAAAGCAAGGCTGAATGGCTCTCGGATAAACAGCAATGACTAAGTGACGGCAGCAGAGAAAGAGTCGAATCCCAGGGGCAGCACAGGGACTGTCTCCTGGGCAAGGGGGACGGATGGGCACACAGCTGCCCCCTGGGGACAGGCCCCGGGAGGGACCAGCATCTTACACTGGGCTCGGCCTCTGGTGCCCTGATGCCGTGTTCCCCAAGCAACCCTCCAGCAACCAGACTGCCCTGAGGCTGGCCAGGAGGCAGCGGGTGACCTGGTTGGACTGACCTGCCTGCCCCATGCACCCAGTGGAGCATTCCTCCATGTAAACTTACAAGCTGGCATCTTGAGAGTCTTTGGAGGACTTAACAACTATTCACCGATACCTACTCTCTCTCAGGTACAGTACTCAGAGCTAAGGGACCAGGCATGGTCTTCTGTATCATGCAGATAATATTCTAGACAGAAATAAGGCAATAAACGAGTAGACAAAGAATCTAACCAAGTGAAGAGTGCCATAGAGTGAAGCAGGTGAGAGGGAAAGAGAGTCACTGGGGAGGGGGCTTTTGAAACAGGGTTGTCAGGGAAGGTTGAAAGGACACTGAGGAAAAGCAGCGAGATGGGAAACAGTTCAAGCAGAGGGGACTGCAAACGTGAAAGCTGCAGGGACTTCCCCGGTGGGCCACTGGTTAAGAATCCAGCTGCCAATGCATGGGACACAGGTTCGATCTCTGGTCCAGGAACTAAGATCCCACATGCCACAGGGCAACTAAGCCTGCAAACCACAACTACTGAAGCCTGACAGCCTAGGGCCCGTGTTCCACAAGAGAAGCCACCGCAGTGAGAGGCCCGTGCACTGCAGCAAAGAGTAGCCCCCGCTCACCGCAACTAGAGAAAAGTCTGTGTACGGCAACGAAGACCTAGTACAGTCAAAAATAAATAAGTAACCCCTTATTTTTAAAAATGTAAAAGCCAGGGCTGGAAGGTGCTCGGTTTGTGAGCAGCTGCATGGAGGCTGGGGTGGCGTTTGGGGGAGGTGTCAAAACTTGGTGAGCACAGGAAGATTTTTGTTGACAAAGCAAGCTGTCCCGTCCAACCAGCTTTGGGACCCTGGCAAGATAGGATGCCTGAGCCTACAAAGCAGAAGCCAGCCCTGGACAGGAGTGAACGCACCCCGGTCAAAGGCACTCTGGGGAACGCTGTTTGGGGCCCACAGCCGCCAACCCCAGGGACGTCCCTCTCCTTTAGCGGGGGCCACAGAGCCTTTCTCTTCAGCCTCAGTGTGCTGCTGTTTTCAGTCACAGCCTTCAGGGCCTTGTGACATTCTGGGCTTGAAGTCACCTTTGGGATAGCAAGAAAGGACAGTCTGACCCACACGTACACGGCGCCACGATTTATAGTCGTATTCAATAAACGGCGCGAGGTCAACCTGACATCCATGTGGAAAACACCAACCTCACACCAGATCTAAATAAGCTCAGGTGGAGCATATACCTAATTGTAAAAGGTAAAATAAGAAAGCTTCTAGAGGAAAATACAGGGATTTCCACAGCCTTCATAGCCTTGGGGTAGAAAGAGATTTTAAAAATAGACACAAAACACATTGATTGAAAAACAGAAAGACTGATGGGACTTCCCTGGTGGCCCAGCGGCTGAGACTCCGCACTCCCAATGCAGGGGGCCCCAGGTCTGATCCTGGGCAGGGAACCAGACCCCACGTGCTGAAACTATTAAAAAAAAAGATTCCACATGCCACAATCAAAGCCCAGCATAGCTAAATAAATAATACTAAAAAGATACCATTGAGAGGTTGCAAAGAGTCAGACACGACTGAACGACTGAACTGAAAGGCCAGCCATAGATTATATGAACATATTTGCTATTATATGTATTTTTTTTCCTCCAATAAAAGACACATCCATAGTATATAAAGAGCTGCTACAAATCAACTAGGAAAACACAACTCAATTCAAGAATGGGACAATGACTTTAAAGAATGCTTCCAAAAAGCAGATGAAAAGGCATCAGTATCATTAGTCATCAGGGAAATGCAAATTAAAACCACAGTGAGACCCCACTATACACCTACCAGAGTAGCCAGAATGTAGAAGATTGCCAATACCACTGACTATGACGAAGGACAATGAAAATGCTCACGTTGCAAATGTGAGTATAAGTTAGTACAAGCCCTCTGAAAACTGTTTGGCAGTATCTCAGTTCAGTCCGGTTCAGTTCAGTCGCTCAGTCACGTCCAACTCTGTGACCCCATGGACTGCAGCACGCCAGGCTTCCCTGTCTAGAGCTCAACACATGCCTACTCAGTGACCTAGCAATTCCATTCCTAGAGGCACACCCAGAAACGAATGGAGAAGGCAATGGCACCCCACTCCAGTACTCTTGCCTGGAAAATCCCATGGACAGAGGAGCCTGGTAGGTTGCAGTCCATGGGGTCACTGAGAGTCAGGCATGACGGAGCGACTTCACTTTCACTTTTCACTTTCATGCACTGGAGTAGGAAATGGCAACCCACTCCAGTATTCTTGCCTGGAGAATCCCAGGGACAGAGGAGCCTGGTGGGCTGCTGTCTATGGGGTCGCACAGAGTTAGACACGACTGAAGCGACTTAGCAGCAGCAGCAGCAGCAGAAACGAACACATGGGTTCACTGAAAGGCAAGTATAGGAATGCTCATATCTCCTTTCTTCATAATAGCCCAAACCTGAAAACAACTCAAACGTCTGTTACAGGACAGTGAATACATTACAGGAATTGACTATACGGGACATTGTGATATATTCTGTGGGGTTCCCAGGTGGCGCTAGTGGTAAAGAATCTGTATTCTTATGGTGGCATACTACAGAACAATGGAAAAGAACCTCAGGCTATAGATGAGGCTCACATATATAACGTTCAGTGAAAGAACTAAAAGAATATATACTATATGATTCTATCTATATAAAGTTCAACAACAGGAAAGACTTTATGGGCTACAAGTCAGAACTGTGGTTTCCTTTGGAGTGGGGGGGCCAGTGAGTGGAAGAGGGCAGAAGCGAAACTTCTGGTGGCTGGAAATGTTCTATATCTCAATCTGGATGGTGGTTACAGAGTGTATGTGATATATAAGTATCCACTGAGGTGTACATTGAGGATCTGGGTGCTTTAAATACTTCATTTCTCAAAAAAAATGTTTAAAGGGGAAAGTGGGACAATTCAACAGGCAAACAGTAGTCTTACCAGGGACTTCCCTGGTGGTCCAGTGGTAAAGAATCTGCCTCCTAATGCGGGGGATGTGCGTTTGAGCCCTGGTTGGGGAACTAAGATCCCATATGCCGCTGGGCAACCATGCTTGTGTGCTACAACTAGAGAAGCCCTTGAGCCACAATGAAGACCCAGCCCAGCCAATAAATAAATAAAAATGTGAAAAAAAAGTCTTTCCAACAAATGGTGCTCGTATAACTATATAAGCACATGTAAAAAAATGAAGTCAGGCACCATTCTTCTACCGAATACAAAAATTAACTCTAAGTGGATCATAGATTGAAAAGTAAGAGATGAAACTATAACATTTAGAACACATGGGAGTAACTTTCCATGACCTTGGATTAGAAAAGGAGTACTTAGAGATGAAACCAAAAGTACAAGCGACAAAAAAGAGACTACATCAAAATTCAAAACTTTTATGCTTCAAATGATACCATCAAGAAAGTGAAAAGACGATGCACAAAATGGGAGAAAAATCTGCACATCAGTCATCTAAGAAAGGTCTAGCGTCCAGAACACACACAAAAACTGTAACTTATTACATAACCCTGTTTAAGTCTGGGCAATCTTTTTTGGCCATGGTACAAGGCATGTGGAAATCTTAGTTCCCTGACCAGGGACTGAACCTGTATCCTCCAGCATTGGAAGTACAGAGTCTTAACCACTGGACCACCAGGGAATTCCCAAGAATGAGCAAATGTTTTGAATAGACATTGTTCTTCAAACAAAAACACAAATGATAATGAGCACATGAAAAGATGCTCAACATCATTAGTCATCAGGGAAATGTAAATTAAAACCATAATGAGATACCACTTGTATAATAAAAAAAAACAGTAAGAACTGTTGGTGATGATGCACAGAAATACACTGCTGGTTGAAATACAAAACAAGACAACTGCTTTTGGAAAACAGTTTGGCAGTTTCTCAAAAGGTTAAATATAGATACGATATGATCCCAAAATTGTACTTCAAGCTATGCATCCAAAAAAGTTAAAAATATATGTCCAAGCAAAAAATTATACATGAATGTTCATAGTAGCATTATTCACAACAGTCAAAAAAGTAGGAAAAATGCCAATGATCATTAACTCATAATGGATAAATAAAACGTGATACATCCATATGATGGAATTTACAATGGGATATTTAAAAAAAAAAGACAAAGTGCTAATACATGCCACAACATGGATGAACTTTAAAAAACATTTTGCTAATTGAAACTAAGCCAATCACAAATGTGATTATATGATTCTATGTATGTAACATGTCCAGAACAGGCAAATCTATAGACAGAGTAGATCAGTGGTTGCTTGGGGTTGAGCAAGGTGAGGAGAGGCAGGAGAGTGGGAGGAAAGGACAGGAGTCATTGCTAATGGGGAGGGGGATTCTTTAATGGAAGATGAAAATATGTAGACTTAGACTGTGGCGATGCTTGTACAACTACGAATTAAAAAACTGATTTATACACTTAATTAGGTGAATAGTATGGTATGTGAATTATATCACAATAAAGCTGTTAAAAGAGGGGGTGGGGGTGCCCCCTGTAGTCAATTTCACGGCCCTGGCCCATCCAGAGTTATAGAATCTGGAAGCTACAGGCCAGAGGAGGGACGTTTGTGGATAGAGTTGAAAGAGTAAGACTGTATGCCCAACATGAGCCCCAGACAAAGCTGGGACGAGCTCTGGGTTGCGTGGGTGCACGTGCACTCCAGTTCCTGTTTCTGCTTTTCATGACCCAAGAACAAATGTGAAATGGCGTAAGAACTCGAGTTCACAGTTTGATTACTGCTTTGCAGTAGTAGGGCCCCCCGTTCTAGCCTCTACCCTCAGGGGTCTTTCCAAGACAGTCCCAGGGTTGGCTTCTTCAGGTCTTCAACACACTGGAATAGCTTATTCTAGAACAGTGTCGTCCCAAAGAAACACAATGCAAGCCACATAGGTCATCTTAGATGCTCTAGGACCCACATTAAAGAAAGTTAAAAAAAAAAAGTGAAGTTAATTTTAATAACGTTAATTTTAGTTAGAACTTTAATTAAAATATCATTTAATTGACTAAAACTTAAATTTTATATTAAAAATACATATTTAAAATGCTTTCATTTTAATGTGATCAATAAACACACTTATGGTTGCCAAGGGGAAGGGAAGAGATAGTTAGGGAGTTTGGGATGCTATATTAAATGGATAACCAACAAGGACCTACTGTATAGCACGTGGAACTCTACTCAATGTTATGCGGCCGCCTGGATGGGAGGGGAATTAGGGGGAGAATAAATACATGTATACGTATGGCTGAGCTCGTTTGCTGTTCACCTGAAACTATCACAACATTGTTAATCAGCTATACCCCAATACCAAATAAAAAGTTCAAAAATTAAAAAAAAAGACACAGTGGCCAAAAAAAAAAAATCTGCCTTGCAATGTAGGGAACTCGGGTTCGATCCCTGGTTGTGGAACTAAGATCCCATATGCTGTGGAGCAAGTCAGCCCATGAGCCACAACTAGAGAATCCCTGCACTACCACAAAAGATCCCGCATGCCGCAACTGAGCCCTGACGCAGCTACGTAAATAAATAAACAATAACAAGCACCGAGGAGGAAACCGAAGCTCAGTGAGGCATAAGCTGGTGAGTGTCTGTGGTGAAGAGCAGAGCCTGTGGTCGGGAGAGAACTACCTTCTCCATGGCGTGGGTGTGCAGGTGATAGAGATCCCCATGGGAAGTGATGGGGAAGGAGCCCTGCTCCCATCCACTACTCACACCCCACAGAACATTAGCTCCATCAGCTCGATGTTCTATTAACACCGAACCATGCAAGGCGAGGGGGCTCAGAGGGAGAAGGCAGAGGTCACTTGGGTCACTAGCTGGGGAAACCCTACACTGGCTCTGAGACATGCGCCAACACCCGCCTCCTCCAGTCCCTTCCCCCCCAAACCCAGCTTATACCACTCACCGGACTGGTGGGGGAGGGAACCGCAGGGCTCAGCCGAGGTCCGCCATCCTCCAGGGGCTTCTGCTGGCCGCTTTCCTGGCTGGCTGCTCTGGTGGTCTCTCTCATGGGATGAGGAGGCTGCTGGCCTGAAGCGCTCCCCAAAAGGACAGCGTGGGCAGGGCCCGGCTGTGGCCAGCCCAGGGCACCAGGCGCCTGGGCAAGTGGCTCCTGCTTGTGGTCCCCATCTCCAGTCCCAGGGGAGGCCTGGGCGTGGCGGGGCTCTGCTGGTTCCTCCAAGTGCAGGGACGTGCTGGTGTCGAGGCCAGGGAGGGGGAGCGGGGCCTGCAGCGTGAGAACCTCCGTTCCTCGGCTCGGTTCATTGGCTGGCACAGAGTTTACCTGGGCTTTGCTGAATTCCGACAACACCCTAGAAGTTTTTAAACAAAGAAACCCGTGTGATGGGGCTGTCAGCTGGAATGCCCAAGGCTAAGTGGAAAACTGCTGTTTTGTGACTGAACAAAACAACCCCCTTAGTCATGGCAGTGCTCCCAGGTCCCACACACAGACCCTCCCACCAGTTTTTCTCCAGCTGGGACTTGGGCAGGTTCGGTGGCCAGGTGAGTTGTGCGGCCCAGGGTCTCAGGTGACAAAAGCTGGACTCGAGGCGAATGGGAACTGCTTGTCTTTTACCCTCTGAGCAGGCTAACAGTGGGTCAGGCAAGTCTGCTCAGCCAAATGGCCGTGTGGCCTGTCCCACCCCACGTTGACCTTGGCAGAGCCCCGGTGAATGGTGTCTCCGGGCTGGGCTCCAGCACTGTACTTGCTGAGATGTGGGCTGGGGTGAAGTGAGGATCCTCTTTGTCCCTGGAATAGTAACTGGGCAGCAGGGTTGGGGTGATGGGCCGGGCGTGGAGCCAGAGAAGCCTCACAGTTTCAGAAGCTGCTGCTGGAGAACAGTGCACACAGGCGATGTGGTATGCGTGCCCACGTCCATGGGGGGTGTGCCTGATGGGACTGTGCTTCCTGCCCCTCAGTGGCAACGTCTGGGGCTAAGGGGGCCAATGTCACTGCCCTTGTGTGTACACACACACACACACTGCTATACCTTCTGGAATGTGCACTGGCTAGTGGCTGCTCCTCCCTCCCTCCCTCTCCTGAGGCTTCAGAGGATCTGAGTTCTGTTTCTGAAGTAAACCTGTTTGCTGTCTCCACCTCTGCTTATGAACGCAGTGAGGATGCCATAGACAAATGCAGGGTCTGGTGTCAAAAGAGCTGTCTGGAGCCCAAGAGATCGCACACATCTGCCTTAAAGGCTTAGAGTGGGTGCAGAAGAAAGATCAAGCTCCCCTGCATGTGGGCTCATGGAAACAAGTACTTCAGATCTCAGGTTTTCATCTGACTGCCTTCTAGGTGAGCTCTGCTCTTATTTATACCATCATGACCCCAAACAACATTTTAAAGCATTCTAGTCAAGAAGAGGTGACCAAGCCACACATTTCTCAGCAACTGATTTTCAGCACAGGTGCTGAGACATTTCAGTGGGGAAAGAACAGTCTTTTCAACAAATGGTGCTGGGATAAGTGAATAGTTCCATCCAAAAGAATGAAGTTGGACCCCTATCTCACACCACATAAAAAAAAAAAAAATTAACCCCAGGGGATTTCCCTGTTGGTCCAGTGGTTAAGAATCCACCTTGCAATGCAGGGAATGTGGGTTCAATCCTTGGCTGGGGAACTAAGATCCCATATGTCACAGAGCAACTAAGCCCAGAAACCATAACTTGAGAGTCTGTGTATCACAACTGCTGAGTCCATGGGCCACAACTAGAGAATCTGTGTGTCGCGTGAAGATCCCACATGCCACAGCTAAGAGCTGAGGAAGCTAAATAAATGAATGAACAGTAAAAAAAAAAAAAATTAACCTAGGTAATTCCCTGGCGATCCAGGGGTTAGGATTTGGCCCTTTCATTGCCTTGGCCTGGAAACTAAGTTCCCACAAGCTGCATGGCACCGCCAAAAAAGAAAAATTTAACCCCAAATTGGATCGAAGACCTAAAGGTAAGAAGTAAAACTATAAAACTCTTAGAAGGAAACAAGCATAAAGCTTCATATCTTTGGATCAGGCAATGGTTTCTTAGATATGACATCTAATGCATAAGCAACTAATAAAAAATATATCTAGTAGAAATATTTGCATACAAAATATGCAAATATTACCATATATCTAAGGGTCTAGTACCCAGAATATTGAGCTCTTACAACTTAATAATAAATAACCCAATTTAAAGCCACTTAAAAAATGGGCAAAGGGTTTAAATAGCTATAACTCCAAAGAAAGCATACAAATGGCCAACAACGACAAGAAAAAGTGTTCAAAATCATTAGACAATAGTGAAATACAAACCAAAACCACAATGAGATACTACTCTATGCCCAGTAGGATGGCTATTATAAAAAAGGTAGCAAATACCAAGTATCGGCAAAGATGTAGAGAAATTGGAACTCTTACACGTTGTTGGTGGAAATGTAAAATGGTGTAGTTTCTGTGGAAAATGATGTGATGGTTCCTCAGGATATTAAACATAGAGTTACTACTGGACTCAGCCGTTCTATGCTTAGGTACATACCCAAGAGAATTAAAAACATGTCCACACAGAACACTTGTACATGAATACACATAGCAACATGATAGCTAAAAAGCAGAAAGAAAACAAATGCCCATTAACTGATGGATAAATAAACAAACTGTAGTATATCTTACACAATGGACAATGGAATATTATTTGGCCATGATATGTGCTATAACGTGGATGAACCTTGAAAACACGGTACTGAGTGAAAGCAGACAGTCACAAAAAGCCACATATTGCATGATCTGACTGATATTAAACGTCCAGAATAGGTAAATTTATAACTAATGGGTAAGGGATGAACATATTCTTGAATTAGATAATAGTAGATGCTGGGGACTCTCCTGGTGGTCCAGTGGCTAAGACTCTGCACTCAACGAAGGGGGACTGGGTTTGATCCTTGGTCAGGGAACTAGATCCTACATGCTGCAACTAAAGATCACATAGGCTACAACAAAGATACAAGATCCTGTGTGGCGCAACTAACACATAATGCACCTAAATAAATCTTTTTTAAAAAAGATAGTATAGATGTTGAATTCACAACCTTGAGACTATAGTGAAAACCACTGAAAACTACACTTTAAAATGGTGAATTTTATGGTATGTGAATTCTGTCTCGATAAGTAATGCGGAAGACCTGGGTTCAATCCCTGGGTTGGGAAGATCCCCTGGAGGAGGGCATGGCAACCCACTCCAGTATTCGTGCCAGGAGAATCCCGACGGACAAAGAAATGCATGGGGTCACAAAGAGTTGGACGTGACTAAGCAACTAAGCACAGCACAGCAAATAAATGTTTGACCTGTCAGAGAAAGGGACAGTTGTATTTGTGGGAGAGTTATGGGGGGAGGCAGGTGGGGCTCATTCCTGCTCTAAAGCTGCACTCTGAAAACAGACCCATGAGAAATCCAAGAGTGCAGCGTGTAGAGAGAAGGCAATGATGAGTTCTGGAGAGAAAAGGGGAGTTTCCACCAGCAAAGGAGGAAGGGACATTTGCTAACCAATTGTATGTGTCCAAACCGCTGGGACAGAATGGGGCCCCATCTGAAATGAACTAGCGAGGCAGAGTTTTGACAAGGTCCTCTGTGAGGTCTTGACTCCTTGTGGGCTCCCAGGAGGTGGTGTGGTGAGTGATTAAGAGCAGGGCCCCTGAGTCCACCTGGCCTTGGTTAGCATGTGGCTGTGGGCCCCACAATGTGAACATGAAGTTCATGGACATAATTCCCTTATCTGAAAAACAGATGTGGTAATAGCATCCATCTTTTATGACTCTGACAAAGATTAAATGAGATAATACAGGTAGAGTGCTTAGTACAGGGTTTGGCACAAAATAAGCACTCGATAAACACTAACCTCATTATCACTGATTAGGCTGCTTAGCCTCCCTGTACACAAACATAAAAATGTAAGCAAAGGAGCAGATTTATTGAAACACTCACTAGCATTGCCAAAATGGTTATCAAATAGACATGAATCCTGATCTAGAAAAAAGATTTTAATGATAAGAATGGATGGGGTGTTAGAATAAGTGAGTGATTTAATGCCTAGAGAAATGCCACTAAACGGCAAGAGGCCTGTGTGATCAGTTAGAGCTTCTGTCAAATCAAAACTAAAGGCAAGGTGAAATCAAGTTCACAGCGCTTCATCAGAACTGGTACCAGTCTTCAGGATCCAGTGAGAATAAGAGGCATGTACATCAAGTGGGATAAAGCGATAGAGATGAGATCGTGAAGCAAAGGCAAAGAAAGAAAACTGTCAAACGTTTTGACAGCTTTATATTTGTATTTATAAAATACAACATAGAAATGAAACAGTGAAAAAAAGGAAAACCAAGAAATGAAACTGTGAAACTGCTACAGTCCTTCCACTGGGGTCTGGTGCAAGGCCCTGTTTACCAAAAGCTTTCTATTTGAAGTTTCTAACTTTGTGCTTTCACTTAGAGAGCAATCTGGTGGGAAAATATATGTATTATGAGTATTTATATGTGTAAAATAAATAAAAAGCATGGCCTGGAGAATCTGAATGGTTACCTTATAAAGGATTCCTCATAAGCAATTCTGAGCCTGTGGTTTTCTTGAACATCCCAACTATGGTGGTGATACATGGTACTATTTGGCAGTCAAGAGCCACTAATAAAAGCACAGAGGTGGGCTACATATACTAAAGAATCATTTCTCCCCCAAGGGAAGGCCTCATGACGGTGACCTCTGACAAACATTACTAAGCAAGGTTTTTCAGCAGTGGATATGGGGACAAGCAGAGCTGATGTCACAGGTACCCAAAAGTAACAGCATGCTGAGTCAGACACTGTTCTAAACGCTTGAAGATCTCTATTCGCTGCATCGCCCCAGCATTCCTTTGACGCATTCTCACCCCCATTTTACAGATGAGGACATCAAGGCCAGAAAGGTTTACTAACTTGCCTGAGTTGGTAAAGCTGGCTGATGAAGGACTCAGGCAGCCTGGCTCTTGAGTCCACACTCTTTACCACTAGACGGTACCTGTGCTTCTCAGCGATAATTATAACTCAGACCTAACAAATGCCAAAGAAGCTGTGAGAGCCAGCTAATCTCTTCACAAGGTAAACTGTAGATTGGTTTCTGCCAAACATTGATAAATTTCATTTGAAATAGGTTTTGCATTTCAGGTCTGATTTGTAGTTTTGTTTTGTTTTTTCCTATACAGCCCAGCTTGCTGGATCTTAGTTCCCCTACCAGGGATTGAACCCTGGGCCCAGAGCAGTGAAAGCGTGGAGGTCTAATCGCTGGACCACCAGGGAATTCCCAATTTGCAGATGTTCTGGTTTTTATAGATGTAAGAGTTTAAGCACAATGAGTTTACACCCAATTTTAAGTTACATACATTTCAGTAATACGTTAACTTAAGTAAACTCTTTAAGTGTTGGTGAGAATCTCCCTTAAAACACACACTCCAAGAAACGCTGGTCTCTGTGGATGCTCTAAGAACGGTGGTGCTGGCTGCGTGCTTCTGCGTGTGTGTGGTATCTGGTTCCCCACATCACTGTCCAGTCTGGGTCTACACTTCCTGACCTCGTCTTCCCTTCCGTTCCCCCAGAATACGCAGGACAACACTTCCCCTGAAGGAGGGCGGATGGTCACTGATTCAACAACCTTAAGCTGGAATTTTCCAATCACAAGACACATGAAAGATAAAGGCAAGACACATGACAGAGAGAAGCCTGGCTGGTCTGCGGGGGGAGAAGCACCAAAGGCTAGGACAGGTGGCTGACAGTCAGGCACGCCTCGGGCCCTGCCATCTCTGGGGCAGGGGTCACTCCTTCTCAGAACATTATATCTAATCCTTCCATTTGGACACATGAAAATTCCATCTGATGTGTTCAAAGTTCAGAAGCCGTTTCTGGAAACTACCACACATTCTTATATGTGCAACTGATTGATGGGCATCTCATTTGACTTTCAAACGGCCCTATGAGGGAATTTCCATTTTAAAGATAAAGAAGCAATGAGACAGTAACTATAGTAACAGTAAGGACCTTCTGTACAGCACAGGAAAATCTACTCAATACTCTAATGGCCTATATGGGAAAAGAATATAAAAATGAGTGGATAGATGTATCCATACAACTGAATCCCTTTGCTGTACGGCGGAAACTAACACAACATTGTAAATCAACTATACTCTGGGGGGATAAAAAAAGATAAACAGAACCTCCAAAAGAGCTAGTAATATGCAGGACACTACTGAGCTTGTAAGTGGTAGAACTGGCTTGAAACTGATCTGCTTCCGGGCCAGTCCAGGACACCCAGTCCTGGTGTGATTCCCACAAGCCCTGTAAAGACCTGAACCAAGGTGGGGGTGAGGGTGGGGACAGCAGTTGTGGAAGGAAAGTCCTAACACAGTTGATGGAAAAATGAGTCCTACCTGGAGGGAATGCTTCATAAACAGCTACCGTTTTTACCTATCAGATGAGATAACATCCAAAAGTTTGCCAATACCTTCTGTTGTCAAGGCTGAGAGGACACAGGCATACCCCTGATGAAGTGTAGATAGGCAACATCTATAAAAATCATTAATTAATCTACCCTTTGGTTCAGTAATTTTTCTTCTGGGAATTTACTGAACAGAGAGAACTCGCATAGAGCTAAAGGACCACATTCACAGGTTACTTATAGAAATCCTGAACTCCAATGTCCATTAAACGCAGGGCTGATTCAATAAACTAAGGTACATTCATACAGTGAACAAATATGTAATAGAAAAAGAAGCTCCGATATGACAAGATCTCCCAAATAAGGTATATGTGTGTGTGTTAATCACTCAGTCGTGTCTGACTCTTTGTGATCCCATGGACTGTAGAGCCTACCACGTTCCTCTGTCCGTGGAATTCTCCAGGCCAGAATACTGGAGTGGGTTGCCATTTCCTTCTCCAGGGGATCTTTCCAACCCAGGGATCAAACCTGGGTCTCCTACACTGTGGGCAGATTCTTTACCACTGAGCCACAGGGAAGCCCTGGTAAGCTATAGAATGGTGTATTTATAATTTATACTAGCTTTTGTGGAAAGAAGTGGGGAAATAAGAAACAAGAGATAAAGGACTTCTCCTGTGGTCCAGTGGTAAAGAATCTGACTTCAATGTAGGGGACATGGGTTTAATCCCTAGTTGGGGAACTAGGATCCCACATGCCATGAGGTAACCAAGCCTGTGTACCCCAACTACTAAGCCTGTGCTCCAGAGCCCGTGAGCCACATGTGCCACAACCAGACAAGCTTGTGTGCGTCACAGCTAGAGAAAGCCCATGTGCAGCGACAAAGACTAGCGCAGCCAAAAAAGAAATAAGAAAGATAATAACCTATAAAGGAAAAGGATATATATATAAACCTATATATAAAACCTATAAACCTATATATAAAAGGATATATATATATCTGAAGCTAACACAATACTGTAAATCATCTATACTTCAATCAAAAAAAGAAATAAGAAAGAAAAAGTTCAAATCTATATATTCACACATGGTACAGCTGGATTTAGAGACACTGGAAAAATATGTAAGAAATTAATATTTATGGTTACAGGGGTGGGAGAGATTTTTCACTGTACACATTTTAGATTTTTTTTAACTATAAAAATTGATTATCAAAAATCAATGTTAAAAAGCCTGAATGAAGGAAGGCTCCGCCCAGGCTCCTGTTTCCAGCCAAGTTTGTCACTCCATGTCCTCCTCCTCCACACACTCACTCGTCCCCATCTGCCTGCCACTCCCGTGCAGGCATCACCTAGGTTTTATGTCCTCCAGAAGACCTTCCATGAGGTCCCAGAAGATCACGCTATGCACTGTGCTTCACTGTATTTTTTGGAAGTTGTACACAGAGCTCTGAACTATTGGTTTCCTTCTCTCTAGATGAAGATGACAATGATATTTGACATTGAAACTCAGAGAGACTAACTAACTTGTCACAGGTCACCTAGGACAGAGCTGGGGCTGGAACCAGCTCTAAGCCCCATCTAAAGGCATTCCAGGGATTTCCCTGCTGGACCATGCTAAGACTCCATGCTCCCAATGCAGGGGGCCGGGGTTTGATCCCTGATCAGGGAACTAGATCTGACATGCCACAACTAAGAGTTCCCATGCCACAACTAAAGATCCTGCATACCACAATGAAGATGGAAGAGTTCAAGTGTTGCAACTAACTTGGCACAGCCAAATAAATAAGTAAATATATATTTTAAAACGCATTCTATGCATTCTCCCCACTAGCCCCAGTTTGTCTCCAGGTACAGCTCCCAGTAACTCTGGTCCCTGAGGGAGAGTTTATGACCTCTGTTTGTCTTTCTGCCCTAACAAGAATCCTGAGATCAGCGACAGGCAATCATGTGCTCCAGGAAGGGCGGGAGAACAAGAAGAGAAGCAGGAAGGGGAAGGGGTGGGGGAGGGGAACTCACTCTTGCAGAGACATGTCCGAGTCATCGGCATTGGCCATCCCCAGGTCTGAGTCATAGGACATGGGCTCCTCGGAATGGTCTGGACTCTTGGAGCCATTCTCTTGGAGGAGGCAGCTGTCAGAGTTAAGGCTGCAGGAAAGCTGGGATGAACTGGCCGTGTCCAGGCTGAGGGAGGAGGCAGTGAGCTGCCGGTTCCGTCGGATCTTGTGGCCTGAGTGCTGGACCTCGATGTCTTCTGAGCCCGAGGAATGGGAGATGGAGTCCAGGGACTCCTTCCGCTGCAGTTCAGCTCCAGGGGTAGTGAGGGGGTCGAGCTCTGACAGTGGGCAGAGCCCCGAGAGGGCCAGTGGGGTGAGCGTCCACTCGTTGAGGATGGCAGACTTGTAGGAGAGCTCAAAGGACAGGGACGTCAGGCCCTGAAGGAAGCTCAGGAGGAACTCGCCCTCCTCGGCGTCGCGGAGCAGGGCTGTGGGCTGGTAGTACTCGCACAGGCGGGCCTGCTCCTGTAGCAGCAGCTTCAGGTAGCACTCCATCAGGCCGTCGTTGAGGGCCAGCCGCAGCCAGGCCCGGCAGCGGCCCACGTCCGTGCTCACAAAGATCAGGTGCTCCAACTCTGAGATGATGTGTCTGGGAAGATGGAGAACAGACACATTTCAAGAAACGACTGCCAGTCACCGAGATGTCATTTTATCCACTGGTTAGCAAGAGCCAAGAACAATGACTGCAAGTATACATAGGCATGAAAAATTCTTGGATAACAGCATTTAAAGGGAAATTCAGAAAGATTCAGCTATAACCCCCAGTGTTCTTAGGCTGGTATCATGAAGGATCATTGCCATTTTCATGACAACTATCTGTCCGGCCCGACAACATCTGCTCATCTGGGACACGTCTGTTGAGCCCCCAGGGCAAGGTCTTTGGAGCTGTGAAGACACGGGGTCGAGACATGGTCCCTACCCTTGGTCTAGGTAATGACTTTTCAAGGGCATACTGAGGTGAGCCCTGTTGTTAGCAGCACTGTGGTGGGGGCCAAGCAATCATTTCTGGGTTGGAATAAGAAAACTGTCATAGAAAAGGGGTCTCTGCACTGGGCCTTGAGGGATTTCAAGAGGCAAAGGTAGAAGGAGAACTTTCAAGGTGTAAGAGACCGATAGAGAAAAAAGCCTAAAGGGGAGAAAAGCGACAGACTATAACAGGAGTGGGGAGCTCTGGTTGCAGCCTGGGGAGGAGGAGCGGAAGATCGGGTTGCAAGGCGAGGTAATAATGCAGAGTCTTGAGTATCAAATGGGGGAAGCTGAATGGGGCAATGGTACCCACACCTGGCTGTGCATTAGAACTCTGTAGAGAATGAGACCAGGATACAGGTTCCGGGGCCCCAGGCAAGTGAATCAGACTCCAGCCTGACAGATGGCTACAGGGTTTTGCTCAGGAAAGCTACACGCCCACAGCTATGCAGACTTCAGGGCAGGGTGTTCCGTCCTGGCCCCATGTGTACCAAACTCAGCTCCTAAAATGTGTGTCTGCTGTAAATGCCCCTCCTCTGACTACACCATCCCCAGTGTATGGCTCCCCCGCAGGAGCACTGACCATACTCTGCAGAACCCAGGGATGGAGCTCGGGTCAGCTTGAGCTCGCTAAAGGCTGGCCGACTGACCGAAGAAAAGACAGAAGGAGATAAGGGGGACACTTAGAAAGGCACTTCCACCCAGAATTAAGGTGAGAGCCTGAGACAGGGCAGCGGCAGGAGGCACAAAAAGGAAGACTGGAGACTGACACGACTCCCTGGGGCAGGACTGACAAGACACCAGGGGCATTTAATAGACCAGAGAGGCTCCATGCCAGCTGCCTGCTCCAAAGCCCAGGTGGTTCAGGGCAGGGCAGACAAGACAAACGTCTCAGGGCACACATTCAGATGCTCTGGTTGGAGGCTGCTCTTCTTAAACTGAAAAAAAAAAAAGAAGCCCTACCTCCTTACAAGTATGTTACTTAGCACAGAAATATGCAAACATCCTCAGGCAGGGTCAGCAAATTTCTGGAAAGGGGCAGACAGTAAAGATTTTAGGCTTTGCAGGCCACATAGCTTCTGTTGCAACTAC
Organism: Capricornis sumatraensis; assembly: GCF_032405125.1. Taxonomy (NCBI): domain Eukaryota; kingdom Metazoa; phylum Chordata; class Mammalia; order Artiodactyla; family Bovidae; genus Capricornis; species Capricornis sumatraensis. Next base: position 95,256,412 of record NC_091076.1, read on the forward strand.
AGAATTTGCCAGAGGATGGAAAAAAGACAGCTCTTGCTTCCACTCAGGGTGCCCAGCCTGGGGCTCGACACTGCGCCGGGCCACTGCCTGAGGGGTCCACTGCCTGAGAGGTCCACTGAGGCCTGGTCTAACACCACCCTCCTCTGGGCCATCTCCTCTCCACACCACGGGACTCCCTGTGGCTTTCCACAGAAAAGTCCTGGAAGGAAGAGCCCAGAGCTCCACATTCTGAAGCTCCACTCTGACATGAACCCCGCCCCCACCCAGCAGCTCTCACTTGTGGGTGACAGCTTTCAGGAGAGGCCAGAAGACGGGCTGAGGCAGAGGCTTCTGGTGGGCGCCTTTTTTCCTCTTCCCTCCGGCTTCGGCGCGGATGTGCTTGGCGTGCAGCCCATGGATGAAGACGGCCTCCAGGGCGCTGCACATGCTGTTGGCATCTCCGTCTTCGCTTGTGACCACCGCGTCCGAGGACACATATTGCTTCTGCAGCGCCTTCACGGAGCCCACTAGCTTCTTCTTGATGACCTGGGCGGCGCCAGACACAACACAGGTCTTTAGAGGCTCCTGCGGCAACCCCTGCAATGTCACTCTGCTTGCTGCCAAACACGTGGGTCCCCACGCAAGCACAAATCCGTGTATCTCTGCAACACGACTAGGACAGGCCGGGACCTCCCTGATGGTCCAATGGCTAAGACTGTGCGCTCTCAATGCAGGGGTCCCTGGTCAGGGAGCTAGAGCCCAGATGCCCCAACTAAATATACTGCATGCAGCAACAAAGACCCAGTGCAGCCAAATACATAAATTAAACTTTTTTCTTTTTTAAAATTTTTAAAAAAGAAAATCAAAATTTTTTAATTAAAAATAAAAGAAAAAATTTAGTAGGGCTAATGGTAGAAAATAAACAGAAAGAAGAAAAAGAAAAAAATCACACTGAGAAGTGTTACTATTATTATTAATTATTGCAAAGATATTTGTGGGGTTTTTTTGCTTGGTTTTCAGTTTTTAAATTTATTTACTTATTTATTGGCCATGCTGCGAGGCTTATAGGATCTTAGTTCCCCAACCAGGGATTGAACCTGGGTCACAGAAATGAAAGCACCAGGTCCTAACCACTGGACTGCCAGGGAACTGCCTGTTGCTTGTTTTTTAAACCAAACTGCAGTGAGCTGACAGCTACATAAACCTTGTGTTTAAGTACTGACTCCACTATAGTTACAGATATGGAAGCTGAAGTAATTCATCTAGGGCGGGAGTGAGATTTTTCCATCTTAATCATATGACCAACATTCCACAGAGAGTCAATAAGTTAAGAGGCAAAAAGTGCTGTGTTAGAACAATAAAAACACCCAGAAACAGGAGCATGGTTTATAGGAAGAAAGATCCTAGACCTGGCAGTCAGAGCCTGGGTTTAGTCTCAGTTCTGGACAGCTGGGTCACCTCGATATTCCACTTAACCTCTCTGAGCCTCAATTTCCTATCTGTTATACAGAAACAATACCTTGTGATTCACAGCACTGGAGCGGGGGTACTCTTTGAGGGCAGGACTAGCTTTTTATTCATCCTCATGCCCTCAACAATGGTCCTGGTTCTCGGCATGTGTATTCGGTAAATGTTTGCTAAATGAATAAATAGGAGTCTTCGCTGGTGGTCCAGCGGTTAAGAAACCACTTTTGGATTCAGAGGAAGAAGCCAGGGTTTGATCCCTGGTCAGGGAATTAAGATCCCACATGCCCTGGGGCAACTAAGCCCGAACACTGTAACTAAAGAGCCCGTGAGCCACAATTAGAGAAGCCGACGCACACTGCAACTAGAGAAAGCCTATATTTAAACATACATAAAGTCCTCTGCAAATACAGAGTTAAGATTGTTCTAGCATAATAGAAGTACATATGTCAAAATTACCTAAGGGTTTGGACAAGGACTGGAAGGGATTACAGAAAAACTGGTTTGAATTATTAGGTGACAGGATTATGGACAAATATCTCACTGGTTTTTATTTTAGACAACACAATCCCTGTTAATGTTCTTTGAAAAGTTAAATGTTCTTTTGTTAGAACAGCTTTAATGAGAAATAATTTGCATATCATAAAATCCGCTCATTAAAACACACAGCTCGATGGTTTTTAGTACTTTCACAGAACTGTGCAACCATTTCTACTATCTAATTTTAGAACATTTCATTGCCCTCAAAAGAAACCTTGTACCCATTAGCAATCACTCACTATTCCCTTCTTCCCCCAACCTCTGGCAACCACTATCTACTTTCTGTTTCTATGGATTTGCCTATTTTCTGGACATTTCACATAAATGGAATCATACAACATGCAGCCTTTTGTGTCTGACTTCTTTCACTTAGTATGTTTTCAAGTTAGTCGGTGTAGTAGCATGGATCAGTAGTTCATTCCTTTTTATTGCTAAATAATAGCCCATTGCACGGATATATCACATTTTATTTATGCATTCGTCAATTAATAGATATTTGGGTTGTTTCCACTTTTTTAGCTGCAATGTTGCTATGAACATTCACGTACAAGTTTCTGTGTAGACATATGTTTTCAGTTCTCTTGGGTATATACCTAGGAATGGAATTGCTGGGTTGTATGTAACACTGTTTCACTTTTTGAGGAACTATCAAAGTGTTTTCCACAGTGGCTATACCATTTTACACTCCCACCAGCAAGGGATGCGGATTCCAACTTCTCCACAACCTCACCAACACTTATTATTGTCTGCCATTGTCATTACAGCCATCCTAGTAGGTATGAAGAAGTATCTCAATATGGTTCCCCCCCCCCCCCCACTGCTCAGCATGTGGGATTTTAGTTCCCTTACCAGGGAGTTAACCCACACCCCCTGCAATGGAAACTCAGAGTCTTAACCACTGGGCCACCTGGGAAGTCCTTCATTACGGCTTTTTTTTCCTTACTGGAAAAATTTTTATTTTTAAAATTTTTGTTGGAGTATAGTTGATTTATAATGTGTTAGTTTCAGGGGCACAGCAAAGTGAATCAGATGTGTGTATATATATATATATAACTATAACTATATATATAACTTTATATATCATGTTATATATATATAACTATATATATAACTATAACTATATAAATATATAACTATATATATAAAGATTATTCTCCCATAAAGGCTATTATAGACTATTGACCTGTGCTACACAGCAGCTGCTTATTGTTGTTGTTGTCGTTCAGTTGCTAAGTCATGTCCAACTCTTTGCAACCCCATGGACTGTAGCACGCCAGGTTCCCTGTCCTTCACTATCTCCTGGAGTTTGTGAAGGAGAAGGAGACATGTCCCCAATGCATGTCCACTGATTCAGTGATGCCATCCAACCATCTCATCCTCTGTTGCCCCCTTCTCCTCCAGCCCTCAATCTTTCTCAGCATCAGGGTCTTTTCCAATGAGTCAGTTCTTTGCATCAGGTAGCCAAAGTATTGGTCCTTATTAGTTATCTGTTTTATATATATTAGTGTGTGTATCAGTCCCAATCTCCCAATTTATCCCTCCCCGACCCTTATCCCCCAATAACCATGTTTGTTTCCTACACTAGTGACTTTACTTCTATTTTCCTCATTATGGTTTTGATTTGTCTTTGTCTAACATCTAATGATATTGAGCATCTTTTTATGTATTTATTGGTCATCTGTATATCTTCTTTGGAGAAATCCTTGGTCTTCAGATAACCTATATTCAATCCCCATTGTTTTATGTAAATCCCCATTTTATCACCAGTAAGATGATTTTGGGCAGGATCTTTTGGGTACAACTTTTTCTCAACCTGAGGCTTCTCTTTCTAAACAGTGCTAATTCATTTCAAAGTCAGAAAAAACAAAGACATGGCTGTCCCAGGCACCCCTTCTCCCACCCTGATCTTCCCTTGTTGCCTACCGGGATGGCAGCCCGGGGGTCCAGTCCATTCTCCACCCCTGAGAGCATCTCCACTCCAGCAGCAGCTCCCCAGGAGAATCACATGACACCTGCAGAGAAGACATGGCTGTAGGGATAATCGCTGTGCCGGCCCGCGTCTTCACCACACCTCACCCCCATCTTATGCAAACTGCAACTGAGAGGAGTTTTAATACAAATGTGAAAACTGAGCGTGGATTTTAAGGAAGGAAATAGGAAGAAAAAAAAAAGGCTGATGGATTGGACCTCATGAGGAGAGGAGCCCTGGGTGCCAAGGGTGGGTCTGTCCCAAAAGGCGGGTAGAAAGGGCCCTTTGTACTTAGTTGCTCAGTCATGTCTGACTCTTTGTGACCCCATGGACTGTAGGCCCCCAGGCTACTCTGTCCATGGGGATTCTCCAGGCAAGAATACTGGAGTGGGTTGCCCTGCACTCCTCCAGGGGATCTTCCCAACCTAGGGACTGAACCCAGGTCTCCCACATTGCAGGTGGATTCTTTACTGTCTGAGCACCAGCGAAGCCCAAGAATACTGGAGTGGGTAGCCTATCCCTTCTCCAGGGGATCTTTCTGACCCAGTAATCAAACCGGGGTCTCCTGCACTGCAGGTGGATTCTTTACCAGCTGAGCTACCAGAGAAGCCCAGAAAGGGCCCTTCATGCCACACCAAACACGGGCACAAAAAGGCAGGGGACGAAAGGCAGATCTGATACAGAGCTGAGGGCGCAAGGGGGCTGCTGCAGCTGAAGGCGCCAAGAACCCACAGGGGCTGAGAAACAGCAGCTCACAATTCACATTCGGGGCCTGGGCCTTGCAACTGTCCCCTGATTCCTCTCCTACCCAGGCTTGGCCAGCTCAGTGGGGAAAAGTACAACTGGCTTCAGACGGAACGGCGCTCCTGCCACGCCGCTGCTTCTCCTCTGGGCCATGAGCGTCCAGCCTGAACAGCACAGGCACATGTCTAAAGGGTAACAACATGGGCTCTAATCCTGATTTGCCACTAACCAACTTGGCACACTGGGGCATGTATCAGACCTCTCGGATGGCGACTATGAGTGTGGACAGCGCCAAGCACAGGGCCTGATATTTACCAAGGATAAATGGTATCTCAACCCCTAGGGGATGTGGTCGTTCAAATTTACAGGCAAAGGATGCCACTGCCTAAATAAGCGTGTGTAGGCAGCTCAAGTCAGTATGCAGAGACATCTCTTGGGGCAGCTGGCTTTCTCCTGAGGCAACTAGGCCAAGGGTGGCATGGTAGCAGATGGTGGGGACTTTGGCCTGAACCTGAGGGGGCTGCTGCCTGGTCCCACCGCAGCAACCTGTACAGACCAGGACTGGACAGGCACACTCACATCTAAACAAATCTCGAGTGGCCACACAACTGAGCATGAGGGGACACCAAAAAAAGAAGAGAAAAAAGGGTTATTGCTGTCTCTGCTCTCAAAAACTCATGGCCCATGGGAGTCCCATGGCAGTCCAGTGGTTAAGACTCCATGTTTCCATTGCAGGGGCTGTAAGTTCAATCCCTGGTTGGGAAACTGAGATCCCACATGCCATGTGGTGCAGCCAAAAAAACAATCAACCGAAACTCACGGCCCAAAGACGTTACTAAAACCAAGGCACGCTCAGTGGGTTTTGTACCTTTTACATATATCACCTCATTCATTTCTCATAACCACCCTGGGAGTGTTTTATTATCTTAGTCTGACAGATAAGAAACAGAAGCTGATGCAGGTCAAGGAAATTCCCAAGATTCCAGGGCTGGTAAGTGGCCAACTCTACCACCCACTGCCAGGACAAGGATCACCCCTGCTCGAGGGAAATCCTCAGACTGATGGAGTATGATCACCTCCCTCCTGGAAGAGGTGGGTGTAGGTGAGGGCTAAGGCAGGGAGGGACAAGGGGGCAGGGAGGCCTTGGGGGTCCAGGTGAGGGGCTTCAGTGGGACACTGAGGTCAGCCTGGAGGGAAAGGTTTACAGGAGGACAGGAGCGCGACATCTGGAAGTGACAGAGGCAGCGTGGCCCTTAACGGTGGGAGATGGTCTGATTCAGTGCCTGGTCCCTGGAGCTGGCAGAGGGTAAACAGGACCCAGAGCTGACCTCCCCCAGTGAAGACACATGGAGTGAGGGATGGGTTTGGAGGGTGGGCCCTGCAGAGACAGCCCTGGTCAGGGCGTGACGGACCACAGGATGCAACCCTTGACCTCAGGCCCTGCCTTACCGTCTCACCCTCACTTCATTCCCCCTCCCACCTACAGGGATTCTTGGGCTGCGTCCAGTTTCCAGCCACCGGCACACCAAGCGGAAGGACCGGTATTGCAGACAATCCCTCCGGACAACGTTCCTTCCAGGCCAACTTGTGTGGCTCAGGAGGCCAAATCCAGGTGTTCTGGCTCCAAGACCCTGGGCACCAATCCCCTTCAGTAATTCCAGTGGTCACAGGCCTCCCCTCCGGCCACAGGCTTCCCCTCAGGCCTGCTTCTTCTGGAAGGAGCCTCAAGCCCCACAGCTGCCCTTTCCTCAACCAGCCACAGGTCAGGACAGGAAAGGCTTAGGCCTCAGCAACTCGAACAATAGCCTGGCTTCATTAAGGCTTCATAATGAATTAACTGAAGCTAATATTCATGGGTGGGGGGAGGAGGGTAGCCTTGTTAGTAAGCAGGTGCTCCAGGCCAGAAAGGGTCTCTTCACACGTAGACTGATGCTGAGAGGTCAGAGCAGGGCCAGACAAGGACCTGTCGCTTTTAAAACCAAGTGTCAGAAAAGCTACAGAATGACAGCGCAGAGGAGTTCAGAAGGCAATGGCCACTTGATAATTCACAAAACAGGACTGAGGCTTTGGGGTTCATGCCACACTTTAGGGCACACCTTTCTTTGCAAGAAGCCAAAGCATCCCGCCTATGTAGGTCTGCCCCAGCATGCCTCAGGGAGGCAGGAATCAGCTCAGAGGCAGGAGTGTGATGGCTGATGCCATGAGAACTTGCTGATGGAACCAGAATGGGGCTCGGTCTCCTGACTGCTGGGTCAGCACTCCATCACTCTCCAGGCCCCCCCAGTCTACCTTCCCATGGGACGGGTTTCACTTCCTGTCCTCAGAACACTCTTCACTGACACCAAAAACCAAACCAAAGGGCGGGGAGGGGCTGCAAAGAGACCTAGGCTAGGAAGAGTAAGGGGATAATGTGGGGAACACTGCTAAAAGGTTCTTCAAACACCACTGGTGGAGTTTGAAAGAAAAGGTGACTTCTGTCTGCCCCTTAGGCAAATCCTAACCTTGAAAAGTCTACCTCTCCCCCCAAGTATCAATTCACCTGGACTCAATGCTTCAAGCTTCTCTAATCTCATGTAATTCTTAAATCAATCCTGTGAGAGAAGGGTGATTATCCCCATTTTACAGAGGAGAAAACTGAGGCTCAGTAGGGATAGAACTCTTTGGTTTCCTCATTCTAAGTCTTGTGTCTTTCGCCAGATCAAAGTGTCTCAGGTCTTTGATTCTAAGAGTTTCAGGCAAAACTTATTACTTTGGAACTAAGTAATAATTAACTTTGCACTCAGAAACTCAAACAATCTTACCCATCAAGTCTGTAGTCCCAACCAGCTGAGGCCAAGTCCTTTCCATGGTACCCAGGTTTCACAGTTGTCTTTTCTTAAATGTTCCAACACACAGGAAGGAATTGTTCTGGTTGCTTTTCTTTCTTATGCTGCCTGGCCTTCTATGTATGTCCAATTTCACTTCACCAAGGAAGAAAGAAAAGAAAAGAATGGCTTAGATGAGACTTACACTAAAGGAAGAAAAGAACTGCTGGGCTTCTTCAGTTCTGAAACACTCCATCCGTCAGTAAACAGCAGCCTCCTCTCCTTAGAGAGTTCTCAGCTATTCCCAACAGCCTGCTCTCTACGGCCTGAATCCAACCCTGTACGGAGCTATTGAGAACAGTCTGGCATTTAAGCCATCCAGCTGCTGTATGAACTGATGAGTCATGGTTTACAGTTGGAAAAGAAGGACAAAGTTATCTTCTGATTCAGAAGGGCAGCTGATCTTTCAGACATGTGAGTGCTGAGTGAGTAAAGTATACCTCTTTCCACCTGAAGACAGTTGCATTTCTGGACAAGTGTCTTGAGGCAGGAGAAGTGAGTGGGGAGAGTGTGGAACAGGCTTTGAAGTCATCAGATGCCAGCTAGAGGGAGAGAAATTTCTAGCCCTGTGATTCTCAAACCAAAGGCAAGTGAGTAAGGCCAGAAATGTGAAGTCAGTGAAGACAGAGCAATTTTCTTTCCTCCTTCCTTCCTTCCATCAATAACACCCATCTGCCCCATATTCTTGTCCCATCCTTAGGATTCCAGCAAGGACCAACTAACTCTGAATGAATGATAACAGGAATTTTGTCTGACTCATTCACCATTGCATTTCTGGTGCCTAGAGCAACACACAGCACACAGTTGTGCTCAAAAAATATCTACTGGATGTACAGAAGAATAAAACAAAAATAAGGCTCAGGGCACGAATCTCCATTTCACAGGCTGAGGGAAGCTGAGGTATGTAGTTCTCAGCCAGGACGGACCACCTTCCATTAAACCACCCTGCCAGCTGGCTAAAACTATTTCAATGTATCCCACCTTAATAGGGTGCCGAGGTGGACACTGAAGGGAGAAGAGCATTCAACTTTTCAAAGGAACAAGACTATAAATGGCAAGAGGGCGTCCCTGGTGGTCCAGTGGCTAACATTCCATGGTCCCAGTGCAGGGGACCTAGGTGTGATCCCTGGTCACGGAACTAGATCCTGCATGCTGCAATTAAAAAGATCCTGCGTGCTACAACTAGAACTCAGTGCAGCCAAAAAGTAAATAAATATGAAAAAAAGAGACTAGGAATGGCAAACAAAGACAACAGGTCCTACTGGGGACCCTTTAAAATTGCTACCAAATGGCCTCTAAAGCCAGGTCGTCAGAATTTGAAGAGAATGTGTACCCCCAAAGCCTAGGCGATGATAAATGCTGAAAGGGGGGCCTCAGGAATGTCCCTCTGCCTCAGCTACTCAGATATCTGGGCTCCCCATGTTCATGGGTAACCAAACGGCCCAAACTCAAAGATCCAGCACCTGCAGAAAGAGGAAGTGATTTAACAGCCGCTGTACCCGCCTGAGCCTTAGCCCCCTGGGAGCCCTCTCACCTCACAGCGTGTAACATCATCTCTGGCATCCACTGCGTTCCCTGTGTTCAGTGTCAGGACAGGCCTGCTCTCAGCTCTAGCTGGCAGGAGCACCAGGCGAAGGTCCATAACAAGTGACCACACTCACGGACACGGCTCTGTGAACACGGTTACACAGCGGCACTCCCTGAGCTTATTCCCGGCCAGAAAACCAACCAACAGGAAGTGATGGCTTCCACTGCCCCAGGCTATGTGGGAGCCAGGTGAGCGGCCATTATTCACCTTCCAGGTATCTGGTGACTCCTACCATTCCGGCAGCAGCACAGGTCATTTAATATGAATGTTAGACATATAATTTCAGGGGGCAAGTCCAGGGGACCAGACACCTGGGCAAAATATCCCTGACCCTGACCCAAGGCAGTGAGCTCTACTTCTCCACACTTAACCTACCACCTGAGGCCCTGCCTGCACCCATCAAGCCCCTCAGTGTCTAACTGCTGGGTTCCCAGCAGGCAGTGACATTTGGCTGTTGAGGGGCAGCTGGTGAGGTTGGCAGGGGGACTCTTCACTAATTCTCAGACTGAGTGGGGACTGGGTTAAGGGAAAAACGGGTGTAGAACTGAGATGGGGACAGCAGAGGTGAGAGGGCAGGAGACCTCATTTTTAGTAAGATTGGGTGAGGACGTTAAGAACTGGGCACCAAGAGTCGCGGGCAGTTTAGCAAAGACTTAGGGACAGGAGTGTCCTCTGATGGTTGGAGATGGATAGGAAGTCTATGGTGGGCTAAGAAGTGAGGGGTTGAGTCTGTGAAGGCAAGAGGTGTGTAAGACTTGAGAAAGGGCTGAGATCAGAGTTACCAAAAAGAAAAGTGTGTGCTCAACAGGGCGTCTACTTTGGTGGTGGGTCTTAAACGACAGTGGGACAGAGATGGGGTGTTCAGGATGGGCATACCTTGGGGAGCTGAGCAGAGGGTGTGGAAGATTAGGATAAGAAGGCTGATCATGAAAAGGGCGAACCGAACCAGAATCGAGGCTAGTGTGCAGCATGAGGATCGCCAGAAGGGTTGGGGGGAAGCAGAGGCATGTGGTCAAGGTCGGGGGTGGAGGTGGGCTACAGTGAGGTCAAGGATGAGGCTGCATTTACGCAAGACCGGTGGGGGGGGGGGTGGTCGGGTGGTAAGCCCTAGGGTCAAGTCACGAGTGGCAAATGGAGGGGACAGGCCAGCAGCGGCAGTGCGGGCCGAAGGCTAGGGTTGGAGTGGGGCGCGGAGCTTGGGCTGGGAAGGGTGAGGGCTCAGAAGCAAGGCAGTCTCAAGGCAACCAGGGGTCTGGATTCACGGAAAGGGCTGGTGTCCCCTGGCCCATATGCGTCCCGGCCTCGCCGCCCCTCTGCTGCCCGCCTCGCCCCGGATCCTTAACTCACCGAAGGGAGAAGCGAGGGGGCAGGGGCACTGCCAGCCGCTGCAACCCCTAAGCCTCGGATGGGACGCCGCGGCCTCCCGGCCACTGACAACAGGAAGCGACTCCCGCGGCGCCTGACGCCGTAACGTCAGCTCTGCGTCCGGCCCCGCCCCTGCCCGTGGAGCCAATCGTGGGGCCCGGAGGGGCCACGGGGCGGGGCCAGCGCTCTGCTGCGCCTGAGGATTCTCAGCCCCGGAGTAGATACGTGGTCTGGGAGGCTCACGGTCGCCGTAGCCTAGCAGGGCACGGAGAAGCAAGGCCGCCGGCGCCCGGCGGAATGCGTCCTCACTGCCCGCCTGCCGCTGGATCTGTGTCAGACGAGATCCTGGCTTCTGAGTTCCCATCTGCGTAGAACTGGGGCCGTCACTTGGCCTCCAGAGAAGGTTCCCCGCTTGTAAAATGGGACCAACGCCTACCCTATTTTTGCCTCCCCCAGGGAATCAGTGTAGCCAAATGGGCAGAGCCCAAGGCCCAACTTGGAGCTTCTGTCCCGCCTGGCGTTTCTCAGGAAAAGCGTGTATGTTTTAAGCACAGCTTGTATCAAGGGAACTCCTTGAGGTCCCCCAGCATTATCTAGTAACTTACCATCATGCCTGCGCCACACTCGCTCAAGCAGTTATTCTCACGTAGCCTTGTGGTTGTTTGCTTTCCGTCGTAGAAGCGATATTTCTCTTTCAAATGGAATCAGAATAGGGACTTCCTTGGTGGTGCAGTGGTTAAGACTCCATGCTGCCAGTGAAGGGGGTTCCATCCCTGCTCAGGGAACTAGCTCCCACAAACCAATGAAGTCCTGACGCAGCCAAATATTTTTTAAAAAGGAGGGGTACAGAGAACCAAAGGTCAAAAGTGGGGGTGGGGGGTGGGTCCTGACATTCTTGAGACATTTAACACGAGCAGGTTTCTATCGAGTGAGACTAGGGCCTGCTTGTGGAAGAGGTACCACTACACGCAGGGCCGTGGGACTTTGAGGTGGCTTTACAGGACTGGGGGATGGGGGACACACCAGTTCTTGGGAGGAAGCTCCACTGATCCCTGCTGCAATCTTATGCTCCATCCACCTCTTCAGGGAAGATGTCCCTCATGTCTCTGGAAAGGTTGAGGTCCCAGTGTAAGCAGATAGAATGGGGGGGATGGGGAAGTCCTAGGAGGAAAAGAACTCAATATAGCTTTTTGACATAAGAGAAGCCATTTTCTGCCTAAGCTGTTTCGTGATCTAAGCCTGGCCACAATGCTTGCCCTTGAACGGGTCTCAGTAATTAATGATCTGAAAGGAACAAAGGATTGCAATCAGGAAACAATAATTCAGCTATGAAACAAGAATCCTAGTTCCTCCTCAAGGGCTGGACATAATCTGATACACATCTTTGAGTTGTGCTACAAGAACTAAGTCCCCCTTGCCCCCCTCACCCCCACCTCCCCACCCTTCCTCCCACCAAGTGGAGGGTGGTAACTGCATGCTCAGTTACCAGCCTGAAGGAAAAATAAGGAATAATGTTGACCTTCTCTGACTTTGTGACTTCAATCAACTAAAACCTGAACTCTGTCAACATTTTCCATTATTCTATGTTAAATCCCTCTGCTGAAGCCCCTTCATGAAGGTGCATACACTACCCAAGCCCCTTCATGAAATACGCGTGTTCAGAAAGGCAAAATGGTCTGAGGAGGCCTTACAAATAACTGAGAAAAAAAGAGAAGCAAAAGGCAAAGGAGAAAAGGAAAGATACCCATCTGAATGCAGACTTCTAGAGAATATCAAGGAGAGATAAGAAAAACTTTTAAAGTGAACAGTGCAAAGATATAGAGGAAAACAATAGAAAGGGAAAGACTGGAGATCTCTTCAAGAAAATTATAGATACCAAGGGAACATTTCATGCAAAGTGAAGTGAAGTTGCACAGTCGTGTCCAACTCTTTGAAACCCCATGGACTGTAAACTACCAGGCTCCTCCATCCATGGGATTTTCCAGGCAAGAGTACTGGAGGAGGTTGCCATTTCCTTCTCCAGAGGATCTTCCCAACCCAGGCATTGAACCTGGGTCTCCTGCATTCATGCAAAGATGTGCACAATAAAGGACAGAAAGGGTATGGACCTAACAGAAGCAGAAGATGTTAAGAACAAGTGGCAAGAATACACAGAAGGACTGTACAAAAGAGATCTTCATGACCCAGATAACTATGATGGTGTGATCACTCACCTAGAGCCAGACATCCTGGAATGTGAATTCAAGTGGGCCTTAGGAAGCATTACTACAAACAAACCTAGTGGAGGTGATGGAATTCCAACTGAGCTATTTCAAATCCTAAAGGATGATGCTGTGGAAGTGCTGCACTCAATATGGCAACAAATTTGGAAAACTCAGCAGTGACCACAGGACTGGAAAAGGTCAGTTTTCATTCCAGACCCAAAGAAGGGCAATGCCAAAGAATGTTAAAATTACTGCACAATTGCACTTGTCTCACATGCCAGCAAACTAATGCTCAAAATCCTTCAAGCTAGGCTTCAACAGTATGTGAACTGAGAACTTCTAGATGGACAAGCTAAATGTAGAAAAGGCAGAGGAACCAGAGGTCAAATTGCTAACATCCATTGGATCACAGAAAAAGTAAAAGAATTCCAGAAAAACATCTACTTCTGCTTCATATGCTAAAGCGTTTGACTGTGTAGATCACAACAACTGTGGAAAATCAAAAAGAGATAGGAATATCAGACCACTTTACCTGCCTCCTGCAAAACCTGTATGCAGGTCAAGAAGCAACAGTTAGAACTGGACCTGGAACAATGGACTGATTTCAAATTGGGAAAGGTACATGAAGGCTATATATTGTTTATCAACCTGCCTATTTAGTATGTCAACCCTTCTTATTTAATTTCTATGCAGAGTTCAGTTCAGTTCAGTCATTCAGTCGTATTTGACTCTTTGCTACCCCATGAATTGCAGCACGCCAGGCCTCCCTGTCCATCACAAACTCCCAGAGTTCACTCAAACTCATGTGCATCAACTCGGTGATGCCATCCAGCCATCTCATCCTCTGTCGTCCCCTTCTCCTCCTGCCCCCAATCCCTCCCAGCATCAGGGTCTTTTCCAGTGAGTCAGCTCTATGCATGAAGTGGCCAAAGTATTGGAGTTGGGTAGTGTCATCTGCATATCTGAGGTTATTGATATTTCTTCCGGCAGTCTTGATTCCAGCTTGTGCTTCTTCCAGCCCAGCATTCTTCATGATGTACTCTGCGTATAAGTTAAATAAGCAGGGTGACAATATACAGCCTTGATGTACTCCTTTTCCTATTTGGAACCAGTCCGTTGTTCCATGTCCAGTTCTAACTGTTACTTCCTGACCTGCATATAGGTTTCTCAAGAGGCAGGTTAGGTGGTCTGGTATTCCCATCTCTTTCAGAATTTTCCACAGTTTATTGTGATCCACACAGTCAAAGGCTTTGGCATAATCAATAAAGCAGCAATAGATGTTTTTCTGGAACTCTCTTGCTTTTTCGATGATCCAGTGGATGTTGGCAGTTTCATCTCTGGTTCCTCTGCCTTTTCTAAAACTGGCTTGAACATCAGGAAGTTCGCAGTTTGCGTATTGCTGAAGCCTGGCTTGAAGAATTTTGAGCATTACTTTACTAGTGTGTGAGATGAATGCAATTGTGCGGTAGTTTGAGCATTCTTTGGCATTGCCTTTCGATTGGAATGAAAACTGACCTTTTCCAGTCCTGTGGCCACTGCTGAGTCAAACTCATGTCCACTGAGTCTGTGATGCCATCCAACCATCTTGTCTTCTGTCGTCCCCCTTTCCTGCCTTCAATCTTTCCTAGCATCAGGGTCTTTTCCAGTAAGTCAGATCTTCACATCTGGTAGCCTAAGTATTAGAGCTTCAGCTTCAGCATAAGTCCTTCCCATGAACATTCAGGGTTGATTTCCTTTAGGATTGACTGGTTTGATCTCCTTGCAGCCCAAGAGATGTCAAAGGCTTTGGCATAGTCAATAAGGCAGAAATAGATGTTTTTCTGGAACTCATTGAGCTGGTGATACCATCCAGCCATCTCATCCTCTGTCGTCCCCTTCTCCTCCTGCCTTCAATCTTTCCCAGCATCAGGGTCTTTTCAAATGAGTCAGTTCTTCTCATCAGGTGGTCAAATTATTGGTGTTTCAGCTTCAGCATCAGTCTTTTCAATGAATATTCGGGACTGATTTCCTTTAGGATGGACTGGTTGGATCTCCTTGCAGCCCAAGAGACTCTCAAGAGTCTTCTCCAACACCACACTTCAAAAGCATCAATTCTTTGGTGCTCAGCTTTCTTTATAGTCCAACTCTCACATCCATACATGACTACTGGAAAAACCATAGCCTTGACTAGATGGACCTTTGTTGGCAAAATAATGTCTCTGCTTTTTAATATGCTGTCTAGGTTGGTCATAAATTTTCTTCCAAGGAGCAAGTATCTTTTAATGTCATGGCTGCAGTCACCATCTGCAGTGATTTTGGAGCCCCCAAAATAAAATCTTTCACTGTTTCCACTGTTTCCCCATCTACTTGCCATGAAGTGATGGGAGCAGGTGCCTGATCTTAGTTTTCTGAATGTTGAGTTTTAAGCCAACTTTTTCACTCTCCTCTTTCACTTTCATCAAGAGGCTCTTCAGTTCTTCTTCACTTTCTGCCATAAGGGTGATGTCATGTACGTATCTGATGTTATTGATATTTCTCCCGGCAATCTTGATTCCAGCTTGTGCTTCTTCCAGCCCAGGGTTTCTCATGATGTACTCTATATATAAGTTAAATAAGTAGGGTGACAATATACAGCTTTGACGTACTCCTTTCCCTATTTGGAACCAGTCTGCTGTTTCATGTCCAGTTCTAACTGTTGCTTCCCGACCTGCATACAGGTTTCTCAGGAGGCAGGCAAGGTGGTCTGGTATTCCCATCTCTTTCAGAATTTTCCACATTTTGTTGTGATCCATACAGTCAAGGGCTTTGGCATAGTCAATAAAGCAGAAATAGATGTTTTTCTGGAACTCTCTTGGTGTCTCGATGATCCAGCAGATGTTGGCAATTTGATCTCTGGTTTCTCTGCCTTTTCTAAACCAGCTTGAACATCTGGAAGTCCATGGTTCATATACTGTTGAAGCCTGGCTTGGAGAATTTTGAGCATTACTTTACTAGAGTGTGAGATGAGTGCAATTGTGTAATTGTTTGAGCATTCTTTGGCATTGCCTTTCTTTGAGATTGGAATGAAAACTGACCTTTTCCAGTCCTGTGGCCACTGCTGAGTCTTCCAAATTTGCTGGCATACTGAGTGCAGCACTTTCACAGCATCCTCCTTTAGGATATGAAATAGCTCAACTGGAATTCCATCACCTCCACTAGCTTTGTTTGTAGTGATGCTTCCTAAGGCACACTTGACTTCACATTCCAGGGTGTCTGGCTCTAGGTGAGTAATCATACCACTGTGATTATCTGGGTCTTGAAGATCTTTTTTGTATAGTTCTGTGTATTCTTGCCACCTGTTCTTAATATCTTCTGCCTCTGTTAGGTCCATACCATTTCTGTCCTTTATCGAGCCCATCTTTGCATGAAATGTTCCCTTGGTATCTCTAATTTTCTTGAAGAGATCTCTAGTCTTTCCCATTCTGTTGTTTTCCTCTATTGCTTTGCACTGATTACCCACACTATAACATCCTAGCCATCCTAATACCACCCTTCCAGTAGAATTTGTCTCTGTTTTAAGAACTTCCCTGGTGGCTCAGATGGTACAGTGTCTGCCTACAATGAGGGAGACCCAGGTTCATTCCCTGGGTTGGGAAGATCTCCTGGAGAAGGAAATGGCAGCCCACTCCAGTATTCTTGCCTGGAAAATCCCATGGACGGAGGAGCCTAGTAGGCTACAGTCCATGGGGTTGCAAAGAGTTGGACATGACTAAATGACTTCACTTCACTCACTTCTTAAGGCTATAAAGATTTGCAACTAACCCTTGAAAAGGGTTGGCTCTCCCTTGAGCTAGCCTGTTGTTCTAATCGCGTCTCCCACTCTAATAAACTCTATTCTCTTCTCAGAAAAAATAATGATAATAATAACCACCTGCCTGGCTGTTGGCATTGTGGTCTGCCCCTTTTGAAATTGTCCAGGAGTGAGAACCACCCCGTCTTTGGCTTTAGGTTTGCTGAGTCTGACTGCTGAGTGCATTCACCAGAGTTAATTGTTTATCAGGAAGATTAGAAAGAAGGATATAGAGGCAAAGTATTCTCATTGTTAAACCCCTTTTTAAAATTAATGAATGTTTTTATTTTTAGCTGCGCTGAGTCCTCATTGCTGCGCACGGGCTTTCTCTGGCTGCAGTGAGTGAGGGCTTCTTTTTAGTTTCTGTGAGAGGGCTTCTTGTGGTGGCTTCTCCTGTTGCAGCACATGGGGCCTCAGCTGCCCTGCATCATGGGGGATTTTCCCAGACCAGAGATGGAACCTGTGTCCCAGCACTGGCAGGTGGATTCTTAACCACTGAACCACCAGGGAAGTCCCAGTCTTAAATGCATTTTAAACAAGGTGGAAAGTAAGAGAGTCACTAGGGAAATCTGGTCACCTTGGCCAAAGGGCAGTATTTTTGGTCATAAGTGGCACAGCAAGAGCCTCACCAGCTTGGCACAAGCATACCCTCCCCTCAAGTGGAGCATGCAATGTCCCTTGGTTATTCTGGTAGGGACATGTAAGGGGACAAGATAGGTGATTAAACAGTTATTTCCACTAAGGCATTGTAAGTAGAAAGAATAGTGTGGGGGACCCTACTAGGTAAGTTAGTGATTACTCAAGAAAGGAGAGGTTTGCTTAACTACAAAACCAAGTGGGCTCGCTGAGCAAGAAAACCGCACAACAGAAGCACAAGACGTGCCCCAAACAACAAAACAGTGGTGACAGGAGGCCCGCATCCTGCCCAGTGGGCTCAGTAATTTAATGACCCTGGACATACTCTCTGCAGACATCAAAAACAGGAATTTATGGAAATGTGACATTTCAAAGTGAAAGGCACTCGTTGTAATGAGACCTGAAATATTTTTCCATAGTGTCATGACAGTCCCAGCTCAGCCACATAGGGACGAGAAAACTATGTTCCCGCGCTCCCCCCCAACCCCCACATGAGATAGAGGAGGACCCAACGGTGGAAGTCTATTCATGGATAAGGAAGAAGATGGTCTTTTCTCCTCCCCACTTTTCCTTTGATTATAAAACTGTAGCCCACTAAGTTCTCGAGGCAAGGCAACCTCTCACCTCCTGCTTGTATACCTCAAAAGCACCCTATTCTAATGAATCACTTCTTATCTATCACTTTGCCTCTTGCTGAATTCTTTCTGTTCTGAGACATAAAGAACCAGAGCTCTTCAAGCCTCCTGAAATGCCACCCAGCAATTTCAATTTCAGTGAATTTTTGCACTACTGCCATCTGCAAAAGCTGTGGGAAACCCCTGGGATAATCTGTTGTCTGATTTTTCAGGAGCACGCCCATCTCTCAGTCCTCTCCTTCTTCCCAGGCTTCTCAGCCTCTGTGCAAAGTCTGCGAGCTTGTCTTCCTCTCTTCCTCTTGTTCTACAAGTCTTTGTGAAACTGAATAAAGCCTTGAATCCTGGCAGGGGTTGGGGGGTTGGAGGGTTGGAGAGTGAAGGTGAGTGTGCATTCCCATGAAAAATTTTATGTGGACCATGAGTGCACCAGGTAGACTCCAGCCAGAAAAAGAATCTCACATTACTACATAATTTGAACAATAATAAAGGCACCCCCAAAGTGTTAGACAAGAGAGCTCAAAAGGCATCCCTGAGGAGATGACTTTTGATCTGGGCCTTCTTGTCAATAGAGGATCCCACATACCACAACTAAATATATCGCATGCTGCAGCAAAGACCTGTTGCAACCAAATAAATAAATATTAAAAGAAGAAGGAGAAGAAGAAATGGCTGCTGGGTAGAAATGCAAGCTGAGCTCAGGGGAGGGTGGCCCAAGACGGGGAGGGGAAGCAAGGAAGTAAGGAAAGGGAAAAGTCAGAGCAGGGGGTCAGGATAAAAGGGAAGATAAAGATAGATTACACCAGAGAGAAACGGAGGAGGTACAGACACAATTGGAGACCAGGGCAAGGAGGGCTCAAAACGTTTGCAAAGGCAGCTTATCTCCTACTGGTCTGAAAGCTTAGATTTCTAGCACTATCCAGAGTTATCTGAAGCCAGATAGAAGAACTGCAGCCATCCAAATTCCCTGGGGACAAGTCCAACATATAGAATCCTGAAACCCACCCCTACTCTAAAGAGTCATTACAAGACAGGGTCCAAAAATTTGGGCTTGATCATCCCTCTTATCTTCTGCCCTCAGCTCTGATGGATGTGAAGCATAACAAAATGTGAGAATCTGCCCCAACCTGGGAGATGAAGGGTAAGGGTTGACATTTGTGGAAAACAGAAGCTCCTACTGTTTGCCCAGATGGAATTGTGATCTGCCCTTACCAAGCACTTGAGAGGTAGGCATCCTTGTTATGCCCACAGAATTGCAGGAAGGGGGCCTCCTTTCAAGGCCTGAGAGTGAGGTCTTGTCTAACATTCAGAGATGAATTGTCCAAAGGAGAAGACATGCTAACAAAGCAAGAGACTTCACTGGGAAAGGGGTGCCCCAGCAGAGAGCAGTAGGGTAAGAGAATCCAGGAGAACTCTGCCATGCAGTTCACAGTATTAGGTTTTATGGTGATGGTATTAGTTTCTGGGCTGTCTCCACCTTTTTTTTTTTTTGGCTGCTCTGGGTCTTAGTTGCTGCATGTGGTATCTTTAGTTGTGGCATGTAAAATCTCAGTTGCAGCATGTGGGACCTATTTCCGTGACCAGGGACTGAACCCGGGCCCCCTGCATTGGGAGTATGGAATCTTAGTCACTGGACCACCAGGGAAGTCCCTCTGGCTGATCATTCTGACTCAGGGTCCTTCCTGATGGCATGCACGTTGCTCAGCCAAGATGGATTCCAGTGAGAAGGATTCTGGGAGGTTGGTAGGACATATGGACTGGCGTCTCCTCTCTCCTTTTGACCTTTCCCAACTTCTTCCTGGTTGGTGGTAGCTTGTTAGTTTCATGTTCCTTCCCAGGACCTCCTGTTGTAAGATAACACATGGAAGTGGTTATTATTGGGTCTGGCCAGGGAGGATGGTTTCGGTATGGTTTCGGTCAGAGCTTCCCCTAACAACTTTACAAATAAAAAAAGAGGCTTAAGAGAGGTTAAGTGACTTGGGGCCCAAGGCCACACAATGAATAAACAGCAGAAGCAGGATTCTCACCCAGCTCTTTCTGATTCTGGTTGGTGAGGAAGCATAGTTCAGTGGCAGAGCAAGTGAGCTTTGGAGACAGGAATGCTTAGTTTTGAATCCCAAACTGTTTGCTGATAGTAAATGGATGGACGTGTGTGCTGAGTCGTCTCTGACTTTTTGCGACCCCATGGACTGGAGCCTGCTAGGCTCCTCTGTCCGTGGAATTGTCTAGGCAAGAATATTGGAGTGAATTGCTGTTTCCTTCCCCAGGAGATCTTCCTGACCCAGGGACCGAACCCTCATCTCTCATGTCTCCTGCACTGGTGCCGGATACTTTACCACTGAACCGTCTGGGAAGCCCAGGTGTTTGCTAAGCTTTCCCTAAAACAGTCCAGGCTTCAGGGCCATCCAGTGAGTGTGAAGCTAGGACAACAGCCACAGTGTTGTTAATTTTCATAGGTCCCCTGAGGTATCACTGAAAATGAAACTTCTAAATTGAGTTTTATTGATGTTTAGAAAAGAGAAGTAAGTCACAACATCCTCTGGCCCCTTACCCTCAGGCAGAGTGGTCCGGAATGTGTGACTTCAGGGAAGTTCCTAAAACTCGATGAGCCTCAGTTCCTCATCTGTAAATTGGGGAAAACATCAGATTAAATAAGATAATATCGTTAAGACAGTTTCTGGTCTGTAGGAAGCGCTGGAAGCTGACTAGCTATTATTATTACAATTCTGGTAATTCTTCTGAGCCACCAGGGAAGCCCCAGAATACTGGAGCAGGTAGACTGTCCCTCTCCAGGGGAACTTCCTGGAAAGGAATAGAACCAGGATCTCCTGCATTGCAGGGGAATTCTTTACCAGCTGAGCTGCCAGGGAAACCCAAGGCAATTCTTACCTTCCCGATTCAGTCAGGCCCCTGCCTTTCACTGCTCTTCTGAGCACTGGAGTGAGATCTTTGCTTCTTTGGATCCCAGATATATTCTTACTCGGCATCAGGTTAAAATCATGAAACAGACAATTACTGCGACCATCTCTTTCCACAATGGAATAGCTGGTGTTTTCCCAGGTTCTTTAGTAGGGAACTGATTCTTCCCACTCTCTCTCTTTCTCTTCGTTTCGGCCACATGGCATGGCTTGCTGGATCCTAGTTCCAGGACCAGGGATCAAACTTGCGCCCCCTCTAATGGAGCCCTAACCACTAGACCACTAGGGAATTCCACTTCCCATTCTTTTTAAAAATTGAGTTAAATTTTTAAATTATTTGTCAATTATACCCCTTATTGGAAAAAAAAAAAGTCACCAAGTAATGAACTGCAAAAAAAACCAAAAACCAACAAAAAATTGTATCACATGCAGTTTCTATTCAGATAGTACCAAGTGAAATGAACTGGTGATGAAACACGAGGACTCCAGCAGTTCCTTGCCCCAGACCAGGTCCTTGCCCGCCTTCCTGAGCCACCTCAAGGGGCCTAGGCACCTCCACGGAGCAGGTTTTAGATGAATCTTCTGCTGCTTTTCTCCATTCCTCTTTGCACATCTAGTTCTTGATTTATCCATTTTAGACCCTGTCTATTGAATTCCTAGTTGGCACTGGCAAGGAGTTGCCACCCCCAAACTATTCTTGAGACTTAGTTATGTCACCGTCTCCAGATAATTAATAGTGTTTACAGGGAATTCCATGGTGGCCCTGTGGTTAAGACTCAGATCTTTCACTGCCCAGGTTTGGTTCAATCCCTGATCATGAAACCATGCGACTCAGATTGCAATTTGAACTCACAGTCTTTTAACTGATATCATACGCCTCATCTCAGGACTTCATGAAGCTCAGTTTCTTGATGTCACCACAGAAAGAATTCAGTGAGAGACAAACTGATAGGTAAGAAGTGAGTTTATTTAGAGAGAAACCCACTCCACAGACAGGGCCATCTCAGAAGGGGAGAGTGGCAGCAGAGTATGGGGTTGTCAGTTCTGGAGGGCTGGGTACTTTCACAGGGTAATGAGTGGGAGGAGTATTCCAGCTATCTTGAGGAAGGGGTGGAGATTTCCAGGATCGAGGCCGCTGTCCACTTTTTGACTTTTATGGTCAGCCTTGGAACTGTCATGGTGCCTGTGGGTGTTTCATTTAGCATGCTAATGTGTTGCAATGAGCATACACTGAGGGTCAAGTTCTAGTGGAAGTCAATTTGCCTGCCATCTTGGGCTTAGTTGGTCCTAACCAGTTTATGTCCTGTCCTCCCACTATGTCATTCTTTTAAAGATTGTTCCCTGCCCTCTTCCTGGCTTACCCCCATTCCCTCCTTAACTGACCTGGATGCAGGTTACAAGCAGGATCCCTGTTCCCTGTGACACCAGCTCTCAGATTCATTCGGGAGGCAGGGTGTTTGTAAAACAGGAGGGACGGGGCAAGGCACAACCTTTCAAAGAATAACATCGCTCTTTGAGGGCTTGTTTTCCGAAATGACCACGTGTCCTGGAGGGGAGTTCATGCCTTTTGAAACATTCTGTCTACGGAATGTGTATCTCTCTAAATAAATCTACTTTTTACCTATCACTTTGCCTTTCACTGAATTCTTTCTGTGATAAACATCAAGAACCTGAGCTTCGTTAAATCCTAAGGCCAGTTCTGTGAACTCAACTCAAAGACAGTGGGTTCAAGTCCCAGTGTAGCTTCTGGCTGGGTTCAAGTCCCATCTGAGTTGTGTAGTTTCAGCTGGCAAGAGCAGCCCCAGGGCATGGGGCCATCTCAGAAACTGAGAGCAGCCATGGGAGAAAAACCCCACACAGAGTGTGGGCCATCTCAGAAGGCAAGAGGCTCGAGGTCTACCAGCAGTCAAATCTTCTGCCATCTTGGACCTCACTGGTTCTAGCCAGTTTGTGTCATATATTCAGGGACTATGTTGTTCTTTTAGAGATTGTGCCCTGCCCTCTTCCTTCCTGTCTCACTTGGAAGGCGTGCATTGTGCAGAACAATTCTTTCTGTTATAGAACTAGGAATGACTTTATCAACAGGCGCTGTGGCTGCTGTTTATTGATGCAGAATAAAATCATGATCATTCGAATTTATTTCTCAGGAAAAATAATACTGCCAACCAGTGCTTGACAGTAGGCTGTTTTTCCTTTAACATCCCCTGGCTACTTCACGTTGTTGTCTATGAGTTCACAAAAGCAGAGAGATGGTGGCAGGAGCTAAATATTTACACTGTGAAAAAAAAATTAAATGTGAAATCATAACATCTATTAGCTTACTTTGTTTAACACTGATTGCAAAGTAATATCCTGACAATCACTGTCCTGGTATGGTGACCCTATGGTTGTTGCTAATCCCCAGTGGTTGTTGTAGCTTTTAATATAAGTACTTCATAGAAATACATGACAAAAAATTCAAGAGGTACAAGAGGGAATATGCTGCTGCAGCCTCCAAGTTTCCTTCTCTGAAAGCAACTACCATCTCCAGTTTCTTCTGTGTGTTGGACCTATTCTGTCCCAGCATCAGCCAATAGAACCATGATGATGAAAACAGTCTACCTGCGATGTCCAATATGGTAGCCGTTAGCCACATGTGACATTGGAGCCGTGGGCTCTGATGAACGATCTCATTGTTCTTAAAATTGTCCTTAAGTCCATGTGGATCCCTTTTGTATTATTGCGCTTTAGTATTTATTTATTTGGCCATGTCTCGTGGCTTGCAAGATCTTAGCTCCCCACTCAGGGATTGAACTCTGGGCCCATGCCAGCGAAAGCACAGCCAGGGAATTCCCTAGGGTTGTGCTATTTTTTTTTTCAATCTGTGTCATAATTTAACCAAGGCTCAGGCATAACTAGAAATGTACTGTTTTATTTCTTTTTAAAGATTTTTTGATATGGACCATTTTCTTTCAAGTCTTTATTGAATTTGTTACAGTATTGCTTCTGTTTTATGTTTTGGCCCCGAGACATGTGAGATCTTAGCTCCCCGACCAGGGATTGAACCTGCACCTCCTGCATTGGAAGGTGATTTCCTACATTACCTCCTGCAGTGGACCACCAGGGAAATCCCCAGGATTGTGCTTTTAGACAGTCTCCCTCTTAGGATATTTCAGGCAATGAGCATCTACCCACTTTCAATTGGCATCTAGAGAAAGACATCTCACTACCCTGTTTTGATGTTTACTCTGTACAAACGCTTTCTTCTGTGAGGTCTCTTTGGGCAGCAGTGGATACAGAATTCAGTCTCAGCCAGATCTGGGTACAAAACCCACTTCCAAATGGCATAGTCCCTTTGCAGCTTGTGGAACAAATACGTGCTGACCTTTAGGAGCGCAGTCTGTATTTCACAAGGAAGCATATGGGGAGAATGAAGAAATGATCTAAAAGTCACTCAAGAAAATCCCTGAATCATCGCTGGGGGCAGGGCCTGCTCTTATACATTGGGGATGGGAAGAGGATGTGATTCTTGCCTTGTCAGGGTTCCTGACATAATAGAGAA
This sequence comes from Capricornis sumatraensis, assembly GCF_032405125.1. Taxonomy (NCBI): domain Eukaryota; kingdom Metazoa; phylum Chordata; class Mammalia; order Artiodactyla; family Bovidae; genus Capricornis; species Capricornis sumatraensis. The sequence goes on from NC_091076.1 coordinate 95,280,664, forward strand.
AGTGTTTGGGTCTGGACAGTGACTTTCACAATGCTCCATTTATAGGTGATACCTTCGAGAGTGGAAGGTGTGCATTCTGCAAAACTCTTCCTTCTGCTACAGAACCAGGACTACCCTTACCAACAGGTCCTATGGCAGCTGTTTATTGATGCAGAACAAAATTGCAATCATCTGCCCACATCCCAAACCGAGACTCACCGCATCCCGGGATGGATAGAATCATTAGCCCTGATCCCTTATCCCTCACTACATCTATACTCATCTCACTGTGGGCGGAGTGGACTGTCCAGTCCCGGGGTTTGGGCTTGGTCATGTGACTTGCTTTGGCCCATGGAATGGGCATACATGAGAGTGTGGCAGTTCCATGCCAGGTTGGAGAAGGCCTGGTGATGCTTCCTCTCATATACGTCACTCGGGCAGCTGCTGCCTCTTCAGCCCGGGCCCCAGGATAAACACGCTTGGAACAGAGCTACCTCATCTGGTTTGCAGACCAGCAGTGAGGAGCAGAGTGGACCCAGCCAGCAGAGCATTAAACCACAGCTGCACCAGCCAAACTGCAGACTCATGAGAACTGCTATCTTAACCCACTGAGGGTGGGATGGGTTTATTACACAGCATTATTGTGGCAATAACTAACAAATACATGTGCACATTCTTCTATTAGATTATAAGTTAAGCCACTGCAGTAAAGACCCTACACAATAGTGAGTTAAATAAGAAAGACATTGATTGATCTTTTGTGTAAGAATCTCGGCAAGCAGCCAGGGTTAGTTTGGCGGCTCATGCGCTGGGGAGCCAGGCTCCACCATTCTCGCTGTGGCCCTCTCCCACCTACAGCCTTCGTATTGTTTACAGATCGGTCGCAATTTCCCTGCAAGTCCAAACACGCCGCAGTGCGGCGCCAAACCCTCTTTCCTACATCACCCTCCAACACCTGAAGCCTCACCCTGAACCATGCTTCCACTTCTGCTCCAAGCCTCGGGGTCTGTCTTTTTCTTGGATGGGTGTGCTCCCACCATGTCTGCAAGCTGCTGCTCCACTGCCCTCCCCCAGGGGGTCTCAACAGCATCTCACTCTCACCAGAAGCCAGGCCTGGTGCTCCCCAGGAGTGAGACGTCCTGACCTCCCTGGGGAGTGGGAGGGGTGGGCAGAAGATGTCCATTCTGCCTCCCAGTCACCCATGCAGCCGACCTCTCCCACCCTCAAATTCCTGCTGACCTCTGCCCCTGAAGAAGCCAGAGAACCTCTGTATCCCACACCTCCCTGGTTCCCTTGCTTCCATATCTCAGCACCTCAGTGAACACAAGAAGCAGGGGTCCCCCTGCTTCAGAGGCTGACAGAGGCTGGAGGGGTGGGCCTGTGGGTTTGGACAGTGACAGACTCTCTCCTGGACTAAATTCTAGCCAGGCTCCTCTGAACCTCCCTCTAGATTTAACCTTGGCCCATAGAGACTTGAACAAACACCAACATAGTTTCTACTAGTTCAAGGCCGCAGCTCTAGGTTGACACTAGCCCCCCTTAAAGTGCCTGCCTGGAAAAACTCCAGGCTGCCTAAAGAATTTGCTGTTTGTTCCAGCCAACACCTGAAGCTAGGGCTTGTCTCCCAGCTGCTGGGACAGAGTTGGAGCCCACCTCTGAAAAGCGTCAGTTAGCCAGCACATGTGGGTGTCACATACAAGACCAATCTTTCATCCTTAAAACATAAGCTCTTGTCCTTTCAGTTCTTACTCATCTGCACCCACTGCACAAGCCCTTCAGTTGCATCAAAACCTCTGGTCTGGTGCCCCATTTTCTTCCGGTTCCTACTTGGTCTACACATCCCCATGTTGATCTCTTGGCCTGACTACTTTTAGGCCACCATCAAAATACTCTTAATAGAACTCAAGCTTGGTTGTGTCTCTTTTCTCTGCTTAAAACATTATAGTCTGTGCTGTTTGGTCAGGCCCATGTGCCTTTACCAGGCCCTTCAGGACTAGTTCCCTGCTCACCTGCACAGCCTCATCTGCTGCCCTTTCCCCGTTGAGCTCCATGCTTGGGAACACCAGATTGCACATGCTTCAGGCCCACCCTAGAGCTCATGCTTCTGACCTCTGTACTGTCCTCCATCGAGAATGCCCTTCCCTCTTCTTGTCCTCCTAAGAAGCTTCTATGTGGCTTTCGTCTTCTTCCTCTCCTCCAAGCCACCCTTCACATCGACTCCTTTCCAGTCAACCAGGAACTGCACCACTTCTTGGTCCATCACATTGTCTTGCCAACACACTGTCTTCTGCGTGTATCTTCAGGTGTCTGGGCCTCCTGTTAGGCTTAGGGTCCCTCACGGCAGTGACTTTGTCCTAATCAACTCTCTCCCCAGCACCAGGAGCAGTGTCTGGCTTATAGTCCAGGCCCAGCTCAAGTTCTCCCTTTTTCATGGATTCTCCCTAGCTTCCTAATCTTCCCTCCTCTGAGTCTTACAATTTTTCTGTATCTTTTTTGCCCTAATCATACACTGTCTCATTTCATTATCTTTTAAAAAATGGCTAATTTCTCTGACAGATTTCATCAGAATTGGTGAGATTTTTCATTCATTCGGTAGCTATTGGCCTTGTGTCTCCCTCTCTCCTTCTGTCACTCAGCTCTCAATAAGGAGCTGGGCTCTGCGCTGACTTGTCCATCATGCGATGGTGGCAGAGGCAGCCCTGGGCAGACAAGCTTTGTACCACCTGACCCTGGGCACTCTTCCCACTTTCAAGCTCTCTCCAGGGATGTGTCCTTGATCCAAGGAGAGACATCTCACTCATAGGCTGGCCAGGTGATGCCCTGGGCTCTGGGAAAAACACTGCCCAGTCTAGGTCAGAGGACGAGATGGTTGGATGGCATCATCGACTCAATGGACATGAGTTTGAGCAAGCTCTGGGAGAGGGTGAAGATCAGGGAAGCCTGGCATGCTGCAGTCCATGGGGTCACAAAGAGTCAGACGCGACTGAGCATCTGAACAACAACAGCAACCTTTAGGTCAATTTGGGCAAAACAGACCTTAACTCTTGGGAATTTTAATTTAGAAAACTGGTAGGGTAGCATGTGAGACCAATATAAAATTGTGCAGATTTGAGGTAGTGTGATACAAAAAAATGATATCTAAACCTCACTTTATGTACCAACTTTGAAATAGCGACAATGTTCCCAGATAGGAACCTGGAGCTACCGGGAATCCTGGTCCATGCTTTGGGAAGCCCAGCAGCGCAAGGATCTCTACCCCTGGTCCTGTCAACTCCCTGTCTTTGTGTCTACCTCTCTTACTGAAATCAACCTCCCTTTCATTACAGAGTTTTGAGCGGACATGGGGACTTTCTGCTCTTGTGAACTAATAGTGTAACCAAAGCCCCTAAGTATAGTACCTGGCACATAGCAGGTGCTCAATAAACAGCAGCTGCCTCTTCCCCCTAATTATTATTGTCATCACTGTTATTGACTCTTCGGTGGCAACCAAAGTTTCCATACCTCTCTCACTCCTATTGGAATCTAGCAGTTCTGCACTGCAACCCCAACACGCTTCTGGATGTGTGGCCTGGGGCACTTGAGCAGGTAACCTACGTTCTTCTTTGTTGAATTTTATTTGTTTTTGGCTGCACTGGGTTTTCGCTGCTGCACATGAGCTTTGTCTAGTTGAGGTGCATGGCTTCTCTCGTTGCAGAGCACGGGCTCTAGCACGTGGGCTTCAGTAATTGAGTGGCGCACAGGCTTAGTTGCCCCCCAGCATGTGGAATCTTTCCGAATCAGGGATTAAACCTGTGCCCCCTGCACTGAGGGGTGGATTGGACCCTCAGGGGCAGTCCACGTTACCTACATTCTTTAAACCCTGTTTCCTATCTGTCAAACGAGGATAACAAGATATGTTTCTATGGATTGTTGGGCTAGATAAGACCATAAACTGCCTAACCCAGGGCTGGGCACCACACAAGCAAATAGAACATGCTAGCTGCTGCTGCTTCCTATTATTAGTATTATTGGTCGTGCACTTTAAACAAAGTAAATACTCGTTGGCTGAAGTCACCGCCTGGAGAAAACATTTGTTTTTCATTCTTGGTGAGAAACTTTGGGAGATGACCTGGGCAGGCACTGAGAGAACAGATGTCTTCATGCAGCATCAGGGAACTCATAAACTAGAAGAAGCGGGTGGGCTGATCACTTTGCTTGAAACCCCACCCAACTAGCAGAACCTGCTGGGCTGTCTCTCAGGCCCACTGCTCCTCTGGGGGACTGTGCGCTCTCATCCCATGGTTTGCACCATTCTTCACCTCGTATAATTAAAGCTCCGGCGCTATCTGTGGTCATTTGGGTAGATTATCAAATCTTGTTCATTCAGAATTTCTTTTGCCTATTAATACATTTCTTTCTGACTTACTAAATGCGACTGATTAGCGATTTTCTTTGCAGGAGGACTGGAAGAGCCTTTGCACCTTCCCCACATGGCACTCCCTTACATCATCACTTGGGGTCAAGGCAGCCCTGGGCACGTGTTGGGTGAGGCAGGAGTGGGTTGGGTTTGGTGCTGGAAGGCGCCGAGCAGCACCTGACTGACTCTCAGAGCGGTCAAGAGAGGCTGGGGCCTGAGGAGGACCATCTTGGGTACTCTCACGTGGTTTTCTTTATCCTGCCCTTCTGGCCCCTCCCTGCTAGCTATTCAAAGGCTGAGATTTTTTATGTTTAAAGAAAAAACATAGCCCAATGTGCGTTTTCCACCAGCTTGAAGGGGTGGAGAACCCCCTGCCAAGACAGGGAACACATCTGTACATGAGTTTGAGAGCTTGGGAGAAAGTCAGGCCTTGGTCCTGTGGTGGAGGGAGACCCAGTGATCCAAATATTCTGTCAGCCCCAGTGACTTACAAGAGGGGCCGGAAGTGGACGATCCTCCATGAGCAGGAGGTCAAGTGTGCTGCAAATAACTTGTACTTGATGAACCAGAAGAGAGAGCACCAGAGAAAACTGTTATTTGATTTAATGATCTATGCCCCCTGAGGATGACCTGTTTTCCAGTTCCCCGGGGCTGGTTATACGGGGGAAACCAGGGATGGAAGCCCCCTACCATCCTTGTATTTATCCTCTTCTGCCCGCGTTTCCTCTGGTGGAAGTTCTGGCCGCCCTGAGGGAGTCTAGTTTCAAAAAAAAGCTCTGCTTTTTTCTTGCGGGCCCTTGATACTTTACATAAATACTCAACTATTGACATTTTAATTCCTTACCACATGGTTAGAATTGGTTATGGATTTATACATTTTAATATGAGAAAAATAAGTATTTTACAAGTGACGCTGAGAAGCCAGTATTAGAAAATAAAATCTGCAGGTGGCTAGTGGCAGGACGGGGCTCACTCTGTGGCTGTGTCGGCGGCTGCCTCGCTCTCCTCACCCGTTGGCTCTTCAGCAGCTGAGTCTGTACCCGGAGGAGCCTCCTCTGTCAGTGCTGCAGGGGCCCCCCTGGGATAAGAAGCAGAGTGCCAAGCGTTTAGTCTCGAAAGGGGCAATCACACTTTTCATTATTTCCTCATCTGAGTCAAGAAGTATAAACCGTCCCCTGTAATTTACCCTGCATCCTTATTGAAAATCTCATCCTCTTCTGAAGACTCCTTGTCGTGCAGCTTCTGCGCCATGTTTTTCTTGCGTGTGGCATTGAGAGGCCTGTACATGTCCCGAAGCCAAAGTGGCCGCCGCCTCCAGAAAAAGCCCTCCTGGGACACAGAGAGCGACATGTTAGTTCTGCTCCTCCCCTGCTCCCTCTGGCCACAGCACTTTATCCTTCCCAAACCTACCTGACTCTCACTTGTTCCTGAGCTCCTCTTACACAGCAGGAATCCAAAAAAGCCCCTTGGAGGAAAGCACACACAGTTAGTGTCACGTGCCGCTTTCCATCTCTCACGGTGTATTTGCTCTGGTCTTACCAGGGCTAAATGGGACTTCAGCCAGCAATCACAATGAGCAAAGTCACCACAGTCCTGGGCTCTTGAGAATCACTCCATGCATGCTGGCCTCCCAGAAGCTCTCCGGGTCTGTCCAAAATGGCCCCCTGCCTGTATCTCTGGGGAGACCCGTGCATGTGGCTTAGCATGGCCTGCAGGCATGACTGCAGCCCCACTCACATTTCTCGGCCCTCAGCCAACTGCCCTTGAGCAGAGAAAACACTGCACAGCCATGCTGGGCAGATGCACTCTCCTTTCAGAAGCATTCCATGCTAGCCCCCTTTGGACTGAGTCTCCTGTGCAGCATTTGCTGGGGTGGGGGTGGGGGAGGGGAGGAGGTGCTTCTGTTTTCTTAGCTGCTCTATCTGATAAACTGCATCTCAGCAGGTAAACCCCTAAGCCCAACTAGCAAAATTATCTAGCACTCTGACTTGCATATGGCAGGTTGTCACTGCCATATGCAAGGTGTGAGTGATTCGTGAAATCAGTTTAAAGGTTATGACCAGCAGGAAAACGCAAAAGTATTCTTTTTGAAAACAAACAGAATTGAAAAAACAAAACAAAATGGAGAGCACAATGAGTTTATATCAGAAACCACTTCTCTCCATAAAGTATGTGTGTACTGAGCTGTGACATAAAATGCAGCTCGTAGCCCAAGTATAGTGTGATCATGAGGGGCCCCCGTTGGAAAGGTACCACCTTCTTTTTGATAATCGCTAGCAGTGTGACCATGGGGCCAAATGTTTTCTTTTTCTCCATTTTTTTTAATTATAAAAGGAAAACTACTGTCTAAAGTTTCTTCCAGTTAAAACTGTATGAGGTTTGGATAAAGGGAATACGGAGTTGGGGGCTGAAAACCAGGATGATGAGAAGGGAAGCTTTCCTGCCCCTTTACAGGAAGAACACATGATTTGTTCTACTTTTCATCAGCTTTGAGTAAGGCTAGCCCCCAAATCTCTAACTTCCCTACCCCAGAGCCTCCAAGAACACCTCTGACCTGGCCTGATGCCTACTACCGGCAGGACAACCGAAACCTCTCCCCATCCACCCTCTTTCCAAAGAACAAGTAAAACCAGATGAATCCGTCCCAGTCCTGTGCTAGGCCAGATTTGGTTGGGGAGCTAGTTCTGCTGATAAATAAATTAGCGTAAAGCATTCGGGTAAATAAAGCTTCTTCCTGCCTTTGGTGAGGAGACTAAAACAGATGAGTTCTCAGCTCTCCTCTAGTTCTGAAATTCTACTTTAAAAGACCAGTGTTTACCTTCTGCTTCCTTCTTCCTCTGATGTTGTTCTATGAGAATAAATCTGTTTTAAAAGAAAACATGATCACGATCATGACAGCCACTTCCAAATCTTTATTCATTACTTTTTATTTTCAGTCTTATCTACCCAGTGAGTTGACAACATTTTTAAGGACAGGAATTCTATCCTGTTTAAGAATCCTTTCACTCTCCCACAGTACCTAACCTTGGGTGTTGCATGCAGCTGGTGATACATTTTATGGACCGTTTTAGATCATGGTCAACAGATAATTCCTAACAAAAAACTTTCAGAAGTAGGGAAAGAAAATAAAAGTATTGACCAGAAACCTAAGCACTGTTTAAAAATCAAGAGCAGGTGGGAGATGCCTATCATTACTGTTACTATTGATCACTATGGAGAAGGGGGGTCCTAATCAGTACAGTAAGAAAACAGGAGAATTGGAAAGGAATAGATAAACATATTGGCATATGAATGATGGACTTTAGAAGACCAAAGGAATCAACCAACATTTTAAGTACTGTAAGTAATACGAGAACTCAATAATATGGCTTATGTACAAAATCAAGAGATCAACATATAAGCTTTAATAGCTTTCCTATATAGCTCAAATAACTAGCTAAAAAATAGAAAAAAGATCCCATTTATAATAAGAATGCATAAAGTAACTAGGAATAAACTCAACCAAAAATGTGTAAGACTTATGTAATGAGAATATTAAAACCTTCCTGAAGGACCTGGAGAAGAAATACATACATGGCATGGGATTCTATCTTCCGAGAATACTGTAAGGAGGTCAATTCTCCTCAAATTAACCTACAAATTCAATGCAACCTTATTTATATCCAAGGAAATTTTTAAACAAAACCTGGTGAGCTGACATTTGGTAGCGAATATATGCAAGAACACTTATGAAATGCATGAAAAAGAAGATCAAAGAGCAGGGCCTTACCCTAACAGATATAAAATTACATGTTACAGAGAAACTGGAGTTAAGCAGTCTGATTTGAAAAGATAACAGGAAAAGATAACTGGATCAACAGAATAGAATCCAAGTAAAGATAGTATTTTAGACAGGGGAGAAAGAATGAACCATTCAGTGAAAGATTTGAAAACAAGTGGATCTTCACGTACTGGGGAAAAGTTAGGTCCCCTACCTCAACCACACTAAAAATCAAATACAGCAAGTTCTGGGCAGATTATAAAAGTACTTGAAAATGATGACCAGAGATGATTTTTATGTCATGAGGTGACAAAGTCTTGGCTAGCAAAACCCGCTGCACATGAGCCATGAGGAGAGGACGGCCCAGTGTGGTGGCAGACTGTCAGTGTCTCTCCTGCTCTTCTCAGCCCTCACCCGCTTCTCTCCTGGACTGTCTATCTTCTCCCTGTTGATTTATAAAACCCCCTGGAGTTGCCTAGTGCTCCAGTGGTTAGGACTTGGCGACTTCACTGTGGTGGCCTGGATTTGATCCCTGGTCGGAACGAAGATCCTGCAAGCACAGCACGGCCAAACAAACAAAAACAACCCCCCGCCACGAACCTCTTTATAATAAACAGAGTCTGGCTTTCATTGAATTTCAGCGTTTCAAAACCTCCCACTGTTTCTATCTCTGAGGAGACAAGACAAGAGAGCAGAGTAGGGAGCACAGGCTTTGCAGTCGGCTCCTGCTTTTAAAAACTGTTTAAAAGTTTTGGTTCCTGGCTCCTGCTTTTGGTTTGACCACTGGGGCCTCATGCTGATTTCCTTCCTCTATGAGAGCACGACAGTAATACCATCCTCACAGGATTGTGGCGACTGAGTCAGACAATACACAGAAAATTCTTCATCTTCCACTTGGCATGAATCAGTGCTAAGTTGGTGTCACAGACCAAGTGGTCAGATCCATCAAAGACTCTGCTCGTGGTACCGGGCCCTGAAGCTGCTTTCCTGCCACAAGATTATTAAAATACTGCTTTTCTTCTAATACTTTTATGCAGCATTTTTTCACATTTATGGAAACATGTTTATGTAAGGTGATCTGCTATTATTCCTCCCCCCTCCCCACAAATAGGGAGCTTATTTGATTATCATTTATTCATTTTCTTCCACTGATTAGAATATTAAAACATGACAAATATCTTAAGAACACATGGGTCTATTTCTGGACTCTCTACACGACTTCAAATAAATATTCCGCTGCATTATTCCTCACTGTGGAAGTGATATAATGCCTCATCTCTGTAACACCATTAGTGCCTGTCATGGAAAAAACATTGCACAGTCCCTGTCCTCAAAAACCTTGTAAGTGGGGAGAGGAAACAATGAAATAGTATAAATAAATACAAATGCAAGGGTAAACTACCTGGAAATTAAAACCAGTAAAAAGAGGATGTTACAGGACCTCCCAGGTGGCGCTACTGGTAAAGAACCTGCCCACCAATGCACAAGAGATAAGAGATGCTGGCTTGATTGCTAGGTTGGGAAGATCCCCTGGAGGAGGGCATGGCGACCCACTCCAGTGTTCCTGCCTAGAGAATCCCAAGGACAGAGGAGCCTGGAAGAGCTACAGTCCATGGGGTCACAAAGAGTCAGACACAACTGGCGACGAGCTCGCACATGGAGATCTACTGAACAAGCAAAGGCCATATGCCACCTGGAGATGCAGAGGGTAGAGTCTGGGCAATGGCCAACTACTAGCAAGCTGACCCCATGCTAAGGCCCCAGCCCCCATGCTAAGTCCCCAGCCATCTAGGCTCAGAAATTACTCTTCCCCGTAAGAACTGGTGACGGGCCTCACAGGACTAGGGTCAGGAGGGCTGGATTATTCAGGGAAGTCTATTTGAAGAAAATGTGAGAGAACTCACATTCTCCTTTTGTGGCAGCTTCACTTCATCAATAATATCACAGGACTGATCAAAAATCAGAATGCCAAATTCTTACCTGACAACAAGAAATACATCTGTTCTACAGACAGGGCACCTGTGTCTACACAACCAGAGAATTAAACTTCTGTAGAGACAGGCCTCCAAGGCACACCAAAGCACAACCACACACTCAAAAGGCTACTTGGTGAGAATAGAATTAGAACCAAAGGAATCAGCTGAATCCCACATTAAATGAGAAGGCCTGCAGTAGCCAGATGCTCTCAACAGGTGCTGCCTGGTGATGGCCTGACTCTTCAGTTATGCTGCCTCGGGTGTCATCTCTACTCTTGGACAAGGTGAGGCTGGGCACTGCTGGTCCCTCTTCCCTTTTCTGTACTTTCACTACTGATCAGTCCTCCAGCAGATGGACACATTTCTCTTTAGCAGGTAACACATCATGTCAGGTTTTATTCAAGTCTGACAGACCAGGAAGCCATTGGTCCTTATACCGCTCTGCTCCCCTCCATGAGGCCCTTATGGAGCCGCCTTCTAAAGAACTGTTTAGCACTTTTGTAAGTTCTGAGGTGAGGGGACTGCTTTGCTGGGGCCCGTAAGAACTGGTGACAGGCCTCACGGGACTAGGGTCAGGAGGGCTGGGTTATTCAGGGAAGTCTATTTGAAGAAAGATGAACTTGAGCTGGCTTTTGAGAGTCACAGGACTCCCACAGGCCAAGTAAAATAAAGGAATTTGTCTGTGCAAATGCGCAGGTAAAAGCAGCAATGGGTACGGTATAACGAGCACATGGTGGGGGGCCGCTTTGGCTGGAATAGAGGGCTGCCAGGACAGAAGCAGCGATAAAGCAGACTGACTCGGTAGAGTAGAATCAAGATGGTCAGCTCATTGAAATTGCTCTTTTGGACTTCCCTGGTGGCGCTGTGGATAGGAGTCCGCCTGCCAATGCAGGAGACATGGGTTTGACTCCTGGTCCAGGAAGACCCCACGTGCCACGGTGCAACTAAGCCTGTATGCGGCAACTACTCAGCTCCCACACATAGAACCCGTGCTCTGCAACAGGAGAAGCCACCACAATTAGAAGCCTGTGCACAGCAAGGAAGAGTAGCCCTACCACTTGTCTAGACCAGAGAAAGCCCACACAAAGCAACAAAGACCCAGGGCAACAAAAATCAATCAATCAATAAGGTTATAAAAAATAAAATAAACGTGTTTAAAAAACCCCCCAAATCTTCCTCTTAATGTTAGCAACTGCCTGTTGGGGAAAGTAATAAACCATTATGTAACTGAATGAAAGGTAAAGAGGCTAGCTCCAGGAGGATGCTACTCTAAACAGGACTTACTTCAAGGTGGCCTAATGCAGGATTCTAACTTTGTAGTGCTCTAATGGAACCTGTTTACACAATGCCTAACACACCGGAGAAGACAGCTGCTGAGGAGATCTAAGGCACTTCTATCTATCACCCGAGTCCTTATGGCACCCCACTCCAATACTCTTGCCTGGAAAATTCCATGGACGGAGGAGCCTGGTAGGCTGCAGTCCATGGGGTCGCTAAGAGTCGGACACCACTGAGCGACTTCACTTTCACCTTTCACTTTCATGCATTGGAGAAGGCAATGGCAACCCACTCCAGTGTTCTTGCCTGGAGAATCCCAGGGACAGGGAACCCTGGTGGGCTGCTGTCTCTGGGGTCACACAGAGTCGGACACGACTGAAGTGACTTAGCAGTAGCAGGGTGACCTATAGCTACGTGAGGGTGGGAATGATGTATCTCTCATCACTGCAGCCAACGAGGAGAGAAATTGAGGTAGCATGAGACTGACTGTGAGTACATCAAATCCACATGGTGTTCTGAGTCAAAGAACTGTTACTATCGTGTCAACTCTGGCTTCTTATAAACTTCACTGGTCAGAATAGTCTAATGGCTTGTTATCTTGGATTCAGTTCCACAGATATCTCCTGGGAGTGGAGCTCCTATGAAAACCCTGGGAACACACCGTTCAGTAAAAGAACAAAGTACATCTCAGTCCTTGTGACTGAAGAGGAGTATCAAGTCCTAGCAGGTGGAAAGGTGGCTTTGATTTTTCGGGTTGGGGGTTCTGAATCTGAATTAATAATTGTCCTTACCTCAATGAGACAGAACATTATAATCAAAAACATCACTACTACAGTCACAGATATTGCCAAGATGAGTTTGTTGTTATAGCCGTAACCTGGAACTTCTTTTGTGAGCTAAAAATAAATAAACAAATAACAAGTTTTTAAAAACAGGGAGCTGGAAAGGATGAAAGCTGAGCATTCTTAAACCTATTCTAAACAATAGCTAACTATTCTTAAACTACTAGAAGACTCCATCCTTTTCAGGTGGATAGCTTTTATCAGAAGAAACCAAATTTACAGTTATTGATCTCATCGTTAGCATTTTCTTCTACAATGTATTTATCTTGTGTGTAATGTCCTCTTCTCATCTACCCTAGGAACAGTGACACCTTCTCTGAATGAGCAGAACGGGAGGTTATTGTCTTAGCCAGCTTGGCCGAGACAAGATACAGACCAGGAGCCCCAGGTCTTCCTGCTTGGGCACTTTAATGGTGTGTCCTGAGCTGAGTGCAAGTCCAGGTCCCATGTTTCAGGCATGACCCTCACCTCACTGGACTCCTGCTCTTTCTGTTCACTCTGGGCTTCTGTGCTCTCATTGATGTAGTTGTCAGTTTTCCACTGGTCCGTATCCCATTCTGCCTTGGACACCTTTATTTCTTGCTGCTCACTGAGAAGCTTCATCAGGAGGCCTGTTCTGGAGATGAGTTTGGCGCAGGCCAGCTGCACGTGGGTCTCAGAGCAGTCCATTTTCAAAGTCCGGATGACGTGAGCAATGAGTTTTCTCACGTCGTTGTGGGGGATGAGGGACCGTAGCTGCTGGTTAAGCTGACTTTCAAACTGATCGCCTGGGGAGAGCACTGGGAAACTGATGCTTGGGGGCTTAGAGGCGAACCCAATGCCCACGTTGTGGTACTCCCATTGTGTCTCGTTGGTGTGCTGAACAGGTGGCATGAAGTCCACAGCAACAGTAGAACGTGCACTGGAGACATTACTATGGGCAGTGATTCTAGGTCTGGTTTCTTTTGGCAGAGTATTGTTTCCCGAAGAGATAACTACTTCAGAAACATGTGGAGTATTGTTCACTGAACTAGAGTTTTCTTTAGGAGGGTCTGAAAGAGAATATAATTCTGAAAAACGATTTTCCTGAGGATCCAGTAATCCTGAAGATGAAAATGCCTCTCGTGGAGGGGAATTGATGAGACTCCTCACTGCAGAGAACAGAGGCCTTCTGGCCAGCATCATTCTACTGAGTGAACCTTTCTTTCTCAGCTTTCGGCTAGTTTTGGCCTTTGGTGTTTTGTGGGCCACCCGAGAGCGAGTTTTATGGAAGAGGTATTTTTTTCTGGAATGCGAGACTGGTTTGGAAGACTTCATGTTTCTCACTCTAGCATCGGCATCTTCTAAAATGAAAATGGTGTAGGATAAGTCTTTGGATTTGTTTTGAACCTCAGGTTGGGGTTTTGGAGGGAGGGGGTCGGAAGGCCTGCCCCAAGAGTACTGCTTCAGGAAAGAAGAGACCGCTGCCTTGTGTTCCTTTATGAACGAAGGCTCCGTGTTGAAGGAGTTCCCCACTATCTTCCTGGGCCTCTGCACCATGTCGAGCTTGTCCAGCTCCCTTGGGGATGGCCTCCTGAGCCTTCTTTCTTTGGCAGTGTTCTCCACAGTTGGCTGGGCATTCTGTTTCTTCTCGCTGCTCTCATCTCCCGCATCTTTGAAGTGCCTTTTCCGTAGGCCCCTCGGGCGCTTGAGGACCCTGTTCGCTCTGAGCAGCCTTTGCCCTGGGCTCTCAATCTCAGCTAGGCTGTTTTCCTGTGGTTGGGCTGTGTCCAGTTTCTTCGGAAAGATCTGGCGTTTAAATTTGGGACCCAAAAGGTTGGCATGGATAAGCATGGCTGTTTTTTCTTTCTTTTTAACCTCATCAATTTTTTCTTGAATTTCTGCATCTAACAAGTTTTCCAGAAAGTAGAGTTTCCTCAATTTATTTTTATAAGTCGAATTGTTGTATATAGGCTTAACAGAAGGGTTCTTTGTATTGTTTTTGAAATGGCCCAGTGGCATATCTCCCTCATGGGCATTTGTAAAAAGAAGTTGAATGAAGGGCAATAATGTTGACTCAACATCTTCTAGATTTCCCTCTGAGAAATAAGGCAGTATGTAGTTCAGTGCGCTGATCACATCACTTTCGTCGTTAAAGTCCAGCTGCTCATTCATGAAGGCTGACAGACTGCCCGCACTTTTGTCTGAGGACGCCCTCTCGGGCTCAATGGTCAGCTCCGTGCTGGTGCTCTTCTTCCGGGCCTGTAACACCTTCATGAACGACCCTTCTGCACTCCCTATAGATGCGTTCTCATCTGTCGAAAGAGAAGAGACTGCTTTTGATAACTGAAGACTGATGGGAGAGCTTTTTGTCAGTCCACAGTCATGCATCCCAGACAAATAAATTAGGCATCAGCAAATGTTTGACTGCCGCTTGGAAGGAAGAGAAGGAAACCCAAACATAAGTCAATGATTGACAACAATAAAAGGTGAAAAAAGATATCTTTTGAAAAAGTGACCATCTACTCAGAAGATTCTGTGGCATGAAATATAGTAATTATATTTAGGATCCCTTGACTGGCTCCCAAGGGACTGGCAGGGAGACAAAGAGTCCTCTACTCAGATCTACCGTGACTCCTCACAGGCACATACCCCATCCTGCCCTGCCTCAGACGCAGAGGAGCATAAGGTCTCCCCTCTCCACCTCTTCAGCGCACTTGCATTCCTACTGCTATCACAGACGACCACGACCACAACCACGATGGCCGACAGGTCATCATCCGACCGTGTCCTCCACCCACCCATCCTTTGCTCAGTCCCTGCCTCCATACATTCCAGCCCCTAGAACAGAGAGCTCTACGTCCAAAACTCTTACGTCACCTTGGCTCTTTGCTGAAATTCAGGCAGGGATCCATTAGCTAACATATAGCCAGCCTATATGCCAGAGTGGAATGTTCAACAGATCAATAGAATAATACCTGAAGTACTATAATGCAGAAGGGAAAAGCAACTTCTGACAGTTGCCTACTTTGCTTTCATTTCATTTCACTTCTAATATTTCCAGTGTTTTGGGAAACCATCCAAAGCTTCTGACTGTATATGTACTGTTGTGTAGCTGGGCTTCTCTTCCAAAAGGATTAAAAATTTTAACAGTGGTGGCAAGGGTCAAAGGAGGACATAAGGGTCATGAGAGAGGAGGGGCATGGGTGTGCGGAGAGCCTAAAATCGGAGACAGGAGATCTGGGTACTAGGCCATTGCACTGAATACCTCGGATCTTGCTTTTCCTCATCTGCAAAAGGAGATTAAAAATGCCTTTCCTGGCCCACTTCTGGGGGAGAAGGGAGTAATATAATTGGTAAAAACAATTGTTTTGAGGAGTTCCCTGGTGGGATCATGGTTAGGATTCAGTATTTTCACTGCCATGGCTCAGGTTCTATCCCTGGTCAGGGAACTGAGTGGCCAAAATAAAAATTTTTTTGAAAAATAAACAAAAATTATTTTTATATAAGTAACAAAGTGTTATTATTTATGATGTGTTCTAGACCATTGATAGATACCTGTATTCAAGCTATCTGGGCATCAAAGTGCATTTTGGAGGTTACCAAGTTAGTGCCAACAAATCTAATATATAGAAAAATAGTCAGAAGCACCTGAGGGTTTTGTGGATAGGAAAGTTTGAGATTCAGATCAAGTTCAGAGCTGGACAGTCTAAGAAGAAAATTGCTCTTCCCCGGTAGCACTAGTGGTAAAGAACCTACTTGCCAGTGCAAGAGGTGTAAGAGATGCAGGTTCAGTCCCTGGGTTGGGAAGAGCCCCTGGAGGAGGGCGTGGTAGCACACTTCAGTATTCTTGCCTGGAGAATCTCATGGACAGAGCAGTCTGGTGGGCAACAGTCCATAGAATCTCAAAGAGTCAGACATGACTGAAGCAACTTAGCACACACACAGTGCACCCACCCTTTACAAGAGCTAGCTGGCAGCTTCTGGTAGTGGAACCAGAAACTCAGGCTCCAAGTAGGCCATAAGACAGCATCACTTGTACTCTTTTATAATATTATAAAAATAGACAAAATATCAAAAATATGAAAAAAATATGTTTACATCTATCCTATAAGACAAAGGATACTTGAGACCTAATGTATAATCAGTTTACAAACTGATGCACTGTATGAATAAGTTCTCATTTGCAGACAGCACAGAATACACTATGTGGCCATTCATGTTAATGCCCTTCCCCCTTTTCCTTCCTTTTTCTTGTTATTTTATGTATGTATATCAGTTACCTTATTAAGTTAACAATGTAACTAAGCTATTATTAGCTTAATAATGTAACCAAGAATCTGATTTTTAGTAAGAGTAGTTCTTAGAAATTTAGGGGTGTGGAACTCTGAATGAATAAAAATAATGCAATTACATTATTAATTTTAAAATTTATCATCACTGGTTAAAAATAAAAATTAGAGAATTAGAAGAAAATTTAAAAATTACCATCAGGCAATTCAGACTCACCACAAAATGTGACGTTTGTCAGGCAATCACTGTCACAGTGCAGTTTGACTGTCTTGCAGACAACCTCAATAGTATTTTTAAATTGGCAGAGGCAGCAGGCCATTCGGATAGGTAAGATCCTATAAATGGAAATGCAGAGAATCAAATTTGTGGTAAAGGAGCTACTCGAGTAGGTGGAGGAGGCAGGCCAAGGCCACCACAGGCCAGTGCATAAAGGAGTTGATTCTTGGGGCATATGGATTGGAGAACTGGATACAGGTCAGTTGGCCAGTTGCTGTTTTTGACTGTTGAAAATAAATATAGAGGCCAGAGGTGCCCAACAGAAGGATTAGGGTGGCAGTGAGGATGGTATGCCTAGAAAAAAGGGAATAGGGACTAGAATTGGGTGACACTGATCTGTAGTTTAATTCAGAAATATCTCCTTCCAACCCCAAAACTTCATTTTGGGTTGACAGTACACAGAAGTAGGCAGACTTCTAAGAAAAATCTGAATAAGTCCCCAACTTCTGGAGTCTCTTTCTCAATTCCTATTTATGAGTAATAAATACATTAGAAATTACTCTAGGAATAAAAAAAAACACTGTGTGGTTAAACAATAACAGAGATCTCATTGACCAAATCTGGACAATGTGAACAGTCAAAAGAATAACACTATCATTACCACAAGTTATAATTAAAGAAGAGTACATGGGTTTATAATGATATTCAAAAAGAAAAGTGAGGGAGGTTTGCTTTATAGAATAATAACAGGTAATAAATGAGACAGGAATGATAAAATTAGGAAAGTGTCATTTACAACTATCAATGTAATAGTTGATTCAGACAAGGATTATCATTGATGCACAGATGGCTGAAGAGTTGTCTGGAAGTAGGATCTTCACTGATCCCAAAGTTCAGCCCATATATTATTTATCAATTACCAAGGCGGAAAATAACTTTACAATGGAGACATATGTAAGATATCACCTTAATGAAGTGGTCAGACTTAGCAGTGGGCCACTTGAAGTGATGAAGTAGGAAGGATACATCACTTATATAGTATTCTACTCCAAAATGTTTAGTTTGAGTCTAAGGAGGAAACAGACAAATCCGGATTGTGGGGAAAATTACAAAACAACTGGCTTAGACTCTTCAGAAATGCCAATGTCATAAAAGACCAAAAAAAAAAAAAAAGCAGGGAGACATTCTACATTAAAGGAAACAAAGCCATGACATGCAGTGCCTAGTCTCTGATTGGGCTCCATATCAAAACAAAACAGACTTCAAGAATATGATCAGCTTCAGGTCAAGATGAAGTAGTAAGGACCAATTTAACCTTTTACCTGAAACAATGAAAAAATCAAACAAAACATACGAAAAACAGTTTTCAAGAAACTGGACCTCAGGCAATCAAATTCAGTGATCCCCAAGAGATGGGAGATAAATGAAGTGACCCCTATGATTGCCCTAGCTTACTTCTTTAAGAGAATTTCCAGGTCATGGTACAGGGAAGAAAAACGCTGGCACAGACTGGTAGACTCCCCCGATGAAAAAATGGAGCTGAGAATCTGGGAAAACCAAGGTGGTGAGAGTTCACAAAGCAGAGTAATAGAGGGTAAAGAAGTACACAAAGAACTCTGGAGGTATGCAGAGGGAGCTCTTAAGTATTCAACAAAGTATTGGTCACACAATATTTGCGTGAGGAATTAACTGATGCCAGGAAAAGAACCACATGAAAGGATTAATAAGAAGAACAACTGCAAAATTCTGGAAAGCAATTATCCTTTAATAAAAAAATAAAATTTAAAAAATGAATAAATTTTTTTAAAGTAAAAAAAAAAAAGATTAACTGGATATCATGTTCCTATAAATCAGAAGAGAAAACCTCATGGTACACAGAAAGGACTTGTCTCACTAGTTGCAAATAATGAATTCTAGACTAAAGGTTACTTGAAGTGCTACCTAATGAATTTTAAAAGCTAGACCTAAAAGAATAAAATTGTTTCGAGTAACTTAACTTTACCCAAAACAAAGCCCAAACGTTTTATAAAAATATATAGCACACAATAAGCTAAAATTTCACAATGTCTAGAATCATATGAAAAATTACCAGACATGCAACTAAGCAGGAAAATGTGACCTATATTGGGGAAAAAAGCAATAAATCAAAACTAACTCATTATCTATACAGATATAAGAATTAGTAGAAAAGGACATTAAACAGATTATAATATATGGAAAAGCTGGCTGACTGGGTGACTGCTGGCTGGCTTAAAACTTAACATTCAAAAAACTAAGATCATGGCATGTGGTCCCATTACTTCATGGGCAATAGAAGGGGAAAAAGTGGTAGTAGTGACAGATATTCTTTTCTTGGGCTCCAAAATCACTGCAGACAGTGACTGCAGCCATGAAATTAAAAGACACTTGCTTTTTGGAAGAAAAACTATGACAAACCTAGACAGCATATTAAAAAGCAGACATACCACTTTGCCAACAAAGGTCTATATAGTCAAAGCTATGATTTTTCCATTAGTCATGTATGGATGTGAGAGTTGGACCATAAAGAAGGCTAAGCATTGAATAACTGATGCTTTTGAATTGTGGTGCTGGAGAAGACTCTTGAGAGACCCTTGGACAACAAGGAGATTAAATCAGTCAATCCTAAAGGAAATCAACCCTGAATATTCATTGGAAGGACTGATGCTGAAGTTGAAGCTCTAATACTTTGACCACCTAATGTAAACAGCCAACTCATTGGAAAAGAAAAATTGAAGGCAAAAGAAGAGGGTGACAGAGGAAGAGATGGTTAGATTGCATCACTGATTCAATGGGCATGAATTTGGGCAAACTCTGGGAGATAGTGAAGGACAGGGAAGCCTGGTATTCTGCAGTCCATGGGGTCACAAAGAGTCAGACAACTTAGCGACTGAACAACAACAACATACATGAAAAAAGTTATAACAACTGTATTTCATTTGTTACAAACCCAGACCAAAGACTGAAGATGTTAAGCAGAGGCATGGAAGATGTAAAACTGATCCAACTTGAGCTTCTAGAGATTATAAAGACAATGTAGAAATGAAAAAGATACTGGGTGAGGTTGATGGCATATTAGACACTGCAGAAGAAAGGATCAGAAAACATTAAGACATAGTAACAGAAACAAACCAAAATGAAACACAAAAAGTAAGAAAACAAAACAAGGACAAAAATGAACAGCACAACAATGAACTGTGCAACTTCAAGTGACCTGACATATGTATACTTAGAGTCCATGAAGGAGAGGAGAGATACAAAAATTTGAAGAAATAATAGCCAAAATTTCCCCACATTGCTAAACACTATAAACCCACAAAGGTGAGGTCAGTGAACTTTAAGCATAAGAAACGTGGACAAAACTACACCAAGGCACAAATAATCAAATTGCTCAAAACCAGCAATAAAGAGAAAAATTTTAAAGCCATCAGAAGAAAAAACTATACACTACCTATAGAGGAACAGAGATAACAATGACAGCAGATTTCTTGTTGGAAACAATGTAAGCAAATACTAAGTGGATTAACGTAACAACAACTCAAGTAGTGAATTGAATTCTATCAAGCTAGAATTCTATACCCAGATCTTTCAAAAATAAAGGCTATCTCAGACATACAAAAGCTGAAGAACTCATCACTAGTTGATTTTCATTGTAAGAAATGTTAAAAAATATTTTTAAACAGAAGGAAAATGATACCAGATGGAATCATGGATCTACACAAAAGAATAAAAACACTGTAATTGGTAACAACATAGGTAAATATATAAGATTTTTCTTATTATTTAAATATCTTTAAAAGATAATCTATTGTTTAAACAAAAAATAATATAGTGTGCTGTTTATGACATAAGTAAAATATATGAAAACAATCCCACAAAGGTCAGGAGGGAAGAAATGGAAGTACCCTATTGTAAGATTCCTATAGTATTAATGAAATTGTGTAATGTCATTTGAAGATAGACTGTGATAAGTTAAAGATGCATACTGTAAACTATAAAGCAATCATTAAAATCACAAAACCTGAGTTATAATGAATTAGCCAACAAAGGAAATAAAATAATAAAATGTACTCAGTCTGAAAGTAGGAAGAAAAAGGAAAAAGAAAGTACAGATGGGACAAATAGGAAGCAAATGGCAAGACAGTAGATTTGAATGTAGTAATATCAATAATTACATTAAATGCAAATGCTCTAATCACCCTAATTAAAAGAATCATCACACTAGACAAAAAAGCAAAAGCCAACTATATATAAGAACCATCTTCAGTAGAAAATAAAAGGTTAAAAGGATAGAAAAAATTATCCTATGCTAACACTAATGAAAAGAAAACTGGAGTGGATATATCACTTTAAGACAAAGTCAATGTCAAAGCAGAGAATAATATCAGGGATAGAGAATGTTACTTCACCATGATAGAAAGGTCAACTGATGAAGAAGACATTACGTAAAAAGTTATCCATTCGGTAAGAGCTTCAAAATATATGAATGAAAAATGAGAGTGGCAAGGAGAAGCCAAAAAATATCTACAATTATAGTTAGGGATTTCAACATTCCTCTCTCAATAATTAACAGAACAAGTAGGTAAAAAATCAGAAAGGACTAGAAGACATGAACAACACTTCAATCTACTTGACCTAATTGACCTTTATAGAACACAGCACTCAAATAAAGGGAATCAGTCCTGAATGTTCATTGGAAGGACTGATGCTGAAGATGAAACTAGTACTTTGGCCACCTGATGCGAAGAACTGACCTATTAGAAAAGACCTTGATGCTGGGAAAGATTGAAGGCAGGAGGAAAAGGGGACCACAGAGGATGAGATGATTGGATGGCATCACCGACTCTATGGACATAAGTTTGAGTAAGCTCTGGGAGTTGGTGATGGACAGGGAAGCCTGGCATACTGCAGTCCATGGGGTTGCAAAGAGTCGGACATGACTGAGCGACTGAACTGAGCTGAAGGTGTGTAATAAACTGTCACAATAAAGACCTACAGAAAGTTTTTTTAAACTGCGAGAAATTAAAACCTGACCCCTTCCCTCACACCATACATGAAAATTAAATGGATCATAGATCTAAATGTAACTATACAACTTCTGGAAGAAAACACAGGAGAAAATCTTTGTGATTTTTGGATTAGGCAACGGGATCTCAGAAGACTTCTTAGGTAAGACACAAAAAAGCACAAACCATACAAGAAAAATTGCTGGAGTTCTTCAAAATTTTAAAACTTCTGGTCTTCAGAGACACTTTAATAGAATGAGGGTAAATCACAATCTGAGAGAAGATATTTACTAAACACATATCTAAGAGAAAGGACTTATTTTTCAGTGCTCTATAAAGTATTCTTAAAACTCAATATAAATATACAATTAAAATAGATTTGAACAGACACTTCATTTTAAAAGATATCTGCACATGAATAGACACTCAACAGCATCAGCTATTAGAGAAATGCAAATTAAATGAGATTTAACCACACACCTACTAGGAAGGCTTAAGTTTTTTAAAACAAATATAAGGATCAGGTGAAGATGTGGAGCAATCCCAACTCTCAGACATTGCCAGTGGGAATGAAAAATGGAACAGCCACTTTAGAAAACAGTTCAGCAGTTTCTTAAAAAGTTAAATAATCACTTAACATATGATGAGCAATCCCACCCTTTGGTATTTTATCCCAAAGAAATGAAAATATACATTTGCACAAAACATATGCTCACACATGCATGTGAATGTTTTTAGGGGTTTTGTTCATAATAGCCAAAAAACAAAACAACTCAGCTGACGTTCATCCACTGATAAATGCATAAATAAACTATATACCCACACAACTAGAATACTACTCGGCACTATTGCTGAGGGATGAGCTGCCCACAGGTGCATCTGCATCAGCAAATCTCCAAGGAGCCTGGCTAAGTGAAAGGGTTAGTCAAAACCAGAAAGGCTGCATGCCACATGATTTCATGTATAAGATACCATGGAAAAGGCAAAATTATAAAGACAAAAATCAGATTGGTGGTTGCCAGAGGCTGGTAGTGGGAGGAGGAGACTGACTACCAAAGGGACACGAGAGGTCTTTTAGGGGGCTGGAGTTTTCTATATCTCAAATGTAATGGTGGCTACAGAACTATAAGGCTGTCAAAACACATCAAACTGTATATTTGTAAACAGTGAATTTTATTAAATGAAAATTATACATCAATATACTTTAAAAAATAATAAAATAAACCTAAAAATACACAATCGAGTGAAAATAAATATAACAAAAATCAACTTACAGTGTTTCCAATTCAAGGGTCATCATGAGAATGCTTTCAATTGTTGTGAGTGACACTTGTGTTGTTCCCATGTCTCTGAAGGAGAAGCCCAAACATGTAAGATATAAACATATAATATAAACACAAATTCTAAACTTAAAATTTTTAACATGTGACTACTTCAATTCTGAATTCTTACATGCCCTAGATAATTCCGGAGAACTCTTATTGGAGAAATTTAAATTTGCATCATCAAATTAATGACCCTGGTGCTGAATAGTAAAATCTTTATTACCCTGACTTCTTATTTTCAATTGCATCTACCTCTCTTGATAACTTTTTTAAAAAAAAATAATGTACCCCTTATTCCTTTTTGCTTTCTGGGATAAATAATATTCCTACATGCATCTCCATGTCCCATATCTGTGTGTGTTCTTCAACACTGCTCTCTTCCTCTGCTGGCTGTCTTACTCATATACCTTCTTTACCTTTTTTCTTTGCCAATAACTCTTGTATCAATAACCTAGTTAAAATTTAAATTATGGCTTTTTCGTCAAAATACTCAACCTGTAACAAAAGTAAGAAAGAGCAGAAATCATCTCAAGGGTCATGAAAATGCTGCAATACTCACAAATATTTTAATGCTGGCAATTTAAAAAGATACGAATCTTCCACTGCTGTCAAAGGATTACGATTGAGAATTCTGAAAAATGGAATGGAATCAAAATTGTCCACATTTTCAATGACATCCAAGAAAGTTTACATTCATTTTTGGGGCATATGGAACTTGGTAAAAAAAAAATAATCTTTTTCTGTCTTTACCTATAAATCACCCTTAGAATCCGTAAAGCACTATTCCTTCGGGAATTACCCAAGTCTCTAGATGATAAGAAGGAGAAGAGAAAAAGAGGGAAAAAATAGAAAAATAGTGGATAGTGAAGAAAAAATACGCCAAAGAACTTTTCAGGTCAAAAACCCTAGAAGTGACTATGCTGGTAGGAGGCCCTTGCTCCATAAGAAATACTATTTCTAGAGTCCTCCATAATTCAAGGTGTTTTTCATTTCTAGAAAATTCTTTTATATTTCATAGTTTAAACTACCCAATTAAAGACAAAAATAGGACAGTTCCTTGATTTTGGAGCCAAAGAAGAAGAGATAAATACAAGAGGAACTGGTGAAAGTCATATTCCCATCACGTGGTCCCATGTGTATCCTAGGATCAGAGCCTTTGCTACCGTGTATATAATCACCTGTTTGTCAGTCTCATAGGTTGTCAACAGTTTGAAAGCAGTGACCGCAGTATATTGTCATTGTTATCCCTGTGCCTGACAGAGCGCCTAATATTTACTAGGTATTTAATAAATGTTTGTTGAATAAATAAATAACATTTTATTTATATATCAAAAAAATGAAAAAATTAATTTTTTGGAACAAAGTTTTATTCCAAAATCCTAGAATAGATTTTATTCTTAGTTCTTTAAAACAAATAAGGAAAAGGAAAACCAAGAAGAAACAGGAAGAAAGGAAAGAAAATCTGTCTTTAGGGTAACTCCACCCAAGAATCACTAGCATATTTTTGCAGAATATTGTAAAGCCAATTATCACAACTAACATCTGTTGGGTTGCTAGGCATCTGTGACTGGCATTTAACATTTAATCCTCATAGTAATCTTACATGATCAACTTATTACCCCATTTTACAAATGAGGAAACTGAGGCACAGAGAAGTTATATAACTTGTTTTAAGTCATCAAACTAGTAAGCAGAACTGGAATTTGTACCCAGTTCTGACTCTAAAGCCTGTGTTTAACCTGTATGGGGAAAAAAATGAGGGATTAAAAATATCTGTTATGTTAACCTTAATTGTGAGAGCACTAAATATAGAAATACCTTTTCAAACTTCATCTATCCATCTGGAAAAGCCTCTATGGGAATTATACTTTCTCTTTTTCTTTTTTTTTCCCATGATCAAATATTTAATTAGCCTATGGTCACTGAGATTTTAAACAATGTTACAGGCAAATCAGTAAAACTGATGGAGTAAGGACATCTGAAAATTCGTCCCTCCATAAAAGTAACAACAACAAAACTGACCAAAAAATGGTCAGAATCAACTTTTCCTGAACTCTGAAAATTTAACCAACAGGCTTGCAGCAAAAAGGACATCTGAAAATTCGTCTCTCCATAAAAGTAACAACAACAAAACTGACCAAAAAATGGTCAGAATCAACTTTTCCTGAACTCTGGAAATTTAACCAACAGGCTTGCAGCAAACCAGGGAACCATTTATTCAAGGAAAATAAATTAATTTCTGTAAGAACAATGAGATCTGTGTTGCCCCATTTTACAAATGAGGTAACTGTTCACTTGTTCCAGACCTTTGCTCTCCATGCCTTGAAAAATAGCCCACATTTCTGGTACCAGAGGAAGCAGAATGGACTGGGAGGGCCTTGAAAGCCTCATTTCCAAAGCACTATCATTATTTTACACGTTTGGTGGTTCCCTAGAAGACCTTACTTGAAAGGTTTGCCTTTGACCTGACTGGAAGCTACCTAATGTAAAAGGCCTCTTCTCGGGTAGTATTTTTGGAAAATATTTTCAGGTAAATATTTTAACAAGACAGTTGTATGAGGCCGTGGATAACGGTTTGAGGCAAAAAAACAGCCTAACCAAAAAGCTTAAAAAGAAAAGCTGAGGGACTTCCCTGGTGGCTCATTGGTAAAGAATCCACCTACCAAAGCAGGAGACACGGGTTCGATCCCTGGTCCAGGAAGATCCCACATGCCATGTGGCAACTAAGCCCTGTGCCACAACTACTTAGCCTGTGCTCTAGAACCTGGGAGCTGCAACTCATGAGCCCATGCACCCTAGAGCCACCCTTGTGCTCTGCAACAAGAGAACCTACTGCAATGAGAAACCTGTGCACCACAACCAGAGAGTAGCTCCTTACTGCAACTAGGGAAAAGCCTTCACAGCAAAGAAGACCCACAGCCAAAAAGAAAGAAAGAAAGAAAAGCTGAGGAATGAGATGCCCATAGAGACTCTGTAATGTTCTAACACATTCCTGGGAAACTAGAAGACCACAGGACACATTCTTGGGAATCTAAAAATAACTATTAGCCTTAGTGAAAGAGTTCAGCAAAGTTACAGAATGTAAGATAAATATACACAAATTAGTTATATTTCTACACAACAGCAATGAATACTACAAACATGAAATTAAGAGAACAATTCCATAAATAACAGCATCGAAACAAATAAAATACTTGGGAAAAAATTTTAACCAAATAAGTGCAAGATTCACACTGCAAAGTATGAAACATTGTTGAAAGAAATTAAAGAAGGTCTAAATAAAATGGATAGGAAAGAAACCTTATTAAAATTTCACCACTTCCCAAATTGACCTAATGTTTCAGGGCAATGTCTGTCAAAATCCCAGTTGACTTCTTTCCAGAAACTGCCAACCTAATTCTAAAATTCACATGGCAATTCAAGGAAAAAGAAAAACCGAAACAATGTTGGTGGTATCAAAACCCAGCTTAAGGCTACTGCAATCACAGTGTGGGGCTGGCATAAGAATAGACACATTAAATCAATGGAACAGAATTGACAGTACAGAAATAAAGCCTTATATTTATGGTCTATTGATTTTCAACAAGGGTGCCAAAGCAACTCAATGTGGAAAGTGTAGTCTTTTCAAATAGTGCTGGGACAACTGTACATCCACACACGAAATAATGAAGCTGGACTCTTACACGTCACACCATATAAGAAAATTAACTCCAAATGGATCAAATATCCAAAAGTAAGAGCTAAAGCTAAAAAACTCTTGGAAGAGAACAAAGGAGTAAATTTTTATGACCTTGCATTGTGTATGTGCTGTGTTCAGTTACTCAGTCAGGTCTGATTCTTTTTTGACCCAATGGACTGTAGCCCACCAGGCTCCTCTGCCCATGGAATTTTCCAGGCAAGAATAATAGAGTGGGTTGCCACTTGCTACTCCAGGGGATCTTCCTGATTCAGGGATCAAACCCACATCTCTTGCATCTCCTGCATTGGTAGGCAGATTCTTTACCACTAAGCTACCTGATACCCAAAGCATAAACAATCAGAGGAAAAATAGATGAACTGGACTTTATAAAAATTAAAAATGTTTGTGCTTCAGAAGACACTATCAAGAAAGTGAAAAAAGATAGGACTTCCCTGGAGATTCACTGGTTAAGAGTCTACACTTCCAATGCAGGAGACACGGGTTCAATCCCTGGTCCAGGAAGATTCCACATGCCCCTGTGGGCAACTAAGCCCCCATGCCACAACTACTGAGCCCATGCTCTAGGGCCACAGCTACTGAAGGCTGCATGTTCTAGGGCCCTCAAGCCACAACTCATGAGGCCCTGGGCCACGCCTACTGAAACCTCCGCGCCCTGGAGCTTATGCTCCACGAGAGAAGCCTCTGCCATGAGAAGCGTGTGCACGGCAGCTAGAGAGCAGCCAGTCACTGCAACTAGAGACAGTCTGTGTGTAGCAACGAAGACCCAGCATAGCCAAAAATGAAGAAACAATAAATAAATAGAGCAGCGTGTACACGTCAGAAAAGGAAAAGTGTGAGTGTCACATGTTTGGTGAGGCACAGTTCCTCAAACTTTGAGGAGCTGAAAAACAAACTTTTGGCATTAAAACCTATCAGATCACTGCCGGGCTCCTGTGACAGTGAATTGCTTCACTTTTGCATCTTTTCCTGTCCACTTTCCCCTAGCCATCACGAGCGCCTATATATAAAAATAAAATGTCATAAAGCGATAGGTAGCCAAAACAGTTTGGCAAAGTTTGTTATCCTTCTCCAGAATTATCTCAATTCTCCAACCCTTCACTTTTTTTCTTAATAGCTTGCCCATGGGCTTGGTTCCATGAGCTCACTGTTTTTTCTTAACCAGGAAGCCCTTCTCTGAGATGAACATCCTTGTGTTCATCCCTAGTGAAATAAAAGCGTGCGGCCACTTTTTAAGTTACCGTTTCTTCCTCCTGCCTTTAATGCAGCCTTTTGTTCACTAAGCTTGTGTCTGGACAAAGGGGAGAATGAGTGCGAATGAGTCAACAACTCAATGTGGGGGCTCCTACAGCACCAACTTTCCCACAAACCAAAGGACAAATGGTTTTAGATTCACAGTGGACACTGTACTACAGATCATTTCCATTTTGGCTTGGTTCCCTCATTTTACACTAAAAGGTATGCCAACTTCTAGTCCATTACCTTTTTGATTCATGAGCTTATCTTTATGGAACAAAACATGGGAACAGTTTGGGGGTTTTTTTGGCAACTTTTTTTAAAGTTTCATTTGAATAATTTCAAACTTATAAAATGTTACAAAAACAAACAGATCAAGGAATATGTATATATTTTTACCCAGATTCCCCTAGGCAACAGTTTTTATTAGCCTCAAAGACCATCTCAGAGTCAAAGTTTAAGGAATGCTGTCCTAAATGGTTTTGAAAAATGTATCTTATTTGAAGAATAAAGTTCAAATGTTTTCGCATCAGCCTTCTGCTGTAGAACACAAAATAAGGGAACATTTCTTACCTGTTATTTTTTTCTCCAAATTCTTCTATACAGGTCCAGACAGATGGGCTACGTTTCCTTTCTATTAACTGAGGAGACAGAGAAGAATTGAGGACTGAAGCTTGTCATCACTGTCCTGAGTGTACTGAAATCCTAACAGCTTTAGCTGAAAAAATGTCCAAAGCAGGCAGTGAAAACAGATTTAAAATAGGACAAACTCCACAACTATCTATGCTAGAATCCCAAGGCAGGCAGGGCAAACTGGTTCCTTGGAGGAAGGCAGTCAAAGAAATGAGCAGAGTGACCTGGACCCTGTTCCAATATATTTGAAGTACTTGGGGATGGGCTGACCCCCTTTCCTTTATTCATCTACATAGGTCCATGAGCCATGAGAACATGACTCCCCACGTGAGGCTCCTCAATACAAGACCTCCAGCTGCACCACGTAAACCCTTTCTTGGGATGGGGTGGGGGCAGCCTAAAGAATTTGAAGTGGTGAATCTGTCTTTCCGTCCAAGTTCTGAGAATAGCCTTGAAGAAGAGTCCCTGGCAGGGAAGAATAGAGAAAGAAATAAGGGAATCAGGCAGACCTGAGTTTGAATTTTGATTGTCACTTTCTGGTACAGTGACTTGAATAATGAACATCTCTGTCTTACTTAGTACCATTTACCTTGTAAGGCAGCTTGAGGATTAAGTGAAAGAGCATAAGCAAAGCACCCAGCATAGACTGGGCACAGAGTAGGTGCTCAGAAGTGATGATGTCATATTTGCACTGGCCAGAAACCCTGGGGATGCCCAGAGGTGGCCTGGCTAAGAACTCCAGAAGTGTGGAATTATCACAGGGAAACCAGAGCTCTCTGCTCTAAAGGCGCTATTCAAGTTAGAAGCCAACTTCAAGATGCAAGGTACAAAGAGCCAAGTTGTCATCAGTTAGTTCTTACTGCAAGGAAATGAAGAGCTGCGTAGAAAATTACTTGCAAAGCTCATAAGCGGTTTTGCCTCTTATTAACAGTGTGAATCTAGGCAAGTTATCCAATGTCTCTGAGTTTCAATTTCCTCATCCCCAAAATGGGGATAATAAGAGTCGTTGGGAGAATAAAAGTGTGAAGTAATATGTATTTCGTATTTACCATGTATCAAGCACTGTGGTAAAAGCTTTAGGTGCACTATCTTACTTGTATAGTAAGTATAGTGCCTGGAACATAATATGTATCTAAGAGATATAGGTATTAAAGAAATGTTATAGGGCAGAGGAAGAATTACTATGCTTTTGACAGAGAGAAGAAACGTAATATAGGTGGTAAGAATAAGATGCAGTTGGGAGAAGAAAAATAGAGTAGTTGCTAGGTGCGACAATCTCAAATTTTTGAACTATTACAAAAAAAAAAACAAAAAAAACCCCACAACCAGCAACCCTAAATCATCCCAGAGGACAGACCCAAGTGAGTTCTTTTTCATTTTTAATGTCGATGCCATTCTGAATCTGAGAAGCTGCCAGGATTCCAGTACATACCAAAAAGTGATGACAACACCCTCCAGTGTGCTAACTTTTGTGTGTACACAGCTATCTAAAGGAAACCAAGGCCAGCCAACTGGGAGGCTTGGTGACCACAGCTCAATTTGCCTTCATGGTATGACCGCATCCCTCTCATCAATATTCTCAACAGTGGGGTAAATAATTCAATAGGGATAAGGCTTTGGTTTTCCTCTAATTCTCTCATAATGCGTATGTTCTTGGTGCAATATTGACGTACCACAGACAAGCCAGCATGTGAACATGCTCTGTCTGGATAATTAGATAGCCTTTCTACACTGTACAGTCCTTCAGTTTCTAAAATCATGGAGCTTGTATTGTTAAAAACAATGAAGTGACTAAAAGAATTAAAAAAAAATAAGCCATCAGTCTGGACCTGTGTAGGTGAATGAAGGAGAAGCACTTTAAAGTCAGAAAAAAAGTATACTCAGCATTTAGGGTTATCAACCACTGCTGGTGAAAACATTTCATTTCATTCCTGATTTCATCTGAAAGAAATATGATTATTACTGCCATTCACAAAGTTGTACTTAATTAAAAAGCCCTTGGTTCAACTTTGAGGTGAACTTCAGATTCGGAATAGACACTGCTAACCTGGTTATCTGGTGTTTGTCAATAACATACAGGCTTCATTTAAGAAATCTACTGTTGTAATTACCTGAAAGCCAGTGAAGAATCAAGTTTTTGTAGGGCCTGAACCTTATCTACTTTGGGAAATTCTAATAAAAGCACACAAAGATAAGAATACAAAAATTGCTAGGACCACTCCCAAGACTTTGGAAGGGACTTATGCAAGTAAGGAGCCCTGAAGCCTAAACTTCATTTAATTCATGATAAATCCACCTTAACTGGGGCCCTTTACCAAACTTACTTAATGCAAGGGAAAATATCTTTTCAACTTATAAACACCCTAGTCATTATAGGTAATAAAATGACTTAACTCGAGGGGTAGCATCTTCTCCTGGCATCTTGCCTTTGGAAAGAGATGCAGTAAAGTTTATATCTCACCATGGCAAATGTTGCCTCAAGCAAATTAGCTTTGTCTAGTAGAAAGAGCCCTACCCCCAAACAAAGAGCCCTACCCCCCAG
This sequence comes from Capricornis sumatraensis, assembly GCF_032405125.1. Classification (NCBI taxonomy): domain Eukaryota; kingdom Metazoa; phylum Chordata; class Mammalia; order Artiodactyla; family Bovidae; genus Capricornis; species Capricornis sumatraensis. The sequence continues at coordinate 95,311,819 of NC_091076.1, forward strand.
CACACACTTACTATATGGTGACAATCTTTTGATGGTAAAACTTTGAATGAGTTTTAGGAGTACAGTATTAATTTATTTCCAACACCAGATAGCTCAGATTCTTTCATTACCTTTTCCTGTCATTCATGATAAACACAAAAATCCAAAAGGAACGAGTTGGTGTCTCTTCCCTTACGAATCTTTTTGGACCCACCCCCCATTTTCTACGTTGTTGCACCTGCCCACCTTGTTACCCTGCTGCATAGATGCTAGCATGGCTCTCATATATTTTCCCATCAACATCCATCTTCCTCTTTCCAGTGTGAGAGCTTCTTGGGGACACAGTCCTTGTCCTATTCTTCTTAGTGTCCCCAGCACAGCACTTAGAACAGTGCTGACACACAGTGGGCATGGCACTCTGTGAATGTTTTTGAATGAATTCATTAATTTTTGTCAACTGTGATTCCACAAGTTATTTTCCTGTTGCCTGCATAACCACAGTGAAACTCTGATTCTTATCAGGGACTCTTAGCACTATAAAATGTTTAGAAAAGGTGGTGAGTTTAAGACAGTGTATTGACGCCACTGAAGCCTCCTGGTGGAGGGACCATAGGGCCTGCTCTCTGGCTCTCTGGCCAAAGGAAAACTGACCCTGGGTGCTCTTTGCCCAAAGTAGGAAACTCATGAGGGGTGGGGACGGGGGAGGCCACCCAAGGCAGGGATCTGTAGCTCTGGACACACCCTCAACACCTTCATTAACTGGAAAGGAACTGTGTGAAACTGGATTTCTGAGCCACACGACAGTAAGAGAGTCTTCACCAAAGCCAGGCGTAGACAAGGCTCTTTACCTTGACTCGAAAACCCCCTTCCGACCATGGATGTACTATGATTTGCTTGTATCACAGAGAAACCACAGAATTTTTGAGCAGAAGGGGTGTAAAACCCACACTTGTTATTGACAAGTAGTCAGGAAAGGCTATAGCATTAGGCTACAGCAATGTATTTTCTTTATAGTTTTCACACTACAGCTGAACAAAAACATCAACTTTTCCCATAACTGAAAGGTTCCTACTGGCTACAGATCATTCACTTCAGAGGCATACTCTTTGGAAAACAAGGATCTGGGTGATGGCGGAGAGCCCTGTGGTGGATGTTCAGGAATTCCTTTTCCTTTACCGTTTAAAAGAAGGTAATGGTTGAGGAAGCATCCACACCTTTTGTTCCATGAAGAAATGTGTGCTAAACTTAGATCTTTGCAGTTTCGCCTTGCATAGATTTTAAGCAGTTAGGAACTTTGAGCATGAGCAGGAATCAAAGTTAAATTCAAAAATGGAACTCCATGGACCCTTCCCATATTGGAGCAGGATCAGTGGGATTCCATGACAGTGCTAATTTGAATGTTTTTGCTTGGTGCCTTTTATTGCCTGTGCCAAAGATCAGTACTATGGAAACCAAACTGTTTCATACTTAGGAGTTAGACAAGTCTCTTGACCTGTTTGTACCTTAGTTTCCTCATTTGAGAAAAAAAAAAAAAGGGATCTCAGGACATACTTTTCAAGATTCATACTAGGCTTACACCCAGGTAACCAATAACTGTATGATGTTTTTACACATAGTTTTATACATGTATTCATCTTCTATTTCACTTACAACTTGTGTAAAAACTGCATTCCATGCCAGGCCTGAAATGTTCCAAAGCTCAGTTCTGTGAGTAAATTGCAACCAAGATTTCTACAAAAAAAGACACAAGCAAAAGAAGAAGAAAATATATATATTCTTTCAAAACACTTATTCTTTGGCAGTAAATCTAATTTATATCTGATGAAAATAACACCAGTACTCCCTCCATACAGTAAAGAAATGTCAATGTGGAAGATAATATGATTTACACTTTAATGATTATATATGTGGTGCATTTAGCAAATGCTCAATAAATGCTTATGTTGAGTGATCTTTATTTCTCTAGAAAAGCAGCACTAGTGACATTTGAGACTGGATAATTCTATCTTGTCCTGGGGCTCTCCTGCACACTGTTGAATGTTTAGCTGCATCTCTGGCCTCTGTCCACTAGATGTCAGTAGCACATACAGTTCTAACAACCAAAAATGTCTCCTGCTGCTGCTACTGCTAAGTCGCTTCAGTCGTGTCCGACTCTGTGCGACCCCATAGACGGCAGCCCACCAGGCTCGCCCGTCCCTGGGATTCTCCAGGCAAGAACACTGAAATGGGTTGCCATTGCCTTCTCCAATGCATGAAAGTGGAAAGTGAAAGTGAAGTCGCTCAGTCGTGTCTGACTCTTAGCGACCCCATGGACTGCAGCCAACCAGGCTCCTCCTTCCGTGGGATTTTCCAGGCAAGAGTATTGGAGTGGGGTGCCATTGCTTTCTCCGAAAAATGTCTCCAGACATTGCCAAATGTCACTTCATGCAAAATCACCCTGGTTGGAAACCACTGTTCTATAACGATTCACTCTGATCTGTGTAATAATTCTCACACTCATATTTGCCAGAGACAAAAAAGACTTGTTATATAATTTTAATGATATTTTTAAATGAGTAACAAATTAATTTGATAAAAATTAAGTTTTCTAAAAATTCAAAATATAATGAAGTTATATTTGTAACTTACATAAACTGCAAAAAAGGAAGTGGTTCAAAGGAACGTCTTTCAATAGACTGTATTTTATTGCAGGATAAATCTCTAGGAAAAGTAAAAGGAAAATATTGCCTCAATTAGCTATTAGATATCTATTTAATAGGAATAACTAGTAGAGGTTAGAATGATAATAATAAATACATAGCTTTGGTCTAAACTCCAAACCTTAGGAATTGTTATTTGAACCTTCCAGAGTCCCTAACCCTGCCTTCACCTCTCTCAAGAAATCTCTATAAATAAAATATATAACTATAGAACTTTTTTTAAGTTTATATCATAACCACCTGGAAGGCAGCTATCACTATGGACTGTTAGTCACTCAGTCATGTCCAACTCTTTGCGATCCCATGGACTGTAGCCTGCCAGGCTTCTCTGTCCATGGAATTCTCCAGGCAAGAATACTGGAGTGGATTGCCATTCCCTTCTCCAGAGGAACTTCTCAACCCTTGGTCTCCTGCCTCGCAGGCAGATTCTCTACCCTTTGAGCTACAACTATAGATCTTGATAGATTTTGGAGGTAATCTTTCCTGACAGCAGAATTGATTAGATTCCCACCTTTTGTAGTCTCTTCAAATTCTAGATTACGAGCTCAAAGTTTTTATTCTCCAATTACAACTTCTAACATTAAAAGGAATTTTCTTGTATTTACACACCTCCCAATTTAGTTCTGTTTTTCTAGGCTAATTCAGTACTAGCAGAAATAAAAGATATATTTTCATACAACCTGAAAGGAAGTTACTCCCCTCATTGATATGTAACTACCTAATTCAGGATTACACTTTCTATCATATTGATTTTTATTTGAAAATACCCACTCTTGACTATAGCTGACTATCCTGTTTCCATTGATATCAGCTTGTGTCTCATTTCACCTGGATGGGTATAACTGTCTTCTGACTGGTGTTTCTATCTCTGCTCTCTCCATTCCTAAGCCAGCCTCTACACGATCATTAGTTTAACTCTTCAGAAAGTGAAAGTTGCTCAGTCGTGTCCGACTCCTTGCGAACCCATGGGCTGTAGCCTGTCAGGCTCCTCGGACCACGGCATTCTCTAGGCCAGAATACTGGAGCGGGGAGCCGTTCCCTTCTCCAGGGGCTCTTCCCAACCCAGGGATCGAACCAAGGTCTCCCTCATTGCAGGCAGATTCTTTACCATCTGAGCCAATTTCCAGAAGTAGTCCTTAAATACCAGCACCATTTGTGAACTTACTGAAGATACAAATACTCAGCCCTACTCTGGACGGATTGAATCATTAACTACAGAGGTGGAGCTTGTGTTTCAACAAGACCTCCAGGTGACTGATTCTGCTGCAGGCTCTCTGTCCTAGAGCACTGCTGTGGTAACACAGTCGCTTGGCATGATATTATGGGCTTGGTCCCCAATGTCCTTGATAATCTGGCTCTCATCTCCTACTCTCCCCACTGGAACTTTATGGGTAATCAAAGTGTTTTTCCTGTGTTTTGTCTTTCTCCCAATTTTCTTTTGCGAGCTTATTCTTCCCAAGATGCCTATCTGATGATACCAATGGCCCTTCAAGGTTCCGTTTGAACGGCATTGCTTTAGCAACATCTTCCCTGATCTAGTTAGAAGTCTTTCTGCCCTCTTCTATGCTCCAACACCAACTTACAGCTCTCATTACCCTTATTCATTTCCTTTTTTAAAAAAAGAAAGCTATTTTTGCATCCCATTTTCTCTCAGCGTAAAACTCCTTGAATGTATGGGTTAGATCCTGTTTATGCACATGGTCTATCATGCTTGCAGCCAACACATGGACATAAAGCAAACTCAAATATTTATAAAATCAACAAGTAGGGAGTGAATAAGAAGAAAATGACTGTTTTAAAAGAAATGTAGCTTTATTCCTGCGTGGCTCCCTCTTCTGTGCCTCTACAGCACTTTGTCGTTATGGTTTGAGTTTCTATGTTTATTTTCTCTGTGAGATCATGAATTGCTAGGAGGAATCCTAGCTTAACCACCTTTGTGTTTCCGACACTAGGCTAAGTTCTTAGCATATTCCTTTTTAGCTTTTTTATTGACTGGCACTTTTAAAAAAGAATGAGCATATGGGTGCTAACATGAAATAATCAGCTTATAAAGTATTTCATAGAAGTAATGAAGGGCCACAATAAACTGCGGAAAAATCTGAAAGAGATGGGCACACCAGACCACCTGACCTGCCTCTTGAGAAACCTGCATGCAGGTCAGGAAGCAACAGTTAGAACTGGACATGGAACAACAGACTGGTTCCAAATAGGAAAAGGAGTACATCAAGGCTGTATATTGTCACTCTGCTTATTTAACTTATACGCAGAGTACATCATGAGGAACGCTGGGCTGGAAGAAGCACAAGCTGGAATCCAGATTTCCAGGGGAAATATCAATAACCTCAGATATGCAGATGACATCACCCTTATGGCAGAAAGTGAAGAGGAACTAAAGAGCCTCTTGATGAAAGTGAAAGAGGAGAGTGAAAAAGTTGGCTTAAAGCTCAACATTCAGAAAACGAAGATCATGGCATCTGGTCCCATCACTTCTTGGGAAATAGATGGGGAAACAGTGGAAACAGTGTCAGACTTTATTTTTGGGGGCTCCAAAATCACTGCAGATGGTGATTGCAGCCATGAAATTAAAAGACGCTTACTCCTTGGAAGGAAAGTTATGACCAACCTAGATAGCATATTCAAGAGCAGAGAGATTACTTTGCTGACTAAGGTCCATCTAGTCAAGGCTATGGTTTTTCCTATGGTCATGTGTCGATGTGAGAGTTGGACTGTGGTGAAAGCTGAGTGCCAAAGAATTGATGCTTTTGAACTGTGGTGTTGGAGAAGACTCTTGAGAGTCCCTTGGACTTCAAGGAGATCCAACCAGTCCATTCTAAAGGAGATCAGTCCTGCGTGTTCTTTGGAAGGAATGATGCTAAAGCTGAAACTCCAGTACTTTGGCCACCTCATATGAAGAGTTGACTCATTGGAAAAGACTCTGATGCTGGGAGGGATTGGGGGCAGGAAGAAAAGGGGATGACAGAGGATGAGATGGCTGGATGGCATCACTGACTCGATGGACGTGAGTTTGAGTGAACTCCGGGAGTTGGTGATGGACAGGGAGGCCTGGCGTGCTGCGATTCATGGGGTCGCAGAGTCGGACATGACTGAGCGACTAAACTGAACTGCTCCAGTTTTAGCTTAGATTAAATTATCAAAATCATGAGTTAATGGCATTCACACTAATGCAAGTGCTCCGTATTTTCTTTCCTGAGGGTGACAATTTGAAGTTAACTTTCATTCCTCTCATTTTAGTAAAACAAGTTTTTCAAACCTTTTCCAAAAAGCCCAGGGAGTAAATATCTTAGGTTTTGCAGGCCACACAGCCTCTGTCACATATATTTCTTTCCTTCTCTCTCTTTTTTTTTTTTCATTTACAACCCTTTAAAAATGATTTTTAACTTACAGGCTGCATAAAAATGGACCATGGTTCAGATTTGAGTCATGAACAAAATATAAGCAGATAGTATGTGAACATTTATATATAATGTTATAGACGTGGGAGTCTATAATTGCTCAGATCCCATTACCACTTTTCCTCTACAACTAAAGGGTTTTTTCCTATCTATATCTTGCCTAAATAATTAAATTAAAAAATGATTAGGAGGTATTTAATGGTAGAGATGGGCTTGGGCCTTACACAGACTTACAAAATTGTAGAATAGTATGGGTGGAAGAAATTGAAGAGATTATCTAATTTGAACCCTGTAGTTATTTTATAGAGAAGATCTCATCAATAAATATGATTCACTAATTAACTTACAAATATTGGAGGGATAGCAAGCCTTCAAATGAGTCCTTGTGTAATTCAGTCAAAGAATTTTCACTGAGAATTCTGAAAAATGAAAAGGTTATTTCTCAATCAAAATGCAAAATAACTATAACCATTTACTACATAGTACTCCTGTAAGTGGAGGAAGTTAAGTAATGGTGCCATCTAAACACCCTAATTTTTATTTAATTTAGGGGTGGCAATTTCTGCTCTGTTTTCATTTAAACCTTTCTCTTCACATCCTTTGCTGTGTCCATCTCTCTCCATCTCACACACACACACACACACACACACACACACACACACACTCTCTCTCTCTCTCTCCATCCACTCTTCCCACCAAATCATACAGATCATTTAGTTAATGCCTACTCTCTAGATCACAGGATTTCTCTTAGAATTCAACTCTGGGCAGCACCAACATTGCAGAGGTGTCCTTCCCTCTTCTCTTTTCCCAAACCTTATTGGGAAGTTCCACACAGAACTGTATCAGGGCTGCAAATGAAGTCATTTGATTTTTTTCCTCTAGTAAAACTTTTTTGAAAATTATTTGCATATTTAAAAAATATGCATAAAATACATACAATTGTTCAGTTTAATAATTATGAAACAGATCCCTGTGTGATACCGCTCATGTCAGGAAAGAATCCTGTCAAATCTGAGGAGTCCCTGGGCAGACCTTTCCAATCACAGCTCTCTCTCTGACTTTAGCACAGAAGAAAGATATCAGATTGTCTATAAAGATATCAGAGGTCAGTTTCTCTTGCCTGCAAGAATCCCCTTCCTTGCAATATTAACAGTGGTACATCCTTCAGGAGTCTTGGGGATCTGAACACATGCTATGTTGCCTTGTGAATATTTTCACTGAGTGCTGCATTTAAAACATTGTTTTTCACTCACAGTTTATCTTGGTCACATATTTATATTAATTCCACCTCATAGCTTGATTCCATCTCATAAATTAATTCTTTACTCATAGCTTATGAGAATTAAGGTATTACTACCTGGAAACTCTGCAACTCAGTTATAAGATGCTTCATATTATATAGAATACAGGCATATACATTTTTAAAGGATCACTAAAACAAAAACACAGAAGACTTTATTCCCACGGAATTCTCACAAAGAACTCTCGGAGTCCTGAAAATGCTTCAAAGATCCTGACCTCAATTTGAAATTCACCATTTTAGAAAGAACAGCAGTGATGGACAGGTGAAGGAGGAATGGTCAACAGCCGGTGCTGACTGACTCCTCACCTCGGTTAAGTAGTGGTTTCACAGTTCCATGGAAATGATTCAAAAAGAAAAAACAAATGGGTATGTCCAACGACGTTTATAGTAACCCTTTCCATAACTTTGAAAGTTGGAAAGAACTCTACCTCCCCAAGTCACATAACAAAACCAAGTACACCATAGGAGATATACAAAAGTCGTAGGAAATAATGATATATGAAAAAGGTCAAGACAGAAGCGACTCCACAGACTGTAGGCCACCAGATTCCTCTATCCATGGGATTTCCCAGGCAAGAATACTGAGTGACTTGTCATTTCCTCCTCCAGGGGGTCTTCCCAATCTAGGGATCGAACCTGCAGCTCTTATGTCTCCTGCATTGGTAGGCAGGTTCTTTACTACTAGCTCCACCTGGGAAGCTAAAATCAATATGCCCAACGACGTTTACAGTAACCTTTTTCATAACTTCGGAAAGTTGGAAAGAACTCTACCTCCCCGCATCATGTAAAAAAAACTGTGCATACCATAGGTGATTTACAAAAGTCACAGGAAATAATGATATATGAAAAAGGCTGAGACAGAAGTGAAACTCGTATGTACTAGTTGTTAAGTCTGAACACTGACAAGGACTCAATCAGGACAGTGAAGAGATGGGGCTGATCATCAACTCTTCACTGCACTGTCTTCTTTGATTGGCTGATGCCCATATCAGACTAGCTGGAGTTTGAATATTGTGGGAGGACAGAGAGTAACTAAGAATATGTATTTTAAATGAATGGGGTTTCTTTTTGTGGACTTGTTTGGATGACAGGATATTAAAATTTTTAAAAATAACAGTAATAAATTCAACCTAGAAGTAAAGTGTAGACTGAGAATGGCAGTCACCAAAAAGTACCCCCCAAAAGAGCTTCAAATAAGCAACTAACTGAAATAAAGTCTACTGATCTGTAGAACTCCAAATATTCATTCTGACTGAGGCAAGATATCTAAAACTATAGGGAATCAAGAGTTAAAGCCAGATCGAAAACTTTCTCACACCATGAAAATATTAAAACCAGGCATGAAGTAACGTTTAAGAAACATCCATGTTTTACTTCTGACCAGGGTTCTTATCTAAGGCAATCTTCTAAGTTTCACATTCATTCTTGATTCTATATTTATAGACAATTATCCTTCTTTCCATTCTGCAACTTCTAGAAAACTGAGAGGGCTCAGTGTTTCTTTGACTCAACTATACTATACATATAGTTGAGTGGCAGGCCAAATAGCAGGCCATTCTAGATTTACTCGACTTTGTCTGCTTTCTTTCTCTCCAAAGTATTCATCAATACTTAAAATTATATCTATTTATCTATTATACTTACTTACTTATTTTTATATATTTGTAACCCCCCTAAGAACTGGAATACTTGGTCTTTTTTGTTTTGAGGCCTGTCTTCCAGCATGTAAAACAGTTCCTGGCACATAGGAGACACTCAAAAAAATATTTATTGAATGAATTCAAAAAGTGACGGGTTATCAACTATCTGATACTTTTATTTAAAACAAATCATCCATTTACCATCATTCATGAGGATAAGTACAGGGAAAGAAATATCTTCTCCCCTACATTTGTGACTAAATCTTTTGAGATAAGAATCCGTTGAGAATTTCATTAAAAAAAAATGTCCTTTTCCCTAGAAAACTGCACTGTCTGGAACACATGTAAAAGTATACGTGCAATTTTCCGTTTCTGGACCATCCTTTTAGGGCAGAGGTCTATGAACAGAGTAGACTGAATTCAGAGGGCTAAACTTGGATGGGAAACAAAATTACATCTCAATTTTCACAATCTCTCAGTAAAATCAGCATTTCCTTCCATTATGAATATAGGCAACAAATCACAGTAGATCAGCAGTAGTTAGCTTGGTCCCCAATAGAAATCACAGATCATTTCATATCACACGTACATTGCAGATATCTCAAAATATCATTTATTCACATCACTACCCTGAGGTATAACATTTATTGACCTACCACTATCTTGTTATTTAGTGTGCTAAGAGAAGCATGTTTATTACTATATCACTGATTTTTAAACTATTCTGAAAACTAGTCAGTGTTTCAATATAGTCGGTTTCCTTTGTTTTTCTATCTATTTTGACGTATTATACACTTAAAAACATTACCCCAAGAATATAAGCTTCTGTAGATTATACGCCAAAGAGACATACATGGGGGATCAGGAGGGAGATTAAAAAATTCTGCCCTGGGGAACCACTGATACCAAGTTAGGAACCTCTGCTTATAAGGTATAAACCTCAAGCTGGCTGAGAAATCTTCAAATCTTACCAGATTCATGTTATACTGTATCACTTTCCAAACACGGGCTTTTTAACAGTTAACTTTTTAATTCAAATTTATTTTCCACAAAATATGTAGTATATATTCACATGGCTCAAAATCCCAAAGATATATAGTACACAATCCAAACTTTTTCTCTTACCTCTGTCCCTTAGTCTACCATTGCCCTCTACTCCTCAGAGGAAACGAATGTTAATCTATTTCTTGTGCCACATGACTTTCATTCTTCTTACAAGTTTGGGAAATAAAATCTCCAAGTTAAATACTATCATGGGAAATATAAACTACACTTTGTAGTTACGAAATCTGTAAATTTTAAAAAATTGCCTGGTTCTAGCATTTTTTCCTTACCAATAAGATAGTCAAACTAAGGTAACATGTCTCTGAGGGTGGTCATAATCCCTATTTTCAGATTGACTGTTATGTCTTTTATTATTAATTCAGAATTCATTTATGACTGGTTTATTCAAGTTGAATGAATGATATAACCACAAACAGTCATGAAAAATGCTAGTTAATTACTTTGAATGTTTTTTTTTTCCAAAATCACTTATGTATCTAAGCAGACTTTTTCTACAAATCAATAAAAAAAAAAAAAACAGTAACAGAAAAATGGACTAAGGACAATTTAGAAAGACAAATGTTCAGTAAACATATACAGACATTTAAATTCATAAGTGATCAGAAAAATTCAAATTCAGATCAGACCTCTTTGATTTACCCATCAGATCAGCCAAAAAATGAGCAGGGGGGCGGGGCAGAGAATATCCAATGGTAGAAGGAATGTGGGAGAAATGAATGTCATCATGGCATGTTGATTGGAGTAGAACATGGTCAACACCGAAATCAGATTGATTATTTTCTTTGCAGCCAAAGATGGAGAAGCTCTATACAGTCAGCAAAACCAAAACAGGGAGCTGACTGTGGCTCGGATCATGAATTCCTTGTTGTCAAATTCAGACTGAAATTGAAGAAAGTGGGGAAAACCACTAGACCATTCAGGTATGACCTAAATCAAATCCCTTATGATAATACAGTGGAAGTGAGAAATAGATTTAAGGGACTAGATCTGATAGTGCCTGATGAACTATGGACGGAGGTTCGTGACATTGTACAGGAGACAGGGATCAAGACCATCCCCATGGAAAAGAAATGCAAAAAAGCAAAATGGCTGTCTGGGGAGGCCTTACAAATAGCTGTGAAAAGAAGAGAAGTGAAAAGCAAAGGAGAAAAGGAAAGATATACCCATTTGAATGCAGAGTTCCAAAAAATAGCAAGAAGAGATAAGAAAGCCTTCCTCAGTGATCAACGCAAAGAAATAGAGGAAAACAACAGAATGGGAAAGACTAGTGATCTCTTCAAGAAAATTAGAGATACCAAGGGAACATTTCATGCAAAGATGGGCTCGATAAAGGACAGAAATGGTATGGACCAAACAGAAGCAGAAGATATTAAGAAGAGGTGGCAAGAATACACAGAAGAACTATACAGAAAAGATCTTCACGACCCAGATAATCACTATGGTGTGATCACTCACACTCATCTAGAGCCAGACATTCTGGAAAGTGAATTCAAGGGGGCCTTAGGAAACATCACTTCAAACAAAGCTAGTGGAGGTGATGGAATTCCAGGTAAGCTATTTCAAATCCTAAAAGATGATGCTGTGAAAGTGCTGCACTTAATATGCCAACAAATTTGGAAAACTCAGCAGTGGCCACAGGACTGGAAAAGGTCAGTTTTCATTCCAATTCCTAGGAAAGGCAATGCCAAAGAATGCTCAAACTACCACACAATTGCACTCATCTTACACACTAGTGAAGTAATGCTTAAAATTCTCCAAGCCAGGCTTCAACAGTACGTGAACCATGGACTTCCAGATGTTCAAGCTGGATTTAGACAAGCCAGAGGAACCAGAGATCAAACTGCCAACATCCTCTGGATCATCGAAAAAGCAAGAGAGTTTCCGAAAAACATCTACTTCTGCTTTATTGACTATGCCAAAGCCTTTGACTGTGTGGATCACAATAAACTGTAGAAAATTCTGAAAGAGATGGGCATACCAGACCACCTGACCTGCCTCTTGAGAAACCTGTATGCAGGTCAGGAAGCAATGGTTAGAACTGGACATGGAACAACAGACTGGTTCCAAATAGAAAAAGGAGTACGTCAAGGCTGTATATTGTCACGCTGCTTATTTAACTTCTATGCAGAGTACATCATGAGAAATGCTGGGCTGGATGAAGCACAAGCTGGAATCAAGATTGCCAGGAGAAAAAAAAAAGGTTGCCAGGAGAAATATCAATAACCTCAGATATGCAGATGACATCACCCTTATGGCAGAAAGTGAAGAGGAGCTAAAGAGAGTGATGAAAGTGAAAGAGGAGAGTGAAAAAGTTGGCTTAAAACTCAACATTCAGAAAACGAAGATCATGGCATCCAGTCCCATCATTTCATGGGAAATAGATGGGGAAACAGTGGAAACAGTGGCTGACTTTGTTTTTTTGGGCTCCAAAAACACTGCAGATGGTGATTGCAGCCATGAAATTAAAAGATGCTTACTCCTTGGAAGGAAAGTTATGACCAACCTAGATAGCATATTAGAAAGCGGAGGCATTACTTTGCCAACAAAGGTCTGTCTAGTCAAGACTATGGTTTTTCCAGTAGTCATGTATGGATGTGAGAGTTGGTCTGTGAAGAAAGCTGAGCGCCGAAGAATTGATGCTTTTGAACTGTGGTGTTGGAGAAGACTCTTGAGAGTCCCTTGGTCTGCAAGGAGATCCAACCAGTCCATCCTAAAGGAGATCAGTCCTGGGTGTTCATTGGAAGGACGGATGTTGAAGCTGAAACTCCAATAATTTGGCCACCTCATGTGAAGAGCTGACTCATTTGAAAAGACCCTGATGCTGGGAAAGATTGAGGGAGGAGGAGAAGGCGATAACAGAGGATGAGATGGTTGGATGGCATCACTGACTCAATGGACATGAGTTTGGGTAAACTCTGGGAGCTGGTGATGGACAGGGAGGCCTGGCGTGCTGCGGTTTATGGGGTCCCAGAGTCGGACACGACTGAGAGACTGAACTGAACTGAAAAATTTATATCTACATAGTCTTCACCCCAATAATCCCATTTCTAGATATCTATTCTACAGAAATACCTGACCAGATTCACAAAGGTGCCCGTATGAGGATATTCATTGCAGCAATGCATGCAACAAGAAAACTGGACATACAAATGTCCTTCAATAGGAGCATTATTAAACTGTGATACATTTATACTATGGAATATTATGCAGGAGTTGAAATGAATGGGCTAACCCTCTATGTACTAGGCATGAAAGAAATCTAAGACATCATGAAATGAAAGAATCAAGTTGCAAGATGTTTCATTTGTGTAAAAAAGATAAGAAAATCATACAAGAAACCTATTTGGTTATCTGGAAATATATATGTATTCAAATGTATAGGAAAGAGTCTGGAAGGATATATACTAAACTCAAAGCAGCTTGAATGGGGTTTAGGGAGCAAGGAGGGTTTTCACTAAACCTGTTATTTTTACATAATGAGAATATAATCATACAATACTCATATAATGGAAAATAAATTACTGACTTTAAATAGAGCCTGCCAAATTTAATCTTTAAAATAAACACAGAATTTCAATCAATAGGTTGCTTTGGGAGATGAAAGGGGAAATACCTTTTCTCACAGCTATTGACCTCAAAATTCTGGACCAAGAAGGATCTTACAAGACAGTTAGCAGTTTGTATTCACATTTGGACATCATATACTCACAGTTTCTCAGCCCAACGGTATGCCTTCCATATATTTTCATCAATGTAAGAAATATAGTTTCCTTGGAAATTTCTGTGAAGAAACACAGGTTATATCCTTGAACAGGCAGGAAAAGAATGAAGAGAATATGTAAAAGAACCATGGCCACCTTATGGGTAATATTCAAATGCAGAAAAAAACAGATTTTTAATTCCCACAGCTTCCCAGTGTGTGTGCTTAGTCCAACTCTTTGTGACCTTCTGGACTATAAACCTGCCAGGCTCCTCTGTTCATGAGATTATCCAGGCAAGAATACTGGAGTGAGTAGGCATTCCCTTTTCTGGGTGATCTTCCCAACCCAGGGATCAAACCTTAAATGTTTAAAACGGAACTCATCTTCCCCTAACTAGCTCTCCTTCCCAACTGCTGTATTTCCACTTGTTACACCACCATCATTCCCCCCATCGCGCAGGCATGCTAAGTCACTTCAGTTGTGTCCAACTCTTTGCAACTCCAGGGACTGTAACCCTCCAGGCTCCTCTCTCCATTGAATTCTCCAGGCAAGAAAACTGGAGTGGGTTGCCATTTCCTTCTCCAGGGGATCTTCCCAACCCAGGGAATCAACCCATGTCTCTTATGTCTCCTGCTTTGGCAGGTGGGTTCTTTACCACTAGCACCACCTGGGAAGCCCCATCAACATAAGCGATTTTTCTCTTTCCCACATACCCAAGTCCACCAACGCTAGTCAATGGCTACATCTAGTTGGTTTTGCCTTTGTCATGCTCTCATGATTTTCTTTCTACTCTTCTCACAACCACTCTAATTCAGCCCTTTCTCACTTTACCCCTAGATTTTCCTAGACCATTCTATTTGGTCTTAATAATTCTCTTCGTTTAATCATTTGTCTTTCTTGCTTGAAAACTTTCAGTGGCTCCGCATATCTCACATCATCACTTTCAAACCTCCATTAGGGTAGCCAAGGTTTTCCATAATCGTAGATTTCATTGTTCTCTAACCCAATCTTTTGGGCTTCCCTGGTGGCTCAGCGATAAGGAATTCACTTGCCAATGCAGATGTGGGTTTGATCCCTGGGTCAGGAAGATCCCTTGGACAAGGAAACGGCAATCCATTCCAGAATTCTTGCCTGGGAAATCCCCTGGGTGGAGGTGCCTGGTGGGCTACAGTCCATGGGGTCAAAAAGAGTCAGATATGACTTAGCTACTAAACCACCACCACCAACCCGCTTCTTTTTACAGCCAGACTAATCTATGAAATCCTGATCATCCTCGCAGGCACACATTTGCCTAGACCGTGCTCTCTGTTTTTTCTCTAACAAATCACAGCCAATGTTTTAAGTCCCAGCTGAAATTTTAACTTATCCATACAGCTTTCCCTGACCTCCACACCCTAATGATTACAGGTTCTGGTGAACTACAGCAGATATCTGTATCTCTTTTAATGCTTAACTGCATATTATCTCCCTTTTAAAGCACATCCCCTTTCTTCTCACCTATCATTGCCATGTTCTGCAGACAATGTCATACTTCTGTGATGCCCACAGTACTTAGCCCTGTGTTGGGCACAAAATGGGTGTTATACATAGAAATCAGGGGACAAAGATGAGTTCTAGATATAACTGAGGAACTAAATATAATAATAGCTACCACTAACATATATGCTAGGCACTGATGTTTTACATGTATTTTACATGTATTGTGTGTGTTAGTCGCTCAGTTGGGTCCGACTCTTTGAGACCCCATGGAACCTGCCAGGCTCCTCTGTCCATGGAATTCTCTAGGCAAGAATACTGGAAATGGAAATTTCCTTCTCCAGGGGATCTTCCTGACCCAGGGATAGAACCTGGGTCTCCCACATTGCAGGTAGATTCTTAACCATTTGAGGCACCAGGAAAGCCCATATATGTTAGGCACTGGTGTAAGAGCTTTACATGTATTAACTCATCTAAATCTCACAACAATCCTATGAGATGACAATTATCATCATTCCCACCTTACAGATGCGGAAATTGAGTCACAAAGCTAGCAAATTACAGACATGGGTTTAAACCCAGGCAGTTCAGCTCTGGAGTCTCTACTCTTAACCATTTGTTGTTTCACCACCAATGAGGTGGGGAGAGGGACATGTTGCTGTAAAGAGGATGGAGCAAAGATGGGAGAAGAGTAGATGTTGAGGAATTAAATAATGGGGTAAAAATTAGAGAAGGAAAAAGAATAGGGGTGATTATAAGTAAAAGACTGGAGAAGAGGCAACAATAGTAAGGAGGAGAATGAATATAAGGAGTCGTTGACAAATGAAAGGTTAAAAATGGCAAGTTAGTCAATATGGGTTGGGGAGATGAGAAAGACCCAGGAAAACCTGGAAGAGGGGCTGCCACGTTAGGCAGAATGCAGAGAACAAATAAAGAAAGGCCGTTCTTACAAGATGGTGAAGGTGCCATTGTAGGAGTTGGGCCCTGGCGCAGGCACTCTGTGGAGCTTCTGCTTTGCACTCAGACCAGCACATGACAGCGTCTCATCTTTGCAGGTACAGAGCTTACATACATTGATGGTTGTGGTGGCATTCTGTACTGGCTGCTTCTTTCCTAGGATATGTTTTATACCAGGGGGACTTCTGGGTACCGAAAATGGAGTCAAAGGAGAAAGAACCATCCGAGATATCATCTCAGATGACCTTGGTTGCTGAGATATGCTAACTCCCAGGTCCACAGTTGGGACTGTGGCTTGAGTCAGGTTTGGCGGAGGAAGTGTCACCTCTGGGGGAGCCGTGGTCTGCTGCAGGGTGGTAGAATATTCAGACACCATAGCAGGTTCCGGGGTTATGGTAAGCTCCAGGTTTGCATGATGAGTTGTGATGCTGGGTGATGTTGGAGGCTGACTTTGATCCTTGCTTGGGGTCTCCTGAAGGGTTGGAGGAGGTTCAGCCTCCGTATTATTCACTGCGGTAACGTTAACTTCCACGTCCATAGGCTGAATTGTGACTTCAGTCAGGTTTGGCTGGGCAAGTGTCCCCTCAGGCTGTTCTGGAGGAGAAGCTGTGGTCTGTGGCAGGGCAGTAGAATGTTCAGATGTAGCAGGCTCTGGAGTTACGGTAAGCTCCAGGTCCACATGATAAGCGGTGACGCCGGGCGACGCCGCCTCGAGTGCTGGACCTGTCACCTCGGAATACAATGGCGGCTGAGCTACAACTTCCTTAATGGGTTTTGGAGGCTGAGCTTGGGTCTGCTGCGCAGTTGGAGAAGGTTCAACCTCCACAGTGGATTCCGGAGTTAGTGTAAGTTCCAGGTCCAAAGATTGGAAGGTGACCCCACTCAAGGCTGGGCGCTGAGACTGAACTGGCTTTGGATGTGGCTGTGTTAACTCAGGGTATGGTGGAAGAGCTGCAGTCTGCTGTAGGCCTGTGGAATATTCAGGCTCTGTCGTAGGTTCTGGAGTTGTGTTAGGCCTCTGGCCCGATGGTTGAACTGTGACACTGGGCAGCAGTTGGCTCTGAGCTGGCATTGGAACAGTCACCTCTTGCTGCACTGGATGCTGAGCTGGGGTCTCCTGCATGGCTGGAGAAGATTCAGCCTCATTCGTAGATTCTGGAGTTATGGTAAGTTCCAGGTCCAAAGGTTTAAATTTGAATTCTGTCAATTGAGACTGAACTTGCTCTGGATTTGGAAGTGTCACCTCAGGGGGTTTGGGGCGAAGAGCTGTAGAAGATTCAGCTTCTACAGTAGGCTCTGGAGTTACAGTAGGCTCCGGGTTGAGAGGCTGAACTGTGATGCTTGGCAGTGTTGGATTCTGAGCTTGATACTGGCCTGGAGTTGAATCAGCCACAACCTCCTTAGGTGGCTCTACAGGCTGAGGTGGTAGCTCCTGCATGGTTGGAGAAGGTTCTTCCTCCTTAGTAGGCTCTGGCTTTATGCTCAGTTCAAGGTCCAAAGGTTGAACTGTGACCTCAGTCAAGGTTGGATGTTGAACCTGAACCTGCTCTGGATTAGGAATTGTCGCCTCCAGGGGTGTAGAAGGTTCTGGAGTTATGGTAGGCTTCTGGGCCAAAGGTTTGATGGTGGCACTGGTTACGTTTGAATGATGAGTCTGATCCTGTCCTGGTGTTGAAACTGTCACCTCATAAAGCATTGGAGTTTGTGCTACAACCTCTGTAGGTGGCACTGGAGGCTGAGATGGGGAGCCCTGCTGGGCTGGAGAAGGTTCTATCTCTTTAAGGGGTGGGGCTGGGAACTCCTCTTGGTTTGGAGAAGATCCTACATTCTGAGGGGGCCGTAGAAGGTGAGGAAGGGTCCCCTGAGGGGCTGGAAGTGGTTCCATCTTTGCAGGGGGTTCTGATGTCTGAGTCTGAAGCAACTTCTGTGTGGGAGAAGACACCACCTCCTTGGGGGGCTTGAGAGATACAGTTGAGCTCCCCTGGGGAACTGGAGACTGAGCTGGGTGTCCCCCCTGGGCTAAAGGAAGCTTGATCCCCCCAGGGGGATCTGGAGTATGAGCAGCGTTCTCCAGATGCACTGGAGAATGTTCAAGCTCTTTAGTGGGGCCTGGAGTTAGGGCAACTGCCAGATCCACGGATTTAGCAGTGATATGAGGTAACACTGGACCCAGAGGTGAGACTGTTACCTCATTCTCTACTAAAGGTTGAGTAGCAGCATCGTTGGTGTCCTTTGGAGGCTGAGCTGGTTGCTCATGCTGGACCACAAAAAGTTCATTTTCAGAGGCAGTCGGTGGCTGATTTGAAACCTCTTGCTGGACTGACAAAGGTTTTAACTGCCCAGGGGACACTGTAGACTGAGCTAAGGTTTCCTTTTGGGGTGGAGACGTTTTAACCTTATTAGTGAATGCTGGAGTGATGGTGAGTGCAAGATCCACAGGTTTGACAGTGGCGCTGGGCCACTGCAGAAGCTGACCTAGAGAAGAAACTGTTGTCACATGATGTTCTGGAGAGAGAACTATAATTTCATTAGGGAGCTCTGGACGCTGAGCTGTGGCCTCCTGCTGGGATGGAGAAGGTACAATCTCATGAGCCTGTAGATCCTGAGCTGGGGTCTCCTGTTGTTCTGAAGGTGTAATTTGGTTAACAGCTTCTGGAGATGGGACTGGAGCTGGCACTTGAACTGGCAAAGGTTCAGCTTCCTCAGGCAACTGTGAAAGCAGTGTGGGGGCCTCTGGCGGGGATGCAGAAGATTCTGCATTAGTAAGGGGCACTGAGGACTGAGCCAAAGGCATCTGCTGACTTGGAGAAAGTCCTGCCACCGGAGTGGGTTCTGTGGTTACGGTAAGCTCTAGATCTGCAGGTTTGACAGTGACATTGGATATGCTTGAATGTTGAGTAGGTTGCTCCACCAGGGTTGCAGCAGATTCTGTCTCCACTGGAGACAGAGCTAGGGTCTCCTGCTGGGTGGGAAAAGATTCAGCCTCATTAGGGGACTCTGGAGACAGAGCAGCATCTTCCTCCTGGACTGGAGAAGATCCAGCTACTCCAAAAGAGTCTGACAGCTGAGTCAGGGTCTCCTGCTGGGTGAGAGAGGGTTCAACTTCCCCAGTAGGCTCAGAAGGCTGAGTTAGTTGCTCCTGTTCACTTGAAGAAGGCTCCACTTCCTCGGGGGTCTGGCCTGTGGTCTCCTGCTGGCTTGGAATAGCTTCAACTTCCCCAGTAAGCTCAGAAGGCTGAGCTGGTTGCTCCTGCTCACTTGAAAGTTCAACCTCCCCCAGGGTCTCTGGAGGCTTCTGCTGAGTTGCAGGAAATTTAGTTTTCTTAATGAGTGTAGGAGTGATGGCAAGTTTCAAATTATGAGGTTGAAATGTAACATTGTGCAGGTTTGAATGAACCTGATGTTGAATGCCATGTTGAACTATTACCTCATCACTAATTGGAATTTGGAGTACATACTCAGTAGGGAACCCTGGAGCTTGAGTTGGGGTCTCTTGATGGAGCATAGATGCAACTGTCTCAGGGTGCTTTGCAGGCTGAGATAGGTCCTCCGGCTGGACTGGAGTTTCAACCCCTTCCTGTTGCTCTGGAAACTCAGATGGGCCCTCCTGTTGGGCTGGAAGAGGTTCAACCTCCTCAAAGCGCTCTGGAGGCTGAGATAGGACCTCCTGCTGGACTGGAGAAGGTTCCACCTCTTTAGTGACTTCTGGAGTCAAGGTAAGCACCAGATCCAGAGGTTTAACAGTGACATTGTGCAAGCGTGACTGCTGAACTTTATGATGTGCTACTGGTCGAGCTACAGTCTCCTTAGGTGTCTCCAAAGGCTGGGCTAGGGCCTCCTCAGGGCTTGAGGTTTCTACTTCCTCAGGGGCCTCTGAAGGCTGAGACAGAGCCTCCTGTTGAAGTAGAGGTGGTTCTACCTCTTCAATGGGCTCCAGATGCTGAGCCTGGGCCTCCTCCTGGGATGAAAAAGATTCAGCCTCCTCAGGCGACTCTTGTTGGGATAAAGATTCCAACTGCTCGGTGGGCAATGGTTGGCGAGTGTGGTACGCCTGCTGAGATGAAGAAATTTCAGCCTCAGGGGGCTCTGGAGGTTGATCTGGGCTCCCCAGAAAATCCGTAGGTAGGCTCTCCTCAGGATAAAAGGCATCCATATTGGAATCTAAATAATCATCCTGCAGTTCTTCTAGACCCTGATTTTTTTTTCCAAGTTGTCTTGTAGTTCCAACAACAACTTTGGCAAGAGGTCGATGCTTAACAAGATCTTTCTTCAGGTTTGAGGGTGAAACAATAAACTTCGTTGGTTTTGAGCTCTTACTACCTAGAGGTGGAACAAGTATTTCAAATGATTGATTTTCAGCCTGATCTAGACCTACAGTTTTAGCCTTACTTTTGTGTTGAGGAGGCAGAACCAAGGCTTGATTCTGATCCCAGTCTAGCACTGGAACTGCTGCTGGGAGCTTTTGATGCTGGGTTAGCTTGTCATCCAGATCCTCGTGTAGAATAGCAAACTTATCTGGCTCTGCCAACAGCTCTCCAGCTGAATCCGAGTCCAGGTATGGAACCAGAGTCTCACTCAGATCCTCATGAGGCAGGGCCAACATGTGGTCTGGAGAGAAGGAAGTCAAGTAATTAAAAACCCCCGGCTCTGCCAGGGGTGTGAGTGCATGGGGCGATTCGGGCGGGAGGTCAGAGGAGTGTGAAGACCAGGGCTCAGTCAGCCCTGGGGGGTCCGAGGTCAACTGGACAGGGCCCTGGGCCCACTCCAGAGACTGAGCTGCCTGAACCAAAATCCACAACGGTTGCCAGGTAAAGAGGAGCCAGAGGCGCAGCCGGGACATGACATGCGGAGGCTCCCGGGCGCAGCGACCCAGGCCAGTGGGGCGCCGGCGCCGCCCCTGAGCGGGAGCCGAACCGTTATGTGAGCCCACAACGCGCGCGCACCGTTAGCAACCGCGCGCCCCTCCCCCGCCCGGCGTCCAGCCCTTTATTTACGACACCTTTAGTTACGCCACCTTTATTAGGTTCGAACCAATCTGCGCCATCTGAGTGCGCCTTTTTCCCAGAGTCACCAGGGCGCAAACCAAGCCATCCTTTCTCTCGCACAGGTGACAGGGACCTCCGGCCGGGCCCTCTCCCCAGCCTCCCCCAGCCCCTCCCGGACTCTGCGCAACCAGGCAGGATTTGGGCTGCAGACCTAAATGGCCCTGAATGCTGACAGCCCAGGGGTCCGGGGAGGAGTGGAAGGTGATGCGGAGCTTCCCAAGGAAGCCCCAGAGGCCAAGCATTCCGGGCAATTCAGAAGCGCTAGTCCAGCTATGGCACTGTAAACTCTTCCTCCTCAAAGCTGAAGTCTGAGAGGCATTCTTCCTCCCCTTGGCCACACGGCTTCCAGGAAAAGCAGCTGACCTGCAAAATGAGCAGCACTAATTAGGCTGGCGAGAGGGGAGCACACCTGACAATTTTAAAGTTATTCAAAAATGTTGCTCTTTCCTCTAAACTTTCAGTACCCAAGTCTGGTCATTAATTCACCACTTTGCTGTTAAGGGTTACCACCAAATCAGTGATGACTTCAAATTTTCTGTAGGAGAGGCTTTGGGCAAGTGAGCAAGTCATTCTGGGAAAGAATGTCCAACCAAGTGAATGGCCCTTTACATTACCATGGGAAAACTTGCCCCATCCCACCTCGTTTCAACACAGCCATTAATCTAGAAAAAATTGCAGTGTCACAGAGTCCTGCTCTGTGTACACACCTGGAGAAAACACTTAAGATGTTAAAAGTCAGCACGTTTTAGTAATTTTCTTGAAATACTGTAACTAAGCACGCAGTTTACTTTCTTCACAGTCCTTTTAAATAATCTAGTCCTTTTTGTTTGGCAAGACCTCTAACGTTTAAACTCCAAGAGAAAAGGAGCTTCATCTTATTCCCACTGTCCAACCTAATGTTTTTTAAATGGAACTGATTCGAAGATTGGCCTCATTTGGGAACGGATTTGTTTCTATAATCAGGTTTCCAAAATCTTTAACATCAATACCGATTCCTCTCCTCTCTCATTTCATAGGAAGCCAGCCTTCTAAAAGCCCAAACATGGATACGTTTGAAGTTTCCGTGACTTATTTGATTTAAATTGAATTAAAATAATTATTTTGTGAAGAAAAAACTTTCAAAACTTTTATGTTTTTCAGGACATAACCACCTCTTCTTTCTCTACTTTTTTCTCTTCAAAACAAACTTTGCAACATTGGGGTGGGTTAAATAATCAGAAATCTAGCCCCAAATTAAGTTCTCAATGACATGAAACACATTTTTTGCTTTTTTTAAAAAAATCCTATATGCAGTACATTAATGTTTTCTTTTAGAAATTACTTTGACAACTTAATCCCTGATTTGAGGCATTCATATAATTGGTTTACAGAAAGGTCCTTCAGCAAAATATTTCACACAAAATACATATGAGATCTGGGTAAAACACCTTATTTGAAAGGCATTAATA
Organism: Capricornis sumatraensis; assembly: GCF_032405125.1. NCBI lineage: Eukaryota > Metazoa > Chordata > Mammalia > Artiodactyla > Bovidae > Capricornis > Capricornis sumatraensis. The sequence continues at coordinate 95,334,548 of NC_091076.1, forward strand.
CATTAATACAGTTTTCACACACTGTAGCATAATCACAACAAATTAAAGCCATAATTACTTTGTTCCCAAATGCCCACAATTCTGTTTGAGGGGAGTTCTAAGAGGCCTGTGTCTTCTCCTGTGTCCACAACTGTACAAGTACCTCATGGTCCTCAACCCTGCACTCCAAATTTCAAATAAGGGGTCAGAGAGAAGGCTCGGACATCAGGAAAAGTCCTAGAAACTTCCTGCCTCAAAAGCAGTTTCAGAGTTTCACATTTCCCTAAGGATGATGGAGCTGAGCAGACATGCCAAGAATCTTCTGGCTGTTTTGAATTATGGCTACCCTGGCTTTGAATCCCTTGAGTCTTTCTCTCCACATACTTGAATTAAATCCTGTAGTTCCTCTTCGGTTCTAGCATCTGTGACCTCTTCACAGCATCTATACGCCACAGCTATTTTACCACTTTCTGAAATAGAGTTAACAAATATCAATTCAGAAATTTTGTTCCAAAACTTCCTGTGCACAATGGTAGCATCCAATAATTAGACATTCTTTTTATTTCTAAATGCAGAAAACAAGAGCATTTTCCTAGCAGTTCCCTCATGTGACACATATCATTACTATTTGTGAAAAAATATTTAAAAGAAGTATCAATTTTGGTTCAAAAACCTTTATGATCTTAAAAATAAGAACTAAGGAATGATGCAGTAAAAGCTGTGGAAACAAAAATGTTCAATCACAATATGATTAAATAGGAAGTCATTAAGGAGGGGTCAAAGTGAGTTCAAACCGGGGATAGATACCACTGGACTATACAGGAAATGTCTTATTAGAAGCGAGGCAAATGTCTACTACTTGGGACCAAAATTCTACCAGATACAAAGAACAAAGCTTTGGAGAGAGAATTTTACTGGCCTATGTACCTTTTGGACTACACAGCTTCCCTCAAGGCAAACTACAGCCACCAGGGTTTTCCATTTAAGGAATTTTGAGTGCATATAAGGAACACTATTTGCATATTCAGTTCAGTTCAGTTCAGTCGCTCAGTCATGTCCAACTCTTTGCAACTCCATGAACCGCAGCATGCCAGGCCTCCCTGTCCATCACCAACTCCCGGAGTTCACTCAAACTCACGTCTATCGAGTTGGTGATGCTATCCAGCCATCTCATCCTCCTCTGTCGTCCCCTTCTCCTCTTGCCCCAATCCCTCCCAGCATCAGAGTCTTTTCCAATGAGTCAACTCTTCACATGAGGTGGCCAAAGTACTGGAGTTTCAGCTTCAGCATCATTCCTTCCAAAGAACACCCAGGACTGATCTCCTTTAGAATGGACTGGTTGGATCTCCTTGCAGTCCAAGGGACTCTCAAGAGTCTTCTCCAACACCACAGTTCAAAAGCATCAATTCTTTGGCACTCAGCTTTCTTTAGAGTCCTACTCTCATATCCATACATGACTACTGGAAAAACCATAGCCTTGACTAAATGGACCTTAGTCGGCAAAGTAATGTCTCTGCTTTTGAATATGCTATCTCGGCTGGTCATAACTTTCCTTCCAAGGAGTAAGCATCTTTTAATTTCATGGCTGCAATCACCATCTGCAGTGATTTTGGAGCCCCCAAAAATAAAGTCTGACACTGTTTCCACTGTTTCCCCATCTATTTCCCAAGAAGTGATGGGACCAGATGCCATGATCTTCGTTTTCTGAATGTTGAGCTTTAAACCAACTTTTTCACTCTCCTCTTTCACTTTCATCAAGAGGCTCTTTAGTTCCTCTTCACTTTCTGCCATAAGGGTGGTGTCATCGGCTTATCTGAGGTTCTTGATATTTCTCCCGGCAATCTTGATTCCAGCTTGTGCTTCTTCCAGCCCAGCGTTCCTCATGATGTACTCTGCGTATAAGTTAAATAAGCAGGGTGACAATATACAGCCTTGATGTACTCCTTTTCCTATTTGGAACCAGTCTGTTGTTCTATGTCCAGTTCTAACTCTAACCCTTGAGCTATGGAGCCAACTGCATTTGCATATCAGGGATAGGCAAACAACCTAGACAGTTAGTTTGGTTCTCAAAGGTTGTTACTGGAATTGACAGTTCATGGAGATTCTGCCTGGTGACCAGGGAAGTCAAACTTCACTGGAACGACTGCCCAGGCTGGAAGGCTGACACCAGTCCAAGGCCAACTCTGACAAGCAAATAAGGTCTCTGACAACTTAGCTAGCATTTCTCAGTCCCTAAGCCTGCAGGGCCGTGAAACAGGGGAGCAATTCTGTTCCAGGGATCCACCAACCATGAAGTTTCCTTTGGGCACAGCCTGTGACATTCTCACCCTATATAACTCAATAGGGTACATAATCAAGCTATTCAATAGCATGATCACACTCAAGGCTCACAAAAATGTATATAAGAATCGTATTCACCCAATATATCAGAAATGAAAACTGAAATTGATTTCAAAACATAATGTAATCAACTCTTCAATAAAACAACAATAATAATAACAGTCAAAACATTTTGTCTGCTTACTATGTTCCAGGCATGGTTCTAAGACTTACATTCATCATCTTATTTACTCTTACAATATCCCCCCACAAGGTAAGCTGAAATACTAACCCTACTTATAGATCAAGAAATTGCAGCTTAGAGATATTTAATACCTTCAAATCTCTCTGGCTAGAAAACCTAAAATTGCAACAACAAAAAAAATCTAAGAGACAAAGTCAGGACTCAAACACAGGTGTCCAAGGCTTATAGTCACTATACTATTCTGTATGATAAGTCAGCCAGCGAGAAAGAAGAACTGGATCAAACACTTTCTATATGAACTGAGGCAAGTCAGTCTACATCTAAACAGTGGGGACAATAATATTTGTGTCATTTTTCTCATAAATGCCACAAAGAACAAATTTGAGACTGTTGCTGTGAAAGCATTTGGTAAATGAAAGAATACGTAGTGTTTTATTTTTAAACATTCTTTTTTTTTACTTTTTATTTATCTATTTACTTGGCTGTGCCAGGTCTTAGCTGTGACATGCAGAATCTTTAGTTGTGGCATGTGGGAGCCACATGCTACTTCGCTGATGAGGGATCAAACCCAGGCCCCCTGTATTGGGAGCACAGAGTCTTAGCCACTAGACCACCAGGGAAATCCCTAAGTAGTGTTTTAGATAACCATTATTTTCATCTAATTAACTTTTCAAATAAGTTTAATTGCTCATTGAAACTGAAGTACTTTAAGGACAATCAAAAAAAGTCTTACCTAAAACCACAATCTGCAGTTTCTGGAATGCATCTGTCATAGCCTTCTGAATAGCAAGCTTCTGGGTTTTTTTCCTTTTCATAAGGAGTGATAATGGCCCTAAATCCAACCAAAACAAATGAATTTAAAATGCTTATCTGGATAACTGATTTCTAGGTTGTATGTTTAAAAATTTAAAAATGCACCTGTGATTCTTAGATCATTATCTTAGTGATTAAGGGTGAACACAACACTAGGGTGTGGTTGAATGACTACGATGTAGTTATATTCTGGCAGGGCACGTTTTTCCTGCTCACATCTATTCTTGAAGTTCCTGAAATACTGGATGGGAGATGCAAACCAAGAACGTGGCACAAATCTCTCATTACTCACAGATTCCACATGGACAAGCTACAGCCACGCTCCTGCAGACTCCTGCGTTGAGAGGGCTGGATTCACAGTGAGACAGATGCTCTGGCCTCTCTCCAGGCATCACTTTCAGGTGGATGGTGGGGCCTCCTCCACTCCCTTGGCTAACAGCCCTGCTTCTGACTGAAGCCCTAGTGCCAAGGGAATCCATACCAGTGGGAATCCCCTTTCCAGGGATCTACATTTGACTTTCTTCACTCAAGCCCTTCCATAGGAGGCAAAGGACTGAACCTTTACACAAGAGTTTATTGAAATCTTTAGACAATGATTTTGTTGGGATAACTGAAGGCCACAAGAGATTTGAAGGACTATTTTAGCAGAAAACACATTATTAACCAAAAATGGAAAAAGAAAAAAAAAACCACCTTAATTTTCCCTCCTCCTTGGCAGTCAGTCAGTTCTAAAACTCTTAAGTTTAAGGTCCTGTCAGGTATTGCCTAAGTTAAAAACCTATGTGGCAAAGGAGAAAAACTCTGCCCAGGACTTCAGCTGCTTGGCAAAGGTGATGATGTATCTGAAAAGGCAAGTTTCAGAAAAAAAGGAAAACAGACCTTCTTCCAAGTTATCCAAAGGTTCCTCAGCCATGCCAACTCCTGGACTTCTGCACTCGTAGGATGGCAACACCACCTCTAAAGCACAGAAGAACTTCAGGCTTTGCCTCTGAAGAGGTGCCACAATATCTTCATTTTCCCTTTCTTCTTCAGGGTCAGAAAGATCCTGAAGCTGTTAGGATTTTGAATTAAAGATTATACTTCAAAATATTCTGTTTTGAAAACTAAAAAACTCCCATCAATCCCAGTTAATAGTTGAGGTGTCCTATAGCTTCAAAATCAAGTGAGATTTGCAAATGAATTACTAGGTACAGAGAACTACTTTTTATTATACATCACACAATTACTGGAGAAAATTATGGACACCACCATTTAAGTCACTGAGATGATCAACGAGTTCTAGGTGGCACGTCCATGCTCAGATACTTCCATGAGGAAGTCTTTCCCATCTCCTCCCTGTAGCCTAGTTCTAGTTTTCTTTCTAAAGTGTAGGAGTTCAGTGTTGAAAGGGGCCTGGTTGGTCAAAGAAAATCTACAGAGTTTACCTTAATGATCCTTTTTGACCATCCATTGAAACCAAAGTAGTAATTTGCCAATTCTTGGCATCTGGAGCTGTTTAGGGCAAGGGCGTTGTGCTGAACCGCCTTATGTTGGGTGCCAAGACGAATCTAAAGACATAAGAAACCTAAAAATATCACAATCTGACAGAGACTTATTTTGGATATACCTGTTTGTCAATACCGGTTTCATGTTGCTGTGTTGTTTAGTGGCCAAGTTGTGTCCGACTCTTGTGACCCCACAGACTGTAGCCTTCCAAGTTCCTCTGTCCATAGGATTTCCCAGGCAAGAATACTGGAGTGGGTTGCCATTTCCTCCTCTGGGGGATCTTCCCACCCAGGGAGTTAACCCGCGTCTCCTGAATTGCAGGCAGATTCTTTATCCCTGAGCCACCTGGGAAACCCCAACCAATTTCAGAGTGATTGTAAAGATTATATATGACATTTTAAGTAATGAGTTCACAGTGAGCCCTAAATAAGTGTTCTTTATTATTTTTAATAAGTCAGTACTTTTCTGCATCATTTCCAGAACCGCTGATTCATCAGGTTTCCCTGACCTCTGGTGGTGAAAGTGATGATGAAAGCAACCAAGGAAGCCCAGCAGAAGCCTATTCTAGGGCTGTGAGTAAGCAAAGGAAGGAAACTTTTAGTCATCTTATCCCCATCTTATCCTGCTTGAGAATATGACCTGAAGGGGAGATAAGGTGGACCGGCCACTGAAGTAGGACCTTAATCTGTAGCATCCCCTCCCCAAGTTACTAACCCCTGTTAGAAGAGGGAATACACATACCTCTATAAATTTTATAAGTAACCAAGACTTAGAGGTTCATCTACATTGACAAATTCTTTGAGAGTATAAATATTTCCAGCATTAACTCTCCAAATAACTTACACAGTATCACATTACTGTGGATTTTTTACATCACTAGCACTTTGTTAAATGTCTATTTCCATTTTAAACAGGGTGTAGTATATAAATATACTAATAAAAATTCAAATAAAGTCAAAGCATTATTAATTCTTTATTTCTCTGTTTGGGGATCTTCCTCTATCACTTGTTTATGAACTTCTTAAGTGCTGGAAGGAACCATATCTTGTTACCAGGAACAAGCATAATTCTTGGCATATAATAGAGGACTGAGGGTCTGTTGACTCAGTGAACGAATGAAAGAATGAGTAAATAAGAAAATGAAATTACTTTCTCCAACTGAAGCTGCCTGCTGGGAAGGAGAAATGAAGACTAATTTTTAAATGTTGAGTGTCTTGTGGGAGGCTAGGCCCTGTATGCTGCTACTACTAAGTCACTTCAGTCGTGTCCAACTCTGTGCCACCCCATAGAAGGCAGCCCACCAGGCTCTGCTGTCCCTGGGATTCTCCAGGCAAGAACACTGGAGTGGGCTGCCATTTCCTTTTGCATGAAAGTGAATCTAATGCATGAAAGTGAAAAGTGAAAGTGAAGTCCCTCAGTCGTGTCTGACTCTTCGTGACCCCATGGACTGAAGCCTAGCAGGCTCCTCCTTCCATGGCATTTTCCAAGCAAAAGAACTGGAGTGGGTTGCCATTGCCTTCTCCAAGGCCCTGTATGGTGAGTCATAATTCAGCTGTCCTGGACAATGAGAAAGCTTCAGAAGAGCTCTGAGCACAGTAGAGAGTCTACATCTGGGATAACCTTGCCACAGTTCTCGCTGGCAAACAACATATAATTAAACTAGGAAACAATTGGGAGGGGGGTAAAAACTCAAGGTTCTGCATTACATAAAGAAATCTAATATGAATGCTCTTTCCTCTCAACTATATAGTGCCTTATAGAATATTTCCTTCATTTCTCTATCAGTGATGGGTTTTATGGTGTGTAAATCTCAAAACCTAAGTTTACGGAATGGTCTTAATGTTCAGTATAAGAAAAAGAGCTCATTACTCACAACTGATACCAAGTAATCGTTTCATAATCTTTCCAGTAATATCTAAGTGGGTATATGAAATGGTCGCAGCCAGTAGCCGGCAGATCATAGTCTCCAAATTAAAGAATGTCTGACAGGAAATCATTTCAATCATAGGGAGGAGAGCCCAGATTGAAGAGGGTGTAAAACAGGGTACAAAAGTGGGAAGTACTGTACCTAGAGTCACGTCTGAGGAGAGTTCTCAGATTCCACCAAGGTTAAACCAGTGAGAAGAGAAATATGGGTAAGAATAGGCAGCAAGGTCAGTGGGAAGTAGCCAGATCAAAAAACCAACCAGAGGGACTTCCCTGGTGATCCAGTGGTTAAGACTCCACCGTGCAAAGCAGGGGACATGGGTTCAATCCTTGGTCAGGGAATTAAGATCCCACATGCCCCGGCGCCACAACTAAGACTCGACCCAGCCAAATAAATAAATATTTTAAAAAAGAAGCCAACCAGAGGAGACATACAGTTATAAAGTGAAAGGCTTGGGAAATCTAAGCCATACTCACTTATTCAGAGGAATTGAAAAAATCCTTGGAAAAGGAATGGTGGCTGAATGGAGGCATATAGTGACATGTTCATTCTGGGGCTCTGGCAAAGTAAAACTGGCTAGCATGTTACTATGGAGCCATATTATTAGAATAATCATGCACTAAAGAATATTTTAACCATTTTCTGGAAACTGAAGGGAGTTCTGAATAGGCAGTTTGAAAATGATGATGATGATGATAAAGCATCCTTTATGTTACAACTGACTAAAGACTTTGTCAAGCTCACACATTTAAAATTCATATAAAACGATAAAGAACTCTTGTGAAGATTTCTTAAATTAAGGGGCAGCATCAAATGACATGGGGTTTAACATCAGTAAGTTTGGGTTTGACCTCTAGTTTCCATATTTATTGTCATGAACCTTAAGTAAGTCAGTTAACCATCCTGAGTTCGAGTTTCTTTGAAAAAGAAGAGAAAAGAAATAGGGGTGGGGGGAAGAAATGGGGAGCTGTGGGCGGTAAGTGGAGCAATGCATCTAAAAGCATTCTGTAAAGCAGAGTGCTTTACAAACGTTGGCCTATTCGTTTTAAATTCAGCACTTCATCCCAGCGGGGCGAGGAATTCCACATTTGGACCCACCTTCACTGGAGATTTCTGGAAAAGCTGCTTCTGGTCGCATGCCTTTTGGGCTCTGTGAGCATCCCTCGCTGAATAAAACTTGACGATGGCATAAAATCCAGGACCGGCCACTGCTGCGTTTGGGAAGACTCGGACCGAATACAGAAGGCCGAACTGGGAGAAGACTGTGAACAGAGAATGCTGTAGGGTGGTCCCACGCTAAGTAAGAGCAGGAAATTTCAAGCCCAGAAACCAAATTGCCCATTCGCTTATATTCTCCCCAGCCCTTCGCCACAGGCAACGGTGGTGAGCCTCCCAACTCCAAACACTTCTCATTTCACAAACAAGTTTCCCTCTGAACTCCTAAGCTTCGAGAAGCATTAGGAGGCAGTGTGAGGCCTGCTGGGAACTATCTCTCAAAAATCTGTAAGGACGAGTTGACTGCTCCGGTCGGCTCTAGAACTAAGATTCCTCTCAGCGAAGACCACAGGCGGGCTAGGTGCTGAAGCAGGGCCCCGGGGCTCCCAATTACTAGGGCGCGAGACGACTTTCTCCATCCCTCCCTCCACCTCGGCCTGGCTCACTTGCAAGGCCTCGGCCGTGGGTCCAGAGCTCAGTTCCCAAACAAGCAAGGTTTTGTCACTCCCTGTGGGAACCGCAAAAGGTACCAACTCCGCCATCCTCCCGTCACCGCGCGTGCGCGGCTCGAGAGAAAGCCGCACTGCGCCTGCGCACGGCGCGCCCGCGCTTTTTTAAAAGGAGCGCGTGAGGGGGCGGGGCCAGCTCTGGGGGAATGAGACGAGGGCGGTGCGTCTCCGCCTCTAGTTCCCCTTCCGCAGCTGCGTCGCCGGGGAGACCTTGGAATTTAGTGTTAAGAGTACTAAGTGAAAGTGAAAGTGAAGTCGCGCAGTCGTATCCGATTGTTTGCGACCCCATGGACAGTAGCCTACGAGGCTCCGCCGTCTAGGGGATTTTCCAGGCAAGAATACTGGAGTGGGCTGCCATTTCCTTCTCCAGGGGATCTTCCCAATCCAGGAATCGAACCCGGGTCTCCTGCATTGCAGACAGACGCTTTACCGTCTGAGCTACCAGGGAAGCCCAGAGTATTAGGTAGTTAGCAGTAAATACCTACTGAACTTTAAAATTTTAGATGTCCCGACTCTGTGGGAAATGACCACCAAAGATGAAACACTTGGACCTAAGAGTGTTTCTTTTCATGAGTTTTAAATTATGCAAATCAAGGTATAACTTACTAAAGCCATCAACAGTCTAGTTTGAAATCCTTAAAAAGCTGGTTTCTAGCCCATTTTCCTAAAGTACCCCCAAATCACCTGCCATATTTCTACACCCCTACCATGACTTTCTCCACTTCAATATATCAGAACTTTAGCCTCACTCATTACCTACTTCTGAGCTCTTTTACTTCAAAAATAGTTGACTTTAGAGAAATAACTTGGATCTTGATACTGTTTCAAACCAATAACTACAGATTTTATTATCCATTTCATTATTTTTGCATTCATAGTATGTGTCCATTTATTCATTGTATCCATTATTCACAGATGTCTTTGCTTCTGCAGCTGGATTAGGAACACCACATGAACAACAGTTACCATTTATCATCCTTCTTCTAGTACCTAGCACACACTCATAATCTATTAGGTACTCAAATATAGGTGGAATTAATCATGAATAAATTAACACATTCTTTGCACAAGGAATGGTTTAATAATTCCAAAAAAATAGAGAAGCTTCTTTCATCGTGGTCTTCTTGGTTTGCAAATGACAGTCAGGAACCAGGGACCTGGGCCTGGATGGGAACAAGGAGGAAGCCCTAGAAAACCATTTATTCCTGGGGCTCTGGTCAGTTTTATTTGTAAATGGGAAGGGAAGAAAATAACATGAAGTGGAGGCACGAGGAAGAAGAACTGAAGAATTCCCGAGTGAGGAGAGGAGTTCTGGAATGACTCCACCACAGGCCTGCTCCCTGCCTCATGCCAGGTGACAGCCTGTCATCCAGTAGGAGAGGGGCCGGCCGGCACAGTGCAACCTCCATTTTACCCTGTGAAGAGAAAGAAGAGTGGTTCTTGCTTCCTACTTGGCAGCTGCTTCTTAACACATGACCCAGCGTTACGTGAGTATTCCATACAGAGCAACGCCCAGAAACCCCTTCATTCCCAGCTCTCTACTGGGTCCTCCTGTGGCCCATCTGATTCTTCCTTTAATTTCTGTCATCCATAGTGTTTGCTCCTTCCCCCTACTTAGTATACTTCCACATTTTCAAATCCTCAACTCCTTCTGAAGGGGGGAGCACTTTTTTACAGGGCTTACTAAAAAATAAATAAATAAATAAATAGTAACTTACAGAGTTACTAAAAAAAAAAAAAAAAAGAAATCCCAGGTGTAACTATTGACTTTCCCTTCAGAAAGGGTCAGCCCTAACAGTCATCAATGCCCCCTACTCTCTCCCTCTCTCTATTTTTTGGTAAAGTTGCTATGTGCATTCATTAAAAAAAAATTATTTATTTGGCTGTGCTGGGTCTTAGTTGCGGCATGTGGGATCCAGTTCCCTGACGAGGGATCGAACCTGGGCCCCCTGCTTTGGGAGTGTGGAGTCTTAGCCACTGGACCACGAGGGAAGCCCCAGTGCCCCTTATTTTGCATGGTGTTTTTGGAGCATGCAGGCTTCCCTGGTGGCTCAGGTGATAAGGAATCCGCCTGCAATACAGGAGACCCAGGTTTGATCCCAGGGTAGGGAGGATCCCCTGGAGAAGGGAATGGCAAACCACTCTAGTATTCTTGCTTGGAGAATTCCATGGACAGAGGAACCTGGCGGGCTACAGTGCGTGGGGTTGCAAAGAGTCGGACATGACTAACACTTCACTTCACTTTGGAGCATGCAAGGCACTTAACTCCTGTTTTCAGTTTCCGGTAGAGGCAGCCATTTACATTGTTTATATATACAGTTTGAGGCTTAGAAATGTTAAATAATCAACTCAACATCCACCATAGTTAAGCTGGATCTGCAACACTCATCCAGCTGATGAACAATACTTTTTTTTTTATAGAAATGTTGCTGCCAGTTATGGAGAGAGGGTCCCATGGCAGCCATATTTATGTTGCTTAATTGCTTCCATCCCGCAGTCCGTGGGGTTGCTGAGGGTCGGACATGACTGAGCGACTTCACTTTCACGCATTGGAGAAGAAAATGGCAACCCACTCCAGTGTTCTTGCCTGGAGAATCCCAGGGACAGGGGAGCCTGGTGGGCTGCCTTCTATGGGGTCACACAGAGTCGGACACGACTGAAGTGACTTAGCAGCAACAGCAGCAGCTACAGCTGAATGGAGCTGGGTCACCAGGTCCAAGTTGAACCCAACAGATCCTCTGTCTGGATTAGGACTAAGCCTTGTGGGTCTCTATGGTCATTTAGGACATTAGCCCATAGATTCAGGGCAGACATAGTCTTTCTGGTGGACTGTAGATTAGAGAAAGCTGGTCTGCAGAGGGAGTAGTGAGGCCAAGGCACCGAGAGAAGCAAAAACCTGCCACGGAAAGTCCCCAGCCCTGCTTCCATCCCTTTCCTGAGGCCTAACTGCACCCCTCGTGTGGGCCCAGCAAGACACCTTGTCCTCTCAGCCTAAATCCACCGCGCCCCCCTCCCCAACACACCCCTAATCCCAGCTAGCTAAAGTCATTCTGTTACTGCAACCAAAAGAGTTTTGCTGGATATAGCATCAAAGAAAGAGCTAGATAGATCCCTGCTGCTGCTACTGCTGCTAAGTTGCTTCAGTCGTGTCCGACTCTGTGCGACCCCACAGACAGCAGCCCACCAGGCTCCCCGTCCCTGGGATTCTCCAGGCAAGAACACTGGAATAGGTTGCCATTTCCTTCTCCAATACATGAAGGGGAAAAGAGAAAGTGAAGTCGCTCAGTCATGTCTGACTCTTAGCGACCCCATGGACCAGGCTCCTCCAGCCATGGGATTTTCCAGGCAAGAGTACTGGAGTGGGGTGCCTATCCCAGGTGCTACTGAGTCAGAGTTCCTGCCACAGCCCCCATTTTTCTAGACTGTAGAGAAAGTCCTGACCTACTGTCCCCTTCTCTGCCACCACATCTTTCTTAAGGCTCTGCCCACTAACTTCGTCCCAAAGTGACCTCCTCACCAGTTCTTCATCCCTCCCGCTCCGGACACAATCTTTTTTGCACAGTTGATAATTGCGAGAAGATTGGGGCTCAGCAGTTCTGAAAGAAGAGGAGAAAGAGAATATCCATGAGAGTGCCAGGGACAGTCCCAAAGACTGGCTGTTCCTGCAAGGCACCTCCCACCCAGAGGCTGAGAACTTCCAGTGGAGGCATGGCCTCCTTCTCAGAGGCCCATCTGGGCATCCATACAATGGCTGGTGGAGGTTGGGGGTGGCTGGGGAGTAGGGGAAGGAGGGTCAGGAGGACAGAGATTTGGGTCTGTTTACTGCCATACTCCCTAGTGGATGGTGGTTCTCCCCAAGTGTGGAGGTTTCTAGGGAAAGAAGAAGCCAAAACAGGCTGCACAGAGAGCAAGGTGAAGTCCTGCCAAGGAAGTGAGGCTCTTCAGGTGAAGAGCCGAGGGCCATTCATCAGAGTTCAAAGGAGGAGATGAGGTCTCCTCCTCATCACAGAGTCATGGACCTGTGGAATCTTCTGGACTAGCCCTGAGGTGGGGACTTTGCACTTGACCTTCGGTCAGACCATTAGCCAAGGACAGCACTGCTTGCTGACAAGAGCTGAGCCTTCAGGGCCATCAGTGTGGCATTTGGCACTGGTTCTATGAGCCTCAGTTTGCTCATCTGTAAAGTGGGGATCATATTCGTCTCTATCACATAGCAAGTTGGGTAAAATGAGCCATGTGTGCAAAGTACTGAGTATGTAATACACTCAATAAATGTTGGCTGCTGCACTGCTCTGCTCTACTGACTGTGCAGAGCCTTTGTGGATCCTGAGAGCACCCTGCAGAACCTCCTGTGAGCATCCAGGGACACAGTCACACCCCTTGCTCAGTAAAGGAATTCACTGATTCCTTGAGCCATCCCTCTGGGGGTGTTCACGGGCTGTGCATGGGAAGGGAAGTCCCGTGAGTAGAGCCTGGTCACCTCTCTCACCTCTCCCACCCTGGGGCCCCTGCCAGACCTTGACAGTCCACTTGGCAGTTGTTTTCCGTGTGACTCTGGTAATCGTTGCACCAGTAGTGGCTGTTGATCTGGAAGATGCCATAGTCAAAGCTGCCATCTGTGTTTTCATTTACCTTTGTTATGTTGAAATCACTCTCTACGAAAGCCAGGCACAGCCCTTAGAACAGGGAGAAGAGGGTTTTCAGAGGGGGTGGCCAAGCTGAGGGAGAAGGAAGACGGAGGAGAAAGGGACGAGGAATCAGAAGAAAGGAACAAGGACTGAGAGGCTAGATGGGGCTGGCAGGCCAGAAGCATCCATCAGCTTCTCCTCTCATTTTTCAGTCCATTCAGCCAGCCACCCATCAGTACAACCACTCATGCATCCCTCGGTCCATCCAGCCTTTCTGCACTTAATGATCACCTACTGTGTGCTAGAAGCTGTGCAAAGCTCAGGGAGGGACATTTAGCTGGGTCAAATGCAGATGCTGCCTTCAAGGAGCCTATAGAGTAAGAATGAAACTATGGACCTAAAAACCCACAAGGCAAAATAAAAGGAGAGAGTGTTGTAAGGCAGATATGTGCACAAATTCTGGGCCGAAAGGAGCTATCTCTATTGTGGAGCGGGATAAAGCCTTTGCACTGGCTGTTCGCTCTGCCTGGAATGCTCTTCCCCCAGACGTTTGGGGGACTGGATCCTTTTCTCTATTCAGCACTTCTCAAAGTCACCTCCTCAGAGAGGCCTTCCTTGACTTCCCCTTCTACAACAGTGTCACCCATCACTCCCCCTGACTTATTCTTCTGCATAGCATTATCACCACCAGGAGGCACTTCATATATTTGTATGTTTCTTGCTGCCTCTTCTCCTAGGATGTGAATTCTGTAAGAGAAGGAGCTATGTTGAAATCTGCACCCCCAGCACCTAAAATCATTCCTGTGACATAGTAAGTGCTCAGTTAATAATGGTTGAACAAATATGGAATGTTGGGAAAGCCTTCTTGGAGAGGGCTGGTTTGTTCACTTGACTTTGAAAAAACAAATAAGAGAAGAAAGAAAGATGGCCACCAAGGGCATGACCATGGGAAGCGGGAGGAGGGAGTGAGAAAATGTCACTCACAGTCAGTCAGGGAGTAGCCCTCAAACCCATCCAAGTCCTCCTGGTGCAGCACCTTGGCCAAGTCACAGCGGCCGATGAGGCTGGCTTGATCCACAGCAACGAGGCAGCTGACCAAGGAGATGAGCAGTGGGCTTGTCATCCTTGGAGGGGAGGAGGCACGGTGGAGGGTGAGCGGCGCAGGCCCTGCGGGTCCTGGAGTCTCCCAGACTGCCTGCTGGTCTTCTCCCGGGGAATCTGGAGAGGGCAGCCAAATGTCCTCACTCACTCACTGCTCCCTTCCTGGCTATTTCTCTTTCCTTTCATGTATTATTCTATAAATACTTTGTTTGTTTGTTTTTTGGTCTCCTCTTTGGTTTTTTATTCCCAATTTAAAATTAACAGTGCTGGGGCATGTCAAATAGACATGTGAGCTGGCCTAAAGGGGTACCCACTAGCCAAATCTGGAATAACATTTTTGAGGTAACAACTTTACTGAGATATAATTGACAATATATAATTCATACACTATACACTTAATTCAGTTAAAGTGTGTAATTCAATCATTTTCAGATAGCAGAAAATCATTTTTAGAATGCAGTACTGTGTGACTCTCACCACAGTCAACTTTATGCTGTTTTCATCAACCCAAAAAGAAACCTCATATCCATTAGTTGTGACTCCCTCTTCCACTTCCCTCCAGACTCTGGCAACCAGTAACCTACTTTCTGGGCTTCCCAGGTGGAGCTAGTTTTAAAGAACCCGCCTGCCAATGCAGGAGACATAAACGATGCGAGTTCGATCCCTGGGTGGGGAAGATCCCCTGGAGGAGGGCATGGCAACGCACTCCAGTACTCTTTGCCTGGAGAATCCCATGGACAGAGGAGCCTGATGGGCTACAGTCCAGAGGGTCTCAAAGAGTTGGACACTACTCAAGTGACTTAGCACGCACGCATGCAATCTGCTTTTTATTTCTATAGATTTTTCTGTTCTGAGCATTTCATAGACATGAAGTCATACAATGTCTGGTCTTTTGCATTTGACATCTTTCACTTAATGTTTTCAAGGTTCATCCATGTCATAGAATGTACCAGTATTTATTCCTTTTTCATGGCTGAATACCCTTGAATGGTGGCCCACTCCAGTATACTTGCCTGGAGAATCCCATGGATGGAGGATCCTGGCAGGGCTACCATCAGTCCATGGAGTCACAAGAGTTGGGCATGACTGAGTGACTAAACCATGGCTGAATAATATTACATTGTAGGGATATATCACAATTTGTTTATGTATTCATCAGTTTATGGACATTTGAGTTGTTTCTATTTTTTGGTTGTTGGGGAATAGTGCTCCTGTGAACATTCATGTACAAGTTTTTGTGTGGACAAATATTTCCATTCCTATGGATATATACCAAACAGTGGAATTGCTGCGTCACATGGTGACTTAAAGTGTAAACTTTTGAGGAATTGCTAAACTTCCAAAGTGGCTGTACCAATTTACATTCCAGTCAACCATGTATGAAGATTCCAATTTCTCCACATCCTCACCAATAGTTATTAACTGTCTTTTTGAGCAAAGCTGTCCTAATGGGTGTGAAGTGGTATCACACTGTGGTTTTGATTTGCCTTTGCCTGATGGCTAATAATGTTGATTGTCTTTTCACATGCTAATTGGTCATTTGTATGACTGGCAAAATGTCTTTTCATATCCTTTGCCCACTTTTTCAGCTGGGTTTCTTGTCTTTTATTATTGAGTTGTAAGTGTTCTTTATATATTCTGAACCTTATCAGATATGTAATTTGCAAATATTTCCCCACATTCTATGGGTCACTTTTCACTCTCTTGATGGTATTTCTTTGAAACACAAAAGTTTTAAATTTTGGTGAAGATCGATTTATGTGTTTTTTTCTTTTGTTGCATGTGTTTTGGTATCATATCTGTATCATATCTGTGAAACCAATGAATAACGGTTTCCATGATAATCTAGAACAGTTTGGCCATCAAAATAAATGATGATCGTTATTACCTGTGATAACCTTCACTCTATCAAATGATGATAACCCATTGAGTGAGACAGGAATCCATGAGTTCATAACAGTAATAGATAGACAAATAGGTACTTAATGGGGATCAAGGCGGGGGTGGGGGGCTCTTTCTGACAAGAAAATGCTGACTGATAAATGTGGAGGTAAGCATGAAGTTGAAAATCACCATCCTGAAACCATCATAAATTGATCTGAGCAAGAAAGAATCAACAGTGGGTGCATTTAGAGGGAGTGGGAAGCTTAGTGAAGAACTGAGTATGTTCATGGTCCTAACGTGTCTCCCCACAGATTGCATCTTAGTTGCATGAGAAAAACAGTAGCAATACAGTGGAGAAACCAGACAGCATTTTGACTTCAGTCATATTGAGTGAAGTAAGTCAGAGAAGGGGAAATATCTTATGATATCCGTTATACGCAGAATCTAAAAAGAAATGATAAAAATGAACTTATTTACAAAACAGATACAGCTCACAGACTTAGAGAAAGAACTTATGGTTACCAAGGGGGAAGGATGGTGGGGGGGCGGGGGGTGCGGAAAGGGGTAGTTAGGGAAGTTGAGATGAACATATACATACATATACACTGCTCTATTTAAAACAGATAACCAACAAAGGCCTGCTGTATAGCACAGGGAACTCTGCTCAATGTAATACACAAGAGGGGAATTTGGGGGAGAATGGATACATGTCCCTTTGCTGGAAATGGAGAAGGAGGAAGGGAAAACGTCTCGCCCTGTGGTCATACTGCTGCTCTCTTGTTTAGACCCTAAGTCGTGTTCAACTCTTTGCAACCCCATGGACTTAGCCCATCAGGCTCCTTCATCCATGGGATTTCCCAGGCAAGAATACTGGAGTGGCTTGTCCTTTTCTCCTCCAGGGGATCTTCCTGACTCAGGAATAGAACCCATGTCTCCTGCATTGGCAGGTGGATTCTTGACCACTACACCACCTAGGAAGCCTCGCGTGTGTCGGGGGGGTTTCCTTAACTAGGTGTATGTTCCTGAAGGTTCCTCCATCCACTGGCTTCATGAGTCTGGCAGTTTCTTGGACAAGATGGCTACCCTGACAGTCTGTCTCCTCACGAATGTTTTATTCTATCTCCTGAGACTCATTCCTTAGCAGCCTGAGCTTGGGACCATTCTTTTGCTTCTGTCTCCCACCCTAGAGTTGCCAGATTTAGTAAATAAAATCACAGCATGTCCTGTTACATTAGAATTTCAAACAAACAATGGTTATTTTTTTTAGTATAAGTGCATCTCATACAACCTTACTTGGCCCTGACTCAGTAGGATCCTTCAGAGACAGATACCACTGAGCCTTGGAAAGCAGGGAGCTCCATCTCTGCCTCTGAAAGCCCCTCTTGGGGTTCTCCAGGGAAGATGGTGGTTTGGGGAGGTACACCACAACCTCCCCTCCTGAAGCTTACCTCTCACCTATCCCTTGCTGACCCCAGGTCCCAGCCTGCCCAGGGCTTTCCGTGAGAATCTATAGAACAATGCCTTTTGGGTGGGAGCCTCCTCTTCCTCATGGACTATCCTTTAGCCCTGCCCAGCTCACTGCTCTCCATGTTCTAAAGAAGATGGGAGCCCTCAGTCACCCCCGCCTTCTGGAACCCCAGTTCTGTGATGTCATCACTCTCCTGGAAATACTCTGGTCTTAACCTTGCAAACTGGCTCAGTCTTGAGGCAGAAGCGGCAGATGGGCCTGGAGGGATTGGTGACAGCTGTGATGAGGACCACTGGTGGGACAGGGTGGAGAGGGCGCATTGTTTCGTCTGACCACCTCCCTTCCCTCTGGGCACAGTAACACCTTTGAGGGAACTCCTTCCCCTACGGGTTTTAGGCAGTCTGCTGGTCACAGAGCCCTGCCCTCCAGGTGAGAGGATTTGTTCGTGCCCCAACCCGTGTATCTTGAACTGAAACTAAGTGGCGAGGCTCAGCTTCTCACAGGAAGCCTTCAGGTGTGGGGCCTGAAGCTGCTTGGAATCTCATGGATACAGCCCATCTGAGCGAATAAGCCTCCTTGAACAGGGAGCAGAGTCCAGACTGGACTCTTGTCCAGCATCCACCACTTCTGCAGCCTAAACTCACTTTTGCCCTTACTGCAACCCTGTGATTCAATAAATGTCCTTTCTTGTATAAACACATTTGAGTTGAGTTTCTGTCACCCATACAACCAAAAGAGACCTGCTTAGTACAGGTAGGATGGAGTTAACCATCCATGGAATGGTGACCTGACAACCTGTCACCTCCCCATGAAGGACACACATCTTAGTATCATTTGTCACCAAGGAAGTCTAGGAGACATTTCCACCAACTATAGCAAAAAGGAAGGGCTTCCCAGGTCGAGCTAGTGGCTTAAAAAAAAAAAAAAACACTTGCCTGCTAATGTAGGAAACATAAGACACAGGTTCGATCCTTGGGTTGGGAAGATCCCCTGGAGGAGGCCATGACAATCCACTCCAGTATTCTTGCCTGGAGAATCCCATGGACAGAGGAGCCTGGCAGGCTACAGTCCATGGGGTTGCAAAGAGTCAGGCATGACTGAAGCAACTTAGCAGCAGAAGCATAGCAAAAAGGAGGCAAGAGAAATTTTGTTACTGATGCTCACTTCACCCTTGAGACAGGGTGACAGAGTCTACCAGAAAGGAAGTAGGAGGAGTTTTCTAAGTGGGCAGTGATGCCCTGTCCCCTCCGCCTCTGGACTCGTCTCCCTAGCGGGGCAGCAGCGCATTGCGTCTTAGGATGTAAAGACAGCAGAAGCTCTGTTGTTCAGTCGCTCAGTCGTGTCCGACTCTTTTCAACCCCATGGACTGCAGCACGCCAGGCATCCCTGTCCTTCACCATCTCCTGGAGCTTGCTCAAATTCATGTCCCTTGAGTCAGTGATGCCATCCAACCATCTCATCCTCTATCATCCCCTTCTCCTCCTGTCTTCAATCTTTCCCAGCATCAGAGTCTTTTCTAATGAGTCGGCTCTTTGCATCAGGTGGCCAAAGTTTTGGAGCTTCAGCATCAGTCCTTCCAATGAATATTCGGGACTGACTTTCTTTAGGATTGACTGGTTTGATCTCCTTGCAGTCCAAGGGACTCTCAAGAATCTTCTCCAGCACCACATCTTGAAAGCATCAATTCTGAAGCTCTGGTGGGGATTGTACCCTGGGAGGAGGGCATTCTCTGGCTATCACTTTATGCAGTACCATTTGTGGCCAAAACGGATGACCTAGATAACTTCAGATGATCCAAGTAACCTCACCTGTGCAGAATTAGAGCCCTGGGTGACAGGAAAGGCTTCCAGGACTGTATGCTGGGAATTGGACCTGCAGGCAAGGGTCTCCTTGCAACATGAAGTCTTAGAGGAAATGATGGCAGCACTCACAAGGGGACCATAGGGACCCTCCAGCCCCACTCACCCCCAACCATAGCACACGTGACCCCTGGATGGATTCCTACCCATTCAAGGAACTGGCACATCCAACCTAGGACCCATGAATAAAGTCTGAAAGTAGTAGCCTGAGGCAAGAAGACATGGCCTCCATGTATCACTTGTCTAAATAAACATGTTCAAGTTATAAATCAAGCGACTTCACTTTCACTTTTCACTTTCATGCACTGGAGAAGGAAATGGCAACCCACTCCAGTGTTCTTGCCTGGAGAATCCCAGGGATGGGGGAGCCTGGTGGGCTGCCATCTATGGGGTCGCACAGAGTCGGACACAACTGAAGCGACTTAGCAGCAGTAGCAGCAGCAACAAGCTATTAAATAAAATATTTTCTATCCTCATATTCTGACAAAATTCCTTTAAAAGAATAAAATTTTAAAATGTGTATAAAGCTGTGTGTGTGTGTGTGCTCAGTTGGGTCTGAGTCTGCGGATCCAGGGACCGTAGCCCGCCAGGCTCCTCTGTCCATGGAATTTTCCAGGCAAGAATACTGGAGTGGATTGCTATTTCCTACTCCAGAGGATCTTCCTGACCCAGGGCTTGAACCATGTCTCTTGCACCTCATGCATTAGAAGGTGAATTCTTTACCACTAACGTTGCCTGGGAAGCCCATATGAAGCTACGGCTTATATTAATATATGACTGAAAGTTAGCAAAATGTCAAAGATCAATGAATTTAATTTTTATTCCACATGTCTGGATGCTCTGTTAATGGACTAATAATGTTGGGATGAATAATAAGTGTATACATAATTCATAAAGGATTAAAATCTTTCATGAAATTTATTTTCTTATCTTCCTTTCAGCACAAACACTAGTTATATTACTATGATCAACTTTTAAATATATTTAAGAATTAAAAGCATAATTATATTCAAAGTATATGACTTTAAATATATTTTCATCAAAAATATAAATTTATATAGAAAATGTACTAATTTTTTTCTGTTTTCCAAAAAGTTAGTTTCTTTAAAACATTAAAAAGTATCTAGTAATTTGAAAGTCAAGGGCTTTCCTGGTGGCTCTGTGGTAGAGAAGCCACCTGCCAATGCAGGAGACACAGGTTCGATCCCTGGTCCGGGAAGATCCCACATGCTATGGAGCAGCTAAGCCTGTGCACCATGACTACTGAGCCTGCGCTCCGCAGCCTGGGAGCTGTAACTACTGAGCCGTGTGCCACAACTAGTGAACCCCCCACACCTTAAAGCCTGTGCTCCCCAATAAGAGAAGCCACCGCAAGGAGGAGTCTGTGCATCGCAACCAGAGAGTAGCCCCCGCTTGCTGAGACTACAGAAAAGGCCGAGCAATAACAAAGACCCAGCACAGTAAAAATAAATAAATAAAATTATTTTCTTATAAGTCAAAATACAAATTAGAATGACTGTATATTAAATTTTTATAACAAAATTACAGAGATCCATTTTATTTCACTCTTTGAAAGTTTAACTACACTTTACTAAGTAACTTTGAATTTTAAAATTTAACTTAAATTTTATTTGTTATAAATGTAATTTAAAACCTAAAGTAACTTTTCAAATTAAAATGTCAAAATTCATACGTCTAGCATTTAATGTCCATCTTGTTGTCAATGTAAAGAATTAGTATTATATTATGTCTAAAGTTTAGACATATATGAAAACGTAAGAGTAATGTGTAATGTGAATTTTGCAATATTACAAACATTTCCTCAGCTTTTTACAGCTGAGGTAAATATTGTACTAATTCATGGATACTTCCAGAACCAACAATAGGAACACAAAAATAAGAAACTGTACACTCAGCACTACTAGCAAACGATATCTCATTGTGTTCAAATCTATTGCCTTCAGGCTACCTGGGAGGGAAGCTCTGAAGAGTTAATTTATTAGTCTTTTCTCTTACCTAAATACTTTTCCGCTCAAAGCCTCTCTCAACTTCAAAATAGTGCCTCGCAAGAGCCCAAACATAAAACAGGAGCTATATTGTAACATTCAATAAAGCTTTAAAAATGGTCCCTATAAAAATATCTTAAAAAAGGCTGTCATCACACAGTTGGAAGTCCTCCAAATCCTGAGCAGAAAGGCATGTGGAAAACGATGAAACCGAAAAGGATGGAAAGGATGGATGTGGATGACAAAGATCAGAGACAAACTGGGAAAAGACAACAAAGCTGAAAAAGGTGAGTTTGCAGACCTGACATGAAAAGGCAGTCACCAGTGAGACAGTCAAACCAGACGTTCATAACCGAATTTTAAAATTTATTTATTTGTGTATTTTTGTTTGCGCTGTCCTCACTGTGTGTGTGGGCTTTCTCTAGTCGCAGCGAGTTGGGGCTGCTCTCTGGTTGCGGGGTGCAGATTTCTCGTGGAGGTGGCTTCTCTTGTGGAGCACAGGCTTTAGGTACACGGGCTTCAGCAGCTGCCCTGTGGCATGTGGAATCTTCCCAGACTAGGGATCAAACCTGTGTACCCTGCATTGGCAGACCGATTCTTATCCACTGGACCACCAGGGAAGTCCAAGACTGAGTTTTTTATTTTATTTTTAGGCTGTACTTTACCCCACAGAAAAGTATACCTTCTCAAACACTTCAGGAATAGTTACAAAACTGATTATAAACTAGGCTAAAACTACTACCTCAAATTGTCCCAAAAGGAGGAATTATATCAGCTCCATACTCTGGCTACAATTTAAAAACCTCAATTTCTTATAACTTTAAAAGAAACATATACACAGATACACAGACACTTTCTCCCCTGCATAATTATTGGGTCATTGGCAAATTATTAATAAAATCTAGAGTAACAGCTTTCTAAAATGAAAATGACATTAATATATTGTGTCTGAAATTTATTTAGAAGTAAATTCATAGTCTTAACTGCTTTTATTCAAGTAAAACAAATTTCTTGACTTAAGAAGTTAGAAAAATTAGAAGAAAAACTTTCCCAAGGAAAACAGAAGGAAGCAAAGCATAAGAATAAAAGCATAATATATTTAATTGAGGGATTCCCTAGTGGCTCAGATGGTAAAGAATCTGTCTGCAATGAGGTAGACCCAGGTTTGGTCCCTGGGTGGGGAAGATCCCCTGGAGAAGGGAATGGCTACTCACTCCAGTGTTCTTGCCTGGAGAATTCCATGGACAGAGGAGCCTGGAGAGCTACAGTTCATGGGGTCACAAAGAGTCGGACACGACTGAGTAACTAACACTTTTACACTTTCATATCGAATCAGATTCAGGGGAAATGTTGGGTGACAAATTAAAAATAGAGTTAAGAAACAGCAACGAGAGAACATGCATATCATGTGTCCCACTTTGGACTTTGGATTCTTCTCTGTGGCACTACTGTGGTGTAAGCTAAATTCTTCAAAGTTTCTGGAGTGAATTCCTTGCAAGGACAGGTCACTCTGAAGCTACAGGTCACCACAAAACTCAGTAGGTTGATTATCCAAGAAGGTAGAATAACTGAAGGTTCTAAAGCTTTGTTACTTCAAAATCATTGCCAAACATTTTCTCTCATAAAGTCATGTTCTGACTCAAGAAGGCCTCCAGTGGGACAGAAGTACCGTTGCCGGAGGCTGGCCTTGAGAGCGTGGGTAACAGAAGGAGACTTCCGTTTCTGCTCAGGAAAGTGCAAAGGAAGCTTCTAGATTGCACTGTAAAACACAAGATGAATCAAATACATGCCTTAAAAAAAATCAAGTAGGGACCTCAGTGAGCTCATAAGCTGGAGTAATTAACATTTCTTTACTTACTTGGCTGCACCGGGTCTTAGTTGTGGTATGATGGATCTTTGATCTTCTTTTCAGCATGTGGGTTCTTTTAGTTGTGGCATGCAAACTTAGTTGCGGCTTGTGGAATCTAGTTCCCTGACCAGGGATTGAACCTGGGCCACCTACATTGGGAGTGTGGCGTCTTAGCCACTGGACCACCAGGGAGGTCCCTGAGTAATTAATAGACTGGAGAAAATTCCACAGTGGTCCACACCGAACACACCAATCACATAATTCAAAAAGTAACATGCCACCCTAATGATCAGTCCTCTGAGAAATGAGTCCACTGAACTAAAATCTGCCTGTGTCCACCTTCTCTGCTCAATCTCAGCGCCCATGTGTGATCCACACAGCATGTACCCTCCTGCATGGAGTGGCCTTTGGAGCCAAACCAGCCAAAGTTTCTGGCAAAGAACTGGGCTCAGCTAATTTCAGGTATAGGTAAAGCCTGGGACCACATCATTGTATGTTTTACTGTTCTCATGAATGAGCACCTACTTGGGACTTATCTATTATTTTATTACTTTCCTTCTGTTTCTTTTCTATATGATAGTTAGGGCATAATGCTGCTTTTTAAATTTACCATCACTCTGAATGGATAAACACGTCAATGAAATGAGAACTATTGGTTAATTCGTTGAATGGATAAATGTCAAAATAATTATGCTGAGTAAAAGAAGCCAGACCAAAAAAAGTATATACTGATTTCATTTATAGAAAACTCTCAAAAATGTGGACTAATCTATATATATTTTTTAATTCTAGAAAACATGGGGGGAATTCCCTGGTGGTTCAGTGTTTAGGGCTCCACACTTCCACTGCCGGGAGCAAAGGTTTGATCTCTGGTCAGGGAACTAAGATCCCACATGCCTTGTGGCATGGTCAAAAAGATAAATAAATAAAAACTTTTAAAAATTATAGAAAGCAGGAAGCAATCATTAGTTGCTTGGGGACGGGGTAGAAAGGGGGACAAGGAAATTTGGGGGGAGTGATGGAGATGCTTACCATCTCGATTGTGATGATGGGCATGGAAATTCACATAAATCAAAAATTATCAAATTGCACCCTACAAATATGTCATTTATTAGCATCAAAGACTTGGCAGGCTACAGTCCATGGGGTCACAAAGAGTCGGACACGACTGAGCGACTAAGCACAGCACAGCACATCACTGATTCAACGGACATGAATCTGAGCAAACTCTGAGAGAGGGTGAACAACAGGAAAGCCTGGCATGCTGCAGTCCATGGGGTCACAAAGAATCGGACGTGACTTAGCGACTGAACAACAACCTCAATAAAGTGCTTAAAATCTTTAAAAACTATTATCATTATACAAAATGTATTTTATGACGGAGGAGTTATGGGTCTGTCATGGTTGAAACCCCCAGCATCAGGAAAATTCAGAAATGGGGGAAAATTTTTCCCACACTCTGATTTTCAGGCCAACTCTCTGTGCAAGTTACCCAGTGGCCACTAGGGGCCAGCAACGACCCATGTACAGGAAGTGGGGCTGCAGGGGTACCAAGTTAATTGATTGATTCATTAATCAATCCATGGGGTCCTAAAGAGTCTCACATGACTGAGAAACTGAACAACAACAACAAAAAATTATTTATTAGCTGTACTTTTTCTTTTGTATTAGCTGCATATGCTCAATACATCTCAGGAACTGGCTGCTGTCTGCCCCCTGGGGAAGGTACAGCAAGCATTGGTCCTGCTGTAGATGTCCAGAGAGCAGCCAGCCTGTCAGGTACAGGGTGGGAGCCACAGGTAAGAGGATGAGAGGGAAGAGGGAAGTGGCAGGGCTCACTCTAGGAAAGCAATTGGAGCAGCAGGCTGTACGCCACTCTGGCCAACACAACATGCAAGCAGCATGGATAGGGAGCACCAGCAGGTTGCAGGGTTCAACCATTCAGGTGGGACTGGGGCAGAACTCCAGTGCCCAGGGGGAGAAAGGCAGGACCCTCATCCTCATAGTGGGCAGGTGACCAAGGCTAGAACTCAGGACAAGGATCAAACTCAGAAGCCCTGGGATTTACCTGGTGGTTCGCTGGCTAAGACTCTGCACTCCCAATGCAGGGGGCGGGGGTTCGATCCCTGGTCGAGGAATTAAAACCCACATGCCACAACTAAGACCTGGCACAGACAAGTAAATCAATAACAAGTATATATATTTGTTTAATCAGAAGCACTGAGTGTTAGCTAGGCTTAAATTGGGGTTGAGAGGAATGGAAAACGCCAAGTATCACTGGCTCAAACAGAGTAGAAGCTCATTTCTCTCTCATGTTAAGAGACCCCCAGGGAGTCAGTCTACTACCAACAGGGTGCCCCATAGTGCAAAGGAGATGAAAAAGAGAGAGGCTCTAGTTTCCCCTGTCTTGTTCTCCTATCTTCAGTCATGACTTTGCTCCTCGGCCCAAAATGGCTGCTAGGACTCAGCCTTTCCTTGCCATATTCCAGGTAACAAGAAAGGAGAAATACAGTCTCCTTTTTTAGGGCATTTCCTAGAATTATGCAGACTACTTCACTTACATTCTATTGGCCAGAACCAGACCTAGCTCCAAATGACAATGGGAAATACAATCTTAGTTTCACACATTCACGGATGGGCCCAACTAAAAATCAGACTGTCTATAAGTGAAAATCAGAGAACATGTTTCAGGGACTCAAATTATGATATAAGGCAGAAGTGAGCAGGGGGCTCACCCTTAGACCCAGGTGCTAGGCTGTAGCTGTTTCCATGTCTGCTGCCCTAGGTCCCAGGGCTTGGGTGGAATGGGGTCACATGAATTCAGGTGCCGGGAGGGAGGAGGTGTTGAGCCCAGCCACAGGGCCTCACTGTCCCTGAGTACCTGCCGCTGCAGCAACAGTGGGCCTTTGCCAGCTAAGTGCAGCATCAGCCCTGGAAGAATTGTCTGCTCTTTGCCAAGGACAGGCACAGACTCAAAGGCCAATAACTGCTTGATGCTGTGAAAGGAATTCTCAAGATGAGTCCAAGGGTCACAGACTGCCTTCTCCCAGGAGGCGGCGATGTGGTTGAGGACAACTGCCTTTTTTTTTTCTTTACTTAAAAAATAATTTTTAAAAATTTACTATGGAATAAATGGACAAAGAAAAGTACACAAATCCTAAGTGGTCTTCACACACACACACACAACGAACACACCTAAGCACCCAGTATCCAGATCAAGAAGTAGAACCTTACCACAACCACAGAAAACCTGAAGGGTCCCTTCCAGTGACTCCGCATTTGCCCTCCTCCCACCTCCACCCTTCCCCCGCCACACCCTTCAGTATTCACCCCTATCATTAGCATTTAAAAATCTCTCTGGAAGATTCCATAGTTAATGTTGAGAATCACTGCTTTTGTAAAAACAGTTGTCTAACTTGGCTGTTCATTAGAATCCACTGGGATAGAAAAGGGAACATAAACAGCTGCTGGAAGGCAGTGTGGCACAGTGGGGAAACCTGGGGGCCAGACAGACCTGCCAGTTATCAGCTGTGTGAGCTTGACTGAGTCCCTCCACCTCTCTTACCTGTGAAATGAGGATAGCATCATCCCATGCCCAACAGAGCTGAGGCTGAGAGACAGAGGATGTAAGCATGGGCAGATGTAGGGTCCAAATATGGCAGCTACAATTGTCATTTTTATTAAAGGTGAGCAGCCCCAGGAAAATGGAAAGCCCTTCTTTCTGTATGCAGATGGGACTCCATCTGGGGATGGTGGAGACAGGCTATGTTGATAAGAGGGTCAACAGGTTGGTAAGAAGCCCGGGTCATTCTAGGGAGTCCAGGAAAATTCCACAGGCAGCAGAGATTCCAAGCTAAAGCCAGTGAGAGGTGGCCCCCGGTTAGCACAACTGCAACAGCACCGGGGACCAGCAACTGTAGACGAACTTGGGCTAAACTAACCCCTCTCCTTCAGCAAGATGAGCAAGGAGCTGACCGGCTGCAGGCTGACTTTGAGAGCTGCTTATGGAAAAAAATGCAATGTTGTTGAGCACCTGCTTTGTGCCAGACGTTGCACATTCATGTCTTTCATCTCATGAGGTGGACAAACTCATCCCATTCATCTTTTTTTTTAAAGATTTATTTGTTTATGGCTGCGCTGGGTCTTCATTGCTGAGTGAGGGCTTTCTCCAGGCTCGGTGAGTGGGGACTACTCTTTTTGCAGTGCTTCTCATTGCTGTGGTTTCTTTTGTTGCAGAGCATGGGCACTAAGGTGCCCGGTGCCCAGGCGTGGCATGTGGAATTCTCCAGGACCAGGGACGGGACTCATGTCTCCTGCATGGGCAGGCAGATTCTTAACCACTGGACTACCAGGGAAGCCCACATCCCATCTTGAGGGCCCTGAGGCTTAGAGGCAGCAGCGACTGCCTAACTCACAGAACCCAGCTGTCACCAAGAGGCTGGGACCTGCCTCTCCACTGGGCTGCGTCACCCCTATGGGTGTGGTGTGCACACAAATGACCTGTGAATACCTTGATTAGATGCTCATTTCTCTTTTTCTCTTGAAATGAAAAGTATATGACTTTTTAAGCTGATGACTTTATCTCTTTTTTGGTACTTATTACAAGATATAATATTCACTTTAGAACATATAGGAAATACAGATAAAAATATTAAAATATCTTACACAGAGATGAGCACATCTATGTTTCACACCTATTGTTCACATGTGTGAGTCTGTGTGCATGTGTGTGTGTATAGGCAGAAATTTACCAAAAAGGAGTCATGAGGGATACTCTGTTAGATAATTTGCTTCTCTTCACTTAACAATACAGTTGACCTTGAACAGCACAGGTTTCAATTGCGCGGGTTCATTATTGCAGATTTTTTTCAAAACAAGGCAGGTTCCGTATCTGTGGATATGGAGGGCTGGTTATGGGACTTCAGCATCGGGGGATTTTTGTATCTGAAGCAGGCTCTGGAACCAATTCCCTATGGAAATGGAGGGACGACTGCAAACAGTGGGCCTATTTCTATGTCATCGAATATTTTTCTCCAACAGTGGCTCTTGTTAGAAGCCTCAAGGAAAGCTTAACAAATATTCATGTCTGGGTTCCACTCTCAGGGAGATTTAATTGACCCTGGATGGGGTTGGTTCATGGGACTTTTAAGACTCCCCAGGGGGTTCCAATGTGCAGTCAAGCTGGAGCGCTCCTTGCCACAGCCTCACTTTCCCATGGTGGCCTTGCACTTTCTTTACTGAAGGGATATGCTGTAATTTGACCAACTCCCTTCCTTGGACTTTCACTTTGGTTCCATTTTTTTCAATATTAGCAACCAGGAGTTAGCAAACGTTTTCTGTAAAGGGCTGAATAATGTTTTAGCCTTTATAGGCTATAAGGTGTCTGTTTGACCCTGCCTTTGTAGCACAAAGGCAGCTACAGACAATGCATAAAAGAAGGAGTGTGGCTGTGTTCCAATAAAACTTTATTTGCAAAAACAAGCAGTGGCCAATTTAGCCTCGGAGCCATAGTTTGCTGGATCCTGCTATAAGCAGTGCTGTAGTAAGTATCTTTGAAGCTACACCTTCTAGCATAAAATGACTATTTTCTTGGGATGGTGATACCATTTACTTTAAGAAGTAAGACCCTTTCCAAATAAAACTTGAACTAGAAGTCATATAAACAACAGGTAAGAGGGGCATCTTGTTAGTTACATATATTTTATAAATTCAAATGTACATTCTCTTTTTAAAAAGTCGGGGTTGTAGATCACAGTTATTTTTGGTTTTGTTTCTGATCAGCACCTGTGGCATTCAAGTCAGGGTTTTGTAGAACCAACCAAATGTCTCTATGAAACCGTAGTGCTCCACGAGGAATACAGTTTGAAAACCATTGCAATGTGATCAATTCTGGGAAATATAGCTGGTGGAAGGCCTGAACCATTTCAAAGCAGCTTATGGAGACTTCCCTGGCAGTTCAGTGGTTAAGACTTGTCTTCCAACGCTGGAGGTGCGGGTTCCATCCCTGGTCAGGGAGCTGAGATCCCACATACCTTGCAGTCAAAAAACCAAAACATAAAACAGAATAAATATTGTAACAAATTCAATAAAGATTTTAAAAATGGTCCACATTAAAAAAAATCTTAAAATAAAAGCAGCTTGTGTATGTCATTTCAGCTGTCAAATGACCCTGAAGAAAAAGACAAAAAAAAAGACATGTTTCTAACATTCAAACAGGTGTAAACAGCTTCCTGTTGTTCAATTGGCTTTGCAGGGTGAATGTTTTAGACACTGGTTCCTAGTGTGGTATGAATCACTTCCTTCCCTATCTCATTCCTTTCAATGATTTGTAGAAGGTTCTCCAAGGTTCTCCCATTGCACATGCTCATTATGGCTTTTGGAAACATCAATAAAATGATCATCTTATTCTCTTTTTCCTTCTAGTCTTACTGAGATATAATTGACATACAGCACTGCATAAGTTTAAGGTATACAGCATAGTGATCTGACTTACATACATCATGAGATGATTATCACAGTAAGTTTAGTGAACATCCATCATCTCATAGATACAAAAGAAAAAAAAACAACTTTCCTTGTGATGAGAACTGTTAGAATTTATCCTCTTAACAACTTTCACATATAACACACAGCAGTGTTAGTTATATTTATAATGTTGTAACTACATCTTTAGTACTTCATTATCTGTTTTTTTAAAATATTTTTTTAATATTGTGTGTGTGTGTGTGTGTTTTAAATATTTGCCAGGTCTTAGCTGTGGCATGTAGGATCTATTTTCTGACTAGAGATCATACGCAGGCCCCCAACATTGGAAATGTGGATTCTTATCCACTGGACCACGAGGCAAGTCCCCTCCTTGCCCACTCTTCAACCTTCTCTCTCGACACTCCGCAGCGCTGCAGCCTCACCCCGGGTCCCTGCGACCACAGCCCTGGGCTCCCTCAGGTTTCAGAGCCGCAGCAGAGGCTGCTTCCCCTGCAGATTGCTCTTCCTGCCCCTTCTGTCTGAATTTTCCTATGTACCTTTTGTGACTCAGTTCTCCTGTCACTGTTTCCCTTAGCACCTCATACAGAACTGTAAGTGGCCAAGATCACTGTGCCCAGACAGTGGGAAGGGGTGGCTGACTCATGTGGGATGCCGTGGGGTTCTTCCACTTGACCCCAAAGCAGCCCTGGCCCTCCCCTTCTCCTCTCCACAGTCTGCGCTATTCCCCACAGCATCTGAGCTAAACAGGGAGCCACCGACTCCCTCGAGCCTTGTCATTAGGAGCTGGCATTTTGCTGCATGCCCCCTGTTGTGATGACTGGCATTGAAGCTGGTGCCAAATGGGCAACCCAGAAGGATCTTTCTCTTCCTTTTTTCCTTCCTCCAGGCTTGTTCTTTAGGCTTGAGAAGCCAGATGCTTTGGGGTTTAATTACACCCTGCAGTTAGAAGCACAGAATGTCAGAGCTGGAAAGGAAGAACCTTATTATAAATAATCGCTGCCAGCATTTATTGAACACTTACTCTGTGCCAGGCCCTGTGCCAGGCCTGTTTCCAGGCATTACCTCGCTTACCCTTCCCAACAATTCCAGGAGGCAGAAACCATCATCACCCCTATTCTTCAGGGAAGGAAACAAAAGGTTTTCGGGAGATTACAGGGCATTTCCCAAACTGTGCTGAGTGGTACACAGTGGCAAAAAAAAAAAAAAAAAAGTTTATTCGGGTTTTTCCACAAGATGGTATGGAAAAGTCCAAATGAACTATTTGGCCAACCCATATTAGTTGCTGGTGAGGAAAAAAGCATCCCCTTGTTACACAGCACAACCTGCAGGAAAGTCACAATGCACATCAGTATTCTAAAGGCTCTGAGAAGTCCTGTAGTGAAGAAACCTCTTGGGGTCAGCGTCACTTCTGTGGGCACCTCGCTGGGACTGCTGATCCAGAATACAGTTTGGGGAATGCAGATCTTCCCCTTGCTTCTCATCTTACAAATGGGGTAAGAAAGGCCTAAGATGATGCCATCCGGTCCCATCACCTCATGGCAAATAGGTGGGGAAACAATGGAAACAGTGACAGACTTTACTTTCTTGGGCTCCAAAATCACTGCAGATGGTGACTACAGCCATGAAATTAAAAGACACTTGCTCCTTGGAAGAAAAGCTATGACCAACCTAGACAGCATATTAAAAAGCAGAGACATTACTTTGCCAGCAAAGGTCCGTCTAGTCAAAGCTATGGTTTTTCCAGCAGTCATGGATGGATATGAGAGTTGGACCATAGAGAAGGCTGAGTGTCAAAGAAGTGATACTTTTGAACTGTGGTGTTGGAGAAGACTTGAGAATCCCTTAGACAGCAAGAAGATCAAACCAGTCCAAACTGTGCTGAGTGGTACACAGGAGTGAAAAAAAAAAAAAGGTTTGTTCAGTTTTTTGTTAGTATCGATTGCCAGGTGGACCTGTCCGAACTAAAATGTTTAAATCCAAAGGTATTTTAGATTGTCAACCTTTCCAAAAAGGTTAATAAAGTGCTCCCTGCGTTTTATCAATTCTATCAAAACTATCAATCAAACTATCAAAACTATCAGTCCTAAAGGAAATCAATTGTGAATATTCATTGGAACGACTGATGCTGAAGTTGAAACTCCAATACTTTGGCCACCTAATGCAAAGAACTGACTCATTAGAAAAGGTCCTGATGCTGGGAAAGATTGAAAGCAGGAGGAGAAGAAGGGGACGACAGAGGATGAGATGGTTGGATGGCATCACTGACTGAATGGACATGAATTTGAGCAAGTTCCGGAAGTTGGTGAAGAACAGGGAAGCCTGGTGTGCTGCAGTCCATGGGGTCACAAAGAGTCAGACATGATTGAGTGACTGAATAACATCAACAAGAAAGGCCTGGGTAATGCTTGAGGTACAGACCAGGCACAGATTTTGGGCCCCATGCTCTCTGCACATCCACCCCACCCCTTCCAGGAAAGAGAGAGTGGAGAAACGCAAACCATGACCCATCTGGCACCACTTCCTGTTTTTATAAATAAGGTTTTATTGAAAATGATCAGATTCAGCTCCATTGATTTACAGATGAGCCAATCAAAGCCCAGAGAGGATAAGTGATCTGTCAAAGGTCATGTAGACAATTAAGGGCAGAAATAGATTCTAGATCTAAAACCAGAGATAGATCTCCAAAAACCAGGTATTCTCTGACACACAAATCAGACAGGTGGCAGGAAGTGACGTGTGAAGTTCCTGATACCTGTGACATCTGCTCACAAGTTCTCCACTGTACAGTACTTAAAAAAATACTTCCCGCTTTCTGCTATGGCAAGAACACCCCCCAAGGCATTTCTCTCATTGCTTTGGGCAAAGCCACCTTTGCATGAACAGTCAGGCTCCTCTGTCCTCCACTCTGTGTGCATGAACAGAGTAGGGGCCAACCTCGAAATCTCTGGAGGGGCAAAGGCTGAACAGGGCAGTCCATGTTTATTTAAATTCTGTACCAGATGCAGGAAATCATTATTAACTTCCCCTCTGCCAATGTGAAACGTGAGATCATTTGGACAGGACCTGGGCATAAGGCAACCTTTGCCCGCTCCAGGAAGAGTTTGCCAAATGAATGACTGGCATAAACAGGAGCCCCAGGGCAGCTGTTTGAAACCACTTCGGAAAATAAATTCCTTTCAAGGGTTCTTGGGCCTCCCTGAAACAAGCCATGGTACAAGGGTCACCTATTGATATTTCGTGCGTGTGTAGTCATATATAGATGTGAGAGGTGGACCATAAAGAAGGCTGAGCACCAAAGAACTGATTTCAAACTGTGGTGCTGGAAAAGACTCTTGAGAGTCCCTTGGGCAG
The DNA here is from genome assembly GCF_032405125.1 of Capricornis sumatraensis. Taxonomy (NCBI): domain Eukaryota; kingdom Metazoa; phylum Chordata; class Mammalia; order Artiodactyla; family Bovidae; genus Capricornis; species Capricornis sumatraensis. Next base: position 95,367,632 of record NC_091076.1, read on the forward strand.
CAAGGAGATCAAACCAGTCAGTATAAAGGAAATCAACCCCGAATATTCATTGGAAGGACTGATGCTGAAGCTGAAGCTCCAATACTTTGGTTACCAGATGCAAAGAGCTAACTCACTAGAAAAGACCCGGATGCTAGGAAAGATGGAAGACCGGAGGAGAAGGAGATGACAGAGGATGAGATGGTTGGATGGCATCACCGACTCAATGGACATAGTTTGAGCAAACTCCAGGAGGTAGTGAAGGACTGGGAAGCCTGGTGTGCTGCAGTCCACGGGATTGCAAAGCGTCAGACACGACTGAGCAACAACTGAACAACATGTTCATCTGTACAGTTGAATATGCAAATAAAATCATTCTGACCTCTTCATTAAAATGCAGGGCGCACTTTAGTAACCTTTTGGAAAGGTTGACAATGTAAAATACCTTTGGATTTAAACATTTTAGTTCGGATAGGTCCACCTGGCAAGTGATACTAATTGGGGAGGTTTGATTAATCTCTGAATCGGGGGAGGAGGTGTCTCACCGATCTTGGATGGCCAAGGCAGGCCTAAGAACTAAAGGTTCATCTAGAAACAGCTGCGGGGACAACAGTGGCCTCTGGGTGCAGGTTCTTCCTGGGGCAGCCAGACTGCCCAGATGGCCTTTCCAGATCTGGGAGAGGCAGGCTTGTCACTGAGGTGGAGGGTAAAAATAGTGCTGTGTGGGAGGCAGCTGGGCCCAGAGGCACTGGCTTCCTGGTTCTAGGGCAGGAGACAGCCCGCAGACAGGCACCTTCTTGGGCTCCTGAGTCCTGGGGCCTGGATGAGGGGGGAGTTTTTCTCCAATATCACAGCACACTCCTATATTCACCATTCGTCCCCCTGCCCTCCCTGCCCCCATGAGCAAACAAATTGCTGGAACTGTAATAAGCTTGGGCTGGGTTATAAGGTAGCTAAGGGCTGAAATTCTGGCTGTGTCAGTTACCACCTCTGTGACCTCAGGCAAGAATTTTCTCCTTTCTGAGCTTCCATTTTCTCATCTATCCAAAGAGGCTCATGGTTTCTCTCGGTAAGGCTTGCTGTGAAGATTAAATAACAATTTCTACTACCCTGCAGCCTCATTCTTCTGTCTCTCTCCCTTCCACCAGGTGCTCACCTTCCTGTACATGCTTTTTCTTTTTTTCTTTTTGACTCCACCTTGTGGCATGTAGGATCCTAGTTCCCGGACCAGGGATGGAATCCACACCCCCGTGCATTGGAAGCGTGGAGTCCTGACCACTAGGACGCAAGGGAAGTCCCTCCAGCACCTTCTTCAAGAGTGGCTCTGAGGCAAGCTAACTGCATGTCATGAGGACACTCAAGCAGCCCCTCGAGAAGGTCTACACAGCCCGGAACTGAGCCTTCGAGACAACAGCTGTGTTGAAGAATCACGTTAGAAGTCAATCCTCTACCCCCCACCATGGAGCTTTTATGTGACTGTGACCCCAGCCAACCCCTTGACTACAACCTCATGAGAGACCCCAACCCAGAACCACTCAGCTAAGCAGCTTCTGGTTTCCTGGCCCTCAGAAACTATTGCAAGATAATAAATATTTGCTAAATTTGAGGGTGATTTGTGATGCAGAGATAAATAAGTAACGTACTTACCTTTCAGGGTTATTGTATGAATTAAGAGTTAACGCAGGACTGCCCTAGTGAGTGACTCAGTGGTACAGAATCCGCCTGCCAAAGCAGGATCCCTGATCTGGGGAGATCGATCCCACATGCCACGGAGCAGCAAGGCCCGAGCCCCACAGCTACTGAAGCCCAGGCGCCCAGAGCCTGTGCATTGCAACAAGAGAAGCCACCGCAATGGCAGCCCGTGTCCCACGGCTAGGGAGCAGGCCCCGCTCACTGCAGCAGAGGAACAAAGCCTGTGCAGCAGTGAAGACCCAGCACAGCCAACAATTAATTAGTTAATAATAAAAAGAATTGAGGGCCCTAAAGAGCTTAAAAAAAAAAAGTTAATGCAAGGAGTTCCCTGGTGGTCCAGTGGTTAGAGCTCTGAGCGTTCGCTGCAAGGGCACAGGTTCAGTCCCTGAACAGGGCACTAACATCCCACAAGCTACATGGTGTGGCTTTAGAAAAAAAAAAGCCAATCAAACGGCAACCAGACTTTCTGGGACCAGTGCCTCCAGAAAGGGCAGAAGGAGGGAGTACCTGGCTGGGTCCAGGCTAGGTAGGTCCCCACTCCTGAACTCTGGGGAGGAGTCTGACACACTGAATATACAGACAGTGGCCAGACTGTATATAAAAACAGTGCTCTGACTCACTACCTATAGCAACAGCCCAGGAAGCCAAATCACAGCCCTTGTAGCAACCAGCCCCAAACAGCCAGACATTGATCAATAACAAGCTTCTCTAATTTTGCCCCCACTTTCAACATAGTACAAATTGGAGAAAGTTAAATATGCTCCCCTAACCAATCACACGGGACGCCCCCCATCTAGTCTGCCCACCTACACCTTTTCCAAGGCAGCAGTCTCCAATCAGGGCATATATGAAGGTTACCATCACCACCCCCCGCCACCCCCACTATAAAGCTTTCCCACTCCTCTGCCTGCCTCTGTGTGTCTGTCAAACTCAAGTAAATATGGCTGACTTCCTCGCTGCAGCAAACTCTGGAAAAATAGAATGCTCATTCTCCTTTGGGTGATCTTTGCTTATTTCCACAAGACCAAGTTCTCTCTCTCCCTTCCTTCTCCCAGGTCACAGACGTCTTTCTCTCCCACCAGGTGTCCAGAGAAAGCTGCTCAGGGATGATGGGGGACAGTTACAATTGAATGTAGCTTTGGATGTGGTATATACACACAATGGAATATTACTCAGCCATCAAAAAGAATGAAATAATTCCATTTGCAGCAACATGGATTGATCTAGAGATTATGATATATCTATGACATCCCTTATAAGTAGAATCTAAAAAGAAATGATACAAATTAACTTACAGACAAAAAAGAAACAGACTCACAGACTTTGTGAAGGAGCTTGATTGCAGAGTGGGAGAAAGATGGGGGGAAAGGAAAGTAGGGAGTTTGGGATGGACGCGTACATGCTGCTATATTTAAAATGGATAACCAACAAGGACCTACTGTTTAGCACATGGAACCCTTCTCAATGTTATGTGACAGCCTGGATGGGAGAGGAGTTTAGGGGAGAAAGGACACGTGTAAATGCATGGCTGAGTCCCTTCGCTGTTCACCTGAAACTATCACATTATTAGTCAGCTATACCCCAATACAAAATAAAAAGTTAAAAAAAATACTGTATGATATAATATACACGTGGAATCTAAAATAGATGATACAAACCAATATATCTACAAAACAGAAACAGACTCACAGATGTAGAGACCAGACTTGGGGGGGTTAGAGGAGAGAGGGAATGGGAATTTGGGATTAGCAGACACAAACTACTATATAGAGGATGGATAAACAAAAAGGTCCTACTGTATAGCACAGGGAACTATATTCAACATTCGGTGACAAACCATAATGTAAATGAATATGAAAAAGAATATATTATATATATATGTATAACTGAGTCACTTTGCTGTACAGAAGAAGTTAACACAACATTGTAAATCAACTAATTTCAATAAAATTAAAAAAAGAAAAGTGTAGCTTTGGAACAGGATAGATCTAGGCTCAAACTGTGACTGGGATGCTTAACTAGTTGTGTGGGCTTAAGGAAGTCAACCACTCTGAGCCTCTATTTCCTCACATCAAGGATACAGTCACTGTAAGAATTCAGTGAGGGACTCTCTGGAGGTCCAGTGGTTAAGGCTCTGCACTTCCGCCACATGGGGTATGGGTTTGATCCCTGGTTGGGGAACTAAGATCCCACATGCATGCTGAATGGTGTGGTCCAAAAATAAAAAACATTCATTCACTGAGGTAATATATTTGATGCACTGAGCATACAACAGGTGCTTAATAAAGGAAAGGGCAGACTTCATAGATGGCACAAGTGGTAAAGAATCTGCCTGCCAATACAGGAGACATAAGAGACACAGGTTCGATCCCTGGGTCGGGAAGATCCCCTGGAGGAGGAAATGGTAACCCACTCCAGTATTTCTCACCTGGAAGATTCCATGGACAGAGGAGCCTGATAGGCTACAGTCCATGGGATTGCAAAGAGTCGGGCACACAGAAAAGGCCGGCCGTCAGCCTCCTCACAGCCTCTTCCTGAAGTAGGCAGGACCCCGTGCCTCATCTTTACTTACCCTCCCCCACCTTTCTGCGCATCTGGCAGCTTGACTGACCAGCTGGATGGAGTCAGTCATGGGCTAAGTTCGGGGTACATCAAAGGTCAGAGGTTTGTCTCAGAAGAAGGAAGGACAAAGGGCATAAAAGTATTTCTCCAACTGGTCAAAAGCAGAAGAGAAAGTGTCCAGGCCGGATACCGTTCTCATTCTGTTCTGTCCTGGCCCTGAGGGGTAGTCAGGGCGGGGAGACCCCTGCCCAGAAAACTCTGAGTGCCCTTGTGCTAGACTGTGTTCCTAGGACTGTGGAGGTGATCTGGGTGTTTCTCTAATTTCTCCTCTGTGTGTGTGTATGTGTGTCTATGCATATGTGTCAGTTTCATCTTTAAAATGAAAAATTCACTAGCTTCGCAGGACACAGACACACAAATTAGTGTTCTGCTAATAATGAGGGGGTAATTTTGAGATGCTCACCTGCTGGAGACAGCCTGAATTCCCTCCCTCCAATTTGCCAGGCTCTTTCTTTCCATCCATGTTTCTCTCCTTCTCCTGCCGTCCCTGGAATCCAAGCCTCCAGCCAGCCATCTTTTGCCTAGACTGTTGCAACAAGTCCTAAAGGCTTTCCATTTTTTCTTTTGATTCAACAACCAAAGAATACAAGGGTGAGAAATTATCCCCTATCCCCTGAATTCACACAATGATTTTTTAAATATTGACAATGACCAGGCCTGGGAGCAACGCACTCTTTTTCCCAGTGGAAGACTGGAGTGGAAACTGGTACATTTCTGGAGGGCAATTTAGTCAGATGTAATTTACTGATTCTGCAGGTCCATTTTTCAAAATATGATAGAAATAAAAAATTACAGGTCCTGTACAAAGATTTCTCACCAAGTTCTTTATGGTAATATTGTTTCTGATGAAAGAGAAAGAAAAAAGAAAGAGAGAGAAAAAAGGGAAAGAAGGAACAGAAACAAATCAAATATCCAAAAATAGAGACTTTGGTTCAATAAATTGTAACAGTATAACAGTCTATACTTTGAAACACAACTCCTTCTCTGAAAATGATATCGCAGACCAGTAATTCTCAAAGTCAGTCCAGGAAGAGCAGAAAGAGCATTTGTTTGAAATGCACAGATTTACCGATTGGGAAACTCTGGGCTGGGCCCAGGAATCTCGGTTTTAATAAGCTCCTGTTGTAGATGAATATGTATCACCACGAAAGAATAAACTGTTAAATGACAAAGGATTACAAAACAGCATGTACAAAACAGTATGTATGAACAGTGCATCCTTATTCTGAATACATATCTAGAAACACATAGAAAAAGGCCAGGAAGATTTTGAAGCAAGGCGGTAATATGGACACTCCCTGGGTAGTAGGATTATGAGTTTTTAGATTTTTTCCGTTTTCCGAATGTGTACTTTCTAACTAGTTTACAGTAATGTGGCTTTGTAACAAGGAATACAGAAAAAACGCAATAACCTATTTTTAAGTTAAGAAAAACCACGTGGGGAGGGGTGGGGACGAGGTGGGAAGGAGGCCGAGAGTACTCCTCATATTCATGGTGGAGGCGAGGCTGGGACGACCTGAGTCGGGGCAGTGGGGTTTGGCGGCCACCCACGGCCCCGGCCCAGTGAGGGGGGGAGGGGGGATACGGCGCAGAGGAAAGGAAAGGCTGCGCCGCGGGGAGGGGATGGGGGGCGGTGTTCTCTGCAACTCCTCTGACATCTGGGAAGGCTTACCATGACCTCAGTAAAGAGCGGAGAAGAGATTTACGGCAGACTTCAGGAAGAACTTAACTGCAGAGGGCATCAAATCCCAGAAGGGGCTCCTTGGGGCGATGTTTTCCGGCTGGAGCAGACCAAGGATGCCTTGAGGGTGTCGAGCTTCGCCGACTGAGGGCGGGGCTGCCCTGATCTCCCGACCCCTTCCAACCCTGGGACACAGGCGGAGATGTGGTCGCTGCGGGATCTCCCACCTCCCCTTGGATGCGGCCGGGCCTGGGGGAGCTGAGGGGGAAGGCAGGAAGGAGAGGGGGCGGGGCCGTTGCTAGGGGAGGGGCGGCTGGGCGGGCGCCGAGCGCAGTCGGTGCCTAGAGGCGCGCTGGGCTCTGCGGCTCCAGCTCGCGCGAAGCCTGTTGCTCGCCTCTCCGGGCCGCCGCTTCCCGCCAGGTGCCCCGGGGCCGGCGGCCGGAGGGGGTGAGGCGCGCCGGCAGCCCCCAGCCCTCTCCCTCTCCCCGCGCTTCTCCTAGAGCGGGCTTCTCCTAGAGCGCCGACGCCGGAGAGCCTTCCAGTGCGCCCCGGACTGCGCGCCGAGACCCCCCGGGCGCCGAGCGGCGATGAACTCGACCTTCCTGAACCACAGCGGCCTGGAGACAGCGGGTGGCTTGGGCGGCGGCGGCGGCGGGGCTGCGCTGGGGAACCGCAGCCACGGGCTGGGCACGTGGCTGGGCTGCTGCCCCGGGGGCGCGCCGCTGTCCGCCAGCGACGGCGTCCCCGCGGGGCTGGCACCGGACGAGCGCAGCCTGTGGGTGTCGCGCGTGGCGCAGATCGCCGTGCTCTGCGTGCTCTCGCTCACTGTGATCTTCGGCGTCTTCTTCCTGGGCTGCAACCTGCTCATCAAGTCCGAAAGCATGATTAACTTTCTGATGCAGGAGCGCCGGCCTTCCAAGGACGTGGGCGCTGCCATCCTGGGGCTGTACTGAGCGCCGCCTCTGCCCGCCCTCGTCAGCGCGACTGGAAGACCGAGGAGAGCCCAGGACCCTAGGTCCTCCTTCCCGAGCTCTGCCGCCGCCTTCGGGAGGGCAGCTCGAGGGGCTCCCCCCACCCCCGACCCGCAAAGCGCCACGGGGCGCCCACCCCCAGGACACTGCAGGACTCCAGGCGGCGGCGTGGGAAGGGACTTCCACACCAGACTGCGTGCGGTCCAGCCTTGGTGGGCAGGATGCGGGTTCTTAAACTGTTGTTTTGTTTTTTTTTTAAAGTTCTGGACAGGGTGGTGGGAGAGGCTGTGGGAAGCAGCTTGGGGCTGAGGTCACTCGCGTGGGAATTTTGTGTGTATGTAGGTGGGGTGGGGTGGGGGCCAGTTCCGAGCAGCATGGCGAGGTGGGGGAGAGTGCAGTTGTGGATGAATCTGAGTCACTGAGCTTGTTGGGCTTGTTGGGCTTGTTGGCCTGATTTCGCATTTGAGAAGAGATCTTATAATAAAGCTACAGCCGTCGGGGGCTTCCTCTGTGGGGTGTTGTGTGTATGTTGAGGCGTTTGTTGGCGGCGGGGGCGGTGTGTAACCTAGGAGCGCGTTAAGCAGGTCACAGGACGCCTGGCCTCCGGACTGGGCAGCTATGGGGGATGGTCGGGGTCTCCTGAGACCCCACTCCAAAGCCGGGAACGGGGGAGTGGGAGGGAAGTGCCCGTTTTCTACTGCTGCCAGCCCGGGCAGGCAGGTCCTGCAAGGACGGCTGGACAGCTGGTGAGGTAAATTAAATCACTGGGAAATTTGAATCTATTCTGTGAGATGGAAAAAATAAATAAATCAACGACTTGAATTCAAAAGGGAGAAAATAGCAAAAACAATGCATCAGGAGAGTGGACAAATGAAATGTAATTGGTGTGTGGGGAGAGGTCTAGATGGAGGTAAAATTTTCATGATAGGGCCAAAAGCCCCAGCTCAGGGCTTGTTTGACTCACCCTTGTAGAGGGCAGGTGAGCAGATTCTGAAGATTTGCCTTTGCAGTGTGCGGAGGGGGGGTGTGGGGGAAGGGGGATGTGAACTTGGGAGAGGGTGTTGTGGTTTGAAGGACCCAGGATGTTTATTTATTTATTAAAAAATTTTTTTGGCTGCAGCCCTTGGCATAGGGTGGGACCATAATTCCCCCGGCCAGGGATTGAACCCACACCCCCTGCACTGGAAGGTGGAGTCTTAACCACTGGACCGCCGGTGAAGTCCACACCCATGATGTTTAAAAGGGAGCAGATGGCCTCCCATGCAGCTGGGTTCGGGGAATTTGGAACCTGCCATTATGAGATTTCCCCTGCTGCCTAGAACCCTGGCATCTCTTCCAGGTGCAGAATTTCCATAAAGCCACGTTAAGCAGTTAGAACCTTGGCACTCACCGGCCAAGGGGGAATGAGTGGCTCTACTGTCTGCAAGTGTCTGGTCTGGGGAAGAACTGAGCCTGGGGTCGCGGGGACAGGAGAGAAAGCTGGGCTTTGTGGCCCATGTATCCCCCTGAACCCTAGTGCCAGCCCGACTCAGGCACCCTGGTGCTTGGAAGATTTGAGGGGAGGGCTCTAGTTGATTTCTCTCTCTCTCTTCTCCCTTTCACCATGTGTGGAAGTAAAGATGAGTGAGATGGAAGGGGACTGAAGCCTTACTTGGCTTTGGGAAGAAATGTATAGGGCACGACTGAAGCAACTTAGCACACACACACACACACACACACACACACACACAGGGCACAAGGCCTCATGTCTTCAGTACTAGCTCCGTACGAGGTTGGGGGAGGGCAGGGTATCTCAACAAAACCGTAGATGCTCACTGATTATGAAGGACCCAGTATGTTCCTGGTCCTGAGCCCTCCTGTGTAACCACAGTCATCAGCATCAGGATATGTCACCTTCTCACCCATCCCCACCCCACCACCCCAATCTCAGACCTAGGAGAGTTCAAGTTCATCCAATTAGGCCAATCCAGTAGAGGCTAGGGGCCAGAAACTATTTATAAAGGATAGTTTATAAATAGTTTTGATCTATACTTTTGGATGGATCAAATTTGGATGGCTCCATTTGATCCACAATGTGGAGAATGTTCTGTTGTTGATGGCTTGGGGTGATTTGCAGGCCTGATCTGGGAAGAGCAGCCTTGAGTGATGGGGGCAACCTGAGTATGTAGCTTTTTGTAGCACAGGTGCCTGGAGCCCAGGGTGATGAGATGACCTGGAGAATGTGGTTCAGAGAGCTGCAGGCATTCGTGGGAAACCCAAATGATGGGAAAACGGCAGTTTCAGGAGGGACACTGAAACTTAGTTTTCTGGCTGACCAAGTTGGAGCAAACAACTATGAGAACTTCCCTCTAATGAAATGGATCTACGACTAGGGCAAGAGGAGGGGATTTGAGAGTTAAGTTTCCTGAATTTGCTGAAAAAGGAAAGCCTTAGTGGGGAAGCTTTGCAGGATTTTCTCACTGTAAAGAAGAAAAAGGACAACGAAGACATCCCTACCAACATGCCTGTTTGTCCCCTCCATGACTGGCATGCCCCTGTGCACAAGTAGGGACACACAAAGCCAGGCTCAAGCCCCAAAGAGAAAAACAGCAAGTGTGAGTGGCGTCCTGGGAAGGAGTGGAGGGTAAGATCTCATTTTCTGTCCATCTCAGTTCTCCTGAAGCCCCGATGCCCTGCAGTGTGTTTACCAGAGTTGTCTTATATAAACCTCGGGGGCGGGCACACTTAGTTACGTAAGAGGAAGCATCCTGCTCTGGGGGAAAAGCAGGACTAGGTCAGAATCCTGAGGCTGGGGCACGGGGTGCTGGATCGAGGAGGGGTCTAGCTCTCCAATGCTGTCCCCCCACTCCCCATCTCTGGGCAGAGAAAGAGCTTCCAACAAAGTCTGCCCAAGTTTGAGGGGCCAGGTCTCTGGGGATCCTGGGTTCAGAAAAGAAGTCCTGGACTATTCTTTGAAATCCTAGTCACCCTGCTTCCTAGCCCTGTGACTCTGGGGAAGTAACTCGACCTCTCTGTGCCTTAGTTTTCCTTAGTTTCCTCTGTGCCTTAGTTTCCATTTGTAAAGTGGAAGCCAGGGACTTCCCTGGGGGTCCAGTGGTTAAGAGTCTGCCTGCCAATGCAGAGGGACACAAGTTCCATCCCTGGTCTGGAAAGATTCCATATGCCTCAGGGTAGTTTGGCCCATGTGCTCCAACCACTGAAGCCCACACACCCTAGAGCCTGTGCTTCGCAACAAGAGAAGCCACCGCAATGAGAAGCCCGCACACCACAACTGGAGAGTAGCCTCTGCTCAGGGCAACTAGAGAAAGCCCACGGGCAGCAAGGAAGACCCAGTACAGGCAAAAATAAATAATAAATAAATAAACATAAAATGGAAGCCGTAGAGCCCACAGCTCCCATGAGATGATGAATTTAGGTAGCCAACATTGTGCCTAGCACGGAATAAATAGCAAATAAAGATAATTACTGTGACTGCCGTGATTTAGGGTATGAACGCTTCCCCAGCAAGATATATTTGGTTCTCTGAAAAGGGATCCTGGACAGAAATCCAGTAACTTATATCTACAATGTAATTTGTTGTTTTCAAAGCACTCACCTAAGCAGGATAAAAACAATGTATCACATGTCTAGCCTGCAGAGCGAGCACTGAGCGCCCACCCCACAGAGGACGGTTTCATCACTGCTCCATTTTGCATGCTCTTGTTTGCTGTCCACAGTAGCATGGTGAGTAAGAGCAAACACTCTCCCGTGCGCCAGTTTAAAGAGTGGAAACTAAGGTTCTGTTTAAGGACCTTGCCCCAGTTCATCCTTTGTACCCGTGTCTACTGGGAATCTCCAGGGCCAGGTACTGTGCGGGCACCAGGGTGAGCAAGTGGGTAGCAGAGCTGGAGTCTAGCCTGGCCTGCAGCCCTGGAAGCCCCAGATTCTTGCTGCACTCCTCAGGGCAGCTAGCCCTTGGGTACTAAGCTAAGGGTCTCGGGGATGAGGTCAGACCATTCACTTTCCTCCTTCCTTTGAGTCAGGGTGGAATATTTGGGGTCAGTTACGCCCTCACTAGTACGAGAGGTCCCCTGGAGTGGGAGACAGTAGGAAGGGCTTACATCACAGCATCCACTTATCTTCCCACTTGTTTGTCTGAATCACATTCACACAGAGCCAGGCTGGGCTGGCTTCCAGGAGTTGCCCTGCCTGATCTCTCCCGAGACACCCACTCGGCAGCAGACCAAGAGCAATCTGGAGTGTTAGGGAGGTTTAGAAGGGAGAGGGAAACATGAGAAGTGGTGGACACAGACGAAAAAGGCCACAGCCAGCATTCCAGTGTTGGGGGAAAAGGGGTGTGTGTGTAGTTTATATTGCGTCGGCCAAAAATTTCATTTGGGTTTTCCATAAGATTGTATGAAAAACCCAAACGAACTTTTTTGGTCAACTCAATGCAAAGGAATTTAGTAGGATCTCTGAGTAGCATCCCTTGAATGCAGCTCACAGTCCTCTCTTGTCAATCAAGATCTAACCAAGTACATGGGATGTCCAGAACCCTGAACCCCAGCTCCGGCCATGCCAAACCAGGCAAGTGTCCAGGACTCTGAGTGGGCAGCTGAAAAGTGAGGGGGCTTTCCTGAGGCAGTACCTGCTCACCCCTGCAGCTCCATGGTGTAACACAACCCCATCACTACACTACCCTTGAGGGTCACAGCTGTCTTCTCTGTGTATGTATTTTCTGTGGCAGCAAGCATGATGCTTTATTTTGTTTAGGGACATCACAAAACTGGGTTGAACTGAAGACACAGCCTCTGCTTTCAAAGAGTGTCATGGCTCACATGGATCAAAGACATATAATCAAATAAACAAAACACAAGGCGGGTGAGCGCTCACTTCCGTTAGATGCAAATAAAATTTCACAGTAATGATTCCCCTTTTAGGTGCTAATATTGCCATTTAGTGAAGATCTTCCACATGCCAGGAATAGTGTGGAGCACTTTTCATATTTGATCTCATAATCCTTTCTGATTTTTTCATAACCCAGATCTAATCATTCCTGCAAGGCAGAGATTGCTGTCATCTCTGCTTAAGAGAACAAGGCTCAAATTGTTTAGGTCATTCCTCTGAAACCACAGTTAAGAATCCATAGAAACAGGGACTTTCCTGCTGGTCCAGTGGCCAAGACGCTGGGCTTTCAATGCACAGGCCCTGAGCTCAGTCTCTCATCAGGGAGCTAGATCCCACATGCCACACAACTCAGAGTTTGCGTGCTACAACTAAGACCCAGCGCATCTAAATAAATAAATCTTTTTTAAAAAAGAATTTATAGAACCAGAGTCCAAATTCAAATCTGGTGGTGGTGGTTTAGTTGCTAAGTCATGTCCAATTCTTGTGATCCCACAGATTGTAGTCCACCAGACTCCTCTGTCCATGGGATTTCTCAAGCAATAATACTGAAATGGGTTGCCAATTCCTTCTCCAGGGGATCTTCCTGACCCAGGGATCGAATCTGGGTCTCCTGCATGGCAGGTGGATTCTTTACTGACTGAGCCACCAGGAAAGTGGTGGTAAATTCAAGTCTATCAAGATCAAAAGATATTTGACAGGTTAAAGGATAGTTTGGGAGTTTGGGATAGACATGTACCCACTGCTGTATTTAAAATGGAAACCAACAAGGACCTGCTGTGTGGCACATGTAATCTGCTCAGTGTTATGTGGCTGCCTGGATGGGAGGGGAGTTTGGGGGAGAATGGATACTCATATATGTATGGCTGAGTCCCTTCACTGTTTATCTGAAGTTACCACAACATTGTTAATTAGCTATACCCCAATACAAAATAAAAAAATTTTAAAGAAAGATATTTGGAAGGTGAAGAGCTGGCATATTTCAAGATTTTGATTAAAATTCTGAAATTAAAACATGCCTTGATTTTTCTGTTTCATTGTTCGGAATATGAGGATTTTCGTGAGCACTTCTTACTTTTGTTTGTTGCAGAATGTGATGGTGACTCCTTAGTCAAGAACTAGGATTGTTACTGATGATGAAAATAAGGAGGAAGTAATGAATGACTCACGACCATCATTGAACATTAAGTTGGCAAGGAAAGCTACCCAAGACACTAAGAGTAGAAAGAGAAAGAGGGTTAGGTCTTAACGGTGCCCTAGATACTCACTCCAGCCAGCTCGATGTCATCATAAACATCAGGATAGTAAAGCAAATCCGTAGCATTGCTGGGAAACAGAAGGGGTGTCCTCATGGACTAGAAACCACAAAGATCTCCTGGGAGATAGGTGGCAGGTTAGGTCATGTTGAAAGGGGTGCCCACAACCCACAGATCACGCAAGTTAAGGTCTGCCACCAAAGAGGGGAACACCTCTAGGGGTGCCCCAAACTGGGCGGCATGGGCAAGGCAAACAGGAGGACACTCTTGGGGTACTGCAGAGGTTTCAGTCAGAAGAATCAGCCCCTTCTCTCCTTGTCCCAGCATTTCTTGCAATCAGAGGCAAGTCTGAGGCTTTGTCATTCACAGGACACTAGGGACAATACAGAAAAGGAGACTTTTTTTTTTTTTTTTATGGCCATGGTGAGCTTAAGAAATACTGATCTGTGAAGTTTAGAAGAGGTTTGCAATGACAGTCAGAGGGCATATCTGCCCCCAAGACTGCTCTGGGTCCTTGATGCCGTGGCCCATCTACGCTGAAACCTGCCTTGTTATACTCCTGACTGCATACTCAGAATATGAGATGCTTCTAGAAGTGTGGTTTTACATTAATTTTTCTGCAATGTATGTATTGGCAGTCACATGTGTACTTTCCCAGAAGAGTGATCTGTAAAGTGATCCAATGAAATGCCATGGAAATGAAACCTGGAATGAGGTTGCCATGGTAACGAAACTGTTTCTAAAAGGCCACATCACCTTGGGGAAACAGTGAGCTCCCATCAAAGACTTGAAGTTTAGAGGCCAAATCACAAACTTTACCATCAGGGCCGGGTGCTCTTTCAGTTTCTTTTTGCCTCTCCTTTTTTCTTTTCTTACCATCCCCAAAGACAATGGTCTTAAATTTTGAAGACTTGGATTCAAGCTCTGGTTGTATCATTAGTAAGTCATGAGAATCAGGTATCTGAGGGCCCTGAAGAGGTACGAGGAAGTGGGCTGCTGGCGCTCCTTTCTATTGACCTGTCATGTGACCTTGAACAAGTCATTCTATCTGTTCCTGGGTTTTCTCCCATGCAAAGTGAGTGGCTGGACTCTAAGATCATTCCAACTCGTTTCTCTCTCTCCCATGACACTCTGCCTTGACGGGCAACTGATCTCGCAAGTAAATTACTCTATAGGTCAGAGGAGCTGTCTGTGGTGCTGAACATCTGTCCGTTGAGCTCCTGGGTCACATCTTGTTGTCAATAGATCCCGGTTATTCTCAGCACTTCTAGGGTCTGGTGGACTCAGGAGGCCTCTATCAGGAGTTGGGAGACCTGCTTGCAGCTGGAGAGAGACTCCAGAGAATCTTGGTGTTCAGAGAGCACTGGAAGAGGAATCTGGAGAGGGTCCTAGCCTGATTCTGGTATTTGGTGTCAGTGGATTTTTTATGAAGTCACACCTTCTCTGTGGACCTTTATTTTCTCATCAGTGAAGCTAAGATGGGGACTAAGATGATCCCTAACACCTGATGGGCCCAGAAGCTTGCCTGGGCTACCGGGGAGAGGATGGCCCATAAAGATTCAACCCTTCCCCATCAGTCCCAAGGCTTGGGATTCTCTAGTGGGGCTGAGGATGAGGAACAAAGCACACTCCCTTGTTATGAACATATGTTCTTTCGTCTGGAAGAAAAGACAGGCAGTGAGCAGATGTAGCATTTACATTTTCTCAAGTGACAACTGAACACTGAGGATGATTAGTGCTTGTTATGTGTCAAAACTATAATAAAATCTCCAACTTATATCCTCTGCCTACTTATCTGATCATCTTTCCAGAGTCTGCTTCACTCTACAGTAGCACAGGATGAAAAAGACAAAGAAAGGAAAGCTCGAAGCGAGCTCACTCTCTAAGGAACACAGACACCACAGTTTGGTCTGAAACACCTTGTGTTTTTCACCCTTCAACGCCCCCACTTGTCAACATAAAGGGATGGTTGGGAGCGTGGAGTCCATAATCAAGAAGGGCCCTCGATACAAGCCCTGCTTCTGCTCCTTATTAGCTATAAGACACGCTTTCCAAGCTTCTGTTTCTTCATTGGTAAAATGGGGGTTAATGCCACAAACCTCTAAGTGTTGTTAAAGGGATTAACTAACATCATTTATGAAAATGATTAGCAAGCACAGTGTCAGCACACATTGAAAGTTATTGTCTTGATTATTTATAGCATAAAAAGCTACTCCCAAAACTTTATGGTTTAAAATGACCCCTGTTTTGGGACTTCCCTGATGGTCCAGTGGTTAGGAATACATCTTGCAATGTGGCGAACAGGGGTTCTACCCCTGGTCAGGGAACTAAAATCCCACATACCATGTGGCACCTGAACCCACACTACTGAACCCACATGCCACAACTAAGATTCAATGCAGCTCAATAAATAAATACTAAAAATAAAATAATTGTATTATCTTTCATGGTTCTGTGGGTTGACTGGGCATCCGTGGGTCAGCTGGGAAGTTCCTCAACTGCATGTGACATCAGCAGGAGCTGCAGCCATCTAGGGGTCATCTGGGTAGAGTGTCCAAGTCGGTGCCTTGGTGGGGACAGATGGAAGTCAGGGGTCAGCTGGGATGGCTGAGATGGGATGGGACTTCTCTTCTTTCCTAATAGTCTCATGGCATCTTCTTTTCCATGTGGTTTCTCCACATGGTCTCTACAGCAGGGTGGCTGTACTTATTATTGACACATAGCAGCTTTCTTCCCAAGAATGTAGAAGCAGAAGATTTCAAGCCCTCATAAAGCCTTAGGCTCAGAATTGGCATATTTTATGCCACATCCTACTTATCAGTCTGAGTTCCAGGGCCAGTCCAGATCCACTGTGGGAGAAGAGACTATATAAGGGCATCAAATCTGGGAGGCACGGCTCATTGGTGGATGTTTTTGGAAACCAACTACTACATTGATCAATTAATGATTTTTGTTATTGAAATTCCAAGTATGCCACTACCTTATCTCGTTCTCAGACATATCACCTCTTACTGGGTTTGCAGAGTCATGAACAAGCATTTGTTAACTGTATCATCTAGAGTCATGTGGTTACTGCCCTAACTAGACCCTAGGACATGCATCACATTTCTGCTTCTCACTTATCACCCCATAGGCCTAGGACAGGGCTCTGCATACAGCAGGTATTAAATAAAGTCTTCACACTTTGTTGGATATTAACATTTTCTTTATCAACTTTATTTTGGTTAATATTTTCTTTGTGTATCTTTTTTTTCAATCCTTTCTTTGCAGGTTTCTCTGGCAATATATTTTAGGTTAATAAAATACAGGTGGATTAAAACATATATGATCTTTTTACTGGTGTGTTTTCTCCGGTTTCATTTCTTATGATAACCAATCTACTTGGATTTATTTCTATCATCTTATTTAGTGTTCTGTTTTCATTACTCTTTTTATTTGCTTCCTTTCCCTCCTTCCTTTCATGCCTTCTACTAGGTTGGAAGTTATGCATTTTATTCCTGTTCTTATAGCAGTTACCTTCAATTTTTAATAGCATCTTTGATGAAAGAGTCTAAAATTAATCAATATCTCTGTCTTCATCCTGGACAAAACAAAGACTTCAAATGTTTGATTACCTCACCCATCTACCAAGTTTTCTTCTCTAGTATTTTATTTCCACCCTATTTTTTTAATTCTCCCCAAAGTAGTCAGAAATATGTCTCTTTTTTTTGGCCACACTATATAGCTTGTAGGATTGTATCAGGGATTGAATCAGTGCCCTTGGCAGTGAAAGCACAGAGTCCTGACCACTGGACTGCCAAGGAATCCCCACAAATATGCCTTTTTATTTTTAAAACTACATACAGTGAAATTTATGGGTTTTTTGGTGTATAGTACTATGAGTTCTGACAAATGATTCAAGTTGTGTAATCACCAACACAACTAAGATACAGAACAGTTGTACCAAACACACATCCTCCTCATGCTGCCTCCCTCCCTCAACACCTGACAATCACTGATTTATTCCCTGTCCCTAAGGTTTTTCTTTTCCAGAATGTCACATCAGTGGAATCGTATGATTATGTGGCCTTTTCAGTCTGGCTGCTCACACTTAGCTTACTGCATCCACATTGCTCTGTGCATCAGCAGTTCACTCGTTTTTACTGTTGAGTAGTATTCTACTCCATGGACTTATCGAAGACTGTTTCAATCAAATCTTGATTTGTATCTGTCTTCCGCTGAAGTACACTTGGGGTGTATCAGTATTTGGTGATTATGAAAAAATTCAATATAAACAATCATGGACAGGTTTTGGATGTGTGGATGAGTGAAGCTTCCTTTTCCCTTCTCAGTACCTAGGAGTGTTGGGTCTTATAGACTGTGGGGTCATACATGTTTTCAGCTCTGCAAGAGGCTGCCCAGCTGTTTCTCACACTGGCTGTCACGTTTTGCGTTCCCATCAGGAGTGTGTGAGCATTCTGGCTGCTCTTCATTCTCACAGCACTTGGTAATGTCAGCGTTTTATTTGTTGCTTGTTTTTGTATTTTGTTTCTTTGTATGTGTGTTCTTTCTAGTATGTAGGTTGAGATATCTCACTGTGAGTTAAATTAGTATTTTCTAAGGAAGGATGGTGTTGAAAATCTTGTCATAGGGTCGTTTACCATCTGAATATCTTCTTTAGAGAAGTGTGTCTTGCTCATTTTTAAAAGTTGGGTCGTTGGTTTTCATTATTAATTTTTGAGAGTTCATGGCAGATGCGTGATTTGTGAATATTTTCTCCCAGCCTAGGCCTTGCCTTTTCATTAACAGAGTCTCTCACAGAGTTCCACACCTCTCCCATCCATTGCCCACTCTCACCCCTACTGTGTCCCCAGTACCTAGTTAGTGCCTGTGTAGTAGGAACACCACAAATATCTGTTGAGTGGATGATGCAATGAGTGAATGGGGGAGCTGAGCCTTCTGGTTACTAAGAAGGTGATTCACTTTGGTCCAGGTTTACATCACTTAGGTCTATTGCATTTTTAAAAACAGAATTTCCTTAAAGTTAATTTTTATTGAAGTATAGAAGACTCTTGAGAATCCCTTGGGCAGCAAGGAGATCAAACCAGTCAATCCTAAAGGAAATCAACCTTATGTATTCATTGGAAGAAATGATGCTGAAGCTGAAGCTCCAATACTTTGGCCACCTGATGCGAAGAGCTGACTCATTGGAAAAGACCCTGATGCTGGGAAAGATTGAGGGCAGGAGGAGAAGGGAGCAACAGAGGATAAGATGGTTGGATGGCATCACTGACTCAATGGACATGAGTCTGAGCAAGCTCCAGGAGATAGTGAAGGACAGGGAACCCTGGCGTGCTGCAGTCCATGGGGTCACAAAGAGTCGGACACAACTGAGTGACTGAACAATAGCTGCTTTACAGTGTTAAGGTAGTTTCTGCTGTACAGCAAAGTGAACCCGCTACACGTATACATGTATCCCCTCTTTTTTTGATTTCCCTCCTATTGCCTTCTCTCTCTGGTTCTCTGTTCTACAAGTGGCTTCCTGACCTTTATTTTGGTTTCCCTGGTCTCCTGACTCCAAGAAAGGGAGCTACTAGAGCATGAGTCGGAGAAGGCGATGGCACCCCACTCCAGTGCTCTTGCCTGCAAAATCCCATGGCTGGAGGAGCTTGGTGGGCTGCAGTCCACGGGGTCGCGAAGAGTTGGACACGACTGAGCGACTTCACTTTCACTTTTCACTTTCATACACCGGAGAAGGAAATGGCAACCCACTCCAGTATTCTTGCCTGGAGAATCCCAGGGACGGAGGAGCCTGGTGGGCTGCTGTCTATGGGGTTGCACAGAGTCAGTCACGACTGAAGTGACTTAGCAGCAGCAGCAGAGCATGAGTAGTAGTCCAGTGACTGAAAAGGCAGCCTCCATACCTTCCATCCTGAGTTTAGAAGTGGCATTTTGGTTGCTCCTCATTGAATTTGGTCAGTCCTGAGAGACTGGCCACTTTTGAGTGTCCTGGGCAAATAGGGCCTAGGACCTAGGGACCCTTCCTAGGGTCCTGACCCTACTGAAGCCAGGACCTTGGTGAGCACTCTGAAGTCCACCCTGTAAAGTCCTGCCTGAGGGCCCAGCCAACACTTCTCGGATGGCCTCACTCTTGCATTCTCTTCCCTGCTCAGTCCAGAAGGCGGTGTGTGTGTGTGTGTGTGTGTGTGTGTGTGTGCACGCACACGTGTGTGTGTGCAGAAGGCGGGGTGTGTGTGTGTGATGTGCGCACGTGTGTGCAGAAGGTGGGGTGTGTGTGTGTGTGTGTGTGTGTGTGTGTGTGTGCTCGTGTGTGTGCGTGCGCACCCCAGAGTGGAAAGATTGGCTTCTGGGGACCTCCAGGGATGAAAGGACTTTCCACAGGTAGGAAGATAAAAAGGGAACAGAAAAATTTTGCAGGTGGAAAGTGGGATGCCAAAGGAGAAAGCTGGAACCAAACGAGGGCTCAGGAAATACTCTGGCTTAATCCCTTCTTACCACAATTCAGTGTAACAGAACTGCTATCCATGGGGGCTGGGAGACAAGTCCAAATGCAGCACGGCCTTCTTGACTCTAGAGATAGAGCCAATTTGTCTCTTTTCTTTGTTCCCAGAAGAAAGATGAGGAACCTGTCCTTTCTCCAGGGTTTTCAGTGCAGCCTGACCTATAGGATCTGATAGTCAGTGGCCATCAGAGTCAATGGCTCTTGAGCACTACCAGACAAAGAGAAATAATCTTAGAAGTAGGGGTGGGTGTGGGGTGCTACTAGTGGATTTGGTTTTTTTCCAAAAAGAAAGCAGGATACTTTTCCTTTTGATCCAAACCTCTTCTTCAAAATTTAAATATTAGAGGTCACGCACTTTGCTGCCTGCCCTTAGTCCATCTGTCCACCTGTCTGCTGGCAGGAAGCAGATGATGCTTCTGTTGCTAAGATACCCTCTGCTCTCATCTTCCCGTCAGCTCCTGATGCTGCTCTCTGACCACACTTAGGTGCCCCCCTTGCATTCCTGATACTGACTCCCTTGTCCTAGGATGCTCTGCCTGTGGAGGAGAGTCTCGGTCAGATTTTGTTAAGCTCTTCTGCATGGATACGTGGAGACCTCTTGTCTCTGCACTGGACTTGACTTTGGTAAAGCATTTCCCATCTCACTTGACTCACTCAGTCTTGTATTGGTTCTTCAAGGTAGATTGTACATTCACTTCTGGGGAAACAAGGAAGAGGGGGTAGAGTGAGCTAGATCCCAATCATGTGTGGAATCTTCATGGACTGGACTCAGTTTTCAGGCAGGCTCAAACTCCCTGGAGCCCTTCACTTCCCAGGAAGTTAGGTCCACCCCTTGTTCCCATCCCACAACCTCCGGGAGGCAGGGAGAACTCTGGGCCACCGGAAGTGGGTGGTGGGAGGGACGATGCACTGATGGCCCAGCCCTCACCCCTGAGCTGACGCATCCCCTGCAGGACACTGAGGGTGCTCTGCAGCCAGGCCTCATCTTTAAGGCTCCTTCCAGCTCCCCCTTCCAAGTGTTCTTGGCTGAGTCAAGCTCTGAGACGCCTTGGTTTCTGCCGTCAGCATTTCCTTCAGTTCAAGAATAAAAGGAAGCCATCCTCTGAGTCCCCACGCCTGTCTCCCACCCCCAGAGTCTTCTTTGCTAGTTCCTGCTGTTGCGACTGTCAGGAGTGGATTTTTGGGTAATTGTTGCCATGGAGACCCTGTCTTGAGTTATTGGGCAAATGCATCCCATCTTTATCCTTATTTGGTATGTGATAGGAATGCGGGTAAACGGTGAGGCTGAAGGTGCTTCACCTCTCTCTGCCACGGAAGTTGGTTTACCTGGGCCCAAACTTCTTGGTAGCCTGTACCCCATCCCTGCCTTCTTCAAGGTCCCTTGAAGGCCAGTTGCTGCCAAAGGAAAGAAAATTCTGGGCAGCTGAGGACAAGGAGACCTGCTCTCCAAGGGTTGAATGGGATGGTCCAGATCTGGTGAGCTCTGGCAGCAACTGATCTCCAAAGCAGCGGCCCAGGCTCCTGGAGCCATCATCCCCTTGGGGAATTAAGCCTGAGCTCCTCGTACCTTCGTCCAAGAGATGAAGCCTGTCTACAAGTCGAGGAATCACTCACCTTGACCCCAGCTCCAACCCACTGCCGTAATCCTCACCACGCACGCCTACCCCGCTGCGGCACCCAGGCTTAGCACCTCGCCTCCGCTCCCCCCAGCGCCCGGCCTCCCACGTGCAGATGACTGGATCACCAGCACTATTTTTATCACATCTCTTTCCTATTCAAATGTGGCCTCGTCTCCTCGTCGCTTTTTCCACTCAGTACAGACTTGACTTGCATTGAAGGGCCTTCAATTCCTTCCTCTCCCACCAAACTAACCAGCCCTCTATGTCCTCTCTGCCTCACCCCTCCTCACCTCGGCTCCCTGCTCTCTGTAGTTCCAAGTCAGTTCTCCGAGGGCAGCCTCTTCCCGCCCCTGCCCTTCCCCGCCCACACACTGCCTTTTCTCAGGGTCTGTCCTCCCCCAGTGACTTTCTCTGGCTCTCACTGGGAATCCATCACCTTCTTCAAGACCCTACCTTAGCATCCTTTCTCCACCACGGTTCATTGCACAGCTGCTGCTAAAAAGGCTTGAGTGTTGGGATGGGGGCAGGGGGTACCAAGACAGAAGGGCGTGTTGAAGAGAGCAGGAGGGTGGTATCACGTCCCACCAGCACTGTCAGCTGCACAGGCTACTCCAGGGCTGCGGTCCAACAGGAGCCAAGAGACGGAAAACATATGGCCGCCCCCTCGGTGTCTACGCAGATTTGACAAGCTTCCCAATGAAGGCTTCATTGTTACCCAACAGTCAAGGAACAAGGGAAGCAAGAACGCCTGTAAGGCAGAATTCTGGCCTCGTGTGGGGAGACTTCTGTTTACGTTGCTACACAGGAGGGAACAGGATCTGAGTTAGAATAGAGCAGGAGCTGGTGAACAGCAGATTCTGCTCTGGGACGAATCTTGCGGACTGTTCTTCAGTTTTCCCTTGAAGGTTAAAGTGGATCCTCCTGTGAATGAGGAGGGTCACTTACTTGTCTTCCTCCCACTCTCCATTTATAATATGATTCAGACTGGATTTTTCTTGCCTTGCTGATGAGGTTCATGAGGCATGGAAAGATGATTCTAAATTGTGCAGTGCCTCGTCTGCTGTGAGCAGCAGCATCTGGGTTCCCAGACTAGCAGGGGAGTTCTGCCCCTCTACTAACCCCTGCCCCCAGATTCCTAGTCTGATGGTAGAGACACAGCCCCTGTCCTGAAAAGCTCTGAGTCAGTTGGCAAGGGGTGGGGCAGGAGGGATCACACACACACACACACACAGAGCTATGCTCAAATGATACATCTAACCAAGAACAGCTGGAAGAAAATGTTAGCAAAAGCAAGGAATCGCAAAGGTAGGCAGGATGATGATGTTAAGATCTGGTCTGGAAGGCTTCCTGGAGGAGGTGAGTGCTGAAGGAATGGTTTGATGACGAGGAGAAGGGATTCCAAGAGAAGAAGGCAAGCATGCGTGGCCTGAGACATCTACAGAGGACAGATGGGTGTGTGTCTTTTAATGAGTTTGGTTCAGAAATCAAGTCCTTCCAAGCTCTACGCTGAAGCTTGATGAGATAAAAAATTGGGGTGGGAGACTCAAGGCCTACTTGAGTTAATGTTTATTGTGTGCTAGCTTTGCAGGTAGCATCTTATAATGTAAATATTAATAGCTTGGGAGGCAAGAACAGAGACAGACAAAGGCATGGCTTTGGTCTTGTATAGGATTTCCTTCTGAGCCTTCAGTGAGACAGAAACCCAATGTAAACCTGCTTAAGTAGGAAAGGGATTTCCTGGCTCATGAAATTAGGAAGTTTTGAGGGCTCAATCCAGGGGCTTAACTGACATTGTCCTCTTCCTCCCCTCTCTCCATGTCTCTCTCCCAACCTCTCTCCCAACCCTCTCAGCTTTGCTTTCCTCTTGGAGGGCTTCGTTCTCAGGCAGCCTCTCCACATGGCTGGAATTCAAGCTCCAGGTTAAGATGCCTTGCTCCCACAGAGCCAGTGATCGGTTAGAATTAATGCTCAAGGGGCCATGCCAGTCTGAGTTTGTTCCTTCTGAAAGTCTTTCCCAGAAGTCCCTTCCAGCAATTTCTTCCCACCTCCTACTGACCAGAACGGGGTGACATGATTTACCCCTAACTGCAAGAAAACCTGGAGACTACAGTATTTTCTACTGGGCTTCCACTAAAAGTCGGGTTTTGTTAGTGAGAGTCAAGGGGAGAGAGGACATTGGTCTGTGAGCCAGCACTGTCTGCAGGAATACCAAGGAAGATTCCAATTGGCTCTGTGTGGTCATGTGGTCATTCTTGAACCAACCCACTAGGGCCCATGGATAGAGTTCTCCAGTTGGCTGGGCTACTTCAGGTGCTTTCCCCCTGCTGGAGAAGGCAGCCCTGGC
Source organism: Capricornis sumatraensis (assembly GCF_032405125.1). Lineage (NCBI taxonomy): Eukaryota > Metazoa > Chordata > Mammalia > Artiodactyla > Bovidae > Capricornis > Capricornis sumatraensis. The sequence goes on from NC_091076.1 coordinate 95,391,182, forward strand.
TGCATCCTGTGGAACAGACTTTTCCATATGAAGGGGAGATATGCCCCCAGCTGAAGGGGATAGTGGCTTGTAGTCTGAAGAGGGGATGCTGGGCAAATCAACAACATATGCCCATGACAGGAATTCTCCAGTATAGAAAGAAAATATACCAAAAAATAGCTTTAGAAAGAAAAAATAGCTTCAGGAATCTCCTTCCCCTGACATAATATATGCAAAGTTATATTGCAGGAACCAAATATAGCCATGCTGAGAAAAATGGTTTAGAAAGACATCCTGGTGCAAGTGAACTTGGAGTTCGGGTGTGAAGGAGCTGACAGCTAGAGAGGAGAAGGGAGGTTAAAAGCCCAGAAGGCTAAGTGCTACGCAGAGGCCAGGAACAGAGCTGCCTGGGCGGGAAGGCAGGGCGGACAGCCCACCCTGCGGCCGTGGAGGCTGGAGTTCCTCCCTGCCTGTACCTGGGCCCCAGAAACCTGAAGGCTTCCCTTTCCTCCTGAGTCAGTGTCTGGCTTTCACACAGCCCTAATGAGCATTGTCTTGGCCTGGGAGGGTGGGCAGAGGGGAATGGGGAAGACCCCCAGTGCTAAGGTCCAGGGGAGAGGAGGGAGGTGGCTCTGATACGGGAGCAAGTGTCTAACACAGTTAAGTGACTGTGGTGGATTTCCCTGGTGAACCACTGGTGGTTCAGCGGGTAAGAATCTGCCTGCCAACGCAGGCGACATGAGTTTGACCCCCGGGCCAGGAAGATGCCACGTGCCGCAGAGCAAGTCCACGCGCCTGTGCCCCACAGCCCAGGAGCCACGACGATCAAAGTCCGCACGCCCTAGAGCCCAGGCTCTGCAACAAGAGAAGCCACCTCAATGAGAAGCCTGCGCACCACAGCTTGAGAAAAAGCCTGTGCAGCAAAGACGACCAGCACGGCCAAACACAAATAAATAATCTTTTCTTAAAAAGTGATTATGGGACTTCCCGGGTGGTCCAGTGGCTGACTTTGCCTTTCAAGGCAGCAGGTGTGGGTTCAATCCCTCGTCAGGGAGCTAAGATTCTACAGGCCATAGATGGCCAAAAAACGAACACATAAAACACACGCGATATTGTAACAAATTCAATAAAGACTTAAAAAATGGTCCACATCAAAAATCTAAAATAAGAGAAGTGATTATATAGTCATATTCAAGGGCTGTGCCAGTTACCAGACACATCCCAGGAGGCTTTGCTGGCAGCTCGACAATTCACTGTTAAACCTGGGATCTGGGGCCGGCTGGTGCGGCAGCAGGGCGAGGAGCCCAGGCACAGACAGCTGGGGTGGAAATCTTTAAGGATGAAAATGATGGGTAAGAAACTTGCTGTTTCCATGGAAACTGACTCTGGGAGGATGAGACATCGTCTAATGGGTAACCCGAGGGGAGAATGCCACCCACCACCAGGCTTTCACTGTGGGTGGCAAGCAGGCACCTCTGGAAGCCACCGTTTCAGCTGTGTTTGTGGGCTCTGTCCACCTCTGTCTGCATCCTCTTAGGGACATCACCATCTGGCAACGTGTGTGCCAGTTCACATCACTCTCCAAGGGGCCTGGGGAGATACCCCCAATCAGAGAAGACCTGGCACGGCTTCTGCCACCCTGGGTTAGCTGTGCATGGCAAGAGCATGGCAGAGCACCGGGTCATGGGACCTAGCTGGGGTAAACGCCACAGACAAGGGTTAGGACAAGCTGGCAAGGCGAGAATGCCCATGGCAGGGGTGAAATGGCATGAGCACTGGCCTGGGAGCAGGGCACCTCCACTCTGATTTCAGATGTTATATTACCAGCTGGCTGAGTGACCCCCTGGCAAGTCACTCTCTCCCAGAAGGTCCCTAAGACCCCATTCAGCTCCACTTTTCCTCTGTTCTTGGATTTGGAACCTGACAGTTTGGATCTCATCAGCCCCTCATCTCAGCACCACCCACCATGGCACAGGCTGTCCTCCCCCCAGAGACCAGCCCAGGCTCTTCTGAGGCTGTTGCAGAGGCTCTGAGGCAGGCAAGACGCTGCGGTGGCCCCCGTGCCCCAGGCCTTTGCTGCATGGGGCCACCTTGTCCCTGAGTTGCCCCCGCATGCTCCCAGAGACGGGTTTCATAAGCTGCCTGTTGCAATTACGCTTCCATTTCCAATAGGTGCTATTTTAATTGGACCTTTCCCTGGGATGAGTGCGAAGGAAAAACCAATTTGCGGTGCGGGACTTTGGCTCTGGCCCTGAACATACACAGAAGGATTCAATTTTCTCTCCCCTACCCCTTCTTCTCCTTTCTTTCCCCTCCTCTCCATCTCCTCCCTCCTAGCCCTTCCACTCCTCCTCTGCCATTCCCATCCCATCCTCTTCATCCATGAGGGGCAGCAGAGTGTGATGGGGGTCTCATGGGCAGGGAAGAGACCCCAAGAATCTTTCTGGCAGCAAGGAAAACAAAAGGCAAGTGGTTCAGGCACTGCTACCAGCTCCTGCAGGCTCTCTCAGAAACACCGACAAATACTGGAAGGCTGTCAATTAAGGGAAAAGACCCCAAGTTCCTACAGTAAGACAGTGACTTCTGGCTTGTGTTTAGCCCAGGCCTCCTCCAGAGGCCCCGTCTTATGGCTCTGGGATATGGTTTCCTCTTGGACACGTACTGTTCATTCCAGTTTCAATCAATATTCATTAAGTGTGTACTGTGTGCCGAGAGGCAGGGTACGAAGGCGGGCAGAGTCATAAGCCTGTTCTCTGGCACCACGTCTGGCCCCAGCAAGCCCTCAACCCGAAGCCTGAGCCCCAGTCACAGAGATACTCGTGCTTGTTTCAGGATATAACCCTTTCACATGACTCCTTCTGCTGAGACTTTCCGCCCAGGCTGTATCTGGTGAAGTCATTCAGCTGAGATTCAGCTCAAAGGCCCCTTCCTGTGTCTCAGATGAGTAGACACTAGCCAGTACCTACGGTAACAGAGTTGATGTGTTTTACTGTTGTGAGTTAGACGTGCATGTTATTGCAGAGGAGTTTGGCAGACTATGGGGTTAGTTAGGTGGCTCAGTGGTAAAGAATTCACCTGCCGAGCAGGAGACACAGGTTCGATCCCTGGGTCGGGAAGATCCCCTGGAGAAGGAAATGGCAACCCACTCCAGTATTCTTGCCTGGAGAATCCCGCCATGGAGCCTGGAAGGCTACAGCCCATGGAGTTGCCAAGAGTCAGCCATGACTAAGAAACTAACCAACAACGAAGCAACATGGCAGACTGTACTATCCAAAGAAGGCCACACGCATGGCTTGACCCCTCCTACCTGTTCTTCTTAACACTGTGACCAACACCACCCCCTCTGAGAGGCAGTGGGGGCTTGTGCCTGCCACTGCCCAAGGAGCATGGAGGAACCGATGGCGTGGGACTTCTGAGGCTTGGCCATAAATAAGTACTGCTCCACCAGGCTCTTTCCCTTGGGCTGCTCACTCTTGGAACCCAGCCATCATGCTGTGAGGAAGCCCTGGCTGCATGGAGAGGCCCCAAGAAGGTGTTCTAGTGGACAGCTTCAGCCAAGGAGTTCAGCAGATACCAAGCATCAGACCCGAGAGCGAATCGTTGGATGATTCCCTACCCCAGCCCTGGAACCTCCCAACTGAAGCCTCAGACATCACGGAGCATCCCAACCATGCCGTCCTAGTCTTTAGAAACGGTGAGATAACAACTACTGGGCGTTGTTAAGTCCCTATGATTGTTTATTTCAAACTTTAAGCTTTTTATTTTGTATTGGAGTATAGCCGATTAACAACGTTGTGTTAGTTTCATATGAGCAGCCAAGGGACTCAGCCATACACATACATGTATCCATTCTCCCCCTAACCCCTCTCCCATCCAGGCTGGCATGTAACACGGAGTCGAGTTCCACATGCTATACAAAAGTTCCTTGATGGCTATCCATTTTGAGCATAGCAGTGTTGTTTCTTCATTTTTAAATCTTTATGTATTTATTTGGCTGCACCAGGTCTTAGTTGCGGCATGCAGGATCTTCAGAACAGGATGTGGGATCTAGTTCTCTGACCGGGGACCAAACCCGGGTTCCCTTTATTGGGAGCACAGACTCTTAGCCACTGGACCACCAGGGAAGTCTCTAAGCCCCTATGTTTTGTGGTGACACATTATTTGAAACTAATGCAGGTGGGACCTTGTGAATCACATTTGTACTCCAAGGCCCAGCTCCATGACTGGGTACATAGCGGGTGCCCAATGAGTGTTTACTGAATGAATGAATCCATGAACTTCAGCAGGTGACAATTCCAGTCTAACCTTTCAACCATCACTCCCGCCTCTCCCCAGAGTTCTGCTGTTCCTGGGGAACCTACGCAGTCCCAAGCCTGCCCTGGATGACATCGGAGCCCTGAATCGATAACCCCTGCAGCCCACTGCAGCTCCAGCAGTCCGTTAAGCTACTCGGAGTTGGAGCTGCTGGTGCTTACAGCCCAGAGCATCCTCACTGATCCACGTGATTGATCGTCTTGTCCTCACCACAGTTCTAAGCAGGTAATTATTACCATCCCCATTCGACACACAAGGACACTGAAGCTGAGAGAGAGCATAAGCAAGTGATGGGTGTGGTGCGCTTAGTCGCTCAGTTGTGTCTGACTCTTTGCGACCCCATGGGTTGTAGACCATCAGGCTTCTCTGTCCATGGGATTCTCCAGTCAAGAATACTGGAGTGGGATGTTAAAAGGGTACAATACTAGGGTTGAGCTTTTTTTTTTCCCCTCAAGTGAATATCCCAGGCCTTCTACATCTTTAGTTAACGGCTATTGCCTCCAAATAGATGATCTCAGAAAATTTGTTTCAATGTGTTTTCTCGTTCAAGAAGATGGCCATGGTTTCCCATTCCGGAATTCTGCTCTGAGGGCTGCCTGCCAAGGGTCTCCCAGGGCCTCTGTGCTGAGCTCCCTGAAAGAGGCCGCTCCCTGCCACAGCAGTGAAGGAGGGGAAGAAACAGTTTCCTAGACACTGACTGTGTGCCCACCCAGGCATACTGCAACAAGAACTCAGACAACATGAAGGAGCATTCAGGACTTTCTCTTTAGAAGTTCACAACCACACAGAGAGAGGTCTGAGGGTCAGCAATGATTACTCTCTGTTCCTATGGAGGTCCCAGCTCCCCAACCCGTTGCCCCATCCTTGCACAGGCCCCGGTGTGAGAAACTCTTAGCAGAGCAGAGAAGTGACTAAGTCAAGCTTTTACCAGATAAAAGTCTGATATCTGGGACTTCCCTGGTGGTCCAGTGGCCAAGACTCTGTGCTTCCAGTGCAGGGGGCTGGGTTTGATTCCTGGTCAGGAAATTGGATCCCTCACGCCACAGTTAAAGATCAAAGATCTCGTGTGCTGCAACTAAGACCTGATGCAGCCAAAGGCATTTTTTTTTTAAGTTTATCTAACACTACTACAGATTTTGGCTGATCATGATAAAGGCTAACTTTGGAAAGGGATGGAGGACTCAGAATCCCAAACTGAAAGCCTGAGTAAAGTGCTGAGGATCATGAATGAATGAATATCTATTTCCCAATTCTCTGACACAAACTGGGTGTCCAACATTTCAGTTCAATCCTGACTTCCAGACTTAACGTCAGACCCCACAGGTTAAGGGTTCTGTCTCACAGGCCTGCTCCCCACCTCAGATGCCAATTGCAATGGAGTGCCCAGGATATCGGCACTTCTATCCAGCTTGGCTGGAATGAGTCACAGAACTTTGGAAAATTCTGGACACAGTAGTGTCCCCACCACCCCCCATCCACAGTTCCATCTCCCATGGTTTCAATTAACTCTGTTCAACCACAGTCTAAAATCATTAAATGGAAAATTCCAGAAATAAACAACTCATAAGTTTAAACTGCGTGCAAAAAAAAAACAAAACCCTGCCAGCAGGTGCCAGGAGAGGAGTGGAGCCAGAGGATCTGCCCAAGCTGTTTTAGGTGAAAGAATATGCGGCCACGGCCTTGGGTTGGAAGGGGGAAGAGGGGTGGCAGCACCTTCCTTAGGCACAGCCCACACCAAGCCACTGTCCACCCAGGACTCACTCCACTGCAGGCTTCTTGAGCCTCGGACCAGCAACCACTCCTCAGATGGGCCCTGAGCTGACGCACGAGCTGTGAGCCTAACAGGCAGCCCTCCCAGCAGCTCTCCCTCACTGCCTTTGACAGTCACAGGCTGATGTATGTTGCTGTTGTTTAGTCATTGACAAGATCTCTGAGATCCCATGGAACATAGCCTGCCAGGCTCCTCTGTCCATGGGATTTTCCAGGCAAGAACACTGGAGTCAGTTGCCATGTCCTCCTCCAGGGGATCTTCCCAACCCAGGGATTGAACCCAAGTCTCCTGCACTGGCAACCCTTCAAATTCCCCATATCCAGGCTACAACCCAAGCCAGTTAAATCATAATGGATTGGGGTAAGACCCCCACACAGGTGTCTTTAAAAGGTCTGGAGAGGATTCCAACATGGAGCAAAAGTTGAGAGCCCACTGCCAGTGGGTTGTGGGGATGAGGCAGGGAGGTGCACACAACGGAGGTTCCATGGTGGGGGGACTACCGATGGCACCTAAGGGGGCCAAGGACTACAGAATCCTCTGCCGCCCCCCTTCCCTCGGCTCCAATATGCTTTATGACATGAACAGACGCAGAGAGAGGGGAAGGGGCTGACACACCGGGGAGCATTTGCCGCGTCTGTTCGTAACACACCCATGTGCTGTGAGACTTAAAGTGAGGGGAGCCCTAGAAATTATATGAACTGAGATCTCAGAAGGTACTGCTGGCCATACCCTGAGAGCAACAAGCGCCAAGCCGCTGCTCAGCAGTAATTTCTATAAGGAAACAAACTAAATCTGAAGATGATTCCTCCACTTGCAAATGCACCAGGCCTAAGGCAGAGTAGAGTGCTGGGCAGACCAGCCGGAAAGGCTTATGTCTCCCCCTAGTGGAAAGATTGAGTACAGCTCCCATTCACCACTTCCAGACCAGAAAGTTCAAGGGAAGTTGCTCAGTCCCGTCCGACTCTTAGCGACCCCATGGATGGCAGCCTACCAGGCTCCGGCGTCCATGGGATTTTCCAGACGAGAGTACTGGAGTGGGCTGCCATTGCCTTCTCTTTCCAGGAGGTCCTCCTCAAATTCTCCACCCCTGCCCTCTAAATTAGGAAAATATTTCAGAGCAGAGAACCTGCCGTGTAAGGTACACCAAATGTGCTACAGCTCTTTACCCAGGCTGCCCCAGTTTCCTGCATCATGTTCCGAGCATGGGAGGCAGGCAGGCAGGCGCCATGGTTATGTGCTTGGGCTGTGAAGTCAGAGGGGCCGGTTCCTCCAGGACTCCTTGTGGGGCTTTGTGAAAGTCACTGAAGCTCAGCCTCTTGATCTGCACAAATGGAAGGACTCTCAACCTAACTGATAAGGTTTCTGAAGATTACACAGGTGACCCAGAAACCAACCATGTTCAACTTACAATAAGGGCCACAGGGAAGCAAGCAGTCGTCAAGGTCTAGGTCCTCCTCTGAGCAAGTACGACATCCTACCCCTCAACAGACTAAACAGGCCATGCTTCTCTCCTCGCTGGGCCTCCTGGGCCACCAGGCCAAGTCAGGGACCCCTCAGAGCCTTCCTGCGGGGTTTCACAACGTGCACGTGAGGGTCCTTTTCTTGGCACTGACATTCTGCTGACTTGTTCCTAGTTTTCACTTCTTTATTCACTTAGTTATTTTCTCTAACTCTCCTCAAATCTTTCCTGGAATAAGACAGAAACCAATTAAGACTTTATTTTGGACCTGATAAGTTTGCTTTCCACTCACATATGCTGAATTAGTTCAGCAGGTTTTCAAATGCTCTAGTCTTTAGGAGAAAAGCTTCCAAGACACACATCAGAATAACTTTAGAGATATAAAAATATTCTACTTCAGAAGGCCCAAGGTAGGCCGGAGTAATCTGTAATTTTTTAAAAGTTCCCCCGCTGCCACTAAGGCAACCAACCCTAACTTTGGTCTTGGAACAGTGTTTCGGAACCTCTGGCTTGAGAGAAAAAGGGGGCCATTAGTTATAAAGATGAATGTCAAACTCCTTTACAAAATGTCATTTTCTAAATAAAATAAATGGCAACTTTATTCAGTTGATGTGTTTCAAAAACAAGGAACATAAAGCCAAATTTGCAAGTCAAACCCATTTAAACTCATCAGGGTGAAGGTCTTAAGAGAAAACCCAGCAGAGAAGCCTTCTATAAAATCAAGACTCTCCTACTTACTTGGTCTTGGGAGTTTGGCTTTTCTTAAGATGATCACACCTGGAGTAAACATCCGTGGAACGAAAGTTATTTCCAAGTTTCTGGACAACCCACCTCTCTTAAACCACAACAGGAACACCAAAATTCTTTACAAGATCCCAGAGGCTGCTGCTGGAGCTTATGTTAAGAATTCACCCCGTCTCCACTAGAGGGCGCTCCTTCCCCGCTCTGGGACCCTTCCCTGTACTCAGGACTGCGGAGACAGAGCACCCAGTTAGGCACAAGTGTGCTTCTCCCATCACTGAAAGCCAAGCATGGGAGGACACGAGGGCTCAGCGCCCCAGGACCTTACGACATACGGTGGCTGCTGTTCCTTACCCCGCCAGCAGTGAAGACCCACAAACTCTCTCCTCCATTTGTATTACAAAGCAGGAAGAATGGCACTGAAGGTGCAGACCTTACTTCTGGTTCATTGAGGCCAACAATCACTTATGAAGGCCAAGTGTGGAAATACACCGGTGTACACTGCAAACAGATGTCACGTCAGCCACCAGAGGGCAGAGGGTGGGGGGAGCTTCTGCCTCCCCTGAGTTCAAGTCCAAATGGCTCAGCTGCTCCTTGCATATCTTCCAAAGTGCACCGTCTGGTGGGATCCTCGAGTGCCCAGGCTCACAGCCAAGTCTGTGCAGTTTAAAGACCCATTTTGTGGACTGGTAAGAAGCCTGTGCTGGGTCCCTGGGATGACAGGGGTGCTGACGTGAGGGACATTTCACACTGGGCCTCCCCGTGTCACAGGTAGGTCGGAAGATGCACCCACCCGTCTGTCCACCAGGCCAGTCTTCATGCTGGTAGGGCCCTCAGCCTTTTATGAAGGGACTCTGATCAGAGCCCCCTTTCCTCGGAAACTCAGGGCCCGTTTAGCCCAGACGAGCAGGAGCAATGGAGATCCAACCAAAAGTGTGAAAACAGTACCCAGAAAACTCATTTAAAAATCTGTGACAATTAAGAAACCTTTCCCCAAAAGGGATCTATGCCACAGATGTACCTGGAAAGACAATACTGCTACAGAGACAGGTGGAGGGTAAAAAAGGGAGGTGGACGAGAACACACAGAAAAGAGAAAAGAGGAGGGAAAGGTGACAGAAGATAGTCCAAATGACAAGCAACAAAGACAGGAAGTAGCTAGGGCAAGATGTTCAAAGGTGGGGTTAATACCGACCAGGTTCATAGTTCCTCTGGGAAATTCTGAGTGATATTTCTGTCTTGCCCTACTGGGCCTATGGGTGGGAGGGCCTGTGATAGATGAAAAAATATGCTAACCAGGTCTTTATGGTATTTTCACTGATGACTCTCTTTGAACAGGCTGGCTTTACAATAAATTTCGCAACACGTTGGGTATTGGTGCAGCCTTAATCCAGGGTTGGTCAGAGAAGAAAAAAGGTGCTGGTCCCTTAAAAGAGAGTCTTACAAGGACATACACACCAGGAGCATCCCTAGGGTGGCATCTGCCCTCACTGGCTGGACAGAATGGGGGCTTAACTGGCAGCTGCTAATGTATTTCAAGAAAAGGAAAACAGTCTATTATTAATTAGAGACGCTAAAACTCGAGATGAGATAGAAATAGACCAATCACCTCTGTTCACAGCTACTTTCTAAGGGGCAAAGGCCCAGGCTCTAGTCTTAAAAGTCAACTGTTCTATTAACTGCTGAAAAGAAATCAGTGACTAGGGTCTTCAGTTTCAAGACAGACCAGGGAGTAATAGTGGCCTTACTTTATAAAGGAGAAACACCCACCGACCATGATGTGGAAAATCTTACTTGCTGTCAGCAACAGCGCCCATGCCTCTGCTTCCTCTAGGTGGCGGCTTCCGGGTAAGGATGACAAGTATTAGCAGTCAGCCATCTGCAGATCATCTGGGGGTGGGGGGTTGGGGTGGGCACAGTGGCTAGTAGCAAGAGCATATGAATCCACCTACTAGAGTGAGTGTAGAGAAAGAAGGCCCCTTTCCCCCTCCTGTCTGCTTCTGTTCCAGACCACCTACTAGGAGTCAGAAAGGGTGGAGGACGACAGAGCATGGAGTCTCGTCTGCAAGCTTGAGTAGCTTCCCAGGCGCCTATCAGCTACAAGGACAGAACCGCCAAGGCCACTCTCTTCCTCCCCTTTTCCTCCTCCTCCCTCACCCTGGCTTCACTTCCTTCCCCCAGTGAGAGCGAGTGAGCGTGAGCAAGAGAACTGGTACTTCATTTCCTAAGCACCGCGTGTCTTGGCAGCATGAGCTTTCCCTCCAAGACGTCACAAGAAACAGAGGTCTGAAACTCCCACCAGGCCACAGGTCACAATTATTTCCGAGGGCTCTTCACAGTTAAGATGGGGACACACATTCCAGAGGGCAGCCCCGGGGCCCCCTCTCTTTCGCGCACACACACTCACGCACACTCTCATGCCCTGGGACCGGCATTCAGCCGCGGGGCCTGGCCGGCTCAGGTCAGGTACTGCACCACAAGGAACATGACCACACAGGTGAGCAGCATCCCACCGATCATGAAGTACTTGTCCTGGAAGGCCCTCTTCTCGATGAGCCGCATCACCGTGTTGGACAGGCCGAGCATGTTGGCGATGTCGAGGATCTTCTTCTGGGTCCCCTGGGGCAGACAAGAGGAGAACGGAAAACCGTGATCACCTCCTTGTGCCAAGGCTGGTGAATGTCATCATGAACTGCGATGGACCAACAGTCTCTCGGTCACGCCCAAAGTATACAAGCAGCAGCAACCAGACATAGATCAGGCTCCTTCAATCAAGGTCGCAGAGCAAAACAAGGGGGACAGGAAAGTCTGTTCCACAAACGTGCTGGAACAAATGGTTGGATAATGGGCATCTTGTGCACAGAGCATATATACACACATATACATAAACATGGGCTTCCCTTGTAGCTCAGTCGGTAAAGAATCTGCCTGCAGTGCAGAAGACCCGGGTTCAATCCCTGGGTGGGGAAGATCCCCAGGAGAAGGAAATGGCAACCCACCCCAGTATCTTTGCCTGGAAAATCCCATGGACTGAGGAGCCTGATGGGCTGCCGTCCATGGGGTTGCAAAGAGTCAGGCAACCCCGACTCTTGAAGTGAGAGACCAACACTTCACTTTATATGTGTATGTCCAAATGTATAATACATAAGAACGTGTGTTAAAAAATGATCATTGCTTCCTATTATACACAAAAATGTCATCATAAAGTTAAACATACAAGCTAAAACTATGAGCTTCTAGAAGAGAACAGGAGAATATCCCCAAACCGGAAATAATCCAGGTGCATATCAACAAGAGGATGGATTAACAATGTACGTTCTGTGCGCGATGGGATACTGATGCACAATAAAAAGGACCCAACGACACCATGTAATGGCATGAAAGAGCCTGGAACACTCCTGAGAGGAAGGAGGCACACACGCAAGAGTAATGCGAACATCAACATTAAGTTCAGTAACAGTCAAAACTAATTTATGATGATATAACAAGAGTGGTTGCCTAGGGGGGTGGCGTGGGGTGGGGGGCAGGAGCAAACTAACCTGGAAAGGGTACAAGAACTTTTTCAGGGGTGATAAAAATGGTCTATGTCTCAACAGCAGGGAGAGTTACAAAGGTGTATGTAGGCATTTATCAAAACTCCATGACCTGTACAAGTTAAGATCTGTACACCTCACTGTATGCACATCATACCTCCACAAGGAAGTTCTAAATTAGAATATTTTATATTTAAAAAGAAAAAATGGGCTTCCCTGGTGGCTCAGATGGTAAGAATTGGCCTGCAATACGGGAGACCAGGATTTGATCCTGGGGCCGGGAAGATGCTCTGGAAAAGGAAATGGCAACCCACTCTAGTATTCTTGTCCATGGACAGAGAAGCCTGGTGAACCACAGTCTACGGGGTTGCGAAGAGTCGGACACGACTGAGCAACTAACACTTTCACTTTTCATATTGAAAAATGAAAGGCAACATCAAAGAAACTTTCCCTCTGCCCCCTGGCTCTAAGATGCTTGCTATCAGTCTGTGTGTGCTGTGGACACTCAGGAACTCTGCTGAGCAGAGCCTATGTCCACGTTCAGGAGAGCGTCTGAAGCAGGCAAGGCGGAGCCAGAGAAACACAGCTGCCAGACCCCAGTACCACGACCTGAAACCCCACATATACATGTCACCGCCCACCACCCAAAACAAAAGGGTATTTTATTCCTAAACCAACAGTCCATACCACCCAGGCTGCCCTTTCTCCCTGCTTTCTAATTTTCATTTTTAAGCATATTCAATTTTATATGAAGCAACAGATGAATGCTGGGTGGACCTCAACTTACACGTCACCCATTGTATTTGTATGGAGGCATCTAACCTAAGGTCCCGCGTCTACTTAAGTGAACACAGTATCAGGCAACTGAGAGAAGAGTCTCTCAGGTCAAACTTCATCTCTGCCAGAGGAGGTCAGAGACACGTTTTCGCCACAACAGTGATGATCAGCATTAGACTCTCACTCAAGACTCTGCTTAGCTGTGAAAGAAGAGATTATTCCATCACTCTATGAAATTCAAATATCAACTTCAAAAATCACTGGAAAGTTAACATACATCTCAAAAACACTACTCATTTTCTACCACAAATTTCCCCAAATCAAGGTCTGGCTCCTTCATGCTTCCTATGTTCTTTTCAAATGGTTTAGGCAGAAGCTTGCCAGGCAGAAGCTTGCCTGACAGAAGTGGGGCAGGTAGAAGGAATCGGTACAGCAGATCCGCCGAGGAAACAGATCAGAAACCTCACACTCCAACCCCTGACTGCCCACCCGCCAGGCTTCCCAGCGCTTTATCTCTGGGGAGTGTTAGGGCAGTTGTTTGGGCTCTTTGGTGACACCAGACTTCGGTAGGAAGCTGACATCTGCTTTAACAATAAGCCCTGAGCCCAACCAGGTCGACGTTGAGTGTTGAGGCTATGAGTTTCATCCTAAAAAAGAGTTTGACTGTCTTTCTGAGATATGGGGAGGAAGCCAGCAGCTTTCTGAAGAAAGGGAGGATTAACCCTCATGTATTAGCTTAGACTGGGGTTCCCTGATGGCGCAGTGGGTAAAGAATCCGCCTGCAATACAGGAGACAGAGGAGATGCGGGTTCGATCCCTGGGTCGGGAAGATCCCCTGGAGGAGGAAATGAGGAAATGACAACCCACTCCGGTATTCTTGCCTGAAAAAAAACTGTGGACAGAGGAAACTGGTGGGCTACAGTTCATGGGGTCACAAAGAGTCAGACAGGACTGAGCAACTAAACACACACACACATCAGCTTAGATGACTGCAGGTGGCCGTCCTGCAAGGGGGCGCCTGTGGAGCTGTCAGAGACCACGCTTCCAGACTGTCTGAAGCGCTGCGGCCATCAGCAAGATAAGTGTCACTCCAGGCCTGCCTGACCTCCTCCCAGGTAAAGGTGGTAGGCAATGCTCAGAAACATACTAAAGTCCTGCAGAGCTGACAGGCTCGACATGGTCCAACAAAAACTAAGATAAAGCTCACACTTCCGAGTGACTGCTTCTCACAGCTCAGGGGCTGGGAGGGCTCTGTGCACAAGGGACCACACCCTGATAACAGGCACAGTTCACACCCCATTATCCACCAGGGTTGATACAGGAAAAGGGCTGAGGCTGAAACATCATGACTGACATCAGAGGCTGTGTAATGTTTCTGTAAACCACTCCCTAGGGGTCTGAGTCTCAGCCAATGGGGCAGGGTTTCTAGGAATACCTGTTACTAAAGAGAACGAAGCAGAGTCACTGGGGGTCACTAGCCTGTGCTCCAGAAGCCACTGCCCATCAACCCGGGCAGCCCTAAGACCCTCCCCTGGGGGGCTTCCGCTACTGCACAACAGAGGTCTCGGCCCACCACAGGGGCTGCACGGCAAACACCCAAGAGTGAGTGAGACGCCAAGTAAAGCCGTGTCTTCCTTCTTCTGAGAGTGAATTCTATCACAGAATTTCTTGGCCCATTACTGCTTCCTCTCACAGCGGCAGTCACTTTCTGTTCAGTTCAGGAAATGGAAAAACACCTGGATACTGAGAGATGCCACATTATGGTTCACTGTAAACACAGTAAATACCTACTGGCAAAGGGAATTCGGCTACTTTTGGACTCATAATAATCCACTTCCAGCAAAAAGGATCCCAAACTCAAAGGCTCTGTCTCACCATCACAGCATCACAATTCAGGGCTATGTGACCAAAAGGTAAATGCAGGTTCCACACTGCTGGCTAAAGTCAAAACACAAGGCCTTCTCCCTGTCCCCCCGAAAGGGCCCCCACCTTCAGGGTCACTCTCTGGGCCCTCAGTCCCTCCAGAATACTGTGCCCGCCTCCAATGAGGTCATCCATGCCGTGGTGAATTTTCTGGAGGGAGGAGTTAAACTGCAGTGATTCATCCATTGGTATGGTGGTGTCAGAGTCCTGTGAAAGAAACGCAGGCACTTGATTAACGTTGCTGCTGCTCAGCTCCTGGTGTCCCCACCTCAACTGACCACTCTGCCTCTTGGTCAAGCTCAAGCTGGAAGAACTGCCAGAGGAAATGGTTCAAGAATCAAAGGAACCTGACGGAGACTAAAAAGCAAAGCGGAGATCTGGGGCAGCCTCTGTTCACTCAGAGGAAGTACAATTCTCAGACTTCTCAGTCTCCAAATGGGTTCCATCACACAAGTCTGTTCATCCCTGCCTCCTCTGCATCATTCCCCCAACTCAGGAAAAAATTTATTTTACTTTTTGATGTGGACCATTTTTAAAGTCTTTTATTGAATTTGTTATAATATTACTTGTTTCATGCTTTGGTTATCAAACTCACTCCCGCTGCACTGGAAGGCAAAGTCTTAACCACTTGACCCCCAGGGAAGTCCTGGAAATACTACACTCCCTAGGCTTCTCCTAAAGGTTGTCTCTAACTCCTTACTAACCTGCCTTCTTCCGACTGTTCCTTTACCTGGTTTCCCCTTGGTGCAGTGGGAGGTTTGCTTTTGCCCTTTGGCTATTTTATCTGTAGCTTATTCCTCCCTCCGATTAGACAGACAGACTACAGACAGCAGAGACTGGTTTCTATTAAAGGCCCAACAGTGTTCACAATGGGACTATCCACCTGAGCAGGGAAGAAAAGTCTGTAAAATTGAAGGGCGGAAAGAACTAATACTGATCAATGCTTTCCACTTTGCAAACTCTTCATTCTAAGCTCGGTTAGGCCCCACTCTAAGCTTATGCTGTAGTTATGGTATTATCCTTGTTTTAGATGAAGAAACAGAAGCCCAGAGACATGGAATGACTTTAAGACCCCGCCAGTGAGACGTCCAGAGGGGCACAAATCCCCATGCTGGGTAACTGTCCTGTAGGAAGAAACATCAAAACCAATGCCAGCGCTCCACTTTCACCCTGCAAGCGGGAAGGACACAGACGCATGGCACGGCCAGTCACTGACCTGTCCTCTTTCCAGTTCCCTGACCCTTACAAACCCTTCTGCCAAGCAGTACCACTTTTACCACTTTCTGTCATCATGAAGAAGTTAAACCACCTTTTCTTCACTGCTCAAGTTCACAATCTTTTTTCAGGTATATATTTTCAATCCCCATGCTGCTAACACGGGAGTTTCTCAGGAGTAGGAGTCAAGGTTTTTAATTTAAACACACTTTACTTTCAGCACCTTAAATAGCATCCTGCACAAGCTGATGCTTGGTGGGTGAAGACCCCAGTGTTTGGGTACAGCTGATAGGCTGTTATTTCTCAGAAAAATGTACTATAGCTCATGATCATAAAAAGACCAGGAAGAAGTTCATTCAGCCAGATAATTTTTATTCAGGGCCCACTGTACGCACAGCATCACACTAGGCTGGTAAGATGTAAAGTAATTTGGAGCCATCATCCCTGGCCTAAAAAAGCCCTATAACCAATGCCACAGCTATCAAAAGCCCACACAACACCTTAAATGTGTCATATAGCTCCCTACTCTTTGGAAAAGAGGCTCTGCTTACTGACCAACACATATTTGTTGACCTTTTGAATTGTTAATCATTACTACCTGACTGCTTACATCAGAGAAACCAAACTATGCCGGCATATTCTGAAGCACCTGGGGAAATTTACTGCATGTGTGGACACAGCAAAGAAGGTTCAACATCTTCAAAGTGGGAACTGATTTGAATTCTGAGGATGGGCTTAGAAAGCGTAAGTCCTCTCTAGAAAATGAACCTCTGTAAGAAAACAAAAAACCAACCAAAGAAAAAGCCCCTGAGACCCATCTTATTTGGTGGAATACATTATGGAGGACACAGGAAAAGCCAGTAATGTTCTATAGCCACGTGTGAGAAATGATCCCATTGAGACCAAAGGACAGGGACATGGGTATCCTAGGAAATCAAACATGCAAACCAATAGGCAACTTTCAAATGGGCTCAAGTCAAGTAGTCCCTCTAAAACGAAATACCTGTTAACAAACCCCTCCTAACTGCCGCTCAGACTAGGGGCAAAAGCATTTTAACGCATTAAACACTGGAACTACACACACACATACACACACACACACTGCTGCTGCTGCTGCTGAGTCGCTTCAGTCATGTCCGCCTCTGTGTGACCCCATAGACGGCAGCCTACCAGGCTCCCCCGTCCCTGGGATTCTCCAGGCAAGAACACTGGAGTGGGTTGCCATTTCCTTCTCCAATGCATGAAAGTGAAAAGTGAAAGGGAAGTCGCTCAGTCGTGTCTGACTCTTCGAAACCCCATGGATGCAGCCCACCAGGCTCCTCCGTCCCTGGGATTTTCCAGGCAAGAGTACTAGAGTAGGGTGCCATCGCCTTCTCCACACACACATACCAGCAAGGGGCAAAAACATTTTAACACATCCAGCACTGGAACTGCATGCATGCACACAGGCACACACATGCAAAAACATTTTAACACATCCAACACTGGAAATGCACACACGCGCTTGCACACATACACACACAGAGACATTGCCTGAAGGCAGCTTTGAAATGCTGCCCTCACTACAAACCGTCTAAGTTCTCATTATCCTCCTTGATCTGATCAGGAAAATGTTTCCACCATGGGAAAGTCAGCTACTCTGCATCAACCAGTCAAACCAGGTAATTTTCACCTCTGCCTGTTCCCTCAATTTAACGACTTCCTCTGAGGGTTTTTGTGACAGAAAAAGAGATGCAAGCAGTGTTTAGGTCTAGTCTCCGTGGCAACGCAGTCAGCCATCACTTCCAGTTGCTCTCCTCCCATCGCATCGGTCTGCTTCAGAACCCCCCCAAGGGCTCCTGTCAAGAGTCCTGAGCTCCAGCTCCGACCATTCGCCCAGTCCCTGCCAATCCCGCCCAGGCACCGGGCTTACGTTTGTGGTGAAGGTGCGAGACAGAAGCTCCTCTCGCTGTCTCTCCTGCTGCTCCCGTGCATACCGCCGGTGCTGGAAATTTCGAAGAGCAGTCTGCAAGTGTTGGACGTCGTACTTTAACTGGTCGACACGGCTGGAATTGACAGAAATATTAAATTCCAGGAGCCCAGAGGAGCACAGCTGGAGGCTGCTGGACTTTGTCTTCAGGAAGGAAGACAATTCCTTACTTCCCCCTGTACCCCTCCATGCTATCCACCCCCCCGGCCCCAAATAATCTGATTTGATCAATGATGTTGAAAGTGAAAAGGGAGCCTGTAGTTAAATCAGGATGGTAGCAAATGAGATTCCAGCAGCTTTCCTTAACTATCTGCTGGTCTCTGATTCTGGATGCATGACAGGGAACAGGTGACAGGAAGCAGGTTCGATGACCTTTTCCTGACCTTCTAGGGATTATATTGCTCTCCTGGAAGAAGCCCAAGGCATCTGTGGAGTAGAGCATCAATGAAGTTTCATAAACATTTTGGAAAGAGAGGCTGGGGTGGAGGTGGTGAGAGTGGTTTCACTTTAATTTCATGGGGGTGTATCAAACATTAGATCAGTATTTCATTACAAATACACTGGCTGGAGTGATTAAGAGCAAGATAATTCAACCCAAGAATGAAGTGGGAATCAAAAAGCAGAGTGAAACTCCCTGGTGGCATTAGGTTTCAAGTGGCCATGGGTCTGGTCAGAAAAACAGTGCTGGGGGCAAAATTTCAAAATGATACCAACAAGGAGAGGAGACACCAGGCTTCTGAGCTGCTAACCTCACCGGGTTTTTATTCTTTAACTGAAGTAGAGGTGATATACAATATTACATAAGTTACAGGTATACAATAGGGTGATTCACAAGTTTTAAAGGTTATAATCTATTTACAGTTACTATAAAATATTGGCTATATTCCCTGTGGTGTACAACACAGGCTTTTCATTCTGAGGGAGAATCATGCAAATAGAATTGTGGTCTTTAGGGGACTTTATCTTTGCATAGTCTCAGTTGTTCAACGTGTAAATGGATTTTCAGAATATTTGATGACCTCTCCGGGAGCAAGGCCTGGCAGGGTCAGAGCACTCACAGTTTGGCATTCTGTCTTTTGTGGGGGGGCTCCTTGCTGGACAAAATCTCCAGACGCTCTAGTTGGCTGAATATCTGGTCTATGCTTGCTTGGATTTCATTTTCTACTACTGCACAAAAGAAAAAAAAGAATAATTGCTAGAAAAAAGACAGTGAACTTAAATTAGAATGATAAACATTTTTTTTATATCCAATAAACTCAAAAATATATCTTGCAAAAGAATAAAAATGCACTGATGAGAACAGAAAAAAATTCAAATTATACTAAGTGACTTTCTAAATGTTTTTATATATATACATATATATATATATACACACGTATATATAGGTGTTAATGCCATAACAATGTTATTTAAAAAAAACAACCTAAAGATAAATCTATAGAAATAAATTTCCTGCCTTTAAAATAAAATAAACATTCAACGATTGCCCAAATAAATATTTTCAACAAAATGCAGTATTTTCTGATATAATGAGGCCTCTTTTCCTTAGAGATTATTCTCAGATATGGGTTATAAATAACTAGTAAAAAAGACTGCCAAATGAATCCTCTACAGAAAATAATGAGGTTAAAAAAAAAAAGCACACAGGGAAAAGATTAGTAGGTGAAAAACAGAGGCGCATTCCCTTAAGAATAGGCCGATTCTAGAGTCACCAGAATAGACAAAATACCAACAGGGAAGGCCCACGAAAGAATCCACAGAGGTAATATGATAAATACAGTCATGTTCCTTAGCCCCTTTACTAAACAGTCAAAATGACCTCTTTTCCATTTCTAATCATGTATCAATGAGATTGCTGGAAAGCCAAAGTCGACGGTCAGAAGCTAAACTATGCACAGAAAAAGGCATCCAGACTGCCTTGTGTCCAATAAGGAAGTGACGGTAGAGACAGAAGTGTCGCCTGCTTAGAGGAGCCCAGAGCCAACAAACAGCTCAGAACAAGGCAGGGCACAGGACCGAGAGAAGAGGTGCTTGGGAGCAGCAGAAAGCAGACTTGAGAAAGCAGGAGAAGGGGCCCAGCGCCAGCGCAGGAGCGAGAGGAGACGACCTCGGCAGTGGTGGGAGGGGCCAGCGGGGTCTGTGTGATGGACTCAGAAAAAGCACTTTTTCTTTCTCTTTTGGCCACGCCACGTCGGCATGTGGGATCTTAGTTCCCTGACCAGGGATCGAACCAGTACCCCCCTGCGTGGGAAACATGGCGTCTTAACCAAGGGACCACCAGGGAAGTTTCAGGACTTTTTCTCATAACAGAAAAGAAACTAAAACACAAACAGCAGCACTCTTCTCCAAAGAAATCATGGTGTGGGAACTGAACTAATTAATATTGCCCTTCGTTTCTGAATAATCCTCCTAGAAAGCTGCAGAATTCTCAGCTCAAGAAGAAACGCCCGGTTCCAGTTAAACATCTCTGAATCTTTATGGACCACATTCCTCTACGGACAGGGTAATTAGATTAAGACAGATGGAGGCAAGTACTCCCATTCCCATCGGGCCCTGTCAGGTTGAGTGGAGGGGTAATGGGGGATAAGACCTGTGGGATTCCAGAGGGCACGGCCAGGGAAACCAGTGACTCTGCCATAGGGTTTTTCTGTCCACCCTCACAACAGAACTCATTCCACGCTGACTCCTTCAGCCCCTGAGGCAGAAACACAGTCAGGAAACCCAGCCCATTAGCAGCGTGTCATCAGAGACAGGACTCTGGTCTCCGTAGTTAATTACTCACAGTGCAGAGCCTGCTTGTCTGCCGTCTCCAGGCGTCCCATGTGAGACTGGATTTCATGGACATGCCTATCAAAGGGAGAGGGAGGAAATGAGTGAGACATGCGTAATCAACAGTGCTTCGGTCAGGAAAGACAATTTTTCTAATGCCAGCATAGAACTGATCTAAATGGACAGTGTCGCTGAACTGTGAAATTTGTATGTGGCACTTCAGGTCACATGTTTTGGCATGGTTTCTAATATTTTAACGTTAAATATTAATAACAAGGCAGACAAGCGGCATTTAGTGAGCGCTCACTGCATCTGAGACGTTCTGCAAGGTCAAAAACCCTATGAGGAAAGGACTATTATCACCCTCTTTTTGTAAATAAGACAACCAAAGCCCAGAAAGGTTATGTAACTTGTTCAAGGTCACACACCAAGTGATAAACCTCCATCTGGACCCGGCCAATCCCACTCTCTGTTCTTTGACCCAATGTGCTGAGTGCTGCTCTGTACTAGAGAGAGTCAAAGGGCAAGAGAGATAGAATTCTTGTCCTTGAGAAACAGTATAATTAGGAACGACAGGCCAGATAGACGCGAAAAGTCCCAAGAAGATTTAAGAGAACACTAACACACACAAGCGTAAACAAAAAGAAAGATCTGAGCAGCAGTGCTATGCAAACGCAAAGAATACAGAAGACTGAGCTGGGGGCAGCTCTGTGGGCAAAGGGAGTTCAAAATGTGATCTGGTGAAGGAAAATGTGGAGAAAACAACGTGCAAAAATGCCTGCGAGGCCTGTTATGTGGGTGACCAGCAGGCTGGCCTGCCTGAGAGTTGGGGTCAGAGAGGAGAAGGGCAGGAGGCGGATTAGTGGGAGGGAGCCATCAGAGGAAGGCCCAGAGAAACAGGGATCTCCTGTTTGGTAACCCTCCTTCCCTGGCAACAGGAGGCAATTTGGAAACGCAGCACTGTACCTGGGCCCTCTGGCCGGTCCTGACACCAGGCCCAGGGCAATTCCTGACGGCTTCCCAGGGCTTGGCCAAAGTCACCCTCCGAGCCCTTCCGAGCAGTCCTCTGTGATAAACCCTGGGGATGTTTTCATCCTACCCAAAAACTGCCTCCTAGGCTTCTGGTCTCTTCACAGAGAGTCACAGGGCCTTGAAGAAATGTTAGCAACCATCCTCCACCGTGAGCACCACAAACTGTGACCCCATATTTACCAACGCAAGCCAGGAGCCTAAATTTGGCTTGAACTTGCCTCGAGTCTTTTCTAGGGCTTCCCTGTGGTCTCGAAACATGACCCATGGCTCCAGAAGCAAGGGCAGACCCTCAGAGGTTCCTGGGCAGACCCAAGGTCCTGACAGACAACCAGAAATCACTCCTAGAGTCTGAGGGATGAGGTCGCTACCTCAGGAAGGTAAGTCCAGACGCTTTAGAATGGAGACACATGGAGATATGGAGGCAGATGAAGGACAGCAACTTGAAGAAACTGGTGTCTGGATCAGGAAACGATGGGAACAGCTAGAGAGCACTGAACGGCAGTGCTGATGGAAAAGAGAACGAGGACTTTCCTGAAGGCCTGATGTGGGCAGTGAGGCAAGTTTCTAATGGAAGCGGGGAAGGAACGGACTGCAATAGATGCTGACGGCTCAGTTTGTTAACCGTGACACCCCATATAACACACAAAGGTAAACTCAAGGCGTGCGTTATGACTGCAGGTTAAATAAGGATTTCTTAAACAAGACAAAACCCAAAACTACCCCCAAACCCCACAAATCACAAAAGAAAAGACTGACAGATCTGACCACATTAAAAAACAAAAACAAAACCTTTTTACACCAAAGGCACATCTGGAAAAAAAAAAAAAAGAGAAACTGGAAGCCACCTGCAGCAGGTAACAAAGGAATATGTTTGAATGTATAAGGAACTCCTACAAACAGGAAAAATAAAATGTAACAGTTTTTAAAATGGGCAAAGGGCAACTGAGAGAAAAGGAAATCCAAATGGACAAAAAATATATGAAGAAACACTCTTCTAGTAATCAGGAAAATGCATATTGAAAGTAATAACATCACATTTCTCCCGTGTGATTGACAAATATTTTAAACTTTACGGATGAGGGACCCCTGGCAGGCATAACAATGGCACCCAGGGGATCCTGGGGAAGATTTCCAGGTTCTATCACAGGACTGCCTTTGGCTCTGTGTTCTGTTCTGGTATTTTTTTAAAAATCAACTTACGGCTATGAAATCTGCACAAAATTCTGCACTCCAGTGACTGGTTAGGATATTGAAACATAAAGCAAATACGAACGTTTTTCATTTAGAGTGTGGTGTTGGAGAAGACTCTTGAGAGTCCCTTGGACTGCAAGGAGATCCAACCAGTCCATTCTAAAGGAGATCAGTCCTGGGTATTCATTGGAAGGACTGATGGTGAAGCTGAAACTCCAATACTTTGGCCACCTGATGCAAAGAGCTGACTCATTTGAAAAGACCTTGATGCTGGGAAAGATTGAGGGCAGGAGAAGGGGACGATAGAGGATGAGATGGTGGGATGGCATCACCAACTCAATGGACATGGGTTTGGGTAAACTCCTGGAGGTGGAGGTGGACAGGGAGGCCTGATGTGCTGCGATTCATGGGGTCGCAAAGAGTCGGACAGGACTGAGCGACTGAACTGAAATGAATACGATAAAATTTGTCGAGGATAAAAAGCGTTTTAAGATTTTTTAAAAAAATCAAATGCACAACAAAGAATGGCATTCAGGGTTTTGGGTCACTTGCTAAAGAAACCCTACCAAGTCAAGATTTCCCCCAGTGGGAGATGAGCAAGATGACTGGGAAAGTTTAGAAGTCAAATTGCAAAGAGGAACAGCCAAAAGAGCTAGTGATAATGATCCTTTGAGAAAAGAAAGGAAAAAACAACTATATTAAAATGGGGCAGCTGGGGCTCTTCAAGTATCTAGAGATGACAGGGAGAGGAGTGGGCTTGTTCTCTGTTGCTGCTCCTTAAGGGAGTGCGTGCATGCGTACTCAGTTGCTTTAGTCGTGTCTAACTCTCTGTGATCCAATGGACTATAGCCTGCCATGCTTCCCTGTCCATGAGATTTCCCAGGCAAGAATACTAGAGTGGGTTACCATGCCCTCCTCCAGGGGATCTCCCTGACCTAGGGATTGAACCCAGATCTCCTGCACTGCTGGCAGATTCTTTACCACTGAGCCACCAGGGAAGACCACCCCCTCCTTAAGGGAGCCCCAGAACCAAAGGGTACAAATTTCAAGATGACAGATGTCAGTTGAACACAGGGGGAAAAAACGAGAACAAACTCTAGAAGAAGAGGGAAAAAAAGGACTCTGGCATGTTTACACACAGAATACATGAACTGTCTTGGGCTTTATAAAGGGTCTTCCTGATCAAAGTGAACTGAAATGGAAGATCTTGCCAGGCACTTTCAATTTTTAAATTCCACGACAGCAGCAGGAGAGATGATGTCGATAGCAAGGAAACCCTATAGCCGCTCATCAGCTGGTTTTTACTATTTTCTAAGTGAAAATGGATATTAAATTGCAGCGAAACATGACTTTTCCCAACCAATCTCTTTTTGCTTTACATCAACTAGAAGAGATAAGAGCCAATAAAGTGATACCAATCTCCACACGCCAGGCCTGAGGAAATAAATGAAAACAACAGAGAAAGGATGAATGGCAGTGCGAGAACTACCATATGCAAAGTGGCAAATCTGTTTTACATGGAACTGGGAATCCAGACAACACATTTGAAGCCAATAAGAACAGCTGATATGCAAATCTGACATGGGAATGTGGACACTAGAAATCAGAAGTCCTAGCCTTGACTAGTGTGGGGTTCATGGTGGGAGTGGGTGAAAACACAGCCAAGCAGATACTCAGTAGCAAATAAACAACTGTCAACGTTGCTGAGTTTTTTTTTTAATGTCTGTAGATCTAGGAAGAAATTTTTTTAAAAATAAAGCTTATTTGGCTGCGTCAAGTCTTGGTTGCATGGGCTCACAGACCTTCCAATTATGAAGTGTGGGCTTAGCTGCTCCACAGCACGTGGCATCTTGGTGCCCCAACCAGAGATCGAACCCACATCCCCGGCATTGCAAGGCAGACTCTAAATCACTGGACCACCAGGGAGGTCCCTAGGAAGAATTTTAAAACAGAACTGCTTTTTAAAAGTCCATGGAGGGACTTTCCTGGTAGTTCAGTGGCTAAGATGCCACGCTCCCCAGTGCAGGAGGCCGGAGTTTGATCCCTGGCCAGAGACCTAGATCTCACATGCTGCAACTAAGAGTTCACACAACTAAGAGTTTACATGCAGCAACGAAGATCGAAGAGCCCATGTGCACAACCAAATTTAAAAAAAAAAATTTTTTTTTAAGTCCATGGAACTACCTGACCCCCATCATATACACCCACTTTGCACACATACTGTTTCTGCCTAACTTGAGCAGGAAACAGGGTTTTAGAGTTAAAAGATGTGAGTTGAAGTTAAAGTTCCACTATGCAGTAGCTGAGGGGCACTGAACAAGTTCATTTAATTCCTTGGTGCCTTAGTGTTCTCAACTCTAAAATGGGGCACTGATAATCATAATTATTTAAGGGGTCATAGATCCAAAGGCAATATGAAACTGCTGCGGTAAACCACATAGCACCATAGGGAAGTCTGTTGTTTTTACTTTGCTTGGTTTATTTAAAAGTAGTGGAACCATCTGGGCACTTTCACCTCACCCACTTTGCCTTCACTATATTTAGCCTCTCATCAGAAGGCAAAATCAAAAAAAAAAAAAAAAGGAAAAACTGGTCTTGAGATAAGGTAACAGTCTTTAAACCCAGCTGTTCATCAAAATCACCTGGAGAGCTTGTTAAAAATAGAGCTTCTTGTGCTCGAAACCTATTGAATCAGAATCTCTAGTGATAATAAGGTCCAGGGCACTGAATGATCCTGGACAAATATGGGCACCTTTACAAGCACTGTGATCTCAAAAATAGAAGCCTGGCTATTAGCTCCTCTATAAAGTTCACCCTAACACAGTATTATTTAAGTGTAAAATGTTTACCCTGCTTTTCATCTGTTTTTTTTCCCCCAATGTTCAGGCATTTTCAAGATAAATGCAACTTTAAAATGCTGATGTAATTCCAATGTACTTTCAGGGACACAGCAAGAGATAACCACAAACTGGTTTCAAAGTTCCAGTAAAATTAATATGCTCAGTTACTGTTGTATCAGTTCAGCTGCAATCATTAATTTCTGCAACTCCAAAAGTCAACTGCAGATATGCACAGGATTCTGTTTACTTTTTAAGACAATCACCAGTGTTATGGAACTGAAAGGAGACTTACAGTTTAATCAGCCCCAGACTTTTATTTTATAGGTGAGGAAAACAAGGTGATGAGGTCTAGAACCAGAATCCTCAGTCCTGTTTCAGTCCTTGAGGGGAAAGGAGGCAGATCAGAACATACTGCGCCACTAATAATAATCATGAGGATACTGATGAATACACTGCAGCACAAACCAATTTCCGGAGGGCAGGGCTGTACTGTCTGCACTGGGAACAGTGCCTAACACAGAGCAGGTGGTCAACCGATACTCACCGAATAAACGAATGACTACATAGTAGAAGGCCTAGCAGTGGCCGGTCAAATCTTGTCCCTTGTCTGTTTTTGTAAATCACATCCATTTGTTTACACACTGTCTACAGGCTGCTTGTGCACTAATAATAGCTGAGCTTAATAGCTGCCACAGAGACCATATGGCCTGTAAGACCTAAAATATTTACCATCTGGCTCTTGACAGGAAAAGTTGGTGAGCTCTGCTATAGAGTTTAAGGGTCTACAGAGCTAGAGGGTAGGTCGTTGGAGGCCTGCATAGGTAAGGAGTTCATCTATGCTCCACAAATCTTGTTTGGGACACCGTTTAGAATTCCTCCTCTAAGTTGACATATAATTGAGCTTCTGAGTTTACTCTGTGATCAGCTACCTGCTGCACCAGTAACAGGTAGCATGAGACACTATGAACAAAATTATTCTTAAAAATAACCTGGGTTGCAAGCTCCTTAGGACTATCCTTTAACCAAATTAGCTAACCAGATGAGACTGTACACAAGATCAATTTCAAAGCACTACTCAGTCCACTAAGCCTGGTTATTGTAAAAGATCTGCCCTTTCTTAGTAACATGGGCACAATTTCCTGGTTCATTTCTTTTCCAATTGACTCACAGATCCAGTTTTTAAAGTCCCTTGTCTGTTTTTGTCCCTTGTCTGTTCTTCCTATAATTTTTACATGAGAATAGGGCTCATATAATAGTGTAAGACCAATTCTGTCATTTCAATACTATTACAAAGTAGGCTGGAGAAGGCAATGGCACCCCACTCCAGTACTCTTGCCTGGAAAATCCCATGGACGGAGGAGCCTGGTGGGCTGCAGTCCATGGGGTCGCAAAGAGTCGGACACGACTGAGCGACTTCACTCTCACTTTTCACTTTCCTGCACTGGAGAAGGAAATGGCAACCCACTCCTGTGTTCTTGCCTGGAGAATCCCAGGGACAGGGGAGCCTGCTGGGCTGCTGTCTATGGGGTCGCACAGAGTCGGACACAACTGAAGCGACTTAGCAGCAGCAGCAGCAGCAGCAGCACAAAGTAGGCTCTCCATTTTCACCTGCCCAAACCAAACGCTGAATCAATAAAGTAAAAGGAAGTAGAAAATAAAACAGTAACTTAATGAAACATAAATGAAACGCAAAAGTAGAAAATGAAACAAGAGGATCATCTCCCTCTTATTCTAGTGCTCTAAAGTATTTCTTTTATTGTGAATTCATTAAGGGAGGTGGGTTCCCAGTTTCTTTCTTTCCCGGGCCTTAGGGGTGTGATTTTAAGAATTTTCATCAGCACAAAACTACACTGTAAGTTGAAAGGTGTCAGAACAGGACAGGGATAAGTAGGTATATATTCCGAAAAAAATCTGAAAAGAGAGACTCATACAGACATTTGTATACCAGTGTTCTCAGCAGTATTACTTACAATAGTCAAAAGGTGGAACCAACCCAAGTGCCCATCAGTAGAGAAATGTTTAACAAAACTGTGTGTGTGTGTGTGTGTGTGTGTGTGTGTGTAACTCTGCAAAAGAATATTATCCAGCCATAAAAGGAGCAACAGATACATGCTATGACACAGACGAACCTTGGAAACCTTATGCTAAATGAAATAAGGCAGACATGAAAGGACAAATATATTATTCTACTATATGAGATAGATATCTAGAATAGGAAAATTCACAAACAGAAAGTAGAACAGGTTACCAGGGACCTGGGGAGAATTGGGGAAGTACTGCTTAATGGGTACATGAGTTTCTGTTTGGGATAATGAAAAAGTTCACGAAACAGATAACAATGGTTACACAACACTGTGAATGTACTTAATGCCACTGAGATGTATGCTCAGAAATGAGTACCATTTTAAATAGTAAATTACATGATACTGGTAACTTAATTCAAAAATAAATGGTTAGCTTTAAAAAGCTAAACTTCATGTTATTTACGTTTGACCATAATAAAAGATAACTCCTAAAAAATTTCCTCCCAAACAGGATAGGTATGACCTTATTTCCCTATTCAATTATATATTTCGGCAAAGTCCAAAAACGCAGGGCAGTTTGAATAAGGAACACTACCAAGGAATTTTATGAGACGCTAAACCAAAATTCAACTTCCTTAAAGGTAACCTGGAACCAGATATTTGGAGCAATTTCTTTTATCAGAAAAATATGGTCTTTTGGTGTACACCGAAATCGAATAAAAGAGAAAATAAAAATCACAGCGTAGTAGCAACAAGGTTTGGGCCAATCAAAAGAAAGAACTAATATCATTTAGGGGCTGTGAGTCATTAATTAAACGTTTTCTGATGACCTTAGACCAGTGATGGATCCTTCTAAGTTGCTTAAGGAGATCCTGTTGGTAATGTTCATTTACCGTCCATCTCATGGTACCCCATGTTAGACCTTTTTTCGAACACCCTGGCTCTCCAACTAAACCGTAAACGCCTACGTGCAGGGGCCCTCAGTCCCCACCGGTTCTAGCAATCCGGACTACAGAGTTGGCTGGAGCTGGACGATGTGAGACTTTCCCTTCACCTAGTCTACCCAACAGCTAGTCACGGCCTTGGAGATCCCGGAAGGCATCCGGCCCAATGTCGCCGGCACCAGGTCGGACCCTCCGGCCGCCGCAGACCTGGGCATCACGGCCAAAGACTGAGCCCTTCCGAGCTGGTCCCACGGCAGCGCCCGGACGGAAGGACTAGGCCTCCATTCTGGCAGACGACCGAGGCCCCAGCCCAGGGGTCTAGGGCTCGCCCAGCCTGGCTTCGTCCCAGCCCGTGCCCGCCGCGTCCCTCACTTGTGCGTTTGCTGGTACAGCGGCTCCATGTTGCCGGCCCCGCCGGGTCCCGCTCCGGCTTCCACGAAACACGTCCTCACAGCCCCCCTTCCGGCTTCCGGCTTCCGGTCACAGGACCCTCCTCCCCTGCCCGCTAGGGCTGTCCCAACGCGCGCCACCCTGGTGGCGCCTGCGAGAAGGGAGAAAGGGAACGAGTAAGGAGGCCTGAAGAAGGCTAAGTGTAATCAGAGGTTCTGCCTCAGATGAGGGACGAGGAGGTATAGGTTTTGGCAAGAGACTGTCTGCAGCTTCGAGTCAGGCATTGGTAAGGGCAGTCTCAGTGTATCGGCTTGGGGTCCTCCGAGCAAGGTTGGAGGTCAGCGGACCACAGCTTTTCTTTGCTGGAGACAGGCTGGAGGGTTGCTGCTTGGCTTCGCGTTAAACTATTTAATTGTGTGTCTGGAGATTTCTCTTTTCGCTGGAATCTCTGGTGCAAGCATCTGCTGTCTTGCCTCCCCCCATCCCCCCCATTCATCTAATAAAACCCGGAGTAAATGAGCGGTTACCATGTATCGCATATGCTGTGGGGCAAACCGGTTCTTCTTGTCTTCAAAGAGGTCTCCGTATAGGAAAGGAAATAAGATGTGTGCACAAATAAACGTCTAAGGGTAGACGGTCTAAAGAGATCAAGCGAGTTAGAGTTGGCTCCAATGGGAGATTCAGGAAAGACAATGTAGGGGGTGATATGTGACTTAGGACTTGAAGGATTTGGACACTTGAAGGATTCGGACACCACGTAGACCTAATCTGTTTCCATCCTCCCATACTTATCTACAGTTCCTCCCAAGGGAGGTGATGTTCCTCTTCCTTTGACAAGTTGATGCTTCTATTTTCCTGTATCCTGGATCCCACCCAGTTTTGTGTCCCAAGAGACTGTCCACCCATGTACATTCTTTCCTTAACACTTGCCCATTTATTCTAATATTTATTTCTTAATGATTACCTACTGTTACCAGGCACAGATATTGGGGCGGGGGATGGAAGACAAGTAAGACACTATCCTAAAAAAGCAGATTAGAATGATCCCAGTCACTCAAGGAAGACTTAGAAAAAATTAAAACTAGCATTCCAAAGTGTAGGACCCCCTGAGATCCAGGGACTTTGCTTGCCTAGGCCCCTAGGATAATGTGTGGTAGAATAAAGAGGGTTTCTTTTTTTTTTTTTGCTACTGTAAAGGAAAAAATTGATTAAAAGGTGGAGTCTAATTCTTCTGAGTGACTTCCTTGACCAACAGAATGTAGTAAAAGAGAAATTCTAGGATTTCCAAGGTCAAGTCATAGGAAGCCTGGCAGCTTCTACTCACCCCTTTAAAGGAGCACTCACTTTGGTGATCCTGAGCCACCTTGGTAAAAGTTTGACTCCCCTGAGGCCATCATGCTGAAAAAGCCATGTCTATATGTAGTCTAGTCAACATGCCCGGCTGAGCCCAATCTTTCAGCAAAGGCGCCAGACCTGTAAGTGAAACTATCTTGTCCCCTCAATAGTAGTCTGTTCATGAGCTGACTCCTACCTAATGACCTCTATAGACCTCTGTAGACTTCACATGGAACAGAAGAACTGCCCAACTGAGGCTATGCCTGAATTCCTGAACAGGAAATCAAGAGATAAAGTAAAACTGGTGATATTTTAAGCCACTGAGTTTCGGGGTTGTTTGTTTTTCAGGAAGAGAGGCTCGACCTCAAAAAGTTTGTCAGCCAGTTAGAGAGGGTACAGGGATTATGGAAAGGTAACAGTGCAAGACAATGTATGAATGTGTAATGAGTAGTGAAGACAATCAGGTATGTCATAATGTAGAGAAGGAAGAGATTCCTTTCGGTTCGATGATGAAGGAAGACTTTCCAGAATAGATGAGATTTCAGTTGAACCTTGAAGTACAAGAAGGATTCAGATGTTTGGAGAAGCAGGCATAGAGGGCTCTTGGCAAGCAGAGAAGTAAAGTTCAAAAGCTGTAGGTAGTCCCAGGCAGTCTGTGTGGTTCCTCTTGGCTAGAGCAGAGAAAGATGCTGCAGACAGGAAAGACGTTTTGCTTCCATCTTGTGGAACATCTGGAGGGCTTTGAGCCTTGGGAGAAAATGAAAGTGAAAGTGTTAGTTGCTCAGTCATGTCCAACTCTTTGCAACTGCATGGACTGTAGCCCATCAGGCTCCTCTGTCCATGGAATTCTCCAGACAAGAATACTAGAGTGGGTTGCCATTCCCTTCTCCAGGGATCTTCCTGAGCCAGGGGTCAAACCCAGGTCTCCTGCATTGCAGTCAGATTCTTTACCATCTGAGCCACCAGGGGAGCCTTGGGTAATGGAATAAGATAATATTTCAGAAAAATCAGTATGATGACTTCATGCTCTCTCCTTTTATCTGAACTTTAAGAGGTGTCCTACTGTTCTACAGCTCCAGAATTTGGTAAACTAGTCTACGATCACCCTGTTTGTTCCCTTCGTGGTGTGATATAACTTCAATACTCTATTGAAGTTTGTGTATCTGTTTATTTATTTAGGCTGTGCTGCACACGTGCTCCTTTCTAGCTGTGGTGTGTGAGCTTCTTATTGTGGTGGCTTCTCTCATTGCAGAGCACAGGCTCTCGGCACACCGGCTTTAGTAGTTGCATGCCGGGTCAGTAGGTGTGGTGCACAGGCTTAGTTGCTCTCTGGCATGTGGGATCTTTCCGGACCAGGGATCGAATCTGTGTCCTGTGCATTGGCAGGCAGATTCTTAACCCCTGGACCACCAGGGGAGTCCGTGAAGAATATTTTTGATCTGTCCAATTTGATGAAACGTAATTATTTTCTCAGAAACCATGAATCTGTTGTGTCTCGCTGGTCAATTAGATGGAATAGAACAGCTCTGTTATCCTTTTTATCAAACCATCCCTGCTCCCTATACTCCCCCTACTCTGGTCTCTACCCTGCTCCTAGTGTTCCTTCTGATCTTCTTGTCTCCTAAGCCCCCTTCCCCCTGCTGTCTATCTCACCTGTACCAATATTCATTCAGCACCTCACACAATTAGCACCAGCTTTGAATGTCTCACTTACCAAACCTAAGAGCCTGTTGAGAGGCCTTCATTTCCCTTCCCTTTCCAATCATTCTCTTCAGTGTTGAGCCTTTTGATAGCTCCCTGGTGCCTCAGGAACACCGCAATAAATTCTTACCTTGGCAGACAGAGCCCTGCTTACTGGTTACATCTATGGCCACGTTCCCCATCCTGACTACAGTAATTGTAGTTCTCCCCTGAAGTGCCTTTGTGTCCTCTGGCCTTTGCACGCACTGTTCCCTATGCTTCAAACACCCTTCCTTCTGCCTCAAGCCTGATGAAATCATTCAAGTTTCATTCTGGTTTCACCTCTCTTGGGGAGTGCCCCTGACACCTGTGCTGGATCAGGACTCTTCCCCTGTACTCCTGTGGCACCTGGTGCTCTTTCTCAGCACTTTTCACATGTATCTCAATTCTCTGCCCACCAGCCCAAGGGCAGGAGTTGTGTCTTTCATCCTTGTATCTTCCTAGAATCAAATCAATAACTGGCATAAGGTGCATGCATGCTCAGTCGTGTCCAACTGTTTGTGACCACATGGATTGTAGCCCGCCAGGCTCCTCTGTCCATGGGCTTTCTTAGGCAAGAATTCTGGAGTGGGTTGCCATATCCTTCTCCAGGGGATCTTCCCTACCCAGGGATCAAACCCACACGTGCTGCATGAGCAAGCAGATTCTTTACCACTGAGCCACATGAGAAGCCCTGACTGCTATAAGGTAGGTGCTTGTTAATGTTAATACCTTGAAATAAACTCCATTTAATCAACTCATTCTTCTAATTATGGGCTTTCCTGGTGGCTCAGATGGTAAAGTGTCTGCCTGCAATGCAGAAGACCTGGGTTTGATCCCTGGGTCAGGAAGATCCCCTGGAGAAAGACATGGCAACCCACACCAGTATTCTTGCCTGGAAAATCCCATGGATGGAGGAGCCTGGTAGGCTACAGTCCATGGGGTTGCAAAGAGTCAGACATGACTAGAGACGTCACGTCTCCTATTTATTCCATCTGCCTGCCATTTCAGAAGCTCAGAATTGTCTGAAAGTTGACTTTTAGGCAATTATAAACAGTCTGCCCCAGAGGAGCCATTCCTGCTGAAAGACTCATCACTTGAAATTGGTGCAGAGTACTAAACAAAATACCTCCTCTTAAGGCACTTTCACAACAGTTTCTCATTCTGTGCTTGTCACCACCCGGTTGGAGGCAGGACAGGCATCACCATCCTGGTTTTCTAGACAAGCATCTTGAGCTTCAGAGGTTAAGTTGCTTGCCTAAACTGACTGTGGGAGAGGGGAACTAGGTCCAGGCTGTGGTCTCACACTGCCCTCCAAGCTCTGTCACTCTGCCTTTTTGACTCAAAGAGGGCCTTGCACAGATAAGTAAAACACCTCTGAAGGATTCTGCTTTGGACAGCAACAAAACCCTAGTCACCACCCCCTCAAAGCCGGAGAAACATAATCTCATCGCCTCTGGGTTTTCTCCCCAGCCCCTTCGATTAAAGCTGAGCAGACAGGATGACATTTCTGAATTCAGAAGCTGCAGAGAGTTGAGAAAAACAAGCATCTGCGGCCCCTTCCAGGACCCACCAGGTGGAGGAGATGTTGCCCCGGGTCCTATAGGAGGTGGGGAGAGTTCTCCAGGAAGCTGCCCTACAGAGAGAGTCCATCAGCAAATTGTCTCCTGTAGCCATAACAGCCAGGAGCAAGGTTGAGGGGAGTGGGGTTTGGTCCTAGGAGAGCCACTGTATTGTAAACAGGATAAAAGGGGCTGCAAAGCCCCACTTATCACTGACTAATGTGCCCCCAGGTCATTGGGGAGCTGGACCCCCACCAGCAGCCCTGAGGGAGTGAAAGAGAATTCCCGATTAACCCCATCACCTGTGAGTGGAGCCGGGGCAAAGGTCTGCCTTTCCTCTTACTAAGTGATTTCCGTGGTGGCATTCGTGGAGCTCTACATGGTTTCTAGGAAGCCCCTTCCGAGACTGGAGAAACGTCTTCTGAGCCCCATGCTCTCAGGGGCCACCTGGAGCAGGGTGCATGTGGGGGCATCTTTGGAAGGTGAGGAAGTCAGAGGAAGGCAGAGGTAGCTGGAGGCTGGGAGCAGTTTCAGGGGAGAGTGGTGGTCTCTTTGCCACTGTGGGGGAGAAGGAGACTTGGGGATCAGCACATGGAGCAATGGGTTGGCTTAATTTAGACTTGAGAGATTGACCAAGGGCTTGGTCTCTCTGGGCTGTAAGGATTTCATTCATTCCTTACAACCCCTTTTGTGTGCAGGTATCTTAAGTCATAGAGGAGAAAACTGAGGTTCAGAGAGGTTAAGTGTCCAAAGTAAACAGTAGGTAAGTGACCAGCTGAGACCTGAACTCAGGCCCTGCATCACTGACTCTCAGTGAGGGCACTTCAGTGTTGGTTGGACCTGATGTACCGCCTCCACGTTTAAGTGTGAAGACTTCCAAGGGATGCTTAGATGAAGTGAGTTCACCTTTCCTCTGAACGTACTCTGCCCCTCCAGGGAGCCTTCCTTGGTTTCTGCCTCTTCTTTTCAGACCCCCATTTTCCTGGACCCTTGAGCATGGGATAGAAAAAGTTAAGAGTTTGATACAGAAAGCCCAAGTTTGATTTTCCAGCTCAGATGACCTTTTGGCCAAATCAATCAATTCCTCTGAGCCTCAGTTTCTTTATCTCTTAGCTGGGGACACTAATATCCACCCTTGGTATTTCACCAGGTAGAAGGAGGATGAAATGAGATGGGCTGTGCACACGGTTTGAGTGTTAATTTCACGGTGATTGTTGTGGAACTTCCTGAGTGAATTTCTTGCCTCCAGTTTTCACCCCCTTGCCCACCTGCCTCTCCAGGAATATCGCCTTCAGATTCACCTGCTTAAAATATAACCTTGTGCATGTCTCCTACTCAGGAACCATCAGTGATGCCCTGCTACTTCTTCCTGGATCTGGTGCTTACCTTTCAGAACTGGCTTACCTCCCACTCCCAAACCTGAAGCCTCTGCTCCCCTGCCCCACCTTGGGCTCAAGTCACGGATCCTACTTGGGGTGTCTAAACATTCTCTGTGTTCTCATACCTGTGGGCCTGGGCTGGCTCCTTGAAGAGATTTGTCCGCTCTTCCCAGTTGGCTCAACTCCCAACTACTCCTCCGGCAGGCTTCCTGACCACCCATCCTGTCTCACCCTCTCCACCCTCTTGTCTTTATCATTCTCTGTGACTTCGTATTCAGCTCCTGGGAGTGTTGGCTTTTCATGTCTCGACATTAGATCATAAACTTCTTGAGGACAAAGACCTGCTTGTGTCTTTCAATTAAGGTGCTCAACTGATCTAGGCTAGAGAGACAGCGGGCTAAAGAGGATGTCCTCAGGAATTCTACAAGTCAAGAGTGAGTGGCCTACCTGACCCAGGAGCCCCTTGAGCAGTGGTGCTTTGAGAATCTGGCTTCCTGGAGGGCTCAAGGTGCATCTGTGAGTTGGCTCGAGACATGGCAGGCCAGGTAGAGGTGGGGGTTGTTTCTGCCAGGTGGCCATTTTGTGGGACCTGGCCAAGAGGACCAGCCTAGACCTCTATTCTACAGCCCCACAGGGCTTGCCCTGAGCATACAGGAGCCTCTGTGTCATGCCCTTTCATATCCATCATTCAGTGAGTCCTCAGGGTTTCAGGGGTGGAGTAGGAAGCAGGAATAGATAATCAATGAACTGATGACCATTCAGCCTGCTTATCTTCCTAGAGAGAAACCAAGGCCCCAAGACAGGTGTGACCTGCCCACATCACACAGAGGTCAAAGCCCAGCTGGGGTTGGAACTTGCAAGTCCTGACTCCAACTCCCGATCTCACACTAGCTCCCGGGCAACACACACAGGTCAAGGCCCTGCAGACAGAGATTCCAGAAGTAAAGTCCTGGGAACCAGCCCCCCTCCATCGCAATTGCACTCAACCTGCAAGGAAGTGGAGTAGGCCCACCCAGATGGAAAAGTTTCCAAGAAGGAATCTCTAAGCCCGTCTCCAATGCCCCCAAACCTTCCACACCTTGGTTCATCCTATCGGGTTTTTTTTCTCCCCTTGAAAGGAAAGTGGAGTCACTGTAGCCCAAGCCACTAGGTCCAGGGCTACCCTGTCCAGTACACTAGCTACACATGGCTATTGGGCATTTGAAGTGTGGTCCGCGCAAAGCATCTTGTGCTGTAAGTGTAGGATATCAACTGGCTTTCAGAAACTTAGTACAAAACAATGCCAAGTACTGCAATACTTTTTTACATTGATTCATGTTGAAATGATAGTTTTGGGTGTCTCGGTTTCAATAAAATATACTATTAAAATGAACTTGACCTGTTTCTTTTTCCTTCTTTATTATCACTTCTAGACTATTTAAATATGTAGGGACCTGGTAGTCCAGTGGCTAAGACTCCATGCTCCCAATGCAGGGGGCTTGGGTTTGATCTCTGGTTATAGAACTATTTCCCATATGCCGCAATTAAGAAAAAAACAAAGATCCTGTATAATCAACTAAGGGTTTCTGTGGTGGCTCAGTGATAAAGAATCCAACTGCCAATGCAGGAGATGTGGGTTTGATCCCTGGATTGGGAAGATCCCTTGGAGAATGAAATGGCAACCCACTCCAGTATTCTTGCCTAGAGAATTCCATGGACAGACGAGACTGGCGGGCTACAGTCCATGGGATCACAAAAGAGTCATTCACGACTTAGCGACTAAACAACAACAGGATCAGCTAAAGGTCTCAAATGCTGCAACAAAGATGGGAGATCCTGTGTGCCTCAGCTAAGACCTGGCACAGCAAATAAATGAATCGAATAAATTAATATTTAAAAACCTCACGATGTAGCCCACATTTGCAGTTTGTGCCGCGTTTCCATTGGACAGCGCTGATCTAGAGGGTGCCCTTTGGCTTCCCTAGGAGACTGCAGGCTCCTGAGGGCAGAGAGCTGATTTGGTAGTTCGTCTACACAACACACCCCCTCCCAGCCTGGCATCCCAGGCCTGGCATACGCTGATGCACAGATTGGGTCCCCAGTTCTCCAGAGCGGACACCCCTCCATATGGGCTCCTCTGAGGTCCCCTAGATCCAGAGAATCTCAGAGATGGGGTATGAGGGCAGTCAAGGCAGGCTTCCTGGTGGAGGTGAAGGGGGCTTCAGGACAGGATGAGGCAAGCCAGGCACACAATGTAAGGGGGCACTCACTCTCAGGGTGGGGCAGGAATGACCCCAGGAACCCTGCTTGCCACTCGCCCTGCTCCCAGCTCTGTCAGGCTCCAACATGGTCCCTCCAGGAGGACCCGAGTGGGATTGCCACAGAGGTCTGCAGCTGAGCTCCCTGCAGTCCCACGGTGGTCCTAATAGCCCCCATCTCCCAAGGGCAAAACCTCGCTCAACAGCCACCTCCCTCCCTGGCCTCAAAGAAGCTGGATTAAGCCTGGGCTCCTCAGTAGCCAGGGCCTCCTTGTCCTACCTCAGTGTCTTCAGGAGACAAGCTGCATTAATGGTGATAATTTTGCAGCTTTGAAAGGGAAGCACCCAAAACCCAGAGGCTTGGGGCTGGAGGAGCCCTCTGAGGAGAGGGCCAGACGGCAGGCGTCCCTCAGAGGCCTCAGTCCTGCTGCAGGCCATGCGGCCAACGTGTCCCGACACCGACAGGCCTCCTCGCACAAGCCAGACCTCACAGAGTGAGGAGGGGAAGAGGGGGCTCGACAGGAGGGTTGGGGGCTCATCCATCAAGAACCGTCAAACAGCGGGGCCACAGGCCTGCCTGAACATTTGGCTTTTTTAAAGGGGCCTTCTGCAGCTCCCCCCCACACCTCCCAAACCTTAGCCTCCTGGAATCAAGCACATTCCACTGGTGGGGGATTAAGGGGTCGGGCAACCCAGGCTGGGCTGCCCCCACCCCACTCCTTCCTGCTCACCCACAGAGCAGGGACCCATCTCCTGTCCCCCTCCCCCCAAGCCAGAGCTGCGGTTAAGGGGCCCAGGGCAAGATCGAAATTGGTGGGGCCTTGTTGTCTGCCCCTGCTTTTAAGAAAATAGCACACAAATTGAGAGGTGATCTTGACTCTCTTTTCTTTTTTTAAATCAGGAGAGTTGACTGGCACTGGGTGGCAGGGGCGGGAGTTTCTCCAAACCCTTGTTCAGGCCAAGTGAGTGAGAACGGTCCCTCAGATGAGAGAGCAAAGGACCACCAACCTAACATCTGCACCTGGGTCGCCCTCCTGACGCTCCAGGCGTCAGCTGGCCTGCCTGGCCAGAGCCTGCTTGGCGGGTGAGACAAGAGGATGGACTTCCCTTCTCTCCTTTCTTCCTAATGAGCCCCTGACTGGGGGACTGTAGTCCTGACTACAGCAGGGCCAAGAAACACCACCCCCCTAGCCTTGCCAGTTGCTCACTGAAGCATCAGAAAGGCCTAGGTTCAAATCCTGACCCAACCCCCTCCTGCTCCTTGAATTCTCTGAGCCCCATTTCCTTAGTAGTGCTCCTAGTGAGCTACTGGTATAGTGGAAAGTTATCTGGCTTTGCAACCAGAGAGATGTGCATTGGGCCAGTGGCTAGCTGTGCATCCTTGGATAAGTCACTTGACTACTCTGATCTTCATTTTCCTTAAGAGAGTTTTGCAAGAATTCAGTGAAATCACACATTTGAAAGTAACTGGGGCACAGAGTGAGGGTGGAAGGGAGCTCAAGAGGGAGGGGATATACATATCAATTCAGTTCAGTTCAGTCACTCAGTCACGTCCCACACTTTGCGACCCCATGGACAGCAGCATGCTGGGCCTCCCTGTCCATCGCCAACTCCCGGAGTTTACTCAAACTCATGTCCATTGAGTCAGTGATGCCATTCAACCATCTCATCCTCTGTCATCTCCTTCTTCTCCTGCCCTCAATCTTTCTCAGCATCAGGGTCTTTTCAAATGAGTCAGCTCTTTGCATCAGGTGGCCAAAGTATTGGAGTTTCAGCTTCAACATTAGTCCTTCCAATGAATATTCAGGACTGATCTCCTTTAGGATGGACTGGTTGGATCTCCTTGCAGCCCAAGGGACTCTCAAGAGTCTTCTCCAACACCACAGTTCAAAAAGCATCAATTCTTCAGTGCTCAGCTTTCTTTATAGTTCACCTCTCACATCCATACGTGACTACTATAAAAACCATAGCCTTGACTAGACGGACCTTTGTTGGCAAAGTAGTGTCTCTGCTTTTTAATAAGCTGTCTAGGTTGGTCATAATTTTTCTTCCAAGGGTAAGTGTCTTTTTATTTCATGGCTGCAGTCACCATCTGCAGTGATTTTGGAGCCCCCCAAAATAAAGTCTGACACTATTTCCATTGTTTCTCCATCTATTTGCCATGAAGTGATGGGACCAGGTGCCATGATCTTTGTTTTCTGAATGTTGAGTTTTAAGCCAACTTTTTCACTCTCTTCTTTCACTTTGATCAAGAGGCTCTTTAGTTTTTCTTCACTTTCTGCCATAACGGTGGTGTCATCTGCATATCTGAGGTTATTGATATTTCTCCTGGCAATCTTGATTCCAGCTTGTGCTTCATCCAGCCCAGGGTTTCTCATGGTGTATTCCCTGGTGGCTCAGATGGTAAAGCGTCTGTCTACAATGCGGGAGATCCAGGTTCGAGCCCTGGGTTGGGAAGATCCCCTGGAGAAGGAAATGGCAATCCACTCCAGTACTATTGCCTGGAAAATCCCATGGACAGAGAAGCCTGGTAGGCTACAGCCTGTGGGGTCACAAAGAGTCGGACACGACTGAACAACTACACTACTC
Source organism: Capricornis sumatraensis (assembly GCF_032405125.1). Classification (NCBI taxonomy): domain Eukaryota; kingdom Metazoa; phylum Chordata; class Mammalia; order Artiodactyla; family Bovidae; genus Capricornis; species Capricornis sumatraensis. The sequence goes on from NC_091076.1 coordinate 95,430,873, forward strand.
CGCATATAAGTTAAATAAGCAGGGTGACAATATAGAGCCTTGACGTATTCCTTTTCCTATTTGGATCCAGTCTGTTGTTCCATGTCCAGTTCTAACTGTTGCTTCCTGACATGCATACAGATTTCTCAAGAGGCAGGTCAGGTGGTCTGGTATTCCCATCTCTTTCAGAATTTTCTACAGTTTATTGTGATCCACACAGTCAAAGGCTATGGCATAGTCAATAAAGCAGAAATAAATGTTTTTCTAGAACTCTCTTGCTTTTTCGATGATCCAGCAGATGTTGACAATTTGATCTCTGGTTCCTCTGCCTTTTCTAAATCCAGCTTGAATATCTGGAAGTTCACAGTTCGCATATTGCTGAAGCCTGGCTTGGAGAATTTTGAGCATTGCTTTACTAGCATGTGAGATGAGTGCAATTGTGTGGTAGTTTGAGCATTCTCTGGCCTTGCCTTTCTTTGGGATTGGAATGAAAACTGACCTTTTCCAGTCCTGTGGCCACAGCTGAATTTTCCAAATTTGCTGGCATATTGAGTGCAGCACTTTCACAGCATCATCTTTTAGGATCTGAAATAGCTCCACTGGAATTCCATCACCTCCACTAGCTTTGTTCGTAGTGATGCTTCCTAAGGCCCACTTGACTTCACATTCCAGGATGTCTGGCTCTAGGTGAGTGATCACACCATCGTGATTATCTGAGTTGTGAAGATCTTCTTTGTACAGTTCTTCTGTGTATTCTTGCCACCTCTTCTTAATATCTTCTGCTTCTGTTAGGTCAGTATGTTTTTCAGTATGAAAAGGATATACATATACATACAGCTGATTTACTTTGTTGTATGGCAGAAACTGACACAACAATGTAAAAGAATTATACTCCAATAAAAAAGAATAACATAATATATATATATAAAGAGATTACCTGGCACAATACATAGTGAGTTTTGCCATCAGGTGGAATTCATCCTTCTGCTTCCTGCCCTCCACCTTCCCTTGGTATGTTCACAATATAGGTCTGATCACACTTATCACCCCAACCACAGTGCAGCTGTGGCATAGTTCTACGCTGGGCTCCCATGTGGTGGGCTCCAGGCAGGACCATGTGACAGTACCTAGTACACAGGCAGTGTTCAGGCAATGCTCTTCTTTTTATCCGTTTGAGAGGTAGCATTGCATATTAGCTTAGAACATAACTCTGCAGCCCAAGTTCAAATCCGGGCTCTGCCACTTACTAGCTGGGCAATCTCAGGCCAGTTGCTTAACTTCCCTGTGCCTCAGCCTCCTCATTTGTATAGTGGGCATAATGATACCACCTTCCTCATAGTGTTGTTGTTGAGATTTTTTACAATTTTTTTCTTATGTGGATCATTTTTTTAAGTCTTTATTGAATTTATTACAATATTGCTTTCTGTTTTATGTTTTGCTTTTTTGGCTGTGAGGCATGTGGGATCTTAAGGTCCCCAACCAGGGACTGCCCCTCCTGCGTGAGAAGGCAAAGTCTTAACCACTGGACCACCAGGGAAGTCCCTGTTGTGGGGTTTAAATAGGTAATAATTATAAAAGGCACGCGATACATGCTACAGGGATGTTCTGTCAAATGAAATTTACTGACCCCAGTTCAGGCCTTTTTGCAGAAACTGTCCTATTCAGGGAAGTCCCTTCTGTCCCTGTGTCTGTTTTCTTACAGGATGGAGAGGGAGTCGAGCTCTAGAAGGGGCTAGGTGAAAGCTTTGGCTTGGCCTCAGGTCCTGGCCTCCCACCCCACCCATCAGTGCTGGGCAGAAGCCAGGACCTGCAGCTCCTTCCCTGGGCTGGCGTTCTCCGGAGTAGGGGCTGGGAGGGGCTGGAAAAGCTGCTTCTTGCAATTCAGGAAGAGACCGACAGGCAGGGAAGGCGTTCGTACCCGCCCAGTGGTCAGCACAAAGGTGGCTGCAGGAGGGGCTTCCTCTCCAGGAGGAAGGGAGAAGGTCAGCAGCCTGCATCCGGCCCTGCCCGTTCCTCCCAGCTGCTGTGGAAAGATGTCCTAGCCACCTCGTCATTGCTGGGAGGGGTCTTCCCTTCACACGAGGGCAGGCCCCTTAGAGGACCCTGGTCTGCAGGGCTGGGCACACACAGGCACGCATACACATACACACATACACACACACACACACACACACGCACGCACAGTCCTGGGGTTGTGGGATGAAGCAACCAGTTGTTGACCTGGCCATCTGCTTGACGTTCCCAGGCTGCAAGGCCCCACAACCCGGATGCAAGATATGCTGTTGGGAATGATGGCTCAGCTGTCAGTGCTCATTGCCCAAGAGGTCAAGGTCATGGGTCAATCCTTAGATAGTACCATGGGTTTCCCTCTCTTAGCCACAGATGTCACCCTGCACCAGAGTCTGCTCTCTCACATATGTGCAACAGGTCCAAGAGGGGCCCCCTCAAGACTCAGCAGAAGGAGAAAACTCTCTCCTTGCTACTCCCTACTCTGGCTGGGTGGGTGGTTGTGGGGAGTGGTTATTCCAAGAATCGTCTTCGCAGGAGATGCTGGGATGCAGGCTATCAAGGAAGGTCATCTCACTAGGACCTCTGTGGCTTTGCCCGTTATCCAAGTGGCCATGGAGGCTTTGGGACACCTGGAGACCAGCTCCCAGATCCCAGAGCTGGTTCGTTCGTCCACGAGGGACGGGGTGGGTGGGTCCTGCTCTGCATGTTGAGAGGGGACTCCAAGGAAACACAAGTGCCTCACCTCCATGGGAGAAGCAGAGTTCTGGGGAAAGGGCTCTTTCTGAGATCTTTGCTCCGAAGATCACCATTTTCCTGGCTGCCCCAGGCACAGCTCAGGGCTATGTTTATGTGGAGGCTTTGTGCCGGTCTCCTGAGTTTGAGACATCATGCTTCTTCAATGCCCTCTGAACTTGACTGAGGATAAAACGTGAACTAGAAGAGCAGATGCTAGAATCAAAATGTGGTGAGAGACGGTGAGTTCTATCCATCCGTCTGTCCATCCATCCTTCCATCTGCTGAGCACCTACAATAAGCCAGACTTGGTCTTGGGTGCTGGAGATCCAGAAGTGAAGAAGCCGCGATCCTTGCTTTCAAATTGTTTTCCAGTGAGGAAGACAACATTGATTAGGGTAGAAGTACCTAGAAGCCCTGCCTGAAGTGGCTCAGATAACAAGGAAAACTTATCTCACCTGGGAAGAAGGCCAGAGGGAGGAGGCTCCGGGATTGGTCAATTTAGGGACTCAGTGATGTCACTGAGAACTTGAATTAAAAAAAAATTTTTCCACCTGACTCCCCTCCAAGAGCCAGTCAGTTCACCTCGTGGTGTCAGAATGGCTGCCACACACCCAGGTACTGCAGGCCAATACTGTAAAGCACTGAAGCATAAGCGGAACAGTTTCTTGAGTCCCTTTTCACAAGAGAGGAGACTTTTCCCACAAGCCCCAGCAGAAATCGCCTTCAACTCTCATTGGCTGCCACTTTGTCACCTGCCCAGAGATGACCACACCTGTCTTAGGCAAATCAAGATTTACTCCAGAGGTAGAGACCCCCTTCCTTAGAGAGGATGGCTATCTCACTAGAACTCAGGTTCTCTTTACCAAGAAGGGGGAGCTGGCTACCCATAGTATCTGTTGGCAACCAGACAAAAAAATCCTAGCACTTTGTGATTCTTCCTCTACCCCAGCAGCAGCTTGGGAAACCCATCTCTGCCTTTCTCAGCCCCCTGGTCTGTTTATTTTTCTCTAGACTGACTGCTTGGCCACAAACTGCTCTTTGTTTGTTGTTAAAACTTGGCCGTGTGAAAACTTCCTGTCGCAATGTTCTCTCTATCTCAGTCTTACAACACACACACACGCACGCACACACACACACACTATCTAGGTGTCCGTTGGATTACTCTAAATCCTACATCTATATAAGGAACATGCCTATTTTGGTGCATTGCCCCCTGCCCAGTTTAGACGGCACCATCCATTTCTGACAAGGTTTGCACAGGCAGGCATCTCTGAGCCACATTGCTTCATAAGCAATTCACAGCCAAAGACTGGGCTTGATCTAAAGCAAAGGAAAAATGACATCTAACCTCATGTGTTCCGTGTGATCCATTCAGCGGGGAAGCTGCTTAGCCAGGTGGGCCCATAGCAGGCATCGGGAGGAATCTCAGTGGTAGAAGCCCTGCTCCATCTAGCCCAGAGACAGTGCATGGCAGCAGGACATTGCAAAGAAAACCCAAAGATTTGTTGCAAACGACTCAACCCTTTTACCTCACTGCCATAAGCAGCAAGCATAAGCAGAGAGACACCAGCCTAGTGTAGTCCATGGGATGCTACTGTTGCCTTCTGGCTCCTCGTTATAGGACATCGAAGAGAACCTTCCCATGGCAGTCAAGCACACTAGGTACAAAATCAAGCTCTTGATGCAAACCTACTGGCTGTGTGACAGGGGCCGTGCCTACCTTGAGACCCCGCCCCCCCTCACTCCCCTTCCCTGCCTTAACTCCAGCCACTCTGGCCTTCATGCTCTTCTTGAAATGTACCAGGCTTGTTCCCTCTACCTCAAATGCTCTCTTCCTATCATAGTTCAGAAGCCAGCTTTTCAGAGAAACCTTCCTTGAGCACCTAGATAATAAAGAAGTCCTTCTAACTTTCTTTGTCTTATTTTAATTGCATTATAGCTAATCAGAAAATACATTCTTTCTAGGCTTTCTTCTTTCTTATCTGCCTCTCCCCACTATAATAAAAGCCTCATGAGGGCCAGACCCTTGACTCTCTTGGTCCCTGGAATACAGAGCTTGACCTGCAGAAAGTGGTCAACAATGAATGAATTAATGATATCTCCTGCCGGGATCACTTTTCTGAGATGAAATGAACCAAAACAAACCAAACCAAAAACAACAACAAAAATGAATAAACATAAGTCTCCTTCCAAAGTGCTGGAGAGAGATTAGCTATCACTGTAGTTTTCCCCACCCTGCAACACTGATCGTGCAGAAGTGAGCTGACAGAGAGAAGGCGGAAGACTGACTCATCACCGCTTCTCCTTCTCCTCTAAGGGTGATGGCTCTTCACGGGCTGGAGAAATAGAAGATGAGGGGAAGACGTGGGAAGGAAGCATCTCTAATGGTGATGATGCCTACGCACTCCAGGCACGGTGCTGTGTGTGTGACATGCAGATCGGTGTGCCCACTTTACAGATGAGAACTCTGAGTCTCATGAAGGTCAAGAGACTTATTCAAGGTCCCTGAACTCAAAGAAGGTGGAGTTGAGGTTGCGTGCATACTCAGTTCCTCAGTCGTGTCCAGTTCTTTGCAATCCCATGGATTGTAACCTGGCCAGTCTCCTCTGTACACTGGATTTTCCAGGCAAGAATACTGGAGTGGGTTGGCATTTTCTCCTCCAGGGGATCTTCCCAACCCAGGGATCGAAAGGAATTGAAGTTATACATTAGCAATCACTCCCATTTCCTCCTCCACCTGATCCTAGGCAACCACTGCTCTATTTTCTGCATCTATAGATTTTTTTCTATCCTAGCCATTTCATATAAATGGAATCATACAATAGGTGGTATTTCGTGACATGACCTGTATTCTTGTACTCAGCAGGATGTTTTCAAGGCTCACCATGTTCCAGCACACGTTGGTACTTCTTTTTCTGATGGCCTAATAATATCCATCATATGGATGGACCATGTTCGTTTATCCATTCACCAGCTGGTGGACTCTGATTTGTTTCCAGGTCCCCACTATTATGAATAATGCTGCTAAGAATATTCTTGTACACGTTTTTGCATAGACATATGTTTCAGTTCTCTTGGGTAAATACCCAGGAGTGTAATTGCTGAGTCAAATGGTAACTCTGTGTTTAACATTTTGAGGAATCATCAAAGTATTTTCTAAAGCAGCTGCACCATTTTATGTTCCCACCAGCACTGGAGGAGGGTTACAATGCGTAAGGGGTGCAGGGTGCTGTTATTATTACTGTTAAACTGTACAGTTGGCTAGAGCATCCTGAATTTTGAGGTTCTACAAGGCAGAAAAAACCCCAGCATGACTTTTTTTTTCTAACTTTTTATTTTATATTAGAGTATAGCCGGTTAACAATGTTGTGATCGTTTAAGGTGGGCAGCAAAGGGACTCAGCCATACATACACATGCATCCATACTCCCCTCCTATCCAGGCTGCCACATTACATGCACCAGAGTTCCCTGCGCTGCACAAGAGGTCCTTGTTGGTTACCCATCTTAAACACAGCAGTGTGTACATGAACATGGCTTTTATTTTTGTGTCAGTTGTCTCTCCCCTTCACGGCCTCCTTACCTTCCTCTTTGCCCTAATCTCTAACTCTCCTCCAATCCTGTTGTCCCCACGATTCTCACCTTTGCCCTGCTCACACATCACGTGGTGGCTGAAGGCCCTGGTGGACTGGAGATGAAACCAGGCTTCATGAAAACAGCCGTGGGCATGGGCCATGGCCAGAGTGGAAGGAGAGCAGCTGAGCAGCCCGCTCCCTGCGGAACCCTTGAACTCGGCAGTGCAAACCCTTGGCATAGCAGGCCAAGGCACCCCATGGGAATTATTTAAAGTGTACAACTTTTAAATCACTATCACTAAGATTTCAGTTAAGAGCTTGAAACTTTTACTGTGTACATTTGTGACACTGAAGGTGGAGCTAGCAGTAAAGAACCCATCCTCCAATGTAGGAGATGCAGGTTCACTCTCTGGGTCAGGAAGATCCCCTGCAGAAGGAAATGGCCACCCACTCCAGTATTTTTGCCTGAGAAATCCCATGGACAGAGGAGCCTGGCAGGCCACAATCCGTGGGGTCACAGAGTCAAACACGACTGAGGCGACTTAGCATGCATACATTTGTTGGCTGGGGGAGGGTGGGGAGGTGGTAAAAGTCCTTTCCCACATTTGTCTGGGGTTATCTCAGGGAGGTCACAGTACTGTCCAAGGCTGAACAGTGTGGAGAAGTATTGGTCCTTGGGTGGGTGGGATGGAGAAAGCGTGGCTTAGGGAGGTCCTGGCCCCAGTGACCAGTTCTCTGATGATGTCTGCGCTCTCTCTGAGGCATTAATGCAGCCTCCTCCAGGAAGTCCTTAGATCCTACTCTCCAAGGTACTTTCTGTAAAAAGAGGAGAACACACTGGTGGAGACCATGCTCTCCTTCCTGGTGAGCAGGCCCCACTCAGGGGTGGACACTGGGTGTGTAGGACCCACCTCTCTTTTCCCCTCTAGAAAGTTCACAGTGAGAATCCAGCACACGGTGGGCAAGGAGCCCTTTGGTTCAGGCAGTGGAAGAAGAGGCCCAAGAGGTCCCGGGCTATTTCATTGCTGAGCAGTCAGTAAAGGGAAATACTCCCTGAGCCTAGCTGAGGAAAGGGCTTCCCTGGTGGCTCAGAAGGTAAACCATCTGCTTGCCATGCAGGAGATCTGGTTCGATCCCTGGAACGGGAAGATCCCCTGAAGAAGGGAATGGCAACCCACTCCAGTATTCTTGCCTGGAGAATTGAATCCCATGGACAGAGGGGCCTGGCAGGATACAGTCTGTGGGCTTTGCAAAGTCAGTGCTGAGTGACTAAGCACACATCTGAGAAAAGCCATTTCACTAAGTGCCAACAGAAGCTTACTACAAAGTTCCTCAATCCTACACATGTCCAAGGATGGGTGACACGCTGACAAATCTGTAGCTCAACATGCTGGCTCATGGTGACTCTAATTTATGGCAGCCCTGGGTGGGCCCTTCTGGGGTTCCAGATGCCTATGTCCTGTGGGTATAGGTGGCTCCAGGTGGCTCCAGGTGTCAATTGCACCAGGTAAAGGGAGTCCTGGGTTTCTAGGTGAAGCTGGCTCTGGCTAATAATGGTAACCTCTGATTCTAGGCATCACTGGCCTGTTTATGACCCTGGGAAGCAATGGCTTTAGCCATTGGGAGTCCTAGGCAACCTGGGTGCTGGTGACCCTGTGGTGTTACTGACAGAGGCCTCATGGTTCTAGGTGCTGGCAGCCTCTGGCACTAAGTGACCGACAAGTCTGTGGACATCAGCCCGTGCTGGTCAGAGAGAACGGGTAGGGAGCTTAGCCAGAATTGCCCCTGCTCCTGGGGGGCAGCTCCTGAGACTGCATGGTTAAGTCCTGGGCTGCAGGGCTGAGTGGAGCGTCTGAGTGGAGCGATTTGGAAGCATTTCATCAGGGACCGACCCTGTGCACAAGTTATTGTAAGGCACTGACGGGGCGGGGCCAAGGGTGGGGTGGGGTGGGGGAGCATCCCAGCCAGCAGCCTCACACTGACCGGTGGCTGAACCCGAGCTGGGCTCCCTGCCCTGGAAGCAGAGCGATGCCTGGGGACGAATGGCCCCGCGTCCCCTCGACCTGGCCCCGTGGGAGCCTGAGGCGACCTCCCAGTGGGCTCTGCGGAGGTCCCGGAAGGGGCTGCGGCTGAGGAAGGTGGGACCCAACAGGTCCGGGCAGGTCTGCTCCGCCGAGGCCGGGCCCTCTCCCGGGTGGCTGGGGCGCCCCCCCGGAGCGAGCACGTCCCGTGTGCGGGCTCCTGCCCGGGAGGCCTGGCTAATGACCCCGCGCATTCCGGCCTACATGGACCCGAGAATTGGCTGAGGGCAGGCCCATTAGCTGGAATTCTCCCAACTGCTCACACATCAGAGTGGAAAAGGGGGGTTAGAAGTGAAAAGTTGAAAAAGAGCTAATTATCGCTTTTATCAGAGCGGGTGGGTTGATGGGTCCTGCCCGAGGGCAGCTGGGGCTGCATTAAAGATTAAACGCCAGGTAGAGGGGAGCGGGGCTCGTCATTCCACAGGAGGGAGGCCGGCGGGCCGCCCCGTGGAGACCTGGTGGCAGGCGGCGGCCTTAGATCTGTCAGCCGAGCCCCCGGTCCCAGCGCCCACCGTGGCCGCATTCCACCAGGGGACCCTGGCGGCGCCCAGCGCTTCCGCCCAGGCCTCTGGGGGGAGGGCAGCTGCGGTCCCTCCAGGGACGCGGGGTCGAGGCAAGTCTAATTATCCAATTGGTAGGTTTCCTGGCACCTGTCTTAAAGAGACTTAAATGATTCCTGCTCATCACCCAGTGACCTTAAGTGTGGAACCTCCAAGGACTCAGGGTCACGGAGTCTGATCCTCCTTGTTATTACAGAGCCAGAGCCCAGGGCCCAGAGAGGAAAAGGGACTAGCAGTCAGGTTACCTTGCAGTTAGTTCCATGTGGTTGTAAGGCCCTCAAGGATCCTCATCCTTGCATGTTTTTTTAAAGAAAATATTTATTTGTTTGGCTTTACTTGTGGCAGGCAGGATCTTTCCTTGCAGCACATGGATTGTGAAGGCTTCGTTGCTCCACCGAATGTGGGATATTTGTTCCTGGACCAGGGATTGAACCTGCATACCTTGCTTTGCAAGGCAGATTCTTAACCACTGGACCATCAGGGAAGTTCCAGGACTACATCTCTAATTCTCTTAATACCTAAAGTATGGGAGTTATGGGAACTGGGGTGATTAGCTTAGAGTAATTAAGGCCAGCGTGACTTCATTATGCCATTGAACCCTACAGCGTCTGGGACATGCTGGGTGTTCAGTGAGCATTTGTTGCTTGTGTGGATGATAAAAAGTTTGTACCTGGGGCTGCCCTGGTGGCTCAGTGGTAAAGAATCCAGCTGCCAATGTAGGAGACATGGGTTTGATTCCTGATGTGGGAAAACCCGCAACTAAGCCCATGCGTCACAACTATTAAGCCTGTGCTCTAGAGCCCGGATCTGCGACTGCTGAAGCCCATGCACCCTAGAGCCCATGCTCTGCAACAAGAGAAGCCCCCGTAGTGAGAAGCCCAGGCACCACAGCTAGAGAGTAGTTCCAGCTTGCTGCAAATAGCGAAAAGCCTGAGCAGCAATGAAGACCCAGCACAGCCAATAAATCCTTTTTTCAAAAAAAAATTTGTACTTAAGACGTGTGATGATCATTTGGAATATTCTCCAAATCTTGGGGGCTCACTCACTGGCCATGAAGAGTGGATGTAGGTGAGAACCATGGTCTGGAGTCATGAGAACAAACCAAGGTACCAGTGGGGAGTGAGTAGCTGGATGCCACAGGCAGACTAACTGTAGACAGTTGGTGTCAAGGCAGTAAGCCTTGCCAATCCTGCTGTGCTAGTCTTCACTGTGTGTGTTGGCAAAGATGTCCACTAAGCCACCTCCACCCCCACAGAGACCCTGGGAGCATGATGTCCCCTATCTGGCCCCACTGGGGATCCACAGCTCCATTTGGCCAACTGGGCTCTGAGGATCTGCCCTTGCCCCTTGCTTCTTTCTGTCCTCCTAGCCTCTAGAAGTCAGAGCCTTTCCAGTTTGGTTTCTTCAGGCTTCTAACCTCAACTTCAAACTTGATATTGTTCTTACCTCTCCCCATGGTGAGTAAATCCTACAAATGACATGTAGGTAAAAACCTGTCCAAGTCAAAGAGACCCTGGCCTTCCCAGCATTTCCCATACACTGTTACACTGATGTGATCTAGACCAGGCTAGGAGATTCCCTATTAATGCCATGTGGGGGGAATGAAAGAGTCTGAGCAAGAATAGATAGAAAGGATCTGGGGTTCATAAAGGACCACAAGCTGAAACTACACTGGCCACATGGGTCTTCTGAGAGTCAAGCCAACAGGATGCTGGATTGCTAGGAAAGATTTGAAGGTAGCAACCTGCTCTTCACTATCAGGTGCTTCCTCAAAAAAGCTCAGCTAGTTCTCCTAGCCCATATAACATCTTCAACAGGCCACTTACCACAGTGCTAATTAATCTTTTGATTAATTGTATAAATATTTGATTATCTACCTCTTCCACTAAATTGCAAACTCCGTGACTACCAGGATTGTGTCTTTTTATTCACCCCTGAACCCCACCTAGCACCTGGCTTGGCACATTGCAAGACTGAATATATATGTGTTGAAGGAGAGAGGGGAGGAGAGAGGGAGGGATGGGGAAGAACTTTTTCAGAACTTTCTCCTTCCAAGAAAAGAAGCTCACAGTCCAGTGTTGGGGAGTGAGAGAGAGGTGGACGCGCATTTGCCCACAATGCAGTGTGGTTGGTGCAAATGGAAAAGAAAATACAGCCTGATGGTGGGAGCTCATAGGAGAGAGTGATTCACTCTGGGAGCGGTGGAAGTTTTCTATAACTGAGTCTTTAAGGCGGATCAGGATGAGTCAGGTGGACAAAGGGAGGAGGGTCATTCTCAGCAGGACTGGATGGGAAAGGCACAGAGGTGGGAAAATGAACCACATTCAGGAAGAGGTGAAGTGACTCAGCTGAATGGGGCATGGGACACTTCAAGTGGGGCCTGAAGACCTAGACTGGGAGGGTAGGGGAGGTTGAGGAACTCACCTCAAGAAAAACAGCCAAGGATTTCAAGCAGGGGTGTGACATGACCAGCTACCAACAAGTGTAAATGAGGGGACTCTGAAACTCTGAGGACCGAAATCAACTTTCACTAAACACAGAGACCATTTTGGGACTTTCCTGGTGGTCCACCGGTTAAGACTCCACTCTTCCAATATACGGAGAAGACAATGGCAACCCACTCCAGTACTCTTGCCTGGCAAATCCCATGGACAGAGGAGCCTGGTAGGCTGCAGTCCATGGGGTCGCTAGGAGTCGGACACTACTGAGCGATTTCACTTTCATGCATTGGAGAAGGAAATGGTAACCCACTCCAGTGTTCTTGCCTGGAGAATCCCAGAAACAGCAGAGCCTGGTGGGCTGCTGTCTATGGGGTCACACAGAGTCAGTTATGACTGAAGTGACTTAGTAGCAGCAGCAGCTTCCAATATAGGGGCCGTAGGTTTGATCACTGGTCAGGGAACAAAGATCCCTCAGGCTAAGTGGTGCAGCCAAATTTAATAAATAAAGAAAAACAGAGATCATTTTGTTTAGAGCCAAGAAAGCTCTGGGGTCCCTGAGGCCCCTGCAGAGGGTGATCCTTTGGCTTGTGTGAACAGAGCTCAAAGAAGGGCTGGAACCTGGCAGCAGGGTGAGATGGGGCCACATGAGGATGTTTTGGAGGGAAAGCTGTTGGGCCAGGTGGAAAGGGAGACCTTTCCTGGCAATTTCCCCCTGGCGTTCTCTACAGGCAAACTGACATCCTCTTGACTGAACTGACGGACTGGGGCAGGAGAAGATTTGAGGCGCCCGGATGAGATCCTGCCCCTGCTTGGGTACCCGTGGGAAACATCTCAGCTCTTGGGCAGTACAGCTGGGAACTCTGCAGAGGGTGGGGAGATCAGGGTGCAGTGTCCCTACCCTGCATACCTGGACACCGAAGACCTTGGATTGAGTTCTGGGTCAGTCACCTTCCACCTGTGACCTCAGCAAGGTGGCCTTCACCTCTCTGAGCCTTGGGCTCCTCATCTGCAAACTGGGGTGATGAATCCCTGTTCACCCTGTGAGCTATTATTGGAGGGTCTCCTGTCTCTCCTTTCTTCATGCTCTATGGTGGAGACCAAGCAACTTGAACTCCCACCCTGCTTTCCCCCTCTAGCTGTGTGATGCTGAGCAGGTCGCTTCCCATCTCTGTGCCTCAGTTGCCTTACCTATACAGCAGTGACAGCGGTGTCTACACCAGGGGGCAGTTGCGGGAATTAAGACGCAGCCTGCAGAGGCCCGACATACCACCAACACTGAAAGTGCGCATCAAAGGGGTCATTTGTCTTCTTTCCCGCCTCACGATCAGCCCCCTCCTCAAGCTCAGCCCCCTCCCATTCCTCTGCTCCCACTTTTGTCTCTTTCTGGGAACTTCTCCCAGATTCCCCGGGGCTCCTTGCGGCTGTGGAGGTCCCCAGAGCTTGGGCCTGAGGAAGGCAGGCTTGTGGGTGAGGTTTGAGGAGTTCTGAGCAGAGAAGCCTTTTCATACTGTTCATGGTGCTCCCAAGGCAAGAATACTGAAGTGGTTTGCTATTCCCTTCTCCAAATCACTGCAGGTGGTGACTGCAGCCATGAAATTAATAGACGCTTGCCCCTTGGAAGGAAAGCTATGACCAACCTAGACAGCATATTAAAATGCAGAGACATTATTTTGCCAACAAAGGTCCATCTAGTCAAAGCTGTGGTTTTTCCAGTAGTCGCGTATGGATGTGAGAATTGGACTACAGAGAAAGCTGAGCGCTGAAGAATTGATGCTTTTGAACTGTGGTGTTGGAGAAGACTTTTGAGAGTTCCTTGAACTGCAAGGAGATAAAACTAGTCAATCCTAAAGGAAATCAGTCCTGAATACTCATTGGAAGGACTGATAGTGAAGCTGAAACTCCAATACTTTGGGGGCACAAAGAGTCGGACACGACTGAGCGACTGAACTGAACTGAGCAGAGAAGCCACACCTATGGCTGAAGGAACTGGACCCCAACACAAGTGCTAGGACTGGTGGCTCTGCTGGGAGCCTTCCAGGCACAGGATTCCACGATTCTGGGACTCTTCTCAGACTGAGAAACCAAGACACAGTCCTCAGCATGGTTCCATCTGTCATAGGACACTGGGCTGGGAGTCTACACCAGGACAAGGAGGCTGAGCTTCTAAGACCTCCAGTTCCCTGAAGTCTGGAGCACAGCCCAAGAGGGACCACTCCTCCTGGTGCCCCGCCCCCTCCCAACTCCAGCCGCAACCTCTGACAGGCAGGAATCCTGGAAAGCCCACCTGGGGAACTCACAGACTCGCATTCTTCCTCCCAAAGCTTCCTCCAGCTGGGCAGCCCTTGCCCCTCGCGGAGCATTTTGGGCAGAGCTGGGAAACCACAAAAATGTTAAGCTGAGATGAAGGAACGTAATGGGCTCTAATCTGAATTGACAGTAGCGTGATTAGCCAGCCCAGGGCTGCAGGAGCCAGGACAGCAAGGAGGGAAGGGGAGAGAGGAGGAGGAGGAGGAGGAACGGAGGACAAAGACAGAGAGCAGCCACAGGCAGGGTCTCAGGGAGGGAGACTGGTGGGGCTGACTGACGTGGTGAGAGAGGGGCTACCCAGGAATCTGGAGGACAGAGTCTTACAACAACAGCAATGATAATAATAGTAGTGGCAGCTAATGCTTCTTTGGAGCGGCAACAGCCCAGACTCTGTTCTAAGCTCTTGTATTAACGAATGTCATCCTCACGATGTAGGTAAGGTGTTACTATTACTACCCCATTGTACAGATGATGGAGAAATTATGCAACAGAAAAGCCCATCAATAAAGAACACCCATCCTAACTACAAGGCTAGGGTCTGGCTGCTCACAGAGGCCATCTTTTTCCATTTGAAGGTCTGAAGTCAAAGACCTACCTCAGGAGTCAGTATGCAGCTACCACGTACTAGGCTGTGTAGGGGCCCCTGTCCAGGGTCTGGGAAGGATATGTGCTCATAACCACCCCCCAGGCATGAATAATGGGGGCCAAGGGAGAACAGGAGAGGAAGGAGCAGGAACACAGAGATCAGAGGTCTTCCTGAGCCCTTAGGGGTTGAAGGTCAGAGGTTCATGTAGTCAACCAGGAGCTGGAGGCCATGGCCAGTAACATCTGCTGAAGCCATGATGAAATGGCAGGTTAAGACATGACTCCCACTTGGGACATTCCTGGCAGTCCAGTGGTTAAGACTCTGTGAATCCACTTCAGAGGATACAGGTTTGATCCCTGGTCAGGGAACTTAGATCCCACATGCCCTGGCAGTGCAACCAAAAAAATAAAAGCTCTAACTCCCACCTTCTACAGAGGAGAGAGGGGACATGGTAACCAGCATGGCTTCCCTAGGGTCAAGGTGGTTCCTCTCTGGCCCCCAGCCAGTGGAGACATGCTGACCCCCTTCTGAGGGAAGCACTTCCTGTTGGGCTAAGGCTATCCCACCCTTCAGGGCCTGATTCTGAAGGGAGCACCCTTGAGTGAGGAGTGCACCCCCACCCCATCCTGCATCTTGATGGGGTCACCTCCTGACCATCTGACCTCCCTGGAAATCAGATGTTCACACTTTTATTGATGCCATCATGGGTTCTACGTCTGGGACACAGAGAAGGTTTCGGTTTTGCTTAGTGAGCTCTCCTGAGATGGAGGAAATGGTTTCCTTCCTGTTGCAGGGGAGACCTAAGCAGGCAAGCAGAGAACATTTGAGGTGGTGGGGGCTCTGCTTTGGGGCTAGCATGTGGCTAAGAGGCCGCCTGGGGGTAGGCAGTGTCAAACTCTGATCTTATGACCTCATGAAGGTTCCTTAACCTGTGTACACCTCAGTGTTCTCATCTGTGAAATGGGGACAGTGATTGTAGCACCTCGCTCCTGGGAGGGTGTTTGTGAGGATGAGGAGTTCATTTGTGCATTGTTCATGCTCACAGCATTGCTATGCTTTGTACCGCCTTGGGCCTGTGGCTGGAAGGGGACAGAATCCTTTCTCTTCCCAGCTTGGGAAGGTCTCTTGGTCTATGAAGTGAGGTGAAACAACCTGGGCAACCGTCCCCTGATCAGACAGCTCAGATTGGTTTTGGTGTTGTGTCTGAGGAGGAGCAGATTCTAGAAGAGCCATGGCCTCCCCGCAAAAACGGCACCCTGAACTCAGACCTTCTCTGGGCTTTCCTGCCCCTGGGGCTGGATCCTCATAAACCAAACCACACTGCAGCAGTACCTAGTTCCTGTTGCCAGGAGACCCCCAGACACCCAGGAGTGTATCAGAGTCAATGGCAGCATGAGGGCCCCTTCTCCCTAGCCCCTGCCAATGGCAGCAATCATAACTGGGGAATAATAACAGCAGTGGTGGGCTTTCCTGGTGGTCCCGTGATTAAGAAGCTGCCTGCCAATGCAGGGGACACGGGTTCCATCCCTAGTCTGGGAAGACCCCACGTGCTGCAGAGCAACTGGGCCCGTGTGGCACAGCTACTGAGGTCATGCTCTAGAGCCCGGGAGCCGTACCTACTGAAGCCTGAGTGCGCGTGCTCTGCAACAAGCAAAGCCTCTGCAATGAGAAGCCCTCCTGCAGCAACTAGAGGGTTGCCTCCGCTTGCTGCAACTAGGGAAAAGCCCGCGTAGCAACAAAGACCCAGCATAGCCATAAATAAATAAATAAAATTAAACAAAAGCAGTGGCTACTATACATTAAACACATCCTGTGTGCCAAGCACTTTCTAGAGACACCCTGTAATGCTCCAGATGACCCTGCAAGGTTGGTTTTATCACCCCATGCCGTAACATTTCTGCTGACACCTGCATCCCCCATACCCCCAAACCCTCATTTGGCCAAGACCCTGCAAAGCTTCAGGCTGAAGCTGGGCTATCACTCATCTGCAGAGTCTCGTCTCAATTCCCCTCAGCAGGTCTGCTCACATCACCGACACGGTTCCCATCAGCAGCCTGTACTTACCCCTTGTTAACCCTCATCACACTTAATGTTTATTCCATTTTAAATTGTACTCATTTAGGGGGTAAGCAATGCATTCACATGACTCAGAATCCAAAAGACACAACAAGGGATGCAGAGAAAAAGTCCTCCTGCTCTCCTACCCGTTTCCCCACCACTGAGTTCAGCTGCCTGGGGCCCAGGGCTGTCAGCTTCATCACACCGAATAGTGATGACTTGTTTATCTGTCTTCCGTGCTTTAGGAACTGAGCCTGCCTTGTTAACTGCTTCATCCCCAGGGTCTGGCACAGTGCCTGGCATATAGTAGAAGTTCTGTGTATGTAATCTCTCTGTCCCTCTTCAAGAGATACCAATAGAGAGATTTTTGTTTTTGTTTTGTTTTCATGAATGAGACTTCGAGAAGAAAGTTAACTTGGCTGTTTGGCTCTAACTCCCAAGGCAGTACTTACCCAAAGACTCTGTTTATTTGACTTTTTTTTCTCTTGGCGATGCCACATCGCTTATGGGATTTTAGTTCTCTGACCGGGGATTGAACCCAGGCCCTCAGCAGTGAGAATGTGGAGTTCTAACCAGTGGACCTTGAGGGAATCCTCTGCTTATCTGATTTATAAAGATCACCTATCCCTTCTTGGATATTTGACCATCCTCTGTGAAATGATTTTATTTTTTTAAGTTTAATTTTTAAATTGTAACAGAACTAGAACCCCTCAATAAATTTTCACAAAACAAAGAACCATGATTCAGGAAACAGCAGGTCATCACACTTCAGAATTCCACCCCCCCCCGATCCTTCCCAGTGCTGGCCCCAGTGTTATAACCCCAGGATGTTATTGCTGCAGCTGCTGCTGCTCACCATGGGCCTCAGCCTCCTCATCTGTAAAATGGGAAAGGGCCCATTAGGTCTGAAGTTCTAGGGATTTTTGATATCGTCTCTATTTTTACCCCTTATGGCTGATGCTGCTTTGTGCCACCATTAAATGAAATGATAGCCGTAAAAGCCTTTTAAAACTATTTATTTGTTTCTTTATTTTGGGAGGCTGTGCTGGGTCTTCGTTGCTGTGTGAGTCCTTTCTCTAGTTGTGGCGAGCAGGGGCTACTCTTTGTTGCAGTGCGGGGACACTGCAGTGCTTGGCTTTTCTTGTTGCAGACCACAGGCTCTAGGGCATGCAGGTTCAGCAGCTGCAGCTTCTGGGCTCTAGACTGAGGGCTCAGGAGTTGTGGCGCACAGGCTTAGCTACCCCGAGGCATTTGGGATCCTCCCCGGATGAGGGATCGGACCCACGTTCCCTGCACTGGCAGATGGACTTGTGTCCACTGTACCACCAGGGAAGTCCTATGAAAGCCTTTTGATTAAAACTAATATTTGATACCAAGACAACACATGCATGACACGGGTCAGGACCAGCCGATCTGCCCATGTCCCTAGCTCTGGCCTAGGTCAAGGGTCAAGCACACCCAGCCACCCGTCCTCCGAAGAGCTGGAGGGAGAAACAGGAAGGAGAAATTGATCCTGGGGAAGCAGGTGGAGCAGATCCTGAGGACCACCGGGGGAGGGCCCGGCACCATGTTTACCCCGGGACCGGCAGGTGGCTGTGCATCTGGATCAGCTCATGCCCTGCCTGGAGACTCAGCGAGCAGCCCTCATCTTGTTCAGGCTTCTGAATGGCCTTGTTCCTGGTGGTTGAGGCAGCCAGGAAGTCCAAGGGTTGGGGAGGGGAGGCAAGAGGGAATGAGGGGAAGGAAAAGGAGGAGAGGAAAAGGCAGGGAGCTTGGCTAGTGAAGAGTCAATGTATCAAGGAGGCACATGGTGCCAGGAAGCCTGCTGCTGCAGAGGGAAAATGAACTGGGGGAAGAGTACAGAGTGCAGGATTCAGACCTTCGTTTGTTCATCTGTTCATGCACTCATCCAGTAAAATGAAGGATGTCCATGTTGTGATAACTGCTATTCAAGATACAAGTGTAGGCAAAATGCTAAGAAAATGTGAAAAAAAAAAAAGGAGCAAATAACTGTTGGGTGGGAGGCAGGAGTGGGGAAGTTAGGAAGCAGGCACATTTCACTGAAGATATTTAGGTCAAGCCATGAAAAAAACAAAGGAAAAAACCAGCTCCCAAGTCCTCCCCAGCTCTGTGGCCCATTTCTTCCCAGACCTCTAAATCCCAGGCGGGTTGTCACCCTCACTGGGTTTGAGCCTAAGCCCTGCTATCTACTTGCTGTGTGACCTCAGGGAAGTGACCTAACCTCTCTGAGCCTCCGTTTCTCAGCTGTAATGTAGGGATGACACCAACTTGGAGGGTTGTCATGAGATTTAAATATGACAGTGCATGAGAGTCACTTTGAAGTGACTGGCCTCTGTAGAGAACACACTCAAAATGACCCGCTGCTGATGTATAGTCAGTATCAGCAGCCACATCAACTTCGTTCTCCCACATCTGGGCCTCTGTCTTTGGGCAGAGAGGAAAGCAGAGGCTGTTCCCATCATCCCCCATCACAGGCCCCCCACCCCTCCACCAGCCCTTGGGGAAATATGAGAAGCAGAGCTTGAGGATCTAATGTGTGCCCCCCCACGCCCCTTAATCCTTCCTGAACTTGGGGGGTTGGGTGCGGGGTGGGGGCGGCACCGCCGTAACACCTGCGCGGCTCTGACATCTCCTGCCTCTGGGCAGAGAAAGCAATTTCAGAAATGACATGTTGCCAACAAGCAGAAATCAGCTTCTGAATTAAAATGTGTCGGCGTCAGGTGACCCTGGGCTTGGAGGGCTGGCTGCACGAAGACAGCTGAGATTAGGGCCTGTCAGCCAGGGGAGGGGCTGTGCGGGAAGGGGTGCGGGGACCCCAGGGGCTACCTGTGGCCGCCCTGGACTTGTTCGGACAGGGGGGCAGGAATTCGGACCCTGGGTCAGTTCTCCTGCGGCTGTGACGAGCTACAGCCTCGCAAGTGTCCACTCTCCTCTGTGGTGGGGGCGGGGCGGGTGAGTCCAGGCTCAGCTCCCCTGGGACCCGCTCCAGCGTAAACACACTAATGGGCCTGAGAGAGCCAGAGAGGAATGTGGGCCCCACAGCCCCTGGGGACTCGAGGACGACGGATGGGAGTAGAGGGGATAAGACACCCAAGAGGCAGTGAGGCTGTGCTCTGCAGGTATGCAGGGAGGAGAGAGAGGGAGAGGGAAGGAGAGGAACATGAAAGAGAGGAGGCCCAAGGGAGAGGGAGGAACATGCCACCGGGCACTCTGGATCCTGGCAATTCCCCGATGCCACCTACTCCCTGGTGCCCAGGCCTTTGCACGTCCTACACTATGGGAAAATATACATGATGAAGCTGTTTCATTTCCAGCCCTGCTATTTACTGTAAGGCTTTGAGCATGATGGGGAGCCTCTCTGAGCTTTGGTTTCCTCCTCTATAAAATGAGCTCATGGGGACTTCCCTGGTGGTCCAGTGGTTAAGAATATGCCTTCTAATACAGGGGACTCAGGTTTGATCCCTGGTCAGAGAGCTAAGATCCCACCTGCCTTGGAGCAACCAAGCCTGCATGGCAGAACTGCTGAGCCCATGCAACACGACTAGAGAGTCTGTGGGCTGCAACAAAAGATCCTGCATGATGCAATCAACATCCCACGTGCCTCGACTAAGACCCAACACAATCCAATAAATAAAGATAAAATGAGATCACCGTCGTATGCACCCCTAGGGTTGCCATATCAGCTAAATGAGATGGTCTGCGGGGATGACACTAGAGTTTCAGTGCAATCAGGCACCTCTCACAGTGCTTAATCTCCAGGGATCTTTTTCCTTGTCCTGTCTCCTTATCTGCAGCTCCCTGAAGGCTGGGAGTGAGTCTTGGCACCACAGCACCTCAGCACATGCCTGGTACACTGTAGGCAGCCAGTCAGTGTTTGCTGAGCAAGCGATTCCATGAAGGGACCAGGTGTGAGGCGTGTAAGTAAACAGTGGGAAATGAAAGGGAAGGGTCTAAGTAGGCAGGGGACCCCATTGCCACTCTCCCTCCAGTGTCCCCACTCCAATCAGAGGTCATCCCTCTGACCTTTCTAGAGCAAGGCATAGGCGTGATATGCTTGCTGGCCAGATAGTGACCCTATTTCCCCAATGGAAATAGGACCTAGGGGATCATTCCACCTGTCTTTAGGAGTCAGGGGGCAGAGTCATTGACCTTGGGCCCATTTGAGGGGGTCACCTCCTGGACTTGGGGTCACCACAGTCATGTTCCACAGCTCTGGGGACCAAGCAAGGATGGAATGGGGTTGGCAGGGTTGAGGGGCCCTCAGGGGCAGCAGAGAGGGAGGCTGAGGCTCACCTTCTCTCTAAGGTGAGAAGCAGATTGGGGAAGCTGGAGCAAGGCTGTCTCATGATTTCAGGAGAGAAAATCTCCCTCCCTGACTCCCCACCAACACTGCTCTAAACATCTTCCCCACTTGCTACAGGAATTCCACCAGGAGAAGGCATGGCTTTTCACCATGTGCTCAGAGCTAAGTCATCAGAGAAGAAATCCAGGACTGGAGAAGATTATAGAAGGCAATGGGTATGCACTCAGGCAAGTCAAAGGCCTGAGTTTGAACTCCAGCTCTGCCACTCACGCAGTGAATGTTTTGAGCTCCCTAACCTCAGTTTCCTCATCTATAAAATGGGGATATCACTTCTTACCATGCAGAGTGGAGAAGCTCTACTTCATGAAGAATGCCAACTAAAAAATACATAAGGGATGATGGAATTAAAAAAAATCTTCACTTGCAATTGATTTGGTCAAGGATTATCACCAATGGATGCTGAAACTATCGGGGAAAATGTTGCTGGGAAACAAGATGGTCTCAGAATCTTCAAGTATCAACTCCCACAGATGAGTCATGACCCACAAAAGGAAAAGGTAACTTTGTATGGGAGAGAGCTGGAGGAAACCACCTTAACCAGGTGATGAAATTGAGCATCGCAAGTAAAGCTGACAAACTGCAGTACCTGACAGCGCTCACAGAGAGGGGCGCACACCACCAAGCTGTCCTCTTGCCAAAACGTTTAATCAGAATCCAGTTATAAGGAAACAATCAGACAGCTCTCAGTTGAGAGGCATTCTTCAAGACACCCAGCCTGGACTCCTCATAATATCAGTATTGTGAAAGCAAAGCAGGCAAGGAGACTGTTCTAGAAGAGAGGGAGCTAGGGAGACGTGGCAACAAAATCCAATGCCCAATTCTTGAGTGGATCTTGGACCAGGGGAAAAAAAGCTATGAAGGATATTTTGAGGGGCAACTGGAGAAATTTGAATGGGGATTATGTATTAGACAATCTTGTGTCAATGTTAAATCTCTCCGATGTGATTATGGCCTTGTCGTTCTTTTGGAGAACACGTGATAAAGTATTTAAATGCCTCAGTGTCTACAGTGTCCTCACATGTGGATCAACAAAATAAATATACATGTATTTATGTATTTATTTATACATGTATTTAACTAGAGAGAGAGAAAATACGGCCAAATGCTTTTAAAAGAGGGTCTACCCACCTGGTGATTGACTCTGCAAGTCCTGATCCCCAGGGAAAGTAGTGGCCCCGAGCAGCTAAGGGTGGAGGGGCCCAAGGGCCTGTTTGGGAGCTGGTTTGGGGGCTAGAAAAGTGAAAGGCTCCGATATGAGTGGGAAGAGGCTGAAGGCAGTATAGGGTAGACAGAAGACAGGGTTTAGAGGCTAAGACCTGGGTCTGCAGTGAGTCACTTAACCATTTTGTGCCTCAGGTTCCCTCTCTGTATAAAGGGAAGAAAGGCGCCTGCCTCGTGAGGCCCAAGTGAGGAAACAGGTGAGAAACCCTTCGGTGGGCTGGAGCCTGCTGCTGTAGGTATGGACACGCCTGTCACTACTCTGGGCCCAAGAACACACAGGAACAGGAACACGTTAAGACAGGCAGGGGTGTGGACCTCACTCTGCCTCCCTCCCCGGGCACCCCGTGTGGATCCCAGAAGGCTGAAGAGCCAGGGCAGGCAGGGCCAAGCCTTCTCTGCCGCCCTTTGTTCTGAAAGGGGCCTCCTTTCCCATCAGACCTCCAGCAGTAGCTGGTGGAAGACACACATTTGCACATCCCAAAGCATGCTGGAGAGGAGAGGCCAGGGAGGGACTTGAGGCCAACGTGTCAGTGCCTGAAACCATTGCACGGCCTTGTGTCTTGTGTCTCTTATGGGACCACAAGTCCCTGAAGGCTCCTGCTCTGCCTTAGCTTGCCCCCACCCCACCCTGCATGGCTGGCTACAGGCTTGGGCCCTAGAAATACCTGTCATCTCCAGGAGGGCACCGGGGCTCTGGCCTGGTCCTACTTGGTGTGTAACCTTTGGTGGGTCACCTCCTTCCTCTGGGCCTCGGCTGACCCAGGATCCATACAATGGGACGATCCATCTCTCTGCTCCCTCCTTCCAAGGGGAGGCAACAGCGCAGAGGCAAGAAGTCATACTTTGCACACATATGTGTGTCTGAGTCCTTTTGCTGTTTACCTGAAACTATCACAACATTGCTAATTGGCTGTGCCTCAATACAAAGTACACGTTTTTTAAAAAAGAACTCATCCTTTGGCGTTCATGCACTCTGTGTTCTAATCCTGATGCCATTGCTTGTCATTAGAAGCCTTCACCCCTCACAGCCTCTGTTACCTTGACCATGAGATGGGGGTGGTCATGTCCAACACCCAAGGTCATTGCTATAAAGTGAAACAAAATAGGTACCAAGAGCTGACATGTGGTTTATTGATTTATTGTCTCTCTCTCCCACTAGAGGTGCAGCCCCACAAGGCAGGTACTTCGTCTCCTTCCCTTACACCCCAGCACCCCAGATGGTGCCTGGCGCTCAATGGGAGCTCCCTAAACCACCACTGACTGCCTGGATGGACAGAACGGGTGGTTGACACGTGATGCTCCCACTGTGGTTCTCAAATGTGCTGAGACATAAAGCATTCAAAGTTCATGATTGTTGAGAAAGGAAATTCGGGGAAGCAAGAAGTAATCTTCAGGGCTGGTCTGTCTGTCTGTCTGCTGGCCAGCAGAGGACACCAGAGAAGCTGGGTTTATCCAAACCAGGGACAGACATGATGTGCCCACAAGAGCCAGCAACATGCATGAGTGAGGTGTGTGTGCTGAGGTGTACTTGGCAAACTAGGGAACCCCCATGTATCCTGTCTAATGGGCTCCCTCCCTCCAGTAGACTGTGGGCAGGGTAGGAATGAAGGACCAGCATGCCAGTGCAGCTGATTTTACAAAAGCAGCCAGAAATCCAAAGGAAAACCAATCATTTGTAAAGGAAAAACACAGGGACTTCCCTGGCAGTCCAGTGGTTAAGACTCTGTGCTTCCAGTGCCGGGGGCAAGGGTTCGATCCCTGATGGGGGAACTAATACCCCACAGGTTGTGCAGTGTGGCCAAAAAAAGAAAAGAAAAATACAATCGAGAGCAAATAAAACCCATCTTTGGGCTGGGAGGGGCCCTCAGTACAGCCAAACCCTCTCAGGTGGTGTGGGCAAAGGGAGGGAGGACCTGGTGGAGCCCCTGGAGTAGCCTCCATGGGGTCCTCAACTCTCCAGGCCCCTCAGGCAGTCCCAACCCCTGAGACACAGAAAATGCTGACATGCTGTCCAGATCCAAGAGGCAGGGTCACACAAGCCTGGGGAAGCAGCCACTTCCCTCGGTTCTTGGGCTCTGGGTGTATCCAGACTTTGGGGCTCCCAGGTCCAGGATAGATCAGCTCCCATCACTTGGCCCATGTCGACGCTCAGGAAATATTCAGTGAAAGGACCTCTTCAGTGTGACTTCCAGCACAGCCCTCCATCTCTCGGCGGCATATGCAAAATGGGTCGTGATGTGGTCGCACCTACCTCGTAGGGACAATGGGGGGGTGAGAGAGACTAGAGGGACCAAAGTCGTTCCGGAGATCAAAAGTGCTTTACAAATGCCAAGTGTGGTCATCCTTGTTATCATTATTATCAGAAGCAGGACAGTTTTTCCAGAGCAGAAGAAGGGGCCTGGGACCTGGAGGAGCCGAGAATTTACAACGACTTCACAAGGAGGATCGGATGAAGCCCGTCGGAGTTCATGCTCAGAGAAGATGCTGCTCACCAGCTCCAGGACAGAGCCAGCCAAGGGACATGGAGTCCACCAGATCTCTTCCCTGGCCACCTGGTGTCCAGTTCGTGGGGACCCCAATCACACCAGCTGTATTTCCCCAGATACACACAGGCTTCCAGCAGAATACACAACCCCCACACATGCTGCCCATAAAATATAGAAACTATATAAATAACATAAATATTCTGTCATATATATCTTAGCTATATAAATTATTTTCTTTTGCCCTAAAAACTTTATATATATGCGAGGTAGACAAAAAATACCCTGTGAATGTTTCCCTTAATGCTATAGAATGAGTGGTTAGCGGCCACTGGTCCCAGGGGCCCCAGTTGGGCTGAGATGGACCTTTAGGGGCAACTGGAAGAGAAAGGAGTGGGAGCAGAGAAGGAGGAGAGGAGAGACAGCTGGACAGCGAGGACCTGAGAGGCTGAGGGGCCCTGAACCGCATCATCCTAGGCTTGGTCAGTGTTACTGGCCAGCCGTGGCCTCAGTCCCTCAGGGTCTATCTACCCTTTATCTTCCTGCCACCCCTGCACTGCTGGCCGTGGGCCTGGGGTGCGAATGGCATGTCGGAGGATCAGGCCCCCTCTTCCTGCTGCCTCGTGCCTCGGGCTGAGCCATGGTAGAGGCAGAGCTGGGGTCTCAGAGGAGAAGGATGGACTGGGCAGGCAGAGAGAGACTCTTCATGCAATGGGGGTGTGGAGGGAACTGGGGAGACAGCCCTTTCTCCTTCTCTTCCTGCCAAGATGTGGGCCTGCTGCTCAGGTCAGCGAAGTCACTCTCGGGAGAGGTCTCAGGTCAGTAGGGCTTCTCATCAGAGCCTCTGCAGCCAAAGATCCTTCCAGCATCCCTCAGGAGGCTGCATGATCCACCGAAGACCGGGCAGGGTCTCCTTGCCCTCGGAGAGCACAGGGAGCCCCCAGGGGCTGCTTCCTGGGGCTTGCACAGACGGTTTCTCAGCACTTGGCTGATTCCGAAGTTTCCTGTCCCGGCAAAGGGTCAGCAACTCTGGGTTCAGGGAGAAAGGAAGCTGACAGAGGGCGCGGCAGGGCCAGCAGAGCAGCCAAGGGCGTCCCGAAGGAGGTCACTTCCTCCCGGCTGGCATTGGGCCCTACTCTGGGAAAGCACACAGCTTCCAGCGAAGTGACCCCTGCAAGGTCTGCATCCTGATCCAGAGAGGTGTGTGCAGCTGAATGAGAGCCCTCAGCCTGGCAGGTCCCAGGGGCGTGCCTGCATGCTGGAGTGGGTAGTACCAGTTCCTCTCGCCTCCCTCCCAGGGCCTTAGTAGGTAGCCCTGGAAATGTCCACAGTATCAGAAGGAATTAGCAGCCACTTCTCTTCCTCAGGTAAGAGCCCAGGTGGGGGGGGCCCTTAGTAAATGAAAGGGGCCCCTAATGAGCCCAGCTTAGCAAACACTTCCCATGTTCATAACTCCCGCCCAAGCAAAAGCCTTAATTAGATGAGTAGCTGTAGTAGAAATGTAACTGAATCAAAACTCATAACCAACTCTCATATATCATAAATGCCAGCTGTGCAGGGCCTCACCACACAGGGCGACCCCGGCTACAGGGAGTTGACCCAAGTGGGTTCATGGGGAGGGGGCGCTGAGAAACTGAGGGGGTCTCTGTCTCTCTGGGCAACCTCGGTGTACTATCTGAGCCTCACCCTGGGGACTGGCTCTTCTACTGGGCTCGCGTCCACTGGTGTTTTTACTGAGCAGGGCTGGTTGGGTGTGGATTACTCAGCTCTCAAGGTGAGAATGAGGGCTGGTGGAGGCATACTTTAAAAACCAAATCACAAGGATCCAGGGCACATATCTGACTCCTGCTTTCCTTTCTCCAGACCAGCAGCTCCTACCACCTGGCCTTTCCTCCCATCTCTAGCACAGCAAAGCTCCAGGGTAGGGAAATGAAGGTATATGACCCCCGGGGTTGACTATCACCTGGGTGGGGCCTGAGGGCTGACCTGACCCATCCCAGCCAGACTCCAGCCTTAGCTTCCAGCTGACCCTGCCTCCCTGGGCCTTCTTGGCTGAGAAGGTCAATTCCCAACCTCCGGCTGGCTTTAGGCCACTAATCCCAGGATTCGTGATGGCGAGATGTGCTCTCTCTCCTCTCTGAAACCTCAGTCCTGCCCTCCTCTGGGTCTTCCTTAGTTCCCTCTACATCCTTTCCGCTCTGCCTTCCTGCTCCAAGTCCTCAACCAGGCTGGGGGCCCGCAGGTTCAGGGCTGGGGCTCTCCTTGCTGAGAGCTGAGAGAGGGGAAGACTGATGGGAGCCAATGGGGAGAGGCGCATGAGCGCTGGCACGCACGTGGGTGATCATGCGCATGGCACGTGCTTCTGCCTGGGTCGGCGGGAGCGCGGTGGGAGGGGGAGCGGCTGGACAGCTGGGCGGCCTGGAGGTGGCCCGGTGCCATGGGAGGTCCTGGCAGCGCCTGGCTGGCACACTGGGCAGCGGGCCTAGTGCTTACAGGTGTAGACAAGCTCCTCCCGCACACACTGCTGGCACTCCACGTAGCAGCACCACTGCACCTGGCAGTGGCAGGAGAAGGCCGCCAGGCGGCTCTGGGTGTCGTAGCCCCGCCCGCAGCACAGGCTGCTGCAGCTGGCCTCGCGGGAGCACACCCTGCCCCCTGTGCCAGGCGAGTACTTGCTGGGCCGGCAGAAACTGGGGGAGTCCTCCATGTAGACCAGGTCCCCGGGCCGCGGCGCCGGGCCCTGGGTGGGGCTGCCTGGTCTGGCCGGTGCCCACAGCTCCAGGCGGCCCAAGGCCTCATTGGTGGCACTGGACACCTTGACGGCTGAGTCGTAGCGCAGCTTCAGCACCTGGCCTGTCTCGCGGAACGGGGACAGCTGCTTCCAGCAAGTGCGCACGGCGCAGGAGCCAGACACGCCATGGCACTTACACGTGGTCCGGAGGCCACTCTTCACGGCCTGCGAGGAGAGGCAGGAGGGAGGCGTGGTCAGGGGCCTCCAGGCCGCAGCCCCCGGAGCACCAGCTGTGGCTGGGGAGCCACAGGAGGATGGGAGAGAGACAGGGGAGGTCCACATGGGGCGGGCAGCTAAAACTCAAGCTGGCCCACGTGGCACATTAGTGCAAACTAGCTCTAGGCGCCCCTTCTCCTGGGCAGAGACAGTCCTCACACTTTGGTGAGAGCAGCGGGGGCTGGATCTCACCCCCAGCACTTCCCCTGGCCCAAAGTTCCTGTGGAGCAGACAGCTTGCACAACTGAACACAGCAGCCCTGGTTTATACCAACTCAGTGATGAGAACACAGGACACAGAACTCAGTCTCTTAAAGAAATAGAGCCCGAGCTTCTCCCAGCTTCCCGGTCCCAACAGACCTGGATACTTTTTACCCTCCAGTCTTTCCACTGCTGTGTGACCTCAGCTAAGGCCCTTCCCCTCTCTGGGCCTTCTCTGTCTTCCCATCTGTAAAAGGGAGGAGGGCCAGGGGTTGTACCAGATCAGTTTTCAAACAGCATTGGCTCCTAGGGCCTCCAGGAAGGGCAGTGCTTGGAATGGAGACCCTTCTCCAAACACGTTCCTGCCTCACCAAGCCAGGCTCCCACCTGCTGCCCATCAGCCTATGATGCCCAGGACTCTTCCCCACTGCCTGGTGCTTGACAACCATCCAGAGTAGATGCCCGAGGAACACTGGCTGAAAGGATGAGGCTCATCCTGGACCGCCTCTGTGTGTGTCCTGTGGCGGGGAGGGGGGAGGTAGTAGGGGGGGTACTGGCCTCCTAGAGACCCGGCTCCCCTGCTCTGCACCCAGCGACGCACTCACCTTGATGCCCACATGGGTGTTGTGGGCGTCTGTCCGTGCCCGCAGATCTTTGCTTCCTCTCTTGGGCCCCAGGAAGTTGTTCAGGAACTTGGTGCTATACTTGAGGTTGTCACCACACACGCCCCACTGCCAGGCTTGCCGGCTCTCGAGGCCCGGGGAGTCATCACAGGTGCACCGCTCCATGCGGCCAGCGCTGCAGGCCCGGGCCAGAGTGTGCGTGAGGGCGGCCGCGGACACCGCATACAGGAAGGCCGTCTCCTTGAAACCTGGGCCGGGCCAAGGGGTGGGATTGGGAGGGAGGAGGAGAGTGGGCTCAGGGGCTGTGAGCTGCCCTCTGAGGATAGATGGGCTGGAGGGAGGGGCTGCTGTGGTGAACACGAGGGGCGTGTGACCCCGAGGACACAGTTCAGGGCACTTGACCTGTCGCCCACCCCTTAAACTCAGGGTGCCAGTTGCTGTCTAAATGGAGCTTCCTGTTCCCTGCGGGATGTGTGCCCAGGTTCTCAGGGCGGTAGGATGGGGGCTGCTTCTTCTACTGAACAGATGAAAACACAGATGCAGAGAAAAGTGACTTAGGCACCTGGTGAGCACCAAAGCTGGGCTAAACCACTGATCTTGACTCCAAGGTGATGTGTGAGCAAGTTGGACCAACCTGTTTCTGAGCTGGGTTCATAAAAGCATCGTGGACTGGGGACAGGGGCCTGGGGAGTGGGAAAGGCAGCCCTCCTCCTCTAGGTTCTCCCCCCCCACCCTCCTGCTCCAAGCCTGCTCCTCCCAATTCTCCTCCCCTGGCTCCTTCTTCTCACCCTCCTCCCCACCCTCCTCCCTACCTCTCTTGAGCAGCCCCGTCCTCCCCTCCAGGCTGCAGTTCCAGCGCTCATGCCGGAACTGAAACTGGCACTCGAGCAGGCTGAGGTGCGCGGCGTCCTGCAGGGTCTCAGCCAAGCCTGGCTCCCGCCGACAGAGCTGCTTCTGCCGGCGGGACAACTTTAGGAGGTCGCACTGCTTCAGGTGGGCCCCACCCTGTGCTGGGGCAGCGGTGCCCAGCCCGGGGAAGGGCGTCAGGACCTCCCGCCCGGTCAGTCTAAAGGGAGCAAGAGAAGGGAGACCAGTGACCCTTGGGGGTTGTGATTGAAGGTGAAAGATGACAGTCCCTAAGGATGGGGGACAGGTGAGGGGAAGGGGGCCTTCTTGGGGGCTGGATTATTTGGCCTTCTGGGAGGGAGGCTGACCCCACTTTACAGAGGAGGAAACCAAGGTGCTTAAAACAAGGGTGAGTGAAAGATTTCAAACTCAAGTTTTCTGGAAGCCAAAGTCTCTGCTCTTCTTATCCACCTTGTTTCCCAAACTTGCTGAATCAGAAAAATCATATGGCGTGCTTACTTAAAATAGAGATGCCCAGGACTTTTCTGGTGATTCAGTGGCTAAGACCCCATGCTTCCAACACAGCGGGTATGGGTTCAATCCCTGGTTAGGAAACTATGATCCCACATGCCACATAGTGTGGCCTAAAAAAAAAAAAACCTTTTTAATTAAAAAAATTTTTTTCTTTTAAACTCCAAAAAAAAATACAGATGCCTAGGATCTATACTTAACAGTTCTGCTTCTCTTGGTCTGGATTAGGGCCTGGGAATCTGTACATTTACCACATTCCCTGGGCAGCATTGAGAATCAGGGCAGTTTGGGAAATGCCGCAGGTAGTTATTAGCTGCTTCCAGAAAGGGAGAGCCATGTTGCTAAGAGGGAGTGGCAGAAGGGTGTAGCCACTGAGAAGGTGTCCAGCCAATGGCCCTGGCATCCCTCTACCCTTACATTAGGTAGCTGCCCAAGTAACACCAGGCCAACCTAACTTGTCTCTAAAATCCCCATAGATTTTTAACCATCTGGCCACTCCATGTCTGCTACCAAGAGATACTTGGGGAATACCCGAATGGATGGAAGATTGGAAGGATGGAGAGATGAAGGAAGGGTGGGTGGATGGATGGACAGGTGGATGCAGATGAAGAAGCTGCATTTCCATCCGGCTATCAGCCCCTGACTTCTTCTGCTGTATTTGAAGTCCAGGGATGCTTGAGTCAGGCTGCCACATTCCAGTGGCTTGACTGTCACTTCCTAGCTGTGTCTTCCAGAAGGACTGATTTTTCTCCTCTGGGAATTGGAAAGCGTGATCCTCTCTACCTCCTGTACTGCTGGGAGGATTGTATGAAAAGTTACTAACCACAGAGTCTTGGACTTGCTGTTTTACTTTCCCCCTGGCTGGAGTTTCTCAACTCTTTCCTCTTGCAAGATGCTTTACTCTCTAACCTGGCCAGAATCTTCCCATTGTCCAGATAAGGAAACAAAGGTTTTAGGTTTTACAAAGAGGTGCTGACTAGCCCTCTTTTCACAGCAGATCAGCAGCAAGGTGAGGACTACAAATAGAGCTCACCTTCCCTCCCCCCAGAAGCGATCCGTGAGATGTTTCTCCCAGTTCAAGTTATCTGCTGTTTCCTGGACCCTGGTGGCCCTCGGTGTGGGTGGGACATATACATCAATCTGGCAACCAGGATGCAGCCCCTTTCTGGCATATGCTGGCCTTATAACCATGGGGAAAGATCAAAGGTGGAAGCAGGTGCTGGCTCTTAAGCTCCTGCTTGGATGTGACACTTGGCATTCGTGCTCAAGCACCACCAGCCAAGGCAGGCCCTGTGGCCAGCCCTGAGTGCTCAGAGAAGCCCGCATCCCACAGAGCCAAGGGCATGGCTCTCCTGTTTGGAGCCACCTGCCCCAGCCAGGACATCTGGCTGGATGCCACACCCTGCCTGTCTGCCCCAGGGAGGGTGTGGGTCCTGGCCAGGCCCCAAGTGCCCCCAGAGAGTACCCATAGATTCCAAATGCATCAGGTGCAGCCAACCCAGTGTGGAGCATATCTCCGAAACTCCTGAGTAGAGACAGATGCTATCAGGCTCCCCCTGGCCCAGCCTGGCCCTGGGCTCCCCTCCCAGACAGGGTGAGGGCAGGGACCCGTTAATCATTAATCTGGGGGCAAATGGGTAAATTTCCAGTCCACCAGGTCTACACCCAAACCCCTCCCTGCAGTCTGGCAGGAAACCCTCCTTAGAGCTCGACCCTTGGCAGGTCCAGAGCAGAACCTGATGTCAACTCCAGCCCAGGAGGCCCCACCCTGACCAGCCTCCAGTGTGGAGGGCAGCTTGGGGGCTGCAGGAGCAAAGGGCACAGCAGCCATCTAGCCCCTCAAATGTCTTCCTCCCCACACCAGCGGCGGGTGTGAAGGACAATTTCTGCTCAGGCAGTTCTTGTGTTTCAGAAATTGGGACCTCCCTTGTAGTAGTGATTGACAGGTAAGAGGACAAGCAGGGAATGCTGGGAATTTTGGGCCAACAGGGCTGCACATCCTTCAAGATTTGTCTCAAATGACATTTGCATATTATTTTTATATCATTAGACCTATATTATATAACTTATATTCTACTATATTCTACAATATTATCTACCATGGTTTTGGGTTTTTTTGGCTGTGCTGCATGGCTTGTGGGATTTTAGTTTCCAGTCAGGGATTGAAGCTGGTCCCGATAGTGAAAATGCTGAGTCGTTATCCCTGGACCACCAGGGAATTCCCATATCTACCATATTTTGAGTGCTTATTACTAAGTCCCTTAAATTACTCTTGCAGACACCTGTTGGGTTGGCTGCCTACCTGGTCTTTCTACCACCATGGTTACCTGTCAGCCATTTTATACCATGTGACCTTGCTGCTCTGGCCTGTTGATTGGACCACTGAGGATCACATGACCCAAGCTGGGCCAATCCATTATTTCTCTGGGAATTTGGAATTTGACTTAGAGCACTCAGTTGCTTTCTCTCTTTCTTTGGGTAACTGGGCTTGTAATTCAGGAGATACAGAGAAAGCTGATCCAAAGAGAGAGAAAAAGTGACTTAAACATAGAGAGAAAAGCAGAAGTAAAAATGGGAGGGAGAATTTCGGGAGCTTTTCAGTCCCTGGCCCCATAGTCTCCCTGTGGTCATCACTGTTCTTGCTTGAGACACTGCTGTCTATAGAACAACATCAAGGCTGGGAGTCAATTTGTCTAATTGAGGGTGTTGTCCCTGATCATCACCTCCTGACAGCTATGGAGTACCACACTCCCTGGGCTGTCCTTGTGAGCTCGGCTCAGCAAACACCTATTCCCCCATCAACAGTT
This sequence comes from Capricornis sumatraensis, assembly GCF_032405125.1. Taxonomy (NCBI): domain Eukaryota; kingdom Metazoa; phylum Chordata; class Mammalia; order Artiodactyla; family Bovidae; genus Capricornis; species Capricornis sumatraensis. The sequence goes on from NC_091076.1 coordinate 95,463,305, forward strand.
CCTTGTGTTTTTAAATTTCGTGTAATTGGCCCTGTGATTGATGGCCCCAGGAGTCCAGTATAAAGTCGGTTAATTTTATTAGCAGTAATGACACTTAGTAGCGATTAATGGTCAGGAAAGGCAGTCAACCGCACAGGAGCCTCAGGCCACACTGGGCTCTGGTCTGCCCAGGGTTGCTCTCAAAAAGTACCCCCTCACAGCCTCAGGGACCCCCTGAAGGGCCTAGGAAGACAGTTGAGAGACATACCACCCAGTTTCCCTTTTACTGGGTTGGCCAAAAAATTTGTTCAAGTTTTATTGTAAGATGTTATGGAAAAACCCAAACGATCTTTTTGGCCAACCCAATATTTGTTTTCTATGTTGCAGTCTGGGATCATTTTTCCTTTGAAGAAAGAGTACTGTGACATTAAACTTGGAAAATACTTCAACTGGTTTCCTTAAACTGTGCTAGTAAACGCTGTAACACACGCCCTATGGATGCCAAGGTATCTGCTAGAGATGGTTTCTTCTTGGACCTCAGGAGAATTATAGGTGTTGGAGGTTCCAGTCTGTTCCAGGGTCCATGGGCATGATCAGTTCTCCTTTAAGAAACCATCCTTTCTCACACCCCAGGCCTGAGAACCCCATCCACCAGGCCCTTCTGCAAAAATCTCCATCCCCCACGTGTTAGTTGAGCTCCTTGAGGTTCAGATGAAAAATCAGAGATCAAGTAAGCATTAAGACAAAACCTGTGGTTGTAATGAAGACCCTGCCCCCTGGTCAGGTCAGATGCTATCAACCAAGCAAGTGACCAGTGTTCAGAACTGAAGCACAGAGGATGGATAATCTGTGAACTTGCCAACTGCCCTTCCAGACTGAGGGACAAGAGTGCCTTCAGCTCTCTGCCTGACTCAAGTGCCCCTGAGCCACACAGGACAACCTCGCCTTCGTCGGTTGTACCTGCTTTGGCCCAGCTGGTCTGTCTCCCCCATTCCTGATTCCTATTGGGCTCTTTCAGGCTGACTGCAGCCTCTCACGGCCCATTAGGAAAGCAGCGACCCCATGTGACCAGCTCCATTCTCCTCTCCTCTTTGTCCCCAGCCTGCACCCCTCTGCCCTCTGCACCCTCAGCCAATGGCCCTTGGTGCTCAGGATGATAAGACCAGAAGTCCCCACTCACACACAATGAGATGCCATTGGCTTTGACCCCAGAAACTCTCCAGTCACTTCCCAGGCTACCTGTTTCCCTTCAAAGTGGGAAAAAGTCGAGGGTGCCCCTCAGGACTTCATCTCACATCCCACCTTCCCAAGCGCCCCTTGCAATCACCCAGCCTTTCTCACCCCTGCCTCCTTTCGCCTTGTCCAAGGCTCACCCCATCCATAGTTTTGGCTAAAGCTGCTCCATCTAGGGCATTTCCCTGGGGGTCCAGTGGTTAAGAGTCCACCTTCCAAAGCAGAGGATGTGGGTTCAATCCCTGGTCAGGGAGCTAGGATCCCACATGCTGCGGAGCAACTAAGCCCAGATGCCACAACTACTGAGCCACACTCTGGAGCCCACACACAGCAGCTAAGACCCGACATAGCCAAGTAAATAAATACATAATTATATTTTGTTTTTTAAAGCTGCTCCATCTGGGATGACCTCGAAGGAAGCAAAAGCAGGTTCTCCCAGGCTTTGGGGGAAGCATTGGTCTAGCATCAACAGGACCCCAGGGACCACCAAACCCATGAGCAGAACTAGAAGTTCTTCCTGGGATGATCACCCACAATCTCCTAGAGTGTGGGGACCCAAGGACCCTCAAGGCTGTTTAGCCCTGGAGAGTCTGGTTCCAGGTCTGCCCTCACTCACTGGTGACCCCAGGGATGTCCTCACAGCCCCAGGCTCATTCTATACAACAAATACACCTTGTCTAGCGGGAGAGCCAGACCAGAGCCAGACTGCCTCGGCTCAAATCCCACCTCTACCTCTTACTAGCTGTGCCACCTTGGGCAAGGCGCTTCACCTCTCTGTGCCTCGCCTGTGACAGGCAGACATCACAGGACCTTTCACATGGTTGTTGTGAAGACTGGGGTTCCCTGGTGGCTCAGACAGTAAAGAATCCACCTGCAATGCAGGAGATCCAGGTTCCATACCTGTGTCAGGAAGATCCCCTGGAGGAGGGCATGGTTACCCACTCCAGTACTCTTGCCTGGGGAATCCCATGGACAGAGGAGCCTGGCAGGCTACATCCATGGGGTCACAAAGTGTCAGACAGGACTGAGCAGCTAAGCATATTGTGAAGATTAAATTAATTAACATCTGTAAAGCTCTTAGAACAGTGCCTGGCACACAGTAAGCTCCAGGTCATTGGAGCTTACAAGAAGTGTAAGCTTACAAGAACTGTCATTTTTCTTTAAAAAAAAAAAAAAAGGTATTTGGCTGTCCTGGGTCTTAGTTGTAGCACACAGGATCTTCAGCCTTTGTTGTGGCATGCAAGATCTAGTTCCCTGACCAGAGATTAAACCTGGCCCCCCTGCATTGGGAGCTCTGAGTCTCAGCCATTAACCATCAGGGAAGTCCCGTAAGTGTTATTCTTAAGCATCTGCTATGTGCCAGGTGCTGTGCTGGGTGCTGGGACATGCCATCACAACCTCAAGGTTGTGAGGGACCCCAGACCCCAAGGGGGCAGGGGAAGGAGAAGGCTCTGAACCAGCCCAGCTCCTGGGGGAACCATCAGTAGCTGCTCAGGAACCGGATCAGATCTCCTAACACCATCAGGGTAAAAACCTGACCTCAGCCAGGCTCCTCCTGCCTGCAGTGGGAGGCCTGCGGTGGCGAGGGGGCAGGAGGAAGCTCTCAGGAGCTCGCTGGAGAAGGCTGAGCAGGGGGAGAGCATTTCCCATCACTGGAGGTGCCTGGCTCTGTTCTTCCAACCCCCACCCCCATCCATGTTTCTGCTTGAGAGGGTCCGATGGTTCCAGAGGAGGCCACCCCTAGGATGTGGGTGGGTGAGCAGGTAGGTGCCACAGGACAAGACTGGCGGTTCCCAGGGTGCTGGGTAAGGGCAACCTGTCTGGACCCTTAGCTGGAGGGACCAGGAGGTGTGCCTGGCACCCGGGGCCGTGCCAACTGCAGGCAGTTACCTGGGAACCAGGAAAGCCTTGCCCTGCCTGGAGCATTGGACTTGGCCCTGAAAAACCCTATTAGATCTCCTGATAACAGGTTTCCGCTGCAGGGCCATTTGCATGGTAAGTGGGCCTTTTGTGCTTTCATCTCAAATATCTCAGCCCACGTCTCCTGCCCTCACTAAGCCCCCCTAAACACACACACTCCCCACCCCAACCCACGCCCTCCACTCCCCACCTCTTCCCTGAAGGGGAGAGTTAGTGAGGGCAGTGTCTGGGCCAGGAAGAGGGCACATGGCTCCAGGCAGTCCTTTTTCAGAACAGTGGGGAGGGGAACCCTCAACATCCCTGGCTCCTCTCCCCTCTGTCATCTGAGGGGCCCCCGAGGTTTATGCTCCTGAGAAGCACCTCCCTCCCTCCATCCTTCACATTCCTCTCTCCTTGACAAGACTCACTGTCACCTCATACCTCCTCCAAGAAGATGTCCTTAGTGAGCAGCCTTAATGGCAAATTTGGCAGGTACCGTTTCCCACCTTTATTCCAAGTCCTGCTCCCCACCCCTTTCACTCACTCATTTATTTAAATTTCAATATTGAGCATCAGCTTCAGGCCAAAGAAAACCAAAAGCCACCAGACTGCTCACTACATCCCTGTCTGGGTCGCAGCCTTCCTTTCCTCCCCAGCTCTCTGCCTCAGAACCTCGAGGACTGAATCAGTACACCTCCCCCCGCCCCACCCTGGAGCCCACACCAGAGCCTCATCCCCCAGCCCACCCCTGGCTCAGAGAGAAAAGAGCCTGGCCCAGCTGTGGGTTTTGTCTCTCCAAGAACCGCTCCACTTCCTGTTTTCCAGGGGATGCCTGTGGAGGATGGCATCATGGACTATGTGCTCAGGAGCTAAGTGGGCAGCAAGCAGCCCGCCCAACCAGCTTGCTTTGCATCTCAACAATCTCGGATATTTAGAGTGTGGCTGGTGCAACATCTGTGGAGGAAATGCTTTCCGCTTCCTCCTCCTGTCTCCCTCCCACTGCACTCAGGCTCAGGCTGGAGATGAGGAGGGGGTCTTGGTCTTCGGCACGTACACTACAAATCAGGTGGCATGGTGGCTATGGAGGGGTGGCCTCCCAGCCCCACACAAGTCTGGGGTGATAAACATCTCCCCTCGTTCCCTGGCCGTGTCCAAACGTACATTATTTGAATCAGTACGTTCCAGGACTCGGGAAACCCTTCAGGATCACCTAGTCCAGAAGTTTTGCCCTAATGCCTCCTGGAAGCTACCCCAGAACCTCCTGAGGGCAGGCAGGAAGGGCCAGAGGTTTACCAAGTCGATAGGTCTCTATTTTGACTTCTCTGGTGCCCTGGAGGTTCATCTAAGGGTTTTTTTTTGTCTCAGATGACCCTGAGTTAATGGCAAGCCTGGGTCTGCACCCCAGGTCTCCTGACTGCTTCTATCAAGACTGAGAGTTTCTGCTTTCCATTTTAATGTAATATTTCAGGGAAACAGAATCAGCCATCATCATAGTAAATGTCCAGGGTGATAGGAACATGAGATGGGTAGGACAGAAGGAATGGAAGCTTGGTCAGGTCTCCTCCTCAGGCCCCCTGGGCAGTTAAAGGGAGAGAAGGACCCTGGTCTAAAACTGAGTTTCTCTTCAGCCAAGAGTCAAAAATAAAACTTAAAGTGGACTGCCAATTCATACTAAAGTGTGACAGTCTGATATAATAAGGCTAGTGCCTGAGAACACTTTGCTAGATAAGAGAAGCTGAAAGGAGAGAGTCTGGGATCATGAAGAGAGAAAGAGGAAGCCTGGGGTGAGGAAGGGAAAGGGAAGGGAAAAGGGGGGCTGGAAGGCTTAAGATAAACTTCCCCAGCTTCTTGGGTTCACAGGCCCAGCCCTGAGCCAGTGGAGGAGTATTAACAGTTTGGAAGACACAGTGTGGCAACTGCAGAGAAAAGCAAGTAGTCACTGAGGCTGTATCACAATGGGGCAAGCAACACCCCCACCAGCTCTGCCCCAACCATGGGACCTGGCTCATGGGCTGGGTGACTTCTGCCAAGTTTTTTTTAACCATGGTAAGCTGACCAACTAACCAGCTTGGGAGGCTCTTGGGTGGTCACCCTCCTCAATGAGGACAGGCAGGCTCAGGCAGGGCTGCGGGCCCTGAGAGCTTGGCCCCTGGTGAATGCCCCATGTACAACCGCCTGTGATGAGGACAATTCCATTGTTCGCAGATGCTCCAGGAGATGTTCCAGGCTGCAGGTTCCACGCAGCTTCCATTCGTCTGCAGGCGGGACCCAGGAATGGCCCACGCCCCTCCACACCCCTGCCCTCTAAAGATGGCAGGCACTTCCACCTCATCAACAAACCCTTCCCTGAATAGACCTGGTGAGGGCCAGAGTGGTCAGGACAGCCCCGGGGGATGGATGGAGTTGTAAAAAGCTTCCTTGGGAAGACAGCAGGGTCTTCCAGAGCAGGACCAGAGTAAGCTCCCGCGCTGGACTGTCCTGGATGCAGAGCCAACGAGGGCTGTAGCAAAGGGCCCCTCATCTCAGGCCAGGCTCTTGCTTGTCCTCCTGTCTTGGCTAAAGTAATCCAACCTCCATGCCTTTCTTCATGATATAACCGCTACCTAGGTTGCCTTCCGCAGTCCACAAAGCCCTCATGGATCCCCGGGACTCATAACCACAGCCTTTTTCAAAACTTGACTCAAAAACGCAGGGAATGGGAAAGGCGATCCTGAGGCCCCATCCAGCTTTAACAGGCTAAGATGTTTGTCTGCCTCTTCCAGAAGTCCTCCTTACTTGCCAGCCCCATCCCACTCTAACCATCCAACTTCTCTGACGTCTCTCAGTTTTTTGGGATTATAGCACCATTAGTTCTGCATGGTTCACACTTTTTTTCCCTTCCTCCTCAGGGCTGTAGAGAGTGTCTCTCCAAGTAGCCTGTAACCCCCTTAGGAGAGGTCCTGGTTTCTCATCCCCAGAGGTCCCCCAGCCCCAGCCCAACACCTGCTGACTGCATACATCCCTCAGAGGACCAAGCAGAGGGTGTATGTCCAGGCTCTTCCTCAGCTTCTTCCCAGCCCTCCAGGCCCAAGTCACTGGCCTCCCTGCTGTCTCAGTCCCAGGCTGCAGGGGTCACCCAGTGACCCCCAATCCCACCATGAAATCTTCCCAAACTCAAGCCTTGCTCCAGAAGGGCGTGGCTCCGGAGGGCGTGGCTCCGGAAGGGAGTGGCTTTGAAGGAGCTGCCCTGTGGCCACACCCTCCCCAGCCCCCAGACGGGCAACTGGGGTGCGCTCTCGCCAGTACCAGATCTCCAGGCAGTCTGGTTTCAGTCAGTCAGACCCTGACTCCTCCGACTAGCTCAGCCCCTCTGAACCTGTTTCGGGGGACAAGCTATGCTTGGTCAGCCAGAGCCTCCCTTGATACGCAGTGACAACTTGGCCCAGGTATTTTTTTAAAACTCAACCTGCACCTCCTCTCATGATGATGTTCTGGAAGTTTACTGCAGGTTCACAAAATTTCTTCCATGATTCAAGACTCCAGGATGCTCGGACAACTACAGTTTTTTTGGTATGGTTCTGGTGAACTCATGTGGCAGCAAGACTTGACCTAAACCGACGTGAGAATACTCATGGTCTTTATCTCAACGCATAGATGTTTTTCTGCAAAAATAATCATGTCTGATTACTGGCTGCTGCCCTCCACATTGCTAAGGATGTTATGTGATACATGGTATATGTATTATCTTTAATATAAAAATAATATAATACACATCTGGCCTCAAAGGGATGGTCACTATAGGGAAAGTGGAGCTTCTCTGCTCTTACCCTTAAATTAGACTCTGGAATTTCCAGGACTGACTGAATATGGTGGTTTGATTTTCTCTTGGCTCTTTGAAAGTCTCCCAGTGAGAGAGTCTGGGCTTGAAGTGTCTGGCCCCGACCCCAGCTCATCTCTGCTGCTCCCAGGATTCCCACGGAAGGTCAGGTGTGGCTGACTTCCAGAGTCTGACGGGGGCTCGCCACTTTGCTTCCTGTTCCTGTCCAGACAGAGGCCAGGTTATGGCCAGGCAGCTTATGCTGAGAGGGCCATGCAGAAATAGCCAACAGACAGGGCAGAGAGGGAGGTTCACGGGGCAAGGAAGGGTCAGCAGAAAGGAAAGGGGACTACCCACCCCGACGCTCACTGTGGACCAGGAGGCAATGCTAGGGATTGTGGGGGGAGCTGACCAACAATGGAGTCCCAAGACTTCTGCTTAAAGGATGCTATGCATGAATCCGAAACATGAGCACATAAAAAATTAGGTAACATACCTAGAGTTGAAGACATGTAGTGCCAGAGATACCTATGACATATGTCAAGTGAAAGAGGTTACAGGGTGGAGGACTCAGGTCAGAGCTGCCCAGGTCTCAGCTGGGCATCAGCAGGAGAGAGGGATGAAGAAGTTGGCTCCGGATTCTAACAGACTAGAATTCAAGTCTAGGTGCAGCCAGTCAGTAGCTCTGTGACTTTGGGCAAGGCACTTGGCCTGTCTGAGCTTTTCCCCCCTATTCACCTCTAAAGGGAGAGAATTCCACCATCACCTGCCTCCTGGGATGTCATTTGGTTAAATGAGGTTATGCACATAAAGGGCATAGGAAGGATTCAAATTATACAATGATTGGGATAAAAGAGGAAGAGAGGAAGCAACAAATGTCAAAAAGATGCTCCTCTACTTGGGATTCTCTAAGACAGACCACTAGATTTCTTGGACTCCATATATGTAGATAGCATTTCAGCACTTATATACACAAAACCCTCATAACAACCCTATGAGGTAAGGATTAGCCATTTTATAGATGGAAAAACTGAGGTCAGAGCAGCCCACTGACTTGCCCTGGGTCACCGTTAGTAAGTGGTTGGTGGGAGGATTTGCACTCTATCTGTGTGATTCCTAGTCCAGTGCTCCTTACACTAAAGCAGGGCCTTAGGCTGTGTCCCATCCTGCTTAGGCTGATAGCAAAGTGAGGGTGACGCTCACGGCACCTGGCCCACCTCCTCCTGAGCCCAACTTCTACCTGAGCACACAAGCCTAAAGGCACCAGGACCTCTTTTCTTAGGAGCTTCCAGCCCAGGAGTCCCTCCCCAACCCTTGCTTCTCTTTCCTCTGTTTCCCTCCGTCAGCCTCAGAAACTTCACCACCATCCATGGAGGAGGCTGGTTTGACCTCAACTCTAGAGCCCAGCTTCTCAAGAGTTAGTGTTGAGCTAGAGACAAGCTAGTCTAAATTCCTTTCCCAAATTCAATGATTCTTATCAGTGATGTTTGGCTTGCAATATACCACCCCAAAGCAGTAAAATTTCTTCCGTTCTTCTCTTTAACCCTGTTTTTCTCAGGACCCAGTCAATTCCTAGCACTGTTCAAAAAAATATCCAAATACATAAAACACTTAGGAATAATTTTTTTAATGTTTGTAAGATCCATACACTGAAAATTACTGAAAGAAATTTTAAAAGCTCCCCTAAGAGAGATATGGCCAGTTTCTAAACCAATAGACTCAATATTGTCAGAAGGTAAATTGACTTACAGATTCGGTGCAATCCCCAGCAAAATCCTAGCAGGCCTTCCTACAGACATCAATAAGTTGATACTAAAAGTTATGTGGAAACATAAAGGATCTAGAATGGCCAAAACAATTTGGAAAAAGGACAGAATGTATAGTACTTGGTTTCAAGATTTACCACACAGTGGCAGTAATCAAGACTGTGGTACTGGCCCAAAGATAAGCTTTGTTGTTGGTGTTCAGTTGCAAAGTCATGTCCAACTCTTTGCAACCCCATGGACTGCAGCAGGCCAGGCTTCCCGGTCCTGCACTATCTCCTGGAGTTTGCTCAAGTTCATGCCCATAAGCTTACCAAATAGAACAGAGAGTCCAGAAATAAGCCCTCATATATTGGGTCAATTGATTTGCAATAAAGATGACAATAAAGAAAGGATCACCTTTTTGACAACTGGTGCTGTAACAAGTTGATATCTACATTTATCTATATTTACTGAAAACAGTAAACTTCAATTCTTACCTCACACCATCCATATAAGTTAACCCCCCAACAATCATAGACCTAAGTGTAAGGGCTAAACTGTGAAGTTTCTAGAAGAAAACAGGACAAAATCTTTGCAACCTCTAATGGACAGAAATTTCTTGAATGGGAGAAACAAAAAGCACAGACCATACAAAGAAAAGTTCAAAAACTGTACTTCATCACAATTAAAAACTTCTGTTCCGGGATTTTCCTGGTGGTCCAGTGGTTGAAACTCTGTGCTCCCCATGTAGGGGGCACAGGTTCAGTCGCTAGTCAGGGAAGATCCCACATGCTGCATGGCGTGGCCAAAACATGAATAAATAAAATTCCTCTGTCTAGAAAGAGTTTTTTAAAAATTGTGTTCTTTGCAAGGTAACAATAAGAAAAATGAAGAGGCAAGCTACAGACAGGGATAAAATATTGCCAATAAATTCTGATAAAGGACTTAAATCCAAAATATGTAAAGAACCCTTACAACTCAATAATAAGAAGACAAATAACTCAATGAAAAAGATATTCAAATGATGAATGTGCACATAGAAAATGTTCAGCACAGTATTCATCAGTGGAAAAATGCAAATTAAAATCACAATGAGACACCAATACGTACCTACTAAAATGGCCAAAACCAAGACTGACAACAGAAAAGAATATGGAGCAACTAGAACTCTCATACATTACTGTGTAAAGTGGTACAACCACTTTGGAACGCTATTCCACCATTTCTTATAAAGTTAAATATATATACCATAAGATCCAGAAATCTAGTCCTAGATGTATATCCAAGAGAAATAAAAACATCTGACCACCAAAAGGGATGTACACGAATGTTCACAGCAGCTTTATTTGGAAGAGCCCCAAACTGGAAACAATCCAAATGTCCATCAACTGGTGAATGAATAAACAAATTGTGGTACACCCAAACAATAGAATACTACTCAGCAAGGAAAAAGGGAAAGTGCTACTGATACATACCACCATGTGGATAATTTCAAAAACATTATTTTGCACAAAAGAATTCAGACTCAAAAGGCTATGTACTCTATGATTCCATTTATATGAAATTCTACAACGGGCAAAACTGTCTCAAGTGACAGAAAGCAGGGAAGTGGTGACCTGAGGCTGGTGGGGGAGTGCTGACTGCAAACAAACACGAGGAGTCCTTTGCGATGATGGTACAGTTCCATACAGTAATTGAGGTGGTGCTTACACAGAGGCATACGTTTGTTAAAACCCAAATCATGCACTTAGAATGCATGCATTTCATTGTGTGTGATGTTGGTTTTGAAAAAAATTAAGGTCGTGTCTTGCTTCTGCACAATGACACCTCTACAACCCAAGAAGATAATGAGAATCCCAGCAGCCACCAAGAGTGAGCCCGTACTGAATGCTTAGTATGTGCCAGGCACCCTGTCAGGCCCTTTCATTCATTGTCTCAAGCCTCACACCAGCCTTTAAGATGGGTATAATCATCACCCAAAGCTCAGAAAGGTGAAGACATGTGCCTGAGGTCACACAGCTGGCAAGAGGCAAAGATCAGCGATCAGTGTTAGTTGCTCAATCATGTCTGACTCTTTTCCACCCCATGGAATATAGCCCCCCAGGCTCCTCTGTCCATGGGATTCTCCAGGCAAGGATACTGGAGTGGGTTGCCATTTCCTTCTCCAAGGGATCTTCCTGAGCCAGGAATCAAACCCAGGTCTCCTGCATTGTAGGTGGATTCTTTACCATATGAGCTACTACTTAAGACTGTGCTTTCCTAAACCTATCTGTACCATCCTTAGACAGGAAAGAAACACAAACAGTGCAGAGGCCACACGTGTACAAAGCACCACCAGAGTCAACTACAATTTTAACAATTGCATCCACATTAACTATTTCTGGATACAAAATTCATGACTTAAAGACTGAATTGGATGACAAGGCTTATCATATTCTCAGCTCATCACATAATGCAGTGAGTATGCATTTATAAAACACCACAGAAGTTAATATTTTCAGAATTCCCAAGCCAACTGAGCCAAAACATGAACTCTTGAGCAATCCTAGACGTCCAAGCCAGAGCCGTCTGGTTAGGGAACCTTAGGCCCTCCAGATGCTAAAGACCTTGGAGGCAAGTGACTTGATCATGGACAGCACAGAGGAGTGGTCTGGAGTTAGGACAAACCTTTCTACCTCCCATCTCACTGTCATCGTGCCATCTATGGGAGCCTACCTGATACCTGAGCAGAGTTGATAGCATCCTATCTCACTGTTGAGGACAGAGGAGAATGTTGGGGCCCCACCCAACCCACAACAGCCAAGAGTGTCTAACAGAGCTAACCAAATAGGAGAGGGAGGCAACCCTCTCCCCACTTCACCCTCTGCAGCCCCTTTACAGCTGTGGCTCTCCTGGATGACCACACGATATTAGCTCTGGTAGCTAATGCTCTCTGTCAAATGAAGAGCCCCGACTGGCAGCAGGACCTGATTTCTATGCTGCCCCTCCCACTAGCTTGCTGTGTGACACAGAGGGAGTCATTGAAACTTTCTCACCCTCAGTTTCCTTTTGAAAACTATTTACATCCATCCTGTATACCTCAAGAATGGGTCTGAGGATCAGATGATGGAGGGGCTGAATAAGAAAATCACTGTAATACTAATGATAGTAATACTATCAGCAACACCAGAATTAGGTGCCAGACTCATCCAAAAGCACCAGAAGCAGTTGCTGGCTCACTGACTTGGGGATGATGGTCCCTTCATCTGAAAAATAGGAATAATACATGACCTGCTTGAAGCAGGGAGTTAGACCAGAGAAACTTTGGGAGTCACTTCGAACTCTTAAGTATGATTTGATGATTTTAAAAATCCTAAGAAGATTGGCCTTACCTGTTCTCCTGATGTTTGAATTTTATCAGGATGACAAGACACTTGATCTTATGGTCAGAAATGAGATTTCAAATGCAAATAATCTGGAGAAGGGAGAAGCACATTATCTCTTATTCTTACTACAGTGTGAATGACTGATATAGATTCCTTCCAGAGAGCAAACTCAAATAGTAGGATGGAAAACCTGGCCTGACTGAGTCACAACAGGGCTTCCTCAGGGAGAATTTAGGCTCATTCCTGTCTGTTCTCTGAGACCAAACACATAACAGCACGAAGCCCCAGTTTTATCTTAATCTCTGAGAATGTGTCTTCCTCCCCAGACTGGGGTTATGGTGGCTTGAGTACATTTTGCCAGCTATGTCCAGTGGAGATCACAACTTGGAAGAGGGACTCACACTCATATGATCCATCTCAGCCCTAGTTCATGCTCGATCTATGATTTCCCTTTTCATTTCCAAGACTGCCCCATTGCTTACAACCCTCAAATTCTAACCCTGGGCACTGCCACAAACTCCTTTCCCTTCCAACCACACCAGCTTGGGTGGTCTCAGCTTCCTGGAGCCCCTCTCCTCCCATCTCACCTGGCCCTTGCCCCGTCCTCAACCCTTGAGCCCAAGCAAACAAAAGGATTGTGAAAATGAGCTGATATCCAAGAGGCTGCAGGCACCTTTTGTCCAATACCCCACTCCATTCCAGCTCAGAAACCCCTGTCAGGGCTGAAATATCAAGACACTCTACCTCATCTCCTTAATAATTAGTAGCATTAGTTGTGTGTTTACTATATGCTATAGCCTGTTCAGGCTTCCCTGGTGGCAAAAGAATCGGCCTGCAACGCAGGAGACCCTGGGTCAGGGTCTAAACAACAACAAAGACCTTGTTCTAAGTGCTCCACATGTATTAATGATTTGCTGTTGTTTAGTCGCTAAGTTGTGTCTGACTGCTTTGCAACTTTAAGGACTATGACCCACCAGGTTCCTTTGTCCACGGAATTTCCCAAGCAAGAATACTGGAGTGGGTTGCTACTATCTTCTCCAGGGGATCAGATGGATTCTTTACTACTGAGCCCCCAGGGAAGCCCGACTCACATGATACTCATATGAAATAAGCACTATTATCCTCATTTTACAGATAAGAAACTGAGGTACAGAGAGGTTAAGTGATTTGGCCAAACTCACACAGTTAGCAAGTAGATGGATCAGGGATTGAACCCAGAGACTGTGCCTGACCATTTTATCCTGTCTGCTGAGGCAGCAACAGTGCCTTTCCAAGCCTGAAATCATTGGGAAACAAAATGAATGTGCAGTGCCCTTGACAGAGAGCAGAGAGAGGGGCTCAGTCACACCAAGTTCAGCCCCTTCTTTGTACAAAAGGGGACACTGAGGCCAGAGACTAAGTGGTCTTCCCAGCAAGCTGAGCCCAGAGCCCTAGGGTCTGGGCTGACATTACTTCCACCCCACCCCCTATATATTTCAAGAGAGGCCATTGCCCACAGCCAAGGCATGTTTTAACCAGGGGTCATGACCTGGAAATTAGCCCACAGCCCTATTCCTGTGAGGGATCTCTCAGACCTTCTCTGACCCTTATTTGCCCCTCCCTGCCAGGTCCATAAGACCAGTCTCTGGCAGGTCACTTGCTTGGTGGTTTATGTTTTTTGGGTTTTGTTGGCTTGCTTGCTTTTGCCTTTGCTTGGGTCAGACTGTAAGCCTCACCTTTATTTGAATGAGGATCACAAAAAGTGCCATGATTTAAAGAAACAGACTGTATATATTTAGAGCAGACTTTGGGGGGAGGTCAGGAAAGTCCCTTCGCACCCACGACCCCAACTCCTCTACCAAGTCCCTGCAATCCAGGTTCAGAGAAGGAGGGTCAGTTACCCTGTAACTTGCTCTCCAAACACTGCCCGGTCCCACCCATTCTCTCCCCAGATGTCACCCTCAGCTCGGAGCTTCCTTTTCCAATCATATACACCACCTCCCTCTTACTCTCTTCGTCATTCTCCTGAGAATTCACCTGACGCCAGGTCTGAGATTTGGTTGGATTTCCCCCACAGACGGTTCCCTCCTACTCTCCGCACGGTCTGAAGGTTCCTCCATCCCTTTTGGATCAGCGCGATCCCCTCCCCCGGACATCCCACCCTACCCATCCATCCAGTCCTCCGGGTCTCAGCTCCGCAGGGCTAAGGCAGAAGGTGTGAAGGGAGCCCCAGGCAAGGATTGGTGGCTGGACAGAGCCCAGGATGGGGACGGACAGGGCACAAGTGAGGATCGGAGAGGACGTCCGAGCGCGGGAGGGACTCCTTGGACGGGCAGGGACAGGGCGCGCTGGGGCGCACAGGCACCAGGTCCGAGACGCCTGCAGAGTCCCGGAGCTTGACCGGGATCCGAGATCCGGCTTAGTGGGCAGGATGAGGTCTCGGACAGGACTGGGTGAGAAAAGCGGAGGTGAAGGGGACCAGAGTTCGGACGCTGGAAGGTGCGATCCGGGACCAGTCCGGGAAGCCAGAGGAGTTCTGGGCACTAACTCCCACCCCGAGATGGGGTTGGGTGCTAAGGTCTGAGTTCGAGATCCCGCCAGGGCCGGGGCCAGCGGAAGGGAAAAGTTGGCCTTGTTGAAGCGGGAGGAGGGGGAGGCAGGCGGGCCGGGGCGCGGCGGGCACTGACCCGAAGTAGGCGGCGGCGGCGGCGGCGGGCAGCGCCAGCAGGCAGAGCGCGGCCAGGGCCAGCGCGGGCGGGGGGCGCATGATGCCGGCGGCGCGGAGCCCAGTCGCATCTCCTCGCGCCGCGCAGCGCTCGCAGCGCAGCCACCAGCCGCCCGCAGGGCTTTAAACCCAAGCGGGGCGGAGCGGGGAGGCGGGGAGGGAGCCGCGCCGGCGGCACCCGTCCCCGAGCGGCGAGCCCCCCGCCTCATTGGCCCTGCAGACTTGCCCCGCCCCCCGAGGGTGGGGCCACCTCTCCAGGTCCGCCCCCGCCCCGCCTCCCGGCCCCCTGCCCACCCTCCCCAGGTGAGAGCTCACCTGATGTAGGGCTTGTCGGGGGACTGGGCGGTTGAAGGACCCGGGGACTGGAGAGGCAAGGATGGGGATACGAAGCAGGGACCAGGGAGCTTTTGCCTCTCAGGGCGGGGTGGAGGTACCCGCAGGAAGGGGCAAAAGGAGAGAGGCGCCTGGAGTCTGAGAAGTCGTGTCTCATCCACCCTCCAGCCGGTTGGTGCGGGCCCCTCTGCCCCAGCTCCGCGACACTGAAGGAGGGCCGGCTGTGGACACAGAAAAAATGCAAAGGGTGTCCTGGGACGGGGATACCCATGGTCAGAGCGGAAGCGGGATAAGGGAGCCCAGTTTCTCAACTAGAGTCTGTCGGGGAGGAGGCCTCACTGAGCATTAGCTGATGTTCATGGAACAAAAATCCAAGTTCTCTGGTCAGTGGGGCGGGCAGAGCTTGGGACGGGGTGGGAAGGAACTTACTCTCCAAAGTGCATAGACCCCAGAACTTCTGTCAGACAGGATGGATATGTTCAGTGTTGGGTCATAAAGCTCTGCCCTGCTTATTCTTTTTTTTTTTTTAAGTCTAACCCCAATTCCTGCAGTGAAAGTGCAGTGACCAAGGCAATAGGTGGCTCCCATCTGGGAGGGAGGCACACAACAAATCACCCCATCAAGGTTTAATATGTTTTTGAGAGTATTGAATACTGGGTCAAAACGAGCAAAACAAAACATAACTCACACTGAATGTCAAGATCTGAATGTAAAGTTTCCAAAAAATAACCATGTATGCAGAACATCAGGTGACAGCGACCTTGGCTTTGTGAACACGAAGGCGCTGGGAGACTGGGGGAAGATGGGAGCTGCCATATTAATGTATTAACAGCTGCCATATTAACGGCTATAGTGAGCCTCTCTGAGCTCAGTTTCCCTGTCCAATAAGGGCAGCGGTTAACCGACGATCTTTAACAACTCTGCCAGTGATATCGCATCTCACAGTTCTGTGTATTATTGAGGCATACAGTCCAGTGTGGTGGGCAGAGACCTGAATTCAAATCATGAAAATTATAAACCTCAGATAGGAAATGGGGACGATAATAAATAGCTTACAGGATTTTTGTGCAAATAAGAGTGATGCCGTGGGAATTCCCTGAAGGCCCAGTGGTTAGGATTTCCCACTTTGACTGCCAAGAGCACAGCTTCAATCCCTGGTGGGGGAACTAAGATCCTGTAAGCAGCGTGGTGTGGCCAAAAAAGCAAAACAAAAAAAGTGATGCCAAATGCCTAACAGGTGCTGGCACTCAATATCAGGGGTTGTTAAAACTGTAGACAAGGTCTGCAGCTTTGCCAGATGGGTGGGAGCCTGGCTAATAGCATCTGCCGATTCTCTGCTGCAAACATTGCCACCGTGGGTGATTTCAAGTTACTGATGTGGCATCATCCTTGATCTAAGGAGTTAGGAAGAGATTTGCTCAGGTGGATGTGCAAACCAGTTGCAACTGGCTCCAGCATACCACTGGTAAGAACTTGAACCAGGCTCAACGAAGCTCAAGCTGGACCAGTGTGAGTCAGAGAGGAAGAAGGACCCCCACCAGGCTCCAACCACCCTAGTGGGCACCTGAGTTCAGGCAGATGAGGAGAGAGCTGCCCCAGCTGCTCCTCCTGTCCTTATGCCCATGGGCCCCTGCCATATATACACAACCACACACAAGCAGGCAACTGCCTGGAGCAAGGGTGGGATGAGGCATACTCTCCCAAAGTGACACATTTTCAATGTTTCAGAAAAGTTACCTGTTGACAGTTAAGGCTGTAAGGCAGGGAAATTGGAGAAAACACTAAAGATTCACCAAGGACATCAGTACCTGGATGCCGAGATACACATGGAAATATCCAGAAAGAAGTTCTCTCTTTTAAAAAAACATTTTATTGAAGTATAGTTGATTTACAATGTTGTATTAATTTCTACTGCACAGCAAAGTAATTCAGTTCTAGATACATGTACATTCTTTTTCATGTTCTTTCCATGATGGTTTATCACAGGGTACTGAATATAGTTCCCTGTAATATATGTGCATGCTAAGTCACTTCAGTCATGTCTGATTCTTTGCAACCCTATGGACTGTAGACTGCCAGGCTCCTCTGTCCATGAGATTCTCCAGGCAAGAATATTGGAGTGGGTTGTCATTTCCTTCTCCAAGGGATCTTCCCAGCTCAGGGATCAAAACCAAGTCTCCTGTCTCCTGCATTGGCAGGTGAGTCCTTTACTACTAGTGCCATCTGGGAAGCCCCACCTGTACTAATCAGTAGGACCTTGTTTATCCATTCTGTATGTAATAGTTTGCATCTGCTAATCCCAGACTCGGAAGAAAATTCTTGAGCCTCCACCAGTCAGTGCTTAGGATGCCATCCTTGGGCCCAGCACATGTATCACTGAAGTCTCAGGCCTCCTGTGAGGTTAGTGAGCCATCATTATACCCATTGCACAGATGAGTTAACCAAGGCTCAGGAAACTTAAGTAGCTGGTGCATGTGACCCAGCTGTAAGTAGTGGAAGCAAGAGTTAAGCCCAGCCTAGTGAGACTGTCGCACTGGTTGTGGCTCATGATTGGTCACGGCTGGCTGAGGCCCCGACTCACAGGGGCCTTGGCATAGTTCATCCTTACAGAGTATTACGGGGCTCTAGTCTGGAGGAGGAGATGGCAGTGAAAACAGATCATCTCCACAGTTGGGATATTGTGGGACCCCTGAGGAAGGACACAGGGGCAGCCCTCGAGAGTTAGAGCCTTGGCCATAATGATTCGCTCCTCCCACCTCACCCTCTGCCCTGGGAGCTCCTCAAGGCAGGGGGCAGGTGGAGGCCCTGAGTTTAATTTCTTTCTATATCTCCAGGGCCTGGCTCAGGGCCCAGCACATAGTAGGTGCTCGGGTAATATGTGTTGTTGCCAGCAGAGATAGAAATAATAGATTGTGTCATTCTGACACAATGCATGTTCACAGACACACTCCTTCCCATAGTCAGACACATGCCCCATCACACACACACACACACATACCCCTTGACACTCTACAACTCAAGTCCAGGCATTCAGTGACACACAGACTCCCCCCACACCTCCCCCATGGCTGTCTAAATTCCTAGGCAGACCCACAGCTGCTCCCGGACCTGCACGTTCACACAGGTATGCAAGAGGAGCATTCTTAGACATCCACGTGCAGCTACCTGTCTCCATGAGCCAGCCCAAGGCAGCCACGGCTTAGGGATGCCGTTCTCCTGCCCCAACCCCCGCCTCCCCCTCGGTCCGCGCCATCCCCCCACCGCCCGCACACGCACGCGCACATGCGCACACACTGTGGCGAACGGCTTGCGGAGGCTGTATCCAACCCAGCTCCACATCTCTTCATCCTCCCCCCAACCCTGCCCCCAGACCAGGCCACCCTTCCTGAAGCAGATCCCCAGGAGCCATTCAGCCTTGTCTGGCCCCAGGTGCCTAGGGCTCCCAAGTCACCAGGCAGAGGCCAGCACTCACACAACCCTCTGAGTTCACCACCTGGCTGTGAGCAAGTGGAAATGAAGAATTCCAGGCTGGCTATCTGCCTCTGATCACCCTCAGGGCTGCGCTGGAAATGGACTCAGCCCAACAGGAAGTGGGTCAGGTGATGCCCGGGGGCTCCAGGGGAAGGCACCTGTGCCTAGGCCGAGCCCAAGGCATGAGGCATGGCTGCTCAGGAGAGCTGGTGCCAGGGAGGACTCAACAGGACTGGTGTGGGAGTGCTCCCTTGTCCTTCTGCCTGGGCTCCCCCACTCTCTGTGACCCAGCCTTCTTGGCTATGGTCTCATTGTAAATAGTTCTATGCTGACCACTCCCATCCGTCCTATCCGTGCTCTTCTGAACTGGCGTTAATTCTCACTCTCTGATTTGGCTCCAGGGTACTGTGAGTTATCACATTGGGCATCACTGTCCCCACTCCACAGGAAGGACACTGAAGTTTAGACAGGTAGGTAATTTCCTCAACATCATGGAATTCACTGGTACTTGGTGGCATATACTTGACCTTTTCAGAGCATCAGACCGAACTAGGACTGAAGCTAACTGGGGAAAGTGGGTCACAGAATCTCACACAGGGGGGCTTACAGCTATGCGTGAAAACAACAGAAAAGATGGGAGAGAAACATATCAAAGTATGTATTAAAAGGTGGGTGCTCTGCAGGCTTCTCTGGTGGCTCAGTGGTAAAGAATTTGCCTGGCAGTGCAGGAAATGGGTTCAATACTTGGTCCAGGAAGATCCCACGTGCCGGGGAGCAACTAAGTCTGTGCACAACTACTGAGCCTCTGCTCTAGAGTCCAGGAACCTCAACCACTGGGCCCACTTGCCACAAGTACTGAAGCCTGTGTGCACAAGTACTAAACCCCAGCTCCACAACAAGACAAGCCGCCACCTTGAGAGGCCTGCTGCAACTAGACAGTAGCCCCCACTGGCGACAGCTAGAGCCAAGCCTGTGCAGCAGGGAAGACCCGGCACGGCCAGAAAGGAAAAGTGGGTGCCTTGGACCATTCGGTCCAAAATAGAGGTCATGACTATTATTTTTAAAAAAGTGAGTGCTTTGGAGGCTGTGAGGGTGTGTTTAAAATGTTTTTATCTTCTTTGAATCTTCTAATTTAACATTTATAATGAAAAAAAGTTTTCTTCAAAGGGAGAGGCAACCAGGACACAAGAAAAAAATCTCTAATGGTAAAACTTTAAGCCTTGGCAGGAAAGATATTTGGGAGAAAACAAGGGATGTATTCCTGGACATCTCCTATGTCATCCATCCACCTATTTTTCTATAGGAAGGACTCCGGTCCTCTCTGGGGAGCTCCCCCTACCGCTGGCAGAGCACACCCATCCATGGGAATTCCAGTTTGAAACCTTCTTGTCTCTGTTCCTCCCTTGCCTTCTCTGCTCCAGAACAATGCTCTGGGTGGAGGTTGTGTTGTGTGGAAGGTGATACGATGCTTCCTTATCCATGGCCCACCTCAGGCCCTTCTCCAGCCCAAAGGTGTTTGAGCTTAGCCAAGGGAGGCTGATTGCAGAGGTAGGCAGAGAAATGGCAATGTGGGTAGACAATCCCAGTTTCAAAGAGCCTGCTCCATTGTCCACATAAATCAACTCAGAATTGTCAGGCGACACATATGCCTGTGCGCTGCCTGGGCAGTGGGGTCACCATGAGTATACATACCCACCCTCTGGGTTCCCACTTCTAAAAACATTAAAACGCAGTGAGATGACCGGACAAGTAGCGCTGAGCAGCATGCTTTCTGCCTTTGACTATTAAGTACCCCCCTCTAGAGCCACCCCACTGGCAAAGCAATAATGACAGACTCTCCTTTCAGGTGCTTTATAACAGAAAGAGGTTCCGGACAAGCCGCAACTACTAGTACAGTTCAAAAGAAAGAAAACAAAGAAGGAAGAGTCGGAGAAAGGCAAGAAGAACAACTTTCTTAGGAAATAGAAAAATCACCCAGTATTGATGATCAATCACATTCTAACAACTGGATTCTGAACAGAGGCACACTTCGTGTATTCTTGTTAGCATGTTTCCATCTGAGTAACTTCTAGCTTCGGAAAGTGAAGGGTAAGAGGAAAGGGTCCCCATTTTGAAGTGCAGAATGTTCAGCTGGTACCTGGAGGAATGCAGTCCCCGGCATAGTTCTAGATGGTGCCCACTTCTTCCTGGTCACATTTGCACAATCATAGGCACAGGTAGGAAGTGCTCGTTAACAAAGTCTTGACTAGGAGATAACTGGACCATAGCGTGTTTTCCTAAAGTTGATATGTAGTTCAGTGGCCCAGAAAGATGTCTTTCCTTAAACTGGGGAGAGACTCAAGTCTTTGTTTACCTCTGGGAAATAGTAAGCTCAGGCTTAACAACACACACACACACCACACACACACACACATACACAATGACTATTTCAATTTTACTACAAAATTTCCTTTTCATAGAAAGCATGATTATATACTATACAATTTAACAAACTGTGAGCATCTGGGAGTAAGAGATGATGAACTAGGTCCTGTCCCTGAGAAGCACAGTTTGTTGGGAAAGACATGTACATAAATACATATAACATTTTGACATTTCTATTATAAGTATAAACTGGATATTGGGTACTTACTACATGCCAAGCAAATCATAATTGTCCTCTTGAAATCTAGCACTTTCACCTTTATTAAGGAAATTATAATTGGTTACTAACCTTTTAAAAAATATACATATCCTACCACGGAGAAGGAAATGGCAACCCAATCCAGTGTTCTTGCCTGGAGAATCCCAGGGACGGGGGAGCCTGATGGGCTGCCGTCTATGGGGTCGCACAGAGTGGGACACGACTGAAGCGACTTGGCAGCAGCAGTAGCAGCAGAGACATATTAGCTCATTTCATCCTCACGTCATTTCATAGATGAAGAAACGGAGGCACAGAGAGGGTAAGTAACTGCTCAGCTAGTAAACTTGGGATTAGAACGCAAGGAGCAGGTATGTGTTTCATCACTGAGCTGTAGTAAAGAGAAGAATGTGCTGGGAATTCTCTAGTTATCCAGGGGTTAAGGCTCTGTGATTTCACTGACGAGGGCCTGGGTTCAATACTGGCCAGGGAACTAAGATCCATATGAGAGGACAATCCATTCACTGTTCCAGGAAAGGTGTATCTGGGGAATACTGAGATGCAGTAATATTTGAGCTGGGTTTTGCAGAGTGATTCTCTTCAGTTCATCTTTCTCCACATTCCAAATGGCACAAGTCATTCTAATTTACCACATAAATGTTTGAGAAGGAATCAAGTGTTACCACCATTTGTTGGTATAATTCTAACAGATGAGCCCATGGAGCATCCCTTTGCTATACTGAGCTCACCTTTGGAGTGAGAAGTAGATTGACAGGGTGTTGGGTACTTTCGAATAGGAAATGCTTTTGAGACTTGCTGAACCTTGCTGCTTTGTTATTGACTCTGGAATCTCATTTTTAGCCTCCAGCTCCGATGAAATGGCCTATCTCCACCTCTCCCTCTTGGACTTCGCACCCTGGTTGTGCCTGCATTTCTCCTCTTGACCAGGCTTTGTGTCTACCTGCATGTAATACCACATGTCTCCAACAGGGGGTTGCTGACAGCAAAGGGATGGGACAACTGGAAAGATTGAAAAGTTGAATGGAAAGATTCCTGGGTCCTAAGTTAACATTGTCCTTGGTTTCCTCTGTGACCTTGGTTTCCTCATCCATAAAATAGATATACCGCTTCTGTCTGTCTTCCTCACACAACAGTGGTTAGAAATGTGAGGATGAAAATGAATATGGCAGAAGAGGCAGCTCCTGTCACTTTCCCACAGCTCTTGTCTGTTGTTGTTTAGCCACTAAGTCATGTCCAACTCTTTACAACCCCATGCCAGGCTTCCCTGTTCTTCACCATCTCCCAGAGTTTGCTCAAACTCATGTCCATCAAGTCGATGATGCCATCCAACCATCTCATCCTCTTCTCCTTCTGCCCCCTTCTCCTCCTGTCATCAATTTCCCCCAGCATTAGGGTCTTTTCCAGTAAGTCGGCTCTTCACATCAGGTGGCCAAAGTATCGGAGCTTCAGCTTCAGCATCAGTCTTTCCAATGAATATTCAGGGGTGATTTCCTTTATATTGACTGGTTTGATCTTCTTGCTGTCCAAGGGGCTCTTAAGAGTCTTCTCCAGCATCACAATTCAAAAGCATCAGTTCTTCAGCACTCAGCCTTCTTTATGGTCCCACTCTCACACCCGTACATGACTACAGGAAAGACCCATAGCTCCTGTCTAGATGGTTTCAAAACCCCAATCATTCCACAACTACCTGTCAAGCATCGCTCATTGTTCCAGGTGCCATACAGCACTCAGAAGTCATTTCGACCTTTGTACAAAAGGACTTTGAGTAAAAGTTTGAAGCAAAGTGTAACCCTGATGGTGAGCAAGGAGGCTCTGGCTCTCCCTGGTGGGCAGTAAAAGCCGCATCTCTTGTCCTGGGAAAGATAACGGGGTATGACATGGCAGGACTCATCCTGGACACCTACTGTGGTTGGAAACCTCTCCCACCCAGTAATTCATCTCTTCCTCACATAACCCGGAAAACGGAGGCACAGAGAAGGGAAGTGGCCTGCCCCCAAATCTGGATTCCAGGAACCTACTCCACCAGCTCATCCCAGAAAGTGGGGTGGGAAAGGGCAGTGCAGGAAGAGGAGTGACCGGAGCTGGCTGGGAAGGACAGAAAAGGAAGGCCAGGCGTACGGAGCAGAGGGCGGCCTCGGCGGCCAGCCTTCTGCAGGAGCGCCCCCTGCTGGTCACCGGTGCAGCCGGTCGCGGAGGCTGCGGGTGCAAGAGGCTGCTCAGCTCTGGCGGGCTGTTTTCTCTCCCCAGAGTAGAGCAGGGAGGGCCCCGGGGAGTCGCCCCACCTCCTCACTTAACACATGGCAAACGCAAAGCTCAAAGGAGAAGTGACTTGCTCAAGGGCTCTCAGCGAGCCAGCAGGATGCGGGTCTCTTAGACGCCCCGCCTGACAACGCAAACACGTCCATCTCCCCTCCCCTCCTGCTCCGCCTTCCTGAGCCCAGAGGGTCCCTTCCTCAGTGCACTGCGCCTGGCCAGCCCCTATTCCTCTTCTCTAGTCCCCACCCGTTCCACAAGTTCATCTTCTCCAGGAACCCTCCCGGGCTGCAGCCTCAGAGACCTCTCTTCTCCAAAGCCGTGTTATCTCCAGGATCGCGAGTTTAAATGACTTTCAATTCGGAGACATGGCTTTGTCAGCCCATGGGAACCACAGATGAGGCTTCCTTCCTTTGGAATTCTCCACTCACCCACCCAGCCGCTCCCCACCCAGAGGTGCCTGGTGTCTAGACAGCCAGTAGCCCTAGACAGCCAGGTTGTCTGTGCCCGCATTGGAGCTCTCCTTCTGAGCCGATGACCTTGCTTAGGTCACTTAAAATCTCTCGGAGCTCTCATTTTCCCAACTGTAAAATCAGCGATATAGTTATTCTTCCGGCAGGATGTGAGGTGAGATAGCATGTAAAATATGCCTGGAACATTGTAGGTGCTCAATAATTGGCGAGGTTGATTAGTCAGACTTCCAGGGAGCCTTAGGCTGGTCTCTCTGACCTCACCTTTCCATCGGGCACCCTCTTCCCCAGATGTGAACCTTCCAAGCCTAAACCTCCCCCACCACCCTCACAGTGGATCACAGGAAAGGAGGATGCTGTTGGAAGACAGAAAGGCTCTGTAAGGAGGCCAATCAAGTCACACTGCTAGGCTGATGCTCTCAGGCACTGGGATCTGCCTCTCTCATTCCCCTCCTTGTGCTGGCTTCCTCCCCCTGCGCCCTTTCTAAACAGGTCTTTCTGCTTCTATTAACTCCTGGTTCCTGCTTCTCTCAGAGAGTATAGCCTGCACATGGCCCATCATGGCTGCGGTGACACCCCCATGGTGCCATGGCCATTCAGCTCTGGGGCCCAATGGCATCTGCTGTGTATCCTAACATGAGTCTGAAGAGGAAAAGGGGACCCCACACTGGCACTTCCGGGACCTGTCAAAGGCTGTGGCCACTTGTGAACTGACTGCCCAAAGGTCAGGTCTAATTGGTTGTGATCACAGGGACAGGGTATCTGCTACAAGCATGGCCACAAGCATAGTTCCATGTTTAATAGAATAAATATTCAATAAACACTGGTATTATTAATAATAACTACAATAGCTGATGAAAATTCATTTGAAATTCATTATAAAGGAAACAACCTCTTGTGAGCTGTTCTGTGTGGTGGATAATCCCCTCTACGGCCCAGACCCCCTGGCAAATGGTCTGTTTTGTATGCCCAAACTCATGGACTGCATCAACCTGAAGCTTGATATACTCATTTGCTTGTTACAGCAAATACTGCTCCAGGAAACTGTTCCAGGGTCCCCAAACTTGACTGAGCCCATTGAGAGAAGGACTTTCCTCTTTCCTGAATGACCTTTGATGTTATTGAATTTGTGATGTGGAGGAAAAAAAAAAAAAAAAAGACAGCCCCTGCTCTGTATCTTTCCTTCAGCTCACCCAGACTCTTTCTCTCCTCTTTCTCCTTAGCTCCCCTCCTCCTACCCCCAGTTAGAGGTCCTGCCCCAGCAAGGAAAACAAAAGCCTGAACCTTTAGCCAGGGACCTTGAGAGGAAACGGGACAGGGGTACTGTGACGGCTTTGCTCCCTGTTGCCCCTTTGATGACTGCTGGGAGAAACGAGATGGGGCAGGAAATGCTCCTCCACTCCTAATACCTGCTCACTCCTTTGGGTGGAGGTCTCAAGGAAGATGATGCAAATACATGTGGAAAAGGCTGGCAAGGCACTGCCTACCCACCATGAAGCCCCTCTGAATGATTTAAAAACAACTATCTCCTCCTCTAGGCATTTCACTTCTAACTGTCAGAAAATATGCAGATATGCCTGTGATGCAGATGGGGCCCTCCTAGGTGGGGGAGAGTAACCTTTTGCAGTGCACAACCTGAGCAGCTGTACATGGCAGTCCTAATGGTGTATACCCAGGCATCCTCCACCCTGTGAGTGGTAAGCTGAGTCTTGCTGACCATTAGCTATCTATCCCCCCACCAAAATCTTCCTCCATGTCCATTCCCAGTGGGGACACCACCACCTTTCCATGTACCCAGCCCCAGCCCTTTGGGCTTACCCCTCACTCCCTGGCTTCAGAGTGAGGTGGGCCTGGATGCATATCCCAGTTTCCCACACTTACTAGGACTGTGTCCCTGTGAAGTGAGAGCAGTGCCATCTCTCATGTGGGGCTTTATTGAGGATTAGATGGGAAAGCAAATGAAACCACCAAGACCAGGGTCTGGCCTGCTGAGCCCCCAATATCAGTCCCATCCCCCCAATTTTCCCATTGGGAAATCCCAATTTATACTCCAAACTCTGCCCAAGGAAGGAACATCAGCACCTAGCTACGTGGGTAGGTTTTCTCTGTAGCCTCGTCATCGCCGGTGGAGTCTGATTATCCAAGTTAAGGGGTGTAAGGATAAAACAGATGATATGTGACGTACTTGCAGGAGTCCTTGACTGGGTTCTTTCTGAAGTGAAGGGTTATTTTGCAAACTGGAATCCTTACCCCTGGGTTTCTTATCTATCTATTTGCTTTTGGCTGCACTGGGTCTTCATTGCTGCAGGAGGGCTTCCTCCAGGTGCAGAGCATGGGGCTAGGCTCCAGCTGCGCACGGGCTTCTTACTTCAGTGGCTTCTCTTGTTGCAGAGCATGGGCTCCGGGCACATGGGCCTCCGTGGTTGCAGCACCCGGGCTCAGTAGTTGTGACTTGCTGGCTCTAGGGTCTGCCGACTCAGTAGTTGCAATGCACGGACTTAGTTGCTCTGAGGCATGTGGGATCTTCCCAGACCAAGGATCAAACCCATGTCTT
This sequence comes from Capricornis sumatraensis, assembly GCF_032405125.1. Lineage (NCBI taxonomy): Eukaryota > Metazoa > Chordata > Mammalia > Artiodactyla > Bovidae > Capricornis > Capricornis sumatraensis. Next base: position 95,489,748 of record NC_091076.1, read on the forward strand.
CTGCATTGGCAGGCAGATTCTTAGCCACTGCGCCACCAGGGAACTCCAACCTTGGATTTCTTTGTTTCCATATCTGGCTTTTCATTTATTTGGGGGAAGTTACTGAGGTCAGTGGAGGGCTTCCAACCAAGACATCGTCCTGTGCCCTGGGCACCTCTGCACCCCTCCAGCCTGGCTCACCAGGGAGGCTGATGACCCTCCACTGTGGGTTTCCTTTTATCAAGGAATTGCCCTAACATATTGAGTGTTTATCAGGTGTCAGGCACTGTGCTAATTCATTTCACTATATTCTTGATTCCTCCCAGTTTCTTCAGATTGACATTCCAATGATCGCCTGGACTGTTTTTACTCATTGACATCGGCAGTATTACATACTTTTCTTCCTCTTATGGAGGCGATACAACATAGAAATGTACAAGGCATATCCTTGTTCTTTGCCCTTAAAACTCCATTCCACAGAGAAATGCAAAGAACAATCTCAGACTTCCTCTGGTTTCTTCCCTAGGAACCGGACTCTGTGAATGAAGTTCAAAAAATACCACCCGTTCGAGAAATACAGCTCGTGTCCCTAGGAGCCCTAGGTGGAATTCAATGGCCCCGTTGCTTGCGCATCTTCTTGTGCTTCGTTCCTGCGAAGGAGATGAGGGTTTAACAATCTGAGGCTAATTTCAAGGCCTGCAGTGAGATGTTACTAATTGCCCTTAACCACCCCACCCCCCACCAACATTCGTTGTCTGCGGCTCCCCAGCTGCTGTTCCTAGAAGCCCCAGCAGGTGTCACTGTGACCCTGACCATCCTCACAGGCCCCTGTCCTGGGTCCGTGCACACATGTTTGTGGCCTGATGGCTCTCAGAAGTGGGACCTCACCTCTAAGGAGTCCCACAGGGAGGGTCTTGTCCCAGAGAGAAGGGCCTTGTCTCTGCTTCCGTCTCTCCCAGGACCATTTTAGGGAAGGACTGTGGTTCAGTGAAGGTTCAACCTCATGGTCAAGGGGCTGAGGGTGCAGATGGTGGAGAGTGAAGGGAACCTAGGGAATCTAGACCAGCCTCCCTTCCTTCCAACCAAGCTGGACCTCTTCTTCCATTGCATTAGTAGAGAGTCTCCTACCCTCACCCCTCTTCTCTTTTAACCCACCTGACCACCAGCCCCGAGCTTTGGGGACAAATCTTTATGGCTGCTGAGGGCCACTCAGGGTCAGGAATTGCTACATTGATGAGGAGCCACAAGGCACAAAGAGGGCTGTAAGTCAGGGAGGCTTCCTGGAGGAGGTGAGTGTGCACCCAAGAGATTAATTCATGATTCTGCCCCACATTGAGAACCAGGAGGCTGGGGGCCCAATCTAGGGGCTTGAGTACTGTCTCAGTGCTGATGCGAATTCATCAGCGACCATTCGGGGGGATGTTTCTGGGGTCAGGGTGGGCTTCCAGGGACTCTCCCCCCATAAGTCAAAGAAGCAGGAGCCACAGAGTGAGAGTGTGAGGGGATGGGAGGAGCTGGCCAGGAGTTATAGGGGAAAACAGCATGGCTGGTTATGAAAGGGGAGAGGGAGACTTTCTTTCCAGGCTAAGAGTTGGGTCCTCTGAATGAGGGAGGGGTGTGACAGCCTGGGTTAGCGGGAGGCAGGACAAAACCTGTGCCCAGCCTTGAGAACAACGCTGCCACCAGGCGTGTCTGCTTCCTTGAGCCATGGCCTTCCCTGGGATGGAAAATTATTGACAAGCCAGGGAGATGGGCTTTTTTATGAAAGACCCTCAATACTTCCTGCTGTAAAACAGAAACCAGGGGACTTCCCTGGTCATCCAGTGGCTAAGGCTCCAAGCTCCCAATGCAGGAGCCCCTGGGTTCAATCCCTGGTCAGGGAACTAGATCCCACATGCCATTGCTAAGAGTTCATGTGCTACGGCTAAAGATCCCAGATCCAGTGTACCCAACTAAGAAAGACCTGGCACAGCCAAATAAATAGATGAGTATTTAAAAACAAAACAAAAAGCCCCAAAGACCTCTGAGGGCCTGGCAGAACTTTCCAGTTCCCTAACAGTCCAGCTCTCCACCTCTAACAGAGCCACGCTGCCTCCCTGCCCAGCCAGCCTGCCCTCCCCCAGAGGGCCTCAGGCAACCACCCACCCTTCCAGCCACTGTCCAAGATACCCCCACCCCCTACTCACACCCACACCTCATTCCCCTCCCTGAGCGGTGGCAAGTTTGCTCTTTTGGTTATCACCTCATGGGGATTTGGCCCTTCTGGCAGCAAGTCTTGACCCCTGGGGTGGGGCCTGGCCTCAGATGGGTGGAGCCAGGAAAGAACAAAACTAGCGGGATTTCCCTGGTGGTCCAATGGTTAAGACTCCTCACTTCCAAGGCAGGAGTTTGATCCCTGATTGGGGATCTAAGATCTCACATGCCAAAAAAAATTTTTAAAAAAGGAAAAGAAAAGCCAGAAGTAGTTAAAACATATACTTCAGCAGAAACAAGATGCAAAAGAAGTTGGAGGAAAAGCAAGCCTTCCCAACAGGAGCCCTGGACAGACAGCCTCCCCCACCTGCTTCCTCTGGGAGTCCTGTTTTTCTGGACATCAGCTTGCACCGAAAACATCTCAGGGCACACATGTACACAGAGTAAGAGATTTCTTAGAAGATGCAATGACTTCTCCATTTTGTCCAGAAATGGCCTCTGCTGAGCTTATTTCACTCCCTCTTTCACTCCCCGGGTCAGTAAAGAGTCTGCCTGCAATGCAGAGGACCTGGGTTCGATCCCTGGATCAGGAAGATCCCCTGGAGAAGGGAATGGCAACCCACTCCAGTATTCTTGCCTGAAGAATCCAATGGACAGAGGAGCCTGGCTGGCCGCAGTCCTTGGGATCACAAAGAGTCGGACACAACAGCAACTAAGGCCAGCCCGGGGCGGGGGCAGTAGGGATGCAGGTCGCCCACTGCCCAGGGAAGGAAACAGGTGTCTGAGTCCAGGAGAGCCTCCAGCAGTGCCCCTGAAGTTCAAACAGAACTTCCCAGACAAAGTTGGGGTAAGCTGGCTGGCTGGATCTTTCCAGCACTAACACTTTGAAGCTTTGAAGCGGGTTGGAAATGCTTGCAGGACTAGAACTCAGACCTTAAAGTCTGCCAGAGGGATAAAAGAAACTGCTCTTTCTCTAATCTGACTGCTACATGAAACAGCAGATATGGCAGCCTGTTTGCAGTGGGTCAGAAGAACACAACGTTGAAGGACACTTTAAACCAGGGAGCTCACACTCAAGTCCAATAGGAGCAGTCAGGGCTCCAGCCCAGCTGCCAGGCACGCCTGGCAGAGGACGCCCTGGTCTCCTGTACTGACAGCCCCTCCGCTGAGCGCACCACGCACAACCCACACGGTTGACATCCCTCTACTGACAGCCGGGACCAGGGACACAGGAGTCCTTGTGTTATTAAAATCCCTCACCCTCCATCTATCCCTGTGGCTGTGTGGTGGACTCCTCATTGAAATAGAGACAGTCACCGACTAACCAGGCTGCAAAAAACACTGTCGCCAAGTACCAAGGCACAGCCTACTGTTTTTGTTCAGTCGCTAAGTCATGTCCAACTCTTTGGGACCCCATGAACTGTAGCCTGCCAGTCTCCTCTGTCCTTCACTATCTCCCGGAGTTTGTTCAAGTTCATGTCCATTGAGTCAGTGATGCCATCCAACCATCTCATCCTTCTGGAACAGCTGTTCCATGGGACAGGGACCAGGGGGGCAGAGTGAAGGATGGGGGAGTTTTCAGCCCCCTACCCCACCCTTCTAAGTCCCCTGTTAAGGATTCCTAGACACCGGGACACCTCCAGGCACTGCTTGGCTCACCCTGAGCCAACAGAATACTACGACCTGCCTTGTTAGATTCCCCCAGCCTCTGCCACCCCAACCCACCCGGCTCTGATAACTTCCTGGGGCCCCAGCTGGTGAGTTTCACCCCAGAGGTGGCTGCGGCATTTTGGTGGCCAGGGCCACAGCCTTCCCGAATCCTTTTCCATTGCTCTGTAGCCCAGTCTCGTTCATCCATAACCCTCAGGAGCGGGGGGCAGGGCTGGGGGCGAGGGGGGCTCTCTCTAGGCAGCAGCAGGGGCGGGGCTGGGGGGCTCCTCTAACTGCAGAGGCTAGCCTTACACACCCAGCAACACATGTCCCCCTTTATGGACAGGGCTTTCTCTCCTTGCTTAAAGGCAACTGTGAAAAGAGCAGGGCTGATTCTGGCTGCCTAGCCGTCTCCTGGCAACAGGCCTGGCAGGAGGTCTTTCTTTCTCCACCCCCCCCACCTCCCTTCTCTCCTCCACCACCCCCCTCTTTCTTTACCCCCTGTGTCTTGTGTTGTGTATCATTAAAACTTCCCTCCCAGCCACTTCGCAGCCAACAACCGGGCCCTTCTGGGGCCAGTTCCCTTGGGGCGGCTCAGGCAGCCGGCCCTGGGGGTGGGGGCTCCGAGGGGTCAAGCCCCCAGAGATGAGGCTTTGTGTTTTGGAACCAAGGCTTAAACTCAATTTGGCAACCTTCGGCATGTTCATGAGGGCAGCCACTGGGGCCATCCCCACCCAGGCACCTCTTCCTTCTCTCATCCCCTCTCTCCCTCCCTCTCTCCCAGGTCCCCATCTCTCCTATTAGCGCCTTAAGCCTGCCAACACAGCCACTGGGCACTGCCCAACACGACCAGAGCCTCACTGGGCTGGACACCAGTGGCCCCTCACCTAGAAGAACAGCCCCAGCCATGAGCCTATAGCCAGCTCTGGCTACTGTCCTGGTCTGCCCTGAAAGGGACAAGAACACAGAGGGGTGGTCACAGGGGTCCTGGGGAGGTGGACCAGCCAATCTATGATGTCAGGAATAGAAGGACTCCTCACTTGGCCACTGTAAGCTAGAGGGACACTGAGACCCAGAGAGGGTAAGTGCCTTGCCAAGGACACACAGTCAGTTGAGAGAAAGCTGAGGCTGAGGCCCCAGTTTCTGGTCTCCCTCTTCTGCGGCTCTTCACACTCCTTATAGGAGGGAGACAGGTGGCTCTCCAAGGCCACTGCACCTTCTGGGCCTCGTCCTAGCTCCTCCAGTCCCTCTGCCTCTCCTGGGCCTAGACCGGAAACTCAGCTCCTCTGGGCAACTGGGACACCATTAAGCTTCCTCCTCCATCCCTTCCCCAGGGTCTTCCTTGGTGGCGCAGTGGTAACGAATCCTCCTGCCAATGCAAGAGACATGGGTTCCATCCCTTGAAGAAGGAAATGGCAATTCACTCCAGCATCCCTGCCTGGGAAATCCCATGGACAGGGGAGCCTGGCAAGCTACAATCCATGGAGTCACAAAGAGTCAGACACAACTTAGTGACTAAACAACAGCAACCACCACCCCACTCCCAGTAGGAGTATCTGGGTCACAGAGGCCTCGTGCTAGGCCACCTTGCCATCCAACACAGTCCTAAGGCTGGATGACTGGACTCAAGGCTCTTGTCTGTACCTTAAGGCAGAAACGATGCTGGGGTGATTCTCACCTCATGGCCGGGGTGACTGCCTGTTACCACCCCAGTGCCCTTCCATTCTGCCAGCTTCTGGAGCTAGGTCACCCCGGGGCCCTGACCAACCAGCAGGTGCCCATTACTAAGGTGCCCTGGCCACACAGTGGAACTTGAGGGCACCCTGACTGCAAGTACTCAGCTCTGTTATCCGCATGATCCAGTGTTTTCAAGACTCCAGGCATCGCCATGTCACCTTCACTCCATAGGTGTTCTGCTATTTTCTTAACACTTTTCTTTAAATTGATTTGCTTTCCTTTTAATAGCTGCAATTACGAAGGAAACTTTATTTTGTTTTCGGCCACGCTGGGTCTTCACTGCTGTGCACGGGCTTTCTCTAGTTGCGGCGCGCTGCAGCCATAGTTGCTGTGAATGGGCTTCTCATCACAGCGGCTCTTCTTGTTGCAGAGCGTGGGCTCTAGGGGCTCTGGTAGTTGTGGCACACAGGTAGTTGTTTTGCGGCACAGCATGTGGAATTTTCTCCAAGCAGGGATTGAACCCGTGTCTCTGCACTGGCAAGTGGAATCCCATCCACTGCGCCACCAGGGAAGTCGCAAAAGAAACTGTAGATTACTATCATTTTCAACAACAACGTCTTTCTGACCAGATACTATGCCCCCCCCCCAAAGGCTGGATGCATGACCTTCTCTCTTCATCACACAGGAACTTAGAAAGTGTTGTATTAGCATCAAACAGACTTTCTCCTCCCTCGACAGTACTCAGGAAGAGTGAAGTAAAACAGGATAGAACATATGAATAAATGAGCTTTCGCACATGTGACCCCATGTGATTTAACACCACACTTCATATTGTGGGGCACCCATGGTCCTCTCCAGCCTCTGAGAAATACTACCAGTAGCCACAGAAAGGCTCTTGAAATTCTAACTTTTAGCCAAACTATACATCAGACTTTTTAAAAGTCTGGAGCAGGGAAAAAAAAAAAAAAGATGAAAAATATTTTGGTTTATGCCACATTCTCTGATGTGGGTTTCAGAAAATGATTTCTCCTCTTAGCACTACCCTCTTAAATGTGTAGAAAAAAAGGCAGAGGGGACCCAGGAAGGGTCAAGGTCGGGGTAGGTGAGGAGGAGGGGAAGGTAAACTTTTGGGCCAGACAAAGCAGAAAAGCTGGGAACATCAATCATGAGACAGTCTGGTCAAGATTTTGCCATTTGTTTGGTCACAAGTTAATAATATGTCTTGGGGAACCAGCAGTTGTTGGCCAACTATTGGGCTTCCCTGGTGGCTCAGAAGGTAAGGAATCCACCTGCAATGCAGGAGATCCGGGTTTGATCCCTGGGTTGGGAAGATCCCCTGAAGAAGGGAATGGCAACCCACTCCAGTATTCTTGCCTGGAGAATTCTATGCACAGAGGAGCCTGACAAGCTATAGTCCATGGAGTTGCAAAGAGTTGGACATGACTGAGGGACTAACATTTTCACTATATGCCCAGGTCTTGGGGGTAAATTATGCCATTTGCCCTGTGAGCTGTGGCATTAGTACATGTACCCATTTGCCAGATAAAGAAACAATCACATGCAAGTCTAAATAAATTGCCCGAAGTAGTAGCTAAGCAGTGGAGCCCAGGTTGGAAATCGCCCTGTCTGATCACAGAGCCCGTGTGCCCCCACAGTATCATTCTTGACACCCTTCCCCCAACCTGAGGCAATCTGGCCGGTAGGGACAGGAGATCCTGGCTCCCCAGGTGGATGCACAGAGGACTGAAAATGGTGGGTGGAAGCGGAACTCACCCTCTGTCCCTAGAGGAGCCTTCCTCCAGCCCCTCTGAGCAGCAGCCTCAGAAAGTGGTGCGTGGATGTGCGGAAGTGGGGGGCCTGAGAAGGCCAGTGATTGCAGGGCTAAGATCACAGGTGGAGAGAGAGTGTGGAAGAAAGGCACGTGAATTGCCACAGCTTGTTTTTCTGTCTTTAAAACCATGAAGATATAATTCACATACCATGAAATTCACCATTTTATAGTGTACCACTGACTTCTGCTTCATTCAGTAAGTTGTGTAGGCAACACCATTGTCTAACTCCAAAACATTACATCATCTCTAGAAGATACTCTATACTCATTAGTAGTCAAGCTGTAGCTGTTTGAAGAAAAAGCAACACCAAATGGAACTTTATTCTGGATTAACTTTAAGCTCCACCTCAACGCTACACCTCCCTTTTGTTATTTCCTTCTTCCCCCAAACTGTGTCAGAGTGAGTCTCCCAGCTCCAGGCTCCAATTTGTAACCTCACTCCCAGTCAAACTAAAGCCCCCAAAGCCAAGAAAAAGAAAAGTGACCAACACTTAAAGCGACTCAATTTGTAAATCAATCAGTAACACTTTACTAACTGCCCTATACCAGGCAGGAGAATATAGAATTCAGTTAGGAGGGCTTTGGCTGAAAGTAACAGACTAAAGTAGCCTAAACAACAAGGAAACTGTATTATTTCATATAACAAGAATTTCTGAGGCAGGACTCCCCTGCGGTCAGCTAATATCTTAGCAGTGATATCAGAGACCCAGTTTCTTTCTCTGTTTTTGTTCTGTTCTTCCTCTGTTAGTCAGCCTCATCCTCAGGCAGCTTCCCTCATGGCACAGAATGGCTGCTGGTGCTCCAGGCATCACACTCAGATATAATAATGTTCAAAAGCAGGAAAAAGCAATGTGTATAGTATCATTTTCAGTTCAGTTCAGTTCAGTCATTCAGTCGTGTCCGACTCTTTGTGACCCCATGGACGGCAGCATGCCAGGCTTCCCTGTCCATCACCAACTGCAGGAGCTTACTCAAACTCATGTACATTGAGTCAGTGATGCCATCCAACCATCTCATTCTCTGTTGTCTCCTTCTCCTCCCACCTTCAATCTTTCCCAGCATCAGGGTCTTTTCCAGTGGTTCCAAGTTCTTCGCATCAGGTGGCCAATGTATTGGAGCTTCAGCTTCAGCATCAGTCCTTCCAATGAATATTCAGGACTGATTTTCTTTAGGATGGACTGATTGGATCTCCTTGCAGTCCAAGGGACTCTCAAGAGTCTTCTCCAACACCACAGTTCAAAAGCATCAATTCTTTCTTTATAATCCAACTCTCACATCCATACATGTCTACTGGAAAAACCATAGCTTTGACTAGATGGACCTTTGTTGGCAAAGTAATGTCTTTGCTTTTTAATATGCTGTCTGGGTTGGTCACAGCTTTTCTTCCAAGGAGCGTCTTTTAATTTCATGGCTGCAGTCACCATCTGCAGTGATTTTGGATCCCCCCAAAATAAAGTCTGTCACTATTTCCATTGTTTCTCCATCTATTTGCCATGAAGGGATGAGAACAGTATCATTTGAAGGGCCCAAAAAATCTTTTGGCAGAAAAGTTTTTGTACCCTCCAGCAGACCTCCCTTCCTGTCTCATTAGCCTAAACTGGATCCCATATCTACCCTTAAATGAATCCCAAGCAAGGGGAATGGGTTTCCATGACTGGCTTAGACCAATCAGAATTTCTCTTTGAGTCAGGTGGGGGAGCCAGAACAAACTGATGAAGAAAGAGGCCACCATCAGTGGAAGCTACACTACAACCTAAACAGAAGACTGCCATCGAGACAGATCAGCTATCATAAAGGAATGGAAGGGGCACTTAACATGTCCCAAGTGCCATTTCTGACACTGTAGAAATCACTCCACTGAACAGGCAACAGTCTTTTGAAGCAGGTGTTATTACACCCATTTCGCAGATGAGGAAACAGGCTCAGAGAGGGCAGATAATGGGTTGGGGTGCTGGCATGAGATTTGGGCTCTAAGACAACCACTCAGACAGAGGGTCTCTCCAGCCAGACATGAAACCCCATTCAGGCCTCACCTGGAAGCAAAGGCAAATGGGCAGAGGAGATGGGCTATGCCAGATGTGGGACAAGGCCAGACAGGTGTCTCTGGTCTGCACAAGGACTCGCCTGCACCTGTGCCAGCCACAGCCACCTGCTCCTGGATGCCTAGTGAGGCAACTCTCACCACTGGGCGCACATCCATGTGTCCAGGCTCCCTGGACCCAGAGCCAATGCTTGGGCCCATGTGAGTTTCCAGCAATGGCTGCTGCTGGCTGCTCTGGTTTGTGGGGAGCATAATTAGCTGGCAGAACTCAGGAGAGTACAAACCAGGATTTGACCAGTGATTTCTGCATCACCTCCAAGAATAAGCTCTGGTTTGTTCTACCCTATCTCCTTATCGTGCCCCCACAAAAGTCTTCCCCCTCAAGATCTCTGGGATGAAAAGAACCGTCACAGCTCCTATCTTGGTGTAAAGGAAACACTTATCTGATTATCTCCCGGATGACTGTTTCCCCCAGAGATGGCAAGGCCAACACCAGGACAGTTTTTGTTTATTAATGCTCATCCTTCATCATTGTGTAGTGGCTAAGTCTTGTCTGACTCTTTGCAACTCCATGGACTGCAGCACGCCAGCCTTCCCTGTCCTTCATTATCTCCCTGAGTTTGCTCAAACTCATGTCCATTGAGTCAGTGATGCCATCCAACCATCTCATCCTCTGTTGCCCGCTTCTCTTCCTGCCCTCAATCTTTCCCAGCATCAGGGTCTTTTCCAATGAGTCAGTTCTTCTGGAGCTTTAGCTTCAGCATCAGTCCTTCCAATAAATATTCTGTGCGCTATAAAAATGTGTTGAATGGAGTCACCCCCTGACCCTGTGCACACAGAGCACCTGCTGTGCTCCTGGGGTCCCCTTGAAGATGGAGCCCCAGAGCTCAGCCCCAGGCTTTGCCCACAGCAGGCACGAAATACATGTTTGTGGGAGACGGGAAAAACAGAAACACTTTCCTGCCCTGGAGCCCAGGTGAAAGGGGGCCTCAGTTTGGCTGAGGCTGGAGACAGAAGAAGGCAGAGATGGCTCTTGGGTTGCATCCGGGGCTCCCCTTCCTGGTTATGTCCCACTCATCGGGGAGTAGAAGGAAAACTGGGAGCAACAGTCCTGATCACGAGAAACCATGTCAGCCACACCCAGACAGCCACCCGGAGGTCTGGCTCTACTTGCCCAGGGAAGGAGCACTTCCCTGGGCAGGAACTGACCTGGGGTTCATGCCCCAGGTCCCTGCTCAGGCAAGCCAGTCATGTCTGGGTGGGGGCTCAGGGCTCCGAGGCAAAGGCAGAATCAAAAAGGATGGAAAAAGACTGAAGTGTTGGAAGAAAAGGGAAAGTGAGGGAGGGAAAGAGGGGCAGAGAGCAGGTCTGGCAGCACAAGGCCCATCAAGCCTCAAGTGTCCTGTGTGGCGGCCATGTCTCGACAGCCAGCCAACCTCTGATCTCAGCCCACCTGGAGCAGTGCAGGTGTCACCTGGGCAGGAGACAGGAGCCAAAACGCAGAGTGGGGTAGCTAGGGTGGATGGGGAATTCTCGATGCCAGGATCTACTCAAGATGGGAACCCCAGAGGGCCATAAGGATCTCAGACAATGGTCCCCTCATCTGGGGCCTCAGCCTCTGCCTCCTCCCTCGCTCCCCTCAGCCAGTCATCAGCAATATATAGAAGGGGCTTGCTCTGTCCAGGATCCTGCTCTGGGTGTTGGGGCTTGGGCAGAATTTAGTTTTAAAGTAGAGAGTAGACAACGTTAAGTGGGTAGTTTGACAGACACATTTGATATAGAATATATGGAATATAAGGTCAGTGTTCAGGGCTGTGTAGAAAAATAAGGTGTAATAAGAGGCCCAGAGGGACAGGATGGGGAGCAGCTAAGAGTTTGGGGGGTCTCTCTGAAGAGGAGATGGTGAGATAGGTCTCAAGTTGGGAGGTCAGACAAGATTTTCCTGGATAAATCCATCTGGAGGAGGCTCCTGGGCGCCTGAGGAGCCGCTCAGCTGAGGCTGACAGGAGCAGAAGCAGCAATCCAAGGCAGCCGCTGATTCCTTAGCCCCTAAGAGGAGAAGAAAGAAACCCCATATTTATTATTCACCATCCGCGGTCTGGCGTTCTGTCAGCACGGTTCTCATTTAACGCTGACAGCTCCCTATGAGATACAAAGTATTACCCACCTGGATGGAGGAGAGGAGGCTCAGAGATGACAAGCAGCTGGCCAGGGGTGCCCCCCTCACCCGAATTTTCGGTAGCTCCCTCCCTTCTAAAGGACTTTGACCCCAAATCACTTTCCAAAATGCCCTTAGGGAACTAGAGAGGACTAAGACAGGAGGAGCTACTGTGACAGGGATAACCTCTTATGGTCCCACAGGTGGCACCTGTGGTCTAGGGGTGCCCGTGAGTGGGCCGGGTCAGGAAGGACTAAGTGACATCACCCGGCTGTCTGAAGCCTCCCACACCTTGACATAAGGTTGAGGCAGCCACATGGCCACCGCCTGCTGGTGCCCAGGAGTGGAAGCCTGGGGCATCACACCGGCCAGTCTGCGTCCTGCATCTTGGGGCGCGGCCAGCTCTCCCAAGGGAGACACCTGGGTGGGGAGGAGAGGGGAGCCTAAAGCCACGCACACCTGATCCCTAGCTAAGCTCGGGGATTGCGAAGTAGATTAAAGGCATTCACTCACGAGGATGCCTACTTAACCGGGATCCCCAAGATCCGGGCTGCTCACCAACAAAGGTTTCGGCTTCCAGCCGGCGGGTGCGCGCGCGGGGCGGGGCGGGGCGGGGCGGGGCGACCTTCGTTGGCAACAGACTTCCTGCCTTATTATCAGCACCGCCGCCAGGGGGCGCGCCGGGGCTGGGCGACAGAGAGGCCGGCTTCCGTAGGCGTTTGTTACTCAGCTATGTGCTCACCCAGTGCAGGCTTCCTGCGTTTCCAAGACGCTACCTCTATACTGGGCAGTTGAAAGAATCTTGCTCGATTAAGTCCTGCACCCACCATCCACGCTAGGAACCACCTGCCACCAGGGTGCCCTCTCCGGTTGTCTAGCTTTCCAGAGGCCTCCGAGGAGAACCTCGCTTGAAATTGTTCTTTAGAAAGACGCCTGTAGCTCTTGGTGGTAAAGTTCAAAGCCCCTTGCCATCCCCGAGCTCCCTCTGGGACAGAGCCCCCACGCGCTCTCTTCGTGCGGTTCCCTGCAAGAGTCGCGAGGTTGCAGGGCATCGGCCCTTGCTGCATCTCCCTCCACCCGCCACCCCGCCCCACCCCGCAGAGGCTTTGCCCTCTCTCCCTTCATCCTCCCCAGGCTGGTCCGGTCCCGGCTCCTGGGCCCCAGCGGCCTTCGAACATGTTCCCAGCACAAGTGAAGCACGGAAGGCTGAATCGACGATCTCCTTCTCCCTGCCCGCGATAGACCGGTAGACCCCAGCGGGCGGGCGGGCGTGCGCCCGGGCGGGCGGGGACCGGGCCACCCAGTCCTTTGTCTCGGCGGTGGCTCCGCAGGGAGCCGGGTCGAGCGGCGCTGAATACCCACCGGCCAAAGACATGCCCCCGGTTAACGCACGTCGAAGTGAACCTCGGGGCACCGAGAGCGGTAGGGGTGGGACGGGGACGGGCAATCACTCCCGACGTCCTCACACAACCCAGAGTGCTTCCCACGTGCCAGCCTTCAGCCCCTAGGCCGCTTTCAAGAGGCCACCTTACCACGCAGGCGGAGGCCTCGGGGTCCAACGCGGACGCCTCCACCGCCCCCACCCCGCCCCGGCTGGCCTTGGAGTGAATTTAACCCTTTCCCTACCAAGTGCGGTTCGGGTGCCCAAGAAACAGAGGGTGTTTCCGTTTGTGACACATGTCTAGGGGGTGCCCTCCCCCTCCCGGGCAGGGACCATTCCTGCGTTCCCACCGGCAGCGTTGGGCCGGCGGGAGGAAGGAAATTAAGCCTGTGTTGAAGGAAGGACACCTGGCAGGGGAGGGGAAAGGGCTCAGGAATCCCCTCTTCTGGGGAGCTTTCAAGTGGGGGGAAATCCCCACACAGCTTCCATCCTCCAGGGCGCCTGTGCTGCTCCGCTGGCAGGTTCCCACATCGCCTCTCCCAGGCTCTCCTTCCTTCCTCGGGCTGTGAGGCCAGCACAAGTCCAGGATTCCACCCTACCGCCCACTTGTGACCCTATCTCAGCTTCCATTCTCTTCCCCAGGCTCACACCCCGGGTCTCCCGGTGCTCCCAGGCTGCCTGGAGGAGGCATCAGGATACATGTATAAGGGAATGAATGGCCAAGCTTGCCTGCTCAACCTGGGCTCGCTGGCTGGGCAAGTCAACCCCCACCCCACCCCTCCCACAGCCTTCGGAATCTCCTGCCCCCACCTCCCAGGCTGGCACCTATGGAATCTTGGGACCCAGACATGACCCCAAAGAAGCCATCTAATCCTTCTTTCCCCTCACACCGCCCCACACCCCATCCTGGCTACACTGCATCCACCGTGGTGTCTTGGTGGCCCAGGGAAAGGCAGTCCTCCTCAGCTCTAATAAAGACGATTGTGGGGTTCCGGAGCCTCCCAAACTATCAGGCAGGACTGGAGTTCAAGCAGGCAGGAAAACCATCAGAGAGTTCCCCGTTGGGGAGGGCAGAGCTCCGGGTCGAACTTAGCAGGCCAGGAAGGATGTGTGCGGAGGGCTCTATGCCCTCTAGAGTCAGGGCCCTAAGGTTCCAATGTCAGGGAAAAAGGCAGATTCCCCGCAACCCACTTTCCAGGTGAATCAGAAATCAGCCTGCCACAGAGCCATCTCTTAAGGTCCCCACTCCACAGTCTCCACCCCCATCCACTGTCCTGAGCAGGTTGGGGCTTTCTCTTCGCCTTTCTCATCCTTCCCCATCTCTGTCTCTCCCTCCCCGTTTCTTCCCCTTCTTTTTCTGCGGGCTCCCTCTGCTAGTCTCCCCTCGCTCTCATCTCTCCCGCTCTTTGCTCTTTCTCTCTCAGGCCCTCTCTGATGCGCTCTCTATTTTCACTACTCTGTCTTTCCCTATTCTCCCCTTTCCTCCCCTCCTCTCTTTCATCTCCAACCAGCACACCGCACCCCCCCCAACAACCCCCCCCACCCCCCGCCCTCCAGTCAAGCACCGGGCTAGGAACGCGCCAGAAGCCGTGACAAGCCCAGGCGGCTCTCCCGACCCTTGATGCCCTCGGGCCAGTTTTCCAAGCTCCCCGCGCCCATCACAGCCTTGTGCGCTGAGGGCTCTCAGGATGGGTAGGGGCAGTGGGTTCAAGCTATAGGCATGGGTGGCCCAGATCAAAGGCCAGGAATGTCTGGCCCCCTGGCACAGACTTCCTCCAGCCAAGCCCCCCCCCTGTGGAGACTCTGCCATTCCCAGCCTCCCAGTGCTGGGGGTCAGCTTCCTGATGCAGTTCCAGGAGTCACTGTCCTCAAACCCTCTTATTGGCCTTACTGTCTTTGCCCCAGGCCCAGAGATGCTTCAGCTCTGCTCCTGCCCCCACCCAGAGTGCTTTGGGGGCCTTGAGTGGCCTGAGAGCAGGGTTGGGGGGCAGGCATCCAGGTGATAGGGGTCAAGGGCCCCCAAATCCGGCTTCAATCTCAGCACTGCTCAAGGCAGACCTAATTCCTTGACTTGGGAAGGAGAGGAGAGAAAGAACCCAGGGAGGCCTTGGAAAGACTTTTCTTATGGCCAGGGGTGGGGTATTTAGATACCTTTGGTGTGCACACAGGGAAAGGGGGCATTATCACTAAGTCCCAGGTTGGAGCTAAGAACCTCAAGCAGGAGAGGTGGGCAGGGCAGGGGTATCTTGGCAGCAAGGTCCCCTGAGGGCCCCAGCGGCTTCCCTGGTGGGGCTACTGCCTTTCACGCCCGGTAAACGGTTCATCCAGAAGATTCAAATGGGACTGCGGGTGTCCTTCTGACCTGAGCTTGAGGCCAGGCCTGAACCCCTCAAGGAGGAGAAAGTGACACGGCTCCGAGCGCAGGAAATGCAACTGGCCGCTGGTGTCAGTTGCAGGAAATGCAAAGGCAGCAGGAGGTCCCGATACCGATCTGATCCCTGACAAAAGACTCAAATGACACTCGGCTCGGCCCCCCGGCGCCGCCCGCAGCCAGACCTGCGAGCCTTCGCGGACCTTTCCGCTCGCTTCTTGAAGACACGGGAAGCCACCTCCCGCGGCCGGGTCGAGGGGCCCGGCCCGCTCGCGGGCTCGGGAGGCTGGGAGGGGTAGCATTTCCCAACCCCCTCTGAGACCCTTGGGTCCTGTCCTGCCCGAGCGAAGCTTCTGGAAACATCCTTGTCCTTTCTGCTCTCGATTCCTCACGGGCCCAAGTCCCAAGAGGTCACGGTCTCCGGAGAGAAGAGGAGCCACCCGTCAATACCCACGCCAACTCGGCTCCACGTCAACACCCAGTCACAGCCCCGGCTCCCTAAACCTGGCTGGCGGGGGGCCGCGGCGGTTCTGGGCCGGCGGAGGGTCCGAGGTGCCGTGTCCCCCCTCAAGTTCCCACTGGGTCCGGGGCGCGGGCTTTGCCCAAGTTTGCTGGGCGATGCCCTTCCCCGAGCCAGACTCGTGGGCCGGGCGGGAGGGGCGCGTGATTGACAGGCTGAACTACAGACTCATCTCTTACCTTAGGCCGCGGGCTCTGATTGGCTGCTCGCTGACATCCTCAAACCCGGCTGCTCCGCGCTGGGCTCGGGAAGGGGGCAGCTGCGGGTGGAGGTGCGCTTCTGACAAGCCCGAAAGTCATTTCCAATCTCAAGTGGACTTTGTTCCAACTATTGGGGGCGTCTCTCCCCCTCTTCATGGTCGCGGGCAAACTTCCTCCTCGGCGCCGCTTCTAATGGAGCCCCACCTGCTCCGGCTGCTCCTCGGCCTCCTGCTCGGTGGCACCAGGGTCCTCGCCGGCTACCCAATTTGGTGGTAAGACTCGCCTCTTATCTGCCCGGGGCCCGATTTCTCCACGGAGCCCCAGGGAGGTGGGGGGGGCGCCAGCCGAGGGTGGGCTGCGGCAGGGCTGGGGCTCCTTTCTTCTTACCTCCCTCCAGCTCCACACTCGCCCACCGCCCCCCTCCCACCCCCGGATTTTCTGCTGGTGTCGCCTTTAGAATCCAACTCCTGGCTTCTCTGATAAGCACCATTTTCCTTGCTAGTCGCTGCAGAGGCTTGAGGACTTTCCCCATCTCAGAGGGTCTCTTATTCTTAGATCCTAACCCTCAACCCGTCCCAATCTGGGGGCCCCCTGAAGACCCTCCATTTGCTTGCAGTTGGGTTTCTGGAAATCCAGCGAGGTCCCTGGGGCGCAGCCACTCCTCTTCTCCATTTTGGGGTCTTCATGGGCAAAATCATCCTGTTCCTTCGTTGCCACCCCCATCTCCTCCGGCACCTCCATCAAGAGATTTCCCCACAATAACCCCCCCGTGCCTTCATATTTTAGACCCCAGTGGCTTCAGGGATCCCCGGGGCAGGGTAATGGTGGGGGGTGGATTTCATCAGATTCTCCCCACTCTGCTCTAGATTAATCTTGAGCCTCAGAAGTGAATATGGTATGTGCTGATCCGAGATGCCATTGAATTCGGATTTAATTCATTTCTTGCTTGTCCATCCTGGCAAAAGCGGGGCTCCTTGAAAATGTAGTTGTTTGGGAGGGGGGTGGATTTGTTCTTTGACCAAAAGCCCAATTCTCCATGTCAAATTCGTTCCTTTTGGAAAAACCAAGGACCGAAGAGAAAGGGAGAGAGGGAGAGGAGGATTCAGTCCCTGAGAAATGCGGATACAAAAGACATTTTTAGTAAATAAGGCTGGGAAACCAGGCGCGGTGTTTGGGGGTGGGGGTTGTGCCTGTATGGGGGAACTGGCCATGGAATAAACAGCCCTTTGGGAGCCCCAGTTCCAGGGAGTCCCCTTGTTTTCCAAGCGGCCTCATCGCTACCAGCAGGTCCCAGAGGCCAGAGGGGAAAGACACACTGAAACCAGCTCTCTAAATTACACCCCGCCTCTCCTCAGTCTCCAGCCCCCTGCATTCCGGAAAACTTTAATTAAAGAATCTTCCCCTCCTGGATGTAGGAGAGCCTCGGCCCGGGGTGGGGGGGTGGGGTGGGGTGGAAGGTGAGGAGGAAGAATTTGGGATCTGTGAGTGAGCAGAGGGTCTGTGGCCCCAGGATGAAAGTCAGAGAGGCGTGCTACCAGCATGTCCCCTTTTCCCTTCTTAACCACCCCCTGCCCAGCCTGGGATAGGAGGAGCAGAGCCAGGAGGTTTGGGGGTCACACCCTGAACCTGTCTCCAGTTGTTTGGGGTGGCAGCATTTGTGTCTGGGTGTTCAGGAGGGCGGGATGGGAGTAGGAGCAGGGCATGGCCAAGGGGGCTGCTGAGAGTAGCTCCCAGGACAGACACCCAAGGAGAAATCTTTCTTCTGCCCAGCCAGTCCTTCCCATCTTGGTGGGCTGGCCTGAGGCCTCCTGAACATAAAGAAGTCCCCAGGGTGGTGGGGGCAGCCAGGAATTCCAGGTTGGAGGCTTTGCTGGTTGAGGGGAAGGCTGCTGCAGAAACCAGTCCTGCCTCACTGGCCCTTCCCGACCCTTTTCCGATCCTCTGGCCAAGGGGATGCTGTTCTCTGCTTTCCCAGGGACCTCGGGGTTGGTGGGGAAGGTGGAAAGAGAAGGCTTGGAGACCGATAGGCTGCAGAAACCAAGGGGGAAAGACCGGGTTCCCCTCTCCTATGAGCTGGACAAGAGCACTTTTGGGGGGCAGTGCTGGTAGGGAGTGGTGGGGGTCTGCTGTGTAGTGGTGTATTGGGGATCATTCAGATGGGGACCACCCAATAGGAAGATGCTGGAAAAACCTGGAAAGCCAGGACATTGGCCCTAACATAATTGCTGGACACATGGCTTATTTGGGGTTGGGGATGGGGACAGAGGTGTTGCTTTGTCTGGGCAGAGAGGTGTGTGTGTGCAAGTATGTGTGTTTAGGTCTATGACCCTAAGGAGTGTCATCTGTACATTAGCGTCCCTCCGTTTGAAGGAGCATCTGTGCCTGCAAATGGGAGACTGTGGATGTGAACTTGTGTGAAATGTGCCTGGGGGAATCCATAGCCCAGGGTGTACTATGTCTTTGCATGCAAGTGTTGGCAAGCGGCTGATTCTGTGAAGTGTGTGTGTGACAGAGAAAGTCTAGAAGTATCTGTGCCCATGTAGAGGTCAGCACCTGTGTCTGCTGATGACACTGCGTGACTGTATTCATGACTGGGCATGTGAGTGTTGTGTGTGTGTATGCATGCATGTGCGTGTGCATGTGTGCACATGCCTTCATGACCGTATAAGGGGAAAGCTCCACAGATGTCTTTGTGCATGGATATCAGTGCTCGTGGCCATGACCTGATTGTGAGTATGAGTGTGAGGGCCGTGTCCGGGTCTGCCCGTGACGCTGTCCTCAGGTGGCAGTGACTATGGTAGGGCCCGTGGCTCTGGGTAGGTTTGCAGGGGTATGACCTGTGGATATGTTTGCAGTCATATGACCTGTAAGTGTGAATGACATTCTAAGCTTGGAGGCTTGGTGGGCATCCATGGTCCTGCAGGGATAGTCCTGCAGGAGACAAGGGTTTAGCGAGGAGGCTGAAAGGGGCTCAGGGACTTGGGATCTGGGGCTGGGCAGCATGGGCAAAGGGAGGTGCAGAGCCTTGCTTGGCACAAGCTCATCCTGTCTGCCCGAGGACTGTGTCACCAGCCCTCCCTTCTTATGCCGTTTGTCTTTGGTCTTGGAGCTAGGGCAGAGCGTGTCATGTTCTCAGGGCCAGAGCAGGGGGCCGAGGCTGGGACAGGGACAGTAGAGTAGACAGGCCTCAGATTCCTGTTTCTACTCTGCCCCCAGGGCAGCCAGATTCCAGTTCTCTAGCCCATCACAGCCTGCCCTCTTCGGCCCACCCAGCTCACACATTCCCTAGGAGGGACTTTAAAGGGAAACTGTTCAGCTGGGATTTCTGTCTGTGCCACCCATCAAGGATAGCACCCCACCCGCAGTGTTACTCACTGTTCAGGCCCAAGCCTCCAGAAGGTAGACCAGAAGGCCGGGCAACAAGGAGGGGCATCAGATAGAGGCTCATGAAAGGAAGAGATGTTCCAGGGCCTTGCAGCCAGGTAGTGGAAGAGTTGGGACAGGAAGCAGTGGGGGCGGCACTGATTTCTGTAATTCTTCTTGTCAGTCCCAGTTAGCGCCTGGTGGAGGAACTTGTCTTTCTTCTCCTTCTTGGGGGAAAAAATGAACAGTCTTATTAGAGCCCAGCCTAGTGCCTGCTGCATTCCAGAGGCGGAGGCCCTGATGGAAGGGGCCTGTGCTGGGGGTCGGGAACCACCTCTGTGGGACACAACCCTCTGGGCCTCTGTTTCCTCACGCAGGAATCACTAGCCTACCTCTGCTTCCCAGCTTGGGTGAAAACGCTCAGCAGAAGTCGAGGGCAGAGATCTGGAAAATAAGAACAGCTGAGCTCTCTCCACCATCCTGGGAGCCATTTCCCCTTTCGAGCACTTGCCCTAAGCCCTACCTCAGTTTCCCCATCTGTCAGATGTCCTGCTACCTCCCCCACCCACTCCCACCTCCACCCGCCTTTCAGAGGCTTGTGAACATGTTCAGTCAAACCCTGTGGGGGTCAGTGGGCGGGGCTCAGAGAGGCACCTGGAGACTGCGGGGGAGGAAGGCCCCGGGCCAGGTGTTAACACTTGTAACAGGCAGGAATTACAGCTGGCTGGGGCTGGGGCTGGCGAGGAGCTGAGCTGGCTGGAGGCTGTTGATCCCACAGACAGACACACAGACAGACAGATGGGCAGATACCAGATCGGATGGCCAGGCTGTAACCGGGTGGTCTCCCTTCCAGGGCAGGCCTTACCCTCGGGGGAGGTGGTGGGAAATTAATCCGGGTCTCTTGGAAATGAGTTCACCACCCTCCTGCCCACCCCACCCCCACTGTGGGCGGGGCTTGCTGTCCGAAGGGAGCAAAAGTGGTTGTTGGTCTGTTTGTCTTCTGATGGGCCCCCATTTTGCTTGAAAAAATAAAGAAAAAAGGCCAACAACCATTGAAATGGCAACAATTGCAAAACCCAGGTCAAATATTATTATAATGCTGGAGTAGGAAATGGCAACCCACCACAGGATTCTCGCCTGGAAAATTCCACGGACAGAGGAGACTGGTGGGCTTCAGTCCATGGGGTTGCAGAGGGTCGGCCACGACTGAGCACTGCACTGCACAAACAGGAGAATGGAGCTGAGTTATGTTCTCCGAAGAACCTTTTTTAATATATGGGGGGAAGGTATGGGGGAGGGGTAGCAGTCAGGGAAAGTTCTCCCAGAATTTCAGAGTATTTTGTCAACATCTGTGGGGCCAAGAGGTGAGTGATGGGTGCATCTGGGCCCTGAGCATCACCCTCACCCCAGGTATCTGAGGGCCTCTCATTTGGGAAGGATCTGGAACATTTGCCTGGTGGGAAGAACTTTGGATGGAGGTCAAAAGAGGCCGGAGCTGGACTGAGGTGCCAAGTTCTCTAGCAGGCATGCTCCCTCCCTCCCTGCAGCTTTCCCAGTGGTGAACCCAGCTAGAATCTGCCACCACTCACACCGTCTGGCTTTGGGGTGCTTGCTCAATCGCTGGTTCAGAAACTGAGGTGGACAGCGAGGGCTCTAGGTGAAAATCCCCAAAGAACAGGCTTGGCCAAGCAAGCATCTCCCATCCTGCCCACTACAGAACTTAATGCTAATAAACATGGGTGGTGCTCAGGCAGAGGTGTTATGGATGCGAGGTAGGGGAAGGGAGCTCTGACCTGGAGGTTCTCTCTAGACTCTGAACAGATCTCTCCTGAGTCTGGGCAGGAGACAAGGAGCCTGGGGTTGGGGCAGGAAAGGCAGCTCTTCTCAGAGGAGGATATAGCTAACAGACACTTCCAGGGAGCGTGAGGGAAAAGGAAGACTTGTCTGGTCTCAGAATGTGGTCAGCCCAGAGGTTGAGGGGCATCTGGCCTTCTGGCCTTTTCCACTCATCCTGCCGTGAGCCACAGAATCCTTGTAAAGCCACCAGGGAGGGAAAGGACATTCTCTACTCCCTATTCCTAATTAGGGAAGCTGGTGAGCCCAACTCCCTCCTCAAAGGTTAGTACCACCCTGACGCTACACCTCCCTATTCACATTACTGTGTGTCTGGAAGTGAGCAGAGCTTGAGTGCACAGACTAAGTCTGAGGGCGGAGTTTACCGCCGACAGGCTGTGTGACCTCAGATGAGTCCCTTTCCTTCTCTGTGTCTCCCTCTAGGCTTCATTTTTCTTAAGCAGCCTGAGGGATCTCTTCTGCCTCTTGGAGTCTGCAGGGCTATGACAGGAACCTGATTCAGGGCTGTGAAGCAGGGAGCTCCAGGTGGCCCCAGTGCACTCCCCTGGGAGCCTGCCTCCCCCACCCCTCTGGGCCACCCGTGCAGACAGAGCCTTCCGTAGGCAGCCCAGCCCTTTCGTTCTGCAGCCCCATCTGACCTAACTCCCAAAGCTGCCAAGTCCACCTGCTTACACCTCCAAACCTCATTTTCCCTGGACACTCACATTCCTCTTGGAGCCCGACTGCCTGCATTCACATTCCTGTGGTGGTGGATGACCTGCAGCAAGTTCACCTCTCTGAGCCTCAGTTTCCCCATCTGTAAAATGAGAACAGTGACTGTTCCTACCTCATAGGGTTGTTGTGAAGATTGAATAAGTGAATACAGGTAAAGCTCTCTTTATAATGCCTAGCATACTGGAAGTAACTAACTACATGTTAGTTTTACCCCCGTCTGCAAGCTCTTTTGATTCCTTTAAGTTCTAGATCGAAACTTGCCACTCCCAAGAAGTTTTCCCAGGTTGACCCTATCTGTGTGTGTATTTGTGTGTTACTCACTCATTCGTGTCCAACTGTTTGCCACCCCGTGGACTGCAGCCCACCAGGCTCCTCTGTCCCTGGAATTCTTCAGGCAAGAATACTGGAGTGGGTTGCCATTCCCTTATCCAGGAGATCTTCCCAACCCAGGGATCAAACCCGGGTCTCCTCCATTGCCGGCAGATTCTTTACCGTCTGAGCCTGTTTTCTCTTTATCCTCAGAGCCAACTTGTCCCTTTAACTTGGTACTGGAGACCAGGAGCCTGAGGCGCTATACTTAACCTGAGGAAGCTAGGCTAGGCTAACCTAGGCTCTGCTGTTTGCCTGCCCAGGGAAGAGGGGGCAGAGAGGGCAGTGTGTTTTCCCCTAACCCTCCTCCTCCCATCCCACAGTTCGCTGGACTCCTGAGCCACTGCCACTTCCAGCTGCGACCTGGAGCCACCTTGGGCTGGACCAGGGAGGGGTGGGGGAGGCAGGTTCCCGGGCTGGCGAGGGTGCGGGGTGGGTGGGGGGGGAGTGGCACTGGGGCTGCCTGGAGCAGCCTGAGGAGCAGTTACTCCTCCAGGAGCTGAGAGATGATTCAGAAGGTGATTTATAGACGGAAGGCAGAAAGCTTGGCTCCTGGCAGAGGCCTGCTGCTTAATTACATTCTTTGGGGGGGTGGAGGTACGAGGGGGGCAGCAGCAGGGGAGCGCCTCCCACCCCCTCCCCCTCCAGGTCTTGTCCCTGTGGCTCCTGTTGCTGGAGAGGGAATTCCCTGTTCTCAGTGGGAGACTAGGACAGGGAGCAGGAAGAGTTCCTGAGAGAGGAGGGGTAGAGGAAAAGGGAAGAGTCCCATCTCCCGGGACTCCTGCAGGGGGGTCTGGGATGCAGAGGGGGCTGGGAAGCGGGACTGCGTCAGGAAGATCACTTGGTCTCCTCTCAGCTCCTGGGCAGCTGAATATAGCTAACCCACCTGAGCAGAGGGCTTCTAGAATCTTCCAGAGGCCGCAACCCTATGCTTTCCTTCCGGGGGTCTATCCTACGGCTGCTTCTGGGTTCTTCCTTCACCTTAACTCCTTTCCTGTTGCTTGACTCTCAGTGGGCCGTGGGCTGGGAAGCTGGGGACCTGGCTCTGTACTCAGAGGTCGAGACCCACTTCTTTGCTATCAGGCAACCTGTGGTACGTGGCACAGCGGTTGCCTTAGATCCAGAAGGTTCTCCAGGCCGGGTCAGCCTTGTGTTGGAGGGAGAGAAACTTTCCTATCCTCACATTAAACTGATATCTTAGGGAGTCACTACAATTCAACTTGTTCAGTTGCTCAGTTACGTCCGACTCTTTGCGACCCCATGGGCCACAGCACGCCAGGCTTCCCTGTCCTTCACTATCTCCCAGAGTTTGCTCAAATAATTCAGCTGCTAAAGTTAAAATCACTTCAGTGCTGTAGACAAGCAGCCTCTCACTTGGTCGGTTACTGGCTGTGGTGACATCTGGACTCATTCTATGAACGCTGACCCGTGCGGCAACCAGTCTGCGACACCTCTCCACTACTTAATTCCCATGCAGCCTTCTTCACAGCTTCAAAACCCCAAACTCCGCCTCTCGTTCTTGAAGCTAGCAAGGTGTGTCGGGGGCAGGGGGTAAGGGAGCGCAGGCTGATGGACTCTGTTTATCTGTTTGCAACTTGCCTTGCACAGCCGGGAGGAGTTGGCAGGGGTCAGGATGGGGACACTAGACAGCTCTCTGGTTCCCCCTGAGGCGGACCTTCTCAAAATGGCCTCATTATGTGTGTGGAGTAAATTCCAGCAATGTCAGGCACATCCATACATCTAGGGGAAGTATGTTGGGAGACAAGATGGGGCAGTGTGGGGTGGTGGGAGGTTTCTGGGCAGGGAGTTAGGGGACCTGAGACCTGGTTCTGCCGCTGGCTGTGGTGTGACATTATGCAAATCCCTCTGCTGTTCTGGGCCCCAGCTGGACATGCTGCTGGCCTTGGACTGCTAGCTGTTTGGACTATCTGTATCTGGTTGAGCGGATGGTGTCATTGAGAGGTGACCTCAGGGCAGGGTGGGGAGTGTTGAGCACAAAACTTTACACTCAAACAGCTGTGAGATCACACATGAGTCTCTAACCTCCCCCAGGCCTCGGTTTTCTCATCTGCAAAATGGGCGATGATAAGGAAGCCCTTTGCCCTGCCCACCTGCAGGGCTGTTAAGAGCTTCAGAAGGAAGGATTTTTACAAAAGTCCTTGAGAAGCAGAAAACCTATCATCACTAGTCCTACAAGAGAAGAGGAGTAAGATGCAGTCCCTGGTCAAAGAGTGCTGATGATGGACCCGCCAGGAGTCTCTGAGTCTTTGAGCTTAGAGATTTGGTATTTCCAGCATAGGAGGAAGGAATGGGACCCAGACAGGGGGGTTCTCAGCCCCTTCTTGTGGTGGTCTTAAGGTTCAGTGGGAAGCACTGAGGGGAGGGAGCAGAGGTTGGAGGTCAAGTGGCCACAGAGAATGCCCAGGTTCTCCCAAACTAGTGCAGAGATTGCAGGCCTGACCTGAGGTCAGCCAGGCATGGGACTCCTCAGAAGGGACATGGTGGTGGAAGGTGGGAAGAGAGGCAAGGAGCGGGGAGGGTAAAGGACCAAGAGCCAGAGGGCTCTTCTGAGGCCTGTGGCCATCAGGAAATCCTCGTCACCTGAATGGAGACTAGCACACTGGCAGACAATTCACTCCAGCTAGGCTGGAAAAACAGGAAGGACCTCTGTGTGTGTGGTGTGTGGTGTGTGTGTGTGTGGTGTGTGTGTGTGTCTGTGTGTGTGTGGTGTGTGTGTGTCTGTGTGTGTGTGTCTGTGTATGTATGTATGTGAGGGGGATGGGAGCGACAGGACCAAGCGCCCTGCCCCTGGGCACAGAGTCCCACTTATCTGCCAGAGCCAGCTGGGCCAGCGAGGAAAGCCAATCTCCACGCAGGGCCCATTAGGAATGCAAATAGGGACTATGGCGGCAGGGGCGAGCCAGCATCTCACATCCTGTCCAGCTCCTCACCACGTATCTTCCTAACCTGGCTGTCTTTCTTTCTCTATTTCTTTGGCTGCACCACGCAACACATGAAATCCTAGTTCCCCGACCAGGGATCAAACCTGTGTCCTCTGCATAGGAAGATGCATTCTTATCCCGGACCATGAGGGAAGTCCCCCTAACCTGGCTCTCTGAGGCTGTCGCTCCCCTGCTCTAAAACCTCCCATGTCTCTGCACTTTTGTGGGCACAAAGGCACCACCACGTCAGGTGTACCTTTCATAAGCCCCCAGGAGTCCCTCTGTGCGTGTTCATGGAAACACTTTGCTATCTCCTCTCCCCACACTCAGCTGCTCAAATTCCATTTTACCTTTGAGTGCCTGCTTGCTAAGTCAGTTTAGTCATGTCTGACTCTGCAACCCCCATGGACTAGAGCGCGTCAGGCTCCACCGTCCATTAGATTCTCCAGGCAAGAATACGGGAGTGGGTTGCCATTTCCTTTGCCAGGGGATATTCCCAGCCCAGGGATCGAACCTGTGTCTCCTACATTGGCAGGCGGGTTCTTTACCACCAGCGCCTTTGAGACCCAGATCAAAATCCTCTCTGAGTCTGAGATTCCAGATCTTCTGTCCAACAAGAAGAGAATATGTCATCCCTCCCTTCTCTTCTCATCGACTCCCCAGGACAGCTATGCCCTATATTCCCAGCGCCCTTTCTCATGGGCATCTTCTACACTACACATGTGTTATTGTAGAATACACATGTGTCATTATTTATTTATTTATTGGGATGTGCTAGGTCTTATTTGTAGCATGCGGGATCGTTAGTTGCAGCATGCAAACTCTTAGGATCCAGTTCCCTGACCGGGGATCAAACCCAGGCCCCCTGCATTGGGAGCTCATGGTCTTAGCCACTAGACCACCAGAGAAGTCTTACACATGAGTTCTCGTCACCTTGTGCTTGCCTCCCCCAGTGCCGAGCATATAATGGGGGTCAGTAAACAAAAACATAACTCCATGCTATGTGTAATACACTCAGTAAGGGCATGTGGGCAACAGAGGTTCCTAAGAGTGCCTGTTGTACACGTGAATCATGACAGTGTCATGAGCAGACCTAAGGAGCAGAATAAATTAAAACCTCATCCCTGGGTGTGACCCATGGCTCTGGGCACATTGTTCTGCTGACTTTGAAAGGTAGCACAACCTGGGTCCCATCGCTCAGCTTAGGCCCCAAGTGGTTAACAGCTCCAAGGTTCAAAGCACGCCCAAGAAGATGCAGCCCCCCATCTGAGTGGGCTGCTGTCCCAGGGGCTGAAGTGAGCCTCATCCCCATGGTCTCAGTTCCCCAGAGAATTTTTTCCATCCTGACTCCATTTGCAAATAATTCCTATTACTGTTTTATTTCTCAACAGGTCATATGATGCTTACGTGTCTGAGTCTTAGTTTAAAAACCTCACTTGGTGTGACCTGTTTGCCCATCAAGGAGCACGTCAGTATGTTTGGCAATGCTGTGCATGTGCTGGTGTCTGTATACACATCATGAGTTAGAACGAAACTCCGTCCATTTTATAGATGAGGACTCAGGTCTTAAAGCCTGGGCTCTGAACTCAGCTCTGCTGGGGCCAGAGCTTTTCCCTCCCACTGCCATTCAGATGCAGAAGTGGAGTTCTGGGATTGCTACCTGGAGCAAGGATTTACTTTTTCGTATTCTAGCTTGGTCCTCAAAGGATGACTTTCAGTCAAGATTACATTTGACCTTCAGCTTGAAAGCTGCTGCCTTGGGTTTGTTAATACTATTTCTGAACCTCTGGGAGTTTTCTTTTTTATTTTATTTATTTTTGGCTGCACTGGGTCTTCGTTGTTGAGTCTGGGCTTTCTCTAGTTGTAGTGAGTGGGGGCTACTCTCTAATTGTGGTGCGCGGGCTTCTTATTGAGGTGGCTTCTCTTGTGGTGCCTGGGCTTAGTTGCCTGAGGCACTTGGGATATTCCCAGACCAGGCATGGAACCCATGTCCCCTGCATTAGCAGGCGGATTCTTAACTGCTGGACCACCAGGGAAGTCCCTGGGAGGTTTCTTATTCGGGCACTTGTGCAAGTCACTGGGAAGCTTTCTACATGTACGAAGCTGGCAGAAGTGGCCCTGTGACCATTTTGGTACGGGTGGAGAGAGGTGGCCTTGGGCAAGTCACTGCTTCCTGGGCCTCTGTTTTCTCACCTATTAAACTGGAAGAAGGTAGAGTCATGGGCTCTCACCTCTCACATTACTTTCAGCTGTAGAAGTTCTCATTCTTCTTAATCCCTTATGCTCCTTTGCATCCAATCCCATCACACATACTAGAAAACAATCAGAATCTTCTTTCTTTCCCAAACCAATTCTTATGTTCATGTGTCTGATATAGATGATTTTTTACTTGACTTTTACAATTCAATATTCACCTAGATTTCTCCCTGAGGAACTAGTGTGATTTCTCCTTGTTGTTAAAGTATGTTTCCCTCGAAGTCCTGACTGTCAAAAAACTGAAACATGAACTCAATCCTTGCACCTGCAGTGACCTCTATTTGTCATCTTCTTCACCTTGATCCTGATTTTCTCTTTTCATTTTGTTATTCAACCCATGTGTTCTGTGTTACAAGCTCCTTGAGGGCAGGCTCTGTCTCCCACATCACAGCCTTCTCTATGCTGGTCAAGTTCATAGTAGATGCTCAATAAATATTTGTTGTTGTTAGAATGAATATTTGCTGTCAGGCAATTCAAATCCTTCTGGAGGGACTTCCCTGGCAGTCAAGTGGTTAGGACTCCATGTTTCCCCTACAGTAGGCACGGGTTCAATGCTTGGTTGAAGGGAACTAAGATTCTCCGTGCCAAAAAACAAAAACAAAAGCACAAATCCTTCTGGAAAGAGGTAAGGCATACATAAATTTTAAAAATCTTTCTATATCATGGAGTTGGCCCTGACCAGATATTAATAGTTTTGGATTGCAAGAATTCTGATTAGTTTCTGTTTCTTTATCATCAGAATTTGCCCCCAAGTCTACAAAAGCCTTGTCTTTGGGGAAGTCACCATCTATTCATTTCTGCAAGATCTGCTTCATTCTAAACTTGAAGTTGGTACATACTTGTTCTCTTCAGAAGCTCTTGTTTCTGGCCAACGATCGTGCTTTCCTCTTTCCCTGGCTCCTTTCACACCTGGTTTCTCCCAGCTTCCCTTTCCCCCAAGCTAGCCAGTGCTACTGCGGCCATTCTGCAGGCGGCGGGGTGCCCTGGTGGCATCCTCCCTGCCTCTTCAGCTGGCCTGACTCCAAGCCCCAACCCCAGCCATCGCAAGAACTGCTGTCACTGTGCGCACAGGTGGGAAGGAAGAGGGAGGCTGGCCGAATGAACATCACGCATGACGAACACCAGATCCCTTGCTGCCAGCCAGGCCCCTCCCAATAGCAAAGCCCTAGAGGGGTACTGGCTTGACCTGGGAAATGCCAAGCCCTCA
Source organism: Capricornis sumatraensis (assembly GCF_032405125.1). NCBI lineage: Eukaryota > Metazoa > Chordata > Mammalia > Artiodactyla > Bovidae > Capricornis > Capricornis sumatraensis. The sequence goes on from NC_091076.1 coordinate 95,518,454, forward strand.
TCCGAAGGATGGAACCTCAACTAGGGACAGAGTATGGCTGGTGAGGGATGCCAAGCTGGCCTCACCCACCCGCCAGCAAGGTGTTCTCTCGGCCTCTCACCTCCTCTCTGCTTCTGCATCTCTAGAGACCACCCTCCTCAGCCCCTGGACTTCAGGAAGGAGAATGTGTAACCACAGGCGTGGTGGTCCTTCATCTTAACTGAAGCTTCTGCAGGAGAAATTCTGGAGCCTTCCTCAGCTATCAGTAAGGATGGAGTCTAAGACCTTGACACTGTCCTTGAAGCTAAAAGAGCCCCATGAAATTAGCATCTTCACCTCCACTTGAAAATTTTTATTTATTTGGCTGCACTGGGTCTTAGTTGCATGTTGGCTCTTTGATCTTCGTCGCAGCATGTGGAATCCTTAGTTGCAACATACGAACTAGTTAGTTGTGGCAAATGAATTCTTAGTTGCAGCATGTGGGATTTAGTTCCCTGACCAGGGATCAAACCCAGGCCCCCTGCTTTGGGAGTGTGGAGTCTTAGCCACTGGACCACCAGAGTGGTCCCTTCATCCCCATTTTATCTGTGAGAAAACTGAGACTCACAGAGCCCATGCAAGGAGCTGGGAAGCCAATGGGGGAGGCAAGATTTACCAGCCAGCTAAGGAAACATGCCACGCACATGACTGCATCCTTATAACAGCCTCAGGAGGCAGATACTCTTATTATCTCCATTCTACATATGAGGAAACTGAGGCCCCAAGGAAGCCACTCTGTTACCCAAGGCAGCACAGCTGGCCAAGCCCAGAACTCCAACCATGACATAGACTGGCTGAATCCAGGCTTTACAGGCGGTAACACCACATCTTGACAGCCAGGAGCTTCCTCCTCAGGTCTGACTGCAGTCTTTCCTGACTTAGTTCAAGATTAGGTTCTCTTCTTTAGTTTTCTAGAGCCATGAGCATCAAGGTAACTTCAGCTTGACTCAAGCACGAGGGTGTGTTGCTCAGTGAGTCTTCCCTCCCAGATGACCCAGTCTCCTGGATACCTTTAACCATCTTGTTCTCCTGATCTCTCTCCTGCTTCTCTACATCTTCTTGCAAGTTCTGTGACCCACAGCACTGTATTAGACCAAGGCGAAGGGATCCTGCCAGGCCCTTCAGATTAGGGGGCTTCACTCTTGTCTCTTAAGGCTACACCCCTCCCTGCAGGGCCAGGTATCTGGGGTTCAAGGGGTCATACCCACAACACCTCACCCTTAGCCATGCTCTTGGTACTCAGAAATATACCCAAGGCACCTGAAAGTGCCTAGTTTCATTGTCTATCAATCTACTTCTGGGCTGGGCAGGCCTCAGCCTGGGGTTTGTCCCATCAGGGCAGCCATGCTGATGGGTGGGTGTGCCCTTAGGGACGAGAGGTGGTCAGTGGGAGGCCATTTGCAGGGCCTGTGGATGCAGCTTGGAGGTTCCAGGTCAGGGTGTCCAGTGTGGGTGGAGCAGGAATGAGCAAGTTGCCGGCTGCGGGCTGGGGACTGGCTCTCTCCATGTCACTTTCTCTTTTTTTTCTGTTTCCTTTAAAAAAAAAAATTACTTTTTTGGAGGATAATTGCTTATAGTACTGTGTTGGTTTCTGCCATGCACCAACATGAATCAGCCATAGGTATACACACATCCCTTCCCTCCTGGACCTCCCTCTCCCCTCCCACCGCATCCCATCCTCTAGATTGTCACAGAGCCCCAGGTTTGAGCTCCCATGTCACTTTCTAGCTCAGAATGCCATGGAGAACCTAGCCTTCCAAGTGGCGAATAAGGTATTTTATCAAGATGCTGCTTAAGTCGCTTCAGTCGTGTCCGACTCTGTGCGACCCCATAGGTGGCAGCCCACCAGGCTCCCCCGCCCCTGGGATTCTCCAGGCAAGAACACTGGAGTGGGTTGCCATGTCCTTCTCCAATGCATGAAAGTGAAAGTGAAGTTGCTCAGTTGTGTCCGACAATTAGCGACCCCGTGGACTGCAGCTCACCAGGCTCCTCCGTCCATGGGATTTTCCAGGCAAGAGTACTGGAGTGAGTTGCCATTGCCTTCTCCGATTTTACCAAGATAAGATGATAGAATTTTTAAAGCTTATTATTGAAGTATATCTACCGAAAAGTCCATGAATTATAAGTGTACAGCACACTGAGTGGATAGAATGTATATTTTTATTGAATTATAATTAATTTACAATGTTGTATTGGTTTCAAGCATATAGCAAAGTGATTCAGTCATACATACATATATATTCTTTTCAGATTATTTTCTATTATAGGTTATCACAAGGTATTGAGTATAATTCCCTGTGCTATACAGTAGAACCTTATAGTTAACCTATTTCGTATACAGAAAATATATTTTATTTAACCTGACATGAATCCTTTAAATACCGGGCACCTGGTAGATGAGACTTCATTTAATACTCTCATCCCAGACCCTGTAAGTGAACCAACCAGGCCTGGGGGCTTGGACAGGAAGTGGAGTCCCTCAGGGTGTGACTAGCACAGAATCTGGAAAAGCCTTGCTTTGTCCATCTTTGCATTATCTTATGTTCCTGGCTTGGTGGGTTGACATCCTTCTACTGGGTTGGCCAAAAAGTTTGTTCAGGTTTTTCCATAACATCTTACAGAAAAACCCAAACAAACGTTTTGGCCAATCCAATATATTGGAAGCACTTCTAGCTGGCTCACCATGTGTGGTCCCCTCTTACCTTCAAGTCCCTTTTGTTTCACTGAGACCTTGTCTCAGCCACTCTTGGCTTCAAAGGCTTTTCCTTCATATTTGATTGGTTTTGTCATTTTTTTTCTTTTTTAAAAAAAATATTTATTTTTAATTGATTGATGATTGGTTTACAATATTGGTTTGATTTCTGTCATACATCAGCATGAATTAACCAAGGTTAATTCATATGTCCTCCCTCTATGCCCTCCCTCTTGAATCTCCCACCTCTCACCCCTTCCCACACCTCTAGGTTATTACAGAGCCTCAGTTTGAGTTCCCTGAGTCCTACAGCATGTTCCCATTGGCTAACTGTTTATATATGTTAGTGCGGTTCTGTCATTTTAAATGGCCCAACAGAAGAGCATTCAGCCGGCAGCTCTGACTGATGTTCTACTCTCCTGTTTTTATTATATTTAATTGTTTTTACCTCTTTAAACTTTTTTAATTAAAAAATGTTTATTGAAATATAGTTGATTTTCAATGTTGTATTAGTCTCAGGTGGTGTTTCTGCCCTCTTTAGTATGGCTTGTAAAACCCAGAATGATTTAGCCTCTTTCTGATTCTCCACCCTAACTCACCTCCCACCCAAACATTTTCACCCTATGACCTACTTTCAGCTGCACAGGTAAGAGTGTGAACTTTGGGTGATACAGTCCTGGACTCCGGATGATTCTGCCTTTAATATCCGGGTGACCTGAACCTGTCTGAACCTTAGCTTTTTCTCTGCAAAACGAAAAGGAAAGGATACAACATGCGAGAGATTTCGAGGTGTCCATGCTTTGCCATCGGTGTTGCTTCGTCATCTGGGGTGTTCTTACATGACCTTGCGTCTCCTGGCCTATGCTCTTTCCCCGCCTTCTTCAGAATGACTTCTGTGAACTCCTGTCCGTTCTTGGAAGCATAGTCCAGGCACCACCACCTCTCTGCTGCCTTCTTTCACACCCGACTCGGCCCCTTCCAGGCGCATCCATTTCATTGATTAGACTGTGAGTGTCCTGCAGGCAGGACCGGGTCTCCACCACCTTTGTGCCCACGTCACAAGGATAGCGCAGGGCACACATGTTATCCTCTAAGATGGGATGTAGGATGAAGGGACCCCACTGAGAGTCACCTGCCAGTCACAGGCTCACTCTGCTAGACTAGAGTCCCATCGCTTCTGCAAGGCCCTCCTGGGAAGACCTAGGGCCCTTGGCACTAGTTACCTCTTTCCAAGGATCTGTCTTGTCTTCCCAACTAGAGGGTCAGCCCCTCTGACTGACAGAGGGCAGGACTCTGCTCTGTGTGTTCATATCCCTAGTGAGCCCCACACGTGATCCTGAATGTGGCAGGAGCCCAGCTGGTAACAGTGATGGTTGGTTGGCCGACACACTGAGCTCCTTCTAAGCAAGCTCGCAGCTGGGCTAGCTGGTTCCCTCTCTCTGGGACAGCTTTTCCCCTCACTCTGTGATTTCCTAGAGAGTCCGTCTCTGAGCTTCTAGCCTCTGTGCACAAAGGCAGCATGGTGTTTCAGAAAGAGGAGTCAAACCAGCCTTGGTGCGAATCTCAGTTCTACTTAAAAGCTGTTTGTGCCATTAAAGAAAAAAATCTCTGACTCTCAATTTGTTCATCTGTAAAATGGGGGTTAAAATTACTATCTCAGGGCAGTTGTGAAGATAAAATGAAATAATACTCAGGAACCAAGTTAACGATGAAGATGAATAAGTTAAGGATGTTCTGAAGGTCATTCTTAAGTAACAAAGGTCATAAAATATTTTATTCCAGACTAGCCTTCTTTGGAATAGAAAGATCTGAATTCTTTCCGACACAGGAAAAGGCCATACTCAGGGAAAGCCATTTGCTTTATGTTGGTTTGTCGCAACTAATTAACCTGTTTGAAGAAAAAAGTGGGGAAATTCCCTGGCAGTCCAATGGTTAGGACTCCAGCTTTCACTGCCAAGGGCCTGAATTTGATCCCTGGTCGAGGAGCTAAGATCCCATAGGCTGCGTGGTGAGGCCAATAAATATATAAATAGTAAGATAAAAAAGTAAGAAGTTGGCACTAACAGTCCCCTGGTTGCCTAGTGGTTAGGACTCCATGGCTTCCACTTCTGTGCAGATTGACTGGGTTCAATCCCCAGTCAGGGAACTGAGACCCTACAAGCCGTGCAGAAAACAAAGTGGGCGATGGCGTGTGGCAGAAGTCTGCGACCAGGTGGAGCCAAGGCAATGTGGACTCCAGTCTGACCTTGTGTTCTGGTGTCCTGTTCAGGCAATATACTTACAAAGGCCTCCAGTTCTCAGAAGTGAAGCGTCAATCAAAGGTGGTGACTTGGAGTTTTTTAGGGGCTCCAAGGACTGGTCTTTGTGGGTGTACTATGGCTCTAGTTAACAGCTCAGCACTGGCCATTTCATCCCTGTGAAGCGCAGTGAGGAAGTTTGGTTGGGGTACCAGGTGGCCTGGGGTTGGATGCAGGCTGGCCCAGGGATGGCACTCACTGTGCCCTTCCATCCTCCAGGGGAGAAGAGCCTGCTGGACCACAGGAAGGAAGGTGAGGAAACTGCGGCACAGAGGCCATGGAATGTTTTCTGTTCTTATAAATAGTTTTGATGGCAGACTGATACAAAATATTTCTTATTATGTGATCCTTGATGCGTACAAGAGTAAACATACCATGCATGAGTGCTAAGTCGCTTCACTCGTGTCCTAGTCTTTTGTGATCCCATGGACTATAGCCCTCCAGGCTCCCCTGCCCATGGGGATTCTCCAGGTTGGAGAATACTGGAGTGGGTTGCCATGCAACACACATCTCCAGGGGATCTTCCCCACCTAGAGATTGAACCTGTGTCTCTAATGTCTCCTGCATTGGCAGGTGGGTTCTTTACCACTAGCGCCACCTGGAAAGCCCCAAACATACCATTAATACAGGCTAGAATAACAAGATGAAAACCAGGGCCTGGCCACACCCCCAAAGAACCAGAATATGATCAAGGTCATTCTATCTGTCTGTGGTCTGCTCCCCATCCTATCCTGCTGTGTCCCTCCAGGCAGGATCACATCCTGAATTTTGTGTATTTATTCTATCATTTAACTATTTATTTATGTTGCTCACATATTTATGTTGCTGGCTTGCGGGATCTTAGTTTCCCAACTAGGGACTGAAGTCGAGTCATAGCAGTGAAAGTGTCAAATCCTAACCAGTGAACCACCAAGGAACTCCCTATTCCATCACTTAAATAATAGTTTCCCCAGCTAGAAATGCCTAGACAATATACATATATATATTGTTTATTTTTATTATTTTATTAAAACCTTAAAAAACTGAGGTAGAGTTGATTTACAATATTGTGTTAGTTTCAGGTTACAGTGAAATTATTTAGTGATCTCTATATACATATTCTTTTCTAGATTCTTTTCCATAGAGTTTATTACCAAACACTGAGTTATCGTTCCTTGCTCTATATAGCAAGTCCTTGTTGAGCAGCTACTGTGCATCTATTACATGGTAGTGTGTGTGTGTCACTCCCAGATTCTTGTATTTATTTGCTGTGCTAGGTCTTCACTGCTGCGTGCAGGCTTTCTCTGCTTGCAGTGAGCGGGGGCTACTGGCCAGTTGTGGCGCATAGGCTCCTCGTTGCGGTGGTTTCTCTTATTGTGTAGCACAGGCTCTAGGACACGCGGGCTCGGCAGCTGCGGTGCACGGGCTTAGTTGCCCCGCCGAATGTGGAATCTTCCTGCACCAGGGATTGAACCCATGTCCCCTGCATTAGCAGGTGGATTCTTCACCACTGGACTACTAGGCAAGTCCGCAAATTACTAAGTCCCCTCCCTAAAGTGAGGGAGTGAGTCCCTCCTCCCTCACTTTTTGTTTGTTTTGAAGCATTATAAAAACAGTGGTATGCTGTGTACCTTCTCTTCTGTGATTTAACGTTCCCCCAGCCCCATCAGAGCCAGGGCACATTGCTCCCCTGGCTCCCTCCCTACCCTTCTGTCCCAATGGATCACCCTGCCTGAATCACAGCAATAACATCTTTCAGGTGCCACTTCAGGGAAGACCGGAGGTGACTTCTTCTCCTGAGCCTTCATCAAAACTGCTGGGACTCCCTTCTTCTGAGAGAAAAGCCATGAGCTCCTCAGCACACATCAGAGACCAGATGTGGCTGCCACCACCTGCTGGCATCTCTGTCCTCCCGGCTTGGGCCTTACTCATCCTCTCTTCCTGCCCTGGAGCAAAATTCTACTTCCTTGTGCCTGACCGCTTAGTCGTGTCTGACTCTTTGCAACCCCACGGACGTAGCCCACCAGGCGCCCATGGGGATTCTCCAGGCAAGAATACTGGAGTGAGTTGCCATACCCTCCTCCAGGGGATCTTCCCATCCCAGGGACTGAACCCAGGTCTCCTGCATTCCAGGCGGATTCTTTACCATCTGAGCCACTAGGGAATCCCTCCATTTTATAAAGATAAAGTGGTCTTAGGGTCCCTTTCCTGACCAAAAAACTTTTCTATCACTCCTCCAACTGGCCATGACCTTCCTAGAATTTTTCAAAACTCCATTCAGAGCTGTCATCTTCTGGGAATCTTCCTAGTCTAACTTCCACCCTCTCAGCTCTTCAGCACACCTTTTTTTATGTCACGGCAGGAAGTTACAAACTGTGCTTCTTACACCAGTCCCACAGAGTCCTGCTGAGAAGGGCTTTGGGGGTCAAATAAGTTTGGGAAGTGCCACCTGCTACTTCCAGACTCTTGGTGTTTATGGTTCTCATTAGCATATTAGTATCTTCTCAGCATGGCAACATCTTCTTGGCAACACAGAGAGGCTGGCAGGGATGATCTTTGCTTAGTTTGTTTTCCAAAAATATTTACTGTCTCAAGTAAAAATTTATTACTTGTTTGGAAGATGTGATCTAGAAGATTCTGCAGCCCCTTTCATATGTCCGTTTGTCCTTGTGATCTTATTCTTCTCAGCAACTGGACTGTAATTCCTCTGACTTTTAAAAATCATCCTTTGTGAACTAGTTTAGTCCAGAGCACCCATCCCAAAGGGTCTTGAGTTGAATGAACGAATGAAGCCATCAGCTAATCAACTGGTCAATTTAGTTGAATCCTCTTTCCTGTAAGGCTGGCAGAAACCAGACCCAGCTGCTCGTTGTAGCCTGGGGATATGAGTGTCTCTGGCCAGTGTTAGACCTTTCCCATGGTATTTCTACAAAGCCTAATTCCATCACCCCTGGTAGACTGTATCTCTTGCATTAGGCTTCCTATAATTTTCTTTTTAGGCATCTGTCTCCCGGTGAGTCTGGGAGCCTCTGCAGGGCAAGGACCATGTCACACTCACCTCTCTGGGTTCCCATAAATGGGTGTTCAGTCCCCACTGAACACCGAATAATGAACCTCTCCACCAACTGCATCCAGAGAGCTGGTGGCTAAGACCACAGGCTCTGGAGCCAGACTGGATGAGCCCCCAAACTACCTGGGTAACCTCAGGCAAATTACTTAATCTCTATACTTCAATTTCCCCACTCTAATGAGGGTGATGATAGCAATACCTTCCTTACAGGGTCGTTGGGAGGGTTAAATGAGTTAATGCTAGGAAAGATTGAGGGCAGGAGAAGAAGGGGATGACAGAGGATGGGATGGTTGGATGGCATCACCGACTCAATGGACATGGGTTTGGGTGGACTCCGGGAGTTGGTGATGGACAGGGAGGCCTGGCGTGCTGCAGTTCATGGGGTCGCAAAGAGTCGGACAAAACTGAGAGACTGAACTGAACTGATGTGAAACAGTACCTGGCGTGGAGAATGGCACTGGTCTGTGTTAGCACTTATAACAGCAACTACTGTCTATTATACCAGGGATTATGATAAAGTCTTTACCTGCCTCCTTTCAATGACACCCCCTCTAGTCTCTGTAAAGTAAATGATGTTTGGGAATTCCCTGGCTGTCCAGTGGTTAGGACTCTGGGCTTCCACTGCAGGGGACACGAGTTCCATTCCTGGTCAGGGAACCAAGATCCTCGCATGCTGCAGGGCGGGGCCAAAAAATTAAGTAGGTGATGTTTACATTTTTTGTTTTGGGTTAGGAAGCTAAGTCCTCCCAAGAGGACACGAAGTGGCGGCAGCAGTGGGTCCAGGACTCAGGTCAGACAGATCAGCCTGTGGCAGGCAGTGCTGCTCACTCCTCAGGGATGGGGCAGCTCTTCTGCTTCTTGTCACCTATAATTACCCCCCAGTGAGAACCTGGTTTATCCTCTACACTTCCCAAAGAGATGGAAATCCATGGCAGGGTTGGGTGCTAGGTGTGCGCACGTACATAATAGAGAGCGTGTACGCATGCGCATAACGGAGCCTGCGTAAGCGAGACCAAACTCAGGACAGGGCGGTTGCCAGCACCTCCGTGGTAGACCCAGAAAGACCAAGATATTAAGGCAGGATTTTGAGAATATATACAGCAGAACAATCACCCGTGAGTCAGCAATGCTTCCAAACAGCCAGCGAGATCCTGGAATTGCTTGGTATCACTGCCCTCAGGACCTCGCCGGGTTCCCTGTGTGAGCTGGGAAATGTTTGCAGGCAGGACACCTGTGATCGCTTTTAGCCAGGTAGGTTATCCGGTGAAAGAAAGATTCCTGAGGTTAGCAGCCGAAGATTAGGTAGAGTTATAAAGGGGCCCCCAGATTTTGCGGGGGGCGCATCCCTGACTTCCGAGATGAACAACGTGGAGTCACTTTCCCCACGTGTCCGCTGGCCTTCACAGACACCCCAGACAGACTCTATTCTATCCCCAGAAGCCACGGGCTTGACTGTCTTCTTTCCATCCTGGCCAGGGCTTTATTCTAGCACCTTCCCGGGTCTGGCCACACAAAGGAAGTGCAATGTGGGGGCCTTGGGAGAGGGGCCGGTGGTGGTGATGTGAAGGTAGGAGGTTTATGATGCCCGATCGGAAGCTGTTTCTCTTGGAGCAGAGAAGGTTGGGGTCTTCCTTCCAGGCAGGTGAGGGGCTGCTCCCTCAGCATTGGAGCACAGGTCCCGGGGCCCCACACGGCGGCCAGAGAGCTGGAGTGAATGGGGAGGGTCTCCCATCAGGTGTCACTAGGCAGAGGCAGCCACGAGTGGAAGCAGCTGGTGAATCTGGCAGCTGGGCGGTGGGTAGGGAAGCGGGAGGATGCTGAGATCTTCTCAGCCTGGAAAGAGGAGGGAATGCCCAGGAATCAGCTGGCTGAGTGGGCTATGAATGTGGCGTCCACTTTTAGACTTTGGTTCTCTCCTTGTGGTGCAGTGTGTTCTGTGAACAGAGAGGGGTCTGAACGCCTTAAAGACCTGGAAGCAACACTCCCCGCCCCAGGCTGATTTCTCTGGTCCCTCAGCCCCTGGGATCCTGCGTGAGACCCCCCCTTCCCGGGGCCATGGAGCCTCCTGTGGGCTTTCGTTTTGTGCCAGCTGACCCCCCCACAGTGTTCCTTCCAGCTCTGAAGAGTTCCTTTGTTGGAGGGGGCGGCCTTGTATAGGACCCCACTTCACTACCTGTGGGATCTAAACACATCGGCTGGGACCTCAAGCCCTGGCCTCTTCCCTCTTCTGCTCCTCGAGTTTTGGTGTCTTGAGTCACATCTCTGTCCTGGAAGTGCCCTTCCTCTTCCTTTTGTCTCGTAAAGACCCTCCCCAGGGCGCAGCCCTTTGAGGTTTGTGGGTCACCTGAGCCCACCCTGCTCTGTGTCTCCCTTCACTTGGTCTTCCTGCCTCCACCAGGACGGCCTATAAGCTGGCTGCTTCTCTCTGCCTGGGCATGTGGCCTGCCCATTCCATTATACCGCCCTCCAGGTTAGACACATGACACTGTTCTGTGGCCGGTTCCATACAGAACACACAGTGGGTGCTGAATAAACACATTTTAAAAGATATATATATATGTATGGCTAATAATAATAATATAAATATATTATTTATTTGGCTGTGCCAGGTCTTAGTTGCAATGTGTGGTATCTTTTTCTTTGTGGCAGCATGTGGGATCGAGTTCCCTGACCAGGGGTGGAACCTGAGTCCCAAGCATTAGGAGCTCAGAGTCTTAGCCACTGGACCACTAGGAAAGTCCATGAATAAACACATTCTGCTCAAATGAATTGGTTATCATCCGTGGGTGGAATCTAGACGGTAGAGCAAAATAGCACCAATGCAGGATTTGGAGTCAGACAGACGAGGTTCAAACCCCCCACCCCACCACCACTTACTGGCTTATGGGCCCCCTGTCTGAGCCTCAGTTTCCTCAACTGTAAAGAGACAGGATTTTCCTCCCGGGCTGTTGGGAGGATTCACTGAGACGCCGCTGAGGCTTTGCAAACTGGAAGGTGCTAGAACGTGTGTCATCTACCCTGACCTCTCTTGGAAGAGGGCCTCAGCTCATGCACCCTGTTTCACACACAGACCCCTCAAACCCTCACATGGAGGTCTCCTCCCCCCAGGAAGGCCTTGAGTGTGGGTCTGACCTTGTCTGAGATACAGAGTGTGGGAGATCCGTTACAGCCATCATGGCTGTCATGAAGAAAGATCAGTAGGCAGGGGCCCAGGTACTTGATTTACAGGTCCGTGAACCCAGAGAGCAGTCCGAGTAGCAGGACAGACCTGAGTACCCCCTCCCCATCAGCGCTCCACCAACAGCTTCCGTGTAGACCTTGTGCTATTAAATGTCTCACGTCATTGCTTTACTGGCTACCTCAGCGCCACCATTTCCTAGCTATGTGACCCCAGACAAGTTACTTAGCCTCTCTGAACCCATGTCAGATGGGGATAATAATACCCTCCTAGGGTTCTTTGGGAAAATAACAGGTGTGTTCCATGTAATAGGGCTTTACATGGCGCTTGGCACTCAGTTCAGTTCAGTTCCGTCGCTCAGTCGTGTCCGATTCTTTGCGACCCCATGAATCGCAGCACGCCAGGCCTCCCTGCCCATCACCAACTCCCGGAGCTTACTCAAACTCATGTCCATTGAGTCCGTGATGCCATCCAACCATCTCATCCTCTGTTGGCCCCTTCTTGGCACTAGTCAGGGCTCAATAACTGTTAGCTATCATTCGTAATAATAATAGTAACCGTTCTGAGTGTCCCAGTAAATTGGCCCCCTTACTACCCTATGCAGTTCAGTAAATTACTTCCTTGTGACCTTGTTAACCACTCTCTAGCCAGATAAATACATTCACATTACCGTATGCACCCTGGGTTTGCACCGTAAAAGCCTTTCCCTTTATTTCACTGACAGCCCTGTGTGTCCCCATCATATCTTCCCCTGCATTTTGTGGGCCCCTTCTCTGGTCTGTGGCACTCGAGCCTTAGGTGACTTATGAAGGACCCATAACTGGAGCTAATATGCTATGACTTTTTGTCCCTCATGGTGAATACACATCCTGTTATAGAGAGGTTGGTAATTCTTTATTTTTAAACTTTAAATGTTTGCTGTGTATGTATGAGAGTGTGTCTGTGAGAAAGAGCAGTGTTGATTTTATCTTTTCTGTCTATAAAGTGTTTTTCCCCTGGAAGAAACACTTTTGTAAGAAATGTAACTGAAACATGGGACTGAAAATATGGAAATTGCCTGAGGCACTGGCACTCGTGCAGGGGTACAGCTAGCCTGGTGAGACAATGGTATATGCAGTGAGGGAGCGGGAAGTGAGGCTAGACCCAGGGGAGGTGGGTGGACAGAAGGGCTCCACCATGGACGTGTGGAGAGAAGGCGTTTCTGGTGAGAGACAAGTGGAGAATTTGAAATCCTAGACACAAACAAAGTAGCTGTGGGCAAGAACCTAGAAAGATGGAGAAGAAAGGAGAAAGGCCTCGGTACCTTGAACCCCAAGAGCGTTTGATGACAGCCTGCATTTCTGCAGAGAGAATTACCACTTAACAAACCTGTACCCCCCTACGCCCCCCGCAAGGCTAAGTAAGTGGGAAATCAGGAAGAGGGGGAATGAGGAGCCGGAAAAACCAGAGGACACAGGACTGGAGGTTTGGGCGGCAGTGGGGAGGGTGTCATCAGATTAGGCTGTAGGAGGAAATTATTTCTTTTGAAATATACTTTCTATCTTGTCTTTTTCCTGTGCACATTAGCCTGTGTTTTATAATGCACCTAAAATGAGAACACAGTGGCTGGCTGGCTTGTGATTTAGACCTAAGCGTATGGAGATAGCGGGGCATGCCCAAACACTTTTTACTGATGCATTGCTGGATCAAAAACATTTTGCTTCTGTTCCCGTAAAGATGGAGACTTGTTGCAAGGCCAGGAGAGAGACGATGAGGGAGAGGAGAGCTACTTCTTGAAAGGACGAGGACAAAACCGTGGCTGGAAAGGATGGGCTGGTGCCGGGAGCCAGAGGGGGTGGGGCCCCTGGGGATGGATGGCAGAGGCTGAGGGGGCTCAGCTGGGCCTCCCCTGCCCCGTGACCATGGGCAGGTTCTTCTCTGTGACCCAGGACAGTGTTTCTCCATGTTGCCTTCTCCTCTTATAATGGAGGAAGGGAGTCCACCACAGAGAGGAGGGGGCGCCCAGAGAAGTTAAATCCATTTCTCTGGGGATGGGGCCCCAGCATCAATAGCTTAAAGCGCCCCTGGGGCCATGTGACAGGGTAGCCAAAGCTGAGAGCCAGTGACCCACAGCTCTGAGTGCTGGAACATTGAGAGGGCCTGCGTGCCTGCTCAGTCGCTCAGTCCTGTCTGACTCTTTAGAGACTCCGTGGACTGTAGCTCACCAGGCTCCTCTGTCCATGTAATTTTCCAGGCAAGAACACTGGAGTGGGTTGCCATTTCCTTCTGCAGGGGATCTTCCTGACCCAGCGATCTAACGGGGGATCTCTGCATTGGCAGTCAGATTCTTTACTACTGAGCTACCTGGGACGCCCCATCGGTGTTGAGATGATGCTGGCAAAACCAGGCGCAGACCCAGCAGAGGAATGGGCGGCGGGTCACCGGGACTGATGAATTTGGAGGGGCGCAGAGGAAGATGTTGAGGCTCGCTCAGGCAGCCTCGCCTGCGGATGGGGATGGGGCCGGGAGGAGGGGCAGCCGCCGCTTTGAACTTGCGTGGAGCCTCCCTCAACAGAGAGGGGGGGCAAGTCCAGGTGCCGGGCAGGGCTGTCTTCACCTGCGCGTGCTCAGCGCCGTGGGGGGACGGGGCGCGCGGAAGCGCTCCTGGGAATGCGGTGGAAATACCCGCCTTGAAAGGGGGGAGGAGACGGCGCCCTAAGCGCCCAGAGATTGCGCAGCTCCCGGCTCCCGACCCGCCGGGCGCACCTGCAGCTGCCCGGCCCGGGGCCACTGCGGGTCGGACACTCCTCCGCCCTCCGTGCTCACGCGGGCAAAGCCGGGTGCGAGCCCCGCGTGGGGTGTGTCTACAAGGCCCCACGAGTTGGTTGAGCTTCTTATGTTCCTAAGTTTTATTATGAACATTGTTCATCAGGAAAGCAGAGAAAACAATTCAAGGAGCACGCGTGGCCACACCTCCTAGCTCGAGTGTTTCTCATTTGCTGTAATTGCTCCCCTCTCGCTCCTCCCGCCGCCCTCGCCCCAGCTACACAGTGGTTTGCTGAACCGTTTCAGAGTAAGTTCTCATCCTGACTCTTCACCCCCTGAGTTTCAAAATGTAAGGCTGACCCCTATGACCACATACTGTTATCCCCCTTAACAAAACTATTGATTCCTAACGATTCAGGTTTCTCCAGTTAGCCCCCAAATGACTTCATGACTAGGATTTTCAAACCGGTTTCCGATTATATGATTATGTCTCATAGGTTTGCGTGCGTGCGTGCGTGCGTGCGTGCGTGGTCGGTGAGACGTCTGACTCTTGGCGACCCCATGGTCTGTAGCCCGCCAGGCTCCTCTGTCCATGGGCTTTCTCAGGCAAGAATACTGGGGTGGTCGTTATTTCCTCCTCTAGCGTATCTTCCTGACCCACGGATTGAACCCACGTCTCCTGTGTCTCCTGCATTGCAGATGGATTCTTTACCCGTGGAAACACCCCTCCACTGTTTTTCCTGAACGCATACACCACACACTATTGTAAAATGACTTGGACTTTTGGCGAGTTCAGGCCTGCAGCTTTGTGAGTTTGTCTGGTCGCTTCCCCATAGTGGCATTCGGTTTGTTCCTCTATCCCTCGTGTTTCTTGACAGCTGAAAGTTACTTCTGAAGGCAGAGATTCAGGTTAAACATCTCGGGCCAAAGGACTTTCTCGGGTATGCTGGGCACTTCGTATTGCATCATCTTATATTGTGCTATTGGCATACTCTGGGAAGGTTTTTATGATCCAGGTTCCTGGACTCCTCCCTAGAGAGTCTGATTCAGCGGGGCTGGCTTTGGAGCCCAGCTGTCTGTATTTTTCAAAACCACCCCAAGTGAGCTGAGTGCCCTGGTGCTGCGGCCTGCATCCCTGAATAGCAGCCAGCTGGTAAAGTCACAGTCTTGGTTGTCCAAAAGGCAGGGTGGAAGGGAATGGGTGGGGCGGTGGAGGTAGGTGGAGCCCTTGGGGCCCAGCCCTGACCAGGGCAGGTGGTCACTGCTGCCTGGGTGTGAGGTGGGGATCCCGTCGCCTGTCAGGGAGGAGCTTGGGCTACCTGGGGCAGCTCCCAGGCTCAGGTGGGAGTTCTTGCAGCACCAGAGGTGCCTCCACGGACCTCTTTATGCTCCTAGTGCCCAGCCCAGGGCCATGTCTACCACGATGTGTGCTGAGTGGAAGACACGGCTTTCAGAGGAGCCCTAGGGAGCTTCTGTGAGAGTGAACTCCCAGCCCACCAGCTCTTCTTCCCGTGTTCCCTCCTGGACTCCTTCCAAAGACTCAGATAAAGGATTTGCAGCCTGTGGAAGCCGCAGCTGTGTGATAAGGCCCAGAGAACCAGTGGGCCCTTAGCTTGTTGTGGTGGCAGCCTGTGGGGTCAGGGGAAGTGAGAATGACTGCGGTAACCAGGTGGAGTCGTTCAGTGTGGCAGGAGAGGCAGGTGTGCTGGGCCTCTTGGTGAAGCAAGCACTCTGCCCAGTGTACAGAAATGAAAGCAATGGTTCCTCCTCTCAAAAACAGTGTTTCAGAGGAAAAACGGAGAGTCAATGGATAATTCAATATGAAGTGTTTCCTCCTGAGGTGTGTATAAAAACTGGGAAATACCCAGAGGGAACGGCTTAAACTGGACACATTTAGAGGAGCTTTTAGTTTTTATTTATTTTTATGTGTGCTGGGTCTTTGTCGCTGCACGGGCTTTCCTCTAGCTGCGGCGAGGGGGGCTCCTCTTCCTCGTGGTGCATGGGCTTCTCATGGCAGTAGTTTCTCCTGTTGCAGAGCGCAGGCTCTGTAGTTGTGGTGCACGGGCTTAGTTGCTCTGTGGCATGTGGGATCTTCCTGGATGAAGGGTCAAACCTGTGTCTCCTGCATTGGTAGGTGGATTCTTTACCACTGAGCCACTAAAGAGGCCCAGAGGGGATTTTAAAATTGGACCCTGATGGATAAGTAGGAGCCCAAAATGAGTAAGACAGCTGGGTAGGCTATGTCTTGTCTTTTACCAGAACTGGGCTTGAAGGGTAAAGCAGTCTAGGAACCCAGCAAAATCCCAGTTTGGGAACCAGCAGACTTGCCTTCTTAGAATAAGCAAGTTAACCTTGTAAGGGCTTCATTTTTCCATCTGTAAAATGGGAAAGTAACCCCAGTTTTATATAACTTAGGGGCTGGAGGAGCTGGGCAGGGGAAAAATGTTATACAGCTAAAATGAGCTAAAGATGCAGTCATGGTTTATGAGAAGATTAGATCAGAATTCTTATTGGTGGAGTTGGAGGTGAAAAAAAAATGGCAGAGGTCTAGGTGTAAAAGATGTCCAAGCTGAACTTACCTTCAAAGCCCTGCTCAGAGCCAGCCTCTTCCACCCTCTTTTCATTCTCCCTCCCCTCCCTCAGTGTCCACCGCACAGAGTGAGATGGGATTTCTCACACTCTGCTACTGACCGTGGTCACCTGCAGGAATATCTCTCAGGCACTAGAGTAGGGCACGCACGTGTATTGAATGAAGCCTCAGTCCTCGGACTGGAGCCTTTGAGAAGGAGCTACATGGAGGAGCGGAGGCAGAGTTGTGGCTGGTGGGGCACAAGGCCTGGGTTATACTCCCCGCAGCCGTGGAGGCAACCTGGGCAAGTCTGGGCTTCAGCCCAGAGCTGAACTAGATAATAGCCAAGGTCCCAAGACTTGGACATTGTGTGGCCCGACACTGTGATAGAGTGGCTAAGGCCTGTGGCCATCCACAGAAGGCTTATGTCAAGCCCCTCCAGGGCATCTTATGTCTCACTGCTCCCACCCCCTGACTCCCAGCTAGCAAGAGATTGGAGGGGGAACCTTCTCAGGCTGACACTTCCATTCCCCAGGCTTTTATTAAGCATCTACCTTTGTACCCAGGGAGCACCCCAGAGAGCCCTGGTCCCACCATGGTTTCTAGAATGCTCAGCATCTCTCAGGGGCTTCCCAGGTGGCGCTATTGGTAAAGAACTCACCTGCCAATGAAGGAGACATGAGAGACCCAGGTTCAGTCCCTGGGTCAGGAAGATTCCCTGGAGGAGGTCATGGCCAGCCTCTCCAGTATTCTTGCCTGGAGAATCCCATCGACAGAGGAGCCTGGTGGGCTGCAGTCCATAGGGTTGCAATGAGTCAAACGCAACTGAAGCAACTTTAGCATGCATGCACGCAGACAGCATCTCTCAGGTTGATAAGTTTGGACTCCTGGAGAGAACCCATTTGGCGGAGTATCATAAACCTCCAAGCCAGTCACTTAGCATCTTCGGGCTCTACTTGCCTCGTCCGTGAAGCGGTGCAACCACCCTGTACAAGTCTGGAGGCAGAGGCTGGGCCGCAGCTTCTAGCTCTGAAGGGTCAGGACTCGACGGACCAAGTGCGACGTGAGTTCCAAAGCGCTCAGCAAAGCCAGCGCACTTGGGAGCCTGTCCCCCTGGGACACATTGTCCACCGGGGGTCCTGGTGCCCCTCAGGAGACCTTTGGGTGTCTGAGGAGGAGGCCTTGGGCCTGCCTCCTGTCTCCTCAGTGGACACCCCCTGGCTCAGGCCCAGTCTTCCTGGGCTCATACCTGTCTCAAGGAAGATGCCCAGAGCTCGTGTGTCCTCTGGGTCCTGAGGGGGGACACAGCCCTGAGGACCCAAGCTGGAGCCGCTGACAGGCCAGAGAGGCAGGAGCCTCTCCCTTCCTCCCTCCCCTCCCTCCCCCTCCCCGCTTCCTCCCAGTTCTCACCCTCTTTTCCTCCCCCTTAGCTCTGACCATCCTGCTCTGTACTCCCCACCCCCCCAGGTCCTCGGTTTGCCTGAAGGGGACAATCCCTCTCTCCTACCCCCTCCCGTTCTCCACTCAGATCAACTCCACTTTCCTATGAAATTGAGAAGGAGAAAAAAAAAAAAAAAAAACACCCCATGCTCACAACGCAGCAAAAAACAGGTTTCAACATTTTACAGGTTTCAACATTTTTCAGGCCGCCTTGTCACATCTTATCAGATCAGCCAGGAGCCTCAGGCCAGGCACTCTGGGAGCTGCTTTGGAGAACAGAAGCTGTAACATTCCAGCAGAGGCCCTGCCCCACCCCGCCTGCCTCCCCTCCCTCCTCTTCCCAAAGAAACAGCCCACAGGGCTCACCCCTCCCTCTACTGGCAACTCTGTGAGACCCTTGGCTTTGCATGTCCCACCCTCTCCCCAACCATCACCTTCTCTCCCTCCACAGCTGCCCAGAGCCGTGGCCCCTCTGGGCTCTTAGGTGGTCTGAGGTGCCCACTTGGTCCCGAAAGGTGGCTTCTAGAAGTCGGGGAGCTGAGGGAGTCATCAGAGGCACTCACAGAATGTCCAAGGGGCCGCTTGGCCAGTAGAGGTCTGAGTTGTGTTTCAGGAGCCCTGAGATTTTTGGGAGGGAGAGGGAGATGCAGAGAGACACCCAAACCATCCTCAGCGGCTGCTGCCAGCAGGAGGGAATAGCTTTTTACTTTGGTTCCATTTTTAGGGAGATGTGTGGGTCTTGTTGGGCTTCCCTGGTGGCTCAGACAGTAAAGAATCTGCCTGCAATGCAGGAGACCTGGGTCTTGTCACCCATGGCAATGGGGACCATTGGCCTGGAACAACCCCCGCCCCCCTCACATTCATACCAGGCCGCCACCTTCTGGTTCCTGCCACACTGGTGGTGACCTTGGTCACACAGTACAGAGTGACAGATCCAGACAGGGCTAACCAAAGTCCAAAGGCCCAGATCTCAGCCAAGACCACCTGAAGGAGAGACCCAGATTGTGGGTCCCAGGGCAAGAGAGATGAGCTCCCAGGTGGGGATCAGGTTGGGAAGTCCCACTGTGGGTGCAGAAAGGGACCGCCCCCCACCCGCCCACCCACCCCCACACACACCCAGGACACAGCTCTGGACTAGAGGCTTAGGAGGCATCCCCACACTCACCCAGGGAGGAGGGTGGGGACAAAAGAGGCCCAGGGAAGGAGCAGAGGAAAGAAGGAAGGGTAGGGTGACTCACTCTGTCCAAGTCTACTGGCTTCGCATCCCCTGTCTCCTGATCAGGAAACCAGGAAGCAGAGCAGACCCGGGCACTCGGTGCCAATGTTGGCTGAGCCTAGCCCGACCCACCTGCCTCCGGCTGGTTTCCGGAAGGCCCTCCCCACCTCTTGGCCTGAAGTTCTAGCGCCCTTGGAGTGAGGTCCCCGCCCCCATCCTCATGCCCTACTCCCTTGGCTCATGGCATCCAACACCCCTGCAATGAGCTTCCCCCATTGTCTCACTCTTTTTCCCGGTGCCCCCTGGAGGAGGCGAGGCCTCATGCATCATTAGCTCTAGGACGGATCCCCCAGATCTGAACGTCTAGCCTCTGTCTTTCTCTTGGGCTCAGCTCTGCTTCTCCAACACTGTCTGGACCAGGGAGCCTGCAGGTCTCACCAGTCCCACAAACTTCCTCTGTCTTTTTCCCCAAACTGCTTAACCTCTTACATTCCTTTTCTTGGTTGACAGCGTCTCCATCTTTCTGATCATCTTGGCTCAAAATCTTGGTCATCCTTTCCTCCTTCCCGTTGTCTCCATGTGGCCCATCCTTGCTCACTGCTCCCTCTCTGCTCCTCAGGCCACTGTCCAGAGACCCACAGCCACAGGCCCCACTAACCTAGATGGGAAGTGCTCGGGGTCCAGCTCAAATAGGCTTACCCCAGACCCATGAAACCTGTTCTAGGGTTCAGTTCAGTTGCTCAGTTGTGTCTGACTCTTTGTGATCCTATGGACTGCAGCACTCCAGGCTTCCCTGCCCATCACCAACTCCTGGAGTTTGCTCAATGTCCCTCAAGTTGGTGATGCCATCCAACCATCTTGCCCTCTGTCATCCCCTTCTCCTCCTGCCTTCAATCTTTCCCAGCATCAGGGTCTTTTCCAATGAGTCAGCTCTTTGGATCAGGTGGCCAAAGTATTGGAGCTTTAGCTTCAACATCAGTCCCTCCAATGAATATTCAAGACTAATTTCCTTTAGGATTGACTTTTTGATCTCCTTGCAGTCCAAGGAACTCTCAAGAGTCTTCTCCAACACCACAGTTCAAAAGCATCAATTCTTCGGTGCTCAGCTTTCTTTATAGCCCAACTCTCACATCCTTACATGACTACTGGAAAAACCATAGCTTTGACTAGATGGACCTTTGTTGGCAAAGTAATGTCTCTGCTTTTTAATATGCTGTTTAGGTTGGTCATAGCTTTTCTTCCAAGGAGCAAGCATCTTTTAATTCCATGACTGCAATCACCATCTGCAGTGATTTTGGAGCCCAAGAAAATAAAGTCTGTCACTGTTTCCATTGTTTCCCCATCTATTCACCATGAAACGGTGGGACCAGATGCCATGTTCTAGGGGGTGCAGCCAGACAGGCCTGAGACTCTCCTTAGCATAAACTGTCCCCCCAGTTCCTCCCCCCACTCCTTTCCCAGGCTTCTGTCTCTTGGTACCCACTCCCTAGCCTCATTCTGCAGTTTGATGATGTCTGTGCTTAGTCACGCAGTCTTGTCTCTCTCTTTGTGACTCCTTAGACTGTAGCCCACCAGGCTCCTCTGTCCATGGGGTTCTCCAGGCAAGAATACTGGAGTGGGTTGCCGTTCCCTTCTCCAGATGATGTCTAACAGATTAACATTCCAAAGCCCAGCTCAGGAACCTTCAATGGCTGCACAGGTCCCCGGAGTAAAACTTGGCACTCAGGGCCCCCTTCCCCTCTTCTGCTCCTTTGTAAGGTCTCTGGACTCTAGCTGGAGTGGACCCAGTGCTGTTCTGTCTGCCACTCTTGTCTGGGGCTCTTCCCTGACACCCCAGCAGCATCACCCCCCACACCCCCGCAAGGGAGCCCAGCCATCCTTCACCAGCTCAGTGCCTGCTCCTTCATCGGGCCTTCCTGGTCAGCACTCCCTGGGACCTGCTTCCTCTCTTCCAGGATGCCCCTGCTCTTACCATATGCTGTCTGGCATGACAGTTACTTGGGTGGTAAGCTACAGGTGCCTGGGGACTCTCTGTCACTTGTTCATGGCACACACGGCACCCAGACCAAGTAGGTGCGACAGGAATGCTTGTTGGTCTGTAATAGACAGATGCCTCCTGGTCTGGGTGCCCTGTGGTTTGTGGCTCAGTTCATCTCCATGTTTCCAATGCTTGGAACTCTCCCCAATTCAATCATCACTTAAATGTGTTTTGAGTGAACAGGCAGGAAATGAATTTGTTTACCAAGGGAAGACTTTAACCTGCTTTCCTAAGGGCAGGCACCTCAGTGCACTCCGCGTGTTTATTGCTCACAGGGCTCCAGGCTGGATGGCTGGGGCTGAATCAAGATGGGAAAGCAGCAGGAGGCCTGGGCCTTCCAGGCTCCCAGGCTCTTGCAGTTGCTTCTTCACTGACTCCTCTCTGAACCTTGGGTCCCAGCTCAGTGTGTGGACCCTTCCTACCCTCACCTTTCCCTTCCTGGGTATAAATAAGGCTGGTCCTGAAGCCACCCAAATCAGCTTTTGGTGAGAACCATAGGACCTATTCATGCCCACTGAGCCAATGAATCAGCGGCTGATGGGCAAGGTTCAGGTAGATCCTGATGAAAGGCGACCACTGGGGTAGCTCGATCTGCTCTATGGGCCATGTGAGCCCCTTGGACTCTGAAGCAACTCCCTCTCCTCGGCTCGCCCTGAGATAGGTTCAGGGTTGGGTTGGGAGGGCAGAGAGCTGTGCTTAGCACCCGTGCAGCCCAAGTGTGCTCTAGGGAGGTTAAGCGGATGGGTAGAAAAAAGTATTAGCTTGTGACTCTTGACCTAGGTCCCTCCTCTCGCTTTGTCACGAGCTCCCTGCCAAAGCACCAGGGTAAGCGGCCCTTGCCACTCGTGTTTAAGTCCCAGGAGTTGGGTGCACCTGGGCCTCCTAGGCCCCTGCCCCTGCCCTGCCCCACTCACAGGGTACCTGTGTCCCTGAGTTTGTCAGGTTCCCCTCGTGATGTCCACCGGTCCTGAGTGGCCTCTTGAGTTAAGTAGAAAGGTAGTGGCCTTGAGTTCCAAGGCCAACGCTTGACTCTTTTCTTTCTGCCCATTTTCAAGACTTTCCTTCCCCTTCTGGAAGTTTCCATCTTGCCCCAGGCCAGAATTGGGCCTCTCTGGACCCAGAAACAGCAAGGGCATCTGTCCTGGAGCCAGCAGGTGGAGCACCAAGCTCTGGGCCATTGTAGGGTTTCCGGAAATATGGTGGTCATGCCGGAGGAGAGAGGAAAGGCCCACAAAGGAGGTGTTCTGGCTCCCCCCTTGTTCCATCCCCCCACTTCCTCCCAGAACCCATGCCAGCCAGCTGAAGAGGCACTGATTCTTTGGGTTGGAATCTTAGGGTGCCCTATCTGGGGCTGGCAGAGATAGTTCCTTGCCATTAAAAAAGCTGAGGGCAAGTGGACCAAGACCCCAAGAAAGGCATGACTCCAGGAGACTCGGCCATGGATCCCACCCCAAGACTGGAGAGCCTAAGCAGGGACCCTGGACCCTTTTCCTGGGGTGCACCCTTGCACCTGCCTTCCACAGCCCTGCCCATATGTGGCTGCATGACCTGGGAAAACAACAAATTCTCTCTGGGTCTCAGTCTTCCCATCCAGAAAAGGAAGTGATTAGACTAGACCGGTGGCTCTCATCCTGCAGAATGGCCACAGATGGGGAGTGAGGGGAAGGTGGAGGGGTGGGCCTGTGGGTCCCTGCCCCCTCCTTTTCTCAGTTGAATCATGTTAAGTGTACAGCGCAGTGGCATCAGGTTATGTTTGCAGTGTTGTCCAACCATCACCGCTGCTGCCAGAACTTTTCATCATCCCAAACAGAAACTGTATCCTGCCCTTCCCAGCCCCCAGCTGCCTCTAATCTACTTTCGGTCACTATGAAGTCGCCTGTTCTTGGTACCGCATGTAAGGGGAGTCATACCATATCTGCCCTGTGTCTGGCTTATTTCACTTGGTATAATGTCACGGTTCACGTATGTTGTAGCATGTTTCAGAACGTCTTTCCTATTTGTGGCTGAATGATGTTGCACTGTATGGATTTGCCACATTTTGTTCTCCATTCATCTGCTGATGGACACTGGGTTAGTTCCACCTTTTGGCTGCTGTGAATAGTGCGGCCGTGAACACTGGTGAACACATGTTCAGTCGAATCCCTGCTTTCAGTTCTCCTGGGTCTATACCTTTTCATACTGTTCATGGAGTTCTCAAGGCAAGAATACTGAAGTGGTTTGCCATTCTCTGCTCCAGTGGACCACGTTTTGTCAGAACTCTCCACTGTGACCCATCCGCCTTGGGTGGTCCTAGCTTGGAGTGGAATTGCCAGGTCATAGGAGCTTCCCAGGTGGCTCAGCAGTAAAGAATCCTCCTGCCAGTGCAGGAGATGCAGGTTCGATCCCTGGGATGGAAAGATTCCCTGGAGAGGGAAGTGGTAACCCACTCCAGTATTCTTGTCTGGAGACTCTCATGGACAGAGGAGCCTGGCAAGTTACAGTCCATGGAGTCGCAAAGAGTTGGATGTGACTGAGTGTGCATGCATGATAATTCTACATTTAGCTTTTGGAGGAACAGTCCCTCTTTTTATCTGTTTTGTGTACTGGGGAGAGGAAAGGGGGGTGTATATTTGGAAAAAAATAGCTAACAAAAAACACCCTGAGCTAGATGACTCCTGAGGCCTCTTTAATCGATCGAATACTGCAATGTTGGAAGGGTCTAAGGTCAAAAATGTAGGTAAGTTTGATTGCAAGGGAGGCCACCTGGTTGGGTGCGGGTCCGCAACTCACATGGCCCATTAAGGGAAGCAGGGTAGGGGACAGCGTGGTGTGCCCCCTCACCACGGCACGTGGTCCCTGCAGGGCAGGGCAGTGCTGGGCGGACAACAGAGTCTGTGGGTCCACAGGGCCACCATCACAGGACCCTTGGGGGCCTCACACTGTATGCCATCCATCTCAGCCGGGTCAGTACCAGGCAGACCCACCTCCAGCTTCTGGAGACAGGGGTGCTGTGGGTTCATGAATGGCTTGGTGGGGGTGGGAGTCTGATGAGACCATGCATGGCCTTGAAGCGCAGCCGGTTTGGAGAAGGTCTTTCATCCTGAGAGGTCAACCCTGAGCCCTCAGGAGCCGCTTGTCGCCCGCTGGCATCTGCCACCCCGTCCGTCTGGCTGCCTGTGTCTGTCCTCAGCCCAGCTGGGCAGTGGGTGGTTGGGGTGGAGGGTGAGCTGTCCGTAGGGGAGGGTGGCAGGGCCCTAGTACCGGGCCGGGCAGGAGCTGGTATAAATAGCCCTGCCCAGCTGGGTAGGCCTGGCAGGGCCCTCCGCCCTCCCCCTCACCAGCTGCCGGTGCCAGGCGGGTCCCCACCTCTCTTGGGAGCCCAGCCATCGTCTCAGGTCCTAAATGGAGGAACTTCCTCAGCGGAACCGAGGAGTCTTGTCCTGTGTGTAGGTGGACCCTCCGGATGTTTGGAGGCCTGGGGAAAGGGGCTGAGGGGCTACAAAATGGCAGTAGGGGATCAGGCCCTTCGGGAAGGAGTTCTTCAATTCCTCCCCTGGAGAATCAGCGAGTGCTTGTCATGGGCCCGGCTGGGCCTTTCGTCGGCCAAGTCTGCTTGTGTTCATGTGTGTGTGTGTGTGATACGGTGGGAGCATGAGGGGAGGCACAACCTCCGTCCCCAGGGAACTCACGCCAGCACAGCCATGGAATTGGAAACACATCATTTCAGCCCCTTGAGACAAGAAGGCCTGAGTAAGGTGAGAAAACACGGAGGGAGGAGAGGTTACTTTGGGCTGGGAGCCCACGACAGTCTTCAGAATGGAGGCAACCCAGGAATCGGAGGTTGAAGGCTGGGTGAGATGCTTGCTGGGGGCTTGGGCAGTGGAGGGGTGCTCTGGGAGGGTGGCTGCTTGACACTCCACTTAAGGCCACTTGCACTTTGGTATGAAGTGAGGCTCACAGTGTGACCTCCGCCCAGGGAACATGCACTTCACTGTTGGGGACAAGGAGCTGTGAGTCAATGCAAGTTAATGCATCTGTGGTGGGTGGAATCTTAGACATGAGCGTGTGTGGGCAGGAGGCTTGGGCCAGGTGTCAAGGCGTGTTTGGGGGGAGGGCAGCCATCCTGTAGATCAGTCCCACGGCCACAGCCTCATTGGCCCCAGCACCAGCCAGTAGAGCTAAACCCCCATCCCCAGAGGCCCTGGCTCATTACTGGCCGGATGTCCATTTCTGAGCTGAAATCCCTGAATGGAGCATCCTGGAAAGATCCCTCTGCCCTTGCCCTCTGGGTTCTCTTTCACACTCGACCAGATCACAGATGTCTGTTCGGCCACCCTGGTGAGGACTGAGCTGCCTGGAGAGGGGCCAGCTTTGCTCTGGCCCAAAGTGTCCTTCCCAGTGATGGATGGGAAGGGGCTCTGGAAATTCTGGTGTGTTCTGTCAAGTCAGGGATGGGAGGGCTCAGGAATGAGGTTGATGACATACCAGGGGACAAAGTGCTGGGGACAGCCCTAAACACACAGTAACCACCACAGCTATCACGACTAGAGGGCTTCGTACATGCCTGGAGCTTTATGTCCTTCATCCCTCCCATCATGTGTATCTTCTAGATGAAGAAAGTGAGGCACGAGGGGTTAATGAAACACTTGAGATTGGCAGCTTGGGAACAGCAGAGCTGGATTTGAATGCAGGCAGCCTGGCTCCAGATATTCAATGGGTTGGACATGGAAAGCAGCAAGGAGACAGGGTTTGGTGGGAGGAGAGGAAAGAACTTGTATCTCCAAGGCTGGGTCTTGCTCTCTGAGGCCATCACTCCTGGAGTCAGACAAAATCTACAGTCACCCAACTTCTCTGCCTCAGTTTCCTCATCTGTAAAACCAAGATGACAGCAGCCACGTCACAGAGCTGTTGCTGAGGATTAAGCAACATAGTATCTGTGAAGTGCCTAGCATAGAAGTGCTAAATAAGTGATGGTCTGTGATCTCTAGTGCTGCACATGACTGCAGGGGAAACAGGAAGTCTGCTTGCTGGAGGGGAAACGCAGCTGTCTGGGAGGAAGAATTCACAAGCAAGGGCGAGTGCCCCCAGGGGAGCACAGGGCACCACACCATGGCATCCCCTCCTGGGAGATGTTTGGGGGGCAGCTCTGGCCTTTGTGGCCAGCCAAGCCCTGCCAGGGCGTGGAGCTCAGGCATGCTGCTGGGCTGGGCAGGCCTGCTGGGGACCCAGGGGGGTGGGGGAGATAGGTGCAATCAGGGAGCAGGGAGCCCCTCAGAACACTGGGATGAGGAGCAGCCTCACTGAGTGGAAATGAGCCAGCAGGGCTTCCCCACACCCCGGCGCCCTTCCCTGCAGTGCAGCCAGCCTCACCTGGCTTGGTGGGTCCAGCTTTGCCTTGGACAAGCCACTTCTCTCTGTGGACCTCTGTTTTCTCATCTGTATAATGGGCTTTGTGCTCTCTAAAGGCACCTCTTATAGGTTCTTATTTTGATCCAGCTTAGCTTGAGGGTGTGCTGGCCTGTGGCGCCAACAGGTGTGGGAAGAGGATGAAAAAGGAGGCAAGGAATGGGGGGTGGAGGAGGGGTGAAGGAAGGATCCTTGAGTGCCCCTTGGGCCCTCCCTTCATTCCTCTGGGTAAAGGGAGTCTGGAGCCTTGGGGCCCTGGTGTGAGAAGACCAGTAAATGTTGGCGGGGGAGTGATATGGGACAGAGCTCCCTGGTGCCAGAGATGGTCGTGACACAGGCCTGCCCAGGTTGCAGGTTGCAGTGGGGCCAGGAGGCCAGGTTGAAGGACAGTATAAGGTCTGCAAGGCCAGTTCACCCTTCCAGGGACAGGCATGGATGGAGGCTCCTGCAGTGGGAGACTGGGGAAGGCTCTGGCCAAAGGAAGCGACATGGAGTTTGGGCAGTGGGTGCCAGGTGTCTCTCCCCATGATGCTCTGGGACAGTTAGAGGCCAGACTAGGGTATGAGGAGGGAGCAAAGAATCGCCATATTCCTTTAGAGGGTCTGTCGTCGCCTGCTAATGCAGCATATGCATGTTTGATCCCTGGGTCGGGAAGATCCCCTGGAGGAGGAAATGGCTACCCACTCCAGTATTCTTGGCTGGGAAATCCATGGACAGAGGAGCCTGATGGGCTGCAATCCATGGGGTTGCAAAAAGTCGGACATGATTGAACACACAATATATGTTGATTATCATTATTGTCACAATAACCAGTTTATAACTGTAAATGGCAGAGGCAGGGAGGGCGACCCAGCAGATGCTGTGTGTGTCCTGGTGCCCATCGTGGGGCTCTGGGCCGACCCACCCTATCACCTGGGTTCAGTCTAGAGGCCCAGGGTGCAGACGGGCCAGGCCTGCAGCCACTCCTACCCTGCAGGGCCCAGGCAGGCACTGCCCAGAGGAGGGTGGTACGTGCCCCACTTGCTCTGGAATCAGGTGAACAGGTTCCAGTAAGCCATCCCTTGGTAGCTCTGTGGTCTGGGTTGGTTACTCCACCTGTCTGGCTAAGTCATGGGAAACGAGCTGCTGTAACAACCCTCCTAGGTCCTAGAGTTGTTACAAGGACTAAATGAGGCAGATCCGAGGAAGAGGCTTGGCCTGTGAGGGGCACAGAAGAACTCTCTAATTAGCCAATCTCAGGGGGAAGTCAGGCCTGCAGCATATCCCTCCTTCTTGAAAGGGTTTGGCATTCAAGATCTGGAAATTTCTCTTAAATGTTACCATCCAGACTCCCATCCCTCCCCAGTGGAAAAATGAGGGCCCGCCTGTGTCTCTGATAATGGAGCCCAGAGCCAGCTCCAGGTGGAGGGCACCACGCCCCTCCACGGTGCCCGTCACGAGCGCGTGATAAGAGCTGTTAAGTGGCAGACATTTGGTTCATCCCTGTGTCTAGTCCAGAAAACTCTTGTGTGCTTTTCCCTGACCTGCCTCTCGGGTCTTCTGCACCTTCCTCCTAAGGCTTCATCTTCATTTCGTCCCGGGGACTTGATGGAGGCCACTGCCAGCCCAGAGCCTTGGTCAGTGCTGTATACAGGCAGAGAGGAGGTGGGTCCTGATGCCTACCCTGTTCCAGCTCATGCTGGCCCTGATCACAGACAGGGCTGATTGAAATTGGCCTTGAAGTCTGCTGAGACCCACTGAGTCTACTGAGATCGTTTTCTCAGCTTCTCTCACAAAATGTCATTCCTCCTGTTCTGTGCTGGGGAGGAGAGTGGAGGAGGAGCACCTTGGTTTTCCAGTATTTTAATCTCTTGTTCCTCCTCCTCCTCCAGCTCCCACAAGACCTTTTCCCCCATTCACTCTTTTCTTCTCATTATTTTATTTTTTGTCTTTCTTTCCTTCCCTTTTTTTCTTTTCCTTCTGTTCACTCTTTATAAAACCCAAGAGGTTGACAGGCTATTGGTTGAATAGTGGGACGGTAGAGGGACATGATTTGATGGAGGTTATTTGTGTCGGATCGGGGGCTATGATCTGAGGTCTTCTCCCTCCTCACCCTGAGCTAAACTTTCATGAAACAAAGCCAAGCTTCAGTCTCTGGTCAGAGAAGAGATGGAGCTCTGGAAACTTATAGGGAGCTGCAAAGATGGTCACGGAGGCCCTGGTGGACCAAGGACAGAGGACCTGGGGAGAGATGCTGGGAGGCTCTGGGCTAGGTGGGCATCACCCTCAGAAGAGGCTGAGGAGCATGGCCATGGGTGGCACGTGTGTATGTGTGCATGTGTACATGTATGTGTATGTATGCATGTGTGTATGTGTGTGTATGTATATGTGTGTGTGTGTGTATATGCGTTTGTGTGTATGCACAAGCTCCCTGCTGGGACTGACACTTTTCTACTTTTTGCTTTCTCTGAAATGTGATGGGGGTCAAGCCAGCACCTGCCATCTTGCTTTCTGTAGATTTTGTTTCCTTCCCATGGATCACTGGTAATCTGCCATGTGGCCCTAGAAACCAAAACGCCCAGCCTGACCCCTCCCTATCAGGGAAATTGGCCCAGAGCTTGGGAGGGACTTGACCTGGGCCCCTAATACCATCTTTCCATCCAGGGTCCTTTTTATAGCATTGCACTGCCCGCTGGTGCCCCTGAAAGCTGGAAATGCCCACTGCAGAGGGCTGACTGCCTTAGATCAGTGCTCTGCACTTCAAGGGACAGTGCACAGCTAAGGTCAAAGGCAGTGCATTCGTTCATTCATTTATTTGTATTTGGCTGTGCTGGGTCTTGGTTGTGGCACACGGGCTCCAGTGTGTGTGGACTGTGTAGTTTGCCGCATGTGGGTTCTCTAGTTGAGGCACGTGGGCTCAGTAGTTGCAGTGAGTGGGCTTAGTTGCTCCTCGACATGTGGGATCTTAGTTCCCTGACCAGGGATTGAACCCACGTGCCCTGCACTGGAAGGCAGATTCTTGACCACTGACCCACCAGGAATGTTCCAAAGGCAGCACATTCAGACACCAAGTTTCTCAGGACTAGGGGTTCAGGCTCACGGGCCTTCAGCGGCTCCACCTCCCCTGAGTGCTCACAAGAAGAAACGATGCCCACGAGGGACCATGTGCTTGGTGCCTACAGTGCCACTACCCTCTGTCTGCCTGCAGGTCCCTGGCACTGGGCCAGCAGTACACATCCCTGGGCTCACAGCCCCTACTCTGCGGCTCCATCCCAGGCCTGGTCCCCAAGCAGCTGCGCTTCTGCCGCAATTACATCGAAATCATGCCCAGCGTGGCAGAGGGCGTGAAGCTGGGCATCCAGGAGTGCCAGCACCAGTTTCGGGGCCGCCGCTGGAACTGCACCACCATCGACGACAGCCTGGCCATCTTCGGGCCCGTCCTCGACAAAGGTACTGTCTCTGGGCAGGATAGGAGGTTGGGGTGTGTGTGGTTCAGGATACAGGCGTTCTTTCACATCAGGGTGCCTCAGCTCTGAACCCAGGGTCCCCAGGGGAGGACAGAAAAGCTGGCCACCTCCACACAAAGTGGGCCAGGTCCCTGGCCTGACCCAGGCTATCACTGTGGCTGCCACGCCTTCTCAGGTGCTTCTGGGGGTGCTGAGCAGCCTAGAGATCCTGAGATCCTAGGGTGGGCTAGGAGGCTGTGGGTGTTCTTCCCTCCTGGCTGGCACAGTGGATGGCCCCAGGCTTTGATGTGGACTTCTGTGACATTTTCTGAGTGCTGTGTTAAGTGCTATGCAAATCTAGCTTTAGGGTGAGATGAAAGCACCCCCAGCCTGAGGTCTCTCCCACATAGAAAATTCTGGAGCCGGGCAGGCTGCCTGGTGCTGGTGGTATTGCATGACATCCTGTGAGTAGTTTCTGCCGGTCGCTGTGCCCCCAGCAGGCTGGCTGTGCCTGAGGACTATGGTGGGACTCGAAAACCTGCTGGCCCCTGGGTAACTTTCCAGCCATCATGGAGATTCACAGGTTGTGTCTCAAATGAATGGGATTCACATAACTTTGAACATGAAGGCACTGGGAGAAAGGGATAAGGTGGGCGACGGGTCCCAAGAAGGAGACTTTGGGGCTGATAAGTTCTGGGCTGAAGATGGGCAGCTCTTTGAGCAATTGCAGTGTCTAGGAATGCAGTGACCCTTGCTGCCCTCCCGAGAGCTATCATTTCTTTTCTGCAACAACTTGAAGCCTCTCAGCCACCACCAGGGCTTTGGCACCCAAACCGGTGAACCTGGCCTTCCCTCCGTTTAGAAGAGCTGCATTTACTGCTAGAAAGAAAAAGGACCCGAGAACCAGCTGGACCTGGGGAAGGGTTGGTGGGGGGAATGGCAGGGAATGCGTGAGGGAAGCCGACCCCCCATTTGGGAGTGCAGTCCCCGTTTACCTGCGCCTCTGGTGCGCCTTGTAAGTCCGACCTACAGGCTATTGTCACGGCACAGAAGGGCAATTAGCGAATCAATGGATGATGATTCTGTTTACGCTTCTATTACCAAAGCTAATTATTCCCTGTTTACATAAAAGGTTTGGCCTCTAATTGGGGCCAAGTGGCGGCGGTTTGCATTTCAAACTTGATCTTGCCGGCGTGTCAGTCTCACCGCCTTCCGGGGGCCCCACCTCGGCCCAGGTAGCGCTTAATAAAACAGCCTGGCGTCTAGACGCGCTCCCCAAAGCAAGACTCACCTTCTGATTGCTCTTCTCCGCGCGGGATGTGAAAACCTGAGAAAACCGGGTCTCTGAGTTTATTATCCCTTCAAGTCTGTGTATAACGTTTTAAATCCCCGTTGTAGGTTCTAGGACTTGCCCACATCCCGAAATTGCAGGACAGTTTTGTGATGGGGAGGCGTGGGTAGGATGTCAGAGAAAGGAACGTGAGGGGAGCTCAGGTTCCCAAGTCAGAGAAAGGGGAACTCAGCGGTCTGCGGGAGGAGGCCCCCCCAACCCCGCGCCCGCACGCGCTCCCCAGTGCCCGAAGCCTGGCGTGAACGGGTTCGAACCCCGCTATGGGCTCCACGCTCGCGCCCCGCCTCTGGCGAACCCGCTACCCGCGCCGGGTGGGCTGCCAGGGTAGACCTCTGCCCCCCGCTTTGAGACCCAGGGTGGCAGGGAGGCGGTCTGTGCCGGGGCGCGCGCATCTTCCGCGGCCGCCGGGGACCGACTCCCCGGGGCCGGCGCGCCCGGAGCGGCGGCAGGGGGCGCCGGGGTCGGCGGCCGGAAGGCGCGAGGCGGCGAAGGCGGGGTGCAGGCGGCCGGGGATCGCGGTCCCCGGGCGGGGCGGGGGCGGGCGGCCCGGAGGGGCTTAGGCGGCTTGAAAGGGGCCCGAGCGGCGCCCCCCACCGCGCGGCCCGGCCCCGCGCCCGCTGCGGCCGCCGCGCCATTCACACGCCCTCTGGCCATTCGGCGCGGCGCGGGGGCGGGGGGCGCCGCTTCAATGGGGATTTCGCGGGCCGGCGCCGGGGCTGGGGGCGCGGCCCGGCCGCGGGAGCCGCCCGTTGCTACGCGGTGGCGGCCGGCCCGGCGGCCCGGACCCGGCGGCCGCATTATGCGGGTAATGCGGTGTGACACCGCGCGAACAAAGGCGGATTGAGCGGCCCAGCGGGCCCCGCCGGACGGGGACCGGCACAGCGGGGCTGTCAGCGCCGCTCCCAGGCTAATCCCCGCCCCGCCCCCGCCGCCCCCGCGGCCCCGGGGCTGGGAACCGAGCGCGGCCCGGGGCCCGGGCGCCGCCGCCGCCCCGAGAGGCCGCGGGCCGGCCGGAAGCGAGGCGCTCGCCCTCGGCGCCCCCGGCCTCCGGGGCGCTGAGGGGTGGGCAGCCCCGGGCCGGGGTCGGAGCCGGGGCGCCGCGCGTCAGGCCTCGCCCGCCCCGTCGCAATCAGACGGGGCTGAGCGGGTCCAGTGCCCGGGCGGGCCGCTCTCACTCCCCGCCAGCCTGCCCGCAAAGGGGGCGCGTCCTCCTTTGCCGGTGGTCCACGAGGGCCCCGGGGCCTCTACAGAGGCGGCAGTGGCCATGGGGGGGCGGGGGGGGGGGTACCGGTCTCCCTGGTCCGCCGAGACCAGAGCCACACCCCAGGAAAGGAGACATCATGCAGGCCAGCAGCCCGGTGTTCGGCAGCCTGCCTGGCCTTGGGCAGGTCGCCGCCCGGTTCCCGGGTTCCTCACCAGTAAGGAGAAATGGTTGGACAGCAGGTCTTCCAGGCCTTTGCCTCCCTAGTCGTCAATGTCTGTATCTGCAAAATGGGCCTATAAGAAGGCTTTCTGCCTCATAGGGTAAGAGGATTAAATGGCATAAAGCACATGAAGGGTAGAATCTGGTGAATACCCACCACTCAAGGTGGTTATCATTATAACAAAGTTGGGGCAGCACCCTGAGAATCTTCTCTTTCCCTTTGCTGGATCCTGGGACAGAGGCAGGGCATGTGCCCTGTGTCCCTCCATCCTCCTGAGAGGCGCTTGACCTTCTTAGTCAAAACCTTGACTTTGTCCTGGGTAGAGGAAAGGAAATGGAAGGGGGAGGCTGAGATGCCAACCACTGTTTTCTTGGTCAGGAACAATTGTACCCATTTTACCAAAAGGGTAACTGAGGCTCAGAAAAGGAAAGGGTCAGGGCTTCCCTGGTGGTCCAGTGGTTTAGACTTCATATTCGCAGCACACGGGGCAGGGGCTCCATCCCTGGTAGGGACACTGGGATCCCACATGCCATATGGCGCTGGCAAAAAAAAAAAAAAAGGAGGAAAGCATCTGCCCAGGTGTGTCCAGGAAGGGAACAAGGGGACTTGGGCAGGTTTAGGCTGTTGGTTCCCAGGCCTCACTCCCCACAGACCTCAGGCTCTCAGGAATGGGAGGGCCCAGGCCTATGCTGGATCTCCACTTTGGATAGGCAGAAGGTAGGGGGACCTGGGACCCGGACAGATCAAGAGCACCTTATCTCTTCAGCAACCTGCCAGAGCTGTCTTCCCACCCGTTTCTAACAGGCTCCACTCTGCCAGTTAGTGATTCTGGGCCTCAGTTTGCTCATCTGTAAAGTGGGGATACCCACTAGGGGCTGGGCCAACCAAAGAGGGAATGGTATCTGGGTTCCTTCCTTTCCATCGGGGCTGGTGAGCCCCCTTTGGTAGCTGGGGAAGTCAGGGGTCGGGGGTGGGGGCGGCTTGTCTCAGGACCCAGTCTGAGCAATGCCTCCCCATGGCCTCCCTGCAGCCACCCGAGAATCGGCCTTCGTGCACGCCATCGCCTCAGCCGGCGTGGCCTTTGCAGTCACGCGCTCCTGTGCGGAGGGCACCTCCACCATCTGTGGCTGCGACTCACATCACAAGGGGCCGCCTGGCGAGGGCTGGAAATGGGGCGGCTGCAGCGAGGATGCTGACTTCGGGGTGCTTGTGTCCCGAGAGTTCGCAGATGCACGTGAGAACAGGCCAGACGCGCGCTCAGCCATGAACAAGCACAACAACGAGGCTGGCCGCACGGTGAGCCCCGGCCACCCTCCCCACAGCCCTGCCCGAGACCCCTTCCGGGACCTGTCCCTGCCCCTCCCTGTGGCCCATGTGCATGCTGGGCTCCCTGCTCTCCTTCCTCCTTGGACTGTTCCCCAGCCCCCAGCTTACTCCTGCCCTGAGGATGTTGTCAGCCCACAAGTGTGGCAGCCCCAGGGAGTGGGTACCAAACAGCCCATCCTGGGTACTTTAGCTGCCTGTGTAGCTGTGAGACCCCTGGGCCTGGCTTTGAATTCAGCCTCCATCCTTTCCTAGGTTACTTGACTTAAGGCGAGTCACTTAAGTTCCCAGCCTCCGTTTCCCTATCTGTTAAACGGGGGTCACAATCCTTATTTCCCAGGGCTTTGAGAAACGGATGCGGTTTCTGCCAATGCCGAGGTGTGAAGGGGAGGGAAGCAGGGAAGCAGTGGTCACCATTCTTAAGTCTGACTCTCAGTCCCCAGCCCATTCTCATCCTGGCATAGGGGAGGAATAGAGGAGGTTTCAGCGATGGGGGTGGGAGGGCCTGGTGGGGTCCGTCTGGGGACCAGCTGCGGCTCCTCTTCCCAGACCATCCTGGACCACATGCATCTCAAGTGCAAGTGCCATGGGCTGTCGGGCAGCTGTGAGGTCAAGACCTGCTGGTGGGCCCAGCCCGACTTCCGCGCCATCGGCGACTTCCTCAAGGACAAGTACGACAGCGCCTCGGAGATGGTGGTGGAGAAGCATCGGGAGTCCCGCGGCTGGGTGGAGACCCTCCGCGCCAAGTACGCGCTCTTCAAGCCGCCCACCGAGAGGGACCTGGTCTACTATGAGAACTCGCCCAACTTTTGCGAGCCCAACCCCGAGACGGGCTCCTTCGGTACCAGGGACCGGACTTGCAATGTCACCTCCCACGGCATCGACGGCTGTGACCTGCTCTGCTGCGGCCGCGGCCACAACACGAGGACGGAGAAGCGGAAGGAGAAATGTCACTGCATCTTCCACTGGTGTTGCTATGTGAGCTGCCAGGAGTGTATCCGCATTTATGACGTGCACACCTGCAAGTAGGGAGCCAGGTAGGGTGGCAGGGTGGGGAGGCTGGGGGGCGGGGCCTTGGTGAGGGCCCTGGGTTTGCCTGTCTCCTCTTCTTGACGACCCCGTTCTACTTCCGAGTGACCCAGGAGATGTATGTTTCCACGGCCACAGTAGGAAGGCAAGATTTCCCAGGCTTCAGTGGGAATGGTCCTTGGGCAGTGTCTTGGTGGATTACACAAAGCACAGATAATAACCAAGCTTGTGCAAATGAGGCTCCAAGCAGTTGATTCAGTGCATGTACAAGTTAATAAATTATGAGCCAGGCCAGTTCACACAGCCGCTAGCTGTCATGATTGAGCATCCATGGAGCCAGAGTTGGGGGTATTGTGGGATTGGAAGCTGGGACCCCTGACTTCTGGTCTTGACTTGGCTCCTGACTTCCTGTTCTTTTCACTCCTCTGGGCCTCAGGTTCCTTACTGTAAAGTGAGGGGGTTAAAATACTTGGAATAGGAGGCCCCAAAGTCTCTTGTACCCCTGGGGAAGAGTCATTTTGCATCCACCTTGAACTTAGAAGGCAGGATTTTGCACAAGCATAACTCCTACCACCCTCAGGAGGTGGGTGGGGGGAAGCGGTGTGTAAGCCTGTATCCCGGCACATCTGAGGCTTGGGTGGAGCGGGGCGCACTCTCACGGCGTTTATGGCCGGTGATGGGGAGGAGGAAGGAGTCAAGTTCAGAGTGATGGTGGTGAGTAATCGAGGGATCAAAGACAGCTAGAGTATGTTCCCAGGCTTCCCAGAGGTGGCCTGCGTGGGAGACACTGTTGCCCAGCCCTGGGGTCCATAGGTCCCCAGAACAGGTCAAGGTTGGCATATGGTGGTCCTGTTCTTGGAGGGTTTCTCAGGCCCCTGTGCCCTCTCTCCTATTTCTCTGGCCTGAGAAAGGGCCTGGTCCATAGGGATCTGAGGCACAGTCCGGCTGCCACCACTTGGCAACCGTGTGACCCCAGCAAGACTGTCCCTTCCTCTGTCGTCCTCCCCAGAGCTGCGGTGAGGAAGTGTGAAGGGCACTGGGAACAGTGCTCGGTTCACTGAGAAGGACTCAGCTGCCTGGGTCATCGCTGCCTGGGGCCATGTTGGCAAGGGCACCCCACTGGGCAATGTGGTTGGCAGGGGTCAGGCTTCTCTGCAACAGGGAGGGACTGCACGAGCAGGGGAGAGCTCTGATTGAGGGGTGACTGACTCAGCCATCTGGGGAGCCCCTCTGTGTAGCTCAGGTTCCATTCTGGCAGGGACGGAGTCCAGAGAGACAGCAGGAGGCACCACTTCTCTGGGTGCCTGAATAAAAGCAGCGTGGGCAGTGGAGAGAGTGCCCAGGTGGGTCCAGCCCCACCGCTTCCCAGCTGCAGCCCAGCTCCCTCACTTGCACGTAGTGGTGATGATGGGAGCCTGGCAAGAATGTTATGAGGGTTGAGCAAGCTGGCAGATGTGAATGCTGGTCTGAATGCAGTAATAATAGAAAGTGATAAATGCCGTCAGAGCGCTGACACGAGGGCAGTCATCCTGCGAGAAGCGGTGTCATCACTTGGGCAGTTAGATTTAACTGCTTTTCAGAATGATGGAAGAAAAATCAGGGCATAGGCGAGAACTCTCAGGCTCACTCTGC
The DNA here is from genome assembly GCF_032405125.1 of Capricornis sumatraensis. Taxonomy (NCBI): domain Eukaryota; kingdom Metazoa; phylum Chordata; class Mammalia; order Artiodactyla; family Bovidae; genus Capricornis; species Capricornis sumatraensis. The sequence goes on from NC_091076.1 coordinate 95,555,265, forward strand.
ATGTCAGGAAAGACTGAAAGCTGCAGTGCCTCCTTGCCCTGACATCTACTCTGCCAAGCAGGACACAGCTCTGGCCATTATGAGAAGGCTATGGGGGAACCAGGCTTCAGGACACTAGCTCTGGAGTGGGCACAGGGAGGCTGTTTGTGTAGCCTGCCCATTGTGGCCCAGGGCCCTGCCTCCAGAAAGCCCCAGTCTGTGGGTCCTGCAGAGGCCACTCTGGCAGCAGCCCAGGCCCCGGCAGTGGCTCCAGGATGTCACAGCTCCGTTCCAGCTCCTCTCCTCCCTTCCCCTCTGAGGGCAGCTGAGTGAAGCCAAGCCATCTGCTGAGTGGGCAGGAGGTGTGCTGGGTGGGCCCTCGGTGTCCAGAAAAATCCCCCACCTGTGATCTGATACAGATCCTAAGAGCCAACACTCCCCGTTTCTGAAACGGAATGGCATTTCCCCCTATGGAACATACTACATGGATGTGGTAGATGGTGGCCCCTGGGCCTCTCATATACGGAGCCCTTGCTCTGGGACATGTGGAATCTTGTCTCCCCATGTGGTGCCCTTTTCACGAACAGTTTTTGTTGAGTGATTTGGGGCAAGTGGTTTTGCCTCTCTGAGCCCGTTTCCTCATCTGTGAACTGGGGGATAAGAACCGTGATCCTTGCAGGCTTCTGTGGATGAGAGCCCTGTGCACATGAAAAGCCCTGATACAGGGTCCAAGGAGGAGGGAACACCCCAAAGCCTGGCCTCCAGGAGTAGCTTCCCCGTGGCCTGCTGCTGTTTCAGAGCCACAGGCTGAGACCGTTACCCGCCTGTCCTTTCATCTGCCTGACACTCTGCAGGCAGGATGGGAACTTCCGAGACAGGCTGGCGCAGGTGGAAGAGGGCAGGGTGTCCCCGAGCAGGACGCGTGCCCTCCACAAGCTCGAGGAGGAGCTCAAGCCTTTCCCTTATATAAGGGCCTTCCTTACGGAGAAAACCTCTCCACTGCTTGTTGATTGTGTCCGGTGTCTCAGGCGAACCACTGATGTCCCACCTCACGAGGACCAGTTTTGTGCCTTTGTTATCCTGATGCTGTGAGTGCAGCAAGCTAGAAAGGGCTCTGCACAAGAGGCAGGTGGCCTGGCAAACCCCAAGTCCTGGCTCTGTCACTGAATTGTTTCAAGACTTTGGACATGTCTTTGGAATCTCACTGAGTCTGTTTCTCCTCTTGTAAAAGTCTCCTACTGACCAAGGAGTTCAGGGTTGATGGGGAACGCCCATCAGAGCCCTTTGGGCTTCAAATCTTTTGTGACATGTAAATACATATCTGAGCACACACACACATATCTTGAAATACATACACAAATGAAGAGAAGGTACACATTGGTGCTCCATGAGGAGGAATTTTTCATAATACAATAGGCTTTCTTCTGCGTGGACAGCTTGATACAGAAACAGTGGACAAGAGTCTACAAAGTTGGGAATTGGGCCCTAGATCTGCAGGGTTTCTCCCAGTCTCTATGCAAGGCAGGTTCCTCTATCAGGCGAGTTACCTAGACTGGCTTTCTGTTGCCCCAGCCCCAGCTAGAAGGTGGTTGTTGTTCAGTTGTGTCTGACTCTGTGAGCCCATGGACTGCAGCACGCCAGGCTTCCCTGTCCATCACCATCTCCTGGAGTTTGCTCAAACTCATGTCCATTGAGTCAGTGATGCCATATAACCATTTCATCCTCCGTCATCCCCTTCTCCTGCCTTTCATCTTTCCTAGCATCAGGGTCTTTTCCGATGAGTCGGCTCTTTGCATCAGGTGGCCAAAGTATTGGAGTTTCAGCTTCAGCATCTGTCCTTCCAATGAATATTCGGGGTTGATTTCCTTTAGGACTGACTGGTTTGATCTTTTTGCTGTTCAAGGGACTCTCAAAAGAGTCTTCGAAAAGCAGTTTGAAAGCATCAATTCTTCGGCGCTCAGCATTTTTTATTGTCCGGCTAGAAGGTGGGAAAGCAGGATTTGGATCCCAGGGTGTAGATGCTCAAGCCCTGCTGTAGCTCACACGCCCTTCCTCAGCGGTTTACCCCAGGGAGAGTAAGGAGCATGGGACAGCCACTCGAGTCCCCCCCACCATTACCTCCCAGTTCAAGAGAAACGCTGAGTGAGACATGGAACCAACAGCCTCTGAGCTTTGCATCCTGTGGGTGGTCCCTCTGGGAAAACAACCACGTTCCTAATTCTTCCTCTTTGCTTCCCAAAGGGCACTGGGAACGGGTGAAGTGTGTGGCTGGGCAGATTCACCGAAGCCCTACGGGAAGCAGGACCCAGAGCTGGGCTCGGCCCTCAGCATCAGACAGCATGGAATCAGGACTCTTGCCAGACGCACGTGTGGTAAATGACCTGGACCCAACCCGCCGCTGCCTGGGGGGCCTCCCTCCCTCTCTCTCATCTCAAGTTTCTCCCCCTACTCTGGACGGTGTGTGGTTTTTAAAGAAGGGGCTTTCTTTTTTAGTTCTCCAGGGTCTGATAGGGACAGACCCGAGGCTTATCTTTGCACATGTTAAAGAAAATAAAAATGGAAAAAGAAATCAAAAACCCACTTCTACTCCAACAGAACAGGCTGGGCTCAGGTGAGCTGCTCTGCCTGGTGGTAAAGACATCGACGTGGGCAACATTCTGTTTCCCGATGGCTTCTCCCGGTGACATTCCAAGATGCCTGTGAGGTGGGAGTTAGGAAGTAGGACAAAGCCCCGCAGTCTCTTTTGCTCTGTCTGCTCCCATTCGAATCTGATAGACTTTCACATTCTGATAAAAGCCATAAGTTTAGCTGGGATCAAGTGGTAGGGAGGCCACGGCCATCGTTAGAGTCAGGTTTCGAGTTTGAAGAACCGGGAGTTCCGGGCGTTTGAAGAGCAGCTGTATGTTCTTCTCAGTCCCCTTTTCTCTGTAACCCTGTTCTGCACGAGAGGCTCTTGTGAACTGCAGTCAGATCTCAAAAATCTTTTTCTACCATTCTGCAGTTTCCACCATTAACGCAGTACTTTTTTTTTCCCCTTTCTGTAGTGAACGTTGTAAATAGGTTATGTGTAGGGGGCAAGACTTCTCCAGCTTAGATGGCTTCCTGAAGAAAGTGGTGTCTTTAAAGGGGCCATGCTGCCCCTCCCAGCCCTGCTCACCTGCAGATTCTCCATACAAACTCCAGGTTGAACAGCTGGACTGTAGGTCACCTGAGTATAAACGAGACAGAGGGTCAGAGGGAGAGCAGCCGTCTGTTCCTCAAGTTCCGACTCTGTGGCCAGTAGGTGGGGAGGATACAAATGATTCCTTCCTTTGCTCTCCTCTGAGGACACATTGTCCTACATCCTTTTCTTCCTTTGGTCTGTGTGAGGAACCAGAAACGCAGAGTTCCTTCACACAGGTCTTCAGGCCTCACCTGTGCGCCGATAGCATCAGTTCATGCAGTCTCTGAGGATCAGGATTAGGTGTTCAAAGTGGGGCGCCGTCACTTGCTCCCTGGGGTAGAGCATCTCACAGCTGAGTTCTCCTTGATGCACGCGGGTCCTCTGGAGGGTCTTAGGGGAAGTGAGCACAGTGGCGGCAAATGGCTCTGCCTTAAGGAGAATCAGAAAGAAGAGATGCAATAGGGGCCTAGGCTAGAATGAAGTGACCCCTTCCTTTCCCCCTTCTCTCTCTGGTCTGCCTAACACTGGCCTAAGATACCGGGTTAAGCCATCTTCCTACGTGCTCAGGCAGGTTCGCCCAAGACGATCATCTAGAAGCCGTGCCTGCACACCCGAATCTGCTGGCATCGAGCCCTGCTCAAGATCCTCATGCCACCCCCTCGAGAGAGTCTGAAATGCCCCTCCCCATCTCATCTCTTAAGACTGAAAAAGTTTTAAATCATGTCAACCAGATAATGCTTGCTTTATGTGAGAATTCTTTTGGCAGAATGGATACCAATTTTCACAACAGTCTTTTCCTATCTATGTATTCTATATTAAAAGTGATAAAGTCATGTTTCTGGGGCGTATTCAAGTAGCTGACAAGTAATTATTTAATAATAGTACATTGAGTGCACTGTAATTATTCTCGCCGTAGTCAGGTCATAGTATCCAACAGAAATTTCCTACCAACCTGCTGTATCCAAAGTTTTGTAAAAAGTTGTAGAAGTTGTTGATCTTTTTGATTTTATATTCAAAAAGTCTCTTTTTATAAATATTATTTATTATACAATGTATATACCTTTGAGTTAACTAAGATTATATATTATATAAATATATATATATTTGGAGAAAATATATTTCATCATGCAGTTTTTTTCTGTTAAGTCATTAAAGAGAAGGTAAACAAACTGAAAACGGATACATTGTACAGTGTGTGGAGTTTCCAGAGTCATGCTCAGGTCCAGAATATCAGGTGCTAAATGTGGGAGCCTCCACTTTCACTCTGAAATGAGGGGCCCAACTTAAGGTCATCTCTGTTTTCTCAGCAAGATCACCTGAGATGTCATCAACAATAGGTCTGATCCACTCAAGGGCTTTCTCACAGGCTTACTTTGTTCTAAGTCAGCTTCTAAAAGAATTTCCACTTTTATATCTGAGTGACTTGGGCAATAATTCATCTCATAGACTCCAGCACTTCCAATGCACAAATTAATGTCACAGACACTCAAGAGATATGGCTCAAGGCTAATGGACCATGGGGTTGGCCACCAACTTAATCCCTTTCAAACCCGTGTTTTCAACTCTATTTATTGGGGAAATAGAATTTGCCCTCCTGAAAATTAAACTTTGAGTGGAAATGGCTCTCCCCTGCTAGCTCCACTCCAAGCTTTGGAAGGCGTAGCTTGGTGGGAAGGAAGAAATGGTGTGCCTTGGCATCTAGAATGGGCGTCACTGGAAGGATTAGACTTATTTGGGCAGAACAGACCCACCAGTGGGCATGCTCTAGGGAGGGCATGCTCTCCTTGGACCGCGGCTTCAAAAGGACTCACCCAAAGCTTACAGGTAACGCCTTTTCAACAACCAGATGCTGTAACTCAGTTTTATGACCACAGACAATCCTTTGGTCTTCAGGCCTGCCCATAAAATGTCACCTTCAGTTTATCTGGCACAGCAAAAAGGTTTTCTCTCCCTTTATTTACCTTTATTAGGAATTAAGTAAATTCATCTCACTTCACAGAAGAAACAACAGGAAAACAGAAGAATCTGCCTTCCGTGGTGGAGGTGGGCTGCCTGGGCTCTAACCTCAGATGAGGGACGGCTCCTAGAAGTTCATGAATTTTCTTGTGCCCATGACGTGTCTTTATTTAGTACCTGAAAAGCTGAACCCACGAAAATGGTTCATTTGTGCAATGAATGAATGGGACGTGGAAAGGATACAGATCTCCCTGTCTCATGGGGCTGCTTGTCTTCATGTTTCACTTTTACATAAAGCTAATAATACTCATTGACCCCAGTATTTTGGGTACTTGTTTTTTAACCTATAAAATTGCTAAATGTTCAAATGGTCCCTAGTCACACTCACCAAGCCCATTTGTAATCCTATGATTAATTATGTTCTATGATTAAAGAGAACACAGTTTATAGCAGTGCTTGAACATTTAGTTTCTCCAGAAGCATAAATACTATTAAACATCTAAAAACAAGAGGAAGATCCAAAAAAAAAAAGTCCCAAAGAGAAAAAGATAATCTAATGAGTTTAGCATTATTATTTTTCAAAGCAGTGTTAGTTTATGAAGGAAGAAGGGAAGTCTATGAGACAGTTCAAGGATGAGATACAAATAAAGGCAGGAGGAAGCAGCAGAGAGTGGGGAAGGATGATGGTGGCATTATTCTAGGTGCGTTCGAGGATAGCGCGCTAAATGTGCGAGGTTGATCTACACACACACACACACACACACACACACACAGATGCCAGTAAAGTTGATATTTCAGCAAAATTATGGTTGCTACAGTGTCATCATTTCTCCTAGCTCAACAGAGAACTTGCTAGGAGGCAAAACATTATCTCTGCATTCATCTTATACTCCGGAAAATAGAATGAGAGAGTCAGCTGTGTGATGAGTGTATGTTGGGAAAATGTCAAACCCAAGTCCTCCTTGCAAACTGTCTCCACTCCTTGGGATTCCTGCCGATCGCAGGCGCCACCTCCTGCATCTTAATGCCACGGTGTGCACACAGCACACACCCTCCATGGGCCCGGCTCCAGTCTTGGTACCGCTTGCCAAGCTGAAGAGAAACTTCGGGTCATTTTGCAATAACTTCTGAAATTTACATGCTTTTCTGAACTCTCACACACACCTTTCCCAGTCACTTCTCTGAAGAGGCTGATGGATCAAGTTGTCAGGCAAGGAAAATGAAATCTTTACCTTCTGTGTTTGGGCTGGGTTGGTTGTTTATAGCTGACTCAGTGCTTCGACAAGTCTGTTTACCAGGATTTGATTATTAGACACACTTGAATCTACTTTAAGACTTGTTGCTGAAACTTAGGCTGTTCACTGTAATTTTTAGGATATGAAAGTGAAAGCTGTTCAGCTGTGTCCTACTCTTTGCAACCCCATGGACCACAATAGTCCATGGAGTTCTCTAGGCCATAATACTGGAGTGGGTAGCCTTTCCCTTCTCCAGGGGATCTTCCCAACCCTGAGACTGAACCCAGGTCTCCCACACTGCAGGCAGATTCTTTACCAGCTTAGCCATAAGGGAAACCCTTAGGATATGAAAAGGCAGCCTTAAAACATATTTCAGGTTTAACTACCATGATCCAGTTTTTCTGTGTTATACTAAAAAAAAAAAAAAAGTGTTTCAGTAAAATTGTAAAACTTTAGGAAGGAAAAAATAACCCGCTTTTTTGAGGTTTCAATTACATCTTCTGACAAAAAGTAGCCTGTTAACAGTTCATCTGCAGAAATTAAGGCAGCGGCCAGAGGAGTCACCCTCGCTTCATCACCAGGCTGTGCTACATACTCGCTCTGCCTAGCATCAGCTCTGAAGAGCCCTGGAAAGGCTGAAGCCCTCTAATCCCAAGGTTACATAGGGACCAGGAAGATCCTCAGAGGCCTCCTCGCAGGAGGGTGTGGACAGCTCCCGGGGGGCTGACCCTGCAGTCAGAGAAGCTGTTAAGGCCGACCTCTCCCCACAAGTCTTGCTGGTTTTCTGGGTGGCCGTTAGTCCTACCCTGAGCCACGTCTAAGCATCAGGGTTTAGGCTAAAAGATGTGAGAGCTCAGAAACATGCCACATGGATGAAGGATACCAAAAGGAACCATGTGAAGAAATCTCACTGAGGGTGTTCGCATCTTTTGGTTTGTTATGTGTCACAGGAAGGACTAATTCTACTTGGGAAACAATTTTCCTTTCTGGTTTATTGCTAACTCGCTTATGCCTTTGGTGTACTTCAGTTTTTTAATAAGAGGAAGTAAGTAAAGGGGGTATAAAGATTCTTCTTGTGTGCCAACTTTATATAAAACCGGCTACCAAACTATATTTGTCAAATTAACTATATTTTCTAAATAATTAAAGTCAGAGATTTTAAAATAAAAATCATCTCCTTACACTAGTTAAAACGAGGGGCTTTTCTGAGCCCTTTCTTCATATACTCTGGTCAGTTATGCATGTTGTCTTGTACAAAATATTGGTCTGTTACAGGATGTTTTCAAGTATACGTACTCTTTATTGCATTCCTTCATTTGCATTAAACAATATAATATTTGTATTTCTTCAATATAGTTCTGGACAAAACACAAAGACATTAATCTTATTTAACAAGAGACATAAGTTAATACAATGTATGCTGCTTTCAACAGGGAGAGAAAAAAGAGGCAAGATCTAAAACAGATAAGGGGACCCAGGATACTGGCCACCAGGAACCACAGAATTTTTACAATACAATCCACTTTTTTTTAAGCCACACAATAAGCTAGAGATGAAAACCCAAAAGGAGGCAGATGCAACATATAAATCTACCAAAAATATACAGAGAGCAAGATCTGGAGATAATTTATCTTCTATCACAGGGACAGATAAGAGAGCTGCACCACGGACCACTGTGGTGACACCCAAGTCCACCTGGTGCCAAGCCCCATGTTAAGTACCTTCAGGTGGCTCCTGTCCTTGAAGCTGAAGCTGCAGCAGCAGCAGGGGAGGGGCGCGTGTTCCCCAAGTCTTCTCACTGAACATGACAACCTGATCACATTTCTTCCAACTCAGCTTAAACTACTGTTCTCCTTCCCTTAGGAAGAAGCGTGCAGAGGGGGAAGGAGACCTCTTCAGTACATTGGAATGGATGTTAAAGGACTGAGGAGAGTGCTAGAAAGTGGTTTATTTTTTCTGGAAAATAGTGTTTTATTTAGATGCTAGGGAGTACAGATAATTTAAAATAAAGGAAGGATACATTCTAAGTAAGTCATTAAGCTAAGGACAAAAGAAAAGTGGACTGACTTAGACCTGGGCACTAATGAGTGCTGAGAGGGTTGTAAGTTACTTGAGTTGACACCTTTCTGTTTTGGGGTGTATGCTTTTACCATACACATCTCTCACAGGTTCTTAACAACATCTACCAAGTAGTAATGACCAGCGATATCTCTTACCACTGAGCACATCACTTACATTAAAGGGATGGCACAGCCAACACGGTAATAATCTGACTTCCTATTAAGAAAGGTCTCCTGATTGCAACCTAGAAACATCTCTGAAAATGATCGAGAACAGCATCTTAGAAACTCATAGCCCTGTTTCTTCAGGCAAAGATAACCAGCCTTCTGGGAGAAACTTGAACCAAATATCCAATGACCTGTAGTGTTAGCACAGGGAAGTTATGAGAGAATGCCTTTGAACCCAGTGCCTCTAGTCACGGCTCCTAGCTCACAGGTGGAAAGTCTTCCTTCTACTAGGCCAACCGCTGTTTTGCAACATCAGTATGTTTATTGAGAGTTTTCGGGTGGTGGTAGGGAGCTTAGAACGTGTAGTGTTCATAAGTACAGTATGTTTCCCACGTTTAAGATTGAGCAAGAAGCAATCAGCTTACACGGAGAGGTGAGCACAGCATTCTAAAGCGAATTTACACCTTCCACAAGAGGGAGTATCTCAGTAAGCACGAGGAAGGGAGTTTCATTGCACTCATCATGCAGTGTGAGCACGTGTCGAAGGCAGGGGACGTTTCACTGTGTTCAGTATCTCGAGGTCGAGTGACGATCCCAGGCCATCTTCTCCTTGGTCACTTTGCGTTTGAAAATAGTTCATGGTCATAGTCGAGGGGGCTACTGAAAAAGAAATAACCAAAACACAACGAAAAACAGATGAAGGGTCTGCAAAAAGCCCTGCACCACAAAACCACACTGAAAGCTTCTTAGTGGCTTATCTACATTTTTCACTATGCATTTGCCATTAGAAGAGCATTTCACACAAGAAAATGTTTACACTCCATGCATTTAAAAGCAGGTTCCAATAAATATGTACCATCGTGCTTTTTCCTGCCTTGTGACAAGGAAGTTTTGCGAAGCAGGACAGGGAGAGCAAACCAACAGTACAACCCACTTCCTTGCTGGGTCTCCTAGACCTACAACACAGTGGAGAATTCTAATAAATGGAAACAAAGTTGTGCAAGAGAGGTTGAGAATTCAAATTCACAGGCACTGTACAGCAACTCTTAGAACAGGCACACGGGTTTACAAGACTGGGGAGTCTGGCTGGAGGTCTCAAGTGGCATATGAACTTACGCTCCTTCTTCTCTTAAGAGGGCCAAGAATTTTCTCACACGGTATTCGGGATCCATCTAAATATATCAGAAGGAATAAAGAAGACGGGTTAGTGGTACCTTCTAAAAATGATGCACTTACTTCATGCCAAGAAAATGATTGGTTTTATACTTTCTCAGGGCTTTGGTGAGCCACGGAAATATGTTACCTGCTCCTTAACCAGTAGTCTGCTACACAGCAAAGTGGACCGTGTCACTTAAGGGAAGTGAGGAGGGATTTTGGAGCACAGAGAATCGCTATGCATGAGGTCATCCACAGGCACCTCAGCCTAGCGACCCCTTAGCTGGTGCTGGGTGAGGAGGTGGCCCTGAGAAGCACGTTGTGAGAGCAGGGCAGGCCATTCACGGGGGTGCAAATGGCATCCAATTCATAGGGCTCATCCAAGGCATGAAAGCGGGACCAAAACGGAAGAAGCCAATTGATGCTGATTAAACAGTGAAAAAATAGCCTATTAACTCTGTATGAGTGATTCTTTAGCTTTTCTTAATCTTGGTGTGCCTGGCACAGGTTTTTCTTCATAATTAACGATAACGGTTGTGCTGAAACGAAAAAAGAAAATCAGTGGGGGTGATTCCTCTGACATGCTCTCTGGATAATCCAGGTCTCCTGGGACTGAGAACAGCGTTGTGAGTCTAAGAAAAGATGGGGGACTCAGTTCTCACTCAGGTTGTAGGGCCTAGGTTGCTATTATTAATTATACCTATTCATTTTCATTTCATATTTCTTTAAAAAAATTTTCACCATATATCTTTTCTCTTTCTTTTTAATTTTATTTATTTGTTTAGGCTGCATCAGGTCTTAGGTGCAGCATGTGGGATCTAGTTCCCTGACCAGGGATCGAATCTGGGGCCCCTGCTTTGAGAGTATGGAGTCCTATCCACTGGACCACAAGGGAAGTTCCTCATATTCAAATTTCTATGAATTTGCTTAATTTTGTTTTATTCTCATTGGTCTACCAGGGATGTGAAGTTGTAAAAAAAAAAAAAAATTAAAAACAGCTTTAATTCCTGAAGATGAATTTTTATTGTAAGAAACACACCTAACTTTGAAAAAATGTTCCAGGGCAAAAGCCTGTTCCCCAAGAGGGAACTCCCTGCCCTCCAGGAATAGCTTTCAAATGCTCGGCGCAGCTGTGGGTAAATGTGCAGTTGGATTCCCCCCTCCGACCACTTTTTTTTTTTAAAGATTTCTTCTCTTCTATCCCCCCAAAAATCCAAGTTTTGAATGTATCAAAGTTAAGAGGTCAGACTACAAAGGACTAAGAAAAAGTGTGAATAGTTAACAAGAGAAACATTTTTCCTCTTTGGGAATAGAATTACATATGAATCAATTGTCAAGTTCTTTTTCAAAAAAAAAAGGAACTGGCTGGAGCTCTGCTGTAGTCAGTACTTGCAGGTCTTTGCCCATTAAACATATTTAATATGTGTGAGCAACGACTTACTGACTTGCCTGTAGCTATGGAATTAAAAGTCAAGGGAAAGGGAGGAAAAAAGTAATCTAGATAAATGACTTTATTCCCTCAGGTGACATCCAGTCAGAGCAGATCCTCGGCACTGTGCAAGTTTTAACAGAATTGTGTATGGTGAACAGAGAGGTAACATGACTTATATTCGGCTAAACTACATGCCTCTTCACTTAGACTCGGTCTCTCTAAGGCAGATCTAAAGAGAATTCACTCAGCTGCACGAAATCCATTTGACGTGAAGGGGTTCAAACTCAGAGGCCTATGAAGTGTCAGTCGCTGAAGATTAGGTCTGAGTGCCCCGCTCTCACTTTCCACCCCACAAACAGAGGAGGCATTAACTTGATCACTGACCTGCGGGCATCAAAGGAAGAGAGGAAGGGGTAGGGATTGGGGAGAAAAACCCACATAGTTTCTTCTATGCAATTATTGAAAAAAAAATTGTGCTGAAACTTAAAGAAATGAAGCATAGAGAGCTGACTGTCTGACAGATTTATCTCTTCCAAGGAAAGAGCCAACACAAATGTATGTGCACCTTTACCAAGAATAATCCTCAGCAAAGTGATTAGTCTGGAACTTTAATTTACTACTCCTAAGGAAAAATAGAAATAAACTGGCTTAAAAATAGTCCAGCTGAAGGTTTCTGAAAGCCACAATTTTAAAATAAATCAACCAGCAAAGATTAAAAAAGCGTTCACTTCGTGATTGCAATTTGTTATTGGTCTAAGAGCCTATTTCAGCAGTAAATGAAATAAATTTCACCTCTGCCACCCACAGCTCACACTGTTGGAACAACAGGACTGAGTGTTAATGCATGAAGCTCAGAATGCAGCCATTCTGTCCACTGAGGACCCAGGAGAGATTCATTCAACAGAAATTGGCTGAGGGCCTGACTATATGTCCAGCTCTGTTCCAGGAGCTGTGGACTTACTAGTGAGTGAGAGCCAAGATCCCTGAACTCATACAGCTTCGAAGCGACACAGTTAGTATCTAACTAGTATGTCAGATAAGGACAAGAAGACACAGGATAGGCACAGAGAGGGGTAGAGTTACAAAAAGAAGAGAGGTAAGCTGCCAGTAGATGTGAGAAGGTCTCAAAGAAGTTTCATCTGTTTTTGCCCAGGCAGTAGCCTGGGGCTTAGTTTTCTATGTGATCCTGGATGCTTCAACCCTACAGTAGTTTGCGTGAAATTTCTAGGAGCCCTGCCAGGGGAGAATATATACAGCCTCTGTCTAATCTCTACACTCAATCACCTTGTCCCTTGAAACAGTCTCCCAGGCCCCCTCTGGCATCTGTGCATTGCTTTCTGACTTCTGATGGACAATGCCAGGTTCCCCACCTCCACCCCGTTAGATCACTAGCTGCGACCTTGGTTAACTCACTGACAACTGGTGGGACTCTCAGGATCCTCACCTCTAAAATGAAGGGGCAGAAGAAATTGTTCTTTCAAGTCTTTTCTAACTGTAAAACCTAGTGACTCTGTAAATTAAAATTTAATTTTATCATCTTTTCTTCTATTTTTGAATTTTAAGAAGTAGGAAAGAAATTACCAATAAGTTGTTGTTTGATCTCCGAAGCAGGTTACTAACACCAACTTGACTCTGGAAATAATACAGGAGACTTTCAACTTAAAATCTTGGTGAGAGGGAACGATAACACCTGTTGGGATAATATTGTGAACCTTCTGTGCCTGAACTGTATGGAGAAGGAAGCATCTTACCTGTAGGGACATCTCAATCAACATTAGTAACTTCTTGATTCCTATCCAGACCTTCTTCCCTTTGACTTGCTGTGTAATTGTGGTGCGTTCTTCATCCTTGAAATTGCCCAATAGCTACAAAAACAATAAAAGTAAGGAAAGCATTATATAAGGACATCAACAACATTAATTTCCACATTTACCCTTGAAAGAATAGTGATAAGAACTACCTGACTGGTTCAAGCTGATAGAATTCTCTCATATTTTAAAATCCAACTTGACTTTTCTGAATCCATTAAGTGCAATTATGAAAATGAAAACTGGAATCTTAAACCCTATTTTCTTATGGACCTTCAGTATAATTTAGAGATATGTTTGCTGGGGGAAAAACAGCTCCAATCCATAATAAATATCAGTTAAAATTTTTAACATTCCATTCTAAGAATAATCTGTATATGTCAAAGCAGACTAAATTTAATTCTCTCACTCAACCTCGGCACAAAAACTGCTCAAACAGGTAAGCTGGAAACATTTATCATATAGCTTCTATTTTGTTGGGAGTATGCCCAACTGTACAGGTCTTGAGGATTTTAAGAAGCCTTCCTGACACTATCGCTGCTGAACAAGTAACTAAATAATCTTTCTGAACACTTCATCAAGTCATTTGTGAACACCAATATTAGTCAAAAGTTTAATAAAGGATATATATTTTTTTAAAAATTAAAGACTATGTCATCCTCAAAAAAGAAAACATTTCCGTATTATGAGCTTGTTAGTAAAAGATTCCTTTAAGGCTTTAATTATTGCTCAAATTGATCAACTGCAAGAAAATGGACTGAATGCTAGTATGAAGAACTGAGTTTTCTTCCTGTTATTCTACTTCCCTCCCCCCACCGCAGCTTCTGGCCCACGTAATCTATGTGCATTAGTCGTGCTGGGCACAGAGTAATTCACTCCTGGCAGTCTGCATGCTGCTTCCACTGGGGAATGAAGAATTACTTCACTCTCACTTGTATTTCTCTCTTTCTCCTCTAATTCCTGAAAGTGACTGGGGGTGTATCCTGGGTTCCGTGTTCTGTGTTAACACAGAAACTAAACACCAGGTGTGATGCCCGTAGCCACACCCGTAGCTCCTTTCTTTGGGCAGTGTGCACTCTCCTCCCTCATCCTTACCTCCAGAGCCTCCAGCAGCTGCTCCCCTGTGGCGATGTTGGGCACGTGGATGGTGGTGCTGAAGGCGTTAAGCATTTCCATCTCCTGAAGGACATCTTTGCGGCTCGTGGTCCCAATGATAAGAAGCTTGCGACCCTGATCATAGGGAAAAAAGGTATTAAAACACAAAGGAAAGAACTCATTAGGAAACTAGACTAAGCCTGAACAACACCCATTTATTTAATTGCAGAAATGCAAATGCTTAGGCAAAATAGAAGGAAAAAATTCAGAACTATCTTCTTGAAAAATCTTCTTTTTGGCCACATCACACGGCATGTGGGATCTTAAGTTTCCTGTCCTGCAGTGGAAGTGGGGAATCTTAACCGCTGGACTGCTAGGGAAGTCTCTTGAAAAATCATTTAAAAATGTTATCAACGACATGATTCAGAAAAAGCAACACTTTCTTCAGCATGTGGTTCAGAAAGAAGCAGCTGTTCTTTCTCCTCATCCACATCAGTAACATCCTGGGTCAGTAAATCAGGAAGATGCACAAACCAAGTAGAAAGATACTTTAATATATGCCTGTAATTCATCTCCACAGCCAATATATACATATTTCAACATATGTATGGTTGGAAAAAAAAAGAATGAAAGTCCTTGCCACCCACTTAGCAAGACTTCATAAATGCTTTTTAGGAGAGGTCCTCAGGTAATAATATTTGTTTACATTTATGCAGCAGTGAAAGGCATGGTGCTATATGTTTCACATAATTGTCTTATTTAATATTTTTAACTTCATTTTAATTTTTAGCCCCCTAATGTAACAAGGAATGTTTAAAAACTATACCAGGCTTAAGCCACCATTCCTGATTCCCACATTCCAGAAGCAGCCATTTTCTACTCTCTGGGTTTTTCTTCTTGTATTTACTTCCTTATCTTTAAATAACAATAGCACTTTATTATTTTTAGATCTTTCTTTTCGGCTTTAAATATTATTTCCTGAATTCCTATTATGGAAGATGGAGACTTAATACTGATTTTGCAATAACCCCCACACCTCCAATATGTCCCTTTTCCAATCCTTCCAATATAATGATTTCACAGTCTCTGGTTAAATCTATACTATTTATTATGATTATATAAATATGATTTATGGCTAAGCCATGTAGTATCATTTCTTGGGCAACATTTTGTTCTTGTTAAGAATTAATAATTGCCATTTCCCTCCTTTGCTTAGTTTATCAGGTACTTATCACAAGTTCACCCTGAAACAAATATAGCCACAAATATCATGCCAACATGTCCTAACATGTTCGGTTCAGTTCAGTTCAGTCACTCAGTCGTGTCCGACTCTTTGCAACCCCATGAATAGCGGCACACCAGGCCTCCCTGTCCATCACCAACTCCGGAGTTCACTCAGACTCACGTCCATCGAGTCAGTGATGCCATCCAGCCATCTCATCCTCTGTCATCCCCTTCTCCTCCTGCCCCTAATCCCTCCCAGCATCATAGTCTTTTCCAATGAGTCACCTCTTAGCATGAGGTGGCCAAAGTACTGGAGTTTCAGCTTCAGCATCATTCCCTCCAAAGAAATCCCAGGACTGATCTCCTTTAGAATGGACTTGTTGGATCTCCTTGCAGTCCAAGGGACTCTCAAGAGTCTTCTCCAACATCACAGTTCAAAAGCATCAATTCTTTGGCGTTCAGCTTACTTCACAGTCCAACTCTCACATCCATACATGACCACAGGAAAAACCATAGACGGACCTTAGTCGGCAAAGTAATATCTCTGCTTTTGAATATGCTATCTAGGTTGGTCATAACTTTCCTTCCAAGGAGTAAGCGTCTTTTAATTTCATGGCTGTAATCACCATCTGCAGTGATTTTGGAGACCCTAAAAAATAAAGTCTGACACTCTTTCCACTGTTTCCCCATCTATTTGTGGGGATGGAACCAGATGCCATGATCTTCATTTTCTGAATGTTGAGCTTTAAGCCAACTTTTTCACTCTCTACTTTCATTTTCATCAAGAGGCTTTTTAGCTCCTCTTCACTTTCTGCCATAAGGGTGGTGTCATCTGAGTATCTGAGGTTATTGATATTTCTCCCGGCAATCTTGATTCCAGCTTGTGCTTCTTCCAGTCCAGCATTTCTCATGATGTACTCTGCATATAAGTTAAATAAGCAGGAATTTTAAAGTTTTGGGTGTATTTTTAAAATTTATTCATTTTTGGCTGAGCTGGGTCTTCACTGCTCCATGAGGGCTTTTCTCCAGTTGCAGGGAGCAGGGGCGACTCTCTTGTCGTGGTGCGGGGGCTTCACACCGCAGTAGCTTCTCTTGTCTCAGAGCACAGGCTCTAGAGCACAAGCTTGACAGCCGTGGTGCACAGGCTTAGCTGCCCTGTGGCATGTAGGATGTTCCCGGATCAGGGATTGAACCGGTGTCTACTGTACTGGCAGGCGGATTCTTTACCACCGAGCCATCAGAGAAATCGCTTGGGTGTTTTTTCTTGAGGGCATTTCCCTTGTGGAGTCCTCTGTCCTCAGAGCTCAATCTGAACTGACAGTTCTCTATCTTCCTCTCTCCTCTCTGAGATTCCCTGTCTGCTAGCCCTCCTTTTTCCCCGCCGCCCCCCGTTTATTCCCTCTTTTCCATGGTGCACAGACTTCAAAAGCTTCCTGAGAAAAAGTGTACAGGAGGTAAAAACTTAAGACCTGGAAATGCGTTTATTCCATCCTCAATATTGTACACCTCATACTTGATAGTTTGGCTAGGTATAGAGAATAAGGCTAGAAACAATTCTCCCCTCAGAATTATCAAGTCATTGTTCTATTGTCTTTTAATTTTCAGTGCTGCTGACTAGCAGACTGATGCCATTTTGATTTTCTGACTCATTGCTACTAACTTTTAAAAAATATATAACTTAAAAAAAATCTTTTCTTTATCTCTATGTCCTATAAGTTACAAACCTTCAGATAAGTCACTCTTTATTCCCTGAATGTATCTTTTTTTAAAAAAAATCACATACTGTTATATTTCATGGATAGTACCTTATTTTAGGGCTCTGTGAATATTACATATTAAAAAAAATTTTTTTATTTTCTCTGCTTTGTCTTTGTTTCCTCTGAGTTCCTTTTTATCCCCTCTTATTTGTTCATTGGTGGTTTTCTGCAAGTGCCTGGTGATTGTTGGATGACTACTCATATTTAAGAGTTAAACTAATAACTGGAAGCTCTGAAATCTGAGGGTTTCACTATAGGATGGTAAGACTTGGCTGATTACTGGGGGTCCCTCAAAGGTCAAGATGTGTACATTTTCCCCAGAGAATCTTTGAGTCTCCTTCCTGAGGGCTAAGGGGTCTGGGTACCTCACCACTCAACATGAAGACATCCATTTACTCCTATTTGCAACATGGTGCCTTTTTAGATTCATTTCTCATTCAGTGTCCATTATGCTCCCAAGAATTAAGTGTCATTATTATCTCCACTTTACTGTGGGAGCTATTAAGTCTTATAGATTTGACTAATTTGTCCAAGGTCTAATAACTAATAAATAAGACAGCCAAGAATGGAAACCAAATCCAGAATCCAAAACTGTATACTGCCTTTTTTTCATGAAGAAAAACACATTTTAAAAATGTTTACCTGGAAAATGGAAGAAGAATGGACTTTAAACTATGTCACTAGATTTATGATACACACTCATTCCACAGATAAGCCTTTAATTCAATCATTAAACCTATTCTCAGATCTCAGAAACTCAGGGCATTAAATGAGGAAAAGCCCAAACAATTACACTTTGGGTTTTGTAAATATTAAACCACTATTGCTAATAAGGCATGCTAGCTTTTCTCAGTCTTAATTGATTGTTTTTGTCCATCTGTTGTGACAAGAATAGATATTGTAAGACCATAAACAACGGCCCACCAAAGAAATGAAGTTGAGGCTTTCTGGTATAAGCAGTAATTGGCATATCAAGTGCCTGTGCAAAGACTATAAGAGAGAAGTATACCTATGAGGTACAGAGATTAAAGGGTAATCATTGTTATTATTCAAGAAATTAACTCGTTAAAAATCAAACACACTGTCAACAGACCCTTACCAAGCTACTGGATGAATATGGACTAGACCTGACACATAGAGAGACAGACACAAAAGAGATCACTACAATACAATATGGAGAGGTGGAGGTAAAGGCGCAGGATGGGATGGAAGAGGAAGAAATGTGTGGCAGAGAAACATCTCCTTTTCCTCTGGAGGAGACAATATCTGAACTGTCTTAACGAGTGAGTGGGCTGACTTGGAGATGAAGGGGAAGGACATTCCAAGTCTGAAGGAGCAGAAACAGATAAATCCAAAGGCAAAATAACAAAAACTGAGATGTTGGGGGGAAATTAAAAACACATAAAGACACAGAAGGGCTTCCCTGGTGGCTCAGATGGTAAAGAATCTGCCTGCAATGCAGGTGGCACAGGTTCGACCCCTGGGTTGGGAGGATCCCCTAGAGAAGGGAATGGCTACCCACTCCAGTGTCCTTGCCTGGAGAATCCCATTGACAGAGGAGCCTGGTGGGCTACAGTCTTTAAAGGTACCTGTTGGGACTTCCCTGGTGGTCCAGTGGCTAGCATTCCATACTCCCAATGCAGAGGGCTCAGGTCTGATCCCTGGTCAAGGAACTAGATCCCACACGCTGCGACTAAGACCTGGCGCAGCCAAATAAATATTTTTTAAAAAGGACAAACTTAAAAAAAGAAAAGTTAACTGTTACTTTGCTTTTTTTTCTTTAGGTTTCCAATGTTCCTAAGTCCATAATTCAAGCTCCCTCATTTTGTTCCTCTCTTACAAAGGACAACACTGGCCCTCGAAGAATGGCTTGCTAACCATTCTAAAAGCTGGAATGGCCATTTTCCTAGTGAAACCCTGTCTTACGTTACCAGTGACTCCGCGCTTCAGAGTGTTGAAAGACTGGGAAATGTGGAGCAACTTATAATGGAGACGCTAATTTATGTTTTGCTTTTCTTCTTGTTTAACAAGACTGCAAACACTGCAGAGAGGTCATGACCCAGGCAAGTTCAGGCCTTGACTTGTAAGCATCATCTTCAAGAAAACACCGAAAAACATTACCAAATAATTAAATTGTGCTGGGTCATTTTGTATATTAATTAGTGGTAGTACTCATGAGGCAGCTTTATCATGAAAAACCAGCTCTGAATATATTTAATATCCTAAATCATTCTGGAGAAAAAGTTGCCAGCAGCATGAGGTGGGAAGGCTAGCTTTAAAAACAGAAGTAGAGCTCAACCCAGAAAGAGAAATCCAACTTGTTAATGTGTGGCTACCAGTCTGAATCTATAGTGCCAAACAAAACATGCCCCTTGATGGGAAGAAAAGAGGCAGAGAGATAACTTACTTGGGAAAAAAATGTTCCCAGAATACTCTGAGATTTTCCAGTTCTGATGCAATAAAGAAAAGGCCTAAATAAAATGACTATCTGCCAATCGGATTATGATAAACATTGTTCCAAGGTTAAATAAGTATTAGTTAACTAATTCTTACTACTATAAGAAGCAACTCAGGTGAAAACATTACCATGAAAAAGGCAGGGCTCAGTCAGGTGTTGATCCTTCAAAAAAACACTTCTTTACATGATGAAGAATGAGCCAAGTACTAAGCAGTATCTAAGCCTTTTGCCACACAAAGGACTAACCAGATAATCCACACCCTTTCATAGGTCCTGCCCATTGATTGGCCCCAATAAACTGATTTGTAACAAAAGTTCATGTGGAAGAAAGCTTTTTTTTTTTCCCCCCTTAAATAAAAATGCCACCAATATAATACTGCAGTGAAATGGAAGGGCTGATTTTAACCTGCTAACAAAAGTAAAGTCAGTTATGCAGTAAAGAAAGGCCAATTCTTTCGCTATCATTCAGTGCTGAGCAAGGGCAATACACCCTGGGTAAGAAGAATGAACTGGGAACAATTGGAAACCCTGAAATGGATTAAGAAGTGAGTGTGTCGGTGGCCTTAAACTTTATTTTCTCGTTGTTAGAATTTGAAGCTTTTGTAAATAAAAGTGAAGCTTCTCTGAATTTGGAATTTGTAAGCCCGGGAAGTAAAAGATAAAATAGATTAGCTGATCAGATCATGAACACGAATTGACTCTGTTCAAGTATGTATGGAATTATGAGATTTGGTTTGTGTCTCCAAAGTGAGTACGATCCAGCTGGGGAGAGTGAGTAAATATTCAGAGACCAAGGAACACACCAGCAAACACGAATGAGTAACGGCTGCGGGGATATAGCACAGAGGCACAGCTTCACTGGCAGAGGGTCTTCTGGGAAGATTCCTGTAGTATCACAGAGACGCTGGTGAAGAGGAGGCCCTGGAGGAGAAGGAATGAGTCTCCTAATTCCCCCGTGGGTGGTGGAGGCAGCTGAGCTAGAGCACCAAGGGCTGAAAACAGAGTCTTCTTAGAGCAGAGGGGAGTAGGTAGCCTAAAAAAAAAGAAGACTGAATGCTAAACTAAGGAAGGAAGTTTAGTATAAAAAGCAACAAGAAACTAAAGAAGGTGCTGAAGGAGGAAGAACTGTAATGGAGAGAAAGATGATCCCAGTAGTTTCATGCCGGGCGGTCCAGTGGCCTGTGAGGAGGCTGCTACGAGAAAGGCATCTCTAAAATAAGGTCTCAGAGCATGTGCGCCCAGGGAGGATCTGCACCTTTTCATCAGTGATGCACACACATGCCTCCCTTTTAAATGCAAGCCCAGGGTGGGGAGAAAGCAAGGGAGGAGAGGCAAGGTCCCTGACAGATAGCGGCTTGGTGCCGTGGAACAAGTACAGGCTCCGTCATTCACAGCTGGGTGATGTGGGTTGGATTACTGAACTTCTCAGCATCTGTCTCCTCCTCAACCATAAAAATGGGATTAAAAATCCTACTTCTACCTGTCAGAGTAGAGCAGGAGGTGAAGGATACTTGGGAATGGGGGACCTCTGCCATCACTGTCAGGGGATGCAGGAAGGAAAGGAAGTGAGATGGTCTTGAGAGGAACCTGAAAAGCCATCCTCTGCCTGGGACTGGGATGCCAGGAATCTGCGACCTCAGGTCAGGTGGTCAAGCACTGGGCACCTGAGAATTCCCTTTCTAACAAGGCAGGCAGGGCACTGGCCGCAAAAGATTCCGAGAGCACTCTCCCAGAGGGCCAAGATGCACTCTGTTCAGGGGAGATGAGTGCTCCAGTCTTCAGCTTAACTAGGGTGACAGCGAGGCCCAGACGAGGCCTGAAGCTAAAGATCAAATACCCCTCAGAAGTAGCTGTGGCAGCGGGCAAGAGTCAGGTGCCCTGATGAGAGTCAATGACTCCGAGGAGAAATCAGCTCAGGGGAGAGGCTGCAAAGCTTTCCTGGTAAGAGGTGCTTCAGTTCATCCCATATACTGGTTTCCTTCTTGAAATGCGAGTAACAACTCATACTTTAATTTAGTTCAATGCAGATTAAAAGAAAAAAATTCTACCTACCGTAGAGCTTGTACAACTTTACCACTACATTTATTTGCAAGCCTGAATCTTGTTTCTAGGCTGTTGACTCCCTGGGGGCAGGGCCATGCTTGATTCATCTCCGTCCTTGCGGTTCTGAGCACAGCACGACTGGTGAATGGAAGACACTCCCATGTTCCCTCTGCCTCGAATGCTCTTTCCTGGTACAGCCACGTGGTTCTCTGCCTCAGAGTCAGAGCTCTGCTTGAGTGTCACCTTTCCCATAAGGCCCACCTTTCCCATAAGACCCTCTTTCATCGCCCTTTATCAGGCTCTATCCGCCTCCCCCAACAGTAGGGATCTCATTTATTCTACCTATTGCTGCTCTTCCCTTGTGAGGACAGGACTTGTGTCTGTCTGGTTTTATTGATGAGTCCAGGGCTAGCATTGTGCCTCGAACATGGTGACCCTTCAAATACATTTGTGTTGAATGAATGAATGGTGATCTCAGTGTAGGTGTCAAGGGCCACAGATCACTCCCCCACTTCTTTGTTACATTTTCTCTTCTGGTCCTGAAATAACACAAACTATATGGAAGGTTCAACAGGAAAATAAGTATCTATAGTTACAGTGTCTATGTCTCTGAGTCCCAAGTGTTGAATACTATGTCAACAAGTTTTAAAGAAAAGAATCTAGAATGAATGGCATGTATGCTTCATTTACAATATAAGTAGATGCAAAGGATGTCAGACCACTTTCTTTTAGCTAATCAATTGATTGTCAAAAGTTAAGCTGTAATTGTTCATAATGCAGACTACTCTCACAGAGAAAAGATTCATTACAAGCCATTACTTTAAGCTGGCAAGATAAGTATTGTTACATATCTCCTATTGGTTTCTCCAAATCCAGGGAAAAATCTGACTGCTATTAAAAACAACCAAGAGTCTGGGCAGTGAAATGAGAGGAATGGGGCTTCTTTGCATATCCTGCATGTATTTGATTTCTTGATGCTCAAACGTCTGTAACTTCTTTTTCTGGTAGTTAAATGTTTCAGTTGAATACCAAAGGAAGGATGTTTCAAATAAATCAAGCTACAATGAGGCAGACAACTACACTTAAACTCTCCATTAGATTTTTACCCCGAAGCAAATTCTTAGTCTGCTGGTTTTGTAACCATCCTCCTGGTGCTGCCAGTAAGAAAGAGGACAACAGGGAGGGGAATTCACGATGCACACTGACTGTGAAATACGCAACTTCACCCCAAATAATTTAAATAATTACGAAAGGCAAGAGCAGACCACTTTGGGATATTAAAGAATATTTTAGTACCAGTTTGTGAAAAAGACATGGAATCATCAGACTATCCTCAGAGCAGCTGTGAAAGCTTACCTAAGTTCTCTCCTTCCCTCTCTCCTCTCCTGGCTATTTTATAGGTGAGAAACCTGGGGTAAGCTTTTACATCCAGGGAGGGAGCTGAAACTAGAGTTCAGGCCTCACGGATATTCCCACTAAGCTTTGCCATCCATTTTTATTTGTGCAATATTAAAATTCTATCAGCAGTGGCTGATTTCTTAATGATGAGTTAGACAGGTATACCACCTAGAAATTATGAATTATGACCTCTGAGGAGAAAAGGTTAAATAAATTTAAGAAAATAAAGATGTATGACCATGCCACAGTATTCTCAGTGCCAAAAGGAACAGTTTTGTGGGTGCTTTCATTAGAAACTTAACTAAAATGATGACTGATTCATCAGCGAATCCAGACTCCTCCACCTGGCACCTACAGACTTTCCCTCCCTCCCTCTGCTTTTAGCTTAAGATGCCCTAAAACGTCCCCTGTGCTCTACGCAGGTCACTTTTCCTCTTCCTTCTCATTTAATTTCTACCTCGGTGGTTTTTTTTCAGCTGTGCTGGTCTTTATTGCTGCCGGGGCTTTTCTCCAGCTGCAGAGAGTGGAGGTTACTCTCTAGCTGTGGTGTGTGGACTTCCCACTGCTGGAGCTTCTCTTATTGCAACGCACGGGCTCTAGAGCTCAGGCTCAATGGCCGCGGCACACAGGCTCAGCTGCTCCTCAGCATGCAGGATCCTTCGGAGTCAGGAACTGAACCCACGCCTCCGTCACTGTCAGCTGGATCCTTTGCCACTGAGCCACCAGGGAAGCCCTGTGATTTTTTTTTTTTTTTTTTTGCTTGTTTCAGAATTCACTAGTAATTATTATACTTTTTAAAGCTTTACCAATAATTAATACTAAAAGAATGTCAAGTCAAAGAAAAGGATGGACATAAAGGGAAAAACTGATTTAATAAATGTTGTAAGGCTTTATTATCTGTAGAGATGACACTTGCCAGTAGAACTTATGCATCAGGAGAAAATTTAATTTTAAAATGTTATTTGACTTTTTTAACTTCTTATTTTGTATTGGGGTATAGCCAATTAATAAAAAATGTTATGATAGTTTCCGGTGAACAGGGAAGACACTCAGCCATACGTATCACTTCACTTGCTCAGCCGTGTTAGCCAAGCAGCAAATCAGCTGCAAAGGACTGGAACTTTGGTAGTTATACTGTTGAGTCTAAAGTGAATACAACTGTATGCACGTTAAGTTTTTCTTTCTCCTGATTATAAAGTAATAAATGCTTACTGTAGAAAATGTATAAAATATAAGAAATAATAAAGCAGAAAAACCCACCCATAATCCACCATCTAAGATAAGAGCAGTTATCTTTAAGACAGAGAAACAGAACTTCCTTTTTACTTTTTTCATTTCACTCTTTAAAAAAAATTCTTTTGTGCATTTTAAAATGAACATCAATTAAAGAATAATAAATGCATTAAAATATTGGGAGGCTGAGCGCAAACTTTTCTTTCAAAAAGTCTGGTGGCCATAAAGACAATCACAGAAAACAATTCTGGCGTATTCCCTCCAGGCCTTTTTTCTTTATAGCTGAAATCGCACCTAAAGAATAACTGAGGATTAAGTGGAAGGTGATCTGATCGTTAGGCAGGCAGTTTCTGACACTGGCCCAGTTTATACAGTTACTGCACCAGCAGACAGCCACCCAGCTTCTCATCTCCCTGCTCTGGCTGGTGTTTCTTCCTGTCCTCCCTCCCCATGATTACTCCTTTCTCAGGGAACCGGCACCCTCTTCCACTTGCTCCAGGGCTGGCCCTGGCAGGGTCTGTGGGAGCGTGATGGCTGGCAGGTAGAGGCCAAGGAAGGTGTTGTTCCTGCTGGCGCGTCTATAGGTCTGGCTTCTGGCTATCTGGAGCCTAGCTCCTTTGATATGGATTACTCTGTTGGTTTTATCTATTTTTGTGTATGAGGAAAGACAAGAGTCAGAGTTTTCTTTAAAGTGAATACTAAACTGAGTTGTGATTTGTAGTTTACAAAGAATTATAACCAACATTTATATTACTTAATTCTTAAGACTTAAATATTACCACTGTTCCCGATTTACAGTGAGAAAATTGAGGCTCAGAAAGTGACTGGATTCACACTCAAGCCTTCTAACTCCTGAGCTCTTATTTACACTGCCAATGCCAGTTCTATTAATATGTGTAGTTAAGACCCTTCAGCTTCAAGATGTCCATTCAACAAATAGTATTATCTATATGGCCTAAATAAGTCTGGAAAGACAGAGAAGAGAGGAGGGGAAGGAGAGAGAGCGGGAGGAAGGGAAAGCAGAATGGTGGGTCCATACAGGTAGTCTGGAGCTTTCCCTGTGAAAAGCACTCTTGCCATTCCCCAATGTGAGAGGTAGGCAGGACTGTCAAGATGAAAAATGGTTACAGACCAAGTTGTGACTTAAAAAGATCAAGGCCTTGTTCCACCTATATTCTAATAACTATCAGGAATATTGATAGACCTTTGTAAGGCCCTCCTTAGTGGTTCTTCTCACTCAATAGCTGTTACGCCATAAAAGTATAAACCCCAAGGAATTTCCAAAGGCCTGTGTATTTGCTTTGGGGACAGGAACGTAGGAGAGAAGCTGTGAAGCGCTATTCTGTTCCACTTGGATTAGAAGGCAAAAAGGGGAACTTTAGTCACAAGCAGCTGTAGGCAAAAAGGCAGTAGGGGGGCAGTCCCTGGAGGCCAAGGTCTAGTGTAATGGGCAGTGTCCTCAGAGCCCCACAGTCCACCAGAAGCCCAGACCCTCTCTCTACTCCTCATGCTGCTGAACTCCGAAATTCCTGTTTCTACTTCATTCTCCCTTTTATAATAGGGATCTCCAATCCCCAGACCAAAGTATTTGTCTTAGGACTCAGGAAGCTTCTGAATTTCAGCAAATGGGAGATGGGGAAGTAGAGTGTCTCTATTTCTTTTGCCAGTATTGCTAGTGAAGGAATTTGAACCTGGGCATTCCAACTTGGAACGCTGAATTCACTTTCCGTGGAAATGTGCCATATAGAGCAGTTACACTCCCTATTTTTCCCAACTTACATGCTAAAAAGGTTCTGTGGACTATCTAAAGGCACCTCTTTTCTTAAAACAACAACTGGGAGATATATTTCCAGTTCTAAACAACGGCCTTAATAAAATACTAAACCTCCAAGAACTTTAAAACAGTAAGAAAACAGGAAGAAACAGAATCTTAGATGTCAATCCCTGGCTCCACGCAATGGGAACATTCAAATCACTCAAGAGAAAACACTGATCCTTTTTTAAGGATAAGATTCTTTACAAATGACATTCTCTGTGGACAACACTATACTCCGACTTCTCAGTAACTCTGTGCTTTTCACAATAAGGCATTAATACCTTACGTCTGTGCAGCCCACAGGTTTACACAGAACTTACACAATGTTCACTGGCCGTCCATGGCCGGGGTAGGGAGGAATCATCGCCATTTTACAGATGAAGAAATAGACACAAAGATGTTAAGGGGCTAGTTGAAGACTATAAGGCCAGGTGTCCGTGCTAAGTCTCAAACTCAGTTTTTCTGACTCCAAGTCCAATACAGTGAGTAAGCTGTGCAGAGAGTACACTCATAACTAGATTCATGGCCTCATGGAACACTAGGATGGTAGAATCAACACTTCTCTAATGCTGATGTCATGTCACAGTAATACATCAATATTTAAGGCAATGAGAAAATATTTTGTCTCAACAACATTAGCATTTCTCTATGATTAAAATTTAGAGATTGAATTTTGAGTTACCTATAAATGGTGTGTGTATGTATATATCTAGCTTATAATTTTTGTATTAATTTGTATTGTAGATGTGCTCTACTGAAAAACAAAACAAAAACTCCATTTAGAAAACATGGTTTTACTGCAGCTGATTCATGTCAATGTATGGCAAAAACCACCACAATATTGTAAAGTAATTAGCCTCCAATTAAAATAAATAATTAAAAAAAAATACAAAAAAGGCAAAAAAATAAAATATGGTTTTATTTAGCAGATATTTATAGCAATATTTTATAAAGGACTCAAACTTCTTTCACTGATTTTGATGAACTTAAAACTGTTCTATACACGTGTGTGTGTGTATATATATATATATATTCAACTTACACAGAACTCTCTGAGATAATCTACTAAGTGAAGTATACTTTTAGAGAATTTATTTATAAACTATGGTAGCCATCTAATATCACTGACTTAACAAATGGGAAAACTGGGCTACTAAACTGTCAATCATCACCCAGATTTTTTTCAATAAAGAAGTCTAATGCAAAAGTCACCACATCAGTGATTACAATTAATGTGTCTGGCAAAATGACTAAACCTCTTTCCTAAAGTGGTTATATATCTTATTGAGTCATATTATAGTCATTAGCCCAAGTTAATTTTGAACAGATAGACAGAGAGGTATTCATGTTTAGGCCTGCATGATTTGGAGTCTCTTCCATTATTTGCTTATTTCGCTAAAGCAACCCAAAGCCTGAGGAGTTGCTTAATATCACCAAGACTTCCTAATAACATATCTGAAGTAAGATTGCACTGAGATATCATATAAGGATTACAGGAAAAGCAATTTTGTCTAGAGATCGGTGACCTTAAATGAAACCCATGGAGAAACAAACATGTCTGCCTGAGTTCCCATCAGGAATTTACTAAGAGTCTTACTGGTTCACACATTATTACACCCTTCCCAGCTCTAAGCCCTACTTCTTTCTTCTCAGGTTAATATTCCTAAGTGCCAGAGCAGTGAGGAAGGAATTTTTCTCAACAACTTTATTTTTTAGCTAAAAGTCTTAACAACTGTGAGGTCTTTTGAGTCCTACTTCAGTAATATTGCTACTAATTTGGAGTGGTCTTCTTTTGTAAAAGTTCACAGTTTCCAAAGATTTTGCCAGCTGGAATGCTGTGAATAAATTATGAGTGTTCTATGGTATCAATACTATTCAGCCCTTGGGAAGGCGGTTAGCACCTGGTGGGGATGCACCTCTGGCCAGCTGTGACTGACCTCATCCACTTACCCAACTATATCATCAGATGTTATTATTTTCTATATGCCAGGATATGAGGCTGGGAAGCACTGAAGTGAAAAAGCAGTGGTTCTCTGTAAGTTACAAGGTTACTCTGGTACATATGGATCAGGTCTTCCAAACTGATTTGCAAAAACTGTCAGGTAAACATTAAGGCAGTCGGGTTAATGGGCTTAACTGCTCTCACACTTGTTGAGGAAACTAGGAAGTTATGTCATTTCACAGCTGAGGAGTTCCTTTTCAGGCACTTTGTCTCCCGGAAGGAAAAAAAAAAAGGAGGTGCCAGAAGAGAAATAGGAGGAAAATAACAAAGCCATTCTTGTTACAGTTTGCAAGAGGGCTTACCTGGCCTTACTGTCTTACTACTGCCTCTTTCTTGACAGGAAGAGACTAAGGCTTTCATCATCCTGATCCTGAAAAGCACATTCCCCTCGACTTCCATAAATCTGCAAAACTTGAAAAGAGCCCTAGTGTCATCAAGCAAAAGAGCCGGCTTTAGGAATCTCACTGGAAGGAGGGGTGTCTTCGAGCCTCTCACTGCTAAGCCGGACATTTCCTAACACTGGACAAATTGTACGTCCAGCTCAGGGAGGGTGAACTGCAGTGGTCTTTTACCCTCCAAGCCAATTGTTAGCTTTTCACAGGAATCAGCAGGGAAGCACATGTGAAACCTCTGTGGTGACGGTGAGCACCCCCATGCCTTGTGTGACTCTGCATGTAGATGAAGCAGGCTGGGAGCTTTCTTAGCTACTGCTGCTGAGTTCTCAGAGCAGCCCTTTTCTCCGGCATGGCTCCCTGCTGGGACAGCCCTTTTCAATTTTTCTATCCCCCCTCGATCTCTTCTCCTGCAGAACACAGGGAAACTTGATTGAAATAAAGACCTCGGGAACATGTTTTATTTTCTCCTGTTCAATCCATTTTAGAAAAGCTTTTAATTGGTTTTAAAAAGATGCTAAACAAAATGTGATGATGTTTTTCAGTCTTCATGGACTACAGATACCACTTTTTATACTTTCAAAGGGCTAATAAATCAATCATGAAATTAACTCTCCAGCTAAACTGAAAGCAAATCCACTGAATACTGGGTTCATTAAAAATCTATGCATTTACTTACAAAAATTTAAAATTCAAAGAAAATTATCCTAGTAACTGAAATCTGACTTGAATTTTTAGTCCTACACTGAAAATCCAAGACCAAAGCAATCACAAAAGGAAAAAAGGAGGGCTTGTGAACCAGTTTTAATAAGCCAATTTACAATGAGGGAGGGGAGATGGGGGATGGGGAGAAGTAGAAAAGAGAATATCTTGATCCATAACAACACAGTGCCCTTGAAGGGATCCTTTTATTTCAGCATGTGCACACATGCACACACAATTTTTCTATGTGAAAGCTGAATTACAACAAATGCAAAATTAAAGATTCTGTGACTGATAATGGTTACTGTATTGTATGCATGTACAGTTCCTCTTTTTAAAGAAAAATGCCTACAACTTTTCTGTTTCCTTGACAGTGATAAAATAATAGCTTTCTACTAATAGTCCACGCATCCCTACAACATTGGGATTCATATACTTTTAATATTTAACTGCAAGCAGCTGAAAAGCCTATATATAATGCTTTGGCAAAGTGAAGGCTTCTACTTCAGAACGACAAATAGTCTTGACACTGGATCACCTTGAAAAATTCTCCCTTATTTTCTTCAGAGGATACAAACTAATTTAAAAAGTAAGATGGTACAGAGAAACCACATTTTTATTTTGTTAAATATATGCCAACTAGAAATATCTTAAGCATTTGTTTCTTCTGCCACTGACTCGCTTACACAGCAGGTCATCTAGCAGTCCAGCTCAGAGCCACCCAATTCTGATTAAGGACAGGCTGGTATTTTATTAGAATCCCCGCCACTTCCGATCACTAAGGCAACCAGATCTGCCTTTTACTTCTTACATGTTCCTATATTCTTCCTTTCCAATCCTTAGAGAAATTTGTTCCACATCCCTTTCTAATGATCCAACTCCTGTTTCTAAGATTTCTCCCAAGTTGGGCCATGTACGCTTACTCCTTACATCCAGCTCTTCATAGAATCCTCCTTTCTTCATTTAAGCTTCTGAAACTATCTGTCGTAACCATTTTATTAAGATGTAACCCCTATTAACACAAAGTTCACTGACTTAAACTGTACAGTTCAATGGTTGTTAGTAGATTGCACAGATACATGCAACTACCACTGGACTCAGTTTTAGAACATATTTATCAGGCCCCAAAGAACCCACGGTCCACCAGCAGTCACCTCTCATTCTGCTCACCCCTCACTCCTCCCATCTTGGGCAAACACTGATCTGTTTTCTGTCTCTACAGACTTGCTAATTCTAGGTATTTCATATAAATGGAATCACACAATATGTAGTCTTTTGTGACTGGCTTCTTTTGCTTATCATGTTTTCAAGGTTCATTCATGTTATAGCTAGTACTCAGCATTTTTGTAAAAGGCTGAATACTTCTCCATTGTATGTATATACCACATTTATTTTATTTGATGAACATTTGGGTTGTTTCCACTTTTTGGCTATTATGAATAATGTTTCCATGAACACTCATTAAAAGTTCTTGTGTGGATATGTATTTTCATTTCTGTGTGGTATATACCTAGAAATAGAATTGCCAGGGCATGTAGTAACCCTATCTTTAAGCTTTTGAGTGCTAGACTGTTTCCCAAAGGTTGCACAGTTTACCTATTCCCACCAGCACTGTATAAGGATCCAATTTCTCCATCTGCATGCCAACACTTGTTATTGACTTTTTTTCCCCTTGGCCATGCCACATGGCTTGTGGGATTTTTTTTTTTTTAGTTTCCTAACCAAGGGTCGAATGGTGCAGTGAGAGACTAGAGTCCTAACCACTGTACATCCAGGGAATTCCCCTGACTTTTTAATTATGGTAATAATGTTCCTTTCTTCAAAGGTCTTACAATTATTTTTATAAAAAAGAAACAGTTATTCCTAAGTCTTTATTCAAGATTCTGGGATTCATTTGTTAATCTGAACACTCACTTCTCTATTTTCAGCTTTAATATAGCTTAAAACTTCAACTATTGGGAGTAACAGTTTACAGAAAAACGATGTAAAAAATCCTTCACAGTGCAAATATGCAGTAAGTTTTCAAGACTGTTGTAGGTTATATTTCTTTTCACTAATCTAAGAAAAAAAAAAAATAAACCCTCGGAAATCAAGACAAGTCCTCTACCTTTAGATCTGACACATACACACACAATTTTAACTGTTAACTTAAGTATCAGATTCACCAGCTTACCAGCAAATATTTCCCATACAACTTAATGTCTCTACCTTCAAATATGGAATTCCCATACAGTTTTTTAAGTTAGTACTTCACCCCTTTGTATCTGCCTTTGATTGGCATTTCTTCAAGATTACAACATGCAGAATCGACCAAGAGAATTCATAGCCGAACATGCTCTGGCAGCCTCTCCGTAATTAACATATTTAACCAACCCTCATAGGTCAGTTTAAATGTGTTAAGCTATCAAAATCACCAGTCTCCAACAGCCAGATCAGTAAAAATGGAAACATGGGAACCAAGATCCTGGCTATAAACTCACCCTTCAAAAGTGCCACGTGACATGAGAAAAATGCAAACTCATCTGTAAAAACTAAAAACAAAACAAAACTCCCTGCAGGACATAAATTTCCCCAAATACAAATTCTTAGAAAAATCTATGAAAGATGGAACAAATGGGAACATGTATTTAATCACTTCTACATTAATATCATGTATTAATATCGCTCATGAGAGAAGGGGTGGGAAGGGATGTGTAATATGGTGGTGAACTTATAAAGGAACAAAACAGAATACTAACTGAAACTGGAATTTTGAGATTTTCAGAAAAAAATGGAAAACTTCTCTGCTTCAGAGTAGTGATTAAGAAAATTATTTACCTTAAGACAGAGGGCCAGACTGGATGACCTTGCAAAATCCCTTCGACAAGAGAATTTTACAAGTTTTTGATAATTCTGCTTATTTAGAGAGTGCACCATTGTATAATATACTGGAACAACTCTGTGAAAATGTTCCTTATATTATTTTTACCTGCGGAGGCGCCTTTTTCAGTAACACAAGAAGAGCCTGCAGTACCAGATTAGAAAATCGAGGGCCAATAGGGACATAATCTGAAAGAGAAACATTGCGGTGTTTAGGGATTCGATATACATATGCACATATTCCAAACAGATTTTTCTGCATCAAAAGTAAAAACAGTCCTAAATAAAAGTCGTGGAACTAACGATAACAAGAGAAAAGCTTCTAAATATCCATTTTGTGCTTGTGTAGACATCTTTGATATTCAGAGACAGTTTTTTTTATACGGGAAAAAAAATCCCCAGGTCTATTGACTAAACATTTCCAAGAAGCTACTGCAAACCTTGGCAATACAGATGACTACACAAGGCAACAAAACAAGATACTAGAAAATGGATAGAAGGGGAAGTAACAAGCAGTAATAATGGAAGTACGGTACTTTGACACAACTGAAATGATGGTAAAGCCATGAAGACTGGCCCACAGATGGTGAAGAACAGTGAATTTTTCAAAGAACTTTCTGTCAAGCTCCTACTCATCCTTCAAGATTTGGCACAAATGTTACCCCCTCTGCTTTCTTTGCATACCACATGTGCACCCTTGCCCGATGCTTAGAGCTGCCTTCCAGCAACAGCCCTCTGAAGTCAAAAGTGATCTTCCCTTTTCTGAAAACCCAGAACACATGGCATGTTCTACTTTATATTAATTTTTGCTGATGTATGTCATAATGACAGCATCTTACTATTTTTCTGAAGCCCTAATGATTCTAGCCCAGTGGTAAGGGCTCAGGAAATGCTTACCAAATAAATGAACCAACATGAATGGATAATAACTATTCATACAAGTGAAAATATACTCGGAGGGCAAACATTCCTGACATAGTACTGTTGCTATGACCACACATCTCAATTGTGTTTAGATAAAGGAATTTATGCAGAGCTATGAGTATGTGCCCAAAAGCTTTTAAAGAAATAATCCCAGAAACTAAAATGAAATGTATCAAAAAATAGCAGATCCAAAACCCAGGTCACCAGATAAAACTATCTATTTAAGAAGACCTCTTACATATACCTACTTTGTTTTATAACAAACACTGCCTTAGGAAACAGGAAAATAGATCATAGAGGACATAAAATAAGTCTCAAAATCATGAGGGAACTGTAGTAAGAACAGTTAATATGAAGTCATTACTACACCATTATAGACCCCTTAAGGAAGAAGGGGTTTGTTAACCAGGCATTGGTAGTATCTTCAGATATTTATTAAGTTACCAGATGGGATCAATTTCAATCAATTTTGTTACAGCATCCTGAGCCATTGTTATAATGAATTTATCCCAGATTTATCTACTTTGTGTGCAGAATAAGAGTAACAACACTGTTTTGGCATTTATTTGTGGAATACGCAATGGCACCCCACTCCAGTACTCTTGCCTGGAAAATCCCATGGACAGAGGAGCCTGGTAAGCCACAGTCCATGGGGTCGCGAAGAGTCAGACACGACTGAGCGGCTTCACTTTCACTTTTCCCTTTCATGTATTGGAGAAGGAAATGGCAACCCACTCCAGTGTTCTTGCCTGGAGAATCTCAGGGACGGGGGAGCCTGGTGGGCTGCCATCTATGGGGTCGCACAGAGTCAGACACGACTGAAGTGACTTAGCAGCACACCTTATGAGCTGAGTACAGGGAATGTTTTATTTATCTTTGTATTCTATAGCAGTGCATTTAAACATAGGAAATGTTTAATAGCTATTTTGAAAAATTACTGTAGGGCACTTGTAACTTTCGGAATGTTTTTAACTTTCACAACATTATCTCATTTCTGTCTTTACATTTACTCTGTGGGATAACTAAGGAAGAGAATACAGTCTCTGCTTCATCTGAATGGAAACTGAGACAGAGAGCTGACAACTTCTGCCCCAAGTGTTACTGCTAACTTGTACATTTCACTCCAACCCTAAGCTCTTCTTTCCTTAGTTAAATGGAACTAAGTTAGCAAATGGAACCTCTGAGCTACAGGCAGCTCTGAGATAGAATATAGCTCTGAGATAGAATACATCCATCAATGAAAATTACTAATCATTTATTATGGTCAGGGAACTTTGTGGAAGATACAAAATATGAGACATGGACCCTTATAGTTATGGTCATAAGGCATATTTACCACTGATACCACTGCTGACTTCAGATATAAGAGAAGTTATATTTCCTTATTAGATAAAGCTATTTCTACTGCCCTATGGATTATAAATGCCTGTATTTTCTCTTGTAATTGTGAGACACTAGCTGTAATGTGGCAAGGATAGTACAATGGCAGAAGTGATGACTCACCAAGCAGTCTCTCAATGTCATCCACAACCACACAACTGAGTTGGGATTTGTATGCATCATCAAAGATCTAGAAGAAAAGCAAAACCATGGATTATCTCACTGCCTTCAAAAATTACAAGAATTTCCAAGAAGATAAAATTTAGCTAATTCTTGACCAATGCCCCCCGCCCACCCCCGTCCCAAAACACAGTAAAACATCCAATATTTCTATTCTTTTTAAAAAGTTTTATTTATTTACAGCTGTGCTGGGTCTTTGTTGCTTTGTGAGGGCTTTCTCTAGCTGCAGCAAGAGGGGATGGGTGGTGGACAGGCTTCAGCAGTTGCAGCATGCAGGCTCAGTTGTGGTGAATGGGCTTAACTGCTCCATGGCACGTGGGATCTTCCCAGACTAGGGCACTGAACCCATGTCTCCTGCACTGGCAGGTGGATTCTTAACCACTGTGCCACCAGGGAAGTCCCACCCAATATTTCTGACTACACAAAACTAGACTAGTAGATAATAGGACTTTAGAAATTTAAGAGTTCTTACAAATTTAAAAGTGAGGAAATGGAGACCTGAAGCAGTTAAATGACTTGCCCAGGACATCACAGCTGGATCACAGCTGACCATGGGGGAGGCTTTCAGCTCCAAGGGCTGGATGTGTCACACTGGGGCATGCTCGGAAAAACTGGAATTAATCAACTGACAAATCCATCAAGTTTATCACAATGGTCTCTCCTCTCTCTGTCAGGGGCATTACTTCAGTGCTATGACTCAAGGGCTAAATGGAGCCACAGGAATGTGCAGGGTAAAACTGAATGTCATATTATTAGTAGTAGGAACTGTGGCCCTGTCAAACAGGAATAACATTGAAAGCAGAGAATTCTGTCAGCTCAAATCAGACTGTAACAGCCAAAGTGTCTACAAAAGAATTAAAGTTAGGTATAAAATATCAGATAGAGGCATCACCAGAACTAGACAAAAGATGACAGTGAATTAAGATAGCCAAATAAATGGAAATGAAGCAAGCAGTGGAGGAGGTTGTTATATCCTGGCAAGGAAGTAGCAATTTCAAGCCAGATAGAAGAATATATTCTTTTTTAAGTTGAATATAAGTGCTCAAAGCCTTGAGACCAGTGTTTTTGTAAATGTTGTCAGTTTCTATTCCAGCGCTCAGTGTAGCCCACTGGTGTCATCGCTAAGAATTAATCCCTGCATTCCAGTCCAATCTGACTGATGAGTAACCTCAGTGCACCAAGATGGTAACCACCACTCTCCTGATTTTGCTTGGTAGTAGCATGACATTCCTACTGGGTACCTTTTAACTACAGAAGATGGTAGGGGGGAGGAGGGACGGGGGTCCAGGATGGGGAACACGTGTATTCCTCTGGCGGATTCATGTTGATGTGTGGCAAAATCAATACAATACTGTAAAGTAATTAACCTCCAATTTAAATAAATAAATTTATATTTAAAAAATAAATTAATTAAAAAAAGAATTAGGTACAGGAACAAAGTAAATTAAACCTACAATATTAATCTTTTTCATATTATGTTTAAAGACAACCTGTGAATACATGGTCTTTAAAGCATTTGTGACAATTAAGAAAATTTACTATGTTAGATTAATAGATTAGCCTTGCTAGTTCAATTTAAAACATGCAGTTGGCTAATTAATTTTGATAAACTTTATGCTTGAAGGTGAAGTATAACTTCAATAGCCTTGCAAATAGTAATCTGAGATTCACCATAATTATATTATTTTTTTTGTGTGTGTGTGCTCAGTCATGTCTGACTCTGTGCAACCCCATGGACTGTAGCCCGCCAAGCTCCTCTGTCCATGGAATTTTCCAGGCAAGAATATTGGAGCAGGTTGCCATTTCCTCCTTCAGGGGATCTTCCCAACCCAGATATTGAACCAATGTCTCTAGCTTCTCCTGTACTTGTAGGCAGATTCTTTACCACTATGCCACCATATTGTTAATTTTATTAAATAAATGTAATTATA
This sequence comes from Capricornis sumatraensis, assembly GCF_032405125.1. Classification (NCBI taxonomy): domain Eukaryota; kingdom Metazoa; phylum Chordata; class Mammalia; order Artiodactyla; family Bovidae; genus Capricornis; species Capricornis sumatraensis. The sequence continues at coordinate 95,591,615 of NC_091076.1, forward strand.
GATTTACTTTGAAACTTAGAATGTTTTGTTTGTTAAACAACTGAAGTACTTCGAAGAGAAAATAAAACATTTTACATGTCTAAATACAGTTTAAAATATTTAAAGAAATTGAAGTTGTAAAAATCTCTTTTTGAGCTACCTTTTACTTAGAATAAAATAAGAGGATTCTTTTAAAGTTTAAGTTTTCTTTTGTGTTGAAAAAATAGATTCTAAATTATATAATTTTAATATGTTGAATGTTAATTTTTTAGACCTCTGACTAGCTACACATGGTCTTTCCTATGCTCCAAAGTCACTCTCAAAGATGCAAAATTAAATAAAGAAATAAGCCCCAAAAAACTCATCAACAAAAATAAACCCAAAAGCAAAATGTCAACTCATCTGACAATCTACATGGTAAGTTTCTCCCTAACACACTGTATATTCTTTAAGGTAGGAACTGTCTTCTTTAGCATCATGTGTTCAGGGTCTGATGCTTCACTGGTGCCTAATAAACATCTCCTGCGTACACGTGGGAAAGAAAGCCTCTGCTGCTTTCCTTTGCACCATCCCCTGTACCCGTCAGTCATCTACCCTTTCATCCTTAGCCATCTGTCTCCTCATTGGATTGTGAGGTGGATAAAACCTTTATTCATGTTACCCCCCTGTACCCAGCACGGAAGAGTATTTAGTAATCTTATCTGCTCAATGGATTCAATGGTTGAAACAACACAAAGTTCTAATTTCACCTTGTCCTAAGTTACTTGCCTCTCTGCCCCTTCAGTATAGCATTCTGTATTGTGTATATATTACGGATTCATAGTATTCTTCCCTGTATTACACCAGATTGCTAGCTCTTTGAAGGCAAGTACTGTTGTATTTATCTCTGTATCCATGTCACTTAATACGATGCCTTATCAGAAAGTGATCAATAGATACTTACTGAAGGAATACACTGAAACTTATGCATTAAAGTCAAGTAGACATATCAGGGCAGTAGTTGGAGATGCATGACTGAAGTCAGAGTATGGACATCTCATAATGCTGAAACCACGAGAGGAAAGAAGTCTTCACGGAGAAATGGTAGATGCAGAATAAAGGGCCGAGGACTGAATCTTGGAGCGCTGTTCTGCTAACTCATTTAACAAATATTTTTAAACTCATATCATGTGTCAAGCACTAATGAAGGCAATGGAGAGAGTAATAACTAAGGTCACGGGTAACTACGATGAAGCACAGCGTGATGGTGTTAGCAGAGGTATAAGCGGATGAGGTAGCCCAGCACAGCAGCTGTGGGGGCCAGGGTGACACCATGCACATCCTACTCGTTCTGGCACGTGGTCAGACTGTACTTTCTCAACCCCTCTCGAGTCAGGGATGATTATGGGGTTTGCCTTGGGACTGAAATGGGAGTAGACTACTTCACTTTCTGAAAGAAGCTTCAAGAGCCAGGGCTTGGCTCATTCTCCTGCCTTGGCTATCACAGAATCACACGTGCGATGGAGCCACTATTACCTATTAGCTTGAGTCTCTGAGAAGCTGCAGCAGAGCTTCCTCTCTGAGTTATGGTGGACATGCAGTGTGAGCAAGAAATAAACTCTGTAGTGTTAAGCCCCTGAGATTTGGGGGCCTATTCATTATCACAGCATAATTTAGCCTATTGTGACTGATGTAAGAGCTTATGAAGTCGATGATGGTCTCCTAAATTCAGGAAGTGACATTTAAGCTGAGAACTGAAGGATGAAGAATTCACTAGGAAAGAGGGAAGCAAGTGTTCTAAGCAGAGCATATCAATTATAAGGAAGGCAGACGCTTTTACCACCCTGAGCCTGAGCTTTTACCCTGGTCTGAGCCACCAGGGAAGTCAGGCACAGAGAAAATCTAGGAACACTGCAGGAACTAACACAGTCTGTAGGAATTAAAAGGAAGAGGGGTCAGCATTGGCGCCGTGTGTATGCGGAGTGGCGGGTGAGGGATGAAACAGAGGAGAAATGGAAGAGACAATGGAAAAGTTTAGAAGCTGTTCTACTGTGGTTCTTTGCTCTTTTTTGAAGACTGGACTAACAGCAGCCCATGAGGCAAACTCAGGTGATTTCTAGAAGTCATTAAAAATAATGCTTGGCTCTTTTAAAACATTTGCTCAGAATTCTATTGATATGAAGGGCTTTGATGCAAGCATATCATTCTGTCTGACAGATTGTCATGTCGTGGATTTGAGTCACAGGGGCCCAGGACGTTGTGGATGTACTGCAGTAGTCCTGCACTTTCTCTGAATCAGCCCCTCTTCCTCCTCAAAGCTTATAGAGCTTTTCCACATCACTCAGGACATTGCTGGGGTCTGAACTAATGACAAATTTTCACCAATTTATCTCAGGTACTGTGATTCACAAAGCATTTCAACTCATTCCACAGCTGACTGCATGGGCTACCTCTAACATTTCAGAAGAAAATACCTACAGCCTTTAATGTAGTTTGTTTTTTGTTTTTTTACAGACAGTTCTTAATGCACTAATTACTACTCGCAGCTAACTCTCTTAACAACATACTGACCCTGACAAAGGCTATGCCATACCAGTTGTAACTTGACCAGTTTCAGTCGACTCTGCTTTAATTTAAATACACACACATCTTTCACTTCTCTTGCACACATTCTTTCCCACAGGTAGTCACACGTGTACGATAAGGTCACCACTATTCTCCTGAATCCATGTTTCTGCCTAGTCGCCTCAGCCTCTTCCATTTTTGGCTTCCTGGCCCCATGCTAAATAAGGAGATATCAGGATTCCATTGGCAAGTATATGCAATTAGCTGCCAGACTAAAATCTGAGATATTTACATACTGGGTGGGGAAGTTCTACCATAAATACAGACAGAGAAACCCCAAAAGGAGGAGAGATGCAGAGAAAGTAAAACTGTACAAACTGCCCCAGCTCAGACACAACTCAAGTGCTGAACCTGCCATCAGTAATAGCACCTGGTGAATACACAGGGCCTTCTCCAGACCAAAAGCCAAAACAACATTTAGCCAGGTGGGCTGAAACTGGGGCTACTGCTGGTATCTTACAGACTCTTTAAAAAATTAACTTAAATTCTGATCCTTTCATGGAGTAAGATGAAAGTATGATGCTCAAGTTTTTCCTGCTGGAGAGGTTATCAGTAGGGGATCACAGAAGATATCATGCAAAGTAGGATACTTGACAGAGGGGAGCTGCTAGAAAAACAGATAAAAACCATGACTGCACACAGCAAACTGGAGGATACGGTTTTCCCAGCTCTATCAGGGAAGTTTCCTAGAGCATGTAGACTTATCAGAATATATGTATTCTGAGAGCCAGGTGAGAAGTCTGAAAGAGAAGGCTGAAGAAAAGAATGGGGAGAAGGGAAGAAAGAAAAAAAGTGTGGCGAAGAGTGACAACAGTCAACAGGGCAAAAACGAGAGGTCTACTCTAGAAGATGAAGACTCTCTCTAGAAATCACAAAATCCCACAGTCTGCTTAGCTGTGGACATAAGGGGACTGTCATCATGAACCTCTTTGGTGCCTCCTTTCTTGTGTGCAAAGGCGGGCTGTGGGTCATGAGAGACGACCTAAAACGTGGGGAGCCTGGGCCTGCGGCAGGAGCATGCTGGGTGCACTGTGAAAGGAGGTATGGAGCTCCTGTTGCCGAGGGCTTGGGAGCAGGTCTGGTCACGGACCTTGATGGTGCCGAGAGCTCTCAAGGCACCGAGCCCACTCCTGGAATCTCCACATGAGCTGGGAACCACCTGTGTATAGGGGAGGGGCAGCAGCTGCAGCCTCTGGAGTCTACATGAATGCAAATGGGAACATGCCAGCAAGCTCCACGTTAATCCCAGCCTTTTAGAATCACAAACCCCGGCAAAGTGTACTCCAAATACAGTCTGTCCTCCATTTTCTAGAACCTCTTTAGGGCTCTGAGATAAGTGGAGCCAAATTCTCTGGCTCTTTTGGGGCTGAAAGAGTTCACCTCAATTCAGAAGTGGTTGGCATGAAGTACTGAGTTAGTAGGAATCTGTTGACAGTAGGAATTTGATGACTTAGAAAATCCCCAATGTAGTAAATCTGTCAGCAATTAGTTGAAAGCATACTCTAATCATATTTGGTAGCACATAAAAATGTAAGTGAGCAAATTCAAATCGGTGCTATCAGTAATAATCTCTCGTTTCTAAAAATAACTTGGGAGTAGACCAAGCAAACATTACCTGTCTTCTAATGAAACTGACTCAGGAAGTGGACCTAAACTTTTGGCAAAGCACTCAAGCTTCCTGGAAATGACCTCAAACTCCCTTATTTGTTCTCCCTGCTTTTCAGGAAAAATTCTTACAGTTTCACAAAATATGAGAGACAGACTGGGATATCTTTAATAACATAAGAAGTCACAAGGTCTGAAAGTTAAGTTCTACTGAAGAGCTGCACAATCCTCTTTTGCATGCCAGACAGATACAATCACCAGAAGACAAAGTATATTAAACAAAAAGAACAAGTGCTTGCCGCCTCCCGATCCCCAGGTCCTTACAGGGACCTGTGGTCACTTACAGGGTGTCCACTTGTCAGTTACTGCAAGCACAATCTTCAACAAATCAGCTACATGATATATTAGGATGTTAACCAAAAACATCCAAATTCTGTTGCTTAGTAACTGCTGTCAAAAGATCCAATTTCCAGTTCCGCTCTTTGTATGGACTAAACCATGAAAAGAGGAGGATTAGGCACCATGATTCTGTTCTGTGCAGACTACAATTTGCAGTGGGATTTACAGGAGGATATTCAAAGAAGATTATTTCTTTCTTGCAAAGCTAGTGGAAAGGAAAATGTCTTCCATTAATTTTCAGTCCTTTTAAAAACAAGACTATATGACCTTACTGACGGGTATAGTTTTAGAAACTGCAAATTTTTTACTCGACTTTGTTCAAATAATGTCCTCACATCAGACTGTCCTATTTCATCTCTACTGACTAGTTAAAATCAAGATCTACTGCATTGTTATTTTTTTCATTTAATGCCATTAACAGAACTAGCAAATAGTTTTTTTTAAAGTATAGATGCAAAAATGGATAAAGAAATTAAAATTTTTAAACAGAATAATGTTGGGGAAACATAAACAAAATACAGGAAAAGAGAAAGATCTGTAAATACTTCAACTATCTTAAGGGAACATATAGTATCTCCTTCCCAACAGAATGTGAGAATAATACCTCATACAGAGTTTGCTAGTATTGAGAAGTTTACCTACACAGAGAAAGGATTTATTAAGCAAATTAAGAAGTAGAATTGAATCGAGCATAAACTACTTTCATATATTTTAGCACCAGAATCTGTATGTGAATAAGAAGTAACAGCTTAATTGTAATTAAAGGTCTGAAAGTTAAATATCTTAATCTTAGATACTCATTAAAGTGAGCCCAACGGCTCTCTCCACTAACAAAAACTCTTGGTTTATGTAACAAAACCAAGCAGTAAAATGATATATAAAGATATTATGGGCAACAGTCCAAGGAAACTGATATATGATGCGGTCACAAGTATAAATTGGCACAACTTTCTTAAGAAGCAGGTTTTATAAACATTAATATTTTTACATAAGTTTTAATAGCAATAGTTATCATAAATTTACACCCATTAACATTTTTACCTTAGCAATCTCAGCTCTGAGAATTCATCCTAAGGAAATAACCAGAAATGTATGTGCAATAATAGTGATAAGTAAGAATAACCACTATACTTTATTGAGCACATATTATATCCTGAGGCACTGTATGATACAGCACAAAAATCACCATCTCATTTAATTCTCATAACAATCCTATGAGGCACCTATTAATATTGTCCTCATTTTGTAGATGAGAAAATAGAGGTTTACAGGTTAAGTGACTTAGAGCTGGTAAGTGCAGTGGACCTGGGATTCAAATTAAAGTCTATTAGAAACCTAAGTCCAAATTCTCAGCCGTAAATTTTGATGCTACTCTCAGAAAAACGTAATAAGAAAATGGGGGCAGTCACTGGAAGTTCTAGAGAAGGAAATGGCAACCCACTCCAGTATTCTTGCCTGGAAAATCCCATGGACAGAGGAGCCTGGTTGGCTACAGAACATGGGGCTGCAAAGGAGGCGGACATAACTGAGTGACTAAACAGCCTCAAATGAGAGTCCTACAGAATACTGTTTATAATTGTGAAAAAACTTGGAAAAAACCTAAATGTTCAACAAAAAAGGAATATTTAAATGGACATTACACAGCTACTAATTTAACATAATATTCAGATAAATTTTAATGACAATGAAAAAACTGTATAGGAAGTGGACAAAAACCAATATGTCCAATGTGGTCACCAACACATAATACGTTGTGTGTATGTGTATCTGAAAAGAAGATAGAAGAACAAATATGGACTTTATTTTCTTCTGTGTTCTTTTCTGCATTTTCTAAATTATTTTTGAAATTGGGCAAAGCTACAGTTTGGGTGTGGGAAGGATGTACCTAAAAGGAAAGAACCGTCTTCTCCAGAATGATTAAAAAAATTATAAATTATTCGTGCTTTGGGGAAAAAAGAAAGACATCGGCTTTCCATTTTCACACTAAAAAAAAAAAAAACGAAGGGAAGAGAACAATGGTGGGAGGTAGACTAGAACGTCTAAAGAATGGCATTTATATTTCATTTTCAAAAGCAAACTGGAAGACCGAGCACCTTTAGATGGGTCTGAGCCCTCAGGCTTTTGTCAAGCTATCATTAGGCAACAATGTGAAAACTATTTGCAGGGAAAGATTCTGCAGTATTTCTAATAAATTTCTAAGACATCTCTGCTTCATTCTTTTCTCCATTCTGTTCTTTAGTCACAGAGAATAATATTTTTCTCCAAGGAAAACCCAAAAAGTCTCAATAAGAATTTACTATACTGCTGAAACAAAAATATTTTTTGCAACTTTAAGAGTATACAGCTGATCCAGACAGTGAATCATGAATCCAAACGATTTTAAGTAAGCTGGTATAGACACATTTTTATACTCCTTAGCCTTCCACTCATCTGAAACCTTACCTTGAAAGGCTGCAACAATTTAAAGATTAAATCATAAGTTATTAAGTCATTAATTTAACCATTTAAGCCTCTAAAATCAGCACATATTACCTTCCCCCCTCAAGTCAATTTGCAAGAGATTGAAATAATAAAAATGATAATATCTCACACTTACAAAGCTGCTTTGATGTGCAGGAGCCTAAAATACTTAAAAAAAAAAACTTTATAGAAAAGACTAGGACCATCCACCCACATCTCAGAGTACATCTGAGGTAGAATCTGGCAGCTGGTGAAAACCAATGGAGTAAATTACCATCTGCACAGAAGACTACTTTTAGTAGTGAAGTCGCTCAGTTGTGTCAGACTTTGTGACCCCATGGACTGTAGTCTACCAGGCTCCTCTGTCCATGGGGTTTTCCAGGCAATAGTCCTGGAGTGGGTTGCCATTTCCTTCTCCAGGGGATCTTCCCAACCCAGGGCTCGAACCCAGGTCTCCCGCATTGTAGACAGACGCTTTACCATAAGAGATAGATGGAGTTAGGAAAATACAAACAGAATCAGCTGTTCAATTAAATGGGAGGTTCAGTGGCTATGGAGTCCAAGGGCTGTTTAAATTTTTCACCAAAAGAAATGGTTTAAGGGTTCCCTTTAGAGGGAAACATTATAAAAAATACAAAAAACAAAAAGAACAGCAACCCCATCTACATGAGGGAGGTTACTGGTCCTAGAGATTCTGTCCAGGTCTTCCCAGGAACGATAGATACTACTGTTTTCATCTCGGACACCAGTAGTGTGTCTTATGATATTTAAGTTCTTTTCGTGTCAGGCAACATTTCCCTCACTTTCACACTCAGTTTTAATGACCCTGTGCAGAATATTTATCTTGACGATTCAGTGTGCAGGGCTGGAATCCTGCTCCAAGCTCTGCCTCCCCCATCCATTTCAAGCAGTCAACACAAATGATTTTCTGCTGCTGGCCAAACATGAGACCAACTTCTCAAACTTACATTTTTGGGGAGTTTGCTTTTGAAAAAATGTATTTTCCTCTTCAATCTCTTCCCTAAAGAAACAGGTAATTCTATTCTACATCTGTATAAAGCGAGGGCCTAGGAACAAGGTAAAAGCACACCTGAGCTGTCTTTACTGGGTAGCAGTCCCATTCTCAAGATTCTCGTCCCTGACTCTGGCAGGCAGATTCTTTACCAGCTGAGCTACCAGGGAAGGCCCTGGCTTTCTCACATCTCTTTAACTTTTAACTTATATTCAGTTCTTATCTATAAAAAAATCAAGCATGGAAAAAAAGAGTTTAAGTAAAAGAAATACTTCAACTAGGTATACAAATACTAACCTTTCTTCAGTCTGGGAGTATGCAAAATCAGAATATCAGTGAAAACCAAGTGAGGTAAAACAGCATTAAGTGTTCAGCACTGATTTTAGTTGTTTTTGTTTTTAATGAGCAACCACCTACTATCCTAGATGCCTTACACGGTACTTGCTTGAATGTAAAAGCAATGAACCAGATGATCTGAGAGGTCTTTCAGCGCTAGGATCCTATTCTATGTTGTTGTAACTTTCACCGGTGGTTCAAAGCGGCCATGCTAAGAAGGTGACAAATGGTACTTGGAGAAATGCAGAGACAAGGACCACTAGCCCGAGGTCTGCTGAGCAGACGCTGACTATTATCTAAGACATCACCATCTTTCTGTAGGGGTTTTGAGAATATCTTTCCAATGATATAACTTTGTTCTTTCCCAAACAATATAGTCAACTTAACTGACCCCAGTCTGATTTTGCAGATTGACGAGAGAACTTAAAAAATCCTAAATGAATTTGCTCCACTCTACTCAAACACACTTAACTCAGACCTTTCAGTTGATACAAACTTAAGAAATGAAAAATAATCCTAATACATACTAAGTAAAGCATAATCTGGAAGATAAAGGTACCTTAATAAAAATACATTACAAAGTTAAATACTATATCGAAAAGTCACTGTTTCCCTCCCCCTAAATTCTGCTGAAAATTTCACTTGAGAAGAACATAACTGTTATGGCTTATATATATATACACGTGTGTGTGTGTGTGTCTACATATATACATGTGCAAAGATAAATATATATGTACATGTGTATGTATACACACACACACACACCCATACATCTGAAAGGTAGGAAGTCAAAATGAAAGTAAAAATCTCGATACCTTCTTCATGGCCTGACACTTGGCTGTCTCAGAAAAGCCAATCATCTTATCAGGAGAACAGATCTTGATGAAGGGGAAGTTGGATTCCTCTGCAATCCTAGCAGCTAAAGCTGTCTTCCCACTGTGAGGAGGGCCTGCATAACGACAGGAGCAAGTCAGGGGCAAAAAGCCAACCTAAGCAAAGGAGAACCAAACAAGTTTAAACTTTTATCCACAAAGTACTGAGGCCTCAACCAGCTGCTCATTAACATTTCCCGACACAATTTCACGGCAGACATGTTTTCCCTTATTAGCAACTAAACAAACTGATTAGCATTTCTCAAAAGTATGATGAAATATATTCCTTCTTTGTCACATAACCTTAATCTTTCAAGCTTCTGGCTAAATATACAAAATGCAAGGGTTTTGCTTCTTTTAAAAAAAAGAGAGAGAGAATGCATTCAAATGCATATCAGTACTTATTAGTTCTATCAAATCATTTGTCTAACCAAAAAAAAAAAAGACAACAATCTTCTTAGGAGATGATATTAGGGGCAGGGAAAATTGCCCCTGCTCAGTTGCTTCAGGCGTGTCCAACTCTGCGATCCTATGAACTGAAGCCTGCCAAGCTCCTCTGTCCACGGGATTCTCTAGGCAAGAATAATGGAGTGGGTTGTCATGCCCTGCTCCAAGAGCTCTTCCCCACCCAGGGATCAAACCCAGTCTTCTGCACTGCAGGCAGATTCTTTATTGCTGAGCCATCAGGCTAGAAAACTAAAGACTCAGGTCTTCCCCTGAAGGCAACCAAATCTATAAACTCACCTGTATTTAGACAACTCCTCCTTCCCTTCTGTGTAATAAAAGATGTGCCCCTCTCCCACCCATAAACCGGTCAATTATTCTTTCCCGTCTTCTCAGAAATCTGACATTATCAATTGTACCCTCTCCCCCTATGTTTCACCTCCCCCTCTTCCCTGGTGCCTTTCCAACAGTATTTAAACATGCTCTAGGCTACTGACAGTTTAATAAAAAAGACTCTCTGACTTCACTACTTTCAACACTACTCTGCCTGGTCCCTTCAAAACGGAACCTCCCGAAACAATCACCTACTCCAGCTGCCTTCACTCACCTTCCAAACATCCTCAAACCAACCTCCCTCATGGCTTCCATTCCCATTTCACAGCACAGGCTCCCATCAGGGCCACCGATGACCTCGATCTCACCAAATCCAACCTTGTAATCCGCTGGCCTCTTAGGAGTATTTGATACAATTGACAGCTCTCTCCTTTCTTTAAATACCTTTCTTGGCTTCTGTGACAGCATGTTCTCTTTTCCTTCTCTTAACTCTCTGGTTATTCTTGCTCAATCTCCTTTGTCAACTCTTCCTGCTTTACTTAGTCCTTCAACATTGACACCCTCAGAGATCAGTCCCAGACCCCTCTTCCTTCTCAACCTTCCCTTTCTCTAAGTGACTTCATCCACTCCCATGGATTGAACAATAGTCTACACACTGACAACTCATGAATGTATACTGCTAGCTAAACTTGTCTTCTGAGCATAGACCTACATATCCAATGGGCTACTCAACATTTTCCATTCAATTATCCCATAGAATAGAACTGATTCAGTGACTCAGGGTGTTTAAGGAAGATATTTGTTGTTTAGTCGCTAAGTCATGTCCGACTCTCATGACCCTGTGGGCTGCAGCCTGCCAGGCTCCTCTGTCTATGGGATTTCCCAGGCAAAAATACTGGAGTTGGTTGCCACTTCCTTCTCCAGGGGATCTTCCCGACAAAGGGATTGAATCCACGTCTCCTGCACTGCAGATGGAACTGCTGAGCCACCAGAGAAGCTCCATCATCCTATAGGAATCTTGAACTTATATGTCTAGAAATGAACTCGTGATCTTTGTTTCTGAAATGAACTTCTCTACTAGAGCTCCCACTCTTAGTAAACAACATCATTCACCAGCCCTGAATAACACAAACCTGGGGATCATGTTTGACACCTCTCTCCATATTCAATCTAGCTTCAACTAGATTTCTAAGCTTCAGCTTCCTCATCTATAAAATACAGATACAGCAGCATCTACCCTTGAAGGACTGAAGTGGGTTTAAATGAGAAGGTATGTGTAAAGTGCTAGGAGAGTGACTGGCAAACAGTTAGAGTTCAAAGAATGTTAGCTTCATCATGCTTAATACTTAATCAATAATTATTATAAAGTCTCTTTTATTCTACCTCCTAACTATTCCTCAAAATAGTCTACATGACTCCATTTCTTCTACTACTGTGTAGCTTCAAACCATGATCAGCTCTCATTAAGACTACTGCAACTGCTTCTTACCACTGGTCTTTCCCGCATATTAATATTTTCACCACTCCAATCCACTCTCTATCACAAAGTGGTCATGATGTTTTGAAAATACAAATCTGATCATGTCACTTCAGTGCTAAAAACCCTACAAATGGCTCCCATTGCCCCTCAGGTAAGAGTCTAAATCATTAATGTGGTCTACTAGGCTTTGCACGACTGGCTCCTGTCTACTTCTTCAGTCTCATGTTTTAGCCAGTCTCCCTCTCTGTCTCAGTCTCCTTTCAACCCTGGGCTTCTTCATACGCTGGTCCCTCTGCTTGGAACACTGTCCCCAGTTACTCTGCCCAGCCAGCCTGTCCTCATCCTCCAGGTCTTGGCTTAATGTGTTTCTCCAGGAGCCCTCACCCTCAGACCTTCGGAAAGAACTAGATCTGGTGTCATGTGGACTCACTGAACTTTTCTGTTGTTCTACTAATAACTATAAAAAATAACTGGAGAATAGAATGCCCTTCCTTTTTTGTCTACTTGGTAAAATTCTCACTGATCCTTCAAAGTCTACACTGAACAGTTTCTTTGACCACTTCCGGCCAAGATAACTTGCATTCATATACCCTTACACACAAACATGGTAGTTAGGCCTTTTTCATGACCAAACTGATCCCTGTGAATGTCTTTGTGTCTCCCACAACCAATTCAATGCCTAAAACATAGTAAGTACTCAGTGAATATTTATTTAACTGTTTTGAGTACTGTGTTGAATCATAAGAGTCTACTAAGTAACATGGAAACTTAGATACAGTCCTATAAGAAAATGAGTTGCTATCAATCATCAATAACATTCCACTCCAAGAAATTTAAATTTGTGTACAATATTGGAACACAGAATGGATTGCGATTTTCAGATCATGAACAAGTTTAGAACTAAAAATTCAGTTTTCTGGAATGTGCTAAATGGTTTTGTGTAAGTGCTTTAAAAAAAAAACAACAAAAAACTTTTGATGCCATCTCGTCACTTTTTCTCACCTTCCAAGAGGACGCTGACCAATGGTGTGCGGTCACTGTTTTTAGTCTGTTGAACCAGAAGTTCCCCATCTTCCAGAACTCGAGTAACTGGATCACCCCATTTGATGATACCATTCATAATGTAACTTGCATAATCCTCTTGGTTTGTGCCAAATGCCTATGAAGGAAAAGGACAGTTTAATGCATTTTCAGCAGTAGTATTAAGACTTAAACATTTAAAGGTATAAAGGATGAGTAATAATTCCTACATGCTAGTGCTGTAACAATATCCCATATTAATATAAAAACCCTGAAAAGCAAAAAAAAACCAAACCCCAAACTGTTTTATAATTTCTCACTTAACTTTTTACCCAATTAGGGGGAAAAAATTGCTTTTACATGAGTTAATGGAATAAAAAATAGATTCTAGGCTCAGATTCTATGAGAGCCCAAGCCCTATCAATCTCTGAGATAGGGTATGTTCCAACGTGCTTGTTTTTGTAGGGAGGACATGGGCTGTTTCTGTTAAGAAAACAGGGAAAAAGGGAGAATATGGATTTAGAAAATGAAAATGGTTGACTCAGCACACAGAGATACTACCCTAACACTGACTGTAGGTGTCAGGAATTAAAATGGAAATATGAAATTGTATTGGGGCTCTGTGATGACCGAGATGGGTGGGATGGAGGGGGTGGGTGTGAGGGAAGTCCAAGAGGGAGGGGATTTAAGTATATATATAGCTGACTCTGGTCTAACTTGATGAAACTATGCCCCATGCTGTGTAGGGCCACCCAAGACAGATGGGTCATGGTGGAGAGTTCTGACAAAATGTGGTCCACTGGAGATGGGAATGGCAAACCATTTCAGTGTTCTTTCCTTGAGAATCCCATGAACAGTATGAAAAGGCAAAAAGACGGGACACTGAAAGATGAACTCCTCAAGTCGGTAGATGCCCAATATGCTACTGGAGATCAGTGGAGACATAACTCCAGAAAGACTGAAGAGACGGAGCCAAAGCAAAAACGACACCCAGTTGTGGACATGACTGGTGATGGAAGCAAAATCTGATGCTATAAAGAGCAGTATTGCAGAGGAACCTGGAATGTTAGGTCCATGAATCAAGGCAAATTAGAAGTGGTCAAACAGGAGATGGCAAGAGTGAATGTCAGCATTTTAGGAATCAGTGAACTAAAATGGACTGGAATGGGTGAACTTAATTCAGATGACCATTATATCTACTACTGTGGGCAAGAATCCCTTAGAAGAAATGGAGTAGCCATCACAGTCCGCAAGAGTACAAAATGCAGTACTTGGATGCAATCTCAAAAAAGACTGAATGATCTCTGTTCATTTCCAAGGCAAACCATTCAGTATCACAGTAATCCAAGTCTATGCCCGACCAGTAATGCTGAAGAAGCTGAAACTGAACAGTTCTATGAAGACCTACAAGACCTTCTAGAACTAACACCCAAAAAGATGTCCTTTTCATTACAGGGGACTGGAATGCAAAAGCAGGAAGTCAAGAAATACATGGAATAACAGGCAAATTTGGCCTTGGAGTACAGAACGAAGCAGGGCAAAGACTAATAGAGTTTTGCCAATAGAATGCACTGGTCACAGCAAACACCTCTTTCCAACAACACAAGAGTCTATACATGGACATCACCAGATGGTCAGTAGAGAAATCAGATTGATTATATTCTTTGCAGCCAAAGATGGAGAAGCTTGATACAGTCAGCAAAAACAAGACTGGGAGCTGACTGTGGCTCAGATCATGAACTCCTTATTGCCAAATTCAGACTGAAATTGAAGAAAGTGGGGAAAACCACTAGACCATTCAAGTATGACCTATATCAAATCCCTTACGATTATACAGTGGAAGTGACAAATAGATTCAAGGGATTAGATCTGACAGACAGAGTACCTGAAGAACTATGGATGGAGGTTTGTGACATTGTACAGGAGACAGGGATCAAGAACATCCCCCCAAAAAAGAAATGCAAAAGGCAAAATGGTTGTCTGAGAAGGTCTTACAAACAGCTGTGAAAAGAAGGAAAGTGAAAGGCAAAGGAAAAAAGGAAAGATATACCCATTTTGAAGGGTTCCAAAGAATAGCAAGGAGAGATAAGAAAGCCTTCCTCAGTGATCAGTGCAAAGAAACAGAGGAAAACAATAGAATGGGAAAGACTAGAGATCTCTTCAAGAAACTCAGAGATACCAAGCTAACATTTCATGCAAAGATGGGCTCGATAAAGGACAGAAATGGTCTGGATCTAACAGAAGCAGAAGATATTAAGAAGAGGTGGCAAGAATACACAGAAGAACTGTAAAAAAAAGAGCTTCATGACCCAGATAATCACAGTGGTGTGATCACTCACCTAGAGCCAGACATCCTGGAATGTGAAGTCAAGTGGGCCTTAGAAAGCATCACTACGAACAAAGCTAGTGGAGGTGATGGAATTCCAGTTGAGCTATTTCAAATCCTAAAAGATGATGCTATGAAAGTGTGGCAGTCAATATGCCAGCAAATTTGGAAAACTCAGCAGTGGCCAAAGGACTGGAAGAGGTCAGTTTCATTCCAATCCCAAAGAAAGGCAATGCCAAAGAATGCTCAAACTACCACACAAATTGCACTCATCTCACATGCTAGTAAAGTAATGCTCAAAATTCTCCAAGCCAAGCTTCAACAGTATGTGAACTGTGAATTTCCAAGTGTTCAAGCTGGATTTAGAAAATAGAGAAACCAGAGATCAAATTGCCAACATCCGCTGGATCATTGATAAAGCAAGAGAGTTCCAGAAAAACATCTCTTTCTGCTTTATTGACTACACCAAAGCCTTTGACTGTGTGGATCACAATAAACTGTGGAAAATTCTGAAAGAGATGGGAATACCAGACCACCTGACCTGCCTCTTGAGACATCTGTATGCAGGTCAGGAAGCAACAGTTAGAACTGGACATGGAACAACAGACTGGTTCCAAATAGGAAAAGGAGTACATCAAGGCTGTACATTGTCACCCTGCTTATTTAACTTATATGCAGAGTACATAATGAGAAACACTGGGCTGGAAGAAACACAAGCTGGAATCAAGACTGCCAGGAGGAAAAAAAAAAAGATTGTCAGGAGAAGTATCAATAACCTCAGATATGTGGATGACACCACACTTAAGGCACAGAGCAAAGAAGAACTACAGAGCCTCCTGATGAAAGTGAAAGAGGAGAGTGAAAAAGTTGGCTTAAAGCTCAATATTCAGAAAACTAAAATCATGGTATCTGGTCCTATCACTTCATGAGAAATAGATGAGGAAACAGTGGAAACAGTGACAGAATTTATTTTGTGGGGCTCCAAAATCACTGCAGATGGTGACTGCAGCCATGAAATTAAAAGATGCTTGCTCCTTGGAAGGAAAGTTATGACCAACCTAGATAGCATATTCAAAAGCAGAGACATTACTTTGCCAAAAAAGGTCCGTCTAGTCAATGCTATGGTTTTTCCTGTGGTCATGTATGGATGTGAGAGTTGGACTGTGAAGAAAGCTGAGCGCCACAGAATTGATGCTTTTGAACTGTGGTGTTGGAGAAGACTCTTGAGAGTCCCTTGGACTGCAAGGAGATCCAACCAGTCCATTCTAAAGGAGATCAGTCCTGGGTGTTCTTTGGAAGGAATGATGCTAAAGCTGAAACTCCAGTACTTTGGCCACCTCGTGCGAAGAGTTGACTCACTGGAAAAGACTCCGTTGCTGGGAAGGATTGGGGGCAGGAGGAAAAGGGGACGAATGAGGATGAGATGGCTGGATGGCATCACAGACTTGACGGACGTGAGTTTGAGTGAACTTCGGGAGTTGGTGATGGACAGGGAGGCCTGGCGTGCTGTGATTCATGGGGTCGCAGAGTCAGACACGACTGAGTGACTGAACTGAACTGAACCCCAGATATATACTTCCAAGCCTCATGGCAGTGTTAAGATACCTGAACCAGAAAACACTGACCCTCTTAAACTATTACATAACATATACAGTCATCCTTATGTATCCTGTCATTCACTTTTCATTTTATCCCCCAGACTCCTGGAATACATAAAAGTAAGTTACTGCTTACTTAACTAAGTTGTCATAATTGCCTCTTCCTTATAGCCAAATTACTTGCTTTAAAAAATTTTAAGATAGTTTGGTTATGCAGGGCTCTAATATTTTTGGTAACTATTATAAACAACAATAGCAAAACATTAAACCATTTCCACTGCTGAAAGTATTTTATATTTAAAAGTCACAACAGTCATAAAAAAAAAAGCAGACAGGGCTAAAACAAGTTAATTTCTGTCTTTAAAGGAGATAAGTGCAACAAATAATCATTGTCAAGAATGTATGAAGAATTTATACAAATCAAATAAAAACAAACAACAGAAAAATGGGCAAAAGACATGAACGGCCTATCAGAAGATTCTCATATGTCTGACAAACATATGAAGAAATAATTAATTCATAGGTAATCAGTGAAATGCAAATTGAGACAAAAATGAGATCCCATTTTTATATCTAGAAAGAACAGTGAAAGTGGAAGTGAAGTTGCTCAGTTGTGTCCAACTCTGCGACCCCATGGAATGTAGCTCTCCATCCATGGGATTTTCCAGGCAAGAGTACTGCAGTGGGTTGCCATTTCCTTCTCCAATTTTTATATCTAACTGAATGGCAAAAATTCAGTCTGACAATACCAACTGCTGTACAGGATGCAGAGAACAGGATATCTTTTACATTACTGCGGGCTTCCCTTGTGGCTCAGCTGGTAAAGAACTGGCATGCAATGCAGGAGACCTGAGTTTGATCCTTGGGTTGGGAAGATCCCCTGGAGAAGGGAATGGCTACCCACTCTAGTATTCTTGCCTGGAGAATTCCATGGACTGTATAGTTCATGGGGTTGCAAAGAATCAGACACGACTGAGCAACTTTCACTTTTCTTTACGTTATTGGAGGAAGTGTTTATTGGTTTGACCACTGGGAAAACATTTTGAAATTCCTAGTTCAAGGTTGGACATTCATATTCCCCAAAACCCAGCAATTTTATTCCTAAATATATATCTAGGAGAAACTCTCTCAAGGATGCCTTAGCAGCACCTGTTTGAAATAACAAAAAACTGGTAATATTCCAACTGTCCATTGACAGGAAAAGAGACAAACTATCGCAGTCGCACAGTGGAATGTTATTCAGCAATGAAAATAAATGAACTATAGCACAGAGAATCATACAGATGACTCCTGATAATAAAATGTGACAAAACAGAAAGTCTCAGAAGGTTAATATATACTACATTTTATTTTACACATTGTAGACTAATGACTGTATATCATCAATTAAAGATTAAGATGAATCTAATTCCGTGCATCCAAGGTCCATTTAAGAAAGAAAAAAGCATACACACCTTTTTAAGAGGCCTTTCTACAATTTATTTTTGTACTAATATAGTTACTCAAATATGACTGGTTGTTTTACAGGAAACAGGTTAATGTAGCTTATAATATATGCTCCAACTATAACTCCAACTATGACTGTTGAGTTTTAAGTGTATTTTAAGAAAATTGACCTTTTTTAAAAAGAGCACTGAGCATAATTAAAAGTTTCAGAAACGAGAGTAGTGAGAGGAACTAGAGATGTTGAGCAAGAGAAAGGAATGCCCTAGAAGAAGTTGGGGAAAGTTATGAAAGAGATGAGGGTTAATTTTAAATGTCAGTAACTATATATGAAGGATGGATGAATCAGGATGAATTTAGGTTTCTATAGCTTCAGACATATAAAGAACTAATGAAAAACTAGTTCAAAGCAATTTAAGAACTCACTGTTAGAAAGTCTCAAAATTGAATGGCCTGACTTATAGGATGGTGAGCTCCCTATCATGAGAAATATTTCAGTAAGTCTTGGCTTCCCTGGTGGCTCAGACAGTAAAGAATCCGCCTGCAATGTGGCAGACCTGGGTTCGATCTCTGGGTTGGGAAGCTCCCCTGGAGGAGGGCATGGCAACCCACTCCAGTATTCTTGCCTGGAGAATCCCCAGGGACAGAGGAGCCTGGCAGGCTACAATCCATGGGTCCAAGGGGTTGCAAAGAGTCAGACACGACTGAGCAACAGAGCCCAGCACAGAGTTACTGAACAGATGTTTCTTATACTGGACAGTTACACTATTGAGATTTTACGTTTTTTAAAAAAACTACACGATATAATCTTCCAAAATACGGGGTAAAACAGCACTTATTTTTCTCCTGATTTGTTATTTTTTGACTTACGCATCACTTGATATTTGTACTCACTGGTTTGATATCATTTTCCAAAGAAGCAAGGAAGTCCCCTCTTGTCACCTGCAGGCTCTCTGCTTTCTCCATGTCCACTTCCACTTTAGTACTGGCCTAATGAGAAACGAAAACAAAGTGTAAAGGACTTCCAAGACTAAAGAATATTTTCAGCCTAAGAATATATTACCTGAGGATTTAAAAGGCCTATTTCCACAGAATAAAAAACATAAAAAACAAATTCACAAACATATATATGTCCTTCGCCTGAACGATTCCACTTCTAGGTGTTTATCCCATGAATATACTCACAAATGTGCATAAAGTTGTATGCACCAGGAGATCTACTATAGCAATCTCTAAGAGCAGAAGACAGGAAGTACATTAAAAGTCCATGGAGAGAGTACCAGTTAAGTGAATTATGACACATCTATACTGAAGAGCATCAGATAGCCATTTTTTCCCCCCAAAATGAGGCACAAGGAGAAGAAAACATAAAGAGGGGGTCTCTAAGAAGGTGGTTCTCATTCTTGGCTGCCTATCAGAATGATATTCACTTACACACACACACACACACACAGGTGCCCAGTTCAAACCTGTAGGATTTTGACCTAACAGGTCCAGAAGAGGGTACAGGAATTCATATTTTTATAAAGTGCACAGGTGGTTCTGATGCTCAACCAGGTTTGTGAACCATTATCTTAGGAGACCAAGGACCTACAACTTTGGTTTTTACTCATACTTTGTGCTCATGACTCTGGGTGCCAGTTCCAAATACTCTGCTCACTGCACCTGGAGCTCCTACATAGAACAGACGTCTGGAGAAGCGTCAAGGCCTTTATCAGCACTTGGAGCTGCCTGCACCTGATGAGTGAATGAGATACCAACACACTTTTTAATGTGACTGGGCTCACTCCCAATAGCACAAGGCAAGTGAGTCTAATTTTTAAAATGGTACTATGGGTTTTTTTTTTTTTTTTAAACCTATCTTCAAAAAATCTGACTATAAAACCAAACTATGTTAAGCAATATCAACCTTCTAAAGATTATTATAAAATGAGTCATGTGCCTTAGAAACTGACTGCTGAGACAAATAAAATGACAGACATTTCATAAAATCTCAGCCTTATGGGATAGAAAGAACTGTCAGAAAACTGGAACAAGACGGCAAACAAAATACACTTATTTATCTCCCTTCCTGCCCCCAATCCCATGAAATCACAGAAAGTGAGAGAGAAAGGTTCAAAAGCAGGGAACATGAATCTGCAAGTTTTAACTTCCTAATCTAAGACAAGTCTCAGAGGAAGGAGCGGAGAGAAAGAATAGAGAGAAAAAAAAAAACAAACAGTCAAAGAAGAAAAAAAATGTCCCTAGCTGAAGAAAGGTGTATCTTTGCAGTTTAAAGGTTTCAATGAGTAATCAGGGTAAACAGGAAGAAACTTACACCTGTCTAGACACACTATTGTAAGCTATCAGAGCATCAAAGGTGAAGAGAAATTTCTAGAACCTTTCTGAGAGACAAAAACAGTTCACTTGTAAAAGGAACAGAAATCAACACTAGAAACTAGGAGACAATGTAACCACGTCTTCAAAAATCTACCTGGTTATCATTACCCCAGAAAATGATTCTCGTGTGTACATAGGGAGGCATGGGCAAGTGTTTTCATAACAGTGTTATGAAATACTATTATGATTTCCTCTTAGAGTGAACCTGCATTAAAATGACAGAAACAGCAATATGCAAGGAAAATCTTGTCTATTTTTTGGCATTTGCTGAAAAATAAGAGATTCTAGGATTGCAACAAGTGTAAAACTCATATTCTTACTATTAAGAAAGGACTCACTCAGTGAACTAAGGTGAATTAAGATGGTTGAGGGACAGTTATTTTAGAACAGGTTGTTTTCAGGCTTCCATGAATTTTACAAGTTACCTAATTGTAAGTAAGCAATATTACAGTTATAAACTTTTTCTACCTATTCATTAAAATAAGTTTCTTAAGGACTTCTCTTGGTTAACTTTTACTATTTTTTCAAAAATTTAAAAAATTTTAAAAACCTACAATTCTGAATTTTTCTTCATTCAGAAAAACTTTTCTCACTTGTCTGAATTAGATCAATCTTTTCTACATTTTATTTATAACAGCTAATCAATATAGAAGAGCCACCATCTTTCAGCTTATTCCTGCAGAAACTAATAAACTTGTATTTCAACACTAGCAAATATCCAGTGGTCACCCTTAAATTTAATAACCTTTTAAATCTGACCTTTCAAAGTTCTTATCATTCCTCTTAAATTAAGGGTAGAATGACCTTAATCAATCAAAATTCTACAGAAAATAAAAAATAATTTTATTGAAATTCTGTAAACATAAATCAGTTTTGATTCCTTTATAAAGTGCACGTGTGTCCTGAATTTATTTCCTTATAACAGATTAGCACAGAAGAAATTTGGGTTATGAATCTTCTCTACCTGAAGCAGAAATTCCTTTCAGCTAAAAACAACCAAATGTCACATGAATTTTAGGTGACCACAAACATGGATCTAAGTATAAATGACACGAACATCAGGCGTTTGTGACTGGATTTTCCACTTGTTTCAGAAAGCATGAAAAAAACAGGTTAACAGGGAAGACTCGTTTAGTTTATTCCATCTGACTTTGTCAAGTCTAATCTTTTGAAAAAGAAGCAATATAACACTAGTAATGGCTTTATTTATTTACTCATTTGGCCACGCCATGCAGTTAACAGGATCTTAGTTCCCCAGCTAGGGACTGAACCCAGGCCCTGGCAGTGAAGACACTGAGTCGTAACCAACTGGATAGCCAGGAAATTCTCAATGGCTTTTTATGACACAAAGGAAGAACGTCATAATAAACAGATGAATGTTGTGCGTAAGTTCTACACCAACTCTAAGTCATTAAGTTTCAAATTAAATACTTATTCATCAATTACTACTAATAAAGCTCTGAATATATACAGCAATGAGAATACTAAAACCGTGTGCTTTTTGTTCAACTAAGAAGAGTCCTGCTGGGAAAACAACGTTTAAAGACCTGGGCAGTGCAGTTTTTTTTAAACGCAGAAAAGAGAGCAAATAGTACTCTTTCTTTTCTGAGGTTAGTGTCTTACACATCTCTCCCTTTCCTGAAGTACCTATGAAGTCCTTTGCATTGGATATTCCACAGATACTGAAAATAATCAAACGCTGTTTGGTACAAAAAGTGTTGGTCACAAGGCTATATGCATCACCTAAGTTTAAAGATAATTTAACCACATGGAAAAAGTGAGGGAAATAATGTCCACTATCTGTACTACTTCTTACTTGCAAATCTAAAGGATAATATATTCTGTACAGTGGTGGTTAAACATTTTAGCTTTAAATTAGAAATATTATAACTACAAATAGTTAACAAAAATTTTTAAAAACTCAGATATGGAAAAGGATATATATTATATATTCTCAAATATATACATATTCTCAAAGTAGCCATAATAACAAAAATGGAAATAACAACAAACATTTATATAGTCTGTAAGGCACTTTCACAAACAGTATTTGATTTTATTTTCACAACAACTTGATGAAATAGGTAGTTATTTCCTCTTGACAAATCAGAAACAAAAAAG
The DNA here is from genome assembly GCF_032405125.1 of Capricornis sumatraensis. Classification (NCBI taxonomy): domain Eukaryota; kingdom Metazoa; phylum Chordata; class Mammalia; order Artiodactyla; family Bovidae; genus Capricornis; species Capricornis sumatraensis. The sequence continues at coordinate 95,614,026 of NC_091076.1, forward strand.
TAGAAAGAACTTTAACACATAACCACATGTTCTGCCTACAAAACCTGTCACCATCCCACCATTCCTCATTGCCTTGTGTGTAAATAAATCCAATACACACTGGAAGAAAGCACGTTTCTTAAGAGCGGCTTTAGAGACATTTGGGGATAAGGTTATCGTGATAAAAATGACAAATGACTAAATAAGATAAAAATTCAGTAGCTAATGCATATGAAAAATCTGATAACTAATAAACTCGTAATTGTGGATTAGAGTATCAAGAAGCACTGATGGCGGACTGAGGTGAAAGATCAGTATAGCGGGGAGCAGTTTCCACAACATTTATATAATTTCTCTTGAAGTCACCGTCACTTTAGCACTTCTCCTAAGATTTCTTACAGCAAGGAGGACGAATGGATGAATGAAATGAGTATGTCCACCTACAAAGGCTCCAGCACTTATTTCCCACACTATCCAGTCCTTTGGCATTCTTGGGGTCTTTTGCTTTGTTTTTTAAAGTAGTAGTACTACTATCCTCCTTGCCACAGGGTCTCCAGGATTTTAAAGACGTTTAACACCTTCTCTAAAGTGGCCTCTTCCATTACCGCAGTCGTCCCCAACCTTTCTGGCACCAGGGACTGCTTTTGTAGAGGACAATTTTTCCACCAATGGGGGAGGGTTCAGGTGGTCCTGTGAGCGACAGGGAATGACAGATGGAGCTTCGCTCCCTTGAGCACCTCCTGCTCTGTGGCCCAGTTCCTAATGGACCATGAGCTGGTACCAGTCCCTGGCCCAGGGCGTGGGGGACCCTTGCATTATGGCATCCTTAAGTGAGAATAAAGTCAATTATGTTATGCAAGGGAATTAATTATGATTTATGGACAGAGTTTGATTCAGAATACATATTTACTAATATAAAAAATATTTACTAAGCAGCTACCATATTCTCAGTATCAAGACCTAGATACTGTGAGAGATTCAGAAATGAATAAGATAAGGGCTTCAAGTCTAGAACAAGGGTTGACAAACTTTTTCCACGAAGGGCTAGACAGTAAATATTTTAGGCTTTGTGGGCCATGTAGTTTCTGTTGCAGATACTTAATTCTGCCATTGCAGCATGAAAGCAGCTACAGAAAACACATAAATGAACAGGTGGGTCTGTGTTCCCAAAAACTTTATTTCTAAAAACTGACAGTTGGCTGGATATGGCCCGTGGACCATAGTTTACCGACCCTTGGTTTAAAACCATTGCTAGGGTATATCCAAACAAAACATACTCAACCTATTAGGCTTTTATTATTTCCTGCGTGAATTGTTACACAAGTTTCCCTCTCTTGTCTCATGTCGCCAACTTTACTCCCCTAAACACTCCATTCAACCCAGCTGCCACAGTGAGCTTATGTTTTAACACTATGCCACTGCTATTCTTAAAACTCTTCAGTGACTTACCACTACTCACAGAAAAGGCGTCCATACTTCTGAGCACAATATAAAAGGCTCTTTGTGCACCATCCCCTGCGTTGGCCTCCTGACTTATCCCCCACCATGTCTCTACCTACCCCCCTTCCCTACGTTTTATGCTGGAGCAATACTGAATTATCCTTAACACACCATGCTGTTGTGTCTCCGATCCTCTGCGTATGTTGTTCTTTCTGCCTAAAATGCCTGGCCCCACCAGGAAACACGTTCACCCAGAAATTCCTCTGTGAAAGCTCCTCTCACTTGATAAGCTGACCACACCTGACACCTTTTCACTTTCTTATTTTGCATGTACCTTCTATTACTGTATGTGGAGGATTAGACTGTGAGCTGCTCAAGGGGAGGAAATGGGTGCAATAACCCTTAGCACAGTGTCTGGCATAGAGTAGGCTAAATAAATCCATTGACTGAAGGTCAATAGAAGGTATCATAAATGATACATTACTATTAATATTAAAAAAAAAAAAAAAGCCCCATGGCCGTGTCATGGGCTTACTGGATCTCAGCTCTCCAACCAGGGACTGAACCTGGGCCATGGCAGTAAAAGCACCAAGTCCTAATCCCTGGACCACCAGGGAATTCCTGATACATTACTAGTTCACGAAGGAAGAGAACACATCATCCTTGAAAGGGAGAATCAGAAAATGTTTTGAAGAAAGTGGTGGTACATGAGTCAGGTATCAAAAAGGTAAGTAGGGACTTCCCTGGCAGTCCAGTGGTTAGGACTCTGTGCTTCCAGTGCGGGCGGTGTGGGTTCGATTTCTGGTCAGGGAACTAAGATTCCATATGCTTTGTGGCACAGCCAAAAATGAAAGAAGGAAAAGATAAGCAACACAGAGGGTAAAGATTCTCAGTAAAGTATAAAAAAAAAAAAAGCAACATCAGAGAAGTAGTAAAACACATTAATATCTGATGACTGGTAAATATTTCAGCTTGGCTGAAGTATATGAAGAATAACTGAGAACACACCAAGAAGGGCCAATTTAAGGTCATGTCTAAAAGGACCTTAAAGACCAGGCTAAGACATCTGTTCTAGATGCTGAAAGGTTCTGAAGAGTAGAATGCTATGAAACAGGAAGATTAATCAAACAGAAGATCAGTGGTGCAGTGAGATCTGAAAGATACTGTCAAGGTAGAACAGACAAAATCTGGCAAATAACTTGAGGTAAGACACAGCAGAGTGGTAGAAATCAAAGATAATCTTGGAATTCTAAGCCTAGGAAATTGGGATAAATAGGGAAGTAGGAGCAGGAAGGAAAGTAGTAAAAAAAAAAAAAAGTGAATTTGGTTTTGGAATATTAAATCTGAGACCTGATAAAACATCCAGGTATAAAACTGAAAGTGGGAGAAATATACTTTTAAAAGATCAGACATAAATCTGGGAGTCATCAAACTACAGGTGATAAGTAAAACCTGAGAAGGGATGACAAAGGATCAAATGCACTTTATCAAGCTTTACTTACCAAAATAAAAGTATCCTTTGTATGTATTTCTCCTAAAGCATCAATAACATTATTGTATTAATTTGCAAACACATCCATTTCCCTGTCTATTCTTTGTGGGAAGAGGTTGTGCTTCATTACCTTTGTGTCTTAATACTTTGAAAACAGCTTAATACTTTGAAAACAGCAAGCAGGTATTTAATATGTTGACTTAATGAAGCAGCCCCCATAATTCCAGCATGTAGGACATCCAACTTCCTATGACATGTTACAAGTCAACATAGCACAAGTTTTTAAACAATTCTTCAAAATCACCATCTTCACATATGTGCATCAAATGGGGGCAACCTAAGTTAAATGGGTCAGTAGTTTCCATGGGGCAGGTGCTACCATTATCTTTTTTTCCAACTACTCTGAAGACGTAGCAGTTGACAATTAATTAATACCTTTCATCATGTCTGTTCTCCATCGAAAGTCAGTCAGTATTAGTCTAGCCCTTGGAAGGCTTGAAAGAAAAGAGGAAGAATACTAGCACAGGACGTACAGGGCTGTAGACTCCTATCTGGCAGTGGATTTTACTGACCTTTATGTGTCTGTTCATAGCAGTGGACTGCGCTGCTCGCACCAGACCCTCCAGCTCAGCGCCGCTGAAGTTCTTGGTCTCTGCGGCCAGTTCTTTAATGTCTACGTCAGCAGAGAGTAACTGATGCCCTCTCATCCTTGCTGTGTGGATGTGAAGGATCTGTAATCGGCCCTTCTCATCTGGTAAGCCTGATAACATTGGAAATAAAATAGATAATTATAATCCTAATGCTTTTCTTATAGCCACTCAAGTATATAAATATCTGCTTTTCATGATATACAACTTCTCTAACAAATATTAAGGTATATGACTTTGCTCCTGCTAATGAACTCTAATTACAGCCCCCTACCCCAATCGGTGACAGAGCTATTTACCTATCTCCATTTTAACTTCCAGTCTTCCAGGTCGAAGGAGAGCCTCATCGATCAGATCTGGTCTGTTGGTCATTCCTGAGCACAGGTGTTAAAACAATACACAAATGATCAGAATTCAAAAATAAGATAAAATACCCTTTTAGCATATGCAAGAATAGTTGCAAGAATTTCCCTGACAAGCTAAGAGGACAATTTTATAAAAGTCAAATAGAAAAGCAATGATTTTCAAAAATATCATTTGTTCTTAACCTAAGAAAAATATCTGGGGACTTTGCCTTAGTATTTCACTACTGTTTACACCAGTGGAATATAAATGTAATGCAAGCATCCAATATTTAAAAAGAAAACTTTAGGTTCAAATGGGGTAGGTAAGCTGTCAAAGTGAGAGAGGGGCAATGTGAACATCTATCTCACTTCAAGATCCCTTCCCTTTTTTGTAGGCGAAAGGTTTTCAACCTTCATAAATAGTATAATTTGTGTTTTGTTTTCAAAGTCATCTTAAGAAGAACTTCAGTATATAGGGCAGTTAAAAATAAGTTATAATAGGGATGCATTATCTACCCTGGCCTGCACAGAACCTGAAGAACCTCTGAGGACCCTTGGGGCCCTACAGAAACCAATGTGAAAGCCACCACTTACACAGTGCTGCCTTTTTCATGTGTTAACTACAAGTTTAAAGCCATGAGTCACTAGAACTCATCTTTCATTTGTCTTCTTGGGACTTGTTATTGTTCAGTCGCTAAGCTGCATCCGACTCTTTATGACCCCATGTGCTGCATCACGCCAGGCTTCTCTGTCCCTCACTATGTCCCAGAGTTTGCCCAAGTTTGCCTAGAGTTTACCCAGAGTTTGTTTATTGTGGCTAGACATTAAAACAATGAAATTCTTCAATATCACTTGATTCTAATTTGGCAACACTGGCCAAAATGTTTGTATAAAATTGCGTATAAATTTTATATGTAATTACATATAAAAATTACACTCAAAATTACATATAAAATTACAAGCTACACAAATCTGAATTTAGAACCTGCGTATCTAATATTTTTGAAAGCACAGTACTTTATTTTTTTAATCAAGCAAACATACCAATGACTAAGATGTTGTTCAGTTGCTCTACACCATCAATTTTGGACAGCAGCTGGTTGACAACAGTGTCATGAACCCCTGTGCTACCAGCCATGCTCCCTCTCTGCTTGCAGATGGCATCAATTTCATCAAAGATGATGATGTGCAAACCACTGTTAGCACCAAGCTAGTAAGGGAAGAAATTACATTAAAGGTCATAATTTGAATATATTATCAAAAAAGGTAATCAAGAAAGCAAAACAAAGCTTTCACTCCATTTGACCAATAAATATAGCAAGTATAATCATGGCTGCTGCCCTCTCAGAGGTGGAACTGCAGTCTAAGAATTCTGCAAAATGAAAAGGCATTCCAGATCTCATATTTAACAGAAATAAAATGAAAACATACACTATATACTGATATAAGTGAATATCCATCATAACTAACTATTCATTCACACACATTTCTTACCTCATTCTTTGAAAGAACTCTCAAACATTTCTTAATTCCATGAATTTCAACTCCTTCCCATTTTCCCTGAGTTTTGGTGAGAGGATAGCCCCCAAAGCCGTAGGTTTAATGTTTATCATAGTATATAGCTAAAGAGGAACTCCACTCAGAGGTGGACTGGAAATTGGACAAATGGGAGAAGGTACTGAACTTGATTCATACTCAGTTATATCACATGAAAAGAGACTGCTTCTTCTGAACAATAAAGTGAGAAAAGTGAAAGTGAAGTCGCTCAGTCGTGTCCGACTCTTTGCAGCCCCATGGACTGTAGCCTACCAGGCTCCTCCCTCCGTGGGATTCTCTAGGCAAGAGTACTGGAGTGGGGTGCCATTTCCTTCTCCAGGGGATCTTCCCGACCCAGGGATCGAACCCTGGTCTCCTGAATTCCAGGAACACTTTAGCCTCTGAGCCACCCAATTTATCAAAAGAACACAGTCAAGCAGGTGCTGTTTCCTCTAGATCGTGATTTCTGTTTTATTTTGTTGCATATAAAGTCATAATGAAAAAGAAATCGGTTTATATATTTTGAACTTCTAATAGATGCAGATACTTTTAAATGCCAACAGTGATTAGGTTACATTATCATGAACCTTCTAGCAATTTATATTTAAGTAATTAACTCTCGTGTCAGGAACCAAAGGCAAAAGTGCACTGTACAGACTTTTTTTAAAAAAGAAAAACCACTAGGGATTAGTAAAACAGACAGGTGAAAACACACATAACCTAAATATAACAACTCATGGACAAAATCAATGATGGCCACAACGAGATTCAAGATTAGATATGACTGGTATTCACTAAACCTCTAGTAAGGATATCATTTTTTAATAGACAAAATTTTGATTATGAAAGTATTAGATGTTAACTGAGCAAAAGTTATAAAACAAGTAGAAATAAGTTAAAAATAAATTATCAACATATCACTTAAAGATAAATGCTGTTAACATTCTTCAGATTTGTTTTAAATTTATCTTAATTAAAAAATTGGAAACTCATTACATCTTTAATTTGCTTGAACATTAACTGTTTCTTTTTTAAAAATCTAAATTTATTATTTTTGGTTCTACTTGCAAAATACATGATCACTATAAAAAATTGGAAAAATACCAAAAAATGTAAAGAAATCACCATCATCCAAAATCAACTAGCAAGAAATAAGTGATATTAATTTGGTACTGCGTAAAAGTTTGCATTCCTTTTTTCAGTTCAGATATCAGTATTTTAAGCTTTTTCCCATGCCTATAAGTATACATTATAATTTTTATATTACAATGTATACAGCTATACATTATAATTTTTAATGCCCCATAATATTTGATCATTATGATTGGTTTCATAATTTAATTCCTCTATTCCACATTAATTCTTTACTGTCACAGACTTAGTAATTTCTAAGTTTTTAGCATTATAAAAGCTGTTGCAATGAACATTTTTATATTGAAGTCTCTGACAATACTTCATGAAGGCAAATTGTTAAAAGGTGTGTTGAGTATTTTAATGCTCTTGAAATAGGCTTTCAAATCTTTTCCAGAGAGGTTTTATCATTCTATAATAATCCTACCACAGTATATAACACTGCCTACCTTGATATATCTCCACAAGTAAAAAGTAGTTCCCAAATTGACAGATGAATAATGGCATTTGTCAATCATTTTTAATTGGCACTTGTCTAATTATTGATGAGGTTGGTACTTTTTAAAATCATATATATATTTTTTTACCATTGTCAACTTTTCTCTTATTACTTGTTCATGTCCTCGGTACATTTTTCTGTTGGGATTTAATAATTTTAATCAATTTATTAAAATTCTTTATACATTAAGGGTATTATTATATTTGTTATACATATTTTATCCCAATTTGCCATCTGGCTTTTAATTTTACTTATGGTATATTTTGGCTTCCCTGATAGCTCAGTTGGTAAAGAATCCACCTGCAATGCAGGAGACTCTGGTTTGATTCCTGGGTCAGGAAGATCCCCTGGAGAAGGGAAAGACCACCCACTCCAGTATTCTGGCCTAGAGAATTCCATGGACTGTATAGTTCATGGGGTAGCAAAGACTTGGACATGACTGAACAACTTTCACTCATGGTATATATTTGGTAAATGGAAGGGTTTTCAAAAATGTATTTTTACTATTTAAGCAGCCAACATTATCAATTTTTATTTTTATGATGTTTTCTGTTACTTTTATCTTTAAAATCTTCCCTTATTACAGACACTGGTAGTCACCTACATTTTATTCTCTTGCAAATTTTTACTTTACGTATAATTCTTTAATCTATCTGAAGTTTAATTTTTATATATAATACAAACCAGGTGGTTCAGTGGTAAAGAATCTGCCTGCCGATGCAAGAGATGCAGGTTCGATCCCTGGGTTGGGAAGCTTCCCTGGAGAAGGACATGACAACCCACTCCAATATTCTCGGTTGGAAAATCCCATGGACAGCAGAGCCTGGCGGGCTACAGTCCATGGAGTCACAAGAGTCGCACATGACTTAGTGACTGAGCACACACACACTAAGAATCCAAGTAATTCTTCAAATATTAGGCTGATCCAAAATTGTTGACTCAATAATCCTTTCTTCATCAAGACACTATTTCTATCAGGCTTTATATTTTTACATATGATAGGTATTTGCAGCCTATACTATGGACAGTAGCAGCTGGGGCAAGCTCTTTCTCTCCATACCTTTTTCTTCTTTATTATAACTGTCTTGGTTACTTTCAACCACGTTTCCTGCCCCATGATTATTAGAATCCTTCTACTAGAGTAAAAATACGTTCTCCAATTAAAAACAAGCAAAAAGCCAAGTTTTGACTGAAATTGGATTTAATCTCTAAATTAGTTTAGGAGGTACTGACATGTTTATTCAGTTCTAAATATCTCTCTCCAACTATTTAAGGCTTTTATGTCTCCCAATAAAGTTTTGTACTTTTTATCATATAGATTTCTTTTTAAAGATTCCTATTTATGGTTTTTGGCAATCATGAATGGGATTTTCACATTACATTTCAGAAACAGTATATATGTAGAAATGATAATAATTTTTTGTATTTATTTTATATCTGACTACTTTACTCTCTTATTTATGCTTTTTTTAGTTGATTTTTTTGAATGTTCTATGTAGACGATCATATTATCTACAAGCACAACTTTGTGCCCTCTTACATAACAGGTATTGCTGTGGGGTATGAGAAATTATTCCTGAACAAAGGCAAACAGAAGGAGAAAGAGAGGAACTAACAGATAAGAATTCAGACGCATGCAGGGCCACTTGAGCAGAAGGCTAAGGGGGAAATCCAGGCCCTATAAATGGGATAATTAAATTTACCCAACATGAGAAACAATAGTTACAGTACTATCACAATAGGGACTAAAATCCAGAAACAGGCCTTTCTAATGAAAGAGAAGATCAAACACACACCCACACATGCACACACACAACTGCAAAAGCAGAATGCTCTTTATACAAGATGATTTTAATCCTGACTTTAGGATGGAAAAGGAGAAATACGCAGTTGGAAGGTCAGCGAGAAACACTGGAATGCAAATGAGGTGAACAGACTCTTTAATAGACTTTTGGTGACAGGAGTAGTGATGACTAAAAAACAAAAGTCTTAGGATTGCTTACTGCCTGCAAGTGGAGAGGGAAGTAACAGCAAACGTAATAAATTACCTGTGATTACGATATGAAAGCTTCAGAAGGGAAAAAAATTCTTTTTTAAGTTTCTACCATGAGAAGACTGAACTGTTAACAGGACATCTAGTTAGAGACATCCTCCAGACAACAAGATATAAACTGAACAAAAGAGGACAGAAAGATAGATGTGAAAGTCATCTACAAACGGCAGAGTATAGAAGCAAATGAGATTCTGTAAGGAGATGAATCATATAATTAAGCTGGAGGAATATAAAAGCCAGACAGATTCTGGGCTACAGTACCAGAAGATGATTCCAATAAAGTCAACCCAAAGAAAACAGGATCAGGAAAACATGACAAAGATGAAAGATGAAGTGCTGTGTCAGAAGCAGGAAGAAAAATGGTTCTAAAAATGACCTGAAGGAAATTGGAAAGGATCTAAAACACACCTGAATATATACTTTAAAAAAATAAAAACCAGATAAAACATAGTATGATCAAGCAGTTCCACTCCTGGGTTTACAGTAGCTCTGCTCGTAATTGCCCCAAACTAGAATCAACCCAAATGCTCTTTAGCGGGTGAGTGGATAAACAAACTATGGTATATCCACAGGATGGAATATTCCTCAAGAGTATAAAAGGATGTTTGATACACGTGACGACTAAGATGAAAGCTCAGAGGCAACATGCTGAGTGGAAGAAGCCATTCTCAGAAGGTTACATACTATGGTCCCATTTATATGACACTCGAAAAGACAAAAGTATAGGGATAGACAACGGATCAGTAGTTACCAAGAGTTATTGGCAAAGGGACAGCACAGGGGAGTTCTGAGAGGTGATGTAAATGCTCTGCATCTAGATTTTGGTGATTGTTACATGAAACTATACACGTCAAAATTTGTAAAAGGGTACACACTGAAATTCAGAAAAGTTAGTTTTACTTCATAATAATAAATAAAAAATATAACATCTTATCACACATTCTATTATTCATTATTTGGAATACTGTTCATTCTTTAATGCATTCTTCTGCAAGATGACAGTCATGTGTTCATCAAGGTTTTCAAAATTTAACTAAGGTTCATTATATTTTTTTTCCAGAATATAACTTACAAATTGTTCTCCTTCCACAATGTTTTAAAACTAAAGTCTGAAAAAATAACTTAATGTCTCAGTTATTGCCATATTTATTAACAGATATCTAAAGATAAATGATAGCTTGTTGCTTAAAAAAAACTTCAACACCAAAACCTATTCACCTTTCTATCTGTAGAGAAGATAGAGAATGAAGAATTGAAACTACAATCTTAGCTTTGCCAAAAAATTCTAGACAGTACAGTATTAATTCTTGCTGTCTTCAATAAAAAACAAGGACACTCCTGTCTGTGACTGAAAAGCTGTGAGATTTTATGCTATTTTTTTAAAGACACCTTTATTCAAGGTTGTCTGTCAATACAGCATAAAACAAAAAGCTGTTATAATGTATGAATTTTGCTGTCAATGAGCCTTATGTTACCACTGGAATCATGACTTCCTTCTCAGTCCAACCTCAAAAATCATCTGTATGGAAGGGAAGCCAGAAACAATAAGAACACTGTGCTTGATTTAATGATCACAGGAGCAATCTTCCCTAAACATAATTCAGTACAATTCTGACCTTTTCAGAACCTTGCTAATCTTGAGACTTGTCATCAGGTCCCTTCCCCCAACCTAGGGAGTACAATAACATCAATTTCTACAGGTGCGTTATTTAAATAAAGGCAAGTTCTTATTGTAATAAATTAGGAATTGGGTAAGGAAGATGTCAAGATTAATGTTCACAGATTAATATAGCTGAATCATCAATAAACCCTTTACCAAAAAGTTTAAAGTTCCATAATCCAATCCTCTTCAATTCACTGACTTTTAGCTCTGTTCTTATGTGCAAAGTCTTCCCCCACAGAAATAGCTGATGCCACTGAGCCCCTGGCAACAGCCTTGGAAAATGGCTGTTCTATATTTAGCTAGTTTGACCTATATGCAAGTGTTCTTCTTTGTCAGCCTGGACTGTCCAGAATCACAGAGGTGATGCTTTTCTTCATTATGTAACACATATATACTCTCCATGGGGCCATTAGCTGAATACACCAAGCCATTTCTGGGTGTAAGAATTGAGGAAAGTATATCAGAAAAACCTAGCTATGATTAATACCTACCTAGAAATTCTTTGCCAACTCAGTTTTATTATTAAATGTCATATTTAAACTGTCTGCAAGTTTCAAATCAGCAACAAAGATACCTATGCAGCCATGTAGAAACTATCACAACAGATCTTATAAAATGCTTCTCACCTGCACCTGATGTTTAATCCTCAGTATACCATTAGGGTCCATTAGAAACACAATTTTGGTTTTTAATTTTCTTTGTTAAGCAGTATTAATATTTATAAAAATTGGTATCGCATGATGTTTTTTCCCTAGAAGTCTGCTACAGGAACAAAAAGGGGGAATTTTTTTTTTTTTTTGGCTATGCTCCATGGCATGTAGAATCTTAGTTCTCCAATCAGTTATTGAATCTGTACCCCATGCTCTGGAAGTGCAGAGTCTTAACCAGTGGACCACCAGAGAAGTTTCAGAAATTATTTTTTTTTTAAATAGAATAGAACTCATTCTGGGAACTCCCTGGTGGTCCGGCGGTTGGGACACTGCACTCACCGGGCCCAGGTGAGATCCCTGGATAGGCGAACTAGGATCCCACAAGCTATGCAGCATGGTCAAAATAAAATAAAATTCATTCTATCTTGCAATTACTGTATGGGTCCATTGGATCTTTTTATAAATCTAAGATATATTATACTATTTCAACATTCTAGAAATTATGTCATCATTACTCGTCAATTAGTCCTATAAAAAAATGAAAGAATGATGGTATTTCTCTGAAGGATGATGCAAGAGTAAAATAAATATCGGATGACATCAACTTTCAGCATTTTTACTGTGTTGCCCAAAGTATAATATCTGCTTTCAGAAAGGTATAAAAGAAGTCTAGACACCATCCACTATCTTTGTTGCATGATTTTAGCTTTAACTGAACACAGTTCAGATTTTTTTATTTTATGGCTGTAATGGCAAAGAAAAGAAAATCAACAGAGGAAAACATTCTGCAATTATTGGATGAATCTAAAGATGAATACAAAGAGTGAGACAGCAGCACCGGAGATACTACTGAAGATGATGAAATGGATCACTCTAAGTAAAATCTGACTATGTGCCTTTAGATGACGGTATGCTAACAGACTGTCTCAAACTCAAGGATGAATAAGACAACAGATGCTGAAGGCAGGTATTACAAAATAATAAGAAGAAATAGATGATGTAGACATTAAAAAATTAGACTGGCCATTAGAAAGCTGTATACAAACCTAAAAATAAAAATATTTTGCAGTTACAGAGTGTCTGATGGCCATCCTCTTTTCAACAAAATTATAAGCCAAATTAAAAAAAGAATTCTTCAAGTATTGTCTTGATGACACTTGACAAGTAGAAGAACCAGAAATAATGATAAACTATAATCTATGAGAGATGTCATTTGAAATTTACAATCAGTGTACAAGTTCATGCATGACAACTGATGAACAGTTACATTTAGAGGGTCCTGCCCATTTTGGATATACATTAGTATCTATTGATCAGTCAACAGATGTCTTCAAAATCAAGAAAATATGGGATAAAAATTTGGTTTTCTATATTTAAGCTCTTATTAAATAGTTTAATAGTCTCTGCTTCCCTTTATTTTTATGTTTTTAAATGATCTGTAAATCAACTTACAAGAAATTTTTAAAAAGGAGTTCTTTCAATCCAGATAGTAAATGGTAATGACTATTTTTCGTGGTATTCTGAGCTGTACAAAGATATTTGAAGCAAAAAATATTGTAGTATTAGGGATGAAATCCCTCGTGGCTCAGACGGTAAAGAATCTGAATGCAATGTGGGAGACCTGGGTTTGATCCCTGGGTAAGGAAGATCCCCTGGAGAAGGGCATGGCAACCCACTCAAGTATTCTTGTCTGGAGAATTCCATGGACAGAGGAGCCTGGTGGGCTATGGTCCATGGGGTCGCAAAGAGTCGGACATGACTGAGCAACTGACACAAGGACACAAGGGATGAATTTAACACTGAATTGGCTCCGGGACTGTCCGAAGAGTTGAGATCAGTCATTAGACTTGCAGTAATATACTAGGACCCAACGCAGCTGAGACAGCTAGAGACCTGAATATGAACAAGAACTTATTGGAATGCAGGGGAGAAAACCACCTTGGGTAAAACTGAAATGATTAAACACCCAACAAGTAGATTTGAAGCAGTAGAAGGGCTGTTATAAAGGCAATGTTTAAAACATTTTTACCACCAACAAAAATTAGAAAAAGTAGAAAATGACAGGGTTTAATAGTACTAGATTAAAAAAAAATTGATGTTATGTTTCTGGTGTTATTCATATTGGTCCACGTACATCTGCTATTTATTTTAATGTCTAAGATGATATTCTATTTCCTACTGGGAAGAATCAAGACGTCTCTACTTTTCCCCCAGCTGCATACAGTACAACCAACATTCTGATACCTGTCATTTTGTGCATAAGTGCAAGAGTATTTCTGTAGGGTAGCTGTCTTGAAGTAGAGCACTCATGGGTCATGGGGTTTGTGCATTTTCATTGTTATAAGACGCTGTCAAATTAATCTATAAGCTATTACCCACTGTATATCTAATTTATACTATGACTAGTAATGTATATGAAGTCCTATTTCTCTACAACCTCATCAACTTTTGGCATTATTAGCCTTTGTAAATTTTATCAGGTTGTTAATAAGGTGATTTTTCTTTAATTATGCTTTTTCCTGAGCATTGTTTCATTTGCTTATCTTCAGTTGGGTTCTTCCTCTGAGAAATTGCCATTTCATATCCTCTGCCAGTTTTTTAAATTGTGGTGTTTGTTTTTTTCTTACCTCTTCAGTTCAGTTCAGTTCAGTCACTCAAGTCATGTCCGACTCTTTGCGACCCCATGAATCACAGCATGTCAGGCCTCCCTGTCCATCACCAACTCCCGGAGTTCAGTCAAACTCACGTCCAATGAGTCAGTGATGCCATCCAGCCATCTCATCCTCTGTCGTCCCCTTCTCCTCCTGCCCCCAATCCCTCCCAGCATGAGAGTCTTTTCCAATGAGTCAACTCTTCACACGAGGTGGCCAAAGTATTGGAGTTTCAGCTTCAGCATCAGTCCTTCCAATGAACACCCAAAACTGATCTCCTTTAGGATGGACTGGTTGGATCGCCTTACAGTCCAAGGGACTCTCAAGAGTCTTCTCCAACACCACAGTTCAAAAGTATCAATTCTTTGGCACTCAGCCTTCTTCACAGTCCAACTCTCGCATCCATATATGACCACTGGAAAAACCGATCTGTTGTTCCATGTCCAGTTCTAACTGTTGCTTCCTGACCTGCATATAGGTTTCTCAAGAGGCAGGTCAGGTGGTCTGGTATTCCCATCTCTTTCAGAATTTTCCAGTTTATTGTGATCCGCACAGTTAAAGGCTTTGGCATAGTCAATAAAGCAGAAAGAGATGTTTTTCTGGAACTCTCTTGCTTTTTCCATGATCCAGCGGATGTTGGCAATTGGATCTCTGCTTCCTCTGCCTCCTCTAAATCCAGCTTGAACATCTGGAAGTTCACGGTTCACGTACTGCTGAAGCCTGGCTTGGAGAATTTTGAGCATTACTTTACTAGCATGTGAGATGAGTGCAATTTGTGTGGTAGTTTGAGCATTCTTTGGCATTGCCTTTCTTTGGGATTAGAATGAAAACTGACCTTTTCCAGTCCTGTGGCCACTGCTGAGTTTTTCAAATTTGCTGGCATATTGAGTGCAGCACTTTCACAGCATCATCTTTCAGGATTTGAAACAGCTCCACTGGAATTCCATCACCTCCACTAGCTTTGTTCATAGTGATGCTTTCTAAGACCCACTTGACTTCTCACTCCAGGATGTCTAGCTCTAGGTCAGTGATCACACTATTGAGATTATCTGGGTCATGAAGCTTTTTTTTGTAGTTCTTCTGTGTATTCTTGCCACCTCTTCTTAATATCTTCTGCTTCTGTTAGGTCCAGACCATTTCTGTCCTTTATTGTGCCTGTCTTTGCATGAAATGTTCCCTTGGTATCTCTTAATTTTCTTGAAGAGATCTCTAGTCTTTCCCATTCTGTTGTTTTCCTCTATTTCTTTGCATCGATCTCTGAGGAAGGCTTTCTTATCTCTCCTTGCTATTCTTCGGAACTCTGTATTCAGATGCTTAGATCTTTCCTTTTCTCCTTTGCTTTTCACCTCTCTTCTTTTCACAGCTATTTGTAAGGCCTCCTGAGACAGCCTTGTTGCTTTTTTGCATTTCTTTTCCATGGGGATGGTGTTAATCCCTGTCTCCTGTACAATGTCAGGAACCTCTGTCCATAGTTCATCAGGCACTCTATCAGATCTAGTCCCTTAAATCTATTTCTCACTGCCACTGTATAATCATAAGGGATTTGGTTTAGGTTATACCTGAATGGTCTAGTGGTTTTCCCCACTTTCTTCAATTTCAGTCTGAATCTGGCAATAAGGAGTTCATGATCTGAGCCACAGTCAGCTCCCGGTCTTGTTTTTGCTGACTGTATAGAGCCTCTTGCTTCTTATATAGGAGTTATTACAGAGAATTCATTATAGAAGATGCCAATTGTTTGTGGATTATATGGACTTTAAATATCTTCTCTAGTTTGAGACATCTGTATTTTGTTTAATTTGACAAAGAATTTTCTTTATATTAATGTAACCAAATTAACATTTTTCCCATATCTTTGATTTCTCTGTATTAAAGAAATTCATTCCTAGCCTCAATTCTTAAAGCTTTTCCCTATTCTTCTAAAACTTTTCTTTTGTAACTTTTAATTTTGTTTTTTGCAAATCCATTTTGTAATTTTGTATGAAGTGAGATAAGGACTACACTTTATCTTTCTCCAGAAAGACAATGATCTCAGTCCCATTTACGGAACAGTATATTATATCCCCTCTGATCTGTATAGCCACTTTTCACATAATAAGTTCCTCCTATGTTCCTCAGTTTCTTTGGTCTGTTTTTACATGCATATATAAAACTGTTTCAATTAGTGGGCTTCCCTGGTGGCTCAGTGGTAAAGAATCCACCTGTCAATGCAGGATACACGGTTCAATCTCTGGTCCAGGAAGACCCCTGGTGTGGAGGAACTAAGCCTGTGCATCACAACTACTGAGCCCGTGCTCTAGGGCCCAGGAATCGCAGCTACTGAAGCCTATATGCCTAGAGCCCATGCTCCACAACTAGAGAAGCCACTGCGATGGGAGCCACGCACTGCAACCCGAGCAGCCCCACATCACTGCAACCCGAGAAAAGCCCGTGAAGCAACAAAGACCCAGCACAGCCCTCCCCCAAAAGAAAAATGTGGGAAAAAAGAACTTGTTTCAATTACTACAGCGTTCCAGTAAGTTTTGATACCTGAATAAGTAAGTTTTCACTATTCTCCAAAATTTCCATGACACTTCAAGCATCCAAATAAAAAAGTTGTTAAATTCCAAAAAATTCATGTTACACTCGATTGGAAAAGCACTTACAGATTAATATGGGCAGAACTGTCATTTTTATGATGTTAGGATTCCCATATGAACACGTTCTATCTTACCATTTATTAGCTCTTGAAAATTCAAAACTGCTTATAATTTTCTCCTTTATTTTTCCTGTTAAAACAGATTTAATCCTAGTTACCTTACCATTCTGACTGCTGTTGGAAGTTAAATCTTTTTTTAAAGTTACATTTTCAGTGTCTTCACACTTTGAGTCATGTTATTCCCTTCCTGCTTGTAAAGTATTTGAGTTTTATTTATTCCTTCCTCAGCTCCCCCTCATGCCTTGAAGAGCTTGAGAACTATATACAATTTTCATATAAACATATGACTTAAGTTTTATGTTAATTAACATTAGCATCTTCTTCCCAAATAATACAAGGATCTTATATAAATTCAACCCACTTACCACATGGTTTGTTCTGTATTTTAGTTCTACCCTTAAATAATGGTATGATACTGATCATCATTATCATTTTGTACACTGAAAGCTTATTAAATTTACCTCTTTTAAACCTTTTTATTGTGAAATATGGCATACCCAGAGGGAAAGTTCCCCAAATGTGTATGTATGTCTGAAGGAATTGTCACAAAATGAGCATCCATGTAAACTTAACGGGAACTAGAATAGTGCCAGCATCCTGGCAGTGTCTCCTTACAACCATTCCCCAACACCCCTCACCCATCATGCCTCAAAGGCACCACAATCTGATTTTTATGGTAACTATTTCTCTCCTTTATAGTTTTACCAACTAAGGAACATGTATCATTAAACACCATACTTTAGTGGAGCTTTATATAAATGAAATCATACAGCACAGATGATCCTTTCTTGTCTGATTTCTTTTGCTCAACATTCATTTGTGATATCTACAAATATGAATAGCTATGTGTACAGCCAGGCTTCCCTGGTAGCTCAGCTGGTAAAGAATCCGCCTGCAATGCAGGAGACCCTGGATCGATTCCTGGGTTGGGAAGATCCACTGGAGAAGGGACAGGCTACCCACTCCAGCATTTTTGGGTCTCCCTGGTTGGCTCAGCTGGTAAAGAATCTGCAATGTGGGAGACCTGGGTTCGATCCCTGGATTGAGAAGATACCTAAAAAGGGAATGGCTATACCCACTCCAGTATTCTGGCCTGGAGAATTCCATGGACTATATAGTCCATAGGTTGCCATAGTCTGTTTACTTTTATTATAATACAGTAATTTACTGTGTATTTATATGACTGTGAATTCTAGGTTGACAAGTTACTCTCTTAAAAAAAGGCATTTAACTGATTTCTGATTTTCATCGTTTCCGTTGAGAAGAATAAGTGTGAAAGTGAAACTCACTCAGTCATGTCCGAATCTTTGCAATCCCATGGACTATACAGTCCATGGAATTCTCCAGGCCAGAAGACTGCAGTGGTAGCCATTCTCCAGGGGATTGTCCCAACCCAGGAATCGAACCCAGGTCTCCTGCACTGCAGGCAGGTTCTTTACCAGCTAAGTCACTGAGAAGACAAATGGCAGCTATTTGTGCTTATTGAAAAATAATTCACTTTTTTCCTCTAGTTGTTTTTAAGATTTCTCTCTCTCTTTTTTTTTTTCAGCTGTTTAATAATGATTATCTATATATGCAGAGTCGGACATGACTGAGCAACTTCACTTTCACTTTTCACTTTCTGGCACTGGAGAAGGAAATGGCAACCCACTCCTGTGTTCTTGCCTGGAGAATCCCAGAGACGGGGGAGCCTGGTGGGCTGCTGTCTATGGGGTTGCACAGAGTCGGACACGACTGAAGCGACTTAGCCGCAGCAGCTTACATGCAGAATTCTTTGGTATTTCTCTTGCTTGAGGTTCATATTACTTCTGGAATCCATGGACTGATGTTCTTCATCAGTTTTAGAAAATTCTAAACTTCTTTTTCTTCAAATACTGCTTTTGCTCTGTTCTCTTTCTCCTGACTTTTTGGAAATTTAAATATGTGCACTAGACCTTGTCTTGGTTTTATCTCTATTGCCTTTCATCCTTTGTTTCTGGTTATTTTTGTTTAATATCTTTTGGTTCACTAATTTTCTCTTTGGATGTGTCTAATCTGTTGCTTCAATGTGAGTTAATTTACTTTCTCATTCTCAGCATTTCCACTTGATTTTTTTTTTAACATTTTCCAATGCTCTGCCAAAATTTTCAATCTTTTTTCTCTTTGAGCGTGATAAGTATACTTATTTTAAAATACTATATCTGAGAATTCTAATATCTGGAGGCCCAATTTCTATCATCTTTTGTTTTTCTTTGTGTGTGTTTATGTCTTTGTGTATCTGATTCCTTTTCATTATAAGCCAGGCACTGCATTTGCAAACTACAGAAGCAGTTTATGACCTTGCATGACACTACCTTCCTCCAGGAAGGATGTACAATTCTGCCAAATGCTGGGGTCACTAGTCGTTTAGGAACCCTCAGCCTAGTTTTAGAGAATGACACAATTCAAAGCTTATCTGTAGCCTCTGTAAGAACATGTCTACTTCTGATTAACATTTGCTTCTATGGTGTAGCCTTTCATGGTCCCAACTCAAAAGTGAGCAGGTTCATCAAGAGTCCCCTCTTTGTGGGCCATGGGCTCTAATCTCTTTCCCCCTTACATTCACTCACTAGCCAGTCAAAAGGGTTACGGAGCTGTTTAGCAACTTTCTCCAGAATTGGCTAATTTCTCCAGGGGAACAGTGGCCCCATACACTGGGACCTTTTGCCCCTGGGCCTCCATTCTCCCCATAGACCTTGTATGCTCTTGTTGCCTCCAAGCAAAAAAATAAGTAAATAAAACTTTCCGTTGAGCCTTTCCGGTAGTCTTCAGTGGCAGGCACAATTTAAATTACCTACTCTGCAACTACCAGAAGTTAAAGTTCCAAATTTTATCTACATTTTCACCAATTTCATTGCTCACCATTGTTTCTAGTTCCACTCCTTCTGGGTTCAGGATTTTTCAGTCTCAAGTATATCCTGCTTCACATTCTTCCAACAAGCTTCTGTGACTAGTTGGAAGCTTCTGATAGTTAATTCTATTAGACTTTATCTGAAAAAATACCTTCATTCTATCTTACTCCTGAATGAGAATTAAACTGGGTATAACATTTTAAGTTGACAGTTATTTTCACTTAGCTCTGTGAAGATATCTTTCCACTGTTTTCTGATCTCTCTTGCTATTGTTAAAAACTTTACTGTCAACATGATGGATATCTCTTTGGATGTCATCATTTCTTCATTGCTAATACTAAGACGTTTCTCTTTTTTCTTTGGCATTCTCCAGTTTCACTACAATGCATCTACATATAAGTTAATTTCTACTTATCCCATTTGAACTCATGGTGCTACATGAATTTAAGTATTTCTAAATCTAAGTTTTTAAAAATCAATTCTAGAATGTTTTCAGCCATTCTATTTTTGAATATTGCCTCTATACTATTCTATTTGGGTTTCTTATTTTAATTCTGTTATCTTAATTTCTCTTTCATACTTTCCATCTCTGTATCTCTCTGTGCCACATTCTGGGTGATTTCTTTAGATTTATTCTTCTGTTTATCACTTCTCTCTTCAGCTGAAGCTACTGCTTATGCTGAACCTAATTGCTGAGTTTTAAATTTTGATGATGATGTTTCTATTTATTGGAGATATTTTAGCTTTCTCTGTGAGAAGCTCCTGTGGCCTGGGCTTGGTGGAGGACCCTTTGGGGTATTCTTTTATCTAACAACTCTATGTGGGATCGTTAATCCAGGATTCATTTTAAAATTAACTTCCCAATTTGGGGACCTCAAAGTATACTGGTGGTGTGCATATGTATGTCTTTCCCCCGCCACCTCCTAAGCATGAGCCAAAGACCCATGGTTTAGAACTGCCATGTGAGATTCCTTAGCTTCCACTCTAGAACCCAGGCAAACAGTTGAACAATTCTGTCATTTCTCTGTGTTGGTAGGGAAATAATTTCTAGTCATTTCTCTTCACTGATGATACAGTCACTTTGGAGGTTCCAGTTCCTAGTCCACATCTTAAGCAAGTTTAAGGGCTCATTTTATGCCCCCTTGTTGTTGTTCAGTCGCCCAGTCATGTCTAACTCTTTTGCAACCCATGAACTGCAGCATGCCAGGCCTCGCTGTCCTTCACCATCTCCCAAAGTTTGCCCAAGTTCATGTCCAATGCACCAGTGATGCCATCTAACCACTTCATTCCCTGATGCCCTCATCTTCTGCCTTCAATATTTTCCAGTGTCAGGGATTTTGCCAGTGAGTCAGCTAGTGGATGCTAAAACTCAAAGGGACACATTACCAGAACCAAAAAAGGAAGCTCATTATCTTTAGCACTTTAATTTCCAGTTTTCTTTTAATTTCTGAAGACATTTCTTTCTCGAGAGCTCAACTGTTCTTCTGAAAATATTTTAATTATGTTTTACCCAGCATTTGAAGATTTTTGTATGTTTTCATGCTTCCTAGTCTACTGTATTTCCAGAACCAGAAATCTCATGACATTGTTTTTCAGCTTTTCTTTAATGAAACAAATATGTTAATACTAGTATATTAATCAAGGTTTTCCAGAGAAACAGAATCAATAGATCTATAGATGTGTTCTATCTGTTCTACTGGTACTTAAAAAAATATATTTATTCTAGACCTAGATTTATATCTTTTTACCTATCTAGAGATTAATTATAAGGAACTTGTTAACAGAAGTATGGGAACTGACAAGTCTTACTATCTGTACTGGGTGAGCTGGAGACACAAGAGAGCCTGGTGTGGCTCTCTCATCCAAAGGCCTGCAAACTTGAGAGCCAGGAAGAGTGGGTGTTTCAGTTTGAGTCTGAAGGCAGAAAAAAACTGATGTCCCAGCTCAGGGTAGTCAGGCAGAAGGAAATTCCCTCTTACTCAAGTGAGGGTAAGCCTTTTTCTTCTTTTCAGGTCTTCAACTGATGGCATATTAGCAAGGACAACTGTGTTACTCAGTCTACAGATTCGAATGGTAAACACAACTCAACCAAAACAACGTTTAACTGATGTCTGGGCACCCTAGGGCCCAGAAAACTAACATAAAATTAGCCATCCCAATTAGTAAACTCTGGTTTTATTTTTAGTTAATTTTTTTTTCCTAAGACCCAAATCAAATTTTCCTTTGTGACCTAACAGCTTATACCTGTCACTCTACAGCTGAGTTGGGTCAGTGGTGAGTAAACTAGCTTTCTGCACAAGAACTTTACACATACATAATTCTATAAGTCTCTTTATGGATTTAACTTTTCTCTTTTATGATAAATGAGTTCAAGATTCTAGAAGTAATGTGGAAGAAAAGTGTCACTTAAAAAGATATTCATGATATGTTTTTGCAAAACTTTTGGTTTATATCACCATCCATCTTTGTATTCTGAACATGTGGATACTGACATCTGCTCACAACATGTAAATCTCCCGTAATCCCAGTTCAGTGACATAACTCGGTTCTAAATAAATTTTACTTGCAATTTCTTCAAACTGTAAATTATGACAACACGTTTTCCATCAGAACTTTGGGTTTCAATCGTCATATAAATGACAACAAACTTTTACTAAATTATATTAGCATTACCCTTCTTTGCTCCTCTTCAGCATCAGCAAAGAGTTTACGAATGTTAGCCTCTGACTCTCCCACATATTTGTTGAGAATTTCCGGCCCGTTGACCACTTTAGGCTCTCTTGCATTCAACATCTTGCCAATCTGTCGAGCCAACAGAGTCTTACCGCAACCTGGAGGCCCGTATAACAGGATGCCTTTAACATGTTTGCAGCCTAAAAGGAAAAGAGAACAGTCTTACATCAACTAAGTAAGACATCAAAATTTCCTGTCTTCATATGCATGTTAGGAAAAATACAGCAATCGCATTAACATACATTAATATCCAGGTGCTATAAACAGAACAAGAATGAACTGAAGCTCTTTCTAAAATAGAATATTCCACAAACAATTCCTACACCAGTACCAATAGTTGAGGGGGGAAGCTGCCAATTAAAGGTCTTGGAAAAGTGTATCTGAATTATGATTTAGTTTAGAACAAATACTGTTAACTGTGAAAATGTCTGTTTGACTTAAATACCTAATTAGGAACTATTACTTCTTTTTCATTCTCCTTTACTTTAAAGCTAGGAGGGGAAAAGAAAGATCTGTTTTTAGGCAAATTTAACTCAACACAAATCTATTATGATACAATAGCTATGGAAACTATATCTTAGTCATAGAAATTACAGGTCTACCTGTCAATACAAGTACTTGAAGAAAGGGCAGACATGTCTGAGCTGGGTGGGGACTGAGCAATCCACAGGATGCAGATGGATGTCACAGACTCTGCGGATAAAGCCGAACGCCCTATTTCACAGGACTATGCCAAGTGAGAAACCTGCTTTCTCAGAGCCACCAAGAAGAAAACGAAGCTTCCAAAGAACTTGGAAACTTCATTCAATCCTTTTCGAGGCAACCATTGCTAAATGCATTAAAGATATCATTAACAACAAAAAACAGCAAGACTGAATGACTTAAGACTCCCAAGAATTTCTTGGGCTCACTCTATGCAAGCATTTACTCCATTTCTGAAGATTAAGAGGACCTGTGGTTTCTGTTTAACTCACTCTAGGAATTCTCACCTATCTTGTAGTTTCACACTTAAGATGCTTGACTCTTTTCTTATGAGTTTCTTTATACTCTTGCCTGGAAAATTCCATGGACAGAGGAGCCTTGTGGCTACAGTCCATGGGGTCACAAGGAGTCGGACACGACTGAGCGACTTCACTTCACTTCACTTTTTTCTTTATACTACACCGAAAAAGCACTCTGTGAAATAATAAATTCTTAGATTTCAAGTGTTACACTCGAAACTACAGGTGAACAGGAAATTTTCTGGAAATGGAATATAGTAAATATTTATGGATAATGTCCTCATTTGGAATGAAACCTTAAAAAACTATATCTTTAAGAAAATTATGACAGTATATTTAATGACTTACAGAAAGAAAACCACAAGATTCAGCCAACTCTAACTAGAAATTTTAGATTCTAAGGAGGAAGATACTTGGTGTTGCCTGTATGGCCATTGCTTCTATCTTTGTTTCAAAAAGGGACTCCCTTTTAAATTCTTGAAAGTGATGAGATCTATGTTTATGGTTAGACTTTTAGAGACAAGGGGAACTTGGTAGAAACATATGAAGGCTTAGATTCTTGACCTTCTCATCAAGAGTAAGTTCATGTTTCAAGAACTGTAGCCTATAAAATGTCTTTGCCCTTGTCCCACCCTTGGGGCATAAGGGGTAATGAGATAAGGGGATAAGCCTTGAGCTTCTGCTAGAGGCCAACACCACCAGGCACCCTCAGGATCCAATCTACTGGGACACATCTGAAGTGAACTCTGGAAGTTCAGTTCAGTTGCTCAGTCATGTCTAACTCTTTGCGACCCCATGGACTGCAGCACAACAGGCCTCCCTGTCCATCACCAACTCCCAGAATTTACTCAAACTCACGTCCACTGAGTCGGTGATACCACCCAAACATCTCATCCTCTGTCGTCCCCTTCTTCCACCTTCAATCTTTCCCAGCATCAGGGACTTTTCAAATGAGTCAGTTCTTCGCATCAGGTGGCCAAAGTATTGGAGTTTCAGCTTCAGCATCAGTCCTTCCAATGAATATTCAGGACTGATTTCCTTTAGGATGGAATGGTTGGATCTCCTTGCAGTCCAAGGGACTCTCAAGAGTCTTCTCCAACACCACAATTCAAAAGCATCAATTCTTCAGGTTTTTTTTTTCTTCAGGTGCTCAGCTATCTTTACAGTCCAACTCTCACAGCCACACATGACTACTGGAAAAACCATAGCCTTGACTAGACTGACCTTTGTTGGCAAAGTAATGTCTCTGGCTTTTAATAACCTGTCTAGGTTGGTCATAACTTTTCTTCCAAGGAGCAAGCATCTTTTAATTTCACGACTGCAGCCACCACCTGCAGTGATTTTGGAGCCCCCCAAAATAAAGTCTATTACTGTTTCCACTGTTTTCCCATCTATTTGCCATGAAATGATGGAACCAGGTGCCATGATCTTAGTTTTCTGAATGTTGAGCTTTAAGCCAACTTTTTCACTCTCCTCATTCACTTTCATCAAGAGGCTCTTTAGTTCTTCTTCGCTTTCTGTCATAAGGGTGGTGTCATCTGCATATCTGAGGTTATTGATATTTCTCCCGGCAATCTTGATTCCAGCTTGTGCTTCATCCAGCCCAGCATTTCTCATGATATACTCTGCATATAAGTTAAATAAGCAGGGTGACAATATACAGCCTTGACGTACTCCTTTCCCTATTTAGAACTAGTCTTTTGTTCCATGTCCAATTCTAACTGCTGCTTCCTGACCTGCATACAGATTTCTCAGGAGGCGGGTCAGGTGGTCTGGTATTTCCCTCTCTTTCAGAATTTTCCACAGTTTGTGGTGATCCACACAGGCAAAGGCTTTGGCATAGCCAATAAAGCAGAAGTAGATGTTTTTCTGGATCTCTCGTTTTTTTGATAATCCAATAGATGTTGGCAATCTGATCTCTGGGTCCTCTGCCTTTTCTAAACCCAGCTTGAACATCTGGAAGTTCACAGGTCATGTACTATTGAAGGCTGGCTTGGAGAATTTTGAGCATTACTTTACTAGCGTGTGAGATGAGTGCAATTGTGTGGTAGTTTGAGCATTCTTTGGCACTGCCTTTCTTTGGGAACTCTGGAAACTGGCTCATAATCTTCCACTCCAAGCCAACCACTACTGTTTGACTTAAAACTATTTGTAAAAAACCATAGCAGAGGAAAGTGGAGGTGGTGGGAATGAAACAGGCACAAGGGGAGAAGATCCAGAGAGGAGAAAACAAAGACATGCTTAACACCTACAAAGTACCAAAGCTTAGCCCCATCTCCAGTCTCTTAACCTTCTCCAAGTTTCTCAACTTCCTCCTAACCACACTTCCTTCCAGTTAAGGCATACTTTCTTTCAAGGACTCTTGCTTCCTCAGCATTCTTATATTTCTGTTATACCTACCTTAGGAGCCCTGAACACGATATGACTTTATTGCACCTAAACATTGGCCACAGAGCAAAACCAGAGAAAATTACACCACTGTGCTGACTGATATCCTAAGCGCTTCATGCTATCTGATTTCAGCTCTATTCTCACTGCTTCCTCAGTACTGCATGCCACCCCTCACTCATTTCTGTTAATCTCCCATTCTCCTTAGTAATTTTCCAGATCATCACTGTTCTCTTCTCAAGTGCTACCCATGTCATTAATTCTTAGAGATGATTTAGACGTTTACTTTGCACATCAAAAAAAAAAACAACCTATCAAGTATGAATTCTGTTTAGCTCCCTGCTTCCTTTTTTTTTTTTAACACTGCAAATTTATTATCTAACAGTTCTTTAAGTCATAAGTTTGAGTGGGTTTGGGTAGCTCAGATCCATTTTTCATAAGACTGAAATCAAGGTGTGAGTCAGTGGGGTTTTGGGTAGAATCAGTTTCCAAGTATATGCAGGTTGTTGATAGAATCCATTTTCTTGTGACTGTAAGACTGCGATTCCTATTTCTTTGCTGGCTGTCAGCTGGGGGTTCATCTTTTCTCCCAGAGGCTGCCTATTTTCTTTTGATACTTTCCATGTGGTCTCCCTCCAGTAAGTGACTGAGTTTCTCTTACGCTTCAGATCTCTTGAGCTTCTTTTTCTGACACATCTCTCTCTTCTGCCTTCCTCCTCTGCTTTAAGCTACCTTCTGTGATTATGTTAGGTTCACCCAGATAATTCAAGTTAATCTCCCTATCTTTTGACAAGGTTATTAGTAACCTTAATTACATATCCAGACTCTCTCTGCATCCCTGCTTCTTTATCTACAGATTTATCTGCAGACATCTCCATTCTCAACTTCAGCAACTGTTCTCAGAGGAGTTTCCTTCCTCTTCTCCAAGGTTTAAATCACAATTATTTGTCTTTATACTTTCTTCTCTATTAGACTGAACTATTCAAGGCAGGTGCTCTCTCATCAATTCTGAATTGCAAACACTCAGCATTAATATCTAGCACATAATATATACTCAATAAAGAGGTGAACAAGTAAATTGTTGACATCCTTCCTATAAAACTCAGAGAAAATGGGGGACAAGAATATGACTTAAAAAAAAATATTTGAAGCTCTTATTTGAAAGTATTTATTTTGTATTTGAAGCTCTCCACAAAAGTATTTACTTTCATGGCTAAGATAATTTAAATACCTAAAAAAAAATGTCTTTGGAAACACTGGGACTTTACAAATTTGGCCAAACCACATAATATCTAAGAAGAGATTTTTAACTCTGTAACTCTGTTTTTGTATGTGGGAAATGCTCAATTTAATATGCTCTGAATTAAATTAACTCAGATGTTATAAAACAAATAATCCACAAAATATTACCATGAAATCTGAAAGAAAGAGGTAAAATGCACATCCATGGAACTTATATATAATCTATAATACAGATCTGTGAAATTACAGAATCTGTTCAATATAACATCAATAGGAATGTCATAAAACCTCTAATCTGCATTAAAACCATCATTCTACCATCTTTTTTAGGATGCCAGGAAAACACATCAAAAAATATACACTTACATGTGAAGATTTTTAAAAATCCACTTCCACAAAGGAAGCAGTTACTTGAATAAGCAGTGGAAATGGGACTTTGTTATTACTATTATTATCATAGCCTTTTCAACTTATTAAATAAGCATCGGTCTCTAATTTTAAATGAGTCATAAAAACTCTTCATAAGTAATTCCATTCAACAAAAGTGTATTAAGCTCCTGTTTGGACTAGGCACGAAACGAGGTGTTTGGGATACAAACATGAAAAAGGCAGTCCATACCTGAAGGGCATTTCTGGATTTAGTAGGAAAGACAGAAATAAAAATAAGTTATCCCCAATATAATATGACATTATCAGAGTCGTGCATGAAATGTTTCTGGAACCTAGCCAAGAGAGACTGATCTTGCCAGGGTGATGGCAGAAGATTAGGGATGGACACAGGGGAAGAGATAACAGAGTCTGGGCCTTGGAGGATGGCTTGAGGTTCCTAGTCGGGCAAAGGAAGGGAAATGGCAGCCTAAAGACAGAGATCAGCATTAGATTAGGCACGGTGGCATGGACCTAGAAGTTGTCCTCTCAAGACAGCCAGTCATCCCTTCTGTGGCTGGGAGCCTGAGTACAAGGTTGACAGGTTCCCAACTAAGACAGGCCTCAACACCATGCCAGGAGTTTTTAATCTGTTTTGTAAAAACCCAGAAGTTTCTAATCAGGGAGGCTACATAATGAGATGTGTGTTTAAAAGCTAACTCTGGTGGCAGAGTAAAGGAAGGACTGGAGAAGAAAGACCAGAGGGCGGGAGTCTAGCTGGAGGAATGTTCTTAACCTTTTTCTGGGGACACTGCCTCACTGTCTGGCTTTGGGTTTTTTGCCAATTAAGCTTCCCTATCCCTCCAAGTCCTTTGGAAGCACATGAACAATTGGGTCGAGAGGCCTCAGAAGGCTGCCTCCCTACTGATGCCCCAGCTTTCCCCTGAGCTTCTCCAGAACATGAAGGCCTAGCACTGATGCTGGGAGCCTCTGATCTCCGACCGCTAGACTGTCTGACTGCCAAGCTGTACTGATTGCTGTTACTTTTTTTCCCCTTTATGTCTTACATGCCCCTCACTACTCACAGATCAGTTCCCTGAGTTAGGGAACTACATAGCAAAGGGCAGGCACAGAGCAAGGAGAAATCAGTGGAACTGACTTGTTTAAAATGTCATGTTCTCTCATTCTATCCCTTACTTTTTTTCCCATGGAATAGTCTAGTGGACCTCCCTAGAAAAATGCCCATGTACAAAAATTTGTATGCAGTTTTGAGAAGATTCTTATATCCTCTGAGGTCCAGGCATTAAATTCAAATTAAAAATCCTGAGTACTACCGAAGTAATCTAGACAAGAGACCAGAAATGGAAAGAGGCAACAATTGTAAGAAACAGTAGTAGGAAAAGAACAGAAGATAGGGGAGGTATTCATCAGAAATCAAGAGACCAACTGAAAATAAAAGAAAGAGGAGTCAAGGATGACCTGAAGGCATCTAGCCTGGGAACATAAGAAAAATGATCGTCATCTCAGAAAACAACCAAGAAGTTAGCAATAGCAAATCATAACTTAGTTTTGGGCTATAAGGCATTTGAGATTCAGGCAGTAATGCCCATTTAAAAAAGACTTGTTGAAAGCTTAGAAAAGATATCAGAACTCCTGGTTCAATATTTTTGAATGTTTGCTCTGGGTACATGAAAAGCCTCCAAAAGCTTTGAGCAGAGGAATGTGACAAGAGGGACAGACGCTCTGGAGACAGAGGATGAGGGCTGGAAAGAGAACATGTGATGTAAAAATCAGGAGGCTCATGCTGATCTAGGTCAGATCATTTGGGGCTGAGGTAGGAGAAGGAAGCCAAGTGGTGTAGGCAGGAACAGATAAGAGATAACACTTTCCGAACTCTGGCAACCTAGAGGCGGGATTTAAGAAGAGGTGCAAGGAAACTTCTTTTGAGACTAGTGAAGTAAAGAGAAGAGGAAGCGAGCTGAGGTTATGCCTGCTGGGCTTTGTTTATCACCTGGAGCAGGGGCTAAGGTCATCTAAAGAACGCAAGATGAGGAGATGGCACTGGTAGACATGCAAGCAGTTTGGGAAGAACCTGAGGAACTGGGGAAATGTGTGGGAAGGTGGGCTTGAGCAGACAGATGCCACTGGGTAAGTGAACTCAGCACAGGAAAGTCAGGTCACTGAGGAACTCTCCTCTTTGCTGTAATTATATAAGCAACTTACAGTGTGAGGTAAGGTGTAGGTTCTTACTCAATTCTGTAAATATAAATTTTATTAAAGCTGGCATAAGAATCTTGACTTTTGGGGTTTTAACCACTGTTTTTTCCAAAACTGAATCTTAAACTTTAGCATTGCAGGGTAAATAAAATTACCACACACAAAAAACAACAACAAACAAAACTACCCCAAACTCCAAAACTACCACATGGCCTGTTCTCACCATTCTCCCTCTAATTTCCATAAAGTTTGAGGCTTTAATTTTCATTTCTAAATCATTTGCATCTTTTCTCCTTCCTCCATAATTTATGGACTAATAGTATAATCAAAAATAGTGCCAAAGCATTTCTTCTCTTCATTTCCTGAGTTGTTAATTAACTGCTTATTTTAATAACTGCTTCTGTTAATCTCTTCCTAAAAACACCTAATCTTTATCTGGATGAGGCACAAACATAACACTCCTGGTTATAGTATCATAAAGGAAGGTGGTAGTGATAACCATAATTCAAAATGGCCAAAACTGGCTTTATATATTTGGTTTTGGAATTCAAGTTGCTAATTATATCTGAATATAGGAGTAAATGAAGTTTTGGGATTGTGTTCTTTGACTCATTCAACAAGCGTTACATTAAGATGAGTTTGTTCTCTTCTGATTATTTCTCTTTCCTCAGTGAAATTAAAGATTTCAAATTATCAGCTGCTGGTGAGGATGGAATGAGGCAAGAGGTAATGTTGGATGTTTGAGGAGAATGGAAACCAACGAGTCCTCTCAGAGAGGCAGGAAGGAAATTGACAAGACTAAGGAAATACATCCCTTCTAGGCCTCTTGGCTAAGATAGGTGTAGACTAAGGGGATATAGAAGGAATGCTAGGAAACACTGATTCCAAGATATACTGACGCTTGCTTGATATCTGGTTCTTAAACTTAAAGTGAGGTCAAACATCATGGTTTTGTGTTTTTCTGAAGCCACATGCAAGTCTGGGGACTGGTACAGAGTAAGCAGGTAGCTGAGAAACAGCTGACACACAACATGAGGAGCAAGGCTGTTAAGGGTGTACCGTAGGAGGGTAAAGGCCTTCTGCAATGGCTCAGCAGGTAAAGAATCCACCTGCAAATCCAGGAGACTCAGGAGATGTGGGTTCAATCCCTGGGTCAGGAAGATCCCCTGGTGAAGGAAATGGCAACCCATCCAGTATTGTTGCCTGGAAAATGCCACACTCAGAGGAACCTGGCGGGCTACAGCCCATAGGATGGCAAATAGTCGGATGCAACAGAGCACACACAGAGGAGGGTAAAGGTGGTAGACCATGGAATCTAAGCTGGGTAGAGATGACAAAACAGCTGGGAAGAGTGACATAGAGTAAACTAACTGGAAGATCCCATAGGACTGAACTTGCTGCAGTAGGGATAGGCTAAAAGAAAGCAAGGAGAAAACGGGAGGTGGCTAGAGAGCAAGAGGCTTAAAACTGAGATACCCAAAGTTGTGGTTATTAGTCATGGTGCAGTCTTGGGTATGACCAAAGTGAGTGTCTGAGATGGAGTCAAAGAAAAGTTAAATGGAAATGAGGACTCTGAAGAACTGTGAAGACAGACTGTTAGACAAATCACCAACATGGATACTAAAGTCACCAGTGACACATAGAAAAATAAAACAATCAAGATTACAGTTAGAGGAGCAAGTAAGCCAGACAACTTCTTTATCTGGCCCCCCTGTTCGTTCTTCTCTAGCAGGGCTATTCCTGTTCTCTTCCATTTTGTTCTCCATATGTTAGGGACAATGAAAAGTATTAATATCTATTATTGTAAAAGTAATGTCTATTATTGTCTATTATTTTACATCATTATGTAAAAGCTATTAATAAAGGTACAAATAATGTTAAATGCCAGTGACATAAATACAGCAAATGGTAATGCCATTGTTTACTAAGGATTTAAGCAAATATGACACTGGAAACTCACTGTAAGACTATATTCTGTAAATAATTTAGTGTAAGGATTGTTTGTATCTCATTCTAGAGCTGTTGTCATAAGGAATTTTTAATGATTTGCTAGAATATGAACCGCAAAGCTGAATTTCAATTACATTTCACAATGGATATTTGTCAAATGCATGAAAGTACAGCTTGTGGTCCGGCACCAGATAGGTGAAGAATGACTGGTTTAAGCGCATTAGGAAATAAATCATGTGAAAAATCTCTACAGAACAATAAAAATTACTAACCCAGAGTCCCATTTTTCTGACCATTGATTCTCAGACTTAGATTTCTAAAGCTATTATAGCTAAACAACTTCTTTAAAAACAACTGGAGATTAGTGTTGTCATTCGGTTGCTTAGCTTTTATTTTGCAAGGTAAAGATTTCTTTTTTTAAAATATAAATTTATTTATTTTAATTGGAGGTTAATTACTTTACAATATTGCATTGGTTCTGCCATACATCAACATGAATCTGCCACAGGTATACATGTGTTCCCCATCCTGAACCCCCCTCCCTCCTGCCTCCCCAACAAAAATATCAAACCTGACATCTTCTATCACCACCATTTAATCTAAGAAAATATATTGTACTATCAAAAGGTAGCATGGACATATAATCTCAGAATGAAGAAGAGTTTTTTGTATTAGACTCAAGAGTGAGTGCTCTGGAGTCAGCTTGTCTGGGTTCAAGTCCTGGTTCTTCCACTTATAATTGGAAATAATAATAGCAACTACATCAGAATATTATGATGATGATTAAGGCACTTAGAAAGAGCTCATGCTGCTGCTGCTAAGTTGCTTCAGTCATGTCCGACTCTGTGAGACCCCATAGACGGCAGCCCAGCAGGCTCCTCCGTCCCTGTGATTCTTCAGGCAAGAACACTGGAGTGGTTGCCATTTTCTTCTCCAAGAAAGAGCTCATAAATAGGCTTAATTAATATTAGCTAATTTTTTTTAATCACCTTGCTGTGCATGAGTTATGAGATGCAACCAGCCTGCCAACTGGTAGGTGAGAATTAAATCACTGTTAGGTGACTGTAAAGCCTGAAAATAAATGAAGATCTTGCTTGTGAAATTCTTTCCGAGACTGACTACTGTGACCATCTGGCCCCTTAAACATTTTACCTAAAACACCATTGTCACTGGGACACTGCAAATTACTAGGACTCATTCCACTGATGAACGTCAAAATCCAAATTAACACTGTAGTAAATGAGTTGTAACAGTAGCTTCACAAAGATTTTGCTAGTGTTCAGTAGGGCAGGATTCTCTGTAGCTTTAGCCTCTTTCCAGGTGGATTACTATCAGAGTCAATCCTCCCTGCTCCTCTTATGCCTTAAGCAAGATTCAATTCATACCAACTTCTCAAGCCTTCCAACCTCATTAAGGGTCAGTGTGTAGCTCCACCCATAAAAACCAAGCTACCATGACTATCACTTTCACATATATACACCTTTCTAAAATCTCTCTCCCCAACCTGTTCTATTATAATAAGCATGTTTCTTCTTCAAAGTTCCCCTTATCACCCCAATTGTACTGATTCTCTTAACTATCAGATATTAGAAAGCTGCCACTCCTCGTTCTTAGGGTGGCACACACCTCACTCTGTGGCATGCACCTGGGATGATCTGGTTCTATTAAGATGAACTGGGGCTAATTCTGGGTATTTCACCCAAAAGGACATTTGCAATGCTAGATAACCACTGCCCATCCTTTGTCTCTTAGTTTGAGGTAGCTTAGTATGATATACACTTCCAATTCTAACTTTCACTCTCTTAAATTAGCAGTTCTCCAACCATGTACAAATGTGTAACACTGTTTGAGCCCCATGTATTGTTACTCAGTGATTATAATCACACAAACTTTGGTGGGGAGAACTTTAAGAGGCTTTAAGGTGTGTGCTATGATTAGTGTGGATGACTTCTATCTAAAAGTCTAAACAGAGTAAGACCTTATCCATTATAATAAAGCTTATGTAGCCCCTCTGATGAAAATAATACATGAAAATATGTGTAAGACATCTAATGTACTAACTATAATCTCTTTTCTTAAGATAGTTCAATGAAAAAAAAAGCCTGTTTCTACAATGTAATTAATAAACAGTAATGTTTGCTGTTTATAATCTTTGAAATATTACCCATAAAAGTAAAAAATCTGCATTTGTTCATCTCTTCAATTTTAAAAAGCAGTGAATTTTCTTTGTTTTCCTGAGACTGTATCAGAAGCAAGCCACACTGAGGAAAAATTGTCAGTCAACTTTTAGGTAACCAAAAGAGGAAAAAAAATTAGGGCAAACACTAATTTTATGTAAGAGTAAGCAGAATAAGAATAAATTAGGACTGATCTCTGTCAAATTAGCATTAGGATAAAGAGTGTTTATTTCATGGGGAAACACGATCCATAAAGAGAAATAGAGAGAGAGAAGTGTGAAGTCGGTTTGGTGATGTTTAAAGGGGAATCCCACATAACTTCCAGTTCAAATGCAGACAGATTTGCCATGTTTGCCAAAACAGGGAGGCTATCAACAGAACAGCAGCAAGTCAGGACATATTCACAAGTCTTGCAAGCCGCTCTCTGCAGTTGTGCAAACCAGATTTGAATACTTATTTTTAAATCATGCATGCACTTGCAGAAAACACAATCACAAATTAATGCTAATATTTAGTCTTTTAAAGTTTGCACAATTCCAACTTCTCCTAGAATTATGAGTATTTTCTTAGTTCTGTTCAACTTATCCTCTCAGTAGTACAATATGATTATTTATATTAAGAAACAGTTTTCAATTTTCCATCCACACAAGGAGGACTTGGAGCATAACTTCCATCAATTCATAATATAGCAGGGGTTTCTGTTTGTTTCAAAGATTGTCAATCAGCCTCTAAAACAAGTCATCTATATTTGCTTAGCTGGGCACTTATCAAATCTTTAAGAAAAGGAAATAATTAAGAATGGAAACAAAACTTGGACCCCATTTAAGCAGTCAGGTCTTTGATCATCCATTCTCTGGGTATCATTTCGTCTAGTAGAGACGCACTGTTGCCCCCCAACGATTTTAAAATGCTGAGAGCACTTTGAGTTCCGTTATGATTAAGTGAAACGGGCCTGTGCCCTGAGCACCAAACAGTGCAGGATGCCTGACTGGTCTATATCCAAATTAGTCACCTGAGATTCAATACAGATCTTCTCACTAGATAGCCCACAACTAAAGACGGGGTGTGTGTAGCAACGCTCCAAATTAATCTCTGCTGACACCTCCACCTTTTATACTCCCTCAGAGGGAGTGGCCTGGTATTTCACAAATTCTTGATGACAAAGATCATGCTTCTACTACATAGCAGGTCCTGCCTTGCTACCATCTGGCAGCATCATCTTTATTAGTTTCAGAATTTTACAGCTTCTCCTGTCTTCTTTTTTTCCCCCTCTGTCCCTCTGTTTTAAACCCACTCTATTTGCTGTTCTGCAAGGCCTCTGCTTCTGACTAGCAAATACCTTGTTTTCTCTAGCCGACAACTTATTTTTCCCCACTTATACCTGGACCTTCTACTGTATCAGTTCATGTTCTTCTGTTTCTCAGAAGTCACTTCCTTAATGCATGCCACCTGACTGAGCACGTAAGTCTGCTAACACTACTGAGCTCTGACCACATCTTTGGGCTCTGCCTCTGCTCTCTACTCGACTCTTTAACTTACAACGGCAGCAGCTGTCAAACTTTAACATGCGCCAACCTCCTATGCATCTAAAAACTCAGATTTCCAAGCACTAATCCTAGAAATCTGAATTCCTTAAGTCAGGAGTGGAGCTGGGTAAGTTATAAAACAAGCACTCTCTAGGTGATTTTAATGTGGGTCACAGGACACTTTGAGAAACATCATTCATAGTTATAACTGACACTACATTAAGCTGCTTTTTAAGAGCTCTTAGGTTTTTATTTAGTGTAAATGTTTTATAGCTTCAATTAAATCATAAGCTAATAAGAATACTTTTTTTTTTAATTCCTTGACAAGTTGCAGCTATAGACGAGCAAAGAGTTACTCTAACAAGATAAAAGTTATCAAGAAAAAATGTAAGGGACTTCCCTGGTGGTCCATTGGTTAAGACTCCGTGTCCCCACTGCAGCAGGCCTGGGTTCAGTTCTTAGTCAGGGAACTAAGATCCCAAATGCAATGTGGCTTGGCCAAAAATTAAAAATAAAAAAGAATAAATGTTAAGATTTCTATACTTGAGTACAGCTAGGGGAGATATACGCTTATGGGAGATGACACAGTGGGAGGGATTTACTTAAAAGTAAATTCACCCGTGGCGGATTCATGTCGATGTACGGCAAAACCAATACAATATTATAAAGTAATTAGCCTCCAATTAAAATAAATAAATTTATACTAAAAAAAAGAAAAGCTCATCCAGCCAAAAATAAATAAATAACTAAAAAAAAGTAAATTCAGTATTAATCAAGATAGAATGTGGATGTCAAAAATGTTAACTCAATTTCAGCCTGCATTAAAAGAAGACTGATGCTTTGAACAAAGGACGAACAGTTCTCGTCTACTGTCTTGTCTACAGGGACCACACCTGTAGTACTCCAAGTATTCCA
This sequence comes from Capricornis sumatraensis, assembly GCF_032405125.1. NCBI lineage: Eukaryota > Metazoa > Chordata > Mammalia > Artiodactyla > Bovidae > Capricornis > Capricornis sumatraensis. The sequence goes on from NC_091076.1 coordinate 95,650,191, forward strand.
CTGATTTCTGAGTTTCACAACTTAAGGCAAATGTAAACAGATATTAAAGTTCACAGAAATGAGAACAGAATGGTAGAGGGCTAAACATCAGGCTATAAAGGGATTTTCTAGAAGAACGAATCAAGCTGGGAGTTTTAGCTTAGAGAAAACATAAATGCGAGGAGAGTTTATGTCTGGACAGAACAGCTTTCTTCACACACCTAAAGGGCTTTCAGGGGGAAGCAGGGAACCCTTTTCTGTATAGTCTTAGGGGGCGAACTAGAGCTGGCAGCAGAAGCTATGAGAACCTATGTTTCACCTTAAGTTAAGGAAGACTCAATCAATGGTTGTCCAAAAAATGGAAGGCAGTGTTCAGAGAGAATGAGTTTCCTGTCACTGAAGGAATTCAAGCTTAGCCTAAGGAACTTGGCAGAAGTTACTCAGCAGAAATAGAAAATTTAAATAAAAGACAAGTATGTAAATTAAAAGAGTTTTAAGATCCCTTGCAATGCTGAGATTCTATAATTCCTTTGATAGTCTCTGGTAGAACCAGCTAGTTTTGCAAAGACAATAATATTTGAAATAAATATTCCAGGATGGGAACAAAGAAGGAGATGGAAGGCTAGGAAGATGATAAAGAGGCTACTGCTGTAATTCATGTGTAATTTACTGAAAGTATGAAAAAGAAGAGGAATGATCCACTCCCCTCACCTCAAAAAAAAAAAAGCAGAAACAAAATTGAGAGTAGTCAATAATGGATTTGAGAAAAATGCATGCACACATGTATACAGCCAACTGATCTCTGACAAAAATCAAAAGCAATACAGTGGAGCAGAAACAGTCTTTTCAAAAAATGGTGCCAGAACACCTGGACATCAACATGCAAAAACAACAACAACAACAAACCTGATCTAGACACAGACTTTACACCCTTCACAAAAATTAATGCAAAATCAATTACAGACCTAAATGTAAAATGCAAAACTGTAAAACTCCTAGAAGATAACACAGGAAGAAACCTACATGACCTTGAGTATGGCAGTTACTTTTTAGATATAATACCAAAGGCGTGATCCATGAGAGAAAGAATTGATAAGCTGGACTTCATGAAAATTAAAAACTTCTGCTCTGTTAAAGACAACGTTAAGAGGATGAGAACAAAAGCTACAGAATGGGAGAAAATATTTGCAAACGACACATCTGATAAAGCATTATTATCCAAAATACAGAAAGAACTCTTAAACCTCAACAATAAGAAAACAGCCCAATTAAAAAATGGGCCACAGACCTTAACAGACATTTTACCAAATAAGATAAACAGATGGCAAATAAGCATATGAAAAGATGCTCTACATAATATGTCATCAGAGAAATGCAAATTAGAACAGTGAGATATCACTACATAGCTATTAGAACGGCCAAAGCCCAGAGACTGACAACGCCAAACACTGGTAAGGATGTGGAGCACTGGAATTCTCATTCATTGCTGGTGGGAATGCAAAATAAATCACGCACTTTGGAAAACAGTATGATGGCTTCTTACAAACCTACTCTTTCCATTTGATCCAGCAATCACACTCCTTGGTATTTACCCAAAGGTGTTACAAACTTATGTATAAACTAAAACAGGCCCATTGATGTTTATAGGAGCTTTATTCATAACTGCAAAACCTGGAACCAACCACGATGTCCTTCAGTAGGTGAACGCATAAATAAACTGTGGAACATCCAGACCATGGAATATCATTCAGGACTAAAAAGAAATGAGGTATATAAGTGACAAAAAGACATGGAGAAAGCATAAATGCATATTACTAATCAGAAAAAGCTACTATATGACATTCTGAAAAAGACAAATCTATGCAGTCAGTAGGAAGATCAGTGGTTGCCAGGGAAGGGGGTGGCAGAGTATTTTTAGGGCAGTGAAAATACTCTGTATGATACCATAATGATGGATGCACATCACTACATTAATACATTTGTTCACACTCAGAGAACATACAACACCAAGAGTAAAATGTAATGTGAACTCGGGACCTGTGTGATAACGATGTGTCAAAGTAGGTTCAGTAACTGTAACAATGGTGCCACTCTGGTGGAGGAAGGTGATAGTGGGGAAGGCTGTGCACTCGTGGGAACAGGTGGTATACAGGAAATCTCTGCACCTTCCCCTCACTTTTCCTAGGAGCCTAAAATCGCTCTAAAAAATCAATTAAAAAATGCATGCAAAGTACAAATGATATGGCCAATAAGGGATTAATATCCAACATATATAGTCCCAGGTGGTGCTTGTGGTAAAGAACCCGCCTACCAATGCAGGAGACACAAGAGACCCAGGTTTGATCCTTGGGTCAGGAAGATCCCCTGGAGGAGGGCATGGCAACCCACTCCAGTATTTTTGCCTGGAGAATTCCATGGACAGAAGAGTCTGATGGGCTACAATCCATGGTGTTGCAAAGAGTCAGACACGACTGAGCGACTAAATACACACATCCAACATATACAAACAGCTTATACAACTCAACACCAAGAAAAACAAACAACCCTGTTGAAAAATGGGCAGAAGAACTGAATAGACACTTTTCCAAAGAGGAAATGCAGATGGCCAACAGGCACATGAAAAGATGCTCAACAATGCTAGTCATCAGAGAAATGCATATCAGACCCATAAACAGATATCACCTCACACCTGTCAGAACAACTATCATCAAAAAGAACACAAATAAAATGCTGGCGAGGATGTGAAGAAAAGGGAACCCTTGAACACTGTTAACAATATGGTGGTTTCTCAAAAAAACTAAAAGCAGAACTACCATATGACCTGACAACTCCTCTACTCCTGAGTATATATCTGAAAAAAAAAAATGAAAACACTAATTTGAAAAGATACACATTCACAATGGAATGCTACTCAGCCATAAAAAAGAACAAAATATTGCCATTTGCGGTAAGATGAATGGACTTGGAAGGCATCATGCTAAGTGAAACCAGACTGAGAAAGACAAATACTGTATGACATCACTTACAGATGGAATCTAAAAAATACAACTAGTGAATATAACAAAAAAGCAGCAGATTCATAGAGAACAAACTAGTTGTTACCAATAGGGAGGGAGGGATGGGAGATGTAGGAATGGGGGAGTGGGAGACACAAACTGCTGGGTATAAAATAGGCCCAGGGTGTATTCTACAACATGGGGAATATAGTCAATATTCTGTAGTAACTGTACATGGAAAGTAACCTTTAAAAATTGTATTTAAAAAGTAGAAAAAATAAAAATAATAAAAAGTACTTGAGTACTTCAAAGAACTTTGGGTTAGCCAAAAAGTTCCTTAGGGTTTTCTGTACTATCTTATGGAAAAACTCACATGAACTTTTCAGCTAATCGATAAAAAAAATTAAAAACCAAAGCAAAGGAAAAATGGAAGAAAACATGACCCTAAGGCCTAGAAAATAAAGGTAACTGGAAGAAAGAACCATTTGTGGGGTGGGGGAAAAATGTTTAATAATGTAAGAAAGTTCTGAACATTCCAAGAGTTCATTTCAGTAAGAATTCTAATGAAAGATGGTGAAAGTATCTGGAGATACAGTCATATACTACATCCAGTAAAGGCGGTCTAGATGCTTTGATAGAAGGAAACCTGTCTCCAGAGAATAGTGAAGCTTATTCTAGTGAATGGGGAGTGTGGCTTCACATTCAAGTTGTGAAATAAAGAACAAAAAAAAAACCGATAATAAACCAACTTATCTAAAACTCTGAATCAAGAGGCCTACAGAGCACCAGCCTGGGAGCAGGCGCTACACATGCACCTGCCCTACAGGGGCGAGGCTACCTACATCCTCGCCCCTCCCGTGATTCCAGCTCAAATAAACTGTTTACCCTCCTGGGGCCCCAATGTCCTCATCTAGCAAATGAGAATGACACAAGTTTTTAAATAAGCTTTTCTCAAACGTGTGTTCCTTGAAACATTAACAGTTATATCTCTATGTAAGTATGTTTGTTAAGTAAGTTTAAGTAAATTTGAGAAATGTCAGACTAGATAATTTCTATGGTTTCCTACTCTAACATGGTCTAATTCTGATTCAAAATATAGCTACCTTAAAGTTTTAAAATCGAATATATCTACAGATATACTATCTTCTTTTAATTATCTCATAGAAGTATTAAACAATGCAAAATGGGTGACAATCCTTTCAAGAAAATTTCATACCTTGACAGCGGCAACTGAGAGCAGAAAGCAAAGGGTCTAAGAGAAAGAAGGGAAGAAACTGAGAAAGGACCGAATAATTAAAGTAATGCATGTAAATAATGTCTTTGATTCTGTTTGTCTATCCTAAATGATCTTTTCCTTCAAATTCTTAGACAAGTTGCTAAAAACAGAATCACTCAAGCTCAAACAGTTTGATTTTTTAAAAATTCATTTTTAAACAAAATGGAGAAAAGAATCCAATCTTTTGACTGTGGCAATAAACGATCATCTTTCTTTATGTTACAGTGTCTCACCTGGAGCCATTACTGCATATAACATGAACATGAACTTTGAAGAGCTGAGTTCTATGTCATTTAGTATGACTATGGTCAGCCTTCCATAGCCAGATAAAGAAAGATCAGACTGCAGAGAATTTATAACATTATAAAGCAGTCTTCCTTTCTCCCTTTTTCTAAGCTCTTCACAGCCTCAGTTGGTTGCCTAAATGAACAGTTAGGAGAGGAAGTCAAAGTAACCAAGTAGCATACAGAAAAGCAAGAAGAAGCAATAAAGAGAAGTTTGGTAGAAAGACAAGTGCAGTAACACAAGAAAAGTGTCAGGCACAAAAGTAGCAGTTGTGGGTCACCATGGAAATGTCTTTGGAATGCATTAATAATCTGCAATTTGGGTAATTCTTCTACGTATATGTGAGATGTGACTGAATATATCTAATGTGTGTGGATTAGCATCATACTAATTACAGGTTTATCCTCTAGTAACCATTCATTATCAAAAGGCTCGTAAGTCTTGCTAAGTTTTCTCCCTCATTACAGGATTCTAGGTAGATTTTCAAAAATCAAAGTACTTCTAAAAAACTGTATCATTGTGGATAAATCTGAGTAAATATATGTATAAATAATTCAGAAGTTTAAGCTACAGATGTGTGCACCTTTATATATCAGTTTTCAGTCACCTTGGAATAAGAACAGAACTCAAACTATTACTTGCTCAGAGAAAAGATACTGTATTAAGACCAGAGGTATTAGTGAAGTATTCAAAGTCACAAATAAATCTCTGAGTAAAAGATTCATTAAATACAATGACTCTCAATGTCAAATTTTAACACTATTAGTAAAATGGTACATGGAAGGGATTTACTGTTGTCTACGGTAATTTCTTTAAGAAACCTGAAAGAACACTATGTTAATTATTTAAAAAGTAAATATAAAACCCTAGTTGCTGGCAGGGTTTTTTAAAAATTATGAACATAATATCAAAGGTAGATTACTCAAGATAACAAATCATATGGAACTCAGAGAAAGTCTTGTTTGAATCATGGTAGAAGTATCAAGGCTCTTCCTCTTCCTCTCCTAAAGAGTGATGTGTTATGTTCTGGGCAGTGTTTTGCTAACATTATAGTTAATTCTTTCTTCCACCTCCCTCCCTACATCCTATTCTCTATAGTGTCTTTCAAGATGGTTGTTGTTTTTCTAAGTCAGTATACTACACATAAGAAGCAACTGACAAGATTTACAGAAGAAAGTGAGAGAGCATTTATCAGCTCTTTTCTGATGGAATGTGATAAAAAGTAAATAGAGATCAGCCAAAGTATGAGTTCATAAACAAAGAAAACATATTTCCAGGTGTCCCTTGACTACCTTATCAACAAACACTGTTCAAAATGTATAATTACAAAATATCAAGAGGATAATCTCAGGCGTAGACTGTTTTGAACAGCAACAAAAGTTTAAGACAAGGAGATAAACCTAAACATTTGATTAAAGGGAATAGATCGAAGATTTCTGTCTTTTATAACAGCACTTTTTGGCAATATAATCATACCAACCACCATTTATGTAGTGTTTCACAGTGAGCAAGGTACTATGTTAGGAAATTTTTACACGCTAATGCTCTACTGACAATAAACTTACAAAGTAAGTAATCTTGCAGATGAGGATACCAAAGCTCAGAAAGTTCAGGGCCCAGGGCCCTGAAGTACTAAGATGCCACGGGGGATACAAGTGATAGGTGGTGATGTCAAAGCCAGCCCTGTTGATGTGCCCAAAAGCCTTCTTACTGCTGAGGAAGAGATGCTAATTTACCTGTACAAGCTTATCGTGATACAATTTTGCTAGTATGATTTATATTTTTTTTAAAAGTCATTATATGTGTTCTTTCTTGGGAAAAAGCCCATGATACACTCTATTTTATTTATTTATTTATTTTTAATGAAAAAACCCTTTAACTGTGGAAAATTCTGAAAGAGACAGAAATACCAGACCACCTGACCTGCCTCTTGAGAAATCTGTATGCAGGTCAGGAAGCAACAGTTAGAACTGGACATGGAACAACAGACTGGTTCCAAATAGCAAAAAGAGTACGTCAAGGCTGTGTATTGTCACCCTGCTTATTTAACTTCTATGCAGAGTACATCATGAAAAATGCTGGGCTGGATGAAGGACAAGCTGGAATCAAGACTGCCAGGAAAAACATCAATAACCTCAGATATGCAGATGATACCACCCTTATGGCAGAAAGTGAAGAACTAAACAGCCTCTTGAAGAAAGTGAAAGAAGAGAGTGAAAAAGTTGGCTTAAAGCTCAACATTCAGACAACAAAGATCATGGCATCTGGTCCTATCACTTCATGGGAAATAGATGGGGAACAGTGGAAACAGTGAGAGACTTTATTTTGGGGGCCTCCAAAATCACAGCAGACATGAAATAAAAAGGCACTTACTCCTTGGAAGAAGAGTTATGGCCAACCTAGACAACATGTTAAAAAGCAGAGACATTACTTTGCCAACAAAGGTCTATCTAGTCAAAGCTATGGTTTTTCCAGTGGTCATGTATGGATGTGAGAGCTGGACTACAAAGAAAGCTGAGCACCGAAGAATTGATGCTTTTGAACTGTGGTGTTGGAGAAGACTCTTGAGAGTCCCTTGGACTGCAAGGAGATCCAACCAGTCCATCCTAAAGGAAATCAGTCCTGAATATTCATTGGAAGGACTGATGTTGAAGCTGAAACTCCAATACTTTGGCCATCTGATGCGAAGAGCTGACTTATTTGAAAAGTCCCTGATGCTGGGAAAGATTGAAGGCGAGAGGAGAAGGGGACAACAGAGGATGAGATGGTTGGATGGCATCACCGACTCCATGGACATGAATTTGAGTAAACTCTGAGAGTTGGCGATGGACAGGAAGGCCTGGCGTGCTGCAGTCCACGGGGTCGCAGAGAGTTGGACACGACTGAGCGACTGAACTGAACCTTTTATTTTATTTTTTGGAGGATAACTCCTTTACAGTATTGTGGTGGATTTTGCCTTCCATTGACATGAATCAGCCACGGGTGCACATGTGTCCCCCCATCCTGAACTCCCCCTTCACCTTCCTCCCCACTCCATCCCTCTGGGCTGTCCCAGAGCACCAGTTTTGAGTACCCTGCTTCATGCATCAAACTTGCACTGGTCGTCTGTTTTACATATGATAATATACATGCTTCAATTGCTATTCTTTCAAATCATCTCACCCTCGCCTTCTCCCACATAGTCCAGGAGTCTGTTCAATACACTCTTTAATAAAGAAAAATGTCACAGTACAACCAGTATGACACTGATCACAATGACCAGTGTAGGATTCTATTTAAACAGAAAAAGTCTATACATGAGTAGTGAAGTCACTCGGTTGTGTCCGACTCTTTGCGACCCCATGGACTGTAGCCTATCAGGCTCCTCCGTCCATGGGATTTTCCAGGCAAGAGTGCTGGAGTGGATTGCCATTTCCTTCTCCAGGGGCTCTTCCCGACCCAGGAATCGAACCCGGGTCTCCCTCATTGCAGGCAGACGCTTTACCGTCTGAGCCACCAGGGAAGCCCTGGAGCCAGTCAAAAATACATATGTGTATAAATACCTAAGTAAAATACCTTCCCCCTTCTTATTTCTGTAGTCCAGTTCCATTCAGGAACAATATAAGAAGTCTTTTCTAGATTAAGAAGGAATCGAAAAGGATCAACATAGATTTAGTAACATTCTAAAGACAAGGCTTAAGTCTGTATTCATCAGGGCATCGGCTGCTTCCTCATACTGCCTACTTTGCTAATTTGGTTCATAATGTACCGTATACTTTACACAATGCTGCTCTAGGTATGCTGTGTTAGTCCCACACACACCATAAGCATCTTGAGGGCAGGATTTGGATCTAACTAAGTGTTTTCCAACTGAGTTAATCAAGTTCTTGGTGTTTACTCACTTCCTAAAAACGTACACTGTAAGCCAGGCACCAGCACAGGAGCAGAACGTACACTAGTAACCAAATAAAGAAGGTCTCTTCCTTCCTGAATTTATCTTATGCTCGTGGCGGGGCCTACCCGCCAGGGGGTAATAAGCAATTATGCTACAAGATAATAATGCATAGAAGAACACGGAATTACTAGAACACCTCAGAGGAGCACTAAAGTCAAAGCCTTCTGTAAAAAGTGAGATCAAAGCTGAGGCCTGGAGGACGAACAGGAGGTTGGATTAAAAGATGGTGAAAAAGTACCCTTGGATATTGAGGTAAGAGACAGTAGCATGGCAAATTAGTGGAGCCTAAAATAGCACAAGTTGGCTGGAACCCAGAGCATGGGGGAGGGGGTGCATGCTGAGAGAGGAGGTGGGAAAGTTTGGCAGGGGCCAGACCACATCAGGCTTGTAAGCCACGGAAGGAGTTAAGGAGAGCTAGTAAAGAGTTTTAACCAGTGAAGTGACAGGATCAGACTTGCCTTTTTATAAAAATCGCTCCAGTTACAGTGTGGAGAATGGATTAGAGAAGGGCAAGGCTGAAGGCTTAGGGAGCAATTCAGGCAAGAGATAATGGTGGCCTGAAGGAAGACAGTGGCGGGAGATGGAGAGAAGTGGACAGATTTGAGGTTCGGAGGAAAAGGCAGTACTGACAGGAAATGGGAGGGGAGGGAAAGAGCTAAGTTAAACAGGGTGCCTAGATTCTCCGCCAGAGCATCGCCTGTGCTATAAAACAGAAGTACGTTTAGGGGAGAGGATGGAAGGGGCAGATGAAAGAGTTTGATTGTGCATTTACTGTATATCCATGAGACAGCCAAGAGGTTATGATGCTAGAAGTCCAGAGCTCTTATTGAATATGCGTATTTGAGAGGCAGTGGCATAAAGACTCTAACTGAACCTATGGAAATGGATGTGACCAATTTAGGGGAGAACAATTTCAGAGTGAGGAAAAGAGCTCTAGGGCAGACTCCAGGGGAACTCTATTGCAAAGGAGACTGAGAAGGGACAGCCAAAGAGGGAAAAGGAAGATGAGAAATCCTTGGAGGGAGAGAAACCAAGTTAAGAGGTTATTTCAAAAAAGAGTGGTCCATAGTGTGTTTCCTAAATGTGCATAGAGTGACTGAAGCTCAACTTCAGTAAATAAATACATCAGCAATTCTTCCCCTCTATTCTCAATCGACTGAAATTACATTCATTTAGTAAAAGTTTATGCAGGGCAATGCTTCTCAAACTATCTATGCTAAGACCTAGTTTTCTTTTTTTTTTTCTTTTCTTCTAAGTTTTCAATCCATTGCACCTGGCTTCCCAGGTGGCACTAGTGGTAAAGAACCTGCCTGCTAATGCAGGAGACCATAAGAGACGCAGATTCGATCCCTAGAGGGAATCAACACAGGGAAGATCTCCTGGAGGAGGGCATGGCAACCCACTCCAGTATTCTTGCCTGGAGAATTCCACGGACAGCAAGCTTGCCAGGCTACAGTCCACAGGGTCGCAAAGAGTTGGACCCAACCGAAGCGACTTAGCACACATGCATCCTCAATTCAGCTTCCAGGGGTTTTTTTCATGGTGATGAATATATGTGCAACGATTATTTTCCACTCCCCCGAGGTCCTCCTGATTTTCTTATTTCTAACATTTTCTCACGGAGACCTGAGCCTCACCTCTAGTTCTGTTACCACAGTAACTAATGACCAAATTCTGCCAATTTCATCTTTGTAATTGTTTTCAATCTTTTCTTCCCTTTCCCTTCCCACTGTCACCACCTTAACCCAGGTTTCTAGTGCCACACAACTGGACAGTTATGGTCTACCGGTCTCTCACTCTCATCTTTCACCTCCTCTCGAGAGCAATGCTTTTCATGCAGCATAATCACATTAATTATCTAAGACACTAACTTTAATTGCTTTGTTCCCCTACTGAAAATTCCCCCAATGACTTCCCATTATGATTGTTTATTCAAAAATTACATTCATTTGGCAAATATTTATGTAGGGCAATGCTTTTCAAACTATGCTAAGACCTAGTTTATTTTTCCTTCTAAGTTTTCAATCCATTGCAGACCAATGTTTTCGTAAAAATACAATTTAAAAAAGTGATAATTTTTAAATTACTAAAAACAGTTTCTAAATTCTTATTATCAATTTTGATATTTTTCTCATGATGGACTGGTAACAACGGTTCATGGCTCAGCAATGGTCTGTCGACTGTATTCCAAACTGCCTGGGTGTTGCTAATACACAGATAAAAAGATATTATAGTTGCACCCTCAATGCAGGGTGATTGTGCCATTCAGGGGAGACATTTTTGATTGTCACACAGCAGGAAGGAGGGACTACTGGCACTGAGTGAATAGAGGCCAGAGATGCCATTAAACAACCTAAATGAACAGCATAGCCCCCACCTTCTGACAAAGAATTATCCAGCCTAAAATGTCAAAAATGCCAAGGCTGAGAAACTCCGCTTTACAACTGTAATGCAAATGAATAATTAGACGAAAGGCTAAGAACAGAGCTCTATTCTAAGCGTATATACAAGATGCAGGGGACACACAAGCACCTGAGTTTGCCTGGAAGGTTAAATGGACAGTACTTACCAAAGTCCTCATCTCCTGACTCATAGCTTTCCAGAACCCAACCACGGCCTAACTTTCCAACAACAGTGTTGCTAGACTGGTCAAAGTTGTGAATTCTATACCTTGCTTACTGTCAACTTCCAAGGATACAAACAACCATCCCTTCCCCTCCCCCTACCCAAATCACTCACCATTTAAGGCCTCACTCAAGGGCTAACTTCTCCACGAAGTCTTCTGTGATCCTTTCTTTCAAAATCCTAAAGATTTGCCATCTATACCACTTATTTAGCATTCTGTCACATACTGGCTTTTGATACTATTGACATTTGTTAGGTTACATTGTTTAACTCCTAAAGAATTATTTGATTTTTATATTCATGTGCCATCTTTAAGCTGACAGCTCACTAAGAGAGAGCTTCTGACACAGCCCCAGCAACCACCCATTTCCTGTGGTATGCTACAAAGAGCGGAGAAGGCAATGGCACCCCACTCCTGTACTCTTGCCTGGAAAATCCCATGGATGGAGGAGCCTGGTAGGCTGCAGTCCATGGGGTCGCTAAGAGTCAGACACGACTGGGCGACTTCACCTTCACTTTTCATTTTCCTGCATTGGAGAAGGAAGTGGCAACCCACTCCAGTGTTCTTGTCTGGAGAATCCCACAGATGGGGGAGCCTGGTGGGCTGCCATCTATGGGGTTGCACAGAGTCGGACACGACTGAAGTGACTTAGCAGCAGCAGCAGCAGCAGCAGCAGCAGCAGCTACAAAGAGGGCCAAAAGCACATGAAGCATGTGGACTGGAGTTATTAGATGGCAGACATTACCGTCCTATCACCAGTTCTTCACCTGTCTTGAGCTCACGACAATCTGAATCTATCAGGTTACTACAAAAGTAATTTATCTACAAACTTTAGTATCTTAGAAAGTTTACTGATTCATAGACTGAGTGCCTATACTTCTTACCCCAGGCCAAGGTAAGTCCTCAGGTTTTTGCCACATTCAAGTTCCAGAAAATCTACTGGAAATAAGAAAATTAAGGAATCGCAATTGAGACAGTTTCTCCACTCAAATTTTAAAACCCAAACAGACAGTTCTTTATGCTTTCAGTCAAGACACTCACTGCCCAGACAACAATCTGAGATTTTAGAAAATATCTCTACTCTTAAAAACAAAAATGGTTAGAAGAAGATGGGGAGAAGGGGAAGGAGTAGAAGCGGGGAAAAAGGGGAGGAGGAGATGAAAAGGAGTATGATGACGAGGAAGGAGGAAGTGGTAATGTAACTCTTGAGCAGAGTAAGAGAGGGCAAAAAGCTAAAGGTCAGACTTCCATAGTTATTAACCAGCTCCATATATGCTCAATATGCAGAATTCTACCAAATCACTAAAGTACTGGGTAATGTCTGAATGTGGAGACTGTCATTTATAAGTGTGTGCAGGAAATGGTAGTGGGTGAGGCCAGCCCTATAGACCTTCAGTGATGTAATAATTCCTCCCTCCCTTTTCACCCCCAAATCTATTAGGTCTAAGCTCTTACAACCTTATATATATGGAAAGGTTTGTAAATTTCCTTGAGAATTAATTCAGGAAGAAAGGCAAACATGAAAGTTATGCACTCATCATAGGATATTATCTGACATAAAATTCAAGGCTTTATTGACTACTTGACTGTTAGTTTCATCTCCTCAATATCCGGAGAGGCAACTCGGAATACAGACTCTGAAGCCAGGCATCCTGATTCCCAGTCGCAACGCTGCCAGTTATTAGTTGTATGAACTCAGTGAGTCATTTCCTTTCCTCTTTTTCCCCCCTGGTTCCTGGACCAGAGACCCAAGTTCTAGTACTAGTTCCACCGATGACCTGTTAGTGACCTTGGGCCACAATTTCTGCACCTGTAAGGAGAAGGAGCCAGGGGATGTACTAAATCAGCGGTTCTCAACCAAGGGTGACTTTGCCCCCAGGGGACATCTGACAATGTCTTGAGATATTTCCGGTTATCATCACTAGGTTTGAGAGGACAGCGCTACTTGGCTTCTAGCCGGTAGAGGCCAGAGATGCTGCTGAAAATCTTACAATGCACAGGACAGCCAGCACTTCAGGACAAATAATTATCCAGCTCAAAATGTCAACAGTGCCACAACCGAAAAACCTATGGCTTCAGCTCCCTGGAAGGTCACCTCAGAGGTCCCCTAGAAGTGAGGCTGAGAAGCCCATTTTAATGGTTTTATATTATGGGCTTTCACGAGAAAAGAACAACATAAGAGTTAATGACATGCACTCTCAGGCCAGATTCAGTCATTTCAGTTCAGTCACTCAGTCATGTCCGACTCTTTGTAACCCCATGGACTGAAGCATGCCAGGCTTCCCTGTCCATCACCAACTCCCAGAGCTTGCTCAAAGTCACGTCCATTGAGTCAGTGATGCCATCCAACCATCTCATCCTCTGTTGTCCCCTTCTCCTCCTGCGTTTAATCTTTCCCAGCATCAGGGTCTTTCCCAATGAGTCAGTTCTTCACATTAGATGGCCAAAGTATTGGAGTTTCAGCTTCAACATCAGTCCTTCCAATGAATACTCGGGACTGATTTCCTTTAGGATGGACTGGCTGGATCTCCTTGCAGTCCAAGGAACTCTCAAGAGTCTTCTCCAACACTACAGTTCAAAAGCATCAATCCTTTCGGTGCTCAGCTTTCTTTGTAGTCCAACTCTCACATTCATACATGACTACAGAAAAACCATAGCCTTGACTAGATAGACCTTCGTTGGCAAAGTAATGTCTCTGTTTTTTAACATGCTGTCTAGGTTGGTCAAGCTTTTCCTCCAAAAATTAAACATCTTTTAATTTCATGGCTGCAGTCACCATCTGCAGTGATTTTGGAGCCCAAAAAATAAAGTCTCTGTTTCCATTGTTTCCCCATCTATTTGCCATGAAGTGATGGGACCGAATGCCATGATCTTAGTTTTCTGAATGTTGAGCTTTAAGACAACTTTTACACTCTTTCACTTTCTTCAAGAGGCTCTTTAGTTCTTCTCTTTCTGCCATAAGGGTGGTGTCATCTGCATATCTGAGGTTATTGATATTTCTCCCGGCAATCCTGATTCCAGCTTGTGCTTCCTCCAGCCCAGCGTTTCTCATGACGTGCTCTGCATAGAAGTTAAATAAGCAGGGTGACAATATACAGCCTTGATGTACTCCTTTCCCTATCTGGAACCAGTCTGCTGTTCCATGTCCAGTTCTAACTGTTGCTTCCTGACCTGCATATAGGTTTCTCAGGAGACGGGTCAGGTGGTCTGGTATTCCCATCTCTCAGAATTTTCCACAGTTTGTTGTGATCCACAGTCAAAGGCTTTGGTGTAATCAATAAGGCAGAAATAGATGTTTTTCTGGAACTCTCTTGCTTTTTCCATGATCCAGTGGATGTTGGCAATTTGATCTCTGGTTCCTCTGCCTTTTCTAAAACCAGCTTGAACATGTGGAATTTCATGGTTCACGTATTGTTGAAGCCTGGCTTGGAGAATTTTGAGCATTACTTTGCTAGTGTGAGAGATGAGTGCAATTGTGCAGTAGCTTGAACATTCTTTGGCATTGCCTTTCTTTGGGATTGGAATGAAAACTGACCTCTTCCAGTCCTGTGGCCACTGCTGAGTTTTCCAAATTTGCTGGCATATTGAGTGCAGCACTTTCACAGCATCATCTTTCAGGATTTGAAATAGCTCAACTGGAATTCCATCACCTCCACTAGTTTTGTTTGTAGTGATGCTTCCTAAGGCCCACTTGACTTCGCATTCCAGGATGTCTGGTTCTAGGTGAGTGATCACACCATTGTGGTTATCTGGGTCATGAAGATCTTTTCTGTATAGTTCTTCTGTGTATTCTTGCCACCTCTTCTTAATATCTTCTGCTTCTGTTAGGTCCATACTATTTCTGTCCTTTATTGTGCCTGTCTTTGCATGAAATGTTCCCTTGGTATCTCTAATTTTCTTGAAGAGATCTGTAGTCTTTTCCATTCTTTTGTTTTCCTCTATTTCTTTGCATTGATCACTGAGGAAGGCCAGACTGTCTGAGTTCAAATCCATCACTTACTAGCTCTATGTCTTGGACCAGTTACTTAACCTTTAGAGACTCAGTTACCTTTTCCATTAAATGAGAACAATACAGTATCTACACCATAACGTTGTTGTGAGGGTTAAATAAGTTAATAGATGTAAAGCATTTAGAATAGTGCCTGGCCCTATATAATTATCAGCTAACGTCACCATTACCACCTGAATACAGAAGGAAAATTGGGAAAAAAAAAAACAGCAACCATTTTACTTTAGGAGTCACATGAATTAGGTTCCTGAGTGGAAAGGTTTTTAAGACGAAACAGATTCAAGCATGGCTCCTCACGTGGCAGACACTCTGCTCTCCCCCAATCCCTTCTCCCACTCCTTCCTCTCTAATGCTTCCACAGCTGCTCAAAGTTTCTAAAGTCTCGGGTGCAAATGTTCTCACAGTTGGGAGGGAATACAAGCTACTTGCATCCCATTCTATAATACAAAAAGTATATCCATTCTATAATGCAAAAATTAACTGGAGGAAGTGGTCTGTTACACATCAAGAAACTGTTTTTGTCTTTTAGGAGAAAAGGACAGGTGTGTCTGCCTATGCTCAGTAAGGGGCTGCCATCGTAGCTCTTGGGATCCAGGCCTGTCTCTGAGCTCTCCTTCTCCACAGAAACTTCACCAGGGAGAGGGACATCCCTGTCCCCCTGCTCCCTTGATGTGCCGTCAGGGGAGCTGCCATGAGACAGACAGAGCCTGCATGGTTATCTTTTTTTTTTTAATTACACAAGCAGAAATACCATAGTTAAACATTCAGAGAGGAGGTACACAGAGTGAAAGAACAAACCTCTCTCCTTATGTCCCATCCTCACTTCCCTTCCATGGAAGCAAGCAATTTTTTTTTTTTTTTCAATTTAATGTGAGTCCATATTGACTTTTCTAACAGCATGTACTTTATTATGCTTAATTATTAAAACATATCTGCACATTTACAGCTATATTGTTTTAAGATTTGTTTCACTGCGTGCCGCAGTAGGTTGGGAACTATGCAGCCTAATTTATTTAATCATTTCCTCACTGGCGGACATTTAGGTAAAAACTTCAGACTTCAACTTCATAGTGACTGTTGATTGGTAAGTAACTCAACTGTAGTTTCCAGCAAATAAAATCCACTGGTGATTCTATAAATAGTTCTGCCTCCCTCAAAGAAAGAAATCATTCTAAAAGTCTATTTATAAATTAAAAATGCCAACTGAATTTACATATAATTTGACTGAGATAAAAGCATAACTATAACATTTATATTCAAACATAAATAAGTTTAACTTAAAAAATTAAAACCAATGAAAATTTCACTTTAGGTTAAAAGTTTCAGCATATAAAAAGGCACCCATAATATTTTCTTAGGGCGTCTGTTTTATCTTTATATCGGGCGCTACAGTTTCTGAAAATCACACGGTCATAAGGCCATTTTCTTCTTCTAATTAAAAAAATAAAAGATAAATTCCCCAACCTGAAGTTAGAATTAGTAAATTATCACATTCTTCATATTCAAGTATCATCTATAAGTACTTCGTGGAAAAGCAGAAGGGGTGAGTTTTGCATCTCTAACTAGTGAGCAATTGCTTTCTTTTCCTTTCCTAATAAATTACAGGCAGACTTGAACAGATGTCAGTTTGGCATTCAAAACCTAAAATATAGCTGAAAAGCAAGTTATGACTAATACAAGGAAAAGATGAATGTCAGAAAGCTTCATTTTTTTTTTTTTTTTTTTCAAATTTCAGATAAGCTCTTTAGCCTTAGGGTTCCTTTTACAGAGCCCTAGAGTTCGGCAAGATGTCTTAACCCCCATTTAAATTGCAATCTCTCCTCATGTGTGGGGGTGTGAAAATGCATTTTAAGAGTGTCAGTGTTTATGTTAATCTCAGCAAAAACTCCCTCTCTCCCAAATATGGCACGGACAAAACCTCAGCACCCTTTCTTCCACTGTATTTTATTTGCACTGTTTTTAGCATGTGAAAGATGTCTGCATCTGACTGAAAGGCTCCTTATCTTCTCGGCAACTGACTTGGTAGAGTAACTGCAGTTTCACTGGTGATACCAGAAACGAGTTGCTTTCCTCTAGAATTTCAAGAGACCTTAAAAATACAGACTGAAAATGGGTTTAGAGATGGAGGTAGAGAAAGGGGGACAAGAAAGAACACAGTGTCAGTTTCAAAGAAAGGGGGTACAGGGTGCTGACTACTGGCTTTGCTCCCCACGGGGTGGTCTGCACTTCCATCTCTATAGCGCTGGTTCTCAGCTGTGTCCAACTCTGCGAGCACATGCACCGTAGTCCACCAGGCTCCTCTGTCCATGGGATTTTCCAGGCAAGAATAGTGGAGTGGGTTGCCATTTTCTATTCCAGGGGCTCTTCCCGACCCAGGGATCCACCCTGTGTCTCCACGGTCTCCTGCATTGGCAGGCGGATTTCTTTTACCACTGAGCCACTTGGGAAGCCCAATTACAAGGTATAGGTTCACCCAAGGACAGGATGAGGCTTGAGGCCTTTAAGTCACTACACTCTTCTCCTTCCAGCTCTGAAACAGATAACTTCTGCCAAAGCTACTTTGCTTGATGCATGTGAACTTAGGCCTAAAATTATAGTAAGAGACAGTAATTCTTTAACAATTATTTCACTGTTCTTTGAATAAAAAGCTGTTTTTGCTCTGACATTTATGGCATAGAGGTAACTGCCAGGGATGCCAAAAAAGGAAGTTTCTTGGTACAAACTATCTTTTCCAACCAAAGAGCTATTATGAGAATGGAAGTGATCCTTTGTCCAAAGCACTCTTCACACAACTGCACACCAGGCAATAAGCGTGGTGAAGGGCTGAACAGGAGCACGAGGGCATTCCCCTGACACCTCAGTGTACGCAAGGGCTACGGCGTTTATTCACCCTCACTTAATGAGGCTGGTTTCTGATGCCGAGGTTTCTATCCTGGGACCCAAAAGGTACTTCTATTATCCCACAGAGTAAGGATTTAAGGTCTTTCCTAACTAAACGGCTATCACTGTAGGTGCTGGAGGACATTCTAACTAAGAGGCTGTTGGGTATCTGCTAGGTGCAAACTTTAGGTCTAGTTTTCCTTGCTAATGCTTTCATATGCTTTCAAGGAAGAACAGCCCCATGTGGGTTTTGGGGTGAGTCCAACTGCTCCAGACAAGAAAAAAGTAAATAGTTACAATGATTCAGAAAAGAACAACAGAAGTCAAAGTACATTCCCCCAAAGGAACCCCTTTTCCTAATTCTACATATGACCTTTCTTCCATTCTCTGGGGGGCTGGTTGTATGTGACCTCTTTTCCCCCTAAAGACCTTCCCTGACTTTAATTCTATATATTAAAAAAAATTTTAAGCAGGGGCTTCCCTGGTGGTTCACCAGTAAAGAATCCACCTGCAAATCCAGGAGACGTGAACTGGATCCCTGATCTGGGAAGATCCCACATGCCCTGAAACAACTAAGCCCATGCGCCACAGCTGTTAAGCCTGCACTCTAGAGCCCAGGAGCTGCAACCAGTGAAGCCTACACACCCTAGAGCCCGTGCTGAGCAACAGGAGAAGCCACTGCAACGAGAAGCCCACGCACCGCCCGAGAGTAGCCCCCACTCACTGCAGGAGCAAAGCCCACGAAGACTCAGCATGGCCAAAAATGAATGGATAAAAATTTTAAAGGATTCTCTCTTAAAATACTATAACAAAAACAGGAAGGTGTACACTACATACTTGAAAGTATTTCAAGAGAAAAGCTAACGTATGGGAAACTCTGGGACCCTTATTTCATGTCTATTACGTTATCTGATCCCTATTTTTTTCTGCATAATTGTCTGCCTCTGGTTAATTCTTTAGTCTCTCTGTATCTCATCAGCAAAATTCTGTATGTATCTAAACTATATATGCAATTTTGAAAAGCGACACAAAGTTTTACAGGCAAGAGGAAAGAACTATATTGCCTAGAAGCATCATTATCAGTCTTATAAACACAATGACAGAGGAGAATTCTAAATTTATCACTTTGTGAACTTGAAACCTTGATATATAGGCGAGAAGATCCATTTAGTTAAGATTCCTGCTTACAAAGTAGATATAACTCTAGATTCCATGGTAAAGACAATGATTTGGTCTCAAGCCAAACTAAAAATGTTCCCTGTTTAAATAAAACAAAATAGTTGCATAACCTACATTAATTATTCTTTTCTAATCCCTATTTTTTCTTCATTTGAATTGATTTAACCAATCATATCCATGTCCAGTGAGATCCCAGCCAGGTTGGCTAGTTAACAAAGAATGAAAGAAAAAAACACCAGCCAATTCTGTTCCCACTTGGCAGGGTAAAAGAATACAGGATATATACATAAAAAAGATGCATGTAATGTTAAATTAAATGTAGCAATTTGTACTTTTTATATGCCTTTATCAAAGCCTAATGAGAACTTTCTAACCACATTGTACTCAGAAGGCAATGAAATTTTTCTACTATATAATTCCTCCAAAATTCAAATGAGAAAAGAAGTCTCTATAGGAAAATAAGGAATGATACATCCACAGCAAGAGAATTCTTTCTCAGCCATTTTCTCATTAAAAAAGTAGCATAAGGACACCAAGAGTCTTCATTCATTCATTCAGAAAAAAAAATGCCTTTCAGTTCAGCTCAAAAACCAAGGTACATTAAGACTTACTGCCTTCCCCCCACCCTGTTTTTAAATTTATTTTAAAAATGGAACATAATTGTTTTACAATGTTGTTAGTTTCTGCTATATAACAGTGCAAATCAGTTATATATATATATATATATATATATATACATATATCCCCTCCCTCTTCAGCCTCCCTCCCACCCCAATTTATTCTTTTAAGTCAAACTGACAACACATGCTTCTTGATAACAAAAAGCCATAAAGAAGTATTACTTTTTTAAAAGAACTCATTTATGTCTAAGTAAATCAGTAAAAATATTAGAAAAATAAATCCATTAAAAATGTAATGGGTAGTAGTACTAACAAACAAACCTGAACTTCAAGGTCCTTGGTCAAAAAGCATGTTAACAACAAAAACCATACTGTACAGTTCAACTACTTTCAATCTGGACAGCAGAAACAGACTATAAAGTCGCTCAGAAATTCCAAATCTGTTTTGATTTAATTTCAAACTCTTCAAGAGCTGACAGAGTCACAAACCAACAGAAACGGGTT
Organism: Capricornis sumatraensis; assembly: GCF_032405125.1. Classification (NCBI taxonomy): domain Eukaryota; kingdom Metazoa; phylum Chordata; class Mammalia; order Artiodactyla; family Bovidae; genus Capricornis; species Capricornis sumatraensis. The sequence continues at coordinate 95,670,479 of NC_091076.1, forward strand.
TACTTCTTTATAGGTTGTTCTCTCAACCTCAGAGAGAGGCCCTAATGAGCAAGGTTTGGACAATGCACAAACAGGAAACTAGTATCTGAATCCTCGTAAGCTTTTAAACCATGAGAAAATATTTTAATATAGTTAAAAGATATAACTTATAGAAGCAGCTATTTTTCTACTTGTTGGCTGTAGAGGGGTAGTGGTTTACTCGCTAAGTCATATCTGACTCTTGTGACCCCATGTACTGTAGCCCTCCAGGCTCCTCTGTCCATGGACTTTCCCAGGCATGAATACTGGAGTGGGTTGCCGTTCCTTTCTCCAGGGGATCTTCCCAACCCAGGAACCGAACCCATGTCTGCTGCATGGCAGGCAGATTCTTTACCACTGAGCCACCAGGGGGACTTTACATGTTCAAAGACACAATCATCATACTGTCTGTATGGGGCTCGGGGTTGAAAATGAGTAAAAAGATATTGCACAAGAATAACTTAGAACATTTGGAATCATCCTTTAATCTCTGCTTATACCTCAAACATACTCAAGCAATATTTCCATGTCTTTAAAGTTTTATGGATTTATTGTGCCTCAAAATACACCTTACCAAGGTAGTGAACTATCACATTTTTAACTATTTTCCAAATTAAAATTCTGTTTTTTTATGGACTTGGCCTTTGTGTCTTTCAGATAAAAAAAGTATCTTATTGCCATTTCAAGGTGTATAAAACTCAGGTGATGAGGGTCTCTGTCATTTTCTCTTAATCCAATTTCAAACTCGACCTTTAGCCAGTGAACAGGTGTGTGCTGTGTGTAACTTAGAGTGAGCGACTAGGCCGAAAGGCCACCAACAATAGGAGGTTGATAGAACCAAGCACTTAGTGCCTAGAAAGTAGTTCTTAGCCCCACCATGATGAATATACTTTTATCTCCCAGTAGCAATTTAAAGATAAAGAATGATGGAGGTGAAGGGAGTAATATATTTGTATTCCTTCAGTTTTTTTGGATATGGTTTTTAACACGAATAGTCTGCCAGAAGCTGTTACGGTATAAATTCCTTCCTCAGATATTCTGTAGCTAACATTCCAATCCAACGTATGATATGCATATGAAAACACTCATGACAGCATTTCCACCAGGGCAAATAAAGCCATTTCACACACGGATAAATTAAATAGACCTTCAAGAAAAAAGTGATAAATGACTAGTGCATTTCGTTGTATGCGATGTGGAAATTCCTATGTATATTCTGCATTTGTCCTTTTGCATAAATTTAAAAAAACATGCCAAGTATCCATTTACCAGGTATGAAGATGTATTAACTGGGTAATACAATTTAAAAAAAGGCAACAGCTAATATTAGAACAGTATCCATAGTCTAATAGATAATGACTATTTGGCACGGTAAATCTGAACTTTACATTTCTAAATAGGCCCTGTTACAAATTCATAAATATATAAATATAATGAAATTCCTAAATATGTCCTACAGAGAAACATACTTGGATAAATAAATTAAATCAAGCAACCACAATTATTTTTATGATTTTCCCATAAAATTAAAATGTAGTTTTAAAAATCCTAAAACTTTAAAAGTTTTTTTAAGCTTTTTTAAAAGAGGAAGAAAACAGTTTGTCAGGCCTGAAAAATAATTTCAAAACATTACTGAAAACAGATTTTATCACATCCATTTTTTTAAAACAATACAAGATTTTATCCGATTTTTCTTTTAAAAACTCACCCATCTGTTCAACAATCTCTGGAGGAAATACTCTGGAAGCAAATGCTCGCCGAAAAATATCTGAAAACTCCTTGTCCAGACCTCCTATTCCCATTTTCTCAAAGTTCCAGTCAGGATTAATGATAGACTGGCGATTTTCCTTGGTTTTAGCTTTGCCTATTTCAAACAAAGATAATCAAATGTGAGAGAAGAGCTTCATCACTAAGTGTAAAAAGACAGTCAGGACTCCCTGGGCATCCTCAGTGAATGAAGAAAAGCTATCAAACATGAAAACACCTTCTTAGCTGATTTTTTTAAGAAGGATGAGTTTTGTTATATTCGCTAGTTTGTCTGGTCCCCATTTAGGGTCAGCAAAACACTTTCAAAATGACTGGCTCAGCTCATGCTGTAGTCAATCCATGCAGCTTGGTCTTATTGACCTCTAACTCCTAATCAAGTTAACTAACTTGGTTGATTAGAAGAAACACCATGTGCATATCTGATGAAGAAAACACTAGTTGCCAGACATGCAACTGAAATCTAGCAGTCCCTCAAGGCTCCTAAAGCAATATTTAAAAATACATATACTTATCTAAATTAAGTATATAATCAGTAATTTAACTCTTCAGCCTGAAAAGATGTATGAAATTTAATGTCTTGTTTGCTTTTTCATTTGCACAACAATCTAAAATTATCCTAAAGTCTTGGACGATTTCAAAATTCATGTTTTCCAATTCTTTCACAAGGAAGAAAATTATCTAACTTAAATGTCATAGTGCCCCCTAAAGTAACTCAAGAGAACCACATTAATTCTCTCAAACACAAAGAATAAAAGTGCCTTAGTACAGTCCATATAAACAAAAAAAAGAAAGTACTATACTTTTCTTTTAATTAGGGAATAACAGGCCACATTAGAAAAAGTTTACCCTATATGCGAATTGTATGGTTAGTTTTGTGGACTTAACACTTTTTATGAAGTAACCAAAAATACTTTTCTTAAACTCTACTGCCCTCTTGTGGCCAAATTATACAATTTTGGTGGTGGGGGGACACTATTAATCACATAGAAATTACCTCCATTGTACAAAAGGCATGCAACTCTCTTGGGATAATATACCATATAATATACAAAGAAATCACTCCAGAAACATACTGGATCAACAACAGGAGATTATGATATATCCTAATTATGATCGAACTTGGTAGGTGGACTCTTTAGTCACCAGGGAAGCCATAAAACAATATACTAGTCATTAAAAACAATATTGTAGAAGTATATTTATTAAGATGCTTGAAATATGTTAAGCAAAAAGAACAAACTATAAAACAGTATGAAGATATAATCAAATATTTTAAATTTCAGAGTGAGCTGCTTTTGAGTGCTTATTCACATGTCATGAAATAAATATTTTACAGCTGAAAAAACAATAAAAGAGGAATGATAATTTATGGCTCTGGATAAAAGGACACACATTCAAATTTAAATGACTTTGGATATAATAGTGTGTAACCACTGAAAATCCTCTACCTTGTATTGGGATAGACATCAACATAGGTAAATACAGTTAATGGCATTATTATGCTGATGACTTACTGTTTTTAGAGCCCAGTCCGCATTATTCTAATAAAATACAAGTGGGGTTAACGTACAAGAGTAGGAGTGAACTATGACTCTGCTGGAAAGACTTCCTCTACCTGTACATTGATCGTTTAACTCAGTCACTAATGGAAATAATGCTAGTATCATGTTTAACACACAACCAGCTGGGGGACATTCTACAAAGTACATGACCAGCTCTCACGGTCATGAAAAGACAATGAAAGTCTGAGGAACTGTCAGAGACTGGAGAAGACTATGGAGACTAAACCACTAAATGCAACGTGGAATTTCAAGTTAGGTCCTGGAACAGAAAAAGGACATAATGAAAAAAGTGATGAAATACAAATCAAGCCTCTAGTTTAGTTAGCAGCAATGGAAACATGTTAATCTAGTTTTGGAAAAGTGTACTATGGTTACTTAAGAGGTACCATCACAGGAAGCTGGTTAAGGGTATACAGGAACTTTATGAAATATTTTTCATGAATCTTCTGTCAGCCTGCACATATTTATTAAAAATTAATTTTTATCTGTATCTTTTCCTTTATTTTTAGTGAGGTTACTAGGAAATTTAAAATGACATACATGGCTCACATTATATTTCTATTGGACAAAACTGATCTAGTGAAGGTTTTAAATTTATTCTACATCAGTACATCTGAAAGACAGGAAACACTCCATGATTCTGTGACAAGCCTTTTCAAGGGAAGTGTCTCTATTCTCCCTCCCTGTTTAATCACTGCAGTTGAGTCACGTATTGTTAACAGATGTGCTGTGTTTAGTTGCTCGGTAGTGTCCGACTCTCTGCGACCCCATGGACTGTAGCCCACCAGGTTCCTCTGTCCACAGGGATCCTCCAGGCAAGGACACTAGAATGGGCTGTCATGCCCTCCTCCAGCGGATCTTCCCAACCCAGGGATCGAATCCAGGTCTCCCACATTACAGGTTCTTTACTGTCTGAGCCACCAGGGAAACCCATTATTAACAGATGGTCCCACTTTACTCAGAATCTTCTAAAAACAGTAAATCTTACCAATAAGATTGAGTGATGAATTTTCTGCTTTTTCAAATGCAACCTGACTGTTTCCAACAACCAGCCCTATTTCAATCTATAAAGAAAGACAATAATTAGTAGTTAGTCTTATAGCAGATTTCTGGACTTCTCAAAGCAAGGTGAAAAACAAAAGAGAAATGAAGTCTCCATGAGCAATGCAAATTTTTCAAACTATCAGCTATTTCAAATTACTATTAGATCTTCACACAGGTCTGTTTTATACTGTATTTTAATAACTATGCTGGCTTTAAAGGCAATTTTTCCCTACTATCTAAAAAGAGTACATAATATAAAAGAAATCACTGAGGGAGAGAATGGCTAGAAAATTGTATTAATTTGCACAATGTACATCAGACAGATTATCAGAAACAAAACATACCTTCTGTCTTTTACCAGTTGCAGGCTCTCCCTTGAGGATACTAGGATCCATGGCTTCAATGTCTTTGACCAGTAAGCCAAAAAGCTTTTCATTGAAGCTAAATACAAGCTATGTAGAAAAGACGGGGGGAAAAAAAAATCACTGTATGATATAATGGTTTGATTTTCACATCATCGCCCATGTTTTTCAAATGCAGGCAAGCAGCTTTCTCTTGTATATCACTCTTCTCCACAAGGCAAACTACCCATATAACAGGAACTAACATTTATTGAGTATCTGCTGTGTGCCAAACAAACATTACAGGATGTTCTGTAATTAATACTCAGTAATTCTCCTACAAAAAAATCAGTCCTATTTCACCAGTAAGGATGCTGAGATTCACAGAGGAGTTAAATGGGACCTAGAGTAACGGCAAATGACAGTGCCAGGATGCAAGCCTTGCTTGTGTGCCTCTAACATCATGCTTTTCTACAATCAATACAAAGTGCCTTCCATTCAAGTGCAGAGACAGCTTTTGAATGCTCATTCACTCACCAAATATTTATTAAGTGCCTTCTACAACCTAGGCCCTCTTCGAGATACTGGGGTACAACAAAAATAAACAAGGCTGACTGTCAATTCTGCCACTACTAATTACAAGAATGAGAATAAATACTAAGAAGAATGATTTAAGATATTTATTTCTTCTCTGTATTATGGAGGATTTTCTTTCATGGGTTTGTAGATGTTTGCATGTTACTGGGTTTTAAATTATTACAAATACCAACGCATTTTCTATTAAAATACAAAAGCTAAAGGAGATGGTAAAAACAATGAAGTTTTAGTTAGGCAATTTGAGCACAACTAACAGAAAGTGTAGGAATCCAGAAGGACTATGGTGAAGCCCAAAAAGCAATGGGCAGGTAAGTCAACAAATTATCAGCTACCTATCACCCTGGGGAGCCTCCTCAGCCCATCTAATTCCAAGTAGCAGCCCAGCAGATCTCTAGTGCATCACCCCATTTGACTGACATTAACAGTATATGGCATTTCTTTATTTTCTGTCTTTCCCAACTAGAAAGGAAGCTCTACAAAGGTAGGAACTGTGTCTGTTTTATTCACCAAAGATCTACAGGGCCCAAAACAGTATTTACTGAACTTGTACTAGGTGTTCAATAAGTATTTGTTAATGAATGGATCAACTGACTAGCAGGTTCTTGCCTCAGCTACACAGGGCAGCTCACAGGTCGTCTCTGGACCTAAATAAAATTCCTCATGTGCAAAATGAGGAGGTTAGCCAAGATAACCTCTGAGGTTCATTCCAATTCCAGTACTCTTAAAAACAGTAATATGTGTTCTGTGTCCTTTTCCTGTTTGTCAGTAACTCAAGTTTTCAATTGTGAAAGTTTGATATTATGATATACAGGTTAACCAAATCCTTAAGAGTCTCGCCTTTGCAGATAATACACTCCACTCATTTCCACAGGTCCCTCCTTCCGCCATTTCTCCCATTTTATAGGCCTTCCCACAGGAGAGACACAAGGACAGTCTACGTAACTCATAAGAGATCAGAACACTATAAAGCTGGAATTTTCAAATTTTTTGGCCACAGAATCCTTTTATATTCCTAAACCCCCAAATTTTGTTTATATGGATTGTAATCTGTGTATTCGAAATTATAACAAGGAACTTTATTAATTAAAAAAAAAACAATAATTAAGTACATGATATATTAACACAAATAACACAGTTATAATTTATTTTAAAATATTTCAATTTCCCAAGGTATAAAACTTAAGTGGGAAGAGTGGCACTGTGGCATTTCTGCAAATCTCTAATTTCTTTTTTTTTCTATTTTTTTTTTTTTTCTAATTTCTTGCTTAATGGAAGACCACTGGGCATTCACGTTTGCCTCAGCAGGCAGTGTAACTAGGCACAACTCCACTTGTGAGAGAATAAGACGAAATGGGCACATAACATCCTTTTTAAAACATGTTTTGATATCAGATTTGACCTGACAAACCCCCTGAAAGAGCCTCAAGGCCATAGTTTGAGAACAGCTGCTATGGAGTTATGGGAGGAGGAAGGAGTTAATGATTCACAAAAGTGACAGAAAAAGAGAAAAATGGAATGGTAAGGTCAAAAGAGCAGAGATTATTTATGTAGAGAAACAAATAATAATTTATGAACTCACACATTTTTAGGTAAAATTGAAAAAAAAAAACAAACACAGAATTTCTTCTTAGGAGACCAAACAATGTACTAACTGAAGTCCAAAGAGGGGAACAATATAAACAGTATCATTTTTTTCTTTTATTCTAGTGGACTATAGTTGACTTACCCTGTTGCATTAGCTTCAGGTGTACAGGCCAGTGATTCAATTATACACATATTCATTTTATTTTAGATTCTTTTCTCATATTGATTATTACAAAATATTGGGTAGAGTTCCCTGTGCTATACAGTAGGTCTGTGCTGGTTATCTATTTTAAATATAGTAGTGTGTGTGTGTGTATATGTGTGTGTGTGTGTGTGTTCACCCCAAGCTTCTGATTTATCTCTCCCCCAATGTATCCCTTTAGCTAATCATAAGTTTGTTTTCAACAGCTGTAAGTCATTTCTGTTTTGTATATAAGTTCACTTCTTTTTTAAAATTAAATTCCATATATGAGTGACATCACAGGATATGTTTTTCTCTATCTGATTCACTTCACTCAGTCAGTATGATAATCTCCAGGTTCATCAATGTTGCTACAAATGGCATTGTTTCACTTTTTTGTGGCTCAGTAATATTCCATTGTATATATGACTCTCATCTTCTTTATAAGCAATATTATTTTTAAGAAGAGAAAATCTGGGCTTCAAAAGCTCCATAAAAAACTGAATATATATTTACATGTAATTTTCTTAAGATTCTCAAAGAAGCTCATAACCAAAAAAGAATTACTTTTCTACAGAAATACATCAGGAAAACAGAAAGACATCCTCAGACAAATGTCCCATGACAAGAAAAGAAACTTGATATACATGTCTATAGTGTTCCCAAATTTACAGAAAGAAAAGCTGCTATCCTTATATGTGACACTGTAACCTAATTTTATAATTTTTCTAAACAGTCTGCTAGAGGTTCAGCAAATATATTTCCCTCACTTTTTACCACTCAGCTTAGATACAGCTGTTCATTTGCAAAGCTCCTCTTAGCTTTTAAAAAACAATTAATTTTGGACAAGTACAGAGATTAGAATGTCTCTAAATGAAAGAAAGTTTAAAACTACCTGTTGACCCACTGAGAATGCCTGGTTGTTGAACTGCTGAATAAATTCTGCGGCCATCTTGTCAGTATCATATGGGTTGGAGTCGATACTTTTTTTCTGCAGGAAATCAATCTCGATGGTCATTGTGCCAATACACTGCTTGGCTTTGTCAAAGGTATATAAGGACACTAGGGAGAGAAAGAAGGAGCAGTTTTTTAAATCACAGAGATACCAAATCCTTGCTGTGCTTCAAATAACTAAAAGTTTCACATAAATGAATTAGAATGTGACCAAAGGGGGATTTTTCGTGACGTTCACTGGAAGGATACATAAGGCACAGATATTTTTTAAACATAATAATAACCACTAGAGACGTTCTTCCCCCTGACTTAATTGGAACATACTGAACAGCAATCTCCTGTACTTTTACCCCTCACCTGACTGTTCTGGGGAAATTACAGCTGTCCCCATATAGCCTCTCCATCTTCCTCCTTCTCATTAAGCAGAGGATGAAGTGACAGAATGGGAAGTCCTGGTGGAGATGGCATACCATGCTGTTTCCAAACAAGACTTTTGCTTGACACAAGAGAAAGCTAAGGTCAGAGGTGTGTGGACTCTTTTGCTTTAGCAAATTAAGAGTGTAGGACCAAAACAAAAAACAAAACAGAACAAAAAAAACCTTCGAGAAAAAAATGGTTCCTAGAGGGGTTTCCTCCAGAGCAACTCAAGACTTCGACATTTCTTTTATTAATACTACAAAAATATTTACTGAGCACCTAAGATTTCAGGGAACCTCAGTAAGTTCTACATGCATAACAGGACAAAGACCAGACCTTTAGCTCATTTTTGTATTAACAGCACCTAATAGTGTCTGTGGGCTTCCCAGGTGACTCAGCGGTAACGAATCCGCCTGCCAATGCAGAAGATGCCAGAGATGCGGGTTCAGTCTCTGGTGGGGAAAATCCCACAGAGGAGAAAATGGCAACCCACTCCAGTATTTTTGCCTGGGAAATTTCAAGGACAGAGAAGCCTGGTGGGCTACAGTCCATGGGGTTGCAAAGAGTCAGACATGACTGAGCACAGCAAACAAACAGCAGCGTCAGCAGGATGCTTAATATATTCATGAACTGTTTAAGTGAAACAGCAGCAGCAAAACACCTATACTTTCCATAGCAGTAACAGAAGAGGCAAAACAAAGGGACTCTGGAAACAGTGTTTCAATCTATTAGTAAACAGACGAATCTATAAATCACCTAACGTTCTGTGCCTTGATTTGTCACACCTAAAAGATAAGACTGGGCTAGATAAATCTTTATGGTCCTTTCATGCCCAATTTCTGTTCTCAACTTATTTCTTACAGACGCTGAGTCTAGTCTTGAGTTACATACAAGGATTTTTTGTAAATCCTTTGAATGAAATTGCTTGATTAATCATATTTTTGTATTTTGGTCTGCCATCATAAAGGGGACACACATATTTGATACATGTTTTCAAAAGCAAAATAACAAAGAAAGCCAGGATGGAGGGTTGGAAAATTTGCTGAAGATCAAAGATAAGCTCAAATCTCAGCTGAGAGTTTCAGAATACTCTCTGGCCTCCACTTCTGCAGGTTGTGTTCTTTTTGTGTACTTCCTAGGAAGTACGGATTACATTCTGAGTGATTTTCGTAAGACAGCTTAGTTGTTTCTCCAGATAATGAAATATTTATACGATGAATTATTAATGGAAAATAAATAAGTTGATTGACAATCTCATTTCCAGGGGTCTGTCCCCAGAAGACTCTTGAACATGTGTCTAAAAAGAAAGTTACAGTGAGGTTCATTGCAGCATTATTTCTAATAGTCAAACATTTTAAAAATACTTATCAGTCAGGAAATGAGGAATAAAATGTGGCATAGTCATAATGTAGAAGAATGTGTTAGCACTTAAAATTCAATCTGATATATATTTAATAAAGATGAATGGTCCATTAAAACATAATATTGAGTGAAAAAAGTATAATTCAGAAAGGGCTGCACAGTATAACACAATTTTGTGCATTAAAGACTCCAAAACAATTTCATAGCATCATCGTGTGTGTATGTGCATATGTATACATATACGCATGGATATATACAAGTGTGTGAACCATTCTTATACCAATAAATTTGAATACGTTATTAAAATATCATCAATACCGACTATAGTTTTCAAATGCATCTTAATTTAAGGTCAATGTTCCTAAGCAGAAAAGATCAAGTTGTTACCATTTCAAATGCTACGGCAGTACCATGGACAGTTTCACAGGCAGCACCATGGTCAGCGCCATCATCATCAGCCCCCAAAGGGACAGATGCCCTGAGGGTTTCAACAAGGAGCAAAGGGCCAAAAGGTTAAGAATGGTTCTTATTTTATGACCATTAGTAATTTAACATCAAAGATTAATTTATAAACAAAAAATTATAGCCAGTGCTTTGAACAGGCATTACAAAGACAGGTTCAAAAAAACATGTGTTAACTGAACATCAGTCTGCAATACTTAAAACACGGTACTTCCAGAGAGAAAACTAAATGATTCTTCTAGAAGATTCAGTTTGAGAACTAAAATTACTCACCTGACTAAAAAATTCTTCTTACAGACAGAACTCCTGTTTTAGAATCTTTGAATAAACACTCTGCTTCATACCAAACTTCCTATTCTCTCTTTGCCTACACCACTACTTACACTCAAGAGAAGGCAATGGCACCCCACTCCAGTACTCTTGCCTGGAAAATCCCATGGGCGGAGGAGCCTGGTGGGCTGCAGTCCATGGGGTCACGAAGAGTCGGACACAACTGAGCGACTTCACTTTCACTTTTCACTTTCATGCGTTGGAGAAGGCAATGGCAACCCACTCCAGTGTTCTTGCCTGGAGAATCCCAGGGATGGAGGAGCCTGGTGGACTGCCATCTATGGGGTCGCACAGAGTCAGATATGACTGAAGCGACTTAGCAGCAGTAGCAGCTACTTACACTGAAAAAGCTTTGTACCTTTATGCTACATCGTGACAACAATCAGGCCCCCAAACCCTTCCTTACCTCAAGCTTACTCCACCTTAGTCCCATCTGAACACTTAAGTTTTATAATTCTGCCAATTAGGTCTGTTTGATTTGCCTTTTTAAAGAACTGATTTTACATTCAAGGTAAGCATTTCTGGTAGCAGAATGCTTTAAACCCAATTTAAGGCCACAAAACACATTTTTTTCATTTCATCTTGAATTTTCATTTTCACAACAAAATTTATCTGCATTAAAAGTTAAGAACACTCATATTTAGAAAAGTAAGTTTAAGGAAATTAGAAACCTAAGCCTCATACACATCGGTCTTCTCATTAGATTTAACAAGTGTTCATTTTTATCTCTGACAGTGTCTGCAAACAGGGAACCCTGGCTTCATGCACCGACCTACTTCCCTTTGGGGCCGACCTCCTCCACTGTCTCAGCTTCGCACTATGCTTTCAGGTGAGGAAGTGACAGTTACGGGAATCACTTATGTCAATGTTCCCAAAAATGTGACTGATAACAACTACTTAAGGGTGATTGTTAAAAACACAGATTCATGAATTAGATTCCCCAAAGGAGGGGGCTGAGAATCTTTAAAAACAAAACAAAACAGAACTCCCCAGGTATTTCTGTGAGGCAAGTTTAGAAAGCACTAATTCTCCAACATTCACTACCAGTTATCTGTATCTAATTTCCTTTATTTTCACCCCCTGCTGCCTGCCAAGTCGCTTCAGTCGTGTCCAACTCTGTACGACCCCATAGACGAGGGTCCATTGTCTCTGGGATTCTCCAGGCAAGAACACTGGAGTGGGTTGCCATTTCCTTCTCCAGTGCATGAAAGTGAAAAGTGAAAGTGAAGTCGCTTAGTTGTGTCCAACTCTTAGCGACCCCATGGACTGCAGCCTACCAGGCTCCTCCGTCCATGGGATTTTCCAGGCAAGAGTACTGGAGTGGGGTGCATTTTATCTTTAATACTACTTCCACAAAGAAAAGACCAAATAAAGATAATCCCAATATTTATTTCTGATTTAGGGGAAAAAAAAAAAAACAAACAATAACTTGCCAAGTTCCTAAATGAGAAAGAGGATACTCTCTCCTTCCACTTTACCAACTTCTCTTTTCAGGCATCTTGACTACAGACTAGGCTCATAATGTGTTCCAGGCAACTGCTTTAAGTAATTGCTTTCTTTCAACCAGTTTAAAGTTAATATATCTTTGAATATCTCCGAAAGCTTGGATCCAGAGGATCTGAATGTGAATCTGAACATTCCCACACATCCTCCTAAAACTCTGTGGGAACACCAAAGAGAACAAATAATGCTATGCACAGTCCACACTGTCAACATTACTAAGAGACAGAAAATACGACAAAACTCAAATTACTTGAAAATAGAGAGATATGTAACAAGATTAGACAGAGCTCTCATTGTGGAAAAAAAGAAAGGAAAGCAGTACATAGGGAAAATACAAACAAAAATCACCCCTCAAAAGAGAAAGTCTAATACCAAAAGCCAAAACACTATACACAGGTTTGGGACTTGTTAGTCCAAGATGCTAGGTACCCAGAAAGGACCTGAAAGTAAGTAGAACTGGAAGTAGTAACATCAAAGAATCACTGGAAAGAATCAGACAAATAGAGAAAGGGTGGTGCCCTTCAAGACATGGCAATAAGGAAAGAAGACAGTAAGAGAGGAAAATTAGGGATCACACAGAAACCAAGGAGAAATAAGCTATGCCAACCAACCTTTCTACCTACCCCACCTCATCATTATTAAAGAAACTGCCCTTCTCCACACTAACAGAAAAGAATGCTCTTGCACTAATAATATTGCCTACAAAATCATGTGAAACAAACAAAAAAATAACTCCACAAAGTTACTGTAAATAAAACATAACAAATAACAAAATATTGCAGCATTTCAGCTGTCTTCTCTAAAAAGATCAGCTATGAAATAGAAAATATATATAACATTTTAAACTAAATTAAGTATCCTCAAACAAGTACTTAGACATATAACAAAACATCTAAAGTCAGAAGATTAAAAACTAAGAACAGAAATAGACAAATCTTAGTAAAAGAAATGCAATGAATTTATCAAACACAGGAAAGAAATCAAGGAAAAATAAAACTACTCAGAAGTAAATAATAAATTACAAAGTGTCCATGGAAGAATAGATTCAAGTTAATATTTAATAAGAGGCAGTGAATGAAGACAAAAAAACAACTAAGACAATAAAAATAAAGAATTTACAAAGAATAGAGAGAAAGCAGCTGAGATGTAAGACAGATAAGGCCTAAAATACATATATAATTAGAACCCTGGAGAAGAAAATCAAAACAATTCAGTCAGAACTAACATTTAAAACCAAAACCTGAGAAAATCTTCTGGAAATAGACAAAATTTAAATCTATACATTGAAATAAAGTATTGTATAGCTGAGTTGTTGACCCACAATGGCCAATTCCAAGCAATATCCTAATAAGGATATTAGAATTTAAAAACAGAAAATCCCTCAGGGCTCCCAAGCAAAAAAATCAAATTACTTATAAAGGTAAGAAAATAAGACTGGCATCAGACTTCTCAACAGTTTAATACAAAATAAGGCAATGTGATACAGTATTTTCAAGAAATTCAAGGAAAGAAAAGCCAAGAATTTTATATCCAGCCAATCAGCCCTTAAAGGCATCAAAGACATAAAAGAAAAAAGTTTGAATATCCAAGAACTTAGGAAACACTGTATACATATATACTTCCTGGAGGAATCTACTAGAGGATAGGTTTTATCCAACCAAGTCAGTTCATTCAGTTGCTCAGTCGTGTCCAACTCTTTGCAACCCCATGAATCGCAGCACGCCAGGCCTCCCTGTCCATCACCAACTCCCGGAGTTCACTCAGACTCACGTCCATCAAGTCGGTGATGCCATCCAGCCATCTCATCCTCGGTCATCCCCTTCTCCTCCTGCCCCCAATCCCTCCCAGCATCAGAGTCTTTTCCAATGAGTCAGCTCTTCGCATGAGGTGGCCAAAATACTGGAGTTTCAGCTTTAGCATCATTCCTTCCAAAGGAATCCCAGGGTTGATCTCCTTCAGAATGGACTGCTTAGATCTCCTTGCAGTCCAAGGGACTCTCAAGAGTCTTCTCCAACACCACAGTTCAAAAGCAGCAATTCTTCGGTGCTCAGCCTTCTTCACAGTCCAACTCTCACATCCATACATGACCACAGGAAAAACCATAGCCTTGACTAGCCAGACCTTAGTCGGCAAAGTAATGTCTCTGCTTTTGAATATGCTGTCTAGGTTGGTCATAACTTTTCTTCCAAGGAGTAAGTGTCTTTAAAAGGGCTGATCATGATCATTTACGAGATTTATTGTAGAGCTGAGACTAAAACAAATATGGGGTCATTTGTGGGAGAATAGCATGTAAATCCTGGAGGAGGGCATGGCAACCCACTCCAGTATTCTTGCCTAGTGAATCCCCATGGACAGAGGAGCCTGGTGGGCTACATACAGTCCATGATGTCGCAAAGAGTTGAACACAACTGAACCAACTAAGCACGGCACAGCACAGCAAGTAAGTACCGTAGAAAGAAATGCACTAACACGCACAGCATGGTGACTGGAGTCAGCAATACTGTACAGCACACTTGAATGTTGCTAATAGAGTAGACCTTACAAGTCGTTATCACAAGAAAAAAAGCTTCTGACAGATGTTAACTAGATTTATTGCGGTAAGCATTTCACAATGTATGTAAATATCAAATCATTATGTCAGGTGGTTCAGTTCAGTTCAGTCATGTCCGACTCTTTATAACCCCACGGACTGCAGCACGCCAGGCTTCCCTGTCCTGCACCAACTCCTAGAGCTTGCTCAAACTCATGTCCATCGAGTCGGTGATGCCATCCAACCACCTCATCCTCTGCCGTCCCCTTCTCCTGATTTCAGTCTTTCCCAGCATCAGGGTGGTGCTAGTGGTAAAGAACCTGACTGCCAATGCAGGAGACACAAGAGACGAGGGTTTGATCCCTGGGTCTGGAAGATCCCCTAGAGGGTGGCAGGGCAACCCACTCCAGTATTCTTGCCTGGAGAATCCCCATGGACAGAGAAGCCTGGCAGGCTACAGTCCATAGGGTTGCATGGAGTCGGTCATGACTGAAGTGACTTAGCATGCATGCATACTTGAAACTAATATAATGTAATATGTCAATTATATCTCAACTTTTAAAAAGTTGCTTCTTCCACTAAAAAAAAAAAAAAGACTTAAAACTTGAAAAAAAAGGAAGCAATTAATTACAAAATGAGAGGAGAAAGAGGAAGGCAGAATATAAAGATTAACTACGGCATAGATGAGAGTCAAATGGTATCTTTTAGAAGATATCTCTGTATTGTTTTTGTAACCTTTCCATAATATGAATTTTTTTAGGTCTTAAAAGCGACTCACACTTCATTTCCTCAACTTTGCCACAATGACTAAGAAACAATGCCAGTTTTCACTTAGCTCTTTGGTTTATAAACCACAAGCAGCTTAGTTTTGTTTTTTTTTTCCGTTAAGTCATAAACTGCTTTCCATATCCTTCCCTAATGAACTATGATGACTTTATAACACATTTTTAAAAGTCCATAGTTTTCTTAAGTATTGCCACCCTTTCTTCTCCTTACCCTAAACCTGGTTTATCTTTTTAAACAAAGACATTCGAAAATACATCTCAGTATACAGTAAAATGGAATCACCATGTAATAATATCAATTATTCCTCTTTAACATAACTTCAACTTTAAAAAAATTTTTCCATAGCCATAATTTCACAGAGTCCTGTCAGCTTAATTCCAGGCAAGTCAAATAACCTCCCAGCAATTGTCGTTCACGCCTGTATTCTTCCCACTCCTTGCTATACTCCACAATGACATTAGAACTCTTTTCTAAAGGTAGGATTTTGATGGGCTTATACAAGACTTCTAAGTGCGTTTGCGTAAAATCCAAAAATTTCAGTATATATTTCCAGGCCGCCCACTAACTGCATGCTCCACCTCTCATCACTTAATACAACCCATTCAGGCAAAACCTTTCAATCAAACGCACTTATGAGCGATGCCTATAATTTGCTTGCTCCCATCCCAGTGCCTTTTATTTGTTCTATTTCTCATCTGAAGAGCCTTTGTTCCTTGTCATTACCATGTCATGCTTTTATCCTACTTCAAAATCATGCTCAAAACTCCAGTGCTGGAAAGATTTCTCTGGCTAATTATCCAGTCTCCACTTCTGTTCTATCTCAGCAATTTTACACAGTGCTCTTAAAGGTAATTTGTGCAAAAATTTACCTTGCACTTTTTCTGTGAGCTACGAATATGTGGATGTTCCTTTCCCAGGAATACTCAGACATATAACAAGTAGACAGAGGAAGTAACTACTTACCTTCCATTCTCATACACCTAACTGTAACATGGATGAAAAGAAAACTGCACAGATATCTATAACTATGAGAAAATCGTAAAGAAAATCTACCTCAGATAGCTAAAAAATATACCTACCTTCTATTTCTTGCCCAATAGAAAGTCCAGCCCATTTTCGCTGTAAAACAGAAGTGGGGAGGGGGAAGACACTTAATACCACATCAAAATTAGAGAAACAAAGAAAACAGGATTTCTGTGAATTTCATATACACATTCCAAGACTAAACCATGGCTGTTAAGTGTTGAACCGTGTCCCACAAAAAAGATACATTAGAGCCTTAGCCCCCAGCTCCAATGAATGTGACAGCATTTGGAAACAGGGTCTCTGCAGATGATATCAAGGTAAGATGAGGTCACAATGAATTAAGATAGACTCTAAGCCAATATGGCTTCCTTATGAGAAAAGAGAGACACAGCCAAATGGGGAAAAAGTCATGTGACAGTGAAGGCAGGGACTGAAGTGACGCACCCACCAGTCAATGAACATCAAAGACTGTCTGCTACACCAGAAGCTAAGCACAGAACAGATTTTTCCCTAGTGCCTTCAGAGAGAACACGGCCCTGCTGACACCTTGATTTCAGACTTCTGCCTCCAGAACTGTGGGAGAATAAATTTCTGTTATTTTAAGCCACCTAGTTTGTGGTACTTTGTTACAGCCGCCCTAGCGAACATATGCTATAGTTTATTTATACCTGGATATCTGTCCTCAAAACGTAGAAAGTTTGCCTTTTTACAGTAAAGCCGGCACCACTGAGTAGGATGCTCCTTTGCATAATGTTTTAATGCTCCTGAAGGCCTTCGGAGTATCAGACATTTCAGATTCTAAATGTACTGTGGATAGTTATACTGTTTGATACAGTAGCACAAAAAGAAAGATGTTCAATTCATGAAAAATAAATCAGAACTCATCAGATAGGCTATAATGAAACCAAGCAGGGATTCAAATCATTAGATGGTCATGACTACTCTTTGTGTACTAGCCAAAGAAGTGTCAGGCATTTGTGACAAGGATTTTAGCTTCTCCCTAGATACCGATTGGTTACAACGGCAAGAATACACAGAGGCAGGACAGATTGTGTTCAGGCAGGAATTCAGGACCGGCTTGATGTAGATGCAAAATGAGTACTTCCTGATAACACTCCAAAGAACAGTGAGAAAAATAATCTTTGGCTGAAAAACAAGTTTGTCTTCTCATCTGAACTTCGTGAACTTTGTGGTGGTGAGGGGTTAAGAAGATGCTGCGTTTTGAATACAGGCAACAAGAGCTCTCCCTCCCAGCTTTCTCACCTCCTCTGCACCCTTCACTTCTCTCTTCTGTCATACTCCATCCCACTTTTGGCCAACCGAAAATGCAGAGGCTCACTGGTTAAGCCCAGATTTGGGGTCACGGAGCAGCCACATTTAGGTTCTACACCCAGAGCTAGCCTCAAGGATGAGGATAATGGTACCCATCATCCGGGGTTGTCGAGGGAATTCATGTGCTGAGGGAACTCGTGCGCTTAAGAGCAGCTCTTGGTCTGCAGTAAGTGTTCGGGGAAATTTTTTTTAAAGCAGAGAGACAAGGAAAAATGGTTAGAAATCCCATTTCTGGCCAGCTGAGTCCCAAACTTAGCTCTGAGAAAGCTGGTAAGCTCTAGAACATTCCAAACCTTTGATCCATATAAACAAATGCAAAAAGCAGTCCTAATACAGCAGAGGCATCCAAAACGGGGAAAGGGAACAGCAAATGAAGATTTCCCATAACATGTGAGGGATTCGAGAGATCTTCAGCAGTTCCTTAAGGAGTTAATTCTCCTTTTGATCTCCTTCCCGAAACCTCCAGGGGTGGGAGGGCAGCCATCAGCTGGCATAGTACAGGAGGTATGGGCTGCACTTGCACTGTTTAGGACTGAGGATCAGCAGCCTGAGTAAGACGACAAGGGAGGAAAGGATACAGACTAGTACTTGCGATGCGCCTATATTATATATTATGTGCCTGCAAGCTGCTGCTGCTAAGTTGCTTCAGTCGTGTCCGACTCTGTGCAACCCCATAGATGGCATCTCACCAGGCTCCCCCGTCCCTGGGATTCTCCAGGCAAGAACACTGGAGTGGGTTGCCATTGCCTTCTCCAATCCGTGAAAGTGAAAAGTGAAAGTGAAGTCGCTCAGTTGTGTCCGACTCTTCGTGACCCCATGGACTGCAGCCTACCAGGCTCCTCCATCCATGGGATTTTCCAGGCAAGAGTACTGGAGTGGGGTGCCATTGCCTTAGTGTTAGGCAATTTCCCCTCCACAGAATCTACCAACAGCTATAAATCTAATCATAATCCTTTCACTTACTGTGGGAGCCCAGCAAGTTAGGATGTAATTTGAAATAACAACTGTGCTTAGTCACTCAGGCATGTTTGACTCTTTGTGACTGTTTGGAATATAGCCAGTCAGGCTCCTCTGTCCATGGGATTCTCCAGGCAAGAATACTGGCGTGGGTTCCCATTTCCTTCTCTAGGGGATCTTCCTGACTCAGGGATCGAACCCACATGCTCCTGTGTCTCCTGCACTGAAGGCAGATTCTTTATCACTGAGCCATCAGGGAAGCCCTACTCATATCATGTTCTTTAGTCTAACATCATTGTGTTTAAAAACGCTATTATTAGATGTCAATTTTAGATGTAAGTGCTATTTTTATATATTCTCTATTACCCTGAGAGCTAACATTAAAATAACTTGACACTGATAGCTAACTGATATCACTGCAGAATTAATTAGGGGCGAAAATCAAGGCAATAAAAGACAGATACAGTAAAAACTGGCAATTAAGAACGTATCTTTAAATTCCTTATATAACACCTAGATGGTCTTCGTCAATATGAATCAATGCCATTATAGGGTGATACAGCTTGCTTTAAATGAATTGATTCTTCTATGACTTTCAAGATTAGAGAAGAATAAATGCACATCCTAGTTACCTGCGGTAAGCTGAATGCAATGCTCCCTGGAACCACAGATGGGTGGGTCCTCAGTGTAAATGTGTACCTGTGGTTGGGGGAGGTCCTCACAATCACGTGCCTACAAGACAGAAACACAGTCAACACTCCATGTCAAAGGAAATAAAGAACATCAACTCTAACATGCTCATTTCCAACAGACAATGCTTGATGAGGACCGAGTGAAAATATGGCATTATACGAGTCCTGAAGAAATAGGACCACAAATTTCATTTCCACAAATTGTCAGCAATTCACAATGTTTTCTAGGCAGAAGGACCACCTTGGACCAGACAGACATCAAGCAGAATCAAGACCAAGTTTAAGACAGTACATGCCATCTGAAACATCAACCTCATTACACTTCCAGTTTACATAAAATTGAAGGCACTGATTTACTCGATGCTAAGTAAAAACTAGATGAATTTCCTCTCCTGAGAATTATTTCACATACTAACTAGACCAAAGGAAGAAGAACCAGAGATAGAAGAGCCATGGATATGGCAGTCCAAAAAAAGTTAGTTTTTAGGACAATTCCTTAAATCTCTTTCCAGATTTCCACAACCGGTTGAAATAATAACAGCCTATAAAATTTAAAAGGTAGTAAAAATGAAAAATTTTCATGAAATGTATCAGCTTTCATACAGATATCAATACTATTTCAAAGTTTTTTGTTGTAATTCACCCTGCTCAGAAGTAAACACAGCAAGTAAATAGATGAAATATAGTTATCTCATGATAAATCTCCTATACCAAGAAACTCAGAAGACTGTGTAGGAGACAGAAGCTTCAAACTCTTGTTACAGCAACACTATCTCTTTTAAAATTATCTTTTAGAATACTGTAATTTTAAAAAATATTAATGGCTAACATTTCTATACATATCATTTTGTCAGTAGGACACAAGTTCCTTATATCCACTGTATTTTAAGTAACCCCATCATGTGTACAGTGAACACTTGACATGTAAAAGAATTCCATCAGCAAATTCTCACACTGATTATATATAATATATAGTCCAGTTTATATCAGAAAGTTTTGCGTCACAGAATTTTTAGGACTGCAAAGAATGGTAATACTATTATGTAATGTAGCCCTCTACTCTGAGGGCAAAAACCACAAACAGTTAGCAATTCTAACTCTGTGAGACTCATGTATTTCAAAGATAGTTTTAAAAACAGAAAAAGGCTCAGCTAAAATCCCACTTCCTTCCTCATTTCCCCAGCCTGCCTTCTGGTACTGCCCCTTCACGTCCTTACTTCTACCAACCTTAGTAGCACTATGGATGGCACTGAACTCGGTAGCATGGTATTCAGAAGTCTGGGCAGTGGGTGAGGTGAATGAACCGAAATAAATGACAGTGAATCATGTTGTATGACAGAAAATAACAAAAGTCTGTAAAGCAATTAACTTTCAATTAAAAACTGATTTTTTTTTAAAAAAACGACCATGAAAAATGCTTGTTAAGATTCTATAGCTGTTCATCTTCCAATTTTCTTGTCTCTTGGGTTGTCAGAGTAACAATGATCAAACAGCTAATATTTGTTAAGGACCTAACTGTTCTAAGTGATTTATTTGTGTAACTCAATATTTACCAATACCCTGAGGAAGATGGTATCATCATCCCCATTTTACAGGTCAACACACTGAGGCACAGTCAGGGTAAATAACTTACCCACAGTCACCCAGTTTGTAATAGGCAGAACCAGGATCAAAACACAGACCATCTGACTCCAGAGCCAAAAACCTAATGACTACACTATATAATGAGTCATATAACCAGTATGCTTAGCTCTGCTAAGAAAACCAATGGAAAAATAAAGTTACATATAAAAAACTATGCATGACTTAGAAAACACTATATTTACCAAAATTTGATGCAGCAAATACACAACTCTTTTTCATCTCAACTCTTTCTCATCTCTTCCATTTTCCAATTCAGCAAGAGGAATTTAAAAACTTACACTCCAAGGTTTCCAAAAAAAAAAACCACAACACTTGACAAGTTTCTAAAATACCACTTTGCAGGTAAGAAGAAAATGAAGTCAGATACTCACTGGCCAGACTGGAAATCCTTTTCATTCACAACTGCGCAGTTAGTTAAAGATAATTCGTCTGTAGGACATCTTGCAGCTTGCATACTCTATAAGAATGAATGATTAGGAAAACAAAATTAAGTCACCTTTTATATCCTTAAAGAATATGCTAGGTCTTCCTGTTCTCTATTTCCCATTACTCATAATAAACACAATGCTTTTGACTCCTGGCACCCCTTCCTCTGTGGCAATAGCAAACCCTGCCTCTCAGAAGCTGTTCCTTTCCCATTCCATGAGCTCCTGCACACCTGCCAATCACAGCACACAGGCCATCATCAGAGTCCTAATCCATCCATGGGGTTTCACATAGACAGGAGCTAGAAGACAGGTGCTCTCCCTTGTGTCACCATCAAGTGAAGAAGGCCTTTCTGCACTGAAAGAATAAAACTATCACAGAGAAAGCAAAGGTGAGAAAGACCGACACCTTGAAACTCTGACCTGACAAAGAAGTTAAAGCCCTGGAGACCAGTTCTGAAAGTTGGCTGAGTCAATAAATCCCCTTTTCCTCAAGCTTACTTGGGTTGGGTTTTCCATTTCTTCAAAAGATAAAAGATTCTGACTGATAAAAATGCAATGATATAAATTTGATAAAGTATATCATGAAAAAGCATTTCTTCATAAGAGATCCCACGTAGTATGAACCATATCTCCTGTAGACTAATAAAAGCTATCTTCCAAGTATCTCCCAACAAAAATAATTACAGGTATATTTAATATAAAATGGCAATTAACTGTCCTTTTGGCCAACAGCTATGAGAAAAACATTCCTTCATACAATGTATGTAACCAATAATCCTTCCTCCATCCTCTAGGGTTTCCTAGTTAGTGAAATATGACATTCGTAGCCTGTTTATGACTAACATGCTCATTCTTCAAACATCAAGCCAAAGCTGATTCTCCGTCAATTTGTCTTCCAAATACAAATTTATAGAGGGAAATAAATTACTCTGCTTTGCTTTTGTTTGAAACTAAAAGGCTAGTTTCAACACAGCTATCCCAGCCGTTCAGAGCAATGGACTCTGAAGTGGGGCACGTGCACCTGAAAGGTTTGCAGGATAATCCTTTGGGGTATAATTTAGAACATGACACAAATAAGGTTTAGGTCACAAGTCTGCTTTCCGAATGAGACAGTACTTCTGCCCATAGTCACAGTCTGACCAGCCAGCTGATCAAAATGTGCAGACCTTGTTTCCCACTCACCCTAGGGGCTCTCTCGCCTACAAAAGCTTCTTTCTCTTACTTCTCCTCTCTTCCCTAACTCTGAGCCCCTTGCCTAGTCAACTCCTACTCGTCCCACAGTCTCTCAGCTCAGGAATTACATCTTTTAGAAGACCTTCCTAAACACCTTCCCCTCCTGAAAACACAAATGTCAAACGGAAGAATATTTTTACTGTCTGTTTAAACTACATGAAAGACATAAGACTCTTAAGGACTGAGACTGTACCCTCTTCGTGTCTACGGTTCTCAAGGCTAAGACAGGGCTTAGATAACCGTCAGTGCTCATCAAACATTTGTTGAACAGGTGAACTTAGTATGTATGGATCAATACAATCTACCTCAACTGCAGAATAAACAATTCAAAGAACATGGATGCAAAGGACATTTCAAGGTTATTCAGGAAGTGATACAATTTAATTAACACAGAATTGATACACCCAAAGTTATTTTAAAATTTACAAAATGCTAACTTAACCTTTCCCTTTGTGAACTTGCTTTCTTGCCAAAGATTTGGTGTCCTTTAAAAGAGTGAAAAACTCTGTAGAAGTCATCTGGCTGGGTAACTGAAACAGATGCTATGAGCAAAAGGCCTCCCTACTGGAATCTAGAAGCATCTGTGTTTTTATGGCAAGCCAAGCAGGATATCTCATTTTCTCATTAGAATATAAGTCCCTATAAATAGTCGCTGTTTACTTATCACAATAAAGGCAAAGGAAAATTCCACAGTTTTTCTAATACTGACCTTGCCTCGAGGAAACAATGACAAAAGCCCAGCCACAATGTCCACGTAACTACTATGAAATGAACATATTGAAACTGACAGGAAATTTTAGTTATAAGTTTAACTATTTGAGTTACTAGAACATTTAACTGTCTAAAGACTATAAACTGTTTTCCTTAATAACTTGAAATGTAAAAAATTATTAATTCATCGCTTCTCAAAAGTATGAAAATCTCAACAAACCTTTAAAGGAAACCTTAGCAGAAGTAATTATATCATTGAGCTTCCCTGGTGGCTCAGATGGTAAAGAATCTGCCTGCAATGCATGGGACCTGGGTTCAGTTCCTGGGTCAGGAAGATCCTCTAGAGAAGGGCATGGCAACTCACTCCAATACTCTTGCCTGGAGAATTCCATGGACAAAGGAGCCTGGAGAGCTACAGTCCATCGGTTTGCAAAGAGTCGGACACAACTGCGTGACTAACTAATTACATCATTACTTATGTGAGAGCCTTTAAAGTACAGGAAGAGAACTGACTTCTCATCCAAAAAAAAAAAAAACGGGAGAGGGGTGTAACCAGGACTCCTCCAGACAACACTGCAGTTTTCCAAATTTAACTAACATACTTTTGTCCAAAGGTTAGCTTTAAAAATTAGATTTCTAAGTATATGCTTTATTTTTTTACTGAAGAATTAGTAGGGCAAAATTAAAAAGAAAAAAAACAAAGCATGTAGTACCTGATTAAAAGACCTCATTACAAATCACTGCAACACTCATAAACCCACTGGTCTTCGCTGTGGTGCTTCAGGCCTAGGTTACGTGTCTCCAGAGACACAAGTTCCTCCACAGGAAAGGGAAGTAGGACAACCTATGTGAACCCGCTCCAGAGCCAGCTCAACTAACAAGTCTCGCTCAACTATGTGTTTCCTGAAAATAACATTTTAGAAGTGTACTGTGCAACAAAATAACCACTAGACACATTATTAAAATTAAAACTAGTTAAAATTTTAAAACTCAGTTCTTCAGGTGCGCTAGTCCCATTTTGAGAGCCACACGTGGCTATTAGGGATCACTGCAGACAGTTTCATTGGACGTTGCTAGTCTAAAGCAGTGTGAGAAAGGCCATCAGTAACACCTGTCTTCAGGCCTATGGAATCACTCTGCTATGACTCCTGAAATAATAATTTCCATTAAAATTGTGAAGTTCTGCAGGACTAGAAGTGATAGGTAGAAATAAGTCAAACTTGTATGTCCTATAGTAATCTTGTGGAGAGCCTGTAAGAATACCCTTCACACTATCCATCTCAGACTAGTAACTATTCACACAGATGAACCTCCTGACATCCCGTAAGGCCTTAAAATTCCTTTACAAAATTATATTGGAAAAAAAAAAGAAAAGACTTCCCATTTTGGTATTCGAAAGAAACACACACACACACACACACACACACACACACACACACAGGAAAATGTAAAAGCTGACAGCCCTAAATACTGGCAAAGACGTGATGCAGTTTCTTAAAAGGTCGATGTGCCCCAGTAGATCGATCTCTAGATTTTGAGTCAAGAGAAATGAAAATGATGACCTGTACACAGATGTCCACAGCAACTTTATTCATAAATCAAAAATGGAAACAACACAAAGATCTGCCAACAATTGAATGGAGAAACAAACTGTGGAACAGGCACACAATGGACACTACCCAGCAGTTAAAAAGAAACTACGTCCTGATATACGTAACAGCATGTGTAAACCTCAGACCATAACGCCGAGTAAAGCCAGATCCTTAAAAGAGGTCATCCTATGTTATTTAAGCCTCATCTTAGAATCAGATGAAATCTCAGAAGAGAAAAAATTAATCGAGAATAACCATACACACACAAAATCAGTGATTGACTGGGATGGGGGTGAAATGGACAGCAAAAAAGCAAGAATTTTTTGAGATAGTTCTATGTCTTGATCATATTTTATTGTGCAGAGGTTATACCTCAATGAAGTTGAGAAATGACGGTTTGTTTTTTTTTAATGGTTGGGCAGTCTCCAATAATTCCCATTGCAAAGATGCTACAAATGTTCAAACTACAAAATATAGTTTGGATACAAGGTACCTACACTCATGGAACAAAGACCTAATCAAGAGACCCAATCTCTTGCCTACTGAAAGAGAGATAGCTAGGTTTCCAGAAGAGACAGTTCTCTTTCCAACCAGGTCTCATCTCAACTGTAGGAATCACAAACTAGGAGCATGGCCAGATCTACCTCTAAAAGGCCGTCTAAGGTTACTGACCATACTGGCCTGCTAGTCCTGGGCACAGAATGTAAAAAGAGGAAGTATAAAACCTACACTCCTGTGTGTGTCTCATACTAAGATTGGCAATTCTTCCTCCGGAGAAGAGTTAAGACTTTTTTTTCCCCCTCTGTAATAATTCTTCCTTAAGAGGCAAGGAATTTGATCTAAAGTTCTACTCTCCCCCTGGACAGGAACAGAAACATGAGGACATGGGGAAAAAATCCACACCTACCCAAACATACGCAAGAGGATTAAAGGAGATACTATGATTTACCTGGTACGGAGTAAATATTCAATATATCTCAGCTATTATTATTATGACTATCATAGAGATATGCAATAATTGTTTGTAACAGAAAAAAAATTCACAACCTAAAGCTAAATATATGCCATGAATAGCACCATGGTTAAAAGCATTACAAGTACACAGCAATCTAAAAGGTCAAGGTACCTCTGTATGTACTGACAAGGGGAATATCCACAATAGAGTGCAAAGTTTTAGGAAAGGTATAAAACAGTATTATAAAATAGTATGTAGAGTGTGCTTTTTAATAAAACAAAGACATAGTAAATTGTTAACAGTAGTTATCATTGAGGTGAAGCAAGAAGGTGTAAGTGAAACATCTTCACTTTTCAGAGTTCTGAATGGTTGGAACTATTTTACAATAAATAACCCTTATCTTAGGAAAATAATTTCAAATATAGAGAACTTTTATGTACAAAGTCGTCCTCTATGGCATTACTTCACAGTGATGAATTAGAAGCAAATTAAAAGTCCTATTTCAAAATGATAGCTATGTAAACTAAAACATGTCTACTTCATATATCCTCATAATATTCAAATCACAGAATAGCATAATATACGTGTGTGTGTATATATACACACACGTATATAAATTTTACTTTACAGTTTGATATTTTCCAGTACAGCAAAGCATTTAAATAAAAACACATCAAAATGTAAAAACAACAGTGACTGGAAAATTGGACTATGAGTGATTTAATTAATTTTCCTCTTTCCTGCATTTTCCAACTTAAAAATTACATAGGTGTTATTTTACTAGCCAAATTAAAAGTTTTGTATTAAAGCTAATTGATGATATATTTCATTTCAGATCTTTGTTTCTGCACAAACAGTGATGACCTCACACATTAGGAAAATAACTGTAAGGATACTGTCATTATTCATGAAAATATAAGACAACATCTCATAATTTGCTTATTGTGTTTTTTCTTCATAATTAAACCATGTTGGTTAAATCTAGTTTTGACTACAGTGTGACAAGGATTTTTGTCCATAAATAAAGAAAACATACTTTTTATTAATAAGCTCAGTAAGAAATTAAAAATATGCTCTGAAGCACAGAATCTTTTGATAAATATACAAAGAGTTAAAATTTTGTTTGTACTGGGTGGATTAACCAAATGATTCAGCATTAAAATGAACACCAAATCATAAACTAGTTAACTGAGTCTTTGGCTTTGTGAATAATTTCCTCTCCATGACTGCATTAATTTGGGAAAGTTCATTAATGCCTCAAAATACATTACTTTAAAATTTGGAGAAGTACCTGGAACAATATAACAGGCACTCAATAAATACTTGTGGAATTAAAAAAATTGTTTGAGAAATATATCTAGAAAGCTAATCAATATAAGATCCATATGAAGAAAACCAACCGAAGCACATACTGTAAGGATATCATCAACTCCAAATTAACCTATATATTTAATGTAATTATAAGAAAATCCCAATGGGACTTTAGCAAACTCAATCTAAACTGTAACTGGCAAAGTAAATGTAGTAGGCAAAATGAGAGGGGAATGAAATTTTTTACAATTTGTGAAAGCAGCCAAGCAAAATTTCAGAAAGAATGAGACTGGCCCTACTAGACATACCATCAGTTCAGTTCAGTTCAGTTGTTCAGTCGTGTCTGACTCTTTGCGACCCCATGAATCACAGCACGCCAGGCCTCCCTGTCCATCACCAACTCTCGGAGTTCACTCAGACTCACATCCATCAAGTCAGTGATCCATCCAGGCATCTCATCCTCTGTCGTCCCCTTCTCCTACTGCCCCCAATCTCTCCCAGCATCAGAGTCTTTTCCAATCAGTCAACTCTTCGCATGAGGTGCCCAAAGTACTGGAGCTTCAGCTTTAGCATCATTCCTTCCAAAGAAATCCCAGTGTTGATCTCCTTCAGAATGGACTGGTTGGATCTCCTTGCAGTCCAAGGGACTCTCAAGAGTCTTCTCCAACACCATAGTTCAAAAGCATCAATTCTTCGGTGCTCAGCTTTCTTCACAGTCCAACTCTCACATCCATACATGACCACTGGAAAAACCATAGCCTTGACTAGACGGACCTTTGTTGGCAAAGTAATGTCTCTGCTTTTGAATATGCTGTCTAGGTTGGTCATAACTTTTCTTCCAAGGAGTAAGCGTCTTTTAATTTCATGGCTGCAGTCACCATCTGCAGTGATTTTGGAGCCCAAAAAAGAAAGTCAGCCACTGTCTCCCCATCTATTTCCCATGAAGTGATGGGACCAGATGCCATGATCTTCGTTTTCTGAATGTTGAGCTTTAAGCCAACTTTTTCACTCCTCTTTCACTTTCATCAAGAGGCTTTTGAGTTCCTCTTCACTTTCTGCCGTAAGGGTGGTGTCATCTGCATATCTGAGGTTATCGATATTTCTCCCGGCAATCTTGATTAAACCAATGTAGTGGAATTCCCTTGCAGTCCAGTGGTTAGGATTCTGTGCTTTCACTGAGAGCTTGGGTTCCCTCCCTGGTTAGGAAACTAAGATCCCACAAGCTGCCTGGTACAGTTAAAAAAAAAAAAAAAACACAAAAAACTACACAGTACTAGTACAGAAACAGTTCAATGAAGTAGAAAAAGCAACCCAGAAACAGAACCAGGCAAGAACTTAACAGGTAAAATTTAGAAACAGTAGAGGAAAGCTGAACTATTCAATAAAAGGCACTGAGACACTGATTATCCACTTGGCAGCTGGGGCGGGGGGCAGTGTCAATAATAATAGCTAATGTGTTTTGAGAGCTTATTTCACGCGAGGCACTGTTTTAAAAGCTTTACACACCTGCAAACACCCTAGCTCACAATTCTCTTTCCTACTGCCAAAATCTAAAGAACACTATTTGCCTCACTCTAGCTAACATTTTTGTTTTCTTATAACACAAGAATATTACTTCCCTCCATATGATTTTTTAAACATGACTCATTCTGAATTTTGTATACTTAGAAGAGGAAACAAAAAGTCTAATTTTTAGGTGAATAAACTAAAAGTCTGTGTTTTAATCTCACAGTTAACTCTAATTTGACTCAAGTACATAATGGAGCTCCATTTGGTCCCATTCAAGGATCACAGCATCCTATTCTTAACCTTACAGAAGCATCTTAAGGCATACATCTCAAATGCATAAGGAGGTAGAAACCCTCACTTCAGTGGTTTTTAGTACACCCGCTATGCCGTTTAATCATCACCAGTCTCTAATTCCAGGACACTTCCAGCCCTCCAAAAAGAAACCCTGTACCCATTATCAGTTAGTCCCAGGGCTTGCCTCCCACGTCCCTTGGCAACCACTAATCTATTTTCTATCTCTATGGACGTGCCTATTCTGAACATTTCATATAAATAGAATCACACAATCTGTCATCTTTGTGACTGGCTTCTTTCACTCAGCATAATGTTCTCAAGATCATCGAGGCTGCTGCTCGCGACAGCACACCATTCCTTTCCAGGGCTGGATCGTGTTTCACTGTATGGGTAACCCACATTTGTTTTATCTATATTAGCTGATGGATAATTCCCACTTTTTGGCTATTATGAATAATGGTGCTATGAACATTCATGTACAAGTTTATCTATGAACATACATTTTCAATCACTTGCTGGACTTGCTGGATCATTCTATGTTTAACTTTTTGAAGAACTGCCAAACTGTCTCCCACAATGGCTGCACCATTTCACATTCCCACCAGCAGTATATGAGGGTCCCAAATTCTCTACATCGTCACCTTTTTTAAACTATAGCCATCCTAGTGGGTGTGAGGTAGTATTTCACTGTGGGTTTGATTTTTATTTCTCTGATGACTATGATGGTGAACACGTATCTTTCATGTGCTTGTTGGTTATTTTCACATATTTTTTGGAGAAATATCTATTCAAATCCTCTGACCATTTAAAAATCAGGTTTCTTTTTATTACTGAATTGTAACGGTTCTTGATACATTCTGGATGCTAGACTTTTATCAGACATATGATTATTAAATATTTTCTCACATTTTGTGGGCTCTCTCTTCATGTCTTGGTAGTGTCCCTTGATATATGAAAAATTTAAATTTTGATGAAGTTCAATTTATCTAAAAAAAATCACTGTTTCTACCACCAGAGACAGAAATCAAACAGATGAGTTTAGCCTGCTGAAAATTTTATATAAATGGAATCACTTCAGTATTCGTGCCTGGAGTATCCCAAGGACAAAAGAGCCTGGTGGGCTACAGGTCCATAGCGTCACAGAGTTGGACACGACTGAAGCAACTTAGCATACCATGTATTATTCCATGTCTGACTTCTACCCTTCAATATTATGATTACAAGACTCATCCAAGTTTTGGCATGTAGCAATAGCTCATTTTCCTTGCTTTTTATAGTGTATAATTATATGAATATGTCACTACTATTTATCCATGAGTTGTTTCCAGTTCTTAATCATGAATACTGTTGCTAACAATATGTTTATACATGTCTTTTTAATAACATGCCTATGCATTTCTATTGGATATCTATACTATATATATATATACACACACACACACACACACATGTGTATACACACATATATACATGTACACACATACTCCCCTACACCTACCCTCTCCCGTAGAATGGCTGGATCACAGGCATATGTGCACATGTTCAGCTTTATGGGAATTTTGCCTAAGGTATATGATGTGGTGTTCTGATACAAGCATACTTTCGTAATGATTACGGTAACAAGCTAATTAATAGACCCATCATCTCACAGAGTTACCACTTTGTGTGTGTGGTAAGAACACTTAAGATTTACTGTCTTAGCAAATCTTAAGAATACAATGTTTTTAAAATTAACTGTATTTACTATGCTATCTAGTATTTCAAGGTCCGTCAGGGGACCTGATTCTTGATATTGCAGGAAATAACCTGTGTTTTCTTAAATGTTTGAAAATTGGATATAGGTGAAGGTATTAAAGGAAAGACAATTCAATAACCCTGAAATCTAGAAATAACAAGGTTGAGTATACATTTGGAAGGAAATCTGGGGGGGGGGGGGCGGGAATCATCAACAATTTGTAAGAAATTGAATCCAAGAGGTTACAATCCTAAATCAATGGTCCTCAATTTAAGCATTCACCAGAATCACCTACAGAACTCTTAAGGGATTGAAGGGGCCCCACCCCCAGAGTTTCTAATTTAATCAAGGTGGGGGACAGAATCTGTACTTTCAACAAGTTCTCAGGTGATGCTCATTATTAGCTGGTCTACAGATTCTACTTTGAGAATCAATGCACTAAGAGAAGAAAATTAAAAAAAAGTTTCATTTCCTTCTACAATAGAAGAGAAGAAAATATAGGAAAGAAGGCTTCAATAATGATTTTGGTCCATTTCATCCTTTACCTTGGTAAAAGTTTATAATTAAGTTTATTTTGATGCTTGATAAGTAGTAAACTGATTCAAAGTCCATATAAACAAAAAACTTAGACTTCATAAATGAAGATCAAGAAAAAGGACTGTATTGGAGGCCAGCAGCTCTTTAAAATTAGATCTATGCTATATTACTAATGACTTGGAAAACAAAATAAACAAGAGTATTCAGTAGCCTGGCAGAGAACATACCATTAAAATACAACTACACGCCCTGTCCAAAATTATAATTTACTAGGTTAATCAGAAATAGTCATTCATCCATTCAACAATCATTCCATGCCAGGCTCTGTTCTAAACAGTGGGATCTAAGTTTGCTATCATCTCACAAAATTTTGTCAGTACTATTCTCCAGGAGAAAAGTAGGCTAACTAAAATGTTTTAATCTCCCCAAAACTGGTATTTTTTTGGAACACCCAGAATTAGTGATAATTTCTAGTTTCATTGTTTGTCTAAATAAGAAAATGTTTGTTCATATGCACATAAAACTAAAAAACACTTTACACTCAAAAAAAAAAAAAAAAATTCACCAGTGATGGGAATTCCCTGGCAGTCCAATGATAAGGACTCCCCACTTCCACTGCTCAGGGCACAGGTTCAATTCCTGGTGGGGGAACAAAGATGCCGCAAGTTGCTTGGCCAAAATATAACAATAATAATTTTTAAATTAAAAAAAAAAGTGACTGCTGGATTTCAAAAATGACAACATATTTGTTACTTTAATAATTTTCCCATTTTCTCTTGCCAAAGATCTACATGGTACTGCTGCTGCTAAGTCGCTTCAGTCGTGTCCGACTCTGTGCGACCCCATAGACGGCAGCCCACCAGGCTCCCCTCCCTGTCCCTGGGATTCTCCAGGCAAGAACACTGGCGTGGGCTGCCATTTTCTTCTTCAATGCATGAAAGTGAAAAGTGAAAGTGAAGACGCTCAGTCGTGTCCGACTCTTAGCGACCCCATGGTAGCTACTGCAAAATACATCAGAACTTAACACTTCATTCCGAATTTAGTAAAGGACCAAAACACTCTGCATTACTCATAAACAGCTGATGCTAACTCACTTGATTTCAAATCTATAGAGCACAAAGTTGCAATAAATTATTAGCACTTTTTGGCTTCATGGTTTAAAAAAAGGAAGGAAAGAGGAAGAGAGGGAGGAAAGAAATCAGCTTATCAGCTTCTTGGAGTAATTCAGCTCAGTTTTACTGAAACGATCTTTATATCTGCCCCTGTTGAATATAAGGAAAAAATATAAGTCAAAATCAATGGCAATAAACTTAAACATAAAACAATTTAAAGGAGGAGAGACTGAGTTGCTCCTAAAATTCATATGGAAAAGGGCCAAGTAATGCCAAATGAAGAAAAATGAGCGGCTAACCCTACCAGATAGCAAGAATAATTTTTAAGCTATGGCAATTAAGACACTGATAGTGGTGCACATACAGACAAACAGAACAATGAAACAGAAAAGAGATCGGACATAGAGTGGATATAAAACAGAGGTAGGATTACAGATCAGCGGGAGAAAGGATGGACTCAACACATGATATTGAGACAACTGGTTATATATACGGGAAAGATAAAACTAGCTTAATTCACACCAAACACAAAAATAAATTCCAGATGAATCAAACACCAAAATATGAAAAAAAAAACCATTAAACCTTTTCAAAGAAAATCTTTCTGACTTCAAAGTGGGAAAAGATCCTAAAACATATAAGCACACTAATACACAGAGGTTAAAAATGGGTAGTTATACCTACAATAATATTTAAATCTAAAACTCTACATACATGAAAAGATCCATCACTAAACAGCTCAACAACAACAAAAATGGGCAAAGGATATGCAAAGGCAATTCACAGAAGAGGAAACTCCAATCATCAATATGAAAAATGCTCAGTCTCACTAGTAATTAGGGAAAATTGCAAATTTAAACAACAGTATTATTTTATACCTATCATATTGTAAAAATTAAAATATCTCAATATTAAGTGCTGGAGAGGACATGAGGAACAGGTAATCATACACTGTTGGTAAGAACACAAACTTGTATAACTAGGTAAAGATAAAGGTAACTGATTACCCAGCAATTCCATGTAGCAATTCTACAGAGTATAGATCCATGTCTCTAGACATATCCTAAAGAAATTCAACATACATATGCAAGGAGATATAGCCAAAAAAGTATGTATTCTGTATGTATGAGTATTTTCTTCTCTGTATACCAGAAGAAATAAAATTTGAAAACCACCTAAATTGTCCTCTAAGAAAACAGATAATTGTGGTATATTTACAAAATAGACTACTACACAATAAACAGAATTACCTAACTCTACATAATTCCAACATGATAATCTCAAATGAAAAAATTCAGGTTGCAGAAGAAGATATACAATATAACACCATTATATACATTTTTAAAACACACAAAACAATATATTGTTTAGGGACACAAACCTACATGGACGTGAACAGAAAGGATTTATATCAGCTTTAGGCTAGTGGTTATTTCTGGGGGAGTAAAAGATATAAAGCAAATATCACAATATGTAAATACTTTTACAATCTGGACAGTGAGCACATGGATATAGGTATATATTATCTGCTGTACTTTTTAGCATACTTGAAATCTCTTAAGATATATATGACTTATTCTTGTTTAAAATGCACAGAACTAGAAATAGTTACAGTCATACAAGGACTATCTAGTTTGCATCATAAAAAAAATAAGTAGGAGATCATGAGTTTGAATCACTAGGAAATTGAAGGCAGTGTAAGGTGGGTCTCAGAGCCCATTCAAGGGCATTAACACTGAAGTATGATCAAGGACTTCATTATGAGATTTCCCCTAATACACTATAACCAGAGTATGGACCCTTCAGAATAGCATTACAGCAAGCACCTAGCGCACTGCCAACACAGCTGTTTCCAAGAGTTCACTGTTCCACCAATGCAAGAATTTCCAACAGTAAAACAATATACTTTCACCTTACACCTTTGCACTCTGACTTAAATACTTATAAGAATACCTTAATCATCAATTCCTCTGGGTTTCAGAAAGAAGCTATCTGATAGTGCTGTAAAGAGTTCAATTCTGCTTTCTAAAATGTACTGCCTTTGAAGATACTTAATAAAATCACAAGAGTGACACACAAAAACAGTAACTACTGCATACGAGATTGCAAAAAGATGATATGTTTTGGACTGCAAAACTCTGACTTAGAAATGTAACTATGAGACATTTTAAATTATTTGTTTTGACTTGTGGTACTGCCCATGAACTGTCCCTAATTTACCACTGTGTTCCAATCTGAAGGTTGGTTTTTGGTAAGGATGTCATTCACCCATAAAAATGTTATCAATGGTTAGGTTTCTGGACTAGACTACAAGAGATTTTTCAATATGCTAGCCTGACCCAGACCATCAGCCAGATGAGGTAAATTTCACTTCTAACATCTTTCTAAACCCTTTTCAACACCTAAGAGTGTTCTCTCCCTTTGATTCCTATTCAACATCATCTTGCTCCTATTTCTTAAAACAAATTACCTCCACTAGTTGTAAGGATTTATGAAGAAAACAATCCATTGGTTTTATTCTCCTTAATGCATGTATATTTTCAGAAAGGGACTGCTAAATCTCCAATACGTGAGATGTCTAGTAATTTTAAAAGAGTACAGAGGACTTCCCTGGTGGTCCAGGGTCTAAGACTCGGCGCTCCCAAAGCAGGGGGCCTGAGTTCAATCCCCGGCCAGGGAAATAGATCCCACAAGTTGCAACTAAAAGCTCCTGCATGCCACAACTAAAACTCGGTTCAGCTAAATAAATAAATAAATAAAATCTAAGGGGAAAAAAAAAAGAGTACAAAAAAGTTCAGGCAATGTGGAAAGCCTATCTTCCTCCTTTTCCTTTTTCTTCAGGAGTGGTTTGAGTGGTAGTTTAAGGGACCTGGCATGCAACACCAGGGGAACTTCACTAAGGAGCCTCTCCCCGCCTAGAGTCAGCTCTCCTTAGCTATAAAGGCTACATTTCAGATTCTTTTCTCTGCTTCTCATTCCATGATTCCAGAGCAGCTGCAGCATGAGAGTTCTGAAAATTGGTGTGGGGACCAGAGGCAGTGGCAGCCATCTGTACATGGAGGTCATTTATAAATAAGAGTCTACAGTCAATGTCAGTAATAAGAACTACAACATTAGCATCTTGATTCATTACGAGCAAAAATTTAAAAGAACTGAGAAACTCTGTTACCTAATTGAATCTTTCAAAAAGCCAAAAGGAACCAGATATGTTTAAAATGATCATATTATAAAATGTATCCAACTTGTCATTCCATATTTTTCTCATATAACAAATACACTAAAACAATAAAGACAAAAATTATTTTCTTTCAGGTTCTTTATTTTTAAGATTAGGGGCTTCAAAGTAATTTAGGGATTAACGAAGTTCTGATGACCTTGGAGCTATATATTGAATAATATCACACAGTTTATTTTTCAGTTTCCCAGATGGACTAAATATGATGCTTTCTTTTTTGGACAGCAAAAGCAAAGGAAAAGAAATACAGATTACTAATGCTATCATCAGCAACAGTGATACAACAAATCTTCAGGAATAGAGTGAACATAAATACCGTTTACAAGATGATGTCAGAATGCCAAAATTAACTAAACCAACCCAAAGCAGCAATAACTCAAGATAGCTTTTCTCCCACAAAGAGGAAATACAGAACCCATTTTAAGAGAATTACAAGGCTCACCCTATTTGTTAAACATGGATGGGTAGTTGTTAGTTATGGCTACAGGAAGAGAAGACAAGACAATCTGAGATGGGCCAAAGGGGTTTAGATTTTCTAAAAGGTAAAAGGTAGTTTTAAAAAATTAAACTTTGACAGAGGCTCTAAAATGTTTTAGGTAAGAAGGTAAATCTACCCTTTATACCCTGTCAACTAAATTGGGGAACTGACCTGAGTTCAAATCCTAACCTTGCTTCTTGCAGGCTGTGAACCTGCAAGTTACTAAGCCCCTCTCTGAGAGTAAACAAAGTTAATACTATTTACTTTGCAGGGAGGTTTTGTCCGGATTCACGGAGAAGGCAATGGCAACCCATTCCAGTACTCTTGCCATGGATGGAGGAGCCTGGTAGGCTGCAGTCCATGGGGTCGCGAAGAGTTGGACACAACTGAAGCGACTTAGCAGCAGCAGCAGCAGTTTATCCGGATTAAATGAGATATATTTGTAGTTAAGCAATGCTACCTGAAGTGTACTGATATGTGCCAGCCTAGAAGAGGGTCTCGAGCAGCATGCTGAAGGCCTGCTTTTGACCCCATCGTATCCTACCTTTTATCAATGACTAGAATGGAGACACAGAAGGCAGCGTTATTAAACCTATGGCTCTTCGAATGAAAAACACTGGAACAGAGCACCACTACGTGCATAAAATGAAAGAATCAAAGAAACCTTCAATAGGTAGCAGAAACGGACCCCAAAAAAGTGAACTGCAAAGGGGATAAATGCAAGGTCTCACACTTAGGTTCAATAAAACAACTGCTCAATACCTAGAATGCAGGGGTATGGGGGGCGGGGCTGGTGGTGGTTCTGATTTTAAAAGAACACTGGAGCTGTAACTGACTTTAAGTTCAGTACGGGTGGGCCAGGTTTCCCAGGTGGCTCAAGGGTAAAGAATCTGCCTGCCAATACAGGAGATGTGGGTTCAATTCCTAGGTAGGGAAGATCCCCTGGAGGAGAAAACAGCAATCCACTCCAGCATTCTTGCCTGAAAAATCCCACGGACAGATGAGCCTGGTGGGTTACAGTCCATAGAGTTGCAAAGAGTCAGACACGACTGAGCACTCAGTATGGGCCAAGGGTGTGATTTACTGCAGAAAAAAGCAAATACAATTTTAGCCTGTATTAGTAACGGTATTGTCCAGCATCAGAGAATAATAGTTCAAGGAGATTCTTCACTGATCACCATATTAGACTCTTGAGCACATTTTATCAATAGAAGAAACACCGACAAAAGAGAACATTTCCAAAGCAAAGTCACCTAAATGATGAAGGATTTGGAATAGAGGATATTTGGGAAATTGGGGATGTTTAATTTGCAAAAGAGAAAAATCTGAGGGAATATGTAACCTGTTTTCAAACAGCGAGGGAGCTATCACATGAAAAAGGAATTGTTTAGTTCTACAGTTTCAAATAGCAGAAATAATACGTATAAAAATTACATGGAACCCCATACAAACAAGACTTTTCTAATATGACACTAAAATGGGCTAGCTTTATGGCGTAGCACCCTCTATCACTAAAGTATTAAGACAGAGATTAGATTCACTTCCAACAAAAATGTATTGAGCACCTTTGTCCCAGGCAGATACAAAGAACTGATGATGACAGTAAATACAAAACTAATACGGTCTTCGCTTTCGTGGAGAGTCAAGTCTAGCAGTGGAGGCAAATAAGCACGCTGCTGCTTCTGCTAAGTCGCTTCAGTCGTGTCCGACTCTGTGCGACCCCATAGACGGCAGCCTACCAGGCTCCCCCGTCCCTGGGATTCTCCAGGAAACAACACTGGAGTGGGTTGCCATTTCCTTCTCCAGTGCATGAAAGTGAAAAGTGAAAGTGATGTCGCTCAGTCCTGTCCGACTCTTAGCGACCCCATGGACTGCAGCCCACCAGGCTCCTCCGTCCATGGGATTTTCCAGGCAAGAGTACTGGAGTGGGGTGCCATTGCCTTCTCCGAATAATCACCCTAAAAAGTTTTAAATGACAGATAAATTTCTAAGGAAAGGAATACAGTTCTTCAAGAATATATGGAGAGTGGAGTTTGGGGGAGAATGGATACATGTATATGTATGGCTGAGTCCCTTTGCTGTCCACCTGAAACTATCACAACATTGTTAACAGGCTATACTCCAATATAAAATAAAAAGTTTAAACAGAAGAGCATATTAACACAGGATCTGACTTGGTATGGGATCAGAACAGGCCTCCCTTGAGTAGCTGAGTGATCCGTGAGTAGGAGGTAAACGGTTGGGAGCAGAATGCCATAAAGAAAGGAAAGAGCACACGCTAAGTCCTTGTGAGAAGAGGTTCAAGGATTGGAAAGGCTTATATAACCCAAGCACAGAGAGTAAGACGGTGAGTGGAGATGCAGGAGCAGAACCACAAAGGGTCTTAAAGGCCCAGTTAAGGATTTGGTCTTCTCCCAAAAGTAATGAGATGCCACTAAAGGGGGGGATTAAGCAGCAATGTGCATGGCAGAGAATAATCAATGTGGTGAATAGCATAAGGAGACCACTTGGGAGCTTCCTGCAGGAGTCCAGGCCAGAAATGATAGTGCTTCGGGAAAAGCAGGTGGAAATGAAGATGTAAAGAGGTGGACGGATAGATTGGAGAGATTTTTAGGTCGTTAAAATGACAGAACCCATTATTAGCCCAGCGGGTGTTTGGATACGGTTTAAAACAGCAATGCCCAAGCCAGATTCTTTGGCTCTAACAATTCCCTTTTTTTTTTGGGGGGGGGGGGCGTGGGGCGGGGACAGAACTCGGTGATGAATTTTACCTGGGGACAGAGGATATGGTGATGGAGAATTATAAGGAATGACCCACTCCCCATCCGCCAGGCTTCTAACCTATATAGGTGGATGGGTTGTGATGGCATTCACTGATATAGGAAACTGTAAAAATATTAGGTGGGATAAGACCATGGGTTTATTTGAACAAGATGAGTGTGAGGTGTCTTGGTTTTAAATAGTTTGGCATATTGATCCAGAATTTAAAGAACAGGTCTGGACTGGGAGTAAAATAGTGAGTATCACTGGCACATAGACAGTAGTTGAAACTGGGCTTAGAAGAGGCTGCCTAGGGAGAAAGCACAGACTGAGGACACAGCCCTGAGGAACATCTGCATTGAATAACAGAGTAGAGGCGGGTGAGTCTGCAAAAGAGTGGTCTGACTAAAAACTGGAGGGAGGCTGAAGCCAAGGGAAGAGCGTTTTCCATGAAGGAGGCAACGGTCAGCAATGTCAAAGGCTGTTGAGACATCCAGCAAGACAAGGAATGAAAAACATCAATTAAGTTTAGAGGCATGTTTCACTGGCATGATGAGACCAGAAATCAGACCGCAGTGGGTTGAGGAATGAGTGGGAGGAAGGCAAATGGGAGACAAATACAGGAGACAATTCTTATCAAGATTCCTGGCTGTAGG
The DNA here is from genome assembly GCF_032405125.1 of Capricornis sumatraensis. Classification (NCBI taxonomy): domain Eukaryota; kingdom Metazoa; phylum Chordata; class Mammalia; order Artiodactyla; family Bovidae; genus Capricornis; species Capricornis sumatraensis. Next base: position 95,710,114 of record NC_091076.1, read on the forward strand.
GTGGGAAGAGAAAAGGTGACAGCTGTGGGGGTGGAGGGAGAGTTTGTTTCAAGATGGAAAAAGCCTGAGTTTGTTGTTAAAAGGGAGCAGGTGAATACACAAGAATGGGGTTCCTTAGAAGATGGGGAGAGACAGACTCTGAAGCACAGGTGGAGGGAGTTGTTGTGGAGGAAGTAGCTGCAGATAAAAGATAAGGCTGTGCGGAAAAGAAGAGAAAGAGGCCTAATTAAATGACCTTTAAGGTCTCTTCTCACTCTAGAATCTCCTGACTTACAACTGTGTTCAGGGAGTCTATTTGCGTGTATGCATAACCTATGCAAACTTATTCAAATATTCCAGTAGAAATAAATCAGTCAAGCACATCCTTATCCCCTAATGACGCAGTTAACGTCCCCAGGTTTATGACCAGTAATCTCTAGGCAGGATCCATCCCTCAGAGAGGTTTTTGCTCAACGCACACTGCAGTACAGCACAGAACCAGTCCTATCGCCCCTAGCCAAACCCATACTACACCGCGATCTCAGAGGCTAAAGGAGGAAGTAAAATTTAAAGCCCTGAAACTACAACATACCCTGGTGCATGCAACACGACTGTCATTCATAAAAGCAAAACGCGACACCTCAAATCCATCCCCACTCCAAGCTCAAGGCATTTCTGCCTGAGCCGGCAGTGACACGTCCCCCGATGGCCGAGGGTTAACAGCCAAAGTCATTTGCACCCCCCTCCTCCTTTCCCGAGACCTCTGATTGTGAACAACCAGGAATGGGGTTCCTAATGGTCCCTGTCACAGCCCTTGACCCAGTGGAGCGGACAGATGCCCCGCAGTTGTTCCAGAGAAGGCACCTAACAAGCCCTCCTCGTAAGAGGGTGCGGAGAAACCCCTCGAGCCCTCCGACCCGGGCTGGGACGGCCACGAGACTGCGGCTACCCTGAGAAGCTAGGGGGACAAGCCCCAAGGGATGGAATGGGAGAATTAAAGGAGACCCCAGGAGACCCGGGTTGCGAGGGGGTCTCCTCCCCTCGAGGTTCCTAAGGGGGAAGGAGTTTCTGAGGAGGGCTAATCCCCTGCCACCACTCCCCACTTCCCCCCGTCTCTGGCCTGCCGCCCCCTCCAACACCCCATTTGCTCAGGCTCACTCCCCTCCCCTGAGGCCGTCTGGACCTCCCGGTGCCCGCGAGCCTGGCACCCCCGCCTCGAGCCGCGGCTCCCGGGCCGGCACTCACCCGGCCCGCCATCTTCACGGACACGTCCGGCTCCGCCGCTGCAGCTCGGCGCTAGGCAGAGCCCGCCCCCGCCGCGCGCGCCCGCTGCCCGCCCTCGCGCAGGCGCGCAGCCTCCTTGGCGCCCGCGCGCGCCCAGCCGCGTTCCCGGCGCCCGCGCCCCCGCTCCGCCGGACGCGCGCGGGTTCGGCGGCTGTCAGGGGCGGGCGGGGCGCCATTTTGAACTCGAGCTGCCGGGGGCGGCGGGGGCCAGTGACTGTCCATCTAGCACGTGTCTGCTGGTGACTTTCTGCAGGGCTCCTTTTGAGAATCTCATCACAGCTGGCTGTTTGCCCTGGACTGTGTAGCAAGGATTTGATACTTTTAACCATTGAGCTCCTGCTTATCTCTGCCCTTGAACGGCCTTTTAACTTTATGCTCCCAGACCCACTTGGGTGAGAATGTGCAGAAGAGCCAGCCCCCAGTGCGGGTACTGGCCTTCCCCCTGGGAAGATCAGTGATGCGTAGCGGGTTCTGAGTTCAAGTTCTTTGTGAATTCAGGCTTTTCATTGTAGGCGGACTTGTTTCCTAGCACCTGGAAATGATCGACCTTGGTGTTTACATTTAGTTTGTTTTGCCTGGAAAGCTCAGATTTAAGATTTCATTCAAATGTATAAGTGAATTGTGATTGTTTCGATGTCTTTATATAATTTTATTATTAAGTATGTTTACGTATAAAGGTAGGTTTATTTCTTAACAACCTTTTGTCATTTACCAGTGTTCATTTTAGACAGTATAAATATGGAATTTGAATGAATTGTGCCTTAAATTCGGTCTTTTTTTTGTTGTTGTTAATCTTGAACGTCTTCTGTCTATCACATTTCCTCAGAACAGGTAATAATAACAGCGCTCTGTAAGAGAGGTTCTCCTAAATTGGGTCTCTGACGCTTTTATTGTCTCCACTATCTTATATTTCTCTTTATTTTACACAAGACAATAAGAAATGATGTCTTAACTTTTTCACAGTTAATTAGACCACTCTGCCCCGCTACCTCCCTTCATAGTTAATTAGAAGAAATAATTTTTTCCAACTTGAGGAAAGGAAAGAATTATAAGAGCTGGCCATGCTTTAGCGACTTAAAACGGAGAAGCAATAAGTGACCTGAAGATGGGGGGGGGGGGGTGGGCAGAAGGAAAAAGTCAGGTAAGTGTCATAAACATTTACACTGTACCTGAGAACCAGACTGTGCTCTTGGGCAAATCAGATGTTAACTAATCATCGGCAGACCAGAGAGTTCATCAGGAAACACAGGGAACTAGGTGAACTCTGATCTATTGACTTGGAAAAAACTATAAAGATAGAATAGACTGGGGAGTCAGAAGTCTTAGATTCTCATCCTTTTCCTTGCTCTGCTACTCTCTCCCCATCTTTGAGCCCCATGTTCCTTATTTAGGAAGTGAGAGGTATAATTCAATGAGCTTAACAGGTTGTTTTGCATTTTTTGATACTTTGAATGTATAAATCAAAGACATTTTGCCAAAATGATTACCAGATCCAAATGATGACATTGGCTGTCAGTACACTGATCTGATGTTATTTTCAAGGCTGGAGAATAAGCAGCTGTATTTATATATATGCCACTGCTGTGTTGTCTTGTTTTTGCTGGGTCAGCTAGATTGCGAGTGAAAATGTCTTCAGTCTCTCCGACAAGGAGCAATGTTTCTCATCTAGGAAAGATAGTCTTGCTGGATGCTTGGAAAGGTTCCTCTGTGTCAGCTTACAAGCATATGTACCCATGATAGGGGTTTCTTCGTATTCTCTCACAAAGGGTATCAATTCACTGGACTCATGTGCACAGCTCTCTGCAGGGTCCACCAAAGAAATAATAGGCAGACATGAGCTCCTGCCCTTGAGGTGCTTAGCCTCCAGCAGGGGAGTGAGGGTTCTGAGCTATCACTCCAGGTTGTCACATGTCTGTGCATCCCATCTGTGCCTTGCTCTAATATTCCAAGGTCATCCTAGAAACAGTGGGACTGTTGGTGATTCTGCATCACCTTCTGAGCAATCCTTGCAGTCAGGATTGATAGGCAGCACACATTTTTTCTGCCCCAAATCCATTCCCCTTTTTTTCTGGTTCACGTAGCCTCAGAAGCATTGTCAGACAAGGTACCTAGCACTCCCCTGGCCTGGGAAGGATCACAAAACCCAGACACAGTGTCAGATGCTCTCTCTCCCAAGCAACTGCAATCTTGACCATCTTGAGGAAGAAAGACAGAAAAAAGCAAGAGCTGATTTACCCCAATGGTGATATCCTGAAAAGGCCATCTGCTTGATTATCTAGCCTGGAATTTACCTGATTTCTTTTTTTTTTTTTTCTTTTTTAATAAAGTACCAATCTCCAAGCTAAGGGTCGGACATGACTGAGCGACTTCACTCACTTTTCACTTTCATGCATTGGAGAAGGAAATGGCAACCCACTCCAGTGTTCTTGCCTGGAGAATCCCAGGGACGGGGGAGCCTGTTGGGCTGCCGTCTATGGGGTCACACAGAGTCGGACATGACTGAAGTGACTTAGCAGCAGCAATCTCTTATTTTATGTTTTATTTTTATTTTTGGCTGTGCTGGGTCTTTGTTGCTGCGAGCAGGCTTTCTCTAGTAGCAGCAAGTGGAGGCTACCCTTCATTGCAGTGTTCTGGCTTCTCATTGCGATGGCTTCTCTTGAGAATGGGCTCTAGGTGCTCGGGCTTCAGTAATTGCTCCATGGCCTGTGGGATCTTCTCAGACCAGGGATTGAACATGTGTACCCTGCACTGGCAGGCAAATTCTTAATCATGTGACCACCAGTGACATCCCACCTGATTTCTGTCTTTGGCAAAATCTGTTTGTCTCTCTTTGTCTTGATTTCTGTGACTTAATTAGTCTTTCCTTTCCTCAAAAATAAAAAACAAACAAAATCTCCCTCAGCTTGTCATTGATCCCTGAAAGTCTTTTCCTTTCAATGAGCAACTAGAAATGACAGCTTACAATGATTTAAATTTAACCTACAATGAAAATGACTAAGGTCAATTTCTTAGGTCTAGGGGGCTTTTTCAGGTGAGAGGAGGTGGGAGAGGGGACTAGGGATAGACTCAGAGAGGAAAGGGGGACCAGGTACCTGAAGGGTGAGAAGAGAAGATGACATGCAGGTAGCAATACCCAAGATAGAGAACAGTGAGGTAAGTGGGGAGAAGGTCAGCTCTTGCTGATCAGCTACTCTCTGACCCACCATGATGGTTAATTTACCTATTAACTTGGCTGGGCCATGGTGCCCAGATACTTGGTCAAACGTTATTCTAAATGTTTCCATGAGGGTATTTGGTGACGAGATCTACATTTAAATCAGTGGACTTTGAGTAAGATAGCTCTCCATACTGTGGATGAACCTCATCTAATCAACTGAAAGCCTGAATAGAACAAAAGGCTCATATCCACTTAAAGAGAATTCTCCAGTGGAATGCCTTTGGACTTGAATGGCAGCTCTTTCCTGAATCTCCAGCTTTCCAGTGTCTCCCATCAGATTTTTGGACTTGCCAAGCCTCCAGCATCACATGAGTCAATTTCTTAAAATAAATCTCCCTATATACACACAGCCTGTTGGTTCTGTTTCTCTGGAGAAGCCTGACTAATAAACCGTGTTTCCTGCTGGTAACGAGGAAGTGATTCCAAACTCTTACGCTGTAAAGTTGGTATAACCCGCTGCTCCCTGATAGGTAACCAGCATTTAGAGGTGGAGGCCTGATTCAAAGTTTTGGAGACTCCATGAATATATATATATTTAATTTTCTGGATTTTGGTGGGCGGGGGTCGGGGGGCGCCATGCTGGGTCTTCACTGTTGCGCCGGCTTTTCTCTAGCTGTGGGGATGGGGCGCTGCTCTCTAGTTGTGGTGTGAGGGCTTCTCGGGGGCTTCTCTTGTTGCAGAGCAAAGGCTCTAGGGTGCTCAGGCTTCAGTAGTTGCAGGACTCGGGCTCAACAGTTGAGGTCCCCAAGCTCTAGAGCACACGGGCATCATTGCTTCATGGCATGTGGGATCCTCCCGGACCAGCGACCGAACCTGTGTCTCCTGCATTGGCAGATGGCTTCTTTGCCACTGAGCCACCAGGGAAGCCCCTCCATGGATATAATTCTATGTTCAAATTATGTCCAGTTAAACAGCACTTAATAATTGCTTCCTTAGAATGGGACTGAGTAACTTTTGGACATTCTGGTTGTAGCAGTGATGCTAACAACTTAACTAGGGGGATATAAACTTTTTCTGTGTTCAGGGGAATGAGAGCAATAGTGAGTTACATAAAGTGAACTGATGCTCTGTTATCGTTTATTTTAACAAAGAATATGATGTTTTGCTGATTTCCACATTAGTTAAGGGAAAACTAACTTTAGTCTGGAATCCTGGGGCTAAACAAATGGCACTGGGGACAGAAAGGAGTTTTTAGTCACATCAAGGTGTGGGTTTCAGAGATCTTTGAACAGGACTGTATGCAGGTGTTTCAGGGAACAGCGCTGTGCGATGTGACTGTCAGAAGCTATCTTCAGGGTGTGTGACAGAAGGACCTACACTGCCCCCTTGCAAAAGAAAAAGATCCTTATGAAGCAGACAAAGGTCATCTTCATAAAACCTTTGATACCCTTCCGTCTACAGCTCCTCCTTTCTTTCCCAAGTACTTTCAGTATTAGTAACATAATAACATTCCTCTTTTCAGGACTGTATGCAATTTAAGAGAATATCACCAGGAAAGCAATAAAGAAATCTCTAAGGGCAAAATATCAGAGACTGTAACATCTTCATGTGGATAGCGATCCTTATTCTTGCCCCTCCGATCCTAGGCCATCAGTCAGCCCCCCATGCCCTCAGTCCAGGCTTTCAGGAAGCCTTGTTGAAAACTTCCTATTATGGCCCCATCATAGCCAATTTTAGGAAGATGAAGTCGCCGTCTGTTTGTTTTTTGTCAGAGAAACCTATTTCTCAAAATGATGGATAAGGCTAGAGAACAGAACAGAATGGAGAAAGGATACAGAGTTTTCAGAGAAAGGAAGACCAGCTGATGCAATGCAGCATTTTAACTGCAGTCAGGTGTTTCTTATTGCTGGTTTCTTTCTTTCTTTTTTTTTTTTTTTTTGATGAATAAGTCTTTTCTCTTTGGAGGATCAAGGACAAACACCTAGAGTCACAAAAAATCAATTCATTCTGGAAAGTCTGAGTGGGCAGGAGAGATGATAGGATCCTCCTTGGAAAGGGATGAACGTTGCTATGGAAACCAGCCATCCTTCATTGCAAGCCCCAGTGCACTTGCCAGGCTGCCTAACCCTGCATAATAACAACATGGGTCCAGAGAGGTGCCTGCATGTCTTGGAAAAGGAATCATTCAGATACTGGGGTCTGATGGGTTTTTATGCGTCTTGAAGAAAAGGAAGTTACAGTCTCCTGGGAGGAGCTGAGTTGCCTAGAACCTTAAGACACCAGAGACCCAAGACCCACAAACCATATTGTTGTTGTTTACTACTCAGTGGTGTCCGACTCTTTTGTGACCCCATAGACTGTAGCCCTCCAGGCTCCTCTGTTTATCAGATTTTTCTAGGCAAGAATACTGGAGTGGATTGCCATTTCCTTATCCAGGGATCTTCCTGACCCAGGGATCAAACCCAAATTTCCTGTATTGCAGGTGGGTTCTTTACCACTGAGCCACTGGGGAAACCCCACAAATTACATTGGGGATGACTGTATTTTCTCCAGAGGGCTCCTGAGAAAAACTGAAGGTGTGTCTGAAGACTTCATCTAAGGGAGAGTTTCTGGAGAGGTTTGTTTCCAGGGTAAGGAATATGTATAGCAGGGCTTTTCAAGGGAGGGAGAAGACATCTCTTGAGCAGGATCATGACCAGAACAGAGGGATAAGTTTAGTGATACTGGGGAAAGGTGGTCCAGGAATATTGTGTTACATTTAAACTCTCTAAACTGAAATTTTTTCATGTGAGAATTAAATGAGATAACTATCACATAGTACTCAAGCACCTGACCCAGCAGTTCTACGGCAGATGCGAACTACCACTACCAAGAGTGCTGGAACTAGTACTAATAACACTATTAACCAATTTTAAAGTCTAACGGGGGTGGCATGGGGAGCTATCTCCAAATAAGATATTTCTCTGGGTGAAATTATCTCTCTGCTTCTCCCAAGAGCACTTTGTACTTTTCCATGCTGTACAAATAACATTGAAGAGAGAAGTGTATTCTATTAAGGAAAAAAAACCCACTCAACCATTACTGTCATAAGCAATTTATGAAGTTGCCACAGTTTGTGTTTGTTAAATCTCCCTGAGCAGCAATCATGATTTCTATTATACTTTCTTCCTAATTGTCAAAATTTTGTATTTTTTTAAAAAGTAAGTTGAGTTTTGCATCATAAAGTTAGCTCAACATTTTCTCTCAATCACTTAAAATGTCACAACCTCAACTTGTGAATACAATCACTAGTAAGTTAGGTCTCTTTCCCTTCTAGCCTCTTCCCCTACATTTTCTCACAGGATTTCACTTCCCCACCCAGGGATTGAACCCAACCAGGCTATGGCAGTGAAAGTGCTGAATCCTAACCACTAGACCACCAAGGGACTTGCCCCCTATGTATTCTTATTAAAAAAATATATATATAGCTCTTCCTTGACCAACAATGGGGTTATATTCCAATAAATTCATTGTATATTAAAAATATCATAAGTTAAAAATGGATTTATTAATAATATGCCTTGCCTACCAAACATCATAGCTTAGCCTAGCCTACTTTAAATTAAAAGATGCTTTTAATTTGAAAAGATGCTTTTAATGAAATCAAAAGATACTTGCTCCTTGGAAGAAAAGCTATGACAAACCTAGTCAAGGTATTAAAAGGCAGATACATCACTTTGCTGACAAAAGTCCGTATAGTCAAAGCTATGGTTTTTCCAGTAGTCATGTACAGACGTGAGAATTGGACCATAAAGAAGGCTGAGCACCGAAGAACTGGTGTTTTCGAATTGTGCTGCTGGAGAAGACTCTTGAGAGTCTCTTGAGCAAGGAGATCAAACCAATCAATCCTGAAGGAAATCAACCCTGACTATTCACTGGAAGCACTGATGCTGATATTGAAGCTCCAATACTTTGGCCACCTGATACGAAATGCCGACTCACTGGAAAAGATCCTGATGCTGGGAAAGACTGAGGGCAGGAGGAGAAGGGGACGACAGAGGATGAGATGGTTGGATGGCATCACCAACTCAATGGACATGAGTTTGAACAAACTCTGCGAGGTAGTGAAGGATAGGGAAGCCTGGCGTGCTGCAGTCCATGAGATCGAAGAACTGGATATGACTGAGCAACTGAACAACAACAGCTTACTTTAAACATGCTCAGAATACTTACATTAGCCTGCTGCTGCTGCTGCTAAGTTGCTTCAGTTGTGTCCGACTCTGTGCGACCCCATGGATGGCAGCCCACCAGGCTCCCCCATCCCTGGGATTCTCCAGGCAAGAACACTGGAGTGGGTTGCCATGTCCTTCTCCAATGCATGAAAGTAGAAAGTGAAAAATGAAAGTGAAGTCGCTCAGTCGTGTCCGACTCGTAGCAATCCCATGGACTGCAGCCTACCATGCTCCCTGTCCATGGGATTTTCCAGGCAAGAGTACTGGAGTGGGGTGCCATTGCCTTCTCCGTACATTAGCTTACATTTGGGCAAAAACATATAACACAAAACCTGTTTTGAAATAAGGTGTTGACTATCTCATGGAATTTATTGGCTACTGCAGTAGAAGTGCATTCTGTTGAATGGTTGTATGGGTCCAGAATGGTTGTAGGTGGACAGTTGCTTACTCTCATGAATGTGTAGCTGACCCATAGAACTTGTGAGACCTGTGGGGCTTGATGTTAGATGATTTTGTCCAAATGAATAACATATCACTGGCCCAGGAAAAGATCAAAATCCAAAATTTTAGGTATGGTTCTTCTGAATGCATACTGATTCCCTACCATATAAAGTCAAAACATTGTCAGACCATTGTAAACTGGGGACTGCCTACTTACATATATGAAACATATAGGTATGTATGAAACATATATAAAGATATGTGTTTATATGTATCTATAAATTGTAACCCTTTAGCAACTGAGTGCCATACGGGCTAGGACACTGGATGCAGCTCCTGTGAAAATAATGCGTCTTCTCCAGTTGTGAGCACTGGAGGCAAAAAGCTATCAGCCTAAACATTCCTTCCATAGACACAAACAGTAGGTAAAAAAAATCTAATCTTTGCTATTTCATCATTTTTTTCAGCTTATGATGATTCCATTCAAATAAACAAACTGAACAGTTGACGGCAAAACCACTTTACATCTTTTCTTGCAAGTTATCAGGACACAAGTTGATCATTCTTAGTACAGGAAATAAAAATATTAGTAAACATTTGGGGGGAAATAAACCAAGTAATCAAAGAACTGAAAATTAAACCAACATATGACACTTCTTTTGGTTATCAAATTAGAAAAGAAAACAAAGACACTAAAAACCCTCCTTTTAAAAAGAACTTACCAGATGATAAAGCAAGTTCAGCTTTCACTTGGTTTATGGGAATGGAAATTTGTATAATCTATTCAGAATAGTTTGGCAAGTAATATATATCAAGATCCTTAAAAACCTTAATGTTTTGATGTAGTGATTTCACTGTTGGAATTTTTTTTTTAATTAGGAAAGAATGTAGAAAGGGGAAAAAATGATGTTCACTACAGCATAATTAATAAGGAAAGGCTTTAAAAAATCTAAATATTGAACTATGATGAAATAAAAATTTGTAGTTCTAAGGCAAGTCAAAGGAAACTTAAGCATAGAAAATTTTCTCTGCCCTTTGGCCTCCTCTCTCCCCTCTACTGTGGATTGTGTAGCCGAATTAAAGTAAAGTTAAAGTGAAGTCGCTCAGTTGTGTCTGACTCTTTGCGACCCCATGGACTGTAGGCTCCTCAGTCCATGGGATTTTCCAGTCAAGAATACTGAAGTGGGTTGCCATTTCCTTCTCCAGGGGATCTTCCTGACCCAGGGATTGAACCTGGGTCTCCAGCATAGGCAGACGCTTTACCGTTTGAGCTAGCAGGGATTAGGCATGCACCAAACCTCCTTATTAACAGAAATATCTTTTCAACCATAAATAGCAACAGTCTCCTAGCATCACCAAGACTATGCCTTAGAGATAACCTTTCTACTAATTTAGTAACGGGTGACGGTGACCCATGACCTGCTACTTCTTTTGTCCATGTAAACCTGGGTTGTGTAAACTTTTAATGTCATTTAATGTACAGCCCTCTGTCTCTGTCTCAAGTATCAGGGCTTCCCTGATAGCTCAGTTGGTAAAGAATCCACCTGCAATGCAGAAGACCCCAGTTCAATTCCTAGGTCAGGAAAACCCCCTGGAGAAGGGATAGGCTACCCACTCCAGTATTCTTGGGGTTCCCTTGTGGCTCAGCTGGTAAAGAATCTGCCTGCAATGTCAGAGACCTGGGTTTGATCCCAGGGTTGGGAAGATCCCCTGGAGAAAGGAAAGGCCGGAACAGGAGTGGCGGCTGCATGGTTGAGAGGAGATACCCCATGTCCAAGGTTAGGAGCTGCAGCCGAGAGGAGTTACCCCACATCTAAGGTAAGGAGCACTTTGCTGGAGCAGCCATAAAGAGATATCCCACCTCCAAGGTAAGAGAAACCCAAGTAAGATGGTAGGTGCTGAGAGAGGTCATCAGAGGGCAGACAGACTGAAACCACAATCACAGAAAACTAGCCAATCTGATCACATGGACCACAGTCTTGTCTAACTCAATGAAACTTAGCCATGCTGTGTGGGGCCACCCAAGACAGACGGGTCATAGTGGAGAGGTCTGACAGAATGTGGCCCACTGGAGAAGGGAATGGCAAGCCACTTCAGTATTCTTGCCTTGAGAACCCTGTGAACAAAATGAAAAGGCAAAAAGATAGGACACTGAAAGATGAACTCCCCAGGTCGGTAGGTGCCCAATATGCTACTGGAGATCAGTACAGAGATTACCCCAGAAAGAATGAAGAGATGGAGCCAAAGCAAAAACAACACCCAGTTGTAGATGTGACTAGTGACAGAAGCAAGGTCTGATGCTGTAAAGAGCAATATTGCATAGGAACCTGGAATGTTAGGTCCATGAATCAAGGTAAATTGGAAGTGGTCAAACAGGAGATGGCAAGAATGAATGTCAACATGCTAGGAATCAGCGAACTAAAATGGACTGGAATGGATGAATTTAACTCAGATGACCATTATATCTATTACTGTGGGCAGGAATCCCTTAGAAGAAATTGAGTAGCCATCATGATCAACAAAGAGTCCTAAATGCAGTACTTGGATGCAATTTCAAAAATGACAGAATGATCTCTGTTCATTTCCAAGGCAAAGCATTTATTATCACAGTAATCCAAGTCTATGCCCCGACCAGTAATGCTGAAGAAGTTGAAGTTGAATGGTTCTATGAAGACCTACAAGACCTTTTAGAACTAACACCCAAAAAAGATGTCCTTTTCATTATAGGGGACTGGAATGCAAAAGTAGGAAGTCAAGAAACATCTGGAGTAACAGGAAAATTTGGCCTTGGAGTACAGAATGAAGCAGGGCAAAGGCTAATAGAGTTTTGCCAAGAGAACAGACTGGTCATAGCACACACCATCTTCCAACAACACAAGAGAACTCTACACATGGATGTCACTAGATGGCCAACACTGAATCAGACTGATTATATTCTTTGCAGCCAAAGATGGAGAAGCTTGATACAGTCAGCAAAAACAAGACTGGGAGCTGACTGTGGCTCAGATCATGAACTCCTTATTGCCAAATTCAGACTGAAATTGAAGAAAGTAGGGAAAACCACTAGACCATTCAGGTATGACCTAAATCAAATCCGTTATGATTATACAGTGTAAGCGAGAAATAGATTTAAGGGCCTAGATCTGATAGACAGAGTGCCTGATGAACTATGGACGGAGGTTCCTAACATTGTACGGGAGACAGGGATCAAGACAATCCCCCCAAAAAAGAAATGCAAAAAAGCAAAATGGCTGTCTGAGCAGGCCTTACAAACAGCTGTGAAAAGAAGACAAGTCAAAAGCAAAGGAGAAAATGAAAGATATACCTGTTTGAATGCAGAGTTCCCAAGAATAGCAAGGAGAGATAAGAAAGCCTTCCTCAGTGATCAATGCAAAGAAATAGAGGAAAATAATAAAATGGGAAAGACTAGAGATCTCTTCAAGAAAATTAGAGATAGTGTGGGAACAATTTCATGCAAAGATGGGTTCAATAAAGGACAGAAATGGTATGGACCTAGCAGAAGATATTAAGAAGAGGTGGCAAGAATACACAGAAGAACTGTAAAAAAAAGATCTTTGCGCCTGAGATAATCACAATGGTGTGATCACTCACCCAGAGCCAGACATCCTGGAGTGTGAAGTCAAGCGGGCCTTAGAAAGCATTACTACGAACAAAGCTAGTGGAGGTGATGGAATTCCAGATAAGCTATTTCAAATCTTAAAAGATGATGCTGTGAAAGTGCTGCACTCAATATGCCAGCAAATTTGGAAAACTCAGCAGTGGCCACAGGACTGGAAAAGTTTTCATTCCAATCCCAAAGAAAGGCAATGCCTAAGAATGCTCAAACTACCGCACAATTGCACTCATCTCACATGCTAGTAAAGTAATGCTCAAAATTCTCCAAGTCAGGCTTCAGCAATACATGAACCGTGAACTTCCAGATGTTCAAGCTGGTTTTAGAAAAGGCAGAGGAACCAGAGATCAAACTGCCAACATCTGCTGGATCATCGGAAAAAACACAAAAACATCTATTTCTGCTTTATTGACTATGCCAAAGCCTTTGCCTGTGTGGATCACAATAAACTGTGGAAAATTCTGAAAGACATGGGAATACCAGACCACCTGACCTGCCTCTTGAGAAACCTAGATGCAGGTCAGGAAGCAACAGTTAGAACTGGACATGGAACAACAGACTGGTTCCAAATAGGAAAAGGAGGATGTCAAGGGTGTATATTGTCACCCTGCTTATTTAACTTCTATGCAGAGTACATCATGAGAAACGCTGGGCTGGATGAAGCACAAGCTAGAATCAAGATTGCTGGGAGAAATATCAACAACCTCAGATATGCAGATGACACTACCCTTATGGCAGAAAGTGAAAAAGAACTAAAGAGCCTTTTGATGAAAGTGAAAGAGGAGAGTGGAAAAGTTGGCTTAAAGCTCAACATTCAGAAAACACAGATCATGGCATCTGGCCCCATCACTTCATGGGAAATAGATGGGGAAACAGTGGAAACAGTGGCTGACTTTATTTTTTTTGGGGGGGGGCTCCAAAATCACTGCAGATGGTGACTGCAGCCATGAAATTAAAAGACGCTTACTCCTTGGAAGAAAAGTTATGACCAATCTAGACAGCATATTCAAAAGCAGAGACATTACTTTGCCAACAAAGGTCCATCTAGTCAAGGCTATGGTTTTTCCTGGGGTCATGTATGGATGTGAGAGTTGGACTCTGAAGAAAGCTAAGCACCAAAGAATTGATGCTTTTGAACTGTGTTGTTGGAGAAGACTCTTGAGTGTCCCTTGGACTGCAAGGAGATCCAACCAGTCCATTCTGAAGGAGATCAGTCCTGGGTGTTCATAGGAAGAAATGATACTAAAGCTGAAACTCCAATACTTTGGCTACCCGATGTGAAGAGTTGACTCACTGGAAAAGACTCTAATGCTGGGAGGAATTGGGGGCAGGAGGAGAAGGGGACGACAGAGGATGACGTGGCTGGATGACATCACCGACTCGACGGACATGAGTTTGAGTGAACTCTGGGAGTTGGTGATGGACAGGGAGGCCTGGCATCCTGGAATTCATGGGGTCACGAAAAGTTGGACACGACTGAGCGACTGAACTGAACTGAATACAGTCGCTGGGCTTCTCTGGTGGCTCAGGCCAGTAAAGTATCCCCCTGCAATGCAGGAGACCTGGGTTTGATCCCTGGGTTGGGAAGATCCCCTGGAGGAGGACATGGCAACCTATTCCAGTATTCTTGCCTAGAAAATGCCCATGAACAGAGGAGCCTAGTTAGCTACAGTCCACGGGGTCCCAAAGAGTAGGTAGGACCAACTGAGCAACTAAGCACTGCACAGTACAGCATACAGTCATTAGGGCTTCCCAGCTGGCGCTGGTGGCAAAGAACCCACCTGCCAGTGCAAAAGACATAAGAAACGTGGGTTCGATCCCTGGGTTGGGAAGATCCCCCGGAGGAGGAAATGGCAACCCACTCAAGTATCTTTGCCTGGAGAATTCCATGGACAGAGGAGCCTAGAGGGCTATCCACAGAGTCAGAGTCAGACACGACTGAACCGACTTAGCACACATGCATATACTTCATGACCAGGAAAGTATTAGGTTAAAAAGATTAAGATGTTATACAGACCCAGGCTTAAAACTCTGCCCAGCTCCTTTATAAAACAGAAATAATAGTAGACCCCAACTAACGCCGGGGCGTTTGGTCACACATATCAAGTCCTTGATATATTTCCTGACAAATTTCACGTGTTCAGTAGATGTTAGTTTTCCGGATTATGTACCATTAGGTACAACAATTTACCGGCATTAGTGAAAAAAGATGGCATTGGGGGATGAGTTACCGACTGCATTTCTCAGGAAGTGAGGACTCTGGTTCTGTGCGTCTGAAGGAAGGTGCAGGTGGCTAGTATTTTCCCCAACTGTTGAAAATATGTTCAAAATCAGGGCTTGTGTTTAGCTTCAGACTGAACAGGAAATCTTCCTTATGCCTAATTTCGGTGCCGATGACTGGACGTTTCCCACACAGAACGCCGCCTCAAGCTAGTTTCTACTTTTAGCTCAACCCGGGCAAATTTCCTTAAATATCCCTGTGAGCGTGGTCCCGCCCACATGCCCCACCCAGTGGGTCTGAATGCTCCCGGGGTTAATTCAATCCGTGGAATTTTTTCGAGCTGATTGGCGGAGCAAATCGGCAATCTTTTTACTTTTTTGATTGGTCTCATGCAGCCTTGGGGCGGGGCACATGGGCGTGCCTCTCCGGGACGCGGTGAGCTGTCATTGGAAGATGAAACCGGCATTTCCAGAGCTTCGTGCCGTCGCCTAGGTCGCAAGGGCCGGGCCTCCTCCCTCCCAGGCTTTTATTGTCCTTTATATTGGCCAGACTTGTTGTCACTCACGGAACCTGGAACTCATTGGTACAAAAGCTCCAAGAAGCGGTGGGTGATTGGTTGGCTACTGTTCCCGCCCCTATCCTGTCGCCATTTTACATAGGGGATAAGAAACCCTAAAGGGAGTGGTATTGGTACCGGTGGTCAGTTGGACGATTGGTGAGTCGTGGGCTGGGGCGTGAGGGCTGCGGCGCTCAAGGGCTGGCTGGGTTCTCGCAGCTTCAGAGAAAGGGAGACTGGAGACCAGCGTGTGGCCTGCAGAAACGGGTGGGTCTCCCTGTCTCCGCACTCTGTAGGGCAAGGGCTGGGGGACTCTAGAGGCTTGGCTAGTCCGCTTCGGGGTTGTGAGGCGGGGGTACGGGGGGGCGGCGCCTCCGCTTTCTCGAGGGCCCGCAGGTCGAGAGGAAGCGGCCTAGCAGCTGGGCAGAAAGGACACTCGGACGCGGTCCCCGGGGGGGACACAGCGCGCGTGCCCGCCGGCTGCGCACGCCCACTTGGCCACCCGCTCTGGTTCGCGTCCTGGAGATCTCCCCGCAGTTCTCCCTGATGGACAGTTGGTGCCTGTGTTAGAGGAAGGCGAGCGTGCCAGAGAGGCGTCGGGGTCGGCGGCGACTTCCAGAGGGTCTCTAGGCAGCTCAGCGGGCTTTGGGCGTCTGAAGCTAGGATGTGTACTGTGCTGTTGGGAAGAGGAATCGAGTGTTTGGTTCATAGGACATCTTAAATGTACCTCCCCTTCCGCAAAATGTTCCTCACGGTTTTTCTCATCCGTGAGATTAGTCTTTTTCTCTAAAACAAAGACAAGGAATCTTTAATTTTGTCACCCACAGGATTTTGAGTGCTGCAATGCATTAGACTTCTGTATGCTTTCTGTATGGCCTCCTATGAATAACTAAAGCATTTATCATCATTCTTTGGTTGTAGCAGTTTCCCTGTATCTAATTTTTGTTCAGGTTAAATGCTCTGCTCCTTTTCTCATGTCTTAGGATTAAATGTGGGCTTGGACATCATCCATGAAGTTTAGTCGTGAAGGACACGACTAAATTTCAGAGGTGGGGCCTCTGGAATTTGGTGACCTCACCTCTGAGGTCCCTTGGGTCCTGATGAATGGGAGATGGACTGTCCTTGTTCCCTCTCAGCCCTGCTCTGCCAAGGAGTAAAATTTTCCCATAATTAGCAGTTTAAAGGGAAACGAGGATTTTTTATTTTTCTTTGAAGAATCTTTGTAGACTTCAGTAACAAGGTTAGAGTTGTAGTCAGTACTACTTTTTATTGGAGGATAATTGCTTTCCAGTATTGGACAGTACTACTTTTAAGTCTTTAATTAGAGTATCAAGCCCACACTTCAGATAGGCTGATCTGTTGAAATTAAAGATGTAAATTTCTGCAAAGCTAATCTGAACAACAAATTTGTCTTGACTGTTGCCTTCCTTTATAGAGTCTCTCATGTATTCTACTGAAAAATAAAATATTGAACATTTGTGCAGTTATATGTCAATATGTTGTTGTTCAGTAGCTAAGTCATGTCTTGATTCTTTTTGAACCCATGGACTGCAGCACGCTAGGCTTTCCTGTCCCTCAGTGTCTCCCAGAGTTTGTTCGAACTCATGTCCACTGAGTCCATGATGCCATCCAACCATCTCATGCTCTGTTACCCCCTTCTCCTCCTGCCCTCAATCTTTCCCAGCATCAGGGTCTTTCCCAACCAGTCAGCTCTTCGCATCAGGTGGCCAGAGTATTGGAACTTCAACTTCAGTATCAGTCCTTCCTTTGAATAATCAGGGTTGATTATTGCGATTATCTTTGGAGGAGTGATAATTGGGAGGGTGCAGAAGGAGATCTGGGTGGATGGTAATCATCTTGTTTTGATTTGGTTCATGACATTTCACTGAACTGTATGTTACCATGTATGTTTATATCTATGTACATTATGTTTCAAAAGCTAATAATTAACAGGTGATCCTGTTGGTGGGAATATAAATTGCTGCAGCCACTATGAAGAACAGTATGGAGGTTCCTTAAAAAACTAAAAACAAAGCTACCATATGATCTAGCAGTCCTACTGCTGGGCATATACCCTGAGAAAACCATAATTGAAAAAGACACGTCTTCCCCCGATGTTCATTACAGCCCTGTTTACAATAGCTAGGACACGGAAGCAACCTCAACGTCCATTGACAGATGAATAGATAAGGAAGCTACGGTACATGTATACAATGGAATATTACTCAGCCATAAAAGTGAACGAAATTGGGTCATTTGTAGTGATATGAATGGACCTAGAGTGTTATACGGAGTGATGTAAGTCAGAAAGAGCAAAAAAACAAATATTGCAAATTAATGCATATATGTAGAATCTAGAAAAATGGTGCAGATGAATGTATTTGCAGGGCAGGAATAGAGACACAGATTTAGAGAACCGACGTGCACACGGGGAAGTGGGGGTGGAGCCAGTTGGGAGGTTGAAATGACATATGTGTACTACCATGTGTAAAATAGCTAGTGGCAAGTTGCTGTAAGGGAGCTCAGCTTGGTGCTGTGTGATGACGGAGAGGGATGGGATGGTGGATGGAGGGAGGGAGACTTTAGAGGAGGGAATATATGTGTACATATATACTGTTGTTGTACAGCAGGGACTAATGCAACATTGTAAAGCAACTATAATAAAAAAAAGAAAACGTAATTTTTTAAAAAGTGAGGTGATGGTCAACACTGGGTGCTATGGTCTCTCCCCCAAACTTACCTGGTTAATTTCTTTGTTGGCCATGCAGTTTCCCAGTGCTGTTATTTCCTCACCTCTGAAATTTTTTAGGTTCTTTTTTGGGTCTTGATACTGTCTACTGGCCAAAGGCAACTATTAAATTTCTAAGAGGTGTTGATATCTAACCTGCCTTAAGGAGTTTGCTTCACAGTGTAGAATAGACTGGTTTTCTGCTTCACAAGTTCTCATTTCAGAAGTATTGGTTGTATCTGTGGTGGCATTGCTTCCATGACGAAAGCCTGCCACCATTGAGACTGGGCTTCCCATACCCCACTTGGATGCTGCAGTGGAAAAGAGAATTTTTTGGCAAGGCATCAAAAGGCTTAGTTGAATTTCCCCTCTGAAAACAAAATACTCAGCTCCTTCCTATCCAAACTATACTTGAAATTGTTCAAGTTTTGCTAGGAGCCACCTCCAGTGGAGGCTTGTATTTTCATGTGTATGTCTTGTATTTATGTGTCTATATCTCTGCAAAGAACCATTACTTGACTTGCCTTTCTTTTCCTTCAGGTCACAGAATTCAGTAACAATGGGGAACGTTTTTGAAAAATTGTTTAAAAGTCTCTTTGGGAAAAAGGAGATGCGGATTCTTATGGTGGGTTTGGATGCCGCTGGAAAAACCACCATCTTGTACAAACTGAAGCTGGGAGAGATTGTGACTACCATCCCTACAATAGGTATGTTAACGGCCTGTGACAGGACCAGTGTACACTGCAGTATGTTGTGCTTTTACAAGCTTCTTATGTTACTGAATTTTTACTTTGGAGAATCTTGTCTGCCTCATAAACTTCTTGAGGCCGAAACCGGGTAATATACAATTTCCTAATTGCTTCCTGGTATCTCTGGCACCTTGCTAGGTTTATAGGAGAGTCATACAAACAGATTTAGGTGGAACAAATTTAACCCTATCGACTTGACCAAAAAAAAAAGGAAAAGATAATGGTGATTAAAATCAATCTTTCTTCCAGGGGCCTTTCCAAGTGGAAGCATCTCTCCACGCCAAGTATGTTCCTGGCGTTTAAAGATATAGTGTGGAAAAAAGAGAAGGACTTAGCATGTTTTGTTTGTTTTTTCTCTTTCACTTTGGCTCACACCAACTACTTGAGGTGGTGGTCCACTGATGAATTTGATTTGTTCCATTGCTGGAGGACAGTCTGACAGTGTAGTTATTCCTGCAAACCAGCCCTATGTTTTGTTGGCCATTTACGGCTTTTGCAAAGGCAGTTTTGACAGAACTTAGTCTATGCCTCCTGAGCCGCCTGTAAATCCAAACTCCTGAGTGAGAATGGGCTCCCCAGGGGGCCATGTGAATGTCAGTAGTGTTCTGAAAGTTGGATTAGGCACAGGAACCAATTGAGCAACTTCAGAGATTGCAACATTTAAATGAGGAGGAAACCAAACAGAGAAAATGCTCATACCCATAGCTTTAAAAAATGTTGTTAGTCCAAAAAGAAAATAGGATAATTACTTGTTTTTCTCCTTTCATAAAAATAATTCATCCTTCCGTAATGTCATACATACAGAAAAAACATAAACAAATGTTAAAAAAAAAAAAACCCTGTGATTTTGGTGAATATCTTTTTTTTTTTTTAATTTATTTTTGGCTGCACTGGGTCTTCATTGCTGAGCACATTCAAGTTGCAACAAGCGGGGGCTACTCTCTGGTTGTGGTGCTCACACTTATTACAGCGGCTTCTCTTGTTGCAGAGCACCAGCTCTGGAGCATGGGCTTCGTAGCTGGGGCACGTGGGCTTAGTTGCTCCAAGGCATGTGGGATCGTCCCAGACCAAGAAACAAACCCATGACCCTTGCATTGGCAGGTGGATTCTTAACCTCTAGACCACTGAAAGGGTGCTACTGCAAGCCGTGTGTTATGCCAGGATTCGTGACCTCCAGAGGAGAGGATTTCAATCCGGGATCAGAGACAAGGCTTGACTACTTGGAGCTTTTTGTGTCGCCAAGTTTTATTAAGGTATAACAGAGATAGGGAAAGCTTCTGACATAGACATCAGAAAGGGAAAGAAAGAGTGCCCCCTTGCTAGTTTCTAGCAAGGCATTTTATGTCTGTTGGCAAGCTTCTAATCAGATAAGAGAGACACCTCAAGGCTGAGGGAGTTTCACCAGGCCCCTGTCTCACAGTATGCATTTTTGAGATAGAATGGCAAAAGGTATGTCATCCCCAATCATAAAACAACTGACATGAATACTGGTTTGTTGAGCCATTATCAACCCAAGGTTTGAGAAAAGAAAAAAAAGGTTAGTCTTAGGCAGAACCAGTTTCATCAACAGAGAAAGAAAAAAAATGTCTGCTGCTTGCAGTTTATTTCCCCCTACCGCATGGGGACCTCTGGCCTCCCTACCTGTTCCCCTCTCACCACCAGGGAAGTCCTGGTGAATATCTCTGTGAAGTCATATGCGTGCCGTTTTCCAACTTACTCTGCATTACACAGCATCTTTGGTTCTCTTCTATGTCTTTACCTCTCTGTGGAATGCTTTCCTACCTTTTTCCTTGCCACCCACAGCCCCCCACCCCCACCCAACCCCACCGCTTGTGTAGCTGAATGCCAGCTTATTGTTTCAGCCTCAGTTTAAGCATCATTTCTCAGGGATGCCTTTTCTGATCCCTTGGATGGTTTTCCCCTGTTGTAAGTTTCCATAGCAACCTGAACGTCTGAGTAACTCTCAGCACGTTTGTCATTGCTCACTCACTACCTCTCTTCCAAAAGTGTAAATAAGAGCAGGAATCATATCTGCCTTGCTCACCACTGTTCTCAAGTTCCTGGCAAAACACCTGGCACATGGTGGATGTCCAGTAAACATTTGGTGAATGGATTGCGGTAGATCATTGAACTAATGGCCTCCAATGAATCATGCCCCTCAGTAGCCGCAGCCTTGCACAGTCCCCTTCCACAGTGATACTGGGCATGGCCATATGACATACTTTGGCCAAGGGCACAGCAGCAAATGTGATTCACACAGAGATTGGATAAGAGCTTGTGCCTTGGGGTTTGCCTTTTTGGAACACTACCACCACCATATGAGGGAGCTCAGTGCTCCTTGAAAATAAAAAGATCACCTGGAGAAGAGAAGTCCAGCCTACCCCCCAGAGGACTCTGCAAGAGGACGCCCAGGCAACCTACTGAACTGGGGACGGGGGAGAATCATCGTTCTAAGCCACGTTCTAAATAATAACCAATACAGATCAGCCTCCAGTTTTAGTAACTAGATAGTATGTGGCTCTATGTTTAACAAATTTCCACTGATGGATGATTAGGTTATGTGCAACAGTTCTATGTAAACGATCCTGATCATTCGAAGACCAGTCAAACGTGGCTGAGCTCACTAAGGAGATTGAGAAGGTACAGCCAGAGAAACATAAGGAAAATGGGAAGCCAGGGAAGAGTTTTAAGGAGGGAATGAACAGTAGTGTCAGATAAAAAATCAAATTATGTAAGAACTGGAGAGCTGTTGATGGATTCTCAACCTTGCTGACCTCGGTGAGACCATAAAGTGTGAAGCAGAGCTAAGGTGTAATGGGTAAGAGGTAACAAAGCTTGACTTTAAAAAGGAGAAAGGGGTGATTGCAGGTGATGACGTGGAGTCAAGGAAGGGTTTCTTTGAAGGATGTACTTTTACATTCTAAGCCTGCTGAGGAGAACAGGTTGGAGATTTCGAATGGGGCGGAGAAGAGCAATAGTAGAAGGTTCCAGACAGCATGGGTGGACCGGATCCAGCCCATGGGTGGATGAACTCAGCATTAGCTGCTTCCTTGTTCCAGGAGGGAGGGAGAGGAGTGTGGATGAAGAGGTAGGTGGGTTTCTATGGTGTGCGGTGGGAGGCAGAAAGCAGCCCTATCGATGGCTTCTGTTTGCTCTGAAGTCTGCTGGAAGAGCTGCTGGCAGAGAGGGAAAGGAGGTGTCAGGTGGGAGACACCTGTCATGATGCACAGAGAGCAAGCTGACTTAACACGTTCTGTTGTGTAAGCTATAGATCTTTGACTGGCAAGCTGCTTCATAAACGAAAAATACTGTCCAAATGTTAGCTGAAGTTATTTTGAATTGTTGAGCCAGCAGAAGTCTGCATTAAACACTCTCCCCATCTTCCCCGTGTAGGTTTCAACGTGGAGACAGTAGAATATAAAAACATCAGCTTCACAGTCTGGGATGTCGGCGGCCAGGACAAAATCAGACCTCTGTGGCGACATTATTTCCAGAACACACAAGGTAGAGATTATCCAGTTTCTCGCCCTGCAACCATTTCTGTTAAATGCATCTAAAGATGGGTACTTGAAGCAAAACCTGTGGCACTCTGCTCTATTTGGACTGTCAGTCATTCCTTCTCTTTCGATGACCCACTTAAATTTACTGGGGAGGTTTCTTTTTGAGAAGTGGTCCCTGCCTTCTTTGGAAAAATACTTGGGCTTCAGTGCTTTACACAGGCATCTCCTCTTAATCTAGAACAGTTATAAAATGGTTGTCCTGATGAGTTTCATCTTTTGGTTAATTGAAAGTGCCTTAGATGAAGTACCAATTTTTAAAGAATTTGAATTCTGTAAACTCCTTTAAGCCGGTTAAGAATATCTGAAAAATCATGCGTAAGGAGAGAAAGAGAGAGACAGCAATGGTTGGAAACCCAAACCCAGCATCCTGTGTGGCCATAGTCCCTTCCAGCTTCCCTGTTATCCTACAAGTACATGAACAGGCACGAATATCCTAGATCACTGCCTTGTTTCCTTTTTACTGGATTTTTAAACGTTGGAGTTATAATGTGTCCCATATCAGTCTCTCTGAGTTTTTCCATTGATTATATTTTGGATAACCTTATAGATATTGCCTATCCAGAGATCCATAAGCTGTTCAGATAGTTTTTACACCCTCATTCTCAAACCATCTGGCATCCACATACTCATTTCAGAATTTACTTGGAGTCTTTTCATTTTGAAAATTCTACTACTGATGGTGGGTGTTTTCAGTGCATATGTTTCATAGTAATGACCCATATTTGTCGGTCTTTTCAGTCCAAATGCCCAGGTCGACTGCCCCTTTATATTGTATATCATTATTTTAGTGATGACCTTTAACACTTAAGTCTCTTTGTAGTTACTGCCTCAACCTATAGATTTAGAATGTCTTTCCTCAGAATAGTGTATTTGTCTTTTCTTTTTTTACTTATATTAGTGGGAAGTTGAAAACAAAAAACAAAGAAGATACATAACACGTGCCCATGTACCCATTACCCAGCTTCAAAAGTTATCGGCATTTTGCCCAGAGTACATTATAGCAAATGATGCCTCTTATTCATCATCCTTCAGTGTTTATTTTAAACTGATAAAACTTTTTGATTTCAGTATTTATTTAGCTGAGCCAGGTCTTCCTGAGGCCCACGGGATCCTCAGTTGCAGCATGCGAACTCTTAATTGTGGCCCATGGGATCTAGTCCCATGACCAGGGATCAGACCCAGTCCCCCTGCATAGGGAGCATGGAGTCTTAGCCACTGGCCCACCATAGAAGTCCCTAAAGCTTTTTTAAAAAAACTTAATCTCCATGCATTATCCCACTTCCAAAGTTAATATCCTTTCTTTACTGTCTGGTATCCAGTTCTTGGGGGATTCCCTGGTGGCTCAGACAGTAAAGAGTCTGGTCTGCCTGCAATGTAGGGGACCGGCATTCAACCCCTGGGTCGGGAAGATTCCCCCGGAGAAGACAATGGTAACCCACTCCAGTATTCTTGCCTGGAAAATCCCATGGGTGGAGGAGCTTGGCAGGCTGTAGTCCGTGGGGTCATAAGGGGACACGCCTGAGCGACTTCACTTTTACCCAGTCCTCCAGTTCCATATTGGACTTGGTTGCATCGGGAATCGAAGTTTACACATTGCGTTTCATTTCCTGTCTCTCTAGTCTCTTATGCTACAACAGTTTATCCCTCCACTGTTTTCTGTCTTGCCATCTGCATTTATTAGCTGAAATCCTTCTAAAGAATTCTTTTATTAAATATTTGGTTTCTTTGAAATATAGTTTATATAAGAAAGGCAGGAAAAAGACATAATTCTTTCCCTTTATTGATTTTCGGAGAAACAGTTTGATGACCCTAGCGGCCTTCCATGATGTTAGTGTTAGTCACTCAGTGTGTTCCACTCTTTGTGACTACGTGGTCTGTAGCCTGCCAAGCTCCCCTGTGCATGGAATTCTCCAGGCATGGAATTGTTCCCTGATGACACTTAGATTTTTATGTCTTAATTCAATCTGTTGCAGACAATATACGTTTTGACACTTAGTTGTTGCTGTTGAATCACTAAATTGTGTTCAACTCTTTTGCAACCCCCATGGACTGTAGCCTGCCAGGCTTCTTTATCCATGAGATTTCCCAGGCAAGAATACTGAAGCGGTTTGCTTCTCTCCGGGGGATCTTCCTGACCTAGGGATTGAACCCACGTATCCTACATTGGCAGGCAGATTCCTTACTACTGAGCCACCTGGGAAGCCCACTCAGTGTACTGATTGAAATGTTAATCTCATCTAGAAACACACTCACAGACACACCCAGAATACCATTTGACCAAATGTCTGGGCACCCTGTGGGCCAGTCCAGTCGACAGATAAAATTACAGATAAAATTAACTATCCAGAGTCCAAAATACTAGAGGTTTCATGTCCTCATTCTCTGAAGGGTTCCCTTCTCCCACACTTTTAAGAGTTGTCACACTCAGTCACCAAGTAGAAATGCCTTTGTATTTTCAATCTTCTATTTATAGCAAGCCTAATTTTATTGAGTTTCAATAGCTATTGCTTCAATGGTAGGGAACTGGCTATATTCTAGGACCTTCGAGTGGGTGGTTTGGACTCTTCATGAAATAAGCAAATGGGGCCTCTTTGAAGAATGGATTTTCTGTTTGGTGGGTCCAGACATTGCAGCCACTAGTAATCTTAGATGTTGCCCTTATTTTTCCTGCACCTTTGCAACAGACAGGCTGTCTTTTTTATTTTAAATTTTCTTCTTCATCAGTATGTTGAGCAGAACAGACTTAATGATAGCTTAGCTCCCAATTAAGATAGTGAACTAGGTGTAGACTGGAATGTGAACTATTTACGGGATTTCTTAGTTGATTTATCATATATGTGCTCAGTTGTGTCCAACGCTGGGACCCCATGAACTGTAGCCCACCAGGCTTCTCTGTCCATGGAATTCCCCAAGCAAGAATGCTGGAGTGGGTTGCCATTTCCTGCTCCAGCGGATCTTCCGACACAGGGATTGAACCCGTGTCTCTTGTGTCTTCAGCGTTGGCAGGTGGATTTTCTTAGAGAAGGCATAAAATAGTTCATTAGATAGGCCATTAGTTGTGATGTGGAAAGATTTTTCTCCTAGATTTAGGTTCCGTTATTTTAATTTGCTAAGTAGCAATGTATTTATATGGTTTAAAATTTAAAGAAGTGAAAGTATACAGTGCAGAGTCACCACCTCATTCCTGCCCCCAAACCACCCGGTTCCTCTTCCCATTTTTATTTCTTGTTTATCTGTCCAAAGATATTTTATGCGTATACAGCCAGCTGTGGATACGTATTTCTGCCCACTTCTGAAAACAAACCACAGCACACTGTTCCTTGGTAATTTTACCTTTTTTTAGGTTTTCTTAGTTCAGCAGTGTAGTGAGTCTGCTGCTGGGTTCTTTTGTTTCTCACACAAGGATCTAAATAAAAAGAGTATAAAATGGGACCTAATATTGATGAACCTTGATTTTTTTATTAGGAATGGCCAATGGATCATATGTCAGCTTCTACCCTGTCAGTTTTGCATGGGAGACTAAGGGTCTCCTAAGAATTCAGGAAAACCGCCTTTGCTCAGCTGTGATCAGAGTCCAGAGACTTACTGGCAGCCTATCAAGTCTTTGGGGGGAGTTTTGAACATTCTGCATTTTTTGGGTCTGATGTGATGTAACAGACATGACTTTGACTCTCATGTAAGCCCCAGACAGTCAGAAGCTGTGGGCGCTCCCGTCTGCTGGAGTGGGCTGTTGCGGGCAGCTGGTCAGGCAGCTGTTGGGTGGGCCTGGGAAGCATGGGGGTGTCAGGGTTTGGGGAAGGGGTGTGTGGAAAGGGCCGAGGGCCAGCACAAGTTTTCCCTCCTAGACACAGTGGTGAGGTCTCAGTGTGAGAAGGAACCCGGAGGTCATCTCATCCCATTGCGCTTTTCCCACCAGCAGAGTCCCTTCTGTGGGCTCCTGCAAGTGGCCGCTGAAGCTGCCCACAAGCGTCTCCAGGGAGGGGCAGGCCTCTTGAGGCGGCCCACGGCACCTGCAGTTCTGTTAACTCTTTTTAAAAAAATTTTTTAATTTTAAAAAATCTATGTACTTCTTTGGCTGCATCAGGTCTTAATTGTAGTAGCTTACAGGATCTTCGTTACACCACGTGGGTCTTTCATCCTCTCTAGTCATGGCGCGAGGGCTTCATTGCTCCATGGCACGTGGGATCTTAGTCCTTCAACCAGGGATTGAACCTGAGTCCCCTGAATTGCAAGGCAGATTCTTCACCGCTAGACCACTAGGGAAGTCCCCAGTTGACTCCTTATCACCTCAACCTCCTGGAGTTGTACCCACTGATCTTCCATCTACTTCCAACAAGTTGAACCTCTATATGTCATAGCTTTTAGATATTTGAAGACAGCCGTCAGTCCCCTCAGTGAGTCTTTTCTCTAGGCAGAGTACTCCCAGTTATATACATTGTTTTTCATATGACATAGTATCTAATTCCTTTGCCTTCCTCATCAGTCTTTGCCCTTCCAGTTCTTCTGTGTCTTAGAGTGTGGGGTCAGCACCGACCACGTAACACGCCCAGGAAGTTCTGACTGATGTATTGTAGCCTAGGCTTTTTTCGCCCATATTTGAGAGGCTGAGCTGCTCTCTCTTCTGCTGATAGAGCCTTCACTATCATTAAGTAGTTCTTCTGGCAGCCACTTCCTATTTTTGTCTGCCAGAGGGCTTATTGTCAGCTGACCACCCAGTTCTTACCACCATTAATGTCACATGGACCACTGCTCAGAGCGTCTTCCCCATCCTGTATGTGGATTGTGTGCTGAGTTCCTCCTGGGCACCGCCTCGGGAGACCCGGTGGCCCCAGCTCTTCCGCCAGCCAGTGTGGCAGTGACCAGGTCTGTGCAGGCTTCAGCCACCTTTGCTCTGATACAATGCACCAGTCCCGTTCTTTGACCCGTCTCTTGCTTCCCGGGATTTCTCTTCTGCTGTAGTGTGGGATGCTGCAAAGATTCCTGACACCAATTGCCTGGGGTTGGGCCATGCTTCACAGGTTAAGGCCAGAAGACACCTTCACTGCAGATGCCAGCTGCAAATTCAGGGCTCCCCAGACCACCCTCACTTTATCTCAGCTGTTCACAGTGATGCTAAAGCTGAAGCTCCAGTACTCTGGCCACCTCATGTGAAGAGTTGACTCATTGGAAAAGACTTTGATGCTGGGAGGGATTGGGGGCAGGAGAAGAAGGGGACGACCGAGGATGAGATGGCTGGACGGCATCACTGACTCAATGAACGTGAGTCTGAGTGAACTCCGGGAGTTGGTGATGGACAGGGAGGCTTGGCGTGCTGCGATTCATGGGGTCGCAAAGAGTCGGACACGACTGAGCAACTGAACTGAACAAATTTGGCAGTTCCCAGTGAGAAGGAAATGGCAACCCACTCCAGTATTCTTGCCTGGAGAATCCCAGGGACAGAGGAGCCTGGTGGGCTGCCGTCTATGAGGTCGCACAGAGTTGGACACGACTGACCGACTTCACTTTCACTTTTCACTTTCACGCATTGGAGAAGGAAATGGCAACCCACTCCAGTGTTCTTGCCTGGAGAATCCCAGGGACGGGGGAGCCTGGTGGGCTGCTGTCTATGGGGTTGCACACAGTCGGACACGACTGAAGCGACTTAGCAGCAGCAGCAGCAGCAGCAGCAGTGTTCCCTCAGGTTCTTTTTGTTTGTTTGTTAATTAGCTGTACCAGGTCTTAGTTTCGGCATGTGGGATCTAGTTCCCAGACCAGGATCGAACCCAGGCCCCCTGCATTGGAAGCCCGGAGTCTTAACTACCAGGGAAGTCCCCCTTCAGATTCGGTCTTCGTTAAAACAACTCACAGGACTCAGATTGCTACGCTTAAGCTCCAGTTTATTATATGGCAGAGGGATACAGGTGAACCAGCCGAAGGAAGAGATGTATGTGGGAGGCACACAAGGTACACAGGGCTTGTGTCGTCCTCTTCCCATGGAGTCAGGGTGTTACCCTGTGGCCCATAGAGGTGCTGCATACACAGAGCGTTGCCAGCCAGGGAAGACTGTCTCAACAGTTCACAGATTTTTATTGGGTCTTTATCATGTAGGCATGATGTAGAAATGAGGTAACTAAACATGAGCCTAACCTTTTCTCTCCTTATTCTTTAAAAAATGTGTATTGGAGTGTAGTTGCCTTACAACCTTGTATTCGTTTCTGCTATACAGCAAAATGTGTACCTATACTTACATCCCCTCCCTTTTGGACTTCCTTCCCATTCAGGTGACCACAGTGCATTAAGTAGTTCCCTGCGCTCTAGAGGAGGTTCTCATTAGTTATCTATTTTATACATAGTATATGTGTCAACCCCGATCTCCCAGTTCCTCCCCCTTCTCTCCGCTTGGTATCCATATATGTGTTTTTTATATCTGTGTGTCTATTTCTGCCTTGCAAATAGGATCATCTATACCATTTTTCTAAATTCCACATATATGCATTAATGTACAGCTTTGGTTTTTCTTTCTGACTTACTTCATTCTCTATGACAGCCTCTAGGTCCGTGTTTCTACAGATGAGCCCATTTTATTCCTTTTAATGGCTGAGTAATATTCCGTTGTATGTATGTATCGCATCTTCTTTACCCATTTCTGGGTTAATGAGCGTTTAGGCTGTTTCCATGTCCTGGCTATTGTAAATAGTGCTGCAGTCAACATTGGGGTACATGTGTCTTTTTGAATTACGGTTTCCCTGGGTATATGCCCAGTAGTGGGATTGCTGGGTCATACCGTAGTTCTGTTTTTAGTGTTTTAAGGGATCTCCGTGCTGTTTTCCATAGTGGCTGTATTCTCTGTCTACTCTTGTTATTGTTGATCTGTTGAGGGGCCATGGTGCCTCTGAAAAAGGCTGGTTGGGTGTCCAGCAGGCTTCCCAACTCTGGAGATTCTACATATGCTTCCGTATCGATTGCTTTCAGTGAACCCACACACGTAAGCAGGCAGAGGCTGTCAGGACGTGTGAACAGCTACCCTCCCCAGGTTCAGATTACTAACACGCTGCTGCTTTCCATTCAGGTCTGATTTTCGTGGTCGACAGTAATGACAGAGAGCGGGTCAATGAAGCCCGAGAAGAACTAACCAGAATGTTAGCCGAAGACGAGCTCAGAGATGCGGTCTTATTGGTGTTTGTAAATAAGCAGGTATGTCACTAGCTGTCTGAATCCTGGGACTGAAAAGTGCTACCAGCTGCTCGCTTTAAAATAGAGATATTTAATTAGCTGCCTGCCTCCCTCTCGCCAGTCCCTCCCGTAACCTTCCCCTCCACCTCCTTTTTAGCTTGGGTCTTACATTCGTTCACTCGCTCAGCAAACATCCACTGAGCATTCACGAAGATCCAGGCATTGTTTGGGGTATTGGTGATACAGCAGTGAACCAGACAGACAGAAATCCCTGAGTTCATGGAGTTTGCATTCTAGTAGGTAGAACGTCAGTCAGTAACAGATATGTCCTATGTCTGGGGGGAGTCATGGGAAAAGGGGCAGGTGTGGAGAAGGATCAGAGGGCCCCTCTGATAAGAGGACGTCTGATCAGATGACACCTAGCTGCCATAGAGCACAGGGAGCTGAGCTCAGCTCAGCACTCTGTGATGACTTAGGAAGGTGGGGTGGGAGGGAGGGCATATATGTATACGTACAGCTGATTCACATCATTGTACAGCAGAAACTAACACCACATTGTAAAGCAGTTATACTCCATTTAAAAAATAAATGAGCTATAAGCATATGTTGTACAACACAAGGAATACAGCCTATATTTTGTAATAAGTATAAATGGAGTATAACTTGTAAAATTGTGAATCATTATATTGTATACCTATAAGCTATATAATATTGTATGTACATCAACAATATTTTAATTAAAAAAAAAAAGATGACCCCTGAAGGCCCTCAGGAAGGGAGCCCGACTATTCTAGGAAGAGCAAGGCAGCCAGTGCAGCTGGGGTGGAGTGGTGTGGGGTGGGGGGTCAGCAAAGGGGGAGATGAAATTGGATGATGTGGGGCCAGTCCTTGAGGAAACTCGGCTTCCATGTAAATAACACAAAACAGTAAAAGTTGAGGAAGGAGAAGGATGTGGAACCATCCAGCCTCAGGACAAGAAGCTGAAGGAAGGGTGGAGAGGAAGGTGGAATCCTGTGGAAGTTACCAGCCTGAGATGAACAGTCGCGTTTTGATGCATTTCCCCTACTTTCTCCTCCACGAGTACACTCGTTATGTAATTGAGATCTTAACATCCTGCCAGTGTTGCATCCTGTTTCGTCATTTCAGATTTATCAGAGGCGTGTTCTCTTGTCATCTGGCTCTTCTTAAGCACTATTTTAAATGGTGGGGGCATCGTCATTCACTTGGCCATTACCCCACCATTAGATTGGATGTCACTTTGAGGTTCATTAGTGCACCTGGACTTTGATAAAAGAAAACGTTTGTTCTTTTTAATTATAGAACCAGGACACGTTCAGGGTATAGATCCGCAGACAATTCACAACATCGAGTGAAACATTCCAGCCCCACTTTTCAGGATAAAAACGTTGTTAAATTCCTTACATTTCTCTCCAGAGCTTATTCTGCATTCTGTTTTGCCACCTGCTTCTTAGCCTATCTTTGATGTCCTTCCAATCATTGTCTAGATCTACTTTGTTCTTTTTTTTTTTCCAAAACCTGTAGCTCCTGTGTTGGAAGCTCACAGTCTTAACTACTGGACTGCCAGGAAGGTCCTCAGATCTACCTTGTTCTTTCATGCTAATTTATTCCAATTTGGTTTCAGCTTACTACATGCCAGACACAGTTCTAGGCACTAGGAATATGTCAGAGAACAAGATAGACAGAGATTCCTTCCATGGTAAAACTTGCATTCTAGTTATAGGAGGCAGGTAATAAACATACTAAGTCAGTCAGTTTTGTAATACAGTAAACTTGCAGTGAGGGCTATGTTAAAAACAATGAAGCAGGACAATCAAGAGGGGTCACGGGGGCACAGAGACCTTGCAGAACGTCCTGAGAACTTGGGCTTCTACACTGAGAGAGACAAAGCTGTTGCAAGGTGTTAATAGGAGAAGGACTTGATGTGACTTCACTGACCGCCAGGTTAAGGATAGACTTTTCTGGGAGGAAGAGCAGAAGTGGGGAGACCAACTCAGAAGTAATTTCAATACTCTAAGTGAGAAGCAGTCATACTCTAAATATATTTTGCAGGTAGAGCCAATGGGCTTTCCCAGCGTGGAGCTGTGAGAGTGGAGAGAGAGAGAGAAGGAAAAATTGAAGGGCGATTTGAAGGTTTGAGGCCTGAGCCTCTAGGCGGCCAGAGATAAGACTGGGGGTTAAGGGCAGATGTTGGGGAAGAGCATGGTATTTCATTACGTGGATGGAACATTGCTGAACTGACGTTTGAATATTCTCTTCCAAGGATCTTCCCAATGCTATGAACGCAGCAGAGATAACAGACAAGCTTGGCTTACATTCCCTCCGCCAGAGAAACTGGTACATTCAGGCTACTTGTGCCACCAGTGGAGATGGGCTTTATGAAGGCCTGGACTGGCTCTCCAACCAGCTCAAAAACCAGAAGTGACGAGAGGTGCCGCGCTCCCCGTGCGTCGTGGCAAAGTCAACTGGCCTCTTGTGTGTGCGTGTGTGCGTGTGAGGAGCCGTGTGGGTGTGTGGCCGGGCGTGGGAGCAGCTTTCTCACATAGTGCCTTATACACGCTCTAAAGAAACCAGTCTTACATGTTAAAAACAACCAGTGTTCCACTTTCTACGCTACCTTCCATTTCAGTAGCTTTGATGACCAGCTTTGCAGTCCATGGGGGAGTCCCAAGGGCTCCCCCATGCCCGAGAGCCAGACTGGTCTTTGTGATGGGAAAGTTGGGGGAGGGTGGGCCGTGGACTGCCTCCACTTGTGTGATCTTGGCCCAGGCCTGGGGTCTCTGCACACCTGGGGATCCTGTTAGACTCTGGCATCCTTTTGTTAAAAAAAAAAAAGGAAGGCTCAAATTAAAAAGGCCCTTGCTTACCACAGATGTAAAGTTCAGATGTGAACTTAAGTTATTTTCTAGCCCAGAGGTCCTGATTTGATATACTTTACTGAGAGAAATCAGTGATCTTATTCTATGAGAAGAAAAAGCCCCCATAACACTAGACCCTGTAACACTAGAAAATCTTCGAATCCTTCCTTCCTTTGACTCTTACTTGCCAAATGGAGACCCTCTGGGGTGGGCACCCAGCGCGTGGCAAGGCTCTTTGCCAGGGCCGCCCCGCCACGCCCCAGGCTGGGTTAAAGAGGGGCGACGCCTTCGTGTTTCTCGTCACCTCTCCAAGGCTGCTGCCCCCACTCCTCTGCTCGGCGCCGAATGTTCTCCGCCTGAAGCAGGAGCTTGGCTCCCCAGATGGAAGCAGAACCATGTACAGTATGTTAGTCCAACTTGCGGTTTGGGTTAGCTGCTCTTCCTAGAAACACACACCCGGGAGTTCTGAGAGTTTGTGAGAGAATCAAGGGGTTAAATCTGGGCAACGAGACCCCCGGCAGCCAAGTTGGTTGGTGCTAAATTTTGCCATGAAGGATGTCTCATCCAGGCCACTCTCCGTGGCACTGGGACTCCCTCTTGTGGTTGGCAATCATGGAATTTTCCATGCCATGGAATCATGGCAAACGTGGAAATGTGCTCTATGTTATACTCAAAATAGAGGTAACAACGACCTGGAAACGAGCTGGGTTCGCTCAGTAGTCTAGAGCTGTTTCGTCCAGACAGCTGTTGTCCAAATTTGTACCTAAGCTCTTCCATGACTACCTTTTAAAACTGCTTTTTAAAAAAAAAAAAAAAAAAAAAAAAAACCTCTTAAATCACAGAGGAGGAGAGTGTAAAATGAATTTTATCAAAAGTAAACCTTGCTGATAACCATGAAGTTGCTATGACTCGGAAGAAATTTCATGCTGTGATCAATGTGGAAATGTAATGTTTTTCCTTAAGACATTGACTTTAAAGAATGTTCCTTGCAGTACTGGCAACAAAGTCCAGATTTGATTTTTAAACCATGCAATTAAGTCCTGAGAAATATTTAGATTGTGCGCCTCAAACTGGTAGGAAGTGTGTCTTACACTTTTGTATTTACGCTTAGTGCGTGTGCCCATGCTGGGCCTCATCAAACACTTGTTGATTGGTTGGACAATAAAGACTTGCTTTGGAAGGAGAGGACAGCCATGTGCTTCCGGATGTCTTGAGCATCTTTAGAATTCCTTCCCCTCTCCATCTCAGCAGACGTGCTGTTAAAAACTCCCAGGGCACTTGTACAAAAGGCAGAACATGCCGGGGTGCTGTCTGGGCCCTCCTGCCTTCAGCAGCGCTCCTCATTCTTACCTTCCATGATGCTTGGAACTGCTGAGGTCTTCCTCTGAATTTGGAGCTGATGATTTATGGTTAGTGGATCAGTGGAGGCACTTCAGTGTGGTGCCTTTGAGCAAAGGCTTGGGTCCCTGAAAGCCATATTCACATCCCACCTATGTCCTCACTAGCTGCCTGGCATCAGGCCTGTCATTCTTTGCCTCCCTACCCCTGAGCCTCCGTTTGCTTAACTGTTAAATGGGCATAATAATGCCTACTTCATAGGGTTGTGAGGATGAAATGTCTCGGACCTTTGTTTTCCTTGCCTGGTGTTTCCCTGAGGGTATTTTGATGTCTCAAGTGTGAACAGCAGTGCTGGCCACAAATTGATCAACATCTTTTTTTTTTTTTTTTTTTGGCTGTGCCATGTGGCCTATGGGATTTTAGTTCCCCAACCAGGAACTGAACCCAGGCCCATGGCAGTGAGAACACAGAGTCCTAACCACCAGACCTCCAGGAAATTCCCTGATCAGCATTATTTATAGGAGCAGTGAAGTGGGATGGGATAGGGCTATATTTAATCTCTCCCACGCTATTCACCTTCTATTCCCATTGAATCCCCTGTCCTTTTCTAACTTGGGAAGTGGTAAGATGACCAGTTGGGATGCTTGTTTAAAAAAGCATGTTGCTATGTCCCACACTTAATTTTTTTTTCTTATTTTTAGCATATTCAGAGTTGTACGGCCAGCACTACTAATTCTAGACTATGTTCATCACCCCTCCAAGAAAACCCGGATCTGTTCCCTAATCCTCCCTTTCCTACGGCCCCCGGCCACTGTTTTATCTACTTCCTGTTTCTGTGGGTTCGCCTGTTCTGGGCAGGTGTGGGTCCTAGGTAGTTGCTTCCTGAAGCCATGAGTTGCTGTTGGCTTGAACACAGCATCAGTCCTGAGGCATCAACCTGCAGACAGGTGAGGCAGAGCCCCAGGGAAGAGACTGCCTCACAGGTGACCCTGAAATTTATTACCTTGAAACAGAAAGGAGTGCTTCTAATAATTACGCAGGGGTACAAGGCATACCCAGGGATGTATGGTTACCCTCTCAGAATGGAGAGAGCTTTGAATCTGGAATCAAAGTCACCCCCCGCCCCGCCCCCAATTTCCCCACCTGTAAGGAAGTTCCTAGGCTTACCTGGGAGACAGCTCTGTGTGAATACCAAGAATACAGGGGTAATTGGGGGATCCATGAGTCAATTCTATATGTGATTTGATCTATTTGAAACAATACCTTAAGAGAGCTGAGAATATTCACAGGTGAGTTGCTCAAGACAGGTGGCTTTTTACTCCTGTGGAGGCCGGTTTCAAGTAACATGAAGCATAATAACTTGAGAAGATCTGAGTTCTTTGTCCACAGGTATCTGGAGGCCGTCAGTACACAGACAATCTGATGACGTGCTTTGGAGACCCTTTTTTTCCTTTGCAATTTTTGATACTCTTCATCCTTTTTGGCAGCAGCTTTATTGAGATACATTTCCATGAATTCACAGATTTTCTTCAGTCATATCCTATTGTGCAACCATCGCTGCAGTCAATTTTGTTCATTTATTTGGCTGTGTCAGGCCTTAGTCACAGCACTTGGATCTTTGCTGCCAAGATGTAGCATCTTTTGTTGTGGGCCACAGGCTCACGGACCCAGTAGTTGCGGTGCAAGGGCTTAGTTACTCCTCAGCATGTGGGATCTTAATTCCCCAACCAGGGATCGAACCCTCGTCCCCGGCATTGCGAGGCAGACTGTTAACCGCTGGACCACCAGGGAAGTCCTATTTTATTTCTTTGGCCATACCCCGCAGCACGTGGGGTCCCAGTTCCCTGACCAGGAATGGAACCCATACACTGGAAACACAGAGTCTTAACAACTGGACTGTCACAGAAGTCCTGCAGTCAACTTTAGAAATTTTCATCGCTCTGAAAAGAGACCCTGCAGCCTGTAGCAGTCACTGCCCATTTTTTTTCATACCTCTCAACCCAAGGCCGTTACTAACTGCTGGTCTCCTTTCTATCTAGAGTTAGGAGGACACTTTAAACTTTGCTTTTTAACCACCAGCTGGTCTTTGAGGTGTGTCACACTAAGAACTTTTCTCCTATTTTGTTTTCATTATTTTACTCTAATACACAGCATAGGAGGGTTTCCCTGCTGGCTCAAGACAGTAAAAGAATCTGCCTGCAAGGCAAGAGACCCAGCTTCGATCCCTGGGTCAGGAAGATCCCTTGGAGAAGGGAATGGCTACCCACTCCAGTATTCTTGCCTGGAGAATTCCAAGGACAGAGGAACCTGGCGGACTACAGTCCATGTGGTCAGAGTCGGACACCACTGAGCATGCATGCATGCATGCAGCTTGCTACTGCACCGGCTGCCACTAGGTGGTGCTGCTGCTCCACCTGACTGACACACAGCCCTGGATGGAGTGGGCCAAGCGTGGGGAAATCCGTTTTCTTGCCTGGCCACGGAGAATGACCCAGAAAACTACAGCTAGGAATATGCCTGGAAGACAAAGACGAAACGGGCACCCACTGTACCCAGGAATTGTGAGTGCCAATAATAATAAAGGTGGCAGCAACAGTTGTTGACTGTGAAGATTTAATCTCTATTTACTGAGCATAGTGGGTACTGTTCTAGACACTGTGCACACATCATCTCTAATTGTCACACCCGGCAAGTCATGTGTATTGTATCTGCTTTACAAAGCAGGGAACCAAAGATATAAAGTGATCTGATGGTGGCCGCATGGTCATGATTCAAATGCAGGTCTGGGGCTCCAGTTCCAGTCCACACTACTGCCATAGGCTCTGGCCTCCAGATGTCAGTAGAGGTGGGGGGAAGGCAGCAAAATTGCCCAGTGGAGACATCTGAGAAGGGACACAGCAGCACTCGAAGAACTGTGTTGGCTGACGCACCCTGGGAATGAGGAGTGGGTGGAGGGGAAGAGCCAGGGCGCTGAGATGCACTGAGGCCAGTGGAGACCTGGGCTTACCCTGGATGCTGATAATGAATGTTCCTGGGAAGTAAAAGAGATAATCACAGTGTTCTAAGACTGGATTGTGGCAATGGTTGCATAACCATAAATTTACTAAGAACCAGAAAATTGTTCAGTTACAATGGGTAAATTGTGTGATGTGTGAATATTCAGTAAAGCTACGAAGTTTATAATCATGAAACCAATAGCGACGAGGGTGCCGACTCAGTGGGTCTCAGCAGTGCTCTAGGCACTCTGAGAAGAGAGGGTGAGTAGCGTCTCAGAGGAGAAAGGCTGACCGATGGCTGTCCAGGGTCTGTTTGAATGCTTTGGGTGTCAGGGAGCTCAGTACCTCATAAAGCAGCCCATTCTGGCTTGGGATAACTCTCTCTAAGCCCTTGAAAGTTGAAGTCTGGCTTTGTCTTTATCCTGTCATGCAGAATAAATCTCTTTGCTTTACCATGTGCCATCTCTTTCACCACTCAAGGACAGTCATTGCATTCTCCCTAAGTCATTGTTATCCCATATAGAAATCCCCAAGGTTTTTCACAGGACCAGATTTCCAATGTTCCTGTTCTCCTGGTCTTTCCCTGACATATTCGTTTTGATCTGTTCAGCATCCTTCCTAAAATGTGGGGACCGGTAGTGGGCCCAATATTCTGCAGATGGCAGCCCAATGTTATAGTTAACAGATTGGATCCTAGAATTAAGGCCCTTTGGATTCAAATCCTTGCTGCTACAGATCAGCTGTGTAACCATGCTTAACGTACAAACTTTTCTGGGCCTCTATATCTCTGTCTGAGTTATCGTCAGGGTTGTACTGAGTCTCACCTTCGGAGGGGCTCTGCTGCCCAACCTCTTTAGGTGGGCTTGGTGATGGCTAGGCACAGGAAAACAATCCAAAATAGGGAGCTGTCACAACTGCTAATCCGTCTAGTGTGTGCATCCTCAGTCGCTTCAGTTGGGTCTGACTCTTTGCAGCCGCACGGACTGTAGCCCACCAGGCTCCTCTGTCCACAGGATTCTCCAAGCAAGAATACTGGAGTGGGTAGCCCTTCCCTTCTCCAGGGGATCTTCCCAACCCAGGGATCAAACCCAGGTCTCCTGAGTCTTCTGCATCTCAGGTGGATTCTTTATCGTTGAGCCACCAGGGAAGCCCAGTCAGCCTAGCAGATAAACACAAACCCTCAGAGGAAGGGTCTCTGCATCTCTTTCTACAGGGCTTCCCTCCCATGGAGCTTTGGTCCCTGGCAGAGGGGGTGTGGCGATGGGAATGGAGTGGCAGCCAACATCAGCTTTATGGGCCTGACTCGTGCCCAAGCCTCTTCTTCCTTTCTTCAACAGTTTTATTTGAAAAATTTTAAACAGAATTGAAAGCACTATTTAGAAAATCTTCACCTAGATGCCACCGTTGTTCACTTTGTTCCATTGGCTCTTTAGATCTTTCTATATATACTTCTTTTGTTGAGTCCTTTGGAAATGAAATGCAGTCATCATGACCCTTTACCCCTAAGAATTTCAGCCCAGATCTCCTACATGTGAAGACATTCTGAACATGAACAAGAGATTATTATCACATCTGAGAAAAGCTGGACTCATTTCCTGATATCATCTCCTTGCTAGTTCATATTTAAATGTCCTCAACTGGAACTTTACCGGTGGTCCAGTGGTTAAGACAGGTGTTTCCAATGCAGGAGCCGCGGATTTGAACCCTGGTCAGGCAATAGTGCTCCACTCCAGTACTCTTGCCTGGAGAATCCCATGGACGGAGGAGCCTGGTGGGCTGCAGTCCATGGGGTCTCTAAGAGTCGGACACGACTGAAGTGACTTAGCAGCAGGGATATCTATCAATCATCTTTTATAGCAGTTTTTTTTTTTACCCCCCAAATTTTATCACAACATTTATTCATGTTTCTTTCATCTGTATACACCTATTTTTTTTAATGGCATTTTTTTTTCTTTCGTTCTTTTGGCCACATTGCGTAGCATACAGGATATTGGTTCCCCTACCAGGGATTGAACTTGTGCCTCCTGTCATGGAAGCACAGAGTCCTGACTGCTAGGGAATTCCCCATGGCATTTTTTCCAAGAGAGTAGACTCTTAATCTCACCCTTTATTCACAGCGCAAACCCCTCCCCAAACAACCCCCAGGGCAGGTCTCACTGGATGTCTTGAGGCTCCACAATCTAGCTATTTGTATTCCAGCCATTTTCATTTGCAATCCATTCTCTTGAGAAAGAGACTCTGAGACAGCCTAGCTGGTCTACATAATTCAGCCTTAGTCAGGACGACGGCTTCATTTGGTTGAAATTTAACTTGATTCACTGCTCACCTCGCCCTTAAGGTCCCAGGAATGTGAACACCTACAGATTCTCCCACCAGCGCTGTTTGTGTCTCACGATGTTGCCTTCAGTTCACTGACTCCACACATTATATTTCCGCTCAATCTTACATACAGACTTTTCCCTTTTCCGGTACAGTAGACATCCTTTTTGATCAAATGACCCAAGAAGCATCAAGAAAACAGGTAAGCACAGCACAGTACTGGCAGACAGGAAGCACTCAGCAAGTGTGGACTATCGCTGATGCAGCACTGGGACCCTTCCTCCTCCATCCTCCTGTGTAGCTGAAGGTTGTCACGTGCCTTGCCAGCCACTTCTTGCTAATAAGGCACATTAGCTTCCGACATCTCCAATCTCTTTGTCAGATCTCTTCCGTGAGCTGTGCTGACGCCATGTCCCTCTCCATGATCTGTGCAGCTACTTTTAGGAACCTGAATGTAAGGCAAGTGCAGAGGAAAAGAGAGAGCGAGCCAGGCAGTCGGGCAAGAAAAGGGAAATTTATTAGAGCGAAAAGAGAGGGTGACTGGCACTTGAGGAGAACCAGCGTCCTCCCTTTCTGACAGAGTCCTCCTTATACCCCACCAATGAAAATTCTCTGAAGGGATGGTCACGTAGCCAGAGGTCTGGAATCTGCTGGTCTCGCAGCTTTGAGAAGATAGGTGCCAGTGAGATAACAGGATGCCGTTTGGGCAATTTGGTCAGTCTCAAGGATCACTGTGATTTATTCTTTGTTTGCGAGGTTGGCATAATGAGCCATCTTATCAGTGAGACCCCAGGTGGACCCTATTACAACAACTGACGCTTGTCTCTTTTCATTTCATCTAAGCCTTGGCCCATCACTCTAACCTGTTGGCTTCGTTTTGAATCTTGTCATTGAATGTATCAATTCTCCTGCCAAGTCTGGATTTCTGCACATTTCATATCATGACTCGGAAGTCACCATCTCAACTGATTATTAGACCTATTGCATGAGACTAGGTTCCTGCCATCAGAAACCGCCTTCTGGCTTGACTTATTTGTACAAATAAATATTTCCTGAGCTCCCATAATGTGCTCTGGAGAGGGCACCATTTGATTCTTTAGAGGTGGATATTCAGCCACCTACACTTTGGCTAGTCACACTTTAAATCTAGCCCTTTTCCTTCATCTCACCCATCAGGAATCCTGACAAATTCTGTCAGGTGCTTTGCTAAAATTAAGTAGACAGTTTGTATAGCAATGTCTCCATGTAGCACTCTATCAATATGGAAATGAGGTCAATTTGACCAATTATCCTTAATAAGCCACATTGGCCATGAGTAACATCTGCTATCTTTGATAAGGATGCAAAACTGGTGGCTCCAGTGGTGAAGAATCCACCTGCAATGCGGGAGATCTGGGTTCGATCCCTGGGTTGGAAGATCCCCTGGAGAAAGGAAAGGCTACTCACTCCAGTATTCTTGCCTGGAAACCTCTATGGACAGAGGAGCCTGGCGGCTTACAGTCCATGGGGCTGTAAAGAGTTGGACACAACTGAATGACTAACACTTTTCATTCTTTTTTTTTTCAAAACCTAGCTGACTACAGGTCAATAGCAGACATACCAATCTGTGATTTCCAGAATCCATTCTCTGTCAAATCTGAGCACTGTTTCCCCATCTCCAGTTTTTTCCCACCCCTCTCAGCTTTCTGATTTCTCAGTATTTACCAGTAGAGGTTCTACAATCAGACTGGAAAATTTTCAGAAACATTTAGTTGGCATCAAGAGCTCATGCAAAGCAGTAGGGCTCCCCTTGGGTACTGCATTGTCCATCATCGGTCCCAATTATTCCATAGTCATGTTTGTTAACCTTTCCAGGTTGAATATGATTCTCTTTAACAAAGGAAATGGAAGAAAATTAGGAGAAATAAGGCTTTAACTTTTTTCAGTCTTTTATTACCATCACGTCATCTGCCTTGAACTATTATTCTTGGCCTGACAAAATTTAGCTTTGAAAGCCTGCCTTTGCTACATTTACATTTTATTACAAGCTCTCAACATTCTGAGATACAATACTACTTACTACTGATAATAATATGAATACCACTTAATGTTTATTGAATACTTACTGTGTTCTAGGCACTGTGCTAAATGTCTTACACATATTCATCTCATTAGTAAACATTTCTGAAATGACCCATTCTTGTCCTTTAGTTTTGTTCATTCACATCCTCTTAAAATCTGAGTCTAGTCACAAGCTCCTGGTGTAGCCCTTGCATTTGTTAAAAAGCTGTACCTCCTTATTTTCTTCTGGGTGGGTGGGCCCTGCCTCTGAAGCTGGGATGACCCAGGTACAAAGGAGTCCTGCCTTCCAAGACCTGCAGCAAGGGTGGTTCCCTGGGGCTGGATGGATGATGCAAAGTCTTGACTC
Source organism: Capricornis sumatraensis (assembly GCF_032405125.1). NCBI lineage: Eukaryota > Metazoa > Chordata > Mammalia > Artiodactyla > Bovidae > Capricornis > Capricornis sumatraensis. The sequence continues at coordinate 95,751,722 of NC_091076.1, forward strand.
AGGGTAACTGATGCCTTTGTAAGGGAAGTTCAGTTCAGTCACTCAGTCGTGTCCGACTCTTTGTGATCCCATGGACTGCATCATGCCAGGCTTCCCTGCCCATCATCCATTCCCGAAGCTTACGCAAACTCATGTCCATTAAGTCAGTGATGCCATCCAACCATCTCATCCTCTGTCGTCCTCTTCTCCTCCTGCCTTCAGTCTTTCCTAGCATCAGGGTGTTTTCTAATGAGTCAGCTCTTCTCATCAGGTGGCCAAAGTACTGAAGTTTCAGCTTCAGCATCAGTCCTTCCAATGAATATTCAGGACTGATGTCGTTTAGGGTTGACTGGTTGGATCTCTTTGCAGTTCAAGGGACTCTCAAGAATCTTTTCCAATACCACAGTTCAAAAGCTTCAATTCTTTGGCGCTCAGCTTTCTTTACAGTCCAACTCTCAGAAAAACCATAGCTTTGACTAGCTTTGTAAGGGAAGGAAGAAGCTAAAAATTAACCAAGGAAGGGTGCCAAAGATGGAGAGGCAGGCTGAGCTTCAAGACCTAGAATGCAGGGGGAAGGAGTCTAACGGTTAAAGTCTGGGAAGCTTGGATCTGGTCAGGAAGCGGAGGGAAGGAAGTCCTTCCAGGTGGGGGCTGTACCAGTATGAACTGATCTACGAAGGTTCATTTTAAGAGTCAGTTTCTCTGGGCTAACTGATAAAATGTTATTTCTGGGTATGTCTGTTGAGGGTATTTCCAGAAAGGATTTGTGCTTGACTCCGTAGACTGAGTAAAATAGATTCATCCTCACCCACATGGGCTGGCTGGCATCATCCAACCCAGTGAGGGGTATAACAGTGTGAAAAGATGGAGGAAGGGCGGATTCTTTCTCTTCTTGAGCTGAGACATCCATCTCTCCTGCCCTCAGACGTCGGAATCGGAGCTCCTGGTCCTTGACCTTGGCCTCCAGGACTTAAGCCAAGCTGTCCCTCCTTTGGCCCCCTGTATGCTTCCAGGCCCTGGTCCTCCAGCTTGCAGACAGCAGAACATGGCCTATCCCAGCCTTCATCATCAAGTAAACCATTTCTCACAGTGAATCTCCTCTCATACATCATTCTGTATCCTACTGAATCTGTTCCTCTGGAGAACCCCGAGGTACCATCTTTTCTTTTTCTCAACAACGGTCAGAAATGAGTTCAGAGGTGTGAGCTACCTCCACCACTTTCTCAGCCTGCTGAGGACTGAGGCCAGCATCAAACAGGTAGGGCCTGACAGGACACTCTGCTTTTAGCAGAATGGTTCTTTCTTATGGTTTCCTGAGAGCCAACTTTCATTCCTGAACCTTGACTCTGTTCCATGCTGTGATTTGCATTAAAAAAAAACAAATTATATATATATATATATATATATATATATATCCTCCTCACTGTGCTGTCAACTCTTGAAGATAAGGGATTTTTTTTTTTTTTTTTTGCAAAATTGCCTCCTAGGACCTAGTGCTGGGTACACTCACAAATATATGTTGAGTTTGTGAATGAAATCAAAATGCTCCCCTTCTGCTTTTCTGGCTGGGTCATGTAGAGAAAAGTCCCAGGGCAATATCATGTCTAGTTCTTTCTCCTTTCACTGATCTTAGGAATTCTCCATGATTCATCTGGTCTCAGATGTGTGGATTTCCAGGCAAATGATTTGCACACAAAGACTGCTCAGTATCTGTTACTTGTTCCTCTAAACAGACTCCAGAAGAGACTAATACACCCCAAAGAAGCAAATATTTCTCTTTTTACAGCTTCCCAATGCAAAGCAAACATTGTAGGGATGAGTATGCAGAAGGCAGCTGATAAATATTTGGTGACTAATTCAGCAGTATAAATATGTAAAAATGTAAATTAGAAAGGAAGAGAGTTGCATTATAGATAATCAAATAATGAAGTTATTCAAGATGGTAGGATCTACCTGAGTTCTGGGTATTGAAGAGGAAACATTGGCTGGCAAGGCAGATCTTCCTAGTAATTAGACTTCAATTAGGATAATATTGCAATTAGCCTTGGATATTAGAGCAGGTATCTTCTATTCTTAGAACAAACTCATGGGGGATTTTAGGTTGGGTGGTAAAAACAAGTTGTTCCAGGAATAAATAAATTCACTAGGAACCACTTCTGAGTGAACCCTCCCTGTGTGGCTAATAGAAGTGCAGCCATCTTTGTACACTTGATTGGGTTACTTTGTTTGGTATCAATGACACTTAAACACAAGCTCAAGAATCTTGATGGCCAATTAACAGAACAGCACTCAGGAAATGAGAAGTTCTCAATTTCAGAAAAATCAGTGATTTCAGGCAGCTCAAGTGTCTTCTGCCTCATTAGGGCAGATGGCCTCAGCCTCCAAGTTCTGGCTGACAAGGACTTGCTGTGAAAACCAGCCCCAAAGGGACTGAAAAAATAAGATGCTCAATTATCTTGCCAGTAACTGAAAAAAAAAATTTTTTTAATCCACCTCACTCCAACAACTCCATTTAAATAGCTCAGTTTCCTGTGTTTTAATCTGCTGACAGATCCAGGAGGACGGGCAGTCTGGGGGGTGTCTGCTCTCCCTGGTTGGAATGGATATGGTTTGACAGGTTCAAGGTCCTCTCTGCCTGTGACAGCCACCAATTCTTGCTCTTTGACCCCTCCAACCAGCAGATTTTCCCCTCATTCATTCCATCCCATCCACCACACTTCTTCTCTTTCTTCTGGGACAGGAGAGGAAAAAGTACACAGTTTTTTGTCAAAGGGCCTGAGCTGGAATCTCATCTGGCTCCACTGCCAATTAGTTAGGTTTTAGTTTTCTGAGGCTCAGTTTCTCTATCTATAAAATGGGTACAACTATGTCCTCCCAAATCACTCAGAAGGTTTCTGGAAAGGGCGGTGCCTATGTGACTCATCTAAGCTTTATAGAGCAGTCGGGGAACTGGTGTGGAGCCCACAACCATTACCAGACGCTAACTGATGATTGATAGCCCATAGCACCAGCCCCAGAAGTCTCCACGTTGAAGCAGTGTTCCCTGTAGATGGCGCTCTGGCCCGCAGAATGCTGCTTGTGATAAACTGGGCAGGTGGGACCACACTGGGAGTTTGACAATCGGTGGGTCCAGCCTGTTTCCACTTCCTGTGCGCACTGAGTGAGTGCCCCAGAAAAGGCCTTCCACCGACGCGATTCGTTTTTCATAGGACCTTGTGTGCCTGCTCAGCTGCTCAGCCGTGTCTGACTCTTTGTGACCCCATGGACTGTAGCCCGCCAGGCTCCTCTGTCCATGGGTTATCCTGGCAGGAAACAGCGCGGTGGGTTGCCATTTCCTTCTCCAGGGGATCTTCCCCACCCAGGGATCGAATCCGCATCTCCTGTGGCTCCGACATTGGCAGGCAGATTCTTTACCACAGAACCACCTGGGAAGCCCTCTCATAGGACCAGTTGAGTTCAGTTCAGTCGCTCAGTCGTGTCCAACTCTTTGCGACCCCATGAATCGTAGCACGCCAGCCCTCCCTGTCCATTACCATCTCCCAGAGTTCACTCAGACTCAGGGCCATCGAGTCAGTGATGCCATCCAGCCATCTCATCCTCGGTTGTCCCTTTCTTCTCCTGCCCCCAATCCCTCCCAGCATCAGTCTTTTCCAATGAGTCAACTCTTCGCATGAGGTGCCCAAAGTACTGGAGCTTCAGTTTTAGCATCATTCCTTCCAAAGACATCCCAGGGTTGATCTCCTTCAGAATGGACTGGTTGGATTTCCTTGCAGTCCAAGAGACTCTCAAGAGTCTTCTCCAACACCACAGTTCCAAAGCATCAATTCTTTGGTGCTCAGCCTTCTTCACAGTCCAACTCTCACATCCATACATGACCACTGGAAAAACCATAGCCTTGACTAGAAGGACCTTAGTCGGCAAAGTAATGTCTCTGCTTTTGAATATACTGTCTAGCTTGGTCATAACTTTTCTTCCAAGGAGTAAGTGTCTTTTAATTTCATGGCTGCAGTCACCATCTGCAGTGATTTTGGAGCCCCAAAAAATAAAGTGTGACACTGTTTCTATTGTTTCCCCATCTATTTCCCATGAAGTGATGGGACCGGATGCCATGATCTTCGTTTTCTGAATGTTGAGCTTTAAGCCAACTTTTTAGCTCTCCTCTTTCACTTTCATCAAGAGGCTTTTTAGCTCCTCTTCACTTTCTGCCATAAGGGTGGTGTCATCTGCATATCTCAGGTTATTGATATTTTTCCTGGCAATCTTGATTCCAGCTTGTGTTTCTTCCAGCCCAGTGTTTCTCATGATGTACTCTGCATAGAAGTTAAATAAGCAGGGTGACAATATACAGCCTTGACGTACTCCTTTTTCTATTTGGAACCAGTCTGTTGTTCCATGTCCAGTTCTAACTGTTGCTTCCTGACCTGCATACAGATTTCTCAAGAGGCAGGTTAGGTGGTCTGGTATTCCCATCTCTTTCAGAATTTTCCACAGTTGATTGTGATCCACACAGTCAAAGGCTTTGGCATAGTCAATAAAGCAGAAATAGATGTTTTTCTGGAACTCTCTTGCTTTTTCCATGATCCAGCGGATGCTGGCAATTGGATCTCTGCTTCCTCTGCCTATTCTAAAACCAGCTTGAACATCAGGGAGTTTACGGTTCATGTATTGCTGAAGCCTGGCTTGGAGAATTTTGAGCATTACTTTACTAGCATGTGAGATGAGTGCAATTGTGCGGTAGTTTGAGCATTCTTTGGCATTGCCTTTCTTTGGAATTGGAATGAAAACTGACCTTTTCCAGTCCTGTGGCCACTGCTGAGTTTTCCAAATTTGCTGGCATATTGAGTGCAGCACTTTCACAGCATCATCTTTCAGGATTTGAAACAGCTCCACTGGAATTCCATCACCTCCACTAGCTTTGTTCGTAGTGATGCTTTCTAAGGCCCACTTGACTTCACATTCCAAGATGTCTGGCTCTAGATTAGTGATCACATCATCATGATTATCTGGGTCATGAAGATCTTTTTTGTACAGTTCTTCTGTGTATTCTTGCCACCTCTTCTTAATATCTTCTGCTTTTGTTAGGTCCAGACCATTTCTGTCCTTTATTGAGCCCATCTTTGCATGAAATGTTCCCTTGGTATCTCTAATTTTCTTGAAGAGATCTCTAGTCTTTCCCAGTCTGTTGTTTTCCTCTATTTCTTTGCACTGATTGCTGAAGAAGGCTTTCTTATCTCTTCTTGCTATTCTTGGGAACTCTGCATTCAGATGGGTATATCTTTCCTTTTCTCCTTTGCTTTTCACCTCTCTTCTTTTCACAGCTATTTGTAAGGCCTCCCCAGACAGCCATTTTGCTTTTTTGCATTTCTTTTCCATGGGGATGGTCTTGACCCCTGTCTCCTGTACAATGTCACGAGCCTCTGTCCATAGTTCATCAGGTACTCTATCTGTCAGATCTAGTCCCTTAAATCTATTTCTCACTTCCACTGTATAATCATAAGGGATTTGATTTAGGTCATACCTGAATGGTCTAGCGGTTTTCCCTACTTTCTTCAATTTGAGTCTGAATTTGGTAATAAGGAGTTCATGATCTGAGCCACAGTCAGCTCCCGGTCTTGTTTTTGTTGACTGTATAGAGCTTCTCCATCTTTGGCTGCAAAGAATATGATCGATCTGATTTTGGTGTTGACCTTCTGGTGATGTCCATGTGTAAAGTCTTCTCTTGTGTTGTTGGAAGAGGGTGTTTGCTATGACCAGTGCATTTTCTTGGCAAAACTCTATTAGCCTTTGCTCTGCTTCATTCCGCATTCCAAGGCCTAATTTGCCTGTTACTCTAGGTGTTTCTTGACTTCCTACTTTTGCATTCCAGTCCCCTATGCTGAAAAGGACATCTTTTTTGGGTGTTAGTTCTAAAAGATATGGACCAATTCCCTACTAAATCAGGAATCCTCCTTTTTGCCTTTTCTGCCCTTTCCAGTAGACGGAACAGTGGGTCTCACCACTTCCTCTGCCCAGGCCTCTCCTGCCTGCCCGTGCCCTTTGACCCCTGTGAACCCCTGCTGCAGGCAGTGTGTCTGCAGCTCCTTCAGTCCCTTTGGGGCATATTAGCACTCAGGTCACTCCCCAGGCCCTCTTCCCTTGTGATGGAGGCTGCCATCTCTGCTCTTGGAAACATCCTTGTTTTGACCTTGTTTCTCATATGAGATGGAGCTATGCAGTCTGAGAAAGCATCTAAGCGAGGGCCAAAAGAGAGGGGCTCCAGGCTTCCTGTGTCACTAAGAAGACAAAGGCTGAAGGGCATGGCTTGGCTCCATCAGGGGAGGTCACACCGGAATCCCAGCCCACCAGCCAGTGCTGTGTGACCGGGGGATGCCCTCAGCCTCCCTTCCCTCCCACACAGAGAAGAGAATAAGACCTGCCCTCTAGGATGCAGTAACAAAGACTCAACAGGGTGAGCTGAGCAGTGGGGTTGGCAGGGTGTCAAGCACAAGGTGATATTCACATGAGGGTGATTACTATTCAGTACGGAGTAGAGGTGATGGGTTGGGGACCTCTGACCAGGGAGAAGACAAGGCTAGCTAGTGAGCAAGGACTGGGAGGGAAGTTACGGTGGCTTCTGGAAAGGCAAGTCCTTGGTGGCCTTTGAAAGCCACTGTGGAGACCCACCCTCACTCAGCTGACCCTCTGGTAGTAGGGGGCCAATGGCTGGGATCTGGGCATGGGGCATGGCGAGCCAACTGTCTGTCCAGCTGTTTTTGCAACAAAAAAGAGATGGTGTCAGAGCCTTTGAGAACTGAGCTCCTTTGACTTGTAGCAGACAGCAGAAACCAATGCCCCCTGGAGACTGACACCCTCCATGTGGACAGCTCTCCAGCCAGCACACTGCAGGAGCCCGTGGGCGCAAGGTCTTGTCTGTAGAAAGCCCATGCAAAGTCTGGAGGGCCAGAGCCTGCGCTGAGCAGATCACGAGGGGATGGGCTCCGTCTCACCCTCCTGGTCAGCAATCCCTGTCCCCCAGGGACTCTGTCTCCTCTGTGTCTTGAAGGTATTCCCTCCCCTGGCTGTGGGATTTCCCACCCTGCACAGTTAGGGAGCGGGTTCTTCTGGGTTCGCAGCCAGCTGCCATGTGCATTAGCAAGTTAACTTTGAGCAAGTTTCTGAGCCCTGTTTCTTTCAGTTTCCTCAACTGCAAAATGGAGTTATGAGGGTCCACTAAGTTAATATATATAAGGTGTTGCAACAGAGCCTGGGGTTTACCATGTGCCTATAGTGTGATCTGGGACCACTGTGTGTGCCTGGGGTCCTCTGGGTCTCAACATTTCATCCCATTTAAAAATCAATCTCCCTGTCTCTCTTTCTCTGTTACTTTTCTTGGCATAGTTTTCATTAAATAAATATGTATGAAGGGCCTGCCACATGCCAGGCACTGGGGAGAGGAAAGTGTTGGGGACACAGAGATGGGATATACGGTGAGCTCTGGACGGGACTCTCCAAAGCTGTGATTTGTCCACCCTGCTGCCCTTTGCGCCATCGTGATGATAGAAACAGCGGCTCAGGCCTTGAAGACTAGCCCAACCCAGCCCCCACAGAGACAGAGCTGCCTCAGCCCTCAGCCTGCAGGGAGAGCTGGCAATTCTAGGGGAGGGAGAGGGGCTGCAGAGGAAAGCTGGGAGTCTGTCTGGGAGTCACTGGGGCTGGTGGCTGACAGCATGGCTGTCGGCTCAGGAGTCCTTCATCCAGGGACCGTGAGCCTCTGCTCTGCTGACGACAGAGCTGTCACTCACAGGACACCATGGAGCCTGCAGGACCAGACCCTGCTGTCTCTTCTCTGACAGGGTGACGCGTGCCACGGGGGTGGGGAGCTCGGAGGGGAGGGCTGGGTCACCCTCCCCCAGCTCAGGTCCACACAGTTGTGTGAACTCCCAGGGTCACTCGGAACTGTCCTGACACACCCCGGTGCCCTTGCACAGGCCATTCCCTCTGCCGAGCCTGCTCCCCCCTACCTTGGGCCTTCTCCATTTGACATCTCAGACGTCCTTCAAGACTCGGATCCCAGGACCCCTCCTCTGGGATGCCCTCTTCAGGGCCCCGGGATGGAAGGAATTCCGGCCTCCTCCGCGCTGCTCTGACATCCACAGTGGTCACAGTGAGTGATGGTTATTGGTTTAGGTGTCTGTTCCTCCTGCCATAGACAGAGTGAAGGCCAGGCCTCCTCTCTCTCTGTGTCGGCGCCCCGCAAACGTGTGCTGAGGAGTGCATTGTTGCTCCCATCACCCACCGGCACAGTCTCGACCCTGAACAGGATCCAGTTCCTGCCTCACACCTGCCCTACAGCCACAGAACCACTCTAACGAAGGTCTGGGGTTTTGAAGGCCCGCTGCATAGAAGCATCTAGAATGACGGGGCATTTTCCTAGTGAGGACCCACTCTAAGCTCTTTTTTTCCTAAGGAACCAGGAGAGACTGGAATTATCCCCAAATGTACACGATGGATTTGAGCTCTGAGCTAGCTAAGCCTCTTATTCCCTTCTGAGGTGACCTGCAAAACCTGAACTGCACCCACCGAAGAGGGAAATGAGACAGGGTTTCCCAGGCAGAGATCCAGGGAGGCCTCCCACAGACCACAGAGGGGGGAAAACAGAAATCAGTTTCATTTCAGTTTTGTAATCGGAGACACAAGGTGTTCCACATGTTTGCTCTTAAGATGGAGAAGAGAGAACAGAAAATGACAATAAATGAAGGAAGCAATTAGAAAAAAGATCTGCAGGAAGAGGAATGAAAGGAAGGCAGAGTGCAGAAATCATGACATGAAAGAAGAGAGGGCCCAGAGAGAGAAGGTGTTTGAGAACACTGGAAGAGATGAACGTAGAAACACACATACCTACACACACAGAGACATACACAAACACACAGACACATACATAGAATACAGACACACAAATAGACACACAGACACATAGACACACACACACAGACATACACACAAACACACATACAATCACATAGACATACACACAGAATTCAGACACACAAATAGACACACAGACACACATATAGACACACAAACACAGACACACACACATAGACATACACACACAAACACACATACAAACACATAGACATACACACAGAATTCAGACACACAAATAGACACACAGACACACGTATAGACACACAGACACATACACACAAACACACATACAAACACACAGACACACACAGACATACACACAGAATTCAGACACAGACACAGATACAAAGACACAGACATACACAGATATACAGACACACACATAGATACACGGACCCACGCACACATGCACAATGCTTGATCTCATCAAAGACATACTTTCTAAAATTTGTTGTCTGTTGTTTTTACCATTGAAGGAGGCAATTTTGGACTTATTTCTCTGTTGTTTTCTGACCTCTCGAGTGAAAAGTTGTCAGTGAGAAGTCTGATGCTATTCTTTGTATTGATCTCTTTTTCTTAAAATCTTTTCTTTTCCCAACTCTGGAAACTCTTAGTATTTTCTTTTATCTTCATGCACATCACCATGAAAGCAGTGTTGGCCTCCATCCATTCATGTGTTAGATGCTCAGTGGGCTTTAAATCTGGAAATGCAAGTCCGTCAATCCTGGGAAATTTTGTGGTATTATTTCTTTGATAATAAATTCCCCTCCATTTTCTCTATTCTGTCTTTCTTCTGTTGTGCCTTCTAGGTAGAGCTTCTATTTTCTCTATTTTTTTTCCCTCTCCATTATTTTCCATACTTTTTTTTTTTCCACTTTCTGAAAGATTTCCTTGCCTTTATCTTCCAAACCCTTCCATTGACTATTTTATTTCTGCTATCATATTTCCAATGTCGGAAGGCTTTCTCCTTTTGTTTCTGATTATTCCCTTAAAAAAATGTTTTTATGTATTTATTTGGCTATGATAGGTCTCAGTTGCAGCATGTGGGATCTAGTTCTATGACCAGGGATCAAACGTGAGCCCCCTGCATTGGGAGCATGGAGTTTTAGCCACTGGACTGCAAGGGAAGTCCCTGATTATTCCCTTTTTTATAACAGTATTTTGGGAGTACAATTTACATAACCTAACATTCATCCATTTTAAGTGTATGATGCAGTGATTTTTAGTAAATTGACAGAGATGTGTAGCCATCACCACTATCTGCTTTGGATTTTTGCTTCTCGTATTGTCTTTTGCTCTAGTTTCGCTAGTGAAATCTCTCATCTCTCTAAAAATATGCATGACCAATCCTTTGATGTTTTCTTTCCTCCACTTTCCTCTCTTCGGTTGTGGATCCGCTGGTTTCAATTCCTATCTTTCATGTTGGAGACATTTCTCAAGTTCTTGGTTGTCCTTTGCAGTCCACTAATATTTAAGAGTAAAGTATTAAGAAGCCATTCTGTGTATGGATGTCATTTGTCACTTGATGAGTTTCACCATAGGAGCTATATAGAGGCCATTTTGGGGGGTGCTCCCCAAATGTCATTAGCCGGTCTTTTCTAGGGGTTATTGACTTTCTGCAAAGAAGAATCCAGCAACAGCCTCTCTGGGGTGGGGGTGGATGAATGGGTAGGGTCCTGCAGATCAATTGCCAATATCCTTGGAACTGTGTGCCGCTGGGGGCTGGAGGGGTAAAACCACTTGTAGATAGGCTTTCATTTAATTCTCCTATTTTCCCTCTGGTGCTCTTCTTCTACTGTTCCTGTTGATTTGGGCTTTAGACTCTCAGTTTCTCCACTGAATAAACCCCCTGCTGGGGTATGGAAAGGTGATCACTTGGCTGTACCAAATGGGTGAGGGGACCTGGGCATCTTTCTACTGACCCCCCAGTTTCCAGGTGGCCTGAACATGCCCTGTTTCCAGTTCTACAACTCATCCTTGTCATCCAGTCCCCAGTCAGGGCTGCAACTCCTGTGTCTTGCCAGAATTCCACAGCTTGAATTGGCTCTGTTCTCATTAGCATCCCCCTGCGTAGGCACATGGTATTCAGATTTCTCAGCTCTGATAATTCCTCCACCTGCTTTCCATCTTCCAAAAATCTGTTGACATCTTTTGTCTTATTTTTTTCTCTCTCTCATTCTTTTCCTTCTTGTGGGCTTATAACTTTTTAAATACCTTGACACACATTTTAGTAGAGTTTCAGAAAGAAACAATGATAAATCCATCTGTTCAATTTGCCAGGTTTAACCTGTGGGGTTAAAGATTTTTTTCATGCTATATGGTGTTTTTTCAGCTATAAACATAAGGAAAAACAAGAGGAGGTCTCCTGTATGCTATACCAAGTATGTTATGGATTCTTTTCTTATCAGAGTGATCGTTCTAATCTGGGTCACGTGTTCTTAAAGAGAAACTGGAAAACTGAGGGAAATCCTGAGAAAGGAGCCTGAGCTAATCAGAGGGATGGACTTTGAATCCAGGGAAAAGTTGGAAGGTGTTGGTGATGTTTAGCTGGGAGAGGAGACTCAGGGATGGTTTAGTGATTCATCTGAATTAATTTTCCTTAAAGTGATTTCTGCCCCATCCCCCACTCTCCTATTGTGTTAACAAGAATTATTATTATTATTTTTTAAGCCACAAGGCATGTGGGATCTTAGTTCCTCAACCAAGGGATCAAACCCTCCTCCCCTACATTGGAAGCATAGAGTCTTAACCACTGGACCACCAGGAAAGTCCCAATATGCACTTCTAAATTACCATGGTATGTAAAAACAAACAAACAAACAAATACAAAAAATTTACCATGGGAGAGGCATCCTAAACTCGAGAGAGAGGTGGATAGGGGAGAGACCAAGGCCATATTAATCAGGATAGGTTAGGCTATGCTGTGGTAACACGAAATGGTGGAATTTCAGTATTTAACACCATAAAGGTTCATTCCTCTCTCATTTCACCATCTTGTCCCTGCTTGGTAGCTCCCTCCAAAAGTGGCTCAGAGACCCAGGCTACATCCATCTCATGGCTATGTCATTTGGAACACATAGTTTTCAAGGTTCTGCAGGAGAGGAGAAGGACTGCAAGATCACAGGAGATGTTTGTAAAGGCCAAGACTGAAAGGGGCTTATATCACGTCTTACCCACACCCATTGCCCAGAACTCTGTCACATGATCCCCAATTTAAGGGAGGATGGGAAAGACAGTCTTCCTGGAGGAGAATGCAGTGTGATAAGGATGTTGCATTGGTTCTGCCGTCTGTCTACTAGGTTTTCTGAGGGAGATGCCAGTATTCTCAGGGGAAAGGAAGATACGGTTTCTATATCCACAACGCCTGAAAAGAGGAAATGATGTTCAGTTACAGTAGGAGGTAGGGACTTCCTGGTGGTCAGTGGTTAAGAATCAGTCTTCCAATACAGGAGACGTGGGTTCATTCCCTGGTTGGTGAACTGGGATCCCACATGCTGCAGGGTGACTAAGCCTGTGTGCCACAGCTGCAGAGCCAGATGCCACAACTACTAAACCCATGCGCTCTGAGCCCTTATGCCACAACGAGGAGCCCACACATGGCAACAAAAGATCTCAAATTCTGCAACTGAACCCAGACACATACAAATAAATAATTTTTTTTTTTTTAAAGGAAGAGGCAGCAGTCAGACATAAAGAGAACTTGCTTGGTTTTATGGGAGTCAGACATTAGAATGGGCAATGGGGAGGTGACATCTCCCCTTGCAGATCCCTTAGAAAAGAGTTCCTGGGAGTCGATGGATCTACCTGCTTGAGGGATGTACCAGAAACTCTCAGGATTCCACTCAATTCTTGGATTCTGTCCTCAAATAGGCAGAGTTTGTACAGATGGAGAACAAGGACCAGGGGTGGATCCAGGTGTTGTGAAGCTTGAAGGTCACACCACTTTGGATGGCTTCTATAAGAAATATAATGCAAATTTATGGACACAAAACTAGGTGCAGGGCCTGGAAGGGGCCCTTGCGAGTAGAGGGCCTCAAGTATAAACGTCTTAGCTTTCTGCTAAGTTTTCCTCTGCCGGGAAAGGTCCATTGCTCATTGGAACAAATAGATTCCAACACATCTTCTTCCAACAGACTTGCTCTTCCAGATTTGAGATCACCCTCAAGAATTTTTTCTCAGCCAAAAAGTTGTTGAATGCCAACCATGATTTAATTTAGCAAAAAGCCTCTGAATGCCTACTACAAATAAGGCACTGGGCTGGGCACATTGGTACCTGCCTCTCTCGCAGGACTGAGCTGGGCACCAGCCCAGGGGTTGTCAGTCCTGATTTGAGAAGCTCTTGAGTTTGTGCAGGCAACATCAGGGCAGAGGAGGAGGATGATGGGCAGAGAAAGCCCAGGGGGAGAACAGGGCCACGTATGACCTGAGGACATGACTGAGGGAGGGGGGGCGGTCATCTGTGGACATCAAGCTCCTGTGCGCAGAGGAAAAATCCCTGCTGCTGTCTGTCTTGCTTCTAAAAGGGAAGGTTCCTACAGAAGCCTGCTGTGCATCGGGAGGCTCGGCTGTTTCCTGCGACCCCTCCATCAGCCACATCACTTCTCTCCGGGGGCTGCAAAGAGTCAGCAGTCTGAGCTCAGACACTTGGTCTGGAGCCCAGCTGTCAGCCCTGTTCTCGTCGCTGTCCCTGGCTCTGTCCTCTGGGAAACTTTTTGAGCTGATCAAACTGCAGCATCTGGAAAACTCCACAGCAATGTTAAGTCCTGTATACATCCTCCAAGAGTTTTTTTTTTTTCCTCTTGGATTTTTTTTTTTTTTTTAAATGGCAGAGAGTCACACACCAGCAGTGGTTTCTGAAGCCCCCTCTCTAGTCCAAGTCCAGGTCATGGATGTGCTGGGCAACCCTGATGGACACTTTGGTCTCTCCAGCCCTCTTTTTCCTCATCTGTAAAATTGAGAAAATAACCCCAGTGATTTTGGTGACTGTGGTCAAGGTCAGTATGGGTCTAGGAGAGGGGAGAAAGTGAAAGTGAAGTAGCTCAGTCGTGTCCAACTCTTTTTGACCCCATGGACTGTAGCCTACCAGGCTCCTCTGTCCATGGGATTTTCCAGGCAATAGTACTGGAGTGGATTGCCATTTCCTTCTCCAGGGGATCTTTCCGACCCAGGGATTGAACCCGGGTCTCCCGCATTGTAGTCAGACGCTTAACCGACTGAGCCACACTGATATCTCATGATCTATCTGCTTGTCCAGCCCCACAGTTGCTAGCCAGGGGTCCCAATCAGTGAGGAAGAATAGAGATAATAGAATAGGTAGGGTTCTTGGAAGCTCCGAATTTGATTTATGGTTTGTAATGTTCTCGCATGATTTGCACTGGGCCGGGCCAGGTAAGGCTGGATGGAGGGAATAAAAATAATCAACATTGCAGTGATTTGCCTGAAAATTTTTATATGGAGACATGCTGTACTGAACACAGACCTAAAAACACATTTTAGAAGGCTTTCTAATGAGGCAAATGGAAAACAACTCATATGAGATATACCTTCATGGCAGAGAAGACTATTAGAGGGCAGCAGAGGTTGCCTCAGAGAAGGTAGGTTGAAGAAGACGCTGGGGAGGAAGGGGCTATATCAGGGTGGCCAGGGAAGGTCTGGGGAGGGCTGGTTTGGGGTCCCCTCCAGGATTCACTATGACCCTGATTTCTACCCAGAAACCCCAGAGCCCTACCCTCTGCTCTTTACACTAGTTGCTTCCCAAACTTCTTGGGTGGACACCTAATTTGGGGTCTAAATGCCCTTTTAGACTTTCTTCATGGAGTTTTGAAGATGCCAAACTGTTGATATAGGCAACACTGCTTGTGTGTGAAAAAGTTGAAGAGGGACCTGAGTTTTCTCCTGATTCTCCCGTGGGTTCAGGACCCGGGACAGAAGCCCTCACTTTAGACCAGGGACCCCCTGGTCTAGAGCCCCCTCTAGACCAGGTCCCCAGCCTCCGGGATCTAATACCTGATGATCTGAGGTGGAGGTGCTGTAATCATAATAGAAATAAAGCACTCAATAAATGTAATGCACTTGAATCATCCCCAGAACATCCCCCACCCCGCCCCAGTCTGTTGAAAACTTGTCTTTCACAAAACCAGTCCCTAGTGTCAAAAAGGTTAGGGACTGTTGTTATAGACCATGCTGGGGGACAGGACAAAATGGACAGCTGAATCACTGGGAGGGTGGAAAATATAGGCCACTCCCAACTTTAGAGAGAGCTGGGTACCCAAAGGAAGATGGAAACTTGAACCTCAGAATGCACTTTCCTCTCTGAAGTCTGTCCCTGTGGCAGTTATAATCCCCGGCAAGCAGCAAGTGCCTCCAATAGATGGGCCCATGTGGAGCCCCTGACTGGCACCCAAGGTAAGCCTGGCCCTGCACTGGGTGCAGGATGCAGGAAGAAGGTTAGACGTGGCTCTTCTCTGTCTTGTGGGACTCCCAAGTCTAAGAGCCTAGGTGCCCTGAGAAATGACAATGCAGTGTGGCATGTGCTATCAAGGAAGGGGAAGGAAGGTCAGGTTGCACTGAGGGAGGGAAGTTTAGCTTGATCTGGAAACTGGAAGGCCACCCTAGAAGGTGAGCAGAATGGGCCTCTAGGACCTAAAAGACCGGGGTGTGAGACCAGGCTGTGTGACCTCTGAGAACCTCAGTTTTCTCTTCTATACAATATTCTGAGAACTACTCATGGAGTTGTTAGGAGAGGCAGAT
Source organism: Capricornis sumatraensis (assembly GCF_032405125.1). NCBI lineage: Eukaryota > Metazoa > Chordata > Mammalia > Artiodactyla > Bovidae > Capricornis > Capricornis sumatraensis. The sequence continues at coordinate 95,767,358 of NC_091076.1, forward strand.
AAAATCATGGTCACACAGCACCTCCATGGATTGGACCTTAGATCTGACTTTTGGAAAAATCTAGAAACTGCAAGGGGAACATGGGTAAAGGCATGACTTGGGAGGGTACATTGTACTGACTCAGTGATGCTTCCTGCAGTGATTAAGAAAGACTGCATGGCATGTGAGATCTTAATTCCCTGAACAGGGATTGACCCCTCACCCCTGCAGTGGAAGTGCAGAGTCTTATCCACTGGATCACCAGGGAAGTCCCTCCTTTTTTTTAAAAAAAAATATTATTTATTTAGGCGCTGTCAGATCTTAGTTCTGGCATGTGTGTCTAGTTCCCCAGCCGAGGACTGAACCCAGATCCCCTGCACTGGAAGCATGAAGTCTTGGCTACTGGATAGCCAGGGAAGCCCCAGACTGCTCCCTTCGGATGGTCCTGTCCCAGGTAGATTCAGTGACTCAGCAATTCTTGATTTGATGATGTAGCTCTTGAAACATCTCATCACATCCTGGTGGTTAAGCAAAAGGACTATTGATAACATAGGGCTGCTGACAATCATTAATGATCGTCCTTAACAATAATTGAGAGTTTCCTATGTGCCAGGCCTCCCACAGTGTCTGTGGATAGACTCGCCGTTCTTTGAGCATGCAAAGGGAGGAGACTGGGACAATCCCCTTACGGGGAGGGGAGGCCTCCTGTCACCCTCAGTTCAGTTCATTCCCGCCCTGACCCCATTCTCACTCAGCCCTCCACAGCCCTGGCCCCCATAAGCCATGATCCTCTCTTGAAAGTCCTGGTGAAAGTGAGTGAGACTTTGTCTCCATGTCCTCTGCCTGCCTTTTGTCTGTGGAAAAACTTTAGCCAAAGAATAAGTTTAATCAAAGGCTTTCCTGGTGGCTCAGATGGTAAAGAACATGCCTGCAATGCAGAAGACCTGGGTTCAGTCCCTGGGTTGGGAATAGCCCCTGAAGAAGGGAATGGCAACCCACTCCAGTATTCTTGCCTGGAGAATTATATGGAAAAAGGAGCCTTACAATCTGAAGTCCACGAGGTCACAAAGAGTTGGACACGACTGAGCAACTAACAAGTTTAATCACAGAAGTGAGGACATGCTGAAACAAAAGAAAATAGTCAAAGCAGACCAAATTATAATAGTGTAGACATTAAGCATCCACACCAGCTTGAGCTCCCAAGATGGGCAGCTGCCAGTGTCCCTGTCCCCAGTGTGAGCCACAGGCAACTACCATGTCTCCAGGAGACTGAAAGAAGTCTACAAGATGGCAAAGTAGAAGGATGTACATTCATCTCCTGTAAGAACTCCAAAAGTACAACTCACTGCTGAACAACTGTCGACAGGAGAATGTTGGATCCCACCAAAAAAAGATACTCCATGTCCAAGGGCAAAGGAGAAGCCCCAGCAAGATGGTAGGAGGGGTGAAATTGCATTTGGAATCAAACCCCATACCTGCCAGAGACAATTTGAGGGCTCAAACAAAGCCTTGTGTGCGCTAGGAGTCCCCGCAGAGACTGAACCAGACCTGCCTTTGAGTGTCTGAGTGTCTCCTGTGGAGGTATGGGTCAGCAGTGGCCTGCCGCAAGGGCAGGGGCTCTGGGTGCCACAGACCTGGGTATGGCATAAGCCCTCTTGGAGAAGGTCGCCATTAACCCCACCATAGAGCTGCCAGAACTTACACAGGACTGGGGAAACAGATACTTGGAGGGCACAAACAAAACCTTGCGTACACCAGGACCCAGGAGAAAGGAGCCGTGACCCCACAAGAGACTGGCCCAGACTTGGCCGTGAGTGTCCACAAGTCTCTGGTGGAGGCGTGCGTCAGCAGTGACCTGCTGCAGGGTTGGGGGCACTGACTGTGGAAGTGCATGCGTGGGGCCTTTTGAAGGAGGTCACCATTATCTTCACTCCCTCCACCACAGGTTGCCCTCAGGTCAAACAACAGGGAGGGAACACAGCCCCACCCATCAACAGAAAACTGGATTAAAGATTTACTCAACACGGCCCCGCCCATCAGAACAAGACCTAGTTTCCTCCTCAGTTAGTCTCTCCTATCAGGAAGCTTCCATAAGCCTCTTATTAATCTTTATCCATCAGAGGGCAGATGTTGAAAACCACAATCACAGAAAACTAATTGAAGTGATCACACGTACCACAGTCTTGTCTAACTCAATGAAACTACGAGCCATGCTGTGTAGGGCCACCCAAGATGTTTGGGTCATGGTGGACAGTTCTAACAAAATGTGGTCCCAGAAGGGAATGGCAAACCACTTCAGTATTCTTGCCTTGAGAACGCTATGCACAGTATGATAAGGCAAAAAGGTAGGACATTGAAAGATGAACTCCCCAGGTCAGTAGGTGCCCAATATGCTACCAGAGATGAGTGGAGAAATAACTCCAGAAAGAATGAAGAGGAGCCAAGGTAAAAACAACACCCAGCTGTGGATGTGACTGGTGATGGAAGTAAGGTCCAATGCCATAAAGAACAATATTGCATAGGAACCTGGAAGGTCAGGTCCATGAATCAAGGTAACTTGGAAGTGGTCAAACAGGAGATGACAGAGTAAACATTGACATTTTAGGAATCAGCGAACTAAAATGGACTGGAATGGGTGAATTTAACTCAGATGACCATTATATCTACTACTGTGGCCAGGAATCCCTTAGAAGAAATGGAGTATCCCTCTTAGTTAACAAGAATCCAAAACGCAGTACTTGGATGCAATCTCAAAAATGACAGAATGATCTCTGTTCATTTCCAAGGCAAACCATTCAGTATCACAGTAATCCAAGCCTAGGTTTCAACCAGTAATGCGGAAGAAGTTGAAGTTGAATGGTTCTGTGAAGACCCACAAGATCTTCTAGAACTAACACCCAAAAAAGATGTCTTTTTCATTATAGGAGACTGGAATGCAAAAGTAGGAAGTCAAGAGACACCTGGGCTAACAGGCAAATTTGGTCTTGGAATACGGAATGAAGCGTGAAGGGCAGAGGCTAACAGAATTTTGCCAGGAGAACACACTGGTCATAGCAAACACCCTCTTCCAACAACACAAGAGAAGACTCTACACATGGATTTCACCAGATAGTCAATAGCAAAATCAGATTGATTATATTCTTTGCAGCCAAAGATGGAGAAGCTCAATACAGTCAGCAAAAACAAGACCAGGAGCGGACTGTGGCTCAGATCATCAACACTTTATTGCCAAATCCAGACTTAAACTGAAGAAAGAGAAAACCACTAGACCATTCAGGTATGACCTAAATAAAATCCCTTATGATTATACAGTGGAAGTGACAAACAGATTCAAGGAATTAGATCTGATAGACAGAGTGCCTGAAGAACTATGCATGGAGGTTCATGACATTGTGCAGGAGGCAGTGATCAAGACCATCCCCAAGAAGAAGAAATGCAAAAAGGCAAAATGGTTGTCTGAAGAGGCCTTACAAATAGCTGAGAAAGAAGAGAAGCAAAAGACAAAGGAGAAAAGGAAAGATATATACATTTGAATGCAGAGTTCCAAAGAATAGCAAGGAGAGATAAGAAAGCCTTCCTCAGTGATCAATGCAAAGAAATAGAGGAAAACAATAGAATGGGAAAGGCTAGAGATCTCTTCAAGAAACTTAGAGATACCAAGGGAACATTTCATGCAAGGATGGGCTCGATAAAGGACAGAAATGGTCTGGACCTAACAGAAGCAGAAGATATTAAGAAGAGGTGGCAGGAATATACAGAAGAACTATCAGTTCAGTTCAGTTCAGTTCAGTTCAGTTGCTCAGTCGTGTCCGACTCTTTGCAATCCCATGAATTGCAGCACGCCAGGCCTCCCTGTCCATCACCATCTCCCGGGATTCACTCAGACTCATGTCCATCGAGTCAGTGATGCCATCCAGCCATCTCATCCTCTGTGGTCCCCTTCTCCTCCTGCCCTCAATCCTTCCCAGCATCAGAGTCTTTTCCAATGAGTCAACTCTTCGCATGAGGTGCCCAAAGTACTGGAGCTTCAGTTTTAGCATCACTCCTTCCAAAGAAATCCCAGGGTTGGTCTCCTTCAGAATGGACTGCTTGGATCTCCTTGCAGTCCAAGGGACACTCAAGAGTCTTCTCCAACACCACAGTTCAAAAGCATCAATTCTTCAGCACTCAGCCTTCTTCACAGTCCAACTCTCACATCCATACATGACCACAGGAAAAACCATAGCCTTGACTAGAAGGACCTTAGTCGGCAAAGTAATGTCTCTGCTTTTGAATATACTATCTAGGTTGGTCATAACTTTTCTTCCAAGGAGTAAGTGTCTTTTAATTTCATGGCTGCAATCACCATCTGCAGTGATTTTGGAGCCCCCCAAAATAAAGTCTGACACTGTTTCCACTGTTTCCCCATCTATTTCCCATGAAGTGATGGGACCGGATGCCATGATCTTTGCTTTCTGAATGTTGAGCTTTAAGCCAACTTTTTCCCTCTCCTCTTTCACTTTCATCAAGAGGCTTTTTAGCTCCTCTTCACTTTCTGCCTTAAGGGTGGTGTCGTCTGCATATCTGAGGTTATTGATATTTCTCCCGGCAATCTTGATTCCAGCTTGTGTTTCTTCCACTCCAGCATTTCTCATGATGTACTCTGCACAGAAGTTAAATAAGCAGGGTGACAATATACAGCCTTGACGTACTCCTTTTCCTAATTGGAACCAGTCTGTTGTTCCATGTCCAGTTCTAACTGTTGCTTCCTGACCTGCATATAGATTTCTCAAGAGGCAGGTTAGGTGGTCTGGTATTCCCATCTCTTTCAGAATTTTCCACAGTTGATTGTGATCCACGCAGTCAAAGGCTTTGGCATAGTCAATAAAGCAGAAATAGATGTTTTTCTGGAACTCTCTTGCTTTTTCCATGATCCAGCGGATGTTGGCAATTGGATCTCTGCTTCCTCTGCCTTTTCTAAAACCAGCTCGAACATCAGGGAGTTCACAGTTCACGTATTGCTGAAGTCTGGCTTGGAGAATTTTGAGCATTACTTTACTAGCATGTGAGATGAGTGCAATTGTACAGTAGTTTGAGCATTCTTTGGCATTGCCTTTCTTTGGAATTGGAATGAAAACTGACCTTTTCCAGTCCTGTGGCCACTGCTGAGTCTTCCAAATTTGCTGGCATATTGAGTGCAGCACTTTCACAGCATCATCTTTCAGGATTTGAAACAGCTCCACTGGAATTCCATCACCTCCACTAGCTTTGTTTGTAGTAATGCTTTCTAAGGCCCACTTGACTTCACATTCCAAGATGTCTGGCTCTAGATTAGTGATCGTCATCATGATTATCTGGGTCGTGAAGATCTTTTTTGTACAGTTCTTCTGTGTATTCTTGCCACCTCTTCTTAATATCTCCTGCTTCTGTTAGGTCCAGACCATTTCTGTCCTTTATTGAGCCCATCCTTGCATGAAATGTTCCCTTGGTATCTCTAATTTTCTTGAAGAGATCTCTAGTCTTTCCCATTCTGTTGTTTTCCTCTATTTCTTTGCATTGATCGCTGAGGAAGGCTTTCTTATCTCTTCTTGCTATTCTTTGGAACTCTGCATTCAGATGGGTATATCTTTCCTTTTCTCCTTTGCTTTTCACCTCTCTTCTTTTCACAGCTATTTGTAAGGCCTCCCCAGACAGCCATTTTGCTTTTTTGCATTTCTTTTCCATGGGGATGGTCTTGATCCCTGTCTCCTGTACAATGTCACAAACCTCATTCCATAGTTCATCAGGCACTCTATCCATCAGGTCTAGTCCCTTAAATCTATTTCTCACTTTCACTGTATAATCATAAGGGATTTGATTTAGGTCATACCTGAATGGTCTAGTGGTTTTCCCTAATTTCTTTAATTTAAGTCTGAATTTGGTAATAAGGAGTTCATGATCTGAGCCACAGTCAGCTCCTGGTCTTGTTTTTGTTGACTGTATAGAGCTTCTCCATCTTTGGCTGCATAGAACTATACAGAAAAGAATTTCATGACCCAGATATCCATGATGGTGTGATCACTCACCTAGAGCCAGACATCCTGGAATGCGAAGTCAATTGGGCCCTAGGGAGGATCACTATGAACAAAGCTAGTGGAGGTGATAGAATTCTAGTTGAGCTGTTTCAAATCCTGAAAGATGATGCTGTGAAAGTGCTGCACTCAATATGCCAGCAAATTTGGAAAACTCAGCAGTGGCCACAGGACTGGAAAAAGTCAGTTTTCATTCCAATCCCAAAGAAAGGCAATGCCAAAGAATGTTCAAGCTACCACACAATTGCACTCATCTCACATGCTAGCAAAGTAATGTTCAAAATTCTCCAAGCCAGACTTCAACAGTATGTGAACCATGAACTTCCAGATGTTCAAACTGGATTTAGAGGAGGCAGAGGAAGCAGAGATCCAATTGCTAATATCCACTGGATTATCAAAAAAGTAAGAGAGTTCCAAAAAAACATCTACTTCTGCTTTATTGACTGCACCAAAGCCCTTAACTGTGTGGATCACAGCAACCTGTGGAAAATTCTGAAAGAGATGGCAATATCAGACCACCTGACCTGCCTCTTGAGAAATCTGTATGCAGGCCAGGAAGCAACAGTTAGAACTGGACATGGAATGACAGACTGGTTCCAAATTGGGAAAGGAGTACATCAAGGCTGTATATTGTCACCTTGCTTATTTAACTTGTATGCAGAGTACATCATGCAAAATGCTGGGCTGGATGAAGCACAGCTGGAATTAAGGTTGCTGGAAGAAATATCAGTAACCTCAGATATGCAGATGATACCACCCTTATGGCAGAAAGCAAAGAGGAACTAAAGAGCCTCCTGATGAAAGTGAAAGAAGAGAGTGAAAAAGTTGGCTTAAAGCTCAACATTCAGAAAACTAAGATCACGGTATTTGGTCCCATCACTTCTTGGCAAATAGATGGGAAAACAATGGAAACAGTGGCTGACTTTTTTTTTTTTTTGGCTCAAAATCACTGTAGATGGTGACTGCAGCCTTGAAATTAAAAGATGCTTGCTCCTTGGAAGAAAATCTATGATCAGACAGCATATTAAAAAGCAAAGACATTGCCAACAAAGGTCCATTTGGTCAAAGCTATGGTTTTCCAGTAGTCATGTATGGATGTCAGAGTTGGACCATAAAGAAAGCTGAGCGCTGAAGAATCGATGCTTTTGAACTGTGGTGTTGGAAAAGACTCTTGCGAGTCCCTTGGACTGCAAGGAGATCCAGCCAGTCCATCCTAAAGCAGATCAGTCCTGAATATTCATTGGAAGGACTGATGCTGAAGCTGAAACTCCAATACTTTGGCCACCTGATATGAAGAACTGACTCATTAGGAAAGACCCTGATGCTGGGAAAGATTGAAGGTGGGAGAAGGGGATGACAGAGGATGAGATGGTTGGATGGCATCACCAACTCGATGGACATGAGTTTGAGCAAGCTCTGGGAGTTGGTGATGGACAGGGAAGCTTGTCCATCAGGTCCAGGCTGCAGTCAATGGGGTTGCAAAGAGTTGGACATGACTGAGCAACTGAACTGAACTGAGACATTAAGCTCAGTTAAAGACTTTTATTTCCTTCTCAGGGGTTATAGATAATATTCTGAACCAGGCTTTGAGCTGTTTTATACATCCTGAAACTTGCACCAGGTGGAGAAGTTAGCTGTATGATGACCACACCATAGCCATGATATGGGCTGCCACCATTCTGAGATCTGGCCTCAAGGAATATTCTGAGAACTGGCCTCAAGGAAATGGAAATAAACTGACCACGGAACTGAAGATAAACTGTACCTAGAACAACCAAGATGATACTGGTCATCCCGTTGCATGGCCAATTTCAAAATGACTGTCAACGCTGACTGTGCTGTTTCTGCATGTAGCCCCCTCCCTTTGTCTATAACAGCTCTTGCCCCCTGATTGTCAGGTTGAGGGGTGGGGAGTCGGCCTTTGGACAGGCGTCTACCCTCCCCCCCACACACTTGGTTGCCAACATCCAAAAGGAAGCAAATTTCCTTTCCACCCACATGGCCTCTTTAACAACTTTTGAGTGGCAAGCAGCCAAACCTGGGTTTGAAATACTAGGTTTCAAACACTAGGTCAGAGCCAGGAAGGACTATGGAAAAGCCCCATGTCAGCACCTCATTTTATATAGCAGGAAACTAAAGCCCCTGAAAGGAAGGGACATGTTTTCTAGACCAGAGGGAAAGGTCTCTGAGCCTAGCAGGTGCTGGATGGATCCAGGCAGAGAGCCTGGGTCAACCTGTGTTTTCTGTCCTCATGATCTGGGGTGGGGGTCTTCTGAGTAAGGTCAGACTGGTGATACTCTGGGTGTCCACAGGCTCCCTAGATTCATATCTGGGTCACTCTCCTTTCGAGTGGTCCTTTTCCTCAGTGTCCCAGGCCACCCGGTTTCCCCTTAGATCAGGCGGCTGATGTGGGAGGCCCAGGCCTCTCCAGGGCTCCACCTCAGGTCTTGAGGGTGTAGGATACAAAGGTCGGGTGCCATGGCAACGGTGATGTGTGAAGTGATGGAAACTGCAGCCCTGTGTGAGGGATCAAATTCCCACCCTCCTGCTTCCAGCCTCTGTTCCTTTGGGGATGAACCTAGCAGTGGAATTGCTGTGCAATTCCATATTAGCACTGATGAGTGCTTAGTTGCTCAGTCGTGTCCAGCTCTTTGTGACCTCATGGGCTGTAGCCCACCAGGGTCCTCTGTCCATGGAATTCTCCAGACAAGAATACTGGAGTAGGTTGTCATTCCCTTCTCCAGGGGATCTTTCCAACCCAGGGTCTGAAGCCAGGTCTCTGGCATTGCAGGCAGATTCTTTACTGCCTGAGCCACCAGGGACGCCCATGGAGTTGCTGATCAGAGGCTAACTCTAGGTCTGCCTTTTGGAGACACTGCTAAGCTGTCTTCCACAGAGGCTGCACCATCTAACATGCCTACTAGCAAAGTACAAAGGTTCCAATTTCTTCACATCCTGGCCAACGTCTGTTCTTTTGAAAACAAACAGTCTTTTCCCTCTCTACTGGCAGCCCCTGCAGGGTTCCCCCCACCCTCACCAGCTCGTTCTGTTCTCTTTAGGACCTGATCACAAATGATCTGCCCGTTCTCACTTCCGAGGCTCTTCAGCCCAAGTGCCACAGCAGTAACTCAGGAACAAGGTGTTAAGGCAGCAAGTCTCACACTTTGCACATCAGACGCCCATGGAGGGCTGTTGAAACACAGGCCTTTGGACCCCACCCCCACAGTTTCTGATTCAGTTGGTCTGGGAGCAGCCTTGGAAAATGCTTTTCTAACAAATTCCCAATGGGTGCCCAAGCTACAGTCTGGAGACCAATCTGAGAACTAGGCTTTGAGACACTGTAGGCTTTGCCCTTAGGAGGTCCCTTGCATGGTACTTTCCCTTCCTCATTTGCATAACAATAGCACCCCACATACCTCAATTGTACTTTAAACTCTCCCTCCCCTAAACCTCCTGAGGCTGGGTGTAGGGAGACAGAGGGCAATGATTCCTTCTCTTCCTCAGTTCTCAGACCCTCAGCCCACCTGAGCTGCTCCTTCTGGGAAGCGAGCGTACCCTGGCTGATAGCATCATGGCAACGAGGCCCCCATGTCGCCTTGGATCAGCTTTGATTGACTTTCCACTTTGGAGCTATTCTCGGTGAGAGACTGATATTTTATTCAGTGTGTTAAATGGCTGATGGGAGTTGAGTGTGGTAAAAGATTGCCCCGGGAATACTGTTTCAAGGCTTGGTGTGAGGCAAAAAGAAGGAAAGCCTGGCCTCTCCTTTGGGCTCTAGAACCTTCCACTGAAGCTCTATTCAAGGTAGCCAACTGCCAACTGTCTGTCCTCTTCCCTTCCTCCCAACTCTAGCATGGAGATCTTCACCAACCCTTGGCTCCTGGATTTGGCTAACAGAGTTCAACATCTCAGCTCCAGCTTGACTGCCTCCTTTGTACAAGTCACTTCCTTCATCTGGGCCTCAGTTTCCCCATTGGTAAAATGAAAGACTCAGCTACAGCCATGGTTTTCAAAGTGTGTCCCACAGAGTCCAGCATTTTGCTGAGGATCAAGGTATCTGCCAAAACTATCACCTCTGCTTCGTTACAGTGGTCTTGCTTGCCTTTGATGTCTTTGGATTCTATCTATCTAAACATCTGGTGTTTTAAAAAGGATTTTTATTTGGCTGTGTTGGGTCTTAGTTGCGACACATGGGATTGTGGCTGTTTAGTTGTGGCAAGCAGGCTTAGTTGCTCCGAGTGTCAACTGAAAAACATAGCCACAACTTGAAAGTAGAGAGTTATTTTATTTGGTGGGAATGTGTAGGACTCTGAGCCCAGGAGACAGCATCTCACTCACTAACTCAGAGAAAACTGCTCCAAGGAGGCAGGAGGGGAAGTCAGACTATTTACAAGTTTGGGCAAAGGGAGCAGGCACTCTGAACATCAAAGATCTGGTATGAAGTTAAGGAATTTCGCATTCTGTGTATGGGAAGCTGCAAGCCTCTGGGCTCACTGAATGCATTCCTTTCTTGTGCGCCTCAACTGTCTGGGGCCAATCCTGTTTCCTTGTTCATCTTGCTTCTTGCATTTCCTCAGTTCCTCAGCAATCACCATGAGGGGTGGCAGCATCTGCTGGATCTCAGTTTTGGGAGCCCTTATTTACATTAGGAGGCCAGAAATTGCTGATGGCTGGGACATTTCTTGTTTATTAATATGGCAGGAGATATTTTCATTTCACACCAGGCATATGGAATCCTAGTTCCCTAACCAGGGCTCAAACCCTTGCCCCCTGCCTTGTAAGGCAGATTCTTAACCACTGGACCACCAGGAAAGTCCCCTATCTAAACAGCTTGATCTCAGACGGCCTCAGCCTGCAGTGACTTGAAGCAGGGTTTTCTTTCCTGGCCAGAGATTGAAGTCAGGTCAGTGAGAGCACTGAGACCCAGCAACTAGACCATGCTGACCCGTGATAAGGCCCTGAAAAGGCATTCTCACCAAGAGACAGCAAATACTGAAACAAAGTATTTATTGGGAGGAAAAAGGGTATGTGTGAATAAGCTCACACGACTCAGCGTTGTGCCCTTGTAGTAGTTTTGTTGCAGGGGGACTGTAGGGTAAGGGAGTTACAGGGGGCAAGGTTCCGAGGAAGAATAAGACTGGTGCTTTACAGGAACAGGTCACCTTTAGTGAGGCAAGAAGGGGCAGCAGTCAGATTAGTGGGCTGCTGCACTAAGTCAAGAGGAGAGTAGGTATGTACAGAGAACACATATATGCGGAGATAAATTGTTTTGAGATGGTCTGTTTTTCCTCCAGATTATTTTTGATTAGTTAGTTTTCAACAACTGGGGTAAGAATTTCCTGAGACTGGCCAGAGACTGGCATCGGCTGGGAGCTGACCGTAATCAATCTTAATGTCCATTCCTTTCTGCAGGAGAGAAAGTTCTTTTATCTGTATAGAATGGTGGGGGCCTTTAACTCCAGGCTCTTTTGAGCTGTGTAGCTTTCCTTCAGGGACCCCTTCCGGGGCCCGAAACTGGGCTCTTGTCTAACACTCGGAAATGAATTGTCCAAGGAGGCACAGGTGCTGACAGAGCAAGAGATTTTACTGGGAAAGGGCACCCGGGCGGAGAGCAGTAGGGTAAGGGAACCCAGGAGAACTGCTCTGCCACTGGCTTGCAGTCTCGGGTTTTATGGTGATGGGATTAGTTTCCAGGTTTTCTTTAGCCAATCATTCTGACTGAGAGTCCTTCCTGGTGGTGCACGCCTTGCTCAACCAAGATGGATGCCGGCGAGAAGGATTCTTGCAAATGGTTACTATGGTGCCTGGCCAAGGTGGGCGGTTTCAGTCAGTGTGCTTGTCCTAACAGTTTGAATCACTTATCTGAGGCATTTCTTCCCAGCTTTCTCTGGCCAGTTGTCTTGCTTTGCCTAGTTCCGAATCAGTATTTGGTTTTTCTCAGAGGGTCCTCCCTTGCGTGCACATGCATCTCTTAGCCAAGGTGGATTCTAGCAAAGAGGTCTATGGGTAGATTGACATCACTTACTATGGGGAGACAGCGTCTCCCTTTTGACCTCTGAGGAGACTCTCTGTGCATACATAGTCGGGAAGGTCTCCTTGACCTTGAGAATAAGAAATACATGGTCTGTTATCTGAGCAGGGTTCCTGCTCTGACATTATCTTCATTTTGGAGTGTCTGTTCACAGTGAGCAAAATCCAGCTGCTCAGCCTGGGGCCCGTCTATCTCCTGCCTCAATCTCACCCAGAAGACCAGATTTCTGCTGCTGTAAAGTAGCTTGAAAATCACTGGTTTAGATGATCTTAAAGATTCTCCCGATTCTGGTTTTATCTTCTACATTCTCTAATTCTTTGGTCTCTGTGTCTTTTTCAAGTCCAACCTGTGTGTCTCAGCCTTGAAATTTTCCTAGAACTTCTGAAATTCAGCACTCAAGATGTGGGTTTCTTCTGGGATGGAGGTGGGAGGAAGGCCCAGCAGGTTGGCCGCTGTTCCAGTCGACTCATCTGTTTAGGGTGGGGTAGGGGAGGAGTTCTCCAGGCCCGGTGGGTGGGGCTGGGGTGGGTGGGAAGGAAGTTAGAGTGGACACCAAGAGCCTGTCAGGGTGTGTGTTTTCTGCTGAGATGAAGCCATTGGCAAAGGGTAGGACCCCATTTCATGGTCCCTGTGACAGGCGCTTGTGAAGCTGACCAATTCCCAGGCCCAGGGGTGATGAGAGTGAAGGTCGAGAGGGAGCCATCCATGAGGGTATTTTCTTGATATCAAATTGACCTCCCACGACTGAAGTTGGTCCAGGGCAACCAGTAAGCATGATTAATGAGCTGCCATCAGGACAGAAAAGCATTCATGGAATACTTCTCCAAGAGCCAGGAAGGTGGTAGGAAGAGGGTAAAATTGGCTGAATTGGAGGAGCTGAGGCCATTTCTCCTGGAGATGAGTAGGCAGGGGTTGGAGTGGGTAGATGGGGGCTATCTGTTACCAGGCTCAGGTACACATATCCTTACTCCTGGGCATGTGATGCACAGGCTTCTGGATTTATGGTGAGAAAGAGAGAGGTGGGACTCTCAATCATTTTACAGACCCTGAAGCCGTGACTGGAGGCTTCTCAGGCTGGAATGTATCACGGAAGGGAGCACCTTCTGTGATTTGCCATAAATCGTGGAACCATGGCCACTCTGGAGACACGGGAAATATTCAAAGGGAAAAGGAGGAAGGGAATTGAACGACAGAAATGTGTGTGTGGAGTGCCCAGGCAAGGGAGAACCAGGCAGCTGCAGTAAAAATAACACTCCTAGCTAGGACCCAGGTTCTAGCCCTGCCCCAGCATTCCCAAACTCCATGGCCATTTGGTCAAGGGCCCTTACCATGTAAAAGAAAGTGCTCTATAGCCAGAGCTCCCACAAAAGAAGACGCACTAGCTCTGATGGCTGTGGACGTTGGAGGCAAGAACACGCAGGAGTAGGACCAGATTAGAATCTGAGCTGCCCCCACAGCAGGTCCAGAGATCAGCACAGTCTTGGAGGGCATCCTAGGGAGGTGAGGTGGACTGTGACTCCCAGTGGGGGAAAGGACTCTGACAGCAGAGACTCAAGAAAAACATTTATTATTCTTATTTTTTTACTTGTTCTGTAGATTCTTTTGGATTCCCCCCTCAACCCCCTGCCGCCTTTTTTCTCCCTTTCTCCCCGCTCTGTTGTACTTGTCGATTTTATTGCCACTAAGAAATCCAATTAAGCTTCTGAGCTCTTTTTTCCCCTCAGTCACATTTTTTATTGTTGTCATAAACCTCTGCCTCTACATTGGGCTTTTGGAGTTCTGCGGAGTTTTCCTCTTTTTAAAATTTTAATTTCTTAGACCGATTATTATTTTTTCTCCATTTATTCCTTTGCTTTTCCTACTGTTCTTTTCCCCTTGCAGTTAATCTTTAACGTATATAAATCTTCTTTATCCACCTCTGTTTAACATCTAGTCCTTCTTTTCTTTCTCTTGGTTCTTCTCAACATATTTGTTAATTTTATTTTCATTGCTTTATTCCCCAGTTGGCACTTTGCTTCAGTTTTGTTTTCCAGTTTGTACTTTAATTAGTTTTGTTCTGGCATATATAGTTTTTGGTTTCCTTCATTTGCCAGGTCAATCTATTGTACTTAAATTTTTGCTGGACTGTTTTGATTTTGCTTGTGGGTGTATATGTATACGTGTAGATTCAGTCACACTTTCTATTGTTACAAACCTCTGCCTCTACATTGGGCTTTTGCAGTCCTGTGGAGTTGTTCCTTTTTTTCCCCTTTTTTCTTTCTTCTTCCATTTTTTTCTCTTTTTTAAAAATAACTTTAATTTTAATTGTTTTAAACCAATTATATTTTTTCTACATTTATTCCTTTGTTTGCTTTTCCTGCTGTTCTTTTCCCCTTGCAGTTAATCTTTCATGTATAGAAATCTTCATCTACCTCTATTTGAGTTTGCATATCTATTCTTTTCTTTCTTTCCTTTCCTCTCAACATATTTGTTTTGTTTTTCTTGCTTTATTCCCCACTTGGCACCTTGCTTTAGTTTTGTTTTCCAGTTTGTGCTAAAGTTAGTTTTGTTCTTAATTGGTAAATATAATTTTTGTTTCCTTTGTTCACCGGATCAATCTACTGTACTTTATGTTTGTTGGGCTGTCTTCCATTTGCTCCTGGGTGTATATGTATATGTGTATATTCCATTATTTTAATTATTATTTGCCTGATTTTGTAACTGCCATTTGTCTGGGGTTCATCTTTGATTTCTTGTTTTTGGATATTTGTTTTACTCTCCCTTAATGCCGTAACAAACCACTTACCAGAGATCAAACCCTGAGCCTTTGGAGTGGGAGCACTGACTCCAAGACCCTGGACTACCAGAGAGCTAACCCTAGGGAGGATCAAATCGTAAGAACTCACACAAAGGAAACCACGTGAAGACAAAACCCGGCATCACCCAACCCCCAGTAGCACCCTGTGCAGCACGCTTCATCTAACAGTTTTGTTTAGATGAAACGTGATCTGGGAGGGAGGGTCCCTCCTGAAACCTCAGTGGATAAAGTACAGGTGGTCTAATTTAAGCGTGATCATGTAATTTCTTTTTGTTACTGATTAGTTTCAGGGTGCACATGTGACCCAGTTTCAGGCAATGGGCTATAAAGGGGAGGCTCTTGGGGGACTTCTGGGAGGATATGTTTTTCTTTAAATACCAAGAAGTCGTGTTCCCATCTTCCTGCCATGAATGAGGTTGAGTGCTGACATGATGCTTGGAGCTGTGGCAGACATCCTGCAACCATAAGGTAATAAGCCTGGGAAAGAAAGGCTAACACCGCATGGATTGTGGGGCAGAAAGATAGGAGACTGGGTTTTTGATGACTTTGTTGAGCTGTTGCATCAACCCTAAGATCCCTCCAGACTTCTTTTCTGATCTGGTGAAGAAGTTTTATTCAATAAGACATTAGCACACACCCTGTAACCTACAGTCCCAGCATTCTTTCCAATATCACAGCGATCTCAGGGTTGTTGTGAGAATCAAATAAGAAAATAATATATGGCAAAACTCCAAGCCTAGGACTTGGCTCAGAGTAGCTGTTCAGTTCGTACTAGTTTCCTCCCTCTTCTATATTTTCACGTCTTAATTTTAGATTTCTTTTCCCCCTACTCTACCAACCTCTCAGGATTGTGGTAAGAAACAAATGAGATAATTGTTACTTATTGCCACAATAATGCTGCAGCAAGAGATAACCGCAAAATCTCAGTGGTATACCACAATAAACATTTCTTTAGCTCCCAAGGTTGTGCCTTTGTGATGTAAACTGGCTCCTTCACAGGGCTGGTGGTTGGCTGGCTGTCCCCTGAGGTGATGGGGCAGCTGGACCGCGAACCTCTCTTTCTGTACAGGGCAGCGCAGTTATAGCAAGAGTAGAGGTGGTAGAGTCATTGGAGGAGGTGCAAGCAAGCAGCAATTCTCAAGCGTCTACTTCCTTCCTGTTTCATAACATCCCATTGACTAAAGCAAGCAGCGTCGCTGTAGCCAATAGGAAAGGGTGCGGGAGAATGAGGACACCACGCCCACAACGGAGCCTATTTTACATAACAAAGGGAAGGATAAAAAAAATGGGCCCCTTTTTGTCTTTGTTTTCCTTTCTGGCAATTAGTCTACAACAACAATA
Source organism: Capricornis sumatraensis (assembly GCF_032405125.1). Lineage (NCBI taxonomy): Eukaryota > Metazoa > Chordata > Mammalia > Artiodactyla > Bovidae > Capricornis > Capricornis sumatraensis. The sequence goes on from NC_091076.1 coordinate 95,783,556, forward strand.
TACATGAAAGGACTTTGTAAACTGTAGAGGGCTCTACAGAAGACCATGATAATGAGGATGGTGATTTAGACAATGGCTAAAAAAGGAATAGTTCAGTTCAGTCGCTCAGTCGTGTCCGACTGTTTGCGACTCAGTGAATCGCAGCACGCCAGGCCTCCCTGTCCATCACCAACTCCCCGAGTTCACTCAGACTCACGTCCATCGAGTCCGTGATGCCATCCAGCCATCTCATCCTGGGTCGTCCCCTTCTCCTCCTGCCCCCAATCTCTCCCAGCATCAGAGTCTTTTCCAATGAGTCAGCTCTTCGCATGAGGTGGCCAAAGTACTGGAGTTTCGGCTTTAGCATCATTCCTTCCAAAGAAATCCCAGGGTTGATCTCCTTCAGAATGGACTGGTTGGATCTCCTCGCAGTCCAAGGGACTCTCAAGAGTCTTCTCTAACACCACAGTTCAAAAGAATCAATTCTTTGGCGCTCAGCCTTCTTCACAGTCCAACTCTCACATCCATACATGACCACAGGAAAAACCATAGCCTTGACTAGACGGACCTTAGTCGGCAATGTAATGTCTCTGCTTTTGAATATACTATCTAGGTTGGTCAACACTTTTCTTCCAAGGAGTAAGTGTCTTTTAATTAATGTCTCTGCTTTTGAATATACTATCTAGGTTGGTCAACACTTTTCTTCCAAGGAGTAAGTGTCTTTTAAAAGTCACCATCTGCAGTGATATTGGAGCCCCAAAAAATAAAGTCTGACACTGTTTCCACTGTTTCCCCATCTATTTCCCATGAAGTGATGGGACCAGATGCCATGATCTTCGTTTTCTGAATGTTGAGCTTTAAGCCAACTTTTTCCCTCTCCTCTTTCACTTTCATCAAGAGGCTTTTTAGCTCCTCTTCACTTTCTGCCATAAGGGTGGTGTCATCTGCATATCTGAGGTTATTGATATTTCTCCCGGCAATCTTGATTCCAGCTTGTTTTTCTTCCAGCCCAGCATTTCTCATGATATACTCTGCATATAAGTTAAATAAGCAGGGTGACAATATACAGCCTTGACGTACTCCTTTTCCTATTTGGAACCAGTCTGTTGTTCCATGTCCAGTTCTAACTGTTGCTTCCTGACCTGCATATAGATTTCTCAAGAGGCAGGTTAGGTGGTCTGGTATGCCCATCTCTTTCAGAATTTTCCACAGTTGATTGTGATCCACACAGTCAAAGGCTTTGGCATAGTCAATAAAGCAGAAATAGATGTTTTTCTGGAACTCTCTTGCTTTTTCCATGATCCAGCGGATGTTGGCAATTGGATCTCTGCTTCCTCTGCCTTTTTTAAAACCAGCTTGAACATCAGGGAGTTCACAGTTCATGTATTGCTGAAGCCTGGCTTGGAGAATTTTGAGCATTACTTTACTAGCATGTGAGATGAGTGCAATTGTGCGGTAGTTTGAGCATTCTTTGGCATTGCCTTTCTTTGGGATTGGAATGAAAACTGACCTTTTCCAGTCCTGTGGCCACTGCTGAGTTTTCCAAATTTGCTGGCATATTGAGTGCAGCACTTTCACAGCATCATCTTTCAGGATTTGAAACAGCTCAACTGGAATTCCATCACCTCCACTAGCTTTGTTCGTAGTAATGCTTTCTAAGGCCCACTTGACTTCACTTCCCAAGATGTCTGACTCTAGATTAGTGATCACATCATTATGATTATCTGGGTCATGAAGATCTTTTTTGTACAGTTCTTCCGTGTATTCTTGCCACCTCTTCTTAATATCTTCTGCTTCTGTTAGGTCCAGACCATTTCAAGCCCATTTTTGCATGAAATGTTCCCTTGGTATCTCTAATTTTCTTGAAGAGATCTCTAGTCTTTCCCAGTCTGTTGTTTTCCTCTATTTCTTTCCACTGATTGCTGAAGAAGGCTTTCTTATCTCTTCTTGCTATTCTTTGGAACTCTGCATTCAGATGCGTATATCTTTCCTTTTCTCCTTTGCTTTTCGCCTCTCTTCTTTTCACAGCTATTTGTAAGGCCTCCCCAGACAGCCATTTTGCTTTTTTGCATTTCTTTTCCATGGGGATGGTCTTGATCCCTGTCTCCTGTACAATGTCACAAACCTCCATCCATAGTTCATCAGGCACTCTATCTGTCAGATCTAGTCCCTTAAATCTATTTCTCACTTCCACTGTCTAATCATAAGGGATTTGATTTAGGTCATACTTGAATGGTCTAGTGGTTTTCCCTACTTTCTTCAATTTAAGTCTGAATTTAGCAATAAGGAGTTCATGATCTGAGCCACAGTCCGCTCCCGGTGTTGTTTTTGTTGACTGTATAGAGCTTCTCCATCTTTGGCTGCAAATATAATCAATCTGATTTCGGTGTTGACCATCTGGTGATGTCCATGTGTAGAGTCTTCTCTTGTGTTGTTGGAAGAGGGTGTTTGCTATGACCAGTGCATTTTCTTGGCAAAACTCTATTAGTCTTTGCTCTGCTTCATTCCGCATTCCAAGGCCAAATTTACCTGCTACTCCAGGTGTTTCTTGACTTCCTACTTTTGCATTCCAGTCCCCTATAATGAAAAGGACAGCTTTTTGGGGTGTTAGTTCTAAAAGGTTTTGTAGGTCTTCATAAAACTGTTCAACTTCAGTTTCTTCAGCGTTACTGGTTGGGGCAGAGACTTGGATTTACTGTGATATTGAATGATTTGCCTTGGAAACGAACAGAGATCATTCTGTCATTTTTGAGATTGCATCCAAGTACTGCATTTCGGACTCTTTTGTTGACCATGATGGCTACTCCATTTCTTCTGAGGGATTCTTGCCCGCAGTAGTAGATATAATGATCATCTGAGTTAAATTCACCCATTCCAGTCCATTTTAGTTCGCTGATTCCTAGAATGTCAACGTTCACCCTTGCCATCTCTTGTTTGACCACTTCCAATTTGTCTTGATTCATGGGCCTGACATTCCAGGTTCCTATGCAATATTGCTCTTTATAGCATCGGATCTTGCTTCTATCACCAGTCACATCCACAACTGGGTATTGTTTTTGCTTTGGCTCCATTCCTTCATTCTTTCTGGAGTTATTTCTCCACTGATCTCCAGTAACGTATTGGGCACCTACCAACCTGGGAAGTTCCTGTTTCAGTATCCTATCATTTTGCCTTTTCATACTGTTCATGAGGTTCTCAAGGCAAGAATACTGAAGTGGTTTGCCATTCCCTTCTCCAGTGGACCACACTGTCAGACCTCTCCACCATGACCCACCTGTCTTGGGTTGCCCCGCAGGCATGGCTTGGTTTCATTGAGTTAGACAAGGCTGTGGTCCTAGAGTGGTTAGAATGACTAGTTTTCTGTGAGTATGGTTTCAGTGTGTCTGCCCTCTGATGCCCTCTGTCAACACCTACCATCTTACTTGGGTTTCTCTTACCTTGGGCGTGGGGTGTCTCTTCACGGCCACTCCAGCAAGGCACAGCACTGCTCCTTACCTTGGATGAGGGTTATCTCCTTACCGCCGCCATTCCTGACCTTCAACGTGGGAGAGCTCCTCTAGGCCCTCCTGTGCCTGCGCAGCCACCGCTCCACGGGATGCTCATCCTGGCCGCCGGCCCCGGCCTCGGGCGTGGGTGGCTCCTCAGGGTCACTGCCCCTGGCCTCGGGCGCAAGGTGGCTTCTCCCGGCCGCCACTTACCTCGGATGCAGGGTAGCTCCTCTTGGCCGGATGCAGGGTAGCTCCTCTTGGCCGCGCTTAAGTAAGTCCGGCGGCTCGCAGCCGCCTGTGCTTAAAAGTCCAGAATAGGCAAATCAAATAGAGACAAAAAATAGGTTAGTGGTTACCTAGGGTTGGAAGCTGGAGAAGGAAATAGCAACCCACTCCAGTGTTCTTGCCTGGAGAATCCCAGGGATGGGGGAGCCTGGTGGGCTGCCATCTATGGGGTTGTACAGAGTCAGACACGACTGAAGCGACTTAGCAGCAGTAGCAGCAGGGTTGGAAGCGGGGACTTTGGGGCGTTGACAGCTAAAATGTGCAGGGTTTCTTTGGGGGGTCATGAAAGGTTCTAAAAACTTTTTTTGGGGGTGGGTTGCTGCACTATTTGTGGGATCTCAGTTCCCCAGCCAGGGACTGAACCCTGGCCACGGCAGTGAAAGTGCCAAATGCTAATCACTAGACCTCCAGAGAACTTCCCCAAAATATTCTAAGCTTGATTGTGGTGATGGGCACATAACTTTGTCAACACACTGAAGGCCATTGAACCATACAGCTTAAATGGGTGAATTGTAAAGTATGCGAATTATACCTCAGGAAAGCTGTTTTAAAGGTGAGGGTTGGGGGTGGAAAGGGAGGGATGATCCTGGATTATGAAGAGGAGCCAGGAATCACAGGTGGGCTGAGTCTCCCACTTTCTATAAAGCTACCAGGGCACCACCATGGGTAACCATTGAAAAACCAACTTGTTAAGGTTTTCTTCACCATCCTTGGAAATAATCTCTGACTTTATATTCAATTTTGTGTGGAAAGTTAATATTCTGTCTATAGCAAGTCACTGCCTGGCCAGCTTTAGGACAGCAAGCCCCCTAAGCCTGAAGAGGGACTGGGTGGGGGTGGGATGTCTCAGGGCATGTGAGATGTGGCTTTTTATAGGCACCATGTGAGGTGTGGGGACATTAGCCCCAGGCCTGTGGAGGGCTTCCTGGTGGCTCAAACAGTAAAGAATCCACCTGCAATGCAGGAGACCTAGGTTTGGTCCCTGAGTTGGGAAGATCCTAAGAAGGGAATGACAACCCTCTCCAGTATCCTTGCCTGGAGAATTCCATGGACAGAGGGACCTGGCGGGCTATAGTGTGTGGCGTTGCAAAAAAGTTGGACACGACTGACCGACTAACACACACACACACACACACTGTGGAGGGTGGAAAAAGTCTTTAAAACCCTTAGGGTTTCTGGCTGGATCTGAAAATGCAACCGACAAAGGCAGCAACAGGAGAAATGCACACAGATTATTTAACCTAAATTTTACATGATACCTGTGCCTTCATAAGGAAGTGAAGTGGACCTCCCTGGTGGTCCAGTGGTTAAGAATCTGCCTTATATGTAGGAGACACAGTTGGATTCCTGGTCCTGGTCAGAGAAGATTCCACACGCCACAGGGCAGCTCAGCCCTTGCACCAAAACTACTGAGCTGGAGTTCTAGAGCGTGTGCTCTGCAACAAGAGAAGCCACTGCAATGAGAAGCTTGACCACCTCACTGAAGACTAGCTCCCACTCACCGCAACTAGTGAAAGCCCTTGCGCAGCAACAAAGACCCAGAGCAGCCAAAAATAAACATAAGATGAAATAAATAATAATAAAAGAAACTTTAAGCCTGGGTGTTTTCATGCTAGGTTTGCTGAAGACTGGACAGCCGTGTTGAAATATAATCAAAGAGCATGAACGAGAGTAGTAAACTGGGGGAAACTTAGCGAGGCCCATTTTTCCAGATTCTTCTCGGTGTCCCTCTGTATTGGAGATAAGGATGTTCCTTTCCTCTGCGTACAGAGGTATAGACCCTTCCTTTTGTGTGAGAGTCTTAGGACCTGATTCAGGGGAGGACAGGGGAAGATTGGAGAGCTTTGCCTGCTTCTGACGTTTTCTCAAGCTCTTTCAATATTTGATATGCCAAGGTGCCATATTTTGGAGCAAAGTCCTGAGTCATCACCTGCCACCCCAGCTGGAAGGGGCTTTAAGGGCTTCTGTTCTGTTGTGTGTTTTCAGAGGCAGAGTGTGTGGAAAGAGGACAGGCTAGACTATGACAGTGGACCTATGGGGGCTGTGCCTATAGGGAAAGATGAAGGGCACTGGGCTATGAGCTGGAGAAGGTGAGCTCAAAAGGAGCCTTAGGACTTCCCTGTTTGTCCAGTGGTTAAGACTGTGCACTCCCAATGCAGGGGGCATGGGTTCAATCCTTGGTCAGGGAACTAGGATCCCAAATACTACGTGGCACAACCAAATAGAAAAAGGGGGTGGTGACTCAACACTGTCTTCAGGAAACAAGGGGGCCATGTCCAAAGGCTGCTCTCTGTTAAGTCATTGAACTTGAATCCTTGGGAAGCAAAGCTGTTTTCAAGGACACTGGCAGCGGCCTGCCACATGCCAGTAACTGCATGGTTCAGGCTGATGTGAGCGTCCCCTTTTCTTTAGGACATCTCACTCCACACATTTTGGCTGTCCAGCTGCCACCTGCCCTTCAGGTCTTGAGGAAAACAAGACATTTTCTTCTCCAGAAGGCCTCCCCTGATGCTCTGGGTGCCCCTTTGAGCATTGGTGGCGCCCTCCAGCTGAACCCTTACCGTGGTGAATTGCATTGTTTTCATGTTAGACTGTAGGTTCCCTGTCCTAATAATCCCAGAGCCCTGACATCTGGCATAACACCTGGCCAGAGAGGGGAGAGAGGGAAGGAGGAAGGAGGAAAGAAGAGAGAAGGGAAAGGGCAGGAGGAAGAGAGGGCAGGGAGGATCCCACTGAACCCTGCTGAAGGGATGGTGAACCTGGCACATGGTGCCCATTTCTGGGGCAGGCAGTGACCACCTGGAGTGCTGACAAAACCCTGGCATTGCCTTGGTCCCCTCAGCCCCAACACTGTGGCTTGCAGACATCTTGGATCTGCTGGGATAACCCAGGGAACTGGGAGCCGTGGCCATGTCTGGACCCAGAGCCTATTACACTGGTTGAAAGTGAAAGTGAAGTGGCTCAGTTGTGTCCGACTTTGCGACCCCATGGACTGTAGCCTACCAAGCTCCTCTGTCCATGGAATTTTCCAGGCAATAGTACTGGAGTGGATTGCCATTTCCTTCTCCAGCAGATCTTCCTGAACCAGGGATCGAACCTAGGTCTCCCACAGTGTAGACAGATGCTCTACCGTCTGAGCCACCAGGGAAGTCCATTGGTTATAGTCACATAAAACAATGAAATGTGTCATGGGTTGGGGTCTCCAGAAGCAGAGGCTGGAACAGGTTTTACTGGGGATCAATAGTAGGGGGAGGGCTTCTCTCATAGCTCAGTTGATAAAGAATCTGCCTGGAATGCAAAAGACCCTGGTTTGATTCCTGGGTCAGGAAGATCCCCCGGAGAAGGGATAAGCTACCCACTCCAGTATTCCTGGGTTTTCCTTGTGACTCAACTGGTAAAGAACCCGCCTGCTAAGCGGGAGACCTGGGTTCAATCCCTGGGTTAGGAACACCCCCTAGAGAAGGGAAAGGCTACCCACTCCAGCATTCTGGCCTGGAGAATTCCACGGACTATAGTCCATGGGGTCACTTCAGTTCAACAGTGGAGGGAAGGGGAAGCAATGGGGCTGGACAGAGGTAGAAGAGGAACCGTGAGTCCCAACAAAAGCTCAGCCAACCCTGGGGATGGGGGGCTTAGGAGCAAACAGCATGCCCTGCACCCCATGAAACCTTTATTCCTTCTTGCTCAGCCACCCAACGATGCCTGCCCTGGGAGGGCTTGACCTGGCAAAGTGGCTCTCTGTAACTGAGGCTGTGTGCTGACCCTGCACACCCCCTCCCTCTTAGCCTCCTGAATCGTGGCAGCAAACCCCTTCTCAAAGGGGGATGCGGGCAGCACGTCTCTGAGTCCCCCGCAGTGAGACAATCGCTGAGGCTACCATTCATTGAGCCATTCTGCCAAGCTGTACAATTATCCCCCTTTACAGGTGAGGACAGTGAGGCTCAGAGAGATAAAGTCAGTTGCCTGAGGTCACACAGCTAGATCAGAGAGTGGGGGAGTTGGGCAATCGGACAGGTTGACTTCAGAACTCCCACTTTTAATCAGTGACTATAACTGCTGCGGGGAGGGGCGTAGTTTTACAGGGATCAAATGGATACTTTTTCACCCTATTCTATTATGCTAAGTAGCTTCAATCTTATCTGACTTTTTGCAACCCCATAGACTGTAGCCCACCAGGCTCTTCTGTCCATGGGATTCTCCAGGCAACAATGCTGGAATGGGGTGCCATTTTCCCCTGTAGAGAATCTGATCGAACCTGAGCCTGTTGTGTCTCCTTCATTGGCAGGCAGGTTCTTTACCACTAACGTCAACTTCATAATGAGATCTTAAAATAGAAAAACTCTTATGAATATACATGGGAGTGGGTGGTGGTCCCAAGGAAGCCCTTCACCCTTTTGCCTGACTGTATGCTTCTCACTGTCCCCAGAGGGAGGGGAAGAAACTCGGTGGGTGTCCTTCCCCCATCACTGTCATCCGTTGATCGCACTGAGAGAAGGGACCCCTTCCAGTACAGCTTCCTCTCCAAATCCCATCCTCCCCACTGAGCTGGGGCTTGGGAAGCACATTCAGTGGAGAAAAACCCTGCGGTGCAAAATGTGGAAAGAAATTGCCTTGCTGAGAGAATTGCTCACATTGTCATGATTTTACAGGTGGGGATACTGGGGCTGGAGGGAGGTCGGCTGGGGGCCAAGGCACCTTTCTTTGTCTGGGCCCCACGGGGTGTGTGTGTGACGCAGTCTTGCCTGAGAACCACTGCCCCAATCCAATAGCATCATTTCCCCCCCCCCCCTTTATTGTTTTTAGTTGAATGAAAATTGTTTCACAGAATTTTGTGGTTTGGAAACCAGAGCCCAGGGAGAATAAACAAGTTGTCCAAATTCACACCATCAGTCTGAGTAGGAGGCCTCATCCCAGATGATGGAATAGCACCAGGATCTGGTTTTCTGACTCTAGTTAGCCCTCTGTTCATGACCTGGGGTGCCTCTCAGGGCTGGAAAGAGGGCATCTGCTGTCTGGCGTCTTTCTCTGGTAACTGCTATGGTTTAGATGGCCCATCTATGAACTAAGTTGAAGATGTGAGCAGTCCCCAGCATTTTTGGCACCAGGGACCAGTTTTGTGGAAGACAATTTTTCCATGGAGCAGGGGCTTAGGAGGATGGTTTGGGGATGATTTAAACTCATTACGTTTACTGTTCACTCTATTTCTATTATTACATCAGCTCCACCTCAGATCATCAGGCATCAGATCCCAGAAGTTGGGGGCTCCTGATGTAGGGGACATCCTTAGGTCTCTATAGGGGAGCAGAGTTTTGAGCTTACCTGTTTGGGGACACAGCCTGGGCAACAGTTGTAAATGTAGGCTTTAGAGGGAAACAGAACTCCACGGACCAGCTGTGTGACGTTGAGCAAGCTACTTTACCTCTCTGAGACACATTTCCTTTATTTATAAATAAATACCTTCCTGGGACAAAAATACCTTCCTGGTGAGACTGTTGTAGAATTAGAAGAGATTAGGCATGTAAATGTTTCGCCTTATTCCTGGCACAGAACCAGTGCTCATCAACAGGTGCTATTCCAATATTCTTTCCTCATCTTCTGAGCTTTCCTTAGAATCGTGTGTGGGGTATTCTTAGCAAAGTAAAAGGCAGGCACCCGATCGGAAGATGGAGGGCATTTCAGCCACGGTGAATGGGTGAGGAAAGGAGTGATTGAGGTGGGAGTGATTGAGCTGTGATGGGATCTGGCTCTGAGGACCGTTCAGATGTCACCAGCCCTGCCGGCCTCCAGTCTCTGCCTCCTAGAACCTCTTCCCCATCCCAGCTCCCAAGCTCTGTTCCGCTGCAGGTGGAGTTCTCCCAGCATCCTGTTGCTTACATGAGGGCAGGTGTGCTGTTTACACTGGTAGCCCGCTAGGTGTCTAGTCCCCTGCATGGCACACAGTAGGTACAGACAGTCAGGCTGAAAAGAATGTGTCTTCTTTTTTTTTTTTAAGTCTTTATTGAATTTGTTACAATATTGCTTCTGTTTTATGGTTTGTTTGGGGTTCTTTTGGCCTTGAGGCATGTGGGATCTTAGCTTGCCCACCACGGACTGAACCACACCCACTTGCCTTGGAAGGAAAAGTCTTAACTATTGGACGGTCAGAAAGTGACTGATAAACGTCAGAGACGGCAGTGAGGGCCACGGCGAGAAGGCTAAAGAGCTTCCATCCGACGCCGTGGGAAACAGAGAGCCGTGCTTGACCAAGCTGGGACTTGTACAGAGGAGCCCCTTGGGGGATCCTGGGGACCCTGTGCTGCTTGGTTCCTCAGGCCAGCTGCTCTGAGTGGAGAGGTGTCTCGGTCCTGGCCTGGGCTGGGAGCGTCCTTTGCCCATCAGGGTCACACCCTTCCACGTGTGTTGGATGCAGCCGCCCCTCCCCCAGAACTTGCAATCTGGCCCCTCACCCACTGCCAAGGCTGGGCCCAGAGTGTCTGAGCCCGCAGCAGCCACCCTGCCTGACAGTGCTGGGCAGCCTGCCCACAGCCCCGGGAGGAGGGCGGCAGAGGAGGGGACAGGCTGGGGAGAGGCAAGGGGTCCTCTGTGTCCTCGCAGACAAGTCTCAGCAATGGGAGAGCCAGTGGATCTGGAAAGGGACCAGCTACAGGCAGTTTGGGTCCACCAAAGCCAAAGTGATCATAGCTGTGTTTAGAATCCTGATGTCACCCTTTGCATCTGTAAAGCATAATCGTGTTGACAAAATGCTTTCTCATTTAGGCTTCTCAAGTCATGTCTTAGCCTCTCTACTTATATTATGGGGGCTCGGAGATGTTTTTCCAGGTGCGCCCCTGGGAGAGAGGTGTTGGCTTTTCAGCTGATGCTGATGATCCCTAGCCTCCCCCTGGTTGACTTTCCCCATCAAATAAAGGGGGCAGAAGGACCTCCTGCCCTGGGTCTCTTGCGCTCCACCTCCTGGGGTTGGGGTGTCATAGGGGCAGTAGAGTTCTCCCCTAAAGCCGCAGATCCAGTCTAGGGGTCAGCCTCGTTCTCCGGAGTTCCTGGGCTTGTCCTCCCCCAGGGACCTCTCCCCAGGCCAGTGTCCATCCCTTCTCCAGCCCCCTCAGGGTGGAGGGGAAATCCATCTGGAGACAGAGAGCGTAGGATTGATGGCGCTGTTTTTGGTTCCGTGGGAGAAGTCACAGCAGGGGTTGTAATTTCTCTGCAATTTCTCTCCTCAACGAGACATCTGTTGGCATGCATTGAGGAGATGCTCATCTGAGCAGACAGGGCCTGTGTCTGGAGCCAGCTTCGAGGGCGTGCCTGAGCCTCGCGGCTCCTTCCGCCTTCCGCCTTCCGGAGGCACTTGACTTTGCTCTGAATCAGAGGAGCCCTTCAGGGGCCTGTTGTCTTTCTCTCCCTTCCTCTCTGGCTGATTCACACGCAGCCTCCAGCCCTTTCCATTCTGAATGGCACCTGCCTGTGTCTTGGTCTTGGGCCTCCTCGGTGGCTCAGCTGAAAAGAATCTGCCTGCAATTCAGGAGCCTCAGGAGATTCAGGTTCAATCCCTAAATTGGGAAGATCCCCTGGAGGGGGGCATGGCAACCCACTCCAGTATTCTTGCCTGGAGAATCCCATGGACAGAGGAGCCTGGCTGCCCACAGTCCAAGGAGTAGCAAAGAGTTGGACACAACTGAAATGACTTAGCATGCTTGTCTTGGTCACAAGACATGGTCTGAGCTGGGGGGAGGGTGGAGGTCTCCTTAATGCCACCCTGACCTTCCCTCAAATCCCCACTCTGACCCTGTGTCAGCCCTGTGCTGTCTGGAGATCCACAGATCACAGGGATACCCTGTGCCCTCAGGTAGCTGGCTGCCCTGGGCAGGAGGGGAAGCTCCGAGCGTGACCCAGGATGCTAGGGCTAATGGTGCAATGAACAGAGGGCTTCAGGGTTCAGAAAGGGAAACCTTCATCTCTCGTGGGGAGTGATTGGCAGACCTGGAACTCCAGACAGATCAAATATATAGACTGTGATATTTGGGGGGAAAAGATTTTAGATTTTTTGTAATGAAAAATGTTGCTACATTTACCCGATGACAGGACATGCCTCCTACACAGTGAGACACCTGATAGGAAGAATGGTTATTTAAAATAGGAAGCTTCCAGGTGCATACTTAATAATAATCTGTTCCCCACCCCCGAGTCATACTTGGCACTACCATGCTGATCTTTGTCCTTGCGTTGGGCATCGTGGTAGCCAGTTATGGTTCTGGTGGTGGAGAGGACACCAGAGAGCAGGTGCTGCTTGAGCTGAGTCCTGGAGGCACTTGTGCTCAGAATCATAAGAAAGCAGGGCTGGCCCCTGAGAGTGATTAACTTCTTATTTTGCCTTCTTGCTGTCTGCCTCTCTCCCCCTAGACCTGGCCCTACTCAAAAAGAGAGGTCACAGCCGGTAAACCTTTGTATCCTGAGGACATAAAATAGTGCCCAGCCTATCAAAAGCAGTGCCCAACCTTCACGATGGCATCCCACTCCAGCACTCTTACCTGGAAAATCTCATGGACGGAGGAGCCTGGTAGGCTGCAGTCCATGGGATCACGAAGAGTCGGACACGACTGAACGACTTCACTTTCAATTTTCACTTTCTTGCACTGGAGAAGGAAATGGCAACCCACTCCAGTGATCTTGCCTGGAGAATCCCAGGGACGGGGAAGCCTAGTGGGCTGCCGTCTATGGGGTCGCACGGAGTCGGACATGACTGAAGCGACTTAGCAGCAGCAGCAGCAACCTTCATAGGTCAATCAGTTCAGTTCAGTCACTCAGTCGTGTCCTACTCTTTGCAACCCCGTGGACTGCAGCACGTCAGGCTTCCCTGTCCTTCACTATTTCCTGGAGTTTGCTCAAACTCCTGCCCATTGAGTTGGTGATACCATTCAACCATCTCATCCTCTGCAGTCCCCTTCTCCCGTCCTCAATCTTTCCCAACATCAGCATCTTTTTCAATGAGCCAGTTCTTTACATCAGGTGGCCAAAGTATTGGAGCTTCAGCTTCAGCATCAGCCATGGTTGGGGCACAATCAAGCCTCTGAATCTTCCCTGAGCAGGCTTCTTCCCCCTTCCTTTCTACTTTTCATAGGGCCAGACTCAGAGAAGGTTCTGGAGGCAGTGGCTCCAAACTGCCCCTCCACAGTACCACCCTCTTATGCAGCCTGCTTCCCTTGCTCAGCGCCTTGGACCACTCTCAGCTGGCTGCTGCTCATGCTATTATGAAGGTTTCAGAGGACTTCAGATATACCCACCCCTCTCTGCCCTTCTTGGTTTGTTTTTGGCCGAACCTTGCGCTAGGCAGAACTTCCCAGGCCAGAGATCAAACCCGCACCCCCAGTTGCAGCGGAATCGTAGTCTTAACCTTCTGATTGACAGCACTCCTCTCCAAGTGTGGAACTCTTGGCTGAGAAAGGATGTTCTTGGGCTGTTGAACATTTCTGGGTTGTTGACATTGGAGGATGATTAATGATGCTACTCAGAAAGAGGGAGACATTCGCATTTCTGTCCAGTGGAGAATCTATTTCTATCAGAGCTACTCTTGCTGCCCAAGGAAGCCAGCCAGTGCCTCCCACGATGACTTACAGCTGAAGGGCGAACAGGCACAGGGCACCATGTGGGCACCAGGAACGAGGCCACCACCTCGGCATCCACCAGGAGCTGGTGTTTTGCAGACTCTATCTCAGAGGGCACCAACCTCTCAGGAACATTGTTGCTAAAGAATCTGTCACTCAGGTGAACTTTGAGCAGCTGTAAACAGATGAGAACGTCTGCAAATAGCAACAAAGGGCTGGAGACCATGCCGAACCCCAAATTTCCTGCGTGGTGAAAGCGACTTGGGGGCCCCAGAGGAGTTCCGAGATCTGCAAACTAAAGAGCAAATTCTACTTCAGTCAAAGAAAGCACTGGAATATACTCTCAGCCAATCCTGACAGAGGTTTCTTATGAGCTGCTCTGGTTGTTAATTATGCTTGAGTTGGAAGGCAGTGTAGAGTACTGGTGATGAAATCTGCCTCTTTTCGTTCTTTTTAAAATATATTTTTATTTTTATTTCGCTGCACTGGGTCTTAGCTGTAGTGCACAGGATCTTTTTAAAATTGTGGCATGCAGGATTTTTATTTGTGGCATGTAGGATCTAGTTCCCTGACCAGGGATCGAACCCGGGCTCCCTGCATTGAGAGCTCAGAGCATTAGACCACTAGGGAAGTCCCGTGCTCTGCCATTTTCTAGCTGCCACCCTCAAACACATGTCTTAACCTTGTTTGGAACTTAGTCTCCTCAAAATGGAGACAATAATTGTATCTACCCCTACCCCATCTCCACTGTGATGATTAAATAAGCCTGTAGAAGAGGGCATGGCATAGAGCAGATGCTGTTACAGGTATCAGTCTGTGGTTGGTCTCTTCATTTTCATAATGGCATCCCTTGAATGGTAGAAGTTTAAGACATTCTATATAGCTCAATTTATCAATTTTTTTCTTTTACACTTGGTCTTTTTGTGTGTGTGTGCCTTGGACCCAGAATTTGAAGCCAGATCTGTGGGCATCAACGTCCTTCTTATTATTGCATTCAGTCTAGTGTTTCCTCAAAAATCTATCCTCAGACCATGCTGGCACCACTAGAATCACCCTGGGAGTGTGATAAAAATAAGTCCTGGGTCCTCATTGAGGGATGATGCCTCAATGGGCTGTGGTAGACCTGGCAATCTGTATTTTTAACAACTCTCCAGGTGACTAGGTGGTCAGCCAGGTGTGAAATGGACTTAAATCGGGGCCCCTGGCATCCTTGAGTCTTCACGATGACTACTTCCCGGCTTCCCACTGGGTCCTGAGAAGAGCTGCTGATGGTGATGTTTCTTGGTCTCTTCCTTACTGTGTCCCCACCTGTTCCTTCCTAGTTCCGAGGCATGGTATTCAACATTCAGCAGATGATTGAAGCATGCTTTTGAACTAACCAGCCTACTCTCCACCAGTCGTGGGGAGAGGCAACCCCACTCGATGACTGGCACTAAGTGGAACCAAGCAGAAATTGTGTAATTACTGACCTTGGTGCGAAGTGTTGCTGTGCAGCCCCTTCCCGAGCTGTGGGTGGCCACTTAAGCCAGTTTCCTCCACCTCCGGCCCAGTCAGGGGGTTCCCCACCTGGAGAGGCTGTTATTGTTAAAGTAGCTCTAAGACCAGCTCATTGGAGTGGAGAGGGACACTTCTCCAAGTGAACAACTGTGCCAGCCTCCAAATAAAAGAAAACTGTATTCATCTGCAGCAGGAGGTGGGGAAATGGAGTGGGTTTTGGTTTAAGAGCAAAACAAGCCTGCAGAGGTTTTAGCAATTTTTCTCTGACGTGTCAGATTGTGCGCTGCTTCCCCCACGCAGATTGGGCACCAGAGAAGGAAACTAGGATCTGCTGAACCCTTTCTATGAACCAGGGATTCATATTTTAAATTCTTCCAAAAACCCATAAGGTTGACATTATTCTTATTTTTGTTGTTGTTCAGTCGCTAAGTTGTGTCCGGCCCTTTTGTGACCACGTGGGACTATAGCCTGCCAGGCTCCTCTGTCCATGGGATTTCTCAGGCAAGAATATTGGTGTGGGTTGTCATTTCCTTCTCCAGGGGATGTTCTTGACCCAGGGCTCAAATCCACTTCTCCTGCATTGGCAGCTGGGTTCTTTACCACTGAACCACAAGGGAAGCCCGTCTTATTTTACAGATGGAGAAACTAAGGCTCAGAGAGGCTCTAGAACAGCCAGGAAATGCTGGAACCAGGAGTTAGAATGTAGCTGAAGCTTCTGTAAAAAGAGAACTCAGCATACAGTGGCTTTAAGAATGGTGATATTCTTTCTTTCTCATGTTACAGCTTAATGTTAGTAGGAAAGCTGTCCTCTAGGCAGCCACTCATGGGTCAAGGATCCCACCACCTGTGACTTCAAAGATCCCTCTAGTTGGAGTTGGCAAATCTTTTTTTTTAAAAAGGTAGATAATGAACATTTTGGGCTGTGCAAGGTATATGGAGTCTGTCCTTACTACTTAATTCTGCTTTATATATATACATACATATATTATGTGATATTATACTCAACTCTGTTATACTACTCAACTCTGATATATATCTGATATATATATATACACACACATATATATATATCATGAGAACAGCTACAGATAATATGTAAATTAATGGATATAGCTGTGTTTCAATAAAACTTTATTAAAAAGCAGGCCTCAGGGTGCATTTGGCCCAAGGGCCTTAGTTTGCTGACCCCTGCCCTAGAATTGGAGAAGGCAATGGCACCCCATTCCAGTACTCTTGCCTGGAAAATCCCATGGATGGAGGAGCCTGGTGGGCTGCAGTCCATGAGGTCACTAAGAGTTGGACACGACTGAGCGACTTCACTTTCACTTTTCACTTTCATGCATTGGAGAAGGAAATGGCAACCCACTCCAGTGTTCTTGCCTGGAGAATCCCAGGGACGGCGGAGCCTGGTGGGCTGCTGTCGATGGGGTTGCACAGAGTCGGACACGACTGAAGCGACTTAGCAGCAGCAGCCCTAGAATAGGGGCTTCCCAGGTGGCAGTAATGGTAATGAAACCCTGCTGCCAATGCAGGTAATGTAAGAGATTCAGGTTCGATCCCTGGGTCGGGAAGATCCCCTGGAGGAGAGCATGGCTACCCACTCCAGTATTCTTGCCTGGGGAATAACATGGACAGAGGAGTCTTGCTGGCTATAGTCCTGGGGCCACAGAGAGTCGAACTTGACTAAATGACTGAGCATGCACAGACACGCTAGCATAGACGTTTTCTCAAAATGTAGTCCCAGGGACCCAGCAACATCTGGAAACTTGTTAGAAGTGCAGCATTTTTTAAAAAGCTGCTTCTTCTTTAATAATTTTATTTATTTATTTTTGGCTATGCCGGGTTGCTGCATGGGTTTTCTTTCTCTAGATGTGAGTGGGGGGCTGTCATCCTTGTAGTACACGGGCTTCTCATTGAAGTGGCTTCTCTTGTTGCAGAGCACGGCTGTAGAGCTCGGCCTCAGTACTTGTGGCTCCTGGGCTTAGTTGCTCCGCGGCATGTGGGAACCTCCTGGATCAGGGATCAAACCTATGTTTCCTGCATTGGCAGGCAGATTCTTTACCACTAAGCCATCAAGGAAGCCCAGAAATGCAATTTCTTAAGCCAGTCCCCAGACCTACCGAATTAGAAACTCTGGGGGTAGTGCCCAGTGGTCTATATTTAAACAAGCCCTCTAGGTGATTTTTATATGTCTTGAACTGTAAGAACCTCTGTTCTGGAGCCCTGACTCTCAGCCCTGGCTGCACGGGAGCATCATCTGGGGACCTTTCGAAGTTTTCAATGCCCAGGTACGTCCCAGGGCAGTTACATTAGACCTTGTGGATTGGGGCCCAGGCATTAGCATTTTTTTCTTTTTAATTTTTATTGTAGTTGCTTTACAATGTTGTATTAGTTTCTATTGTACAGCAAAGTGAATCAGCTATACAAATACATATATCCCCTCTTTTTTGGATTTCTTTCCCATTCAGGTCATCAAAGAGCATTGAGTAGCGTTCCCTGTGCCACACCATAGGTTTTCATTAGTTATCTATTTATACACAGTCAGGCATCAGCATTTTAAAAAATATTTATTTATTTCACTGCATCAGGTCTTAGTTGAGGCACATGGGATCTTGGTTGCAGTGCTCAGATTTGCAGGCTTAGTTGTTTTGGGGGATGTAAGATCTTAGTTCCTGGACCAGGGATTGAACTAGTGTCTCTTGCATTGCAAGGTGGACTCTTAACCACTGGACCACCGGGGAAGTTCTGGTATTAGCACTTCTAAAGCTCTCTGGCTGAGGCTAAGGAGCAGCCAGCAGGGAGAAGTGCTGTTACCATCTGCATGGTCGCTGGCTTGCCACCTGGCCTGCTACAACACCTGCCTTGCTCAAAGGAGGTGCCCTATGCTCCCTGAGGTCTGGGTTTCAGCCCCTTCATTTGTCCTACCTCCCAAGCCCCCTCCTGGGGACTCTGTGTGGGGTTTCATGATATGGGAGGACCTTGGCTCAGACTTGTCAAACTAAGCCATCTCTGGCAGCAGTGGGGCAGTGGGAGGAGGGGATGAATTCGTGGGGATGAGGAACGGAATGGAAACCAACCGGAAGAGGAGGGAGGTGACCGCAGGAGGAGGACTTGGACGTGGAAGCACCAGCACAGTGGCCTCTCGCTGGGGCTTGGGGGAGCCCACTTCTCTTCCCCAGCCCTGCTCTAGGGTGACAAAGAACAGTTCCATGTGCCCCCAAGCCTTCCTCTGTATGGAGAGCACGTGCCTGGCACTTACTGTGTGCCTGTACTGAGTGCTTTACATGTTTCTTCACAGTAACCATCTCGGGTAGGAATCGTCACTATCCCCATTTTATAGGTGGTGAGACTGAGTCTTTAAGAGGTGAGGTGATCCACACAGGATTACATAGGTAGTAAGCAGTACAGCTGGGATTCAACCCAGGAAGTCTAGTTTCAGAGCTGAGCTGCTGGCTGCTATGCTCTGTTACCTCTCTTCAGAATAGCCACAATGACACTATTCTTCCCATTTCATAGATGAAGAAACTGAGGCCATAAAACTGGCTCAATGTCACGGAGCCAGGAAGTGGTAGAGGTAGGATTCAGGTCTCTCTGCCACTAAAGCCCTTGGATTAGCCAGTTTGCTCCACAGGGTGGGGTGGGTTTCCCTCCCATCTTCCCTTCATCTGCCTACCCTGCATATTCTGGTTTTGCACGTGTGTGGCTGACTCACAGGGGAGGGGCGAGCCCATCCTCTGGAGTGAGGAGGCTGATTTTATTTCAGTTCAGAGCATTCTTGGGTTGATGCTGGGAGAGCTGCCAAACCCAGCTGACAGATTTCCCCTGCCAGAGCTGCTGAGTGGGTGGGCAGCCCCCAGGAGCTCCAGAGGGCCTCATGACACCAAGTCCCCAGATGAGTTTCAGCACCCAAGGGAAAGACGAGCATGCCTGTTTCATCTGCCTTCACTACAATCTCTTTCCCCGAGGGAGTGTACTGGTTCCAGTTGCCAAAATCCCTCTCTCACTTCCTCTCTGCTCTGGTCCAGAGCTGAAAGGAACCCAAAAAAACCATTTCTTCCAGGTTTGCCTTTAGGCAACTGACATAATCCTGGTGATTCCCATTTCACAGAGTCTGTCACTGAAGCTAGCTGTGCCTCCTAATTGGATTGTCCTCGTTACATCAGTGCTATAATTTCCCAAAGGGTATCACTTGGGACTTCCCTGGTGGTCCAGTGGCTAAGACTCTGCACTCGCAATGCAGAGGACTGGGGTTCAATTCCTGGTCAGGGAACTAGATCCCGCATGCCGCAACTAAGAGTTCACATTCCACAGCTAAAGATCCTGCATGCCACAGCGAAGATCTTGTGTGCCACAACTAAGACCCGGTACAGCTAAATAAGAGTCATTTGGCCCACTTGTCAACTCTCTGGATCACTAGTCGTCTGCTCTGAAAATCCTGAATCAGGAAGTTAGAGCTGGGACCCGGGTGATTCTCATTATCAAGAATGATGGGAAATACTGGCAAACAGGGACCCCTGTAGGGTACAAGGATTCTCCTTCGTTCCAGTTGCAAAATGCTGACTAGCTGCCTCAGCTATGCAAATTGTAATAATTGCACCCTGGAACTTGGATGCGTTTCCTGAGCTTTGCTACTCATGTAGCAACATTTTCCCTCCCAATCCCACTCAGGAAATCAGGAAGAAGTGGGAAGGATGGTGGGGTGGGATCTCTACCCTACCCCTCACCCCACCCCACCCTCACTAGTTCTGCTGTGTCCTGAGGGGGGAGAGGGATGTTTGCTGAGGACCATCGGGGACTTTCCAGCAGGAAGCCGGGACTTAAGAGTGGTCTGTTGTCTGCCTTTGGCCACGTTTTCCCACGACCTCCATGATCTTGGTGACGTTGGGCAAGTGCCTCCCTATTTTTTTTTAGTTATTTATTTATTTGGTTGCACTGGGTCATCTTTGCTGCTCACCGGCTTTCTCTAGTTGCTGCAAGTGGGGGCTACTCTTCGTTGAGGTAAGCAAGCTTCTCATTGCGGTGGTTTCTCTTGTTGTGGAGAACAGGTTCTAGGGGCAGAGGCTTCAGCAGTTGCAGCACTTGGCTCAGTAGCTGTGGCTTGAGGGCTACAGCGTGTGGACTCAGCTGTGGGACATGGGCTTATTTCCTCCACGGCATGTAGAATCTTCCCGGAGCAGGGGTCGAACCTGTGTTCCTTGCATTGGCAGGTGGATTCTTATCCATGGACCACCAGGGAAGTCCAAGTACTTGCCTTTCTGAAGGCTTTGCACAGAATTTGAGCAGGCAGGCCCCTTGCACATCCAGCGGAAGATTGAAGCTAGTGATCCCTGGCTCTCAATGCTTTGGTATAAAGTGTGTGAGTGTGGCTCCCACAGCCTTTGGTCTAGAAGATGCTCTGGAGGAGGGTGACCCTGTGGGCTGGAGACCAAGTGAGCTAAGGATGAGGTTGTGGCTCCTTGGTTTTGGGGGCCCCTGTGCAAACTTGCAGAAAGCTGGGCAGCACACTATGCAACCCATGAATGCCCCTGCTGGACACACAGACACACACAACCCAGGCCTGTTTACAATTACGCTGTCATCATGCCCTGCCCTTGGCCTAGCTCCTCTGGTCATCTTCACCCACACAGAGGTCCACAGCAGACACTTGTTTAAGAAACACGTGAGACCTCCCCGGTGGTACAGTGGATGGGAGTCAGCCTGCCAATGCAGGGAACTTGGGTTTGATCCCTGGTCCGGGAAGATCCCAAATGCCTCAGAGCAGCTAAGCCTGTGAGCCACAGCGACTGAAACCCACACTCTAGCGCCCATGCTCTGCAACAAGAGAAGCCGCTGAAGTGAGAAGCCCACGCACCACAACAAAGAGTAGCCCCCGCTCGCCACAACTAGAGAAAGCCTGTGCAGCAACAAGGATCCAGCATAGTAAAAAAAAAAAAAAAAAAAGGTATATATACATATATATAAAGAAACATGCTCTTGGGGTGATGAAACTTGGGGCCATCCCATTACCTGGAGCCCCAGCTGTGAGGTGCTCACCACTTACAAGGACTTGGGGGGATGCAGCGGCCAAGGGCCAAACCCAGCCCCCAGGGGCAGTGCTTTCCCCAGGAGTCAGATGAGGAGCACACGAGTCTGGAGCAGACTTGGGAAGTTGACCGCTTAGCAGAAGTTCCCATCCATCTCCTGGGGCCTTGGCCATCACCCACGGCATCTGCCGTTTTTTTCAAAAATATTCATTTATTTGGCTGCCTGGGGTCTTAGTTGCGGCATGCAGGATCTTCCTTGCATCACTGGCATCTTTCATTGCGGCGCACAGATTCTCTAGCTGCATGGACTCTCCAGTTGCGGGACGTGGATTTGAGTAGTTGCGGTGCGAGGGCTTAAGTTGCTCCAAGGCCTGTGGGATCTTAGTTCCCCAACCTGGGATCGAACCTGTGTCCACTGCACTACAAGGCAGATTCTTAAGCACTGAACCACCAGGGAAGTCCCAGGATGTGACTTCTTTCTTCCACACTTCCTTCAGCAGGCCAGGACAGATACCAACCCAGGACCCATTCTCCATAGCTCCATTCAGGCCTTTATGGGACCCTCCTCAGCCACGTGCCTCGGATCCACAGCTTCCATCCTGGCCATGACCCCAGTGCCTACCTCTGTGCTCTTCTCACAGCTCACATTCCCATGGCCTCAGCTGACAGCCCCCCTGAGCTACTGAGGTCATAGGTAGTGGAGCTCCCCCAGGGGACTTCCTGCAGCCCCACCCTCACCTTACCCAACCCTCTTCCTGAAGATCTCCCCCCAGGCTTCTCCTCCTGTTCTTCCAGGCCCTCCAGACTCTTCCCTGGCCTTACCGTCCGCTTTCCTGACTTCTCTCCAAGTGGTTTGAGTCGGGGGTCCCTCCTAGGACTGAAACCCCTTCCGTGGATACCCCCGCTCCCCTGCTCCCATGCCCCACACTAGGAGTAGAGGGGAGGCAGATGGAGAGGGGTGTCTGCACAGCTTGGGGGGCAAGGTGTGGAGACAAGCAGGTAGGGGGGGCCCCAGGATGTACAGATGGACAAGGCCTTCCAGCCTTCCCCTTTCCTGAATGGCCACGGGCAGAATGAGGTCGCCGCCCCAGGCCTCGCACAAGATGCTGAGAGTGTGAATGAGAACAGCTTGCGAGGGGTTCTGATGGGCAGGCCTGGTGAGGAGACCTTTTGTAACCTTCCGGACCTGGCGTTGAGCCAGTGGACAGGTCATGTGACCCAAGTTGCTCCGCACCTTTGGCTGTCCTGGCTTACGTCCCAAATACCCTTCACTCTGCAAGGACTCTTCAGTCCGGGGGAGTGATATGGATTTGCCTGGTGAGGGGGTGCTGGTTCTGGGATGGATGGTATATGGAAAACCTATGCAAGTGTATTCCCCTCAGAGTGTCTGCAGTTTCTCAAAGGGGTCTGCGACCCATGAAAGAACCCATCCTGGTACCAGGCTATCCAGACTGGGCACCCATATATGTTTTGTTGTTGTTTAGTTGCTAAGTCGTGTCTGACTCTTTGCAACCCCACAAACTATAGCCCACCAGGCTCCTCTGTCCGTGGGATTCTCCGGGCAAGAATACTGGAGAGGGTTGCCATTTCCTCCTCCAGGGTCTTCCGAGACCAGGGATCAAGCCCACATCTCCTGCCTTGGCAGGCGGATTCTTTACTGCTGAGCCACCAGGGAAGCCCCATGTATATTTACTCTTAGCCAGTCTGCTTTCCAGGTTGAAGGGCTGTCAGGATTCATCTTCAAGAAGGGCTCACCTGTTCTCTCTGAGATCCTAACACCTGTTTCAGGAGATCTGAGATCAGACCTGCTGAGGGCGTGAGTACATCCTTCATCCTTCTCACCCTCTTGGGTAGACAAGCTTCCCTGATCCTCAAAGTGGACCAGCCTCATATTCCAGCCACACCCCAGACTTCAGGAAATGCTCCCGGCAACAGGGAAGTCATCTGCCCCATGCAGGCATCCTGTATCCCAGCAGCCCCTTCCTGAAGACTTTTTCAGAGATTTGATTTAAACACTTGGGTTCTGCCTTGTGTAGGAGTGTTTGCATATTTCCTGGACCTGAACTCAGCTTGAAGTGTAAACAGGATTGTCCATTGGCTCATGGCCTTGATCATGGCAGAAATGATTTTTGTCTTGATCTTATCTAAATTCTTCCTTGATTGTGCTTTAATGTGAGGTCTGAAAGTTGACCACAGCACTCTTAGGAAAGCCAAGTGCACCAAAGATTTCCTCAAGGATTGCCCTGTCCCGGTAGAGCTTTGCCTTATTATTATTATTATTTTACATGTAGCACATTTCTGAAAGCATCTATGAATATCAAATGTATCCAAATTGAATGATGCCCTTATTTTATACAAGAGACAGTGTGGCCTGGTGGTTAAGAATGTAGACGGCCACCCTGGTCTCATGGGCATAAATTGGCCGCTTCTTGGTATACGGCTAAGAGCTCTCTGGGTCTCAGTTTTCTGAGACATGAAAATGAGAATGATTTATAGTAACTACCTTGTAGGTTTCTTGGGCAAATTAAGTGACTGAATACATTTAAAGCCCCAGAACAAAATCTTATTGCATTGTATGTGTTAATGATTGTTGTTGTATGTTTTAAGGTGGTTCTTTACTTTAGGAAGCTGAAAATAATGATTGACTCCCTAAATAATATATCTTGCCTCTTAGACACAATTCATGACAATTTATTTTTGGATTCCCCACCCCCACACACACCTTTCTGGGGCTGTGGCAAGCAGCTTGCAGGATCTTATTTCCCTAACCAGGGATTGAACCTAGGCTGCAGCAGTGAACATGTGGAGCTCTAATGTCTGTACCACCAGGGAATTCCCCAGACTTTGTTTCCTTTCCCGTATGTGTGAGTTCAGTTAATGGGCTCTGGACCAATGAATCCTCAGTGAAGCCAGAGATTTGCTGCTTTCAGCATCCTGATGATTTTCGTTTTAGTTTCAACTGTATGAAGTTTGTGAAAACTTCTGTTTTTTTATTAATAATACTTACACTTCTGATTTACTGGTTTTGCTTCCCTTTGGCTTCCCTGATATCTCAGTTGGTAAAGAATCCACCTGCAATGCGGGAGACCTGGGTTTGATCCCTGGGTTGGGAAGATCCCCTGGAGAAGGGAAAGGTTACCCACCCTAGTATTCTGGCCCAGAGAATATGGGGACTATAAAGTCCATGGGGTCTCAAAGAGTCGGACATGACTGAGCGACTTTCATTTGCACTTTCTGCATCAATAAATGCAACCAATTGGTGCATCAAACAACTGCACCAATGTGTCATATGGTGCAGGTCAAATGGAACGGCGATGCTTTAAGAATGAGATTGTTGGCTGGTGGTCTGTATCACCTTATGGCAGCTCAACATGTTTGCCAATATATGTGCAAAGTCTAAGTCTGGAATATCAACTTAGGAAGAAATATCAATTTAGGAATGCCAACATCCAGTGTATGGTGGTGGAATGGGTCGAGAGCCAAAGGCCATTGA
This sequence comes from Capricornis sumatraensis, assembly GCF_032405125.1. Taxonomy (NCBI): domain Eukaryota; kingdom Metazoa; phylum Chordata; class Mammalia; order Artiodactyla; family Bovidae; genus Capricornis; species Capricornis sumatraensis. The sequence continues at coordinate 95,807,917 of NC_091076.1, forward strand.
GGTTGGCACATACTTTTGGATTCAGGTCATAATCTGCTTGTTGGAAGGACAGTTCAGTTTGTTACCATGAAGTTGGAGAGAGGCATGCTTCACATTAATAGCAGACCCATTCCAAGAGAGCTAGCTATAAAGAAGCCATTCATAACGTGAGTCATATTTTCCTTAAATTCACTTTTAAAATTAAGATGGCCTTCACAGGAAAATGGATGGTTTTGAAAAGTTTTGGTGATGGGGCCAGGACTATGTCATGGTGCGTTTGGGGAGAGAGAGATTTGAGAGTGCTTTTAGTAATTGCTGTTCCTTCCTGTAGCAGAAGCTTCAAAGGTGATTCTTAAATGGAACTGTGGTGAATTCTGCTGTGTACCCTGCTTAAGAAGTTACAGGGAGCAGCAGGTTCTCAAGGCTGCCTCCTCAATATTGCCTGAATCCCTCCCTTCTTTTGTTCCTTTGGAGAGAGTCTTGCATTAGAGCTGATAACTCTCACGAACATCCCCAATTTTTTTAATCCCACATTTCTTTGACTCCTTTTGGGTTTTTAAAAAAAATTTTTTTTAAATGTGGATCATTTTTAAAGTCTTTCTTTAATTTGTTACAGTATTGCTTCTGGTTTATGTTTTGGTGTTTTGGCTGGGAGGCCGGTGGGATTTTAGCTCTCCAACCAGGGAGTGAGCCCCACCCTCTAACCTGAAAAGTGAAGTCATGTATGGATGTGAGAGTTGGACTGTGAAGAAGGCTGCGTGCCAAAGAACTGATGCTTTTGAACTGTGGTGTTGGGGAAGACTCTTGAGAGTCCCTTGGACTGCAAGGAGATCCAACCAGTCCATTCTGAAGGAGATCAGCCCTGGGATTTCTTTGGAAGGAATGATGCTAAAGCTGAAACTCCAGTACTTTGGCCACCTCATGAGAAGAGTTGACTCATTGGAAAAGACTTTGATGCTGGGAGGGATTGGGGGCAGGAGGAGAAGGGGACGACTGAGGATGAGATGGCTGGATGGCATCACTGACTTGATGGATGTGAGTCTGAGTGAACTCTGGGAGTTGGTGATGGACAGGGAGGCCTGGCGTGCTGCGATTCATGGGGTCGCAAAGAGTCGGACACGACTGAGCGACTGAACTGAACTGAACTGAACCACTGAATGGCTAGGGAAGTCCCTCTTTGATTCCTTTTGTGATTGTGGTTAGTTAGATAGAATTGGAGTTCTTCATTCTCCTTATAGTTAGTGTTTATGTAATCTTGGTATTCTCCTTAATTCGCGGGTTAGATTCTAGCGGTTGGAGAGGACACATGTTACTCTGACCAGCATGTCCGACAGTGAAACATCAAGAGAGGCCTGACGCTGATGGAGACTTTCGCCTGTTGATGGGGTGGCTCTGTATATAGAAGCAACCATGGCCCACAGACAGGGAGTTCTGGGTTGGCCAAAACATGCATTCAGGTTTCCATACGATCATATAAACAACTGAACAAGTGTTTGGGCCAACATAATACCATCACCAGACAGCACTTCATGGGCACAAATCCCTAATTCCCTCCTTACTCTCTCGTGGTCATGGCCCCTACTTATTAATTCTGGGATGGGAGTTGTTTTGGTCACAGGAACTTGCTAAATTGATAGGGGATGGCAACTGCTATGTCAAGCGGTGTTTGGATCCTGTGAACATTTGTGAATGTTCTTTCTCTGTCCAGCCCCTGCATCTGTCTTGCCAGTGGGCATGTGAGGTCCATCATACCATCTCAGCTTCTACAGGTCAGCCTGGCTACCACTGTCCTTATAAGATTCTGAGGATTCCAAGGAGGTCCCAGAGACCAAGCAGAGTCTAATCATGTGGCCAGACTGGGATTTCACTATTGACTCAGGGCTTCCCTGGTGACTCAGACAGTAAAGAATCTGCCTGCAATGCAGGACACCTGGGTTTGATCCCTGGGTCGGGAAGGTCCCCTGGAGAAGAGAATGGCTACCCACTCCAGTATTCTTGCCTGGAGAATGCCATGGAAAGAGGAATCTGGCGGGCTACAGTTCATGAGGTCTCAGAGTTAGACATGACTGAGCAGCTAACACTTTCACTTTGTTATGCTTCTCCAGACTATAAAGGTTTCTCCTACCTCGGAATATCTCAGCTGTGTCCTTGTCAATCTCATCAGCCCCAAGGGCTCATCCAGTGTGTAGATTAGGTGGTTCCAGGAGCTCCTGCATACCTCCTCTCTCCCAGACCCCTGAACAGTTGTCGTGGCTGACAGAGCCAGACGCCATGTCACCTTCTCTCCACCAAGGAGAGAAAGACACCTGCCCTCGAGAACTCTAGAAAACAAACTTTTGCCCAGCTTTATCGATCCTGGAAACTCACATTGTCGTGAAGCTAATTTACTCCTAAGGAGGTGTGAAAAATTTTTCAGGTCCACCCAGAAATCCATTAGAAGGGGTTTTGGCATTTACAACATTTTATTATTTTCCCTATTATGAGAGTAATACATACTCATTGAGAAGAATTAAGAAAATATAGAAAGGTATTCATGGAAATAAATAAAATGCCCTAGAATCTTCTCTCTCAGCAATAATCATTATTAGCATTTAACATGCCATCTTTTTTTTTCCCCCTCTGTGCACAACTATTTATAAGATTAGGTAGTGTGTTATATATAATCTTGCATCTCGCATTTTTCATTTTATACCACCGGAGATTTTCCCCCATGTCATTATCTAGTCTTCAAAAATGGCATTTTAATGACTACATGGCATTTCACTGTCTAGTTGTACAGAATTTATGTAGCCAGTTCTCTATTTGCAGGCATCGGGGCGGTTTCCTAGTTTTCATGATTATAAATGATGCTGCGATGAATAGCCTTGTCCAGGAAATCTTTATCTGGGTTTCTGACAATGTCCCTAGAAGAAATCCACAGCCGGGAAATTACAGAGTCTCAGCTCTGCTGTTTGCTACCTCTCGCCTTACAGATGCTCTGGAGAAGTGGGTGGCTCCCTGAACTGGTGGCCTTTATTGTCGCCTCTCAGACCAGGATGGGAAAACGAGGATCTTTTATTCACGCTGGGGAGAAATGCAAAGAGGTCCCCCCAGGAGCCTCCCTAGGCTACTTACCTGAACCCACTCCATGCAAAGCAGAGCTTCCCCCTGCAGGAATCATTTCATAATTAACTTAGAGACTAAAGCATATTTAATTAACTATGGAAACCCTCCCAGCCATCTGCCTCTGTTTTTATTTTGAGGAAGATGGCAGACCTTTCTTTTTCTTAGCTCTCTCTTTTTGGGGATGAAGCTCATTTCCAGCATCTTGGTTCTCGTATGGAATAGGGCTCCAACTCTGCTGTGGTGCACCAGAGAGGTAGAACAAGGGGCTTAGCTTGAGGCGGCAGACAGGGTCAGAGGTCATACCAGTCCCTGCCTGAGGGCAAGCTAGGCCAGGCAAAATACAGAAGATGTTCGTGCAAAGAAGTAAAATCTGCCTGTACTTGCCCTGGTTGAGCACTGGCCATTTGACAGGCTCAGCCCCTGACCTGATGTCTTTTTCTTTCTCTTTTTTAAATATTTATTTATTTGGCCATGACAGGTCTTAGTTGCGCCAGGAAGGATATTTTGCAGGATCTTTCCTTGTGGTTCGTGGGCTTAGTTGCCTTGAGACATGTGGGAATCTTAGCTCCCCAACCAGGGATTGAACCCACATCCCCTGCATTGCAGGGAGGTTTCTTAATCATTGGCCTGCCACAGAAGTCCCTTGGCTGCTGTTTTAACATCACAAGCCTGAGGAGCATCCGTGCAGGAAGAAAACTTAGAGGAAAAGGCCCACACTCCCATTTCTCAGGTGGGGAAACTGAGGCCAAGAGAGCCTCAGTGTGAGCCTGAGAACATAGGCTGAGGACCTACTGCTTCTCTCCTTTGTTGTGCCCTCGAGGAAGAGGGTATGGCTTTGATCTCAGCTATATTCCAAGTCCAGAGGATTTAAATGGAATCCTAAGGGCTGTAATGGCCCACAATGTTGGAGCAGTTTAAACTGTGCAAATTGTGTTCCCAGATCACATGTCACTGGACACTCCCCCAGCCCCAGTCTCCTCTCAAGGGAGACTCAAGAGGTCACGTGACTCCCCCAGTAGCCCGCTGGTGAGTGAGTCAGGAGGCTGAGATGGAAACACTGAGTGCTTTGATCTGAATTGCTAATATATCAAAATGACTTTCATTTCCATGGCATTCCTCAGAAGTCCCTGACTGGGAGCTCAGGGAAGAAGGGTCCAATGGAATGTTAGTCCAGTTATTTCTCCTGACATCACCTCCTCCAGGAAACTTTCCTGGACTCACCCCTCTTCCTCCACTCAGCTCAGTTGGGAGGAAGGACTGGCTCTCTCCCCCTTTGTTGCCCCACACATACCTAAGTATTATAGCCTAAAGCTCTGAACTTCCTATTGTCCCCAGCTCCAGCAAAGGGCATGGCTTACACTAATAGGTCAATACAGGAAATTGAATTCAGTGAGACTGAAAGTGGACACAGGTGTGTTTGCTTCAGTGGTTTCCCCTCCTGCTGCCCCTTCACTCTGGCAGGTGTTCATCTGTGATCCCTCTGGGGGGGGGAGGTGATGTCCTGTGTGCCTAGGGATGGTCCCCGAGGGCTGCCATATGGACCCACTCATGCTGCCAGGCTGGCCGTGTGCCCTAGATCCTAGAGCTGTCAGCAAAGATGGAACTAGTCCACAGACCCCAGTCAGGTGGCATTGTCATTAATAGATGTTCAAACAGGCCTGGCATGGGTCTGGGGACATTGACCACCACCAAATAGCCTTGTGTTTTGGGGTGAATCATTTCCATCCTCTGAGATTCATTTTCTCCTTTATCGGGCAAAGCAATTAAACTAGACCCTTTGATCTCCAACATTCCATGTCCTGTGACTCTATTTATCATGACCCCTGGGAGAGGGTCCAGGAGTGGCAGGATGAGGGCCAGGGCAAAAAGATTGAGAGTCACCTCCAGCAAGAGGTCGGAGCGCCGAACCTGATAATCAAGCAAAAAATGCCTTCCGTGTATCAAAGGTCTGAGCCAAGCAGGAAAGTACAGAGCTTCAAAGAGTTTCTGGATCTATTTCAACGTTCCTGCCAGGCTGAAAATCTCTCTCCTTTAAAGATGTAAAAGATTTGCTCTCCGAGACTGTCTTCAATCATATTCTGTCCCTTTCCAGCCACTGCAGACAACACTGAAGGAGAAGAAATCCGTGGTGATGAATTAGGAATCCATAGATATTCCTCTTGAGCTGCCTATTAAACTCAAAGCAGGTTTTGGCTCTGATAAAATCAAATCAACCAAGAAAACCTTTGATGGCAGGGCACCGGGGCATCCCCAACCCAGAACCTCGCTGCTGTCTCCCCAGCACCACCCACCTCCACGCCCCCACACTGCTTGGGCCAGCCCATCTCTGAACTACAGTAAAAGGACAGTGGAAAGCTTAATTTTTTTCCTTTCAAGGGAGTGACCTACAGAACTGAAAAATAAATCAATCAGAGGGAGATGAAAGTAAAATGCAGCTTCATCCAGGGAGATTTAGGGGGAGAGAAATAAAAAGCATTTCCATCAATTTGCCTTTAAAAACCAAGACTGGGGAGCATGTAGCTCTAGCTGGTAAATATGATCAATAATAAGAATACACTTTAGTTATCAACTGTGGCCAGTTACTGAGAGAGGCTGAAGGCAGAGGAGGAGAAAGAGGTTCAAGGCATGGGGAGAGAAACAGGGTCAGAAACGGGACTAGAAATCAGGAAAATATTGAAACAGAGAGAGGCAGAGAGAGTGTGAGCAACAGATTCACATTCAAAAGAAACACAAAAATTCAGACAAAAGAAAAAAGCACACACACACACACACACACACACAGTATGAAAAGAGAGATGGACAGGCAGAGGAAGAGAGAGACATCTACAGAGAGGTATGAGAGGAGACAGCAAAGATTGAGTTTATTCGGGAAAACCATCTATTTAAAATAAACAGGGTCATCTAGACTGGTTATTATTATTTTGCTTATTATCTCTGAAGAGACAAACATGACCAGAATAGCTTCTTTTTCTTTTTTCAGAAATCCTTTGTAATGCATTTTCATTCTTACCTAACTTTGAAAAGCACGAAGTTTTTTTGAAGCCCATCACATGCCTTAGCAGGAAACCCCTCGTTCATTGTTCTGGGGAGGAAGACAGCAGCCTCAGGTGGTAGCCTTTTATTTTTTGTTTGTTTTAATTTATTTTATTTTTTGGGCAGTGTTGGGTCTTCATTGCTCCACAAGGTTTTCTCTAATTGTGGCAAGTGGAGGCTGCACTGTAGTTGTGGTGGGCGGGCTTCTCATTGAGGTGGCTTCTCTTATTGTAGAGCACGGGTGCTGGGCACTCCAGCTTCAGTACTTGCAACTCAGTAGAAGCGACTTAGAAGCAGCAGCAGCAGCAGCAGCAATCATGGGCTCAGTAGTCGTGGTTCCTGGGCTTAGTTGCTCCACGGCATGCAGAATCTTCCCAGATCAGGGATTGAACCCGTGTCTCTTGCATTGGCAGGAAGATTCTTTACCACTGAGCCACCAGGGAAGCTTAGGTGGAAGTCTTCCACCTAAGATGATGCCACAGCTGCAGACATAGGGGGTCTCACCACTCAATGTGACTAAATGGTCTGCGCCAAAATGGTCACTCTCAGCTCGACACTGTATGCCCCTAGAAGTAAACCTCGCTTGCCCAGAAATCCCTAATTTAGAACAAGGTATGATTCTACTAGGGCCACTCTGGTCCATGTTGGCTGATCAAATGAGTGATAGAATAAGACAGAAGCAGATGTGCTCTGGGAGTGATGAGTGCCAGCCACTCTGGCCACATCGTACTCAGCAACAGCTTCCCAAACCTGCCAGCCACCCTCACTCCTTGCTGCCAGGAACACCCTCTCCTTCTTCCCTGCCTCTGCCTGGTAAAGTCTTTTCATCCATCGATCATCAAGCAATTCATATGTACTGAGCATTTCCTCTGGGAATCTGTCTCCAACCACCGTCTGCTTCCTGGGAGTTAATTGTCCCTTCCTGTGGGTTCTCATCATTATCAGTCGTTGCTACACTGCGGTCTTGGCATATACTGTTCAAACAGACTTAACCTTGGAACTGTTATTTGGGGCTGGGGGTTGCTTTGTTGCGGGGCTGTCCTGTGCACTGTAGGATGTTTAATATCGTCCCTTGCCTCTACCGGCTAGATGCCAGTATCCCCACCACCCCCGTTGTGACAAGTGAAAATGTCTCCAATCACTGTTAAATGACCCCAGGGAGCAAAATTGAACCCAAAGATGCTGTAACAGAATGAGCTGTTTGGGTGTGTCAGCCCTCAGAGAGCGTACATCCTCTGGATCCTCAGTGCTAGAGTGGTGCCTGGTATGGAAAAGGCACCTGGATCCGGTGGAGGGAGAATGCAGAGCCTTGGACTGGGACTGTGGGCAGTCAGACGTTGAACTGGTCAGCTATGCACATGGTCACACTGATCATGCCATGGGAGCACGTTGGCACGTGAGGTCTGCAACCAAATCCACAGATCGCTACTAAATGCTAGCCTACTGTGAGCTGTGGGGGACACGCCCGTGGAAAAGAACAGCTTCTACTTTTAAGGCACGTGCAATGATCTGGTTCACCAGAAAAGGCCTTGCAGCCACAGGATGCCGAGGTAGGAACATCAGGTAGCTTAGAATGAGGTTGTGAAACAGAGCAGGTTCCTGTATAAGGGGTTAGGGGCTTTAGGATGGGAAAATCAGCGTGGCCTCCTACTCCGGGGGAGGGCTAAGGACACAGTGTAGAACTTGACCTGGGCCTTTCAAGGTGGGTGGGACTTGAATGAGGACAGTGGAGTTGGGTTAAGTGTGGCATGGCCTCATTAGGGAGACTCCACGTCCTGGGGGATACCTAGCTGGCCCCAAAGTTGGTTCTTGACTCAGGGAGGCCAAGTGTCTCTGAGTGTGTCCTGAACAGCTTTCATCAGGGATACCGGTCACAAATGCAGATTCCTGGGCTGTCCAAAGTCAGTGAATCAATTTCAAAGGGGTGGGCCCAAGACTATACATTCACATCACCCCTCCTCCTCCAAGATGATTCTGATGCTTGGTAACATTTGAAACCTACTTCCTGGAGGGGAGAGCCATGGAACAGGCTTAGTAATAACCTTAGTCTTCCACTGTGGGGAACCTGTAGGGTTTAACACAGTGTAACAGAGTGATTGAGAAGACAGGCAGTAGAGCCACACTGCTAGGTTCAAATCCAGGTTCTGTCATTTTTACCACAAGCTTAGGCAGTTTACTTGAAATTTCTGTGCCTCAATCTTTTCATTTATAAAATGAAACTGACAATTTTCCTGCCTCATAAGGGCTTTGTGATCTTTGTGATAATTACATATATGTTTATATGCTTGGGATTCTTTGGCATTGCCTTTTTTTTGGCATTGGAATGAAAACTGACCTTTTCCAGTCCTGTGGCCACTGCTGAGTCTTCCAAGTTTGTTGGCATATTGAGTGCAGCACTTTCACAGCATCATCTTTCAGGATTTGAAATAGCTCAACTGGAATTCCATCACCTCCACTAGCTTTGTTTGAAGTGATGCTTTCTAAGGCCCACTTGACTTCGTATTCCAGGATGCCTGGCTCTAGGTGAGTGATCACACCATCATGATTATCTTGGTCATGAAGATCTTTTTTGTACAGTTCTGTGTATTCTTGCCACCTCTTCTTAATATCTTCTGCTTCTGTTAGGTCCAGACCATTTCTGTCCTTTATTGAGCCTGTCTTTGCATGAAATGTTCCCTTGGTATCTCTAATTTTCTTCAAGAGATCTCTAGTCTTTCCCATTCTGTTCTGTTCTTCTATTTCTTTGCATTGATCGCTGCGGAAGGCTTTCTTATCTCTTCTTGCTACTCTTGGGAACTCTGTATTCAGATGCTTATATCTTTCCTTTTCTCCTTTGCTTTTCACCTCTCTTCTTTTCACAGCTATTTGTAAGGCCTCCTCAGACAGCCATTTTGCTTTTTTGCATTTCTTTTCCATGGGGATGGTCTTGATCCCTGTCTCCTGTACAATGTCATGAACCTCCATCCATAGTTCATCAGGCACTCTATCTGTCAGATCTAGGCCCTTAAATCTATTACTCACTTCCACTGTACAATCATAAGGGATTTGATTTAGGTCATACCTGAATGGTCTAGTGGTCTTCCCTACTTTCTTCAATTTAAGTCTGGATTTGGCAATAAGGAGTTCATGATCTGAGCCGCAGTCAGCTCCCTGTCTTGTTTTTGCTGACTATATAGAGCTTCTCCATCTTTGGCTGCAAAGAATATAATCAGTCTGATTTCGGTGTTGACCATCTGGTGATGTCCATGTGTAGAGTCTTGTGTTGTTGGAAGAGGGTGTTTGCTATGACCAGTGTGTTCTCTTGGCAAAACTCTATTAGCCTTTGCCCTGCTTCATTCTGTGTTCCAAGGCCAAATTTGCCTGTTACCCCAGGTGTTTCTTGACTTCCTACTTTTGCATTCCAGTCCCCTATAATGAAAAGGACATCTTTTTTTGGGTGTTAGTTCTAAAAGGTTTTGTAGGTCTTCATAGAACCATTCAACTTCAGCTTCTTCAGTGTTACTGGTTGGGACATAGACTTGGATTATGGTGATATTGAATGGTTTGCCTTGGAAATGAACAGAGATCATTCTGTCGTTTTTGAGATTGCATCCAAGTACTTCATTTAGGACTCTTGTTGACCATGATGGCTACTCCACTTCTTCTAAGGGATTCCTGCCTGCAGTAGTAGATATAATGGTCATCTGAATTAAATTCACCCATTCCAGTCCATTTTAGTTCACTGATTCCTAGAATGTCGACGTTCACTCTTGCCATCTCTTGTTAACCACTTCCAATTTGCCTTGATTCATGGACCTGACATTCCAGGTTCCTATGCAATGTTACTCTTTACAGCATCAGATCTTGCTTCTATCACCAGTCACATCCACAGCTGGGTATTGTTTTTGCTTTGGCTCCATCCCCTCATTCTTTCTGGAGTTATTTCTCCACTGATCTCCAGTAGCATATTGGATGCCTACTGACCTGGGGAGTTCCTCTTTTGGTATCCTATCATTTTGCCTTTTCATACTGTTCATGGGGTTCTCAAGGCAACAATACTGAAGTGGTTTGCCATTCCCTTCTCCAGTGGACCACATTCTGTCAGACCTCTCCACCATGATCTGCCCATCTTAGGTGGCTCCACACGGCATGGGTTAGTTTCATTGAGTTAGACAAGGCTGTGGTCCATGTGATTAGATTGACTAGTTTTCTGTGATTATGGTTTCAGTGTGTCTGCCCTCTGATGCCCTCTCGCAACACCTACCATCTTACTTGGGTTTCTCTTACCTTGAACGTGGCGTATCTCTTCACAGCTGCTCCAGCAAAGCTCAGCCGCTGCTCCTTACCTTGGACGAGGTCGCCCCTCCTCACCTTGAACGTGGAGTAGCTCCTCTTGGCCCTCCTGCGTTCATGCAGCCATTGTTCCTTGGACATGGGGTTGCTCCTCTTAGCCACTGCCCCTGAGCTCGGGTGGTTTTAGAAAAGGCAGAGGAACCAGAGATCAAATTGCGAACATCCGCTGGATCATCAAAAAGCAAGAGAGTTCCAGAAAAACATGTATTTCTGCTTTATTGACTATGCCAAAGCCTTTGTGAGGATCACAATAAATTGTGGAAAATTCTGAAAGAGATGGGAATACTAGACCACCTGACCTGCCTCTTGAGAGACCTATATGCAGGTCAGGAAGCAACAGTTAGAACTGGACATGGAACAACAGACTGGTTCCAAATACGAAACGGAGTACGTCAAGGCTGTATATTGTCACCCTGCTTATTTAACTTCTATGCAGAGTACATCATGAGAAACCCTGGTCTGGAAGAAGCACAAGCTGGAATCAAGATTGCCAGGAGAAATATCAATAACCTCAGATATGCAGATGACACCACCCTTAAGGCAGAAAGTGAAGAGGAGCTAAAAAGCCTCTTGATGAAAGTGAAAGAGGAGAGTGAAAAAGTTGGCTTAAAGCTCAACATTCAGAAAACGAAGATCATGGCATCTGGTCCCATCACTTCATGGGAAATAGATGGGGAAAGTGTCAGACTTTATTTTTTTGGGCTCCAAAATCACTGCAGATGGTGACTGCAGCCATGAAATTAAAAGACGCTTACTCCTTGGAAGAAAAGTTATGACCAACCTAGACAGCATATTGAAAAGCAGAGACGTTACCTTGCCAACAAAGGTCTGTCTAGTCAAGGCTATGGTTTTTCCCGTGGTCATGTATGGATGTGAGAGTTGGACTGTGAAGACAGCTGAGCGCTGAAGAATTGATGCTTTTGATCTGTAGTGTTGGAGAAGACTCTTGAGAGTCCCTTGGACTGCAAAGAGATCCAACCAGTCCATTCTAAAGGAGATCAGCCCTGGGATTTCTTTGGAAGGAATGATGCTAAAGCTGAAACTCCAGTACTTTGGCCACCTCATGCTAAGAGGTGACTCATTGGAAAAGACTCCGATGCTGGGAGGGATTGGGGGCAGGAGGAGAAGGGGATGACAGAGGATGAGATGGCTGGATGGCATTACTGACTTGATAGACGTGCGTCTGAGTGAACTCCGGGAGATGGTGATGGACAGGGAGGCCTGGTGTGCTGCAATTTATGAGGTCTGAACTGAACTTATATGCGTGGCATGGTACCTGGCAGTTAGTAAATGCTGACATGATAGCTATTAGTCATCATCATTTAAAAAAAATTTTTTTTATTTGGCTGTACTGGGTCTTAATTGCCTCATGTGGGATCAACCAGGGATCGAACCTGAGCCCCTGCATTAGAATAGCAAAGTCTTAGCCACTGGACCACCAGGGAAGTCCCCTGTCATTTTATTTTAGCATTTGGTGCTTGCTAAAGTTTTCCCTGGTGGCTCAGATGGTAGAGAATCTACCTGCAATATGGGAGCCCTGGCTTTGATCCTTGGGTTGGGAAGATCCCCTGGAGGAGGATACCTGGAGGCATGGCAACCCACTCCAGTATTCTTGCCTGGAAAATTCCCACGGACAGAGGAGCCTGGTGGAATACAGTCCATGGGGTTGCAAAGAGTCAGATTCGACTGAGCAACTAAGCACAGCATAGCAGAAAGGTTTGGAAGAGCTGAAGTGACTTTTCTTTGGAGTATAGTCTGTTGGGAATTCCCTGGTGGTCCAGTGGTCAGGACTCTGCGCTCTCATTGCCAAGGTTCAATCCCTGATTGTGAAACTAAGATCCCACAAGCCTCACAGTGCAGCCGAAACAACAACAAAAGCATGGTCTGTCACCCGCAGCACTCCTCTTCTCCCCTAGCTTGCTTCCAGTTACCCCCAAACCTGAAGTTACATGGGCCCCTTCCTCCTCCAGCAGGAATCTGAGCCCCAAGGGCCTCTGCTGCGGGAGAGGCAGCACAGGGTTGCCGAAGAATATCCTGGAGGGGTCAGGTCCCTCCCAGTTGGAGACCAGAGTGGAGACCCTTCTTGCCTCCCCGGCTCTGGGGTGGATAGACATATTGTCATTGCCAGATGGCATGTAACTCCCCAGCCACTCTCTCCCTGAGGGGTCCCAAGTCAGAGCAGAAAAGAAGGGAGGGCAGAAAACGGCTCCATCTGTAAAGATGAGCCATGGCCCAGGCTTCCTATCTGTGCTAACATGACAGTGTGTCCAAAATCCCACACAACCTCTTTCTCTGAGCCTCACAGTGACCCTGTGAGGTGGGTTGGGGAGGTCTTGCAAACCCCACGTAAAAAAAAATAAGGTCTTTATTGAATTCAAACTCACATACCATGTGATTCACCCTTTTGAAATGCACGCTCCAATGGTTTACAGTATATTCCCAGACTTGTGCAGCCGTCACTACAACATAATTTTAGAACATTTCATCACCCCTCGCAAAAAAGAACATTTCATCACCCCTACTTTACGCGCCTTCTTCCGCCAGCCCCTGGCAACCACTGATCTACTCTCTGTCTCTATGGATTTGTCTATTCTGGACATTTCATATAAATAGATCCAAGCAGTATGTAATCTTTTTGTCTGGCTTCTTTCACTTAGCCTGATATTTTCAAGGCTCATCCGTGCTGTAGCGTTAGCGCTCCATTCCTTGTTATGGCTGAATAATATTCCATTATTTGGGCATGCCACATTTTGTTTATTCATCAGTTGACGGACATTTGAAGTGTTTCTGTTTTTTTGGCTGTTACGAATCACGCTGCTAATGAACATTTGTGTACAAGTTTAAAAAATTCTTTTTATTGTGTTCAAAGTCACATAATATAAAGCAGATTATTTGAACCGTATTTAACTGCACAGTTCAGTGGCATTAAGTACATTCACATTGTTGTGAAACTCTCACCATCATCCATGTCTTGAATTTTTAACCTTCCTAAACTGAAACTCTGTTCCCGTTAAACACTACCTCCCCATTCCACACCGCACCCCACCCCCAGCCCCTGGCATCTACCAACTGTGTGCAGGTTTTTGTATGGGCGTATGTTTTCATTTCTTTGGGTATAGCCCTAGGAATATAATTGCTGGGTCATATGGTAACTCAGTGATAAAGAATCTGCCTGCCAATGTAACAGACACAAGAGACTCAGGTTCCATCTCTGGGTCGGGAAGATCCCCTGGAGGAGGAAATGGTAACCCACTCCAGTATTCTTGCTGGAAAAATCCCAGCAAGAATAGAGGAGCCTGATGGTCTACAGTCCATGGGGTGAGTGTAATCATATCAAATCCATGCCTTCCACTTAGTAAGCACTTCAGGGCTAGGTACTGTGCTGAGTACTTTGTATATCCTACAAGGTAAATGTTAACATTCTTAATTTATAGATGTGGAAACCAAGGCTCAGAAGGGTTAAGTGCTTTAGCTAAAGACACACAGCTGGTAAAAATCAGTCTGACTTCAAACTCCATTCTCTTAGACTTTCCTGGCAGATTAAGATTCTGCATTTCTAATGCAGGGGTTGCAGGTTTGATCCCTAAGAACTAAGATCCCACATGCTGTGTGGCAAGGCAACCCCCACCCCAAACACCCATTTTCTTAACAACTGAAATGTCTACAGATTGGATAATTAAGGGATCTGATAGGGGACATGCTGCCAGGGGTACTGAAGATGGGAACCTGGCTTGGCCCCCTCTCTAGAAGGCTGATATTTGGGGAAATAGTTATGCCCTGGAGCTGACGGTTCTTCCTGTGATGATTTCAGCCTCTTTGGGCTTTCACACTTTAGTTTATAGTCTCAGCCACGGATGTTTGCTTACTTATTTATTCTTTTCACAGGAAAAAAAGCCAATGAATGTTTAATAAACGAGGCTCGAGTGTTTGACCAGTGAATCAGAAAGGTCTCCACGAGCTAGGGTGGTGGTGGTTGTGGGGATAATGCACCCTCGTCTGCCTCGATGGAGGTGGTGCTGTGGGGAGTGAGGGCCGGGGGTACCCTCCCCGACTGATCCAAGGGTCGGAAGATCCATCTTGCAGTCTCTCTGCGGCAGGATCTCCAAACTCTCTGGGCATCGTGTGTCTCAGGGGACGGCAGCTGGTGAAGGTGCTGCTAGCGGGTAAAAGAAACAGCTCCATAGGATGGACTAGCCCAGGGGCTGAAAGCTTTTCCTGTAATGGACCAGATGACTTGAAGCTTTGCAGGATACTTCTGGTCTCTGTCACATGTTTCTGTCCTCTTCCTTCCCCTTCCTCTGCCCCTCTTTTCTTCTTCTTCTTCTCCTTCTTCCTTAACCATTTAAAAATACAAAAACCATTCTTAGCTCACGGGCTTCACAAAAACAGACTGTGGGCCAGATTTGCCGACAGGCCAGTTTGCCAGTCCCTGGTGGAGATGCATCTCAGAAACTCACTTTGATGCATTACTTCTTGGAGTTTTTCATATATTTATTGAACACCTACTGTGTGCATACCCACCTACCAGAAAATGTTGACATTCTTGGCCATGAAAAGAACATGACAATAAATGAAGAAGCTCTTTCTGGTTGCAGTGGGGTGAGGGAGGAGGAACAGCAGGGGGCCTAGAGAGAGCAGACCTGGGTGGGTACCTGACCTGTTCCCCCTAAGGGCCTGCATAACCACAACTGTGCGATACATTAAAGATAATACAGTTTTTGCAGGATTAAAGAAGCTCAGGAGGAAAATAATTGTGAAAAGCACTATATAATAGGAGCTATATTTAGACAGTTGGGTTATATGTACCTTTGCATGATTGATTGACAGTATAAAGACTGTATAAAGCTATGATATCAGAGATGCCACAGGTTAGGAGAGAAAAGAAATTGACTGAAATTCTGTCATATGGGACTTACTATGCTGGGTACTTTCACCTGTGTTAGAGTGTGTAATATTTAGGCAGTGGATCAATCAGGATTGGGCTTGGCGGATTCCTACAAGAAACCAAAAATAATAGTGGCCTAAACAGGATAGATGGAGAAGGCAATGGCACCCCACTCCACTATTCTTGCGTGGAAAATCCCATGGACGGAGGAGCCTGGTGGGCTGCAGTCTATGGGGTTGCTAAGAGTCAGACACGACTGAGCGACTTCACTTTCACTTTTCACTTTCATGCACTGGAGAAGAAAACGGCAACCCACTCCAGTGTTCTTGCCTGGAGAATCCCAGGGACAGAGGAGCCTGGTGGGCTGCCGTCTATGGGGTTGCACAGAGCTGGACACGACTGAAGCGACTTAGCAGCAGCAGCAGCAGCAACAGCAGCAAAGGAGACTATGAAATTCAGTCTTTATCCTGAGTGGCCATGAGCCCAGCTAAAACTAAGAGGTTCCATTTTTTAAAGAAGACGACAATGAATCAACTACCTATGGTTGCTGTAAGTAGCAAATTCACAGAAAGGTCAGGTGTCGGGGTGGCCAGATCAGGGAGGGCTTCATCAAGGGAGAAAGATTGAGCCTGGCCTTGAAGAAATTGATTGTGTTTTAAGTGGTTGACGTGGATGGAATGGGCATTCCAGGAAGGGGAAGGAATATAAGCTGAGGGAAATGCACTCAGTGCGGGGGAAGATAGTGGGAAATCGGCCTGGAGCCCTCCTCTGGAGGGGTTTCAGAATTAGTGCTGGAAAAGATAATAAAAATAAATGGTAACCAGTCAGGAAGGGACCCTACCACCTTGGTGAAGTATGGCTCCTTGACCACTTTGCGACCCCTCGGGAGCTCCTTCCCTGTGCTCCCTTCCTTCAATTTGTCACCCACGTAAACTCCTCCTGCCAGGGCTGACCTCCGCTGGACATGGTCATCGGGGCCCTTGGGTGGGTCATCTCAACACAGCTCCAGTCCATCCATCTCTCACTGCAGCCTCCTGGTCCTCGGAGAAACTTGGCGTCTCTGCCCCACCCAACATGCAGGTGGGGACTGTTTCCTGCTCAACGGTCTCTCTTTTCTCTGCTGCCAACACAGCCTGCTCCTGCTGGTCTCATGACCCTAGACATTTTCAGAGGTGTATTGATCCCGAGTCTCTATTTTCTTGCCATGTGGTTCACAGGTCAAGTTTTCCCAAGATCTCTCTCATTCCAGCTCCACAGTGGTGTCTGGCCAGTGGAGTGCCCTCTCCTGGCTTGGGGAGATAGAGACAGATGGGCCTGGGGTTACCCCAAGCCCTACCACTAGCTGAGGAGTCTAAAATGACCTGTCTTCCTTCCATCATCTCTGTTTCTATCTAGCCTTCTCTTCCACGTGGGCTGAGATGTGTGGCCAGTCTTAATAAGCCCTTCTTAGATGGCCTGGCATTTCCCTCCAGAACTTGCGGATACTTCACACCTGAAGTCCCGAGCCTTGGGGCCTCAGGTGAGATTCCGCAAGAGCAGGGCAAGTCCTCACTGAACATCTTGTCCAATAGGTTACATTTATTGAGCATTAGCCCCATGGCAGGCGCCATTAGCCATTACCTATGAGGGTGTTACAAGTGAAGAAACTGTCAGTAGAAGTCAGCAAGGACTGGAATATCCAGGAGGAAAAAAGTCATGAGAAATGAGGCCAGGAAAGAGAGGTGGGGCCAGATTGCAGAGGCTTAGTGCCAAGCTAAGAAGCTCAGACCATCTCCTCTGGGCACTTTGAAGGATTATTGAGCAGATTGTGATGCGATCTCAATTGCGCTTTTGAAAATCTGATCTCAAAGCAAAGTGTGGGATGGGTCAGAGAGAGAGGGCACATGTCTTCAAATTAGAATCTGAACCCTGGGCAGGGCTGGGATTTGGGGAGAAGAAAAACAGGATCAGTAAGAGCAGGAGGAAGGTGGAGGGGAAGAGAGCAAATATCCGGTAGAGGGCACCAGGGGGTCAGGAGACAGAGGAGGGAGAGAGGATTTGGGTGCTCGCTTTCTTTTAATATTTCTTTGCTTATTTGGGTGCATCAGGTCTTTGTTGCGGCATTTAGGATCTTCACTGTGTCATGCTGGGGTCTTCCATTGTGGCACAGATTCTCTAGTTGTGATGCACGCCCCACAGCATGTGGGATCTTAGTTCCCCAACCAGGGAACAAACCCACGTCCCCTGTATTGCAAGGCAGATTCTTAACCACTGGACCACCAGGGAAGCCCCTGGGTGCTCCATTTCTTTCTTCATTTGCTCAACAGGAAGCACACAATTTCTAATCACCTACTACCTGTGAGAGGGTCTCAGATAAGCAATGTAAAGACCACCCATGGTCCTGGCAAAGGGAGGAGGGTGCCAGTGGACATATGCAGGGCCCTTGGGGGCTTACGGAGAGCCTTCACCAATATGATCTCACTTGACCCCTGTACCTGCTCTGTGTAGTAAGTGGGACACGTATTCTCATACCCATTTCATAGATAAGAAAGCACAAGACACAAGCAGGTTAACTGACTCACAGCTGTACAGATGGGTCAGACAGAGCTGGGACTCAAATTCAGTGCTCTTTCTGTTACATCAAGTGTACACAGAAGAGGTACCCAGAGCTCTGGGGAATGCAGAGTTGGGCAAAATGGTTAAGGACTAGGTTCTAAAGTCAGACTGCCTGGCTCCAAAGCCCAGCTCCACCTCCAATGAGCTGTATGAACCCTGGGCAAGTTTCTAAACCTCTCTGTGTTTTCAGTCAGTTCAGTTCAGTTGCTCAATCATGTCCGACTCTGTGACCCCATGGACTGTAGCACGCCAGGCCTCCCTCCCTGTCCATCACCAACTCCCGGAGTTCACTCAGACTCACATCCATCAAGTCGGTGATGCCATCCAACCATCTCATCCTCTGT
Source organism: Capricornis sumatraensis (assembly GCF_032405125.1). Classification (NCBI taxonomy): domain Eukaryota; kingdom Metazoa; phylum Chordata; class Mammalia; order Artiodactyla; family Bovidae; genus Capricornis; species Capricornis sumatraensis. Next base: position 95,826,190 of record NC_091076.1, read on the forward strand.
CGTCCCCTTCTCCTCCTGCCCCCAATCCCTCCCAGCATCAGGGTCTTTTCCAATGAGTCAGCTCTTCTCATGAGGTGGCCAAAGTATTGGAGTTTCAGCTTCAGCATCAGTCCTTCCAATGAACACCCAGGACTGATCTCCTTTAGAATGGACTGGTTTGATCTCCTTTAGAATGGACTGGTTGGAGCTCTTTGCAGTCCAAGGGACTCTCAAGAGTCTTCTCCAACACCACAGTTCAAAAGCATCAATTTTTCGGCGCTCAGCTTTCTTCACAGTCCAACTTTCACATCCATATGTGACCACTGGAAAAACCGTAGCCTTGACTAGCCGGACTTTGTTGGCCAAGTAATGCCTCTGCTCTGTGCTTTAGCTGCTTGTGAAATGGTAAGAACGATGCCTGCCTTGTAGGGTTTAATTGTTACTGGCTGCACTGGGCTTTCGCTGCGGTGCTCAGTCTTTCTCTAGTTCTGGCGAGGGGGGGGCTCCTCTCTAGTTGCGGCAAGTGGGCTTCTCACTGCGGTGGCTTCTCTTGTTCGGACCACAGGCTCTAGGCGCACGGACTTCAGCAGTTGAGGCGTGTGGGCTCAGCTGCTCATCAGCATGTGAAATCTTCCTGGATCAGAGATTGAATCCGTGTCCCCTACATTGGCAGGAGGATCCCTAACCACTGGACCACGGGAAGTCCTCATAGGGCTTCCAGAGGTTCATCTATGATACTGCATGTCAAGTGCTCAGCCTAAAGTAAGCACTCGCTGAGTGATTTTACAGTTACTATTGTACTTTGAGGTGAGTGACGCAGGGAAGAGAGTTGTGCAGAAACAATGAGCCAACCCAGAGGGATGAGCAGAGACCCGGGGCGCTGTAAGGGCCTCTTTCCTATGTCCAGACTCCCTATAAAAAACCCCCTTACCTAACCTTTGCTTCCTCTCCTGCATCCCTCTCCCATCCTTCTCTTCTCCCTTTCTTTGTCCCCTCATGTTTCCCTTACTCCCCTGCAGGGAGCTCCTTGCTCAGTTCTACTGGGAGTCCTGGGGGCTAAAGACCTTGCTGACACCTTCCCACCCACTCTGTGTGACTGTGGGCCGAGAGCCAGCCTTCCAAACTGCTTTGAAATCTGCTGAGGTGCACTCTCCAGAAATATCAGCTGTTCACCAGGTCTGCGAAAGGATGTGGCCAGAGCATCTGGTGTTTCCTGGGGGGAGAGTCTTCTGTAGGCGAGTGGCTCCCTTCATTACGTCATTTTTCCTGATCCTCAGTCCACATGGTCTCCTTTTTATTAAAAGGAGGAAATGGGAGAGGGGGCAAGGGAAAAGGAAGGGAATGGGGCAGGGAGAGAGAGAGAGAAATAGTATTACAGTCTGCCCTCTGGCTTCACAGAAGGTAGTCAGGAAAGAAAGGTTAGGTCTGGGCTCTGTGGTTATCACAGCTATTAGCGGGAGATTATTTGTTCATCAGCCTGTAAAAAGTTGCCAGCTTTGGCCAAGGTAATTAGAGCCTAGGTGGCTGTCCAGGTTGGGGGATGGGGGTGGGGGGTGAGGCTGTCATTTCCAATTCACCAGCTGCTCCATTTACTGCTGGTCAAGAGGTTCAAGTGAAAAGGTTAATTAAGAATCAGAGGATTTGTTCTCCATGTTAAGTCGTCTATACACAGCACAAAGGTCATATCTATACATGATAAATGCTTTTAAAAAACCAACCCAATTCCACATGCATGTATTGACACATGCACCTCCTCTCTGACCTCCGCCTGCCAACCTCATCCTCATCTTCCTCATCTTCTCTGGACCAGGTGTCTGCTAGGCTTGGCTCCTCATGGGGGATGGGTAGCAGATGCAGTGTAGGCGCTGCTTTTTTGTATTCAGTTGGGAAACGGGGTTCATACCACAACAGAGAGCAGCCCACAGATATGTGGGCTCCTTTCACACTAGCTCTCACACGCTGCTGCGTGTCTCAGGGCAGGTTGGGGTAGGTCTACAGTTCCTAATCCATGGCCTCTGCGTATGGGGGTGGGGGTGGGGAGGAGGCTGTAACAGAGCATCTTGGACAACTCTTTAAACTATCCCCCCATCCTGGGATTCTGACATGTGCCTTCCACCCAATGTGGTCCAAGTTGTTGGTCTTTGTAGTGGGTGCTGTGGGTGTGACCTGGTCCCTCCTTCAGGACCAAAGGTCTTCATTCTTCCGCCTGTTGGAAGTGTTGGCAGATGATGACTGTTAGCGGAATCCTTCTCTGGGACTTGCCGTCAGCCAAAACAGCCATCTCACTCAAGGCCATGCCACCTTCCTGCTTCCTGAGGGCAGCCGGCATCCAACTATGAGTGTGGGAGTAAAAATATCCATTCCTTTTGCCTCAGGACAGGACAAATCAGTTCATCCAAGCTCCTGAGTTCCATGTAGAACTGAAAGAGAATTTTGTTGAAACTTCAGCCCAGTTCAGCTCCTCTCTCTGCCCAATCCCACTTCCTTCACTCTCTTCCCTAGCCCTCATATGCCACTTGTTGATGCCAAAGGCACCCTTGGCAGATTTCCTGCCTGTAAATCTCCATTTCAGAGGCTGTTTCCCAGGTAACCTAATGTAAGACAATACAGTTCAAAACAAAATTGAGGTTCACCAGATTTGATGAGCACCAGAGCATTGGAGAAGGAAATGGCAACCCACTCCAGTATTCTTGCCTGGAGAATCCCAGGGACAGGGGAGCCTGGTGGGCTGCCATCTATGGGGTTGCACAGAGTCGGACACGACTGAAGCGACTTAGCAGCAGCAGCAGCAGCAGGGCCATCCATACATTCATTCAGCAAACCAGTGTCTGGCACCCAGGATAACTTTAGTCCTAGAAGTCTTCCTGGATGAGGAAGGGTTCCAAGTGGGCCTGAAGGGCAGGCAGAATGTGAAAGGAGGAGGAGAAGCAATAAATTTAATGGAATCATTGTGTGTGTTGTGCTGGTTGTTATTGTTTTATCTCAGCCCATGGAGCATCTACCACAATGGAGATACAGTAAGCCAATGGGTTTTTTAAATTATCATGGGGCTTCCCAGGGGGCTCAGTGGTAAAGAATCCACCTGCAATGCAGGAGACATGGGTTTGATCCCTGGATCAGGAAGATCCCCTGGAGGAGAAAATGACAACCGGCTCCAAAAATCTTGCCTGGGAAATCCCATGGATAGAGGAGCCTGGCGGGGCTACAATCCATGGGGTCTCAGAGTTGAACACGACTTAGTGATTGAGCACCAAACTTACTAATTCCAGGTCTCGAGTCATACTGTCTGACCTCTAATGGGTGCTGGATTATTGCCCACTGAAAATTCTATCTTGTTCCTCCCATGTGCTGTGTCCCATTGGCACGCCCTCTTTAAAAAGTGGTGACCCACCTCTACTGCACAGTCAGTATCAGAAAGCCAGAGGAAATTCCCAGTCCCATAGTATTATTGGCAACCTTTATCTTGAACCTACCACCTCTTTCCACTTTGAATCTTCTCTGAATTGTCCCTGCAGGTGTCAGTGGCTGCTGTTGTCCTGTCCCCTGTCCAGGGCTTTGCAGACTCTCATGACTGAGTTTGCCTTCCATATCTTCAGCCTTTGACTCTGTCCTCATTTGCAGTCCAGACACATTCTTCATGCCATTTGTCTCCTGCCAAGTCAAGGGTCTCCCCAGCTCAGACCAGCCCAGGCTCTATTCCAGTATCACCCCAAGTGGCCAGGTATCCTGCTGGCCTATAACCCCATGACTATAGCCCATGCTCAGCATTACTGGCAAGGGTAGCTGCAGCTCTTAGGGCTGCTTGGGGACTGTGGCTCTGGCTAGGGCACAAAATTCGGGTGAGCTTCTCATTCTCTCTCTCTTTTTTTTTAATCTTTTTTATTCTCCAGGGACTTCTTTTTTTCTCCAAGCTGCTTTTGGTTTGTTTGTTTGTTTATTCTTGGCTGTGCTGGGTCTTCGTTGCTCTGCGGGTTTTTCTCTAGTTGTGGCAAGTGGGGACTACTCTCTAGTTGCGGTGCATGGGCTTCTCATTGCAGTGGTTTCTCTTGTTGCTGAGCATGGGCTCTAGGGTTCAAGGGCTTCAGTAGTTGCAGTTCCCAGGCTCTAGAGCACAGGCTCAATAGTTGTGGCACACGGGCTTACTTGCTCCTCAACATGTGTGATCATCCTGGATCAGGATCAAACCTGTTATCTCCTGCATTGACAGGCAGATTCTTTACCACTGAGCCACCAGGGAAGTCCAGTCTTCTCATTCTAAGCACAGCAAGGAATGTGAAATCACTTCCTTTCCAGGGTCCTTCTCCCACCTGAGCTTCTCCTATCTGATAGGGTGTGGCATCTGGCTCCTAATGCAGTCCCCCCAGGAGGAAGGTAGGTTTGAGTGGAGCTGAGCCCTCAGTGAGGCAGTTGGAAGCTTTGTCTCAGAGGAAATCAGAAGGGAGACAGGAGAAACAGGAAAGGGCCCAGGAGGAGGAGGAAGAGGGGAAGAGGTTCTGTCCTTGGTGCTGAACAACAGTCCCAGAAATAATTAGCTGCTGAGCTTCTATTCATGGTTCAGCGCGGTTCAGCTGTGCACTGTGAAGAACGCAAAGGACACAGGGAACCCGGTTCTTGCCATAAAGTGTCTTTTAATCAAGTGGGAGACAATAAAACACCCATGTGAGGACAAGTAGGAATAATCCTAAACAGTCCATATAATGATGGGTCTCAGAAAACTGTGCAGGAGGAAAGGGTTTTGGCTGCCTTGATAAAAGGGTCCCTGAGACAAGCCCCATTTTAAGAACTATGCCCTTTAAGAAAAAAAAAACACTTTATAATGAAACTTTTTTTCTTTAATCACCATATCTTTCCCTAGACTATTTAAAGCCTAAAGGTCTTGCATAAAAACCAGTTAACCTAACTGCAGCAGCGCAGTTTAAATTTACGTGCAAATGCCATGTTTGAAATGTAAGCATATGATTGGTTTTTCACTTGTGTCTTTAAAAAGGATTGGTGAGTAATTTTTGTCTGAGTGCCCAGCCCCAGACTGTATGGCCATGGTCTCAACTTTTACTTGTCATAGTCATACCCAACTGCCCCCTCAGCAGGGGTTCCAGAAGGTCACTGCTGAGAAAGTGCTGTCCCTCCCCCAGTCCCTCTTCTGCCCTCTGCATTCTCAGGTCCTGGGTCTATTGGGACCCTGCCCACCCACCCCCCACCCACCCCCGCCCTTTTCTGCTCTCAGCATGTGTCATCTTTGCCTTGAATGGGGAAAGGCTGCAACTGGGACTCTCTCTTTAACTAGAGGACTCTCTCTTTAACTAGAGATCTCTCTGCCTTCCCCATTCATTTGCAGGAGGGATAAGAGGAGGCAATTTGCCTGTGCCTTCATCTGTATCTTTGTGAAGGTCTTCTACTCACAGAGGAAAGGAATTGCTTTAGCTCTATCACTGGAATTGGAAGCTCCAGATGCAAAGAGCTGACTCATTGAAAATGACCCTGAAGCTGGGAAAGATTGAGGGCAGGAGGAGAAGCAGGCGACAGAGGATGAGATGATTGGATGGCATCACTGACTTAATGGACATGAATTTGAACGAACTCTGGGAAATAGTGAAAGGAAGTCTGGTGTGCTTTAGTCCCCGGGGTCGCAAAGAGTCAGAAACAAGTTAGTGATTAAGCAACAACAATCACGAGGATTAGAAAGGTGAATATTTTATCACACCAATACACTGATCCCTGACTAACTTGCTACATGAGGAGGAGGTCTCATGTCTCATGAGACCTAGTTTCTCATTTAAACTAGAATTGACAGGATGGTTGAGCATAGTTCCTGGTGATTTATCCTCATAGTCTCTGAGCCAAAAATTTTGGTTAGGTCCTTACTCACCTTGGACATATGTGGACTCCATTCATCCACCTCACTCCCTGGTCTTAACTTCCGGAGAGAAAATACTCAGGAAATGCTCCATCCATGAGCATTCTTTATTCTCACATGGGACTGTTGCTTTCAGTTTTGTTTGGTTTCCTACCAGTGGAACTGGGTTAGACAATGTGGACTATAAAGGAACCCTACAACCATCTCTTTCCTGAAACCTTAACCAGAGCCAGCCTCACCAGCAAGAGCCTCCTTTAATTTATATTAACTCTCGAGAGAAAAGGTGAGACCAGCCCCAAAGCCTTACTACCTTGGAAGGAGAAAAGAGAGAAGAAAGAATAGATTTTTCACTCCTTCAGAACAAAGGCTTCACACTCAAGCCTTCAAGAAGGGCCTGAGTGATACCAAGAGAAGGCTGGTGCAGGTGGGATAAGACATAAACCCTGATTCTGTGTGTGATAAGGATTCCCCAGGAAGGCTTCTTCATAAGTGCTTTCAGAAGCAGCAGTGAATCAAGATTTGCAGAGAGATGGGGATACTCATACATTGTCAAGACAGAAGATCTTTTTTTACAATGTATCTCAACTTGGGAAGTCGAATGTGTTTGGGGGGCAGGAGAGCTGAGTGGGCTCCAGAGGGCCCCAGTGAAGGGTTGGGTTTTTGTCCTGAGATTCCTGAATTTGCCAAGACTTTAGCACTCAGATATAAGTTGATGTGAGTGTGTGAATATGTATGGAGGCGACCATGGAGAGGGAATTTATTCGGGCCATTATGGTTTGATCCAAACTACTTCTAGTTTGGTCGAGTATTAATTCAGTGTTTGTTAGTACTTGGTAATTAGCTCCAGCTCAGCCCAGGCCCCAGGGACTGGCTGTCAGGTTGTGTAATTGCTTTCCTGCTGGGAGGAAGGAGAATGGGGCTTCAGTGTTTGGTAAATATCGGGTTGGGGAAGAGAAATGGAATGTTTTTTCTCTTCAGTCCATCAGTTTTGTTATTCTCAATTGCTGTCCTTGTGGATCCTGCATCCCCTAGACATCCCTGAAAACTCTGTCACATTTGGTGTGGCTGGGGTCAGAAGAAATGCTGGGAGGAGTAGCTGGGGGAGAGTCTAGCCCTTCGCAGAGGGAAAGTGAAAGTCTCGCAGTCGTGTCTGACTCTTTCTGACCCCATGGACTATACAGCCCATGGAATTCTCCAGGCCAGAATACTGAAGTGGGTAGCTGTTTCCCTCTCTAGGGGATCTTCCCAACCCAGGGATCAAACCCAGGTCCCCCGCATTGCAGGCAGATTCTTTACCAGTTGAGCCACCAGGGAAGCCCGCACAGAGGAAAGCCAACCATGCAGATCCAACCCTCCTTCGTTTCTTGCCTCCGGTCCAATTTCTACGCTACTTTCCAGATGTTACACTGCCTTCAGCAGAGAGCCGAGAGTCTTCCCTTTCGGGGGCCCCAGCAGCTTCCTTGCTAGGCCTCCTTCTTGCTCCCTCCCCAGCAGGATCAGCACTGGAGCCAAAGCTAGTTCTCTCCACTCTCTGCCCCCATCAACCCCAAGTGCACTGAGAACCAGTCTTGGGGATGGCAGGAAGGGCGGGGAAAGTGTGCTGAATTTGTTGACATGAGTGAGTCACTCTGAGTGGGAGCAGATGACAAAAAGACTATGACTCAGTGAAGGGAATACAATGTGGGTGAAGGCAGGGGATTTGCACCTCCTTACCTGCTCAGGGGAATGTGGAAACTAGGGATCTTGGAGCGGGGACAGCTGGTGTCCACTGATGTTGTGTTGGGTGTTGTCCTGATGACCTGGCATTCTCAGGCCTCTCTTTGGGCCGCCCGGGTATACGGCGTTGTCTTCCTGATCTTGTCCCAGCTGCATTCTTTGCTGCTTTTCTCTGTATCTTGTCTTCTCTCTTTGCATGTGTGTATGCTAAGTCACTTCAGTCACATCCAACTCTGTTCGACCCTATTGACTGTAGCCCGCCAAGCTCCTCTGTCCATGGGATTCTCCAGGCAAGAATACTAGAATGGATTGCCATGATCCTCCAGGGGATCGTCCCGACCCAGGGATTGAAACTGCCTCTCTTATATCTCTTCATTGGCAGGCGGATTCTTTACTGCTGGAGTTACCTGGGAAGCCCTTCTATCCTGTTTAGGCCACTATTATTTGGGGTTTCTTGTAGGAACCCACCAAGTTCGATCCTAATTGATATATTGCCTAAATAACACATAATCCAACACAGGTGAAAGTACCCAGCATAGTAAGTCCCATATGACAACATTTCAGTCAATTTCTTTTCTCTCCTAACCTGTGACAGTTCTGATATCATAGCCTTATACAGCCTTTATACTGTTAATCAACTACATATAGGTACATGTAACCCCAACTGTCTAAATATAGCTCCTATTATATAGCGCTTTTCAAAATTATTTTCCTCCTGAGCCTCTTTATCCTGCAAATAATGCTGCTGCTGCTGCTGCTAAGTCGCTTCAGTCGTGTCCGACTCTGTGCGACCCCAGAGACGGCAGCCCACCAGGCTCCCCCGTCCCTGGGATTCTCCAGGCAAGAACACTGGAGTGGGTTGCCAGTTCCTTCTCCAATGCATGAAAGTGAAAAGTGAAAGTGAAGTCGCTCAGTCGTGTCTGACTCTTAGCGACCCCATGGACTGCAGCCCACCAGGCTCCTCTTTCCATGGGATTTTCCAGGCGAGAGTACTGGAGTGGGGTGCCATCGCCTTCTTCACCTGCAAATGATACATTATCTTTAATGTGCCGCACCGTTGGGTTCTGCAGGCTCTTGTGGACCGGATCAGGTACCCACCCAGGCCTGCTCTCCCCAGGCCCACTGCTGTTCCTCCCACTCACCCACTGCAACTAGGATGAACTTCTTCATTTATTGTCATATTTTTTCCAAGGCCAAGAATGTGAACACTCTTTGGTAGGCAGGCATGCACATAGTAGGTGTTCAATAAATATTATATGAAAGGCCAAGAAGTGCCACAACTACTGAAGCCCTCAAACCCTGGAGCGTGTGCTCAGCAACAGGAGAAGCCGCTGCAATGAGAAGCCCAGGCGCCACCACTAGAGAGTGGCCCTGCTCTCTGCAACCAGAGAAAAGCCCGAGCAGTGATGAAGACCCAGCACAGCCAAAAAATAAAGAAATAATTAAAAAAAAAATAAATCAGTTGAGTTAATGAAGACGATTCTGAGTGCTGTTACAAGAAGGTATACGTCCAGCAGTGAATTATCTACTGTAGTGGATGAAGCGGACAAGGTCTCAGAGTGGCATTTGGGAGAGCTGGATTTGAGCCCCCACCCTGTCCTTCCCAGCAGTAAGGAGGAGATAAGGTAGACCCCTGGTTTCCTGGGTGGCTCAGCAGTAGAGAATCCACCTGCAGTGCAGGAGCTTCAGGAGACATGGCTCCAATCCCTGGGTCGGGAAGATCTCCTGGAGGACGGCATGGCTGCCCACTCCAATATTCTTGCCTGGAGAATCCCATGGACAGAGGAGCCTGGCAGGCTACCGTCCATGGGCTTGTAAAGAGTCAGACATGACCGAAGAGACTTAGCACACACAAGGTAGCCCTCCACATCCCTCCGGGTAGCCATGAAACTTAGGCCAGCTGATGGAAGTAAAAGTCAATTATAAAGAGCTGCCTCTCGTGGTCCCTCTCATCTGGGGTTAATGTTTTATCTGGGGCTGAGTGGTGGTGTGGTCAGGTGAGGTTGGTGTAATCAGAAATTCTTGGAGGAAGTGAGTGTTGATCTGGGCTCTAAATGTACAGGGAACAACAACGGCAAAGGTCCAAAGAAGCAAGGCGTTTGGGGTGGGAGACAAGCAGGGCCTCTGTGGAGGTCATTTCTGATGTTAATTCAAGACTCAGGGCACTGGGGGAGCTTCTGCCTGCCAGGGCCACAGCTTTACAGACCAGTTGCCCTAGCTGAGCTGTGTTCTGTTCAAAGCATGCTTGTTACAAGGAACCAAGACCCACCAACTACCTGGGTATGTTGCTGTTTGTCAAAGAAAACAGGCAATCTCTAAGTCTCTGCACTCCCAACGCAGGGGGCCGGGGTTCAGTCCTTGGTCGGGGATCTAGAGCCCATGATCTGCAACTAAAGATTACATGTCGCAATGAAGATGGAAGATCCTGTGTGTGCAACTAACACCCAGTGCAATCAAATAAATAGATACAAATAAATATTAAAAAAAAAAAATCAGGCAGCCTCAGAGTAGCAGAGATGGGCCTCAGAGGCTGAGCTGAAAGGCAGGGACTCTAGCCTTCTTCAGGCCTTAGTGGACTGCCCACTTTGCACAGAGCTATTTAACTGCTTCTGCCTTCTATCTCTGTCACAGCGTTTTGGTTTCAGTCCTCACTATAGTTTACGTGTCTCCATGATGTTCTCAAGAGAGAGCATTTCTGGTGACCTTGAGTCAGCCTATGGATGAAGCAGTCGCTTGTCCACCCCTCATCCAAGTGCCTGTGGCCTGCAGGGGGGACAAAATCACATGGCGCATGGCAGAGGGTATATGGCTTTTCCCATTTAATGTCAAGGGGCAGGAATCTAGAAAGGCAGTCAGGTACGGAACATCAATAGATTGGGGTTGAGGACAAGTCCTCAATACCATTTTGCAAAGATTTCCACAGTCTTTAGTTGTGGATTCTGGGAAAAGGAAACAGAGAAGTTCCCACAGTGACCCTGCCTGAACTTTGAGACTACCTTCATTTTCGCTTCACTCACTCACTCTCTAATGCCCACCTCTGGCCATGCTGTCTCTCCGCCTGGCTCTTCTCCATTGACTGAAATCCACCCATCCTTCAAAGCTCAGCTCTGCCCTACCTCCTGCCAGAATACTTCTTTAGTCACTCCATCCCCTGACCGCCCTCTCCTGGATGACCCTGAGGGCAGGGAACGGATGGGTGATTGTCCCCATTTTGCAGGTGGGAAGAGTGAGACCTGAAGTGGCTGCGTGGGTAGGAAGAGAATGACAAAGCAGAAAAGGAACTGGGTAGGAATTTGGGTCCTAACTCGCTGTGTGATTTTGTCCAAACCTTTCACCTTGTCTGGGTTTCTTCACTCAGTGGTGGAGACTGAACCAAATCAACGACTTTCAGTCTATTGTTTTCCACCCATGAGCATGCATGCTCGCCTCTCCCTCCGGTTCCTCCAGGATGACTCCTGGGTCTGTAGTCATGTAAACCCTCATCCCCTTCCCCCAAAGCTCATCAGAATGATGACCAAAAATGGCATTGCAGGGTTACTCTTGCATCTGACCTAATTTACATCACAAAATTCAAAGCTTTTACACTTGGATATTTAGGAATGATTTACCGAGCACTGAGTCACTGTTTTGAGACGCTCCAGGCTTCCCAGGTCTCTCCACTCAGGGGCTAAGAGGCCCGGATTCTGGGCTTTCTGATGTGCCTGAGCACTGGTTCACTCAAGGAGAGGGAAGGCCGGGCCAGGGCTGGGAGTCCAGCCTGCATGCCCTTCACTGACCACTGGCTTCTGTGTCCCACCTTGCCACCTCCCCCTGCATGAACACCAGACCATGGTCAGTGGCAGGGAAAGTGTGTCAGACGTCCAGATTCCTCCGCCAGGCTCGAGTAGATCGAGCTCATTGTGCTCCCTGGGGCTCTGAGCTGCCTTTTCCCATGTCTCCGGGTCCCTTTCTCTGGTCTCCAGTGAATACTGCCACGCAGGAAGCCTGATTTACCAAGCCTTGTGCAAGTCAAGAGATGCTAATAGATCCCCTGGGGATGACAGACTGGGGCGACGGCTGGCACAGAGAAGGCAGACGGCATGGCAGCTCCTGTCCTGAGGCTGAGCCCAGCGGGCCGTGCCGGCTCCAACACTGCCGAGACACCCTTATCGAGGTCATTCCTGTCTCTGTGTGAACAAGCCAAGCTCAAGGGCACTGCTGGCTTGCCCCGTGGGGGCCTCTAGGCAGCACAGAGGGGCCTCCCTGGCGAACCCAGGTGGAAAATCTTTCTTGCCCTGGGCTCAATGCAGCCCTGAATTCAGAGCCTGAATGTATCGGCTGCAAGTCCAGGGTACTCCATTCCCATGGAGCTTAAAGCCCCGGGAAGAAGGAAGAAAATTACTCTTATTAGGACCTGGTGGGTAAAGGTGACCCCTTCAAGCACCATCTCATTCCTACCTGGCTTCCCAACATCCCTGAACTGCAAGCAGTACTAGTATATTCATAGGGACATTGCCTACAACCCAGAGATGCCAAGCAATTGGTGCAGAGCAACACAGATGGCCAGGAATTCTGCCAGACCCATCGCCCAAACCAGGGTGAGAAAAGGCAGGAATGGGGGTTCAGGGTGGATGAAATGGAGCCTGTTTCTTCCTTCCCTTGTCCTGTGTAGGGTTGAAGACCCTGTTCCTGCACCAGACCCCACATCCTCTCCTGAGACCCCAGCCAGGGCAATATCTTTTCTGTTCAAGAAGGCATAGAATCCTCATCTCCTGCCAGCAGAAATCAATAATTTATGAACTACCACTCCAGCCAGAGCAGAGAGCGATTTTTTAAATGCTCCTGAAGATACAATATTAACAAGTCTTCTAGAGGGTGAAAATATTTGAATTGGGGGAAATGAATGTTTTACGAGTTGGTGGGGGTGGCGGGGAGCAGTCTCCTGAGATGGGCGTGTGGCAAGGCAGGAGGCAGTGTTGGACTGGGGCTGACTGAGCTGTCCTGGGGCTCCAGACCTGAAGCTATAATTCAAAGGGCAGAGCAGGTTCAGAATGGGGCTCAGCAAAGGACTCCAAACCGCCTTCATCCCTGATTCTTGTTAGGTGAAGGCTACGCATGTCCAGGTCTAAAGCTACTGTGCATTTGAAAATTTTAATTTAATTTTTATTCATTTATTTGGCTACACCTCGCAGCTTGTGGGATCTTAGTTCCCTGACCAGGGATCAAACCTGCATCCCTTGCAATGGAAGAATGGATTCTTAACTACTGGACAGACAGGGAATTCCCTCTACTGTGGTTTTTAAATTCTGGCTTCTTGGGACCTGCTCCCCTGAAATGGTGCTCCAAGCCTTCCCACTAGTCGTTCAGTCGTGTCCAACTCTTTGTGACCCCATGGACTGTAGCCCTCCAGGCTCCTCTGTCCATGGAATTCTCCAGGCACGAATACTGGAGCGGGTAACCATTCCCTTCTCCACAGGATCTTCCCAACCCAGAGATCAAACCTGGGTCTCCTGCATTGCAGGCAGATTCTTTACTGTCTGAGCCACCAGGGAAGCCCTGGTGTGGAATGGAAGACGGTGTGATGTTCAATAGGTGTTGTCTCCCCAAGCCAATGTGCAGCTGACCACTCTCTGCCACACTGACCGTGGCTTTGCCAACGGAATGTCGCTCGTCCACATCCAGGCAGAGGTCTGAAATGTGCTTGCTTGGATGACTCGGCCTCCTCGGCTTCAGCCTTGCACCCTGAGAGGAGCACGCCTCCTGCAGCCACTGCTCCTTCAACCCGGGCCCTGGGGTGAGAAACAGATGAGGCAGAGCTGAACCCATCACAGCCAGGAGCAGCCACCATGGCTGGGCTGCTGACTCAGGAGCTCACTGGGGGTTTTTCGGTTTGTTTGCTTTAAAATTTTATTAATTTCTGGCTGCTCTGGGTCTTTGGTGCTGCGTGCAGGCTTTCTCTAGTTGCAACGAGCGGGCGCTACTCTTCATTGGGGTGCACAGGCTTCTCATTGCGGTGGCTTCTCTTGTTGCGGAGCATGGGCTGCAGGGCATGTAGGCTTCAGTATTTGCGGCTTGTGGGCTCCAGAGCACAGACTCAGTAGTTGTGGCGCAAGGGCTTAGCTGCCCCTCGGGCAGGTGGAATCTTCGCAGACTAGGGATGGAACTCATGTGCTCTGCACTGGCAGGCGGATTCTTAACCACTGGACTGCCGGGAAGTTTGTGAGCTCATTGTTATAAGACACTGAGAGCTGGGGGTGGTTTGTCACAGAATCAGCATCATCACAGAAAAGTGAATACACCCTCTCCACCCCTCTGTCTCCACCCTTGTTGGAGAAACATCTCCTTGCCTATTTGCCCAGCATCCCCACCCCTGGTTGTCAGGTGCATTCCTTTCAAAGAGGACCCACTTTCCTCTCAGACATACTCCTCCTTTCCTCTCAGACATACAGCAAAGAGAGTAAAGCAAACTTCCCAACTTTTTCCATGATGAAAACCCTTTCACAGCATCAACCCCTGTCTCAGCCCGCACCCGCCCTCCGCCCCCAGGTTCAGTGGTTGTCTGTTGGTAGCCATCGATTGGGACCGCGTGGCAATGAGGGACATGGTGCTTAAAAAGCAACCATGAATTCGTTACCCTTTAGGAATGACTCTTTTAATCCAATGTAACAGCAGTTTATGAACATTTGAAAAGCAATACGCAAACAGAAAACGTGTAGTATTTATTCTGTCATTGTGTGATGCACTAGAGACTCATGGCTTCCTTGCAGTCTGAGACTCTGAGGTACCGGGTAAAGAAGGTAAATTTTGTTGTAACAGACTACTCACCAGCAAGCCACTTAAACTCTCTAGATCTCGGTTTTCTCTTCTAGAAAATGGTGATACACATACTTGTGCTGTGGTGTTTTCATAAGGATGAAGTTTATGAAAATAGTGGCAAAGCACTTAGCAGACACGGGAAGTGCTTGGCTAAATTTCTCCTTCATTCTGTTCTGTCTTGCTGCTTATTTAGTCCTTATTTAGCCCTGTGAACTTGAGTGAGATTTAGAGCTGGTTCTTGGCTTCAGTTTTTTCACCTGCAGAATGGGAGCACATGCTTATCTCAGAGTATTGTTTCGGGAATGATCCAGAGTTCTGGATTGGATGAACCTGGACCACAGTATGTACTAAAATAGTTTTCTCCTCCCTTCTTTTCTTTTTGGCCGTGCCTTGTGGCATCTTAATTCCCCAACCAGGAATAGAACCAGAGTCCCCTACCTTGGGAGCACAGAGTCTTAATCACTGCACTGCCAGAGAACTCTCCTTTCTTTCTTCTTTGCCACCCCCAAGTAACATTTCTTCATGACCGTGTGCAAGTCACACCTTCTCCAAACAGCTTTCCAAAGACCCCTCCCACCCCAGCTCTGCTCCTAACCCTCCTTTAGGAAAAAGCTCTCCTCTAGGAATGCATTCCTCGCAAGCTAAAGACCCAACAGCTGATGTCAATACAGAGAAGCCCTAACCGTAAACTGATTTAAGATCCTGTTTATACGCCTTCACCATGATCACATGCTTCTTTGAGCTGCAGTCCTGCACCTTAATTAAAGCAATTAGTGTTCAGCAGCAAGTGACAGCCTGGGTTTCTCAGACCTCTGCCAATTTCACACTTGCCTGTGCTCCCCGAGGCCAGGCTGGGTCAGCGTGTCTACACCTGGTGTTTATAACATGGCCAGGCTCTCACTTAAGTTACTCAATCACTCTTCAAAAGGCAACTGGAAACAGAATCTCCCACCAGGCAGGAATAAAACAAGGCAGAAGGAGTGTTTTGTTGAAGTAAGGATCATGAGATTTTTATTTTTTATTTTTAGCACAGATCTCATATTTTCACCTTAGGAACTGGGCCACAGTGACCTACGTCAGCCTCCTGGGGGCTTGGACATGCTCTCCGCTCCCACATGCCCTCACCTGCATGCTCTCGTCCTGGACTTTTCTCTCTGTTCTGAGGACAGCAGCAGGATATTAACATTACTAATAGCTAGGACTGGCTAAGCGTTCATTTGTGCCAGGCATGGCACTGAAATGTAGTTCTAAGTGTGGTAGATTAAAAACTCCATTTCTGAGCTTGAGTCCCAACTCTGCTGTGTGACCTTGGACAAATTACTTAAACTTTACGAGTCTCAGTTTTCTCATCAGTAAAATGGGGCAGCCATAGCATCGGCTCTTAGGGCTGTGCTGAGTACAGAAGGAGGTAAATGCTTATAGAGTGCTCCATGCAGTGACTGGACCATCAGAAGAGCTCAAGAATTGTCAGATATCATACTTTGATGATGAAATCACTTCTCCCAATAACCTAAGAAACAGCTGCATTTATCCCTCTTTTACAAACGAGGAAGTAAAGACTCAGGGAAGTTAAACCACTTGCCCAAATTCACACAACAAAGAAGAGGTGTTGAACCCAGTTCTGTTTGGCTTCAAAGCTCATAGCCCTGGAAAGCCACTCTGTGTCGATGAAGGAACACATGTCTCCTGGGTGGCCAAGGTGGAACCCCATCTGAAGAGAAGCGGTGGGGCCTTGAAAAGATGGAGCTCAGAGCTATACCCCTTGGGCTGACAACCAGCTTCATGCCTTACTGCCTCTGGGCCTTCAAAAGTTCTTGGCATTACTCAGCCCCTGTTTCCTCTTCCGTGTAACAGGTGTGAATGCCTGCCTGTGATGAGCATTGCATGAACTCTGCAGGGCACCAAGCGGGTGCTCATGAAATGTGAACTCTTTCTGCTCCACGAAGAGTTTTGGGGCTGGAGGTCTCTCCAGTCACACCCCACCCAGGACACCTCCCACTCTGCTGATACCTGGTGCTGGTTCTAAGTGAGATCCGTTCCCAGGCATTTCTGTCTGGGACCTTCACACAGCACAAGCTCGACTGTGGGTAACACCCTACCAGCTCTCTGGGTAACCTTGTTGAATTACTGCTGTATGGGACTCAATTTCCCCAACTGTCCCATAAGTAGCTTGGCATAGATAAGGGCCCCAGTCAGCATGTCTTAGATTGTGGGTCACATCAGAATCATCTAGAAAAATGTTTTAAAATACAAATTCCTGACCCCATCCTTCAAAAGATCTGCTTCAGTAGGTGGAATGGAGGCTGGGGATCTGTATTTTTCTTTTAAAATTAAAGAAAAAAAATTTTTTTTTTAAGATTAAGAGTTATTCACTCAGTCATGTCTGACTCCTTGCAACCCCATGGACCACAGCCTGCAGGCTCCTCTGTCCACGAGATTCTCCAGGCAGGAATACTGGAGTGGGTAGCCACTCTCTTCTCCAGGGGATCTTCCAACCCAGGGATCAAACCTGGGTCTCCTGCACTGTAGGCAGCTTCTTTACTATCTGATGAAAGGGTATGATTTTTTTCTTTGAAGTACAGTATAATTTTTCCAATAGTCATGTATGGATGTGAGAGTTGGACCATAAAGAAGGCTGAGCACCAAAGAACTGATGCTTTTAAACTGTAGTTTTGGAGAAGACTCTTGAGAGTCCCTTGGACTGCAAGGAGATCAAACCAGTCAATCCTAAAGGAAATCAGTCCTGAATATTCACTGGAGGGATTGATGCTTAAGCTGAAGCTCTAATACCTGATGTGAAGAGCTGACTCATTAGAAAAGACCCTGATGCTGGGAAAGGTTGAAAGCAGGAGAAGAAGGGGACAACAGATGATTGGATGGCATCACTGACTCAGTGGAGATGAGTTTGTGCAAGCTCTGGGAGATGGTGAAGGACAGGGAAGCCTGGCATGCTGCAGTCCATGGGGTCGCAGAGAGTCAGACACAACTGAGCAACTGAATGACAACACATAGTAGATTCACAATATTGTATTAGTTTCAGGTGTACAGCAAAGCGATTCAGTTATATATCATATGTGTCTTTTTCTTTTTTTTCAGATTCTATTCCCTTATAGGTTATTCTAAAGTACTGAGTATAGTTCCTGGGAATCTGTATTAAAAAAACGCTTATTTATTTGACTGCTCCAGGTCTTAGTTGCAACACGTGGGATCTCTGATCTTCATAGGCAGGATCTTTTCAGTGTCGGCACATGGGATCCAGTTCCCTGACCAGGGATGGAAACTGGGCCTCCTGCAGCGGAAGCACAGAGTGTTAACCACTCGACCACCAGGGAAGTCCTATAATCTGTATTTTTAAATGTTTCCTCAAGTGATTCTGTTGCTCAGTCAGGCTTGGGAACCATCAGCCTAGTTTCTAAGCTCCCTGTGGTTCCAAGTAGCGACTGTGCTGTCTCTGTCTGTGTGTTCTCCACCCTCTGGGGCTACCCTGCACCCCAGCCTGAGCTGGATAGTGAAGCAAGGGATTAGGACATGCTGGTTGGAAGGAGGAATGTCAAACAGGAATCTTGCCATGTGCCTTGGGGCAATCACAAGCTTGCTGGGAACTGTTCCCACTTTTACTGGGATGAGGTACTTATCCTCATCCCATGGGAAGGGAAGATTCATGCCAAAGCGGTTAGATTCCCTTTCCAATTTCTCCTCAGACAATCCCAGACACATCTACCAAGGAACCTCATCTGTCCAGGCTTTGACTTTACCCACGCTTTGAAACAGCTGAGCATTTGGAGTTTGCTAGGGCCTGGAAAATCCCATGGACGGAGGAGCCTGGTGGGCTGCAGTCCATGGGATTGTGAAGATTCAGACATGACTGAGCGACTTCACTTTCACTTTTCACTTTCATGCATTGGAGAAGGAAATGGCAACCCACTCCAGTGTTCTTGCCTGGAGAATCCCAGGGATGGCAGAGCCTGGTGGGCTGCCGTTTATGGGGTCACCCAGAGTCGGACACGACTGAAGTGACTTAGCAGCAGCAGCAGCAGCAGGGCTGGGTGTGGGGAGGGGCAGCTAGACTTCTTCATTAGTTTCCCAAGGGGTGTGGTTTCCTGTGGCTGCTATGGGGGTGGTGGTGGGGGTCTCACAGGAAATGTGTGCTCTTTTTTTTTTTTTTTAAGAGTGATGGACATGGACCATAAGAGTGGCCTTTTATTTTTAAAAATTACTTTTTAAAAATTTTGGCTGTGCTGTGTGGCATGAGGGGGCATGAGGGATCCTAGTTCCGTGATCAGGAATTGAACCCGTGCCTCCTGCATGGGGAGCATGGAGTCTTGACCACTGGACCAGCAGGGAAGTCCCAGAGAGACCTTTGAAACAAGAACAACACGAGATGACCAAGAAATAAGGGTCAACAATAATAGGAAAGCTATTAGACTGGATAAAAAACATGTGTTTTATTTGTTAGAATCAGAACAAAAATCCAAAACTTACAAAAAGGATCGCCTGTAAAAGAAAAAAAATAAGTGCTCCTTTTACTTCACATCCACAGGTCCACCCCAGAGGCAACCACCACTCCACTTTCTTACAGAACCTTCCAGAGACAATCTAGGCCAGTCAGTGCAGGCAGGGGGAAGATAACTCCTGTTCTTCCATAAAAGGTAACATACTGTACATATTCTTCTGCCCCTTGATTTTTCCAGTTTTCCAGATCAGCAGAGTAATCACATTTAAAAAAAAATAATTAATGGTACTATATATATTTGTGTATTATTTACTCGGCTGTGTTGGGTCTTAGTTAGTAGTACGCGAGATCTTTGTTGCATCTTGCCGTATGTGGATTTCAGAGTGCTCCAGCATGTGGGATCTTAGATTTCTTAGCAGGGATCCAACTTGAGTTCCTTGCATTGCAGGGTGGATTCTTAACTGCTGGACCACAGGGAAGTCCCCCAGGAGCCACACGTTTTAAACCATTTTTAAACAGTTGCCGGTATTCCATATTCTGGACAGTTCCTTTAGTTAATCCTCCGTTAGCCATTTGGATCACTTCCCAACCTTTTGTTTTATAAGAGGTGTTTCAATACAGTAGTCCTGCAAGTATGCACTTCTATACTTAATCTGCAAGATAAATATCTGGGAATAGAATTTCTGTGTCAGAGGGCATGTGAATTTGTGGGGGGGGTATAGTGCATTTAAATAAAACGTTATACCATATCTTGCTGAATTCACGACATAAAATATAAGAATCATATATCTTATAAATAAATATATGATGATATTACCAAATCAAATATTTCCAAGCTGCTGTATACCGTGGTAAGAATTTTTAATTCTGATAGGGTCAAATTGCCTTCTTCAACGATCGTACCAATTTACACTCTCCCTGGAGATATACAAAAGTGTGTTAGCAAATGTTTTTTATCTTTGCTGATTTGATAGGTGAAGAAAAAAACTGCTATCTTCTTGTAGCCTAATTTGCATTTCTTTCATGAGTGAAGTTGAGCATTTTTTCACATGTCTGAGAGCCATTTGTTCTTCCTTGAAAACTGCTTATGTTCTTTACCTGCTAGTTTGGCACCTGGATTGTTGCTTTTTTCTCTTATGGATTTGGAGGAATCTTTACATATCAAGAAAACAACCCCTTTGCCTGGGACTAAGAAATGCCAGCTTGTTCTTTGCTTAGGGTATTTTTCCCCAAGGCAGAAATTCTTGACTTTTATGTAGTCAAAATCATTGGACTTTTCTTTATGACTTCTGGGTTTTGTATCACATTTTGAAAGGTCTTCCTACCTCCAAATTGGGCTTCCTAGGTGGCTCAGTGGTAAAGAACCCAGCTGCCAATGCAGGAGACATGAGTTTGGTCCCTGGATCGGGAAGATCCCCTGGAGAAGGGGATCCCACTCCAGTATCCTTCCCTGGGAAATCCCATGGACAGAAGAGCCTGGTGGGCTACGGTCCATGGGGTTGTAAGAGTCAGACACGACTTAGCAACTAAACAATAACAACCTCCAAATTAAGTTTTTTAATCTTTTAATATTATTTTTCTTTTTTTTTTTTAATGTTTAAGCCTTTGATGCACCTGACATTTATTTTACTATAAGGTGTGAGACAGAGATCCAACTTTTATTTCCACCTGTTCCATGGTATGTAATAAATAAATAATCCATTTCGTCCCCAGTGATTTGAAACACGATCTTCACCACATACCAAATTGCTGTTGCAATTTGTTTTCATTATAAAGTTTTTTTTTCTGTTCCATTGACCTGTTTGTGTTGTATTACCCACTGTAGCTTTATACTATTTTAAATATCCTATAGGTCTAAACCCCCTCACTACTCTGTTTTAGGTTTCTGCCTATTCTCGCCTGGTGATTTTTCTGTATAAACTTTAGAACAAGCTTCGCGGATTCCATAAAGGAAGGTGTCTTGGTGGTCGCGTGTGTGGGCAGGGCATGCTGCCCAGCAGAGAAGATGCAATGGTGTGGGACATTTATGGGTGACTCTTCTTTCCTCTCTCTCCCTTCACTGAGGAGGGCTTTCTGGAGGAAGAGGAGGTAAAGCAGGCAGAGGAGGACCAGGAGGAGAAGGAAAGGTGGAAGAGGAATCTCAGAGCAAGGGGAAAAAAGAGGCCTCCTGGCACTGCTTTCTGGGGATAAGAAAACAAGAGGAGGCTTCTTGGAAGAGGAGCTAAAATCAAAGCTACAGGGAGATTGGAAAGGAGTGGGTGGCTGAGGAGGTGGAGGCCAGCTGGGAGGCTCTTGCCTGGTCGGGGGTGGCCTGGAATTGATGAAATACATGGTTAGAGAGAGATGTTCAGCCTCTGAGTCACGGGGCAGGCCTTCAGTGAGCCAGCTGCCCAGGCTGCATGGAGGCGACGGGAAACGGAACGGGGAAGCAAGAAACCCCTGTGGCCCCTGCAGGCCCGTTGTCTCCCAGGGGCCCTGCCTCCCATTCCTACTGGTGACACAGGGTCCCTCCCTCTAGGGGAACTAGATGTGGGGCTTGGGCTTGACTGCTGTGAACAAGTGGGTGCATTTGCTCTTGGAGGGGAATCGGAAGCTGGATTTTGAGAACCTGTGATGGGGTTGTGAGTCCTGGGCTATGACAGAGGCACTTCGAGGGGGTGTTGCAGTTTTATTAGAAGCTGTGATTCTACAGACCAAAGTAGGCGGCAGGAGCTCAGTCCTGGGATGGCTGGTGCCGGGGAAAGAAGGGAGGCAGGGGGAATATGAGCTTGGGCTTCCCTCACAGCCTTGTCAGCTTCCAGGAAGGGGTTGGATGAGGAAGGAAATAAATGCATGGGTGGAAATGAGCCCAGAGTGCTCTCTCTCTGCTCAAGGCTTTGCTCACCCCCAACCGGGGGAACTCTCCCTCCAGGAAGACCTTCCTGGGTGAGGACCCTCTCGGCTCCCAGCAGCCTGGTCACTGCTGCAGACTTGCGCAATGAGCTGCTTTTGCCCTGCTGCAGTGGCCACCTTCAGAGTCCCTGTTCAAGGTGGCTGGGACCACCTCCTGCTGCTCTCCATCCTAAAGCCGACTCTTCTCTCTGCTCCCTTCTGGGCTGGGTTGGCCAGGGAGCAGAGGAGTACAATAAGATCCTTTCTCTTCTCAGCAGCTCAATCACAGAATGTCTTCAGATCCAACAGCCCCCTGCCCCCGAAACACTGACGCCCAGAGGAGGCACATGAGAGTCCTGTAGCCACACAACCAATGGAATCATTGTTGATGTGGCCAGAATCCAGGCTGCTGGTTTCTAGCTGCAGGTCTCCCACCTACTCTGGGCCCCCCACCCAGGAGCCCATCCTGGAGGAATCTACCTGCACTAGGCATGGGGGGGGGGTGGTCTTCCTTCTAGAGGGAGGGACAACTTGGTTTTAAAAAGCTCAGGGTTCTGGGACTTCCCTGGCAGGCCAGCGGTTGACTCTGTGCTTCCAGTGCGGGATGCATGGGTTCAAACCCTGGTTGGGGAACTAAGATCCCACATACTGCAAGGCAAAACAAAAGTTTAGGGTTCAGTGTTTTGAGGGGCTGTGCTTATTTTCAGTTAGAATGGATAGAATATTTGTTTGCAATTTGCTTTTTTAATGCAAAATACATGCCCTGGATATGAGGCCAACAATACAAACCTGTAGGGAGCAGGTGGGGTTTGCTGCTGCTGCTGCTGCTAAGTCACGTCAGCCGTGTCCGACTCTGTGTGACCCCATAGACGGCAGCCCACCAGGCTCCCCTGTCCCTGGGATTCTCCAGGCAAGAACACTGGAGTGGGTTGCCATTTCCTTCTCCAATGCATGAAAGTGAAAAGTGAAAGTGAAGTCACTCAGTCATGTCTGACTCCTCGCGACCCCATGGACTGCAGCCCACCAGGCTCCTCCATCCATGGGATTTCCCAGGCAAGAGTACTGGAGTGGGTTGCCATTGCCCTCTCTGGTGGGGTTTAGTAGAACATAAGTTCTTGCTGACGAGCTGAGATTTAAGCTCCATCTGGAAATCACTTCCTCCCTCTCGGCCTCAGTTTCCCCCTGTGTAAATGGAGGGGATTAGATTAAGGAGTCTCTCAAGGCCCTTCCAGCTCTGATGTGCTCTGATTTTCTGAAAGGGCTATAGTCCCATGACACTGGGTCTCAAGCCCTCCAGTGGGGACAGAGGTGAAGCACTCAGAGTCTTTTCCCAGGGACGAGGGTTGGCATGATTTGCATGGAACACTGTCAGGCCTTCCTAGGGGGCAACTCCTGCACCTTCTGCTCAGCAGCTCATGGGAGTGGGGCTTACTGTCTACTCAACAGGCACATCACACACAACTCAGTTTTAGAAGCAACATAGCAGCTGATGAGGTTCCCAGGGACCAGGCGTGAGGCACAGTCCAATAGAGGGGGACAGCCCAGGATGGACACTGCCAGTGAGCAGAAATACTCCTCACTGCCAGGCCAGGCCAGGTGGGTACCTCCTGCCCCCAGTACTTCCCTCCATCAGTGTAGCATGGGGTGCCCCAGAAAGAGCATTTGCCCTTGCAACTCCTCAGAGGGAAAAATATGCTTCATGACAGAAACGTGAGCATTGTCAGAAGGACATTCAATCAGTTATGTAAGCTTTGAAACAAAAGCCAAATTTCCCGTTGTAATGATTGCCGGGAGAAATATCAATAACCTCAGATATGCAGATGACACCGCCCTTATGGCAGAAAGTGAAGAGGAACTCAAAAGCCTCTTGATGAAAGTGAAAGAGGAGAGTGAAAAAGTTGGCTTAAAGCTCAACATCCAGAAAATGAAGATCATGGCATCCTGTCCCATCACTTCATGGGAAATAGATGGGGAAACAGTGGAAACAGTGTCAGACTTTATTTTTTGGGGCTCCAAAATCACTGCAGATGGTGATTGCAGCCATGAAATTAAAAGACGCTTACTCCTTGGAAGAAAAGTTATGACCAACCTAGACAGTATATTCAAAAGCAGAGACATTACTTTGCCAACAAAGATCCGTCTAGTGAAGGCTATGGTTTTTCCCGTGGTCATATATGGATGTGAGAGTTGGACTGTGAAGAAGGCTGAGCACCGAAGAAATTGATGCTTTTGAACTGTGGTGTTGGAGAAGACTCTTGAGAGTCTCTTGGACTGCAAGGAGATCCAAGCAGTCCATTCTGAAGGAGACCAACCCTGGGATTTCTTTGGAAGGAATGATGCTAAAGCTGAAGCTGCAGTACTTTGTCCACCTCATGCGAAGAGTTGACTCATTGGAAAAGACTCTGATGCTGGAGGGATTGGGGGCAGGAGGAGAAGGGGACGACAGAGGATGAGATGGCTGGATGGCATCACCGCCTTGATGGACGTGAGTCTGAGTGAACTCCGGGAGTTGGTGATGGACAGGGAGGCCTGGTGTGCTGCGATTCACGGGGTCGCAAAGAGTCAGACACGACTGAGCGACTGAACTGAACTGAACTGAATGAAATTGTGTAAAAAAGAATTCAAGGAAAACCCAAACTAAGAAAAACCATGAACTCTGCAGCATAAACAAACATGAAAGCATTTGTTATAGCATCTCTGCCAGAACTTGCAGCTGCCTGCATGAACTTTGGTTCATGTTAAAGTATTGCAGAACTTTGCATCACTCAGCACACACATTTCTGATTCTCCCTCAATTGTTTGCAGCAGTAATGGGCTGTTTTTGCCTGGGTATATTAGTTAGGATAAGGTAGGCTGCTGTAACGAAGAGACCCAATAATAACTCAGAAGATAGTAGTTTAATTCTCTCTCCTGTGATGAGGTGAACATTCCAGATCAGTGGGCAGCTCTAGTCACACAGTGTATGGGACCCCGGATTCCTTCTGTGGTGTGCCTCTGTTGTCCCATAAGCTTCGGGTTAAAAACTGAGGCTCAGTTTCCTGGAAACACCTGCGTCTTAAGGCTCCATCTTGGAACTGAACCCCTCTCTTGGCTCACATTCTATTGATGAAAACTCAGCCCCAAGGTCACACCTAACTGTAAGAGAATCTGGTTATGGTGGTTCCTAGCTAGGCTCTCATGTGTTCAATTACAACTTTTTTACCAAGGAAGAAGGGGATATACAATTCAATGGATCACAGATAGGTTTTTGATATCTGAAACTGATGTCAAGCTAAACTTTTTTCTGCCTCTGACAGTCCTCTTCATGTCAAGTTCTGCCTTTCGAATCATCTGTCCGCTTATCACTGTCCTTCCCACTTCCTGGCTCTTGTTTCTCCTTCTTCTCCTCATCCTCACCACACCTCTCCCCCTCAGTCTTTCCTCACTTGATACAGAACCAGAATAAGTAGGATGGAGCTCCAGGTACCAAGGGTCAGATTGCACAACCATGCTCCAGATGATCAGAGCTAAGGATGCTAGTGTACCTCCCTGCCTCCACTTGCCCACAGCCACTTCACCTGTGATGAGCCATCCCTGATGCAAAAGGCCCTTGAGGATGCATTTGAGAAACAGGTAGACCATATGAGAAATAAGTACTGATTTTGTGGCAGGAGACCTGAATTTCATGTCCTGATTCTGCCAGTTCTAATAGTGGGGTCTTAAGTAGGTCTCCCGGCCTCTGCTCTGAATCTTTATATATATATTAAAAAAAGGTAGGCAAATGCAACTTCACCTGCATACGCCAAAGAGGTTTTGTGAGCCTCACACAAAATCATATTTGGGTGAGAGCTTGATATCTTTTAAAGTATATTTCTTTACGTAAATTAAACATGCTTCTTTATAGTCTGAATTTGACAATTCCAGCATCTGAGGTCCTCTGGACATCTAGTCTGCTGTGTGTTTTATCTGTTGATTTTCACTTGCACCAGCTTATTTTCTCATGTATTTTTATAATTGCAGGTTGTGAGCTCATGTTCACCTGGGCTTTCCTTATCTGTGGGAATCCTGGGAGGCCTAGGTTAAGAGTGTCATTTCCAAAGAGGATCAGTATTAGCATCCCCAAGGTGCTACTAATCTGGTCCCAGTAAATTACTTGGTTTGGGGCTGTCCAAATCACATAACCAGCGTACATGTAAACCTCAACCAGCAGAGGAGAGGAGTTCCTATTTTAAACTCTCGGAAGAGACTAATTTTTTTAAACTCAGACCCCAGGCCAAGACGGATGTGCTTCCTTCAGTCTGTCCTCACTGAGGGGCCACCTTTTCACTCCAGATTTAGCCCTTCAAGGATCTAGGTTTTATGTTAGGATCTCAATTAAAATTTCCCACCTTGCTTGGGTCCTCATGTGGATTTAAAACTCAAGACCCTATGTCAAGGAGTTGGGCTAATGCCCTGGGGGAAGCTGCCACCTTCAATGCCATCTGAGTGTTCTTACTTCCTATTCTGTCTTCATTGAGGCCTTTGAGGAATGCCCTCACCTGCCTGTGAATTCAACGCTTCATTGACACAGTGTCTGTGGTATTTTGTCCCACACAGACTTGCTGTGCAGTGGGATGGTTTTTAGGATGGCCAGAAGATTTCCCTGGTGGATCAGACGGTAAAGAATCTGCCTGCCATGCAGGAGACCTGGGTTCGATTCCTGGGTCGAGAAGACCCCCTGGAGGAGGGAATGGCAACCCACTCCCAGTATGCTTGCCTGGAGAATCCCATGGACAGAGGAGCCCTGGTGGGCTACAGCCCATGGACTCACAAACAGTCAGACACAACTGAGCAGATAACGCTTTCACTTTCTAGAGGACTCTGAAATGCCACATCGTTCACCGTTTTTTTAAGCAATCCCTTCTCCTTTGCTCTTTCCCTTTTTATCTCTCGTCTTGCCTCTAGTCTCTGGCCCGTTCTGCCCACACTGCAGGCACGCTTGTCTGCTAGATCGCCATGGTTAGCTTTGCATGTCCTAAGGGGACATTTTGGCAGGTTGTCTTCAGTGCTCCTGGTTGACTCTCCCCAGCTCCTTAATGTGGCCAGTGAACAACCCAAGACACTCCACTGCCCCCATCAGTGCCCTCCAGCTTTATCTTCTGCGCAGACTTGTCAGAATCTCTCTTTATTCACCCAGAGCTCTTTAGCCCATCACTATTCAACATGTCAAAATGCACTCTGCCAGGAGCAGGTTTTGGCTAGAGCTTTTTATAATCTGTTTGGAGCTTTCCTCCTTTGAATCTCTGTGAACATTATCTATCAGAAAAACTCAAAAGTCTTGAGCCTCAGAGCCCCACACATCAACACCAAGCCTTCAGTCCTAGCTCATCTCATGGGCAAGGTCCTAGGTTGTGAGCTCCAACTATGGGTTCAGAGGGGCCAGAACTTGGCCAACTTCTCATCCCCAGAATGGAGTCAAGGAATGTAAGTGAATTCTGGCATGGGAGAGCCAGGCAAACTCCCAGAGAGGGAAAGAGAATCTTTAGCCCACATGTGAGGGTCATTTTCCTTCTGGTTGGCAGCCCTCTCCCCAAGACTGGGCCCCAAGACCCACAGTCAAGCAGGCTTCCAGGAGGATTTGCTGAAGCTGTTACCCCAGGGGGAACTGACAAGAACTTGGGAACATGCCGCCTCTCTCAGGGGACTTTGCATGGTAATAGGAGGCTAAGCCTTACACCAGGGGACAGGATCCCAGACTTCCAGGACAAGGAAAGCCAAACAGTGGGGGTCAGGGACCCTCTTCCCAAGGCTACTAGAACTAGACCTACAGGATTCTGGATGCTTTACTGCAGTCACTGTGCCCCAGCACTTCACTTCATAGGCAATATCTCTGCATTTAAAGCTCATATGAACAGATGACATTATCATCATTTTATAGGAAACCAAGACTGAGTGAGGTCACAACGGTCCCATCACTTCCTGACTTCCTCTAAAACCTGGCCCCCACCTTCCGTGCTGAGCTGTTTCCAGGAGGCCGAAAGATGGCTGGGCAGGTTGGCTCCTGCAACCGTGCAGGTAACAGCTGACATCCGTGCACCAGCCTTTAGGAGGCAGCAGACACAGGGGTGAAGCTCCAGGGCTCTGGCATCAGAGCAGTTGAGTTCGGATGCCAGCTGAAGCTCTGAACTAGCCGAGTGACGTGGGTAAGTTTTACTCCAGCTCCTCCCTAGCCTCTCCCTGCCAGTAACCAGAGTGAGCCTTTGAAACACAAACTAGATCATTTGACTCCTCTGGTCTCAACCTTCCAACAGCTTCTCATCACTTTTATTTTATTTATTTATTTATTTTTTTTCATCACTTTTAAAATAAAATCCAAGCACTTCCCCAGGGCTCATGGCAAAGGCCTCCAGAGCTCACTGAAGCCTCCATCCTTCCATTATCCTAGACTCAGCACTGCAGCCTTCCTCAGCCTCGTGTCATGGTGAGGACATACGACTGCTTTTTGCTAATAGAAATCAAGTGGAGGTGACACGTGTACCTTTTGGCTGAGGCATTTGAGAGGGGTGTGCCCTCTCTCCACTTTCCCCATCTGCCAGCTGGATGTAGGGTATCTGGTGGGGTGTCTGAGGAGTTGACAGAGCCCCCAGATGTGAGGTGCCTGGGTTCCTGGGTGTGTGGAACAAGTGCCATCTACCCAGACTCTAAAGATGCTGAGTTGTTACAGAAGCCAAAAAATGAACCTTTATTTTTTTTATACCATTAAAACTTGGGCGAGGGACTTTCCTGGCAGTTCAGTGCTTAAGACTTGGCCTTCTGCTGCAGGGGGTGTGGGTTCAATACCTGGTTGGAGAGCTAAGATCCCACATGTCTTGGGGCCAAAAAACAAACAAACAGAAGCAGTATTGTTACAAATTCATTAAAGACTTTAAAAATGGTCCGCATCAAAAAATCTTTATTAAAAGTTGGGTGACTGTCTTATAGCAGCTGGCTAACCCTGACTCTGTACATCCCATCCCCTTCCACCCTCTGCACTTCCCTCCCTCTTCCTGACTCTATCCTAGCCATCAGCCTTCCTGCCACTCCTCAGAGAATCCAAGATCACTCCCACTGTGAATGACATGCACATACTGCTATATTTAAAATGGATAACCAACAAGGACATACTGTATGGAACACAGAACTCTGCTCAATGTGATGCGGCAGCCTGGATGGGAGAGGAATTTGGGGGAGAATAGATACATGTATATGGATGGCTGAGTCCCTTTGCCTTTGTTACCCATTGCTCCATTCTCCTGGAATGTTCTCCCAAAGCTTTGCATGATATCTTTCTCCAGATTTCTGATCAAATATTACTTCCTCAGCACGAGAACACCTGGCTACCCTTTTAAAGCAGTTCTGCCATCACTCCCCATCTCCTGACTGCTCTATTTTTCTCCAGAGCAGTTATCATCACTTGACATTTATTATCTAGCCCCTCCTGTGCCTGTCTATCCCTGGTGCCTAGAACAGCAACCGGCGCATCATAATGACTTGGTCAATAGTCTTTGAATGAGTGGGGCTTCCCTGGTGGCTCAGATGGTAAAGAATCTGCTTGCAATGCAGAAGACGCAGGTTTGATCCCTGGGTCTGGAAGATCCCCTGGAGAAGGAAATGGCAACCCACTCCAGTATTCTTGCCTGGAGAATTCCATGGACAGAGAAGATTGGTGGGCTATGGTCCATGGAGTCGCAAAGAGTTGGACATGACTGAGCAACTAACCCTTTCACTTTGAATGGATAAATGGATTTGCTTCTCTCTGACTCTTTATCTATTTCACTCTCCATTTTCTTGTCCATAGGATGAGGGTTGCGTGTTGAGATTGCTAGGAGACGATGCAGGTTAAGTGTGTGGCACAGAATCTGTGCACAGACGCCCCAGGAAGTGCAGTTTCTGGTGTCCTTAGGGATCAAGAAGGTGGAGGCTGCAGATAGAAAGATTTGAATGGTGTAATGGCGGCAGGAGACCCAATTCCTCCTTGACTTTCAAATTGTTACTCAGGCCCACCCACACCCCTGTCTTGTCCCCTCCCCACCTCTGCGTGGCTAGCAGAGGTCTGGAGCCTCGAGGTGGGGATGGAGAATCCAGATAGACCCAGTGCAAGGAGACCCAGACCCGTACTGGGGGCTACCTGGAGTAGGGCCGAGGAGGGCTCTTTAGGCAGAAAGGTTCCTGTCCTTGCCCTCCCAAGAGAGAGGGAGTGGGGCTGAGCCAGCAAGCTTGGGATCCTTGGGCTGGCTGCCAGCTGCCACTGCTGACAGGCATGTGGGGATTCACCAGTACAGGTAATTGAACTAATGGAGTAAGCGGACGGGAAGAAGGAGGTTTAGGCTGCCCTTTAGGCGATAAGCCACGGAGTTGCCATCTGAGCAGCTGTAGCCACAGGTGGAAGGAATTCACTTGCCAGCCTTCCCAGCCTGCAATGATGAGACCCAGGCCTCTTGCATTTGTGGCCTGAGGGAGATGACAACTTCAAGGTTACCCCCTGGTTGTTGGAGATGGAGATGGGCTTTCAAAGAGAGAATAGCACACATGAAGGCATGGAGTCATGAAATAACAGAATAATGGAGTGTTTGCTGGTTAGGATGGCAGGAGGGAGGCAGCACTGGTGGCCCCAGGATGGGGCAATATCACCACCTTGATGATAACTTGACAATATTAACTTTTCTAATCCAAGAATATGAGATATGTCTTTCCATTTATTTAGTAACATTTTACTATCATAACTGCTATTTACTATTGTGTTTCTATAAACATATGAAAATGTGAACTTTACATTCTTTTTTAAACTTTTTATTTTATATTGGAATACAGTTGATTAACAATGTGTTATTTTCTGGTATACAGCAAAATGATCTACTTATGCATGTATCTATTCTTTTTAAAATTATTTCCCCATTTAGGTTGCTACATAATGTTGAACAGAGTTCTCTGTGCTATAGACTAGGCTTTTGTTGGTTGAAAGTGAAAGTGTTAGTCGCTCAGTCGTGCCTGACTCCTTGTGACCCCATGGACTGGAGCCCGCCAGGCTCCTCAGTCCATGGAATTCTGCAGGCAAGAATACTGGAGTGGGTTGCCATTTCCTTCTCCAGGGGATCGTCCCAACCCAGGGATTGAACTCGGATCTCCTGCATTGCAGGCAGATTCTTTACCCTCTGAAATACAGCAGCTGTGCATGGGTGGATGATATCATTGACACAATGGAAATGAGTTTGAGCAAACTCTGGGAAATGGTGAAGGACAGGGAAGGCTGGTGTGCTGCTGAAGTTGCAGTCAGACATGACTGAGGGACTGAACAACAAAAGGATGGTGGGTGGAATCAGGAGCTGACCTCAGAAAAGCCACGACCAAGAGCCAGGAGACCTGCCTTTTAAATCCCAGGCCTGCCACGACCCTGGATCCTTGAGCAGGTCATTTATTTCCTCTGTGCCTCAGTTTCCTTATCTGTTGAACTGAAGATGAGATGAGGGGGAGAAACAGTGGAGGCCTGTGCAGTTTGAAAATTGCAAGGTGTTTGGCAATTATTTGGACTGAGAGAGAGACAGCTGAGAAATTCTCCCAGGGCAGCTGAGATGGGAGGCCGAAGGGTCAACCCTGAAATGACTGCTGAGAAGTGAGAAAGGAAACCCCAAAATGGGCTGTAGGAGGGAGGTGAAGAGAGGGGAAGAGAGAATGGTTCCAGCTAGAGACAAGATATGGCCAGTGAACACGATTTTGAGGTCTCAAGGCAGAGTCAGTCCAGCTACTTTCTGTGCAAGTGGTAAGAGTGCAGACTATGTCCCTGTGGCTGTCAGCAGGCTGTGCACCAGCACTCTCTTGTCTCACCATCTAGGTACAAGGCTGGACTGTGTCCTCCATGCCTTTGAAGCTCTGCATGGTCATGTGACTGACTTTGGCCAATGACGTGTGCGTGAAAATGATAGCATCGCTTCCTGGTGGAAGTCTGAAGAGCCAGTATGATTCGCCACAAAGGCGAACTCCATCAGTGCCCACCCATATTCCTTGGCTCTTTCGGGGCCAACTTTCACCTGCAGGGTCAGCATCTCAGTGCCTGAGCGCTTTCTCTATTCCAGGAAAAACAACCTACCTGCCTTCTCAGCAGGTCTGAGTGCTTAGGAAATTACACACCAGGAGAGGGAAATGGCAACCCACTTCAGTATTCTTGCCTGGAGAATCCCACGGATGAAGGAGCCTGGTAGGCTAGAGTCCATGGGGTCGCAGAGAGTGGGACAGAACTGAACTTCACTTTCACTTTCACTTTTTCAGCCCCATCAGTCTCCATCAATGACTGGGGAGCTGAGATGTAAATACCCCAGTTCTCTCAGCCCGCAGGTGGTCTCACCCTTAGTGTGCAGGTTCCTCACCACATTTCTGGGATTTTCTTTCGGGATTGAGCTCATTCACCCGTTGCCTTCCTTTCCCTGTTGCATTTTCCCACTCCACACCAGCGTTCCTTGCGCCTCCTTAATAAACTCTTGGTATGCACATCTTTGTTTCTGGGTCCATTTCTAGAAGGCCATGTTCCCCTTTCCTGCCGTCATGACAACCCACTGACCGACCAACTGGCAGATTCCCAGAGGATGGCTGCTCTGTCATCCCAGGCCTTGGGGTGCCAATAACTAGAAGTGGAGCCCCCACTGGACGGACTGTGGACAGAGAGCAGGAGTAAGAAACCCAGGGGCCACTCTTGTGCCTCTCACCTGCTATTCTCTCAGGTAAAAAGTTCGACATCCTGGCAGAAAGAATCTGGCTGGCTAGCTCCAGTCAGGTGTCCTCCTTTGCTTCAGTTAGCTAAAGCCAGGAGTGAGGAGGAGGCTGGGAGCACTCTGGAGCCAGGCCTGAGGGTGGTCAGTTCCTGGAGGATGGGCAGGTGTGAAGTGCCTACCATTGGCCACACCTCCTCTCAGAAAGTCCTGCACTTCATTTTTCCAGAGAGCAGGGGTCTGTGTCACTTCATTCAACCTTCATGGAGGTTTTAATTGATGAATCACGGGCACCAAGTGCCATGAAGATGGGGGAGTCCACCAACCACAGCAACACAGGAGCCTGGGGAGAACCTGGCTACAGTGAGACCCACCACTGTCAGCTCCATATCTTGATCTCTTCCTCCAGCCAGGGGAGGCTAGCATTGAGCCAGCCAGCACAATCATGTGTGGACAGAAAGTGCAGGAAGGTATCTTCATCTGCTCCCCAAGTTCCTATAGAAGGTGTCAGGTTTATCAGAAATTCCAGAGCTGGATTTTATTGACTCGCCAAATTGGGATTCTGTCAGTGGAGGGAATTCCCTGGTGGTCCAGTGTTTAGGACACTGCTCCTTCACTGCTGAGGACACAGGTTCAGTCCCTGGCGGGGGAACCAAGATCCTGCAAACTGCAGCAGGGCCAAAAATGTAAGTTGATACAGCCCCTATGGAGAACAGTATGAAGATTATTTAAGAAACTAAGAATAAAACTACATATGACTCAGCAATCCCACTACTAGGCATACACCCTGAGAAAACCATAATTGAAAAAGACAAACATACCCCAATGTTCATTGCAGCACTATTTACAATAGCTAGGACATGGAAGCAACCTAGATGTCCATTGACAGATGAATGGATAAAGAAGTTGTGGTACATATGTACAATGGAATATTACTCAGCCATAAAAAGGAACACATTTGAGTCAATTCTAGTGAGGTAGATGAACCTAGATCCTGTTAAACGGAGTGAAGTAAGTCAGAAAGAGAAAAACAATGTTTGTATATTAACGCATACATATGCAAACTAGAAAAATGGTTCTGATGAACCCATCTGCAGGGCGTGACTAGAGGTGCAGACATAGAGAACAGACTTTGGACACAGCAGGGGAAGGAGAGGGAGGGGCAAATTAAGACAGTGGCATTGACGTATATACACTGCCACGTCTAGAAGGGTCAGCGGGGAGCTACCGTATGGGCACAGGGAACGCGACCCAGTGCTCCGTGACAACCTAGAAGGGTGGGATGGTGTGAGGGAGAGGTCGAGGAAGGAGGGGGCACGTGTGTGTACTTGCGGCTGATTCGCATTGTATGGCAAAGCCAACACAATATCGTAAAGCAGTTATTCTCCAATTAAAAGCAAAAGATTCTCTCAGTGGAGTTTCTCTTAGAGAGGGACGCCTGCCCTGTGACTCAGCTGTGGAGCTGCCCGCGGGGTTCCCTCCGCTCGGTCTCTCCCCTCCTCTCCCTGGGGGCTCCCTCTGGGCGCCTCTGGGCCAAATTATCCTCCGGCTTTTGAGGGCAGCCTGACCAGAGGCTCTGCTGTTATTTTCGCTCCTGTTCTCATAACAGTCCCTGTGGAAGGAAAGAGAAATGTCACCTAGATAAAGACACAGACCACGAAGAAGAAAAAACAAACCAAAGGGTGACATTTGGGGAAGTATAGACAAGGATGGGTTGCGCAGGGCTGAGCTTGAGGGGAGGGAGAAGGTCAGAGCCTGGGGGAGCAGGGACGTCAGACCACTGACAGGGTGACAGCAGATTCTAGCCCTGGGTTCCTCTTTCATAATGATCAGAGGTCGCTCCTGGAGCTCTGCCAGAGCACTTGCTCTGTGCTAAGAAACTTACATTCGTTTAATCCACATGACGACCCTAGGATGATGTTATTTTCACTTAATGGAAGATAGGGAAAATGAGACTCCAGGAGGTAAACGAACTTTCCCAGGGCCCCATATTCAGGCTGGACACTATCTGACGACTCTTTGCAACCCCATGGACTGTAGCCTGCCAGGCTCCTCTGTCCATGGGATTCTCCAGGAAAGAATACTGGAGTGGGTAGCCATTCCCTTCTTCAGGGGATCTTCCCAATTTGGGATTGAGCCTGTGTCTCCTGCATTACAGGCAGATTCTTTACCATCTGAGCCACCAGAGAAGCCCAATCTGGTATCCATCTGACACCAAATACTACCCACTAAGGCGTGCTGGGCTATCAGGACCCCCCTGGTTTTGTGGTTCAGAGTAACCAAGATGTCTGAGATAGTAAAAAAAAAAAAGCTTAATCCAAGCAAGTGAGACTTGCTTAGATAGTGATCCTGGTAATCACGGAGAATAGGATGGCAAACTGGAAAGAAACTAGCTTGGAAGTCAGAAAAAACTGATTACCAGTCTGGCATTGCCTCTTCTTATACTGTGTTACCTTGAGCAAACTGCTTTACTTTTGTGAGCCTCAGGTTTTTGTTTTTGTTTTTTTTTTTTTTTGTCTGTAAATGGATTAATAATATCTATCAGGCTCAGCTCAGATATTCAGTAAATGGGAAGGCTGTCCCTACGTTATGGCTTCCTCAGCACCTTCTTCTCCAGAGTGCATGCTTTCTGAGCCTCAGTGTGGCTCCTGGTAACTTTTTTGTTAGAGTTCATTGCCTGGAAGAGAACTCTCTGATGCGAAGCCACCTACACACCACACAAGCCACGCACTCCCCTCAGTATAGACCCAGCTTTGCTCCAGCTTCTGGAAAAGGGGAGGAAGGGCACTTAACAGCTCAAGTAGCCCAACCACTGGCTGGGTAGGGAATGTAGCCAGCTTCAGGGGCAACTAGAACCAGGGCCTCTGGGGCCACCAGCCTCATTCCTACTGTCTACCTCTGAACCTGTGGGTATCTCCTCCTGCTCATTTCCATCTCCTCGATTTCTTTTCCCATGCTGCTGTTCCAAGGCCTAATATTTCACTGAGGACAAAACGCTTCTCTCCAATTCCAAACACACAAACAAGGAAGGAGTCTAACTGGCCATCACCTCTCAACCAATCATTGAGACCCAGAAGTAGAAAATTCCCATGAATGGCCAGGCTTGGATCAGGTGATCACACCTCGGCCAATCATTTTTAGCAAGATGGCCACTCCCCTCCAGATCCCATACCTAGAGCAGGAACGGACAATGCTTGGTCAAAAAAAAAAAAAAAAAGGATGATGGTTCTGGGTAAATTAATAAATATATTTTATTTTGTAAAATCCCAGTTCTCTCTGCTGCTAATCACTCCCATCCAATACGGACGTACCACTATATGAAATTTACATTCTGCCACCTCCTGTCTCCTAGCCTCATGCTTAGGCCTCTGCTTTCAGCTCGCTGGGCACAGCCAGCCTTATGAATCAGCCTAGCGGACAAGCCTAATGGGCTTTCCTGAGTCCTCCCTTTCTTCCAACTGTCTTCAATGTCGTCCCTCTTTTGTTTGCTGCATCAGCAGTTTCACCATTGGAGATTTGCTTTTTAGCTTAAAAGGGCTTGTTCCCATTAAAATGCACATTTTCTTGTGAGCAGGCACTGACCATGTGAACAATTATCTGTGATTTAGTACTAGAGGCTTTATTCCCTTTTCCCCATTTGGAAAAGGGGAAAGGAGGGAGAGGACTTGCCTTAGGCTGTTTTGGGGAAAAGAAGAGACTGGATGCGGAATGAGGAGGTAGATCGTTCTCCTGATTCAACGAGTCCATCCTTGGTCAGTCCAGGTGCCTGTCTAGACGCCTTGGCCATTCTTATTTCATCTAGGAAAAGCAGCAGCTGTTTTTCCTTTTTCTCCCTTTCCCAAGTTTAAATTTACTTAAATTTAAATTTTGAGATAATCATAGCTTCCCATGCAGTTGTAAGAATGAATACAGAGAAATCCCATGTGCCCTTTATCCAGCTCCCTCCATGGTGATATCTTACAGAACCATATTAGGATATCACAGCCAGGATACTGACATTGCTATAGTCAAGACACTGAGCATCTCCATTACCACGAGGACCCTCATGTTGTCATTTCATAACCACACCGACATCCCTTTCCGCCCTCGTCTCTCTTTAATGGGTGGCAACCACTGTTTTCATCTCTCTAATGTTATATAAATGGAATCATATAGTGTGTAACCTTTGAGGATTGTTTTTTTTCATTGAGCATATTTCTCTAAAGATTCATTCAGGTTGTGTGTGTATCAATAATTCATTCATTTTTGTTGCTTAGTATTTCCTGATAGGATATGCCACAGTTTATTTAACCGTTCCCCTGTGAGGGACAACAGGGTGGTTTCCAGTTTGGGCTTCTTATAATTAAAGTTACTATGAACAACTGTGTATGGATTTTTGTGTGACTATGTCTTCATTTCTCTATGCAAAGAAGCTGGGACGAATTACTCCACAATGATTAAAAAATTACATATGTATAATATATAATTTATATTGGATGTGTAATTTAATTATTCAATTATGTTGGAAGAATTTTAGATTTACAGAAAAGTTGCAAAGATAATGCCAATAGTCTCCTTATGCTCCTCATTCAATTTCCCCTAATATCAATACTGTCCATTACTATGGTACATTGTCAGAGCAAAGAAATGACATTGGTACACTGCTGTTAACTAAACTCCAGATTTTATCAGGTTTTCCACTAATATCCTTCCTTCTGTCCAGGACCCAATCTTGGATCCCACACCGGATTTAGTCATAGTTTAGTTTTATGGTTTTTACTATGGCCTCAGGCATGTGGCGGAAAGCTACCATGGAAGCGAGGAGGGGAAGTGAGAGAGCCTTAAAAAAAAAAAAAAACTACGGTATAATTTACATCCGATAAAATTTAGGCTGGGCTTCCCTGGTGGCTCAGTGGTAAGGAGAAAAAAAAAAAAAAACTCTCCTGCCAATGCAGGAGACACGGGTTCAACCCCTGGATCAAGAAGACCCCCCTGGAGAAGGAAATGGCAACCCACTCCAGTATTCCTGCATGGACAGAGGAGCCTGGCGGGCTGCAGTCCATGGGGGTCACAAAAGAATTGGACACGAGTTAGCAACTAAACAACAACAACAAAATTCAGCCTTTATAGTGTACGTGTCTTTGAATCCTGGTAAATGCACATAGAACTTCCCTGGTGATCCAGTGGTTAGGAACCCATCTGTCAATACAGAGGATACTTCAATCCCTGGTCCAGGACGGTTCCATATCCTGTGAGGCAACTAAGCCTATGAGCTGCAACTACTGAGCCCAAGCACGGCAAAAGGAGAAGCCGCTGTGGTGAGAAGTCCGCATGCCTCAGCTAGAGAGTAGCCCCTACTCTCTGCAACTAGAGCAACCCCATGCACAGCAACAAAGACCCAGCGCAGCCAAAAATAAACTTTAAAAAATTTTTGATAAATGCACACAGTCACATAATCGCCACCACAATCATGACACAGAACATTTCCACTTCTCCTCACAATTCCTGCCTTCACCTTGGTAGTCAATCCCTCCTCCATCTTCAGCCCAGGCAAGCGTGGATCCATCCCTACAGTTTTGCCTTTTCCAGAAAGCCATATAAATAGAATCGCATGACATGTGCTTTTTTGGGATCTGGCTTCTTTCATCTAGTAAGATGCATTTGAGATTCATCCATGTTGTTGCATGAATCAAGACTTCATTTCTTTTTATTGCTGAATATGGATAGTCCAGGGTTTCCCTGGTGGCTCAGTGGTAAAAGAATCGGCCTGCAATGCAGGAGCCACAGGACATGTGGGTTCCATCCTTGGGTCAGGAAGATCCTCTGGAGGAGGGCATGGCACCCACTCCAGTGTTCTTGACTGGAGAATCTCATGGACTGGCAGGCTACAGTCCATAAAGTTGCAAAGAGGCAGACAGGACTGAAACGACTTAGCACGCATGGGTAGCCCATTGTATGGTAATACCAGTTTGTTTATCCATTTACCAGTTGAAAGACATTTGGTAGGGCTTTTTGATTATTTGAATAATGTCACTATAAACATTCACGCACAGGTTTTTATATCTACATAGTTTTCATTTCTCTTGGATAAATACCTATGAGTTGGTTCAGTGTGTTGAATGGTGCGTGTCTGTTTAACTTCATAAGAAACTGACAAATTGTTTTCAAAAGTGACTCTACTATTTTCAGTTCAGTTCAGTTGCTCAGTTGTGTCTGACTCTTTGTGACCCCATGGACTGCAGCACGCCAGGCTTTCCTGTCCATCACCAACTCCTGGAGCTTGCTCAAACTCATGTCCATTGAGTCGGTGATACTATCCAACCATCTCATCCTCTGTCATCCCCTTCTCCTGCCCTCAATCTTTCCCATTTTGGATCCCTTCAAAACAATGCATGTGAGTTCTAGTTGGTCCACTCAGCCAGGCCTTGGTATTGTCAGGTTATTATTATTATTGTTGGTATTTTAGCCATTCTTTTCTTTTTCTGTGTGAATCTCAGAATTTCCTGCCTTGGCAGGGAGATTCTTTACCACTGGTGCCATGTGTGAAGCCGTGAGTTTCAAAATTTTATAGCCCTTCTTTCTGGTCTGCTGCCTGCTCTCTCCCCCTTCCCTACATGGGTCCCACTGAGGAACATGTGTGGTCACAATGCAGAGAAACAGAAGGACTAGGTCTCAGAATTCCCCTGGACACCAGAAAGTTCAGGACTGCAAGGTTTTTTTGTTTTGGCCATCCCTAGAGCATGTGGGATCTTAGTTCTCCAACCAAGGATCAAACCCCTGCATTGAAAGCACAGAGTCTTAACCACTGGGCCACCAGGACTGCAGTTTTTAGGAAGGTGTGACTGCCGGCAGGTATGTTAAGGAGAAAACCGGGACAAGGGCCAAGGTGGGAGGGGTGGTGAAGGGCCTGGGGGCAGCAGTTCAAAGTGACAGGATCAGGAAGACCACCCAGCCTGTCCACTCAGGGCTGGCTGGTAGATAGAAAGGCCTCCTGGAGCCCAGGAGGAGGCCCCACTGTCTCAGCAACCCCCCTCAGCCCCTGCCTCCCAGCCATTTCCTACAGAGAGAACCCGAAATCTCCTGGGATCCCCACAGGCTTGAGAGGGAAGGGGAGGGCGCCTGGGAACCAGAAGCCTGGCTTAGGGCCCAGCTGTGTGACACCCGAGTCTTGGAGAAGGTGGCTGAGGGACCAGGCCACTGGAGCCTCCCAGGACAGCTGGGGACAGGGAGAGGCAGCTCAGGTTTCACCACTGCTTAGTGTGTTACCTGGGCCTCGACCGGGCAGCAGAATGATGTCAGGCCCTGGCCCTTGCAGAGTGATACCTTTCACCAAGAAACCGCCATCCCTTCCCTGCTCCGCAGGGACCACTCCAGCCCTGACTTTGGGTCCTGTGGCCTAGAAGAAAAGAGACAAGATTTAAGTCAAGGCCCCAGGGCAGGAGCCTAGAAACTTGGTTTTGGACAGGATGTGTGGGGCAAATAGGTGTGTCTGTGATATGTATCTGCAGCATGGGAGGGTGTCCTGGTGCAGGGGAGAGGGACAAGTAGCCTCCAAATATTTGCCTTCAGTTTATTAGCTGTGTGACCTTAGACAAGTAACTTAACCTTTTTGGGTCTTGGTTTCCCTGAACTTCTGATTCAAAGGTCTGGACTCTGGTGAATTCCAAATTTCACTGAATACCACAGTCACCCGGGATTTTTAAAATAAACTACAGATTTCTGGGCCCCACCCCAGACGTAATGAGTCAGCACTTTAGGTGTTTAAAGGTTCTTCTGGTGGGTTTTAGCATGGCCAGTTAGGCACCGACATCTCCAGAACCACGACCCTGTAGACCAGGATGTCCAGCCTGAAGCAGTCTCTGGCAGAAGTTAGGGAGGCGGTCCAAAGAGGTGGGAGGAGCCAGAAAAGGGAAGCCAATCACTGACCAGGAGGGAGGAGGAGCCAGAGGGGGGAGCCAATCAGGAGAAGCAGATGTGTCAGATCTAGGATTCATCCTTTGAGAGAAAAGGAAGATTTAATTTGGATGAAAGGACAGCGTGGCTGGGCACCCGGAAAGAGCAGTTGCTGCGAAGAGAAACCAAAGTACTTTGCATTTTACTGTCGTGGTGTGACTTTCTAGCATCAGGAAACAGTAAGAAGGGGATCACGTTTGGGGTTCAGGAGGAGAAGGACAGGGACCGAAGGGCAAAGGGGGGCACCATGCATGTCTTCCTGGAGACTCCGAGCAAGTCGAGGAGAAGCTGCCTTTGCCTGGAAGGACTCTCTAAATCCTGCAAAGCCTGAATAGCCCGGGAAATAAATGGCTGCTTCGACCAGCTCACCCTCACGGGTACCTGACTCGGTTCAGAGGACCCAGGAGTCCTGGTTTGCTGCTTCCTGGCTTTGTGACTGTGGGCAAGTCCCTCAAGCTTTCTGACTCTGTTGCCTTATGTGTAAGATGGGAATAATAATTACACCTGCCCAACCCCTCATGCGAAGAAGGCAATGGCAACCCACTCCAGGACTCTTGCCTGGAAAATCCCATGGACGGAGGAGCCTGGAAGGCTGCAGTCCATGGGATCGCTGAGGGTCGGACACGATTGAGTGACTTCACTTTCACTTTTCACTTTCATGCATTGGAGAAGGAAATGGCAACCCACTCCAGTGTCTTGCCTGGAGAATCCCAGGGACAGGGGAGCCTGGTGGGCTGCCGTCTCTGGGGTCGCACAGAGTCGGACACGACTGAAGTGACTTAGCAGTAGCAGCAGCAACCCCTCATGGCGTTACTGTGGGCACCATCTACGATAAGAGAGGTAATAGTGCTGTGTGACCAGAAGCATGGGAATAGCACTAACAGAACCGCAGGAGAGATGGAATTGACCTCATTCTTCGGCCCCACACTTGGAGTGTCTGTCCTTTAAAAAAAATGCACGCAGGCCAACTCCTGGTACACTGTTATATAGTCACAGCTCATCTCCCCTTTGACGCTCCACTTTCAAGGGTAGGGCTTCTCAGTGGTAAAAGAATCTGCCTGCCAATGCAGGAGCCGCAGGAAGTGCCAGTTCAATTCCTGGGTCAGGAAGATCCCCTGGAGGAGGAAATGGCTACTCACTCCAGTATTCCTGCCTGGAGAATCCCATGGACAGAGGAACCTGGCAGGCTACGTTCATGGGGTCGCAGAGTCGGGCACGACTGAGCGATGAGCACACACACGCTTTCAGGGGTAACAACTACTATATGAATTTGGTGTGGTCCTTCCACACTTAAAAATATTTGAGCCTATGGAAAATATACAGTATTTTGTGAGTGTGTGTGTATGGCTCATTTTACACAGTGTCAGAGTATCATATCTTTCAGCAAGATGTTTTAACTCCAGATTTTACATCGGAGATCTAATTAGGTCACCCGTTTATCTGACATGCAGTGTTTCACTGCCTGTCTCTCCCACATGCTATCTGTTTGGCCTGATCTTGGAAATTCCTGTGTCTTTTCTCATCCCAGGGCAGCCAGAGGAGCTGCCTTCAGTCATAATCCTGGCAAGATCAATGAGAAGCCGGAGGCTGTCAAGGAAGCCTGAGAGTTCGTGGTCACCTCAGAGCATGGAGGGAGTGTCCTCTGTGCGTGGCGCTGCTGGTTCATCCACAGCCGGTGGGAAGGAGAGCGAAAGTGAGCCAGAGAGAGATAGAAGGAAAGGGAGCCGAGGTCCCTGCTGCCAGAGAAGCCCTGGGGTGGCCATCCTCCCGTTGTAATACCACTGGCCCTACCCCTTCAGACAAAGGTCAAGGACCTTTGTCTGAGATCAGAGCAGGTGACATACTTTGCAAGGTCCCAAAATGCAGGTTGTTGTGGTTTAGTCACTGGTTGTGTCTGACTCTTTGCAAGTCCCTGGGCTGCAGCCTGCCAGGCTCCTTGGTCCGTGGGATTTCCCAGGCGAGAATACTGGAGTGGGTTGCCATTTCCTATTCCAGGGGATCTTCCCAACCCAGAGACCCAACCAGAGTCTCTTGTGTCTCCTGCATTGGCAGGCAATTTCTTTACCACTGCATCACCTGGGAAGCCTTCTTTAATGTAAATCTCTGGCAAATGTTGGGTTTTTACTTTTACTAACAAGTTCCTAGACGCACAGCTCTGACCAGATCACTGCGACTTCCAATTTAGACATTTCGGTATCATGTTGTGATGATTTATTCATCGAGCAGTATGTACTGAGCATCTACTGTATGCCAGGACGCTGGGGGACAGAGCAGGAAACTAGCCAATGTCCCTGATCACATGAAGATCACGTCCTAGTGGGGAGACCGTTAAGAAGAAAACACCACTCGGGCAATGCTCTATGCTATGGAGAAAAATCACTGGAAGGACTGATGCTGAAACTGAAGCTCCGATACTTTGGCCCCCTGGTACGAAGAACTGACTCACTAGAAAGGACCCTGATGCTGGGAAAGATTGAGGGCAGGAGAAGGGGATGAGGGAGGACGAAATGGCTGGATGGCATCACTGACTCAATGGACTTGAGTTTGAGCAAACTCCGGGAGATGGTGTTGGGCAGGGAAGCCTGGCGTGCTGCAGTCCATGGGTCACAAAGAGTCAGAAATGCCTTAGAGACTGAACAACAACATGGAGAAAAATAAAGCAGGGGGAGACGACAGGAAAGAGTTGGGGTCGGTGGGATCCTGTTTTAGACAGAAGGGTCCATGAAGCCCCCCAAAAGAGTTGGTATTTGAATGAAAACTACCATTGAGAGTGAATCGTGCATCCCAGGTGGCCAGCGGAATTCAGAAAAATTCTTTGAAGTGTCAGACTCCTGGACAAGCCAGTGGGGACACACTCTGCTCACCATCAAAGTGAATTACAAATTCATCTGGCTCAGAGCCTATGCTGAAGCCATCTAGGCAGCAGTGGCCTCTTTCAAAGAAAAGAGTTTACCAGAAAAGAGGGCAGCAGAGCCTCTTGATGAGGACGGGGGCTTTAGAATCTTAGGCAGAGCCATTTTGAAATCCTAGCTCCAACAAGATTAGGTTCATGTCTTAATTACCCTGTGCCTCGGTTTCTTCATCTGCAAATGGGATTAACAATAGTGGCTCCCCTATAGGGTTGTTCTAAGGATTCAGAGAAATAATCCGAGAAAAACACTTAGCCCAGTGCCTGGTGTGGAGGGAGAGTCAATAAACAGTGGCCTTTACCCTCCTTGTCATTTTCTTGGCTCCTGTGGGGCTCTTTGCTTCTCACTCATTCATTCTATAATTCTCTCACCTACTAGCTGCCCGGTCCTAGATGCTAAAGTACCCAGAGGAGAGACACCTGAGCTGTTCAGAGATAGGACAAGAACTTCCCTGGTGGCCCAGTGGTTAGGAACCTGCCTTGCAATGCAGGGGATGTGGATTTGATCAGTTGGGGAGCTAAGATCCCACATGCTTCGGAGCAACCAAGCCAGCTTGTTGCAACCAAGACCCGATGCAGCTAAGTAACAGAGAAGGCAATGGCACCCCACTCCAGTACTCTTGCCTGGAAAATCCCATGGATGGAGGAGCCTGGTGGGCTACAGTCCACGGGGTCACACAGAGTCGAAAACGACTGAGCGACTTCCCTTTCACTTTTCACTTCCATGCACTGGAGAAGGAAATGGCACCCCACTCCAGTACTCTTGCCTGGAAAATCCCATGGACGGCAGAGCCTGGTGGGCTGCCGTCTATGGGGTCGCACAGAGTCGGACACAACTGAAGCGACGCAGCAGCAGCAGCAGCAGCAGCAGCTAAGTAAATCAATAAATATTAAAAAACAAACACACGACAGCAAAAAAGGTGGGACAGGAGTAGGAACAGTCCAAGAGGCAGAGCCCTGGGCCTTAGGCTGCCATTCCCACCTGAATGAACTTGGCCGTGTTGCTTCATCTCATTGGTCCTTGGTGATCCCAGCTATTGATGAAGGGATCCACTTGGCAATCACTAGGTGGTCAGTGGTGGGGCCTGCCACCTCCAAGGACCCACCTTCATTGGCCAAGGCCCCTCATGGGGACATGGAGGGAGCAGCCTAGACAGGGAGTCAGAAAGTCCAAACATAACTTCAGAGGAAGAGGGCGCATAGGGCGTGCCTAGCAGGGATTGAGGGGGTCAGGGATTTCGAGGGAGGCTCCTGAAGAAGGAAGCCATGTGTGGGGAGGTGCCCTGGAACGATCAGATTGAGGGTAGAGACAGAGGAGGTGGACCTCAAAGCAGGAGAATGGACTTAGCTCATTTCCTCATCTACTGTCTCATTTCCTCCCAAGTCGTGTTTTCCCTTCTGCCTCTGGGAGTATCTATCAAGATTTTTTAGAAGCCCCCACACTTCTGGGTTTCTGTGTGGAAAATTCTTCAAGAGATGGGAATACCAGACCACCTAACCTGCCTCTTGAGAAACCTATGTGCAGGTTAGGAAGCAACAGTTAGAACTGGACATGGAACAACAGACTGGTTCCAAATA
This sequence comes from Capricornis sumatraensis, assembly GCF_032405125.1. Lineage (NCBI taxonomy): Eukaryota > Metazoa > Chordata > Mammalia > Artiodactyla > Bovidae > Capricornis > Capricornis sumatraensis. The sequence goes on from NC_091076.1 coordinate 95,870,973, forward strand.
GGAAAAGGAGTACGTCAAGGCTATATATTGTCACCCTGCTTATTTAACCTCTATGCAGAGTACATCATGAGAAACGCTGGGCTGGAAGAAACACAAGCTGGAATCAAGACTGCAGGGAGAAATATCAATAACCTCAGGTATGCAGATGACACCACCCTTATGGCAGAAAGTGAAGAGGAACTAAAAAGCCTCTTTATGAGAGTGAAAGAGGAGAGTGAAAAAGTTGGCTTAAAGCTCAACATTCAGAAAACAAAGATCATGGCATCTGGTCCCATCACTTCATGGTAAATAGATGGGGAAACAGTGGAAACAGTATCAGACTTTATTTTGGGGGGCTCCAAAATCACTGCAGATGGTGACTGCAGCCATGAAATTAAAAGACGCTTACTCCTTGGAAGGAAAGTTATGACCAACCTAGATAGCATATTCAAAAGCAGAGACATTACTTTGCCGACTAAGGTCCGTCTAGTCAAGGCTATGGTTTTTCCAGTGGTCATATATGGATGCAAGAGTTGGACTGTGAAGAAGGCTGAGCGCTGAAGAATTGATGCTTTTGAACTGTAGTGTTGGAGAAGACTCTTGAGAGTCCCTTGGACTGCAAGGAGACCCAACCAGTCCATTCTGAAGGAGATCAGCCCTGGGATTTCTTTGGAAGGAATGATGCTAAAGCTGAAACTCCAGTACTTTGGGCACCTCATGCGAAGAGTTGACTCATTGGAAAAGACTCTGATGCTGGGAAGGATTGGGGGCAGGAGGAGAAGGGGATGACAGAGGATGAGAAGGCTGGATGGCATCACCGACTCAATGGACATGAGTCTGAGTGAACTCCGGGAGATGGTGATGGACAAGGAGGCCTGGCATGCTGCGATTCATGGGGTTGCAAAGAGTCAGACATGACTAAGCAACTGAATTGAACTGAACTGAACTGAACTGATGGTTCAGATGGTAAAGAATCCACCTTCAATGTGGGAGACCTGGGTTCAATCTCTGGGTTTGGAAGATCCCCTGGAGGAGGGCATGGCAATCCACCCCAGTATTCTTGCCTGGAGAATTCCATAGACAGAAGAGCCTGGCAGACTACAATCCATGGGGTCACAAAGAGTCAGATGCAACTGAGGGACTAAGCGCATCACACTTTTGGCACGTCCTCTCCCTCTTTCCAGCCCCCCTCTCCTCCTCATGCCGTGCTCCCTGGTACTGTCCTCTTCTAATTCCTCCCCCTTCCCCCCACATCAAAACTTAGCCATCCTGCATACCTCTCCCTCAGGGCTATGGGGAACTAGGCTCTGAATAGTGTGAATTCATTTATTCAAAAAACTTCCAATGCGTTCTGAGCCAGGAACTCTTCGGGCACTGACGATATTGTAGTGAACAAAACAAACTAAAACCCCTGCCTGCTGAGAATTTGCATTCTGGATATTTAAGGGGCAGTAATGATTTCGTGCAACATCTTGTTAGAACTCAGTCTCCTTCAGTGGCCCTGGGGCGGCCTGAGTGTGGTCCAGTGTTGTTGGCAAGGGATCCCTTGCAGGAGGTTTAAAGCCTAGAGGAGGACTCCCTGAGACGGAATGACTTATCCCAAGGAATGGCTGTCTATTAGCCCTGGGGATTGGTATAAGTGGTGGTAGGCGAGTGTTTGAGGGCAGTAGAGCCATTGACCTGAGCTTATGGGTGGCTGCTTTCTCTGCAGAGAAGGCTGGCTCAGTTTTCCAGCCCTGGCTCTTTAGCTCCCCACTGCTCTTGTTCAGCCAGGCTGTGGGTTAGAACATCTGGAAGGGATTCCCTGGAACTGGAGGGAATTTCCAGGCAAATGAGGCTCTGTCACCCCAGCTGGGAACACCCACCCCTGCCATCTGCTCCAGACATCCTTACAGAGTCTGTGTGAGAGGAACCTGGCAGTTTCCAGCACCTCCAAGGGAGCGTCCGTGTCCTGCCCAGGGCATATCAGCAGACCGCCCCTGCCGCCACTGCTAGGGGCCTGCTGGGAGCCCGGGTTCCTGAGTGCACAAAGCCTCACCCTTTCCTGTCTCCCTTTCTGCATTGGGAGGTAAGGTGCTTTGGAATTCCAGAGATGCTCTGAGGGTCTTTCCGAAAATAGTGATAGATGGAAAGGCTGCCCTGGTTGTCAGAAGCAGTGCCATCAGCCCAGAATTTTCTTATCCTTGAGAGGCAATGTTTGTCCAACACCCTCTAGCTCTGCCCTGTGTGACACCTGGTATGCGGGTGGCCCTGGGTACTGGGAACTTCACAGTGTGTCCTCACTTAATCTGCTGGAAACTCTGTCAAACTGTTCTTATTCTCACCTTCCTACACTTCTCACCTTCTAGACTTTAATCCCCCTTCGATGGGGACATTGAAGTTCAGAGAGATCAAGCTACCCGCAAGAAGTGGCAGAGCCAAGATTTGAACCCAAATCATCCAATACCAAAGCCCAGTGCTAACCCCTCGGCCATATTGCCTCGCTACTCATTCTGCTAAGAGCAAGTGCCAGCCAGGAGGGACAGCGGGGCTGAGTGGGAACTCATCCAGCTGAAAGTCTTGTCTCTCCTTCCCCTCCAGCTCCACTGGAAGCTCCTTGCCTGGGGTTGTTTTGGGCATACCCACCGTATTTGTCACACGTGTCCAAGACCAGGAGGCACTTGTTAATGAGAGTGACAAATGACCGTCCTCAAGCCTGGGAGTTTCTCAGCACCAGAGATGGATCTCCAGTTGTGACATCCTCATTAATAACTCATACCAGAGCAGAATGCCTAACCCAACCCTGGAGGCCCACGTGCTCATTTGGGAACCCTCAGAGGACTCTGGGGAAGCCTGCCCAGTCACCAGGCAGCAGGGTGGGAAAGCCAGGGCTTGGGGTCTGCTCTTGTGAAGGGCATCCAAGACTGAAGTGTCTCTGCCCTCTATTTCCAAGCCCCACCACCATCGGGGGATGTGGGGGTGGGGTGGGTACCATATGACACTAAAGGTGTTTTTTTTTTTTTTTTAAGTATTTATTTATTTGTTCCTGGTCTTAGTTGCAACACATAAGATCTTTGATCTTTGTTGCAGAATGTGAGATCCTTAGTCACAACGTGCAAACTCTTAGTTGCAGCATGTAGGATCTAGTTCCCTGACCAGGGATCGAACCCAGGCACCCTGCATTGGGAGTTGGAGTCTCAGCCATTGGACTACCAGGGAAGTCCCCTAAAGCTGTTACTTTATAATGTTTCCCTCCCACCACCACCACTGTCTCCCACTCCTCCCTCCAGAATGGGTGCCCCTGGCCCGGGAGCCCCATGCTGAGCCGGCAGGTGGATCAACAAGCCTTGATGTGTAGAACTTGTGCTAACCTCAGCGAAACAGAACCTCCCGTCCCTCCCAGCTGGCCGGGACTGCAAGGCTAAACAGGCAACACAATCACTCTCTCTTCACCTGCTCCGCTGCCCTCTCTGTCTGCTGTGCCCTCGGCTTTAAACCCGAGCCCGGCAAGTGTGATCAGGGAGAGAGGCCTCCATGACCACGATTGGCCGGGAGATTAAGGGCCCCTGAGAAAGGGCCTTTGTTTCTGCATTTTGGTTTCACAGCTTGGGGAGATTGAAGATAGGGCACATTCCCCTGAGCAGACCAGTTGTGAATGTTCTATAAAAGCCAGGCAGTGCCCCTGCCTATCAATGGAGGACAGACACTGTCATTTTATGGGGCTGAACCATCTCCCCTGTGGGGGAAGAAAAGACAGGCTTAGACTCCCACTTCAGGGTGAGACAGTGCTGGCGTGGGAAACAGGGTCTCGGTGCTTGGAAACGGTCCTGGCAGTGGATTGGCTAAGTGTCTCCAGGCCAGTGAGGCACCTCTCTGGACCTTGGAGCCCAATGGGAGGAAGGAGGGAGTGATTTCGGAAGACGAGGGGACAGAGTACTGGGGGAAGAGGTAAGAGTGACTGGGGAGGTGGCGGCAGGTCGGAGGGAAGGAGGGGGACTGAGAAGTGCGGGGTGGGCGGGACAGGACGGGCTCCAGTGTGGGGCTGGCAGAGGCTGGAGGACCCATCCCTCCCACTGGCCTCCAGCACTGTCTCCCCCTCCTTCCTGGTGGCCTGGGTGCTGCTGTGCGGGGACCTGTTCTGAGCTGACAGATAGGTTGATGTATCGGGCTTGTGCCAACCATTGTGAAATAGGCCCCCCAGGCCTCCAAAATCCTGCTGCATCTCCAGCATCCCCCAACCCCATCACGGGGGCTGCTTAGCCTCCACCTGCAAGGTTGCCCCCTCCCGAGGCTCTGCTTCTGACCCTGCTCCCAGACTGAGGGTTTAAAGGGTCCCCGGATTCAAAATCAAGCCACTTCTTATCTACTTGGTTCCACTGAAATCCGACCTTCATCCTGGGCCCCGTTCCAGCCGTGGGTTTGGATCCCAGCCCTACAGCGTTTAGTTCTACAACTACCTTCTGCCCCAGCCCCACTTCCCTCTTTTGTGAAACGATCATAACAACAGTGCCTCCCTCCCTGGGCTCTTTGAGGATTAAGTGAGAAAACCAGAGCCCTCAGCAAAATGCTCAGACTCCCTTACTCCTCCAGATCAGCTCTTTGGGTTGCGCAGCTAAATGGGCTTGTTGACAAAGGCGCTCCCAGGCAGCTAAGGTGCACAGAGCTGTTCCCACTGCCATCATCAGCGACAGAGGTGAGGAGGGACCGGGACCTGTCACTTAACTGCCTGCTTCGAGGGCCAGACCCTTGCCCTGCAACTTGTAAACCTCCCATCAGCCCCGCAAGGTGGGGTTTATCATCCCTGCTTTAGAGACGAGGAAACAGAAGTTCTAGCTTCCTAAATCCCCTGCCCAGGTCCCAGGGCTAGTGAGAGGGAGAGCCTGGATTTGAATCCAGTGCCCATTTCCAAGCTGGCTGGGTTCTCTCCACCCACCACCCCCTCTGTGAGACAGTGTCACTCAAACAGTGGGGGCCTGAAGGTTGGTGAGACCAGGTGAGGGCCACTGATGCTAGAAGCAAAATACCCCAAGGGCAAGGCCGGGGCTGTGAGGCATACGCAGGTGAACAGAGACCAATAGCCGGGCAAACAGCCCCTGGGACCCAAGATCGGATCCTGGACTGGACCGGAAGACAGGCAGAGAGAAAGCCAAGCAAATCCTCACCTTGTGACCACGGGAGTGAGGAAACACCGAGAGGCCCAGGCAGTGGTGGCTGGTGGGAGCTCAGGGCAGGGAGCTTATGCGACAACACGTTTTTCCAAGCTGACAGCAGCCAGTAGGAAAAGCTATTTACTCTACAAAAACCCAACATCTAGGCACGAGTGACCCATATTTTAGGGAGCTCTCAATCTCATCATATTTCCAAACCAAGCTGTTTCTCCCAGAATCCCACAAAAGGGCCAAGCACTTAGGCAGACTCATCCAAGGTCAAAGACACTATTCCAGGTATGAATTTGACTGCTAACCAAGTGACACTTGAAGAGGCTCAGAAATCAAGGTGAGAAAAAGTCCCTGGTTGTTATTACTCAGTACAGCCTGGAAGGAAGAAAGGGCTCTTTGTGGAGCAATGAAAGCGATCCAGATAGAGGCAAGCCTTTGCCCTCCTGTACAGAAATCATCTTTTCCATCACCAGTTTCTGCTTGGCACAGCCCAGCCTCATTGTTCCCCTGCATTCCGCCGGGGGCCAGAAGAATACATTTGGATACACCGCTTTCTCAGGGCAAGTGCACGAGGATCTGAATGCAGATCTATTCTAGCCATCATTGTTTAGAAATATTTTGACAAATAATTCTTTAAAGATACTGCTATTCCCTTCCTCTCCTTTTGTTGTTTATCTTTTTTCCCCCCTCCTGGGAAGGATGTAATGCTCCAACACAGTTTGCATTGTAAAGCCACGACACCATTGCTTTGAAACGCAGCAGCGAAGGAAATGGCACTCCACTCCACTATTCTCGCCTGGGAAATCCCACGGACAGAGGAGCCCGGCAGGCTAGAGTCCATGGGGTTGCAAAAGAGTCAGACGTGACTTAGTGAGTAAACAACAATAACAAGCAAAAGCCTGGAAGGCAGAGAAAGCCTGGAAGGCACTTGTGGCCACCAGCACCCACGTATCCCCGAGACCTGGCCTGCCACGGTGACGGTCACAGCTCCCTCCGTTGTTCTCCTCTCCCTCCGCCCACCTCTCTGTCCTCCTCCTCTGTCTCAGCACCAGAGCTGTGACGATGAGTCAAGAAGACCTCTTTCCACCCCAGGGCTTCGGGGTGAGGGAAGGGGGGGGCGCCTAGGATACTTAATAAAGATGGATGTTTCTAGGAGTGGTGTGTGGCTGGCAGCAGAAGGCTGATGGGACCGGGTTAAGAGCGCTGATTTGGGAAGCGAAGAACTCAAAATGTCAAGGGCAGGGCTGCAAAGCATAAAAGAGACATCTCAGTTCCTTGAGGGCTTACGTTCTAGGTTACCCCTCAAAGAACTGGTAAGTGTGTAAGACAAGCTTTTCAACGTGTCACTGAGGCTGTGGCCTCCTTGCAGAAGGCAGTGACAGTAACAGAAAGGTTGGTGGGCTGACAAATGTGTGTAAGCTGGTAAAACCCGCGGCTGGGGTACCCTAGTGGACGGGCAGGTAGCAGGTAGCTTGTCCCCAGGATGGCTGCTGTCCATCCCTTCTTTTCTGTGTCCCATCCCCATCTCTTGAATCTGAGCTTTCCTTAGTGATTTGCTTGATCCGTAAAATGTGACGGAAGCAACACTCAGAATTTCTAAGGCAAGAGACCAAGAATCTTGCGGCTCTTGTCTGAGCCTCAAAGGACTTGAGGTCTTGAGCTGTCTCGTAGGACCAGCTTCCCTAAGGCTGCCAGGCAGGGAGGAAGCCCAAGGTGCCACATGGAGTGACCAAGCAGGAAAAGGGAGACCTGCCAGGCCACCTTCACAGGTTTCAGCTCCCAGCCATCTGAGTCACCCGTCCTGAGCCATAAGGCTTCTGGAGCAGAGACGGACCATTCCCTCTTTGCCCTGTCCCAATTCCTGACCCACAGAATTGTGGGGTATGATAACCGTAAATTGCTTTTTAAAGCCACTGTGTTTTTGGATTTTGTCATGCATCAATAAATGACAAGAACCCAGGGAGGGGGCATGTGTAAGTGCCGAGAATCCCTGTTGACCCAATCATCCCTCTTCAAGACAGTCTGCACCCCCTCTGCACCCCCAGCCCTCCTCTGTCACGGCCCTCCTAAGCCCTGGAACTTCCATCCCCAGGGCCAATCCTGATTCCTACCAAATTTCCTTCTAGAAGCCCAATTTGGGAATTAATTTGCTTCTTGGGGAAGAACTAGGGAACACGGGGAGAAAGGCAGAGATTTTGTGGCCTGTCTCTGGGGTAGGTTCCATGGACTGGCCAGTGACAGAGAATGAGTGCGGATGCACAGCGGCTGTGTGATTCCTCCAGGGAAATGATTCCTCAATCATTCCTCAATAATGAAAGCTCATTCTTGCCTCCCCTCCAGAACTCCTGCTGCTGCTGCTAAGTCTCATCAGTCGTGTCTGACTCTGAGACCCCATGGACTGTAGTGCACCAGTCTTCTCTGTCCGTGGGATTCTCCAGGCAAGAATACTGGAGTGGGTTGCCGTGCTCTCCAGGGGATCTCCCTGACCTAGGGATTGAACCCTAGTCTCTTCCGTCTCCTGCATTGGCAGGTGGGTTCTTTACCACTAGTGCCAACTGGGAAGGCTTCAGAACCTCCCTCAGGTCCCTCAAATTCAGCACATCCCAAACCAGAGTCTTCTCTAATTTCCCCCACCCCCAAACTATTTCCTGCCTTGTCCCATGGCTGCCAGGAATGCAGAAGTCCCTGGGTCCAGTCAGAGGTGGGCAGCCAACCCTCCAGGGACAGGACCTGTCCAGAAAGAGCTAGAGCCAGCAAGAGGTTGCTCAAATGGCTGGAAGTCGGTTGTAGGGACCCCAAGGTGTGGGTGGGGGTGGGGAGGGCTTCTGAATATGGGCCGAGATGGAAAGACTTGCTCAGGATCTGGGCAGAACCCTGTCAAAGTCATAGGGTTCCTCCTAGAGAGGAAAGGGGTCCTGAGGCTGTGTCCAGGAGCTGGAAGGTGCCCATAGGAGGCTAACAGTCCCATCTCCAGTCTTAGAATCTCCTCTCTTTACCTCCTGCTGCTTCTGGAGCAGTCATCAAGCAACGCTGCAGGTTTCTGCTTCTGGGGTTCCTGACTCCTTCCTTTCTCTTCCATCACCCTATCAGACCCTGGCTCAGCTTGTCATCACCTCATCCCTTGCTCTGGTCTCTCTCTGGTCCCCTGCCCGCTCTAGCCCAGGCATTGCCTCTATGTCACCCTTCTCCCTCTCATCATAGCACCCACCTCTCAGAGATCTTCAACCCCTTCCCACTGCATGTGGGATGAAGCCTCTCCATGCCCCAGTGGTCCCAGAACCTTGACCCCTGCCTATCCTTCCCGTGGGTCCCCAGCACGAGCTCCTGGCTCCTGCCACTCCAGCCTCCCCTTAGGGCCCCTGAGCCCCTCTGTGCAGTAGCCCCTGCCTTTGCAGACCCTAAGTCTGCTGGGGCTTCAGGCCTGTAGTCCAGTCTGGAAGCCAGTTATCCACAATGCCTATTGAACACTTGGAACTGGCTAGTGCAATTGAGGAACTGAATTTTTAATTTCATTTACATCAATTTAAACTTTAAAAACTGATAGTGTATTCAGCTATTGGGAAATGTTTAATGTTTGGAACAATTTAAATGTTTGAATGTTTGGAACAATTTGGGTATGTGAACTACCTTTTAAACTGTACATTTAATGAAATCCAAACAGACATCTAACATAGCCAGTGAACTACGTTTATGTCTGAATTTAGCATCTACATTGAGATGTGCTGGACGTGTGAAATATGCAATGGATTTTGAAGAATCCAAAAATTTCAAAAGAATAAAATAGCTAAATTTAAAAAACTGATTACCTATTGAAATAATCATTTTTAGGATATATTAAGTTGATACAGAGAGCAAAGAGAGAAAAATCTTTAGTGTCATCTTCTTTTTTTAACTTCACTAGAAAATTTAAAATTATACATGTGGCTTGAAGTCTATTTCTGTTGGACAGCGCTTATGTAAGCCACTGATATAACACTTGATTGACAGTTCAGCCCACCCTATCTTCCCCTCCCCTACCCCTCAGGCTTAAATGCCAGTGACTTTGGGTTTATGGATGGTCCATACCTGACATGCTGATCTCAGTAGGACATACATGTTTGCAAAGAACATGTGTGTATCTGTGAGGCCAGGTGCACATGCATCCCTACCCACAGGTATGTGAATTGCACGTCTGCATCCAAACCTCTCTATGCTTTCAGTGTGTAAACACCCGGGAGAGCCCCCTGTGTGAAGGTATCCTCAGGCCAGTGTCTGGATGGGAACCCAGGGCCTCAGAGGAGTTGACATGGGGACGAAACCTTGGGCGTGAAACCTCAGGCTGCTTGTCTCCCGCCCGCCTGGGGGATGCTGGAACAAACAGCGTTTCCTTGGCAAGTTGATGAGAATGTCATGTAGGACAGAACCACCAGCCGCCCTGAAATCAAGATAGATGACAGCTCCTTCTCGCGCTTCACCAATGAAGCCCGTCACTCTGTCACTGGAGAGGAAATTAAATTGGTCTGGCACAGTTTGCTGTTCCCAGAGTCAATTTGGTCACCGCTGTGTAGTGCGTTATGCACTTCTGGGTGGTGTCTAATTGATCAGTTGGCTTCCTGATAAATTTCTAAGGTACAGTCTGTGGTGCTAACCACACCACAGGAAATCAGGAGGATGTCTTTGTTCCTTTTCTAAAGATACGAAACAACCTTTCCCTCCATCATCCATTCATCTAGCCATCCATTCATCCTCTGAATCATTCAGGTGTTCAGTCAATAAATACGGAGCACCCACTGTGCGGTGCGCAGTGTGTAAGAATCAAAGGACTGTGGGCTTTCCTGGTGGTGAAGTGGATCAAATCCACCTGCCGATGCAGGGGACATGGGTTTGGTCTCTGATGCAGGAGATTCCACATGCCATGAACAGTTAAGCCCATGCGTCTAGAGTCTGTGCTCTGCAACAAGAGAAACCCCGCTCCCTGCAACCAGAGAAAGCCCACCTGCAGCAACGAAGACCGAGTGCGGCCAATAAATACATAAATACAGATAATGAGTAAATAAATATTTTTAAAAATAAATAAACAAAGAGAACTGTGAGGTGAGAGTATGGAAAACCAGATTCCAACACCAGCCCTTAGGTAGGTCTCTATTCTCTTTGAGCCTCAGTTCCCCTCTGTAAGATGAGGGGGTTGGACTTAAGATCTCAAGCCCCACTCCAGTTCTGGCATGTCAGGGTTCAGGGCAGATCTTCTGGGCAAATCTTTCTCATTTCCAGGTAGAGGTTGTTTCCTAGAGCCTAGGGGCTGTTCGGACACTATAGACGGGTGAGGGGACACAGAAGGATGCCAGGGTCATGGGCATCACTGTCACCAATTCCCACAGGCTGAAAGCCTGCTTTCCAGGAATGAGATGACCCTGAAATGCAGGGGGATCAGTTCAGGTGGGATTTGTGTGATTGTTTGCTGTATATCAGAGATTTGCAGGCACCAGTCAGAGCAGCAGTGGCTTCATCTGTTTGGGCTGCTATAACAAAGTATTACATTCTGATCGGCTTAAACCAGGGGTCCCAGGTTCCTGGGCCATGGACTGGTACTGGTCTGTGGCTTGTTGGGAACCTGATCCCACAGAAGGACCTGAGCTAAGGTTAGCAGGGAATTTTCCACTTTATTTACAGCCAATCCCCATCTCTCACATTACCGCCTGAGCTCCGCCTCCTGTCAGACTGGAGCCACATAATAAATGTAATGTGCTTGAATCATCCTGAAACCACTCCTCCACACCCCCATCCTGGTCCATGAAAAATCTGGCTTCCACAAAACCAGTCCCTGATGTCAAAAAGGTTGGGGACCCCTGGCTTAAGCAACATTTATCCTCAGTTTGGGAGGCTGGGAAGTCCGAGATCAAATTACCAGCAAATCCTGTTTCCCAGATGACTGTCTACTTGCTGGATCTCACCTGGGACTTCCCTGGTGGCTCAGTCGATAAAGAATCTGCCTGCAATGCAAGAGACCACCTGCAATGCAGGAGATGCAGGTTCTGTTCCTGGGTCGGCAAGATCCCCTGAAGAAGGAAATGGCAAACCACTCCAGCATTTCTGCCTGGGAAATCCCATGGACAGAGAAACCTGATGGGCTACATTCCGTGGGACCGCACAGTAGGACACGATTTAGCGACTAAACCACCTCTACCACCTGCTGAATGGGGTGAGGAAGCTCTTGGGTTCTCTTTGATAAGGGCACTAATCCCACTCATGAGGGCTCCACCCTCATGACCTCATCACCTCCCAGAGACCCCATCTCCTAATTCCACCACACTGGGAATTAGGTTTCAACATACACAATTTGGTAGTGGGGGAGGACAAAAACATTCAGTCTATAAGCAAATAGCCTTTGGAATTAGCATTTTGAAGACAGTGGTTTGTCCCTCAGCCCTTGGAGCGCATAGGATCACTGGATGCCCTTTCTGGTTCCTCACCCCCTCCAAAGGCAGACTGCATCTTTGGGCAATTCCAAGGCTCCCCTTTCTTGTACCTGCTTCCCTTCCACCATGGGCTGGTTTGGTTGGGGTCTGCTTCTCAGTGTCCCACATGCTGGTTGGAAAGCTCGGCTCATCCAGCTGGCTGTCCTTGGCTCCCAGGACCAATTCCAATCCCTGCTAGAAACCCTTTGATTCAGCCTGGCTGATTGGCACAGGTTAACAGGGCTGCACCAGCCTGGTTACTGAGGGCTCTAAATGAACACCGTGGAAGTTAGACACAGCAGAAGCTTGCTCAGATCCCTAACCATGTACCATCAGTCTTCATAATGAAGGTGCCTGATTGCAGGCTGGGTTGTAGGTGGGCAGAAGCAGAGGGGCAGGGACACGGAAGGGGAGAAGATTTGTCACTGAGCTTTGCCTGCTCTGATTCTGCCTGCAAAGAACAATTTCCTTGGGTTCCTCCTCCAACATTCAAACCCTATCAGCAAACCCCCAAACCAAAACCACAGCAATGATCGCATGTTGGAACATCCTGGATACAGAAAAAAGGATGGGAGGAAAAGTGGATGTTGAGAGCATCTGTATTCACCGCCCAGAAAAATACCCCCCACTCCCTCACTCCCCCACTAACTTCCTCTCCTCTGTAATTTAGACCATGAAGGGGCTCTGATTTCTACCATGTTCCCTGAGCCTAGTGCTGTGCCTGACATGTCACAGTTATTCAATAAATATCATTGAATAAGTGGATTTTTGTAGCCCTAGGATCACACTGAAAATTTCTTGGTCATAAACCCATTCAGAAGTGGCTGAGGGTATCATCTATTGATTCAGTGTGCATTTATTTGTCAGGCAAATCCAGGTTCCTGGCACTGTGAGATGCTAAGGACTGGACAGTGAAACCATTCAACAACAGGCTTTAAACTCTCCTTGTGCATCAAACCCTGTATAGGCTTCTAGACATGGAGGTGAACAGGACAGATGGAGTTCCCACCTCCACGGAGCTCATATGTTCCCCTCCACAGAAGACAGATAATAAGCAAGTACATAATCAGGAAGCAAGATAAGGGACTCCCTGGTGGTCCAGTGGCTAAGACTTTGTGCTCCCATGCAGGGAGTTCTGGGTTTGATCCCTGGTCAGGAAACTAAAGTGAAAGTCTCTCAGTCATGTCTGACTCTTTGCAACCCCATGGACTATATAGTCCATGGAATTCTCTAGGCCAGAATACTGGAGTGGGTAGCCTTTCCCTTCTCCGGGGGATCTTCCCAACCCAGGGGTCAAACCCAGGTCTCCCACATTGCAGGTGGATTCTTTACCAGATGAGCCACAAGGGAAGTGAAATTCCACATGCTGCAACTAAGAAGATCCCGCCTGCCACAATTGAAACCTATTACAGTCAAATAAATAAATAAATTTTTAATTAAAAAGATGATTCTAGATTGTGTAGATACTGTAAAGGAAATATGTAGGTGCTGTGATGGAGAGCAGTCAGGTGGCCTAATTGCATAGGGGCAGTCTAGGGAGAAACTGTCCTGAAGACCCATGAAGACATGAAGACTGAGGAGAAAGAGCCAGGAAAGGGCATAGCAAATGCAAAGGCCCTGGGTCTGGAACAACTCAGTGGGTTTGAGGAACAGAAAGGAGATGAGCCCAGTAGGACTGCAGGACAGAGAGGACAGCAGGGCAAGATGAGGTTGGACAAGTCACTGCCCGCCAGTGGGAGAAGGCAGACAAGCAAATACTGAGAGCTGGTGGGAAATGCTGTGATGGAGATGGGAATGGGCAGGGAAGCCTGGAACTCAGCCTGAAGGAGACAGATTAGCACCACGTCTTGATACTGCACCCCCAAATCGCTCTCCAGTCCTGCGTGGCCCTCCATCCTTCTATCATCATGGACCTGGCTCCAGTTCCCTCCCTTTTCTTGCCAAGAGCGGGGTGGGGGGGGGTGCTCTGGAGTAGCATCAGCTGCACCCTGCTCCAGCCCAGAGGAACATCCCCCAGATGATTTCCCTGCCCTGAAGCTCCTCCCACTCTCTTCTGCTGCTGCAGAAAGCTGCTGGGTGGCAGTCGCTGGGGTGACCTGGTGCGAATGAAACTCACACATGTACTACATGGGGTAATATCACCAAATGCTGAGTCTCTTCCTTTCATCTCCCTGGTCTCCCTGGAGTTTTAATATCATTGAGCCAAGCATCTAGCAAATAGCTCCTTTTATCTGGCTGGCTTTCAACTTGAGACACCCTCTCCAGGGGCTCTGCTTGGCAACATCACTCTTTGGAACTACTGTCTTCAAAATTAGGTTATGTCAGGTGTGCTTGAGTAATAATAATAATAATAATAATAATAATAATAATTACAATAACATCAGCTGCCCATTTATTAGGGGTCTGGACATGCCAAGCACTGTGTTAAATACTTTACATGCATCATTTCACGTAATTCTCATTACCACCTTACAAGGCAGGTGTTGGTATGAAGCTCACAGAGGTTAAATAACTTGGCCAAGGCTGCATAGCAAATAAAAGCTGGGACTGACATTAGACTTAGGGCGGGGGAGCAATTCCACAGACATTATTTTCTGTAGATGAGTGGTCAGTTCCAAGCTTGCTACATCAAAATCACAGGGGGAGCTTGTTAGAAATTAAGATTTCTGGTCACTCATCCTTAGAAATTCTAATTCTATAGGTTTGGAGAAGGGCTCAGGAAACTAGTTTTATTTAGCTTGTTTTAGCAGGTTCCCTCAGGAGGTTCAGATACAAGGCCAGGTGTAGGCAGGTACACATCTTCTCATGCTCACCTCCTCCACCACCCCGCGTCCCCCCACCTTCCACCCCGCAGTGAGGAAAAGCAGGAAAAACACTGTTGAGAATTGCAGGGAACACAGGAGGGGGTTGGGGACAGGGTGTCTAAAGTTGGGAGCCAGACAGTTGGAAGGCATGAGAGAAGGTGGCAAAGAGATCTAGAGGGTCTCTGGTCTATCATAGTGATGGTAGACTAGCATGACTTTTCAATCATCGAACAAACTTTTATTAAGCAGTGATATGAACTAACACTGCCCTGGAAAGGTGTCGTAGGGCGAAGAGGAGCATAAACATTGTCTTTGCCCCAAGCCTACATTCTAGTACCTACCATTCTTGTTATATTCATCTTCCTAGACAATTTTGTCAAATGAATAATGATCTTCAGTTCGAGTGGGAGGGCAGGTGCAATATCAAGGAACAGAAGAGGGACTTCCCTGGTGGTTCAGTGGTTAAGACTCCAAGCTTCCAATGCAGGGGGCCCAGATTCAATCCCTGATTAGGGGAACTAAAATCTTGCAAGCCACATGGTGTGGCCAGGGGAAAAAAAGGAACAGCAGAAATGACTATGGGTACTAAAAAAAAAAATTAAGTGTTAACACATATGACAGCATGAGTGGACCTTGAGGACACGATGCTAAGTGAAATAAGCCAATCACAAAGACAAATACTGTATGATTCACACTTGCAAGTTACTTCAGTTCAGTTCAGTTCAGTTCAGTTCAGTCGCTCAGTCGTGTCCGACTCTTTGCGACCCCATGAGTCGCAGCACGCCAGGCCTCCCTGTCCATCACCAACTCCCGGAGTTCACTCAAACTCATGTGCATCGAGTCGGTGATGCCATCCAGCCATCTCATCCTCTGTCATCCCCTTCTCCTCCTGCCCCCAATCCCTCCCAGCATCAGGGTCTTTTCCAATGAGTCCTCTTCACATGAAGTGGCCAAAGTATTGGAGTTTCAGCCTCAACATCAGTCCTTCCAATGAACACCCAGGACTGATCTCCTTTAGGATGGACTGGTTGGATTTCCTTGCAGTCCAAGGGACTCTCAAGAGTCTTCTCCAACACCACAGTTCAAAAGCATCAATTCTTCATGCTCAGCTTTCTTCACAGTCCAACTCTCACATCCATAGATGACCAATGGAAAAACCATAGCCTTGACTAGACGGACATTTGTTGGCAAAGTAATGTCTCTGCTTTTCAATATGCTATCTAGGTTGGTCATAACTTTCCTTCCAAGGAGTAAGTGTTTTCTAATTTCATGGCTGCAATCACCATCTGCAGTGATTTTGGAGCCCCCCCAAAATAAGGTACTTAGAGTAGTCAAATTTACAAAGACAGAAAGTAAAACAGTGGTTACCAGGGGCTGGGGTGGGATGGAGAGTTATTGTTTAATGGGTACAGAGTAACAGTTCTGCAAGATTAAAAATGTTCTGGAGCTTGATTGTATAACAATGTGAGTGTACTTAATACTACTAAACTATACACTTAAAAATGGGTAAGATTTACATTACAGGTTATGTGTATACTATCCCAATTAAAACAATCTCCAAAAATTTTTATATAAAAATAATTGTGTTACATTGATTGTATGGAGGTACCTCATCGAGAGAAAGAAATGGCAACCCACTCCAGTTCTTGCCTGGAGAATCCCATGGGCGGAGGAGCCGGATGGGCTACAGTCCATGGGGTTGCAAAGAGTTGGACACGACTGAGCAACTTCCTACTTCCTACCCCAATTAAAACAATCTTCAAAAAATTTTATATAAAAATAATTGTGTTACATTGATTGTATGGAGGTACCTCGTCGAGATTGTTAGTTTCCCCTCAGATCCATTCTCCCTTTTCTTTTTTTTTTAATTTAATGAAAATTTTTTAATTGGAGGATAATTGCTTTACAATATAGTGCATTCTCCCCTTTTCAGATAGAAAGAGAAATTTTAGCTGGGTGAAGGCATCCCAGAATAAAGACTACATTTCCCAACATCCTCTGCAGGTGGGTGTGGCCACGTGACAATTCTGGCCAATGGATATAAGTGGAAGGGTCCTGTGAGAGCCTCTGGGAGTTTTTAAAGAGACTGCACAAGTGCACACTTTATCTCTCCTTTGTCCCTTCCTCCACTGGCTGCCAGGAGTATGTGGTGGGAGGGGGACTGTTATATTGGAGCATGAAGTTGGGAGTCATAAGTTAATGGAGGTCACACCTGGTAAAGCAAGAGGGTGTGAGGTCCTGGAATGGGCCCTGATCTATCTGCATGAATTTCTGCATAAGAAATAGACTTTCATCTCCTTCAAGCCACTGCTATTTTTGTTTTTTGTTATTTGTACTCAAACTTAATCCTAATAAATAGAGCGGGATGAATGATGGTAGGAACAGAAGGACCTTGAGGATTAGAGCATTCAAGGACAACTGTACAGGTGAGGTGGGACCTGAGCTGTCCTGATGGATAATGAATGGACTGCGAGATGAGCAAGGACTGATCCATGTCCTCAAGGAGCTCCCTGTGCAGCGGAAGGAATGGACAGTTACATGTTATCTATAGCCAGGGCCACTGCAGCCAGCTAACACGTGGGGAGCCCTTGCCATGTGTCAGGTCAGAGGCATGAACTTATATATTTAATCTTCACAACAGCCTTATGGGGTCAGTACTCTTATTATGATCCTCCATCTTTTGGGGGAAAATAGGCTGGTGGAGGTTAGGCAGCTCATGAAGATTATACAGAGCAGTGGCTGAGCAGGCATGGTGACCCAGGGGTTTTGATCCTCAACCACTGAACTAAACAGAGGATAAAGAAACTCAACAGAAGGAGGATTCGAGGTCATTTGTAGGGCTCTGGAAAGTTCTACGCAGGAGGTGACTTCTCATCTGAGCCTTGAATGGGGCATGGTGGGGAGGGCCATTCCAGACTGTGCACACTGCAGAGGTAATGCCGTGGCAGGGCTGGTGAGGCTGACCCAAGAAAGGTGCGGTGGGAGACAAGATTAGAATAGAGGGCTCTGGCTCCGCACAAAGGATTGGAAGGAAGCCATCTTACAGGCCCATGAGCATTCTCAGCTGAAAGGCTTGAATAATAGAAGACTGTACACCTGGGATGATAGATCTTTCAGATATATTATGATTATTTTTTTTAAGCCAAATTTTTCTTGAGAAGACAGAATTAGGTACAGAAGGGAGGAAAGCAGGTGAATTCCTGCCTGGATAATTAGTACTTGATGGTTCGGTTAGCATGGCAGCTGAGGGACCAGGAAAGGCTATTTTAAAAGAAGAACAGCAAACTGCTTACAAATGTCCATGAATAGTTCCAGACCATGGATTGTGAACACTAATGTATTTCCAGAGAGGCTAAGGAAGAGGCCAGAATTAATTTAAGCAGAGATTGATAAGAGTTTTGCTGACAGAAGGCACCCATCTGTACTCGGGAGTGGAGGGTACTTTAAATTTTGCTCCAAATGAGATTTTATTTTAAATTTAATGGGCAAAAAAAGGAGTTAGATAAGTGTTTGTATCACTCTTTTAATGTTACTGCTTTATGGAAAAGAAATCTAAGGCTTCCCTGATGGCTCCACGGGTAAGAACCTGCCTGCCAATGCAAGAGACACAGTTCAATCCCTGGGCTGGGAAGATCCCACCTGCCTTGCAGCAACTAAGCCCGTGCCCCCCAGCAAGAGAAGCCAGTGCAATGAGAAGCCTGAGCACCTCAGCGGAGAGCAGCAGCCCCTGATCACTGAAGCTAGAGAGAAGCCCTTACAATAAATGAAGACCCAGCACAGCCAAAAATAAAATAAATTTAAAAAATTAAGATCTAAATACAAATAGAAATGCTTGAGTTGGGGCAGTCCTTGAGAAACAAACCACCCCTCTCACTTATGCTCTGTGAGGGTGGCTACTTGATTTGGAAAGTAGTGACCAAAGGGAAATTAATCAGCCCCTCCAGGGCCTAGTCCTGCCTCGCCAATGCCACCCCCATTTCAGGAACAGAAAATTAGTAGGATGTAGAGATGGTGGGGGGAGAGAGTTTGAGTGAGGGAGGAATCCGATGGGGGAGAATGCCTTGCAATCAAGTGGGACTCAACATCCCCTCCTCCCTCCCTTGGCTTTTGGGGGAAACTTCAGGTTCAGCAAAGTGCTTTTATTTTCTGTGATCACAACAGGCTTGTGGAACAGGAAGAGCATCCACCAAGGGGCATTATCCTCGATTAGCAGATGTGATGTGGTGTCCCAGGTGGTGCAGGGAAGAGCCCCCACATCAGGCAGAGGGACGTGAGTGCAGGCCTCTGAGCAGAGGAGTCGTGACTGGGGTCTGATCTGACTGCCTGGATTGTGCAAGAGAAGGGAGAAGGCAGGGATTGAAGTCCGGGGGATCTTCCTGATCCCTGTGTCTTTCTCAGGCCCACTTGGCCGCCCTCAGTACCCTCCCACAACCGGTGGAGGGACCACCCCCTTCTTCCTGGGAAAAGTGCCAAACTGCCCATGAAGAAGCATCACTTCACACTGCGTGCAGCCAGGCTCCCTCTCCCCACACACCCTCCTCATTTTCCTTTTTTAAAATACCAGAATGAAATTTTATTAAAAGAGAATCAATACCCATGACATAACCTGCAGCAGATAAATAAGAGAAGCTGACGTTTCAGTCTGAGTGCCTTCTGCAAGGATTCCATGGTGTCCCTTCTACTCCCTTGGCCAGAAAATTTTCTGTCCTGGGGTCTCCAATGAAGCCAGCTCCACCCTTTGGCCTTGCCGACAGCTTTGCTCAGCAAGCTTTTCTCTCCCATTACATATCTGTTCCCCAACCGGACTGATTTCCCGCAGCCCCAGGCAAGCCAGCCTCCTCAGATTCACTCTTGTTCCTCAATCTCAGTTCATCAGCCTCTCCAGCAGCCTCTGGTCTCCTCTCACTCCTGTGTGACTGTTGGGTCAACAGCATAACCTCTCTGAGCCTCAGGACTTCAGGTACCTCAAGGGTAAAAGTCTGGATACAGACACCTCTTCCATGGCATTTTTGAGCTAAGGAAATTACTTAGCATATGTAACAGCCCTTAGCACTTGTTCGCTAATGCTTGATTCCTTTCTCTGGGCCTATCTATGCCCTGTTCCTTCATTCCATCTCTCTGGGCACTTAAATACCAAAGCGTTTACCCTGGGAGCAAGCATCCTACCCCCATCCCTTCTGTTTGGTGCATCCAGTGTGGCGGGCTTTGAGTTCCCCTCTGGAGGGTCAGAGCTGGAATTCTGCTGTCGTGAGCACTCAGTGAATGCCCAAGGGAGATGGGACTGGAAAGGCAGGGAAGGAAAGGAAGGAGAAGGGAAGGGAAAGGAAGAAGGGAAAAGGGAGGAGGAAACAATAGAGGGAGGAGAGAAAAAGAAATCGTGCGGGCAGGGAGGAGAGGAAGGAATCCCTTGTCAGCAGTAGACATCTGGTGAATCCCACAGGAGCTGGTACAGAACAGGGGCTCAAGGCACTTTGAATTGGATGGATGGATGGATGATATGGTTAGATGGAGGGAAAGAAGAGAGCGAAGGAGTGAAGAGAAGGAGGGAGGAAAGAGAGAGGGCGGAGGGAGGGAGGGAAGCGGGGAGGGAGGGAAGGTGGCATTAGTCTGTGTTTCTCCTGGTCTGCACTTCCCTTCCTGTCCAGCTCTGCTCTCCCCTTGGGGCAAGTTGGGGCTTCCAGGTAAGAGACCTTTGCTCCAGAGGCCCTGTGCTGCCCAGTAGAATCAAAAATGACCCACGGCCAGGTGTGGCATGGGGCCTGGACAGCAGAAAGCAGCCCTTCTGACATAAGCAGGCTGGATACCCACACCTGGCTGGTGAAAGATGCTTTTGCCTTTCTCGTTGGCTTTCTGTCTAGCTCGCAGCTCTCCATCATGGGGCCTTACTGAGGGACAGGCCTGTTTAGCATGCATGGGGCCTCCTGCCTGGCTGCAGGTGGGGAGGGAAGCAGGCCAGGAGCCCCCTGGAGATTACTGGGCCTGTCTGGCTGGATGGATAGCCCACCATCTGGATGCCGCTGCATCTGTGTGGCAGGAAGAGGGCTGGCAGCCAGCCCAGGCCTTCATGGGCCGCCAGAATCTGCACTTACCTGGAAATCCCACAGGAGAACCCTTTCTGAACTGGACTCCATAGAGCTCCTCAAGATGAGGAGGAGGAAGAAGGGAAATCCTTAGTCTCTAGCCCCTCCCTAGACAGTCACGATGCGGTGTGTGCAGTAAAGGGTCTGAGGAGTCCTGCAGCAAGGGAACCTGTTTAATATGAACTGATCGCTTCGCAAACCTTTTCCATCATGGAAACACTTTTTTCCCTTGCAGGCACTTAGTTTACAGCTTGAAGGTACTAGAGTTTGTAGGATACAGTTCAGAAATGCCGAGGTGGCAGAAAGGAAGTGCCCAAAGTAGTTTCCTTGTAGGGATCTGCCTCTGGGCCTTCTCGAGGGCTCAGCAGCTCGGGGGGACCCTACAAGGGTAGACGATCAAGTGTCAGCCTGGGAAAGGATGGTGAGACGGGGTGAGGGGAGGGATGTCCAGGGAAACAGGACTGGGTTTCCAGAATAGCCACGTGCCTTTGGTGAAGGGGTGGGGCAATGGGACACCCACGTTTCTGGGGGGATCTTACCCTCACATCCCCACTGGGATAACTCTGAGGCAGGCATCCCACATGGGCTCCCCAAGTTCCTCCATGGGATTAAGCTCCAGTCACCATAGGAGTTACTTGCTCAACTTCCTTCCCTTTCCTGTCTCACTCCCCCACCTCCTACAGCTTCATTGGAACACCCCCCAAATAAACTACCTGCTGTAAATCCTTCCCAGGGTCTGCTTCTGGAGTAACCCTCCCAAAGACACAGTAAATGGGTACAATCTATCTGGAGGATAACTTGGCAATAAGCACCAAAATTACAAACACACATGTTCATGGGCCATGGACATGAATTTTATCCTATAGATATACTCTTATAAATGCCAAAAGATTTATGAACAAGATTATTTTTTGGCAGCACTGCTGATAAGACCCCAAAGTGAGAAATATTTGGCTTTAGGGACAAGACACATAGATCATGGTGCTTTCAACCAGTGGAATATTATGCAGCCATTAAAAGGAATGAATGGGGACACCCGTTATGGACTGATTTAGAATAGCCTCCAAGATAAATTAAGTGGAAAAGAGCAAGGTGACCATGCTTATCACAACATAATCATGTTTGTATGAATCAAAATAGTGTTTGAAACAAAAAGAATATTCAGGCATAATTGCTTATTTATGTAGATAGATAGGCATGCTCTGGAAATGTGCCAAGAAACGGATAACCCAGGAGCTTTAGGAAAGAGGAATTAGGAGGCTGAGAGCAGGGAAAGAGTGGCAATTTTCAGGATGTATGCTGTGTACCCTTTAATTTCTACCATGGTAGAAATTAAAAGAAGTTCTATGGTAGCTATATATATATATATATATATGTATGTATGTATGTATAACTTAAAAATAATTGTAAAGAATAACCATACACCTGGATGCCTGATCACAGAATTTTGCTATAATGATCAACCCGATTTTAGCTTGTCTCAGGAAAGTTGAACCCATGATGGCGGCGTTCAACCTTCCTTTTCTCATTTATCATTCCCATAAGGTGGTTCTGCACCATTAGTCCATGAGTAAAGCAGGCCTGAGTCCAGCCTTCCCCAAAATGCTGAGTCCAAGCTGTTCTTCTCCTACCCCTTACCTGGAATAAAGAAGCTTCCTAAATCTTCCTGACATAGGGAAGTCTGCAGCCCTTTTCCTGAGCAATTTGAAATGCAGATTGCTCTCTTTGGAGAGGATAAGATGAGGCAGGAGGGAGGCTAGATAAAACGACCTGTTGGGAACTTTCCTGGTGGCCTACCGGTTAAGAATCCTCCTTGCAATGCAGAGGACATGAGTTCCGTCTCTGGTTGGGCAACTAAGATTCCCCCTGCTGAGGAGCAACTAAGTCCGTGCACTCTGGAGACTGCGCACAGGAGTTTATGTGTCACAGTGAAATATCCTCATGATCACGCATGCTAGAACCAAGACCTGACAGCCAAATAAATAAATAGAACAAAAAAGCAGCCTCTTCACGTGGAACGCTTGTGGGCTGTTGCCATGTTCTATTTCTATATTCCAGAGGCCTGGCACACACTTGACACATTTGTTGGGTGGATGGATGGATGGATGGATGTCTTTTCGCCCCAGAATTCCAGGTATGGAGGAGAGGAAGGGAAAAGGGTCCCCTCCTTCTGGCTCCTAGGATCCCAGGTCAGTGAGCAGAGCTCTGGAATTGAACAGTCTGCTTAAAATGTCAGTTCTGCTCCTCTGCCTGCCGTGTGATCTCATGTTAATCTCTTCACCTGAGCCTTAGTTTCCTTATCTCTGCAATGTGTAATGCATGCAAAGGATTAAACAAGACCCTGTCCGGGTGCCCCCCATGTGTCTGGCACCTAGTGGGCTCTGCTGGGTGTGTTCTCTCCCGCTGCCTTCCTTTGGGCAGAAGAAAAATCACCATCGAGAGCAGACATTGTCACCTCTTTGCCTCCAGTCACGCCCAGGTCAAGAGGATCCTCCTTCCGTCTAACTGAAAACTCATCTGCTGTGACCCAAGTGTGGTCTGTTGTGCTAGGGTCCACTGGCAAGAGGGAAAGCTGTCAGCGTGGTCCCTACAGGAGGCTTTTCCAGATCTGAAGGCACAAGGAAAGTCAAGGTTGAGTCTCGTTAACTGTGGGCCCAGCAACCTCAGCTCCTCTTGCTTGACCCATCTGTCTTAACTTCTCTGTCCCCTTCCTGGGCTTAAGAACCCTTGGTGCAAAGTCAGCTGACGGTTGCCCAGGGTTCTAGGGCACAGGGCCTGCCCCTTCTCCACCTTAGTCCTTCCCCTCCACTCAAGGAATCGGCAAAGAGCTCAGATTCCCAGAGCTAAGAGACTGAATCCTGGGAGCGGAGCTGACAAGTTGCATTTTACAATAAATTCCTGCAATTAGACCCTGCAAACAGCTTCCCTGTCACCTCCCTGATATACGGCAGGGAATTAGCTTAATGTGCCTGGCAACCAATTCTTGGACTAAAAATAGTTAGCTCAGGAGTTCACCTTTCCTTGTTTAACATCCAGTCTTTGCTGGGGCCAGGGAGGGAGCAAGCCTGGGGTCCGGGGCCTGCCCGGGTGGGCGCCACGGTGGGTCTTAAGGGTTATGCTAAGTCTCTTCAGTCGCATCAGACTCTTTGTGACCCTATGGACCGTAGCCTGCCAGGCTTATTTGTCCATGGGATTCTTCCGTCAAGAATACTGGGGTGGGTTGCCATTTCCTTCTCCAGGGGGTCTTCCTGATCCAGGGATTGAACCCTTGTCACCTACCTTTAACTAACGTGACAAAGAATTAGCCATAGGGCAGGAGCAGGGCCGCCTTCCTCGAGGGAGGGGAGCCAGGCTGAGCTATATTAAGTGTGCAGGCTTTCTGATAGGCAGCCACCTTCTCAGAGGACTCCCTGGTTTGGCCTCCTGAAATACCACTCCTTCCTCCACCCTCATGCTCCCACCCATCCCCCAGCAGACACCACCATTCAGTGGACTAGGAATGGATTCTAACCCACTGTGTCTCCTTGGCCTGGTCCCTTCTCTCCAGTTTGCTGTTTCCTTATTTGCAGAAAGAGAAATTAAATGAGCCCATTGTTCAGGTATTGGATTTTCAGACACCGTGGACTCACAATTTCCAGCATTTTATCCCAAATATCCTCACAAACATCAAGGTTCCTGAAATGCCAACTCCTCAGCATGCAGGCCGCCTTTGTTGTTCCGTCTCTCAGTCATGTCCGACTCTTTACGACCCCATGAACTGAAGCACACCAGGCTTCTCTGTCCCCCCTGCAAACCCCCTTTGGGACCATCAGGCAGAGTGACAATTCTTTTTCAGACCCTTGGTACTAATTTTTTCCTTGAAGGGAGACAAAAAAGAAACAAGTTTGACTTTCCCTTTAAATTCCTATCCAGACCTAAAAATTCTAAAGTCCCGCTGTCGTAGGGCCACTTGCCAACAGTAAAACACCAACTATGCCATGAAACAGCTTGTTCATAAATTCTTGTCAGTCGGTCACATCTTAGTATAACTCAGTCCAGAAAGTCCTTTCCTGGAAGAGGAGGAAGAACATGGAGTCTTGGGATCCTTCAGGGGGCTGTTAGGATATTGAAAGCCTCACCGGGCTCCCTACCACCCCTATGAGAAACCCCCATGTGGAAGCCAGGGACCTCCGCAAGCTGTGACCCCAGCCCACCTGTCCAACCTCACGACCCCCCAGTCATACTCTGCTTCACAGTCACAGGACTCCCTGTTCCTCATAGAGACCAAGCAGAGTCCATCAGCTGGGCCTTTGTTCACAAGGATGCCTCTACCTGGAATGCCATTTGCCCTTTTCCCCTTTGTCCCTGAATTACATTTCTCAGTTGGTAGAAATCCTATCCATTAAAAAAAAAAAAAAAAATATATATATATATATATATATATATATATATATGTATGTTTATTTATTTTGGCTGTGCCAATTCTTAGTTTCAGCACTCGAGATCTTCAATCTTTGCTGTGGCCTATGGGATTTTTTTTTTTTTTTTTTTTTAGTTGCAGCATGTGAACTCTTAGTTGTGGCCTGTGGGATCTATTTCCCCAACCAGAGATTGAATCCAGGCCCCCTGCATTGGGAGCAAAGAGTCTTAGCCACTGGACCCCCAATGAAGTCCCTCTACCCATTTTTTTTTAAATTTATCTATTTTTATGGAAGGATAACTGCTTTACAGAATTTTGTTGTTTTCTGTCAAACCTCAACATGAATCAGCCATAGGTATAAACATACCCCCTCGCTTTTGAACCTCCCTCCCATCTCCTGCCCCATCCCACCCCTCTAGGTTGATACAGAGCCCCTGTTTGAGCTCCCTGAGCCATACAGCAAATTCCTGTTGGCTATCTATTTTACATATGATAATGTAAGTTTCCATGTTACTCTTTCCATACATCTCACCCTCTCCTCCCCTCTCCCCACCTCTCCCCAGGTCCATAAGTCTATTCTCTATGTCTGTTTCTCTGTTGCTGCCCTGTAAATAAATTCTTCAGTACCATTTTTCTAGATTCTGTATATATGCCTTAGAATATTTATCTTTCTCTTTCTGACTCACTTCACTGTGTATAATAGGTTCTGGATTCATCCACCTCATCAGAACTGACTCAAATGCATTCCTTTTTGTGGCTGAGTAATATTCCACTGTGTATATGTACCACAACTTCTTTACCTATTCATCTGTTGATGGACATCTAGGTTGCTTCCATGTTCAAGCTATTGTAAATAGTGCTGCAATGAATAATGGGATACATGTGTCTTTTTCAGTTTTGGTTTCCTCAGGGTATATCCCTGAGTGGAATATAGGAGTGGGATTGCTGGGTCATATGGTGGTTTTATTCCTAGTTTTCTAAGGAATCTCCATAGCATCCTCCATAGTGGCTGAATCAATTTACATTCCCACCAACAGTGCAAGAGCATTGCCTTTTCTCCACACCCTCTCCAGCATTTATTGTTTCTAGACTTTTTGATGATGGCCATTCTGACCAGTGTGAGGTGATATCTTATTGTAGTTTTGATTTGCTTTTCTCTAATAATGAGCAACGTTGAGCATCTTTTCATGTATTTGTTAGCCATCTGTATGTCTTCTTTGAAGAAATGTCTGTTTAAGTCTTTTCCCCACTTTTTGATTGAGTTGTATGAGCTGCTTGTATATTTTGGAAATTAATCCTTTGTCAGCTGTTTCATTTGTTATTATTTTCTCCCATTCTGAGGGTTGTCTTTTCACCTTGCTTATAGTTTCCTTTGCTGTGCAAGAGCTTTTAAGTTTAATCAGGTCCCCCTTTTTAATTTTGCTTTTATTTCCATTACTCTAGGAGGTGGGTCATAGAGAATCTTGCTTTGATTTATGTCATCAAGTGTTCTGCCTATGTTTTCCTCTAAGAGTTTTATGGTTTCTGGCCTTACATTTAGGTTTTTAATCCATTTCAAGTCTATCTTTGTGAAGGTGTTAAGAAGTGTTCTAATTTCATTCTTTTACATGTAGCTGTCCAGTTTTCCCAGCACCATTTATTGAAGAGTCTGTCTTTGCTGCATTGTATATTCTTTCCTCCTTTGTCAAAAATGAGGTACCCATAGGTGCATGGGTTTATTTCTTGGCTTTCTATCTTGTTCCATTGGTCTATATTTCTGTTTTTGTGCCAGTATCATACTGTCTTGCTGACTGTAGCTTTGTAGTATAATCTGAAGTCAGGAAGGTTGATTCCTCCAGCTTCATTCTTCTTTCTCAGGGCTGCTTTGGCTATTCGGGGTCTTTTGTGTTTCCATACGAATTGTGAACTTTTTTTTTTCTAGTTCTGTGAAAAATGTCATTGGTAATTTGATAGGGATCACATTGAATCTGTAGATTGCATTTAGTAATACAGTCATTTTCACAATATTGATTCTTCTACCCAGGAACATGGAATATCTCTCTCCATCTGTTTATGTGGTCTTTGATTTCTTTCATTAGTGTCTTATAATTTTCTGTGTACAGTTCTTTTGTCTCCATAGGTAAGTTTATTCCTAGATATTTAATTCTGTTTGTTGCAATGGTGAATGGGATTGATTCCTTAATTTCTCTTTCTGATTTTTCATTGTTAGTATATAGAAATGCAAGTGATTTCTGTGTGTTGATTTCGTATCCTGCAACTTTGCTGAATTCACTGATTAGCTCTAGTAATTTTCTGATACTATCTTTAGGGTTTTCTATGTACAGTATCATGTTGTCTGCAAACAGTGAGAGCTTTACTTCTTTTCTGATCTGGATTCCTTTTATTTCTTTTTCTTCTCTGATTGCTGTATCTAGGACTTCCAGAATTATGTGGACTAATAGTGGTGAAAGTGGACACTCCTGTCTTGTTCCTGATCTTAGGGGGAATGTTTTCAGTTTTTCACCATTGAGAATAATGTTTACTGTAGGCTTATCATATGTGGCCTTTACTATGTTGAGGTAGGTTCCTTCTATGTGCACTTTTTGAAGAGTTGTAATCATAAATGGGTGCTGAATTTTGTCAAAGGCTTTTTCTGCATCTATTAAGATGATCATATGGTTTTCATCTTTCAACTTGTTAATATAGTGTATCATATTGATTGATTTGCATATATTGAAGAATCCTTGCATTCCTGGAATAAACCCAGCTTGATCATGGTGTATGAGCTGTTTGATGTGTTGCCGAATTCTGTTTGCTAAAATTTTGTTGAGGATTTTTGCATCTGTGTTCATCAGTGATATTGGCCTGTAGTTTTCTTTTTGTATGTTGTCTTTGTCTGGTTTTGGTGTCAGGGAGATGGTGACCTCGTAGAATGAGTGTGGAAGTGTTCCTTCCTCTGTAATTTTTTGAAAGAGTTTTAGAAGGATAGGCATTAGCTCTTCTCTAAATGTTTGATAGGATTCTCCTGTGAAGCCATCTGGTCCTGGGCTTTTGTTTTTTGGGAGATTTTTGATCACAGCTTCAATTTCAGTGCTTGTAATTGGGTTGTTCATAATTTCTATTTCTTCCTGGCTCAGTTTTGGAAGATGGAACTTTTCTAAGACTCTGTCCATTTCTTCCAGGTCATCCATTTTTTTGCCATATAGCTGTTCATAACAGTCTCTTATGATCCTGTGTGTTTCTGCATTGTCTGTTGTATCCTCTCCTTTTTCATTTCTAATTTTGTTGATTTGACTCTTCTCTCTTTTTTTCTTGATGAGTCTGGCTAAAGATTTGTCAATTTTGTTTATCTTCTCAAAGAACAAGCTTTTAGTTTTATTAATCTTTACTATTGTTTCTTTCATTTCTTTTTCATTTATTTTTGCTCAGATCTTTATGATTCCTTTCCTTCTACTAATTTGGGGTTTTTTTTTTTCCTTCTTTTTCCAATTGTTTTAGGTGTAAAGTTAGGTTGTCTATTCGATGTTTTTCTTATTTCTTAAGGTACAATTGTATTGCTATAAACTTCCCTCTTAGAACTGCTTTTCCTGCATCCCATAGGTTTGCGTTGTTGTGTTTTCATTGTTATTTCTTTCTATAAATTTTCTGATTTCCCTTTTGATTTCTCCAGTAACCTGTTGGTTATTTAGAAATGTGTTATTTAATCTCCATGTGTTTGTGTTTCTTATGGTGTTTTTCTTGTAATTGGCATCTAGTCTCATAGCCTTGTGGTCAGAGAAGATGCTTGATATGATTTCAATTTTCTTAAATTTACTGAGGTTTGATTTGTGACCCAAGATATGGTCTATCATGGAGAATATGCCATGTGCACTTGAGAAGGTGTATTCTTCTGCATTTGGATGGAATCTCCTAAAGATATCAATGAGATCCACCTCATCTAATGTATCAATTAAGACTTGTGCTTTCTTATAAATTTTCTGTTTTGATGACCTGTCAAAACAGATCATCAGGTGTGAGTGGGGGGTTAAAGTCTCCTACTATTATTGTGTTACTGTCAGTTTCTCCTTTTATGTCTGTTAGTGTTTGTCTTATGTATTGAGGTGCTAATATGTTGGGTGCATAAATATTTACAATTGTTATGTCTTCCTCTTGGGGTGATCCCTTGACCATTATATAGTGTCTTTCCTTATCTCTTGTAATCTTCTTTAAGGTCTATTTTGTCTGATATGAGGCTTGCTACTCCAGCTTCATTTTGCTTCCCATTTGCATGGAATTTATTTTTCCATCCTCTCACTTTCAGTCTGTATATGTCTTTAGGTCTGAAGTGGGTTTCTTATAGACAGCATATACATACATGGATCTTGTTTTGTATCCATTCAGCCAGTCTGTGTCTTTCAGTTGGAACATTTAATCCATTTTCATTTAAAGTAATTATTGATATATATGTTCCTATTGCCATTTTCTTTATTGTTTGGGGTTGATTCTGTAGATCTTTTTTCTTCCCTTGTATTTCTTGATTACACAAGTCCCTTTAACATTTGTTGTAAAGCTGGTTTGGTGGTACTGAATTCTCTTAACTCTTGCTTGACGGAAAAGCTTCTTATTTCTTCATCAATTTTGAATGAGATCCTTGCTGGATACTGTAATCTTGGTTGTAGATTTTTCCCTTTCAATACTTTAAATATATCCTGCCATTCCCTTCTGGCCTGAAGAGTTTCTGCTGAAAGATCAGCTGTTAAGCATATGGGGTTTCCCTTGTATGTTACTTGTTGCTTCTCCCTTGCTGCTTTTAATATTCTTTCTTTGTGTTTAGTCTTTGTTAGTTTGATTAATATGTGTCTTGGTGTGTTTCTCCTTGGGTTTATCCTGTATGGGACTGTTTGTGCCTCTTGGACTTGATCAACTATTTCCTTTTCCATGTTGGGGAAATTTTCAACTATAATCTCTTCAAAATTTTTCTCTTCTTCTTCTGGGACCCCTATAATTCGAATGTTGGTGTGTTTGATATTGTCCCAGAGGTCTCTGAGACTATCCTCAGTTCTTTTCATTCTTTTTACTGTATTCTGCTCTTCAGAAGTTATATCCACCATTTTATCTTCCAGGTCACTGATTCGTTCTTCTGCTTCAGATATTCTGCTATTGATTCCTTCTAGAGTATTTTTAATTTCAGTAATTGTGTTGTTTGTCTCTATATATTTATTCTTTAATTCTTCTAGGTCTTTGTTAATTGATTCTTGCATTTTCTCCATTTTGTTGTCAGGGTTTTTGATCATCTTTACTATCGTTATTCTGAATTCTTTTTCAAGAAGTTTGCCTATTTCCTCTTCATTTATTTGGACTTCTGTGTTTCTAGTTTGTTCCTTCATTTGTGTAGTATTTCTCTGCCTTTTCATTATTATTATTTTTTTAACTTACTGTGTTTGAGGTCTCCTTTTCCCAGGCTTTAAGGTTGAATTCATTCTTCCTTTTGGTTTCTGCCCTCCTAAGGCTGGTCCTTGAATTCTGGTTCTGGTCTGGTCTGATTTCTGGTAGGGCTGAGTTCCAGTCCTCCCTTCTCTGGAGGCCCAGGGAAAAATCCCATAACGCCTGGGTATCTGTAGGTGACAGGAGATGTCTGTAAGGCCACCCCTTTCATCCCCCCTCTCCCGCCTCCTTCCCCTTCTTCTTTCAACCTGGCTTCCTTTCCTCCCTTGAAATCTTTGATGATTGTACTTGGATTCTTGTATTTAAGGGCTTCCCTGGTGGTGCAGAGGTTAAAGCATCTGCCTGCAATGTGGGAGACCTGGGTTCGATCCCTGGCTCAGGAAGATCCCTGGAAAAGGAAATGACAACCCACTCCAGTATCCTTGGAGAAGGAAATGGCAACCCACTCCAGTATTCTTGCCTAGAGAATCCCATGGACAGAGGAGCTTGGTGGGCTAGAGTCCACGGGTCGCAGTCAGACACGACTGAGCTACTTCACTTTCAAGGCTGGTCCAGTGGTTTGTGTAAGCTTCTTATAGGGTGAGATTTGTGCTGAATTTTTGTTTGTTTGTTTTTCCTCTGATGTCAAGGCTGAGTGAGGTGGTAATCCTGTCTGCTGATGATTGGGTTTGTATTTTTATTTTGTTTGTTGTTTAGATGAGGCATCCTGCACAGGGTGCTACTGGTAGTTGGGTGATGCTGGGTTTTGTATTCAAGTGGTTTCCTTTGTGTGACTTCTCACTATTTGATACTCCCTAGGTTAGTTCTCTGGTAGTCTAGGGTCTTGGAGTCAATGCTCCCACTCCAAAGGCTCAGGGCTTGATCTGGCATCACCAAATCCAGCAGACTTTCCACACTTTCCCCAGCCTCCTCTCTTGGTCTCTCCCTCATTTTTGAAAGTACAAATTTCACAATCTCTTTTGTGAATCCTTCCCTGTCCCATGGTGATCCTTCAGGTTTCTCTTTTAACTGCATTTGGAACCATGTAAGCCAGAAAAGCCTTAGGGAGCATATACATTAGTGTTTCCCGAAATACTTCGATGTGACCTATTATAAGAAAAGCACTCTGTATTATGACCCAAGACACCACACATGTCACACACTCAACATACATTAAGTGTATATATGCAGACAATGGATACACGTATATACTCAACTATAGAGACATGTAAACACACCTGGATACAAAATACACAAATGTACATATGACCAGTTCTTTATGCAATACTTACCTCTACTGTGTGTATCACCCTGATTCTAATATAGTTGTTGCTTCCTTTTTTTTTTCTTTTTTGAATGCTGGTTCTGACTCACTAAATTTATTTCACCATCTTGTAAAGGATCACAAAACTACAATTTGGAAGGTGCCAAGGTAATTCAACTGTTTGTTTTACAAATAGAATTACCAAGGTCCAGAGAGAGAGGAAGGGACTATTTCAAGGTCACCAAGCTGGCTGGCCACATGACCCAAACCAGACTGCAGTTGTGTTGGCTTCCTAGGGGTGACCTCTCCTCTCACATACATTGCAGCTGCTCCTGCAAGATTATAAATCCACAAGGAAGAGGGTGGTGTCCCCAGTCCCGCCACCCCCTCCTCCAGTGAAGGTCTCGTCCATAGCAGGTGCCCAACGAAAGGCTGCATGGAATAATAATGAAAAAGTGTTTGGGAAGTCAATGACGGCCCTGCTGGAGCGAGGGGTTGTTAAACGCAGCAGCCTCGGCCCGGAGACCAGGTCAGCTTGAGCTCATTAGCGGCGCAGGGCTTTCCCACGGTTTTGGCATGCTGAAATTGCTGGGGTGCAGAAATTCCACGGCCAAATTGGGATGGGGGCGGTTGAGGTGGGGGCGGCGGTGAGAGGAGAGGAGGGTGGAAGAGGGGAGGAGCCCTTGGGGAGAGGAAGTTGGAGGGACGGTGGGCAGGGGCTGCGGTGGGCGGGGGCTGGGAGAGAAAAGAACTCGGTCTCCTGCCTCGTCTCCTCTTGTCATTCTGGAAGAAGTGGCTCAGCTTGGGGCGTTGGGGCGGGAGTTCCGAGAGGAGTGGCAAAGAGGTGCAGAGGAAGAGAGAAGAGCAGGCAAAGACGCAGAAATAAGCCATTTGGAGGCTTTCGGAGGCAACGCCGCTCAAGGGTGGCCTGGAGCCACTTGAGTCTTCCCACAGCACCCTCCCCCTACACTGCTATCCCGACTCCACCACCATCCCGACCCCACCAAGCTCAGCCACCCGGGGAACAGAGGGGCCAGTGTGGCTCATCCATTCACCAGAGCAACCCCCTTCCCAAGGCCCTGGGCCTTGTGGGAAATCAGAACCAGGGGCTGGACAGCCTGGGAAAGAGGACACCTTCATTGACCAGATGAGGCAAGTGCTGGCCTGAGATAGACTTGGAGTTTCTAAGCAGAGTCCTCGGGTGTCATCTGGACCCATCTCCCATATTCCTGCACCCCAGCACAGGTGCAGGACATAGAAAAGGAGACAAGAAGGGTGACCTGGCAGGAGAAGCGACCTGGCCACTGGTTTATTCATTTGACAAATACCTATTGAGTCCCTGCTGTGTTCCCGGCTCAGGGCTAGGAGCACCGGAGTGGACTTGTGAACAGGCATAGAACTGAGGGTGGAGCAGGGAAAGCAGTCTGTGGACAGGGGCGATTTGAGTGGCCAGAGGAAGCCCAAAGAGCTAGCCTAGGGTACTGGTGAGGGGTTCCTAGAGCCAGTAAGGTTTAAAGTAGAATTTCCAAAGAGTCCAGGTGAGGAGCCGAGGTGTGATGGTTGGTGTGGGGAGTGCCGTGTCTGAGGTTTGGTGGGGTCTCCTCAGCCCTGTGTCTCAGTCTCAACTTTGCACCATTGGGAACTTTGTTATTTCAGTTGCCTCCAATGGAAAAGAGCTCAGTGAGGCTGACTCACAATAAACAAACCTCCCAGAGACTGAATCATACATCAAAATGCCAATTTGTTTTTCTGAAAGGGAAGTATATTTGGCAAACTAAGCCTCACTAGCAGCCTGCTTTAGGGCCAGAGACCCAGAGTCTGAGTCTCAGTGCCACATCATACCAACTAAGGAACTTGGGCAAACCTTTAATCCTCTATGAGTATTGGTTTTCTCATCTAAAAACAAGAATAGTCATGGCTACTTAGAGTTGTGGTGAGGATTAAGTGAGCTATTGCATGGAAAAGTGCCTCATTTCTCTGTTTTCAGTCACTAAGTCGTGTCCAACTCTTTGTGACCCGATGGACTGCAGCATGCCAGGCTTCCCTGCCCTTCACCATCTCCCAGAATTTGCTCAAACTTATGTCCATTGAGTCAGTGATGCCATCCAACCATCCAACCATTTCGTTTCTCTGTAAAAATATCTATACATGGGTTAATGCTTTCTTTTTATCTATCTTATTTATTTATTGGGGGGCTTAGTTGGGCACACAGGATCTTCATTACATCTTGCGGAATCTTTTGCTGAGGCACACAGACTCTCTATTTGTGGTGCGCAGGCTTCGGTAGTTGCTATATACAGGCTTACCTGTCCCTTGGCATGTGGGATCTTAGTTCCCAGACCAGGAATCAAACCCATGTCCCATGCATTGCAAGGCAGATTCTTAACCATCAGTCCATCATGGAAGTCCCAAATTAGTGATTTCTTAAATTTGTATTTATCTTTTAATAGACGGTAAACGCACATAGTACAAAAATCCAAAGGTACAAAAGAATTTTAAATCAACAATGAGTCTTCTTCTTTCTCCCCACCTTTGCCTCAATTCTCACCTACTCAGTTCCCCTCCTAGGAAGCAAAATAAAAATTATCATGAATTAAAACTTTTTAAGTCATAAAAAAAATCATGACTTTTTAAAAGTTTCTTTTAAAAAAAGATTTTGTTATAAAAGCAACTTGTGGATTTAAAAATAATCCAGAGAGAACACAAGGAAATACAATGAATACTTTTATTTTCTCCCAAGCTGTCCAAGCTTGGGTGGCTTGGGCAGCTTGGGAATAAAATGAGTCTCCTGCATTGGCAGGCAGATGCTTTACTACTGTGCCACCTGGGAAGCCCGTGTTTCTTTAAAGGATAACAATTACTGCTGGTTCCTGAAGCACCTTTCAAGGGATGGTTTTCTTAGGAGAGGTTACAAATGAGAATGTGCAGGATTAATCAGGGAATGGGCAGAGGTGGTGGGAAGTTCCCAGGGGACATTTCTATCAACTTAGGGCCATGGAATGAATTGCCTTCCTCCACTCCAGGGAGATTTATCATCCATCCACCCACCCACCCTCCCATCCATCCATCCATCCAACCACCCACCCACCCACCAATCCATCCATCCAACCCTTATCGCCTGGGCCCTCTGTTAAGTGCTGTGGGGAATACAAGGATGAATTAGGGAAGCATACTCTCTCTCTTGCATCATCTATCAGTGAGACAAAAGACACAGATCCATGGATTTATGCAAGCCTAAAAGGGACAGGAGAGGTCCCCTATCATACCACCCACCTGCTATCACTACCCTTTCACAGCCAAGGAAACTAAGATCCAGAGAGGAAATGTGACTTGCCTCAAATCACACAGCAAGGGAACGGCTGGGCCAGGGCTAGGAGGCAAGTCTGGGGACACAACCCTAAGATAAGATGGCAACTGATGGAGGAGAGAAATGGGCCTGGAGTGCTGTGGCCACCAAGAGGAGAATCCAGCCATCCTAGAGAGGGCCAGAGCACTCCAAGAAGCCGGCAGAGAGAGCTTGAGGAAAAGAGCCAAGGTAGGGAGCATGGCAGTGTCCAGGATTCATTCTGGCTTCCTCCAGATGTTTGCCAAGGAGAATCCAGAGCCAGGTGGGGAGGTAGGTTGGGCAGGAGTTTCCTGTCCAGTCAGAGGGGCTCTTCCTTGGGAATCCAGCAGCCATGGGCCCAGACACCCAGGGCACTCCTGGAGTTGTGCCATGCACAGCTCTCTTCCTCCGCACAGCTGGAGAGGGATGGGCCGAGCCTGGCCTTGTGGCTCTTTGTCCTGGACCCCTCCACCTCCTTCCCTCCCCTGCCCCATAACAACATCCTTCCACCGAGGTTTGGGGAGACCCCCCAGGTCTGCTCCTGACACCTCCACCAACCACACCTCTAATCAGATGCCCCCCACTGGGGTCTCTGCTCTTTTGTTTTGGGTTGTCTCACATCTCTTCACCCTTTGCCCTCTCCCCGGTCCAGTCAGGCACCCTGGGGAGGCCTCGACATCCCTCCAGTTCACTAGGGTTCCATGCAAAAAAAGGCTCATTGTGCAATCACATTTGCAAAGTCAGCTTCTGGGCAGCCTGCATCGATCAAGGTCTTAGCTGGGAAATGAATGGCCCACCCGAATCTGGATAAGTGAGGATTATTAAAGGAACTGTTTACAAAAATTTGCACAAAGTGGGGAAGCCATAGGATTTCTTGTAGTTAACCGTGGGTGAAGGTTACCAGAACCCTGAAGGAGAGTCATGGAGAGAGGCTGCCGGGAGAGCAATGCGGAGCCTCAGTCAAGGGACATACCTAGCCCACGGCTACCCCACAGGGAGAAAGCTGGTGGGCTAAATATCCCAACTCACCCCCCCTTCTTTCCTTTGATCTTCAGACAGGGCTTCCTATTAGCCAAATCCAATGGGAAGTGGGAGGGTGAGGAAGCCCATTGGTGCAGTTCACACTAGTCATCCCTGAACTGCTCTGCAGGGAGGGAAAAGTGTGGGGTGGGTGTGGAAGAGCAGACGGGAGATCCCTTGTGCAGCCACCATGGCCTCATTCATCTCTGACCTTCCTTCATGCCCTCCCGAGTCCTCCAGGCTCTGTTTCCTGTGACAGGATCTCCTACCTGTCTCACAGAAAATTTCTCTTTCTTCCCTCCTCTGCCTTATGACTCAGGAGCCCTCTGTCCTCCTTTCCTGTGTGGCCTGATGATTATTGTTGTTGTTGTTATTATTTAGTTGCTAAGTCATGTCCAGCTCTAAGCCAGCCCATGGACTGTAGCCTGCCAGTCTCCTCTGTCCATGGGATTTCCCAAGCAAGAGTCCTAGAGTGGGTTGCCATCTCCTTCTCCAGGGGATCTTCCCCACCCAGGGATCAAACCTGCATTTCCTGCATTGCCGATGGATTCTTTACCACTGAGCCACCAGGGAAGCGGCACACTGGTGGTATCCAATAATTCCAGGCTTTATCACCCCTTCCCCTGACCACATCAGGACAGAACGGTCTAGCCAGTCTCAGGCCAGTCCTCTCACACAGTAGGGGCTCAGGAAGGAGCAAGCATGAGACCTTCTTCTGGAATGAGCTGCTGCCGTGTGTCCAGTGGGCTGCGCCCTGGTTAGCACTTCTCCGGCTCAGGCATGCCTGGAGGTGCTGGCTCGCATCCAGCTGAGCCACTGGGGCTTGGCCAGATGGCAGCCGGCAAAGCTGAGGCTGGCTCAGAGCCACAGGCCCAGCTTTGGAAATCTGGCAATGCGTGGCCCACGGAGGCTGCATGCCCATGAGCACCTTGAGGAATGGATGGTACAGCCCTGCCCCTATCTGGGCTGTGGCTCACCAAACCTAAGCTTCAGGTTCCCCCTTGTATCTTGCAGGGGCTGTAGGGCATCAATACAGAGCAGAGGAGGCCAAGAGGCAGGAGACCGGGCTCTGTCCAGCCCTGTCCTAACATAGCTCGTCTTAGAAAAATTGCTTCCTCTTCTGGGCAGAATCCTTTTCCCAAAGTGAAATCCTTTCCCCAGTATAAAACTGGTTCAAGCAAAGTGAAGTCTCAGAGCCCCCTATCAAGTCTCCTTATCACCAGCTTCTCCCCCAACCCCATTTCAAGCATCAGTCCTTGGGGCAACTTTTTAGAATCTTGGGAGTTTCACAGAAAATGGTTTGGAAACGCTGGCCCATACAGTCCCTAAGAGGTCGCAGGCAGCTCTCACATGCTATGAATACAGAAAAATAGACAAAATTGTTACCATATCCTGCCATGTGCCCATGACCCAGATTCAACAATTAACAACTCATGGCCAGTCTTGTTTCATTACTATCCTCATCCGCTTCCTCCTTTCCCATATTCAGTTCAGTTCAGTCCAGTCGCTCAGTCGTGTCTGACTCTTTGCGACCCCATGAGTCGCAGCACGCCAGGCCTCCCTGTCCATCACCAACTCCTGGAGTTCACTCAAACTCATGCCCATCAAGTCAGTGATGCCATCCAGCCATCCCATCCTCTGTTGTCCCCTTCTCCTCCTGCCCCCAGTCCCTCCCAGCATCAAAGTCTTTTCCAATGAGTCAACTCTTTGCATGAGTTGGCCAAAGGATTGAAGTTTCAGCCTCAGCATCAGTCCTTCCAATGAACACCCAGGATTGGTCTCCTTTAGGATGGACTGGCTGGATCTCCTTGCAGTCCAAGGGACTTACAAGAGTCTTTTACAGCACCACAATTCAAAAGCATCAGTTCTTCGGTGCTCAGCTTTCTTCACAGTCCAACTCTCACATCCATATATGACCACTGGAAAAACCATAGCCTTGACTGGACAGACCTTTGTTGGCAAAGTAATATCTCTGCTTTTGAATATGCTATCTAGGTTGGTCATAACTTTCCTTCCAAGGAGTAAGCGTTTTTTAATTTCATGGCTGCAGTCACCATCTGCAGTGATTTTGGAGCCCAAAAAAATAAAGTCTGACACTGTTTCCACTGTTTCCCCAACTATTTCCCATGAAGATGGGACCAGATGCCATGATCTTAGTTTTCTGAATGTTGAACTTTAAGCCAACTTTTTCATTCTCCTCTTTCACTTTAATCAAGAGGTTTTTTAGTTCCTCTTCACTTTCTGCCATAATGGTGGTGCCATCTGCATATCTGAGGTTATTGATATTTCTCCCGGCAATCTTGATTCCAGCCTGCGTTTCTTCCAGCCCAGCATTTCTCATGATGTATTCCCATATTACTTCAAAGAAAATCTCAGACATCATGTCATTTCCCCTGTAAATATTTCAGTTTGTATCTCTAAAAGATTAGGATTCATTTTAAGTATATAACCACAGTGCCATTATCACACTTTAAAATATCTCATCAGAATTCATATTTCCAATTGTTTATTTATAGGGTGTTTGTTTGTTTACAGTTTGTTAGAATCAGGGTCCACATGAGGTCCACATATTGCAGTTGATTGAGAAGCCGTTTTGTCTTGTTCTGTGAATTGTAAGTGGCCAGTGAAGGTCAGGGTGGCCAGATTTTATGTGCTTCTCTGGAGACAGTGAAGATATTCCCAGGAACCCTGAGGGAGAATCTCCTCTGACCTGAGCCTCTAAGGGAAAAGGCCAGACTGAGGCTCAATTCT
This sequence comes from Capricornis sumatraensis, assembly GCF_032405125.1. Lineage (NCBI taxonomy): Eukaryota > Metazoa > Chordata > Mammalia > Artiodactyla > Bovidae > Capricornis > Capricornis sumatraensis. The sequence goes on from NC_091076.1 coordinate 95,909,549, forward strand.
GTGGCTTCCCACCAAGAAGCTGTAACTGTCTGTTTGTGAGAGGAGGGGGAATGGTAAGGTCAAACTCCAGAAGAGTGGGTGCCTCACTGGTGATGAGAAGGACCCAGAAGAGGATGGATGCTACAGAGCCCCTGGAGGCAGGAGCCTGGGGTCTAACCTACTGGTAAAATTGACTATTAACTGAAAACATTTCCTTTGGTATCTGCTGGAACACAGGACTTTACTGGAGGCTGAGATGGCTGAAATGAATGGGGAAGCTGTCTGCCCTCCAGGAGCTCAGAGCTCTTCAGCAGACAGATGGGCACATTGTATATTTAACCTCTAGACGTCAATGAATGATCTGTAAAATGGAAATAATACCACCTTACTTATTAGACCAGCAGGTTTCTATGAGAACTCTCCTAGGTATAAACGGGATTTTATGAATAGGAAAAAAGGGACAAACTATACCTAACCCTAACCCCTAACACCTAACCCTGACCCTAACCCCTAATTAGGGGAGGTGGAGGAGAAGGAGGGCTGGCTGCCAACCTGGTGGAGGGATGAGCAATATTCACAAAGACCCCAGAGTCCTCAAATCCTGGGTTTACTCATTACCAGCCAGGTGGCCTTGAGCAGGATGTCTCCACCATTGGTTTCACCCCAGCGCCTTCCTTGGGGCCTCAGTGTTTTGGAAATGATGGAATTCAGGAAGTATAGAGTGGGAAACTCTTGCCCTCCAATGATTTTCAGACAGAGTCGAATGTCTCTATTTGGAGTGTAGCCCCATGAAAAGCCTGGTTTCTGCTGTCCATGGTACCAAACTCTTGTCTAGGCTTCACTGCTTCAATCTTAGGACTCTGGGTGTGTTGAATGAGGCATTTCTATCCTGTGGAGGCTGTCTTGAACTTTGTGGGATATTTAGTGGCATATTTGGCCTCTACCCACCAAGTGTCAGCAGCTCTCCCAGTTGTGACAACCAGAAATGTCTCTAGACTTTGCTAAATGTCCTCTGGGAGGCAGGAGCCCTCCTAGCTGAGAACCACTGGTCTAGGCTAGAGGGATGCTATTCCTCTGTAAAGATATGTGAGTATGTGCCCTCCCTTTTGACTCTGCACTTCTGACTGGCACCTCTGATCTGTTTCTACTTCCAGAATGTTCCCAGGGTGTCAACCCTTCTTACTGCAGTGCACCTTAAAAAAAAACTTCTCTTAAAAATAAACAACTTCAATGGCCCTCTTGGCCACACTTAATACATGCAAACATATGGTAATTGTGTCCACGGTAAGCACATTTGCCCTTGATTGATACAAACTCAGTGTCAGGAGAAGGAGTAGGCAGGTCACTTGAGGAGCCTCTTTGACCTAGCGCCCCACCTGGCAGACAGCGTCTGCTGCCACTGTTAAGCTCTGTCATGTAGCTTGCCTCTGTTTTTCCATCCACTTGGAAAAGAAAAAAGGAAAGACTTCTCTTAGAGCATTGTTTTCCTGGAGCCAGGGCCTCCTCTAGGTGATAGCACAGCTCCCTGATGGTCTAGGCTCAAGTCAACCACTCCGTGGAGTGGAAGCTGGGGACATGGGATGGAATCCTGTCATGTGACCTTGGGCAAGCTATCAACCTCTGAGCTCAGTTAAGGATTAAATGAGAAAGTGTTTGTAAAAGAGCTACATAGCACAAACTGCCCCACAAATCTTCATTAGTATTGTTATTATCTGTTGCTCTAAATGAGAGAATGAATAATATCACCCAGTCATTGCACCCGCATCCCTTGAGTGCTGGCAGGCTACATGGAATTCAATATCTGCCTCTCCGTTTTCAGACCCCAGCACAATATTACTTACGTGATAGACCTTCCCCGTTGGCCCTGAGCAGAATTCATATTTCTCCCTCTATGCCCATGATGCCTGGTCTGTTATTGACCTAAATTCACTAGGTTTTAATTATTCATCAAAGCAGCTTGTCTCCCCTTCCAGTCTGAACATCTTAAGGGCTATGGCCCTGTTATATTCATCTTTATTAGCTTTGGCATCTAACAGCAACTGGCATATAGTTGCTGCTCATTAAATGTTTGTTGAATGAATGCACAGACTGAGTAATTAACACCATGTCCCCCAATGTTCATGCAATTTTATAAGCTGCTCCCTCCATGAGGCCACATTCCTGACCTCATACTTCAGAAGCATTCTAGTGCTATCCAAGCATGATCTGCCTGCAAACTATTTGTTGCCAGTTGTGACAAGGTAGATGTAGAAATTGAGAGTAAGCATGTAAAAAATTTTAAGCAATTTGATAGAGTAGTTTTATGTCTATTGGATCTAATAATTTTTAAAATTGGGCTTTTCCTTTGTATGTTTTTTCTTATTTTTGTAAGTCATGAGGTCAGAAATTATAATAGATTACAGTTACTGAGTTCTTATTATGTTCTGAATATTAGGTCTGTATGTCTTTCTCGTTGCTTCCTTTTTCTAATAATTCAATTCCTACTGTATTTTGCAATTGTATCATTCTGCAACAGATTAGAAATTTAAAAATCAAGAACTGGTTTTTCATCACAAGTGTTCTGAGACATACAGCTTCAGACCATGGACCTCACTGGCTAAGCCAACGGCAGAGGAGGGCTTGCTCAGTCCCCTCTCACTGGGCCCCTCCCATTGCTACCTGTTCTCATATCTGTCTCTCCTACTGTTTGGAAGGACATGGCATTGTCTTTTATTCCTGTTTGGATTCCTCATATTTCTCTTTTCTTCCAAAACTGGCTGTGTCAACGGATGAAAGCTGATTCCAGTCTGGGCTCGGACAGGAAGAAGAGAGGGCAAGGGAGGGGTCCAAAGAGAGTTTGGCTGGGAAGGAAAGGTCTGGCTGGGGAGAAGATGCTAGAATGGAGCAGAAGGCAGTCCTGAGGAGGACTGAAAAGGCTGCTAAGGAGACCAGCCTGAGCCATTAGGCTGATTGGCTGAAGCGGCTGGGGTTGAGGAGGGGAAGGGCAGAAAGGGCCCTTGAAAGTGGGAGGAGGCAATCTCAGGACAAATAAAAAGGGATATGGAATCCTTTTACAGGAGGAATGTTAAACCTGAGGCTGTCATAACCCCCCTGAGGTGGTCAAAACTATAAATATGTAGGTCGTGGAGAGATTCAGAAGGCCCCCTCTTCCCACTCAGGGCTGGAGTCGGTGCGGAGGTTAAGTCAGTGAAATCAACACAATCAGCTGGAGGGGAAGGGGCAGGCGGATGACACGTGCCGTCTGCAGTTTCCCCTTCAGAGAGAGAAGGTCTGAATCCCAGGCCAGAAAAGGCCGGAAGAGCAAGCAAGACTTGATTACAGCCTGATCGATGGCATTAGCATATTTAAAGATCATGTCAAGGAGAGAACAGAAGGGGCTCTGAAAGGCAAAATGGTGTTTATTAAGCACAGAGAAACAGAATCTGGAAATCTGGAGCTGTCTGGTCCTTGGAGAGTCAGCTCCAAGGTCAAGCAAGGCTGGGTAGCAAGGGCTCTGCAGGGCTGGGCAAACCTCCCTTAAGACCTGCCAGCTTCCTCTCCTCTGATTCCACAGTCCATCGCTGCTGTGACTGTCTCATCAAGAATTCGACTTTCCACAAAGAACTGCCTAGGGGAAGGGACCTCGCTGCCCATGCATTTGAGCATCTGGTCCACTCAAAGATGATGATCGTGGTGGTGGTGATGGCGGTGATGACGCCTAACCTTCACTCAGCCAGGCATCATTCCTAGCCATTTACAAATATCAACTTGTTTAAACCACCATTTAACCTATGAGGTAGGTATTCCTAGCTCCAATATAGAGATGAGATACTTGAGGCAGTATGAGATAAGTTTCCAGGTTCATACAGCTTGTAAGCAGAAGAGCCAAGACTCAATCTCAGGCTGACTCCAGAATCTAGTGTGTGCATGGGTCTAAGTCACTTCAGTCTTATCCCACTCTTTTCGACCCTAAGGACTGTAGCCCGCCAGGCTCCTCTGTCCATGAGATTTTCCAGGAAAGAATACTGGACTACCTTGCATTTCATTTTTGTTGAAAACAATAAATTGGCAACCTAGTTGGTGCATCCATCTCTTTGGGGTTGGTTGGGGTGAGTCTGTGTCAAGCTCAGCACGACCAGCTCCAGTGGCTCAGATGGTAAAGAATCTGCCTGCCAGTGCAGGAGACCCTGGTTCAGTCCTGGGGTCAGGAAGATCCCCTGGAGAAGGAAATGGCAACCCACTCCAGTATTCTTGCCTGGAGAATTCCACGGACAGAGGAACCTGGCAGACTACAGTCCATGGGGTCACAAAGAGTCAGACACAATTGAGCAACCAAACACACACACAACCAACTAGGGGTTTTCAAGACTCAGGACCATGTGCTTTATTTAGAAAGTGCCACCCAGTGTAGCTAAGCTAGTGTGACCAGTTGGTTTCCTGGGCACTGCCCCTCCCCATTTCAGAGGCCCAAACCCATCAGGTCCCAGCCCTGGGAACACTTTGACCTGGAAATCAGGAGGCTAAGAACTAGGCTTACCAGCTATGTGAGTGTGGACAGGCCACCACCCGTCTATGCGCCTCAGCTTCCTCACAAGGCATCTTACAATAACTCCCTGTCTAAATGAAGAAGCAGTGGACCCATGAATGTGCTGAGAAGTGGGTGGAAGGAAGGAGGCGGGTGGGCGCGGCAGTGCACAGAATCTCCAAGGAGGTTAGATTCTGAGTTGGGTTGCAAACTCAGCGGACCACCATTCTGGGAGTGTGGTACACCCTGGGTGCTCAGGATTCCTGGTGAGGGGTTGCTCCTGGCGCTGCAGGAGGAGGATCTGCCGGGTAGTTACATTTCTTTACTCGCCTTTCGGCTCTGGGGGAAGGAAGGAAGACATTGAAGTCAAAAGTTCTGTCCATCTGGAAGAGCCGCTGGAGGGGAAAGTCTTTAGGGGCTGGAGTAGTCGGGAGCTGCTTCCCAATGCTTGGGGGCGGGATGGGGAGCTAGGGAGCCAAGGTGGATCGGGGCCAGGTCTGGCGGGGCGGCTGACCCTACCCTGAGCGCTCGGCCGAGAGGGGGCGCTGTGGCCTACTCCTCGCCCAGTCCACTGGATTCCCAGCCGCTATCCCCTGTAGCGCAATGCGCGCTCGACTTTCCCCCTCCTCCGCGGTCAGAGGGCGGCTCGTCCTGCCCGGCACCGCCATCTCGCCTGCTCTTGGGGTTCCTAGGTTCACCTCCTTGCCGGGACCAGACTGGGCAGGCGCTTAGTTAGTAGAATGAATTTACAAACGAATGAATGAATGAGAAGGGTTCCTCCCTCCGAGCTGTCACACCTCAGCGCGCTCCTGGCGTGTCAGTGCCAAAGGCGCGGGGATCTGGCCCTCGCCCCGCTGAGGCGGGGGCGGCGGGGACTTTCTCCCCGCCCCGCGGCAGGGAGAGAACTGCCCGAACGCAGCGCCCAGCTTCACCCGGCTTCCGCGGCGGCACCGCTCAGTCCGGGCTGCCCTATTCCCCAGCCTCCAATCGCTTCTCTCTTGTAGATTGACCCGAGCCCCCCCAGGACCCCCTCAGACTCTTCTGGACTCCTCGGGCCCCAACCTGAAAGCCGGCGGAAGGAGGGAAGCTGCCTCCTCTCCCACCCCACGCCCCCAACCCCCCACCTCCCCAGCTTCTCCCCGGGCTGCGGCGGCCGCCAGCGCTGCCAGTGCGCCCCGCCGATTGCCGCAAACCCGGCTCGAGGAAAGGGGGTCAGCGCCGTTAGGGCGCGGGGAGCCGCCCCCGGAACGAGCCGGGGCGGAGGAGGCGGGGCGGCGGAGGGAGCGGAGGGGCGAGGCGCGGAGGAGGGAGCGGAGGGGAGGGCCGAGGAAAGGAGGGGCGGGGAGCCGCGGCGACTATCGGCGCCGACCGAGGGGGAGACGGCGGGGGCGAGGCTGCCTCCCGGCGGGCGAGAGGCGGCCGCGGGCCGGGCTGAGTCCGGAAGCGGCGGCTGGACTTGCCCGGGAAGAGGAGAGCGAGAGCCCTCCGGGCCGGGCTGCGGGGCCGGGGAGCGCGGAGCCGGGCACCTCCGCCACCGGCGGCGACACGGAAGCAGCCCGAGCCCGCCCCCGCCGGGATGTCCCGGGGACCCAGGCTTCCAGCGCGGTGACCGAGCGAGCCCGAGGATGGGACGGCGCCCGCAGCTCCGGCTTGTCAAGGTAAGAGCGAGCCAGTCAGCCCTCGAGCACCGGGGCCCCCAGTTCCGGGCGCGCAGGGCTGGCTCCGTGGGCAGTGGGTGTGATGCGGCCGGCGTGATTGGGTGTCACTGAGCAGAACTGTGCCCAGGTCCGGGGGCGGCCGGGGTGTGAGGGGCAGGCGAACTCCCTCTTCTTGGACCTCTGGAGCCGGCGTTGAGCGGTAAGGGGAGAACTCAGGTGGAAAAAAAGAAAAAGAAATCATTGTGGCGAAGCTGCGGGAATGTTGGCTGGTGTTGGGGGGTGGGAGTCGGGGAGGGTCCGCCCACCCCGGCAACCAGCTCTGCGAGGGGAATCGCTCTAGGCTTTGGGAACCGACTCAGGGTTCCTCTTCCCACCCGTCCCGTGTAGACCGGGGTCCCGGGACAGGAAGCTCGGGAGGGGACCTAGGGTTCCCCATCTGCCCCAGCGCGCCCCCGCCCTGTTCCTGGGAGCTCCTTCCTGCCCCTGAAAGTCCGGGGAGATAAATGTCCCCCGCGCCTGCGAGCCCTGGATCAATATCGCAATCTCCGGAGAGCCGACCGAGCATCCGGCGGTAGTTACCGTTCCGCCGCCGCCGTCGCCGCCGCCGCCGGCCCGCCGGCGGGATCGCAGCGCTCGCACTCCGGTCCTTTGCACTCGCGGTTCCCTGTGCCTGCCCGCTCCTGTCCGGGTTCTGGCGACGCGATTCCTGCGCCCGGAGTTTAGGAAGGTCTCCAGATCTCACGTCCGGACAGATCTCACGTCTGTCCGCTGAAGTTCGGGGGTGACGAGGGCTCCCCCTGGGCCCCGGGGAAGGTCTTGAGGGTCGACACCCCGGCCCGCAGCTAGTGACAGCCGCCACTTGCAGGTGCCGGGCGATTCCCAAAGCGGTTCGCCTTGCGGGGGGTAGGCGCGCAAGCAGCAGCCAGAGAGAGGGGTGCTCGGCGGGCTCTCGCCTGAGGATCCCGACTCCGCAGGGTCAGTGTGGACAGCCTGAGCACAGACAGCGGCTTGATGGGATTCAGCGCATTTAGAAAGCGATTACACTCAAAAGAATGGATTTGGGGGAGGGGTGCGGATTGACTGATTTCCATTTTTCCATCAGTTATTAAACCCGCTGTACGTATGTAGCACACAAAGTGATTTGAGTTAAACCACCAAGGTTTAAAAATGCAACTGCTGCCTGGTCATCAATTGAGACGTTATTAATTACCTAGGTTTCCTCTATTCTCTTTGTCCCTCTCCCGAAGTTATGTTAGTTTTTTTAAAAGTGAGTAAATGTTGGTCTGATTAAACCCATATCCCCTCCCCCACGCCTTAACTGGGACTAGGGGTGAACCCATAATTTATTTTGGGTGATCAGGGAGACCCAGGGAGGGAAGCTGGAGGAAAAACATCCAGAGAGCTTGAATAGATGGCACTGAATGGGAATATTTTCCCAAAGGCTAGTGTGTACCAAACCTGGGTCTAAATTTACAAAACAGAAAAAATTCAACGTTTCAAACAGATTCGAAGGACTGAACTGTAGGTTTTTGTTTTTAAGTTTAGATGGTAATAGGTAAATGTTCTTTCTCTGGACTTTCTTTGAATCGTGTGCAGATTTCTGCTTAGAATTATGATGCTTTTCTAAAAGAAAAAAATTTTCTGTTATTGTTGTCGTTGTGTGTATGTGTGTGTATGCTTTCTGCTAGGTTGTGGGATGTGTGCCCTTTATGTCTGGCCTAATGAGCTCAGTAGGTGCTCAGTAAACGCACTGAATGAGTAAGATGCAGTGAATGAGTGGTCAGCTAATGCAGTTTCATTTAAATAATTACTTTCTTCTTTTATTTATATGGCATATACAACTTGTTGGGTAGTATTCTACCTGCTTTACAAATATTAAGTCATACTGTCCTCCTAACAGCTCCGGGAAGCCGAAATTATTCCTGAGCACAGAGAGGCTCTGTAACTTGCTCAAGGTCATGCAGCCAGCGAATGGTGGAGCCAGAATTCAAACTCAGGCACTTGAACTCTAAGACTTTCTTTTGTTAGCTTTTACCAGAAAATATTTGAAGCCGCTAAAATCTCCTTGACTTCTGCCAGACGGGAGATAACTCAGGTAGTTTTGTCAGTATGAACATCTGAACCTAGGTGAGTGGTGGTGGTTGGTGATTTAGTCACTACGTTGTGTCTGACTCTTGTAACCCCATGGACTGTACCCCGCCAAGCTCCTCTGTCCATGGGATTTCCCAGGCAAGAAATACTGGATTGTGTTGCCGCTTCCATCCCCAGGGGATCTTCCTGACCCAGGGATCAAATCCACGTCTCCTGCATTGGCAGGCAGATTCTTTACCGCTGAGCCACCAGGAAAACCCGAATCTAGGTGGGTTTCATCCAATATGTGGCTCTGACCCTCAACAAGTCAGCCAGTATCAGGAAAGGTGGGAAGGATCCGCTCTGGGGCCCCTGTTTTGGGCATCACACTGTACTGTTTACAGAGAACTGGGGGAGAGTGTGTGCACATGTGTGTGAGTGAGAATGTGTGTGTGCATGGGAGGGGCCTTGTATATGTCAGTGAAGGAAAGAGGATGAGCATGAATCTGTGTGGATGCCAAGGGGACAGGTAAAATATGGTCTCTATCCCCAGGGGAGGGCCAGGGACTGAGCACCTCTGAATCTCCTACCCAACAGCTACGGGTCCTTGCAGGGAGACTCGAGTGTGACTCAGAACAGTGGGTTTGGTTGAGTGTGAGAAGTGGAGAAGGCAAGGCCTGGTGGGCTATCTGGGAAAGTGAGTTCCACGGAAAAAGCTGGTTTCATGGCTGTAGTCATAAAAGCAATCTAGCAGTATTATGCAAAGTTTGAAAACCAGAGGGGGAAATTATTACAACCTCTCCCTCTTAACACAGCTATTGTTGCCATTTTGAAAATAATCCTTGCAAGCATTTTTTTTTCAAGCGCACATTTGGTCACAGCTGTGGCCCTTGGGAAAGTCCTCTCACTTACTGTCGCAGTCCAAGTCCATCCCATGTTGTTCCAGGGCCTCGAGAGGGAGAACCTCAACATCTCTGTGTTCCCTGTGAGGGGATGCTCTTTTGCCATGTCTGTATCCAGGCACTGCGGGGCCATTTCCCAATTGCTTCTTTGACAAATGATGTGGAGCCGGGTTTTAAGGGGAGCCTGGGCAGGAAGGGAAATGAGGGCAAAAATGTGAGCCATGTCGGGGACTTCCCTGGTAGTCCAGTGACTAAGATTCTCAATGCAGGGGGCCCAGGTTCAATCCCTGGTCATAGAACTAGATCCCACATGCTGCAACTAGGAGTTAGCATCCTGTGACTGAAGATCCTGCATGCTGCAACTAAAACCTAGCATAGCCAAATAAATAAGTAAATATATATATATATATATTAAAGTGAGCCATGGGGCATGGGCACAGCTGGCATGGCCACAGTCCAGGGACAAAGGAAGAGAGGGGAGCCGTCAGGATTTGACATGCCCAGCCCTGCATAGGGGCATGTCTTGGGTCCATCCAGTTCTTAAGGAAGGCATAGATTTGTGGAAATGCAGAACACTCACTAGGGGCTTCCCAGTGGTAAGGAATTCGCCTGTCAATGCAAGAGGCACAAGAGACTAGGGTTTGATTCCTGGGTCGGGAAGATCCGCTGGAGAAGGGAACGGCAACCCACTCCAGTATTCTTGCGTGGAGAATCCCATGGACAGGAGCCTGGCGGGCTACAGTCCATGGGGTTGCAAAGAGTCGGACAGAACTGTGTGACAGAGCAGGAGCAGGACACTGACCAACGACCAGTGAGGATGAACTCAAGTGGAAAATCCATTTCTCACCCTCTCTAACATTTGGCTCCTTGGAAAGCATCAGCAGCCAGTGGAATTCAGCTGCAAAGGAGGAGTTTAGTGGGTGAAGGTGCCCCTTGGCAGCCCCCGAAGTGCCCACCATGCTTATGAGCCCATGGGCCTGAGCCTCAGCCGTGACGTGACCTAGAAGGAAGGGGTTAGGCACAGGGTTGATCATTTTTAGCAGCTTTTGGGGTGGAAAGACCTTCAGCCTGGGATTCGGCAAGCCTGTCATCATTCACAGCTATGCCTATGTGACTTCAAGTAAGTCGCTTTTTCTCTCTGAGCCTCAGTTTCTCTGTAAACAGGAGTATTTGACTAGATTCCCTCTTACATTTCACATCTCTGTGAAAGATGCATCAACTCATATGGTTGAGATAAGGATGAAATGCATCAACACCTGAAAAGTGCTTGGACCAGCTCCTGGTGCAGTTGACTTTCAGAAAAATCTGCAAGTTGACTGCTCTTCGTAGAAAACGAGCTGATGCGGGAAGAAAACAAGCAGAAAAACCTCTTGGACATTCCGCATCTAGCATTTTTGCACCTTTCACCCTTCACAGCACTGGGCCTAAGAATAAACTGCACGCAGTAAGCATTTCACAAATGCTTGTTGGCTGACTGGATAGTATTGTTCCTGCTTCCTCCAGTGTAGTGTTGTGTGATCACAGAGGACCCGCTGCTGTTCCCACGAGATGCAGTTGTCATGTCCAAACAGACTGAGAGATGCCAAAACCACCCTAGCAGAAAAGCTGTCTCTGATGCAGAAAAAATGGAAACTGCCCCCTAAGCCCACTATGGTTATTTTCAAAAGAAAGGAAAAGGAAGCACCAAACAGCCAATGTAGCACCTGGTGATTTGGAGAAGCCATCGCAATGAGAAGCCCTCATACTGCAACGAAGAGTGGTCCCCCCGCTCGCTGCAACTAAAGAAAGTCCATGCAACAACAAAGACCCACTTCAGAGCTAAAGCCAAGTCTTAGCTACAGTTTTATCTTCAATGGGTGAATTTGTTAATTACAAATAACTCCTGTCTGCTTAGATCTTCCAGGACTGCTGTCAGCACAGTCCATTGGAAGTGCCATCATTGCATACTTTTTGTTTTTTTATTTTTTGGTATTTATGTGGCTGTTCTGGGTCTCTGTTGCAGCACAGAGACATTTTGTCCTTACATTTTGTCCTATGGGATATAGTTCCCTGACCAAGAATTGAACCAGGGTCCCCTGCATTGGAAGCATGGAGTCTTAGCCACTGGACCACCAGGGAAGACCCAGCACAGTCAAAGACATATATAAATATTAAGATTTTTTTCCAAGAGGAAAACTACTTTATGGGATCATCATAATGACTTCATGAGATATCAAGTGTGAAATTAAGCCCAATTGCACATTGTCTGGCACGCAGTAAGTGCTCAATAAATTTTAAGTGTAATAATCACTTAATAAATTTTTACTGAATTTTATCAATCCAAGGAATAACAATGAAAGGAGGAGTGGTGAGGGAAAGGGAGATAGAGGAAGGAATGCTTAGCAATGTACAATCTTCTGCCCCACGTCTTCTTCACAGTCCCTGGGGAGAAGGGATGGGGCCCCTGCCCTCAGCCAAGCTAGAAGGGCAAAGGATGGAGGTGCCTGCTGTTGGCCCTCTGAGCATCTCTGATGTGAAAATATTTGACAATAAGGCTAGAGATATGTAGGGAGGATAATACAAAATGGTTAACTCACTGGTGCAAACAATTATTTTGAAAACAACTAGCTGGATTCTATTAAGCAACAGATTATTAAACATTTCTTTTGAAAGTAATTGGTGTCGGCTTCCACAACATTAAGAAACTGGAAGGTCTGAGAGGGATAGAGGAAGGGAAAGAGGAAGACTTGGGGGAATATGGACGTGCCTTTCCTTTTCCTGTGTAATGGGTGGGGCGGATATGCAGGTCTGGGCGATGGGTCCCCTCGACACAGACAGAACCACTGACTCACAAGCTTTCCCTGAATGTGTTTTTTGGCAGTTCCCCACCCAGCAGCCATGAAGCCACTTTAGGGACTGATGAAGTGTTTTGTGGATGCTCTATCTTCTCTATAAACACAAGTAATATCCCAGTCCCACCTCTGGGTTTGCTGGCCCCAGAGAGCAGCCCCAGCGAGGTGCTAAGAGGTAGGGTTTGTGGGGTACACACCCGTTCCCCTTCACCTGTCAGTCAGTTCCCATCCTCCAGCCAGTGTGGCCAGGAGCCAGGATGCCTAGGTCAAAGCCCAGGGCAGAAACTGACCAGACTGGTCCAGCTGCTTCCGCGCCTGAAGAACCAGGGAGGCCTCGTTTGTTCTAGGCTGTTGCTGTTTAGTCACTAAGTCACGTGCAACTCTTTTTCGACCCCAATGATTGTAGCCTGCCATGCTCCTCTGTCCATGGGATTCCCTAGGCAGGAATACTGGAGTGGGTTGCCATTTCCTTCTCCAGGGGATCTTCCTGAACAGACTACAATTTGGGGCCCATCCATAGTGAGTTTTAAGAGGTAGTAGGGCTACCCGGAGGCACTGTGGGAGACTTAGTTGAACCTTTAAGCACTGGGAGGTCAGGCAGTATCCCTGCCAGATCCATGGAGCTGAAGAGCTGGAGCGCAGGCTGCTCAGGGTGACTGGCTGGGTCAAGAGATGGCTGTGACATTTCCATTGACAGAGAGGGTTTCCCCAGCTTTGATTTGTGTCTCCCCAGTCTCCTTGTCAGGTGTGTGAAGGGCTCAGTGGTTTCCAGAGGCCCCAGCTGTTCCTGAAGCAGCCCCCCACTGTGCAGACAGAGCTGAGTGGGGTACAGAGGAAGGACCAGGGATCAGAGGGCTGAACAGTGCAGGCTGGAGACAGAAACTAGGCCCAGGAGGGCTTTGGCTACCCTGGGGAAGGGTCAAGGGAAAGTCTCAGGCTATCTAAGGAGCAGAATGTCCCCCTGCACTGAGGGCCTTGACCCCGCAGGCAGAAACAAAGGCCCAGCTGGGCACCTGTGGACTGGCTCAGGATCGACAATTTTATTATGTAAATTCGAACATGCAGACAGAGAGAAATCAAAGATGTTGTAGAGATGGAAACTACAGGCTAAAGTTGGCATGAGAAGGAGAGATCAGGACAGAAAGGCTGGGAGAAAAGAGGGGAGAGAGAGGGAGGGAAAGAGGGAGAAAAGGAGAGCGAAAGAGGTGAAGCAAAGAACTGCATGGTTTTTTTTTGGCCTTTCTTGCTTTGTGCTTTCTCTTTAGCAGCCAGGAGAACTGAGGCCAGAGATGGCTTTTACTGGAAACCCCCTTCCCCATTTCTTACAAGAATTACCCTCACCCTCTCTAACTTGCTGCAGGGAACGCTTTCCTCAGGCACCAGGGTCAGGATGCTCTGAGTCACGCTGTATGGAGGTTGCAGCTTCCTGCCCAAGGGAAGGAGCAACCCCATACCCTCCAGCACCCCCTGGGCTGGGCTTCCCAGCGCCCAGTTCAAAAGGAACAAAGCCTGTTGCCTCTGAGGTTCTAACTGGTCCCCAGTGTGCAGTCTGTCTCTTTCTTATACAAACACATACATACACACACACACACACACACACACACACACACACACACACACACACACACGCTGGGATCCTCAGGGAGTCCTTTGCAGCATTAATAACAGCATCCCCCCAATTGTTACCCCCTCAGAGGCTATTGCATAGTCAAACCGGTGAGACAGGCATGCGGCACCCACCTACTCAGGGCCAGGGCTGGAGGGCTAGCACCCAGAAGAGCACCTGGGCCTCCAGGGACCCTGGGGTCAACAGTGGGAGTGGGCAGTAGGTTGGACCATCTCTGTGGCCATGCCTTAGGCCACGCATGCATGGCCAGGAAGCCCAGAGGTGGTCCATGGAGGGAGGCCTGTGTCCTGGACTTGGGCTGAGTTCCTGCCTGTCCCCTCCTTCCTTTTCCCTCCACTTTGTCCAACTTCTCTGGCCAGATGCACCGTTCACCGAGCTCCCTCTGTGCCAGTGTCCACACACACGATGCCACGGGGTCCTCCTGTCCTACTCCAAGTATGAAAGAACCAGATAGCCCCGCACCTCCCCACCCGCTCTTCTGGGCCTCTGCCCAGCCCTCCCTCCTTGCTACCCCGACAGAAGACTCATTTCTGCCAGTTGCCTGCCTTTGGCCATCCTGTTCCTCCTTCTAGGGCTTCTGTCCCCCAGTCTTTTTTAACATAATTTTGAGATCCCCTGGAGAGGGGCACAGCAACTGACTCCAGTATTCTTGCATGGAGAATCCCATGGATGGAGGAGCCTGGCGGACTGCAGTCCACGGGGTTACACAGAGTTGGACACGACTGAACCGTCTTAGCATGCATGCACAGCTATTCATTTTATTATTTACGAGTTTTACATTGGCCTTGCTAGGTCTTTGCTGCTTAGGGGCTTTTCTCTGGCTGCGGCGAGCGGGAGCTCCTCTCTGGCTGCGGCGTGCGGGCTTCTCATTGCAGTGCTTCCCCCTATGGCAGAGCACGGGCCCTAGGGCATGCAGGCTTCAGTAGCTGTGGCACATGGGCTCATAATTGTGGCTCCCGGCCTGTAGAGCACAGGCTCAAAACCTGTGGCACGTGAGCTTAGCTGCGGCCTGTGGGATCTTCCCAGAGCAGGAATCGAACCCATATCTCCTGCAGTGGCAGGCAGAGTCTTTACCACTGAGCTACCAAGGAAGCCCTGTTCCCCAGTCTCTCTGCATCAGTCCTAACAGGACCACCAAATTCTTTCTAAACGATCACTACCCTCTCCTCCAGGAAGCCCTTCAGGCTAATCTCGCTGGTCGTTCCTTTGCTTGCTCTCCCCACCCCTCATGTGAGCCTTTAGCTCATGGTGGAGCCTGGGCTCCCCAACAACAGGGGACCTGCAACTCTTTGATGTGTTTCCCGACAGGATGCTCAAAACATTTACCAACCAGACCACGCATGGACCCCTGGTCTCTCTCATCTAACTGGAGCCCTTGTCCCCCTGTAGATTCTGAGCTCTGCCTGGGCCAGGAGGACTCCCTTAAAAATAAAAAACAAAAAGGACTGTGTCCCCCAGCATCTAGCCCAGCACTCCAAGCACTGTAGGCATACAATAGACACTGAATTCAGTGGAGGGCATCTTCCCTCTCCCGCTCCCCAGTGAACATTTATCTATGTGCGTGGAGGTGCTATGGCGACAGGAGGCAGAAATGGCAAGCTAGATGGATAAATCCCCCCGGCTCTGCATGTGCATTTATGACTCGGTGGCTTATCAAGTGCTACACTGCTGGCAGCACTTAGTAACATTTAGCGATTCTGGTCCTGCCCTGTGTTCCATCCCTGATCCCCATAGCGCCGGAGGCGTTTGTCCACGTGTAAAAGCACAGACAGCGTTTTGTTCCATGAGGGGTTCTGGGCAGGGCTGGTAGGAGACATTGCCAGAGTGAGGTTTGGAGCTGAGCTGAGGACAGAGAAGCAAGAACCTTCTCAGAACCTGGGGTCTTGAGAGAGCAAGTCAGGGTGCTTTAGTCCCCAAGAAGGGGGCTGGGAAAGAGGTTTGGGCGCAGCCTGGGGCTCCCTCCCTGCCATTGTCCCAGTTCTGCTGGTTAAGAGGCAGGAATAGCCAGGCGAGGCAGAGGTGGCAGAGGACACAGGCGAAAGGGAGTGGGCCCATTCTTGGCTCCATCCATGGGATCCCATCTCTCAATCCACACCCCGCCCCTCCAGCTCCCTGTGGGTGGGGGTGGGGCAGCTTTGGTGTCTTGCCCTCTAGGTTGCTGGGCCTCAGTGGTCTTATGAATGCTGCTACCAGCCTGTGAAACTCTGGGCCTAGGCAGTGGCGCATGTGCACCCCTGAGAAGCAGAGCATCCCTCAGGGAGTCTTCCTCAACTGTCCCTAAAGTTGAGGAGGCAGGAGGCCTGGCTGGCTGACCTTGGGCAAGTCCCACAACCTCTCTGGGCTTGGCCCTCGTCTGGACCACAATGGAGAATCAAGGAGGAAATGCCTGTGTGGCAAGGGGCCTGACCTCACCAAAGCTCCTGAGTGGGACCTGCTGCTTTCCCCAGTGAGATCCCTCCCCCAGCCCCCACTGTCCCCCTCACCTCCACCCACTCCTGCCCTTAATGCGGAGCCCAACAGGTACTTAAGACTCTCCTCCTCCATGGAGCCTTCCCTGATGAGTTGGCCATTGCACTCTCTCCCCCCAGCTAAAGCGGGGTTTCTCCAGCCAGCTCTGGGGAAGAACCGCGAGGGTCTTTCCAGTCCATGGCACCTGGGCTTGCTGTGCATGACGAGCACGCAGCCTCCACCACGCGACTCTCCTGCAGAGCTGGACAGCGTCTGAACCGGGTCTAGACCCTGTTCAGTGAGATCACAGCAAAGACAACTTCACACCGACGTTTCCAGATGTCACTGGCTGTAGCAGTCTGCAGCGCCACACCAGTCCCCACCACTCTTTCAGCAGTGCTGATCTAAAGCCCTCTTTGGGGCCAGGATGCACACAGCCCAGAATCCCGGGTTCACTTTTCAAGGGAGTCTGGCTGCCCACCAGCCCTGCCCCTGTGTGCCTCCTGCTGGAAGACTCAGTGCTGTAGCCACGGGGCTGGGCTGCCAAGTAGGGAGAAGTGGGAAAACCCCCTGTCCCGGAGAGTGGAAACCTCCGTCATTCAGAGCCCTTACCACTCGGCAGGTTCTGGATGGGCCTCTTCCCCGCCTTGTTCTTACTCATCAACCTGCACCTTATATCACCCACCAAGGTCGGAGGGGAGCAGGGAGGGGGACGACCCATGACACTCACAGAGCTCAGGTGAGACGAGGGAAGCCCTTCCTCTGTGGTGGGCTCACCCCACAGCTCGCAGGACTTAGCCCCACGCTGGTTCTAGCCCTTGTCGCTGGGCTCACTCAAGATAAGGGAACGTGACTTCTGCAGGGTCAGCTTTGTCTCCCGCTTCGAGGAACTGGACTGGGGGGTGGGGGGCAGGCTGGCATAGCCCTGCCCACTGGCTCTGGGAAATGCTGCATCCGTCCATGCCCTCCCTGTGTTGCTTGATCCCCAGCGTTGGCTGCACCCAGAGGTGGCTGCCTGGCTGTGTCAAGACAGCAGTGAGCGGAAGGACCTCCCATCCGTTGGTCAAGAGGGGTCATTCTCGCCAGTCTCCTGCCTTCAGGCTGAGGCTAGGAGGTGGGGGAATGACCAGTCCAAGTCCACAGAGTGCGATCAGGGCCTCTTCTTGTCCTGCAGGATCCCCACTTCTGTCCTCCCGTTCTTTTCCAGGGTTCTCCTCCCAGTAACCATCTTCCTTCCACACTCCCAACTTCCATGATGGGCCTGCAGGTGAGGACTTCCAGAACTGAGAGGGAGCTGCAAAACCCTCCAGCCCAGAGTTTCCCCTGCTCAGCACCACTGACATTAGGGACCATTCCTTGTTGGGGCTTCCCAGATGGCTCAGTGTTTAAAAATCCACCTGCCAATGCAGGAGACATGGGTTCAATCCCTGGGTCAGGAAGATCCTCTGAAGAAGGAAATGGCAACCCACTCCTGTATTCTTGCCTGGAGAACTCCATGGACAGAGCAGCCTGGTGGGCTACAGTCCATGGGGTCTCTCAAAAGAGTCAGATGTGACTCAGCGACTAAACAACAACAACAACAACAAATTCCTTGTTGTGGGGCTGCCCTGTGTATCTGAGGATGCTAAGCAGCATCGCTGACCTCTAACCATGAAATGCTGGTAGCCTCTCCTAGTCGTGGCAACCCAGAATATCTCCAGATATTGCCTCCCTCCCGTCCCCCAGGGGACAGAATTGCCCCCGTGGAGAGCCACTGGGCCAGTGCAGTTCTCTTTCAATTCTGGTGAAGTTTCAGAATCACTTGGAGAACATGAAAGACACTCCCAGGTTTCCCCACAGGCCCAGATCTCTAAGGGGAAGCCCGAGAGACAGAATTTTCTCTCTCCTGGCTGCCAGGCACTGGTCTCAAACTTCCGATTTTGTCTAATTCACTTCTTTTACACATAGAGAAACAGGCAGGGCCATTGCCCATCTTATGGAGGATTATTTGGTTATTCCTAATCTCTGCCCTGAATCTCCCTGCTGAGTGGGGTTGGGTGGTTCAGCAGCCCCCTTTAAACCACCCCTCATGGCCTGGGAAGGCAGTCACTTCTCCAGGGAAAAAAAAACAGCCTCGGACCCTTGAGCGGTTTTCTCACAGAAATTAATTGCCATCCGTCTGACGATTTCATGCTGCCTACCCCCAACCCCACCGCTTCACGTCTTTTTTTTTTTTCAAATTTGTAATTGTATTAATTAATTCATTTTAATCGGAGGCTAATTACTTTACAATATTGTGGTGGTTTTTGCCACACATCGACATGAATCAGCCAGGGGGCACATGTGTCCCCCCATGCTGAACCCCCCTCCTGCCTCCCTCCCCAGCCCATCCCTCTGGGTTGTCCCAGAACACCAACTTTGAGTGCCCTGCTTCACGCATGGAACCTGCACTGGTCATCTATTCTACGTAATATATGCGTTCATGTCTCTTAAAAGGCAGCTTCTTAAAGGACAACCCTTTCCTGCTGACACCGAAGCCTCCCTCACCTCGCGCTTGTCAGAGAGCGGGCTGAGCGAGGGCGCCGCTGACAGTGGCACCTGCGTGGCTGACGTCTCCGCGCTGTCCCCAACCTCGGCTCCGTCTCCCGTGTAGCAGATGCCTCTCCCACCCCTCAGGGGTGGGTCCCTGGTGTCCGGGAGCGGCTCCCAGTTGAGCAGCTCCGAGGGGCCGGGGCTGGAGCCCCACTGCCCCGTGAGAACCAAGATGCACCCTTCCTGAGCCCCCAGCTGCCAGGGCTGCACTGGAGTCTACCCCTCAATTGCCACCACCAGCTCTCAGGGAGCCGGGCTATGCCCTGGAGCTAGAGGTCAAGAGGGAAAGGAAACCTGTACCTCCTCTTTTGGAGGAGTCATGCAGGGTAGCGGGGGGGCTTATTATGGGAGCAAAGGAGTGAAGTAGCAGGGAAGTGGGGCAGGGTGCATCCTGAGCCCAGGGCCCCAGGGAGAAGGCCTGGAGGCGGGAGCACCCAGGTGTGCCCCACTCTCTGAAATGCAGGCAGGAGATTTTCCTTTCCATTTTTTTCCTCTCTGCACAACAGCAATTTAAGTTAATTAAATGTAATAATAAATTATTTCTCAATGGCCTAGAATAGAATAATCTTTCACTGCTCACCCCCTTCGGGGAAAGCGCAGGCTCTTTGCTTTGAGGTTGTGGCTGTCCTAGACAGAGGCTGTGGGGGGAGGAGCTGACCTGGGGCAGGATGGAGTGGGGAAGGAAGAGTGGTGGGAGGGGCAGAAGTCCTGGGTCAGCTGAGAGGGCTGAGAAGGGGCATCCAGCATTACCATCCTCTGTCCCAAGTCTGGCTTCACTCTGGCTAGTCTCTGGCTACCGCATGAATCAGAACATGCACCCCACCCCCAGGGGTCCCAGCTCTGCTGATGTGCAGCCTGCAGTTCTAGCCTCCAGAGACCCTCTACTTGGCACCTCTGTGCAGGGCAGAAATCTCAGAATCGTGTGTGGACCTGCACCTCCCCCGTATTGTCATTCTGTCTCTGCAGATATATCCCCTGTAGGCACACAGGTTTCCGAAGAGTTGATTGCGCATATGTTTTATTCCTGCACACCAGATCCTGATTTTTAAATCCAACGGGAGAGCCAGCTTTCTAAAGAAATCTTGATTTATGATCCCT
Organism: Capricornis sumatraensis; assembly: GCF_032405125.1. Classification (NCBI taxonomy): domain Eukaryota; kingdom Metazoa; phylum Chordata; class Mammalia; order Artiodactyla; family Bovidae; genus Capricornis; species Capricornis sumatraensis. Next base: position 95,929,237 of record NC_091076.1, read on the forward strand.
CCTCTTCTTCATATTTATATTTTCTTCTCCTGGCTTTGCTTAAAACAGGCTGTTACCTTAAAAACCACAGCTTTGATAAAGGGTCAATATCCAAAATATAAGGGGAACCCATACAACTCAATAGCAAAAGGACCCCTCCAAACAAAAGTGAGCCCTGAGAAATGCAAATAAAAAACACAATAAGTGTCATCTCACATCTGAGAATGAGTATTATAAAAAAAAAGACAAGATAAGTGCAGGGGAGGATGTGGAGAAAGGGGAACCCCAGGGCACTGCTGGTCGGAATGTAAATGGGTACAGCCACTGTGAAAAATAGTATGGAGTTTATTCAAAAAATTAAAAATAGAACTACTATATGATAACAGCGGTATCCAAAGGAAATGAAGTCATTATCTTGAAGAGATATCTGAATCCCTGTGTTCATTGCGGAATTGTGTACAATAGCCCCTTGGACAGCAAACAGTAAGGAGATAAAACCAGTCAATTCCAAAGGAAATCAACCCTGAATATTCGTTAGAAGGACTTAATACTGAAGCTCCAGTACTTTGGCCACCTGATGCGAAGAGCCAACTCATTAGAAAAGACCCTGTTACTGGGAAAGATTGAGGGCAAGAGGAAAAGGGGGCGGCAAAGGATGAATGACTGAATGGCAATGACTGACTCAATGGACATGAGTTTGAGCAAACTCTGGGAGATGGTGAAGGACAGGGAAGCCTGGCGAGCTGCAGTGCAGGGGGTCGCGAGGAGTCGGATGCGACTTAGTGACTGAACAACAATACAATAGCTAAGATACAGAAACACAAAAGTGTCTGCCAATGGATAAATGGATAAAGAAAATGTGGAATATTATTAAGACATAAAAAGAAGGAAATCCTGCCATTTGTGATGACATGGATGAACCTCGAGGGCATTATGTTGAATGAAATAAAACAAAAAACAAGAAGTACCTCATGATCTCACATATATGTGGAATCTAAAAAATTCAAACTCAGAGAAACAGAGAACAGATCGGTGATTGCCATGAATGAAATGGAGATGTAGGAATGGGTGAAGGCAGTCAAAAATACAAACTTCCAGTTATAAGATGAACACGTTCTGGGGGTGCAGTGGACAGTGTGTTGACTGTAGCTAACAATACTGTGTTGAGTATTTGAAAATTACTAAGAGAGTAGAAAAGCAGAGACATTACTTTGCTAACTAAGGTCCGTCTAGTCAAGGCTATGGTTTTTCCTGTGGTCATGTATGGATGTGAGAGTTGGACTGTGAAGAAGGCTGAGCGCCAAAGAATTGATGCGTTTGAACTGTGGTGTTGGAGAAGACTCTTGAGGGTCCCTTGGACTGCAAGGAGACCAAACCAGTCCATTCTGAAGGAGATCAGCCCTGGGATTTCTTTGGAAGGAATGATGCTAAAGCTGAAGCTCCAGTACTTTGGCCACCTCATGCGAAGAGTTGACTCATTGGAAAAGACTCTGATGCTGGGAGGGATTGGGGGCAGGAGGAGAAGGGGATGACTGAGGATGAGATGGCTGGATGGCATCACGGACTCGATGGACGTGAGTCTGAGTGAACTTCGGGAGTTGGTGATGGACAGGGAGGCCTGGCGTGCTGCGATTCATGGGGTCGCAAAGAGCCGGACACGACTGAGCAACTGAACTGAACTGAACTGAACTGAAGAGGGTAGATCTTAATAGTTTCTAACACACACACAATTGTAACTGTGAGATAATGGGTGTGTTAACTAATGTGGTAATCATTTTGCAATATATATGTGTATTGTTATATGTCATTTCAATAAAGCTGAAAAAGACCATCAGTTCAGTTCAGTTCAGTATGCTGCTGCTACTGCTAAGTCGCTTCACTAGTGTCCGACTCTGTGCGACCCCATAGATGGCAGCCCACCAGGCTCCGCCATCCCTGGGATTCTCTAGGCAAGAACACTGGAGTGAGTTGCCATTGCCTTCTCCATCAGTTCAGTATAGCGCAGAGCAAAGCAGAGTCAGGATATTTCGGCTGTGGAGCCAGGGGACCCCAGGACCCAGGAGGAGTGGGCTTTCCTTCCTTGGCCAGCTGGCGGCAGTGTTTGCTGAGGGTCTTTTGCCTCTGGCGCTCTCCAGGGAGGGCTGCAGTCTGGGCCTCACTGGGGAGCCGGGGGCAGCTTTTGGCCCCAAGTCAGGATCTGCCACAGTCTCCTGGGCCAGGGAAGGCAGCCAGGCCCAGGTTCTTCCCCCAGTTACTGAAGGGTCTCCACTGAGCTTGTGTCTCTTCCGCTCTCTGGGTCTGTCTCTGTACCTACAAATGATGAAACTGACCAGCCATGACAAGCTGATGCTCAGGAATCCACCTCCGCACTTCCGGCCGGGTGGATCCATCTCAGCCTAGTGTCTGAGCCCTTCCACAGGTGGTCTGTGCTGCCCTCAAAGCTCAGGACCTCCCCCCACCTCCCGCCCCCGCCTGGAAAGCCCTCTCTCTCCTTCTCACAGTCTGTGGCCGCTCTGCCATCCTCCAGTTCGCCTCCCCCAGGAAGCCTGCCCACACCGTCGCCTTGTGCTGACCCCTCCTGTAATCCCATAGTCCCCCTGCACTCATGCACACCTTGCCTTGCCATTCTCCTTTGTGTGTGTGTATCTGTTGTATATGTGTGTGTGTGTGTATCTATGTGTCCTTCCCCGCCTCTTTTGAATTCGTTTCCTTTTCTTCAAATCAAGGAATCCTGGACTGCTTGAATGTAGAATCCCAGTTCAACAGGGAGCTTGGTGAGATCACTTAGTTGGATGGTTTAAAAAAAAAAAAACAGGAGACAAAAATCAAAACAACTTTCCTTTTAAGCTGAAAATCCCCTTTTTCCTTTGAAAAAGGGAAAGCTTACAGAGAAGGCAGAACAGTCTGACAGAGTGGAGGCGAGAACACCGGCCCTACTGCAGCCCCTCCCCCAGGGCCTGGAAGGAACACCAGGACAGCTTGCTCTAGTCCAACCCTCTCCGTAACCAAGAAAGAGTCTAGGGCCCAGAGTGACCCAGTCATGATCGTGACTCCATGGGCACTTTGTGTGTGTGAGAGTGTGTGTGTGTGTGCGCGTGTGTGTGCTCAGTCGCTCAGTGGTGTCCAGTTCTTTGCAACCCCATGGACTGTAGCCCTCCAGGCTCCTCTGTCCATGGTATTTCCCAGGCAAGAATACTGGCGTGGGTTACCATTCCCTTCTTCAGGGAATCTTCCTGATCTAGGGATTGAAGCCACATCTCTAGTGCCTCCTGCATTGACAGGTGAATTCTTTATCACTGCTGCACCTGAGAAACCCTTATGGGCACTTGTAGGAGTCTTTCAATTCCAGAAAGCATCTCTCTCATTATTGTCCCCATCAGTCAGGTGGCCTACATCTCTGTAATGCAGGTAAGAAAGAGGGTATTGCCCAGAGGGGGCGAGGTGATTTGCCCACACAGACAGTGGCAGGACTGGGCTCAGCACCCAGAAGAAGGGGGAAGAATCTTGCTGGAAGACCACTCTCAAATGCTAAAGCTGTGATTCTGCTGGACAGCCATCTCAGTCCCTGGCCTCTAGGAAAGGTTTTCCTGGGGCCTCTGGGGCTCTCCCAGGCCGAGCATCAGAGGTTGTGAAGGGGAGGGAAGGCTGACCCCCTTCTCCTTGCTCCTCGTGAACTTTGGAGAAGTGAAGGTGGCCCCTGTTGCCTCCAGTGGCCCTTCAGGACTCTCCCTGAAAGGTTAATTACCAGATCATCTCATCAAAGGAAATTGTGCTTTTGTCCCTTAAAGACCAAACTGAGCCTCAGCAGCATAGTTATTTATGGTCTCTAATAAGCATTTTCTGGGTGTGATTAACCTTTATGCCAAAGTCACACTGGGAATTGGGGTGGCAGCTTCAATTCCAGCCACACTCTGCACTGGCCAGGGGGTGGAGCATGGGCAGCAGCTGGAGCAGCCTGGAGGGGGCAGCTGTCAGACTCCGGCCCGCCCACCCGCCCTCTTCACGGGCTCCTTCGCCCTCCCCTCTCCTCTGCATCCCTTCTTCCCATGCCCTGCCCTGATCTGTCTTCCTCCATCTTTCATCCACTTGAAAGACAGACCCAGAATGCCTGCTTACTGAACCCCAGCCTCCACTCAGCACTAAAAGCAGTTCAACTGTGCGTGCGTGTGCGTGCGTGCTCCGTTGCTCAGTCGTAGCAAATCTTTGCAACCCCATGGACTGTAGCCCACCAGGCTCCTCTGTCCATGGGATTCTCCAGGCAAGAATTCCGGAGTGGGTTGCCATTTCCTCCTCCGGGGGGCGGGGAGTGTGTGCGGGGGGGCGGGGAGCGGGCACAGAAGACTTACTTGCCCTGTCCACCCTCCAGAGCTCAGTGCTCCTCCCATGTTAGGGAGCCTGGGTCATTTTATGTGATGCTGTGATTAAGCCACACCACGCCCTTGGCCTTCCCAGATTTAACATTCAAGGTCTGGCTCTTTAGCAAATGGAGAGATTTGCAGCTGAGATGCGGGTTTTATTTTGGGGCCTCGGGGCTGCCAGGCGGGTGCACGGAAGTGAGGCATTACCTCGTGAGTGAGCTTAGCGCCCGCCAGCTTCAGATCCTCAGCCCCATTTTGGTTTTCTCTCCCACCTCACAAAGTCCTGGAAACTTGGTTTGTCAAAAATCGTTCTGAAAGGAGGAGCCAGCAGCCAGGGCTGATGACGGGTGCCCAAGGAAGTGGCAGTTCTTAGGTCAAAGCCACTATTGGTAACTTTGGGAGAGGATGACGTGTCCAGTTTGGTGAGGCCCAGGCCTCTGATGTGACCTCGCTCATCACATGCTCTGGCCATATTTTGGGGTGCTAGACTTCAGCTAGATAGCATATTGAAAAGCAGAGACATTATTTTGCCAACAACGGTCCGTCTAGTCAAGGCTATGGTTTTTCCAGTGGTCATGTATGGATGCGAGATTTGGACTGTGAAGAAAGCTGAGCGCCAAAGAATTGATGCTTTTGAACTGTGGTGTTGGAGAAGACTCTTGAGAGTCCCTTGGACTGCAAGGAGATCCAACCAGTCCATTCTAAATGAGATCAGCCCTGGGATTTCTTTGGAAGGAATGATGCTAAAGCTGAAGTTCCAGTACTTTGGCCACCTCATGCGAAGAGTTGACTCATTGGAAAAGACTCTGATGCTGGGAGGGACTGGGGGCAGGAGGAGAAAGGGGACGACAGAGGATGAGATGGCTGGATGGCATCACCGACGTGATGGACGTGAGTTTGAGTGAACCCCGGGAGATGGTGATGGACAGGGAGGCCTGGCGTGCTGCGATTCGTGGGGTTGCAGAGTTGGACATGACTGAGCGACTGAACTGAACTGAACTGAACTGAGACTTCACTGAGCAGTGGAAGAAACTCTTTACCCTCCCCATAAAATCACTGGCTTTTCATGCAACATTCTTTAAAAAAAAAAAAAAATTATTTGGCTGTACCAAGTCTTAGTTGCAGCCTGAGGGTTCTTTTTTGTTGGCCTCACCCCATGGCATGCAGAACTTCCCTGACCAGGGATCAAACCTGTAGCCCCTCCCTGCAGTGGAAGCACAGAGTCTTAATCACTGGACTACCTTTTAGTTGTGGCATTTGGGACCTGGTTTCCCAACCACAGGTTGGACCCAAACCCCTTACATTGAGAGCTCAGAGTCCCAGCCACTGGACCACCATGGAGGTCCCTGCACATAACATTCTGCATTTAATCATGGGGTTTCATGCCCCTCACCCGGCCTCGTGTGTTTGTGGGCCACAGATTAAAAACTCTCAGCTTTAGAAGAAAGCAAGCAACATCCTTGAAACTTCAGGGGCCTGTCTGCCCCTACAGTGTAATAATTTCCTGTTGGCAGAGTTGGAAAACTAGTGAATGTTGAAGAGGAGATCAGCATTATGGTGGAAGGAAATACACAGGAAAACTCTGCACTTTTCATGAGAGTATGATTCAGGAATAAGCTAGGAGCGTGACAAACCCTACCACGGAGCCAGAGGTGGCTTAGATCCAGATTCTGTACAGAGCCAAGATTTCCTGAGAGGGGAAGCTGGTTGGGGAATTTCAAGAAGCCTTTTTCTTGGCACAATCCATTTTCCCTCTTTTGGGAAAAAATGACTTTGTGAACCAGAGCATCCGTGAGAGGTGAGGATCGGGGTTGTAGGCAGCCAGCTGAGGACAGGTGTCATGCCCTGGCGTTTGCTTTGGTTTCGTGATGAATCTGGATTTGCCCACTTCTTGTTGAACCCCAAGACATTAAGATTCGAGACTAAGACCTTCTGGCTGGTGAATTTGCCATCTAATTAGAACCCCGGTGCATAAGTGCTTTTACAGAGGCAATTCCATGCATTTGGGACTAGTCCGAGCTCTCCAATTGCCAGGGTCTATCTAGTCTGTGTATGGAGGGGACCTGGGTGCATGGATGGGTCACGGAGTTGCTTGGCATTGGAGGATCGGGGAGATGCTGCTAAGAGGCGGGGCTTTGGACCTGATGTTAGAGGGCTGCAGAGTTCACCAGGGGAAGGGGTGAGCCAGGGTGAGGAGTGGGCAGACCCCAGCAGGACCCCGTGTGCTGGGAAACCATAAGTAATTCAGTGTGAATGAAATATGGCATGCTTTCAAGGAGGAACTGAAAGACCAAAGCACAAAGCGCAGCTTCAGGCTTAGGATAGCAGTAGAATGCCAGGCAGCAGGGCTGATATTTTTATACAGGGTGTTACCGTTTTCTTTAATTTGCCTGTGGCTGAGTTGGCTATGGGAGCCCCATTTCCATTCTGTGTGTGTGTGTACACATGTGTCTGTGTTGGGAGGTGGCAGAGGCAGGGGTGAGTGACAAGCCAGGGCCCCTAGGGGGCCCCTAGTCCGCTTCTAGAAGAGGTCTCTGGGCATCCCTGCGGAGCGGCCCTCCCCGGGGACAGCTCACAGCCAGGGCCCACTGACTGTGCCCAGCTGACAGCAGGTCTGGCCACTGGCGGGCCTGGGGGCCTCCACCTCTCTCTTGCTTCTGCGTTTTTCATTTGGAAAATGAGGGTAAAGATAGTTCGCCATCTCTCTGGGGACTGTGAAGTTTAATTACTGATTAATAAAGCGTTGCAAGTTCCACAGGGCCAGAGAGATGACCGGGTTTGTTCTAATCACTCCTGGGTCCCAGGAGCAAGTTAGCTGACCCCAGCCCTGTTGGCCGAGGCCAAGCTCTGGGTACGGGATGGGGGCACAGGGCCGGGGTGGGCTCGGAGCCTGGAGCTTGGCCCAGTTAGATCAAAAAGACCCTCATGATGTGACAGGGGGAGTGTGCCAGTGAGGGAATCAACAAAGCCCATCGCAGACTCAGGCTCAGCCCTGAGGGGACAAAGTGGGTGAACCATCAGGGTAAATGCGGAGCCGGGGACTTCCTACCAGAGGCCGGGGGGTTGGGCAGGCCCTGACCGGGAGTGGGGAGTATTCGGTTCTGTCTTGGAATATAGGGTGGGAGAGAAGGGATCAGGATCTGCCTTTGTCATCAGACAGGAGTGGGAAGATGGATGGTGCTAGTTGGGGGTGGGCAGAGTCTGGGCTAGTGGGTAGGGGCCAGTCTGGGAAGAAGATACATGAGCAACAAGGCCGGGACTAGGGTCAGGCAAGTGAGACATTTTTCTCAAGCATGGGATTTAAAAAGCTGCCCAAAATCGCACCATCAAGATAAATAATATTTTAATGTTATCACTAATTTTTCTTTTACCCCAGGTTCCAATAGGACCCAGCACTGGTAGTCAGCCTGCCTTAAAAAAAAAAAAAAGCTTTTTATATGTTGTTCATCATGGAATTTTTTGCATTGATGTAGAATTTTTTAAATTATTTGTTTTAATTGGAGGCTAATTACTTTACAGTATTGTAGTGATTTTTGCTACACATTGACATGAATCAGCCATGGGTGTACATGTGTTCACCATCCTGACCCCCCCCTCCAACCTCCCTCCCCGTCCCATCTCTCAGGGTCATCCCAGTGCACCAGCCCCGAGCACCCTGTCTCATGCATCAAACCTGGACTGACAATCTGATTCACATATGATAATACACGTGTTTCAATGCTGCTCTCTCAAATCATCCCACCCTTGCCTTCTCCCACAGAGTCCAAAAGGCTGTTCTATACATCTGTGTCTCTTTTGCTGTCTCGCATACAGGATTATCGTTACCATCTTTCTAAATTCCATATATATGCGTTAGTATACTGTAGTGGTGTTTTTCTGGCTTGCTTCACTCTATAATAGGCTCCAGTTTCATCCACCTCATTAGAACTGATTCAAATGCATTCTTTTAAATAGCTGAGTAATATTCCATTGTGTATATGTACCACAGCTTTCTTATCCATTTGTCTGCTGATGGACATCTAGGTTGCTTCCATGTCCTGGCTATTATAAACAATGCTGCGATGAACATCAGGGTACACGTGTCTCTTTCAGTTCTGGTTTCCTCGGTGTGTATTCCCAGCAGTGGGATTGATGGGTCATAAGACAGTTCTATTTCTAGTTTTTTAAGGGATCTCCACACTGTTCTCCATAGTGGCTGTACTAGTTTGCATTCCCACCAACAGTGTAAGAGGGTTCCCTTTTCTCCGCACCCTCTCCAGCATTTATTGTTTGTAGACTTTTTGAGAGCAGCCATTCTGACTGGCATGAGATGGTACCTCATTGTGGTTTTGATTTGCATTTCTCTGATAATGAGTGATGTTGAGCATCTTTTCATGTGTTTGTTAGCCATCTGTATGGCATTGATGTAGAATTTTTAAAAATATTGCATTAAAATATTATGTATCTGACTACTAAGATTTTTGGTGCCCAGCCCCCACCCCTTATATTTTGCACCTGAAAGGAATGCCTTGCTCTTCTCACCTTAGTCCTAGCCCTGCCAGTGAAGGCTGCAAATGCTTGCCAGTGGTGTTGGCTACCACCCTGGCTTGGGTCTAAATTTGAAACTTGCTCACCGTGGGACTCTGACAAGCCCCTACCTCTCTCCCAATCCCATTTTCCTCTGAAATGGCTCAGGCTACTTCCAGATCTGTGCGTCTCTGTCTGAAGTGCTATTGCAGGAAGGGGGACTTCTTCCAGGGCCCGAGAGTGGGTTCTTTTCTAACACTTGGGAATGTCCAAGGAGACACATGTACTGAGACTTTATTGGGAAGGGGCGCCCAGGAGGAGAGCAGCAGGGTAAGGGAACCCAGGAGAACTGGTCTGCCACGTGGCTCGCAGTCCCAGATTTTATGGTGATGGGGTTAGTTTCCAGCTTGTCTGGGGCCAATCCATCTGACTCAGGGTCCTTGTTGGTGGCACACACATTGCTCAACCATGATGGATTCCAGCAAGAAGGATTCTGGGAGGCCGGTAGGACATATGGACTAGCGTCTGTCTTCTCTCTCCTTTTGATTTTCTTGAATTCTTCTGGTTGGTGGTCGCTTATGAGTTCCGAGTTCCTTCTCAGGACCTCATGTTGTAAGATAACTCATGTAAGTGGTTACTATCTTGCCTGGACAGGGCAGGAGGTTTTGGTCACTGTTTCCCCTAATAGTTCTGCAGTGAATTTTGCAGAACTGTGTTTGCAAATGGGCTGGGGCCGAGACCCCATGGAGGATGGAGGAAGGTAAGAGAGAGTCCCAGGGAGGGGAGACCCCAGGAATAAAGAGCAGGGAGCAGGGGTGGTGATGTGGAGAGGAGTCTCCCATGAGGTCAAGGAGACAGAGCTCTGCAGGTCACCAGGCTCCCATGTCCTGACAACTGGGGGGAGGGTCTGATTTCCATCCTTCCCTACCCTAAACCCCCACATGCTTCTTAGCCCTTCACAAATCAAATCCCTAGGGAAACAATCATCCAGCCTTCAACCCTTGACTAAATGAGAATCATCAAGTTCAAATCAATCAGCGTGACCTACTGAGCATCTGTTGTAGACCTGAAACACAATGTAACCCATTAACGTATTCAGCAAATTTGAATGCAATGAATAAAACAAAATCCCTGTCCTCTTGGAGCAAGCTGTGCCGCTTACAAAGGACTCCTACATACCTTGCATCCTGTAAGCCTGGGGAGATGGGGAGGCTATTATGCTAGTCTTTACAGGTGAGGAAACTGAGGCACAGAGAGGTCAAGTAACTTGCCCATGGCAACACAGTGGAACTGGGGCTGGACGCCAGGTCTCCTGACTCTAAATCCACAGGGAGGGTGTTGACCTCAAGGGAGGGAACACAATGATTGTGTGGGGGTGTTAGTTGAAGAGGGGACAGCCCTCCATGGAGCCCATGCTCCTGTGCCCAAGTAGGCCGCAATTTTGGAATCAGAGTGATACAGAGTTCCCAGGGATGTAAGAGGCAAAGATTGTCTCTGGAATAAGGCAGCCATCTTTCCAGACACATTTATCCCTTCACCTCTCGGGGTCTCAGCTTCCTCATCAGGGACAGCCACACCTGCCCCACAGAGAATGAAGTATCATTATGGATGTAAAAGGACTTGGTAGATGGTTCAGGCACAGTTTTCACTGACCACTAATTAGCTGGACAGGGATGAGGGCCGGTGAGGCAGCTCATTAAACCATGGGCCCTGAGCTCCTGGGGAGGGAGTGAGCCTAGGGTAGGGGAGGGGTGTTCAGGGGGCAGGTGGGAGGATGTGTGTGTCTCTGTGTGTCTGTATGTCTGTGTGTGGGTGTGTGTTGGCACACAGCTGTGCCATCCTTGTGATCCCATAAGAATGGAGGTGGCTTTCTCAGGCAGAGCCTCCCTGCCCTCGGGGAGAGAGTTTACCTCTGTCCTGGGAACCTGGGCTCCTGCTGTCTCCTGCCTTCTTTCCAGGTTCCTCCAAGAGCAGGGCAGCCCCAGACGTTGTAGGCAAGAAGAACGCGGGGCAGGAGGGTAGGGAGGCTGGGTTGGTGGGAGAAGGAGGTGTGTCTGGATAAGACTGTATGGAGGAGGAACGAGACTAGAAGCGGCAGGAAGTTGCAGTCCAGACTGCTCCTGGCACAGTCTAACCGAGTCCCTCGCCTCCTGTGCCCACAGGCCCTTCTCCTCCTGGGGCTGAACTCCATCTCCGCCTCCCTCCAGGACCAGCATTGCGAGAGCTTGTCCGTGGCCAGCAACGTCTCTGGTGAGTATGCCCATCTGCCTCCTGCAAGGTTCCAGCTCCCCAGAGCCCCACCACCCATCTCTCCCCAGGGCTCCAGCACCTACACACGGCCGGCGAGAGGGCAGGGATAGCGGAGGGATTTCCTCTCTGGGGCTCCAAGCAATCCATCATTTGTCCACAGAGTGCCGTGTTGAGTAGGAGTGGTGGGAAAGAGAGCTGCGATTAGGTGACAGAGGGGCTTGGGGCAAGTGTGCCCAGGTGTTATCTCCTGGCTCTGGGCTGGAAAACAGGGGAAGACACCCCAGCCCTTGCTGCTGTGAGAAATCAACAGAGCGGAAGGCTGGGCTGTGACTCAGGCATCAGTGAGGAAGGGAGTCTGCTGTTCTGCTGTTAAAAATGCCTGGAGCAGAATATGTAGGGTGCTAACTATGGGTGGATGGCTAGAGGTATCACTGATTTAATGGACATGAGTTTGAGCGAACTCCAGGAGATGGTGAGGGACAGCGAAGTCTGTAGTTTGTGGGGTCATGAAGAGTCAGACAAGTGACTAAACATCAACAGCTATGTGCGGGGCACCATCCGAGGTGTTTGAGAACAGATCTTCCTTGACTCACGATGGGGTAATGTCCAGGTAAACCCATTGTAAATGGAAAATATCATAAGCCGGAAATGCATTGAATACACATAACCTAGCCAGGGACGGGGGAGCCTGGTGGGCTGCTGTCTATGGGGTCGCAGAGTCGGACACGACTGAAGCGACTTAGCAGCAGCAGCAGCAGGCATAGCTTAGACTTGTCTACTTTGACATGCTCAGAATACTTACATTAGCTACAGTTGGGCAAAACCATCTGATGCAAAGCCTTTTTTTTTCTTTAAATTAAAGTATTGTATGTCATTTATGGCATACTAAAGTGAAAATCTGAATGGCTGTGTGGGTAGAGTGGTTCTAAGCGCTTTGACGGTTGTTTCTTCGCATAATCGCATGACTGTTTGGGGACTGCGGCTGCTGCCACTGCCCAGCATCAGGAGGGAGGATTGTACCACATGACTAGCCTGGGAAAAGGTCAAACTTCAAAATTAGAAGTGTGGTTTGTGCTGAATGCATATTGCTTTCAAGCCATCGCAAAGTCAAAAACTCATTAAGTAGAACCATCGTAAGTCGAGACTATCTGTGTGTATTAACCCAGTTTTCACAATGACCTCCTGAGGCAGTTGCAGGTCTATCCCTTTTACACATAAGGAAACTGAGGCCTGGAGCAGAAGTAGTAAGTGCTGGCCGACTTGAGCCCAGGAAGCCTGGCTTCCACGAATGTCCCTTAGCACCGTGCTCTACCCCTCCTTGACAGAAAGGACTGTAAATATTACTAATACTTGTATAATTTCACCATTACAAAGTGCTTTTGTATAATAATCCTATTTCATCCTCACAAGAGTTTAAGATGCAATACTTTGTCCCCCTGATGCAAAGAGCCAAATCACTGGAAAAGACCCTGACACTGGGAAAAATTGAAGGCAAAAGGAGAAGGGGACAGCAGAAAATGAGATGGTTAGATAGCATCACAGACTCAATGGGCATGAGTTTGAGCAGACTCCGGGAGATAGTGGAGGACAGAGGAGACTGGCATGCTGCAGTCCATGAGGTTGCAAAGGGTCAGACACTAAACAACAATTTATACACATGAGGAAACTGACATGGGAGAATTGGGTTTGGGGGCTCTGGGGCCATGCCTTTTCTAATCTGGAGTGTGGTCCCTGAACCCTCATCCTGACCCCTTTAACTAGGGGTTAGCATCCTGGCAATGCTGTTGCCCAGTGAAGATGGAGAGGGGTACCTAAGGGTCTTTGAGGGACTCTTCTTTGGTAATTCCTTTTTCTCTGCTGGTCTCTCTGTTTGATTTAATCCAACTCATTAACTGAGCACCTACTGTGTGCCAGGACCCATGTTCCCTGGCAGAACAAAGAGCGGCTGACAGTCTGGTCTGGGGGTCAAGTCCATAAACACATGTGCTGTGAGGAGGAGCACAAGACGCATGCTGGTGGAGAAATGGCCGCCGTGTGCTACAGGGAGGCAGGGAGTTTCTGATTCTGGGCCTTCGGGGAGAGGACTCCACAGTGCCAAGCAGCTGCCCCCTGGCCTACTGTCCCCTCCCTACTGGCGGGGGGAGGGGGGAGGGGATGAATGGGACCTGGAGCACTGACTGTGTTCCCATGCTCGTAGTGGTGTTCAGTCTTGTTCTGTCTGCCCTAGGGGTCCCAGCCCTTGACTTCAGGGATGGGCATGCCCTTGAGTTCCTTGAGCCTCACTCTGTAACTGAAGAGTAGGATGGCTGATACCTGCCTCAAGGATCCATTGCAATTAAATGCAGTACACTTAATGGCAATATTTCATAAACTGTAGAGTGCCATACCACTACTGAGTATTATTTATTATTGTTGGTAAGAGCAGGATTTTAGAAGTGGTTACCTTGTAGCTGGAATGAGAGGCAGACACTAGCCATGAACTGCTCACTACAGTAGAGGCGGCAGGGAGGTTAGATCAGGGGTGGTGTGAATCTAGGAAGGCTTCCTGAAGGAGGAAGTTTCAAAGCGAGTCTCTGAGAGATTCTGAGCAGAGACTGGCAGAGAAGAGCCAACGCTCCGAGTCGAAGCTAGAGTTCACCGAAGAACAGCAGGTGGGTTTGGTGGAAGAACAGGGGAGGGGTGAGATGGGAAGGGCAGGAAGCCTGGGGAGATACTGACAGCCCAGAACATCTGGCTGCAAAGTTGGCTAAGCTGGGCCCTGAGGAACGGGAAAGATCTGGAGCAAGAGTCTGGAGCTCTAGAGGAGAAAGCCTGGGAGGGAGGAGACCTACTCAGAGGCCTGGCCTGAGATGGAGCCCCACCCTGCTCCAGGCCCCGTGCACTGATGGCGGGGGGGAGGGGGCGGGGGGCAGCTCAGTCTCCATTAACTTTGCTGCTGTGCTCCTGCACAGTGACATTCCTGAGCCCATGACGGAGTCATCAGTCCTCGGAGGCAGTGGGCCGTGATGAATGTCATCCATTCCCTGATGATTTGTACCCCATGTCCCTGCCCCCAGCGCAGTCTGCCTGGCTTCAGGGCGTGCAGTCCATCACCCTCCACAGCAGCCTCTGAAAACAGGCTATTTGTCTTCCAGCGCTAAGACCTACCCAGACCGATGGGCACTGGTAGAGACAGATGGTGAGGGTGGGGTGGAGGGACTGAGACAGATGGATGGGCGTCTGGCCTGGGGTGGCTGGCATTGAGCTGGGGCCTTTGGGGGGCCTCTCACATGCCAGGAGCAGAGGGAAAGTGTGTCCCCAGGGTCAAGGCTCCATTATGTGGCAGACCACAGACTTGGAAACACATAAAATAATTGTATGAATATGATGATGCCAGAAAGTAATAGAATTATTGACTAGTGAACATCAGAGACACGTGGAAATCATACTGCTGACAAGGACCCAGGGTAATCCCCTGTCTGAAGGCCGTGAGTGATAATAATAAATAATGATAGCTAATATCTACTTGGGCTTCCTTGGCAGCTTAGTGGTAAAGCGTCCACCTGCCAATGCAGGAGACTTGGGTTCGATCCCTGGGTCAGGAAGATCCCCTAGAGAAGGAAATGGCAACCCACTCCAGTATTCTTGCCTGGGAAATCCCATGGACAGAGGAGCCTGGCAGGCTATAGTCCATGGGGTCCCAAAGAGTTGGACACAACTTAGCAACTAAACAAAACAACAACAAAGATATACTTAGTGGCTGTTTATGTCAGACTCCATTCTGAGTGCTTTAATCTCATTCAATCATCAGAACAATATTGTTAGCAAGTATTTTTATCATCATCTTACAGAATAGGAACCTACAGCTCAGAGAGGTTAAGTAACTTGCCCAAGCACACATGGTTACTAAGCACTGGCCCTAAGATTTGAATCAGATGGGCCTGATTCTGCACATTTTTACCACTATGTATGTGGTCACCCAGAGAGGCATGGTATCCAGGGCCTGCTTGGTCAGTCATCTGGGGTACAGTCACCCCTGCAGTGTCCCATACCTATACTGGGTTTACACACAGCCCCAATCTTCCTTAGGCCCTGCTATGTTCCTGACACTGTGCTGGGTGCCAGGAATGCAAAAATGAAGAGCCCACAGGATAGGAGGCTCCCACACACATGTCCTGAGGAATCACACGCCATACAAAGGCATCTTTCTATTCTGCCCAGTCGAGGAGGTCACAGCCCAATGACAAGATGGCTGAGCAAAGGCCAAAGACTCTAGGCCCAGCTTCTCCCTGCCAGGTGACCCAGGCAGAGCCTTTGCCCATTCATCCTAGCAGCAGCTTCCCAGGAAGGGCAAGCACGTGTGTTTCAGAGGCTGCCCTTGGGCCACCTGCTGACCCCTCTGGGTGGCCTTGGCTGAGCTTCTCTCCTGGGCTTAAACCAAACAGGGGGCTAGGCTTCCCGGCTGCAGGGCTCCTGCCAAGCGCCCACCTAACTGGCTTATTCAGAAGCCCCCAGTGGGAGACTCGACATAACTAGAGACAGGAACCAGGTTCCAGTCTTCCTCGGAAGTTATCTACCATGGAAAGGTCTGCGAGCACATTTGGCTCCTGAACACAATGGAAAGGGAACTATATGATCCATCTAGGGGAAGAGCCCAGTGCCCAGTTGTGCACAATCCTTAAATAGGCCGCCTTCAAAGGGTTCTTATCTATTCATTAGAGCAGTTCCCCTAGGACTTTGACTCAGCAGGAGTTTTCAGAAGCAGGTGGGAGTGTTTCACGCTGTTCCTCTCTCCTCTTTCCTCCACTGGCAGGGATCTGGGGCAGGCTGACCACGGGCCCCCACGCCCCCGTGTCTGCTCTGGGCATGTGTGGGGAAGGAGGAAGATGTAGGACCAGGCGCATGCACTGCCTGGCCCCACTCCCCTGTCCCCAGAAAAACCTCTCAGGGGTTGAGGTGCCCCATGAGTGAGGAGGTAAGCCACCACGTGACAGGGATGTTAACACCTCAGATACACTGAGCACACACCTGCCTCAGGGCCTTTGGACTTGCTGGTCCCTCTTCCTAGAACACTCTCCCCACTCCCCATATATGCACAAAGTTCCCTCTCTCATTTCTGTTGGGTCCCTGCTTAAATGTTAGCACCAAATTAAAATAGCTCACAGTCTCTCTCTCTCTTTTTTTTTTTTTTTTGCTGCTTGGCTTGTGGGAACTCTTGTGGGATCTCAGTTGCCTGAGGAGGGACTGAACCCTGGACACAGCAGTGAAAGTATTGATGCCAAACACTAGGCCACCAGGGAACTCCCCTCCTGCCGGTCTTTATCTGTTTATGTCTATGGTTGTTGTTTAGTCCCTAAGTCATGTCTGACTCTTTGGGACCCCAGGGACTACAGCCTGCCAGGTTCCTCTGTCCATGGCATTGCCCAGGCAAGAATACTGGAGTGGGTAGCCATTTCCTTCTCCAGGGAATCTTCCCGACCCAGGGATCGAACCCAGGGATTGAACCCAGGTCTCCTGCATTGGCAGGTGGATTCTTTACCATTGAGCCACCAGAGAAGCCCCACTTTATGTCTGTATGCACACACAATCCCACCCTCCAACCCTGCAGACTGACGGAAGGGCATTTATTTTATTCATTACTGTATCCCAGCGCCTAGAACGGGCACTGTGTCCCCAGCTCCTACAGTGTTTCTTAGGCGGTCAGTGAAACTTGTGAATAAAGAGTAAAGTCTTTATTCCTCCACATCCATTACCTTATGGATCAGGAGGGCCTCCATGGGCTGGGTTGAAGTGGGGAGGAGTTGGCTCCTAAAAGTAACTCAGGCTTCATGCTGCTGACTGTTAATTCTGCTTGGCTATTTACAAGACTGGTTTACTCTGGTCCAAACTGTTTCTCACCCCAGAACTATGATATTAAAGTGGGAAAATATCCCCCAGGAGTGCAGGAGAGATTGGGCATTTGTAGCAGTGGGACCTGTGCTTACTGAAGTCTCCGTCGTATCCAACTCTTTGGGGCCCCATGGACTGTAACCCTGCCAGGCTCCTCTGTCCATGGAATTCTCCATGCAAGAGTACTGGAGTGAATAGCCGCCTGACCCAGGGATTGAACCTGGGTCTCCTGCACTGCAAGCAGATTCTCAACTGTCTGAGCCACCAGCAAAGTCCAGTGGGACCTGTAAGGGATGGATATTGTTCCAGTAATCACAGTCCAACAGCCCTGACCTCCAGGTCCTTACGGCCCCCATGCTGACTGACACCAGGACTTCCTTTCCTTCCTTCTCCCCTTCCCAACTAGAAGATCCAGGTCCTCCCCACCCCGACACCTCTGAAATTATTGTTCTCTGTACCTTGTTCTCGTGGCTTTCTGTCTGCTTCTCCCTGTTTTATTCTCAGTATCTTGTCTCCTATGTCCTCTCTCTCCTCCTTCTTTTTCCGAGCTTCCCTCCCACCCCACGCGCTATTCTCAAAGTGATGAAGTGAACTGAATGGGTGGCATGAATTTCATCAGTGCCTTTCATGTTGCCCTTCTCCAGGGGATCTTCCCAAACCCAGGGATCGAACCCACGTCTCCCGCATTGCGGGCGGATTCCTTACCAGCTGAGCCACAAGGGAAGCGGTGTTCGACAGAGGTTTTTTCCCCCAGCCCCTCAAATCCTGCGTACCCTTCCCCTTCAGAGGTTGCAGCCCTCTTCCTTCCTTCTTTTCGCTCTATACCTCTCCGGTCTCCCTCTGCTCCCTAAAATCTAGGGGCCAATCCGGGCTTTGAACTTTCTAGCCTGGAGTCAGAGCTGATCGCCGCTCCTGATTGGCCGTGTGCTTCTGGCCACACCCCTGCTTGGCTCCTCCTTCGCTCAGACCCCGCCTACCCAACCCTCATCCCGACCCCTGCCTGGACCCCAGGCCAGCTAGCGGGCCTTTTATTCCCGAAGTAGGGGCAACATCGTCTCCTGGCCCCTTGCATTTGGTTTCTCTTCTTCATTCTCGCTGCCTATCTCCCTTTCTCCCCGTCTCGCACACAGACATTCATTCCCTGCAGGATTTTCTGGGCTGTTAATGTAAAGGTCACGTCTGCTGCAATGTTCCCCCCATGCCAGCTCCGTGCAGCCTTTTGTGAGCTTCACAGGATGAGGGAGGGAGGGAGACAGCGGAGGAACCCAGGGCACAGAGACGGGCCCAACCAAATGCTGTGAGGGCCAATTGCCCAGACTGGGCTCCTCTGTGGTGCAGTGGGAAGAGCCCTGGGCAGGCGTGAAAACCCACTTCTGCCTCTTAGTATCTGTGTGACTAAGGATAAACAATTTGCTGGGCGTCAGTTTTCTTATCTGTAAAATAGGGAGAATGAGCACCCACGTTGGCAGATGGTGTGAGGCCCATATTAGGTGCTATGGAATCCTAATCTGTACCACAGACTAGGGGCAAAAGGCTTCTTCCTCGGCCCCTCTCACTCGCATATCCCCGCCTAACTGTGGGCGGGGTCAGGCCTCTGAGCCTTGGCTGAGACCTGGTCCTCGAGACCAGGAGGGCTGTTAGCTGAGCAGTGGGTTTCTGCCTTGGCTCTGGGCTGGTCTTGGTTGTGGCTGGTGCCCCGTGGTGACCTGCCGTGTGTTGAAGGGCTGCTGGGGAACTGTCCAGGGCAGGAGAGAGAAAGGGTGGGGAGGTAAAGCAGAAGCTACACTGACAGTGTGCCTTAGGCAAGTCCCAGGTGCCACACATGACATTCCATTTAAAGCTCTCAGAGCCTAAACTGTGAATGTGACTGAATGAACCATCTACTAATGAAGGTTTTCAGTCAGATATAGGTATATGTAGATATATGAAAAGTCAAAGTGTTAGTCACTCAGTGGTATCAGACTCTTTGCAACCCCATGGACTATAGCCCACCAGGCTCTTCTGTCCATGAAATTCTCCAGGCAAGAATACTGGAGTAGGTAGTCTTATTCCTTTCTCCAGGGGATTCTTCCAACCCAGGGATTGAATCCAGGTCTTCTGCGTTGCAGGCAGATTCTTTACCGTCTGAGCCACTGGAAGCCCATGTAGATATACAGGAAGACGTAAAGCACTTGGCAGGCGCCTGGCACTCAGCCAGCTCTCAGTAAATACTGCTGCTTTCCCTACTGCCTCCTCGACTGTCCCACCCCCCAGATGGGCACGCAGTGTGGTATAATAGAGTACTCGATTTAGAGTCCAAAACACCTGGTGATGAGGCTTGGTTCTTTCATTCATTGGCTTATGGCCTTGGGCAAGTCACTTAACTTCCCCGGGCCTCAGTTTTCTCATCTGTAAAAAGGGAATAACAAATCTGTAAATTTTTAGACAGGCGGAGTAACGGCATTGCAGGGTGGATGAGGAGCAAACAAAATCATACATGAAGAAGGGCTTTGAAAAAAACAGCACGGTCCATAATGTTATCCCTCCCTCCCCACTGCCACACACCTGCGGCTTCTCGCCTTCTCTGGGCTCAGCTCTATCCACAGGATCCAAGGCAGATTAAAATCTCAACCTGCTTTCCTCACTCCCCTACCCCCAGCACCTCTCTGTGATGCCATTCATGGAGGCGCCATGGTGGCACAGCGCCAGGGCTTGACCCACCTCCACCACCTGGCTAGTCGTCTCCTTGTGTCCATTAAGCCCCAATTCTGAATTCTTTCTCTTTCAGTTAAAACACTTGGCCTCGAGGCCTCTGTCCTTTGAGCCTCGACTTGCCCACACACCCTATGAATAGCTTTGGTTAAAAAGAAAAGCCAGCATTTGGTACAAGGGTTGCTCAGCACTTGCGTTGCATTCAGCAGGGAAGGGACGCCAGTCTAACCAGTGCTGTTTGCTGAGAGACTGGGCACAGGCCTGGCTGGGGAGGGGGTGGCAGGTGGGCCCCTGTAGGGCTTGGCAGCTGCTGATGCCCTGCGCTAGCATTGCTGCCCCTTCATTGGTTCGTGGCTCTCCCTGGCTTGTCTGTACATTCTAGGGCCAGTCTTGAGTTACTAACCCCACTCCCGTCGTGATGGACACACTGGGCCTCCGTAGGACTGGTGTGACAGCCTTGAGAGGAGAGGAGCCTGGAAAGGGGAAGAAAGAAGGGGCAGCATTGGGAGGGTGGCCAGGACTGTCCTCAGCCCAGCCCCCACCTGTTGGAGACCAAAAGCCTCTTGCCCTCCAGAAGTGTTACTATGACTTCAACTCTGCTCCAGTGTGCACGTGCATGCACGCGCGCGCACGCACACACACACACACACACACACACACGACTCCAAAAGCTCTTAATTTTTAATTAAGGGCAAACATTTGGAAGGGGATTTTGACATCCTCTTTCTGGTCCAGTTGTTTATACCCTTTTTTGAGTCACAGACTCCCTTTGAGAATCTAATGAAAGCCATGGTCCCTTTCCCAATTAAAATGCATGTATAGAACAAATTTTTCATTAAATTTCAAAGTCTGTAAGAACCCGTACAATTTCAAGCGGACTGAGATGAAGAATTTCTGATCAGATCCAACTACTTCATTATTGATAGGCCCAGAGGTGGCAAGTGACTTGCCTACACTCACACAGCAAATGAGTTAGCAGAGCCCAGTCTGAAGCCTGGGTTCCGAATTACTAGTTCAGTAATTCCCCACATAGTGTCTCTCTCCCTTTTTTCTCCATGATCCCTCTCAGCCAGTCCTTTCCTAGGTCCTTTCCTAGCATAGATTAGAGCACAGATGTTCAGTGATTGTGGTTATCAGGTGAGCTGGAAGGTGGGCCAACTTCTTTTAACTGGTTCCTACAGGTTCAGAGCAGATGTGGTTTGGTTCTAGAGGCGTATGAGGGGACTGAGTCAGGAATTGGCTGGGTTTCTTCCAAGCTGTTCCAGGCTGTGAATTCTGAGCGCTCCAGTCTACACCAAGTGCAGGGCCAAGAGAAGTGTCCTCAGACTACAGAGCAGGGGACCTGGAGCATGTCCAGCCTTCCTCTAAATGCCAGCCAGGACCTCAGCTTTACCACCACCCCAGTGTCTCTGTTCCTCCTCTGCTCTGGAACCCACATTGGCTCCTAGTGCCATAGCATCAAATTCAGATTCCTTCCCTTGGTATCTCCTCTGCAGAAAAAGAGCTCGTCTCTGCACTGGGGTCATTGCTGTCCTGTCCTCAGTTGGTGTGTGAATATGGACTGGTTGGGGGGGACACTGGAGTGGGGATGTTGCTCTGTCTCACCAGCCGTCTCTGCCTCCAGGACTGCAGTGCAATGCTTCCGTGGACCTTATTGGCACCTGCTGGCCCCAGAGTCCTGCAGGGCAGCTGGTGGTTCGACCCTGCCCTGCTTATTTCTACGGCGTCCGCTACAATACCACAAGTAAGGAAGCCTGAGAAAGGTAGACCGTCTCCTGGGAGGTGGGACAGGATGCGGAGAACTGGGGGCTTGTTGGAGGTGGGGAAAATAATACTGACAGTGACAATAATAATACCAATACCATTCATGGGTACAGATGCCATTGACCAAAGACCAGCTGTGTGCTCTACTGGGCACTCTGCTATTTACTGCGGATACTCAGCAATACCCTGGACGATGCTACGTGTAACTATGTTTATATAGTTAAGGCCTCCAAGGTTCAGAGAGATTAGGGAGGTTGCCCAAGATCACCAGCTGGTGAGACTGGAATTTGCATCCAGGTCTGTCTGACACTTTCTTCTGCAGTTGACCTACTGGTTAATGTTGGCATGAGCCATGAGGTAGGGCAGGGGTCATCAGAGTAGCCCCAACTTTGCTCAGAGAAGTTCCCAGGCCTAGCCAGGGTCCTCCAGCCATGAGGTAGGGGACTCAGGGTTTTAGATCCACAGGTGGGGGGCTTGTCCTTGCAGGCAGGCCCACAAGTGGGGTGGGGACAGAGGAGAACTGATCCGGGCAGGGCTTGTTCAGATACTTGATCCTCACATAAACACCCTGCTCCCCTTGGGCCCTGAGCCTCCACCTCCAGGCTTTGCAGCTTCTTGCTATGCCACCTGTCACCCTCAGAATTAATTTGCTCTCCCCTGTCAATGACTCACAGCCCCTGCTTATCAAGAGAGCAACAGCTGCAGGCCAGAGGCCCTGACCTGTCGTGGGGGGGGGGGGGGCGGTCCCTGGGTGGGCCTTTGGGGTCTGGTGGGCCTGAGCTTAGAGCCCAAAGAGGGGACAGAGGGTGATCTCAGATACCAGATAATTGTGTGACCTTTAGCACATTTTTTCCCCCTCTTTTATGGTCCTCTGGCCTCTCATCTGAGGATGGAGAGGGCTGGACAACACGGCTTCTTAAAACTTTGTCCGGCTCAAAACTCTCAATTTCCTTCTCCTGCCCTCCCCTTTTCTACCAGCTGGATTAAGGGGGCTCGGGTCAAGGAGGGGTGGGGAGGGCCCTGGGGAGGTGTTGGGACTGGGCAGGAGGCTGGAACAGCCAGACCATGCAGCCTTGTGTGTCTGCAACTGCATCCTGGACCCAGGAGGAGAACAGAGCCTGGAGGAGGTGTGAGGAGAATGTAAGTAGGAGGGAGGGCTGAAGGACCTGAAGAAAAGTTTGGGGTGCTCATCCTGCCAACCTCCAACTTAGTTGGGCCCCTTTTACCATTAGGAAATGGAGGCAGTGAGGCTGAAATCGCCCAAGGTCGCAAAACTTGGAGGTGGCACTGGAGCTGGGAAACCAGAGCCCTCCTGCTCCTCCACTCACCCAGCCGGGTGCCCGGCCCGGGAGCTCCCTGGAGGGAGGCAACACTAGGGCTGGTGTATGTCGGGGGATGGGGGGCTACTTCCAGAAGGAGCCCCGCAGCCCTGCCCATGACAGCACCAGGTCCTGTCAGCTCCACCTCCAGAGTGATCCTCACGTCTGACCCTCTCTGCCTTCCATCCCCAATGCCGCTGCCCTGGTTCAGGATACCTCACTCTCCAGTCCTCGTTTCTCATCCGACCCTGTCACACCCTTGCTCGGAGTTGGCCTTTCTGTGGTTCCTTCTCTGTGGCTACCGTGTGACCTACCTTTGAGCCAGCCCTGGCCACTCCCCATGAACTGCCCCCACTCTTGTCCCCAAGGACAACTCGACAGCCCCCCAAATACACTGTTAGTGCCTAGACACACGCTACTCGATTTGTCAGCCCTGCCTTTGAGTGGAAGCCAGGAGTCCTGGGTTCTAGTCCCAACTCCACACACACCTGGTTAAGGAGCCCTCTGCAACTGGCCCTGCCCGGGGCCTCAGTTTCTCCACCTGCAGGATGGGTGGGAGGTTTGGGTGAAGTGTTCTCTTGGCTCCCTTGCTCTTCTGTCTGTGATCCCAGGAGAAGAGCAGGAGAAGGTGATAGTTCCTTGAGGTGGGGGCAGGGCTAGGAGACTCCCCTTTCCAGGTGCCTCCCCTGTCACAGTGATGAGAAACACCGCGTAATCGGGGCAACTGGGAACCCAGATTTGTACCTAATCATTAGGCACCAATTAATTCGTTCGAGGAGGTGCTGCCAGGACGTTCTCCTTCCCACTGCATCTGATCTTCAAAGGGATGGGAAATATTTCCAAAAATATCAATTTTCCCGTGATTCTCCAGGAGGACTGCTCAGCTCAGCAATTAAAGACAGGGAGGTCGCATCCTCCCTGGCAACTTCATGCTGCCTGTTGGGCCTGTTTTCTTGTGGGATCACCTCACTTCCCACCAGAGCCTCCTCCCTCTGGATGATCCAGCCTGGGAGGGACTCCAGGCTCCTGCCCCACCTGCATTCAAAAGGGGGGGCTTGAGGCAAGGGGGTGCCTCCGGGACCTGTGCCTCCTTTGAAGGCGACAAGTGACATATTCTGAATCTTATGTAAGGTTGTATAAATATAGCTCCAAGACAATAATAATAAAAGCAACAGCTCACACCACATGCCAAGTAGAGCTCCATATACCCTGTATGTGTCAACTAAAAACGCCTCTCAACCATTGAGCAGGAACTCTTGTTAAGATCATTCCTATCTTGCAGATAAGGAAGCGGAGAGGCTGAAGGACTCGTCCGAGGTCACAGAGCTAGTAAAGGGTGCTGTCAGGATTTAAATCCAGGCTATCTGGGTGCTGTGCTAAATCGCCACAGTCATGTCCAGCTCTGTGCAATCTTGTAGACTGTAGCCCAGCAGGCTCCTCTGTCCATGAGATTTCCCAGGCAAGAATACGGGAGTGGGTTGCCACGCCCTCCTCCAGAGGATCTTTCCGACCCCGGTATTGAACTCACGTGTCTTACATCTCGTGCGTTGGCAGGCGGGTTCTTTACCACTAGCACCACCTGGGAAGCCCTGTCTGGGTGACGAGCTCTTAACACTATAGTGTGCTGCCTCTCTTGAGGCAACGCCCCCTCCTCTGCCCATGCTTCTTCCCACCAGATTCTCTGGCACCAAGTCCCTTTGTTTGCAGACATCGGGGAACAGCCTCTGGTCCCAAGCACCTCCCATCCACCGCAGACACATAGGATTCCCCAGCTCCCTTGCCTCCCCCCAGGCCTCCCTGAAACCCCAGCCATGGAACCCTCAGCCCTCTGCCAGCTTCTCTCTCATTTAGCAGTTAGGAGGGAATGAGCAGCATCTTCAACTCTGCCCAAGGGCTCAGCTCTGCCGGGACTTGGGTCCAATGGCAGGGAAGCTGAGCAGAGCTTTAAAAATCCATTTAGCCTCATTTCCCCGCTGGTGCTATGAGCGAGCAGCCTCTGAGCAGAAGGGCCGAGGAGTGGGGTTTAAAGAGGAGGGAGAGCCAGGCAGAGGTTCCCGCTCCCAGGTAAGCGGTAGCAAATCCCACCCCCGCCCCCCAACACGCAGCCCCATCCTCTCCCTCTTGCCTGGTGCCGCCAGCAGAGGCATGTCCCAGGCTGGGCGGCACCCTGGGGATCGGCTGACGTAGCCCTCCCTCTTGCGCATGAGGAGAGCGCCCCGGGAGGCGACCTGACTGATGTTACTCATGCAGCAGGGGCCCCCATCTGCCTCCTGTGGGGTCCTCTGCCCCTGCAGGGTTCCAGGCTTGGGAACTGGGATCCGAGCAGCTTCCCCCGCCCTCCTCCAGCCCTGCTGGGGTGGAGATGTGACATGCAGGTCAGTGTGAGCCATGGAGAGCCCTCCAGAGGGGAGGGGCTCTGGTGGAAATGGCTTCCAGCCAGCGCTGCCTGGAGTCAGGGCCAGAATTCACTCAAGAAAACATATTTGGAGCCACCAATGCCTAAGAGGGGTCCAGAGTGGGGCAGAGCAATCTCTGCCAGCAAAGGAGAAAAGGTCAAGATGTGAATGTCCCTCGGACCCCTCCCGCCTGGGCTTCAGGGCCCCAGTGTCCCCGGAGAGTGGGCAGGAAGGAGAGTGTCCCAGTGCACTTTAGCCAGCCTCGGTTTAGACCTCAGATGATTCCCGATGTCCTTCGGAAGTGACACATTCTGGCTTCCAGGCTGGTGGCAGCCTCGACCTCTCGCCCCTCCCCCGGCCACTCTCCTGTCTTTTTTCCCAAGTGCCAGGCTGGGAGCCCGTTCAAGCAGATCTTGATAATAAAATACTTGCTACATGCGACCCACTCCCATGACATCCCCCAGCACACCCCTCGTCTCCAGCCACCTGTCATTTTCTGCCCACGATGCTTGCTCGCACCGAGTGAGCCTCCAACATGAGGCCGGCTGTAGGGAAATGGCAGCCTGGAGACCTTCCCTGTCCCCTGCCCTGAGAGCCCCATGCCCTGTGAAAGGACCCCCCAGAGGGTGGCTTACCATGGTGAGTCCTGCCCCACGAAGCCTGTCAGTGCACCGTGCCACGCGCGCTGCCACCACGCACCTTCCGCATCACGCCTGGCCTCAAGAGCGGGAACTGAGTCATCAGGACTCACCCTTCAGCTTTGCTGCCACGTGAGACCCCAGAATGGGAGGTTTCTCAGCAGGGCGCCCACCGTGTAATCTGCAGGAGACAGCCCAGTGAGCCAGTCAGGCCTCTGCCCCTGGGCCAGTCCCGTGGGTGTGGGTGGGCACAGCCGTGGCGCATGGGCAGCCTTTGGGGTTGCCACTGTGCCTCTGTTAGTGGCCAGTGGCAGAAAAAGGCAGGAAAATGGAGATAATAAGAAAGCCCCCCTCCCCAGCTTCACCCTAGGGCCCCCAGCAAGCCAGCTCCCGGGCTGCCCCAGATGGACGGGTAGATGGACATACGAATGGCAGGTAGATAGATGCTCGGGTTACTCCTCTTTGGGAGCGGAGCCTGGGGTCATTCTGACTCGCCCTTCTTTTTCCAGACAATGGCTACCGGGAGTGCCTGGCCAATGGCACGTGGGCCGCTCGCGTGAACTACTCCGAGTGCCAAGAGATCCTCAGTGAGGAGGTGAGGCTCCAAGCCAGCTGCCCACTGAGGCCTGGGCCTGCGCCCCTGGCACAGCTCTGTGCCTGCTACTGGCCCATCAGGGTGGGAAGCCAGAGGCTGGTGTCCGTGCCCTGCAGAGAGAAGGTGACTGGGGAGCCAGATCTAGGCCAGCCGTGAGCAGGCACGCCCGAGGGAGGGGGAGCCGAGGGGGCAGCAGGTGGGCTCTGACAGTGGTGGGTTGAGCCTCTGTTCCTTCCTTCCTCGCTGGACCCAGTTCTCATCCATGTTCTTCCCCAGCCACCTGAGCGACACCTCAGGTGTGGCAGGGTCCTGCCTCAGGATCCAGGATGGGGGGGGGGGGATCCATGGAGCTGGAAAAAGCCCTTGAAGAGCCTTTTAAATATTTAAATGTTTTTGAGAAAGATGCTGCTCACACCTAATACAAAATTCAAAAGGTACAAATGGGAAAACACAGAAAAGTCTCCCTCCCAGACGTGTCCCAGTCACTGGGTTCCCTCTACCCCGCCAAGCGGTAACCATTTTGCCAGTTTCTTAAGTATTCTTTCAGAGACAGTCTCTGCACAGACATGCAATTATGTATATTTGTTCTTTTTTTGTGTTTTTCACCCAAACGTTGTAGATTACACATGTTCGACACCTTGCTTTTTTCACGTAATCATCCATCTTGGTGATTGTTCCGTATAAGTGCCTAAAGAGCGTTTTCATTCTTTTTTCACATTTGCATAATATCACAGTGTACAGATGTACAGATAGCTTATTTCACCCGTCTTTGTTCTCAGTCTTCGGTTATGACAAACACCGCTGCAATGAATAATCTTTCAAGGGTGACGTTTGGCAGACGCACGGGTATGTCTGTTGTCCTGGTGTTGCTGCTACCTCTGAGCCCTGACCCCCTCACCTGTATCTTCATCCTTCAGTGGATGCTGAGGAAGGTAGGGGTCATGGAGCTGGAAGAAGAAGTGAGCAAAGGGCAGATGGAAGATGCCCCAAGTTGTCCAAAGGCCCCAGGCTACTGGTGTGGAAGAGAGGGGCTGGTCTAGGCAGTTCGGAGAATTCCAGTGCCTAAATGATCTAAATTGAAAGAGACCTTGTGGACCCTCCAGCCCATCTTTTTAGAATAACTTTAAAATTTTATTTATTTTGGACCGCTCTGGATCTTCGTTGCTTAGCGGGCTGTTTTTCTAGTTGCGGTGCGGTGTTCTGGGTCTACTTTCTCGTCGCAGAGCACGGGCTGTAGGGCGCACAGGCTTCAGCAGTTGTGGTACATGGGCTCAGCACCGGGCTGCGTGCAGCTCCATGGTACTCCAGGCAGTACCACCTTGTGCTTGAATTGTCCTGAGGGCTTCCCTGCTGGCTCTGTGGTAAAGAACCCACCTGCAGTGCAGGAGCCTCAGGAGACTCTGGTTCGATCACTGGGTCGGGAAGATTCCCTGGAGGAGGGCATGGCAACCCACTCCACTGGGGAATCCCATGGACAGAGGAGCCTGGTAGGCTGCAGTCCATGGGGTCACAAAGAGTCAGACACGACTGAAGCGACGTAGCATGCACACACACACTGGGTCTGCAGAGCCTGAGGCTGACCAAGTGTCTCCAATCAGAGGTCACCAACCTCCTGTCTGAGGACAGACACCTCTCCCCGGCCCCAGAGGAGCAGGCATCTGTCCCCTTCTTGGAGTCTGCAAAGCTGGAGACGCCACCGCTGCTTTCAGCCTCCCCCTCCGCCCCCTGCATGGAAGCCTCATGACCCCCCAAATCTATCCTGCTCTAATTTAAGCCCCTTCCTTCTAGTTGGCTGACCTTCTAGTTGGGGGACCCTCAGTAAGTGCCTTGTTCCCAGCACCCTTCAAAGACTCAGGGGCAGAGGTCAGCTGCCCTCAGCCCTTCCTTCTCTCCATCCTGCAGCCCCCATCCCTTCTGCCAGGACTCAGTCACTCGCTCTCTCCACCAGCGGGCTCGGGGTTCGGGGGCGGGGGGGGGGGGGGCGGGGCGGGGAGAGAAGGAGAGTTAGGAAGCACCAGCTTCTCATCACGCCCCTCTTTGGCAGTATAAGGGGAACAGCACGAGGCCGTTGGCGGCAGGAGCTTTGAGATTTGGATTCTGGTTTCAACACCTGTACTGTGTGACCCTGGGCAGGTCACTCAGCCTCAGTAAGTCTCAGCTTCCTGGTGTGTGAAAGGCGGGAGAGCTATTCTGTACCATCTCTGCCTCCTAGGGGAGGGAGGCTGGTGTCCGCCTGAGCCTTGGCCTGTAGAGGGCGCTCCATCCACCAGCCACCCCCTTGCTCTCATCCCCTGCGCTCCGGGGAGGTTGTAGTGTTCACCTGGGGAGCGGGGTGATGAGGGATCATGGATGAGTTCATAGGTGACGCGGGCACCCCCTTTGTTTGGTGGCAGCCCTCACCCCCGCCCGGCTTGCCCCGCCCACCCTTTCCGCGGCAGCAGCCCCTGCTGGCCTCTTTGCCTAGCACTCTGGGTAATCAATTAATTTAATTAGTGAAAACGCCATCCCCTTCTGCCCGCCCCCAGCCTCGCCAGACCCCTCGCCACTCCCAAGACTCCCGTTCCCTCCTGGAGCTACTGCAAAGAGGAAGAGAAAAGTCGCCAATTAAATGGAGCCGCCGGTTTCTCAGCCCTGGGCCGGGCTCAGCCCTAATTAAGAACCAGCGCCCCCGGGAGAACTGCAGATAATGAATTCGCAGAACGGCTGCCTGTGAAATGGGACTTGCGAGGGCGCGCAGAGGCCAAGGCCAGGGCGGAGACCCGCCCACAGCCATCACCACCAGGGACAAGCCCCCACTTGGGGAGCTTGCTTCAAGCATGGGCCGG
This sequence comes from Capricornis sumatraensis, assembly GCF_032405125.1. Classification (NCBI taxonomy): domain Eukaryota; kingdom Metazoa; phylum Chordata; class Mammalia; order Artiodactyla; family Bovidae; genus Capricornis; species Capricornis sumatraensis. The sequence goes on from NC_091076.1 coordinate 95,958,426, forward strand.
CCCCTGAACTGACGCCCCCAGCACCGCCTGCACCCTCCCCCGCCAGCATTTGTCTCCCTCCACTGCTGACACCCCGCCACCACCACTGCCCCAGACAACTCTCCCGTCCGCATCCCCTCCCCCACCTCCCTTGACACTTGCACACACCCTGCTGAGCGCTGAGCGCAGGTTGCCCTGGCCTCCAGCACAACCTGGGACACCCTTTGATGGGACAGGAAGAGGACTCTGAGGGTGTAGGCTTGTGGGCCGGCGTTCACGGCTCACAGAGGGCGTTGGTTCAACCAGGGCTTCTGAAAAGCGGGGGCGTCATCTGGACTTCTTGATCAAATGAAGATTCTGACTCAGTGGGTCTGGGGTGGGGTTTCAGACTGCATTTCTTAAGATTCCTGCGAGCTCCTAGATGATGCTGATGTTGCAGGTCTGGAGACCAGCGTTTGGGAAGCAAGGGGCTGGAGGGCCCAAGGGTGGAGTCAGAGAGCCGCTCTGGAAACCCAGGGCAGTGGGGAGGAAGAGCCACAAAAATGGGGCAGGAGGGGGTGGGAGAGAGGGCAGGCAGGGTACTTGGCCGGGGCAGTGGGCATCCGGTGGAGAGAACCCATCACACATCCTGAAAAGGCATCGGTTCAGGTCTGACACTGGACTGGGTGTTTCTTGCAGAGAGTCTGGTGGTGCGGGCACAGCAGAGGGGCCTCCACCCAGTGCCACCCTCCTCAGGGTACCTGCCAGCCTCAGGTCCCCAAACCAGACAGGACAGAGTATTGCTCAGGTCCCCAGGGACTGGCTGTGTCCACCTGTCCTTTGGGCATCCCAGCTGCGTCGGCAGTTAATGGTGGCTTTCTCTCAGGAGGCTATCTCTCAGGGTGTCATCTGGGTTTCTTGGAGTGTCACTGGGTGTCTCTAGGATGTTGCCAGCTGTTCTCTCTGGGTGAACTTGAACACCTCTCGGGGTATCACTGACTAGCTCTTGGGGACGGCGGGCCATTTCCCCCAGTGATGCTGGCCATCTTTCAGGGTGACCCTGTCATCTCTCTAGCTGTCTTCTCAGGCTCCCTCTGCACTGTACCACCCCGCCCCCCCCCACCACCACCCTGTTGCTTTGCTGCTTCTCTCATTACATTAGGCTGATGTGGCAGGTGGGAAGCAAGACTCAAACCCAGCCTGGGCCCTCCTTGGCCCAGCTCCAGGAGTCAGGCAGAGGTGGCACCTGGATGGTTTGGCCCAGTTCTCCCCCTTTCAGCCTCAGTGGAGAAAACCTCTCATGAGCCCCCAACTTCCCCGTAGAAGCTCCCCAAGAATTCTGAGTCCAGGATGAAGACAGTGGCTCTGTTTGCAGTCCATGCTTATCTCTCAAGGAACACACTGCAGGGACAGAAAGGAGGGTCTGTCAGGCCAGGGAGACCTGGATGCTGATGCTGGCCCAGTGGCTGGGGCCAATTATGCACCCTCTTCAACTGGAAAAATGGGGACAGAAGAACAATCTCAGAGGGCAGTCGTGAGAAAGAAAAGCAGTGACTTCTGTAAAGCCCAGCATGCAGTAGGTGATTAATAAATGACACATCCCACCCTAAGCCAAAGCACTCTGGCCCAGCCTGCTCTGGGGGGCAGTGAAGGGCCTCCCTGACATGGTTGCCCCCTTCCCCGGGCGGTACATGAAGCAGAGGCATCACCCTTTCTGGGCTCCGCAGATGCTGTCTTTACCCAGAGGCTTCGCAGCATGGATTTGTGGAAAATTTAATAAAAGGAAATTAAATATCAGTTCCAGACAGCCTGGATATGTGCATATCTGCTGGAGTCTCTGGATTTGGCATCTACCTCCAAGCACTCAGAGATGCACCCCTCCCCCTGCCCCATGCACATTTATATGATGGCAATGGATACCCTCTGCCCATCCCCATCCATTTTCATCTCGGTGGGTCTCAGCCCTTCAGGGCCTGAGCTTAATGTAATCTGTCATGTTCCTGAAAACCTCTTCCAGGAAAACCAGCCTCTAGAACAGCTGCCCAGCCCCTTCTTTGGTGAGGATGCTCCTTCAGTGCAGAAGGGGCTGGGGAGAGCAGCAGAGGGAGGGCTTCACTCCTTCTTGGATCCCTGCTAGGTATCTTGCTGCAGAGGTACTCTTGTCCTTGGGTGGGTAGGGGGGAGTCTGGCCTCAATCTCCTCATCTGGAAAATGGGTACAGCTGGACTTGATCCCTTGGGATCAGGTCTGACACCCATGGATTCTGGAATTCCAACAAGAGGGTCCAGGGAGAGCCAGGAGGAGCTCTGGTAGCTTCAAAAGGGTGAAGAAGTCTTCCTTTGAGCTTGTCTTTTTCTCAGTATTTGTTGGTTTCTATGCCTCATAATGCCCAGGCCCCACCCCAGAACCTGGGAAGGGTGAGGGAGGGAGAGGTTAACAGCGATCCCCTCTCTGGAAAGACAGTAAAGAATCTGCCTGCAATGCGGGAGACCTGGGTTCAATCCTTAGGTTGGGAAGATCCCCTGGAAAAGGGAGAGGCTACCCACTCCAGTATTCTGGCCTGAAGAATTCCATGGGCTGTGTAGTCCTTGGGGTTGCAAAGAGTCGGACACAACTGAGCTTTCCAACATCCACTTTTTTCCTTCCTGCACGTGACACACCGTCACTGGGCTCCACTGTGCGCCATGCTCTGGTTTCTAGCCTCTTTCCTCTTGAGACCTAGAAAAGGGTGGAAGGGGCCTTTATTCTCACAGGGTCAGGAGTCTGCAGACACTGGGCACTGAGGACCACTGGTGGGGAGCCCCATCATGGGTGGGGACCTGTTTGCTGCCTCAGCACCTTGCCAATCTGTGCGTGGAGGTGAGAGGTAGTTAGAAGCTGAGAGACCTTGAACAAGTCCATGTATTTCTAGGCCTGTTTTTCTGCAAGATAATATATAGACCTTCTACCAGTTCTTCCCCGGCATTGCCCTGAGGGTTTGACAGGATGACAGATATGAAGATATTCTGTAAACAGGAAGGCTTCAACGCTCGGGGAGTGTACGTCAGTTGGAAAGGGGACTGTGGTGTAAATGAAATGAATTAAGTAATAACATTGGGAACTTCATTTTAGTCCTGAGAGAGGACCCCAGTGACTTGGAGCAGACCTCTGGGGCACCCAGGAAGCAAGTTGTGGTGCCTAGAGATGTGTGTTTAAGGTTTCAAATGATTCTGTGGATGCTAATCCACAGCGACTGCCTTCCCCCTTGGTCGCTGATAGGAACGGGCTTTAATTGCAGTGGGAGGGGTTTAGGGGTGATGGAGAAGATGGTGACTCAACTCCGAAATAGGAGGAGTCCTAGGGGATTGGGGCCTGCACCCACAAGTGTTGGGACTGAATGGAAACGTGAGTGTGAGAACGCAGCTGTGATCTGTGCAGGCACGTTCGTGCACGCAGAGTGGGGAACCCTCTGTTAGGTGGAGATTCACATTAGCAGCACGCAGAGCGTGGGATTTGGGGACAGACAGACAAGACTCAGATGGGACGGCACTGCTCTAGGGCCACGCCTGATGCTAAGCAGGCTCAGGAAGGGCTAGCTGTCGTCATCACAGGCACGTGGGGGTGTGGCCGTCCTGGCACCGGGGTCTCACCCCTGCCCCGCCCCTCTCTCTCATCTCAGAGGAAGAGCAAGGTGCACTACCACATCGCGGTCATCATCAACTACCTGGGCCACTGCATCTCCCTGGCGGCCCTCCTGGTGGCCTTTGTCCTCTTTCTGCGGCTCAGGTGAGGAGGCCCTGGCACTGCCCCCACCCAGCCCCCTGGGCCTTGAGCGGGGCAGAGAAGTAAGATAACAAGAGGCGGTTTGGGGTGGGGGCTGCCGGGAAAGGGGAGTCCTGCCCCCTCACTTCATGGGACAAGGTGACAAGTACAGTTGTCCCAGGTCTCTTGGAGCATCTGGTAGGGTCACTTCTGCACCCCTGCCAGTGACTGGGGTCACGGGAGGGGAAGGGGGTTGGCCAAAGCCCAGGCTCGCCTGGAGTCACCCACTCAGTCCGGACTGCTGCACGCATTTGACCGACCAGGAAGGTGGAGCCCCGCTTTGGGTTTGAACCTGCCTGGGCCCAGCACAACTGCCAAGGATGCAGATGGCAGCACCAGCCAGGTCTGTGCCAGGAATGGAGGGTGAGAACGGGGCTGAGCATCGGCCTGAAAGCTGGGAGGGAGGCATCTTGCTGGAGGCTGAGCCTCAAACCTGGAGCTACAGGGAGAGGGATGCCCGTGGGAGCAGGGCGTTCCCAGTCAGCAAGCAGCCCCTGGTCCCTTCAGTGCTGGCCGTGTGGCAAGCTCTGTCCCAGAGCTTAGGTCTGAGGTGACGTGAAGTGAAGTGAAAGTCGCTCAGTCGTGTCTGACTCTTTGTGACCCCATAGACTACAGTCCATGGAATTCTCCAGGCCAGAAAACTAGAGTGGAAGGGAAGCAGCCTTTCCTTTCTCCAGGGGATCTTTCCAACCCAGGGATCAAATCCAGGTCTCCCGCCTTGCGGGTGGATTCTTTACCAACCAAGCCACAAGAATACTGGAGTGGGTAGCCTATCCCTTCTCTAGCGGATCTTCCTGATCGGAATCGAACCGGGGTCTCCTGCATTGCAGGTGGATTCTTTACCAACTGAGCCATCAGGGAAGCCCCTGCTTAGGACTGGGCAGGCCACAATTAAGAAGGGACCTGTGACGTAAGGAGAGCCCCTGATGCCACCTCCCAGTGTGACTTCACCAGCCCCCACTGCTCTTAGCCCCAGCTTCCCCTCCATACATCTGGGATGGAGTGATGCTGGCGGCCGATCCCTCATCTTCTCCCTCCTCCTCTGCCTCCTGTCACCCGCCCGCCTCTGCTGCCCCCAGGAGCATCCGGTGCCTGAGAAACATCATCCACTGGAACCTCATCTCAGCCTTCATCCTGCGCAATGCCACGTGGTTCGTGGTTCAGCTCACCATGAGCCCCGAAGTCCATCAGAGCAATGTGGTGTGTCCTGGGGGTGGGGCAGGCCCAGGGTCAGAAGAAGGGTCTGGGTGGGGCGGCCCTGGAGGAGCAGGGATGGGAACCAGGCCTTGGAGCCCACAGTGCCACAGTGGGTCCCAGGGGTGCCCACATCCTGCCCAGAGGAGGCCTCAGGCCCAGGGTGGGCTGCTCTTTCCTCGCATCCCCACCCCCTCGGTTAATCATCACCTCTGATGGGGTGGGCGGCAGGGCTGGTGCAGGCTGGTGACAGCCGCCTACAACTACTTCCACGTGACCAACTTCTTCTGGATGTTCGGCGAGGGCTGCTACCTGCATACGGCTGTCGTGCTCACGTACTCCACGGACCGGCTGCGCAAATGGATGTTTATCTGCATCGGCTGGGGTGAGCGGGCCAGCCCCCTGCCCCGACTGGGCCATCCTCCCCCCTCCCAGGCCCGGGTCAGGCCAGGTGAGGGTGGTGGAGGGTGCACACAGCCCTTTGTCCCTACTTGGGGACGGGGACAGTGGGAACATCTCAGGCGAGCCAGCGAGTACCTGGGAGACCCCTGCCCACCTCTGGGCCCTGGGCTGCCCTGGGGTCTTCCGGGTCTGCACCCCCGACTCCACTGACAGGTCCTGTGACTCCGGTCTCTCCCCAGGTGTGCCTTTCCCCATCATTGTGGCCTGGGCCATTGGAAAGTTGTACTACGACAATGAGAAGTAAGTCACCTCCTCTTCACTGCCCTCAGGGCCCCTGAGCCCCAAGGCCCAGGTTCCCAGGCCAGCTATGCCTGAGCCTCCCCAGGGACCTTCAGCCGTGTCCCCGTCCCCATCAGGGCCACAGCTTCTTCATCCGCGTGGGGAGGCTCCTGGAGGGCAGACTCAATCTGTGGATCCCTAGCAGTGCTCTGCCTGAGGTGGGGCTGGACAGGTGGGTCGAGGCTCTTTACCTGTCTCAGGCTTTCATGACAAGCAGAACAGACTGAAGGGTGCTGGAAGTCCCTGGAGCCAAACCACCCAGGTTATGAACTGTGACTCCATCATTAGGTAGCTTTATGACCTTGGGGTAGTTCCTATAATGTGCCTCAGTTTTCTCATCTGCAAAATGGGCATCCTCATAATAGTGCCTTCCCTCAAAGAGTTGTTAAGGGAATGACATGAGTTAATATATATATACATCAAGCATTTAGAATAGAGTCTGGCACATAGGAAATGCGTATAAATGTTTTCTATTAATGAAGACATGTTTTAGCAAAAGTTCTGTGGATTTAATAGAAACTGATCAATCTCAGAGACTCCTTCCATCTTTCAAGTCCTGAGCTGTATTTAAATAGAAGCAGGTGTTCCCAGTTGCCCCTGAAAACTTCACTTCTGGTACTGTGGTTTTCAGCCTTGGCTCACACTACAATCACCTGGGAAGCTTTAAAAAGTACTGATGACCAGTCTTGCCCTCCAGAGGGTTGGATGTCATTGGTCTGAAGTGTGATCTGGGCACCAGGATTTTTTAAACCTGCCCAGGTGATTCTCGTATGAAGCTAAACTTAAGAACCACTGTAAGAGAGAGGCAGAAAAAGTGGACAGAGAAGGCCAGGGGATGTGCCAGAATCTTCTTTGTCAAAGTGTCCTTAGGAACCCACTGTCTGACTGGGGTTCCAGGCTTGCCTCCGTCACCGTGGCTGTTCCTGTCCAACCCTGACAAGGAGCCTGGAAAATTACATCCACATTTATCAAGGTGATCCTTCCTGACTCCTGCCCAGCCTGGCTGTGGCTTTCTGTGTATTTGCGAAATTGATGGGATGGGGGCCTGGGCTGTGCGTCAAGGGCAGCTGACAGACAGAACTACTGGCCTGGCAGTGATTCCCAGTATGGCGACCTGGGTCCCAGAGCAGGAGCATTGTAAATCCTGTGCCTGAAGGTGTCCAGGTGAGTACAGGGAAGAGAGGACAGGTTTCAAAAAGCCGCCCAGTATGTGCATCTGGGCGCATCTTGGAGCCAAAAGGATGGCTGAGCTTGGAGGAACGTCCGTCTGAACGTCTCTGGAGCTCCCCCTTGTGGTATGATCCTGGCACTGCATCAGAAGGGATGCAGGTGGGAGACTTGAGAGAACCTGCGGACCCCAGGGCCAAGGACTGGACCTGACCCCAGGACAGTTTGCCTTCGGTCCTTTTGAAAACTTGAACTTGTCTCCAACCTTGAAAAAGTCAAGAGGTTTCAGTTTTCTGTTTATGGAAGCATCATGATTTCTAGCTACTGTAGACTCTCGGGATGAGAGTGTAGCGTCTCTGCACAAGGACTGCTGCTGCCGCTGCTAAGTCACTTCTGTCGTGTCCGACTCAGGCTTTCCAATGTGCCCCACACCAACCCACTCCCCAGACCTCCCTAGATCTTGCTGGAGGTGACATCAAGAAAATGCAAAGCACCTCTGCCCCAGGTGTTAGCTACTGGGGTGGGGAGTGACTGCATGACAGGTACAGCGCAAGGTCCCCCTTTGGGGCATGTGCCAGAGCTACAGTGGGGACCGTGTATGTTGGGCCCATGCCTGTTCTATTCAGTGGGCTTTTCCACAATTCCCCTCCCTGCCACAGTGCCCGATTCCAGCTTTACATCTTAAAGGATGCTGTCCATTCTGCAGATGGAATAACTGAGGCATTGTGGCGGGATCCTGACCTTCTGCCCGGGTTAGAAGTGGGGCACCCGGATCCTGGCTTTTGGCCCCAGTTCCTTCTGCCCCAGCGCTGCTTCTCCCTCAGGCTACTGAACTGGATCCAGATGACCCTTCTCCTCATTTCTGTGGCCTTCTAGGTGCTGGTTTGGCAAAAGGCCTGGGGTGTACACTGATTACATCTACCAGGGCCCGATGATCTTGGTCCTGCTGGTAAGAACCTGGGTAGGAGGGCGGTGGGGGCAGGGCTCAGTGGGGAGGGGCCAGCAGTACTTACCGTGGGCCGAAAGTTTTCCTCTGCCTAGAGGTAGGGGCACGGGGCCAGGATTGTGCTGGGCTCACGCAGATAGAGGGAGAGCAGCAGGGCGGCAGAGGCCAGACCCAGGACAGCTGAGTCCCTGTCCTGTCCCCCACCTTCCCACCAGCATCTTGCGCACACCATGCCCAGGCCATCCCACTGTGTGTCAAATTTCAGATCAATTTCATCTTCCTTTTCAACATCGTCCGCATCCTCATGACCAAGCTCCGGGCATCCACCACCTCTGAGACCATTCAGTACAGGTAACCAGACCTGCCTCCCCTATCCATGGGGGGCTTCAGAGACCCCAGCTCTGACCCAGAGTTTGCCTCCAGGCCTGAGAGTCCCTCCTGAAACCCCAGCTCCACCCCTGTCTCAGACATTCCAAGGACCCTCCCCCAGACCCAGTCCTGTTCACCAAGTGGCGGGCTCCAGCTCCTTCCAGGGGTGGGCTGTGACTCTGGGCCTCCTTCCCACCTCTCACCCTCAGGAAGGCTGTGAAGGCCACTCTGGTGCTGCTCCCCCTCCTGGGCATCACGTACATGCTGTTCTTCGTGAACCCTGGGGAGGACGAGGTCTCCCGGGTCGTCTTCATCTACTTCAACTCCTTCCTGGAATCTTTCCAGGTACCCACCCGTCCCCCACCCCACCCAGCCTCCCAGCCCCGGCCTGTCCCCCTGCCTGTCCCCTGCTCCTCTTTGGGTGGGGGTCTCCCAGGCAGGGGCCTGGAAGGGCGGGAGGCTGGGGGCAACTCCGAGGCTGGGTGACACCTGCCCCCGTCCCTTGACCCGCCTTCCCACCACCCCAGGGCTTCTTCGTGTCTGTGTTCTACTGCTTCCTCAACAGCGAGGTAAGGACCCGGGCCGGAACTCAGGACGGCAGGAGGCCTGCTGGGACCAGAGGCTGGCTGTAGCTGCCTCCTGCCTGCCGCACACCAACTCCGTCCTCCCCGCTCCGTCCTCCTGGCTCCCAGCCCCTACAGGGATATTGTTGGGAGTTCCGGGAGGGTCCCTGCCACTTGCCACTCAGCTGCTGCGGTAATGAGCCCGCTTCTTAGCAGTGGATGTGGGGGTCAGAAGCTGGGACTCCAGTCTCATCAATGAGTCTGTGAAATGGGTTGTTGAAAACCAGGAAGCTGAGCCCTAGAGCAGGAGGTTGAGGGCAGATGTGTGTGGGTTGAGGGTAGAGATTCTTCATGGCAAAGGCCATATGGCACCTTTGGGTGGATTTGAAAAAGGCACCCCTTCCTCATAATGCTTGAGAAAACTGTCCTAACAACTACGAAATCAACAATAGTGATGATGTCAATGCTGCCCTTCCAAGGTGGCTCCCTGGATAGCTGCCTGTGGGGGTGGGAGCGGGGGTTTGAAACCCGGGCTCAGACCCTATGCTCTGCTGTGTACCCACAGGTCCGCTCTGCCATCCGGAAGAGGTGGCACCGCTGGCAGGACAAGCACTCAATCCGTGCCCGTGTGGCTCGCGCCATGTCCATCCCCACCTCCCCAACCCGTGTCAGCTTTCACAGCATCAAGCAGTCCACAGCAGTGTGAGCCGGAGGGCCACGGACCGCCCCCGAGACCTACGGCTGGGGAGATGGCCGCCAGGCTCAGCCAGCCACCCTGTCTGTGGAGGGGACCAGCTCCCTCCCACACCCTCTACCCCCAGGCTCAGCTGGCACTGAGAGCCCAGGAGGCCCCTCCCCAACCCCCAGCTGAGCAGAAGTTCCAGGCCTATGGCAGCAGTCAGGGCCACGAGATGAGTGGAAAATAGCCTATAGGACTGGGCTGGGCCCAGGGCCTCTGGCTTCTCTTTGCCCCCATCCTCCCTGGAAAATGGACTGGAAATGCAGAGTGGGAGCTGGACAGTGGGGAATCCAAAGCTGCACACGAGTCCCTTCAGAGCACAAGATGACAGCCCACTGGAGACCCCAGGATGTCCTCAGAGACTGTAGGGGGCCATTCGCTGCCCCATGGGCATCATGGGAAACTCTCGTCACAGCATCCAAGCCGCCATGAGGATGCCTCCAGGCCTTAGCAGCGCTGCACCACTGAGAACCAAGGCTCTGTTGTCAGAAGCCCTGGAGACATTGTTAGAAATCAGATGGCATCTTCAGACACCAGGCTGCATAACCAAAATCCTCCCAAACGCCAGTCATCTGACCCCATGGCCCTGCCACCAGAAATGCCCTGCCTTGCTGCCGCACACCCTCGGCCCTTTACTGCTGCCCACCCCACACAGGCTCCCCATCCTTAGCCTCCGGCCCCAGGTGTCCCCCCTTTGAGAGATGATGGGGATGTGGGAGGGTGACAGAAGCCAGTGTGTGCCCCCACCAAAGCCAGCCTCCCTTTGAAGGGGCAGAGATGCTGGCGCCACCCAGCCCGCTGGCTTCAGTGACCCGGCCTCGCGACCCAAGCCCTCTGCTGGCCCAAGGGGTCCTGCGGCCTTTGGATGACCTCTGGGCCAGCATCACTAGCTAAGCCAAAATAGAAGGGGGTGGGGCGCTGGGCCCCTCCCTGCCCCAAGTTCCCCAGAGCACCAGCCAGCTGGCCACTTACACCCCAGGTAAGGAGCCAGCCACGTCCAGAGGGACTGGACAGACAGAGCAGGACTTTGGGGGGCTGGGGCTGGGAGATGGGGGTGGCTGGTATAAATTATATTATTTATCTTTCAACCAGCACTTGTGAAGGCCTTGTGTGTGCCAGAGCTGGCTTGGGAGGGCATCCCAAAGAAACAGAGGCCACTTTCAGCCTTTAGGGCCACTGTGTGGCTGGGGCACCAATGGCACCCTCACATCTGCCGGGGATGGGGCCTTAGGGGAGGGCACACAAGGGTGTGGATCGTGGGGCCCAGGGAATAAGGGCAGCTCTCATAAGAGGGTGGATTGTAGGGAGAAGGGGTATGGGCAAACCATACAGACGGAGGACTCCACGAGCGGGCTGCCGCCTGAGCAGAGGCGAGGCAGCGGGACCGGGCAGCCTCGTGTCCCAGCCCCGGGGAGGAGCTGGGCTGGAAACAGAGGAGCTAAGAAGCAGGGGAGGCTGTACAGGCTTGAATGCTGTCTTAGCATGGAAACCCCAGAAGCAGACCAGGAGACAAGGCCAGAACCAACTCCAGGGCAGGGGCGCACACGCCCACCACCACGGTCGACGGTAACTCAGTCCTGCTGCGGAAGCTGAGGGAGCCGGGTGGGATCCACACTTGCGTCATCCCACCCGAGGGGCCAGGGAAGTTTATCCACCAGCCCTCCGGGGGCAGTAGTTCCAGCACCTCCTGCGGAGGCCAGGAGCGAGCTGGGCACAGTGTGAGCCACGTCCTCAGGACAGGAGGTGGTTGGGACACAGAAACTCCACCCTCCACTCTCAGGCCTGGGCCTTGCCTCTGAGTCTCTGACCCAGAAACGGGGCCATGCAGGGGTGTTTGTGCACGCGCATACATGCATGCACACAATCAGGGACACCCACACACGTGCACATGGGTGCGTGGCGCGTCAGGACACCAGGACAGATGACCGTGGTGCTGGGAGCCCAGAAGCGTCTGCTGGGGGAAGGGGGCTCCAGTGGGTGAGAGTCTGGCCACTCACCGAGGGAGGAGAAGCTTCAGTCCCTGAAGCCAAGTGGGGTACCCTGCTCTGCCGACTCCCCAGGTACTGTCCCCTTAAGGAGACAGTTGGGAGGGCCAGCTGATCAGAGGAGGCTGTGAGAAGGGGACCAGGGGCCACCAGGATGGAGACAGGCTGACAGCTTCCAGAGCAGTTGGAGGGAACCCCATAAAGAGTCCCCCAAAAGAAGGACCAGAATTGATGGCTGAATCTCAAATGGCCACAAAGGAGGCCAACAGGAGGCATCTTTCTCAGTGCTGCCTCCCACCCAGAAGGAGAGTGAGAAAGCGAGGATGTGGAGTCAGGGGAGAGGAGAGGAGGGGAGAGGAGCCAAGAGGGGCTTGGGGACTGTGAGGGCAATTCATAGGCAAGGGGCCTTCAGAGGACCAAGGTGGGGCGGTGCCCCCTGTCCTGCTTGTCCTCTGGCTGTTTTTTAATATTTAGTATTTATTTATTTGAGTCTTATAATATTTATTACTTATTTATTTATACACTGGGTCTTAGTGGCACACTCAGGATCTCTGCTCTTCATTGTGGCACGTGGGATCTGTAGCTGCAGCCTGTGGGATCTAGTTCCCTGACCAGGGATTGAACCTGGGCCTCCTGCATTGGGACCTCAAGAGTCTTAGCAACTGGACCACCCTCCTGGCTGTTTTAGCTGATGGGAGCCAGTCACACACCTGCTGTGTGCTCAGCCCTTTGTGAGGTGGGGAGGCAAGTGGCACCCCCAGGACACATGCCGGCAACAGGCTGCAAAGTTTAGAGCTGCCAATGCTGGAAGGTCACAGGAGGACATCCAAGTGGGGCTGGCAGTCATCACAGAAGCTGCAGGGGGTCCCTGGGCAGGCAGGGGGCTGGTCCAGATGATCTCAAGATCCCTCTTGTCCAGAGACTGTAAAGGGCCGAGGGGCTGGGAACATCTGGGCTGCAAAGAACTGCCAGAGGCAGGTGTGCAGTGTCTAACCCTTCCATGGGCTCCAGGGCTGGGCTCAAGGCAAGCCCCACAATGGGGTTTCTGAGGGTCGTTCTGCTCGGAGCTTTGGCTTGTGGGTGGGTGGGAAGGGAGGTCCCTTGGGGTTGTGGGAGGTGTGATGGGCCAAGAGACATGCACATCCACCACACTGTGGGAAGGGGTCGGGCAGCTGCAGGGGCGGGGGTGGGGGGGGTGGTCACTGCAGGACAGGCCCCTCTATGAAACTGGGAAAAATTTTTCTCCATCCACACCCAGAGGCTGCAGTGCGCTCAAATTCCTACCTGAGCCCTTTTCTCCTTTAGACCCTCCCTCGCGGGCTCAGATCACCAGTGGAGGAAAAACCACCCTGTGGGGTTTGGGTTTTCCAGTTCCGTCTCCCCACCTCCCTGAGTGCGACAGCATAGCCCTTGCTTTGGGGTCCCCGGCTTCTCCTCCAGGCCTGTTCAGCCCCCTGCTGCTGCTAATAGGACCCAGAGTGGGACCCCAACAGATACCCCAGAACCTGAAGAGGGCAGAGGGTGCAGATTAAGGAGGAAGGGAGGTTTTAGAATCCAGACAATAATTAATTATGGGCATTTGTAGACTGCTTTGCAATCCACAAAATCCTTTATAACATTCACGGAAAATAGAATCAGCCCATTTTCCTGCCGAGAAAAACTGAGGCCAAGTGGACTCCTCTGAGATCAAAGTTCTTCTCCAAATCCAGGTCTCCACCCCGTCAGTTAACTGGAGTCACTGGGCTTGGGTTTAGGGAGGCCAGGACTGATAAAGCGGCTCTGGGGGAAGGGGACGGCGAGGACTAGGGGTTTCAGACTGTCTGATGGGGGCAAAGTCCCAGGCAAATACCTGCGTGGCCCAAAGATGGCCCAGCCAGTGTCAGGCTGCTGAGCCCAACTGGGTGAGAGCCATGAGGGTTCTCTACATCCAGCAACTCCTTCCCTACCTTCCCAACATCCTGCACCCCTCCACTCCTTAAAATGATGCTTAACTGCAAACAGTACAGCCCACGTCCACCAGAAGCCTCTGAGGGTCTCCATGCCCAGCCCAAGTGAGGGTGCCACTGGCCTACAGCTCAGGGGTCCCTCAAGCTCATCTCATGCAGCCCCCTGACATCAAACTCACCTTCCCACCTTTGGTTCAAACAGAAGGGCTGCTCCCTGCCTTTTTCCATCCGCAGTACCACCACTGAGTGCTCACCCGGAGCCCCTCTGCTAAGCCCCCCACACACCAATCTCATCTACCCTTCATGCCACCCTATGAGGCATGTTACCCCCATTTAACAGATGCGGGAAGTGACGCCCAGAGAGGTTGAAAGACGTGCCTGGGAGCACCCAGCAGTGGCCCAGCTAGATGTGAACCCTGGCTGGCCTCACTCGGCCCCCACGGTGTTTAAACCCTACACAGCTGAATTTCTTGTGGAATTCCCCTCCCTGCCCCACTGCTCCTGCCAACCCTCTTCTAAGGAAATTCCCCCGTTTCTCCAATCTGTGGACAAACCGGCTGGTGAGACGAACCTGGATGCAGAAGTTTGTGCCTGTAAAGCCATGGGCCTCCCATGGCCCTCTCCCTGAACCAGCCCACCCTCCCCGAGTCCCCATCCCTGTCCCTGCTCCATTTCATTTCAGAGCATCACCTTTTATTCTTTTCCTTCCCTCTTCCCACAACCCCTGCAGATGCTGCTGAGCAGACTCAGGTCAAGAGAGGCCTAGACCAAGTATATTTCTCAGAGCTCTCAGTGTACTAGAAACACCGATGATCATTTCAAAATAACTCCAGGCACCACCTAAGTCCCCAAACAGAAGGCAGGGACCCTCACAGTCCAGGCCATACCTAAGGGGAGGCAGCCGGGAGGCACCAGAAGCTGGAGACCAGGAGGATGCCCTCAAGGAAAGGGGTGAAATCCGGGGGGCATGGGGAGGGAGGGTGCTGCAGAGTCTTGAAGCAGAAACACAGGCTGGGGAGTGAGCATCAGCCATTCATGTAACCGCCTACCAGGCCTCCTGCAGGGGCTGTAGGGGCACAGAGTGGCCGTGGAGAGGAGCCAGTCCAGGACTGGGGGCTGGTGTTGGGGCTGAGGGGCAAGTTGGGGGATCTGGGGAAGCAGCAATTAGACAAGACACCCAAAAGCCTTGATGAGTTGCATCCTGGCAAGAGCCTAGGAGGAAATGAGTCCAGAGAATTCTTTTGATCCCATGGCTGCCAGGAGCCCAAGGGTAGATGGCAGAGGGGGAGGCGGGAGCAGCCTCTGTTTGGGGTTTCGGGGGGTGTTTTCTGAACCCCAAATCGGGGCACATGCTGGTCTGATGAACTCCAGGACAGGTACAACAAGGCCTGTCCTGAGCACAGTGCTCCTGGAGGGGACTGAAGTTGCTCCTTGTTTTGTTCTTTAGAAAACTGGGGGACTTCCCTGGTGGTCCAGTGGTTAAGAATCTGCCTGCCAATGCAGGGAACATGGGTTCGATTCCTGGTCCGGGAAGATTCCGTCTGCCGAGGAGTAACTAAGCCTGCGAGCCGGAACTACTGAAGCCTGCAACTACCCTAAAGCCCAGGCTCCTCAACAAGAGAAGATGCTGCAACAAGAAGCCCACACACCGCAGCTAGAGAGTAGCCCACAGGCAGCAACGAAGACCCAGTGCAGCCCCAAAACACAAATAAATTAGAAAAAAATAAAAATGAAATTAGGGTAAAACACAACATCAAACTTACCATTTCAACCAAGTGTACAATTCAGCATATTAAATACACTCATGATGTTGTACAACCATTGTCACTATCCAGCTCCAGAACTTTTTCATCACTCTGACGAAACCCCAGACCCCCAACTCTCCTTCCCGCCAGCTACCACCACCCGCTTTCTGTCTTGATGATTTGCCTGTTCTGGATATTTCATAAAAGTGGAGTCGTGCAGGATTTGTCCTTTTGTGTCTGGCTGCTTTCCCTTGCTTAATGTTCTCAAGGTCCGTCTACATCATAGCGTGATCAGAACTTCATTCCTTTGTAGGGCAGAATGATGCTCCATCTTACGAGGGGGCCAGGCTTTCTCTAGCCATCCATCAGCTGAAGGACGCCTGGGTACTTTGCGTGCACTCCAAGTCATTGTGAAGAGTGCTGCTGCAAACACCCAAGTACAATTTTTTTGTTTGAACAGCTGTTTTCCGTTCTTTGGGGTATACTCCCAGAGAGGAATTGCTGGGTCACGTGATAAATTTCTGTTTCTAACCTACCATGGGACCACCAAGTGTCTTCTACAGCGGCTGTAAGTGAAGTGAAGTCGCTCAGTCGTGTCCGACTCTTTGCAAACTTATGGACTGCAGCCTACCAGGCTCCTCCGTCCATGGGATTTTCCAGGCAAGAGTACTGGAGTGGGGTGCCATTGCCTTCTCCAGGGGATCTTCCCGACCCAGGAATCGAACCCAGGTCTCCCCACATTGTAGGCAGATGCTTTACTGTCTGAGCTGCCACTATTTACAATATCCTTGCCAGCAACGTATGCGAATCCTAATTTCTCCACATCCATGCCAAAATCTGGGGGTTTTTTTTTCCATTTTAAAATAACTTTTAATTTTTTAATTTTTTTTTTTGGCTGCTCTGCACAGATCTTGATCCTCAGTCAAGGACTGAAACTGCACCCCCTGCAGTGGAAGCGTGGAGTTTCAACCACTGGACCGCCAGGCAAATCCCCCAAACCTGCTATTATCTGTTTTGTTATTTTTATAATAGCTACGCCCGGTAGGTGTCTTAGTCTTCAGTTTTATTAAAGCCCCAGGACTCTACCTGAGGTACGGTCTAACTGAACATCAGTAGCTGGGGCGGAGGGGGGCGCTGGAGAGGGTGTGGAGAGATTTCTATTATCACAGCCCTGCTGTACCAAGCATCTGGGTACTCAGATGCAGAGAGGTAAACCCAGTCTAGACACTGCTCCACTCTCGTAAGACCTACACAAGCCGACTGTCCCTCCTCTAACAGCCCCTGACTGATATACCTGTCCTCTCTCTGCAATGGGAGCCCAGGGAGGGGCAGCTGGCAGCTTCCTCCACTGGCCCTGACACTTCACCAGCTGGGGATCTGCTCACCAGTCAGTTGTCCCTGTTCCCTAAAGTGTTTCTGACAGTTAATTTGTCATTGTAATTAGTTTGTAATCTAATTAAATGTTATATGAATGGATGGAACAGAAATGCACAAACAAGCAGGGGTGTTATTTCTTACAAAAACGTGGTTGATGCTCTGAAAGACACAATCCGAATCATACAGAATATCTGACGCCTGTCAAGTCCGGTGTGGGTGAGACATGTCACCAACTGGGTGGGAGGGGACTGTCAGAGTCTACAAGCTTCCACTCATCGACCTCTTGGCAAAGGTCCCTGACGCTCACCCTCCACTTCAAAGCATCCGAAGCTGGGTGTGGGGGATCTGCCGTCTCACTGATGTGGAGCTCACAAGCTGCGTGCACACCAAGTCGCTTCATTCGTGCCCGACACTTTGCGACCCCATGGGCTGCAGCCCGCCAGGCTCCTCTGTCCAGGGGATTCCCCAGGCAAGAACACAGAGTGGGTTACCATCCTCTCCTCCAGGGAATGAAGTAAGGCTTGGGAATTCCCTGGTGGTCCAGTGGTTAGGACTCAGCACTTGCACCGTCATGGGTATGGGTTCAATCCTTGGTCAGGGAACTAATATCTCAGAAGCCATGAGGCGTGACCAAAAAAAAAAAAAATAAAACCCAGAAAAGAAAAGAAGATCTGAGTTGTGATCATGACATGTTAAGGACGGGCCTCTGGTCTCCTGGATGTGGTGGTGGCGCTGTCCTTGAAGGTAGGGCCTGAAGGTCGAGAATGGGCAGTGGGGAAGGCCTTGGGGCACAGATTAGAGCTGCAGTCAAGCAGTCAGAGAGCCGGGCTGACCCCAGGCAGTTCCCAGGACAGGGCAACACCTAAGTGACGTGTGTCTAGAGTGAGAGCTGGATCTGGGGGCTGGGATTAGGGCCCATGGGATGGGCTTTTCTGAGCCTCAGTGTGCTCATCCACGAAGTGGATGTATTTGGATGAGGTTCAGCCAAACTGTGGTGCTGGAGAAGACTCTTGGGAGTCCCTTGGACAGCAAGATCAAACCAGTCAATCTTAAAGGAAATCAACCCTGAATATTCATTGGAAGGACTGGTGATAAAGCTGAAGCTCCAATACTTTGGCCACCTGATGCAAAGAGCCAACTCATTGGAAAAGACCCTTGATGCTGGGAAAGACTGAAGGCAGGAGAAGGGGGCGACAGAGGATGAGATGGTTAGATGGCATCACTGACTCCATGGACATGAGTTTGAGCAAACTCCAGGAGATAGTGAAGGACAGGGAAGGCTGGTACACTGCAGTCCCTGGGGTTGCAAAGAGTCACACACCACTTATCAACTGGACAACAACAAAGCTGCTGTAACAGACTCACAAGAGGCCTGTGGCTTAAGGAAGATAATGTATGTTAACAGTCCACAATGAGTATCCCATACTCCATGCAAGCATCCGGGGACCTGGTTCCTTCACTCGTTTCTCCCCATCTCTTAGGACATCGCCCCCCCTCTCCACAGACAATGGCTTGTCCATGAGTGACTTGTGAGAAAAAGAAAGAGATGGACAAGGAGTCCCATGGTCTCTGCCCAGGTTCCTGAGGGACTCACTTCATTTCTGCTCATTTCCAATGGCGAGAAATGGCCACGTGGCCTTTCCTAAATCCTGGTCAGTCTGGGAACGAAGTTCTGGTCACGTGCCTGTGCAAAGGAGCATGATTTGAAGGAGGGCTCACACCTTGCACTGGATGTAAAGTACCTGGCACTCAAGAAGAGCTCGATAAAAATGTACAGCATCGCTGAGGTCAGGGATCCCAGGGGCCCAGGAAACTGTCTGGTTTACTGTCCTCATTTCTTTGCAGTTAGAGAAATAGGCAGAGAGGGGCAGGCACCTGCCCGGTCTGTAAAGGGCAAGGTTGGTCCCGAATCCTGTCTGGGATCCTCAAGCCCATCCCCCCACCTCTTGTTTCAAGTGACCTGGTCCAGCTCCTCCTAGGCAGATGACCTCTCCACCTGGAGGCAGGGCTGGGGGACAGGATCCCCAGAGGCTGCCCAGCTTTGTGACTAGGTAGGTGTGGCCCTGGTTTCCTGGACTGTCGGCCAAGCAGCTGCTCTGTGACAGAGGGCCACACCCAGCCCTGGGAGGGGTAGGGGGCAGTGGGCAGCTGCCACACTGGGACGCAGCGGTAGGTGCCTGAGGAGGATGGCGTGCCTGGGTCTCCTCTTTTTCCTCCTCCTCTTCCTCCTGGCCAGCACCGCGGCCCAGGGGGAGTACGGCGTGGTCCACGTGGTGTCGGACAACTGGAGCAAGGACTACTGCATTCTCTTCCGCTCCGACTACGTCACCCTGCCCCGGGACCTGCAGCACGCCCCACTCCTGCCCCTGCACGATGGCACGGGCTCACCCTGGTGCCCAGGCCAGGACTCCTCCCACCAGGCCCACCCAGACGGCTCCGCCAGCCGGCGGCCCCTCCGCCGGACCACCGCCATGGTCATGAGGGGCAACTGCAGCTTCTACGACAAGGGCTGGCTGGCTCAGGGTCGAGGCGCCCACGGGTTGCTCATCGTGAGCCGGGTCAGCGGCCAACAGTGCTCAGACATCACCCCGGCGGCCCAGAACCCCCGCAAGCCCCTCCCAGACCTCACCATCCCCGTGGCCGTGCTCCGCTACACCGACATGCTGGACATCCTCAGCCACACCCACGGGGGCAACGGGGTCCACGTGGCCTTGTACGCCCCCCCAGAGCCCATCCTCGACTACAACATGGTGGTCATCTTCCTCCTGGCCGTGGGCACCGTGGCCGTGGGCGGCTACTGGGCCGGCGTGACGGAAGCTGACCGGCTGCAGCGGCGCCGGGCGCGAGGGGGCGGGGGGCCCGGCGGTCACCCTCCACGGGGAGCCCTGGCGGCCCGGCGGGGGCCCAGAGAAGACGACGAGGAGTCGCCGGTGGACTTCACGCCGGCCATGACGGGCGCGGTGGTCGCCATGTCCTGCTCCATCATGCTGCTGCTCTATTTCTTCTACGACTGCTTCGTCTACGTCATGATCGCCATCTTCGGGCTGGGCGCGGGCACCGGCCTCTACAGCTGCCTGCTGCCCGTGGTGCGCCACCTGCCCGTGTGGCGGGACCAGTGGCTCCTGCCCGGCCGCCGAGCCTGTCTGCAGCTGCCCCTGCTGCTGCTGGCTGGCCTGTGCCTGGTGGTGACGGTCCTCTGGGTCGCCTACCGGAACGAGGACCGCTGGGCGTGGCTGCTGCAGGACACGCTGGGCGTGGCCTACTGCCTCTTCGTCCTACGGCGCATGCGCCTGCCCACCCTCAAGAGCGGCGCCTCCTTCCTGCTGGCCCTGCTAGTCTTCGACGTCTTCTTCGTCTTCGTCACACCGTTGCTCACCGGGACCGGCGAGAGCATCATGGTTGGGGTGGCCTTGGGCCCGGCAGATTCCTTGAGCCATGAGAGGCTGCCCATGGTCCTCAAGGTGCCCCGGCTGAGCTTCTCGGCCTTGACCCTGTGTGACCATCCCTTCTCTATCCTCGGCTTTGGTGACATCGTGGTCCCCGGCTTCCTGGTGGCCTACTGTCACCGCTTTGATGTGCAGATCCGCTCGCGGCTGGTCTACTTCGTGGCCTGCACAGCGGCCTACGCCGTGGGCCTGCTGGTCACCTTCTTCGCCACGGCCCTCATGCAGATGGGCCAGCCTGCCCTGCTCTACCTGGTGTCCAGCATGCTGCTCACCAGCCTGGCCGTGGCCGCCTGCCGCCAGGAGCTCACCCTCTTCTGGACAGGCCAGGTTAGAGCCAAGGCCCTCACCCGACCTGTGCCAGGGCTCTGCGGTGCCCCTTCAGTTGGTTCTGAGCGGAAGCAGGACCATGCAGCAGACATCCACAGAACCTTCGAGCTCGAGGGGGCCGCCATCTCCACCCTGGCAGGAGACTTAGATAGCAGCCTTGGGGAGGGCACGGCTGAGACTGTCACCATATCTGAGGATGAAGCGACCAGTCCAGAAGGCCACAGTGACAGCTCTGAGGGCTGGAGCGATGCCAACCTGGAGCCCGATCACTTGTTGAGTACCCCTTCTGGGGTCTCAGAGGAGTTCTTACCACTGATGCCAATCGCCATGCTGATACCGCTCAGGCCGCCGCCCTCGGAGCTGGGCCAGACCCTGGCCCAGGCCCATGAAGCCAGCCTGCACTGTACAGGCTTCCACAAGAGGAAGGGCCTTAAGGTGAAGAAGAGCATGTTGACCCAAGATCCCTTGTGAACCAGGAACCCTGGGACATGTGCCTCTAGACTATCACAGAGCAAAGCCACGTGTGACAAAAATAAATTGGGGCATTTAGAATATTCTGTATCTACCCACGGAGCTTCTTTGTTAGAACTGAAAGGAAGCAGTTCACGTAGAGCCTGCAGGGTCCTTGGGACAGACCACATCTGTCTGTCTCTGCAGCCCAACCCCAGCCTCATTGCCCATCTTTTTCTCATGCTCAGGTCCAATCAAACCATTACTGTTCCTTGCTTATGCCACGTCCTCTCCTTGCCTCTTTGCACATGCTGTTTCCTCTAGCTGAGACACCCTTCCCACCCCAGACAGAAATGCTGAAGCCCAGATGAAACATTTCTAAGCAGCCTTTCAGCGTCAGCTCACATCCACCCTTCCTGCTAAGCATCTTTGCTCTACAAGCATCCTAGACAGCAACATCACACCCAGTGTGTGCCTGCTATCATCCACCTGTTGCATCCACAGACATCAAGTATGCAGCTGTTGTGTACCGCACCCTGTTGGTGGGCACAGAGGGAGTCTGCTGTCCAGCTGGTGGAAGGTTGGGGGATGGAGAACAGATAAGAAACAACTTGAGAATCATCTCAAAACGGAGATGGAGAGGTTGGAGCTGGAGTGAAAGAATTTAGGAGACCATGGCTTTAGTTCCCATGCTTCCTTCACTGACCTTGGATAATGAACTGCTCTCTTAACCCCTTTGAGGCTTAGAAGTCTCATCCTCAACATGAGACTTATAATACCATGTCTATCTAGAGGCAGGAGCATGGACAAGATGACCTCTTGAGGACCCACAATTCCTTAAGCTTTAGAGTATGTTTATATGTTTCTTAAGCAGAGGAAACAAACTCTGAGGTGTGGGAAAAGACAGTGGTTAGAGTTTGGAAGCCAGCAGCCTACCAGAAATTCCAGCTCCACTACTGATCTGTCCTGTGTCACTGAAGCAAGTGATTTAAACTCGTGGTGCCTCAGTTTCTTCACCTGTTGAATGGGATAATAATGGGACCTACCGTGGTTTGGGGGAAGTCTGACTGCATTGGCTTACATAAGAGCACAAATGCAGTGCATGTAGGGAGAGCAATGTGAATGTTAACTCTGTTTATATTATGCCCCTTTGTGAAAGGAGCTGAAAGAGTCAAATCCAGCTCCTATAAGCCTTTGAGTTCTGGTGCCAGTTTCCTTCCCTCCACACCCAGCATGCCTGCCCTGACTACCACCAGGGTGCACATGCCAGCCCCCACCACACACATCTTCCTTCTCTCCCCAAGGCCTTCCCACCTGCTGGGTCCTCTACATACAACTTTCTAGTCCTCCCACCCCCAGAATCGGGTCTGACCAGTTTCTTGTCCTTCCAGCCCCAGCCTCAGGGAGGCTTTCCTTGATGACCTTTCTTAAAAAAAAAAAAAAAAAAGAATTAAAAAAAAAATTTATTTATCTGGCTGTGCTGGGTCTTAGTTGCAACATGTGGAATCTAGTTCCCTGACCAGGAATCAAACACCCAGTTCCCCTGCATTAGGAGCTCAGAGTCTTAGCCACTGGATCTCCAGGGAGATCCCTGATGACCTTTCCTAAAGCATCTGCCAGCCCTAGTCATATCACTCTATGCCCGGTTCATTAGTTTTCTCGTCTCCCCCAGTCACATCAACTTGGTGAGGGCAGGGGCCTTCTATCTTATTCATCTGTGTGGAACAGGGCCTGGTATGTAGCAGGTGCTTGATTTATGTTTGTTGGAGGAATGAATGAATGAATTGTTGAATGTATGAATCAGTGAATCCTGGGCAAAGCCTGGCCACTGCCCACAGGTTTGACCCAGACAATGAAGTGAATCTGTGCAAGCGAGGCAGCCCTCCTGGGAATCCTCACCCATCACAGCCCGGGTTGTCGTCTAGACCATCCCCTTCCACAACCACAAGAGTGTGAGCCAAGATGGGTCTGTTCTCAACCCACCTCACTTAATTCTTAAAGCTGTTATAACAAATGAATGAATGGGTTGATGCAGCATGAAGAGGTGGTGCAGTGGTGAAGAATCCTGCTGCCAATGCAGGAGATGCAGGAGACGCAGTTTCTGTCCTTGGATCAGAAGGATCTCATAGAGGAGAAAACGGCAACCCACTCCTCTTCTTACCTGGAGAATCCCGTGAACAGAGGAGCCTGGAGGGCTTCAGTCCATGGGGTCGCCAAGAGTTGGACACAACTTAGCAGACACGCACGGACACGAAGGAAGACCTCAGGCCTCCTCCCTGGGGTCCTGCAGAGCCTTGGGCAGTGTGGAGATGAGACTCTGAGGGGTCTGGTTGCACCCTGGGGGGTGGGGAGGAAGAGGGCCAGGCAGGTGGGGGGTGCAGGTAAAGGACATCTCACAGAAAGCCCCACTCACTGTGGAGGAAGCGCAGCTCCTTGTCAGACAGCACCTGAAGGCCAGGTCTGGACAAGAGCCGAGCGAGGAACACGGGCCAGGACACTGACCGGAGGTGTGGGCAGCCCCTCCCGCTGGAGTCAGCGACCATCTGGCCTGGACAGAGGGGCCTCCGCAGGCTCTGGCTTCCCCCTGAGCTGAGGCTGCCTCCCCGCTGACGACCTGCGTCACTGGACCTGCCAAGGGTGGTCTGCACCCCTCTGCCAGGCCTGAGGCCGAGGGCTGGCAGAGCAGAGGGCTCTTGGTCCCTCTCACCACCTAGACTGGGGCAGGGGGTGGGGAGTGGGCGGGGGCAAGAGAGCTCCTCTGTACCGGGAACTTGCAGTCAGGGCAGCTCTAAGGATGCAGGTTCAGAGCTCCCTGCAGCAGGATGATGCCTGCCTCCAAGGAGAAGATTCTCAAGGGGAGGGTCTGAGGAGGGAAGCCACCCCACCCCGCACCCACTCACCATGTCCAAACAGATTCGGGGAAGAATGAATCCGATTCTGTTCTCGCTGTTCCACCCAGCAGAGGCAGGCATTTAGAGGACATTTTGTCTATAAAATGAGGAGAGTGACCCTACCCACCTCGGGGCACTGTGCTGAGTGTTCAACCCTCCAGAGCAGGGGCTGAGCCTGGGCTCCAGAAACCTTGCAGCGCTGCTGCACCCGCTGCTCCTGCCCTGACCCCAGGGCCAGGATCCTCTTTAGGTTGCAGGCTCTGCTTCCCTTTGCCAGCCAGCTTCTCAGGGATTGGGTTGAATCCAGTGGCTGGACCAAGCTGTCACCTGTCAAGAGGTGCCCAGAGCCAGCAGCTCCCACCTGAATACCTGAGGGACACGGGACTCTGCACATGTTACCATACACTCACACACACACACACACACACACGGGTACACACACAAACATGCACACACATCCGTCCTGCACCCTCAGGCAAATAATGATAGGTCAAGACGAAGCAGGACCAGGGCCTGGCCATCTCCCTGGGGCTGGCAGAGAGGCGGCAGGCACGCCTGCACCCCAGTCTGATGGCTCTTCTGCCCTCACCTCGCTCCTCATCTTTCCCTTTTGCACTCTGAACTCCGTCTCAGCATCTGCAGAGCCCAACCTGTGCCAGGTGAAAGCTAAAATAGGGGGAATTCCCTGGCAGTCCAGTAGTTAGGAGTCCATACTTTCACTGCTAAGGGCCCAGGTTTGACTCCTAGTCCAGAAACTAAGATCCCACAAAAACAAACAAAAAACATATTAAAGGGATTTCCCTGGTGGTCCAGTAGTTAAGAGACCATCTGCCAGTGCAGGGGACACAGTTTCGATCCTTGGACCAGGAAGATCCTACATGCTGTGGAGCGACTAAGCACGCGCGCCACTACTACTGAAGCCTGTATGCCCTAGAGCTGTGCTCCACGAGAGACGCCACCGCAATGGGGAGCCTGCACACGGCAACGACGAGTAGCCCCTGCTTGCTGCACCTGCAGAAAGCCCACATGCAGCAACGGAGACCCAGCGCAGCCATAAACAAAATAACTAATTTTAAAAAAGTTAAGATAGGACCAGAGCAAGAATGAACTCCTGAGCCACGTCCAGGGCTCCAGGTGGCCAGTCCCTGCTCAGGGGCTGGGCTGTGCTCAGGCTACCCAGAAAGAACGAACAGTCACAGCCTAGGGACTTTTTTAGTTAATGAGAAGTTTGGTGCTGGAGCTTCTGGCTTCCCTTGACAGTGAGAACAGCAAGGACTGAGAGATGCTGTCACACAGCAATGGGGCAGCAGAAATAGAACACAGCTCTGGTCTTCTATCTCCTAGCCCAGCAGCCGGGATCATGTCCCATCTTCAACACCCCTCCTCTCTGCACACTCTGACTGCAACATATGCCTCCACTAGGAAAGCCATGGGTCTACCCATGCCCTTGCCCTGTGCCCCCAGGAGATTCAGCCTCCATTCTCTCTGAGAAGTAATTGCATGTATAAGGTTTTGGTTCACCATGAAGCATCTCCTTGGCTAGCTCAGGAGGACACAGCTGGGCTCTGAGTCATTGAGACTTGGAGTCAAAGCTCAGCATTGATAGTCACTTGACTGTGATGCTGGACCACTGAGGCCACCCCCTCTGTGCCTTGATAGCCTCATCTGTGAAATGGGCTACAAAGACTTACATTGTGGGTTTGCCATAAGGATTAAATGAGGTGAGGTATGTGTGCACACATAGGCAATGGCACCCCACTGCAGTACTCTAGCCTGGAAAATCCCATTGAT
Source organism: Capricornis sumatraensis (assembly GCF_032405125.1). NCBI lineage: Eukaryota > Metazoa > Chordata > Mammalia > Artiodactyla > Bovidae > Capricornis > Capricornis sumatraensis. Next base: position 95,983,862 of record NC_091076.1, read on the forward strand.
GGAAGAGCCTGGTAGGCTGCAGTCCATGGGGTCGCTGAGAGTTGGACACGACTCAGTGACTTCACTTTCATGCACTGGAGAAGGAAATGGCAACCCACTCCAGTGTTCTTGCCTGGAGAATCCCAGGGACAGCGAAGCCTGGTGGGCTGCTGTCTATGGGGTCACACAGAGTCGGACATGACTGAAACAACTTAGCAGTAGCAGCATGTGTACACACAGCTAACACATGCTAAGCACTAACGACAGGCTAGATACACATGTTATCTAGTTACCCAATGCCCAGGTTTCAAAGGGAAAGTTTCCAGGACAGCACTTGGCACACCTCCAAATATCATCCTTCCCAAATCAGCTTACAGTTCCTCCTGGATGCGCTCCCAGAAGTGGAATCATCCTCTCCCCTTGGAATGAGGATGCCCAGCCATGCCCAGGGGTTGTGGTGTGGGGGTGGGTGCCTGGCAGTGAGCAGGGGCACCACCGCAGAGCCAGAAGAGAGAACCCTCTGCAGTTAGGCAGAACGGGGTCGGGCGGGGGGGAGGGTTTGTGCCTTTTTCCTGCAGTGTTGAACATTGCACGCTCCTCTGCTGCCATCTGCTGGTCGGTGATATAAGAGCAGGCAGGCTCACACCTTAAGAGCCAGGGTCATTCCATCAGGAAACTAAAATAATTACAGCAAGGGGTGGTGTTCAACCAATATAAATTACCCATCAGAAAAGTTCTGAAACCCATACTGGGCCTAAGATGAACTCTTTAGAAGCTGATTGTGAGGACATGAAGGTGTCTGGAGACAGGTATGAGAGTATTTTTTAATGTCTTTTTAAAAAAATCTTTGGTTATTTTTAGCTGTGCTTGGTCTTCATTGCTGCACGCAGGTTTTCTCTAGTTGCGGTGAGCAGGGGCTATCACTGAGCACCAAGCACTGTGCTTGAGAATTAAGCGTCTCACCGAGCAGACGAGACAAAGACACAGCCCCACAGCAACACCGCTAGTCCTTCCGTGTGTTCCTTTCTGCTGGGAGAGCTGGGCACAGGGCAGTCACTGAAAGAGAGACAGGAGTTGAGGGGCTCAGTTACAATAGCCAGGAAGTGTTTCCCGGGTCAGGCTGCTTTATCAGGCTCCAGGGATTTCTTTTTGTCACGAATTTATTGTGCTTTGGAGAAAAAAAGTGGAGAGTACAGAAGAGTTTAAAAAAAAGAGCACAATTACCCTTAAGCTTTGATATATTTCCACTCAGGCATTCCCCCCCACCCCATTCATGGGTTTTTTAAAAATCTTTCATTTATTTTTAAAAATATTTATTTCGCTGTGCCAAGTCTTTGTTGTGGCATGCCGAATTCTTAGTGGTGGCATGTGAACTCTCAGTTGCAATCTGTGGGATGTAGCTCCCTGACCGAAGGTGGAACCCCCGCCCCATCTCTCCCCTCCCACCCCAAACCCCGACCCCAGCATTGGCAGCAGAGTCTTAGTCACTGGACAGCCAAGAAAGTCCCCATTCACAGGCTTTTATTTGTGTGTTTCAGTTACAAAGTCACAGCAAAAAAATGGATATTTACATTGGCATTCTGCTATGAATATTCTGTGTACCCTTTGAACTTTTATTTGGACTGGGCTATGTAATATTCGATAGCAGATATAACTTCGTAGACTTCACATTCTCTTTATTGGATGTTTGATCTGTTTCCTACAGCAGCGTGAGGAATATCTTTGGCAGTAAATTTCTTTATATATTTTAGGAGATTTCTGTGAGATAGATCTCGTAATTTTATCTCTGGGAAACTAAGGGTATGAACACCTTTAAAGATGGTAATGCATTTTGCTAAATTATTTTCCAAATTATGTGCGTGTCAGTTTATCCTCTGTGTGCTGGAAACTATGGGAAGTAACCATTTCTCCACACCCTCTACAGCATCTTTTCCAATTTGCTGTGATGAAAAACAATATCCCTTTCAATTTTCATGTCTCTACTTAATAGTGAGGTTGGACTTTTATTTCCACATGCTGGTTTATTAATGGAGTACTCTTCGTCCCTGGGCTTAGCACAACGTGCAGTCAATTAGAATTTCCTGTTGATTCTCTCCTAGGAAAATCTCTGCGATCCATTTTCTCCTTCTTTCCATTTTTTACAGGGTTATTCCAAAATGTCACCTCTCACCTGGTGATGAGAGGCCAATAGGATCCTTGTGAAAGAAAAGAGCACAACTGTTCTGGGTCCTGTCCTTCTGGCTGAAAGACCTTGGATGCCTTCCTACTGCCTGTCTAACCAACCCCAGTTCCTCAGCTTGGTGTTTAAGGCTGTCTGTGATCAGCCTTCCCTACAGCCTCACTCGCCTGCTACAGCCCCCAGCCACCCTGTGGGTGTGGCCCTCCACACATGCTCACCCTGCTCCACGCCTCTCCCCTGCCTTCCACGCACTTGGAATGTGCCCTTGCACCTTCCCCTAACACCTGTGCACACTGATTGTATCCAGAGATGGGCCACACTCTCCAGCACCCACTGTAAGGGCCCTGTCTAAGGTCCTGGATATGAACAGGACACAGGATGCTGTTCATGACTCAGAGGGTTTCACCATCAGGAGCGGGTGGATGAGGGTACAGATTCATGCATTCTGATTAATTCAGGTCCTTTGGCGTCAAGGAACAAGAACCCGTTCAAAGCGTCTCAAGCAAAAAGAAGAGTTTATTGGAAGGACAAGAGGTTTCTCAGAACACCAGGGCAAACAGCCCAGTTGGGGCTCATGGGAGTTGGGGATTAGAGAACTGTCAGAAAGCAAAGGCACCCTCTGCCTCTGCAGGCTGCACACGCTCTGTGCACTGTCTTCCTCTCCTCCCCCCTGAGCCGGCTGCCTTTGCAAGCTCATTTTCCTGTTGGCTCAGTGTGGCACTGGCTGCAACTCTGCATCGTGGTCTCAGCTCAGGGATCACTACCAGTGGGCAATGGTCTCCATTCAGATACCATTCTGATTTTCAAGAGAGGAGCTTCACTGGGCTTAGATTTACTGCCTGTGATCAGAGTCTTGTCATTGGCTGTCGGTGAGCCCGTGGGCCCTTGACTCAGCATCTACCTCTAGTCCAATCAGCTATGGCTGGAGAAGGATGGCAGGAAGAGTAGGGTCAGATAGCACACACAAAGGGTTAACTGAATCTGAATTATAACATGATTCCCTAGATGATGCCTGTCCTTATTAAGGTCTAAGAAGCACTGCTTTAGAGCTGCTGCTGCTGCTGCTGCTGCTGCTGCTGCTGCTGCTGCTGCTGCTGCTAAGTCGCTTCAGTCGTGCCCGACTCTGTGCGACCCCATAGACGGCAGCCCACCAGGCTCTGCCGTCCCTGGGATTCTCCAGGCAAGAACACTGGAGTGGGCTGCCATTTCCTTCTCCAATGCATGAAAGTGAAGTTGTTCCAATTGTTTCCAATTTTTAACGACCCCATGGACTGCAGCCCACCAGGTTCCTCCATCCATGGGAGTTTGCAGGCAAGAGTACTGGAGTGGGCTGCCATTGCCTTCTCCGCTGCTTTAGAACAAGGGTTCTCAAAGAGCGATCCCTGATCCAGTAGCATCAGACTTCCCTGGAAATGTCTCAGAAATGCAACTTCTGTGAGTCAACTATACTTCAGTTAAAAAGAAGATCATCCAGGGACTTGCCTGGTGGTCCAGTGGTTAAGCATCCGCCTACTAATGCAGGAGACGCAGGTTCGATCCCCGGTCTGGGAACTAAGATCCCACGAAGCCTTGGGGCAACTGAGCCGAAGCGCTACAATAACTGAAGCCCCCAACCCCCCTCCCCACTCTGGAACCCATGCTCTGCCACAAGAGAAGTCACCCCAGTGAGAAGCTCATACGCTGCAACTAGCAAGCAGCCCCTGCTTGCCACAACTAGAGAAAGCCAGAGCCCGGCAATGAACACTCAGAACAGTGTCCAACCCCCCCCCAAAATCATCCATGCCTTCTTATCCAGAGAAGAGAAATGCAAATTCTGAGACGCCCCCACCCCAGGGCCTGGAGAGGGTGCCTGGGAAGGAGCTGGGCACTTCGCACAGGTTCTCAGAGCGAGCCCCACCCCCACCCTCCATTTTCCACAGAGAAAATTCCCACCTTCTTTCCGTGGTGAAATCTAATGATCTAATCACACTAGGACCACAGCCTTGTCTAACTTAATGAAACCAAGCCATGCCTGCGGGGCAACACAAGACAGGCAAGTCATGGTGGAGAGGTCTGACAGAATGTGGTCCACTGGAGAAGGGAATGGCAAGCCACTTCAGTATTCTTGCCTTGAGAACCCCATGAACAGTATGAAAAGGCAAAATGATAGTATACCAAAAGAGGAACTCCCCAGGTCATTAGGTGCCCAATATGCTACTGGAGATAAGTGGAGAATAACTCCAGAAAGAATGAAGGGATGGAGCCAAAGCAAAAACAATACCCAGCTGTGGATGTGACTGGTGATAGAAGCAAGGTCCGATGCTGTAAAGAGCAATATTGCATAGGAACCTGGAATGTCAGGTCCATGAATCAAGGCAAACTGGAAGTGGTCAAACAGGAGATGGCAAGAGTGAACGTCAACATTCTAGGAATCAGCGAACTAAAATGGACTGGAATGGGTGAATTTAACTCAGATGACCATTATATCTACTACTGTGGGCAGGAATCCCTCAGAAGAAATGGAGTAGCCATCATGGTCAACAAAGGAGTCTGAAATGCAGTACTTGGATGTAATCTCAAAAACGACAAAATGATCTCTGTTTGTCTCCAAGGCAAATCATTCCATATCACAGTTATCCAAGTCTATGCCCCAACCAGTAAGGCTGAAGAAACTGAAGTTGAACAGTTTTATGAAGACCTACAAGACCTTTTAGAACTAACACCAAAAAAAGATGTCCTTTTCATTATAGGGGACTGGAATGTAAAAGTAGGAAGTCAGGAAACACCTGGAGTAACAGGCAAATCTGGCCTTGGAATGCGGAATGAAGCAGGGCAAAGACTAATAGAGTTTTGCCAAGAAAATGCACTGGTCATAGCAAACACCCTCTTCCAACAACACAAGAGAAGACTCTACACATGGACATCACCAGATGGTCAACACCGAAATCAGATTGATTATATTCTTTGCAGCCAAAGATGGAGAAGCTCTATACAGTCAACAAAAACAAGACCAGGAGCTGACTGTGGCTCAGATCATGAACTCCTTATTACCAAATTCAGACTCAAATTGAAGAAAGTAGGGAAAACCGCTAGACCATTCAGGTATGACCTAAATCAAATCCCTTATGATTATACAGTGGAAGTGAGAAATAGATTTAAGGGCCTAGATCTGATCGACAGAGTGCCTGATGAACTATGGAATGAGGTTCGTGACATTGTACAGGAGACAGGGATCAAGAACATCCCCATGGAAAAGAAATGCAAAAAATGGTGTCTGGGGAGGCCTTACAAATAGCTGTGAAAAGAAGAGAGGCAAAAAGCAAAGGAGAAAAGAAAAGATATAAGCATCTGAATGCAGAGTTCCCAAGAATAGCAAAAAGAGATAAGAAAGCCTTCCTCAGCAATCAGTGCAAAGAAATAGAGGAAAAGAACAGAATGGGAAAGACCAGAGATCTCTTCAAGAAAATTAGAGATACCAAGGGAACATTTCATGCAAAGATGGGCTCAATAAAGGTCAGAAATGGTCTGGACCTAACAGAAGCAGAAGATATTAAGAAGAGGTGGCAAGAATACACGGAAGAATTGTACAAAAAAGATCTTCACGACCCAGATAATCATGATGGTGTGATCACTAATCTAGAGCCAGACATCTTGGAATGTGAAGTCAAGTGGGCCTTGGAAAGCATCACTACGAACAAAGCTAGTGGAGGTGATGGAATTCCAGTGGAGCTGTTTCAAATCCTGAAAGATGATGCTGTGAAAGTGCTGCACTCAATATGCCAGCAAATTTGGAAGACTCAGCAGTGGCCACAGGACTGGAAAAGGTCAGTTTTCATTCCAATTCCAAAGAAAGGCAATGCCAAAGAATGCTCAAACTACTGCACAATTGCACTCATCTCACATGCTAGTGAAATAATGCTCAAAATTCTCCAAGCCAGGCTTCAGCAACACGTGAACCGTGAACTCCCTGATGTTCAAGCTGGTTTTAGAAAAGGCAGAGGAAGCAGAGATCCAATTGCCAATATCCGCTGGATCATGGAAAAAGCAAGAGAGTTCCAGAAAAACATCTATTTCTGCTTTATTGACTATGGCAAAGCCTTTGACTGTGTGGATCACAATCAACTGTGGAAAATTCTGAAAAAGATGGGAATACCAGACCACCTGACCTGCCTCTTGAGAAATCTGTATGCAGGTCAGGAAGCAACAGTTAGAACTGGAGATGGAACAACAGACTGGTTCCAAATAGAAAAAGGAGTACGTCAAGGCTGTATATTGTCACCCTGCTTATTTAACTTCTATGCAGAGTACATCATGAGAAACACTGGACTGGAAGAAACACAAGCTGGAATCAAGATTGCCGGGAGAAATATCAATAACCTCAGATATGTAGATGACACCACCCTTAAGGCAGAAAGTGAAGAGGAACTAAAAAGCCTCTTGATGAAAGTGAAAGAGGAGACCGAAAAAGTTGGCTTAAAGGTCAACATTCAGAAAATGAAGATCATGGCATCCGGTTCCATCACTTCATGGGAAATAGATGGGGAAACAGAGGAAACAGTGTCAGACTTTATTTCAGGGGGCTCCAAAATCACTGCACATGGTGACTGCAGCCATGAAATTAAAAGATGCTTACTCCTTGGAAGAAAAGTTATGAGCAACCTAGATAACATATTCAAAAGCAGAGACATTACTTTACCGACTAAGGTCCGTCTAGTGAAGGCTATGATTTTTCCAGTGGTCATGTATGGATGTGAGAGTTGGACTGTGAAGAAGGCTGAGCGCCAAAGAATTGATGCTTTTGAACTGTGGTGTTGGAGAAGACTCTTGAGAGTCCCTTGGACTGCAAGGAAATCCAACCAGTCCATTCTGAAGGAGATCAGCCCTGGGATTTCTTTGGAAGGAATGATGCTAAAGCTGAAGCTCCAGTACTTTGGCCACCTCATGCGAAGAGTTGACTCATTGGAAAAGACTCTGATGCTGGGAGGGATTGGGGGCAGGAGGAGAAGGGGACGACGGAGGATGAGATGGCTGGATGGTATCACAGACTCGATGGACGTGAGTCTGAGTGAACTCAGGGAGATGGTGATGGACAGGGAGGCCTGGCGTGCTGCGATTCATGGGGTTGCAAAGAGCCGGACACGAGTGAGTGACTGAACTGAACTGAACTGAACTTCCATGGTGAAGAGCCAGCGCCTTGCTCTCCACCTGTCACCTGTGGGGCTGGTAGAGATACTCCCACACAGGCTATCGCATATGAATGAAACAGGCTGATGTTCACTTGTGCTGGTCAGGGGTAGGTCATCCCTCCCTGTGGTCCTCATTTCCCTATTCAGGCAACAACGGATGATGTCTGTAGTCCCCTCAAGGATTATAGGTTTTAATGACCTAATTGGTTCCAATCTATTAGTTTCCTGTGGCTGCTGTAACAAATTACCACAATCCAGGTGGCTTAAAACAACAGAAGTTTATTTTCTCTGAAGGATGGAATTCAGGGCCATGCTCCCTCCGAAGCCTCTAGGGCAAAGCCTTCCTTGCCTCTTCCAGGTTCTGGTGACCCCAGGCTTTCCTTGGCTTGTGGCTAAATGACTCCAGTCTCTGTTTCCACATCCACTTGGCCTTCTCCTCTCCTCTGTGTCTCTGATCTCTCTCTGTCTTTATCATATGAGAACACTTGTCATTGGGTTTAGGGACCACCTCAGTAACCTAGAAAGACCTCATCCTTTAAAAAATACTTATTTATTTATTTAGTTGTGCCAGGTCTTAGTCGCAGCATGCAGGTTCTTTAGTTGTGGCATCTGTGATCTAGTTCCCCGACCAGAAATCGAACCCAGGCCCCTGTATTTGGAGTGTGGAGTCTGAGCCACTGGGCCACCAGTCCACCGCTGGACTACCCACTTGGGGTCTCAGGAAAGTCCCAGGAGGGCCTCATCTTGAGATTCTTAATAGTTGCATCTTCAAAGACCCCTTTTCCAAATTAGGTCACATTCATAGGTTCTGGGTGGACCTATATTTAGGAAGGAGTGCACCATGACACAGCAGTGCCCCTGCCAAATATTTGGGACCAGACTAGGGACAAATAGCAGGGTCTCCACCCCATCTCCACCCTTACCCAGAGTAACTACAAATGACAAGATTTCTGCTTAGCCCCGCCTTAGAACCAGAGGGAGAAGAATACCAAGACACAGCCCCTCTCCTCAAGGAACAGATGGTTGGGTAGAACCAGAGCAGTCCCACCCACAGCAGTGCCCACCCCTGCCTGCTAGGTCCTGTCAATTTCTGGAGCTGCAGCTGGAAGACGAAAGAGTGACCTGAGAGGCAGTCAGAGCACCCTGGCTGGTGTTCTAGGAGTTGCAGGGCCCCCAGTGATCCCAAGACACACATACCCTCCCTTCTGCAGCTTCCATTCTGCCAGTGCAAGAGGTTTTACGATTGCCAGGACAACAATTAAGGAGAGGACAGTCAGCCAAATGACACATTCTTGGATCTCAGCAGCTGGCGTTCTCTGAAGCCTGCCTCAGGGCCAAGGGAGATGAGACTTCAGAGAAAGCAAGCTGTTGTCCAGAAAGGGCACATCCCAGACAGCCTCTAATGTCATCAGCCCAGAGATGCTGAGTAGAATGAGGAGTGAATGAGCAGCCTTAGCCCCGCTGGGCTTCATGGAGGAATCCTTCCTGCTGGGGAGCACAGAGCATGGACGGGGAGAAAGGGAGCGAGAGGGGCAGCAGAACTGAGGACTGGGCGTTTGCAGTGGAAATAGGCAATCAGGTTAGACTTGGGGTTTTATTTCACTAATTAATTAGTTATGTGAGCTTAGGAGAGTTTTTAAAGAGCCTCTGCAAATCATTAGAAAAAGACAATCAATCCAAGGGAGGGAAAATGGGCAAAGAATTTTGAACCAGTATTTTTCAGAAGAAACACAGATGGCAAAACAAAATTACAGAAAGATGTTCGATCTTTCTAGTAATTAGGGAAACAAAACTTAAAACAACCAGAACATGAGTGGAGAAACTGGTGATATCTGAGAAAATCTGCAGTTTAGTTAATAGCTTTGTCCCAATGTTAGTGTCTTAGTTTCAATCACTGTATACAGTTATATAAGATGCTGAAGGAGGAGAAATCAGGGGAAGAGACAATGAGAACTCTGCATTTTCACAACTTTTCTATTAGCCTAAACTCATTCAAAATAAAAAGATAGGGAATTTCCCAGGTGGTCGAGTGCTTAGGACTCCAAACTTCCACTGCAGGGGGCCCAGGGTCAGGGACGTAAGATCCCACAAGCCTCACAGTGTAGCCAAAAAAATAATAACAATAATAAAATAAAAAGGTAAATAACAACTACTGTAACAACCACGGGCTTCCCAGGTGGCGCTAGTGGTAAAGAATCCACCTGCCAGGTGCAGGAGATATAAAAGACGCAAGTTCGATCCCCAAGTAGGGAAGATTCCCTGGAGGAGGGCATAGCAACTCACACTAGTATTCACGCCTGGAGAATCCCATGGACAGAGGGGCCTGGTGGGCTGCAGTCCATAGGATTGCAGAGAGCTGGACACAACTGAAGTAACTTACCAGGCACTCACATGCATAACAACCATAATAAAGATATCACTGTCATCCCAACACAGTGACAAAAATTATAAGGATGAATAAGACCCAGCATTGGAGGTAGTGGTGCTGAGAAGCAGGCTGTCACACATACTGGTGGTGGGAAGGTGATTTGATGCATTCTTTTTGGAGAGCACTTTGGCAGCTTCAATTAAAATTTCATGGTGTTTGCCTGCCCCTGGATCCAGGAATTTCACAGCTTGGTATTTATCAAAACCTTGCACTTGTATTCCAAGAGGCTTGTCCAGTGGTATTCACCACGGTCCTATTTCTAATAACCAGGGACAACCCAAACGCCCAAGAGGAAAAGTTAAACGATATAGTTCATCTAGCCATGAAATACTATACAGCAGGTGAGAAGAATGCACTCCATCCCCATGAACAAAAGTGAAGAGGTTTCCAAAGCCAAAAGTTATGATTTCAGAGATGTGAAAGGAAAGCCCAATAAAGCCACACATTTCTCAGTGTACATATACAAATGTATGTGCATGCATGCTAAGTTGCTTCGGTCGTGTCCGACTCTTTGCAACCCTATGGCTGTAACCCACCAGGCTCCTCTGTCCGTGGGGATTCTCCAGGCAAGAATACTGGAGTAGGTTGCCATTTTCTCCTCCAGAGGATCTTCCCAACCCAGGGATCAAGCTTGCATCTCTTATAGCTCCTGCATTGGCAGGCGGGTTCTTTATGACTGGAGCCATCAGCATGTTCCTACCCCAAAGTCAGGACAGTAGCCTCCTGACTAGTTGAACTTCCCACTGGAGAGGACACTGGTAAGGAGATTGGGGCAGGCAGGGATGGATGGGGTTGTGCCACGGGGGGCTTTTACTTTTGCTGTGTTCTCTGAATTTTTAACATGAAAACTCATGTATTTGTTGGGTATATTTTAATGATTACCTCCTCCAGGAGGCCTCCCTGACCACCCAAGATAACAATTAGGAAGGAGAGAAAGGCAGGGCCGGATCAGAGGGGACCTCAGAGACTTTGGAAAGGAATTCAGATTTCAACCTCAGGCAGGTGGAAAACCTCAGGAGGGTTTTAAGTGCTGGGCGTGGGATGGGGCGGGAGGGGAGGGATGGGGAAGGGGGAGGGGTGGTGTGAGGATGGCTCCACCAGCTCATCAAAGCCAACGTCAGTCTAAGTCTTGGCAGTGGTGGTGGTTGTTTAGTTGGTCAGTCATGTCTGACACCGTTGCGACCCCATAGACTGTAGCCCACCAGGTTCCTCTGTCCATGGGCTTTCCCAGGCAAGAATACTGGAGTGGGTTGTCATTTCCTCCTCCTGGGATCTTCCCAATGCAGAATCAAACCTGTGTCTCCTGCGTCTCTTGCATTGGCAGGCAGATTCTTTATCACTGACCCACCAGGCAAGCAAGTCTTAGTAGAACAGGAAATATAGGAAGAACCTGGCTTTAAGCAGTTGGGGGCCATCTGAAGGTAAACAGAGCTCGAAGAGAAGTGAAGGGTCAGAGTGAATCTATTTCAAGTGAGTCTCCTGTTAAATTACATTCACACTCTGCAATACAGTGTTTTTTCATCTCCTGAATAGAGAAGTCGTGCTTAATCACTCAGTCACGTCCAACTCTTTGTGACCTCATGGACTGTAGCCCGCCAGGCTCCTCTGTCCAAGGGATTTTCCAGGCAAGAATACTGGAGTGGTTTCCCATTTCCTCCTCTGGGGACCTTCCCAACCCAGGGATCAAACTTGCAAGTCCTGTGTCTCCTGCACAGCAGGCAGATTCTTTATCGCTGAGCCATTGGGGAAGCACCCTGAACAGGTAATGTCCCTCCCAAATTCACTTAAGGCTGACTACCCTGTACTCACCTCTTCTCAGACCCTTGCACTGAAACCCAAACCTATTCTCAGAAAATGTCTCAACACAATAATACATTTATCCTTTCCCTCTTTCTCTCTTTTTGCCTCTCTCTCTCTTCTCTTTTTGCCTCTCTCTCTCTTCTTCTCTTTTTGCCTCTCTCTCTCTTCTTCTCTTTACGAGGTTGTATATTGTTACCCTGCTTTAACTTATATGCAGAGTATATCATGCGAAATGCCGGGCTGGATGAAGCACATGCTGGAATCAATATTCCTGGGAGAAATATCAATAACCTCAGATATGCAGATGACACCACTCTTATGGCAGAAAGTGAAGAAAAACTAAAGAGCTTCTTGATGAAAGTGAATGAGGAGAATGAAAAGGTTGGTTTAAAACTCAACATTCAAAAAACAAAGATCATGGCATCTGGTCCCATCCCTTCATGGCAAATAGATGGGGAAATAATGGAAACAGTGAGAGACTTTATTTGGAGGGGGCTCCAAAATCACTGCAGATGGTAACTGCAGCCACAAAATCAAAAGACACTTGCTCCTTGAAAGAAAAGCTATGACCAACCTAGACAGCATATTAAAAAGCAGAGACATCACTTTGCCAACAAAGGTCTGTCTAGTCAAAGCTTTGGTTTTCCCAGTAGTCATGAATGGATGTGAATTGAACTATAAAGAAAGCTGAGTGCCGAAGAATTGATGCTTTTGAACTGTGGTGTTGGAGAAGGCTCTTGAGAGTCCCTTGGACTGCAAGGAGATCCAACCAGTCAGTCCTAAAGGAAATCAGTCCTGAATATGCATTGGAAGGACTGATGCTGAAGCTGAAACTCCAATACTTTGGCCACTTGATCCGAAGAAGCGACTCATTGGAAAAGATCCTAATCCTTGGAAAGATTGAAGGCAGGAGGAGAAGGGGACAAGAGAGGATGAGATGGTTGGATGGTGTCACTGACTCGATGGACATGAGTTTGAGCAAGCTCTGGTAGTTGGTGGAGGATAGGGAGGCCTGGTGTGCTGCAGTCTATGGGGTCACAAAGAGTTGGACATGACTGAGTGACATGACTGACTGAACTGACTGTTTTTCACTCATCTTCTTTTTACTAAACTTCCTAAGATTTTGGCCCCTTCTTCTTTCCTCACTTGGTGAGATTTGCCATCCTTACATAAATCCAGTGGGACTTTATTGCTGGTCCAGCCTGCTTTTCCTGAGTGGCCTTTGGGCTTGGCTGCATCTTCCATCACTTGGGCTGCACGTGACTTCCCGAGGCTGGATTCCCCAGGCTGAACACACAAAAAAGCTTTCAGGACTCTCTCACTCTTCTTTTTTTCCCACGAGTCCAGTCTCACGAGTTGCAAATGGTTAACTGCAACTCCCTTGGGTGGAGAAGCGGGGGTCATGGGTTCGGAACAGGCTACAGAGAGGGCAGGGGGAGGGTCAGCCAGCGATTCAGGCCCCTTCCAATCTCTCCCTTCTTCTTTCTGTTTCCCTTGGAGGGACTGTCTCCATGAGGCTGGAAACCTTGGCCACCTGAGCAGATGGGAGCCTCTTCCTCTAGTTTCAACTAGAAAGAGCCTGCAGGTCAACTCTGCTTGGATCAGGTGCCCAGTTGCAGGAACAGAGGGATGGACACCATCACAGGGGCTCCTGATCAGAACCACATGGTTCCCATGGACAAAAGGGGTATTTCTCCTAAAGAAGAGGACATCCTCATCCTAGAAAAAAGGTGAGTCTAAAGCAGACAGAACAGGGGTGTCCACATCACCCCATGTTCTGATCATGTGCTGCCCTTGGTGTGCAAGAGGGCTGGCTCCTTAGCAGCAGGAAGACCTTGGGAGACCTGGCTGGTCTCTCCAGCTGTTCTTGTTGTTACCTTCTTTACCCAGATGCTGCCATCCACAGCCGGTGCCCAGAACACACTGGCTCCCAACTTCAGCAGCCCCTCCGCAGGGCACCAAGGACCCTGGATGCTGACAAATTTGACTTTTTCCAGCAATCAGCCCTACATGAAGAAAGTTATTAAAAATTTTTTTAATTTTATCCACTTAATTTATTTTTATTTATTTTTGGCTGCACTGGGTCTTCTGCTGTGCACAGGCTTTCTCTATTTGTTGTGAGCCAGGTACTCTGGTTTCTCATTGCGGTGGCTTCTCTTGTTGCGGAGCACGGGCTTTGGGGTGCATGAACTTCAGAAGTTGTGGTGCATGGGCTTAGCTGTCCCATGGAACGTGGAATCTTCCTGGACCAGGGATCAAACCCATATCTCCTGCACTGGCAGGCCAATTCTTTACTACTGAGCCACCAGAGAAGTCTGAAAGTTATTTTCTATTGTAAAATGTCAGATTTGGAAGGTCGATTGTCTCAGAGAATATATCATTTGTATACAAAGCATGCGCCCACATTTTTCTCCAGGATGCTTCTTTTCAAAGGGTCAAATTTTTTTAGAGCTAAGCAATCCCCGGAGGGTCTTTTATTTCCCTCATTTTACAAATGAGGCAACAGGTACAGAGAAGTCAAGTGTTTTACCCAGTAATGCCAGCTAGTTAGCAGCATCAGCCATAAGGAATCCTAAAAATTAATCAACAATCAGGGTTTCCATCTGATGTTTGCAAACTATTTAAGAAAAATATGGTAACAAAAACTTTTGAACAGGTATGCCTTTTTAAGGCTTAAGTTTAAGCCATAAGTTGGGGGGGGGCGGATTTAGCTACATGAATATTAAATTGAAGTTTTCTCTTTTGTGCATTCATCTACAAAATGTTTTATCTTTTACATCAAATAGTAATGAACCTTGGCTTCATGTTTCTCTGCCCTTCACCTCTATGTCTGGAATCTGAAGCAAACACTTCAGGGTACCAAGGGAATTAGGACAGAAGAATTCTTTGTAAAGGAGTTACTTTAGTCATTGGGCACTCTGGTTTATCTAGTTTGAATATTCACGTGCGTCTTCCTTAAAGAGACAAGCACTCCTATAGTTATCATGTTTGGTACAATTTTTTTCTTTAGCCTGTTCATAATTTTGATTCCACATCCCAAACCCAAAAAGTCATTGGCCCTAACTTACCAGAAGAAAGCAGTTATTGTTGATGAACATGCAAAGCACGCTGGTCCTGAGATGCTATTGTGGAGCACAAAAGCCCCTCTGTGACTTTGTGAGAGCCGGTCCCCCACATCACACAGCAAGAAAAAGGGCACGCACTGTGCTCACGCTCTGTTTAACCCTCCTGAATTTGTAAACAACTGAAACATAACACAAACACGTAGTTTCTTTCTTTAGCTCGCTCATGTTTTTAACTCAATAAAGTGTTTGTTAATGAACTTCATGAGCTTTTCATTTTTTTAACCCCAGATTATCCCGGCATTTGAATGGACTCCACTGGCTGGTCTGAATGGGATGGTTTCTTTGCATACGGGCTGACTTCTGTGTATAGCAGTCCTGTGAGGTCCTTATAGCAGTCAGGTTAGACTGGGATTATGGTGCAATAACAAAGGATACCCAAATCTCAATGGTTTGACCGAAGTTCGCCTTCCTCTCATGCTATGTGTCCTGTGAGGATCAGGAGGGGGCTTGGAGCTCATGGTAATTACTCAGGGGCCCTGCCTGAAGGATCCATCTTACCTGTGCTTCCACACTCGCCTCAGCGGACAGAGAGAACTCCCGAGGGACTCACACAAGCAATCAAATGCTCCAGCCCAGAAGCGACACCCGTCACAACTCGCTGGTCTGAACTGGTCACACCAGGAAGTCCAGTGCCCTGTGGCTCACCAGGCCTCAGCATATACACACACGCCATTCACAAGAATCCCACCTTCAGACTGTGTCCAGGGGAGAAACCTCTCTAAGGAGAAAGTGAAAGTGTTAGTCACCCAATCACGTCTGATTCTTTGCGACCCCATGGACTGTAGCCCATCAGGCGCCTCTGTCCATGCACTCTCCCAGGCAAGAATACTGGAGTGGGTTGCCATTTCCTTCTTCAGGAGATCTTCCCAACCCAGGGATCGAACCCAGGTCCCTTGCGTTGCAGGCAGATTCTTTACCGTCTGAGCCACCAGAGGGGCCAGTGCCAAATCAGCCGGTCAAACACTTAGGGTTTGACCCTAAGTATCAATTATGAGCAAGGCCTGGATGGGACTAAGGAATAAAGACAACCAAAGTCATAGAAATTTTTCACCTAGTTTTTCTTGTTGCTGTTTTGCTCTGGCCGTGCTTCATGGCTTATAGGATCTTAGTTTCTCAAGCAGGGATGCAACCCAGGCCCCTGGCAGCAGAAGCACAGAGTCTTAACCACAGACCACCAAGAAATTCCAAATTTTCACCTGATTTTTTGGTATGTGAGTATATCTCATCTTTTTCAAAAATTGACATGTTCCTCCATGGAGGAAGAAAAGTCAGAGGTGCTTCTGATATCTCCCGGGTAGAACCCAGCAATGCTGTTACATATCCTACAACACACAGGACAAGCCCCACGACAAAACTTGTTGTCTAGAATTCTTCCAGGCACATAAATCTGAGTTCAGGTCTCATCTCTCCGCTCTGAGCCTACTTAGGATCATGGGACAAGGTCCTGAATAGACCCTAAGGTTGCCATGGTTGAGAAGTCCTGTATTAGAGTAAAGCCAAGTTCACACTCGGAAAACACAAAACAAAACAAATCCCCAAACCAAAACGAGCAGAAGTCTGCCTTGAGTTCAAACCCTGTCTGTTGGATTCGGGGGGTGGTTGTGGTTCCAGCTGCTGAAGTCACATGGAAGCGTCCATGAGACGGGCTGGCGGCCAGGCCCTGCAAGCAGTGGTGACCCAGATCAGGAATCTGACCAGGGCTTACAAGCGGCCTTGATTCTCTGAATGCGCATTAGCACCTTTTCCCCAGCAGCAGCAACCAGATGATGTCAGATGTTCCTGGGGGTGAAAGCTCCCCCAGCAGAGACTCTGCTTTAATACGATGTTCAAGTTTGCTAAGGGTACCATTCTAGTTGTGCTGCAGAGGGCCAAAGCCTCACAAAGCACTAGAGGGCCTGATTTTTAAACCCAGCTCTGCCATTAAACCACTCACTGCCTTTCCTTTTGGGGCCTCTGCTTCTGTATCTGTTAGGTGAGAGGATCAAACAGGACAATTCCTAAAGTCTGTTCAGAGCTTCCTACTGTTCTAGGGCTTGGCTTCTGGAATTTTTCTTTCCAATTAATACTGTGCCAGGCATAGCCTCACCCTCTCCAAAGAAACAGTGGAGTATTTCTTTCTTTCTTTTTTTCTTTTTTTAAAAGAGGAGTTGTTTTGATAGTGGAGGGATAGTAATTTTATTTATTTACTTATTTACTATTTTGGCCATGCCACTCAGCATGCAGGATTTTCATTCCCCCACCAGGGATTGAACCTGGGCCCTTGGCAGTGAGAGCCTGGAGTCCTAACCTCTGGACGGCCAGGGAATTCCCAGAGTGAGGATTTTGGCTGCACAGTGACACAGACCAGGTGACAGGAGCCATCTGGACTGATGAAGGGACCGAAGAATGTGAAGGGCGGCAGCCCTGGAGTAAACAGGAGGGGCTGGGGAGAGGCACTGGCAGGGGAGGTTCTGAATCCACCAAAAGGCATCTTCCGGGCTGACCCCACACTGAAAAGTTATCTGTGATCCAAGGAATAAGAAGAGGTGGGCAAGAGCTGCTGAACGGTTTTTGGAGGAGAAGTCAGGAGAAACAGCATGCTAAGTACACAGAGAAAAGAGCAGCGTACCAAGAAAGGGAGGGAATTGTGTGTGTGTGTGTGTGTGTGTGTGTGTGTGTGACTCTGTTGTATCCTTGCTAATGGCAAGAGAAACTGAACCATTTCAATTCAGCTTGAATCTGCCTACGAGCTTTAAAAAAAAAAAATGATCATAGGATTATTAGGTTTGCTGGTCTCTTAAAGGCCTCTTGACCTTGTTCAGCTGTAATCAAAAGACAGGGGCAAGACGAGGGAGGAGAGAGAAGCCCCCTTGCTCTTAACCATCCACATTTTCTCCTGGTCCATCTCAGAATCCAATAAAGCCTGACAGTGAACTTGAAAGGGAGTGAGAGGTATTTAATAAAGGACTGTTCTGTCTAAACAATGATTCAGGAATTTTTGGAAGCTGGGAGAAACAGGCTGAACGGCTTTTCCACTCCAGGTCCCCTAAAGAGGGTTTATGCGTGTCTTTTATTTGTCTTAGTTTTGAACCTGCGTGTTTTTTTTTTCAGCCACATCAACATTTGCTGATAAACTGAGCTCTCAGGCTTTGCACAGTCTGCCCCTGTTTCTCACCCAATTCCTCTTTTATTCATCCAGTCTGCCAATCCCTCATCATCTGTTTATGAAGAACCTACTGTGTGTCGAGTACTGTACTATAGGCTGAGGATACAAAGCTGAACGAAATACAGTTCAGGCCTTCCAGGCATCACACTCAGATGGATAGGTACGTAAGCAATCACCCCACAGTGTGGTAAGTGGGTCTCTCAGGGTAACACCTGGCCTTAAAAGGCAGGTCTCAGGTGAGCCTTCTGAGGAGGGAGCACTGGGGCTAAGTTTTGAAGGGCAAATAGAAGCTATTTGGGCACTAAAGAGAGAATGATCTAGGCTTATGAAAGGTTTGAAAGCAAGGGAATTTGGTGATCCATTGATGTGTAAAGTTATATTCACATTGAATATAATGTGATTGGATAGTAGTGTTCAGTGAGGACCCAGGCCATGTCTGCCAAGCCAAGGCAGTGTGTGTCTGTTTCAAACCACATTATTGAATATACAGTGTTGATTTACTAACACTGAGCTCACAGCCAACAGGGTCTTCCCAGGTGGTGCTGGTGGTCAAGAACCTGCCTGCCAGTGCAGGAAGCCTAAGAGATGAGGGTTTGATCCCTGGGTTAGGAAGAGCCTCTGAGGAGGGTGTGGCAATCTATTCCAGTATTCTCACTTGGAGAGTTCCATGAACAGAGCAGCCGGAGGGCTACAGTCCATAGGGTCACAAAGAGTCAGACACGACTGAAGCAACTTAGCACGCGCACACACACACGCACAGCCAATAGCCTGTAACGAGTGCCTGCTAATGCTTTCCTAATGCATGTATTTTCTCCATGAAGCACATCACACCCTTCTCATGCAGAGAAACATTAGAGCCATTTAAACAGCAAAATCACCAGCAAAACCCACAAAACCACGGGAACTGTGGCACTAAATAGATGGCAGAAAGGACACTTGCTTACAGTGTGAGAGCTGAAAACAGAGGAGTGATGCCTTGCTGGACCTCAGCTGGGAATGCACGAGGTTGGACCAATCACATTTTTTGCACCGCTGCACATACACACAAATGACTGCAGAAGTGCCATGAGCATGGGAGAGTGTACAAATACGTTTTAGGGAGTAGAAAATTCACAGATAGGGAGTCATACACAATGAGGATCATCTGTATTTCAGAAACATAAATACAAACCCTGAAATTCTCACCACTGCCAACGAGCATTGCATTCAGTAGAATATTTTGATTTTGGGGCTTCCCTGGTGATCCTGTGGTTAAGAATTCACCTTGCAAAGCAAGGGACACAGGTTCGATCCCTGGTCCAGGAAGATCCCCACATGCCGTGGAGCAACTAAGCCTGTGCACCACAACTACTCAGCCTATGTGTCACAACTACTGAAGCCTGCCTGCCTAGAGCCCATGCTCTGCAATAAGAGAAGCCACCGCAGTGAGAAGCCCGCACACCACAACAAAGAGTAGCCCCCACTTGCCGAAACTAGAGAAAGCTTCTGGGCAGCAACGAAGACCCACCACAGCCAAAAATAAGCAAATAAAGTTTGAGAAGTAACAGGAAAACAACCCCAAGGGGAGTAAAAGAATATTTTGATTTCTCCTAGAATGCACGAGAAAGGCATACGTGAGTTTGGAGCTACCGATTGATTTAAGACTAAAGATCTGAGACTCCTTATGCACTGCTGGTGGGGATATAAACTGATGCAGTCACCATGGAAAACAGGATGAAAGCTCCTTGAAAAATTGAAAGTAGAATTGCCATATGGTTCAAGGATTTAACTTCTGGGTATTTACCCAAAGAAAACAAACATACTAATTTGAAAAGATACATGCACACCAGGGCTTCCCAGGTGGCGCTAGTGGTCAAGAACCTGCCTGCCAGTGCAGGAGACATAAGAGACGTGGGTTCGATCCCTGGGTTGAGAAGATCCCCTGGAGGAAGGCATGGCAACCCTGTCCAGCATTCATGCCTGGACAATCCCATGGACAAAGGGGCCTGGAGGGCTACAGTCCACGGGGTCACAAAAGAGTCATACACAACTGAAGTAACTTAGCATGCATGCAGCATATCCACACCAGTGTTCATTGCAGCGTTATTTAAATAGCCAGGCTCAGACGGTAGAGAATCTGCCATAACTCAGGAGACCTGGGTTCAATCCCTGAGTCAGGAAGTTCCCCTGGAGAAGGGAATGGCAACCCACTCCAGTACCCTACACCAGAGAATTCAGTCCTGGAGGGCTACAGTCTGTGGGGTCACAAAGAGTTGGACTCAGTCATGACTACTACACATGTGACATGACAAGATATGGAAGCAACCTAAGTGTCCACTGACAGATGAATGGATAAAGAAGACATGCTGTGTGTGTGTGCTTATATATATACATGCGTATATGTAAAATGCGATATTACTCGTCCATAAAAAATAAAATAGAATCTAGTCATATGTGACAACATGGATGAATCTAGAGGGCATTCTGCTGAATGAAATAAGTCAGAGAAATAAAAATACTGTATGATCTCACTTGTATGTGAACTCTCAAAAACAAACATAAAACAGAAACAGACTCAGACAGGGAGAAAAAAGTGGGTGGTTGTCATAGTGGAGGGGTGTGACGTTGGCAAAACAGGTGAAGGGGATAGAGAGGTACTAAACCTCCAGCTGTAAAGTAAATAAGCCACGAGGATGTAACCTACAGCATGAGGAATATGGTCAGTGATATCCTAGTGACTTTGTATGGGGACAGATGGTTATGAGACTTATATGGTGATCATTTCACACATATGCAAAGTCGAACCACTATGTATTGCACCTGGAGCTAACATAATAATGTCCATCAACTGGATTTCAATTTAAAAAAAAAAAAAACTAAAAATCTGGGAACTCATAGAAAGCTACATTACACTGAAGCAGTGTTTAAAACAGACCATCCTGAGTCATTCTAGAAGGAAAGCCAGCCAGAGGGTGACTTACAGCTCACTCCCTGATGCCAGGGAAGCCAGACTACTGAACTGGCAGACTCATTTCCGACTGGAGCAAAGCAAAGTACGTCAGAGCCCCAGAGAGCTCTCTGTCCTGTCAGCTGTCAGCAACTACACTGTCTGTATTGGTCTACGGAGGAGCATCAGAAAATCATGGTGTCTTGAGTTGCCACTTGCTGACATAAATGCAGCAGGCTTTGCCCAGCACTGTGTTACAAGAACAGCCTAGGCAGCCAGTGCTTCAGAACTTTCCAGAACCAGTGATCAATAAGTTCCTTAAGCTGCTAAATCCCAGAGAACCTCTGGGGCAAGGATTTACTTGAAATGCTAGACATGCGACCGAAGTTTCATTTAATATTTAAAAGGATAGGTCGTCTCTTATATAGGAACAAAAGAAGTTCCAGAACACAGTTCCCTCAGAGTCTCATCTCGTGGCTGTCCCACTGAAGTCATGGGGACTTCCCTTGATCGAAAAATCATAATGCTTAGAATTTTATTTTTAATGATACTTCATGTATTTGGTTGCACTGAGCCTTCATTCCTGCGCGTGGGCTTTCTCTAGTTGGGGTACAGGGGCCCTAAGGGACACGGGCTTCAGTAGTTGCGGTGCACAGGTTGGCTGTTCCACGGCATGTGGGATCTTCCCAGACCTGGGCTCAAACCCCTGTCCCCTGCATTGGCAGAGGGATTCTTATTGACTGTACCACCAGTGAAGTCCTAGAATTTTATTTTTAAGTAAATGTTTTATTTTTAAATAATGTATGCCATAAACTGCCTGGGTGGTACCTAACACCACAAGTTTTTTGTTTTGTTTTTTGCATTTTTCCAATTTTGTTTGAATTTAATTTTAAAAGGTGGATTTTATTTTTAGAGTAGTTTTAGGTTCAAATAAAACTGAGTAGAAAATACAGTTTCCACAAACTTCCTGCCCTCTCCCACACACAGCCTCACCCACCATCAACATCAGGCATCAGAGTGGTAACTCTGTTACGATCCATGAGACCTACATTGGTACATCATTACCGCCCAAAGTCCACAGTTTACATTAGAGTTTTTAAAATATATATGTATTTATTATTTTTGGTTGCACTGGGTCTTTTTTGCTGTGCGTGGACTTTCTCTAGTTACAATGAGCGGTGGCTGCTCTTCCTTGTGGTCTGAGGGTTTTTCATTGGTGGCTTCTCTTGCTGTGCAGCACAGGCTCTAGGCACATGGGCTTAGGAGCCGTGGTGCTCAGGCATTTGGGATCTTCCTGGACCAAGGGGGGAACCCATGCCCCCTGTATTGACAGGTGGATTCTTATCCATTGTACCATCAGGGAAGTCTTACATTAGAGTTTACTCTCGGTGTTGTACATTCTGTGAATTTTGACAAATGTATGATAACCCGAATTTACCATTAAAACATCATACAGAATAATTTTACTGCCCTAAAAATCCTCCTTGCCCCACTTCTTCCCCCTCAATCCCTGACAACTATTGACTTTTTACTATCTCTACAGGTTTGTTTTTTCCAGAATGCCATATAGTGGGGATCACACAGTATGTATCCTTTTCAGATTGGTTAGCCCTCTATGTATAAGATCAATATCGATTAATAAGTCACCTGCAAATCACTATACTGAGAGCACCTTATAATCCTGGTTGTCACTGAATTCCCCACAGAAAGGAGGCATATAAGTGTTTGTTGCAAGTATAAACAACCTCCTTCTCTGAGTAAAAAAAATTAGGGCATTAATAATAGTACTTAGAACTTGGTATTAGTTAGAAAAAGAAGTGATAATGATATTGACTCTGAACCAAGAACAGCTTATAAACAATAAAGTCAAGTACAACCTCCAGCCTGTAGGCAGTGAGATGTGACTCAGATCTCAATATTTTGGTAACTTAGAATTCTTATATTTTCCAGTTTTATTAAGATATAATGGACAGACTGCACAGTATAAGTTTAAGGTGTACAGCAAAGATACTTCACTGGTGGGGCCAGTGGTTAAGAATCTGCTTTCCAATGCAGGGGATATGCCAGGTTTGATTCCTGGTTGGGGAATTAAGATCGCACATGCTGTGGGGCAACTAAGCCTGAGTGTTGCAACAAGAGAAGCTATGTACCACAATGAAGACCCAGGGGAGCCAAAATAAAAAAATTTTTTAATATGTATATATAGATAGATAGATAGAGGAATGATTACAACTATAAGTTTAGTTACAAAAAAAGTCTTTCTCCTTGCAGTGAGAACTTTTACTCTCTTAGCAATTTTCAAACACACCAGGCAATAGTGTTAACTACAGTCATCAGGTTGTACATTACTTCTTACTTACAGAATTCTGACTACATCTTCCATAGAGTGGGATTTTGCCAGTGATGGCACAGTTTAAGTGAAAGTTAATGCTCAACTTGGTTTCAAGTCCTATATTTGGGGCACCCCTCTGAGAACTTCCCAAATCACCTGACACTCCCCGAGGTGGGGAGATCCAGTATGACTGAGCAAAGCCAAATATAAGGAGAGGCTGACCTCATGGATCTGTTATGCCTTGTCCCTATTTCTGGGGCCCAGGATCATCCTCACTTTTTTGACAATAGATCTACTCCGCTGAGTCACATGTAACTGAAACCCCCATCTGCAGTTTGTCCTGCTTCTTGTTGGAATTCAGAAAACCTAAACAAGGGGCAATATTCTCAGCAGGTAATAGAGGGAAGGAGAGGTGGATAAGAAGCATTCAGGAAATATAAAGACAGAAAGGAAAATATGGGCCTAAGCAATAATTACTGAGTCGTAAGTCTAGAGAAATTAAGGCACAGATCAGCTTCCCTTTATACAATCGCGGTGTTTATAAATTGGCCTGTAGATCAACTCACATTTCAAATGCAACAGGGAACTGACATTGAGCAGAGTTTGGATGTGGTTTCTTTTGTATGGCGGAGCATTTGTCTGTAATGTTAATAACTAATTTTCCAATCTAGTTTATAGATACCATAGATATTCCCCTACGGTGGCTTTGAGAGAAGATGTAGGTGTCTCATCAAAGCATCTTGCCTAGGAAATTCCCTGGTGTTCTAGTGGTTAGGATTCGGTGCTTTCACTGCCGTGGACCCGTGTTAAATACTGTAAGATGCATGACACAGTCACAAACAAACAAAAGCCTTGCTGAGCACGCAATTAGACAGAACAAATGCCCTCCTGGTTGTCCAGATACTCTGCCAGGTTGGAAATATCCCTTTCATTTGGAATGATTAGGGGAGGCTTTGGTAAAATCTGAACTAGGGTTTGAAAGTTAGGTAGGATATTGGTGGATGGAGAAAGAGTAAGGACTTTGCAGGCAGAGGAGAACCCCAGAGGAGAGTAAAAGTTCAGTCAGGCAACCTCAGTTGGCCATAGAGTAGATGAGAGAGAAAACGAGAGGACAGAGGCTCAGACGATGTGCTGGGGGGCGGAGTAGGGGCTGGGGAAGGGGATGCACAAGAGTTTAAGGAGTTTCACTTACGGAGCAGTTAGAAGCTTTTAGGCAGGGTGGGCTGACATAGAAAGAAACAGAGAAGGGAGACCAGTAAGGTCACTACATATTCAGAACCATGAAAATGGTCTTTAGGGTAAAGGTGGCAGTTAGAACAACCAAAGGGTCAATTCTAAAGACTCAGAACTTTAAAAATTGGCTCCCATCTACACCATCCACTCAGTGCTCCCAGTATATATTAATTAAACCCCTGTGAATAAACAATCTTAAGTTGCTTTCTTTTTGTATTCATCTATAACACACGAGGACTTCCCAGGTGGCACGAGTGGTAAAGAACTCACCTGCCAGTGCAGGAGACGTAAGAGACATGGGTTCAATCCCTGGGTTGGGAAGATCCCCTGGAGGAGGGTATGGCAACCCACTCCACAATTCTTCCCTGGAAAATCCCATGGACAGAGGAGCCTGGTGGACTACAGTCCACAGGGTCACAAAAAGTCAGACACGACTGAAGTGACTTAGCACATAACACACAACAGTTTTGAAAAATTGTGAGCTATGCAAATAAAAGCTTTAAGACAAATTCCTGTCTTTTTAGTACACGACAGCAGTCCCCAAGCCCTTATGCATTTAAAGCCTCCCACTGACTGTCAGGGCTTAAATTAGATGTTGGGGAGACTAGCTAAGGACAAAGCCTAGAGATTGGCTGACTGAGAGGATGAAAGCCTCTGCTGCTAAGTCACTTCAGTCGTGTCCGACTCTGTGCGACCCCATAGATGGCAGCCCACCAGGCTCCCCCGTCCCTGGGATTCTTCAGGCAAGAACACTCTGGTCAGTTTCAATCTGAAGCAGTGTTATCCAGGTGAGAATCTCCAGCAGGAACTTAGAAATCCAGATCTCAAACTCTATACAGTGTAACAGTGTTTGACAAACAAGATAAAAATAACTTTATAGGTGAAAATGTTTTCTAATGCGGTAAGTGAAACTTCATCTAATTTAAGATTTTATTCTTAGGGTGAAGATAATAGATGTGAATGATCCTTGTTAAAACAAAAAACCCCAAACCCTTCAAAACCTTGCACTACCTTATTACTCTAAGTTAGCCTTAACTCAGTTGTAAGTCTTAGCAAATTGAAGTAGATTTGCCAAGAATTCACCTTGATCAAAAACAAAACAAAAAGGTGAAAAGAAAGCAGGTCGAAAGAAAGCAGATCCAAGGAAACTGATCTGCAACAAGGGGAATCATTTCGGGAAATTCAGGGGAGAGTCAGGGTGCCAGCGATAAGAGGCGCAAGCCCGGGGAGGTTTTGAGGTCTGGGGTGGACTGGAGGGATGGCCATATGGAAACTCGCCCAGAACGTTCCCGAGACAGGACATCACTCCAAGACCTCAGGGGGATAAAAGAGGCAGCGGACCTGGGGGCGGAGCCCCCAGCCCCTTCTCGACCCAGGCAGCAACCAAGCCATCCTCCCAAGGGAGGAGACCCCTCAAACAAGACAAAGGCTCCAACCGCGACAGGAGACACAGAGTGCGCGTGCGCCAAGGGGCGCGCGTGCGCGTTGCGGTCAGCGCCGCGGCCCAAGTCGTGGGAGGAGGGGAGACCCTGGACGGGAAGCGCCGAGAGGAGAGAGCAGGGAGGCGGGGAAGGGCCGAACCTTGGGGCGCTCGCGCGCGCCCACTGGTGGCCGGAGGAGAATACGCCCACCGAGGCCTCACGGCCCGCCCCTCCCCTGGGAAGGCTCGCGCTCCCGCGGCTCGCGCCTGCGCCGCCCGCCGGCCGCCGGAGCGCGCCCTCTCCGCTCGTGCGCGCGCTCGCAATCTCCGCCACCCACCAGCTCAGGCATCAGCAGCAGCGCCGCCGCCGCCGCCGCCGCCGCCCACCTTCTGCCGCCGCCACCACAGCCACTTTCTCCTCTGCCTCCCTCTACTGTCCTCGCCCTCTGTCGACTATCAGGTAAGTGCGAGGCTCCGAAATCTGCCTCCCGGTCTGCCCGGCTGCACCTGCATACCGCCGCCCCTCTCCTCAGAGATGGGTTTCATGAGGTGGGCATTGGTCGGGGGCAACGGCGGCGGCCGCTCCTTGCGCCCTCTGCGCTGCAGCGCTGGGATTGGGGTGACTTGGAAAAGGGACCTATGCAAGGGATGCACGCGCGTGTGTGTGTATGCCCTGTGTGTGTGTGTGGGGGGGGTGTCTACAAGACCCGCTTCACGCGGACCCGGCAGAGGTTGTGCCCACAGGGTGGGGCGCGGATGGCGGTGATCTGGGGGCGGGGGCTGCTATGCACGCTCGAACACCGTCTTTTGCCGCAATGGGCGTGTGATTCTGTGGGGGGTGGGTGGAGAGGGGTCCAATGACGACCCCCGAAACCTAACCTGTAATCCAATTTCTCTGCCTCGGTTTGCAGACAAGGTATTGATCGGTTTCTAGAAAAGATGACTCCCTGCCTGCCCCTCCCTATCCCTCCCCGGCCCTGATTTCAGCCGGGCTTTCGCGGCCCTTGGTTTAAGGCGGTGGCCCACCCTCTTCTCGTTTTCCTCCTTCAGAAACCCGCAGGGGACATTTGGGGGCTGGGAGTGAAATCGGGGAGATGGGGAGGGGTCTTGGCGCTGTCACTTTAGTTGCCCTTCCCCCTGCGCGCGCCTGGCACCGAGACGCGAGCAGCGCAGTGCCCGAGAGAACACAGTGCGCGGATCCCAGTGTGGAGGCTCAACAAGGCAGGGGTCACCTGGACTTGGGATATGGAAGGACTTCGCAGCTGCAGATCCCGGCTCGAGGGTGCGCACAGCCGCAGCCCCGCACAGACCCGCTCAGGGGCGGCAGGTGCATTTCGGGGCGGGCCCCTTTCTCTGCGCTCTGCGCCGGGAGTCCGGCGTGTGCGCTCCCTGCCGGAGGCGCGGGGCTGGCGCGCAGGGCTCGCCCCTCACTGCGGCAGTGGGTGTGGACCCGGGTGGGCGAGGAGGGGGAGGGTAGGCTGTGCCTCCTCCCACTTCCACCCCTGCTTTTTTCCCCTCCGATCGCGAGGTGCCATCTTTTTGCGGTGTGTCACGTCTTTACAGTGCCATGCCAAGCCGGATGGCTGAGCTTAGGAGGACAGGGCGGGGACTGTCATTAGGGGAGGGGGAGCAATTAGCGCTGAAATCTTGGCATTTTGTTGCCCGAGTACCGGGGTCATTCACCCGAGATCTTCCTCGGGGGCTTGACTGCTTTGTGTGTAGGGCTAACGTGATCTGTGTTGCCAGCCCTGATTTTTGGCTTTTATTCTATGAAGGTGTTTAACCAGAGCTCCCGCCCCTCCCCCCGCTTTTTGCCCCTCATTTCCGAGCCCTTTGTTAGATCTCGGAGCTCGCCGGGGTCGAGGAACTCTAGTCCTCCCGGGGGGCACGCATGGACCGGGCGTGACCCCGCGCAGCCCTCTCCCAGAACCGGGGCGCGCGCCAGAAAGCCTCCGAGGGGCCGA
Source organism: Capricornis sumatraensis (assembly GCF_032405125.1). Classification (NCBI taxonomy): domain Eukaryota; kingdom Metazoa; phylum Chordata; class Mammalia; order Artiodactyla; family Bovidae; genus Capricornis; species Capricornis sumatraensis. The sequence continues at coordinate 96,011,558 of NC_091076.1, forward strand.
AGGGGTGGGATCCGAGGTCCCTGCGCGCCTCGCCGGTGGCCGCACAGGAACGATGCCCCTCCCCACACCTGGAGCGTCCGGGGGCCACGCCCCACCAGGCTGCACACCAAGGAGCACCGGCGATCCCCGGTGGGAGCTCGAAGGCGGGGCCCCTCTTCGCTTCACGCCCTGTTGCTTCGCCAGGAGGGAGATTGTGAGGAGGGGGCAAGAGGTCTTCTCGGGTGCTGCGGGCCACACCCATTTTATTAAGAGGACTAGACAGGGATCAGGGGGGAGGTTGTCAAGGAGACCACAAGAGCCGGGGGAATAGACCTTGGGGCGTTGCCCCGCCCCTTCCGAACAGAGATTGAGAACCTGGGATAGGCAGGACCAGGCCCCCGGCCCCGGCTCCTGGGGGATGATGGAGGGAGACCTCCCCCGCAAGCCCTGAACCCATGGCTCTTATTGGACTCCGGTGGCTGAAGCCACCCAGATAGACATCTCTTGTGTTTTTATTATTGTAGTCGAATTTTATTTTAGAACTGTGCGGGATTTTCGCTTAAGAGTCCGAGTTCGCCGCCGCCTTGAAACCGGGAGGTGAGGATGGGGGAGGGGGCATTGGGGGAGGCGGGAGGGGATAGAGAGGCGAGTTCGGGCCCTGGCGAACATATCTGAGCCTCGCCTGCCTTTCATTTGCCGGAAGGATCAATTCGAGCATCATCCCCGCCAATAGAGCTGGAGGAGAGATTCTGATATCAGACAGAGCGAGGGTCTCGGAGGGGCCCTGGGAACGGGGAGCCCGCGGCCACCGCTGCCCATGATGGACCTGGGGCAGAGAGGTCATCTCCTGTCGGTTGGGGGAAAAGAGCCGGCAGAGGCGAGTGTCTTTAGCCCAGTACTAGAAACAAAGTGCAGCACAGGCTTCCGCGTTTTTACTCTGTTTTGCGGTGTTTTGGCGATTTGATGGGCCTCTGGGGTCTGCAAGGCCAGGAGGAGTTGTGAACAGGGGAATCTGGGGACCAGGAGATGGTCCTTCCTACGCTGATCCAGAAACTCCATCCCTGACTCTGGGCGCGCTTGCCTACCTGGGATCTCCAGGGATACCCCGTTTGCGCCCACGCTCCGACGCTGAAGCGCTGAGCCAGCCGCCGCATCAGGGTTTCCCGGCACCAATGCGAGGGCCATCGACTCCTGTCCCGGACTCTACTGCAGGTGGGGGCTGTTTTAAGTCCGGAAGACCTGCTTGGCGTCAGGCACTCGGGACCATGGGCGGGTCTCTGGCTAGTATGGGTTGGGATGGTTGAGGGGACCTGTTGAGGGGACTGCCGGCCTGCCCCTCCGGGCCACTCGCCTTCAGGCTCAGCAGGACAGCTTCGGGTTTTTTCTGATCCTTGTCCCTCCAGCTGACCTGTCCGACAACAAAAAGAGAAATGCCTTTCCTACCGTAATTAATTAAAGTATCATTTTGTGTTTTATGATGCTGCTTATGTTTGCCTGTATGTTTGCCCGATAAGAATTGCCTTCCCATTCCTCCACCTCTAAACCTTCCCCTAAATAAATAGCACACCTCCTCCCAGCGACCACTCCAGAGTGACTCTTGAAGCTAATCAATTTCTTGACCAACATTTGCTTCTATAACAGGTTATGTGTACTGCAATAACCTGGCTTGATTCTTGGGGTTCAACTTTGGACAGTTTGAGAGAGGCACTTGTCAGCTCTGCTGGTTTGGGGAATGAATGACAGTCAGGACCGTCTGACCTCCTCTGCACATCTCGGAAGGGTGTGGCTTTTGAGTGGTTTCTAGTATCTGGCACAGATCCCCTGACAGGAACAAAAGAAATGGATTATTCCCACAAATCACAAGAAAAAAAAACTTACAGTCAGTTTGATTGAAGAAGGGTCAGATTTATTCCAGTTGGGAAAATAGCCTCTTCTTTTGAACATGTCCTTTGACCCACATGCTCTTTGAGAGCTGTGGCAGCCTGGAGATGTTACAGAATTGGGGTGCCCTTTGTTTAAGCTGAATTTTCCTTTTGCCCTTTTAACATCAATTCATGAAGCCCATTTGTTGAGAAGTTTAAGAAACTGTTTTATTCCACCTTTCCTCAGCGTTTATGTATATGATTTGGGTGGCTCCACAGCTATGTACATGAACATATGTTGATTTTTCAATTAGATTTTGCCTTTGGTTAGGCTCACCTTGAAAAAGAATCACTCACAAACAAACAAAAACACCCTCAGGAGCTTAATACAGTGCTAGACATACAGCAGGTCTTTGGGCCATGCTCCTTTAACAAATAAATGGATAAAATGGGAAAATGCAGGTCGAAAAAAGTGATGAAAAGAAAGCAGAATGGGAGGAGGGCCTTATTCGAGGCCACGTCATCAAGAAGTCTTGGGGGCCAATACAATACTGCAAAGCAACTCTCCTTCAACTAAACATAAGTAAATTTTAAAAAAGAATTTTTTGGGGGACTTCCCCTGTGGTCCAGGGGCTAAGACATGGAGTCCCCAGTGCAGGGGTTCGATTCCTGGTCAGGATCTAGATCCCACATGCCACAACTGAAAAATCGCACACGTGGCAACTAAGACCCGGTGCACCCAAATAAATGAATTTTTTTTTTTAATGAAACTTGGGAGAGAAATCCAATCCAGTTTGTCCCCAGCTGCTCTGTCAAAATGACACCCAGAACGCTGCCTGAGCCCCTACTCCCCTCCCCTCCCCTCCTCTTCCGCGCCTTCCCCCTTCCTGCTGCCGGTGTCCCCAGCCTGGTCCCCACCACTCACTCTACCTTCGTTTGCCAGATGAACGGACAGGGGAGAGACCACAGTCCCCTCGGGGTAAGCAAGATCCTGCCCCACCACCTCGTGCAGGAGGTCAGAGGGTCAGAGAGGGAGAAGCCCTTTTGCCTCTGCTCCTCCTTCCTCCCATTTTTCATCCTTCCCCTTAGAGGACCCCCAACCCCACCACACCCCCAGAAAGCCCCCCTGGCCACCCATTCCTAACTTTCCAGCCGAGGCGCTCCCACTAGACTTGGAGCTGGCATGGGGGGGGGGCATTTCAGCCAGTGAGGGGAAGAGAACACCCCGGCGTCACCAGTGGGCTGCAGCAGAAAGAGGAATCCGACGTTCAGTTGGAATTGTCAGCGGCCTTCCTGTAAAACAGTGGTTCTCAACCCCTGGGGCCACTGGGATGTCTAGAGACACTTTTTTATTTCCACAACTGGGTGGTGGGTGCTACTAGCATCTAGTGGATGGAGGCCAGGGATGCTGCTGAACAAGGCCCAGAGTGCCTCAGAGACCTGGCCGCAAAAGACCTAGAGCCAGGGTTGAGAAGCCCTGCTACAGAAACACCGTTACCCTGGCACCATCATCTTAGTGGCGTCTTATGGGGCTTTCCTCATAACTCAGTTGATAAAGAATCCACCTGCAATGCAGGAGACCCCAGTTCGATTCCTGGGTCGGGAAGATCCACTGGAGAAGGGATAGGCTACCTCCTCCAGTATTCTTGGGCTTCCCTTCTGGCTCAGCTGGTAAAGAATCTGCCTGCAATATGGGAGACGTGGGTTCAATCCCTGGGTTGGGAAGATCCCCTGGAGAAGGGAAAGGCTACTCACTCCAGTATTCTGGCCTAGAGAATTCCATGGACTATACAGTCCATGGGGTTGCAAAGAGATGGACACGACTGAGCGACTTTCACATTCATGTTCCTTGCGTATCTTCTTGGAGTCCCTGTTCTAAGTGCTCCCTAAGGTGTGTGCTCAGTCGTGTCCGGCTTTTTGCCACCCCATGGACTATAGCCCACCAGGTTCCTCTGTCCATGGAATTATCCTGGCAGGAATGCTGGAGTGGGTTGCTATTTCCTCATCCAGGGCATCTTCCCGCCCCAGGGAACAAACCCAGGTCTCTCCACTGGCAGGCGGATTCTTTACCACTTGAGCCACCTGGGAAGCCCAGGTGCTCCCCAGAGATTACCTCATTTAATCCCCACAACAGCCCCTTTATGTAGGCAGGTTCTGTTAACTCAGTATTATATATGGGGAAACTGGAGTACAGAAAGGTTTAGTAACTCACTAAAGGTCACACAGCCAGTGAGTAGTGGAGCTGAGTGTCTGCCAGTAGACTCCTTCCGTGTTCAGCTGCACGTGGGCTTAACAGGCAATTGTGGGTTAGCAGGAACCCAAGCACAATCTATAACATTGACCCAGTGGAATATTCTAATTCCAACCACTGACTCACACATGAACTTTTGTAAAGAGTCTCTAATTGGAGCACAGCCTAAAGCTCAGAATTTCGGCTTTGACAAATGAAACAAGGGTTTCACTCAACCTCTGTGCCTGTTTATAAAACAGGGAAAATACCCTGGGGATCTTAAACCTCTTCCCCCAAAATCCAGGGTATTGGGACTTCTCGGTTATACAAAGGAGCAGCCAGGCCTTTTTGGCTCAGAGAAGGCTAGAAATCAAGATTAGGGGATTGTGACATAGACTCAGCTATGGTTAAAGTCAACTTACTGAAGTTTTAGGGACATCTGATCCCCATCTTAGGTTCTGCACCTTGGAGAGTTTGAAGCTTTAGCAGCTGCCACTGGGACCCAGCTCTGAGCCTGCGGGTGTGAGAGGAGTGGGGTGGGCATAGGAAGGACTTCAGGCAAGAATCTCAGTCCCCCTCAGCAAAGGTGGGCCCGGGGGCTTCTCTCACTTTCTGGGGCCCAGGCTCTGCAGTAAATATTCTGTCACACTGTGGTGTAGAGGGGCGACCTGGAATCCTCCACCCACAGGACTCACTGCCGCTCCACCCAGCTGCGATCCTGCTGCTTCACACAGCCTCCTGTGTGGGTGGATTGGACACATACCACACACTCCAGACTGTCTTCTGTTCCCTTGCCAAAGGGATTGCTGTCCAAGACTTCTTTCCCTGACTCAGGTGCCACGCTCCTGCCAGGTTCCTTCTCTGCATAGATGGCCCCCACCTGAGTGCGAGGAGACAGTTTGAGGCCAGCTCGGGGTGGTTTTTGAGCTTTGAGGGTTCTTTGATTAGGAAACATTTCATGGTGCAGTGGTAAAGAATCTGTCTGCCAATGCTGGAGACACAGGAGACATGGGTTCGATCGCTGGATCAGAAAGATCCCCTGGAGTAGGAAATGGCAACCCACTCCACCATTCTTGCCTGGGAAATTCCATGGACAGAGGAGCCTGGCTGGCTACAGTCCATGGGGTCACAAAAGAGTCAGACACAACTGAGTGGCTGAGGATAAGCACAGAATAGGGGTAGGAATCAGCTTCCACAAAATGCCAGCTTGAATGACCTCCAGGTGGATTATCTGAAATTGTTTTTGCTTGGTTGAGATTTCAATGGGCTCTGCACCTGCCCTCATCAGGAAGACTAAGATTTAATCCCCAAGAAATGCATTCTGTGCCTCAGCTATTCAGGGAAGGTTTGTGAGTGCCTGGAGGACAGATACTGGCTTTCCCTGGGCAGGTTCCCCAGCTCAGGGCAGTGTCTTGCACGTAGAAGCTACATGTTTGCCCTAATGGTTGAGGATGGGGGCTTGAATCAGAACTCCTGGGTGCAAATCCCCCTTCCCTACTCACTGCAAGTCCTAAGCTGGGTTGTTTAGCCTCTTAGAGAGGTTTTTTTCTTCTTTGTAACTTGGGGTACAATAGTACCTATCTTGCCGGTTGCTATGGGGTTTAAGTGGGGTGATGTAGTGCTTAGCCCAGGGCTTGGCACATAATAATTCCTCATTAAATGGCTCCATGGCCAGCAACCTTCGAGTAGACTCTTGTGATTGGATGAATGTGCAAAGGCTCCTATTGACCCAGATGATGGAATCAGTTGAACAGATATATAGTTACACTGAGTGGGGATCAAGATAGAAGTAGGCCGTCCCATCTGGAACCAGGCAAGTGGTGTCATTTGAATGGAAGTGAAGCCCCCTGGAAAATCGCACACACCCATGTGTCAGTGTACACACAGAACTCTTGCCATAGGTGAGCAGAGTGACTTACGATCTGTTGTCCCTGCTTCTGCCCTCTTCCTTCCTGAAATCCACTGTACACCAGGAATAGGCTGTGTACTGTCCACACAAGCCTGAGCTGAACCGCCCTCTCTCCCACCAACTTGGGACTACTGGTGAGCCGGCTTAGCAGTTCGATGGCTTCCCTGATAGCTCAGTTGGTAAAGAATCCACTTTACCAGTGGCGACCCCAGTTCAGTTACTGGGTCAGAAAGATCTGCTGGAGAAGGAATAGGTTACCCGCTCCAGTATTCTTGGGCTTCCCTTGTGGCTCAGCTGGTAAGGAATCCACCTGCAATGCCGGGGACCTGGGTTTGACCCCTGGGTTGGGAAGATCCCCCTGGAGAAGGGAAAGGCTACCCACTCCAGTATTCTGGCCTGGAGAATGCCATGGACTGTATAGTCCATGGGGTTGCAAAGAGTTGGACATGAGTGAGCGACTTTCACTTCACTCCGATATCTTACTGTTCACTCATTGCGTAAACAGTGAGCACAGATGAGACTGAGAAAGCAACAGAACTAATGGAAGGCTGTTCAGGAGAGAGATTACAAATGAGATAATGAAGCCGTACTGAACTGGGTAAACTCAGACGCAGGCTGATTCACGGTGGCAGCCGAGAGTCAAGTAGAAAAATGTTAAATGAAGCAAACTCGACATATTTTGAATCCAGGCAACGCCAAGCATCCAATAACCAGAGTTCTATCTGAATTAATAAATCTGATTATTAGTAAATCTATCCAGTGGTTAAAACTCCATGCTTTCACTGCTAAGGGACCATGTTCAATCCCTGATCAGGGAACTAAGATCCCACAAGCTTTCCAGTGTGGCCAAATAAATAAATAGAAGAAGCCTTTTTATCGTAGCTCAGACGGTAAAGAATCTGCCTGCAGTGGAGGAGACCTGGGTTCAATCACTGGGTCGGGAAGATCCCCTGGAGAAGGGAATGGCTACCTACTCCAGTATTCTTGCCTGGAGATTTCCATGGACAGAGGAGCCCAGTCCATGGGGTTGCCAAGAGTCAGACACACTGAACAACTAACACTTTATCCATGAAAGTCATAATACCTTTTCTTCAAAAGTCATTAAATCAGAAAATCATAAAAAATGATACATATATTTTTCAGACATTTAACTTAACCCGATAGTTGTTCATTCCCCCCTCGCCATCTCTTGCTGTAGAGCCCAGGCCTCTTGGTGTTTGGGTCAGCTAGCTGGAGTTCCTTGTCTTTTTGGCATAAGCAGCACCTGTAATGCATTGCCTAGGACTTCCAGCTATAGGAACAAGGGGTTACACTGTGTGTAATCTCAATGTAGAGTCTCGCTAGAGGTTTACTATATTTTCCCACAATCTTTGACATCCTGTTTGACAGCTTAAAAATTACTCACCTTTATGAAATCTCTCCGAAGTATTCAGCTTGGTTTTCTTAAAGCCAATGAATGATTTTCTGAATTCATTTAACACTTGAATGTAATCAGCTTGCACCATACTTAAGTGGTGTGACTATTGTAACAAATATGATGGACCTAGAAGGTTGACTGTGGTAGGCTGAGGCCCTGGCTGTGGACATCAGGCCCTGGAGACTCAGCCCTGAGTATTTACCCTCCTTCATTTCTGCTTCTGGAAGGAGTGGGCCTACTGTGGATACTTTTGTGTCTTCCCTGCATCTCCTGCCTGTCTTCCAGGACCAGCGTGGCATTTGGAATTCATTCACATAGCATCCCTCCTTAAGGGGATGTTGCAAAATTCTCCCCTTAAAACTCAACATAAATTTAAATTTTCTTGACCATGTTAACTCTGTTTAGTGAGGGAGTTTTAGATCAAGGTCCAGCAATTTTAAAAAGCATGTTTAAATCAGCACATTTGAATTAAATCTGAAGACATTGATAATGATGTTTCATTCATGGACCTTTGGTCCTGTCTCCTCCACTGCTAAATCAAGCATTAAAGAGAAGGACATGAATTACCTCTGGTCCCAGCTGCAGGTTTTTCTTCCAGCCTATGGCCTAGTTTTCTGGTTTCCCTGGAAGGGTGGGTGATATTGTCTTGAGGCCTAAGCCTACGACAAAAAGCCTACGACACTTTCATCCTTGTGTCCTCCTCCTCAGGACACAAAATATATCAGAAGACCCCTGCGTCTACAGCTGCCTGTGATGTGATCCACAGCCAATCTCATAATGCCAAGAAGGGAGTGGCAGAAAGGACCAATTCATGGAATCATGGAACTGTGCCCCTCCCCAGGATAAATGACAGCCCTTCCTCCTGAATTAGAACCAGAATTCTAAATTATGTGTCAACAGAGTTGTCTTGGATCAAATTCAGTTCTGTCATTGATTTACAAAGCATTTCAGAGAGGCTTATTTCCAATTGTTCTTGATTGGACAGTGATACCAAACTACTGTCTTACCTCATTCCCTCTCTCATGATCTCAAAAAGAGGTTTATCGGATAATTAATAATCTAAAGGCTTGAGGATTTCCATGGTGGTCCAGTGGTTAAGACTCTGTGCTTCTGATGCAGAGGGCATAGGCTTGATCCCTGATTGGGAAAGTTTTTTCATGCCTTGCAGTGCGGCTGAAAAAAACAAAACAAAACTGTAAAACTCTTAGAAGAAAACAGAGGATAAAAGCTTCAGAATATTACATTCGTCAATGACTTCTTAAATATGATACCAAAAGCACAATAAACAAAAGAAGACATTGACAAATTGGAACTTGTAAAAATTAAAGGAGCCAAATAAATAATATAGGCTTAAGCGCCCAAGGAAAGGTTATAGTTTACAGAATCTCATTGGTTTTATATATAAATGTGAATATTCACTACCTTATTTATGTCTGGGTGTTTTATATTGGGTTTGCTGAAAACTGGTACAACTTTCAGTGCTGGTATTGGTAATGTGTCAGAATTTAAATCAATGTAAGAGTCGGACACAACTAAAGCGAGTTAACACACATACATGCATGGACACGTTGATAAGTCAAGCAAAAGTTGTCTATAAAACTGAAATAATTGTACATAACATGCTACCCTGGGGCAAGATAATCTTCATGGTTTGCTTCATATGAAACCTGTCCCTTCCAAAGCTGCCACTTGCCAAGAACTGCCAGGAATAGCTGTTTGGAAGAGCCGCCTGCCCTTCTGCTGTTCATTTTCTGCCTTGTCTATTTGCTAAAAACAGGAATTCTATGCTGGCCCCAGCCCACGGCACAGCAGTTCAGCTTCTGCGTCTGCTATCTCCATGAGACTGGCTTAGAAACAAAGGATTTCTCAAAACATCCCCAAATCCCCTTAAATAATGGACTGATCATTCACAGACTCACCTGAACCTTCTCTAAACCTATTAATCTTTTCCCCAGGGTTAATCTTGTGGGGGATGATGTGCCCCCTGGGGGTCTCTCCCTGGGCTCCTTTCTTCCTGCCCTAGGTCTGAAGGTCCTCCCTTCTTAGCAGCCAGGAGTGGTCGCAGCACTCTGTTCCCTGCAGAGTACTAATGCAGATGGAATACATTGAAATAAATCCCTTTCAATGTCACTAAAGTGCTATAAATAATTATGAACCAATGGCTTGATGTCTCATGAGAAATGCAGGAAAAACATTTTTTTAACTGGCAGGATTCATGTTATAAGTTGACAATCTGGGCCAAGTAAAAATCTTTTTTAAACATCTCCTTATCTACCAGCGAGACTGAATTCCAAAAGTTAGGCATCCTTTATCTGGGTGGGGGTCGGGGGGTGGGGGGTGGTCTGTCACTGCTTGGGCCTACCCAGCCCTGAGTATAATTGCAACCTTCCTATTTATCTACCAATTGTGGCCATAATTAAGATTCCTCGGAGGGTCAGGTCCCTGGAAGGACTTCCCCAGTGGCGCAGCAGATAGGAATCTACCTCCCAGTGCAGGAGACACAGGTTCGATCCCTGGTCTGGAAAGATCAGCCACACATGCCTCAGAGCAGCTAGGCCCATGTGCTGAAACTCTCAAGCCTGTGCAACCTACACCCTGTGCTCTGCAACAAGAGACTAGCTCCTGCTAACCACAACTAGAGGAGGCCCTGGATCAGCAACGAAGACCCAGCACAGCCAAAATAAATGAATAAAGAGGGCTCCCGGAATTCCCTTGCGGTCCAATGATTAGGATTTGGCATACTTTCACTGCCAAGGGTCTGGGTTCAGTCCCTGGTCGGGGAACTAAGAGTCAGGGAATTAATATCCCACAAGCCAAGAGTTTTGGCAAAAAGGAAAAAAATTCCTGAACCTTCGTTCTTCCATTTGTAAAATGGGATTATTCAATCTTCCTTCTGAGAATGGACGATAATGTGGCCTTTCTTCTCACTGAGTAATCACAGAACTAAAATACACCCATCTTGGAGAATTCCTCTGAGCTTTTCAGAAAACAAGTGCTGCAGGGATAGGGGTGAGGGCGCCTCCTGAGAGCCACAGTCCTACACCTGATCTGAAGTCTCTCTCGGGCTGAGCCTGGCGGGTTATAGCCTCTGCCGCTCGCTCTCTCCTTTAACACCAACCAGACGGTAAGTACGGACTGCTTCCCAGGGGTGAGCGCCCAGGCAGCTGGGCCTGAGCCTGAATGCATGGACAGCCAGCCACAGTCCAGCCTGTACTGGTCTCATCTATCCCTTCTTTGCAGGGGAAGCTGAAAGCCAGGTGCAGGACAGTGGGTAGGGTGGCTTTAGTATGACCTCAAGTGATATCCCACCCTGCCAGTGCCCCCTTGTTGGAGAGGGGCTGGGGCCTCCTGGGCTCATGCTGTGTCCCTCGCAGGGAATTAATTCCCCGGGAGCCTTTCTGTTTCCTCGGGGGGTTTCAGTTTCCTCCTAGTCAAACAGGGACTTGGTGCCAAATCTCATATTCTAATTATGCCCTGGGGCAGCCTCTTCCCGCCAGTGTGTTTAGCACGTGCCAGGAATCGATTAAGGCAAGAGTGATTAAATTAAAGGCTGGAGTTGACTTTGATGGTATAATATTCTAATGGCTATTTGGTGGCAAGAGGCATGGTGCAGGCACATTAATTGAACAGTTGCACTTTGAATTGAGCTGGTGCTGGGCTACAGTCTATTTGCTTTTGCCCTGGGAATGGAGGATTTTTTTTTTTTTTTATGCCAATAGTCTGGGAACTATTGATATTTCCAGGCTGGTATGTTGCCCCCACCCTAACAGCCTGGCTCCTCTAATGAGTGGCTGGCTTTGACCATACTTAGTATCCCTACATCGTCTTGCCTTTGTTTGCTGTCCCCAAAGCTGCCCTCACTATGCCATAGTCCCATCCACTTTGCTCCTTGGAACCGCCCATCCTGCAGTCCCCGTATGGCAAACCGTGGAGTCTTACACTCTTCTCCCCGCCGTATCCTGGAACCGACTTAACCATCGATTTCTTCCTCTGCATCACTTGGATCTGCTCTCCTTTTCCAATCCATCTGCACCAGTGCTGGAAGAAGCGTCTGCCTTGATCACTTCACCCCTGGATCGTCGTGAAAATGACAATGAATTGCTTTCGAGTTCAGTTCTGAAACTGACGCCCAATCCCTTTGGCAGGCCATTGCCAAACTCCTCTTCCCAGAACAGCCCTGTCATCCCATCCAAGCATGAGTCCACGATTACCTCTTCTGTCCCTTGCTGAGCCAGGCCCCACCTCTCGCTGCCTGCCCACCTCCATATGCCACAACTTGGCCTCCCTGTCTAGTCCTACTGGTCCAGCCCCACCTTGGGCCATCCTGCCTCTCGGCTCCTTCGTATACATCATGCCCTTTCTGCTCCTAGCTCACCCACGGTACCTTTGTTGAGAACGTCCCTCTCCCTTCTGCTCCGCCTCTTTTAGTCACCCTGACCTTCCCTGATCACTCTTCCCTGAAAACCGCCCCCAGCTACTGCGCTCCACGAGATCCCGACATCAACACATTTCATTTCTCAGCAGTCCTCAGCACCACGGTGGTTGACTTAATTGTTTTCCTTCTTGTCTGTGCTGCTTTCGTCTTTCCACAGGTGATATGCCCTCTGAGGGCGAGTCTTGTGTCTTGTGTGGCTCTCCTGCTTACTGGGTGTCTTGCCCAATCACAGAGCTGGGCACATGCAAAGCTCAAAATAATTATTCTTGATTCATGCAGCTGGATACTATCAAACAGGCTGATGTCAGATGAGTTTTACCTGTTTAAAGTACCTTCTCCACCTTCTAGTACATGGTTCTGTTGTTCTACAGACTTGAAAATAAAAGTCATACTTCCTTTGAAATATTCTAAAATTTCTGCTTTGCCTTACTTCATTCAGGCCAACTTAACTGTTAGTCCATTATTTTGCTATACAAAGATGCTGATAATAATGGTAGGAGCAGGTGGCTTTAATTTTATTAAAAATATTGTTGCCTTTAACCTTCATTCCTCTATGAGGCAGGGCTTACCTCCTCATTTTGCAGAGGAGCAAACCAAGGTTCAGAGAGTTCAGAGCTGGGGAGGCAGCCAGATGGTGCCCCAGTCCCAGAACCTTGTCTTGCTGTCTCCAGGTCCTTAGAGCCCCTGACCCTCCACCTCTGATTCCATTCTCCACGCCAACAGACATGTCTTTAGTGCTAATGACCAAAGAAGCCGTGCCTTCCAGCCTCCGCGATCCAGTCATATGTAACATGAGCCCAGAGAAAATATTTAAGACTAAAAGCTAGCCTCTAAACTGGGCTGTTGCTTCATGACTCCGGTGACGGCAGAACCAAATTTAGTGTCGTGGGCAGGTCCACACTTAACAAATAGTGAAGCTCATTTTTCTTTCAGCTTGAAAAATGTTCACACTTACCATTTCCATGGAGGGGTAGGTGGGACCAAAAGACTGGAAAATGTGGTCCCAGAGGAACCCTGGGGTATAGACTCAGGAGGGAAAATGACATTCAGGTTCCCAGGCAGTGACCCCAGGGACGAATTTAATTGAATGTGGATGGTTTTCCTGGGCAGACGAAGTAAGTCCCTGCTGTTAGGAGAAAGGGTTCCAGTCGGGAGGGGAGGCAAACCTATATCCCAAGCCACTCAGGGGTACTGCCTGATCTCCCTTAGTCAGCAATCGACTTTATTTTCCCCCAGGTCTCCACTGTGGCTCAGACAGTAAAAAATCCACCTGCAATGAGGGAAACCTGGGTTTGATCCCGGAGTTGGGAAGACCCCCTGGAGAAGGGAATGGCTACCCACTCCAGTATTCTTGCCTGGAGAATTCCATAGGCAGAGGCGTCTGGTGGGCTACAGACCATGGGGTCACAAAGAGTCAGGCACAGCTGAGTGACTGAGCACACACACAGGTCTCCAGTGTGGCTCACATTCTAGAACCAGGAAAAGGGAGGGGGACCAGAGAAAGGACGGACACACACCAATGAGGTTGGGGTCACATGTACCACATTATTTAGCGTCTGCAGCCTCACCAGGCGCTTTGATGATGTTGAAATACATTCCCACAGGCACCCTTCCATCCACCTATGACAAGAGTCAGTTCTCAGTTCTGTTCTTGCCTCCCACATTCTCCCTCAAATTAAAAAAACAACAACAACACACACACACACTAGCTATAAAGCCAAGATACCATATGTGAGATCCCGCCCTAGTTTCTGTTCTCTTGTTTTTCTTTTTTCCCCAGGGGAGGGACAGGGATCATTTCAGTCTATAAATTGTTTTCGAGGTGAGTAGTAAATGTTTCTTCACGAAAGTTCTTAAGGGGACTTCCCTGATGATCCAGTGGCTAAAACTCTGCACTCCAATGCAGGGGACCCAGGTTCAATTCAGGGTCAGGAAACTAGATCCCACATGCCACAACTAAGAGTTTGCATGTTACAATTAAAGATCTCAAATGTGGCAATGAAGATGGAAGATCACGTGTGCTGCAACTACGACCTGGTGCAGCCAAATAAACAACATAAAAAATATTTTTTGAAAAAGAGGAAAGAAAATTCTTAAAAGGACCCCAGACTGAAAGATGGAGTACATGGCGGTACTCGGCACTGGACTCGGACCTGGTTAGTTCCGTGGTTCTGGGCGGAAGCTGAGGGATGTGGCCCCTTTGCGCACGGCCCTAGGTGCAAAGCTAGGAGCACAGGAATGCTTGGACAGCCCAGGGCATGCTGGTCATATCTCTGTCCTCAGGTGCAGGGACCTCATCCTCAAAGGCTGTGGCCATGTGATGGGCACCAGACCCTACATCACTGGGTCTCCACTGCTGAGACCCCTGGAACAGCCACCTTCGAGCGGAACAAACCCCAACCCCAAAAGGCCCAGTGTTTGCAAAGAACATTGGGTTGACCTGGCTTTCTGGATACACTAATATTGTTCTGATTTGGATGACTTCAGGAATGGACGATCTCAGTTAAAAATCTGACTCATTTTCAGGCAGAGAAAGACAAATACTGTATATTAGTTATATGTGGAATCTAAAAAAATAACACAAATCGACTAATTTATAAAACAGAAACAGACTCACAGACATAGAAAACAAACTTAGGTTTACCAAAGGGGAAAAGAGAGGAGAGGGGTTAAATTAGGAGTATGGAATTAATAGATACACAGCACTATAATCAGGCAGGATGCAGGAAAGGTCAGCCGCACCTGAAATCACCTGGCTAGTTTGGGCTAATAAGGGATTTGAACCCAGGATTTCTGTTCCTCAACCCTGAGCTGCTGCTCTTAAGATCAAGTGCCGGGGTCCAGCCCTGGTGAATCCAGGGAATTTGAAGCGGGGACTGAGTCAGAGTCTGGGAAAGGACTATTTAATTAGAAACATAAAGAGAGATTAGGAAAGAATAGTATAGTAGGAAAATTTAGTGGAGAAAAGAGGCTGAATAACTTGGTTTATGTGGAGAACTAATAAAACCTCGAGACAAGAGGTTTGCACCATCTACCTTAGGCCACCGGCACCCGTTTGAATAGCGGAGGGTGCCCCGCCTTGGGCTCCCTCTCACGTGGGTCTTAGACGCCAGGGCAAGTAAGTAGACTTGGCGAGCCTCCGCGCTCCAGATGGGAATTCAGCCTGAAAAGGAAAGGGAGGGAGAGGGAGAAAGAGAGAGACACGGGGGAGCCAGATTTCTAAGAAACCAGTTCGAGAAGCTGGCCTGAGAAACTGGTCCGAAAAACTGGTCCATCGTTTATTGTCCGGAAAGGCCTTTTATACTTTTCATTGTACATAGAGATCAATGGATAATACAAAATTATGCAGCGTCAGCAGCCCTGACTCTTATGGAGACCAGGCTTTCTCTCTGCATTCGTAGCTATATACACAAGTCTTAGGTGATTTACATCATCTTCTGGCCAGAAGGCCAATTAACATTTTACAGCCCTTTTCTGATAAGGGTTTGTCAACCAGAAGACTTATTTGCCTTAATAGTGTTGTTCCTCCCAAAGTCTGGTGCCACTCTCAGAAAGCACTAAATAAAGTTACATTCTTACATAGCAAGGACGCAACAATTTATAACAATGAAAGAGGAGTACAGTGATTTATAACAAAGAGACAATTCATTAACTCAAAAGTCTAGTGTTGCTAACATGAAAACTACTATATTCCCATTTCTGCATCCCGATTACATTGATTAATGTCCTCCCAGGTGCCTAAAAGATAAAGGATATCGAGGCCTGGCAGCAGTCATTGACTCAATAGTGAATTCTTAGCTCTTTAGAAAAGGCTCTATATCTTCAAGATGCTTTAAGCTGCATGCCTCTCGTGGATGGGGGGCTGTAAACAATCACAAGTTGTAAAAGTCTCCAACTGTTAGGCAAGTTAGATGGCCATCAGAGGGGTTTGAGTTGAAACATTGTTTTCGTATGCAGGAGACTAATTGGAGCTCTAGGTTAACTTTTTCCAGAGAAAGGTGGTCGGGGATAGCCCTCTGTACTGTCAGAAGAGTATAGTATAGCAGACAGTAAACAGATTTTGGTTTCAGGGTAGATGCTCAGACAGAGGACCCCTGGAGACCTAACTCACCTTGCCCGTCAGGTCTCTCCGCATGACCTTGTCATGGGTGGGATCTCCTGTGCTGGCTCCTGGCATCCAAGCCTCACCCTGACTTCTTCATTCACTGACTGAGTCTGAGGGGTCCTGCCGGTTAGTTCAACTGCCAATGCCTGGGCCGAGGGGAAAGAAGAGACACTGCTTTTCCCCCAGCAGGGACAAAGAAAAAGTTCTTTAAAAATGTATTTTATAGAAGTATAGTTGATTTACAATGTTGTGTTAATTTCTGCTGTACAGCAAATTGGTTTAGTTATACATATACATTCTTTTTCATATTTTTCCATTGTGATTTATCACAGGATATTGGATGTATTGGGGCTTCCCAGGTGTCACTAGTAGTAAAGAACCCACCTACCATTTCAAGAGACATGAGACTCACGTTTGATCCCTGGATCTGGAAGATCCCCTGGAGAAGGTTATGGCAACCCACTCCAGTATTCTTGCCTGGAGAATCCCATGGATAGAGGAGCCTGGTGGGCTGCTGTCCATAGTGTCGCACAGAGTCAGACACGACTGAAGCAACTTAGCATGCACACATGCATTGGATACGTTAATCGTTCCCTGTGCTATAGAGTAGAACCTTGTATATATGCATTATATATATATTTTTATATATGCATTAATTATATATATGTATATTTCCATTACATGTCTATTCTATATATATAATAGTTTGCATCTGCTAATCTCAAACTCTCAATCCATCCTTCCCTCACCCCCAGAAAAAGTTTTTGACCTTTTTTTAATAGGGTAGAGACCTGGAATTTCAGTTTGAGGGCTTGTGTCTTGCCATGACTAGATGAACAGATTGCTTTTTTCCTCTTATTAAAAAATCCTGTCCATCATAAGAAGTGTTTGGGGGATGGGCATAATTTATCCCCCAGTGTGCTCCTGCACCAGTTAATGGGGAGCAGGAGGCAGCTGCAGGTGAAGGGTGACATCACCAAGTCTGTGCAGCCTGAGGCAGAGCCCATGATGGAGGGGTTGGGGCCAGAGGATCTGCCTCACAGTCACTCATGTTTCCAGGATCCAAAAAACATGGAAAGAGGAAACAGCTCCATCACGTTCAGACAGCCCTGGCTAAGTAACACATCTTATAATACAAGTTATTTTCCCCCAAACTAAAGTCTAAAAATAGTCACTTGAATTTAAAGATAATTACTAAATTAATTAGGTTTCTTTCTATACCACTAGTTTTGAAGCAAGCATTAAAATTTTCTACTTTTGCACTTCTGGGGACCATTATTTTGTGTTTAATTTCCACAGCTTTGTCTGATTCCATTTTGAGGGGCTTCCCTGGGCACCAGGCTGCCTAATGCATTCATCTCTCGGGCGATGTTTTATTCATCTTTGTATCTTCAGGGCCTGGCACAGTACAAGGCACAGAGTAAATGCTCGGTCGCTGTTTAGTGAATGAATAAATAGATGAATAAGTGAATTCAACACTGATTAAAACTTTAAGATTTCTCTTAAAAAGACCCAAAACCTGGGAATTCCATGGCTGTCCAGTGATTAGGAGTTGGTGCTTTCACTGCTGAGGCCCACGTTCAGTGCCTGGTCAAGGAGCTAAGATTCCACAGGCCAAGCAGTGTAGCCAAAGAGAAAAGACTTGCAAACAGAAAGAACATGTAACAGAAACATAACTTGTGTGTCTGTTCGTCCTCTGCCTTTCTGGAGGATGGGGGGGTACACATCTGCATTTGGTGTTAAAAGGGGAACCGCATGTACCATGCCATAATCTCTTTAAAAGTGAAGTCTTTAAATTGCTCTAAGCTTTTGGATCCTCTGTGCCATTTCCTTCTCCAGGGGATCTTCTCCACCCAGGGATCGATCCCAAGTCTCTTACGTCTCCTGCATTGGCAGGCAGGTTCTTTGCCACTAGCACCACCTGGGAAGCTTAAGCTGTTGGATCCTCTTGGAAACCAGGATGCCGCCATAAACCATGAGCCCTACTTCAGACCATTAATGACCAGCCACGACCCCACAAGCATAGCAGGAAGGGCAGTGAGTCGTTCAAGGCAAACCCCTTAAATCCCTGCCATTTCATGAGCAGAGGCTCCAGCCCAGGTAGGGCTGTCAGCATTAGCAAATTAAGACACAGGATGATTAGTTAAATTTGGATTTCAGATAAACAACCATTTTTCAAAAAATGTAAGTGTGCTAGGCTACATAATCCTCCTCCTCCAGGAGAGATCAGATCCTAGTCTGCAGAATCTGTGAATATGACCTTGTTTGGGAAAAGGATCTTTGCAGATGTGATTAAATTAAGGATCTTGCAATGAGATTGTCCTGTATCATCTGGGTCCTAAATGCAATCACATGTGTTTTATAAGAGCCAGGCAGAGAGAGATTAAAAATGTGGAAGAGAAGATGATGTAATGATGGAGGCAGAGATGAGGGTGTTATGGATGCCTGCAGCCACCACCAGCTACAAGAAACAAGCAAGGGATTTTCTAGAGGGAACACGGCCCTGCCAACCCCTTGCTTTCAGCCCAGTGATACTGAGTTTGGACTTCTGGCATCCAAACCTCTGAGTGAATAAATACCTGTTGTTTTAAGCCACTCGGTTTGTGGTCGTTGGTTACAGCAGCCACATTGTATTGGAAACCAATACAATTAAATATGTCCCATGCAAGATTTGGGACATACTTAAAAAAATTATTTGTTGTTTATCTGAAATTCAAATTTAACTAGGCATCCTATATTTTACGTGGCAATCGTCACTCCCAGGACCAAAGAAAGGGGCTTTTGAATTTGCAAGAAAGCTGGTTGAGGCTGTCAGGAAGTGGACCTCCTTAAGCTTGGAGTCTTTGTAAGCACAGTCCAACTGAACCAATTTGAACTTTTACTAACTACCCTCTGGACAAAAGAGGGGGGAGCAATTAGACAGGTGTTAATGATTTATTTTTTCAACAGTCATTTGAGCACTTCCTATAAAACAGAAGTTCTGTGTTTAAGGGTGGAGGAGTTAGCCATTAATCCGGTGCATCTAGGCTGAGTTACAAACCATTCCAGCTACATCACGTGACACATGGCCATTAGCAGAGCTTGAGTGATGCTGCAGTGCGCTGCTGACACTTGAGCCGCCCCTGGGAATCTTGCGCCCTTTCATTGTTGGGTGGGTAGGGGGCGGCGCCAAGCAGAACAGCTGGGTAAATCCCAGTTGCTGAAAGAGAGGACTTCACAGACAGACCTGAAATGGAGGGAAGCGGGTGGATGTTGCAGGAACAGCTGGCTCTGGGTTCCCAGAAAGAACTCTCGATGGAAGTAGGTGCAAAATGTCTCCATCGTGCCCTGTGCCCTCACACCCTAACATGAGTTAAAGACATACTGGCCCGTTTTCCCATGCACAGAGGGCCGCCCAACCAGGCTTGGACATCTGTATTCAGATTCAGGCTCAGGCTCACGGCTGGACTTCTCCAGCTTACTGTCAGGCTCTCTGAAACCTGGACAGTCCCTGGATCCCCAGGCTTTTAATGATGCTCCGAGAATCCATAGTGTTAGAGCTTCAAGGAGCTTTGGGTCAGCCAGAATAGGCAGGGGGTCCTAGGATACCTCAGAATTGCCCCAGATGCTTTACCAAAATATCCATGCCCAGGAAAAGAAAAAAATATATGGTTTATAGGAGGAAAAAAAAGTGGGTGGGATGTAGAGTGTATTAGTCTCTCAGTCATATCTGACTCTTTTGTGACCCCACGGACTATAGCCCACCAGGATCCTCTGTCCTTGGGATTCTCCAGGCAAGAATGCTAAAATGGGTTGCTATTCCCTTCTCCAGGGGATCTTCCCGAACCCAGGGATTGAACCCAGTTCTGCATTGCAGGCAGATTCTTTACCGTCTGAGCCACAAACATGAAAAAGATGCTTGACCTGGCCCATAATTAAAGGACGGCTGATAAAACCATAGTGAGATGCCACTGTTACATGGATGAGATAGCCATGATCCAGAGGGGTTGGAAAACCATCCCTTCTGGAGAGAAGTGTGACCACTGATCAGATGTCCT
The DNA here is from genome assembly GCF_032405125.1 of Capricornis sumatraensis. Lineage (NCBI taxonomy): Eukaryota > Metazoa > Chordata > Mammalia > Artiodactyla > Bovidae > Capricornis > Capricornis sumatraensis. Next base: position 96,031,532 of record NC_091076.1, read on the forward strand.
TTGGCAGAGCATCACTCCTGAGAATCTAGTCGTTCTATACAAGCAAAGACTTATATGTGGGGGTTCATTGGGGAATTATCTGTTATGCAAAAGTCTGAAAATAGTCAGGATACAACTGATTAAATAAGCTGTGGTCCCTGGAGAAATGCACTGGGTCCAGAGGTGTGGCTCTGGCTACTCCCTCAGACACCTTGTTAAGCAGGGAGCCAGGTGGGCATTGTGTGTTACTGTTTGTGTATAAGGTGGGAGGGTGAATGAGTCACCTATATGGAACCTGACTCTGGGAGGAAAGATGAAAATCAGGCTTTGATGGAAACCTCTGGGGGGAGAAACTGTGGGTGGGGGCAGGAGACATCATTTTCACTCTATTGTCTTTTATCTTGTGTACACATTACCTTTTTTAAACAAGATAAATTTATGGGGACTTCTCTGGCAATCCAGTGGTTAAGACTCTAGAGCTTCCAGTTCAGGGGACGCAGATTTGATTCCTGAACGGGCAAGTAAGATCCCACTTCGAGCTGCGGTGCAGCCAAAAAAAAAGAAAGATAAATTTATATATATGCTCAGGCCCCAGCTCACTTCAAAAGGGTCAGCTCATCCATAGGAAGGTTCTTTCAGAGCCTCCGCAGGTGATGCATGACACCCCCTGGTGGAGAAGCTCTGATCTGGCCTCACCCTCATTTCCCAGAAGGACAGAAACTCTTAGCCGGCCTGCCAGCCTGGGCACTGCATGCTTCATACAGGGGAGCCTTCCAGATAAGGTAAACCGAGTAGGACTTAGCAGAAGCAGTGTGTGTGTGTGTGTGTGTGTGTATGTGTGTGTGTGCAGAGCCTTCCAGATGAGCTGAAGGAGCAGGACTTAACAGGAGCACAGTTTGTGTGTGTGTGTGTGTGTGTGTGCACGCCCGCGTGAAGCGTATATAAAGTGTGTTACGGAACAGCGCCTTCTAGAACGTTCCATTGAAAGTAGAGGAAGACGAGGGGAGGTGGGCTCCCATGTTATGAAATTATCTAATCCTTGTGATTCCTGACAATGCAGAGTAGCCCTGTGAGGTCCCCAGAGTGCCTGGTGGCCTGTGTTCCAAGTGAGACCCCTGAGAACAAGTTCCCTGAGGCCTGGCTGCATGATGGGCCACTTCAAAATGTCAGTCCCCCATCCTTTTATATCAAAAGCAACCTCAGTGCTATTTTTTTCTCTTTGTGCTTTAGACAGAAATGATCTCATTTCATCCTCCCAGCCATTCCAGGCTGGGCGGCACTTGCTGTTGGGGAAAGGAAGAAACGGAACCTCAGTCGGGGAAACAGGGTGAGGGGTTCCAGGCCAGAGCCGGTCTCTTCCGGAGTGACTTCCGTGGTGCAGTTCCCGGAGTTCCTCCAGAATCCACCCCCCACCACCACCACTGCCTGAAGGATGCAAAGCTCAGCCCAAGACCCTGCTCCTTGGGAACGCCTCCCGTGCTCAGGGAAGCCAAAAGGCACAGCTGGTCTCTTTCAGACACAGAACTGCAGTCCAGTCAATCCTCTGAGGGCCTCCTTTCAGTTTTAATTAGCATGTTGTCCTATGGTTCTCTCCAGAGAAGGCCCATGGCACGGCCACGGCTAGAATGTAAATCTCCTGACCCCAAGGCCCGAGCACCTCCTACTGTTGGTTAGTGAAGGGTCACTCTGCCTGGCCTGAGGAGCCCAGACCTCCCAGAACCATGGAGGTGGAAGAACCCCCAGAGCCCACCAGGCTCCTCCTCCCACCCACCACCCAAATTCCTCTGCCTTCCCAACAGAGTCACCCCAGCCTGCTGTGAAGGCCACTCACGGCCTGATGAGGGGGCTGGGAGGGAGGAGAAAGAAGGGGCTAGAAGAGGACGATAAAAGGGGTGGGAGCAGCCTCCAAGCAGGTGACATTCTGCGAGTGGGTCACCACCTTCCCTTCAGCTGTTCCGTCTCCTGTGGGGACCTCCCTTCCCCTACATCTCCCCACTTTCTGTGGTTATACTGAGAAAAACCCGCAGGAACTCCAGCACAAGGTGTTGAGGACCACAGCTTTGGCATTTTAACAGGTACAAGAGCCACTTGAGAAATGAGGTAACAGCCCAGAGACGTGAAGTGACCTCCTCATGGTCACACAGTGAGTTCCTGGCAAAGCTGCACTAGCCCAGGTCTCTTTCTTACTCTTGCCCCATCCCCCTTCTTCTCCTGGGCCCCATCTCGCCTCCCTCCTGGAGCTGCGGTGGCCAGTGAAGGACCCTCAGATGCATCTGGCCAGCAGGACAGACCCATGACAGAGGCCTGACAGGGAAGCAACAGTATTTGAGATCCCAGGAAGTGAAGGAGGAGCCTCTCAGATGGCGGAGGCCAGTCTCTGGGGGACACAGTCTGGCTTACAGCTGCGTCCCTCTGCAGCAGCTTTCCGGAACATTCCCACTTTCTTTCATAGTGTGAAGACCTCTTCTCCTGCAATCTCCTGCTGCTCTCCTCCTGAGGATCCCTTGTGTCACTGACTTTTCTTTGGTCACGCCTTGCAGCATGCCAGATCTTAGTACCCTGACCAGGGATTGAACCCTTGCCCCCTGCAGGGGGAGCTCTGGAGTCTTAACTACTGGACCATCAGGGAAGGTGGTGTTTCAGTGATGTTAATGAACCATTTCACTCCACAGCAAATATGAGCTTTAAAGGGTTACATGAGCCTATGTTGACTAACCAACCTCAAGGCCAGGTGGTTACCCCTCAGAAGAGCAAGAGCGGCAGCTAGAGTGGATTATGCCTAGTGAATGGGACTTGCCTTCAAGGAGAAAAATAAAACAAAAACAATAAAAAGATAACCTCTGGAGGACTGGCTCTGAGTCAAGGTTGTATCCTTTTACTAGAGTGGCCAGACTGGACTGTCTTCATTCCTTTTGAAATGGCAAGCATATACCTGACTTAAAGAGAAATTCTGGACTTCTCTGGTGGCACAGTGGGTAGGAATCCACCTGCTAATGCAGGGACACAAGGTCGATCCCTGATCCGGGAAGATTCCACATGCCTCAGAGCAAGTAAGCCCAGGGGCCACAGCTACTCAGTCCACGTTCTGCAACTCCAGAAGCCCGAGGCCCTAGAACCTGTGCTCCGCAACAAGAGAAGCCTCCACAGTGAGAAGTCTGAGCGCTGCAGCCAAGGGGAGCCCCCACCCGCCAGTTAGAGACAACCTGTATGCAACCACAAAGACCCAGCACAGGAGAGGGTGTGGAGAAAAGGGAACCTTCTTAACACTGTTGGTGGGAATGCAAGCTAGTACAGCCACTATGGAGAACAGTGTGGAGATTGCTTAAAAAACTGGAAATAGAACTGCCATACAACCCAGCAATCTCGCTGCTGGGCATACACACCAAGGAAACCAGAATTGAAAGAGACACGTGTACCCCAGTGTTCATCGCAGCACTGTTTATAATAGCTGGGACATGGAAGCGACCTAGATGTCCATCGGCAGAGGAATGGATAAGAAACTTGTGGTATATATACACAATGGAATATTACTCAGCTATTTAAAAGAACGCATTTGAGTCAGTTCTAATGAGGTGGATGAAACTGGAACCTATTATACAGAGTGAAGTAAGTCAGAAAAACAACAATACAGTATATTAAAACATATATATGGAATTTAGAAAAATGGTAACAAATATCCTATGTGCAAGACAGCAAAAGAGACACAGATATAAAAAAGACGTTTGGACTCTGGGGGAGAAGCCAAGGGTGGGATGATTTTAGAAACATGTATTGAAACATGTATATCACCATATGTGAAACAGATGACCAGTCCAAGTTTGAGACATGAAACAGGGCACTCAAAGCCGGTGCACTGGGACGACCCAGAGGGATGGGATGAGAAGGGAGGTGGGAGGGGGGTTTGGGATGAGGGTACGCATGTACACCCGTGGCTGGTTCATGTCAATGTGTGGCAAAAACTGCCACAATATTGTAAAGTAATTAGACTCCAATTAAAATAAATTAAAAAAAAAAAGATCTAGCGCAGCCAAAAATAAATAAATAAATTTTTAAATGCTGATTTTCCTAGAGAATGTCCACCATTCTTGGAAGATGCATGGGTATCTCAAGTGAAAAAGCCCCTGCTGCTGAAGTAACAGAAGCAACATTTGTTATTGCAAAATATTAATTAGGTTGATGAGGTTTTCCTTGCCCACGGAAGTGAAGCAGTTCCCAGTAATGGACACTCTGTAATGGGAAAGAAGGGCAGAACTGCCAGGTCACTCAGCCCACCCATGGGGAGAACCACAGGAGACCCTGGGCGGTCTGATTCCAGAGCCCTTGCTTTTTCTATCCCTTTTGGTCATTTCTTCCCTTTACTGTCTCCTGGAGCCCATCTTCCTTTCCAAAATCAGCCCATCTAACTGTTGGCACAAAAGCAACAGGGCGCTCCTAAGTGGTTCTCTCTTCCTGCACTTACCTGGCCTGTTCTTAGCAGTTCAGTTCTCCCAAGTGTTGTTTTAATGTTATGTCATTACTATGGCTTACTTAAGGAATGGACGTGAGATGCCGTTTACCCACCTTTCCGTGCCATCCCTGATTGCGAATGAAATGTGATAGGAAGAGCCCAAGCCTTGGAGGAGGGCTGACAGGGGTTGACTTTTGGCTGTTCCCTGCTAGCTGTGTGACCTTGGGTAAGTAGTTCAACCTCTCTGAGCCTGGTTCCTCATCTGAAAAACGTGAGTAGTAGCACCTCTCTTCCCAGGCTGCTGTAAGGAGAGGCAGTGATGTCGGTAGAGCACAGAGCGCAGTGAGTGAGTGGCCCTTAGCCACACTACTGAATACCTACCATGCTAACCAGCCATCATGGTAGACCCATAGGTTGTTATTGCTCAGTTTCTAAGTTGTGTCCGACTCTTTTTGACCCCATGAACTGTAGCACATCAGGCTCCTCTGTCCATGGGGATTTTTCAGGCAAGAATACTGGAGTGGGTTGCCATTTCCTTCTCCAGGGGATCTTCCCGGATCAGAGATTGAACCCGTGTCTCCTGCATTGGCAGGCAGATTCCTTACCACTGAGCCACCAGGGAAGCCAGACCCATAGGCAGTGACCTGGAGACATGCCCAGCTTTGATAAGCTTTTGGAGGGTAGTTGTAGAACTGACTAGGGGTACAGAAGCCTGTCGCTTTCTGCTTTCTGCACTTTTTTCCCCTTAAATTCAGTAGGTCCATATTTCTTTTGTGTGTGTGTCGAAGAATTTTTTAATATTACATAAGTAACGCATGAATAGATTCTCATCAGAAATTCAGACAGCAGCATGAATTACTTTTATCATCAGGAAGAAACATACAAATAACATTTTGAAAAGCTTCATCTCATCAACTCCACTTTCCACCCTTCCCATGTCATGTCTCTGCTGCTCTCTCTGCCTGCCAGCGATACACGCCGCTCAAGCCCTGCCTCTCACCCCTTTCCAGCTCCCGCTGGGCTGTATACCTCCCTCCCCCTGCCCAGAGGGTGCCTCCCCGGAGATGTTTCTTCCCGGAGAGACTGTGTGTTCTCTTACATCCAGCATGCCAGGACTCACAGAACTGGAGGAAGGAAAGGATGCCCTCCTCCCAGGGAATCCTCACTCCAGCCGAGGACAGAGCCCTCATCCTGGCCCCTCAACCTGCCGCTTCCTGCAGCAGGTAGGGCTCTGCTCACGCTTAGTTCCCATGACTGGACCCACAGTCAGTCTTGTGGGAAACAGTGGGTTTGTCACCAGAGCTGGCTCTCATTCCTCTGCCTGGTTCGTGTTTCTTTTCCCCACTTCTCCCACTGCTAGGCTCAGCTGGAGGCAGGTGGGCCTTAAAGTTCCAAAGCATTTAAAGGGGCTCAGGATGGGCCCAGCAGCTCAAAGCTACTAAGCTCCATTTCAGACACATGCCTGTGTTACTAGGTCTTCATGGGCTGGCCTGCGCACCCGGCTGCCTGAGACAGGAGAACCTTACACATGAGCTGCAGGCAGAGAACACAGGTGCCAGGAGTGTGTTCTGGGCCCCTGTGCACACCTGTGACACGCCGGGCAGCACTCTGGCTTGGTGCAGATCCTAGGCCTCGGGGTTATTTATTTATTTATTTTATGTGGGAGGATGGATTTGGCTTTTCCCCGCAGCCCTCTGCTCCCCTGCCACCCATCTGGCACTTGAAGCTGTTGACCAGCTGCCGGGCCAGAGCTGACAGTGACAAGGGCAACAGAAGAGTAATGGCTGGTGTCTTCCTGCTTCATCTCATTTCATCACTGTCGCCTACTGAATTTGCAGATTCTACCTCCATTTTTTCACCTGGGGAAACTGAGGCTCAGAGCAGCTAGGTAATCTTCCCAGATGATTCCTTTAGCTCTCAGGGGCTACTCCCAGCAGCACAGCCCGGAGGACCCTCGGCTGGAGCCTTGCTGCCCCGAGGGGCCTCCTCTCCCCAGGGGTGGACTTCCTGCCTGCCTGGCGGCTCCATCATCCTGCCTACTTTCAGGGGCTCAGCTCTGGCCCCTGACCCTCCCGTGTCCCACAGGGACACCAGACTGGAGAGCTCTGGCAAAGTAAGGGGTGGCTGCCCAGTGCCTGGATTCCCGCAAACATGCCCTCCTCAGTCTCCCCCAACTCACGGGGGACACATCTGAAGTCGCCGAAATGCCAGGGGTGGCTCTCTAGGAATGCTAGCGGCAAAGCTGAGCAGTTCTGTTAACAGCTGACTGGCGACAAGGAGCCTTCATCCTGTCCTGCCCCTCGTCTGGCGGTTAGCACCTGGCGCACCACGGGTACTTAATAATAATTAAAGTCATAATGAACGTCAGAAAGGCCAGCATGTGGTAAATGTATGCATCTTTGCACAATTATTATACAGCATAATGAGTAAGCCATTAATGGTTAATCAGGAATAAAAATGAACGTGAGAAACAGCTGATTGCAGAGATTTTTTTACTCCTTCCTTCCCTCCCCAGATTTTTAACTGAAAGTTTAGGGATAATTTCCCTTCAATTGTCCTTATAGTAGGATTTATCATGAAAAGAACTGGGATGAAAAGCTTTATGCACTTCTCCATGTAGATCTGGGCAGAAATTTGGAGTGCTCCTCAATGGTGAGGGCTGATAATAGAGCAGGCTGGGGGGAGTTTTCTGGAATGGGCAGTCAAAATCCCTTGCAGAAGATTTCTATTCCTGGAACCCAGATCCCATGATCTGGCAGCCATCTTGAGGGCGTGTCCTTAAGATCACAGGAGGTCAGAGCACCTCACAGCCCACACAAGCTGCCGCCCCTTTTTTGCCTTAACCACCCCATCAGGGACTTCCCTGCTGGTCCAGCAGCGAAGTCTCTGTGCTCCCAATTCAGGGGGCCCGGGTTTGATCCTTGGTCGAGGAACTAGATCCCACACACTGCAACTAAAAGATCCTATATTCCACAATGAAGACCTGGCACAGATAAATAAATAAAAATAAATTTTAAAAAACAAAACAATTTTCATTAAAAGACAAGACAAACAAAAAAATAACCCCATTGGGACAGCATGCCCTGGAGGAAGCTTGGTGCCTGGCCTGGGTTCACCAGGCTTGCAGGGAAAGCTGAGGGGTTCACAGATTGCTTAGTTAAGTGGGTGACAACAGATCACTTGTTACCCCAAGGAACAAGGAGTAAAGAGCCCAGGCAAGCATCCTGTCACCAAATGTCAATGTAGGAGGGGCCTGGGGAGGCCCCTAGTCAATGATGATGTCTTGTGGGCACGTGGACCATTCCTGGACAGGTCGTTGCAACTTTTCAAGATACATCAGAAATTGCCCTTCGATTAAATCTTTACAAGTGTGACTTATTAGATCCACTTAACTCTATGATATACTCCTGGGCTATTGGTCTGGTTTAAACTCTGGAGTAGTTCAAGCTAGACAGCCAGAAGAACTTCCTGGGATGGAGTTTTGAGACCTTGGGGAAAGAGGGGTGTGTCTTTGGGGTGTTCTGATGCTATCCTGCTGGCAGTAAGGGTTAGAGACTAGAAGATTCCTCAAGGAGTTTCAGAGCACCTAGCCCAGGACCACTGGCAAATGTTTTTTGATGGATAGACCCTCTCTGGGTCCTCTCTCTGACTCTGTGTAATGACAGCTCTGGGCAGGTCTGTGACTCTCATCCAAAGGCCTTGTGTTTTGCTCCTTGAGGGTTCCTTCTATCTAATGCTTGTTGGTCACCATCTTTTAACTTTCAGGGTTAAGGGATGTTTTATCAAAATTCCCAAAGTGTCCAGACAAACTATACCTTAAAATTTGAGAGGGTCCAACATGTCTGTTTGGATGCCTACTGTGCACAAGGCACTGGGCTACTTGGGAATCACTCAGTCCTGATCCCTTGAGAAGTTCACAGAGTCTAGCTAGTATATACCCTCATTGTGGTTTTAAGTCAGTTTCATATGTCCAATAAAGGTATTATGTTATTATATTGAGGCATCTTGATATACAGATTCTCTTAAAAGAGAATACTCCTAGAACTGGTGTTACCTGAAGCCTTCCTCCGCCATTGGTTGTTATCTATCATGACTCAGATTTTTCACTAATGGGATCAGAATGTGGTCCAAATATGGGGCCAACGGCTGGATCTCTACCAGGATGTAAGGCCAGGCTAGGGCAGATCCCCCGAACCCAGCAGGATACAGCAGCTCTTTCATGCCTGGTTTAGCTTAGAAATCCCACAGAGCTTATTCCTGATTTAAGAGCACGAGCCATGCCCAGGGAAGGACAGCCTGAGTGTAGTCTGGCTGTCCCAGGTTTACTTGTGGGCACTTGGGCAAATGCCCAGAGCCAGCCAGCCTCCATTTCAAGGATCTGTGATCTGAAGTGGCCCCGTAAACGGTAACCACAGTCTTTCTTATGAGAGCCTTCCTCACTCTGCAGCTCATGATGGGATTGCAGCTGTCATTGACTCAGCCAGTTTCACGTTGCATGAGACCTTGATCTCTGCACACATTGTGGAGCCAGGTGGCCTGGATTCAAATCCCAGCTCTGTGGTGTCCTAGTGGTATGAACTCAGCCAGGTTGTTCAGCCTCTCTGCCTGAGTTCCCTCTCCTAGAATATCAGAATAATGATGATACCTACCTCATAGGGTTTGAAAGAGAATTAAATGAATTAAGATTTGTAAAGTGCATAGAGCCTTGCAGGTAGCAAGTACTAGCTAAGGATTTAGATTTAAGAGACCTTTGGGACTTCCCTGGTGGTCCAGTGGTTAAGAATCAGCCTTCCAATGCAGGGGATGACAGTTTGATCCTTGATCAAGGAACTAAGATCCTGCATGCCCTGAGACAACTAAGCTCAAATGCCACAACAAGAGAAGCCCGTGAGCCCCAACAAAGACCCAGTGCTGCCAAAAAAAAAAGAGACTTGGCTTTCAAAATAGCTTAAGAAAATAAATAAGTAAAAGATCCTTAAGTACATCCTCTGTGGATTCATAAGCCCTTTATGTTGCATTTCACATCCAAGTTTGCTCTCCCATGGGATCCAGCCCAAGATCTGCATCACAGCTGTGTGACAGGCCCAGCAGGTGTGCACAAAGAGGAGAGAAAGTAGCCCCTTGTCCAGATGGTGAAACCAGGGAGTAGCGCTCTTACCACCCAACAGGGTCTCAAAATGTGGAGTCTCCAAAACCCACCTCAAATGCCAGGTGTGGAGTTTGTGAGTGCAAGTCGCCCATTCTCCAAAGGCTGCTTTGCCCATGCATCACCATTATTAGGTTCTGGGGAGTGGTGGGGTGCTTACTGGAGCACAGTGGGCTAGATCCCAGCCCCTCTCCACACAACTTCCTTTTGCCTGGTCTTCCATCACTCCCTCTTTGCAGGTAAACAAGGCCCCAAAACTGTGCAAAGTAGGACAAGAAAGGCCCCAGAACCCCATGACTTCACAGACCTGGCTTTTCTCCCAGGGTGACCGTGATGTCACACCTGCCCTCCCTGACCACGCAGCCCTTGAGGGGCACAGCTGGTCAGTTCCATTACACATGTGCCTGTGTGCCTGCCTGTGCCCACAGCCTCCCTGCAGGCCTCGCTCAGGCCATCTCGGCCAATACGGATTGCTCCCGCCCATTTAGACAACCAGGAGTCGCTTATGGAAAACCGTCCCAACGGAGGGATAACTCTTCGGCTGCGAACCACTGGGCTGGGAACTGCCTTTCCTCTCTGTAGCTGAGGCCCATTCTGTCAACCAGCTCCCAGCAGAGAAGGAGGTGCGAAGGACCCCACTGTTACCTTAGGTAATGTCGCTGCCCTTTAATACACCCCTGACTCTTCATCCTGCATCTTCTTAGCTGCATGATTTGGGAGCTGAGTGAGATTGGAGCTTGTCTTGTGGGGGAGGGAGGACCACAGACGATCAGCCTAAGCAGAGATCAGACTGTCCTAGGAAAACTTGCTATATTGCCTGCAGTGGGGTGGGTTTCGTTTCGACTCTTGTGTGCCCCATGGGCACAGTTGACCCCAGGAACCTTCACTGTTTTCTTCTCTTTGTCTATTGTGCTGGACACGTGATGGCAATGCAGAAATACGTGTTTGTGGATTTGTTTATTCATGGAGCAACGGTGTCTCGAGTGTCTGCAGTGGGCCAGGCAGAATGGGAGGCCCGAGGAGACTGGGATCTCTCCACCCCCTCTCCTGGTTTCCTCTGTGAAAGGTGATTTGTGATGCATTCTCCTCTCAGGGGCCACCCCTCTCCCAGCTGTGCCTGGTCCCCTCCCTGACTCAACAAGAGCATTTACTCAAGTCTGGCTAGTGAGAGTAAAAGTTTGGACCAGTTTCCAAGAAGCCGTTTGGCAGGATGTAAAGAGAGGCTATAAAATGTTGCTGCCCTGTGACCCAGAATTTTGCTTCTAAGAATCTGTCTTAAGGAAATGATGAGAAATACAAAAAAGAATAAAAACACTAAGATGTTCATCAAGTGTGTTAATCATCAAGAGTGTGTCCAACTCTTTGTGACCCCATGGACTGAAGCCCACCAGGCTCTTCTGTCCATGGAATTCTCCAGGAGGGGCTGACATTCCCTTCTCCAATGTTCATCAAAGGGTTGTTAATAATAGGAAATCTCAGAAGCAAGCTACACATCCAATCTCTGGGAAACAGTTACGTAGAATAGCAGGCAGCCATTAGAAAGTGATGTCTATGGAATTTTAAATTATCAAGAGAATATATCTGATAAAAGAGTAGGATATAAATTGCATATTCAAAATAATCTTGACTACTTTTGAAAATGCTTGGGGAAAACCTGAAAGAAAATATGTGAATATGTTGATAGTGAGGTTTCTGGTGGTAGGATTATAGGTAAGTACTTTATACTTTGCTGTACTTGATTACACATACATGTTGCCTTTTTTTTTTTTTGGCTAAGCCATGTGGCTTCTGGGATCCTAGTTTCCTGACCAGAGATCAAACCTTGGCCCTTGGCAGTGAGAGCACAGAGTCCTAAACACTGGTCCACCAAAGAAAGTCCCCATATGTTGATTTTACAATAAGAAAAATATTGTTTAAAATTAAGTTTTGTGGTACTTTTCTGGCAGTCAAGTGGCTGATACTCCATGTTCCCAGTGTAGGGGGCCCAGGTTGGATCCCTAGTCAGGGAACTAGATCCCACATGCCACAATGAAGATCAAAGATCCTGCTTGTTGCCACTAAGACCCAGCTCAGCCAAATAAAGAAAATATCAAAAATAAATAAAATTAAGTTTTGTGTATAGGTATACATGGATAGGCCGAGAGTGACAAAGAGAAAGCAAATGTTGGAAATACTAACAATTGGTGAGTCTAGGAAAAGAATATAAAGGTGCTGATTGTACCATTTGTACAATTTTCCTGTAAGTTGGAAATTTTTCAAAGTAAAAGATTGGGGGAAGGGAGAGTACAGGCCACCTTTGAACTCCCTTTTGGAATACTGGAAGTATAACCAATGCGATTTGACAGTTTCATTTGTTTTCTGTTGTGGGAAAATGGTCTTTGAATGTTGCAGGGGGTGGGGGAGATACTGGGTTTTGGTAGTTTTGGGAAGGACCCCCAGGGGTCAAGGCGTTTTGCAGAGCTGACCTGTGCCAGTGGCCCAAGCATCTCATGTGCTAGTTTGGCACCTTTGAGTTCTGCAGCTCGTGGGTGACTTTGCTAAGGCCAGGCCCTCCCCAACCCCATGCCCTGAATTCCATTCGTCCACCTTGCCATCATTCAGGAAGCTTGCTTAGCTTTTATTTCCCCCTTCTCCTGTTCCTATCCTCTCCTCTCCTGACTCCTTCCTGTCGGCATTTAGGAGGTTTAAGTGAGTCCCCTCTTTAAAGCAAAACAAATGCCCCCCTCAGTCCATCACCCTATTTCTGTCCTCCTCTTCCCAGACAGACTTTTTTTAAAGCATCATTGGCATTTTTTCATTTTCTCCCCACATACCTGCTCTCCTTAGCTGAATCCAAGCTGGACTCCACCCACTGTCTTTCAACTAAAATCCTTGTATTAGTCAGTGAGGTCAGGTTTATGCTGCAGTAGCAAAAAAGTCCCAAATTCCAGTGGCTTCACACCTCTGGCACCATCGCTTCCCTCATCGTCCAGCCTGATGGGTCATCTTCTAGTTCCTTGAAAATTCTCTGCAGTTTCCTGCCCCAGGGCCTTTGCGTGCACTGTTCCCCCTGCATAGACTGTTCCTTCCTACCCTCTCCCTTCACCTTGTTCACTTGTACTTGTCCCTCATGTCTCCATATAAGCGTCATTTGTTCAGGGAAGTTTTCTTTGACCCCCCACCCCCAAGACTAACAAGTGCCCGTCTTAGACTCATATGACCTGCCATCCTTTTCTTGTGACACTTGGATTGTCGACTGTCTCCTTCATGAGGCGCCTTCGCAAAAGTGAGGTCATGTCTGTGTCCCTGCTATGGTCCCAGACGCTGCACTCAGATTGCCCACCTTAATTACACATTAGAATCACCTGAGGAGCTTTTATTTCTTTGTCTGTGCTGGGTCTTAGAGGCAGCATGCAGGATCTTCCATCTTTGCAGCATACAGGATCTCTAGCTGCAGCATTAGTTAATTACACAGTAGAATCACCTGAGGAGCTTTTATTTCTTTGTGCTGGGTCTTAGAGGCAGCCTGCAGGATCTTCCATCTTCACTGCAGCATTAGTTGTCGCATGTGGGCTCTAGTTCCTTGACTAGGGATCGAATCTGGGTCCCCTGCATTGGGAGTTTGAAGTCTTAGCCACTGGACTACCAAGAAAGTCCCGAGAGTCACTCGAGGAGCTTTTAAAACTCATCATGGCCAGACCCTACCCCAGGCCATATGAACTCTAATTTGACGTGGGCCTAGCCAGCAATAGGTATCTTTGTACAGCACCATAGGGAATTTTAATGCACAAGGTTGAACCACCGACCTACATTGTGCTTAATACTCAACTTTTCTTGAATGAAGAAGTCAGTCTCTAAAAACTTAATCTCCCCAAACGCCTCCAAAAGACAGGAAGCTAAGAATGTTTAGCTAGGTTATAATATGTTAATATCATATTTCATGAAATTTCTTACATAATTTCAACCAAACTTCATTATGCATCTACATGGGACAGGCCCAGTGACTGGGAAGGGTGTGATTTATATCTACTATACAGACAAGAAGTTACTATAGGTAACTTTAGGTTTGCATGCATGCTAAGTCGCTTCAGTTCTGTTCCACTGTTTGCTACCCTATGGATCATAGCCCGCCAGGCTCCTCTGTCCATGGGATTCTCCAGGCAAGAACACTGGAGTGGTTTGCCATGCCCTTCTCCAGGGGATCTTCCTGACTACTTTCTCTGAATAGCCTTCCCCAGTCTGCAGTGAAAATTGCTCAGTCATGTCCAACTCTTTGCAACCCTATGGACTATACAGTCCATGGACTTCTCCAGGCCAGAATACTGGAGTGGGTAGCCATTCCCTTCTCCAGGGAATCTTCCCAACCCAGGGATCAAACCCAGATCTCCTGCATTGCAGGTGGATTCTTTACCAGCTGAGCCACCAAGGAAGCCCAAGAATACTGGAGTGGGAAGCCTATCCCTTCTCGAGGGGATCTTCCTGACCCAGGAATTGAACTGGGGTCTTAGCCTTCCCCAGGTGGTGGTAAAAATGGCCATCCGTACCTCTAGTCTTGTGTCTTGTTTAGTAGGGGTTTATAGAAAGATCTCAATAAATGTTCTACCAGAAAACAAAAACAAAACCTTCATTATTTTTAAGTCACAACTTAGACCTTCCTTCTTTCCTTATTATTCTCTCCCACTTGCAATCCAGTCTCCTAATCCTAGGTATAGAGTGTTCTGGTGATTTATCCTTATATTAAAAAGCAGAGACATTACTTTGCCAACAAAGGTCCATCTAGTCAAAGCTTTGGTTTTCCCAGTAATCATGAATGGATGTGAATTGAACTATAAAGAAAGCTGAGTGCCGAAGAATTGATGCTTTTGAACTGTGGTGTTGGAGAAGACTCTTGAGAGTCCCTTGGACTGCAAGGAGATCCAACCAGTCCATTCAGAAGGAGATTAGTCCTGGGTGTTCTTTGGAAGGAATGATGCTAAAGCTGAAATTCCAGTACTTTGGCCACCTCATGCAAAGAGTTGACTCATTGGAAAAGACTCTGATACTGGGAGGGATTGGGGGCAGGAGGAAAAGTGGAGGACGGAGGAGATGGCTGGATGGTATCACCGACTCGATGGACTTGAGTTTGAGTGAACTCTGGGAGTTGGTGATGGACAGGGAGGCCTGGTGTGCTGCGATTCATGGGGTCGCAAAGAGTCAGACATAACTGAGCGACTGAACTGACTGACTGACTGACCCACAGTTTGCACATGTTTATTTAAAGTGCCAGGATTACCTGGCCTTTGTTAGCTGCTCACAGAGCTCTGAAACCCGGGCTCCCAGGGCAATTGGTGATAGGTACTCAGTCCCCACTGGCAGGCTATCCACCCTCTGGCAAGCAAAGTTTCTTCCTGGACAAAGTTTGGCATACTCTTCACTCTCAAAGAGGTTTCTTTACCTGGTCATCAGGCAGCCCTGAAGAGGGATGCCTAGGCCCTACCAGCCTTTGGCTCTATCTGTAGAATATTTTATGTCATCATCGAAAACTGAAGGAGAGAGAACTAAAATGGTACCCAGTACTCAGAAAACCGAGGTTTGGCTTCATCTTGGGTCAGCCTCTAGAGGTGGGGTTATATATGCCCCACATTATAGATAAGGAAGCTGAAGCTCAGAATGACTGTTACTTGCTCAAGATCACACAGCCAATAAATTGCAGAACCAGATTTGAGCCCAGATCTTTCAGCTTCAAAGCCTGTTATTTCTATGACTCCCCCCCATTAATTTTTTAATTTCCAAGATTAAACTCTTCCTCTCTCCATGACACCTGCCTCTCATCCCCAGAAAAAGTTGCACACTGCTCAGACTTTTTTTTAGCATGGGCTCACTTCAAATCCACTTAATTTTGCTTCGTCATGGCTGCCCGGTTCTCAGCTGGTAGACTGGGAAGTAGGTCATGGCTGCAGGGACCACAGGCTCTGGCTGCTGTGAGGGCCAGCCTCTGGTTTCGGGGCTGGTCAGGGGCCAGACCTCACTGGGAGCATCACCCTCTGCTGGCCCTGCTCGGATCTCTCATCCCTGGCGCTGAGAAGCCGTCACAAACCTTCACATCATTGCCTTAGATTCTAGAATTCACTGTCACTGTGGCTGCTGGGTGAGGTGGTGTTTAGAGAAAGGAACATCAGGGTTAGGGTTAGGGCAGAAATTAATCTTCCCTCTCTTGCAGATCTGTGGGTGATTGGAGCTAGCTGATTGAAGGGGTTTGCCCACCATCATATGCCACTTTTTAGAAGAGAGGTACCAAGCCCCTTGACACCCAGCCATTTAACTGTCCCCTCCTTTATGTGACAAAATTATCTTCAGAAGCAATCATAATGGCCAGAAAAGAAACACAGATAATAAAATATTAAAAGTTTTTTTATCTAATGAGTTTTGATTCTTTGATTGTAGCCTGATATAATGATATTCTATGTAAATTATCATTTGTTACTAATAAGTGAACTTTAGTAAAAGCGAGACATCTGTAAAAGTTGCCTATACTTTAAAAACTATTAATACTAAGTCATACCACTGATATACTCTTTATTTTCTTGCTTAATTCTTTAGTTTTAAAAGTTACAACTCACAATTTTAAAAGAATAAATTTCCATTAAAAAAATACTCCACAAACTCAATAAAATATGTCGTGTATGGAGTAAACATTGTATGTACTAAGCAAAAATAATGTACTTTGCCGTTCACACTCAGTCTCACTGTTTTCAATTTTACTTACTTATTTTTTTGAGATCGATGCATTTTATTTTTTGCCTGTGGTGGGTCTTGTTGCTGCGCGTGGGCTTTCTCTAGTTGCAGTGTGGGGGCTTCTCACTGCGGGGGCTTCTCTTGCAGACACACAGGCTCTAGAATGCAACCTTCCGTAGTTGTGCATGGACGCAGTTGCTCCGTGGTATGCGGGGTCTTCCCGGACCAGGGATCAAACTGGTGTTCCTTGCATTGAAAGGTGGATTCTTAACCACGGGACCACCAGGGAAACTCTCACTGTTTTCAGTTTTAAACACAAAATCTCCAAGTGGCCACATGGAATGACAGGATTGGAAATAATTCAGCTTCTTTATGATCATGGTGCTGCTGCTGCTGCTGCTGCTAAGTTGCTTCAGTCGTGTCCGACTCTGTGCGACCCCAGAGACGGCAGCCCACCAGGCTCACCCGTCCTGGGATTCTCCAGGCAAGAACACTGGAGTGGGTTGCCATTTCCTTCTCCAATGCATGAAAGTGAAAAGTGAAAGTGAAGTCGCTCAGTCGTGTCTGACTCTTCGTGACCCCATGGACTATAGCCCACCAGGCTCCTCTGTCCTTGGGATTCTCCAGGCAAGAGTACTGGAGTGGGGTGCCATTGCCTTCTCCAGATCATGGTGCTACCACCATTCAAATTTACAACCTACTGCTTAAATGCAGATGTATTTAAGGTTGGAAATGCAAAAGTCTCCTGAAACAGGCTCGAAATGCTGAACTGTTAAGGATTTCTTCCCAACAGCCATATGGAGCCAACTCAGAATATGTTGAGGCCTACTGAGTAACTTGGAATTCTCCAAATGACTTCCACGGAGAAGATAAGGAAGGACTCATTTTTACATGTGCGAATTTGAACATACATATGTATTATTGACGCTCGAGATCATTGGCACCAGTTGTTCATAGCCTAGACCATAAAGACATTTTTCAGGGAGGAGAATGTTATCACTGATGTTGAGGATTTCCAACACATGATGCTCATAGGAAGCAGGCTGACTTCTCTTCAGTTTTATTATTGTTTTTGAATTCTCTACAGTTAGTCCACCCTTTTCTAGCTTGTCCTACGCAGCCCTCCCTCCACCCTAGGCATGGTCCCAGGATCATATCCAGGCCCTGGTCCTCCTGGTGGAGCTGAAGGGAGATGATGGAACATCTCTGGCAATCCTTCTAGGACTGAGGAAACTGAGGCAATGCTGGTGTGTTCAGAAAAGGTTAGTCTGCTTGCTAGATCCCAGGTCCCTAGAGCTTCTATCTGGACAGGACCAGCTTTCCTCACGCTCCTGAGAGTCTCTGCATCCTAACTTGTTTCTGATGGAACTTTTGTACTGTTATGTGTATTTCCTTTTGTGTGTGTGTATATGGTTTGAGGGTTTTTTTTTTAATTTCCTTTAAAAAAAAAAAGTATTTATTTATTTATTTGGCTGCACCAGGTCTTAGTTACAGTACGTGGGATCCTTAGTTGTGGCATGCGACCTCTTAGTTGTGGCATGTGGCATCTAGCTCCCTGACGAGGGATCGAAGCCTGGGCCCCCTGCATGGGGAGCTAGGAGTCTGCCACTGGACCATTAGGGACGTCCCTTTGTGTGTGCATGTGTGGGTGTGTGCTCAGTCGCTTCAGGCATATCTGACTGTCTGCGACCCCATGGACTATAGCCTTGTCCATGGGATTCTCCAGGAGTGGGTTGCCATGCCCTCCTTCAGAAGATCTTTCCAACCCAGGATCGAACCCGTGTGTCCTGTGTCTCTTGTACTGTAGGCAGATTCTTTACCACTGAGCCACCGGGGAAGCCCAGTCTCTGTGGATTTCCTTTAAAAGAAAATAGACAAGCAATAAAATGTTGAGGTTTGAGAAGGTTGACATGAGCAGTTGAGCTACAAAATGAGCTTGAACTAAATCCCAGCAGGTTTTTCTTAGGAATAATATTATCATCTCCAGCCACTTGCAGTAGATTTATTCTGAATTCAGAGAGGTTTCATTTGTTGTTTATACTTTGCATTATTCATTCGTTTCTTTAATTTATGAGCCTTGGTGCTCATTAGGATATTTCAGTGGGGTGTGTTGGATCTAATGATGCATGTATTCTTTTCTGCAGGGTAGTTTATGTTTTGGGTTTTACTTTAACTTTTAAAAACACAACCCTTTTTTTGGACAATTGCCCAAATGATACCAGACATATGGTTGAGAATGTGAGTCCTACAGGTGCCGCGTAGCCTTTTGCTTGCTGACAGCCACTGGCTAGAGATTGCAGGCAGCACAGAACAAGCATGGCTGGAGCACATCTCCATTGATGTTAAGTCAATCTGGAAACCTCTGGAAAATGGACGGCTGCTTTCTGAGCCTGTGGTATAGCCAAAGGCGCTCTCTACTAAATTAAAACAATGTCACAGGCAGAAGCTAATGTCTTGCCTTACTTGGCCATTGACTAGCCAGGTGACTTTGGGCAACTTGCTCAGCTTCTCTTTTGCCGCCTCTGCAAAGTGGAATCATCTCTTTACCAGACAGAAGATGGGCCCTGAGCCCGAGGGTGAGAACGGTCAGCCTCAGAGGCTCTTAGAAGGACTGCTGATCCTTCCAGATATTTAACAATCACGGGTTAATAATTGGGAAAAGCAAGGCTTCCCGGGTGGCTCAGTGGTAAAGAATCCATCTGCCAATGCAGAAGATGCAAAAGACACAGGTTCAATCCCTGGGTCAGGAAGATGCCCTGGAGGAGGGCATGGCAACCCACTCCAGTATTCTTGCCTGGAGAATCCCATGCACAGAGGAGCCTGGTGGGCTACAGTCCATGGGGTTGCAGAGTCAGGCACGACTAAGCACACACAGAAAAAGAAAAAAATAATAATAATTGGGGAAAACAAAGAGAACACTTCTATTTAGTAATCATGCATGTTTTTCTGCTTTTCTTGTTGGAAAGATGTAAGCGAGATTGAGGAGGTAACTGCATGCAGTGGCAGCCTCCCAGGGCTGACCTCTCTCTAGGGAAGGTCACTGTGCCCAGGACCCCTTTACCAGAATTTGAAAACTAATTGTTGTAGGGTTTGCCGATCTGCTTATTTATTTATTTACTTTATTTTTGTCCATGCCCTGCAACTTACACTATTTTAATTCCCTGACCAAGGATGGAAACTGGGTCCTCCCCTCGGCAGTGAGAGCACGGAGTCCTAACCACTGAACCATCAAAGAATTCCCTAGGGTCTGCTGACCTTAACAATTAATGATGTGCTGAGAACTGTCTCTTCAAAAAAGCATTCCATTCCCTGGGGTGACTCTGGGCCCCCCTCCTAGGTGCCATGATGCTGTCTCCTCTCTCAACCCCCGACCCCAACTGTTCCCTCTCCTTCTTGCCCCAACCCCCTCATTTTCCTCACAAACCTTTTTGCTGCTGCAGCCTTTTCTAATGAGGAGGTTCTGGCCAAGGCCTCTCCATGGCTTGGTTATGTAACCTGCTGCTGCTTCTGGTCCAGGGATCACCCTGAAAGGGGGTCAGAGGTGGGCACACAGCCAGGGCCAGTCTACTTACCACCCCCTTGGAACTTAGATGCAGTGCAGGAGTTTGGACTCTGCAGGAATTAACAGCTCCGCTTTCCCCAGAGCCAAATGTGCAGGGTGCATGCTTTTTGTTCTTTGTTAAATTCCAACTAGCAAGGCTGCCACAGAGAAGCCTGATGGGAGCTGTTCCCCTGATGTTGGCTCCTACTTGGCTTCTGGCCTCAAATCTCTCAGAGCTAGGCTCCCCCAAAATGTCTTGTCTCTGAAGCATCACCCCTTTGATCAATGATGTCCCTTTGCCTGGTGATGACCCCCGCTTTGCCTAATAATAACCCTGTCTCTATCCCTCACCAGCCCCAAGGAAGGAGATAGTCCTTCTAAGCCTGCCTTCCCTTCAAGTCTTAGCTCAAGCTCACCTTTTATTGAAAGGTGTTTTTGGATGTGGACCATTTTTAAAGTCTTGACTGAATCTGTTACAAGATTGCTTCTGTTTTGTGTCTTAGTTTTTTGGCCCTGAGGCATGTGGGGTCTTAACTCCCTGCCAGGGATCGAACCCTCACCCCCTGCATTGGAAGGCGAAGTCTTAACCCCTGGACCGCCAGGGAAGTCCCTCAAGCTCGCATTCTTTCCAGAGCCTCCTCGCACCTTCTCGACCCCTGGCTCTTTTCCGGTGCTTCAGCTTTGTCTCTGGCACCTATTCCATACTCAGCTCATAGAATCACAGACTCTTGGGACACAAGGCAATTTGCCTTCTCTCTTCTCACCCATGGCCTTGATCAGTATTTATCTCTTTGTCTCCCCTCCCAAACTAGGCCTCAAGAAGTCTTCCATCCTGGAGCCCCCACCCATGGGAGGCAGCATTCCACAAATGGAGTTGACCATAGAGTTGCTCTGAAATTACCCTGTGTCACTCAGTATTTGCCTGTGTATCCCTCTGGCCAGACTGAGTATATCCAAGGGCAGGGGCCACCTCTGCCCCCTGGTGGGGGCTGGTACCTGCCTTTCTCATATCTGCTCACTACCCTGAGTTTCCCCTAACTGCTCACCCACGGCTGCGCCAGTAGGATGGCTCTGTCCTGTTTAGAGCATCCTCTCCCTGCCTGACTCACCCTCCTGCCCAAAGGTTTGCCTTTGGGACTGCAGGGCATATGTACACATGCATGGGCACAGAGCTGATAGACACAGCCCTGAGCTCAGCATCAGTAATGCATTTTATACACTAAAAGCTGCTATAAACTTTATTTATGACACAACTGACATGTCTGAATTGGCTCCCAAATCCACCACCAAGCATGTGGTGATTGGTGAGCCTGTCACTTAGCCCACTTTTCTCTCTGTCTGTTAATAATAGATGCTTCTTACAGCCTCAGCTTGACAGCTTTGATTTAAAAGTCATCTTAAACGGAAGAGACTAATGGATGGGTCTGAATGTGTGCCTTTTAAAGCACAGCGCGTTGCTCTTAACTGAATTCTGTCCTTTGATTGGAACAGGCTCTCCCCTCCTTGCATCACTAACTACCTTTGCGCCCAGAGCAAATCGCAGGTGTGTTACCTGAACGCTCAGGAGGCAGCGGGAGCCACCTGGTTACATGGCGCATGCGTATTCGGGGTTGTCTAGTGGGTGTGAGATGCCCAGAGAGATGGTTCCGGTTCCATCTCTCCCCACTTGAGAGACCAGCGTTCTTCCATCCAGTCACCATTCAGAGTGGCAAAGGAGGCTTCCCTGTCCTGCACACGCCCACTCCTAGTCTGTAGATATGTGTGTGGTGTGAGAGCTCCTCCATGGGCCGTCATCACTGTGGCTTACGGGTCAGACTCTGCTCCTGCAGTCGCTTCCTCCGTCCAGCACAGACCACGGTCCATTACACTATGTCTCTGTGCTTCTCCAGTGGACAGTGCAGAGGGTGGGGCCATGGAAGGACCAGAGCTGTGGGGAGGAGGCCCCTCCACCTCTGCCCTGGTCTCCAACCCCATTCTCTCTGGAAAGGTGGTGGGTGCTGACAGGGGACAGAGAAGGGAGGAGGGGCCCCGCAGGGCACGTGGAGAGGATGTGGCCACCACACTGGGGCATCCATGTGCACAGTCGGACACAGCAGGCCACGTGGGCTTTTGTACCCTTTAACTTGAGTCAAAAGGAAGGTAACACCATGAAATAGCACTCTTTGGGACGTTCCTGATGGTCCAGTGGTTACAACTCCATGCTTCCACTTCAGGGGGGCTTGAGTTCAGTCCCTGGTCTGGAAGCTAAGATCCTGGATGCCATGCAGCATGGCCAAAAGGAAAATAGAAAATGTTCTGGAGGCAAGCAGACCTGATTTACACCCTGACTCCACCACTTTACCAGCTGAACCCTTAGACAGCACCTCAACGGAGGTTCAGAGCCATTGGCTGCCCCCTGGAGCTGTCAGTGCGGGCCTGCCCTAGGGTGGGGGAGACCACGCCACAGGGATGATGCCACATGGTGGGTGCGCCATCCATGTCCATTCCTTTCCTCTGTTTTCCCAGAATCAAGTTGTTATGAACATGCTGGTCCACATTAATGAGCAGACTTATTGGTAGTTTTCTGTTTGCTTCGGTAACAGACTACCACAGACTTAGTGGCTTAAACAAAGTAATTTTATCTGACAGTTATTTTATCTGTCAGATAAACACAGTTATTTTATCTGACAGTTGTGGAGGTGTCAGAGGTCTGACAGGAGTGTTACAAGGCTAAAATCAAGGTGATGGCAGGCTGCATTTCTTTCTGGATGGTCTAGGGCAGAATTTCTTGCCTTTTCCAACTTCCTTGGCTCATGGTCCCTTCCACCTTCAAAGTCAGCTTGACTGGTTGAGTCTCAAGTCCCATCACTCTGACACCACTCCCCAACCTCCATCTTTCACATGGGCCCTTGTGATTACACCTGGATAATCCAAAATAATCTTAAAGTCACCTTATTAGCAACCTTAATTCCATCTGCAACCCTAATCCTGCATAAAGTTTGCTGCATAAAGTAACAAGGGGATTAGGACGTGGAGGTAGACATCTTTAAGATGCCTTCATTCTGTCTAACATGTTAACTAAATGCAAACACATATTTTTACTTAATAGAAGATTACTAACTAATCTTTTTCAACAAGATCTGGAAGAGATGGGGTAAATATTTAAATTAAGATGCAAGTAATCTGAATCATATCTGTAATATCCTTAGTTTCATTACACTTTTTTAAAACTAGATTTTCCTAAATAAAATCAGATCCTTTGCAGCCCTTTTGCAGTATCCCATCTTGTATTCCTTCACCTAGAACTAGCCTTTAAATCACTGGTTTAAGGTGCTTAGACATTCTTTGTCCCTGGGATATTGCTTATCAATCAACATTTCATGGCCCGCTGGAAAGTACTGTCTGAACAATAAGCCACAGGATGAAAAGGAAAGCACAGTGCTGTTTAATTGCAAATGGTCTTTTACAAGGTGCTTTCTAATTCCTTTTGCTTTTTCTCTTGAGCTGAGGAATTGAAGTGTTGGTAACAGAGAATCGTATGATGTGGCTTCATCCTGAGTGTCCTTGGACCCTGTCACAGGGCAGGGATACCCACTCCCAAAATGTCCCTGAGGCCACACCTGAAGAGAGCCCTGGATTTCATGCACAGCCTGCATTAACAAGGGTTCCTCTGAGTGTTTCAGACTCTGGTGTCCTTTTTTTTCTTCAGTGGAAAGAGGTGTTCACTGATCTTTACTCTGTTCTCAGTGAACTCATTTTCTTGTATATTTGTTCATCCTGTGTGTAACTTGGAGGAATCAGATTATTTTCCTCCTCTCCAAAAGGTGGCTCAATGGTAAAAGAATCCCCCGTCCAATGCAGGAGATGCCTATTCAATTCCTAGGTCGGGAAGATCCCCTGGAACAGGAAATGGCAACCCACTCCAATATTCTTACCAGAGAATCCCATGGACAGAGGAGCCTGGCGGGATACACTCCACGGGGTCTCAAAGAGTTGGACATGACCAAGCAACTGAGCACAGGACACAGGACAGGAAGCACAGATCAGATGTCCTAGAACTGTAGGAGGGACTCTCAGAGAGCAGAAAGTAGAAAAACCTATGAAAAGGGATAAAGATGGCCTGTAGACTACAAGTTCCTAATTTAATGGCAAAAACATTGTGGTATTTTCTAAGGAAACAGAACTGCACTTGACTTGTATTATCAAATGTGTGGATGTGATGCTTGGAAAACAGTGTTTCTGCCTTACTTGGGGTGTCTTCACTGAAACGTGCTACTGACAGGTTTGAATCCTGGCTTCAACCCCTGACTAACTGTGTGACTTACAGCAAGTTACTTCACCTCTCTGTGCTAGTGTGGGGCTCTTTCTTTCTTTTTTGGCTGCACTGGGCCTTTGTTGTTGCTTACGGGCTTTCTCTAGTTGCAGCAAGCAGGGGCTGCTCTTAGTTGCAGTGTGCTGGCTTCTCATTGCAGTGGCTTCTCCTGTTGCAGAACACGGGCTCTAGAGCTCAAGGGTTCATTAGTTGTGGCTCATGGGCTTAGTTGCTTTGTGTCATGTGGGATCTTCCCAGACTGGGAATCAAACCTGCGTCCCCTGCTTTGGCAAGCAGATTTTTAACCACTGAACCACCAGGGAAGTCCCTGTGGGGCTGTTTCTTTAAGGTCCATTCCAAGCTTAGAATCCAGGATTCTGTGATTCTAACCCAGTCAAGCAGGGACCCCCAGACAGATGCCTGAAGAACAAATCTGTTTTGGAGGCAGGAGGATAAGGAACCAGAGTAGGAGAGACCTTGATGACGAAGATGAAAAACCCAAGGTCATTCCTGGTTAACTAACACCCTGCTGACATGGCAGTTATCTCTCATTTATTTTGGTCCCTTGAGGTTTACAAAGAGGAGAGAGAATTTGTCTCTCTTCCTCCATCACAGAGGAATATGCTCTCCAGTGAGGTGTGAGAGATAGTTATCCAGGGAGCTGGGGCAGCCTATGCAAGGGAGCAGGTCAGCTCTCAGATTTGCAACTGACTATGAGCTGGAGAAGTATCATCTATTAATGTTATCTCCTCCTCCATCCCACCAGGACCCTCCCCCTGCCCCCATACTTCTTGGTTCAGCAGCATTACTGGGGCCTTCCTCCTGCCAGGTATGAGGCCAGGTGCTGAAGACATGATGGTGGAGAGGGTGGCTATGGCCCTTCTGTCTTAAGAGCATCAACATCCCAGAGGATTACAGCACCGGGTGAATGTTTGTGAGGGGCGCACATGAAGGAGTTTGGCAGAGTCAGGAAGGGCTTCTGGAAGCAATGACTGCTTTGATGGAGCCTGAAGCTTGAGTAGGAGTTAGCGAGACAAAGGGGAAGAGTTGCAGAGGAGAGGACTTTCCTGACAGGGAGACAGGGGCAAAGGCCTGAGGGTGAGAGCACGCAGCACTCAGGGTTGCACATGGAGGGCCTTCAATCCATCCACTGGGGAAGAGGTCTTGAGCACAGACTCCATACCAACCACTGCACTACGTCCGGAGTTGTTTGTGCTCAGTCGCTCAGTCATGTCTGATTCTTTGCCACCCCATGGACTGTAGCCCACCAGGCTCCTCTGACTATGGGATTTCCCAGGCAAGAATACTAGAGGGGAATGCCATTTCCTCCTCCAGGGGATCTTCCCAACCCAAGGGACTGAACCCGAGCCTCCTGCATCTCCTGCATTGGCAGGTGGATTGTTTACCACTGAGACACTGGGGAAGCCCACTGAATTGTTTACAGTAGTTTAAAAAAAATAAGCACAGGAGTCTCCACCCTCCAGGAGCTTTCATTCTAATGGGGAGATTCAGTCAGTTCAGTTGCTCAGTCGTGTCCAACTCTTTGCAACCCCGTGAATCGCAGCACGCCAGGCCTCCCTGTCCATCACCAACTCCTGGAGTCCACTCAAACTCAAGTCCATTGAGTCAGTGATGCCATCCAGCCATCTCATCCTCTGTCGTCCCCTTTTCTTCCTGCCCCCAATCCCTCCCAGCATCAGAGTCTTTTCCAATGAGTCAACTCTTTGCATGAGGTGGCCAAAGTACTGGAGCTTAAGCTTTAGCATCATTCCTTCCAAAGAAATCCCAGGGTTGATCTCCTTCAGAATGGACTGGTTGGATCTCCTTGCAGTCCAAGGGACTCTCAAGAGTCTTCTCCAACACCACAGTTCAAAAGCATCAATTCTTCGGTGCTCAGCTTTCTTCACAGACCAACTCTCACATCCATACATGACCACTGGAAAAACCATAGCCTTGACTAGATGGACCTTTGTTGGCAAAGTAATGTCTCTGCTTTTTAATATGCTATTTAGGTTGGTCATAACTTTCCTTCCAAGGAGTAAGCGTCTTAATTTCATGGCTGCAATCACCATCTGTGGTGATTTTGGAGCCCAGAAAAATAAAGTCTGACACTGTTTCCACTGTTTCCCTATCTATTTGCCATGAAGTGGAGGGACCAGATGCCATGATCTTTGTTTTCTGAATGTTGAGTTTAAGCCAGCTTTTTCACTCTCCTCTTTCACTTTCATCAAGAGGCTTTTTAGTTTCTCTCCACTTTCTGCCATAAGGGTGGTGTCATCTGCATATCTGAGGTTATTGATATTTCTCCCGGCAATCTTGATTCCAGCTTGTGCTTCTTCCAGCCCAGCATTTCTCATGACGTACTCTGCATAGAAGTTAAATAAGCAGGGTGACAATATACAGCCTTGACGTACTCCTTTTCCTATTTGGAACTAGTCTGTTGTTCCATGTCCAGCTCTAACTGTTGCTTCCTGACCTGCATATAATATAGGTTTCTCAAGAGGCAAGTCAGGTGGTCTGGTATTCCCATCTCTTTCAGAATTTTCCACAGTTGATTGTGATCCACACAGTCAAAAGCTTTGGCATAGTCAATAAAGCAGAAATAGATGGGGAGACTAAATGGGTACAATTAGAGTATGATGTGACAGGTACAACAGGAAAGGCCAGCCCAACTGTTGAGTGGAAGAAGGCCAGGTAGGCAATAGACTCCTACCCACGTCTTGAGAATGCATGTTTCCAGCCTAATTTCAGGGGTGAGGTCAGGGAGATGTGTGTGGTGAATTCTTTGCAAGTGAGGGAGTTGTGGTGTTTCTGTTTCCCCAAGGCACCTAGTGTGTGTATGTGTGTGTGTGTGTGTGTGTGTGTGTGTGCACGCAAGAGAGAGAGAGCCCTGCCTCTCTCATCCTCTGCTCACCCTGAGCTTTGCAGGGGTGGGATGGTGAATGCTGCCTGGGCTCATTGACCTGGAGGGGTCCCTCAGACACCCACTCTCCATCTCTGTAGCACAACAGCTTCCCCAGGGAAGCGATTCATTCTTTCATTGTCCCACTTCTTTTTAAGATCTTTTTTAATTTGGACCATTGTAGAAGTCTTCATTGAATTTGTTACAATACTGCTTCTGTTTTATGTTTTGGGTTTTTGGCTGTGAGGCGTGTGGGGTCTTAGCTCCTCGACCATGGACTGAATCCTCACCCCCTGCTTTAGAAGGCAAAGTCGTAACCACTGGACTGCCAGGGATGTTCATTTTTTCTCTTTCTGCTGTATGTTTACAGCTCTGGGTTTTAACAGGGAGGACTCTCCAGCTCCCCTGTGAAGGTGTGTTGACCTCCCACCCCTGACAGCCCGCCTGCCCACCTGGGAAGGGGCCCTTTGGACAAGTGCTTTCCCTGGTGCCCCTCTGCACCCTTAACCCCTCATTCTATGGAGACTAGGACCATTGAAAGTCACTCAGTCATGTCCAACTCTTTGCCCATGGAATTCTCCAGTCCAGAATACTAGAGTGGGTAGCCTTTCCCTTCGGCAGGGGATCTTCCCAAACCAGAGATCGAACCCAGGTCTTCCACATTGCAGGCGGATTCTTTACCAGCTGAGCCACAAGGGAAGCCCAGAGTAAGGCTACCCATTCCAGTACTCTGGCCTGGAGAATTCCATGGATTGTATAGTCCCTGGGGTCACAAAGACTCAGACACAACTGAGCAACTTACACTTTCACGACCATTGAATGGGAGTAGAGGGGAGGTTGTTGCCCACCAGAAGGTAAAGCTTCTCAGACCATACAAACACTGCAAAGCCACCTTCATGGTTTATTCCAGGCTCCCCTCAGGGGGTTAGATTTGGGCCAAAGCTGGATGGCTCAACAGAGAGGATTTGTGTACACGCTGCTTTGTCTTGACTGCTCCTCAGAGAGAACCACTTGCTACCCAACCGGATAGAGGGCTCTACCTCCTTATGGGAAGGTTAGAGGGCAAATATATTCTTATATTTAGCAAAAGAAAATAAATTTGACTTTGAACCTCTTCTGTAATGTTTTAAAAACATCTTTATTGAGATGATGTTTCACATACCATAAAAACCACCCATTTAAAGTTACAATGCAGTGGGTTTTAATTCCTGTACGATTTCGATTTTGATGGAGCAACTCAGAAGAAGGCGCAGCAGCAGCTCTGAGTCAGCTCTGTTCTCTGCTTCATGCCTGGCAGGCCTGCAGGGGCCCCCCGGGCTTCCGCCCCCCAGGTGTAGTGTTTTCTCCTTTTCCAAGAAGGCTTTTGTTTCCA
This sequence comes from Capricornis sumatraensis, assembly GCF_032405125.1. Classification (NCBI taxonomy): domain Eukaryota; kingdom Metazoa; phylum Chordata; class Mammalia; order Artiodactyla; family Bovidae; genus Capricornis; species Capricornis sumatraensis. The sequence goes on from NC_091076.1 coordinate 96,059,903, forward strand.
AGTTCTTAGTTCTTCTTTCTCGCCAGTCTTTTCTCTCTCATATGCTCGTTCTGTCTGTCTTCCCTCCCTGACTGTAATTTCTATTTCTGAACAGAAATGATGTCCCGGCCTTTCTGTTGAATAATGGGTGTTTTGCAACCAACCAAGGCTGCCTGTGCTTTTTCTGAAATACATACTTGGGGGGCCCAGAGCTTAAATATGTGACCTTGGTCTCGTTGCCTGTTTCTCCCCAATCTGAATTTCTCATATGTCCATTTTGATAGATCCAGATATTGTGTACACCTGGATTGGCTCTGGTTCCAAAGCTGTGTTGAAATTCTTTCTTTCAAGGTCATTTCTTCACTCCATACAACTTTCTGTTTTCCACTGTAGTCCACTTTGTCAAACAGTTATTTTATCCAAATAAGAGAGCATGCCCCGGGGTCCCGTGCTGGATAATATTTTCATTTTCTTATTTTAATTTCAATGAGAAGTTTTATTGACGAATATTGAAACTACTTTCCCAACCTTAATAGACGTGGCGGAATTGCCTGGGTTCCCGCTTTATCTAAAGAGCCTTTATTTTTGTATTCTCATGCACCCATGGATACTTCCTCACACACTGCTTTGGAAGTTATGTTTTCTAGGGCTCGTAAGGCTGTAACTTCAGCTTTGCTGGGGCTCCTCACCCCCCTGCTTCTCTAGATCTCCGTTTGGAACAAGGGAGATGAAAATACAGGCTTCCCCAGGTGCCTCAGCAGTAAAGAATCTACCCGCCAATGCAGGAGACACAGGTTCAATCCCTGGGTCGGGAAAATCCCCTGGAGAAGGACATGGCAACCCACTCCAGTATTCTTGCCTGGGGAATCACATGGTCAGAGGAGCCTGGCAGGCTACCATCCATGGAGTCGAAAGAGTCAGACCCAACTTAGTGACTAAACAGATGTTAATACATCAACAACTGCAGCTCCCCAGTGGCTCAGCCGTGTCACTTGATCTCAGAATTATGCTTGTGATAGGCAAGGGTTTGTGACATCAGAGTGCGGTGTCCAGGTGTCCCTGGCTCTCTGCATGAAATGTGTGCCTGAAAGACTGCATGTCAGCTGCTAGCAAAGCCTGTCTCTTCGTGCCATGACTTTCCTTCCAGTGGGTGAAGCTTCCCCATCCAGGGGCCCCCACTGGCTCCGTAGGCCTTCCCCAGTGCCCCCACCCCCTCATCAGGCCCCTCTGGAGGCGGCTCTCTGGCCCCAGGTAAGAACACCCCCACACAGCGTCCCCCTAGGCAGCCTCTGACTTTGTGATTGATCACAGATGTGATTAACCGCATCACACTGATGCCTAGAATCAGGTTAAGCCTCTTATTCACCTCGAGCCGCCAGCCATGCCGGTGGCTACAGGCAATGTGTGATTTGTGAATAAAAGGGGTAGCACAAGGACTTCTCTGGTGGTCCAGTAGCTAAGATTCCTCACTCCCAATGCAGGGGGCCTGGGTTCAATCCCTGGTCAGGGAACTAGATCCTACAAGCTGCAACTAAGACCTGGCACAGCCACATAAATAAATATGTTTTTAAAAATAATAAATATATTTTTAAAAGGAGTGGCACACTGTGGGACAATCCCTTGACTTTGTCAAAGGGTGCTTTGTTTTGCCAAGAGGAGAATGTATTTATTGCTTTCAATCAGATTTAAAACATAATACATGTCTAGAAAACACTATAATAAAACCAAAATGTATACAACAACAAGAGAAAGCCTCCCTGATTCCACCTCCCTTCCCAGAGCATATACTCCTTAATGATTTCTGGTTTGCACATCTGCCTATCTGCGCTATTTTCTTATTTATAAACATTCTGTGCGTGCACATTTCCAAAACGGCTCTTTCCCCTTGGTGATACAGGAGGGAGTGCTCTCTATGCCAGTGTTTGTTTCTCCCCTGTCTGTCCTCCTCACACAGGGGTCAGCTTCACACAGGGTGCCCCGGGACACGGTTTTGGCCCGGTCTCCAGGCGTCACGGGATCCGGGAATGATCTCACTGGGCACACCATCTGCCCTGCCTGGCCAGAGGCTGCCTCGGGACGGCCAAGGGGGGCACCGCGTGTTGTTGGATCCAAAGTGGGGTGGGGCTCTGAGCCCTGAGAGGCTGTTTAGTCTGAAAATGCAAACAGGATACAGGAAGGTTTGGCTCGGATAGTAGGCGATGAGGTGATCATGATAATAACCGCAGCTGGCACTTCAGTCACATTTCCTGTTGGCCGGTGATGGTTCTAAGCGCCTGATATAAATCAACTCGGTTAATCCCCACATTTTATAGACGAGGCAGCGGAGGTTCTGAGAGGCGGAGTGACTTACCCAAGGTCACCCAGCTGGGAACCCAGACTCCCTGTCCCCACACTGCCCTGTCGCTAAGTCCAGCCCTGATGCCATGGGGGCACCTCTGTCAAGGGGGCGATTTCAGGGACAGTGTTCTTGACCTGGTGGCGTACCTTACGTGTGTTCAGAGGACACTGTTTATTTTCCGTCCTTCGAGCCGTGCTGAGTTCAGGTTGCTCATTACTGAGGGACAGTGCTGATTAGAGACAGTCTCCGCCATCCCTCTGTGCCCCGAGTTCTTCAGGGTGTGTCCTCAGACTCAAAAAATAGAAATGAAAACATCCTCAGAACAATCGCCTTCCCGTCCTCACTTCCTTAACCCCTCCATTTCTTCCTTGTTGCTCCACCTAATGAAATGTTGTGGCAAAAAGAGCCAGTTTCTGCTCATTCCAGATGGCCTCTCAAAGCCCCGCCTCCCTCGCTGCCGAGCCTGGTGCGGATGGTTCGTCTCCCAGCAGCACCTCCCGCATCATCTCCTCGGCATCGCCTCCTCGGCATCGCCTCCCTCAGCACCTCCCCTGTCTTCTCGTGCTCCAGGCGCCAGCGCTGGGAGGGGCAGGGAGCAGAGACTCCCCAGTTCTTCCCTAACCGCTTCATTCCATTACCTCCGCGACCCCCTGAGAGCCTCAGTCTCCTCCTGTCCCGGGGCTGACCCAGAGCTGCCTCTCTCACCTTCCTGCTGCTCCTCTTCCTCCTTCAGGGGAGAAGCACAAAGGCTCTTGTATTGACCCCAGTTTTTATCCCTTCGGGTCGGGCCTTCACTTCCCCAACCTCAAATATCTTCCCCTTGCTCAAAACCCACGTGTCATGAAAATGGTACCGAACATCCCTGTAGCTGCATCACAGTTCAAATGCTCTCACATTCATTTTTCCAGTGACCCTCACAGCCACCTGTGACACAGGTGTCCTCATGCCCAGGTTACAAACGAAGAATCTGGGGTTCAGAGAGGTCAAGTGACTGGCCCAGCATCGACCAGCCAGAGAGTGGTTCCTATTATGCCTTGAACCCGGTGCTTTGGACTCCACACCACATGTCCTTTCTACCCACATCCATCTGAACCAGGAACAAGGGTCCAGTTCCTCAAGGGAAGATATGGAGCCAATGCCTACACCTTGGGACTTCCCAGGTGGCTCAGTAGTAAAGACTCTGCCTGCCAAGGCAGGAGATTTGGGTTTGATCCCTAGGTCGAAAAGATCCCCTGGAGGAGGAAATGGCAAGTCACTCTAGTATTCTTGCCTGGGAAATCCCATGGACAGAGAAGCCTGGCAGGCTAGAGTCCACAGGGTCACAGAGTTGGACACAGCTTAGCAACTGAGCATGCACATGCATGCCCACACCTTGGTTTGAGCCCAAACCACGGGCTCAAGGAGTCCAGCCATTCATGCAGCTGACAAGCTGGAGTTGGTGCATTCCTCGAGGGGAGTTAGGGCTGAGCAGCCTCTAAAGGGGTCGCTGCAGGATCATGAGACCCCGTTTCATGGGAGAGCCCCAGGGCCAAGGGGAAGTGAAGCCAGGGACCCTCAAAGCTCACCTTGGATGCCAGATGGAGGGTGCCTCCCCAGCCCCTACTGTGAGGGGGAGGCCATCCAGTGCTCTCAACGGGCCTCGAGAGGAGGCAGCCTAAGTGCTTATTCATCAATCCCAAGAATGGCTGATGAGGGGCAGGTGCTTCTGAGAACCCATAATGCTCTTTGGCAAATGGCCCGAGGTGCCTCTGAGAGGCCTCCCAGCGCCCGACATGCCGCTGAGGCAAGATCCTGACCTCAGGGGTCCATTCATCATCAGATACAGCCGTGTCTTCACGTCTGTGACATCTCTCCACCCAGCGTTCTTTCCCAGCGACTTCCCATCCCTAAGCTGAGCTTCCCAGCAAATCACTGCATGCCAGACTCTGTCCCCAACTCTGGCATGACCTCCAACTCCACTTGGGCCTCTCTGTGGCTCAGTTTCCCTGGCTTCAAAATGGGGCTAAGATGACCTATGCATGTGACAGAGATGTGGTTAGAATGGCTCCTCTTTTTGCACAGCTTTGGAGTGGGGCTTCGTGATTTATCGGTAAAGGTGTCCAAAGACCCACCCTGGGTCAGACTGGAGGCTGAGACTGCAGATTCAAAGCCGTGACGTGCCCTCCCTCAGCCTGGGCTGCTGCACCTCAGTATATAAGATGGGGACAATAAGATAATAACATACCCTCCTTTTACATAGGTTGTTGTGAGCGCTAATGAGATATAATATGTGTTAACAGCATCCCTTTAATAAATGGGAAGATTATGGGTGGCTAAAAAAAGGTGGGGGGACCTCAAAGGTCCCCCCGCCCCAGCACTTTTTAAGTGCAGTCTTCTGTTGGGTCATGAACCACTTGCTGCCTGTCAGAGCTGGAGGGCAGAGATACAACAGCAAAGCTGGAAATTGTATCCATTGGAGATCAACCAGAAATTAAGATAAAGCTTATTAATACCAGCATATTTATTAAGCAAATAAAGTAGGCTACAGAACTACGGGTATAATATGGTCTCATTTAGGGAAAATTATATGCGTGTATAGGAGAGGCGTCTGCGAGGAAGTTCCCTAGATTGTTAACAGTGGTTATTTTGCTTTCCTTTTTTCACATTTTTGTATTTGACTTTTTATTAATGACTATGAATCACTCTGGGGTTTCCTGGTGGCTCAGTGGTAAAGAATCTGCCTGCAGTGCAGCAGACATAGGAGACATGGGTTCGATCCCTGGGTCCTCTGGAGAAGGGCATGGCAACCCACTCCAGCATTCTTGCCTGGAGAGTCTCGTGAACAGAGGAGCCTGGCAGGCTACAGTCCATGGGGTCTCAAAGAGTCAGACATGACTGGAAGGACTGAGCACAGCATGGTATGAATCACTTTTATAAAACAAGAAATTCTCTCCTCTCTTTCAGTTAAGGGTGGCTTGCCCAAGGTCGGGGGTGGGGGGGCAACTTTTTTGCTCTGATTTTCTTGGCTCTGACATCAGAAGAGATTCCTTTGTATCCATTTGGTGCTCTGAGTTCAGGGGATTCATCTCGGAATGCAAGTGGTGAGCAGGGCCGCTAGCAGCCCCTGAGTGGGCCAGGTCCAGAGGCCGCCTCCACATGCGGCAGCGGTGTCCTCACCGAAGGCTAACTGATCAGTAATTTATCAGAAAGGGGCTTGGAGGGAAAACTACTGCTGAAAACAAAGGCCACCCAAGTATGCTGTATCACCTTCGTAGACGCGACAGCACTGTTTAGCTACACCAGCAGTTCCAAAGGAGTTGAAAAAAAGAAACCAGAAACCTTGAGCTTAAGACCAGAATTGTCCTCTCCAACACAATCTGTGGATTTTCTGAGGGGTGGACATGAGCCAGCTGACATCAGCCATGACACACCGTGTGTGCACGGCAGCACCACCCCCTCCAGAAAGCAGCTTCATTCATGCTTTCGTACAATTGTTGATTGTTCTCTTTGGATTGAGGCCCGGGATTATTCCAGTTTCTTCTCACCAACCTAAGTCTTTCCTCTCTCTGGGCTCCTTCATCTTCTCTGCACTTAATTTGGCGATTCTGCTTGAAATCCAGGAATTATCATTATCGGTATTATTGGTCAGATTTGGTTCTAGAAGGTTCTCTGGTACCCTGTGATGGGACGTGAGCACAGCTCACACTTTAGATTTCCTTTGAGGTTTGCCAGGCTATTCCCTCCAGCAAGTCTTCTGAGAACTTCCCTGTGCTGCGGGGGCGCTGGATGCCACCTGTCTGCCGGGGGCGTGAGAGGAGGGGAGCAACACAGAGACACAGTTCCCAGTTGGGACCAGCTGTCAGGGAAGAGCATCTGAAGCATCAGAGCTGCCATGAGCCAGCCCAGTGTTTACTTAAACCCCAGAGACTCTTCTCTTTCTTTCATGCAGTTGGCTTCCCACTTCCTAAGCATAGGGATTTCCTGCTGACCTGAAATCCAGACTTCACCTCCCCCAAGGGGACCACTATGCCTGCCCTTCACTTATCGTAAATGTAAATATCTTAAAGTAAAACAATTGGACCGTAAACATTAAAGAATAAAGTGTAGTGGGTTACTGGGTAGTCCAGTGGCTAAGACTCTGCGCTCCCAATGCAAGGGGCCTGGGTTCAATCCCTGGTCAGGGAACTAGATCCCATATGCTGCAACTAAAGATACCATGTGCTGCTACCAAGACATGGCATGGCCAAATAAATATTTTTTAAAAAAATAGAATGTAAATAAAATAAAAAGTTTTCAAAAGAAAAGCTTTTGCTCAGTTGAGCAGATCCTGATGTTGCTAAAATGGGTTATCTCTATCACTGCTTGATTGACTCACTGTTGTCAGTCGGCTTCAGAAAGTCTTCTGGGGCCAGGCTGCTTGGCACCAGAGCCGTGACCCCATTACATGTCTGCTGTGTAACCTTGGCCCAGTTACTCAACCTCTCTGTGCCTCGGTTTCCCCACCTGTAGAAGTAGATGTAATAATAGAGGCAGTTGTGTGAATTAAATGAGCCAATATTTGAAAATGCTTGAAACACGGCTCCTGTCATTATGAGGAATCCTGTTTTCCACCAGAACACACAGCAAATTCATGAAGGGGCAGAAAAGGGGCCAGAGCAAAGGAAAGAGGGGACGCAGAGGCTAAAAATAACCTTGGAGAAACAAGTTCATTTTAAGGTTATTTTTAGATTTCTCCCTGCTTGATCTTCCACTATCGGAGAGCTCCATTTAGGGTGTTTGTTTTTTTATGACAGCTTTACCGGGATATGTCACTTGCCATAGATCCGCCCTTTGAAGTGTACAATTCAGTGACTCCTGTATAGTCCCAAAGTTGTCCAGTACCACTACTCTGGAATTCCAGTTGAGTTTTTCATCTGAGGGGGTCTGAGGGCGCTCGTCCTTTTTTTGGATGACGCTACCGGAGCTGGTGGCAGTGATTCCGCTGAGTCACGCCGGCGGCCGGGAGCCTGCGGCGCTGCCTCGCGGAGAAGCTGGGCGGCCGGCTGGGCTGCAGCAAGCGGGCACCGCGGCCCTGACACGTGCTGCCCCCTAGCGAGGGCTGCAGCCACGCCGGACACAGCCCACCTGGCACCTCCAGGGAGGGGGACTCTCGGACACAAAAAAAGCTCCTCCTGGGTGTGGACCGCAAGGACAGTGCATCCTGCATGGAGCCCAGTGAGCCAGGGTGCGGGACTAGCCCCTGACACAGGCTTTTTTCTTCCCTCCGTGACTCTTAATTTCATCCAGCCCGGACAAGATCATTTCCATGGGTAAGGCAGAGGAGAAAAGGGCTGTTTTTAAACTCTTTGTTGGGAAGGCAATAATATGATACAGTATCTAAAAGATGGGTTTAGCATCAGAAGATCAGAGTTCAAATCCTATCCTACTCTGCCTCTTACTATCTGTGTGACCCTCAGCAGGTTCCTGAACCTCTCTGAGCCTGTTTCCTCATCCAGAAAGTGGGGAGTACAATTCCTCTGGTGGGACTGTTGTATTACAGAGATTCCATTTCTCTCTCTCCCCTGTTTCCTGCCTTCCTCTGAAGCCTCCGCGACTGGCTTATAGTCAGGACTCGAATAAACAGATGTTGTTCATATTCCAAAGCCAGCAACAGTGTCCACTGTTGCCCTGGCTTACTCGAGGAGCTTTCTAGAAGCAGAATGCATTGCTGTGGGTAAGATGATTAGAAGGAATAGGAAGAATGGCAGTAGGCATAGGAAGGCTATTTGGTCTTCATCTCCCTCAGGGAGATACGGCCCCAGGTCAGCTGAAACCCGCAGACCCTTTGGAGACCTGGGTAGGAGCGAAGGCCTGGGACTGAAAACAGAGAGAGGCATCTGAACTGCCAGAAATCTATATTCCAGGGGGAGGTCAGGTCCCAGGCTGCCCTGGTGGCCTCAGGCAAGTCACTTAGGCTCTTGGGGCCCTTTACCTGGCTGGGGTTTGCATCCTGCCCATCTCACAGGTTTGAGGTGAGCCTAAATGTTCTGTCATGGGAAAGTGTCCAGGAAAATGGCAGGTGTACTTCAAATAGTGAGCAGGGCCCCCTGGTGATGCTGCAGAAGTCACCTCTGAGCTGGGCTGGGCTCCTGGGGTTCCCTCACCTGCTTCTGGATGCCTCCAAGGGTGGCCTGGAATGATCAAAAACAAAGCTGCCTCTGCAGCTAAGCAGAGCTCAGCACACAGAGCACATGAACTCTACCAAGTGGAAAATTTATCCATCTTGCAGCCTGGGAAAGCTCTGTTCCTTGGGAGCAAAAGGGACCCGAGGTCTCACCTGCACATCCCTGTGCCCCTGAGAGTTGAGGGGCCAGGGGAAGCCTTGGCAAAATGAGGAAGAACCTGAAGTTTATTTGAGGGTCCTTGTCATCCCCCTCTTCCACCATCCCACCCCTTCCCGCCCTCACCTTTCCTCTCCCTCCACCCCGGTTTTACCAGTATCAGACAAATGTCACACTAAAAAAAGCTCTATATTATCTTGTTCCCAAATTTAAAAGACTGTGGGTAATCATCGTTGGACACATGGATAAGCAAAATGTGGTGCATTCATACAATGAAATATCATTCGAGGAATGAAGTCCTGACTCGTGCTACAACGTGCGTGAATCCTGAAGACATTACGCTAAGTGAAGGAAGCAAGACACAAAAGCCTAGATATTAGATGATTCCATTTATGTGTAATCTCCAGAACGGATAAATCCACAGAGACAGAAAGTAGATTAGTGGTTGGCAGGGCATGGGGGTAGGGGAGGAGGATGAGGAAGTGCTTAATGGACACAGGGTTTCTTTCTGGGGTGATGAAAGTGTTTCGGAACAAGATAGAGGTGATGGTTGTTAAAATGATGACTTCTGCAGACTTCTATGGTGGTCCAGTGGTTAAGACTCCAAGCGTCTACTGGAGCGGGGTGCAGGTTCAATCCCTGGTCAGGGAACTAAGATCCACATGCTGCAAAGTGTGGCCACAAAGAAAAAAAAGTAAAAATGACTTGTGTGTTGTGTGGATTTTACTTCAATCAGAAAAATTAAATAAGAAGACTGAGTTGGAGTTTTCCTGGTGGCTCAGTAGTAACGAAATCACCTGCCAATGCAGGAGACACGAATTGGATTCCTGGACCGGGACCAAAGAGTAACTAAGCCCATGCGCCATAATTACTGAGCCTGTGCCCCGCAACTACTGAAGCCTGCCTGCCCTGGAGCCTGTCCTCCGCAACAGGAGAAGCACCCACAGTGAGAAGCCTGTGCACCGCAACTAGAGAGTTACTCCTGCTCGCCGCCTCTAGAGAGAAGTCCACCCAGCAACGAAGACCCAGCACAGCCAAAACAATTAATTATTTTTAAAAAGCAAGCACTGTGCCTCATTCGCAGGAAGAGCTCAACAGATAGGTGCTTAAAAAAAGCTCAACCTAAAAGTCACCCTGCTTATTTAACTTCTATGCAGAGTACATCATGAGAAACGCTGGGCTGGAAGAAGCACAAGCTGGAATCAAGATTGCTGGGAGAAATATCAATAACCTCAGATATGCAGATGACACCACACCAGAAAGTGAAGAAGAACTAAAGAGCCTCTTGATGAAAGTGAAAGAGGAGAGTGAAAAAGTTGGCTTAAAGCTCAACATTCAGTAAACTAAGATCACGGCATCTGGTCCTGTCACTTCATGGGAAATAGATGGGGAAACAGTGGAAACAGTGGCTGACTTTATTTTTCTGGGCTCCAAAATCACTGCAGATGGTGATTGCAGCCATGAAATTAAAAGACGCTTACTCCTTGGAAGGAAAGTTATGACCAACCTAGATAGCATATTAAAAAGCAGAGACATTACTTTGCCAACAAAGATCCGTCTAGTCAAGGCTATGGTTTTTCCAGTGGTCATGGATGGATGTGAGAGTTGGACTATAAAGAAAGCTGAGCACTGAAAAATTGATGCTTTTGAACTGTGGTGTTGGAGAAGACTCTTGAGAGTTCCTTGGACTGCAAGGAGATCCAACCAGGCAATTCTGAAGGAGATCAGTCCTGGGTGTTCTTTGGAAGGACTATGTTGAACCTGAAACTCCAATACTTTGGCCACCTGATGCGGAGAGCTGACTCATTTGAAAAGACCCTGATGCTGGAAAAGATTGAGGGCAGGAGAAGGGCACGACAGAGGATGAAATGGTTGGATAGCATCACCGACTCGATGGACATGGGTTTGGGTGGACTCCTGGAGTTGTTGATGGACAGGGTGGCCTGGTGTGCTGCGGTTCATGGGGTCGCAAAGAGTCGGACACGACTGAGCGACTGAATTGAACAGAACAGAACTGAAAAGTTGAGAATTGTTTTTTTTAAAAAAAAGACTGGCCTGCAGCAGTCATATTGGTTCAGGGGGTTCCTACATCCCTCTGCCTTCGGCCCCTCCCCCTGTCCTGTCTTCGCCTTTAGCCTCTCGTCACCTGCACTGTCCCCTTTGTTCCTCTGTCTCCCCTCTCAGCCCTGCAGACACTCTTCTGCCTTTTCCGGACCTCTCCGACTGCCCCCAAGCCCCCACTGGGTCCAGAGGGGGTGTGATCCTATAGGACCAGACACCATGAACTGCTCAACAAGCCCCTTCCCCATCACGGGACTCAATTTACCGGCTACAAAATGACACGGAGAGACTCCAGGACCCTCTGGTTCTTGCTCTCTCTTGTCAGGTGGCCATGCTTTTCCAAGGCTCCCTTTAAAAGGTGGCCCATTTTCATTTCCTGGTTTAACTCAACTTTGGTGCCGCCGCTCTAAAATTTCTTCCTTACCTTCCACCCCAGCGCCTCTGGGTCACTGCCTGGGAAAACAGAACAGAGGTGATCAGAGAGATTGAGAAAGAGATTGGTTGATTTAGAAGAATAAGAAAGCAGAGTGTGGCCTTAGGACAGCAGCTCTTGGCATGCTTGCTTTCCTGTCTGCGTGCCTCTCAGATTATAGGGATCTGTGAGGGGGTGGTGACCACCGCCCGTCTGGGCTGTGTACCGACCTAGGGTTGTGCTTATTTTTGTCTTTCCAGTCTGCTGTCTTTGGCATGCAGCTGCACCACTTGTCTTTTGGGTTGTGTGTTCTTTGTCCAGTTCTCCCAGAGAAGTCATTCTGCCCTTGGCTCTCACAGAGGAAGACACCAGGCATCAGTGACAGTGGGGAAGGAGGGAGGCAGGGCTAGGCGTACAGACCCTCAGCTGGGATGCCAGGGTCCCCCGGCTCTCAGCCAGGCCTGGGCTAGAGACTCCTGCTGTCCTGTGACCGACCCTCCCAGGGCTCCCGAGAGAGAAGACAGACCTGATCTAGCCACTTAGAATAAAAGGAGCTCGGGGTCGCCGGGTGACGTGCAGGAGGCTGGGAGAAGTGACTAGGTCACAGCTTCAGGGTGTGAGCCCTGGACAAGTGCTGCTTCCACACCCCAGACCTGCGCTGCCACGAGGGGAAACGAGGCCGTTTGATGGTCCTGGCTGGAAGAACCGGCAGTGAGGGTTGCTGAGTGCTCCGTCAGGACACAGGCTTTGAACCCTGGCATCGCCTCTTCCCGGCTGTGTGACCTTGGGTGGGTTACCTCCCAGATTCCTCATCTGTTCACAAGGGACCCAGACAGGTCCCACCCGACGGGACTTGCCTTCCCGTGCTCAGCGTCTGTCCTGAGACTCAGAAGAGCCACTTCATTTTACTTTCTGAGGACGTCGTCCTCTGGGTTCTATTTTCTGCTTACGTCGAGTGGCCTCTCACAGATGCTCTAGAACTCTGACTTGTCTTTTTTTCCATTGTGCTGGGTGTTCGCTGCGGCACGTGGGCTTCTCTAGTTGTGGCACGTGGGCTTTGTTGCCCTGAGGCCTGTGGGATCTCAGTTTCTAGTGCAAGTGAAAGTGTTAGTTGCTCAGTAGTGTCTCTTTGTGAGCCCATGGACTGTAGCCCCAGGCTCCTCTGGTCCAGGGAATGCTCCAGGCGAGAATACTGGAACAAGGACTTCCCTGGTGGTCCAGTGGCTAAGACTCCAAGCTCGCAATGCAGAATATCTGGGTTCGATCCCTGGTCAGGGAACTAGATCCCATATGCTGCAACTAAGACCAGGTGCAGCCAAATAAATAAATAAATAAGAATATGGAGTGGGCTGCCCTTCTCTTCTCAAGGGTATCTTCCCAACCCAGGGACTGAACCAATCAAACCCACGTCCCCTGCATTGGAAGGCAGATTCTTTATCCCAGACCACCAGAGAACTCCCCTGGACTTGTCTTTCTTAATATGACCTGTTGGTACCAAAGCATTCGCAAGGAGCAAGTGGCCCAGCCCAGATGAGTTGGAGAGACAGCTCTGGTGGCCTCACTGAATCAGGAGGCCCATGAACCTAAGGCCATTTGCTGTCCTGGAGTTGGCAGGAGGGGCAGGGGTGGGGTGCCTCCCTGTTTAGAGAGGTCTTCCCAAGCATTCCACTTTTTGTCTCAGAGGAAAATATTGGCACTTGAGATTCATGGTTTATTTTGCATATTGAATAGTAGCCTGTGTTTTTAAGGATGATTTAATTTATCCTTGTAATTCCTTCAGCTTCTTTTTAGTGTCTCTGACTTTCTCCAGCCTTGCTGGGTAGTGCTGGTGGTAGGGAAGTAGGGGATCATTGGAACCAGAGCAGTGAGACCCACTCACTGCCTTGTCATCTGCTCCATGGAGCTGAGGCAGCCTGGCTCATAACACGGGCTTATACCACAGATGCTGTCCCCAGTCCCCAGAACAGAGGGGCACTGCCTCAAGCCCCAGAATGACCCTTAGTTCTCCTGCTCCTGCCCTGAAACCTCTGGAAGCAGCTGAAGAAAACTCAACATCAGGGGGCTTCCCTGGTGGTCTGGTGATTAAGAATCTGCCTCCCAATGCAGGGGACACCAGTTGGAAGATCCCTGGTCTGGGAAGATCCCACATGCCACAGGGCAGCTAAGCCCATGTGCCGCAACTACTGAGTCCACACTCTGTTGCCCATGAGCTGCAGCTGCTGAAGCCCCTAGAACCTGTGCTTCACAACAAAAGAAGCCACTGCAATGAGAAGCCCTCAAGCCTCAACTAGGGAATAGCCCCTGCTTGCCACAACTAGAGAAAGCCCACTCATATCAACAAAGACCCAGTGCAGCCAAAAGTAAATAATTAATTTAAAAACCAATACTATTTATAAAACCAAACAAACCATAAACAACATCACTGCAAAAATCCACACTGAGAAAATAGGAGGAGACCAAAATGTACAATGTTTAAAAACTTCGCTATAGATATATATATTGAGAGGGAGGATAATAAGTACTGGGAAAGCCAGAGGCAGGAGTCTATGAACTACGGTCTGCAGGCCAAGTCTGATGTTAGCTAAGGATGGTGTTTACATGTTCAAATGGTGAAAAAAAAAGAAAAGAAAAATATTTTGTGACACATGATATTTTATGCAACTCAAATTTCAGTGTCTGTGAATAAACTTTAATTGAGACGTAGCCATGCTTTCATTTATACATCTATTGCCAATGTCTGCTTCCCTACTGCAGAGGTGGGTAGTTGTAACAGAAGGCACGGCCCACAAACCTAAAATATTTACTATCTGGTCCTTTGCAGAAACAAGTTGCTGACTCTTGACCTGAAACTAAAGTGGAATACTGTTCTATTTTAGACCCATTTGTTTCAAATCCATAGTGAGTGTTCTCAGTCATGTCCAATCCACCAGGCTCCTCTGTCCATGGGATTTTCCATGTAAAGGATACTAGATTGATTGATTTTGATTGAAGTCACTCAGTCGTGTCCAACTCTTTGCGACCCCATGGACTGTAGCCTACCAGGCTTCTCTGTCCATGGGATTTTCCAGGCAATAGTACTGGAGTGGATTGCCATTTCCTTCTCCAGCGGATCTTCGCGACCCAGGGATCAGACCCAGCTCTCCTGCGTTATAGACAGACGCTGTACCGTCTGAGCCACGAGTGGGGTGCTATTTCCTACTCCAAGGCATCTTCCCAACCCAGGGGTCAAACCTGCATCTCTCGTGTCTCCTGCATTAGCAGGCAGATTCTTTATCTCTAGCACCCCCCGGGAAGCCCTTCAAATCCCATAACAATTTCAAATTATAGGGACTTCCATGGTGGTCCAATGGTTAGGACTCTGCGCTTCCACTGCCAGGGGTAGGAGTTCAATCCCTGGTCAGGGAACTAAGATCCTGCATCCTATGCAGCGAGGCCAAGAAATATTTTAAAATAAATAAATAGAAATAAAACTTGAATACTTAAAAATTTAAAATTATAATGGAAATCAAGAGGGAGAGCAGAATCTATTTTGTAGAACTTATTAAATCAAATAAATCACCAGTTAGTAAAATGAAGTGCAGGGGATTCTTTTGAGCAGCAATATTTCACAGTCAGAACCCACTCTTGTTGATCAGCTGTTTGGCCCCTGATGTTGTTCCCTCTGACTGTGTTACCCGCGCCCTCTTTCCCAGCCATCCAAGCCCCTGCCTCTGGTGTAATTCTGGACTCTGATCTCTCTCTCTCTGATCCCAACCCAATTTTGAAACCCAGTCTAACATTATCTAAAATACACTTCTTGGATCTATCCCTTCCTTTCCATGCCCTCTGCCTACATTCCGGTTCTGGCCTCTTTGCTGTTTGCTTGGACCAGTGTGGTCACCTCCCTGCCAACAGCCCTTTCTTACCTGTCCAGTTGGCCCTGCAAGCCACTGCCCAAGTGACCTTAGAGAGCCTCTTTGATGCTGCCCTGCTCATGCCTGTGAACAAAGTCCACACTGCCCACTTTGCCCACCTCCAGACTCATCCAAGTGAAAAGCAGCCACCGCATCACATGTGTCATCCCATCCGTTGTGCAGATGGGCAGGGAAGGGACCAGGGCAGCCCCTCTGAGCTGGACGTAAGCCAGAAGAGTGGGAATCACTTTGGAAAATAGAGTGGAAGCCCAAAGGGAAAGTGGTTCACTCCGCACAAACACTGCTTCGACGTTCACTGATGCCGAGTTTGCCTGTTAAGCACCATCTCGATCCCTTTGAGGTCACTGGGGTCTACTTGGAGTTCATGCTTGTTATCAGACCTGTGTTGATTCTGGCTGCCATTTGGTGCATTTTGCCGTCCTCACTTTGTGCAGAGGAATGAGCTGACAGACGGGGACAGGAGTGCTTGGGCGGTGGGGAAGCCCAGCAGGAGGGCTGGGGTGGCGGCACTGAATAATAAGACAGCGTTCATCAGTGAGCCCATCTTTTCAGGCATGACTAGAGTATGGGCTTTGGGACTTAGTGATGTGCAGAGAGTGGTGAGCTACTGCGTGTGTGGGTCCCTAGCTCCTCACACTTCCCAGGCTTTGTGAGAAGAGCTGCTTTCTCCAAAATCCATGATGTTTCTTGTCTTTTTTTTCTAATGTGGACCATTTTTTAAATTTTATTTTTAATTGGAATGTAATTGTTTTATAATATTGTGTTGGTTTCTGCTGTACAACATGAGTCGACTTTAAGTATACACATTGATGTGGACCATTTTTAAAGTCTTTATTGAATTTGTTACAATATTGCTTCTTGCTTTATGTGTTTTGGTTTTTGGGCTTCGAGACATGTAGGACCTTATTTCCCTGACCAGGGATCGAACACACATGCCCTGCATTGGAAGGCGATGTTTTTAACCGCTAGACTACCGGGGAAGTCCCCAAAACTCATGATTTTAAAATATGAACAACCTTCTCATGTCTTCTGTTTACTGGCAGGCGGGTTCTTTACCACTAGCGCCCCCTGGAGTATTCACTAAAACCAGCTCCAGGTTGAACAGGATGACCTGATTTGGTTGGCCTGGCTCACCTGGGCCAGGGGAAATGTCTCCAGCCAGTTTGGGAGGCCTTGTGCTTCTGGGCTGTCATCACTGTTCCCAGGTGGGGCTCCTGGTGAGTCAGCAGACGAGGTGACTCATGGATTAGTTTCAGGGACTAGCAGTTGGCAGTGACCAGGAAGGTCCCAAGACAGGCTTCATTAGGAGGCGGTAAGGGAGGTGTTGCTTCCTAGGGTTGGGTGGGGAGCAGTCGTTGACTTCTTGGGTAATGAAACTTGTTCCTCTTGGCACAGGAGTTCTTATGTTTGAGGGCTTTCTAAGGAAAACAGACCATCAGCATATCTCAGGGTAGAGAATATCACCACCAAATCCTAAGCCTTGAAGGACGAATGAGGACTTGGATCTTCCCAGGATAACATCTTGCTCATCCTTGGGGAGATATCAAAGGCTTGGAGATGTTCAGCTTCAGGAGCCTCCTCCAAGAGCTCCTTGAAGGTCAGGGACCTCAGTCAGAATGAAAAGGGACCCCTTCTCTATAGGCAGTGGCTGCCAAAGTGGGGCCAAGCCTCCTACCCTCTGCCTCACCCAGGTGAGGTCTCACTGACCTCATTCTTAGAACCCTCCTAAACCATCCCAGCGTCTTATCCTACATAATGGAGAGAGAAGGGAGCTCAGACACCCACACCAGCATGTCCTGCCTAGAAGGGAGAGAAATGGAGCTGAGTGTGAATATGCCAGTGGCCAACTGGTGTAAGCAGTGTCAGAAGCCTGGCTGTCCCCTCCACCCATGTCAGTCAGGTGTTATGTGGAAGGTCAGCCCCAGGTGGACCCTCCCACCCTGTAGCCCAACATTGTGCAATAGTTTTCAGAGGTGAGAACATTCTGCAACTCATAATACACTTAGACAGTACATGATATCAAGTCCACCCTCCACACCTTGCCCGTGGCAGACTTTACTCACTGATCGCAGAAGCCAGAGCTAGTATAGTGGAGGCAGGAAGGAGAAGGGCCCTGCCCTCACCAGCTCGCCCACATGCCACTGAAAAACAGCCGTAGAATTAGATCAAAAATGTGAGAGGGGAACTATTAACAAATTATAACAGAAAACTAGAGATTGAAAGTAAAGAATGCAGGGGTTTCCCTGTCTATCCAGTGGTTAAGACTCGGTGCTTCTGCTCTCTGCGCTCCTACTGCAGGGGGCGTGGATTCAATCCCTGGTCAGGGAACTAATATCCCACCAGCAGTGTGACACAGTCAAAAAATAAAAAATAAAGAATTCAAACAAAATTAGAAGAAAGGTAAGAACAAATGAAGACAAAGAATGGGAAATGGCAGCCCAAACTTTAAAAATAAAAATTAAAGATTAGATTTAGGTTAAAATTATGGAAAATGATTAAAGTTACAATTATAAAAAGGAGAGTTTTTTTTTTTAAGTCACCTAAAAGATTAGAAGGAGAAGGCAATGGCAACCCACTCCAGTACTCTTGCCTGGCAAGCCCCATGGATGGAGGAGCCTGGTAGGCTGCAGTCCATGGGGTCGCTAGGAGTCGGACACTACTGAGCAACTTCACTTTCACTTTTCACTTTCATGCACTGGAGAAGGAAATGGCAACCCACTCCAGTGTTCTTGCCTGGAGAATCCCAGGGACGGAGGAGTCTGGTGGGCTGCCGTCTATGGGGTCGCACAGAGTCGGACATGACTGAAGTGACTTAGCAGCAGTAGCAGCAGCAAAAGATTATAAAAATGGAAGATAACAGGGAAATACATTTTAAAGGGATTACAAAAGGTTAATGACCCTCTGGGGAACTTTTACAATCTTTCTACAAGTGTACAATTATCTCAGAAAATTAACATAAAAAGTGAAACACTAACATGAATCTGGAGTGGAAATTCAAAGTAAAAAAATGAAACAATGTAAGGACTTAAATAAATATATGTACAACAAATCAATACAATAAAAAATGCATAAATACATGTTTATTTAATATGTTTTATTACATGTATTTTAATACATATATGTATTACATGTCTTTATATGTATGTATGTAATAAATATATGTAATAAATCAAATAAACGTGTAAAATAAATCAAAACAGCTGAGATTTTAAAAGAATTTAGCATTTAGCATTGCTGCTCCCACTGCGCCCTGTCAGGGACTTAGCCCAGCCCTCGGAATGCACACATAAGGGTTCTGAAGGGATCCAGTGAGGAGAGTGGAAGCCCCATTCTGACCCCTAGTGGGGCCACCTGGCTCAGAGCTGGCATGTCAGAACACCTGGATGTGATCGAGCAATGCGTTGCTTCTCTGCACCTCCTTTTCCTTACTGGCACTGCCCAACCTGCCTTCCCTCTCTGTGAAAAACAAAAACAGAAAACCATCAAAGTACTGGTCAGCAGCATTTACTCTATCGTGAAGTAGAAAGAGCATTGGGCATAGAAACAAATCAGGCCCCTTGAACCTGCCCACCTGGTGGTTTTGGATGTGAACTGATGTGATGCTGGTGAATGCAAAGTGCACACATGCATGTTAATAACGCTTTGGCAGAGATACCCCTCCACAGATGAGGCTGGGTACTCTGCTTGTTAGAGAAGGGAAACGAGAGGCAGAAATCTGCCTTCCATGAAGTGGGGAGGGGCACTTCTGTCCCCCTGTCCCCCCCTCCCCTCGCCCCAGCAATTAGCCTGAGCACAGCATCCAGCCCTCACTTCCCATCTTCTTTCCCCAGGTGGGCCTTGAACCAGGATGGCTGAGCCCCGCCAGGAGTTCGACGTGATGGAAGATCATGCTCAGGGGGACTACCCCCTGCAAGACCACGAGGGTGACATGGAGCCCGGCCTGAAAGGTTAGTGCACAGCCCTGCCCTGCCTAGGGGGCCAGGCACCCTGGGGGTCACAGCCAACCCTATCGCTTTGGAAAGAGCTGGCAGGAAGGGCTTGCGTCCTGATTTTTAAAGGAGTTTTAACTACTTTATTATTTCAGATTATCCGTAGATTTGAAACCTCACTCATTTGAATGAGCCAACAGAACTCAAAATGTGAGGCTATTTGAAAATCTGCCTTTGCAAAGGAGAGTTTGCCACAATGCATGAATGTATTGTGACAAAGACTGCAGGGGGCTTGTCAGTCTAATTAATACAACGGCAATCTGTTGAGTCTTTAGCCACATCCATGAACCTATAAATCAGCAGAATTCATTAGCATGCAAAATACATAACTTTAGGGCCTTTCCTGGTGGTCCAGTGGCTAAAACTCCTTGCTCCCAGTGCAGAGGGCCTGAGTTTGATCCCTGGTCAGGGAACTAGATCCCACACGCACAACTAAGACCTGGCACAGCCAAATAAATAAATAAAAATAAATATATATATATTTTAAAATGCATGGCTTTATACATTTTTTTTTCTCTTCCTTAATAGGCCTGTAAGGTCCCTGTTTGGCCAGAGTTGATTAGCTCTGGGTTTCCTATTGTTGAACCTATAGTACTAAACCACATCAACTTCTAAATGTTCTATAATATAGCCCTTTGGCTAAACTGGCTTGGCCTCTTCTCTGCCTCTCATCCCCACCTAGTTCGGGGAGCCCTGTGGGGCACACAGAGCCCTCTTTCCAGCTCTGAATGCCAATCCCCATGTTGGTGCCAGGAGCAGCAGGCTGGCCCATGGAGCATGGGCTGTGCTGCAAGGAACCCTTCTCCCCACAGTGTTCCCGGTGGCCAGTGCTGCCTGGAGCAGCCCTTAGAGCAGGGTAAGAAAGACTAGGTCCCTGTCCTCCAAACCCATTTCTAAGGAGACAAAATGGCTACTTTTCTCTTTAAATGCTGCAAGTAATAAAAACACTTTGCAGCCTGGGGTGTAGGGCGGTGGATGGAAGTGGTGGAGTCCCAAGTCGGGAGGGAACCTCTTCCGGGTACATTCATCGGAGAAGGGTCCCTGGAAGAGGCAGGGTCACCAGGAGGAGCCCTGGGTTGGGGAAGCATGCAGAGCTATCATTCCCACCTTGGAGATGTTTCAGGACTCACTGGGGACCCTTGTTTCAAAGGCTAACTGCTCTTCCTGTTTAAGCAGAGAACACACTGGAGGCAGAGCTTGGGAATCAGACAAAAGGGCTCCAGGTTGGGGGAGGTGAGGGAAGGCATGGACTGTCCTGGGAGCTCAGAGGCTGCCCTCTGGCCTTCTTGGGAGCCCCCAGCCTGAAGCTCTGGGTGAGGGGTGTGGGGGGCGGGGGAAATGCCTGCTCCACCTAGTGGTGCCATTTGGCCCAAACCTCCCTTCCCGGTGTCAGGAACCAAATGGTGGCAAGAATTACTTTCTGACCTCTCCCGGGCCGCAGCCTGACTCAGGCCAGAGCTGCTACTTTTCAGCTCCCCGTGGAGGGTGGGGGGCGGCTGGGCCCTGGGATCTCCCTCGGCTGAGGACCTGAGCCCACTGTCTCTCAGTTTGCCTCTTCCGCCTCATTAGCAGCATTGCTGCTTTCACTTTCAAGTGTCCTGATTTGGGTGGAAAGACTTACGGGGCTTCCTGGGTGGCTCAGTGGTAAAGGATCTGCCTGTCAGTGCAGGAGACACGGGTTCGATCCCTGAGCAGGAAGATCCCCTGGAGGAGGAAATGGCAACCCACTCCAGCATTCTTGCCTGGGGGAATCCCACGGACAGAGGAGCCTGGCGGGCTGCAGTCCATGGGGTCGCCAAGAGTCGATCACGACTGGGCACAAGCACGAGCCCCCTGCTTATAATGGGACTTGCTTAAAAGGACGATTCAGACATTTTTGTGGAACTCTAAACAGCTGGCAAAGGGCTTTGGCCAACAACGTCTCATGCACTGCTCACAGTAACCAGTGAGGATGGAGGTTACCTTCCCTAGTTTACAGATGACAGTTTCCTCTCTGAGGTCACGGGGCTAGCATAGCCTTCCATTCTACATCAGCTGTTTCTGCCTCTGGTCACTCTCGGCCAAGTCCCCCTGGACTTCACTCACTGAAGTCTTCATGTGTGCTAAGTCGCCTGCAGTCGTGTCCAGTTCTTTGCGATCCCATGGGCTGTAATCCACCAGTCCTCTATCCATGGAGTTCTCCAGGCAAGAATACAGGAGTGGGTTACCATTTCCTTCTCCAGGGAGTCTTCCTGACCCAAGGACCGAACTTGTGTCTCTTACATCTCCTGCATCAGCAGGCGGGTTCTTTACCCCTAGCATGGGAGAGCATCCAACTTAGGATCCTAACATATTGAATTCTGCCCCAAGTGAATTAATTGTGCCAGTGAAAAATGATGCTCTGTTTAGGGTGACCTGGTTTAAAAATTAAGTTTAAAAATATATATCATGTTGAAACAAATGTACCATAATAATGTAGGATGTTAAGGGAAACTGGCAATGGGGTATCCTCTGTTCTATCTTTGCAATTTTCTGTAAATCTAATAATTCAATTTATAAAGTAAGAACAAGGTTACCAAGTTATTTTGTGCCTTAGAGGTGCTTAAAGTACAGTTGCTGAAATTCCTCAGTTGACACAAAATGTCATTGTAAGTTCTATGCTAAAACAGATATGTGTGTAAATATAATATATATATATATATGCAGATTTTAAGTTGCTAACCTTTTTGTCACTGCTGTGAAAGTGTTTGAAGATAGTTTAAACAAACTTACTCAAACAATATACTTGCCAAGAAAGCAAGTGATACCTAAGAGATTTTCAGACTTCTCCTCAAATTTGTTCTTGCTACTAAGGATTTAGAATGAATTATTTTTATATGGAGAGTGAAAGGTGTGACTTGACAGAAGGTGTCACTTTACAAGCAACAATTCAGATAGGTGACAGAGACTTTTTTGAATAATGACAAGAAACCACATGTAAAATACTAGGACAGAGAGCATCTGAGTAGATGCTAAAAGTTGGAATAGGATGAGATGGAGCCAAAGAGAGCTGCAAAGTGGGCGAAAGTTGGTTAACTGATAAAATAGTGCACCCGTGTGAATTAAAAGGTGTTAATGAGTACCTTGTTAGACCTTCCAACTAAGACAGTCAGGAGAGGCCTCTTCCACCTTTCCTCCCTCCATCCAAAAAGTTTAACATGGATAATCCGGATGATCACAGTGGCAGGCTGGGGATGGACTGGGAGAGGGGTGTTTGGGGGGCAAGTGCTTGAGGCACCATCACACCCATAAGCTCCTGTGCTTTGGCAGTCGAGGCTGGTGGGTAATAAGACCCAGCAGACAAAACCAAAAGTGCCATGAGATACCACTTCATAGTTACTAAGATGGCTATAATTTAAAAAATGGAAAATGACAAGTGTTGGTGAGGATGTGGAGAAATTGGACCTCTTGTATATTGCACGTGGGAGTGTAAAATGATGCCGCAGCTGTGGCAAACAGTTGGGTGGTTTTCTAAAAAATTGCACGTAGGACTACCACACAATCCAGCAATTTCACTCCTAAGGATATATGCAAAAGGATCAAAACAAGGAAATAGAACAGATATTTGTACACCATTGTTCATAGCAGCATTATTCAAAATAGCCAAAAGGCTGGAACAATCCAAGTGTCCATCAACAGATGTACGGATAAGCAAAAGATGGTATATACATATGATGGAAAGAAATGCCACTGTGATAGATGCTACATGGGCAGATCCTGAGAATGTTATGCTTTGTGAAATAAGCCAGATGTAAAAGGACAAATGGTGTACAGTTTTATAGGGTATCTAGAAGAGGCAAATTCACAGAGACAAAAAGCAGATAGAGGCTGCCAGGGGTTGGGAAGGAGGGAGAGAGAGTTATTGCTTAATAGGTACAGAGTTTTGTTGGGGAAGATGAAAAAGTTTTAGATACAGAGAGTGGTGATGGTTACACAGCATGGTGAATGTATTTAAAGCCACTGAACTGTGGTTAAAGTGATAGGTGTGAAGTTGTGATTTTATACCAGTAAAAGAATCTCAGCTCACACACACACACAAAGGCCCAGCAGACAGTCTGCGTGGTGATTCCTTACCATGTGTCCAAAGCCTGCTTGAGGCAGTTTGCAGGTTTTCCCAAGCTTCAGGACCGGAAGCTTCTTTAGAATCAGTCCTTCTTTGGCTGGGTCAGTACAACCAGGGTGGGCGTCCGGGGATGGTGTTCCAGCAGATGGTTCGAGGTGTCTGACCCCAAAGTGTGCTGGACCGCCACTTGCCTCTTTTTACCTCTGGGGTCTGCCTCGTGCAGAGCCGATTCCCTGTCCTCTACTCCAGGGCTCCCACCCCACCCCCTCCCCTGCCAGGCAGTGTGGGTTTTGCTGAGTCCGTCAGAGGTCCCCTGGCTTTGGATTCTGGTCGGGCAGTTTTCCCTTAAATAATGACTGACATTTCAGGTATAACTCACGGTTTGTTGGGCAGGACTGGGAGACACAGCCCAATGTCCGGTTAGAAGTAGGTCCTGTGTCTGCCCTGAGCTAATTTCTCTGCAGAGGAAGCAGTTCGATTTCTGAGTGTTTTCCCAGGTGTTTACTTGTCATGAATTCATGGCAATGATCTCCCGTGAACCTCTCCAGCAAGGAAAGACAAAGCCCCAAGTTTACTTGTGGCTTAGCTCTCTGGTGTCCGCTGCCCATTTGTCAATGTCAGAGCCTTTGCCTCAGTTGGAACCACAAGCTAATTAAAAGGCAGTTTCTCTTCTTGCCCCAGAACAGGTAAACATCATGTGCCTCTTTCCTGATGACCCTGGTGTGGGGGCCCAGTTGTGGGGTGGGGGTGGGGTTGGTCCCCTTCTTGGTTTTATCACGAGACCACAGTCCATCCATCTGCGGTCCATACTGGGTGATTTCAGCTCCAAAAGACACTGTCCCCCAGTTCCTCTGAGGTCGAAATTGGGGTGGAGGGAGGCAGCCATTCTGAGGGGTTCATTGTGTATGTTCCAGAGTCTCCCCTGCAGACCCCGGCCGATGATGGATCTGAGGAACCAGGCTCTGAAACCTCTGATGCTAAGAGCACTCCGACGGCGGAAGGTGGGGC
Source organism: Capricornis sumatraensis (assembly GCF_032405125.1). Classification (NCBI taxonomy): domain Eukaryota; kingdom Metazoa; phylum Chordata; class Mammalia; order Artiodactyla; family Bovidae; genus Capricornis; species Capricornis sumatraensis. The sequence continues at coordinate 96,083,984 of NC_091076.1, forward strand.
CCCCCTCCTCTTACAGCTTCATTCGAACAGCTCCTTCCATGCTCCAACCTGCGCTTAGCCATGCTTTGAGCTCATACATGCCAGCTCATACGTGCCACCCTTCCTGTCTGCACTTGCTGCTGCCCCTGGCTGAGAGATATGCCCGCTCAGTGCTTTGCTGATGGGGCTTGGGCCTCAAGTGTTGTGGGAGCCATGCTCTGTCTTCATGCCTTGCTTGCTAGTGCCAGGGATGAGCAGCTTCGTCATGTGTGAGCTTCGAGACAGCCACACTTGAACAGGCTGGGATCTGTGGCCGAGCAGGGCCTGATCTCAGCTCCACAAAGCCCCTGCTGCTTGTCCATTGTCCTCTCCACACTTCTCCCATGAGCCACCAGGTCCCCGAGCAGTGGTTTGGTTCAGGAAAGGGCAGGTCAGTGCACATCTCCAAGCTCACACTTTGGGACTGCTCTTGGTTTAGTATCCTTCAGTTCTTGAGCTGGGCCTGGGCCTCTGGACTTTGGCCATGGTGTTAGCTCCAGCCCATCTTTTCTAATCTGTCCTCTGTAGACATTTGGTATCTAGGTTATTATTATAAAGCTTCTGATGTATTTCCTGAGGTGTTGCTTGGACCATCTTCTCTTGCTTCCCATCCATATCAGTCAAGACTATGTTTGAGGAATTTCCCTGGTGGTCCAGCTATAAAAATTCTGCCTGCCAGTGCAGGGGACGTGGGTTCGATCCCTTGTCCAGGAAGATCCCATGCAGGACAACTAAGCCTGTGTGCTGCAAGTACTGAAGCCCCCATGCTTCAGGGCCCATGAGCCGCAACAAGAGAAGTTACCATAATGAGAGGCCCATGCATTGCAATTAGAGGGTAGCCCTGGCTCACAGCAATTAGAAGAAGCCCTCATGCATCAAGGAAGACCCAGCACAGCCAAAGGAAAAAAAAAGACTGTTTGATCACAGGTAGCAGAAAACCCAACTAACTGTGGCATGTATATGAAGAGGTTTATTTGTCTCACATAATAAAACATCTGGACTCAAGTAGCAGCTCCTCATGTCATCAGTGCTCTTCTCTCTTTATCTTCTGCCTTTTTTAATGGCTGAATTATTGCCTCACCGTTATAGAATGACTGCTGCACCTCCAGGCATCACATCTACCTTCAAAACAAGGAGAAAGTAGCAAAGCAAAGTGACTGAAAGAGCCCGGAAACCAAACATGTTCCCTTTTTATTAGGAAAGAAAGAGTTTTTCTACATGCCCCACCTGACCAACTTCCATTTATGTCTCATTGGCTGGAACTGGGTTTTCTGATGCCCTCTGGCTGTAAGGGAAGCTAAAACATTGAGTATTGTGCCTTTCAGCTTCCTTCGTAGGAAAAATCAAGGAAGAGCAGCATTGAGAATGGGTTTTGAGTAACTAGTCTACAGAGTATACCCCTCCATCTCTCCATCCTCTCCAAGGTTCTAGCTGCAGCACTTCCCTGGGCCCTGCCCATGACTTTGGTGAGAATCTGGCCCCAGCATCTCCCCAGGTGTCCACCTTTAGATGAATTCAGAAAGTGGCTGTCAAATTCCCCTCCCCGCCACCTCCAAGGTTCTCAGCCTACTAGTGAAGAGAAAACCACATCAAATGCTCCTTGCTCTCCTTCTTGGAGCCAAGTGATGCAAGACATAGCCTGCTGATCCTGTTCAGACAGTTTTACAGGTTTCCTGGTGCCCTGAGAAAGCCTTGAAGCACTCATGCCAGATTTTAGGCCAGCCTTCCAAATCTACTTTATTCTGGAAGAATCTTCCTACCACGTCTTGCTACATTCTGGACCCTGTCCGTGTAAGGGTCCCAAGAGCTTCAGCTCTCATGGCTTGGGGAATGGCAGGGAGCTGCTGGGGTAGAGCTCTGCCAGGCTGCTCCCGAGACAACCACAATAAAAATGACTCCAATTGACGAACCTGACTCAGGCTCTTGGAAAGCGTTTAAAGCTGACACCTCCTCCTGTTTGCCCAGAATGGTTTGGTAGTATGCCAGTGCATTTGCTCGGGGAGGAATGCCAATCTGGAAGTGTTCACCTTGATGAGAGACCGACAGCAACTCCTGGTGGTGAATCTTTCCCTCTGGCCTTTGCTCTGGAGGTGGATCCATCTGTCAGCCTGTAGTCAAGCACCTGACCTCAGACAGAGCCGGCCTGTTCATTGCTACCCAGAGGTGTCTGTGCTTTATAACCAAGGGTCATGGGCTCCAGGAGACAGGGGAATTAATGTTGTTGCTCAGTCGCTCAGTTGTGTCTGACTCTCTGGGACCCCACGGACTGCAGCACGCCAGGCTTCCCTGTCCTTCATCTCCTAGAGCTTGCTCAAACTCATGGCCATTGAGTCGGTGATGCCATCCAACCATCTCATCCTTCTCCTCTTGCCTTCAATCTTTCCCAGCATCAGAGTCTTTTCTAATGAGTCGACTCTTTACATCAGGTGGACAAAGTATTGGAGTTTCAGTTTCAGCATAAGTCTTTCCAATGAATATTCAGGGTTGATTTCCTTTAAGATGGACTGGTTTGATCTCCTTGCTATCCAAAGGACTCTCAAGAGTCTTCTCCAACATCAACAGTTCCAAAGCATCAGTTCTTCGGTGCTCAGCCTTCTTTACGGTCCAACTCTCACATCCATACTGGGGGATTAGAACTGGAAGAAAACTTGGAGGTCAAGACACCTCCCATTTTGCAGATGAGGAAACTGAGACCCTAAGAGGACAAAGGACTTGCCCAAAGCCGGTCTCCCAGCAGAACCGTAGCCTCCAGCCCTGACTGCAGAGTTTGCCTTCTCCTGTTCTGCACTGCTGTAAGGATCAAACATCTGTGACCAGTCACCTGATTTTCAACGTTTCTTCCTAAAAATTACTGGCTACCATCCCCAGCAGTCCCTTTTACTGCAGTGTTTAGAGGGGGACTGTTCTGGCTTTCCTGGTAGAGGGCCCAGTAGTCTCATAAGCGGTTGCCTCTTGGACAGAGTATTCATGTTTTCCTGGGGAGATTTCAACCAGGAGCACGCCTCTGGGCCCTGCTTTGTGGGGTTGCTTTTTTGCATGCAGCTGAGTCCCCGTCCTGCCTCCCCATTCCTGCACCTTTGCATCCCCAAAGAGCGCAAGGTGAGGGGCGTGGCATGGCCCATCCCAGCCCCTAAGGTGGTTTCCACTCTTGGTGGTTTCCAGACGCGACAGCACCCTTAGTGGATGAGGGAGCCCCTGGCGAGCAGGCGGCCGCTCAGGCCCCCACGGAGATCCCAGAAGGAACCACAGGTGAGGGTGACTCCCGGGGCTGGGTGCCGGGCTCCCCAGCTGTAGGATGGGAGCACGTGGGGTTCTGCCCATCTCCAAATGAGGTGGGAATGCAGGTGGATGCCAGCCTCCCGAAATCTCGGGTTGTTCTGAGCTTGATGCCCTGTTGCCTCCATGGCTGCCTGCCCATCTCCTGGAGGAGAGAGAACCTTCTGGATTCCTTCCAGCCGCTCCTCTCCTTGTCTTAGCTCCAGAGAGTTCTTGGCGGCAGGCTGGCGGCCGAGGTCAGTCCACGGTCCTGCTGGGACTCTGCCCAGCGACAGGATCACTTCCTAGGGGGTAAACAGCTCCCTGGGGGGAGCACCTGAGTGTGTCACAGCATCCGGATGGCCCACCCACATCTGTGGAGGATTGTAACTGGATAACCCCCCAGGAACTCAGTGATGCACTCTAGCATCCAATTTTAGGACGATCTTTTCAAACATATCAGCATAGAACAGACGTGATGAGACTGTCCTGTCAACATTGATGATGGGGAGCAGCCCAGATGGGGCACTGACCAGAAATAGCACTGAACTCGGGACCGCCAGAGTCACCGTGAGCTGCCCGGGCCCTTAGGAAACAACGGGCAGAGCCCGGAGCTCTGGCTGTCACTTCCTTCACATCCACCTCCCTGGGCTAGGCATGACTGCAGCCACTGGCTTGGCGATGGGGATGGTGCTCAGCAAGAAATGCAGGACGAGCTCTGGATGGTGTTTCAGCAGCAGTGGAGAGTGGGGAAATGTCCCCAGCAGGAGTTCTTTTCCTTTCTGAAGGTGGGGCTCAATGGCAGCCATTTGGGAAGTCTGCAGCTTGTCCCCAGCCGTGTGGGTTAAGGATGCCAGGTAGGGGCCAAGCAGCGCCACCCACTCCTCCGAGTAGTCTCCGCTCTGCAAGCTGCTCTCCAGAGATGAATGGAAGGGGATGTTCTGGATACTGACAGGCTTCATCCTTGACAGTGACGGTCGATTGAAGGCCATGGAACCAGCGACTCATGGGATGGGATCACGAGTAGCTTGACTTTTGTCTCTCGCTGTCCCTTTATAACTTTTCAGTGGGCGAAGCTCTTCTGCCTGGGACAAAAACTCTAGGGAACTCTTGACTTTGCATGACTCCTGGGTTATCAAGTGTTTTAGTCTCCACCGACACACAACTCAGCCTGCAAATGCTGATGAGAATGTGCAGTCTGGGACTTCCCTGGTGATCCAGAGGCTAAGAAACGCCCCTGCCAGTGCAGGGGATACGTTCGACCCCTGGTCTGGGAAGAGTCCCACGTGCCTTGGAGCAACTAAGCGCATGCCCTGAGCCTGATCTAGAGCCGCAACTACTGAGCCCGTGCTCTGCAGCAAGAGAAGCCACCACAACGAGAAGCCCAAGCACCACAATTAGACAGTAGCCCCCTGCCCCTCGCCACAGCTAGAGAAAACCTGCATACAGCAACGAAGACCCAGAGCAGCCAAAAAATAATCAGGTAGTTTCTATGAAAGCAATGTCCAGTCAGGGTAACACTCAAAGCTGCATGTCCTCCTCTCTGGGACTGGAGAGGGGCAAGAACTGGGAGAGGGGCCGGGAAGTTATTCCTGCACTGGGGCTGCTGTGAGCTGGCTCCTTGCAGTTTCTGCAGATGTTGTAAGTCGAGTCTTCCCCTGTGGGTTTTTTTAATTCTTCCAGATACCCCCCTTCCTTGCCATCCCCATCGTCTTCCTGAAGTTCCCTCCCTCTGCTCTCGATTCCAACAGAAATTCCTCTCTCTTGGGTCCCTTGGGGTCTGAAGATCTGTCTCTTCTCTCCTCTTCCAAGGTTGGCTTGCTCACATCGGTGGCCCAGCCGGACATGGCCTGAGGCGCCCCTTCCACTGTGGCTCCCCTGTGCCCACCACAGGTCCACGGGGGACATGGGCTTTCCTTGCCTGAACAAACTACGCATATGGAGACAGCTCCCAGGCTTTGCTCCACCACCAAGGCAGGGCCAGCCTGCCTGTCTGCTTTGAGTTTTCCCAGGTGGAGTTCTGACAGCCCTCCACCATGTTCCTAACCCTAGGGGACACACACCACCTGTCTCCACCTGGTGCCTTGAAACCCTTTCAGTGGGACTGAGATGGGAGGCGGACAGGTAGCCATCACCCCACCCGCCCTAAGCTGCTCTCTCTAAAGAAATCCTTCTTTAAATTCTCTCCCCCTCCACCCTTTTACATCCTGAATGAAGTGGGAGGTTTTAGAGTTGAGGGGACATTCATTCTGCTGGTGGCTTTAACAATATGTACCTTTGTTTCAAGCCTCCCTGTTGGCTCAGATGGTAAAGAAAACGCCTGCAATGTGGGAGACCCAGGTTCAGTCCCTGGGTTGGGAGGATCCCCTGGAGAAGGGAATGGTTACCCACTCTAGTATTCTTGCCTGGAGAATTCCATGGACAGAAGAGCCTGGTGGGTTATAGTCTATGGGGTCGCAAAGAGTCAGACACGACTGAGCGACTAACATGCCTTAGTCAAGCACCTCACTTGGGCACATGTCTCTGTTGTATCTTGGTTCTTCTGTGAAACTTCCCATTCGAGGCCCCTTTGGGACTGCAGTGTGGCCATCCCCCTGCAGGTGTCCCTGCCTTGCAGGGTGAGCGTGGAGCCATCTTGGGGCTCCAGGGAGGCAGAGAAGCCATATAGGCTGGTGATGGCCCAACCACTGGCTCACACCCTCCCTCTCTCTGGCTTCTCTGAGCATCTCTCTTACTGGGATCAAGGGGTGTCAGAGATACCAGCAGCCTGCAGTTTCTAATTTGCATCAGGACCAGGGTATCACGACACCGCGTTGGTGTGTGAAAGCGATGGGCTTCCCAGAGTCACAGCAGTGATGTCATCGGCACACCGCCTGGTGTCCTGTCTTAGGGACTCCATGCCATGTAGCTGGATTTGCTGATTCGCTGTCTCTCTGGGCCTTTCTTCTGCAACCTTGTCAGAAACTCAGACCAAACCTAAGCTTGGAGCAGTGCTTCCCTGGCAGACATCTTTTGTCAAGTGACATGGAGCTACCACTGTTAGACCTCATGGGCTGTACAGCATCAGCGTGCAGGGCTTGCAGAGGGGTTCCTGCCTAGGAACTGCCACTGGGGAAGCTGCCCGAGCCCACTGCCAGCCCCCTGCCCCTCGCCGCAGCAGCCGTGAGCCCGCCGGTGGGCTGGGGATCTTATCGGGCCGCCCTACCTCTGTCCAGCGACCCAGAGAGTCTTCCCTTTGCCTCCTCCATATTCTCCGTGGTGGGGCTGCGTGGCACCTGGGGCTAACTTGGCGTTTCTGATTTAGCTGTAGAGACTGAGTCATCGCAGGTCTGGGAGGAAAAAGCTGGTGGCCCCGCCAGCCACTGGTGGGCATTTCTCAGGCTGGTGGCCTCCCTGTCCCTGTCCATCAGGGCATGCTGGCTCTCCTGGGTTGTGGGGTCACACCCATGTCAGTGTGTGGCCAACTTGCCTTAGAGGGTCTTTCTTCTGGACACTCATACCCTTTGTCCTGCAGTGATATCGCCATTTCTTCCTGATGCAGAAATTGGCGTTCTGTGAAAGCTTACCAACTTTAGTACCATTGATGACGTGATCAGGAGTTTGTCTCAGTCTTTTTTTGTTCGGGAGGGACAGTGGGCTCCCTAAGTGGGAGACCAAGATACCCCAAAAACTGCTCACGGACACTACCACCCCCCTTCAATCAGATGGCACTTATTCTTAGCAGGCAGTTGAAGGAGTTTGCCCATAGTTTGGAGGAAAGAAACTGAACCTCTACGGGGCTCCTACCATGTACCAGACACTTTGCTGAACGCATGCACACAATTTCATATGAACCTTCATTGCTCTCCTACAAAACAGGCTGGTATTAGCACTTTGGGGTTCTAGAGTTGGAAACTAAAGGTCAGAGAGGCTAAGTAACGGTGGCACCTGAGCCTGAACCCCAGCCGGACTCCACAGCCCACACACCTAGTCCTTCCTGCACCTTCGGCTCCCCCAGGAGCGCTGGCGGGGCTGGGAGGGTGGCCTCCACCAGGACACAGCTCCACAGCAGTGCCTGAGCAACAGCGTGCTTCTCCGCCCTCACCTGTCCTGTGTCTTTATCGAGCGGGGACTGAGGACCCAGGGCCCACTTTCCTACCGGACTGTGTTGCCTGAAGGTGTGTGGGCATTGGTGGGGGGCGGTGTTTAGTGGACTGTTTTCATCCACGTCCCCAGCAGTCATGTTTGCAGAACGAGCCAGAGGTACAGCACTTCAGAAACCTATTGGGAGGGGCAGGGAGCTCTGTTTCTAGCAAACAATAACCGTGCCTGCTTTTTATCCTCTTCATTTGCTGACACACAAACCAGCTGAAGAAGCAGGCATTGGCGACACGTCCAACCTGGAAGACCAAGCTGCTGGACACGTGACCCAAGGTCAGTGGGCTAGTACTGCCTGCCACACATCACGTGGGGGGTTGGGAAGAGGGGGTGGCAACACTCAAATGGACCGTGCCCTGAGAAGAGAATTTAGACCTGCGCCTGAATTCCAGGGTCCAGATCTTTAGGAGCTGGTTTTTCATTGAAGCTGGGCTATTCAGGTAGAGAAAGAGCTTTAGCTCTTTCTAGTCATTTCTGAGTCATTTCTGAGTCCTTCCCAGTGTGTGTGTTGTTCTGAAAGAAGCTGGCCTTGCCCAGCTTAGGAACTCGAGAATCAGTGACCAACAGAAACACAAATGTGTCTGATGAGTGATTCTCTCTGTAGGCGGCCCTCTGGCCCATCCCAGGAGCAAAGCCTCAACTCTATCGCCACCAAACTATTTCTTCTGTGCAGCCTTCAAATTTTATTGTGGTTTTCTTCTCAGGGACCAAAATTACTGTGGCCAAGGAAAACAGCTTCGTATAATCACTGAGCATGAATGTTTTTAAGAATTTAAATTGTAAATCCTAGAGATTCCTTATCTTTGGAGATGGAGACCTCCAATACAACCCAGCTGAATTTTGTTCTCTGTCATTGGCTGCATAAATGAACTTGAGAGTCTGCTGTATAATGTGGACGCTTTTAGACTGGAAGAGAGCCGAGAAGTCACTGGTCTTTTCCCCACAAGGTGGTTTGGGATTTGTTCAGTGTTTACTGCTGCCACTGGGCCATCTGCCTTTAGGGAGACTCCGGGCCCTGAAGAAATGTCTCCTTGAGGGTGCTTTGAAGCCTAACTACACATTTCTGTGACTCCCAGGGTTTCCTGCCCCATAGTGTGCTAGTGTTTCTCATCTCACACAGCATGGAAAGACGTGTTTTCATTCTTAGGCTTACAAAGAGCTTCAGAAAAATAGTAGAAGCGATAATCATTATAAATGGGGAATCTCAGTCTATGTGTTAAATAGAATCTTGCCTGCTATTTCTTTTAGGTCATTATTTCTAGCTTTTAGGTAAAATGAGAGGTTTTTATAACCTCTGAAAATGACCATCTATTTCCATAAAAAGAAGTGAGTTTGAGTTTTTCTTACAAATTTTTATTGTAGGCTGTGTCTCCATGTCCCTGAAACATATTCCGTGGAACAAAAAGATCAGGCAAATCGCTTTCCTAGAAATCTTACTTTGGGGCTAACTGAATTTTTAACTTTCCCAGCACTGGCTTAGTATCATAGAGCTATAGAGACGAACACCAGGTAGCATCTGCGATGGAACGCTGGCACCTAATCTGCAAACATGTGGAGGTTTCTACCTCTGTGCTGCCCAGGCCAGTGTTTAATGTCTCATCTGGAGCTGCTGATCCAAATGGCCAAGCCCAGCTCCCTCCAGTGGGGCCTCGGGAAATCCAGACACCCTGGCAATCCACAAACATATCTCATTGTCGCAGACCTGCAGTCTGTTTTGTGCTGAAGCAATCAGATTTGGAAAGAACCATGTACCTAGAAGCACAGTTCTCTCTTCCTTGTTTTCCTGCAGCAGAAGGAATATCTCTGGCAGCCTGTGTCCATGAAGGACTAAGTGAGCAAAGATGTTTCAGGATGGAGCTGCGAGGGGCCGAGAGGAGCAGGGTGTAGGGAGGGCCCTGCCCACCACACCTTGCTCACGCCAGGAGTGGACCTTTCTTCCAGGAGTGTCACCAGGACCAGGCCTCCCGGGGAGTGTGGGGACATGATTCATCTGCACTCCTGAGGTCACCCAACTGTGTTTCTCCAAATATTGATTGCCTTGGACCCACCCCCGGTGATCACTGCCTTTAGTCTTGGCTTGAAAAATACTGCTTATTTTTCATGATATCCAGAAGATAGTATGAAAAAACCCCAATGAACTTTTTGGCAACTCAGTAGTTACTGAGCACTTTTCAGTCTCCTGGGAGCTGAATAGAATGTTCTCCCAGCCCCGCTCCTTCCTCCAGTGAGAGTAATAGCATGATGGCAGGTTCCTCACACACATGCACACACACACACACATACACACACACACACATGCTGTACTATCCTGTACTGATAACTTTTCAGGGTATGTTTAATACGCAGGTTTGGGGCCCTGGTCTCTTTTTCAGTGAGGGTCTTTTAAAGCCCTGCGGTGTAACAGTAACATCCACATCACAAGCCATTTCTAGGGAGCTCTGGGAGGAAAGATTTTTCCAGAAAGTGCTGGAGACCTGGCCTGATGAGAGGTGTAGGGACCAGCAGCTGCTGCCACTTCGGGTCTGTTGAGCGGTGGGTTGGGAAGGAGCTGGGGTGAGGAGGCTCAGGTTGCCTCCTGACAGCTGGTTTCTTGCATCTCTGTCATTGCTCTGTTCATCCCCAAGACTCACCAAGGGCCCCAGAGAGTCTCCTGCAGACCCCTCGGAAGGCAGAAGTCAGCTCGTTTCCCTGATGACATCATGCGTAGATCTGGCCATATGGCAGGCTCTGGGGCTATGCTCGGAACACAAGATAACTGAGACCATGAACTCACAGCCCCAGCGTAGGGGTGGGAGCTGAGAGAGCTGGCCTTTTGATAAGGGGCTGCCGGGCAGCTCCATAGACTCTCAATAGAGTTGGGACCAGAGGGACCATCATGTGTTAGCCATGTGTGTGGACCCCTGTGTTCTCCTACCTCCCGCCCCTCCCCTCATCCAGTCTCTTTCTCTTCCAAGACCCTCAATCCTTTGGAGTTCCAGGGTTTATTTAGAGGAGAGCTGCAAAGTTGTCCTGGAACTAGGTAGGATGTTTGAAGAGTTGGGAGTTAGAAAAAATAAAGGATATTAGGAGAACCAACAGAAAAAAATCTCCTGTCCTCAATACACAGATATTTTAAGGAGGGATTCATGTGAATGTGGGGCTTCCCTGGTGGCTCAGATGGTAAATAATCTGCCTGCAATGCAGGAGACCCAGGTTTGATCCCTGAGTCAGGAAGATCCCTTGGAGAAGGAAATGGCTACCCATTCCAGTGTTCTTGTTTGGAGAATTCCATGGACAGAGGAGACTGGTGGGCTACAGTCCATGGGGTCACAAAAAGTCAGACACGACTGAGGGACTAACACTTCACACGCATGCGGCATGAATGAAGCAGAAAAAGGGGAAGTGTGCCTCCACCCACTGGGCTGGCACGCGGGAGGTGGTGTGACAGGGGTGACACTGGGCTGGCACGCGGGAGGTGGTGTGACAGGGGTGACACTGGGCTGGCACGCGGGAGGTGGTGTGACAGGGGTGACACTGGGCTGGCACGCGGGAGGTGGTGTGACAGGGGTGAAGCAGCGGCCCCGCAGGGCTGGCCACGTCTGTGCCGTGCAGACCACCTTAACTGCCACGGTGGTCGCCTCACCTCGTGCAGAAGGCTGTTCATAATCCGCAATCTGGACAAACCTGGACCGTGTTTCTGTTTGTAGAGGTCTCTTGGCAGGTCAGTTAGTAAAGACTGAGCCCCAGTTATGATGCATTTGGGGTTTTCCAAATCTATCAGGGTGGGTTTATTGGGCAAAAGGGGGGCCAGAGAGAGGAGAGGAAAGGAGACCCTCCCTGCACCCCATCCAGGTCCCAGCTAGAGGCCAGAGTCTTCAGGAGGCTCACAGTCCCTGGAGAGGAGGACAAGTTTCTGCTGCTGGTGGAGTTAGCCTAAGGCAGCCCTGGATAGGGCAGGATGCTTGGAGCCCAGCCAGACCCAACATAGGCAGAGGACTACCACCAGCATTAGACGGGGTCTTGGTCTAAGCTCCCCCTTTACAGATAAGAAAACTGAGGCTCAAAGACAGGAGGTGCTTACCCACGGTGACCCAGCTAATTGTTGGCAGATTGACCAAGAGCCATTTCATTCTGAGCAAAGAAAAGCAACACGGGTGAGCTCAGAGGATGGGCTCCTTTTCCTTTGTTAGGTGGGCTTGAGATGCTGTTTAAACATCCTTTTTTTTCTTTCAAATGTATGTCCCTCTCTTAAAATACTTAACTTGCTCTTGCTAACCTTTTACTGCTGCTGCCTCTTCAAACCCAGAGGAGAGGAGAGTTCCGGGTCAGCAGAGGGAAGCATCTGAGAGGCCTCTGGCCCATGGGCTTAGCTCTCAGGTCCAGCTTGCACATGGCCAAGAAGCTTCTGGGGTCTCCGAGCTGCCTCTTGGGGAGAAAGAGCCCGAAGCTCCCGTCCTGGAGACCTCTCGCCCTTCCCAGCATCACTCCATCTGCCAAGCGCCTCCTCCACCAGGAGGCCCTCAGGAACCCCACTGGGAGTGGGGACTAAAACCAGGGCAGCGGGCTGAGGAGGGCCTGGCCTTTCCGAAGCCCCCCTCCCCTGGACATCAGCAGACAAAGCCTGGGAGTTCCAAGGTTGTCCAGGAAAGCTTCCTCTGGGAGCTGGGCCACCATGGAGGTGAGGCTGTGGAGCCGGGGACCTCAGGGCTGACCCGCCAGCACGCATATGACATGCTTGGGGCCCCCATTCTGCTCGCAGGCTCCAGAGAGGCCACACGCCAGTCTTCAGGGACAGAACCTAAGGTTGCAGAGGGCAGCCGCCACGGCTCCGAGCCGCCAGAGTGCCGGCTTTGGGGAGGCCTGCCCCAGGAGGGGCTGCCTCTGAAGGGGGCACAGAGCAAAGAAAGGCAGGGAGGTAAGGAGGTGGATGAAGACCGGGACATTGATGAGTCCTCGCCCCAGGACTCCCCGCCCTCCCCGATCTCCCCGACCCGAGGCGGGCCAGCCCCGCAGGCAGTTTCTGGAGAAGCTCCTGGAACCCCAGGGTCCCCAGCCGGGGGTGCCATCCCGCTTCCTGTCGATTTCCTCTCTAAAGCGTCTGCAGAGACCCGGGTCCCAGAGCCCGACGGGCCCTGCGAGGGGCCCCCAGGAGAAGGGCACGACGGGTCCCCCGAGTTCACATTCCACATGGAAATCACAGCCAACCTGCAGAAGGAGCAGGGACCCCCCTCGGAGGTGGATTTGGAAGGGACTGCACTTCCCGGGGCCCCTGGAGAGGAGCAAGAGCCCCGGAGCCCCTCTGAGGGCGAGGACGCAAAAAAGACTGATCTTCCAGAACCTTCTGGAAAGCAGCCTGCAGCTGGTCTGCCAGGGAAGCCTGTCAGCCGGGTGCCTCAACTCAAAGGTCTGTGTCTTGAGCTCCTTCGCTCCCGCCTGGCGACCTCATGTGCCACCCAGGCTGCAGGCGCTGCCACTCAGCTTCCGGCTCCTCCTTGGCTCCTGCCGCTTCTGAGGCCCCCGCGGACAGCCACCAGCCAGCCCCTGGGGCCTTTGCTCACCCTCCCAGCCACCTCCTGTCCCTTGGGCACTGGTAGCTCGTGCTCCTCTCACGCTTGCCCGCCGTCGCGCATGTCACCAAGACCCCCACCCACTGCTTTCTGCCCCGTTCACTCCTCTGGCCCCTTGATTTCTCTGCAAGGCTCTTCAGCCCAGTGGAGGCTGGTGGGCTGCACTCCACAAAGAGCATAGCAGCTGCTCCCACTTTGGAGGGCTCGTTATGTGTCTCAAATTGGTTGTCTAGGACCCTCCTGACCCTCCCAACAAGTGGGCATAATTAGCCCGATGTGCAGATGAGAAAACTGAGGCTGCAAGCGGTGAAGTATCTTGCTGAAAGTCATTGAGTAGTAGGTGATGGGGCCAGACCCAAGTAGGTCTGCTTTGAAAGGCACTTCCGTCTACCCCGCAAGCGCCTTCCAGGAGGTCCCGAGGTGTGCCCTCCTAGCCCAGAGACTCAGAGGACACACGTCTGTCCTCTACGACTGTGTCCGTGGATAGCACCTCACATGCAGCAGGCCACACACACACACACACACCCCTGTTGGAGGTGACCCAGAGCCCATGCTGAGCCTTTGGCCCAACAAGCACTCCACCCTATTCTGTCTGCCTTGTGGCAGAAAAGACAGTGAGCAGAAACAAAATCTCCTCGTGGAAGGAACCCCTTCTTCTTCCCTTGGCAGAGCTGGGGCAGTCCCCCTGATGGGATCGCAGGGAGGGATCTCAGCCCCATCCCCGTCTCGAGCCCTGGGAAGCGTGACCACAGCAGCCTTTCAGGAGCTGAAGAGGTGGGAGGGGAGGTTCCCAAGGGTAGGGGTCTCTGTGTCCTGTCGGGGGGGAGGACGGAGGAGGCCTCATGGCCACATATCAGCCGTATTCGTATGTTTAGGTCCTGTAGCATATTAGAATTATTCGCGGGGCCAAGAAATTGATGCTACTTAAACTGTTAATTGCAGACATCTGTTAAATGTTGTCACGAAAACTTTGAAATATTATAGATGAAGGAACCTGTGTTTTTAAATTAAGACCGAAAAAGAATCCTACTTTAAAATATCCTAAACTCCAAACTAATATGGGACACGTAACTGTGACTTGATAGATGACAACAGTGTTTCCTGGAAAGTTGTTTTATATTGAATGCTGATCCACTGCATGTTGATAGATGTGTCCAGGGGAACAAAAAGAGTTCCATCGTCTAGTCTGGGTGGGGAGGGGAAGGTGAAACAAAGTTAAATGGAGTTTGCTAAGGGGAACTTGTCAGAGCCTTTAATATTGTAATATACATTCTGACCCTCTGAGAAGGATACATAGTAGCCACTTTCCCAATCTGGGAAATGCAAATCTAGCAGATGCTTTTGTTGTGACATAGATGATGATGGTCATCGGGGCAAAGGATGTGAATCAGGTCCACCCGGGGCTCTTACTAAAATGCAAGTTCCTGGGCCTCACCTTAGGCTACTGTCTCAGAGTGAACCCGGGATTCTGTATTTCAAGAATGTCTCCCACTGGTTCTGCTACATAACAAAGTTTGAAAATCTCTGGGCTAGATCATCAGTGCTGGTCACTCTAGAAATCTGGTCTCCAGGAACCAGTGAGATGCTTCCACTGTCGTTGGGGCAGAGGAAATACGATATTGAAGCCACAGATGAAAACCTGTGATCAGTTTCCGATAATGCATGCCAATAGCAGGAAAGAGTGAGTTCGAAGTTACGCTGGTAGACAAGCGGATTGGTTTCACCAAGGGGTGTGGCTTTCCAAACACAAAATCTGTCAGTGGTTTGGTCCTAAAATCCAAAGATTATCTATGGCAGGGGTCTCCAACCTCTAGGCTACAGATCAATACCTCCTGCCAGATCAGTGGTAGCATTAGATTTAAAGTGTACAATAAATGTAATGTACTTGAATCATCCTGAAACCATCCCCTCCCCACCCCCAGTCCATGGGAAAATCATCTTCAATGAAATAAAGAGTCTGGGGACTGCCGATGTATAGGATATTTGATGGCAGCTAGTTTGCTGCTAATTTGGGGAAAGGGCAAGCATTAGTCCCCCTTGGGAGAGTATGTAAGTGGTGAGACGGCCCTTCAGGGGTGGGTTGGACTTGTCAGAGAGCCAACTAGGACTGGTCACCCAAGCCCCCATGAGTGCGGGACAGGTTCTGGGAAAGCGGCCCACTCCCCCTGGCCCTTGGGTGACAATATGAACAAGGGGTCCTGCAGGGGCCAGAGCCTGGCTGACCTGCCCTGTACATAGCTCTGGGGCTTCCAAATGCCCCTCCTTGGAGCAGGGTTGGCCCCGGTCAGGAGAGGCTGACCCCAGCGGAGCCTGTGAGAGGTGGTCCTGCACCGTCTACCTTCCCTGACCGCCCCTGTACCAATGTGCACCCATAACAGTTCCCTCTGCGTCGCCTATGCATGTTCCCGGCCAGCCTGCTGCCCCCTTGTCAGGGTGTTGCAAGCAACGACCCCAGTGTGCTGTGTTGATACTAACAATGAGACACCTAACAGATTCAAGGGGAAAGAAATCAGCCGGGTTTCCACTGGCCCAACTGAACAAGACATATTGCACAGTTTCTGAGAAACCACTTTCCCTTCATTGGGCTCTCATGCACTGTGCTAATGGGTGTAACATACATTCTCATTTTGTATTTTATCAGCTCGCATGGTCAGTAAAGGCAAAGATGGGACTGGACCCGATGACAAAAAAGCCAAGGTAAGCTGAGAAAACCATGGCATCTCTGGCGCCATCAAGTTCATCAAGAAGCCATTCTTTGTATCTGAATTGATCTCTGTATATGACACGTGGGAATCGTTGGTTCCCGAGGTACACCTGTCATTCACAGTGCTTTGTGTTTCCATACAAACGGTTAAAATGCCAGCATTTATCCTTGGATACTTCTGCCAGGGAAGGGCAGTGAGCAGGTTAATGAATGAATGAATGAATGCTCCTAATTATAGTTGTACCAGCATTGTTTGATTAAGACGTTCACGGTAAATGAAAGTATGTTTGAATTTTCTGCAGTGAATTTTGAATTTTATGCTTCCTGCTATAGGTCTAAGCGCAGCAAAGATATATCTGTATACACACAGAGAGTATATTTAAGATCTATCTAGAAAATACCATTTATTTAGGGGGCTGAGGGAGTGTTGAGCAAAAATGAGATATCCAACCTAAAGTGGAGGGTTCTGGAAAAACCCTAGAGGAGAGGACCTGTGAGGCAGGCCGAGAAGGAGAGATGAAGGGCGGGGGGAGGTTGGCGAATAGGGGTGAGAAGAGACATTCTGAGGAGTAGTGTCAGTGGAGGTAAAGGAGGGTGAGGGGAGAGGAAGAGAAAAATCACATTTGGGAGTTCTGAGCAAATCGGCTCGGTTGCTGCCAAGCTCGGAGTAAGGCTGAGGCAGGCCAGAGGAGGGAAGCCTGATACACACCCTACATGCTGAATGGACACGTGGGCTGTGGTCCCCTAGAGGCTGTCCTGAAATCCTGCCAGCCAGTCTTAAGATCTTACCCCCCAAGGACCAGAAGACCGAGCAGCCTGCTCACCACCCAAACTGCACCCAGGACCACATGGTCCTCCTCGCACTCCCCGCGAGCCCTAGTGCACTCTGCTCCATGACGAGGTGGCTTGAAGTAAGCTCTCCTAGCTGCACAGTGGTGGCTTTCCAGGAAAACCTCGCTGGGGCCCCAGATGAAGACCTGTTTTTCTTATAGGCATCCAAGAGGCTCCCTATCTATGCTGCCTGAAACGCCTGGGTGTTCATCAGTCCTGGAGGACTGATGGAGTTCCCAGATGCAGAATCAAGCCCTAGGGTTTGGTCTTGTGTGTTGAGGGTGGCTGCCCAAAGTGTTTGCCCTGGAGGAAGTCAGGGTTTGCCATCACAGGACCCCAGTGGGGCAGCTGAGGGTACTTACTGCAGGGACTTGGGGTGGGAGGGAGTTGCAATAACTGCTTGCCAATCAGGATGCCCATTCAGGGGAATCCTGTCCTCTGTTCATTCATCCATTCTTAAGCTGTCCCTGCCCGGGAGTTGCTCACAGCCTCGCAGCAAGAGGTCAGATCTGTCACGAACCTAGGCCACTTGGCCAGGTAGGGACCAATGCCGGCGGAGGGGGACCTTGTGAAGCTGGGGAAGGAGGGCTTGGCTTGCTGGTACCCACCCTCAGCTTTTCTTGCTAGCAGCCCCAGGGCCTCAGCCCGCATCTCTCCGCTCACACCCCTGCTCCATCCCTCTTGCACTCCTTCCCAAGGCTGGCTGCAGAGAGAGCCTCAGCCACCTTAGTGGTGAATCTCAGTAACGAAGAAGTTTCTAGTCAGGACTCTCCTCTGTAGCTCTGACTCCCCCTTTGGAACACCTCTGGACTTGGCCTCTTGGTTTTATTCCTGAAGACGTGGCCCTTCCCACTCCCAGACCAGCCTCCTCCACCAGGGCCATGCATCCCAGTCCAAGGTCCCCAGAGGTGGTCCAGACAAACCACAGGCGCCGTCCACCCTCCTTCACACTCTCATCTCTGTGAGGTCGTCCAGCTCACAGACACCTTCCCATTGGCCACCTGCACCGCCCAGGCTACTTCAGTAGGTAGATCGTACTCAAGAGTAACCACTGGCCTGATTAAGATTTACCAGACTCTGGGAGATTGGGATAGACATATATACACTATTGATACTATGTATAAAATAACTAATGAGAACCCTACTGTATAGCTTCCCTGGTGGCTCGGATGGTAAAGAATTTGCCTGCGATGCAGGAGATCCAGTTTAGATCCCTGGGTCAGGAAGATCCCCTAGAGAAGAAAATGGCAACCCACTCCAGTATTCTTGCCTGGAGAATTCCATGGACAGAGGAGCCCGGAAGGCTACAGTCCATGGGGTCGCAAAGGGTCGGACACGACTGATCAACTAACAGTTTCACTGTGTGGCTCAGGGATCTCTACTCAGTGCTCTGTGGCGACCTAAATGGGAAGGAAATCCAAAAAAGAGGGGATATATGTAGACATACACCTGATTCACTGCGCTCTACAGTAGAAACTAACAACACTGCGAAGCAGCTACACTCCAAGAAAACTTAATTTTAAAAATATTGGGGGGCGGAGATTTACCAGACAGTTTAGTTTTGAGAGTTTAATCAGAAAGTAAGTGTGTGTGTGTGTGTGTGTATGTTCTAAGTGGTATCAGACAGAATCTTCAAGACCTGCCTAATCAGGTGCAGTCCTGATGTTGGCAAGGACGATTCTATCAGTGTAGTGGAAGAGGGAGAGCGGTTTAGGGGGCCAACATGAGCCCCCCACCTGGAATGGAGCAGAACCAAGGGCACTTCTGACCCATGACACACTGGAGATGTTTTCTTGAGAAACATTCTAAGAATCATATACTTTTGGCGCTCTCCATTGACTCTCTGGGTGCGAGCCACCTTTTAACCAGTGGTCTCCAAAGTGCGGAGCTGAAATAGATCCAGTGGGCTGGAGAAAGAACATACCAACACGTCTGTCATTTCCCCCAGCTCTGCCATATGTAAGTTTCATAATGTACATCATATGCTAGCATCGTAGTATACGCATTAGCTGATGAATGACTTTCTGGTCTTCCTGATAAGGACTGTTAAGGGTAAATGATCCAGGTGTTTGGAGATCATGCCTTTAAACCATTACCTGCCTTATTTGTTTTTAGTTAGAGTCCTTTTTCAGTCTGTACCTTTCTCCTATGTGCTGACTTTTATTTTGATTTTATTTATGTTTATGTTTAAGCCATCCACACCTTCTTCCGCTAAAACCCTGAAAAATAGGCCTTGCCTTAGCCCCAAACGCCCCACTCCTGGTAGCTCAGACCCTTTGATCAAACCCTCCAGCCCTGCCGTGTGCCCAGAGCCATCTTCCTCTCCTAAACACGTCTCTTCTGTCACACCCCGAACTGGCAGTTCTGGAGCAAAGGAGATGAAAGTCAAGGTAAGAGGAACCCACCTTTGGAAAGAATCAGGCCGCTCTGCTGTAGTTTTCAAAAGTATGCTTTTCTAGTCGCAAAGACCTTTCTTTAGATAAGCGCTCACCTAGAAGCACCATGTAGAACAGTTAAAATTATCTGGTTAAAACAGGGTAAAGGAGGCGCAGGACTCTGCTTTTCAACTCCCCTTCATCCCCTAAGGCACGGGAGGGAACCCTGGTTTGAAAGTCACTGCGGGTTTCCTTGGTCTGTTCCCGGCTTTAGTAACTCGGGGATGCTCCCGGGTTGCCCTCATTTGGGTTGGACAGCAGCCCTTGCACCCATACCTGTCCCAGTAGCTCACTCCCTCCGGAACCATCTCGTGGTCCCCGGTTCACGTCATTCTCTTTTGAGTTTGTGTTATGTGTCAAGGTCACTGCCCCCAGTCAGCTGACCATGCTTGTGCGCCTGTGCTCCACCTTTGGCCCATCTGCTAATTGATGCTGCTGTTCACCCGCCAAGGGCTCTTAGCACACCTGAGGTGTTACCTGAGACCTGTTTGAGAGAGAATGGAAGGATGGGACTAGCTCTCTTAGCACTCTTGGTCAGGTTCAACAAACTGTGTCTGCACGTGCCTCTGAAACCAACCACCACCAGGCAGATAAACCCCCCTAAGACAGCCAGAGAATGGTGTAGGAAGTCTTCAGACGTCCTGCCTGCCGACGGTGGCGGATGTTGACCTCGATCATTGCTATGAGCTCTGTTGACTTTTTATAAAATACATTGGCTCCACTTGTGCAGATAACTCATGCAAACAGTTTGCCCAGGAGGAAATGGTACTCAGGAGTTTAGGAGGGGCAGTGGATTTGTGTATCTTTGTCATGGTAAGGGACACTTGTATTTGGCTGGCAGAGCATCACCCCAATCATAGCCTCATTTTGAATCAAGCTGGTAGAGTGGAGCTGGCATTGATGCCAGGTGGCAGAAACCTTTCCCAGTTGTAAAAAAAAACACACTCTACTGTGCATTGGTTTACAGGGGGCGGATGGTAAGCCTGGAACGAAGATCGCCACACCCCGGGGAGCGGCCCCTCCGGGCCAGAAAGGCCAGGCCAACGCCACCCGGATTCCAGCAAAAACCACTCCCACCCCAAAGACCTCGCCAGGCACTGGTGAGAAGGGCTTTCTTTGGAATCCTAGTTGGCGGGTGGGGATGGGGAGAGCTCGCCGTGGAGGCCCTGATGGTTAACCTCTGGTAGCCAACTGACACCTGTGGTTCAGGAAGCATCAAATGTTCATTTTCTAATTCTTTTAATTTTCTGAGCTAGATATTGAATCCCCACTTTTTACCATGAAGAAATCAAGCCTCTGAGAGTTTGCATAACTGAGTCTAACCAGACTTTTAAGCATGAGGAAAATACTAATAACTAAGAACTGATGGAGAAGGGGCTTCTCTGAGCTTCTCGAATCCTGTGACACCCCGCCCGCCCCCCGCCCCCCCCCCCGGGGGAGGTGATTTCAGCCCCCAATGAGGGGTGGGACACTATGGGGGACCTCACATAGGGGGCAGCCCCTGCTAACTTGCTGGGATGTTAGGGACCTTCTGACAGAACCTAATGGGGTCTTAGCTGAGCACTCACAAGGCTGGGCCCATCTCCTGGGCTTCTGTGAGTAAAACCCACTGGGTTCTGAGTACCAGCCAAGGCTTCAGTTGAGCCATTTTGCTTCCAGTGGGGACAGCCAGGCTGAGTCCGCCCTTCCCACTGCCCTGATGACTGACTGTCCCAGGCACCTGGGTTTAGACTGTGCATGACTCAGGGTGTCTGATCCAGGGCAGCACTCAGGGGGCCTGTGGATCTTAGACGGGCTATGTGTGAGGCCTGAGCCAGCACCCCAGGGTTTCTGCTGCTCCTTGGCCCCAGAGTCCTGGGTGGCTGCCCAGAGTCCTGGTCTCCTGCATATCTTGGCCGTGGTGTTTAGCGAGGTTGCTGTAGGGTGGGGCCTGCATGGATACCTGCTCACTAAGGCCCATTGGTTGACTTTCTCCCATAGGGTTTATTTATGTTTTAAATTACTATTTATTTATGTCTTTGCTACACTGGGTCTTCCTTGCTGTGCTCGGACTTTCTCCACTTGCAGCAAGTGGAGGCTACTCAGTTGTGGTGAATGGGCTTCTCCTTGCAGTGGCTTCTCGTTGCAGAGCACAGGCTTATTTGCTCAGTGGCATGTGGGATCTTTCTGGACCAGGGGTCAAGCCCGTGTCCCCTGCATTGGCCAGGAGGATCTTCACCACTGGACCTCCAGGGAAGCCCGGGTTTTTCCTCATGTCTAGAGTGCATATGATACAGGGGGAACTCACAGACTCCTGACTGGATTTCCTATATGATTTTTGATCCTGCGTTTCCTCACTTGACATTATGCCAGTTGATTCATGCAACTGGAGTCATAACTGGAAGCAAGAACCTGTGTTTCTCTCTGGATCTTAACGGCCCTGGAGAGGACAGCCCCCCACCCCCAAGTCGACCTTGTTTCCTGCTCCCTGACCCCATTCCCGCCTCCCCCCACCCGTTGCATAAAAACAACAACTCTCATTGAGGCCTTTTCAAGCTTGATGATAATGAGGCTTCTGTGGACTTTTCTTTTTAAGCCACCGTGCAAGTGCAGAAAAAACCACCCCCTGCAGGGGCAAAATCTGAGAGAGGTAATTCTGAGCCTGCCTCGCCCAGCTGGGGTCATGCCTTTTGCACGTGCAGCTTGTTGATTGGCTGTGTGTGGGGAGGGGGCGGGGTTAGAGCCGGGAGGACCTGCTTTTGAAACGTAGGCTTTCCACATTGGCCCTGAAGTTGGAACAGGTAGAATTCCTGCTCTTCTTCTCGCGTGGTTTGTGCAGATGTGTCTGTCCAATGGGCAATCCTGATCCTAATCCTGCGTGTTCTTGGCGTCTGCCGGGGGCTCTGGGTGGGGCCAGGGGAACAGGTGCCTCAAGCTGATGCGGGTGCTGGAGTCAGGACCCGCCCTAACCAGGTTAGGAGGAGGTCACATTGGTGAGTGGTTGGGACCCTGTCCTGTGGGCTCCGGCCGCTGGCACCGTTCTCCAGATGAGTACACAGGCTTAAGGAGGGAGGTCGAGGGACTTGCCTGAGGTTACTCTGTAGTTCAGTGGCGCAGAAAGGGTGGGAAACCGCCCCGGGGTCTACCAGGCAGCCTGTGTGCCAGGGGGCAGAGGGCGGGGGGTCTCTGAGCCTGGAGGCTTTACTTGTCCTGTTGCTGCAGAGCTTGACTTCCTTGAGGAATTTCCAACAGACATGGAGATTCAACCAAGAACCTCGTGCTTGCTCATCCTCTCTTTGACAAGAGAAGACACTGCTTCCCGCAGGGAGCTGCCCTTTCTCCTGCTTGGGGCCCAGCAGGTCCCCGTTTGGTACACATGGTTCCTGGGTGGTGGGGGGCATCGGCCCCCCTCAGAAATGGAGGGGAGTGAGGCCGCCGCTTGGGCACAGCGTCCAGCAGAGTGGCTCTCAGACTCAAGAATCCTGCTCAAGAATCAAGAATCAGGAGTCTGCTTTAGAATCCCTGGGAGCAAGGGAAGCACCAGTTTTGCAGGCCCTGCCCCTAGAGATTCTATCCTATCCGGCCTAGGCGGGGGGCCGGCATCTGTATCTTACAGGTCCCGCCTCCTCCCACCGCCCCCGCCACCGCCACCGTGGCGGCTCTCGAGATCCCGACGCAGGAGTGCCTGGGCCGCAGTTGGTGAAACACGAATCCAAGAGGCAGACAGAATAGCCAACCAGGAAGTGTAACGGGGGGTTGAAGAGACACGTGTTAGGAGCCCAGGGCTGGTCAGCTGGGAGAGGGGCGGCTTCCGCAACCTTCCTGGAGGGCGTGGCCTTTGCCCTGTGTCCGGAAAGGCTCACTGCTATTTGTCGGGCAGCGCCTTTTCGCTGAGGGCGTTCTTGGGGAGGGCAGGGCGGCTGTGAAGCTGCATGGCTTGTTTGGAAAGCCAGGGACTGACGGCCACGATGCAGGCATACCATTCTGGAGCCCAGGTACAAGAGAGGAGTTGGGAGGTTGGATAGGGGTCTAGCGGGGAAGGGGCCTTGACCTTAATGAGCAGCTCAAAATTCACCCCGTGGTTAGAGTCCAGTGGAGCCATGTGTAAAACAGCTAGCTGGTGGGAAGCCGCTATAGCACCGGGAGCTCAGCCCAGTGCTCTGTGATGACCGGGAGGGGAGGGATGTGGGGCGGGGATATGCGTATTTTGTTTTTTCCTGTGCTTATAGCTAATTCACGCTGCCCTTCAGCAGAAACCAACGCAACACTGTAAAGCAGCTACCCTCCGACTAAAAATAAATTAAAAAAATAAAGAGTCCAGTGGATCCAGATGAGACCCTGGCCCGCCATCGCATTACCCTTATTCAGGGCAAAGGCCAGGGTATCCCTGCCCAGCCTCAGTCAATCGGGCGTTATATTTATTTCCTCTCAGCTCAGAGAAGGAAAGTGACTTGCCTGAGATCACTCAGCTGGCTGGAGCCGCTCCCGACCCCAGGGACATTGAGCAGAGTTGCTCCCTTCTGGGAAGTAGTCCTGAGTGGTCCTTGGCGACCACTCTGTTGCTTCCCTGGGAAGCAGAATATTTTTGTCCCAAAGCAATGGGCTGGGAAGAGGGGACATTTCTCTAGAAATGGAGGCAAGGGCAGCCTCCCGCCGGATTGACTGAACTTCCGACCTTGTTCCTAAACGCCCTGGTCCAGCCCTGACTCTGGGAATGGACCGCAGGACAGAGACCCTTTTTCTGACTCCCGCCCACCTGGGCCCTGGCCTCACGCCCGCCTTCCTTTCCAGGTGAATCTGGGAAATCCGGGGACCGCAGCGGCTACAGCAGCCCCGGCTCCCCAGGCACTCCGGGCAGCCGCTCCCGCACTCCCTCCCTGCCGACCCCGCCCACCCGGGAGCCCAAGAAGGTGGCGGTGGTCCGCACTCCCCCCAAGTCGCCGTCTGCAGCCAAGAGCCGCCTGCAGGCCGCCCCCGGGCCCATGCCAGACCTGAAGAACGTCAAGTCCAAAATCGGCTCCACGGAAAACCTGAAGCACCAGCCAGGAGGCGGCAAGGTAAGGGCGTGTGCGAGACTGGCTGGGCGTGCGTCTGCCCCGGGCGAGCGGGGGTGGCGGGGGTGGGCGAGGTGGGAGAGCGGTAATGTACACCCGGGGCGGAGGCGGGGGAGCCCCTCTGCTCCCACCACCAGC
Organism: Capricornis sumatraensis; assembly: GCF_032405125.1. Classification (NCBI taxonomy): domain Eukaryota; kingdom Metazoa; phylum Chordata; class Mammalia; order Artiodactyla; family Bovidae; genus Capricornis; species Capricornis sumatraensis. The sequence continues at coordinate 96,108,081 of NC_091076.1, forward strand.
CCGGGTCCCGCCCCGGCCCCACAGCATAGGCCTCTCCCCGACCTCTTTAAGGAAAGACGGTGGGTTAGGGTTCAGTTCTGTACTGGGGTCACCAGCAGGCTGTCAGTGCCAGCTCAGGGGAGAGGCGGCACCGGTTCTTCCCTCGGTCACCTCTGCCCCTGCTGATGGGATCGATCAGAGGTGACAGCGTGCTAGCCCCACGACCTGGGGGTTCTCAAAGTGGGTGCCTGCAGGGGGTTCCCCAGCTGCCTTGTGGTTGAGACCATGAGACAACCAGTGTACAGGTGGGTGACTCTGGCATTGGTTGAATATGTGTTTAAGTCCCAATTCTGGGGAAATTCGTGATACCATTTTGAACAACTGATTCTTCCAGGGACAAATGGGTGCTCCTGTCATTTCTGGGTCTTCCAAAGGTGGAGAAAATGAACTTCCAAGAGCCTGGGTGGAGGGATGTGGGCACAGACTGGACCCCTCCTCCTCTCTTTGACCCCCTCCCCCATTGTGTCAGTTTCCTAGGGTTGACATACAAAATGCCACCAACTGGGGACTTGTCTGGTGGTCCAGTGGTTAAGACTCCACATTTCTGCTGCAGAGGGCATGGGTTTGATCCCTGGTTGGGGAACTTAGGTGCCGCCAAGGGAAAAAAAAGCTAACACGAACTTGGGTGGCTTTTACAACAGAGATATAATTCCTCATAGAGCCCAGAAGTCCAAGGTCAAGGTGCTGGTCTCCTCTGAGGCCTGTCTCATGTGCCTGCAGGGACTACTTTCCCCTCGTGTCCTCACTGGTCCCTCTCTGGGTGTCACTATGTCCCGGTCCCGCCTCCTATAAGGACACCAGTCCTGTTGGCTTAGGGCCCACCCCAGTGAGCTCATTTTAATTAATGACGTCTTTAGAGACCCTATTCCAAACACAGTCCCGTTGGGAGGTACTGGGAGTTAGGGCTGCAGCCTGTGGACTTGGGGAACACAATTCAGACCATGACAGCGCTCCTTGCCCCCCAACACTGGGGAGGGGGATGGAGCAGGGAGAACAGGGTGTGGTGGGGAGCAGAGGACAGGGACACCCACCCCCCACCTCTTGTGTTGAGCCTTCTCAGCTGGACTGTTTCGGGAGCAGAGCGCCTCCTGGTGGGCAAGGGCCAATGTGTCCCTTCAGTCCAGAGCGCCCCCCAGCCCAGCCTCTGCACTCCTGATTTTATTAATTGCTCTTGACTGGGGCTTGGGTCACCGTGGAGGGAGGGATCTCAGAGGCCTTTGGTCCATGTCCAGTGGCCTTTGCCTGAAACCCTGCCCTCTGCTCCCCGTGGAATTTCAGGGCCTCCTGCTGCCCTTTCCCATCCTTGGGGCCCAAAGGGTCCTGCCCAGCAGGGAGGTCTGGGTGCCTCTTGGGGTCTTTGGGCCACAAGACTGGGCCTGAGCAGTGTTGACCTCCCTGCAGTGTTTGCTGTGCTACTTAAAGACACATTGCCTATCTCGTTATGGAGGGGGCTCTGGCACAACTGGCTTGAAGCTGACCCCTGGTGAGGCTTCTGGGCCAGAGGGACCCCCAAGGAGAGGGTTTCCAAGGGGCTGGGATGTTTCCCACTGGCATTCGCACCCCTCCCCCGGCGCTGTGGCTGTCCCACGTGTGGCCTGTTTTCATGGCACAGAGTGTTCGCCTCTGTTTTGAAAACTGAAAAACAAAACCCGACACGGCCAGCTCTGCACCACTGAGAAGACCGTGGGGCTGCGACCAGCGCGCTCGCAGCCAGAGGAGGCTGTGATGGGCAGCGTCTCCCTGCCCACGGGGCTCTGTCACACAGCGGCTCCCCCAGCCCGGGCTGCACCCCGTCAGAGGTCAGCCTGGAGGGTCTGGGCAGCATTTGGCCCCATTCTCGAAACCCTGCTGAAGCAGCAGTGACAGGGCTGAGCAGGGAGGAACCCACCCCTCGCACCCGAGCTGCCGGGGCCCAGTCGGTTAGGGAGAGGAGTCCAGTGGCCTGAGGGCCAGTGACTCAATGCTTAGGATGGAAAGGGAGAGGCTGCCCCAGGTTATGGCTGTACCGCATGGTTGCAGATGCTTGTCCACAGCTACAGACTTGACGGGTAAAGGAGAAAAATGACTTTTCTTGGGGTTTATTGGGGAAGGAGATGTGGGGAAGTGGCCGAGAGGGGAGTAGCAGCGTCCTCGTAAATTCCATGCAAAACTTAGAAAACTGTATGAAACAAAGAAAACCAGAGCCATAACAACAAAGATCAACAGATTAATCTCCAGGAAAAACAAAAACAAAAAAGTAGATAAAAAAGAAAACAAAAGGGGAAAAAAGGTCCCTGGGATCGATCCATGCAGAAGACCTCTTGAGATGACTCAACTGGCGACTTCGCTGGTGGTCCAGTGGTTAAGAATCTACCTTCCAAGAGCTTCCCTGGTGGCTCAGATGGTAAAGAGTCTGCCTGCATTGTGGGAGACCCAGGTTCGATCCCTGGGTCGGGAAGATCCCCTGGAGAAGGAAATGGCAACCCACTCCAGTGTCCTTGCCTGGACAATTCCATGGACAGAGGAGCCTGGTAGGCTATAGTCCATGGACTTGCAGAGCCGGACATGACTGAGCGACTTCACTTTCCAATGCAGAGGATCCCTGGTCGGGGGACTTAGATCCCACATGTTGTGGGGCAGCTAAGCCCATGTGCCTCAACTACTGATCCAGTGCACCCTGGAGCCTGTGCCCTAAAACACAAGAAGCCCGCTCATGGCAACAGGAGAGGCCTGCGTGCCACAGCGAAGATTGAGATCAGCCAAAATTAAAAGAAAAAAATGACTTTACTGGAGGTCCTTGTGAGATCTGAGTCCCTGTGGCCTCTCATTCGGCCCAGCATATACAGTAAAAGGGACAACACTTCAAGAGTCTGAAGAATAACCCAACTTCCCCAGTAGGTGACACGCTGAAGAAGGAGGCGAAGGACTGGTTTATAAACCTGCAGAGACTGAAAACCGCACATCAGTCTAACTTGTTGGTTGGAAAAAAAATGTAAAATGTCTGTTTTCTTCATACTCTTCTCTGATTTCATGATTTGCCACAGTGAACATGAAGAGTCCAGAACAAAATTACTTTTAAAGGAAAATTCAAGTAATCACTTGGCCACTTTAACCTAACCAGCTGGATCCACCAGAATTGGGAAGGGGAGGAAGGAGCAGCAGAGGAGAGTCATCTGGGGTAGGGAGGGGGAGGGATTCTTTTAAAAATCCTAAGGCCTGGACTTCCCTGGTGGTACAGTGGATAAGAGTCTGCCTGCCGATGCAGGGGACATGGGTACTGATCCCTGGTCTGGAAGATCCCACAAGCTAGGGAGCAACTAAGCCCATGTGCCCGGAGCCTGTGCACCACGAGGAAGAGTAGCCCCCCCCTACACACACCATTTGAAGCAACCAAGACCCAGTGCAACCTAAAATTTAATTTTAAAAGAAAACGGATCTTGTTTTTAAAAAATCCTAGTGTCAGAGCCTTACATGAACCTCGAATGTCTTGAGGGGGCCACCCCAGGCGTTCCCAGGGGTTCAGCAGTCCAGGCTGAAACCCCGTGTCCCTGAATTCTTACTGACCTCTGGTTTCAACCCTGACTGCTGGAGCCTCCCACGAGCCCTGGATCTGGGACTAATTTTCTTTTTCTTTTTTCCCACTTCTGGTCCTGCCCCTGCCGCTATTTTCAGATTCCAAGCACCTGGCTCCTCAGACGACTCAGACCCAGCCCAGGTCAGGCCCTAGGTCCTGCACCCCCTTCCCCAGAGTCTGTCCCAGTGCTATGCCTAGGGGGATCATGGAGGGGGGAGTTCAGACACACAGAACCAGCATTTAAAACACCTAAAGAACAAAAAGGACCCACTGCAGGTGTAAGCGATACGAAATTAACATCCTTCTATCCTGATGAGGGTGTGAATCCCTGCAGTCCTTTTGGATATAAAAAAGGATTATTCATAGTTTTCACAGTTTAATTCTGCTAAATCAATGGGTCTTGTTGAAGGATCTCATATCCCCTTCCTCTGGACTAGATTGAAGGTCACCTTGAGATCTTTGTGTCCCTCTGGCTTCACACTTGATGTACAGTAAATGCTGTATACTCAAAATCAGGGAAAGAAAGAAGGCTCTAAATTCAGAAAAAGCTTCATGCACAAGAATGCAGATTGTGCTTTATTAATAATTGCAAAACAAAATAACTCAAAAGTCTAAATTAGAAATAATAGTGATGCCATACTATAAAATATTTGCAGTCATTAATAATTATCTTTGGAAATACTATAAGTAAGTTAAAAACAAAACTGTATAAATTTTGTAGGTTATATCTACCACCTGTATAAAAGCCATGTAGAGAAGACAAATATGACAAAACGCTAATAGTGGCTCAGAGAAATTGTGACTGATTCTTTTTTTCTATTTTTACCTTTCTTCCTTAATTTTTTATAGTGAAACCATTTCTAATTAGAAAAAAAATGGAGGGACTTCCCTGGCGGTCCAGGGTTAAGACTTTGTGCTTCCACTGGTCTGGGAACTAAGATCTCAAATGCCATGCAGTGTAATCAAAAAAAATTAAAAAAAAAAAAAAAACTGGCTAGAAATACAGTTGTGACTGAAAGTGTCACAGTAGATATTAGTAAAATATCTATGTTTTTATTAGTAAAATAAAAACAATAAAAGGACATAGTTCATATAATTGAAAAGGAAAAATTAACAAATACAAGGAATCAAACTGTAAGGAAAAGGGTTTATCTGTTGTTAAGAGTTCAGATGTGTCAATAATCTATTTAGTCCATAAAGAAAAATACATATAAATAGAGAGAAGCAGAAATTGCTTCTCATTTCTAACCTCAGTGTGATACACAAACTTCATTGTATGCATATTGTTAACATGACCACAAATGCTCAAAAATCAAATTTTCCTTTGTCACTGCTCATTCAGTTTAGAAATAAAAATGCCTTTTCCAAGTGTCTTGGTTACAAATGCCATAAATTATGTGGCAATGCCCCCAAATTATACTTAGAAGGAATTCATCATTTTAAATGCTTTAATTTTTTTTTAATTGACTGCAGCATATAAATTATGCTCTTATTGGTGGGGAAAAAAGAATACAAGCAAAGAAACAATACACAAAGAGACGACAGAAATAAATTTAGAAAATGGAGCATACAATAGTATCAAAAACTGATTCCTTCCTTCTTCCCTTTCTTCATCCAGCATTTCTGGGGCACCTCTGAGTGCCAGGCCCTGTGCCGAGTTCCTACCCCAAGGCCCAGGCAGGAGAGAGAGACACTGAGCTGATTAAGCAGGGGCAAAAGGAGAGGTTGGCCAGGGAAGCTTATGCAGGAGGGAGGAGCCTGCTGCACCATTGAGGGTTCCCCACACTGAGGGTCACCTGCGTTGTGGAGTGTTGCACACAATTGTCACCAACAAAGCAGAGAAGACAGGACAGATCCTTGTTTAGGACCATCATCAAGTCTTTAAAAGGACAGTTCTTGTACCCGCCCGAACCGCCACCGTCCCCCCCCCCCCCCCCGCCCCACCCATATACTGTTGGGGACACAGACTGAGAACGACTCTGGGGAAACTGCACCTGGAGTCCTGAGAACTAAAGCAAAATAAAGCTAAAACTGGCACCAGCTGGGGTGGCAGACGGGTGTGGGTTAGGGTGGAGCTTTGTTTGTTTACATGTGAGCTTTGGAGAGTTAACAGCTGATAGAGGGAGGTCCCTGCTGGGTCTCTTGGTCCAGACAGCATAGGATGGAGAGTGGAGGGCACCCCCTGGCAGAGCCTCAGGCTCCACAGTCAGTCGCGGAGAGGGTATTGAATAAGAGGGTGAGTGTGGACCCAGCCGAGGTTAGGGCAGCACCAACCTCAGCAGCCTCTCTAGGGAGTCAGTGGAGAGCAGAGGTCCCAGGTACCTCCCAGAGTGAGAGAGAAGGAGTTCATCAGGGCTGAGGCGGCCAGGTAAGGAGAACTCAGGGGATACTTGTGGGTTCCAAGGTGAAAAGGGACTTGCAGAGTCATGACCAGAGCATGGGAGGTGGTCTGGTTGGCTTTGAGCAGATGGAGCTAAAGTCACTTCCTCAGAATGTGCAAGCCAGGAACTTAGATGCAAAGGCCCCCCCAGGCAGGCCTGAAACTCACCAGAGCTACAGGGCTTGGACAGGCTTGAGCTGCGATGTTCCAGATGGCCACAAGATGGCAATAGCACGCTATAAGTGTCTGGTTCTGGAGCCCTGAAGTGTTTTAAAAATTTGTTACATTTGTTGACAAAGTTTCAAGTCTCATTTTTAAAAGTACAAGTGTAGAACATCGATGCAGAGTAAAGAAAGTGAGTCTGGACCTAGGATAGTTTGCTTGTCCTGGATCAGGCCCCGGGACTCAACTGAACTTGACCTGAGGTGTCAGGCTGTGCAGAACCAGGCGGGGCCCCTCCTGGGGGGCAGCCTTGAGACCCTCTGGACATCTCTCCCCGTCCACAGCATCTGTGTTTATGAAAAAAAAAATCTTGTATAAGTTCCATCATTTTAAAGATTCTTGGGTCAGTCACTGTTTAAAGGAGCAGCATAAACAGTTGCAAAGGGGCGCTCTGTGTGTGCAGTCGTGCCCCACTCTCTGTGACCTTCTGGACTGCAGCCCGCCAGGCTCCCCTGTCTATGGAAATGACTCCCCTAATATTTGATCTCCAGTGTCAGTTCTCAAGCTGACCACTTTGGACTTGAAGAGAAGGCTTGCTGTGGGTGTCCAGTGCTCACCCCAGGTTAGATTTCCTCCAGAACATCCCAGCCCCCAGTCCTCAGCACTGGGCCTGTTGACCCTAGTGAAGCCACGCCGGGCCCAGCACAAGACAGTGCTGGAGACAGGCCCCTCCAGGGGCGGCCCAAGGACACTTGGGCAGCCTGGGAGCTGCTGAGGGTGGAGGGAGGGCTGGGCCATCTGGAGCACCTCGAGAAATCTGAGCCCAAACAGAACCAGAACAAGATCTGATGTGGGTTAGGAACCATTTCAGGTTTTCCAGGAAATGGAGTAAACCCAAATGGACCTGCTCCCGGCCTTATGCCACCCCAACCTCTCCTCCAGGGTCAAACCCTGACCACAGGAATTTGTCCCTTGACTAGTGGTCTCCTAGATCAAAATTTGGAGCTTCCAAAACATTGCTTTTCCCTTTGGCTATTTGCAGTGTCTGCCCCGGAGCTGAGGCTCAATATCACACATTTACTATAGTTGAGAACTTAAGTTTCAGGATTCCAATTTCATAATGACAACCATTGCCCTTTTTATTTTTCCTTTCTGTAAATCTACCATTCTGTAAAGGGTGTTGGCTTAATTTGAGGACTAACAGTAATTCAGGCCTGCTTGCTAAATATCCTTATGTCTCTTGCCAAATCCCACAAAAGTTTGTTGCCTTTTTTGTGGGAACAAGAAGAAGCCTGGAGAAAACATTTCTGTGTCTGTTGCACATTGTGTTATTGCTTTATGTCTCGAGTCATTTGATGACTTTCTTGTAAGGATTAGTACAGAAAACAAGGCTATTCTCCTTGAAAAACTGGTCAGTGTTCTTTGTCAGATTAGAGTTATGTAACCCATCACATTTCCCTTTTTGTTTTGACTTCCCGGAAGCTCAGAGCTAAATGTTGTTTAGTTGCTAAGTTTGTCCGACTCTTCTGTGACTCCACGTATTGTAGCCCGCCAGACTCCTCTGTCCTTGGGATTTCCTAGGCAAGAATACTGGAGTGAGTTGCCATTTCCTTCTCCACAGAGCCAAATGTAATGATCAGCCTTATGATCGTCAGTCCTGATGACCTCCCCTTCTCTTAACTGTCTTTTCAATTTTCTTGTTTTATTATTTTGTGTGTGTGTGTGTGTCTGTACTTTCCAATTCTAAACTGCTCCAGTTCTCTTGTGAAAGTAGGCAAGTCTGCTTCTGGAACTTATTTGGTGGAAAGTTATGAATAAAAAATGATCCCCAAAGCAGGAGTGCATGTGGGACTCCTTGAAATTTGAGGGTGGGACAAAACAATTCAAAGACATTTTGCAGACGGTGACAGCAACTCCCTGTGAAGCAGGTGAGAAAACCTGTTCCACCTCCTCATCTCAGCTCAAGCCGGGGCTGAGGTGCCGCCTACTGTCTCCTTGCTGGGAGGAGAGACATCACCGTTCACCTAGAGAGTCTTGTTTCTATTTAGCTTATGAGACAACAGGCTTGAGGACAACTCAGGCAAACTGTTGTTACATAGGTATCCGTGGCCGCAGAAACACCCAGATCTAGATTCCTGTGTGGATTCTGTTGCTGATTAGAGAAAGTCACTGAACTTCTTTGGGTTTTAAATGGCCTCTTCATCAGTAAGGTGGCAGGCGGAAAGGTTGACATGGAATTAGGTATTCATCCAGCCTCTAGATGAGGGATGGTTTTTACACTTAAAAACCAGAGAAGCTGGACTTGCCTGGTGGTTCAGTGGTTGCGACTCTACGCATCCAGTGCAGGGGGCCCGGGTTTGATCCCTGGGTGGAGAGCTAAGATCCCAGGTGCCCCGTGACACGACCCAAAAAACAAAAAACCAGAGAAGTTACAGAGGAAGAAATGTTACAAAGGAAGTATATTAAAATATCAGCATTTGTATGCTAGAAAAATAAATACAACTACTAACAAAAAAGGACAAAGGAACAATTTTAATAATAAAGAAAATGCAGAATAAGCCAACAATACAAATCTATTTTAATCAAGGAAATAAAAACAATTTCTTTTAATCGCACAATGCTAGTGGCAATATAGTGAAACTGTCTCACCAGTGCTCACAGGAGAAATTAATCTGACCCTTTAAAAAGCCATTTGGAGGATTGTGTGTGGGATTTTTACAGTATTTATAACTTTGGCCCAGAAATTGTATTTCTGGGACTTTGTGCTATGAAAATAATCCTCAAAATGGGAAAAACTTGTAGAACAATGTCCATGGTGAGGCTGTTTGTATTATTTAACATGAAATCAATATAAATATCTGATAGCATAGATAACACAAAAGGGAATAGGACATTTTTTTAAGGCTTCTGATGACTGTAGAACATGGCAAATACTTGGTAAAGACAGATATAAAATATATAGGCATACATTTATGTGTCTACAGTGGCAGTTTTATTTTTATATATGAGAGTTCAAGAGTATAAGAAAATGCAGTAGTGGTTGTGTTAGAGTAGCCAGAAAACTTTTCTTGAACCTCTGTTTTTCAAGAACATAGTTTTATTACTTAATGAAAAACATACACAGCTTTTTACTTTAAAGGAACATAAAAGAAAACAAAGAGGTGGGTTAGATATGTATTTCCCAGGTTTTTCAATCCAGATCAATGAAATTAAGGGAAAAAACAGGGATGGAGCCTAAGAGAAAATTACTGTATTTAGCTTGCCAGGTTAATGATACTAAAATATTATCTATTACCAATGTAATTTAATAATTAACAATTTAATGGAGGGAAAGTCATTTTTAAAATCTTACTGGAGGATAAGTTCATTTTAATATCAAAATGGTAGGATGGATAACTTTTGCTATCACGTCCTTATTTCCTCCATTGGCTGAGGACCTGTGGACCCCTGATGGCCGGCTCTAGGGTCAGATTTGGAACCCTTCTCCTGAGATAAGGCAGGCCCGGGCTCTGACCACCCCCAGCCTCAGGGTTAGTGGGCCCCCCAGCAGCGACTGCCACTTTTCCAGAATTTTAGAGGGTGTGCTGGTACTTCATTGGGAACTTTAGTTGGCAGTTGTTCATACCTGTGATCGATGAAAACTAAGGCCTCGTGTTTGCAAATACTGAGCCTCCTGATGAGGGGCCCCTGGTGATGATGGATCACCGCTCTCGAAGACAAATCGTGGAGTTCAGCTCGCCTCCTCTATGTATTCATACACAGACAATGGGATAAAAATCTGCCCCCCCCACCCCCCCGCTGAATGTTAATAGCCTCACACTTTTCCCGTGGGACCTGGAAAAAAGGGAGCCTCGCAGAAAAACAGTATGGTCTCTACCATCCCCACACCTGCTCAGGGAAACTTACGGAAGGGTGCCTGGGAGCACTGTTCCTGCTGAGCGCCTGGGGGTTCATGGCCGAGGACCAGCCGATGGATGGAAGGGCGGGCACTCACCGTGCCTTCCCAAGAGACACAGGCCTTCCCTGAAGGGGTCTGGATTTACCTTCTCCATAAATCTACCCTTGCCCTCCCCATGAAGTCAGGGATTCTTGAACAGGAACGAAACACCAGGGGAGCTTTTCAGAAGCCCGAGAGTCTAAGGTCAGGAGTGGGATCTGGGATTTTAACAATATACCTGCAGGAGATTGCAGTGCCTACAGACTCGAGAACAGCCAGGTAAAGGTCTCGGTGCATGTTCAGATGGGTCTGGTAGGTGTGTGAGTGAGGCCGCAGTGAGGACCTTTTATTTATTCATTTAATAATGTAACAGCATTTGCTCCATCTCAACCTGGTGGACCCCCACCTCCGAGGTGCTCTCTGACCGGGGAGGCCGCCCTACTGCAATCCTCCTGGAAAGGGAAGAGCCACTTCTGATGATCTGTTTTGTAAGCCCAGGGCTGTAAGGTGGGGTCCATCTCCAACCACTCACAGTTCTGGAATGCTCCCCAGGGAGGTGTGAATCAGCCTGCCCTCCTCTCCCCAGGCCTGCAGCCAGGCAGCGAGTGTGTTTGTGCGGGCAGACACGTCTGGGTGTGGTGTGTCACTCATCCTTTTTTCTGGCTGTCAAAGGTGCAGATAATTAATAAGAAGCTGGATCTTAGCAACGTCCAGTCCAAGTGTGGCTCAAAGGATAATATCAAACACGTGCCAGGAGGCGGCAGTGTGAGTACCGTCACACTTTCCAGCTGTGGTTCCGGGTTTGAGAAGTGGCATGAGTGTTTGTACTTGCGAGACATTGCATAGAATAAACCATGCTCAGGTGCAGAGTCTACCAGGTCCCCAAGTAAATGCAACCCAGACGCCCCGCACCCACGGGTCCAGGAGGGGTGCCCTGTTGCATGGTCAGATCGAGTGACTGGTCCTCCGACCCTTTCCTGGAAGCGGGGTCCTCCCAGCCCCATTGTTGCGCCCGGTCACGGGGAGCCCCACAGCCCATGTGAGTTAGAGCTGAAGGTGGTGGCACCTGAGACTGGGCTCTGACACCACCTCCTCCATCACCTGGGTAGGTTCACTTTAAGGGGCTCCACTGGGAACAGCTGGGCCACACCAAGGTCTTTACAGTCCTGCCTCGGGACAAGCAGAGGCCACCAGGTTCTGCTCCCATCTGTCTTCTCCAGGTCTGCGAGGGATGAGCTGATTCGTAAGCCTCTTGGCTCTTGTTTGAAACCAGTTCCACCCCTGGCGGAAGCTCCAGATGCGAAAGAACCCAACAAAAGTATAGGGAGCGGCCCGCAGCTGAGGGGGGACAGAAATGCTGCTTGGAGCCCTTTGACGTTTGGCTGCCTCCAGGTGTCCCTGGGGACTCCCTGCGTCCCCACTGGATGCATCCCTGAGATTTGGGGCTGGCATCCTCATTCTTGCCTGCCCACTTGATCAGCTCTGGCGGGATCTTCCAAGTGACCAAACTGGGTGCAGATTCGGCATCCTGAGGCTCGGCCCCCCTTCTCCACAGCCCTCTTGCTCCGCCAGGCTCTCTTGGTCGGCCGTAGGCAAATGTTGAAACATTCTGGGGAGCAGGAGATTCAAGCCCCTTTGACGTCCACCCCTGGGGAAAAGGATGGCTTGTGAGAGCAGGCATCTGGTCCCCAGCTGGCAGCGCTGGGGAGAGGGTGGTTTATAGGACAGTGGAAGCCCTGGGGGGTGTGCTCTGTCCAGAAAGTGCCCAGCCTCTACCCATACATCATCCACATCCAGACCTGAGGGTTTATTCTTGCAATGTGCTGCTGCCTCCCGCCCTGGGCACCCAGGGCGGGCTCTGTGAGTGGCCCCCGGAGTGGTGGGCACTCACCCCGAGGCTGCTGCATGGTGCTTCACTAACGCTTCCCTCACCAGTGTCTGCTCAGTGTCCCCCCTGCCCAGTGTCCCCCGTCCCTGCTCTCCTGTCCCACTGCCACCTTGTCTTCTGCCAAGAGAAGGGGTGGGGACCACCTGCACCCGCTGCCAGCCTGACCACAGGCTCTGGGTGACATTGCTGTTTTAGCTTTGACTCCTGGTTTCCCTGCCGAACGGGGGCTTCAGCCAGAGCAGGAAAGACATGTGTTTTCCGGTTTAACTCGTGTCTGGTCGGCTGATGGGAGGTTGTGCTGCTGGGGCTGGAGGCGTGCAGACCGCAGTTTCCAGCGGAAGCTTGGAGGAGGGGGTACATGCCAGCTGCTGGGAGGGCAGTGCCTAAGACCTCGAGGGACTTCCCCAGGAGAACCTCCCGTCTGTCCTGCACTCTGTGGGCCGGCGGACTAGCCTGGGACCCAGCAGAGAGCCACAAGATGTTGGCTCGTGACCGCTGCAGTAGGAGCTGTCATAGCTCTTCTGGTGAAAGGTGGCTGAGGGTGATAAGTCCCTGCGCAATGTCAGCCTCAAGCGCTTGGGGGGCTGTGGGCCCCTGGCCTGGCAGGGAGCCCCTCCTCAGCTTGGATGTGACTCCCCAGCAGGCAGGCCCTGCTCCTTGCCGCGGTTCTCCCTGCCTCGTTATTGACTCCCGGCTTCACTCCGGAGCCTGGCTTCCTCCCTCCCCAGCCTCAACCGCCTGAGCCCTCCCTGTCCTGGCTCCCATCCTCCCCCGCCCTCCCCCATTTCTCTCCCCTCCCCTTCCCTCCCCCTCCATCATGCCTTCCCCCTTTCCTCCCGGCCAATCCAGGCTCTCCCTTCTACACAGCCCCACCCTCCTCCTCCACAACTGATTACACCCTCACCCCACCCCCCACCCCCAGCCAAACAGGCTGAAAAGAGAGGGAAGCCTCGCACACACCAGCCTTTGCTATCTTGCTCCTGCGAGGAAAGGGGCTAGTTTCCACAGCTCCCTATCTCCCCAACTCCAGCACCCCACCTGGAGCGCAGGCTCAGAACCCCTCATTAACCCACCCACCCCCACAGGCGCAGACTCCCCGCGCCTCCCTCCCCACACCTAGGCACACAGGCCACGTCCCCTGGTCAGCCTCCATCAACTCTGCCAGTAATCGACAAATGCCAACATGATTTTGATGAACGTAATTTGGGGTTGTTCCAGATGATTTAGACCTAAGTAAAAACTCCTCTTTGATGTGCTTGTTAAACCCATTCTTGGCACGAGGCCATTCCTCTCTCCAGGTAACTCCAGGGCTGGGAGCAGGAGCCCACTGGCTCAGTGGTGATTGGCCTGTGTCCTCAGGTGACCTCACACAAGGGACGTGTCACCCCGTGACCATCAGGGGCCCCAACAGTCATGGTTTTGTGCAGACTTCCTCAAGGAGACCCCCTCTGCTGACGCTGGGTCCCTGTGGGGGTGTCTCCTCCAGGCGGCTGGGGGGTGGCTGTGTGGCTGGGCCACATGCTGGACCCTCAGGCCGGCTCTGAGCCCTGGGGCCCTTAGGCCTCCCCGCGTGCGTCTGCTGAGTCTCCTTGAGACACTAAACCCGTGATTCCTGCTGTGCCGCCTGACTGTCCTGCTCGTGTTGCTTTGCTCTTTTCGGTAAAGAACCTAACTGTCCAGGACGCTGTGTGCCCAGGCGCAGCCTGGCGCTTCACTCTTCCCGGGTCGCCGAAGTGCTCTTCCCCGCTCGCTGACCATCGTTGTTCTGCTCTGGGGTGCTGGGGTTCGTGAAGCTTCTCCTGGGAGAAGGTGCTCCTAACCACCCCACCCCGCCCTCTGCTCTCAGAGGCCCAGCAGACACGGCTATCTTGCTTTGCCAAGATTTTTCAGCTGCCGCACACACGGACCCCTTCTTTCTGTCGTCACTGAATGCGATCTGTCGATTTCATGTCAGGAAAGATAATGACCTTTTCACGTGTGTTTGCCAAACCAGTGCCCAATGGAGAGGTAGCCCTGCATTTCTCTGAGGGCCCTTGTCCTATGGGATCGAAGGCACTCCATTTATTTCACGCCCAGGGCAGGGTTGGCAGAATTCCAACACATTTTCCCATCAGTGCTAGTTCCTCGTGGCAGACCGGAAATGCTGTCCGAGCAGGGCCTGCTGATTTTCATTGTTTCACTCCCAGCAAAATCAATCCTGTTTTACTCTCTCTCGTTCTCTCTCCCCTCCAGGTGCAAATAGTCTACAAACCAGTGGATCTGAGTAAGGTGACCTCCAAGTGTGGCTCATTAGGCAACATCCATCATAAGCCAGGTAGCTCTTGTAGAAGGCAGGACGGGGCGGGGTGGTCAGGGGGCGGGGCCGGACGGGGCGGGGCCTTCTCCGGAAGTGGCTGGGAAGGATGGATGAGATGGGCCATCAAGGAGAGTGTTGGAGGTGGAGCTTGCTGGGGCCTGGGAGGTGTGGCTCTGTGTGTAGCTCTGGAGCGGGACCAGGCTGCCCAAGACAAAGTAAGAACAGAGAGCGGATGCTGAGCTAAACTCTGACCCGCGGCCCTCCAAGCGGGCTGCGCACAGGGCCTCTGAAGCTGGGGAAGAACCTGATCTGGCTCCCGAAGACTGGCTCCGTGGATTTGGTCCCCAGTTTGGTCCTCAGCCAAGAGGAGGGACATTTCACCCACTGCTCCAGCTACAACATTGGACTCCTGGGTCATGGCCATGTCCCCGCCGAAATGATAGTGTGGAACTCTCCATGCGCACCCTTCCCCTCTCCATCTCATGCCATGCGGAAATTGGTGCCGCCTGTAGATCTTCCTGCAACAGTGGAAACGTTCTGTACCTGTCCTGTTCACTGTGGTAGCCACTCACCATATGCGGCTGTTGAGCATTTGAAATGTGGCCGGTGCAGTTGAGGAAATGAACCAATTTTATGTAATGAAATTTGAGAAATTCCATGGCGGTCCAAAGGTTAGGTCTTGGCACTTTGACTGCCGGTCCCAGGTTCATTCCCTGATCCGGGAGCTAAGATCCCACAAGCCGTGCGGTGCAGCCAAAAAATTTAAATTAAAATTTAAAAATAAATAAAATTTAAGTAGCCACTGGCTACCATCTTGGAGAGCCCAGATCTAGATTCTAACTCCTGCCTGAGAGTCCAGAGCAGGGCTTCTCCGTTAGGTCCTCTCCGGGGCTTGAACCATTACATTACTGCAGGAAGAGAGATGGTCAGAAGTGCAGTTTAGAATGTCATTATTTTCTGTCTTGGACATTTTGGGGGAGTTGAGTCTCTCTGCCTCTCCTGGGGCCACCATCCCATCACACTGTGGAGCAATTTTGTTGAGTGGCTTTATCCTTCCAAAGAAAGTAATGTGGTTCATCTCTTCCTCAGGTCATGTCTCCCACACTTGGACAAGGCATCAAGTGTCTGAGGAGGGAGAAAATGTCAGGGCCCTTCCCTATGAAGGGTGCATTTTGCCCTTCAGTTTAATTCCGAGGTCTTACAGGATGTTGGCATAGAAGGCTCCACTCCTTGGAAGCCTACCAATTTAGAATTTAGAATAATTTCTCTTGAACTGAGCTGTCCTTTACCTTTGCATTAAGGAGGAAGAGTTTGCTGAGTAGATATTTGATGTACACCCTGATTAGTGAGATAAAAAGAAAAAAATGAAGATGAAGCAAATTGTTTTCAAGCCCTTTGGTAGGACCTACTTGTTCCAAACCACACTCTAAATAAAAGCTGGTCTTAGCTCCTCCTCAAGGTCAGCGTCTGCATGGGGTCACTGGCTTAGCCCTCACTCAAGGCTTGGCGCCCTTTGTGTGTTGTGTTCCAGGAGGTGGCCAAGTGGAAGTAAAATCTGAAAAGCTGGACTTCAAGGATAGAGTTCAGTCGAAGATTGGGTCCCTGGATAACATCACACACGTCCCTGGCGGAGGGAATAAAAAGGTAAAAGGGCGGGGCAGAGGCTGTAACAAAGTCCAGTGTCTCAGCAGGAGAGCAGAGGGTCCCATGCTGACTGGTTTGATGTGGAGTCTCAGCTACTTGTGGGGATCCACCTGGGCTGCCCTTTGCCATCCTTGGGAGCTTTAACAGCCTTGATGCCACAGGCCCCGCCTTGGAGATTCTGACTAGTTTGTCTCAGGAGCCATCTGGGTGCCTGGAGTGGAGCTTTTAAAGCCCCCGGGTGACTCTTCAGTGCAGGTAAAGGTGAGAGCTACTGCCCTCGGCCCTGTGGTTGGCCAGCACCCCCAAAAGGAGGTAGCCATTGCCAAAGCCAGCCTCAGTCACCAAGAGCCAGTCATGGGAACATGACCTAATTTTCTAAATAGGTCACTAGGCAGTTAGAGCCAAACAGTGATGCTGGAATCCAGGTTTCAACAAAGCCTCTGCAGGTGTCCATGAGGAGGCCACTGGACCAAGAACCTGGGTGTTCCCCATGGTTCCTAGAAGCCCTGGGTCTGGATGTCTGTGTGCAGTGGGGGCTGGGGAACCCCAGTGCCTCCCTCTGGGCTCATCACTGAATTCTGTTGTGTGGCGGCGCTTTTTCTCTTCATAAATTCAGTGAAATGCCCTCCGGGGTTTCCTGCCCACGCCTGCCCTGAAGTTCTGCAGGTGGTTCGTGTTCCAGTCTTCAGTGCCTCCCAGCAGCTGACTGAGGAGGACGGAGAGAGAAGGGCCGTCCCAGCACAGAAACCAAGACCCAGCCCAGCGGTGCAGTGCAAAGGGCCCCACTAGTTGAAGTGGCAGCTGGGCCAAGGTTGGCGGGAGCTGGGGTCCCCATGCAGTCAGCCCCCTCCCCCCATCCTGCCCACCACCTCCTCCTCCTCTGGTCTGGACCGACAGACACACCCCACCTTTGCGGTGAAAGCCTGACTGCGTGGTTTCTGAGCGGCACTTGCTGCACTGTGTGTGCTTAAAGCAGCGGTTGGCACTGATGACCAATAATGGAGTCCCGTGAAGGCTGAAGGGAGGCTGGGGTCCTGGCTCCCCACAGGTCTCCCTGACCATCACGCTTTTACATACAGGGTGCCTGGGTCTCCATCAGAAGTGAGACCCAGGGAAATGAGAGGGTTTTTTTGCAAAAGGCCAGCTTGTCTCCATTGCTGCCCCGCCCTGTTTAACACAGGACCTCCCTGCCCTGGGGAGCTTAATGAAACTGCCGTCCCACCCGGGAAAGTCTGACTGATTATATATGGAATGAGTGGGTAGGTCTGGGTGTTGGTGATTCCGGGTGAAGGAAGGCCTCTACCCTTGACTCTGGAAGCTTCTCTTTATGGGGGAAAGCTCTGGGCTTGACTCTGCTTGGAGGCGTGACCCCCGGAAGCTCTGCAAGCCCTCTCAGCCTTAGGTTCTTCTTCAGCAAAACGGACGGAAATACCCCCGTCCCAGAGACCAGGGTGAGGCAGGGTCCAGGAGGGTGCCTGGAGCTCTGTAGTCATCAAACAACACGAGTTAGGCGCAAATCCAGGTCTTGACTTCTGTTTTCACTCATCTCTGTGATGCCTCAGAAAGGGAGGGCCCTGCCCACTGCCCGGAAGACACTGTCCTGGTCCCAGAGGGTTTCCTCGTGTTCAGCCCCATTTCCCTCTGTGATGAGCAACACTGCTGACAAGCGGTGGAGTGCAGGAACCCTGCCACCCGAGCTCCTTTCAGCTTGGGGAGTTTGGGGACGTTCCCAGGAGGCTGTCACATTTTTCTTAAGAACATAAACATACGTCAAAATGGTCTTTCAGTTACAGTAATAAAGAAGAGTCGTTTTTTCAAAGCAGTCACCCAAAATAAGCATATAGCTTAGGTGGGAGCCTGATTTTTCTTTACATTCAAATGCCCCTACAATAGGGGCTCTTTTCTTGGGATCCGGGGACTTCTGAACTTGTGGGAAGTTGTCATATGTGTGTGAGAGCAGGCAGGCAGGTGTACACATCTTCCTGGTCTCACCAGATGCTCATGAAGGTCTTGGGTTTGTGCTAAGTCATGTCTGACTCTTTATGACTCTACGGACCATAGCCCACCAGGCTTCCTTGTCCATGGGATTTTCCAGGCAAGAATACTGGAGTGGGTTCCCATGCCCTCCTCCAGGGGATCTTTCTGATCTAGGGATCGAACCTGTGTCTCTCAAGTCTCCTGCATTGGCAGGCAGACCCTTTATCACTAGCGCCACTTGGGAAGCCCCCAACCAGGTCCTAAGACCCCAAAAATGTTGAGGAGTACTGTGTCCATCACTTCAGAGCTCATCAGGAGAGAATACCTGCACTGCTTGGCATCTCCAGCGCAACTGTCTGCTTCTGAGCTTTCCAGGTATCCTCTGGAGCTAAGACCTCCGGGTCAAGGATGCTCTACTTACTTTTTTCTTTATTTTTAAACTGAAGTCTAGCTGATTTAGAGTGTTGTGTTAGTTTCCTGTGTAGAGCAGTGATTTAGTTATACATACCTACATCTATTGTTTTTTTGATTCTTTTCCTTTATAGGTTATTGCAAAGTATTAAGTATCGTTAGTTCCCTGTGCTAGACAATAGGTTCTTGTTGCTTATCTGTTTTATATGTAGTAGGGTATATGTTAATCCTAACCTTCTGATTTATTCCTCTTCCCCTTTCCCCTTTGGTAACCATAAGTTTGTTTTCTGTCTGTGAGTCTCTCTCTGTTTTGGAAATAAGTTCATTTGTATCTTTTTTTTTTTTTTTGCAATATCATTTATTTATGGTGTTGTGCCAATCTATGCTGTATAGCAAAATGACTCAGTTATATACATACATCCTTTTTTTTTTTTAGTATTCCTTTCCATGATGGTTTATCGCAGGATGCTGAATAGAATTCCCTGTGCCATACAGAAGGACCTTCTTGTTTACCCATTCTATAGATACTGGTTTGCATCTGCTAATCCCAAACTCCCAATCCATCCCTCCCCCACACCCTCTTGGTAACCACAAGTCTGATCTCTGTCTGTGAGTCTGTTTCTGTTTTGTAGATGGGTTTATTTGTAGCATGTTTTAGATTCCATATACAAATGATATATAGTGTTTGTCTCTTTCTGACTTACTTCACTTGGAATGATAATCTCTAGTTGCATCCCTGTTGCTGCAAATGGCAATATTTCATTCTTTTGTGGCTGAATTCCATTCTCACATCTTCTTTATTCATTTGTCAATGGACAGTGAGGTTGTTCCCACGTTTCAGCGACTGTGAATAGTGCTGCTGTGGCCATAGGACTGCTGGATCGTATGGCAACTCTTCCCTGTAGACTTTTTGTTGATGGCCGTTATAACTGGAGTGAGGTGATGCCGCGTGTGGTTTTGACTCACATTTCTCTAATAATTGGCGATGTTGAGCAACTTTTCGCGTGCTCTTGGCCATCCTTGTCTTCTTTAGAGAAATGTCTTTTTAGATCATCTGCCTAAGTTTTGACTGAGTTGTTTGCTTTTTTGATAATGAGTTGTATGAGCTGTGAGTATATTTCAGAACAATGCGCTGCTTTGATCAGGGCTCCGTTGCATCATGTTTTCTGGTACACCTGCCAGCACTGCCCACAGCAGCTGCCACCTCTAGGGTTCATCAGTCATTGGCAAAGGGGAGGAATGTGTTCGGCTCAAAGCTGGATGGCTGGGGATCTGGGCCCCTCCCTGTATCTCCTGCAGCCTCTCTTTCCACACTTTGCAGTCTGGCAAAGTGCATGTGCACATCAACGCGAAATGCACATGCCTTTTGACCTACTAGCAATCCCACTTCTAGGAGACACAGTACATATGTGAAATGATGTGAGTACAAAGTTATTCAACATTTTTCACACAGCATTGTCTGTGAGAGCAAAGGTTGGAACAGCCTAAATATCTACCCGCAGGGGAGTAGATACATTTTGGTACATCTGCTGCCATGGGAAAGCACACAGCCTCAACAGCAGTGAGGGAGCTATGCAGGGACAATGCAAGGTAGAGTGCAAAGCGTGTGGATACTGGTGCCATATGTAGTATGTACCTGTATATGTATATGTATTTATACATATATGCCTATATGTACATGTATATGTATTTTTTCTCACACATACATGTTTGCATGTGTGGGCTATTCCTAGAAGGGCACACAAAAAACCCACAATGGTCTCTGCTTCTGGAGAGGGGGCCTGGGGGGCTGGCTGGCAGGTGACTAGGAGGCTGCAGCTTAGCTGTTGGGAAGCCATGAAGCCGTCGTAGCCACCATGGCTCCCTCCCTCCCAAGGCCAGCGGGCGGTCACCCGGCCCAGCTCTCCTCCTTAGCCTGCCTGCTCTTCTCTTACAGATCGAAACCCACAAGCTGACCTTCCGCGAGAACGCCAAAGCCAAGACCGACCACGGGGCGGAGATCGTGTACAAGTCACCCGTGGTGTCGGGGGACACGTCCCCCCGGCACCTCAGCAACGTGTCCTCCACCGGCAGCATCGACATGGTGGACTCGCCGCAGCTCGCCACCCTCGCTGACGAGGTGTCCGCCTCCCTGGCCAAGCAGGGTTTGTGATCAGGCCCCGGGGCGGTCAATAATCGTGGAGAGAAGAGAGTGGGAGAGTGTGGGAAAAAAAAGAATAATGCTCTGGCCCTTCGCCCTCTGCCCTCCCCCAGCTGCTCCTCACAGATCGGTTCATCGGTTAATCACTAACCTGCTTGTCGCTCAGCTCTGGCTCGGGGCTTCCAAATCAGTGACCGGAACAGAGCCAAGTTCAGCTTTCCAAATTGATGGGTGGGCCAGTCCTAATAAAGTATTTTTAAAAACACTCCAAAAGAGGGTCCCACCCAGAATTTCCTTGGGCAGTTACTTTGATTCTTTTTTTTTCCCCTCTGAGTGGAAGAGGGAGAAGGGAGGCTCTGCAAGCTGCTTCCGGGGGCTCTCCAGGCGTGGGGGGGGGTGCCCCATTCTGGGGGTGTCCCCGAGGCAGCAGTGGCAACAAGGGGCTTGAAACTTGGCACTTTGGTGGAGCCACAGGCGCACGGGGCGCCTTTGGAGCAGGACGGGGTGGGCGGGGCTGGGCAGGGGGCGGGGCGGGAAGCGGAAGGGGCCTGTGGGGGGCGGGGACGCTGGGGCCTGCCTGGAGGGCCGCGGGCAGGGCACCGCCTCCGCCGCCCGCCGCAGCCTCGGACCAAGCGGCGTCCCGTTCTTGGGGCTCGGGGTCGGCGGAGGCCTACCCTCTGCGGGGAGAAGGGACGGGGCAGAAGGAAGGTGATGGGAAGGACGTCGTGTGGGTCACCTCCTTGGAAAAGACCACCGAGCGCTGGCCTCTTCCTCGCTTCTCGCAGGGTGGGTGGGGGCTCCTGAGCTCCCTCCGCCCCCTGGAACCCCCCGTTTTATTGAGTTCTGAAGGTGGGAACTGCAGCCGCGTTTTTGGCCACCTCACAGATCTGGAACTTAGGGCTAACCAGTTCTCTTTGTAAGGACTTGTGCCTCTTGGGAGCACCTGCCTGTTTCCAAGCCTGGGCCTCCGGTCCTAAACCTCTCCTCCTTCCCACGGCCAAGCAGCCCTGCGTCTGCCCCCACCACGCCTGTGTGTCTGCCGTGCGGAGCCTGGTCACTGCCTGTCCCCTCACTACGTCACGCTGTCCCGAGTTCCCCGCCTCGCCACCCACCCCTTCTCGGTAATGGACATTGTTCTGATGGGGCGACACCTGCTTTATACCAAGGGGGAAGTCAAGGAGGGCGAGGTCCGGACACTGGGAACCTCCATCTCTCTGAGTTATAGGCATCCAGCTGTGTCCCTCACAATGGCCCCCACGACCTTACTCAGTTCCCTGCCCCCACCGCCATCACAGTCGCAAGCCAGGGTGGGGTTCGCAGTGACCCTGGATGTCCATGCCTTGTCTGGGCCCGGTCCCCGTCCAGTGCCGAGCTGGCAGCAGGCTGGCCGTCCCGGATGCCTGCCATGGCCCTGGGGCAGGCGGGCAAGGCCCCCAGGGCAGGACCACGGCCCCGTTGTCCCCCACTTCTGCCCCAGCTTGTGACTGCCAGCCTCTTGGAGCCCAGCCGCTGCTCGACCCTAAGTCTGTGTCATCAGCCCTCCACACCCCGTAAAGGGAAATGTGCCCCCTCGGAACTGGTTCTTCCCCGCCGTGTCCCAGCGGGAAGCAGGGTGGTCTGTCCTGGAGCAGCTGAACATATACATAGATGTCGCCCTCCCCTCCCCATCCACACCCTGTCGCCTTGTAGTCTGATTTGTCTGTTTATGCTTGGATTCACCAGAATGACTATGATAGTGAAAAGAAAAAAAAAAAAAAGGACGCATGTATCTTGAAATGCTTGTAAAGAGGTTTCTAACCCGCCCTCGTGGGAGTCCTAGGTGTCTCTCACCCCACAGCGGGGACTCAGATCCAGAAGGCCCATGTGGCTCTCCCAGTTGATGAAAGATTTCCGTCAGCATCGGGGACCCAACAGAGACCAGCTCCTGACACTGGGGAACCCTCGGCTGTGAACACCTGAAGCCCAGGAGAGGACAGCAGCTCCAGTCCCCCCTCCCTGACCCGCGGCTCCCTTCTGTCAGGCAGAGGGCACGTGTCTTGCGGTGAGATGGCCCCAGAGAAGCCCCATAGCAGCCCCGAGAGAGGGTTGGACAGTTCCCCGCATCACGAGTGCCTACTGGGGCAAGGTCTGCAGCCCACCCCTCAGCTCCAAGCTCTCCCTCAGGAAGGATGGTCCAGCCGCCCACCCAGGGCCCCTACGGTCACAGCAGGGCCTGGGATGAACAACCAGCCCCAGGGGCCCCCAGCTTTCTGATGCGGTGACAAGTCAGAAGACACTTGCCGACCCTCTCCTGCCATGGGGACAAGGGAAGCAGCCTTTGTCAAAATCTGCTGTTTAAAGGAAATCTCAGCCTCGGTCCAGGCCTGCCACTTGTGGTGTGGGAACAGTCAAAGGCAAGCCTGTGGGGCTGGGAGGGTCAGAGTCCAGGGCCGGCTGCTCCATTTGCAATCAGAGCATTCCATGCGAGGGATCACATGGGCCCCAGCGTCCCCCCCGACGCGAGGCTCTCCTCGGTCCTCTGAGTCCCAGCTGGTCTTGGAAGGGTTCTGGAGGAGGAAACATGGTGTAAAGATGTGAGAGATGTGGCCCCTCCTTACTGCCACCGATTTTGGCCGCATTCCTTGCACCCCTCCTTGCAGTCTCGTGTCTGGCTTTCCAAGTACTTCCTTCCCAGAGGGCTCTGGAATCGCCTGTGTTGGGATCAGCCTGAAGATCGTGGTTTAGGTGATCAGGTCAGTTGCTGGCAGGGAGTCTGCGAAGGGATGCTGGCTTGTAACCTTAAATGAGGACAATCCCCCCAGAGCCGGCACACCCCTACCCCCGTTTCCTCCGGAGTCGGTGTCCCTCTTCCACGTGGTCCCCTCAAGCTCTCCACTCACTTTATCAATAATTCCATTTAAATTGACTTCAGTGGTGAGACCGTATCCTGTTTGCGATTGCTTGTTGTGTTCGAGGGGGGAGGGGGGAGGAACCTGTAAGATAGTTAAACCACTGGGCAAAGGGGTGCAGTAGTCCAAAGCCTAGTAACCCTTTTCTTAGTGATTTCAACCACGGGTGCCAGAAGTCCCTTGGGATTTCACCTTTCCACTGACAGGTGCCGCAGGCTGCCAGCTAGTTCTCCTTCTCGGGGTTGGGGTTTGTGGAGGAATCGAGATATGGTTGCTCTGTCCTGCTGCCCTTTTGCAGAGTCCCAAGCCCACAATCCTGCCTCCCAAAGCTGCTTTGAGGCATCCTTTCCTCAAAATTATTGGCATCTCCGTGTCACCTTTCCCACCAGCTCCAGACACACAGTCTGTACTTCTAAGAGTTGCTAAGATCTCGTCACCCTTTGATCTCTGTCCTCCGAGGACAGCAGAGAGAGGCAGGGATGAGGGCAGAGGTGGAGGTCATCGGCTTGTCCTCTCTACAGAAGGGTGGCTTCAAGAGATTTCTGGTTTCAGTTTTGAAAAGGGTTTACCCTGGGCACCGACACTGTCTCACCTCCTACTGGACTGAGCCCCATGAATTTGCAGTGTGGGGCAGGACAATTTCTGGCACTTCCAAGTCCCATGATTTGTTAATTTTGAGGGTGGGGGGAGGGACATGAAACCATCTTAGCTTAGCTTCCTGTCTGTGAATGTCCATATCGTGTATTGTGTGTTTTAACAAATGATTTACACTGTTGCTGTAAAAGTGAATTTGGAAAATAAAGTTATTACTCTGATTAAATATGGCCTTTGTGTATGGATTTAAAGGACCAGAAAACGATGTTACAATTTCTAAGTCCCTTCCCAGCCTTTGGGAACTTAGCTCAGGAAATGACAATACTGTTGAAATCTGGATGTGAGGATTTACCAGCTGGCTCTGGGGCCCTGAAGGTGAAAGGACTCTCAGGCTTGTTCATTTCGTCGATTTTCTCATTCTGGTGCTGGCAAACCAACCTGGTCCAACACAAAGGGCAATAAATACCCTTGTGGCTCAGTTCACAAGGCTCAGCCTGTGAAAGACCCAAACCACTATATTCAGACCTGAGAAGGCAAGGGTAGCTCTGCGATCTCTTGATCCCTGGAAATGAGTGGAGAGGCCTGGGGCTGAAGCAGGACACTGACTGGGCCAGTCAGCGGAACGAGGGACTCTGGTTCCTTCCAGGATCACAGCTGCTCTCCTCTGAGCCTCATCTCAGGTGGAGTGCTAGATCTCAATTAGGGATCCCAAATAGCCCCTAGTGAGGCTACAGAGGAAAAGAAAAGCAGAGCAGAACCCATCGTATTAATTATTGTTCTTTAGTGATTATGTCAAGGTCATAATGCTCAGGCCTTTGATTTTTTCAGTTTCAAAACGAATTATCACTTTTCTCAGCTTTTCCTGACATGCTTTAGCCACTGTAGACAGAAGCTTAAGTACAGCAGATCTTAACTGCTTACTACAGAAGCAGCAACAGGGCAGCCAAAGAGAAATGCTGCTTCAGAACTGGGGTAAAAAAAAGAAAAAAAAAAAATTATTTATATATATATAAAACACTCAAGGCAGCTCACTGGCTGTGTCAACCTGATTGCTGTGAAAAGGGAAAAAGGAAGCAGCGAGAGAACCAGGCCCGCCCACTTACTCATCTTCTACAAAGAAAATCAAAACTTTTCTTCTTTCCTCAGAAGAAAGCTGCTGAGAACCAGCTCAGGCTCTGTGCAAAGTATATTAAATCCTCAGTGATCTCAACCCCAGCGGTCAAAAGTGAGATGTGACATCTCCACTAGAGAGCAATCTATTTCCTTATAACAATCTTATTATTTCTGGCTGTGCTGGGCCTTCGTTGCTGCGCACGGGCTTCCCGCAGTGGCTTCTCTTGCTGCAGAGCGCTGGCTCCAGGGTGCTGCTCAGGCTCCAGTAGTTGTGGTGCACAGGCTGAGTTGCCACTTGGCATGTGGAATCTTCCCGGATCAAGAATGAACCCATGTCTCCTGCCTTGGCAGGTGGATTCTTTGTCACTGAGCCACCTGGGAATCCTAGAGAGCAATTTAGAACAGATTTAAAAAGAAAAAAAAAAAAAAAAAAAAAAGCCACACTGCCAGCTGGCCTCACTAGAGGTAGAACATTAAAGCCCAAGTATAGAAACGAACAGCCTGCGTACCACAATGGAGACCCAGCAAAGCCAAAAAAAAAAAAAAAACTTAAAAAAAAGGCAACGGGTCAATTACTTACATCCAACCACCACCACCTTTCCTCCTGACATCTCTTACCCCCTACACCCATGAAAACCCACATCCCCCTCTGGTGACCGTCAGAGGAGCCCGCCTGTGCCCAGAAGATGGCATGGAGTCTTCCCAAGGTTTGGTGCCACTCAGAGCAACTTCCCCAGCAGGGCAGGTCCTTACCACCACCATTACCATGTCCAGTGACAAGAAAGGCCTGGCATACTACGTTCTGTAACTTTTTTTATTATTTTTTTCAATTTTTCCTTCCTTTTTTTTTTTTTTTAAGCACTAGTCTGTGCTTTGCGAACAGAATCAAGACATTAACAAAGATCAGCTTCTCTGAAGAAAAGCATTTCTATAGAACAAAGACAGCTACATGTTTCGCTGCCAATACACAGCTCAAAGCAGGAAAAGAAAATATTTACAAAATACAAGGTTTTTTTTTCCATTTTTGATTTTTTTTTTTTTACAATGCTAAAAGGGTTATTCAGAATTTTCAACCTTATAAATAGAAGAAGCACTTTATGCATAGGGATATGGTGCATTATTGTTTTTTTAAAGAAACAATGACAAACCCTTTAACTTGCAAACAGAATCAAAAAAAGAAATCACTAATGTTGAAAATTGTGAAAAAACCCCAACATTAAGCAGTTTGTCTACTATTTTTATACGATTACAAAATGGCGCCAAAAAAAAAAAAAGTCCTTATGCCCCCCTTTTGGTGATGTGATCATAGATGAGACAGGCACACGGTTAAAACGGGGGGTGATGGGGAGTGACAGGAACCACAGCAAGGACCAGACAGTGTTCCACAGGCAAAGGAGCTCGAGAGAGGAAAGGCGGACAGACACCGACAAGGAACCGGACTGGCAGAGGAAGGGGATACGACCAAATGACTCCGAATGACCCCATCAGTGAAAACGATTACAGAGGGGTGATGGCTGCTCACTTTCCAGCCTCCTTAGAGTTAGTCAGAGGAGCGGGAAGACCCTGCACCTTCACAGACCAGGGTAAGTGGGAAAAACGTTCCAAGGGGAAGGACCACATGTGTGGGTGTGCGTCTGGTGTGGGCGAGCAGATGAGGGGACTGGGAAGGATGGGGATCCGAGCAGCTGCAGCCAGGTTACTGCAGTTAAGGAGTCAAGACAGGGATGACTGAATGCAGAGGAAACCCTGGTAGGTCTCCAAGATCTGGGGGACAAGGGGAGGCCATTCTGTCAGCTGAGGGCTGAGTGGGAACAGCTGGCAGGGCCAGTCAAGAGGCTCTGGTTGGGGTGCTCCAGCACAGTCGACCAAGGGGACCCAGCTGGGGGGGCCAGAGCTGAGCCAAGCCACAGAGGGGCAGGCCAGCGAGAGCCCAGAGCACACTGCTCTCCCCAACCCTCACCTCAGGGGGGCACACTGAGCTGGAGAGTCCCTTCCCCTCTGCCCTCCTGGCTGTCCCACCCTGCCCACTGGGGCGAAGGGGAGGGGTGACCATCCGACATGGCTAAGTCCAGTGATTCAACAGTGCAGAGGAGGTGCCAGGCTCAGGCCAGCAGGCTCTTATCCTGAACTTCTGTTTGCCAACTGGAGGAAGTGCTCAGGCATTGACAAGAAAACATGGAAACCAAAACAGAACAAAAATCAAAACAAGAAAAAGAAATACCAAAGTAGAATCTAAATTCCTTAAATTCACTAAAAACTGTGAAAATTTTCGGCATATGATGTTTGAATATCAAACGCAGAGATTTCTGAAGCTTTAATGCCAATAGTTAGTGAGTCTGTTTCGATTCTCATATCCCACTCATCTGTGAGTTGGACGCTGAGCTGTGACTGTGGCCGTCAGATGCCGACTCTTGAGGGGAATGACAGGAGGCGAGGTGGGCGCCGCCTCTGTCTCCCGGCCAGTCTTGCTGCCCGAGGTGCGCCGAGTGCAGCGGGACGCCCGCTCCTGTGCATCCAGTTGGTCCTCACTCTCCGCCTGGGGGCTGTACGCCAGGGGGAAGGTCCGCCGCTCCCACGGCTGGACGGACTGTGGGCAGAGAAGACGCCATAGTGAGGCCCAGCCCCAGGTCTGTGGGCTCTGGGGCAGGCTTGGGGAGGGTTCTCAGAGTGGGCACCCTTGTAACCAAGGGCCAGTGTTCCACGGCACCTTCAGAAGGTCAACGTGAAGTCCAGTCCCTTGTCCCCTTCAAACTGGGGATGGAGGGGGTGGTCCATAAATTCAAAGTCCACCTTGAGCAGGTGCTGTGCCCCCACCTGCCCCACCTGCCGCCCCCGAGCCCACGAAAGGCGCCGCTGCTCACCTGCTCGTCCAGCCCCAGCTCCGGGGTGGAACAGCGCGTGTCCTCGCTGGCCAGGTGTCGGAGGGGGTCCCGAGCCACGGGAGTGAGGGGGGCCGAGTGCAGCTCTGGGCTAATAGGGCTCCTGGGGGACTGCCCATGGGAGAACTCCGACAAGGAGTGACTGCTGCTGACGTCCGGGGAGGCGGGCTGGGGGGTGGAGGGGTTGGCACTGCCCAGTTGGGGTGTTGTCCGTCCATCTGATGACCGGTAAGACCTGTACCCCAAGAAGAGCAATCTGAGTGCCTGGAGACAGGGTTTCTTGTACAGTCATTTTTGGGGTAAAAATGAAGCCAAAAAAGGTGGCATGTCATGCCAGGCATGACAAACGCCTCCTGACCAGCAGAGCTGAGGCAGACGGACACCAGCAGTTCGCTCCTTGGAACCACAAACCCTCGCTTCCCCCGTCACTGTGCACAGAGGCAGGCACACACTACGGGCAAAAAGCAAAAACAAGAGCCCTAAACCCTTCTGCCTGAGCGCCCTGAGGGCTGCTCACTGTGACATTAAAGGAGGGAGGGCAGGACAGTTCTCCCGAGCCAAGCAGGACCACAGAGCTGTGCACGCCCCACTGTCCACAGAAGGTGGGCTGGTTCGGAGGCCGCCGATGCTCCTCCAATCCCATCACCACACGCTCCGATCGGCCTCCAACCTCCCAGATGGCCTACTCCTAGAGTTGGGACCACCAGAGTTTGTCATAACGGGACAGCAACCACTCAGCGAGGACCCAGCCTTTGACTTATGCCCACATTGGTCCCAACAAACACCAAGGAACTTGTGCATTCTCCACCACTGCCAGTGAGGGATACGAAGAGCAACTAAGTGACAACCCACGGACACAGCTCGGGCCCGAGCTCCCCGCCGACCCTCCCTCCACAGGCCCTGGGGACCTGCACCACCCCCCATCACCTGCTGCCTCGCCGCTGAGGCGGCACGCTCGTGGTCCACAGCCACCGAGCCCTCTCCATCTCCTCACATTTGGCATGCAGGGCGGCGAAGGCTGCGTCAGACAGGTCCTCGATCTGCAAAAGAGCACCTTTGTGGACCCCCTCTTTCTGCCAGGAAGTCATATTTAAGTGGGGGTAGATCAGCTCTAGAAGCAGCACACCGCTGCCCCCAGCCCTGAGCCCGCATACTAGGCTCTTCCTGGTAAGGACAAGAATACAACGAAGCCTGCACTTGACACCCACAGGTCTTGAAGTATCTGCTGTGTGTGCACTCAAGAGGACCAAACATGCCATTACCTCCTCACTCTCCTCGTCAGGACTCCCCTTCAGAGACCGAAGATCAACCTCCCGCCAGCTGCAAGATGAAGCAGGCAGAATTGTGAGAATGCAGGCAGTCAGGCCAGAAAAAGTTAGGACATGTGCGAGGGAACGAGTGGTCACCAACTGCTCTCACTGGGCCTTCTCAGCCCTGGGGGACTCTTTTCATCAGAAGCCTCACACCCGAAGCCCACAAGGGCCAGAAACAGGGAAAGCGGGCTGAGGGTGGGAGCAGAGCTGGGGGACCGACAAACTCAAGCAGAAGAACCTGTTTAAAGGGGACCAATGCTACTCAGCATCAACTGGTTGCTACCACATGGGGATGCATAGACAGGGTTGCCCAAATGTTTGATTTGTCAACAAATGCTAAAAATAAAGATTCCTATGTGGAATCTTGCTTTGATGCTGACAACAAATTCAGTATTTTAAAACACATTTGTATGCATCAAACAAAACATGTCTATAGCCAGTTTGTGGCCTGTGGTCTCGCTGGCACACATATAATGAAGAAAATTATATATAAAAATAATTTCACTCTTATCCCTTCTCTTAATGACAAAAGCCAAGGCTAGACCCCACAACTCAGCGACTAAGGGCAGGGAAATGGCAGTAACAGGGGGACCAAAGAGCAGAGCTGGTCGTGCAGGGCTTCTACCTGGGGGTAAGGATTTCCTTGTACTGGAGCTTCTCTACACGGGTGGTTGCAGCGACAGACATTGGGATGACAATGTTGTTAATATCGAAGGAGCTCTCTCCCCTTCTCCTCCTTACTGGCTGCTGTAAGACAAAGGCAAGTTTAAAAGGGAGGAACAATTCTACACACATCAAATCCTAAACCTGAGATTTAAGACAGGATCACCAATAACCAGGCATCTGGGTCCCTGGGGAGCACCCAAGCAGGGATGATAGCAACTGCCTGCACTGTGGGGATGGTCTCCCACCAGCAATGAGCTTAGGAGAAATACCAGGTGGGGCCTGAGGAGGACCTTCCCTTCACAAGTCTCACTGGCCACCCTCTTTATTCATGTGCTCACGTGAAAGGAGACCTCTACTCAGTTTCACAGAGGGTATCCTGGCGCCTTGAGACAACTGCCACAGTTTAGACTCCTCCATACATCTTTAACAACACCCCCCAAAACCTCCTGTTTCCCCCCTTTTATCTCTATGTCACAGACCCATGGTGGAAAAAGCATGCTTAAGCCTAGAGGTAACTCTCTGGACTAAAAAGATGAACTCTTCCATCCTGAAAGATGCCCCATGGGAGGCTGAGCTCAGTGGATCTGCTAACCTTGGTTACCATGAAAGCACTTCCTTCTCGCAGATCTGAACTCTCCAGATAAATCTGTGCCCACCATCTGCTGAACCCTTATGTGATTTCCCCTTTCTGGCTATTATTCTTAGGGAAAGAGCTGAGAGCGTTCTAGCTGTATCAACGGAGAGGAATGGAGGGAAATGGATGAAGAGGCCTTGGCTGTAGAGCTCACACTCCTGGAGAAAGGAGATTCGCTCCTGCAGGAAGTTCAAATCAAACTCCTGGGAAAGAACACTTAGTAAGGATCCAACATTAGGGAGCAGGGGCGGGGCCTTCTGCAGCAGCAGCTGGGAGACCGGAGGAGGAATTGAGCAGGGAGCCAAGGGGCACGGTTTCTTAGATGGAGGGGCAAGTCTGAGGGCTGCCTGTGCCCAGATAGCAAACACCCTGCCCTGAAACAGAGACTGGCAACTGAGCTGTGAGAGGCCAGAGGCAAACAGTGGATGACAAAGTGCTGCCATGGCAACAACACAGCTGCCAGCACCTCAGAGGCTGCGCTCAACCCAAAGCACCAGCGCGGCCAGCCCAGACCCAAAGCACCAGTGCAGCCAGCCCAGAGGGAGGGGTCAGTAAGGGGTGTTCAGACCCAAACCACAAGTGCGGCCAGCCCAGAGGGAAGGGGTCAGTGAAGGAGGGTGGGGGAAGAGGCTGTTTCCCTCCATTTCCTGTTCCTGGAAGGGGGTCCATGACCAATCCATCCGATCATTTCAAGACCTTCTCAGAGAATGCTGAGAGGCAGTATTCTCTGGGCCAGGATCTTAGCAGCTGCCACCTGTGATTTTGGGTTATCACAATGTCTTTTTCACCTCGGTTTCCTCTGCTATCAATGAGAACGGACTGTCACTGACTTCATGAATTCAGGGTAACTGGCTGACCAGAACAGCTGAAGAGACTTGTGAGCCCTGCCTGGCTGAGTTTCAGTGGACTCACCACCACAGGCCTCTGCCACATGTCTGCTCAACTCACACACCCCACTGTAGGAAGTGTACCCAAAGGAACCTCAATAGACAGCTTTCCCTGGATAGTGGTCAAGAACAAGTGTGAAACTGCTGGCAGAAGCAGGTATGTATTTTCCCTGAATCTCCTTGGGCCTGCTGTCAGTACCATCAAGGCAGGGAGACAGGAGTGGGCTGTGGGGTTCAACAGCCCCAACCCCCACCCCACATGCAGATGGCCCAATTCCAGAAGACACTCACTCGGTTTAACCTATGTTCTCTCCTGTTTAGGACCAGAGGTGGAGGGTAGGTGATGAGAATGAGAAGTGGTTCCCAAACCTGGCTGCCAGACGGTGAGGTGCAAGATGATATTTAAAAGAGAAAAAATAGGTTCAGGGCCCCATCTCTTCTAACTATCAAATCAGAATATCCAGCGAGTCCAAGAAGAAGAAAAAAAGACCACAGAGGTGATTCTGCTGCACCCGTCGGCTCATGTGGCTTCTGCAGCAAGCATGAGCACACAGCCCATCCCCCTCCCCCCTACTCCTCTCCAGGGTCCTGTAGCTTCTCACCTTAACTATCTGGCCTATCACTCTTCCTGCTATTAAATAAATCCAGATTCTTCGAAAAAAATTGGCAACGAGAGCTCAAGGGTCAGCACAGTGGTATGTACAAAATTGATGCTCATTAGATAGTAAGTAAAAATTTCAAGTGATTCAGGCCTAAGTTTACATTTTCCAGGCATGAGAAAGCGGCATGTGAAAAATCACTGAAGTTTCACCAAGTCCTGGATCTGAGAAAAGACTTCCATCACAATTAGTCTCTGTAAAATCCTTTGTTTTTCTGAGATCCCTGCTAAAGGATACCTGGGCTTACCGCAGAGACTACACTGCTATGGAGACAAAACCTGTGGGTGTGGGAGGGGATGAAGGGGGGAGGAACAAGGTCATCTGGGAAAGACTGATTTTTAAGAGCAAAGACAGAACGACATGAATTCCCACCTGATCGCAGAGCCTAGTGAGCACATTCTGTTGGCTTTGAAGTTTCTTCATGTAAGCTCTGAGGGGCATCAGAGTCCCTGCCTAAGTCACCTTCGCTGTGCCCCAATCCAGGCTCACTCTGTGCTGCATGACCCAAAACAGCTGACTCTGTGGCCAGACCGCTGGGTTGGAATCCCAACTGTAACCCTGACAGGTCTCCTCACCTTATGCTATTCACTTAACCTTGGAAAGCCTCACTTTTCCTGCCAACAAAATGGGAATCTTCTACACCACCTGCACCTTAACGGGTGTTACAGGTTGAACGCGGTAACACACTATGTACCTAGCACAGACACAGCAAACATTTATAGCAGCAGCATTCTATTATTACTACCTCCATTATTATTAGGATGATTACTATATAAAGGACCCTTTTGGTGGGTACAAAGCAGCTGCAGGTATATGTGTTCAAGGAGGCACATTCTGAGGAATGAAAACATCAAAGTATTAATGTGACTGTGTGTGTGGGATGGTCGTGCAAACTGCTTTCGGGGTGGAGAGTGGTAGGTACTACAAAAGCTGATCAGGAGCCAGAGAGCCGGCCACTGTGAGCGCACGTGTCAGTCCTGCCAGTGTGGCCTGCTGGATCTGTAATTCTGCTCTGCACACCTAAAAAACAGGCTTCACATCAACCTTCCCTTCCAAGCACCCAGTGTTTATTCCCAGCATTCCAGCTCCACTCCCCAGGAGACGAAAAACAAGGAAATCAAACTTCTCTAAGGCCCACAAACCCCTCTTTTGCATCCCTCCTCTCATGTTTATTTCTCAGGCCAAAGGAGTTAAGAGTCATGGTACTGTGGAGTTCTGCGCAAAACTTGGTCCCGTGTATCTAGAATAGTTACAGATCACCCAAGAGTTTGTCTCCGCCTCAAGCTTTCTATGGCTGGCTCAGCTCAGATCCATCTCTACTAAGAACACTCAAGGAAAACAATGTAATGGAGGATTAAATAGCACCACTTTGACTTAAAAAAGACACACAAGTCAGGATGAGCTAAGTCCCCATAACTGCCCTGGCCCTCACAACCCTCTTTCCACACTGTCCTCCAGACCCACTGGAGGGAGCTGTCACTGCAAAGGGGCTGTCCGGCCCACTCCACGTTGGTACTTACAGTCGTGCTGGCTGTGACCTGTGGGCTGGAGCTGGTGGGTGCAGAGGTGTCTGAGGAGGCGGAGAGCTGTCGCACCAAGGGACTGTGTGGTGGGTGGTGGGTGGCCGCCAAGTAGCTCGAGCTGCTCATGTCCGTGTGATGCTTCAACACTGCAGAGGTCAACAGAAAAGAGAAATACGTGGCTACCTCAACCTGCTCTACTTCCAGCACAAGTTAGGAAGGCCAGCAATACTCAGTAAAGGCAAAAATGCTTTCTAAGCCTAAAGGATAAAAAGATGAAGCAAACTGGCTGACGGGAGGCAGGGGGTGGCAGAGGTTGCTATAGCAGTTAAGAGTGACCTACACTTAGAAGCGGTCGGACCCCTCTACTCTGCCTTCCTAGCAAGTGAAGGACACAGCTAGGGGCAGTTACAGGAAGCCCAGCTGCCCCAGAAAGCCCTGCGCAGGTGCAAATGCAGGCGGAGGTGCCGGGCCTGGCCCTACCTTCACTTCTCTCAGATGAATGGTCTCGCAATCTCATTTTGCTGTGGTTTGGGTCATGCACGGGTGGCGGCGGATTGAGCAAGCGCTCTGCTTTTGGCGCTGTCACTCGATCCACCATAGGCACGGCCCCCACATCGTCTAAGTGCTGCCTGTGGGTCCTGTCAGGCCGGGTTTGGTGATGGGACAGCTCTGAAGAGGGGAACAGAAAAAGAGCTGTGAAATATCTTCTCTCAACCTTTTCTTATTTGAGTTCCAAGCTCTTGAGTTATCTCTAGATCAATGACAGACACCAGGGCAGCAGGACAGTCCTCTGGGACTAAAGCTCCTAGCAAGCAACACACTGGCCAGGACAGGCCAGGGAGCCCACTGGGCTCTCAGCTGGAGAAAAATGTGACACCAGACTACAAAAGACAGCCGGCCCACAAATGCACCCAATGCTATGCCCCACTTGGCTGTTCACTGAGCCCCAGAACACCTGATGTCTGGAACAGCTTTCACAGTCCATCCCAGAGCACCCAAA
Organism: Capricornis sumatraensis; assembly: GCF_032405125.1. Lineage (NCBI taxonomy): Eukaryota > Metazoa > Chordata > Mammalia > Artiodactyla > Bovidae > Capricornis > Capricornis sumatraensis. The sequence goes on from NC_091076.1 coordinate 96,142,664, forward strand.
ATGAGCAGAAAAAGACGACTATGGCTGAGCTTCCATCTGTCAACTGTCTCTCCCAACCCCATCACACTGCCATGGCCATACCAGTAACCTGAGAACACCAGAGGAATAGAAAAGTAACTGGAGGACTCCACGGACCCCTGAAACTTACTGGCTGTTGTTAGGAAGGAGTTGACCAACTTGTGCCTGTCTTTACGAGTTGGATCTGGCAGACTGCCTGGCATGGGTGCTCTGTGCTTAAGTGAAAACTTTTTTGGAGGTTTGATTTTGTCAAAAGGCTTGTTCTGCCATTGAGATTTCAGCATGCTCTGGAAGTGCAGGCCTGTGGGAACATCTGCAAGAAACACAAAACGCCACCATCAGTCCAGACCCCTGGGCTCTGGCTCTCCAGGGAGCAAGACCCACCTCACACCCTTCTCTTATGTGCCCAGTGGTAGGATGACTGTGAGGGACAACCACTGTTACGGGGAAGATCTGTTTATTGGAACACCACTGAAGGTTCCACTCTTCTACTCACAGGGAAGTCACTGCTGCCTTTTATTTTCAAGTTCCAAACAAAACTAAAATCTATGATGGTCTTTTCTTTGTTCCTGTGTTCCGCTAAGTCTGTTCAACTCTATTGGTTTGAAAGACTGATAAACATCCTGTTCTTATTCTTCTGGAAACTGAAACATTTCAAGGTATTTCTTTCTTTCAACATAAAGTTAATCAGGACATACATTCCTTCAACAACTGTTAATTGTCTGCTGCTTTAATAGGCACTGGACTGGGCACTGCATCTTTCCCTAATAAGAACTAGATCATTTCCCCCTCCTTCCTCCAGACCCCCACCACTTCCCTATCTGGGGATTATCTAGGTTTTTAAGTGGATGAGCTAATACTGAAATATTACAAATTAAATCTTTTAGACTTTAATTATAACTTCTACCTTTTGGGGGGGAGTTCACTACTCTTTCTTGCATCTTTCCATTTTGTTTCTTTCCTTTATTTTCCTAAGAATGTGGACTTGAGTTTGAGTAATTTCTTTAGAAAGAGCATTTCAAGATTAAAACCAGTTTTCTCTCCGATCCTTAAAGCTATTACTACAGTGTCACCAGTAAGATGGAATCTGAATCATTTGTAGGTGGCTCTGCTTCTTCTAAGCTTTCGGTGGGGGAAAAAAAAACCACTTGTTGTGATATTATATCGACTCAGCCAATTTGGGGCGAACTCCAAGACCAAATCCTTCAATCTGCAAACATGATATTTCTCTCCATTTTCTTTCATTTCCTCTCATCAGCATTGGGTGGTTTTCATTGTACAGTTCTTATACACATTTTGTTAAATTGATTCTTTGAGTACTTCATATTTTTGATGACTTACAAATGATAATGTCATCATTATCACTTTTTAAAAGTGGTTTATAATTGCTTACTACTAGTATGTAGGAATATAGTAATTTTTAATATAGTGGCCTATATCCTGTGATCTTCTTAAATCTATTATTAAGTTTTGTTAGCTGTTGTGGAATCCTTAAAATTTTCTACAACACAAGTACATCATTTACGAAATGCTGCTTTACTTTCTTTCCAATCTGTATGCCTTTATTTCTACATCTTGCCCTATTACTCTGTCTAGAACCTCTAGTGGCAATCTGAACTTTGCATTTTCCTTTTCTAGTCTCATTCTGAAACGTCACCACCAGGGATACAGGTGAATCTTTCTTCAGGGTTCTGAAAAACTTCTCATGGTCCTTTTACATCTGAAGGATCAGCATATCTCACTTTAGCTCTCAGTTCCTCCTGGGAATCAATCATTAACCACCTGAGACATACTCAAAAGCCTCAGTCCCTGAGTCCATACTCAATACTGCAGCACAGAATGAAACATCATTGCATTATGGAAAAGGGTTAAAATCTAACCTAGCTGTAATTCAGAACAAATCCTGATCTATCACCCAAATGCCCAGGTCCCATTCCTGTTTTTCTGTCCTTTTTCAGTGTGGGCAAAGAACCATCCCCCTACTGGCTGCTACCTGACCAGAGTTTATTCAAAAGCATAGGCTTTGGACTCCTTTTTTCAAGTTTTATTTCTCTATAGTTATCTTGCCTTCCATCTTTCAAAAATCACTACAACCTCTGGCATGCCTTCTTTTTCCAGAATTGCTTAATATTTATTATATTTAATGTACATAGGACTTCCCTGGTGGCTCAGATGCTAAAGCGTCTGCCTACAATGAGGGAGATCCAAGTTCGTTCCCTGGGTCAGGAAGATGCTCTGGAGAAGGAAATGGCAACACACTCCAGTACTCTTGCCTGGAAAATCCCATGGATGGAGGAGCGTGGTAGGCTACAGTCCATGGGGTCACAGAGAGTCGGACACGACTGAGCGACTTCACTTCACTTCAAACATTAATGGGTTCTGGCTCCCAGGAAGGGTAGAGGATGTGCTCAATCTGAACTAGGAGTGGGGGGGGGGGGGGGCGGGGGGAGGTGGCGGGCAAAGAAGAGGGAGGTGAGTGAACATTAAAAAAACCCATTATATTGTGGCTGGTGCTGTGTATTACTTCACCTTCATAACAGTTCCATGAGGCATTACTATGCTTCTTTTAATGATAGAAAACAGATTTAGAAAGGTGAATTAACTGTCAAGGTTACACAGTTTAATAACTAACACTGTACAAGCTCAGTCGTGTCTGATTCTTTGAGACCCCACTGACTTCAGCCTGTCAGGCTCCTCTCAGCTCATGGGATTTTCTAAGCAAGAATACTGGACTGGGTTGCCATTTCCTCCTTTAGGGGTTAGAAAGGAACAAGCAACATTCAAACTCAAGTCTGTAAAATCCTAAAACTCATATTCTTAGCCACTACACCATAAAATTATTCTTTGGCCCAAAGAATTAATGCTTAAGTGTGTTAGCTGCTCAGTCGTGTGCAACTCTTTGTGATCCCATAGACTACAGCCCGCCAAGCTCCTCTGTCCATGGCGTTCTCCAGGGGACCTTCCCAACCCAGGGATTAAACCTGGATCTCTTGTACTGCAGGCAAATTCTTTACCATCTGAGACACCAAGAAAACCCAGAGAATGGAGCAGTTTAATTCTGAGGTGGAATCTGATAGTTCTCAAATTACTCCCAAGGAAGTGGAGAGTACAGAATATTTTTCAAAAGAGTTCTGCAGTGTAGCAAAACTTAACTCTTTCCTATAGCACAGACTATGTATTTCACGACACTTCAAAGAATAAGACACATCTCTGGGAACAGTGCTCTTGTGAATTTTTTTCCATAATCATTCTTTCTTTTACACACTTAAAAACAAATTCACCTATCATAACCCTTAAAATAAATGATCAATCAGCTTTCAGCCAGGCCAAGGATATCAGAGCTCACTGTACTCCTAGCCCTTAGAGCCCGCCCAAGCCCCTCAGTAAAATGGCCTGATTATCCCACACCCCAAAGATCAAATGTTAAAAAATAAAAAAAAAATCCCACAAAAGAATTAGAGTTTAGAGGTATTAATCAAATTTAATTAAATTTAGGGGAATTTTAATTAATTAAAAATTCTTTGCTCAGAGTGGTTGGGGAAAAGGGTGTACTGGAAATAAAGCACTGTCTACAGAAATTCTGAAAGCTGGGCTGAGTTCAAAGGTATAAAGAAGGCTCAAGAAGTGGGGGAACACCTCTTCTATATCCCAGGACATCCCCTGGGATATAGAAGAGAGTTACTCCCACTTGGCAAAGGCTGGTTTTTCTTATTTATTTGGTCTTTTGGGGGGCTATACCACATGACATGTGGGATCTTCTCCAACCAGAGACTGAACCCATGGTCCCTGCATTGGGAGCGTGCAGTCTTAAGCACTGGACCATGAGGGAAGTCTGCATAGGCTGTTTAATGGGACTACAAAAGCATAGTGATTTTATTCCTCCCGCTCTTTTATAGTGCAAATAAGTAGTCCTGGACACAGGTCCTGGTTCCATCACTGAGTAGGAGGTTAGAACAAGAACAAATCACTTGGCTGGGCTCCAGCATCTTCATCTGTAAAATGAGGCAGCAAGATCTGATCAGGGCTGGCAATATCCTAGCACACATGCTCTAACTCTCTCACCTCTTCTGTCTGCTGTAGGCACAGGCTCATGGCAGTACTCACTCTGTTGTACCCCAAGACCTCAGACCTGTCTCAAATAATTAATTAATCTAATTATAAATCAATCTCACTAAGCACAAGAGAGAAAAAACATTTATGTTGCTAGACTAGATGACTACTGCGCCTCTCAACTCTAACACGTTAAATTAATGACTTTTCAACTAAAACTCCACTCCTAACCTTTACCCCACCCCCCATTTAAAGCCTCAGAAGTAAAAACTGGCACAAATGTAAACCATTACCTTGTGCTCTGGAGATGGGTATTAAGCAGAACCAAGAGCAACTTCCCTATAAAACCCACTGAATAAGCTGTTAGGGATAACTAACTGTTTATGGGACTCGGGCTACTATACATTGCTAAAAGTCTGCTGTGTTTTAGCAGTTTTCATATAAAAGTGAATAGAGACTCAGTTAAATCCCCCAAAATCAGTGAACAAAAATGATCTCTTAGGAACTGCTAGTCTGAGTTCATGCTCTGAGTAATAACACCTGGGATCCACACAGAGCTACAATTCTGAAAACAGACATAGAGGACCTGAAAGTAAGCAAAGGAAGAGTTATAAAAATGGAAGAGAACAACAGTTCAGCTAGAGGACTCCACACATTTCACACCTGCATAGGCAATGGCCATTAAAGTGGTATTAACCAGACAGGAGGGTACAGACCCTTAACCAGGTCAATGACAAGAAACAGTAGTTTACCATTTACCAAACCTTAGTTTACCATTTCCTCAAACAAAAAGAAGACTTTAGCTTCAGGCCCGCCAGAGTCTGACATTCCATGATCCACCATTTTCTCAAGCACACTTTCTCATGGTGTTCAGTCATGCTCACTTCCTCCTCCTGCTGGTAAGTTGCAATAGCCTCATAGATATAGCTAGCTGTCTTGGCAAGCTCTCTCAAAAGAGCAGAGCTCTTCGAGGCCAGCAGGTGGTGCTCTTATTAAGCATAAACGTAAGTCAACATGTTCTTCCCCAAGGTTATACATCCTGTTTCAAGCTAAGGTTTAGCTGGCTTGATTAAATGAGGTAATAAGGAAACAAGCTCCTGTTTCGGGAATACTAAAGGGCTGACTGAGTGAAGTCGCTCAGTCATGTCCGAATCTTTGCAACCCCATGGACTGTAGCCCACCAGGCTCCTCCGTCCACAGGATTTTCTAGTCAAGAGTACTGGAGTGGGTTGCCATTTCCTTCTCCAGGGTATCTTCCCGACCCAGGGATCTAACCCAGGTCTCCAACATGGCAGGCAGACACTTTACCTCTGAGCCACACACAGTACTAAAGGGTTATCACACCCTAATGTCTCCACCTTCCAGCCAGGGAGCAGTTCCTAAAATGAATGGGAGTGGCTAAGGTGTGGAAGATGGGAGATGAACTCTAGGATTAAGAGCTGTAATTGGTTCCCATCCCAACAAAGTACACAGACTGGCTAGGGAAACATCAGTAAAACTACAGAAAATGAAAAGTTGGAAGTCCTGCCATCTTTAAATGTATTCTAGAGAAGAACGGGGTGGCCCAGAGGTCAGGTTTGACCCACACAGTATGCTGGCTGCTAGTTTTCACTATTACTTACTATTATACACAAAAAGATCTGGGGACTCTCAATATTTCAGGAGACACTATTCACATCTTCATGACCCTGGCAGTCTTTCAGTTTACAAATGTGGCATTCTGTATTCTGAGTGTGGCAGTGGTGTGAATCAAGTAAAAAATCCCAATAGTCACAATATTAGACACAATAATTAAGTCCCTGGGTTGAGCCACAGAAAGTCTACTGTATTCATAGGCAGATATGTTAATGCTCAACTTGAGAAAGTAAAAAAAAAAAAAAAAATACACTATTCTTCTTTACTGTCTCATAAAGAGAATTTAATGACCATCTCTCTTGTCGAAACTCCAATGTCATAATTAGGATATGTGTGTGTGTTTGTGTGTGACTGACACAAGAGAGAGAGTGGGGAAAGGCAAGAGTGGGGAAAGGGTGGAGGTGGGGAGAGAAGACAGAGACAGTCAGGAAAATAAAGACCACAGGGAGTACAGAATGATGGAACAGGAGATGTCAGGCAGGTGTCTTGGGCATATTTAGGTGATGGGAGAGGGAATTCACAACTATACAAGGTAATCCTGTTGACAAAGCAATGATCAACATATTTATCAGCTGATACTGATTCAACAGGAAAAAGATCTTATCAGACCTTAATATAACTATATAGGCTCAGGCTTCTTTATTCAAATAGGAGACCATGCAATTCAACACTGTAATCTTAAGAGAATAACTCAACAAATGTTCTGGAGTCATTTTGGTGTCTCTGCCTGAAGCTGCAGCCTGGAAATGGGCAGAAATCTGACTTCTCTTAATAACCTGGCTGGGGAGAAGCATGAGTTATAGTGAAAAGAAGGACAGGAATCAGATTACTTGGGTTTAAATTTTGGAGCCTGCTACATCAGCTATGTAGCCTGAGATAAACCACAACCTCTCTAAGCCTATTTCTTGATATGTAAAACTGAAGTAACTTTACAAGATTACCGAGAAAACCAAATGAGACAAGAATAAGAGAAGTGCATATAAACTATAAATGCTATACAAATATTGTCTTAAGTTACATGAGCCATAATCCAAATGGCAGGAGAGGGTAAAAGTCAACGACTCTGGAATCTGAAGCACACAGGAAAATGTTTTAGTGTTTTCCATTCATTATGTTCTAAAGTGTATTTACTGCTCCATCATTCCTGATCTAAACCCTTGCCTAGTTTACTGTTCATATGTTTCAAGTTTTCTAAATATTTCCAATAAGTCACATGGCAGCAAGACTATTACACCACGCCCTTTCTTACAGTTGGAGGGAGTTTTAATCAGGCGGCTTGGGGAAGCTAACAGATTTAGATGACCAAAAAAGAATCCAATCATTTGAGGAACAAAGAGTCGGACATGACTGAACAACTTCACTTAATGTTTGATCAACTGTCAATTACAAGAGGGGATTTTCTAGGATGGTTTATCAGCAATGACTGCTTTTATAAATAAAGTTTTATTTAAACTGTCACACCCACATCCTTATACATAGTCTACATACTGGTTTTGTGCTACAAATGCAGAGCTGCCTAGTTCCAACACAGACTAAACCTAGACTGTATGATCCATAAAGCCCAAATTGTGTCCCTTTAAGAAAAAGATAATATACCACTCAAGCTAAAAACCGGATTTTCTTCACACACCACTAAGTAAATTTTACATCCAACATAATTCTCATTCCCCAGACCCCAATTTTTGTTACCCTCCTTTCAAAAACGTGTACAGACTATCTGTAAGGTGCTATGAAGGACAGAGTAGGGAGAGAAACATAGTCCCTTATCCTCAGAGAACTTAAGTATTCTGGAGGTTGGGGCCAGATGGGTAGATTATTTGCAAACCAATGAAACCAATCCAAATTATGAAAACACTGGCTTCTGTAGTCTATAGAGTAGTTTTCAACATTTTTGCTCATGAACTCCTCACCATTTGAAATGTAATTTTTCTTTATTTAGATTTTTTTTTCTGGCCACATCGAGAGGCTTGTGGGATCTCAGTTCCCTCACCAGGCACTGAACCTAGGCCCCTGGCAGTGAAAGAACAGAGTCCTAACCACTGAACTGCCAGGGAACTCCAAAATGTAATTTTTAGAAAAATTATAAACTCAGGACAATTATAGGCTTCCCTGGTGGCTCAGTGGTAAAGAATCTGCAGGACACACAGGTTCGATCCCTAGTCTGCGAAGATTCCACATGCCAGAGAGCACCGAAGGCCTCCATGGGCCACAGCTATTGAGCCTGTGCTCTAGAGCCCAGGAGCCTAACTACTGCAGCCCACGCGACACAACCCCTGAAGCCCAAACTGCTCTAGAGCCTGTGCTCCGCAACAGGAGGTCACTGCAGCGAGAAGCCTGCACACCACGATGAAGGCTAACACCTGCCCACGGCAACTAGAGAAAAGCCCATGCACGCAGCGACAAAGACCCAGTGCAGCCAAACACATAATACATTACATATAAAGAGAAAGACAGTTTTCATAAATAAAAAAAGAAACTAAAGTACACATTAAAGACATTTTATACCAACATCCTGGCATGTTAAAATCTGTATCTTCAATCAGACTTCAGTCACAGTAAAATCTAATTTCAGTTATCAGTTATTTTTAAAATTTAAATACTGTATAGTTGATGTGCAATATGTTAGTTTCACATGTAAGTTATTAATTCTAAACATAAGTTATTATTCTAAAGTAACAGAAAAAGTAGAGGATCTTGCCATATGTTATATACATAAAAAATACTGTACCTCCATCTTCATTATTTATTCAAATTTCCTTTTACTTAACTCCCACAGGATTCTTCTTCAGAAGCCATGAACTCTGAGATGGTTCCTTTGGTGTCCCTACTGCCCAAGGTTTTTATACTCTGGGGGATGAGGAAGACCCACAGCAAGACTCAATATGGATAAGAGGAGTGACTTTCTTTTGTGAGGTGGGAGAAAAGCAATTATGAAAAGGGAGGTGGAAGAGAAAATCAGCAGACACAGAGGCTTATCAGGTACACCCAGCACCTGCGAGCTGAGGCTCTCTGCTTGCGTACACCTGAGAAGGCAGTCTCGTAACCACAGCAGGTACACCCCCAGGATGAAGACGTTCTCCCCAGCAGCGCTGCCCATGCTGCTGTACATCATAACACAGGCACCTGCCTCACCCTCACCACCTGAAGCCTTAGGGCGAAGGCGCTTAGCAAGCTGTAATGTTTTAGAGGCACATTCTGGTTGAGGGGATGTGTTGTGCATGATGTGCAAAATCCTAAGAGAATATTCTGTTGACAGTAATACCTGGACAGTACCTGGACTGTACCAGAATCTTGGCCAACTGTCTTTCACTTTGAACCCTTTAAGTCTCACTCATTAGACTTCATGGAGCCTTTCTTACCATCTGGAAATGCTAGAACTGGGTGAACACAGGAGTCCAACTGGGATAGGCGTTCCAACAGAGGGGCTTCGTAGTGGATTTCTGGAGGCATGGTGCTGGCACTGCCGGAGCCGCACAGCGCACAGGAAGGGTTCACATCACAGCCAGAACGTGCTGTGCTATTCCGGTGAACCTGGGAAAAGCCAGATAACACTCGATTCAGCGTCTGATAAAAACTCAGCTCCCCATTCAGTATTCCAAAGATTCAAAATTCCCTCTCTCTAGATACATATACGACACAGTTAACAAAATGTTTGATCAGTTTGTTAAAAGATTTCCATTTCTCCAACACACTAACCTTCAAAGTAATTAAGTAAATCCACTTCTTCTCCAATGAAGAGATCTAATTATGTGAAGTCCATTTACGTGCTTACTGAGAACACTTTACAATACCTGTATGTTTCTACCACCACAATGCTTTTCCACCGTCTGCTACAGTGATCTGCTTCAGATTTCTAGGTAGAACATGACTTGCCCTCTTCAGCAACTTCATCCACCAGAGTTTTACTAATGAATAACCAACCACACCTTTCCTGTTCTTTTCATATCTCCAAAAAAAGAATTCCAGGAGGCCTGAAACAACATGGCAAGGTTCCCTGGACTACACTCATTAGCTGCTCTTTAACCTAGCCTGACATCTACTGTTATAAAGCTCGTATTTAAGTAATGAAAATGAATTTGGTATGGTGAGTGTTCATACCCATAGTCTTTGCGTTAATTAGAATAAAAATCATTTTCATTAAACTTCTTTTGTATACATGTGGGCATGATAAGAAACAACCTCCCTAGTTAAGTCCATAGTGAAAAATAAGTTTTCAAATGATGTAATTCTGTTTTGTTTTTAAATGATAGGATTTTTATAATTTTATGCTTTAAACTTCAGGTCATGCTGGATGCAGGATCCCCAGGTTCTAGTGTTAGGATTTGGCATTTGCCAAATCATGACCATGCAAAGTCACCCGGGCAGCATGTAGTCCTAGAAGAAATGACTTGCCTATGGAATGACACTATGACATGGGGTGCTAGGAGCAAGGGAGTATCAGAATAAAGACAAAGGGTAGCATCGAAACTCTGTAACGACTGGGAGAACTACATCTAGTTTCAGCACACACATCTCTTGAAAGCTGTTTGCCTTCACAGACATGCACAGAAGAAAGATAAATATGAGAACAATTCAGTCTTTATCAACCTTCCTCAACTGCCTCCTCCTTGCAGCGACATAGATGGGTGGTATTCAAATAAGGCCCTGTGAAGGTCAGACTGGACAACTTACACTAAAGTAAAAGAATTCTAGTAAGCAACAACTGTTGTCTCTCAAAGGAAATCACACCACCTAAACATGCACTTTGGTAGACAACATTAACTGCTACTGTTTTGGAAAAAAATACCTCTTGCAACCTATTTAAACCAGGGCTGGATTTCTGGGGGAGATAACATTTTGAGGTAGAGAAAGAGGGACCTGCATTACCAGGGACAAAACCCAGAGATCACCAGTAGATGAATGGGAGAATTTAGCTAATTAGAATCCAATGCACCAAAACTTTAAATATTGACTAGATTAGAAAAATCTATAAAAATCAAAACAAGAAATCTTAAAAGGGAGGTATATTTTCTTCTGATGAAGCAAACCATTACATGAACTAGCTCTCCAAGTGGGCAATGAACAACATTCCATTTTTTTTATGGCTAGAGTGTACCCCTTAAGTCATTAAGAGACTGGATGTAAAGTCAAACGAATTCGACAAGAAAACCAAACTAAGAATAAAATTAAAGTAAAAGCTAAAATTACCAAAAGAAAAAATACATGACAGAAACAGCAAATTCAAGAACTGCTCTTTTGGAGTTCCCCCTTGCTCTTCCCAAACCCACCTCAAGAAAGGGGTAGACAGGATAGAGCAACTAATTACATAACTGTAAGACTGGCCTAATGAAGAGAAAAAGGGAAAGATGCAAACATACAAGAACTTAAAAAAACAGCACTAGCTAAGTGATAAACCACTTAAGCACTGGATCAACAGGGAAGTCCGCTAGTATAATTTATTAAGAGAAAATCTGGTGAATTTTTTGAAGGATAGTTTGGGCAACTTTAAACACACACACACACACACACACACAGAAAACAAGATGTTAAATTATACACATGAATTTTATTTATTTAAAAAAAAACCCACAAAAAAGAAAAACCTACCATGAGCAAGTATGATTTACTCCTGGATATCAAAACTATTTGACATTAGTGTATCAATTAACACAGTGTCACCCTGGCCATTCAGTATTTCTACTTAGATATCTTAGGGGGCAACCAAAGGTAAGTGGCTTCAAACTGTGCTCCTAACTCTTCTTTGCTTTCAGTAGCCCAGTCTTAAAATCCCTGGACTCATCCTAAACGCCATTCCCTCCTCATACCGCCAAACCAGTCATGAAATACTGTCACCTCTGCCTTCTAAAAGTGTCCAAGATCTGACCACTTTATACCACCCTCAACTGCAGTTCTCATTTGGGTTTCTTAAACAGTCCCCTAATTGGTATTCCTGCTTGCCCCTCCCTTCAACTATTGCATTATCTTGTTTCACAACCTTAATCAAACCATGATGCAGTTCTCTGCTCAAAACCTTCTAATAGCTCATCTCACAAGGAATAAAAGTCAAAGTTCTTGCAATGGTACACACAAAGCCCTACGCCATCTGTTACTTCTGTCTCTTCTCTGACTTCATTTCCCTTTCCTGCTTTTCTCCTAGCTCATGCCACCAGTTCTCTGACTTCCCTGCTACTTCCCCAAAATGGCAGACAAATTTCCGGATCACACTCCTTTACACCTGGCCCTTCTATTAGCTCCAAGCTTATTCCCTCACCTCAGGTCTTTTTCTCAAATGTCATCCTCTTAAAAAACAACATTTAGAAACATAAAGTGAGAAAAGAGTCTCTATTCTTGACTGTGACAAAAAAACACACATTCTGGAATAAGTTTAACTAACATTTTAGGCACAAAGCTTAAAGTTATTAATTTTTAATATGCTACAAATTAATCTATAATCAAATTCAATAGGCTTTTGGTACAGAAGGGAGAAGAGGCAAATGGAATTTAAAGCAACTACAAACCAGAAGAATAAATGCTAAGGGGGAAAGTTCCCAGAAAATTTCTGATAAGCAAAGGCAGAAGGGAGTGACTTGCTGACCACATGTTAAAAGTATGAATCAGGGATATCAAAAGGTGGGGTGGGGGAAGAAGCTGGATTCCTACTTCACATCAAAATAAATCCCAAAGGTATTAAAAAGATTTTAAATTATGTTTATTAAATTACATTATGATGTTTTAAATTATTTATAAAATTATTATGTTTAAACTGTAAAAGAAAAACCATGGGGCAACATCCAGTAGTTAAAAGTGTGAGCAATGGGGCCAGGCTGTTTGAGCCCTAACTCTGCTACTGAGCTGTATAAACTTGGACAAGTTACTTAATGGCTTCATTCATAATAACAGCTGCTTATCTGACAAGGCTGTTGTGAATATAAAAATCACTTAGAATAGTGTCTGGTCTCAACTCTGTTACTTGTATAGTCATACAAAACACACTATTTTCATTTATAATTGAAGAAGGGGAAAAAAGGAAATCAACCGTAAAGATCATTGATATTAAATCCTAGCTTTCATGTTACTTGTGTGACCCCTCACATTTATTCATCTGTTAATAAAGGATCCATAATGCCAATGTCATGGGACTGTGAGAAATATGATTTTGCAAGCTGTTAAAATACTACCCAAGTGCTAGCTAAATTAATGTATGTCAGAGTTTCTCTACTGACACTTAAAGCCTGATACTTTTTTGTTGTGAGGAGCTGTCCTGGGCACAGAAGTAAGTAGCAGCTTCCCTGGCCTCTACTCATTGTGCAAGTAATACCCTCCCTCCCACCTCTGTGACAACCAGAACTGACCACAAGGTCAAACGCTTCCTAGGCTGGGCAAGCGGGTCAAGATCATTGAGAACCAGGTGGCTCAAGCTACGATGATCATTCTTAGCAAAATTCAAAGCAGAGGCACCCATTAAATATTAATAGTGAGAAAGAAGAAATGCCTCAAGACTACATCAATCAAGGCAAAAGGACTCAAGAAAGAGAGTGAAGAGGCTTCCATGAAACAAAATGTAACTAGAACATAGAAAATAATTTCAATGGCTTGAATAACTCAAATATGTTTAAATTGATGACTTCATAATCACACACATCAACCCCTCCACGAATTTATTGACTGTCCTTGGAAGACAGCAGGAAATCAACTTATTACTTGAAAATTGGTAGATAAAAGGATATCAACATGAATCATGCTCCCCCCTCCCCCCACAGACTGCACTTAAGGGTAAAAACCAATTGTAGAAAAGGGCATTTTTCTCTTTAAAGACATAGTCTAGCTAATAAACAAACAATAAATGGTATGAGTAGAACATAACTTCAACTCCTGATGCAACAAGGAGGTCCAGGCAATGGCCATTACTGATTAATAACACAAGAGAGACAAGATATTACATGTCTTCTCATGTGAGTGCCCTTACCAAAACAACAACCTAGATTTAAGTTTCTATAGGAAGACTTTAATGCACTAAAAGTAAGAGATTAAGGAATATACAGAGGGATGGATACAATGGTAAAATGCGGCCAATGCTAACAGTAGAATCTAGGAGATACAGCTGCTCACTGCAAAATTCACACAATGATGCTATGTTTGGATAGTATCACAATGAAATTTTGGAAAAGAAAACAACGACCCCACAGAATTTCTTCGGGCCATGATGGATTAAGAATGATCGTGCTTATCTTTTAGCCATAAACTAGGAAACCAGACAACACACAGCTTAAGACAGAAACAAATTAGCTGGCCTGTGACTGTCCCGGCTTTCTGCCTGGAGGCACAACACAGACTGCTCAGCAGGTGAGGGGTTCCAAGCAGAGCGTGATGGTTCCACTGAGTTGAGGAAACAAACTCCCAAAGACTGCAGTGCAGAGGCTCAGGTGACGAATAACCATGAGGCAGAATTCTTCAGAAGAGGAAGCCATACAGAAAAAGAGCGCCAGAAATCATCATGAGATTCCCTCAGGCGTTCGTGGAATATTAAGAATCCCACGTACAGAGTTAAACTTCATCAGGTCAGGAGAAGATCCACCAAGGAACTATGGACTGAACAGTTCCCAGAGCTCACAGTGGCAGAGAGACTTCCCCACTGTGACCGGTCAAGTGGCATGGAGCATTCAGAAAAGACCCCAGAAGACCTGGGTTACTCTACACTCTTCCTAATAAAGGAAAAACGGAAACTCAAATAACTTAGCTGCCAACAAAACAAAGCCTCTTTAAAGGAAGAGAACATAATCTCTATGCTTCAATCATGTAAAATTAAATGTCCAACATCCAAAAAAACACTGTTAGATATGCCAAGAGGTGAGAAAGTTACACCACAGGGATACAACCAGAAAATTTTAAGTCACAGGATAAATAACTGGAACAACCCAGTTTTCTCAACAAATAAATTGCAAGGAAAGTGGGTATGATGGATAGCTTACTGCAAACCAACACTCTTACTGAGAACTAGAACAGTCAGATTTAAAAAGAAAAAAAACAGTAAATATAACTTTAAGATATGAGAGAAATGTTAAAACAATGACAATACTGAGGAGCCAATATTCCAGAGGGGGAAGAACCACTTAAGTGTTGAGTTGCTTCTTTTTGGGGACAATGGGTGATTTCTGAGTGATGCTTAGAATCTGGTGCCCTGATGGAGGGTCACTTCTGGGTACAGAGAAATGAGCAGAGATTCTGATGATTTTGTAGGGCTGAAGGGACAACTTTAGAGACTTCAAAAGCCAAATTCCCAGTGAAAAGAAAGGACAGGAAACTACAAATGACATGTCAGGTGCTTCCATTCCTAAGGCATTTGGAGAATCCTGAAGCTGTGATAGGTAGGAGGCTAAAAAGCTAAGCAGAAAGCCTCTGGACAGCAGAGTTTCTGGCAGGCTCACTGAGGAAGAGACTACAATTAAGAGTTCAAGATACACACGAGGGCACTGGTCACTGAATCAACTGGAAATGGGAATAAGAAACAAGGCTGTATGTTAAGAAAGGACCACTTTTTATGTGACATCTAAAATGCCAGGTACACTGGTATTAAGAAGTATAAGCAACATAAAAATCAAGTGTATGTGTACTGCAATTAAAACAGTAAATGCAAGTATATCAAATATTGAAAGAAAATGTACAATCGTCTAACCTTTCATTAGTTTATTTTCCTACAACCATATGTAGACTGCTTAAAAACAAAATGGCATCAGTGAATCATTGTTGTGAATAAAGTCACCATATTTTATATTTATTTCAGCATGCTTAAACAAAAAAGACACCTACTTCATCTACTCATGATTTTAGAATGAGATGTTAGGAAATGGAAAATGTTAGTTGGTAAAGGCTTCATTTTCAATTTCAGTATTGCCAAGTATCCAAACATCACCTACAAAGAGATTACAGAACAGAAAGCAGATGTTCTGAAATGATTCTCTTGGAATCACTGTAATTCACGCACAGGCTTAATCAGGATTACTTTACCAAGGTTATCTTTATCAAGTAAGTTTGGGAAACAAAATAAGATACTCTTTTAAACAGAAGACTTTTAAGCCTTTAATGTCTTTTATGAGTCTCTGAGTGGAAGACATGGCATGAGGCGCTCTCTGAATTGATTTACCCATCACATTACAGTGGTGGCAGATACCTCAAACTATCTATGAGCTCATCACTACTCGGAAATCAAGACAGTCACTACACCTGCTGCTAAATCTTGTTATTTAGGAGATCCAACCAGTCAATCCTAAAGGAAATCAGTCCTAAATGTTCACTGGAAGGACTGATGCTGAAGCTGAAACTCCAATAATTTGGTTCTGGCCACCTGATGTGAAGAACTGACTCATTGGAAAAGATCCTAATGCTGGCAAAGATTGAAGGCAGGAGGAGAAGTGGAAGACAGAAGATGAGATGGTTGGATGGCATCACTGATGCAATGTGTTTGAGTAGGCTCCAGGAGTTGGTGACGGACAGGGAAGCCTGGCATATTGCAGTCCATGGGGTCACAAAGAGTCAGACATGACAGAGCTACTGAACTGAACTGAAGAAATTTATATACCACAAAATTTAACAACTGTTTCAACATATTTGGTTTCCCCTATAAGCTAATGTCTTTTATTTTGTGCATTAAAAAGAAAAATTATTCTGATAAAATTCCACAGACTTTATCACACTGCCAAAGGCTTGATCAGGAGAAAGAAATTCCAAGATGCAAGAAACAAAAGAATTCACCGCCAGGGCTGGTCTTGGGATAACAGCCACAGAAGTGGCAAGGAAGTTTAAAATCTACTCCGTGTTTTGGTGGAAAAAGCCAACTGCAAGAAGTGAAAGCCCAATCCCAACCTACGTTCATGTAAGAGGTCCAAATTCACCTGAATTCTGGAAGTCTATTCAGAAGCTAATGGAAAAACTGTGGTTTAAGGACACTTTCACAGTCCAGGGATCACAAGACTCCTACAGAAAACACGCCTCCCTGGCCATGGCCCCAGACGAGCTATGTAAGACACTGTAAATCATACAAGAACACAGACCGTTATAAGGAAGTCACTATGTGTAGAAATAGGAAGAAGTGGTCTTCAGTGAACTAGAAATAGAAAAATTAGAAAATAACTTTTAATAAGTATATTAAAATTTTTCAGTGACAGTGAGAGGAATACAAGTCATGAGACAAGTACAGGATAAAAAAAGTTTCTAAAAGTACTTAAGAGGATGTTTCTAAAAGTAACTGATTCTAAGGAAAGAAGTACACACTGAAATAAAAAACCCAACTGGTAAACAAAGCTAGTGTTCCTCCTGATGAAGAGGAGGAACAGTCAGAGAAGACTACATGAAATAAAGCATAGGAAGACAGATATAAAATTGCAAAGTATAAAAAGAAATGAAGCAATATGGAACAGAGAATGAAGACCAACAACAATATACAGACATTTATATTTAAAAAAAGAGAACAGAAAAGGAAAAATCGGAAGAAATAATGATTAGAAAAATTTCAAAACTCAAGCCAAATAAGAACTCTCAGAATGAGGGTGCAAAAACCAAGACCTAGTGGCTAAAAACCAACTCATACATCTAAATATGTCCCTTCATATTGCAAAGCATAAAAACAAAACACACACACACACACACAACACTCAAAAGTAAGGGATGGGGGCAAAGATTTTAGTTACCAGAGAGAAGATACAGATAACCTATAAAGAAACAATTAAACTGATACCAGAATTTTCAACAACAACAGTAAGTATTGGAAGGCAATGAAATTATCTTCAAGGTGCTGAATACAAAAGTTTACATATAGTTAAGTCATCATTCAAGAATAAAGGCAAAATATAACTATGCGTTCACAAATACACACGTGTATATACACATTTCACACACAAACGTTAATTCTGTATGTTTTTAATATATAAAGACCTCACAGCTCATACCACTATTGGAAGGCCTACCACATGTATTCATCAAGAATGGAATGGGATGTAAGAAGCATAAATGTAAATAAGTAATTAAGTATGAACTTAATGACTAATTTGGGAGGGACTGAAAAGCAAGATAACTAAAATAATAAAAACAAATTACAGATAAATTACTGACACAAAAACTGAAAACAAAGAGATGGAAAAGGATGTATCTAGCAAGTGTACTTATCAAAGAAACCCATTTAAAGTTAAAGCATGAAGAGAGATCAAAAGGGAAACAACATAATGATTAAGATGAAGAAGAAATAACAATCATTAACTAGGATGTACCAAACCAGCCATCTTAGAACTATATGAACATATATGAATAAAAAAAAAAATAGAAATGAGGTTGAGGTTAGGGAAATGAGAGAGGTGGTTTAAGGGTATAACTGCCTACTAGTTGATAAAGAAGTCCTGGAGATTTAATGCACAGTACAATGAATTATAGATGATGCCACTGTATTATTAGCAACAAATGTGCTAAGAGACTAGATCTTAATTATTCTCACCACAAAAAAGAAATGACAACTATGTGACATGATAGAGGTGTTAGGGTTAGCTCAGGCTATAATGGCAATCAAATTGCACTTTAACTTGCACAATACACATAGCAAACAGATTTCAAACAAACCAACAGAAGGTAGACCAAAGGATATAGAAGATATGAGCACAATTAATAAGTCAAAGATATGAGTTAAATTTAGAACCCTGAAGTCAAGAAACAGGATACAAACATACTCAACCCCACAAGCAGTGCCTTTTAAGGAAATGTGGACTATTTTACAAAAGCTGAACTAAAATTATGTACATCAACATGGAGATCTTGAAAACACAATACTGAATTAAAACACACACACACACACACACACCCCCAAACCAAAAACACACACCAAAACACCAAAACCAACTTGCAAAATATGTACAACATGACAGTATACTGCATTTGGTGCTCTTTGGTTACCTCTTTCTAGTGGCGATAAAAGAGATAAAAGGACCACTGGTTATCTGTAACTTTCTTTTAATATTAAAAAAAAAAAAACACATGAAGTAAAAAAAATTAAAATACTAGCATTTAGCATGGTGCATACATCAATGTTTGTTACGTCGGTCTTATACATCACAGAATTAAAATAATCAGGGAAGGAGGCAGGTAAACCTGTAATTTTTTCTATACAAAGAGAACTTAAGTTCTTCACATAATAAATTTAGTAGTAGAGAAGAGTGCCAGAAAACTGGCAGGGGGAATAAAAGAAAGTTCAAGCAAAGGTATATTAAGTTTGAAAACTACTGAAATCCAAGAATCAAATTGGAAATAGCACCGATCAGTCTGTCTTCTAGATTTAGAATGAGAAAAGGATTCAACTATCTTATGAGCAGCAAAGACAAGGACCAATGGCCAGTGTACTAAGAATAGTGACACCTTCTCGGATCCTACCTCCAAATTCAAGTCTGCTCAGAACCACAGAATGTGACCATTAATTGTAAATTGAGTCTTTGCACATGGAATTAGTTTAATATGAAGTACTACCGGATTTGTTGCTGTTTAGTCACTAAGTCATGCCCCACTCTTCTGTCCATGGGATTTCCGAGGCAAGAATACTGGAGAGGGTTGCCATTTCCTTTTCCAGAGGATCTTCCCAACCTAGGGATCAAATCCACATCTCCTTCACTGCAGGAAGATTTCTTTACCACTGAGCAACCAAGCCTTAAATCCAATGACAGGCATCCTTATAAGGCTACTTGAGAACACAGTCACACTGGGAAGGTGATCATGTGAAGATGGAAGCAGAGATGGGAGCTATGATGCTTCAAGCCAAAGGATGCTAAGGCTGCCTGCAGAAAGTGGCAGGAAAGAATTCTTGCCTGGAGCTTTCCAGAGGCCAGGCAAGGGTTGACATTGATTTCAATGTCAGACTTCTAGCCTCCAGAACTGGGACAGGTAACTACTTCAGTCAGCTGCTAAGTTTTTCCTAATGATAAATACATAGCCTAGATAGATAAAATTATTTAATGATGAAAGAGAAAAAAACCAAAAACAAAACCCTTTGCGTGGGGATTACATGTAGAACATTGTAGAACAAAGGAAAAGAAAGCAAATCTGAGAAATTCAGAAAAAACATACTTCTGGAAAACAAGTTCAATAAAGCAATTAATGAAACTTTTGGTGTCTCCAAAAAAAAAAAAAAGTATAAGATAACATAGCCTCTATTATTAAGTAAGAGAGTAAAGTAAAAGGACAACAAGATGACACAATAAATATAAACTGAACTGTCATTCCTTTGCACTATGGGAGAACCAAAGGGCTGAAGGCAGTGAGAGAAAAATTAACAGCTAGCTAACATCTGAATACTTATTATTTGTGTTCAAAATATGCCAGTCACTTCAGGAATCTAATTTAATGATCACAACAATGTTGTAGAGCAGATAGTAAGAGCTAGAAAAAAAAGAAAAGGGAACAGTAACATACCGATAACTGGTATACTTAAAAGAGGCAACTACAAACTTAAGAGAATAAAAAAACCAAGTGTCACCACATTTCTTCCATAATAACAGAAGGAAACAGGGGTACATAAAAAACACTCTGAAGCACAGTCTGGTGCAGCGCTGCAATGGTAAAAATATTCTGTATTAGTGCAACTAAATACGTTAGCACTAGTCATGTGACTACTCAATACTTGAAATGGGGCTGGTGTGGGTGACGTACTGAATTTTTTAATTCTAATTTTAAATAGTTACATGTGGACAGTGGATACCATATTGGACAGCACAGAGTAAAATCAGTTATCAATAAAAAGGAAAGAAACGAAGATTGGCCACAACAAAACACAATAAGCAATTGTTCTCTTCTGCCTACCAAAAGACACAAGAGTTTTAAGGGACAAAAATGATGATCTAAGAACAAACTGTGTTCAAATCACTGAAGAACCACAGATTCAAATTCAAAACTCACACAAAGAAATTCCTTCCTGGTCCACTGGGTAAAGACCCCGAGCTTCCAATGAAGGGGACCCAGGTTTGATCCTTGGTCAGGGAACTAGATTCCACACGCTGCAACTAAGACCCAGTGCAGCCAAAAAAAGGGGCTATATGAAGATATTCAACACACATTGAGATGTTATAATCAAAACCATCCTAAATAAGTATACTTTTATGTTATTTCAAAAATCATATAGAAAACAAAACATTAAATTTATTTAAATTTAATGAGAAAAATACATACAACTAAACATTAGTATTAAGAAAAGTAAAATGAAAGACAAAAAACTACTGGAAACAGGAGTCACAGTCACAAAGAGGATATAAATTTATTAAACTGTACTAGACAGTTTTTAAAAAATCAACACAACAGACCACAAACATAAGCAGAAACAATAGAAACATTTTGACCAAAATGCTATAAAAATTAATAGTTAATAACAAAAGCTTAAAAAGAAAAACTAACAATTTAGAATCTAAAAACTCAATTCTTAACTCCTGGGAAAAAACCTAAAAAACTCAAAGGCAACTTACAAATAGCAGAAAAAACACTTCCTTCACACATCAAAGGCTGTGGAATGCTATCCAAAACTACACTCAGAAGAAAACTCAAAAAGTTAAATGCTTTTGTTCTTATGTAACAAAGAACAGAAAATAAATTAACCAGGCATTTGAATGAAGGCAAAGAGGGTGAGAAAAACCAAGACCGCAGGAAGGAGTTAACAGCAAAGAACTGATCTTTGAAATGACCAATAAAATAGAAAAACTGCTGACAAGACTGATCAAGAAAGAGAAGACAAATAAAACGAAGACTGAGAAATGGATATTAACTACAGATAGAAGGATATAAAAAGAATGCTTAATAAAAATCTGTATGAGTAAATCTGAAAGCATCTGAGAGATGGATAATCGTCTATAGAATAGATGCCAATCTCAGTTTCACCTTGAGTTCTAACAAATTTTAAAGAAATTGACCCTTCCTTTAACATCTTTAAACATTTCCAGAGCACAGCAAACAATACTGTAAGTGTCCCAACTCATTTTCAGCTGTCCTACATCAAAATTGATAGTGACCTTCTAAAAGTATTGCCATTCAAACCAGAAATGTCTCACCACAACCATTTCTTAACATGGTTCTAAAAGTGAATCCCGACCAGGAAAAGGAGTAAGAAGTACATAACAAGGTGTCATATTGTGTGATGACAGAAAGCCAACCTAGAAAACTAAGACCAACCAACCAAAAAACACTGGTTGGAAGAGTTCAGAAAAGTGTTCAATTTCAAGATAAATACCTAAAAATCAACATCATTTATAAAATAACACTAACAGAAAAGATCTCATTTCACATGACCAAAATATCAAGAATATAGATAACATGTAAGAACTGAATGAAGAGATAAAATACTTGGATACATAAAGAAATTCTGTGTTCCCTTAACATTGTAACAGCATTACTTCTCTATGAAGGATTTCCCATTAGAAATCCAATGCAATGGTTATGGTGGAAGTCCACCATCAAAGTAAGGATCTATTCACCATTATCTGTTAATCACAGAATATCAGTTCAAAGTATTAAAAAAATTCTTTTCGCTTGAGGACAGTTGGTAAATAAAATATTAGAGCTTCTACTTCTACTTATTTTATCTCAGCCTTCCAAAATTTTGCATGTGCTTTATAATCCCATAAAAGTTTAGAAGCTATTGTTCGAAGTACTGGGTGATTTCTGAACACTCTACCACTAGAAAGTAAGCTCCATAAGGGCAATGACTTTCATTCACCAAGGAAGCCCAGGTGTCCTGGAACACAGATGGGACCCAAAACTACTGAATAAACTTGCTTGGCAAATCCATCACCTCAAAATGAGAGAGGGCAATATACCTGCTCAGTATCACTAATCGAGGATCCATTGGAGACACAGTGAGCAACTAAGATAGAGAGTATGGCCTTTGTCTCCAACGAGGGCAGAACTCCAGCATAACTGCTAATATCAGCAGATGGTTTCTTTCCCAAACAAAAATGACTTCTTTGTCTTATTTCCCATGTAGCTTATTTCTGCATATGTCAGGAAGATTCTGTTTTAGACATTGGCACTGGAACCAAAGGGTCTTTAGTATGCTCTGTATGTTTCCCCCTTATTTTAAATACATACAGGTACCTTCAAAAGTACACCAGTTTTTAGGCATGAACAGGAAGAAAACTACTGTCAGTCCCAACAAGAAGCCTTGCTACTTCACAGATACAAGAGTCCAGGAGGCCATCCTATAACCTCAGAAAAAGAGCACTATTTCTCCATGAGGCAGTGTTGGTAGGTTTTGTTTGTTTTTGTTAAAAGCATCGAGGGCACGGCCAAAACTACCTTCTTATGCTTAACAGTAAGTAATATACTGTTTTCTTTGCTCTTCCAATATCAATTCTTCAGCCTTTCAGAAAATAATTTAGATTTATACAACTATTAATAAAAAATTGACTCAAATGTCAATATGAGAAACCCATCAAGTTCTTTTCTGGTAAAGCAGACAGTCTGAGGAAGAGATGAGAGAAACATTAGAGCTTGATAGGTAATATTCACTAATAATATTTTCCTTTTAAAACGATCATGGCAAAAAAATAAAAATAAAAACGATCACGGCAAAGACATGCAGTCCAAATGTATACTATAACAAAACAAGTCAAGCACTGAAAATCTACTGTCCAAATAGTAATCACTGCACCAATCACCCGCCTCTTCCTTGTCCTCAGTTTTCCCACTGACAAATATACTGCAATAGCGTTATCTTAAGAAACATCCCCCTCAGTCAAACAGGCTATTTCTCTATTCTCCTTTACAGAAACATTCTTTTAAAGTGGTATCTCTGATGGTTTGCTCAATTCCCTCCCTCCCATTCTCTCCAGAACCTAATCCAATCAGAATCTCACTCTTCTACCGCTAACAAAACTGTGTACAAAGGTCTCAGGCAACCTTGGCCCCACAAAACTGAAGGGTCAAGTCTCAGTCTTCATCTAATTTGATTTGTCTGCAGCACCTAACACAGATGATCATGCTTTTCTTTCTGAAACATTTTCTTCACTTGCC
The DNA here is from genome assembly GCF_032405125.1 of Capricornis sumatraensis. NCBI lineage: Eukaryota > Metazoa > Chordata > Mammalia > Artiodactyla > Bovidae > Capricornis > Capricornis sumatraensis. Next base: position 96,166,367 of record NC_091076.1, read on the forward strand.
TTCTACATACCACATACTCCTTGCTGTCCTTCCATCTACACTTCACTAGTCATTCCTTCCCAGTCTCTTATCTTTCACGTCTCCAAGGCTTAGAATGAAAAAATGCCTCAAGGCTGAATCTCAACTAAGTTTCCCAGCATTCTCTATTTTCTTCCTCTGCTGCATTCTTCTCCTCAGCACTTAACACTCCTGAAAGTGGAAGTCCCTCAGCCGCGTCTGACTCTGCAACCCTGCGGACTATACAGTCCATGGAAATCTCCAGGCCAGAATACTGGAGTGGCAGCCTTTCCCTTCTCCAAGGGATCTTCCCAACCCAGGGACTGAACCCAGGTCTCCCGCATTGCAGACGGATTCTTTACCAGCTGAGCCACAAGGGAAGCCAAATTTAACACTACAGAACATGCCATATACTTCACCTATTGTTTTATTTACAAAATTCTTACTCCAGTGAAATAACTTAGTGGGTAGAAACAGAAAATGAAACAATAGATGTTCATGTATTATTTTCTCTTTCTATCCTTTAGATTATTTCACAAGGATAAGAATTTTTGTCTGGTTTATTTTTAGTGTTGTATCCCCAGTGCACAGAGCTCTTTTACAGCTTATTGGAGAAGCTCAAAAATTTTTGTTGTTGTTGTTGAATAAATGAATTAATAAAAATAAAAGTGTTAACACCATCAGAAACCATGTACTAGTAAAACTCATCAGCCAGATACCCCCAAGGCAAATTACATACATTTCATTTAATCTTCACACAACCCTATGAGATCTCCGAAGCATTCTGGGGTGGACTGGGGTGTTAGCATGCCCCAAACAAAAACTACTAAGTGGCAGTGCCACAATTCAAACCAAAATTTGTCCTCTTCAAAGTTAATGCTCTTAATCACTCCTTTTTTTTTTTTAAACTGGAGTACTATTTTAGTGGTTTTAGAATAAATCCAACCCTGCTATTTGAAAAGTCGGCAATTCAAAGTTTCCTGTAGATATAAAATAATTTCCATTTTGTCTGTAAAGACAAACATTCATTTAGTATCATCAACTTAAGAGATTTTAACAGAGATTCTTATTTAAAAGTAAAGCATTCCACATTGCCATTTTCAGTGAAAACAGTAAGAAAGAAGACGTACTGCTCTCCTTCATGTAATTGATGGCAGAACTCACAACCTCCTCTCCCCCATTTCTATTAAAAATCTCAAGCCAATTGTTTCCAAACCTGGCTGAGGAGTCACCTAGGAGCTTTCTAACTTTTTGAAAACAATTCCCAGGCCCAACTCCAGAGCAAACCTAACCAGAATCTCTAGGAAACAGGGCTCAGGAACCTAGTATCTTTTAAAGCTCTGCAGGAAGCCTTGTTAGTTAGCCAAGTGTGGAAAACACTGGGTAAATGAACCAAAGTTGGCAAGGACTATTACCTCTATCTGAGCATCTGGCTCACTTTAACAAGGACCAGGTCTCACTGGTACTGACCTTCTTGGAAAGAGGCACAATGCTGCTGGGTCGAACAAGCCTCCGTTTCTTACAGCTCAGCACAGGACGGGTTCGGGCTGCCACACAGGTGCCATCAGTTGATGAAGAAACTAGATTCAGTCGTTGCTTTTTATGCAACTGTTCCTCAGCATCAGAGTTGTCACCTGGAATGTGGTCTGCCAAGACAGGCTGAAGACTACACAAGGGGAAGAAAGAATATTTACTTCACAGAAGATGGAAAGAAACAAAGCCTCTAATATTGGTTCAACCACCTCTACTTGCAAATATTTACAGACTCAAACAAGTGTTCTAGAGCACAGAGATCACCTCTTGATGCTGATGTCTGCTAATCTAAATTGGGATGCAGTGTCTGTGCTTATTTGTAAGGCTCTTGGTGGATGTTACTCTATTGTGTCTGAAAAATGCAAAGGTCAGTAAGTGAACTCAGGAGGTTCTAAGGGATTTCAGCTTTCTTCAACAACAAAAACATAAAATTTTAAAAGTCTAAAAAATTATAACTGGTAAGAAAATGGTGAACTTTTGCAAATGTTAATAAGCTGCCTGAGAACCAGTTCTAATGGTGAATCTTGCCTATTAGGGATGTGTACTCACTGTTCACTTGCAGAAGGATTCCTTATCTTTCAAAAATACAAATTTACAGCCTTTAGGAATCTAATCTGTTCTAGAGTAGAGGATTTTACTTCTGGGGAATTCTACAAAGACAGAGCTAATCACAACAATTCATAATAACCTCAGGACTTTCAATTTTCCTCCATGCTGGGACAATTTTAGGCCACAGTAAGTAACAGGAAAGTACATCAGCATGCTACCTAAAATACACTTGCTACAGTAGGAGGCATGCACAATATTATGAAGTGATAAGGTTTCTGCTTCTTTAAAGCAGCGTTAGTCCTGGCTAGGGATAACTAAGCCTCAAACTCATCTTTTACAAGCCTGATGAGCATACAGAAGTATGCAGAAGAAATAAACTTACGTGTTAATAACTCCATTGACAGGTCTCAACGCTCCACACGATTTAGCAGACAGTGACTCTGAAGGATGACCAGAGGCACCGTGGTTTTCCAGTGGCTGAGAAACAGATTCAATCTTAATAGAAGAAAAACAAAAATATATCATCAACATTTAACCAATAGCATTAGCCTGAAAATCAGCACCATTTCATTTAAATGAAACACCTAAAATGTCTCACGAGCAGTTTGAGAAACAACTCATTTGTGGAACACAATTTCAGTATTTCTTGGATTTGTGACTCCTGAGCTGAAGTCTTCACAAATTTCAAATAAATATGTTTTCTGGCCTTAAAAAAAAAAAAAAAAACAACCTCATATGACTGAGGAAAAAAAAAATTAAGAGAAACCAGTTTTTCTTTGGAGAGGAGAGGTGAGGAATTAAAATATTTAACAGACTAAAAGAGTAAAGTGCCCACTGAGAAGGAAATGGCCTAATGATTCCATGGACTGGAAGCACAGCAAAACAATTACATAGTAACAAGAGTCCAAGTTTTCAACCTAAAAGTCAAGAAGGGTATGTAAGTTCAGTAGCAAGACAATTAAGAATATATTTAAATATAGTTAATACCTGCTTAACCTCACAGAGTATGTTGGAAGCTTGTTTCTAGAAAACTATACTATATATATATATATCACTATACTCTATATATAACTATATATAGAGTATACTATACTATACTATATATATATACTATATATATATATAAAACTATACTATATATATAACTATACTATATATATATATAATAAAATAAATAATTAATGTCAATGAGTAACTAATAACTATCTAATGCTACAGGAAGGAACTACTGTCTGGATTACACAAATCAAATTCAGTTGACTTTCAAACAATTTTTGAATCTGAACTGCATGGGTCCACTTATACGTGGCTATTTCTAAACAGTAAATATTACATTACTACACAGTACACACTCTGTAGCTGGTTGAATTTGGTGATGTGGAGGAACCATGGATGGAGTGGGCCGACTATACATTACACGTGGATTAAATCCAGTGTTGTTCAAGAGTCAACTGTATACGCTTAAAATTTTAAATATAAAATGAAAAAAAGGAGGTAGGGGGAAGAAATCTGGAAAATTCTGAATTTTGCTATTTCAAAACAAATGATATTTACTAGGCTAAAGGGGGGCTACCCAAGCACCACAAGTGGTAAAGAATCTGGCTACCAATGCAGGAGACCCAGGGTTCTATCCCCGGGTCAGGAAGATCCCCCGGAGTAGGAAACAACCAACTGCCACAGTATTCTTGCCTGGAAAATTCCATGGACAGAGGAGCCTGTCGGGCTAGAGTCCATGGAGTCACGAAGACTTGGACACAACTGAGTGACTGAACACACACCACAGGTTAAAAGGAGTAGGGGCAGCCAGTAGATGCCAATCACATGAAGCATCTGAGGTACTGGCAATAAAACCACAGTTCAGTTATCCGAGGGATATCAGAAAATGGCTGCGGTCTCTGTCTCCTCCTTACATTCAAACTGACTTTGGGGTGTTTTGATGTTCCCTTTCCTGTAACTGCTATCACGATGTAGCAAAGCCAATGTTATGATGCTGAAATTCTATTTATCAGTATTGTTGAATTTCTTTTTTGATCTTTATACCCACCAGGAGAAAATACCAAAGGATCTGAAGACCTGAGGGCAATCTCAAGAAAGAACAAGAGATTGGGAAGCTAATTTTAAAAATTTAATACAAATCATCCAAAAATCTAGATCAAGGAATACAGACAAGACAAGACACATGAGTAAATCACAATGAGTAAACACTGGGAAAGTGTTCTGTCTTCCTTGTTGATTCCCTATACATTTACTGTTGTACCTTGAACAATTAATTATATTAGTCAATGACACCAAAATCATGGTACATTTGGCTCACGTACTCATTGCTTTAAAAGTCACACTGATTTCCTCTTGGAAAGTATGTGTAAGAGTTGTACTTTGGCCACCTGATGTGAAGAGCTGATTCACTGGAAAAGACCCAGATGTTGGGCAAGATGGAGAACAGGAGGAAAAGGAGGTGACAGAGGATAAGATGGTTGAATGGCATCACCAACTCAATGGACATGAGTCTGAGCAAACAACGGGAGATAGTGAAGGACAGGGAGACCTGGCCTGCTGCAGTCCATGAGGTCACAAAGAGTCAGACATGACTTAGCGACTGAACAACAGCAAGTTGCAAAGATGTCTGTATCTTCTGACACAGTATTTTACTCCCTCTTAAAGTCTATCTTAAAGAAATAACAAAATGTCCCCCAAAATTTTATACATAAAGGCAGTCACTGCAATGATATGGATCAATAACCTAAATAATCAACACCTGAGGCATAGTTATAAAATGTGGTATACAAAATAAGAATATTGAAAATATCATAAGGGTTAAATCCAAAATATTTTTAATACAATTGTGGTGACTAAAAATGTACATACACAGAAAATGACAAGGTAAAAATAGTGTTGCAGAGGCAGAATAAGACGAATACTGAAGTTTTCTTTATATTTAGATAATATTTGTTTAAAAAAAGAGAGAGACAGAGATAAACCCAAATATCCTCCTGAATGCTAGTGAGGATTTACTATTCAGGGAACACCTCAAAAGGCCCAAACAAATATTAACATTATGGTACGACAAAGAACAAACGATTTAAAAATTCAGACTGGTGTTAACTAGCAGATGGTAACTCCAGCCATGTTACAGCTTTCCTAGATTTCAAAAGTTCTGCTTTAGATGAAAAAGTTGCCTGCCAATGTGAAAATGCTATGACTATGAACTTTCTGGTACTGATCTGAAGAATCTGTCAACTTTATATTCACTTAAAACAATAGCTTTTAGCATTAAATTACAACAGAGATCTGGTTTATATATCTACATGTTTTCACAAAGTCCCACGTTTAAGTAATATGTTGACCCTCCATTTGATTAAGATTTACTTTCTAGAGATTATGGAGAACTAACCACCAACCAAGACACCTGTCAAGACAAAATGTTGCCATTCTTTAACAAAATCTCATTTCCAAACAAGTTTACCTTTCGTAGCTAATTAACCTATTGTTTTTCATGACTACAGATATATAGTAAATTTAAAGGGCATTAATCTTCAATGTGCATTTTATTGTTTTTCTTAGACAAACCTGAATTTTCCTGGGGGTAATTCAGTCCTCAAATTAAAACAGAAGTCAACAGGCAAAACATTATTTAGCACAGAAATGTTAGTCAATGATACAGAAGCACACAGCAATTAAGAGCAAGAAAGTCAGAGAAGAAATGTGCTTGGATTTCAGGGTCAACCATGTAAGTAAGCGCTGAATATTTAGAAGGGATCTGCTTAGAAACCCTGGGATATTCTACATGTAATCACCCTCAAGTCCCAAAGCAGGGCACTGGGGCAACTAGGTTCATCATCCATTCTCAAATTCAAAGAGCTTAAAATATTAACCCCAATCCTCTAATAATGTTTCATCTAGAAAAATACAACTCACAGTCACATGTAATTTTACTTAGTGCTTCTTAAATGCATTCACATTGCCTTAAGAAAAAGTAAACACCCCTTATCTTGCAGACCAAAAGGCTTCAAAGACAGGGTAGAGAATTATTAACAAACACGTCACAAATATTAAATCCACACACTAACATAAGCTTGACTGTTACTATTGCAGTGGTTTACATCATTAGTATTTTCAGGACACTAAAGCATGAATCAGATACTTGTCATCCAATGGGAAAGTGTAAACAGGAGTTGTTACAGAGCTTCTTTCAAGCTTCATGTGATGTTCAGATACATTCTGATGGTACATGCATCTGATGCCAGGAGAGCAGAAAACCTGAATGCTATACAGAGCACTTCTGTAAAACCCCTTTTTCTAAAGGAGAGCCCCAGGAGATTACCTTTTGGGGCTATCTTAGAGTTAAAGGTAGCAAGGAGGGTTACTGAAGTGATTTTTCCCCGATTGAAAGGGTCAGATGTACGGCATGAAATGATTAACACAGCAGTGAGATTCCATTTTGTTATTCCTATAAAAACAGGCATCTGTTTGATTCATTGCTCTAACCTCTTGGCCAGAACAATTAAGTGTGACAAGAAGCCCTCAAAGAAAAACTAGATTAAATTAAGGTTTATTGGGGGTAGGTTTTTCTGGGGTCTGAGAACTCATGTCCACTAAATTTCTTTTACTAAAAAGCAGAGAAAGTAAAAGGGTAAAAAAATCAAAAGGCACACAACTTAAAAACACACACTAAATCTCTAGATGTGTAATGCAAGACATATGTGTATGTATCTTTTCTTTAGTCATTTAACTAATGCCATACCATCATTTGCTTGAAATACCATTTTTCTTTGTCTAGAAAAATTAACAGTTCTGTTCTGGTTCGTTATTGCTTTCTGACAAACGTTATCAAAATGGAAAGAAAAGGCTACTTGGATATAGAGAATTCAACTTTCATTCTCAGGTTAAAATGCTCTCCATCTCAAATGATACCCAGCATAGTTTTGCTTAAAATAAACAAAATATTGTTGGTCCACAAAGAATATACCAGTCATTTTCACAAACTAGCACCATGGTCAAAAATTGTGCTAAAGTGAAAATGGAACTTTTCACCAAGCTACTTACCGAGGCTTCAACTTCTGTATATGTAAAATGTGACTATGTGCCTCACTTTCCTGTCTCTATTATGAGGTTAAAATATAAACTATAATTACATTAAAACAACCTTGAACTATCCATTTTTAAAAATCAAAATAGCATAATACAACTCCAAAGACTATTAATCTAATATTTATATTTACCAACACTGTTGAAAATCTTTCTACTGAACAGTAAGAATTTATAACACTGTTTTTGCAATTACTTATTTATCCACAGCCCAATATGCACTAGTGGTAAAGAATCCACCTGCCAATGAAGGAAACATAAGAGATACAAGCTTTGACCTGGGTCAGCAGACCTTCAATCTGGAAGGGCATTGCAACCCACTGCAGTATTCTTGCCTGGAGAACCCCATGGACAGAGGAGCCTGGTGAGCAACAACTCCATGGTCTGTACCCATCAGGCTTCTCTGTCCATGGGTTTTTTCAGGCAGGAATACAGGAGTGAGTTGCCATTTTCTCATCCAGGGGATCTTCCCAACCCAGGGACCAAGCCTGAGTCTTCTGCACTGGCAGGCAGACTCTTTACCACTGAGCCACGTGGGAAACCCCATGCCTCTCAAAATCCTCACAGAGCCAACGCACCCTTCATTGTCCCTGGTTGACTACAAAACTTCAAGGAAAAGAACCTTGTTCCTGTGTTACCAATGGTAGGAAGATTACACCTTGCATGTTTAAAAAGAAAAAGCAACAGTTTATATTTTTGCATGCTTTACTTCTAGGAAAGGTTCACTTGGTAACCCCATCAATTCTACAGTAAGGAAAGGATAAAAGAATGAGACTTATTTTGCAAACAGAAGCAAACAAACAATGACTGCATTGTCAAAAGCCACAGAAGCAACCCTTTTGGTAAAACAAATAAAAAACTCAAACCTAGTCTTTTAAAATATATATACCCAGTAATTAGCTTTCCTGTAAGAAAGGAGATATAAGGAAATACACATGTATTTGCTCATCTGTGCAGCAGAAATATAGGAAGGAAGGATAGTGCAAAAACGAATGACACTGGAAGGAGGCTGGAACACAATGGGAACAGGTGGAAACAGGAACAGGGCTGCAGCTTTTGCAAGCTTTAATGCTCGCACTGCAGTATGTTTCACACACGCAAGAACTAACAGAGACCACCTCCTGTGTGTGGGCAACAAGAAATCAAACACTACAGTAACAAAGGAACCTAGCTGTATTTCAAAATAATTGCATCCTCATACTGAAGGGTGTGAAGAGGGAAAGAACTAACGAAAGTATAACTTCTGGAAATAGTTATTTTGACTGTGTATCACTGAGCTAATGTACTGTATACAATATTGTACTCTAGTTAGTAAAGATATTTCTCACAGGAGTATAAGATGGCAATTCTGAAACTACTTTATATGGTACTGCTGCTGCTGCTAAGTCGCTTCAGTCGTGTCCAACTCTGTGCGACCCCATAGATGGCAGCCCACCAGGCTCCCCCGTCCCTGGGATTCTCCAGGTAAGAACACTGGAGTGGGTTGCCATTGCCCTCTCCAATGCATGAAAGTGAAAAGTGAAAGTTAAGTCGCTCAGTCGTGTCCGACTCTTCGCGACCCCATGGACTGCAGCCCACCAGGCTCCTCCATCCATGGGACTTTTATGGTACTAGGACTGAACAAATAAGTATCACTAAGGAAGGACAAAGAGACTGGTGTTAGATTGGTATGGTAAGAAAGGAGGAAGGAATTGGTGTTAGATTGGTATTAGTATAAACTCATGGTTTTGAGTGCATATACAGATGGGTAGATAACAAAATATATATGCGTGTTTAATGTATTTCCTAGCTATACTGAGAAGTCTCAGATAGAAGCAAAGACACCAAGTAGCAGTGAGCATACAAGTATCCAGACTGTAGTCTCAAACATCTGGTCTCCAATAAAAAAGAACCAGGGCTGGAATAAGTACAATACAAGATGAGTCCAGGATATTTTTGGATGGATAAAGTGAATACTTAAAATACAAGGAGGGCACATTGAAAGGACATGGCCAGCAATCTGAAAAGAGGTCCCAATGCCAAAAGCTGAGACACTTGGAAGTGAATAATGAACAACAGTAGTAGTTAATAATCCATAAAATAAAATTAACAACCATAAAAACATTTCTGAAATAAACAACTGAGTAACCAACTAAATAAACAAATGAGGGAGGAAAGACAGCTCTTCCTAGCAGAATTCCAATGAACCAATGTGGAAAACAGAAAATCACCATTTAGTCAATACCACAGTAATGACCACTGCAGTAATTTTGCAGGTAAAATCTACCAGTGGATGATAAAACTGTGGATTAAAATAAGCAACAGAAAAACGCACAGCGTCCCTCCATGACATAGTCGTTAATTATAAAGGAAAAAATACTAATTTACTGGCATGTTATCGCCTTAACCAAGTGAAAAAGCTACCAACCACCATCATGTACCCCTAATATGGTATAGCAAGAAAGGGACAGTATCACTTCTATGATATTACTGCAGGGAAAAAAAAAAGGCATAACCTTTAATGGGAAAATATCTGGTGACTCCAATCTAAGCAACATTACACAAAATAACCTACCAGCACGGTTGTGTCAAGGTCATGAAAGACAAAAACTGAGGTGTTCTCACACACTGGCTGAGATATAACAACTATACGGAATAGGGGGTTTTGGACCAATTGGGGGTGGGGGCGGTGCGCACATGCACTAAGTGAGAAAATGAGTGAAAGGGGAATAAAGTCTGTAGTCTGTATGAATGTTAATTCCTGGTTTTGACACTGAACAATGGCTATGCAAGCTGTTAACACTAGGAGAAGCTGAGTGAAGAAACAGTATGCAGGGACCCTGCACTGCTTCTGCAACTTTTCTGTTAAGTCTAAACTCAATTTTATTCATATATATACCTATTTGTTTTCCTTAGATTAAATAAAAAACAAGACATGGGGAAAACTTTAAAAATGAAAGAAATAAGAAGTGGTCTTGGAATTCAGAAGGAAAAATTAATTTTGGTGTTGGGAGAAATAGAAAAAGAGAAGGAATCATTAAGATGGAGGTTTGACCTAGGCTCTAAAGATACAAAAGATTATGAAAAAACAATGGCTTCATCCTCACTACAGAATTAAAGGGGTAATTCAGACAGCATTTTCAACATGTTTGTAAGTTACATTTCCAGTTACCTTAGTTGTCAAAGGCATCAGAGCCGCACGGTCTCCTAATTTCCAGTAATGTTGCATAATGTCGTACCTGCTCTGGCTGCGCTGTCTTGAGAGTTCGAAGCTGCTTTTAAAATTTTAAAGTCGGCTACACAACTGCATGAGGGACCCTGTGCTGCCCTTTCAGGAATTCAGAGTTTAAGTTATAAAAGGTGATACAGTCACCCTCCTTCAGCCACTGTAAAGATCCTTATTACAGAGAATAAACTGTGCTGAAGCTATACCCCAAATTCTCACTCATTTCCCCCTTTCTGTCTTTTATACTTACCAATTTATCATTCCCATGATCTGTCTTCACCTCAGAACTAAGTGGAAGAAGTAAGTCTGTTGTTGTGTGCTCTGGGGGAGGTGCCTCTCCAAGAACTATCAACCCCTGCAGGGCAGAGAGAAAAACAGCTTAAGTGGTGTAAGTTACAAATTTAACTGGAGTTAATATCAAGAGTTAGGGACAGGGGATTCATTTATCAGAGGCCCTTCCTTTATCCTGTGGTTCTGAAACAAAACAGACCACCAGCACAGCTCTGTTCTCCCAAGAGTGACTTCAACAAAAGCCTAGCAGTAGCCATGAGTAAGGCCTAAGACTCAAACCCAAGCTTCCCCTTTCTTCCAAATGAATGTTCGAACCGGCATGGCTTGTAGCATCTTTCCAGATCTGGAGTCTTTTTGAGAATATGGTATCTTATTCTATATCACCAACTAGACTATACCATATTAACAGCAGCAATGCAGTTTTTCTGGTTAACTTGATCACAAATGTGGCTAAAGGATGACAGAACTAGAAGTACTACAATGATGAGCTAAACCAACAATATTTGAGCAACCACACCCACTGGGTGAAACAAAGGTGTAACAGTCTCTACAGTAAGTGTATTAGAAACCAAAAACTTAAAAAGTTGTTCCAAACACACATTTCTCACAAGCATAAGTATCACTCTAGATTAGGTTATTACTCCACAATTTCAAGTTCAGATTTTACATTCATCCCAGATAATAATAAATATAAAAATAAATTTTAAATGATTCCATAAATCCTCTCCATAGCTGGCATGGGCCCAGCTTGGTTTTAAAGGCAGAAGTTATTTGGTTGGTGCAAAAGTAATTGCTGTTTTTTGCATTGTTGAACTTTGCCATTTGATACTGGAAAACATTCTTAAAATACATGTGGTTACATTATACATCATTTTAATGTGCATTTCTCACTTTATGCTTTCTTGCTAATGACTTATCACTTGCTGTTTATTTTATATTTATTTTAGGCTACAGAAATGATTTTAGGTAAAAAGCAAATTCAACTCATTCAAGTTCAAAATGGGTTGTAAAGCAACAAAGACAACTTGCAACATCAGCAACGCATTTGGCCCAGGAACTACTAATTAAAGTACAGTGCAGTGATAGTTCAAGAAGTTTTGCAAAGGAAAGCTTTGAAGATGAGAAGCATAGTGGTCGGTCATTGGAAGGTGACAACGACCAACTGAGAGGATCATCGAACCTGATCCTCTTAGGACTATGCGAGAAGTTGGCAAAGAACTCAACATCGACCATTCAGCATTTGAAGGAAACTGGAAAGGTGAAAAGTCTCGTGAGTGCCTCATGAGCTAACTGAAAATTTAAAAAAACATCATTTTTGAAATGTCATCTTCTCTTATTCTACGCAACAAAAAAACATTTCTTGATTTGTGATGTGTGATAAAAAGTGGGTTTTATATGACAACCGGTGACGACCCGTTCAGTGGCTGGACCAAGAAGCAGCTCCAAAGCACTTCCCAAAGCCAAACTTGCACCAAAAAAAGGTCATGGTCACTGTTTGGTGGTCTGCTGCCCAACTGATCCACTACACTTTCTGAATCCCAGTGACACCATTACACCTGAGAAGTGTGCTCAGCAAATCGAAGAAATGCAATGAAAACTGCCATGCCTGAACCTAGCACTGGTCAACAGAATGGGCCCAGTTGCACATGGCACAACCAACGCTTCAGAAGTTGAACGAAATGGGCTACAAAAGTTTTGCCTCATCTGCCATATTCACCACGTCACCTCTTGCCAACCAAGTACCACTTCTTCAAGCATCTCAACAACGTTTTGCAGGGAAAATGTTTCCACAACCAGCAGGAGGCAGAAAATGCTTTCTAAGAGTTCACTGAATCCCGAAACACGGGTTTTTACGATACAGCAATAAACTTATTTCTCACTGGCAAAAATGTGTTGATTGTAATGGTTCCTATTTTGAGTAATAAAGATGTGTTTAAGCCTAGTTATAATGACTTAAAAAAGCAAGAAATATTGGCCCTAGCCTTCAGAATGGGGTTTCTCTGGTTAAAGACTTCTCCTGCAAAATATTTTCTTGTTTTAATCACAAGCATAAAATAGACTTCACAAACTTTACCATTTCAAAGTAAAAGCTGTTTGTAAAACAAAAAAAAAAGCAGCTATTTTTATTTTGCACAACATTCCCTTCTCAAAATACAGCATTCAACATCTTTGCTGCTTAAAAGCCCAAACCACCTCCCCATTTCCTATATAAAGCTAGCCCAAACTCATCTTGGTATTTAAAGTCCTCCATAATCTGTCCCTACCTTATTTAGCTAGCTCCAGCTACCTTCACAGTTGGACACTAACCACACTGTCTCCTAGAAAATGTCTGAATATATACGAAGTTGTTGGTGTTGAGAGGCGGGGGTTATTACAAAGTAGTAATACCCATCACTGCCTGTTCTTATGTCTTTGTTCATGCTGATTTCTGCCTTTTTCTTGCATCTATCTATCCAAAATGCCATGTATCCTTTCAAAGAGCCTGTCAAAGCCAAGTCTCACCTCCTTCCAAGAAAATGTCTCTGGTTAACCAAACCCCTTATTTTCTTTATCCACACTGCCAGACTTTTTAAAGCTTCATGATTTTATCTTTACATCCTGTATATTTAAATCTCATTTCCGGAGCAGAACCTTAGGCCAAATTATCTATTTCATTTATTGTTGCCTCAATTCGCTGTTTAAATGTTAACTAATTGATAAGATCTTCGAAGACTTAGATAACATACAAATATTTTCGTATCTCCCATATTCCCTAGCAGAGTTATACACCAAGAAAGAAAATGCACAATAATTTTTTTTGAGTTTTAAGTTAAAAACTCTCCCCCATTTAGTGAGAAAATATTAAATTATTAACTAAAGCTAGGAGCCTAAATGAATCTATTAGATATAAAGTTACATCATAAATTTTTCTTAGGTGAGAAGGTAAGTCAAGATAAAACAGACAATATTTTTCAAAGGGAAATTCTTTTCCCTTAAACTACCCAATCATTTCCAAAAAGCATCTGAGAGACTACAAAGACATCCTCCTGTGAAAGCTTTAAAAATCCTAGAAGGGACCATTTATTCTCCATCAAATTTCAGAGACCCAGGGAGGATGCAGGTTGAAGGTCATGTCAATAGGCCAAGGCAAGGCAGAACTAGGGGTACAAGCTGGATTAGTTAGATCCAGCAGAGACATTACTTTGCCAACAAAGGTCTGTCTAGTCAAAGCTATGGTTTTTCCAGTAGTCATGTACGGGTGTGAGAACTGGATCATAAAGAAGGCTGAACGCTAAGGAATTGATGTTTTTCATTTGTGGTGTTGGAGAAGACTCTTGAGAGTCCTTGGACTGTGAGGAGATCAAACCAGCCAAGCCTAAAGGAAAATCAGTCTTGAATATTCATTGGAAGGACTGATGATGAAGTTTCAATACTTTGGCCACCTGATATGAAGAGTCAACTCATTAGAAACGACCCTGATATTGGGAAAGACTGAAGACAGGAAGAGAAAGGGATGACAAGAGGATAAGATGGTTGGATGGCATCACTGACTCAATGGACCTGAGTCTGAATAAGCTCTGAGAGATGGTGAAGGACAGGGAAGCCTGGAGTGCTGCAGTCCATGAGGTCCCAAAGAGTCAGACATGACTGAGTGGCTGAACAACAAAGTTAGAATCAGTTACTCTTTGTTCTTTCATTCATTCAAACCAAGCCATCATTTCTCCGTTCATCAACATTCTTTAGGTGCTGGGGGTACAGGAAGGCAGACATATCCTTCTCCCCATGCCCACCCCTGCCCAAACTTATCTCTCAAAGAGCTTAGAATTCTAATACTGGGACAAAGACAATCAACAATATATGAGTAAGTAAAATTTACATAGCCTACTGGTGGTGTTTAGTCGCTAAGTCCTGACTCTTGTGACCCCAGGGACTGTATATAGCCTGCACACGGGATTTCTCAGACAAGAATACTGGAGCAGGTTGTGATTTCCTTCTCCAGGCATTCTTCCCCATCTAGGGATCAAACATGCATCTCCTGCACTTGCAGGGAGATTCCTTACCAATACAAATAGCCACCAGGGAAGCCGATTCACATAGCCTATTAGAAAGTGTTAAAATGCTAAAAAACTAAAGAATAGTGAAGTTTAAGGACTGTAAGGAATTTTGTATGCCTGAAGTAAAATGAAAGAGTGGAGTTTATGAGTTTAGCTTAAGTTAGAAGAGTAAGAGGGGGTGGGGTGGTGCAGGGCCTTCAGAGTATCTCAGCTTTTACATTCTGATGGTAAATCACTGGAGTTTCAAGCAGAAGTGGGAAATGATCTGACTTACAGTTTAAAAGGATCAATTTGCTGCTGTGCTGACACAAAGATGAGTGGATAGGAAACAGAGAAGCAGAAAGAACAACTGCTTAGACCAAAGTGATTGGATTTCGGATACATATATTTGAAGACAGAATCAATCAGTTATGCAAGTATGATTCCTGGGATGGGATGGAAGGGAGTCAGAGACTCATTCAAGGTTTCCAGCCTCTGCCACAACAGTAGAGCTCCTATCTGTTGAGAAGTGTTTTCAATGCACATTAGTTTAAATCAAATCTATTTCTGTAAATATGTACTCAAGTGCTATGCTGATGTAGATACCATTCATATATCCATTCTTTGTCCGACCATCAAATCTACGTTATGTTCATTACAGCAAACAAAGCCAACGATTAAATCTTTACACTGTACCTCAAACCAAAAAAGATAAAAGCAACTGAAAGGAAGATGGGTAAATAAAAGGTATACAAATAGCTAAAATCTTTTCACTCCGTGAAATAAATGAAATGAAATAAATTTCATTCAGACATTTACTGAATGTCTACAATGTGTTGGGTGGTGTGAAACCCTAAGAATAAGAAAATAAATAAAATGCATACCACTCATAAGGAGTTTACCTTCACCTACCTCAGACAGGTAGGCAAAGTATTACAATGACAGTGCTCTAACAGCTTATAGAAGATGACATGAGAGTTGAAAAATGGTAGAGTCCAAGAGAGAGACTGACTGAAACAAGGTCTACATGATTATCTAAGTTTTCCTAAAATAGACTTGATACAGTTAATAACCATGAAAGGAAAGGTCACTGTGAGCCAAGAAAAACCCATGAAGTTCCACTCCACACCTCTCATGACAACCTGAAGCTGGGATTCCCTAGCATTCAGGGTTTACACTGGGTAAACATTACATGGCTGGGCCATCAGCCATGAGTGGCAATAACCTCGAGACTATTGCACTCTAAGGCCAAGGTGAAAAGTCCAGGAGAATCTCCCCACCCTTTACCACCACTCCCTAAGTCAGAATCAGGACCATGCCTGGATCATTTAGACCTACAAAACTCCTACAAAGGACAAAAGAAATTGGGAAGGCTCATGGTAGTACGGAGTCCTAACAGATCCTTGCAAATTATTCCTCTGTGGAAATACAAGTCTATCCTACATTTAAAAATGGCGGGGGCGGGGGGGGGGGAGGAAGTAAAATTGAAAAAGAAAGAAATGGTAGCAGAAACTGTGCTAAGCCTGATTACAAAACAGGGCAAAGGCAAGCAAGCAAAAAGGAAAGAAAAGAACATACTAATTTGTTTAGGAAAAAAAAAACCCTCACAAAACCAAAACACCTCTTCATCTGTAAACAAAATTAAGATGCAATTTCACATACTTACTTTCCTGCCCACCTTAGATCAGTGGGTACACTGGAGACCAGCTCCACAAGATTGTCTTGGGCTATGTAAAGATCATCCTGGGCTATGTAGGCAAGACACGGCTAACCACAAGGTCTTAGAACTCCATTAAGATGAAACTGCAACTATTTGACATCAATTCTGAAGAGAAGTATTCCAGGTTATTCCCATTCAGCAGCTTATCTATCATAAGTTTCATAGTTCTTCCACCTCTCATTCCCAATTAACACTTTCATCCTTAGCAAGGCTGTGGAATCTGACAGATCAGTCAAAAGAAGTTAAAAAAAGATAACATTTTGTATTAGATGTGAATGTTGAAGACTGTGTGTTAAGAGAAAGAAGTCTCCCTTACCAATAGAATCCTCTTGTTCCCTTGTGCGTTCACCTTCTTCAATAAATATGCTTAAGAGACACGATGAAAAGGATACAACAGCAGAACGCATCAGACAGGAAATGTTTTGGGGTCAGATACATTTAGAGCCCTGAGTTCAAATTTAGCTGTTTCTTACAAGCCTGTAAGCTGTTGCTTTCTGCGTTAAGTAACACACATGAATGTACTTCTATATAGTATGCACTCATGGTACAGATGCTATTTTCCTTTCTCATTCTAATATATGGGAGTATCTTTTTAAAAAAATAAAAGCTGATTGAATGTGCAAGTTAAGACATAATAGTATGAAGAAGAGTACAGAGGAGCTCCTAGTAACTGTACCCACTCTCCAAAGAGCAGCAGGAATCACTATTCTCACAGAGACTAATAATTACCAGCCTGGAAGGCAATACCTAACTTTTGATGGAAGAGAAAACTGACACTCATCCAGTAGTTCTCAAATACTTTCTTTTCTGGAATAGGTCACTTTAAGGAAATTAACATGCTAAAGAGTAAATCCAAAAAAGAAAATCTTACCCACCAGTTCCCCATCCAAAGACAAACTATAACTGTACAGCTGACCACCAAACCTAGATTTTGTGAAAATGCCTGTACAACTCTGGCTAACTTTGGAGAATGGGGAAGGAGAACACCAATCTCTTTACTAGAACACAGGAGTTTAAAAAAATCTCCCATTCCAGTAACTTATAAAATAGTCAAGCATTTAAGGCAAGTGCTAATTTGAACGACAGAGTCAGAATCTCAAATCTCAGCTCTGCACTCATTTAGTTGTATGACTATGAACAAACCACTTGATCTCTTTGACCCTTTATCTTTAAATTTGTGAATAACAGCAAAATGTTTAGTACAATGTTCAGCACATAGTAAATGTTGAAACTTCTGTCACTATAGTGATACATGAAGATCAGACGCAAGTTAATTATCTTTGGGGAAAATTCTAGTGCTTGCCCCCTAAAATCTGTCACCTAGAACCTATGAATGTGACCTGATTTGGAAACAGGCTCTTTGCAAACATCATCAGGCTAAAATGAAGATAAAGAGGAACAAAGAACCATTTAGTATGGGCCCTAAATCCCAACTTGATTGGTTTCCTTCTAAGAGGGAAATGTGGAGACACAGACACACTAAGAGAGAAGATGGAGGAAGAAATTGGAGTGATGCAGCTATAAACAAGAGGAACACCAAAGACTGCCAGCAACCACCAGAAGCCTGTGAAAAGCCAAGGAAATTTTTTCTCTCAGATCTTCAAAAAGAGCAGAGTCCTGCCTACATCTTGATTTAATTCTAGCCTCCAGAACTCTGAGAAAATAAATGTCTGTTGTTTTAAGTTTACCATCCAATTTGTGCAACCTTGTATGGCAGCCCCAGGAAATGAACACATTTGTTTCCAAAAGACATCATATAAATATTTAATAAAGCTGTAAATTTTCCTGATATATTATTTCAATTATTGTTCTACTTTTATTCTTCCTGTCAGCATTTTTAAGACTAGTAGCCATACATCTTTTCTGTAGACAAAAAAAAATGCACTATAATCTAGAATGTCTTGTTATAAACCATGAAACTAAGGCTAGTATGTGTTTAGTGACTTTTCTTCCCAAGGTTAGGACAACTAAGTCAGAACTAGAATCAAAAATGGTATACCAAGTCCAGGCCTGGTGTAGTAACATTATACCCTGAATGATAAAAAAAAAAAAACCATGGATAATCAATATATACACAAAACTTCCAATTAATCACTTTCCAGATATTCAGAGATAGCTAAGACTTTTGAAATAGATTGGGGGCAAAAGGAGAAGGGAGCAACAGATGATGAGATGGTTGGATAGCACCACTGACTCAATGGACACAGATTTGAGCTCTGGGAAATAGAGAAGGCCAGGGAAGCCAAGCATGCTGCAGTCCATGGGAATGCAAAGAGTCGGACACGACTTAGCAACTGAACAACAAGAAGACGACTTTTGATAATTTCACAAAACTGCTGTCATTACTACTGAGTTATGAGCTAAAGAATAAAGCAGGAACCAAAAGTGAGACTCCTTCCCACACAGGTAGGAAGACTGTAAACTGAGGCACACTGCCAAAGTACTTCTCTGAAGTATGCATAAAAAACAGAAGTATCCATGCTGTGACTCTGGTAAAGATACTTATTACGGCAACAAAGGTCCATCTAGTCAAGGCTATGGTTTTTCCAGTAGTCATGTATGGATGTGAGAGTTGGACTATAAAGAAAGCTGAGCGCTGAAGAATTGATGCTTTTGAACTGTGGTGTTGGAGAAGACTCTTGAGAGTCCCTTGGACTGCAAGGAGATCCAACCAGTCCATCCTAAAGGGAATCAGTCCTGAATGTTCATTGGAAGGACTGATGCTGAAGTTGAAACTCCAATGCTTTGGCCACCTGATGCGAAGAACTGACTCATTTGAAAAGACCCTGAAGCTGGGAAAAATTGAGGGCCGGAGGAGAAGGAGATGACAGAGGATGAGATGGTTGGATGGCATCACCAACCCGAAGGACAAGAGTTTGAGTAGGTGCCGGGAGTTGGTAATGGAGCCTTCACTACCCTGATGGACAGGGAAGCCTGGTGTGCTGCAGTTCATTGGGTCGCAAAGAGTCGCACACACTGAGCAACTGAACTGTAACATAACGGTGCCACTTACCATCAATAGCATCTTTGAGTTTACTAATAGTTTTATAATGAGGATCATATATAAACACACAATACATATAGTTGTATACAAATATAATAGATACAGCAGCAAATATGACTGACTGCTATTCTCATAATCTCAGTTATTACTAAGAGACTCCAGTTCTCAAATATGAAAATTCTCACTTAATTACTGGCTATAAAAGTCTTGATACAGACACTGACGAGGTGTCCCTAACTGAGCAAGAATGTTTTTCTCTTCAGGATAGGCATATTCAGCCATCTCCGAGATATATATACATATATTTTTTTAATCACCATTCCAGCTGGTATTCTGCAAATCTCACTTAATTTTCTTTGTGAAAAGAGCTAAGGAAAGCATAACATTTACTAACTCTGTGAATATTTTAAGGCATAATTCTTCATTTGCTCTAATTTTTAAAGTTAGTCAGGAATTTAATATGGTCCCTATCCTAGGGGAACCTATTTTTATTATTATTATTATTTAAAAAAAGGTTAAATCCTCTGGACTTTGCCTTCAATTATATTATGTTCCAATGAACTTTTGGAGAATTACATGTAACTCTATCTGGGAAAGAAACTCAAAGAACACTCCAGTATCATGTTTAGAATAAAAGCTTATATAATATATTAGGGAGGCTGCAGAACTTT
Organism: Capricornis sumatraensis; assembly: GCF_032405125.1. NCBI lineage: Eukaryota > Metazoa > Chordata > Mammalia > Artiodactyla > Bovidae > Capricornis > Capricornis sumatraensis. Next base: position 96,186,435 of record NC_091076.1, read on the forward strand.
TACTTCAAATCCTCACTCTTTTGTTCATCTTGGTAGTTAGTCACCCTTTAACTTTTGGCCTACTAATTAATTAATTTAATGCATGCAGTTCACAACTGCAGTATGTGGCAATTTTCTTAAGGCTCTGACCAGCACTAAGGCGGGACAAAAAAGTGTCATGATACTTATTTTTAGGAGCAGAAGATGCTTCATCTAGACCCACATGTTCAGTCAGGGAGTTCACTGCATCAAGCTAATACCAAAAGTACCTTGCAAGAAATTCAGCACCAAGAAAGGAGGATTTTTATTTGTCCCTGTGTTGCCACTAAGGAGAACAGTGTTGGTACACAGGAGGCACTCAACTATTTGCTGAATGGATTTCTTTTCCATGTACATCGATCGCCCAGTCAAACCCCAAATAAGCAGAGGACATTTTTATAACTTGATTTTTCAGGAGAAAAATTCTACAAACATCACTGTTAAAGACAAAAGCGGTATGGTAAGAGTCAATCCACCACAAGCAGGACAAGGAAAAAATGAAATCACCAGAGTCTAATCTTGCCTGAATTATCTTTCAGAAAAAAGATCCATTTTTTCCTCAAGAAAGTAATGGAAGCTAAGCAGCAAAAGAGAAACACATTTAAGTTTAAAAAAAAAAAAAAGGCGAAAACCCTCAGTCACCACCACTTTTTCATATATATAACAATTATGCAGGTATGGTCAATGGCTTACCTTAAATCGTGCCGACCCTCCTTTTAATTGTTCCCTGTTAGCCTAGATATACAAAATGTTTTGTTCTAAACCCATATTCTAATCTAACATTATATTCTAACAGTGTTGTCTGCATTATGCTAAGTAACACCAGGCTCTTAAACAAATTAAACAGCTACATCAGATCATATTAAATCATTCTCTTTGACATAGTTAAGAGTTATTTAGGGATGGGGAAAAGGGGATAATGATAGTTTTTAGCTGGGCTGAAAAAGACCAGACACTTATCCCTTACCTTATTAGCACGTATCTGTTTGTAAATATCTGTTTGCTGCCGAATCCGATATTCCAGGTCAGAAACATGAGCCTGAAGCCAGTTCCAGCGGCTGACAATAGCTGCTCGGTCTGCAGCCCATCTCCACTCTGACCTGCGCCTCCTAAAAGGAAATAAACTGAGTGAAATCCAAGAGTAGCAGTAACATTCATGTTAAATGGGACTGGGAAGGTTTTAACATCTAAATGCCTTTATACAAACCAACTTGAGTGTCAAGAAAAACTCAGTACTAAGTGTATATACGTCACAGGCCACGTGGAGAATAAAACTCTTCGCATATAGATACATCCCAAATTAACTAGCTGAAACTGCCTTCCAAATATCCTGATCTGGCGGCAAACAATTTTTGTGAATTTTCAAAATTTCTCAGGAGACAGAAATATTTTCTACTTCAAGACATATAAAGAATAAAGATTACAGATCTACACAGAAAATCCAACACACCACCAATTATAAAACTAACCAAGGCGTCAGCAAAGTTGCGGAGTAAAGATCAACATACCCAAATTAACAGTGTTTCCAAAAGTCAACACGTAGAAAATGCTCACTTTTTAAAAAAGCACTACTTACAACACTAACAATTGCTAACTTTATATACCAAATATCTTTGCATAGAATGTAATAAAACCAAGAGACCTACTTAAAAAGTGAGATAGATTTTTTAAGATAACAATTTTCATATCTATTTATAGAGTCAAATAAGCTCCAATCAAATTCCCCATAGGGCTTTTTGTTTTTTTCTTTGACTGGCCACATGGCTTGTCAGATTTTAGTTCCGCAACCAGGGGTTGAATTTGGGCCCTTGGCAGGGAGAGTGAAAACTCCTAACCACTGGATTACCAAGGAATTACCCACCTCCTGGGGTTTTTAATGGAAGCTTACAAACATTCATTCAAAAATTCACATTAGGGGGGAAAAAAAAAAAGGACCAGCACTAGAGAAATTCTAAAGACAGTATGATGAACATTCACACTGCAGATGTAAGATAAAGCTATGATGATTAAGGCAGTCTAGAAAGACAAAAAGACAGTGGGACAGAATACAGAACTCCTAAACTTAGAACTGGCTACATGTAAGAGATGGGCAGTCAGAACAGTGAGGAAAGAATGAATTATTCAAAAAATGGCATTGAGATGCCAGTTCTTTACATGAAAAAATACATGAAAAAAATAAAATTACTTCCTTTCTTTATGATATAATTCCCTAGTTTTGGAATTCCTAAATCCAGAAAGCTGAACGTAACAAGATTATCTTTGAAACTTCAGAGCAGGGAAGAATTTCTTAAGTCTCTTAAAAAAAATTGAGCTAACTTTCAACAAACTGCAAAAGATTTAATAAAGTTAAAGGCAAGCAACTGGTTGGCAGAAGATATCTGCAACATACAAAACTAAAAATAAAATGACAGAATATATAACAGAACTCCAACAAAGAGGTTTAAGAAGACAATCTAACAAAAGATGAATATATTAAAATCTGCATAAGAGAAATCCCAATGGCCAATAAATACATAAAAATATGCCATGTCTTATTAGATTTTGGTTAAAATATTAGATATATTAAGACATCATTTCAAACCCAGATTGGAAAACCCAAGTGTTGGTAGATGTGGAAAACAGTAATTCATATACTGCCAACAACAATAAAAACCAGCACCACCATTTTTAAAGAGTAATCTGGAAATATCTGGCTAGGGGGAAAATGTGTATACTCAGCCATTGTGAAATTCTACTTCTGACAATATAACCTGCTCATCTGCATAAAGAAATAGGTTCATTGCAATAGTAATGAAACCTATTGTAACGAAAAATTAGTTACAATTTAATTTGCTAAAATAGGGAAACAGATAAACTAATTTACTCCTTTAAGGGATTTTTCTATAGTAACAGAAACTAATTAACTAGAGCTATCTGTATCAATCTGACTGTATCTCAGAAGACAATGCTGAATGGAAAAATATAAAAACTAATAATAAACAAAATAAGTACTTTTATAGTTACACACAATTAAGGAATTTAATGGAATATTGTTTATCAATTTAATCATAACTATATGTATCAACACAACTAAATCTCAACAATGTGGAATGGAAAAACTATATGAAAACTAAACAAAACAAACAAAACCCAAGCAAACAAACAGACAAAAAGCAACTAAAAGCTCCCTCATACCACAAGGAAGACTGAAGATCCTGAGTGCCCCAACTAAGACCCGCACAGCCCAACCCTCCCCCGCCACCAAGACAAAAGACGAATGAAACACAATTTTAAGACTTGTTACCAATACATAAATAGTAAATGCATAAAAACATGTACAGTGCTGATAAACAGCAAATTCAGGATCAGCGTCCTCCTTAGCCTTGGGAAGGGGAAAAGGTAAGTTAGATTTTAGCTGTATCTGTTATGTAAGGTTCAACTTCTCTTTAAAAACTAAAAGTCTGATAGAAAACAGCAACTTTAATATGAGAGGAAGTACCTGGCATCTGGTATACTCTGTAACCAAAATATTTTATGATCTTCCACAAAATTCTATTTCAAGAAAGTAGTAGTCATACTGCCCTTAGCCCCATCTCCAATCAGGTTATACATACTCATTACCAAAACATTTTAAGTGACTCTAAGTGAACTTTAACACAGTCCACTGGTAGAGTGAAATAGGCATTTTACAATTTCCTAATCTTGATGGAATAAGCACAAGATCTAGAGATCCTTTCTTCTTTAGTACAATCATCTGGCTCAATGTTGGCTGCAGGTCTAGTTCTAGCCCAAATTCAGAAAAAGAACCTCAAGACGTCAAGTGCAACCTCTGGATCATTCTTGCACTATAAAAATGTTCCCCCTTCACTAAAAGAAGTAAAACTAGTCAACCTTCATGTCCTATTTCCAGCCTTCACTACTCTTCAAGGTTTATAACCTTCCTATCTTGTAAAATCTCTTGGTTTCACAGGTTCATTCCTGAAGCTGCCACAGTACCAATCCCCACCATCCACCACCACTGGGATACTCCAGGTAACCTCCTCAGCTACCACGCCTAACATGAACCACATTATACTATTCTTAAATAAAATCTCAATTCTTATTTCTTCCTGTCACTCTTATGTGTAAGAAACCAGTTTTTATCTGCTTCTTTACAAATCCTAAGTCTTCAAGAAAACAAAGTAGAAGGGGAGTCAAATACCATAAAAGGCAGCACTTCGAAGCCAAAAAGTGATTAGTAAAATTCACAAAACACCCACTTAATGACAGGTTTATTGTCAGACAAATGTATTTTAACAATTGACAGTGGCTAGCCCAAGTAATACTCTAACATTGAAAACCAAAGCGGGGAAAGATGATTTCTTGGCTAATTTACAGCACTTCTTCCTTAGTCACCCCTGGTGGACAAATAATCCTGGCAGTCTTGACCAAGGATCCTGAACTCAGCTCAGAAGCCTTCTCACCAAAGTGTTCCAACAGCAAGCACTCTGAATTGGCAGGAAAGAGGAAATTTATTATTTCTGAATTTTGACACATCTTAAACGAAAGAATTTTTTTTTCTCTTCTTTCTTGTTTGAGGTCAAGGAAAAAGTAAGAAGGAAATGAAAACACTTTAACTATGTGAAAACTTAAAAATACAAAAGGAAAAGAAAATTCCTTAAAACATTTCAGTTCCTAAAACTCTGGTGGATAAACACTTTTTTTCCCAAATATTAAAGAATAGCCCCTTTCAATTTTCTTATTGTCAAAATGAACAGCCTGATAAATATTATTCTAAATACTAGTGCAAAACCTAATTACCGATTTTTTTTTTTTTGGAAGCCTAATAAGCTAATTAAAGACAGGCAGTGTTAAGGGAGGACCACAACCCCCAATTATGAACATGTTTCAATTCTACAAATACATTTGTCATATGACAGTTTCTAACCAGATAAAATTTTCAGTAGGAAGTTGTCATGTAATTAATGAACAATGGAAAACCCCACCTTAAGTGTCCAAAATACCAGCAACATGGCCAGAAATCTGAATTGTTAACAAAGGTGGGAGGTGTACAGTTAGCAAGCCTGAGGTGAGCTGTGAAGATGTTACGACACTCCAATGGCAAATCAGAACACAAAGCATAGTGTAAGAATAACAGCTTCAAGCAGAGTTTATGTATTTTTTTCCTTAACAAAAACAACATGCTACAGAAATTCAGTTTATCAGAGGCAGAAGTAGATTTCATCCCTAATATTCAAAATGTAAATTATTACTCTTAATAATTTACAGCTCAAAACGAGAGACAGTGATTTAAAAGCAGGGTCATGCTTTAAAAATAACATGTCACTAAGACTGCAGAGAGATACTTATGTAAATATAATGATGAACTGGTTTCTACTGTTGTCATTATCAATAATGAAGGGAAAAAAATGTGGATTCCAACACTGAGAAGTCTTTTAACTCTTTCCTGTTGCTTACTCTGTGCTAACAATTAGTAAATCCTGTTTCTGTGCAGGATGTGAGGATGCCTTCTAAGGTGCTTTCTGTGAACTGTTATCTCACTTTGTACCAAAATACTTTGTCTACATGTACTGGACTACCACCTGAGTGGGAAGTCATTTTAACTAATATTTTGTTCCTTGATTTTATTAAACAGTTTACTGGTAAATTTCCTTTGCCTACATGTGTGGGATAAAGATCCATTAAACTTTTACACAATGAATTGCTTTTTGGGGTCCCTAAACATGGAAAGATACAATACCAAGAACTGCTTCTGTAATATCACACGACTATGTTACCAGTATTTATTTGTATAATAGTGTATGTCCTATAAATAGATTTATTTTTTAGCTATGTGAAGCTATATAGCTTTAATAGTTATTGTTTTTTTTAAACAGGGTTAGAGTATTGTCACACATTGAGAACTTAAGATGCTCTATGGGATCTAACAATAATTATTTACTTGAACAAAAAAAATCATTTCCTCTAAGAAAGCTCTGGTATTTGTAAACAATTGAAAGCTAAACAGTGGAAAGTACTAGAAAATTTAGAGTTCAAGTTACATGTTGGTCAGCAGAGAAAACAAGAAAGGGATTAATTTTTGTTTTTAATTCTCTAAAATCCTCTTGAATGATAATGTTAATGGTGATATTTTATTAGCAGAGGACAAACAGATCAATATGGGGACGCTGATGTAAGGAGATTAAACTTTTCTTAGGGGATGACAGAGGACAAGATGGCTGGATGGCATCACTGACTCAATGGACATGAGTTTGAGCAAACTCTGGGAGATGGTGATGGACAGGGAGGCCTGGTGTGCTGCAGTCCATAAGATTACAAAGAGTCAGACATGACTGAGCAACTAGACAAGACAAGAAATGTAAAAACTAAGTTTATCCACTGAATCTTCAAAGGTGTCAATGATAAAACCTTTTTTTTTTTTTTTTACTACACCTTAAGAATAACTTACCTTAGCTCTACCACTAAGAAAAGCAACACGGAAAGCAATTTCTACTCACACAGAGAAAAGACTGCCAACTGACTGTAAAAGAGATTACTAATACAACTCTTTGTAACTGATAAACCCCATTTCACTGCCTACAGTGCTGCCACAGACAGCAGTGGCAGATACTGCACTGCCTTTTTACTCAAAGATACACTGCAGTAAAAGCTGATTTATCTAAAAGTAATACTAAAGTTCGGCACTGACCCATGTCAAACACCTGACCTAGCTAAGTCACCTCATTCTAGTCCAGGATGGGAAACCTTTAAGTCCAGTAGAACAGTGGTGGTGGATTGAACTTTTCCCTGATCTGGAAATGTAACAAAATAAAAGTAAAATGATTATCCACAGCAAGTTACACAGTACCACGTTCTACCAAAAACTATTCAACAGTTATGTGCTACTTCCACAAGTGCAAAATTTCTGAAACACCGACATTCTGAAGTCTCTAGGTTCTTTAGATGACTTATAAAACCAATAAAACAGACTACGTGAAATTGAGATCATCATCGAACGTCAGAGCATACAGCTGCTAGATTCACAGTATCCAGGGTAAGGCTTAGGGTCAATACAGGAAAGAACAGAAAATCTTAACATTACTAAGAGTAGCATAAAAAAATGTGTATATAAGTATTAACTACCAAGCTCAAGAGCGATGTGAAAAGAACCGAAGGAAGAGCAGGAAGATAGGTTTAAGCCAAGTTCTCATTTTTATTTACTTTGTATGATCCTAGACGTGTGTAAATTGACCTCTAGAAATAATAGCAACGTCAGCCTCACAGGATGTGGTATTCACAAAACGATATAATCTTAACTGTAAAGTACAGTATGTATATCAGAAAAGAACAATTATTAAATAAATATAAACTTTGGATTTTAATTCCGCATCATAAAAGGTACAAAAGAGGACAAGAGATAAAGTCTCTTAAGAGGCATACATAATCAGGAAATAGGTGTTTTCAATTAGCAGCAGAACTCTGAGTGTCTTGAGTGTTGGGTTCAAAGACACCTAAAGCAGTTCTACTCTATAAAATCCAGAGTAGTTCACTAAAACTGACACTGTAATCAGTCAGAACTTCAATGACATTATCCCTGTGGCCCCAAATTTACAGAGATGAGGGAAATAAAGTTGAGCGGGGACCAGGAAGGAGAACCAAACTGTCTAGTGTCAAACATCCCACACTTTAGCCATAAAACTCATAGATGAGAATGTAAGACACTGTGGCTGTCACTCTAGGTTATATCAGCTTTCTAGAGCTGTTCTGTAGCAATAGGAAGTAAATGTTCCAGAGCCAACTCATCCTGGTAAGATTCGGGGTTGAACACTTGACCCTTCTGTCTCACTGCTTAAGTCAGATTACCTCTGAAATTGAAATAAGATGTATTTTGGCATATTATCTCAGCCAAGCTTTCAATCCATCAGGAACTCTTTCTCCCTTCTCCCCTCCATTTAACAAATACTTAAGACCTATTATTTTATTTACCAGGGATTATACTAGGTGCTGGGGACACAATACAACAAACAAAAATGCTGACTCAGAGCTTAATGGGGAAGACAAATGTTAACAATTAATCATGCAAAACGTGAGATAAGAGACAATAACTATGACATCAGATTTAGACTGGGAGATCTGGAAAATTTCTCTGTGGGATAAACAACCTGAGCGCCAAAGAGTAAGTTAGGACTTGAACAAGCAATCTTGCTGAGGTAAGGGGTAGAGGTTACGGAGAGATACAGAAGACCGTGAATGAGGATCGTGGTATGTCTTAGAAGAAGAAACAACTTGTCTACAGGTAATGGAGCTGCAGCCCTGACAGTGAAGGAGGAAAATGCACTGGAGTTGACACTGGATATAGGCAGGTAGGGTCAAATCCCATAGGACCCTAATCCATGTTAATATTATGAAACAGTATAAACAATCCTGACCTTGGTCCATGTTCTTTATCTTGGAACTCCTATTTTAAATGAAAAACATTTTAATACTAGCTAAGGGATAATGAACTCCCATATAACCATCAACTAGCTTAAACTATCAATTCTTGGCCAATCTTACCACATCCAAAACATCTATCTATCCCTCCTCCTTACAGATTGATTTTGAAGCCAATTCTCATGATCAGATCATTACATCTGGCACATGTTTTTATGTGTCTCCAAAAGGTAAACTCACTTTACATATATTAAAAAAAAATTCCTTAATGTCAAATATCTAGTAGTTATTCAAATTTCCAGGATCATCTCAACTGGTCAGCCCAAATCAAAGTCAAGTAAGATCCACACACTGTGTTTGGTTAAAACACCTCAAATTTTAAGTTTTCCTCTTTTTATCCCCCCTCACAATTTATTTGTGGAAGAAACAGAGCTATCTGTCCTTTAGAATTTCCCATGTTTGTGAATTCTGCTGATTGTACTCTTGTCACAAAGCCCACACCTTTAAACTTTGTAAACTGACACCTCTAAACAACCTACAATTTGTTATTTATTATTCTGTAGATCAGCAGATAAATTATTTGTACATTCAATTTTTTCATGTTTAAGACTGAGATATATGCTTTAAAAAAAAACCACACCCAACCTTTAAAGAATTATATAAGGTACTTCAAACTGCTCTCAATGTACACCTGTCAGACTCTTTATTAAACATGATAACATATACATAATATATAACCTGCCAGGCACAATAAAAGAAAGAAACATAATAATTCTCCAACAGACTCTCAGCAGCCCTTAGGCCACTGTGTTTGTTCTGTGGGAGACTACAACCAGGAAATACCTATTAACATCTTTTATTCCTAAAAACCACCTCCCTCTTGGGAGTCTTTCCTGCTGATCTGTATCTCACAATTCATTACTTTGTATTCTTCACGCTTAGTGTGGTCCCCTTATTTTGTTACTAATGTAATATTTCCAAGTCAGGCCTTATATATGATTGGTCTTCAAGTAGATTATCCATGCCTTCTTATAGGCACTACTTACTGTGTGCTTTAGCTGCTCATTAATCTTCAATGTTATCTGTATCTATGTATTATAATTTATGAATAAGAAATTCTCAGGAAATATTAAAAAATGAGACTTATTTTGGCTCTGCTTAATTTTCAAACTCAAAAACACCTAAATTAAGTCTGAAAGACCTGAATGCCTGAGACACACTTAAGTGTTCTAATGGAGAAAAATAAAGCCTTACAAAGGATGGAAATGGTTTACAGTTCTTTGTGGCTGGTTGAGAACTGGACATTGAACTGGAGGATGAAGATTCAGAACAAAACAGTGGCTTAGTTACTGTGCCTTTTTTAGAGTGTAGGAATCTGCTGTTTCTAGAAGAAAGGAAAATGACAAAGTCAGTACTGAAAAGATCTCAGCTATTAAAGTAACTGCTAATCCAGAATGGCTCCTCCAGAGTGAACCAGTCAAGTTTCTGTCCACTGTACTGCCTAGAGAAGCCATCGCTTTATAAAAGTGATTTCCATTTAGAATCTTTCAATAATCAAACTGAGGCTAGAATATTCAAATTGTGTATGTAATACTAATTTCTCCTATGAAAATTCTAAATAGTTAAATAATCCCATTCACTCAAAAGCCATAAATTAAACTGTAAGAGTATTAATAGTAAATTGCTATTATTTGATCTAGCTCACTCACCAAAGCAAGAGACTGACTAGGATCACACCTTACAACTTAAAGAACCTATTACAAGCAGCATGGGACTTAGAAGCTTCTCATAAACAGCACACTACTCCCCAGCTTGGGTTCCTTAAAGCAGAGTCAACAGTACAGAGTTTGGACAAGGAAGTAACAGGTGACAGAGGGTATCAGCATTTGTCATTCCACGGGGAGAACTTGTTTCTGGCCATCTCTAGAATGATCAAAAACTCTTAGAGAGAAACGTTTTCTTCTCACTTTAAAAATAAAATACAGTTTTACAAGGACCAGGACCTATGATCCTTGTCCTTCCAACAGATAAAAACCAGTGTAACCTTAGAGTGAAGCTAACCCCTTTCTCCTTTGGTGCCAGATCTCAGAAACCACTCTGGCTAGTCTCTTTTGCCAGAGGGAGACGTGAAATTACAGTCCACACTCTTACTCTAAACCCACACAGACCAGGAAAAATAAAGCTAGATTTCAAAGCTATATTCTTAATAACAACTATACACAACCTGAATGGATGCTTACAGAGGGTCCTGTGAATGTTCTGGATGCTTTTAAAACAGTAAAACAGAATTCACACATCATCTCCACATTACCATGCTTTTTCATACCATTTACTAATAGTTAGAATCTTAAATTATATGATACAAGATATTGTATCTCAAAGTTTTCTTGGCATCTTTTGAACATTTTCCCCTACGAACTTGAAAATTACTCTGTCAAAGTTCTTGTTTACTACATAGTATATAAACACACTCTCCACCCCACCTCCCACAAAACCTTTATGAAAGCATTTTAATGCCCTAGTGAGCCCTCAGACATCAAACTAGCTTGCAGTGCAGAATGACTGAAGACCCAGAGACACGTCCCTGGAACAACGGGGCGACAAAAGCAAGTGGTGATCTCCATCACAATGCCAACAAATGCCCAGCATGTGGCAAGTATTCAGCAAGTGGTAGCTGCTGCTGTTCTCACTTACCACCATACCCAGCTGAACTAACTCAGCTACTGTTAAGGCACTCTGTGCCCTTCCATCCAATGGCAAATATTTGTTTTGGTAAGTGTGTATTCCTTAAACACACTTGAGAAACAGGAACCTGAGACCAAATGTCTTTTGTTTTAATCGAGTTCCAACATGCTTGGCAGGGTATGTAATGAGAGCTGGAGGGTGATGAGGGAGACGGCTTCACAGGTCATTTATTCTGTAGTAGTCCCTTTCACTATAAATAAATAAAAGTGATGAAGATAAACTTATTCACAAATTCAAGATCACTGAGAAGTAACCACAGTAATTATTCCCAACTCATTAAGAACCAGTCCCTGGGACTTCCCAGGTGGGCCAGTAGCCAAGACTCCATGCTCCCAATGCAGGGGGCCTGGATTTGATCCCTGGTCAGGGAACTAAATGCCACATGCCACAGCTAAGAGTTTGCACACTGCAATACAGGTTGAAGATCCCACATGCCGCAAACTAAGACAGCACACCCAAATATAAACAAAATAAATACATTTTAAAATGTCAATTCAAGTTGAGTTTGGGAAACCCTGCTCTATAAGGCAGACCTTAAAAACCACTACTCAGTTCTCTTATCTATAAAACTTGTGAGCTGGACTGAAAAAAAATAAAACAAACTTACAAAGTGCTTTCTTTATAAGATGTGATGAACCTATGGCCACTGGCCTAAGTACACATCCTGTATGTACAGCTGTAATTTATACTAGGGGGAAGAGGATATTATTTATAACTAGATAGGTATCTGAAAGGCTCAATTCCCTCCAGATGCTGCAACAAAATTCCTTCCCTTAATGACAAGACTCATATATTATATAGAGTTTGTAAGTGCTGGGATGTTGACCAAACAATGATACCAAGTTTAAATCTAAATCATCCTCTCAAAATATGCCCCAAACTTTAAAACTGAAAGAAACCATAGTATCTCTAAACATCTCAACTTTTAAATGGTCAAAACTAAACCCAAAAGAGTAAATGACTTTCCCAGTCAGAAGTAATTCAGTCATTCAAGCTCTTAAAGCAAATGTCAGGAAAAGATGCTCATATGAGTACGGTACACCAACATGCGCTGAGAGTTAACTTTGCTTTTAAAAATTACTTTGGCTTCTGTAACTGGGTACAGGTAACAGTGATGCAAATGCTGTCTTTTAAAAATTTAACACCTATTTTACGGATTCAGAAATAAGACTACCTGATCAGTGCTATATTTGACATTTTACATAAAATTAAGCCTGATGATTTATTCTTAGAAATAAGCAAAACCATATAAATAATAGGAAAACATACACCAATCATCTAAATGGCAACATGTTTTAAAAAAAAGGAAAACAATTTCACTATTAAAGGAAATCAAGCCCCCAATCTATTCTATATGCATGGCCCTCAAGTCTCACTTGATTGATCACTAAGGTCCTTATAGCTCCAAAATTCTACTCCTGTTTGCTCCTAAGTGACACACTATAAATAAACAGGAGACTCAACATCTTGCTCAGTTTTTAGGTATGTTCCTACAAACAAGGTACCAACTGTTACTAATGCACTAAAGCTGACAGGCAACAGAGTGATTTAAGTAACTAAATTCCCCAAACTAGGCTTAATCCCAGTAAAGTTAATCAAACAATTGCTTCAGCATTTCAACAAAAATGTCAGTTTCTTTCCAGATCACACATCACACAGAAAGATTCCGTCCAGATAAGGTTTGGAACAAGTTTCTTTCCAGTCTATCCTGATTTAGGCACCCTCTAAAGATCTGACTAGGTAAAGATTCATCTCTCTCAAACTGCTCCAGTTTTTCTTTTACAACACTCAGCTGTTTTTATACATAAGACAAGCATAATTATTTTGAAGAACAAAAGAAAGTTAAAACCATTTTTCTTTCTCCTCTGCTGCATTAGAGCAAATAGTATAAAGATACATAGTTCAACAGCACTACCCCCACTACCAACAATCATACAGCTCCTAAAAGCTAAACAGAAATCATAGGAAAAATATCCACTCTAGAGATGAAAATAATGTTCCAGGTGTATCACATGGCAGCACGCATGTACAGCTTTTCAGAACTACATGTAAATTCAAACTAAAGACAAAAACTTCACTGTGACATGACAGAAGAGAAAGTTCATCTGTACAACAATCTCACTCCCACCCAAAACTGTGTGTGAACAATCCAAACAGCTCTAGGAAAGTCAATAAATATCTTTGTGAAGGACAGAAGTGCTAAGGCAACTACAAAATAAGCACATGCAACTTTCACTGGTTCCCCAGAGACAGATAGGGTCATCACACCTCTGTGATGTAAAATGCTCAAGCTGCTCACAGACACCTGCTGAATGCCACCTGACTGCTGCAGAGTGAGTTACCCACCCTACTCCCAGGGGTGGTTTTCAACAAGATGAAGTGAGAGGGAGCCTGCAGGGTTGAAAAATATAATAGAAACGGTTTGATGCAGCTCACATTTTGTGATTAGTTTAAAACTCACATCACTAATCACAGAATCACAGAACAAAAGACAGACTCCAGGAACTAAGTCTCTTAACGAAAATGATAAAGTGACTGATCTGCTAAGACTTAAGAGAGATTAAGAACTAGACCCCCAACTTCCAACTATATACATGAGACCCCCAACAACACACACAACTTTCTTCCACACAAAATTAAAACATTCAGTAATTTTGATTCTCCTAGAAATAGCCAGTTACATATATTCCTCAAAGGATAAACACTGATAAAATAAAAATAATCTATTAAAACTATTAGATTCTTTCCTACAAAGGCACACAACATTTAAAGCAGATTAAGAATAGTAACCCAATTCTGTTTCATCTTGCGACGTCTCTGTTCAGCCTCCATCAGTGGCTCCCTTCACTCCTAAGTACAATGCAATCTCAAGGCCTTCATTAGTAGTCCTCCAACAACTTTGGTTCAACTCTCCAAAAGAATTCAAAAATTTTTCTAACAGCAAGTAAAAGTTCCATCATTTTTCCTTTTTCACAGCTTGGTACTGGGGAACTGCTTTATACACAGAACAAAACTCTACAGGCCTACAGCTACTAGGGGCTTTCTAGGTGGCTCAGGGGTAAAGAATCCAGCTGCCAGTGTAGGAAATGCTGGAGACTCGTGTTCGATCCCTGGGTTGGAAAGATCCCCACTCCAGTATTCTTGCCTGGAGAACCCTATGGACTCAGGAGCCTGGCGGGCTGCATTTCATGGGATCGCATAGTCGGACGTGACTGAGCACACAGGCAGGCACACAGCTTCTAGACGAGGGCCTGGAATGTTTTTTAAGGAGCAAACAATCAATAGTAATCTGTAATAATATTTCAAATTACGTTTTTAAAAACTATAAACTGGGACATCTAGCTCTGGAATAAACTGTTATTATGGTGGTTTTAAAATACAGTTGCAAATTCTTTGACACTCCTCCCATTAAAAGATAGGGTTCTGTCTCTTCCCTCTGAACGTGAGAGGGTTTGTGACCACTTCAGGCGATAGAATAGGATGGAAGTGATGCTAGGTGACTTCTCAGGACAGTTTTAAATGAACAGGAAGCTTCCACCCTTGTTTGCTAAACAAAGATAAACCATGTAAGAGGTCTGACCACCCTGAGGCTGTCACACTAAGAGACCAGTGTCCCCTAGCAAACCCACCCAGGCACCCCTAACAGGGTGCCGCACACATGCGTGAAGGAGCCATCTTGGAAATGATTCTCTGGTCCCAGTATTTTGGCCCCCAGCCTTGTGTCTTGTCAAACTGAAGCCCCATGCATCATATATCAGAAACAGGTCATTCCAACTATATTCTGAATTCTGATCCAGGGAATCTACAAGAATAAGATGAACACTGTTTCATGCCATTCAGTCTGAGGTGGCTTGTTAGTAGCAATAACAGAAACAGTCATTATCCAATAAAGCTGAACATCTGCATACTTTCAGTTCAGTTCCGTCGCTCAGTCGTGTCCGACTCTTTGCGACCCCATGAATCACAGCACACCAGGCCTCCCTGTCCATCACCAACTCCTGGAGTTCACTCAGACTCACGTCCATCGAGTCAGTGATGCCATCCAGCCATCTCATCCTCTGTCATCCCTCTCTCCTCCTGCCCCCAATCCCTCCCAGCATCAGGGTCTTTTCCAATGAGTCAACTCTTCACGTGAGGTGGCCAAGTACTGGAGTTTCAGCTTTAGCATCATTCCTTCCAAAGAACACCCAGGGCTGATCTCCTTCAGAATGGACTGGTTGGATCTCCTTGCAGTCCAAGGGACTCTCAAGAGCCTTCTCCAACACCACAGTTCAAAAGCATCAATTCTTCTGTGCTCAGACCTCTTTATAGTCCAACTCTCACATCCATACATGACTACTGGAAAAACCATAGCCTTGACTAGATGGACCTTTGCTGACAAAGTAATGTCTCTGCTTTTCAATATGCTATCTAGGTTGGTCATAATTTTCCTTCCAAGGAGTAAGCGTCTTTTAATTTCATGGCTGCAGTCACCATCTGCAGTGATTTTGGAGCCCCTCCCAAAATAAAGTTAGCCGCTGTTTCCACTGTTTCCCCATCTCTTTGCCATGAAATGATGGGACCGGATGCCATGATCTTAGTTTTCTGAATGTTGAGCTTTAAGCCAACTTTGTCACTCTCCTCTTTCACTTTCATCAAGAGGCTTTTAGTTCTTCACTTTCTGCCATAAAGGTGGTGTCATGTGCATATCTGAGGGTATTGATATTTCTCCCAGCAGTCTTGATTCCAGCTTGTGCTTCTTCCAGCCCAGTGTTTCTCATGATGTACTCTACATATAAGTTAAATAAGCAGGGTGACAATATACAGCCTTGCCATGCTCCTTTTCCTATTTTACCACCTAGCATTTCTAATTCATGGATACACAACTGTCCCCTCAACCAACCCTTAGCACACATATAGCAGGAGGCATGTTCAAGAATGTTCAGAGTAATAGCATTGGGCATATTTATAAAATAAGATAACTCGAGGGAAAACCAAATGCACACCAAGAGAAGAATGGATAAATCACAGTATTATTTGCTCAGTGGAACAGTGAAAATGAATAAACTACAGCTATATGGAAAACATCACTGATTTTTAAATGTTAGTAACATAATGTTGAAAATCCCAATAAGACAACTTATACTCTCTTTTGTAAAGTTTAAAGACAAGCAAAAGTAACATAGGGATCCCTGGGGAAGCTTTAAAGGCTGTGTGCCCATGTTTTACAACTATCTTAGCATTTCTGCCCCTCCAACAAACATTCTATTCAGTCAGTGTTAGTCATTCAGTCGTGTCCAACTCTTTGCAACTCCATAGACTGTAACCCACCAGGCTCTCTGTCCATGGAATTGTCCAGGTAAGAAATCTGGAGTAGGTTGCCATTTCCTCTTCCAGGGGATCTTCCTGACCCAGGGATCAAACCCAGGTCTCCTGTACTGGCAGCAGGTGGATTCTTTAGCATCTGAGCTACCAGGGAAGCCCTACTGTAACTGTCTATTGTCCTCTCTAAAATATTTTAGGCAAACAGGAATGACTTTGGCAGTAGTGTCACAGGTGTATATTACTTTTAAACTAAAGTCAAGCATACAGTAACAACAATGTCCTGAGTTCAGAAATCCAATTAAAAAGAAACACACACACAAATGCATACATATATGGGAGTACATAAAATGGAAGGTATGTTGTATGACAAGAGTATCCACATTACCATACATAGCATTAAGAAAAGTTCTTTTTCCAGTTTTAGATAGTAAATGCTTACTGAAATCCAACCCGCACTCCAACAACTTCCTCTTAAAAACTCATGAAAATTAGACTTTTAAAGTTTCACAGAGCTAGAAACTAAGAATATTGGCTAATCTCTGGATAGATATTTCTAAAAACCAAAGCTTAGAAGGATTAATTCAAAAAATGTATGAACATATGAGGAAAGATAAACTCTTATTTCCAATCACTATATGATATACAGGATTTCTAATAATCAAAGATAGTGAGTGAATTTACTGCCAATCCCTTCCAAACTTAAAAAATAAAAAGTTCATTTCTTTACCACGTTACAAATTTCAAATAATGAAATGAAAAGCTAGATGAACGTGGATAGAAAATTGTATTTGATATCAAAGGATATTTAGTTAGTTGGCATTGAGAAGAAGTTAAAGCTGCTAAAATGATGGAAAATGGTATTCAGTGTCTAGCAAGGAAAGGAATAATTATTACACCAGGTTAATCAAGAAGCAACATTACTCAAAGAGATAGTGGAAATAACCATACAAAACACCCCTCCTCAGCCCACACATCTGAATACCATCAGGAAACGGCCGGAGGATGCACCCAGTAACTCTTATAAAGCTGAAAGTAGGAATTCAAAGGCAACAAGGTGGACACAGCAAGAAATCATCCCTTAAGCTGTTTACCTGCAAGCACCTTTTCTCCCAGACAATATTGTCTATCTTAAAGTCCCTTAGAGAGTCAATACTCTGTAGTGACCTGTATGGGGACAGAATCTAAAAGGGATGGATATATGGATATGCTTAACTAATTCGCTTCACTGTACAGCACAAACACATTACAAATAAACTACTCCAATATAAGTTAATTTTTAAAAATCCCTCAGAGAAAAAAACAGGAAAACAGTTGGAAGCAGAGTTCACTATAAAATAAAGGCTACAAAACTGGCCAGATACAAAATAAGTGTTCCCAAACTAAAATTCTCACATCCTTCCAAAAATCTGTTTTTGATAGTCTCCTCCTCTTCTGTTATTAAAAAAAAAAAAAAAAGAAAGAAAAAAAAGTTTCTTCCAGTATCTCAAGCTGAAAAACTTAGTTATCCTCAATTCTTCCCTTTCTCTCACAACCATATCTAATCCATGAGAAATTTTTTTGGCTCAACCTTCAAAATACACCTCATCTCAGACCACTTCAACCATGCAACCGTCATCTCTCACCTGGAAATGGCATCAGCCTCCTGAGCGGTTCTCATGCCTTGAACCTGCTTGCTCTTTTATTTTAACCCGGGGTAAAAGCCAAAGTTCCTAAAAGGCTTACTAATTCTCATCCTCCATTCTCTGACTTATATGGATGTTGTCTTGGAACACTTTCTTTTCCCAGTTATCCTTGGGCAATGCTTCTGTATTTTCGTGGGGTCATCTTATCAAAGAAGCCTACTTTGACCAACACAAAATAGTATAAAGCTGCTGCTGCTACCCTCTCCTTGACCTTGCTTTCTTTCCACAGCACTTACCACCTGATATATGTTTATTCACTTATTGACTGCCTCAGTTCTTACTCACTCATGTATCACAAGGAATTTTTGTTTTATTCACTAATGTAGTCCTACAAACGAAATACAGTAAGTCCCCTACACACAAACCTTCAAGTTGCAAACTTTGAAAGATGCAGAAATGTGTTTGTATGTCCCATCACATAAGTTAGTTCATCTGTCTAGCATATGTTGTCCATGTCACCTAACAAGAAAAAAAGAGATACTACCCGTACACCACTGGGTCATTTTTTCAAGAGAATAGATAGAACTGAATCCAGCAAGGAACCACCAGAACCTGTGCCATCAACATCAGGCATGAGCGACACTGCCGCTTGCCCTCTGTCTCCTGTTGCCATCGATCCTTCAGCTCTACCATCTCCCACCTCCTCTCTCTCCTCCAGTCAAGAACCCTTCCCGCCTGTTCACTCGATGTCAGCCCCTGGTGGCCAGTTGTTGTATTGTACTACTGTACTTTTTAAGGTATTTTAACATTAAAAATGCTTTATTTCATTGCTTTTTATGTATTATTTGACAAGAATTATACACCTATCAGAACACAACTCTGCACAGTCAGCTGTGTTAACTGGGTACCTGAGCCAGCTCTGCTGGGCTTATGAACGACCTGGACTATGAACATGCTCCTGGACTGGAGTGCCTTTGCAAGCAGGGGCCTTACTGTAGTCTCCTCACAGGCAGTGAGCCTTCAGTACATGTGTGCTAAATGAATGAACACTGGTGATGGTGGAGGTGAGGAAGGGAGTATCTTACCCACAGTGGTTCACAGTAGCCTATGAACAACTGGGAAGGCAGCCACAAATTTTTAATGAAGGTTATTAGTTTATAAATTTGATCTAATTCCAATGAAAATCCCAATGGGATTTTTTGAGAGAATTTGACAAGACTGATGGATTTGACTACAACAAATTCAAAACTTCTATCATTCAAGAAACATACAAATTAAAAGCCAAACAGAAAGCTAGGGAAACCAATTTGCACTTACGAATCAATTCAAAAAGACACATAAGCAAATGAGCATGGAAGATTTATTTATATGAAATACAAATGGGGGCAAAAGTTTTTATATAAAAATACAAATGGCCAATAAATACAAAGCAAGGGTTAAACTACATTAGTAAATAAAAGCAAAATTTGAAGGATGCCCCTTGTCTGGTCAAATTTTAAAAGTCATGGAAAAAAAAAAAGGTACCTAAAGTCTGCTAGGTTTCATGAAAACACTGCTGATGAAAGAGCAGTTTCATTCTAGAGAACAATATAACCTTTATCAAAAATCTTAAAACTGTCCTTATCCCATGACCAAAAAAATTTCCACATCAGAAATTTAATCTAAAATAATGACCTGTGAAATGAAGCAAGTTTTACACACAACAAAACTCCCACATAAGAGATCACAAACTAAGGTCACATTCTTGGTTTTATTTGCTTACAGTTGAATTTTCTTTGACCTTCATAAGGGTATCAAAATTTTCTCAACTCATTGGCAGAACTTTAAAATCTATTAAATATAAAGATGAGATCTACCAGTGGTCTCTTAACGACTATTGGCTAAACAAACAGTAGCTGATCCCTTTAGATGCGGCACATGACTCCCAGTTCAAAATTTTCCCCATCCGGAAGGTGCTGTTCGTTTGTATTATACGCTCAACTCTTCTTATGTTACCTGAGTTGGAAACTACACTAGAAGTCAAATGTTAAGCATGCAGGCTGTCTGAACTATAGGGTCCTGCCTCCAGAGTTTCTGATTCAGTAGGTCTGAGGTTGGGGGGGGGGGGGGTTTCCAGAATTTACATTTCTAACAAGTTCCAATGTGATGCTAATACTACTGGTCCAAAGATGACACTTTGAGACACTTAAGACTGATGAAGCTTCCTCAATGAGGCCAGAGAGGGGTCCCGTGAATTACACAATTGCAGGATACCTGAAAAATATTAAGGATTCCATTAAAGGGGTTGGGGTGAGGGGGCTAAGAAAAGCTGATGGATCAAAAGCCAATAGTCACTGCAGATATCATAGCACTGACTTCCCCCAATTATCAGAAATAGAAAACCACTGCCCTACAATAAATTTAGGAATAATCCTACACTAAATTCTCAGTCTTATTCTTTTAAGTTCTGCATGCTTCCTCGTGAGTTTTATCTATTCACAAAGTTTTAAGGACCTCTTCTATACCTTATGTATGAGTTGCAAATAAAAACTGCTGTAAAAGATACTTTAGCACGCCAATATTTCATGACCAACAAACGTGTTTTTTAATCAGCTCTAGTATTTTCTCCTGAAATTGCTTTCTTCAGCTGCAAACTATATATAGTAGCTAACATTTGTGGAACGTTTCCTTTGTTCTGGGCATCGCTACACACTACATGAATTTCAACATTTAATCACTATAACAACCCTCAGAGACAGCACCCACTCTCCCCATACTGCAGATGGAGAATCTGAGGCACCAAGGGATTAGGTCATTTGCACAGAGAAGAAAAACCAAGATGTACATCTGACTCCACAGCCATTAATTTTAATCACTTCACTACAGTGCCTCTATCCTCACTGCCTGTGTCAAAGACAAGCTTAGTAAACAGGGAATTCATTTCAACGTGTTTACCTACCTATCTCTTTGGCCCATTTTTCTCCTGTTTCCACATACAGATAAGAACTTTATTTAAAACAGTCCAACACATATGAAGAACTTCATTTATGAGGGAGAAGAAGGAGGGATGAAAGCGGAAAACTTCAAGGAGAAACTATGTTCACCCTTTAAAGTATTTCTCCCATTCTGAAAAAAAGTGTAAGGCCACAAGCTTTGACACCAGAGCATTCAAACATAAAACGCTTCATCCATGAAGCATTTAAAAATTTTAGAAGAATCTTTTTAAACTTACATCATGTTTTATGTCAGTTATATTTCAATAAAGCTGGGGAGGAAAAAAAAAAGAATACTTCAACTGTGAAAGTAAAAGTTGCTCAGTCATGTCCGAATTTTTGCGACCCCATGGATTATACAGTCCATGGAATTCTCCAGGCCAGAATACTGGAGTAGGTAGGTAGCTTTTCCCTTCTCCAGGCGATCTTTCCAACCCAGGGATCGAACTTAGGTCTCCCGCATTCCAGGCACATTCTTTACCAGCTGAGCCACCAGGGAAGCGCCACTTCAACTGTGGAGGCATATATAACGAAATCTGAATAACCAAGCAGGTTTCCCTCTAAGGTCAGGGGAAGGCTTCAGCTCTTGAAACAAAGTTTTAGAGAGCCTGTACAAACCTCATTTGAAAAGAAAGAACTGCAAGCTATTTGTTAACAGAGAAATTATCTGTCTTTTAGCCTGAATGAAAGTAGCACAAGTTTCTGAAGTATGTTTATATAAGCCATACAGTTCCACACAATCAATAGTCTACCATCATGATTCTGAACAGTCATATGTAGTCAGATGCCATCAGCTATCCTTAAAGGTAATCTAACAGATATGTACCTTAAATAGACAAAATGTGAGACAGACAACACGTCAGAAGACCAAAGGTGAAACTAGACTACTAGATTCTAATCTTTGCTTCAACAGTTACATGTGATCCTGGGCAAGTCCACTGTCGACCCCAACCCCCTATACTGAGTTCCAGTTTCTGTAAGAAACTACCTATCATCAAGTAATTGATAAAGTAATTTAACGAGACTGAATGTTTATAAGGCACAACATGTATAATAGCATTACACTTTATCCTATCTTTGTAATATTTATTTTTATCATAATTACTTACAATTAATTATCTTTATCATTATTCCTTATTTATTTCTATCCCTTATCCTATCATCTAATGTGTTAAGAGTTAAATAGGCAATTGGCAACCCACTCCAGTATTCTTACCTAGAGAATCCCAGGGACAGAGGAGCCTGGTGGGCTGCCGTCTACAGGGTCGCACAGAGTCGGACACAACTGAAGCGACTTAGCATGCATGCATGCATTGGAGAAGGAAATGGCAACCCACTCCAGTATTCTTGCCTGGAGAATCCCAGGGACAGAGGAGCCTGGTGGGCTTCCGTCTACAGGGTCGCACAGAGTTGGACACAACTGATGCGACTTAGCAGCAGCAGTTCCCTCTCACTTCTAAAGCTACACTGCTATCACAAAGACAAAGATGCATTTAGCCACTAGTGCTTAAAGGTAAACAAGTATTTACATTGTGCAACAGAACATTTCCTATCATATTCATAACAAAAGTGCTGTATTATTAAGTGGTTGCAAAATGGAAGAGGGAGGATCTCCTAGCAAATATAAGGATGCTTAGAAACAGCGATTTAATCCATCCTGATAAGCAACTTATTTATTAAGTATCAAGCTTCAATGTGAATCACATACTTCTCCAAATCTAGAAATCTAGATCCCCAATACATCTGCCTATACAGGGTACCTACCACCCAAGGCCTGGAGGGTGGGAGTGAGAGTGGAGAGGGCAGAGCCACACAGCATCATGCATGTATAGTAACACATCTGGCTACTCTCAATTCTCTGCAAGAGAGCTACATTCAAAGGGAACCTCTTATAAAATGGACAGAATAAGTTAATCCTCCTGCTGATTAACACAATAAAACCAAGTTTTACATAGGAAAAGATAAGCTGAAGAACATAATTGATTTGTAATAACTTAAATGGGAAAAGAATTTGAAAAACAGATACATGCACATATGTATAATGGAATCATTTTGTTGTACACCTGAAACTAACACAACACTATTAATCAACTCCAATATAAAACAAAAATTAGACAGTGTACGTGAACTAATAATTTCAGTTTTGCAGATCAACTTGTGTGGCTGTGTTCAGGAGCATCAGATTTTATTATCACTATTGTCCGTTTCAGTTCAGTTCCTAGGCTTTAAAATCCCAAAGAACAGAAAGAGATGCATATACTACATGGTAGTATTAGTAATATTAAAAAGTGTTCCACTTACTGAAAACTAAAGGGCCAGGTACTTGATGTACACCACTTTTTAATCTTGATTACAACTTGTATTCCAAGGCTAATCGAGTCTGAGCAATTTTGACAAAATCACACAACTAATCAGTGTCCACAGAAATTCAAACTCAGACTGAATGGAAAAGTCTGTGTTCTAAAATATACCTCAATAAAGCTATTTTCAAAAAATGCTTTCTTTCCAGTAGACCACAGGCTTTTCTTAGTCAAAACTGAAATCTTAAACAACATATAAAGTACACTGGGTTCTGAACAATAGCAAGGAGTCTTATCAGAATATTTTAGCATAATAAAAGTAAAGGGGCTTAAAATCTGAAAATATTTACCCAATAAGAACTGTAAGTTTTTTGCCCAACTTTAAATTAAATGAGTTTTAGGACTCAGGTTTCCACAGTCCTTTCCTCCATGACATCTGAATACCCTAAAAATGCATACATAAATAGCCTGGGTATTTATTTCCTTTGACAAATGGGAAAAAGTAATATGAAAATGCTTCTGGCTATACTACTTAACCAAAAAACTGTCCACCAATATGGACTCTCTTTCAAAAACTGGTCATGGTCATTAACCAATCTCTAAGCAATAATACATTCAACTGGATTATCAAGCTAATAAGAGAAAAGAGAGAGAAGCCGCAGGAAATTCAAGAGGTAATTTAAAATTGGCTCTCATCAGACTCACAGACTGGGTCTAATCAGAGGCCAGGTGATACAGTGGAATTATGGTAGCCAGAAACAACCATACTTAATGAAATGTCTTTTACAGAACACCACCACTTTCCCCATCAGAGTTCAAAAGGTTATTTTCACTCCTCACAGTTATATTCAGGATAAGAAGGCCAGTCACAGCTCAGAGTAGACAAATTTTCTAAATAGGAATTCAGTTCTGTAATCTCTTCAGTATCTTTCTTTCCCAATGATGGGAACACAAAATTTCATGCATAAATCAAATGGAAAGAAAATAGAAAATTAAAATGAACTGTAAAATCTATGCTCATCATCTGCAAAAAAATTATAAATAAATAGGAAGAAAAATTAAAACGTTAATGACCAAGCACAGCACCTCTCCATAAATTATCCACTACAAGGCATCTCCCAATTCAGTTACCAGTTCAAACACATGATAAAAGAACCGAAAGCTGGCTTCACATTTCACCCTCAACTAACCATGAGTTTAAAACATCACCACAATGCCTGCATCCAAGATTGGGGGGAAGGAAGAGAAGCCCTCCCCTAATTCTTAACAAGGACCAAAAAGGTCCTGATTGATCTAGCTCTGCCCACAGCATCATCTCAAAGAATCACTCTCCAAACCTCTCCTGGCTCTTTTATGCTCTGGCCACACCGGCAGAGACTAAAGGAGCATTCCCTGGCAGTCCTTCTCACAGACCTATTTGTCTTTTGCTATACTCATAATTAAAAAATACTCAGTTGATTCAAAGATTTTTTTTGAATGCTTATTATATTTCAAGATACTTGTGTTATAGTGGCGAATCCCTAACAGGAGAAAATTTACATTTCAGAGGAAGAGAAAGACAATAAGCTAGTAAGCAAAGGGTGTGGGGGTGTGTGTGTGCTTATTAAAATGTCAATTGTGATGTTAAGCTGCCCTTTTACAGCTGGTGGTCAACAATATTTCTTTTAAAAGTGGCAGAGACCTCAACTGGATGAAGAACCAAACTCAGCTGGCAGGAAATCTGCAGAAAAGCTTTCAGGAAGAGGGAGCAGTAAAACGTACAGGCAAGAACACATTTAACATTAAGAGTAAGAAGACCAGTGTGGGTGCAGCACAGTAAACCAAGGGAAACATGATACCAAGGTGGTGTACAAAAGCAGACCCTAGATCCAGTAGGGCCTTGGAGTCCACAATAAGGAGTTTGACTTTTAGTCTAAGTGTATCATGAAGCCTTTCAACAAATTTGAGCAGGGGCACAAGGTATTATTTACATTTTTAGGCTCACTCTTGCTGTTGTGTGAGTCTTCTAAGGAGGTCCAGTCAAAAGACAATAGGCTGGTGATAGCACTTGAAATGGGGAGCAGGTATTCAGACTCAGAATGTAATCTGAAAGTGGAGCCAGCAAGATTTGCCAATGTAATAGAATGTGGATATGAAAGAGAAAAATTTGACACCCGTGTCTCCCTCTGAGACTGTACCTGACTGCAGTGAAAGTAGGGGCCACACACAACTCATTCAGGTCCTCAAGACAGAGGGGCAGTTAAGTGAGTTCCATCTGAATGAATTAATGAACAGCCTATTACATTTTTCAAAAGAATAAAAATACAGGCATTTTCTTTGGCTGTCAAATACTGGTAGGGTGTCAGGCACAGAAATTTAACACCTTAGGGAAAGCAAAGATATCCAAATAAAAGAAACCAGAGACCCATATTTCACTGAACTTGCAAACTCACCTCAAAGTACCACCTGTCTGAATATGGACACACACACATATGGCTCATTTAGGAAAATAAATTACAATATCAGAGGAGTACTTCTTTTGTGTGAACTGCAAGACTGGCTGTATACTATCTGACAAGATCATTTAAATTGACAGACTTGCTTCACTAAGTAGAACTAGATGTCCCTGGAGTCCTATGATATCAGGAATCTGGTAAACCAGTCATAAATCATTGTTGAATTTAAAAAAAACAAACAAACAAACACAAAACAAGTTTAGCAAGCAGTCTCTTAAAGAGGAGACAGACACACTCCAGATCAATTAAATCAAAATTTAACTGGGGGGAGGGCCTGAAACTTTTCCTTAAATGTTTCCCAGGTGATTCCATTCAGCAGCGAAAGTTCCAAACCACCAACCCATAGCAATAAAGATTAAAGTAGAGGGATTTAAACAAAAACTCTTAAAAGAAACTCAACATTTTCTCAGTCAACAAAGTTGAGCCCTCATATTAAGTGATGGCTCATAGTGAGCATTTTTGGAGGACAGATAAAAGGACTTGTCTTGGAATAAAAAGATTCATTAATATATACTTAAACAGCTCAGGTAAAGACAGAACAGAAACACAAACCCTGGCTAACCCCAATCACATTCTTTCCCAAGGCTTGCATTTTTTAATTATAACATTTTCACTGCAGCAAAACTAGAGTCAATTCAAGATGTCTTCTTCCTGTAACGCTGCTTTAAATCTCTACAGAACGGTAGTTACTGCTGCATAGCTAAATGCATTTCAGCTGAAGAAACTACCTAGAAAAAACCAAGTAACACCCCAGCTTGTCCCTCCCATATCCCCTCATCAACAACTAACTCTGAGCAGACTCTGTGGATACACTGTACTATTATATGAAGACAGCATAGTGAAATTTCTGGTCCTCAACTACGAACCAAATACATTTAAGAAATTCTATAGAGCACAAGAGTAAAACAAAATCTTAGTACACAGACTCCCATCCTCCTGAATGCATGAAGGCTGTGATAATTTCCCAGTTGTACACTCCAACTCTGTCCTAGCTTTAAAGCACAAGCAGATCTTATCATTATAGGTGTTCAAATATCAGAGAAATGCGAAATCTCTATCTATGATCAACGATAAGAGATACAGGGATAAAAGAGAAGGGAAATTTAGTCTGGTTTTTACACATGATTTAGACCCTTCTAGAATTAATTCACAGTTCATACTGACAGGTGGACAGGACTACAAATGAAATATGAAAAGCAATATAAGGCATAGTTTTCAGCTAAAAGGATCTAAACAGCTTTTCCTAAACATTCAGTTCCTGGAAATCGGAAATCAGAACACAGGGCTTTTCATGTCAGATTTCTATTTCATGTTCAGCTAACTGGTTAAGTATTTTACTCAATAAAATTAATTAATGTCTTTTATTTTAATCATGTAAATGCAGCAAAGCAGTAAGGAATCTGAATGCCACGATGTGAATACTCAGAATCAGCTGGTACATCCCATGCATTAAACCCGAATGCCTAATAAATATCTTTCAAAATGATTATAATGACAACCCTCCATTATCATCTGAACCATTACAATGTGAACTGCATTCTGCTGGGCACTATACAAGAATCAAAAGACATGGTCCACAGCCTTAAGAAAGTCTGTAATTTGAGGAGATAAGGTTGATAAGCAATATAGCAATAAACACATAATAAGAGCTTAAATTCAAGCAGTAAAAACTAAGTATGAACAGCAGTTCCCAGACTGGAGTCTCAGACATAGCAACCAAATAGGTTGGTAAGCCAAATAGAGAAATAGAAATAGACAAAGAAAATAGAGAAAGCAAGGGAACTTCAGAGAATCATCTACCTCCGTTTCATTGCCTACACTAAAGTCTTTGACTGTGTGGACCATTAAGAAACTGTAGAAAACTCATTAAAGAGATGGGAATACTAGACCATCTTACCTGTCTCCTGAGAGTCAAGCAGCAACAGTTGTTAGAACACTGTATGGAACAACTGACTGGTTCAGGATTGAGAAAGGAATATGACAAGGCTATTGTCACCTTGTTTAATTTATATGCAGGGCACATCATGCAAAATGCCACATCATCCATTCTGCAGGCTGGATGAGTTACAAGCTGGAATCAAGATTGCCAGGAAAAATAACAACAATCTCAGATACATGGACAATACCACTCTAATGGCAGAAAGTGAAGAGGAACTAAAGAGCCTCTTTGTGGGGGTGAAGGAGGAGAGTAAAAAAGCCAGCTTAAAACTCAATATTAAAAAAACTAAGATGATGGCATCCGGTCCCATTACTTCATGGCAAACAGAAAGGGGAAAGGTGCAAGCAGTGACAGATTGCCTCTTCTTGGGTTCTAAAATCTCTGTGGATGGTGACTGCAGTCATGAAATTAGAAGACAATTTCTTCTTGGCAGAAAAGCTATGACAAACCTAGACAGTGTGTTAAAAAGCAAAGACATTACTTTGCCAACAAAGGTCAATACAGTCAAGGCTATGGTCTTTCCAGCAGTCACGTAGTCACGTACGGATGTGAGAGCTGGACAATAAAGGCAAAGCGCCGAAGAATTGATGCTTTTGAACTGGGGTGTTGAAGACGACTCTTGAGAGTCCCTTGGAAAGCAAGGAGATCAAACCAGTCAATCAATCTTCAAGGAAATCAACCCTGAATACTCTTTGGAAGGATTGATGTTGAAGCTCCAATACTCTGGCCACCTGATGCAAACAGCTGACTCATTAGAAAATACTCTGATGCTGGGCAAGACTGAAAGCAGGAGAGGGCAATAGAGGATAAGATGGCTGGATGGCATCACCGATTCAAAGGACATGAACTTGGGCCAACTCCAGGAGATGGTGAGGGGTAGGGAAGTCTAGCATGCTGCAGTCCATGGGGTCTCAGAGTCAAGACACGACTTGGGAGACTGAACAACAAGCAAAAAAAGCCGAATAAGAAGTGAAACTGTGTGTGGGACTCCTAAATATGTAAGAAGCCAAGGTTGGAAGTCACTCCTTTGGTCAAGAGAAATAGGATCTGTGTCTTTGAGAACAGATCAGAGTGGTCTTAACTTTACTATTTACTATGTGCATGGCCTTTCATTACGGTGGTCTGATCTAAGGCAAAGGGGGACTCCTAGCGTCTATAACATACTGCGTATGGTAGGGGGCAGGGTGGGAACATGAAGTGGGAGTGTGATTGAGAGGATGTTGATCACAGAGGCAAGAGAAATCAAGAACTGCATTTTAGGCACATTATATATGAAGTACTTACAAGACAGACAACTGCATATGAACCTCAACTTCAGAAAAAGAGCTGTACTGAAGATATAAATTTGAAATTGTTGGAATATGGATGATACTCAATGGACAGAAAGATCACTAATAAAGAATACAGATGGGGTGGTGGGGGTGCTGAAAACTAAACCAAGATGAACTTGTAACATGCAAAGGGCAGGGAGGGAAGCCATAAATCTGCATGGCAGCATGTGAGGGTGGGGGCAGGGTGGGTGGAGGAACAAATGTTCAAAGTGCTACCTTCTGATATTTAAACAGATTCTAGCTGATACCCCTTTATGGTCTGGGTCTACCCAATCTTCTTCTCTCCTGAAAATCAAGTATCAGTTGGACCTAATTTCTACTCTGTCCCACATATGCAGTCTCTATCTCATTCTTCCACATCTCTTTCAACAAGAATACTTTTTAAAAAGGAAAGGGGTAGGGGTGGCCAGCAAAAGCACTTTTATTTTTTAGAGAAAAATTCTGAAATATTTACAGATAAAATAATGTGCTATATAGAACTGGTTTTGGAATAACTAAAGGATATTGTGTGCGCGCACTGGTAATGGGGTTGTGGGGGTAGGGTCTAGACAAAAACCAGAATAGCTATGAGTTGATGTACTGTTCTCTCCACTTGTATGTAAGCTTGCATTTTCTACAATAAAACATAAGAGGGAGAGGGAGGCGGGCTGGCAAACACCAGACCAAGAGAAACCTCTCGATTTTATCCAGAGTAATGACAGCTACAACCAAAATCTACAGGGCTGACCCAGACATTCCAGAAGATTAAAGGTACACACTTTTAGACGTTAAAGGTAAAAGATTTTTTTCCTAACTATATATTTTTATTCAAAAAGTCTCAAAGACTCTTGCTTAAGTCAGGCACAAATTTATCAAAGCAGTGACTCAACAATTCTCCAAAGAGCTTGGGCTACCTAGTCTTTACTGAACACTTTCATTTCTTAAGACACCTAATTTAATTCAAGTGAACTACTTGAGTGAACTTGGTGAACTTACTTGAGTTCACCACTGAGAATCTCCTGCATCAGCTTGGGACTACAGAAACATCCACACTTAACTGAGCAGGGATCAAATGATCTTATGCTAGTTTTTTTGTTGTTGTTGTTATCACTTATCACACTCGTCATACACACATTCCGTGAGATGCACTAGGTTCAATAGTTGTTAACCAGGGAGAAGCTGGGCACTGCCTGTTCTCTCCTTGTCATAATCCTATTCTGTAAGGATACTGTATTTGAGAAAAAAATAATTCACAGTAATCTTCACATTCTTTATAAAGCATTACTTTCTTCTAAACACAGTATAGGGTGGTGTACCTTTTCTTGCAAGCTTTCTTTCCCGGAATATGAGTTATTTTTAACTGATCATCAAGTTCAGGTTAATCTTCTTTTACATATACACATACATGTTCACATCCCGCTAAACTAAAAATTTTCCACAGAAATGCTGAGGACTGAAACAACTCATGTAAAGCAGAAATTTGGCAATGTCAGCACTTATATTTAAACCGAAATTCTCAATGATAAAGCACATAACCATAAATGCACTAAATAAGGCTGGCTGTCCAGGGGACAGTCCGTCATTTCTTAACCAAATTCACAGAGCTTTCTCATTGCCCACCTGCTGAAGGTCTCTGATTTGGGAAGAACCAAAAAGGGAAGGGGACTCTTTTATTAAATTTACATGGTATCTTTTCTCCCAGAATTTGAAATTAAAGAAAACCAGAAGGTCAAAGCACTAATGATCTAGAAAACAACACACAAGTGCAATCTATCCGCTATTATGGACCAAATTACAGAACAGTACAGTAGTCCCGGAATGAGTATAAATTTAAAAACAAATAAAAATGTTCAAGGTCGAGTTTGTTGTGATTACTTTTATTTTCTAGACTATCGGCAGTTGACCCCCACAAAGAGTATGAAACTTAAATATTAA
This sequence comes from Capricornis sumatraensis, assembly GCF_032405125.1. Taxonomy (NCBI): domain Eukaryota; kingdom Metazoa; phylum Chordata; class Mammalia; order Artiodactyla; family Bovidae; genus Capricornis; species Capricornis sumatraensis. The sequence goes on from NC_091076.1 coordinate 96,217,466, forward strand.
CCATAATATCACAATTATTTCCACATTAAAATACTCCTAAACACTTGTTATTTGCATATTAAGTCACTTCAGTTGTGTCCAACTCTTTGGGATCCTATGGACTGCAGCCCACCAGGCTCCTCTGTCCATGGGGATTCTCCAAGCAAGAATACTGGAGTGGGTTGCCATGCCCTCCTTCAGGAGATCTTCCTGAGCCAGGGATCAAAGCCGCATCTCTTCCATCACCTGCAATGGCAGGTGGGTTCTTGACCACTAGCGCCACCTGGGAAGCCCCCTTACACTGAATAGAAAGTAGATGTTACACAGTCAAGTGTCAACCCCTTCTCCTAATGTACTTCGGGACTGATGGATACACACTATTGATACTATGTACAAAATAAATAAGTGATGAGAACCTACTGTATAGCACAGCGAACTCTACTCAACGCGCTGTAGTGTCCTATATATGAAGGAAATCCAAGAAGAGGGGATATGTGTATACATAGAGCGTACAGCTAATTCGCTTTGCTGTGCAGCAGAAACTAACACAACGTTGTAAAGTGACTGTACTCCAACAAATTTTGTTTCTAATTTTTTAATAAAATAAATACAACACTGCTTACCTCTGGGCTTATGTTCATACTCCCTTGGCCTACTTCTGTCCCCTGCACCTGCTTCATCCCCTTTTTACTCTACTTACTTATTCTCTTACCAACCCCTCCTCCTCTCTAACGGTCAAAACAGTATTTCATGCTAAAGCATTCTCTGAAATATTTCCAGATATTTCAAATATCCTTTCCTCCATTCTTTAAACTTTAGAAGTTTACTACCTTTTTTTAGAGTGTATGGTTATTTCTGCCCTCTATTTATCAGAAAGAACTTACATATCTGATTTCACATCCTTAGCCTAACAAGTGATCCTCCGAACCCAGCAAAAATCTTTGTAAAAAGAAAGCACTCAATATTTACAGAGAGGGGTGTGTGGGAATTCACCTCCCTAGATACAAACAACTGTCAGAAAAGTTTTCAGTGTGCACTTAAAACAATTTGATAATGTGGCTTCCATCTTACTGTTTTGAAAACTTGTTTCACAAGAATGATTCATCCTTCAGTGGAAAAAAAAAAAGTCCGAACAAAAAGGTAGCTGAAGTGTGTTATAATAGCTCCCTAGCCTCTAGCTGCCCTCAGAAGTGAATAGTGGCTAGCTAACTGCAGCTGAGGTGAAACAGTCTGCCTTAGGTACAGCAAGCCATCCAGGAATAGAACTCACATTTCCTGACTTCTGACTTGGCTTCAGGAGAACACTGCTCCCACACATGCAAAGTAAATACTAGTCTTCAGCTTGCTCTCTAAACCAAGAGCAAGCCAGGTTGTTTGGATATATTATTTGTCTAAAGATTCAAAGATCTTTAAAAATACAAAATTCCATACAAAAATGAGGCAGTATTTTTCACTTGCTGCAAAAGCTTCACCTGACAGCAACAACTGAAGATCAAGGATCATGACAGTAACCTACCAACATACTCACAAAGTCAGAACTCACAATAACAAAAATACACACCTCCCACAAATTTAACCTCTAAACAGGAATCCTGGATAGAATTCACTGAGCTTATTCACATCCAACTGTCTGTAGTGGCTCAAGAATCAATTCTAAAGACTTCGGAAATCAAGTATTACCATTACAAGTTTCTAACGTGCTATGAAGTCTAAAGTTTTCAGTAGAAACTGTCATTTCAGCAAAAGAGAAAGCTAAAAAAAAAAAAAAAAAAGGGAAAAGAAAATTAGATGTCTTTCTTAACTGCCCTATTCCCAAACGCAGAACAATACTTGTAACATCAAAGGAATGTAATATTTACTAAATAAATGAAAGAAAAACCCCTCTTGATCTTTACTGAAGTAAACTCACATTATTCCCATTATTTTTCTGTCCTTGTACAGCATTTGACCAAATTTTCTGAATCGAGTTTGAAATGTTTCATTGGCAGAGCAATGTATAATGCCTCACATGCTCTGGGTACCATGACAAATACACCACTTGCTGTCATCAAGTCCTAGTTCCCTCAAGTCACTTTACAATTTCCATTATCAATCTTCTTTTCTCTTTAGTATCTATTTCTCCATCAGAAGTCCTCCCACCATTATATCACTCATCCACCTAATAAGCACATGCTTATCCAAACATTCAATGAATTGCTTACTCATGTACTAGTCAGCACAGAGAAACATGGAGAAAACCTACGCTTTGGAGTGACACAACCCTGATTCTAGTTCGTGCTCTTAACCAATTACTAAGCTGTATGACAGCATAAGTCACTTGTTATGTCTGGTACTCATTTTTCTATCTGTGGAAATGTGAAGAATTAATATGTATACAAAAGCACAGTGTCAATGATAGGCACCATGTGAGTGTTATAGTTTCCTTCCCTCTTCTGTAATAGCACCCTCTGACTTTGGAAACTATCACTCCAGGAAAAGAAAGCATTCTTTGAAAACACTGTCCTAAAAACATCCCAAAATACTAAAATTAAACAAAGCACCTTTGGCCCTAGTCTAAAAGCTGCCATATCAATTTAAGTAAATCAGCATAATGAAGAGAGATGAGAATTATCTAATACTTTTGTAATTTAATAACAAAGAAGAAAGTGCCACCTTTACAGCCATCAAAATTTTAAACAAGTACGTTTCCATCTTAAAATTATATTCATTTCTATTTTCAAAACACATGATGGGGAAAAAATAGCCCTTTTAATTAATAATGCCATGACAGTATGCAGAAGAATGAATGTGGACCACCATCTCACTCCACATACAAAATTAACCCAAAGTGGGTCATACACTGAATGTAAGAGCTTAAACTATCAAACTCCTAGAATAAAACATAGGAATAAATTCTTTGTGACTTTGGGTTAATTTAAGCAACAGCGTCATATGCTGTGACACAAAAGGCAAAAGGAACAAAAGAAAAAAAAAGGATTAAATGGACTATAACAAGCTTTAAAACTTTTGTGCACTGGACATATCAAGGAAGTGCAAACAATCTGTGGACAGGAAGAAAATACCTGCAAGTCAAATATCTGACAAGAGATTTGTATCCAGAATATACAAAACACTTACAATTCAACAATTAACAAATAACCTACTCGAAAATGGGCAAAGGATCTGAATAAACATTTTTCCAAAGGGATATAATTGATAAGTACCTGAGATACACAGGTGAAATCAACATCACTAGTCACTAGGGAAATATAAATCAATACCACTCCACAGCCATTAACATGGCTATAATTAAAAAGACAATAAAAAAAAAGTGTTGACAAAGATGAGGAGTAATTGGAGCCCTCAACCACTGCTGATGAGAATGTAAAATGGTGCAGCATCTTTGAAACACAATTTGTTGGTTCCTCAAAAAATTAAACATAGAGCTACCAAACGACCCAGCAAGCCTACTCCTAAGGTACACACCTGAGAACTGAAAATATATCTACACAAAAACTTGTACATGAATAGTCACAGAATTATTCATAATAACCAAAAAGGTGAAAATGACCCAAAGTTCATCAATAGATGAATGAATAAACAAAATGTGGTACAGCCATACAATGGAATTTGTCCATAAAAAAGAATGAAGTATCGATAGATGTTATATCATGTATAAACCTTGAAAATATTGCAATAAATGAAAAAAGTTGGATGCTGATGATTATACATTATGTGTTGATTATACTCGAATATTTATACATGATTATACCTATTCCATTTATATGAAATGTCTAGCACAGGGAAATCCATAGAAAGATTAGTGGCTGTAAGGGGCTGGTGAATAGGAGCAAGAGGAAAAGCAAGTGACTATATCGATGGTAAAGGGGTTTCTTTGGGGGCTGATGAAAATGTTCTAAAATTAGACAATGATGGTAGCTGCACAATTTTGTGAATATATTAACAATCACTGAATTGTATACATTTCAAACATAAATCTTATGGTATTATTAATTATATCAATTTTAAAAAAATAATTAAAAATTCTTACTGGAAACTTTCAGTTTATAAAAAGGATTCTTACAAAGACATTTAAAATAATTGCAAATGACAGTATATTAATGCATATATATGGAATTTAGAAAGATGGTAACGATGACCCTATATGCGAGACAGCAAGAGACACAGATGTATACAACAGTCTTTTGGACTCTGTGGGAGAAGGCAAGGGTGGGATGATCTGAGAGAGCAGCATTGAAACATGTATATTATCATGTGTGAAACAGATCACCAGCCCAAGTTTGATGCATGAGACAGGGTGCTCAGGGCCAGAGCACTGGGATGACCCTGAGAGATGGGATGGGGAGGGACGTGGGAGGGGAGTTCAGAATGGGGAACACATGTACACCCATGGCTGATTCATGTCGATGTATGGCAAAGACCACTACAATATTGTAAAATAATTAGCCTCCAATTAAACTAATTAAAAAAATAAAATAATTGCAAATGAAGCATATTTTAATTTGTTTCTTTTTACAATTTAACTGTGGTAACACAACATAAAATTTACCATCTGAACTATTTAAGCGTACAGTTCAATGGTGTTAAGCATATTCACATTGTCGTGCGACCACTGCCACCACCCATTTCCAGAACTCTTTTCCTCTTGCAACCGAAACCTCTGTATTCCTGATTTCCTCCTTCCCTCCACATCCTGGCAAACATCATTCCACTTTGTATTATCTATGAATTTGACTACTCTAGACCCTTGTATAAGTGGAATCATGCAGTCTACTTTTTTGTGCATTTTGTATTTCATTCAGCATAATGTTCTCAAGATCCATTCATGTTGTAACACGTCAGAATTACCTTCCTTATAATAAACAACAAGGACCTACTGTACAGCACAGGGAAATACACTCAATGTTCTGTAATAATGTCAATGGGAAAGGTATCTGAAAAGAATATATGTAATTGAATCACTTTGCTATACACCTGAAACTAACACAACACTGCTAATCAACTACACTCTGATAGAACAGGATAACCTCCCTTTCTAAGGCTGAACAACACTCCGTTTTAGGTCCATGCCTTGTTTTATCTATCCATCTGTTGGAGGACATCTGAGTTGCTTTCACTGACTATGAAATTCTTATGTGATCAATATCTGGAGTAAATCAACTTGTTAGGGAAAATTATCAATAATTAAGTTAATATTTGCAACTCTGTTAATATACTAAAAGCTAATGAACTATATACTTTAAATGAATGAATCAGATAATATATGGATAATTCAATAAAGCAGTTAAAACCGTGAAAACTCTTTCACATGAACATATAAAAATAGTAGGTGTTAGCTGCCCACCCACACAAGAATCAGTGTGAAGTATTTCCATTGCCAATACACTGGAAACATCTGCTACCATTTTATATTTCCTCTAGTCAATATTCTGAACTGGATTAGGAATGAAAATATTTAACAAGTGATTTTGCACAGATTCCATTAAGTAAGGGCCATTCAGGTGACAAAAATCATCTCAAACTTAATCTTCCTTCATTAACTGTTAACAGTAAATTGTTCTGACAGTTTAAAATTATTTTTGTAGTTTAAGAGAAATAAAAACAATAATAGTCTTCACACTAGCAATAAAAGTAACCTACAAGTCACAATCATCTATTAACTATATACCTTACCCCACTCCTTTTCTTCTGAATTTCATATTCCTAAATAATTCAGAGGAAAGAAATGACATTCTTTCTTTGCTTTAAATCAATGGCTCTCAAACCTTGGTCTCGGTATCAGAATTACCTGGAGGCCTTACTTGTGGAAGTACAGACTGTTAGGCCTCAATCCCATAGTTCTAATTAAGGAGGCCTGGGGTGTGGTCTGAGAATTTGTATTTCTGAATTAAATGAAGGATTTCCAACCAGGAACTTAAATTCCTGAGTCTTGCTCATTCTGCTCACCTGTGGATCACATTTTGAGAGCCACTGTTTGAAGTTTAAAGGCAAATTTATTTTTATTTTTAAAGGCAAATTTAAAGATCTGGATTAAATTGAAAATATCTGTATTGTATTATGGCACTTTAATATTTGGGATGGAGAGTAAAAGGATGAAATATAAATATTTTGCCTGTTTTGTTATTAAAATTTCTTGTTTAGAATTAAATCATGCAGCTCAGTACATGGCTGAAAAGAAACTCAAGTCTTTGAGAATTTCTAACTTTGATTATAACTTTGAAAGAAACAGTTCTCATTAGTATCCATCCTTAAAAAAAGGTCTTATACGTAGTAACAATTGATACAAACAGTTCTCACTAGCAAAGTATTTCAAAGAAAATCAAAGGGGAATGCAGAGGGGCCTAACATCAAGGGACATTGGCAATTTTAGTTTGGGATAAAGTAGCTTATTATTTTGAGTGTTACCACAATGAACTGAATACTGTTGGCCCTTCGTATTCCGGGGTTCCACATCCTGGGAATCAACCAACTTGGAATACAAAAGGCTGACTGTACTACCCCACTTTATGTAATGGCCTTGAGTATCTACGAATCTTGCTATCTGCAGGGTGAGCAGACTCATGCTCCTGGAACCACTCCCAACTCCCTTGGCCATACTGAAAGAAAGCTGTATTGGCCAAATGGTTTTTTAACTGTCTTCAGCCTCTCTTTTCCCTAATAAGTGCATATACATCTGTAAGTCTACATCTTAAAACATCAATTCCATTATGTCAGAACCCTGAGTGCAACGTCTCTACTGCTTAAATGAAAGCACCCTAAACTCCCTTTCCCACGCTTTTTCAACCCTTCACAATTGCTACAATCCAGGTGTTTCAAGCAAGCTCTGTGCTGCCCTCCCTCAATTCAATGATGGCCAGCTCTGCAAGCCAGCAATTAACATTACCTTGCCCCGCCAAGGACCAATGCCACAGGTCCCTAACAACACATATTTGGACTAGGAAAAAAAACATAGTTCCACACCATAATAATATTTTCATTTACTGGTTAAACTAAGTTAAGTCAAGCAGGTGGGTTATTAGGCATGAGGTATGAAAGAGACATCGTGCAGTTTCTGGTCACATTCTGTTTCCAGGTAGCTGGTTAAGCATGCCCTTGATTAAAACGTATCCTCCCTCACACTGGGAATCTAAGCCAGTTCAACCTTCAAATTACAAATCTACCTCTCAAGACCAACAGGTCTTAAAGTAGGAGACAGCCACACTTGCATTCAGACATTATCCTGCAGAACAGGGTCCAAACTGAAGCTTTGCCACTATCGGACTCACTTCACAGAAGCCTAGATTTAGAGACAAGAAAGCAGCTAAAGTGCCCTTCTCTTACCTCAAAGCTGTCTTCACAAGTAAACTGAGTTCACCGGAGGGAGGAAGGAGGGGATCTTTAAGGGTCTCAGGTAAATAATACTTCCATGCAGTATCCAGAGTTCATAAAAGGTTTTTGTTGCACTAAGTTCAAAACATTCCACTGAGCTAATGTGGAAATACTGGGTGCAAAATGAGAAAAAAAATTTTCAGCTTAAGAGTCTGAAATAACAGAATACAACCACAACTGTGGCTCTTTACTATTAGGGCTTTTGCTGTCTTTTTTTTTTTTTCCCCAGCTGTGCTGCAAGGTATGCCAGTTCTTAGTTCCCTGACTAGGGACTGACCCCATGCCTCCTGAAATGAAAAGCATGGAGTCTTAACCACTGAACACTACCAGGGACTCCCTGTTGTTTTTTAAACTACAATAGGAATTCCCTGGTGGTCCAGTGGCTAGGACTGCCTGCGCTCACCTACAAACTGGGTGGCCAAAAAATTTAAAAGTCTGTAAAAAAAAGAAAGAAAACTACATGAAGTATCAAAAAAAAGTTAAGCTCTAACAGTCAAACATCGCCTTCCAACCTTCCCAGACCCCTTTATGGACTATGACCTCAACTAAATTAAAATCTGAAGAGAATGCAAACTCTTCAGACCACCAAGCAGGTCATCACAACTTCACTCTCCCAGAAAGACGATGATAATAACCAGTTAAAGAAACAATAAACAGTTACAAACACATCATACTAAAGCACAGTCTCCATTTTAGAGTTTGTAGATAATCTATGTTTCTTCAGTTGGGATCAAAAAGCCATCTGTACAAAGACAAAATGGGGAAGACCATGTGTGAGAAAAACAAATGTTTAAAGTTGACAGCAGGCTAGATTAAGATTGTTGAAATAACTGAATCCGCTAATAAAAGTATTGTTATCAGAACAGGGCTTAGTGATAGGACCACCAGACACTGCAATACTAATCAAGCCAAAAGAAAGTAGTCTCACAAAGAGATTCAAACAGAAAGACACAGAGAGAAGTAACAAGGATAGTCCATCTGATCAAAAAACGGTTAAAAGAAAGGTATATTTAGACAGAAAAGCACATGACATTCATTAAATGAAATTACCCAGGTCAAAAAGTATTTTGTAAAAGAATATCGTAAGCTGATCCGTCCACAGGTAAACAGTGGCTTTCAAATGCTCCAGGAGCTATCATGAGAAGACACTATATGAGGGAAGGAGAAGGAACAAAATTAACATCAACCTAGATGATGCAGGAAGAAATTTTTTCTTCCAATGATGTGTAAAAGCGTTCCCTGTTGTCCAAGAAAGTGACGATGTCTTCATTCAAACCAAGCATAGATATCCTTTTTCAGAGACTTACTATAAAGGGACATATGAGTAAGATTCCTAGTCTGTCATAAACAAGCTACGAGACCACAGTAAATTTGTCTAGAACTCAGTTTCTCTATTTATGAAATTAAGAAGGCAGCCCAAGAACCATTGAAAGACTTAAAACTCACAGCAGAATTCCATGACTCTAAGATCATTACTTTTGTAAAGAAGAAAAAGAAAACAATTTGCATTACAGCACATGGATTGCCTAGATTTCATTTTCATGCCATAGAACTATCACCCCAAGAAAACAGTGGCAGTATCTTAATATGTATGCATAAATTTTACCAAAAGGAATCACTCACAAAAACCTTATTCTAAGAGAAATGTAACATTAGTGCCTACTAGATGGTAGGCAGTGATTTTTACTTCTATTATCTTATTCAACATTTTAAAGATGTACAAAAGCACTATTATCTCTTTTGCAGCATTCAGAAGAATTTAAACCACCAAGATAGCTTTACTTTAAAATATTATTTATCCTGCCATTATTCTTTCAACCTACTGGAGAAAGAGACAGGAGGAGGCAGGCACATATATAAAGTGTTTATCAAAAATGAATTATTTCCTAATATTATTTGCATTTATTTCTAGACTTTTAAAGCAGGTAAGAAACCAGATAAAAAGATGGAATTTTTTTTTCATGTTTAGCGTTTTCTATTTGCCAGCAATAAAAATAATGAGATCCTACTGAGAAAAGCATTTTTAAAAAGTGCAAAATGCTCAAAAATACTCTTGTAAGGCTAAATGAATATAAAGAAACTTAACAACCCATAGTTTCTATGGAAAGATATTTTTTCAAATTAACATGTGGATTTAATGCAACTTCAATAGTTCCAAAGAAAAGTAATGTAAGAATAAGTAGTTTTGAGTCATTAGTTCTCTCTTTGGGAAATGTGGCAGGGAGGACTTAGGTAGATCCTCATAGCATGGAACAAAAAATGTTTTGATGGATTAAATGGCTAGTTTCTAAAAAATAAAACCACTAGAACTATCTAGAAGAAAACAGTAAAAAATTCTATTAATATTAGAGGGATAAAGTGTATCTATTATCTTAGATTGAGGAAGAAAGCTCAAAATCAATAGACAAAAAATTAAACTATATATAAATTATAGCTTATCCAGGTTTGACTTCCAGTATTATCAACAAAGGTTAATAGCTTCGCTACAAAGAATCACAAAAATGGATATGACTTTTTGCAAAGACTAATTAAAATGTGAGAATATCCAACCTCACCAAAAACTTTTAAATGCAAATTTAAGTCAAGATGTTATTTTTCACTCATAAGTTTAGCAAACATTAAATGATCATTCTCCCTGCTAATTGGAATATGGTTAAACAACTTGATATACTGCCAGTATAAATGAATACAACTGAAAGAATCTCTTTGAAAGCAAATTAACAAGATACACTAATACCTGAGTCTTCTGAATTGTTCAAACTCGTAAGATTCTGAGAACCTAATAATATTAATACAAAAAGAGCTTTTATGCATAGAAAACACCAGAAAAGTCCATCAATAGAATAGTAAAACAAGAATGTAGTAAAAGGAACTATTTTACACCTTCCTTATTCAATCAAGTGGATATCCAAAAATCACACACTGATAAAAATCCAACTCCGTATGTAACTGCAAAACCAAATATATGCATATAGCTATAATATACCCAAATCAAAAACTCCTCAAATACCATGAGACCAACTAAAAACATGGGGCCTTCAGATGAAATTCGAGGGAAAATCAAAGAGTAGGGTGAGAATATTCATTTAATAGCCAAATACCATATTATGTGCTCACACATTAAAATTCTCAAAGTTCTGTGAGGTTATTGTCGTCCCAGAAGAAATGTGCATACTTGAAGGTCCAGTGATTGAATGTTCTGCTCAGCACCACAGAGGCAGTAAAATCATCAAGTTGAAACTTGACGTCTATCTGATTCCAAATCACACGCGCTCTACAGTACCCCGATGAAGGCAGTATTTTCTACAGGGGCATCACAACGGACCAAATAACCTAGTTTTGTAAACACTTCTATTTTACATATCTGTGGTTCTTTGTTTTTTATAAAGAATTTTTATTACTTTGTCATGGGGGGGGGGTAATGTTAAAATTACAGAACTATCATTTTGAAGAAAAAGTTTACTTTCCAAGTCCTGTCAAAATCCCTTTTACTCACAATAGCAAGCGTAGATTGTACAATTCTAGATTTTCCATGGTGTGCCAAAACTCTAGGGACAATCAAGAAATGTTTGTTGAATGAATAAATGGGCAAACACCAATCTAGAACAGAACAAGAAATTCCAGATTTCCACCTCAGCATGAGGTCTACAACAAACTTCTGAAATACCAGAAGACTACTAACTACATATTCAAATTTAAATCAAAGACAAGTTGAACCAACTCTGACAATTTCTACGGCTATCTAAATGAACTCACTACAAAAATACATACTCAGACTCAGCATCCTAATTATTCATGAAAATAAAAAGCACATACAGACAAGTTCTGGTGAACCTTTATGAACAGCCATGATTACAGGTATAGGCTGCCAAGTAAATAACCCATATATGACAGTTTGTTTATGAGGAACACCATCTACAAAGAGCTCCCTTAAAATATGGCCAGTGGAATACTACACAGCAAAAAATCCCAAGAAGGAAATTAAGACCCTGTAAGTTAAGACCCTAACTTTCTATGTGAAAAGAGAATATCAAGCCCCCTAAGCCAAATTTATTACTGATTTGTCTTTTACCACACAAAATGCATGGTACTTCTTCTAACTCCCTAGATTACTGAAAATTATTTGGATGGAACATACTAAATGACGTGTCAAGATAACTACTGAAGTTCAACAGAAGCTGCATACTCTGAATTGGGTTTCCAATTCTAAGGTCAAATTCTATTCAGTGGTAAAAAGTACTTGGCTAAAAATAGATCTTTTAGGACATCATCTCATCCAAAGACCTACTTCTCATAGTCTGCTTCAAACCCACTCTATACAAAGAGAAGGCCCAAGCAGCGATCCTGCATGAAAATAAAGGTCTTTCGTAATAGACTTAAGAGCACTGGTGAACTCAAGAGTCCATAGTGACGTGGCTGGTATGTTCCAACTCACTCTGTATCGCCCCATCTCATTATTTCAAATACAGACACCACCTCCTGGCCTTTCCTATTTCGTAAGGTTCTTAGGAAGACAAATCTACTGATTTATGCAACACATTTTCTATTTCTACTTAACCATTTGATAATGTAATATCTGGATATGGTTTTAAATTCCCCAAACCTCTGTCATCAGGAATTTAAAAAATATTGTAACTACCCAGGAGAGTTAACTTTATGACGAACACAACTGTGCTATGCTGAAACTCAGCCTTAGTTCTCAGGGAACTAAGAGACAGGAGGAAGCAGGCACATACACAATTATAAAGTGTTTATCAAAAATGAATTATTTCCTAATATTACTTGCATTTATTTCTAGACTTTTAAATAGCTCCAGAAGATTTTTTTTTAAACAAAAGAGCACAAATTGTCAGGTTAGTACAGCTTAAAAAACCCTTTCGGTTATGAACTAGAAAATCAAACCACAAAACTTACCTAGAGTGTGTCCAAAATAACATAATAAGCTGTAAGTGAAATGATGGAGGTGCTCCATCCTTATTATCTTCTCGAAGTCTTTTGTTCTTCATTTTAGCCAGCTAAAAGCATCTCCTAAAGAGATAATTAGTGTACCTCCACAGAACTCCTCAGTAAGCACTCGCTATTAGGAGACTAAGTTGTGAATAGCACTAAAATAAATGCTTCATTCATCCACAAGCTTCTGAAAATACCACTACCTCGTATTTGAATAGGCTTTCAGTTTTCACAGGAACTTTCACATACTCTTTTGATCAAAACAACAGAAAACGAGGCACGCCATCAATCTATAGATGGTCTCTACTGTACAGACAGAGAAACTGATTAAGAAAGGGCATATGGCATAATCAAGGTCAAATAACTGGTCAAGTTGTACAGTCTTGACAATGCAGCGTTCTTTCCTCTATATTGAATCTAAACTGCAAAGCTGAAAAATATCACAGAAATTTGACAGGCCTAAGATTTTTACATCTAGATAACGTTTCTTTTTTTAAAAGCATGAAATATCCGATCAACTAAGTAATGTACTGCTTCAAATTAGGATGACCTGGAAAAGCCACAATATTTGGATGCAAAAACATGATCCAACTGAAAATTAAATATGCTCAAAATGCAACAGAGAAGAAAATAATTTATTTTGTACATATTTAAAAATTCTAAATTTGTTTTAAAGAGAGGAGGGGAAAATCCTCAGCTGGTAAGATACTACATAATCACATTATCTCCTGCTTGACTAAATTAACAAATATTTCAAAATGTTTACAAAGAGCAAAATCCTGAGTCTGTATGGGAACAGGGGTTAAAGTAGTTGTTTCCCACATGAAGCAATATCCAGTAACAGAAGTCTGTACATATGGCAGTGTTTTCTCCAAGTCTGATGCAAGGATCACAAATGTTAGAATTACCTATAGGGCAAATCCCTGACAGAGAGGCCCAGGAACACGTTCTTTGTTGTTGCTGTTTTTTGAAGTGCTGGGGTGACTCTGCTGCTGCTGCTGCTGCTAAGTCGCTTCAGTCATGTCCGACTCTGTGCGACCCCATAACGGCAGCCCACCAGGGTCCGCCGTCCCTGGGATTCTCCAGGCAAGAACACTGGAGTGGGTTGCCATTTCCTTCTCCAATGCATGAAAGTGAAAAGTGAAAGTGAAGTCGCTCAGTCGTGTCCGACTCTTAGCAACCCCATGGACTGCAGCCCAGCACGCTCCTCAGTCCATGGGATTTTCCAGGCAAGAGTACTGGAGTGGGGTGCCATTGCCTTCTCCGGGGTGACTCTAATGAATATAAAATTTAAGAACTACCAGAGTACAAGCTGAGGGCAAGTTTAGGGTAACAATAACCTTGGCCTGAGGAGCTGTATGACTTAACCATTTTCCTGGAGCCTGGTTTTCTCACTGCTACAACAGGAATGGCAGGGACACATCATCCCACCTTGGAAGAAAGTTCTAAAGCACTGAAGACGGCTTACAGAAAGTACTTAGCACATGGTTTTGATACACAGTAAGGGATAAATAGCAGTAACTGGTGAAAAACTTCATGTAATTATAAATTTAACACTTTTGAGATTAGCAAATAGTGTAACAAGTTTTATACATGGTTATGTCATTACACTCCTTTCTTACAACTCCCCAAAGAAAGCAGCATTTCAAAAATGAGAGGCACTCACTTGATCTCCAGAGAATTAGGGGGAGAGGGGAGCACAGTAAATAAATATCCTTTCCCTGAAGTTCTAAGGACAGCTGGAGAGTTTTGTCACATTTTAAGGATTAGAATTTAAACGTTAGACACAATTTGTTTTATGGCCACAAGTATGACCATCACCTTGTTAGACTGTGAGAAAAACCCACTCCTAATCATAAACAGGGAGGAAATATTTACGACATGAGGGAAAAATTCATACTTCCCAATATTACAGCTCTAAAGCATATTTAACATAAGGTCTTTTTAAAGAACGAAACATAACTTACAATTAAAAGCCTATTCTATCCCAAAATATCACTCTCAAGTCACTTAGACTTCTTAAAAAATGTTGATTCCTTCCTCGTCCTAGACTCTTAAATCTAAGCAATTGCCAAATTCAATAAATTCTTCTCTCCCTTTCTTCTACTAGGCCTACTGCAAAGTGGCCTTCATTTCATGTCATGAAGGCACAGAGTTAGACCCTAGCCAGAACAACAATGCTGAATAGGATTTCTGCCTCCACCTCTATAATCCAGGAGCTGGCAGACTTCTGTATAGGGCCAGATAGTAAAAACGTCAGACTTTGCAGAATGTAAGTCTCTGTTTCAATTACTCACTTCTGCCACTGTGCAACCAAAGTAGCCATAGATGGTATACAAATGAAGAAGCATGACTGTGTTCCAATAAAACTTTATTTATAAAAACTAACCTTGACCACTACAAGCCAATTTGCTGACCCATATTAATCCAACCAACTAACATCAACTTCTACCACAGACCATGTGATTGATCAAGATGTCCCTTTTCTCACAAATATTCCTTGGCCTAATACACAAATGCTTCTGAATAGGTGTAATCCTCATTACCTATAGTTGCATTTCCTTTCCCCCACCCTATACTACAACTGGCTTTCCTGGTGGCTGAGAGGGTAAAGCATCTGCCTGCAATGCAGGAGACCTGGGTTTGATCCCTGGGTCAGGAAGATCCCCTGGAGAAGGAAATGGCAACCCACTCCAGTAATCTTGCCTGGAGAATCCCACGGACAGAGAAGCCTGGTAGACTACAGTCCACGGGATCGCAAAGAGTTGGACGCGACTGAGAGACTTCACTTCACTTCCCTTCACCCTATGCTACAAACTGATTTCCACCTTCCCTGATGTGGCCCCTTACATGCCCCCAATTCCAAGCTTTTGCTAATCCTGTATGCAGAATAATCTTCCTTTTGCTCTCTCCTTCTAGAACTCCTAACAACCCTCTTTGTTCTCCCCACCCCAATCTAGATCTAAATCCTATCTATCCTCCCAAATGTCCTCTTCCATGTACCAAGAAACTCTTCCTCAGCAGAACTTCCATGACACTTTATATCTTTTCTAACAGTGATTGCTTTCTATCTTATACAACATGATTTATGTAACGCCTGAGCTCTGCTAAGCCTGTGGATCTATTTATGACTCATGTCTGCACCTCCCATAGTACTGAATACTTTACACTCAACAAATATTTAAGATAAGAAATTATTTATTTCAAGAAAATATCCCTACAATGAAAATCTTTCACATAACACAGCATTTTTAAGGTAATACGCCTAAGGTCCTCTTGTTCTGTATTAATAAACAAAAACTCATGACACTGGCTCAACAGATGATGCCTTCAAAAATCACCCTCAACCTCATTCCTCAGAAGGCAGCATGATAAAGTGCACAGAGCCAAAAAGGCCCGGATTCAAATTCTGGTTCTGCCACTGTCGTTGAGTCTGTTTCTTCCTTTGTAACACACAGGCACACCTCATTTAATTGACTTTCACAGATTTTGTGTTTTTACAAATTGAAGGTCCCGTGGTAACCCTCCTGCTACTGATAAGTCACTTTAGTCGTGTCCTCGTGTCCAACTCTGTGTGACCCCAAAGATGGCAGCCCACAAGGCTCTTCCGTCCCTGGGATTCTCCAGGCAAGAATACTGAAGTGGGTTGCCATTTCCTTCTCCAACGCATGCATGCATGCTAAGTCGCTTCAGTCGTGTCTGACTCTATGCGACCCTACAGACAGCAGCCCACCAGGCTCCTCTGTCCACAGGATTCTCTAGGCAAGAATACTGGAGTGGGCTGCCATTTCCTTCTTCAAAGTTGACATTTACCAATATCATTTATTCACTTGTGTTTCTGTGTCACATTTTGGTAGTTCCCACAATCCTTCACACTTTTCATTACTTCTGTATTTTTAATGGTGATCTGTAATCAATGATCTTTGATGCTACTATTGCAAAAAAGATTACAACTCCCTGAAGGCTTAAATTATGGTTAACATTTTTTAACAATAAAGTATTTTTCAATTAAAGTATGTACATTTTTTAGGCATAATGCTATTGCATATTTAATAGACTACAATAGCATACACTTTTATGTACAAGAGGAAAACAAAAAATTCATGTGACTCACTTTATTGTGATATTCACTTTATTGTAGTGGTCTGGAACCAAACCTGAAATATCTCAAAGTGATTCCACATCTACCTAAGGAGTCTGGGAATGACTATGAGCACACAGCAGGCACCCAGTAAATTAATATCCATTAGAACTTTCATGTAAATTTACAAGCACTTGTCTAAGTTGACTGCAAGGTCCCTTGTAGTCTGTCAGCAAAAACTGTTGAACATAATCTGTGCTGAGCAATATGAATATAAAGAAGACATGGATGGTCTCTTATCAAAAAAAATTCAGCCTGGTTGAGATTCTTTTCCAGATAAGTAGCACAACACATTGAGTGCTAACCTTCCACTGAATTCAAAATAACTGAAAGCTGAAGATTATTTCAAAATTATTTTAGGCATGAAGTTAAACGTTAACAATAGTGTTATAATCAAGTTAAGTTCCTGTCAAATTGAAATTACAGTGTCAAGCTTCTTCCAAGGGCCTACAGGGCCTCTGATTTCATCTAGGACCTCTGATTTCATCTCCTGACACTCATCCCACACCTGGATGACCATATGGACTCCTGCCACCTGGCTTTCCTACTTAAAATTCATCAAGCCTAGCTCAGTCCCACCTTGGGGGCCTTTGTATTTGTTCACTGGGAACACTATTCTTCAAGATCTCCACAGGACTTCCTCTCACTTCATTGAGATCTCAGAGACGCCTTCCCCACCACCCTATTTAAAACCACCACCTCCCTCAGCCAACTATCACGTTCAATCTCCCTATGCCGCTGTGTTTCTCATTTCAGCAACAGTTAAGTGGCCTTGGATCATTCACTCATCATCTTCTTCCCACATTAGGATAAAATCTCGTGGAAACAGCAATTTTATATTGGCAGCTGTATCCCAAGCAACTACAAGACAGCCTGGAAAATACTGAGTACCTGATATACATTTGTTATTTATTAAGTGAATGACATGTTTACAAGTGATGATAAATATTCCTTCATCATTACAAATTACCTAACTTCTTACATTCTACTGGCTCCAATTAAATCTAGCAAGTAAAGGCTACTTCTAAGACAGAGGTTCTTAATTTGAGGCTTCCAGAAGTCATTATACCCATTTTTCTGGAAAGACTGCCCATAGTTTTGTTTTTTTTAAAGGGTCCCTAAATCACAAAAACATAGAAGCAGAGACTCACAACTTTGGTTACTCCACGGAATCTCCTGGAGAATTTTGAAAATACAGATCCCTAGATTTCACCCTAGAGATTGTTTTACTTGGTCTGGAGTACAACCTTAGCATCAGGATTTTTTTTTGTTTTAGTTACCCCAGTGATTATAATATATAGCGAAAGTCGGGAATCACACCCACCTTGGAAGGAAAAGATGTTAAATGGACCAGATTTCTTAAAAATCACTTATACATGGAAGGAAATAAAATTTAAAAGCTAAGAATAAAGAACTGGCATCTTTTGGGGAACAGACCAACATACCAGTGCCTAAGTAATTCTATACGACCAACATTTTAAAGATTCTATGTCTGCCTCTACTTATAGGCTTATCTGATACTGGTATATGAGAACTTACTCCCAGATCACAGTCATTTTTCATTTTAAACACTCCCATTTCATACAAAAGTTCACTTGTTAATAATTTACTAGATTACAAAATCTAAACATACCAAGAGAACAACAAAATACTCTTCAAAGACCAATCAAGGACTACATTACAACTATGAAGTCTTTGGTAGTTCTATCGCTAAAAACTTCCTGGAAGCAATGTATGTCACCAATTAAAGTCCTCAGCCTCAACTATTACACAGAATGACAGAGGGTTTAAGTGAAACTAATACTGACAACACACACAAAAGGAGAAAGAGAGGGGGGATTTCACAAATTTATTTAGATCATGCCAAAAAGGATTTGAAAAGAGCAGGTGTCAGAATGACACAGGTGGTAGGTCTTTTTTTGTTTAAGTCCAGCAAGCAAACATCATGTAAGGAGCCAATTCATGCTACCAATCTAGAGTATCATCGGTTACTGGTTTTTACATCCTCACCCAAGTAGCCCCTTTAAAACAGTGACTGGCAGGGTAAGAGACCAAAGCAGCAAAACGCTAAGTATTTGTTTAAAAACAAACTAAATCCAGAGATGCAAAGTCCCCTGTGAGAAATCATTTTTAAATGTTAGGATACTTAGAACTTCTAAGGAACTCATTCCACCTACCCATCTGTCTCGACTCTGGACTGTATAGAGATATTTGCTGACACAGAAGCACCAGGCCATGAGCCCACCTGACACGGAACAACAGAAACTTAAGGCAAGTGTTTAAATCTCCAAGAGCTTTGGGAAAGAAAGTCAGACTCCTAACTATGAAGTCTTCCTGGCTTACTTCTTGGTCATACTGCAACTTTATCCTAAGCATTATTCAGTTTCCCTGTCAAATGAGAAAGTTCAAACAAAGAGACAACTCACATGCAGTGACACAACTCACCAGCCCGTTTCAGCTGAGACTGGAGAGAGATGGAGCTTGAAATGCACAGGAAACATGAATAAATGTAAAGCTATCAGACATGGAAAGTTCCTCTTTAAATTTCTTTTCTACAAAGACAGGCACAGGGACAGTTTGCAATGTCATTTTACTCTACATAAAACAGTGTTCCCTTATTATTAACTTTCTCTTTTATCATGAGCCTATGAAAATAAATGTTCTGGGATTAACAAGCAAATGGATAAACGAAGCCACAGAAACACATTCCCAAAATGTGGGCTGGAAATGAAACAAAGCAGGACAGGACACGAACTGAACTCCACTGGCTGTTTACAAACAGTTTCCATATACACGAGTCTCACTGGACAGGAAAAGAACATCAGTAATAGGGAAGGACAAGACGACATGAAAAGGCTATCTGGAAACATAGGAGTTGAAGATCTCATGAACCATCAAGAGACCAGGTTGTTTATTCAGTAGCAGGTTAGCAACCCAGAAAGCTTGCAATCCACTCACTCCTCTTAATACTAATATAAGAAAAAAGAAAAATTATCAGTGCTAAAGAGAGAGAGAAGCTAAGAAACTGGATCCAAAAGGAGCTATAAGGTGGGGAGAAACTCAGCCCCAGGAGTTATCTGCCCAAGTCAGCACAGGTCAGAGAACAAAAAAGGCTGACCAGTAAAACAGAATGTTTCATGAACTTCAACGTCAGATGCCTCAACAGGCAAAGGCTTTAAAGAGAGAACTCTTCCTTTCTTTAGCAACTGCTTCAAATGCCATGTTTATCTTACGGCCAGATATTACTGCATCATCTGTGTCCCCTCTAAATCAGATGCAGCATTTTGAAATCAGCCCCAATACCCTTAACTCAACTCTGAAGTAGAGGGGAATGAGCCTAACTGGACAAAAGGATATCCTGTTGTCGTTTTGAGGTGGGAGGAAGATATAAAATAGTGAAGAGGAAGAGAAAAGTGGGGAAAAAACCGGGGGTGGGGGGGATTGAAAGAACAAAGCGATGGTTCACAACCTACCTCAACTGAGAAAGTCTGACTGGCATAATATATCCATGTCTGAATCAAAGGCAACTGGAAATGGGGGAGGGGAGCTAACTGATTCTGATTCTTAGGTACACATTCCTCCTGACTGTCCTTAGAGAACTTCTCCTTTAAAGGTACAGTCTCACTCATCAGTGTCCATCTTCACTGCAAAACCTTAAACACTACCCAAATACAGAAAAAGTATATTCTTTTCTTAGGGCTGGTGACAAAGAAATATGAGGGTGGGATGAGGGAAAGGAGTAAATGGTAAGGGAAGGAATCAGTAGAACTATCAGTATTACATGGTTCATAAGATGCCTTCTCAAGATTTTATCTCAATTTTAGTTTTTTCATTGGTAAGTAGACACAACTGGAGAATGTTATACAAAGTGAAATAAAGGGCATTCTTCACATTCAGGAATGACATTAGTGCCCTTTCCTCTCCAAGGAGACATTAGGAAGACTAACCCAGAGGATCTCCACCATGGGTGATTTTGTACCGCCAGGACACATGTGGCAATGTCTGGAGACGTTATTTGGTCGTCACAGCTGGTGGGGAGAGTGCAGTTGGCTTTTGGTAGGTAGAGACCAGAGATGCTGTTAAACATCCTACAATGGACAGGGCAGCCCCTCACAACAAAGAGCTATCTGGCTCAATTTAGCAATAGGGCGAATGATGGGAAACACCTGAACAAATTCATTTCTGGAAAAACCACATAAATAGGAGGGAAAGAGAGTCTGTAGTTCCTACAGTCTGTAAGAAGCGTATTTAGAAGCCAGTTTAAAAACAATCCTATCTTATGCCAGCTATTACTCAAATTATAAATGTCAGGGGAAAGAAAAAACATGTAAATGCCAGAAAACTTCTGTCTTCTCAAGTATTTAAAAATGTAGGTAAAGTATCATTGAGAACCTATTATATTCATTTTTCTAAATAACAGTAGTAACAGTCAAGCTTGATGTTAAACCAGAACACTTGTTTATCAATGAAAGTAGATTAAAGAGACACAACTCTTTTAGAAAGTGTGTGTGGTGGGGTGGGGTGGTGGGGCCAGGGGGAGTATCCATCTAAATGGTATCCTTTGATCACAGAACCCAGTTTAAAAGAACACAATGTACAAAAGGACTCGCTACACAGAAAAACTCACAATAGTGTTCGACAATGGATACACACTCAAAATCTAAATATCAGTACAATTACTTATGTGCCAGGCACTGAAATAGGACATAAGATAGAGGAAATAATGTATGTAAAAAGCCCAAGAAAAACCCCATTCAGTTCAGTTCAGTTCAGTTCAGTCACTCAGTCATGTCCGACTCTTTGCGACCCCATGAATCGCAGCACGCCAAGCCTCCCTGTCCATCACCAACTCCCGGAGTTCACTCAGACTCATGTCCATCGAGTCAGTGATGCCATCCAGCCATCTCACCCTCTGTCGTCCCCTTCTCCTCCTGCCCCCAATCCCTCCCAACATCAAAGTCTTTTCCAATGAGTCAGCAGTGGCCACAGGACTGGAAAAGGTCAGTTTTCATTCCAATCCCAAAGAAAGGCAATGCCAAAGAGTGCTCAGACTACCGCACAACTGCACTCATCTCACATGCTAGTAAAGTAATGCTCAAAATTCTCCAAGCCAGGCTTCAGCAATACATGAACCGTGAACTCCCTGATGTTCAAGCTGGTTTTAGAAAAGGCAGAGGAACAAGAGATCAAATTGCCAACATCCGCTGGATCATGGAAAAAGCAAGAGAGTTCCAGAAAAACATCTATTTCTACTTTATTGACTATGCCAAAGCCTTTGACTGTGTGGATCACAATCAACTGTGGAAAATTCTGAAAGAGATGGCAATACCAGACCACCTGACCTGCCTCTTGAGAAATCTGTATGCAAGTCAGGAGGCAACAGTTAGAACTGGACATGGAACAACAGACTGGTTCCAAATAGGAAAAGGAGTACGTCAAGGCTGTATATTGTCACCCTGCTTATTTAACTTCTGTGCAGAGTACATGATGAGAAACGCTGGACTGGAAGAATCACAAGCTGGAATCAAGGCTGCCGGGAGAAATATCAGTAACCTCAGATATGCAGATGACACCACCCTTATGGCAGAAAGTGAAGAGGAACGGAAAAGCCTCTTGATGAAAGTGAAAGAGCAGAGTGAAAAAGTTGGCTTAAAGCTCAACATTCAGAAAACGAAGATCATGGCATCTGGTCCCATCACTTCATGGGAAATAGATGGAGAAACAGTGGAAACAGTGTCAGACTTTATTTTTTTGGGCTTCAAAATCACTGCAGATGGTGACTGCAGCCATGAAATTAAAAGACGCTTACTCCTTGGGAGGAAAATTATGACCAACCTAGATAGCATATTCAAAAGCAGAGACATTACTTTGCCGACTAAGGTCCCTCTAGTCAAGGCTATGGTTTTTCCAGTAGTCATGTATGGACGTGAGAGGTGGACTGTGAAGAAGGCTGAGCACCAAAGAATTGATGTTTCTGGACTGTGGTGTTGGAGAAGACTCTTGAGAGTCCCTTGGACTGCAAGGAGATCCAACCAGTCCATTCTGAAGGAGATCAGCCCTGGGATTTCTTTGGAAGGAATGATGCTAAAGCTGAAACTCCAGTACTTTGGCCACCTCATGCTTAGGTAAGTGTTATTTTAATAAGTTTCACATTACAGAAGAAACTAAGGTGCAACAATCACAGGGCTAGCAGTCAGAAATACTAAAGCTCTCTAAAGCTCCCTTTACCCACAGTGCAATGCTAAATGCAATGAAAAACTGAGGGAAATAAAACTCTGATGGAGAGGTATGAATCTGGTAAAAAATAATCATGACTACTTATTTATACCCAGAAGTTTACATTTAAACCCAAACTAATTTATACTTTTCAAATACCCATAAAAGGATTAACAGTGGACCCTGTAACGGGTCTCAAATTAAAAAACTCAGGAAGCACACGGGCCACGTTCTTTAACACAATGCAACAAAACTAGAAGAAGAAAAAAAAATTAAAGGGCTGCGTTAAAAAAGCACATCTTTCTAAATAATTACACTGAAGAGAAACTAAAATTGCTCTATTTTACAAAATAATAATAAAGCTGTGACAAACCAAACTCTTAGAATTTAGCCAAAGAACTAACACAGAGAAAATGTTAGAGACTTAAATGCTAATTTAAGAAAATAAGGCAGAATGAAAATAAATGACCTAAAACTTAAGCTTTTTTTAGAATCCAAAGAAAGAAGTGAATAAAAACAAAAGGAAGGAAATAGAAGAGCTTACTGATAAACCAGAAAACTGGATGCAAAAAGAAGAAAAAAACAGATTTGAGTTAAAGCAATACAAATAATAATCTATGGGAAGATTTTAAGACATTACTGGGCAGAATTTCATACCAACAAATTTGAAAATTTAGGCAAAATGAGTGATTTTCAGGGAAAATGTACAGCTAAAATTTGGCCTTGAAAGAGATTAAAAACCTTAAACAAACAACCACATAAGAAATTTAAAATATAAGCAAAGACCTATCCTTAAGTATAACAGCAACTAATTCAAGATATTTAACAGTCAATTTCTATCAAAAAACATTAGTGAGTGAACAGATCATCCTTGTCAAAGGATTTGACAGCGTCAAAAAGTAAACTACAGGTCATTCCAAGTTACAAATGTGTAGGGAAAGCAAGCCCCCTCTTCAAACAAACAAATGAACCATAATACTTAATGAATCCCATTTGACATATGCTAAAATAATAATCCAGGTCATCCAGATAGTCAATAACTGATAATATTTGGCCTCAGAACATTCCCCACTGGAATATATACTCAAGAGACAGCATAGATTTTTGTCTTTTTTGCTCACTGCTCTATCGCAGGGCTTTGAAGAGCCCCTGGCAAATACTAGGCACACAATAAACATTTGCTAAATGAATTCAAGGGTTAATCAACATCAGGAAATCATTTAAAAGCTCTAAAAGAAAAACATATATGTATATATATAAAACTACTGCCACAGATACTAAAGAGGCATTGGTAGTACTTAATAGTTGTAACAAAAATCCCTGTTGTGTTAGAAATTAAAAGAACTAACCTAACAAAAGAGAACTATCACAAACCCAAAGAATTATCACAAACTCATAGAATTATCACAAATCACATACACTCAACAACAAAACATAACTTCTCTAATAATAAAGTTGGGACCCAGAAAAAAAGTCCCCATACCTCCGGTACTATCAAACCATGTACTGGAGGAGTCTAGTTTATGCAACTAGACAAGAAAAAAAAAAGCACAGAACAACTGAAAAAGAGAAAACAAAAATGTCATCATCGAACTTCTAAGCGACTACCTACCTAGTAAAATCAAATAGGAAGAACTGAAAGAACTGCCAAAAGGAATAACTCTGTAAGGTAGCCAAAGAAACAAAATCAACATATATAAAGAGTTTGCCCACCTAACCAACAAGAAATAAGCTCACACCTAACAGCATTAAAATCTGTAAAATACATAGAAATAAACACAACTGAAAATATGCAAGGCCTATAGAAAGCAAAGTATAAATTTTAACTCTAGACATGAAGTACTTCATAAAGAAAAATATCACAACTTTAGGAGACTTAATGTTGCCAAGATGTCATTAATGTACAGTCACAATCCACCTGGCAACATGATTTGAAGGAAGTTGATAAACTGATGTAAAATCCATATGGAAGAAGATAATAAACATGGATAGTGCCCTCACAAATACATGTATATAATTTGTGTGGTTATTCCATCATACATTTAAACCTATGGCAAATAATGTATATTACAGACAGTAGACAGAATAACACTGTATCACGTAAACCTTTGGTAATTCAGTGATACTAATGCAGGTACTGACACTGGATAGATAGGACAGAAGACAGCACGCTAACAGACATTTATATGGATTTAGTTTACAATCCGAGCATAATTTCTAAAAGAATGGTTTACTGAATATACTGGTTAGGGACAACTGGTATCCATGGTGGGGCTGGGAGTGGTGGTGGAAAGGGGTTAAAGTCTCACTTCAAACATACACAAGAAAAAGCTGCACAGACAACAGGTCGGTGGTTGCCAGGGGCAGGTGGTGGGGGTTTAAGTAAGCTGGATAAAGGGGATTGAAAGGTACAAGTTTCCAGTTATAAAGTAAGTTATGGGGGCGTAATGCATAGCACTGGCAACTACAGTTATTAATACTGTGGTACACATTGGAAAACTGCTAAGACAGTAAATCTTAAAAGTTCTCCTTACAAGAAAAAAAACTGAGTAACTATGGAGATAGCTGTTAACCAGAGTCACTGTGGTGATCATTTCACAACACCTACAAATTGAATCATGTTCTACACCTGAAACTATAATGTATATCAGTGCACGCATGGACTGTAGCCCACCAGGCTCCTCTGTCCATGGAATTTTCCAGACAAGAATATTAGAGTGGGTTGCCATTTCTTCCTCCAGGGGATCTTCCTGACCAGGGAACAAAGCTGTGTCCCCGTGTCTCCTGCACTGGCAGGCATATTCTTTACCACTGTGCCACCTGCCTTGATTTTTACAATTTTAATAAAAAAACTTCAAGAGATAAACATAAAAGCTAAACACAGATGCTCCTCTTAGGGAAACTCTTCTCCAACACAAGACCTTTCACTCCGAATAATTTCATTTCTTTCCCTCCTGAAACACTGACAATCTCTTCTTGCCTCTGTGAGTTACATCAATATTCAGCCAATTTTCAAGGGTCAAAATCCAGTCACTTCATCAAGATTCCTAAAGTGTGTAATCAGTGAAGTATGTTAGATTTGGAGTAAGAACTCCAGCAGAACCCTGACTCTTATCCTAATAATCTTTAGCACAGTCACTTGATCTCTTTTTCCCTAGGTATCTTATTTGCAAATAACAGATCTGTGCTCCTCTCCAAAGTCTCTGTTTCATTAATCTTACATTGGACCTTTCTTTTCATTCTATGTTCATAACCCTGGTTCAAAAGACTTACAGCTAGGCTACTGGCTTTTAAGTCTTGCCCTATACTACACCTCCAATCCACCCAATCCACATCCATTCTCAAAGACACCTTTATAAGAGCACTTTAATCATGCCTTTCATTCTACATTAGTGATTCTCCACTGTTCTTGGATAAAATAAAAATGTACTAGTTTGGTATTCAAAAGCAATGCGACCCCAACTTTCTCTTCCAACCTCATTTTCTGCTTCTTGAACCTTTTATCTCTGGCAGACAGCTCTCTTCCTTGTTACCCAACACAAGTTCCTTCATCTGAGGCTCCTCATCCTTGAACCTGAAACATCCTATTTCCTCTTGGAAACCTAAGTGCCCATTCTTGATCCAAACTAAAATTTCGTTTCTTCTCAGGTCTTCTGATCACCTTACTTATTATAAGCCCAGAGTAATCTCCCTCCTTCCTCCTACATTTTAGCATTTAGTGTCAGTTCCATGTATCTAGTCCTGAGCAAACACTGTGTAATTCTAACACTTCCTCTTCTACCTGAACATGGGGGGGGGAGGGGGAGGCAGTTGGTCACATAAATTATTTCTTGAAGACAGAAAACAAGTTCCCAATTCTATTTCAGTACTTTCACCATTCCTTATTCTTCTATCAGAGAAGTATTTCCTTGCCCTTTGGAGGTAAGGTTTATCTTGACGATACACAATATTGAAAGGCCAGTTTCCAAATAACTAAAAGTTAACTTGAGATTTTTTATATTTAATTATCCTTTGCTCAGAGAATTCTGGTTCTCCTTTTCTGGAACTACCACAGGGGCACTTAGGACACTTCTGTTGTTGAGATGACTGACGTAACTTAAGTTTCTACTCAGATGATCAACTCTGGTTAACTCCTCTGATCACTACTGAAGGACTCTCTTAAAGGACTGTAAACTGTAGCTCCTTGAAGGCTGGCCTACTATGAAACATCCAAGGGCAGTACTATTTTTTGTCGTTCCATTAAGTTTGTCAGCCAATCTTACTCTTCATGGATGGAAATAAAGGAAATTTATCTCATCTGGGAAGGTCAACACACTATTAGGGAAAACCATGGAATTATAAACAATCTAACATTGCTGCAGACATTAATGCCTCCCACCCCTAATAAAATGTGAAACCAAGTATTTATATATCATGTCACCATCTTGAATGCACACTTCTCAACTCTTGGATCTGAGACCTACTTATTAACAGCAAGAGCAAATCAAGAGAATTTTCCTTTGAGAGAACAATCAATGCACGAAACGTGCTGCAAAGACAAAGTTAGCCTTTCCACTTGAAGCAAACTGAGTCTGAAGTAAGACTCATTCTGTTTTCATTTTTACAAAGAGAAGATTGGCCTGTCTTCAGCCTTGTGAATAAAGATCTTACAAAATTCACTAGACATAGGGTGTGCTCAAAGAATACTTGCTGGAAAAATATGCTGGTGAAGTGCCAATTTAAAAAGAAAAACATTTTCACCCAGTTGGAAATCTAGAGAAACGGGTTACAGCAACTCAGCTGAAAACTCTCAAGATCTGCAGAAAAATATCCCTGATCTTTTCATTCTAAGTAAAAGAACTAAATTAATCAATGAAGGATTCAACTATTTAAAATTTTATGCATCTAAAGAACAGTAATCAAAATTCTGCCTGTGATATGTGGCTGTATGAAAAGGCAACAAGTCTCCTATCCTTCTATATAAACAAATTTTACAATCTGTAACAGTTTTTAAACAATTGTTTCTGAGAAAGAAACGGACAAGAGAACTTTTTATTGTTTTGTTTATTTTAGGGGACAAGAGATCGATGTTTTTCATTAGGCATATTTATCTTCAAAGCATACACTCCAAAAACAGCTTTATTAAGTGAAAAGGATGCCTTCCTGTTAAAGGCCCTTTGTCTTCATTCTCACTATACACACCAACCTCAGGGTCTATACTTTGTTAAACTTACTTTCAGATTTCTTCACTGCCACAAGTGGAACACACACAAAACCAATAATGAAACGGCTACACAAAGGTGCACACACCGGTAACAGATTGCTCATGACAGAAACAGATGCACAGACTACTGTCGCTCCACCACGAACTCTCTGATGGGACCCAGTCTGGGGACGCCCTAAGGAAACGTAGGCTACACAGAGGGCTGCCTGGATGGTCAACAGAACCTCAGAAAACAGGACGGTCCAGCTAACAGTGATAAGGGCCTTTCCCATCCCTGCCTGGGTCTCCTTACAAAACAAAAAGAAACATTTTTCAAAAAGGTATAATGGAGATTTTACATGTGAGGAACTTAAGCCAAGAAGATTAAAAGACAAAACTGAAACTAACAGTTCTCATAATAGTCCAAAATTCTCTCTACTGTGTTACTCCCTCTTTAGTACTAATCCCACAAATGCTAATAAAAATACTAACTCCTAGTTCACCCTCCAGGTTGTCTGGTGATAATCAAATAAGCAATCAAATGTTAACGATAAACCTTATACTCAGACACGGAAATGACAAATTTTGTATAAGTGGGCTGAAAACCAATCAGGATATTCTTCCATTGCTACTTCGTACCTTTTAAGTTCTTACAGTAGCCATATTTACCAGAGATTTCTTGAGGAAAATACTTTCATAAACACTAAGTACATGCTTACAATTCATCTATCAGTTTTTGTTAAGCACAGGGAAGACTAAGGGAAAAAGAACATAAAATACCTTCATATCTTAAAAGATTTATTTTTCTAGCAACTGGGGAAAAATAATAGAATTTTTCCACATTAGTGAAAATATAAATCATCCCTAAAAAATATCAAAAATGTTTACTTTACCCTTTGATGGGAAAAGTTGTGAAATAGGCACTTTCCCAGGTTATATATTAGAGTAGAGGGAAACTATCTAACCTCCCCATCATCCCTAATGGGCATGTTCATCAGTGTAATATGCTGTCAGAGAGGCATCTGAAGAGCTACGTCCCTTCAGGTTGCTCCGCTTCTTCAAACAGAACCATCTTTCTGCTCCAGCCAAATCAGTTCCAGGAGAAAAATTCAACAGTAAGGGAGCAGTAAGGAAGAACTAGCTTTTATCATCTCCATGAGCTCAAGCAAATTATTCAACAGATCTTTAGTCTTGGGTCTCAACTTAAAATGAGGGTGTCACGTTCATCATCATCATATTATTATTTACCAAATGCAAACCACCTAGCAGATAGAAGGTGTGATCAATACATATTAATTCTCGTTTCCTTCCTTTACTTTTTCTAGACACACCACGCGGCTTGTGGGATCTTATTTCCCTAACCAGGGACTGAACACAGGCCACTGCAGTGAAAGCACCTAGTCCTAACCACTGGACAACCAGGAAATTCCTTCCTTAAAAAAAAAAAAAAAATTCCAGCCACTTCCTAGATGATGCCCCACCCAAACCATCCAACTCCTATTTCACAAAAGAAATGAGTAACAGGATTGTAGGTTAAGAGGTATATTTGATATGCCTTTCCTCAAAATACACCATCAAATTACTTAATATCACTTAAGTTTCTTGAATATAAAGTGCCATATCTTATATGATGTTTGGTAAATCTCTAATGCTCAAAATTCTTCAAGCCAGGCTTCAGCAATACGTGAACCATGAACTTCCAGGTGTTCAAGCTGGTTTTAAAAAAGGCAGAGGAACAAGAGATCAAATTGTCAACATCCGCTGGATCACGGAAAAAGCAAGAGAGCTCCAGAAAAACATCTATTTCTGCTTTATTGACTATGCCAAAGCCTTTGACTGTGTGGATCACAATCAACTGTGGAAAATTCTGAAAGAGATGGGAATACCAGACCACCTAACCTGCCTCTTGAGAAATCTGTATGCAGGTCAGGAAGCAACAGTTAGAACTGGACGTGGAACAACAGACTGGTTCCAAATAGGAAAAGGATTGCATCAAGGCTGCATATTGTCACCCTGCTTGTTTAACTTCTATGCAGAGTACATCATGCAAAATGCCAGGCTAGATGAAGCACAAGCTGGAATCAAGATTGTTGGGAGAAATATTAGTAACCTCAGATATGCAGATGACACCACTTTTATGGCAGAAAGTCAAGAGGAACCAAAAAGCCTCTTGATGAAACTGAAAGAGGAGAGTGAAAAAGTTGGCTTAAAGCTCAACATTCAGCAAACGAAGGTCATAGCATCCAGTCCCATCACTTCATGAGAAATAGATGGAGAAACAGTGGAAACAGTGTCAGACTTTATTTTTTGGCTCCAAAATCACTGCAGATGGTGACTGCAGCCATGAAATTAAAAGATGCTTACTCCTTGGAAGGAAAGTTATGACCAACCTAGACAGCATATTCAAAAGCAGAGACATTACTTTGCCAACAAAGGTCCGTCTAGTCAAGGCTATGGTTTCTCCAGTGGTCATGCATGGATGTGAGAGTTGGATTGTGAAGAAAGGCTGAGTGCCGAAGAATTGATGCTTTTGAACTGTGGTGTTGGAGAAGACTCTTGAGAGTCCCTTGGACTGCAAGGAGATCCAACCAGTCCATCCTAAAGGAGATCAGTCCTGGGTGTTCACTGGAAGGACTGATGCTAAAGCTGAAACTCCAATACTTTGGCCACCTCATGTGAAGAGCTGACTCATTGGAAAAGACTCTAATGCTGGGAGGGATTGGGGGCAGGAGGAGAAGGGGACGACAGAGGATGAGATGGCTGGATGGCATCACTGACTCGATGGACATGAGTCCCAGTCAACTCTGGGAGTTGGTGATAGACAGGGAGGCCTGGCGTGCTGCGATTCATGGGGTTGCAAAGAGTCGGACATGACTGAGCGACTGAACTGAACTGAAATCTCTTTTCATCAATGAAACCCAAAGGACAATTTGTTTTGTTCATGCCCAGGCTGTGGGTAAACAGCCTAAATTAATACAGTCGGCCCTCTTTAACTGTGGGTTTCCCACCTAAGGTTGGTTCAATCTGCAGGTACGAAGGACTGACTGTACTAGGTCATTTTATATAAGGGACCTGAGCACCCTCGGGATTTTGGTATCTGCAGGGCTCCTGGAATCAGCCCCCTGGGGACACTGAGGGACAACTGTATCCTGATTTCTTATCAGCTATGTGACATTAAGCAAGTTACTTAAACTTTTCATTCTTCAGTATGAGTCTGTAAAACTAAGATAATATCACTGAGGACTAAATACATTAATGCATATAAAGAACTTCTAACATTACCTACAAATTCCACATTCCACAAATGTAGGTTATTATTTTTTTTCCCTATCAGTATGTCTCAAACTATGCTGTCTGATTAGGCAAAGTTGGTTTAAAAAGTTTCCCAGCTCAACAAAATCACTTCAGTCAAAATCTTCCTGGGGTCTAGGTTTCAGATTAGCACCAAATACAAACACAAATGTAAAATCAATCCATTGGGCAGACTACGCTGGTGGTCCAGTGGTTAAGACTCTGAGCTTCCAATGCAGGGGGTGCAGGTTCAATCCCTGGTCAGGGAACTAGTATCCCACATGTCTCAAGGCATGACCAAAAATATATTAAAAAAAAAAGTTATTCCTACAGGGACTTCCCTGAAAGTCCAGTGGTCAAGACTCTACATGTTCTCCTTACAGGAGGCAAAGGTTCGATCTCTGGTCGAGGAGTTAAAATCCAGCATGCCACACAGAGAGGCCAAAAAATAAAAAATAAAATCAAATAGGTTAAAGGTACCACAAAGCCTTAATTAATGAGAATCAAAATTACTAAGATTTATTCTTTGTACTTGTTATATACTGAATCCCTTGGTTCAAACAGCATAATTTTTCCAGATACAAATTGGAAAACAGGAAAAAGACAATGAACTGGAGTCATAAAAGGAGACAACCTTAGGTATGGATTTCTGCTGAGCTTGGAAAATATCAAAGTCCCTTGGTATGCCAGGACAACTGGTTCCAGACTCCTCTTCCCACCCCTTACCAAAATCTTCAGATGCTCAAGTCTGCAGATATAAAATGGGGTAGTATTTGTATATAACCTATGTACATTCTTCTGTATACTTTAAATCATCTCTAGACTACTTAAAATATCTAACACTACGTTAATGCTATATAAAAAGTTGCCAGAGAACTGCAAATTAAATTCTGCTTTTTCTAAGTTTCTGGAATTTTTCCCCACAAATGTCTTCAGTTGGTTGAACCCACCAATGTGGAACCTGCAGATCCAGAGGGCTGATTGTAACTTAATCCATGTTGGTCTTTGCTCAGGGAGAGGATAGAGAAACTAATTAAAACACTATTCATTTGAAATATAACGTGACTCCAAGCTTTTTCTCTTCTAGTAAAACAATTTTACCTGATGGAATTTAACAAGGTGCTCTGTAAATGACACTGAAACCTCTGGGAATGCCCAACAGCCAAAAATGTTTAAAGAAAAATTAGTAAAGGTGTACCACCATTTAGTAACATCTCCCATCTGCTCCTTCTCCATCCCAACAGTTCCATCCAATCCAGTTACACCTGTCAAAAATCTAGGAATCACCCATAATTACTTTTGAGCTCTCTCAACATCCATTCATTGCATCCAATCAATCACAAGTCCCAGTCACCCTACCTCCAAAATATGCAGTGCTCTCATTCTTCCCTCCAAGGGCTGAGTCCCCATTGTCTCACCGAGCTTACCACAACGGTCTAACTATTTCCCAAAGTCCACATCCACTCTCCTCTTACAAACATTAAGAGAGAATCTTAAAAAAAAAAAAAAATCCAATGATAAACTGTCAACGGTGTCACAACAGAATTTTAAACTACAGATCACCTACAAACCTATCCGTATGACCAAGCTTCTAGCAACCTCTCTGGTTCAGTTCTCATTACTCTCCTCACACTTTGCACTCTTTTCAAAGGTATCAAGCACCCCCCATTCCCAAAGCCTTAGCACAGTCTGTTTTCTCTGTTACACATCTCCTCTTCTCTTCACCACCAATTCCTTCTCATCATCCAGGTCTCAAGTTATATGCAACTTGACTTCAAGATACTTGCTAGGACATCCCCACCCATCTTAATTAGATGTTCCTAAAATGCACCATCTCAGCACTCCGAACTTTGCTTCTACGGCACCCACAACCATTATAAATATATCATTAACTATATGATCACTTGCTTAAATATTTAATTAATCGCCCTTTCTAACCAGTTTACTCACGAGGACAGGGCAGCGACTGCGTTTCTCTTACTCACCACTATATATCCCTAGGACCTCAGCACAGAGTAGGCGTTCAGTACCTCTAATAAACAAATTAATCAATTCCCAAAGTCACCAAGGTAAGGCTTCAAGGCCTCTCTGCATAGCTCAGTCCCTCCTTCTCTGTTTATACAGGACTGCTTGGAAGGCCATTTCCTAATTTTTAACAGTTGCTGGAACTTATAAGGAATACAGAAACCTTCATTTTTAAGACTCTAGTAAAGAACTTGGATCCTCATAAGCTATAAGGGTTATTCTACAAGTTGTGTTCTCATAGTCAGTCACTGAAGCTTGAAACTTCAATTATCTATGATGATCCTTCCCTGTTTTACCCATTATAGCCTTTGTTTTTAATCCCATTAAATCCATTTCTGCACCATCCTCTGGAATCTTCTCTTTTCCTTTTTACACTATAATTATTACACTTAACCTGTACTACTAGATCTCTAAAATGTCTCCACTCTAGCCACCAAAAAGCCCTTAGCCATTCAGCCTCTGCCCTCTGATTATGCCATGCCTTCCTCCTGTACTGACCTACCTCATTAGGCCATAACCAAAAGACAACCTTCTATCAAAATCCTAGCCAGCCTTCAAGGCTCGTTTCTACTGTCCTTTCTTTCCAGGTTCCATCAACCAGTTGTGATCTCTTCCTATTTCATTTCTATCATCCAACATTTATTATGTATTAGTACATGCAAGGCACTGTTCTAAGTATTCATCTTTATCTCCCATGTCTCCAATACACATCAAAATTATATACTTTTTGAGCACAGAAATTCAGTGTATTTACCTATGATATCTCTGATGTCTTACATGTTTGTTCATAAGTACCTACATATTACCACTTTAAAAGAATATAGTTGATCCTTAAACAACACGGGCTTAAACTGTGCACATTCACTTAGACGCAGATTTTTTTCAACAGTTACTATGATCTGTGGTTGGCTGAACCCAGATACAGAGGAAGAGGCTGGGCATCACTAACCCCAGTGTTGTTCAAGGGTCAACTGTACATCATTCGATTTTACAGAATGAAAACACCAATCCGAAGGCAAGAGGAAATATCTGGAGCATCTAGATTTGCAGCAAATGAGTAGACCCCAAATTCCTGCTGCCTAACTTCCTGCCTTCAGAATCACACAAGAAGCACCAAGAATAATTCTCACTACCTACGTAACTTCTCAGAAAAAAAGGGGGCAGGGGGAGAAGAAAACACACAAGTTCTTATTTCAGCCACTGGATGTCATATGCATGGTAGCAGAAAAACCTGGGGCATTCAAAGTGATTAGATTAGAGCAAGGTGTTTGGCAAGTCAAAGTTCACTTGGCTCCAAAGTAACTTCTCTAAGAAAATGATACTTATTCCCACATATGTATCACACCTAGTAAGATATACAATAACCATTTTAATGGATTATGAGATGGCAAGGGCTGGGGGGGACATAAGGTAAAAGAATCAAAGCTCTAAGTCAAAGTCAAGAAAGCCATTTTGTTTCAAGGTATCCCAGTGACTCACAAGAAACTTTGCCTCAGATTCCCCAAATGCAAAAAGATGATGATGAGAAAAGCTCCATTGATGTCAGAGTTGTCACAATTCAAAGCAGTTTAAGCCTTGGAGATCAATTTTCTCATTTTTATTAGGAAAGTGGTAACAAAGCTAGTCTACGGTAAAGAAGGGTTAGATGTTAGGCTTCCAGCTGAGAGATCTCTTGCTCCCATCACTCTGTGAGCGGAGAAGGAACATGAAACTAAGGCCAAATCAAGTTGACTGCCATCCTTTCCAACATCATCTGCGCATACTTAACAAATTCAAGCAGGAACTACCACACATGCTAGCAATTTATGATACAGTGAAGTCTTCATAAACTCCAAAAGGATGAAATTCCTCAGAAATAAAGCAAAGTTGCTGCAATCAAGACAATCCAAAATTCAAATAACTTCTTTCACTGAACTGAACATCGTTTACTTTTACGCAACTCTGATCAGAAGAGACTTCAGGAAGCTATCACACAAATGAAATAAAGTTTAGAATAAATTAAACAAACAAACAAAAAACCCATGAAAATAAAACAGGAACAGGGAGAATAAAATGAAGTCAAGAATGAGGCTTAAAAAAAAAAAAAAGTACAACAGTAAGAACCCACAAGCTGTTGATCTAAAAACACATTTAATATCTGGAAAACATTTTTTTCTTCACAAGTACTTACTACAAAAGTTTGTAAGTACAAGGGTAAGAAAATGAAAACTAAATTGAGCAAAATTAAGTATGGGTCCAGGAATTCATAACAAAATAGCAGTACAAAATTTAGATATGAAAAGGAGAAATACAAAGAAAAACTAAAGTGAAGAAGAGTGTGGGAGCACAAGCGCACACTCACCAGTCCTACGAGAAACACACGAAGGGACTAAATGCTTTTATCCCTACTTCCACAATTAAGAGCCAAACACTGAGGTATTTATTGAAACATACAGCTTCCTTTCTAGTCCCTCATTCAAGATGATGTTGTTTTTTAAAAGGATGAAATAATACCATTTGCAGCAACGTGGATAGACCTAGAGATTATTCATATTAAGTGAAGTCAGCTGAGAAAGACAAATACCATGTATCATTTATTTGTGGGATCTTAAGATACAAGTGAATTTATTTACAAAACAACTCAACTGTGTAGAAAACAAACTTATGATTCCAAAGGGGAAAGAAGGTGGGAGAGGGATAAATTATGAGAATTATGAGTCTGCGATTAGCAGATACAAATACTACATATAAAATAGATTTTAAAAAAAAGTCCTACAGTTATATAGCACAAGGAACCAGATTCAATATCCTATAATCATCCATAATGGAAAAAATATGAAAATAAACCCATTTGTATAATGTACAATGGAATATGCATGTACAATGGAATCACCTTGGTATATACCAGAAATTAATAAATTATGTTTATATAAATCAAAGAATTTATACCTCAATAAAAAGAATTTAAGATGATGTTTCAATTCCTGCTCATTCCACAGTGATGTTACTAAACAATAATATAGGTCAAACCCAATGTAGTGCAGAATTTCCAAAGAAGTAGGTACATGTACCAAGACAGGAAGCTGCTGCTGCTGCTGCTGCTAAGTCGCTTCAGTAGTGTCTGACTCTGTGCAACCCCATACACGGCAGCCCACCAGGCTTCCCCGTCCCTGGGATTCTCCAGGCAAAAACACTGGAGTGGGTCGCCATTTCCTTCTCCAATGCGTGAAAGTGAAAAGTGAAAGTGAAGCCACTCAGTCATGTCCAACTCTTAGCGACCCCATGGACTGCAGCCTACCAGGCTCCTCAGTCCATGGGATTTTCCAGGCAAGAGTACTGGAGTGGGCTGCCATATATAAAACATTTTCAGATGATCTTCTAAAAAGCTTAAAACAAAAAGGTGTAACAATTTTAAACTAAACATAAAATCAATTAACCAGAAAAAAATAAATCAAGGAAAAAGAAAATATTTCTCTTCTGCTATCTCATCCAGCTATATTAGAATTCACTAATAGTTAAAAAAAAAAAAAACAATGATAAACATGTAATTCTTGACAATATATAAAACCAATCATTCTGCTACTGGACAGCATGTGCCTAGGACTTACAATGAATTACAGATTTTTACTCTTTTATTAAAAAGTTAGGAAACACACAAATGAATTCTTGGTGAAAGCTTGTAATTTTCAGATAATCATCATCCACTTGTAATTTAAGCAACATCACTTAAAAACAATTCATTTCAAGTCTTCTCTACTAAATATTTTCATTATGGCCACCAGACTAAATCTAGTGACTTTATCTCTGACAGTACTTCAACAAAGGAGTGAAATACTAGACAGGCTATTCAAAGAGGTAAAAAGTTGAAATTCACCAGCTGGGTCAAGCCCCTGAAGACTTAACGTCTTCTTCCAGGACTCAAGAATTATAAATGCAGTTATGAGATTTGGGAGGGACTTGAAATCACAAAGAAAAGGTTTCTCTGCATCCAAAGAACTTCTTTTTCTTTTTTAATCAAAGCGCTGTCTCCACTTTCACTGGCCAGTTGTTGAAAACCTTTAAAATACTCAAGTGGTCAACAAAGACCCTGCCTAAATAACAACCTTGGGAGTCAATCTGGTGACCTTGCTTCAAACAAGAAGTTAAAAGTATTTGCACTTTATTGGTGGCTTTAATTTAAATTCATAAATATCATAATTTGCAAAAGCATATTTACTTGACAGTACTTTTAGCGCCCAAATCATCCTTACTTTATAATATGATCTGAATCATGGAAATTCAACTTTTAAAAGTATTATTAAACTGATCCCAAGAAGTTTCCTAAAATAATCCCTTTGCTGTCTTTTTAATTTACATCCTTCCAATCAACAAACCATTGTGAGAAGAATGCCCAAACCTAAGCAGGTGGACTAAGAGGTCTTTGGAAGTCAACAGACTACTACATGATGCAAAAAAAGTTCTCTCATAGGCATTCTGATTTCATTGGGTTGGAATGTTACCCACAATATTACCAAAACTTAGAAATGTTGCCAATACAATGTCTCTCGAAAACATTAAGCTTATAGATTCTAGATGTTTTTCTTCAAATACACAAAATAAGTACAGGAAACTTTAAAGGCTTCAACTACACTATCTTACTCAAAATCACTCAAACAGAATATTCAACTGTTGACAAGGTTTCTTAAACCTGTGGTTTATGTAGCAAAGTCAGCGGGGATAATGCCACAAATATTGCCAAGCTGACTGAAGCTACTAATCCATTTAAGGAAAGATAACTATGTTACAGCAATGCTCTGAAATTTATTTGCTTTAGACCTGAATAGAGAAGTGGACTCTTGAGCACACTAAGCCTACAAGTGATAATGGCACTTGGTCTACCTGGGAAAAAATTCAGCACGATTATCCAGATTTTTTTCACTCAAAACAGAAACATAACCCAAATTTCATACTCAGATACAGTGTTATCCATGTTTATAACAAACTGGAGGAAAACAAAAGGAAATCTACTTATGCTTAGAAGCATAGCTGTCTCAGTAAAGTCTCCAGTGAAAATCTTAAGTCACCTTTTAATTACAGGCAAGGGACAGTCAACTATTCCAACACAGCCACCTACTTCAGTCTTCTCTAGCAATCCAAATTTTACAACATTCCCACCCAAAGAGGATCTACTAGTCAACTCTTCTGCCCTCTTTTCCAACTATTCACCTCCCTCTCTCATGAAGTCTAAATAAATGCAGATCTATCTTTAAGGAGATATACTGTACTTTCTTATCTTAGAGCTAAATGTAGGACCAGGAGGTAAACCATGTATGTCTCTACCAGGTTCATGTAAAGTG
The DNA here is from genome assembly GCF_032405125.1 of Capricornis sumatraensis. Classification (NCBI taxonomy): domain Eukaryota; kingdom Metazoa; phylum Chordata; class Mammalia; order Artiodactyla; family Bovidae; genus Capricornis; species Capricornis sumatraensis. The sequence continues at coordinate 96,255,933 of NC_091076.1, forward strand.
CCACTTAGAGCTTATGGAGAATTTTCCTCAACCCAACACATTTTGAAAATCCAGTAAGAATTTATCCCAAATATGTAAATACATTTAACTTAGTTGAAAGAAAATAAAACCCAAACCTGATAAAGTTAGGAAGAGAATCAGGTTGTGTGATAGCATATCATGCTGGGAGACAACCTACAAAATACTCTGAAGCACTTCCTGATTATTAGTCCCTATTTTTTTAATAAGGAAATCTCAAATGTCAAAATTGAAAACCAGGTACATTCTCTGCTAAAAGCTCAATTAAAAGCAACCATAAATTCCAGAGAACTTAACTAGGTCAACCAAACTTTTGCCCCACTTACTAGAAACAACAATCCGAAGTCAAGCCTCAGAAACTTACACAACATCCTACATATGGTTTCAAAAGAAATCTAATTATTCACTGTGAAAGAAGAATGGGTAGTTTTACAAACTGGAAATCATCTAGTTTTCTCTTAATAAGATTTCCATGGGAAATTAGCAGCTTTTATCCTACAGCAACACAAAACCAAAAATACCTTCCATTTCTTCACTAGCAGGTATATATGTACCCCCCTACCTAAAATTAGGAAAAAGACAAACAGATTCTAGGCACCCATCATACCATGAAGTCCTATCTTCCCATGATGGGAATTCACCAAGTCTTTCTCCCTCGTCTGAACGTTTCTGAAAACGACATTATGTGTGGTTCTACTCACAGGGGTACATGGCGCTGCTCAGGGTCAGCTCTGGCCAGTTCTTCCTCTTCAATATCAGACTCTCCTCCTGAACTACTGTCTGTGATGTCGGAATCAAACGCCCGTTCACTGCACCTCAAGTTGGCTATACCACTGGCTGTAAATCTCTCCAATTCTTCTGAAATCGAGTCACTTTTCAGGAAGTTGCTAAGTCCCTCTGAAGCAGCGGTCTCACTGGCAGCTTTTCTCAATGCAGCTTCGGCCTTTCGAGTCAGCATCAACTGGCTCCGGGGCCTCAAGGATTCCAAGTTTGGCAGCCTGCTTAAAGTTTTCTCTAAAAATCCACCCAGCTGATGCTGTATGTGCCTCTCCACCTGCTTGGCTTGCACAACCTGTAAGCGCTTCTGTAACCTGCGGGCCCGGCTCTCAATGTCAGCCTGCCGCCGCAGTAAAGCTGTTATCCTGGTGTCAGAATCTAAAGCACTGAAAAGGATGGAAGACAGGGGAGGCTTTTTACCCTCTAACTTGACACCCCCCACATTAGAACTAGAGTCTGTGTCAGGTGATAACCTGCTGCTTCCTTGAAGTGCCGGCTGTTCCATGGAATTTACGGAAGATTTGTTTGCAGTGCTATTATTGCTAAATACAGTTGTATGTTCTACATCAAGGCTTCTATGTGGAAGAGTGCAATTGGTCATACCCCCTTTCAAGTCCCCAGACTCAGATGCCACCACTTCACCCCCCTGAAGAGAAGATGAAGTGAGAGCCCGTTTTCCCCCGTTAAGGGGACTGGAATTGTCATGATCAGAATGTGTTGAACTTTTAGTCAATTTCTTCGCCAACCCATTTACAGGTGCTTGTGGCAGAGCTGTCTGACCACTTGTATTCATGGTTCTAAGATTTTCTAAGGAAAACTCCAAAACTGGCTGTCTTCCCAACAGCTCAGCTCGGAGTTCATAGGACTGAGATAAGAGAGGGTGAGGTTTGAGTACTGTCTGCTTGCTGAAGACACCTTGCAGCTTCAGTGACTCCTTTGCGGGAACAGCTGTCACATCGGAGCAGAGATAAGACGCCACCAGCGGCTGCAGCTTCCCCAGGTCTTCCTTGGTAGGGTTATTTCGGAAGTCTAGACTGGGGTCCTCTGCAGCGATGGCTTTCCTTTTGGTTCCGTTGGCAGCAATAAGGATGTTGGCGTTGCCGTTATTCTCGGCACTGCCAGGGGACAAAGTGGAGGATGGGGGAGCCAGTTTGAACCGGATATGGTGTGTTTCAGCTGCTGCGTCAGTGAGAGCGGGCGCCATCGCAGCCATTCAGCACAGAGAGACAGGAAGTCCAGCCTCTCCCGGTGCCGAGGCCAGCTCCACAGCCCCTTACCGCCTCCCCAGAGAACAGACTAGAAGAGAAAGAAGAAAAGGAAGTTAGAAATACAAACACATTAGAAAACAACACACATGTTTTTAATACAAACATCATGGAGGCTGTTAACCAAACTCTGTCTTCAAGAAAACACTCAAACCAAAAGGGGAGGGTGTTGGGGCGGGGCCACAGCTCTACAAAAGAAAGAATTCCATCCTTCCTTTTAGTCACTTGTTACCTTAAAAGTAGTCAGACTGTTAAAGTCAGATCATCTGCATTTAAGAAAAAAGCAGCTTTAAAACTTCTTGAAATTAGTGAATTTAAAGCAAATGTATCAAACTAAACACCAGGAATCAAACAGAAAAGAATTAGTAAGAATTCCTCATTCCCTACCCAAAGTTTGTATGCCAAATGTCTGTACATTTCTGGCCAAAGGATCCAATGTTTGTCAGCTTCTCTGTAAGATAGATCATACTAAAAGTTTTACTGTATCACATCTGTAATGCCAGTTTATTTCATCAATTTTCTTTTTTTTCCCACTGTTCTCAGTATAGCCCACCTCTCAAATTAATTGCCCAATCAGTGTGTCTCTTTTCTTCACAACTTCTTGAAAGAAGAGTTATAAATAGCTGCCCCTGCCCTTCTCACTCTTCTGTAATCTGCCTTCTACTCCTACGCCTCTGGCAAAGGTCACAAGCAATCTCATTACCAAATCCCATGCTCAAGTCTCAGTCCCCATTCTATCTTACTTCTCTGAAGCATTAGGTAGTGCTGACCACCCCACTCTTCTGGAAATTCTTCTTTCCCGATGTCCTTGACAGCAAGGTCCCTTCTCCCCTCTTCTCTCTCAACTCACTTCCTTGGCAACAATCTTGATAGCAACGTGTAAGTCCTCTGGTCGCTCAGAAAAACACCTTCAGCTACACTAATCAACATCCTCACCTCTGTGTACCTCAAGCCCCCTGAAGCTCAAAACTGAGTTTCTTTTTACTTCTCACCCAGTTTTCTCATCTCAGGAAATTGCTTTCACTGAGTAAGCCCAGCTAAAAACCTCAGCAGTGTGCCTCTTCTTCATCCCTTTTGATTTATCTGGTCTGAGAGTAAAAGGAAATCTATGTAAAGAACTAAGCCAGCAGTACTAAAGTGCGGCCTACAAACTTCTTGAGAGCTCGAAGACCATCTCAGAGGTCCACAAGATCAAACTTTTCATAATAATATTAAACATTATTTGCCTTTTTCCACAGTGTTGATGTTTTCGATAAGGATGCAAAAGACAAGTCTGAGCGAAACTGCTGGTACCTTAGCAAAAATCAAAGCAGAGGTACCTAACTGTACAAATAGCCTCTGGTCACTGTATTCTTTACTCATTTAGTTAAAAAATAAAACTTTTTTTAAAAGGTTATTATAATGACCTTTGATATCCTTGATGAAATACAGAAATTATGAACTTTATTAAATCTCCACTCAAGTCTTCAGTGCATGTGTATACGTTTATCTATATATTCTGTGCTATGAAAGGGAAAGTACACATAAAGCACTTCTACTGCTTTAAGAAAACTGAGTTACAAGTTGAACTAGAAGCTTCTTCCATGTAACTATTTTTACTTGGCAGAACAACTGACAAACTATGATTATACAGACTTGAATACTGAGCAGACATTTTCTTGCAAATGAACAAAGTGAACGTGTCACTTCAAGGAAACCCAATATGAGGTTTGTTGCCAATGATAAAATCCAAGTTTTTACGCAAAAATAAGTATTTTGAAAATGTGTATCCACCACCATAAACTTGGAACATTTCCCCAATACTTAGTCATTTCCGATTAAACAGACTACTGCTGCTATTAGTGAACAAGAACTGGATACCACATAATGAAATGTGTCAACCTTTGGAAGATCTGCATAACTCTGTTAATGATCAAATGACCAATGCTCCTTAGAAACTTGTGCATGGGTAAAAGTAAGTGTTAAGACAGACCAAATGGATTAATCTGACAGAGCATGAAAAGCTCACTGATACTGCTTTAGATTCCACAGTGCAGCTAACCTTTATGAAACTACTACTTGTCAAGTTTGGGCAGTGTCAAAGAACACGCACACTTTAAAAGGCTACTAAATACTTGTCTCTTTTCCAAACTACACATTTGTATGAGGTCAGATTTTCTGTACATACTTCCAAAGCAACATTACCACAACAGAACGAATGCAGGAGCTATGAGAACCCAGCTGTTTTCTATTAAGCCAGACATTAGAAAGATTTGCAAAAATGTAAAATAATGCCATTACCACTTAATTTTTGTTGTTCTGATAAAAAGTTATTATCCATAATATGTAATAGGTTGATTATTTTTTAATGAATTATTAATTTTTTTTCCCTTTAATGTGTGGCCGCACTGCCCAGCTTGTAGGATCATAGTTCCCCCACCAGGGATTGAACCCGTGCCCTAGGCAGTGAAAGCAGAGTCCTAATCACTGGATCGCCAGGAAGTCCCAGTAAATAATTATTCTTTAAATTTCTCGAAGTTTCTAACCAACTACCGATAATAACCCACCAAAGTTCTTTGTGGTTTTCGACATTTTTTAAAGTGAAAAGGGGCCTTGAAACCAAAAAGTTTGTGCATCACTGAACTAAAAGCAACCTTCTCCTCTCTCAAAAAAATGAGGGCAACTTCCAGTTTGGTCAAACATTTTATCTTTAGATAAAAATCAACACAGGATGGTAAGCCGTGTAGTACTACACTAAGACTCTTTACAGTATGACAATTCAAATCATTAATATCAAATTATTTAAGTAAATGACTGAGAAAAGTGTTAGTTGTTCAGTCGTGTTCAACTCTTTGATACTCATGGACTGTAGCCCACCAGGCTCCTCTGTCCATGGAATTCTCCAGGCAAGAATACTGGAGTGGATTGCTATTCCCTTCTCTAGGGGATCTTCCCAACCCAGGGATCGAACCTCAGTCTCCTGTCCTGCAGGCAGATTCTTCACTGTCTGAGCTACCAATACACTTACAGGTCAAACATGTCTACCACTCTATGCAATTGCCAAAATTTTCTCACTCTAAGCTTATAATGCCTTTAACAAACATCCTATATTTATTAAACTAGACTTTGTGAGGATTCGAGTTTTATCCTTATGGACTTGCTGGCATACAGCATTCTGTGTAACTAACTATGTCCACTTTTCCTAATTTTTGATTTTAAATTTAAAAGTAAAATTCCTAATGTAATTTCAAAAATAGCTGTATTATTACATTGGTTCAATTGGCAGATGAACCAATGTAATAAGCTCTTTATTCAAAATACCTTGAGTCAATTTAATAATGGGAAAAGGATTTTCTACCATAAACAAAAACCACTATCTGATCTTCCAATCAACTCAGTATCCTCTTTCAAACTGATAACAATATACAGTTGGTACTAGCCATGCAAATGGCAACCCACTCCAATACTATTGCCTGGAGAATCCCATGGACACAGGAGCCGGCAGGCTACAGTCCAGAGGGGTGCAAAGAGTTGGACGTGACTGAAGAAACTTAGCACTAGCCATGCAAGGAGGCACATTATCACTGTCAGATGATTAATACAACGAGTGAGAGGAGTAGATGGAGCCTACTGCCCCAAAGCACTACAGTCTGTCTCAGCAATGGCAGGAAGCAGCCTCCCTCTGGGACCCAAGCAAGGACACAGATGTTACACAGCTTCCACAAAAGGTATGGAAAACCCATGCTCACCCAGCACACATAAAAAGTGGGTTGTCATTAACACCACACCACAGAAGGTGCTTAAGTAATCAACATTCCAAAGTTATTTCAGAATTATTTCTTTAAAATCTGCAACTAAAAGAAAAATCTGCTGACTCAAATCCCACCTCTTTTAGTATTTCTCTGACCCTCTGAAAGCACACCTGAGAACCTGACATTAATCATATACGCCTCAAAGGCAAATGTATTTTGCTCACACTCCCTCCTTGGTCTCAAAATCCCCATGGAGTGCAATGAAAAGAGTAGTTACTAAACAATTTGTCTCAATAAGGGAAGGGGGAAAGTGACATCTCCAGAAGAAATTCCATTCCTAACTCGGAAATCTTTTATCTTTCTGTATCAAAATTGCTAAAAAAATATACTGGACTCTACACCCGCCTCCCTTCATTGACTTGAAATGCTGTGTCAAGATGCAGTATCACTTCCCAACCCCCCCATTCACAGGTAAGAGGAGCAGGTACAGGTTCACATCTGGCTCCACCCATATTTAAATCATTTAACTATTTTGCTCCCTCAACTTCATCTGCAAATAACAGAGCTGACCTCAGAAGGCTGCAGAAATGATTACATAAAATACTTTCAATTACTTAACTTAGTGCCTGGCACAAGAGCCCATTATTTGCACTATTACTATAACCTATGGAAAAAAAGCAAATATTACTAGAACGAAAAACTGTTAAGTAGAAAAAAAGGGGTTAAAAAATAAAATGTATACTGTGACCTCATTTCAGTTTTAAAAAGGAGGTGATAAGATTCTTTTGTTTTTTGTTTTCTGGCTTATGTAATGTCTCCACCATAAACACAAATTGCTTGTATAATACAAGGGAAGAAAGCAAAAATACTGTAAATTCTTAAAGAGTCAAAAAAATATGAATAGGCAAAATATCACAAAAATGTTCTTAAATTTAACATAATGAGCAAATGTTGATGGAAACAATTCCCATCCCACTTAAATCCCAAAAACGTTGTAGTGACTTAACAATTTAGAGCAGAAAGAAACTGTCAAACTTGAGTGTTACAAAAACAGCACAACAGCTTTTGATAAATCACCCTTCTCCAAAGAATACAAAGCATTAAAAGCTATAAGTAACTTATTAATCCTCATCACAAGATAAGTGGTAGGTTTCTGGCTGTGATTTTAATTTCCAGTTCACTGGTGGGGACAGATAGTTAAGTTACCTCGTACATTCAGAATAAAGAAACCTAAAATATTCCAACTTTTAGTTCATCTAATAAACCACAATCTGACCAAAAAAAAAAAAAGATGAGACCTAATGCACCTGCAGCCACCGACATAAACTATGATTCAGCAGTAAGCTTCAGAGACAAAAGAAGGGCTATCTTATCAAGGTCCTTTAAAAGGATATGAAAATTTGAACTAGCTAATTAACAGTGTCCATCCCAGTCCCAAGGAAGCATTTTGGGGACTGAAAGATGTCAAATGAGTTCAGCAGGCAAACACAGTTAGGAAAAACTTCCCTGATGAGATTCACAATACACTTCATTATACTGAATACTGCTCAAATATTTTCAGCTTTAACAAACATCTTTTTTCATTATATCAATATTGTGCAGAATACTGTTCTGAGGGATATAAGTTAGAATGAAGTTCAAATACATGACCTCTAAGGCCCCTTCCTGTATGTATGATTTTCTTACTATAAACAGCAATATAGATTCAAGAACAAACTGTCACCTGACACAAGTAACACCCTGGAAGCCAAAGTGCACCTGAGGACAGAGTTTCTCGACCTCAGCACTGCTGACTCGCTGGGGGAACAGGGTCCCTCCAGTGCCTCTGCAGGTGGTTCAGCAGCATCCCTGGACTAGATGCCCACTGCACCCGCCTAGAAATTATGACAACCAAAAATGCCTTGAGACATGCCAAATGTCCCCAAGGGGGCAAAATCACACCCCCCAATTGAGAGCCATTCTCTAGAGATAGATTTTGTATCTACAGATGTATATACATACATATATATTTCTAAACATAGATTTCCAGAAATCATACATATCTGGCTGCTTCAAATAGTGCAAGTCACAAACTAACTCCACACCTACAAACGAAAGGCACACCTTACTCCCTTGTAAATCCCCACGACAGGACTCTGGTTACACAAGAATAAATTGGCAGCATCCACCTTGCAACAATGCTGATTAGCTGCCAAGGCCCAGAGGGAAGGGTCTGGACATTTGGGTGGCCAACAACCGCACTTGCACTAAAAACAGAAGCAAAAATCAGATGGGGAAGAAAAACCTGCCCATAATGTGGCTTCTACTAACCCGTTCCATCATTACCTCATTACTCTGTACAAAGAGAAAAAAGACACAGGAAGGATGGTTAGAGAAGGGTGTGTGAAGTCATCAAAATTTAAGCTGAAGCTTGAAAATTAGCTAAAATTTCATTATGTAAAAGGCTGAGGCAAAAGAAGGTAATGGGGCATTCCAGTGAGAGGAAAAGCGGACATCCTGGAGGTTAGACAAGATGATCAACTTGTTTGACTTATAAAGCATATTTTAACAAGAGGAAACACTAAAGAAAAAGGTGAAAATGCAGTCTGAAGCCATATCATTAATGGACAACCTTCAAAAGCCAGTTTTTAGTCAGACTTAAAAGCAGCAGAAAATCATTAAAGGTTCTTCATATATGGAGTGACACGTGAGAACTGTGCTTCAGAGAACAGTTGTATGGGATGGATTAAAAGAAAGTAAAAAGTCAAAGGCCAATGAAGAAGCTACTGCAATAATCTAGACAGGATACAACAAGAACTTACATCTAAGGCAGTCACCACCGCAGAAGTGTCAAAGTCTCCTCCAGGCTTCAGAAGCGCCTGAGGTCTGCAGAGAAGCCAAGTAACTGACACATAGGAAAGCTCTTAAGAAACGAGAAGGTTGTCATTTCCTTTATAATTTCACCTTCTTTAAGATAAAATCCTCCCAGTTATTTCTCATAAAGCTGTTCAGGTTGGGAGGCACGGAGAATCGTTTAGGTTTGGTATATCTTCTCCATTCCTAACAGTACCAATCCAAACCCAGCTGGCGTGCATCAGCTCACACCTAAATGATCCTAACAGCTTCCTGACTGAAGTCTCAGTCCTCTAATCCAGCAGTCCCCAACCTGCTGGTCAACCAGAACTGATTTTGTGGAAGACAATTTTTCCACGGACCAGGCGTGGGGGGAGGGGATGGTTTCGCTATAATTCAAGCACATTATTTGTGCACTTTATTTGTGATCTAAGGCTGCCACTGATCTGGCAGGAGCACAGCCCGGAGGTAGGGGCTCCCTCGTCTAATCCATTCCATACCTTTTTATCACTTCACTTCTCTACTCAAGAATAGCTCCTAGTACATTTCTCATGAGTCCAAATTCTCCAAGGTTAAACTTAACATCGAAACAAGTGCATCAACTGGTATGGACCTAGAAACCGCCCCCAGATTCAACTCATCATTTTTGCCTATGCTGTTGCCTCTAACTGCAGGCCCTTCTACCCTTTAAGCCCAAAACTTAATACTTCAATACACAACATCTCCACAAAAACTTTTCCACACTATTCAGACTCACTTAACTTTCTTCCTGCTTAAATTGTACAATGCATTTAAAGTCACCACTCAATTAAAATTATCTGAATGTTCCCCTAGTTGCCAATTTGTTAACTCTATTTCAAGACTGGGAAAGTCCCTTAATATCTTTCTTTGCATGCTCACTAACTTCACTGAGATAGAGTACTTAAGACATAGTAAGCACTGTGAGCACTCACTGACAGGCTCACAGTAGTCAAAAAGACCCAGAGGTAGGCTTTTCAAGCATAAGACTGTGCTAAGAAGAGAAAGATGAGCAAATACCAATCAAGAAACTGACACAACTGCAATAATAGGGAAGGATTTGGGAGCAGATCCACAGAACAACTTGAATGAAGCAGGTGGTTGGTACATGCACAGCTTCTTGAGAAAGAGAGGGAAAAAGCAGCTTTGTGATCAAGTACCAAAAGTTACATTATGGAACACACTGGAAAGATTTTCTTTTACAAATGTAGATTTGTTATAGAATACAAGAGGGAGTGGGAGGCAAATTTTTTTTCATAAAACAAAGAAATAAGGTGGCCCTCACCACCCCAGTTCCTAATACTTTCCTATGCCAACAGGGTAGGGCTTCTTAAGCTTTATTATTACTAAGGGAATCAGAGCTCTGGCTGGAGAATATTGTTATTATGACTGCTGTTCACTAACATTAATTGACCTTTTACGTTGTCAGTCTCTGTGCTACGTGTTTTACATATACATCCTCATTTAATTATCACAATAACAGTATGAGTATGTGCTCAGAAGTAGCATGCCCAAGACCACACCACTACTAAGCTACAGAAGAAGCATTCCAGTCCAAATCTCTAAGTGAAAAGTGAAAGTCACTCAGCCGCATCTGACTCTTTACAACTCCGTGACTATACATACAGTGCATGGAATTCTCTAGACCAGAATACTGGAGAGGGTAGCCGTTCCCTTCTCCAGGGGATCTTCCCAACACAGGGATCGAACCCAGGTCTCGCACATTGCAAGTGGATTCTTTACCAGCTCAGTCATCAGGGAAGCCCAAGAATACCCGAGTAGTTAGCCTATTCCTTCTCCAGCGGATCTTCCCGAGCCAGGAATCGAAGATCTCCTGCATTGCAGACCGACTCTTTACCATCTGAGCTACCAGGGAAGACCCATGCTTATTTTTTTTAGTTTATTTTTTTACTGAAGTAGAGTTATTACAATGTTGCATCGGTTTAGTTGCTAAATCATGTCCGACTTTTACAACCCCATGAACTGTAGCCTGTCAGGATCCTCTGTCCATGGGATTCCCCAGGCAAGAATACTGGAGTGGATTGCCATGCCCTCCTCCAGGGGATCTTCCCGACCCAGGAATTGAACCCAGGTCTACTGCACTGCAGGCAGACTCTTTACCAACTGAGCCACCAGGAAAGCCCAGTGCATTATTACCACACATAAGGCTAAGTTTAAACTGGAAGGGACTTAACTGCTAGACACAAGGATGTTAAATTTTAGTCTTTAGAGGAAACTCAATGAGAAATCCAAAAAACATTTTATTAAAATGCCAACAGCATTCAAAGCTCCACACCAAGTGTCTATGAGGATGACATGGACTGGTAAAGACACTCACTGTGATCAGGGAATCCTAAGGGGAGCCTCACACAGTTGTGAGAGCCGGGCCGTAAAGAAGGCAGAGAGCCAAAGAATTGATGCCTTCAAAATGTGGTGCTGAAGACTCCTGAGAGTCCCTTGGACTACAAGAAGATCAAACCAGTCAATCTTAAGGGACACCAACTCTGAATACTCCTTGGAAGGGCTGATGCTGAAGCTGAAGCTCCAGTATTAGGGTCACCTGAAGTGAACAGCCAACTCACTGGAAAAGTCCCTGATGCAATGGACATGAACAAGACGCAAACTTCAGGAGATGGTGAGGGACAGGGAGGCCTGGCATGCTGTAGTCCACGGGACCACAAAGAGTCAGACGGAAATTAGGTGTGAAGGTAAACCTGGATGACAAAGCACTGTGTTTTGCCTAAAGGGATCGGAGACACTTCCAGAAAGAGATGACATTCTGACTCAACACCACAGTTAAACAGTGAGGGTTCGATAAGATAGAATGATAACCAGTCACTCCATCCTTAATGCCACTGCCCGTACTTCAGAATCTCTTAGGCCTTACACTAACCAAGAACAGCAATATTCTCCCAACTGTTCTTTCTTCCTGTCTCAGCAAGCCTTCAACCTAGTGTCCACTACCAAAATGATTACTAAAAGAGGAGAAAAGAGGGGGGAAAAGAGAGGGAACATAAATTCAACCATGCTGTGCTCCTGCTTAAAATCCTTCCATGACACCAGGGTAAGGATGAACCCAAACTCCCACACAGCACTTATCTGCCCCCTTTCACACTCAGCCTCATCTTCCACCTGTCCTAAGCCTAGCCACCGCAATCTTATTTATACTTCCAGGTTCTCCCATGCCCTTGCACCTTTGCTTCTCAAATTTTAGCTCAAGATCGCATGCTCTTTAAAGTATTTCCCACTCATTCCAGGTAAGAGTTAGGGTCTCATTCCTCTCTAGGGTCTAATGAGCATTCACATGACATCCTGGTCATAATGGAAAATAAACACCCAATTTTGTCACCCTCACTGACTGTATATTTCTTAAAAGGAAACTTATGGTTTGTTTCCTTTTCCTTGAATCCGCCTGCAATGCAGGAGACCGCGATTTGATTCCTGAGTTGGGAAGATGCGCTGAAGAAGGGATATGCTACCCAATCAAGTCTTCTTGGGCTTCCCTTGTGGCTCAGCTGGTAAAGAATCCACCTGCAATGTGGGAGACCTGGGTTTGATCCCTGGGTTGGGAAGATCCCCTGGAGAAGAGAAAGGCTACCCACTCCAGTAATTCCATGGACTGCATAGTCCATGGGGTCACAAAGAGTCAGACATGACTGAGCAATTTTAACTTAATGGCTTGTTTTATTTGTAACTGTTACAGGTAGCACTACGCCTGACACACAGTGGACCAATATATATGTTAGTTAACTTGCGTATTCCACAGTGAATGCATCAGATGGAGATCCGTCATGAAGTTAACGGGGATGTCTGATCATAAAGTGCAAATCTAACAAGAAGCAGGAACCGACTGAATCTAGGACAGACTTTGTCTACCTCAAGTTCTGGTCATTTACACTGCCAAGCACATGCACTCAGACTGACAAACTTTTTAAGTATACTTTTAAACTATTAAATTTGGCCACATAAGCCTTTGAAGGCATTCTCAAAATTTTAAATGAAACTACTCAAACTTTTACCTAGTAACTGCACTTCTAGGAACCTACTCAACAGAAATATTCTCACAGATACCTAAGAATATATGCACAATTCTTTTACTGAAGAACTGTAATACAAAAAAAAAAAAAAGAGAGAGAGCAAACTTAAAAAGATACAATAGAATATTATGAAGTTATTAAAAAAAAACTTTATGTTGACGTGAAAAATCTGATATATAACTAAGTGGAAAAAAAAAAGACCAAGCTACAAAACAGGTAAGATCACATTTGTGTTTACTTATCACTGAATTCATTTCCTACCAGTCTAGCTCACAAAAGGCAAAGAAGGAAAAATGGACTTTTCTCTCATCTCTAACAACTCTAATAATACAAGCGTTTCTGAAAAAAAAAAACTAAAATCGAAGATTTCTCAAAGGGTCCAAGCAATTCAAAAGCAAATACATTCTTCTTAGGGTGTTGGGGTGAGGGGAAGGTCCCTGACCCAACTCCAGAGATCTCAGTGAAATCGACCCCTATCCCTTCAGAATACTGAATTAAAGATTAACTGAAAACACACACACACACAAACCCTGAAAAACAGCAATCCAGTATCTTTTAAAATATGGTAAGCTCTTCAAACATCCTCAGTGCTCCATGGTAACCTATGAACAGTTTAATGAAACTTTCCTGACAGTTCAACTTATCAGACCAGTATTTCTACAAAGCCTCTATGCTACCAAACAGCAAAAGCTAAACCAATTAGCTTTTCACCTCTATCCCTTCACACCCTCCAGTGGAGGTGCTAATAAGCAGTCACAAAGACCAAATAGCAAATGAAAGCCTAGATATCAGTTTTAGCAATTTTTCATTTAATACTCTAACAACAAAATTGTGATTCATCTTTTTTATTCAACACTTCCCCTCCAACTGAATTTAACCAGATCTGACCTTAAGCTGCTCCCTTTTTGCAAAGAAATTAAAAGGTGAGGGACTCCATTAAGTTTGATGCCACTTAAGCAACTTTTTCCAAACAAAGGCAGAATCTGCTGTACTTAAAATTCAGAGTGAGATCTCATTTGGGATTCCTGGTTCAAGTAACAAGAACCAGAGTTTCTGATAACATTTAGATAAAATTGCGCTGAATTTACCTCTGCCTTATACTTCCCTCACTCTTAAAGCTTGGGGAGAAATTGTAATTTTTAAAAAGTTAGAACTAGAGGGGGAAAAAGGGTAAGTTTACAATCAACAACAATAAAACACAAAGTTAAGTAATTCCGTGGGGGCTAGGGCCTTCCAATGTTAAAACTGTATAGAGCTAGCCGAAAAGCTTAGAAAAGCAAGCCTTACAGAAGGTAAGAACTAACATGTATTAAGCAGCTGTCAGTTCCCAGACACCACTACCCATGGGAAACAAGAATCTAAAAGGTGTCTACCTTGAAGGGCTTCTTGATGTAATGTTTAAAATCTTCATACACAATCTTTAAGTTTCTCTTTCAGACTGCTCAAGTTTGTTTCTTATCCATAAACATGAACTGCACTCTCTACTTTGAAGACAGTTTCCTCACACCCTCCATTTTTACTTTACCTTTACTTGATGAAAGACAACAAAAGCTTACCACGCAAACCAAAAAAACACATCTATTTCAGTCTTTTTGGAATCCAGGCTTTTTGATAAATCAAACCTATCGACTCATTTTCTCCTACACTTTACCCTACATCCTAAAAGACTGGCAACACACCATAACATGGGAACAAATGATAACTGAACTGGTAACAGTGACCCTTCCATCCATATATACTGATCTTTTCCTAAGACCCACAATTCTCTCCACAATATGCAAGTGACACCCAAAGACACCACTTTCTGTCTTCTTGTGGCCTTCAAATGCTGGTGACCTCTAACACAGTGGAATATTTGTCTTTTACATTCATACTGTCTTTTTTAACCATTACTGTGATTCACTGAGTTTTGATCTCACATTTCAAGGAATGGCAAGTACTGATAAGTCTCGCTTTGTGTCATGAATTATTACATTCTGGCAGGAATATTTCTATGCAACTTTTACTATGCCCAGAGGCTAACATGCAATTTATTTTGATGGAAACTACAATTTAAACACACATCTTCAGAAGCAACGTGAAGACTCAAAAACCAGTCTTAATACAGATTTCCAAGAAATAGTTAAAAGTCTTATTTTAGGGAAAGGACATGATCCAAGTACTCATTGCAGGCCAGGTGTTTGGGCCGTTTTATTTGAGACACCTGCACCTATACTTTTTCATAAAGTGATCAAGTAAAAGAGCCCTAATATAAAACATGCTTCCAGAGACCTAGAACTGTCTAAACAAAAGGCAAAAACTTACTTAAAATAGAAAAAGAAGGCAAAAAAAAAGTGCTTTAAAACTAACAAAACCACTCAATAGTAAGATTTGCTCTGGCCCCATCAACTGAAGATGAACCACACACTCAGTCTGCACGAGTCCTTCCTTTCCAAATTCAAGGCAATGGAAAGATGCTGAAGGTTAAAAAAAAAAAAGAAAATAACAATTTTTTTTCAAAAAAAAAAAAAATTCCCTCTCTCTCCAGGAAGGAAATCACTTAATTTCTGTATCTAATGACTTCACCAAGAAGAAAAATAATAACCCCTACTGAACGCCCCTCTCAAATATAAGAGGAATAAGCATTACTCTTTAAACACACGATTTTCAATGATTATTTTGAAAACTGAATATGGATTAGTATGTTTCTTCACAGAATTTTAAAAATTGCTTTTCTAGTACTACAACACAGTAACTAAGCTTTACTCAGAAAAGTTCCTTTAACTAGAACCACTCAATACTAAAGTAACTTCTCAAATCAGCTTCATCAACCTAAAATGGCCCCATGTTTAAAGATTACATGAGTTAGGTTGTATCAAACAGAACAAATCTATCAGCTGTAATTCACTTGAAAATACAATTAAAATCTGTGGTCAGTCTATAAAATCCAGAGGAGGTACAGACACTGGCTACAATGTAGCATGACTAGAAATGGAAGGGTACTGGCAGTGTCTGAAGAAGAAAAAAAAGAGTTGTTTTCCTTTCTTTTCACCTTGATAAAAGTTCAAAAGTGAACTAAGGTATACTCATTTTCTAGCTTCCAGAATTTTCCTCAACAGGATAATGATAAGTCATCTAACAATGAAAGTGTGCTCTGCAGGTTTAACCATAGAAACAACATGTGTAGGCAGGAAGAAAATCATACAAAGATTGAACATCTCACCTGCTGTAAAGCACAAAACTCAAATGCTAAAATTCTGAATAAGGCTTTCAGGAAAGATGCCGGAACACTTCTAAACACTTCACTTAAATGGATTCACAAAGGTGAAAGGGCCAAAAACCCCACCATACCTCAAGACTCTCCCAATACTTAACTGATCACTCTTTTAACTGCCCACAGACATAAACTAAAAGTACTTATTAAGTATATACTTAAATACGGCAGTCCTCAAGAGACCAATCATTTTCACCATAATACGGACAGTAAGAATCTTTGTCACATCTGTTTCCCTCCAAGTGGTGCACACTTGAAAATTAAAAACTGAACCACCTCAAATCATGAGATCGCTAACAAATATATCAAATATGCTAAAGGTCAAAGGAATTGCAGACTTTGTTGGATAAACCTAGAGGAAATCAAAATCAGAATTCCATGACTGAGGACAGTTATCTCACATTTATAATACATTTTTAAAATTCCCAAGGGATGAGCATTTTTACCTTGCCTTATTTTTAGGACTACACATCACACTGCACATATCACATGACATGATGTAACTGTCAGGGAAGAAAATGGCCCAAAACCATAAAATATATACATGCTAGAGGAGACCAATAAGTGTACACTTAAGACCCACTACATTTCATATTTAGTTTTTGAAATGTTTTTAAATTCAGGACAGATCTTTTTTTCAAATTGAGAAAGTGGTTAGTAACCTCTGTAGAGACAACAGAGAAATGTATTTGGTATTTTATATAACAGGAATTTACCCAACTACTAGGAAAACTGACACGAAAAAACATAATAGAACATTCTTCTAAATCTATAGATTAACACTAAAAATACTCCGCAACAGAAACGTAATGAAATATCTTTAGTTAGAAAACAAATTATTACTCAGAAGTGTTCACTATCGTTATAAGAAAAGAAAAATAGCTTTTAATGACACGCCTGTAGACAACTGAAAATTTCTAAATTGGTCAGACAGTACACTAGAAAAGGAACCAAGTATAGCCTAAAGAAGGGGGGAGGGGAAACACACCCACTTAAACCCTTGTAAATAGTGGTTACTTTAAATGACCCAAAAAGCAGGGAAAATACTACAGGCTATTCTGAGCGATGGAAAACATATTCCAATGTTCTACTTTTCATACTTGAAAGTGCTTTAGAAACGAAAAGTTCAGTAACAATGTATAACTATATCATGATTATGCAAGGCAAAGATTATGTAATTTTATCGTTTATTTTAAATGTTATCCAACTGTAAAACTGAAAAAACTAAAACGTTTCGATCTTTCTAATGGGGAGGGGGCAGGTTCTTCTGGGATACAATTTAAAAATATAAACACAGACCACAAAACAAACAAAAAAACACAATGACTGCTAGCCACGTGACAAAGGAGATGGCAACACCAGGATTGTGAATGGAGGTGAGGAAGGCGAGGCAGGACTAGGAAGGTTTCTCGGAACTTTGAGGACCTCAGGATTTGAGTCTCCCGACCCTTAACCTTACCAAACTTTAGCCCGACTAGTTGTATTGTTAACGCTCTCAAGTAGTTTATTAATAGGTCACGAAAACTGCTCCAGTGACCTCCAGAATAAAGGGGGGGAAAAACCGAGGAGGAGGAAAGAGAGCAATTTAAAGTGGCGCCATCATGTCACCCCTTCTCCCCTGAGGCAATCAATAAGCAATAGTTAAGTAACGTGTTTCTCCAAAAAACCACACTGGGATCCCGACAACGGAAAACAATAGAATTTTTAAGTAAAACATGCGGGTAGGGCTGGTTATCCTATGGAAAACAATCAAACTATTTGCTGAGAATCAAAAGACCGTAAGCCGGAAAACAGGCCCCCCAAACTCACTTAAAAGCAAATAACTGTCTCTTCCTCTTTAGTTTAAAAAAAAAAAAAAAAGTCCGCCTGAAGGAGTCTAGATCGGAAAACGTAAGTGACCTCAATTTACAGGCAACAAAAACAATAAATAAATGAAACAAATAACCATTCCACTAAACAATCAGAGTTGTGATACACACCGTGAAAGGCGCAAGATGTGTGTTTCGATCAGAGAAAGGCCTTTTGCAGTCAAGAGAAGTTCAAGGCGAGACCGAGAGTTTGTTTTTTTTGTTGTTGTTTTTTTTTTAACCGGAATAAATCGTGTTCTTAAGACCGCATTTTTAAATAGAACGCCAAAGGAAAAGCTGGCGAACGAGGCGGCAGCTGGTGGGGAAGGGCCCCCGCACACCCCCGCCCTTGGGGCGACTCCCAGCCCCGGACCCGCAGCGGGGAAGCCCGGAGAGGCCATTTAAAGTTCCGGGGATTTTTCCTGCCCTGCCCTGCCTTTCCAGTTACAACTAACAAAGAGAGGGAGAAATGGGAGCCACAGGGAGAGCGAGGAGAAGGAGAAAGGGCAGCGGGAGGAGGAGGAGGAGAGGAGCAGCAGCACCAGCACCTACCACGTGATGGAAGAGCGTTGCCCGGGCGGATTCAGCCCCACAAAATGGGCGCAGTTTGCAAACAGCCCCCGGCCTGGGCGCCGAGGGCCGGCGGCGGGCGGGGGCGCGCGGCGGCGGCTCCGGCCGGGGCCCGCCGCTCTCCTCCCCCCCGGCGCCCGGAGCCGCCCTGACTTTCCGGGCGGGGGGGCGAGGCGGAGGGGGAGGGGAAGGCGGCGGCGGGGAGCGGCCGCTTTTTCTTCTCTTTCGGGCCCTTTCTCCGGCCTTCCTCGGCTCCGGCGGGGCCTGGGCACGGCCGGGGACCACAGCCCGGCCGGGAGGACTGGCGGGCGGGGGCAAAGGGTGAAGCCGCCCCCCCGCCCCGCACAAACAAGCGCCGCCGTCTGCAGCCCGAGCCCGCACCCCGGCCGCCGCCCCCGGACGCCTCTTCCCGGCCGGGGAGCGCGCTCCGGCCGCCCCCCGCACCGCCGCGGCGAGACGAGTCGGCTTCGCTACGGTGCTCGGTTCTCCCGCCGGCTCGGCAAACGGTGGCGGCGGTGGCGGCGGCACTGGGAAAATGGCGGCCGAGCTTCTTTTCCCTCCCCCCCTTTAATCTGAAGCGGAGGGAGAATGGAGCGAGCGAGCGGGCGAGCGCCGGGGACACGGGGAGGAGGGACAGCAGCGCCTCCGCCGGCTGCGGCTGCGGCGGCGAAGGCCCGCTCCGCCCCGGCGCGCCGCCAGGGGGCGCCCGCCGCGCCGCCCCCGCGAGCCGCCAGGAGGCGCGGCCGCCGCCGCCTCAGTCATGGCTCCTCGCCGCGGCCGCTGTTTCTGCGCCTCCAGCTGCGGAGGCCGCGGCGCCGGGACCCCGCCGCTCCCAGACATGCGGCTGCGGCACGCGGCACTGCGGCAGGCGGGAGCGGGCCTTCGCTCTGGCCGGGGTGAGGCTAACCTGAGGCACTGATGCCGTCACATTCCCTCCGCGCTGGGGCTGGCGGGGCCGCGCGCCGGCTGAGGGGCAAGGAAGGCTGACGCGACAGAGCAAGAGGACGTGAGCCAAGAACTGTTTGTACTGAGTAGTAAATAGGCTCATGTCTTGGGCACCACACTATTTAGGGCTAAACGTGCGCTGAGCAGGGTGGGGAGCTCCCTGACTGGTGAAGCGCTTCCCGCCGCCCTTTGTCCTAGCAGTCTGCCTCCCTACACTGCAGCACGCCTGGGCACTAGCCCCGGCGCCGCGATCCGCAGCCGCCGGGGTTAAAAAAAAAAAAAAAAGCGCACGTTCTCATTGCGCAGGCGCGAGCTGGGGCCCGCGCCGGACCAGCCCGGGAAGGGCCAGCCCGGAGCGAGAAGGGGAAGTGATGGCCCACCAGCGCCGGGCCCGCTGGGAACTGTAGTTTTCGCTAAGAAGCACGCGTCTGGTTTTGGGTGTCATGGCTTGGCAGATTTACCAAGGCAGGCAAATGGCATTACACAATGAGTATTTATGCTTCCTGTCTCCACCAAAAGGAAGTTCAGTGCTATGCTAAAAGTTTAACAAAGAGCTCCATAGAGAAACCCAAATCTCAGAACAAAAAGCAAACTTCCACTTGGTTTAAAGTGGTGGCACTTTATAATTTCTCATGACCAGTTTGTCAGTACGGTATTTTAGTCCTTTTCCAAAATAGGGCCTTAAAATAACGGAACTTTTTCTAGATTAAAAAAATGTAGCAATACAATGCAAAGTGTCACATTTACACACACTATAAGCCACTACCCTTTAAAGAAAAAGTTGCCAGAAGATAAATCCAGTACTTACAGACTTAAAGGAACTCTGGTATTACTTTAAATGACAGAACAACAACAACAAAAATGTTTCCAACAATTAAATCGTCAAATGCAGCAGATGAGAAAGGTATGCTCTGCTACCAAAAAGGAAGATGAGAAATGCTCAGTACTGTTTTGTGGCTTACCAGAACCAATATCCGGTGGTATGTGTCACTTCTGTTAGTCAAAAAACAGCCTGATAGTTTATCCTCCCACAAAGTTACTCCAACACCAGCTCCTACAGCATCTACACCTAAATTTCCGTGAGTTCCAATCTGTACCCTTAAAATCACACTCAATCATAGTCATGGTTCTTAAATACCAAAAGAAAGTTACAGGGTCAAATTACACAAAGAATTTTTTTTAATGTATACATAGCTGTATATACCTCCGAAAGAGATCCTAGTGTTGTCTTTTTAATTTACAATCCCAGGAGGCGGAGAGGTGGGTTATTTTTTTTTTTAATGTATACACACATATCTCTGCATACATAGTAATTCCACAAAATACAGCAAAAGGTGTTAAACACAATTCTAAAACCAATAGATGGCGAACTAGAGCCCTAATCTGAGGATTCTGAAATCTAAATGAGCAAATGAAAAATACCAAATAAGGCATAGCCCTCTGCAGTGTATACTTAAATATTATGTTCAAGATACCCACCACAAAATCATATTACTGTTGCTTCCATTCTAAAAACTCAAGTATCAGATTTAATTAGGCCTCCAAATAACCAAGCTTATAAAATAGATTCTTTTTGATGATTAACAAAAAAGTGGGAAATGCTAATTTGTAAACATGCATTTTGGGTAAAAATAAATTCCCACTTTCCCCTTCTCTCATTGCTTAGCCCAAGAGTAAGCCTGTTTAAAGGTTTATGGCACTTAAGTCAGTCAGTTTTTTTACATTTTCTCAAATCAGATGTCTTTCCGCTCAGACACCAATTTTTACAAATAGGGAAATTCAAAGGCAAGCCACTACAGACAGAAAAATCTTAGATAAATATATATATTTTTTAATTTCCCCCCAAAACACAGTGGATGTCAAGACTGATTAAACACACACACATATTCTACTCATTTTTCAAATCATTCTTGAAATACTCATTGTGGTTGGCTCTCCTCCAATATCCACTCTATCTCAGTGAAATTAGTTTTAACCCATTCTCTTGGTTGGCAATGGGAAAGAAATGTAATCCTGGCCAATGGGACATGAGTGGAAGCCCACTGGAATACAGAATTGTGAGAAAAGCTGCTTCCATCCTAAAATGAGAGGAGGAAGACACAGCCCCTCTTCAGGTAATGCTGAACATGACACTTCAAACCACTCCAGTCACCTTACATCAAGCCTGAAGACGCCACCAACACCAAAGAGCGCAGAATGGAGAGTTGGCTAGAACCCTGGTTCTGGGTGAGAGCATTAAATGATTATATTGAACAATCCCGACATTTGCAAGACTACTGGACTTCCAGCTACATGAGACCAATGTAACAACAAACATATCACACCAATTTGCACTAGGTTGCCTATACCTAAAGTCAAAAACATAATTATAACTTTCTCATATTTTAGAGTATTTGTATTATAATACTTTATATTATATTTTACATAACTTCCCTCTTATATACAACTCCTTACCCATCCATTCTTTATCTATGTGTTATTTCTGCCGTGTAGAAAAGGACCATCCCTCCTCACCACCAATCCTTGTTTATTCCTCTCCTTCAATCCACCTCTAACTTATCTTCCCTTCAAGAAAACAGTAATAAAGGAATTCCCAGACTTCCCTGGTGGTCCAGTGGTTAAGAATCCACCCGCCAATACAGGGGACACAGGTTCAATCCCTGCTTTGCGGAAATTCCGTATGTCATCAAGCAACTAAGCACATGCACCACAACTACTGAAGCCCAAGTGCCCTAGAGCCTGTGCACCGCAAAAAGAGAAGCCACCGCGACAAGAAGCCCATGCGCCACACTGAAGAGCACCCCCCACGGGCCACAGTTAGAGAGCCCACGCACAGCAACGAAGGCCCAGCACAGCCAAAATTAAAATACACTGTTTTAAAATTCAGTATTTCAAATGGCAAACTAATGTCAAAGGACAAGGGATTATTTTGTTTTGTACTTAAAAAAAAAAAGCGGTTATTAAAATAATTCAGGAGGCAGTCCTTAACTAAAGCCTAAAATTTCTGTTATTTGCCATTGCATCCCAGGAACCTAGTCCAGATAATCAAAGAAATGAACATATCAAACTATTTAAAATATTAAAATTATATCATGAAAGAAACATCTTTAAACTGAAATTGGTGCATGCTCTCATGTTAATATTCAGCAAGCTAAATATTAAGTAGAAAGCCAGGTAAACTGAACCAAAACTGGGAAATTTTAAGAATTTTGGATATCAAAAGGAATTTGGAAGGCTATCTAATCTAGTTCAACCTCCAGATTTTATTATCAGAAAGCCAAGAAAAAATAGCAAGGAGACTGCCCAAAGCCAAAGCTGGAACACAGACTGGAAACCGTGTGTCAGCCTCCAATTCTCACTTTCCCCACCACATCACCTGCATTCCAGAATTATAGCTTCCCACCGGAAACATGCTACTCACCAACTGGCGAATAAGAAGTGCAAGCATGATGCAGGTAAACCTGAACAATGCTACCAGTTCAGTTTGACAAGTATCAAGATTTGGCCAAAGGTAAGTAAGAGAAAATCCTCACATTAATTACAACGACTATAGAGCTCAAAGATTGTTTTCATTAAATGAAGGTCTCAGCTAATCCAGAATATCATATACTCTTATGTACTCAGCCCAATAGCAACAAATTTGCAGTAAGATTAAGCAACTTAAGGCATTTGAAAAACCTGTCAGTGACAAAGTATTATAAGAATGCATGGTATTGCTTACTTTCAATCCCATCTAAAAACAAGATAATTTTCTTCCTCATAGTAAAGATACAGACTCTGGAATCTACACAAAGATATTATCTTACCATCTCACCACAGAAGTGATCCGATAACTCACTGAGAACAAATACTAATCATAGGCAGCCTCATGATTTAACCATTAGTAATGAGAACAGTGGCTTCCCTGGTGGCTCAGACAGTAAAGAGTCTGCCTACAGTGTGGGAGATGCAGGTTTGATCCCTGGGTCGATGCAGGGAAGATCCCCTGGAGAAGGAAATGGCAATCCACTCCAGTATTCTTGCCTGGAAAATTCCACGGATGGAGGAGCCCACCAGGTTACAGTCCATGGAGTTGGGAACAGTCCATGGAATGAGAACAGTAACTAAAGTTGCAGGTTAACCCTGAACACACTCCTAAATCAGGAAATAATTTATTGGGGGATATTGAGGAAGACAGTACTAAAATGCAAATGTATGCAACTGTATCACTTAAAAAAACAAGTCATGTTCTCCAAGGCCATCAGCTATGTTAAGACAACATCAAAGACGGATGGTTTTCTCCTCCGCAGTACCAGATTTCAAAGTGGCTACACAAACACCGATTTCTAATACATGCAGTCTAACCAGAACTTTACAAGAATATTTTAATAAAGTTTCTCAAGGAGTTAAACAAATTTTAAAAATTACTGATTAAATAAACTGATTAGTTAGGTAAATTTTACTTAATTCTAATTACTTGAACTTCAGGAGAGAACATTCTTAAATTCCCAAAGAATTAACCAAAGAAGTTTGTTGACCAAACATTAACAAAAGGAGTATTTTAACATACTAATTCTGCACATGAGCCAACATCAAATGAAGCAATTTGCCTAGAACCTAACACATTGTATCACATAATAAATGTCAGAACGTGCCCCAAAGTTACCAAGAGATTGCCTGGCTTCTTTTCCAAATGATTCATAAAGGTAAACATGCAGAACTTAAAAGGCAGCTGTGAGCAGCCAAGTTGTGGAGGGCCTGATACAAAGTCAGAAGGAGAAAAAAAATATTCAAAGAGAAAAGGGGCAACATATGTACAAGGCAAAAGACATTTTAAAAAAAAGTTTAAGTGAGTTGCTGAGTCTAAAGTTAGATGCAACTTCTGGAGTCCTGCTCTGCTGGCGCAGCAAACCTAGGGATTACGGAAACAGCACACCACACCTGTTCCCTCCAATAAAGAGGCACACCATTCTTGGAAAGAAACATTACTTTTTAATTCACTGATTCCTGGATGCCTGAACTGGGTTCTCAGGGACACTGCGGAGCCTACAGCTCTGGACTAGGAAGTAACTGAAGCCACTCAATAGGCAGGAGACATTGCTGGAGTGGTGATTTAATCAAAGACTGTAGTAAAATCAGATATATTCTTGTTAAAATAAACACAATTATATTTATAGAGTGAAATTCTCATTTTTTCAAGACAGAGAATGAGTCCTTCAGAGAGATGCCCTTTTTGTGACAAGCTGCTCTGGACAACCCCAGACCTTGAGAGTATTTTAGGAGAAGCACTGCTTTAGATCATTTATAGATAAATATGAATACCTGAATACAGTCCCCTTATACAGATGATGAAACCTGAAAACATCTAATGTAAAAACTGTTGTGGGTACAAAATTATAAATGAGACCATAAACTACTGAGAGAACATGACTGGAATTCAGGAAATGCTAAAGTCCCGGTTTTATCTCTGTCACTCATTTACTAAGAAATCATATATAATTTTCTTAACAGCAAACTTTTTCATTTCTGAATCAGACAAAAAGAACAAAATACTCAGTATTTTCAGCCACACTCCAAATTAATTCTCACAATCAAATTTAGAAACATTTATCTAACAAAATTTGTCTCAAATGATCTAGCTCTAACTTGAACCAGTAGAACAAAAAAATAAAATAACCTAACGAAACTATATCTTTTGTGGCACAAAGAAGAAAAAAATCCAGGACTTCCCTGGTGGCCCAGTGGATAACAGTTTGTGTTCCCAATGCAGGAGGCCTGGTTTCCAGCCCTGGTCATGGTACTAGATTCCATATGTCGTGACTAAAGATCAATGACCTGGCTCACTGCACTAAAACCCAGTGCAGCCAAATAAATAATTTTTTTTTTTTAAGAAGAAAAAAATCCTTCTGTGTAGAGGAGGGAAAAAGCTACTCACACGCCCTAGAATCTCTATGGCAACAATATCAAAATGTGATCTTGCTGGTAACATTTAGGCTAGGGCATTCAATTTTTATAACATGACAACAGTAACAGTTATATTCCTGCCCTGAATAACTTTCTTTGATTTTCAATAAAACTAGATATCCCCTTAAAGTCTTATTACTAATTACCAATCATTCATAAACATTTACTGAGTGTCTACTGGATGCTAAACACTGTAATACCTCTGGAAAAAAATACTAAGTCACCATCATAAGCTATGTGGTGGCCAAAAAGAAAAACAACCCTTCTATTCATTGATATTTTAAATAGTTAATAATTCAAAGCAAAGAAGTAGTAAGAGATCAACAAAATTTTAGTGCTTTATGCTTTCCATTCAACTCTCTTCTGGCTCTTTTGGGAAGCTTGTATAGACTCATCCAAGAAGGCTAAAATTAGGTGTTCTTTATGGCATAACTAGAATGAGGTAACAAAACAAGTACTCCAAAACAAAACTAAGAGAAGAGGTTAAGGGAACCAAGTAGGAGACAAAGATTTAAAGTGACAGACTTGCAATCTCTACCCTAAATATCTCAAGACAGGAAAAAGGTCAAGAAAAATGAAAAATTGTGATCTAGTCCAATTATAGTTAATTGTACATCTCCCTTTCATTCTCAAATATTTGGAATGCCCTATGGGAAGGCTTCTACGTATCTTGTAATTGCCACAAATAACTCATCATTTCTTAAACATTAGTGAGTATTATTATCTTCATTTAGTAATGAGGGAATTAGAATTTACTGTTGCTAAATGAATGTGCAAAATTAAGCCAAAACTGGACTTGTCTGGTGGTCCAGTAGTTAAAAATTCACCTGCCAATGAAGAAGACACAGGTTTGATCCCTGGTCCAGGAAGATTCCACATGCTGTGAAGCAACTAAGCCCATGAGCCATGCTACCGAAGCCCTTGCTTCCCAGTGCTCATGTTCCACAAGAGAAGCCACTCTCAATGAGAAGCCCAGAGCATAGCACCTAGAGAGTTGTTAAGACTAGAGAAAGTCCTCCCACAGCAATGAAGACCCATGTGAAAGTCAAAGTGAAAAGTCGCTCAGTCGTGTTCAACTCTTTGTGACTCCATGGACTATATATTCCACAGAATTTTCCAGGCCAGAATACTGGAGTGGGTAGCCTTTCCCTTCTCCAGGGGATCATTCCAACCCAGGAATCAAACCCAGGTCTCCCACACTACAGGAGGATTTTTTACCAGCTGAGCCACAAGGGAAGCCCAAGAATACTGGAATGGGTAGCCTAACCCTTCCCCAGGGGATCTTCCCGACCCAGGAATTGAACCGGGGCCTCCTGCATTGCAGGTGGATTCTTCACCAATTAAGCTACCAGGGAAGCCCCAGCAAAGACCCAGCACAGTCAAAATTTTAAAAATAAATAATTTTTTTAATTAAGGCAAAATTATTTCAAGATAAAGTCAAAACACATCTCAACTAGTTTAATATGGCGGTTATTATTACCCTGACACCAAAACCAGACAAAGATATCATTAAAAAAAAAACAAAAAACTATAGACCAATATCGTTTATGGACATAGATATAAATAAAACTCCTCAACAAAACACTAGCAAATGAATCCAGCAACATATAAAAAGTACTGTACACCTTTGCTAAGTGTGATTAATTCTAGGAATTCAAGATTGGTTTACTATCTGAAAATGAATATACTACAAAATCCAACACTCTTTCATGATAAAAACACACAGGAATTGAAGGAAACTTTCTTAACCTGAAAAAGTTATCTATGAAAAACCCACAGCCAATATCATATTTAATGGAGAAAGACTGAATATTTTCTCCCTAAAGTCAGGAACAAAACAAGGAATATCCGTTCTCACCACTTCTATTCAATATTGTACTAGAAATTCTAGCCAGGGCAATTAGGCAAGAAAAAGAAATTAGAAACTTTCGGGTTACAAAGAAAGAAGTAAAATACTTCTATCCATATATGACATAATCTTGTTTACAAAAAACCCCACAAATAAACTATTAGAGTTAAAAAACATATCCATCAATGTTACAGAATTCAAGATCACTATACAAATAAATATCAATTATATTTTGATACAATAGCAACAAACAATCTGAAATGAAATTAAGAAAACTCCATGTATAAAAGCATCAAAAAATATTTAGAAATAAATTTAACAGAAAAAGTATAAAACTTAAAATCTGAAAACTATAAAAATTATCTCAAGAAGTTAAGGAAGTACTAATTAAGTGGAAAGACATCCCATGTTCAGGGACCAGAAGATGTACCCTTGTTAAGATGACAATACTCCCTAAATTGATCTACAAATTCAATTCAATTCCAGAATATCTAAAACAATCTTGAAAAGGAAGAATAAAGTTGAAGGACTCACACTTCCTGATTTCAAAACCTAATTCAAAGCTATAGAAATCAAAACAGTGTGGTACTGGCATACGAACAGACATATAAATTAATGGAATGTAAACCAGAAATAAACCTTCACACTTACAGTCAACTATTTTTGACATGGGTGACAAAGCAATTCAGTGAGAGGCAGGGGAGGTAGAAGTTGAGGTTGGAGAGTCTTCTTAACAAAAGGTCCTGGGGCAACTGGATATTCACATGCAGAAGTTGGATCCTTATTTCACACAATACACAAAAATTAACTCAAAATGAATCACAGACTTAAATGTAAGAGTTAAAACCATAAAATTCCTAGGAAAAAGAAAAAGAGTGAATTTTCATTCTCTTGAGTTACACAATGATTTTTAGACATGGCACCAAAAGCACAAATGACAATAAAAAATAGATGGACTGAACTTCCTCAAAATTGTAAAATTTTGTGCATTAAAGGATCCCATCAAGAAAGTGAAAACAAACCATAAATGAAAGAAAATATTTGAAATTCATATGTGACAAGGAACTTGTATCCAGAATATATAAAGAACTCCTAGAATTCAACAATAAAAGACAATCCAGTTTAAAAATGGCGAAGACTATAATGGAAACAGACATTTCTCCAAAGATACACAAATGGCTAATAAGCCATCTGTGTAAAGACCTTATCATCATTTGCTATCAAAACCACAATGAGATACCACTTCACACCCACTAGCATGACTATAATCAAAATGACAGACAATTACAAGTATTGAGAAAAATCTGGAGAAACCAGAGCCCTCACACACTGCTGGTAGAAATGTAAAACGGTATAGCTGCTTTGGAAAATAATTTGGCTCTTCAAAAAGTTAAAGTTACCATATAACCTAGCAATTCTATTCCTAGGTATATTTCCAAGAGAACGGAAAAGAAGTGTCTAAACAAAAACTTGTACAAGAGGACCTTCCTGGTGGTCCAGTGGTTAAGAATTCACTTGCCAGTGCAGGAGATGCGGGTTCAATCCCTGGTCTAGGAAGATCCCACATGCTGTGGAGCAACTAAGCTGGTGGCTCCACATGCCACAGGGCAATCAGGTTCTGTGTGCTACAGCTGTTGAGCCTGCTCGCCACAACTACCGAAGCCTGCACACTCTAGAGCCCACAAGCCAAAACTACTGAAGCCCTCCAGCCCTAGAGCCAGTGCTCCACAAAAAGAGAAGCCAGCACAATGAGAAGCCCACATCCTACCCCTGGAGAATAGACCCTGCTCACTGCAACTGGAGAGCAGCAACGAAGACGCAGCAACAAAGCAGCAGGGCACTCACAGCAACAAAGACCCATCACAGCCAAAAATAAACAAACATTTTTAAACTCATACAAGAATGGCTACAGCAGCATTATTAATAATAGCCTATTATTACGATGTAAACAATTGAAACGTCTATCACCTAATCACTGGATAAGCAAAATGGGGTATTATCCATATAATGGAATATTATTCAGCCATAAAAGGAATGAAGTGCTGATAGATAACACAAACGAACCTTGAAAACCTGCTAAGTGAAAGAAGCTAGTCACAAAAGAGCCCGTACTGTTTGATTCCATTTGTATGGTATGTCCAGCATAGGCAAATCATAGAGACAGAAAGCAGATTAGTGGCTGCCAGGGGCTAAGGGACAA
This sequence comes from Capricornis sumatraensis, assembly GCF_032405125.1. Taxonomy (NCBI): domain Eukaryota; kingdom Metazoa; phylum Chordata; class Mammalia; order Artiodactyla; family Bovidae; genus Capricornis; species Capricornis sumatraensis. Next base: position 96,285,218 of record NC_091076.1, read on the forward strand.
AGGGAAACAGAAACTACTAAGAGACACAGGGTTTCTTTCCGGGTGTTCCAAAATTAGTTTGTGGTGATGGATGCACAACTCTGTGAGCACACTAAAAAAAATTATATATTTTTAAACAGGTACATTTTATGATATGTGAAATGAATAATCAGTAAAGCTGTTTTTAAAAAAAAAATGAAGCCAAAATAACAATTTCTAAACAGTTTTGATGTGCACACACACACACAAAATATATATATATACATATGTTAAACTACTTGTAAAAACATCAGGAGAAGATGACAAGCCATAATTTTGCCATTTATTTCCCCTTGAGAGATTACCTCAGAGGACTAATATGCCTTCATGTTAGATCTGCAACCTTATTGCCAACAGTATATATAAGCAAAAGTTAGGTTCTCATCAAACTCAAGTTATTCTAAAATATTCTATGTAAGAGTGAAATGAGGAAGATACAACAGGTCATAGATAAAAATCAGTCATCTATAGGAATGATACAAACTAGGACATCAGTATGAAGAGTTTAAGAATACAAAATCCTATTCCTGGAAGGGTTATCTTCAGTGAGATAGGATTGGAATGTACTATTATTTCAAAAGCTTAAACAAAAGTAGCAGTATTATACTCTGCTCAAAGAATATTATAACAGATGGTTGGCGAGGCTTCTGTAAAAGGGTAGTTCAAAGAGAAAAGTCTTGGCATTGTCATCCCCAGTTCTACCCAGAGTATAAAGTAAAACACAAACACAGGATCTGAGAGGAAGAGTATGTGCTGAACAGGAAAAAAAATGCTGATCAGGCTACGCATTCCAAGCCAGATTGATCATTTTATTTTTGCCCCTATAAATCAATTTTTTTGTTTGTATATGGTCCAATATATTACAGATGTGATTAGAGGAGTCTATCCCCTCACAATCAACAGACTTGTATAATTATTGCTAGACTGGGATTCAACTTTTAGTTCTAACACCACATAGCTATGTAACTTTGGACAAGTGACTTCACTGCTCTCAGTTGCCTCATGTAGTAAACAAGAGAGGGGCTTCTCTGGCGGCTCAGTGGTTAAGAATCCGCTGCCAGTGCAGGAGATGTGGGTGTGATCCCTGATCCAGGAAGATCCCACATGCTGTGGAGCAACTAAGCCTGTGTGCCACAACTATTGAGCCTGTGCTCTAGAGGCTGGAGCATGACCACTGAGTCGACGTGCCACAACTACTGAGGCCTGTGCACTCTGAGCCTGTCCTCCCCAACAAAAGAAGTCACGGCAATGGGAAGACTGAGCACCGCAACCAGAGTAGCCTGTGCTCTCCACAATGAGAGAAAACCCATGCACAGCAACAAACACCAAGTGCAGCTAAAAATAAGTAAATGCATAAAGCAAATGTTTAACGCAAAGCACAGAGATGGACTGTAAAAATACTTGACTGTAAGAAAGCAAAGAAGTCAGATGTTCAACCAAAACGTTTAAATCCTTAAGTAGCATGGGGGGAAGAAGGGAGGGAGGTGGGGAGAGAGGAGGAGAATAACTATGCTCAAAACAGACAACAAAAAATGAGGAAAAGCAACGAAATATCATAAACTGTAGCTGATCAGGAGCACTAAAGCCTATGTAGGCAAAAAAATTAAAATCTTGCAAGAAAATGCAAAGCCACAGAGCGGTGGTTTAAATATATAAAAAGCCAGATGCTGAATAAAGACTGATGGAACACTTGATAAATGGTATAAACAGTGACAACAGCAAGACAGCTGACAGACCTAACTGTAATTAGTTTCAACACCTACTGAGGAAGATATGAGGAAGAAATCTATTTCTAAATTACTCTTTAAAGTCCAAAAATCACTTTCAAATGATGAATCAAATTCATCATTAAACGAACAAGATGCTTCCAAACTAATATATCAGATGTTAGGTAGTCACGGAACCCCAAAGTATTCTCTGCATTTTAGAAGTATTCTCTGAGGACTTCCCGGGAGGTCTAACAATTAAGACTGCCTTGCAGTCTTCCCTAGCGGTACAGTGAATTAGAATCCGCTTGTCCATGCAGGGGACATGGGTTTGATCCCTGGTCCGGGAAGATTCCACATGCCTGGGAGCAACTAAGCCCATACACCACATCTATGGAGCCTGGGTACTGCAACTACTGAAGCCCAAGCACTCTAGAGCCTGTGTTGTGCAACAAGAGAAGCCACCGCAGTGAGAAGCTGCAACAAAGAGTAACCCCTACCTGCCACAACTAGAGAAAGCCCACACGCACAACAAAAAACCAGCACAACCAAAAATAAATTTTAAAACAATAAAAAAATAAAGAAAGAAAAGAATCCACCTTGCAATGCAGGGGATGTGGGTTCAATCTCTTCCCTGGTTGGGGAACTAAGATCCCACACGCTATGGGGCAACTAAGCCTGCACGCCACGAAAACTGACCCCGAGCTCCACAGTTAGAAAAGCCAAATAAATAAAGTATGTATAGATACACAGATATAGATAGATATAACTCCCATCTACTCAACAGAAGGGCTCTTGCTGTAAGCTTCAATTCGGTCAAACTGGCAAATCTCTACTAGAGGATGAGATCAGAAGACATATCAGCATAAATAACCTTCTGAGGAAAAGACAAACATGGCTTCTGATAGATGAAATCACACCACACCAGTCAATCCAAATTCTCTGAGGAGAAAGTATTGAATGTAATTTATTTAGGCTTTTACAAGTCTTGGTAAGATTCTAAATAAAAAGCTGTTTTTAAAAAGCCTGAGTGACCACAGTCGAGAATATTTACCATAGAAGGAGCATGATTTATGAGACTGCCACACCACCTACTACACTAAGGAGGCCCATCTAGATGGGGTGAGACACAGAAATTATGGGTGGATCGATGCTGAGGTACTTCCCCATATGAAGTACAAGCACTGATCTTAGGTAATGTTTTCAAAAGGCTATATTTAACATTTTCATAAATTATATGAAAGATACACAGAGAATTCCCATTTTGCAGATGGAGTGATGAGCTTCCTGATAGTGAAATACTACAATAAATTGGAAAAATAAGGGAACTGAGAGATGGAAAGGATTTGTGTTATCAAATGAGAAACATCTGCAAAAACAAAGATTTATTTTTAGTTGAGAGAATACTCTGCAAGCATGAAAGCTGTCTAAATATCTATCTGCAGGGCTTTCCAGCAGAAGAGAAACTAGAGGTGCTCCAGGCAGTTCCTGTGTAGACAGAATTAGGCCCAGAGCGGAAACTGCAGAGGGACACATTTCAGCTAACATAATGACAAGCTTTCTAAGCTCCAGACTAGAACCAACTGGAAGGGTGAGTCTTACTCTGAATTACCTCTAAGAGCCCTCTGAGATACAAGCAGCTAAAATACTACCGGCAGGAAAATGGCAGGTATTAACAGTGCAGCATGAAAAAGTGAAAAGTAAAGCATTTACAGGAAAAAAAACTAAGTTGTACCTAAAGGATGCATGGCTTCCAGTCAAAAAAGAAATCTTAGAATAATTACAGAATGTTGCCTAAAGACAATGGGATTTCTGCATGCAAAGGGGGGTGGGACTGTAAATTCTATTGGCAACAAGGAAAAGACTGTGAATAGAACATATTTTCCTATCCTAATAAATCATAATTAAGCTATATCTGAAATGTAATTCTGATTGGTTACCATAAATCTAGAAAAACAAAGCAATGCTGACATCTTTGTCAGAGAAGTGTACATAAATGGAATGACTAAGAGACTGAAAGAGATTTCACTGCAGATTACATTTTAAAATCAATCATCTTCAGCTGAAAAACATGAAATGAAAGCCAAGGGGCACTATGATCAAAAATCAAATAGTGTACCAATATTAAATACTAATTTATTCACCAAATCTTGGTACCATATATTAGGCTTTTAAACTTGAAAAGGTAGATCATTTTTTTTTCCCCACAAAAGATGAAAAGAAAGTTATGGAATGCTTTATCACCAAGTGGTATTTAGGGATAAGAATATTCAAGAAGTATGTAAGTTCAGTTATATTAAGTCCCTTCTGAGGTCCTACCAGATAGAAATGACATGTGAGGCCTTAAATTTCTGAGGTTAACATTTTCTTTTTATTTTAAACATTATGATGTTTCAAATGCACACAAAAATAGAGTAGTTTAATGAACTCCATATATCCATCACCCAATGAGGTTAACATCTTCTAAGATAACTGCCTCAGCTCAAAACATCCCCTGGTGCCAACTAAGACATGACAATTGGCTGACAGCCCCTAAGAGACTCAGTAAGGCTTGCTGGTATAGTCCTTTTATTCTTTAACCTGTATGTGTACAGCTGACCCTGAACAACACAGGTTTGAACTGGTCCACTTACACTCGGATTTTTCCCAGTCAGGACTTACTACACAATGCTCAGCTGAATCCCTGGATGTAGAGCTGCAGATACAGAGGATCCACTCTAAAATTATACGTGTCTTTTCTATTGCACGGAGGTCAGCACCCCTAACTCTGCACGGTTCCATGTGGGTAATATATGCATATACATTATCTTTTATATGTTTAGAATCTGCCTTATATCTCTCTATATACTGAATTTTTCATTTATCATATACTCAACGTTCTTGCCTGGAAAATCCCATGGACAGAGGCGTTTGGCAGGCTACAGTCCAGGGGGGTTGCAGAAGAGTCGGACACGACTGAGCGACTGAGCACATACACAACACACACAACATTCTAAGGTACTGAAAGTTCTTTTAAAACACTGTTTAATGGCTGTATAACAACTCACCCTTAAATAGGCCATAATTTACCCATTAATCTCACTGCCCATTCAAGTTTATCCCCTATTCTTACTTGTATAAATAATGCTACAATGAATATCTTTGTTCACAAATTTTTCTATCTCTATTATTCCCCTCTTAACAGAAATTCCCAGAAGTAGAATTAGTGAATTAAAGGACAGTTTAAGGGGTTTTGATATGTATTGGCAAAATATCTCCCAGAAAACTTGGGCCCAATGCACTTTCATTAGTAGGTTTAGAGACCACCGCCTTACTATTTGATAGGTTAAAAAAAGTAGTATATTATTTTAATCTGAATTCCCTTGATTATGCATCAGAATAAAAATGTTTCTTATATGCTTCTTGGTCATTTGTATTTCTTCTTTGTGAACTCTAATCATGATCTTTGTCAGAAAGGCTTTTTTACTTTCTTTGGGCCTTAATGAAACTGAAAACCAGCTTAGATGGAGCCGCATATCAGTGGCTTCAGCTCCCTCTCCTGGCCAAAAAATTACTACCAGGATCCGGTTATTGTTATTCAGTCGCCCAGTCATGTTCAACTGCGACCCCATGGATTGCAGCTTACCATGATCCGGACCTAGATTTAAATACCTGTGTGTATGTGCTCAGTCGCTAAGTCATGTCCAACTCTTCTTCGACTGCACGGACTGTAGCCCATCAGGTTCCTCTGTCTATTAAAAGCTTGCCATTTCCTAGGTTGTTGCTACAAACACAATTTATACAGGGTAATAAAAGATAAAACATTATGTGTCTAAACCCATACCTAACAGAGATGTGATGGAAAAGGAGAAAGGGAACACCTGATCACTTATATTTAATAATTAACGTCACCAAAAATGTTTAAATTATAATCAGGTCACTGCTAAGTTACTTACTGGATGGAACATTACAACCCTAAAACTCATTTCTCTATACTTTATTTTTTCTTTTTAATGGCCACACTGCGTAGGCACTTAAGGGATCTTCATTCCCTGACCATGGATTGAACCTGGGGCCATAGCAGTGAAAGCATCAAGTCCTAACCCCTGGACTGCCAAAGAAGTCCCTATAACTTTATTCTAATAATGTAAAACATTCTAGTTGCCAGATGACACTGGGCTGTCAGCACAGTGGTTATCTTCTCTTTTTTAAAATCAAAAATAAGAAAACAGAAACACCTACATGCCCTTCATCATTTAATGAAGGATTAAAAAAAAAAAAAACCCTCTTTGTAATCCTTATTCCAAAGCTACAAAACTGCTCACACTAAACAGATTGGGTCCTACAGTTCCAAACGGTAAGGCCAGGATTCGCAAATGGATGCAGCTAACTCAGCTTCTCCACTGATAACCTCCAAGATGCAATTCACAGGTTGGGCAGTGCAGTGCTCAGACGATTCATTCATGCAACGCGTATCTACTAAGTGCCATCACTTTGCCAGCAGTGACGATGACAGACAGGACACAGCCCCTCCTCTCAGAGAACTGGGAAACTAGCTGTCTGCAGAAGGCAAAGCCTGGGTACCGTCTGTCAGTTACTGCTGTTACTACACCTCCCCGCTATTAAAGAATTAGGAAGAATATGTTTCTAGAACAGGGTAGCACTTTAAAAGGTGGTCATTTTAAACAGTGGCAGCTGTTTGTGTGAAGATTTAGAGGCAAAAGAACAAGGTGTCCAGAAGGAATCGCAAGCAGTTGAGTGATATTGAGTGCAGAGCTCAGGAAGGAGTAGAGGAGACGACCTGGGCCAAGGGCCTGGGTGCTTGGTTTGAACTCCACCTCGAAAGCCAAGTAAGCAATGGGGAGGAGACATACGGTCCTATAAAGAGACCATTTAGCTCTGGGGAAAATCCACTTGCAAATCATAGGTATATGGATGTGAGACTCATACAGTGTGAGACATAAACTTAACCTAAGTTTCCCTCAGGAACTACATAGGCTAAGAGGAGAGAAGGCCAAGACAAAGCAAACACTGACTGAAAGAGACAAATGTCTGCACAGCAACTGAGAAGGAACAGCCAGAGGCAACAGCGATGACAGAATGAGCCAGCACGCAGACCATTTGTACTTCACTGGGTCAGGCACTCACCTACATGCTTTTCATGTATTAATTCATTTCCTCTTCATGACAGTCCTGGAAGGTTAAGTGCCATCATTTTTACTATTTTCCCATTTTTCAGATGAGGTAGCTGAGGCACGGAGAGAGGCACAAAGTACGTGCAGAGCTGAAATCTGAATCTAAAGGACTCACTCCAGAGACCATGTTCTGTATCACGGCTCTACAATGCCTTTCAAAAAACAAGAAGCAGGAGGGACCACCACCACCATAGCCAGGGAGAACAATGGTCCATGGCATCAAAACCCACAAGGAGGCCTCAGAAAATCAGGACAGAAAGGGATGCCTCTGTAAGGGCAGGTGCAGTGGAGCACACTGGAAGAAGCTAGACAAATGCTTCACTGGCAAAGGGACCAGCAACTGCAGTTGAAGAGCTCCGTGTTTGTAAAGAGTGAGAGACTTGAGTGTGTTTAGAAGCTGATGGACAAGAGCCAACAGGGGATGGGAGGGTAAAAATAGGTTGGGAAAAGGGACAAACGACAGACAGAGGTCTCTATGAGGAGGAAAAAATAGCTCAAGAGACCAGAGAGGTGGCCTAGTATGAGAAGAAACAAAGACAGAGGTAGGGTGGGCCCAAGAAGGGTCTCTTCCCCACAGGCTCTGTGGAAAAAGGTTTTCTCTGTAAGCAAGGGAGCTGCCTAACTTCTGAAGAACCCTCCACAATAAGATGCTTTTAGAATTGTAGCATTATATGCGTTGATTCTTTTACTCCTGTTTCCACTCTTATCCAGCTGTCTCATTAAACTATGATCTGGGTGGCAAACAGGTCACAAGATGATTTCGAAGCAAGAAAAAAATCTAGCAAAAACTAAAATCACTAGATTGTTCAGAACCAAAATATAATTATTTAAAAAGATAGTATTTTTCTATTTCTTCAAGTCAAGTATGTAAATATATTCTCTGAGCTTCCAGAACTTACGATGGCTACCCTCTTTGTCCTCAATGCCCAGAGCTGCTCTCCTGCTCACGACTTGACTTCTCTCCCCAGCTCTGCCTCGGCATGGTCAGCACCCTCTCTGGCCTAGTCAAATGGCCCTTCCTCCCCCAGTCCAAACAATTACCCAACACGTCCTCTCAGGACAGGTAGACAGGAGAAGGAATTGGGGAACTAGCCTCTGACGACAATTAACAGAGCAATTCCATAGCACGTATTTATCAAAAGTAGTCCCAGACCACCGTAAAAAGCTGAGGAAAAAGTAATGGACTCTTCCTCTCCATAAAATGCACACAAGCAAAATCACACAATTGCATTAGATGCTCAAAAAGCTGTCACTTTTCACGTATTTTATTCATAGAATACTTAGTTGGATAAATACTGGAGCAAGATGGCTCACTCTAGCCATCATCAAAGGTCTATTCACCTTCCCTGGCAAATAATTTATACAAGTTTAGTTTGCTGATATCCTAACCTCCCAGAGAAAGAAGGCATTAAAATAGAGGGGAGAGCTGCTGGAGGCTGGAGCAAGGCCAGTAACAGCCAGATACTAAGGTAGGCGATCAAGAAAGTAGATTAATCAGACAAAAGAGTATGAAGACTGGCCCAAGAGTATGAAATATATGCACACACTACTCCATGAATACAGTTTACCTTAAAACCTGCAAAGACACATTATATCTCAGCACAGTACAGTTAGGATGTACATAGGGAAAATCTTCTGTAATTCTGAATTATTATTTAAAATAAAATTCTGTACAGGGTGCTTTCTTAAGGAGGCAGAAAAGCATGTAATGTCTATTAGAAAAATTTTCAAAACTTTCACAGTATTAATATGAGTTTCATGAGAGGAAACCATCAAACAAAAGGGTGTAACTGGCCTGCAGAGAAAGATTTTGAAACAAAATAGTAGCCAGACCATCATGTGTCTATACGCTGTGTCACAAAGGTTGAACTTTACCCTCAAGACAAACAGGAGGGGAATGGAAGCAGAGGGCGGGCCATATCAACTGGGCCACAGGAGGAACTTCCTCAAGGTCCTGCTCTCTCTGGAATGACCCATACTGTCCATTCCCAAAAGAAGTCAAATGTTGGAGGATAACCATGCCTGTTTCTTCAAATATGGCATCTGACTGAAGATAAAACATCTCTCTATTTACACAGACAAGGAGGTGTTCATTTGAGACAGGTACCTGGGCCTAATTCTTACGTAGTAAGCAAACCCCAAGGTTTCATCAATTTCCACAAAGGACGAGACGTGCAGAGCAGACTTGACCTTAATCTTTCAAATCGGAATTTTACTGATAGCTAAACAAAAAGAATATTACCACCTTCTAAAGTGTCAATTTTATATAAATCTAAAGTCTCAACAACAAAAATCTAGATATTAAAGACAAATAAGATAAACAAGGTCCTACTCTATAGCACAGGGAACTATATATCCAATACCCTGCAATAAATATTAATTGAAAAAAACCTGAAAGTGATTCAGTTATATATCACTTTGCTATACACCAGAAACTAACAACCTTGTAAATAACTATACTTCAATAAAAATAAATAAAAGGACAAATATATGAGACACCTAAAGAAATAATCTACTTCTTTAAATCATGTGACCAATTTGCACCCAAATTTTCATTTCCTATGTATAAGTGTTGGAGGTCTGCTACCCTTGATGAATAACATTAGTCTATGGGGCTGTCAAGGCTAAAGGATGCTGTTATGAGTTGAATGGTGTTCCCCAACCCTCAAGAAGATATTCTGGACTCCTAACTCTGCGTACCTCAGAATGTGACCATAGTTGGAGAAAGAGTCTTTACAGAGATAACCAAGTTAAAATGAGGTGATTAGAATGTGCCCTAATCCAATATGACTGCTGTCCTTTTAAAAAGGAGAATTTTTGAACAAAAGAGGTACATACACATAGAGAACTTTGTGCAAAGACTGGAGTTATGTGGCTAAAAGCCAAAGATGTACCAGATGCTAGAGTAAAGGCCTGGAAGACATCCTGCCCAAGGGCCCTTGGATGGAGAATGCCCCTGCCCTCAGACTTCTAGCCTGCAGAGCTCAGAGACAATACACGTCTGTTGTTTAAGCCACTTACTTCGTGCCACTTTGTTATGGCAGCCCTAGCAAACAGATGTCATGAAGAAAATTAGTAGCTCATGTTTACTGAGCACATACCAAGTGTTACTCTAAGCACTTCGCATCAACAAACTCATTTAGTTGTTACAAAATCCACCCCAGGATCTAGATACTATAATTATACCCTTTTCACAGATGAAGACACCAGGTCTCTAAGAGGATAAAAAACTTGCCCAGCAGCAGACAGAGCCCCCAGTATGACCACTAGCTATAAGGAACTATGATTTATAGTCATTATTTTAATAGCAGCGGCAGTCACTAAGCCAAACACTATGTACTTCACAGATATAATATACACAACAATCGTCTGAAGTACATGTTCATTTTTGCTTCCAATACAAAGCAGAACCCTGAATCTCCAAGACATTTTCTTAAAATTTCTTAAAATTGCCCCACATCTCCCAACCAAGAATGTGACAGTGAATCTAACTGCCAACTTGAGGAAATAAACAATGAAAATCCTTTTTTACTAACGCTTTAAGTGCAAGTGAAAATTTTTAATGTCTGACCTTGCAATTCAATACTAGAAATCTAAATCTATAAATTCAAAATCCTTCAAGATCCCAGCAGAAAACAGGCCCTAGATTACAGTATCCCTTGTCTACACATCCCTTCAACTGTTCAAGCGCTGTCTGCTCTCTCATCTGTGATCCCTTGACTTTTCTCTAACTTCCAGACACAGGAGAAGAAAAGATGTAAGGACTGAGATACTGCTTTTTAAGTTGGTTTTTTTTTTTGATTTAATTAAATTTGTATTTAATTTTTAAATTTTGATACCAACATCAGAAAGTGTGAAAAAATAAAATACAGTGAGAAGTCTCCTTCCCGCTCTGTCCTCTACCTGCCCAGTGCCTAGACATCACAGGCAACCAACGTCACCACTTTCTTGATTACTCTTCTAAAGTGATTTTTTTATGCATTTACAACAAGCCAATATAAATTGTCTTTTCTCCCTTTTTTTTTCAAAAAAAACCACAAACCACACAATACATATCACACACACTGCTCTGCATCTTGCTTTTAGCAACTGTATAACTTGTAGATCTTTACATAGCCTTTTGAATCATTTTAATTGCATCCTTCTGTCAAGAATACTTTTTACTTGCATTCATTATAGTTCAGTCTAGTACACAAAGCACCAGCACACAAGGCTACCAGCAGTCCCTGAGAGGTACCTAAATGACTGATGGTGGACCCATGACACACCAAAGGCCTTGTGTCTCTTCGCTCCATCTCATCTTCACTTTTTTGTCCAATCCTCCTCCCTCCCTGCTCTTCCATTTCACCCATGCCCATGCCCTAACCCTGACAACTGGACCTGAAAACATCAAATATCACTGATACTGCTTAGTCATGCCTAGCACTGAAAAAGCTGCAGACCCCTGAGAGAAAGAGAATGGGATAAATAATTTCCACGGGAACTAATTAACAAGAGTGCCTTCAACTGATGAGTTTTTTGGGGAGTTAGATTTCCTTTATGTTATTTATGTTTCCTTTGGTGCTTTGGTTCTTAAAAAGGGAAAACATTAGCACTATTTTCTACCAGCCTGGGAACATAAATAAATACACACTGGGGTCTAACGTTTGAGTAATGCCTACAGAACTAGAGTTCATTTTGAAATAAAATAATCAGAAACAAAGTGTAGGAACTATAGAAAATTAATATTTTGGCTCCAAAGTATACATACATTTTAATTAACCCAGTTTTTACTTAAAAATAAGTAACTGCAACCTGAAAACACATCTCAGAAACATTTTAAAGCTATTCACAATGGAAAAAAAGAATAAAGTTCTCTCTCCCTTTTTTATTTTCCGTCCTGCAAATTCAGTGATATCCTGTTCTGCTCACCAAGAAAGTGCCTTTATCCCCCTGCCCAGCTTAAATACCACAGTTTTTAAGGTTTTTTTTTAAGTCATAAAAGGAGGAGGAAAATGTTAACAAATAAAATATTTGTTCAGACTCAGAAGAGGTCTTCAACTGATCAAAGGATTAAATTAAGGCAGTCACATAACTACATTCTTAAGTAGTTAACAGGTGGTAACTCAGTCTGGAGTACTGACTTCACTGTCTATTCCTATCATGCCAGAGACCTTTGGTGGAACTTCAAGGATTACTGTAGAACTTACCCAAGTTCCGAGACTTAGAGGTAAAATGTCATATGTAAAAAAGCAGGCCTCTGTATATCTAATCCATTTTTAGAACCAAAATGACTATGAAATAAAAATCTAATATACTGATCCCCAGTTCCTTGGGTTTCTAATTGTTCTTGAGCCGCTAAGTTGTGTCCAACTCTTTGCGACTTCAGGGACTATACATAGTCCACCAGGCTCTTCTTTTCATGGAATTTCCCAGTATTCTTATACTGGAGTGGGTTGCCATTTCCTTCTCCAGGGGATCTTCTTTACCCAGAGATGGAACCGGAGTCTCCTGCCTTGGCAGGCGGATTCTTTACCACTGAGCTACTAGTGAAGCCCAGGGAACTAGTACCTGTTGACATCCCCTGGTCTGCTTCCTAAAGATAACAGAGGCCACCGGATCCTGGCACTAAACACCCAATACCAAAGAGGAATATTCTTGTACAAGGTCCTCCAGTTCCTATGGGTTCAGGACTTCTGGCGGGGTTCCCCACGCAACGCCACCAACTCTACAGGGAGAATGGCTGGAAAAACTGAGTCCCTCTGACTTCCTTTACAGTAATATAGGAACTCCTCAGCCAACAATAGCAGCTGGAACATAAATGAAGATGCGAACTCAGTCTACATTTACCTAAAAATTTCCCGCAATCCAAGTGTTTAGTTTACACAGACTGCATTAATACCGGACGTATTCACTGCATTAATTTGGAATTCCACAGGGCAGGTTAACAGACAATAATCTAACTACATTAGTATTTAGCTCTGAAGAAAGTCACCTGTACCATCCAGTGAAGCTTGTGGGGGGCTTCCATTACTCCTTATCCTTCCCCATCCTTCCTCCCTCCCGTTTTCCTCCCTGCATGTATCTTAAGCTTTATCCTCTGTTTAGTCTTTCTTAATGGAGAGAGTTTCCTGGCCATTTAAGTACAAGAAACTGGAAGTAGCCAAGAGAAAGGAGAACAACCACATCATTGGGAGCTTTTTCATGTAAAGATCGTGTTCTCACACTGCCCCCAAAGAGGTTTATCTTGTGAGGTGAAATATGGCACAAAGTGCTACCTGTTGAGAAAAATAGTACAAATTTGCATGCAAAGGACTAGGGAATAGCAGGAAAACTCCCACAAAGCTACAGATATAAACAGGTCTTAGAATGTTCTAAACATCAATCAAGTTTCAGAGTAAATAAATGGCTAGTGACACATCTTCTGTAACACATGAATCAGCTACAGATTTGCAAGAGTGGGACACACCCTAACACCTATGATGATACTAAAGGACCTGTTTGAAAGTGGACCCAGCTGTCTGAATTGCCAGCCCATCCTACTGAGACTGGAACAGAATTTTACAACGGTGTGGGGTTGTCATAATTTAAAGCTAAAAAATAAACACATCATTATCATGAAAGTTAATTTGAGAACTTCATTAATATTTTAACACCAATAATAAGGACAGGAGGAATACAAAGGAGTAACCAATCAGTTCTAGGAGGCAAACACAAGGGAAAGAAATGTTAGGTAAGACGGTTGAAAAACTGCAAATTCAAAAACTAAAAAAACCTCAATTCTAAAAAATAATAATAATAAAACGAGACCTTTATAATTAAAAAAAAAACCACACACACATCTTACCTTAAGAGGCATCCAAGTAGCATTCATAGTGTCAGGAGTAGTTCAGGCAATAATACTCAGAAACGAGCAAGAATGGAGTCTAGTAATTCCCCAGCCACCAAGTATGAGAAGGTAGGAAAATTTTTTGTTTCAAAAAGGTATCTGAAAAAGAGAGGACTTTCATTTAGACTAAAAATAATCCAAAAATAAGCATATAGTTTAAACTATCAGGACAGATTTAAAGTACTATTTGCCTCACCATTTTTAAAAAATGTAGAAAATAACTGTTCCTTTTGGAGGACAAATGTGTGTGGTGTACGTTTCTCCATAGGTATGAAGAAATATATTTCTCCATAAAATTGGATTAAATGTGTAACACATATTTCAGATAATATAAAATTGCTTATTAGAATTATTTCTCAAATAGAAAAATGACTGTCCAGGGTTACTTCATAAACACTATTAAAAAGTGATTTTTTTATCTGATCACTAAAAAATGCCCTTGCCACATTTAGTTTTAATAAATTAAACCCTCTCTGATCATTTTGATTGTCCTAAATTTTCTTGAGTTTAAGTTGCAGAGCCCATTCTATGTGGAAAAATAATAGCCATTCTTGACTGAAGTGCTACAAATAAAAGACCCTTCTTTCCTAGAAATCTTTAATAACAGGCCAAACAATTTTGAGCCAAGTTTGTGTGGAGGTAGGAGGATGGATTAAATGACCTCTTGTAGGATTCGTGCTCCCGTCCTAGGCCTGAATGAAAATTCCAGCTTAACCAGTTACTGCTTCGCTTAAAATGGAGGCTTGCCCGATTAGGGACAAAATAACAGCACCCACCTCTGTAAAATAAATTTTTAAAAATTCAAAGCCTACAGTACCCTCATTTTTAAGAAAATTTAAAAAAAAAAAACCTCTGGAGTGGATTTGTTCTTGCTATGCGTTTGTCACTTCGGCGTCGAAGACTTGGCATCACTTTCCTTACGCTCGTCGGATTTTTTTTTTTTTTTTTGGTGGGAGGAGGGTTGGGGGGAGTTTGACTTCTGACCCAAGTCCGGGAAGGATTTAAGAGCCCCTCCATAATCCCCAACGCAAGAGCTAAGGGGCGAAGAGAAAGGGGAGAGCCCGAGTTCCCACCCCTCCCCCCACCCTAGACCCCAGTCCCAAACCGACCCCCCTGCCCGCAGTGAGGCGACTCCTTCTGCCCCAAACCCATTGTTAGGGAGGGGGCGTAAGGGAGAGGGGGCTCAGGGCAGGGCGCCGGCGGCCGTTGCTCCGCTCGCTTCTGGAAGGGGGCGGCCCGCGGGATGCAGCTTCCCTTCCTCTCCGCGTCGGTCCGTCCCACCTCGGCTCGGCCTGGCGCCCCGGGCTGTGCTCGGCGCCCCCGGCCCCGGGCCCGGCCCAGCCCGCCCCCCGAGTACCAGGCCCCCGACCCCTCTGCCCGCAGCCCGAGGCCCAGGCCTGCGGGTGGGCGCGGGGCGGGGGTCCCTATGCCCCACACACGCGTCCCCGCTCCCCCAGCCCAGTGGCTTCCAGGGCCCTCGGCGGCGCCCGCTCCCCGGGCCCGTCGGCCCCCCGCCTCCTGGCCGGGCCACCCCCTCGGGCTCCCGCCGTTGGGGCCGCCTCCCCTTCCCCACCATCACCCCTACCGACTCGTGCCCCCACCCCCCGGGGCCCCAGTGCCAACGGCGGCTCCCCCGGCCCCCGGACCTACCTGCACAGCTCAACCAAGCCTAGAAGTGGGGGCGGGGAATCTTCCGCCCTCCTCTATCTCTCATTGGCCCTTCCAGGGGACATATTTATCTCTATTGGTTGGCGGCGAATGTCCGTCAGAGTGGTGGGGCGGGACAGAAGGGGAGAGGGATGCTGGTGCCTTGGCGTCTCTGTCTCTGTGTATCTCGCTGTCTCTGTCTCGGAGCTTGGAAATGAGAGACATTTGGATGAGAGGACTGGAAATGGGCCTCAGGTGGCAGAAATAGAAACAGGGATCCTGGCAGAGCTTCCCGCAAGTCTGTCACTCCGAACCCCCTACCTAAGTCCCCTTTAGATCCTCTTCCCCATCACCCCCAACCCCGGCCCCTCACCCTTGTAGGTTCTTCATCCAGGAAGCGTTGTGAAGAAAACTCGAGGCCGGAAGGCCACAGAGGGAGATTTTATATATGTATATAAAATACACATATACAAATACTTATATAGAAAGTCAACCAGATATAAGGTCACAAGGGCCTGGAGAGGAAAGGACACACATCTGAGATATACCCAAAATAAAGAATAAAAAAATCTCTCTAAGAGCTGGTAACGTGGTTTCCTTCTGGGAGGGGAGTTGAGGGGATCAGGTGTGAGGAAGACTTACATTTCACTATATATCCTTTTGTATCTTTTGATTTTAAAGGTTTTGATTTTTTTCCTTTTTTTTTTTTTTTTAAATTACGTGGCTTAATTTTAAAATAACTATAAGGTGGCAAAACCAGGGGGACAGTTAAAATGGTGGTCCGGACAAAGAGGGACAGCTTGAAGACTTGGTGAGGAATTTTAGTTTTTAGTACGTTCATTTCCAGATAGCAGGGGTAAAACCAAGTAGAAGTGTTCAGGGAAAACTGCAGTTATGGAATTCAGGAGGGGGTGGATAATCTGGGGAGATGATAGAGTTCTTCACATAATATGGCAATCAGTGACATGCTAAAGGGTGAACTCCCCATAGAAACAGAAAAAGACATCCACAGTAAAGTCAGGCGGGTGAACAGAAACAGAAAGATGGTTGGTGAGATAAGAAAAACAAATAGTGAAGAGGTATGAAAGTTAAGGGAGGAAGGGTCTCTGGAAAAATAAAACAATAAAACTATGAGAACCTCACAGATGGTACGACTCATTTCAGGGACCCTCTTTAGCCTTATGCAATAAGAATGAGAGCTTGCTATACACCTGAAACTAACAACATTGTAAATCAACTATACTTCAATTTAAAAAAAATTTTTTAATTAAAAAACCAAGAGCGAAAGCCAAGAGAATACTAAAAAAGCAGAGTTCTTAACTTTTTCATACCATGTACCCTTCTAAGAATGTTTTTAAATACATAACAAATATACCCAGAAACTCAAAGGAACAAATTATATTAAAATACAATTTTCAGAATATTTTTAAAGTATAACATAGTGGTATATGTGCTTTATATTAAATCCATTAAATACTAAGATCTAGTGGCGAGCCTAAAGACCACCATAATTCTGAGGTAGTAAATGAGTAAAAATAATATTTCAAGAATCCACAAAAACCATCATAAGAAAACACCTGTGATTTCTACTGGTGACAAGATCACAGGTACTGATAACACTACTTGGTTTGTTATCTCCATTTATAGTTGAGGGAAATACTAATTTTCTGTTGGACTTTAGCAAAAATAAAGGTACATTACTTTTCCTTATCCAAGTTCATGGATTTCCTAATCTACGGATTTCAGGTTAAGAAACCCAATTTGAAAGAAATCATCCCCTCCACACACCCACACAGGGATGTGACCCTGCTTCCCTCTTCCCCACCTGTGTCTCTCTTACCCTTCCCCACTTGCTCCAAGCACCCTCTAGTTCCCAGTCCTGCCTGAAGATGTCTGACATCTAAGAATAGGGGTGGTGAGCGAGGGTTGCAGGAAAGATATACGTATACACTTTGCCTGTCTTCAAAAAAAGAGAGAGAGAAAGCTGTGAGGTATATTGCAGGTCGAAAAAGATGGGGAAAACAGCATCATTCATTACCAAGAGGAAAAACAAATTACAAAAAGAAAACATCTTTTTATCAATTAAGAATCTTTGAATTTACTAATATTGTTCAAGTCAACCCTAGAAAACATCTGCAATTCAATATCTATTCGATAATTCTGTAAAATGAGGCAAAAAACAATACCTACCTCCTAGGGGTTTCATGAGAATTAACTTAGTTAATACGTATAATGAATTGAAAATAGTGCCTGACACAGGCTAAACCCTCAATTTTAAACTATCTCTATTATTATATTTGATGTCTTATTTTCAAGAACATTCCATGAAATTTTCTGGTAAGATTATTTGTATTAATGACTTCAGTTCAGTTCAGTTCAGTCGCTCAGTCGTGTCCAACTCTTTGCGACCCCATGAATCGCAGCACGCCAGGCCTCCCTGTCCATCACCAACTCCCGGAGTTCACTCAGACTCCCGTCCGTCGAGTCAGTGATGCCATCCAGCCATCTCATCCTCTGTCGTCCCCTTCTCCTCCTGCCCTCAATCCCTCCCAGCATCATAGTCTTTTCCAATGAGTCAACTCTTCGCATGAGGTGGCCAAAGTACTGGAGTTTCAGCTTTAGCATCTTCCTTCCAAAGAAATCCCAGGGCTGATCTCCTTCAGAATGGACTGGTTGGATCTCCTTGCAGTCCAAGGGACTCTCAAGAGTCTTCTCCAACACCACAGTAGCAAATCAAGAGTGATAAGTTTAGCCCAGACTCCTGCTTTTCATTTAAATGCTGCAAAGTTAGAATACTCCACTTTTTCCAGTTACATTTTCATCCCTCTAGGGGGACATAGCCTCAGTGCCTCTTTAAAGGGATTGTAAACTTGGGGAAAAAAAGGTCTGGCAACTCATATTACAAAGGGCTAATTTCCATAATGCTGTTTATAAAGACTTCCTACAAATGAATAAATAAAGCCTAACAATCGTTATACACTGCTGGTGGGAGCATAAACTGGTACAGCAACTTTGGAAAAGACTTTGATACAATCTAATAAAAGTTAAGTGTAAATACTCTATGGGAACAGTTTGACTACTACATGCATATTTAGGAAATACAGAATTTTAAGGGTCAGGATGACTGTACAAGAATATTCATAGCAGCATTGTTCCTCAGTGACACAGAGAAAGGAAACATCCCAAATGTCTACCAAGCATAAAATGACTAAATTGCAATATATTTGTACAATGAAAACTAATGAATCATGGTTATATTCAACAACACAAATAATTTTTTACAAAGGTAACATTGAACACACAAAAAAGCAAGATGCTATATATATATATAGTATTACTCCATTTACATAGAGTTTAAAAGCAGGCAAAACTAAACTGTATTCTTTAGGGATACATAGATAGGAGGTAAAATAAAGAAAAAGAAGGAAATGAACACAAAAGTCAAGGGAGCAAGAAAGGGGCAGAAGGAATTCTGTTTGGGAGTAGGGGGCTGTTTTTCAGGGCTGGCAGTGTTCTCTTTGATCAGGTGATGGGTACACAAGTATTTGCTCTGTAACTATTTATTTAACTGTACTCCCAAACTTATATATATATTTTTGTTTGTTTGTTTGTTTGTTTGTTTTTCTGACTGCATATTTCACAAAGGAAATGTCAAGAGGGAGGGGCCATATATATACTTATGGCTGATTCATGTTGATGTTTGGCAGAAACCAACACAATTCTGTAAAGCAATTATCCTTCAGCTAAAAAAAATTTTTTTTAATCTCTGTAGAAAAAAAAAGGATAAATAATATGACAGAAATTTCACAAAAAGGAAAATAAAAATGGCTCTTAAATAAATGAAAAGATGCTCAACTTTATGAAAAGACATAAAAATTCCACTGAGGTAATCCCTGGCAGTCCAATGGTTAGGACTCCAAGCTTTCACTGCAGGGGCCCAGGTTCAATCCCTGGTTGGGGAACTAAGATCCCACAAGCCACATGGCATGGCTGAAAAAATAAAACAAAAAAACTCCACTGAGATACAAACAGGTCATGATGATAATGCTAACACATTGTGTTAGCAATGGAGAGGAGAAATACATTTTTTGTATCACTGAAGAAAATATAAATTGTTCCAATATATATGGAGGGCAATTAGGTAATAGCCATCAAATTTATAAATGCAAATAACCTTTAATTTAGCAATTCCATCCCTAGGAATTCATTCATTCCTCAAATATTTATTGAGCACCTACTATGTATGTGGCAGGCACTGCTTCATGCTCTAGAATTTATCTTCTCCATTCTATGAAAAGTCTGGGAACATAGGGCTCTTTATTATTTTTTAATATTAATTTACTTATTTATTTTTTGACTGCATTGGATCTTATTTGCATCACGTGGGATCTTTCATTGCCACTTACAGACTCTCTAATTGTGGGGTGCAGGCTCAGTAGTTGCAGCATGTGGGCTCTCTAGTTGCTCTGTGGCAAATGGGATCTTAGTTCCCTGTCCAGTGATCAAACTCACGTCCCTTGCCTTGCATGGAGGGTTCTTAACCACTAGATCACCAGGGAAAACCCAGGGGCTGTTTATTATTACTGTGGAATTACTCATGAGAAAGAAGGCTTGCATCTCAATGAGATAATTAAGATTATGTCAGAGCACATTAAACAAAATGAAAAAAGTGTAACAAACATTTCCCTACTTACACGTTTTTAGATAATCTGCATATACATGGTTATTGGTCTGGTTTTGAAACAGTTTGTAATAGAAAGATGAGGGGAATAAAACTTAAATGCATGTCATTATAGCAGTGGTTGAATAAATTACAATTGGCATCTGCTTCGTCACCAGGGCTATCTTCATGGGCATATGACCTGTGCAATCACACAGGGCCCCACACTCAAAAGGGCCCCATGCCTTGCTGTTGCCTCTTGAAATTCTGAACAATTTCACTTCTGAACTTGACTTTGTAGGTGAAGTCTGATGCAGCAATGAAGCCAATGCATGAACAGAGGAGCTCAGAGCAGTTGGGTGTTACAATTCCTTGTCACCTCACGCACAAATAGCATTTGTGATGTTCCATGAGCTTAGAATTCTGGAGAGCTCGCAATACGTGGGACATTCGGCCAATGAGTACAAGGTATACAAGTTAAGTGTGTTACATGTATGACTGAATAAGCCCTGAGAGGTGACTGAATAAGCCTTGAGAGGCCATGCTTTCCATTTGACCTAGAGCTTGCTCTGAAGCCAGAAAGCAGATAGTGGTTTTCTTTTATAAACTTTTTTTTTTTTGGCCACACATGTGGAATCTTAGTTCCCCAGCTAGGGATCAAACCTGCACCCTCTGCATTGAAACTGGACCACCAGGGAAGCCCCAACAGTGGATTTCTAAGAAACGTGGAAGATCAAAGAACCACATCATATCATTTCTTACTTGTGTTACTTCTCCTTATTAGCCAATCACTTACACTAAAAGTGATGACATAGAAGGAAGTGACAGACAAGGCAACCCAGAGTTCCTTTTCCTTTTGCTCCTTCCTTGCTTATCAGGAAGCTGAAAGTTAAGTGTTGGTAGAGAAGGTGATGGCACCCCACTCCAGTACTCTTGCCTGGAAAATCCCATGGACGGAGGAGCCTGGTGGGCTGCAGTCCTTGGGGTCGCGAAGAGTTGGACATGACTGAGTGACTTCACTTTCACTTTGCCTTCAAAGTTTACATGGCAGTGGGGAAGACAGACAAAAACAGACAAAAGCCTTAGGATGGAATAAAGGCTGAGACAGAGGGAAGCATCTGGGGGAGGTGGGGGAAGGGGGGAAGCACAGGGGGAGCAAAGCTCACAAGATGAGAGACAGCAACCACTTTCCAGAAACTGATAGTTCAGTATGGCTGAAGCATGGGGTCCAAGAAAGAAAGTCCAAAGACATTAATTAATCTGGAATGGTGGTCTCAAACTTCCATGTTTGTTGAATCCACTCTTGTTAAAACAGCCTCCTGGGCTCCATCCCCAGAGATTTTGATTTAGTGGATAGGAGTGACCAGTGTGGTCAGTCTAAAGGCCACATTCTGAGAACCACTGATCTGGAGAAGACATGATCAACCTGCAGATAGCCAGATAGCCTTGAACATTATACTGAGAAGTGTAGACTTCACCCTTGGGTACACGAGAGCTTTTTAAAAAATTTATTTTATTGAAACATAGTTGATTTACAATGTTGTGTTAATTTGTGTTGTTGTACAGCAAAGTGATTCAGTTGCACATATGTGTTTGTGTGTGTGTGCTCAGTCGTGTCCAGCTCTTTGCAACCCCATGGACTGCAGCCCACCAGGCTCCTCTGTCCATGGGATTTTTCCAGGCAAGAATATTGGAGTGGGTTGTAATTTCCTCCTCTAGGGGATCTTCCTGACCCATGGATTGAAACTGCATCTCCTGTGTCTACTGCATTGGCAGAAGGATTCTTTACCACTGAGCCACCTGGGAAGCCCCATATATATTCACATATATATTTATTATTTTTATATAATACATATATTAAAATGAAGATATATGTAAATATATACATATATTTACATTCTTTTTCAAAAATAAGGAACCTTTTGCAAATTTGCATGTCATCCTTGTGCAGGAGCCCACATGGAGAGTTTTTGAGGAGTTTAAGCTTGCAAAATATACAGTCACATTTACATTTTTACAAAAATCACTCTGGATGCCATATGAAAAATTGTTCAGAGACACAAGGCTGGAATCCCAGGAGAACAGTTCAGAGGCTGTTGCAGAAACCCCCTGAGAAATCACAAGGACCTGAAATAAAATAATGTCTTATTTGTCCTGGGTTGTCATTTGACCTAGGTGGCAGAAACTAATCCATTTGTCTTTAAATGTTTTTGGCTAACATCTGGATAGCTGCTTCCACTTTGGGAGAGTTCTGAGTTAGAGAAATAAAGGCAAGCCCTTTGAGCTAGTCCTTCAGCAAGTCATTGGGCAATCAAAACAGACAACCAAACAGAGCTACAGATGTAGGAAATAATCTTATGGTTACCAGGGCAGGGGGTGGGGTGAAGGAGGGAGGGATAAATTGGGAGATTGGGATTAACATATACACACCACTATATATAAAATAGGTAACTAATAAAGACCTATTACATAGCACAGGGAACTCTATTCAATACCCTATAATGACCTATATGGGAAAAATCTTTTTAAAAAAGTGGCTATATGTATATGTATAACTGAATCAATTTGCTGTACAGTAGAAAGTAACACAACATTGTAAATCTATACTACAATAAAAATTAAAAAACAAACAACCACAGCTTATATATATATATACATATATATTTAAATATAATTTTTAAACAATTCTCTATATATCTATTTTTTTGACCTTACAACACTGCACATGGGATGTTAGTTCCCTGACCAGGGATAGAACCTATACCCCCTGTAATGGAAGTGTGGAATCTTTTTTTTTTTAATAGGACTTAAAAAAAAAATTATATAATTGTTTGGTTGTTCCAGGTCCTTACTGTGGCTTGTGGGATCTAGTTTCCTGACCAGGGATCAAACCCGGGCCTCCTGCACTGGGAGTATAGCATCTTAACCACTGGACCACACCAGTGGTCCCAGCCTTAACATATAGCCCAGTCTTAACCACAGGGCAGTCCCACACCACAATTTTTTGAGAAGTTTCATTTTTCTCCCTTTGGTACTAGGATCCTATACTGGCAATGCAAGCCTTTGTTTTCCAGACCAATGCTGAGCTGGAGAGAGAAAGATGGGACTAGAGTAAGTTGAAACACCACAAAACTCTCTTACCAAGATCCCTCTGTTTTTTTCTTGATTACTCACTCCCTTGGTTACTGTAAACTTTTAGTATTCAGAGTTCCAATGATGTTGAATCTGAAAGTTTCTGCCAGTGTTCACTGCTTTTGTGGAGGATCAAATTGTTAGAGTTTGCTACTGCCATCTTTGCTGATATTTTGTAGTTTTCGGTGAATAAATCTAACACTTCTTTGGTTAAATTTATTTCCTAAGGTTCGTTGCTGTTGTTTGCTGCTACTGTAAATGAAATTGTTTTCTTAATTTCATTTCCAGGTTTTCATTGCAAGTGCATAGAAACAGAATTGATTTTTGTATATGGATCTGATATCCTACCACCTGTCTAAACTCGTTTATTAGTTCTAGCAGTTCTAGGATTTCCTCCATGTCATCTGCAAATAAAGATAATTTTACCTCCTTCTTTCCAACTTGGATGCCTTTTCATTGTCTTTCATGTCAATTGCCCTGACTGGGAATTCCAGTACAATATAGAATAGAAGTGGTAAGAGTGGGCAGCTTTGTTTTGTACCTGGATTTAGAAGAAAAATGTTTAGTCTTTCACCATGAGGTATGCTATTAACTGAGTTTTCATTAGATGCTCCTTATTGTTTTCTTGACAGTTTTCTTCTATTCAGATTTTGTTTCATGTATTTATTCTAAAATATTTTATGCATCTAAAATGTTAGTTTAAGAAGAGGTTCATAGGCCTAGTGAGATTGTCAAAGCATTCCATGGCACAGTTATTATTAAGGGCCTCTGCTATTTGACAACATCTTCCAGGTTTGAGTGACAACTATAGACCAGGCTTATACTTCTCTAGTTTGTCACAGTCCCTACCACCCCCTGGAACATTTAAAAAAATATATTTTTAAAATTTTATTTATTTTTGGCTGTGCTGAGTGTTGCATGCTGTCTTTCTGTTGTGGGATACAGGCGTCTCATCGTGGTGACTTCTCTTGCTGCAGAGCACCAGCTCTCGAAGTGTGGGCTTTAGTAGTTGCGGCTCTGAGGGCTCTAGATGCAGGCTCAGTAGTTGCCCCGAGGCATGTGAGATCTTTCTGGATCAGGGATTGAATCTGTGTCTGCTGCATTAGCAGGCAGATTCTTAACCACTGGACCCCAGGAAATTACCCTGTAACATCTTTAATACCTAGGTGCTATGGATTGAATTGCATCTCTCCAAGATTCATGGTGAAGCCCCAACACCTATGGTGACTGCATTTGGAAACAGAGTCTCTTTTGGAAATAATTAAGGTTAAATGAAGTCATAAAGGAAGGTCCCTGATCCCATAGGTTTAGAGTCTTTATAAGAAGAAACACCAGAGGGCACACTCTCTGTCTCTCCCTGTCTTTCTTTCTCTTCATTTCCCTTCCCATGTCTTGTGAGGACACAGCAGAAAGGTGCCATCTACAAGTCAGGGAGAGAGTCCTCACCAGAAACAAAACATATCAGAATCTTGATCTTGGATTTTCCAGCCTCCAGAACTGAGAGTAAATAAGCTTCTGTTGTTTAAGCCACCCAGCCTGATATTTGACATGGCAGCCTGAGCAGAGTAAGACATTGGGTCTGCATCACTTGATTTTTTTTGAGGCCTTCTAGTTTGTGACACCACTTCACAACTCTACCCAGATTAAATGATCTTAAAGCCAACATCCAAGATTAGTTAGGAAGGAAGCAAACTCAAGATGGGTTTTTAAAAAAAAATTAATAGGATTTTGCCTCCAGACATGGAAGAACTGAGGAAATGGAAGAAAGCTGGAAGGAGTTAAGTTTCCAAATCAGAGAACTGAATCCTAGAGTGGGACTTTGAGAGATGAAGCAGGTCCACAGCTGGCGAAGCTCCCTTTCTCTGTCGTAGGTGGAGGCTGCTATAGATTCGAAGGTGATTCAAATTGAAAAAAGGGAGGGAAGAAGAGGCATGTGTGCTTAAGCTAGCTGAGCTGATGGAAAGAAAGATATGAGTCTATGTATCCAAACCATAAGTTAACATGGAGGAATGGCTGGAAGGTTGCTGAATGGTGAGTTGAGGTGGAGAACAGGGTCTCCTGGCTGGATGGCATGAACTCCAAAAGGAAGAGATTCTACATGAAGATGGAGTAGAACAGCAGGGGAAGCTGTGAGAATTCTAGCTCTCTTCAGTATTGTCTCCATCCGCACAAACCTCATAATCTTATAAATAATGTCCCCTAAGGCAAGGACAACATCTGTCTTGTTCTTCTTTAATTTTTTTTTTTAATTAAAAAAGGCTTTTTAAAAATACATGAAGATGGAGTAGAACAGCAGGGGAAGCTGTGAGAATTCTAGCTTCCCCCAGTAGTGTCTTCAGCTACACAAACCTCATAATCTAATAGTGTCCTCTAAAGCAAGGACAACTTCTGTCTTATTCTTTAACTTTTTTTTATTAAAAATTAAAAAAAAATTTTTTTGGGCTATTGCCATATGGCATGTGGAATCTTAGTTTCCCAACCAGGAATCAAACATGTGCCCCCTGCACTGGAAACTCAGAGCCTTAATCACCAGACCCTCAAGGAACTATCGTGTTCTTTTTCGTGTTAACAAAGGTCCATATAGTCAAACATGACTATGGTTTTCCCAGTAGTCGTTCACAGATGTGACAGCTGGACCATACAGAAAGCTGAGCACCAAAGAATTGATGCTTTCTAACTATCATGCTGGAGAACACTCTTGAGAGTCCCTTGGACTGAAAAGAGATCAAAGCAGTCAATCCTAAAGAAAATCAGTCCGGAATAACCATTGGAAGGACTGATGCTGAAGCTGAAGCTCCAATACTTTGGCCACCTGATGTGAAGAGCCGACTCATTGGAAAAGACCCTGATTCTGGGAAACATTGAAGCCAGGAGCAGAAGGAACGACAGAAAATGAGATGGTTGATGGCATCACCGACTTGATGGACATGAGTTTGAGCAAGCTCTGGGAGTTGGTAACGCACAATGAAGCCTGGTGTGCTGCAGTCCATGGGGTCGCAGGGTCACAGACGACTGAGTGACAGAGCAGGACTAATCTAAGAGACTTGATGGAATTTCCAAGAAGATGTAGTTTTCTAGAAGCTGAACAAGGCAATGTAACAAGAGGGGGTTTATCTCAGCTGAGCTTGACCCAGATTTGCTTTTTGCTCTTGTTGTTCAGTTGCTCAGTCATGTCCAACTCTTTGCAACACCATGCATGGCAGCATGCCAGGTTACCCTGTCCTTCACCATCTCCCAGAATTTGCTCAAATTCATTCCATTGAGTCAGTGATGCTGTGCTGTGCCCTAGTCTGTCTTTATCTTTCATAACCTTGACACTTTTGAAGATTACATGTTACTTACTATGTACAATGTCCCTCAGAATGAGTCTGTCTGGTATTTCCTCATAACTGCATTCAGGTAATGCATTTTTGGCAGGAATGTCATATCCAGAAATGATGCTATCAGGAAGCACATGGTAACTACACATCCCATCACTGATGTTTTTTTTTTTGGTCACACTGTGTAGCTTGAGGACCAGGAATTGAACCTACTTCCCCCGCAGTGAAAGCACATGGTCTTAATCACAGAACTGCCAGGGAAGTCCAACTGCTACTAATTTTGATCACATGGTTAAGGTGATATCTGCCAAGATTCTCCACTCTAAAGTTGTTAATTGTAAGGGAAAAGTAATATGTCTAGTGGGAAGGGACTTTGACACTATGCACATATCCTGTTTCTCATCAAACTTCTGCCTGTTAGTTTTAGCATTTATTTATCATTCTGGCCCAAAACAATTACCACTGTGGTGGTTACCAAGTAGTGATATGTATTGTAATGTTTCTTACATTTTTGTTTGTAAAATTCATCTATATTTTTGTGTCTAATTCTAGTTTATACCAATTCATTGTTTGAATTATATCATCATTTATTTATAATTTTATTGGTGATAAGACATTTGGGATGTTTATCAGTCAGTCAGTTCAGTCACTCAGTTGTGTCTGACTCTTTTTGCGACCCCATGAACCGCAGCACACCAGGTCTCCCTGTCCATCACCAACTCCCAGAGTTTACGCAAACTCATGTCCATCGAGTCAGTGATGCCATCCAACCATCTCATCCTCTGTCATCCCCTTCTCCTCCTGCCTTCAATCTTTCCCAGGATCAGGGTCTTTTCAAATGAGTCAGGTCTTTGCATCAGGTGACCAAAGTATTGGAGTTTCAGCTTCAATATCAGTCCCTCCAGTGATTATTCAGGACTGATTTCCTTTAGGTTGGATCTCCTTGCAGTCCAGGGGACTCTCAAGAGTCTTCTCCAATACCACAGTTCAAAAGCATCAATTCTTCGGCACTCAGCTTTCTTTATCGTCCAACTCTCACATCCATACATAAAAACTAGAGCCTTAATGAGACGGACCTTTGATGGCAAATTAACATCTCTGCTTTTTAATACGCTGTCTAGGTTGGTCATAACTTTCCTTCCAAGGAGTAAGCATCTTTTAATTTCATGGCTGCAGTCACCATCTACAGTAATTTTGGAGCCCCCCAAAATAGAGTCTGACACTGTTTCTCCATCTATTTGCCATGAAGTGATGGGACTGGATGCCATGATCTTTGTTTTCTGAACGTTGAGCTTTAAGCCAACTTTTTCACTCTCCTCTTTCACTTTCATCAAGAGGCTCTTTAGTAGTTCTTCACTTTCTGCCATAAGGGTGATGTCATCTGCATATCTGAGGTTATTGATACTTCTCCCGGCAATCTTGATTCAGCTTGTGCTTCATCCAGTTCAGCATTTCTCATGATGTATTTTGCATATAAGTTAAATAAGCAGGGTGACAATATACAGCCTTGATGTACTCCTTTTCCTATTTGGAACCAGTCTGTTGTTCCATGTCCAGTTCAAACTGTTGCTTCCTGACCTGCACACAGATTTCTCAAGAGGCAGGTCAGGTGGTTTGGTATTCTCATCTCTTTTTGAATTTTCAACAATTTGTTGTGATCCACAGTCAAAGGCTTGTCATAGTCAATAAAGCAGAAATAGATGTTTTTCTGGAACTCTCTTGCTTTTTTGATGATCCAGCAGATGTTAGCAATTTGATCTCTGGTTCCTCTGCCTTTTCTAAATCCAGCTTGAACAACTGGAAGTTCACGTTATTGCTGAAGCCTGGCTTGGAGAATTTTGAGCATTACTTTAGTAGCATGTGAGATGAGTACAATTGTGTGGTAGATGAGCAGTCTTTGGCATTGCCTTTCTTTGGGGTTGGAATGAAAACTGACCTTTTCCAGTCCTGTGGCCACTGCTGAGTTTTCCAAATTTGTTGACATATTGAGTGCAGCATCTTCACAGCATCATCTTTGAGGATTTAAAGTAGCTCAACTGGAATTCCATCACCTCCACTAGCTTTGTTTGTAGTGATGCTTCCTAAGGCCCACTTGACTTCGCATTCCAGGATGTCTGGGCTCTAGGTGAGTGATCACACCATTGTGATGTTTATACTTTTAGGTAATTTAGAGAATCTATAGTGGGTCTTCCCTGGTAGTCCAGTGGTTAGGAATCTGCCTGCCACAACTGGAGAAAGCCTGTGCATAGCAACAAAGACCCAGTGCATTCAAAAATAAATAAGTTTAAAATCTATAATTTACATTTTGTACACAGATCCTGGTACATATAAGAACACACTTGTCTAGGGATGTACTGTCAAGTACTGTAGCCACTAGCCACATATAACCACTGAGTATTTCAAGTGTGGTTGGTCTAAATTGCATTGTGCCATAAGTGTAAAATATATACACCACATTTTAAAGAGTTAACATGAAAATAAGTAAAATATTTCATTCATGTTTATGCTGATTATATGTTCATATGATATTTTGGATTTTGTGGCTAAACAAAACATACAAAATCCCCTTACAAGGATGAAAAAGACTTGCTTCATCCAAGAACACTTTCCCTTTTCTGAGCCAGTATGCATCCAATCCAACATGAGGGTATGAAGTCCTGTCTCCATGCCCCGACTCAGGACCACTATAAAGGTCTACCCAATACAATGCTTATAAATACATTTAACATTTATTTCTTACCCTAAAAGTGAACTTGTTTTGAGTTTTTCCTCTTCATTTTGTCAAACTGTAAACATGTTCTTTAAAAAATGTCATAAGCATAATTATGTATAACTTGTTTCTGA
Organism: Capricornis sumatraensis; assembly: GCF_032405125.1. NCBI lineage: Eukaryota > Metazoa > Chordata > Mammalia > Artiodactyla > Bovidae > Capricornis > Capricornis sumatraensis. The sequence goes on from NC_091076.1 coordinate 96,314,587, forward strand.
ATATATGTATTTTAATATTTTTTAAAAATTATGAAACTGTGATAGCATGTTTACAGGAGACTTGGAAAAAAAGAACAAAGTTACACATAGTTACACTATATATTACAATTATTTTTAAGTAGATGAAATAAGAATTTTAGCTGGTTTCAATATCAAACTCAAAAATTAATAGAATGAATAGAAAGAAAATTAAAAGGATATAGCAGACCTGAGCAGCACTATGAACCAATTCCATGTAATTAAGATTTATACAATTTTCACACAACAGCAGGATACAAATTCTACTCAAGCTCCCAGACTATAAACCAGGATATTTTTTAATATATTTTTGAGAAAAGTTTCTAAAAGGTGGAAGATATGTTTTTCCCTGGAAATTGAGTAAAACAAGGTGTTTGTGCTCTTAAGAAAGCCTATGGAATTATTCACAGGATCTATGCTGATTATGCTAACTCCAGAGCTCCTCTAGTTAATGTTTTGGTACAAATGGCAGATCTCCAGAGAGGTTTCCAGCATTGACCAGATTGTTCAGTTCAGTTCCGTTCAGTCACTCAGTCGTGTCCGACTCTTTGCGACCCCATGAATCACAGCACGCCAGGCCTCCCTGTCCATCACCATCTCCTGGAGTTCACTCAGACTCATGTCCATCGAGTCTGTGATACCATCCAGCCATCTCATCCTCTGTCGTCCCCTTCTCCTCCTGCCGCCAATCCCTCCCAGCATCAGGGTCTTTTCCAATGAGTCAACTCTTTGCATCAGGTGGCCAAAGTACTGGAGTTTCAGCTTTAGCATCATTCCTTCCAAAGAAATCCCAGGGCTGATCTCCTTCAGAATGGACTGGTTGGATCTCCTTGCAGTCCAAGGGACTCTCAAGAGTCTTTTCCAACACCACAGTTCAAACACATCAATTCTTCGGCGCTCAGCCTTCTTCACAGTCCAAGTTTCACATCCATACATGACTACTGGGAAAACCATAGCCTTGACTAGATGGACCTTAGTCGGCAAAGTAATATCTCTGCTTTTGAATATGCTATCTAGGTTGGTCATAACTTTTCTTCCAAGGAGTAAGTTTTAATTTCATGGCTGCAATCACCATCTGCAGTGATTTTGGAGCCCAGAAAAATAGTCTGACACTGTTTCCACTGTTTCCCCACCTATTTGCCATGAAGTGATGGGACCAGATGCCATGATCTCTGTTTTCTGAATGTTGAGCTTTAAGCCAACTTTTTCACTCTCCTCTTTCACTTTCATCAAGAGGCTTTTTAGTTCCTCTTCACTTTTTAGGTGGCCCCAAACTTCTCATACAGATTGGAGGAAGAAAATTTCATTAGCAAGAGGCCATAGACATATTGGTGAGGAGTCTGCAGTGGCTGAGATAGAGACAGATTGTGTCTTCAGATAAGATTATGTGTCCCTGGGCTCCCCTGGTTGCTCAGTGGTGAAGAATTCGCCTGCCAATGCAGGAGACACAGGTTCAATCCCTAATCCAGGAAGATCCCACACGCTGCCAAGAAACTAAGCCCGTGGGCCACATCCATTGAGCCTGTGCACTACAGCCTGGGAGCCACAGCTAATGAAACCTACACACCCAAGAGCCTGTGCTCCAAACAAGAGAAACAAACCACTGTAACGAAAAGCCTGCGCACCATGACACCAGAGTAGCCCCCACTTCTTGCAACTAGAGAAAAGCCCACCCAGAGCAATGAAGACCCAGAATAGACAAAAGTTAAATAAACAAAATTATTTTTAAAAATTATGTGTCCTTTTCATTCATACCCTTCTCTATTTGCTTGCTCTATTTGAAGGAAAAAATGATTATCAATTTGCATTAAACAAGTGTGGTGCTTTCAGTAACTTGTTTTGCCTACCTCTTGACATCATGAACCAGAGGGTTTTCCGTTTAACCTTAATACTCAAATAACTCCAAACTTTCAAAAAGTAGAAAAATTATAACATATATTCATGTATCTTTAGATTAAATATATATCTATGTATAGAGTTATATGTGTATATATTTCTTTTTCTGAAACTTTCACGGGTAAATTATTATCAAGGCCCTTTACCACCTAAACACTTCAGTGGTCATTTCCTATAAATAGGAATATTTTCTCACCTAACAACAGCACATAAATTTACAGTTCGTAAGTTTATAATTCTTTAATCTAACGACCATATTCCAAATTTGTCAGTTAACTTCAGTTCAGTCGCTCAGTCGTGTCTGACTCTTTGTGATTCCATGAACCACAGCACGCCAGCCACTCCCTGTCCATCACCAATTACCGGAGTCTACCCAAACCCATGTCCATTGAGTTGGTGATGCCACCCAACCATCTCATCCTCTGTTGTCCCCTTCTCCTCCTGCCCTCAATCTTTCCCAGCATCAGGTCTTTTCAAATGAGTCAGTTCTTCGCATCAGGTGGCCAAAGTACTGGAGTTTGAGCTTTAACATCAGTCCTTCCAATGAACATCCAGGACTAATCTCCTTTAGGATGGACTGGTTGGATCTCCTTGCAGTCCAAGGGACTCTCGAGTCTTCTCCAACACCACAGTTCAAAAGCATCAATTCTTCAGCACTCAGCTTTCTTTATAGTCCAACTCTCACATCCATACATGACTACTGGAAAAACCATAGCCTTGACCAGACGGACCTTTGTTGACAAAGTAATGTCTCTGCTTTCTAATATGCTGTCTAGGTTGGTCATAACTTTCCTTCCAAGGAGTAAGCGTCTTTTAATTTCATGGCTGCAATCAGCATCTGCAGTGATTTTGGACCCCAGAAAAATAAAGTCAGCCACTGTTTCCGCATATATTTTCCATGAAGTGATGGGACCGGATGCCATGAGCTGTTTTCTGAATGTTGAGTTTTAAGCCAACTTTTTCACTCTCCTCTTTCACTTTGTTTCACTCTTTAGTAGTTCTTCCCTTTCTGCCTTAAGGGTGGTGTCATCTGCATATCTGAGGTTGATATTTCTCCCAGCAATCTTGATTCCAGCTTGTGCTTCCTCCAGCCCAGCGTTTCTCATGATGTACTCTGCATATAAGTCAGTTAACTTAGTGATGTTCTTTATAGCTTTTTTATCTCTTCAAGACAAAATCTAGCCTAGGGTCAGGTATTCCATTCAATTGTCATGTACTCAGCCTTCTTTAATTTGGAATATTTCTACTGACATCTTTTATGACATTAATGATTTTTTATTTTACATTATCCATTTATTTTTGGCTACACTGGGTCTTTGTTGATTCATGTGGGCTTTCTCTAGTTTCAGTGAGTGGGGACTACTCTCTAGATGCGGCACATGGGCTTCTCATTGCGGTGGCTTCTCGTGTTGAAGAGCATGGGCTGTAGAATGTGGGCTCAGTAGTTGTGACACTTGGGCTTAGTTGCTGGCACTCAGCCTTCTTTATGACCAACTCTCTGATCTGTACATGACAACTGGAAAAACCACAGCTTTGACTATACGGATCTTTGTTGGCAAAGTGATGTCTCTTTTTATGATGATGTCTAGGTTTATCATAAGTCTTCTTCTAAGGATTGTCTCCATGCTTTTATGCAAATTGAAATTGTTATTAATGGTTACCAGGTGGCACTGGTGGTAAAGAACCCACCTGCCAGTGCAGGAGACATGACATAGATTTAATCCCTGGGCCAGGAAGATCCCCTGGAGGAGGGAACGGCAACCCACTCCAGTATTCTTGCCTGGAGAATCCCATGGACAGAGGAACCTGCTGGGCTACCGTCCATAGGGTCGCAGAGTTGGATACAACTGAAGTGACTTAGCACCCCACCCACCACCCTCTTGCTATACAATCACAGGCTTATGGTGATAGCAGGATCCCTACAGGAAATCTTTCTCTTCTTACAGGTAATTTGAAGTTACAGTATTTTCTTAATAATGAAGGCATGAACCCTATACAGTTTTGTTTTACTTGATTTTATGGTTATTTTGGGAGATGGACAGATTTGTTATCAGGTAAGTATCATTGTTTTCCAGCCCTAGAAGTCTCAATATACTTTTCTTATCAGACATACATTTTAGCACCCAATCACAATTGCATTGATCAGAAAAAAAGGTTTAATTGTTCAGGGTCACACAGCAATTAAGGGGCAAAGTCTTCACTTCCTAGACATCAGCTTAGTGCTTTTTAAAAAGACATGATTAGAAACCTCAATTCTACTTCACTGTTGTTTGCTCTCTTACTCATTTCTTATTCCAATTCCAGTGAAGCATGACGCGTTTGGATTTTCTTCTCAAATACAGCTTTTAGCTCTAAACTGAAAATTCCATCTTCAGGGTGTTAAAATAAAAAGAATGCTTATGTTAGGGGAAATTGGTAATCAAAAAAACGTAAGATGGAAAGAAAATCGAGGATTTAAAATTTTCTACTTTAAAGCAAATTCTAGTTACTCAACAAAGGGATAGAGCTTTCAATTTCAGTGTGAGAAGTACACAGACAGGATATATATATCTCTCAAAGGATTAAACACTTAACAGATTTTAATCTATGGTTAGTAATAAAGTTACCTCTGTAAAACCAGAACTTCTATGATACCAATTTCAAAATGCTAGGGAGGACACTTGACAGTTAATATTAGACATGATCTCAAACTGCCAGAGAAGTCCAAAACTAAATGTTCATTAGATACACTAATGCCAAGTGTCCAGGTGTGCCATTTAATAGCTGAGAGTCTTTTTCTTTTGTAAAATCGAGTAGCACTTACCATATAGGGTTGAGGACTGAAAATATTGTACACAAGGCAAGTAACACAGGACACATGACAAGAACTCACTAAACACAGCTGTTTAGCAAAGTCTGTATTTCTGAACCTTCACAAAACCACTCATTACAGGCTAAAAAAACCAAAGAATACTTCGTACTTAGACTTCTAGTTATCCCTGTCCTACTGACAGCAAATGGCCAGTCCTAGGAAGGTTATGGTCTGAGTCATCCCCTAATCCGCCCAGCACACCTCACTTACGTCTTTTTCCCTACCGCTACCCTTTCTTCAAGTCTGAGCAAAACCCTTCAGCCTTCTACAAGATATCAAGCTAGGGTAAAACTTGCTCTCTATATTCTACTTCTTTCAGATCTTGATATTTAAAATGGATTCTAGTTAGAAAAGAGCTTTGTGTCCCTTGTAAAGTAACTTCAGAAATCACACGATTGAGAAATAAGCAGCTGACTTGCAAAGTGGCAGCTGCTGGCAAGGGGCTTTTGTAGTTTGGGGAAAATACATTCTAAAGTTACCAATTTTTGTCACAATATTTATTTTGAAACTCCAAATAATACTAAAAAAGGGGTGTGAATTTTAAAATAAATAAATATATATATTAAATGAGAGTGTAAGTAAAAAAATAGAGAAGCATTGCCCTAGAATTCTGTGGCACATAAAACTAATCTTTCACTATTTTGCTGTGCCTCGCTATCAAAATACAGATGGCACAGCTCTGATATAGCTTTAATGACTTGATTATGAATTGTTTTCAAAAGTAATTTATTTGGATTTTCCATATCCTTTAATGAATTGCAAATATATTAACAGAAAAGACTTCCCCCCCCAAGACTGTACAATTTCTGAAATAAGTCAGGAAAAGCAAAAAAAGAAGACACAAAATTACATTGTTTCAATGCATATATAACACACACATCACACCCACACTTGCATTTTCCCAGGTTTTCACAAAGAAAACAGGTCACCATATTTCTCTTGAAGACCCATACTATACTCTGGCTAAACAGAGACTTGCAAACTTTTTTCTTCAAAAAGAGCATTTTTAATAGACTAAATACTGGTTATCACTGAGTTTTTGTTTAAGGTACAACAGCAGCATGGTTCAAATATTACTTGCAGTTCTTGGAAAAAAATAAAAATTTTAAAGTAATGAAATACAGAAAAAGTAGGACCACCTTTCATTATTTTGAGTACCATTGTTCTCTTGAAAAAATATTTCCAACCTTCTAAAATCCCAGAGTTAAGAACCACTTCCAAGGGGGAAAAATATCCATTGCCACAACATAACTTCTGAGCAAGAGTGTGTGTGTGTGTGTGTATACACACGTGTGAAAGGCTTAAAGAGAAAAAATGATGTTGAAGTACTTAGTATTTCTGATTTCCTTCAAAATACTTCTGAAATTTGAAGCAAACATTTCACTTGATTAAAATGCATATCTTCTTCTGGTTATTTGATCCCCATACTACACAAAAAAGAAAGAAGAGAAAGCCAGAAACAGTAAATAGGTAGGAAATACTTCCAACAGCTAAATGACTTTGAAAGTAGAGGTGTGAGGAAAATGCAGTCAGATCAATCCTGGGCTGATTATCGATCAACCAACCATCGCCATGCTGTGCCTTCCACAACTATCCTTTTATTCTTGGTCTCAAAATTAATACCAGAAAGACTTACTTCTGGCACAGGACATAGATTCCTACTACAAAACATAACTAATTATACATCAGCAAATTGTTTTCTGAGCATAGCTTTCTCCAAGCTTTGTAACAAAGAGTCCAGATCAAAGCTTTCTATGAAAACTCTATATTTGATACTGTTATATAGCTGGCTTATGATTTGCCAATTAAAAAAAATAAAAGAATATAAAATTAAATATTACAGAACTAGTGGATAATAAAATGGAATATTTGTTAGAATTCAAGTGCTAACCCTGGGGAATCTTTAATAATATTCATTTACACCCAATCTTTCCTTTTCTTATAAATTCTTTTTTTAGGCAGCACATAAACAGATTAGGTAGGAAATTTTTGTTAAATACCTCTCTGGCATCCCAATACCCAACCTAACACTCTGACTTGAATTAGTTTATAATGCACTTTAATCCATATTCAAATAAGCAGATTAATAGTAAATGACAGAAAATTACTGAGACTATGGGCTAAAATTTTTTCACATCTTCTGTAATCCACCTTATTTTCACAGCTTGACTAACAAAATACATGTAACCAGTATATAAGTTTGTCCTTCATCAAATAATCCATAACAATAACTGTAGGCCTGTCATTTGTAAGAAACTATAAATTTGTTATATTCTGACATTGGCACTTAATAAAATGTTAACAACTAAAGTTTCTCTAAAAATTTCAAACATTACAATAAAGGAGATACACAATTTAAAACTTTAAATCGGTTACTGTGAAAATCCAATAATTCCCATTTTATTATGCATAATTAGATCTTTAAAATTGTGGTCATTCCCCAAAGACATCAATCTATATTACGATAAACTCAAGAGAGAACTTGTCTCCTTCATAAGAGTGGGTGGTTTTTTGTTTTTATTTTTGCAGCTAAACATTTCTAATATTCTAAACCCAATCACTCTCAGTACATGTTTTGGTGACTCACACTACTGGAAATAATCTGAAGCAGAGAGCAGAAAAGAATGGAAATGACCTCACCAAAGGTAACCACACTTTCTTGCACCTTGCTTAAACACATAAGGAAAGTCAAGGGATACTGTCTTGAACAAATATAAATTCAAGGTTATGGTAGGATTCTGATTGTATTAAGGCTTCCACTATCATGATCTCTTAAAGTCTTTCCATTTAGTGTTCTCATTTTGATTCTTCTGGTGAACCTAAATGGTTATTAAGAGCCTTGTTTTGGCTTTTCAGTGGGCAACCCCTCTATCATCTCTGAATGTTAAAGGTGATCCCACAGAGCTCAAAGAGAAGAGGAAAAATGTTAAGGACCAATTTTAAAGTTTGTTAATACCAAGACAACAATGATCAACACTTTGAGGCAAGATGAATAAATTAAAATTCTTGGTTAGACATTAAAGTATTCTTGCCAAGAATAAGTGTACACTGTTATGGAGGGATATTGATTCCTACATGAGTCCCTATATGCTGATTACGTTCGTTTATGGGAGACACTGAAGTTTAAGGTAATTTACATTCCTTGGCAATCAGGTTACTCTGTTATAGGCAATGTCTTTTATTGTTCCATCTGGCACTTGCTAACACCATTCTTGAAGAACCTAGAAATGAAGGTCAGTCACTTTGTTTATCAGGAACAGAACCAAGTAAAAACAAATTTTTGGAAAAACGACCAAGAGATTCTGGTTCATCACTATTTTCCATATCTAATGGTTCCTTCAGGATAAAAGATAACTCTTCCTTCCATGATAGCTTTCCAACAAAGGGAGATTAAAGAAAAAAAAAAAGAAAGAAAAAGAAAGTTTCCCACCCTATCCCCTCTAAACTGTCATTCATACTGGTGAAAGAGCCAGTCTTGTTAGCAGCTAAATATTGCACTGCCTTTCATTCTGTGTACAGTCAGGGTCCAATGAAAGTGGCACACTCAGGATATAAGTGATGGATGATGACAATGCTGGCTCAAGAGTGAAGACTCAGTATATGGAAGGACAAGAAACATGTCAGCATGAGTCACACATCCAGTTGCAAAGGTCTGATTTCCAGAAGTTAAAATTCATCACTTTCAGCTGCATGAAGTTGTGTGTCATCAGCATCCGTCATGCTGCTCTCCTGGGATTCGTCTGTTCCCACTTCAAAAATAAAAAAGGTCTACAGTAAGGTATCTGAAAAATATTTTTTTTAGTTCATGAAAATAAGTAAAGAAAACTATTACATTCAGAGAGATAAGACCATAAACAAAAGCCCTTAAAAACCCTGATATCCTTCAATAAAATGCAATTCAAGTTCCTTATTTTACAGCATGTCTAAGATTATTTTATTGCATTTAACCATTAAGAGTTTTAACTACTAAAACTGTCTCTCCCTAATGAATTCTTATTCCCTAAGCTAAGAATTGGGCTTCCCAGGTGGCGCTAGTGGTAAAGAACCAGACTGCCAATGCAGGAGACTTAAGAGATATGGCTTTGATCTCTGGGTCAGGAAGATCCCCTGGAAGAGGGCACGGCAATCCACTCCAGTAACCTTACCTGGAGGATCCCACGGACAGGGGAGCCTGGCGGGCTACAGTCCATAGTGTCGCAAAGAGTTGGACACGACTGAAGCAACTTAGCATGCACTCAACCTAAGAATTAGAACTATTCTCTAAGACATTAAAAAAGACTGACATTCCACCCAACTGTTGACTTCACTTTGGGGATAGTCCCTATTAGTTCATAAAAATATAAAATATATTTCTGGAACAAAGCCATCTTAGTTTATCTTATCAGAGGTCTCTCAATTCATATTTATCTGCCTTTTAACTAACTGATGTATAGGAGAAGGCAATGGCACCCCACTCCAGTACTCTTGCCTGGAAAATCCCATGGATGGAGGAGCCTGGTAGGCTGCAGTCCATAAGGTCGCTAAGAGTCGGACACAACTAAGCGACTTGACTTTCACGTTTCACTTTCATGCACTGGAGAAGGAAATGGCAACCCACTCCAGTGTTCTTGCCTGGAGAATCCCAGGGACGGGGGAGCCAGGTGGGCTGCCGTCTATGGGGTCGCACAGAGTCGGACACGACTGAAGTGACTTAGCAGTAGCAGCTGACTTACAATATTATATTAGTTTCAGATGTACAATATTTAGATTTTAGATATGTGAGAGTTACACAGAATTTGAACAGCTACTACTACAGATCTGTCAATACTTTAAAATGTTCACAAATTTATTATTCATTCACTTAGCACTAGTTTTCAACATAGTCACACCTATCATCTTTTCTCTCCCTACCACATTCCTAGGAAGCAGATAAGCCAGGCATTAGTTACACAGGTTGAAGCTCAGGTAAAAATTAGCAATGGATTTGTCAAAATCACACAGCAAACTAGATCCAGAACTGAATACCTGGCTCCATATGCACACTGTTGTTTTATTACCCTGTTCAATTTCCCTAAAATTTCATTTGGTATAAAAAATCTACTGTGTTTAGAAATAAAATTCTTATGCAAAAGGCAGCTTTCTGAATATTCAAAAAATTTTCCACTTTATTCTGTGCCATAAAGAAGTATCTGTTTCCTCTGATACAGTGTTTCACTAGCTTTCTGGTTTGAATAATCACATATAGACCTAAGTCATATGGATGATACTCACTGATCTGTTCTTCTTGGGTTATTGGCTCCTCATCATCTGGAAGGTAGCGTTTATCAATTGCCTCTTTAATCTGGTTATTGGCTCCTTTAGGATCTAAATCCATAGCCCAAGAGAAATTCATCAGGGCGAGGTGCGTTTGACCTAACTTCTTGTAAACCTAAAAATAAACAGCAGCACTACATTTTTCATTAAGTTGTAAGCTTCATCTATAAAATCCTAAATATTTTAAATTTAAATTAGGTTCCTGATTGATGTGTTATAAGTTCATTCTGAAGAGTAGGACATTTTCATCCTATAGAAGAATTCATACCAACTTTTGAGTTCCTTTTAATATATTCAGGTATTATTTTCAGAATTCCTTGCCTGTATCTCTCAGGTAGTGAGCTTCCAACATATCTCACTCTGTTTAGAACAATGACAGTGGACTATAAATTGCTTAATTAGTACTTATTTACACTGATTTTAAATGGAGTTATAGTAACTGTCCCCCGATGGCTCAGTGGTAAAGAATCCACCTGCAATGTAGAAGTCACAGGAGACGTGTTCGATCCCTGGGTAGGGAAGATTCCCTTGGAGGAGGAACTGGCAACCCACTCCAGCATTCTTGTCTGAAAAATCCCATGGACAGAGAAGCCTGGCTAGCTACAGTCCAAAGGCCACAAAGAGTCAGACACAACTGAGTTTGTGGTAACCATATATTATATAAAGCAACTCTCACCACTGTCCACCATCCTCAGTTACTTTAACCAATTGGCTTCTGGGGACCCAGTGTGTAAGTCCTGACTAGTCTTGCCTCAGAAATTCTGCAAGCCATTTTTTTGAACTAAGACAACACCGTGGTTTTATTTTTCTTCTTTTGGGAGACGTTTGAGTATTTTATTGATAACTGGAAGCTAAGGGCTTTCCTTGTAGTTTCAGTCATAAGACTGAGACTCAGACATTATCAGTCACTGGGCTGCAAGTGCTGATATACTTCTAAAACTACAGAAAGATTACAGGGTGTGTGCTCTTGCTTCTTCATTAGGATATCTATCACCTTCTTAAATGTTAACAAAAACTAAATCCATGATTTATTTCCAGAGTATATAGTATCAGAGATCTAGCTGAATTTGCTCAATAGATGGTACACAATAAAGCATATTTATTTTTTAAAAGTTAGTATCTGTTATGAAAGAGTTTAGAACCAGGGCCCCAATCTTTACCTTTCCTATTAAGAAGTAAACGAGGGATTCTTTGGGAACAATTTGTTTCAATTCTTCAAGTTCTTGTAAAGCAGACTGAAAAAAGCAAAGAAAAACACAGTAGCAAAATTTTTACAGTTTTGACTAAGCAAGTGATTTTATTTAATTTCCCAAATCATCTTAACTAAAGCTTATTAGATCTTAATCAAAGTACTACCTTGCTTCATTAATCCTCGTGAAAATGCAAGGAAAATACCTATTACAACAAGAACTAAGAAACGTCAGGAATTCACTCAAATTCACTGAAAACATACACGATTCTTTGTGAAATATGGAGGTGATAACCCTAGCTTTTGTCACAATTTTATTTAAAACAGCTAAATTCAATCACATTGTGTATAAAGATGTTTTAAAAACTAAGTTGCAGAACACTTCTGAAGTTCTGTTAATATACCTTCTCCTTGACACAAGAACTAGCTTTGAATACCAACCTGCCATTTTAACTAATGATGAAGAACCTAGAATTGAGTTAATGATTATCTAGTAATCTTCTGACTACTGCCGAGTTAAGTTTGTCTAGTAATCTTCTGACTACTGCTGAGTTAAGTTTGTCTAGTAATCTTCTGACTACTGCTAAAGGCGTTCAAGAGATTGAGAAGACAGATAGGAAAATTGTATATGTATTTAAAAGAAAGATCTGATGATTAAAAATAAAAAACAGCTCCCCAAATGAGATATTGTCAATTTTTCACCTAGTAAATAGATAAAAATTAAAAGTTTGATATTACATAAAGTTACCATGAGGGAGGAAGGACAGGTATTCTCATCACTGAGGGCAGAACTGCAAATTGATGCAAACTCTGTGTAAGGACAACTTAACATGATCTTTTAAGTTAAAAACTACATGTAAACACTGATTCAGCATCCATTTGTTAGGAATTTGGCCTAGTTATGTCAACTAACATAATATTTTTCTAATCAGAATAATAAAAAGTCAGTGAGAAGAATGACATTGCTTAAAGTTTTTGCAAATCTCTGGTTAAGAGAAGACAGCTGGACTCATCTGCTTTTGCATTCAATCTGTTATGATGTCACGTCAAGTAGCTTTTAGAACACCCCACTGTACACTGGTGAGAAAATGAAAGTGAAAGGGGCAAATAACATATAAATATTATTATGAAAATAGTTCTCACCTGTGGACTTTCTGGAAAGATTTTTGGTAACCTCCCAGAAGTGCCCAGACTGTACTTTAGCATCACTGTTTTGAATGTATTTTAATCAAGATGTTGTACCCCAAAACATCTATACTGCTACACCATAACAGTTTAGAACTAATATGTTTTCTATGACTGCAGGTTACAATCGTTATCAAAATTTCATGCATTTACCATGCTGTACCCCTCTCCCCCCACATAATCTACTTGGAAACTCTTGAGAAACAGTTTCTAACACAGACACAGTATAGTATCCAACATAGCAGGAGAGCTCTTTTTTTTGCCCTAGAAGGCTTAAACAACTACACACCAATACAATACATTAGACAGGGTGGTGTCTAGTAATGATTTTTGCCACAGAGATTGACGTGGCCCTCTAACAGTTTGATTTTCATTTCAGAGGCAAGACATTGCACAAGCAGTCAGTAACTTTTCTTATGCCCTCTTTCTAACCTACACCTAATCATGCATCAAAGTAAACCTGATAATCTGGCTGAGCCCCAAGCTGGTAGTCAAAAATGACTATAACCATTCTGGCCTGGACAATGGGTCAGATTAGAACATGGGTTTCTTGAAGCAAGTATAGGCTTGATTTACATGGCATTCCTGGTAGATGACATGGCTTATGCCTTTACGATTAATAAATAAAATCCTTCAACTGAAGAACCTGACCACATATCAGATTAAATAAAATTTTATTTTAAATTTTTGTACAATGAAGCAAAAACAGGAAAACAAATGCTGAATTACAATTATAGTAAACTTCAAAGAGCGAGTTAAAAATTGTTAAATGTTTATTAGATTTAAAGGACATTGCATTGGAGAACGAAATGACAACCCAATCCAGTGTTCTTGCCTGGAGAATCCCAGGGACGGGGGAGCCTGGTGGGCTGCCACCTATGGGGTCACACAGAGTCGGACACGACTGAAGTGACTTAGCAGCAGCAGGGAAGTACTAGATGGTAAGCTATTCAAAGGCAGGAAATATGGTTGCTTCAATTGCCACTATATTCCTAGTGTCTGACATATATTGATAATAGGTATTCAAATAAATACTTGTTGAATAATGCACATATATTCATTTATTCTGTTCATATATTTTGGTCCTAATACAATGGTTTAGGTTTTACATTTAAGGTAACTGCCTTTCCCTATAGGAAATCTTGTTAAAGGATAAACTTCTATTCCTAAATATATACACACATCCATCCTTCCTTTATTTCATGAAGAAATATAGGCAAAAAAGAAATAGCTTTTAAAAATGGGGAAATAAACTACTTAAGACAAAAATTCAAGTATAAATAACTTTTAGTTTATTTAAAACGTGGCAAAGCTTAAATAGTACTATGTTGAAGACTGTTAAGATACGCACATATATATATATCTTACCTTATATTTTTCATTTGCAAATAAAACTGAGGCTCTGTGAAATTTGCATAGAGGGTTCTTAGGATCAATAACAATGGCTTTGTTTAGGGTATCCAAAGCCTTCTCAGATTTCTTCAGTGCATGCTGAACCTACAAGAAATAAAGATCCTATTAATGTTTTCTTTCGATATTTATGAGGAAAAGTAAAAACCAAATAGTGTGACTCAAAAACAACACAGCTCCCAATTCACCATTACTCTCCATAATGATAATCAGATTCTATCTTTAGAGTAGATATTTGGTTACCTTTAAGCCTAAAAGACAAGGAAAACCTTAGTCTTTCTTCACAAGAAAATCTGTACTATTTTGTTAGATAATACATTTTAACAGACTTATTATGGTCCTCGAAATATTAGACTTCTCAAAAGTTTTCAAGAACCCCTAAGAGCTCTGGCTCTGAAACTTACCAACCTTGTTTTACTCAGAACAATTACACTTTTACCTATTTTAGGAATTTGTTTTAAAAATAATTCTTCTGCTTTACATATCTGAAAACCATTGATCTGTAATTCTGGGTAGTAAGTAATTTATTTGAAATAACTTAAAAAAACAAAAACAAAAGCAAACCCAACCAAGTCTTATTATTTATTCATGTGTACTCATATTGCTATGTTCATTCTTAGATGAATTATATATTAAAACTAAATTTGAACAGGCTCAGAGACATAAAAGACAAACTGACAGTTACAAAAGGGGAAAGGGGGTTGAAGGAGGGATAAATTAGGAATTTAGGATTAATAGACACAGACGACTATATACAAAATACATGAGCAACAAGGACCTACTACATAGCACAAGGAACTATGTTCAATGTCTCATAATAACCTATAATGGGAGAGAAAGTTGAAAATGAATAGATATGTATATATAACTGAATCACCTTGCTGAAACTCTGAAACTAACACAACACTGTAAATCAACTATACTCAAAAAAAAAAAACAGGGAAACTATAGCAGAGAAGTAACCTTTCCAGGTCTTAGAACCCACAGATTACAAAATGCTGGACTATGGCCTTTAAGAAAGCCTGCTTTAAAAATGTTCAACTTTACTAAAAGGCAGCAAGAGATACTCAAGTTTGGTTTAAGTAAAGTGACGGAAAAAAAATCTTTGACGTATTTTCCCTATATTTTTTGTACAGTATCTAACTGTAAAAGTTACCATGTCAATTCTTAAGAAAATCATTATAAAGAGCTAGAATTCTGCCCCCAAAATGAATAGTGAAATTCCACACTTATATAATTTTCCTTATACTGTATGCTTGTTCCCACAAAGGTCAAACTTGCAAAGAGAAAGAAAAGAGGGACGGAAAGAGGGAGAGGGAAGAATGGTGAAAGGACAAGAACAAGAACTCAAAAAAATGTTCCAAGCTTTCAGAGAAATTAGTAAGTAAGATTTTAAAAAACAAACGTACCTGTTCTCTTATCCTATCAAAGTATACTATCACATACAGTAAGAAAAATATAAAATTGACCATTCTCACCACTTTATAAGAATTTTAATTAGTTCTGACATATCTATACCACTCAGAGGCTAAAATACAGGGAATCATTTAAAATCATTTAAATTATTAATTATTTAATTTAGGAGTTAAATACTAACATGGAAAACTGCCTTCAAAAATATCAAGTATCTCATATTAGTGTTATAATAACCCTATGAGGTAGGCAAGATGGTATCATTTGTCATTCACAAAATAGAAGCTCAGAGAAATTAAGTAACTTGCCCAAGGAATGAGGGTACTCCAGTGATTTCTCTTTATGCCAAGCAAAAAGGCGATATTTTTGGCTGTAAAAGAATCCAGGATATTGTTTCAAGAATAACAATAACAAAACCCCCTAATTTTTATTACAGCAACTAAGCCAATAACAAACATTCTAAAAGGGATTAACTGAACAATACTTAGAAAGCTACTTACTACTCCAATGTGGCAAAGCAAAACTGAACTTTGAGGGTTGATGTCAAGTGCTTTCTGGAAATGCATTTCTGCAAGGCTGAATTTTTCTTGCTTGTAATAAATCATTCCTAAACCATACCTGAGAGTTTAAAATAAAATACAATTTTAAGGATATGAAATGCTAATTTAGTTTAGCTAATAAAAGGATATGTATGGAATGTGGCATTTTAATAAACCAGTAGAAAAATACTGCTAGTCTTAGGGTAGGCAAAATCTAACATGATATAAAACTGCCCAAGTGTTTTAGACAAGTCACTTTTATAAGTAAAAACAATCCAGCCAATCAAATAAAACTATAACAACTAGAAAAAAAGAAACCACATCCTTAGACCTACCACTACAATCTAGATTTAATAGCTAATTTTTACTGAGCGATTATCATGTGTCTGCCAATGATTTTATTAAATTCTTTGCTTGATTTACCTTATTTAATCCTAGATGGAACCAAGGAGATAGGTACTATTATCAATCACATTTTAAAGTAAAACCAGTCCATTCTAAAGAGGATCAGTCCTGGGTGTTCAAGGACTGATGCTAAAGCTGAAACTCGAATACTCTGGCCACCTCATGTGAAGAGTTGACTCATTGGAAAAGACTCTGATGCTGGGAGGGATTGGGGCAGGGGAGAAGGGGACGACAGAGGATGAGATGGCTGGATGGCATCACCAACTTGATGGACATGAGTTTGAGTAAACTCCGGGAGTTGGTGACGGACAGGGAGGCCTGGTGTGCTGCAATTCATGGGGTCGCAAAGAGTCGGACATGACTGAGCGACTGAACTGAACTGAGCTGAACTGAAGGGTGGGTAAAGAATCAGCCTGCAATACAGGAGCTCCAAGAGACCTAGGGTTGATCCCTGGGTTGGGAAGATCCCTTGGAGGAGGAAATGGCAATTCACTCCAGTGTTTTTCTCTGGAAAACTCATGGACAGAGGAGCCTGGTGGGCTACATACAGTCCACGGGGTAATGAAAAGTCAGACATGACTCAGGGACTAAACACACACACAAGTATTCTATTCAGATCCTCCCTCGATGATTCTAGACCCTAAATTCCCATATGCTACTCCCATATTATTTGTCCAAATGCATATATATTTTATACTATGATTAAAGTATGCATAGTTCATGGTCTGCTTACCCTCTCCCCATTTACTGTATCAAAAATATGCTCCTATAGCTTTCAAAACTTATAGACTTCAAAATTATAATTTTTAAAGGCTTCACATAGACATTAAAATTACACATTTTAAAGACTATGCAAGAGTATATCAAGTTGATATACATGTGTGTTTCCTGAATTTTCAAAACATCAAATATATTGTCACTGATTTACATTAAGGATCCCTCCTGGTGAAACTAGACAATAATGAAGGGGAATATTCAACAAATGATTAAGAAAAAAGCACAACAGTATACTGTTTATTATTATAATATGTTAGAGGTCAAGAAAAGGTATGAAAAGTTTTGCGCTAATAATGGTGAAAATGGAGATAACTAAAGAAAGACTACTCACCTTGGAGTGGGAAAAATAAATTTGCTTAGTTTAGTTAAATACTTAGTTACCTGAATAACTCAATATTGAAAGTCTTCCCAGTAAAAGCTTGCTAGTCTGAATATACCTCCTTTTCTCTAATTGCAACAATTATTTTTATAACAATTTTGTTATGGTAAATTTTGTTAAGAATGCAACTACTGAAATATGGCAGAACAGATAACTACACATTTAAGAAACAACTCAAGTCCTATTAAGAAGTGAGCTCTGAAAATATCAGAGAGAACCTTATGGGAATGTTGGCAAGCCTAACTGTTTAACAGATCAGCAGAAGCTAGTACTCATCAGGCCATCTTTCAGGCAATGTAACTACTTAGAAATGAGATAAGATTCATTTAAAAACACATATACAAATCAAAGAATATATTTCAGTAATCTAATGCTTCAGATTTAGAAACTGCTATGATTAACCCAATCATTAATAGATTAACCTTCCTATTCATCTACTTAAGCACAAGTATAAAAAAGTAAAACAGATATTACTTAAACTGGAACATTCTTGATAAACTTAATAAACTAGAACTAATACTTAATAAATCTGCCAAAGAGCAACAACTAATGGATAGTTTTCTATGTTTATTTTCTATTATCCAAAAGATAGCAGAAATTACCTATTAAATAATAGAAAAGAAGAACTATACTGTTATTATAATTATGATAGAGAAAATTATACTGTTGTTCTCCACAGTCCCAGCCATTCTCTATTTTCATCACCATTTTAGTGCTCTAACAAAAAATAACAAATCAAAGTAACAATACTAGATATTAATACTTGCAAAAGTTTAGTAGGAAAAAAAGTAGAAACTGTTCAGTATAAGCATCTGGAATTCTACTGGCATTAGTTAAGAGTTTGTTAAAGGTATAAATTTCACATAAAAAACCACTTAGGTTAGGAGCTACCAACCAGTATGTACCATTCTTCAAATTCATGACAACAAAGAAATAATCTCACAAGAAAAATTACTGGGTACCAGCCCCATTAATAAGACACTGTCTTTGCACTTTGTTAGCACTTACCATGCATTATAATGTCTAGGATTGACTCTGATAGCATTTCGAAAACAAGCTAATGCTTTGTCTAATTCTTCAGTTAACACAAACTCGTGCCCTAATAGAGTATAGGCATAAGCATAATTTGGATCAACCTGGATAGCTCTCTGGAAGAATTTAATTGCAATATCATGTTCCCGCTGCAAACTGAAACAGTTCCCTGCAGCACACCAGGCCTTAAAAAAAAAAAAAGGAAACAAAAACCAAATGCATAATTAAAATTTTGATTTATTTTTTTCTAACAAAAGCAATCTATGACTAAAATCAAGACTCAGATCTTACGAAGAACAGAAAGACAGCAACTGAAGAGCTTCAATAGATACAGTCAATCCTCATTATTCAAGGATTCCATATTTGCAAATCTGCCTACTTCCTAAAATTAACTTGTAAAACCAAAATCAATACTTGCAGTGCTTTAGTGATCATTGGTGGACCCACGTGTGATATGTGTGTGTATATTTCTCCTAGGAGTAATGGTTCAGTATTTGTTAATTTAGCGTACATGGAAACTATAGACCTAACTACCAGGAATAATGAGAACTGACCCTTAAATTCTAAGCTTAAATATGTTACAAAAGGACCACTAAATATTCTTGGGATGCAAGAAAATAAAACCTTTATAGGACTGAAACATGTACATAAACTGCCTATGCCTTAAAATGACAGTTAATTATTATTTTAATTTAAAATGAGCACTTTAAAATCTCTATTTCTATTTAATGAACTCTACTCTTGGTGACAACAGCAAGTATAACCAAATCTTGATTAATCCTGAATGAAATATCTGCTTTAAGATTTTTCTATTTGTGAATCTCTACCATATATTCTAGGATTTCTCCTTCTCTGAGTATCGGGCTACAGAGAAGAATGCAAAAATATGTGTGGATGAAACTAAATTAATGATTTGGGTCATTCCCATTTGGTAAAGACAATCAAAAAACAGTTGCAGGGAATTCCCTAGTGATCCAGTGGTTAGGACTCCTCACTGTTACTGTTGAGGGCCTGGGTTCAACCCCTGGTTGGAGAACTAAAATCCCACAAGCCATGCCAATGCAGCAAAAAAAAAAAAAAAAAGAAAAGAAAAATAAACATGAACGAAGTGCTTCAGTTAATTTACCTCTGGTGAATTTTTATCCATATCTGTTAAGTCTTTTGAAAGAACTGAAAGAGCAACATCCTTTTGAAGGTGCCAAAGTGTTGTAGAGTAGATCTCCATGCCTTCGACTCTGTAATTTTCAATTCTCCTAACCTCTGAGAATATTCTTTCAGCCTGAAATATAAAAATTAGTGAGAGGAAAACAAGTTGATACAATTTACATATATACTAGGAGAGTGCTGGGCACTATTCTCATAGGACCTAAATGCTGCCTTATTTTACACGTGAATTTTATGTGAATTAGCACCAACACATGGCCAAATTGAGTAACCTTCTATGGTAGGTACAATATTGATGCAATCATATTCATACTTAACCTACTTTTTATACAGAAGTCATGGTAGGAACATAAATTCTGAGGAAAAAAAAATTGTTTCCACCAAAAAGAAAGAAGAAAGATCTAGACAAATTTAAAAAGAAGTCAATTATTTTATTCTCAAAAAACATTATTCCAAATTTTTATAGCAGCTTTATAGAATAACTCTCTGGAAAGGTGAGAGACAAGCGACCTCTGCAAGAGAAAACCTATTTTTGTACATTTATTAGGAGGTTAAGTTGAACACTTTAAGGGAAAAATAGGCTTGGGTGGCTGTCAACCCTATGGCATAGTGAGCACTGAATATTTCCATCAGTGTCGTACCTGCTAGGAACTACAGTCCCTGCCTAATATAACTTCCTTTTTCTTCCGCAGCACTCTCTTGACTTTAGGGTCTCTTCTCAGCTAGCATGTCAAAGTTTTTTCCTTGCCACACTCACAGCTTCCAGAACTGTGCTTCTCTCCCCTGCAGTTTGAGACTTTGGGCTATATGAAACCACTTAGCTCCCCAGTTTATCAATTCGTTAAAAATTCTGAAAGTCAAACTTAGTTTAGAATAAGGAATATCAGGTCCATTTTTAATGAAATGAAGATGACAAGATAAGGAAATAGCATTCATAAAACTAGAAAAATAGGAATGCTTAGATATGGCCATAAGAATAAGAATTCTTATGATATGGCCATACATCATCTAGAATTAGCTTAAATTTGTGACTCCCCTGAAATTCCTTAAAAGTTATACAGATAAGTTTTCCATTTTTTCAAACACACACTGGTTACAAGAAAACAGACCTAACCACCTGTCAAGTACAGGCTTTAAAAATCTGGTTTAAAATTTTTCAGAATCTATTGTTTCCTCTGAAAAATGATTATGCCACAGACAGAAAGGAAAACTGGAACAAAACTAAATATTAAGTTGAAACAAAGATTTCCTTTAAATATCTGGGTCTACATCTGCTCTATGATTAGGGGTAACAAAAAAATTCATGTTAAGAACCCATGAAACAAATAATTTTGAAAAGGCTTGCCAAACCCCACTTCTACCTATGTACCAAGTAAAAAAATCACAATCCAGCAATGAAAAAGAGTGTCTACAATTGTTTTTTCTTTATTACTCAAAATTACAAGAATAGGTATCTTCTGGATTTATTCTCCACCTGGAAGAATACTACACCCCTAGAGCTCTGCATGGCTCCTTAAAGGAGCAATAATCTTCTTTCTCTGAGCATGTTTTTTAAAAAAATAGCACCATACTTCACTGTTCCCCAATCTCTTTACCATGCTTCATTTTTCCTTCATATGATTTATTGCTGTGTCCTTATACATTTATTGGCCTATAATTTCTCTTACTAGAAAGGGGGCTTCTCAGGTTGCACCAATGGTAAAGAACCTGCTTGCCAATGCAGCAGATTTAAGAGACATGAATTCAATCCCTGGATCAGAAAGATCCCTTAGAAGAGGGCACTGCAACCCACTCCAGTATTCTTGCCTGGAGAATTTCATGGACAGAGAGGAGTTTGGTGGGCTACAGTCCATAGGGTTGCAAAGAGTCAGACACGATTGAAGCAACTTAGCATATGCACACTTGCTAGAAAGTAAATTCTATGAAGGCAAGCAATTATCTGTCTAGCTATATTACAGTATAGAAGAGAGTCTGGGATATAATATACACTCAAATACATGCTGAAAGTAAAAAGAGCAAACAAGTGATCTTATTATCAACTTTAAATAATTTATATTAGGTTTCTTAAAGCTTTTTTTAAAGGTTTTTCTAATTTAAGTTTAGAGGTGGGTGAGGAAGTGCTTTGAAAGTAGAACTGGGGAATAAATTAGAATTTTCTTTGGCTTTGGGTTAATCATCCTCTCCTTTCCTGATTTAAAGAGATAACTTAAGCAACAAATATAATTAAAATTAAAATGATAAAACCTTACAATAAGAACATTATATCCTCAATTACTTACAACTTTCTTCATTGTATTAAGTTTATAAAACATACTAAGTACCAAAAATTCATCCCAGTAAGCTCTCTATATAGTAGAAAGAATTTTGATTATAAACATCTATTTACATGGTAAATACATATTTTCAGATCCAAGTAAGTAGAGTACAAGTGATCCATGTAAGAATTAGTTTGGTTCTCTACAAATCTATCTCAAGTAATCCCAAAGAATTCAAATTACCCTTAACACAAGAAAGAACTGAACTGATAAGTTATTAATACTGACAAAATAAAGACATTACAAAATAAATACTGACCCTTTAGATCTAGCCTTCTCAAACATAATTTTAATTAAATTTAAATTACCTCTAGAAAGGCATATGTAACTTTTTAAATACTTACTTGCATGTACTCTGAAAGTTCGAAATAGGCCCTTCCAATTTGGCACAGCACCCAACCAGTATTGTAGTGGTGAGAAGGTAGGTGGCTCAAGATATTAATAGCTTCTTTGCAGTTGTATGAACACAAAGCTAAATAACCTTTCCCCATTTCACGAAGAAGGCTCATCAAACCTTCTGGGAGAAAATAATGTAGTAAACAAAGGAAAAAAAAACACAATAAAGCTGCCTGGTTTTCTAGGAAGGCTAATTAAAAAATATTTCATTCAACTTTCCAACTCTGGGCTTCCACTGGGCCCAGTGGAAAAGAATCTGCCTGCCAATGCAGCAGACACACAGGTTCAATATCTGGTCCAGGAAGATCCCACAAGCCACAGAGCGACTAAGCCCATGCACCACAACTATTGAACCAGAGCTCTGGAGCCTCCGAGCTGCAACAAATGAGCCACGTGCTGCAACTACTGAAGCCCATGGACCTAGAGCCTGTGCTCCGTAACAAGAAATGCCACTGCAACGAGAAGCCCACCCACCACAACCAGAGAGCAGCCCCTGAG
The DNA here is from genome assembly GCF_032405125.1 of Capricornis sumatraensis. Lineage (NCBI taxonomy): Eukaryota > Metazoa > Chordata > Mammalia > Artiodactyla > Bovidae > Capricornis > Capricornis sumatraensis. The sequence goes on from NC_091076.1 coordinate 96,337,346, forward strand.
AAAAAGCCCACACAACGGCAATGAAGACCCAGCACAGCCAAGACTAAAAATGAGTAAATAAGAAAATGACCAAAAAAGAAAAAGGAAAAAAATGCCAGCATCTACCCAGAAAAAATGTTTCTTTAATGAACATAAATAAACTTACTTAAAACAAGTGAATAAAATAAAATATAAAGAAGATTTTAAGCTTTTAAAACAGACCTGCTGCTGCTTTCTGTAGATTAAATGCCTGGATCTGAGGGGTAATTGTGGAGATTTTTCCTTCTGAAATGATTGAAGAGTCTAATTTTGTGATTTCCAGGCTATCATTTATGTTAGGTTGAGTTATTCCTCCTTTATTAGTTTTACTTTTTGTTTTTCTGTTTGGGATTTTAGGTGGAAACTTCATTTTTAATTTTTTGCTATTCTCCTGTAACAAGAAGGAAAATTCACTAACTTGTTATACTCATGTATTTTAAACATCTATCTAACCCTTTTTCTCAAGTATTAGATATAAAATAAACATATGGTTTTGACTGATCTACATTTTTCTCAGAAAATTTTATAAAAACAAAAGTCTTCAAAGTCACTTAATGGAAAACGCAACAATTCTGAAAATAAATCATATTAACTAACTAGTATTTATTACATTAGCTTTAAGCATTTCTCTTTATTCAAAGTATATCACTTTCATTTATTAATTAAAAATAAGAAAGTAAGGAGATACAACAACTACCTAATTGTCTCAGAGCACTGAAATCTGTAAGGTATAAAACTGCTGATCTATATGTCACAATTAAAGACTGTCTGTAATATTTGTCAATGGATGAAGAAAATTTACCAAAGGTATAAAACTCTCCAGTTGTCCAAAGAAATGTGCAAAGAAAAAATTTTCATTCACTCTTCCCACAATCTTTCCCAATGGAAACATGTGACATAACCACAGTATACCATCAAATCCAGGAAACTGGAATTGGTGCAATACTAGCAACTAAAACTATAGATCTTACTTGGATTTCATCAGTTTTCACATGGACTTTTTAAAAAATTTCGGTGTGTACAGTTCTGTGAAATTGTGTTACATGTATGGATTTATTTAATCAACTATCACAATAAAGATTCAGGACTATTTTACCACTACAAAAAGAAATTCCTTTGTGCTATGCTATAAAAGACACATCTTCCCCTCAGTCCTACCTCCTAGTAACTATTGATCTCCTCTCCATCTCTGTAATTTTGTAATTTTAACATTAAAAAAAATGTTAAATGGTCTCCTAATGTATTCATTAGAGACTGAGTCATCGATGAACAGAAATTTCAGAGGAGGAAGTATTAAATAAATGTGACATACAGAAATTTTTAAATTACCTTGGTTGTAGAGCTGTCACTAGTAAAAAGTCGCGAACTTCTTCGAGGCAGTGCATTTGGGGGAGATGTGATAGTGGGGCTCAATACCTGAGGTGTTGTACTAAAAAAATTATAAAAGTAGATATTTAAAAAACCTATTTATGACCATTAATTATTATTTCAAGTATATTAAAAATATGCATTCAACATGTTTGTATTCTAAAATTGATGAGATCAATCCTTTCCTCACCCTCGGCTATGAAAACTCATTTAAAGAACTATTCTTGTTACCATAAAATGATATAAATTATAGCACAGATCTTCACTCTATTTGAAATTGCTCATTCGAACATAAAACAATCCACATAAAAGTTCTGGGTCAATAAATAGTAAACATCTATAAACCAATTATCTTTAGTCCTTATTTGGAACTATAGAAAGTTAAGGAAAAACAAAGCTGGACATAGTCTAAATGTGGGATATTTGCTAAATAAATATTACTAGAACAATTGATACCTGAGAAGTTATTACCATGTAAGTTCAAACAGCCACATCAAGGGATTATTCTGCAGAATGAGAGAGGGGGACATGGACAGTAAAAGTATTTGAAGAAATAATGGCCAAAAATTAGCTAAATTTGATGAAAACTATCAACTAACAGATCCAAGGAGCTCAATGAATTTGAAGCCCAAGAAAGGAGAAAACACACTAGAGCATAATCAAATGGATTAATATCAGTGATAAAGAAAAAATCTTAACAGTCAGAGAAAAGAGACAGATTACATACACAGAAACAAAAATAAGGATGGCAAGAAGTTTCTTATCAGAAACAATGCAAGCAAGAAGACAGTAGAGCAATGTAAAGAAAAAAACCTGTCAATTAGAATTCCATACCATGAAAATATCAATCAAAAATAAAAACAAAGGTGAAACGAAAACTTTCTTTTGAACATACAAAGGCTGAAAAAATTCATTACCAACAGACCTAGACTACAGGAAATGTTAACCACTCTGTAGAAGTAAAATATATGACAACAGCATAGAGACTGAGAAGACGAGTATGAAAATATACATTACAAGGTTTATACTCTAAGTGATATGGTACAGTATTACTTGAAGGTAGACTTTGATAAGTTAAAATATGTGATATAAACCCTAAAACAACCTCCAAAACAACAAGATAAAGAGTAATTGTTAATAAGGCAATGTTATGGGTTGAATTGTGTCTCCCAAAGGGATATGATGAAGTCCTAACCTCCAGTACTCTTAATGTGAACTTTTTGGGAAATATGGTCTTTGTGGATGTAATTAACTTAAGATGAGGTCATCACGGTGGGCGCGAATTCAATATGACAGATGTCCTAATAAGAAAAAGGAAATTTGAATACAGAGGCACACAGGGAAGATGGCTACGTGGAGACAGAGGAAATACTGAGTTGCCTACTACAAAATAAGGAATGCCTGGGGCAACCAGAGCTGGAAGAGATAAGGATCCTCCCCTAGTGACGGCCCTAGCGATACCTTGATTTCGGATAGAACTGTGAGTGAATAAATTTCTGTTGTTTTAAGCCACCCAGCTTGTGGTACTTTGCTAGGGCAGCTGTTGGAAACTAAAACAGGCAATAAAGAAGGTAGAGTGGTACACATCAACTATACATCAACTAAGAAGATAAAAAGGAATTAGTAATACAAAGAAGGCAAAATTAATGTAATTCATGTGTATTACAGTTAGTATATTAGTTTAAATGAAATGCATAATTCAGTAAATTATGTTTATATATTCTTGAAGACTAACATATATTTGGACTATTAATGTGCTCTGCAGGAGGCTCAGGCTCCTTCTTATCACTGAGCCCTAGGCAATCACTACCACCTACCTGAGAGTTGGCACTCATAATGAGACTTACCAGCCAGGCATTTTAGAAATATTGAGGCCTTTTATATAGTCAAGGTATACGCACACGTGTACCTATTTTAAGACTTATGGTACATGTTCACTATTTTGGGAGGTAAAGTAGCTTTCTCTTAATATATTAGCTATAATTTATTTTTGAGGCCTTGACTAGAAAAAGAAATCTTATTTAACACCATTTCTGTGTGAAAATGGATTCATCATTTGAAGATTTATTGGCAGATTCATACTATGATATACTTATAGAAACGCATAATAGGGGAAGGGGAGAATAATCTATCTGTACTCGATCAATGGAGAAGGTTACATTAAAAAAAAAAAGAAAATTATTTTGGAGGAGTGCTAACAATATCTAGTTTAAACAAACTCACGAGGCAATTAGAATAAAAAGGTATTTAGCTAACTCTTGTCTTGATTTGCATTGTAATATTCAAAAATTAAATTTCCTTTTTCAGTAAGTTGGAAATTCCAAATTTAACATATTCAAAATTTACAATAGTCATTCCAGAATTCTTGGAGCAGTCAAAACAACCTGCCTAAACTGAAGAACTGTTTCGCAACAAGAAAAGCTAAACAATATCAAATTATGAGACCAAATAAATACCTTGTTTGTGGGCCAGAACTTTGTGTCTGTGCAACAAGAATTGGAGTTACCTCTCGACTGTTTCCACTCTGTGAGAAGACAGACTTTGTTCCAGTTTGGCCGATTCTGGCAACAGACTGTAAAACACAAAAAGTCTAAAGTTTGTGAATTATAAATTGCATTGTGAGTGGTAAAGACATCATGATGTACCCATCTACATTTCCCCAATACAAGATTTCATATTATATATTGTCTGTCATTTGAAAACACAAACTATTAATGTCATTACTGATGTCATTTTAGGTTAATAAATTATTGATATATTAGAATGAACATCATCCTATTTCCTCATATTAAGCTCAGTATTTTTACCTTTATACTATCTTTTTATCTTTCGACTTTAGTTATCAAGGTAAGGGTTAAGATTCCTAGAGGCCATTTATTATGTAACTTTCCCAGTTGGGGCTAAGTGCCAAAAAATTTTAAGACAGCTACTATTCTCAAGAGTTATGATCTAATTTAGTATACATAAAAAATAATACAGTAAGATTTTATACCCCTTCTTTGGCACTTAATAAAGACAGTCTTAGAGTAATTCAGATTAGTAGATTAAAAATAACACTGGGTTATTTTCCAAATTCTAAGAATATTGCACTGAATTAGTATTTCTTTTTGATGTGTTCAATCTTCTGGACTGTGCTTGCCCCTTCTCTCTTCTCTAATTTATCACCTTATTTCTATTTATTTTCATCACTTAACTTTTTTATAAAGTGATCTGTGTCAGCGAATATTGAAAAAAAAAACATTTTACTACCAAATAAATTTCTCCAAAAATTAGTTACTGTGGTAGTCACTGTATATAATTCTGAAATTGCACATTATAAATAATCATTAATAATTACTTTCTCACCATACTGAAAGCCTTATTTTGGCCTTCTCAACATTTAACATCATTGATCATGCCCACCCGCCTCGCCCTTCTGAAACTTTGTGTAATTTCTAAAATATTTATATAGTATCTTGATTATTTGTTCTACCACTTCATTTGCGGGCCCCTCTTTGTTCCACTGTTTTAAATTAAGTTCCTTAGCAACTCTCTCTTTCTCTAGGAGAGCATGGTCATTTTGTATCTATCATTTGGTCATATTCTTTCCTCTGTAACTAACTATCCACTGAATATTTTCACCTATTTTCTGGCCCTTCCTTATTTAACAAAGAACTATCTGCTGAACTCACTACTTGGTTTGATATTTTTAGTTAATACTGCAGGGAGATTTGGAAGTATAGCTTTTCCAAGAATGTCTTGTAATAGAGTAAAAGAACAGAGGCAGAAGAGGCTTAGACCGGGCAATGAAATCACATATGCCTTTACTACCTAACTTGTCCTTAATTACTCTGACTCATGGTTTTGGCCTACTTCCCCTGGCATGCTAACCATTGTCTTATTATGCCTTCTTATAACTGTAATAAACTAATTTCCACATATATATGTCACTCTCATAGTAATACAACAGCAGGTAGTTGTCAACTTTTTAAAAATCCAGTTTGAAACACAATTTCCATATTAAATACTTTTAGTTCATGTTTACCACTCTTGGAGTTCCTATTATCACTCATTAGGAAGCTATCATATAAAAAAACTTTGCTAAAGTTCAGGAGTAAAAGAGTAAAAACAAAACAAGAAGAAACATGTTTCTCTGAGGGTAAAAGGACTATCGCAGCCATTCGCATACCAGTATGACTCATTTAGCTTTCATTTCTTAAATATCCATTATGTACAGCAACAGGCATTTACATATATAACCTAATTTAATTCTCACATAAGATACCCTGCACCACAGATACGTTTTATTTATTTATTTATTTATTTTTTCACAGGTATGTTTTAAATAAACCTCACTTTGGCCTCTACTGCCACAGACAGTAAAAGAACATTATAAAAAGAGTCACAGTTGCAATGCAGTCTTATTGCAGTATTTCCTATAAAGATTCTATGAAATATTTTTCATTTTACTACACTTTAACTCCATACCTGAGGATCCACCATAAAAATTTTATTATCATAAAAAGCTAGCTTTATGTGAGTCATCTTTTTTCATGTTAATATTAGTACAACTGAAAAACAAATATACTGGTGGGGACAAGCAAAAACCACGGCAGGTATAATTTCCATTATTTACATTCAAAGTGATCACCTTAATTTTGTTTTTTAAAAAAGGAACTTAAATGTAAAAATCTGAATATGCTTAATTAGCTATATGCTGAAATAAACTACAGTTGTGAGTTACAAACTTATGTGGTCAAAAGAGCAACCAGCTTTGCGTCTTCTACTATACCCAGGAGGCTGTAATAATGATGACCTTCTTTTACATTTTAGATAATTTCTCTAAGGCAACAGCAATTCATTATATTTTACAAGGAAAATACCTTTTTTGAAGGGGCTCCGGTGGGTGGCACGTCAATTACAGAAGATGTATTAGTGTAGTTTTGTAAATAGGATCCATCTCCAGGACTTGGGGTTTCTAATGGCAAAATCCCAAAACTGAGAAGAGGTTGAAATCAAGGTGTCAAAAAGTCATCAAGGCATATATAAAGCAGCAGTATACTTAAATTAGAAGGTCTAAAAGGAAGAGAATGGCAAATCAGTCTTGGGGGCATTGAGGATCTCAGGGGCAGATTAAAAATAAGCTGTGAATATAGACTATTCCACCCACCAAAACTAAAATTAAAAAAAAAATCAAATAAGGAACTAAACTGAGCAGTAACTACAGATCTCAGGAGATTTATTAGAAATAAAGAAGAGTAGCTTTGTAAAAGCTAAGATCCAAATTATCAAATTAGTTCAAATTCTTGGAATTTATGTGATTTAGACACTATTACAGAGAAAATATCCTTAGAGACCAATGAATGCATGTGTGGAATCAATGAGCTTTGTAATCTCACGGTCATACTATTTAAGTAATTCTCTGGCCCTGGGACCCAATTCACAGTCTGTTCTAGCACATAATTTTTTATTTTGATTCTTTTGGAAATGCATCCTCTGGCCTGGGTTCCTGTATTTATTCATACATATATATTTCTAAAAATTTTCACAGAACATTTCATATATTGAGAGGTGTCAATCCTTTCCCATTTTGGAATACAGCACTTTAACCATTGCTATCACTGATTATAAGCATCCCAACATTTTAAGAGGTTCACTGCTATTCACTGATGCATAGTCATAAACAGAGTATCTTTTAATCCATACAACAGCTGAATAAGGAATGCTTAAGTTTAAAAATTTTCTCCAAAAAAAAAAATAAAGAAAGAAAAATAAAAATTTTCTCCAACACTTAATATGAAATTCTTATTACAGATACTATATTTTTATTACTTGATTTTCTGAAAATGGAATAGACTCATTATTGACTTATTAAATATCTCTATTTCCATAATGATTTAGAAGTTGCTGTTCATATTAATTTATATTACTAATATAGGAATTACTCTAAGATCATTTAATATTACAGCACATTTTAAAGTATCTTCTATTTGTCTTACCTTGGGGTTAATGGGCTAAGAGCAGCTGGTCCTCCTAATAAACTTCGACCAGTTTTTGGTTTATTTTGAACCTGTTTAGATAATATGGAAGTTCCTGTTCCAAGAGGGACAGTATCTGGTGAAATTACAGCCGAATCAATATAAGACACTGAAGAATCTGTGTTCAACGAGTACTTTGAATTGGAAGATTCTAAATTCAGTCTGTTTAATTCCTGAAACAGAAAATTTCTAACATGTCATTTACAATACCTTATTTAGCTCAGATCACTGTTTTTCATTTTCACAATATTTTTAACACTAGTGTATAATATACTTACAATTGTGTCCTGGGGTGTTTCTGTAAGAACTGTCTCAGGCTGTCTGTGAGATAAACTATGATTAGATACTAGTGTTGTGCAAGAGTTGGGCAGACAGCTGCTAAAGTTCTGTAAAGATGTTAATTTAAATGTTTGGTCAGGATCTGGCTTTTCACCTGTGAAGGGGGAAAAAAAAAGTTTGCTTTTGAGGAAATGAAGGTTAAATTAAAAAAAAAAAAAGCATAAGCCAGCAAAAATAAAGCCTTATTCAGAGTTTTAAAGTTCTATCTATTTCAGTGAATCAGATTTATCTCCCAAAAGTAAACATCAGTGTACTGTAAAAGTGTACACCAAAGATAAAGCTGTACATTTAGAAATTAAGTTAAACCACAATGAAACTGACTTATAATAAATCACAGGAAAGTACAGATTTCTGTGTTTTAAAGAAGAAAGCAACTAGACCTCATTTTGCTCAAGGTAAGGAATGAGGGTGGAGAGGTGAAACCTAGAAATCAAAATAAAACTTTAAGCACTTACGTGTATATTGACACAACATTTTAAAATGATCCTTCAGGCCTCCTAAAGCATATATACTATGACAACTCCCCACCCCATATTATCCAGGTCTCTGGGTATTCTACTAATTTCTTTTCTTATCCAGAATGCTATTTTGGCTAACTTTATACTCACAACACAACTCATTCCTTGACGACACAACAAAGGCCACATTATTCCTGAAACATGATTCTACCTTACTTCTTGTTCTCAAGTTTAAAAGCCTTTAGCTTTGAAAAATATTTGTCTTGTGGATATATAATTTGTATCACTTTCCAAAAAATAAGCAGGGGGGAAAAAAAGGGAAGAAATGGGAGAACCCTCCCCTAATCACCTCTACAAACTTACCTATTTCACATAATGATTCAAAGGGGGACCAGAGGAAAGGATTTAAACTAAGGCTCTTTTGGTAACATTCTGATCCTTTGGCAAGCCGATCTGTCTTGCTGTAAAGACAAACAAATAGATCAGACAAGCTATAAAACCTAAAACATCTATTACAAAGAAAATTTGTTACAGAAAATTAGGTAAATCTTATATAAGTTCTGTGCATTCTCTTCTAAATCCTTCCTTAAATGATCAATTTCTCCTTCTTACCATCCTCCAATCTTTATTATTTAGGGGATTTCAAGTCAAAAGTCAGGTGAAAGCAAATAGAAAATGAATTGAAAGGCATGTTAACAAAACAAACAAATAATCATTGCTTTCTTAGATACTACAACTGCTTTTCATTTCCTTTTGGACATTACAGTTAATGAGGCGATATGGGAAACATGCAAATATTTCAGTCTTATTCTTGATTTTAAATATAAATCCCAGTGGTAATTTTGAAAGTGACTTAAATGCTTTAAATATAGCATACTTAAATGCTTTAAATATAGCATACTAAAATGAGAAGATATTTTAACAAAGTAAAGGTGGCAGCTCTTAACAAAAAGGAAAATTCATGTTTCTAAATTGGGTGTATAAAGGCTTACATTCAAAACATGGACAACATTCTTAGGACCCTATATACTTGAAACAATCTGGAAATTATTAGAACAGCATTGTGGCCTCCCTAGCTTTTAAATGGGAAAGAAGATGAGATTGAGGGTAAGACTTGTAGAGCTTTCAGGTTAAAAAATACTACTGACCTGGTTTAAGACTGAAATTCTTCATTATCTAAAGGAAAAAAATTAAGATACAGCAATTTTTCCAAAACCCCGAGGTTTTATAAAGGACCAGATGGCATTGAACTAAACAACCCTCATATGAAACTATCAGTTAAAACACATAATCTGTTTATGTGCTATCAGTATACATCAGAGAAATGAAAAAAAGATCCCCTTGGGGAACTAGATATTAATGTGCCTTACTTTCAAATTTTGCAAGTGAGTAGAAACTAGAATAAATGATATAATAAAGACAAGAAAGTACCACTAGTTGAAGCTTATTTAGCTTCCCAGATTTGTCTAATCTGACCCAATAAACACATGGACACGGAAAGAAACAGAGGAAGGAGACAAACTTTCAGAAAACGTAAGTTTTATCAAAGTCTGTATCTAAGGATTGGTTAGATGAAATTTCTTAAAGGGAAAATAATTGTAACAAGAATGATATATTCATTTACCATGTATAGCAGGGTAACTTAAAAACAGGAAACAAAGACATAAAAGTATTTTTGGAAAGTAAAAATGAGGAGTGGAAAGTGGAAAATGAATGCTTGGGAACTTTTAATATAAGGCCAGGAAAAGAAAAATACAGTGAAAACTCAATGTTTTGACGATTATACCAAAACTAACTTATATTATACAGCCCCTCACCATGTCTATAACTAAGTATGGTTTGTCTATTTATTTATCTTTCATGTGCTCTCTTACAATTGATTATAAGCTTTCTGAGAATAGGAAACTAGATTTCTCATGATCTGATTAATACACCATAAAATATATGTAAAACAAAATGTCTACCAAGAAGAGATTAGATACACACCCACATACACACACACAGATACTGGTATGTACAAATAATATAAAAGTTAATTGGGACAACTCAACACCAGAAAAATAAACAACCCAATCAAAAAGTGGGAAAAAGACCTAAACAGACATTTCTTCAAAGAAGACATACAGACGGCTAACAAACACAGGAAAGATGCTCAACATCGCTCATTATTAGAGAAATGCAAATCAAAACTACAATGAGATATCACCTTACACTGGTCAGAAAGGCCATCATCAAAAAGTCTACAAACAATAAATGCTGGAGAGGGTGTGGAGAAAAGGGACCGCTCTTGCACTGTTGGTGGGAATGTAAATTGATACATTAAATATAATTTAAATTACATTCAATGGAAATTGATACAGCCACCATGGAAGATGGTATGGAGATTCCTTAAAAAACTAGGAATAAAACCACCATGAAGCGAAGTGAAGTCACAGTTGTGTCCGACTCTTTGCGACCCCATGGACTGTAGCCTACCAGGCTCCTCGGTCCATGAAATTTTCCAAGCAAGAGTACTGGAGTGGGTTGCCATTTCCTTCTCCAAAACCACCATATGACCCAGCAATCCCACTCCTAGGCATATACTCTGAGGAAACCAAAATTGAAAAAGACACATTTATCCTATTGTTCACTGCAGCACTATTTACAGTAGTTACAACATGGAGGCAACCTAGATGTCCATCGACAGATAAATGGATAAAGAAGTTGTGGTGTACATATACACAATGGAATACCACTCAGCCATAAAAAGGAACACTCTTGAGTCAGTTCTCATGAGGTGGATGAACCTAAAGCCTATTATACAGAGTAAAGTAAGTCAGAAAGAGAAAGAGAAATATCGTATACTAATGCATATATACAGAATCTAGAAAAATGGTACTGAAGAGTTTATTTACAGGGCAGCAATGCAGAAAAAGACATAGAGAACAGACTTACAGACATGGGGAGAGGGGAGGAGCAGGTGAGATGTATGGAGAGAGTAACATGGAAACGTACATTACCATATGTAAAATAGAGAGCCAACGGAAATTTGCTATATGGCTCAGGAAACTCAAACAGGGGGTCTGATTCAAACTAGAGGGATGGGATGGGGAGGGAGATTCAAAGGAGAGGGGATATATGTATACCTATGGCTGATTCACATTGAGGTTTGACAGAAAACAAGAAAATTCTGTGAAGCAATTATCCTTCAATTAAAAAAAAACTGGGGAAGGAGCCAGATGTGGAGTTATGTCCCAGTCATGTCTGGGAGACAGATCTATCATTATTCAATAGAGAGATAAAAGGAGGAAAAGACTTAATAAAATTAAGCTGCCTGGAGTGCCCCTACTTTAGATCAATATTTTTAAAAACTAAAACTCAGAAAGGAAGTTTTCCAAAGGACTGGGGTTAAAAATAGCTATTTAAATGGCACTGGAAGAAAAAGGTTAATCTAAGAACTAGACTTAGAATCAGTCATGCCCTAAAGATGCAAGTCTCACGTGCTACTGTAGACAAAAAGACCAATGTAGTGTCTATATCAAAGTACTGGAGATAAAAGATAACTTAACAAGCTGTAGCTTCAAAACTGTAACAGGGAGGTTTCTAAATTACTGAGTGCAACTTTGGTCACAACAGGCATAGGATGGTTGAAATGAAAAGCCAGTTTTTGGAGCAGGGTTGTGCCCTACTGGATACCTGACCTTTTAATCTTTATGATAAATAAAAATAATTATTTCTCTGAAAAAGAGGAAAAACCTTCCTTCATGATTAGGACTTGATACAAATGTACCTTCAAAAACTTTTAAACAAGTGATCTTGTTTTAAAATAACTAGTAATACATATACAGCATTTCTATGATTTAATACCTTCCCTTTATTTTATTAAACTTTATTTTGATATAATTTTAGACTCACATAGAAGTTGAAAAAATAGTATGGTTTTTATGAAGTTTTATCACAGGTATATATTTGGGTAACTACCACTACAATCAGGATATAGAACTGTTCCAAAGTCCCAAACAAACTCCTTTAGCTACCTCTCTATAGTCCCAGTACTCTTGCCCCAACTCTCATGTCTGAGAACCACTGATCTGTCTCTATCACTGTAACTGTGTCATAACAATAATGTTCTATTAATGCTATCACAGAATATGTAAATTTTTGAAATTGGCCTTTTTCTCACTTGCCATAATGCTCTTGAAATCCATCCAAATTATCATGTTTATCAATAGTTTGTTTCTCTTTATTGCTGAGTAGTTCATTCTAGTACTAGAAACAATTTTCTGGTAATTTGAATCATTCTTACTTACCAATATACATGTCCCAACAATGAAAGAGTAAAGCAAGCTGAATCACCAAACTCAGTAACAATATCATCATGGCTTTTCTGCTTATTAAACACTCCGCCAGATAAGATCTGTTCCCCTTCTGCAAGCCTTTAAAACACACATTCACAGATTTTTTAAAAAGTCAATATAAAAACCACAGTGTGTAAAGACATTCTTCATTACGAATGTACCTCTTACTATGGAGATATAGTAAAAAGTTCATGGTACCTTTAGAATACCAATAAACATGTATTAAGAATCATTTGGGAGATTGGGAATTTACCATCTTAAAATTTCAGTCTTACCCTTTAAAAACAGAAATAGTTACCTTTAGTCTGTATGTATAAATCTAGTCTGAGCAACATACACATTACTCACATCGAAAGAAATGGAAGACTGTTATGCTGGGGGAAAAATACGAACAGCTCTTCATTAACAGATTTGGTGGTCCTTCTTAGTTCTATAATTCCTTGAAGTAGGAATTTGCAAGGAGGTTAAATAAGACTAACATTTTAATTAAAAATTGCATACTTAATGGCCTCAGTTATTTTTAAGTTTACAATTGAAATGTGAATAGCACTTCACCTCTTTTTATCAATTATGTTTTCTTGATATAAAATCACAAATATTCCCCAAAGGGAAAAAATTTGCCTGATTTCACTATATATTTTTAGCATATCAGAGTTCATAATGGTTCATGTTTTAAAGTTTTTTCTAAATCATCATGTGGAAAACTCTCAAGTAAGCTTATATATCCTAAACATAAAATGTGATATCTAAAGATTTTTTTTTACTATCAGTGGGATTTTTTTAAAACTATAAATATTTATAAATGGGATAAGAAAGTCTAAGGTAAGAACTGGCTTAAGAAACTAGCAAATTAAATAAGTATATTTTAAAGAATTCAACATTAGAATCTTTGGAGTAGAAGAAATTCAATAGCAAATGTCTCAGAAATTCTATATATATATTTTAGCTGTAATTTAAAAGTCACCAATTAGACACTGGACAAATAAAAACTTATCAGACTATGCAGACTTTATGGGGTTTATTTATATCCTTTCACTGTATATCTATCAACTAAACGGGGTTTATTTGTATCCTATGACTATATACCTATAAACTAAATACACAGGCTTTACAGTTATCTGTTTAGTCACCTTTACCACTATTCCATTTTTCGCAGCACAGAAAAAAGTCTGACAGAACATAACTACCTAAATCTCTAGCTGCCTCCAGATTCAGAATATGGACAGCTGACTTGGTTGAGCTGTCATATGCCAAAGAAGTGTTCTCCTAAATCTGTCCCCTTGCTTAAAAGGAGTAATGGTTCCCCAAAAGAATGATTTTGAAGGGCAAATAACTAATTACACAACTGTCTGGACACAAGGCAGCATTAATCTCAGGTGAACTGGGAAGTTAGGTTTTCAGGCTTATTACAATCATTTTACAAAATCATAGGAATTAGTTACAACTTAGGTTTCTCCAGATTTAAATTCTATTTATACCATAACAATAAAATCTCTCCATGACAAAATAATAGGCAGCAGCATTTCAAAAGTTACTGAAATAGACAAAACTCTACTACCAAGAGGGGAGAAAGGGAGTCAGAGTCTTGCCATCAAAAGAATTTTATCCAGAATTCTACAGTTAAGTAGAAGCAAAATTAGGCAGAAAAGATTTAGAAACTTACTTGCTGAGATCAACACAACATTTTGCAAGCAGGTATTTACATTGCGGTGTAGTACAACTGTGTCCTTTCAAAAGTCTATATGCTTTATATGCTTTTCCTGAGCGGTAATAACAGGTTGCCAGTAAAAACAAGGCTTCTTCTGAGTGTACTAAGAACAAACATGAAAAAAAAAAGGGCTGTTATTCAGTATGTTGAATGGTAATTATTGTTTAGCAATACGTAAACAAGTTTAGCAATAACGAATAAAATTAGGCATGTTATTCAATACAAAAAACAATTTATTAATTCAAATTTCAATTAAGGAGAAATACTTTCCTGATACAAAAGTTAGTTCCCCAAGTCCTGACTACCTTCTTTCCAGAAGAAAAAAAGGAAATAATACAATGAAGAAAACTGTAGCATTCTCTGTAAATCCTTAAGATCAAACACAGGCACACAACTGCCCTTACATAGACTATCAGGAAAGCATCATTTTTATGTAGTATTTTTCTGAGAGATCCTTTGAGAGGACAGAAGTCAAATTTCATGAGAGGGAAACTCAGCGTTATAAACCTAATTATCAATCTGAAAATTTCTACATTAAACAAAGACCAAACTGGAAAACAAACAAAACTCACTTATTTCTAATACCAAATACATAGTAGATTATATTCAAGATAATTTAAGATAAAGGAAAAAAAAATTCTAAATTGTGAATACCCATACTATATAAACACTGAATTGACAGACTTGACACTTGTCCAGTAACAATAATTAAACTGCTCTTTAATGGCAAGAGCTGAACTAACTATTCATTAACCTCTTTCCTTTTAACATTAGGAAATGCCTGGTTAATGAAATGTAGCATTCTTCTCCTTTATTTACTCTCTCCCAAACTGACCATCACCCTACTTCTATCCTCACAACCTCCCAACCAATTCAGATGAAAGTCTATGTTTTTTTTCCTTTGGCCACTATGCACAACACGTGAGATCTTAGTTCCCCTACCAGGATCAAACCCTCGCCAACTGTAGGAGAAGCACAGAGTCTTAACCATCAGGGAAGTCCCCAGATGAGAGTCTACAGAGGTAAGGATAGAAAGAGGGAAACTCTTAAGTTCTGTACTTCTAAAAATGGGTTATATAATAATATCAGGTTATGTAATAATATCAGACTGAGGGACCATTTAAGCCTCTGATTCCCCAAGTGTGGCCCCTATACCAGCATCAACATGACTTTGGAGCTTTTCAGAAATGAAGTTCTCAGGCCCCATCTCAGCTCAGACCCACTAAAATCAGTAATTCTGGGAGTGGGGACCAGCAATCTGTGTGGTAACAGACCCTTCAAGTGATTCTGATGCATGCTAAACTTTGCGAATCATTAAATTTAAAGTACAGATAAACTTGCCACATCTTTCTGAAAAGCTAACTCAAAGATGTGGGATAAAAGAGTAGCTTGAAATTTTCCTTTTATAAAGGTTATTATTTTTTTTCTTTCCTGTTGTTTTATGCCATATATGCACAAGCAAAAACCAACAGAACTCTACTTCTCTGGTCCATCTTATGATTTTTCACGAAACCCTAGTATAAAAAACAATGTACAATAAGATATCGTGTAGTAAATGATAAGAATTTTAGTGTACAGGTGTTAATAGGATCTACAGTAGTATCATTCAGAAGTAAAAAAATGAATGGGGACCTCTATTGCAATGGGAACAAATTGTTAATTTCATTGAACTACAAGTGCTAATTCACATAAGTTAGAAAGTGTGATTTCTTCTAGATTTTGCAAAGGCCTGGTTTCTTGTCATCTAATAAATTAAGCTTTTAAAAACCAATTATTATACCAAAAAACAATGGCTCTCCAAAGCTAGTTCAACTTTGAACCATAAAAATGCTTCATCAAATGTTTGTTTTCAAACACTGAGTATATCTAGGTTAATTTTTCACTGTAGTAAAATTCCATAATAACATAAAGATACCAAATATTGTGTGTATGATTTTAGTGTCATAGTGCAATTACTTTTTTGAAGTATGATGACTTAACAACTATGTTTAAGTGAGATTATGGATTGGAGGTTTAATCAAACTTTAAGCTTAATGAAACTATAAGATAGTGAAGTAAATTGAGATCAACTGGAAGGATCGTGAAATACATGGACTGAAAGGGGTGGCTTTTTGAAGCTTCCCAGAAATAAACTGACAGTCCAAACATAGCTAGTGAACCAGTAGTGAGTGGCTATAATAAATCTAAAAAGGAAAGAGTACTGACAAATAGATTTCATCTGGAACAGTAACTTCAAATGACTGACAGTGGCTGCCTCAAGTGCAAAACTCAGAGAAACTAAGGCTGATCATGGCTTTGCTAGTATAAGTGTGCAGAGATCAAAATAACAGGATCTGGAAATAGCTATAAATGTCTGCATGACACTTATTTGCCATCCTTTATTAAGAGCATTAATCAAAATATATGATTGGGAATTATATGGTCCATAATACACAGTCGACCCTCTGGAGCCGAGCTCTCCATCTGCAGTTGGTTGCATCTGCAGTTGGTTGCATCTTCAGATGCAGAACCCATGGGTGGTCCTGAGATGACTGTATTCTATAATCAGGAATAAAGTAAATACTGATTCCACAAAGTCACTTGTAATACTGATAAATCAATCATGTACGAGTTAAATCAAGGCACATCCATATAACTAAACACAGTCGTCCAAAAAACACCCTGAATTTTTTCAGAATGCATTGTTAGGTGAAAAAAATGAGTTACAAAACAATACTGAAACTCCTCTTCTTACAAACAGGTTGGGCTTCAATATAAGGTAGGTCATTTAATATAAGCTCAAAATAATTAAGAGGAGCTTAAGCTTGCATCCTTCAGACACAATGCCATCAAATGGGAAGATGAATTAGCTTCTCAGTGCTTTTAAATCAGATAGACACCACTTCATGTTGATTTATATGAAGTCCAAAATGGACTGGTTATGGTAAGACTTAAATGTTTGTTGAGGTGAGTGCTCTTTATCTAGTCTTGATAAATTCTAAATACCACAGAGAACTCCTTAGAAGTGAGAGTACCGTGCTTGCTGCCAGGTCACAAACACTTAAGTTTTAAGTATTCAAAGAGCATAACACCTATGAATCATTCATGGTTTGTGATACCCATTTCATCTTGATCATCTTCTAAGCTCTCACATCACCTACAGACAGTACAGCACATGGATCAGAGCAATGACACTAGAGCCAAGCTGCTTCTTTAGTTTGGATTTCCATACCACCACTTATTAGCTATGTGACTCAGGGCAAGTTAACTTCTCTGATCCTCAGTTTTTTCATCTGTAAAATAAGGACACAGTGACACCTAACTCTAAGTACTTAGTGCTGTTAGAATTAAATGAGGTAATATGTAAGGACTTTGGATAGTGCCTGATACATAGTAAGAGTTGTATGTGCTATTATTAAATTATTACTATTGACTTTCTCCTAAATTTACAATATCTGACTAGTCATCTGATATTTACATGGGGTATACATACATAATGTTCAGCCACAAACTCAAGTGATCCCATCTTATCACTTTTTTGCTGACTGATTTCAAATGCCTGGGTGCTATGCTTTACATATGATGCAAGATTCATTCCACCCTTTTCAGAGTCATTTCTGTTGTTGAACACTTCATCTGTATTTACAACTTCAGTATTTTAATACTATTCTGAATTTTTATTTTTCTCATGCATGTTCACACTCTAAATTTCAGTACTAACTGGTTTTATACTTGTAGATAATGGGGGTTAATAATATTTTTAAATACTTTGAAAACATGACTGGTATAAATACACCACGGGTAAGAAGGCTGGAGGAAATTTTAAAAGGAAATGACAATACATAAGGAGAAAGTAGATGGCCAGATCATATAGGACTTTGCAAGCTGTGTAAAGATTTAGAGATAAATTTTTATAGCTATTATACATCTCTAAAGGGTTTTACAAGGTAAAGAGAACGGGGTTGATTTGGGAGGGGGTAAATCAAAGCAGCAGGAAAGACTAAACACAGAAGAATTAATAAGAAGGCTTTTCTACCAAGACACTGGTGTTTTAGAATAGGGTGGGAACATTATGAATCCAGTTTTGCATGAATTGAGTTTGATATATGTGATATTTATGTGAAACATCTGATTGATATAATGAAATAGTTGAGCCTTGGATTTAAAAAGATCATTGGGAAGACCAGAGTCTTAGTTCACTAACACATAATGAAAATGAAAACTATAATGACTTAAAAAAATAGCATTACAAGTTCCCTGGTGCCCAGTGGTTAGGATTCTGGGCTTTCAATCCCCGAATGTGGTCTAGGGTTGTGGTCTAGGGTTCAATCCCTGGTTAGGGAACTGAGATCCTGCAAGTGGTATGGCATGGCCAATAAATAAAAATAAAAGAATATTTTTAAAAAATAGCATCATCTTTTTTATCAGTAATAATTTAACTATGACAGTAAAAGAATAGCCCAATGGGCCAGATATCCTTTTTGTCCCCCCATATGACAAAATGACTTGAATTTCTACCGACAAGATATATTTATAAAATTTTCCACGGCTGCTGCTGCTGCTGAGTCGCTTCAGTCATGTCCGACTCTGTGCGACCCCATATACGGCAGCCCACCAGGCTCCGTCGCCCCTGGGATTCTCCAGGCAAGAACACTGGAGTGGGTTGCCATTTCCTTCTCCAATGCATGAAAGTGAAATGTGAAAGTGAAGTCGCTCAGTCGTGTCCGACTCTTCGCGACCCCATGGACGGTAGCCCACCAGGCTCCTCCGTCCATGGGATTTGCCAGGCAAGAGTATTGGAGTGGGGTGCCATTGCCTTCTCCGATAGTAATGGCCTAAAAATGATACAATATGTCATATTTCTAGTAGTACTTGGACAGCTTCCTTCAATGATGACCCTAACATAACTGGAAATAATTTTCTTTAATGTTGCCATTTACAGTCACATATTTCTGTGAATTTGGGCTCTCACTATAATGGCTAAGACAGAAAAGAGAATCAGATGCTGAATCTTTTACTCTGATTAAGTTCTCTTCAGCTAAGCCAAATTTACGGAAAGCACTGTATTCAATGCAATTTCTACACCTAGCCCATTAATCATTACGACAGGTAAAAACCTGGCGAACAATGGTCTTAGTTTCTTTATTTCTAAAATGATAATAGCAATGTCTATTTTATAGAGCTGTTGAAGACTAAATAAATATTAAGTACTCAGAGTACCTAGTACACAGTAAGAATTCCATAAATACTAGAAGGTACTGTGATTATTTTCAATCAAATCCCTTATGATTATACAGTGGAAGTGAGAAATAGATTTAAGGGCCTAGATCTGATAGATAGAGTGCCTGATGAATTATGGACGGAGGTTCGTGACACTGTACAGGAGACAGGGATCAAGACCATCCCCATGGAAAAGAAATGCAAAAAAGCAAAATGGCTGTCTGAGGAGGCCTTACAAATAGCTGTGAAAAGAAGAGAAGCGAAAAGCAAAGGAGAAAAGGAAAGATATAAGCATCTGAATGCAGAGTTCCAAAGAATAGCAAGAAGAGATAAGAAAGCCTTCCTCAGCGATCAATGCAAAGAAATAGAGGAAAACAACAGAATGGGAAAGACTAGAGCTCTCTTCAAGAAAATTACAGATATGAAAGGAACATTTCATGCAAAGATGGGCTCGATAAAGGACAGAAATGGCATGGATCTAACAGAAGCAGAAGATATTAAGAAGAGGTGGCAAGAATACACAGAATAACTGTACAAAAAAGATCTTCATAACCAAGATAATCACGATGGTGTGATCGCTCACCTAGAGCCAGACAGCCTGGAATGTGAAGTCAAGTGGGCTACAAACAAAGCTAGTGGAGGTGATGGAATTCCAGTTGAGCTGTTTCAAATCCTGAAAGATGATGCTGTGAAAGTGCTGCACTCAATATGCCAGCAAATTTGGAAGACTCAGCAGTGGCCACAGGACTGGAAAAGGTGTTTTCATTCCAACCCCAAAGAAAGGCAATGCCAAAGAGTGCTCAAACTACCGCACAACTGCACTCATCTCACACGCTAGTAAAGTAATGCTCAAAATTCTCCAAGCCAGGCTTCAGCAATACATGAACCATGAACTCCCTGATGTTCAAGCTGGTTTTAGAAAAGGCAGAGGAACCAGAGATCAAATTGCCAACATCCGCTGGGTCATGGAAAAAGCAAGAGAGCTCCAGAAAAACATCTATTTCTGCTTTATTGACTATGCCAAAGCCTTTGACTGTGTGGATCACAATAAACTGTGGAAAATTCTGAAAGAGATGGGAATACCAGACCACCTGACCTGCCTCTTGAAAAACCTATATGAAGGCCAGGAAGCAACAGTTAGAAGTGGACATGGAACAACAGACTGGTTCCAAATAGGAAAAGGAGTCCGTCAAGGCTGTATATTGTCACCCTGCTTATTTAACTTCTATGCAGAGTACATCATGAGAAACGCTGGACTGGAAGAAGCACAAGCTGGAATCAAGACTGCTGGGAGAAATATCAATAACCTCAGATATGCAGATAACACCCCCCTTATGGCAGAAAGTTAAGAGGAACTAAAAAGCCTCTTGCTGAAAGTGAAAAAGGAAAGTGAAAAAGTTGGCTTAAAGCTCAACATTCAGAAAGCTAAGATCATGGCATCTGGTCCCATCACTTCATGGCAAATAGATGGGGAAATAGTGGAAAGAGTGACTGACTTTATTTTTCTGGGCTCCAAAATCACTGCAGATGGTGACTGCAGCCATGAAATTAAAAGATGCTTACTCCTTGGAAGAAAAGTTATGACTAACTTAGATAGCATGTTGAAAAGCAGAGACATTACTTTGCCAGCAAAGGTCTGTCTAGTCAAGGCTATGGTTTCTCCAGTGGTCATGTATGGATGTGAGAGTTGGATTGTGAAGAAAGCTGAGCATTGAAGAATTGATGCTTTTGAACCGTGATGTTGGAGAAGCCTCTTGAGAGTCCCTTGGACTGCAAGGAGATCCAACCAGTCCATTCTGAAGGAGATCAGCCCTGGGATTTCTTTGGAAGGAATGATGCTAAAGCTGAAACTCCAGTACTTTGGCCACTTCATGCAAAAAGTTGACTCACTGGAGAAGACTCTGATGCTGGGAGGGATTGAGGGCAGGAGGAGAAGGGGACGACAGAGGATGAGATGGCTGGATGGCATCACGGACTCGATGGATGTTGAGTCTGAGTGAACTCCGGGAGTTGGTGATGGACAGGGAGGCCTGGTGTGCTGCGATTCATGGGGTCGCATAGAGCCAGACACGACTGAGCGACTGAACTGGACTGAACTGACTGTGATTATTATTGAGCTGGAATAGTGTCTGCTCCCATTGCACTCCACAGAAATACAGTCCAGGGTAGTTAGGTTTCATATTGAGAATAACTAACAATGAGCGAGTTTCCAAGAGTTAAGCACTGTATCAGAAACAGATAGAAAGTGGATTAAACAGTTTTATGTAGATTAATCTGGAATCCTGCCTCAACTCTATGGGAAAATCCTAGCATCTAAATTTGAAACCACTAATTTGCACACTTTTGGAAACTAACTATAATAACTAGAAACTGCCTAACGTTAACAAACTAAAAAAGAAAAGTTAGGAAAACATGAGGGCTACTTAGGTATCAATGAAAATATATGTAAGTAGATTATCCACAATAAACCTTGCTTTTATTTGCAGAGTTGGGCAATCTGTCATATTACCTTCTTCGTAAGGCTCTCGCTTTTCTTCATCTTTTCATTGGGACCTAAGACTTCTGCTCCATAGACCTTCCCAACTTTCAAAGGGATGCTAGTCCCTCCGGCCCCAGGGCAAGCTTGGCTTCTTCCTTGCTTCTCCCATTTTATTTCCCTCCTGCCCCAGGGCAAGCTTGGTTTCCTTCTTGTTTCTCCCAACTATTTCATTTCCAAGTACCATCCTCTGCTCTTTTGTGAAATTCCCTGCTGGTGAGATTCTTATCTTCTCCTTTTAACTCTTGGTTACTAAATTCAAGACATTCTGCTTCATTAATAAAAGAATTTTGCACTTCATTCACAGTCTTCCTCTCCTACGTTATTTCCATACATCCACCAATTCAACTCCATCTGGATTTCCAGTGCCTCTCCTAAATCCTCTATTTATCAATCCCTGTGTTAACTTTCCTCTGTAGTTTACATTTCCTGGTCTACATCTTGTCTATATTCTTTAATGTTCTTATCTCTTGTCCTTTTCAGACACATGTCTAACAAACCCCTAATATCTACCTTCTATGCCTGCAGTTCAGTTACTAAGCACTTTATTAGAGTAAAATCATATAACTGAGCAGAAAGGTTCCATTACTAGTTCCTGCAGACACACAAAAATAAAACTTACCTACAATTATAAAAAAACTTTTAGTAAGTAATCCAATGGGAAATTACTCAGTAAGTGGGAAAACTGAGTTAAACACTGGAGTAAAAAGAAGGCAGCAATGTTTCTAGATAAGACAGTTATAGCATCAATCAGTTCAGTTCAGTCGCTCAGTCGTGTCTGACTCTTTGCAATCCCATGAACTGCAGCACGCCAGGCCTCCCTGTCATCACCAACTCCCGGAGTTCACTCAGACTCACGTCCATCGAGTCAGTGATGCCATCCAGCCATCTCATCCTCTGTCATCCCCTTCTCCTCCTGCCCCCAATCCCTCCCAGCATCAGAGTCTTTTCCAATGAGTCAACTCTTCGCATAAGGGAGTTATAGTAAGATAATAATATTTCCTAAATTAACTCATAGACTTATTTGGTTTCAGAGAGCACTAATCAAAATACTTGTGAAATTTCAAAAGATTAATAAAATATACATGTAAAATGAAAGAATTAAAAAAAGGGTATTCCTACCAAAGAATGAAATGGGGGAAAAATGATGGAGATAGTCCTTATTAGATGTAAAAAGACAATATAATAAAGTGTTAATAATAAAATAGCATAATATTTAAGTTAAAAATAGAAAATCAACTAATGAAAGAGAGGAGAGGTTCTGGGAACAAAGTAGAACATTTTAAAAAAATTTAACACAAAACCACGTAAAATACCACGTGGAAGGGAAAAAAGCATTTAATAAATAACACTGACTAAATTAAGTAATAACACTATGATACATTTTTTAAAACTTTTTAAATTACCAAGAACTACATATTTCTTGAGTTATAAAAAAATGACAATTCTTCCAGCTACTGGAGCAACAGGAGAAAGTTTAAGTGATAAAGCTACCTACTAAATAAAATTTAAAAGATTAGGTTATAAAAATCAACAGAATTAAGATTAAAAAGCAAACAATCTGGGGCAAATATGCAATAAACAAAGATAGAGTCCACAGAAACAGGAATAAATGTAAAACTAACACTTGAGAAAATACCCAGCATCCTTCAGAATTATAAAAAGGAAGACAAAATACTTCACAATTTTCTAGTAAGCAAAAACACATTATAATGGTAAATCTGATACTGATAGGGCTATGAAGAAAGCCTTATACTATTGGTGACAGTGATTATCACAACTCTCTCTGTTGGGTTATCAACTAGGCAAAAGTAATTTGTTGTAGAACTGCTTACACATTTTGACTTGTATGGGGCTTTCCTTCTGCCTCAGTGAGTAAAGAATCCACTTGCCAATGCAGGAGACATGGGTTCGATCCCTGGGTCAGGAATATCCCCTGGAGAAGGAAATGGTAACCTCCTCCAGTATTCTTGCCTGGAAATCCCATGGACAGAAGAGCCCGACAGGCTATACAGTCCATGGAGTCGCAAAAAGAGTTGGACACGACTTAGCGACTAAATGACAACCACCACCTTCTTTGATTTGTAAATTCTATCCTAGAGTATATAACACAAGGAAAATGACAAAGCTGTACATAATTATCTTAGCATTTTTGCTAACATGCTAAGTCACTTCAGTCATGTCTGACTCTTTGAGACCCATGGACTGTAGCCTGCCAGGCTTCACTGTCCATGGGATTCTTCAGGCAAGAGTACTGGAGTGGGCTGCCATTTCTTCCTCCAGGGGATCTTCCTGACCCGGGGATCAGACCCACATCTCTTATGTCTCCTGTGTAGGCAGGCAGGTTCTTTATTACTAGTACCATCTGGGAAGCATCTTAGGAAGATTATAATAATCAATGACACACAAAAAACCCCACTAATACCAGCTGATGTTGAATTTATTACAGTGCCAGAAGGCCGTGCCAAGTGCTTTAAATATATTATTTCATTTTTCAATTCCAAGAGACAATAATTACCTCTATTTTACAGATGAGAAACCTAAAACACTGAACGTTAAGTAGCTTGCCCAAGGCATACTACAGCATGCTTAAGGGTTAGGGTTTGCACTAAGGCTGAAGGCTCAAACTCCATGCTCTAAACCACAGAATACAGACTCTAAGAAAAAAATACCTAAAGACTAGACCATGATTAAGTAAACCATAGGGTAAAATTCAAAGCAAGTCTGCACAGTTACTAAAAGTAGCATATAAAAAGCTACACATACTGGGAAAAAAACTTCTATGAACTAGTGTCAATCATAAAGACAAAACAAGAGTAACACCCACGGGACTTTCCTGGTGGTCCAGTGGTTAAAACTGTGCTTTCAATGCAGGGGGGCATGGTTCCATCCCTGGTTGGGGAACTAAGATCCCACACGCCTTGAGGCAGAGCCAAAAAAAAAAGTGATACCCAGAATCTTGTTACAGTCCTAAGAAGTCCCTATTCTATTCTTTTATAGTTCTTGGAAAGGAACAGATTACAAACCTTCGGCATACAGTCGCTCTGCTAGGAAAACTGCATCTCTGTAAGCATAGTGGTTTAGTGCTTGCCATATAGCAGCCTGTAAATAGAGGAAAAAGAACATAAATATACAGTTTCACAGTAACTCTTAGCACAGAGCCTTGCATATAATACTCAAATCAACACATCTAATTTAAGTAATAAAACCTCAATATCCACAGTGTAAACTCCGTAACCTATTAGATGAGGCTCTTCACAGTATGGCTCCTAACATCTGAATTTACTCACTTTAATTCTCCATGAACTTTTAGATCTCTGTGTCTTTGTATTTCCTTTTCCTTCCCTGGGGAGTGTGGGCTCCTTCATCTACCTACTCTTATAAATTGCACATTCTTGTAGACCCAGCTTTAATAATATCAGCTTCATAAAGCTTTCTAAACTGGAGGCCTCTGTATGCATGCTAAGTTGCTTCAGTCATGTCTGACTGTGCAACTCTATGAACCATAGCTTGCCAGGCTCCTCTGTCCATGAGATTCTTCAGGAAAGAATACTCCTAGAGTGCAATGCCTTCCTCCAGGGGATCTTCTGGATCCAAGGATTGAACCCACACCCCTTACATCTCCTTCATTGGCAGGCAGATTCTTTACCACTGGTGCCATCTTGGAAGCCCATACAAGGTCATATATGTTGGCTAAGTATATATGAAATAACTATTGCACTGGTAATTCAATTTAGGTTCATTATGGATTTAAAAGACTTTAACGGTTTGGTTAGTGAATTTAACCATCATTTACAGAACTGTACCTAAAGAAAAGTACCTAGGGTCTTATCCCCTTTTTTCCTAGTCCCAGTCTGTAACTGAATCTTTTCTCTAAACCTGTAGTTCCCTAAGTGGTCTTCCTACCTGCAGGCTATAATGTAATCCATCCAGCCCAGAAATCCTGAGTTTGGACAGGAGCTCAAATTAATGTTCCATGACTGTGTCTTGGGCAGGTTACAATGTTTCCTAAGTCTTAGTTTCTTCATTTAAAACACAAGACTCCAATAAAGTACACAATGGTTCCTTGCATATACCTAATAACTAGTCAATAAATTTCAGATGCTGCCATCATCATTTTCATGTCTTCATCCCTGATCAAAACCTCCTAATGATTCCTCCTGGACGGTCCCACAAAGTTTACACAATAAACAGCTACAGAATAAAGTACAAACTCCTTAGGAAACCATTCAAATCCCTTTGGGCCTTCATCATCCTTTTTCAGATGTTGCTCATCTCTCACCAAAGCTGCCTATGGTCTAGAACCAGAAAAGGCCTCCATCAGTGCCTAAACATCAGCCGTACTTTCATATTTCAAAGTACTGTCTGGGCTGTCCTTTAACTTCTACCTCATGAAATGTGTCTTCTTCAAAATTCAGCTTACATGGTATCTTCCTTTCACTGATCTATCCCATGCAATATTAATGACTCCATTCTATGAGGTCCCAGAAAATTCTGTTTCTACTTCAAAAAAATATATCAAGCTGTTTATTAGATTTAGTCATATATATTGTTTGATTAGGCTGCAACTTCTGTGGGTGAAAGTCAGATTCTCTTTTTCTCTATAATTCCCTGGTTATCCTACTTAAGTAGTTATTTCCCTAATTATCCTAGATAACTGTCTTTAAACATAGTGAATGCTCAATAAATGCTTGTTGAATAAGTGTCTTAAAACTCTGAATCTAATTTCCACTTACTAACCTACAAACTTTTAGCAACCCAATATGGAGGTAAAATATAAAATATTCCTACTATAATTAAATTTACTAACATGATTAAAACATTGTTGGCAACATAAAACAATACAAAGTAACATCTAGTGGTTTCTTCCTTGATACAGGTAAGCAAAACATTATAAAGGAATCAAGAATCTGGTAAGGAGATACAGGTCTGTCCAACTTAGCAGTTGGAATATATCAGATTTGGGGGCAATAATATTTTAGTGGTGTGACCTATAAATACCTGAAAGATAACCAGATTTTTCTGGTTAATAGTAGCCTAGATCACATTATATGTAGAGTACATCATGAGAAATGCTGGGCTGGATGAAGCACAAGCTGGAATCAAGATTGCCAGGAGAAATATCAATAACCTCAGATATGCAGATGACACCACCCTTATGGCAGAAAGCAAAGAACTAAAGAGCCTCTTGATGAAAGTGAAAGAAGAGAGTGAAAAGTTGGCTTAAAACTCAACATTCAAAAAACTAAGATCATGGCATCTGGTCCCATCACTTCATGGCCAATAGATGGGAAAACAATGGAAACAGTGACAGATTTTATTTGGGGGGGGCTCCAAAATCGCTGCAGATGGTGACTACAACCATGAAATTAAAAGATGCTTGCTCTTTGGAAGAAAAGTTATGACCAACCTAGACAGCATACTAAAAACCAGAGACATTACTTTGCCAACAAAGGTCCGTCTAGTCAAAGCTATGGTTTTTCCAGTAGTCATGTATGGATGTGAGAGTTGGACTATGAAGAAAGCTGAGTGCCGAAGAATTGGTGCTTTTGAACTGTGGTGTTGGAGAAGACTCTTGAGAGTCCCTTGGACTGCAACGAGATCCAACCAGTC
This sequence comes from Capricornis sumatraensis, assembly GCF_032405125.1. Taxonomy (NCBI): domain Eukaryota; kingdom Metazoa; phylum Chordata; class Mammalia; order Artiodactyla; family Bovidae; genus Capricornis; species Capricornis sumatraensis. The sequence continues at coordinate 96,364,939 of NC_091076.1, forward strand.
CATCCTAAAGGAAATCAGTCCTAAATATTCATTAGGAGGACTAATGCTAAAGCTGAAACTCTAATACTTTGGCCACCTGATGAGAAGAACTGACTCATTTGAAAAGACCCTGATGCTGGGAAAGATTGAAGGCGGGAGGAGAAGGGGAAGACAGAGGATGAGATGGTTGGATGGCATCACTGACTCAATGGACACAAGTTTGAGCAAGCTCCGGGAATTGGTGATAGACAGGGAGGCCTGGTGTGCTGCAGCAGCTGGGGTCTCAAAGAGTCGGACACGACTGAACTGAACTGAGATCATGTTTCCATACTACTTAGATCGTTTTCCTTATCATCTTATTCAATATGCCTACCACTTTTTGAAACACAGTATTCATCCATTTGGTAAACATTTATTGATCATTTACCTTGCTATATGATCCTGATTGCAGTAAAAAATTAATAACATAAAAATTCAACCAATTTGAGAAAATCAAGTTCTTTGGGTGGCCTGAACATTTTGAATACTTCCCTGGTGGCTCAGATGGTAAAGCATCTGCCTACAATGTAGGAGACCTGAGTTCAATCCCTGGGTTGGGAAGATCTCCTGGAGAAAGAAATGGCAACCCATTCCAGTGTTCTTGCCTAGAAAATCCCATGGACAGAGGAGGAACCAGGAGGAACCTGGTAGGCTACAGTCCATGGGGTCGCAAAGAGTCAGACATGACTGAGCAACTTCACTTTCACTGACAATGAGAAATTATGAATAAGTCAGGTATTATTCTATAGACAAGTATCTGGTCATTGTCATCATGCTTTTGTTATCAAACAGTTGGGTAGCTGAGCCTTAGAACAAAAATATGTGGCATTAGCAAGGAGTGAACATAATAAGAATAGGTTTTAAACATACTGCAGAATCACTGCTATCTAATTTACTTTTCCTCTATACTACAACACAGCAAAGATAGTTAAAAGGCCTTCAAAAAACAACAGTTAAAAACATATTTAAATTTAATTTGACTCAATTATTTATTGAATGGTTAATATGATCCCCACACCTCAATCTACGGCAGATAGAAAAGATTCCTCTGACATTAATCTAGACGACTAAGTCAGTTCCCTGAGCTTTAGCTTTAATCGCCTATAAAATAAGGATAAAAACGCTTACCTCTGAGATAAGCTTAGCACAATGCCTGGTTAAATTCTAAACCCCCTAAAGAACTAATCTGGCCTTTTGGTGTTTTACCAGACCATAGATGACTTAGGGTTCTGGAACTATGCCTATAGGTATCTTTCAAATATACTCATTTAAATTAGGAAACTGTAATAGTAGTGAAAGGAAGAACTCAATAAACATTTACTTTTAAAAGCAGACCATTTTTCCCTGGATTACTTTAACAGTGTCTTATTTAGCCCCTCTGAATTCTTTTCTACCCTCTGATTCATTTTCTCTTCCTGTGAGTTTTTCACAAGTCAGAGCTGATCTTTACTTAAAATCCTTCAGTGGCTTTTAACTGTTCTTGGCAATAAAAGGCAAGCCACCAAACCGGCAGTGTGCTACAGTCTGTACCTACCTCTTTGGTTCATCTGGTATCACGTTTTCTCATGCTGTCCATGTTAGCACAACGACCTTTCAGCTCCTCAAACCTGCCATGTTATCCTTCTGCCACAGGTCCTTTATACACAATCCATTTTGCCTGGCATACTCCCTCCTTTCCTTCGATCTATGCTAATTCTAGTCATTCTTTGGACTTCCTTCTTTTCCAGGGAAGGTTTTTTACAGGATACCCAGATGAGGTTAGGCATTCTTATACACGCTGATAACACCAAGTACCTTTCCTCTGCAGTATTTCTCACTGTTGTAAGTTTACACATATTTAGGAGAGTATATGAGTAATATCTTCCTCACTATAATATAAACTCTAGAAAGGTAGGGACTACATCTGGTTTTGCTCACTGGATACTCCCAAAAGTATATATTTTTTAAGTAGGTGCTTAACTAACATATATTGAATGAATAAACAAATGATCTTTGACTTTTCGCTGTCCTCTAGTTGCTAGCATTTTACACATTAGTCTTAAATTTATCTATATTATTATATATCCAATAGTTAAGGATCTCTGGAAATCTTGAAAGAAACTGTGGTACATAGAACTCTGTTTCTAATACAAATAATTATCACCTAAGTACTCCTTTATAAAATGAGGGATTTCCTAAGAACCTACTGAAAGAACACCACGAGTAGAAAGAACAGATCCACAATTTGATGTTGGAGACCTGTGTTCAAACTTGTGTTCCAGGACTTCAGCAGTGAGACTCTGGGGAATTATTTAACTTTTCTCAACCTCAATTTTCTCATCTGAAAAGTGGAACTCTATTTTTCGACTTGTGTAGATTAAATGAAATGATATGGTGCTTCTAGTATATTGACTGGCACTCATTAGGTACTTAAAAACCTTTTCCTTTTCCAGCTTTTAAGATTAACAAATTCTACAGATATAATTGATAGTTTGTATTATATAATGTCTCCCATATATGCCACAATTGTTGATTTTGTAACACATAATCCACAAAAGACCCAATGATTGATTCACCAGCTCCGTCATCATCATCGCTACTGCTTACCAGGAAAATCTGGCACATAAATACTACCGCCAAGAAGTCCTAGAATTTTTGAGTTTCTTTCTTTTCAAAATTAAAGAAGTGGAAGTATCATATTCAAGAGTTCTATCCATTTCTGATTTAAAATCAAGTTTTGCTCAGAATAAAATCATTCCTTTATCACCAATTCTTAAGGGGGTCAGAAAGTGATTGTGAAGGCAGCCAATAAAAACTCACACACATCCTGGAAGTGAAACTTGACACATACAGCTCCCATTACACTCTGCTCAAGCATGTGAGTGACAGTATGTATCTTCTGGGGGAATGGAGTCGGGAACGAACTATTCTCTAAAGCATGACAAATTGGTAGCTGATGACAGGCAGGGCTAAGATTAGCGACTACCCGCCCTGCCCACCCCCATTCATCCGTTCCCTTGCTCAACTGCTGGTGTAAACCTGCCCCTAAAAGAATAACACTCAGTGCATCACTTCAGGTGTTCTGTAAATTAAAGCCAGATGGAAGAAATGCTGCTAAAGGTTATGAGGCCAAACTGAGCACCACCACCACTGAGCCCCTAAATAAGGTTAAAAGAGAAATTTTGCTGCTTAAACTGAGTCAGTTCTAGACCACACTGACTTTTAAAGATAATTAAATCAACACCACAGAAATTAAATGGCAAAGTTCCTTCTCCTTGTTGCTCTTCTTAAATATGAAATATTATTTTAAATATAAACAAACCTCTGTAAATTGTACAACTAACTCAGACTTAAATATGACCACCTAGATTGTGTCATTCTTGTTTTTTTCAAAAAAGAAAATAGGTGTCTTCTTTTAGACCATTAAAAAAAATGGACAACATAAGAAGGTATGAAGAAAAAATCACTTTGGAATTTTCCTACTATACATTACAGTGTAATTTCTTGAACTCTACATCAGGTCTACATCAATGGTTCTCAGTCTGGGCAATTTTGTCCCACAAAGGACATGTAGTAATGTCTAGGGGGCATTTTGTTTGTCACAAATGGAGTGGGCATATAGCAGGTAGATGGCAAGGACACTGCAAAACACAGGACAAATATCCCCACAACAAAAAAACTAGCTTGCTGAAAACATCAATAGTGCCAAGACTGATAAACCCTGATGTCCACTACTGTGTAACTTACTAGCCTGTATGTCTCCCTAAATCTTGCCTTGTCCCACCTTCCCAATAGCACCAGATTAATTTTTTCCCAAGCAGTGCTTTCATTATAATTTTTCTGTTCAAAAACCAATAATGGCTATTTTACCAACAAATTAAATCTAAATTCCTCAGCCTGGATGTTAAGTCCCCTTGTAACCTGATTCTACCTGACTAGCAAAACCTTATCTTTTCTGTTCTCAATTCCCATTCTAGACAAGGCTATAATTTTTACTGTTTTCTTGTTCCTGAGCACCATTCTCAACTCTGGGCTTTTGCTGATGCCATTCGGTGCCAAGCATATTCTCCTCTACCAATTCAAACCCTTTTGACTTTCTAAAGCTTTAGGTTCTACTCCTTCCAGAAACCTTTTCCATCTTTCCAGTCCACAAGGATCTCGCTTTACTGAATTTACTATTATCTGTGCAAACACATACATACTGACTTGCAACATTATTCAGTTGCTCCCATTAAGCATATTTATCTTCCAAAAAGACTGGACCCCTCAAAAGATGAGAAGTTATATATCTACATTTCTACTGGTTGGTTTCACAAATATCTTATTTTGTTCACAACATAACTCTTAATGGTCCTCCTTCAAATTTGTTTTCCCTGCAAAGAATTCTCCATTTATTAAACACTATCCCCCAAATGAAATCTAGGTAGCTGTTCTTGATTTCCTCACAAATGATCAATTTCCATGATGCATTGATTCTACCTCCAAAATATCTCTTGAACTTAACCTACCTCTTTCCTATTCCACTGCTACCACTTTAGTATAGGTTACCAATCCCAAAGAAAGGAAATGCCAAAGAATGCTCAAACTACTGCACAACTGCACTCATCTCACACGCTAGTAAAGTAATGCTCAAAATTCTCCAAGCCAGGCTTCAGCAATACATGAACCATGAACTTCCAGATGTTCAAGCAGGTTTTAGAAAAGGCAGAGGAACCAGAGGTCAAATTGCCAACATCCGCTGAGTCATCGAAAAAGCAACAGCGTTTCAGAAAAACATTTCTGCTTTATTGACTATGCCAAAGCCTTTGACTGTGGATCACAACAAACTGTGGAAAATCCTGAAAGAGATGGGAATACCAGACCACCTGACCTGCCTCTTGAAAAACCTATATGAAGGCCAGGAAGCAACAGTTAGAAGTGGACATGGAACAACAGACTGATTCCAAATAGGAAAAGGAGTCCGTCAAGGCTGTATATTGTCACCCTGCTTATTTAACTTATACTCAGAGTACATCATGAGAAACGCTGGGGGTGGAGGAAGCACAAGCTGGAATCAAGATTGCCGGGAGAAATATCAATAACCTCAGATATGCAGATGACACCACCCTTATGGCAGAAAGTGAAGAACTAAAATGCCTCTTGCTGAAAGTGAAAGAGAGTGAAAAAGTTGGCTTAAAGCTCAACATTCAGAAAGCTAAGAGCTTGGCATCTGGTCCCATCATTTCATGGCAAATAGATGGGGAAACAGTGGAAAGAGTGACTGACTTTATTTTTCTGGGCTCCAAAATCACTGCAGATGGTGATTGCAGCCATGAAATTAAAAGACGCTTACTCCTTAGAAGGAAAGTTATGACCAACCTAGACAGCATATTAAAAAGCAGAGACATTACTTTGCCAACAAAGGTCTGTCTAGTCAAGGCTATGGTTTTTCCAGTGGTCATGGATGGATGTGAGAGTTAGACTATAAAGAAAGCAGAGTGCTGAAGAATTGATGCTTCTGAACTGCGGTGTTGGAGAAGACTCTTGAGAGTCCCTTAGACTGCAAGGAGATCCAACCAGTCCATCCTAAAGGAGATCAGTCCTGGGTTTTCATTGGAGGGCCTAATGTTTAAGTTGAAACTCCAATACTCTGGCCACCTGATGGGAAGAACTGACTCATTTGAAAAGACCTTGATGCTAGGAAAGATTGAGGGCAGGAGAAGGGGACGACAGAGGATGAGATGGTTGGATGGCATCACCTACTCAATGGACATGAGTTTGGGTCGTCTCCGGGAGTTGGTGTTGGACAGGGAGGCCTGGCGTGCTGCAGTTCATGGGGTCGCAAAGAGTTGGACCGACTGAGCGACTGAACTGCACCGTCATCTTAAAGACTGTATTTATTCTTGCCTTCTTCCTTGACCTTTCACATATAGTAGCCAGGGATCTTAACATCTATATCAGATTATGTCAACCCCCAGCTGAAAAGTCATCAGTGATTCCCCATGACACTGAGAATGAAAAATGAACTCCTTACTATGGCCTTACATTAGTATGCAACTCCAGCCACACTGGCCTTCTTTCAGGTCTTCCAATGCCAAGTTGTACTATGTCTCAGGGACTTTGCACATGCTGTTTTCTCTGCTTGTAATTCTCTTCAAATTGTTTGTGTCTCAAACTTTGAACTCAGCTACAATGTTATTTGCTCAAAAGGAACTTTCCTAACATCCTTTTTAGAGAATGTTTTAGAATGTCTTTTATCTGCACTTGACACACAGCAGGTGCATAACATTCTTTCCAATTTGATTATTTCGTTGAGGCTGCTTCTGAACTTTGATGGTCTAACTGCAAACCTGACTGAAGTCAGGACCCTCTTATTAGGTCTCTCTCCTAACACCCTACTTAGAGTACCGTTCTTATCACAATTTATAATTATTAATTTGTGATTATTTGTCTCATGCTTTCTCTATATATAAGCACAAAGGCTGTATCAGGGCACAAGTCCATAAAGGAATTATCACATATCTGTAATGATTTCCTTCTCTATCTCCCCACTCCAAAGTACATCCTCTCAGTTCAGGTACTATGCAGCACTGTCTTCAAAATACTGTATTGTACCTAAATATGAGAATCTGTTTTCTAAAAGAAAATTTCATAAACAAATGTATTTCAGCTACCCTGAGTACATTTTTTGAATGAAGACCAAATAGTCAAATGGTATTGATTTATCAATTTAGCTATATATATATATGTGTGTAAATATATATATATATATTTTTACAATCATAAAATATATTTAGAAATTTTTTTTCTACTCTATCGAATAGAACATTTTATTAAAAAGCCTTTATTTGGGAGAGGGGTAATCATCTAACACAATTTTCCTGAATACACCATCTTCAATTCTAAGTTATTTGAAAATGGTACCCTTTGAATCTGTGATAGATGCTGTCCCTGTACTTCTTATCCTAAGCCAAGAGTATTCCTTCACTATCTGTTGCTGCTGCTGCTAAGTCGCTTCAGTCGTGTCTGACTCTGTGCGACCCCATAGATGGCAGCCCACCAAACTCCACCATCCCTGAGATTCTCCAGGCAAGAACACTGGAGTGGGTTGCCATTTCCTTCTCCAGTGGATGAAAGTGAAAAGGGAAAGTAAAGTTGCTCAGTCGTGTCTGACTCTTGGAGACTCCATGGACCGCAGCCTACTAGGCTTCTCTGTCTGTGGGATTTCCAGGCAAGAGTACTGGAGTGGGTTGCCATTGCCTTCTCCGCCTTCATTATCTAAGCTAAGCTAAGCTAAGTCACTTCAGTCATGTCCGACTCTTAGCGACCCCATGGACTGCAGCCTACCAGGCTCCTCCGTCCATGGGATTTTCCAGGCAAGAGTACTGGAGTGGGGTGCCACTGCATTCTCCGCTTCACTATTTGATGATCTCTAAAACAATATTATGTGTAAAAGCAACCAGTTACTATACTGCTTATTAAGATGATTTTTCCAAGGCTTTTTTTTTTTTTTAACAACGTCATTCAACACTTCTGTGATGTCTTACCCCCAAGGAATAATTGATAAATCTATATAAAATTAAAAATCAATTTCATCAGATGGATTTTATACACATTCAAATTAGCACTGATTCAAGTCACTTAGGCTAGCAATTATTCCTTCCCAAATAGTTATTTTAAAAATTAAATAAATGACAGAATTTCTGCCTCATAATAGGAGAGATTTTTGAAGACTCAAAGTAATACTTTTTTATAAGAGACAATTTGGAAGAAGTGCTTATATTTAGGCTTACATGGTATATCAAACTGAGTATTCCATGTTTAAGCTTTAAAAAAAGAAAAAGAAAAACTCAGTTGCTCATCTTTTCTCTCAACTTTTTTCTAAATCCTATGGATGGAAGAGCCTGGTGGGCTGCAGTCCACGGGGTCACTAAGAGTCGGACACAATTGAGCGACTTCACTTTCACTTTTCACTTTCATGCATTGGAGAAGGAAATGGCAACCCACTCCAGTGTTGCCTGGAGAATCTCAGGGGCGGCGGAGCCTGGTGGGCTGCCATCTATGGGGTCGCACAGAGTCGGACACGACTGAAGCGACTTAGCAGCAGCAGCAGCAATAACACTTCAAACCCTGAGACAACCCTCAAAAGGACACACCTTTCCAACTAACTTACTCTCGTTCCTTTACAAATACAAGCAATCACTTACTATAGTTTAAAAAGCCAGCGTTGATTGTTCTCCTATTGCTCTAGATCCCTTCTTGAATGGCTTCTTATACTAAAAATTACAACCAAAATTCTCACCTAATTATATCCTAAAACTTATTACCACTGTCAGTGGCTTGTGTGTGGGGAGTAGACAAATTTGACTCTTGAGCCCTAAAAATATCTAAATGCATTACTGCTAAGAGTACTTTAATGAAAAACAGAAAACTTGATGTGTTTATCACACAAGGAATATCTTTATCAAGGAATTGGCTACATATTTCTCTCCATGCTTTTATGCAAATTAGGTGGCTCTGGTTATAAAGAACCCGCCTGTCAATGCCAGAGATGTAAGAGACACAGGGTTGATTCCTGGATGGGGAAGATCCCCTGGAGGAGGGCATGGCAACCCACTCCAGTATTCTTGCCTGGAGAATCCCATGGACAGAGGAGCCTGGCAGGCTAGTCTACAGGGTCGCAGAGAGTCAGACACGACTGAAGTGACTTGCCACAGATGCATAGGCTATCCATAAAACTAGTTTATCATCTTAGAAGCCATATCTATAAGGCAAATGTATCATTAATTGTTAAGACAAAATAACAAAAACATGAAACAGAAATTAAACAACTTGAGTAATCTGCTTATCCATTTTAGAAGGTATAGATAGCAACTTATAATTTCACCTTAGGTCTCAAAAAAAAAAATTAAAAAGGGACTCTTTACTAGTAAATTTGGATGGAAAGAAACAGCTTTGAAAGCACCAGTATAATGTACAAACAGAACTGTTGGTACAATTCTGTACAGAAGACAGAATCCCACATTACACTAATTAAAAAATTAATAGCTGCTATATGTAAACAGCTAAAGAAAGAGCCAACTAGGAGAAACTGGTATTTCATCCTGTGATGAAAAAAATTAAAGAAATATGGAAGGAATGATGTAGTAAAATATTTTACTATTTGATATCACAAGTCTTTAAGAGCAACATGAAGCAATTTCTAAAATCGGTTTGCTTTCAAAATAAAGTGCATGACTCAATGACATCAGTTGATAGAGGTCAACTCTTCTAATCAAGTCAAAGATCATATGATAGGGTAAAAAGTCTCCCAGACCTGGTCCATCACCAAGGGACAAAAGATTTAGTTTCTTCAGATGGCAGGAGGGGGAAATGACTTGGCACCGCATCACACCCTTAAAATCCAATAGGGTTTTCTTACATGCCAACAGAGCACTGTGCGACAAAGCAAACCTTGGTGTAGTATGGATGGAAAAATCATGATTTGTCTTTCATTTCCTGAACGCCTTATAAACATGCACAGTAAAACACTCCTGATCCCCATCACAGGTCATGGAAAAAACCGATTTGCTGTTTCCAACCCCTCCCCTTGTATAGGTGCTTGCGCCTCTGCACTGGGCCTTGGGGTTCTCTTCGCAGATCATTGTCCGGAGGGAAACTGAGTGAACGAGGAAAGGCAACGTGGGCTAGACAGTTTGTCAGCAAAACAGAAATCAGTATTAAAAACACCGATCCTACCCTCCCTCCACTTTCTCCTAGAAAACAAAAACAAAACCAACACTCGCCCCGCAAACTTGCCCCACCATTATGAAGATCGTACAGGCGCTGATCAAATGTGCGTCCCAACCATCCTTGGGCAAGAGAGCACCTGAGGCGAGTTTTCGGCCCCTCATCGCTCACCCCGGCCCGGGCCCAGCCCCTGGGCTGACAGGAGGGGCTCGCCCGACATTGGCCCGGAGGGAAAAGGAGGGATTATCGCCGAACTCCACTCACACCCGGGGAAGAAGTAACGCAGGGCCAGAGGGAACGCGGCTGAGGCTGCGGGCAAGGCCTCGGAACTGACGAGAAGACTGGCAGGAGCCGGCGTCAGGTGAAGCGGGAGAAGCAGCAGGGCCTAGGCCGCACCAGGCCGCGAAGTGGCCATACGCCGCTTCCCGACCGAGGCTGCGAGCCAAGCCTCAGGGAAGAGGGTTACCATTACCTGGACGGGTTCCTGCAGCACCGTCATCCTGGAGGTTCAGGCCCACTTTCTGCAGTGCCTCAGGCCCCCCCCGTAGCGACTCCGGCCCGGCCAGCCCCGGCTCATTTAAACTCACCAGCGACCGTTACCGGGGGATGGGGGAGGCCGAGCGAGAGCCGAGTACCTCCGAGCGGGACACGGAAAAACCCGAAGTGGAGAGACGCGCGCGGGAGCCAGACGGAAAGGCCCGAAGGAGACCGGAAATACCCGAGGTGAATCGGCGGAGGAGAACACCGTTGCCGGAAGTTGTCGAGGAGTACCGGAGACGACCGAGCGTGATCCAAAGCGTATGTTCCTCTTCTCGATCACGCCTTCACTCACGCACGCCACGCCCCATCGGCCCTTGGGCAGGGGCACGCCCAATCGGTAACCAATAGGCTGGGCGTGGCGTGCTGGAGTCGGCCGGCGGCGTTACGTGGCCAGGCTTCAATCTTGATTCGCCGTTCAAGCTTGCTGGATTAATTGGTGCGCGGTGGATTAAGCAGAGGGTTAAACTCAAGAGTTTGGGGCTGATTTTAATTAATCAAGAGACATCTGTCTGTTAAGTTTAGGTCATTTATCCATTCCTGAACTCTTATTCATGGCTCAAAGGGAAATAGGAAATTGGAAAGACTTCCCTTTCACTTTTCACTTTTATCATTGGAGCAGGAAATGGCAACCCACTCCAGTGTTCTTGCCTGGAGAATCCCAGGGACGGGGGAGCCTAATGGACTGCCGTCTATGGGGTCGCACAGAGTCGGACGCGACTGAAGCGACTTAGCAGCAGCAGCAGCAGCCACTATTTAAAGATTCAATTTGACCCCTCTCCTCAGATTACGGTCTGTTTAAAGGAAAAGTAATGTAACAAAGAATGTTATATTATGTGATGCCCATTATAAGTGATGTAAAAATCCAGAAGAGAGGAAAGGGAAATTAGCGTTAAGATGAGAAAGTCTCTGAGAGAGAGACTTTATTTTGGGGGGGCTCCAAATCACCGCAGATGGTGATTGCAGCCATGAAATTAAAAGATGCTTGCTCCTTGGAAGAAAAGCTATAACCAACCTAGATAGCGTATTGAAAAGCAGAGACATTACTTTGCCAACAAAGGTCCATTTTATCAAAGCTATGGTTTTTCCAGTGGTCATGTATGGATGTGAGAGTTGGACCACAAAGAGAGTTGAGCCCGGAAGAATTGATGCTTTTGAACAGTGCTGTTGGAGAAGACTACTGAGAGTCCCTTGGACTGCAAGGAGATCTAACCAGTCCATCCTAAAGGAAATCAGTCCTGAATATTCATTGGAAGAACTGATGCTAAAGCTGAAACTCCAATATTTTGGCCACCTGATTTGAAGAACTGACTCATTTGAAAAGACCCTGATGCTGGAAAAGATTGAAGGTGGGAGGAAAAGGGGACGACAGAGGAAGAGATGTCTGGATAGCATCACCGACTCAATGGACATGAGTTTGAGCAAGCTCCGGGAGATGAACAGGGAAACCTGGCATGCTGCAGTCCATGGGGTCACAAAGAGCCGAACACTACTGAGGGACTTAAATGAAGATGAGAAAAGCTGCTGCTAAGTCGCTTCAGTCGCCTCCGACTCTGTGCGACCCCATAGACGGCAGCCCACCAGGCTCTGCTGTCCCTGGGATTCTCCAGGCAAGAACACTGGAGTGGGTTGCCATTCCTTCTCCAATGCATGAAAGTGAAAAGTGAAAGTGAAGTGATTTTTAGGTGGCCAGATCATGGAAAATCTCAGAAACAGGGCAGAAATGTTTATTCTTGATAGGAGAGGCATTGTGACGTATTGGGAAATCAGGTTGGATTTCAGTTTTATTTCTGACACTATTAGCTTTAGGTCCTTAGGCAAGCACAACCTCACTGAACTTGTATTTCTTTAGTTTGAAAACAACCATTAAGAGGACAAAATGCATTAATGTATGTGACTGTCTAACACACATAGTGAGTGAGTGAGTGAAGTCGCTCAGTTGTGTCTGACTCTTTGTGACCCCATGGACAGTAGCCTACCAGGCTCCTGTGTCCATTGGATTTTCCAAGCAAGAGTACTGGAGTGGGTTGCCATTTCCTTCTCCAACACACATAGGAGGCTCTCAAATTTCCTTCCTATTACTTCTCCCCCTAAAGTGTGTGAACAGGAAACTATTAAAATTTTAGTTTTTGGTAGATGAGAAAAACAGTCTTTGCAATATTTTTAAAATTGAAGTATAGTTGATTTACAAGATTGTGCTATTTTCAGGTGTATAGCAAAGTGATTCAGATATGTATTTTCTCAGATTATTTTTCCACTATAGGTTATGCAAGATATTTTTTATTCCTGTGCTATATGGTAAATCCTAGTTGCTTATCTATTTCATGTATAGTAGTTTGTATCTATTAGCCTCATGTTCTTAGTTTACCTTTCTTTCCCTCCCTTTTCCCTTCCGTGTCCATAAGGTTGAAGAAAACACTTTTTGAAAGTTAACTTCCTAATCAGGGCATTTCTAGGCTAGATGTGGGACTTCAATTTTAAAAATATTGCAAAGACTGTTTTTCTCAATAGTGTATTCCATTTGTGTGGATATTTCTCTTTCTGGTTCTAACATTTTATGTAGATGAAATCAGTTTAGAATGGGTCACTCCCTTCCTTTGGGTGTTGCTGTGGGGGGCAGCGGTGGCGTGGGTGTTTTATATTGTGGACAGAGCTATAGCCTTTACTGGCGGCCATCTCTAGTCACTGCTTGTGTGCTTGTAGCCCCAGAAAGGGTAAGGTGATCTTATGCAGCCCTGTGCCTTGCAGGGTTGGGCTGGGTGAATTAGGGTGGGAATAGTGTCCAGTATGGTAGTCACTACCTAAAGTTTAGTTAAAGTCAAGTAAAATTTAAAATGAAGCTATTCAGATGCCCTATCCCTATTCCAGGGACTCAGTAGAGACATGTAGCTAGTGATTCCCATACTGGATAGCACAGGTACAGATTATTACCATCATTGGCTTGATTAGGACTGTAAGATTCAAGATGGCTGCACTCACGTTTGGGCCCTTGGTGCTGGTTGTTGGCTGAGCCCCTTATTTCTCTTCCACATGACTTCACATCAGTCAGTCGTCTGACCCTAACTTCTTGACTTGGCACCTGGCAACCAAGAAGGCAAAACAAGAAGCTGTAAGGCCCCTTAAGGCCCAGGTCTGTAAGTCAAGCCCCATCGCTTCTAGTTGGTCAAATTAAGACACAGAGGCCGACTGGATTCAACTGGAGGAGAAATAAGAGTCCACCTGTAGATGGGAAGAGTGGCAAAGCGACAATGCAAAAGGCATGTGCCACGGGAAGGATCGATCATCTTTGAAAACAGTCTACGAGGTTTGAGATGCCAAATGAGAGAATCTGGTAGGGGAATGGAAAGAAAGTGTGTGTAGGGGGGTAATTACTCCTAAAATGTGACACAATATTACTCTTAAAATGTGCCGCTTTAACTGACCACAGCACTCCAGATTTATTCCAATGATTTCAGAATACAATAGAACTCATGCTTTTATTATCTGGATGACTTCTATTAAAGTGCGCTAAAGTTTTACTTACATAACTCTGATCCTGCTAAGCTTTTGGTCATTTTACACACACACAGCACTTTTTCACACAACAGGCTTCCAAGTCATGTACCTGAGCATTTGATTCTTGTAAATTTCAATGTAGAAACTTACAACACAGGATATATAAAGCAGATTTTTGTGTGTATGAAAATGTGTGTCTAGACTCAGCATTTAGAGATTCTGTGATGTTTGTCATGCTGGCTCATAAGCTTAGAATTTGCCTAAAGTCCCACTTCGCACCCCCATAGCCTTTTTTTCTTTTTTCAGAAAAAGAGCATCTCTTTTCTGACCATTGGTCATGGGCTAACACATCTGTTGTGGTTTTGTGCTCATTCACAGCAAGACCACATTTGTTTGAAATTGTGCTTCGATGGACTCTTTTAGACCATTTTTACTTCCTTTTCTATTCCTGATTGACCTACTTAAACTCACCATCCAGCAACTACTTGGGCATCCTGCCGTCACCGTGATCCACATATATTTAGCTGGCAAGTGGACTTAGATTACAGTAAGCATTATTCCAAACATGATAATTTTTCCTTTTTCTTAGCCTGCCTCTTGTTCTGTTTCCGTTCAATCGGAATGGAGATCAGGGTTTAGGGAACTATTCAAGAGGCTAGACATGGTACCATCGACAAGGTACAGGCCCACTGAGATAACCCAGAGAAAGCTCACTCTTCTCAATTCCTTGAGTCCTCCTTATCTGTACGCTTCTTTTGTCCCTGTTGTACACTGCCTCTTATCCTGTTTATATTACCTACTGTGAGGCTCCGTCCCTCTTTCCCCACCCCACGTACCTTTGCTCCCCCTAGTCATCAAATCAACCCCTTCAGACTTCCCTGGTGGTCCAGGGGCTCAGACTCTGAGCTCTCAATGCAGGGGTCCCTGGCTCAATCCCTGAGCAGGGTATTAGATCCCACATGCTGCATCTAAAACCCAGCACAACCAAATAAATACATGATAAAAGAATATTTTTTAAAAAACAATACATACCATGTTGAAAGTGAAAGTGAAGTCGCTCAGTTGTGTCTGACTCTTCACGACCCCGTGGACGGTAGCCCACCAGGCTCCTCCATCCATGGGATTTGCCAGGCAAGAGTATTGGAGTGGGGTGCCATTGCCTTCTCCGATAGTAATGGCCTAAAAATGATACAATATATCATATTTCTGGTAGTATTTGGACAACTTCCTTCAATGATGACCCTAACATAACTGGAAATAATTTTCTTTAATGTTGCCATTTGCAGTCACATATTTCTGTGAATTTGGACTCTCACTATAATGGCTAAGACAGAGAAGAGAATCAGATGCTGAATCTTTTACTCTGATTAAGTTCTCTTCAGCTAAGCCAAATTTACAGAAAGCACTGTATTCAATGCAATTTCTACACCTGGCCCATTAATCATTAAGACAGGTAGAAACAAAGTATTGCATTAAAAAAATCATTCCTTTACTCTGGCATCTCTGATCACACCATTTCCTGGTTTTCTTTCTACTGTTCTGTTTCGTATCAGTTTCCTTTACAGAACTTCTAATATCAGAATGCTTCACGGGTTCAGTTCTAGGCCTTCTCACTCTATCTGTTCTTCCAAGGTGAACTTATTCTCATGGTTTCAGTTTTTTTTATTGAAAATTGTTCCATAGTCTGTATCTCCAGCCAGGCTCTTCTTAGAACTCCAGGCCTAAATGCCTAGCTGTCAGCTGGATATCTCTGGGTGTCTCACAGGTACTTTGTTCAGAATGGAACTCCTCACTCTTCTATTTGAATTATTATCTGTCCCAGTTTCTCCACTGCCCAAACCTGAAACCACTCTTTTTCTTTAATAACCCTAATGTCTGGTCTCAAAGCCCTACTGAGTTTACCTCCTAAGTGTACCTTCATGTCTCTTCTGCCTCAAGTCTCACCTACCTCCGAAAACAAGTCTAATCATGTCAGGACTCTCCTCCCTAAGCCTCTCCACTGTTGACCTAAAGCAAATAGACTGCCAGTTATTGCTTCAGCATAAAAATGGGTTTATTTGGGACAGTGAAGAAGTGCAGGGTCTACAACCATGGTGAGCCACATGTCACCAGCAAAAAAAATGGAGAAAGAGAACTCTTTTATGGCAGGGAAAAGGAAGTTGGGAGGTCTATAATAAATAAAAAGTCAATGACTCTTCTTTGGCTAAGTTGTGTCAGTCTCTCATTGACGGAGCTCTTGCCAGAAAAGAAGAGGAAGTCTTTCTTCTTCCTATTGGACTCTCTTATTGTCTGGGGGTGTGAGAGCTCCCTCTTCTGGTCTCCCAACTCTATTTTAATTGAAGTTTCTGTTGATTAACTTTTTTTTTTTTTTAAACATTTATTTGTCTGTACTGGATCTTAGTTGAGGCACGTGGGGGTCTTTGATCTTTGTTGGGGCATGGGGGATCTTTAGTTGAGGCATGTGAACTCTTTTTTTTCTTCTTCTTTTTAATTGAAGGATAATTACAATATCGTGTTGGTTTCTGCCATACATCAACATGGATCAGCCGTAGGTATACATATGTTTCCTCCCTCATGAGCTTCCCTCCCACCTCCCACCCCATCCCATACCTCTAGGTTGTCACAGAGCCCTGGTGTGAGTTCCCTAAGTCATACAGCAAGTTCCTACTGATTGTCTGTTTTACATATGTTAGTATATGTTTCCAGAGGCATGTGAACTCTTAGCTGCAGCGTGTAGGATCTAGTTCCATGACCAGGGGATCGAACCTGCATTCCTAACACTGGGAGCAAGAAGTCTTAGCCACTGGAACACCAGGGAAGTCCCCTGATTAACTCTTCACATGCCCCAATTCAGGATTTCCCATTGTTCTCAGGATATAGTCCAAAACCTTTAACTAGTCTTAACAGGGCTATCCAAGGTCTAGTCTCTGCTTCCTTATTCAGCCTTATCTCACTTGTTTCCCTCTTATACTATATATTCCAGTGAAGGAGATCAGAAAATGCCACTTTGGCATGAAGATTATTCTGAACTGAAAGCAAGGCAACAAATATAGATATTTTTGCCCACCCACCCCCATCTGCCTAAAAGCAGACATAAATTCTCCTCTGTGAAAGTGTTTCCTCTCCCCTCTCCTGTAAAAGAAAGAGGAAAGCAACCATTATTACTGGAAACAGAGCTGGCACTGAGTTGGTTCAGCACCAGAAAACCTTATTAAAGTAACCTTTATCTTCCTTTAGTTTCCCCATATATTACCTTTCCATGATATACCACCCCTAGAAGCCCAAACACTATTTCTTTGTCTTGTTGCTGCTGCTGCTGCTAAGTCGCTTCAGTCGTCTCCGACTCTGTGCAACCCCATAGAAGGCAGCCCACCAGGCTCCACCGTCCCTGGGATTCTCCAGGCAAGAACACTGGAGTGGGTTGCCATTTCCTTCTCCAATGCGTGAAAGTGAAAAGTGAAAGTGAAGTTGCTCAGTCGTGTCCGACTCTTTGTCTTGTTACTTCTCCACAAATGTGGAGAATCATCTATGCTAAGATGATAGGTAAGGCCCAGGTTCTAACCACCTCTTTAAGTTATTTATCACTGAATTCTCCTGTGTGTATGCACATTGCATGTGTAAATAAAATCTTGTTTTTAAAATTCTGGTAATCTATCTTTTGTCAGTTTAATTTGCATGGCCCCAGAGACTGAATTTATGAGGACAGAGGGAAAAGTCCTTGCCCTCCGCCCACCCACCCCCACCGTACTAGCTACGTGGAACTTCTTAACCCACTTTCTTGTCCCAGAGACATTGTATATATTGCTAACCCTGTCCAGATACTCTAGTTCAACTCTTCACTTGGCTGTCTCTACCCATCCTCCATATTTCACTTCTTTAGTTTTTTTCTGACCTATTGGAATACAAGGATAGTTTGGCTATCCCTGCTTTTCCTTGAGTGCTAACATACTTGTCATTACTCTTATCACCCTTTACTGTGATAACTTGTTTAATTGTCCTCTTCCTATCTAACCCATAAACTTCATGGGGAAAGGTCCTGTTTGCCTGTTCCAGGATGTATTCTCCACACTTAGTATAGTATCTGCTGCTGCTAAGTCGCTTCAGTCGTGTCCGACTCCTTGCGACCCCATAGACGGCAGCCCACCAGGCTCCACCGTCCCTGGGATTCTCCAGGCAAGAACACTGGAGTGGGTTGCCAGTTCCTTCTCCAATGCATGAAAGTGAAAAGTGAAAGTGAAGTCGCTCAGTCATGTCCAAATCTTTACGACCCCATGGACTGCAGCCCACCAGGCTCCTCCGTCCATGGGATTTCCCAGGCAATGGGGTGCCATTGCCTTCTACAGGCAAACCCTGGAGATATTGTGAGTTCTAATCCAGACCATCAAATAAAGCAAATATCAAAGCAAAGCAAGTCACATGAATTTTTAGGACTCCCAGTACATATAATGGAGAAGGCAATGGCAACCCACTCCAATACTCTTGCCATGAAAATCCCATGGACGGAGGAGCCTGGTAGGCTGCAGTCCATGGGGTCTCTAAGAGTCGGACACGACTGAGCAACTTCTCTTTCACTTTTCACTTTCATGCTTTGGAGAAGGAAATGGCAACCCACTCCAGTGTTCTTGCCTGGAGAATCCCAAGGACGGCGGGGACTGGTGGGATGCTGTCTGTGGGGTCGCACAGAGTCGGACACGACTGAAGCGGCTTAGCAGCAGCAGCAGCAATACATATAAAAGTTATAGTATACTATAGACTATTAAATCTGCAATAGTGTTATGTTTAAAACTGTACATACCTTAGTTTAAAAATATTTCAGCAAGTAATAGTAATAACAGCAAAAATCACGGGTCACAGATCACCATGTCTGTGTGTACTAAGTTGCTTCAGTCGTGTCTGACTTTTTGCAACCCTATGGACTATAGCCCGCCAGGCTCCTCTGTCCATGGAATTCTCCGGGCAAGAATACTGGAGTGGGTTGCCATGCCTTCCTCCAGGGGATCTTCCCCACCCAGGAATGGAACCCACATCTCTCACATTGGCAGGGAGATTCTTTACCACTAGTGCCACCTGGAAAGCTCCCAGATAGATCACCATAACAAGTATATTAATAATGAAAAATTTGAACTATTGTGAGAGTTACCAAAAATGTGACATCAAATGAATAAATGCTGTTGGAAAAATGGTGCCAATAGATTTTCTTGATGCAGGGTTGCCACGAACTTTCAATTAGTAGGAAACACAGCATCTGTGAAGTGTAACAAAGCAAAGTGTAATAAAATGTGGTATGTCTGTGCTGTTGTTGTTGTTTAGTCTCTAGTCATGTCCAACTCTAACCCCATGGACTGGAGCTTCCCAGGCTCCTCTGTCCATAGAGTTTTCCAAGCAAGAATACCGGAGTGGGTTGCCATTTCCTACTCCAGGGGATCTTCCCAACTCAAGGATTGAATCCGAATCTTAAGCACTGGCAGGTGGATTCTTTACCACTGAGTCGCCGGGGAAGCTCTGTATGCCTGCAGAAGATGGGCATTCATTTTTTTATTTGTTTAGTGAATAAGTTGAATAAACTCATTCTGTTCATATTATTAATTTTTGTTTATTGATTCAGTGTTATGTATGGAATATTTGTGTTTCCCCCACTCCCAATTCATGTTGAAGCCCTAACCCCCAGTGTGGCTGTGTTTGCAGAGGAGACATCTAAGGTTAATGAGTTCATAAAAGTGGGGCCCTGATCCAATAGGATTAGTGTCCTTTTAAGAAGAGACACCCGAAAGCTCACTCTCTTTCTCTACCACCCTCCCGTGTGTATGTTCATGCACCATGGAAAGGTCTTATGAGGACATAGAGAGAAGGCATCCATCTACGAAGTTAGGAAGAGAGCTCTTACCAGAAACCAAATTTGCTAGCACTTTAATATATATAGATATGTATATCTATATATATATATTTGGCTGCATTTGAGTCTCAGTTTTGGCATGCAGGATCTTCATCACATCATATGGGATTTTCCATTGCAGAACACAGACTGTCTAGTTCTGGTACAGGCTCTGGAGCATGTGGGCTCAGTAATTTCCTAGGCTTTAGTTGCTATGGTAGCTCAGACGGTAAAGCGTCTGCCTGCAATGCAGGAGACCTGGGTTCAATCACTGGGTCAGAAAGACCCCCTGGAGAAGGCACTGGCAATCCACTCCAGTACTCTTTCCTGGAAAATTCCACAGATGGAGGAGCCTGGTAGGCTACAGTCCATGGGGTCCTAAAGAGTTGGACACGACTGAGCGACTTCACTTTCTTTCTTTCTATAGTTCCTTTTGGAGAAGGAACTGGCAACCCACTCCAGTGTTCTTGCCTGAAGAATCCCATGGACAGAGGGGCCTGGTGGGCTGCAGTCTATGGGGTTGCGAAGAGTCGGACACGACTAAGCAACTAACACACACACACACACACACACGGAGTAACTGATTGTTTCAAGATCGAGAGAGGAGTACCTCAGGGCTGTCTGCTGTCACCCTGTTTGTTTAACCTATACACTGAGCACATCATGAAAAATGCTGGGCTGGGTGAGTTACAAGCTGGAATCAAGATAGGCAGGAGAAATGTCAACAACCTCAGATATGCAGATGACACCACTCTAATGACAGAAAGCGAAGAAACAAAGAGAAACTAAAGAACCTCTTGATGAGGGTGAAGGAGGAGAGTGAAAGAGTCAGCTTAAGACTAAATACGAAACAAACTAAGATCATAGCATGCAGCCCCATTACTGCATGGCAAATGGAAGGGGGAAAGATGGAAGTAGTGACAGATTTTCTCTTCTTGGGCTTCAAAATCACTGTGATGGTGACTGCACTCATGAAATCAGAAGATAATTGCTTCTTGACAGGAGAGCAATGACAAACCTAGACCATGTGTTGAAAAGCAGAGACATTACTTTGTTGACAAAGGTTCATGTAGTCAAGGCTCTGGTCTTTCCAGTGGTCACATACAGTTGTGAGAACTGGACCGTAAGGAAGGTAGAATGCCAAAGAATTGATGCCTTCAAACTGTGGTGCTAGAGAAGACTCTTGAAAGTCCCTTGGACAGCAAGGAAATCAAACCAGTCAATCTTTTTTTTTTTTTTTAAATTTACAATATTGTATTGGTTTTGCCACTCAACAACATGAATCTGCCATGGGTGTACATGTGTTCCCAATCCAGAACCCCCCTCCCACCTCCCCCTCACACCATCCCTCCAGGTCATCCCAGTGCACCAGCCCCAAGCATCCTGCACCCTGCATCAAACCTAGACTGGAGATTCACTTCTTATATGATATTATACATGTTTCAATGCCATTCTCCCAAATCATCCCACCCTCTCCCTCTCCCACAGAGTCCAAAAGACTGTTCTATACATCTGGGTCTCTTTTGCTGTCTTGCATACAGGGTTATCGTTACCATCTTTCTAAATTCCATATATATGTGTTAGTATACTGTATTGGTGTTTTTCTTTCTGGCTTACTTCACTCTGTATAATCGGCTCCAGTTTCATCCACCTCATTAGAACTGATTCAAATGTATTCTTTTTAATGTCTGAGTAATACTCCATTGTGTATATGTACCACAGCTTTCTTATCCATTCATCTGCTGATGGACATCTAGCTTGCTTCCATGTCCTGGCTATTATAAACAGTGCTGTGATGAACATTGGGGTACATGTGTCTCTTTCAATTCTGGTTTCCTTGGTGTGTATGGCCAGCAGTGGGATTGCTGGGTCATAAGACAGTTCTATTTCCAGTTTTTTAAGGACTCTTCACACCATTCTCCATAGTGGCTGTACTACTTTGCATTCCCACCAACAGTGTAAGCGGGTTCCCTTTTCTCCACACCCTCTCCAGCATTTATTGCTTATAGACTTTTGGATCACAGCCATTCTGACTGGTGTGAAATGGTACCTCCTTGTGGTTTTGATTTGCATTTCTCTAATGATGAGTGATGTTGAGCATCTTTTCATGTGTTTGTTACCCATCTGTATGTCTTCTTTGGAGAAATGTCTATTTAGTTCTTTGCCCCATTTTTTGATTGGGTCATTTATTTTTCTGGAATTGAGCTGCAGGAGCTGCTTGTATATTTTTGAGATTAGTTGTTTGTCAGTTGCTTCATTTGCTATTATTTTCTCCCATTCTGAAGGCTGTCTTTTCACCTTGCTTATAGTTTCCTTTGTTGTGCAGAAGCTTTTCATTTTAATTAGGTCCCATTTGTTTATTTTTGCTTTTATTTCCAGTATTCTGGGAGGTGGGTCATAGAGGATCCTGCTGTGATTTATGTCGGAGAGTGTTTTGCCTATGTTCTCTAGGAGTTTTATAGTTTCTGGTCTTACATTTAGATTTTTAATCCATTTTGAGTTTATTTTTCTGTATGGTGTTAGAAAGTGTTCTAGTTTCATTCTTTTACAAGTGGTTGACCAGTTTTCCCAGCACCACTTGTTGAAGAGATTGTCTTTAATCCATTGTATATACTTGCCTCCTTTGTCAAAGATAAGGTGTCCATAGGTGTGTGGATTTATCTCTGGGCTTTCTATTTTGTTCCATTGATCTATATTTCTGTCTTTGTGCCAGTACCATACTGTCTTGATGACTGTGGCTTTGTAGTAGAGCCTGAAGTTAGGCAGGTTGATTCCTCCAGTTTCATTCTTCTTTCTCAAGATTGCTTTGGCTATTCAAGGTTTTTTGTATTTCCATATAAATTGTGAAATAATTTGTTCTAGCTCTGTGAAAAATACCACTGGTAGCTTGATAGGGATTGCATTGATTCTATAGATTGCTTTGAGTAGTATACTCATTTTCACTATATTGATTCTTCTGATCCATGAACATGGTATATTTCTCCATCTATTAGTGTCCTCTTTGATTTCTTTCACCAGTGTTTTATAGTTTTCTATATATAGGTCTTTAGTTTCTTTAGGTAGATATATTCCTAAGTATTTTATTCTTTTCGTTGCAATGGTGAATGGAATTGTTTCCTTAATTTCTTTTTCTACTTTCTCATTATTAGTGTATAGGAATGCAAGGGATTTCTGTGTGTTGATTTTATATCCTGCAACTTTACTATATTCATTGATTAGCTCTAGTAATTTTCTGGTGGAGTCTTTAGGGTTTTCTATGTAGAGGACCATGTCATCTGCAAACAGAGTTTTACTTCTTCTTTTCCAATTTGGATTCCTTTTATTTCTTTTTCTGTTCTAATTGCTGTGGCCAAAACTTCCAGAACTATGTTGAATAGTAGCAGTCAAAGTGGGCACCCTTGTCTTGTTCCTGACTTTAGGGGAAATGCTTTCAATTTTTCACCATTGAGGATAATGTTTGTTGTGGGTTTGTCATATATAGCTTTTATTATGTTGAGGTATGTTCCTTCTATTCCTGCTTTCTGGAGAGTTTTTATCATAAATGGATGTAGAATTTTGTCAAAGGCTTTCTCTGCATCTGTTGAGATAATCATATGGCTTTTATTTTTTAATTTGTTAATGTGCTGTATTAAACCAGTCAATCTTAAGGGAGATCAATCCTGAATATTCACTGGAAGGACTGATGCTGAAGCTGACACTCCAGTATTTTGGTCATCTGATGTGAATAGACAACTCACTGGAAAAGTTCCTGGAGCTGGGAAAGATCAAGTGCAGAAGGATAAAAGGGTGTCAGACGATGAGATGGCTGGACGGCATCACCGATGCAGTGAACATGAACTCAGGCAAACTCTGGGAGATGGTGAGGGACAGGGAGGTCTGGCGTGCTGCAGTCCATGGGGTTGCAAAGAGTTGGACATGACTGGGAGACTGAACAACAATGACAATAAGTTCCATGAAGGCAGGGACTTTGGCTTCTCATGATATCCCCATCACCTAGCAGAGTGCCCTGTACGAATATGAAGATTTTAAACTATTATAAATCTATAAAAATTTTTTAAATCTGATAATTGAATGGCTTGACCACTTAATTTATCTCTTACTGATCATAATTTGATGCTCTTTTTTTTTTTTTGGCTCCATCAAGCTGCACATGGGATCTTTAGTTCCCTGACCAGCGATCGCATCCCCTGCAGGGGAAGCATAGATTCTTAACCACTGACCCTCCAGGGAAGGCCCGTGATGCTTTAAAAAAAATTTTTTTTTTAATGTGGACCATTTTAAAGTCTTTAGTAAGTTTTTTACAATATTGCTTCTCTACTTTTTAAGTTTTTCTGGGCCCTGAGGCATGTGGGATCTGAGCTCCCTGACTAGGGACTGAACATGCACCCCCTGCATTGGAAGGTGAAGTCTTAACCACTGAATAGTCAAGGAAGTCCCCCTTGATGCTTTTTTGACTCCCCCACTCTGGACATTGGGCTTCCCTGGTGGCTCAGACGGTAAAGAATCCACCTGCAATGCAGGAGACTGGGGTTTGATCCCTGGGTCGGGAAGATCCCCTAGAGAAGAGAATGGCTACCCACTCCAGAATTCTTGCCTGGAGGATTCCATGGACAGAGAAGCCTGGCAGCCTACATCCATGGGGTTGCAAAGAGTTGCACACAACTCAGCAACTAACACTTTCCCTTCTCTGGATATAGAGGGCCTTGTCCCTCTATATGCTGGCCTTGTCCACATGTTCTTGAGATATTCAAAGTCAAGGCAGTGTCTGAAGTGTTGAGGTTCATCAGAATATGCGTCTTGGTTGAGGTGAGCACTGAGATGTGCTGCAGGGTCTAAGGCTCAAGGACTCTGCAAACTCAAAGGGAAAGTGATAAATGGCAGGCAAATTAACTTGTCTGGAGTGAGGGCTATGTAAGCTTGGTTGAAATCGCAATGTTGGGGACAGTTGATAAGCTCTGGGTTCCAGGCTGATGACTTTAGACTGATAAAATAGACCAAGAGAGCTGCCAGGGGTGACAGAGCTGGGGAATGACTTCATGAGAATGGAATTGGAGAAAGATTATGTTAACAGCTGAGGATTATGTGAATTGGAGAAGAGAGTAGGGGCTGGGAATGCAGCAAAGAGGCTCTTAGGGAGTGTAGGCAACTTTCAGTTTCTATTATGGTAGGATCCTAGGTGGTTGATGGAAATGGAAATGGTTCTGAGTTACTCATTTATAGTGAGAAATATTCTTATCTAATTTCTTCTCCTTAGGGCATTAAGATTCTAACCAGAAGGCAGCTTGATGAGTAAAGACTTTGAACCAAAAGAGTGAATTGGATGATCTTACTGGCTATTATCTCCTTTTCCTCAGAAGGGGCATATATGTCTGACTGCTAGGTGGTGCAGTGGTGAAGAATCCGCCTGCCAATGCAGGAGACACAAGAGACACGGTTCGATCCCTTGATTGGGAAGATCCCCTGAAGTATGAAATGGCAACCCTCTCCAGTGTTCTTGCCTGAAGAATTTAATGGACAGAGGAGCTTGGTGTGCTACAGTCCATGGGGTCTCAAAGAGTCAGATACCACTGAACACACATGCTGGACAAAAAATATCTGTATCATTTGGAGAGGACACCAACCGAGTAATAGACTCTTTGTTTCTCCCTTTTCTATGTTCTAGGGAGGCTTTCATTTTTCTCTAAATAAATTGTTCAGCAATGGTTTAAACACAGACTTGATTGATTCCAGTCTTGAGTATACACCATAGTCGTCTTAAGTAGACGTTGTTATTATTATTTGTTTTTGTGTCACAAATATGTGATTTGGGAGATGGGTGATTCAGTTCAGTTCAGTCGCTCAGTCGTGTCCGACTCTTTGTGACTCCATGAACCGCAGCACACCAGGCCTCCCTGTCCATCACCAACTCCTGGAGTTCACTCAGACCCACATCCATCGAGTCAGTGATGCCATCCAGCCATCTCATCCTCTGTCGTCCCCTTCTCCTCCTGCCCCCAATCCCTCCCAGCATCAGAATCTTTTCAAATGAGTCAACTCTTCGCATGAGGTGACCAAAGTCCTGGGGTTTCAGCTTTAGCATCATTTCTTCCAAAGAAATCCCAGGGCTGATCTCCTTCAGAATGGACTGGTTGGATCTCCTTGCAGTCCAAGGGACTCTCAAGAGTCTTCTCCAATACCACAGTTCAAAAGCATCAGTTCTTCG
Organism: Capricornis sumatraensis; assembly: GCF_032405125.1. NCBI lineage: Eukaryota > Metazoa > Chordata > Mammalia > Artiodactyla > Bovidae > Capricornis > Capricornis sumatraensis. The sequence continues at coordinate 96,390,750 of NC_091076.1, forward strand.
GCGCTCAGCCTTCTTCACAGTCCAACTCTCACATCCATACATGACTACTGGAAAAACCATAGCCTTGACTAGATGGACCTTAGTCGGCAAAGTGATTACTAGGTTTTAAAACATACTGAGTTTGAAGTGCTTCAGGTGAGAAATGTCCAAAGGCCAACTGAAAATGTGAAGCTTGAACAATTTAGGAAGGAAACTGGGACTTGAGATATTTTTCAGGTAGGATTCTAAGTGCTTTCTTTTGAGGGGTTATGTTACACCTTATAAAACTTAGTGAGGCTATTTATCGTGATATTAAAACTGTATTGATTTATACATTTGCATTCTCTATACCAAAAGAAAAGGAGGGGGTGGTGGCAGAGGATGAGATGGTTAGATAAGCATCACTGACTCAATGACATGAACTTGAGCAAACTCCAGGAGACAGTGGAGGACAGAGGAGTTGGCATGCTGCAGTCCATGAGGTTGCAAAGATTTGGACACGACTTAGCAACGAGTAACAACAGTCCTCCATACCAGACAGTGAGCTCCCTGGGGTCAGGGATGGCCTCTTACTCATCTTAGTCAGAGTACCTGTCTACTGTGGGTGCTCATTAAGTGCTGAATGAGTGAATGAGAGTAGTCTGGATAAAGGAGATGAAGGAAAAGAGGGACAGTGACAACTTCAGTGTTGTAAGTGCAGCTGAGAAGGCCTTGAGGTATTTAAGACCGCAGATCTAGCCACAGACCAGTGGTCGATGGAGTGCTAGGGAGGAAGTCAGAATTCAAGAAGTAAAAGAAGAAACTGGTGTAAAGGGAAACTGAGAAAAGAGAATCATCTTTAGCACTGAAAGCACATGCTGAGAATAAGTGCCTGTTAGGAGTCTGAGTCGCTTCCTCCTTACTTAGAGCCATCCATACTCTGGGTGCCAGGCCAGCTCTTCCACTGATGCCTTCTTGCTTCCATGCTCCCTGGAGGGGGGGCAGCAGGCCTCTCCTAAAGGGAAGCCCCATCAGCAATTTCAGCTTCTACCGTTGCTATAGAGTAGTGTCCTAGCTTCTTGTCCAACGTCTGCCATGATTTACAGTGTGACCTTGGGCAAGTCATCCCCTTTCCTCTGGGCCTCTAAAGTCCCTTGCAGCTGTCAGGATGTCTCGGAGAACACAGTTCGGATGACTGGTGAGAATTCCAACTTGCCCTTTGCTGCGTTTCTTCTATAAGTCGCCTTGCCAAACATCAGCTGTCCTGGGCTCTGCTCTTGGTCCTCAGGCTGACTCTCACCCACCTGTTGCAGGGGCCCTCCCGGCGTCCTTCTCCCGCAGTGCAGTTCACAGATGCGCCACTAGGCGGCACTGCCTTGACCTCAGCACAGAAATTAGCTTCAACCGTTGAGGCTGACTATTGAGTGGCGAGGTCAAGCATATGTAGCATTTTCCATCTGAACTAAAATAGCCGAGGAAATGAAGTTTGAGAAAACGATTTAAGTGCTCTGAGAGCCGGTGCTACAGTACTCCTTGAAATTTTGATTTTAGATGCTTTTCTACTTGTTTTCTGCTTTTACCTCGGGTGCCCTGGGCCTTAAGAGTCGCTGAGACTTCAGGTGACTCATTGCTTTTTCTCTCTTTCCTTGGTGGCAAGGAATCTATACAGAGGACTGGGTTAATCACTCTCCTTGACTTATAGCCTTCTTTCATCAATGGTTCATATAAGGCTTCTCTTGTTTAATTGATTATTTATTCCCTCTTATCTCATTACCCCTTCCATCTAAGCTACACTCAGCATTATAGCATTAGGCAACCATCAGATATTTTTAATGTGTATTTCTTCTGCTTATGTGTGTTCTTGAATAATAGTTTCTTCTTCTAGTATGTATATATTTTAAACTCTTTCATGTATTTTATTCCACCCAGTGTACCCAAAATTTTATCTCAAGATGTAATCAATATAAAAATTACTAATGAGATATATTACGTTCTATTTTGTCTTCAAAATCCACTGTGTGTTTTACTCTTACAGTGTACCTCAATTTGGATGCTAAATTTTCATCAGAAATACTTGAACTGTTTTTAGACCATAAAATTCACAGTTGAAAAGTAGATTCATGTACATGAGTTGTTCCAAGCATGCTTTAAAATTTTCCAGTAACTGAATCAAATACCAAAAAAATCACTTTAATATCTGCATCCAGATTGACAAAATTGCTTCATTTTATCATTGATTTAACTTTGAAGCAAAAGCTTATATCAGTTTCAAAACTATGTCCAAGATAAGTAAATTCACCAACTCTCCTGTTAGTCAATATTATTCACATGAAATTCAAAGAGATATTTGCATAAATTGAAAAGCAGCTCTGAAAGTGAAATGAAAGTGAAGTTGCTCAGTCATGTCTGACCCTTTGCAACCCTGTGGACTGTACCCCACCAGGCTCCTCCATCCATGGGATTCTCCAGGCAAGAATACTGGAGTGGGTTGCCGTTTCCTTCTCCAGGGGATCTTCCCGATTCAGGGATCAAACCTGGGTCTCCCACATTGTAGGCAGATGCTTTACCCTCTGAGCCACCAGGGAAGCCCAAGATATGTCCAAGATAAGTGAATTTACCAATTCTCCTGTCAATCAGTGTTATTCACATGAAATTCAAAGAGATATCACATAAATTAAAAAGCAACTCTAAGATGTATTAATACCAACATTTAAACTTTCTCGTTGTTTTTGCAGCCAATTTACATAATACTATTGATTACAATGAAAATCTCCTGCGTGTTTATGTTAGAAAATTTTGCACTAATTTGCACCATGAGAAATTTCAATTTTAGCATAAATTCTCATCTCTGTCTAGCTAATTTGCAAATAAGCATTTTCTTTCTTTGAAGCTTCAATTTTAGCTCCTTCATAACCAATATGATATCAGTAAGATTGTCTGCACATTTTTTCCCCAATTTTAATTATTTTCTCTACTTCTTTTTTCTAATTGGAGTATAATTGCTTTACAATGTTGTGTTAGTTTTTGCTATTCAACAAAGTGAATCAGATATATGTATACACATATCCACTTCTTCTTGAGCCTCATTCCCATCCCAACCCACCTTACCCCATCCCAACCATCGGGATCACCACAGAGCACTGAGCTGAGCTCTCTGTGCTACACAGACACTTCCCACTAGCTATCTATTTTAGACATGGTAGTCCATATATACATATATATGGTGAAGTCGCTCAGTCATGTCCGACTCATTGCGACCCCATGGACTGTAGCCTACCAGGCTCCTCCGTCCATGGGATTCTCCAGGCAAGAATACTGGAGTGGGTTGCCATTTATATACGCATATATTTTTAAATTTATAGAAGTATTATCATGGCTTATATCTCATTCAGTTTCTCACTTATCACTGTGTTTCTTTTGTGTGTGCATCTAATCCTTTGCTTCTAACTGCTACACACTCTTTCATGGTGCCTATGCCTCTTACCCAGGGATTCCCAGTGACGGAGACCCAGATTGCTTCCAAGTCCTGCCACCACAAATCATGGTAAGGTGAATATCCTGTTCATGTCCCTTATGATCTTATGTGAGGTTTTTTTCGGATGTATACTTAGCTTGATTGCTCTTCTAACCACGAAGCACTGCTGCTTCTATCCCTCATATTTCTTAGCTTTTCCGTTTCTTTGCTTTCTTTTCTTTTTCTGGGATATATTCTCTTTCAGTTCCCTAATACATTTCCCAGCTATGTCCGTTCCACCAATTTTCAAGTCTGTGTGCTCAATTTTAGTTCTTCATTTTTTATGCCTAACATTGCTTATTTTATTAAAGTTGTTTTCCTTATTTCAACTATTCTACTTTTCTATATGTGATATTTCTGTTTGATTCTTCTTTATGTTTTCTCATTCTGGTGGCATATTGGTAATATTTGCCTTTATCTGTTTTGAAAGTGAAAGTGTTAGTCGATCAGTTACGTGCAGCTCTTTGCGACCCCGTGGACTGTAGCCCGCTGGGCTCCTCTGACCACAGGACTCTCTGGGCAATACTGGAGAGGGCAATCATCCCCTCTCCAGGGGATCTTCCTGAGTGAGGGATAGAACCTGAGTCTCCTGCATTGCAGGCAGATCCTTTGCTGTTTGAACCACCTTTAACAGGTTTATTAACCTACTTTTAAAATCTTGGTCTGTCCTGGTCACCTTTCTACTTAAAGGACAATCTGTAATCAAGTGGGTTGTATGTTCTCTTCACCTGTCTTGTTATTTTGCCCATGGGTACATAAGTTGCTCTGTTCAACAATGTGTACCCGTGCCATTTAGCTCAGGGGGCGAGGGTCAGGGGTGGGTGAGTCCTAGAACTGAGAACCCCAGCCATCAAAACTCCCAAGTCAGTCAGACCCAACCCCACAAAATAACTCCTCATGTCAGACATCACCCTTTGCCCTCCACCTCCCATGGGAGAAGCAACCTTAGGGGGAAGTGCTTTTTAGATTGCAGTTCATTTGCTTGCAGAGTTGAGGGGATGCAGAGAGGAAACAACTGTCCAAAGTTCAGTTCCCCCTCCTGTCTTTTATTGGCTCCTCATAAGCACACTGCATCTTCAATGCCCCGATGTTACCCTTACCAGCACCGGATCAGTGTTTTTTTGTTTGTTTGTTTGTTTTACAGGATTTTGTTGGGGAATCATTGACATACAAGGATAGGCACATACATGAATTTGTACAGTTTGATAAATTTTGATATATGTGTACACTCCCTGGCCCAATCAAAAGAATGCATTTATCTATCCATCCACCCTGAAAGTTTTCCACCAAGTGATAAGTAGAAGGATAGATTTTAATGCTCCAGGGCACAAAAAGTTCATTGATAACTTTTTTATTTTTAAATATATTGATTTTGAAGCATTTGATACTTATAAAAGAATATATGTAATGTTTATGTAAGTTATGAAGCATAAAACTAGTAAACACGAACCCATCTCCCACTTTAAAAATTATAACATAAAATAGCGTTGATTTTAAAAACTGTTTTTATTATAGTAAAAGTCACATAATATAAAACATACTGTTAAAAAAAAATTATTGGTCTTAGTTGGGGCTCTCAGGCATCTCTCTAGTTGCGATGCAAGGGCTCTGGAGCACGTGGGTTCCATAGTTGCCCCAGTGCAGGTAGAATCTTAATTTTTGGACCAGGGATTAAACCCATGTCCCCTGCACTGGAAGGCAGATTCTTAACCACTAGACCACCAGAGAAGTCCTGAAAAATACTATTTTAACCGTATTTAACATATAGTTCAGTGGCACTAAGCACATTCTCATTGTTGTGTGAACTAGCAGTTTGAATCCTGAAGGTGATGTCACATCACTGTCCTAAGAAATGGCAGAGAAGAGCGATGAAAACCTCAGACACACTCTTCTTTTTCCTCCCATTCCACAGCCATGCCTGGCCACCTCCTGCCATAAACCAGAGCCACCCCTCACTCGCACCAGTTCAGAGTGGGGTCTCCCTTGCCCAAGGAGTATCTCACAATTGTCTTCATTTCTTGGTATTTCCTGTTTATAATTCTTCCACAGTTGACCTTGGGGGGCGCACCAGTCACACTGGTTCAATCAAGTTTAAGGATTTTGAGCACTTGCTCGGAGCTAGGCACTGCTCTAAGCATTATCACCTGTATAAACTCATTTAACCCTCACAGTCACAGGTCATATTAGCAGCCCCATTTTACAGATGGGAAAACTGAAATATAAAGAAGTTAACTAAGGGGACTTCCCTGGTGGTCCGGTGGCTAAGACTCCGTGCTCCCAATGCAGGGGCTTGGGTTTGATCCCTGGTCAGGGGACTAGATCCCACATGCACTACTAAGAGTTCTCATGCCACAGCTAAAGATCCTGCATGTTGCAACTTAAAAAAAAATCCCACAGGCTTCAAGAAAGATAGAAGGTCCTATGTGCCACAATATCTGATATTGCCAAACAAATAAATAAGATAAGTTAACTAGTTGTCTAATTGGCAAATTAATCAGGACTCTGACCCAGGACTCTAACTCCTGAGTGGGTCCTTGCGGCAGAGCCTGGCTTTTCCAGTGCCCTCTACAGGAACAGATAAAAGCAGTATTGGCCAGGGATTGCCCCATGATGTCCAGCTGATGAGACACTGGTCAGAAGAGAGCAGGGGGGTGGTGACAAGAACAAGGCATTAACAGCCAGGCCTGTTGTCAGCAGTGTTTGATCCCAGGCAGGAGGCTCTAACTGATCTCTCTCAGGGCAGGACACAGACGCTGGTGGTCAGAGGCGAAGGGAGGAGGATGTGTAAGTGTGTGTCAGCCCAGCCCAGTCGGTCCCGGGCTGTGCATTTGTCCAGATTCGACATGTGGTGTAAGCTGATTGGTGTGAACTGTTCTGCGTTTTCCATCTCCTCCTTCTGGTGGCAGCATGTGAGTGGCTGGACCCACTCTGGCTGGGGACCATGTGATGACTCCCCGGGGCCGTAGTCAGGCTGCCAGTTCTTGCTACCTCGTCTTTCCTTTGCTTTGATTGGTCAATACATATTGAAGGATAAAACCCTGCCATAGGCCCCCTGAAGGGTACTCTCAGGAGTGTGTGTGCGCTCAATGGTGTCTTACTCTTTGGAATCCCATGGACTGTAGCCCACCAGGCTCTTCTGTCCATGGGGTTCTCCAAGCAAGAATACTGGAGTGGGTTGCTATGCCCTCCTCCAGGGGATCCTCCCAACCCAGGGATCGAACCCACATCGCTTCCATTTCCTGGAAGTTGGATTCTTTAACCCTTAAGAGTACTCTGTGTGGATGAAATTGGAAGCAAATGTCAGTGACTGTGAGGCAGAAGGAGGACCATAAGAAAGTGGAACCTCTGATCCAGTTCCTGGGGTCTCATGAACTGTGGGCATCACTGAGTTTGAGTAATGACAAGGCTGCTGCTCCTGCTGCTAAGTTGCTTCAGTCGTGTCCGACTCTGTGCGACCCCATGGACTACAGCCTACCAGGCTCCTTCATCCATGGGATTTTCCAGGCAAGTGTCAGGTATCTTGACTCTTGATACATGTTTCTTCCTGGGAAACCATAGCGCCCCTCTAGTCACTTCTGAAGTGCTAGCCACTTTGCTTTTAGCTGGGGTTGCTTAAAGAGAATCAGAAATTGATTTGAGGAGCATCTCCTTCCCCACTGGGGTTTCAGGCAGGTAGGTTCCTCGCCTGAATGTCGCTGACAGGTAGGCTGCCTGGCCCCAGGGAGCTGCTACATGCTTTCTGAGCCACAAATATTTCACTCCGTGGGTACCCAATGGCTGCCCTTCCCCTCTCCCATTCCCTTCCACCTCTTTCTAGTTCCTAAACCCACACCTTACAAGCACGTTAGCCACTGCCACCTTCATCATCCCTCCCTCCTGTGGGCCCCTCTCCTGGCTGTTTTTCTGGGAAGCCTGAGAAACCAGAGCCCACCCCTAGCTTCCTCTGCCTCAGAAAGCAAAGTGAAGTTGACAACTCTTGTTTCCTCTGTGCCAGAGATGGTTTGTGGTGCCTAACTATTATTTCATACAAATCTCACAACAGCTTGAGAAGAAAATGTTTACTGTTGAGGATCCTGAGGGTGCTGGGCCCAAGATTTAGAAATGGCAAAATCAGGATTCAGACTTGTGCTTGTCTGCCTCTAAAGCCCACGCCTTTTCTATGTTTCCAGATCCCCCAGCCCAGTTCAGCGTTCTCAGGTTTCTAACCTCAGAGCTCTGTTCCCAAGCAGAATGGACACTTTGCTTTGCCTTAGAATTGAAAGCAATTAAAAAAAAATTTAAGAATAAATAAAAGAGGAGAAAGAAGAAAAAGAAAGGAAGACAGCCTTCCAGCTGCCTGTCTTTTGGCGATCATACTTCTTCCCAGAATGATTAGAATAACTTGTTCTTCTATTCAACTGGTTATTTTTAAACTTTTAAACCATAGAACTATATCCTAGGAAATGACTGTGGGGCCTCCAGCATATAAACACGCAGGAGTCATACTGATTGAAGTGGCAGGGGTATGTCCCTTACAGCTGGAAGCAAGTTAAGGAAGCCTTACATATCTGTTGACCACTGAAAGCTCCTGATTATCTCTCAGTTTAGAGATAAGGAAGCTGGGGCCCAGACAGGGAAGTGGCTGGCAGTCAGGACTAGTAACGTTCGGCTCTTGTAGCTTCTGGCCTGCAGCTTTCTTTCTTTCTTTCTTTTTTAAAAATAATTTTTATTTATGTATCTGTTTTTGGTTGCACTGTGTCTTTGTTGCTGTGCAGGCTTTCTCTAATTGCTACAAGTGGGCTATATTCTCTTGTGGTGTGCTGGTTTCTTGCGGCGGTGAAACGAGCTTTCTGGTTTCTCTTGTTGTGGACCACAGGCTCAGTAGGTGTGGCTGTGTTGCTCCAGGGCATGTGGGGTCTTCCCGGACCAGGGGACCAGGGATCGAACCTGTGTCTCCTGAATTGGCAGGCAGACTCCCGTCCTCCACTGCGCCATCAGGGAAGTCCCTGGCCTGCAGCTTTCTACAGTGTGGCTGTCTCTGCACCTCGTCCAGGAAGGCAATGTGACTAGGGTCAGAGAGAGAAGGAGAGACTGGGCTTCCTCCTCCCTCCTTCCTCATCGCCAATAAGCTGAGCCCCGAACACCCTTGGAGAAGGTAGTCAGGGAGAGGACAGCTGGGGAATACTGAAGGGTGCCAGCAGGTGACAAGGAGCCAGAAGGAAGATAGAAGGCAGGAGGGGTGGGGGGAGGAGAAAAGAGCCAAGGAGCTGCCATGCCAGCCCAGGACAGGACTGGCCTAGGGTTTGGGCCCTAGTCTTGCTCCAGGATCCCTTGGATGAGTCCTGGTCCCCTTTCCTGCCTCAGTATCTCTTTTTAAAAAAAATATGTATTTATCTATGTGGCTGTGTGGGCTCTCAGTTGTGGCACAGGGCCTCTCTAGTTGTGGCATCAGGCTCAGTAGTTGTGGCACGGGCTTAGTTGCTCCACAGCACATAGGATCTTAGTTCCCAAGAAGGGATAGTGCCTGCATCCCCTGCATTGCAAGGCAGATTCTTATCCACCGGTCCACCTGGGAAGCCCCTTGCCTGTTTTCCTTGGAGGCTTCTCTGCTCACCGATGGAGGGAGCATGTACAGGGTACAAGAGGGGCACGTAGTGTAGGAGCACCGTGTAGACACGGGGGGCTGGGATTAGCTGGTCCAGCTCTGCCCGTGAACGGCTGAAGGTCTCATGGTAGCTCTGAAGTCTCCTGGGCCTCAGGTTCCTCGTCAAACCAGGGGGGATGAGACGATCTCTAAGAGCCCTTTTGACTCTGATGATGTGGGACCTGGAGCCTGTGCTGAGGGAATCCAGAGAATGGGCAGATGTGGACTCTGGAGTACCAGGTGTTAGGTGCTCTAGAAATCTTGTATAGGAAAGGAAACCAGACCTAGAAAGGCTCTGACTTTTCTGCTTCTCTCAGCTGTATTTCTCTTCATCCTCTGAACTATAGAGCTATAAGATTCAACTCAAAACAATTCTGTGCAGCGGATAAGCTTTTTTATCATTGTTTTTCTGAACTTTTTTTTTAACTTTCAACTTTTTTTTTTTAAATAAAAACAGTACATGCTCGTAAACATTTCCATGAATACAGGAAGTGAAAAAACTAAAAACCTGAAAATTGCTGTCATCCTCCTGTCCTTACCCTTCGAGTCCCCAGGGGTGTCTCCTGTTGACAGTTTGGTGTGTATTCTTCCTGAACTTTCTGATGAACCACAAGCATACGTGTCCCCCACTCTATGGGATTATAGTATCAATTATTCAAGCATAAGTCTTCCCATGTGGCACAGTGGTAAAGAATCAGCCTGCCAATGCAGGAGACTTTGGTTTAATCCCTGGGTCGGGAAGATCCCCTGGAGTAGGAAATGGCAACCCACTTCAATACTCTTGCCTGGGAAATTCCATGGACAGAGGAGCCTGGTGGGCTATAGTCTGGGTTGCAAAGAGTTGGACACAACTGAGCATTCATGCACTGCATTCAAGCATAAACTTTAGAATCAAATACACCTTTGTCCTAATCCTAGTTTTTAGCTCATTAGCTGAATGGCTTTGCTATTTGACTAGTTTTAGTCTCATTCTCCTCATGTACAAATGGGAGTAATAATAATATCTACCTTATAGGATTGTAGTGAAGATTTCAGGAAATTTTGTATGAATGACAGTTAACTACAGGTGCCTGATACATAGTAAGCACGACACACACACACACACACACACACACACACACACACACACACACACACACACCCAGGGGGCACAGAGTGAGTTACAGGTATAGTAAAAATGAGACTCAAGTTTTCTGACCTCTAGTCTCATTGACTTTCAGCCAAACTGTCTGCTTCTCACTCTGGCCCTGCTGGGCACAATTTACATGCTCCATTTTTGTTGAATGAATGAAGCTGTAGGGGGTGAACCCAGGAATCTGAGGTCTGTGGGAGTTCCTGGGGAGCCAGCTCTGAGAGATGGAGGGTTTTACCCTGTGTCTTGGGAGGGTGTGAGACAGTGCGGGTTGGCCGGACCAGCTGTTGCTCCGGTGCTGCAGGCTGGAGTTGAAACTCAGGGCAGAGCCGAGGCCCCAGAGTGGCTCTCGGCTTAAAGGATCTTGGCTTAAAAGGAATGTGCAGTGGGCTGCCTCTGCTCAGGAGGGGCTAAAAAAAGCCTGACCCTCCCCTGGGCTTTGTGTGAGGGTTATCAGCTGCTCAAGTCAGCTCATCTCTCTGGCTGGACTCTGGCATTTTTGAGAGGCTCTGTTTCCCTGGCCTCTCTGGGTGTCCACCAATTGACAGGAAGGGATCAGCCTTCATGTCCTGGCGGTGGAGGCTGTGGGGAGTGTGAGGTGGGGGGAGGAAGGGCTGGGGGAGGGGGCTGGTAGCCCCAAACCTGGTGACAATACACAGTTGTCAGCTGTGCCCTGCTGGTGTTTCTTCCTTTTATAGTCAGCAGCAGTTGCTCTCGCTCTCACCCAGCCCCTCTCTGGGGGCTCCTGCCCAGGATAAAAGGGGCAGGAGGCGGCCCAGGCTCCCATCTCATCTCCCTGGCGATCCACATCTCTTGATTCCTTCCTAGGTCCCACCTCCTCGGAAGAGCCCAACAGGACAACATGCCTCCCAAGAAGCCTGAGCCTAAGAAGGAGGTGGCCAAGCCAGCCACAGCCCCAGCCCCGTCTCCTGCCCCACCTCCTGAGCCCCTCAAGGAACCTGCCTTTGACCCCAAGAGTGTAAAGGTGAGTGGGGATGGGGGTGGGGGTGCCATTCAGGGTTCTCTTGGCCCTGGAGCTCAGAGATCTGCTTCATGGAGGCTGGACCGGGGTGAGGACTGAGGTATCTGTGCCCCCGATCATAGTCGCAGGGGCGATGGAGAAGGTGCTGGGGAGTGCTCTTTTGGTTGGTAAGCTGTTCTTTTTCCTCAAGAACAGCTTTCTGCCCTGGCTGAGGAAGCTCTGCTCTGTTATCCCACGTTTGCTCAGTAAAGTCGGAAATGGCAGGGAGGCACAGCCAACCAACCACCCAAACTATATGTCAGGCACCAGAGTGAAGAAAAAAGACTGTGTGATATCTTTAAGAGAAAAGACGCAGAATAATCACTTCTGGTTTACTGCAAAGTAGGTGATGTCAATAGCAAGGGAGCATGATCTCTGTGTGCTGGGGTCTGGGAAGGGCTTCACTGGCAAAGGCCCTTGCAGTGGATGGGTGGCGGGGGCAAGGAGACCCTAGGTAAGGTGAGAAGAGCCAGCTTGCCTCTCCTTTTCCCTACCCGGGTGGACCCCTCCTGCGTGTGCGTTCTAGAATCATTCAGTGTTTCTCTTTCTCCCTCACTTGGAGCCCTCACTTCATAAGAGGTGTTGGGAGTTTTGGAGGTTGCATCGCTTGACAGGCCGTCAGTTGTGGCCCAGTGGTCAGGAGACTGGTGCTTGACCCTCAGCCTGTCTATAATTCCTTTCCTCCTCATCTGTGCCCTTACCCTGGGCTCCTGCGTGGAGTATGCAGTGGTCTGGCCCATCCCAGTCTGAGACCCTCTGTCTCAGCAGGTGTGGGGGCTGGGCCAGGCTTCCTTGGCTGCCCCAGCCCTGTTCCCTCTCTGCCCAGCCCTGCTCCTCTCACACTGGAAGGCTCCTCTCCTTGGAGCTGGTGTAGACCCTGCCTGCTGATTCAGTCATTTTAGGCCTCTCAGCTATCTGGCCCAGCTGCTTAAGGAATGGAACTGGGAGGGGATGAGCCAAGGAAGGAGGGAGTTAGAGCCCCCTGGAGACTCAAGCAGTTTTAAGCATCAGCGCCAGAATGTAAGAGGTCAAGTGGCTACTGGTATGAAAAGCTATTAATAACTGGTTGGAAATGGTGGGCCCTTGGGGATCTCAGCCTCAGGGCAGAGCTGGGGGGTTGGTGAGGAATCAGATCAAAATTACAGCTCAGGGCCTGGTTCTATGACAAAGAGGCCAGGAAACTAGCCCCCAGAACTCTAACTGGATGACGCTTCTTGGCTCTCCCAGGGTTCTTCTTAGTGCCCACAGCCCTGGGGGACCTGCCACCGTGCCCAGAACCATAGGGTTAACCTAAGGTCATTCCAAGCCAGTTAAGCAGAACTGGCTTGGCCAAGAGATGGAGGCAGTTGCCCCACCCCTGGGCTTGGTTATGGGACACTCTGGGGAAACTGAGGCAAAGAAAAAGACCTTGAAAGTGCCTGAAGCTTTTCTAGGTCATACACCACTCCCTCTGTGAGCAGAGCCTAGCAAGAAAATCTATCTCCCCCTTCAGGAAACCTGTATTTCTGATAATGTACTATTCCGGTGGGTCAACCTAGTCTGGACAAGAGCTGCCTGCTGGTATCAATGGAGTGCCTTCTCTTTGGCCTATCACTTCCCCTCCATCACCCACCTTCCCCAATTTCTTGCCTCTGGTTGCAATTGTCTTCTCCACGTCTGGGTCTTCCAGGTCTAGGAGTTGTTGAAGTTGCTTTAAAGTGGAAACAAAATTAGATATCTTTCATGAGGGTCATTTCCCCTCTTATACTTACCCAGTTCCTTTGCTTAGAAGGTTCTTTGCTCAAAGACAGAGCAAAAGTATAAATGAAACAAACCAGAGAAAGACAAATACTGCGTGGTAGCACATGCCTATGGAATTTAAATAAAAATAAAAAGTCAAACTGTAGAAACAGAGAGTAGAAGAGTTGTTGCCAGGGGCCAGTCTGAGGATCTAATGAAAAACGTGGTGACTACCATCAGTAATACTGTATTGTATAATTGAAATTTGCTAACAGGGTAGAGGGCTTCTCAGGTAGCACTAGTGGTAAAGAACCTACCTGCCACCGCAGGCGACATGAGAGACACTGGTTTGATCCCTGGGTCGGGAAGATCCCAGGGAAAGGCAACCCACTCCAGTGTTCTTGCCTGGAAAATCTCATAGACAGAGGAGTCTGGCGGGTTCATGGAGTCACAAAGAGTCAGACATGACTGAAGTGACTTAGCACACAGCACAATAGAGTAGAACCTAAGTGTTCTCACAAAAATAAAATAGAAAATAAATAAATAAGGTAACACATTATCAGTTAACACGTGGGAGGAATTCTTTCACGATGTATACGTATGTTAAATCATCACAGTGTACACTTTCAATCTCTTGCAGTTTTGTCAATTATACCTCCATAAAGTAGAAAAAATTTTAAAAAAAGATAAAGCAAAAGTAAACTTAAGTCCAATGTGTGTGGTTATGACTATATATTCTGATGTTATGTTTGTATATTAACATCTCTTACATGTTTACTCCTGGGGCTTAAAGCATTGCAAAGGTAGGCAAGTGGCACCGTTCCTCAGAGAGTTCATTTCAAGGCATCCTTTGCCCCATTTAGGGGGTTTCTGTAGCTTTCTGGCCAGCGTCACCTACACCGCTGGCAAAGTCCATCCTGGGCACAGCCAGTTCCTTTCCCAACACAGTGTAACCCTTTCCCTGCTCTCCTAGCTCATTCTGGCCACCTTCAGGGGTTCTCATTAGTGAGGTCGGCTTGGGATGGGCACAGAGCAGCAGAACCAGAAGTAGGAAGAAGAAGAAGATGCTCCAGGATTGGTTTCCACCACCCGTGGAGAGCGGATTTGAGGGGGTGGTGGTGGATAAAGACCATGAAGTAACATGCAAGATGCTAAATTAAAACGATGACTCATGCTTGTTCATTCTCATTCATCTTCAGAGCTTTCCACCTGCTTCTTTTATACTCAGATTTGAATTTAGGGGAGGAAAATCCAAAATTTACTCCTTCTTGCAACAAATAGTTTTTGAGTACCTACTCTGTGTCAGGTTTTTCCTTACAAATCCCCTGCCCAGGGGGGACCCTGGTTTTAAGGAGCCATGGTACACATCAAGGCATGACTGGAAAACAGGAAGCATCCAGGGCTCGTCCACACTAGTCTTCCCTGCAGGGAGCCTGGGAGGGATGTGTGCTGAAGGAGGGGCTGGAGCGGAAGAGGGTGAGGGAAGGCTTCCTTGAAGGAGGTAGACTGAAAGTCAGTGTCAAGTAGAAAGGGGAGAAACCATTTACAGCTGCTAGGATGGAATTTACATTTGACCCAAAGGAATTATAATAGGGAGTCGTGTGGGCTCCGGAGTTATTCCGAGCACGTCTCTTTCCCTCTCACTTGGAGCCATCACTTCACAAGTGGTGTTGAGAGAGCTTTGGAGGCTGCCGTGTTTGATAGGCTGTCAGCTGTGGCTGGGTCCTCAGGAGGCCAGTGTTTGACTCTCAGCCCACAATCTCCTTCCCTCCTCATCTGGGTCTACGGCGGGTGACCCAGCATCCCCAGAAGCCGTTTCTGCTTCTCACTGGAAGCCGTTAGCAGTCCCAGCCCTCATTCCTCTGTTTCTCTCCACAGATAGACTTCACTGCTGACCAGATCGAAGGTGAGTACTAATAACTCCAACACCCCCACCACACCCTCTCTGTTGTTGCGCCTCCTGGAGAAGGGGTTGTCATGATCACCATGATAGTAGTCATCACTGTCACTGTCGTCACCGTCACCACCACCGCCATCATCATCATCACGAGCATCACCATTGTCGCCACCATCACCATCATTCCATCACCATCATCAGGGCAAACCTGTATTTGAGTCAGGGTACACAAAGGCACGACTGGAGAACAGTTATGCAAAATAGCAAGTATAGGGAATTCCCTGGTGGCCTCATGGTTAGCATTCTGGGCTTTCACTGTCAGGGTTCAATCCCTTGTCAGGGAACTGAGATCCCCAGTACAGCTGAAAAAACAATCCAAAATACACCGCCACCACAAACAAACAAAAACGAAACAGTAAGTATGGGTTTGCTCTTTTTTGACTGTTATTACTTAAGCACTTTACATGGATTAATTTATTTCATTCTTACCACAACCCTACGAGGTAGGGGGAGAAGGCAATGGCACCCCACTCCAGTACTCTTGCCTGGAAAATCCCATGGACGGAGGAGCCTGGTAGGGTGCAGTCCATGGGGTCGCTAAGAGTCGGATACAACTGAACGACTTCACTTTCACTTTTCACTTTCGTGCATTGGAGAAGGATATGGCAACCCACTCCAGTGTTTTTGCCTGGAGAATCCCAGGGGCGGTGGAGCCTGGTGGGCTGCCGTCTATGGGGTCGCACAGAGTCAGACACGACTGAAGTGACTTAGCAGCAGCATGAGGTAGGGACTATCACTACCCCACTTTATAGGTGATAAAACAGAGGCACAAAGAGGTTGGGTGGTCTGCACAGTCTCACACAGATATTTGGTGGTGGAGCCAGGATTCCAACTAAGGCAATCTGATTCCAGACTTGCGTTCTGAACAGCTCTGCCAGACGGCCTGGAACGTAACAGATGCACAGCAAAAAAAAAAAAAAAAGTTTTTTTATTTTCTCGACCCTAAAATCCAAGATATTTAAAAGCCATCATTTCTGTTCCTGTTATTGAAAAGCCCTCCTTAGGCTACCAGCTCTCTCCCTCCACATCGTGAAGTCTGCCAAGACGCTCAACCCCCTAATGGTGGCAGGGCCAGCAGTGTCTTGGGGGGACCCTAGTCCACCTGTGGTCTCCATCAACTCTTCTCTATCTTTGATGAAGACAATTTGTTTTCTCAATGTTATATAAACATTATTAAGTGTAGCTTCTAGACAAGCCCCTCAGCCCTTCTTTTGTAGGATCCTGGTGTCTTGAGAATGAAATGTTTCATCATGTGATATCTACTTTAGAGCTTCACCCGCACTGCAATTTATCCCTCTGTTTCCCCCATCAAATCACTCTTGGACAGAAAATCATATGAACTGGAACAGACCTTGAAAGGTCACCCGATCGAACCCCTTGATTTTAAGCACTGGCTATATTTGAAAAATTAAACTAACACAAGCACGTGATAAAAATTAGTATACTACTTAAAAATAAGTAATGAAAATAAAAATATTTTCCCCTTGCTTTCCTTTCATGCTGATCTGCTCTCTCCAAAACAATCATTGTTAACAGGTCTACATATCCTTTGATAAAAATATATCATGTTATACCAGTAAGTATGTATGTATGTGTAAAGTTTACACAGATTGAGTCCTATGGTACATACACTGTCCTGCATCTTTCATTTAATATGCATTTGGGTTCAACAATATATAACACAGTATATATTATTTAATAATCTATTTAAATATGTTTTCTAATATTTAACACAAAAACAGTTCTACATCATTCTTTTAAACCATTGTATAGATTCTCACACGTTGATATAGTTTTTAATCCAATTAGCTCATATTGCTAGACCTTTGGATTATCGCCAGCTGGGGGAAAAAATCATTATGCTTTCCCCAGGAGACTTTCCTAGCAATGAGTCAAAGGATATGTGCATTTTATTTTTTTTTATTCTTAAAAATTAATTAATTAGGCTGCCTCGGGTCTCTGGGGCGTGCACAGTCTTCACCGTGTGATGCAGGAGCTTATATGACAGCTCGCAGACTCTCTAGTTGCGGAGAGTGGGCTCAGCTGCTCCTCGGCATATGGGATCTTGGGGCTTCCCAGGTGGCGCTAGTGGTAAAGAATTCACCTGCCAACGCGAGAGACATAAGAGACACTGGTTTGATCCCAGGGTCGGGAAGATTCCTCTGGAGAAAGAAATGGCAACTCACTCCAGTATTCTTGCCTGGAGAATCCCGTGGACAGGGAAGCCTGGTGGGCTACAGTTCACAAGGTCGCAGAGTCGGACACGACTGAGTGACGAAGCACACACATATGGGATCTTAGTTTTCTGACCAGGGATGGAACTGGCGTCTTGTATTGCAAGATGGATTCTTAACCACAGGACCACCAGGAAGGTGTCAAGTCTATGTGCATTTAAAATTGTAATAGTTATTGTCAAGTTTCCCTTCCCAAAAAGCCAGTTACTCACAAAAGGGGCGTGATGATGGCCGATGCATTTTGAATACAGTGAACTAAATCTGACTCCATTTTTGTATTATCCTGTTGACACTCACTTTCTGTCAATAATCTGGAGTACTGTGAAATTCTTAAAATTAATTTTAATACATTTTAGTTACATATATGGACTTCCCAGGTGGCTCAGTAGTAAAGAATCTGCCTGCCAATGTAGGAGACGCAGGTTTGATCCCTGGGTCAGGAAGATCCCCTGGAAATGGAAGTGGCATCCCACTCCAGTATTCTTGCCTGGGAAATCCCATGAACAGAGGAGTCTGGCAGGCTACAGTCCATGGGGTTGCAAAAGAGTCAGAAATGACTTACCGACTAAACAATAACAACAAGTCAAATTTATACTCATTGTAAATACAAACACAGTGGAGCACAGGAAGGCTAGAAAATCAATGATAAAAATTTTCATTTCCCAAGTGAGAATTCTGGTCAAAGCCAACTGGGACAGCTGTCTGCCTGTTTCCTCCATGAAGATTTTCAGGGCTGGGACTTGGCTGATTCCAGGCTTTCATTCCTCTGACTTTGAAGGCATTGTTCCTTAGGTTGGATTCGAATTGTTTCTCTTTTGATTTTGCTTCCATCTCTTCCTTTGCTCCTTGGTGAAGCTGAAGATGATTATCTTCTGTTTTGCTGGAAGAACATGCTTTGGAACCAGGAGACTTGGCTATTAGCCCTTAATCTGCCACTGGTGGCCATGAGACTTAGGGCAAGTCACTTCTTTAAACCTGAATTTTCTCTTCTGCAAAGTGAAGGTATTCGATTCTCTTCAATTCAGAAATTCTGTGATTCTTTCCAGCATTCTCTAGATAACCTCCATCTATTTGAGGAGAGTCATCAAATCCTTTCTTAGCTTTGTAATCTCTGGGTGGTATAGCCCCAGATTCTTTTATGTTGTTTTTTTTTTCCTTCTAGGAGCTAGTTTCTAACTCCTGACTTCCTTCTCTGGTCCCTCTCCAGATTTCCATAACCCTTTGGAAAGGGATCATCAGCATTGCTCATTGCTCTAGCAGGCAGCTCGCTGCTATCGAACTTTGAGAAACAGTTTCTTCAGAGTCCATGAGTGTCATCTCTCATATACCTTGAGATCACTGGGCTAGTTTTCCCCCAGTTGCAATCCTAGACTTCAGTGTCGGGTTTTTATGTGCGCGCCAGCCTTCCCAGCAGTCAGGGACATTCACTGGGACAACAGGCCACTTCCTCCTCCTCCTCTCTCCTCACTTGTTTTCCTTAATAGTTGGCTGGAAGTCGCATCTGCAGTGGCCTATAAATGAGGATAGTAATACCTATAGTATAAAGTTTTTGTAAATACAGATGGGGTAATTCATGCAAAGTTATCAGCTCAGACGCTGGCCCATGATAAGTGCTCGAACCATAGGTCATCGTGCTTATTCTTGTTCAATCTTCCTGTTAAATATCATTCATTTATGTGGAGACTGCATCTTTAAGTTTGCCCTTGTTCTTCTAAATGAGTTAGGAGTGCAGATTCAATGCAGGAAATACAAGAGATGTGGGTTTGATCCCTGGATTGGGAAGATCCTAGAGAAGGGCATGGCATACCGTATTTATTGGACAATGAATTTGTGCCAGAAGCCATGCTAATAGCTTTACATGTTAAGAATTTAACTCTTCTAACAAAGCTGTGAGGTCGGTGGTATTCCTTTTGACAGAGGAGGAAACCAAGGTTCAGTGAGGTTATGTGGCTTGGCTAAGATCACAAAGTTAAGTGTTAAAATTGGGATTAAAGTCAGTGAGAGATTACTAACAGTATTGTTGGGGAACTGACAGAGTTGATATTTTTACATGCACTATTGTTATTTTATTTGAATTTAATTTAAGGATCCTATGAGGTAGGTGCCATTTATAAAAGAAAAGGTTTATAGAGGTTAAATATTTACTTGCCCAAGGTCACATAGCTAGTAAGCAATGGAAATGGAATTTGAGCTCAATTATTTAGTAATTTGAAAGACATGCAGTTTTATCTCTTTGCAGTTCATACAAAGCCTAATAAAGAGCTGTAGGTAAATGTCTTGGGGAACCTGTTTTGATATGTGGAATGATTTGTAAATAATCCATATGCCGCCTTTAAGGAAGTAAGTGTTTCTAAAGTACTTAGGATTAAAAGCAGCTTTTCTCCTAAGTAGTTCACACATTCTTCTTAGGTTTATATTGTTAATCCACTTTGTAAACCGCTTCTTCATGGGTAGCACAAGGGTACTTCAATGCCATACCCAGTCCAAATTATCCCTGGTAATGAGCTGGTTGAACCCAAATTGGTGAGGAATTAAGGTTGTTTGCAAAAGGCCCAAGAGTGCCTTCATTCAGCCTGGCCCCCTGGACTCCTGCACTGGTATTTTCTGGGAGTCTGACTTCAGAACTAGAAATGTAATAATAACCACTTGCCTGCTTCCCTGGTGGCACTGGTGGTAAAGAATCCACCTGCCAATGCAGGAGATTCAAGAGACGTGGGTTTGATCCCTGGATTGGGAAGATTCTGGAGAAGGGCATGGCAGCCCACTCCAGTATTCTTGACTGGGAAATCCCAAGGACAGAGGAGACTGTTGGGCGACAGTCCATGGGGTTGCAAAGAGTTGAATGTGATTGACCCCACACGTGTGAGTGCACACACACACACACTGTTAGCTAAGTCACTTACCACGTGCTAGACACCATGCTTAGGGGGCTTTGTCATCCCCCCGCAGCCCCAACAGATGCACAGTCATTCCCCTTAGAGCTGAGAGACAGAGGGCCCACGGAAGTTGGGAGTTTGCCTGAGGCCACCTGTGGGTCAGTGGCAGAGCTGGGGTGGGCTGACTATCCAACCTTGTCACCTTGTCCGACCTGAGAGCTAGCTCCCTTTCAGCCTGGGACAGGCATTACTGTTATTGGCTGACTTCTGAACGGGTCTTATCACTCTGCAAAGTGGCTCCACACACTGCCCCCTCCTTTGGCACTCAACTGGGAGGGTCAGGTGAGGTATGACTCTTGGTGTGTTTGCTTAAGGAAACTGGGACCCAGCCCAGCTTATTCTACATTGGTTGGCAGAGCCAGAAGGAGAACCCAGGAGTCCTGACTCCTGAGCCAGTGCTGTTTTTACTTCCCTGCTTTTTTTCACTGTCAGGCACCTCACCTGCAGAAGGAAAGATGAGTGGATGGGAAGGATAGAGGCAGGGGAGACCTCAAATGATGTGACAAGTGGTTGCTGGAAGAGATCCCAGACCCAATGCTGGAACAGGTCATGGGGGCTCCAGGACACCGCTTTAGTTGTCAGAGATGGGGTGGGCATGGGTTCTAGGGAGGGGCTGGCGTGCTGGCTGTAGAGAAATATTTTATCAACTCCATTGACCTGCTCTTCAACGAGGGTAGAAACTGATCAGCCCCTAGTCACTGCCTTCGCTTGGCCCCAGGGGGCTGCAGTCGGTCTTTTCTCTGCAGAGTTCAAAGAGGCCTTTTCGTTGTTTGACCGGACCCCGACTGGAGAGCTGAAGATCGCCTATGGGCAGTGTGGGGACGTGCTGCGAGCTCTGGGCCAGAACCCCACCAATGCCGAGGTGCTGCGTGTCCTAGGCAAGCCCAAGCCGGAAGGTCAGCCTCCCCTCTCCACCCCTGGGGCTCTCTCCCTTCAAGACCAACCTGCTCTCCCCAGGTTACCTGCCTCCCATTGCTAGAATTACCCAGAAACATCTGGCCCTTGGTCAGTCCTCAAAAGAGTGTGACCTGGGCTTGTTCTCCTTTTCTCTGTGAGAGTGGGAGTTCCTGGGGAGCAGGCCCGACTTTCTACTGCTTCAGGGCACCTGGGACATGGGGCAGGGGGGCTGGGAGGGAAATTGGGAACTGACCACCGCCCCCACCTCCACCAGAAATTGTGGGTGAGGTGTTACAGCATTGAGATGTCCTGTGACCACCATGAGTTGTATCACAGATAATATGTTTCTGATAATACAGCCCTGAGATTGCAAATTATTCATTTAATATAAATTAGAGCAGACTCAGGCTCAGCTCTATAATGATGCCTGTTTCACTGGTTTGCATTAGATAGGTTTTGGTGAATGAGGGTTTAGAAAGTGGTGCAAGGGGTCCCATTTGTAAATGTCGTCTGTCACTGTGGCAGTCAGGCTAACAGCTGCCCTAACACATGAGTCCTTCTGAGGGGCTGCGGCTGGGCAGACCTGGGCAGGAGCCCTTAGCCAGGGTGGATCGTTTGTAGAGATTTCCTGGGCCCTATATTGGGGCCTTCCTGCCCTCTTCCTTGGTTCTGGGTCCTTCCCTTCCTACTCTTGCTGGGGAAGACACCAGCAAGAGTGAAGGACGTGGGTCAGAAAGGACCAGAGGACCAGGAGCCTGCCCGTGTCAGCAGAGCTTCTCAGAGGGCAAAAGATATTTGGGTCTTTCCATTGTGGGAGGTTTCTGGGTTACAAAAGAAAGCAATGCCAGCCTTGGGACACTTAAAAATGGTTTTACCTCTATGAAAGTAAAGTGTTTTTTTTTTTTTTTTTTTTAACTTTGGTAACTATTCAAGAGTTTTTATTCCAGGTTTCTCATCTTTTTCCTACTGTTCAGTAGGAATTCTTTAAATAATTATTGCAATCTGTAGTTTAATAACAGAAATTGTCTTTTGCCAATTTCTTTTTGCAGTTTATAGCTTGTCAAAAACACAAAATTAAGTTAAAACTTTTAACACACCACAATGTGCGAGAAAGGTGCTAGTCATTATTGATTCAGACTTGCTCCAGGCGGTGGGGACTAGTGAGGGGACCCAAATTTGGGGTTGTGCCAAGTTTTCTTTTTGCAGTCTTGTCAGTTTACCCTTGAGACGGGGAGTCTGTCACGTGTCCGAAGTCTAACTTGTGAATGTGAGAACTTGGGGCTGCTCACCTCCCTGCCCCACTGGCTGACTGGAGTTCAGAGGTCAGGGTGGAGTCACAGGTCCTGGGTCCTTTCACTGAGAAGAGTGCCCAGAGCCAGCTCTTGCCGGGCTCCCGGGGCTTCGTGCCCTCCAGGATTCCTGACTGGGGGCCCCACCCAGAAGTGACGGCAGTTGAGCTTGGGCTACCCTGGCAGAGCCGGATGAGACCCCTCCCGAGCCTCTGCTCCCCTCGAGCTCACGTCGACTTCCTTTCCTTACCGGTCCCCGCCGGAAGAGATGAATTCCAAGATGCTGGACTTTGAGACCTTCCTGCCCATCCTCCAGCACATCTCCCGAAACAAGGAGCAGGGCACCTACGAGGACTTCGTGGAGGGGCTGCGTGTGTTCGACAAGGAGAGCAACGGCACGGTCATGGGCGCTGAGCTTCGCCACGTCCTTGCCACCCTGGGTTTGTATGCCAGCCAGGCAGGGGCGGAGCCCAAGGGAGAGGAACAGAGGATGAGAAGCGTCTGAGTGGTGTATGTTGGGGTGATGTGGGGCTCCCTGCATCCTGAGTCTCATGTTCTGGTCCAAGCCCGTCTCCCTGGGTTCTGTAGGTACCATCGTCCCCAACTGGGTTTGCTCAGCAGGGTTGGAAGGAGAGGAGAGCAGGCTGGCAGAGCAGGGGTGAGGCCTGAGAGGTGGGACCCAGGGCCCCTGTCCTTGTCTTTCCCTCTGTCGCTAGGGCCTTGGTCTGCTCACCCACTGGTGGCTGTAGGCAGAGGGAGAGACCCTGGGGGCTAGGAAGGGTCTTAAGACCTTGACTCCACCTTTCAGAGCCTTGGGGGAGGTTTGGTTTGACCAATTCCTTGATCCAGGAAGTCCTGGGCCATCAGACTCAAGGGGGTGTTTGGGTTTGGCCAGTCCTCCTTTGCCCATCTGGCATTAAGTGCCCACTGTCTCCCACCCCAGGAGAGAAGATGAGTGAGGCTGAAGTGGAGCAGCTGTTGGCAGGTCAGGAGGATGCCAACGGCTGCATCAATTACGAAGGTACAGCTCATTTCGCACTTCCTCGGGCAGCCAGGGATGGGGCGGGGTGGGTACAGCTCAGGCCAGGAGAGGCTGCAGGACAGAACAGATGCAGGAGTTAGAGGATATGTGTACCCCGTGGTCTTCGGTGAGCTCCCAGTGGACATTGTTCTTTTCCCTCCTGGGAGTGAACATCACTGTGTAATGGCAGGAGCATGGATTTTGGAGATGGCTCTGTGATATACCAGCTGGGTGATCGTAAGCAAATCGCTTACCTTCTCTTAACATTGGTTTTCTCATCTGAGCAACGGGGTGATGCTGGCCCCTTTCCCAGGGTTGCAGGGATTGGCAGAGATAATGTAGCTCATTTTATCCATGTCTGCTGTCAGCACAGAGCGTGCACACAGAGCAGCGGTTGGTTCCCTTCCTTTCTTCCATCTTCTCCCCATCAACCCCAAACAGGAAAAGGAATCATAGTCTGAAGAAAGGGTGGTGGGAAGGTTTGCGTTCGGGTGGCATAAACCAGGGAGGAGGGGTTTAAGGGGCCGAGAGGGGCCATGTGATGTGGCTGTTTTCCGTCTTCTTTCCCAGCCTTTGTCAAGCACATCATGTCTGGGTGAAGCAGACCCCTCCCGGGTGAGTGCAGCCCACCTCCCGCGGGGTGTCCAGAGCCACACCAGGTGCCCTAGAGCCCTTCTCTTCCGGTTTGACCCCCTTTGAGGATACTGCAGGAGACAGAGCAGTCCGGCCCCACCTGTCGCCCCTGCATTCTGAGTGCTCCTGTCGCCTCCTCTTCATCCCTTCCTGCCCTGCCCCTCACCTCCTTGGTCTTTGCACCCAATCTTGACCCACCAGTCACATCCTCCTGCCTCTTCCGGGGTCTCTCAAGGCCAGACGAATTGCTCAGGTGGGGCTTCCTCTGTAGGCTTCTGGCCATGAGAAGCCAGGTTTCAGGTGGAAGAGAATGTCCCGGGCCTATGCCCTTGACCCTGATCCTCTTCACCCGCTTCCCTGAGTCCCTTCGGCCTTGGTGCCGGCTGGTGGGGGTGGGGTCGTCATCAGGAGCTGGGGTGTGGAGGGGAAGTAGAACCCTTTCCATCTCATGCTCTCTTTCAGGTGCCTGGCCCAGGGCCTTAGCCCAGGTGAGTTACCAAGAGGCCCAGAGTGACTGAGCTGGAGCTGGAGTCCTGGACTTCCCACTGCACGGCAGCCCTGGGGACTTCCAGGGCCCCCAGTCCTCCCCATAAATAAACAGCTTCAGCAAGCCTGGACCAAGGTCCCAACCAGCCTCTGAGTTGTTTTTTAAAGCCAATTAATTCATTGAGTTGGGTTTTTGTGAGTGTGTGTGATAATGTCACCTGAGGCCTCATGCATATTCCTCAGAAGAATGAGCAGTATCTGGGATCTGGGGTACATGGGCTGGGGCCCAGGGAGCTAGAAACAGGAGGGTCAGACCGTGAGCAGAGAGTTTTGGAAGGGTCTGCAGTCTGAGGAGTTGTGATCAGGAGGAGCTTCATTTCCTTCCAAGGCTCACTCTCTACCTTAGGCCTGTCCGGGTGACAAGCAGAAAGAGGGCCACTAGGAGCCCTGGGGATACCAAGGGATCCTCAAATAATCCTTGCTCCCTCCTCTTCTCTTAAAAAAAAATTGTGGTAAAAAGCACATAACATAACGGGACTTCCCTACTGGCTCAGATGGTGAAGAATCTGCCTGCAATAGAGGAGACCCAGATTCAGTCCCTGGGTTGGGAAGATCCCCTGGAGAAGGAAATGGCAACCCACTCCAGTATTCTTGCAGCACATAATATAAAATTTTCCATCTTAACAATTTTTAAGTGTTCAGTTCTATAGTGTTAAGTGTGTTCACATTGGTGTGTAGCAAGTCTCCAGAACTTTTTCATCTTATAAAACTGAAACTCTATATCCATTAAACAATAAATCTCCATTTCCTCCTCTCTCCAATTCCTGGCGACCACCATTCTACTTCCCGGATCTATGGATCTGACTACTCTAGATAGCTCATGTGAGTGGAGTCATAGTGTATTTGTCTTTTTGTGATTGGTTTATTTCACTTCACGTAATGTCTTCAAAGTTCATTTGTGTTGTATTCCCTTCTTTTTTAAGTGTCAGAATTCCCTTCTTTTTTAAGGAGGAACAGTGTTCCGCTGTACGTGTGCAGGTACCACATTTTGTTTATGGCCCTTATAACTTTTTTTGATCATGCCACATGGCATGGGGGATCCTGGTTCCCTGACTGGGGATCGAACTTGCACCTGTTCCCTGCATTGGAAACTCAGTCCTAACCATTGGGCCACCAGGGAAATCCCAGTGCTTGTATCCTCATATGGGCCCTTTAGGCGTCTTTTCCCCTGAGAGCAAGGCCCCTGATGCCTGATTCACCCCTGCTTGTTCTGGGCATCTCACTGACTCCCTGGCCACACCCAGGACTCCATACAGGACTCTGCATCAGCGGGAGCATCAGGGCTTCAGAGGGACCACAGACTTCAGGCTGGGCAGGCAGGGGTGTGGCGGGAGGCAACTGTTAAAAGGAGAGACAAGAAACCAGAGATTGAGAAGAAGGGGACAGACCAGGTCATGAAATGAAAGACACATATGAGCAGAACCCCTCTGGATGGGGGTCCCCACATCCCTGAGAGCCCCAAGGTGGATTAGACCCTTCTCCTCTCACAGCCTTTCTGCTGCCCTCTCAAGGCATCCAGCTGCAGAACTTTGTGAAACATCCTTTATAAATCCAGCCAAGGCTGAGATTCCATGAGCCCAAAAGAGAAGTTGTCATGGGAAGCTGAGAACCATGAGCCCAAACTCAGCCTCCTCAGAATTTAAAGTCTCGTTGGGAAGGTGAGACCAAGGCCCCAAAGATACCATGTGTATCTTTTCTTCTGTGAGGAAGGGGCTCCAGTGATGGGAGAGACCTGTTGAATCATAAAACTTGAGATCTTTATGCAGTTGCGATGGGGGTCATTGACTCCAGTGGTTTTCAAACGTGGCTGTAGCTCCGTAGCCTTTTAAAAAATTGTTTATTTATTTGTTTGGCTGTGCTGGGCCATAGTTGTGGCTATTACCATTCATGGGCTGTTAGCTGCGGCAGATAGGATCTAGTGCTCAGGCCAGGCATTGAACCCAGGCCCCTTACATCGGGAGCGGAGTCTTAAATCACTGAACCAGCAGGGAAGTCTTGGCTCCATAGCCTTTTACTCAAGCTAAATTCTGTGCAGAAGCCCATGCATGAACCGAATGGAGCAGAGATTCTCCAGCTGAGGAGGTGAGGGATGGATGCCTGTATCCTGAGCCTCTACCTGGGCTCCTTAGAGCACAACCAGAAGACCACTGACTGAGTCAGACCTGCTAATGGTAAAAGGAAGGAAATGGCTCCTTAGGAGAGACTTGACTCACCCAGGGTCACAGCTAATGACCCATGAACCCAGGTCCCCAGAATCCCCAATTTTCCCATTTTTCGACACACATCAATCAGCCTTTGAAATTTTTTTCAAGTTAGGCTCTTGGGAGCTTCTCTCTTGTATTATCCCTACCATTCTGCTTGATCGATTTTGGCTTTACTTTTAAATTTTATTTTATTTTAATTTTTATTTATTTTATTGCCGGATAATCTCAGATTCCCAACCAGGGATTGAACCCGGGCCATGGCAGTGAAAGCCTGGAATCCTAGCCACTCGGCCACCAGGAAACACCCCATCATTTCTCCTTTTTTAATTAATTAATTAAGATTTTTATGTGGATCATTTTAAAAATCTTTATTGAATTTGTTACAATACTGCTTCTGTTTTATGTTTTGGCTTTTTGGCCATGAGACATGTAGGATTTTAGCTCCCCAACCAGGGATCAAACCCACATGCCCTGCATTGGAAGGTGAAGTCTTAACCACTGGACTGCCAGGGAAGTCCCTATTTCTCCTTTTTAAGAGTCACTCTCCCTGATTTGAAATGCCAGCATGCCTCCTCAGTGTTGGGGCCTTGTCGGGTTTCCCTCACTTTCTTTTCCTTTCTTCCCTCCCACCTTCCCTCCCTCCCTCCCTTTGTTTCTTCATGAAGTGTTTATTGTCCACTGTTTACATTTAGGAGGAATTGGGGCCAAGCTCCCAATGATTAAAAAGTGAAAGTGTTTTCCCCTCCTAAGTCAATTACCGTGCGGTTAAGCAAGGACGTAAGCATCCAGGGACTAACCGCAGAATGACCCCCACGCAGCACAACACCAGCAGGACCACTTCTTCCACGTCACACACAGTGTAATTTCCAAGGGCCCTGCACCAAGAGAAAGTGAGACGTGACTGGGATGATCTTTCTTAGTGGGCTTTAGGTGAGACCTTAGTGGAAAAGATGACACAAGGCTGGTACTCAGGTTCAGGGAGGAAAAGGGCAGGAAAGGGGGTCACAGACTTATCTGACAGACACTTACTGAGTGCCAGCTGTGTGTACGGCACTGGCTTGGGCCTTGAGGATACGCTGAACTGGGAAAACACAGTCCCTGCCCTCATGGAGCTTACAATCCAGTGGGAAGACAGATATTAAATAGTTGTGATCATGTGACAGATAACAGCCAACACTTATTGAATGCAATATCAGTTATGATTATCTTTGGCTGTGGGTTACGGAGACTAGAAGACAGTGGCTTAAAAGACACGAAAAGTACATTTTCCCCTCCCACTGAAGGCCGGGGGTTGGCTGTCCAGCCGTTCTGCACAAAGTCCTCGGACCCAGACTCCTTTTATCTTGTGACATTGCACCGTGCCCTCTACTCACAGTCCTGATGGCTGTTCTGGATCAGCCACCTTGGCTCCTGCGGGAATAGTTCTGGAAGCATTTCCTACTCGGTGAACCTCCTCAGGAACTGGTGTGGCTCACCGGGCTCTTTATGGTATTCGGCCTACTCATTTGAAGGCACAAGAACCTTTGTGCTCCTAGTCATCTTTTCCCCACCCCAGCCTCCTCCGCAGCTTCCCTGGGGGCTCAGATGCAGTGCAGGAGACCCGGATTCAGTCCCTGGATTGGGAAGATCCTTGGTGAAAGGAGTGGCAATCCACTCCAGCATTCTTGCCTGGAGAATCTCAGGGGAGAGCCTAGCAAGCTGTAGTCCATGGGCTCATGTGACTAAGCACACACACACAACCTCCTCCTGGTCGGCCCATCAGTAAGGCTCAGCACTCGTCCCATCTGAGAAGAGGTATGGGTAAAACTGACCCATCTGCAAGATTTTCTTTGAATGGACGGACGGACTTCCAATACTTCAAACCGGGACTCAGACCATGCCTTGGTCTGCTTGGATTGCTAGGACAAAACACTACAGCCTAAGTGGCTTCAATAACAGACGTTGATTTCTCACAGATTTGGAGGCTTGGAGTCTGAGATCAAAGTGCAAGCATGATTGGGTTCTTGTAAGGCCTCTTTCTGGCTTCCAGGTGGCTAATTTCCTGCTGAATCCTAACAGAGGAAAAAAGAGGAGAGAGAAAGAGAGCAGGAAAGAAAGAGACAGTCAGAGAGACAGACTAATCCCAGTATGAGGGCTCCACTCTCATGACTTCACCAAAATGTAATTAGCAAAGGTTTTACCTCCAAGTACCATCACACTGGAGACTAGGGGCTTTACCATATGAATTTTGGGGGACACAATTCAGTCGCAGGGCAGACCATGTAACTTACAGGAACAGGACTGCGCCCCCTGTGGTTCCTTCTCTCACCCTGCAGGCTGGCTGACTGTGGCCTTGAGAGGGCGGCACCACAGGAGGATGAGTAAGGTGGGAGGAGGAAGGAAGGGGTGTCCCAGCTCTTGGGTGGATTGAAGGAAGGCTCCAGCCTGGAGCTAGACATGGCACCATCCTGACAGGGTGACGGCAAGTGATGGACACGGCAAAATCGCTTTAGTGGAGCACAGAGGAATGTACCCATAGGCTGGGCATCGTGCCTCCCAGAGATTGGTACAGGAAACACGGCCCCCAGTGCAACTACCTTCCCACCCTAAACCCTGCAGACAGATGCGGAGGAGAAAGTTGTATGTTTCAGGTCAGAGAGTTTGGGGAGTTTTCTTTAAAGCTCCCATTGCTGGAGGGAATGAGTCAAGACAAGTGTAGGGAGGAGACTTAATGCTCTTTTCACTCAGCTGCTTTCCTCTGCAGCGTTTATTAGTAGAAAAGGGCCGTAAGGGATTTGGCTGGTGGCGCAATACCTATATTACACCACTAGATGGCACAATTGCAGCAGCCATGCTTCCAAAGGACGCCCAAGAGTGAAAATGACAGGAAAACTGATTCCCACCCTGGGCTGGAAGGAACTCTCAGAAATCACTTAGTCCATCTCTATGTTTTAAGAAAAATGGAAGTTTATTCATTTTCAAAGGCTCACAACTATTAGTGAGCTTCCTTCAGGACCCCCTCAAAGGTTTTGCAGCGAGGGGGCAGAGAGAGGACTGTTTTGGACGCATGGAAACCTGGCATCTAGACCAGTTTGGCTCCTAAAACACACACACTCGGCTTCTGATCCACAGGTTGCAAAATAAGGAAGTCGATTAGATCATCTTTAATGTCCTTTCCAGCTCTCTGATTCAGGTCATTTGGAATGCACCCAACTGCTTGCTATACTCAACTCAGAATGATCTCTGTTCATTTCCAAGGTGAAGAAGCTGAACAGTTCTATGAAGACCTACAAGACCATCTAGAACTAACACCCAAAAAAGATGTCCTTTTCATTGTAGGGGACTGGAATGCAAAAGTAGGAAGTCAAGAAACACCTGGGGTAACAGGCAAATTTGGCCTTGGAGTACAGAATGAAGCAGGGCAAAGGCTAATAGAGTTCTGCCAATAGAATGCACTGGTCATAGCAAACACCCTCTTCCAACAACACAAGAGAAGACTCTACACATGGACATCACCAGATGGTCAACACCGAAATCAGATTGATTATATTCTTTGCAGCCAAAGATGGAGAAGCTCTATACAGTCAACAAAAACAAGACCAGGAGCTGACTGTGGCTCAGATCATGAACTCCTTATTGCCAAATTCAGACTGAAATTGAAGAAAGTGGAGAAAACCACTACACCATTCAGGTATGACCTAAATTAAATCCCTTATGATTATACAGTGGAAGTGAGATATAAATTTAAAGGACTAGATCTGACAAAGTGCCTGATGAACTATGGATGGAGGGTCATGACATTGTACAGGAGACAGGAATCAAGACCATCCCCAGGAAAAAAAAATGCAAAAAAGCAAAATGGCTGTCTGAGGAGGCCTTACAAATAGCTGTGAAAAGAAGGGAACCAAAAAGCAAAGAAGAAAAGGAAAGATATACCCACCTGAATGCAGAGTTCCAAAGAATAGCAAGGAGAGATAAGAAAGCCTTCCTCAGTGATCAATGCAAAGAAATAGAGGAAAACAACGGAATGGGAAAGTCTAGAGATCTCTTCAAGAAAATTAGATTTACCAAATGAACATTTCATGCAAAGATGGGCTCAATAAAGGACAGAAAGGGTAGGGACCTAACAGAAGCAGAAGATATTAAGTAGAGGTGGCAAGAATACACAGAAGAACTGTAGAAAAAAGAGCTTCCTGACCCAGATAATCACGATTGTGTGATCATTCACCTAGAGCCAGACATCTTGGAATGTGAAGTCAAGTGGGCCTTAGGAAGCATCACTATGAACAAAGCTAGTGGAGGTGATGGAATTCCAGTTGAGCTCTTTCAAATCCTGAAAGATGATGCTGTGAAAGTGCTGCACTCAGTATGCCAGCAAATTTGGAAAACTCAGCAGTGGCCACAGGACTGGAAAAGGTCAGTTTTCATTCCAACCCCAAAGAAAGGCAATGCCAACGAATGCTCAAACTACCACACAATTGCACTCATCTCACATGCTAGTAAGGTAATGCTCAAAATTCTTCAAGCAAGGCTTCAGCAATACGTGAACCGTGAACTTCCAGATGTTCAAGCTGGTTTTAGAAGAGGCAGAGGAACCAGAGATCAAACTGCCAACATCCACTGGATCATGGAAAAAGCAAGAGAGTTCCAGAAAAACATCTATTTCTGCTTTATTAACTATGCCAAGGCCTTTGACTGTGTGGATCACAATAAACTGTGGGAAATTCTGAAAGAGATAGGAATACCAGATCACGTGACCTGCGTCTTGAGAAACCTATATGCAGGTTAGGAAGCAACAGTTAGAACTGGACATGGAACAACAGACTGGTTGCAAATAGGAAAAGGAGTATGTCAAGGCTGTATATTGTCACCCTGCTTATTTAACTTATATGCAGAGTACATCATGAGAAATGCTGGGCTGGAAGAATCACAAGCTGGAATCAAGATTGCCAGGAGAAATATCAATAACCTCAGATATGCAGATGACACCATCCTTATGGCAGAAAGTGAAGAAGAACTAAAAAGCCTCTTGATGAAAGTGAAAGAGGAGAGTGAAAAAGTTGGCTTAAAGCTCAACATTCAGAAAATGAAGATCATGGCATCTGGTCCCATCACATCATGGCAAATAGATGGGGAAACAATGGAAATAGTGGCTGATTACATTTTTCTCAGCTCCAAAATCACTGCAGATGGTGATTGCAGCCATGAAATTAAAAGATGCTTACTCCTTGGAAGAAAAGTTATGACCAACCTAGACAGCATATTAAAAAGCAGAGACATTACTTTGCCAACAAAGGTCCATCTAGTCAAGGCTATGGTTTTTCCAGTAGTCGTGTATGGATGTGAGAGTTGGACTATAAAGTAAGCCGAGTGCTGAAGAATTGATGCTTTTGAACTGTGGTGTTGGAGAAGACTCTTGAGAGTCCCTTGGACTGCAAGGAGATCCAACCAGTCCATCCTAAAGGAGATCAGTCCTGGGTGTTCACTGGAAGGACTGATGTTGAAGCTGAAACTCCAATAGTTTGGCCACCTGATGCGGAGAGCTGACTCATTTGAAAAGACCCTGATGCTGGGAAAGATTGAGGGCAGGAGGAGAAGGGGACAACAGAGGATGAGATGATTGGATGGTATCACCGACTTGATGGACATGGGTTTGGGTGGACTCCAGGAGTTGGTGATGGACAGGGAGGCCTGGCGTGCTGTGGTTCATGGGGTCGCAAAGAGTCGGACACGACTGAGCAACTGAACTGAACTGAGTCCGACTCTAGATCACCTCTAGTCTTGTTTTGTTTTCACCCTCACTGTGTATATGTGTTTAGAACCTTACGTGGCAGAAAGCATTCATTCAAAATAACTGCAGAGTCCACAGCTGCAGGTGCTTCGGAAGTCACCTTCCAAAAAGGTGGTTCCAAAAGCAAAGTCACTCACAGTTTTTCATTCCATGAGTTTATACCCTACTGAAGTAAGAATGATCTACAGGTGAAAAGTTATAAGACAAAAATAGAAGAAAGGACACCAGGCAGTATATATCTATGGACTGAAGGAGAGGTATGGTATCATAGCACTTGGATCTCAGTGAATAGCCAGGGAGGGCTTCATGGAGGAGGTGTGGCAAGCTTGGATGGGATATAATAGAGAAAGACCTGGAGAGTGTGATTCCTGACAAGATACCTTCTTTTTTGCCAGCTATAATCACGCACGTGTGAGCTCAGTTGCTCAGTTGTGTCAGCTCTTTGCTACCCTATGGACTGTAGCACACCAGGCTCCTCCGTCCATGAGATTCTTCAGGCAAGAATACTGGAGTGGATTGCCATGCTCTCCTCTAGGGGATCTTCCCAACCCAGGGATCGAACCTGAGTCTTGCGTCTCCCGCATTGGTAGGCGGATTCTTTACAACTCTGCCACCCGGGAATATCACAGTCTCAGCCTTTTAGGATTTGCATAAAAAGAAATAAAGAAGGATAAAAGAAGAGTGACAAAAGTAACTGGAGAATGGGGTAAGAGGCAGGGAGAAGGAAGAAAGACTGAGAAAGGGGGGAAGGATGAGCAGGGATCACACTGGCATGAGGTGCAGCTGTTCAGAGATGGAGAAGCAAAGTTAAAAAAATCTAAAACTAAGCTGGGAAAGTACTCATTCTTTTCTCCCCTGATATTTTAGAGTCACAGAATCATAAGCTTTCAGGGTTAGAAGAGATCTGTAATCCAAACCCTTCCGTAAAAGCCACGTAAAAGTCGTCCAGTGCTCACTTGGATATCTACTACGGCAGGAGACGTGGTACCACCCACGAGAGCCCACTCCACTTGGGAAAAACTCTAATTCATATTCTTCTTAGTAGGAATCTGACATTTACATCCCTGAAATGTCCATCCACTGGTCCTGGATTTGTCTTCCAAAGTGACCTGGAAAAGACCTAGAACCATTCCCCATGATAGAAGTTGGCATTTCCTCTTTCTCAGCTCGGCATCGCCCAGCTGGTGCTTGTTCCACACTGAGATTCTCAAATCCAGTTCATGTGGCCAGCTGCTGTCTAATGTGTTCTCTCCTGCGGCTCAGTTCCCTCTTAGCAGTGTAGTTTGCCACTTCAGAGCTGGAAATGAGTCTTCTTGACAGAAAAGATGGAACTGAGGTCAAATAGAGGTTGGTGAACTCTGCTGATGTCACTCATGTAGCCCCGAGGACTGTGACCTTTCTGTAGTTCTTGCTCAGAACTTTAGTGTAGCAGGTTTTTGTTAATTTTGACATTACAAAGATTTCAGGGACTTCCCTGATGACCCAGTGGTAAAGAATCCACCCGGCAATGCAGGAGACACGGGTTCATTCCCTGGTACGGGAAAATTGCACATGCCGCAGAGGAACTATGCTGCTGGGCCACAGTTACTGGGCCAGGGCTCTGGAGCCTGGGAGCCACAACTCCTGAAGTTTGTGTGCCCTAGAGCCCACGTTCCACAACAAGAGAAGCCACCGCAGTGAGAAACTCATGCGCTGCAACTAGAGAGTAGCCCCTGGTTGGCGCAACGAGAGAAAAACATTTGCAGGGACAAAGACCCAGCAGAGCCAAAAGCAGAGAATTCAGTTCACTCGGGACTTATGGCTTCTTGGTCTTGTGGCCACAGCCCCATGTGACAACTTTATGTTCATGATAAGCCCTTGGCTGCCCCTCCTTCCATCTATTCTGGATAAGAACCCTGGAGAATTCTCTTTCCTCAGCTCCACCAGCCTCTTCTGAGCCCCTTTCTCACCGGTTTCCTTACTGAGTTGTTCATAGTTCTCTTTTTGAGGACAGTCCATTCCTCCAGTGATAGGAACAGAGATTCTGTTTTTTAAGCTGTTAATGTGACATATTTTTTCATCTTAATGACATTCATTATTTTCTAATTTTACAAGCAATACATGTTCATTTCAGATAACTAGAAATACATAAAAAGAATAAAGTGAAAAATAACCATCACCCATAATCTCCAACCCTCAGTGAAACCACCATTAGTATTTTGATGTGTGTATTTCCAGTCTCTCTCTATATATACATAGATATAGATATAGATATGTGTGTGTGTGTGTGTATCCAGTGTCTGTCTATCTGTCATCGAGATATAATTGACTTACAACACTGTGTTAAGGAACAGAGATTCTTTATCATAAAAAAGACACTTGTGAGCACATTTACACTCTCTTTCCGAGAACGTCTACTTTTCATCACATTTCCAAAAAGGTCAGAGAACCAAAAAAGGCTAAGAAGTGCCATTCGGGAGCCTTTGTGGGATTCGGTTTATCTTTCCTCTGAATGTTTTGATACTGCATCTGCTTTGGGCAGCCTTCTTCCAGGCTACCACAAGCTCTAAAATAGCACATCTCTTTCTCTCAGGACCTGCTTTACTTCCTCCTGCCCCCCAGCCATTCCTTGGGTCACACTTGGGTTTAGAGGGACAGTTCCACCTTTTACTTTTACTTCCTCTGTGGCCCCGCTTTTTGCTGAGTTAGCATTCCTATGACACCCCTCTGAGTTTTGGTCCAGACCCTGCTGAACCCCTGTGAGTGTCCACCACTCCCCATCCTCCCCCTCCCACCCCCCCCAGCTGGTGCCTCGGGTTCACAGGCTTATTGCGTCCCCATGGTCCCTTCGGTTCCACTCTCCTTGATCAGGCTCCGATGGCCTCTGCTGGACTTTCTCCTTCAGACAGGTGTGTCCCTTGTGTTGTGAATCTTCTTGACGGTCAACACTCACATGCCTGTTCTCCTAGCGGTTTTATTTTTCCTAGAACAGAGTCCATTGTTGAATGGAGATGATCCCTATCTCACAAATCTATGGTCACACCCAAGACAGTGTGTGCACTTCCTAAAAAATCTTCACTATTTTACATTCACGTAAGTCTCATAAGATGTTAGTTATTAGGGGCTGATGTGTCATTTCATAACAAAGGGCCGTTGTCGGTGTAAGGACAGGCTGATGAGGGTGTCCTGAGTGTATCAGTTTGTCTTTGTGCAGGGCGAGATTTGGGTCTGGGCATTTGAGGACTTGAAACAGTGCGTCTGGCCGTGCTGGTCTCAGGGATCCCTCCATTCCCAGCCCTTGGGCTTCAAAGGAAATTTTAAAAATGATCGTGTTACCCCTACACTTTCTCCCATTCCATCCCACCCACACTTCAGCCCTCATTGCAGCCCTTCTGTGCCCTACATATTGAGGAGCAGCCAGAGGTTAAAGATCTCGCGTTTTAAAGCTTGGTTACCAGCTGGAATGTGGAGAGCGCTCTTGTGTGGTTAGTTTCATAATCATTTATTTAATGCACTTTATTACTGGTACTGCAAGTTTTTGTTTTTAGAATTTAGTCTTTGTGATATTTTGCCAGTGTCTAGTTTCTGATAATGGCAGCTGGAGTTTTGCCAGGCCTCTGAGGTTTAGAAAGTTGAACAGGACCTGGTCGTTGCACTCAGAGCTGGTAGGTAAGTTAAGACATAGTTTCATGCCTGTGCTCAGTTGCGTCTGACTCTCTGTGGCCCCGTGGACTGGAGCCTAGTTTCCTCTGTCCATGGGGTTTTCCAGACAAGAATACTGGAGTGGGTAGCTAAGACATATATGGTACACTAACAGAAAAATGTCAAGTGGAAGGCAAAGGCTGTAAGATAGATACTAACAAGGAAGTGGGGGGATTTTAAAGGGAAAAGCAGCACTATTTCCAGTTAGGACATCAGAGAAGGCTCTTTGGAGGAGGAGGGGCTGGCACTGAAACTGTAGGTGACTTGATGCATGCTCTTAGAAGAGAGCTGTGGTTAAGAGTGTAGTCTCAGGGTCAGGATGGGTCTACACTCATGAGCTGTGTGGCCCTGGGCAAGGTTTTCAACCTCTCCAAGCCTCAATTTCCTAATTTATAACATGGGGATAACAGTAGTACCGACCTCATTTGGTAATTACAAGGATCCAGTGAGTTGATCAACGTAAAGCACTTAAAAGAGCATTTGTATATGTATAACGGATTCAATTTGCTGTACACTTGAAACTAACAGAGATTGTAAATCAACTATACTCCAATAAATTAAAAAGAAAAAAATCTAAAAAAACCCACCCAGAACAAAACAGCATTTATAACCTAGTAAGAACTCAGTTATTAACTCTATAGGCAGAGGGGTATTCTAGGCAGCATATAACAGTTCTAGCAAAAGAAGGAAAATGAAAGAACTCTTATTCTTTTGGGAAATCCTCAAACAGAAGTACCTGGGAAACAAGAGGTAGAGAAACAGCACTCATCAAAATAGTGGTAAGGAACCCGCCTGCCTAAGAGGTGTCTTCTGCATTGACAGATGGGTTCTTTACCACGACACCACCTGGGAAGCCCATGATTAAGGTGGACATGTTACTAAATTTATTTTTTTTCTGGGAATTTGGACTTGTTAGGAGTAGTCTTGTGTGATAACCACTCTCATATTTTTTATTTGCCTTTGTTTTACAGCTTGATAAAAAAATACAATTAAAAAATTGCTACAGATAAATAAGGGAGAGACTTAACGTCCCCAATCCATGTAGCTAATTGCATGTCCTTTGGCAATTTACCATGTGCTTCTCCTCCATCTTCTGCCATGCTGCAATTAGTTTCTGAGTGTCTCTAAGAGTTCTGTCTTCCAGCCTCAAAGGACACTTATGGTCACCTGTCTCAGTGTCCCAAATGTCCATTATTATTCATTTTTTGGCCTTACCCCATAGCACACGGGATCTTAGCTCCCCAACCAAGGACTGAACCTGTGCCTCCTGCATTGGAAGCAGAGAGTCTTAACCACTGGACTGCCGGGGAAGTCCCTATGAAGTATTAGTGGCTGGCAAATAATAAGCCCTTGATAACTGTTACCTTCGAAGTTGTCATCATCCTGTCATCTTACCTTAATGGATTGCTCAGTAGAGTTCTGAGGCAGTAGGAAGTAAAGGTTCATTCTGTGACCTGGGCAGAAGAAAGCTCTAGAAAACTAGGATGCCCCCAGTCTGAAGGCACTACTTCAAAATCCTTAGAGTACTTAGGGGATGGCTAGAGTGTAGGGTTTCCAAGGAAGAATCAAAGACACAGGGTCAGGAAGACAGATGAGCGGTGGTTGCAAGTAACCATCCACAGATGGGGAACATAGCCTTCAGGGTAATCATGGGTGACTGAGCTCCAGAAGGGAGGAGAAGAGGGTGAGAGCAGAGGGAAGGAGGAGGGGGAATCCAGGAGGTCAAGGTGTTCTCCTGCCAGGGGTCCTGGTTGGAGTGCCCTAGGTATGGGCTTTCCCCTTCCAGGCCTTCCTCAGAACTTGGGGCTCCCAAGGTCCTTACTGCAGGCCTTATTGGGTTGGAAGCAGCCAGAGCCTTGGGGAAGTGAGGCACATTGCCGATCATACACCCAGCTCACAGTCACCCCTCTCTGTGTCACCCTTTCAGGGAAAAGCTGAATCCCAGGGGCTCTCTGTTCGGCCCAGAACTTGGTCTAACGCCCAGGTTTTTCCGGTGTAGTTGTCATATCTCAGGAGTCAGGCGGGCATGGCTGGTAACTTCTTGTAATAGTTAAGACAGGAAGTGGTCAGGACCTGGAAATAGAGCAGGGCTAGGCAGTGGGAGGGTAAGGAAAAGGCTTTTTCTGGAGAAAATGTTCTGTGTGCTTTCTTGGGCAGGGAGCACAGAATTCCCAGTCTTGGCCTGGGCTGCAGGGACCCTCGGGGAGACTTCTTTATGGACCTCCCGATTTGATTTCTTCCTTCATTCCAATATGAATTTCTCGCATGAACATAGCAAGGCCCACTTGAAACATTAGAGGGTATTGGGCAACCTATAGCCCCACTTATAGTCAGGGAGACAGTGGGGTGTAGAATCAGAGGGACCTGCTTTCTGAGTCCGTGCTTTGTCACTTACTACCTAGGCACACTTTTTAAAAAAATAATAATTGACTAGGCTTTACTGGGTCTTAGTTGTGGCATGTGGGATCTAGTTACCTGGCCAGGGATTGAACCCAGGCCCCCTGCATTGGGGGTGCAGAGTCTTAGCCACTGGACCACCAGGGAAGTCCCCCTGGGTGCTCTCCAGCTAACTATCCCATTTCTCTGAGCCTCTGTTTTTTCACTTGTAAGATCAGGATTCCCATGCCTATCTCGTGCCAATTAAATAAAGTATGAAAAAATTCTTAGCATAGTATTTTGCATATAAAAATTACAAAATAAATGAGAGCTAATATAATAACAACAACAATAATAATTGTTCTATTACCCTACTTGACCTCAGTTTCTATTTCTGTAAAATAAGTTATTATGAGGATTAAGGGAGATGATCAATATTTATAAAGAAAGTGGTGCATAAAAAGAAAGATATTTATTTATTTATCAAAGAAGTACTCTCAAATTCTAGTTCTTTTCCTTGGAGGAAAATCATACTTGGGGGAAAGGGCCTGGGTCAGCAGCTTATGACAGTGAGGGGACATGGGGGGTGGCAGGGAGAGGCCATTCTCTGGCTGGAGAAGACCTGGGGAGATAACACTCCCTGTTGGGAAGAACTGGCTTGAGGGATTGGGGAGTGGATTCAGGCAGGTTTTGGGGGACCCAGTGACTGGGCCCTGTTTCTTGGAGTGATGGTAAGGACCTGTGGATACTCTTGACATTGGGCCTTTCTGAGTCCTCAGTGGCCCAGAAGAAGGCCTCCCAGCCTCATGAACTAGGGCTAAATAGGGTTCCCTTATCCCAAAGTGATAGTTCTTAACACATGGGTCACAGACCATTTAAGAAACTAGTGAAACCTAGGGACTATTTCTGTAGAATACACAAACTTTTGGCTATCAGAGGGCGTTCACAGATCTTTTGAAACTCATCCAAGGACTTGTGGTGAAGAAACAATGTCCCTGGCTTCAGAATAGCCCTGATGCTTTGGGTGTTGGCAAGAAGAGTGGTCCATGAACTTGGGACAATCTGAGACTTGTCCCAGCAACACTGATTATGCTAAAGATCTTCCAGGGGTTGAAATAGGGACAGGGACCTGATCCAGGAGCTACATCAGGGGATGGTCACTTTGACCAGCAGGGACTCTCCCCATAGCCTGTAACATCCCTCTGCCTCAAGTAATCAGCTCACCTCAACTAGAGCCCAGGAGGCTAGTGACAAGCAGCAACAATGAAGCAGTGGGTATCTTGACTTGCAGAGAAAATTTGGGGAATTCAGTACAGATGAACTGATCCTAAGGGGAAGAAATAGCTCACTTTCATTGAGGATGAGATGGCTAGGTAGCATCACTGACTCAATGCATAGGAACTCGAGCAAACTCTGGGTTAGGACTTGGCACTTTGACTGCAGTGGCCTGGGTTCAATCTCTTGTTGGGGAACTAAGATCCCACAAGCCACATGGCATGGCTGGGAAAAAAGTCTGGAGCCCAGTTGCAAGTTTGGATTCACTGAAGCAGGGCCCCAGGGAGGGTGACTGAGAATAGAAAGATACCTGAACAGGAATTTGGGACCAGAAGTCAAGCAGCAGCTCTGTTACTGGAATGAGGCATCACCCTGGCTTGGGGTTTGGATGGAGTAAGTATCTGATTGGTCTGAGATGGGGTGTGAGCAGTCTTATGATGCCTTCTGTGCTCACAGAGCTTGAACCTGGGCTTGGCCAGGTGGTACTTTGTATGATGAGTTGAGATAGAAAGTCCTTGGGCTCTTACTTGTTCTTTTCAGCAGAGAAAGGTCTGGCTTATGTGAGAATGCACGCCAAGACAGAACTTGACTGTCTTAGGCCCAGTGGGGCTCAAGCTTTGGGAGGGCAGGGCCTGGTGCTCTTCACTGCAGTGTCCTCAGTATGCTGACACACAGCAGGCACCTAATACATATTTGTGAATGAATGTGAAATGCCAAGGCTGACCTCATCCCTTCACAACTTTGATAAAAATCTAGGGGTACTTTCCCATGCAGCTCCCTAGAGCCCAGAATTCCAAGTTCTATCATCTTTAAGTCAGTGTAGACTCTGAAAACTCATTTCCTTTAACCCAAAGGAACAGCTCTGTCATCCCTCTCTCTCAATGGAAAGAAGAGCCTCTGCCAAATGTGTAGGAGGAGAATATTGTGAACCAATACACTTACTCCACACTCAAGACTCCTTAACTATAGGAACAAATTAAAAAAAAATTATTTATTTGATTGCTGTGGATCTTTGTTGCAGCATGCAAGCCCTTAGCTGTGCCATGTGGCATCTAGTTCCCTGACCAGGGATTGAACCCAGGACCACGGCTTTGGGAGCATGGAGTCTTAGACATTGGACCACCAGGGAAGTCCTCAGAGGAATGAATTTGCATTGATAGACCTACAATATCTCAGCAAATAATAACAACAATAAGAACATACTTTTCTGTGTTTTTCAGATTCTAAAGGCTTTCATATCCCTGATTTCTAGAACCTCATAAGCATGTGTGGGTGTTGGGAGTGGGGGTGGGGAAAAGGGCAGGGAACAGTTATTTTTTACAGATAAGAAAAATGAGTATAGGGAATTCCCTGGGGGTCCAGTGGTTAGGACTCAGTGCTTCATGGGCTTTGGTCCATGTGGGCGTGGGTTTGATCCCTCATCAGGGAACTCAGATCTCACAGGCTGAGAATGAAGGCCAAAAAAAGAAAAAAGAAAGAAAGAAAAATGAGTATAGATAGGATTTGGACTGTTTTTAGATCACTTAATTGGTAAGAGGTGGGGCAAGAATGTGATCCCAGGGACCTTCTGACTCTAAGTACAAAGGGGAAATAAACATGACCTTGAGGAAAGAGATTCAGGAAATGGCCACAGAAGTGTTTCCTCCAACTTACAGTCGTGACAATGAGCAACTGTTTGGAGTGGAGCTTCCCAAGGGGGCTGACTATTGACAAGAGCACAGGGAAAGGGTCCCTATCTTGATGTCAACCTGGCCAAGGTCAATCAGGGAACCAGATAACGTGACTCCTGCATCCTAAATGGATCTTGGGGAAGATCTACCTGCCATGCATTGGATATCCCTCCATGGTCTGATCCACTTGGGAAAATCACAGAATAGACACTCAGATCCCCCAGCATCACTGCTTGATTAACAATTTTTTAACATTAACCATCAAGGACTGCTAAGAAGGTAAAAAGGAGGAAGAAATTATTTTATTTATCAAGGGCCCACTGAGTAATATAAAGATAAAAAGCTACTGTCCCTGTGCTCAAGGATCTCACTGTCTACAAGAAAGAGGTGACGGCGGGAGAGGCAGAGATGGATAAATAATCCTGGAACTTCTGCTCCTGACTATGACAAAGTGACTGGTATGGAACTCACTTTCCCACAATAAACAAGAATATATTCAGGCAAAATATTTGAGAAACTGCTTTAGACAGACTGTGGCTAGCAGAATTATAATCCTCATGGGAAGGGAAACACATGAGGCGAGGAGCTCTACATCTGTCCAGCTTTTGGCCTGGGGGAGCTTTCTGGAATGCAGTGGGAGAAGGTGGAGCCTAATAAGGGGCATGCTGGTCTCACTGAGGTGAAAAGCATAGATTAGCGTTCAGGGCCTCTGAGGAAGCTGTAATTTATGGGAACGGCTTTTAGAGAGGAGGAAGCTGAACAGAGGGGTGCCCCCAGAAGTCCGCATGGGTGATCTCTATGGTCTTTGGACAAAGGCCGAGCTGCGCAGGCACATAGTCAGGCTCTATAAGGCTTAGCAGAGAGCAGCAGAGAGCTGAAGAGAACACTAGAGGTGGCAAACGGCTTAGAGATGGAGTTTTAGCCCAGTCAGAATGAAAAGATCTCACTAAACAACTTGGTGATACAGCTTAGATGACACAGAACGTCCACACCTTAGGAGCAAGCACCACGTTCTACAGACACATACACACAAACACACTCTAAGATTAAGGATAGAATTTGAAATGACCAGCTCTCCCTGAAAAAGAATAAAACCATCCTGTCAAGATAACCTGCCAGTAATTTGTCTAATAGAACTAAACTCAGTTCTCCTCAAGGGAAGACAACATAAACTCTGAAATGAATAAGTCACAACGTTCATATATAATCTAATATTACTATACATGTGAAGAAGCAGGAACTTGGGACCCACCATTCTTTTAAAAGCAATAAAGGTATACAGTTCCTGAGATGAGCTAGAATTAGCAGACTGGAATTTTAGAATACTGGTTATAATCATGTTTAAGGACATAAAGGAAAATATAGACATAATTATTGAAGATATGGGGAATCTCTGCAGAGAAAGTGAAACTGTGAAAGAGAAGCATGGGAAAATTCTAGAACTTAAAACATAATGGGCTTAAAAGCATAATAGAGACTGCAAAAGAAAGGGTTGGGAAACTTAAACAGAGATTACTATTTAATCGAAAAGCAAACAATAAAGTGATTTAAAAAACCTGGAGTCTCAGTGACCTGTAGGATAGTTTATTTTAGATGATATCTGAAATATGTGTGGTGGCTCAGCGGTAAAGAATCTGCCTGCAATGCAGGATCAAGTTTGATCTCTGGGTCAGGATGATCCCTTGGGGAAGGAAATGGCAACCCACTCCAGTCTTCTTGCCTGTGAAATCTCATGGACAGAGGAACCTGGCGGGTTACAGTCCATAGGGTTGCGAAAGAGTCGGACTCGACTTAGTGACCAACTGACAAAAAAACATGTGTAATTGGAGTTTCAGAAGGTAAGGAGAGAGAATGGGCAGAAAAAACATTGGAAGACATAACTGCTAAGGAGTTCCTATATTTGGTGAAAAATAAACCACTTACAATGTCTTCCCTGGTGGCTTAGATGGTAAAGCATCTACCTGCAATGTGGGAGACCTGGGTTCAATCCCTGGGTCAGGAAGATCCCCTGGAGAAGGAAATGGCAACCCACCCCAGTACTCTTGCCTGGAAAATCCCATGGACGGAGGAGCCTGATAGGCTACAGTCCACGGGGTCACAAAGAGTCGGACACAGCTGAATGACTTCTCTTTCTTTCTCTTTCTATATAAGGAGAAAAGGGTGGCAGAGGATGAGATGGTTGGATAGCATCACCAATTCAATGGACGTGAAGTTTGGCAAATTCTGGGAGAGAGTGAGGGACAGGGAAGCCTGGCGTGCTGTGGTCCATGGGGTCACAAAGAGTCAGACATAACCTAGTGACTGAATGTAACAGCAACAAAAACCATTCAAGAGTCCATCAACTGCAAGTTGGTGAAGAAGAAAAGCAGCTATTTATCTTATAATCAAACTGCTAAAAAAACTGATAAAGAGTTAACTTAAAAGCAGCTAGAAACAAATCTGAGACAATCTGGGCAACAAAATAAATTATGATAGTTTTGTATTATAATTCATAGAATAAAATAAATACCCACAAATTCACACTGAATTTTAAAAATGAGAGGGAAGAGAGCAGGTCTTCCTTACTGTGGAATACTAATTAATAGCTATAGAAGGAAAAATAGAAATAAAAAATTACTATTAACCAAATATCACACTAATTAATTGCAATCAAGAACCATTGATGGATGCTGAAATTAGTGGGTGAACGCAGGAAGAGAAACAGGATATTTGCATACAATTTAAGTATCTTCCCAGAAAATATTGATTAATTACAAAGAGCAAAATCATTATTTTATAGTGAAGAAACCTGGCAGACATCACCTTCACCATGTGATCAGAGTTAACATCGTAAGCAATAAGATTCATTGTTATGTCAAACACAACTTAATGACTATACACCTGCCTCCCCCACACACATGCATACACACACACTGCCTGTATGACAAAGCACATACTTTTTGTGATATTCTTGCTTAGAAAGCTTCAATACACTCATGAGAGAACACCAGACAAACCCAAAGTGAGGGCCATCCTACACCGTGTGTGTGCGTTTAGTCACTCTCAGTCATGGCCAACTCCTCGTGACCCCATGGACTGTAGCCCACCAGGCTCCTCTGCCCACGCGATGCTCCAGGCAAGAATACTACACCATAATTGGCCTAATAATTGACACAAAAATGTCAAGGTGATGAAAGAAAAGAAAGACTGAGAAAATGTCATAGATTGAAGGAGACTAAGGAAACATGGTAACAATACAATATGGGATCCTGGATTAGATCTTAGAAAAAGGACATTAGTGGAATATTGACAAAATTCAAATATTGTGTCTAGATTAGTTAACAGTATCATACTGAGGTTCCTGTACAGTTCTTCTGTATATTCTTGCCACCTCTTCTTAATATCTTCTGCTTCTGTTAGGTCCA
The DNA here is from genome assembly GCF_032405125.1 of Capricornis sumatraensis. NCBI lineage: Eukaryota > Metazoa > Chordata > Mammalia > Artiodactyla > Bovidae > Capricornis > Capricornis sumatraensis. Next base: position 96,435,610 of record NC_091076.1, read on the forward strand.
TACCATTTCTGTCCTTTATCAAGCATGAGATGTTTGCATGAAATGTTCCCTTGGTGTCTCTAATTTTCTTGAAGAGATCTCTAGTCTTTCCCATTCTGTTGTTTTCCTCTTTTTGCACTGATCACTGAGGAAGGCTTTCTTATCTCTCCTTGCTGTTCTTTGGAACTCTGCATTCAGATGGGTATATCTTTCCTTTTCTCCTTTGCTTTTTGCTTCTCTTCTTTTCACAGCTATTTGTAAGGCCTCCTCAGACAGCCATTTTGCTTTTTTGCATTTCTTTTCCATGGGGATGGTCTTGATCCCTGTCTCCTGTACAATGTCACGAACCTCCGTCCATAGTTCATCAGGCACTCTATCAGATCTAGTCCCTTAAATCTATTTCCCACTTCTACTGTATAATCATAAGGAATTTGATTCAGGTCATACCTGAATGGTCTAGTGGTTTTCCCCACTTTCTTCAATTTCAGTAGGAATTTGGCAATAAGGAGTTCATGTATGGATGTCAGAGTTGGACTGTGAAGAAAGCTGAGTGCCAAAGAACTGATGCTTTTGAACTGTGGTGTTGGAGAAGACTCTTGAGAGTCCCTTGGACTGCAAGGAGATCCAACCAGTCCATTCTGAAGGAGATCAGCCCTGGGATTTTGTTGGAGGGAATAATGTTAAAGCTGTAACTCCAGTACTTTGGCCACCTCATGTGAAAAGTTGACTCAATGGAAAAGACTCTGATGCTGGGAGGGATTGGGGGCAGGAGTAGAAGGGGACGACAGAGGATGAGATGGCTGGATGGCATCACCGACTTGATGGTTGTGAGTTTGAGTGAACTCCAGGAGTTGGTGATGGACAGGGAGGCCTGGTGTGCTGTGATTCATGGGGTCGCAAAGAGTCAGACACGACTGAGCGACTGAACTGAACTGAACTGAACTTCCTGTGTTCAATAATTACAATATGATAACACAAAATGTTGACAGTAGGAAAAACTGAGTGAAGAATAAAAGGGAACTGAATATTTTGAAACTCTTCTGTAAATGTAAATGATTAAAAAAAAGAACAAAACCCAGAGGGAAAAGACAAGGAAACAAGAATATAAATGATGGGAATTCCTTGGTAGTCTAGTGGTTAAGACTCCATGCTCTCACTGATGAGGGCCCTGGTTTGATCCCTGGTTGGGGAGCTAAAATTCCACACACCTCATGCTGAAGCCAGAAAGATAAACAAATAAAATAAATGATGGCTGGCTTCTCATCAGAAACAGTGGAGCCAGAAAACAGTGGGACAACATCTATAAAGTACTGAAAGAAAAAATAACCCTATTAACCTAAAAATCTCTATGTAAGAAGTATCATTAAAAATGAGAATGGAACAAATGAAAGTTGAGCATTTTGCTTTTTAGTCACAAAGTCATGTCCAACTCTTCACAACCGCATGTGCTGGAGCCCACCAGCCCTCCTCTGTCCATGGGATTTCTGGCAAGAACACTGGAGTGGTAGCCATTTTCTTCTTCCGGGGATCCTCCCGACCCAGGGATCGAAACTGGGTCTCTTGAGTCTCCTGTGTTTACAGGTAGATTCTTTACCTCTGAGCGTATTTGTTGCCTTTAAAGTCTGCTAAAGATAGTTCTTCAGGCTGAAAGGATTAGAAACTTGGACAGCATATTTGCTGGACCGGTGTCCACCCCTAGTGGTTGGTACCAGCAGAGTTAGGCTGGGGAGACACCTAGATAAATGGGAGATGGTTTATATACATGCTGCTGCTGCTGCTGCTGCTAAGTCGCTTCAGTTATGTCCGACTCTGTGCAACCCCACAGACGGCAGCCCACCGGGCTCCCCCATCCCTGGGATTCTCCAGGCAAGAACACTGGAGTGGGTTGCCATTTCCTTCTCCAATGCATGAAAGTGAAAAGTCAAAGTGAAGTCGCTCAGTTGTGTCTGACTCTTAGCGACCCCATGGACTACAGTCTACCAGGCTCCTCCGTCCGTGGGATTTTCCAGGCAAGAGTACTGGAGTGGGGTGCCATTGTTATATACATGAAAATGAACCAAATAGGTAAACATCTAGGCAGAGATGAAACCTGTGTAATCTGGATTTTGATCCAGGGCAATGGCAACACTGTTAAAGTGGTTTCTGACCTAGAGGCCTTCCAGCATTTAGGAAAAGTGTATGGAGCTCAGGTCAGGAAGCCCAGCGACCCTTTGTGGGTGGCTCCTCCCCTGCCTCCTTGCAAATTTCTAATGACACTTCTACTGATGTGTGCTCTTCTTTTTCCTAGTGTTTGGGAGGTCTGAGGAGGAAATGCCTATCTCTGCTGAGGCTGGGCAGAAGGAAGGGGGGTGGGGAATCAGACATGATTATATGGAAGAGGTGATATCTGAGATGTTTTGTAAGATTAAGTGGAATTTTCCAGGTGGAAAAAGGAAGTAAGATCAGTCAGACAGAAAGGCGAGGAGTGTTTGGGAATGTTACATATCTTTTTGAGCTAGGATGGGAGATGAGGGTGGAGACCTGAGGCAGGACCAGTTTCCAGGTATCTTGTGCGTTTCAGGAGAGGGTTTAGGGAAGCCCAAAGACAGCCTGGAAGGCTTTGGAGGAGCCCAACAGCTGGAGAGACTCCAAATCCTGCCTGATGCCTCAGGGCTTTTTTTCTTTTCTTCGTTTTTTAAAATTTTGGGCTGCTCTGGCTCACAACTCTTTGTTGCTGAGTATGGCTATCCCAAGTTGCAGTTTTTGCAAGAGGGGGCTATTCTCTAGTTGCATTGTGTGGGCTTCTCATTGGTGGCTTCTCCTGTTGTAGAACCAACGCTCTAGGGCTCCAGGGCTCAGTCATTGCCGGGTGCCAGCTTAGCTGCATGTGGGAACTTGGTTCCTGGACCAGAGAACCAGAGAACCAGAGAACGAACCCAGGTCCCCTGCAATGGCAAGTGAAAGTGAGTCACTCAGTCGTGTCTGACTCTTTGAGACCCCATGGACTGTATAGTCCATGGATTGGGGACTATACATTCCATGGAATTCTCCAGGCCAGAATACTGGAGTGGGTAGCGTTTCCCTTCTCCAGGGGATATTCCCAACCCAGGGTTTGAACTCAGGTCTCCCACTTTGCAGGCAGATTCTATATCAGTTGAACCACCAGGGAAGCCCCTGCATTAGCAAGCAGATTCCTAACCACTGGACCCCCAGAGAAGTCCTCAGGCCTTGTTTTTAATTATCCTTAGAGTTTCCTATTGAGGCAGCCTGCACCAGCCCCTATCTGTGGTGGCCTCCTGCTCATAGTCCTAGCATTGTCCCCTTTGAGCTTCCCGAAGTTTCTAGTTTGTGGAGGACCCAGAGACCCATAAGTAGGAATCCAGGGAGGCAGGAGGCCTTTGAAAAGAATAAGATAAAGCTCCAAAGCCTGTGAGTTTGAGTGCAGTGCAGACTGTCTTGAAATGTTTATCAGGTGCTTACTCCGTGCAAGCATCTATTTGCAGAGAAAGGTCTTTTATGGACATCAAGTGCTTACACAAGCTTGAGATGCGGTCTTGTCTTCAAGAGGCTTACTGTTTACTGGAAAACCAAACTAACCCAAGATAAATATTAGTGAATAATAAAAGACTAAACCGGTGCCTGGCACAGAGTAGGCGTTCAGCAGGTTTGCAATTAAATGAATGAACGTATCAATGACCAAAAGTCAGGGTACAGAGGGCAGGTGCCCGAGGAACTCTAGGGAAAGAGAAAGCCGTGTGGGTGTCTCCGAAGAGAGAGACCACAGGCTCCTGGCTTTTCTAAGCATACCAAGGGCCCGATGCGGACCCTGGGGCCAGGATGTCCTCCGAGGATGCGCCCTCGACCTCCCTGGGGTCCCAGTCTTGCCTTGCATACCCGCAAGGCGATCCTCGCGGGCTGAGTCGCAGCGGCAGAGAGGAGCGGCGGTTTCCCACTTCCCGCCCTGCGGTGGAGGGTCCGCAGAAGGGCCGGAGGGGAGGGAGCGCCAGTCCACGGCCCGCCCCGTTGCGTCCCACCCACCGCGTCCCCTCCCCTCCGGCCCCGGGAAAAGCGGCCGCGGGCGCCGCCGCTCGCTGTGGGGCGGGAGGACGCTGCCGAGACGGAGCGCGGCGGCGGGCAGACGAGATGCGAGGGCGGCGGGCAGAGGAGATGCGAGCGCGGCGGCTCTGGGCCGCGGTGCTGGTGGTGGGGGCGCTGGCGGGCGTCGGCGTCGGAGGTGAGTGGGGCTCCCGCGCGGTGGGGACCCAGGTCTCGGGTGAGCCGCGCCGCGCGTCCTGCCGCGGCCGAGTGTACAGAGCAGACGTGGAGCGGGGAAGCCGGTCGGGTGGGTCCTGCGCCTCTGCGCTCAGAGTGCGCGGGGCCAGGCTGGAGCCGTCGGAGCTGGGGACCTTCCGGGCTCCGCTGCGGCCAGGGCGAGCCACAACCTACGGGCGGGTCCACCGGGACACCCAACTAACTCTTAAGCCGAGTTAGGCGGCTGTCCCGGGCCATCTCCACGTGAGCGGCGCGGTGGGCGCATCTCTGAGCCCCGAGTTCAGTCCCGGCTGCGCGCCTCGCAGGTGGTCCCGGCCGTGCGAAGGCAGGGTGGCTTCCGGAGCCCGGGCGAGCTTCCCGTGGCTGTTCCCCCGCGTTTGCAGAGGGATGCGGTTGTCGCTTCTCAAATGAGAGCGTGTGCGCGCAGACTTACCGGTTACTCGACATTTCTCTTTCTCTTTGTGTACACTTTATCCCAAGTTTTTGTTTGTTTAGTTTTTATTTGGAGGCTCCCCGCGGGAGCGATTCGGAGGAGGACAAGAGCGCTACCTCCTACAGTGTCCCAGGGTGGGGGCAGTAGCCTCCGCTTCCGGGACCAACCCAGCATCCGAACACTCTCCACTGTGTGCGAACAGCCACGCCAGGGGTACCCGGAGCTGGCTTGGCTCCCTGGCTTTGTCTCTCTTGCTGCCGCACACGCACTATCAGCTGCCAGGGCACTTGGCATTCGGCCTCATTGGTGCTGGGAGGGGCACAGCCCAGGTTGCTGCCCGTGGTCTTTCTGGTACCCGGGTGACCCCCCCCCCCCCCAGGGAGAAAGCTCTGTCTCTTGGTCCACTGCGGCGTTTCTCTGCAGAGGACGCACGAGTGTGCGTATACCTCATGGTAAGTAGTACTCCCTGAGGGCTCAGTTGGTAAAGAATCCGCCTGCAATGCGGGACACCCCGGTTCGATTCCTGGGTCTTGAAGATCCGCTGGAGAAGGGACAGGCTACCCACTCCAATTTTCTTGGGCTTCCCTGGTGGCTCAGCTGGTAAAGAATCTGCCTGCAATGTGGGAGACCTGGTTTTCATCCCTGGGTTGGGAAGGTCCCCTGGAGAAGGGAGAGGCTACCCACTCCAGTATTCTGGCCTGGAGAATTCCATGGACTGTATAGTCCATGAGGTCGCAAAGAATCGGACAGGACTGAGTGACTTTCAATTTCACATTTTCATGGTAAGACAATTTAGATCCTACGGAAGATTAAGATTTATTGCTAAATCCGTCAGGAAATACTCGATGACTTCCTTTAAGACTCTTGTATGTATAACAGATTGTCCAGGATAGGGCAACAATATCTTAAAAAAAACACAACACTTTATTGAGGTAGGATCCACATTTTAAAAGCTGTATATATTTAATGTATATGACTTGAATTTTGAGATAAGTATACACTCATGAGATCATCACCATTTATAATCCACAATTTGATGAAGGAGTTACAGATAATACATAGGGGGCTGTTTAAGTTATTGCTGCAGAGGCTTCCCATGTAGTAGATGCTCAAACAAGTCAACTGATGTCTTTAGCCTGCAGTGAGTGGCCTGATGACTATGGCCCAGAATTATGAATCTCCAGCATTCCACCCAGGGAGAGGTTAGAGCCTTGGTTTGGATGCTGTCTGAATGGAGAAGTCTGGAGGCAACTAGGCGTTCTCCTGCAGCGATGCCTGCTTCCGTGAACTTAAAACATTTTTTACTTTCTTTTCACATCTGCAGTTTTCTGAATTTCTGAATGATTTCTGAATTTAATCATTATGTATTTTTACAGTTTTAGAAGTAAGATAATATGAGATAGAGTCTAGCATGGTACTTGGTTCAGCTGGTGAAGAGGAAGAGTGCATTTTTTATTTTGCTGTCTCTCTCTCCACCCCTCACTTCTAGTATACTTTTTGTTGATCTGGTTTACACAGTTGTAATGATCTTTATAGGATTCTACTGTGTTGACATACCTAAGTTTACATGAATTATTCTTTTGGGGATCTGTTCACAGGTTCATCATTGTGATTGGAGTGATTCCAGAGTGGTGATGGGCTATGCTGAGCTAGCTAACCCCAGACAACCATTGAGAGGCAGGGTAGAATCATATTTAAGAGTATGGGCTCGAGACTTCCCTGGTGGTCCAGTGGCTGACTTTGGGTTCCCGTTGCAAGGGGCACAGGTTTGATCCCTGGTCGGGGAACTAGATCCCACATGCTGCAGTTAAGAGTTCACTTGCCACGACTAAAGATCTTGAATGCCTCAAGTGAGACCCAGTGCAGCCAAATAAATAAATTTAAAAAGAGAATGGGCTCTAAGCAACTTCCTGATAGTCCAGGGGTTAAGACTCCACCCTTCCACTGCGAAGGGTTCTGGTTTGATTTCTGGTCTGGAAAATTTGCTGGTTGGGAAGTTCCCCATGCTGCGAGGTGTGTCCAAAAAACAACCCACAAAAACAAACAAAACAAGAACAACAACAACAAAAATAAAAATAAAAAACAAAGGACAAAAGATCATGGATTCTAGAGAAGACCTCCAAAGTAATAAACCCCCAGTAATAGTGGCTTCCTCAATGTCTCAGTGGGTAAAGAATACACCTGCAATGCAGGAGACGAAGGAGATGCAGGTTTGGTCCCTGGATTGGGAAGATTCTCCTGGAGATGGAAATGGCAACCCACTCTAGTATTCTTGCCTGAAAAATCCCATGGACAGAGGAGTTACAGTCCAAAGGGTTGCAAAGAGTCAGACACGACTGAACGGAGCTGAGAGCAAAAGCAGTTTCAGTTGTATTTCACACCCTCTTCACTCCAGTGTTTATGATGGGGTTCCAGGCATCATCAGATCCTTGGGAGGCAGATATAGGATGAAAGTAGGAGAGCTCTGTTGGAACACAGTGTCAAAGGGACACAGACTAGATGCGGATATCACAGAAAGGCTGTCCCAGTGTGGGAGAGTCTGGTAAGGGGAGAAGAGAGGTTGTTTGGTGGTAGACTTGAGTTTTGAAATTCATGTGCAAAGATGATCTTTTTAACTTCACTCAAGAAATATTGGGTTTTGTGGCTTCCACAAATATGGGTCTTTATTCTAACCTAAGACCTACTGAGTAACAGGTTTGTTTTCTATCTAATTTGATTAGCTCTGAGCTGAGGTGCTGATTTCTCCTCCTGAATTTATAATCTAAAACTCTCCAGCTGAAAGGAACTCTCAGAGCCTAGAGAGACATAGCAGGGGGATTTTTGGCTGGGGAAAGGGACAGCTGTGGTTTGAATGTGTGAGTGCTAAGTCACTTCAGCCATGTCTGACTCTTAGCGACTCTATGGACTGTAGCCCGTCAGGGTCCTCTGTCCGTGGATTCTCCGGGTAAGAATACTGGAGTGGGTTGCCATGCCCTCCTCCAGGGGATCTTCTTGACCCATGGGTCAAACCTGCATCTCTTGCACCTCCTACATTGGCAGGTGAGTTCTTTACCATTAGTGCCACTTGGGAAGCCCAGCTATGGCTTAAAGCCAATCAAATGTGGGTTTAATTCTTCTTCTTCTTTTTTTTTTTTTTTTAACATTTTATTGTATTGGAGTATGGTTGCTTAACAATGTTGTGATAGTTTCAAATGGACAGCAAAGGAACTCAAATGTATACATGTATCCATTCTCCCCCAAACTCCCCTCTCATCCAGGCTGCCACTAGATGTGGGTGTAGTTCTTAATTTTGCCTCATTATCTGTTTTATCTTGGGCAAGTGACTTAACCTCTTAGGTCCTCTGTTTCCTCGTCTATAGAGTGGAGGAATTAGTACTTGTACAATTGTACCAATTAAATGAAATAAAGGCACAAAATAAGTTTTCAATAACTGTGAACCACTCCTGTCATTATTTTACTTGTCCATGGTAACTACAGTGTTTTGGAGGTTAGACTGTTAGTGCTTCATCCATGCATACAATTCTAGTTCCTAGAATGAGACCCATGCTTCTGTGATAGGGGCATGCATACATGCTAAGTCGATTTGATCATGTCCGACTCTTGGACTATAGCCTGCCAAGCTCCTCTGTCCATGGAATTCTCCAGGCAAGAATACTGAAATGCATTGCTATGCCCTCCTCCAGGGACTCGTCCTTATTTCAACCCATTCTGCATTGATATATCTCAGCCGCTCTGACCCAGCAAGAGCTCACAGAAGAGCCCAAGGGGGAGTGAGGGGTCTCTCCCCATACATTTGCTTTATCCACAAGAAAACTTTAAGTCCTATCCCTGGGAAAAGAGGAAAGTAAAATACATTCATAGGATTTGAGAAGAAGGATGCGCCTACTTTGTTCAGTACTCTATGTGCAGTGGTACCTAGGTACAAAATATGTACCTATGGAAAGGCATCCTGAGGAGATATGCCTCACCTTAAGATATATAATATTTGAATATCTGCATTCATTCATAGACGATCCTCAAATGCTCCCTCTGGGCATTCTGGAGGATATTAGAATACAGTCGAGACCATGAGTTCTTCGGGCACTTGGACCCCAACACTCTTGTGCCATTTGGACCTCTGCTCTGAAGGTCCTGGAAACTCAGGGGATCATCGTGAAGTGTCTGCCTTTGTCCCTGTCTTCTGGGAGAATATGCATGGGAGGGCAACATTATCCTTTCCTCCTTTCAAAATTGTGAGCGTGAGTGGCAGAGGTCCCCTGGGGACAGCATAAATGAGACAAGGAGGCAGAGTGAGGAGGGGGAGTTAGGATATGACTCTGGACTTTCCTAGTAGAAATTCCTCCTCTGCAACTCCCCACCCAACTCAGGATCCCTGGTTATCATTCCCTCCCAGACCCAAGACTCCTTTTGTCCTTTTTGGCAGGAATAGCCAGAAAGCATGCCTGCAGGAACCACAACGCATGAATCAGCAGACAGATAATTAACTGGGGGAATGACTGAGCAGCTTTGGGGATTGACCGCTTAGTTTGACCCATCCCCCTCTGCTGCCCACAGAGCTGGCCTGCTGCTTCACTCCTGACCTCTGGCCCTTTCTGCGTGGAATGGTTATCGTGGCTGATGGAGCTCTCAGGTCACGAGTAGAAAAGCAAGTGGAAGCAGAGGAATGAGGCTGCCTGTCCTTCTTGGGAGAAAACTGCTGGTGTTTTTCAAATGGGGGACTCTGCAGCAAAGAATTGATAAAATCTGCCTTTCTCTCCATGCACAGTATCACCAGGAACACTCTTTTTTTTTTTTTTTTTAAGTTTATTGAAGTATAATTTATGTATAGTGAAGTGCGTTCTTTGTAGGTGTTCAGAACTATGCGTTTTGACAAACACACAGTCAAGTGGGCTCTCTGAGTGGCTCAGTGGTAAAGAATCTGCCTATCAATGCCGGAGACGCAGGAGACTCTGGTTCGATCCCTGGGTCCAGAAGATCCCCTGGAGTAGGAAATGGCAACCCATTCCAGTATTCTTGGCTGGGAAGTCCCATGCGCGAGGAGCCTGGCAGGTCACATTGCAGGTGTTGCAAAGAGTCTGACACGACTGAGTGACTGGTGCACGCACCAGAATGGGAGGGGAGTGTGGTGTCTCCTTCTAGGACTCCTACAGGTTGAGAACAGACCACACTCTCTCCTGGGAGTTTCCTGTGGGAATGGGCTGGACCAAGTTTCATCTGGAGTTCCCCTTGAGCTTTGGGATTCCAAGAGGTTACCAGGTTTTGACGCTGAATGTGCTCATTTGTATAGAGCCTGGCATGCTCTGGAGAACCTACGTTTAAATGAATGCAAATCTAGAGACTGAGGCAGAACACAGGATATGTAAAAATAGCTGTATGTATATATATATATTTTTTAGCTTATAAAAGTAATTCAACTTTTTGTGGGGGGAAAAAAAAGTCAGTGGAATTACCTGTCTGTCCAGTGGTTAGGACTCAGGGCTTTCACGGTGCTGGTCCAGGTTTAATCCCTTGTCAGAGAACTAAGATCCTGCAAACCTCGCTCCGTGACCAAAAAAATAAATTAAAAAAAGTCAAGCAGTGCAAAAATAGAATAATGTAAAAAGTACAAGTGCCTTGTAGTCTTGTCCTTAAAGATAACCACTTAAAATTTTTTTTGAATTATCGTTTTTTATTTTTAAAATTATGAAATTATGATAACATATTTACAGAAGACTTGGAAAACAGAACAAGGTTACATATAGTTCCACTGTGTATTGCACTTATTTTTTAAGTAGATAAATTAAGATTTTTAGTTGGAGTTTCATGTCAAACTCTCAAAAATTAATAGAATGAATAAGCAGAAGTAGACCTGAAAAGCACTGTGAACCAATTCAACATAATTAAGATTTATACAGACAGAAAAAAACAAAATTCTGTAAAGCAATTGTCCTTCAGTTAAAAAATAAATACATTTTAAAAATTAAAAAAAAAAAGATACAATTTTCGCACAACAGCAGGGCACAAACTCTAGTCAAGTTCCCATAGACTATAAACCAGGAGACACTGAACCATATCCAGAGACATAAGACCAGGTACAAACATTTCAGGTCTAAAGGTATTGAAATCGTACAGAGTCTGTTCTTTTATTATTGTGGAATTATGTTAGAGATCAATATGGAAATATTTGAAGATAGCCCACATATTTTCAAGTGTGGTGTGACATTTACTGAGAGAGATCTTTGACTTAGCTATCGAAAGCTTCAGTAAAGTTAGAAGACCAAAGAGACACAGAGGGTGATTGCAGAGAAGAAAGCATTTAAATGAGAAATTAATATCAAAGAGACTTTAAAAATCCCATGTACTTGGAAATTAAATGTCCACTTTTAAATGATAGGTGTAAGATAACCACTGTTGGCAGTTGCTCCAGAATTCTATGTATATGGAAATTTTATTTCCATAAATAAATTTTTAAGGAAATATTTTCCCATGTATATTTCCACTGTATATAATTATTTATCTTTATTGTTGTTTCTCAAGCAGAATCATTCACAGTAGCATCATTGTCACTTAATAATATACCATGGGCATCTTTTTATATCAGTTTATGGCTTTCTATTACTGTTTATTCTAAGAGCTGTCATTCTAGCCCAAAGGCATATTATTATATGGATATATCTGAATTTTCTTAACCAAGTCCCTGTTGGTAGTCATTGGGATCATCTCCAATTATCTGCTACTACAGATAAAGCTGCAGGGGACATCCTTGTTCATCATTATGCACCTTTGTTCAAGTGTCTCTAAGGCTGAATTTCTTAAACTAAAATTCCTGGGTCAAAGGACACAAATATTTTAAATTCAAATTTTTATAGCTTTTCCGAATTGTCCTCAAAATGGTGGGACCAATTTGCCTTCCTACCAAGACAGGCTGGCAGCAAGGGCTGGTGACACCAGATATAGCAGATATGACCACAAGATACGAGTCGGAGGAAGAAAAGTAATGAAACTGAACAGTCAAATGCCAAGTGAATTGAAGTGTAAGTCATTCAGTCGTGTCCGACTCTGTGTCCCCGTGGACTATACAGTTCATGGAATTTTCCGGGCTAGAATACTGGAGTGGGTAGCCTTTCCCTTCTCCGGGGATCTTCCCGACCCATGGATTGAACCCACATCTCCTGCATTTGCAGATGGATTCTTTACCAGCTGAGCCACCAGGGAAGCTAAGGAGGTCACTAAAAGGGCACTGCTTGGCTGGGCCTCAAACAGAGCTTGGTACAGGCTTGCCTCTTTGCTATATCGAGTGAGTCAGATAGGAGGTGGGTCTTGTGCTGATAAAATTTTCCAGAACTTGAAGTGCAGCATTTGAATGAAATGTTAGTTAGTTAGGACATTAGGAAGAAATAGACATGTATATAAAATTAGAGGGATCTTGGGCCCTGGGATGCTAGGCTTCCCATTAGCCTACTGATATTTTCTGCCTGGAAAATACACTTTCAGGGCTGGCTACACTGTGAAAATCACTAATTTGGTCCCATTTATTTTACGGAGAAGCACAAAGGGAGGTCCTGAGAGGCAAAGAGGCTCAAGATCATACAGCCAGCTTAGTGGCATTGGAGGAGTCTAGCCCTGAGGGCTCCTGTCTCCTGGCCAGTAATTCTCCACTGTATTCCGTAGAGACCAAGGGCCCTCTCTCATCTGCCCCTGAGGTGGGTGGGGAAGGTGTGGGGATGGGCATTCCTAGTGCAGGAAGTGATTGGCATGAAGGTAAGGAGGAAGGAAACCAACACTTACTGAGCACCCACTAATTTTTTTTCTATTTTAAAATTGGAGTATAATTGCTTCTCATTGTTGAGTTAGTTTCTGCTCTGTGACGAAGTGAATCAGCTATCTGTGTACATGTATCCCTTCCCTCTTGAGCCTCCCTCCCAACCCATCCCATCCCTTTAGGTCATCACAGAGTGCGGAGCTGAGCTCCTTGTGTGATACAGTGGCTTCCCACTGGCTATGCAACTTACACGTGGTAGTGTGGGTTGGGGAGATCCCCTGGAGAAGGAAGTGCCAACCCTCTCAAGTCCTCTTGCCTGGAGAATCCCATGTACAGAGGAGCCTAGTGGGCTACAGTCCATGGGATCGCAAAAGAGTTGGACACTACTTAACAACTGAACAACAACAACAGCTAAGTGTATATATCTCAATGCTACTCTCAATTCATCCTCCCGCTTCCCTGCTGTGTCCACAGATCTTTTCTCTATGTCTGTGCCTGAGCATCCGCTGTTGATGGTTCATGTTATGTCATTGAACTGTAACGACTCTTGAAGTGAGTATTATGCCCCTATTTGGGAGTGTGGGGAGGAAAGGAAGCAGTTGTTGAGGGTCACAGGGCTTGGTTGATGTGGTTGGGTTAGAGCTGTTAAACACAAGAGAGCAATGATAAGTTCTTGAACAGGAATGTGACAGAGACTCAGAGTCACTGGACCTTAGAGCACCAGAGAAATGAGGGGATGTGCTTGAGGTCACACAGCCGGTGGAGTGGTTAAAGGGCTCCTGCCTGCTCTCTGCATGCTTCTCACCACATCCACTGTTACACAATAATAACCTTCATTTTTTTTCAAATTGGGGCTTAGTTGCTTTACGATGTTGTGTTAGTTTCTGCTGTACAGCAAAGTGAATCAGCTATACATATACATGTATCGTATCTTTGTCACACACACACAAATGTTCATTGTTTTCTCCTCCTGCCCTCAAGGTGTTAGTTTTCCAGGGGTCGGGTGTTAATTTTAGATGGCAATTACACAGAAGACAGGACTCTGTCCTTTTTATGTGGTGTTCAGCACATGGCTATCTAATTACACCAGTTGGAGATGATAAGCAGACATGATCTGGCTTCACTTATAAGGACGGGGACTACTGGCTGAAGAAGGGTCAGTGAAAGGGCATGGCCAGTGGTCAACATGTTTGAAAACTTTGTCCAAAGGGATCCACTTGCTCATGGCAAAATCCTTCCTGTTTTTGGGTCTTGCCCCTCATACCATTGGATCAGCAAATCCTCAGAGTACATCTAGGGTCTAACCACACCATGAACACCACTACCATCCAAATCCAATCCCCTGCCCTCTAATGCCTGGATTACTATTTAAAACAATTTTAAATTTATTTAATTTTGGTTGTGCTGGGTCTTTGCTGCTGCAAGCAGGCTTTCTCTAGTTGCAGCCCATCGGGGCTACTCTTTGTCGAGATACATGGCCTTCTCACGGTGGTGGCTTCTCCTGTAGCAGAGCAAAGGCTCTAGACATGGGCTCAGTAGTTGTGGCAGTGGGCTTAGTTGTCCTGGGGTATGTGGGATCTTCCTGAATCAGGAATTGAACCTGTGTCCCCAGCGTTGGCAGGTGGGTTCTTAACCACTAGAGCACCAGGTAAGTCCTGATGCCTAAATTATTGTAATGCTTCCTAACTGGTCTCTTTCTGGTCTTGTTCCCCAACTTTCTGCCCTCCTTTCAGTGGCCAGGATGATCTTTTTCTGTTCATCTCTGCTCACAGTCCACCAGCGGCTTCCCACTGCATGGAGAATGATGGCCACACTCCTGTGGCTACCACTTCCCAGTATTATGGTTCCTGACTGCATTTCCAGCCGCCTCTCCACCTAGCTCCTCTTCCCTCTCTCTCCCTGCTGTTTCTTAAAGAGGCTGAGGTCCATCTAGCTGTTGCGGGTGTTTTCTGGAGTACTTGTCCTCTAGATCTTCCTATGATTCACTCCTTCATGATTTTGAAATATCACTCGGAGAGGCCTTTCTTGACTTTTTAAAGAGAATTATTTATCTATTTGGCTGCATCAAGTCTTAGTTGCAGCACTCAGAATCCTCACTGCCTCATGCGGGACTTTTCCTTGTAGCGCCCTCGCTTAGTTTGTCCCGTAGCATGTAGGATCTTAGTTTCCAGATCAAGGATTGAACCTGAGTCTCCTGCATTGCCAGGTGGATTCTTAACCATTGGACCACCAGAGAAGTCCCTTGACCATTTGACATCCTCCCCTCACTGATGCTTTACCCTGCTCTATTTTCTTTTTTAAGAATAAATTTATGTACTTTTAATCGAAGGATAACTGCTTTACAATATTGTGTCTGTCTCTGCCGCACGTCATCATGAGTCAGCCCTACTATTTTCTTAATGCATTTGAGTATTTTTTGCTTGTGTGTGTTTTGGTTTTCTGTTGAGCATGTTTGATTTTCTAAGCTCCGCCAGAGTAGGGCGGTTGTTTAGTTCATCAGTGTGTCTCCAGGGCTTAGCAGAGTGCCGGACACAGATAGGTACTCAATGAGTTTTTGTCGGGTAAATGAGTGGGTGAATGAATGGCAACGTCTTGGATACATCTTAGTAGAAAAGTATATAAGTCAAGTGACCACTTTTCTGTTATCCATAGGTGGATTAACCATTGCAAAATGTTCAGTCTAGGCTGGTTTTTCTCAATCATGCCAAATATTTCAGGTCAGTGTTCCTCAAAATCATGTCATATATGCTGCTGCTGCTGCTGCTAAGTCGCTTCAGTCGTGTCTGACTCTGTGCAACCCCATAAATGGCAGCCTACCAGGCTTCTCCGTCCCTGGGATTCTCCAGGCAAGAACACTGGAGTGGGTTGCCATGTCCTTCTCCAATGCATGGAAGTGAAGAGTGAAAGTGAAGTCGCTCAGTCATGTCCAACTCTTAGCGACCCCATGGACTGCAGCCTACCAGGCTCCTCCGCCCATGGGATTTTCCTGGCAAGAGTACTGGAGTGGGTCGCCATTGCCTTCTCTGTCATATATGCTATGGAAATGCAAATCCATTTTACATTAGCTTCTTAGGGCTGCTGTAACTGGGTGACTTAAAACAACAGAAGTTTATTCTTTAGAGGCTTGAAATCTGAAATCAGGGTGTCAACAGGGCCATGCTCCCTCTGAGACACTGGGGTGGACTCTTTCCAGGTATCTTCCTAGCTTTTGGTGGTAGCTGGCAACGCTTGGTGTCCCTTGGCTTCCAGCTATATCACTCCAACCTCTGCCTCTGTCTTCACACGGTGGTATTCTCTCTATGTCTTCACCTGATGTTTTCTTCTTATGAGGACATCAGTCATACTGGATTAGCGTCCACCTTCAGGAGCTCATTTTGATTACATATGCAAAGACCCTATTTCTAAATAAGGTCACAGGCGTAGGTCCTGGGAATTAGGACTTCCATATGTCTTTTGTGAGGATGCAATTCAACCTATAACATATTTTAATATTGGTTAAGACAAGTTGTACACAAATGCCTTCAGATGTTAAGTACCATATTTAATTGTCTCTGATACACTTAAAAAAAAAAAAGGGAAAATCTCTGAAATCAGGATGCTTTCTGTATGGTTGGGCTTCCCAGGTGGCTCAGTGGTAAAGAATCTGTCTGCCAGTGCAGGAGATGCAGGTTCGATGCCTGGGTCAGAGAGATGCCCTGGAGTAGGAAATGGCAACCCACTCCAGTACCCTTGCCTGGGAAATCCCAAGGACAGAGAAGCCTGGTGGGCTACAGTCCGTGGGATAGCAAAGAGCTGGACTTGACTGATTCACTAGGCAGGCACATACGCACCTGTATGGTAATTTGGACTCCCTACTGCTTTGGATGATGCTTACTGGAGCTTTCTGTTGAGAGCACTGGGTTACCTTGAACTCCACCTTCCTGTCTTCTTCCCCTTCCTTGGCTCACTGAGCTGCCCTTACATGTAATGAAAGAACCAAAATAAAATAAACTCTCTTAACAACTTGCTCCAGAGAAACCACTTGTTGCACACACTGTGCAGTTAGGGTATGTTTTGCTCTTGGATGACTCACTCAGCCAGGTGACTGCAATGGAGGATCAGGCACCTCCTGAGTCACCCAGTGTCCCCGTGAACCTGTTTAGGAAATCACCAGTCAAAGGTCACTGGCAGGGCCAGAACTCTTCCCTGGCAGACAGTGGGAGAGATAGCTGTAGTGTTTGCAGGGTGGATCGTCCTTTCTGCCCACTGAAAACCTCTCCCTTTGACTGAGCCCTCTCAGAGGGCTCACGAGGGTGGCCTGTTCCTGAATGCTCACATCCTGTCTCATTGGACAACATATCCTCGAAATAGCTCTCACTGACGCATTAATAACTTCCACTGGTTCCAACTCCCTTCCTTGTTCCTCTTTTTTTTCCTTTATTTTTCCCACTCTTTGTCTCTCTTCTGGTTCTGTGAATTGATCTGATGTGTCAAACCACAGCCTTCTACTTCTACTTTCCAGGCAACATTCTTGGCTAATCTCATCTGTCTTTTCTAATTGGCGTTCTTTTCTTGACCATCCCTTCTAGACTGGATTTTTGATCACCTTCCTTTTACTGCTTGGGACTCAGGATAAAAACATCAACAACAAAAACAATAGCGTCAAATAGATAACCAACGAGGACCTGCTGCATAGCACAGGGAACTCTGCTCGGTGTTATGTGGCAGCCTGGATGGGAAGAGAGTTTGGGGGAGAATGGATACATGCATATGTATGATGTAATTCCTTTGCTGTCCACCTGAAACTATCACAACATTATTAATCAGCTATACAGCAATACAAAACAAACAAACAAACAAATGGCAACCATAGCAGCAACAGCCTCTATAGGATGCTTCTGTTTTTGCCAGCTGCTGCGCTCAGAGTAAGATAGGAGTTGGTTCACTTATAACTACCCTGGGAGGAATGGGACCAATCCGACCTTGTTGTCTTGCTCTAGCTAAGCTGTCCGAAGAAATGGGTGGTGGGAGTTGTTAATTCATTTCAGGGACAAAGTTCTAAGGAAGGTCCCTCATTCTCCAGCAGGGCTGAACCTGGCCCTCTGAGACTGGGTAAGAAAAGAGGCCTTATGAATGACTGGAAACAGGCCTAAACTCCTTCCACATGTTTGCAGGGGAGGGGTGGCCTCAGAGCAGCAGCTCACTGAATCAGCACAGTCAGGCGCAGGGACTTCTGATGAGTCAGTTGCTTTCAGCCACTGTGTTCCAGGGAACCTGCCCTTGGTGGCCGGTCTTGGTGGGGGGCATTCTGGGGAAAGGGGGGAATCATTGCTCTCATGAAATCAACCTGTGATTCATTACACAGAGGATGGGTAAGGGGAACTGGGTAACCATGACTTCCCAGGCATGACTTCCTAAAGAACTACCTCTGGCAGCTCATCTCATTCTCTGGGGTCAGGGACCGCCCGTTCACTGGGAGGGGGCCTGCAGTTGTTTATTTCACATCTGGTAAGGCGTTCTTTTGTGGCAACAAGTCAAGGAGTCATGGGAAATGCTAATTTGAGAATGAATGGAGGGCTAAATGGATAGACTGGGAAAAGTTTAAAAAAAATAATTTGACGGTGCACACACCTCCTTGGTCGGTCCTCTTCTCTTTTCTAACTTGTCCCTCATCTCCCTACTGGAAATCCGTGGTACTTATGTCCAGAATTACTCCCCTGGATGCTGAAAACTTCAAAAAGGGATGCCTAAAATAATGCAGGCTATGTTTTTCTCAGAACTCTTCCAATAAGGCAGGAAGGAGTTCACATCTGGCTGAGAAAAGAGCTAAGAGAAGGCCAGGCAGCCTTGGCAGGGAGAGGCCTCCTGGATGCATTGCGGGTTCTGAACACTGTCATTCTGCCTCTGGCAGCTCTGGGAAGACTGGCTGCTTTTCTCCCATTAGAGGCAGTACATGGCTGAGGGCTGTCCCAACTCAGAGATGGCCTTGGTGCCTTAGGGCCAGACCTGGAACTACTGCTGTAATTTCCACCTTGCAGCCTTGGTATCACACACTTAGGCTGGAGTCAGTCAGAGGCTGGAGTCGTAGAAGTTACTCATGAGCTTACAGTGGCATGTGACTTGCAGAATTTTCGAGTTGAGAAAGGCCTTTGAAGTTAGACAGACTCAGGGCTCTGAGGAAACATGGGGCTTCCAGGAGGCGCTTCAAAGATTCCACATATAATCTAGTGTTCTTCAGAGAACAATGAAAATTTCAATTTTCCAAGGAACTGTATCAACCCATTTGTGTGTTTTATATCGGAATTCTAGGCATAATTTGGAGAAATGAGCTCAGTTGCTTAAAAAACAAAACAAAACGGACCTAGTCCAGTACTTTGCAATTTGCTCTGTTTGTACGTGTGTGAGCTCAGTCACATCCGACTCTTTGTGACCCCATGGACTATAGCCCGCCAGGCTCCTCTGTCCATGGGATTCTCCAAGCAAGGATATTGGAGTGGGTTGCCAGTTCCTACTCCAGGAGATCTATCTGACCCAGGGATGAAACCCACTTCTCCTGTGTCTCCTGCATTGGCAGGTGGATTCTTTTACCAGTGAGACACCTAGGAAGCCCCATTAAATGTCTCCTCCAAGACCATGTTGTTAGTGGGTGACTCAGAACCACAATGTACTGGTTGTGTGTATACCTTTTCTGTTAGGTCACTCTGTCCTGAGCTGGATACTGTTGCAGTGTAATTCTTAGTTAAAAGTATGATTCTCATACAACTATAAAATGAAGCGAAAGTGAAAGCTGCTCAGTTGTATCCGATTCTTTGTGACCCCATGGACTGTAGCCCACCAGGTTCCTCTATCCATGGAATTCTCCAGTCAAGAATACTGGAGTGGGTTACTCCTTCTCCAGGGGATCTTCCTGACCAGGGATAGAATCCAGGTCTCCCACATTGCAGGCAGATTTTTTTACTATCTGAGCCACCAGGGAAGTCCAATAAAATGAACACGTGTCAAAGATTTCATTCAACTTAATGAGAGAACCAGTAAGATGTTGACTAGTTTAAAAGAGAATTCAAGGAAGGGAGTTACAGTCAGTCAGTCAATGGAATGCTGAAATCAGTTGCCCAATAGATTCAAGATTCGTTAATGTTCTACAAAGCAATAAACCTTAACCTCTGGTGGTTATCTTTGCTACTAGACAGAAATCATTTGCATTGCTGTTGGATAAGAATCATGTACATCATTCTCTTCAAGAATTATATCCATTGTTATTCATTTTCTACAGGCCAACCTCTGCTCTTATAGGACTATAAGATATCCTAATCAATAGAGGTCAAACAAAGATACACACCCCTGAAATTATATAACCCCTTAGCATGGTGAGGCTACTGGTCAACCCCTTGCATTACCTTGAAAAGTCACCCAGTACTCCCTTTGCCTATTTCCACATTTTGGATAATTTGTTTTAACAATATCATGTGTATGTTTATATGTGCACATTTTCTGTCCCCCCTGCCCCCCCAGATGTTGAAAGGGAGTTCAGTCATAGTATTATAAAGTGATCTGAGATACCAGCTCTGTAAGAAGTTCAAGGGACACTGGGGAAACATCCCAATGATGAGGATGATTTTCCCTCAGATATATTTGCTGGTCTTAACAGCTAAGGACAAGGGACCAATTCAGAAAATTGGATAAAGGAATTGTCAGGATAATTGAGTCCTATCAGGAAGGGGTTGCTTCCCAGGTGGCGCTAGTGGTAAAGAACCCACCTGCCAATGCAGGAGACATAAGAGATTTGGGTTTGATCCCTGGGTCAGGAATCAGGAGGGCATGGCAACCCACTCCAGTATTCTTGCCTGGAGAATCCCATGGACATAGGAGCCTGGAGGGCTACAGTCCATGGGGTCACACAGAGTCAGACATGACTGAAGCGATTTAGCATGCATGCACAGGAAGGGAGTCTCCCTCATTTTATTCTTTGCACAATTGTTCCTTGGGATCCGCAGGGGATTTATTCCAGGCTCCCTTGACCACCAAAATCTGAAGATGCTTAAGTCCCTTATAAAAATAGTTTAATGTTGGTGTATAACACACATACTCTTGTATTCTATAAATCATCCTACATTCCTTACAGTGTGAATGCTATGTAAATAGTTGTAAATCCAATGTAGATAAATAGTTGCTGCCACATGGCAAATTCAAGTTTTGCTTGCTGGCACTTTCTGGATTTTTTTTTTTTTCTGTATATATTTTGACCCTTGGTTGTTTGAATCTGCGGATGTGGAACCCATGGATGTGGAGGGGTGAATGTACTGGAAGAGGCCTTCCTGGGAGCCCTGGAGGAAGAGGTTTCCCTGACCGAGGCCGGGAAGGCTAAGCTGTGGGGAACATGGAGGATGGGGGCTTCTGTCCAGGGGAATGTCTGTGGTTTACTTCCTGGCTGGACTTCTTATGGAATGCTTTTCATCCCTCTGGTTGTCTCTGTTCCTCCCTCAACTTTTGCTGCATCCTTTGACAGTCTGAAGACTGTTCACAGTCTTCAACTGAACTGAGATAATTTGGAACCAGTTCTCAAAATTCTGATATAATCAGACTTGAGGGGTCTTTACCCTTCCATGTTATTGGAATCCAATAGCAATTTATTGAACATCTATTGCTCTCCAGACACTGCAAATGTAGTGACAAAAAGTCAAAGTCTCTATGATTAACATCAGAGATTTCTTCAAAAAAAGGAATGTTAGGTTCTCTTCTGTTGTTCCTAAAAGGTTCGACCCATCTCTTGTACTTTCTATGTCAATAGTCCTGAGCAAGGAGATTTAACCTTTACAGTGTCATTTTGAATGGCATTTTGTAGTGTACCCAATGCTTCTTTACCTCGCTGAATTCCTTGCACAAATCCTGTGAGATAGATATTATCAGCTTCGTAGAGGTTCACCAGGTTGACGGAGGTCATGACATGTCTAGTTAGCAAAGCATTCAGAATTCAAATACAGGCTTTCTAACTCTAAAATTCCATGTTCTTCCAGCTTATATCAGTCAACTTTTTCTAGTATTTCTTTAGTTCTGCCTAAAGCATTCTATGCTTGCATCCCAAGATATACGTATTGGGAAGCTTGAGAAGATTTCAGAAGATTTGCTTTCCCCTCATGGTCCAGTTGGACACTCCCGTGGCTATCACCCACTACCCGCATATTTAGGCTGTGTGTTAATATTAGTTCATCCAGGCTCTGAATTCCCTGTGTAGTGGCTATGAATACATCATTAAAGTAATTACCATGGCGCTGGACCTCAGATTTTTATTTGTACAATGTAAGTGTTAAATCAGTTGTTAAAGCCTTTCTTTATTAAATCTAGTTTTTGAGTGTGTGTGTGTGTTTTAATATTTATTTATTTAGCTGCATCCAGTCTTAGCTGTGGCACCATGAGATATTTCACTGGTGTGCTGGCTTCCCTCTAGCTGTTGTATGCAGGCTCTAGAGGGCTTGGGCTCAGTAGTTGTGGTGTGTGGGCTTAGTTGCCCTGTGGCATGTGAGATCTTAGTTCCCTTACCAGGGATCATACCCATTACCCCCTGCATTGGAAGGCAGATTCTTAACCACTAGGGAAGTCCCAATGAAAGCCTTTCCAACAGTTATGATCTGACACTTGCTCGATCATTTGCCGTCCCCGTGGCCTCATCAGTTAAGAGCCGTGATGAGTTTCTCTTGACTTTCCTCATTCTCCTTCTCTTTCCCCAAACTGTCTATGTTGGGTAAGCACCTATGGGCTGGTGAAGGTGTATTTGTGTGCATCTGAGAGCTGTAAACTTGGGCATTTGGGAAAGCTGGGCAAGGATAAGGCAGGCCAGTTACTGTGTCAAGCAAAATTGGATGCTAAAACTTCTGTTTTCTGTTGCAGGGCCCAACATCTGTGCCACACGAGGTGTGAGCTCCTGCCAGCAATGTCTGGCTGTGAGTCCCGTGTGTGCCTGGTGCTCAGATGAGGTAAGGAGCAGATATCTGACTTTATTTCTTTCCCAGACTTAGTTGCCTTTGTGTAGAAACAGACCCATGGGTCTATCTCCTCCCTCCTAAGTATACAAACCCTTGTCCCTTCTGAGCAACACTAGGGAGAAGCCTTCCCATGGATGGATGTTGAAGGGAGCTGTCATGCGCTATTGCTGGGAATTCCATCCAGAGCGTGTTAGGCAAGTAGGCTGGACCTCTTGGCCTCCCCGTGGCCTTTTTACCACTTTGCTTGTTTTTGTTGGGGTGCAACACCCCTGGGAGGCTGGGCCTCAGGTCACAAAAAGGGAGGCACAAGGGGGTTATAGGTACAGAGTGGATGCTGGCTTATGAACATTCCAGAATTTTTAAAAGGCAAATGACGGACGGATCGTGCATTTGCGTGTCATGTGGGGTTGTTTAGTCAGAGGGCCTCTTCTCTCCCTTTCCTGTCTGACAGTTGGGCCCTGTGGCTTTACCTTCTCCTCTCTCTTTCTCTCCTTCCTTCTCTTGGGAAGGTGTTTATGAGAGAAGAAGCTGGGCCAATTTGATGAGGCCGGGAGGGTGACAGGAAAGGGTTAGCTGTGTCTAGGCAGTGGATTTGTTGTGTCTGGGGCCCTGGGGAATGAGTGTGTCTGAGGGGATGGTTGTGTTTGTGGCTAGGATGGGAATTTGGAGTTGGCAAGGCTGGGCGTGAGTGTGGCTGGAGAGGGTCCAGTGATTACACAGTGTGAGGCTGAGTCATGGGCTTCGTCCCCGGCAGGTGGTTACCTGAACTCCTGGCCTGGGTGGCTGTCAGCCGCCTGAGGTGGCCTCTGTCAGGACAGCCTGTCCCCTCGCTCCGTGGCTCTGTGAAGTGCTCTAAACCGAGCCCTGGTTCTCTTTGTCCGGCTCCTCTCTCCCATCTGCTGAGTTTCCTAAAAAGGCAACCTCCCTGGCAGGCTGGTGAGAGGAGGGGGAATGGGAGCTGCGAGGCCGTGTTTATCAACGAGAGGGAGGCCGGGACCGGCCGAGGCCCGCCCAACACAATGCCTTGGCCTCTGTGCAGTTCAGCACGAGAACGGCTTCCAGAGGCAGCTGCCCAACATCTGGGCTACACTGACTTCATTTAGCAAATGAAACGTTCCCTGAGGCCGGGAGTTGGGGGTGGGGCGTTGAGGGAGTCCTTCCCCTCCACCCCCACGGGTTCTCCACCCCTCTGGGCTGAACTGGCCCCTCGAGTGTGATGTGGCCTCTCCCTTCTCGTTTGCCATATCCTTCTTCCCTTGATCATCATCATATTATTAAGCTTCTTTTACAAGGAAATTGGAATTCTGCGTCTGAATCCTTGAAGAAGGGAGAGCCGGATGGGCAGCGTGCTGGATTGGAGGGCGTCTAGCTGGCTGGAGCAGAAGGGTAGTCAGGGGAGAAGCCCTAGGATCGCTCAAAGGATGCTCCTCCCCTCTGTCTTCCCCCATTTGCAACCCAAAGCAAGACAAAAGGGAGAAACTGGTTCAGAGGAATCTGGGGGAAAAGAAAACCATTCTTGGAATGTCTGTCACCTCTCTTGATTGGCGTAGGGACAAACCAGGTAATAGATATGCTGAGCACCTACCAGACAAAGCCCTTGGGTCATGTGACCAGATTTTAGAGAAAAATGTAGAATATTTAATGGTGGCCATGGTGAATTTTGTCCAGTCTGAGGTGGGAGGAGGAAAGAAAGAGGGGAAGAAAGGTACAGGATAGGATCAAAGCTTAACATAGGACAAGCCTAGGGATGGGGGTGTGGAATCAAAGAGGTGTGTGTGTGCGTGAGTGCGTGCATGCCCAGTCATGTCTAATTCTTTGTGATCCTATGGACTGTAGCCCGCCAGGCTCCTCTGTCCATGGGATTTTCCAGGCGAGGCTACTGGAGTGGGTTGCCATTTCTTATTCCAGGTGATCTTCCCCACCCAGGGATCGAAGCTGTGTCTCCTGCATTGGCAGGTGGATTCTTTACCACTGTTCCTCTTGCGGTGTATTTCTGGGACCAAAGAAATCTAATGAGAGGAGGTAGATGGTCCAAAAAGATATTTTCTGGGAGGATGGAATTTAAACAGGAAAGTGTTTGTTTATTTGTTTTGAGTGACAAAGTCAGATTTATTGCTCCGGGTTGAATAGATGGAGACAGGACCTAGGGAGCAGAAGGCGGAGACAGGAAGTTGGTGAAGCACCCTTTTGGCCTTCATCAGCATCCTGGGAAAGCTGGGGGTGGGGTGTGGTGTGGAGGCCATAGGGCTTAGTGAATGACTACAACTATCTCTCGAGGAAGGAGGAGGGGAGGCGGGATAGCCGAGGAGGCCAGCATGGGGCAACGTTTATCAACCAGCGAGAATGGAATCCTGGGCTGTAACTTGAACATGACTGCCATTTTTATTTTTTTCCCTGAGGGCTTCCCCTGCACTGACCAAGTGTAACTGCTGAAAGTGTCTTGGCTGTTGATTTTGAAAACCAAAATGAACCGTCTGGGCCATTTTGCCTGTGATTTGTTGAATAATCGACCCTGGAAAACCTTCAGCTTCTGCTTCCCCTACCTTGGCTGTTAGAGGCAGAGTTGGCAGTGGCTGCAAAAACAACTGGTTGGGCTGAGCTTTCCTTGGTCCTGCCGGACAGCAGCTCTGGGTGTGGACAGCAAGCACTTGGCTGGGTCTTAGGAAAACATAGCCAATGTGGATGAGTGCAGACTTTTCGGCCCATCTGCGTAGGGTGTGTTCTTGGGGGGCTGGATGCTGATATGGGTTGAGGTGCTATGCTGTCTCTGGACTATGAATCTAGCAGAGAAGTTGGCCTCACACTGAGATTCAGCTTGTGGTCTTGGCCTCGGTGGCATCATGTAGGGAATTAGAACCTTCCAAACTTGCCTGCTGGTAAGAATCAACTTGGGTGCTTGTTAAATATAAGGATGTCCAGGATGAACCCTGAACCTGTTGCATTAGAATGGGTTGTTATTGAATATCAATAACAATAAACTAAAATGCTTTCCTTTTTCACTTCTTTCTGTTCTCTCCACACCTCTCTCTGTATGTTCAATTTCTTGTCCTCATCAGATGTCAATCAAGAGAACAATTTATTATTGTTAGTTATTGTTAATTTATTTGGAGGCATTTGTAAGCTCTCTCAGAGAAGGCAATGGCACCCCACTCTAGTACTCTTGCCTGGAAAATCCCATGGACAGAAGAGCCTGGTAGACTGCAGTCCACTGGGTTGCTAAGAGTCAGACACAACTGAATGACTTCACTTTGACTTTTCACTTTCGTGCATTGGAGAAGGAAATGGCCCAGGGACGGGGGAGCCTGGTGGGCTGCCGTCTATGGGGTCGCACAGAGTCGTAGACAACTGAAGCGACTTAGCAGCAGCAGCAGCAGCAGCAGTTAGCTCTCTGGGAGAGGGAAAAGTCACATGATATATTGTTCCTTGCCCTCCAAGAAAAAAGCATACAGTAATAGTAGTAGTGGGGATTTTCCTGGTGGTCTAGTGGCTAAGATAACACGCTTCCAATGCAGGGGGCCCAGGTTTGATCCTTGGTCAGGAAACTAGATCCCACATGCTGCAACTATAGATCTCACATGCTGCAAAGAAGTTTGGAGACCCCATTTGCTGCAAATCTGACCCCGCACAGCCAAATCAATAAATATTTTAAAAAATAGTAGTTAATACTTACCTGGCAGGGGAGATACCATGATCACGAAGGTGGTTTTCCCAGGGCGAGGCTTATCCATTGCACTCCGGATGTGCTGACCCCTATGATTTCCCCAAATATGGGAAACTCAATTGCATAATTTGTGGTAGTGGGGGACTGCTTTCCCCTGGAGGAAAAAAAAAAAAAAAGTTAAAATGGCAACAGTAGAAAAGAGTTACCTATTTGAACTTATTGTTTCTCTGTGTTAAGTTGCTTTAGTTGTGCCCAACTCTGTGGACTGATGCTGAAGCTGAAGCTCCAACATTTTGGCCACGTGATGGGAAGTACTGATTTATTGGAAAAGACCCTGATGCTGGGAAAGATTGAAGGCAGGGAGAGAAGGGGACAACAGAGGATGACATGGTTGGATGGTATCACCAGCTCGACTGTCATGAGTTTGAGCAAGCTCCAGGAGTTGGTGATGGACAGAGAAGCCAAATATGCTGCAGTCCATGGGGTCACAAAGAGTCGGACATGACTGAGTGACTAAACTGAACTGAACTGAACTGTGCAACCCTATGGACTGTAGCCTGCTAGGCTCTTCAGTCCAAGGGATTCTCCAGGCAAGAATACTGAAGTGGGTTGCCATGGCCTCCTCTAGGGGATCTTCCTGACCTATGGATTGAACCCAAGTCTCTTCCATCTCCTGCATTGTCAGGCCGGTTCTTTACCACTAGTACCACCTGGAAAGCCCTTGTTTATATCAGATCAAAAGGACTTGAGTATATAGGACTTAGATTGAGATTTTTACATCTTGAAAGCATTTCCTGTTCACAGTTTTATTTTATCCCCTGACCAGCCCTGTGAAATAAGTAGAATAATGACTATTCACACTCTGCTTCCCCAGTTTCTAAAATGGGATTATTGGAGAATGGGACTAACAGCGTGTGTCATTCTCCCAGGAGAGGGTGGGAATTCAGCTCATACAGAACGTGGGCTGGAGCCTCCCACCTCTGTGCTCCAACCCTTTCCCTGGGTCTGGGTTATTTTTGCCCTTTTTGTGTAACATCTGGTTTCACTAGGCACTGGAACTTGACCACTCCTCTCCGCCTCCTTCCAGCTTTCTCTCTGAGTCACCTGCACGCATTCCTTCTATCTGCTCAGCCTGGGTTATTAGGACAGGGAATGGAGCCCAAGTGTGTTGAGGTCACTGCCTTGGTGTGCTTCTGGGATAGCAAGCTCTCAGGGAGAGGGTGGCCAAGGAGCAGCCCTGTTAGGTTCCTGACCTCTGATGTCAGCGACCACGGAGTGAGGGGAGGAGAGTTTTTGTTTCTTAGTGTTTAGATTTCTAAAGAAATTCATAACAAACCATAAGCACTGTCAGCAAGGCTTAGTACTTCAAACTTTCTTCTACTAAACACTGCTTTGTTAGAAAATGGGGGTCAGGAAACCCCCTCCAAAACATTCTCTCCCTTTACGATGCAGCTTGAAGATACCCGACAGCCTTGCTGTTCTCATTGTTTCCTGGGCTCTCCCTTCCCCCTTTCTCTTTCAGCATCTGTCTTACTCCTGGAAAGGATCAGCAACAGGGCATCTTGGTCCATCCAGTCATTGCCTTTTTTGGAAGGTTTTCTGCCTGGGGCTTTGTGGGCAGCTGGAATCAGAAGTACAGTAGGGAGTTTTGTGAGCAAGAAAGAGACTGCTTCCTGAGAGAGAAGGATTGGGAGAGACAGGCAGGAGCAGGAAGAATTAGAACACAAAGATGCTAAATGCTCCTGAGTTCTCCTCTCTGCCGTTCTGCCCCGGGCTGAGCTAGGGGAGTGGGGCAGGATTTTCATCTCTCTGAGACTTGGAGGAGGTGTGATGTCCTCTTAGGATCTTTTGAACCAGGAAGGTTAAGTCTCGTGTGCTGTTTCCCGTTGCTGATGCCGTTTCTCTACCTCTTACCCGTGAAACCGAGAGAGTGAGAAGGAAGCTCTTTCTGTGTTTTGCCTGGGCCAGGTTGGTGCTTGTGCCATTTGTCTTAGTCTGTCCAGGCTGCTATAACAAAAGTGCCATAGCCACAGTGGCTTAACAATGAACATTTATTTCTGACTCTTCTGGAGGCTAGAAAGTCTAAGATGGGGGTATCAGCAAATTCAGCATCTCCTCACTATGTCCTCGAATGGCAAAAGGGGACAGGGAACTCTAATTTTTTTTTTTTCCTTCAATTTTTGGCCATTCCTCTCAGCACGTGGGATCTTAGTTTCCTGAACAGGGATCAAACCTGCACCCCCTGCTTTGGAAGGTGGAGTCTTAACCACTGGACTGCCTGGGAAGTCCTCCAGGGAGCATTCTGGGGCCTCTTTTATATGGGCACAATACCTTTCATGAGGGCTACCCCTCATGATCTATCACCTCCCAAGACCCCACCTCCTAATACCATCACGTTGGCGGTAAGGGTTTAGTGTATGAATTCTGGGGGGATGCAGAAATTCAGTCTGTAGGACTGTTGGTGTTGTTCATGGTCCCATCCATGCGGGGAAGCCCTTCTGCCTATTAGAGGAGGGCTGGGCAGGAGAGTTCAGTTCAGTTCAGTCACTCAGTCATGTCCGACTCTTTGTGACCCCATGAACCGCAGCACACCAGGCCACCCTGTCCATCAGCAACTCCCAGAGTTCACTCAGACTCATGTCCATCGAGTTGGTGAAGCCATCTAACCATCTCATCCTCTGTCGTCCCCTTCTCCTCCTGCCCTCAATCTTTCCCAGCATCAGGGTCTTTTCAAATGAGTCAGCTCTCTGCATCATGTGGCCAAAGTATTGGAGTTTCAACTTCAACATCAGTCCTTCCAATGAACATCCAGGACTGATCTCCTTTAGGATGGACTGGTTGGATCTCCTTGCAGTCCAAGGGACTCTCAAGAGTCTTCTCCAACACCACAGTTCAAAAGCATCAATTCTTCAGTGCTTAGCTTTCTTTATAGTCCAACTCTCACATCCATACATGACTACTGGGAAAACCATAGCCTTGACTAGACGGACCTTTGTTGACAAAGTAATGTCTCTGCTTTTTAATATGCTGTCTAGTTTGGTCATAACTTTCCTTCCAAGGAGTAAGCATCTTTTAATTTCATCGCTGCAGTCACCATCTGCACTGATTTTGGAGCCCCCCCAAAATAAAGTTAGCCACTGTCCACTGTTTCCCCATCTCTTTGCCATGAAATGATGGGACCGGATGCCATGATCTTCGTTTTCTGAATGTTGAGCTTTAAGCCAACTTTTTCACTCTCCTCTTTCACTTTCATCAAGAGGTAGTTTAGTTCTTCTTCACTTTCTGCCATAAATGAAAGTGAAGTCGCTCAGTCATGTCCGACTCTTTGCGACCCCGTGGACTGTAGCCCACCAGGCTCCTCTGTCCATGGGATTCTCCAGGCAAGAATACTGGAGTGGGTTGCCATTTCCTTCTCCAAAGAGTGGTGTCATCTGCATATCTGAGGTTATTGATCTTTCTCCCAGCAATGTTGATTCCAGCTTGTGCTTCCTCCAGCCTAGCGCTTCTCATGATGTACTCTGCATATAAGTTAAATAAGCAGGGTGACAATATACAGCCTTGATGTACTCCTTTTCCTATTTGGAACCAGTCTGTTGTTCCATGTCCAGTTCTACCTGTCGCTTCCTGACCTGCATACAGGTTTCTCAAGAGGCAGGTCAGGTGGTCTGGTATTCCCATCTCTTTCAGAATTTTCCACAGTTTATTGTGATCCACATAGTCAAAGGCTTTGGCATAGTCAATAAAACAGAAATAGATGTTTTTTTCTGGAACTCTTTTGCTTTTTCGATGATCCAGAAGATGCTGGCAATTTGATCTCTGGTTCCTCTGCCTTTTCTAAAACCAGCTTGAACATCTGGAATTTCATGGTTCACGTATTGCTGAAGCCTGGCTTGGAGAATTTTGAGCATTACTTCACTAGCATGTGAGATGAGTGCAATTGTGCGGTAGTTTGAGCATTCTTTGGCATTGCCTTTCTTTGGGATTGGAATGAAAACTGACCTTTTCCAGTCCTGTGGCCGCTGCTGAGTTTTCCAAATTTGCTGGCATAATGAGTGCAGCACTTTCACAGCATCATCTTTCAGGATTTGAAATAGCTCAACTGGAATTCCATCACCTCCACTAGCTTTGTTCGTAGTGGTGCTTCCTAAGGCCCACTTGACTTCACATTCCAGGATGTCTGGTTCTAGGTGAGTGATCACACCGTCGTGATTATCTGTGTCATGAAGATCTTTTTTGTACAGTTCTTCTGTGTATTCTTGCCACCTCTACTTAAAATCTTATACTTCTGTTAGGTCCCTACCCTTTCTGTCCTTTATTGAGCCCATCTTTGCATGAAATGTTCCCTTGGTATCTCTAATTTTCTTGAAGAGATCTCTAGTCTTTCCCATTATGTTGTTTTCCTCTATTTCTTTGCACTGATCACTGAGGAAGGTTTTCTTATCTCGTTGCTATTCTTTGGAACTCTGCATTCAAATATAACTTTCCTTTTCTCCTTTGCTTTTCACTTCTCTTCTTTTCATAGCTATTTGTAAGGCCTCCTCAGGCAGGAGAGGGAGAAGGGCTTCAAGCATCAGGAGAGGTTTTAGGCAACAGATTCAGGATTTTCTGAATATGGATGGCTCCTTGTGGTTCAGTCTCTCTCCTGGAAACATGGCTTCCAGTCCCCTGAGGGGCCGGGAAGACAGGATGTTACCTATCCATCCCACACCTCCCGTATCCCCATCTAGCATTCTGTTCCCTACTCGCGGCATTCTCAAGTGTGGCTCTTCCCAGGACACTCTCTTCCACAGTCCTGATTCTCTGCCTTGATTCCCACTCTACATGGAGTGTGATACAACTTACCATTTTATCAGGTTAATCACAGTCAGGCCATCTAGTCAGCATCTCACCTCTGCCCCTTCTGAGCTCTGCAACTCTGGGAAAATTACCTATTTTCTCCAAACCTTTGATTTCTTACTCATTAAGATTGGGGTCCTCATTTGTGAAACCTCCAAGCCTCAGGTTTGTAATTTGTAAGAAAGCAATAGTTCCAGCATTATAGAACTGTAATCAGAAGGACTACAATATTCCACGTACAGTGCTTCTTACAGTGCCTGACATGCAGTGTGTGTGTGTGTGTGTTAGTTTCTTAGTCATGTCCAGCTCTTTGCGACCCCATGGACTGTAGCCTGGCTGTCCATGGGATTCTCCAGGCAAGAATACTGGTGTGGGTCGCCATTTCCTTCTCCAGGGGATCTTCCTGACCCTGGGATCGAACCCAGGTCTCCCTCACTGCTAGCAGATTCTTCACTGTTTGCGCCACCAGGGAAGTTGCAGGTCAAAGAGTTTGTGTTGTGTGGTTGTCGCTTTAAAATGCGCAGTGAAGACCGTTGAGAAGCAAGGCCAGTGTTTCTTCTGCAGAGACCACGGTCTGGCTCAGAGGACGTCCCTCCACTCACGAGTGTGCACCCAGCCCAGGACAGCCTCGGGACAAGGGCCTCAGCCCTAGAGGTGGAGGCTGAGGGTGAGCTTGGTGGTGTCTTGGTCCCGTGTGAATGAGATCAGGTTTCACTCATTTTAAGAGGTTAATGACATGCAGTACGTACTCCGTAAATGTTAACACGAGTTGTTCTGGGATGTCGGTAGGGTTATTCAGCTGCCTTCTGAAAGTGGTTGTGAGAGGGGGTGGCTGGGGGTGTGGGGGATTGTTGGACTGAAGGCCTAGATGTTGTGAAATAGGTCTCAGGAGAGGTCTTCTAGCTTTCCAGGCAATCCCCCCACAAGGCTGGCAAGAAGCCCTAGTGGGCTTGTGTCCACAGAGTGCTGGCTAGGTTTGCTGAATGTCAGAGGAGGAAGAGGCTGAAAGCATCATGTCATCTAAGCCCTCTGACAAGGGTGAACGGGAGAGGAAACTGAGGCTCAGTGGAGTGAAATGACTGTCTGAGGTCACATGGCTGGTCAGTGGCAGACCTAGGATCGAACCCATTTACTGATTTCTAGTGTCTTTTCTGACACAGTGTGTCCCCCTGTTCAGTGCTTGGGTGGGAACACACGCAGAGCTCCAGAGGGTGGTGGGACACATTCCAGGGTATTTGGAAGGGTGCTCAGCCTGCCCTTTGGCCAGCATGAGGGAGGAAGCTGAAAGTGATAAAACAGGCTTGGGTTAGTGGCCTGACATCATGGGATTTGCCCAAGCTTGTGAAGTTTATTCATAATTAATTTATCTAGGAACTATTAATAGAATGTCTTACAATAATAGCTAACATTTATCGCGCACTTACCCTATGGCAGGCACCATACCCTGTGTTTTACAGGTACTGCCTTATACTGTTATCCTGTGGAACATCCTCGTGAATATGACGAAGCAAGGCCTGGAGAGTTTAGGTCACTTGCCCTGGTAACTAGCTAGTAAGAAGCAATGCTGAGCTGTGATCTCAGCCCATCTGTGCTCTTAGCTCCTACTTACTCTCTGTTCTCTCCCTGTATCCTCCCCTATCACCTTGGTGGCCAGCCTCAGATTGAGTGCTGGGAATAGAGGGGAAAAGAGATACACATAATCCCTGCTCTCATGGGTCTCACACCCCAGCAGTGTCTGAACACAGTGGCTTCCAAACTGTTTGGACCCTGACTCACAGAAGGTACATCGTCTTCCTTTCTTTCTTTTTTATTGGAGTATAATTGCTTTACAATGTTGTGTTAGTTTTTGCTGTACAACGAAGTGAATCAGTTCTATATACACATATATCCCTTCTCTCTTGCCTCCCTCCCACCCACCCCTCATTGCAGAGCGCTGAGTTGAGCTTCCTGTGCTTTATGGCTTCCTACTTGCTATCTGTTTGACACATGGTAGTGTGTATGTCAATCCTGCTCTCCCAGTTTGTCCCACCCTCTGCTCCCCCAACCGTGTCAGCGTGTCTGTTCTCTATTTTGGATCTCTATTCCTGCCCTGGAAATTGGTTCATCTGTACCATCTTTCTAGATTCTACATATATGCATGGATATATATTTGTTTTTCTCTTACTTCACTCTGTATGACAGGCTCTAGGTCCATCCATATCCCTACAAATGACCCAATTTTGTTTCTTTTTATGTCTGAGTAATATTCCACAGTATATGCATACCATATTTATTATACAATTTATACCCCACTTCCCAATATGTAAACCTTTCACAAAATAATATTTACTTTTACTGCTTATATACTTTGATACATTCTATTCTGTTATGCTGTTGTTTAGTTGCTAAGTTGTTTCTGACTCTTTTGGGACACAATGGACTGTAGCCCACCAGGCTCCTCTATCCATGGGATTTCCCAGCAAGAATGCTGGAGTGGGTCACTGTTTCAGTCTCCAGGAGATCTTCCTGACCCAGTGATCAAACTCCTGTATTGCAGGAAGATTCTTTACCACTGAGCCACCTGGGAAGACATTCTATTATGTTGTATTTTACTTAATTAGTGGGTAGTTGAAACCTACCATGTTGATTTTTCCAACCCACAGGTAGATTGCATTTTACAGTTTGAAAAACTGCCCAATAGGCATCTTATTGTACTGCCCCTCTTCTTACCTGCCAATCCGAGAACAGACACTCACCTAACCTTTCTGATGCCTCAATTTCCCCATTCTGTACAACAGGCCTAGGTACTGTCTTAGGAAGGACCGCACGTGTTCATTGATGTTGGTTTAGCTCCAAAGTGCTGGGTAAGCTCTAGGCGGTTGGGAGGTGGCAGAGGCTGCAGGAAGCAGAGAGCCACCATTGGTCTGATCACAGGACTTGCCCCTGGAACCTCTGTCTTACAGGCGCTGCCTCCAGGCTCGCCCCGCTGTAACCTGAAGGAGAACCTGCTGAAGGATAACTGCGCCCCAGAGTCCATCGAGTTCCCGATCAGTGAGGCCAGAATCCTGGAGGCCAGGCCCCTCAGTGACAAGGGCACTGGAGACAGCTCCCAGATTACCCAAGTCAGTCCCCAGAGGATTGCCCTCCGCCTACGGCCAGGTAGGGAGCCTGTGGACGTGGCTCATGAGGAAATTGTGGTGGGAAGAGAAGGATGTGGGGGGAGGTATGAGCAGGAGAATGGAAGAAAATGGAAGGCTTGGGGACCTGGAGTCCGAAGATCGGAGTTTGAACCTTCACTCTTCCATAGATTAGCTGTTTGACCTTGGGAAAGTTATTTAACCCTGCTGACATTGTGATGCTTCGTCGCTAGGTCGCATCCCACTCTTTGTGACCCCATGTAGCCCACCAGGCTCCTGCGTCCGTGGGGTTTTCCAGGCAAGAGTACTGGAGTGGATTGCCATAAAAATGTCTGTTTCTTGTTTTCCTCAATGTCTGTTTTACCGAGTACATAGCTTTCTCTTGGGGCTCAAATGATATATAAGATGAGGAAGCAGTTTATAAGACCCTTTTCCATGTGAGATTGAGGCAAGGCCATGTATAGGGACAGAGAAAATAGTGGCGGGAGACCTTCAGAGGGGGTAAGGATTAGGCTAAGAGACAGGCTTTTCAAAGCACTGATACTGACTTTCCAATTAAATCAAGAATTTAAGAAAGAGCGTTTTATGTGCAAGGCATATGTTGGGTACTGTGCGATTCCGAGAAGAGTGGAACACAGTTCCTCCCTTTACAGAGTTCGGAATGTAGTGACTGCCAACACTTCTGTGATCCTGGGTGGTAAACCCTTGGGACCCAGGGATTAGACAGATGGGGATTCAGAGACAGTGAAGACTTTTAGAATGGAAACGAAGAGGTTAAAAATAGGTGAGTTAAGAGACTGAAAGAGTAATAGAATCGCAAGGGGAGAGAAAGAGGAACGAGGGCTTTCAAGTTCGGTTTGCTCAAGAAGTTACTTCAGGGAATTCCCTGGTGGTTCAGTGGTTAGGAGTTGTCACTTTTACTGTGGTGGCCTGGGTTCAGTCCCTGGTCAGGGAACTAAGATCCCATAAGCCACATGGCACAGCAAAAAACAAAACAAAACAAAAATTTGCTTCATTGTAAATATGTCCAAAGGCTTCCCTGATAGCTCAGCTAGTAAGGAATCCACCTGCAGTGGAGGAGACTCTGGTTCCATTCCTGGGTCAGGAAGATCCCATGGAGAAGGGAAAGGCTACCCACTCCAGTATTCATAGGCTTCCCTGGTGGCTTAGATGGTAAAGAATCTGCCTGTGGGAGACCTGGGTTTGATTTCTGGATTGGGAAGATCCCCTGGAGGAGGACATGGCAACCCACTCCAGTATTCTTGCCTGGAGAATCCCATGGGTAGAGGATCCTGGCAGTTTACAGTCCACAGGGTGGCAAAGAGTCAGACACAACTGAGCGACTGAGCACAGCACAGCCCAGCAAATATGTTCAAATCTGCTTAAGTCTTAGAGGAAGAAGAGGAGAAAACTTAATGTCCTTCTGCCTTACAGATGATTCGAAGATTTTCTCCGTCCAAGTTCGGCAGGTGGAAGATTACCCTGTGGACATCTACTACTTAATGGACTTGTCTTACTCCATGAAGGATGACCTGCGGAACATCCAGAACCTGGGTACCAAGCTGGCCTCCCAGATGCGTAAGCTCACCAGTAACCTGCGGATTGGCTTCGGGGCCTTTGTGGACAAGCCCGTGTCACCATACATGTATATTTCTCCACCAGAGGCTATCAGAAACCCTTGCTATGAGTAAGTCTCTCCTGTAGAAGCCAGGGTAGCATCTCTTCCCATTGCCCCACATGTGCCCAAGTCCTGCTTTTTATTTCTGCCTCCAGGTTGGCTTTGTTGGCTGCCTTCTGGCCACATTGTTTCTCCTCTTTACCAAGGTCTCCCTGTCTGGCAAGCGGGCTGACCCACTGACTGTGTTAATAGTTAATAATCAAGCAAAATTGTTAATAATAAACAAGGCTATTTGGAGACCTAGAAAGGAAATTCATTAGTTTCCTGGTCTAGGTCACAAATAAATAGTAGACAAGAGAGAATAAAAGAGAAATGAGACCAAACGTAGAGAGAGAACTTTATGGATAAGTAAATAGAGGAGTTATGATTTCAGAATGATTGATTCCATTGTTATTATCCTCCTTACCTAGAAGATGGGTCCTACAGAGTTAAAATGCAAGGAATTAAGTCCTAGAGGAATATAAAAGGGTGGAAATGATATTTATTGAACCATCTAGCATAAATGGATGTGTCCCTACTTTGAGACTTTGGCTTAAAACTGAATGGTTTATTTATTTAATTGGTGGAGAGACTATGCAAATTCATGAATTATAATTTAAAATAATGGTTATCAAGTCTGTCAGGGTACGGCTTTACTTTTTAGATTTGAGAGTTATGTGGGTTGTAAGTTTACCCAGTAAGGATGTCAACTGTGAGTTAAAGAAATAAACCAATGGAGTGGGGACAGAAAAAAAAAAACACCAAAACAACTATGTCCTGTTTGACACAGATCTATTAATTTATTGATAGCTCAGAGACATAAAGTTATTGATGAACTTTTGCTTATTGTTATGTTAATGTTACTTTAGAGAAGTGTTGAGTATAAGGTATTTAGCAATAGCAACCAAAGCCTCACTCTGATCTGAGAACCTTCCCCATGTTAACTCACTTAAACCTTACAGCTAAAAGATGCTTGCTCCTTGGAAGAAAAGCTATGACAAACCTAGACAGTGTATTAAAAGGCAAAGACATTACTTTGCCAACAAAGGTCCGTAGAGTCAAAAAAATCTGTATAATCAAAGCTATGGTTTTTCCAGTAGTCATGTATGGATGTGAGTTGGTCCATAAAGAAGGCTGAGTGCTGAAGAATTGATGCTTTCAAACTGTGGTGTTGGAGAAGACTTGAGAGTCCTTTGGACAGCAAGGAGATCAAACCTGTCAATCCTAAAGGAAATCAGTCCTGAATATTCATTGGAAGGACTGATGTTGAAGCTCCAATACTTTGGCTACCTGATACAACGAGCTGACTCATAGGAAAAGACCATGAAGCTGGGAAAGATTGAAGGCAGGAGGAGAAGGGGACAACAGGGGATTTGATGGTTGGATGGCATCACTGACTCAATGGATATGAGTTTGAGCAAGCTCTGGGAGTTGGTGGTGGGCAGGGAAGCCTGGTGTGCTGCAGTCCATGGGGTTGCAAAAAGTTGGACACAACTGAGCGACTGAACAACAAGGCTTCACAACAACCCTTACTAGCTATCATGTCCCCATTTGTTTTATAGGTTAGGAATAGAGAAGCTTGCCTAGGGTTCCATGACTAGTAAGTCAAGGAACTGGGATTTGAATCAAGGGAGTCTAGTTCCACAGTTTACCCTCTCCTCCTCTGAGCTAGGTGGAGGTTAGTTCAATGTGATGCCTAGGTAATTTGAAGGGTTGAGAATCTAAACTCTCTGGATAATTCTAGCTTCATAGAACTGGACTGGGTATAGCACTTTCCACATCTCTCTCCCTCTTTTCCCTCCCATTCCCCAGGTAGTCTTTTCTCCACCCCTATCCCTGGCTACAGCGCATGGCATGTGGGATCCCTTAGTTCCCTGACCAGGGATCGAACCTGCATTCCCTGTATTGGAAGCACTGGACTGCCAGGGAAGTCCCCCTCCCTGCCATATTTTATGTCAGATGTCTGTTTAAATCGTCTCCTTCCTTCCCTAGTATGAAGGCTACCTGTTTGCCCATGTTTGGCTACAAACATGTGCTGACACTAACTGACCAGGTGACCCGCTTCAATGAGGAGGTGAAGAAGCAGAGTGTGTCACGGAACCGAGATGCCCCAGAGGGTGGTTTTGATGCCATCATGCAGGCTACCGTCTGTGATGTGAGTTTGGAGGGTGTGGAGTGCCAGGTGTGGTTGGTGCAGACCAAAATGGGGAGGAAGTGGTTCAACGGTGGGGATTTCTGGGTGAAATACAAGATAGGAACTAAGCAGAGCTTTGTACAGTATGAGCAACATGTTGCTGCTGATAAACAACCTCTGCTTGTATTTGCTCCCTGGCCAGAGCTGATATTTTTTTGAACCTTAGGGGACCCACATGCTTACTGGGGAGAGCATCTCCCCACCTTCTCTGGAAGTGTATCTGAGTCCAGGCTGGGTTCACTTAACCTCAGCAAATTGGGCAGATGTTCAGGCAAGATTTCTTCTAGCCCAGCCCAGCTCTGTAGATGCAGGTGGGTTTTTGGATGGGCTGTGTGATTCTCATTGAAGAAGTTCTATTTGGAGATGAAGTAGGTGTCTTTCAGCTCCTTGAGCTAGTGAGCTCTGAGACTATTTTTCTAAAAGAACAGAAACTGCTGAGTTGGATAGCTCCAGCTTGTGTTCCAAGGACTGGGACTGAGGCCATTCTCCAGCCCATGTCTAGCCCTTCAGATTGGGAACTCCTTGGGTCTTTGTTTTGTACCAGTGACATAGCTAAAGTTGCTGTCTTTCACCTTTTTTTTTGAAACAGGAGAAGATTGGCTGGAGGAATGATGCCTCCCACTTGCTGGTGTTTACCACTGATGCCAAGACCCATATAGCATTGGATGGAAGGCTGGCAGGCATCGTCCAGCCCAATGATGGGCAGTGTCATGTGGGCAATGACAACCATTATTCTGCCTCCACTACCATGGTGAGATTCTTTTTTCCACTTATGGTTCCTATTCACTATGGCCAGGACTGCCCTAACTCAGGCAGAGTCTTTGTGTGAATATGAAAATGACAGGCCTTCTTCTGGGCAAGATACAGGGCTTTTTGCAGCCTGTCTTCATCCAGGGTACAACCTGCACAACCATTAGA
Source organism: Capricornis sumatraensis (assembly GCF_032405125.1). Lineage (NCBI taxonomy): Eukaryota > Metazoa > Chordata > Mammalia > Artiodactyla > Bovidae > Capricornis > Capricornis sumatraensis. Next base: position 96,474,355 of record NC_091076.1, read on the forward strand.
GATGGTCCTGGCTGGGGTCAGTGTTACTGCTACCCCCACTGCCTCCAGCACCAGCTGCAGCCTCATGGCATCCAGAATGGACCCAGAGGACTTTTACATGTTCAGCTGGAAAGCAGGGCCATCCTGTCATTGTGTACAGATTAGCCCCTTCTTGAAGCATCATGTTCTCTGTGGTTATTGGAAGAAGACAGAGGAAAAAGAGACAAAGACTGGCCAACCACGGCGAGCCAGTCCTGTGAGGAAAGGATAAAGGGCTTAGAGTCATTTAGCTGGAATACAAGGGCTAAAGGATGGTTTAGCTGATACATGAGAAGACTTTTTAAAGTTAAAAACTAAAAAAATTTTATTATTATTTTTTAATATGGAAAACCCTTAAAGATATTTTATTTATTTATTTGGCTGCACTGGGTCTCAGTTGCAGCACTTAGATCTTTGATTTTCATTGTGGCATATGAACTCTCAGTTGCAGCATGTGGGATCTTAGTTCCCTGACCAGGGATTGAACCCAGGGCCCCTGCATGGAGAGCCTGGAGTCTTAGCCACTGAACCATCAGGGAAGTCCCAAGAAGACTTTTTAAAAAGTTATTATTTTTTTTGAGGTAACGTTGGTTTATAACATGATATGTTTCATGACGTGCATCAGTATCTTTCTACTTCTGCATACACTTCACCGTGCTCACCACTCCAAATTTAGTTTCCATCTGTCACCATACAGTTGATCCTCTTGACCCATTTCATCCTCCTCCTCCCTCTGGTAACCACTACTCTGTTTGAGAAGACTTCTTAGAAGTTGTTTTCTATGTCCACAGAAGGTAAAACAAAGGAAAGGAATTTACATGGAGACAAGAGAAATTGCAGTAAACCATAAAGGAAATGTACAGACCTGCAGAATACTGATACTCTGAGTATATAGGGGGAGACGGGAACTCTTCATTTCTTAAAGACAATATAGCAATTACTCCATCTAGGTGGCTTAAATGTACACCTGTGTAAGGGTAGGAACCTGAGTTTCATGATCTCATGAGCTCCCTGAAAGGTCTAGGATTCCAGAGATATGTTCATAATTCGTCAGCACTGCCTTTTTGGCTTGAGTTTTTGGTATCAGCCATATGCAGGTTGGGCACTACCAAGCAATGGGGGAGTCTATAGTGACTGACATCTAGTCTATGCAAGGCCTTGGGACTTCCCTGGTGTCTCAGCGGTAAAGAACCTACCTGCAATGTAGGAGACTCGAGACGTGGGTTCGATCCCTGGATTGGGAAGATCCCTTGGAGGAGAGTATGGCAACCCACTCCAGTATTCTTGCCTGGAGAATTCCATGGATGGAGGAGCCTGGTGGGCTACAGTCCATGGGGTGGCAAAGAATTAGATATAACTGAAGCGACTGAACACAGACACACTAGGCATGCCCTTACTGGGGTTGGAGAATGTTAACAAGACTATATAAGGCCCTGCTCTTAAAGAGTTTTTGGTTTAGTCAAGAAGATATGGTACCAATAACAGAAGGTACATGATTAACGCTAACTAGGTGAAACATTTGATAAAGGCTTTAGGTATTCAAAAGAAGAAAGCTCATTGTGAACTGGGGTGGTCAAGGAAGGCCTCCTGGCAAAGGTGAGACCTGAGCTGGATCCTAAGGAAGGAGGGTTAACAAAAAGAAGTCCACTTCAGGTGGGAGAAAGACAGGGTTCCAGATAGTGGTGAGTGAAAGGGGGAGAAAGGTTGCACGATGACTGGAAAGGAAAGTTGAGATCACATGGCAGAGTACTGTGAGCACCAAGCCAAGGCATTTGTCAGGTGCCGCAAAACAGGAGTAGGTGTCAAAACGAGGAGGCCTGGCAGTGCCTGGTCCAGGAAGCTGCTCCTTGGTGTGGATGCTTCACATCTGAGTAGGAAGAAAGAGGTGTTTAGTTTTGATACTACAAGCCTGTATCTCTTCATCTATCCTGAGTTCACACCTGAGTTTGTGTTTGCTTCTCATTGTCATGGGGTGAAAAAGTTAAAGCCCCACCACTGTCTGGGCCATGGCCCCAGTCAACCAAGTCCTAAGGTTTAGAATCCAGGGATGTATGTGAATAGACTTCTTACTTCTTAACTAATCCCCACATCCTCCCTTTTTACAGGATTATCCCTCCTTGGGGCTGATGACTGAGAAGCTATCCCAGAAAAACATCAATTTGATCTTTGCAGTGACTGAAAGTGTAGTCAATCTCTACCAGGTGACTATACCTTCGGGGCTTCCTGGAGTGGGAGTGGGGTCTGTGATGGGTGGACCTATCTCAGGGAACCAACCCAGACTACCTTTGGCCATGGTCCCCAATCAGGAAAGACCTGGGAGCTAATGATTACTTTTGGTGAACCTCTCTCCTCCAACCTTGAACCTAGAAGGATGGGTGTATTGACGTTTGCAGAGGTGGAGGGGAGTAATTTAGTGGGAAGAGCGGTGTGAGAGGTTCTCTGTAATTTTTCTCAGGGCTGAAAAGCTGCTAGATATATTCCTGGCAGTGATAAGTAAAATATCCCATCCCTCCCTCAATTTTCTTTTCAAGACCCTCCATCTATTTGGGGAGGCCTTTGGAGATCACCACCTTTATCAGTCGTTCCTAGATATCTTTGTCTTCTTTTCTAGAACTATAGTGAGCTCATCCCAGGGACCACAGTGGGGGTTCTGTCTACTGATTCCAGCAATGTTCTCCAGCTCATTGTGGATGCTTATGGGGTAAGTGTCTTAAACTGGGAATAGACCCGCTAAGAGTCCACTGCCCTTGGCATTACCCAGGAGGCCTCAGATTTGAGAGTCCTGGCACCTAGTCCACCATGCAGCCTTGACTGCCTTCTTATTCTTCCAGAGGCTAGGCGATAGGCAGCACTGGGAGGAATGCAGCCTTCTGCAACAGAAGTGGCTCAGAAGGGGATGGAGGGAGCTGTAGGAACAACAGAGGAAATGCTTAGAGAAGGTGAAATGGAAAGAGACAATGGGGATGATGTTAAGGAGCAGGGCCCTGAAACTGGGAGTGGGTACAGACTGAGGGAGAGCTGGGCTCCAACAACAGAGGAAGGAGGGAGCTGAATTATGGGGAATGTGAGGCTGATGAAAAAGTAGGTAGAAAGTGGTACTACTCAAGGCGACCAGTATCAGCACTCCTGCAGGAGGGCACAGCTGGTTTAGATTCTACCCAGACTCACCTAGACACAAGTGGAGAAAGAGCGAGAGCAGGTCTTGGGCTGGAAGGTTAGTGGGATACAGGCTCCTAAGGATGCTGTGGCAGGCAGGTGGACCTCAGCATTTAGGGGGGTAGGTGAGTCCAGGACCACCTGGTGATTTTTGCTTGGGATGTAATTGGCCCCTACTTGTGTCCTCTCAGCCCATTTTCTTGCCTCTTTTGCCCTTTTCTGCTCAGAAAATCCGCTCTAAAGTAGAGCTGGAAGTGCGTGACCTCCCCGAGGAGCTGTCCTTATCCTTCAACGCCACATGTCTCAACAACGAAGTCATCCCAGGCCTGAAGTCTTGTGTTGGACTCAAGATTGGAGACACGGTGAGGTGGGCTGGACAGGGGCTGACGCTGAGGCGCTCACCTTGGCTCGTGCCCTGGAACCTCTGTGGGCACCCACCCCTTTGTTCCCTGTACTTTCTTCCTGAACGTCCTTACAAGTCAGATGTAATGGAGCTGCCAGCCTTTGCCTCCGAGGCTTCTGTTGCCTAAACTTTCTCCGTTAAGTAACTTCCCTGTCAGGATTTTTTAAAAACTTGCACTTAGGTGACTGTTTATGCACAGTCGATTGCAGATGATAATATTTCTTGCCTTCAGCCCCTTACTGGTCTCCACCCTCTTCTAAAGTAATGCCTTTCTTTGCTTCACAACGTAAATGGAAATGTCATCTGTAAATATTTATTGAGCCCTGACTTCGTGCCAGACATTGTCCTAGCTGCAGAAGATTTGGCAGCCAACAGAATAGGTGAAAATACCCTCCATCATGGAATTTCAGAATGCCAACGTTCATTTTGCCTCCTTAGTCCCTCTGTGGCTTTCCTTCCCTAGTGGTTCGTTCTCCTCAGCTTCTGCCTTAGGGGAGAGGGATGGTGAAAGGGGTGGGAAGAAAAGAGGGGCTTATCTATAGTTATATCATCCATGTCTGTATTATTTAATGTCTATATCTATCCCTCTTTCTGTCTATATTCTAGGCACATGTGCACACACCCTAGTAAGAAACATTGGCCTGAAACATGTTTGATTGCACAAGTGATGAAATGTCATATGGAAATTGAACAGGGATCTCCCTGGTAGTCTGGTGGTTATCACTCTGGGCTTCCACTGCAGCACGCATGGTTTCGATCCTTGGTTGGGGAATTAAGATCTTGCATGCTGCAAGGCGGGACCAAAATAAATAAATAAATAAAGAACAACAAAAACTATAAAGAAATTGAACAGTAGGTCTTGAGCCTGAGGTTGGCCACTATGTGACACTGTATAGGTTAGGGTTAGGGTTACCGTTGTTGCTGTTTAGTTGCTGTCATGTCTGATTCTTTTGTGGCCCCATTGACTGTAGCCCCACCAGACTCCTCTGTCCATAGGATTTTCCAGGCAAGAATACTGAAGCAGGTTGCCATTTCCTTCTCCAGGGGATCTTCTCCACCCAGGGACTCAACCCGTGTCTCTTTCATCTCCTATATTGGCAGGCAGATTCTTTACCACTGAGCCACCCGGGAAGCCCCAGGGTTACCATACAATGCCACAAAATAGTGCTTTGTGTACCTTGATATTATGTAATCAGCTAGTTTAGTTGGCCAAAGACAGAGTGTTTATAAGATCATAGGTTCTGCTCTGCTTGAACTGGTTTATTTATTTTTTTAAAAAAAAGCTATCTTGTGATTATAAGCCATGTCTGCACCCAACCAGCAGGTCACAATGGCACAACTGTCCCCAGGTCTTGCTTTGGCTTTGCAGACCCTGGTAGTGGCAAAGCTGAGGAACTTTGGCTTGCGGGGAACAGGACACCCAGTTTGAGTATTCCTGGGAAGGGCAGGGAACAGCTTCTTTCCCTCCAGCGCTGGAGTGTCAACAGGGTCCCCTGTGTCTGAACACGATCTTACTTTCCGTCCAGGTGAGCTTCAGCATTGAGGCCAAAGTGCGTGGCTGTCCCCAGAAGAAGGAGAAGTCCTTCACCATCAAGCCTGTGGGCTTCAAAGACAGCCTTACTGTGCAGGTCACTTTCGACTGTGACTGTGCCTGCCAGGCTGAGGCTGAGCCTTACAGCCACCGCTGCAACAATGGCAATGGGACCTTTGAGTGTGGGGTCTGCCGCTGTGGGCCTGGCTGGCTGGGGTCCCAGTGCGAGTGCTCGGAAGAGGACTACCGCCCCTCGCAGCAGGACGAGTGCAGCCCCCGGGAGGGCCAGCCCATCTGCAGCCAGCGGGGCGAGTGTCTCTGTGGCCAGTGTGTCTGCCACAGCAGTGACTTTGGCAAGATCACGGGCAAGTACTGTGAGTGTGATGACTTCTCCTGTGTCCGCTACAAGGGGGAGATGTGCTCAGGTGAGTGGAATTGCACATGCCTTCCATCCTGGTACCCACACACACTCACGCATCTGCAGCCTCTGGAAATGGATGCAGGCTAGGGCTTGAGGTGGGCACAGGGTGGCTCAGGGGCAGAGGGAGCTGATGGTGTTCCACTCCAAGGGCAGGAAACAGAAGCGAGGTTCTCCTTAATTCCCCTCAGCTCCCTCTGTCCTTTCGCGAAGGAAGGAAATGAGTGTCTGCTTTCAGGGGGCTTCTCTCTTAAAAGAGGGTGGGAAAGAGTGGGGAAAATTGAAAGTCAAGATAGTTTTTTTCTTTTCTCTCATTTGCCCTTCAGCTCACATTTTAAGTCACTGGTTTCTAATCTTTTCGAGGATATGAATCAACCCCTTTTTTAAATTAAAAAAGTTTTTTTTTTTTTGCCACACCATGTGGTATCTTAGTTTAGTTCTTCGACTAGGGATCGAAACTTGCCCCCCTCCCCCACATTGGAAGAGTGGAGTCTTAACCACTGGACCACCAGGAAAGTCCTCCAACCCTTTTTTTCACTTAAAAAAAAAAAATCACTGACTAATGCTAATTAGAATTTTAGTATACATAGGTTTGGAAACTACACGATGTCAGAATATGTAATGAAGTTAGTAATGATTATTTTACATGAATTTATATTTTCATCACACAACATGTGGAAAATAAGTAGTGTCTTTGCAAGATATTGGAGCACATTTAATGAGCCAGTACACTTAGGAGAGTGACTGAAAAATAGTAAGTGTTGGTACTATTAAGTGTTGGTACTCTTATTAAGTGTTGGTACTATTTTATTATCACTGTTGGTATATTATTACTTTTTGTACTCTAGATCTCTACAGTCCAAAATGGTGGCTATTTAAATTTAAATGAATCAAGTTTAATGAAAGCTTAAGTACAAAGTTTAAATCAAATTAAATAAAAAAAGTTAGTTTCTGTGTTCCTCAGGAGCCATGTGTGGCTAGTTGCCACCGTATTGCACAGCACAGATGGTTTTTGGGGGTGCTGCCGCAGACAGTCCCAGACTGCAGGCTGCCGCAGACAGTCCCAGACTGCAGGCTGGGGACTATGAGTTTGAATCCTCCTACCTGCAGGATGCTGAATTGTTGTCTACCTCATTACAAAATTCAGTAAAATCTTGAGGCCCATGATACTCTCAAGCTGGTTTCTGCTTACCCCAAAGCCCACTCCTGGGGTACTTCCCTAGCTAGAAGTCCAACTAAGTTAACATGATCCTTATCTGCAGACACACTGACAACACTCCCAGAGGCAGTCAGGCAGTCTGAGTTGTTCCTGAGCACTAGGGATACATTTTTGCTGGGCGGTAGTCACTGTGGCTTAATCCCCACTGTGAGAGAGAGACTGAAGATATCTGCAGTTTGGTTGGGACCAGTTTGCAGTTGTATTGTGTGGCCAATTGAACAGAGAGTATCCCTGGGTTCTGGGGTCATCAAGCCTATGACCCAGATGGGCTTCGCTTGCGCTGGGGTTCTAACCAGCGGAGCTAATCTACCCACGTGTTCACTTTAACATTGGCCTTGAGGAAAGCTTGATGAGAAAGGTAAGTGTGTGTCATTCTAAAGTGTACCCAAGTAATATAAAAATGGCTTCTATCTATTACCTACAACATTGTTTACTCAAGTCAACAAAATTTGAGAGACTAGAGAAAAATGATATCAGAGAAAAGGAATACTGTTCCTAGAATGTTAAAAATCTTCAATTTGCGGTAATATTTTATAGCATTTGAGACTGATCAAATTAAATGTCTTCTTATAACAAAAAATTGATATGAGAGAGGTTAGGGGAAAGAGATCAGATATGCACGGACACACAGACACACCCAGCAATTTGAATTCAGGAGTGAGGCAAGAGTTTCGGTGCCTTCTCACAGGGGTCCCCAACATCCAGGATCCAATGCCCGATAATCTGAGGTGGAGCTGATGGATTAATAATAGAAATAAAGGGCAGAATAAATGGAATGCTCTTGAATCATCCCCAAACCATCCCCCCCAACCCCAGTCCATGGAAAAATTGTCTTCTGTGAAACCCATCCCTGGTGCTAAAATGGTTGGGGACTGCTGCCTTCTAATATTTAACAGTAGGGCTCCCTGGTGGCTCAGACAGTAAAGAATCCGTCTGCAAGGCGGGAGACCTGGGTTCGATCCCTGGGTTGGGAAGATCCCCTGGAGGAGGGCATGGCAACCCACTCCAGTATTCTTGCCTGGAGAATCCCATGGACAGAGGAGCCTAGCGGGCTACAGACCACCGGCTTGCAAAGAGTCGGACACAACTGAGCGACTAAACACACACACGTCATATTCAAGGCACCAAAGGGAATGGTTAAGTTTGACGTGGGAGACACATAAGGAGAAGGCTGGGACTGAGGGAAAAAAAGTTCCCCCTAGGAGAGGCTTACATACAGACCATGACGGCACCAGGGTGGGAGGGAGGCCCGCTGCTACTCTATGGGCTCATTGTTCCTGGTCTGATGTGGGGCATGCGGGAGGAATCCCAGCCAGAGTGTGTTTCCTTTGGCTGCCCGCCCCACTGAAGCCGCAGAACAAAGGCCCTGGGTCAGCAGCCCTTATTCCTGCCTCCCAGCTGCACAGGAACAGCTCGTCCCCAGTGAGCTCCGGCCCATCACACGAGGGAAGCCCAGGCAGCCACTGCAGCTCTGAGGCCTCCCTCTCCCTTCCTGCCAGGGTGTTGGGTGCCCGCCGGCCTCAGGTCTGGACCCTCTGTTGCCGTTATCACATCCTCCAGGGACACATGCTCGCTGAACACCTGCTCTGTGCCAGGTCCTCGGTCCACATGAGTGCAAAGGGGTCATGTGTGGTTCCTGACCTGGCGGGGCTTATAGCCCAGCTTATCCTTGTCCCTCCCTGCCTAGAGCTGCTGGCCTGCTCTGTTCTTTGCTCAAGCAGGGTCTCGGGAGTGCAGTGACTTGGCCATGGTCTCAGCCCCTGGCTGTCCCTGTCCCCTCCTCCCCACTGGAGGCATGGTCTTTGTGGTTGCATGTTATCAGCACCCCTCAAACATCAGGGCGTGTGCATCCTTGTCCTCAAGGGATTCTTCCCCTGTCACATCAAGGTTTTTTCCCAGAAACTGTCCTCAAGCAGGATACATTATTGATACATAATCCTAAAGAATGTAGAGGGAAAAAAAGTTTGTCCTTTCCTCCTCCTTGAGAATTCCAGATCCCCGTCTCCTTGGGGACCCCCGGGCTTCTTATCAACCTGCCTAGGAATTGACTCTCTCATGTGAACGCTGATCAGGTGCCCATGTGAGCCAGGTTCTGTGCTGTGTGCCATAGTGTTGTGGGACAGAGAGGCATGAATAAGGGACTTCCTTGGTGGTTCAGTTGTTAAGATTCCAAACTCCCAATGCAGGGCGACCCGGGTTCGATCCCTGGTCAGGGAACTAAATCGTGCAGACCGCAACTACGAGTCTTCATGCCGCAACTATGACCTGGCATAGCCAAAAAAAGAAAAAGAGAGAGAAGCATGAATAAGACAGTTTTTTCATAAACTTATCCAAGGAGAATTCACAGCACAAGGCAGAACCTGCTAGATCCCAGAAGTGAAGTGTCCTCAGTGAGTGTTATAGAGAGACTCACTGTGGACAGGGGAGCCCTGGGGGGCTTCATGGAGAAGGTGGGAAGTCAGAGAAAGGGCTGGCCCATAGAGGAGGGCAGTGGAGTGATGTGTCAGCCCAGAAGGTCAAACTGTATGGGGGAGTGGCTGCCTGACCTCTGTCCTGAGACCCCTGCTCCTCCCTTTCCGCCCCCTCCCCCACACCTCCCGGGCCACCTTCTTTCTCTCCCTCCTTTTTCTCACGTTTCCTTTTCATTTTCCACCCTCCTCCCCTGACTTTCCTGTGAACCGCTTTTGCTGGAGGGATGCCAGTCCTGTGACATTACCGCACTTTGGCTTCCTTTTAAAGCTTGACCCTGCCGGAGCCTTGGAGCCAGCCTGCTGGCGCTGGCCTGCCACTGTCCACTCCCAACCTTACTCCCGGGCTGGCCTGTGGGCCGTCTTCTCAAAGATCACTTTGTTTAGCCTCACAAAGGAAACACTATGAGACGAGGGTTTCTGAGGAGACTGAGGCCTCTGAGTGCTGCCAGGCCTCTGTGGGGTCCGCTTTTCCTTATCCAGGAGGCATGGTCAAAAGCTGGGTGTAGCGGACACTGTGGGGGTCCCACTCTGCTGGCTGGCCCACCCATCCCCCTGCCGCTGGTACGGCTGCTGGGAATACCTCACAACTGTACCTTCTCTGGAGAATTATTTTCAGCTGACAAGAGCTGGATGGCCCTCAGACCTTGGCTAGTGACTGGTGGACAAGGGCTTACACAAGGCCAGTCCCTTTGCCTCAAGGTTGCTGTGGTGCTGGTCATGCCCATCAGCCTGCCGTGGGATCAAGCTGAGGGGAGTTGTCAGGCTGAGACCACATTCCTGCCAGCTTTTTTTTTGATGTGGACCATTTTTAAAGTCTTTATTGACTTTGTTACAGTATTGCCTTTGGGTTTTTTGGCCACTGGACATGTGGGATCTTAGCTCCCCAAACAGGGATTGAACCTGCTCTCCTTGCGTTGGAAGGCGATATCTTAACCATTGGACTGCCAGGGAAGTCCCCCTGTGAGCATTTGACTCCTTCCCTATCCTGCTTCCCTCCTTCCCTTCTGCGTCCCCAGGAAGTCACTGGGACAAGAATTCTCACCACAAGTCATACTTACAGGGAACCCAACCTCAAAATGCAGTCTATCTTCTTTCTTCATCCTTCTACCAGCCCACTATCTCTGCTCTCTAGATAAGGGGTTCCTGATCTTCAGGATCTAAGGTGATGATCTCAGGTGGAGCTGATGTAGTAATATTAGAAACAAAGTGGAGAATAAATGTACCAGGCTTGGATCATTACAAAACCATCCTTCTCCCCCAGCCTGTGGAAAAATTGTCTTCCATGAAAACATGATGTCTTCCACTTTTGACCATGGTGCCAAAAAGACTGGGGACAGCTGCTCTAGATGTATTAGGTTGGCTGAAAGTTCATTTGGGTTTTTACCATAAGATGATATGGAAAAACCCCAATGAGCTGTTTGGCCAACCCAATATTTGGCAGCTGGGGTTACTGAGGTTATGTTTCCCATCTTTCTTGGGAAACAGACACACAGTGAAGGTGTGTCTGAGCCTTGAATGCCATTGTGGTTCCCAGAGGATTATGCTGGTATCACTCATCCTTTAGTGGGTGATACCAGCCAGAGGGACCTATAGTGGCCAAGAGATATTAATCGGACCCCCGGGGTCACTGGGTAGCAGGGGCTGTGCCAGCTCATTGCTATTTGAGCCTGGCTGTGTACCATCGTCTCCTCCACCATCTTGGGGCCCATCTGCTCACACAATGGTTTGGTTTTCAGATCAATTCATGTTACTTCCCCCTTGCTCCCTGCCTTTCCTCTGATTAACAATCAGATTTTTATTATTCATCCACTTCTTCCTGATTCAGAGTCCTGGAGAATGAGTCACCTTTCTACAAGATTTAGGAGCCAAGTTTTAAAGCCTTGGTAAATGAATATTAGGGGAATATAGTGTTGAGAGTTAATGCCTGCATTTAAGCAGTCTAACCCCTACCCTCACCCCATCTCTCTCTCCTCTTGCTATACTCAGCTAGGGAAGCAAATAAGTCTTTCCTAGTAAGGCTGGTGGCTCTTTGCAAACTATGATAATACAGTGAAGGGCATATGTTGGCGAAGGTTTATGTGTATTTTCTAGGAATTTAACTAGAGGAGGTAAGATCTATGACAGTAGGGATCTTGCCTGTCTTGTTCACTGTTGAGTCCCCAGTGCTCAGGATGTGGTATGAGCTCAGTAAATATTTGTTGAATGAATAGATAAATAAGAAATTGCATTAGTTGTACACCTACTGTGTATCAGATTTTATACTAATCACTATTGATGGAAAAATGAATATAATGAATATAATATGTGCTGCCCCATCAGGGAGCTCACAATCCAGAAAGAAACAGATAAGCAAGCAAATGGGTTGAACATCAGGGTTGAAATAAAGGTATCTATAAGTACTGGGAGAATACAGCTGTCCCCACAACAGTTGATTTGGCCTGGGGAGGTCAGAAAAAAGTTACAGAGGGGAAGGAACATTGGAGTTGGGCTTTAAAGGATGAGGAGGAGTTCAGTAGCGGTCTCAGGATGAAAGGGCATCTAAACAGAGGGAACGGCAGGCAGAGAAGCATGAGGCTATAACAGTGTAGAAGACGGTGAATGGCTCAGTGTGGAGGCAAAAGCGTGGTGATGTGAAAGGGTGATGAGGGGTAAAGCCCCGAATACCGTCCTGGGGGGGGGCCTCACTGACTGGTCTGCCCCCTTGGGCTGTGTGTTTGCAGGCCATGGCCAGTGCAGCTGTGGGGACTGCCTGTGTGACTCCGACTGGACCGGCTACTACTGCAACTGTACCACACGCACGGATACCTGCATGTCCAGCAACGGGTTGCTGTGCAGCGGGCGGGGCAAGTGCGAGTGCGGCAGCTGTGTCTGCATCCAGCCTGGCTCCTATGGGGACACCTGTGAGAAGTGTCCCACCTGCCCTGATGCCTGCACCTTTAAGAAGTGAGTGGGCAGAGACGTGAGTTGGAGAGAGTTGGGTGTCTGGGATAGGGAAGAGGGTCCCCCATACTGTGCAGGTTCTGTCCCTTACTCACCAGAGCTTTAGAGAGACAGGAGTCTGTTCTAGCAAATGACTAGCTTTCATCTTTCCATTGTAAACTTGAGGGAAAGCTGGAGATAGAGCCAGGGTGAAGGAGACAGAGTGGTACCAGCTGGACTGCAGTTGGAGAAACCTCTCTTTTAGGTGGGATCCTGAATCCCTGAGTTGGGAGGAAGGCTAAACCAGATAACTCCTGGGGAATGTTCCAGTGCTGAGGTTCTGATTTTGTGAAGGATGTGGGGCTGGCATTATGAAGGCTACTGTGTGAAACAGGAGACATTCACCACTACAAACATCATTCATCTCGGGGCAGAGGAAGCCCCATCAACCCTGGTGCATGGCCCCACTCTTTCTCTTACTACTTTAGCCTGGCTGGACTCATGGGTGTGCAACCTGCACATTTGTACAGCACCCTGTGCTTAGAAGGGCCTCGCATTTTGTTTAATGCTCTGCTACCACTGTTTTGAAATTCTTCCTAATTTAAAGAAAATTTATTTATTTATTTATGGCCATACCGGGTCTTCATTGCTGCACAAGGGCTTTCTCTACTTGTGGTGAGCAGAGGCTACTCCTTAGTTGTGGCGTGTGGGCTTTTCACTGCCGTGTCTTCTCTTGTTGCAGAGCTCAGGCTCTAGGGTGCACAGGCTTTAGCAGTTGCAGCAGGCGGGCTCAGTAGTTGTGGCGCAAGGACTTAGCTGCCTTGTGTTATGTGGGATCTTCCTGGACCAAGGATCGAACCTGTGTCCCCTGCATTGTCAGCAGACTCCCAACCGCTGGACCACCAGGGAAGCCCCCTACTAATTTTTGAATAAGGGACTGACATTTTTGTTTTGCTCCAGGCCCCCAAATTATGAGACTTTAGGGCTCCCAGAAGTGACATAGAGTTCGCCCTCCTGTCACAGTCTTGGATAGGACATAAAGAAGTTTAATAAAGTTCCTGGAGGCCTCTGCCTACCTAGCCTTACCTATCAGTCAGGAGGGCAGTCCCACCCCTGAACTCCAGATGTGAATTTCTGGTCCCCCAGGGTTGTCTTACAAATGTTTTTCTTTCTGTGTCTGTTTTCTGGTGTGTGTGGGGAGCAACTTTCTGGGTATATGGCAGGCAGAGCCAGACTGTAGCACACTTAGGGGTCTTCCTTCCCTGCCTTCACCCCTGTGTCCCCTCTCTTTTAGGGAGTGTGTGGAATGTAAGAAGTTTAACCGGGGAGCCCTCAACAAGAAAAATACCTGCAACCGTTATTGTCGTGATGAGATTGAGCCTGTGAAGGAACTTAGTAAGTTCAGCAAGCCATAGAGTTATGCACACCCACGTTCTAGATTTTTCCAGTTTAACCCCAGAAGCTATCCAACTCTCATCTGTAAAATGGAAGAGTAATTCCTACCTCAAAGGTATACTGTGCAGGCCTGATACACAGTAGTTCCTTCCTAAAAGCTAGCTTCCCTGAGAGTCTTTCTGCATGTCTGCTAATGTGTTCAGCAGTCCCCTCCCCTTTTACTTCATAGAGCCCATGGGCTCAGCAAAATCCTGCAAAGAACTTTTAAAGTATGTATAAATCTGGCAACCCTAGCTTTACTACCCCAAGGAAAGAAAGATGATGTACCCCATTTTACAGGTGAAGAAACTGAGGCACAGAGTGAAGAAGTAGTTGCCCATGATAATCTTAGTTTGGTAGGCCAGTAAGCATTTACTAAGGGGATTCCAGGTGGCTCAGTGGTAAAGAATCTGCCTGCCAATGCAGAAGATGCAAGAGACATGGATTCGAGTCCTGGGTTGGGAAGATCCTCTAGAATAAATAGGAAATGGCAACTCACTCCAGTATTCTTGCCTGGAAAATTCCATGGACAGAGGAGCCTGGTGGGCTTCAGTCCATGGGGCTGCAAAGAGTGGGACACGACTGAACGGCTGAACACACACATTTACCTCAGCATGTTAAGCGAGGTCCAGCATACAGGTCTGCAGATACAGAGGGAAACCTTCACCTTTATGGATTTGGAGCCAGAATTATTAGCCTGAAGTCCTTTTGGCTCTTGGGAGCAGAAATACAGTGAGGAACAAACTTGCCTGCAGTTATTCTGGTTTGTGCTTCATCTTGATTTAAAAGGAGTTGCTCTTTGCTGCTGTCACATATCTGATGTAGTTATCTAGGTCAGTTAGACAGTGGGCGATGCTGAGAGATAGTGATCTCACATGAAGGAAGGAACACCTGTTCAGGGGGAGCCACAGGAAGACACAGCTAGCCAGCCAGCTTCAGGGTGGGGGTGCTTTGGGAAAGAGTCAGATTTCTAGATCCTTTGGCTAATGTCTGAAGTGGGTCTGGAGTAATAGTGATTTGGGAATTGAATTTGAAAAGGCAGTTTTTCCTCTGGAGGAGACCAGGCTTGCTATGATTAGCTTAGATGGAAGAGGCTGCTGATAGGAGAGATTTTTATCATCTAGCCTAGATGAGTATCACAAGTTAGTCGATAAATACCCCCATCCTCCACCATGATAATCATAAAAATAAATGCTTCTTTGTATGGAATTGTATAACATACAAATGACAAAAGTATCTTTTTGTGCACATTATCTTATTCTTCTCCCAATAACCTAGTAACGTAGAACTTAGTCCTATTGTTAACTTCATTTTTGAGGATAAGAAAATTGAATCTCAAGAAAGTTGTCACTTTCACAAAGCAAGTTAGTGGTGAGCTAAGGTTGGAACTAAATCCTGAAATCCTTACTCTTTGCATTGTCCTGTAATACCACTGGTTTACTGAAGGCTCTGTAGGATGTGGTTTGAGACTCATGTCCTAGTCCTGCTCCATCACTTGTTTGCTGTGTGACCTTGGTACACTTGCTTAATCTCATCATGTGTCAGATTTATCCATCTGCTAAAGCTGGTGGAGGGCATTGCGAAGCTGGTGGAGGGCATAGCGCAGTTGGTGGAGGGTAACCCATAGTATCACAGTCAGAATAACAGGTTTTAGAATTGGAAGGGATGAAGCCAACAAGACATGATGAGAATCAGAGAAAAAGAGATGGCTCTGGGGAGGAACACCAGATAGAAAGCAGAAATAGAAGAAATCTAAGGCTTGAGTAAGCAAACTATTGGGAATCATTGAGCAAACAGAGAGAGGAAAGAGAGGAAAGAGAACACCCACTGTGTGTTAGGTGGTTTATGCTGTTTGATTCTCAACCATCCTTGTGAGTGAAGGTATCTTTTCTGCTATAGAAGAAGAAAGAGATTCGATGAGGTCAGGTAACTTACCCAAGATCACACAGCTGGGAGGTGATAGAGCCAGGCTTTGAATCAGACTGTAATACTGTTATGTCATATCCCTTCCAGAGGAAGGAATAAGAACCAAAAAGTACTTTGTGAGGGACAAAGTACTAATATAGCAGTGAGAGTCATCTAGAAGCAATTGCCAGGCACGACAGCCATCTCTGAGCATACTGCCTAATGTCAGACATAGGGTTTCCTGTCACATGCTTTCCCAGAAGTCTCAGGACTGGATTTGGGGTGGCTCTGTCTTTCAGGGATTGACCTGTTTTTCATTCTCCCATCTTGCCTCCTCTCCCAGAGGACACTGGCAAGGATGCTGTGAATTGTACCTACAAGAATGAGGATGACTGTGTCGTCAGATTCCAGTACTACGAAGACTCCAGTGGAAAGTCCATTTTGTATGTGGTGGAAGAGCCAGGTGAGTGAACCCCGAGGGTCCCGACCCTTCCCCAAGGGAGAGTGAGACCAATATTAGACAGTTAGTTCCATCCATCACTCCTCTTAAAAAGAACATCCAGGTGAAACCTGATGTTACAAGTGATAGATCAGGGCTTGTCATCTCAGTGTGGGGTATATAAATAAAGACATTAGCAAGAAGATGACCTGCTAATTGAGGAGATAGAAGAATAAGAAGGTGGGTAAGGAGAAGAAGAGGGTAGGTGTGAAGCTCATCAAGGAACAGATGATAGCCTGGTGTTTTTTTAGGTGACGTTGTAAAGAAGAAGTAAGAAATTTAAATTCTAGCACTTTTAAGCACATGGCATCTGCTCTACTAAGAGTTAAATGGTTGCCAGGAACAACCTGCTTGCTGCTTCAGAGGAAGGCCTGAGGTTTGAGGTTTTCACCTTACCAGCTTTGCCATTTGATGTGGTGAGGGATTTGAGGCTGCCTCCAACACTGAAAAGTTAATGCTTGCTCTCAGGACCCTCTGGAGGCAGGAGAGCCCATTGTATCATACACACACCCACCACAGGTTTGTCACTATCCAGTGCAGTAGATTTGCTTGTTTCCCCTTATTTTCTTTATCTCCTTTCTTTCCCTTAAACAACAGATGAAGGTGTGAATCATTAGACTTTTTTTTTTCCCACCACATCACTCAGCATGTGTGATCTTAATTCCCTGACCAGGGATTGAACTTGCACCCCCTGCACTGGAAGGCGGAATCTTAACCATTGGACTGCTGGAAAAGCCCCAATCATTAGACAGTGTTTTTGAGTACTTATTATACATCAGGCATGGGCTAGGTGCTGGGGATGTAATAGTAAATAAGGCAGGTGTGGTACTCACAGGCCATGCATGAGAGAGGCATGTAAAGCACTCGTGACACTGCAGGGGGATAAGGGCTATGGTATGGTGGGCATGGGGGATGGGAGGGGTGGGCCAGAACTCTCTGGAATGAAGGAACAATCTCTGAAGGCGGAGGCTAAATCAGTTGGTCACTTGACATTCTTTACAGCTGTAGGAGTGTCTTCAAATCATTCTTTAGACCAGGGGCCAGCAAACTGTTTCTGTAAAGGGCCAGATGTTACATATTTCAGGGTTTGTGAACCAGATGGTCTCTGCAGTGACTGCTCAACTCTGACACAGTAGCAAGAAGGCAGCCGTAGACTATATGCAAATGAAGGCATCTGAGTGTGTTTACCAAAACAGGTGGCCAGCCGCATTTGGCTCACTGGGCTGTTTGCTGGTCCCTGCTTGAGGGCAGTGGTTCTTGAACTTTTGTATGTTCCCTTGTTAAAAAATCCAGAGTTCTGAACCCTGTCTTACTTCTACAAGCCAATGCCTCTCTGTTCATTGTTAGTGCTCCTGGTAATTGCGATATATTCTCCGATGTTTTAGACATACCACTTCCCAGGTGAGCCATCTCAGACCTCCTCCAGCATCCATTCTGATGATTAGATTTGGTACACATCTTTGATTTTCAGAGCAGCTGTGCTTCCCCACCCCACTGCTTTTTTTTTTAGTTTTTTTTTTTTTTGGTATGGACCATTTTGAAAGTCTTTATTGAATTTTCTTCAATATTACTTATATTTTATGTTTTGTTTTTTTAGCTACAAGGCATGTGGGATCTTGGCTTCCCGACCAGGCATTGAACTTGCATCCCCTGCGTTGGGTCGCTGTGCTTCCCTTTAGACCGGCTAAGTTGTTATATTGCTTCTTTAGGGAATTCCCTGGTGGTCCAGTGATTAAAACTCTGTGCTTCTATTTCCAGGGGCCCAGGTTTGGTCCCTGGTTGGGGAACTAAGATCCCACAAACCTCAAGGAAAAAAAATTGCTTCTTTAATCTATATGTTCCTTGAACACAGGAATTGTGTCTGTCTTATCTATTGTTATAATATCTCTATACCTGGCTCAGTTATTCACAGAGAAGATACTTCATACACAGTTTTTGAATGAATGCATAGGATGGATTATGCCCAGGAGACAGGCAGACTCATATACATCTTAATATCTGTTGGGAGAATTTTGGCTGCTTAAAGACAGGAGCGGTTGAAAGTGGGGAAAGGGCTGCGTCTATGTCACTGGGGGTGTTGTCCTCCCCGTGGGTGGAGGAGAGCATGGAGTCCCCATTTGTGATATTGTTTATCTGTCTCTCCAGGGCTCTCATCCTTTATAAGGGAGAAGACAGGTAAAGAAAGGGTATCACCTTAGTTTTATTTTGTGACTCAAGGGAACACTGACAGGGGAAAGTGGAGAGGAAAGAATCTGGGTATGTACTGGGTTGGCCAAAAAATTCATTCAGGATTTCCCATAGGACGGTATGGAAAAATCCGAATGAACTTTTTGGCCAACCCACTACCTCTGGGGAAGCAGATGTAGGTTAGTTTCAGCATGACTGCCCGTACTTTCTCATCCACCTGTGTTAACGGGTTAAATGGATTTTTCCACACCCACCCTATCTGTACTTGTGTCCCTTCTCAGCTCAGAAATGCAGTGTGTTCTTGCTTTGGGGTTTAACATTACCTCATCTCTTTGCTATAACAATCTGGCTGGTGCTCCTGCTGTAGCATGCACAAAAATCATTTGACCTGGTATTCTGAGACTGAAAACTATTGCCTGGAGTCCAGGGAAACAAAGATGGTGATAACTGGGATGGTGACACATCACTAGTTAACAGAGTGGAGGGTGACTTTTTACAGCCTTACTGCCAGTATAGCCCTTCCTCCACATTAGGAGACAGGTCCCCACACCTACATTTCTTAGCCTGTGGCCTTGAATTCCAAATTCTGCCTCTCCTCTCACCCTGGCCTCCAATCATTTTCAGGGGCTCTGGTTTTGAGTAAAAGGTACCATCTGGGGCCCGCAGTCTAGGAGGAGATTATTCTCATTTGCTTCCCTAACTCTTGCCCTTGCAGATGTTCTCTTTGAAGGGCTGAGCCACTACGGGGCCATGAAGAGGGCATCACTAGAGTTTGACATTAGCCAAGTGGTCAGGGAATGATCTTTGAGCTGGGCCCTCATCGCTTCCAGATAGGGTTGTCTGATAAAATACAGTATGTCTGCCACTGGACATTTAGGCTGTTCCCATGTCCTTGCTATTGAAAATAGTGTTGCAGGGAGCACTGGGGGACATGTGTCCTTTTGAATTACAGTTTTGTCAGGGAGAAGATATGGTTCATATGTACAATGGAATATTACTCAGCCACAAAAAAGGAATGAAATTGGGTCATTTGTAGAGATATGGATGGACCTAGAGTCTGTCATACAGAGTGAAGAGTCAGAAAGAGAAAAACAAATATTGTATATGAACACAGATATGTAGAATCTAGAAAAGTGGTCCAGATGAACCTATTTCCAGGACGGGAATAGAGACACAGAGACTGGGCATGTGGACATGACGGGGGAGGGGATGGTGAGACGAGTTGGGAGACTAGGATTGACATATTAATATATACACGACTAGGCGTAAAATAGATAGCTAGTAGGAAGCTGCTGTATAGCACAGGGAACTCAGCTTGGTGCTCTGCGATGACCTAGAGGGTTGAGATGTGGGTTGTGTGGAAGGGAGGGCCAAGAGGGAGGGGATATATGTATACATATAGTTGATTTCACTTTGTTGTACAGCAGAAACTAACACAACTTTGTAAAGTAATTATACTTCAATAAAAAAAGTACAATATGTCCTATGCAAGATGTGGTACATACTTAAAAAGTTATTTGTTATTTATCAGAAATTCTAATTTAACTGGACTTCCTGTACTTTTGTTTGTCGATTCTGCTAACCCTCCCCAGTCGTCCCTGCCTTTAGGTCATCATCCATCATGGGTCATCATCACTGTGGCTGGGAAGGCATTTCAGAGACCACCTGGTCTTGTATCTGTTTCCAGGAAACCTGCCATCCACCCCTTTTAGGACAGATAGTTAACAGGTTTAATCTTTCCCCTGAAGATTTGGCTTTGTACCTGTGCTGGCCATACTGACATGTAAAATTGAAGTGATTCCACTTTGAAGTTTGAGGGTCAGCCCTACCTCAGTCTTCCAGAGAATTCATAACTGCTTTTCCCAGAAGAACTGGGACCCTTCATCCCTGGGAACTCAGACGTTGGGATCTCATAGCCTCTTTCCAGACATTCCTTTAATTATAGACAGGTTGTAATTTGGTGGGATAGGAAATAGCCAGCTTGGGTTGTGGTGGTGGTTGTTTTTGGGTCATGTGTGGTGAGCATAGTGTGTATGTTTAGAGAAGAAGGTGGGAGACAGTGTGGAAAGTAGGTGTGACATCTCTTTAGACCCATCAATACTCAGATATACAAACACCTAATTATATAACACCCGAGAAGTTACTGGAGTGAGGTCACTCATCAGACGTCTGTGGTTTATGGGAAATGGAGCTGTTCAGAGCATACTCAACTTGGCCCTCAGAGGGCTGACGTCGTACCTCTGTTTATGTTGGTTGTTGACTGGGGTTGAACAGGAAGTTGGTTCTTAACAGGGTGAGGATTTTAGATGACTAAATATTTTGGGAAGAAACCCAAAATATTGTCTTGGTTGGCAGACCTCCTAGTTTCAAAGTATGTTAAAAAGGTCATTAGGTTCCCAGCCCTCGGGGGGTTGTAAATATCTGAACTAGGGTAACTAACTCAGATACCCAGCTCAAACTCAAGGAGGAGCTGGGTAAATAAATTAGGGAAAATAGCCTCGGATAACAGGGATACCAGTAATAACGGTAGCTGATATTTATTGAGCTCTGACTCTGTGCCAGGCACTGTTCTGAGGTCCTTAAATATATTTAACTGAATTATTCCTTTTTTTTTTTTTTATTAAATTTTAAAATCTTTAATTCTTACATGTGTTCCCAAACATGAAACCCCCTCCCACCTCCCTCCCCATAACATCTCTGTGGGTAATCCCCATGCACCAGCCCCAAGCATGCTGTATCCTGCGTCAGACATAGACTGGCGATTCAATTCTTACATGATAGTATACATGATAGAATGCCATTCTCCCAAATCATCCCGCCCTCTCCCTCTCTCTCTGAGTCCAAAAGTCCGTTATACATAGCTGTGTCTTTTTTCCTGTCTTGCATACAGGGTCATCATTGCCATCTTTCTAAATTCCATATATATGTGTTAGTATACTGTATTGGTGTTTTTCTTTCTGGCTTACTTCACTCTGTATAATCGGCTCCAGTTTCATCCATCTCATCAGAACTGATTCAAATGAATTCTTTTTAACGGCTGAGTAATACTCCATTGTGTACATGTACCAAAGCTTTCTTATCCATTCATCTGCTGATGGACATCTAGGTTGTTTCCATGTCCTGGCTATTATAAACAGTGCTGCGATGAACATTGGGGTACATGTGTCTCTTTCAATTCTGGTTTCCTCGGTGTGTATACCCAGCAGTGGGATTGCTGGGTCATAAGGTAGTTCTATTTGCAATTTTTTAAGGAATCTCCACACTGTTCTCCATAGTGGCTGTACTAGTTTGCATTCCCACCAACAGTGTAGGAGGGTTCCCTTTTCTCCACACCCTCTCCAGCATTTATTGCTTGCAGATTTTTGGATCGCAGCCATTCTGACTGGTGTGAAGTGGTACCTCATTGTGGTTTTGATTTGCATTTCTCTGATAATGAGTGATGTTGAGCATCTTTTCATGTGTTTGTTAGCCATCCGTATGTCTTCTTTGGAGAAATGTCTATTTAGTTCTTTGGCCCATTTTTTGATTGGGTCGTTTATTTTTCTGGAATTGAGCTGCATAAGTTGCTTGTATATTTTTGAGATTAGTTGTTTGTCAGTTGCTTCATTTGCTATTATTTTCTCCCATTCAGAAGGCTGTCTTTTCACCTTGCGTATATTTTCCTTTGTTGTGCAGAAGCTTTTAATTTTAATTAGATCCCATTTGTTTATTTTTGCTTTTATTTCCAGAATTCTGGGAGGTGGATCATAGAGGATCCTGCTGTGATTTATGTCTGAGAGTGTTTTGCCTATATTCTCCTCTAGGAGTTTTATAGTTTCTGGTCTTACATTTAGATCTTTAATCCATTTTGAGTTTATTTTTGTGTGCGGTGTTAGAAAGTGATCTAGTTTCATTCTTTTACAAGTGGTTGACCAGTTTTCCCAGCACCACTTGTTAAAGAGATTGAATTCCTTTTTTAAGATTAAAAAAATTTTTGTTTTACTTATCTATTTTGGCTACACTGGGCGGGGCTTCATTGCCGTGCATGGGCTTTCTCCAGCTGTGGCGAGTGGGGGCTACTCCCCAGTTGCAGGGTTCGGGCTTCTCACTGTGGAGGCTTCTTGCTGAGCACTGGCTCTGGGCATGCAGGCTCGGTAGTTGTGGTGCGTGCACTTTTTAGTTGCCCACGCATGTGGAATCTTCCTGGACTCGGGATCGAACTCATGTTGCCTGCATTGGCAAGTGTATTCTTATCCACTGTACCACCAGAGAAGTCCTTAATTATTCCTTAACTATTACTCATAATACATTTTTGAAATCAGGGCTATTACTGTTAGAGATGGAGAAACGGAAAACAGACACCCAGAAAGGTGATATCATTTATCAAAGATCACATAGCCAGGATTTATTCCCCGGCAGTCTGGCTCCAGAGTCCATAGGGGCACAGACTCGGTGACAAGTCACACTTCGCCTCTGTTTAAAGCAGAAAAGAAAGAGTGGTGAGGAGTCTGGCAAACTAAAAAAAGTGTGTTCCGACTAAAAGTGGCAGCTACTCCTCAGCCCTAGCTGTTTGAAACCCTATAAAAGTCTACGTTTAGTGTTTCTAGATCTTTTGACTTTTTTTTTTTTCTGAAGAGAAGAATCTGAAATTTTAGGGGGAGAATTTCCTGGATTAATGTTGCCAGCAAAATCAAACGTTTTCTTTATTTGGCTGCACCAGGTCTTCACTGCAACCTGTGGGATCTTTAGCTGTGGCTTGTGAACTCCTAGTTGCAGCATGTGGGATCTAGTTCCCTGGTTGGGAATTGAACCTGGGCTCCTGCATTGGGTGCTTGGAGCCTTAACCACCATTGAACCACCAGGAAACTCCCCAAATCGAATTTTTAATGAACATTTGTGTGAACTCTCACCAAGACTCTGCTTGTGGATGACCAGCTAATGACCTTTGATTTAAACCACTCAGGATAGATGATTACTGCTCTAAGGATTTTACCCCCTCCTTTTAAAAATTAATAGGCTTATTTTGTAAGTTCTGTTTCCTTTGGAGAATGCTCTAGTTCTATATTCCTTTGTCGAGAAGATCTCATTTGTAACCAATTCAAATGATTCCTGCTCCATTCCCAACCACCCTGCTCTCTGCGCTCTCTCCTGATAGAGTGTCCCAAGGGCCCTGACATCCTGGTGGTCTTGCTATCCGTGATGGGGGCCATTCTGCTCATCGGCCTTGCGACTCTGCTCATCTGGAAGCTCCTCATCACCATCCATGACCGGAAGGAGTTCGCTAAATTTGAAGAAGAGAGAGCCAGAGCCAAATGGGACACTGTAAGAGGCCGGGCTGGGCATTTTCTTAAGTTGTTGGTTCAAGAGTCTGAAGTGGAAGTAGAAGATGCTTATGTAGGGAAGGCCAGGTTCAGCCAGCACCGTAGTTTCCCAGTTAGCCTTTTTCTGGAAGTTGGGAGATGGACTAACTCTCCTATTGTCATTATGCTTCCTGGAAACCATCTGATTCTTTCTCTATGACATCAGTGAGCACCAGCTGAGCACAGATAGGGCTCAGCTCTGCCCTGGAAGCAGGGAAAAGAAAACTTACTCTCCAAGTGAGTAAGATAAGAAAGACTTGAGAATCCTACATTGAGGACATATAGTAATCCACTAGATACTGATGAAGTCCAAAGCATTCAACAGAAACAGAAACAAATGATAACAGCTAACATTTGCTGTTAGCTGAAGATTTACCATGTACCAGGAACTGTCCTAAATGCTTTTTATGCATTAACTTATTTCCTTCCTGTAACAGCCCTATGTGATAGATAACATTATTATCTCCATTTTATAGATAAAGAAACTGAATATAGAGAAATTAGCAGCTTCCTTGATTATGGGAGGGAACTAGGTTATGATAGGAATTACTTTTTGTATCAGCCTCTTAAAAGAATGCTCCCTGCAGTTTGCCCTGATTGAATTTAATCAAACAAGCTTTTAATTGAGAAACTTTTATATACCTAAGCTTACTCTCCTCTGGCTCATGTTCCACATTTTAACTTTTTCCTGGATTTCCAAGTGAATGACTTCATTGAATATCCGAGGTTAGGTTGAAAGTTTGTTCCCATCTGATGGTGACCTCAGGCCTTTGAACTCAAGGATTGCAAGAAATTGAGATGTTTCTGTTCAGACAGTGTAGAAATCCTGACCCTCTGAGGCACATGAGAATGTGTTGTGTTTCTTGAGGCTACCTACCACTAAGGACTATTAGACCTAATGGGATTTGTCACTTTGTTTTAGAAAATAGTTTGGGAACCCTAGTGAGGGTCTCTTTCCTGATGTGACAGTTTGTGGGCAAGGCTTGAGGGATAAGATGAGAACAGATTAAGAATCCTTTGAGCAAAATGGACCTCTGTATTCCAATCATCACCTGCTACATCTATCTTCTCTGCCTGCACCCCCTATCACAGTCACAACAAAGAAAAAAGGGGGGGCAAAAGGGAGAAAGAGAGTTCAGAAGAGAAGGAGGAAATAGATATTGGCTAAAAGCTAATCTTGAAGGGTTTGGGGATACCCAAGAGTGATGGGCTGAATTTAACCCCTCAGGAATGGTGGAAGGATGGCATGCCATTTTCTCTCTCCTCTTATTTCCTACCCATTCCCTCTGTAAGAGCAAATGTATGAGTATTACAAGCATCACATTATTCATCGATGGTATATCAGAGAAGAGTGTTGTGGGTAAACTTCTCAGATAACAAGTAAACCCCCAGGATAGACAAGAATTGAGGAATTTGCTGTAAGACACGTTTCTGTTCTCTCTGCAGGCCAACAACCCACTGTATAAAGAGGCCACGTCCACCTTCACCAACATCACCTACCGGGGCACTTAACGAGCAGTCATCCCAGGATCGCTGTTGGACTGTCCCAGGATTGTGGACGTCTCTGCTCTCGTGTTTACAGGGGGCAATAACTGTGGGGTGGGATTGAGGGCTTGGAGTGGGGTGGGTTGGAAGAAGGTGGGTCTGTGTGTGTGTGTGTGTGAGTGTGATACGTGTAGGGGAGTATATAATTTAAAACCTGTGTCCCAAATGGGCGAAGCTCCTCAGTCTTTGTCCTCAGAAGGCCTCCTTCCTTCAGGGAGTTTTCCTGCTTAACCTGAGGGTGACCTATTGCTGAGCAGGTGTTCTTTATTACCTCAGTGGGAAGCCAACTTTCCTTCTCAGGACAGTCTCTTGAAGAGGAGGGCAGGGCCGAGGACTCTCGTTCCAGAGAGAGGGACCTTGGTTTGTCCTGTCTTTCTGTTTCTCGGGCCTGACTCTCAGCAGCTCTGGTGGGAGCTGCCGGGTTTTGAGGCCTTGTGTCATTTGAGCCTCCGTCTCCTGTCCCTTCCCTCAGGCTGAGGGAGACATTAGGGGAAAGCTGAACCATCAGGCCTGCCTGTCTTTGCTGTCTAGTCTTTGATCTATTGGGAAAAAGGCTGGTGGTGGGGGGCGGGGACGTGCATGACCTGGCGTTAAGGTGCCTGGGCTCCCCCGTTCATGTTCATAACCCTTCAGATTTGCCTTATTGGCAGCTCCACCCTAGAGGTTCCTTTAGAAGTTGTGTGTCACCCTTAGCCAGCATCACCACTTTGACTCCCATCCCATCTTTTCACTGCTATAGACATTTGCTAGGTACTGGGAGGGGCTTCCCAGATGGCTCAGTGGGCAAGGAATCCACCTGCAGCGCAGGAGATGCAAAAGGCATGGGTTTGATCCCTGGGTCAGGAAGAACCCTTGGAGGAGGGTATGGCAATCCACTCCAGTATTCGTGCCTGGAGAATCCCATGGACAGAGGATCCTGGCACCCTACAGTTCACAGGGTCATGGGGTCAGACACAACTGAAGTGATGAAGCATGCATGCTCACACATATACTGGGAATTTCTCTCATGACCAAAGGCTCTTCCTTCCAGAGAGAGTGCTATGGTTAGAGTCGGAGGTCTGACCTCACCCTTCAGGCCCTCTGTCCCATGTTCCAGGCACCTCCACACACCCGATTCTGTGCTTCTACATGCTACACCCACCCATGGGGCTGACTGCATGGATCTACCTCTTGGGTGTCTTGTGAAGGAATCATTCCCATGGGACTGAGTCTGCTGGGCATAAGTGCCAGGGTGGAAGGATGGGCCAAGTGTACCGGCATGTATGTGCCATCCTCCTCTGGGCTGGGCAACCTCATTTGAATTCAGTCTTTAATTTGAGAGGCCACAAGTGGAATTGTGTTTTTCTCATTGGGACACCTGAAATCAGGATGAGGCTTGCTGAATCTAAAGGAGCATATATATAAACACACTTGCATTATATTTGTAATTTTATTTGATGATGAGGAAGAAAATGATGAAAAGCCATACCGACTTGAGCTGGGTGCTGACACTCCGACTTGGCATCATTCATAAGAAGTCACTACCCCGTTGCCGGGTCTGTAACGGCTCTCTCATTCTGGGAGCCTGCAGGGTTAGACACATGGATATGCTGGGCCTCTCCCAAGGAGGAGGAGGAAAACGGGCTGTGCTTTTATTTTTTTTCCCTAGCAAAAGCAGTTTCTCCATTGGTGTTTACATTTGTTCAACATTAACCACCACCACCATTCCCAAAGAAAAAGGGAAGGGCCTATAAAAAACAGGGGTCTGATGATCAGAAAATCTAGGTCCTGACCTCAGTGTTACAGGTAAGGAGCTTTAACCTTAATTAAGGCAAGTCTTCTCCCTGGGGCTCAGTTTTCTAGTTTGAAAAATGATGAATTTGGCCTAGCCAATCTAGGAAGTCTCTGTCAGTATCCACATTCCATAATGCTGGGACTTACTGTGGCATTAAATAGGCAGTCAAGATTCTGTGGAATGTTGATAGTGTTTGTTTTTTCACTTGGGAGATCTGGCTCTGGCAAGAGCAGGTGGCATCCTATATCACCTTTCTCAATGAAAAAAGCCTCATTCTACCTTCTCTGCGAACACCCTTTTCCAACTTTTGTTAGCATCTCCTGATATAGCACTTAAGCTCCACTTAGTTATTATTTCTTTGTTCACTTTGCACATGGTTTAATCCATGTATTGGGGAAGAGGAATCCATAAGAACTAGCTGAAATGTGTGTTCTGTATCCATGTGTTAACACTGAGAATAAACCTTGGGATTAGGAATGGGGCAGATATCTGAGCCCGGTGTCACTGATGGATTACTCCTTCCCGTAGGGAATGGTAATGTTGTAGAGGGATAAATGGGAAGAGATGATTATAAATACAGGAAGTTTAGAATCTAACTGTTGGCTCCTGAGAAAAGACTCCATTGAAGTAGCAGTCATTTTCTTTAAATAAGATGGTTTATATTAAGAAACGGTACCAAAGGAGGAGAAAACTGTATCCTAAGGAGGAAAAAATTAGTAGGAATCTTTCTGAGCTTCTGGAATGAGGCTTACAGGCTTTGAAGATAGTACATTTGTATGTGGGGAGAAACCATAGCTGTGTTCATGAGCTAGCAAATAGCAGTCAGTTTTGACATCATGTAGGGGGAAAATGAGGTTGCACAGAGTCGGACACAACTGAAGTGACTTAGCAGCAGCAGCAGCAGCAGGGTGAACCCCTAAATAGTATTTTAGCATCAGAAAACACAGCCCAAAGAAGTTATTTGTTCTGAGCTCTTTTGGAGATATTTTACGTTCAGTCTCCGGGTCTGTGGACAAAAATGGGAAACTTTGAACATCCTTGATAAGTTGTCACCTAAGGAGTCAAGTTCTTTACCTCTCAGATATTCCTAGACCATCCATGATTTCAAGATATTTCTCTTTGTTAAGTATTCCTGGTTGACCTAAATGCCTTCCTGACTTCCTAACCACCTCCTCTGTTTGAGTTGTGCAACAGTGAATTAAATGTGCTTTCCAAAAAGAATTGGCCCAAGGCTCCTCAGCGCTTCCTGTGCTGTTTTTCCTGTTTCCTTTGGGTGAATAAAGTGACATTGCCTCACAAATGATTATTTTAGAGCAAACATGTTTCCAAATGTAACAGAATGATGATGACTCCAGGAACTGAAGTTAGGGTTAGTTTCCAAATCTAGAGCTTTTGTTTAGACTTGAATCACATTTTCAAAATGAGTAGGTTTTTACTGGTCTAAGAGTTTTTTCGTTTTGGGGTTTTTTGGGGGGAGGATTTTTTTTAAATTGGGGATTTCTTAGAACCTTGTATAACTTCAACAGAAGGGACTGTCAATTTAGTCTAGGTTTTGTTTGCTGGAGGCATAAATTAGTAAACTAAAGGCTTAATGGCAAGTTATTTACAGGACCATGTAAATGCCTGGTGAGCTGCCACCTATGGCGTCACACAGAGTCGGACACAACTGACATGACTTAGCAGCAGCAGCAGCAGTAAATGTCCAACTTTAGGACAATGGGTTTCAAAGTGTCGGCCCTAGGACTAGAGGAGGTAATCCCTCTGGTGATTCTGTTGCATGGTCAGGTTTGAGAACTACTGATTTAAGGAATCACATACTTACCCTTTCTGGCTTAGAAAGAAATTTACAATAAGTAAGCTCTGCTGCTAAAAGATTAAGAACATACCTTGGCTGATAGATTAAGAAAACCAAGATGTACTCACAGAAAACGAAAGTCTATTTTCAATCCATTTTCCAAGTTAAATAGTCACAGGCTTGTTGGATTCACTCACAGCCACAAATTCCCATGAAAAACTAAAAGAAGTAATAGAATCTCAGAGGGAAAAACAGCTAACAGAATACCTGGCAGGCATCAAAGAAAACCTTTCCTGTATCAAGCTGAAACAAGAAAATACTCTTAGACATACCTATGGCTGATTCATGTTGATGTATGGCAGAAACAAACACAGTATGGTAAAGTAATTATCCCTCAATTAAAAATAAGTAAATTTAAAAATAGAATAATCTTACAGCATTTGTTTATAGGAGATAGGATCAAAATCTTAAATATTAATATTATCATACTATAGGATGTCAGAATAAGACTTTAGAACTTGTAACTTTACTTTTTGCTATTTAAAATTTATTGATCACTGACAGTGTGGCATTGAAATACTTTATAGAACACTTATAATCCTTGCCTTTGAGTTTTACATTCCCTACTTGAAAAAAGCACAGTACAGTACATGACATTATTAAAAGATTATGTGAGCTCAGACTGAGTCCTTTTATGGTGAAATTTGGTAAGATTCACTGTGTTTTATTTATGTCATGCTAACTGATGACTAAGTGTCTGGATGAAAATGGAGGACTTTATGTGAAAATGAACTGGGTAGCAATATGTCAAATCATATCTAAAAGCCTTGAACTCTGTAGCCTGAATTATTTGATAATAGCCATCTAATGACCACTGGGACCAATCACAAGCAGATTGTCTTGGAATTACAATACCCTCATTTTTCACAATGATGTAAGGAAACAATATGCTTTGCAATAAGCCATTTAATACTTGAAACTAATTTCTCTTTGGTTTTGTAATGTATTTCTGGATATATGTTTCCCTAATTTGTTTTATTTTGACTAATACGCACAAGGAGGCAGTTTTAAATGTTTTGATTGGGGTTGACCATATTGTTAAATAAAAACTTAAAAATCCACTACAGTGGGTATCCAAGAATGGATTGTATGTGAAAGGAAAATTATAGATCAGGAACATGATGGTGTTCCTTGCAGTTCCTAATGTCATAGTGATGTCTCCAGCCTCTTAGAGAAAATATTTTTTGTTAGCGCTATATTTTCTGACAATACACCAAGGAATGAAGAATATAAATATTGGGTTGACCAAAATGTTCATTCGGCTTTTTCCATAACATCTTATGGAAAAATCCAAACAAACTTTTTAGCCAACCCAATGTCTAGAGAGCAACATTTAGGAGATTTAAGAGCCCTTAGGCAAAACCACCATTGTAAATTATTCTCTAGCAGTATCCCTGAGAAGAACTTTGAAAGGAAAAAGTTTTACAATTCACTGTGATTTACCCAATATATCAGTTGGATTTTCTTATGACTCACACCATTGGCATGATTCTTTAGAGAGGTCAGAGTGATGCCTGTATAAATATCATTTGTTGGCTGATGGAAATAGTTTGTTAAGTAATAGGAAAAATGTTGACGGATATATGCTAGACTTTACTTTTCCTGACCCTTATAATCATCCATTGTGACAGAGATTGCTACTTGTGGCCGTTATCTGTTATCACCATTCTCACATTGTATTAGATTCTTAATTTTTAGTCAGACACATGGTTGCTCACAATAAATACAGCTGGGTGTGCAGTGGTCATCTCTTTGGCAGTGAAATGTTAATGAAGGGTGTACACACAACTTTCAGCAAGTGCTATTTAAGGGAGGGAGCGTGTCTTTCTTCTCTTCCTTCTTCCTACAGGCTGATATGTAGAGATGATAGCCAGACTCTAAGCAGACATCATGAACCAAGATGTGACCTAGGGATTATATTAGTTATCTATTGTTGCATAACAAATAACCGCATGATTTTAGCAGCGTAAAACAACAAACATGTTAAAGTTTCTGTGTTCAGGAATTCAAGAACGGCTTAGCTAGGTGGTTCTTGCTCAGTCTCTCTTGAGGTTGTAGTCAAGCTGTTGGCCAGAGCTACAGTCAGTCAACTGAAGACTCAAAGGGGCTGCAGGATCCATTTCCAAGATGGCTTATTCACATGGCTGTTGGCAGGAGGCATCGGTTCCATACTGGCTATTGACAATAGGACATTTCCATAGGACTGCTTGAGGGTTCACAAGACATGCCATATGGCTTCTTCGCAAGTGAGTAATCCAAGAGAAAGCATGGAGAAAGCTGCAGTGTCTTTTATTACCCTCTCTTTGTAAATGTCACATAATCACTTCTGTCATACTCTTCATTATAAATAGCTTACTAAATCTAGCCCACGTTCAAGGGGAGGGAAGTAGATGCCACTTCTTTATTTACTTATGTGGCTGCATTGGGTCTTATTTGCAGTGTGTGGCATCCTTGCTGTGTGATGTGGGATCTTTTGTACATGAACTCCAGGTGGTGCTGGTGGTAAAGAACCTGCCCGCTAGTGCTGGAGACATTCTTGGGTTGGGAAGGCTTGATCCCTGGGTTGGGAAGATCCCTGGAAGAGGGCATGGCAGCCCACTGCAGTATTCTTGCCTGGAGAATCCCCATGGACAGAGGAGCCTGGTGGGCTACAGTCCATAGGGTCACAAAGAGTCAGACATGACTGAAGCGACTTAGCACACACATGTACTCTCTAGTGTCAGTGGCAAGCTTAGTTGCTCTGTGGCATGTGGAATTTAGCTTCCCAAAGTCCCTAGATGCCACTTCTTGAACAGAAGAGTATTGTGGTAGACAAAACCATTGCCTATGACCACTCCTACCCCCCAGCCAAAAATATCCTTATCTTAATTTCCAGAACCAGTGAATATGCTACTTTTCATACGATAAACTTTTAAGGTTCTGGCAGGTGGGTGCAGAGACCTACTTGTCTTGCAGCCACCAAGATAAGTCTTCTTGTATGTAAATTCCCTTGCTTATTAAACTTTCCATCTACCAAGGTGGAGTGGTCTGCCTCTTTCTTTGGTCTCTCCCTACCCTTCATGTAAGAGAGCTGGTTTCAGATTTCACCTGGGACGCTCTCAAGGTTGCAAACTAACAAGCATCAGCTCAAGTCCAGAGTCTTAGCCTTTAAATACGTCCAGGGGCAGATAGGCTTCTTGGGTGAATTCCTCATATACTTGAGTACAATACTTCTCAGTCTGAAGTCCTGTGAACTAAAGAAAAAAAGCTATATGCTTCCTTCATACAACAACCGATGTAAAATGGTGGGACAGGTGGGATAACTGCTAGTCACTCCTGTTCCAACAGGCAGAAAAGAGGAGATGCACAGATGTTCATAGCAATTGTGAAATTCATTCAGGTACAGGTCTGCAGATCCACCTTCAAGGCCTCAGAACAATTCTCCATGGCTCGATGTTTTACCCTCTAGGCTGTCAGTTGTTACTGTTCAGTTGCTCAGTCGTGTCTGACTCTTTCCAAGCCCATGAACTGCAGCTCGCCAGGCTTCCCTGTCCTTCACTATCTCCTGGCATTTGCTCAAACTCACGTTCATTGAGTCGATGATACCATCCAACCATCTCATCCTTTGTTTCCCCCTTCTCCTTCTGGCCTCAGTCTTTCCCAGCATCATGGTCTTTTTCAATGAGTTGACTCCTTGAATCAGGTGGTCAAAGTCCTGGAGCTTTAGTTTCAGCATCAGCCCTTCCAGTGAATATTCAGGGTTGATTTCCTTTCGGATTGACTGGTTTGATCTCCTTGCTGTCCAAGGGACTCTCAAGAGTCTTCCCCAGCACCATAGTTCGAAAGCATCAATTCTTGGGTACTCAGCCTTCTTTATGGTGCAACTCTCACATCTGTACATGACTACTGGAAAACCATAGCTTTGACTATATATATGAACCTTG
The DNA here is from genome assembly GCF_032405125.1 of Capricornis sumatraensis. Lineage (NCBI taxonomy): Eukaryota > Metazoa > Chordata > Mammalia > Artiodactyla > Bovidae > Capricornis > Capricornis sumatraensis. The sequence goes on from NC_091076.1 coordinate 96,506,951, forward strand.
TCAACAAAGTAATCTCTGCTTTTTAATATGCTGTCTAGGTTGGTCATAGCTTTTCTTCCAAGGAGCAAGTGTCTTTTAATTTCTGGCTGCAGTCACCATCCACAGTGATTTTTGTCTTGCTTCAGTTCAGTTCAGTTCAGTCCCTCAGTCGTGTCCAACTCTGCGACCCCATGAATCGCAGCACGCCAGGCCTCCCTGTCCATCACCAACTCCCGGAGTTCACTCAGACTCACGTCCATCGAGTCAGTGATGCCATCCAGCCATCTCATCCTTGGTCGTCCCCTTCTCCTCCTGCCCCCAATCCCTCCCAGCATCAGAGTCTTTTCCAATGAGTCAGCTCTTTGCATGAGGTGGCCAAAGTACTGGAGTTTCAGTCTTGCTTCAGTTCAGTTCAGTCGCTCAGTCGTGTCCGACTCGCTTAGTCAACTATTCAGTTTTTTGTTACTGGCAAAGGAATCTAATCCTAACTAATATATACTTGGTGCTATTTGAGGTCTATGAAAGTGACTAATACAGTATCTAACTAGCTCTTCAATAGATTCAATGCTAAAAAACCTACACGTGTTCAAGATTTTTAAAATATTCACAGTCTGTTGATCAGCATACAGATGGAAGCCATTGCAATTCTTACAAATTAGAAATTGAATCTTTATGAATAAGTGGAAAATGGGATTAGTCACTAGGGAATGGAGAGTTTACAAAAATAAAAAACCATGGTCTCAGCACTCAGATTACCTATAGACTATTTAGAGAGATAAACTGTATACACTTTAAAAGTACTAAAGAATAATATTCCATTGTGTATATATATGTATATCACATAATCTTTATCCATTCCTCTGCTGCTGGCCATTTAGGTTGCTTCCATGTCCTGGCTATTGTAACTAGTGTTACAATGGACACTGGGGTGTATGCATCTTTTGAAATTATGGTGTTCTCTGGGTATATGCCCAAGAGTGGGACTGCTGGGACATATGGCAGTTTAAACCATAAAATGGAATAAAATTATGCCATTTGCAGAGATATGGATGGACCTAGTGATTGTCAGAGCAAAGTAAGTCAGAAAAACAAATATATATTAATGCATATATGTGAAAATGAGAAAAATGGTACAAATGAACCTATCGACAAGGCATAGAGACACAGACGCAGAGGAAAAAAACGTATGGACACCAAGGGGAAAAAGGGAGGGTGGGATGAATTGGGAGGTTGGAATTGACATACATACACCACTATTTATAAAACATAACTAATGAGAAGCTACTGTATAGCACAGGCAACTCTACTCAATGCTTTTGTTACCTAAATGGGACAAAAATCCAAAAATGTGGGGATACATGTATACATACTGTTGACTCATTTTGCTGTCCAGCAGAAAATAACAACACTGTAAAGAAACTATACTCCAATAAAATTTTTTAAAAAGAAGTACTAAAGAATGCCTACAGAGCAGAGTTTAAGACATAAATGAGCATAGCAGTATCACTGAAGGAATTGATTATGGTAACATACTGACTACTACATACATTTTTGAATTATGATCCTGGGAAAACTGAGGCTTAGACACCATGGGTAATTTGCCCCACTGCATACAGTAAATAAGTAAGACTTGAATTTGAACAGATCTGTCTCTAAAGCCCATGATGTTCACCACATGTAAATAATGGAAAGCTCAGGTTGGATCAATGTGAACAATTTTACCTATGTTTGTAAAGAAAGATACTTTAAATTGTAGGGTTTTTGGGTTTTTAAAAACACCCTTTGCTTGAAGGCATTTACAACTATAGTTTAACAAAACTTAAAAATGATTAACTTCATCCAATTGGATTTACACAACGTTTTAGGGACTAACTGAGGAAAGCCAGGAACAGAGAACAAACGCTGCTTTGCCTTATTTCTTTCACCAATTATCTGCACCCTGCATAAACAGTTGATTTTCGTAGAAAAACAAAGTATCTCTTCCAAAAGCAGGGTTAGTCCTTTTAAGGGCAGACTGGAACAAACTTCAGTAAGGTTGTGGGACAACAGCTTCGAGCCACTGTCCTCTAATAAGTAGGAGAAGCAAAGTTGGATGGAACATTTTAGCAGAAAGGGAGGGCCGGAGGTATTCAAAGCATGGATAGAAGACAACATTGAAATGGGACCAGATGGGGTGGGACAGCACATCAGAGAATGAACGGAACTGCCAGAAGAGCAGAGAGCCTGCAGGATGGAGGGAGAAATTCAGGCTCTTGGTGTGCAGAGATGAGCCCCGCCACTCTTGTCCAGGCCGCCGAGCCCTGTCCGGGTGAGGTCACAGGCCCTTATGAAGGTCACAGGCCCTTGTGAGGTGGGGCAGACGGGTGTGGCCGTAGCGCTGTCCTGTCCGCGCTAAGGCGGCGGCGATCAGCCGCTCCTTTGAGCCCCGGAGCCCCTGCAAAGTGGCGGCGGCAGCAGCAGCCGAGGGTAGCCTGGGTCCCGCGATTGCTCAGCGCAGGCGGCTCAGTGAGCGGAGATTCGAGCGCTGTCAGGTGACCCAGGGGCGGGGCCTCGCTGCAAGGGGGCTCGGGAAGGGAGGCGGAGCTAGAGCGTCGTGCTGAGCTAGGGCTGAGGGGCGGAGGGGGTTGCGTGCGGATGGGGAGACGGCTGAGGGAACGAGGGACAGATTGGGGAGCCATAGGGGGTGATGGTGGGACCTTCAGGGGACAGAGGTGGGGAGAGGAGACCTGCTGAGGCGATGGGAAGGAAGGGCCTCTGAGGCTGAGGGAGAGAAGAGTATCACCTGGTGTGAGGGACAAAGTAGAACAGTTCCAGAGTTGGGCGAAAGTTCCAGAAAGGGCAGTGACGGACGAGCCGGACAGTCAAGTTGCAGAGTGAGGGGTGACTGGATCGGAGCCGGCGGCCCCTCAGCAATGGTGGTGGTTCTGGAAGGGTGGCAGTCACTGTGGTGGGGGACTTTAATGCTTCTTCGCAGACCTTTTGGCTTCCGTTGGAGCACTTGTTTCCGTCTTGCGGGATGATTTTCTTGTCTACTCGTTTGCTTACTTTATCCCTGCTGCTGCTAAGTTGCTTCAGTCGCGTCCGACTCTGTGCGATCCCATAGACGGCATCCTAGAGAAGTAAACTTCGCAAGAGCAGGGCCTGTTAGAATCCTCTACAGCGCTGGGTTCTGCATGAAGCGGATTTTCACTTAATGTTTGTTATAAACAAAGGCAGCTAGTGGGGGAGGTGTTGATACAAGTTTCATGTTAGTAGCAGTAGATGCAGTGACGCGGTTGTAAGATTGTAGTTAATGGACGTGTGCCGTCAACAAAACGGAAAGAGTGAGCGAGTGAGTGAGGCGTCTTGGGGCGGTGTGAAAGGAAAGAGTGGAAGGTACTCTGTGAGGGGTTGACATCCTTAGAAGCAGCCAGTTACTGTGTGAAGGTGGTGATAATTCACCAAGCGAGAAGGTGCAACGCTGAAAGCCCAATGTCAACCTAAAGGCACGAAACAAAATTAAGCCTTGTTTTGGACTTTCGGAGTCAGAATCTGTTTGTTTTCTGCCTCAGCTCTGCTTCTTGGTTTACTGAGAAGCAATGGAATTTTGTATATTATCCCTGGACTTTGGTTTCCCGGGTGGCTCAGTGGCAAAGAACCTGCCTGGCGATGCAAGAAATGTGGGTTAGATATCTGGGTGGGCAAGAGGCCCTAGCTCACAAAAGAGTTGGACACCACAGAGTGGCTAAATAACAACACAATATTCCTGAACTTGCGAGTCAGAGATCTGAAGTTTGCTAGTATGTATTTTCTTCTGTACTTTGTGTGGGCAAATCAATCTCTGTGTGTTAGTTTCATCATGTGTAATTAATAATTAAGGGGTTAGACTGGAAAGGTTTGTTCATTCTAGCAGTGTTATGGATTCTGTGATTTCATGTAACATTACCTACCCCCAAGCCCTTAGTCATATGTGTTTCCCCCCTCCCCATTTCCATTAAAATATTTATTTAATTGACAATAGTTTACAGAAGTAAGAGCAGTTTTTCTTTAATACAGACAGGTATATTTATCTATTTATATTTCTCTTTTTACAAAGTTGAAGCATATCAAATTGTTTTCCCTAAAACTGTAGTGCAAAAAGGAATACTAGGAAACAAATAAATACTGAAATATGTTCATCATTAAGTTATAACCAAGGGCCTTCTGAATCTCAGCAAGGTATATGATTTGGAGAAAGAACATGAGATATGGAGCCAGGAGACCTGGCCTGCACTGTTTACTTGCTTTGTGTCATAGGCTTATTTCTTAGTAACTCTGAATCTCAGTTCTCCACCTTGAAAACAGGAATGATATTAATTAGTGTTTTCATTTTCTTAGCACACATACCCAGCAGTGGAATTGCTGGATTGTGTTATATTTTTATGTGGGGAACTTCATATTGTTTTCCATAGTGGCTGTACCAGTTTACAATCCCAGGAACAGTGTACTTGGGTACCCTTTTCTCCACATGCTCACCAACATTTGTTATTTGTTAACTTTGATGATAGTCATTCTGACAGGTATGAGGTGACTGGGCTATAATCACTTTTTCCACTCTCCTAAATTACTATTTTATAATAATGCCACTCTCCGCAAAACTCCAGCTCACCGCCTCATCTTCATTCTCTGTTGATTACCTTGCTTGCTTTTTCGCTAAGAAGACCAAAACAATCAGAGATGATTTCCACAAGCTCCCATTACCAGATCTACTCACCTATTCTACATGCAATTATGCTCAATTACTCTGCGTTGTCTCTTACTTTTATGAATATGTTCTTAGCTAAGGCCAAATCCTCCCTTATGTCCTAAATCCTGTTTCTTTTCTTCTACTTGAGAATATTGTTCCAGTAATTACCCCCTCCTATATGATCAGTTTTTGCTTCTCTGCTAGTTTATTTCCATCAGCATATGAATATGCCTTTATTTTTCCCCATCTTAAAACCTCATAGCCGTGCTTACCTCTCAGCTGCTACCTCATTTCTCTTTCCCTTTATAGAATAACTCCTAGACTTGTTTCATATTTCTGTCCACCATTCTCTCTTCAACTCACTCATTTCCTTTATCATAACACCCAGATGGCTCCTCTTAGGGTAGTTGGTGTCCTCTCTGTTGCAGGATCTAGTGAATCATTTAGTACTCATCTTACTTGACTTAGTAGCAACATTTGTCACAGCTGATTACTCATTCTTTTGGACTACTTTTTTCACTTGGCTTTCAGGAACCCAAGACCCACCGAATTTTCTTACTTGTAGAATCCAGAGTGATCCTTTCAGAAAGGACTTTAGGTCATGCTATTTCCCTGCTCAAAATTCTCCTACGGCTTCCTGTCTTCTCAGAGTACAGGCCAAAATTCCTGCTATACTCCAGGAGCCCTTCATGATCTGCCTCCCTTCCTTCACCACTCTGATCCCCTCTCCCTCCTTTCTTTCCCTTTTGCAGTGTTTCAGCCTCATGGGTCTTCCTACCATTTCAGAACATTCATACTCCTTCTGGCTTTGGAGCCTTTGTAGTTACTTTTTTCTCTGACTGAAATGCACTTCCCTAAGTTACGCATTGGCTCCCCACTTTTACTCCTTCAGGTGTATACTCTTTAAGTCTCCTGCTCAGTAAGGTCTTCTTTGGCTATCACGTCTACTCTTTGTATCTCTTTCCCAACACTGTATTTAATATTCCTTTCACTGTTTTACATTTTCCCCCTTAGTACTTGTCACAGATATTATGCTATATATTTTATTTATTTATTTTATTGTTTCTCTCCCTGGTTAGAATGTAAGCTCCATGAGGGCAGTTTTTGTTTTTCTGTTTTCTTCACTGCTTTATCCTTAGAGCCTGGAAGAAAGCCTTGCACATAGAAAGTGTGCAATGTATATGTGCTGAATTTATGGATGGAGGGATGGAATGGATTGGAGAAAAGGGATACAACTTTTTAAATTTTTCTTGGTTTGCCCTTGCAAGTTCACATATCTGTCATAAGATTCAAAGAGTTGAGAAACAATTGTGTTGTCACAGTTATGGGGAAGAGACTTCCTGTGCTATCTTTTCTCTTAGCTTGGAGAGTTATGTGGTATCCAGTTTGTTTATACAGCAGCTTGAGACCTGCTAACTTTTTGTTAATGTGATCAATAATTATGAAACAGTTCTTCCTTTCAAAGTTTATTTGTCAGGCTTACTCTGCTTAATTAAGTACTTTGATGACCTAAGAGTTCTTGGTATGTAAGCTCAGAAGGGACTGAATTCCTTCCTTGCTCCCTCTCTCCCTCCCTTCCTACCTCCCTCCTTCCATCCCTCCCTTCTTTCACTCTTTCTTTCCTCCTTCCTCCCCTCCCTCTCTTCTTTGCTTCTCTCCTCCCCTCCCTTCTTTCCTACCACCCTTTTTTCTTTCCTTCTTTTGCAGTGCCTTTATAGCACTGTGCTTGGTTATGTGAGAAATAATTCAAAGAATGATGAGATACCAGCCCATTCTTTAGAAGACTTTAATTGGTGTAAGAGTTATACATATGATGATTAAATAAAAATACAAGGCAAATGATTAATGCAAGTTGAATGAAAATGATAAGAATACTGAAGACAGTAAGTGCTATGCTAAGAAGTTTAAAAGTGAAGATTAAACTGGTTAGAGAAGTTTTAGAAGAGGTTACGTAGAGTGGTTTGTGGGGAGACCTATAAAACCTCTAATGTCTTCTGAGATGCATATTTTTAATATGGTTTCATTTTATTTTTAACACATTTTGAATTCCAGGAATTTTGGACATACCACATTCAACACTAATTATAATTACATATTATAGAAATATTTAAAAATACTGTCTATTAGAATATTAATACAGTTAAACTTTACAATATGAAAAAGACACTAATAATTGCAACTAACAATGTAATGTAGCTAGCAATGTAATAAACCGTGACTCAGATATGAGTATTGGTTTGGTAGCTCAGACAGTAAAGAACCTGCCTGCAATGCAAGAGACCTGGGCTCAAACCCTGGGTCGGGAAGATCCCCTGGAGAAGTGAATGGCTACCCACTCAAGTATTCTTGTTTGCAGAATTCCATGGACAGAGGAGCCTGGTGGGTTACAGTTCATGGGGTCACGAAGAGTCGGGCATGACTGAGCTACTAATGCACTTGGATCAGATATGATTAAAATATATTGTGAAAAATTTGGGAAATTTATAAAGTTGGTTATCACATTTACATAGTGTGGAACTGGATAAAACATTTTTTGTTTGCAACAGTATTGTTTTGAGAGTCAGTGTTGTGTGATGCTGAAGACCTCAGGCTGTAGGGTGCCTGAATTCAAAATCTGATACTACTATTTGTTGGCTGTGGAGTCTTGGGCAATTTGATCTAAGTTTTTATTTTCCTCATCTGTAAAACAGAGATAATGGTAATTCCTTGAAAGCTAATTGTGAGGAATAAATGAAATAATGCAGGTTGAAGTGTTTATCATAATGTTTAATAGACAGTAAATATTAAATAATGTTAGCAATTACTACTTATGTTAGTTCTACTTAACTGGGTTTGTTTGAATAAATAAATATTATTGAATTTTCTGCTTTTCATGCCATTCAAATTTGGATTTCTCTACTCCTGCTTGTACCACAAAGTTAAGGGACTGGATGATCTCCTGTGATTTATGATATATTAACTGCTTTTTCTAGCTTTTGTATATGTATCTGAGTTAGGAAATGTGTATTAGGTTTTGTGCTATAAGTGAATATTACATTAGAATAATAGCTTCAGGTAGTTTAATTACTTACATCTCCTAAACAAGGATATGATTTTTTATTTTTCTTTTTTTGGCAGGAAATCATTTTGTGCTATTGTTCATTCATACTTGTTCATCGAGTCTTCAAGGGCAGAATTTACCTCTAAACAGAAAGATGGAAACTAAAGGTCATTTATTTTGCCAGGTATTTTTAAAAACAGTCTGTAAAGATTCCTTCTTTTTCTTCCTGAAAAATTTGTTTACATTACTTCACATCTATAATCAGTAAGCAGATTCATAGCAACATAGTCACACGATCTTGCTTAAAAACTGAAGTGACTTTTGAACTGTTTTAGTGGAAATATATTGAACTCTCATCCTAGTAACCCATGTAGTGTCAAGAGATCTGTAATGTATGATAAAACTTATTTGGGCGGGGAGGGACAGACACAATTTTTCTGGAGACCGAAGGATTTAAACCTACGTGAGAGATTGTAAACAATGTAATTAATAACATGGCAGTCTAACCGAAAGCTAAAAGATAATTTAGAACATGGGGCTTTGCTGGTGGCTCAGTGGTAAAGAATCTGCCTGCTAAAGCAGGAGATGCAGATTTGACCCCTGGGTGGGGGAGATCCCCTGGAGCAGGAAATTGCAACCCATTCTTGCCTGGAAGATTCCACAGGCAGAGGAGCCTGGTGGGCTACAGTCCACGGAGTCGCAAAAGAGTCAAATATGACTTAGCCACTAAACAACAACAACAATTTAAAGGATACCAAGTGTCTCTAGTCTTCTTATCTGTGATTCAGGGGATATGCTTATCTATTGGCCAGTATCATGTCAATAAAAAACCAAATCTGGGCTTATTATTGAGAGACTTTGTTCAAAAGGATTATTGTAAGGGAGGAAAGAGACTACTGAAATAGGAGGAGGGGGGACTAACTGAAATAGGGACCACAAGATCTGCAAGCATCTCAAGGACTAGGCAAAACATTTTCTTTTTAAGTTTTATTTTATTATTTAAAATTTTTATTGTGTATTGGAGTATAGTTGATTGATGTTCTGTTAGTTTAAGGTGTACAACAAAGTGATTAAAAGAATGTTCTTTTATTGAGAGTGTGAACAAGGTAGGGTGCTAGAATCAGGTTTGATACCTGGGTGGGGAAGGGGATCCCTGGAGAAGGAAATGGCAGCCTTCTCCAGTATTCTTGCCTGGAAAATTACATGGACAGAGGAACCTGGCAGGCTGTAGTCCATGGAGTCACAAACAGTTGGACACTACTGAGTGAGCATGAAGAAGGCTAGGAAGAATTGGTTATGGGGAAATGGGATGATAGAGTAGCATGATCAGATAAAGAGATTAGAGAAAGAGGCCAGCCTGTTCTCTAGAGGGACTGCCTGCTCACTGGCTCAGGGTGGTGGTGGTGGTGTTCATTCGTTCAGTTGTATCCAACTCTTTGCGACCCCGTGGACTGCAGCATGCCAGGCTTCCCTGTCCTTCACCATCTCCTAGAGCTTGTTCAGCCTCATGTCCATTGAGTCAGTGATACCATCCAACCATCTCATTCTCTGTCGAGATGCTTCAGGGTGAGGGTAGGCCAAAGTTCAGGGGCTTGGAGGAAGGAGAGAAGCTTAACCAAACCTTGCTTATTAAGTGTTTTGTCCTGATAAATTGGTGGGGATGAGACAGTTCAGCTATTCATTTGTGAGGCAAAGAAAGGAAATTTTGAAGATGTTTGGCCTTGTCATAGGTAAATGGGGGGTAAATGAGAGGTATGTAGTAAGTCTTATCTAAATCATTTGAGGAATGGTGGTTCTTTGCAGCCAGCTGTTATCCAGAACACAAAGGAGTGAGGAAATTCTTTTAAATTTCACTGTTTTTTCAGAAACACAAGGCTCAGGTGAAATTTAACATTGTCACTTGAGTCTTAATCTTTTAAATTTATTATCTTAGTGGATCTGGTGTCACCATATAATATAGGTACATATTACATGTACCTATACAGTAATCCAAAATATAATTTCAGAACTATTTGCTAATTACTGAAGGCTGGATATGTCTAGACCTTTAGGCTCAGACGGTAAAGAATCTGCCTGTAATGTGGGAGACATTCATTACATTCAGTCTTTGGGTAGGGAAGATCCCCTGGAGAAGGAAATGGCAACCCACTCCAATATTCTTGCCTGGAGAATTCCATGGACAGAGGATCCTGGTGGGCTACAGTACAGTCCATGTGGTCGAAAAGAGTCGGACACAACTGAGCGACTAACACTTTACTTTGGCTAATTACTGAGACATATATGTTGTTGATGGTTCCCTTATAAACTGATTTTGAAGATAAATTCTTAAATATTAAAAATTAACAATATCAAAATATCATACCAGTTTATTTCCTTAAGCTATCTAGTTTGTATTTTACAGATGGTTCACCTTTAACAGTAAAGTTTTAGAGATTCTTTTCTTCCTCTGTTACAGTTTCTACTCGCTATCTCTTTCTGTTCATCTGAACTTTGATAACAGATTTTTGTTCCCCTCCGTCTTAAAATTTTTTTTTAATTAATTAATTTCTGGCTATGCTGGGTCTTCATTGCTGCATGAGGGCTTCCCCTGGTTGTGGCAAGCAGGGGCTACTCTCTAGTTGTGGTGTGCAGGTTTCTCGTTACGGTGCTTCTGGTGTGGAGCATGGGCTCTAGGCGCTCAGGCTCAGTGGTTGTAGCACATGAGCTCTAGAGTGTGGAGGCTTCAGTAGTTGTGGCACACAGGTTTAGTTGCCCTGTGGCATATGGTATCTTCCCAGACCAGGGATTGAAGCCATGTCCCCTACACTGGCAGGCAGAACCCATGTCCCTGCACTGAACCACCAGGGAAGTGCTAGAATTGATTCTTGATGTTGTACATTCTATGGGATTGGACAAATGTGTGATGACATGTAGCCACTATTAAAATGTTATATAGAATATTAATAGTTTCACTGCCCTAAAATCCTCTGTGCTTTGCCTATTAATCTCTTCTCACCCCACCTACTCCCACTAGCAACCACCGATCTTTTCATTATCCCCAAAGTTTTGCCTTTTCCAGAACGTCATATAGTTGGAATCATACAGTATGTAGCTTTTACAGATTGGCTGCTTTCACTTAGAAGTAAACATTTAAGATTCTCCCATGTCTTTTCATGGCTTGCTAGCTCATTTCTTTTTAACACTGATGGCACCCCATTCCAGTACTCTTGCCTGGAAAACCCCATGGATGGAGGAGCCTGGTAGGCTGCAGACCATGGGGTCGCTAAGAGTTGGACACGACTGAGCAACTTTACTTTGACTTTTCACTTTCATGCATTGGAGAAGGAAATGGCAACCCACTCTAGTATTCTTGCCTAGAGAATCCCAGGGATGGGGGAGCCTGGTGGGCTGCCGTCTATGGGGTCTCACAGAGTCGGACATGACTGAAGTGACTTAGCAGCAGTATTCCGTGATCTGAATGTACCACAGTTTATCTATCCTGTTTATTTTTTTTTTATTACAAGTTTTGGCTATTATGAACAAAACTATAAATGTCTATGTTCAGGTTTTTGTGTGGATATACGTTTTCAACTCCTCAGGGTAAATATGGAAAAGTACAATTGCTGAAGTCTATGGTAAGAGTATGTTTACTTTTATAAGACACTGTCAAATTGTCTTTCAAAATATCTATGCCATTTTACATTCCCACCAGCAATGAATGGGAGTTCCTCTTGCTTCACATTCTTGTCATCACTTGGTATTGTCTATGTTTTTGATTTTGGCCATTCTAATAGATGTGCAGTGGTATCTTGACATTTCAATTTGTGATTCCCTAATGATGTGATGTTGAACATCTTTTCATGTGCCTGTTTGCCATCTGTATATCTTCTTTGGTGAGGTGTCTGTTAAGATCTTTTGCCTATTTTTTAATTAGGTTGTTCTTTTTCTTGTTGAGCTTTAAGAGTTCTTTGTATAGTTTTGAATATACAAAATAAACATACTATGAATACAGTCGCTTATCAGAAATGTCTTTTGCAAATATTTTCTCCCAGCCTATGGGTTGTCCTTCCATCCTCTTGACAGTGTCTTTTGCAAAGCAGAAGTTTTAGTTAATGAAGTTAAGTTTAATGGTGCCATAAGAACTAGATTCAGTGAGTGTTAGATATATTCATGAATGCTGCACATTTGTAGCTGCATAGTGCACTAAGAAAAGTTGGAGTCATTTAGAATATATGCCTAATCCAAATTAATGCATTAAGTAGCTCTTTTCAACAAAATTCTTTTTGGTAGCACCATTTTGGAGAGAGTATTGATCTAGAGTGAATGATTTGACTCAGAATGTCATATTTAATTTATGTATGCAGAGAGAACATGGGTGACAGTGTCTTTTGATTGCTCTCCAGGGGGAAGAAAATACTGATTCATCAGATGATGACTGTAATTCTTCTGTAGCTGACTTATTATCAAGAGATATTGACAGCAAAAAGTACATAAAGTTTTCTATAACAACAGAGAAGAGAATTTCACCTGAAATTAGGGGTTTGAGTCCAGAACACACAAAAAAGTAAGTTGAACTGTGAACTTACTTAATTGAATTATACTTTTGCCAGTTTAAGAAAACCGAAAATGTAACTCATGTGTTCTCATAATGTACTAAATATAGAGGATCATGCATATTGCTGAGCATTCTTTTAGGAGCATGGTTTTCATTCCTAATTAACTTCTCATATTTTTCTCACTTCTCTCACAGCCATGTGGAGGCCTATAAGCTATCATAGTTTTCCAGTAATGAGGCCATTATCCATATATCTGTCTGTTTTTTTTTTTTGACAAAATTATAATTTATTTAAATATACGGTGTGATTTAATGTATGTATTCATTGTGAAATGACTACCCCCATTGAATTAGTTAACACATTCATCACCTCACATATTTACATCATCATCATCATCATCATCATTATTATTTTGGTGAGAACAGAAGTTCTGATCTCAGCAAATTTTAGTTCTGCAGTACAGGATTACTAACTAGTCACCTTGTGACTTAAAAAAAAAATAATGTATAAGTGACATAGCATTTGTCTTTCTCTGTTTGACTTATTTCACTTTGCATAATGCCATCAAGGTCCATCCATGTTATTTCCTTCTTTCTCATGGCTAAATAGTATTCCATTGTTTATATTTACCACATCTTTATTTGGAGAAGGAAATGGCAGTCCACTCCAGTACTCTTGCCTGGAGAATTTCAAGGACAGAGGAGCCTGGCGGGCTACAGTCCATGGGATCTCAAAGAGTCGTACATGACTGTGTAACTAACTTTCACTCTCACTTTTCTTTAACTATTAATCTGTTGACAGACACTTATATAGTTTTCATATCTTAGCTACTGTGGATAATACTGCAGTGAACATGAGAATCCATATATCTCTGAGATCTTGTTTTCATTTCTTTTGGATATATACCCAGAAATAGAACTGCTGGATCATTTTATGGTTCTGTGTTTAATTTTTAAAAACTTTTATTTATTATTTATTTCTGGCTGTACTGGGTCTTTGTTGGTGCATGGGCTTTTCTCTAGTTGTAGTGTGTAGGTTTCTATTTAGAATGGCTTTCTTGTTGTGGAACATGCATTCTAGAGTGTGTGGGCTTCAGTAGTTGCAGCACGTGGGCTCAGTGGTTGTGGTTCCCTGGCTCTAGAGCAAAGGCTTAATAGTTGTGGCACATGAACTTAGTTGCTCTGTGGCATGTGGGATCTTCCTGACCCAGGGATTGAACCCCTGTCTCCAGCATTGGCAGGCAGATTCTTTACCACTGAGCCACCAGGGAAGCCCTGTGTTTAAATTTTTTTAAGGAACCTCTCCATACTGTTTTCTATAGTGACTGTACCAACTAATATTCCCACCAACAGTGTACAAGGTTCTCATTTATCTACATCCTTGCCAACTCTAGTTATCTCCTGTCTTTGTAATGATGACCATTCTAACAGGTGTGAGGTGATACCTCACAGTGATTTTGATGTTAGTTTCCCTGATGATGAGTGATGTTGAGCACCTTTTCATGTATTTGTTGGTCATTGGTATGTCTTCTTTGGATAAATGTCTATTCAAGTCTTTGCTCATTTTTAATTGGGTCATTTCTTCATTTGCTTTTGGGTTATATGAGTTGCTTATGTATTTTGAACATTAACTCATCAGATATATGGTTTGCAAATATTTTCTCTCATTCCCTAGGTTACCTTTTCATTTTGCCAATATTTTCCTTTGCTGAGGAGAAACTTTTTAGTTTGATACAGTCCCACTTGTTTATTTTACTTTTATTTTTGGTATCAATTGAAAAATCATTGCTAAGACTGATGTCAAAGACATTTGTTTTCTTCTAGGAGTTACACAGTTTCTTTACCAAGATTGTTTTAGCTTTTTGAAGTCTTCTGTAGTTACATACAGATTTTAGGATTGTTTGTTTTATTTCTGTGAAAAGTGGCATTGGAATTTGGATGAGAATTGCTTCGAATTCATAGTTGACTTTAGATAGTAATGACATTTTAACAATATTAGTACTTCCAAACCATGAACACAGAATATCTTGCCATTATTTGTAATCTTCTTCAATGTCTTTCATCAGTGTTTGTAGTTTTCAGTGTACAGATCTTTCACCTCCTTGGTTAAATTTATTCCTAAGTGTTTTATTCCTTTTGATTATGTAAATAGGGTTGTTTTCTTAAGTTCTCTTTCTGATACTTCATTGTTAGTGGATAGAAGTGCAGTTGATTTTGTATATTAATTTTATATTTTGCAACTTTATTGAATTTGTGTGTTAGTTATAGCAGTTTTTTTTTTTGGTGGAGTCTTTAAGGTTTTTCTGTGTATAAAATCATGCTGTCTGAAAACACAATTTAACTTCCTATTCTGATTTGAATATCTTTCTTTTTTTTCTTGCCTAATTGCTCTGGCTAGGACTTCCAGTTAAATAAAAGCGGTGAGACAGGTCACCCTTGTCTTGTTTCTGATCTTAGAGCAAAAGCTTTCAACTTTTCACTTTCAACATCACAGTATGATGTTAGCTCTGGGCTTGTCATATATGGCTTTATTATGTTGAGCTACGTTCCTTCTAAACCTATTTTGTTGAGCGTTTTTTATCATAAATAAATATTGAGTTTTGTCAAATTTCTCCATCCATTGAGATGATCATGTAATTATTATCCTTCATTTTATTAATGTGGTTGTGTTAGGAAAAGCCTAAGTTCTCCTGCTTATCTCCTTTACTTTCATGCTACCACACTAACACTTCTGACACCAGATGTGTGGATTTCCCCCCACACCAAGAAATTCTGTGATACCAGCTGGGTATCCTACAATTTAACTAAATTCTGTTGCTATCTAGCTGCAGATAGTGCCAGATCCCACAGGTTAAGGGTTCAGAGCCATGAGACTGCCCCACCCCCATTTCATCTTACAGTCTCAAGTGGTAGGTCCTCAGGTTACTTCTGTCTGACTTGGCTATAAATCAGAGGTCCCTATGACCCCTCCTCAGGTTTGATTAATTTCTAGAAGAGCTCAGAAAGCTCAGGGAAACACTTAACTTACATTTACCAGTTTATTAAAAAAACGTGATAGAAGATACAGATGAATAGCCAGATAAAGAGATACATTGGGAGAGGTCTGGGAGGGTCTCAGATGAAGGAGCTCTGTCCTCATGGAGTTGGAGTGTATCATCTTCCCAGTATGGGGATATGTTCAAGAACCTATAAAGCTCTCCAGAGAGGGTAGATGACTGTAAATGGAGTTAATAATTGGTCATGCCTACATGGGGTGAGGCCTCTAAAAAACTCCCAATAGTATGGAGTTCAGAGATCTTTCAGGTTGGTGAACACATCCACATACCAGGAAGGGTAATGCACCCTAACTCCATGGGAACTTAATTTCCTGCAACTATGATCCTTCAAGACCTTATCTTATATATCTCTTCATCTGGCTATTCATCTGTATCATTTTTCATGTCCTTTAATAAACTGGTAAGCATATGTAACTGTTCTGAGTTCTTGAGTCCCTCAAGCAAAATAATGAAACCTAAGGTATGGCTTGTGAGAACCTCTGATTTATAGCCAGTTGGTCAGAAGCCCAGGTGAAAGATGGGCCTGCAGTTGATATCTGAGGTAGGGTGGGGAAGTCTTGTGGAATTGAGCCTTTACCCTGTGGAATCTGAAAGTATTTCCAGGAAGAGTTGACTCATTGGAAAAGACTCTGATGCTGGGAGGGATTGGGGGCAGAAGGAGAAGGGGACGACCGAGGATGAGATGGCTGGATGGCATCACGGACTCGATCGATGTGAGTCTGAGTGAGCTCCGGGAGTTGGTGATGGACAGGGAGGCCTGGCGTGCTGCAATTCATGGGGTCGCAAAGAGTTGGACACGACTGAGCAACTGAACTGAACTGAACTGAGTGTCAGGATTGAGTTAACTTATAGGACACCATCTGGTGTCACAGAGAATTGCTTAGTGGGGTCAAACCCCACACACATTTGGGGTCAGATGTGAGTGTAATGGTAGTGTGACACTAAAGGAGAAAAAGAAGGAAGATTGATTTTTCCCTACATAGTTGTGTATCACATTTATTGATTTTCCTATCTTGAACCATCCTTGTGTCCTGGGAATAAATCCCATTGATCATGGTAACTCATCTTTTTAATGTACAGTTGAACATGGTTTACAGATACTTTGTTGAGAGTTTTTGCATCTGTGTTCATCAGGAATATTAGCCTGATATTCTTTTCTTGTAGTGTCCTTGTCTGGCTTTGATACTGGTAACGCATGCTCCATTGCTTCAGTCGTGTCCTACTCTTTGCAACCCTATGAACTGTAGCCTGCCAGGCTCCTCTGTCCATGGGATTTTCCAAGCAGGAAAACTGGAGTGGGTTGTCATGCCTTTCTCCAGGGAATCTTCCCTGACCTCGGGATCAAATACACGTCTCCAGCTTCTCCTGCATTGCAGATGGATTGTTTACTGCTGAGCCACTGGGGAAGCCCATTGGTAATGCTGTCTTCATAAAATGAGTTTGAAAGTATTCCCTCCTCTTCAGTTTTTGGAAAGAGTTTGAGAAGAATTGGCATTAATTCTTCTTTAAATCTTTAGTAGAATGCACGAGGAAGGCTAACTGATTCTGGACTTTGTTGAAAGGTTTTTGATTACTGATTTAATATCTTTACTAATAATTGGTCTGTTCAGATTTTGTACTTCTTCATAATTCAATCTTGGTAGGCTGTATTATTTTAGGAATTTATCTATTTCTTCTAGATATCTAATTTATTGATATATAATTGTTCATAGTAGTTTCTTATGATCTTTACTATTTCTCTGTTATCAGTTGTAATACCTCCTTTTTCATTTCTTATTTCACTTATTTGAGTTTATCTCTCAGCACCCCCTACCCCATTTTGTTTTTGATGTCACAGTTTACATCTTTTTATATTATATATCTATAAGCAAATTGTTGTGGTTATAGTTATTATTAATACTTTGGTCTTTTAACATTTATACTAAAATTGTATGTGATTTACCTCCACCATTACAATAGTGGTACACCATTATACACCTTGGATTTCCCAGGTGGCTCAGTGGTAAAGAATCCATTTGCCAGTGTAGGAGATGAGAAGACCTGGGTTCAGTCCTTGGGTTGGGAAGATTCCCTGGAGGAGGAAGTGGCAACCCACTCCAGTATTCTTGCCTGGAGCATCCCATGGACCGAGGAGTCTGGTGGGCTACAGTCCATAGGATTGCAAAGAGTCAGATGTGAATGAGTAACTGAAAGAAGTCAGAAAGTGAAGTCACTCAGTCGTGTCTGACTGTGACCCCGTGGAGTGTAGCCCACCAGGCTCCTCCGCCCATGGGATTTTCCAGGCAAGAGTACTGGAGTGGGTTGCCATTTCCTTCCCCAGGGAATCTGCCCAACCCAGGGATCGAACCCAGGTCTCCTGCACTGTAGGCAAATACTTTACCGTTTGAGCCACCAGGGAAGATGAGTGACTGAGTACATTACAATATTAGAGTATTCTGAATTTGACTATATATATATATATATTTACCTTTACCAGTAAAATTTGTATTTTCATATGTTTTCATGGTACTAATTAGCATACTTTCTTATTAGCTTGCAGAACTCCCTTCAACATTTCTTATAAGGTCAGTCTAGTGGTGATGAACTCCTTCAGCTTCGGTTTGCCTATAAAATTCTTTCTCTCTCCTTCAGTTCTGAATACAGCTTTATGGGGTAGAGTATTCTTGTTTTTTTTCTTTTTTTCTTTCTTTTCTTTTTTTTTTCTTTTTGAATATATCATCTCTCTGCCTCCTGGCCTGCAAGATTCTTGCTGACAAATTTGCTGATAATTAGGTGGGAGTTCCCACTATTCCACTGAGTTAGAGAAAAAAGATGAGACAATTATTTCTAGACCACCACAATAAGGGGCTTCCCTGGTGCTGCTAGTGGTAAAGAATCTACCTGCCAATACAGGAGACCTAAGAGATGCAGGTTCAGTCTCTGGGTTAGGATGGTCCCCTGGAGGAGGGCATGGCAACCCACTCCAGTATTTTTTCCTGGAGAATCCCATGGACAGAAAAGCCTGGTGGGTTACAGTCCATAGGGTTGCAAAGAGTCAGATGTGACTGAGGCGATCTAGCATGTGTGCACAGCACACCACAATAAAGCTTGTTACCTAGGAAGAAATGGAACATAGTAGGAGTGTTTCTTTCCTTTCTTTCATTAGTATTGTTTAAAATGGTTAATACCTGGGGAGACACAATGCACCTAAGGAATGCAATATGAAAGAAATGTTTTTAGTTATTTGTTATTTATATCAAATCATTCCTATTCCCTAAAATATTTGAATTATCTTGTAATTGAAAGAACACAGTTATACTTTTAAAAATGATAAAACATAAAAGGTGATGTAATGAGGTAAAAGTCATAATTATTCTAGAAATATGAAAATCAGTTTCAGTAAGGATATATGGAAGGGGATGGGGGATATAAAGCAGCAGTATGCTGTAGGTTGTGATTAATTCATGTGTCATGAAATCAACTTAAGAGGTAGCTACTAGTAGTTTTCTAAAAAGAAATTAGACTAGAATTGAAGACATTATAGTGCTTTTCATATAATAAGGATAAGTATTCTTTTGTGAAATTGTTTCATTTCTCTCTTTCTTTGTATATGGGTGTTACATCTCAATAGAAAATGTATTTTATACCCTGGGACACAGTCAAAGTCAAGTCACTGCCTTGTGAGGGGAGGACTGTCAAGGGGACTGACCACAGGGCATCTTCAGTGGGGATAAGAGCAAGGTAATAGGGCTCTCAGGGTAGAAGTTTAGGGATTGGATTTAAAGGGGTATAATGTCAAAAGGGGGCTTCCCACATGGTGCAGTGTAAAGAATCTGCCTGCCAATGCAGGAGATTCAGGAGACATCAGTTTGATCCCGGGGTCTGGAAAATCTTTTGGAGGAGGAAATGGCAACCCACTTCAGTATTCTTGCATGGAAAATTGCTTGAACAGAGGAGCCTGTGGGCTGTAGTTCATGGTTCACAAAGAGTCAGACACAATTGGGCGACTGAGCTTGTTCTCGATGTCAAAAGATCAAGGTACCTACTAAGAAAGGGGAGTAGGCTGCATGATAAAAATTTCCCTTATTTCACTGTTTTGCTTAGTGCTAAATTTATCTGAAGATGTTGTAGACTCAATCCAGTCATTTTTCTATGTATCACCTAAGCAGCCCTTGCATACCAGATTACTCTAAAAGAAAGGAATCATTTCTGCTAATGAGTTTTTAGTTTTACATACAAGGAAGAATAAGGTGTTACTTCTAAAGTACTAAATTACAGCTCAGTTGATATGAGTTCTGGGTAGAAACAAGCCAATGAGGTATTGCCATAATGGTTCTCAATTTATTCTCTGTGTTAGAATCTAGTATCTTAAAAAAAAAACAAATCCTAGTATCTTTAAAAAATTCCAAATATCAGCTCAGTCTCCAAAATAATTAAATCACAATTTTGGGGGATTGGACGCAGGCATCAGAATTTTTTGAAGCTCTCAGGTGATTCCATTGTGCAGACAAGTTTGGGATCTAGTTTATCTCAGAATCATTCTTGGTCTACAAGATCCCAGAGCACAAAATAAATTTAGGATTGTCCTTGAAATTGAGATCTTCTTTGGATTACTTAAAGCAAAGAATGAAATTTCCAAAAGCTCTTCTATTTCAAATTCATTTCAGTGTTATTTTATTGATCTCACTATTATATAGTTTATGGAGTATTTATTTGTGTTACAAAAGTTCTTGACAGTTCAATAAGAAGAGGAGGAAAAGAGGCATAAACATAGAAAACCAAGAAATAAGAAAGCAGAGTAATTGCTAAAAAGTAGTTCAGAATCTAGCTTGGACTTTAAAGTACCATTTCTTATTGAAAGGAACCATTTCTTTGGAGAAATGTGTGATAGCAGGTCTGGGAAGGGAAGTGTACAGATGAGCTTGGAGCATCTTGTCTTCCAGAAATGAGGAAACTAAGACTGCTACCAGAGATGAATCAAGAGCCCACTTGAAAAGTCTCTCACCGCTTCCCAACACACATTAGAAAATTAAAGCACCATAAGAATAAAATTTCAGGGAATTAAAGTGAATTTAATATATTTAAATTAGTGTGTTCACAATGATATAAAAATCATTTTGTCATTGTTGAAGATTCAGTTCAGTTCAGTTCAGTCACTCAGTCGTGTCCAACTCTTTGCGACTCCATGGACTGCAGCACGCCAGGCCTCCCTGTCCATCACCAACTGCCGGAGCTTACCCAAACTCATGTCCATTGAGTCGGTGATGCCATCCAACCATCTCATCCTCTGTTGTCCCCTTCTCCTCCTGCCCTCAACCTTTCCCAGCATCAGGGTCTTTTCCAATGAGTCAGTTTTTCTCATCAGGTGGCCAAGGTATTGGAGTTTCATCTTCAGCATCAGTCCTTCCAATGAACACTCAGGACTGATCTTGTTTAGGTTGGATCTCCTTGCAGCCCAAGGGACTCTCAAGAGTCTTCTCCACAGTTCAAAAGCATCAGTTCTTCGGCGCTCAGCTTTCTTTATAGTCCAACTCTCACATTCATACATGACTACTGGAAAAACTATAACCTTGACTGGATGGACCTTTGTTGGCAAAGTAATGTCTCTGCTTTTTAATGTTGAAGGTTACAGGTCAGCAAAGTCACTGTTATGGAAAGTGATAAATAAGGGGATGAATGATCTTGCCTTTCTGAACTGTACCAAAGGGTAAGCAAATAGTACATGAGAGAAAGTTTCTGTTTATGGAAATATTTTAGCTAATGAGTGAAGAAGGAATGATACTAGATTTAGAATGTAACCATTTTGCAGTCCCTGATGATTTACTGCAGATAGTTATTAATAAGTAGCTGCTAATATCACAAATAGAGAGTCACTTGGACATTATATGCTTCCTGATGGGAAAATACCATCACCTATATAACCCCTTCCAACTACCCTCTAAAAAAGTAGAGTGTTAATCACATCAAGTCTTTAAACTCCTACAATCTTGGCAATAAAATCAGCAAAATCTAGACTGTGAAAAATCTATAAGACAACTGGCAGTAATGATGATAATGGTAATAAAAGACATGGGGGAAGAACCTATAGGTGGAAAAAGATCTAAAAGACATGTCAGCCAACTGTAATGTGGGGACCTTATTGAATCCCGAAGTGAAGTGTTAAAAAATTTTGACACTTATGAGATAATTGGATATTTGAATACAGGTTCAGGTGTATTTGATGATATTAAGACATTATTGGGGATTTTTGGCTTCATAACTGTGTTTTAAATACATTTTTAAATGTATTTAGCTAAAATATTTCCATAAACAGAAACTTTCTCTCATGTACTATTTGCTTACCCTTTGGTACAGTTCAGAAAGGCAAGATCATTCATTGCTTTCCCCTTATTTATCACTTTATCAACACCTTAGACTACGTGGTGTTGCAGAAACTGCCACCTCTTTCCCTCTCTTCTTTACTTATATTCAGACTTGCATTGTGGCCTGTCTGCTCTCCTAGATTTCTTTCTTGTGTTCCCTACACAGGCATTTCTCCTAATAAAATCCTGCTTGCATTATTAACTCTTTCTTGGTGTCTATTTCTTGGATTATTTGGACTAACACATGGAGTGACTTTAGACAATTACTTCATCTTTGAATCTGTTACTTCATATGTAAAACAGAATTAATAATACCTGTTACATGGATGCTATAAGAATGATTAACTATGATCATGCTTGAAAAGCTCTTAACCCCATGCCTACAAATATGATGCTTAAAAAATGCCACTTTTATTCCCTCTCCCATCTTCTTTTTTCCTTTGAAAAGTTCCTGGCAATGGGTTTAAATCACATTCGCCTATGCCATGTGACCTGTAGCATTTGGGAACAAATGAAGTTTTAATGTAATAAAATTGTCTTAATTATAAATTAAATTAATTATAATTATTAATTATAAACTTAATTATAAAATTGTTTTAATTATAGTCCTTCCTTCTTCTCATTAACTGCTCCTCAATTAGGGGGAAGTCTTACTTTCCATACTCTCTGAAATCATTGATCTGTTTAATAATGTGAGTTGAAAGGGAAAAATAGCTTTGAGGGGAAATCTTATTAAGCTTTGTGTGCTAGCTTTATTACTTTCTTCAATTAAAAAAAATACGTTTTTATAAGAAAAAACACCTTGAAGAAATGTATATAAAAATCCTATGGATGAAACAATGTGATACTGGAATTTGTTTTAAAGTAGTAAGGAATACTACTACTATACTAGAGCAGGGATAAGAATATAGATGAAATAAGATTGTTCATTATTGAAGCTGGGTAGTGGGTCATTACTGAAACATGGGGAGATCATCACATTATTCTGTCTACTTTTGTCTGTGTTTGAAAATTTCCATAAATAAATGATGAAGAAGAGTCAAGAAAAAAAATCAATTCAGGAATTACTCCAATTTTCTGTGCAATTTAGGTATGAAACATCAATGTTCCTACTCGGAGAAGAAAGATCCTCTGATTTTTCAGAAGGAAAAAAAGGCAGGAGGAAGAAGAGTTTACAAGTACAATTGTGTACTAAAAGAACTGAGGTAAATAAAGATTTGCAAATATTTTTGCTTTGCTTTCAAGTATTTTATTTAGCCCTCAAATATTCCATTACATTTTGGTCCAAGTATTGAAATGTCATAATCTTAAAAATTTCTTCTTCTTCCAGCTCCTTTACCCTATTCCTCCTGCACCTTCCCCTCTTTCTTCTCTTCCTCCTTTAAAAATATCAATAGAACATGGAACCTTTCGAGAAGAATATTAATTTTCCCCCTTTATCCATCAGACCAGTATTTTTAATTATTATGCTCTCTTTTAATGTTTCTGCTGTTGTGGCAATGAGTCTGGCATTCCTTGGCATTTGGCAGCATAAATTCAATCTTGGCCTTCATGTTGCTCTTCATATGGCCTTCTCCCCCGTGTCTATAGTTCAGACTTTTCTCTTTTAAGTACATCATTGTATATTTCATCTTGAGGTCTTTAACTTGAGATTACACTGTAAAGACGATTTCTGCAAATAAGGTCACATTCACATTTTCCAGGGATTAGGATATAGATATCTCTTGGTGGGGTTATGCAACTTACTACATTCACTGTATGATATATTTAAGTATATATTCCTTTGTTTCGATATTTGTTTGCTTCCTGAGGCTGAGAAAATTTGGAAAACTCAGCAGTGGCCATAGGAATTTGGTGATGGAGAGGGAGGCCTGGCATGCTGTGGTTCATGGGGTCATGAAGAGTCGGACATGACTGAGCGACTGAACTGAACTGAGGCTGAGAACACATGTCTTCAACTCTGGAAAATTCGAATCCATTCTCTTTAGACTATTTTTCCCCCTCCAATCTCTTTATTTTGTTGTTCTGTATCTTCTATTAGATGTATGTTAGACCTTATCATTTTGTTTTCTGTGTTTTTTAACATTGCTTCATATTTTTGATCTTTTTCTATTTTGTTCTGAGTAATTTCTCCCATCTAGTTTCTTGTTTACTTTTCTTTTTTCCAGCTGAATATAATCTGCAGTTTAACCTATCTATTGAAATTTTAATGTCTTTACATTTTAGAAGTTTTATTTAGTTCTTAAAATTTGCCTTATATTATTTGCTTATGTCCCATAATTATTTCAGGATTGATATTTGGTAAATCTAGATATGAAGTCATTGGGGGATTGAAATCTTCTGTTTGTTGTTTTGTTTGATTCTCACTCATTAACTCATATTCCTGTCAGTCTTGTATGGTTTGAGAGTCCTCTCTGGATCCTGCATGGTCTTTAAAAGTCAGTGCTGTAGTGAATTCCTTGGAGGTCCAGTGGTTAGTAATTGGGTTTATACTGCAGTGGGCCCAAGATTCAAATCCTGACTGGGGGACTAAGATAGCAGCCAAAAAAAGCAAAAAAAGTCAAGGCTCTAGGTTCCTTCCATAAAGCCATGTGAAATTGAAGACACCTCGAATTCAGTTCTTATTTTCTAAAGTGACATTTTTCTATCTACCTAAGCTATTTACCATTTTTGAACTAGTTTATACATGCAGTGTTATTTTTATCAGTTTATGGTAGTTTTCTTAACCATAAGAATAAAGCAAACTTACCTGTATTATTTAAATAACTGTGTTGATTCTTCACATTACTTTACTTATATAGTCAAAACTTGTATATGTAGCCTAGAGATTGATAGTCTTGTCTTCGCTATACCATAGATTTGCCATCTTTTATAAAATACATTACTATAAATTGACACAGTATTAATTATGAGATGATGTTGCATACTTAAGAAAAATGTGGCTTTGCCAAAGAAAATGATGTAGTTTATTTAAAATTTTAGTATTATAAGCTGTCATTTAATTACAAAAAGTAATTTTATATTAGAAGTATAATTAAGTGAGGAGCCTAGGTATGATGATTAATCTTTTAAGGGGTTTATTGTTCGAGAATGCCAGTTTACAAATGTGATCTGAGACACAGATATTCTTGTATTTGGCTCTAGGTTTCTCCTTTGTCTGTGAAAGAGAAGATGACTAGAAAAGAAAGCTCTTTATGCAAATTGCCAAGTCAGTACAGCATTCACAAGACTTTGTCACCTCTTGATAGATCTCCCTCAGTTATTCGGTATTTAAATCATCGTATTCTTTTTAAATGTTGGATTCAGATTTAGGATTTTTCTACAACATTAATTTCTCCCTTCTACAGAAAGTATGGCAAATAGTTTATGCTAACTAAGACTGCTCTTAGGAAGGCTGGCATGGCACTAAGAGCCCTGCATGTGGAATTGAAAGACTTAGAGTTGAGTCCTGATCGACCTCACATGCTGGTTTAAACTCATAGAATTCACTTTGTATTTCTGGGCCTCAGTTTCCACATCTGTGTAAGAATCTTGTACTAGATGGACTCTTAACATTTTTTCTAACACCAACATCCTGTGATTTCCACGTTATGGAATCAGATGAATCATCTTTTTAAGATGTTTTTATCAACAGGTTATGGGATCTGAGATTCTTTGACTGTTTAAAGATATTCTTATATATCTTATAATGTTGTCGTTAAATCCTGTCTGACTCTTTTGTAGCTCCATGGACTGTAGCCCACCAAGCTCCTCTGTCCTTGGAATTTCCTAGGCAAGAATACTGGATTGGTTTGCCATTTCCTTCTCCAGGAGATCTTCCCCACCCAGGGATTGAACTTGCATTTCCTGGGTCTCCTGCATTATAGGCAGATTCTTTACCTGCTGAGCCACCCGGGAAATCTTATAATAACTTTCTATAAATTTTGTTGTAAGTTGAATTAGGAATAGGAAAAAGTGGACCACAGCCAAGAGATATTATATATTGACCAGGGTAAATCTGCTCCATAGAGATATACCTAAAAGAAGTGAGAATTCTAGGGTGAATAATATGTAATAACTGATTATCACTTGGACAGTTTTTAAAGAAAGGTTCTTATGGAGTGTAAGAGACTGGAGAATTTCAGGCTAAATTTTAATGGCAAAATACTATATATCACAAAGTGACATAAATGTTTTGTGGGTTTTTTGTTTTATTTTTGTTTTCTTGCTTTCTGATATGGCTGTTTCTTTGACAGGAAAGATGAAAGACTTTCTAACCTTTACCAGACACTGTATGATGAAGAACCTGAAGGACGCTTTTACTCAGAAGAATTAAGTGGTAATAATAGGTTTCAGAATTTCTTGAATAAATTTCCTGATTATGTGTTCTGTGTTCTCAAAGAGACAATCAAGTTTTTTCTTTCCAATTTTGATGGCTTTCTAAAGGGATGGGTTTTTTTGCTTGATAGGTTTTTTTTTTTCTTTCAGTATTTTCAGTATATCATCACATTCTCTCCTGGTCTGAAAAGTTTCTGTTGAAAAATTTGCCAATGGCCTTATGGGATTCTCTTGTCTCTTTTCTCCCCTTGCTTTCAAAGTTCTTTCTTTGTTCTTGCCTTTTGACAGTTTAATTATAAAGTGTCTTTGTGTAACCTTATTTGGGTTCAAACTATTTTGGGATCCTCTAGGCCTCTTGGATTTGATGTCCATTTATCTTCCTAAGTTTGGGATGTTTTCAGCCATTGTTGTTTTAAATATATTTTCTGTTTCTTTCTTTTTGTCTTCTCTTCCTGGAATTCCTGTAATGCAGATATTGTTTCTTCTGATTGTGTCCTATAAGTCCTATAGGATCTCTTTGCTCTTTTTTCCTTTTTTTGCCTGGGTAATTTTAAGTGTTCTTTCTTTTAGATTCTTTCTTGGTGTGGTTCAGTTTGTTTTTAAAGCTATTTAATTTTCCCATTCAGTTGGCTATATTTTTCAGTTCTAGGATTTCTTTTTCTTTTCTTTTTTAAAAATATTTTCTGTTTCTTTGTTGAGCGTCTTGTTTTTTGGCTGACAGTTAATAGATTTCCATTTGTTTAGGGCCAGTTATTGAAACTTTATTAGTTTTCTTTGGTAGTGTCACATTTACGTAATTATTCATTATCTTTGATTCCTTATGTTGGCATCTACATTTGAGTAAGTGACCTCCTTTTCCAGATATTACTGAGACAGTTTTTCACCAATCAGCTTAGTTTCTGTTTCTGGATGTGTTAACTGGCAATGTCCTTGGGAAGGTGGGTCTTGCTATCAGAGTCTATTTTGGGGCTAGGCCACTGCTCATGTTCTAAGGTTGGGGAGGGGATGCACTGGTTGAGAACAACTGGCTAGAACTTCTGGTTCATCCCCTAAATGAAGCTATAGGAAAGGTTCTGTGTTGCCTGGGTTCTCTGGTCATTCAAGACTGGATACTCTACTCAGTAGTAGGCAGGGCTATGAATTAACTTTTGAGCTTTGAAAGGCAGTAGAACTGGTCCCAAAGGAATGCACTGCTTGTTGTTTGGAAATCTGAATCAGGCTAGACAGCACTGAGTTTCCTGGTTAGATGCCCCAGTTTTGCTCTGTAGACAGGGAAAACCCTGGGCTGGGCTATCTGTTCAACTGTTACTGTAAAGAGGGCTTTAGGATGGGTTATACAGCTCCCTGTGTGCTCTGGTTAAGTCTCCTGGTTAGGCAGGTTAAAGGCTGTGTTCAGCAGTGTGTTGGGACTATGAATTAGTTTCCTTGCTGAGCAAGGCACCATACAGGCCCTAAGACCTGCATTGTTAGTTTGGGTATCAATTTGGGCAGAAATATGCACCAAGTTCTCTGGTCTACTGATTTACCATCCTGTCTGCAGACAGGTACGGCCAGCAGTGGGATTCTCTCAAGTGCCATTGTATACAGATTCTCAGGAGTTATGGTTAGGTTTCTTGGTCAAATTGGACTGGAGCCTTTATTCAGTTTTCGATGGGGTTATAAATTACTTATCTGCCTGGTTGGGACTGAAGGATAGGTCCCCAGGGCTGGCAAAGCTCTTTGTTTGGGAATCCAATCAGACAGATCTCTGCACCAAACTCCCTGGACAGACAAGGCCACCATCTTGGCTTTAGAGATGCAGAGTTGCTGGTTGGGTTTTCTGATCAAATGCCAAAGTAATAGAGGCTTCAGGGTGGGCTACTGAGATTCCCAGGAGCTCTGTTTAGGATTCCTAGTTAATAGGATTGGAGTTTATATTCAGCAGAACAGGCTCCAAGGCTGATAAGACTCTTGTTTGGGGAGTTAATCAGGTAGATCTGTACACCCTGGCTAGATGCAGTTGCTGGCTTGTTTCTGCAAACAGACAGACCCACTAGCCAGGCTACCTGCTCAAGTACTGCTGGGCCGAGTCATTTCCCAGGTGTTCAGGCCAGGCTTCTTGGTCAGGCGGGGCCAGAAGCTCCATTCAGCAGTGCACTGGGCTGTGAATTACTTCCTCTCTCTGGGTAAGCAGGAGAACCAGCTCCAAGGCTGGAAAGGCTTTTTGTTTGTGGTCTTGACTCAAGCAGACCTGTGTCCCAAGTTCCCTGGCTAAAGTAGGGCACTGACTTTTTCTGTGGATGACCAGTTCTGCTTTCCGGACTCTCCATTTGAGGATTGCTGGGCTGCATAGCTTCCTGGGTGTTTTGGCCAGGCTTTCTGGTCAGGCAGAACCAAGAGATGGAGATGTGAATTAGCTCCCTTGTCTAGATGGAGTATTAGAACTGACCCCAAGTAGCTTTCCAGGTATTCTGGTCAGTCTTTCTTGAAAGGCAGGGCCACATATCTTTAGTGTCTTTAAAGACATCTTTAGTGTCCAAGTGGTTGATTAATGTAATACTCATACAATACTTTTTAAAACTAATTATTTTACTTCAATTTCTCTCACCAACCCTGATGTATACAATTTGATCATTTTATAATGTTGAAACCTCAGACTTTAATGTCTTGTTCTCTGTTCACAGTCTCTTATACTTGTAGTTCTTTTTATTTTGCAATTTTATTTCATAGACTACCTCATTTGGTGCCCCTGTGAATATATGATTTCCAACCTGAGCTGCCTTTAGCACCAGTTGGTATTCCCTTTTGTTTTGATCATATCCCTCTCCTGTTTCTTTCTGTACTTATTTCACATCTTCATTGCTCTCTTCAAATCTTCAATCCTATCACCTAGTCCTTCAGTTCTTAAGAGGTGACATTGCTTTTTCATAGAGAGTTAATAAAGACTGTTTGGGAGAATCTTCCTAAACTCCTTGACTATAAACAAAATCTGTATTGTCTCATTGAGAAAGAGTCGCTTTCACAAGACCAATCCTTTCACTTCTCTTTTTTTCAATTTTATTTTCTTCTGCTTCCTTAGAGATTATTCTCTGTCAGCTTTATACTCTTTCAGAGAAGCTTATTGAAAGAGCTGTATTCATTAATTACTATTTATTTCCTGTTGTTGTTCAGTTGCCCAGTTGTGTCTGACTCTTTGCAACCTCATGGACTGTAGCACGCCAGGCCTCCCTGTCCTTCACCGTCTCCCGAAGTTTGCCCAAGTTCATGTCCATGGCATTGGTTATTACTTCATCCAGGCTGAAGTAATGGAACTGGATGCGATGATGTTAGTTTTTTTTGATATTTAGTTTTAAACCAACTCTTTCACTCTCCTCCTTCACCCTCATCAAAAGGCTCTTTAGTTCTTCTTCATTTTCTGCCATTTAGCGGTATCATCTGCATATCTGAAGTTGTTGATGTTTCTCCTGCCTATCTTGATTACAGCTTGTAACTCAACCAGCCCAGCATTTCTCATGATGTACTTAGCTTATAGTTAAATAAACATCAGACAACCCTGTCATAGTCCTTTCTCAGTTTGGAACCAGTTTGTTGTTCCATGTCCGTTTCTGACTGTTGCTTCTTGACCAGCATACAGATTTCTCAGGAGACAGATAAGATGGTCTGGTATTCCCATCTCTTTAAGAGCTTTCCATAGTTTGTTATGATCCACATAATCAAAGACTTTAGCACTATCAATGAAACAGAGGTAGATATTTTTCTGGAATTCCCTTGCTTTCTCTATGATGCAGCAAATGTTGGCCATTTGCTCTCTGGTTCCTCTGCCTTTTCTAAACTCAGCTTGGAGATATGGAAGTTCTTGGTTCAAATAAGGCTGAAGCCTAGCATGCAAGATTTTAAGCATGATGTTACTAACACAGGAGATGAGTGCAAATGTCCAAAGGTTTGAACATTCTTTAGTACTGCTTTAGTATTTACTTCCTACTTCACTGAAATCTGGTTTCCACCTCCAATACTTTAGTGAAACTTCTACTAGTAAAGTCATTAGTGTCTTTTAAAAAGTCTTTTTCTGGTATTTATCACTGTTATCTGTTGCCTCTTTTTCTGAAAACAAGGTGAATTCAACCCAATTTAGTTCAGTAGACATTTTTTGAGAATCTGTTCTGAAGTAGATTCTGGGACTTGAAGAATGAAAAACCTTGCCCTCTATTAGCTGACTGTTTAACTGAAGGATACTTACTGACATGTAAGTGTCAGAATACCAAGAGATTTGACTGACAACACACACAAGTTATAAGGAAGCAGAGAAAGGTTTAACATGTCTAGGAAAAGTTGTGGAAGCCTTTGCTTATGTGAGCCTTGCATGAGTTTTCTGATAGTTTCTGAGAATTCTTTAGAAACTCATAGGTTTAGAGGTTACTGGCTCCAGACATACCTAAATAAGTGACAAGACTGATGTTAAAGCAAAGAGTTGGAACACAAAGATTTGCTCCTCTTTTTTCTTTAGTGATTGTCCCCCACCTGCCCCTCAGCCCCGACCCTGGAAAGGATGGGGAGAATAAATGATTATTCCCTTGAATTAATTAACTGTTTTGTTATGTGTATTTAGGACTTCAGAAAGCCTGTAAAATTTTTAGTAAAATTCGAGGTGGTAAGATTTATGTGAATGATCTGCCAATGATCCGTCGCATCTTGAAGATCTCTATAAGTGACACAGAAATGCGAAAGGCACTGAAGACTGTTGATATTGATGGTAAGTTTTTAATGTGTTCATTAATAGTTTAGGGGGTGTACAGTCATGGACATAAGTTATATGTTGTTTTTGGTTCAGTCACTCAGTCATGTCCAACTCTCTGCAACCCTGTAGACTGCAGCGCACCAGGCTTCCCTGTCTTTCACCATATCCCCGAGTTTGCTCAAACTCATGTCCGTTGAGTCAGTGATGCCATCCAACCATCTCGTCCTATATCATCCCTTTCTCCTCCTGCCTTCAATCTTTCTCAGCCTTAGGGTCTTTTCTAATGAGCTGGCTCTTTGTATCAGGTGGCCAAAGTATTGGAGCTTCAGCATCAGTCCTTCAAGGAATATTCAGGACTGATTTCCTTTAGGATTGACTGGTTTGATCTCTTTGTGGTCCAAGGGACTCTCAAGAGTCTTTTCCAGCACCACAGTTCAAAGGCATAAATTCTTCGGTGTTCAGCCTTCTTCTCAACTCTCACGTCCATGCATGACTATTGGAAAAACCATAGCTTTGACTATAGGGGCCTTTGTCAGCAACGTAATGTCTCTGCTTTTTAATTCACTGTCTAGGTTTGCCATGGTCAGATTAATTACAAATGATAGAAAAGTTAAACTTTAAAATGTTATAAAAAAACATCTGTGCACATTTACAATAATGATATTAAAAAATTGGGCCTCTGATACACATGACTGGATTGATTGATTACTAGGTTGGGTTATGACATGCTGTCATCAACGTTTGATATTTTTAGACTTTTAATTTTTGCTAATTGCCTTAGTAAGAAATGGCATGGGATAGGGAAAGTTTCTTAAGGCAAAAAGTGTTTGAGATTAATATATTTGATATATTTAATTATATTAAAATTCATTGCCTGGGTTGGGAAGATCCCCTGGAGTAGGGCATGGCAACTCATTCCAATATTCTTGTTTGGAGAATCCCATGGACAGAGGAGCCTGGTAGGCTACATACAGTCCATTGGGTCGCAAAGAGTGAGATATGACTGAAGCAACTTAGCACGCATATTTAAAAAGTGGAAGTGAAAAGACAGGTTACAAACTTGGAGATATTTGCAATTCACAAAATTGACAAATGATTAGTTTACAAAATGTGTAAAGAATTCATACAAATTGATAACAAATAATGAAATAGAAAAGAGAACAAAACACATGGACAAGTATTTCACATAAAATACAACACATATAGTCAATAATTATATACAAATAGGTTCAACATCACTCTTGTTCAAGGACATAAAAATAAAACCCTAATAAATAACACTTTAAGTAGCTAGAGAAATTGGACATGACTGGACTATTGAACAACAACAGAAACCTAGAAAAATATATATTTTTGCACTCAATGTTTGATATTTGAATCAAAGAAGTAGATAATAGAGAATGCATTACATTTACAGAGCATGCAAAGCTTGTTATTAATTAAGGGAGCCACAGGTCATAATATCCATCATCAAAAAGTGCATAAACAATAAATGCTGGATAAGATGTGGAAAAAAGGGAACCCTCCTATACCATTGATGGAAATGTAAATTGGTACAACCACTATGGAGAACAGTATGGAGGTTCCTTAAAAACTAAAAATAGAACTACCACATGACTTGTGTATAGACTATGGTATTCTAATGTCAGTTGATTCTAGCCACATTTTTAGTTTGTATTTTTATCTTATATGCTCAGTGAATCTGCTGATAAATTTGCTAATGGAGTTTTTTTCTTTCTTTTTCTGAATTATTTCTTATAGTTAATGGAATGCTGGATTTTTCAGATTTCCTTAAGGCTGTGAATGATGTCTGTTATTTGGTCTCTCAGGATCCAGGTAAAAAGATTTTCTTCAGAATTATAGAAGAAAATTATTTTTGATGGTAACTGATTTTAGGGTGGGGTGGTTATACAAATTTATGTTTTTTCAGAATTTCTTAACTCCTTTTTGCCCTAGTAGTCCAGGTTGAGAAAAATTAGACATGGGCTGTTCTATAAAAGGCACTAAAAAACCTGGATCACTGCCATGGTATCCTAATTTTCTGTCCCCAGTCTCCACTTTTTCCTGTACACAACTACGAGACCAGTTTTCTTAAAACACAATTTTTGTCATGTCAATATCTCAAAAACTTGGCTGCTCTTCTTAGGCCAAATTCTTATGCTTCTAGTCCTCACTTCTTCATAATTTTGCTTGCTGTTCTTCCTTTCTCCGTAAATCTTTCCCAGGCAAGAACCCCATGCTCCAGTTCAGTTCAGTCACTTAGTCGTGTCCAACTCTTTGTGACCCCATGGACTTCAGGCTTCCCTGTGCATCATCATCTCCCGGGGCTTACTCAAACTCATGTCCATGGAGTCGATGATGCCATCCCACAGTCTCATCCTCTGTTGTCCCCTTCTCCTCCTGCCTTCAATGTTTCCCATCATCAGGGTCTTTTCTTATGAACCAGCTCTTCACATCAGGTGGCCAAATTTTGGAATTTCAGCTTCAGCATCAGTCCTTCCAATGAACATTCAGGGCTGATTTCCTTTAGGATGGACTGGTTGGATCTCCTTGCAGTCCAAGGGACTCTCAAGAATCTTCTCCAACACCACAGTTCAAAAGCATCAATTCTTTGGCACTCAGCTTTCTTCACAGTCCAACTCTCACATCCATACATGACTTACTGGAAAAACCATAGCTTTGACTAGACGGACGTTTGTTAGCAAAGTAATGTCTCTGCTTTTGAATATGCTATCTAGGTTGGTCATAGCTTTTCTTCCCAGGAGCAAGCGTCTTTTAATTTAATGGCTGCAATCACCATCTGCAGTAATTTTGGAGCTCAAGAAAGTAGTCTCTCAATGTTTCCATTGTTTCCCCATCTATTTGCCATGAAGTGATGGGACCAGATGCCATGATCTTAGTTTTCTGAATGTTGAGCTTTAAGCCAACTTTTTCACTCTCCTTTTTCACTTTCATCAAGAGGCTCTTTAGTTCTTCTTCACTTTCTGCCATAAGGGTGGTGTTATCTGCATGTCTGAGGTTATTGATATTTCTCCTGGCAATCTTGATTCCAGCTTGTGCTTCATCCAGCCTGGTATTTCACATGATGTATTCTGCATAGAAGTTAAATAAGCAGGGTGACAATATACAGCCTTGACATACTCCTTTCCCGATTTAGAACCAGTCTGTTGTTCCATGTCCAGTTCTAACTGTTGCTTCCTGACCTGCATACTGATTTCTCAGGAGGCAGGTCAGGTGGTCTGGTATTCCCATCTCTTTCAGAATTTTCCAGTTGATTGTGATCCACACAGTCAAAGGCTTTGGCATAGTCAATGAAGCAGAAGTAGATGTTTTTCTGGAACTCTCTTGCTTTTTTGATAATCCAACAGATGTTGGCAATTTGATCTCTGGTTCCTCTACCTTTTCTCAATCCAGCTTGAACATCTGGAAGTTCATGGTTCACATACTGTGAACCTCCTGGCTTGGAGGATTTTGAGCATTACTTTACTAGCATGTGAGATGAGTGCAATTGTGTGGTAGTTTGAACATTTGGCATTGCCTTCCTTTGGGATTGGAATGAAAACTGACCTTTTCCAGTCCTGTGGCCATTGCTGAGTTTTCCAAATGTGCTGACATATTGTGTGCAACACTTTAATAGCATCATCTTTTAGAATTTGAAATAGCTTAGCTTAGCTGGAATTGCATCACCTCCACTAGCTTTGTTCATTGTGATGCTTCCTAAGGCCCACTTGACTTCACATTCCAGGATGTCTGGCTGTAGGTGAGTGATCACACCATTGTGATTATCTGGGTCATGAAGACCTTTTTTGTACAGTTCTGTGCATTCTTGCCACCTCTTCTTAATATCTTCTGCTTTTGTTAGGTCCCTACCATTTCTGTCCTTTATTGAGCCCATCTTTGCATGAAATATTCCCTTGGTATCTGTAATGTTCTTGAAGCTCTCTCTAGTCTTTCCCATTCTATTGTTTTCCTCTATTTCTTTGCATTGACCACTGTGGAAGGCTTTCTATCTCTCCTCGCTATTCTTTGGAACTCTGCATTCAAATGGGTATATCTTTCCTTTTCTCCTTTGCCTTTAGCTTCCATTCTTTTCTCAGTCATTTGTAAGGCCTCCTCAGACAACCACTTTGCCTTTTTTCCCCATGCTCCAGTTAGTCATAAATCTCCATACCTGCCAATTGCATTCTTACTTCATGCCTTAGTTCATTTTTTTCCCTTCTGTTGAAGACTCATATCTGTTTTCTTGTCTACCCTTGACAGTTCTTTTCCCATTGCCTGGAATCTGCATGAGTTTCTACCTCAAGTTTTCAAATTACTGAATTGTCTCTTAATAGCTTTTAGCTTGCACTGCATATAAATTGTAAAGAAAATAGTTGAAAGGACTACTCATGTTAATGATAGAAATAGTGCTTCCAAAGGTCTGCAATCTCTAGTGTTTATGATCTAATTTTAGCAGTCCTTTTGTTTTTCCCTTAGTCAAGATCAAGTTTCTGTGCTTATAGAAGATTACATAAATTGGGATTATATATATTTATTGTCAGCCAACCTGTATTTTCTTAGAATCAAGGATACATGAATGTGATAGTCAATATTCCTGAGTAAGCAAACAAGAGACAAGAAAAACTCTTCAAAGTTTACTGATTCATTAATGTAATAAATGTTATTAAATGCCTACCATATGAAGCTGTGATTAATATAGACATGGTGCTTGGTTTGCTTTTCCTTTTTTAATTCCTTACTTCCTACTTGGCATTTTGATTAACTCCTGTGGTGTTGGGATTCTCTTTTATCCCCTTGGTTTTTGACTTACAGCCTTTTCCTGACCATAGATTTATATGTTTGTTTGGACTTCTAGGTACTGCCTACTTGTTGTTCCACAGTTAAGAATAGCTTATTTGCTCCATTATATTCCTTGGTTTTCAATTCCTGGTTTCCTATTTTGACCTTATTTCTGTTTATTGCCACATGTTCTGAGACTAATCAGGAGGTCCCAGGCTTCTTTTTTTCCTTTTAAATAAACACACATAATTCTTGAATGTTATTTTTATAAAATATCCAAGAAATATTTAAGTGTATAAAGATGTGAAAGACACTCTTTAATTCCTCCTATAATTTAATGTTGACCTTAGAATCCATTTTGTATTCAATTAGGAATATATATATGTGTATTTTGTAAGATGAGATAAGTTACCAATTTTAGGCAGTGGGTTGATTGAACCCAGGTCTCCCACATTACAGGTGGATTCTTTACCAGCTGAGCCGCAAGGGAAGCCCTTTGATCTCACAGAAGCTAGTAAAAAGATGAAGCATACAGTTAGGAATCGAGAGACCCTCTAAAAAAGGGAAAAATATAAATAATCTACTTTAAGACAAAAGAGTCATGCTATATACATTGTTTTCTAGTATGATTTTTAAAAAATAAGTAATATATCTTGAAAAGTTTTCCATGTTAATAGATACAGGTCAGCCTTTTATTTTTTTATTGAAACTTAAAAAATAAATTTATTTATTTTAGCCTTTCATTTTCAAATAGCTACATGGTATCTGAAAATGTAGATATACTGTAATTTAACCCCATAATGTTGAATATTTAATTGGTTGATAGTATATTCAAAAGCAGAGACATTACTTTGCTGACTAAGGTCCATCTAGTCAAGGCTCTGGTTTTTCCTGTAGTCATGTATGGATGTGAGAGTTGGACTGTGAAGAAGGCTGAGCACCAAAGAATTGATGCTTTTGAACTGTGGTGTTGGAGAAGACTCTTGAGAGTCCCTTGGACTGCAAGGAGATCCAACCAGTCCATTCTGAAGGAGATCAGTCCTGGGATTTCTTTGGAAGGAATGATGGCAAAGCTGAAACTCCAGTACTTTGGCCACCTCATGCAAAGAGTTGACTCATTGGAAAAGACTCTGATGCTGGTCTTAGGGGGAATGCTTTCAGTTTTTCACCATTGAGAATAATGTTTGCTGTAGGCTTATCATATATGGCCTTTACTATGTTGAGGTAGGTTCCTTCTATGCCCATTTTTTGAAGAGTTTTAATCATAAATGGGTGCTGAATTTTGTCAAAGGCTTTTTCTGCACCTGTTGAGATTATCATACATAGTTTTTATCTTTCAATTTGTTAATATGGTATATCACTTGATTGATTTACATATATTGAAGAATCTTTGCATCCCTTGAAGAAACCCAATTTGATGATGGTGTATGAGTTTTATGATGTGTAACTGAATTCTGTTTGCTAGAATTTTGTTGAGGATTTTTACATCTATGTTCATCAGTGATATTGGCCTGTAGTTTTCTTTTTGTGTGTTGTCTTTGTCTGGTTTTGGTATCAGGGTGATGGTAGCCTCGTAGAATGAGTTTGGAAGTGTTCCTTCCTCTGAAATTTTCTGAAAGAATTTTAGAAGGATAAGCATTAGCTCTTCTCTAAATGTTTGATAGAATTCTGTGAAGCCATCTGGTCCTGGGCTTTTGTGTTTTGGAAGATTTTTGATCCCAGCTTCAATTTCAGTGCTTGTAATTGCGTTGTTCATAATTTCTATTTCTTCCTGGTTCAGTCTTGGAAGATTGAACTTTTCTAAGAACCTGTCCATTTTTCCAGGTTATCTATTTTATTGCATATGGTTGTTCATAATAGTCTCTTATAATCCTTTTTATTTCTGCACTGGCTGTTGTAACTTCTCCTTTTTCATTTCTAACTTTGTTGATTTGATTCTTCTTTCTTTCTTTTGTGATGAGTCTGACTAAAGGTTTGTCAGTTTTATCTTCTCAAAGAACCAGCTTTTAGTTTTATTAATCTGTACTATTGTTTCTTTGATTTCTTTTTCATTTATTTCTTCTTGGATCATTATGATTTCTTTTCTTCTACTAATTCTGTTTTCTTTTTTGTTCTTCTTTTTCCACTTGATTTAGGTGTAAAGTTAGGTTGTCTGTTCGATGTTTTTCTTGTTTCCTGAGATAGGATTGTGTTGCTATAAACTTCCCTCTTAGAACTGCTTTTGAGTTGTGTTTTCATTGTCATTTGTTTCTAGAAATTTTTGATTTCCCTTTTGATTTCTTCAGTAAACTGTTGGTTATTTAGAAACGTGTTATTTAATCTCCATGTGTTTGTGTTTCTTATACTTTTTTTTCTTGTAATTAATATCCAATCTCATAGCATTGTGGTCAGAGAAGATGCTTGATACAATTTCAGTTTTCTTAAATTTACTGAGGTTTGATTTATGACTCAAGATGTGGTCTATCCTGGAGAATGTTCCATGTGCATTTGAGAAGAAAGTGTATTCTTCTGCATTTGGATGGAATGTCTTGAAGATATCAATGAGCTCCATCTCATCTAATGTATCATTTAAGACTTGTGTTTCCTTATTAATTTTCTGTTTTGATGATCTGTCCATTGGTGTGAGTGAGGTGTTTAAGTCTCCTACTGTTATTGTGTTCCTGTCAGTTTCTCCTTTTATGTCTGTTAGTGTTTGTCTTATGTATCGAGGTGTTTCTATGTTGGGTGCATAGATATTTACAGTTGTTATGTCTTCCTCCTGGATTGATCCCTTGATCATTATGTAGTGTCCTTCCTTATCTCTTGTAATCTTCTTTATTTTAAGGTGTATTTTTTTTTCCTGATATGAGGATTGCTACTCCAGCTTTCTTTTGCTTCCCATTTGCATGCAATATATTTTTCCATCCTCTCACTTTCAGTGTATATGTGTCTTTAGGTCTGAAGTGGGTTTCTTATAGACAGCATAGATATGGGTCTTGCTTTTGTATGTGAGGGCTTCCCTGGTGGCTCAGAGGTTAAAGCATCTTCCTGCAATGCAGGAGACCTGGTTTGATCCCTGGGTCAGGAAGATCCCCTGGAGAAGGAAATGGCAACCCACTCCAGTATTCTTGCCTGGAGAATCCCATAGACAGAGGAGACTGGTGGGCTACAGTGCACGGGTTGCAAAGAGTCGGACACGACTGAGCGAGCGACTTAACTATTATTGTGTTACTGTCAGTTTCTTCTTTTATGTCTGTTAGTGTTTGTCTTATGTATTGAGGTGTTTCTATGTTGGGTGCATAGATATTTACAATTGTTATGTCTTCCTCCTGGATTGATCCCTTGATCATTATTTAGTGTCCTTCCTTATCTCTTGTAATCTTCTTTATTTTAAGGTGTATTTTTTTCTGATATGAGGATTGCTACTCCAGCTTTCTTTTGCTTCTCATTTGCATGGAATATATTTTTCCATCCTCTCACTTTCAGTCTGTTATGTGTCTTTAGGTCTGAAGTGGGTTTCTTGTAGACAGCATAGATATGGGTCTTGTTTTTGTATACTTTCAGCCAGTCTGTGTCTTTTGGTTGGAGCATTTAATCCATTTACATTTAAAGTAATTATTGATATATATGTTCCTATTGCCATTTTCTTAATTATTTGAAATTGATTTTGTAGATCTTCCTCCCCTTTGACTATAGAAGTCCCTTTACATTTGTTGTAAAGCCAGTTTGGTGGTACTGAATTCTCTAAACTTTTGCTTGTCTGAAAAGCTTTTTATTTCTCCATCAATTTTGAATGAGATCCTTGCTGGGTACAGTAATCTTGGTTGTAGATTTTTCCCTTTCAGTACTTTAATATATCCTGCTATTCCCTTCTGGCCTGCAGAGTTTCTGCTGAAAGATCAGCTGTTAAGTGTATGGGGTTTCCCTTTTATGTTACTTGTTGCTACTCCCTTGCTGCTTTTAATATTCTTTCTTTGTGTTTATTTTTTGTTAGTTTGATTAGTATGTGTCTTGGTGTGTTTTTCCTTGGGTTTATTCTGTATGGGACTCTTTGTGCCTCTTGGACTTCACTGACTGTTTCCTTTTCCATGTTGGATAAGTTTTCAACTATAATATCATCAAAAATTTTCTCATACCCTTTCTTTTTCTCTTCTTCTTCTGGGACCTCTATAATTTGAATGTTGGTGCGTTTGATACGGTCCCAGAGGTCTCTGAGACTGTCCTTGGCTCTTTTCATTCTTTTACTTTATTCTGCTCTTCAGAAGTTATTTCCACCATTTTATCTTCCAGCTCACTGATTTGTTCTGCTTCAGATATTCTATTGATTCCTTTCAGAGTATTTTTAATTTCAGTAATTGTGTTGTTTGTCTCTATATGTTTATTGTTTAATTCTTCTAGATCTTTGTTAATTGATGCTTACAATTTCACCATTTTGTTTTCAAGGTTTTTGAACATCTTTACTATCATTATTCTGAATTCTTTTTCAGGTAGTTTGCCTATTTCCTCCTCATTTATTTGGAGTTCAGTGCTTCTAGTTTGTTCTTTAATTTGTGCCATATTTCTCTGCCTTTTCATTATTATTATTATTTTTTAGGGTATTGTGTTTGAGGTCTCCTTTCTCATGCTTAAAGAGAAGTTGAATTTTTTCCTTGAAGAAGATTAAATTCTTTCTTCCTTTTGGTTTCTGCTCTCCTAAGATCGGTCCTGTGGTTTGTGTGAGCTTATATAGGGTGAGATTTATGCTGAGTTTTTGTTTGTTTATTTTTCCTCTAATGGGCAAGGCTAAGTGAGGTGGTAATCCTGTCTGCTGATGATTGGGTCTGTATTTTTGTTTAAATGAGGTGTCCTGCACAGGGTGCTACTGGTGGTTGGGTGATGCCAGGTCTTGTATTCCAGTGGTTTCCTTTGTGTGAGTTCTCACTATTTGATACTCCCTAGGGTTAGTTCTCAGGTAGTCTAGGTCTTGGAGTCAGTGCTCCTACTCAAAAGGCCCAGGGCTTGACCTGTGGTCAGGAATGAAGATTCCACAAGTGGTTTGTTATGGCATTAGGTGAGATTAAAGCAAATATCCAAAAACAAGAAACCAAAGATGAACCCCAGACAAATATCAGTTACAAAATCAGGCAAATAACTAAAATAATGGAATATACACATATACACCCATGAGAAAAGTGAAAACAGTCCAACAAAAATAAAGTACAGTAGACTGATCTGGTGAACAAACGAAATAAAAAATTATATTTACCAGTTAACAAAACTAACTTAAGTACAAATTGGAAAACAAAACTAAAACAAGGTGCCAAGTGGAGAATAAGGCAATGAAAACAAAATGAACAAATATGTTGGGAGAAAAGGAAAGAAATAAAAGAAAGAAATAATAGATATACAAAGTTAAATAGAGGTAGATGAAGATTTATGTACATTAAAGATTAACTGCAAGGGGAAAAACAGTAGGAACGGCAAACAAAGAAGTAAATGTAGAAAAATATAATAGGTTTTTAAAATTTAAAATAAAAAAGAAAAGGATAAAAATAGAAGAAGAAAGAAAAAAGGAAAACGCCACAAAACTGCAAAAGCCCAATGTAGAAGCAGAAGTTTATAACAACAATAGAAAGTGTGACTGAAAATACACATATCCACAGAGATGTTATGGGGAGGGAGGTGGGAGGGGGGTTCATGTTTGGGAACGCATGTAAGAATTAAAGATTTTAAAATTAAAAAAAATTAAAAAATTAAAAAAAAATACACATAAAATCAAAACAG
The DNA here is from genome assembly GCF_032405125.1 of Capricornis sumatraensis. NCBI lineage: Eukaryota > Metazoa > Chordata > Mammalia > Artiodactyla > Bovidae > Capricornis > Capricornis sumatraensis. Next base: position 96,548,158 of record NC_091076.1, read on the forward strand.
TCCAACAAAAATAAAGTACAATAGATTGACCTGGCAAACAAAGGAAAAACAAAAATTATATCTATCAGAACAAAACTAATTAAAGCACAAACTGGAAAACAAAACTAAAGCAAGGTGCCAATTGGGGAATAAAGCAATGAAAATAAAACTAACAAATATGGTGAGAGGGAAGGAGAGAAAGAAAAGAAAGAAAGAATAGATACACAAAGTTAAGTAGAGGTAGATGAAGAAGATTTATATACGTTAAAGATTAACTGCAAGGGGAAAAAGCAGTAGGAAAAGCAAACAAAGGAATATATGTAGAAAAAACAATAATAGGTTAAAAAATTAAAAATTAAAATTAAAAAAGAGAAAACAAAAAAAAGGAGGAAAACTCCACAGAACTGCAAAAGCCCTATGTAGAGGCAGAGGTTTATGACAACAATAAAAAATGAGACTGAGAAAAAAAAGCTCAAAAGCTTAATTGGATTTCTTAGTGCCAATAAAGCCAACAACTACAACAGAGGAAGGAAAAAAGGAAAAAAAAACAACAACAAAATCCACAAGTATCTACAGAAAAAGTAAAAATAAGAATAATAAATGTTTTTCTTGAGCCACTGCTGTCAAGAGCCCTTTCCCTCGCTGGGAGTCACAGTCTACCTTACCTCCCTAGGATGCCCTCCAACACTGCTGATTTCTGGACCTGCAGTGGGGGCCCCTCAGATTCTAATCTGGTCCTCGTCCTGTGTGTTCTTGCCTCCAATGTCCACAGCTATCAGAACTAGTACATTTTTTTTTAATGGAAGCTCTCAATGCTCTTTTATATATTCCATTGACACAGAGTCTGCTTAGTTGATCTTGTAGATTTAATCTGCAGCTTGTACAGATGTTGGGAAGGTTTGGGGGGTCTTATTCCTTAGCCACACTGCCCCTGGGTTTCAATTGTCGTTTTATTTCCACCTCTACATGTGGGTCATCTACTGGGGTTTAGCTGCTGAGGCTACCCTGGAGGGCTTGGGTTTCCCCCCATGAGGGCCAGGTGTGGAGGTGGTGCAACTGCTTGGGTCACAGGAATTCTGGCAGCACTAGGTATTCAGGGGGGTTGGTGGCTAGGGCAGCAGGAAATATAGTGCTCTAGAAGGGTATAGCAACCAGTATTGGCCAATATGCTGCAGTATTCTTGCCTGGAGAACCCCCTCTCTGATAGAGAAGCCTGACAGGCCACAGTCTACAGGGTCGCAAACAGTCAGACATGACCGAAGCGACCCTGTGTGCAATAGATGCAAGACTCTTTTTTTGCCCATGGTAGCTCTGCCCCAGTGAGACTTGAGTGTGAAGGTGGTGCAGCTGCTTGGCTTGCGGGGACCCTGGCAGCACCAAGTGTGCAGGGACACAGACTGCCTCTGCTGCAGGAGTTACGGCCCTATCAGAGTCTTTTTTTCCAAGCCTCTTGTAGCTGTCAATCAGAAGGCCTTTTTGGCCAGTCTTTCTCTGTAGCTCCGCCCGTTCAGGCACTTAGAGGGCTCCCTTGCCTGGGGTCCTTCTCTGTTGTTTGGCGCGTCAGGCAAATAGAGGTGCCCCCCTGCCTGGGGTCCTACTCTGTAGATAGGTGCATCAGGCACTTAAAGGGGCACCTTGAGTGGGGTCCTACTCTGTAGTTCAGTGCATCAGGCATTTGATGGGTCAGCCTCTCTATTGTTCAGCTGCCAATGCTGGCCTGTGGGGAGAGAGAGGCTATGGTGATGGCTCCACCCCTACATGTGACTCAGCAGTATCGCGTTGCTTCCATGGTTGCCTCGCTTTCCTTCACTGGCATTTCCCACCACGATATCCCTCACATCCCCTCAATCTATCTCTCCGAAGTCAATAGCAGCCCTCGCCCTGGGATTGCTCCACAATCCCTAAACTCCAGCTCCCAGCTGCTGCGCCTTCCAGGAGACCAGCATTCCTGCCCGAGGTGTGTATCGCTGTGGCAAGGACCGTCTGATTCTCATTCCAATTAGGCTGCCACCAATCAGCTGTTTCACTCTCAGCCTTAAAGTTTCTTCTCTGACTCAAGACAGTTGCCCCATTGTGGGGATCAGACCCCTACTTCAGTTCCCCCACCTGCTGAAGGCAGGTCCGGTCCTGCTAACACTCCTGTTTTTCTCCCTAGATCCTTCATCCTATCGAGTTTTGCATGGTTCTATATATTCTTTTCCACTGGTCAGGTACTCCTGTCTGTTCTCAGCTGGAGTTCTGTATGCACTTCTGTGTCTGAAGGTGTATTCCTGATGTATCCAGGGAGAGAGGTGTACTCCATGGTCCACCTACTCCTCTGCCATCTTGTTCTCTTTCCTCTGCTGTTTTTGCTCACTTGACTGATAACTACTAGCTGAATGAATAGTGCTCAGTTCTTGCTCTTCTACTGTGCTTATCTAAGGACTTGTAGATCATTATGTTTACTATATGCTGAATTCCAAGGAAATCTAGTCTGACTACAAAGTGATTTGCCCTCTGGAATTATTTGAATTGTGCTTCCTTATCAACGTAAATTAAGGGATATAGTGGTCTAAGTTACACTTAAATATCTTAAATGTAGTATTTTGATACAGATAACTGTTTAGGATCAATGCAGGGAACAAGAGGAAAACAACAGAATGGGAAAGACTAGAGATCTCTTCAAGAAAATTAGAGATACCAAGGGAACATTGCATGCAAAGATGGGCTCGATAAAGGACAGAAGCAGTATGGACCTAACAGAAGCAGAATATATTAAAGAAGAGGTGGCAAGAATACACAGAAGAACTATACAAAAAAGATCTTCACGACCCAGATAATCACGATGGTGCGATCACTCATGTAAAGCCAGACATCCTGGAATGTGAAGTCAAGTGGGCCTTAGGAAGCACCACTACGAACAAAGCTAGTGGAGGTGATGGAATTCTAGTTGAGCTCTTTCAAATCCTGAAAGATGATGCTGTGAAAGTGCTGCACTCAATATGTCAGCAAATTAGGAAAACTCAGCAGTGGCCACAGGACTGGAAAAGGTCTGTTTTCATTCCAATCCCAAAGGAAGGCAATGCCAAAGAATGCTCAAACTACCTCACAATTGCACTCATCTCACATGCTAGTAAGGTAATGCTCAAAATTCTCCAAGCCAGGCTTCAGCAATATGTGAACTGTGAGCTTCCAGATGTTCAAGCTGGTTTTAGAAAAGGCAGAGGAACCAGAGGTCAAATTGCCAACATCCTCTGGATCATTGAAAAAGCAAGAGAGTTCCAGAAAAACATCTACTTCTGCTTTATTGACTATGCCAAAGCCTTTGACTGTGTGGATCACAATCAACTCTGGAAGATTCTGAAAAGAGATGGGAATACTAGACCACCTGACCTTCCTCTTGAGAAATCTATATGCAGGTCAGGAAGCAACAGTTAGAACTAGACATGGAACAACAGACTGATTCCAAATAGGAAAAGGTGTACATCAAGGCTGTATATTGTCACCCTGCTTATTTAATTTCTATGCAGAGTACATCATGAGAAACCCTGGGCTGGAAGAAACACAAGCTGGAATTAAGATTGCCGGGAGAAATATCAGTAACCTCAGATATGCAGATGACACACCACCATTATGGCAGAAAGTGAAGAGGAGCTAAAAAGCCTCTTGATGAAAGTGAAAGAGGAGAGTGAAAAGGTTGGCTTAAAGCTCAACATTCAGAAAACTAAGATCATGGCATCTGGTCCCATCACTTCATGGCAAATAGATAGGGAAACAGTAGAAACAGTGTCAGACTTTATTTTTCTGGGCTCCAAAATCACTGCAGATGGTGATTGCAACCATGAAATTAAAAGACGCTTACTCCTTGGAAGGAAAGTTATGACCAACCTAGATAGCATATTGAAAAGGAGAGACATTACTTTGCCAACAAAGGTCTGTCTAGTCAAGGCTATGGTTTTTCAAATGATCATGTATGGATGTGAGAGTTGGACTGTGAAGAAAGCTGAGTGCCGAATAATTGATGCTTTTGAACTGTGGTGTTGGAGAAGACCCTTGAGAGTCCCTCGGACTGCAAGGAGATCCAACCAGTCCATCCTAAAGGAGATCAGTCCTGGGTGTTCATTGGAAGGACTGATGTTGAAGTTGACACTCCAATACTTTGGCCACCTCATGCAAAGAGTTGACTCATTGGAAAAGACCCTGATGCTGGGGGGTATTGGGGGCAGGATGAGAAGGGGACGACAGAAGATGAGATGGCTGGATGGCATCACCGACTCGATGCACAGGTATTTGGGTGAACTCTGGGAGTTGGTGATGAACAGGGATGCCTGGCGTGCTGCAATTCATGGGATCGCAAAGAGTTGGACACGACTGAGGGACTGAACTGAACTTAACTGTTTAGGTTTTAAGGAAGCCTTCTTTTGGGGGAAGATTCTCTTCATGATTACATTTACTTTCTTTTAACCATGTTCTTCCCAGTTCACTTTTGATATCAAGGACAGTTAAGAGATTTCTATAAATAGACATTTTAATAGTGGTTAAACCATTGTCAAATTTGTGTAGTATATTAAAAATCTGAAGAAAAATTCTGTATTTACACCATTCTTCTCTCTTTTACAGTATCTTTCCTAAATTATGCTTTAATTAATAACTGCCCCCAATTTTGGATTAAGGTGTCTTGCTATTGTAGATTATACCACTGTTAAGAAATTGTTATACCTAAAAGTTTTAACTAAGAGGTGAGTATAGTATAATGATTAAGAGCAAACATTTTGGATTAGAATTCTGGCTTTTCCATATACTTAAAGTACAATCAGAAGGGACTTTCTGAGCCTTAGTTTCCTTATCTGTAATGTAGGGATAATGAAAAATTTTATTTATAGGCTGATTGTGATAATGGAATTATATAGCCCATAAATTTTTAGCACAGTTCCTGGCACATAGACAGCATTCAGTAAAAACCAATTATTATTGATAATATTATTTTAGCAGTATAATAGCAAATATTACATTTTATACTAAGAATATGGCTAGAATTGGGCAAATGCCTACTTGCAGGTAAATTTTTAGAAATCCTTAAATTTATTTTTCCCAGATCAAAATCTGCTCTTCCAGGGAGAGATGTTGATTGTCATCGTACAGTAATTTCTTTGTTTATTGTACTTTTGCAGCATTTCAGAATGCCTTGAAGATTTTTCACAGGATAAAAGGTGGTCGAGTTCCAGCTTCTGAAGTGGATAAAGTGTTGGATAGCATGGATATCTTGGTAGTCCCTGAAACTTTGCAGGAAGTGATAAAATATGCTAATATCAACAGTGAGTTATTTGAATCGATGTATACGTATTTCTTTCTTGGCTACCAATTTTCCTGATTCATCCTTTACTTCTCCTTTTCCTACTTGATTTTTGCCCTTTGCCATGACACTGCTTGCTGGTGTCTATGATAAAAGATGGTCTAGAAAAATTAAGTGAGAAATTTCTAATTGTTATATTTTGGTATGTTTGGCAAAAATATAAGAGAAAAATGGATTTTTTTTTCTTTTCATTGTTATCTCTCATTTCAAATAGTCATTTCTTGTCTCTGTGGAGAGGTAGTTTCTGTGGTATCAAGAGCATTGACTCCACAGGTTAGGAGACCTAAATTTCTTAAATTTCCAACTTTGTTTTGTAGCTTTGATTACAAAATCTTCCTGTGCTGTATAATTACATTCTCTTTAAACAGTATATTTAGCATATATTTTATATTAGGTGTTTACATGTGACCAAGAGATGTCCTATAATAATGGATTGATTAGTGATTGATTAATTGATTTATCCATTCATTTAATGAGTCAGATAGTCATTTAATATCTACTGTGCCTGAAAGTGGTAGGTGATAGATACACAGATGAATAAAACATATTTATTGTTCTGAAGGAGCTCACATTCTGATGTAGAAAAAGGCAAATAAACTGAAAATTATGATAATATATGTAGCAAATACTATTATAGAGTATATATATGCATATTGGAACACTAGAGAAAGATTATTAGAGGAGGTGACATATGAGCTAAATGTTGAAGGATTTGTAGGAGTTAGTTGCAGATGGTGGTAGAGGGTGAAACTTTTTAGACTAAGGGAGCAGTTTGTGTAAATGTGGCAGGAATATAATCAGACATGGCATCCTTTCTGGTGGGATTCTACTGGATTTTGTCATTTGGTAGTAGTGGCTTTATAGTGGGCCTTTGGTTGGTGAAGTGTAGTCTGGAGGTAGAAGCAGGCTGCATGCAGTTTCAATAGGTAGTCATTTATGGTGGGCTCTTAGATAATAGACATGAGTGGAGAGATCTATGTATTGGAGCATGAAAATGTATATAAATAGGAATTTTAAAGACTAATCTCAAGTCATATTATTAAATAGCCTTCAGGGCATGCTCTACCAGGAGCAACAGAAATCATATATGAAACGACTGCAGTGCCTTGCTTTTTGGCTTATGAAATTCTAGTTGGGCTTCTAGGTCACCCTCTTTATTTGGAGACATGGATTAGACAAATAATACTAATTTCATAGGATTATTGTAGGATGTAGATATAAAAATTTATCACTGTTTGGCACCTAGAACAGGCTCAAGAAATGTGAAGCAGAAACCTAAGAATCATCCTTGACAGCTATATTTTCTATGTTTTCCTTGTGAAATTATTACAAAGTACTATTATTTTAAAATCCTACATATCTCTTAAATCTTTCTGTTTTCCAGCATTACTACATTTTTCCTACCCATATTCTAACAAGTCTGCTCATATCTGGGCTTCCCTGATAGCTCAGTTGGTAAAGAAGCTGCCTGTAATGCAGGAGACCCTGGTTCAATTCCTGGGTCTGAAAGATCCCCTGGAGAAGGGACAGGCTACCCACTCCAGTATTCTTGGCCTTCCCTTGTGGCTCAGCTGGTAAAGAATCTGCCTGCAATATGAGAGACCTGGGAGACCTTGATCCCTGGGTTGGGACTCTCTCCTGGAAAAGGGAAAGGCTGCCTACTCCAGTATTCTGGCCTGGAGAATTCCTTGAAGTCACAAAGAGTTGGACACGACTGAGCAACTTTCACTTTTCACTTTCATGGATATCTCCCTTTACACTGTAGCCAGAAAGATCTTTTCAAAAGAAACATCTGGTCATGTTACCTTCTTTGTATAAAATCTAATAATACCTCTTTAATGTACAAGACTTTGCAAAGTCTGGCCTTTACCTGGATCTTAGCTTTATCTCAGACCACATTCTCCCTTACCGTCTGAGCCTTTTTAGAGTTTCAACCTTATACTGCTTTCCTCCTGCCACAGCCATTACACATATTCTGTTCTTTTCCTGGAATATTTCTCTCCTCCTAGTTATTCCTGCTTATATTTGAAAAGTAAAAGTGAAAGTCAGTCATCTCTGACTCTTTGTGACCCTATGGACTACACAGTCCATGGAATTCTCCAGCCCAGAATACTGGAGTGGGTAGCCTTTCCCTTCACCAGGGGATCTACCCAATCCAGGGATTGAACCCAGGTCTCCTGCATTGCAGGCCAATTCTTTACCAGCTGAGCCACAAGGGAAGGCCAAGAATACTGGAATGGGTAGCCTATCCCTTCTCCAGTGGATCTTCCCGACCCAGAAATCAAACTGTGGTCTCCTGCATTGCAGGCAGATTCTTTACCAACTGAGCTATCAGGGAATTAGTTATTTATTTTTTAAAAATTTTATTTATTTTTAATTGAAGGATAATTGCTTTATAATATTGTGTTGGTTCCTGCCATACATCAACATGAATCAGTCATAAGTGTACATATGTCTACTCCCTGTGAACCTCCCTCCCACCTCCCACCCCACCCCACCTCTCTAGGTTGTCACAGAGCACAGGTTTGAGCTCCCTGAGTCATACAGCAAATTCCCACTGGCTATCTGTTTTATATATGGTAATGTAAGTTATATATGTTTCCATGCTACTCTCTCCATTTGTCCCACCCTTTCTTTCACCCCATGTCCACAAGTCTGTTCTCTGTGTCTGCATCTCCACCGCTACCCTGCATATGTGTTCATCAGTACCATCTTTCTAGATTCCATATATGTGCATTAGTATACGATATTTGTTTTTCTCTTTCTGACTTACTTCATTTTGTATAATAGGCTGTAGATTTGTCCACGTCATGTGAGCCAACACAAGTGCATTCCTTTTAATAGCTGAGTAATATTCCATTGTGTCTATGTACCACAACTTCTTTATCTGTTCATCTGTCAATGGACTTCTAGGTTGTTTCCATGTTTTAGCTACTATTGTAAATGGTGCTGCAATGAACATTGGGGTACATATATCTTTTTAAATTATGGTTTCCTCAGGGTCCTTCTTAATACTTTAAATCTAAACTACACTCTGTTTTGGTTTTTTTTGTCATTGAAATTCTTTTTGTTTGTTTGTTTGTTTTTTTAATTTTTATTTTTACTTTATTTTACTTTACAATACTGTATTGGGAACTCATGTACACCTGTGGTGGATCATGTCAATGTATGGCAAAACCAAAACTAAACTACACTCTGTTTTTTAGAGATGTTTCCCTGACCTCTCTGACTAGGTCACATTCTCATATTGTATACTTTAACCGGATTGATCTCAGTTGCAATTTATATTTTAAACTGTTTGATTAAGGTTTGTGTATTAATTAAGACTAGTTAAGCACCAGGAGAGCAGATATCGTGTCTACTTTTGCTCAATATTGTATCCTCAGTATGTAACACAGTGAATATGGCAGATATTAACTGCTGAAACAATGTTGAAAGAATTAATAATTCTCACTCCTTATTCCATCTCCCCCAGTCAAGAAGAACAAGATTTCTTCATTTTGTCATATTAATGAAGTCTTATGTTTCAGTGTATACTGAATTACTAATTCATAATTCCAGATATTGTTCAAAACCCATAATAGCTGGCCCTTTGTTCCTATTTGCACATATTTATGTGGTGTTGTAATTTTAGAATAGGATAGCAGCTGTATTGTGTTCAAAAGGAAATACAGTATCTAAACTCAAGAATTCTTTGTATTACAGGTAATCAAATGGTGGATATTGGGGATATTATATTTACTTTGGATGAACTACAGCAAGAGTATGAGAATATTTGTAAGTGATCTCTTGTTGCTATATAAGTTTTGTTTATAAATTATCTTTAAGTACTAATTTATAGATTTTATTATATGAGTTTTGAAAGACTTCTTTAAACTCTTTACTCTCTTAAATCAGAGAGATAAAAATTTAATATAGTACCCTGAATATACCTAATAATCAATATTATAATTATATTCCCTGATGGCTCAGATGATAAAGAATCTGCTTGCAAGGCAGGAGACCCAGGTTCAATCCCTGGGTCAGGAAGATCCCCTGGAGAAGAAATTGGCTACCCATTCTATTCTTGCTTGAAGAATTCCATGGACAGAGGAGCCTGGGGGGCTACAATCCATGGGGTCACAAAGGGTTGGACACAACTGCGTGACTAACATTTTCACATAATTATATAATATTACAATCTCATAATTTTTCTGTTTTTATCTTTCTCTTAATATTTTGTAACATAGTCAACTTTAAAACAAAGTAGTAACACTAAAGAAAAAGGGAACATTTAATTTGCAATCTGTGGTCATTCTGACATCTTGACATTGACTGTTTAAAAAACCATAGTATGTTTTTCTCTATCACACATTGTTTAGTTTTTCTTCATTAAGTGCATTGTTTTTGGTGTTTTCCTGTTCAGTTCAGTCGCTCAGTCGTGTCCGACTCTTCACGACCCCATGAACCGCAGTATGCTAGGCCTCCCTGTCCATCACCAACTCCCGGAGCCCACCCAAACCCATGTCCATTGTGTCGGTGATGCTATCCAACCATCTCATCCTCTGTCATCCCCTTCTCTTCCTGCCAATCTTTCCCAGCATCAGGATTTTTTCAAATGAGTCAGCTCTTCACATCAGGTGGCTAAAGTCTTAGAGTTTCAGCTTCAACATCAGTCCCTCTAATGAACACCCAGGACTGATCTCTTTTAGGATGGACTGGTTGGATCTCCTTGCAGTCCAAGGGACTCTGAAGAGTCTTCTCCAATGCCACAGTTCAAAGACATCAAATACATCGTCATTCTTTACTCTTTGTCTCATTTGTCCAAATGTCATTTGATCAAGATTATCTATGTACATAATTTTAAGGATTATATAGCTCTATAAAGCTTGTTAGAAAAAGAAAAAAAGCAGCCTCTTGCCTAATCCTCCTCTCAGCTTCTCCAGAGGCAAAAATTTCAAATATTTTAGCTGATTACTTGATATTTATCTTCATGACTGAAAATAGCCTGTTTATATTGCTACTTGTTAATTTCTAAAATTTTAGGTAGACAAAGTAAACTTCCTACTATTGATGCTGAAAGCTTGGCTTCTCTGCACCCATGCTGGATTGAATCTCAATAACAGAGTTCTGGGTGAAGTAGAAAAGAATAGCTTTATTGATTTGTCAGGCAAAGGGGAACACAGTGGACTCCTGTCCTGAAAAACTGTGTCCCAACCCAGGGGAGTTTGGTCAGGGCTTTTATAATAATGGTCCAAGAGTAGGGTCTCTGAAAAAATTAGGGTGTGTATAGTGAAAGTGAAAGTGAAGTCACTCAGTCGTGTCCGACTTTTTGTGACCCCATGGACTGTAGCCCACCAGGCTCCTCCCTCCATGGGATTCTCCAGGCAAGAGTACTGGAGTGGGTTGCCATAGATGCTTTCAAATTGTGGTGCTGGAGAAGACTCTTGAGAGTCCCTTAGACAGCAAGGAGATCAAACCAGTCAATCCTAAAGGAAATCAGTCCTGAATATTCATTGGACAGACTGATGGTGAAGCTGAAGTTCTAATACTTTGGCCACCTGATGCAGAGCCAACTCATTGGAAAACGCCCCGATGCTGGCAAAGATTGAGGGCAGGAGGAGAAGGGGACGACAGAGGATGAGATGGTTGGATGGCATCACTGACTCAATGGACATGAGTTTGAGCAAACTCTCAAACTCTCTAAGTCCAGGGAGGTCTGGACTTAGTGACTGAGCAACAAAAACCACCAGGGCTTGCACTCCCTTAACCTTGTCTCAGGTGGTTGGTCTCCTAATCTTGATTAGTTTCTATGATCCCTTTAGTCTTGCCTCTGATAGTTACTTGGCTGCTTCTCCCTTGATGGTTGTTGTTCAGTCACTCAGTCATGTCCAACTCTTTGGAACCCCATGAACTGCAGCATACCAGGCTTCCATGTCCTTCACCACCTTCCAGAGTTTGCTCGAACTCATGTCCATCAAGTCTATGATGCCATCCAACAGTCTCATCCTCTGTTGTCCCCTTCTCCTCCTGTCTTCAGTCTTTCCCAGCATCAGGGTCTTTTCCAATGAGTCAGTGCTTTGCATCAGGTGACTAAGTATTGGAGCTTCAGCTTCAGGATCAGTTCTTCCAATGAATATTCAAGGTTGATTTTCTTTAGGATTGACTGGTTGGATCTCCTTGCTGTCCAAGAGACTCTCAAGAGTCTTTTCCAGCATCACAGTTTGAAGGCATCAATTCTTTGGCACTAAGCCTTTTTTATCCCTGGCTCTCACATCTGTATATGATTACTGGAAAAATCATAGCTTAGACTATACAGACCTTTGTCGGCAAAGTAATGTCTCTGCTTTTTAATACACTGTCTAGGTTTCAGGGTAGGTCATGGAGGCTGGAGTTTTGCCTGTGAGAAACTGGGGACACAAGGACTTCCATGCTTGGGGGTCCCACAGAGCCTCATTTGGTTTTACTATTGAAAATAAGAATTTAGTTCTGTTTCATTTTCCCTGTCTACACCACATCCACCTACTCTTCCTGGACCTATTAAGAAGAGGTGACAAGAATACACAGAAGAACTATGCAAAAAAGATGTTCATAACCCAGATAACCATGGATGGGCAATTGTTCATCTAGACCCAGACAGCCTGGAGCGCAAAGTCAAGTGGGCCTTAGGAAGCATCACCATGAATAAAACTAGTGAAGGTGATGGCATTCCAGCTTAGCTGAGCTATTTCAAATCCTAATAGATGATGCTGTTAAAGTGCTGCACTCAATATGTCAGCACATTTGGAAAACTCGGCAGTGGCCACAGGACTGGAAAAGGTCAGTTTTCATTCCAATCCCAAAGAAAGGCAATGCCAAAGAATGTTCTAACTACCTCACAATTGCACTCATCTCACACACTAGCAAAGTAATGCTGAAAATTCTCCAAGCAAGGCCTCAGCAATACGTGAACTGAGAACTTCCAGATGTTCAAGCTGGATTTAGAAGAGGCAGAGGAACAAGAGATCAAATTGCCAACATCCGCAGGATCATGGAAAAAGCAAGAGAGTTCCAGAAAAACATCTATTTCTGCTTTTTTGACTATGCCAAAGCCTTTGACTGTGTAGATCACAATAAACTGTGGAAAATTCTGAAAGAGATGGGATTACCAGACCACCTTACCTGCCTCTTGAGAAATCTGTATGCAGGTCAAGAAGCAACAGTTAGAACTGGACATGGAATAAGAGACTGGTTCCAATTCGGGAAAGGAGTATGTCAAGGCTGTATATTGTCACCCTGCTTATTTAACTTATATGCAGAATACATCATGCAAAGTGCTGGGTTGGATGAACCACAAGCTGGAATCAAGATTGCCGGGAGAAATATCAATAACATTAGATATGCAGATGACACCATCCTTATGGCAGAAAGTGAAGAGGAACTAAAAAGCCTATTGATGAAAGTGAAAGACGACACTGAAAAAGTTGAGTTAAAACTCAACATTCAAAAAATGAAGATCATGGCATCTTGTCCCACCACTTCATGGCAAATAAATGGGGAAACAGTGACAGACTTTATTTTCTTGGACTCCAAAATCACTGTAGGTGGTGACTGCAGCCATGAAATTAAAAGATGCTTTTTCCTTGGAAGAAAAGCTGTGACCAACCTAGACAGCATATTAAAAAGCAGACACATTACTTTGCTGACAATGGTCCATCTAGTCAAAGCTATGGTTTTTCTAGTAGTCATGTATGGATGTGAGAGTTGGACTGTGAAGGAAGCTGAGTGCTGAAGAGTTGATGCTTTTGAACTGTGGTGTTGGAGAGGACTCTTGAGAGTCCCTTGGACTGCAAGGAGATCCAACCAGTCCATCCTAAAGGAAATTAGTCCTGAATATTCATTGGAAGAACCAATGCTGAAACTGAAGCTCCAGTATGATCACCTGATGCAAAGCACTGACTCATTGGAAAAGACCCTGATGCTGGGAAAAATTGAAGGTGGGAGGGGAAGGGGACAATAGAGAATGAGATTGTTGCATGGCATCATGAACTTGATGGACATGAGTCTGAGCAAGCTCCAGGAGTTGCTGATAGACAGGGAAGCCTGGCATGCTGCAGTCCATGGGATTGCAAAGAGTCGGACAAGACTGAGTGACTGAACTGAACTGAACATTTTATGTGTGGTTATATTCCTGGACTCTCTCTTCATTAACATTCTGGAAGAAGAATTTTTCACTTCTTTCCCTGTATCAGATTCTGTACTCATGTTTGATTGGCAGTTTAAGTATAGAATTCTAGGTTGGAAATAAATTTCCTTAGAATTTTTCTGTTTTCCAGTTTTCAGTGTTGCTGTCAAATCCACAATTCTTTTGATTCCTGACTTTTTGTATGTAACTGATTTTTTTCTTTGAAAAAATATTCATTGGAAGGATACAGAATAGTTTCTTTTTTATAGAATAGTGTTCTGAAATTTCATGATTATGTGCCTTGAAATAAATTGTTTTGGCAACAGTTGTGTTGAGTACAGTATAATGTGATTCTGGGAAATTTAAGCAATTTGTTGATGATTTCCTTTCCTTTCTGAAACATTTATTACTTGGATACTTGACATCCTGAATGGATTCTCCTCTTTTTAAAAACAAACAAACAAACAAGCAAAAAAAACGTTTTTCTCTGTCATTTTTTGGTGAGATGTACATAACTTTATCTTCCAACCCATGTGTTTAGGCTTTCATTTGTACTTTTCAAGATTTCCAACAATTTTTTTCCCTTCTGAAAGCATATTCTTTTAACATCTTCTTGTTACATGGATATTCCTATTGTTCCATGAACATAATATCTTCTGTTGTGCTAAGGATGATGTTTAAAATTTTTTCTTTTTCATTCATAATGTTTTCTCCAAGTTATTTTTCTCTTATTTGGCTTTCATTTCAGAGGCATTCTCCAAATGTCTGGTGATCTTTGGTTGTCTGCTTATGTTTGAGAATAATGAACTCAAAAGCTGTTTGGAAACTTTGAGACTGGGAGTGGAACTAGTTGACTATGGACTGAACACTCTAGAGTAGTGGTTCTTAACCAGAAGTGATTTTGGTTATCACTCTCCCACAGGAACATTTGGCAACATGTGGAGATGCTTTTTGGTCATTAAAACATGTGTTACTGGCATTAAGTGATTAGAGGCCAGGGATGCTTTTGTTGACTTAAAAAAAAACAAAACAGCACAACCTAAAAGTTGAGAATTGTATTTTATTGGGTGGCATTAATGAGGACTTAAGCCTGGGATACAGACTCTCAGAAAGCACTGAGGGACTATTCCAAAGAGATAAAGGAAGAGCCAGGATATACAGGAGTTTTTGCAAAACTCCTATAGAATTCATGTAATCAAATTTTTTTTTTTTGGTTGTGTGGCATGTGGGATCCTAGTTCCCTGATCAGCAATCGAACCCATGCCCCCTGCTTTGGAAGTTCAGAGTCTTCCAAAGTCTTCAAAGTCCACTGGACCTTCAGGGAAGTCCCTACACACACTTCTAGATATCCCCTTCTCCCCCTCTTAATAAGGAATTGAAGTGAAGTGAAGTTGCTCAGTCGTGTCCTACTCTTTGCCACCCCGTCAACTGTAGCCTACCAGGCTTCTCCGTCCATGGGATTTCCCAGGCAAAAGTGAGGAATCGTGTGTCCCCAAATGCCAATACTGCTGAGGTCAGGGAATCATGCTATAGGCAGTCTGGCTGGAATTTTGCCTCGAAGACCCTTGACATCACCATCTTTAGGGTGTTTTTCCTTTCAAGATAGTCAGTGTTTTCAAAGAAGCAGCTTCTAGTTTCCTTCTTTGAAGCTGTAAGTTGTCTTGCCAGAGTTTCAGCTGTTTAATGAGACAAAAGAACTGGAGTTCTCTTTATTCAGTGGTAATTGTCATGTAACCCTCCCTTTTCATTATCCAGATAATACCATTATTCTCTTCTATGTTTTGTATTCCCTAACCCAGAGACTTTGTGTTTAACCCTCTCTGGTGTATTGTTAGTCTTCTGCTGCAAGGGGAGAAGATCAGTACATGGCCATGAGAAAATATATGGCTGTGTGAAGGTTATCTTGTGTTGTTGGAAGAGGGTGTTTGCTATGACCAGTGCTTTTTCTTGGCAAAACTCTATTAGTCTTTGCCCTGCTTCATTCCGCATTCCAAGGCCAAATTTGCCTGTTACTCCAGGTGTTTCTTGACTTCCTACTTTTGCATTCCAGTCCCCCATAATGAAAAGGACATCTTTTTTGGGTGTTAGTTCTAAAAGATCTTCTAGGTCTTCATAAAACCATTCAACTTCAGTTTCTTCAGCGTTACTGGTTGGGGCATAGACTTGGATAACTGTGATATTGAATGGTTTGCCTTGGAGACGAACAGAGATCATTCTGTCATTTTTGAGATTGCATCCAAGTACTGCAGTTCGGACTCTTTTGTTGACCATGATGGCTACTCCATTTCTTCTGAGGGATTCCTGCCCACAGTAGTAGATATAATGGTCATCTGAGTTAAACTCACCCATTCCAGTCCATTTTAGTTGGCTGATTCCTAGAATGTTGACGTTCACTGTTGCCATCTCTTGTTTGACCACTTCCAATTTGCCTTGATTCATGGACCTGACATTCCAGGTTCCTATGCAAAAGACTCTACACATGGACATCACCAGATGGTCAACACCAAAATCAGACTGATTATATTCTTTGCAGCCAAAGATGGAGAACCCTATACAGTCGTCAAAAACAAGACCAGGAGCTGACTGTGGCTCAGACCATGAACTCCTTATTGCCAAATTCAGACTTAAATTGAAGAAAGTAGGGAAAACCTCTAGACCACTCAGGTATGACCTAAATCAAATCCCTTATGATTATACAGTGGAAGTGAGAAATAGATTTAAGGGTCTAGATCTGATAGATAGAGTGCCTGATGAACTATGGATGGAGGTTTGTGACACTGTACAGGAGACAGGGATCAAGAACATCCCCATGGAAAAGAAATGCAAAAAAGCAAAATGGCTGTCTGGGTAGGCCTTACAAATAGCTGTTAAAAGAAGAAATGTGAAAAGCAAAGGAGAAAAGGGAAGATATAAGCATCTGAATGCATAGTTCCAAAGAATAGCAAAAAGAGATAAGAAAGCCTTCTTCAGTGATCAATGCAAAGAAATAGAGGAAAACAACAGAATGGGAAAGACTAGAGATCTCTTCAAGAAAATTAGAGATACCAAGGGAACATTTCATGCAAAAATGGGCTTGATAAAGGACAGAAATGGTCTGGACCTAACAGAAGCAGAAGATATTAAGTAGAGGTGGCAAGAATACATGGAAGAACTGTACAAAAAAGATTTTCATGATCCAGATAATCATGATGATGTGATCACTAATCTAGAGCCAGACATCTTGGAATGTGAAGTCAAGTGGGCCTTAGAAAGCATCACTACAAACAAAGCTAGTGGAGATAATGGAATTCTGGTTGAGCTCTCTCAAATCCTGAAAGATGATGCTGTGAAAGTGCTGCACTCAATATGCCAGCAAATTAGGAAAACTCAGCAGTGGCCACAGGACTGGAAAAGGTCAGTTTTCATTCCATTTCCAAAGAAAGGCAATGCAAAAGAATGCTCAAACTATGGCACAGTTGCAGTCATCTCACATGCTAGTAAAGTAATGCTCAAAATTCTCCAAGCCAGACTTCAGCAATACGTGAACCATGAACTCCCTGATGTTCAAGCTGGTTTTAGAAAAGGCAGAGAAACCAGAGATCAAATTGCCAACATCTGCTGGATCATCGAAAAAGCAAGCGAGTTCCAGAAAAACATCTATTTCTGCTTTATTGACTATGCCAAAGCCTTGGATTGTGTGGATCACAATAAACTGTGGAAAAATCTGAAAGAGATGGGAATACCAGACCACCTGACCTGCCTCTTGAGAAATCTGTATGCAGGTCAGAAAGCAACAGTTAGAACTGGACATGGAACAACAGAGTGGTTCCAAATAGGAAAAGGAGTACATCAAGGCTGTATATTGTCACCTTGCTTATTTAACTTATATGCGAAGTACATCATGAGAAATGCTGGGCTGGAAGAATCACAAGCTGGAATCAAGATTGCTGGGAGAAATATCAATAACCGCAGATATGCAGATGACACCACCATTATGGCAGAAAGTGAAGAGGAGCTAAAAAGCCTCTTGATGAAAGTGAAAGAGGAGAGTGAAAAAGTTGGCTTAAAGCTCAATATTCAGAAAACGAAGATCATGGTATCTGGTCCCATCACTTCATGACAAATAGATGGGGAAACAGTAGAAACAGTGTCAGACTTTATTTTTCTGGGCTCCAAAATCCTTGCAGATGGTGACTGCAGCCATGAAATTAAAAGACACTTACTCCTTGGAAGAAAAGTTATGACCAACCTAGATAGTATATTCAAAAGCAGAGACATTACTTTGCTGACTAAGGTCTGTCTAGTCAAGGCTATGGTTTTTCCTGTGGTCATGTATGGATGTGAGAGTTGGACTGTGAAGAAGGCTGAGCGCTGAAGAATTGAATCGTTTGAACTGTGGCGTTGGAGAAGACTCTTTTTTTTTTTTTTAATTTTTATTTATTTATTTATTTTTTCAATTGGTTTTGCCATACATTGACATGAATCCACCACGGGTGTACATGCATTCCCAAACATGAACTTCCCTCCCACATCCCTCCCCATAGCATCTCTCTGGGTCATCACCGTGCACCAGCCCCAAGCATGCTGTATCCTGCGTCAGGCATAGACTGGCGATTCGATTCTTACATGATAGTATACATGTTACAATGCCATTCTCCCAAATCATCCCACCCTCTCCCTCTCCCTCTGAGTCCAAAAGTCCATTATACACATCTGTGTCTCTTTTGCTGTCTTGCATACAGGGTTGTCATTGTCATCTTTCTAAATTCCATATATATGTGTTAGTATATTGTATTGGTGTTTTTCTTTCTGGCTTACTTCACTCTGTATAATCGGCTCCAGTTTCATCCATCTCATCAGAATTGATTCAAATGTATTCTTTTTAACGGCTGAGTAATACTCCATTGTGTATATGTACCACAGCTTTCTTATCCATTCATTTGCTGATGGACATCTAGCTTGCTTCCATGTCCTGGCTATTATAAACAGTGCTGTGATGAACATTGGGGTACATGTGTCTCTTTCAATTCTGGTTTCCTCGGTGTGTATGCCCAGCAGTGGGATTGCTGGGTCATAAGGTAGTTCTATTTGCAATTTTTTAAGGAATCTCCACACTGTTCTCCAAAGTGGCTGTACTAGTTTGCATTCCCACCAACAGTGTAGGAGGGTTCCCATTTCTCCACACCCTCTCCAGCATTTATTGCTTGCAGATTTTTGGATCGCAGACATTCTGACTGGTGTGAAGTGGTACCTCATTGTGATTTTGATTTGCATTTCTCTAATAGTGAGTGACGTTGAGCATCTTTTCATGTGTTTGTTAGCCATCCGTATGTCTTCTTTGGAGAAATGTCTATTTAGTTCTTTGGCCCATTTTTTGATTGGGTTGTTTATTTTTTGGAATTGAGCTGCATAAGTTGCTTGTATATTTTTGAGATTAGTTGTTTGTCAGTTTGGAGAAGACTCTTGAGAGTCCCTTGGACTGCAAGGAGATCCAACCAGTCCATTCTGAAGGAGATCAACCCTGAGATTTCTTTGGAAGGAATGATGCTAAAGCTGAAGCTCCAGTACTTTGGCCACCTGATGCGAAGAGTTGACTCATTGGAAAAGACTCTGATGCTGGGAGGGATTGGGGGCAGGAGGAGAAGGGGACGACTGAGGATGAGATGGCTGGATGGCATCACTGACTTGATGGACGTGAGTCTGAGTGAACTCCGGGAATGGTGATGGACAGGGAGGCCTAGCGTGCTGCGATTCATGGGGTCGCAAAGAGTAGGACACGATTGAGCAACTGAACTGAACTGTGCAGGTTATCTAGATATCTGATTACTGCTTAAACAGACTTTTAAACAATCCTCTATTTCCAGTTTTACTCTTTCCTTCACTTTCAGAAGTAACTGCTACTGCTGCTAAGTCGCTTCAGTTGTGTCTGACTCTGTGTGACCCCATAGATGACAGCCCACTAGGTTCCTCTCTCCCTGGGATTCTCCAGGCAAGAATACTGGAGGGGGTTGCCATTTCCTTCTCCAATGCATGAAAGAAAGTGAAAGTGAAGTCGCTCAGTCATGCCCAACTCTTCGTGACCCCATGGACTGCAGCCTACCAGGCTCCTCCGTCCATGGGATTTGCCCGGCAAGAGTACTGGAGTGGGTTGCCATTCCCCGCTAATTTATGAGCCTTTGGAGGTTTTGTGTTATGAATTGGGTTGTTGGCTTTTTCCTTCTGGCTTAGAATTCAGCCTTTTCCCATCTACTAAGTTCATGCAGTTGTTTCTTTTCCTATTCTCCTTCTTACGGATTTATGATATTTTAAGAATAATTTTAATGGAATTTTTGAAAGCTGTTCAATTTGCCATCATTACCTGAAAGTTTCAAAGTTTATTTTGAATTCTAATTTTGCCTCTGGTATACAAGTTTTACATTTATTTTTCTTTTCCTGTGTAGATATTACTGACAATTACATGCCCACTCCCATGCATGATTCTCATCATTTATAATTTTTTTCTGAATCTTTGCTGATTTTCTATTAGTTCTATTACTGTGAAAGAAGAATAGTATTGAAATATATAATTGTGGATTTGTCTGTTTCTCCTTTCATTTTTGTTGGCCTTTGATTCATGCATCTTGAAGCTCCGTTAGTTTCATTCACATTTAGGATAGTTGTATCTTCTTGGCAAAGTGGCTCTTTTATCATTATGTAATGTATATGTAATCAATGGTAATTTTCTTTGCTCTGCAATTTACTTTTTTAAATATTAATAAAACTACTTCAGCTTTCTTTAATTAGTGTTTACATGAATAGATTTCCTATCCTTTTCTTTTTACCTTCTTATATCATCATATCTGGGCTTCCCAGGTGGCTCAGTGGTAAAGAATCCACCTACTAAGCAGGAGCTGTGAGTTTGATCCCTGGATCGGGAACATCCCCTGGAGAAAAAAATGGCAACCCACTCCAATATCTTTGCTGGAAATCCTATGGACAGAGGAGTCTGGCAGTCTTTCGTCCATGAGGTTGCAAAAGAGTCAGACACGACTTAGTGACTATCAACAACAACTGTCCTCATATTTCAGGTATTTTGTAAACCACGTAGAGTTGGGTGAATGTGACTGTGAAAGTTGCTCAGTCGTGTCTGACTGTTTGCAACCCCATAGACTATACAGTCCATGGAATTCTCCAGGCCAGAATACTGGAGTAGGTAATCTTTCACTTCTCCAGGGAATCTTCCCAACCCAGGGATTAAACCCAGGTCTCCCACATTGTAAGTGGATTCTTTACCATCTGAGCCACAAGGGAGAAGTCCAAGAATATTGGAGTGGGTAGCCTATCCCTTCTCCAGCAGATCTTCCTGATGCAGGAATTGAGCTGGGGTCTCCTACATTGTAGGTGGATTCTTTACCAACTGAGCTATCAGAGAAACCCTGTAGAATTGGGTGATGCTTTTATATTCATTCTTATAATTCCTGTTTTTTAATTGGAGTATCTAGGTCATTTTTACTTAATGTGATTAATTATATCAGAAATAGGTAACCATGTTATTTCTTTTCTATTTTTTCCTCTCTTTTTCAACCTTTTTTACCTTCTTTTTTGGAAGTTTTTAAAAAATTCTTAAAAAAATTTACCTATATATTTTTTTCACCATATGTCTACATATTTCAGTAATTATTCTAAGGATTATAACATACATATTTAACCTTCAGTTTGGAGACCTGGCATGTTGCGATTCACGGGGTTGCAAAGAGTCGGACACGACTGAACGACTGAACTGAACTGAACTTAGTCAATTCAGTCCCTCAGTCGTATCCGACTCTTTGCAACCCCATGGACTGCAGCATGCCAGACTTCCCTGTCCACCAACTCCTGGAGCTTACTCAAACTCATGTCCATCGAGTCGGTGATGCCATCCAACCATCTCATCCTCTGTTGTCCCCTTCTCCTCTCATCTTCAATCTTTCCCAGCATCAGGGTCTTTTCCAGTGAGTCAGTTCTTTGCATCAGGTGGCCAAAGTATTGGAGTTTCAGCTTCAGGATCAGTCCTTCCAATGAATATTCAGGACTGATTTCCTTTAGGATGGACTGGTCAGATCTCCTTGCCATCCAAGGGACTCTCAAGAGTCTTTTCCAACACCACAGTTCAAAAGCATCAATTCTTTGTTGCTCAGCTTTCTTTATAGTCCAACTCTCACATCCATACTTAACTACTGGGAAAACCATAGCTTTGACTAGACAGACCTTTGTTGGCAAAGTAACGTTTCTGCTTTTTAACTTGCTGTCTAAGTTGGTCATAACTTTTCTTCCAAGAAACAAGTGTCTTTTAATTTCATGGCTGCAATCACCAGCTGCAGTGATTTTGGAGCCCAAGAAAATAAAGTCTGTCACTGTTTCCATTGTTTCCCCATCTATTTGCCATGAAGTGATGGGACTGGATGCCCATGATCTTAGATTTCTGAATGTTGAGTTTTAAGCCAACTTTTTCACTTTTCTCTTTCACTTTCATCAAGAGGCTTTCAGGATACTTTCTTTTTTCTTTAGTTTTTAGCCATTTGATTATGATGCATTGGGAGTGTGTTTTTTTGAGTTTATCCTGTTGGGGTTCACTGAGCTTCTTGGATCTATCTTGCCAAACTTGCAATCTTTTGTCATTGTAACTTCAAATATTTGTTCTGCACCACATTTTCTCCCCTGTCTTCTTGAGACTGCAAAGACACAAATGTTAGCCCTCTTTGATGTTGTCCCATAGATCCTTGACACTTTGTTAATTTTGTTTTCATTCTTATTTACCTCTACTGTTTAAATTGAATAATTTCCATTAATGTGTCTTCAGTTTCATAAACTATCCCTCTGACATCTCCATTATGTTGTTGAACCTATCTGATTAATTTTTTTTACTTTAATTATTATATTTTTAAGTTTTAAATTTCCAAATTTGGTTCTTTATGTCTTTTGTTTTCTGAGACTTTCTATCTTTCTATTTTGAGTGTTTTTTTTTTCCACTGTAATTTGGAGCATTTTTAGAATAGATGCTTAGAAGTTTATTAATTTATATGGCTGTGTTGAGTCTTAGTTGCAGCATGCAGGAACTTCGTTGCATCATGCAGGATCTTTCATTGCGGTGCATGGGCTCTCTAATTATGATGCTTAAGCTCAGTAGTTGTGGTGCCTGGGCTTAGTTGCTCTGGTGTATGTGGGATCTTAGTTCTCAGGGATTGAACCTGTGTCCCCTGCATTGCAAGGCAGATTCTTAACCCCGGACTACCTGGGAGCTCCTTGCTTGAAAGTTTTTAGAAGGCAATTTCAACGTCTTTTTCAACTTGGTCTTGACATCAGTTGCTTGTCTTTTCCCATGCAAACTGAGATTTTCTTTGTTCTTCACATGTGAAGTGGTTTTGAATTGCATCCTGGACATTTTGAAAATTAAGTTGTGAGACTGTGGGTCTAAAATTCTGTGGAAATTCTATGGAAAATATTGAAATCTTGTTTTGGCAGGAATTTGACTCAATTTGGTTTAGGCCACAAATTTCAATTAATTTTCTGTGTTTTTCAGTTTCAATATCAGTTTGTTTTTCATAGCCTTTGCAGTGCTATTCAACTCTGTGTGTCATCCAGAGCCAAAGTGGAACCTGTGTAGTGGTCTATCCTGAAGTTTAGGTCTCAGAGTTATGGTGCATTGTTTAGGGCCAAATTCATGCACGTGCAGATCAGGGGTGAGTGCAGGTGTTTATAAGCAGCTTTATGAGATCATTTTCCTGAGCTACTCCCTCTCCACAATCTATTTAGTGTTTTTTAATCTCTGCTGCTGCTGCTGCTGCTGCTGCTAAGTCACTTCAGTCATGTCCGACTCTGTGCAACCCCATAGACGGCAGCCCACCAGGCTCCTCTGTCTCTGGGATTCTCCAGGCAAGAACACTAGAGTGGGTTGCCATTTCCTTCTCCAATGGTTTAATCTCTGAGAGCTCTCATTTTTGTTTCTCTAGCTGAAAACAGTGATTTACTTACAACACTCTGCTACACAGTTCCAAGGCCAAGTGGCCAAAGGACACAGAGAATAAAAGCAACTTGCTAATATATTCCTCTAATTTTTTGAATATATAAATATGCTAATAATTACTGTGTTAATGTATTTGTGTGATAGTTTTATGAGCTCTTCCATTTCTGAACCAATTTCTATCAATTTATTTTTCTGCTGATTGTGGCTTATATTGTCCTATTATTTTGGATGCCTAGTAGTTTTTGATGGGATACTATACATTGTAAAGTTTATGTTATTTGCTGACTTTTGTAGCATTCCTTTAAATAGTGTTGGATTTTGTCCTGATGCAGTTGAGTTACTTGGAATCAGTTTGGTCCTTTGGAAGCTTGTTTTCTAAAGTTTTTTAAGGGTGATCTCAGAGCAGCTTTTAATGCTAATTTAGCTCCACTACTAAGGTAGCATTCTTCAGATGATTCTACTAGATGTCCCATATATTATAAGATCTTTCTGCTTTGGTTGGTGAGATCATAAATTATTCTTAGTTCTCAGTGAGATACAGGAATTGTTCTACCTATAATTTTCTGGTAATTCTTTCCTTGTTATTAGGTCATGTTCTCTCATGTATGTACAGATCAGTACTCAGCCAAAGTGTCAAGCAGGCCCCTTCACTGATCTCCAGAGCTCATCAGTTCTGTTTTCTCTTTTCTCTCATATTCTAGCCTCTTTGGCCTTCCTAATCTCTTATCTCTACTCATTCAGACCAGTGGGCTCTATTTAGGTTTTACTTTCCTGTACTGTGGAAACTGTCCAGACAGTAAGCTAGTGCAATGGTAGGGCTCAGCACATTTGTTACCCTTCTTTAAAGGATTACTGTCCTATGCTACCTCTTGTCCAATGTCTGAAAATTGTTCTTTTTTACATATCTTGTCCAGTTTTTCAGTTGCTTAAAGTCGGAGGGTAAAGTTAGTTCCTATTATGGTGTCTTGGCCAATAGCAGAAATGTCAAAGATTTTATTTTTTTACCCTATTCCTTTTTGAGAAGGTAGCACTTAAAGGTCAATGTCTTTATCTTTAAGGATTTCTAGACTTTTTATACATAAAACTAATATAATGTTATATGTCAATTACAAAAAAAAATAATAAAATAATTTTAAGTTTCTAAATTTAAAAAATCCAAACACTTTCCTTCAATTGTTTATTGTAATACACCCTAAGCTAAGAAACTTTTTTTTTCTCTAAATGAAATGTCTTCATAATCAATATTGTATTGCTACTCTATTAGAAGTCTTTTGTTTTCTTTGGTTTTATAGGAACTTGATGCTCTCATGGAATTATTTTGAGGGTCAAGTGTTATAACATTTGATATATTTTAATTTTTTTGAATTTTTGACTTTATTTTTTAATTTTACTTTACTTTACTTTACAATACTGTGTTGGTTTTTCCATACATCAACATGAATCCACCATGGGTGTACACATGTTCCCAATCCTGAACCCCCCTCCCACCTCTCTCCCCATACCATCCCTCTGGGTCATCCCAGTGTACCAGCCCCAAGCATCCTGTATCCTGCATCGAACCTAGACTGGTGATTCATTTCTTATATGATATTATACATGTTTCAATGCCATTCTCCCAAATCATCCCACCCTCTCTCTCTCCCACAGAGTCCAAAAGACTATTCTGTATTTTGATATATTTTTAAATGTGTTATTCAAATGCAAGGTACTATTCTGAGCCATGAGATGGATTTTGTAAATGAAGCCCCAATTGAGATATTAATATTTTTCTAAAAATTTTATTTTATGTATGAAGTTACTGACCTCCTGCAAACGCTGCAAATTTTCAAGAGGGTAATTATTTTACTGTCTTACTTTAGGAGAGTATCATTTTATTTATAAAATGTTCTAACTTTGTAAATATTTAAAAATTTCGCTTTACAACTTCTTCATATTTCTGCATCCTCATAACTAACAGATTTGTATCTGTATTGGTTTATTAGTCTATTATCTTTCTGAATTGGGAAAGAGTAAGGAATGAGAATCATGTACTTCAGTAGGCTTTTGCTTTAGATTCAGTGTTGCTATGAATAATGTTGGATGGAAGTATTTAACTATATTAAACCAGTAGATTATATTTAACCTAGTCAATAGTTAACCTTTTGGTCATCAGCTCTGTTAGTTATTAACTTCATCTGATATATTTAAGCAAATGATAATTTCTTGAAAAGTTTTCATGAGGATGTAAGTATTGTTTTTTAAAAGGCATTACAAATTGTACAGGTAAATGAATTAATGGATGTTTCTTTTGCTTAGCAATTATGGAAGGAACAGCCTCGGATGAAGCTACTTCAAGAAAGTTATCAAATGTGTCAGGATGCTATCCACAATATAGGAAGAAAAGCATTTTATCTTCTGGACTGTCTGAATCATCATTATTCCAAAAGTTAAATACAAAGAGCCTCCAAAATCATAAAATTATGAGTGAGAATGATGACTATGAATTTAAAAGACCCAAAAATACTTTGCAAATAAGAAAATTCCAGGATGAGGTTGATAGCAGATATATAGAATTCCAGGAACCATATTCAAAGGATGGCATGAACTTTAAGAAAAGTTCAGAGAAAGTTGAAATGCATGACTCAAAGTCTAAACCACAAGACTTGAAGCATGTTTCAGGCCTCAAAAAGTCCCTGGATAAAAGTGATATTTTTAGTATCCCAAAACTTCAGAAGCCAGCTGTGAGAAGGAGCTCTAGTCTTCTAAAACAAGTTTCATCTAAGGAAAAAACTGCAATTAATGCTCTGGGTCAGTATCATATGTATAAGATAACATCTGGGCCCTTGAGTTTTTATAGAAATGAGCTGAAGTAAGCAGTTATTAGATAGTTGTAGGCATTTCAATTGTCAATACTCTGGATAACCATCACTTTTGGAATTCAGGCCCGGGATACAATTCTGCAGTCCATGGGGTTGCAAAGAGTTGGACATAACTTAGCAACTGAACAAGTTCCCGAGAAAGTAGAGGGCCTATTTTCCTTTGGAAATGCTTTTTTTGGTCATTTATTTAACCAAGTATGTATGAAGTCTATGTGAAATTTTTGCTCAGAGTTCCATAATTTAAATTTAGGATATCCATAGTACTTCAGGTATTCTTTCTTTCTTTTTTTTAAATGTGTTTTTATTTTATTTTATTATTATTATTATTTTACTTTAAAATATTGTATTGGTTTTGCCATACATCAACATGAATCTGCCATGGGTGTACACGTGTTCCCAATCCTGAACCCCTCTCCCACCTCCCTCCCCATACCATCCCTCTGGGTCATCCCAGTGCACCAGCCCCAAGCATCCTGTATCCTGCATGAAACCTAGACTGGCGATTTGTTTCTTATATGATATTATACATGTTTCAATGCCATTCTCCCAAATCATCCCACCCTCTCCCTCTACCACAGAGTCCAAAAGACTGTTTGTACAGTCTTTGGATACATCTGTGTCTCTTTTGCTGTCTCGCATACAGGGTTATGGTTACCATCTTTCTAAATTCCATATATATGTGTTAGTATACTGTATTGGTGTTTTTCTTTCTGGCTTACTTCACTCTGTATAATCGGCTCCAGTTTTATCCACCTCATTAGAACTGATTCAAATGTATTCTTTTTAATGGCTGAGTAATACTCCATTGTGTATCTGTACCACAGCTTTCTTATCCATTCATCTGCTGATGGACGTCTAGGTTGCTTCCATGTCCTGGCTATTATAAACAGTGCTGTGATGAACACTGGGGTACACGTGTCTCTTTCAATTCTGGTTTCCTCGGTGTGTATGCCCAGCAGTGAGATTACTGGGTCATAAGGCAGTTCTAGTTCCAGTTTTTTAAGGAATCTCCACACTGTTCTCCATAGTGGCTGTACTAGTTTGCATTCCCACCAACAGTGTTAAGGTTCCCTTTTCTCCACACCCTCTCCAGCATTTATTGCTTGTAGACTTTAAGATCGCGGCCATTCTGACTGGTGTGAAATGGTACCTCCTTGTGGTTTTGATTTGCATTTCTCTGATAATGAGTGATGTTGAGCATCTTTTTGTGTGTTTGTTAGCCATCTGTATGTCTTCTTTGGAGAAATGTCTATTTAGTTCTTTGGCTCATTTTTTGATTGGGTCGTTTATTTTTCTGGAAATGAGCTGCAGGAGTTGTTTGCATAGTTTTGAGATTAGTTGTTTGTCAGTTGCTTCATTTGTTATTATTTTCTCCCATTCTGAAGGCTGTCTTTTCACCTTGCTTACAGTTTCCTTTGTTGTGCAGAAGCTTTTCATTTTAATTAGGTCCCATTTGTTTATTTTTGCTTTTATTTCCAGTATTCTGGGAGGTGGGTCATAGAGGATCCTGCTGTGATTTATGTCGGAGAGTGTTTCGCCTATGTTCTCCTCGAATAGCCGAAGCAGTCTTGAGAAAGAAGAATGGAACTGGAGGAATCAACCTGCCTGACTTCAGGCTCTACTACAAAGCCACAGTCATCAAGACAGTATGGTACTGGCACAAAAACAGAAATATAGATCAGTGGAACAAAATAGAAAGCCCAGAGATAAATCCACACACCTATGGACACCTTATCTTTGACAAAGGAGGCAAGAATATACAATGGATTAAAGACAATATCTTTAACAAGTGGTGCTGGGAAAACTGGTCAACCACTTGTAAAAGAATGAAACTAGATCACTTTCTAACACCATACACAAAAACAAACTCAAAATGGATTAAAGATCTAAATGTAAGACCAGAAACCATAAAACTCCTAGAGGAGAACATAGGCAAAACACTCTTTCTTTTTAAAAAAATTTTAATTGGAGGCTAATTACAATATTGTGATGGTTTTTGCCATACATTCACATGAATCAGCCATGGGTATACAGTTTGTTCCCATCCTGAATCCCCTTCCCACCTCCCTCCCCATCCTATCCCTCAGGGTCATCCCAGTGCACTAGCCCTGAGCACCCTGTCTCATTCATCAAACCTGGACTGGCAATCTATTTCACACATGATAATATACATGTTTCAATGCTATTCTCTCAAATCATCCCACCCTCGCCTTCTCCCACAGAATCCAAAAGTCTGTTCTTTACATCTGTGTCTCTTTTGCTGTCTTGCATTTATGGTCATCATTACCATCTTTCTAAATTCCATATATATGCGTTAATATACTGTATTGGTATATTGTATTTTCTTTCTGTCTCATTTTGCTCTGTATAATAGGCTCCAGTTTCATCCACCTCATTAGAAGTAATTCAAATGCATTCTTTTTAATAGCTGAGTAATACTCCATTGTGTATATGTACCACAACTTTCTTATGCGTTGGTCTGCCGATGGGCATCTAGGTTGCTTCCACGTCCTGGCTATTGTAAACAGTGCTGCGATGAACACTGGGGTATACGTGTCTCTTTCAATTCTGGTTTCCTCCATGTGTATGCCTAGCAGTGGGATTGCTGGGTTGTATGGCAGTTCTATTTCCCGTTTTTTAAGGAATCTCCACACTGTTCAGGTATTATTTCTTATGGATGTGGTAATATCAAGAGAAAATAATTAATAGTATACATCTCAGATCCCTAAGGCTTTATGATATTCCTCAAAGATGAGCAGTGACTTCCCAACCAGTGTATGTTTTTTTCTTATGTACTACTTATATCATAGAAGTATTGTGTATATGCATGCATGCTTAGTCACTTCAGTCATGTCTAACTCTTTGCAACACTATGGTCCATAACCCACCAGGCTTCTCTGTCCATGGGCTTCTCCAAGGAAGAATACTGGAGTGGGTTGCCATGTCCTTCTCCAGGGACATATTGTGTAAGGAACCCAATTAAACACTTCTTTCTATAGGCCTCAGCTGGAGTTAATTTATATTTGTTTTATTTCAAGAAGTTTACCAGCCTTTAAAAATTATATTTAGTACTGAGTGTAATTGTTAAGATGAATGCTTTGTGAATCATTAGTGATTCTTATTCCCTGGTGGCTCAGATATTAACAAATCTGCCTGCAATGCAGGAGACCTGGGTTCAATCCCTGGGTCAGAAAGATCCCCTGGAGAAGGGAATGGCAACCCACTCCAGTATTCTTGCTTGGAGAATTCCATGGACAGAGGAGTCTGGCGGGCTACCATCCACAGGGTCGTAAAGAGTTGGACATGATGGAGCAACTAACACACACATACACTAATGCATGCTTCTAATAACTCAGTTGAAAAAGGTGTGTGATCTATTAAGGAGGCATAAAGATGTTTATTCTGATTCCTTTACTGATGCACTGCTTTTATGCCATGCCTCATTTCTGTCTCTGAGGTTTTTTTGTATTTCATTAAGAATTAAAGCTCTGATTAAAGGAATAATGGAGTAGTAGGCATTTAGCCAGTGGGTAGAACAGGATTGTGGTAGAAAATGGTTATCTACCTTGCTGGTATCACTAAAATCAAATGCTTTCACCTTACCACTGTCATACCTAATATTCTATATTTGGAAAAGTATAAAATAGTTTATCTCATATAACTTCTCCAAATAATCTGATGATGATTGAGCATCTGTGAAATGTGACTGCCACTTGATTTACATTTAAAAAACATTTAAAATTTTTCATTATTAAATAATTTTAAATTCATAAGAATTACACAGAAATGAAAACGTTTCTACATACTCTTCATCTAATGTTCTGATTTATTAACATCTTATATAACCACAGTATAATGAAAAACTGGAAAATTAACACTGATACAACAATATTTACTAATATAGGACCTTATTAAAAATTTGACTGTTTTTCTATGAATGTCCTTTTTCTGATCCAGGATCTCATTCAGGATCACATGTTACACTTAGTTGTCATGTGTCCGAGTCTCCTTCAGTCTGGGATGGTTTTTCAATATTTCATGACCTTGACATTTTAGAAGAGCATTGACTAATTGTTTTGTATAATGTCCCTCATTTTGGGTTTTTTTGCATTTCTTCGTGAATAAATTCAGGGTATACATTTTTGCCAGAATACAACAGAGGTGATATTTTTCCCATTTCAGTACATTATATTAGGAGGCTCATTATGGTCATGTGTGTCTGCTAGAATTTCTTGAAGCTTGTGAACTGAAAACATGGTAGGTAAAGTGATAGGATGGGAAGAACTCTCAATTTTTGTCTGAAATCTTGAGACATGACGCATTGATGTTTTGATCTCTTGGACTCCTTCATTATATTTTAATCAGAAACAAGCTGCAGGGAATTCCTTGGCAGTCAAGTGGTTGGGACTCTGTGCTTTCACAGCTAAATGTCTGGGTAAAATGGGTAAAAGGGATCAATTGTATGATGACAGATGGAAACTAAATTTTTGGTAGTGAGCACACTGTAGCGTATATTGAAGTAGAAATATACATGCAATGCTATAGATGAGTGTTACCTCAATACAAACTAAATTTAAAAAAAATCTAAAGGGTAGAAGCCACTAAATTTTTTCAGCCTTTTTTTCTGATTATCAGGATTAGTATGAACACTGTGGAAGATTTGTATATAGGTGTTGTTTGGATTAGCTGGATACTGGGGGTAGGGATGGGGATATGTGGGTCTGTTAGGGCTGGTTAGCATTGTCAAGGTATCAATGGATAGCATATTGGTTGACTGGGTTTTCATAATTATGTGAAATAGACTCATTAGCTTTCTCATGGTCCATCTCTTTGGGCACCTTTCCTTTTTCCTGTATCTATCAAGAACTGAGTACCTAATCCTGTCCTTTGTACTTTATAATAAACATTGAAAAAGCAGGGACTGTGTCTTTCTTATTTTTGTGTCCTTGGTGCCTAACATAGTTCTTGGCACTAATATACTCTCAGTAATTGTTGAAATGAAATGAACAGACCTAATTTAGAAAGACTCATCTAGGGAGACAGGCTATGTAGAAGAAATAAGCTGATGATTAAGTGAAGGTAAGTATTTTTTTCATAGTTGTATTAAAATGTGAATTTACCTTTTATACAGAAGTATAATAGAATGTATCATCTCAACTTTTTATTTTACAGAAAATGGAATGGTGAAATTAGATGACTTTGTGAGTGCTGTCTCCAAAGAGCAAAATCTTCCTGAATATGATGGTAGGTAGGAAATTTATTTTAAAGTCATTTGAGGAAAGAGCAATTAGGTTGAGGAGAATTAGGTTCAATGAACTGAATTTGCTTTTTTATGTACTAATAGTTCCAAAACCCTTGACAAGCCATTGGCAGTTTTTTTTAAACTTTATGTATCAGGGTACTAAGAACTAACTTGCTTACTTCACAGAATTTTTATGTGGATTTTATGAACTGGAGAGTGCTATACCCATGTACAGTAATGGTAATGATAATGAAGAGGTCAAATAGGTAATTAGCTCCATTATTAGCTATTGATGAATAATTTACTTTTTTAAAGAGGAACTTGTTTGAATCAGATACTTTGGTTTATCTTTGTTTTAGAACATTAAAAAAGAAACAGCTCTATTGAGGTAAAATTTACGTACATAAAATCTCCCATGCTCTGATTTACAAATTTATAGTCACACCACAATCTAGTTTTTTATTATTTGAATGTTTTAATGTTTTATATAAATAATTTTTTTCTGTGAGATTAGAAAGCAGTGAAAGTTATGAAGGCATGCTGTTTTATTTCCTTCTGTTTATTCATATGCTTAAAAAGAAGTGAACTTTCTGTCTCTTCCTAAAAGACTTCTCAGATAAGAAAAAATTAATCCAAAGGAAGAAACTTCCTTTTATACATAGATGAAGAATCTCATGTTAAAAGCTATATTATCATTTGTCATTTCTGGTGAATATAAGTGCTTAAATCTCTGGATTCCTTGAAGATGCTAGTAGTAAATCGATTTCTTGAATGCTTCACCATGCAATCATTCATTCACAAATTCAATCATTCTTTCATTGCTATTTTGTGAAGTAGTGTCTGTCTTGGTCTCAGCTGACTCTTTGCTCTGGGTCTTTGTTGTGGTGCACAGGCTTTTTTAAGTTGTGATGAGTGGGCTTCTTTTGCTGTGGTGCGTGGGCTTTCTCTAGTTGCAGTGCATGTGGGTTTAGTTGCACCACAGCATATGGGATCTTAGTTCCCTGACCAGGGATTGAACCTGTATCTCCTGCACCAGAAGGTAGATTCTTAGCCACTGGACCATCAGATAAGTCTCACCATCTTAGCCATTTTTAAATGTACATTTCAGTAATTTTAGTTTTAAGTGCATTCACATTGTTGTGCAACCAATCTCCAGAGCTTTTTATCTTACAAAATTGAAACTCTATCAGTTCAGTTCAGTTCAGTTGCTCAGTCATGTCCGACTCTTTGCAACCCCATGGACTGTAGCACGCCAGGCTTCCCTGTCCATCACCAACTCCCGGAGTTTGCTCAAACTCATGTCCATTGAGTCAGTGATGTCATCCAACCATCTCATCCTCTGTTGTCCCCTTCTCCTCCTGCCTTCAATCTTTCCCAACATCAGGATCTTTTCAAATCAATCAGTTCTTCGCACCAGTATTGGAGTTTCAGCTTCAGCATCAGTCCTTCCAATGAATATTCAGGTCTGATCTCCTTTAGGATGGACTGGTTGGATCTCCTTGCAGCCCAAGGGATTCTCAAGAGTCTTCTCCAACACCACAGTTCAAAAACATCAATGCTTTGGTGCTCAGCTTTCTTTATAGTCCAACTCTCACATCCATACATGACTACTGGAAAAACCATAGCTTTTACCAGATGGACCTTTGTTGGCAAAGTAATGTCTCTGCTTTTTAATATGTTTTCTAGGTTGGTCATAACTTTTCTTTCAAGAAACAAGCGTCTTTTAATTTCATGGCTGCAATCACCGGCTGCAGTGATTTTGGAGCGCCCCCCCCCCCAATAAAGTCTGTCACTGT
Organism: Capricornis sumatraensis; assembly: GCF_032405125.1. Taxonomy (NCBI): domain Eukaryota; kingdom Metazoa; phylum Chordata; class Mammalia; order Artiodactyla; family Bovidae; genus Capricornis; species Capricornis sumatraensis. Next base: position 96,581,469 of record NC_091076.1, read on the forward strand.
TTCGATTGTTTCTGTATCTATTTGCCATGAAGTGATGGGACCAGATGCCATGATCTTAGTTTTCTGAATGTTGAGTTTTAAGCCAACTTTTTCACTCTTCTTTTTCACTTTCATTAAGAGGCTCTTTAGTTCTTTACTTTCTGCTGTAAGGGTGGTAACATCTGCACATCTGAGGTTATTGATATTTCTCCCAGAAATCTTAATTCCAGCTTGTGCTTCATCTATATACCAGTTATACCTATATATCTATACCAGTTAAATAAAAATTACCCATCCTTGACCCTCCATCTCTGGAAATAATCATTCTACAATACTTTCTGTTTCTGTGAATTTGTTCACTTGAGATACCCTAGTAGAATCATACAGCATTTGTCTTTCTGTGACTGGCTTATTTTGTTTATCATAATGCCCTCAAGATCTGTGTTGTAGCATGTGTCAGAATTTCCTTCCTTTTTCATGTTGAATAATATTTCATTGTGTGTGTACACCACATTTTGCTTATTCGTCAGGGCACACATGTGTTTCTTCCATCACTTGGCTGTTGTGAATAGTACTGCTATACAGATGGGCATGCAGATATCTCTTTAGGCTGCTTCTTTGATTCTTTTAGCTATATACCCAGAAGTAGACACAATCCAGTTTGTAACATTTCTATCAGTCCTGAAAATTCTCTCATGCCCATTTGTAATTAATCTTCACCTGATCCCTAGACAACCACTAATTTGCTTTCAGGCTCTATGATTGTGCCTTTTTTTTTTTTTTAACAGTTAATACATTAAATCATATAACATGTCTTTCATACTTGGCTTCCTTCATTTTGCATAATGTTTTTAAGGTTAATTCATGTTGCAGTATCAATAGTTCATTCCTTTTTATGGACAAATTCATATTATAGCTTATAGATATACTCTGTTTTGTTGATGGGTGGCAAGTTCATAGACATTTGACTTTTTCAATTTGTGACTTTTATCAGTAGTAATGAAATTAATATTTGCATACATGTCTTTCTGTGGACATATGCTTTTATTTCTCATGGGTAAATTCCTAGGAGAAAGATTGTTAGTCTGTATAGTAAATTTATGTTTAGGTTTTTAACAAATTGCCAAACTGTTTTCCAAAGTGGCTATAACATTTTCTTTCTCAGCAGCAATGTATAAAGATTCTGGTTTCTTCACATCTTTGTCAACACTTGCTTTTTTAAAATTTTAGCTTATAATAAGTGTGTAGTGATATCTCATTTTGCTTTTAATTTTCATTTCCCTAATGACTAATAATTTTGAGTATTTTTGTATATGCTTGCTATCCATTCAGGGATCTTTGGTGAAATATATATTCAAATCTTTTGCCCATTTTTAGAATTCCATTTGGATTTATATATATTATTTTAGAGTATATCTCTTTTTGGTGGTTGCTTCAGGTATTATATATACATAACTTATCACAGTCTATTGATGTCATTATTTTACCAGTTCAGATGAAGTATAGAAATATTGTCTATCCTTATGTCCCTTTACCCTCCCCTATGTATGATATAATTGTCTTAAATATATCCTTTACATATATTTAAAAGCATATTGGACAGTTTTATAATTTTTGCCTCAACCATCAAATGTGATTTAAAAACTTAAGAGAAGGAAAGCCTACTATATTTACCCATATTTTGGCTTACCATTTTTTATTCTTCCTTCCTGATACTCCAGAGTTCTTTGTTTTATCCTTTTCTTTCTGTTTAAACATCTTCCATTTAACCATTCATTTGTTTACTGTCAACAGATTCTCTTCATTTTCTTTCATTTGAGAACATCTTGATTTTCCCTTCATTCCTGAAGGATATTTTTTTTCTAAGTATGAATTTGTGGTTGACAGTTCTTTTCTTTCAGCACTTGAAAAATATGGTGCCACTTCTTTCTGGTGTCCATGGTTTCTGAGGGAAATCTTCATTAGTTTTTTTTCCCCCCTATAGGTAAGATGTCATTTTTTTTTTAACTACTTAAAATTTTTTTTCTCTGTGTTTAATTATGATGTGTCCTGACATGGATTTCTTTGGCTTTATCCTGTTTGAGTTTCACTTATTTTCTTGGATCTGTAGGTTCATATCTGTTGCTAAAAATTTGGTAATTGTTTAGCCATTATTTCTTTGAGTACCTTTTTAGCAATTCTGTCTCTCTTTTCTTCTGAGACTCTGATTTTACAATGTTAGATCATTTTTTTATACTGCTACAGGTCCCTGAGATTCTCTTCTTTTTTTATTTCAATCTATTTTCTTTGTGTTGTTCATTGAATGATTTTGCTGCCTTTCAGTTTATTGATTCTTTCTTCTCTTTTCTCCACATATTTCATACTGTGCTTTTATAACTTATTAATGTTCATATTATTAAAGATTATGACAATGCTTTTCATATATAACATTTGTGATATTTTTAGTATTTCATTGGTATGTTAAAACCAAAATTCATCTTACTATTGGTGTTTTCTTTTTGACATATATTTAATACTTATTTGCATACTGCCTTATTTTCAGTGTTGACTGATATCATTAAAGCTATTGATAAAATTAAAGATGAAAATATTGATTATGGGGATCTGAACACTAGTCTTCAAAATTTAGGGATTTACCTTTCTAAGCCAGAATTTCAGAAGATCACAGAGTTGACTGAAGTTGGTGGTAAGTGATATATTTTCAGGAAAACTGGGTTGATATATCTGAAAAGAGGATCAGTTTGCTATTCTTTTCCTCAGAGCGATGATTTTACAGTTTTTATTGGAAAAAAAGTCCATTAAAGTTAAGCCAATACAGAAAAGTACAAAAATACTCAAAAGTACAAGACTCAAAATCTCATTGTCCAGAAATAAGCAGTCTTGCAGATGGTGACTGCAGCCATGAAATTAAAAGACGCTTACTCCTTGGAAGAAAAGTTATGACCAACCTAGATAGTATATTCAAAAGCAGAGACATTACTTTGCTGACTAAGGTCCATCTAGTCAAGGCTATGGTTTTTCCTGTGGTCATGTATGGATGTGAGAGTTGGACTGTGAAGAAGGCTGAGCGCCGAAGAATTGCTGCTTTTGAACTGTGGTGTTGGAGAAGACTCTTGAGAGTCCCTTGGACTGCAAGGAGATCCAACCAGTCCATTCTGAAGGAGATCAGCCCTGGGATTTCTTTGGAAGGAATGATGCTAAAGCTGAAGCTCCAGTACTTTGGCCACCTGATGCGAAGAGTTGACTCATTGGAAAAGACTCTGATGCTGGGAGGGATTGGGGGCAGGAGGAGAAGGGGACGACTGAGGATGAGATGGCTGGATGGCATCACGGACTCGATGGACGTGAATCTGAGTGAACTCCGGGAGATGGTGATGGACAGGGAGGCCTAGCGTGCTGTGATTCATGGGGTCGCAAAGAGTCAGACATGATTGAGTGACTGAACTGAACTGAACTGAACTGAAAAAGCCTCTTGATGAAAGTGAAAGAGGAGAGTGAAAGAGTTGGCTTACAGCTCAACATTCAGAAAGCTAAGATCATGGCATCTGGTCCCATCATTTCATGGCATATAGATGGGGAAATAGTGGAAACAGTGTCAGACTTTATTTTTTTGGGCTCCAAAATCACTGCAGATGGTGACTGCAGCCATGAAATTAAAAGACACTTACTCCTTGGAAAGAAAGTTATAACCAACCTAGACAGCTTATTAAAAAGCAGAGACATTACTTTGCCAACAAAGGTCTGTCTAGTCAATGCTATAGTTTTCCCATTGGTCATGTATGGATGTGAGAGTTGGACTGTGAAGAAAGCTGAGCGCCGAAGAATTGATGCTTTTGAACTGTGGTACTGGAGAAGACTCTTGAGAGTCCCTTGGACTGCAAGGAGATCCAACCAGTGCATTCAAAGGAGATCAGTCCTGGGTGTTCACTGGAAGGACTGATTTTGAAGCTGAAACTCCAATACTTTGGCCACCTCATGTGAAGGGTTGACTCATTGGAAAAGACCCTGATGCTGGGAGGGATTGGGGGCAGGAGAAGGGGACGACAGAGGATGAGATGGTTGGATGGCATCACCGACTCGATGGACATGAGTTTGGGTAAACCCCGGGAGTTGGTGATGGACAGGGAGGCCTGGCATGCTGCAATTCATGGGGTCGCAAGGAGTCGGACACTACCGAGTGACTGAACTGAACTGAACTGACTGAATAGTCTTTCAGACATTTTTTCCCCCTAGGCAAAAATGTAAACAAAAAGAAAGTAGGGTTTGTGATTTTACTCTCTGATTGACAGAAGTCAGGACTAAAGGCATGAAGTGGGGCAAAAAATGACTGTTTATTATGTCAAAGCCCACAGTTCATAATAAAGGTACCAATTCTTTTAGGTGCCCCTAGAACATAGCAGCAACTTTCCTAAAGAGAAAGGTTGAGAGTGAGGTATAGGAGGGTATATGGTTATAGATAAAATAATAATGACCATGAGTTGATAATATTTGCATCTAGGGAGTGTACATGGTGCTCATTGCCATTTACTTTCTATTTGGAATATATTTACAATTTTTCATAATAAAAAGTAAAAAGAAATGGAAACAAATCTACTATAAGTTATATAAGACCTATGTGGAAGAGTCAGACACGACTGAGCGACTTCACTTAGAAATTAACAGAAATCTTAATTTTTGCCAAGTAGGTGGATATAAAAAGTTTCCTCACTGTGACCTAAATTTTGCATTTCCCTGATTCCTACTGCTGATGCTAAGTCGCTTCAGTCGTGTCTGACTCTGTGCTACCCCGTAGATGGCAGCCCATCAGGCTCCCCCGTCCCTGGGATTCTTCAGGCAAGAACACTGGAGTGGGTTGCCATTTCCTTCTCCAATGCATGAAAGTGAAGTCCTATTCATTATTATATACTTGTGAAGCAAAAATATAGTATGTAAAATATAGATTATTTTACCATCTAAATCTGAATATATACAAGATATTGAAAACTATATGTGGACTTCATCTGTCATACTATTTCTTCTTTTAACTTTAATCCTTTTATACAAAGTGATTTGGTTCTTATTTTGGTGTACCTGGGGGCTTCCCTGGTGGCTCAGAGGTTAAAGCGCCTGCCTGCAATGAGGGAGACCTGGGTTCGATCCCTGGGTTGGGAAGATCCCCTGGAGAAGGAAATGGCAACCCACTCCAGTATTCTTGCCTGGAGAATCCCATGGATGGAGGAGCTTGGTGGGCTACAGTCCACGGGTCACAAAGAGTCGGACACGACTGAGCGACTTCACTTTCACTTAATGTACCTGGGTGCTCACTTGCTTCAGTTGTATCTGACTCTTTTGACCCTGTGGACTGTAGCCTGAGAGGCTTCTCTCTCCATGGGATTCTCTAGGCAAGAGTACTGGAGCAGATTACTGTGTGCTTCTCCAAGGGATCTTCTCAGCCCCAGGATTGAACCTGCATCTCTTATGTCTCCTGTATTGGCAGGCGTTCTTTACCAGTAGTGCCTTCTAGGAAGTCCCATTTTATTGCTGTGGTTTGCAAAGTTTTGAAATTCTTTATTTTTGGTTTTTGTTTATATTTGGTGCTGTTAAATCAGTAGAATTCTTTTGTTCCAAATGAAATCTTGTAGAGTACCCCAATGTATAAAACATAAAAGTTGAGTTCTTATGACCAAAGTAGGTAACATGACCAAGTGAACTGATAAAGCATCTCAACACATCCTTAGAAATATGAGAAAGAACTCAAGAATTATTGTCCTGAAATAATCATTTGACCAGGTTATGTTAAAAAGAAAAAAAACCCAACAGATTTAGGTTCCCTCTAAGTGAATTACTTCCTGGCTGTTGATGGTATTCCATATTGACTCCTCAGTATTTTATTTTATTTTATTTTATTTTATTTTTTGACTCCTCAGTATTTTAAAGTATATTTAAAATGAAAAAATTAATTTTGTGATGATTAGAAAAATGCATTGAAAAGTAAAAAAGATGTATATCATTTGGCAAATTTAGAAATGCTTCCCAAATATCAACTTATATAGCTTTTGGGTCCCTCCCTGTTTCTGATGAAAGACCTAAATGAAGAGAGTTGAGATTGAGCCAAAATATGTCAGGATGATGTGGAAAATAGTTAAGGGGAATGTGAGAGGCTGAACCCATAGAATAGGAATTATATGGAGGAAATCATTATAGTTGTAGCCAGGCATAAAGATTTCAGATACTCTCTTCTCTTCTGGTTTCTCTAGCTTTACTTGTTTTAGGTTTTTAAACTTAAGCTAAGATGTATTTGTTCTGTTTCTCCTGACTCTGACCTCTGATGGAATTGAAATTAGCTAAATAATTTTTTTCTTTTGGGCTTGACAACCTGATTCAGAACATGTCTTTGTGATCTTGCTATTTTCATTTATACTTGTTCAAGTTAGGTCTGAATATTTATTTCAGGCTCTACCTTTGAAACCTGGTTCTTGTTATGGTTAACCTTGTGTTGGTGGTTTAGCAAAGAATGAGTGCCAAATTCCAAAATCTCTGTCTACCCACATGTCTTTTCATAGAACATATTTAAATGTACCCAAGGAATCTTTTCTAAAACCTGTGGTTGCTTTTCTGTTTCAGCATATGTAAGAACTTAAGGACCAAATGGAATTATAGGTCATAGAGATTTGTGTCAGTTGGTAAACAGGCCCAACCCTAGATGCAGATTTTGTTAAAGCACCTGCTAGTGTTATTGGCACCTGGTAACCTCAGATGCTCCTTGTTTGTTTGCTTTTTTCCTTTCTTTCTTTCAGAATTCTAAATAGTTGAATTTAGTTGTGTTTGAATTTATGTGCTGGATTCAGAGGAATCTCCACTTAGGTGACTGAGCTGCAATGCCTACTGCTTACTTTAAGCTGGTCTTTGAAAATGAAAAGTGAAGTAGCTCAGTCATGTCCGACTCTTTGCGACCCCATGGACTGTAGCCTACCAGGCTCCTTGCTCCATGGAATTCTCCAGGTGAGAATACTGGAGTGAGTTGCCATTTCCTTCCCTAGGGGATCTTCCCAACTCAGGGATTGAACCCGGGTCTCCCGCATTGCAGGCAGGTGCTTTAACCTCTGAGCCACCAGGGAAGCCCCTTAAAGCTGGTCTTTAAGCTGCTATAAATTGAAGACACTTAATTGAGAAGGTCTTTTTGTAACCAGTCTTAGAAAATTTGATTATCTTGACTTGCTGGTTGATAAGAGGGTGGTAGGAGATTATCCAGAGTAACAGAATATAAGAAAAAATCATGGGAAATGGGATACACAAACTCTTTGTATCCTTTTCTACTCTTTCTCCCCACATCAGAGAGATACCTGACATATTTAAGGCAGAGCTCTTATAGTTAGGGAGATGTAGGGCCCTACTAAGGGGCTTACCCAGTGGCTCAGAGATAAAGAATCTGCCTACAATGTGTGAGCCACAGGAGACGTGGGTTTGATCCCTGGGTCAGGAAGAACCCGTGGAGAAGGGCGTAGCAACCCACTCCAGTATTCTTGCCTGGAGAATCCCATGGATGGGCTACAGTTCAGAGGGACACAAAGAGTTGGACACAACTGAAGCAACTTAGTATGGCTCAACAGGGCAAAAGGAAAGTGAAGTTGATCAGTCATGTGCAACTCTTTGCAACCCCATGGACTGTAGCCTACCATGCTCCTCTGTTCATGGGATTTTCCAGGCAAGAGTACTGGAGTGGGCTGCCATTTCCTTCTCCAGGGGATCTTCCCAACCCAGGAATCAAACCCGGGTCTCCCGCATTGTAGGCAGATGCTTTACCATCTGCACCACCAGGAAGTCAACAGGACAGCACCCTACTAAAAGACAGAAGCTGGAAAAATGCAATAAAGATACATGCTCTTACTAGAGTATGGTTCCTAAAAATCCAGGTGTTAATTTGAAAGCCAAGGAAAGATAAAAGATAAGACGCTGTTGGTTGTAGTTATATGTGTATATATATTTCCAGTTTTATTGCATAATAAGTGACAAATATAATTGTATGTAAAATGTATAATATTATGATTGAAAGATATAGTGGAACGATTAACAAGATCAAGATAATTAACACATTTATACCCACTACCTCATATAGTTAATTTTGTGTGTGTGTGAATGATGAGAATGCTTGACATCTAATCTCAGCAACTTTCAAGTAGAAATTGTCATATTGCCATATTTTCAACTATAATCGCCATGCTGTACATTAGATTTTCTGAATTAATTATTCTTTTTCTTTTATTGAACCTATTTTTCTTATAACTGAAAGTTTGTGCCCTTTGACCTATGCTTCTTCATTTCCCCTTCCCCCAGCCCATATCTATTTTATGTTTCTATGAAATTGTTTTGTTTTTTTTTTTAGATTCCACATATAAGTGATACCCTAGAGTACTTGTCTTTCTCTCTTTGGCTTATTTCACATAATGAAATGCATAATGCCCAGCAGTTCAGTTCAGTTCAGTCACTCAGTCGTGTCCAACTCTTTACGACCCCATGAATTGCAGCACGCCAGGCCTCCCTGTCCATCACCAGCTCCTGGAGTTCACTCAGACTCATGTCCATTGAGTCAGTGATACCATCCAGCCATCTTATCCTCTGTCATCCCCTTCTCCTCCTGCCCCCAATCCCTCCCAGCATCAGAGTCTTTTCCAATGAGTCAGCTCTTCGCATGAGGTGGCCAAAGTACTGGAGTTTCAGCTTTAGCATCATTCCTTCCAAAGAAATCCCAGGGCTGATCTCCTTCAGAATGGATTGGTTGGATCTCCTTGTAGTTCAGAGGACTCTCAAGAGTCTTCTTCTCCAACACCACAGTTCAAAAGCATCAGTTCTTTGGCACTCAGCCTTCTTCACAGTCCAACTCTCACATCCATACATGACCACAGGAAAAACCATGCCCAGCAGGCTTATCTATATTGTCACAAATGGCAGAATTTCCTTTTTCATGGCTAAATAATAGTCCATCATGTATATATAATTTAAAAAAAGGGAAATGATTGGATCATGTGGTAGTTCTATATTTAATTTTTTGAGGAACCACTATACTTTAATGACTGTACCCTTTTACATTCCAATCAACAGTGTATAAGGGTTCCTTTTCCTCTATATCCTCACCAGTATCTGTTACTTATTTTTGGTAATAGCCATCCTAACAGATGTGAGATGGTATCTCATTGTGGTTTTGATTTGTATTTCCTTGATGATTACTGATATTAAACACCTTTTCATATACCTTTTGGCCTTTGTAGCTATATATTTAAGCTCTCAGTTCAGTTCAGTTCAGTTGCTCAGTCGTGTCTGACTCTTTGTGACCCCATGAATCGCAGCACGCCAGGCCTCCCTGTCCATCACCAACTCCCGGAGTTCACTCAGACTCGCATCCATCGAGTCAGTGATGCCATCCATCCATCTCATCTTCGGTTGTCCCCTTCTCCTCCTGCCCCCAATCCCTCCCAGCATCAGAGTCTTTTCCAATGAGTCAACTCTTCGCATGAGGTGGTCAAAGTACTGGAGTTTCAGCTTAAGCTCTAGGCAAGGTTTTATCTGCTGTCAATATACTTTCTGCTTATACTGTATTCTAGTCTATGATCATAAACTATAGTAATTCTAAATCCTTGAATTAATTTTCCCTGTTCCAGATTCAGAAAACAAGCGTTTGTCACTTTGACTTTGTAATCTAGTACTTATGTATTTTTGTGTAAGAAATAGGTGTAAACATCAATCAGAAATGCTAGCTATACAACCATCTGACTTTGGAAAAAGTTTTACATCTGCTACAGTATTTTTATCTTCAAACATTTGAAAGGCTAAAATTAAATTGAGATTTGTCTCTTAGTTTTATTTCTAGTGATATGGATTGCATAGTTTCTCTTGACTATTGGAAATGAAAATCTCAGCCTGATTTCTGCAGCCATAAGGTTTATTCATTCCATAAAATTAATCTTTTGGTCACTCAACAATATACAAAGGAAATATAATTCTTATGAGTGCATCAAATAATTTACATTTTCAAAGATTTCTTTATTGGATCCAACTTTTGTTTCAGTGAGGCTGATTTATTTAAAATGTTTTTCTTACAGAAGGTGACAAAGTACAAATTGAAGAATTTGCAAAAGTAGTAAAGGAAATACATGATACCTCCAAGTTAGAAGGTAAGTATAGGATTACTTTTGACTGTTAAATTTATTTTTATTGAAGGGATGCCTTTGGCTTGCTTTTTACCTTTTCTGCTTGTGCTAATTTCTGGTTAACATATTGACATTGATCTATTTATAGGTAGGCAGATCTTGGTTTTGGTTAAAAATTGACATGTTTCTTAATGAAAAAAAAAGGTTTTTTTGTAAAAAGGGGCCTGCTTAAACCTATTTTTAACTCTTTTTGTTTTTAGGATTTTATATGTAGAATCAGCTACTGGCCTTTAAATTTTTCTAGATATGAAAATTCTATATATCATTTTAAACCTCAGACTTAGGACTCCATCCTGTATATAGGCTTCTGTATTATATAATTTCTCATAAATCTTTTACTTCTTTAATAGATACTTATCATGCTCCTTTCTTTAGTTTTTGTTAAATATCAGAGAGACCATATTCAGTTCAGTGGCACAGTTTTTCTATTATTTGACTTCCATTTTGGTTTAAAAGTTAAAGATGTAGTACTGAAATCAATGAATATAGTACTTGTGGGGTTTGTGCACTTTCTTGTTTGAAAAATATGTTTAAAACAGTATTACTGGTGACTTATTTGAATAACCATTCAAATGACTATTTGATCAGTGAGCACTCTTGAAAAGAATGACAACTCAGACAAATGTTAGGGAAACCAATGCAGAGGCATTTCTGTGTGCAAAGAAGTACACAATATACTTTATAGATTTTCAATACATAGGCTTTCTTGGCATATGAAAGTTAAAAAGTTAAAAGTTTCTTTTAGGTTAAGAAATATATTTAATATTTTCTGGTTTATATATAAGTATTTTACCTGGGTCATAACATAATTAGCATCAACATAGTGTAGTAGTTAATTAGATTAGCTAAGCAATAGGAAATAGTGCATAGTAGTAGAAAAGAGCATGGGCTGTGGAGTATGATAAGAGATGGGGATGTGGTTCTTTGACTTATTAGCTGCCTACTCACTCTAGGCCATTCTGATTTCTTCATCTTTAAAACAAGGATGCTAAAAACATCATATTTCTCATACAGTTGCCAGGATCAACTGCAAAAATACATATAAAGCATAGTTATTAGGTATATATTATCTGCTTAGCAAATGATAGTTAACTTTGAAATCAGAGAGCAGGTCTCAAATGGTAAGAAAAAAAATGTTGAAATTAAGCCATTGAGAAAGGAGAACAGATAGATTCAGGTTAGGTACCTGAATCTTGGGGATGGTCACAGGGACTAGGGAGAAGGCATTGGAATCAGCCAGTCAGTGCAATATAAGACCAGTAACTACAGGGAAGAGTAAACAAGGGCTATCCAAGAAGGTAAGAGTTAGCATAGCAGGCCCTCCATTATAACTGATCAGGCTGGTTCACTGTGTCTCGACTGTCCACTGGAGAACGTGGAGGGGCCTGGAGGGGAGGCACAATGTGCAAAGTTCTGTACTTCCCTTCAACAAAGACATATATAGTCTTAAAGGATTATGGTCAGTGTCTGATCTTGTAGTTTAGGATATTAGGGATGAGGCAGGCAATGCTAGGTAATGATGAGGATTAAGAATAGCCATTGGTGTGGATGACTTTGGAAAGAAAGTGAAGGCTTGTTGGCAGTTAAGAAGTCAAGGTGCTCTGAGGTTAGGATCATCCTTATTATCATTGGATGATAATAGGATATAGAGTTGAGGGAAGATTATGATCAATGTGCCAAAATCCTTAGAGACTATGGAGTGATCAGAAAGCAATAGAAAATGGTGTCAGAAGGGTGGCATAGTTGAATATCAGGCTTGAACCTTAAAGGAGAATGATACATTTTGATTGAAGTTGGACTAAAATAGGCTCAAAAGAGCAGCAGAAAACCAGGAGAATGGTGCTCTGTTTCCTGGTCCTATGGTATACGGAACATGGGAGGATGAATAGACTGTACTCAAGATGATATGCAAGGAAACAGTATTTTAAAGGAAACCAAATTTTGGTTAAGACAAAGAAGAGCTGATACAGGTTTTTAGGTGTTGGCAAAACTCAAATTGCCATCTGCAGTTGTCTCCTAATGTTAGGGGAACAGGAAGTGAGGCAGAATCTAAGACACTAAGAAGCTGTGATTACCATTTGTAGCTAGTTCTTGTTGGTTTTAATAATTATAATAAAAACGACAATTATTTTATTGCTAGTAATAATGACACTTAATAAACCCTTAGTATATGGTTGGATGGCATCACCGACTTGATGGACATGAGTTTGAGCAAGGTCTGGGAGTTGGTGATGGACAGGGAAGCCTGGCATGCTGTAGTCCAGGGGGTCACAGAGAGTCAGACATGACTGAGCGACTGAACTGACTGAACTGATATGTCTAACGTTGTTTTAAATGTTTTTCAGTATATTTTCATATTTAATCTACACATCAACCTTGTGAGGTAGATACTATTATAATTTCATTTTACATGTAAGACAACTGAGATTTGTAAAGGGTACTTCCCTGGTGGCTCAGACGGTAAAGCATCTGTCTATGATGCTGGAGACCCGGGTTCGATCCCTGGGTTGGGAAGATCCCTTGGAGAAGGAAATGGCAATCCATTCCAGTACTCTTCCCTAGAAAATCCCATGGACAGAGGAGCCTGGTGGGCTACTGCCCATGGGGTCGCAAAGAGTCGGACACGACTGAGCGACTTCATGTAATGTAATGTAATGTAAGTAGTAAAAATTTGCTCAAGGTCCTAGAGTTCCAGGTCACAAATTCCAGGGTCAGGATTTGAATGCAGGTCTATCTGACTTAACACTGCCTCCTTTGAAAAGGCTGGATGTGAAGCAAAATTCCAGATGCTAGAATACAATTGAGTCTTGGTAGAATTGAAGAGAAAAGATGAATGAGCCCTTGTGATACTGTATTTGATATTTTACAGTTTTCATGATTCTAAAATTTATTTCACCTCAATAAATAAAGTTAATTTTGCTTGCTACTATTAGAACTCCATATGTCTGACTCTTTGCGACCCCATGGACTATAGCCCACCAGGCTCCTCTTTCCAGGCAAGAATACTGGAGTGGGTAGCCATTCCCTTCTCCAGGGTATCTTCCTGGCCCAGGGATTGAACCCAGGTCACATTCATTGCAGGCAGATTCTTTACCACTGAGCCACCAGGGAAGCCCAGTAAAATAACTCTTCTGTGTAACTGTAGTGAAAAATTCAGCTATATGAATCATTTTGGTTATGCCAATTTTATATTAGCACCAGAGAAATGTGATCAAGAACTCTTTGTATATTATACTGGTGGACATAGCATTTCCTGAGGTCTGGATTCTTCACTGAGATTTCTTATTCCTCAATTCAGGATATGATAATAAACCATGGGTTGCCACTGACAAAAGCCTTTAGTGATGGCTACTGCTTTTAAACTCAGAGGCTAGATCAGTTACTAAATAACTTCTTCCCATTTCTAGAATCACAGGAGACTATCTTAGCTGTTGATTTGCCTGAAGATGACATGATACCTGGGAAGAACTTGGAAGGTTTTCTAGGAGATATTGGAATTAAGTCACCTAAAGAAGAGGTAGAGAAAATTCTTCAGTCAGATTTTGTTTCTGGTAAGCATTTAAATACTTCTGTCAGGTAGTCCATCCTAAAGGAGATCAGTCCTGGGTGTTCATTGGAAGGACTGATGCTGAAGCTAAAACTCCAAAACTCCACCTCATGCGAAGAGTAGACTCATTGGAAAAGACCCTGATGCTGGGAGGGATTGGGGGCAGGAGGAGAAGGGAACGACAGAGGATGAGATGGCTGGATGGCATCACCGACTCGATGGACATGAGTTTGGGTCAACTCCGGGAGTTGGTGACGGACAGGGAGGCCTGGCGTGCTGCAGTCCATGGGGTCGCAAAGAGTCGGACTGAACTGAACTGAACTGATCAGGTTGTTTGTCTCATTTTGTTTTCGGTAGGACTAGTCTTTATAACTATTCTTTATAAAGAGAGTACAAGGTCTTTGTTCAAGTAAATTCAATTCCTTTGTTGAGCAAATAGCTGTAGGCATTCGCTTGTTATTTTAAACATTGTCTTTGAAAAGGAGTCTTTCCTTGTTTGCAGTTATGAAAATAAGCAGGTTGAAATTTTGTGCAGAGTGGGCCTCTTGTAATCCTCTCTCCTCAGATCTATCTTAATGTAGTGACTGAAGAGTAGTTTGAATTCAGAACTTGTGAGTAGAAATCCTAGCTTTGTTGCTTTGGGCAGAGTGAAGTTACTGGACTTTAAAAGTTTCTTGGTATTTTTAGGTTTTTTTTGCACAGAGCTCATGTATCTACAATCTTATCACAAAGCATTTTGGATGAAAATGAATCCAAAGTATCTGGTAAATAAAACTTTCAAGAATAAATTAAAGCTTTAAAATTTTCAATATAAAAGTGGTATGCTGATTTTGATACTGTATACACTTAAATTAATTAATTAATTCTTGGCTGAACTGGGTCTTGGTTGCTGTGCCTAGGCTTTTTCTAGTTGCATCGAGCAGGGACTACTTTCTAGTTGCAGTGTACAGGCTTCTCATTGCAGTCGCTTCTCTTGTTGTAGAGCATGGGCTAAAGGCTCTCGGGCTTCAGTAGTTGTGGTGTGGGGGCTCAGTAGCTGCAGCTGGTGGGCTCTAGAGCACAGGCTCAGTAGTTGTGGGGCATGGGCTTAGTTGTCCCACATCTTGTGGAATCTTCCCAGATCAGGGATCCCCTGCGTTGGCAAGTGGATTCTTAACCACTGGACAACCAGAGAAATCTGATGCTGTATTTTTAATATTATTTTGTCCACAAATTCTTTCTTGTGACCTCTCTTTCTTTTCCTTCCAGAAGACAACATGATGAATGTTAAAGACTATATGAAGACTCTGAGTGACACCCAGAAATTTTCCAGTTTTATTGGTAAGATCTTTATGGTAAACTGTTGAAAAGCAACTCAGGACTCATTTAGAGGTCATCTAGTCAAACACTATATTGGATGCTTAATCTTCTCTGTGGTATCTGTGACAAATGTTTGTTTCATCTATATTTGAGCACTTCCAATTATAATAAATTTTACTGTGTTCTTTTTCATTTAAGAATTGTGCATTTGTGATGGAAAAGACTGGGAAAAAATAAGATCTTGATCTTTTTCATAGTCAAAATAAGAAAATTGTATTATATACTAAAGGCAATATTTTAAATGTTATAAAAATTTTAATGACCAGAAATGTAAGAAATACAAAGTGTAGCCTCTATAATGTCACTGTCTGGAAAATTCCTGTTAATATTTGGTAAATATCCTTTTAGGCTTTTTCCTTTAGAACAATGAATATTTGTATATTCAAAATTATTATTTTAAAATTAGATAGAAAACTATAAAACACTGATGAAAGAAATCAAAGAGGACACTAATAGATGGAGAAATACACCATGTTCATGGATTGGAAGAATCAATATAGTGAAAATGAGTATACTACCCAAAGCAATTTACAAATTCAACGCAATCCCTATCAAGCTACCAGCCATATTTTTCACAGAACTAGAACAAATAATTTCAAGATTTGTATGGAAATACAAAAAACCTCGAATAGCCAAAGCAATCTTGAGAAAGAAGAATGGAACTGGAGGAATCAACTTGCCTGACTTCAGGCTCTACTACAAAGCCACAGTCATCAAAACAGTATGGTACTGGCACAAAGACAGACATATAGATCAATGGAACAAAATAGAAAGCCCAGAGATAAATCCACACACATATGGACACCTTATCTTTGACAAAGGAGGCAAGAATATACAATGGAGTAAAGACAATCTCTTTAACAAGTGGTGCTGGGAAAACTGGTCAACCACTTGTAAAAGAATGAAACTAGATCACTTTCTAACACCGCACACAAAAATAAACTCAAAATGGATTAAAGATCTAAATGTAAGACCAGAAACTATAAAACTCCTAGAGGAGAATATAGGCAAAACACTCTCAGACATAAATCACAGCAGGATCCTCTATGATCCACCTCCCAGAATTCTGGAAATAAAAGCAAAAATAAACAAATGGGATCTAATTAAAATTAAAAGCTTCTGCACAACAAAGGAAACTATAAGCAAGGTGAAAAGACAGCCTTCTGAATGGGAGAAAATAATAGCAAATGAAGCAACTGACAAACAACTAATCTCAAAAATATACAAGCAACTTATGCAGCTCAATTCCAGAAAAATAAACGACCCAATCAAAAAATGGGCCAAAGAACTAAATAGACATTTCTCCAAAGAAGACATACGGATGGCTAACAAACACATGAAAAGATGCTCAACATCACTCATTATCAGAGAAATGCAAATCAAAACCACAATGAGGTACCACTTCACACCAGTCAGAATGGCTGCGATCCAAAAATCTGCAAGCAACAAATGCTGGAGAGGGTGTGGAGAAAAGGGAACCCTCCTACACTGTTGGTGGGAATGCAAACTAGTACAGCCACTATGGAGAACAGTGTGGAGATTCCTTAAAAAATTGCAAATAGAACTACCTTATGACCCAGCAATCCCACTGCTGGGTATACACACCGAGGAAACCAGAATTGAAAGAGACACATGTACCCCAATGTTCATCGCAGCACTGTTTATAATAGCCAGGACATGGAAACAACCTAGATGTCCATCAGCAGATGAATGGATAAGGAAGCTTTGGTACATATACACGATGGAGTATTACTCAGCCATTAAAAAGAATTCATTTGAATCAGTTCTGATGAGATGGATGAAACTGGAGCCGATTATACAGAGTGAAGTAAGCCAGAAAGAAAAACACCAATACAGTATACTAACACATATATATGGAATTTAGAAAGATGGCAATGACGACCCTGTATGCAAGACAGGAAAAAAGACACAGCTGTGTATAACGGACTTTTGGACTCAGAGAGAGAGGGAGAGGGCGGGATGATTTGGGAGAATGGCATTCTATCATATATACTATCATGTAAGAATTGAATCGCCAGTCTATGTCTGACGCAGGATACAGCATGCTTGGGGCTGGTGCATGGGGATCACCCACAGAGATGTTATGGGGAGGGAGGTGGAAGGGGGTTTCATGTTTGGGAACACATGTAAGAATTAAAGATTTTAAAATTTAATAAAAAAAAATAAATTTTAAAAAAAAATAAAATAAAATAAAATAAAATTAGATCACTTAGCTCCAGTATTCTTGGGCTTCTCTGGTGGCTCAGATGGTAAAGAATCTGCCTGCAATGTGGGAGACCTGGGATCAATCTCATGCCCATAATATTTCATGTGCGTGTGTGCCAAGTCGCTTCAGTTGTGTCCCAACTCTTTGTGACCCCATGAACTGTAGCCCACCAGGCTCCCCTGTCCATGGGGATTCTCCAGGTGAGAATACTGGAGTGGGTTGCCATGCCCTCTCCAGGGGATCTTCCCCACCCAGGGATTGAACCCAGCTCTCTTGCACTGGTAGGTGGGCTCTTCACTACTTGCATCCCATGGGAGGCCCATGATATTCCATAATTGGCTTTAAAAACTTAACACTGTGTCTTAGATATTGTTCCATGTTTTATTATATTCAAATGGCAACCCACTCCAGTACTCTTGCCTTGAAAATCCCATGGACGGAGGAGCTTGGTGCAGGCTACTATCCATGTGATCGCAAAGAGTCGGGCACAACTGAACAACTTCACTATAAGCTACCTCATTCTTTTTTTCTTCTGGTTTTATAGAGCTATAATTGATATACAGCTCTGTATAAGTTTAAGGTGAATTGCATAGTGGTTTAATTTATATACATCAAGTAATTATCACTGTAAGTTTAGTGAACATCTATCTCTCATATAGACACAAAATTAAAGAAATAGAAATCATATATATTTTTTGTGATGAGAACTCTTAGCCTTTACTCTCAACAACTTTCATATATAACATAACAGATTAATTATATTTATCATGATGCACATCCCATCCCTAGTGCTTATTAATCTTGTACCTGGAAGTTTGTACCTTTTAACCACCCTCTGTCCTCTCTCTGGTAACCACAAATCTGATATCTTTTTCTGTGAGTTTGCTTTTAAGTATAATTGACCTGCAACACAATGTTAATACCTATTACATGACATGATGATTTGATATTTCTAAACATTTCAAACTGATCAGCACAATGATTCTAATTACCCTATGTCACCACACGAAGACACTACATAGTTATTGATTATGTTCTACTCACTGTACATTTCATACCCATGACTCATTTCTTTGGTAACTGTAAGAGTGTACCTCTTAATTCCCCTCACCTATTTTCTTCTCTTCCCAAAACTTTCCCCTCTGGCAAATACTTATTTGTTCCCTGTATCTAAAAATCTGTTTACATTTTTGTTATTTTTGTTTATTTCTCTTGTTTTTTTTTTCTTGATTTCACATATAATTAAAATCATATAGTTTTGTATTTCTCTGTATGACTTAGTTCATTTGGCATAATACCATCTAGGTCCATCCATATTGCAGCAGATTACAGGGTTTATTCTTTTTTATGGCTGAGTAATATTGCATTATACATGTACTCCACATCTGCTTTGTCTATTCATATATTGATGGGCACTTAGGTTGCTTCCATGTCTTGGATATTATAAATAATGCTCCAGTAAACAAAGGGATGACTGTGTCTTTTCTAATTCATGTTTTTGTTTTCTTTGGATATATGCCCAGGAGTGGAATTGCTGAGTCATAATGGTAGCACCGTTTTCAGTTTTTTGAGAAACCTCCATACAGTTTTCCATAGTGGTTGTACCAAATTACATACCGACAGTACAGATTTCCCTTTTCTCCACAAGCCAAAACTTGCCATTTGTTGTCTTTTTAAAAAATAATATTTGGTTTTTGTTTTTATTATTTATTTATTTTTTGGCTGTGCTGGGTCTTCATTGCTGCGAGGGCTATTGTCTAGTTGCAGCAAGCAGGGGCTACTCTTTGTTGTAGTGCATTGGCTTCTCATTGTGGTGGCTTCTCTTGTTGCAGAGCACAGGCTCTAGGGCATACAGGCTTCAGCAGTTTCCACACGTGGGCTCAGTAGTTGTGGTTCCTGCGCTTTGGAGCACAGGCTCAATAGTTGTTGTGTATGGCTTAGTTGCTCCATAGCATATGGGATCTTCCTGGACTGGGGATTGAGCCTGTGTCTCCTGCATTGGATGGATTCTTTACCACTGTGTCACCAGGGAAGCCCCTATTTGTTGTCTTTTTGATAACAGCCATTCTGGCAGATGTGAGGTGATATCTCACTGGGGGTTTGATTTGCATTTCCCTGATGATTAGTGATGTTGAGCATCTTTTCATGTACCTGTTGGTCACCTGTATGTCTTCTGTGGAAAAATATGTATTGATATCCTCTGCTTGTTCTTTAATGTGTTTGCTTATTTTTTTTGGCATTGAGTCATACCAGTTCTTTGTATATTTTGGATACCCTTATTGGATACATTAATATTATTTGCAAATATCACCTGACATTCAGTAGGTAGCTTTTCATTTTGTGGATAGTTTCCTACACTGTGCAAAAAGATTTTAGTTTAGTTTGAGTTAGTCTCATTTGCTTATTTTTGCTTTCGTTTCTGTTGCCTAAGGAGACATGTCCAAAAAAATATTACAAATACTTATGTCAAAGAACATCCTGCCTATGTGTTTTTTAGAAGTTTCGTGGGTTTGAGTCTTACATTTAAGTATTTAATTCATTTTGAATTTATTTTTTAGCATCATGTGAGAGGGGAGTCCAGTTTGATTTCTTCCATGTAGCTTCCCAGTTTTCACAACACCATTTAGTGAAGATGGTGTCTTTTCCCTATTGTGTATTCTTCTACCTTTGTCATAGATTAATTGCCCACATAATTGTGGGTTCATTTTTGGGCTCTCTATTATGTTGCATTGAATTATGTGTCTATTTTGTACCAGTACCATACTATTTTGATTACTATTACTTTGTTGTATAGTTTAAAATCAGAAATTATGATGTCTCCAGTTTTATTCTTCTTTTTCAGGATTGTTTTGGCTATTTGAAGGGTCTTTTGCATTTCCACACAAATTTTAGAATTATTTATTTTAGTTCTGTGAAAAATACCATTAGTATTTTGATAAGAATTGCACTGAATCTCTTTTTCTGGTTTTGTTATCAGGGCAATGGTGGCTGTATAGAATGAGTTTGGTAGAGTTCCTTCCTCTGCAATATTTTGAAATAGTGATAGGTATTAACTCTTCTCTAACTGTTCAGTAGAATTCACCTGTGAAGCCATCTAATTTTGGACTTTGTTGGGAGTTTTTAAAATTATAGATTCAATTTTTTACTGGTAATAGGTGTGTTCATATTTTCCATTTCTTCCTCATTCAGTCTTGGGAGATTATAGATTTCTAGAAATGTACACAGTTCTTCTAGGTTGCCCATTTATTGGCATATAATTGTCCATACAGTAAAATCATGATCCTTTATATTGCTGTGGCTTCAGTTGTAACTTCTTCTTTTTCATTTCTGATTTTATTGCTTTGGGCCTTCTCCCCCATTTTTTTTCCTTAATGAGTTTAGAAATGGAAAGATTGGTATTTATTGGCATTTATTTCAGAATATAAGACCATTTTGAAATTAGAATAATATGGGTTGCTTTACATATTAATATACTATTGAATGTGTGTAATGAAGTGTTATAAGTAGTCCAGTGCATCACAGTATAGATATCCACAGAGACCCCTATTTATAGAAACTTGACACATGATAAAGATGACATCAGGATGGTGAGGGACAGAGCAGCCTGGCATGCTGTAGTACGTGGGATTGCAAAGAGTCAGACATGACTGGGCGACTGAACAACAAGAACATGGGAAAATTGGCTCACTGTATGGAAGAAAATGAAGTTGGATTACTACTTCATACCATATACAAAATAATCTTCAAATGAATTAATCTAAAAGGTAATACATTAAAGCTGATGGAGAAAATATTCTGCCTGTGGCTGTGAATAATTTATTATAAATAATATTCCCAACAGTATAGCCATTGAGTAAAAAAGATTTGATTATATCATGATTAAGCATTTGTGATAATAAAATGAAGGACTCTAAAACATTACCAGATATGTAATAGGTTGGAAGAAGATAATTACAACTTTTAAGACTAACAAAAGATTGATATCTTGAATATGTAAAAAATTCTGCAACTCAGTATTAGAAAGAAAAATATTCATTGGAAAATAAGGATATAAGAAGTCAGTACACAGAAGAAGAAACCCAAGTGGCTAAATATGTATATGAAGAGAGATGAGAATACTCAAGAATTGCTGTTGAGTAGGTAAAATAGTGTATAGAGAGTCATTCTGCGTAGCAAGCTGGCAGTACGTGTCAAATTAAGTATGGATATTTCTTAGGACTTGATAATTCTGTCTTAGGTAAAAAGCCCAGAAAAGACTTTTGTAGAGAGATGTACAAGAATGCTCATTGTAACATTGTTTATGGGAGGAAAAATGAAAGTAACTTAGTGTCCATCACTAGGGGATTGGTTAAGTAAAATATAGTCTATACAAACAGCAAATTATAAAGAATAAATTAGATTTATATTCATACCATAAAAAGATAAAGAGAGAGAAGAAATACAATAAATTTGTAGCATAAAATACTTCATATAGGTTAGACTTATTATAATGCCTGTAGGACAACAGCATATATATATACACATACACTTTCAGCTGAACACATAAATCTTGAGAGAAAGATGAGAGATAGATTGAAAGAGATTGAGATTAAAGTAACAATATTAACAAACTTTATTTAAAAAACAGACATAGTACTTTATATACTAAACACATTCTCTTCAAATGCCTATGGAATAATCATGAAAATAGACAATATTTAAGATTCATGGGGTTGCAAAGAGTCGGACACGACTGAGCGACTGAACTGAAATGAAGCCACAAACAAAAATTTCAATGAATTCTAAATATCAGAAGTCATTCAGACCACATAGACTCACCATTCAGTTCAGTTCAGTTGCTCAGTCGTGTCTGTTATCGACTCCATGAACCGCAGCACGCCAGGCCTCTGTGTCTATCATCAACTCCTGGATTCTACCCAAACCCATGTCCATCGAGTTGATGATGCCATCCAACCATCTCATCCGCTGTTGTCCCCTTCTCCTCCTGCCCTCAACCTTTCCCAGCATCAGGGTCTTTTCCAATGAGTCAGCTCTTCCCATCAGGTGGCCAAAGTATTGGAGTTTCAGCTTCAACATTAGTCCTTCCAATGAACACCCAGGACTGATCTCCTTTAGATGAACTGGTTGGATCTCCTTGCAGTCCAAGGGACTCTCAAGAGTCTTCTCCAGTACCACAGTTCAAAAGCATCAATTCTTCAGCGCTCAGCTTTCTTTATAGTCGAACTCTCACATCCATACATGACCACTGGAAAAACCATAGCCTTAACTAGATGGACCTTTGTTGGCAAAGTAATGTCTCTGCTTTTTAATATGTTGTCTAGGTTGGTGATAACTTTCCTTCCAAGGAGTAAGCATCTTTTAATTTCATGGCTGCAATCACCATCTGCAGTGATTTTGGAGCCCAGAAAATAAAGTCAGCCATTGTTTCCACTGTTTCCCCATCTATTTGCCATGAAGTGATGGGACCAGATACCATGATCTTCGTTTTCTGAATGTTGAGCTTTAAGCCGACTTTTTCACTGTCCTTTTTCACTTTCATCAAGAGGCTCTTTAGTTCTTCTTCACTTTCTGCCATAAGGGTGGTGTCATCTGCATATCTGAGGTTATTGATATTTCTCCCAGCAATGTTGATTGCAGCTTGTGCTTCTTCCAGCCCAGCGTTTCTCATGATGTACTCTGCATAGAAGTTAAATAAGCAGGGTGACAATATACAGCCTTGAGGTACTCCTTTTCCTATGTGGAAACAGTCTGTTGTTCCACGTCCAGTTCTAACTGTTGCTTCTTGATCTGCATACAGGTTTCTCAAGAGGCAGGTCAGATGGTCTGGTATTCCCATCTCTTTCAGAATTTTCTGCAGTTTACTGTGATCCACACAGTCAAAGGCTTCGGCATAGTCAATAAAGCAGAAATAGATGTTTTTCTGGAATTCTCTTGCTTTTTTGATGATCCAGCAGATGTTGGCAATTTGATCTCTGATTCCTCTGCCTTTTCTAAAACCAGCTTGAACATCTGGAAGCTCACAGTTCATGTATTGCTGAAGTCTGGCTTGGAGAATTTTGAGCATTACTTTACTAGCGTGTGAGATGAATGCAATTGTGCGGTAGTTTGAGCATTCTTTGGCATTGCCTTTCTTTGGGATTGGAATGAAAACTGACCTTTTCCAGTCCTGTGGCCACTGCTGAGTTTTCCAAATTTGCTGGCATATTGAGTGCAGCACTTTCACAGCATCATCTTTCAGGATTTGAGAGAGCTCCACTGGAAGTCCATCACACTAGCTTTGTTCGTAGTGATGCTTCCCAAGGCCCACTTGACTTCACATTCCAGGATGTCTGGCTCTAGGTGAGTGATCACGCCATCGTGATTATCTGGGTCGTGAAGATCTTTTTTGTACAGTTCTTCTGTGTATTCTTGCCACCTCTTCTTAATATCTTCTGCTTCTGTTAGGTCCATACCATATCTGTCCTTTATCGAGCCCATCTTTGCATGAAATGTTCCCTTGGTATCTCTAATTTTCTTGAAGAGATCTCTAGTCTTCCCCATTCTATTGTTTTCTTCTATTTCTTCGCTGAGGAAGGCTTTCTTATCTCCTTGCTATTCTTTGGAATTCTGCATTCAAATGGGTATATCTTTCCTTTTCCTGTTTGCTTTTCACTTCCCTTCTCTTCACAGCTATTTGTAAGGCCTCCTTAAACAGCCATTTTGCTTTTTGGCATTTATTTTTCTTGGGGATGGTCTTGATTCCTGTCTCCTGTACAGTGTCACGAACCTCTATCCATAGTTCATCAGCCACTGTGTCTATCACCATTAGGTAGTAACAAACATTATTTATGAAAGAATATGGAAAATTTTTGCTTTAAAGACTGAAAACAAATGTTCTAAGTAATTCTTTGGTTAAAAAATAAACGCATGTGTGCTCAGTCACATCCAACTCTTTTCAACCTCATGGGTGTAAACTGCCAGACTCCTGTGTCCATGGGATTATCCCAGCAAGAAACTGGAGTGGGCTGCCATTTTCTCCTCCAGAGGATCTTCCTGACCCAGGGATCAAACTCATGTTCTGCATTGGCAGGTAGGTTCTTTACCATTGAGCCACCTGGGAAGCTCAAAGGTGGCTTTGGGCTAAATAAATTTAAGTAGAAATTTAAAAAATTTTAGAAATGAATGACAGTGAAAACAAAATATATCAAAATACAAAATGTGATAAAAACAGTCTTGCAGGAAAATTTATAGCATTAAATGCTTTTAATAAAAAACAAGACAATTAAAAATAATTTATCTTAAATATTCAACCCATGCAGCTAACCAGCAGCATAAACAAAACAGCAAAACAATCACCCTTTCCCTAATATAGTAGTCAGACACTAATGAAACTGAAAATATAAGTTAGCAATATAGAACACACTCATACACAGGTTATTCACATAACCAAAACCATAAAGTGAAGAATACTTTAATAAAATATCAATTTATTAGCATCTTACCAGCTTTACTGTTATTCTTTCCAGACACTGGATAAGGAGAAAAAGGGGTTCCCCCCTCTATTGTAGCATTACTTTCCTTGGGTTCACTTTGCTGTTTTGTTGTTTTTATTGTTTAGCTTCTTGGGTTGAACTAAAAAGGTGAAGTGCTGCAGTTTCTTGTTTTCTAATATAAATATTTAGACGTATAAATTTTGTGGAGCTTTCGATTTGGAGGATATCGCAGACAGAAAAACCTCAAGAGGGATTTCTAGCAAGTGAATACATTTTACCCAAATCAAGTTGTTATGTGCTTATTTGAACAGACTAACCAATTAAATATCTTCACATTTTGTCATCTTTCTCTTTCTCTCTAGGAACAGAAGATCCTTGTAACATTGTTAATAGTGTCTCTGATGGGAAAGTTGCAGTTAAAGACTTTTTATCTATCTCGGAGAAACCTTTGAGTAAAGAACAACTTAGAAACTCTGCAACAGATGGTGAGTACTTCAGTTACCTCTCAGGTTTCTTCTTTAGAGTATACCTGTTCACATTGACTAAATTTTTTAAAAAGGAATGAGAATACTGTAAGTTTAGGGAGGTTGTTATGAAACTATATTGATATATTGGTCACGGTGAATTGTTGGAACTTTTTTGAAAAGTATATGGATATTCTTCTTTATTTGGAGAAGACTAACAGAAACAAGTAATCTTGTCCATGTTTTAAAAGCAGATGCTCATTTATTGGGGTGAATGGTCACAATAATACATATGATAGAGCCCTACTCTTCTTCTTCCCCAACCTTGAATTCTAGAGACAGGATATTTCTTATAGAAAGAGCTTCACAAACAAGTGTGAATTTGGTATGGGTTTTTCATAAATACCATTCACCAGTCTAAGGAAATTGCCTTATATTCCTTTTTTGCTAAAAAGATTGAATTTGTATTTGTTTATTTGCTTTATCATGAATTTTCCAAACAATTCTTATCTATCTCTTAAGGTAGGTCATCTGTGTTTTCTCTTTTAATCTGTTAGTGTGGTGTTACAAGAGTTGAATTTTATAATATTAAATGAAGCCTGGATTTTTAGATTAAACCCATCTTGGTCATGATATATTTTTCTAATAAAACAGAAATAGAAAATTTTATTTTTGTAAACTTTGTTTACAATTTATTAATCTTTATTTATGAGTGAGACTAATGATAGCTTTGTTTTCTTGTACTGGCATTGTCAGGCTTCAATGTCAAATTATCCCTGTAATTTGAAAAGTATTCTTTCTTTTTCTAAATCCTAAAATAGCTTATATAACATTGGAATTGCATATTCCTTTCACGTCTAGTGGTATTCACAAAAGAAGCCATCTGAGCCTTATAGTTCTTTTTGGGTAGGTTTTTGATTACTAATTAATCTTTCATGTTATATGATTATCAGTTTTTCTTTTATTCTTGAAGTCAATTTTGGTAAATTACTGCCTAGGAGTTTGTCTTTTTATATAAAAATTTATTGCTATAATGCTATAAAGTTTTTAACAATAAATTCTTAGTATTTTTGTAGTTATTTATAACATCTACAGTAATACTTCCATTTCATTCTTCATTTTGGTTATTTTTATGTTTTCCTTTTTAAAATCATTTATGCTAGTGGTTTCCCAAAAGAATTGAAAAAACATTTTTCCTCTTCCTTTGTCATTTTTGTTCAGTAAAGCATCTCTGTAGGGAGTTGTTTAGTTGAGAAGTCATGTCAGACTCTTTGCAACCCTGTGAACTGCAGCACACACAGATGGTAAAGAATCTGCCTGTAATGCAGAAGACATGGGTTCCACTTCCTAGCTCATTTCCCGGAACCAAGATTACCCTGATACCCAAACCAGATAAGATCAGTTCAGTTCAGTTGCTCAGTCATGTCTGACTCTTTGTGACCCCATGGACTGCAGCACGCCAGCCATCCTTGTCCATCACCAACTCCCAGAACTTGCTCAAACTGATGTCCATTGAGTCGATTATGCCATCCAACAATCTCATCCTCTATTGTCCCCTTCTCCTCTTGCTGTCAATCTTTCCCAGCATCAGGGCGTTTTCCAATGAGTTAGTCCTTCGCATCAGCAGGTGAAAGTATTGGAGCTTCAGTTTCAGCATCAGTCCTTCCAGTGAATATTCAGGACTGATTTCCTTTAGGATGGACTGGTTGGATCTCCTTGCAGTCCAAGGGACTCTCAAGAGTCTTCTCCAACACCACAGTTCAAAAGCATCAATTCTTTGGCACTCAGCTTTCTTTATGGTGCAACCCTCACATCCATGCATGACTACTGGAAAAACTGTAGCTTTGACTAGACAGATCATTGTTAGCAAAGTAATGTCACTGCTTTTTAATATGCTGTCTAGGTTTGTCATAGCTTTTCTTCCAAGGAACAAGCGTCTTTTAATTTCATGGCAGAAGTCACCATCTGCAGTTATTTTGCAGCCCTCAAAATAAAGTCTGACACTGTTTCCATTATTTCCCCATCTATTTGCCATGAAATGATAAGACCAGATGCCATGATCTTAGTATTTTGACTGTTGAGTTTTAAGCCAGCTTTTTCACTCTCCTCTTTCACTCTCATCAAGAGCTCTTCAGGTCCTTGTCACTTTCTGCTGTAAGGATGGTGTCATCTGCATATCTGAGGTTATTGATATTTCTCCTGGCAGCTTGCTTCCAGCTTGTGATTCATCCGGCCCAGCATTTCACATGATGTACTTTGCATATAAGTTAAATAAACAGGGTGACAATATACAGCCTAGATGTACTCCTTTCCCAATTTGGAACCAGTCCATTGTTTCTTGTTCAGTTCTAACTGTTGCTTCTTGACCTGCATACAGATTTCTTAGGAGGCAGGTCAGGTGGTCTGGTATTCCCATCTCTTTAAGAATTTTCCACAGTTTTTTGTGCACCACAGAGTCAGAGGCTTTGGCATAGTCAGTAAAGCAGAAGTAGGTGTTTTTCTGGTACTCTCTTGCTTTTCTTATGATCCAACAGATGTTGGCAATTTGATCTCTGGTTCCTTTGCCTTTTCTAAATCCAGCTTGAACATCTGGAGGTTCAAGCTAAGTTGAAGCCTGGCTTGGAGAATTTTGAGCATTACTTTGTCTAGTGTGTGAGATGAGTGCAATTGTGCAGTGGTTCGAGCATTCTTTGGTGTTGCCTTTCTTTGGGATTGGAATGAAAACTGACCTTTTCCAGTCCTGTGGCCACTGTTGAGTTTTCCAAATTTGCTGGCATATTGAGTACAACACTTTCACAGCATCATCTTTTAGGATTTGAAATAGCTCAGCTGGAATTCCATCACCTCCACTAGCTTTGTTCCTAATGATGCTTCCTAAGGCCCACTTGACTTTGCACTATGCCTGGCTCTAGGTGAGTGATCATATCTTCGTGGTTATCTGGGTCATGAAGATCTTTTTTGTATTGTTCTTCTATATATTCTTGCCACCTTTTCTTAATATCTTCTGCTTCTGTTCGGTCCATACCGTTTCTGTCCTTTTTTGTGCCCATCTTTGCATGAAATGTTCCCTTCTTATCTCTAATTTTCTTAAAAAGATCTCTAATCTTTCCCATTCTATTGTTTTCCTCTATTTCTTTGCATTGATCACTGAGGAAGGCTTTCGTATCTCTCCGTGCTATTCTTTGGAACTCTGCGTTCAGATGGGTATATATTTCCTTTTCTCCTTTGCCTTTAGCATCTCTTCTTTTCTCAGTTATTCATAAGGACTCCTTAGCCAACCATTTTGCCTTTTTGCACTGAAGAAGGGAATGGCAAACCACTTCAGTATTCTTGCCTTGAGAACACCATGAACCATATGAAAAGGCAAAAAACCAGACAAAGATACCACAAAAAAGAAAATTATAGTCCAATATCTGTGAGAAATATAAATGCAAAAATCCTCAACCCAATATTAACAAAATGAATGCAACAATATATTAAAAGGATCGTTCACCATGACCAGGTGAAATTTATTCCAGGGATTCAAGGATGGTTAAATGTCTGCAAGTCAATCAACATGATACACTACCTCGTGTGCTGTGCTGTGCTAAGTCGCTTCACTCATGTCCGACTCTGTGATCCCATGGACTGTAGCCCACCAGGCTCCTCTGTCCATGTGATTCTCCAGGCAAGAATACTGGAGTGGGTGCCATGCTCTCTTCCAGATAATGTTCCCAACCCAGGGATCAAACCAGCGTCTCATGTCTCCTGCATTGGGAGGGTTTTTTTTTTTTTTTTTTAACCACTAGCACCACCTGGGAAAACCTGATATACTACCTTAATGAAGGATAAAAATATGTGGGCATCTCAATGATACAGAAAAAGCATTTGTAAAGTCAGTGATCATTTATGATAAAAACTCTTAGTAAAGTGGGCACAGAAAGAATGTACCTCAACATAATGTTCCCTTCAGTTCAGTTCAGTTCAGCCACTCAGTCGTGTCCGACTCTTTGCTACCCCATGAATTGCAGCACGCCAGGCTTCCTGTCCATCACCAACTCCCGGAGATCACTCAGACTCAAGTCTATCGAGTCAGTGATGCCATCCAGCCATCTCATCCTCTGTCGTCCCCTTCTCCTCCTGCCCGCAATCCCTCCCAGCATCAGAGTCTTTTCCAATGAGTCAACTTTCGTATGAGGTGGCCAAAGTACTGGAGTTTCAGCTTTAGCATCATTCCTTCCAAAGAAATCCCAGGGCTGATCTCCTTCAGAATGGACTGGTTGAATCTCCTTGCAGTCCAAGGGACTCTCAAGAGTCTTCTCCAACACCACAGTTCAAAAGCATCAATTCTTCGGTGCTCAGCTTTCTTCACAGTCCAACTCTCACATCCATACATGACTACTGGAAAAACCATAGCCTTGACTAGACAGACCTTTGTAGGCAAAAGCAGGTCTCTGCTTTTGAATATGCTATCTAGGTTGGTCATAACTTTTCTTCCAAGGAGTAACCATCTTTTAATTTCATGGCTGCAATCACCGTCTGCAGTGATTTTGGAGACACCAAAAATAAAGTCAGCCATTGTTTCCACTGTTTCCCCATCTATTTGCCATGAAGTGATGGGACCAGATGCCATGATCTTCGTTTTCTGAATGTTGAGCTTTAAGCCAACATTTTCACTCTCCTCTTTCACTTTCATCAAGAGGCTTTTTCGTTCCTCTTCACTTTCTGCCATAAGGGTGGTGTCATCTGCATATCTGAGGTTATTGATATTTCTCCCGGCAATCTTGATTCCAGCTTGTGATTATTCCAGCCCAGCATTTCTCATGATGTACTCTGCATAGAAGTTAAATAAGCAGGGTGACAATATATAGCCTTGACGTACTCCTTTTCCTATTTGGAACCAGTCTGTTGTTCCATGTCCAGTTCTAATTGTTGCTTCCTGACCTGCATATAGGTTTCTCAAGAGGCAGGGTAGGTGGTCTGGTATTCCCATCTCTTTCAGAATTTTCCACAGTTTATTGTGATCCACACAGTCAAAGGCTTTGGTATAGTCAATAAAGCAGAAATAGATGTTTTTCTGGAACTCTCTTGCTTTTTCCATGATCCAGCGGATGTTGGCAATTTGATCTCTGATTCCTCTGCCTTTTCTAAAACCAGCTTGAACATCTGGAAGTTCATGGTTCATGTATTGCTGAAGCCTGGCTTGGAGAATTTTGAGCATTACTTTATTAGCGTGTGAGATGAGTGCAATTGTGCAGTGGTTCGAGCATTCTTTGGCATTGCCTTTCTTTGGGATTGGAATGAAAACTGACCTTTTCCAGTCCTGTGGCCACTGCTGAGTTTTCCAAATTTGCTGGCATATTGAGTGCAGCAGTTTCACAGCAACCTCTTTCAGTATTTGAAATAGCTCCACTGGAATTCCATCACCTCCGCTAGCTTTGT
Source organism: Capricornis sumatraensis (assembly GCF_032405125.1). Classification (NCBI taxonomy): domain Eukaryota; kingdom Metazoa; phylum Chordata; class Mammalia; order Artiodactyla; family Bovidae; genus Capricornis; species Capricornis sumatraensis. Next base: position 96,612,122 of record NC_091076.1, read on the forward strand.
TTTAGTGATGCTTCTTAAGGCCCACTTGACTTCACATTCCAGGATGTCTGACTCTAGGTGAGTGATCACACCATTGTGATTATCTTGGTCGTGAAGATCTTTTTTGTATAGTTCTTCCGTGTATTCTTGCCACCTCTTCTTAATATCTTCTGCTTCTGTTAGGTCCATACCATTTCTGTCCTTTATCGAGCCCATCTTTGCATGAAATGTTCCCTTGGTATCTCTAATTTTCTTGAAGAGATTTCTAGTCTTTCCCATTCTGTTGTTTTCCTCTATTTCTTTGCATTGATAATGAAGGCAAATATGAGAAACCCACAGCTTTTATCATACTCAATTGTGAAAAATTAAAAGCTATTCCTTTAAAATCAGGAATAAGATAATGATGCCACTCTTATTCCACACAGTATTGGAAATCTTAGCTACAGCAATTCAGTTCAGTTCAGTTCAGTTGCTCAGTTGTGTCTGACTTTTGCAGCCCCATGGACTGCAGCATGCCAGGCCTCCCTATCCATCACCAACTCCCTGAGTTTACTCAAACTCATGTCCATTGAGTCACTGACGCCATCCAACCATCTCATCCTCTGTCATCCCCTTCTCTTCCTGCCCTCAATCTTTCCCAGCATCAGGGTCTTTTCAAACGAGTCAGTTCTTCACATCAGGTGGCCAAAGTATTGGAGTTTCAGCTTCAACATCAGTCCTTCCAATGAATATTCAGGACTGATTTCCTTTAGGATGGACTGGTTGGATCTCCGCAGTCCAAGGGACTCTCAAGAGTCTTCTCCAACACCACAGTTCAAAAGCATCAATTCTTTGGTGCTCAGTTTTCTTTGTAGTCCAACTCTCACATCCTTACACGACTACTGGAAAAGCCATAGCTTTTACCAGATGGACCTTTGTTGGCAAAGTAATGTCTCTGCTTTTTAATATGCTGTCTAGGTTGGTCATAACTTTTCTTGCAAGGAACAAGCATCTTTTAATTTCATGGCTGCAGTTACCATCTGCAGTGATTTTGGAGCCCAATAAAATAAAGTCTCTCACTGTTTCGATTGTTTCTCTATCTATTTGCCATGAAGTGATGGGACCAGATGCCATGATCTTAGTTTTCTGAATGTTGAGTTTTAACCCAACTTTTTCACTCTCCATTTTCACTTTCATCAAGAGGCTCTTTAGTTCTTCTTTGCTTTCTGCCATAAGAGTGGTATCATTTGCATTTTGATATTTCTTCCGGCAATGCTGATTCCAGCTTGTGCTTCATCCAGGCCAGCTTTTCTAATGATGTACTCTGCATATAAGTTAAATAATCAGGATGACGATATACAGGCTTGACATACTCCTTTCCCTATTTGGAACCAGTCTGTTTTTCCATGTCCCGTTCTAACTGTTGCTTCTTGACCTGCATACAGATTTCTCAGAAGGCAGGTCAGGTGGTCTGGTATTCCCATCTCTTTAAGAATTTCCCAGTGATATTGGCCTGTAGTTTTGTTTTTTTTGTGTGTCATCTTTGTCAGGTTTTGGTATTAGGGTGATGGTGGCCTCATAGAATGAGTTTGGAAGTTTACCTTCCTCTGCAATTTTTTGGAAGAGTTTGAGTAGGATAGGTAGTAGCTCTTCTCTAAATTTTTGGTAGAATTCAGCTGTGAAAACCAATACAGTATTGTAAAGCAAAATAAAGTAAAATTAAAAAAAAAAAAAAGAATTTTCCACAGTTTGTTGTGACCCACAGAGTCAAAGGGTTTTTCATAGTCAAGAAAGCTATAGCAATTAGGCAAGAAATAAATAAAAGGCATTTTTATTGGAAAGAAAGAAGTAAAACAGTCACTATTTGAGGATGATATGATTTTATATGTAGAAAACCCTAAATACTCTGCTATTAGAAAACTATTAGAAATAATAATTAAATTGGCAGGGTACAAAACCAATATGAAAAAAAGTCTAAAATTTTCAAACCCAGGAGTCCAACTCTGCACAGTGGTCTAGTAACATTGGTCACAAACAGAGAAGAACAAAGGAGTAAAAATGTACATTGGAGAATGGATAGTTTCCTCTTCAATAAATCCTGTTGGAAAAACTGGACAGCCACACACACACACAAATAAAACTAGACAACTATCTCACACAACAGACAAACATGATTTTAAGTCCTGAAGCTATAAAAACTCCTAGAAGAAAACATAGGCAGTTCATTCTTTAACATGTCTTACCAATATCTTTTTGGATATTTGTTCCTAGGCAAGAAAAACAAAAGTAAAAATGAACTAATAGGACAACATCAGACTAAAAAGATTCTTCACAGCAAAGGAAACCATCAACAAAACAGAAAGACAACCTACCAAATGGGAGTAGATATTTGCCCATGCTACATCTGATAAGGAGTTAATATCCAAAATATATAAGTAACTTACACAACTCAACAACAATAACAAAAACTGATTTAAAAAATGGGAGAGAAGTTGAATAGATATTTTCCCAAAGAAGACAGATAAATAGCCAAGAGGCACATAAAAAAGTGTTCAGCATCACTAATTATTAAGAAAATGTAAATCAAAACCTCCCACCTATTAGAATACCCATTATAAAAAGACAAGAAATAAGAGGTGTTGGTGAGAAAGTGGTAAAATATTGGTGGTGCAGTCACTGTGGAAAAAAAGTATGAAGATTCCTCAAAAAAATTAATAATGAAACTACTATATGATTCAGGTGTACCACTTCTGGGTATTTATTCAAAGTTTATAAAAACTAATTCACAAAGCTATATGCACCCCCTAAATTAATCACAACATTATTTAAATTAGCCAAGATATGAAAACAACTCAAATGCCCATCAATGGATGAATGGATAAAGAACATGTCACACACACACACACACACACACTCTGAAATACTACTCAGCCATAAAAAAGAAAAAATAATGCCATTTTGCAGCAACATGGACGGACCTTGAGATTATCATATTAAGTGAAGTCAGTCAGAAAGAGAAAGACTAATATCACATGATATCACTTATATTTGGAAGCTAAAAAAATAATACAAATAAACTTATTTACAAAAGTTAAATAAATTCACAGACATAGAAAACAAGCATGGTTACTGAAGAGGAGGTGGCTGATAAATTAGGAGTTTTAGATTAAAATATACCCACTGCTATATATAAAATAGATCACCAACAAGGATCTACTATATAGTATAGGGAACTAAACAATATCTTATAATGACCTATAAGAGAAAAGAATATATAAAAGCAATGTATGTATATATATTGAATAATAGTGGGTTTTTACAGAAATTTTGCAGAAACCAAACTTTTGCCCAACTAGTGATGCTGGGCTTTCCTGGTAGCCCAGCTGGTAAAGAATCTTACTGCAATGCAGGAGACCCCACTTTGATTCCTGGGTCAAGAAGATCCCCTGGAGAAGGGTTAGGCTACCCACTCCAGTATTCTTGGGCTTTCCTGGAGGCTCAGATGGTAAAGAATCCACCTTCAATGCGGGAGACCTGGGTTCAATCCCTGGGTTGGGATAATCCTCTGGAGGAGGGCATGGCAACCCACTTCAGTATTCTTGCCTGGAGAATCCCCATGGACAGAGGAGCCTGGTGGGCTACAGTCCATGGGGTTGCAAAGAGTTGGACTGAGCGACTAAACACAGCACAGTGATGTTAAATTTTGCTTATTGATTAATTGGCTTCTAAAAGCAAAGCCTATTGATATGTTTTAAAAACTTTTAAACTCAGAATTCCTTCTGTAATACACCTAAGCTGTGTGCAAGCTAGGATGTTAACATTTTACACAAACTTCATCATCTGTTCTCTGTTCTTCATGTGTTTACAGATTTATATAAAGAGATTACAACTCTTGAAAAGATCAGAAATGATAAGATGCCTATAAATGAACTGAGCTCCCAATTCTTGAGTGCTGGAGTTCCATTAAGCAACAAGGCATTCCAGGAGATTCTGAATGAAACATCTACTGATGGTGAGTTTTTTGAAAGAACAGTCTGTATTGTTCTGAGCTTTATGAAACCTTAGTTTTACTGTGTACATGGAATATCTGTTGTGTATGTGTATATTTTAGACAAACTAGTTCTTAGAAATATAATGAGAACATAGGCATATTGAAAACTAATTAAAATTAACTTTTTCTGGAAATATTTTTAAGATATATCTGTTTATCTGGCATCAAACCTATAAAATGTATATATCAATATTTAATTATTTAAGCTGAATAAGTTAATATAATTAGATTTTCCCCTTTCCTTTGAGAGAACAGATTATGGGTAAAAGTATACAGCATACTAAAAATCAGAGACATTACTTTGCCAACAAAGGTCCGTCTAGTCAAGGCTATGGTTTTTCCAGTAGTCATGTATGGATGTGAGAGTTGGACTATAAGGAAAGCTGAGCACTGAAGAATTGATGCTTTTGAACTGTGGTGTTGGAGAAATTCTTGAGAATCCCTTGGACTGCTTGGAGATTCAACCAGTCCATCCTAAAGGAGATCAGTCCTGGGTGTTCATTGGAAGGACTGATGCTGAAGCTGAAACTCCAATACTTTGGCCACCTGATGCGGAGAGCTGACTCATTGTAAAAGACCCTGATGCTGGGAAAGATTGAGGGCAGGAAGAGAAGGGGACGACAGAGAATGAGATGGTTGGATGGCATCACCAACTCGACGGACATGGGTTTGGGTGGACGCCAGGAGTTGGTGATGGACAGGGAGGCCTGTCATGCTGTGGTTCATAGGGTTGCAAAGAGTCGGACATGACTGAGCGACTGAACTGACTGATTTTAAATTAATTGGTTTTTATCCAACTACTTTTCAGAAATTATAAAATTTGCTCACCTACTTCTCTCTGTTATGGTTATTTAATAATTATTAGCATTTACAACTTGCCATTTCATAACCCTTATACTTTACTTTTTAGAAATTGGTGAAGTAAATCTCAAACAAATTTTGGAAACTTTTAACACAAGTAAGCCAGTTTCTGAATTTAAAGATGAGTTAATAACTTTCCTTTTAGATATTTGTCATAGTTTGCATTGTATTTTGTCATTATTATTATTTTTAAGTGCTGTTGTGAGTTATAAATGGCATACAAATAAACTATATTTTATGATTAAAGTGCACAATTTCATAAGTTTTGGCATATACATATACTTATGAAACTGTCATCACAATCAGTAATGAGCACATTTAACCCCTAAATTTCCCCATGTCACTTTGTAATCTCTCCTGGCTTTCCATATCCTTCTTCCCATCCCCAGGCAAGCACTGATGTACTTTCTGTCAGTAGAGATTTGTTAGCATACCCAAGGTTTTATACAAATGGAGTACTCTTTTTTAAAAAATTTTATTTATTTATTTATTTTGGCTGCTCTGGGTCTTTGTCTCTGCTTGCAGCCCTTCTCTAGTTGCTGTAAGTAGGGGCTACTCTTTGTTGTGTTTCAAGGGCTTCTCATTGTGGTGGCTTCTCTTGTTGCCAAATATGGGCTCTGGGGCACGTGGACTTCAGTAGCTGCAGCGTGTGGCTCAGTATTTGCCACTCCTGGGCTCTAGAGCACAGGTTCAGTAGTTGTGGTGCATGGGCTTACTTGCTCCATGGCATGTAGGATTTTTCCGGGCCAGAGTGATAACCCTTGTCTCCTGTGTTGGCAGGCATATTCTTTACCACTTAGCTATCAGGGAAGACCAATGGTTGTACTTTTTTTTTTTTCTGGATTTTTTTCACTAAGAATAATAATTTTGAGATTAATTTATGTTGTACCGTGTATCAATAGTTTATTCTTGTTTATGACTGAATTGTACTCCATTTTATAGATATACCATGATTTATTTACTTATCTACTGAAACGCATTAGGTTGTTTCCAATTTTTGCCTATTACAAATAAAGTTTCTATTTGTATAAGTTGTCATATAGACATATGCTTTAATTCTCTTGGGTAACTGCCAATTATTGATTGGATACTAGGTATGTATTTAACTTTTTAAGAAACTGCCAATTTCCAAAGTGTTTACACCATTTTACATTCCCACCAGCAATGTAAGAGAGTTCCACTTCTTCCAGATTTTTGCCAATGCTGGATATAGTCTGTCTTTTAAATTTTAATCATTCTAATAAGTGTATAGCTATATCCATTGTGGTTTTAGTTTGCATTTCCTTAATGACTGATGCTGTTGACCATCTTCTCTTGTGCTTGCTTTTTAGCTGTATGTCTTCTTTGGTAAAGTATCTGTTCAGGGCTTTTCCCCACTTTTTAAGTTGGATTTTTAAAAAATTTTTGTGAATATTCTGGGTACAAATCTAGTGTACAATGTATACCTAGCAAATATTTTCTCTGAGTCTTTTGCCTATCTCTGTATTTTCATTTTCTTAACTGTCTTTAGAAAAGCATTAATTTTTATGAAGTCTAATCAAGTTTTTTCTTTTATGCATTGTGCATGAAATCTTTGCCTTACCAGAGGTTAAAAAGGCATTTTGGTATGTTTTAGTCCAAAATTTTATGGGTTTTCGTTTTGCATATAAGGCATATGATCTATTTTTAGTTAAATTTTGTATATGAAGTAAAGTTTGAATCAAAGTTCTTTTATTTTTTACCTATGGATATCCATTTGTTCCAGTACCATTGTTGAAAAGACTATACTTTTTCCACTGATTTGTCTTTGTACTTTTATAGAAAATCACACACACACACACACACACACACACACACACACAGTTGACCATCGAGCAACACAGGTTTGAATGGGTTGGGTCCACTTATACATGGATTATTTTGAATAAATGTGTACTATAGTAGTATACAATCCAAAGTTGATTGAATCTGCAGATGTAGAACTGTGAATATGGGAGACCAAACATAAAGTTATATGTGGATTTTTGATTGTATAGATCAGTGCCTCAAACCTCACATTGTTCAAAAGTCAACTATATATATATATATATATATATATATAGCTTCCCTGGTGGCTCAGATGGCAAAGGATCTGCCTGCAATGCAGGGAGGTCTGAGTTTGATCCCTAGGTCCGGAAGATCCCCTGGAGAAGGGAATGATTTATCCACTCCAGTATTATTGCCTGGAGAATTCCATGGACAGAGGAGCCTGGTGGGTTACAGTCCATGGGGTTGTAAAGAATCAGATATAACTGAGCAACTAACACACACACGCACCACACATATAGACATATGTGTGCGTGTGTGTGTGTATATATATATATCTATCTATATATATATCCAGATACTCTATTCTGTTTTATTGGTCTTTTTTCTATCTTTACACTAATAACAACATTGCCTAATTACTATAACTTTCTAATAAACATTGAACTCTGTTAGGTTGAATCAGTTCTCCAGCTTTTCAAAAGTTTTGCTGAATCTTTCTTCCTGGGGTTTGCAGCTCTCTTTCCAATTTCCTAAAATATAAGCAGATAATCCAGTGGTAAGATGAGAGCTATGTTTATAAATTTCCAAGTATCTCAGTCAACAAGCTCCAGAATTATAGGAATATATGTATGGGCACAAGTGAGAAAGAAGGGTTATGATTTAGGCTACTCCATATTGGGTGTGAAATTCATTTGTTTATTCATTCATAGATGTATTCATTTCACTCATTCATTCAATAAACTCATTCATTCAATGAAAAAAAAAAGTTGTCTTGGCTACTGTAGGTCTTTTTATATAACCATACGAATTTTAGAACCAGTTTGTAAATTTCTACAAAAAAGCCTAATGGAATTTATTAGAGAAATTAAGGAGCTCGTGAATTAAGATTTGTTGGAAATTTTTCTTATCTAATAAATTAATCCTGTAACTTTTTTTATGTATTTGTATTTTGCCTCCTTAAAAATTTTTTTTCTATAGTCTCTTAGGAAACTAAGGATTCTGATCGGAATAGTGACTTTGAGTGTATGATGATTTGTATAACTTGGTGATAAAGCAGTTAGGAACATGGGTCTAATCCTGAGGATCCTGTTTAGAGGAGAAAACTCCTAGAGGTTTAGCTAAGACCCAGAGGAATGCAGAGTGCTTCAGCTTGAAAGAACCTCTAGCATTTTTATTTTCCTCAGAGAAAAATCCTTTAATCTATTTCCTATAATCTTGAAACTTTTCAGTCTGTATTTCATCTACATTTGTGGCATTTGACCCTTGTATATAGATATCTTTTAGGTTAAAAAGTAAAGGCCATTTCTTTTAGACAAAATATATTTCTAAAAACACTACTCTCACAGTTTTGGGGTACTTTTAAAGAGAGTAGAAGTTATGAGGACTAAGCAAAAAAAAGGCAGGAAAATATTTTTAAATAGAAGAAAATTCAGGGATAATAGCTTTATATTCTGAAATTTGAATAGTTTCTTAGAGATAAGCTCTGAAATCTCTCTCACTGACCAAAAAAATTTGAACATTTCCTTACAAGATGCAATAATGGCTATATTTAGATTTTTTAATACAAATTTTTTTATTTTAATTGGAGGTTAATTACTTTACAATATTGTATTGGTTTTGCCATACATCAACATGAATCTGAGACAGATATACACATGTTCCCCATCCTGAACCCCCCTTCCTTCCTCCCTCCCCGTACCATCCCTCTGGGTCATCCCAGTGCACCAGCCCCAAGCATCCAGTATCATGCATTGAACCTGGACTGGTGATTTGTTTCATTATATTTAGATTTTTAAAAATTGTTTTATTCAGCTAAATTAGAAAAACTCAGTCAACTGTATTGAGTCAAAAATAACTGGTTTCTCAGGAAAATTCTTGAAACAAAAGATTATTTTTGTCTTATTAATTTTGGAATCATAGAGTTAAAGTTAATTGAGATACATGTTTGGACAATAGTCTAGAATTTTAGGTACATTATTGTTCAGAAGTTTCCAAAGGATATTAAGTGACTTACAGAATCCCCATTTGCTTTCAGATATACACACTGCCCTCAATACTGTCAGCTCAATGAACTGCAACAGAATTCAAGCTAATGACTTTAAAAATGCTTTTGATGAACTCAGTGTTTCTGTAAAGCCAGAAGAACATCAGATGTTAGAGAAAACCCTTGACATTGATGGTATATATAACATACAAGTATAAGTTGGTTTTCTGGATAAAGAGATATAATTTTAAAAATTTCCCTTCCTTATCTTCCACTCATCGCTCCCCAACTCCCCAGCAACTTTCTTTTTATTATTCTGATGGGGGAAAAAAAACAGTCTGAACAACTCTACCGAGGTCATGAATTTATCTTGATAAAAAAGTCTTTGAATAAAATTAGTAAGGGTTTTTAAAGCCTATATAGCCCCATCAAATATTCTGTGTTGACTCCATCAGGGTATATTTATTTGTTTGTGTGATTTTGGCACCTACAGCACTATAGAAATTAGGAAAGGTAAAGTAATTGAGAAAGTTGTGCTGATGTGAAACTGCTTTTGGCCAGGAAAATATTAGAAGAGGACTTTACCCCCTCTGCATGAGATATTTGTGCCATAAGGTAGATTGATGTGAATCCTAAGCGCTTTCAGAGAAAACTATATATAATTTTCAGTTTTTGAAAATTATTTTGTTTTTAAATTAACTTAAAATCAATTTCTAAAAATATTTTCTGTTTTACATTATTAAATGAGTTTTTGACTTGCTTCATCAGTCAATATGACTGGGGCTAATGTGTGGCACAGCTTCTGGGGCACATTGTCATCTGTGTAAACAGGATTCCTTGGTGTTATACAGTGCATGTCCTGAATGACTAAGTGTGGCAGACTTGATCTTGAGTGCCTATTATATGTAAGGTGTCATGTAATATGTAATCAAACAAACATAAAATATTTATATTTAGGAATCTCTTGGTCTAGCTAGCAAGGCAAGATATAAACAACAAAAGAGTATATTACAATACAGAATATAAAAGTCCAGTGAATGTATAATGTTAATATGGCAGAATTTGAATAATTGCCAGGGAAATAGATGTGATATTGTGATTTATAATAAGAAATATATATTTAGTCTCTGCCCTCATTTCTGGCACAGAGCTCCTAAAACTCTTATAAATTCCTAAGTGATAAAAGCACTAGGAGCATCTTTTGTTCTAATGAGGCAGCTCTGGTGGGGCTCCTGGATGTGGGCTGAATGGGGGCTGGTTAACCTAAAGACCAAGCCAAGATTAGAAGCTTAGAATTTTCAGCCCATCCCACCCCTGCTCTCAAGATGGAAGAGGGACTAGAAATTGAGTGAATAATTGATTTTGCTTTTGTGAGGAAGCCTTACTTGAGATCTCTCCAGATATCACCTTATATATCTCTTCATCTGGCTATTCCTCTGTATCCTTTATCATATCTTTTAATAAACTGGCACATATAGCTAACTGTTGCCCTGAGTTTTGTGAAGTGCTCTAGCAAATAACTGAGCCCAAGTGGGAGGAGGTCATAAGAACACCCAGTTTATAGCCAAGTTGGACAGAAGTTGTGGGTAGCCTGAAGTCCTCCCACTTACAATTGGCATCTGAAGTGGGGGTGGGGTGTCTCATGGGGCTGAACTCTTAACCTATGGGATGTTATTTCTGGTAGATAGTGTCAGAATTGAGTTAAATTATAGGCCTTCCAGCTGGTGTTGTAGAGAATTGCTTAGTGTGGGAACTCTTCCGTCATCAAACTGGTGTTAAAAGTATTGTGAGTGTGGTGGTAGTGTGAAAGTAAAGGAGAAACATGTAAAGAAAGACTGAATTTTTCTCATACAGGTGCTACTGTGTTGTGTGAGTTCAGAGGAAAGCTATTTCATTTATTCATTGAAAGTTTATTGAGCACCTATTGCTTGCTGGACACTAAACATAAAAATTAAAAAAGCTTACAGTATATTGAGATGACAACGAGAACGCCAATTGAATACTATGATACTGTACCAGTTAAATACCATATAGGTAAACATTCATTGAGTGTTATGGAAAGCACACACAATATGTACCTAACCCACACAAGGTTGGATAGGGTAGTCAGAAGATTCTTCCCAGAGGAGATGACATTGGAATTGAGTTTTGAAACATGAGTAGGAAGTAGTCAAGAACTGGGAGTTCAGGGAAGGGGACTGGAAGGAGTTAGAAGGAAATGCTGAGAAATCAAAGGAACTCTAAGCAGCCCAGTAGAACTTACACCAGTGGATCTTTGACTGATTTATATCACTATTACTTAGGGAATTTGTTAAACCCAGATGCTTTGATCTCATTCTAGATCTCTTGCTTCGGAGATATCTGCATCAGATCCAAGGCACACATGTATGTATGTGTCTGTTTTTCAACGAACTTTACAGTTCATGTTGAAATCATGAAATCAAAGTTTGACCATTGACTTGGTGGTGCATAGTTGTTGGGAGTAAGGTCAAGAGCAGATAAAGAAGGGTTTTACTTTTGTTTTTTTCTGAGCGGAAGAGTTAGAACTTTACCCTGAAGGCTCTAGTGAAAGTTGCTCAGTCGTGTCCGAGTCTTTGCAACCCCATGGACAATACAGTCCATGGAATTACCCAGGCCAGAATACTGGAAGGGTAGCCTTTTCCTTCTCCAGGGGATCTTCCCAACCCAGGGATTGAACCCAGGTCTCCCACATTGCAGTTGGATTCTTTACCAGCTGAGCGACAAGGGAGTCATTGAAAATTCAGCATTGAAAAGTGACATGATTAATTTTGCACTTTGTAACACATATTTTGATAGTGGTGTTGAGAAAGGACTAAGATTGTGACAACATAGATGGACCTAGATGGTGTTATACTAAGTGAAATAAGTCAGAGGAGGACAAATACCATATGATTTATTTTATATGTAAAATCTAATAAAACAAAGGAACAAATGTAACAAAACCTAAACAGTCACAGATACAGAGGGTAAACAGATAGTTGCCAAAGGGGAATGAGTAGGGGGATGAGAGAAATAGGTGAGGAAGATTAAGAGGTGAAACAGTAATAATGTAATATCTTTGTATGATGACAGATGACAGCCATACTTATCATGGTGACCATTTTGTAATGTAAAGAAATACTGAATCATGTTGTACGTATCATGTTGTAGGAACTAACACAGTTTTGTATGTCAGTTATACATCTAAAACCCCCACAAATTTATAGAAAAAGAGATCAGATTTGTGTTTACCAGAGGGGGTTTGGGGGAGGGGGAATTGGATGAAAGTGGTCAAACGGCACAAACTTCTGGTTATAAGATAAATAAGTACTAAGGATGTAATGTACAGCATGATAGATATAATTAACACTGCTGTGTGTTATATATGAAAGTTGTTAAAAGAGTAAATCCTAAGATTCCTCATCACAAGGAAAAACATTTTTTCTTTAATTTTGTATCTATATGAGATGATAGATGTTCACTAAACTTATGGTTATCATTTCCCAATAAATGCAAATCAAATCATTATGCTGTACATCTTAAACTTATATAGTGCTGTATATCAATTATATCTTAAAAAAATGGAATTAAAAAAGGACTAAAGGAGAGTAAGTTTGAAAGTAGGGAGACATTTTAAAACTCATAGTTATCCTGGTTCGAAATCATGAGTGTTGAACTAAGGCATTGGCTCAAGGGATGGAAAGAAGGGAACAAATATGATATCTAGGAGGCAGAACATCATTGTTGTTTAAGTTAGGGAAGATAGAAGGAGAGGAATTAGGATGAATAACAGATCTCTGGCTTGGGAGACTTACTTCATGATGATGCTTTCAAATAAGATAGGGAATGTAGGAGGAGGATCAGGTTTTAGTGCAAAAATGAGGATAACATTGTGTCTGAGATGCTCGTGGATGTAGAATTGAAGATATGCAGTAGATAGTCTAGGCTAGAAATAGAAGTTTGAGAGTCATCAACATGTTGCTTGTAGTTAAATTCAGAAAAGGTTTATAGAGTATAATAAAAAGAGAACCAAGGATAGAGGACTGGGACATGCTAACATTTAAGTAATGGTGAAGAAAGAATAGTTTATAAAGGACATTAAGAAGAAGTAAGCAGAATGGTAGGAGGAGCCCTTGAGAAAGCTGTAACCACAAAACAAAGAGAAAAAAAAGTTTCAAGGAGGAAAGTGTTATATGAAACAAAAAAATTAAATGTGTTCATCAGTTTGGCAGTGAATAATTAACCGGTGAACTTGGTAAAAGCAGTTCCAGGAGAAGTGAAAGCCAGATAGCAGCAGTTTGAGGTGTGAATAAGGATATGATAAAATATGAATAAGAACATTTCTTTTCAGTAATTAGGTTATCAAGGAAAGGAAAGAAAGGAGCAGTAGCTGGAGGGCAATATAGGCTCAAGGGAAGGCTCTCTTGAAAACAACTTATGATCTGGTTTTGACATGAATAAAATCTGGTTAAGCACAGAATGGATACGTTTTTGGACAAAAGTTTACAGAGGTAGAAACTCACAAGCTACTTTAAGGGAACCAGTGTAACTCATCGTGAAAGTCCTTCATGTTTCTTGAATTGATCAATTTATCTTTGTACTGTTTTTGTCTTTACAGAAAAGGGGCATGTTTCCCTGAAGTCTGCCCTATTAGCATTGAAGAGCAGTAAGCGTTTTCAAGATTTTAGGGGTGAGAATAATTAGGGAGTTTTATACACATTTCAAACATAGATAATACTTACCATAATTGTTAAGTGATGAGCCCCTTACATAAAATCATGAGGAACACACTACAAAATTAAATGAGTGGTATACATTTAGTATTTTAGGAGTTCAGATGAAGTTCAAATGTTCACTAGTTTAACTTTTAACATTACTTATAAGCTTATAATTGAAGCAAATAGTATACCTTCTAACAAAGATGCCAAAAATATGTGACCTTAAAAATTCTTTAGTTAATTAGTTTTTTGGTTAGGTAACGTGTTCAACAGATCATAAATTCAAAAGTATATAAAGATCCAGAGAGGATCAAGATGGTGGAGTAGGAGGATGCTGAGCTCATCTCCCACAAACACATCAAAAATACATCTGCACAGGGAGTAAACCTCACTAAAAGGAAACTGGAGACTGGCAGCAAGACTCTTACACAACCGAGACTGTAAAGAAAGATCCCCATGAAGTTGGGTAGGAAGGGAAATGAAGTGATCAGGTCAGGACCTGTGCCCCTAGCAAGGGACACAGCGGCGAGAGGGATTATAAAGGCTCAGAGATACTTGCTGGGGAGTGAGCATTTCAAACCACATATTGGGCACCCCAGCCCTGTGATCTGACATTAGGAAGATGAGTCCCCTCAGCTGGTTTGAAAACCAGTGGGACTAACAGGCTGTTGTTGTTCAGTTGCTAAGTCATTTCTGACTCTTTGTGATCCTATGAACTGCAGCATGCCAGGCTTCCCTGTCCTTCACTATCTCCCAGAGTTTGCTCAAACTCATATCCTTTGAGTCAGTGATGCTGTCTAACCATCTCATCCTCTGCCACACCTTTCTTGTCTTGCCTTCAGGCTTTCCCAGCATGAGGGTCTTTTTCAATGAATCAGCTCTTCACAACAGGTGGCCAAGGTATTGGAGCTTCAGCATCAGTCCTTCCAATGAATATTCAGGGTTGATTTCTTTTAAGATTCACTGGTTTGATCTTCTTGCAGTCCAAGGGACTCTCAAGAGTCTTCTCTAGCACCACTATTTGAAACTATCATTCTTCAGCGTTCAGCCTTCCTTATGGTGCAGTTCTCACATCCATACATGACTACTGGAAAAACCATAACTTTGACTATATGGACCTTTGTTGGCAAAGTGGTGAAGGGCTGTAAGAAACTTAGATCCTGCTTGTGAAAAGCATACACATGTTTGCTAATTCCTCGGAACAAGGCAAAGGAAGCAGATTGAAACTGCCTGGGACTCTGGCTAGTTTCCTGTGACCGCTTCAGTGCAAACCCTGGCCCATGCTGAGCACCTTCTCTGGCCCCTCTGACTCTGGTGCAGTTTTGCTCTAGGGAGAGGGTTGCCATTGCTGAGGAGAGTGTACACTTGTGATAGAAGGAGCCAGCACAGCATCTGAATGGGGAGGGGGCAGCCATTATTGGTATTCACAGAGGCAGCAGATTGGGAGGGGTCTGGAGCTCTGACTGAGCATATGAGAAGCTCTGGTTCACACCTGGCTCTGGCTCTAGCCCCTCCATTCCCAGTGGCACCTCACACCAAGGTGATAGCTGCTAGCACATGTTTGGGGAAGACATGACCCTTGCTCACATCTTCTAACTCTTCCACCAAAGCCACATGTGAACTGCATAGGGGCACTTTCATACAAGGACACCCCTTCAAGTCTGAAATAGGTAACTGTTTTACCTAAATTCATAAAGACAGAGAATGTTAAGCAAAATGAGAAGACAGAAATTTGTTTCAAACAAAAGAATAAGAACCCCTCCCCCAAAAAAACAAGGTGCTAGGTGCTCAGAGGCTTAGTCATGTCCAGCTCTTTGTGACCGCATGTACTGTAGCCTGCCAGGTTCCTCTCTTTGTGGGATTTCCCAGGCAAGAATATTGGAGTGGGGTGCCATTTTCTCCTCCAGGGGATTTTCCAACTCAGGGATCGAACCCTTATCTCTTACATCTCCTGCATTATCAGACAGATTCTTTACCACGAGCACCACTTGGGAAGCCCCCCCAAAACAACAGACAAAAAATTTATCAGATAAAATATTCAGGTATTACTATTAAGAATACTATCTGAACTGGAAAAAGAATAATAAACACAGTGGGAATTTTAACAGGGAATTGGAAATTAAAAGAACTAGCCAGGGCTGAAGAATATAATACTAGAAATGAAAAACATACTAGAAGGAATCGGTAGCAGACTAGGTGATAGAGAAGAATGCATAAGTGACCTGGAAGATAAAATAATGGAAACCACCAATTCAGGACAGCAAAAAGAAAATGAAAATTTGACAGTTTAAGGGTCCTTTAGGACAACATCAAGTATACTAATATTCATATTTTAGGGGTTCTAGAAGAAGGGAGAGAAAGGGACGGAAGATATGTTTGATGAAATTTGTTTATTTAATTGACTGTGCTAGGACTTAGTTCAGCTTGCTGGGCCTTTTTTTCTAGTTGCAACAGGCAAACTCTTAGTTGGGGCATGTAGGATCTAGTTCCCTAATCAGAGATAGAACCCGGCCCCCTGCATTGGGAGCATAGAGTTTTAGCCATTGGACCACCAGGGAAGTCCTGGTTCCTTTTTTATATCTTTAGTTGTGGCAAATCTTTTCTGCTAGTCTTCAGATCATTTTCATAGGTGGTTGCTCTATAAATGGTTTAATTTTGGTGTGTCTGTGGGAGGAGGTAATCCCAGAGTCTTCCTACTCTGCCATGTTGACCACATAAACCCCCTCAAAAATAAACCAATTATATTAGCATATTAATTAGCTATTACCATATTAAGATCATGGCATCCGGTCCCATCACTTCATGGCAAATAGATGGGAAAACAGTGGAAACAGTGGCTGACTTTATTTTGGGGGGCTCCAAAATCACTGCAGATGGTGACTGCAGCCATGAAATTAAAAGATGCTTACTCCTTGGAAGGAAAGTTATGACCAACCTAGACAGCATATTAAAAAGCAGAGACATTACTTTGCCAACAAAGGTCCATCTTGTCACTTTTCTACTACTCATGTATGGATGTGAGAGTTGGACCATAAAGAAAGCTGAGCACTGAAGAATTGATGCTTTTTTTAAAAAAAAATTTTTATTTTTACTTTATTTTACTTTACAGTACTGTATTGGTTTTGCCATACATTGACATGAATCCACCACGGGTGTACATGCATTCCCAATTGATGCTTTTGAACTGTGGTGTTGGAAAAGACTCTTGAGAGTCCCTTGGACTGCAAGGAGATCCAACCAGTCCATCCTAAAGGAGATCAGTCCTGGGTGTTCACTGGAAGGACTGATGTTGAAGCTGAAACTCCAGTACTTTGGCCACCTGATGTGAAGAGCTGACTCATTGGAAAAGACCCTGATGCTGGGAAAGATTGAGGGCAGGAGGATAAGGGGACGACAGAGGATGAGATGGTTGGATGGCATCACCAACTCAATGGACATGAGTTTGGGTAAACTCCAGGAGTTGGTGATAGACAGGGAGGCCTGGCATGCTGTGGTTCATGGGGTCGCAAAGAGTCAGACACGACTGAGCGAGTGAACTGAACTGAATTACCATATATACCATACCTACATTCTCAGCCCTAAGTAAAAGAGAGTCAGTATAAGTTTTAATAAAAAAATAGGAAAGAGGCAGACTGAGGTGGCAGTAACTGGGAAGCAGCAAAGAGAACATGACATATAAGGCAAGGGTGTGGAAAGAATGGGAAGCAGAAATGGACATACAGCCTAATTCTTATGATGAGTTTGCCTTGTAATTGATCTTCTATTTTATGTGTTTGAAATGAGAATTGCCTCAAGAGAGTATTTAAAATGAATGCTATATTATCTTTAAGAAAAAATGCTAGGTATTTAAACTAATTTCTTGAAATATGGTTAATTATTAGAGTTCGTATTTAAACTGAAAATGTTTTCTTTTTATAGAGGTTAATAAACTTGCAAATGCCTTAGACAAAGTCACCAATGAAAAAGTTGATGTTGATGATATACAACCTATACTGAGTGGCCTGGGGGTTTATTTTCCAGAGGAAGAATCACAAGAGATGCTTTCATCAGTTTCTGTTGATAGTAAGTATTTTTTTTCTAAGAGAGTTATTATATATAAAACTTGTGTCTATTTTCACTCATAAATCCACAGAGCTGAGTGGTAAGGAATCAAATATGAGTTCAACAACATTAAAATTTGCCTGTAGGCTTGGGTGAGATTTTGTTCTGGATTATCTTCATATTGAGTTATCCTAGAAAAGTATAATCTTCCTCTCTTCTTCAACCCACCCCCCCCCCCAACCTTTTTTTTGCCTCCTGAGATTTGAATCATGGCTTATTGGTTAGGAACTGTGAAGTTGTCTTGTGCCCATGAAACAAAGGCCTAAACTTTAGTATGATGATACATTCTACCAGTATGGTTTCCTTATAATCCTAAACAGGCTATATTGCTGCTTTGGAGTTCTGCCAGTGGAATGTTTAGCTTACATGTACAGCCTTGTAGTCTTGTTTTTCTTCTTAAGTTCCAAGTATATTACTGATAGAAAGCCAAATATTGTGTAGTTCCTGTATTAAAATATCTTTGCTCATAAGTATATGCAGTTTTCTTTAAATACTATAGTACATTTGGTTTATGATACTTATCATTTAGTGGATAAATTATATTCTGTGAAGACATAGGTAGTTATCATTGGATTTGTAATGCTGAAAAATTACAGGAATATAGCATCAGAGAGGAAATATGAAAACAGTGATCTCAATTGGTTAATGTATGTTCCTTTTTATAATTAGTCTGAGATATGTTTATTAGAATCAGTGTCAGAAAAATGTAGGATGAACTTTGGTTTTGAAGATTTAGTAGGCATGCATATCTTTTTACTTCATACTTTTGTATCTTTGGACCAAAGACCATTCATTCCTTTATGTTTTGTTTTCAGATGAAGGAAAAGTGGACTTAAAAGATTTCCTGATTAGGTTGTCACAAACTCCATATTTTATAAAAGATTCAAGTGAGTGAGAACTTTTTAACAATAATTTTGAGTGGAAATGTTTAGTTCTGATTATATGCATTTATGCAGTTTTCTAATGCTGCAAAGCATGTCATATGTATAACAAATGTACTTTGAATGAAGAACCAGTAGGGGATTCTAGTCCTAACCTTTTCTTGACTTATATTTCCTGGAGTTATAGTATATTTTTTTCATCACTCAAAAGGGGTAAATATACAAAATCTATCTGGATGATTCATCCTAGTAGTTGAGTTTGTGATCCAAGATGGTTGCCATCAGTTGCCAATGTCTTAGTCATTTTACTGAAATTCTGGGAAGAAGGTCAATATTCCTTTTTCTTTTTCTGTACTATTAAATACTTATTTAATAGAAATTTTATCATGGGAATATTAACTATTGAAACATATAGGGACTTGTTGAAACATAGGCTTCTTCCATGGTATTTTTTGCATTACTCCACTTCCTAAGACATCAGATATTGGGTGTAATCCGGTTTTAATGTATTCAGTTAACTGCCATCTCCAACTGATAGAGGTGTCTGTGGGAACTTCTGCATCTCCTTGAAATTTAGGCTAAATAAGCCTCAATTAGAAAATTCATAACTATTTTGGATTCCTTGAGTCTCCTTGCAGCAACCCATTTTTTTGAGGTTAATTGAAATGGTTTAATTTCTCTTAGATGCTTTCTAAGGTTGAAACTGAACTAAATTCAAAAGACTTAATTTAAATACCTACAAAATGAAGTTGTTTTCCAGAACCTAAGTGTTTAGGATGTGACCAAAATGGTATGTTTTTTCAATTGACAGAAGATTTTGTCCTTAATCTTTGTTTTTCTGAATGGGATCTTTAAAACTCTCCCACATATATGGTTTATAAGCAATTCTCTTATAGGGTTAATGTTTGTGACAGTATTTATCATAATACAACATTAACATTTTTTTTCTTACTTGAATGAATAATTTATACATAGTACTTTGAAAAATAAATATTAACATTTTTTGATATTGATATAGCAGTGCCAATCTTTCCATTGTTGGGGGGATATTTTTGGTGTTATATGTTGGCACATACAGGTATACACTGAATGAAAAAAACTGAGGCCAGTCACATCAAGTTATGACCAGTTGTGCAATTTTCAACAAGAGGATTACTTTTATGCTTATTTACCATAGTTTTTTTTGGGTTTCTCTGGTGGCTCAAATAGTAATGAATCTGCCCACAATGCAGGAGACCTGGGTTCCATCCCTGGGTTGGGAAGATCCTCTAGAAGAGGAAATGGCTACCCAGTCCAGTATTCTTGCCTGAAAATTCCCATGGACAGAGGAGCCTGATGGGCTACAGTCTATGGGGTCACAAAGAGTTGGACATGACTGAGCAACTTTCAGTACCTTAGCTTTAGTGGAATTATATCATTATTTATGATGTAGATAAGTATATGTTCTGAGTTTTGTGTGTGTGTGTATGTGATCATCCTTAAGTCTCAAATTTAAACATTTGCAAGAGGCTTGGGTTAGCATGCTAGCTAAACATTCTGCCTGAGGAATCAGATACCCTGCACTTCAGACTTGGCTTCACTTTTAATAACAATGTATGCTTAGACACCCCTTCATGCATCACAGCCTTGTGTGGCAGAGTGAGTTGCATAACTCAGTGAAGTTATGAGCCATAATATGCAGGACCACCCAAGACAGATGGATCATAGTGAAGAGTTCTGACAAAACAGTGGCCCGCTGAAGGAAGAAATGGCAACCCACTCCAATATTCTTGACTGGAGAACCTCATGAACAGTATGAAAAAGCAAAAAGATATGACACTAGAAGAGAGTCCCCCAGGTCAGAAGGTGTCCAGTATGCTACTGGGGAAAAGCAGAAGGCAATTACTAATAGCTCCAGAAAGAATAAAGCACCTGAGCCAAAGCCAAAACAAAACTCAGTTGTGGATGTATCTGGTGGTGAAAGTAAAGTCTGATGCTATAAAGAACAGTATTGCATAGGAATTTGTAATGTTAGGCCCATGAATCAAGGTAAATTGGACGTGGTCAAGCAGGAGATGACAAGAATGTACATCAGCATCTTAGGAATCAATGAACTAAAATGGACTGGAATGGGTGAATTTAATTCAGATGACCATTACATCTACCACTGTGGCCAAGAATCCCATAGAAGAAATGGAGTAGCCCTCATAGTCAACAGAAGAGTCCAAAATCCAATACTTGGGTTCATGCGGCCTCAAAAACGAAAGAATGATCTCAGTTCATTTCCAAGGCAAACCACTGAACATCACAGTAATCCAAGTCTGTGCCACAACCTCTCATGCCAAAGAAGCTGAAGTTGACTGGTTCTTATGAAGATCTGCAAGACCTTCTAGAACTAACACCAAAAAAGATGTCCTTTTCATCATAGGGGACTAGAATGCAAGCATAGGAAGTCAAGAGATATCTGGAATAACAGGCAAGTTAGGCCTTGGAGTACAAAATTAAGCAGGACAAAGGCTAACACAGTTTTGTCAGAGTACAAAATTAAGCAGGACAAAGGCTAACAGAGTTTGCTGGTCATAGCAAACACCCTCTTTCACCAGCACAAGAGATTACTCTACACATGGACATCACTTGATAGTCAATACTGAAATCAGGTTGATTATGTTCTTTGCAGCCAAAGATGGAGAAGCTCTGTATAGTCAGCAAAAACCAGACTGGGAGCTGACTGTGGCTCAAGTCATGAGCTCCTTATTGCAAAATTCAAGCTTAAATTGAAGAAAGGAGAGAAAACCACTGCCCATTCAAGTATGATCTAGATCAAATCCCTTATAATTATACAATGGAAGTGACAAATAGATTCAAGGGATTAGATTTAGTAGACAGAGTGCCTGAAGAACTATGGATGGAGGATTGTAACATTATACAGGAAGCAATGATCCAAACCATCCCAAAGAAAAAGAAATGCAAGAAGGCAAAGTGGTTGTCTGAAGAGGCTTTACAAATAGCTGAGAAAAAAGGGAAAAATAAGCCCAAATTAATGCAGACTTTCAGAGAAGAGCAAGGAGAGATAAGAAGACCTTCCTAAGTGAACAATGCAAATAAATAGAGGAAAACAATATAATCAGAAAGACTAGAGATCTCTTCAAGAAAATTGAAGATATTAAGGGAACATTTCATGCAAGGATGGGGACAATAAACAACAGAAACAGTAAGGATCTAACAGAAGCAGAAGAAGTTAAGAAGAGGTGGCAAGAATACACAGAAGAACTATACAAGAAAGGTCTTAATAACCTGGATAACCATGATGGTATGGTCACTTACCTAGAGCCAGACAACCTGCAGTGTGAAGTCAAATGGGCCTTAGGAAGCATTACTACAAACAAAGCTAGTGAAGATAATGGAATTCCAGCTAAGCTATTTAAAATCCTAAAAGATGCACCAGCCCCAAGCATCCAGTATCATGCATCGAACCATAAATAAATTTATATTTAAAGAAAAAGAACTTAAAAAAAAAAGATGGTGCTGTTAAGGTGCTTCACTCAATATGTCAGCAAATTTGGAAAACTCAGTAGTGGCCACAGGTCTGGAAAAGGTCAGTTTTCATCCCAATCTCAAAGAAGACCAATTCCAGAAAATGTTCAGACTCATACAATTGTGCTCATTTCACATGCTTGGAAAGTTATGCTTAAAATCCTTCAAGTTAGGCTTTAGCAGTATGTGAATTGAGCACTACTAATGTACAAGCTGGGTTTTGAAGAGGCAGAGGAACCAGAGAGCAAATTTCCAACATCTGTTAGATCATGGAGAAAATAAGGGAGTTCCAAAAAAACATCCAATTCTGCTTCATTAACTATGCTAAAACCTTTGACTGTGTGGATCACAATGAACTGTGGGAAATTCCTAAAGAGATGGGAATACCAGACCACCTTACCTGTCTCTTGAGAAACCTGTATGCAGGTAAAGAAGCAACAGTTAGAACCGAACATAGAACAATGAACTGGTTCAAATTCGGAAAGGAGTACATCAAAGCCGTATATTGTCACTCTGCTTGTTTAACTTATATGCAGAGTACATCATGCGAAATGCTGGACTGGTTGAATCACAAGCTAGAATCAAGATTGCCGGGAGAACTATCAACAACCTCAGATATGCAGATGATACCACACTAATGGCAGAAAGTGAAGAGGAACGAAAGAGCCTCTTGATGAGGGTGAAAGGAAAGAGTGAAAAAGTTGGCTTAGAACTCAACATTTGAAAAACTAAGATCATGGCATCCAGTCCCATCA
Organism: Capricornis sumatraensis; assembly: GCF_032405125.1. Taxonomy (NCBI): domain Eukaryota; kingdom Metazoa; phylum Chordata; class Mammalia; order Artiodactyla; family Bovidae; genus Capricornis; species Capricornis sumatraensis. Next base: position 96,634,951 of record NC_091076.1, read on the forward strand.
CTTCATGGCAAATAGAAGGGAAAAAGTAGAAACAGTGACAGATTTTATTTTCTTGGGCTCCAAAATCACTGCAGATGGTGACTGCAACCATGAAATTAAAAGATGCTTACTCCTTGGAAGAAAAGCTATGACAACCTCAGTTCAGTTCAGTTCAGTTGCTTAGTCTTGTCCAACTCTGTGTCCCCATGGACTGCAGCACACCAAGCCTCCCTGTCCATCACCAACTCCTGGAGTTTACTCAAGCTCATGTCCATTGAGTTGGTGATGCTATCCAACCATCTCATCATCTGTTATCCCCTTCTCCTCCTGCCTTCAATCTTTCTAGCATCGGGGTCTTTTCAAATGAATCAATTCTTCGTATCAGGTGACCAAAGTATTGGAGTTTCAGCTTCAGCATCAGTCCTTCCAGTGAATATTCAGGACTGATTTCCTTTAGGATGGACTGGTTGGATCTCCATGCAGTCCAAGGGACTCTCAAGAGTCTTTTCCAACACCACAGTTCAAAAGCATCAATTCTTTGGCACTCAGATTTCTTTATAATTCAATTCTCATGTCCATACATGACCACTGGAAAAACCATAGCCTTGACTAGACAGACCTTTGTCAGCAAAGTAATGTCTCTGCTTTGTAGTATGCTTTCTAGGTTGGTCACAGCTTTTCTTCCAAGGAGCAAATGTCTTTTAATTTCATGGCTGCAGTCACCATCTGCAGTAATTTTGGAGCCCCCAAAATAAAGTCTGTCACTGTTTCCATTGTTTCCCCATCTATTTGCCGTGAAGTGATGAGACCAGATGCCATGATTTTAGTTTTCTGACTGTTGAGTTTTAAGTGAGCTTCTTCACTTCCTCTTTCACTTTCATCAAGAGGCTCTTTAGTTCTTCTTTGCTTTCTGCCATAAGGGTGCATATTGATATTTCTCCAAGAAATCTTGATTCCAGCTTGTGCTTCATCCAGCCCAGCATTTTTCATGATGTACTCTGCATATAAGTTACATAAGCAGGGTGACAATATACAGCCTTGACGTACTCCTTTCTCTATTTGGAACCAGTCCGTTTCTCCATGTCTGGTTCTAACTGTCACTTCTTGACCTGCATATAGATTTCTCAGAAGGCAGGTAAAGTGGCTTGGTATTCCCATATCTTGAAGTATTTTTCACAGTTTGCTGTGATCCACACAGTCCAAGGCTTTGGCATAGTCAATAAAGCAGATGTAGATGTTTTTCTGGAACTCTCTTGCTTTTTTAATGATCCAATGGATGTTGGCAAAGCCTTCCTCAGTGATCAATGCAAAGAAATAGAGGAATTACAAACCTAGACAGCATATTAAAAAGCAGAGAGACCACTTTGCTGACAAAGCTCTGTATAGTCAAAGCTATGGTTTTTCCAATCATGTATGGATGTGAAAGTTAGACTTTAAAGAAGGCTGAGTGCTGAAGAAGTGATGCTTTCGAATTGTGGTGCTGGAGAAGACACCTGAGAGTACTTTGGACTGCAAGGAGCTCAAACCAGTCAATCCTAAGGAAATCAATCCTGAATATTCATTGGAAGGACTGATGATGAAGCTGAAGCTCCAATACTTTGGCCACCTGATATGAAGAGCCACCTCATTTGAAAAGACCCTGATGCTGGGAAAGACTGAAGGCAAGAGGAGAGGCAGGAGGCAGAGGATGTGATGGTTAGAAAGCTTTACCAATTTAATGGACATGAATTTGAGCAAACTTAGAGAGATAGTGGAGGACAGACGAGGCTGTCATACTGCTGTCCGTGGGGTCAAAAGAAGGTGGAACTGACTTAGCAACTCAAAACAAATGCTTTAGGCTGAATACCTTCTCTAACGCTAGGTATATTTATCTAAGTAAGGAAAATACTAGTACCAATTTTCCAAAGGTTTTTTGGGATTAAATGAGATGGCATATATAAAGGACTGAGCATTATGTCTACCAAGCTGAGATTTGTAAGTTCTGATAAGTGGCAGTAGTAATGAAGATAATAACAATAGCAGTAGTAGTAGCAGCAGCAGCAGCAGCTGGTAGAGTAGTAATCATTAGTCAGTACCTACTAGTGATATTTGAGTGTTTTTAAAAACATCAAACATTGTATTTTTTTAAATATAGAACTAGAATGTCCCATGAAAGCTCTGGCCTCCATTAGGAAAAATATGGCCAGTCCTGATGACCTAGGTTCCATGATAAAAAATAAAGGGGTTCCATTATGCCAAGATGTGATTCAAAGTGCACTGAAGAATGTGACTATCATGGGTAAGTATGTAATATGTTTCTAGGATCTTTTATCTTAGCTGACGTGCATCTGTTTGAATTTTTCAAGAGTTGTTAAAGGGTTGATCTGCTTCATGGATTATCCAAGGCTTTTATACCTACCACCCAGTTGCTGCTGCTGCTGCTAAGTTGCTTCAGTCATGTCCGACTCTGTGCGACCCCAGAGACGGCAGCCTACCAGGCTCTTCTGTCCCTGGGATTCTCCAGGCAAGAACACCGGAGTGTGTTGCCATTTCCTTCTCCAATGCATGAGAGTGAAAAGTGAAAGTGAAGTTGCTCAGTCATGTCCGACTTCGCGATCCCATGGACTGCAGCCCACCAGGCTCCTCCATCCAGTTAGTTTCTAGTTATTTTCAACAGATCATACCAAGGAAGGATCTATAGAGGATGAGAGTGTGTGTGTGTGCCTGAATGATATGTATTAATCTGTCTTTCTGATTGAATATATATTCAATATGATTGAATATAGGTATGTATTTAACTATATTTCAAGGTCAAATCCATAAATTATTTTTCAGTATAGAGGTTGTACTATATACTGTAGTTGCCTACCTCTTATCTCTGGTCATTTATCTTTCCCATGTTCCCTGACATGTATGTTTCTTTCAGATGATGGGATGGTGAATTTAGAAGAGTTTATGGGCAATTTGGTCAATTCAGGATTTTCATCTCCACCTGAAAGTGAGTAAGAATTTTCGTTTGAATTGAGGTAGATAATGTGTGTATCGTGGATCTCTTGGGAAAACCCCAAATAGGCTGTTTCCTCAGCTGCTTTAAAACTGGCAGAATATTCCAGTGTCATTGTTCACACACGTCAAATGTGTAGCACAACTGAAAAACACCATGAGTTTTATTTATTTTTTTTTTTATTTTTTTTTCCTTTTTTTTATTAAATTTTAAAATCTTTAATTCTTACATGTGTTCCCAAACATGAAACCCCCTCCCACCTCCCTCCCCATAACATCTCTGTGGGTGATCCCCATGCACCAGCCCCAAGCATGCTGTATCCTGCGTCAGACATAGACTGGCGATTCAATTCTTACATGATAGTATACATTATAGAATGCCATTCTCCCAAATCATCCCGCCCTCTCCCTCTCCCTCTGAGTCCAAAAGTCCGTTATACACATCTGTGTCTTTTTTCCTGTCTTGCATACAGGGTCGTCATTGCCATCTTTCTAAATTCCATATATATGTGTTAGTATACTGTATTGGTGTTTTTCTTTCTGGCTTACTTCACTCTGTATAATCGGCTCCAGTTTCATCCATCTCATCAGAACTGATTCAAATGAATTCTTTTTAACGGCTGAGTAATACTCCATTGTGTACATGTACCAAAGCTTTCTTATCCATTCATCTGCTGATGGACATCTAGGTTGTTTCCATGTCCTGGCTATTATAAACAGTGCTGCGATGAACATTGGGGTACATGTGTCTCTTTCAATTCTGGTTTCCTCGGTGTGTATGCCCAGGAGTGGGATTGCTGGGTCATAAGGTAGATCTATTTGCAATTTTTTAAGGAATCTCCACACTGTTCTCCATAGTGGCTGTACTAGTTTGCATTCCCACCAACAGTGTAGGAGGGTTCCCTTTTCTCCACACCCTCTCCAGCATTTATTGCTTGCAGATTTTTGGATCGCAGCCATTCTGACTGGTGTGAAGTGGTACCTCATTGTGGTTTTGATTTGCATTTCTCTGATAATGAGTGATGTTGAGCATCTTTTCATGTGTTTGTTAGCCATCCGTATGTCTTCTTTGGAGAAATGTCTATTTAGTTCTTTGGCCCATTTTTTGATTGGGTCGTTTATTTTTCTGGAATTGAGCTGCATAAGTTGCTTGTATATTTTTGAGATTAGTTGTTTGTCAGTTGCTTCATTTGCTATTATTTTCTCCCATTCAGAAGGCTGTCTTTTCACCTTGCGTATATTTTCCTTTGTTGTGCAGAAGCTTTTAATTTTAATTAGATCCCATTTGTTTATTTTTGCTTTTATTTCCAGAATTCTGGGAGGTGGATCATAGAGGATCCTGCTGTGATTTATGTCGGAGAGTGTTTTGCCTATATTCTCCTCTAGGAGTTTTATAGTTTCTGGTCTTACATTTAGATCTTTAATCCATTTTGAGTTTATTTTTGTGTGCGGTGTTAGAAAGTGATCTAGTTTCATTCTTTTACAAGTGGTTGACCAGTTTTCCCAGCACCACTTGTTAAAGAGATTGTCTTTACTCCATTGTATATTCTTGCCTCCTTTGTCAAAGATAAGGTGTCCATATGTGTGTGGATTTATCTCTGGGCTTTCTATTTTGTTCCATTGATCTATATGTCTGTCTTTGTGCCAGTACCATACTGTTTTGATGACTGTGGCTTTGTAGTAGAGCCTGAAGTCAGGTAAGTTGATTCCTCCAGTTCCATTCTTCTCTCTCAAGATTGCTTTGGCTATTCGAGGTTTTTTGTATTTCCATACAAATCTTGAAATTATTTGTTCTAGTTCTGTGAAAAATATGGCTGGTAGCTTGATAGGGATTGCGTTGAATTTGTAAATTGCTTTGGGTAGTATACTCATTTTCACTATATTGATTCTTCCAACCCATGAACATGGTATATTTCTCCATCTATTAGTGTCCTCTTTGATTTCTTTCATCAGTGTTTTATAGTTTTCCATATATAGGTCTTTAGTTTCTTTGGGTAGATATATTCCTAAGTATTTTATTCTTTTTGTTGCAATGGTGAATGGAATTGTTTCCTTAATTTCTTTTTCTACTTTCTCATTATTAGTGTATAGGAATGCAAGGGATTTCTGTGTGTTGATTTTATATCCTGCAACTTTACTATATTCATTGATGAGCTCTAGTAATTTTCTGGTGGAGTCTTTAGGGTTTTCCATGTAGAGGATCATGTCATCTGCAAACAGTGAGAGTTTTACTTCTTCTTTTCCAATTTGGATTCCTTTTATTTCTTTTTCTGCTCTGATTGCTGTGGCCAAAACTTCCAGGACTATGTTGAATAGTAGCGGTGAAAGTGGACACCCTTGTCTTGTTCCTGACTTTAGGGGAAATGCTTTCAATTTTTCACCATTAAGGATAATGTTTGCTGTGGGTTTGTCATATATAGCTTTTATTATGTTGAGGTATGTTCCTTCTATTCCTGCTTTCTGGAGAGTTTTTATCATAAATGGATGTTGAATTTTGTCAAAGGCCTTCTCTGCATCTATTGAGATAATCATATGGTTTTTATTTTTCAATTTGTTAATGTGGTGAATTACATTGATTGATTTGCGGATATTGAAGAATCCTTGCATCCCTGGGATAAAGCCCACTTGGTCATGGTGTATGATCTTTTTAATATGTTGTTGGATTCTGATTGCTAGAATTTTGTTGAGGATTTTTGCATCTATGTTCATCAGTGATATTGGCCTGTAGTTTTCTTTTTTTGTGACATCTTTGTCAGGTTTTGGTATTAGGGTGATGGTGGCCTCATAGAATGAGTTTGGAAGTTTACCTTCCTCTGCAATTTTCTGGAAGAGTTTGAGTAGGATAGGTGTTAGCTCTTCTCGAAATTTTTGGTAGAATTCAGCTGTGAAGCCATCTGGACCTGGGCTTTTGTTTGCTGGAAGATTTTTGATTACAGTTTCAATTTCCGTGCTGGTGATGGGTTTGTTAAGATTTTCTATTTCTTCCTGGTTCAGTTTTGGAAAATTGTACTTTTCTAAGAATTTGTCCATTTCTTCCACATTGTCCATTTTATTGGCATACAACTGCTGATAGTAGTCTCTTATGATCTTTTGTATTTCTGTGTTGTCTGTTGTGATCTCTCCATTTTCATTTCTAATTTTATTGATTTGATTTTTCTCTCTTTGCTTCTTGATGAGTCTGGCTAGTGGTTTGTCAATTTTATTTATCCTTTCAAAGAACCAGCTTTTGGCCTTGTTGATTTTTGCTATGGTCTCTTTTGTTTCTTTAGCATTTATTTCTGCCCTAATTTTTAAGATTTCTTTCCTTCTACTAACTCTGGGGTTCTCCAATTCTTCCTTTTCTAGTTGCTTTAGTTGTAGAGTTAGGTTATTTATTTGACTTTTTTCTTGTTTCTTGAGGTATGCCTGTATTGCTATGAACTTTCCTCTTAGCACTGCTTTTATAGTGTCCCACAGGTTTTGGGTTGTTGTGTTTTCATTTTCATTAGTTTCTATGCATATTTTGATTTCTTTTTTGATTTCTTCTGTGATTTGTTGGTTATTCAGAAGTGTGTTGTTCAACCTCCATATGTTGGAATTTTTAGTAGTTTTTCTCCTGTAATTGAGATCTAATCTTAATGCATTATGGTCAGAAAAGATGCTTGGAATGATTTCGATTTTTTTGAATTTATCAAGTTTAGATTTATGGCCCAGGATGTGATCTATCCTGGAGAAGGTTCCATGAGCACTTGAAAAAAAGGTGAAATTCATTGTTTTGGGGTGAAATGTCCTATAGATATCAATTAGGTCTAATTGATCTAATGTATCATTTAAAGTTTGCGTTTCTTTGTTAATTTTCTGTTTAGTTGATCTGTCCATAGGTGTGAGTGGGGTATTAAAGTCTCCCACTATTATTGTGTTATTGTTGATTTCCCCTTTCATACTTGTTAGCATTTGTCTTACATATTGCGGTGCTCCTATATTGGGTGCATATATATTTATAATTGTTATATCTTCTTCTTGGATTGATCCTTTGATCATTATGTAGTGGCCTTCTTTGTCTCTTTTCACAGCCTTTGTTTTAAAGTCTATTTTATCAGATATGAGTATTGCCACTCCTGCTTTCTTTTGGTCTCTATTTGCGTGGTATATCTTATTCCAGCCCTTCACTTTCAGTCTATATGTGTCCCTTGTTTTGAGGTGGGTCTCTTGTAAGCAGCATATAGAGGGGTCTTGTTTTTGTATCCATTCGGCCAGTCTTTGCCTTTTGGTTGGGGCGTTCAACCCATTTACGTTTAAGGTAATTATTGATAAGTATGATCCCGTTACCATTTACTTTATTGTTTTGGGTTCGGGTTTTTACACCCTTTTCGGTTTCCTGTCTAGAGAATATCCTTTAGAATTTGTTGGAGAGCTGGTTTGGTGGTGCTGAATTCTCTCAGCTTTTGCTTGTCTGTAAAGCTTTTGATTTCTCCTTCGTATTTGAATGAGATCCTTGCTGGGTACAGTAATCTGGGCTGTAGGTTATTGTCTTTCATCACTTTAAGTATGTCTTGCCATTCCCTCCTGGCCTGAAGAGTTTCTATTGAAAGATCAGCTGTTATCCTTATGGGAATCCCCTTGTGTGTTATTTGTTGTTTTTCCCTTGCTGCTTTTAATATTTGTTCTTTGTGTTTGACCTTTGTTAATTTAATTAATATGTGTCTTGGGGTGTTTCGCCTTGGGTTTATCCTATTTGGAACTCTCTGTGTTTCTTGGACTTGGGTGATTATTTCCTTCCCCATTCTAGGGAAGTTTTCAACTATTATCTCCTCAAGGATTTTCTCATGATCTTTCTTTCTGTCTTCTTCTTCTGGGACTCCTATAATTCGAATGTTGGAGCGTTTCATATTGTCCTGGAGATCTCTGAGATTGTCCTCGTTTCTTTTAATTCGTATTTCTTGTTTCCTCTCTGATTCATTTATTTCTACCATTCTATCTTCTATTTCACTAATCCTATCTTCTGCCTCCGTTATTCTACTATTTGTTGCCTCCAGAGTGTTTCTGATCTCATTTATTGCGTTATTCATTATATTTTGACTCTTTTTTATTTCTTCTAGGTCCTTGTTAAACCTTTCTTGCATCTTCTCAATCTTTGTCTCTAGGCTATTTATCTGTGATTCCATTTTGATTTCAAGATTTTGGATCATTTTCACTATCAATATTCGGAATTCCTTCTCAGGTAGATTCCCTACTTCTTCCTCTTTTGTTTGGTTTGGTGGGCAACTCTCCTGTTCCTTTACCTGCTGAGTATTCCTCTGTCTCTTGTGCCCCGCGAGAAGGGACAGGTCAAGCGGGGCTGTGACACTGTGAGCACACGACAGCGCTATTTGTTTGCGGCAACCCCCCTCCCCACAGCGCGACTGAACTAGTGAGCCTGAAAAACCAGCAAACGGAAGAAGTTAAACAGAGGGAACCACCTTGGAAGTGATCCCACATGGCCCAAAACATCAGAGAAGAGCCAGATATATTTTTACTATTTTAAAAATCATTCCTTTTTTTTTTTCTTTTTTTTTCTAACCTTTTTTTTAAATTGTTAAGTCTTCTATTTCTCCTCTAATTTTTATTACTATAACCTATTATTACTATTTTTTAAAAAAAAGACTTTTTTTTTTTTTTTTTAAGGCAAACACCATATATAGCCTTTGGATGGTTGTTGGTGGGGTTTTTTTTTGTTTGTTTGTTTTGTTTTTTTGTTTGCTTGTTTTTTTTAATAATTCTTGGTTTTTTTTCTTTCTTTCTTTCCTGCTTTTTCCTTCTGCTTCTTTTCTTTAATATTGTATTTTTGAAAATCCAACCTCTACTCTAGACTTTTAACCTTTGCTCTTAGGTTTTTGTTGTCAATTATGTTCATTTAAAAACCCAAACTTCACTACCCAAGTTTACCTGAGAGCGAGATTACTGGCTTGACCACTCTCTTCTCCTATGGACTCTCCTTTTTCTCCACCAGGTGGCCTCTGTCTCTTTTCTCCCCCATCTCTTCTCTATCCAACTCTGTGAATCTCTGTGTGTTCCAGACAGTGGAGAACACCTAAGGAACTGGTTACTGGCAGGATTTGTCTCTCTCCTTCTCATTCCTCTCTCTTATCCTCCTGGTCACCTCTGTCTACTTCCTCCCTCTCCTCTTCCCTGTATAACTCCGTAAATACCTGAGCGGGCCAGACTATAGAGCGCACATAAGGAAGTGACTACTGCCTAGCTTGCTCTCTCCTCTTTTGATCTCACCGCATCTCATTCCAGTTACCTCTAACTACCCCCTCCATCTTCTCTTCTCCTTGTAACTCAGTGAACCTCTCTGAGTGTCCCTCAATGTGGAGAAACTTTTCATCTTTAACCTAGATGTTTTATCATCGGTGCTGTATAGATGGAGAAGTCTAGAGGCTACTGTAAAAACTGAAGACCAGAAGCAGGAGGCTTAAATACAAAGCCTGAAAACATTAGAGAACTCTTGAATTCAGGGAACATTAAGCAATAGGAGCTCATCAAATGCCTTCATACTTACACTGAAACCAAGCTCCACCCAAGGTCCAACAAGTTCCAAAACAAGACATATCACTCAAATTCTCCAGCAACACAGGAACACTCCCCTGAGCTTGAATATACAGGCAGCTCAAAATTATTCCAAAACCTTTGACGTCTCATAACCCATCACTGGTCACTCCACTGCACTCCAGAGAGAAGAAACCCAGCTCCACCCACCAGAACTCCAACACAAGCCTCCCTAACCAGGAAACCTTGACAAGCCACCGATAGAACCCCACCCACAGTGAGGAAGTTCCATAATAAAGAGAACTCCACAAATTACCAGAATATAAAAAGACCACCCCAAACGCAGCAATATAACCAAGATGAAGAGACAGAGGAACACCATGAGTTTTAGAAAGAACTAGTTACCTCTGCTGCCTGAGGGCTTCTCTGATGGCTCAGTGGTAAAGAAGCTGTCTGCAATGCAAGAGTTGCTGGAGACACAGGTTCCATCCCTGGGTTGGGAAGATAGCAACCCATTTCAGTACTCTTGCCTGAAAAATCTCATGGACAGAGGAGCCTAGTGGGCTATAGTCCAAAACAGTCACAAAGAGTCAGACACAACTGAGAGTCTGAGCACAGCACAGTTACCTCTGCTGTCTAGTCTGAGCACTAGAGTCTTGACTGCAGTTGTCTTTCACTAAGGGCCTTTATTTTTTAAATAGAAATTTATTTATTTTAATTGGAGGCTAATTACTTTACAATATTGTATTGGTTTTGCCATACATCAACATGAATCTGCCACGGGTGTACACGTGTTCCCCATCCTGAACTCCCCTCCCTCCTGCCTCCCCGTACCATCCCTCTGGGTCATCCCAGTGCACCAGCCCCAAGCATCCTGTATCATGCATCGAACCTGGACTGGCAATTTGTTTCTTATATGATATTATACATGTTTCAATGCCATTCTCCCAAATCATCCCACCCTCTCCCTCTCCCACAGAGTCCAAAAGACTGTTTGATACATCTGTGTCTCTTTTGCTGTCTCACATACAGGGTTATTGTTACCATCTTTCTAAATTCCATATATATATGTGTTAGTATACTGTATTGGTGTTTTTCTTTCTGGCTTCCTTCACTCTGTATAATAGGCTCCAATTTCATCTACCTCATTAGAACTGATTCAAATGTATTCTTTTTAATGGCTGAGTAATACTCCATTGTGTATATGTACCACAGCTTTCTTATCCATTCATCTGCTGATGGACATCTAGCTTGCTTTCATGTCCTGGCTATTATAAACAGTGCTGCGATGAACATTGGGGTACACGTGCCTCTTTCAATTCTGGTTTCTTTGGTGTGTATGACCAGCAGTGGGATTGCTGGGTCATAAGGCAGTTCTATTTCCAGTTTCTTAAGGACTCTCCACACTGTTCTCCATAGTGGCTGTACTAGTTTGCATTCCCACCAACAGTGTAAGTGGGTTCCCTTTTCTCCACACCCTCTCCAGCATTTATTGCTTGTAGACTTTTGGATCGCAGCCATTCTGACTGGTGTGAAATGGTATCTCATTGTGGTTTTGATTTGCATTTCTCTGATAATGAGTGATGTTGAGTGTCTTTTCATGTGTTTATTAGCCATCTGACTAAGGGCCTTTTGAAAACAGGAATTATGTAAGTTAAATATTATTGAACTAGCCCTTGGAATGAGACTGTTTGTAAATTATTCTTTTACTAAAATGTAATAGCGTGAGACATATTAACATATGATAAATAATGGGTTTCTGATACTAATTTATAACTCTTTACTAAGAAACTGATGGAAACCCTTACTGTTACTATTTGGAGAATTTTTGTTCAAGTTTGTATTTCTCTTCTTTTATTATTCAAAGTTTGTTTGCTTTGGATATCTCTTTGAATGGCTTCCCCTTTTTCTGATCTCTCCTTATACATGAACTCAAAGTTTAATTTTAGTACTATGTTTGTCAATTATTATGTTAAAAATCCTTTTCTTCTTTTGGTTTGCACAGTATATTTGCAATCTCAAGTCTCTGTGTTTTCTGATGAGCTGCCCTTTTTTTGTCACTATGGTATTAGACAGGAAAGAATGTTTTATATTTTGTATATTTAGGTGAGAAGAATAATTCTGACTTCAAGCCAAAACTGTATCCACTTTCACATCATTTCATATTGTACATCTTAACATAGTCCGTATGGTTGCAGAAGCTCAGGGTATACTTCTTTGATCATTTCCACATACTTTTGGATAGGTATACATGTATAGTCTTGATATTTATGGAGTGATATTTTGCAGAAATGCCTTCTTTGGGGAAACTTTCTAATAAAATAGCTTATCTGTTTTTGAGAACTGGCATTAAAAAACTCAATAATATTTCAAATAATAATGTAATACCTTTTTATGATGATGAATGGTAACTAGACTTATCATGGTGATCATTTTATATGTGAATGGCAACCCACTCCAGTACCTTGCCTGGAGCATTCCATGGATGGAGGAGCCTGGTGGGCTGCAGTCCATGGGGTTGCTAAGACTTGGACACAACTGAAGCGACTTCACTTTCACTTTCACTTTTCACTTTCATGCAATGGAGAAGGAAATGGCAACACACTCCAGTGTTCTTGCCTGGAGAATCCCAGGGACGGTGGAGCCTGGTGGGCTACTGTCTGTGGGGTCACACAGAGTTGGACACGACTGAAGCGACTTAGCAGCAGCATACCAGAAACTAACATAGTATTACAATTATACTTCCAAAACAACTATTTTTCTTTTTCATAGAAAAAGAGATCAGATTTGTGGTTACCAGAGATGAGAAGAGGAGATATTGGAAGAAAGGGGTCATAGGTTGGAGAAGGAGATGGCAACCCACTCCAGTAGTCTTGCCTGGAGAAACCCCATGGACAGAGGAGCCTGGTGGGCTATAGTCCATTGGGTTTCAAAGGGTTGCACTCAACTGAAGCAACTTAGCAATGGGTCATAAGGTACAAACTTCCAGTTAAAAGATAAATAAGTACTACAATATAATTACTAGTGCTATACATTATATATGAATGGTAAGAGTGTAAATCCTGAGTTCTTATCCCAAGGAAAAAAATTTTATTTTTTTCATTAAATTTTTATGAGATGATGGATGTTCATTAAACTTATTATGATGATCATTTCATGATGTATATAAGTCAAATCATTATGTTGTGTACCTTAAGCTTATACAGTGCTGTATGTCAATTATATCCCAGTAAAACTGGAAGGAAAAAAAAAAACATATCAGAAGTGCCACTGGATCTTCTGAAGAGATTGTTTATATGCTGTCTAGTGACAAATGTGAAAAATGTCTCTTGAAATTTGGTATCAGAAGAAACTTTCTCTCTCCCAAAGACCAGTATGCTTCTTTGTATAAATGATAACCTGAGTTCCCTTTTGCACCTTAACTACTAGAAAGTTCAGATTTAAATTTAATTTTTAGTAATTGTAACTATATTGGCTTTGTTGTTTACTATCTTCCTCTCATGTATTTTAAATTTTTATTTCTATCTTAAATACATTTACTTTTCATTTAATAATTCCTCAAATTATTTTAGGAAGTGATTGGATATAAATTTGTAAAATAGCATATCAAAAGCTGCTGTGAATCCTGGCCCATGGGATATTAATTAGTATATCATAAAAGAGAGATCAGTGGCTAAACTTGCAACACACTGAAGTATAAAACAAACTTTAACAAAATTCTCTGCTGTTGGACTATTAGAGGATTTTACAGTTGACACGGTGGTAAAGAATCTGCCTGCCAAGCAGAAGATGCAGATTTGATCCCTGGGTCAGAAAGCTCTCTTGGAGAAGGAAAAGACAACCCAATCTAGTATTCTTGCCTGGGAAATCCCATGGACAGAGGAGCCTGGTGGGTTACAGTCCACGGGGTCGCAAAGGGTCAGACAAAACTGAGCAACTGAATGACAGCATGCATGCACACACGAAGCCGCATCACCATTCTCAATCTTACTGTCTTTACTAACATACTCATTTGTCAAGGATTACCTCAAGTTGGTACAGAATCATTTGTATCACACATACTATTTTTTCCTGTGTTCTTCAGAAGACAGTTTGGAAATGCTGCTTTGAAGAATAAAATGGAACAATTGTTTGTTGCTGATATGATAAAATAGAATCTACTTATGCATTAATACATAACTCTTGTGCCCTGTGTCTAAATTCTCTTATTAGTCCTGGTGATTTGGTAGATTCTTTAAGATTTTCTGTGTAAACAGTTATGTAATCTGCAAGTAGATACAGTTTTACTTTTTTCTCCCCATTTTCCATGCCTTTTATTTATTTTTCTTGTTCTTCTTTATTTTACTGTCTAACTCCTTCAATATAATGTTGAACAGAAGTGTTGAGAGTGGGCATCTTACTTTATTCTGATCCTAGGAGTAAAACATTCAGACTTTCACCATTAAATATGTTAGCTGTAGGTTTTTTTTTTTAAGGCTCTGTTTGAAGAAATTCCCTTACTCTTTCCAGTTTACTGACAGTTTTTTTTTTAATCACAAATGATTGATAATTTTGTGAAATTCATTTTCTGTCTTCTAAGATGACAGTTTTGTTTTTGTCCTTTATTCTGTTAACATGGTGAATTAAAATGACTGATTGTTAAATGTTTGTAAATTGTATTTAAAAAATACAAGTTTTATTTTGAGAGTAAAAAGAGCAGAATTTTCAAACTTAAATAGAAAAACATTTTATGTATGCTGCATTCTTGTTTTTCAAAGAAATCCTTTAGCTTGCAAACAGAACCAAAATATAGTCCATTATGTTGAAATTGTGGAAAAGCCCAACCATTAGCAATTTGTCTACTTTTTTTTAAGAAGCAGAATTCTCTTGTGTGAACTTTTCTATTTATTTATTTATTTATTTATGCCTGTGTTGGGTCTTTGTTGCTGTGTGGAGAGTGGGGGCTGCCCTCTGGTGTGGTGTGTGGGCTTCTTATTGCAGTGGTTTCTTTTGTTGTGGAGCATGGCTCTAAGGCACACAGGCTTCAGTAGTTATAGCACGTGGGCTCAGTAGTTGCAGCTCCCAGGCTCTAGAGCACAGGCTCAATAGTTGTGATGCATGGGCTTAGTTGCTCCGAGGTGTATGAGATCTTCCTGACCCAGGGATCTAACCCATGTCTCCTGCATTGGCAGGTGGATTCCTTACCACTGAGGCACCAGGAAAGTCCCTGTCTACTATTTTTGTATCATTACAAAATGTGAAAGAAAGCAGAGCCTGGCATGCTGCCATCATGGGGTTGCAGAGTCGGTCACAACTTAGTGACTGAACAGTATGTTTCATACTCATGCATTATGAGAACATTAACTTCTAGAATCTCTCTGAATATGCTAGAAGTCTTTACTAGTTTATTTATCTTTCCTTTTCTGTGTAATCTGTTTCTACAGTTAAGAATTGAGAGACTGAACTAATCAGGCTTGATAGCCAGTATAAATTTGTTTTATTTCTGTATATGGAAATACATTTCATTTCAGTTCAGTTGCTCAGTCGTGTCCGACTCTTTGTGACCCCATGAACTGCAGCACTCCAGGCCTCCCTCTCCATCACCAACTCAAGGAGTCCACCCAAACCCAAGTCCATTGAGTCAGTGATGCCATCCAACCATCTCATCCTCTGTCGTCCCCTTCTCCTCCTGCCCTCAATCGTTCCCAGCATCAGGGTCTATTCAAATGAGTTAGCACTTAGCATCAGGTGGCCAAAGTATTGGAATTTCAGCTTCAACATCAGTCCTTCCAATGAATACTCAGGGCTGATCTCCTTTAGATGGACTGGTTGGGCCTCCTTGCAGTCCAAGGGACTCTCAAGAGTCTTCTCCAACACCAAATTCAAAAGCATCAATTCTTTGGCACTCAGCTTTCTTTATAGTCCAACTCTCACATCCATACATGACTACTGGAAAAACCATAGCCTTGACTAGATGGACCTTTGGTAACAAAGTAATGTCTCTGCTTTTGAATATGCTGTCTAGGTTGGTCATAACTTTTCTTCTAAGGAGTAAGCATCTTCTAATTTCATGGCTGCAATCACCATCTGCAGTGATTTTGGAGCCCAGAAAAATAGTCAGCCACTGTTTCCCCATCTATTTGCCATGAAGTGATGGGACCGGATGCCATGATCTTAGTTTTCTGAAAGCTGAGCTTTAAGCCAACTTTTTCACTCTCCTCTTTCACTTTCATCAAGAGGCTCTTTAGTTCCTCTTCACTTTCTGCCATAAGGGTGGTGTCATCTGCATATCTGAGGTTATTGATATTTCTCCTGACAATCTTGATTCCAGCTTGTGTTTCTTCCAGTCCAGCGTTTCTCATGATGTACTCTGAATATAAGTTAAATAAGCAGGGTGACAATATACAGCCTTGACGTACTCCTTTTCCTATTTGGAACCACTCTGTTGTTCCATGTCCAGTTCTAACTGTTGCTTCCTGACCTGCATACAGATTTCTCAAGAGGCAGGTTAGGTGGTCTGGTATTCTCATCTCTTTCAGAATTCTCCACAGTTTATTGTGATCCACACAGTCAAAGGCTTTGGCATAGTCAATAAAGCAGAAATAATGTTCTTCTGGAACTCTCTTGCTTTTTTGATGATCTAGCAGACGTTGGCAGTTTGATATCTGATTCCTCTGCCTTTTCTAAAACCAGCTTGAACACCTAGAAGTTCACGGTTTACATATTGCTGAAGCCTGGCTTGGAGAATTTTGAGCATTACTTCACTAACATGTGAGATAAGTGCAATTGTGCAGTAGTTTGAACATTCTTTGGCATTACTTTTCTTTGGAATTGGAATGAAAACTGACCTTTTCCAGTCCTGTGGCCACTACTGAGTTTTCCAAATTTTTGCTTTAGCATAGTAGGTATTAATAGTTGTCTCAGGTGCTAAAGAATTGATAGATTTACCATATTAAGAATTTTTCTTACATTTTGCTTTGCTATTTCTAGAAGATAAATTTTAGGAGCAAATTATGTATTGCTCCTATTAATAATAATAAATAAATAAATAATTATTTATTAGGTAAATTTTAGGAGCAAATTATTTTATGGTCTATATTTCTGTACTTGGATATTTAGTGTTGCTTAGGTATATCTAGTTCTTTTTCCTATGGCCTAAATTATGTTATTTTCTTACAGCTACATCTGATGGAAAAATAAATAAGAATAGGTTGTTGAACTGTGTGAAAGCTACAAAAGGTGAGTGAGACACAAATTGAAAATTCAGATTGAGACTGTTGTGTGTCACTCTTGTCTTTTCCTTGTCATTAAATATTGCTTGCTGCTATTCATATATATTATATATATTTCCATAATTACTTTTAATACATATATGTGTGTTTTGTGCCAGTCTCAGCCTATCAATAACCAGTGCTGTGGTTGGATTGGCCCTTGTGATTATTGTTACAATGGCAAGATACCCTTGAATATTAATCATCAGGAAACTTTGGAAAAACAAAGGCTTATTACTTACATGACCTGGAAATTACACTCAGTACATCTGGAGTCACACAGTGAGGTTGCAAGGAGAGAGAGAGAGTGCGTGCATGAGCCTGGAGTTCTACTTTTATTAAGGTTGAGGGTGGGAGCCTAGGGTTTTGTGTTCTCACTCTTTACTGGTGAATTTGGAACATAAGAGTGGAAGTTTAAAGATTGGGAAGAGAATAAGTGGTTCAGTGATTGGAATCTAAATCAACCAAGATCTCTAAAACAAAGGCACTTCAGTGCTGTGAGGTGTGTGACAGTCAATGTATTCATTCGAGATAACCATCTTTGAAGTGAGTGCACTTGAATTACAAAAAGAAAAAAAAACACTGTACATATTGATGAAATAATCTCCTGTTTTATTTTAAAGAGATGTTCTAACAATTTAGGTTTACCTCAATTTTGGCTGTGGATATATTAAAATTTAAGGCTATTATATATTGAGATATGCTTCCCTGGTAGCTTAGTTGGTAAAGAATCTACCTGCAATGCAGGAGACCCTGGTTCAATTCCTGGGTTGGGCAGATCCTATGTAAGGAATAGGTTACCCACTTCAATAGTCTTGGGCTTCCCTGGTGGCTCAGATGGTAAAAGAATCCACCTGCAATGCAGGAGACCTGGGTTCGATCCCTGTGTTGGGAAGATTCCCTGGAAGAGAGCATGGCAATCCACTCCATTATTCTTGCCTGGAGAATCCCAATGGACAGAGGAGACTGGAGGGCTACAGTCCATGGGGTCACAAAAAGTCAGACATGACTGAGTGACTAAGCACAGCATGTATTGAAATACAGTGACCAAACTGAACATAATTACTTCTGTTAATGTTTATATTAAAAACTCTTATGTTTATTTTTTTCTGCTAAAATTAACCTGAGTGTTTTCTCAATCTGCTTTCAATATGTTGTGTTATATAGATTAATAGATTAGTTTTAGTTCATTAATGACTTTCTTTAAACATTTAAATTTCCTTGACCTCTGTTTTATGATGAAATTAATAACCATAGTACATAGGCATTAATATTTATTATATTCTGAGTTTTATATCAATTTCCTCACGTGTTTCTCTTTTTAAGGATTGCACGTTGATGTTCAGGGTCTTGATGCTATTCTTGGAAACATGGCAGTCAAACTCACAGCTAATGAACCTATTGACCTAACTCCATATATACCAGTTGATGGTAAGTGCCTTAGACATCATTGTGCCCTAGTAAGAATTTGGGGTTAAGGGCTGATATTTTTGATAGTACTTACTTGGCTTAAATAAGAATGATTTTTTCCTCTTAATATATTAAAATTTCCCAAAGGAAGGCAATGCCAAAGAATGTTCAAACTACTGCACAATTGAACTCATCTCTCATGCTAAAAAGTAATGCTCAAAATTCTCAAAGCCAAGCTTCAACAGTATGTGAACTGTGAACTTCCAGATGTTGAAGCTAAATTTAGAAAAGGAAGAAGAACCAGAAATCAAATTGCCAATATCTGTTGGATCATAGAAAAAGCAAGAGAGTTCCAGAAAAACATTATTTCTGCTTTATTGACTATGCCAAAGCCTTTGACTGTGTGGATCACAATAAACTGTGGAAAATTCTGAAAGAGATGGGAATACCAGACCACCTGACTTGCCTCTTGAGAAATCTGTATGCAGGTCAGGAAGCAACAGTTAGAACTGGACATGGAACAACAGAGTGGTTCCAAATAGGAAAAGGAGTACGTCAAGGCTGTATATTGTCACCCTGCTTATTTAACTTATATTCAGAGTACATCATGAGAAACGCTGGGCTGGAAGAAACAAGCTGGAATCAAGATTGCCAGGAGAAATATCAATAACCTCAGATATGCAGATGACACCACCCTTATGGCAGAAAGTGAAGAGGAACTAAAAAGCCTCTTGATGAAAGTGAAAGAGGAGTGAAAAAGTTGGCTTAAAGCTCAGCATTCAGAAAATGAAGATCATGGCATCTGGTCCCATCACTTCATGGCAAATAGATGGGGAAACAGTGGAAACAGTGTCAGACTTTATTTTTTTGGGCTCCAAAATCACTGCAGATGGTGATTGCAGCCATGAAATTAAAAGATGCTTGCTCCTGGGAAGAAAAGCTATGACCAACCTAGACAGCATACTAAAAAGCAGAGGCGTTACTTTGCCAACAAAGGTCCATCTAGTCAAAGCTATGGTTTTTCCAGTAGTCATGTATGGATGTGAGATTTGGACTATAAAGAAAATGGAGTGCTGAAGAATTGATGCTTTTGAACTGTGGTGTTGGAGAAGACTCTTGAGAGTCTCTAGGAAACCCAAGGAGTCCTGAATATTTATTCACGAAATCAGTCCTGGCTATTTATTGGAAGGATTCATGCTGAAGCTGAAACTCCAATACCTGATGCGAAGAACTGATTGATTTGAAAGGTCCTGATGCTGGGAAAGATTGAAGATGGGAGCAGAAGGGGATGACAGAGGATGAGATGGTTGGATGGTATCACTGACTCAATGGACGTGAGTTTGAGTGAACTCCAGGAGTTGGTAATGGACAGGGAGGCCTGGCGTGCTGCAGTCCGTGGGGTTGCAAGGAGTCAGACGTGACTGACTGACCAAAATGACTGACTGACTGACATATTAAAATTGGTACCTTTTTTTCTTTCTTTTTTTTTTTTTTTACCATTTATTCATTCAATAAATATTACTGAGCATCACATATTGGATGTTCTGCTAAGTGCCAGAGATACAATAGTAAGTAAAAACAACCATAGTCCTTGACCTACGCAGCTTAATATCTACTATATCATAATTCTTCATGTACTAGTAGACACTGAATTAGAGTATAGAATTCAGACAATACTGAAAGCTACAGTAATCAAAGCAGTGTGGTACTGGCACAAAAACAAACATGTGAATCAATGGAACAAAATAGAGAGCCCAGAATCCCATACACCTACAGTCAAATAATCTTTGACAAAGGACACAAGAATATATAATGGAAGAAAGACAGTCTCTTCAGTAAAATATGTTTGGAAAGTTGGACAACTGCTTGTAAACCAATGAAGTCAGCACACACCCTCTCACTATACATAATAATTAACTCAAAATGGCTGAAAGACTTAAATATAAGACATGACACCATAAAATACCAGAAGAGAACATAGGCAAACATTCTCTGACATGAATGTACCCATGTTTTCCAAGATCAGCCTCCCAAGGCAATAGAAATAAAAATGAAAATAAACAAATGGGATCTAATCAAACTTACAAGCTCTTGCACAGCAAATGAAACAATAAACAAAAAGACAACCTACAGAATGGGAGAAAATATTTGCAAATGATGTGATTGACAATGGCTTAATTTCCAAAATATAACAATAGCTCATACAACTCAATAGCAAAGAAATAGGCTACCCAATAAAAACTGGGCAGAAGACCTAAAGAGACGTTTCTTAAAAGAAGACATGCAGATGGTCAACAGGCATGTGAAAAGATGCTCAACATTGCTAATTATTAGAGAATTGTGAATCAAAACCTCAATGAGGTACCACCGCACACCAGTCAGAATGGCTATCATTCAGTTCAGTTCAGTCGCTCAGTCGTGTCCGACTCTTTGTGACCCCATGAATCGCAGCATGCCAGGCCTCCTTGTCCATCACCAACTCCCGGAGTTCACTCAGATTCACATTCATTGAGTCAGTGATGCCATCCAGCCATCTCATCTGTTGTCCCCTTCTCCTCCTGCCCCCAATCCCTCCCAGCATCAGAGTCTTTTCCAATGAGTCAACTCTTCGCGTGAGGTGGCCAAAGTACTGGAGTTTCAGCTTCAACATCATTCCTTGCAAAGAAATCCCAGGGCTGATCTCCTTCAGAATGGACTGGTTGGATCTCCTTGCAGTCCAAGGGACTCTCAAGAGTCTTCTCCAACACCACAGTTCAAAAGCATCAATTCTTCTGCACTCAGCCTTCTTCACAGTCCAACTCTCACATCCATACATGACCACTGGAAAAACCATAGCCTTGACTAGACGGACCTTTGTTGGCAAAGTAATGTCTCTGGTTTTGAATATGCTATCTAGGTTGGTCTTAACTTTTCTTCCAAAATAAGCGTCTTTTAATTTCATGGCTGCAATCACCATCTGCAGTGATTTTGGAGCCCCCCAAAATAAAGTCTGACACTGTTTCCACTGTTTCCCCATCTATTTGCCATGAAGTGATGGGACCAGATGCCATGATCTTCATTTTCTGAATGTTGAGCTTTAAGCCAACTTTTTCACTCTCCTCTTTCACTTTCATCAAGAGGCTTTTTAGTTCCTCTTCACTTTCTGCCATAAGGGTGGTGTCATCTGCATATCTGAGGTTATTGATATTTCTCCTGGCAATCTTGATTCCAGCTTGTTTCTTCCAGCCCAGCGTTTCTCATGATGTACTCTGAATATAAGTTAAATAAGCAGGGTGACAATATACAGCCTTGACTTACTCCCTTTCCTATTTGGAACCATTAAAAGTCTACAAATAACAAATGCTGGAGAGGTTGTGGAGAAAAGGGAACCCTCCTAACTGTTGGTAGGAATGTAAGTTTGTGTCACCACTGCAGAAAATAGTATGCAGGTTCCTCAGCAAACTAAAAATAAAATTACCATATGATCTATCAATCCCACTCCTGGGCATATTTCCAGACAAAGCTTTAATTCAAAAAGATATGGGCATCCCTGTGTTTGTAGCAGCACTATTCACAATAGCCAAGATATGACTGTATAGCTTGGGGAATATATTCAATATCCTGTAATAAGCCATAATGGAAAAGAATATGAAAAATATATACATGCACATATATATATATTATTACTGACTGCTTTACAGCAGTAATAACAAAACATTGAGATTCAACTATACATCAATAAAAAATGCATTTAAACAAAGAGGAAGGGGTTCCATGGTGGCTTAGTGGTAAAGAATTTGCCTGCCAATAGGTGAGACACAGATTCTATCCCTTGTCTGAGAAGATCCCACATGCCATGTGGCAACTAAGCCCATGTAGCACAATTTATGAACCTGTGCTCTAGAGCTGGGAAGCTGCAACTACTGAAGTTCTGTGCCCTAGAGCTGGCACACCACAGTGAAGTGTAGCTCCTGCTTACCACAACTAAAGAAATCCCACGACAATGAAGACCCAGCACAGAAAAATAATTAATTTAAAGGAAAGAGGAAGATGCTACTAACAAGCTAAGAACTGAATTCTTTCCACTAAATTATAATTAAATGCTCTTTCCACATTATGATTATATGGGCTTTTAAAATCTATTACCCCCATACTCCTTAAAAAACGTATAAATGCCTAGAGTTAGATACTGAAATACTAGAACTTTTAGCAGTAAAACTTCATTGTACTTTGTTGTTTCCAAAGTTATTATCTGGACTCCTTGCCAGTAATTAGCATATCTTCTCTTATATAATGGGAAAGGTGAATTCTAGTTCAACACAGCAAATGGTGAAGAAAAGTTTTGGTAAAATTAGAGTTGAACTCATAATAAAGCAAGTGCTTGCTAATAAAACTTATTTTATATCAGCAATCTATATCATCCTAATTTACTACAAAGTTATTCTCATAATTTCTTGTTTTGTTGCCTTGATTATCATTCAGAGATTATACTAGAATTAACAACAAAGTCTTTATCTGAAGTGCCAATGGCCTATTTGTTAGGTCAGGTACCTGTTTATCCTGCAGTTGGTTGTAATGCTGCAAAGACAGTTTTGTTTTTTTTTAATTATATCAAATCATGGCATCATTCACAATAATACCATAAGTCTCCATTTCTTTTGCTTTGAAGAAGGAGAGGTTGTTGTCAATGACATTAAAAAAGTTCCTGGAAATATAGAAGTAGAACTCAAAGGAAAGAAACATGATTTGGTGAACAATGTGCCAATTAATGGTAAGAATTTCTGTAACTATTCTGCTTCCTATCTAGGTAAAAAACAAAAACTGTCCAAAAAACGTTTAGAAGGCAATATTGTTTTATATTAAGAAGAAATACCAACTCTGTCATCTCATTTTTAGTTTGGGAATCAGTAGACTCTAGTTATAAATCCCATGACCATGGATGAAAAATACTGGTTCTTATTTTTTAGTCCATTGTAAGTCCTAAAGTTTAAAATGAGAATTAAGGGGGAAAAGGAAGGCATTGAAAAGTATTGGAATGAAAATAAATGAGGCATTACAAAAAATAAATGAGGAAGGGGCTTCTGCATGCTAGAGTCCAGGCAATAACTACCTTAGATGCCAATGAGTGAAAAGGGGCCTTCTTAACAGTTTACTCCATTTCATATTTTATAAAAAAATTACTGAGAGTAAATTTGTACTTTTTAGGGAAATGAAAGTTCTGACTTTGTGAAATGGTGGCTCCTATACTGTTTAATGAGTCTTTTTATCACTTTTGTGAGATTTTGGTTAGTATATTTCTTAAAGCGCATGGAAAGATCAATCAGAATAGGATGATTGATGGTATGAAGGCCTTTAAAGATAAGCAAAAAAAAGAATAGGATATTGAATCTTGATAGCTGCACCCTTCTAATATTTTGATGGCATGCTTATGCTTCTTTTAATCCATCTGTTCTTTTGCAGATATTCTGCATTACATGTTAGAACACTTCATAATTTGTTGAAAGTTTATGGAAAAGAAGAAAATAAGTACTGTCTAGTCTGAAGAGTGATTAAGAAACAAAAAAGTAGTAATTGCTAAGAAATTTACTCAGAAAAAGAAAAATTTCTCTGGGTGTCAGCAAAAAAAAAAAAAATCATGCTTACTGGGTAGAAGTATGAAATTTGTTTTCCCCATTGCTGTGTTTCACTAAGCAGTTCATCAACTTCTTTTTTTTATTATTATTATTTTATTTTATTTTTATTTATTTATTTTAATTTTAAAATCTTTAATTCTTACATGTGTTCCCAAACATGAACTCCCCTCCCACCTCCCTCCCCATAAAATCTCTGTGTGGAGTGGCCCAGGGAAGAGATTTTATTCTATTATTGAACATCTTTTAAACACTTGAACAGAATTTATTTAGCCATGGTCTTTGTACTAAAACCTATAACCATATTATGCAGGAATTAATAGTTTTTTGGTTACATTTAAGAATCACTAAACTTTGGGTTTATTCCTCTCAGTTTCTTAAAGGGAAGGGGATGATTGTATCAACAAGTTATATACTTT
This sequence comes from Capricornis sumatraensis, assembly GCF_032405125.1. Taxonomy (NCBI): domain Eukaryota; kingdom Metazoa; phylum Chordata; class Mammalia; order Artiodactyla; family Bovidae; genus Capricornis; species Capricornis sumatraensis. Next base: position 96,659,107 of record NC_091076.1, read on the forward strand.
TCTGTAAAACATGAGGTTGAATCTTATAGGCAAAAAACCTTAAAATCAGAAATAGAATCTGAAAATTAATAACTGAGTATTTAATATAACAGTTAACCACTCAAGAGGTCTTGGGCTTATGAAATGCTGATATGAATCTCTAAAGCTACTAATCTGGCACCAAGAAGACATTTTAAAACCTCACAGAATCTATTTCTAAATAGAAATAAATTCCGTCTTTAAGACTTACATTGAGTTTGTTATGTCAGCAACTTCTTTCACTGTGAATCATAAACGATGCTGAAGTTTCTGAAGACCACAGAAGACCAGAGAAGAGTCAGGGAAAAGAGAACAAACTGGGGCAAGGCGAGTGGAAATAGATGAAAACATTTTAATTGAAAAATCAAATCTAGGTCTACACAGCAATCATTGAAGTGAAGGATTAGCAGTTACTCAGCAGAAATGATCTGGGAGTTCAAGCAAATGAGAATGGCCCCTTGTTATTGTTTGGAAAGATGAGCTCTGTGGTCTACAGCAATAGGTGCTAAACTACCTTGGGCACATTTTGTTGTTTCAGGTTATCCTCAAGAAAAGGTAATAGGAAATAGGTTCTAGATTTATCTATCTTACTAAATTTTTCTGAACATTGGAAATTAGTCTTGATAGCCCTATTAAAAGTGTTAAATGATAATACAGAGACATGAATTATATTTTCTCTCTTTTTTAATATCAGTAACACAAGCTAATTAGTAATACACAGACATGAATGTATTTTTAATATTTTGGAAACGTTGTTTTTTTTGTCATTTTCCACTCCTACTCTTTCCTAAGGAGGGAAGGTTAACATGAGTACTTTGGACAGCATTCTGGGGGAAATGAGGATTAAACTCATAGAAAAGGAAAAGGAAAAACTGACAGAAAACCTGCTAGCTAATGGTGAGTATTTTCGAAATAACTGTGCCTTTGATGGGAATTTGTGTTTGTAAATATGAGTATGAGAATTTCTAAAATTAGTGACATTTAGTACCCAAAAGCTATTTTGTAGATCTTGAAATGAATTAATTTCTTATGTAAAGGTAAGTCCTATTTCTTCTTTTCTATAAATCCTAGGGAGCAGAAAACAGTTGTCTTCAGTTTATTCTGTTCAACACTCTCACAAAAATTTTCCCTATAATTCCTGAAAATATTCATATTTATATCTTTGAACCAATTTTCTCACCCAAATATTGAATTGGTATATTTTAATTTCTATAGAACATGTCTGTGCTATCCCTCAGACATCATGGATTTTGTCAGTAACTGAGTTCATAATTATCATTGTGGTACTTTATGAAAGCAGCCACATGGGGCTTTTAGAAATATATTGGGGGCATGTTTGGTTGTCACAGGTGATTTTAAGATTGGGTACTATTAGTATTAAATTCCCTGATCACTTCCCAGGTGGCACAGTGGTAAAGAATCTGTCTGCCAATGCAGGAGATGCAAGAGACGTGGGTTTGATCCCTGGGTCAGGAAGATCCCCTGGAGATGGGCATGGCTGGCCACTCCAGTGTTCTTGCCTGGAGAATCCCATGGACAGAGGAGCTTGGTGGGCTGCAGTCCATAGGGTCCCAAAGAGTTGGACACGACTGAGCACACACACATGAGTGCCAGGGATACTAAGTGCTCTACAATTAATGGGACTTTTCAACACACTGAAGAATTGTTCCACAGATAATACCAATAGCATGTCCAGTAACTGAGAAACTCTGGACCCTAACTTGACTCGTATTTCCATACTTTTTCACTATTATAGTACCATCATTATTATCTTAGTAATACAAGCTGGAATCCTGAGAGTTAACCTTCACTCAACTCTAACTCATTGTATTACAAATGAGTACCATTCATCTATAAAATGTGAGCATCTTTTGCCAGAGACCATACCTGGATCTTCATTTTGCATTTTTATCCCTCCCTCATCTTAGTACCTTTCACATATTATAATAAATATTTAATGAAAGAATTAGAATAAATAAAAGAAGTTTCTATTCAATGTGAGAGAAAAACAAAAGAGTGCTAGTGGCTGGTACTTACAGTAGCCTGTTGACAGATGCCTCAACTATTTGCTATTATACTCTTCATACCAATTATTAATACCACAATGTTGTCATAGTTATCCCACACAGAGTTAACTGTCTTATACTCTTGTAAGAAATATTTGGTCTTACTTGCATTTAGGAGCCCATGTTCTCAGGGAAGCTTATAATCCATTGCAGTCTATTCAGTTCTCAATGACATAAATGGAAAAACAATTTTATATACAAAATATAAAGTTTCTTACTTTCTTTCAGTTTATTTTCTGTCATTTCTTCATTCTACCCTCATATCCTTCTAATGTGAGCCAGTGGGTGTCCTTTTTGAGATTATAATTTACCTTATTGTGACTAACTACAATTATATTATAGTTAGTAGGGTTATCAAAGGACTTTGTGAATATCCAGATCACCCCAAAAAGAAATCTCATGCCCTTTAGCTATCACCCTACAAGCCCTATGTAATTACTAATCTATTTTCTGTCTCTGTAGATTTGCCTTACCATTTCAAATAAATGGTATAATCTGTGGGTTTTGTGACTAGCTTATTTCACTTAGTATGTACAGGTTTATCTGTATTGTAGTATGTATCAGTTAATTCATTCTTATTTTTTGCCTTTTTTTCAATATTTATATTGTGATAAAATACACATAACATAAAATTTACTCTCTTAATCATTTTAAAGTATACAGTTCAGTGGTATTAAGTCCATTGATATTATTGTACAACCATTCAGTTCAGTTCAGTTCAGTTTAGTCACTCAGTCATGTTTGACTCTTCGCAGCCACATGGACTGCAGCACCCCAGGCCTCCCTGTCCATCACCAACTCCCGGAGTTTACCCAAACTAATGTTCATTGAATCTGTGATGCCATCCAACCATCTCATCCTCTGTCATCTCCTTCTCTTCCTGCCTTCAATCTTCCCCAGCATCAGTTCAGTTCAGTTCAGTTCAGTTCAGTTCAGTTGCTCAGTCGTGTCCAACTCTTTGCGACCCCATGGACTGCAGTACGCCAGGCCTCCGTGTCCATCACCAACTCCCGGAGTTCACCCAAACTCATGTCCATCGAATTGGTGATGCCATCCAACCATCTCATCTTCTGTTGTTCCCTTCTCCTCCTGCCCCCAATTCCTCCTAGCATCAGGTCTTTTTCAAATGAGTCAGCTCTTCACATCAGGTGGCCAAAGTATTGGAGTTTCAGCTTTAGCTTCAGTCCTTCCAATGAACACCCAGGGCTGATCTCCTTTAGGATGGACTGATTGGATCTCCTTGCAGTCCAAGGGACTCTCAAGAGTCTTCTCCAACACTACAGATCAAAAGCATCAATTCTTCAGCATTCAGCTTTCTTCACAGTCCAACTCTCACATCCATACATGACCACTGGAAAAACCATAGCCTTGACTAGACAGACCTTTGTTGGCAAAGTAATGTTTCTGCTTTTGAATATGCTATCTAGGTTGGTCATAACTTTCCTTCCAAGGAATAAGTGTCTTTTAATTTCAACCATTACCATCATCCATCTCCAGAATTCTTTTCATTTTGCAAATTGAAACTTTATATTCATTAAACAAAAGCTCCCCACTGCCCCTTATCCCCAGCCCCTAGCAGCCACCATTCTGTTTCTGTCCCTATGACTTTCTGTCCCTCTGATTTCATGTAAGTGGAATGACTGATTTCTTTCACGTGTCATAATATCCTCAAGGTTCACCTATGTTATAGTATATGTTGGAATTTCCTGCCTTTTAAGCCTCAGTAATATTCCACTGTAGGTACATCCCACATTCTGCTTATCCGTTCATCCACCAGTGAACACTGGGTTGCTTCCACACTCTAGTTGTTTATAATGCTGCTATGAACATGAGTATACTGCTTCATTCCTTTTTGTTGGCAAATAATATTCCATTGTATGGATATATATTTTCTTTATCTGCTTATCAGTTGATAGGCATTTGGGTTCTTTCTCCTTTGGGGCATAATAAGCATTTCCAAACATACACAAAAGTAGTAATAGAATAATACAATTATTCTTTCTCACATATTCCTGTCACCAACAAGTATGAAGATTTTGTTACACTTGTTTCTTTTTTGTTTTTATTTTTTGACTGAAATATTTCAAAACAAGTTCCAACATCATTTTGTTCTTACATACTTCAGTATGCATCTCTTAAAAATACAGACCAATTTTTACATTACTTCAATGCCATTATTTGATTTAATTTAAATTTTTCTTACTTATCTCTGATATTTTTACAGTTGTTAATAGTTTAAGTCAAACACCAAAGTTTACACCCTGTATCTGGTAAGACACTTGAATCTCATGGTATATAAAGCTGATCCTCCTTCCTCTTCCTCTTTTACTAAAGCTCTAATTTATTGAAAAAACTGTATCTGTTGCCAGTTATCTTGTAGAATATCCCATTTACTAAATTTGTTTTCTCATCTGTCTTGTTCCTCTAGCCCTTGTATTCCCTATAACTAGAAGTCAGCTCTAACAGTTTAATTATTTTCAATTTTAACATTTTTTTGACAAGAATACTTCATATGTAATACTGTACATTTTACATTGATTTCTATCAGGAAATACAGATTTATTTTATCTTTTTGAAAATAGCTATACAGTTGTCACAAAGAATTGGACCCGACTTAGTGACTGAACAACAACAAAAAACAGTTGTCACAAATTGCTTATTTAAAGTTCTATCTTCATTCCCTATAATGTGAGATGCCATCTTAACTATATACTTAGTTTCTATATGCACTTGCCTGTCTGGGGAATTCATATTTTGTCCTATTGGTCTGATTATTCATATACTAATAATAAATTGCTTTGAATATGACAGCTTTATCATGTTTTAATATAGGTTGGTCTAACCCTAGGCCCTCATTCCTCTCCCCTAGACACATAAGTATATGTGGGCCTCCCTCAGGTCTGGCTGTTCTTTTGGGGAATGTCTTTCTGTGTGACTTTTATTAGTAGGATATTTGTCTATTTTTTTTTAATCTTCCATTTTTTATGTAATATATTCCCAAGTGAGAAGATTATTGATTTTTTAGGGTTTGGAAATCACTTATGTGGTCAGAGTACTTATTGCATGTACTTGCTTATTATCGTGCCTAGTCAAAAAACTGCAACATGAAGAAATACAAAGGTATATGGTGTACCATTATTTCTTATTTTCTTTGGTACAGAAATACCAACTATCCTTTCAAATTTAGATTGAACATAAAAATTTTCCACATTTAATATAGACTGGCATTATTCTGAGTCAAGATTAGATCATGTGATGATGATGCTGTGCCCAATTTGTTGTAGTTTGGGCCTCCATGGATATAAATGATGCCATACATGCCTCAGTAGGTGTGCACAGTAAGAGTGCCCCATGAACATTGTGAGCAATTCATTAAGAAGCTCCAGGAAAAAGAGAAAGTGCCTCTTCCTGGCACCTGCCTAGCTTCCTGTTTTTCATGAAACTTGTGGACTAGTAATTCCTTACTCTCTTCCAGCTCTTCATTGCTTTCCAAATGATGCTTGTTATATTTTATTCAAGATTTTCATTGTAAGATGGGTCTGAATAACATAGTCATCCAAATGAATGGAAACAACCTGCTGGTCAGTTTTAGTTAGGAGTTAAGGTATCTAATCTGGGAGTTCAGAAAAGAAAAATAAACTTTACTCATTTTCATTTATTTTACCATTTGCTGTAAATAATTAAGAACTTGATTAACCATTTTGAATATATCAATTTTAATTCAAATACCCTTATTGACCCCCTTGGTATATATATGAACAGACCTTATTAAATCTTGGCCTTCTTGATAAGGTGAATGAAGAAGTTGTTGTTCAGTTGCTAAATCATCCAACTCTTGTGACCCCATGAACTGTAGCACACCACACTTCCCTATCCTTCACCATCCCCCAAAGCTTGCTCAAACTCATGTCCACTGAGTCAGTGATGCCATCTAACCACCTTGTCTTCTGTTATCCCCTTCTCTTCCTGCCTTCAGTCTTTCCCAGAATCAGGTCTTTTCTAATGAGTTGACTCTTTGCATCAGGTGAAGTGAAGTGAAGTGAAGTCATTCAGTCGTGTCCGACTCTTTGCGACCCCATGGACTGTAGCCTATCAGGCTCCTCCGTCCATGGGATTTTCCAGGCAAGAGTGCTGGAGTGGACATCAAGTAGCCAAAGTATTGGAGCTTCAGCTTCAGCTCAGTCCTTCCAATGACTATTCAGGGTTGATATCCTTTAGGATTGACTGGTTTGATCTCCTTGCTGTCCAGGGGACTCTCAAGAGTCTTCCCCAGCACCACAATTCAAAAGCATCAATTCTTCTACACTTAGCCTTCTTTATGGTCCAGCTCTCACATTTGTACATGACTAGTGGAAAAACCATAGCTTTGACTATACAAAGCTGTAATCATAATGCACAGTAAGTAACATCAATGGCCACATGGTAGAACCAATAAGTTTTTTGTACATGCTTTTCTTTTTCACAAGATAAGATTATTGATGTCAATAAGGTGGGTACTCTTTTGCAAAACATGGGGATGAACTTTACAGAAAAAGAAATTAGTAATATGACACACAATCTACCAGGTAATGGTAAGTATTTAAGACATATTTGAATTGTTCAGGGTGTCTGGAGAATATGGGCTTCTATAAAAGTAATCTCTGAAAACTCTTACTTGACATTGAGACAGAAGACAGTAAAGATGACTCAAGATAGAAAGTAAACATGTTGATGTTGGACAAAAAGCAACAAAATTCTATAAAGCAATTATACTTTAATTAAAAAATAAACTTTTTTTAAAAAAAGAAAGTAAACATGTTTTGTCCCTTGATATTTTCAGCAATTCTGATTCAGTTGAGAATATGGCCAGTGCCACTATTAGACTTGGATAGAACTAGAGAAAGACAGCACTGTGGGGGAATGGAATGGTATACATTCCCTTTAACACAGGAATTGTTTTTTAATAGAAAAGACAGCTTAGCCAAATGTGGGAAATTGATTCCTGTCAATATATGGCAAAACCACTACAATACTGTAAAGTAATTAGCCTCCAATTAAAATAAATAAATTTATATTAAAAAAATAAAAAAGAAGTTAGACCATGCCAAAAAAATAAAAATAAAAATAGTTAAAAAAAAAAAAAGAGTTCTATCACCACCATTATTTCCAGGGACTTTAGGACAGAAGAATAAGGGAGGCATGTTAAGTGTGGGACTTATTTCCTACACCACATGAGAAGGGCAGAGTCTTCCAGATGCCCCAAGGGAAAGGACCATGAAGAATTCAAGCTGTCATGCAAGGAATGCAAGAATGCTCAGCCACTCATGCTTTTGCTTACATCCTTATATTCCTGAACCAGATTCTGTGGTCCAAGGACTATGTTCCCAGACTTCTAATCTCCCTCAATGGGCTGTAGACAAACTCTAAAGAGCAGTAAATTTCACATTGCTGCTAAGTTGCTTCAGTCGTGTCCGACTCTGTGCGACCCCATAGACGGCAACCCACCAGGCTCCCCCGTCCCTGGGATTCTCCGGGCAAGAACACCGGAGTGGGTTGCCATTTCCTTCTCCAATGCATGATAATGAAAAGTGAAAGTGAAGTCACTCAGTCGTGTCCGACTCTTGGTGACCCCATGGACTGCACCCTACCAGGCTCCTCCGTCCATGGGATTTTTCAGGCAAGAGCACTGGAGTGGGGTGCCACTGCCTTCTCCAAAACATCACATTAGGGCTAAATTAACTCATAAACTAAATAAACAAAAATTAAAGATATAAGCCTGAGATCACTCCAGTGAGGCTAAGTGTTTGAAACATTTCCTGACTATTTTATAACCTTAATTGAATTAATACTTGCTTATCTTATTAAGATGCATTTAATTGCATCATTGTGTAGGACAGAACTGTTCCCTAAGATATTTTTTTGTTTCATTCTATCATTTTTATCACATTCAATCTACCAGGAAGAATATGCAGGTGATCTTCATTGTCTTATTTTCTTTGAGTGGGATGATGTATCCATTAGGAAAAGTGGGAATAGATGTGGAGCTATCAATTATCATAATAGAAAAATATTTTTTTAGCTTAAGAGACCTATCTGAGATTATAATGGTACTTTTTAAAATATTGCTGTAATAAATGAACCAGAATTATGAAAGAAAAAATATATATAGCTATTATTTGGGACTGTCATCTAGTCTTGCCATTGATTGCTGTTCCTTGTTTTGAAATAATAATTCAAGATCAACCAAGACAATGAAAGGGGCTTCCCTGGTGGTTCAGACAGTAAAGAATCTGCCTGCAATGTGGGAGACCTGGCTTCATTCTCTGGATTGGGAAGATTCCTTGGAGTAGGAAATGGCAACCCACTCCAGTATTCTTGCCTGGAAAATTCCATGGACATAAGAGCCTTGTGATGCTTTCTAAGGCCCACTTGACTTCACTTTTCAAGATGTCTGGCTCTAGATTAGTGATCACATCATCATGATTATCTGGGTCGTGAAGATCTTTTTTGTACAGTTCTTCTGTGTATTTTTGCCACCTCTTCTTAATATCTTCTCCTTCTGTTAGATCCATACCATTTCTGTCCTTTATTGAGCCCATCTTTGCATGAAATGTTCCCTTGGTATCTCTAATTTTCTTGAAGAGATCTCTAGTCTTTCCCATTCTGTTGTTTTCCTCTATTTCTTTGCATTGATCACTGAAGAAGGCTTTCTTATCTCTTCTTGCTATTCTTTGGAACTCTGCATTCAGATGCTTATGTCTTTCCTTTTCTCCTTTGCTTTTCGCCTCTCTTCTTTTCACAGCTATTTGTAAGGCCTCCCCAGACAGCCATTTTGCTTTTTTGCATTTCATTTCAATGGGGATGTTCTTGATCCCTGTCTCCTGTACAATGTCATGAACCTCATTCCATAGTTCATCAGGCACTCTATCTATCAGATCTAGGCCCTTAAATCTATTTCTCACTTCCACTGTATAATCATAAGGAATTTGATTTAGGTCATACCTGAGTGGTCTAGTGGTTTTCCCTACTTTCTTCAATTTAAGCCTGAATTTGGCAATAGGAGTTCATGATCTGAGCCACAGTCAGCTCCTGGTCTTGTTTTTGTTGACTGTATAGCGCTTCTCCATCTTTGGCTGCAAAGAATATAATCAGTCTGATTTCGGTGTTGACCATCTGGTGATATCCATGTGTAGAGGGTGTTTGCTATGAGCAGTGCATTTTCTTGGCAAAACTCTTATTAGTCTTTGCCCTGCTTCATTCCGCATTCCAAGGCCAAATTTGCCTGTTACTCTACGTGTTTCTTGACTTCCTACTTTTGCATTCCAGTCCACTGTAATGAAAAGGACATCTTTTTTGGGTGTTAGTTCTAAAAGGTCTTGTAGGTCTTCATAAAACCGTTCAACTTCAGCTTCTTCAGCGTTACTGGTTGGGGCATAGACTTGGATAACTGTGATATTGAATGGTTTGCCTTGGAGACTAACAGAGATCATTCTGTCGTTTTTGAGATTGCATCCAAGTACTGCATTTCGGACTCTTTTGTTGACCATGATGGCTACTCCATTTCTTCTGAGGGATTCCTGCCCGCAGTAGTAGATATAATGGTCATCTGAGTTAAATTCACTCATTCCAGTCCATTTTATTTTATTTTATTTATTTATTTTTTTAATTTTAAAATCTTTAATTCTTACATGTGTTCCCAAACATGAACCCCCCTCCCACCTCCCTCCCCATAACATCTCTGTGGGTCATCCCCATGCACCAGCCCCAAGCATGCTGTATCCTGCGTCAGACATAGACTGGCGATTCAATTCTTACATGATAGTATACATGATAGAATGCCATTCTCCCAAATCATCCCACCCTCTCCCTCTCCCTCTGAGTCCAAAAGTCCGTTATACACAGCTGTGTCTTTTTTCCTGTCTTGCATACGGGGTCGTCATTGCCATCTTTCTAAATTCCATATATATGTGTTAGTATACTGTATTGGTGTTTTTCTTTCTGGCTTACTTCACTCTGTATAATCAGCTCCAGTTTCATCCATCTCATCAGAACTGATTCAAATGAATTCTTTTTAATGGCTGAGTAATACTCCATTGTGTATATGTACCACCACTTTCTTATCCATTCATCTGCTGATGGACATCTAGCTTGCTTCCATGTCCTGGCTATTATAAACAGTGCTGTGATGAACATTGGGGTACATGTGTCTCTTTCAATTCTGGTTTCCTCAGTGTGTATGCACAGCAGTGGGATTGCTGGGTCATAAGGTAGTTCTATTTGCAATTTTTTAAGGAATCTCCACACTGTTCTCCATAGTGGCTGTACTAGTTTGCATTCCCACCAACAGTGTAGGAGGGTTCCCGTTTCTCCACACCCTCTCCAGCATTTATTGCTTGCCGATTTTTGGATCGCAGCCATTCTGACTGGTGTGAAGTGGTACCTCATTGTGTTTTGATTTGCATTTCTCTGATAATGAGTGATGTTGAGCATCTTTTCATGTGTTTGTTAGCCATCTGTATGTCTTCTTTGGAGAAATGTCTATTTAGTTCTTTGGCCCATTTTTTGATTGGGTCGTTTATTTTTCTGGAATTGAGCTGCATAAGTTGCTTGTATATTTTTGAGATTAGTTGTTTGTCAGTTGCTTCATTTGCTATTATTTTCTCCCATTCAGAAGGCTGTCTTTCACCTTGCTTATATTTTCCTTTGTTGTGCAGAAGCTTTTAATTTTAATTAGATCCCATTTGTTTATTTTTGCTTTTATTTCCAGAATTCTGGGAGGTGGATTATAGAGGATCCTGCTGTGATATATGTCTGAGAGTGTTTTGCCTATGTTCTCCTCTAGGAGTTTTATAGTTTCTGGTCTTACATTTAGATCTTTAATCCATTTTGAGTTTATTTTTGTGTGTGGTGTTAGAAAGCGATCTAGTTTCATTCTTTTACAAGTGGTTGACCAGTTTTCCCAGCACCACTTGTTAAAGAGATTGTCTTTACTCCATTGTATATTCTTGCCTCCTTTGTCAAAGATAAGGTGTCCATATGTGTGTGGATTTATCTCTGGGCTTTCTATTTTGTTCCATTGATCTATATGTCTGTCTTTGTGCCAGTACCATACTGTTTTGATGACTGTGGCTTTGTAGTAGAGCCTGAAGTCAGGCAAGTTGATTCCTCCAGTTCCATTCTTCTTTCTCAAGATTGCTTTGGCAATTCGAGGTTTTTTGTATTTCCATACAAATCTTGAAATTATTTGTTCTAGTTCTGTGAAAAATATGGCTGGTAGCTTGATAGGGATTGCATTGAATTTGTAAATTGCTTTGGGTAGTATACTCATTTTCACTATATTGATTCTTCCAATCCATGAACATGGTATATTTCTCCATCTATTAGTGTCCTCTTTGATTTCTTTCATCAGTGTTTTATAGTTTTCTATATATAGGTCTTTAGTTTCTTTGGGTAGATATATTCCTAAGTATTTTATTCTTTTCGTTGCAATGGTGAATGGAATTGTTTCCTTAATTTCTTTTTCTACTTTCTCATTATTAGTGTATAGGAATGCAAGGGATTTCTGTGTGTTGATTTTATATCCTGCAACTTTACTATATTCATTGATTAGCTCTGGTAATTTTCTGGTGGAGTCTTTAGGGTTTTCCGTGTAGAGGATCATGTCATCTGCAAACAGTGAGAGTTTTACTTCTTCTTTTCCAATTTGGATTCCTTTTATTTCTTTTTCTGCTCTGATTGCTGTGGCCAAAACTTCCAGAACTATGTTGAATAGTAGCGGTGAAAGTGGACACCCTTGTCTTGTTCCTGACTTTAGGGGAAATGCTTTCAATTTTTCACCATTGAGGATCATGTTTGCTGTGGGTTTGTCATATATAGCTTTTATTATGTTGAGGTATGTTCCTTCTATTCCTGCTTTCTGGAGAGTTTTTATCATAAATGGATGTTGAATTTTGTCAAAGGCCTTCTCTGCATCTATTGAGATAATCATATGGTTTTTATTTTTCAATTTGTTAATGTGGTGAATTACACTGATTGATTTGCGGATATTGAAGAATCCTTGCATCCCTGGGATAAAGCCCACTTGGTCATGGTGTATGATCTTTTTAATGTGTTGTTGGATTCTGATTGCTAGAATTTTGTTGAGGATTTTTGCATCTATGTTCATCAGTGATATTGGCCTGTAGTTTTCTTTTTTTGTGACATCTTTGTCAGGTTTTGGTATTAGGGTGATGGTGGCCTCATAGAATGAGTTTGGAAGTTTACCTTCCTCTGCAATTTTCTGGAAGAGTTTGAGTAGGATAGGTGTTAGCGCTTCTCTAAATTTTTGGTAGAATTCAGCTGTGAATCCGTCTGGACCTGGGCTTTTGTTTGCTAGAAGATTTCTGATTACAGTTTCAATTTCCATGCTTGTGATGGGTCTGTTAAGATTTTCTATTTCTTCCTGGTTCAGTTTTGGAAAATTGTACTTTTCTAAGAATTTGTCCATTTCTTCCACGTTGTCCATTTTATTGGTATACAACTGCTGATAGTAGTCTCTTATGATCCTTTGTATTTCTGTGTTGTCTGTTGTGATCTCTCCATTTTCATTTCTAATGTTATTGATTTGATTTTTCTCTCTTTGCTTCTTGATGAGTCTGGCTAGTGGTTTGTCAATTTTATTTATCCTTTCAAAGAACCAGCTTTTGGCTTTGTTGATTTTTGCTATGGTCTCTTTTGTTTCTTTAGCATTTATTTCTGCCCTAATTTTTAAGATTTCTTTCCTTCTACTAACTCTGGGGTTCTCCAGTTCTTCCTTTTCTAGTTGCTTTAGTTGTAGAGTTAGGTTATTTATTTGACCTTTTTCTTGTTTCTTGAGGTGTGCCTGTATTGCTATGAACTTTCCTCTTAGCACTGCTTTTATAGTGTCCCACAGGTTTTGGGTTGTTGTGTTTTCATTTTCATTAGTTTCTATGCATATTTTGATTTCTTTTTTGATTTCTTCTGTGATTTGTTGGTTATTCAGAAGTGTGTTGTTCAACCTCCATATGTTGGAATTTTTAGTAGTTTTTCTCCTGTAATTGAGATCTAATCTTAATGCATTATGGTCAGAAAAGATGCTTGGAATGATTTCGATTTTTTTGAATTTATCAAGTTTAGATTTATGGCCCATGATGTGATCTATCCTGGAGAAGGTTCCATGAGCACTTGAAAAAAAGGTGAAATTCATTGTTTTGGGGTGAAATGTCCTATAGATATCAATTAGGTCTAACTGATCTAATGTATCATTTAAAGTTTGCGTTTCTTTGTTAATTTTCTGTTTAGTTGATCTGTCCATAGGTGTGAGTGGGGTATTAAAGTCTCCCACTATTATTGTGTTATTGTTGATTTCCCCTTTCATACTTGTTAGCATTTGTCTTACATATTGCGGTGCTCCTATACTGGGTGCATATATATTTATAATTGTTATATCTTCTTCTTGGATTGATCCTTTGATCATTATGTAGTGGCCTTCTTTGTCTCTTTTCACAGCCTTTGTTTTAAAGTCTATTTTATCGGATATGAGTGTTGCCACTCCTGCTTTCTTTTGGTCTCTATTTGCGTGGTATATCTTTTTCCAGCCCTTCACTTTCAGTCTGTATGTGTCCCTTGTTTTGAGGTGGGTCTCTTGTAAGCAGCATATAGAGGGGTCTTGTTTTTGTATCCATTCGGCCAGTCTTTGCCTTTTGGTTGGGGCGTTCAACCCATTTACGTTTAAGGTAATTATTGATAAGTATGATCCAGTTACCATTTACTTTATTGTTTTGGGTTCGGGTTTATACACCCTTTTCCTGTTTCCTGTAGAAACATGTATATGTATAACTGAGTCACTTTGCTATACACCTGAACCATACTCCAATATGAAATTTGAAGTTAAAAAAATACCTGCTCCATAAATAGTTGTATTTTAGTGTGCCCATGGAAGCAGGTGAGCTCAGGGTCTTCCTACTCCACTTGATCACTCCCGCTAGTAGTGAGATTTTTTAATCCTGTGAACTGTCCAAAAATATTTTATTTATTGTTTCAAATCTTGTATAAACTAATAAATCTGATCTTCTTCCCCAAATTGGGCTAAAGGAAAGAATCCTAATATTATTTACACTGTCAATTTCCTTTATATATTGATTCAATGAATCTTTTATCTTTATGCTGAAAGACATAGTCATGATTCAAAGGAATTAATTTTTTAATGTGGATCAGATGTTTTAAGTTTTAGTTTACAAAAAAAGTTTTAGTTTTGTGAACACTTATGAGGTCCATGGAAGGGCTTCAGAACATCCTCTAAATGTTAATGCACTTTTATAAATAAGTACAGGTGCACTTTGTAGGAGTGTAAGATACATAGCCTTTCTCAGATTCTCAGAAGGTATATATGTGTCAAAAATTAAACCTTAAAAATAACTTCTCTGGAATCATTAAATTTGCTTCACAGTCCTGTCTCTTTCTAATTAAGGGAATGTTGACATCGAAAACCTGGAAACTGTACTTGGCAACATGGGAATCAAGATCACTGATGAGGAACTTAAAGATCTGACACAAAACCTGCCCGTCAGTGGTAAGTGTATTACATCCCATTGTCTTTTGAGCTTTGTACCTTTAACAGAGGAAAGAAAGAAATAAAGGAAATTTCATGGGGAAGATATCAAGATTGGAGGTGAGAAAGTTAAAGAAGATGGGAATGTATTGTTCCAGGTACTGGTGCCATGGTCAATAGAAGAGTCTTTTGAACTCTGAGAGCAAGAAAGCTGGCCTCTACAAAATAGCCCATTTTTTCATTATCAAATATAAGATTTGATATTTATTGGGTAGAAAGTCAAATTTACATTTTTGAAGAAAGCATTAATTTTAATATTTATAATTTTTTCTAATCCATGTTCTTTGCTTATTTTGAATAAATGTTTATTGAATGACCATTTAAAATGCTTAACAAAGTACCCAGTACACTTATTAAGTGCTATTGCTAGTTGTTATAATCAGAAGAGGGGAGAGTGTTCTTATGTTATGTTAAATAATTTTATGAGATTCATGTTATGTTTCTGTCTTACAGTTGATAATAAAGTATCCCTTAAAACCTTGAAGGATGAAGTAAAAGCTTTTACAGGTAGGAATTTATTATAAATGATTTATACTAAATCATGGTTTATGATAAAAATTTTATAGTATTTCCCAATATATAATATGTGACTTATAAATTAGCATATTTTCAATGTTCATTTTGGTAAAATATTTTCATCTACTGAACAACAGATTAAGCTAACATTATCTGGGTTTTCTAAGTAAAACAAAATGACTATTTCTTCATTAGAAGTCTTATATTTGATGGGTTTTTTATTCAATAAACGTGTTGATGAGTATTTATGGACAGAGTAAAAGCAGAGTGAAGCATTAAACATAATAAATTCATTGCAAACAGCTAATCACAGTTTTAATAAAATAAAGTAAAATAAGTTATACTCTGATGATTATGTATTTTATTGTACTAACCTTCTCTTGTCCTATTTGTAGATAATTGTACAACCAGATTTGCTTCTATACTATGTGGTGTTATTCTAAGTATTCCAAGTTAGGAATAATAATAATAAATAATATTCCATTTATTAAGGGACAAAATCTACTTTTGATTTGACCTTTTTTAAATGACTAGTTTATTTTAAAAAATTTTTATTTATCTATTTATTTATTTTTGGCTGCGCTGGGTCTTCTTTGCTTTGCATGGGCTTTCTCTAGTTGCTGTGAGCAGAGGCTACTCTTCATTGAGGTGCAC
Organism: Capricornis sumatraensis; assembly: GCF_032405125.1. Lineage (NCBI taxonomy): Eukaryota > Metazoa > Chordata > Mammalia > Artiodactyla > Bovidae > Capricornis > Capricornis sumatraensis. The sequence goes on from NC_091076.1 coordinate 96,674,950, forward strand.
GAGTTTCTTATTGTGTTGATTTCTCTTGTTGCAGAGCACAGGCTTTAGGCATGTGTGCTTCAGCAGTTGTGGCTCACGGGCTCTAGGGCACAGGCTCAGTAGTTGTGATACACAGGCTTAATTGCTCTGCAGCTTGTGGAATCTTCCCAGATTAGGGATCGAACCCATGTCCCTTTCATTGGCATGTGGATTCTTACCCACTGTGCCACCAGGGAAGCTCTGATTTGACTTTTTATTAGGAAATCATTCATTCTGCAGCACAAGTATATTTTTAGATGATTTGAAATAACTGTTTTATGATAGCCAGGACATGGAAGCAAGCTAGATGTCCATCAGCAGATGAATGGATAAGAAAGCTGTGGTACATATACAGAATGGAGTATTACTCAGCCATTAAAAAGAATACATTGAATCAGTTCTAATGAGGTAGATGAAACTGGAGCCGATTATACAGAGTGAAGTAAGCCAGAAAGAAAAACACCAATACAGTATAATAATGCATATATATGGAATTTAGAAAGATGGTAACGATAACCGTGTATGCGAGACAGCAAAAGAGACACAGATGTATAGAACAGACTTTTGGACTCTGTGGGAGAGGGAGAGGGTGGGATGATTTGGGAGAATGGCATTGAAACATGTGTATTATCATATGTGAAACAAATCGCCAGTCCAGGTTCGATGCATGATACAGGATGCTTGGGGCTGGTGCACTGGGATGACCCAGAGGGATGGTATGGGGAGGGAGGTGGGAAGGGGGTTCAGGATGGGGAACACATGTACACCTGTGGCGGATTCATGTCAATGTATAGCAAAACCAATACAATATTGTAAAGTAATTAGCCTCCAATTAAAATAAATAAATTTTTTTTAAAAAGAAATAATTAGCTTGGCCCTTAACATTAATTTTACCTATGAATATTCCATCTTTTCAAAGGAGAAAAAATTGATTCCAGTAACCTACAAAATGTTCTGAAAGACATGGGAATTGAGCTTACAGATAAGGAGCTTGAGCAACTGATGAAAACACTGCCCATTGATGGTAAGCCACAAGAATGTACCATGCCTCCCAGGGAACTTGATCTTACGGGTCAGCATGAGCAGCCCTTAATCTTTTAATAGTACAGTTTTGCCCCAAAATGCCATAGATTAATAGAAAGGCACTTTTGACTTGAGAATAAATTTCATCATTATCTCCTCAAACACAACTTAAGTCATCTCTAAGTGACTAATACCGTCCCTTGGGTCAGCATTAGGTTTGCAGTATGAACAATAAAAAATAATAAAAGAGAAAGGAATAGAACATCAGTAGAATAAAGCAAAAATATTTGTATGTGTTTTGTAGAGTTGCACTGTAGGAGAGTTAAGCTAATAAATGTCTCTAATACCAAGTAATGGATAAGTTTGCCATTGTGAAAGATATATATATTCTTAAATGTCAATATAGTGGCTATAAAATAGACTAAATTTTAAAGCACATCAGATCACAACAGATGACACAGAAATACAAAGGATCATAAGAGACTACTATCAGCAGTTGTATGCCAATAAAATGGACAACGTGGAAGAAATGGACAAATTCTTAGAAAAGTACAATTTTCCAAAACTGAACCAGGAAGAAATAGAAAATCTTAACAGACCCATCACAAGCATGGAAATTGAAACTGTAATCAGAAATCTTCTAGCAAACAAAAGCCCAGGTCCAGACGGCTTCACAGCTGAATTCTACCAAAAATTTAGAGAAGCGCTAACACCTATCCTACTCAAACTCTTCCAGAAAATTGCAGAGGAAGGTAAACTTCCAAACTCATTCTATGAGGCCACCATCACCCTAATACCAAAACCTGACAAAGATGTCACAAAAAAAGAAAACTACAGGCCAATATCACTGATGAACATAGATGCAAAAATCCTCAACAAAATTCTAGCAATCAGAATCCAACAACACATTAAAAAGATCATACACCATGACCAAGTGGGCTTTATCCCAGGGATGCAAGGATTCTTCAATATCCGCAAATCAATCAGTGTAATTCACCACATTAACAAATTGAAAAATAAAAACCATATGATTATCTCAATAGATGCAGAGAAGGCCTTTGACAAAATTCAACATCCATTTATGATAAAAACTCTCCAGAAAGCAGGAATAGAAGGAACATACCTCAACATAATAAAAGCTATATATGACAAACCCACAGCAAACATGATCCTCAATGGTGAAAAATTGAAAGCATTTCCCCTAAAGTCAGGAACAAGACAAGGGTGTCCACTTTCACCGCTACTATTCAACATAGTTCTGGAAGTTTTGGCCACAGCAATCAGAGCAGAAAAAGAAATAAAAGGAATCCAAATTGGAAAAGAAGAAGTAAAACTCTCACTGTTTGCAGATGACATGATCCTCTACACGGAAAACCCTAAAGACTCCACCAGAAAATTACCAGAGCTAATCAATGAATATAGTAAAGTTGCAGGATATAAAATCAACACACAGAAATCCCTTGCATTCCTATACACTAATAATGAGAAAGTAGAAAAAGAAATTAAGGAAACAATTCCATTCACCATTGCAACGAAAAGAATAAAATACTTAGGAATATATCTACCCAAAGAAACTAAAGACCTATATATAGAAAACTATAAAACACTGATGAAAGAAATCAAAGAGGACACTAATAGATGGAGAAATATACCATGTTCATGGATTGGAAGAATCAATATAGTGAAAATGAGTATACTACCCAAAGCAATTTACAAATTCAATGCAATCCCTATCAAGCTACCAGCCATATTTTTCACAGAACTAGAACAAATAATTTCAAGATTTGTATGGAAATACAAAAAACCTCGAATTGCCAAAGCAATCTTGAGAAAGAAGAATGGAACTGGAGGAATCAACTTGCCTGACTTCAGGCTCTACTACAAAGCCACAGTCATCAAAACAGTATGGTACTGGCACAAAGACAGACATATAGATCAATGGAACAAAATAGAAAGCCCAGAGATAAATCCACACACATATGGACACCTTATCTTTGACAAAGGAGGCAAGAATATACAATGGAGTAAAGACAATCTCTTTAACAAGTGGTGCTGGGAAAACTGGTCAACCACTTGTAAAAGAATGAAACTAGATCACTTTCTAACACAGCACACAAAAATAAACTCAAAATGGATTAAAGATCTAAATGTAAGACCAGAAACTATAAAACTCCTAGAGGAGAACATAGGCAAAACACTCTCAGACATAAATCACAGCAGGATCCTCTATGATCCACCTCCCAGAATTCTGGAAATAAAAGCAAAAATAAACAAATGAGATCTAATTAAAATTAAAAGCTTCTGCACAACAAAGGAAAATATACGCAAGGTGAAAAGACAGCCTTCTGAATGGGAGAAAATAATAGCAAATGAAGCAACTGACAAACAACTAATCTCAAAAATATACAAGCAACTTATGCAGCTCAATTCCAGAAAAATAAACGACCCAATCAAAAAATGGGCCAAAGAACTAAATAGACATTTCTCCAAAGAAGACATACAGATGGCTAACAAACACATGAAAAGATGCTCAACATCACTCATTATCAGAGAAATGCAAATCAAAACACAATGAGGTACCACTTCACACCAGTCAGAATGGCTGCGATCCAAAAATCGGCAAGCAATAAATGCTGGAGAGGGTGTGGAGAAACGGGAACCCTCCTACACTGTTGGTGGGAATGCAAACTAGTACAGCCACTATGGAGAACAGTGTGGAGATTCCTTAAAAAATTGCAAATAGAACTACCTTATGACCCAGCAATCCCACTGCTGTGAATACACACTGAGGAAACCAGAATTGAAAGAGACACATGTACCCCAATGTTCATCGCAGCACTGTTTATAATAGCCAGGACATGGAAGCAACCTAGATGTCCATCAGCAGATCAATGGATAAGAAAGCTTTGGTACATGTACACAATGGAGTATTACTCAGCCATTAAAAAGAATTCATTTGAATCAGTTCTGATGAGATGGATGAAACTGGAGCCGATTATACAGAGTGAAGTAAGCCAGAAAGAAAAACACCAATACAGTATACTAACACATATATATGGAATTTAAAAAGATGGCAATGACGACCCCGTATGCAAGACAGGAAAAAAGACACAGCTGTGTATAACGGACTTTTGGACTCAGAGGGAGAGGGAGAGGGTGGGATGATTTGGGAGAATGGCATTCTATCATGTATACTATCATGTAAGAATTGAATCGCCAGTCTATGTCTGATGCAGGATACAGCATGCTTGGGGCTGGTGCATGGGGATGACCCACAGAGATGTTATGGGGAGGGAGGTGGGAGGGGGGTTCATGTTTGGGAACACATGTAAGAATTAAAGATTTTAAAATTAAATAAAAAAAATTAATTAAAAAAAATAAAGCACATCATTAAAATGTAACTTTTTGTAATCATATAATTTATAATTTTTCAGTGAATTTTATATCAATTTTCCAGAGATCTCAATTGTACCTTTTCTTACAGCTCATGGAAAGGTATTTCAAAACAGACTGCTGAAGGATGTGAGGAGTAACAAAAGTAAGCAAACATGGTTAAGTCTGTGAAATATCCATCTCAAATGTTAAATTCATATCAAGAAACTATAATACTTTATTTTGCTTCTTGTTTTTCTTCTCACATCTGTGTTTTTTCCTGGTAAAAACCTTTAATTTATCTTGGAAGTTCCCCGTTAGATTGCATTTTTCTAAATTTTTCTGAAAAAAAATTTATATAAACAAAAAAAGAAAGATGAAAGGAAGAGATAAAGAAAAGGAAGGAGGGAAGGAGCAAGAGGAGTAGGAAGGAAGGCAAGAGGGAGAGAGGGAAAAGTTTTGCCATTTATTCCAGATGTGACGACGAATAGAGAAAACAATCTGAGAGTAAGAATTGAGGGGGAAAAATATAATCTCTACTTCTTTGTGAAGAGTGCTGATTAGTGCTCTCTCCTTATAGTTGCTTAACTCCTATCCCACCTAACATTTTCCTAAGCAGGTGTGCTTAAGATTTGAGAAGAGAAGTTCTAACTCTTGCTTTAAACTCTTAAAATTCTAACTCTGCTTATAAAGAGCTGGAAAAATCTATTGTAGTTTTGTTCTTTGCTTGAAAATATTAGCAGTTATACCAGGTTATGATGTCATTCTCTTTTATCAGTGTATATTCATGTAACAGTAATACTGTTACTGTCTCAAAGAGATATCTGCCATCTTGTGTTTATTGCAGCATTATTTACCATAACCAAGACATGGTATGATGGCTGAATGAGTAAATAAAATGAAAATGTGGTGTGTGTTTGTGTGTATATACACTCAATGGAATAGTATTCAGCCACAAAAATAGAAAGAAATCCTACCATCTGCAACACTATAAATAGAGGGGTATAAGTAAATAAGTGACATTGTACAGGAGACACAGATCAAGACCACCCCCATGGAAAAGAAATGCAAAAAAGCAAAATGTCTGTCTGAGGAGGCCTTACAAACAGCTGTGAAAAGAAGAGAAGCAAAAAGCAAAGGAGAAAAGGAAAGACATAAGCATCTGAATGCAGAGTTCCAAAGAATAGCAAGAAGAGATAAGAAAGCCTTCTTCAGCGATCAATGCAAAGAAAGAGAGGAAAAGAACAGAATGGAAAAGACTAGAGATCTTTTCAAGAAAATTAGAGATACCAAGGGAACATTTCATGCAAAGATGGGCTCGATAAAGGACAGAGATGGTATGGACCTAACAGAAGCGGAAGATATTAAGAAGAGATGGCAAGAATACACAGAAGAACTGTACAAAAAAGATCTTCACGACCCAGATAATCACAATGGTGTGATCACTCATCTAGAGCCAGACATCGTGGAATGTGAAGTCAAGTGGGCCTTAGAAAGCATCACTACGAACAAAGCTAGTGGAGGTGATGGCATTCCAGTGGAGCTCTTTCAAATCCTGAAAGATGATGCTGTGAAAGTGCTGCACTCAATATGCCAGCAAATTTGGAAAACTCAGCAGTGGCCACAGAACTGGAAAAAGTCAGTTTTCATTCCAGCCCCAAAGAATGCTCAAACTACCACACAATTGCACTCATCTCACACACTAGTAAAGTAATGCTCAAAATTCTCCAAGCCAGGCTTCAGCAATACGTGAACTGTGAACTTCCAGATGTTCAAGCTGGTTTTAGAAAAGGCAGAGGAACCAGAGATCAAGTTGCCAACCTCCACTGGATCATGGAAAAAGCAAGAGAGTTCCAGAAGAACATTATTTCTGCTTTATTGACTATGCCAAAGCCTTTGACTGTGTGGATCACAATAAACTGTGGAAAATTCTGAGAGAGACGGGAATACCAGACCACCTGACCTGCCTCTTGAGAAATCTGTATGCAGGCCAGGAAGCAACAGTTAGAACTGGCCATGGAACAACAGACTGGTTCCAAATAGGAAAAGGAGTACGTCAAGGCTGTATAATGTCACCCTACTTATTTAACTTATATGCAGAGTATATCATGAGAAACGCTGGACTGGAAGAAACACAAGCTGGAATCAAGATTGCCAGGAGAAATATCAATAACCTCAGATATGCAGATGACATCACCCTTATGGCAGAAAGTGAAGAGGAACTAAAAAGCCTCTTGATGAAAGTGAAAGAGCAGAGTGAAAAAGTTGGCTTAAAGCTCAACATTCAGAAAACAAAGATCATGGCATCCGGTCCCATCACTTCATGGCAAACAGATGGGGAAACAGTGGAAACAGTGTGAGAGTTTATTTTTTGGGGCTCCAAAATCACTGCAGATGGTGACTGCAGCCATGAAATTAAAAGACGCTTACTCCTTGGAAAAAAAGTTATGACCAACCTAGATAGCATATTCAAAAGCAGAAACATTGCTTTGCCAACTAAGGTCCATCTAGTCAAGGCTATAGTTTTTCCAGTAGTCATGTATGGATGTGAGAGTTGGACTGTGAAGAAGGCTGAGCGCTGAAGAATTGATGCTTTTGAACTGTGGTGTTGGAGAAGACTCTTGAGAGTCCCTTGGACTGCAAGGAGATCCAACCAGTCCATTCTAAAGGAGATCAGCCCTGGGATTTCTTTGGAAGGAATGATGCTAAAGCTGAAACTCCAGTACTTTGGCCACCTGATGTGAAGAGTTGACTCATTGGAAAAGACTCTGATGCTGGGAGGGATTAGGGGCAGGAGGAGAAGAGGACGACAGAGGATGAAATGGCTGGATGGCATCGCTGACTCAATGCACGTGAGTGTGAGTGAACTCCGGGAGTTGGTGATGGACAGGGAGGCCTGGCGTGCTGCGATTCATGGGGTCACAAAGAGTTGGACATGACTGAGCGACTGAACTGAACTGAATAGCCTTCTTTTTTTAAAATATAAATTAATTTATTTTAATTGGAGGTTAATTACTTTACAATATTTTATTGGTTTTGCCATACATCAACATGAATCTGCCACAGGTATACACGTGTTCCCCATCCTGAACCCCCTTCACTCCTCCCTCTGCATACCATCCCTCTGGGTCGTCTCAGTGCACCAGCCCCAAGCATCCAGTATCATGCATTGAACCTGGACTGGCGATTCATTTCATATATGATATTATACATGTTTCAATGCCATTCTCCCAAATCATCCCTCAGCCAGAAAGAATACATTTGAATCAGTTCTAATGAGGTGGATGAAACTGGAGCCAGAAAGAAAAACACCAATACAGTATACTAACGCATATATATGGAATTTAGAAAGATGAACAGCCTTCTTTTATGGTCCAACTCTCACACCCGTACATGACTACTGGAAAAACCATAGCTCTAAGTATGTGGACTTTGTTGGCAAAATGATGTCTCTGCTTTTTAATACACTGTCTAGGTTTTTCATAGCTTTTCTTCCAACGAACAAGTGTCTTGATTTCATGGCTTCAGTCACCATCTGCTGTGATTTTGGAGCCCAAGAAAATGAAGGAAGCCATAGTGTGCAATAATCTCATTTTCTCAGAAAATCACATCCCAACACATTTTTAAAAGTCAGCATTGATTCTATGGACTATCTATAACCTGAATTTTCTTGAATATTAGGTAAAATAAACTAACCTAGACAGCATATTAAAAAGCAGAGACTTCACTTTGTCAACAAAGGTCTTTATAGTCAAAGCTATAGTTTTTCCAGTAGTCATGTATGGATGTGAGAGTTGGGCCATAAAGAAGGCTGAGCACCAAAAAACTGATGCTTTCAAACTGTGGTGCTGGAGAGGACTCTTGAGAGTTCCTTGATCAGCAAAGAGATCAAACCAGTCAATCCTAAAGGAAGTCAACCCTGAATATTCACTAGAAGAACTGATGCTGAAGCTGAAGCTCCAGTGTTTTGGAAACCTGATGCAAAGAGCCAACTCACTGGAAAAGGCACTGATACTGAGAAAGACTGAGGAAGGAGAAGGGGGTGACAGAGGATGAGATGGCTGAATGGCATCACTGACTCAATGGACATGAGTTTGAGCAAACTCCGGGAAACAGGGAAGAACAGGGAAGCCTGATGTGCTGTAGTCCATTGTGGTTGCAAGGAGTAGGACATGACTTAGCAACTGAACAACAACAAGAACATAACCAGAATTCTTTAAGTTGGCTTGCCAGTAAAAAGCTGAATTATAAAGTTAGGGCTGTTCTAACTCTAGTAAAGTGATTGTCTCTAATAAAATTAACCTTCAATAAGTTTTTCTTAGTAGTAAGGGAGATTATGATTGGCTAAGTCAGAAGTGTATGAAATTAAATGAGTAAAAAGAAAAACATGACAAAATAAGAATTAAAATGTATGAAAAGTATACAGTGCACTGACAGCGTTTTCTTATTCTAATGGTCTTGGGTGGAAGCTTTCGACTTTATGTAATTTTTGTTTCTGTGGAGATTGGATCTCGGGTCAGCAAGTGACTTACATGAGAAAGTGAAAATGCAAGTGTTAGTCACTCAGACATTTCCGACTCTACAACTCCATGGACTGTAGCCCTCCAGGCTTCTCTATCCATGGAATTCTCCAGGCAAGAATGCTAGAGAGGGTTGCCATTCCCTTCTCCAGGGAATCTTCCCAACCCAGCAATTAAACCTGGGTCTCTGACATTTCAGGCAGATTCTTTACTATCTGAACCACTAAGGAAGCAACAACCTGCTTATTGAAGCTCTCAGTGGTCTTTAATGATGTAAGGTTCCAGTTCCGATGTCTCTTCTATTTTACCAGAGGTTTTGGTATTCAAAAGACAATGAAGTTTCTAAATATTATGCAGAAGATCGTATATAGTCATGAATGATAACCAAAATAAAATGAATTCTCTAAAATTGAATAGATAAGTTGGAATGCCCTAAGTAGTTATAGTAGGGTAGTGTATCTACAAGTTTGTTAGCCAGTCTGAGTGTTATGAATTTTTGACACTAGAATGTTAAAAATCCATCCAGGAGGCTTCGCTGGTGGTCCAATGGTTAAGAAAAATCACTTTCTAATGCAAGGAACATGAACTCGATCCCTGGTCCCTGGTTGGGGAACAAAGATCCTCCATGCCATGGGGCACCAAAGCCCATGTGTCACAATTACTGAGCTCGTGAACTCTAGAGCCCACACACCCACAATGAAAGATCCCTCATGGTGCAACTAAGACCTGAGGCAGCCATAAATAAATAAATAGTTTTTAAAAATCCACCCAGAAAATAAACATACTATTAGTACATGTTCATAACTCAGAAGCAACTGTATAAAACCCTTTTGGATATGTTCAAAAGGTCCCTTAAGGTGTGGTTCTAATCAAAGTCTCAGTTACAGGTTTTCTAGAATTATTCTAGTTTCAGAGGAGGTGTGAATTGGCCATGTACTCTGATATAATGCACAAATGTCCTAATCAGTGTTTAACAATGTGGCAAATTTATTTCTGTAGCAGTCCATTGTTTTATGTAGTGTTTTAGCAAGTATCCATTTGAAATTTTATCTGGTACAACTAAGGAGCAATCCTGACTTTGCCAGGTGTATCCTCATTAATATTGTAACCTGATCATTCCAATAGCTTCCTTATAAAATTAGGTAGAATTTTGTGCTTTTAAATGGAATCTTTGAACCTGATCCTACACTTGTTTTTCTGATCTATAAGAGGGCCTTCAAAAAGGGCTTTGGGTGCATTTTTCTTCTCAATAGTAATGTGAATCCTTAAAGTGAACAATGAAGGAAAAATGAATCCACTTCTGTTCCTTGTATATGCATAGTTGGACCCCCCTGGTATGAGAGAGGGATTATCACTACCAAAGCTGCATCAAGTTGCCCTGCCGTACCTCGTCCATGGAGTGGGCTCCATTCCTCTCTGGCCATACCCTATGTAGGCTTCTGTTTGACCCAGTTGTGTGGAAATGATGGTAGGAGTGCTCCAGCTTGTTTCATTAACAGCAAAGAAGAAGATCCAATAATAAATGTAATAGAAAAGACCATTTTTATCATAAAAATTCAGTAATATATCTTTCCCAAGCTCTGAAGCTGACATAATCAGAGGAAACTCATTTATCTCTGGAATTACAAAGGAATAGCCATATAAAATAACTACTTTTCATTACAGAGAAATGAAAAGGATTAGAACAAAAGAAAAGGTGAGAGCTCAGTAGAACACAAACAAGTATGCAGCTACCCATATACACTTTTCACATATGTTCTGAGAATACTCCCATTTCTAGCAGCATGATGTGCTATGTGTCTGGATGTTGAAAACAACTAATAATGTGGATAGAATCTAATTTTAAAAGGATTCTTAAATGTTTCCATAAATGTGTATACTTAAGGAATATTCATACCAAAAGCCTGGAACCCAAAGAAGAAGAGTCCTGAAGCCACATTTCACTCTCTAAGCATTTGCTGAACTAAGTGAATCTAAGCAGTTTTGACGGTCTGCCAGAACTCAGTGGAAAGGAAGCAAAACCCAGAGCCCACCCGAAGTAGGAAATATGGTGGGTTTGATCCATGGGTCGGGAAGATCCACTGGAGAAAGAAATGGCTACCCACTCCAGTATTCTTGCCTGGAGAATTCCATGGACAGAGGAGACTGGTGGGCTACAGTCCATAGGGTTGCAAAGAGTCAGTCACTACTGAACAACCAAGCATTACCTACCCTAAAGCTAAGACTTGAAAAGATATGTATATAGCATAAGAGCAAATTAGAAATATGTTTCTGGACCACAAGGAAGACTGTCTAACTCAATTTATAAACACAAGATGACCTTTCCACAGGCTTACTTATCAAATTTTCACTAACTTAGTCTGAGAATTTAGTTTAATGTAATCCTGAAAGAAATTTGGAACTGTGGTGTTGAAGAAGACTCTTGAGAGTCCCTTGGACTGCAAGGAGATCAAACCAGTCAACCTAAAAGAAATCAGTCCTGAATTCATTGGAAGGACTGATGCTGCAGCTGAAACTCCAATACTTTGGCCACCTGATATGAAGAACTGACTCATTGGGAAAGACCCTGATGCTGGGAAGGATTGAAGGAGGGAGGAGAAGGGGACGACAGAGGATGAGATCACCAGAGGTTGGATCACCAACTCAATAGACATGAGTTTGAGCAAACTCCAGAATTTGGTGAAGGACAGGGAAGCCTGGCATGCTGCAGTCCATGGGGTCACAAAGAGTCAGACGTGACTGATCAACTGAACTGAACTGAATTCTAAAAGACTAATGCCCCAGGAAACTGACATAAGCAAATTCTGATCCTCCTCTGAAGTATTCCTATTCTGAAGGATACTCATCTTCTCAAACAAAGAATTTCACATACACAGAAGTTCCTGGTCTAAAATTACTAAACACATTGGCACGATAAGTAACTAAGCATGGCATGATGAGTAACAGCCATCATAAATAACATGGCAGAATCAGATTTAGATTTTGGAATTATCAGACAAAAAAATGTTAAAAAAAAAACATTCTTAATATAGTCTAAGAATTTAAAAAAAGGCCCTGAATATGTGAGGGAAGAGCAAACAGATTTGATAAAGAACCAAAGAGATCTTCAAGAAATGAAAACAATAGAAATTTAAAACATTAGATGGATTGAATGGTAACTTTAAAAAAGCTGAAGAAAGAACTAAGAAACTTAAGAAGTTATAAAGTATATAGCACAGAAAGACCAAAAAATGAAAAATGTGAAAGAATGATTAAGAGACATACAGAATAATAAGAAAATCTAACCTATTTTTAATTGGAATGCCAGGAAAAAGAGAGAGAATGAGACAGGATCAATATTTGAAGAGAACTTTCCAGAAGAGAGAAAGGGTGTCAATTTAAAGAAGCCAAATGAATCCCAAGCAGAATAAATGAAATCTGTACTGGACATACATACTTAAATATGCAACATATCTAACTTATTGACTAAAAATTTTGGATTCTAGACTTTATAGACAGTAAGCTTTCAGAGATTCACTTTCTGCTGACTTAAACCAAAAGACTTAACTAAACCAAAATTTGTTTTTGCTTGCAAAGTATAAAAGTAATAATCAAAAGATTACTTACTGTATTTGGTGTTTTGTAGTAGAGCCTGAAGTCAGGCAGGTTGATTCCTCCAGTTCCATTCTTCTTTCTCAAGATTGCTTTGGCTATTTGAGGGTTTTTGTATTTCCATACAAATTGTGAAATTATTTGTTCTAGCTCTGTGAAAAATACCGCTGGTAGCTTGATAGGGATTGCATTGAATCTATAGATTGCTTTGGGTAGTATACTCATTTTCACTATATTGATTCTTCCGATCCATGAACATGGTATATTTCTCCATCTATTAGTGTCCTCTTTGATTTCTTTCAGCAGTGTTTTATAGTTTTCTATATATAGGTCTTTAGTTTCTTTAGGTAGATATATTCCTAAGTATTTTATTCTTTTCATCGCAATGGTGAATGGAATTGTTTCCTTAATTTCTTTTTCTATTTTCTCATTATTAGTGTATAGGAATGCAAGGGATTTCTGTGTGTTGATTTTATATCCTGCAACTTTACTATATTCATTGATTAGCTCTAGTAAACATGATCCTCAATGGTGAAAAATTGAAAGCATTTCCCCTAAAGTCAGGAACAAGACAAGGGTGCCCACTTTCACCACTACTATTCAACATAGCTCTGGAAGTTTTGGCCACAGCAGTAAGAGCAGAAAAAGAAGTAAAAGGAATCCAAATTGGAAAAGAAGAAGTAAAACTCTCACTGTTTGCAGATGACTTGATCCTCTACATAGAAAACCCTAAAGACTCCACCAGAAACACCAATACAGTATACTAACACATATATATATATAATTTAGAAAGATGGTAACGATAACTCTGTATGCGAGACAGCAAAAGAGACACAGATGTATAGAACAGTCTTTTGGACTCTGTGGGAGAGGGAGAGGGTGAGGATGATTTGGGAGAATGGCATTGAAACGTGTAATATCATATAAGAAATGAAATCACCAGTCTAGGTTCGATGCAGGATACAGGATGCTTGGGGTTGGTGCACTGGGATGACCCAGAGGGATGGTATGGGGAGGGAGGTAGGAGGGGGGTTCAGGATTGGGAACATGTGTACACGTGTGGTGGATTCATGTTGATGTATGGCAAAACCAATACAATATTGAAAAGTAATTAGCCTCCAATTAAAATAAATAAATAAATAAGATTACTTACCATACAAATAGTGCAAAACAAAAATTATTATGGAAGCCTGAGGCCCTGTTTTTTTAAAGATACTTTCTAACAAGTATCAACTATACATGTTTTTATATACATTATATTAATTAATATAAGGCATATAATTTATATGCCTTTCTGGATTAAATTTATGTACCTAAGATTGCATTTCTCTTAACATATTGCTAATTTCAAAACTATCTGGAGAAATACTTAAATTTCTGTTTAGTGAAGAAAAGAACCAATATTTGGCTTTTTTTGTTTTTACCACTTACATAATCAGGGTAGTCATAAATGTTAGTTTTTTGTTTGTTTACAACAGATTATTTTTAAGTACCCACAAAATTATAGTACATGAATGAAAATGTTACTAGTTAGCAGCTTTTGTTGTAATAACTCACTGATTTTTCTCCTTCTAAAATTCTTTCTATCACCATTTCTGTCTTTTCTAGGAAAGCAGATAAATGTCAGTGACCTAAAAAAAGCTCTGAAAGACATGAAAGTAGAAGTCACAGATAAGGAATACTTGAATTTAGTAAAAACTCTACCAGTTGATGGTAAGGATTTTAAAATTATTTATGTATTCTTCAAATGGCTTTAGAGTGCTTGACTGTATCATTTTCTTCTAAAATAACTCCATATTGCTAGCAAGTTGTTGTTTTTTCTTTGTGTAATCATTTTGGAAAACTTTCAGTACTTGATTTTTGCCAAAGAAAATCTGGGTCATTTAATTTATATTATGGTAGGCAATAGCTATTTCACTCATTCCTACCAAAAAATTATATGTATTACTGTCCTTGATTCCACTAATATGCCTGATAGTAAGTGAAAGGGTGTGAAAATGGAAGAGTAAAGGATACAATGGAAGAAGTCAGAGATAAAAGGAAATCAAATGGGATATACAAGGTTTAGGACGTCCCTGGTAGTTCAGTTGGTAAGGAATCTGCCTGCAATGCAGGAGACCTGGATTCTATCCCTGAGTTGGGAAGATCCCCTGGAGAAGAGAACAGCTACCCACTCCAGTATTCTGGCCTGGAGAATTCCATGGACTATATAGTCCATGGGGTCCCAGAGAGTTGGACAAGACAGAGAGAGCAACTTTCACTTTTATACAAGGTTTAGACCAATAATCATTGTTTTTATCCAAGAGCTAATAGATTTGCCTCATTAAAGTCTTTCTCCGAACAAACTTTGTTACTATTTGAGAGCAAATAAGTACATTTCAGGAGAAAAGAATTATTAAAATTCTCTTTTTGAAATTATGGGATTAGGGGAAGAATTGAAGAATTATTTTTTACGTGAATCCCCTTTATTTTTTCTCTGACATGAATTATGCCTTTTCTTACAGTTGAAGGAAAGGTGTTTCAAAAAAGGTTGCTAGACAGTGTGAAGAATCTTAAAAGTGAGTGAAAAGTATGATGAGAAATCAAATAAATCTGAGATATTATTGTATATTTTCATATATGCTAACTTATTTTTTTCATTACATTAAAAATCCCATATGTGTATTTTCTCAGTATTATGCATGTGTTATATGTTATGCCATAAATCCCTGGAAAATTACCCAATCCTTTTAAAATTTGCACTTTGCTGATTGAATGAAAGATGAAGTTGAATTATCAGTTGATCCTCCTTGTACCCTTGACTGGGTGTTACTGCACCTTAACGTCTTCTTGATTAAAGTGTTAACTATAATACACATGAATTAATGCAGATTTTTCTCACATCTTGATATCTTCCTTGCCTCTTCTAAGGAGGAAAGATTGATATGATTAACCTGGACACATTTTTGGAAAATATGGGGATTGAGCTTTCACATAAAGAGCTTGAAGATTTTTCACAAAACCTGCCAGTTGATGGTGAGCATTGTAGATAAAAATTTATTCCCTTTAGGACATCTTGGGTTTGAGAACATCTGTAAATTAATGATAGTACTTATTTGGTTTTAACAGAGCATTTTGAACAGCTTGTAGCCAAACTCAGGTCTCAAATGAAAACACATCCTTGTCTCTTCATTAATCCAAGACCAACAAGTGTTTTCCACTGTGAATAATAAAAATTGGTGAGAATGCTAATAGATCAAAAAATGAAGGAGAGGAAGGAAGATAGGATGAGAACTATTTTAAAGAAACATTAAATAATAAGTCAGAAGAAAAAAACAACCTATAATGAGGAGTAATTAAATGTATGCCTCAGTTGTTCTGATATAAACAGAAGATTAAAAGGAGACAGAAAAACACTAAGAATTTTAAAAGAGCATAATGATACTCACTGTTGGGTATAATGTGGGTTTAGGGTGTTATGTATATTAATACAATGAACATTTTTCCAGGGTAAAATAAATTAGTTACCAATATTAATCAAAGATGAAGTGAAAATATAAATAGGCCAATAATGATAGTTGGAAAAAACTATCAAATAAGTATACCTATCAACCACCACCCATCACTCCAACAAAAGGTGACAGGCCTGCAGAGAATAAATTTGAGAATTAATTCCTTCAAATTTTCAAGGACTTATTTATTTTAATGCTAGCTAAACTGGTCCAGAGGACCCCAGTTTAAGATGATGAGAAAAACAAAATCCATTTAGTTTTTGTTTCCTCCAATAACTAACAAAGGAGCAACAAAAATGAAAAAGTAAAAAATCCACAAAGGAAATTTAACAGCAATCAAATAATAAAAAAAGACCAATCTAATGCCATAAATATTTAAGGGAGACAACCAGAGAACCTATGAGAATAGGGAAGGAATGGAGACACATATGTATAGAGAATAGACTTCTGGACACAGCAGGGCAAGGAGAGGATGGGACGATTTGAGGAAGTAGCATTGACATACATACACTATCATGTGTAAAATAGAGAATGGGAAGCTGCTGTATAACACAGGAAGCCCAGACTGGTGCTCTGTGAGAACCTATAGGAGTGGGAAAGCGGAAGGAGAGGAAGGAGGCTTAAGAGGGAGGGAGTACATATGTAATTATGACTGATTCGCATCATTGTATGGCAGAAACAAATGCAACATTGCAAAGCAATTTTCTTCCAATTAAAAAAAAAAAGATTCTAAAGTAGAAACTACTGCAACAGAGCTAGGCTCCTCTGAGCCTCTCTCCTCCTGCAGAAATTAAATTGGTGAAATCCAGAGAGTTATCACTAAAATGCCCAGATCTGTGATGAAGAAAACTGAGTACATAACTTTTTTCTCTCTCCATTTATATGGAAGAAGAAGAAACAGTTGTTGGGGAGAAATGGCTACAGCAGAGAAAATGAATGATTGGAATCACTCATTGATAGAAGTAAAAGCTTCAGAGCTATAGGCTGAATCGGGGGTCTAATCTGAAGCCCAAGAATACCATCCCATAGGCAGATCTGGGGTTTGGTGAAATGTCTTTACCAGGGTCTCAGAGCAATGACCCTGTTGGGACATTTAACCAAAGTTCAGATATGAGAGCAGGGCTCAAGTATAAGACCACATGACATATCTCACTCCACCCTTAGATTACAATAAAAGTGAGTAGAACAATTTTCTTCAAATGCCATCTCACTGAAGAAAGCAAACTGGTCTCAGATGCTGTAGAAAGGGCTATTAAAAGATACATTAAATCCTGAGAATAAAATGAAGATCTGGACAGAGTTGCTAAAGCATATGCAAGATGCAAAAAAAAAAAGGATATGGTGACAATTCTAGTATTAACACAGTGAAGAAAAACAGAAAAGTGAAAGGGAAGGTAAGAAGATAGGATGAAGGAAGATAGCATGCAAAAGACAAATAATCCATCAAGTAGAAAATATAACCTAAGGAACAATGAAAAAGAGGTTGTTTAATTAATTCATATTACAGGACAACTTTAATGGATTCAGTAAAACTAAAGCTCAAAAATGAGATGGTACCATAACATATAAATATTAAAAAGGTAAATTGAAGAACTAAAAAAAGAATAAGTACAAAAAGTCATTATAGAATTATTAAGTAAATTGTAAACATCAAAAATTTTAAATATAAAGTGCTAAAAATCATATTACAGTATGAGCAGACTTGGTACAGTAAATACAGAGAAAAAAGATTAAGGTTATAAAAAATCTAGTAGATATGGATGATTCACAAAGGCATCCACCATAAGAATATCAAGTATCTTTAGAAGAGAGTATAACAATTAAAACTTTTTAATCAATGATAGTTTTTAAAAAAGAAAATTTCTATCAAATGAAGGAATGAATGCAGATCAAAAATGTCACACCAGGCTCTAGAAAATGGTGATCCAGAGTGCCCTACAGTGAAATATTTTCTAGTTTGCTTACTGAACTTTAAGGAAACATGAGAATTTTTCAGACACACAGATGATAGAAAGCAGGTAACAGATGAGGAGAGGAAGTGATGGGTTTCCAAAGCAACATTCAACTCCAGAAAAGAATGTCAGAGTATCTACAAAGGTGAAAAAGAAAGTGTGACAAAGAGTATTATGTATAACTATGATGTCATTCAAATATACATAAAAATTTTAAATATAAATATAAAATTCCAACATTTAATAACATGGGAAAAACTAAATGAATTCAGCACCTCTTGAAAAAAAGATGATGAAATATAGTTAAGAAATAACTGAAAATTGAGCAAAAGGAAACAATAGTGAAAAGACTGGTGGTGACCTGTAAATCTGTTTGAATACAGAGCAAGTACTAAGACAATTGTGGGGATGATAGATGTAAAATAACATGTTTATATGTGTCAGTGTAACAATGATAGCATAACTAATAAAAACATGAAAGTGAGGGGGGAAATGGGAGGAAGTGAGAAAATGCTTTTCATAGCAGGAAATCAGGTGATAGTTTTTAAAATTGAAAGATTAAGTTTGAAAATATGGTTTCACCTCTGTTTTTCATATTCTTTTAAAATTAACTGGACATCTTCCTAAATATCTCTTGCACTGAGGTATATTTATTAGAAATTGAAGATTCTTATTTTTAAAACCATATATATAGTACTTTTTGAAAATAATTCTCTATATCTATCTTACCTATACAACTTCATAGATGAGAGTCTGTGGAATGACTAGTGATTATTTCTATGGGAGATAGGATTTGGAGTAATGTTTTTCCTTTTCCCAGTACATAGAGAAATATATAATACATAGAGAAAAGTGTGTAAAACATGAATTTCCTGTGTAGCTAATGGCTATAAAACAAACAGCTGTGTACTCTCCACCAACATCTGAAATCCAACGTGTGTTCTCTTTCCCAACACTGCCCACTCAATTTAATCACCACCATGATCCTTATGGTAATCACTACTTCAGTTTTATTCATATTTTACCACATAAATATGCATCTCAAATTTTATAGTTCACCCATATTTTGAACTTCATATGAATGGAATCACACAGCAAGGAACATTTTGTCACTGGCTTCTTTTTAGTGAGTATAGGGGTAACTTACTGAAGGTTAAGTTTATATTTTTCTGATTACTAATGAGGTTGAGACCTTTATATATATATCTATTAATTATTTGTGTAGTCTCTTTTGTGGACTGCCTTTTCAATTATATTGTCTGTCTACTGTGATTTTTTTTCTTATTGAACTGTGGAAGTTCTTTATATATTCTCTGTATAGGCACTTTGAGGCTAATTTGCAATGCAAATAGCTATCTCTTTGGCTTGCTTTTTCATTCTTTTAATGGCATCTTCCAGTGAACAAAAGTTCTTAATTTAAATGTAGTCAAATATATCAATCTTTTCCCTGATGGTTAGTAACTTTTATACCATATAAAGGAAATCTTTTCCTATCCTAAGGTCTTTAAAGTATTGTCCCACATTATCTTTTTAAAATTTCTTTGTTTTGCATCTCAAATTTAACTGACAATCCACCTGGACATGATTTTTGTATATTGGATGCTGTAGGAGTTAAGTTTCTTTTCTTTCCCATATGAATATCAAATTTTTCAATATCATATTTGAAAATACCATCAGTACTATCTTTTCTTGCTATAGTGCCAAGTTTCTACAGTCAAATAACATGGATCTCAGAGCAGAGTATGAATTCATGTAGTATAATGTAGGGGAGAGAGGTGGAGTCTCAGTTCTGCCCTACCTAGCTTACAGTGTGAGTATGGACAAGAAGCCTTTCAGTTTCCCTGGGGATTTGCCTCTTCAAGTACAGAATCGAGGAGGGTGAGCTAAATGCCTTTTAAGAGACCTGTCGGATTCATGTCAATGTATGGCAAAACCAATACAATATTGTAAAGTAAAATAAATAAATAAAATAGATTTTTAAAAAAGAGAGAGAGACCTGTCAGCTAAAAGAATCTAAGTCAGCTTGAGATCCCATCTTTTTTTTTTTCAGATTTTATTTTATTTATTATTATTATTTTTTTTTACTTTGAGATCCCATCTTTGAGCAGACATTTAGGTGGCAAAGAAATAAATTAAAAAACAAGTGAGTTAGGCACTTATTGTTGATGCCATCACTCAGAACTTTTCTGCACCGCAGTGCAAGGAACTTGTTGCCTGATACTTTATCTAATGGTTGGTAATATTAAAGGTTGAACAAATGAGGCATCAGACAATGAAAATTTTATGAAAATGTAAAAAATATCAGGCCAATTTTGGATTTAGAAACAGTACATAACTTGCAGTCAGGGCTTCTTGCCTGCAAATTTTAAAAGCCATCAACCTGGTCAGAAAAAAATGCCAAGCCATTCAACAGAGATCCAATGACGGCACACCTGTTAAACATACATTTCCTAAAATCCTCCCAGAAAGGCAACTTTAAAGAAGTTAGTTCTAATGAAAGGATACTAGTGAGTTCAGTGAGAAATACAATATATTTTTTTTACATAGCAGAAAATTGACACAAAGAGAGATGGTTTCTGCTTTTCTGTTCCCTAAAAAGAATACAAATGTCACTTCTAGAATCCAACATACAGGCTTAATTTTCAAAATATATAATTTTATTTTCTTCATAAGGCAGCCATACATAATAAACCCTAAGAACAAAACAGTCACAAACTTTTTCCATAAACCTGGACTTATTGAAGGCTTCCACTAGTCTCCAGGAGCTTACAGCCAGATTAGTCCTGATGTTTCAAATAATCAAGTTTTCTCCACAGCCAAAATTCCTTTTATGTTTGGGCTGTTGAATACAAGCTCAGAGATAATTTGCCTTCAACATAGTCCATCTCTGTTCCTAAAGGGCTTGCTGTGCTTTCTTTTCAATAAAGACTGACTCCATCTCAAACAATTTCTTCATCAGAGTCTCCTTTTGTCTTAATATCTTCTAGAATATAAGAAAAGCCATTTCAGCCCTTGGTTTGAACACAAACTTTCACACCACTGTGTTCAGGGTTCAGACTTATCTTTAAGAAGTTCTTTACTGCAATGTGTCAGGGTGAGGGTAGTCTTGGGCTTGCACCTTCCTCTTGCTCACAGCCCCAACCATGGCCAGGACTAACAAAGGCTGCTAAGTCGCTTCAGTCGTGTCCGACTCTGTGCAGCCCCATAGACGGCAGCCCACCAGGCTCCACCATCCCTGGGATTCTCCAGGCAAGAACGCTGGAGTGGGTTGCCATTTCCTTCTCCAATGCATGAAAGTGAAAAGTGAAAGTGAAGTCGCTTAGTTGTGTCCGACTCTTTGCGACCCCATGGACTGTAGCCTACCAGGCTCCTTCGTCCGTGGGATTTTCCAGGCAAGAGTACTGGAGTGGGTTGCCATTGCCTTCTCCGTAACAAAGGCTAGCTCGTTTTTAATCTCAAAGGGAAATAATTCCATATTTCACCAGCAAATATTATTTTGTTGAAGGTTTTTTTTGTGATTTGGGGTTATTTACATAACCTTTAGTAAATTAAAGGAGTTCTCTTCTATTCCTATTTTTGTTTTGGATGTTGACATTTATCCAGCTCATTTTTTCTACACCTGATCATTGCATGTAATGAAGTGGTTATTGAAGTGATTATATAGTATTTCTCCTTAAATATATTAATCTGGGGTAATACATTGATTGATTTTTGCTTATTAAAAAAACTTTGCATTCCTGGACTATATTAATCATGATGGATTATCATATATTATTGGATTCAGATTACTAATATTTTATTGAAGATTTTTGCATTTATGTTTATAAGAGATTTTCCTTATTTGTTCAGTCTTCATTAAATTTTACTAGCAAAGTTAAAAAAATATGTTGAAGAGTATTTCTTGTTTCAATTCTCTGAAAGAATTTTTTAAGGTGGCATTATTTCATTCTTAAATGTTTGGTGGGATTAACCAATGAAGACATCTTGAGTCTGAATTATTATCTTATTGTTGTTTGTGTTGTTGGAATTTTTAACTTCCAATTTAAAAGACTGTTTCTTCTTGTGTCAGTTTGGTAAACTGTGGTTTTCTAGGAATTTGTCAATTTTATATGAATTTTTAATGTATTTAAATAAAATTATTTAATAACTATCTTTTTAATGTTTATAAGATTAGTATGGGAATCTTGCTCATTCCTAGTATTGGTTACTTAAGCCTTTCCTCTTTTTTTCTTGGTTAGTCTTACCAAGGGTCTAACAAGTATTAAAAGTCATTCCAAACAACCAACTTTTCACTTTATTAAACCTCTACATTCTTAATTCCTTTTTGTTTCATTAATTTCTGCTCTTTGTAATTTTCTTTGATTTCATTTGCTATTCTTTTTCTAACTTAAGGTGCATGCTTAGCTTATTAATTTTTAATTTTTTTCTTTTCTAATATATTTTGAATTCTGATATATGACAGTTTTTTAGTTATTCAGTTTAAAGTATTTCTTAGTTCTGTTGTGATTTATTCTCAACCCTTGTGTGTGTGTGCTGTTGCTTCAGTCATGTTCAGCTCTTTGTGACCCCATGGACTGTAGCCTGCTAGGCTTCTCTGTCCATGGGATTCTTCAGGCAATAATACTGGAATGGGTTGCCATTTCCTCCTCCAGGGGATCTTCCCAAACCAGGGATGAATTTTGAGACATGATATATTTTTTAGTTATTCAGTTTAAGATATTCCTTAGTTCTGTTGTGATTTATTTTCAACCCTCAGATACTCCCATGTGCTTTATTTCTAGGTTAATTGCATGGTAGTCAAAGAACCTACTCTGTGATTTTAATCCCTTTACATTTTATTGTATTTTATTTTTCAACAACTTTATTGATATATAATTTACATACTATAGAATTTGCCTATCTGAAGTATTCAATTCAACAGGTTTTAGCATATTCATAGACTACATGACCATCACCATAATCGATTTTAGAACTTTGTTGTTGTTTTTGTTCAGTCATCCAGTCATGTTCGACTCTTTGTGACCCCAGCCAAGCCTCCCTGTCCCTCACCATCTCCCAAGTTCATGTCCATTGCATCGGTGATACCATCCAGCCATCTCTCCTTCTGCCCTCAGTCTTTCCCAGCATCAGAGACTTTTCCAATGAGTCAGCTGTTCACATCATGTGACCAAAATACTGGAGCTTCAGCTTCAGTCCTTCCAATGAGTATTCAGGGTTGATTTCCCTTAAGATTGACTAGTTTGATCTCCTTGCTGTCTAAGGGACTCTCAGGAGACTTCTCCAGTACTACAGTTTGAAGGTATCAATTCTTTGGTGCTCTTCCTTCTTTACAGTCCAGCTCTCACAACCGTACATGACCACTGGGAAGACCATAGCCTTGACCATACAGACCTTTGTTGGCAGAGTAATGTCTCTACTTTTCAACACACTGTCTAGGTTTGTCATAGCGTTCCTACCAAGAAGCAATCATCTTGTGATTTCATGACTGCAGTCACTATCTGCAGTGATTTTAGTGCCCAAGAAGAGGAAATCTTTCACTACTTACACCTTTTCCCCTTCTATTTGCCATGAAGTAATGGAGCTGGATGCCATGATCTTAGTTTTTTTAATGTTTAGTTTTAAGCCAGCTCTTTCACTCTCCTCCTTCACCCAACATCAATATGCTCTTTAGTTCCTCTTTGCTTTCTGCCATTAGAGTGGTATCATCCGCATATCTGAGGTTGTTAATGCTTCTCCTGCCTATCTTAATTCCAGCTTGTAACTCATCCAGCCCAGCATTTCCCATGATGTGCTCAGCATATAGGTTAAATAAACAGGGTGACAGCAGACAGCCCTGGTGTACTCCTTTCTCAATCCTGAATGAGTCAGTTGTTCCATACAGACTCTAACTGTTGCTTCTTGACCCACATACAAGCTTCTTAGGAGACAGGTAAGATGGTTTGGTATTCCCATCTCTTTAAGAGCTTTCCACAGACTGTTATGATCCACACAGTCAAAGGCTTTAGTATAGTCAATGAAACAAAAGTAGACAGTTTTCTGGAACTCCCTTGCTTTCTTTATGATCCAGTGAATGTTAACAATTTGATCTCTGGGTCCTCTGCCTTTTCTAAACCCAGCTTTGACTCTGGAACATTCAGTCAATGAGTTCAGTCGCTCAGTCGTGTCTGACTTTTTGTGACCCCATGAACCACAGCATGCCAGGCCTCCCTGTCCATCAGCAACTCCCAGAGTTCACCGAATCCCATGTCCATTGAGTCGGTTATGCCATCCAGCCATCTCATCCTCTGTTGTCCCCTTCTCCTCCTGCCCTCAATCTTTCCCAGCATCAGGGTCTTTTCAAATGAGTCAGCTCTTCACTTCAGGTGGCCTAAGTATTGGAGTTTCAGCTTCAGCATCAGTCCTTCCAATGAATATTCAGGACTGATTTCCTTTAGGATGGACTGGTTGGATCTCCTTGCAGTCCAAGGGACTCTCAAGAGTCTTCTCCAGCACCACAGTTCAAAACCATCAGTCCTTTGGTGCTCAGCTTTCTTTATGGTCCAGCTCTCACATCCATACATGACCACTAGAAAAACCATAGCCTTGACTAGACGGACCTTTGTTGGCAAAGTAATGTCTCTGCTTTTCAATATGCTGTCTAGGTTGGTCATAACTTTCCTTCCAAGGAGTAAGTGTCTTAATTTCATGGCTGCAGTCACCATCTGCAGTGATTTTGGAGCCCAGAAAAATAAAGCCAGCTACTGTTTCCACTGTTTCCCCACCTATTTGCCTGGAACATTACCAAACCCCAAAAGGAAACCTCTTACCCACTAACAGTCACTCCCTACTCTCCTCTTCTTCTCAGCCTCTAGCAACCATTAATCTGCTTTTCATCTCTACTGGTTTGCCTGTTCTGAAGATTTCATGTGAATGGAATCATAAGTGACTGGTTTCTTTCATATAGCATAATGTTTTCAAGGCTCATCCATTTTATATCATATATCAACACTTCATTCATTTTTGTTGGCAAGCAATCTTCCATTATATGGATATACCACATTTTGTTTCTTCATTCATAAGTTGATGAACATTTGGGATTTGTTTCCACATTTTGGCTATTATGAATAATGCTGCTATGATTAGTCTCATGTAAATTTTTATGGATACATGTTTTCATTATTCTTGGGTATATTCTTAGGACTGGAAATGCTGGAACATATGATAACTCTATGTTTAACATTTTGGGGAATTGTAATTATTTTACAAAGCAATTGTATCATTTTACATTTCCATCAGCAACATGTGAGGGTTCTAATTTCTTCACATCCTTGTCACTACTTGTTATTATCTCTCTTTTTTATTATAGTCATCCTAGTGGTGTGAAGTGGTAGTTTTAATTTTTATTTATTTTATATCTAATGATGTTGTATATCTCTTCATGTACTTGTTGGCTATTCATATATTTCCATTAGAGAAACATCTATTCAGATTCTTTACCTATTTTTCAATTGGGTTGTCTTTTTATTATTGAGTTATAAGAATCCTTTATATATTCTATATAAAACTCCCTTATCATATGCATGATTTTCAAATACTTTCTCCTGTTCTGTGAGTTACTCACTTCCTTGATGGTGTCCTTTGAAGCACAAATACTTTTAATTTTGATGAAGTCCAATTTATCTATTTTTTCTTTTGTCACCTATGCTTTTGGTGTCATACCTAAGAACGTTTTGCCTAATCCACAATAAAAATGATTTATTTTTATATTTCTTTCTAAAGGTTTTATAGTTTTAGCTCTTAATTTTGAGTCTATGATACATTGGAAATTATTTCTGTATATGGTATGAAGAAGGGATTTAACTTCAGTCTTTTGCATGTGGATATATAGTTGTCTCAGCACCATTTGTTGAAAAGTCTCCTCTTCTTCACTGAACTGTCATGGTACCCTTGTCAAAAATCAATTAATAGTAAATACAGTGATTTATTTCTGAACTCTCAGTTCCTCTCCATTGATCTATATATCTAGCCTTTTGCTGGTACTTCACTACATTGATTACTATCACTTTTTAATAAGTTTTGAAATTGGGAAGTGTACGTCTTCCAACTTTGTTCTTTGCTCTGAGATTGTTTTGGCTATTCAAGATACCTTATATTTACATATGAATTTTAAGATTGGCTCTTAAAATTTGGCAAAAATGCCAGCTAAAATTTGATTAAAATTTTCTTGTGTTTCTAGATCAATTCAGCATGTGAGAGAGGGTAGGGGATAGTCACAGATATTATTACCATCGTTTCAATATTAAGTGTTCTGATCCATGATCATGGGATGTCTTTCCATTTATTTAAGTCAATCAGTTTCTTGCAATAATGTTTTATAGTGTTTGAAGTATGAGTTTTGTCCCTTTTTTTTGTAAATTTATTCCTCAGTGATAGGTGATTTGTTCTTTCAAACAAATACTATAGATGTTACTATAGATGGAACTGTTTTCTTAATATTATTTTGGAGTGTTTATTGTCATTACTTTTATTTTTAAAGATTTATTTATTTGGCTGTGCCAGTTCTTACTTGAGGGATGCAGAATCTTCGATTTTCATTGAGGCATGCAGGATCTTTAGTTGAGGTATGGGAACTCTTAGTTGTGTCATGTGGGGTCTAGTTTCCTGACCAAGAGTCAAACCCAGGCCTCCTGCATTGGGACCATAGAATCTTAGCCACTGGATCACTAGGAAAGCCCTTCAGTACTTTTAAAATTATTGATATTTGGCTTTACAATGCAATATATGATCATTTTTGTAAATGCTCCCTATGTGAAAGGAAATATGCATTCTGAAATTATTGGGTACAGTGTTGTCTGTATGTCCATTATATCAAGTTTGTTAAATTTGTAGTTCAAATTTCCTGTAGTCTTAATGCTTTTTCTCTGCTTATTTTGTTAACTACTCAATGAAATATATTAAAATACCCAGCCATAATTTAGAATTTTTCTTTTTCTCCTTCTAACTTTGCAGTTTTTATGTATTTGTGACCATGTTGTTTGGTGTCAATATAACTGCACTACTTTGTTTTTGCTTAGTATTTGTATGGTCTATATCTGCCTTATATTTCAGATATTTTAAATTCTTAAATTTTAGATGGTTAGATCACTTCCTTGCTGAATTTTACCTAACATGTAAATAAGATATAGTAACCTTCTTTATCAACTGTTCAAAGAACACAGAAAGCAGAAACACTTCTGGTTTGATTTATGAAACTATCTTAATAATCTTGATACCCAAACTTGATGAAGAAAACACACAAAAAGAAAGATCACTAGCCAGTCTCTCTCATAAACAAATGTGCAAAAATCCTAAACAAAATATTAGCAATATGAATCCATCTTTTTTATTTTTGTATTACTAATAGCAGTTATGATATTACTAACATATTTGTGTTTAAATCTACTTCTACTCAATGCCTTTATTTGTACCTGTTCAACATTCTGTTTTCTTCCATGCTTGCTTTGCTTTAGGGTTTCTATTATTTTTCTTAATAGTTTGGACTTTTTAAAGACTATTTCAGAGATTACAATATAAGTCCTTAATTTATCTTACTCTAATTTTGTATTGGGCTTTTATCCTCATTCGAGACAGTGCAAAATTCTTGGATTATTTTAATTTTGTTAGTCCCCCTTCCCAACTTATTATTTTGTTTTACACACTATGCTCCTCTAGAATTACTCATACATTATCATTTCATTTCTTCATATTCTTTCTTGCAGTCCTAAATTGAAAGGGGCCATTGAATGCTAAGCAGGATTAAAATTTTTTCAACTTATTCCTAAAAACTACATGTAAAATTTTTTAATATAAATTTATTTATTTTAATTGGAGGTTAATTACTTTACAATATTGTATTGGTTTTGCCATACATCAACATGAATCCACCACAGGTATACACGTGTTCCCCATCCTAAACCCCCCTCTCTCCTCCCTCCCCATACCATCCCTCTGGGTCATCCCAGTGCACCAGCCTCAAGCATCCAGTATCATGCATCGAACCTGGACTGGCAATTCGTTTCATATATAATATTATACGTGTTTCAATGCCATTCTCCCAAATCATCCCACCCAAAATTTTATAACATTGGGAACAAAGAGGAATTTATAAGTAGGATTTAAAATAAGACTTATACATAAAGAATAAAAGTGTGAATACAGGAGGAAATAGTGGGATGCATGAAACAAAGTAGAGGAAAGGACTAAAATAATTTTTTCTTATGTCTAAGTAACTGTTTATTATATAAAATGTAATAGAATAGAACTCAAATGTAAGCTGATATGAACATTCTAGTTGAGGGCAGGAATCATAGGTTGAGAAAGCATAAGGAACAGTCTCATTGTTGTATATGACTGCTTTGTGTCTTACAGTGGATGGGAAAGTTGATCTAAAAAATGTGACACTGAGTATGAAAGACTTTACTGGTGAGTTTCTATGACACTGAAATCATAATGCTTTATAATAAATCATATTTTAGAGGCTTTTGTCTAGTAGTCTATTGTTCATATTAATTTTGACATTTACCCGATTATCATTAAAGATTTCTACCTGAAAAAATCCACTCAATCTCTGGTTACCTATGTATTAAAATGAAACCACAGACTTTGTTCTCATAACAAGTTCTATCTATGGTAGAGATACTATATAGGTCTGTCTTTGCCTGCATGTGAAGTTAAATTTTAGGTAAGCATGTGAAAAAATAAGGCAAAGCCTTGGAAAGTGCAAGATAATATATTTTTGTGTGTGTATGTGTGAACAGTTACATAAGTCCATATAATATCTCCTCTCATAATTATTTCTTTTGGCAATTCATTATCCAATCTGATAACTAGATTTCATTCTGCATATTATTCCCAACTTTAAGAGAGCCCTCACTATCTCAATATTATAACAGCAAATTTACTTTGACTTCTATTGACACACTGAATTTCCATATCCCATTTTGCCTCTGCTTTTTAACCACAGATTGGAAATGATGCCATATAAATTATTATAAATGTATCTTTAAAAATACATGCAACATAGGCTAAATCATGTTCTAGTGAATCTCTTTAAAACATTGAATAAAATTTCTAAAGTTTTCACCTATAAACACTCTGTCTTTTCAAAGGAGAAAAGATTAATGCCAGTGATCTGAAAAATGTTCTTGGAGACATCGGGATAGAAGTCAATGATAAGGAACGTCTGGAACTGCTAAAATTACTGCCAGTTGATGGTGAGCTGCATTTGGGTTACTGTGACCTCCAAAGCATTGAGTTTTATGGTTCTATTTATGATGTTTATACTTTGAAGTGTCACATGTTTGTATTTACCTGCCCCCACCCCACAGCTCTTGCTTTCTTATGAACAGTGTCTCTATTTCTCTGTGCCAACTCAAGGACAGAGATCAACTGTCAAAAGAATTCTCTCCCAAAAAATCAATGTTGAGGAGGTAAGATGTTAGTGATGATTTTGAAAAGGGGGAGGAAGGAGTGGAATTTACATTTTGTCTCTCAGTAAGCATCACAGAAGTCCTCAAAAGAAAGTTTCTTTCTTCCTTTAAGTACAAAAGCTCAACATCTTTCTGATGGCTTCTCAGCAAAGCATCTTCTCAGCAAAGTTCTATGTATCCCTGTAAGTAAATCTTATACCAGCTGCCAAGGAATTAGTGTTTCCTGTATTATTGTCAGTTCAGAAGTTAACAACACCTTCAAGCATGAGCTTTGTAGCATCCAGTACCAGCAGCTGCATCATGAAGAAGAGCCTGAAGAAACCTGAACAGGCTGCAGGTTACAGTCTTCCACTTCAAAGCAGCATCTCTACAGAGAGTGCAAAATACTTTGAGTACAAAGATGAGTCTGAGTTTGCAAGGCCTCCATGTTATTACATTACCTGGCTAAACAGCACATTAAAAAGCAGAGACATTACTTTGCCCACTAAGGTCCGTCTAGCCAAGGCTATGGTTTTTCCAGTGGTCATGTATGAATGTGAGTTGGACTATAAAGAAAGCTGAGTACCAAAGAATTGATGCTTTTGAACTGTGGTGTTGGAGAAGACTCTTGAGAGTCCCTTGGACTTCAAGGAGATCCAACCAGTCCATCCTAAAGGAAATCAGTCCTGGGTGATCATTGGAAGGACTGATGTTGAGGCTGAAACTGCAGTACTCTGGCCACCTGAAGTGAAGAGCTGACTCATTTGAAAAGACCCTGATGCCGGGAAAGATTGGGGGCAGGAGGAGAAGGGGACGACAGAGGATGAGATGGTTAGATGGCATCATTGACTCAATGGACATGGGTTTAAGTGAACTCCAGGAGTTGGTGATGGACAGGGAGGCCTGGTGTGCTATGGTTCATGGGGTCGCAAAGAGTCAGACACGACTGAGTGACTGAACTGAACAACACTACCCAGTTATGATGAAGGCAAGAGAATCAAGCATGAAATTACTATCCCTTCAGTTTCTGGAAGAGATGAGTATTTTGTGGGTTAGGATGACTTTGATAATGCTGACCAACTTAGTTTAGGCAACAACAGGATTTTCATGTGAACTTTTTATGACATTCTTCTTTAAAACTAGATTGGCCCATGGTGGATTCATGTCAATGTATGGCAAAACCAACACAGTATTGTAAAGTAAAAAATATATATATATATAAAATAAAATAAAAATAAAGCACAGGGATGATCCAGAGAGATGATATGGGGTGGGAGGTGGGAGGGGAGTTCAGGATTGGGAACTCATGTACACCCATGGCAGATTCATGTCAATGTATGGCAAAACCAATACAGTATTGTAAAATAAAGTAAAAATTAAAATAAATAAATAAATAAAATACAAAAGTAAAACAAAAAACTAGATTGGGTATTTCCTGTCTGCTTTCCTGGCCACTTCAACTGCAGGAAAGTATGAGGCCATTTCAGGATTTTGCTTCTCTCTAATCAAGCAGATCCTTGTTGTCAGGTTTTCCACCTATTTTCCTGGATATTTTGATGGTCAGAACTGTCTGGTGCGTGTTTCTGGTTTTAGATTTTCTCCTGTTTCTCAGAGGATTTGTTAATTATGCAAAAGTTTGGAAGATATAAAAACTCAAATTTCTGCAGGACAGAGTTCTCTTTATTTAGTGAAGACATTTTCTGGCAGAGGCCTTCCTGCATTTATGATTCCTCTCTCAAGAAACAAGAGAACATCTGCAGGAAGTGAATCGAGATGCAGAACACAGAGGAATAACCACCTGCTTTTAGAGAAGAAAGTGCTATTGAAAAAGAGAAAATAGGATGAAGCAAATTCCTGCTGTTACTCATTAGGCCACTGACAAGTCAAACTTGAATTGCAAGAAGTAAAGAAAACAGAATGGAAATGTGATAGAAACAAGGAATGAAAAGAATTTATAATAGAATAGGAAAAGATGGTGAGTTTTAGCTCTGTAGCATATAAACTGGTAGTTTCTGTGGATGTGAAAGAGTAAGTAGATCTATTAATAATAGCAGAATTTATTATGATGAGCCAAGTTCTATCCTCACCACATACAATGATGACACCTTATCCCAATTTTACAGTGGAGAAAACTGAGGCATAGAAAGGGTAAGTAATTTGCCTAAGGTCACAAAGTTAGTCAGTAGCAGAGCAAGAATTTGAACCCAGACTCTTTTTTACACCAGACTACCACTCTATACCATAATGCCAACTTTTTTCATTGCTTAACTTCATCATAATTTGAAGGTAAAATTGGATAGATTTATAAAGTCAGTCACAAAGAGGAAAGTCTGATCCTTAAGTTCTATCTGTGAGTCATTCTCTGTCCTTGACTATGCCTTTTCTTACAGGTGATAAGAAAGTTTTTCAGAATAGACTGCTAGCAGCTTTGAAGTCTTTTAAAGGTGGGTAATTAATGTAATGAGAAAGTACACAAGACTGAGATTCTCAATCTTTATATTTACTTTTTCCTAGTCGTTAGATCATGATTCCTCTGCCACCCCTTTTAAATGTTGATGCTATAGTTTTGTTTTGTTTTTTGAGTGTATGCTGTGTAGACTTGATCCCAAGGTCAGATTCAAAGGAACCAGTCCTAAGTATCTCCACAGTTCTCTTTTTGTGTACTTGAGTAGGTCAAGTTGGAGTTTTAGTTTTCGTAGTGCTGAAAATAACCATCACAATGCACAGCTATGAACTGTTAGTTTTCCTTTCCTTTTTCAGTATAAAAGGTGTCATTCCCAGTAAATATAAAAGTTAAAGAAAAAATCATCACTCATATTGCTACTGCTGAATCATTACCACTCTTTATATTTTGAAGCCCTTAATGTTAAAATAGCAAAAATTTCATACAGTCAGAATTGCTCTAAAATCTCATTGGAAGACTCCATAAAAGAAACCAACATTCTAGTCTTGATAAGTCTGGTATAGTCACTTTTTCTTCCAATGATATGGAATAGATTGTTATTCCTACAGTTAAGCAATTAGCTGAAGTAGCTGGCTTGCCTAAGAGCCATAATATACAAAAATATATCTCATACTAGAATTTCATTGAGTCAAGATGCTCACAGTATGATAGGCTTAGTGGAATTTAGTCCATCTGATAGAACAGTCAGTTGATGTTCATCTGTTTTCTCTACTTAAGGGCTTGTGGCTCCTGGAATGTCAGGGAGAATCACATGAATTATTTCATTGTTCATTTATACTGGGCATGTGATTTTAATTCATATAAGTTAAATGATTGTTTGATATAATTATACCCTATTAAAAAAGCATTTTTTTCCTGTGGTACCCATTTTTTGTAACACTATAGCTATGTAACTTTCTGTGAATGAAAATACAATGGTTTACTTCACAATATCTCTTATCTTTAGATATTTAAATTCAGGGTACTTTTTAATTTTTCCACTTATTGTAACTAAGATTATAATAAACATTTACCCGCCCCCTTTGATATGAGCTTTTTCTGTATTTCTAAAAGTGAAATTAGTGGGATAAGAGTTATGAACATTTTAAAGAATTGTGAGGGTTATTGCCAAACCACTTTCCAATAAGCTAATTCCAGTTAACACTCTTACCAGCAGCCAGACGTATTGAGAGCTGAGAGCTGGTTTAACTCATCAGGACAAGAAATGTTTTTCTTATTGTATCTTTACTGAGTTTTTTGCACATTTATATCTTTTTCCTAAGGTGGAAAAGTTGATCTCAATAATCTGAATCCAGTTCTGGGGCGCATGGGGATCAAGCTCAGAAATAAGGAACTTAAAAGTGTAGTGGAAAAGCAACCTATTGATGGTAAGCATTGACTTTCTAAAACTAGACTGATTTGAGGAGTTAAAGACACTTTTAAGAATCATGAAGAACTTGTCTTAAACTATGAAGAAATCCTGTCTTTTGTCATTTTTATTCATCTGAAATTGTCATCCTGCTCAACTATCAATAGTTTTGAGGGGATATTCACAATGGTTTTATCAGCTCAGAGAATGGCTGGGAGAAACAAACTTGGGAGCAGGGATTAGTGAATGAATGAATGAATGAATAACAGAGAGAGCCAGAAATGACTGAGAGAAAGATATCCATAATGGGGAGTAGTGGGACATCCTTAATATTTCTTCAAGTATCTAACAACCACAAGTGATCACCATTTAGAGATAGATAAATAAGTGGAAAACATTAAAGGAAAGCTGATTGAGAATAGATGGAAGATTCAAAGCCCCTACCTCAGTATCAGTGCCAGATGTAAGGTTCACCAAAAAAACAAACAAACAAAAAACTCTGACTCTTTATAAATGGCATTTTTACCATGCTTGTAAGAAAGCATCTGAAGACCTAAGAACTGAATAATACTTTTGTCATGGTCAGACACTGTGTTAGAAGGACATGGGACAAACACTGTTGTTTTTCTTACTCATAATGAATCAATCATTCAACAGGAAATATAAATTTAAGGTGAACACAAATAATTTAGTAGAATATATAGACTTTCACTGCAATCTAGGTCACAATTTTTCTATGTTCTGTGTCATTGTCTGAATTTTTTATGCTTTGTATTACAGCTGATGGAAATGTTCCTCTGAAAAAAGTGATGAGTGATATCAAGGCAGTTACAGGCAAGTTAAAAGTTATAAGATTAAAATCCTAACTCCCCTGTTCCATCACACTGCCTTCCCACTTTTTGAGACAGGTATATCCTAAATTTTATGTTGCTTATTCTTCTTTTGAAAAATCATAGCTTTATTACCTAGGTGATAATGCAACAGACATAGTGTTTTCATTTTGCTTCATTCGACACTATAAAAATGCTATCATAAATGCACAGTATTCCCTAATCCTAACCCTAATAACATTCTAACCCTAAAACAAGTTCTATATTTCATTTTTTATTTATGATTTTATAGTTTATTATTGTAGTTTATTTCTTTTCATTGTTATATAAATGTCCTATTTGCAAATATGCCAAATTTTTATTTATCCAGTCTCCTGTATATGAATATTTATATTGTTAGGCAGGAAAATGAAATTAAAAGGGATCTCAATTGGAAAGGATGAGGTGATGAGGTGATCTTATTAATATATATTAATATATATTTTAAAAAATATATATATATATAAAACCATGAAGACTCCACCAAAAACTGTCAGAACTAATAAATTCAGTAAAGTTGCAGAATACAAAATCAACCTATAAAAATCAGTTGCGTTTGGAGTTTGGTATCACCAAATGATAAAGTAGGGGACCACACTCTCCATCCCTCCACGAAGATCAACAGTTAATTAGATATCCACCAACAGAGCTGTTCTAGGAGAGCTCAGGAGTCCACTTAAGAAACTAAAGCAACCAGTGGAGTTTAAACCTGAGAATAACTATATTAAAGGGGTAAGAACAACTTGATTTTGCCTGTATCAGCATATCCCCTTGGTGGCACTGTCAGCACATAGAGGGAACTCCCCAGATAGAAAGAGTTCTCCTAGCAGGAAGAGAAGAATAGGGTAGATGACTAGCTTCTCCATCCTTTCAGGGAACTTCACAAAGGACCTGCTTTGAGGATTTCCCTGGCAGTTCCAGCAGTTAAGACTTCAGGCTTCCACTGCATGTTTCATCCCTGTCAGGAACTAAGATCCCACATGCCACATGGTTCGGCTGCAAAAACAAATGAACAAAAATTACAGGACTTGCTTTGTTTTCATTCCACCCAGAGACCCAGAGAGGTGCAAAGCTGAGATATACAGAGACAGCTAGGAATAAAGAAGAGTAGGGCTTACCTCTAATAGCAACACAACAGATCAGCTTCAGTCCAGTGCAGAGGACTCCTATTTCCAAACACAGTCACATTACAAGGTACTAAGAGCATCAACATATAAATACTAAATGGACACAATTTGGTTCATAAAATGAAATATTATTTAGCTTCAAAAAGACATGAGGACTTCTGTGGTGGTCCAGTGGTTAAGAATCCACCTGCCAATGCAGGGGATACATATTCGGTCCCTGGTCCAGGAAGATTCCCACATACCACAGAGCGACTAAGCCTGTGCACCACACTATTGAGCCCACATGCCTGGAGCCCATGCTCTTCAACAGAAGAGGCCACTACAATGGGAAGCCCATGCACCACAACTAAAGGATAACCAATTTTCACGGCAACTAGAGAAAGCCCGCCCACAGCAACGAAGACCTAGAGCAGCCAAAAAAAAAAATTGTTTTAACTTAAAAAGATGAACACATCTGTTGTATCTATCTCTTCTTAAAAAGAAATTAAGTACTGATATTGTGGATTAACCTCAAAAACATTATGCTAAGGAGTATAATCCAGACATAAAAGGTCACATATTATATGATTCCATTAATAGGAAGAGGACTGGCCACCTCATGCGAAGAGTTGACTCATTGGAAAAGACTTTGATGCTGGGAGGGATTGGGGGCAGGAGAAGAAGGAGACTACTGAGGATGAGATGGCTGGATGGCATCACTGACTCAATGGACGCGAGTCTGAGTGAACTCCGGGTGTTGGTGATGGACAGGGAGGCCTGGTGTGCTGCAATTCATGGGGTCACAAAGAGTTGGACACGACTGCGCGACTGAACTGAACTGAACTGAATAGATCCATAGGGTCAGAAAGTAGGCTCATGATTGTTAGGAACTGAAAGGAGGGTAAAATGGCTGATGATTATTGAACATGGGGTTTCCTTTCCAGGCAATAAAGATATCTGAAACTAGAGAGAGTTGATCCACAACATTGTGAATGTATTAACTGCCACTGAATTGCACACTTTAAAATAGTTAATTTTACATTATGAGAATTTCATCTCAATTAAAAAAAATCAACCAGCCACAAAAGTGGTATACAAAGATAGGAAGATGCAGTGGAAACAATCTAGTCTGGTAGGATAAAGTACTTAAAATGACATTATTTGAAATGTGAGCCTGAAGTGATAGTAAAAGGTAGACTTACTTTTAATTGGTGGTATTATTATTTCTAAGATCTCTATAAATAATATACCCCCTATGACCTGCTCCCAGGGTGGACCTCTCCTACAGCCCTTATCCTCCCAATATGTCAGTGAAAATAATATGTGTATGATTTCATTTATAAGATTTGAAAAGAAACAGAGCTAAATGACAGTGATTAAGCATGCCAACTAGATGATAAATGCATAAAGATAAGCAAGAAATCATTGTCCAACTCTGTCCAACTCTCCTATATGGGAGAATAATCTGAAAAAGAGTGGATATATATATAACTGATTCACTTTGCCATGCAACAGAAAGTAATAAAACACTGCATATCAACTATACTCCAATAAAAAATTTTAAAGTAAGTAAATAGCTCCAAAAAAATGTTTTTGTATTATAGTTAGTATAGCATAATGCAGTCATTCCCATTAACTTCAAAGACATTGGAATATCTAGAAAAATACTAAATTATATTTAGTAGCCTCCATTTAAGAAAGTATGGGACTATGTGCTACATAATAGTACTTAAGACCAATCTACATCAAACCAAGTTTGGGGAAAATGATGAAAGGTGAATAGTTTTAACCCAATTCTGGAACTTTCGTGTTTCCTTCCAAATTGATTTCTAGGTTTAGGTATAATAACTGAAACCCAAACCATCATTTTATTTTTACACAAAAGTTCCTTTGAGTTCATTTTCAGAGACCATCCTAAAAATCTCTCATATACTATACGATTAAAGAAAATGTTTCTCTAAATAGAATTGCCTTTAAAATGTTCTTGATTCATGTAAATAAAGTCATCAGTGCTTTGATATTAAACAAAAGAAAAATGAAATCATTGTCCAAAAACTAAGGGTATAATTACCACTTAAGGAATACTGTGAATAGGATTTGAGAAAGATAGCCTTCAGGAGTGGGAAACGTTCTTCTATTTCTTTACCTAGGTGGTAGTTACAAGAGTGTTGTTACAAGTGCAGTTCAGTTCAGTTCAGTTGCTCAGTCTTGTCCGACTCTTTGCGACCCATGAACCACAGCACACCAGGCTTCCCTGTCCATCACCAACTCCCGGAGTCCACCTAAACCCATGTCCATTGAGCCGGTGAGGCCATCCAACCATCTCATCCTCTGTTGTCCCCTTCTCCTCCTGCCCCCAATCTTTCCCGGCATCAGGGTCTTTTCCAATGAGTCAGCTCTTTGCATCAGGTGGCCAAAGTATTGGAGTTTCAGCCTCAACATCAGTCCTTCCAATGAACACCCAGGACTGATCTCCTTTAGGATGGACTGGTTGGATCTCCTTGCAGTCCAAGGGACTCTCAAGAGTCTTCTCCAACACCACAGTTCAAAAGCATCAATTCTTTGGCACTCAGCTTTCTTTATAGTCCAACTCTCATATCTATACATGACCACTGGAAAAACCATAGCCTTGACTAGACGGACCTTAATGGGCAAAGTAATGTCTCTGCTTTTTAATATGCTGTCTAGGTTGGTCATAACTTTCCTTCCAAGGAGTAAGCATCTTTTAATTTCATGGCTACAATCACCATCTGCAGTGATTTTGGAGCCCAGAAAAATAAAGTCTGACACTGTTTCCACTGTTTCCCCATCTGTTTCCCATGAAGTGATGGGACCAGATGCCATGATCTTTGTTTTCTGAATGTTGAGCTTTAAGCCAACCTTTTCACTCTCCTCTTTCACTTTCATCAAGAGGCTCTTTAGTTCTTCTTCACTTTCTGCCATAAGGGTGGTGTCATCTGCATATCTGAGGTTATTGATATTTCTCCCGGCAGTCTTCATTCCAGCTTGTGCTTCTTCCAGCCCAGTGTTTCTCATGATGTTCTCTGCATATAAGTTAAATAAGCAGGGTGACAATATACAGCCTTGATGTACTCCTTTTCCTACTTGGAACCAGTTTGTTGTTCCATGTCCAGTTCTAACTGTTGCTTCCTGACCTGCATACAGGTTTCTCAAGAGGCAGGTCAGGTGGTCTGATATTCCCATCTCTTTCTGAATTTTCCACAGTTTATTGTTATTATGAAGAGTTTGTGTCTAATTGTCCAAAGTCAGTCTGTATTATCGGTATTAATTTTTTTCATTTCTTAGTAGCAATTCCTATATCTTCTAAAATATTTTCTAATAATAATATACTTCAGATCTTCACCATTGAAAAGTAAAAAATCAATATCAGGGATAAACAAACTACTGCTCATAGACCAAATCTAGCCCTCTCTTTATAAAGAATGTTTTGCTAGAACAGTCACAGTCTTCTTGTATCTATTATCAATGGCTATTTTAGTGCTGCCGCTGCTAAGTCGCTTCAGTCGTGTCCGACCCCATAGACGGCAGCTTACAACAGCAGAATTGAGTAGCTTATATAGTCTCTGTTGCAGCTACTCAATTCTGCTGTTGTAGAAAATCCCATGGACGGAGGAGCCTGGTGGGCTGCAGTCCATGGGGTCGCTAGGAGTCGGACACGACTGAGCGACTTCACTTTCCCTTTTCACTTTCATGCATTGGAGAAGGAAATGGTGACCCACTCCAGTGTTCTTGCCTGGAGAATCCCAGGGATGGCGGAGCCTGGTGGGCTGCTGTCTATGGGGTTGCACAGAGTCAGACACGACTGAAGCAACTTAGCAGCAGCAGCAGCGCTAAGTAGCCATTGTGTGAAATGATAAAAATTAGGATAATGGTCAAACCCCTCCTCAATTTTGGGAAAAGCAGAGCAAAATTAGGTTAACTTTCCATTCTAGTTTACAAAGCAACTATCTAAATCTTCAGTTTACTGAGAACTGTGGTTTCTTATTCTCAGTGTTATGAAAGCAAGTCTTTCCTTAGGGGTATAAGTTCTAATTCTCTGCCCACTCTTGACTCCACTAGGCAGATTTTATTGTGCCTTTTTCTTTTACCTAGCAGCTGGGGATAATGATTTATGAACATGAACAATTTTGTTTCATATCTTTAAGTAGTTAGATAGTTATTAATATTGTCAACTGTACTCACCATTTCTTTTTTTGAAGGAGAAAAAATTAATGTAGAAGATCTGAAAAATATTCTGGAAGGCTTTGGGATACAATTCACACCTAAAGAATACTCGGAACTGGTAAAAAATCTGCCAGTTGATGGTAAGCATTTCAAACAATATTAGAACTTTTGAGAAAGGTTAGTCTTAGGTGTTTAAAATAACCTAAATAAGAAAAAACTATACCTACTAGATATCCTAATTTAAAAAACCACAGCAAAAAGAATGTAAAAAATTTTAGTGTGACTTTGTCCTTCCTTTGGAAAATGTAATTCTTTCTTTGGGAAACCAACTCTATTTTCTTGAATCCTGCCATTGGATACAAAAATTCCTTTTATTATATTTGGTTCCACCCTCAGAACTAAAAGTTAAACAGAGAGATGTAAGGAAGAAAGTGAGGATGGGAGAGATAGAAGAGTAGGAGAATGAAGAAAAAAGTAAAAGAAAAGTGAAGGAAAGACATATTGATGTTCCAGTTAAGGTGTTTGCTGCTAATTATTGGTTATACAGCCAGACACAGCACTCAGAGTTTTCTTTGTCCATAGTTTCAAAATCACTGGAGGGCAAAAATCAAAGTTATTTCTAAGACAAATCATTTTAAAGCATTTTTGTGAAATTATACTTTTGTATTGTCTCTCTTCAATTTCTATATCCCTTTATCTGTGATGTCGATTGTGCCTTTTCTTACAGATGATGGGAATATATATGAAAATAGATTGCTAGATGGCGTGAAATCTTTCAATGGTAAGAAGCATGAGAAGAAAGATAAATAAGATTCTTCTGCCTTACTTTTGCATTAATATTATTGTCTAATTATTCTCTTGTGGATCTTACCACCTCTCACATAAACTGATTATTATATTTTTTAAGTATACTTTCAGCTTTATTAAATATTGCCAAATATTTTTGTACAAATTATAATTCCACCAATGAGAAACTGATTATTTTTTATTTGTTTTGAATGTATGTGTTTTTTTCAAATAGTCTTTCCTGCTTAGTAAACTTTGGCTTTTATTAAATTTATTTGCAAAGTGAATCTAAAGTTGGGTCTATATAGAAAATGTGAAGTAAAGAATTGGCAGTAGTTCTGGGCATTCCATCATTGTAACTCACTGGAGAATGAATTTGTACCTTGTTAAGATTGTCCTCAAGACCATGCAGAAATTACAAGTCTAATTCTATTTTGTTCACATTGTACACTTGAACATTTTGGACCAATGATATTTTTGCAGATAGTCCTAGTTGTATGGAAATTGACTGAAATTTTCTCTATTGAAGAAGTCATTAAATTTCCCTTGTGTTCCCAAATGTTTCCTTAGGTGGGAAAGTTGATGTCAGTAATCTGGAAAAGGTTTTGAGAAACATGAAAATCAAATTCCCAGATAACAAGCTCAAGGATTTGTCACAAAACCTACCAGTTGATGGTGAGCATCACAGATGATATTAGACCTTTTAAAGAAATTTAGACTTGTAAGCTTATGTTTGAAAACTTCTGGCATTAAATCTGTTTTGGTGATAATATCACTTTTTAAATCTTTGAAAAGAGCCCAGTCCTAACATAAGAGACTATTTTGACTTCGTGTGTTTTCAGTGATCTCAGTATGCATGATGGTACATGTGCTACAGTGAGTTACAGGAGTTTAACCCTTTACTTGAAAGAAGCTGAAGAAGGGCTTATTACCCACAGAGAAGAGGTTGCTAATTTCAGATTAAGTATATGATTTAAATTTATTTTAAAAATCATGTCACCCAGCTATACATTCCTGTTGGAGGGGGTAATTGAGAGAACATGACTGCCAGTTGACCTGCAAACTGGACTCAAAGCAATTGGAGGATCCTCACCACCTCCCTTGTGCTTAGAACATCTACCGTGTCCACTGTTCCCACAATGAGAGTTGTGTTCAAGGAAAGAGCCTTGAGAGAGCAATGTGTTGTTGAATCCCATCTGGACAGTATAATGACTAAACCCAGTTAAAGTCTCTGTATAAACTTCTAAGATTCTAGAGGGCAGTGCAGAGATCTGCTTGTCTTGTGGTCACCAAAGGCAAGCCTCATATGTAAGTTTCCTTGCTTAGAAACCTTTCAGCCACCCATCTGGAGTGGTCTGCTCTTGCTTTGGTCTCCCCCTGCCCTCAGTGTACAGGTGGCTGGTTTCAGATTTTAGCTGGGAAGCTCCTTAGGTTTCAAATCAACAATTCCTTTATACACTTGCAAATTACCAGTTTCCTTATCCCTTCCCCTGTGTTTTGGCACGCGCTCACATTATTCATCCCTGACCTTATCTCTGTCTACATTAAGAACCTTAAACAGCAATATTTTATCTTCCTTTATTTACTTACTTGTCGCTGTGCTGGGTCTTTGTTGCTGTACGCAGACTTTCTCTAGTTGCTGTGAGCAGGAGCTTCTCTGTTACGGTGCGCAGGCTTCTCATTGCAGTGGCTACTCTTTTTGAGCACCACAGGCTCTCTAGAGCACCGGCTCAGTAGTTGTGGCTTGCGGGCTCAGTTCCCCATGGCCTGTGGGATCTTCCCAGACCAGGGATCAAACTCATGTCCCCTGCATTGGGAGGTGGATTCTTTATCACTGGACCACCAGAGAAGTACTCTTTTTATTATTTATTTATTTTAATGGAGAATAATTCTTCACAACATTCTGTTGGTTTCTGCTGTACAACAGCGTGAATCAAGCATGTGTGTGCTTAGTAGCTTAATTGCGTCTGACTCTTTGTGACCCCATGGACTGTAGCCCACCAGCTCCTCTGTCCATGGGGATTCTCTAGGCAAGAATACTGGAGTGGGTTGCCATGCCTTCTTCCAGGGGATCTTCCCAACCCAGGGATCGAACCCAGGTCTTCCACATTGTAGGTGGATTCTTTACTGTCTGAGCCACCAGGGAAGCCCAAGAATTTTGTAGTGGATAGCCTTCCCGTCTCCAAGGGATCTTCCCAGCCCAGGAATCAAACCAGAGTCTCCTGCATTGCAGGCAGATTCTTTACCAGCTGAGCTACCAGGGAAGCCCCAATCAAGCATAAGTATACATATATCTTCTCCCTCTTGAGCCTCCCTCCCTTCCACTTCAGTTTATTAACATTCATATAATGCCCCATTTTAATCCTGTTGCCTAACATTTACTGTGCCTACCTTCCCAGAGTCCAGAACTTCTTGTATCCATGTCTCTAGAGAATAAATTTCTGGTTTTTAGGGAATGGTCAGAGGGGCGAGAGGAGAAGTGATGGTGGAGTGGAATTTGGACAAAATGGGAATAAAAGAAAGGGCAATAACTAGCAGAGGAGGGGAATGTTGTTAATTTGCCTGTGTGTACTAACTTGCTAGCAGTCCCCTTGATGTTCATTCCTACACCTTACCCGATACTCTGTATCTTGAAACTTTTTAGGATTCTTCTTTGTGAATTATGCTGCTTTTCATTAGTGTCCCCTTATAGGCTTTTTTAAAAATAAGTTTATTTAATTGGAGGTTAATTACTTTACAATATTGTATTGGTTTTGCCATACATCAACATATGGAATTTAGAAAGATGGTAACGATAACCCTCATAGGCTTTTAAGTTCCCTGGTGGCTCAGGCGGTAAAGAGTCTGTCTACAATGCAGTAGACCTGGGTTTGATCTCTGGGTTGGGAAGACCCCTGAAGAAGGAATGGCAATCCACTCCAGGACTATTGCCTGGAAAATCCCATGGACAGAGGAGCCTGGTAGGCTACAGTCTATGGGGTCGCAAAGAGTCGGACACGACTAAGCGACTTCACTTTCACTTTCTTTCTTCCTCAGCTCTGCTGAATTAGTTACCA
This sequence comes from Capricornis sumatraensis, assembly GCF_032405125.1. Classification (NCBI taxonomy): domain Eukaryota; kingdom Metazoa; phylum Chordata; class Mammalia; order Artiodactyla; family Bovidae; genus Capricornis; species Capricornis sumatraensis. The sequence continues at coordinate 96,718,157 of NC_091076.1, forward strand.
CTCTCCTACTTGCTTTCTAATTTTCAAATGTTTGTGAAGTCTCTTGTTCATGAAGATTTCGTCTCCCATAAACGTCTTTCGAGTACATTTATTATTACTTTCCTATCATTTTAGTGAAGTTCAAGGAGAGGAGGAAATAAATACCTGTGGGTAGTAAAAGCATTTTGAAAAGCTACCCTAGTTAATTTAATTGATCAAATTTAAATAAGTGAATGCAGGCTGAGATTACCATTCAAAAATTGAAAGGTGTAAAGCTTTTTAATCCTCAGGCTAGAGACACCCTCATTATGTACATAAAGAGCAAAGATAAGCATTTGTAAACCCAGATAGTATTCTACTTTCTTCAATGAGTCACATTATCTTTCTATACATAATTAGTTGTTATACCTTTGGTGTTGAATCTGTGAAACCAGAACACATTTTCCTTGCTCTCTCTGATAGGAAAGCTAAAAGAAAGATCAAAAGCTTTTTCTCACCTAAACTTATTGAAATCAGTAATAAATGAAGGCTCTGTGAGGACAGGAAACATTTCTATTCTGCTCACCGTTGTGTGTGTGTGTGTGTGTGTGTGTGTGTGTGTGTACTCAGTCGTGTCTCATTCTTTGCAACCCCATGGGCTATTGTATCCCTCAATGAGTGCAGATCTTTGACACCTATAAATACTTGTTGAGTGATGAGAAATAGAATTAACTAGACAATATGTTAATTTAGCAACTACTCAAGACTCTCAGCAAGAATTTTCAGTTGTATTAATCAATAGGTGTTAGCTGATTGTTATCATCAACAGGGAAATTTAATGTAAAATTACACTGTCCTATATGTAGCAAGAGACCCCAAAGCATAAATCTGATAACTAAATGTATGGGGAGAATGTACTGGAAACTACCCCAAAGGAAGAATAAGATTCCATAATAATAAATAGCATACTGTTTTTTTGGTAAGAAAATACCAATAATGTGCATAGTTTCTAGATTTTTTTTTCTTGGCCTACAAATGTACTACATCTGCAGTTCTGGGAAATTATGCTGATTGAAGAGATAATTCTCATTATGTTCCATTCTACTGTTTAATTTTAAAGTGTTTAATATTACTATGGGCAACCCTAACTTGTCTGGATGTGATACAGAATAAATAGACATATTTTTTAATTTAAAGACTCTCAATTCTTTGATTATATAGTGAACATTACTACTACAAAAAATGCAGTAGATTAAGCTAACTTGGGGGTGATAGTATAGGATAGTGTTAAGTGGGGAAATAGGTAGACTTAAAGTTCCAAACTGAAAGTTTTTACTCTTGTTGCTGGAATCTGATATAGTAGATTGTGTGAAGCCACAAGAACAAACCTGAGGAGGGAAATTTTCATATGCATGCACGCAGAGACTGAGATAAGAGGGAGAAGAGAATAAATAATGAAATTAATGCTTAAATATTTTAATGATCTTTTTAAATCAGTCTACAATTGTGTCTGTCTAAATTGTGGCTTATTTTTTAGTGTTTGGCAAGACTGATCTGCATAAACTGCTAAAAGAAATAAAGAAAATAACAGGTGAGCAATACATTTTGTGAAAAGATATAAAACTAAAATGCAAATACTCCATGTTTACATACAGATGTAAAGCTGTTTTCTTATTTTGTCATTGATTTTTAACTTCTGTTTTTGTAACAAAGTTGACTCTAATGACATGAAGATTATATTGGATTATTCATGTTTTAGCAAAACATATCACTATTTCTCTATAACAAATTCTATATTCTCTGAAACTTTTTTATTTTGTGATTTATTTCAGTGGCCAACTCACCTATTCATTCATTCAAAATACTTATCTCACATCTACTGTAACCAGTAAATGTTAAAGTAAAATTTTGATAGTAATACAAATAATGTGGTTAATGAAGATAATTCATCTTATAATTCAGACAAAGTTAGAGAAACACAAATTCTACCTGATGGTTAATACAATTTAGATTAGGTAACTGCCTGTACATAACTTAGATCACTTTGCCTCCTGTATATCCCTTTACCATGAGTTGGGTTAACTTCTTTGAGGTCCTTAAGAGCATTAGAAGTAAGTATTTTGTTTAGAATTAAAGAAATAACTTCCAAAAACTGTAGAAAACCCTGTATAAGCTTTAGACACTTCATCATTTGGAGTCAGTAAACAATTCTCACCTGTAACCATTCCCATCTTTTAAAGGAGAAAAAGTTGAAGCCAAGGACATACACAAAACACTAAAAAACCTGGGAATAGAGCTCACAAATAGGGAAATCTGGGAGCTGTTGAAAATGTTGCCATTTGCTGGTAGGTATTTGATGTATCTGTGTATGTATCTCTGTGCTTTTGTATAAACTTCATTGTGAGAACTTCATAAAAATGGGCCATTCTAGTTTTGTATAAAAATCTAAAACACAAAAATGCCAATCTTTCTTTAGCTGTAAAGAAATTAGGCCTTTAACATTTAGGTTTCTCATTTTGAAAAGCTATAGCATCAAACCTGAGTCCTGCCATTAAGTGAAATAAATCAGAAAAAGAAAGACAAATACCATATGACATCACTAATACGTGGAATCTGAAATATAACACAAATGAATGTATCTATGAAACAGAAACAGACTCATAGACATAGAGAGCAAACTGTGGTTGCCAAGGGTGAGGTGACAAAGGGGAAAGGATGGATTGGGAGTTTGGGATTAGCAGAGGCAAACTATTACATACAGAATGGATAAGCAACAAGGTCCTACAGTGCAGCACAGGGAAGTATATTCAATATCCTGTAATAATTGATAATGGAGAAGAATATGAAAAAGTATATATATATGTACAATTGAATCACTTTGCTCTACAGCAGAAATTAGCACAACATTTTAAATCAACTATACTTCAATAAATTAAAATTTTTAAAAAATATTACTCAGAAATGAATGATGCGTTAGTAGGGCAATGTGAAAGAAAAGTCTAAATTAGCGAAAAGGTGGTGCTTATGGTAAAGAACCCATCTGCCAGTGCAGGAGACTCAGGAGGCATGGGTTGGATTCCTGGGTCAGAAAGATCCCCTGGAGGAGGGCATAGCAACCCACTCCAGTATTCTTGCCTGGAGAATCCCATGGACGGAGGAGCCTAGCAGGCTACAGTCCATAGGGTCGCAAAGAGTCAGACATAACCGAAGTGACTTAGTATACACAGAGAAAGAAAAAGGAGAACTCAGAGTGGGGAAAGAGGTAACATCTGTTTCAGTGAAGAACGTGGATGTAGAAAATGTAGGAATATAACTTAAGACAAATTTTTAAAGTATGTAATTATGAAATTATGTTCTTACTACCTTTTTTTTTCACTGTCCATGTAACTCTATTTTACCTTAAATATGTTTTATTTTACAGATGATAAAAAGGTAGAGAAAAATGATTTGCTCAATCACATCAAGGCTTTTCCTGGTAAGTGAAAATCATAATAAGAGGGAAAGTAAAACTAAGACTTGCAGATTTTACCTTAATTTTCAAAAGGCTTATCATTCCACAATAATTAAATCATTGATATTATTATCCCATTAACCTATAGGTCTCCTTTAGATGCAATTACATCTAATGTGATCATTTATAGTTCTCTGACACAATAAGTTTCATATATACATGTGCAACTTATAATACATAAAAATAGCATTTGGAATTAATATATAAATAAAATTGTACATGATTTACATAATATATAATTAAGTTCCTTCTAAATACATCTCTCTTGAAAACTATAGAAAGGGCCCCTGAAATGAACCACAAATATATTCTTGACTTCCACAGTAAGTCTTTATTGTGGAAAGTGTTGAAGACATTTCACATGTAACCATAAACAGTTTTCTTTTTTTTTTTTTTTGGTCATTATGCAATGGATTTGTTTCATCTAGTTGGAATTGGTGCAGGAATATAACCAGCATTTTTAAAAAATACCAGTTCCTATTTTTTATCACTTCATTCTTTCTTAAGGTGGGAAGTTTCATGTCTGTAAACTGGAAACCATCCTGGAAAACTTGGGTTATGACCTGGAGAATGAGGAAGTTGAGGACCTGAGGAACCACCTGCCAGCTGATGGTGAGCATGTAGTCATGGCTTTAGGGAAACTGAGCTCCTCTAATAAAACTTGCAGATGTGTTCATCTGGGGAATTTTATTATCTCAGATTATTAATGTTTAAATCAAAGATCAGTAACCTGTTAAACAGTGATTCCCACCTGAAGGGCTAAATTTTGATGCCAGTGAGAAAATTAACAGACCTAAGGAGCAGGTAGAGAAATGAAACGGAGGAGCACTTTAAAGAAAAAAAGCCAAAGAAGAAATGTAAAAACCAGTCAGGAAAAAAAAAAAATGTAAAAGTCTCTTAAATCACCATAAAGTTGCAAGAGAATTCCAGAAAATCGTCTACTTCTGCCTCATTAGGGCTTCCCTGGTGGCACAGATGGTAAATAATCTGCCTGCCATGTGGGAGAGCCAGGTTTGATCCCTGGGTTGGGAAGATCCTCTGGAGAATGAAACAGCAACCCATTCCAGTATTCTTGTCTGGAAAATCCCATGGGGTAGCAAAGAGTCGGACACAACTGAGTGACTGACACTTTCACTTTTTACTTTCTATTTCATTGACTACACTAAAGCCTTTGACTGTGTGTATCACAACAAACTGTGGAAAATTCTTAAAGAGATAGGAATACCAGACCACCTCACCTGCCTCCTGAGAAATCTGTATGCAGATCAAGAAGCAACAGTTAGAACTGGATATGGAATGACAGACTGGTTCAAAACTGGAAAAGTAATAGGTCACTTGTTAAGTGAAAGAGGAGAATGAAAAAGCTAGCTAAAACGCAGCATTGAGAAAACTAAGATCATGGCATCTGGTTCCATCACTTCATGGCAAATAGATGAGGAGAAAAATGGAAACAGTAATAGACTTGATTATGTTTATTTTGGCTCCAAAATCACTGCAGATGGTGACTGAAGCCATGAAATTAACTCTTGCTCCTTGGAAGAAAAGCTATGAAAAACCTAGATAGCATATTAAAAAGCAGAGAGACTTTGCCAACAAAGGTCCATAGAGTCAAAGCTATGGTTTTCCCAGTAGTCATGTACGGATGTGCGAGTTGGACCACAATGAAAACTGAGTGCCGAAGAATTGATGCTTTTGAACTGTGGTGTTGGAGAAGACTCTTGAGAGTCCCTTGGACTGCAAGGAGATCAAACCAGCCAATCCTAAAGGAAATCAGTCCTGAATATTCATTGGAAGGACTGATGCTGAAGCTGAAGCTCCAATACTTTGACCACTTGATGCGAAGAGCTGACTCATTGAAAAAGATCATTATGCTAGGAAAGATTGAAGGCAGGAGAAGGGGACCACAGAGGATGAGATGGTAGGATGGCATCACTGACTCGACGAACATAAGTTTGAGCAGACTCCAGGAGATGGTGAAGGACATGAAGCCTGGCATGGAGTCCGTGGAATCACAAAGAGTCGAACATGCCTGAATGACCGAACAACTACAAAAGTACACAAATTAGATGAAGGAGTCAGCAAAGATTGGAAGTTTTGCTGAGTGTGGAGTTGGAAACATGAAGAAAGTGCTGTGTAAGGGTTGCATGTGGAAGTAGCCAGCTACAATATTTTAGGCAGTTTTTATTGTGTATGAATCCTGTAATATTAACAGTAAGGTGGTCAAGCATCATAGTAGTCCTAGATTCTAAAGTAGAATAGACCAAGTGGAAAGTAAATCAAGAAATGTTTTTAAAACTTCCTACCACCATTGTGTATAGAATTTAATATTTTATACTATAATTTTGTCTTCTATTCTATATATTTATCATTTATAGAACTTAATTCTTGAATTCCATGCTCAGCTGGGGTTTATTTATAGAACAACTCAGGGTAAACTTCTGAATTTCAGTGTTTTGTTCCACAATATAGGGTCTTTGTAACATTTTCTGGGTCTAATGAAAAATCTGTGTCTTACTTGTACTTTATCCTACAGAAGAAAAGGTTAAACCAAACACTCTTATGGAAAATGTTGAGTCATTCAAAGGTGAGTGAAAGTTTATACAGAAAAATCATCATAACAATATGCTGATGCTTTTCTGTTTTGCTTTTAAATATTTTATTCCTGTCATACTGACATTGTTAGTTCTTTTAGTATATTAATGGTGTCTTTCATTCTGTGATCCACATTTTTTTGGGGTGTATACTTTTTAGCACAACTATTATTTATCATGTCTTGGTAAAATATCTTGTATTCTCTGAATTTGTTAAGTAATGCATATCACTTTTCCATCGTTTACTAAGCTAAGTTGCTTCAGTTGTGTCCAACTCTGTGTGACCCCATAGACAGCAGCCCACCAGGCCCCTACTCCATCCCTGGGATTCTCCAGGCAAGAACACTGGAGTGGGTTGCCATTTCCTTCTCCAATGCATGAAAGTGAAAAGTGAAAGTGAAGTTGCTCAGTCGTGTTCTACTCTTAGTGACCCCAGAGACTGCAGCCTACCGGCTCCTCCATTCATGGGATTTTCCAGGCAAGAGTACTGGAGTGGGGTGCCATTGCCTTCTCCGTTTAAACAGCCAAAAATCTATGTTATCACAATAAGTGGCAGAAAAAAATATTGGCATACATCTTTTTATGAATAACATTACACAGGGACTTCCCTGGTGGCTCAGACAGTCAAGAATCTGCCTACAATGCAGGAGACCAAGGTTCAATTCCTGGGTCAGGAAAATCCGCTGAAGAAGGGAATGGCTACCACTCTAGTATTCTTGCCTAGAGAATTCCATGAGCAGAAGGGTCTGGTGGGCTACAGTCCCTGCTGTTGCAAATAATTGGACATGACTAAGCAGCTAACACTTTTAACTTTTTTTTTTATCACATGGGCAAATTAAAAGTAATATGAACACTGTCATTACAGAATTATTTCTATAGCCATTTATATTAGTTGTTTTAGGCCTCTATACAGCTACCATTTCAGAGTGTCAATTTATCCTATTTTTATTAGTATATTCAAAAAACTTTTCTCTCTAGAATTAAGATTGAGTTCTATCTGATATTTCCTTAGTCTTGACTTAGCATTGGCCAACCCTGTTCTTAATCCTGCAATTAAACTTAGATGATGTTCATAATTTAGACTCATTCATCATGCTTAAGTTTTTCATCAGTCATTATTTTCATCTTTTCCAAGGAGCCAAGATTAATGCTGATGAAGTAGATGGTGTTTTGAAAAACATAGGGATAGAACTCACACCTAAGGAACGCTGGAAGCTGCTTAAAACTCTACCACTTACTTGTGAGTATTTATGATACTGTTTTTGTCTTCAGAGGAGCTTAGTGTAAGTGTATTTATTGTTGGGGTAGGTAGGAATCCTTAAACCTTTATTCAGAGTATATTTATATTCAACATGTTTAATGAGCACTTCTTAGGTTATAGGATTAAAGACAGAAGTTCTTGCTTTCATGGAGGCTATTGTCAGAGATAGAGCTTACTCCATTGGGATTGAGCTTGAGAACATCATAAATGAATAGATTTTTAAATTGATTTTTTTAATTTAATTTAGGATTTTAATCTTGAAATGTCTAATAAAAAAATAAGGGGGAAAAAGAGGAAGTCAGGTTAAAAAGGGTCAAATCAGAGAGACTGAAAGTTTCAGCCTAGTAAAGAAAGTTTAGAACTTTCTCTACCCTTTAGCTTTATTCTTAAAACCAAGGGAGATAAGGATGTGTGGATGGACAATTAGATAAATCTAAAAGGCAAGTCATGTAACATTATTGTCTTTATAAAATAATCTATTCTCTTCTTATGAATTGCTGTATCATATTTCTGTGTTAACAATAATGACTTCTCTTGTAGATGACAGAAAGTACTATCAAAAACGGTTGCTACAGGGTTTAAAGACTTTCCAAGGTGAGTGTTAAGAATAATAAGTCAAGTGAAAATGAAGTTTTTGACCTTTGTATTTCCTTTTAGAAGTCCTTTTAATTACTTAATGGTAGAAATAGCTAATTTTTCTTGAGTGTAGTGCCAACCACTGTTCTAAATACTTTACATCTACTAACTCATTTAAGCCTCACAGAAATCTGTAAGTTAGCTTATTTGGGGCTTCCCAGGTAGCTCAGTGGTAAAGAATCCACCAGCTCAGTGGTAAAGAGATGCAGGAAATGCACAATCCCTAGGTTGGGAAGATCCCTGCAGGTGGAAATGGCAACCCATTCCGGTATTCTTGCCTGGAGAATCCCATGGACAGAGGAGTCTGGAAGGCTACAGTCCATGGGGCTGCAAAGAGTCAGATCAAATGAGTGACTGAGCGTACACACTAGGTACTTTTCCTAAGTTAGGTACCATTTTACAGATGAGAGATGCTAACTCACTTGCCTAAGGTCACTCCATTTGAACTTGGGAGGATCATGATTTGAACCTACATTCTTAACTGCTCCCTTAACAGGGGATCTTCCCTGGTGGCTCAGATGGTAAAGCATCTGCCTACAATGCGGGAGACCTGGGTTCAATCCCTGGGATGGGAAGATCCCGTGGAGAAGGAAATGGCAAGGCACTTCAGAACTCTTGCCTGGAATGTGCCATGAACAGAGGAGCCTGGTAGGCTATAGTTCATGAGGTTGCAAAGAGTCGGACATGACTAAGGATGGGAAGATCCCCTGGAGAAGGAAATGGCAAACCACTCCAGAACTCTTGCCTGGAAAGTGCCATGAACAGAGGAGCCTGGTAGGCTACAGTTCATGAGGTCGCAAAGAGTCGGACATGACTGAGCAACTTCACTTTCACTTTCTTAACTGTGCTATTATATTGAACAGTTAGATTATTAATCTTTTTTATTCCCCTTTATGACTTACAGTTCAAGTTTAGATAACCACTAGGTTATTTCCTGGGAGATAATTTACTATTATAATGACAAGTTTCAAATTCAGTAGCCAGAATTATGGCTAGCATTTCAGACATGTTTCTCTATTATTGATAATAAATAAATGATGACTAATAAGTCTCATTCATTTACTTTAGATGTCTATGACAAATTTTAGCAGAATGCCTCATAACATGTAAAGGAGATGTTTTTTCTTCACAGTCCCCACCCTATCCTCTGCTACCTTGGTTTTCTATTTTCGTTGAACATCTGCATTGCAACTTTGCTTTTCTCCCTCCCATTAGGGTTTGGTGCATAACACTTAACTAAACCATTTTTATTTTAGGCATAATTTTAATCTTTTCACATTTTGTCTCTTAATCAAGGAGGACATGTTCTAGAAAATAAACTAGGAACCACTTTGACCAACCTGAACTATGACCTTGAAAATAAAGAATTAAGTGATCTACGTAACCATTTGGAAATTGACAGTGAGTATTTAATTTACCACTTGTGACTCCTTTCAGACGAGCGTTTGAAGTCTTCTTGTAGCATCCCAGAGCGAGATCTGGTGAGCGAGCATCACATGCCAGAGAGCCAGGGCAGCCAGTTCAGATGTAGGGAAGCAGGAGGCCCCACAGGGCTTTCTTAAATCAGCAAGCATGTCTAAACCCCAGTATACTTGTTCAGTTTCACTTAGAAAGTAAGAAATTCTTATAGAGTTATGATTTTCAAGGAGGAGAAATATGGCTTCTGATTATTATTCTCAGTATTGTCAGAGATCCAATAAGGTCATTGGTAGATTAAGATTCAACTAGGAAAAACAAAGAAACACTTCAGGAAAAAATAGCAGAAGCTACTGAAATAGATGTTGAAAAGTGTCAGAGATTGACAAAGTAAGAAGGTAAACAGGATTTGGAATTGTTTGACAGGTAATATACAAAGAGAGATGATCATATTTCCATTTAGCAAATACGAGTATCAGGTTGAAATAGTCAGTGATATCTGGTTTGAGACCAATAATATGGCAGCAGAGAGATATCTTTTAGATTAAAAAGACTATTTAGGAAAAGCATTAAAGATCTGATTTAGCATGTTAAAACACCTTCTTTAGAATTCTATAAGATAGTTGGATATAAGAAAAACATTTAAAAATCAACAAAATTTTTCTATGTAAATAATGACAACTTAGAAAATTTCATGGAAAAAGTGATCCTAATCCTAATAGCAATAAATATTTTGTCTGTATCTGATTATCCTTTGTATTTCAGATAATGGAAAAGTTCCTCTGAACTCCTTGATAAACATAGCAAGTTTATTTTCTGGTGAGTGAGAAGTGATGATGAAAAGATATAAAATTAAGATATTTTGCCATATGTACATATCATATTTTAATTATATATTCCAATATTCTGAACATTCAGAAAACTAAGATCATGGCATCCGGTCCCATCACTTCATGGCAAATAGATGGGGAAATAGTGAAAACACTGGCTGACTTTATTTTTCTGGGCTCCAAAATCACTGCAGATGGTGACTGCAGCCATGAAATTAAAAGATGCTTACTCCTTGGAAGGAAAGTTATGATCAACCTAGACAGCATAATAAAAAGCAGAGACATTACTTTGCCGACGAAGGTCCGTCTAGTGAAGGCTATGGTTTTTCCATTGGTCACGTATGGATGTGAGAGTTGGACTATAAAGAAAGCTGAGCACTGAAGAATTGATGGTTTCGAACTGTGCTGTTGGAGAAGACTCTTGAGAGTCCCTTGGACTGCAAGGAGATCCAACCAGTCCATCCTAAAGGAGATCAGTCATGGGTGTTCATTGGAAAGACTGATGCTGAAGCTGAAACTCCAATACTTTGGCTACCTGATGCGGAGAGCTGACTCATTTGGAAAGACCCTGATGCTGGGAAAGATTGAGGGCAGGAGGAGAAGGGGACGACAGAGGATGAGATGATCGGATGGTATCACCAACACTATGGATATGGGTTTGGGTGGACTCTGGGAGTTGGTGATGGACAGGGAGGCCTGGTGTGCTATGGTTCATGGGGTCGCAAAGAGTCAGACACGACTGAGTGACTTGAGCTGAACTGAACTGAATATTCTGAAATTACACACATCTCATTTTACCAATATATTGATGTTTGTTTTCAAGTATATATATATTTTTTATTATCTACAGTTTTAGAAGTATCATTTTTTAAAAAGAAATCTATTTTATTATAAGCTGGCTGGCTTGTCCTCATTGTTTTAAGAGCACTAATTGAAGCATTCTTTTGGCAAGGCTTAAAGGAAACATCTAGTTTAATTCCTTCTTGTGATGCTCTGCAGTTACAAAAGCTTCATTGTATCCTTTCTCCCCTGCAGTTACATCTGTAGCAAGTTAAGATACTGTTGTTTTATTATAATTTTTTAATTTAGAATTGTTATATATGAAAATGTTCACTTATCATGTGTCCCATCTTTTTAAAGGTAATAAGATTAATGCCAAGGATACACAACTTTACCTGGAAAATATAGGTATTGAATTAACAAAGAGCGAAAGTCAGGAGCTATTGGACACACTGCCATTGGATGGTAAGCATTTCAGACATTGCAGTAAATTTTGGAGAATCATAGAGTTATGCATTATGTGCATTAAATTCTAGAAGTATAATTGTTTAACATCATATTAAAAGTTAAGAGGTGACATCAGCAGTGTGGCATGTAAATCATTCCTCCTTTTTATCTCCCCTTTTTAATCAATGAATTAGACATCCACGCATGAACCATAATGCCTTTGTGGGCATTTTGGCACCTAGCACATTACTCCCAAGGACCCTCGAAGAGTCTTGCCCATTGGACAATCTCTGTCTGGGCCGTAGAACCAACAGAAACACCAAAACTGCCTAGACCCCTCTCACCACTGTCAAAATTGGGCAAAAATCAGGTGAGTGTTGAGCCACGCAAGCACACATACAGGAGCATACTTGCAGAAGTCTAGCTTTCCAGAAGGGAAACCCCAGCACATCACTGGATAGAACAACAACCAAAAAAAAAACCATACAGATGGCTAACAAACACATGAAAAGATGCTCAACATCACTCATTATCAGAGAAATGCAAATCAAAACCACAATAAGGTACCATTTCACGCCAGTCAGAATGGCCACGATCCAAAAGCCTACAAGCAATAAATGCTGGAGAGGGTATGGAGAAAAGGGAACCCTCTTACACTGTTGGTGGGAATGCAAACTAGTACAGCCACTATGGAGAACAGTGTGGCAATTCCTTAAAAAACTGGAAATAGAATTGCCTTATGACCCAGCAATCCCACTACTGGGCATATACATGGAGGAAACCAGAATTGAAAGAGACACGTGTACCCCAATGTTCATCACAGCACTGTTTATAATAGCTAGGACATGGAAGCAAGCTAGATGTCCATCAGCAGATGAGTGGATAAGAAAGCTGTGGTACATATGCACAACGGAGTATTACTCAGCCATTAAAAAGAATACATTTGAATCAGTTCTAATGAGGTGGATGAAACTGGAGCCTATTATACAGAGTGAAGGAAGCCAGAAAGAAAAACACCAATACAGTATACTAACGCATATACATGGAATTTAGAAAGACGGTAACGATAACCCTGTATGTGAGACAGCAAAAGAGACACAGATGTATAGAACAGTCTTTTGGACTCTGTGGGAGAGGGAGAGGGTGGGATGATTTGGGAGAATGGCATTGAGACACCTATAATATCATATAGGAAACAAATCGCCAGTCCAGGTTCGATGCATGATACTGGATGCTTGGGGCTGGTGCACTGGGACGACCCAGAGGGATGGTACAGAGAGGGAAGTGGGAGAGGGGTTCAGGATGGGGAACACGTGTATACCTGTAGCGGATTCATGTTGATGTATGGCAAAACCAATACAATATTGTAAAGTAATTAACCTCCAATTAAAATAAATAAATTTATATTAAAAAGAAAAAGGTTTGTGTGGGTACCTGGCTACTCCAGCAAAGCAGGACCACCAGAGAAATCCACTATTCCCTACTAGACCCACTAGTACTAAGCAGGAGCTCTCTGACTCTGGGGGAGATTATTAGGGAAAAGGCAAAAAAGAGTTTCAAAAATTAAAAGAATTGAGCTCAGGAGGAAGTCTACCCATGAGCCTCTGGGAGTACCACACCCAGGGATCTCTCTACGGGGTTCTCAAGCATCCCCAAGGTCTAAGTACTAAAGCCTCTCCCTACCCGCAGTCTGCTGTCGGCTTCTAGTGCAGTGAAGGAAGGTTGTCCCCAGTGCGACCAGGAACCACAGCTTGTGAGCAAGGGAGAAACCACAAGAGCAATAGCGCCACCTCCTGGGAAACAAAAGATTTACAGTAGCCTGCCAGGTGAATTTTCAGTTCAGTTGAATTCAGTCCCTCAGTCGTGTCCGACTCTTTGCGACCCCATGAATCAATTGCAGCGCGCCAGGCCTCCCTGTCCATCACCAACTCCCAGAGTTCACTCAAACTCATGTCCATCGAGTCGGTGATGCCTTCCAGCCATCTCATCCTCTATCGTCCACTTCTGCCCACAATCCCTCCCAGCATCAGAGTCTTTTCCAATGAGTCAACTCTTCGCATGAGATGGCAAAAATATTGGAGTTTCAGTTTCACCATCAGTCCTTCCAATGAACACCCAGGACTGATCTCCTTTAAAATGGACTGGCTGGATCTCCTTGCAGTCCAAGGGACTCTCAAGAGTCTTCTCCAACACCACAGTTCAAAAGCATCAATTCTTCAGCGCTCAGCTTTCTTCATAGTCCAACTCTCGAGACATCCATACATGACCACTGGAAAAACCATAGCCTTGACTAGATGGACCTTTGCTGGCAAAGTAATGTCTCTGCTTTTCAATATGCTGTCTAGGTTGGTCATAACTTCCTTCCAAGGAGTAAGCGTCTTTTAATTTCATAGCTGCAATCACCATCTGCAGTGATTTTGGAGCCCCCAAAAATAAAGTCTGACACTGTTTCTACTGTTTCCCCATCTATTTGCCATGAAGTGATGGGACCAGATGCCATGATCTTCGTTTTCCGAATGTTGACCTTTAAGCCAACTTTTTCACTCTCCTCTTTCACTTTCATCAATAGGCTCTTTAGTTCTTCTTCACTTTCTGCCATAAGGGTGGTGTCATCTGCATATCTGAGGTTATTGATATTTCTCCCGGCAATCTTGATTCCACCTTGTGCTTCTTCCAGCCCAGCGTTTCTCATGATGTTCTCTGCATATAAGTTAAATAAGCAGGGTGACAATATACAGCCTTGACGTACTCCTTTTCCTATTTGGAACCAGTCTGTTGTTCCATTTCCAGCCATAACTGTTGCTCCCTGACCTGCATATAGATTTCTCAAGAGGCAGGTCAGGTGGTCTGGTGTTCCCATATCTTTCAGAATTTTCCACAGTTTATTGTGATCCACACATTCAAAGGCTTTGGCATAGTCAGTAAAGCAGAAATAGATGTTTTTCTGGAACTCTCTTGCTTTTTCCATGATCCAGCAAATGTTGGCAGTTTGATCTCTGGTTCCTCTGCCTTTTCTAAAACCAGCTTGAACATCTGAAAGTTCACTGTCCATGTATTGCTGAAGCCTGGCTTGGAGAATTTTGAGCGTTACTTTACTAGCATGTGAGATGAGTGCAATTGTGCAGTAGTTTGAGCATTTTTTGGCATTGCCTTTCTTTGGGGTTGGAATGAAAACTGACCTTTTCCAGTCCTGTGGCCACTGCTGAGTTTTCCAAATTTGCTGGCATATTGAGTGCAGCACTTTCACAGCAACCTCTTTCAGGATTTGAAACAGCTCAACTGGAATTCCATCACCTCCACTAGCTTTATTTTAGTGATGCTTCCTAAGGCCCACTTGACTTCACATTCCAGGAAGTCTGGCTCTAGGTGAGTGATCACACCATCGTGATTATCTGGGTCGTGAAGCTCTTTTTTGTACAGTTCTTCTGTGTATTCTTGCGAAAATTTGGCCACAAGAGGGAAGCCTGCATACCTTCACAAAGACAATGGAAAAACTCAGATAGTAATACCACAGAACATAATACCCCATCTGAAGGTAACAAGAAAAGTCAAGGTGATATCTTCTGCTTCAAATTCAAAGGCAGCAACACGTAACTAAAACGATAATGAAAAACCAAGGGAATATAGCTTTACAAAGAAAAATGGTAATTCTCAAGCAGCCAAGCTCAAAACCATGAATATTGCAATCTAATTGATTTTAAAAAATTCAAAATAGTTATTTTGAAGAAACTCATACCAAAAAACTCAGGAAGAAAATTCAATGACATCAGCAATCAAATATATGAACAAAATAAGCTCTTTACCAAGAATCAATTATAAAAAAGAACCAAAGAAATTCTGGAGCTGAAGAATTCTGTGAATGAGATGAAGAAAGCAGTAGAAAGCATCAGTTGCATGGCAGACCAGATGGAGAAAAGGTAAAAATGACTTGAAGGACAGGAATTTCGAAATAACAGAGAAGAGAAGACAGAACAAAGACTTTAAAAGAGCAAAGAAAGCCTATGTGAGCTATGGAATTCCATCAAAAGACAAATATTAGAATAATCAGGATTCCAGAAGGAGGGGAAAAAAGGAGATTTCTTTTTTAAAGAAATTAAAAATTTCTTTAAATTTTATTTAAAGAAATAATAGCTGAGAATCTTCCTAAACCTGGAGAAAGACTTGCACATACAAGTCCACAAAGCTGATAGATAACCCTATCATCTCACTGCAGAGAGACTTTCTCCAAGCCACATATTGAAACTATCAGAAATAATGATATTAACTAGACTTATTGTGATGATCTTTTCACAATAGAGTTTACTCTTGAACAATATGAGGGCTATGGGCCCCAACTCTCCATGCAGTTGAAAATCTGTGTATAATTTATAATTAGCCCCCCATATATGCAGGGGACTCAGTCAATCATGGATCATGTAGTTCTGTAATATTTCCTATTGAAAAAAATCCACATGCAGTATCTTTTGATATTTATAAGAAATCCACAGTGATAAGAGAACAGACTCTGAATGATTTCAATATCTGTAGACCATGAAATTTTTGCACCTTGTTTTATGTCCCTGAATATGTTCCAGCGTATCCTGGTTTTATAGCCTATGGGAACTTGAATAGAATTCATATCCTGCTATTGTGTGAAAATTGTGTAAATCTTAATTATGTTGAACTGGCTCATAGTGTTTTTTAGATCTGCTGTATCCTATTTTTCTATCTATTCATTCTATTAATTTTTGAGAGTTTGATATTAAAACTCCAACTAAAAATCCAAATTTATCTACTTAAAAAATAATTGTAATATATAGTGGAACTGTATGTAGCTTTGTTCTGTATTTCTCAAGTCTCCTATAAATGTGTTATCATACTTTCACAATTTAAAAAATAAAGAAGAAATAAATCCACACTTAAGTGCATCCGTGCAGTTCAGGTGCTTCTCAGATAGCTCAGTGGTAAAGAATCCACCTGCCTATGCAGGAGACATAAGAAATGTGGGTTCAGTCCTTGAGTGGGGAAGACCCCCTGGAGAAGGAAATGGCACCCCACTCTGGTATTCTTGCCTGGACAAGAGGACATGGACAGAGGAGCCTGACAGGCTACAGTCCATGGGGTCGCAAAGAGTCAGACACGACTGAGCAGCTGAGCTTGCACACATGTGCAGTTCAATCCTATGTTGTTCAATGGTCAGCTGTATATACAAATATCAAATTAGGTTGTACACATAAAAGTAATACAAATTTCTGTCAATTATATCTGTTTTTTTAATGATAAAGAAAAAATCTTAAAGGCAGCCGGAAAAAACAGAAAAGGACCCCCCCCCCACCCCGCCAAATTAGGCTGTCAATGGATTTCACAGCAGAAACTATGGCCAAGAGAGGGTAGAATGACATATGCAAAGTGTTGAAAGAGAAAAATTTTCAGCCAAGGGTACTTTATCTGGTAAAGTTATCCTTCACATACAAAGGAGGAATAAAGGCTTTCCCGGACAAACTAAAGCTGAGAGAGTCCATCACCACTAAACCTGCCTTGCAAGGAATGCTAACAAGAGTTCTTCAAGCTGAAAGGAAAACATACTACTCAGTGACATGAAACACACAAATGTACACAACACACTAAGGTGAAAAATATACAGTCAGACTTAGAAAACCAGTTCTTCAAAATAGCACGGTGTGTTAAGCACTGAACTATAGTAAAAAAGTTAAAAGAAAGCATAGTAAACAATAACTATGCTGTGCTTGTGCTTATGTTGCTCAGTTGTGTCCAACTCTTTGCAACCCCATGAACTGTAGCCTACCAGGCTCCTCTGTCCATGGGGATTCTCCAGGCAAGAATACTGGAGTGGGTTGCCATATCCTCCCCCAGGGGATCCTCCCAACCCAGGAATGGAAGCCAGGTCTTCCACATTGCAGGCAGATTCTTTACCATCTGAGCCATCAAGGAAGCCCCTGAAAAATAACTATAGCTACTATAAATTATTAACAAATATACATATTTTAAAGGAGGTAGATATTACATTAATAATGTAAAAGAGAGAATGAAATGTAAAAGATTGCAGTCTTTGCAGGCAATCAGAGGTAAGTTGCTGAGAGTCAAAAATGAACTGTTATCTATAAGATGTTTTATGGAAGTCTCATGGTATGGATGGAGGAGCCTGGTGGGCTGCAGTCCATGGGGTCACTAGGAGTCGGTCGGACACGACTGAGTGACTTCACTTTCACTTTTCACTTTCATGCATTGGAGAAGGAAATGGCAACCCACTCCAGTGTTCTTGCCTGGAGAATCCCAGGGACCGGGGAGCCTGGTGGGCTGCCGTGTATGGGGTCGCACAGAGTCGGACACGACTGAAGCGACTTAGCAGCAGCAGCAGCAGCAGCAGCAGCATGGTAACCACAAAGCAAAAACCTAGAGTGGACCCATGAAAGACAGTCAAAGGGGAAACAGAGCATATCACTACAGAAAATAACCTATTTTAAAAGGTAGGCAGAAACAGAGGGGGGAAAAATGGACTGCAAAATACCCAGAAAACAAATGAATAAGATGGCATTAGTAAATCCTTACATATCAGCAATTACTCTAAATGTAAATGGATTGAATTCACCATTAAGAGGCAAAGTGTAGCTGAATGGATTAAAAACAAGATCCAACTATTTGCTGCCTAAAAGAGACTCACTTCAGCTTTAAGGACACAGATAGACTCAAAGTAAAGAAATGTAAAAAGATATTCCATGCAAACAGAAACCAAAAGAAAGTGGAGGTAGTCATACTTGTATCAAACAAAATAAACTTTAAGCCAAAAGTCATAACAAGAGACAAAGGAAGTCATGATGCATAATTGAGGTAAATTCATTAAGAAGATATAACAATCAGAAATATATATACATCCAGCATCAGAGCATTGAAATATATTAACCAAATACCAAGAGATCTGAAAAGAGAAACAATCAGTAATACTACTAACATATTATGGGACTTGAATGCCTTACTTTAAACAATGGGTAGATATCCAGAGTGATAATCATCCAGAGTGAAAACCAAAAAGGAGACAATGGATTTGAACCATACTTTAGACCAAATGGGCCTAACAGACATCTATGGAACATTCTATCAAACAGCAGAATACACATTCTTCTTAAGCACATATGGAACATTCTCAAGGTTAAATCATATGATTGAACACAATTCTTAAAATTTAAGATGATTTTGATTATAGCAAATGCAGTGTATAAACACTATGATAGGAAACTAAAAAGCAACAACATGAGGAGGTAGAAAATCTACAAATATGTGGAAACTAAACAACATATTCTTGGGTCAAAGAAGAAATCAAAAGGGAAATCAAAGAATATATTGAAATAAATGAAAATGGAAACACTACATACTAAAACCTTTGGTTAGGGAATTTTAGAGTGACAGACACATGTAATAAGAAATTATAAAGATCACAAATAAACAACCTAGATTCATGCCTCAAGAAACTAGGGGAAAGATAACAAGCCCAAAATTAACAAAAGGGAGAAAATAAGAGAGATCACAGTAAAAAACTGAAATGGAGACCATAAAAACAATAAAAAATATTAATGAAACTGAGTTGGATTTTCAAAAGATAAACAAAAATCAGTAAAACTTTAGCAAATCTAAGAAAAATTGAAAAACATCTCATAAAAAGGAAATGAAAAAGAAATTACAGCTGACACTACAGAAATACATAGGATCATGAGAAACTACCAGAAGCAAATTATGTGCAACAAATTAGATACCCTAGAAGAAATGGATAACTTCTTAGACTCATACAACTTACCAAGACTGAATCAAGAAGAAATATTGACTAGAAAATCCAGACAGAATAATAACAAGTAAACCTATTGAATCTGTAGTGAGAAAACTTTTCAAAAAAGTAAACCACAAGACCAGATGGCTTCACTAGCAAATTCTGCGAAATGTTTAAATAAGAATTAACACTAATCCTTCTCAAATGCTGCCTGAAAAATTGAAGAGGAAGAAAGAAAAAAAGTCATCCTACAAGGCCAGCATCATGATAACAAAGCCATATAAAGACATTACAGTAAAATAAAACTATAGGCCAATATCCCTGATGAATATGCTAGAGCAATCAGGTGAGACAAGGAAATAAAAGGCATCCAAATAAGATAGAAATAAAATTGTTATTTATAGGTATATGATATATACCTATAGGTATATTTTTTATATATATATATATATATATATATACACACACACACACACACACATACATACAGTTGACCCTTGAGCAACATGGCAGTTAGGAACACCAACCCTCCCTGCAGTTGAAAAAACTAATTTTGCTGGTGGTCATCTAAATCCACAGTTCCAAACCCCAGTTTTAACCAACCATGGATCATGTAGTATTGTAGTAGATGTGTGTTGTTTTATTGTTGTTCGGTCACTAAGTCATGTCTGAATCTTTGTGACCCCCATAGACTTTAGCCCACCAGGCTCCTCTGTCCATGGGATTTCCCAGGCAAGAATGCTGGAGAAGAATACCTGGAGACGATCCTTCTCCATGGGATCTTCCTGACCCAGGGACTGAACCCATGTCTCCTGCATTGACAAGCAGATTCTTTACACTGAGCCAGTAGGGAAGCACTAGTTTAAAAGAAGAAAAATTCACATGTAAGTGGACCTATGCAGTTCAAAGTTGTATTTTTCAAGGATCCAGTGTATTGAAAGTCCCAACTAAATCTCAACTAAAAGACTGTTGAATTTAATCAATGAACTCAGTGATGTTGCAGGATATAAAATCAATACAAGGAAATCAATTGCACTTCTAAACACTGACGGCAAAACATCTGGAAAAGAAGTAAAGAGAACTATCCCACTCACAATGACATCAAAAACAATAAAATACTTAATAATAGATTTATCCAAGAACATGAAAATTTTGTACAATACTGCAAGACTTCATTGAAAGAAATCAAAGAAGACATAAACAAAAGGAAAGATATCCTGTGTTCATAGATTGGAAGTTAATATTGTTAAAAATTCCATGCTACTCACTTTGACTTTTCACTTTCATGCATTGGAGAAGGAAATGGCAACCCACTCCAGTATTCTTGCCTGGAGAATCCCATGGAGGGAGGAGCCTGGTAGGCTGCAGACCATGGGGTCGCAAAGAGTCGGACATGACTGAGCGACTTCACTTTGTTTCACTTTCAATATCTAAAATACATAAACAGTTCATACAACTCAATAACAAAAAAGAAATTCAACCTAAAAGTGGGCAGAGAATCTGATTAGACATTTTTCCATAGAGGACATACAGATGGCCAACAGGTACATGAAAAAGTGGTAATCGTCACTAATCAGGAAAATGCAAATCAAATCCATAATGACATATTATCTCACACCTATAAGAATGGCTTATATCAAAAAGACAAGAGACAAGTGTGTTCAAGGATGTAGAGAAAGGGAACCCCTGTACACTGTTGGTGGGATTATAAATGGATTCAGCCTCTGTGGATACCAATATGAAGTTCCTCAACAAAGTAAAAATAGAACTATCATATGATTCAGCAACCCCACTTCTGGGCATATATCCAAAGGAAAGGAAAACAGGTTATCAAAAAGATATATATGCACTGCCATGCTTACTGCAGCATTATTTGCAATATCTAGGATACGGAAACAACTTAAGTGGTCATCAGTGAATAAATGTATAAAGGAAATATAGTATATTATATACAGTGGAGTACTATTCCGTCACAAGTAAAGAGGAAATCTTGCCGTTTGCAACAACACAGACTCTGAAGATATTATGCTAAGTGAGATTAAGTCTGAGAAATGCAAATGCTGAGAAATGCAAAAGATTTCTATGTGAAATCTTTAGAAAAACTAACTCAAAAAAAGAGCAAGTAGAATGGTGGTTACCAGAGGCTGGTTGGGGGTGAAGGATGAGAGAAATATTATTTAAGGATACATACTTGAAACCAGTAGATAAATCAGTCCCGGAGATCTAATACACAGTATAGTGATTATAGACAACAAAACTGTATTATAAAAAAGATCTTAATTGTTCCCAGCACAAGAAGAAATGATAACTATGTGAAATGACAGAGGTGTTAGCTAATGATACAATGGCCCTCATATTGCAATATGAATGTATCAGATCAATTTGTTTCATGCCTTAAACTTACACAATGCCCTGTTTCATTTAAATCTCATTTTTTAATTAAGAGAAAAATTAATGTCAAAAGTACCTATTCTAATATATAATATTCAGTTCTTACCATTTAAATCCTTACTTGGAATGTAATGCTCTTTTGTGGGGTACTGCTGTTACGGAAAAATAGCTTTAAATGTTAGAACCAACATCTATAACAACTCTAAAACTAAAAGTAGGGAAAGATGGTAATCAGAAGAGTTGAGGAAAGGAAGGAAGGTACACTGTAGAAAAAAAAAGAAAAAAAATCTGTTTACATGTTAGAGTTTCACTAAAAGTACATCAGATGCCAGAGAATGTATAGTTAGCCTTGAGAATCTTATTCATTTCTTTGTTTCCTTCTTGGGATTTTAACTAATTAAAAATTTATAAAAATTTACAAACAATTAAGTAGTACTTTCTGAGTTGCCACTTATTTATGAACTAAATTGACTCTTATCTTACAGAAAATCAAATGGTGTATAGAAACAGGTTGATGGATGGAGTAAAGAAATACAGAGGTGAGTGAGAAGACTGCCAAGAAAGAGAAAATAGATCTTCAAGCTTTTGCATTTACTTTTCTACAATCTCTTTTATTTCTCGCTGATTGTCTTGCTAATTGTATTAGCCTAGTTTTTTTAATGAGCTGACATTCTTAGTTGTACACAATCTAAAGAAATAGCTACATTATTTTGTCAGTGTGGCAAATTTCGAATTCTACTAAATGGTAATAATATGTGCATTGTCTCTGCTATAATTTGTTAGTCTTTTTTTTTAATTTTACTTTATTTTACTTTACAATACTGTATTGGTTTTGCCATACATTAACATGAATCCGCCACGGGTGTACATGAGTTCTCAATCCTGAACCCCCCTCCCACCTCCCTCCCCATACCACTGCTGGGCATACACACCAAGGAAACCAGAATTGAAAGAGACATGTGTACCCCAATTCATTAGTCTTAATACTCATCTCTTCCTTCTAGGTAAATTCACCTTGTAAATTGCTGTAACAGTGTTTCCTGGAACACTGAAAAGAAGTTTTCTATTTCTAATTCCTCAACTAATTCTTTTTAATCACTTCAAGAGTTTTACTTTTTGCTTCCATTTATGTTGATTGATTGATATGACCAGGCATTTTTCCTCTTTAACATAATCACAAATTTCTTTTATCCCTTTTTTTCATAAGGAGGAAAGGTTAATATCAACAAAATAGATGATGCTCTTAAGAACATGGGATTCCTACTTGATGAGGAAGACATTGAGGAACTATGCAGTCACCTGCCAATTGATGGTAAGCACTTCAAGTACCCAGTGCCCTGTAAAAATTTTTTTTTATTTCTCTGTAGAAATATCTGAAGTATACTTGTTAATTTCTTAGAAAAAGCCAGAAGCCTATAGAGAGCAAATCCTAAAAAAACAGAGAAACTGGGTTTTTTTAAACAGAGTTTAAAAAAAAGTTTATTTATTTGGCTGTGCTGGGTCTTAGTTGTAGCAGGCAGGATCTTTAGTTGTGGCATGCAGGATCTAGTCTTGACCAGGAATGGAACCTTGGACCCCCTGCATTGGGAGCTCAGAGTCTCAGTCATTAGACCACCAGGAAGTCCCAGCAGTGCTGTTCTTAAAACAAGAAACTAATCATGTTGTTTCTCCTGCCTAAATTTCTCCAGGAAATGTCTTTCAACTGTAAGATGAATAAGATCAACGGATCTAATGTAAAACATGGTAACTGTAGTTGGTAACAGAGTGTTGCTTAATTGAAATTTGCTAAGAGAATTAAATGTTCTCACCAAAAACATATAGATAGATAGATAGTTAATAGATGGATAGATTATATAGTGAGAGATATTAACTAACTAGATGGGGGCAACTTTTCACAATGTGTATATATAAAATAATCACAGTGTACAGTTTTAATATCTTACAATTTGGTCAGCTCTAAAGCCGAAATAGAAAACAAGACAAAACTAGGAAAAACATTTTTTTCTCTCCCAGTCTAGTGAGTGAGGAATACAAAAAGTACAAGGTGAAGAAATGGAATAAATGTGTTCGTCATGCTTAGAGTCTTTTTCCCCCAAGCTTATGCTTATATAGGGCTTCCCAGGTGGCACTAGTGGTAAAGAACTCACCTGCCAGTGCAGGAGACATAAGAGACATGGGTTCGATCCCTGGGTTGGAAAGATACCCTGGAGGAGGTCATGGCAACTCACTCTGGTATTCTTACCAGGAAAACGCCACAGACAAAGGAGTCTTGCAGGCTACAGTCCATAGGAATGCAAAAAGTCAAATAAAACATCTAACTAGAAGGAAAAAAAAAAGCTCTTGGCAACTGCAAAATTCTTGCATTTTACTCCATAGTTTAAGAATTTTATGTAATTGGGACCTGTATTAGTCTGCTCAGGCTGCCGTAATGAACTACCATAGTCTGTGTGACTTAAGAGAAATTTATTTTCTCTGAGTTCTGGATGCAGGGAAATCCAGGATCACCATGTCATTTTATTTGGTTTCTGGTGAAGATTTTCTTCCTAGCTTGCAGACAGCTGCCTTCTCACTGTGTCTTCGCATGGCAGAGTGGAGAGAAAAAAAAATCTTCCTCTTATAAGGCCACAGCCCTATTGGATTAGGGCTCCACCCTTACAACCTCATTTAATCTTAATTACCTCCTAAAGACTTTATTTCCAAATACAGTCACACAGGGGAATAGGGCTGCAACATATGAAATTAAGGGGACATGATTTAGGTCATAGCAGGATTGTATCTAAATTTTGTTTTATTTTGTAGTTGAGAGAAAAGTTAAACTGGATAGACTTCTAGATGAAGTACAAGAACTTCTAGGTGAGTCAGAAGAAATAATAAGGAATAATTTTTAAAATCTCAATACTTAACAAAATAAGTTATTTTTAAAGAATTTTCTGTTAGCCTGTCCATGACATATTAATCCTGCTACTACATCTGTTTTAATTGGTAATGTATACATAACTGAAAAGACAGCTTTATAAGCTAAATGTTATTCATTATTATAATTAATAGTTACCTACTTCTTATTTTAAAGGCTATAGTATAATGCCTCAATAATAAACCTTTTATGCTTTGGTATTTCTCAATAATATTATTTTCCTGCTGTTCTAAAAGCAAAATGGCAAGGCCAATTACACATGTAGATAATATGACCACTGAGAAGAAGCTCATAAATCAGGCAAAAATAAAACAATAGAGCAAATATTACATGCTGGCAGAATTATTTGCACCAGAAAATTTAATGAGCTGTTACAGAAATACTGATTTTCTGCCTGCTGTGTTTGTTACTTGTTCCCAACATTGAAGAACTCCATTTTACCAGAAAGAAACTATTTCTGAATCCCCCTTCTAATTCTAAGTAATTAAACAATACTTAATCTTTCTATTGCTTTTTATCCTATATTTGTGGATGATGCTACACAAAGAGTTGATATTAGTAGTAGTAGTGGTATTTGTATTTTTATTACTATTACAATTATTTAAAGTTTGACCCTTTATCATTGTTTTATTTTTTAAGGGGAGGTACTTGACCATAACGATCTGGGAAATCTTCTGAAAGACATAGGGTTAAGAGACCAACTGAAGGAGAATTCTGTGTTGAGAAAAAGTTTGCCACTCGATGGTGAGCATTTAATTTACCAATGAAGTATTCATCCATTCAGTGAAAGTGAATTGGTTGCCATTAGGTACTAGACATTAAAATAGGCTGAGTGACAGAGATGAATAAAACAAAAGTCCAGTTCGTAAAAGTACTCAAGGTAGAGAGAGCACATACTCCCCACCCCAAAAAAAAAACAAAGAAAAGAAGCAAACAGTATACACAATGGTAAGTGCTCTATGTTCATACGTATGCACTGCTGTGAAGTACAAAGGAAATTTTGAACAACTATTCTTGGAGACTCTTCACAGTGTGTATATCAATTCACACAGTGCTGAAAGGTTTGATAGTAGAAGGTAACAAAATCTAAAAGTGTTGTATGCGAGACAGCAAAAGAGACACATGTATTGAACAGTCTTTTGGACTCTGTGGGAGAGGGAGAGGGTGGGATGATTTGGGAGAATGGCATTGAAACATGTATAATATCATATATGAAAGGAGTTGCCAGCCCAGGTTCAATGCACGATACTGGATGCTTGGGGCTGGTGCACTGGGACAACCCAGAGGGATGGTACAGGGAGGGAGGAGGGAGGGGGGTTCAGGATGGGGAACACGTGTATACCTGTGGCGGATACATGGTGATGTATGGCAAAACCAATACAATATTGTAAAGTAATTAACCTCCAATTAAAATAAATAAATTTATTTTAAAAGAAAGAACAAAGAGGCACAACTGACCATGTAAAATCCCATGTTGATATAGTATAGAAAACACAGTATATTCACATTATGTGGAGGAATACTTGGTTAATTTGGCTAACTCAAATCAATAATTCAGATATAATCCATCTGTACAATGATGATGGTAAAGATAAAATGATGGCTGTGAAAATATGAAAATGCTTTAAAATATTTAAAACATATCATAAAGATGTTAGTTATTAGATTTTTAATTAGTGAAATGCAAATCAAAACTACAGAGAGGTACCACCTGACATGAGTCAGAATGACCATCATTAAAAGTCTACAAGTAACAAATGCTGGAGAGGATGTAAAGAAAAGGGAACCCTCCTACACTGTTGGTGGGAATGTCAGTTGGTTCGGCTACTGTGGAAAACACTATGGAGGTTCCTTAAAAAACTGAAAATAGAATTTTGCTATTTGATCCTACAATCCTGCTCCTGGGCATATATCCAGAAAAGATGAAGGCTTTAATTCGAAAAGATACAGGCACCACAAT
Organism: Capricornis sumatraensis; assembly: GCF_032405125.1. Taxonomy (NCBI): domain Eukaryota; kingdom Metazoa; phylum Chordata; class Mammalia; order Artiodactyla; family Bovidae; genus Capricornis; species Capricornis sumatraensis. The sequence goes on from NC_091076.1 coordinate 96,744,611, forward strand.
GTTCATAGCAGCACTATTTATTACAATAGCCAAGGCATGGAAGCAGGCTAAATGTCCATTGACAGATGAATGGATAAAGAAGATGTATACACAATAGAATATTATTCAACCATAAAAAAGAATAAAATAATGCCATTTGCCGCAACATGAATGGAACTAGAGATTATCATACTGAGTAAAGTAAGTCAGACAGAGGACCAATCATATCACTTAAATATAGAATATTTAAAAATTATGCAAATGAACATATTTACAAAGCCGAAATAGACTCACAGACACAGAGAGCAAACTTGTGGTTACCAAGGAGAAAGGGAGAGGAAAGGATAAATTGGAAATTTGGGATTAAGAGATACACACTACTATATATAAAATATATAAACAGCAAGGACCTACTGTATAGCACAAGGAACTATATTTAATATTTTGTAATAACCTATAAAGGAAAAAATCTGGGAAGAATATATAAGTATATATGTATGCAAACTGAATAATTTTTCTATACACCTGAAACATTATAAAGCAATTATATGTCAATTTGAAAAATAATAAAATAAAATGTTTTGCTGAAATAAGTATAAAAAAGTGAAATTAAGAGAATTTTCAGGAAAATGATAAAGGAAAATCTCAACGTAACAGCTGTGCATCGAGACTAGAGAGAGTATAAAGTAGATAACTAAAGAGAACCTACAGAATAGTTCAGGGATCTCTACTCAGTGCTTTGTGATGACCTAAATTGGAAGGAGGAAATCCAAAAATGAGAAGATATATGTATATGTAGACTTGATTCACTTTGCTGCACAATGGAAACTAACACAACATGGTAAAGCAGATATACTCCAATAAAAATTAATTTTTAAAAAAGATGAGAGAAATTGTTTAATTTAGAGCAGAAGAATATTGTCTCCAAAAAAAGTGATAGTCTGGGGACTAGTAGAATATCTAACATTATTTGAACATATTGAGAGGAGATTTTTCAGTTCTGTTTGAGAGTTAGAGATTAATTAACTACATAGATACATTGGAAACTAAGCAAAATAAGACATTGTTGCTAATGAACTTATTTGCAGGGTAGAAATAGAGACACAGTAGTAGAGAACAGATTTGTGGACTGGAGGGGGCCGGGGGCGGGAAGGTGGGACAATTGAAAGAGCAGCATTGACATATTTACCCCACCCTGTGTGAAGTAGCTAGCTGGTGGGAAGCTGCTGTAAAATAGCCCAGGGAACTCAGCCCAGTGTGTGATGACCTAGATGGGTGGAATGAGGGGTGGGGGGGAGGCCCAAGAGGGAAAGGATATAGCTATATACCTATAGCTGATTCACTTTGTTGTACAGCAGACACTAACACAACATTGTAAGTTAATTTTACGCCAATTAAAAAACTGAAAAAAAAAGTCAATCGTTAACTGCAAGAAAGACAAAAATTTCAATATGAAAGGAAATGTATTAATAGTTATAACCTATTGTGGAATGGGAAGTATCCATTATGTGGCTTAGTTATAATATTTATATAGTCATAATAATGAGCAGTTAATCTCAATTACCAACCCCCGCGAAAAGTGTTATATAATCATAATGGAAAAACAAGAAAGGGCAAAAGTATGGGGGGAAGAGACAGAAAATCTCACATTTTACAGAAGAAAGACAATTGGGTAATATCAAAGGCTAGTGACTGATTCTCATGTGAAAGTCTAAAAGCAAGAAACTGACTCAGCAGAAAAACAAATGTCATATATTAATGCATATGTACAGCATCTAGAAAGATGGTGCTGATGAACCTATTTGCAAGGCAGCAGTGGAGACTCAGACATAGAGATCAGACCTGTGGACACAGTGGGGGTGGGAAGGAGAAGTGGGACAAATGGAGAGGCCCTACCATATGTGAAAACAGGTTGCCAGTGGGAGTTTGCTGTATGAATCAGGGAGCTCTAACCAGGGCTCTGTGACAGCCTCGAGGGGTGGGATGGGGTGAGAGGTGGGAGGGAGGGTCAAGGAGGAGGCTGATTCATGTTGATGTATGGCAGAAACCAACACAATATTGTAAAGCAATTGTCCGTCAATTAAAAATAATTTAAAAAAAGAAGAAGAAGCAGACTCAGGTCATCAGTAATGACAGACCAAAGAGAGAAAGGCTTGTTTGAAGTTCTTGTACTTTCAAGATTAGGGTTTTTTTTTTTACTTTCGAGGTTTTGTGAGGTAAGGACACAAAGTTTTTTTCATGGACTGAGTGAAAGATGTACACTCTTATCTTCTTGAGGTATGTCTAGTGTTTAGCAATTATTTTGTTATTAAATTTTAACTTTATTATATTCTGGTCAGAAAATACATTATATGTGATATTGATCCCTTGGGAATTTTCCTAGGGTACCTTTATTACTGAAAACATAGTCTGTTTTCTTTAGTATTCTATGTGTTCTTCCCAAAAAGTATACATTCTGTTAGTAAGTGTGCTTAAACATTAATTGCATTGTTCAAATCTTCAATATGTATTTTATTTTTGTATTCAATATTTTTAAAGTCACTATTATGTGTTCTCCTGGCAATCTTGATTCCAGCTTGTGCTTCTTCCAGCCCAGCGTTTCTCATGATGTACTCTGCATAGAAGTTAAATAAGCAGGGTGACAATATACAGCCTTGACGTACTCCTTTTCCTATTTGGAACCAGTCTATTGTTCCATGTCCAGTTCTAACTGTTGCTTCCTGACCTGCATATAGGTTTCTCAAGAGGCAGGTCAGGTGGTCTGGTATGCCCATCTCTTTCAGAATTTTCCACAGTTTATTGTGATCCACAGTCAAAGGCTTTGGCATAGTCAATAAAGCAGAAATAGATGTTTTTCTGGAACTCTCTTGCTTTTTCCATGATCCAGCGGATGTTGGAAATTTGATCTCTGGTTCCTCTGCTTTTTTAAAACCAGCTTGAACATCTGGAAGTTCATGGTTCACGTATTGCTGAAGCCTGGCTTGGAGAATTTTAAGCATTATTTTACTAGTGTGTGAGATGAGTGCAATTGTGTGGTGGTTTGAGCATTCTTTAGCTTTGACTTTCTTTGGGATTGGAATGAAAACTGACCTTTTCCAGTCCTGTGGCCACTGCTGAGTTTTCCAAATTTGCTGACATATTGAGTGCAGCACTTTCACAGCATTATCTTTCAGAATTGGAAATAGCTCAACTGGAATTCCATCACCTCCACTAGCTTTGTTCATAGTGATTCTTCCTAAGGCCCACTTGACTTCACATTCCAGGATGTCTGGCTCTAGGTGAGCAATCACACCATCGTGATTATCTGGGTCGTGAAGATCTTTTTTGTAGAGTTCTTCTGTGTATTCTTGCCACCTCTTCTTAATATCTTCTGCTTTGTTAGGTCCATACCATTTCTGTCCTTTATCGAGCCCATCTTTGCATGAAATGTTCCCTTGGCATCTCTAATTTTCTTGAAGAGATCTCTAGTCTTTCCCATTCTGTTCTTTTCCACTCTTTCTTTGCATTGATCGCTGAGGAAGGCTTTCTTATCTCTCCTTGCTATTCTTTGGAACTCTGCATTCAAATGGGTATATCTTTCCTTTTCCCCTTTGTTTTTCACTTCCCTTCTTTTCACAGCTATCTGTAAGGCCTCCTCAGACAGCCATTTTGCTTTTTTGTATTTCTTTTTCTTGGGGATGGTCTTGATTCCTGTCTCCTGTACAGTGTCACAAACCTCCATCCCTAGTTCATCAGGCACTCTGTCTATCAGATCTAGTCTCTTAAATCTATTTCTCACTTGCACTGTATAATCATAAGAGATTTGATTTAGGTCATACCTGAATGGTCTACTGGTTTTCTCCACTTTCTTCAATTTCAGTCTGAATTTGGCAATAAGGAGTTCATGATCTGAGCCACAGTCAGCTCCTACACCAACCTAGACTGCATATTCAAAAGCAGAGACATTACTTTGCCAACAAAGGTCTGTCTAGTCAAGGCTATAGTTTTTCCAGTGGTCATGTATGGATATGAGAGTTGGACTATAAGGAAAGCTGAGCACCGAAGAATTGATGCTTTTGAACTGTGGTGCTGGAGAAGACTCTTGAGAGTCCCTTGGACTGCAAGGAGATCCCACCAGTCCATCTAAAGGAGATTAGTCCTGGGTGTTCATTGGAAGGACTGATCCTGAAGCTGAAACTCCAATACTTTGGCCACCTGATGCTAGAGCTGACTCATTGGAAAAGACCCTGATGCTGGGAAAGATTGAGGGCAGGAGGAGAAGGGGACGACAGAGGATGAGATGGTTGGATGGCATCACCAAATCAATGGACATGGGTTTGGGTGAACTCCGAGAGTTGGTGATGGACAGAGAGGCCCGGCATGCTGTGGTTCATGGGGTCCCAAAGATTCGAACATGACTGAGTGACTGAACTGAACTGAACTGATTTTGTGTTCAGGTTGGGACTTTCTTTATCTCCTCTGTTTTAACCTGTATGAGCCCTTCTAATATAAGGTCTTTAATCTCTCTCTGATCCTGGAAATTTCAATTCATTACTTCTTCAAATAATTTCTCTTTGCTTTATTTTTTTCTCTTCTTTCAGAATGCCTATTACCCAAAGATTAGCACACTTACTTCTATACTCATATCTTGTAACTTTCCATTTTCTACCTTTTTATCCTTCCTTGCTACCTTCTGGGGGTTCCTCAATCTGGTTGGACAGCCCACTGATTAGTTTTTCAGCTCTTTTCATTGTACTCTATCTCATCTATTTCTGTATTTAAATGTTTTATACCTAATCTTTTATAACTAGTATTTCCATTGATTCTTTTTATACTTTATTATTGTTAGTATTTCATCTAATATCTTCTTTCCTTAAGTATATTTGCCATACTTACTTTAAATTCCTAGTCCTTTTATTCCAATAATTCTGATTCAAATGGTATATGTTATCCAATTTGTTTTCTTTTGAAGTAGTTGTACATCTCAGGAGGCTACTTACTTTGGTCCCATAAGTTCTTTCTCTCTTAGAGTATCATTACGTGTTTGGAAATGCACCTTCAGTAAGGGTCTAAGGTTAGGCTCCAGTCTATATTAGCCTCTGTTGGGTTTAAAGAGAAGGGAATGGATGAACCCCAGGGCAGAGAGACCCAGACATTGTTGATCATATTCCCAAGTTGACATTTTCAAGCAGCACCTCTGGTCAGAGTTTCACCTTTAAACTCAGAAAGAAACAAAATTGGAAGAAAGTCTATCTAGATTGCAGTCCATCAGCCCTCAAGGCTGAGAAGAAGATGATTAAATATCTGAAGGCAGACTGTCCATCTTCACCTGTGTACATTAGAACCTCTCTCCTAAAGTCTATAAGTCTATGTACTGCCCTGATAGTACCGTCTAGATCCTTCACCTGCAGTCTAGGCTTTTCCTGCTGCTTTCTGTGGTGGAAGGGGTAGACAATGATAACTTAAGAATCATAATAAAGACAAGGACAGACATTTTTAATGTTTCACCCACTGGTCCTTTAACTGTCACTTCTAGTAGGCCTTCCAATGTAGGCTGTAAACCGCACCCCCCCACCCCCCGCCACTGCCGCCAACACACACACACACACCAGTACAGTTTTCCATTTTCCAAGAGATTTTGCTGTGACTTTTCATTTAGTTCCTAAAATCCAGTTTTCACTCTTATTTCAGTTTTTTCCAGGGCTGATTTCTGGAGAGGGTGTCAGATATCCATGCTAGTTCCCCATCTAAAATAGAAATCAATCTTTGAACTTCTGTAAAATATGAAGCCTGTGATGATAACAGATGACATTTCACTAGGGATTTCTTTGCAGAAGAGTTTATTCTCATTGGCTTGTCAATGAAAATATCTAAAACAATATCCATTTGATGTCACATGAAAATATGGAGAAATGTTCAATACTACCATTCAAAGACAGCCTGTCATCATCAGTTGTTTTAGCTCAGGAATCAGCTACTATTCATTCATTCATGAGTCTCACAATATCTGATGCTATCCTTGGGAACATTAATATGCTTGAGCTTAAGCAGAGGAGTAGAAAAGGAAAAATCAGATGAAAAAAGCAAGCGAGAGATGAGAAAGTTGTGTCAAGGTACCACTAATAATTGTTTCATTTGCCAAAAGAAGAAAAGTGATTCGATTTACTATTTTAAAAGTTTTTCCCCATTTGTCTCTTAGTTGGCATATAAATAGAAAAAAATGAATAAAATTATAAGAATGTTCTTTTTTAACTTGCCAGGATTTTTGAATTATTTCAGCTGGTTTCATCAGTTACTGTATTGTTCCTTATGTTCCAGCTGCTGGAAAGCTGTACAAACATAAGCTCCTGGATGGCATAAAGTCTCTCAAAGGTGAGCGAAAACGCAGATGAAATTGGGACTTCTCACGATTTTCACTTGCTTTTTTGAAAAATTGTATTTATTTTTTTGGTGGTAACAAATTTGTCAGTCTAACATGTTCATTTATTAAGTGTTTTTGTCTCGTTGTTTACTGCTTTGAACATAACTAGCTTTGAAGAAATTATTTTTGTTTCTATCATTGCATTTCAAGTTCTATTTTCTGAATATAACTATAAAGGCAGTTTCTTACCAAAATTCACCAGATTTGCCTAGTTTTTTAATTTCTTCCTTATAAATGTTGCATAAGAACTATAATCAAATCCTCTGGACAAAAATGAGGCATAAGTTCTGTTCTTGATTCTTAAATCACTTTATTGTTCCTTTGATTTTTTACTCTCTAATTAATGCATGGATATGTCTAGCACTTTTCACTTTGTCATCATTGTTTGTTTTTCTCATTCCCACTTTATTTTTACCTAAGGAGTGGATCTTAATGTTAATAAGCTGGACTCCTTCATGGAAAATATAGGCTTTAAGATTGAAGAAGAAGAACTTAAAGACCTGCTAAACAACTTGCCCGTGGATGGTGAGCTGCTCCTGGTGAAATTTTTGATTCATATATGAGAATTGCTGAGAGTATATTTAAAGTTGTGCAGATATACTAAAAAACAAGAGATAAGGGCCCAGTTCTCAAGAATGCATCAATTTGTGCAGTGGACCTTATTGAGTGCCTAATATACATAAGCTATTAAAAATATAAAAATGAAGGGTGCTATACATAAGCTATTAGAAATATAAAAGTGACAGTGTCCTCTAAAAGTTCACAGTCTAGTAAAAAGGCTTGCGTGTTAACAGGTCCTCATAATGGCTATGTGGTTGTGTTATAATAATAAAAATGTTTTCATTAAGATTCTAAAGGAGGGAAAAGCTAAGTTTGCCAATAAAAAGATCAGAGAAAACTTATCAGGTGTGTAGAAATTCTTCATTAAAAAAAAATCCTAGATGAGGAAAGCAGTGCATGAAAAAGCATAAAATCATGCAAAATCACATGGTTAGGGAACTAACAAAAATTTCTCTATGGCTAGGATATGGGGTCACACAGAGTTGGACATGACTGAAGCGAGTTAGCAGCAGCAACAGCAGGATATACATTTCATGTCATAAAGTTGCAGAAAACAAGCTGAAAAGGAAGGCTGCCAAGACTAGAACCTTAAACCAGGCGTTAGAGTTTTAGCCTTCTTTCTGTTGAATTATTTTGATAATTTGTGCCTTTTTTAGGAATTTGCCCATTTAATTTAAATTGTCTAATTTGTTGACATGAAGTTATTCATAGTATTTCTTTATAATCCTGTTAGTTTCTGTAAAGTTAGTGTTGGTCTCCTGATTTTGATCTGTCTTCTCTCTTTTTATTTGGTTAGTCTAGCTAAGAATTTGACAATTTTGTTGATCTTTCCAAAGAGCCAACATCAATTTTCCCTACTGATTTTTTGCTCTCCATTTTATTGATTTTACTTCTAATCTCTTTCATTTCCTTCTTTCAGTTTACATTGGATTTAGTTTGCTCTTTGTTTTCTAGATTCTTAAAATGAAAATTTAGATTATTAATTTCAGATTTTTCTTTTTTTCTAACATAATTGTTTTCAACTGTAATCCAAAAATTTTGATGCAGCTTCATTTTCATTCAACTAGAAATACTTTCTAATTTCCCATTTATCTTAAAATGTGTTTTTAATTTCCAAATATTTGTGTATTTCTTAAATTTCCTTCTACTATTGATTTTGAATTAATTCCACTGTAGTCAGAGAACATACTTCCTGTGATCTCAGAACTGAATGAGACTTTTTTATGACCCAGCATAATGGTATATCCTGGAGGATGTTTTATGGTTGATAATATTGTTTGTCTTCTTTATTCTACTGTTTTTCTATTTAGGTGTTCTAGCCATTATCAAAAATTTGACATTGAACTCTCCAAGTATTGTACTTTACTTGTCTGTTTCTCCCTTCAATTTTAGCCTTCATCCTATAGGCAGTAGTGTATCTAGAATATTTCACTTTTGGAAGTCGGTGCTGATGGCAACATAGAGGACGCTATTGGAAAGAAAGACTCAAATTTAAAACGTATTGCTATGTTCCAACAAGAGATGATAAGGGCCTGGCGAGTGAAGTGAACTTAGTGATTGATTAGTCATCATGGACTGATTTGGAAAACATTTTAGAATTAAAATGGATAGGGCTTAAGTGACTGATTACAGGTTAGTTATGAAAAAGAAGAAAAATTTTAGAGTCTTCCCTGGAGGTCCAGTGGCCAAGCCTCTACACTTCTAATGTAGGGGCCATGGGTTCTATCCCTGGCCAGGAGCAAAGATCCCACATACCATGTGGCCAAAACTAATAATAAAATTTAGCTTTAAAACATGTTTTTAAGGAAGCAGACATCTCCTTGTGACTAAATCATAAATTGTATCATAGCCAATTTGAGAATTCAGGAAAGATTCAGGTTATAATATCAAAAGAATAGTTTCAGTTTTACACATTTTGAATTTGAGATAGCTATAGGACTTTGAACTAGAAATATGTATAAAGATGTTTGGAAATGAGTACTTTAATGATTTATCTTACTTGACTTTCCCTAGGAAGTTAGGTATCCACAGATTTAGCAAAGTTTAGCATTGTGCCAGAGCACTGTAAAGATTATTAACAGACCAAAATGAGAAGCAAAATAAATAAATAAATGGAGGGAATATATGAGAAGGAAAGTTTGAAAGTAAGCAAATAGACTAAGGAGGAAAGTAGTCTTAAGAAAAAGACAGGAAAAAATTTAGCTAGGATGAATTTTGAACTACCAGAAACAAGTTCAAAATGAAGTAATAATTCTAAAATAATTTTCCTTTATACCTATAACACCTAGCATATGTTAGAGTAACCCCTAATAGTGAGGCCCACAAGTATCCACTAGGAAAATTTGCAAGATAACAGACCCCTTTGAGAAAAACAGTAAAAACCTGGATTTTATCCCACTGGCTCTACTGATTATATGGAATTATGAAAAAAATTTGAAATTTGGAATAAGACACAGACTTAAATCTAGCTCTGTCTGTGCAAGATTGTTCAAATTAATCCCTCTGAGTCTTAGTTTCTTTAAAAAAAGGAGAAAAATGTAATAGTTACCTTTCCTAAATGTTGTAAGTTTCTAGGATGGCACCTAACACATAGTAGGCATTTAATAGTAGATTTTGTTACTGGTAACTATAATGACCCACATATATTCATGTTGACACAATGCTACTTAACTATGCCTTTGCTCTGGCCAGAGAAATGGACATTTTCCACAGGATAATTTTTTCTTTATTACTGGAAATATATAGTTTCCCAGTATTTTTGACCTGCCTATAAAGGGATGTAGATATATTTTATTATCATATTTTCCAGATATTTTAAACATTACTAGAATGCCACAACAGTGATTTTCGTCATGGACGTATCAGCCAACTCCTGGAGTACCAATTCTGAGGTCAATGAGCCCACGGAAAATAACATTAGAGACCTGTTTCAGGCTATTCATGAGTCTTCTGTAGGGCTAACTGAAATACATGAGAACAGACACCTTCCTGTGAGACACTGATCATCCATCAGGCTGTTCCTTCTAAATACCCCCATTTAAAAGGAAAATACAAATAAAGACTTTTAAACTGCTTATTAAAGTTTAGTCAGGTTGATCAAAGCTCTTTTTTAAAAATACTGAATATGGATAATGCCTGAATACAGCTAAGTGTTACCTGTGGATTGAGAAAAAAAAAAAAAAAGTTGTTTTGGTTTGTTTTGGCCACGTGGCATCACGTGCAGGATCTTAGTTCCCCAATCAGGTATCAAACCCATGCAGTGGAAGCATGGAGTCTTAACCATTGGGCTGCCAGGGAAGTCCCCCAAAATAGGTGTTTTCAATGTGCCAAGTCAGATCTTTCCTACTTGAGCATTTGCCCCTTTTAAGATTTTTATCAACCTTATCATCAATTTAAAAAAAGGAATTTTTCCAGATCTGAAAGTAGAGAGGGTGACTTTTTAAATGTCAGTCCACCATTCTACCATGTAGAGTTTATCTTAATAGAGTAAAAGTGAAGTTGGAAGTGTAAGTATCCTCTTTATAATCAAGAGATTTGTCTTTCCACACTTTCCGTTTGGAATGAAAATAGGATAAAACTCTAAAGCAAACCATAACATTTGCTGAATTTCATGTTTTTCTTCAGCATATAACTTATATCTGTCTTCCATTTCTCTCTCTTATTGTCTTTATGCATAAAATTCTGTCTTCTCTTACAGATGAGGGGAAAGTAGATGTGAGTGTGGTAATGGATGAAGGAAACTTTTTTACAGGTAGGTTAAATTTTTATTAACTCATTGTTAAGCATCTACTATATTCCAAGTATGGATACATAAAAACCAGCCTTCCAGGAGCTTATGTAATTGGGGCAAGGAAAAACTATAAATCAATGCAATGAAATGTTATAGGTGCTTTATTTAAAACCTATACAAAGCAAAGGAAGAGGAGATGGTCACTTGAACCTGAGGAGGAGAAACTGGTGAATGCTTTAATAGTATGGGCAACAGTGAGCTGATCCTTGAAAGGTGAGTCAGTTTTGCCAGACAGAGTGGGATGGGCAGAACTTGTGGCTGTTACCTTATGTGGCAAAAGACCATATATGTGGAAATGTGATTAAGGATGATCTGGAATGGAGAAAATATCCTTGGATTATCCAGCTGACCCTAAATGTAATAACAAATATCTTTAGAAGAAGGAAGCAAAGTGAAATTTGATGACAGAAAAAGTAGAAGGCAATGCAGCAATGGAAGCCAGATGCTATATTGCTGACTTTAAAGATGGAAGAGGGGTCATGAATCAAGGAAAGTAAGTGGCCTCTAGACATGGAAAATGTAAGGGAATGGATTCTCTCTCTAGAGCCTCCTGAAGGAGCCAGCCTTGCTGATACCTTGATGTTACCCCAGTAGGACTGACTCAGACCTCTGACCCCCAGAACTGCATAAGAAACAAATCCATGTTGTTTTAGATCACCAAGATTTTGGTAATTTGTAACATATAGCAACATCAGGAAACTAATATAGGAGACAAATTATGGAGGACCTTGGATACCAAATAAAGGAGTGTGAATTTCATGCTGAGTAGGGAGTCATTCCAGGGTTTTAAATAGGGGACTATGTGATTAGATTTGCAAATTAGAAAGATTACTCAAGCTGCAGTATAAATGATAGATGGAGATTTGTGTGCTAGAACAGAGTCAGGGAGACTAGTTACGAAGCAGATTGTGACTGTTCAGGCAAAAGACAATAAAGGGCAGAACTAAACATTATTTATGAGACTTGAAAGAAAGGGGCATATGTAAGAGATGTTACAGATGTACAATCTATAGGATTTGGCTACTCATGAGCTATAGAGATAGAGCAAAAGGATGGAGTGTAGGATGACTCCTTAGTTTCTGAGTTAGATAGTTGGGTAGGTGATAATGACATTTACCAAAATAAAGACTTCAGCAAAACAGACTTAGGAACAAAGACATAGTCTTCATTTTGGTCATATTGAGTTTGGGGTTCCTGTGAGACATCTATGGGAAATTGAATGCTAGGCGTTTGAATATCTTGGTAAGGATCTGAAACCACCTCTTTTCTCTGAGTCAGTCAGACCTCAAGTCAGGAAGAGAATCTGTGTGAATGTGGAGTTAAATTCAGAGGAATTTACCTCAAAGGTTCAGTTTTCTCAATAAAGTGGAAAACAAAATCATCTACTGAAAAAAAAAAAAGGCACAGTAATGGGGTAGGGAACTTCAAAAAAAGTATTGCTGATTTTGGGCTTTCCAGGTGGCACTAGTGGTAAAGAACCCACCTGCCAATGAAGGAGACATACGAGATGTGGGTTCCATCCCTGGGTTGGGAGGATCCCCTGGAGGATGACATGGCAACCCACTCTGGTATTCTTGCCTGGAGAATCCCATGGACAGAGGAGCCTGGCAGGCTACATTCCATAGGGTTGCAGAGTCAGACACAGCTGAAATGACTTAGCATGCATGGACATTGCTGGTTTCAGACTACTTTGGTAGAAAATTGGAACTAGAGAAATATATGAAAGCACTGCAGAGAAGTGCCAGGAGTCAAACAAGGTCAGTTATCATAAATAAGTAACTTTTTCCATGATTATGATATTCTTCAGGTGGACCAAGTTAGGGGTTTCTCAAGGCTGATGTGCCAAAAGAATGAAAGCATAAAGACATGAAAGGTGTAGTCAAGAGAGTGGTTATGTGGTCGAGTATGGGCAGATAGGCAAGGAAGTGAAATGGAAATTATAAACTTAGAGAAAAGTGAGGGAGTGGAATGAAGGGCTCTACAGAGATTATAACATGTGTGGTAGGAGTAAGGAAGTAAATGAAGTGGGCAAATATGAAGTTCTGGCCAGGAGCAGGCATGTTAGAATTTAAGATTTTAAAATGCACTTCCAGGTGATAACAAAGTCAAGGGTATGACCATGTCAGTTAACTAGTATAGAATTTATGAGATAAGTCTGAGGATAAGAAGGTCAGAGAATAAGTTGTTATTTCCTTATTGATATATTCTCTCACTCTACCTATTTACTGATGGATGTTTCCATCTACTGACTCGCAGCCTAACTTTGATCACCTTTGTTTAGCCAAAACACTCTAAGATCATATCTTAGCAATAGTCTGCATTCTTGCCAGGTTTGCTTCATTGCTAAGTTGACAGAGACAATATAGGGATTTTTTTAATAGTAAAGAATCATCATTCTTCAAATTGTCAATCATTACCATGTTTTACTTTTTAAAGGTGAGAAAGTTGATACTAGTAACCTGGAAAATTTTCTGGAAACTATGGGGATAGAGCTCACAGAAGATAAAGGCATGGAACTACTGAACAATCTTCCAGTTGATGGTGAGCATTAAAAATATCACCGTGGGGAAAAAAATCACAGTGACCTTCAAGGAAACTTGACACTATGGACTTATATGACTAATGCATGCTATTTACGGAATGTCTCATGCCCTCCCCACCAAAATGATTTTACCAAGTTGAGAGCTGTTTCCATTCCTGAGTTTTATTCTTTTAAGTGAAATAATTAAAATATCTAGAATAAAGCATGGAAGTCTTTGTATTTCTAAAATTATGCATGTTTTATTCTACTTTAAAATCTCTACACTGCTGTCTGAGTCTTGGATTTTTCCCTTTCTTGCAGCCGAAAGAAGAGTGTATAGGAACAGGTTGATGAAAGAATTAAGGTCTCTTGAAGGTGAGTGAGAAGTATGATGAAAAGGCAATGAAAACTGAGGACATTGTGCTTTGTTCTTATTTTCAAAAACTCTATTTTACATATTTCAGATTATTAATCCTGCTGTCCCAGTTATTAATTCGGTGTTTATTCTTTATATGCCTTAGGTACTGTACATTCACCAAAATTGTTTAACTACAGTAAACCCAAAAGCTTTGGTTCCCAAATAAAGTTGTATATCAGAGTAACTGGGGAAGAGGGAAAGATGTAGTGTTCAGATTACTGGGCCTCTTTCAGTCATATTGATATTGACTTTCCAGAGATAGTGCCTAGAAATGGGTGTTATTAAATGTATAGGATTATGATAGAGTCCATCCATGGACAGGATGGATGGATGGGTAGTTCTCCATTAATTTAGCAAGTTTCAAATCCTACTGTACAGACATGTTTATAAAGGTTAATTTTAGTGTTTGTCATGACTTATCAGATACCTCCTGGAAGGAAATGGCAACCCATTCCAGTACTGTTGCCTGGAAAATTCCATGGCTGGAGGAGCCTGGTAGGCTACAGTCCATGGGGTGGCAAAGAGGTGGACACAACTAAGTGACTTCACTTTCTTTCTTTCTATAGTTCCTTTTGGAGAAGGAAATGGCAACCCACTCCAGTGTTCTTACCTGGAGAATCCCATGGATGGAAGGGCCTGGTGGGCTGCAGTCTGTGGGGTTGCGAAGAGTCAGACATGACTAAGCAACTAACACACACACACATCAGATACCTCTAACCCCTTAGTTTCTTCTCTTAAAAGTTTTCCAGATCCCAGATATCAAGGTTTAGGAATTTCTGACTTAGACACCAAGACCACGGTTACTTCAGCCATTTGTGCTTCGGCTGTTAACCGAAGGGTTGGTGGTTCGAACCCACCCAGGGACAGGGCTTTTTGGGACTTCCCTGGTGGCTCAGATGGTAAAGTGTCTGTCTACAATGCAGGAGACCCGGGTTCAATCCCTGGGTTCGGAAGATCCCCTGGAGAAGGAAATGGCAATCCACTCCAGTACTGTTGCCTGGAAAATCCCATGGACAGAGGAGCCTGGTAGGCAACAGTCCACGGGGTCGCCAAGAGTCAGGCATGACTGAGTGACTACACTTTCACTTTATTCTCTATAAGTATTGATGCCTCAGTGTGAGCTACACTAATCCACTCTTTACATCACCAGAAATATTTCTCATATCCATCCCTTTCTTTCCTAAGGGACAAAGGTATCTTCAGATAAAGTGGACATTTGCCTTAAAAACATGGGAGTTGATCTCATGGAGGAAGAAATCCAGGAACTAAAGGACCACCTACCAGTTGATGGTGAGAGTTTTGATATCAATATACCCTTAGCAAAACTTTTGATATGAGGCCAGTGTCAGGGCTGGAGTGACTGAAGATGTTGTATAATATATGAAAAGAAGAAAAAGTGAGGCCTTCAACACAGCTGAAGCCAAGTAACTATCACTCGGGAAAGATCACCAAGAAGGCTGCCCAATATAGATGACAAGTGTCACTCTCCATAGGAAATGCCAAGGTCTAACAAGAATACTCAAGTCTTTAATCATTGGGTTGTTGTGTGTGTTTTTCTTAAGAATGTGGAGGATTTATTGAACTAGAGATTTTGTAGATTTCAGAGAACTAACGTTAACACTTCAATCCTTGAGTCCCTACTGTTAATCCAGCATTAAATAGCAGTATGCAACACTTACATAGTCCTGACTTGTGCAAGGCACTGTTCTAAGCAGTTTACTCTATCATTGCATCTTCCAAACTACTCTATAAGTTTCATTTTAATGCTTAATTTATATATCAGGAAAGTAAGGCACAGAGAAAACAAGTAGCTTGCCTAGAATCAGAGAGCTAGTGGTAGACAGGCAATCTGGCTCCAGAAACTGTCTTTCAACCACTCTGCTGATATTGCCATGAACTACAGAATTAATGATCTTAAGAAGATGTATAGTGAAGTTACCAATTGGCATTAAATTTGGCATGTGGTAGACTATGGTGTTGGAGAAGACTCTTGAGAGTCCCTTGGACTGCAAGGAGATCCAACCAGTCCGTCCTAAAGGAGAATCAGTCCTGGGTGTTCATTAGAAGGACTGATGTTGAGGCTGAAGCTCCAATACTTTGCCCACCTGATGCGAAGAGCTGACTCATTTGAAAAGACCCTGATGCTGGGAAAGATTGAGGGGAGGAGAAGGGACAACAAAGGATGAGATGGTTGGATGGCATCAACGACTCAATGGACATGGGTTTGGGTGGACTCCAGCAGTTGGTGATGGACAGGGAGGCCTGATGTGCTGCAGTTCATGGGGTCGCAGAGTCGGACACAACTGAGCAAGTGAACTGAACTGAACAGAGACTTTTCTTATACTAGTAGAGCTGAGAAAAATTAATCAGGAAATTTTGAGGGGCACTTGCCCCCTTGAGGAAGTAGTAAAAATGGAAGATTGACCCAAGTCAATGAATATGGGTTTTTCCAAATAAGTGGTACCTTCATTCTTTTTTCTTTTTATAAATTGAATGGAATTAAAAAAAAATTCTATAGTGCTTTACAATTTTCAAAAGTTTCACATAAATGATTGTATATAATCTCACAATAACCCTTTTCCCCCCATCTTTACTTCCCTTTCCCCAGTACCTTTCATTATTTCACTTCATAAACTTTAATTGAATGCCTATGATGTGTCAGGCACTGTTCTAGGCTCTTGGGGCCTTTGACTTAATAAGAAGCAGGCAGTTTTTCCAAAAATGATTTTATCTCTGCTTTTTTAAGCCCTTTCAGTTCAGTTCAGTTCAGTTCAGTCACTCAGTCATGTCCTACTCTTTGCGACCCCATGGACTGCAGCATGCCAGGTTTTCCAGTCCATCATCAACTCCCAGAGCTTGCTCAAACTCATGTCCATTAAGTCAATGATGCCATCGAACCAACTCATCCTCTATTGTCCCTTCTCTTTCTGCCTTCAATCTTTCCCAGCATCAGAGGATCTTTAAACACTTTCAGAACTCTTTTAATCTACCAATACAGTAAATGTAGATATTTTTGGTTACCTTGTTTTCTTAATATCCTGAAACATGATAAAAGATACCACCACAGTGATTTAAAGTATAGAGTTTTAATCTCACTCTGGTGGACTGCATTGTACATCTGTGGAATCATCTGAGATAGAATGGTAAACAGTCTGAGGGGCCCAGCAAGTCTCAGTGGAGTGAATTAGAGGCACACAAAGTAAAGGAAATGATGGCATCTCTCTTCTGTAGGAACAAACTTTAATCCCAAAAGATTCTTCTTTATTTTATTTAAAATAATTATAATAGTGCTCATATTAATAATAAGAAAATACTATAAAGGATAACAATAAAAGATTATCATAATTTGTTCAGCAAGGATAAATTTCACATCTAAGAACCTGGAATATATACTATTTTTAAAGCTAATTCATTCTATATAATATGCTTGCATTTTTCTAGAACTTTATTATTCAGGAAACATTTGTAGGGGCTTCCCTGGCAGCTCAGATGGTAAAGAATCTGCCTACAATGCAAGAGACTAGGGTTCAATCCCTGGGTCAGGAAGATCCCCTGGAAAAAGGAATGGCTACCCACTCTAGTATTTTGCCTGGAGAATTCCATGGACAGAGGATTCTGGGAAAGATTGAGGGCAAGAGAGGAAGTGGGCAACAGAGGATGAGATGGCTAGATGGCATCACCGACTCAATGGACATAAATTTCAGCAAACTCTGGGAGATAGTGAGGGACAAGGCAGCCTGGTGTGCTGCAGTCCATGGGGTCACAAAGAGTTGGACATGACTGAGTGACTGAACAACAACAAAGCATTTAGGAACATCACTCTTGAACAAACCATTAAACTGGTATCTTACCCTCGGGAGAACTTAAAATCTGAGGAATATTAAAAATAATACAAGAATGCAAACACATTTAAGCAATGATGAATTGGCACCCTTGACCAAGTCATGAGAATGAGCTTGTCCATGGACAGCTTTAAGGTTACAAACTGAATCTTACCTGTTAGTGTAATAGCATCTTTTTACTATTAAGGCTAAGAGGAGAAGGGGGCGACAGAGGATGAGATGGCTGGATGGCATCACCCACTCAATGGACATGAGTTTAAGCAAATTCTGGGAAACAGGGAAGGACAGGGAAGCCTGGCGTGCTTCAATTTAGGGGGTCCCAAAGAGCCAGACACAATTTAGCAACTTAAGAACAATAATCCTTTAATTACTATTGTAACATCCCAATTTAGTGTTTCTCAAACTTGCAGTTTTACACATTCATTAAAATATATCTATTGATATCCAGTAGCTTCTGGTTTTATTTTGAGAAATACTAAAGAAACTAAGTTAACGGTCTATGAAAAAGTCTTTCCATTGAGAATGGGTACTGCAAAACAAAAATTTTGTCAGTAAACAGAACAAATATAACTTGGAAGTTTAACGAAATACATCAACATGCTGATGATCGTGTTAGCAAGCTAAGAGCACCAGACAGGCACACCAGCAGGCTGTCCTTTAAGGGTATCACTTGGTGCCAAGGTGAACAGAAGCCCAAAGGTAAAGTCAACAGTGGTGAAATGGAGATGTAATTTTTAAACAAAATGTTTAAATTCTCAGTAAGTTTCAAACTCTTGCTGAGAAAGACTAACCTAACTAAAGAGTGTCTCAAAAGAAAGGAGGGTACTTTAAACCTTGCTCGTGCACTGTGCTGTGTGGATTTTTGATAGAGTAAAATGCAGGAACTGTTTTAATTGCAATTATGATCTCTGACATGAAAAGCTAATAAATTTCTAGGGAAATGTTTTCAAATGGTTGAATTTGGGGATTTTGCTTCACAATTTAAGGATTTCATATCATTTTTCTAAAATTTTTTTAATTTTTTTTATCTTCAAGATAATGAGAAGATTGATTTAAATGTGTTGATGGATAAAGTTAAAAATATTACAGGTGAGTGAGATGTTACAATTATTATTTGTTCTTGAAGTTTTATATGGAACTGTATTTTTAATATAATAATGTTTCCTTTCTTTATTCATTCAACAACTATTTATTCAACACTTACTACATGCCAGGCATTGTTTGAGGCATTTACAGTACATCAGTAAACAGAACAAATATAACTTCCCCCACAGAGCTTACATTCTAGCAGAGGAAATAAGCAGTAAACAATAAAATAATAAATAAGTACATTATAGAGTATGTTTGAAAGTGGTAAATTCTATAGAGAAGAATGAAAAGCAGACTACACTGAAGGAGACTGGGAGAGCATAGTGTATTGGGAAAAGGAGCAGTTATGGTCTTAAATAGAGAATCGGGTCTCCTTAAGATGGTGACATTTGAGCAAATACCTGAAGAAGGTATGAGTTTCAGCCATGTGGGGACTTCTGGAAAAACAGTGTTGTGGGCAAGTGAAATCGCTCAGTCGCGTCTGACTCTTTGCGACCCTGTGGACTGTAGCCCACCAGACTCCTCCGTCCATGGGATTCTCCAGGCAAGAATCCTGGAGTGGGTTACCATTTCCTTCTCCAGGGGATCTTCCCAACCCAGGGATCGAACCCAGGTCTCCCACATTGTAGGCAGATGCTTTAACCTCTGAGCCACCAGGGAAGCCCAAAGGAAATAAGAACTAAGGCCCAAAGGTGGGAGCGTATCTAGGCTTTTCAAGAAACAGCAAGAAGGCCAGTGTAGCTGGAGTTGAGTAAGCAAGGAAAAGAGTAACAGGAGATGAGAAGAGAGACGTGATGGGTACAGATCAGCCATCCCCACAAAAGCCCCGCCAGGTCTTAAGCTTTTCTCTGAGAGAAAGGGAAAGCCACTGAAGGATCTAGAGCTGAGGCATGATATGATCTGACCTAATCTTCATCAGATCTTTCTGGATTCTGTGTGAACAGATGGTGGGGTGAAGCAGTGGAGGTGAGGGAAGGGGAGGAAAGAAACCAAGAACAGGAACAGGGAAACCATTTAAGAGGCTTTTAGAGTGATCCACATTAGAGATGATGGTTTTTAATACCAGGTTAGATAACAATGGGGTTTCCCTGGTGGCTCAGATGTTAAAGCATCTGCCTGCAATGTGGGAGACTAGGATTCAATCCCTGGGTCAGGAAGATCCCCTAGAGAAGGAAATTGCAACCCACTCCAGTATTCTTGCCTGGAGAAGCCCATGGATGGAAGAGCCTGGTACTCTACAGTCCATGGGGTCTCAGAGTTAGACACGACTGAGAGACTTCACTTTCACTTTAGATAACAATAAGCTGATGAAAAATAGGGATTTTTCTGGAAGTCAGTGGTTAAGATTCTGGGCTTCAACTGCAGGAGACATGGATTTGACCCCTGGTCTTGGGTGGGATGAGAACTAGATCCCCCATTTGCCTGGAGTCACTGCCAAAAAAAAAAGGTAATTGAATTTTGATGTATTTTATTTTATTTTTTTCCATTTCATCTGTTTAATTTTTATTCCTATGCAATTGCAGAAGATAAAAGGGGAACTTTGACAGTTGCTTCTTTTTTTTAATTTTTATTTTTACTTTATTTTACTTTACAATACTGTATTGGTTTTGCCATACATTGACATGAATCCACCACGGGTGTACATGCGATCCCAAACATGAACCCCCCTCCCACCTCCCTCCCCACAACATCCCTCTGGGTCATCCCCGTGCACCAGCCCCAAGCATGCTGTATCCTGCATCGGACATAGACTGGTGATTTGATTCTTACATGATAGTATACATGTTTCAATGCCATTCTACCAAATCATCCCACCCTCTCCCTCTCCCTCTGAGACCAAAAGTCCGCTATACACATCTGTGTCTTTTTTGCTGTCTTGCATACAGGGTCATCATTGCCATCTTTCTAAATTCCATAGATATGTGTTAGTATACTGTATTGGTGTTTTTCTTTCTGGCTTACTTCACTCTGTATAATCGGCTCCAGTTTCATCCATCTCATCAGAACTGATTCAGATGTATTCTTTTTAACGGGTGTGGAGAAAAGGGAACCTCCTACACTGTTGGTGGGAATGCAAACTAGTACAACCACTATGGAAAACAGTGTGGAGATTCCTTAAAAAATTGCAAATAGAACTGCCATATGACCCAGCAATCCCACTGCTGGGCATACACACCGAGGAAACCAGAATTGAAAGAGACACATGTACCCCAGTGTTCATCGCAGCACTGTTTATAATAGCCAGGACATGGAAACAACCTAGATGTCCATCAGCAGATGAATGGATAAGAAAGCTATGGTACATATACACAATGGAGTATTACTCAGCCGTTGAATTTTGATGTATTTTAAAAGGAGCCACTGTGATGGATGTTAACTAAACTTATTGTGATGATCATTTTATAACACAACACACACAAAGAAATCCTTCAGACAAAGAGATACTGGCAATTGAAAGTTGGACTAATGTGCACTGAAGTGGCAAAGGTTAAAGAGATTTGGTCAGTGCATCTATAGCATCTGCCATATCAGATTAGAGGGCAAATCAACAGTTAAATGCTGCTGATAATCCAAGTAAGATAAGGGCTGAGAATTGACCATTGTGTATAGCCACATGGAGATCACTGGTAATATCAAAAAGAGAAGTTAAAAAAGAGAGAGAGAGAGACGTTGTAGGTGTTGAGAGTGGAAAGAAGCCAAACTGAAGGATGTTTAAGAGAAATTGAGAGGATAAGATTTAGAAACAGTGTGAATAGGTAATTTCCTGGTGGTCGGTGATTAGGACTTCTTTCAGTTCAGTTCAGTTCAGTCACTCAGTCACGTCCAACTCTTTGCGACCCCATGGATTGCAGCACTCCAGGCTTCCCTGTCCATCACCAACTCCTGGAGCTTGCTCAAACTCATGTCCATCAAGTTGGTGATGCCATCCAACCATCTTATCCTCTGTTGTCCCCTTCTCCTCCTGCCTTCAATCTTTCCCAGCATGGGGGTCTTTTCAAACGAGTCAGTTCTTCCCATCAGGTGGCCAAAGTATTGGAGTTTCAGCTTCAGGATCAGTCCTTCCAATGAATATTCAGGACTGATTTCCTTTAGAATTGACAGGTTGGATCTCCTTGCAGTCCAAGGGACTCTCAAGAGTCTTCTCCAACACCACAGTTCAAAAGCATCAATTCTTCAGTGCTCAGCTTTCTTTATAGTTCCACTCTCACGTCCATACATGACTACTGGAAAAACCATAGCTTTGACTAGATGGACTTTTGCTGGCAGAGTGATTGTCTCTGCTTTTTAATATGCTATCCGGTTGGTCATAGCTTTTCTTCCAAGGTGCAAGCGTCTTTTAATTTCATAGCTGCTGTCACCATCTGCAGTAATTTTGGAGCCCAAGAAACAAAATCTTTCACTTTTTCCATTAATTTCCCATCTATTTGCCATGAAGTGGTGGGACAAGATGCTATGATCTTAGTTTTCTGAATGTTGAGTTTTAAGCCAACTTTTTCACTCTCCCCTTTTACCTTCATCAAGAGGCTCTTTAGTTCTTCAGTTTCTGCCATAAGGACTTCTTTAATTAGAGAGATAAAATAAGTTGTGATTAAATAGAGAAGAAGGAAGTGGTGATTTGAAAGAGAAATGATGTGAAGCAGTCAACAAGAAGAGTGGGAAAGTTAATGGACCAGCCGAGTATAGTGTGATTGCCCCACAGAAATAAGGACCTACTTGAGCTTCATGATCACAATTTAAAGCGAAAACAGCATAGTTAACTTCAACTCTAGTGCAGCTGCATGGCTGCAGACACAGAATAAGCAGATACTTCTTTTAACCAGGAATGGAGTTTTGCCAAGTGAGTATATTAAAAGCAAGAGTAGAGCAATTTAAATGCAGCCTTCTACAGAATTTAAACA
This sequence comes from Capricornis sumatraensis, assembly GCF_032405125.1. Taxonomy (NCBI): domain Eukaryota; kingdom Metazoa; phylum Chordata; class Mammalia; order Artiodactyla; family Bovidae; genus Capricornis; species Capricornis sumatraensis. The sequence continues at coordinate 96,767,110 of NC_091076.1, forward strand.
TGCTTATCACTTGCTTTGCTCACCATTGTTTCTTACTTCTACTTTTTATGGGGTTGACTTTATTCTTCCTCAAGTAAATTATTCTTAGTAGTTTCAACAAGAGTCAGTGTTTGTCTGAAAAGTCTTTATTTTACATTCATGCTTGAATCATGGTTTGACTAAGTCTAGACGTGTAGATGGTCATTTTACCTTAGAATACTGACATGTGCAGCTACTATGGACTTCCCAGTTGTGCTAGTGGTAAGGAACCTGCCTGCCAATGCAGGAGACAAAAAAGACACAGGTTTGGCCCCTGGGTTGGGAAGATCCCTTGGAGGAGAGCATGGCCACCCACTCCGCTATTCTTGCCTGGAGAAATCCATGGACAGAGGAGCCTGGCAGGCTACAGTCCATAGGGTCACAAAGAGTCAGACATGGCTGAAGCAACTTCTCACATGCGCATGCATTCAGCTACTATGTCTGAAAAAAGTGTAATGAAACTGGTTCCATGAGGCTGAAAATTAGAAACTTGACTCACCTACTACCTTCATCTGGCAGCCTTACAGACTCTCTGCTGCTGCTGCTAAGTCGCTTCAGTCGTGTCCGACTCTGTGTGATCCCATAAACCACCAGGCTTCCCTGTCCCTGGGATTCTCCAGGCAAGAATACTGGAGTGGGTTTCCATTTCCTTCTCCAATGTGTGAAAGTGAAAAGTGAAAGGGAAGTTGCTCAGTCGTGTCCGACTCTTCGCGACCCCATGAACTGCAGCCCTCCAGGCTCCTCCATCCATGGGATTTTCCAGGCAAGAGTACTGGAGTGGGGTGCCATCGCCTTCTCCGACAGACTCTCTAGCATCCCCTATTCACAGAATTTAATATAGAGCCAGCTGGCAAAACAGAAATGTGATGTAGAGTCTCACACATAAGGGCTTCCCTGGTGGCTCAGATGGTAAAGAATCTGCCTGCAATGCAGAAGACCCAGGTTCAATCCCTGGGTCAGAAGATCTCCTGGAAAAGGGAATGGCAACCCACTTCAGTATCCTTGCCTAGAGAATTCCATGGACAGAGGAGCCTGGCAGGCTACAGTGCATGGGGTCACAAAGAGTCGTACATGACTGAGTGACTAACACACACACACAGAAAGCAGAGTACAGAAGGGTAGGACCGGAGCACTGAGAATTAGTTCCTAAATCTCCTTTTGACTACTCAGCTACAGACTCTTCTACATGTATTTGAGTTTAGCTTCCATATAAAACAACAAAAAACTTCTCTTAGTTTCCAGCTAGTAACATGCAGCTGTCCTTCATACAAGTGAAAGTTGTCTTCACTCTCTCCCCAGAATAAGAAGCAGCAAAGTTCCAACAGTCCATCTCTGGGAGACAGTCACACTATCTCTGGGTCATGTTAATTACTTCCCAAATTTAGTTACAGCCCCATTTGAACATTGTTACTTAGAGACTAAGCTGTAAAGTTAGCCTATAATAAAATTTGTATTTTAATTTAAAAGGGGAAAAAGAGATAGAAGAACATACATACATAGATAGGTAGACTTATATGCACTGTTTTCTGGCCCTATTTTTTCCTATTAAAAAATCAACTATAAGTCTTCATTGCTTTTTGATAGTTAATCTCTTTTTCTCTTGTAACTCTTAAGAGTATCTCTATCTTTGGAGTTCTCATTATCATGTGGCCAAATGTATACTTTTTTACATTTTTCCTGCTTGGAACTTCTGATTCCTGAAACTGAACATTTATGCCTTTTATTAAGTCTGAAAACCCTCAGTCCTTATGTTTCAGTATTACCTCACCCTTCTTTTCTCTTTTTTCACTTTTGGAAACTCCTATTATATATATATGTTAGACCTTCTTATTTGGTTTTTCATATCTTTTTTTCAGTTTGCAATGCATTAATATTTGTATAAATATAACTTTATTCAAGGTGGAAATTTTTATAAGTCAATTTTTGTTATCATTATTAAAGCTAATTCTATAATTTAGGCAATAGAAGAAAAGAAAGATAAAGAAGAGGAAGGCCTAGAGGAGGGGACAGAGAAGGAAGAAGAAAAAAGATAAAGAAAATAATACCACTGTTATGTGACTGAATTATTTATATTAGCTGTCAAACAGTTAAGTTACGGAGGTTATACGATTCCTATTTTACTTTTTATGCGTATTATTGTCTTATCATTATAAGAGGTTCTCTTTACTTAGGTTGAAAGAAAAATGTCTGACTCCCCTCCTTGATTCTGAAGAGCTGGACAAGCCTTCATTTTACCTTACTCTTTCCCCTGCACCTGATAAGGATATTTAATATGTACACATTTCCTTTTCTAAAGGAGAGAAGATTCACACTGAGGACCTGAAAAATGTTCTTAAAAACATGGGAATAGAGATCACAAAAAAGGAACACCAAAAGCTTATTAAAACTCTGCCCGTTTCTGGTAAGCATTTAAGTGTGTTCTAGATCATTGAAGTCTAAAAATGTATTCCTTCGAAAAACATTTACTGAAGCTCTGTTTTGTACATAGCACTGTACTAAACTCTGCTGGGCAGGTACCTTGACTGTGGGGAGCACATTTCCTCAAGTTCCTGCCCTCCTAAACAGAACTTCAGGGAAGGTTAGTTGTAGGGTTTTATATAAGAAATTCTAACATTTGAAACATTTTATGTCAATTAAAAATATTGTTTAAAGATTCGATCTTAGCATTTTTTTTTTTGAAATCCTGTTCTTTTCATTTAGATTTTGGTTTAGGAAACTGGGACCTCTTTAGACAGAAGTCCCATATAGGACACACATGTTCTTTCATCTCTTTGGGGGAAATCTAAAGTCTAAGCTGTAAGAAGAGAAAAGGGAAGGGGGATAGGAAAATGAAGAAAGAAAAATAAAGCCAAATTAGAGAGGAGAAGTGGTAAAGAAAAAGCTACGTGTGTTGCAGCCAAGTAGGATGCCACTAGCAGTAGTCTTCTATTCTGTCCAGTGGATAGATTCACTACACTGAATTTTCTGAGTACTCTTTATTTCATTGAGAATAAACTTTGATAAATTTAGGTTTTCCCTTTCTGAAAGTAAATACTGATTCTTATGAATCATCAGAAACTCAATCATGCTTTTTGTTGTTGTTGTTTGTTTGTTTACAGCTGATAAAAAGGTGTTTAAGAAAGAATTACTGAGGGGTGTGAAGTCTTTCAAAGGTGAGTGGAAAAAAAGACGTGTGTCCGTGTATGCCCAGTCATCACCATATCATTGAAAAATTATTTGTAAACATCATTTTTAAGACTATATCATTGTGTTGTATTTACACACACCCAATTTACTTGATTATTCTTTTCTCTTTTTAAAATTTATTTTTTTATTGAAGGATAATTGCTCTACAGAATTTTGTTATTTTCTGTCAAACCTGAACATGAATCAGTCATAGGTATACATATATCCCCTCCCTCCTGGGGACACAGAACCCCTGTTTGAGTTTCCTAAGCATACAGCAAATTCCTATCGGAATTTTACACATGGTAATGTAAGTTCCCATGTTGCTGTTTCCATACTTTTCACCCTCTCTTGCTCTCTCCCCATGTCCATAAGTCTATTCTCTGTGTCTGTTTCTTCATTGCTCCCCTGTACATAAATTCTTCAGTACCATTTTTCTATAGTCCATATATATGCATTAAAATATGATGTTTATCTTTCTCTTTCTCTTACTTTACTCTGTTTGATAGGTTCTAGGTTCATCCACCTCATCAGAACTGACTCAAAGGTGTTCCTTTTTATGGCTGAGTAATATTCCATTGTGTATATGTACTGAATTTTTATTCTTTATCCATTCATTATCCATTCATCTGTCGATGAACATCTAGGTTGCTTCCATGTTCTAGCTATTGTAATTAATGCTGCAATGAACAATGGGATACTTGTCTTTTTCAATTTTGGTTTCCTCAGGGTATATGCCTAGGAGTGGGATTGCCAGGTTGTATGGTGGTTTTATTCCTAGTTCTTTAAGGAATCTCCATACTGTCTACCATAGTGGCTGAATCAATTTACATTCCCACCAACAGTGCAAGAGCAATCCCTTTTCTCCACACCCTTTCCAGCATTTATTGTTTGTATACTTTTTGATGATAGGCATCTGACCAGTGTAAGGTGATATCTCATTGTAGTTTTAATTTGCATTTCTCTAATAAGAGTGATGTTGAGCATCTTTTCATGTGTTTGTTAGCCATCTGTATGTCTTCCTTGGAGAAATGTCTGTTGAGGTCTTTTTCCCACTTTTTGATTGGGTTGTTTGTTTTTCTGGCATTGAGTTGTATGAGCTGCTTGTATATTTTGGAAATTAATCCTTTATCATCTGTTTCATTTGCTATTATTTTCTCCCATTCTGAGGGTTGTCTGTTCACCTTGCTTATAGTTTGCTGTGCAAACGCTTTTAAGTTTAAACAGGTCCTACTTGTTTACTTTTGTTTTTATTTCCATTACTCTAGGAGGTGCGTCATAGAGGATCTTGCTTTGATATATGTCATTGAGTGTTCTGCCTATGTTTTCCTCTAAGAGTTTTATAGTTTCTGGTCTTACATTTAGGTCTTTATCCATTTTGATTTTATCTTTGTGTGTGATATTAGAAAGTGTTCTAATTTCATTCTTTTACATGTAGCTGTCCAGTTTTCCCAGCACCATTTATTGAAGAGGCTGTCATTTCCTCATTGCATATTCTTGCCTCCTTTGTCAAAAATAAGGTACCCATAGGTGTGTGGGTTTATTTCTGGGCTTTCTGTCTTGTTCCATTGGTATATTTCTGTTTTTGTGCCAGTACCATACTGTTTGATGACTATAGCTTTGTAGTATATTCTGAAGTCAGGAAGTTTGATTCCTCCAGCTCCATTCTTCTTTCTCAGGACTGCGTTAGCTATTCAGGGTCTTTTGTGTTTCCATATGAATTGTGAAATTTTTTGTTCTAGTTCTGTGAAAAATGTCATTGGTAATTTGATAGAGATCACATTGAATCTGTAGATTGCATTTGGTAATATAGTCATTTTTACAATATTGACTCTTCCTACCCAGGAACATGGACTATCTCTCCATCTGTTTATGTTGTCTTTGATTTCTTTCATTAGTTAGTTAGTTAGTTCAGTCACTCAGATGTGTCAGACTCTTTATGACCCCATGAATCGCAGCACACCAGGCCACCCTGTCCATCACCATCTCCCGGAGTTCACTCAGACTCAAGTCCATCGAGTCCGTGATACCATCCAGCCATCTCATCCTCGGTCGTCCCCTGTTCCTCCTGCCCCCAATCCCTCACATCATCAGAGTCTTCTGCAGTGAGTCAACTCTTCACATGAGATGGCCAAAGTACTGGAGCTTCAGCTTTAGCATCATTCCTTCCAAAGAAATCCCAGCATTAATCTCCTTCAGAATGGACTGGTTGGATCTCCTTGCAGTCGAAAGGACTCTCAAGAGTCTTCTCCAACACCACAGTTCAAAAGCATCAATTCTTCAGCACTCAGCCTTCTTCACAGTCCAACTCTCACATCCATACATGACCACTGGAGAAACCATAGCCTTGACTAGACGGACCTTAGTCGGCAAAGTAATGTCTTTGCTTTTTAACATGCTGTCTAGGTTGGTCATAACTTTTCTTCCAAGGAGTAAGCATCTTTTAATTTCATGGCTGCAGTCACCATCTGCAGTGATTTTGGAGCCCCCCAAAATAAAGTCTGACACTGTTTCCACTGTTTCCCCATTTATTTCCCACAAAGTGATGGGACCAGATGCCATGATCTTAGTTTTCTGAATGTTGAGCTTTAAGCCAACTTTTTCACTCTCCTCTTTCACTTTCATCAAGAGGCTTTTTAGCTCCTCTTCACTTTCTGCCATAAGGGTGGTGTCATTGCATATCTGAGGTTATTGATATTTCTCCCTGCATTCTTGATTCCAGCTTGTGTTTCTTCCTCTCCAGCATTTCTCATGATGTACTCTGCATATAAGTTAAATAAGCAGGGTGACAATATATAGCCTTGACATACTTGTTTCCGATTTGAAACCAGTATGTTGTTCCATGTCTAGTTCTAACTGTTGCTTCCTGACCTGCATACTGATTTCTCAAGAGGCAGGTTAGGTGGTCTGGTATTCCCATCTCTTTCAGAATTTTCCACAATTTATTGTGATCCACACAGTCAAAGGCTTTGGCATAGTCAATAAAGCAGAAATAGATGTTTTTCTGGAACTCTCTTGCTTTTTTGATTATCCAGCAGATGTTGGCAGTTTGATCTCTGGTTCCTCTGCCTTTTCTAAAACCAGCTTGAACATCAGGAAGTTCATGGTTCACGTATTGCTGAAGCCTGGCTTGGACAATTTTGAGCATTACTTTACTAGCATGTGAGATGAGTGCAATTGTGCCGTAGTTTGAGCATTCTTTAGCATTGCCTTTCTTTGGGATTGGAATGAAAACTGACCTTTTCCAGTCCTGTGGCCACTGCTGAGTTTTCCAAATTTGCTGACATATTGAGTGCAGCACTTTCACAGCATCATCTTTCAAAATTGGAAGTAGCTCAACTGGAATTTCATCACCTCCACTAGCTTTGTTCGTAGTGGTGCTTTCTAAGGTCCCCTTGACTTCACATTCTAGGATGTCTGGCTCTAGATGAGTGATCACATCATCGTGATTATCTGGGTTGTGAAGATCTTTTTTTGTATAGTTCTTCTGTGTATTCTTGCCACCTCTTCTTAATATCTTCTGCTTCTGTTAGGTCCATACCATTTCTGTCATTTATCGAGCCCATCTTTGCATGAAATGTTCCCTTGGTATCTCTAATTTTCTTGAAGAGATCTCTAGTCTTTCCCATTCTGTTGTTTTCCTCTATTTCCTTGCATCAATCGCTGAAGAAGGCTTTCTTATCTCTTCTTGCTATTCTTTGGAACTCTGCATTCAGATGCTTTTATCTTTCCTTTTCTCCTTTGTTTTTAGCCTCTCTTCTTTTCACAGCTATTTGTAAGGCCTCCCCAGACAGCCATTTTGCTTTTTTGCATTTCTTTTCCATGGGAATGGTCTTGATCCCTGTCTCCTGTACAATGTCATGAACCTCATTCCATAGTTCATCAGGCACTCTATCAGATCTAGGCCCTTAAATCTATTTCTCACTTCCACTGTATAATCATAAGGGATTTGATTTAGGTCATACCTGAATTTTCTAGCGGTTTTCCCTACTTTCTTCAATTTGAGTCTGAGTTTGGTAATAAGGAGTTCATGATCTGAGCCGCAGTCAGCTCCTGGTCTTGTTTTTGTTGACTATATAGAGCTTCTCCATCTTTGGGTGTAAAGAATATAATCAATCTGATTTCGGTGTTGACCATCTGGTGATGTCCATGTGTAGAGTCTTCTCTTGTGTTGTTGGAAGAGGATGTTTGCTATGACCAGTGTATTTTCTTGGCAAAACTCTATTAGTCTTTGCTCTGCTTCATTCCGCATTCCAAGGCCAAATTTGCCTGTTACTCTAGGTGTTTCTTGACTTCCTACTCTTGCATTCCAGTCCCCTATAATGAAAAGGACATCTTTTTTGGGTGTTAGTTCTAAAAGGTCTTGTAGGTCTTCATAAAACTGTTCAACTTCAGCTTCTTCAGCATTACTGGTTGGGGCATAGACTTAGATTACTGTGATATTGAATGGTTTGCCTTGGAAACGAATAGAGATCATTCTGTTGTTTTTGAGATTGCATCCAAGTACTGCATTTCAGACTCTTTTGTTGACCATGATGGCTACTCCATTTCTTCTGAGGGATTCCTGCCCGCAGTAGTGGATGTACTATCATCTGAGTTAAATTCACCCATTCCAGTCCATTTTAGTTCACTGATTCCTAGAATGTCGACATTCACTCTTGCCATCTCTTGTTTGACCACTTCCAATTTGCCTTGATTCATGGACCTAATATTCCAGGTTCCTATGTAATATTGCTCTTTACAGCATTGGATCTTGCTTCTATCACCAGTCACATCCACAGCTGGGTATTGTTTTTGCTTTGGCTCCATCCCTTCATTCTTTCTGGAGTTATTTCTCCACTGATCTTCAGTAGCGTGTTGGGCACCTACTGACCTGGGGAGTTCCTCTTTCGGTATCTTATCATTTTGGCTTTTCATACTGTTCATGGGGTTCTCAAGGCAAGCTCCAGTAATTTTCTGATACTATCTTTAGGGTTTTCTATGTACAGTATCATGTCATTTACACATGATGAGAGCTTTACTTCTTTTCCAATCTGGATTCCTTTTATTTCTTTTTCTTCTCTGATTGCTATAGCTAGGACTTCCAAAACTATGTTGAATAACAGTGGTGAAAGTGGGCACACCTGTCTTGTTCCTGATCTTAGGGGGAATGCTTTCAGTTTTTAACCACTGAGAATAATGTTTGTTCTAGGTTTATCATAATGGCCTTTACTGTATTGAGGTAGGTTCCTTCTATGCCCATTCTTTAAAGAGCTTTGATCATTAATGGGTGCTGAATTTTGTCAAAGTCTTTTTCTGCATCTATTGAGATGATCATATGGTTTTTATCTTTCAGTTTGTTAATATGGTGTATCACATTGATTGATATGCATATACTGAAGAATCCTTGCATCCCTGGAATAAACCCAACTTAATCATGGTGTGTGAGCTTTTTGATGTATTACTGAATTCTGTTTGTTAAAATTTTGTTGAGGATTTTTGCATCTATGTTCATCAATGATAATGGCCTATAGTTTTCTTTTTTTGTGTTGTCTTTGTCTGGTTTTGGTATCAGGGTGATGGTGGCTGCATAGAATGACTTTGGAAGTGTTCCTTCCTCTGCAGTTTTTTGAAAGAGTTTTAGAAGGATAGGCATTAGCTCTTCTCTAAATGTTTGATAGAATTCACCTGTGAAGCCATCTGGTCCTGGGCTTTTGTTTTTTGGGAGATTTTTTGATCCCACCTTCAATTTCAGTGCTTGTAATTGGGTTGTTCATAATTTCTATTTCTTCCTGGTTCAGTCTTAGAAGATTGAACTTTTCTAAGAATCTGTCCATTTCTTCCAGGTTATCCATTTTATTGCCATATAGTTGTTCATAATAGTCTCTTATAATCCTTTGTATTTCTGCATTGTCTGTTGTAACTTCTCCTTTCTCATTTCTAATTTTGTTGATTTGATTCTTCTCTCTTTTTTCCTTGATGAGTCTAAAGGCTTGTCAATTTTGTGTATCTTCTCAAAGAACCAGCTTTTAGTTTTATTAATCTTTACTATTGTTTCTTTCATTTCTTTTTCATTTATTTCTGCTTGGATCATTATGATTTCTTTCCTTCTACTAATTTTGGAGGTTTTTTGTTCTTCTTTTTCCAGTTGTTTTAGGTGTAAAGTTAGGTTGTCTGTTAGATGTTTTTCTTGTTTCTTGAGGTAGGATTGTATTGCTGTAAACTTCCCTGTTAGAACTGCTTTTGCTGCATCCCGTAGGTTTTGAGTTGTCGTGTTTTCATTGTCATTTGTTTCTAGAAATTTTTTTTTCCTTTTGATTTCTTTAGTAACCTGTTGGCTATTTAGAAATGTGTTGTTTAATCTCCATGTGTTTCTGTTTCTTATAGTTTTTTTTCTTGTAACTGATATCTAGTCTCATAGTGCTGTGGTCAGAGAAGATTCTTGATATGATTTCAGTTTTCTTAAATTTACTGAGGTTTGATTTGTGACCCAAGATGTGGTCTATCCTGGAGAATGTTTCATGTGCACTTGAGAAGAAGGTGTATTCTTCTGCATTTGGATGGAATGTCCTGAAGATAAAAATGAGATCCATCTCATCTAATGTATCATTTAAGACTTGTGTCTCCTTATTAATTTTCTGTTTTGATGATCTGTCCATTGGTGTGAGTGGGGGGTTAAAGTCTCCTACTATTATTGTGTTACTGTCAATTTCTCCTTTTATGTCTGTTAGTGTTTGTCTTATGTATTGAGGTGCTCCTCTGTTGGGTGCATAGATATTTACAGTTGTTATGTCTTCCTCCTGGATTGATCCCTTGATCATTATGTAGTGTCCTTCCTATCTCTTGTAATCTTCTTTTTTTAAGGCCTATTTTTTCTGATATGAGGATTGCTACTCCAGCTTTCTTTTGCTTCCCATTTGCATGGAATATATTTTTCCATCCTCTCATATTCAATATATATGTGTATTTAGATCTGAAGTGGGTTTTCTGTAGACAGCATAGATATGGGTCTTGTTTCTGTATCCATTCAGCCAGCCTGTGTCTTTTGTTTGGAGCATTTAATCCATTTACATTTAAAGTAATTATTGATATATATGTTCCTATTGCCATTTTCTTAATTGTTTGTGGTTGATTTTGTAGATCTTTTTTCTTTTCTTGTATTTCTTGACTATGTAAGTCCCTTTAACATTTGCTGTAAAGCTGGTTTGATTTTTCTTTTCTTATTGAACATTTAGGTAGTCTGTAATGCTTTGCCGTTATACATATGTGATCTTTATACATAAATATTTATTCAACTTTAAAATCATTTTTAGATAGAGTTTTCCAACTAGAATTACTAGGTCAAAGGATCTTAACTCTTTGATGTATATAAATAAATAAGAGTACCCATTACTGTTATGTGTTGGCCACTATATATTGTTTCACATTTTTTGAGCCTTGCTAATTTGGCAGATGAAAACTGGAGTATTTTTTTAATTGGTGAAGTTGAAAATGGTTTCTATCATTATATTTTTCAGTCTTTTAATTATTTGTCTGGCATCTTATCCATTATCCTATGGCATCTTTGCATTTTTCCTATTAATTTCAATGACTTCTTTATAAGGATATTAGCACATTGTCATGTCTATAGAAAATATTTTTCCATTTGGTTGTTTGCATCTTTATTTTATTATGTTGTATTTTTTAACAACAGTTTTATTAAAATATAATTTATACACCTTATAATTCAGCCATTTAAAATGTATAATTCAATGCTTTTTAGTATAGTAACAGAGTTGTGCAACCATCACTACAATCAATTTATAACATTTTCATCACCAAAAAGAAACTGCACTAATTAGCAGTCACTCCCCATTCCCTATAACCCTCGCAGACCTAGGCAGCCACCAAATTACTTTCTGTCCACTATGTGGTACTTCAGTATACAGACATTTTTCATTTTTATGTGTTTATATCAGTCATTCCTTCTGTGATTCCTTCTTGTCATTTTGTATTTAGAAAGTCTGCCTCATTAACTAGTTTTTCTGTAGTATAAATTACATTAAGAAGCCAATTTATTGCTACTGTAGGAAGTTTCAGATCTTACTTTTTGACCAGAATGACATGATTTGGTTGTTGTCATTGTCTAATTTACCAGAGTTGCCAAACTCTTTCTTTACATTTTTCTCCCCAATATAAACTTCTCCCAATTAGTTTTGGGATCATATTTTGTTTCTTATTCCACACAACTTGCTGTAAAGCTCTTTTGTGCTTTTATTTCTAGGTAAGTGTTGACAGTCTGAATTTTTCATTTCGTGACATTCTTATCTATTTTCTCTTGTTTTTATTAAGGAGGCAAGGTTACTGTCAGTGACCTAAGTAATGTTCTACAAAACGCTGGATTCAAACTTGAAGCAAAGGAAATCCAGGACTTGCAGACCCACCTACCAATTACTGGTGAGCCTTTAGAATGCCTTTATCTTGTAGTTGATGACTCAGTTCACTCTGAAAGCAGTGAGGAAAGACATGTTCAGAAGAGAAAACTGAAAGCAAAGATACAATCTAGAGGCTGTTGCTGAAGTCCACATGACAGAGCCTTGTAAAAATCCAGATAATAAAGGTCTTATTTAGGGAGCCATGCTGGTAATATATTGGGAAGACCGATCTGATGTGGTAGGTGAAAGGGAGATAGAGAATAAAAGTGTGAATCAAGGACTGTGGATCATGGGATTGCCTCAGAACAAAAAATGGGGTAGGGGGAAACAGAACAAAGAGAAAAATCCTTTTTATGACATAATTGAAGTAATTACAGGAAAGTTAGATACAAGGTTTCAGCCAATTGAGTAAGATAAGGAAGAAAGATAAAGGAAAGGTAAGAAGAAAAAATTAGGAAAAGATAATATAAAGATACATACATAAGAATATAGATTGACCTCTTTTTTTTAAATAGCGTAACTGGGATGGAATCAGGGCTAAGATGAAAGGACTCAGACTGAAGAAAAAGAGGGGAGTAGTCTCTTCTTTCTTCATTGGAGAATCTTGCCTGGCATGGGGGCTGGTTTCAAATTTCCTTTGTAATAGCATGGAACCCCAAGGACTAGAAAGAAGATCTTTTACTAGAGTAAGACTTCATTGTTCAAGGATGAAGGTCATGGGTTTTAAATACATTTCTTTCTTTATTTAATTCATTCAGCAAATATTTATTGAGTACCAACAATGTGCCAGCATTGTGTTGTATTGCTTTATTTACTTGGCAACTGTTTATACTATTTCTGTGCAATGTATTTATTATTAATAGATACATAACCCCTTACTAGATATATATTTGCAGATATCTTCTCCCTTTCAGTAGGTTGCCTTCTCATTTTGTTGGTGGTTTCTTTTTATGTACAAAAGCATTTTCAGTTCAGTTCAGTTCAGTCGCTCAGTCATGTCCTACTCCTTGTGACCCCATGAATCACAGCACACCAGGCCTCCCTGTCCATCACCAACTCCCAGAGTTCTCACAAACTCATGTGCATCGAGTCAGTGATAGCATCCAGCCATCTCATCCTCTGTCATCCGCTTCTCCTCCTGCCCCCAATCCCTCCCAGCATCAGGGTCTTTTCCAGTGAGTCAACTCTTCGCATGAGGTAGCCAAAGTATTGGAGTTTCAGCTTCAGCATCAGTCCTTCCAATGAACACCCAGGACTAGTCTCCTTTAAGATGGACTGGTTAGATCTCCTTGCAGTCCAAAGGACCCGCAAGAGTCTCTCCAGCACCACAGTTCAAAGGCATCAATTTTTGGCGCTCAGCTTTCTTCACAGTCCAATCTCACATCCATACATGACCACTAGAAAAACCATAGCCTTGACTAAACGGACCTTTATTGGCAAAATAATGTCTCTGCTTTTGAATATGCTGTCTAGGTTGGTCATAACTTTCCTTCCAAGAAGTAAGAGTCTTTTAATTTCATGGCTGCAATCACCATCTGCAGTGATTTTGGAGCCCAAAAAAATGAAGTCTGACACTGTTTCCACTGTTTCCCCATCTGTTTGCCATGAAGTGATGGGACCAGATGCCATGATCTTAGTTTTCTGAATGTTAACCTTTAAGCCAACTTTTTCACTCTCCACTTTCACTTTCATCAAGAGGCTCTTAGTTCTTCTTCACTTTCTGCCATAAGGGTGGTGTCATTGCATATCTGAGATTATTGATATTTCTCCTGGCAGTCTTGATTCCAGCTTGTGTTTCTTCCAGCCCAGCGTTTCTCAGGATGTACTCTCCATTTAAGTTAAATAAGCAGGGTGACAATATACAGCCTTGACGTACTCCTTTCCCTATTTGGAACTAGTCTGTTGTTCCATGTCCAGTTCTAACTGTTGCTTCCTGACCTGCATACAGGTTTCTCAAGAGGCAGATCAGGTGGTCTGGTATTCCCATCTCTTTCAGAATTTTCCACAGTTTATTGTGACCCACACAGTCAAAGGCTTTGGCATAGTCAGTAAAGCAGAAATAGATGTTTTTCTGGAACTCTCTTGCTTTTTCCATGATCCGGCAGATGTTGGCAATTTCATCTCTGGTCCTCTGCCTTTTCTAAAACCAGGCTGAACATCAGGAAGTTCACGGTTCACATATTGCTGAAGCCTGGCTTGGAGAATTTTGAGCATTACTTTACTGGCATGTGAGATGAGTGCAATTGTGTGGTAGTTTGAGCATTATTTGGCATTGCCTTTCTTTGGGATTGGAATGAAAACTGACCTTTTCCAGTCCTGTGGCCGCTGCTTCAGTTCAGTTCAGTTCAGTCGCTCAGTTGTGTCCGACTCTTTGCGACCCCATGAGTCGCAGCACGCCAGGCCTCCCTGTCCATCACCAGCTCCCGGAGTTCACTCAGACCCACGTCCATCGAGTCAGTGATGCCATCCAGCTATCTCATCCTCTGTCGTCCCCTTCTCCTCCTGCCCCCAATCTCTCCCAGCATCAGAGTCTTTTCCAATCAGTCAACTCTTCACATGAGGTGGCCAAAGTACTGGAGTTTCAGCTTTAGCATCATTGCTTCCAAAGAAATCCCAGGGCTGATCTCCTGCAGAATGGACTGGTTGGATCTCCTTGCAGTCCAAGGGACTCTCAAGAGTCTTCTCCAACACCATAGTTCAAAAGCATCAAATCTTTGGCGCTCAGCCTTCTTCACAGTCCAACTCTCACATCCATACATGACCAGCATCCTCTTTCAGGATTTGGAATAGCTCTGCTGGAATTCCATCACCTCCACTAGCTTTGTTCATAGTGATGCTTCCTAAGTCCTACTTGACTTCATATTCCAGGATGTCTGGCTCTAGGTGAATGATCGCATCATCGTGATTATCTGGGTCATGAAGATCTTTTTTGTTTAGCATTTTTTTTTGTTAAAGCATTTTAGTTTAATGTAATTCTATTTGAATATTTTTGCTTTTGTATCCAAAATATATATATATTTCTAAGTCCAATGTTTAAGAGCTTACTGCCTATGTTTTTTTCTAGGAGTTTTATGGTTTCAGGCCTTACATTTAAGTCTTTAATCCATTTTGAGTTTATATTGGTATGTGGATTAAGAAAATGGTTCAGATTTCCCATACTACTTATTGAAGAGATTTGTGTATTTAATTTTTCAATTATCTTTGTTAAAGATACCTTATTATCTTTGTTATTGTTGTTGTTTAGTCTCTAAGTCCTGTCCAATGCTTTTGTGACCCCGTGAACTGTAGCCCATCAGGCTCCTCTGTCCATGGGATTTCCCAAGCAAGAATACTGGAGTGGGTTGCCATTGCCTTCTCCAGGGGATCTTCCAACCCAGGGATCAAACCTATGTCTCCTGAATTGGCAGGTGGATTCTGTACCACTGAGCCACTTGGTACACATACCTGAATCTAAATTCTGAATTTCTTACAGAAGATGAAAAGGTTGGCTTGGATGTGTTGATGGATGCTGCAAACACTTTTACAGGTGAGTAATAATTTGTATCAGATGTTATGAAACAGATCTTGATATTTTACGGAGAATTACTTACTTACAGCAGTAGTCTACTCTGTCCAGTCATTAGTAAGTTCACTCTACTCTTTTATCTATTTATTGATAATTTTGACTTATTCACAATAGTTTAGATTATTAGAGATTTAGAGAAAGTGTGACCCCTTCCATAAGGAATATTAACTTGTCCAGTGTTTTGGCCAGTAATGTGCTCTCATTTCTCTAGTGTTTAAAAAAATCAAAATATAGGTGAACACAATGAATCTCAATGTGAAGTTTTTGCATCAGGAAATGTGATCTCTTTGAACAGTCAGTTCCATAATTCAGAGGCAGTAACATATTATTTGCCTATAGACTCTACTTACCATCACGAGTCATTGTGCCTCTTGTGTTACTCTATGCCACATTGACCCATACACAGGATAGAAATGTGATCTATCTTCTTATTTGAATTTAAAAAGCCTTTCAAGTAGTGGATTTCACAATAACTCTGTGTAAGTGAAGTCAGCTCATGTATTTAAACCTCATCCTGCAGTTAAAAGTAAGGTTGTACTGGATTATTTTTTTATAATTTAGAATAATTAGACTTCTTAATATTATCACCTGAAACAATTCCCATCTATTCAAAGGAGACAAGGTGGAAGCCAGTGACTTTAAAACTGTGCTGGGAAACATGGGACTCGAACTCACTGAAAAAGAACAGTTTCTGCTGTCAAAAACTCTGCCAATCTCTCGTGAGTAGTTAACATCCCATCATGGTGCTCAGGGAGATGTGATACTGTGGGCTTTGGGGTGAGAGTTGTCCAGTGCCCTGAGAAACCCCCTAAGCAAGATGCAGATGAGACGTAAGCAGCTTTGTTACTGCCACTTGTGTTTTCATTTGGAAGTGAGAGACTTCTCTCTTTTCTATTCATCCGGTGGTTAAGTATTTTTTTATTTTAATAGCTACGCAGCTAAATCGTTAGGTAGTCCTCTGAAAATACACCCCACCTCCTAAGTTCCTCCCCCAGTAGCTCTCCCACAGTTCAGCAACTAAACTGTAAACATCTAAGAGCCAGGAACATTTTGGACCATGTGCTTATATTGTCAGTACCCATTCTGATTAGTCAGTGTCCCAGTGAGTTAGTTCCTCAAAAGTTTCACCTCCTGGGCACCTGCGTAGACTCACCCGCAGAGACCCTAGAGGCCAACCTGTGCTTCAGCTGTACCTCCTGCCTAATTCCAGAGACCTCAACATATAGACATTCTTCCCCTGCCCCATAGTTTCCATCCCTCATTGTTCCCCAGGCAAGAGAGAGCCTCGGTTCAGTTCAGTCACTCAGTCATGTCCGACTCTTTGTGACCCCATGGACTGTAGCATGCCAGACTTCCCTGTCCATCACTAACTCCCAGAGCTTACTCAAACTTATGTCCATTGAGTTGGTGATGCCATCCAACCATCATTCTCGGTCGTCCTCTTCTCCTCCTGAATTCAATCTTTCCCAGCTTCAGGGTTTTTTTTAATGAGTCAGTTCTTCACATCAGGTGGCCTAAGTATTGGAGCTTCAGCTTCAGCATCAGTCCTTCCAATGAATATTCAGGACTGATTTCCTTTAGGATGGACTGGTTGGATCTCCTTGCAGTCCAAGGGACTCTCAAGAGTCTTCTCCAGCACCACAGTTCAAAAGCATCAATTCTTAGGTGCTTAGCTTTCTTTATGTTCCAGTGCTCACGTCCATACATGACTACTGGAAGAAAACCATACCTTTGACTAGAAGGACATTTGTTGGCAAAGTATCTCTCTGCTTTTTAATATGCTGTCTAGGTTTGTCATAGCTTTTCTTCCAAGAACTAAGCGTCTTTTAATTTCATGGCTTCAATCAACATCTGCAGTGATTTGGAGCCCAAGAAAATAAAGTCTGTCCCTGTGAGAGAGCCTACACATCACTAAGGAAGTTAGTGACTCTAGTGGCAGAATTGACACCCTGGGCAGCAAATGCTCAATGCCTCCTGTGAATCCTCCCCACATACACCTGAGGCTATGACTACTCACTGTGTGTAGCATCCCCCTGCCCAACTGCTCTCACGGGGCCAGTTGTGAGAAATGCAATATTCTTAGGATATTGGCTCCAAGAAAGCAGGATAGAGATGCAGAAAGAAGCAGATGGACTGTAATGGAGATGACTGCCTGCATATGCCAGGTGCTGAGGGTTCTGTCCACTCTGCAGACACTCCTGCCACAGAATGGAGGCCTCTCTCCAGAGGCAGACAACACCTGTGGGGATGAGTTAAGCTTGTAGGTGTCCCTTGTTCTCTGTCTCTGAATTTCACCTCCATTTATGAAAATATTTTGTTTAGAGAACAATTTTTTTTTTCATTTTTTTTTTCATTTCAGCAACCCAACTGCTTGGGTTGCTACCTGTCTTTAATGTCATCCCTTTTTAGGATCTATCATTAGATCTAAATGTCCTGGGATATGTCCTGGAATATGTCCTGGAATATGTCCTGGAATATGTCCTGGGCCTAGAGCATAGGCAAGGAAAAAAGAAAAAGGCAGAGGAGTCAAAGTGCCATTAAAGAAGAGAAGAATGAGAAGAAAGAATCTTGTGTGTGTGTGTGTGTGTGTGTGTGTGTGTGTGTGTGTGTAGCCTGCATCAACTACTGCTGTGTGTTCCACATAAAGGATAGATTGAGAACAGTCCTTACCTTTTGTTATAATTTGAAAGTGAAATAGAATAATTTTCTAGGTGAATTGTGTAAAATGTCTTATAAAATGACGTTTGTCCTTTTTCTTTTGACTTGAATTTTACCATATCTTTCAGGAGATGGAAAGGTATATAAGAAAAGATTACTGAATAGTGTGAAACCTCTCAAAGGTAAGAATCATGAGAATAGCATCTAAAATTTACTGTGTTTTGCATCTGCTTTTTAAAATGTCTGATTAGAATATTGCTCTTTCAATGTTCCACTGATGTACTGATGCTGAATTTAGGCCTGGTAACCTACTATTCTTCTTTGGGTATAAGTACATTTGAAGAACTCATTGTTAGTAACATGTAGCAAGTTTGAAATTTTTATTTCATTAGGTTGGTTATCTTTATCACAGTTCATATGTTTATCTAATTCTTCTTTTTCACCCATGATTACTTCAATTAAAAGCTACAGCACAGTGTTAAGAGAGCATTTTCTCTTCTTGACTCCCATACTAACTCTCTGGGTTCACTTAAATGGCCAGTGTTTCACCCTCCCATCAGGGTGAAACTCAAAGATAGAATCCACTTAAAGACATAATCTTCCACTTCTTGGACTTGCTTGTATTTCATATGTACATCCTCTTCTTTCTTAAGGGAAAAAAATCAGTGTCAGTAAACTGGACGCTCTAATGAAGAACATGGGAATTCAGCCTGAGAAAGAGGACTATGAAGATTTTCTGACCCATCTGCCAGTTGATCGTAAGTGTTTCAGATACCACTGTACCTAGGGGGAACCTTAGGGTTTCTACATAAGAGCTTTTGAAAGTAAACCTCTTTTTTCATCTCTTTTGAAAACTTATGAAATATTTCAAACATATATAAAAATGGAGACCAATATAACAAATACAGGCTAAAGTTAGCAGATGTTATCATTTTGCACGCACCTTCCTTCCCTCATTCTATCCCTCCCATGTATACCTTTTCTTAAGTAAGATAAAGTTTCATTAATGACCCAATAAGACCAATTAACCTTGATAAAAGTGTCAAAAAGGCAAAGTTAGGATAATTCATTAGGAAGAAATTACTAAGGGATGAGCCCCAGTCTAAAATTCCCTTATTAGAGTCTAACAAAGCCAGTGGCCTTGAATTTAAAAAAAAAAAGCTAATAAAAAAAGGCAGGTTTCTGTAAGAAAGCTAGATAGCACATCTTTCAGCAGAGCCAGTACATGCCAATCAAAGTGAACAAATTGTTCTTCCTTCAGTGTTCTGTTCTTAGCTAGGGCTTGGCAGGTATAGCTAACGTAGGCTGCTGCTACCAGTAAACATCTTCTATGTTACCCTTACCTATATCTAGCCTTAACATAGAAAACAGTTTTAGCCTAGCTTCTGGCCTTAACAGAGGAGACAGTTTTAGCCTATTTTTTAGTTTAAAACTTCACTCTACTGGGTTTAATAATACTGGTAATCATGGTCCCTACATATTAGATAGGGATCCTCAAAATGATTCCTACCAGAAAAGATATTATTACCAATAAACTATTTTTAGGATCCTTCATTCAATAACACAGTCGGAATTTTTTCTAACCCAAAAGTGTGACTATTTTTGCACCACTGAAATTCATTTGTCTAGCTAGCACAAACTATATGCAAAACCCTGAATGATAGACAAATTATACCTGGTAGTATAAAGGAAATTAAGGCATGGTCCCTCCTCTCATATAGTTTACAGTCCTTAAGGTTGGTGGTGGGGAACATAAGCAAAATTTAGAGTGGGAAGATAGCATACTGTTAAGCTGGCAAGGGTCAATGTTGACATTCTAGGAATCAGCGAACTAAAATGGACTGGAATGGGTGAATTTAACTCAGATGACCATTATATCTACTACTGCGGGCAGGAATCCCTCAGAAGAAATGGAGTAGCCATCATGGTCAACAAAAGAGTCCGAAATGCAGTACTTGGATGCAATCTCAAAAACGACAGAATGATCTCTGTTCGTCTCCAAGGCAAATCATTCAATATCATAGTTATCCAAGTCTATGCCCCAACCAGTAATGCTGAAGAAACTGAAGTTGAACGGTTTTATGAAGACCTATAAGACCCTTTAGAACTAACACCCAAAAAAGATGTCCTTTTCATTAAAAGGGACTGGAATGCAAAAGTATGAAGTCAAGAAACACCTAGAGTAACAGGCAAATTTGGCCTTGGAATGCAGAATGAAGCAGGGCAAAGACTAATAGAGTTTTGCCAAGAAAATACACTGGTCATAGCAAACATCCTCTTCCAACAACACAAGAGAAGACTCTACACATGGACATCACCAGATGGTCAACACCAAAATCAGATTAATTATATTCTTAGCAGCCAAAGATGGAGAAGCTCTATACAGTCAACAAAAACAAGATCAGAAGCTGACTGTGGCTCAGATTATGAACTCCTTATTACCAAACTCAGACTCAAATTGAAGAAAGTAGGGAAAACTGCTAAACCATTCAGGTATGACCTAAATCAAATCTCTTATGATTATACAGTGGAAGTGAGAAATAGATTTAAGGGCCTAGATCTGGTAGATAGAGTGCCTGATGAACTATGGAATGAGGTTCGTGACATTGTACAGGAGACAGGGATCAAGATCATCCCCATGGAGAAGAAATGCAAAAAAGCAAAATGGCTGTCTTGGGAGGCCTTACACATAGCTGTGAAAAGAAGAGAAGCAGAAAGCAAAGGAGAAAAGGAAAGATATAAGCATCCAAATGCAGAGTTCCAAAGAATAGCAAGGAGAGATAAGAAAGCCTTCTTCAGTGATCAATGCAAAGAAATAGAGGAAAACAACAGAATAAGAAAGACTAGAGATCTCTTCAGGAAAATTAGAGATACCAAGGGAACATTTCATGCAAAGATGGGCTCGATAAAGGACAGAAATGGTATGCACCTAACAGAAGCAGAAGATATTAAGAAGAGGTAGCAAGGATACATGGAAGAACTGTACAAAAAAAATCTTCACGACCCAGATAATCATGATGATGTGATCACTAATCTAGAGCCAGACATCTTGGAATGTGAAGTCAAGTGGGCCTTAGAAAGCATCACTACGAACAAAGCTAGTGGAGGTGATGAAATTCCAGTTGAGCTATTTCCAATTCTGAAAGATGATGCTGTGAAAGTGCTGCACTCAATATGTCAGCAAATTTGGAAAACTCAGCAGTGGCCACAGGACTGGAAAAGGTCAGTTTTTATTCCAAAGAAAGGCAATGCTAAAGAATGCTCAAACTACGGCACAATTGCACTCATCTCACATGCTAGTAAAGTAATGCTCAAAATTGTCCAAGCCAGGCTTCAGCAATACGTGAACCATGAACTTCCTGATGTTCAAGCTGGTTTTAGAAAAGGCAGAGGAACCAGAGATCGAACTGCCAACATCTGCTGGATAATCAAAAAAGCAAGAGAGTTCCAGAAAAACATCTATTTCTGCTTTATTGACTATGCCAAAGCCTTTGACTGTGTGGATCACACAAAACTGGAAAATTCTGTAAGAGATGGGAATACCAGACCACCTGACCTGCCTCTTGAAAAATCTGTATGCAGGTCAGGAAGCAACAGTTAGAACTGGACATGGAACAATAGACTGGTTCCAAATAGGAAAAGGAGTACATCAAGGCTGTATATTGTCACCCTGCTTATTTAACTTATATGCAGAATACATCATGAGAAACACTGGACTGGAAGAAACACAAGCTGGAATCAACATTGCCGGAAGAAATATCAATAACCTCAGATATGCAGATGACACCACCCTTATGGCAGAAAGTGAAGAGGAGCTAAAAAGCCTCTTGATGAAAGTGAAAGAGGAGAGGGAAAAAGTTGGCTTAAAGCTCAACATTCAGAAAACGAAGATCATGGCATCTGGTCCCATCACTTCATGGCAAATAGATGGGGAAACAGTAGAAACAGTGTCAGACCTTATTTTGGGGGTCTCCAAAATCACTGCAGATGGTGACTGCAGCCATGAAACTAAAAGACGCTTCCTCCTTGGAAGAAAAGTTGTGACCAACCTAGATAGCATATTCAAAAGCAGAGACATTACTTTGCTGACTAACGTCCATCTAGTCAAGGCTATGGTTTTTCCTGTGGTCATGTATGGATGTGAGAGTTGGACTGTGAAGAAGGCTGAGCACTGAAGAATTGATGCTTTTGAACTGTGGTGCTGGAGAAGACTCTTGAGAGTCCTTTGGACTGCAAGGAGATCCAACCAGTCCATTCTGAAGGAGATCTACGCTGGGATTTCTTTGGAAAGAATGATGCAAAAGCTGAAACTCCAGTACTTTGGCCACCTCGTGCGAAGAGTTGACTCGTTGGAAAAGACTCTGATGCTGGGAGGGATTGGGGTCAGGAGGAGAAGGGGACAACCGAGGATGAGATGACTGGATGGTTCATGGACTCGATCGACGTGAGACTGAGTGAACTCCGGGAGATGGTGATGGACAGGGAGGCCTGGCGTGCTGTGATTCATGGGGTCGCAAAGAGTCAGACATGACTGAGTAACTGAACTGAACTGAAGCTTTAAGAGTCAGGTGCTTTATGTAAATAAATGACTTCAGGGTTTCAGATTCTATCTTGACCATTGAAATATGTTCCAGTTATTGGGTTTGAAAAAAGGGAGAGGCCTCTTTTAATAGTATAGATTTAGATTTATACTATTTATATAAATAGATTTAATAGTAATCCCTCTATTAGGAAGGGATTGCTATTAAACTTGCTTCTTTACATTAAAGATTATTTGATACTATACAGAAAGTGATATTAATTAAATGAATGCTCATGCTAACATTTTGATCTTTCCTATTTCTTGTGCATTTTGAGTTAAGAGTTACTAAAGAAAATCATGAAAAATAGATGAATTCCAATACATTGCAACTTACAACTTAAATGTTTTATAACATTTTTCTCTAAGTTTTTCTGTGCGTGAATTGTCTTTTCTGACAGAGAATCAAATGGTTGATTTGGATGTGGCAATGGATGATGCAAAAGCTTTTACTGGTGAGTAAAGCAGTTAGGGGGAAAGGGAATTCATTATTGAGACCTTAATGCTTTATTTTTTCCAAAAAGGTGCTTTTAAACAGTCATTTTTTCTTTGGGCTATTATTGACATGCTAAATTGACAAAAGACCAATGCTGGGAAAGATTGAAGGTAGGAGGAGAAGAGGACAACAGAGGATGAGATGGTTGGATGGCATCACTACCTGATGGACATGAGTTCGAGCAGGTTCCAGGCATTGGTGATGGACAGGGAAGCCTGGCATTCTGAGTCCATGGGGTCACAAAGAGTTGGACATGACTGAGCAACTGAGCTGAAATTGACTCCCTACAAATTTAATGTTAAATGTTTCTTTTATAATCTGATGTGGGATTTTCCCTGAATAGAGCTATATTATGTGATGTTTTTATCAATAGTGTTTTCCACTTCACCATTGTTTAAACAACCAAAAACCCAGGTCTCCTGCATTGCAGGCAGATTCTTTACCAGCTGAGCCACCCAGGAAGCCCAAAATATAGGTCAACCCTGTCCAATCTCAAGGTAAATTTTTGTAGGGTAGCTAGGAAATTCAGTTACTGTGTCTAAAGACACAATAGTTCAGGAAATTTAATGGCTTTTGACTTATATCTGGAATTATAAAAACTTTTCTTTTGCTTGATTTAAAAGTATGAATTCTATTTCTGACTCAATACACCCACCCACATGTCCTTTGAATCTACATAGTTGAACAAATTTCATAGGCAATTTGCTTGTCTAATTAAAGATGATGCCATATAGGTAATCTGTTTCATAGTTTAAAATCTTTAGTCCATTCCTAAAATTGCTGTTGTTGTTGTTTAGTCGCTAAGTTGTGTCTGACTCTTTGCAACCCCATAGACTGCAGCCTGCCAGCCTCCTCTGTTCTCCACTATCTCTCACAGTTAGCTCAAATTCATGCTGGTAATGCTATCTAACCATCTCATTCTCTGCCATCCCATTCCTTTTGTTTTCAACGTTTCCCAGGATCAGAGTCTTTTCCTAAAATGAGTCCTAAAATTGTTGCATGTTAACAATTCCCATCTTTCCAAAGGAGAGAAGGTTAATGTCAGCGATCTGGACAATGTGATGAGGAGAATGGGGCTAGCACTCACTACTGAGGAACAGAAGGAGCTGCTGAAAACTCTGCCAGTTCATGGTGAGGATTTAGCTCAGCCTGGGAAACTTAGAGTCATGGGCTTGTGTGTGAAAACTGGTGAAATTATATGTGTGTCCAATAAAACCTAAATTGTAAATGCAATCCTCACACGAGAAAAAATCTTGTTCCTAACATTTTAACACAGAAAATTGACATCTTTTGTTGTTCAGTTGCTCAGTCATGTCTGACTCTTTGCAATCCCATGAGCCACAGTATGCCAGGCCTCCCTGTCCCTCACCAACTCCTGGAGTTTACTCAAACTCATGTCCATTGAGTCAGTGATGCCATGCAATCATCATCCTCTGTCCTCCCCTTCTCCTCCTGCCCTCAATCTTTCCCAGCATCACGGTCTTTTCCAATGAGTCAGTTCTTCGCATTAGGTGACCAAAGTATTGGAGTTTCAGCTTCAACATCAGTCCTTCCAGTGAACACCCAGGACTCATCTCCTTTAGGATGGACTAGTTGGATCTCCTTGCAGTCCAAGGGACTCTCAAGAGTCTTCTCCAACACCACAGTTCAAAAGCATCAATTCTTTGGTGCCCAGCTTTCTTTATGGTCCAACTCTCACATCCATACACGACTACTGGAAAAACCATAGCCTTGACTAGGTGGACCTTTGTTGACAAAGTTATGTCTCTGTTTTTTTAATATGCTGTCTAGGTTGACCATAACTTTCCTTCCAAGGAGTAAGCATCTTTTAATTTCATGGCTGCAATCACCATCTGCAGTGCTTTTGGAGTCCAAAAAAATAAAGTCAGCCACTGTTTCCACTGTTTCCCCATCTATTTCCCATGAATAGGTGGATTTATATCAATGAAAGCTTCCTTCAGCTTTGGTTTCATTCTTACTTGAGGATAAAACAATAACTTCTAAACAAATGAGAAAGGAGGGGGTTTTTTTCCCCCTGAAATTATGGATGTTATGTTGTCTCTGTGCTGTCTTTGTTAATCTTTCCATCGTTTAACCTATATTCTTAATTATGTCTTATATTACAGCTGATGGAAAAGTATTTAAGAATAGATTGCTAAAAAGTGTAAAGGCCCTCAAAGGTGAGTGAAAAAATATGATGAAAGGACAAGTAAAAATAAAATCCTTAGCATTTTCTTTTAAATATTCCAAGTTTACTTCCTGCCAATTTATTGATCCATTGTTATGACTCATAACCTATCATTCTTCTTTGGGTGCACTGCCCTTTAAGATACAAGTTAAAGTATTTTACTGTAAGAAGTTTCTAACACTGTTTTCTGGGTAGAACCACATAAGTTGGTGGTTATTTCAATCAAAAATCATTAGACTGACCTGAAAGTAAAAGTGTAAGTCGCTCAGTCACATCTGACTCTTTTGACCCCCTGAACTGTAGCCCACCAGGCTCCTCCAGATTTTCCAGTCAAGCATACTGGAGTGCATAGCCATTCCCTTCTCCATGGGATCTTCCCAACCCAGGGATTGAACCCAGGTCTCCTGGATAGCAGGCATATTCTTTACCATCTGAAGTACCAGGGAAGCCCCAGACTTACCTATTCCTCTCTAAATGAACTCTCATGGAAATGAAACAGAGTCCCCTGGACAGACATTAAGGAAGATATCCTATTTCCACTTTCTATACTAATTCAATGTAAACAATTATATTTTTAATTAGAAAAAATATTAAACACAAAATTATAAGAAAATTAATTCTACCACTTACAAAAATTGATATAAAGAAGTAAAAGCCAATCACAAGGATGTATTGTACAACATGGTGACTGTGGTGAAGAATACCTTATTTTATATTTAAAAGTTGCTAAGAAAATAGATCTTAAAAGTTCTTACCACAAGGGGGAAAAGTATGTAACTATGTGTGGTGATGGAGGTGAACTAGATTTATTGTGGTGGTCATTTTGCAATATATACAAATATTGAATAATTACCTGAAATGTATACCTGAAATTAATATGTTGTATGCCAATTATATCTCATTTTTTTAAAGTGAAAGTCTCCCACTTCCCACTGATCTAATCCCTCTCTGTAAAGATAAACACTGTTTACTGTTTACCTTTGTCTCAATGGTTACCTTTATGAATTTTTTCTTACTTTCGAATCTAAATCTTACAGACAAATCTAAATCTTGGGAGAGATATATGTTAATAGTTTCTTTGTGCCCTTCTGCTTTATTGTCCAATGAGGTTTCTGATGCATGATCATGATTGGCATTTTTCGCTCTTAAGTGTCAATACTCTTGTTTTTATTCTGTGCCCTTCTTTCCAAAGCACCAAGGGTCAAAATAAAAAAACTGGAATCATTTGTGGAAAACATGGGAGTTAAACTCAAAGATGAGGAACTTGAGGAACTAATGACCCAACTGTCAGCTGATGGTGAGTGTCAGACACCTTTATGTTCTTCAGAGAAGAATTGAGCCCTTGTATTAGAACTGCTGTAAGTGGCCTTTTTAGTATAATAATTAAGTAAGTGTAAATAGAAAGACTTAATCTTGACTCATGAAGAAATATCATCTCCAAAAACACTTTTGAAAAAATACATTGGGAATGTTGCTTGCAGAACTCAGCCATGCCTGAGAATACCACACACTTAACGAGCTAAAGAAAAATAAAATTTTAAATTTCATTCATAAGGGAACATGGTAATAAAGTCTTGGATTGTACTGAACATATTGTAATTTTCAACAGTGTCAATTACTTTGGATACATTGGTTTAAGTACAGTATAAAATTAAAAGTAATTTTACCTAAAAAAAAAAAAAAAGTCAAAAGTCAGATGATGAACTAGGAGAAAATGGTAAGGTCCCTAAGGCATAAAAAATCCCTCATATATTGATTAAAACATACTGACAGTAGAAAAATAGGCAAATATTCATAAAAGAGGAAATCTAAAATTCTAATAACATATGAAAAGATATTTAACCTCACCAGTAATCATGAAAATACAAAATAAAGCAAAGCATGGAGATATTTTCAGTTCTCAGGCAAAAATTAATAAGACTAAGAACATTTAGTTCTGGTGAGAGTAAGGGGAAAGGGACTTACTGATAAATTTGGGTGTAAATTGCCATTGCTCTTGGAAAAATCATTTGGCAGTACTTTGGGGGGAAAAAAAACATCCCTTTTCCCTGGTGAATCTAGCCTACATGCTTGATCTGTAATATATGGTATTTCTTTTTGCTGAGGTCTGGTCTGGTCCCTATTCTGGTTGGGGCATAGACTTGGATTACCGTGGTATTGAATGGTTTGCCTTGGAGACGAACAGAGGTCATTCTGTCCTTTTTGAGATTGCATCCAAGTACTGCATTTCAGACTCTTTTGTTGACCATGATTGCTACTCCATTTCTTCTAAGGGATTCCTGCCCACAGTAGTAAATATAATGGTCATCTGAGTTAAATTCATCCATTCTAGTCCATTTTAGTTCACTGATTCCTAGAATGTCAATGTTCACTCTTCTCATCTCCTGTTTGACCACTTCCAATTTGCCTTGATTCATGGACCTAACATTCCAGGTTCCTATGCAATATTGCTCTTTATAGCATTGAACCTTGCTTCTATCACCAGTCACATCCACAACTGGGTGCTGTTTTTGCTTTGGCTCTATCCCTTCATTCTTTCTGGAGTTATTTCTCCACTGATCTCCAGTAGCATTTTGGGCACCCACCGACCTGGGGAGTTCATCTTTCAGTGTCTATCTTTTTGCCTTTTCATACTGTTCATGGGGTTCTCAAGGCAAGAATACTGAAGTGGTTTGCCATTCCCTTCTCCAGTGGACCACATTCTGTCAGACCTCTCCACCATGACCCATCCGTCTTGGGTGGCCCCATACTGCATGGCTTAGTTTCATTGAGTTAGACAAGGCTGTGGTCCATGTGATTAGATTGGCTAGTTGCTGTGATTGTAGTTTCAGTCTGTCTACCCTCTGATCCCCTCTCTCACTGCCTACTGTCTTACTTGGGTTTCACTTACCTTGGACGTGGGGTCTCTCTTCATGGCTGCTCCAGTAAAGCACAGCCGCCGCTCCTTATTGTGGATTGCAATAAACTGGAAAATTCTGTAAGAGATGGGAATATCACACCAGCTGACCTGCCTCTTGAGAAACCTGTATGCAGGTCAGGAAGCAACAGTTAGAACTGGACATGGAACAACAGACTGGTTCCAAATAGGAAAAGGAGTACATCAAGGCTGTATATTGTCACCCTGCTTATTTAACTTATATGCAGAGTACATCATGAGAAACGCTGGGCTGGAAGAAGCATAAGCTGGAATCAAGATTGCCAGGAGAAATATCAATAACCTTAGATATGCAGATGACACCACCCATATGGTAGAATGTGAAGAAGAACTAAGAGCTTCTTGATGAAAGTGAAAGAGGAGAGTGAAAAAGTTGACTTAAAACTCAACATTCAGAAAACTAAGATCATGGCATCCGGCCCCATCACTTCATGGCAAATAGATGGGGAACAGTGGAAACAGTGTCAGACTTCATTTTTTTGGGCTCCAAAATCACTGCAGATGGTGATTGCAGCCATGAAATTAAAAGATGCTTGCTCCTGGGAAGAAAAGCTATGACCATCCTAGACAGCATATTAAAAAGCAGAGACATTACTTTGCCACCAAAGGTCTGTCTAGTCAAAGCTATGGTTTTTCCAGTAGTCGTGTATGGATGTGAGAGTTGGACTATAAAGAAAGCTGAGCACCGAAGAACTGATGCTTTTGAACTGTGGTGTTGGAGAAGACTCTTGAGAGTTCCTTGGACTGCAAGGAGATCCAACCAGTCCATTCCAAAGGAAATCAGTCCTGGATATTCATTGGAAGGACTGAGGCTGAAGCTGAAAATCCAATACTTTGGCCCCCTGATGTGAAGAACTGACTCATTGGAAAAGACCCTGATGCTGGGAAACATTGAAGGTAGGAGAAGGGGATGACAGGATGAGATGGTTGGATGGCATCACCGACTCAATGGACATGAGTTTGAGTAAACTCCAGAGATGGTGAAGGACAGGGAGACCTGGAATGCTGCAGTCCATGGGGTCGCAAAGTGTTGGACACAACTAAGTGACTGAACTGAAGAAGTTCTAATACCAGGTCTGACAATTATTGTCATTTTAAAGTAGTGAAGAGTATAAGTAACTTTTCAATATATTTGCATCGACTGTCATGTGATATGAAAATGGTAGTGACTTTTTATTATCAATAGTAACAAAGTCACAAGTTCTACTACTACTGTGGTTTGTGGACTACATGAATAATTACAGAAAATGCTAAATTTAAGCTAGTGATTAATATAAAGATGTATTTTACAGGGAGTCCTTCAGCTTGAATGAAAAAAAATCTATATATTCAGGATCCACGGACCCCAGATTAAGACTCTTGTTATGGGATTTCCCTTCAGTCCAGTAGGTTAGATTCTGTGCTTTCATTGCAGGGGACACAGGTTAGACCTCTGTCAGGGAGCTAAGATCTCACATGCCACAGGGTGCAGCCGAAAAGAACCAAAAAACAAAATTAAAAGAAAGAACTCCTGATATAGATCACCCATCCAACATCCTGACCTGCTGTTCCTTGACCTCTTTAACTTCAATCATCTTTTCCTTTGATGACCTGAATCTTGTCCTTGCCTAATACTTCATCACCCTGAAAATATTTATTTTATATATCCACTGTCTACCCATTATCCTTCACTTACTATGCAAGCTGTTCTACCATAACACAATGTAGGAACGGTGGAGAAATCCCCCATTCTGTGAAAGTACACTGAAGTAACTGAGCTTATGGGGGAAACGGGGAAAGCCCATTCAAAAATCTATGCCGATTTGTAAGCAGAGCACTAACAAAAGCAGCAGTTGATACTGTGTGTAGAAGTTTGAAAAGCCCAGGCAAATAGCTCAGAGCAGCTGGAAGCCATTCAAAAATACACACATATACACAACCCAAAAAGAGAGTTGGAAAGCTGACATGCAGCTCTGAAATAATGTAGATGGAAGTAGAATTCTGAGTCAATGAACCTGATTCCCCCTCATACATCATAGGCACTTATTTTTTAATTTTATTAAAATAGAGCTGAGAGGGCCCCTACTATAGCCAGTCCAGGTTTGTTTTTTTTTTTTCTTTTCCTGCTGAGGTTTATAATTGTGATTCTCTTACTTAGGAAAAATTATGTATGAACTAATACAACTTCCACATTATTGTGACATCATTCCATTTACCAATTGAGTATAAAGAAC
This sequence comes from Capricornis sumatraensis, assembly GCF_032405125.1. Lineage (NCBI taxonomy): Eukaryota > Metazoa > Chordata > Mammalia > Artiodactyla > Bovidae > Capricornis > Capricornis sumatraensis. Next base: position 96,797,320 of record NC_091076.1, read on the forward strand.
TGATGCTATTGAACATGAGGTGTAACAGAACAGAATATAGAAATCCAACTGCAGCTATTCTCCATCATTATGGGGGTCTTCAGTGCCTTAATTCAACCAGTCTTTCATTATTCAACTCCTCCCCCATATATCCTTGTTTGCTTCCTTAAATTAGATTCAATACTTCAACAATTGTATAACCTTAAAAACTCACAAGCTGGAATCAAGATTGCCGGGAGAAATATCAATAACCTCAGATATGCAGATGACACCACCCTTATGGCAGAAAGTGAAGAGGAACTAAAAAGCCTCTTGATGAAAGTGAAAGAGTGAAAAAGCTGGCTTAAAGCTCAACATTCAGAAAACAAAGATCATGGCATCTGGTCCCATCACTTCATGGGAAATAGATGGGGAAACAGTGGAAACAGTGTCAGACTTTATTTTTTTGGGCTCCAAAATCACTGCAGATGGTGACTGCAGCCATGAAATTAAAAGACGCTTACTCCTTGGAAGAAAAGTTACGACCAACCTAGATAGCATATTGAAAAGCAGAGACATTACTTTGCCAACAAAGGTCTGTCTAGTCAAGGCTATGGTTTTTCCTGTGGTCATGTATGGATGTGAGAGTTGGACTGGGAAGAAGGCTGAACGCTGAAGAATTGATGCGTTTGAACTGTGGCGTTGGAGAAGACTCTTGAGAGTCCCTTGGACTGCTAGGAGATCCAACCAGTCCATTCTGAAGGAGATCATCCCTGGGATTTCTTTGGAGGGAATGATGCTGAAGCTGAAACTCCAGTACTTTGGCCACCTCATGTGAAAAGTTGACTCATTGGAAAGGACTCTGATGCTGCGAGGGATTGGGGGCAGGAGGAGAAGGGGACGACAGAGGATGAGATGGCTGGATAGCATCACTGATTCAATGGATGTGACTCTGAGTGAACTCCGGGAGTTGGTGATGGACAGGGAGGCCTGGCGTGCTGCGATTCATGGGGTCGCAAAGAGTCGGACACGACTGAGCGACTGAACTGAACTGAAAATGTCTCAAAAATCCTAACAAACTTGCTTGGCAAAAACCCAGCCATCGCCTTACTCTATGCTTGCTCCTGAAAAGCTTTAATGTTTCTGAAGAAAATCACAAAATTGCACTAATAGAACTCACTTGAACACATTGCCATGAATATCAAGTCAGTCCTTAATGAGGCCATAGTCCCTACTACCTTTTCCAGCTAAATTCACTTTTCTCACTTTCAGAGGTAATTTCACCCCTTCTCTCTTCAAATTTCCAACACCTCCTCATTTCAGACTTCATAGAGAAAAAAGATTCAGTTAAATAAGAATAACCTCATTTTCCTCCTTGACATCTATGAACCCACCTATATCTATGCCCACATACTCTGCTCTCATCTTGTTATAAAAGAATCTCTGCTCCCACTGTGAGTCAACCCTTCCATTTGTGCCTTGAATCTCATTTCCACTTACCTTTTCAAAGACTTAACTCCTGTGATTTTGCTCTTTCTCTCCTGCATCATCAGTTTCTCCCTTTCTACTAGATCTCTGTATTCCATTGACAGGGAGCTATGTCTCTTATTCCCCTTGTCCCTGGCCAGCTACTACTAGATTAGTTCCTCTTCACAGCAGAACCTCTCAAAAAGCTGTCACTACTCATTATCTTTACTTCCTAACCTCCCATTCACTCTCCATTGCTTGCTTCCCTGCCAGGGAGCTGAACCAACTCTCAATCATCAGTGACCTATCTCTTAACAAGCTTCATGATCAATTTTCTGTTCTTATTTACTTGATATCTCAGCTTTTGACATAGTGACTATCCCCTCTTTATTGAAACATTTTTTATTTCAGACTTTCAAAGCTGCCTATCTATCTGATCTTCTTCTTTTTTCACTGACAGCTTCTTCTCGGTTTCCTCTTCTGATTCTTCCTCCCTTCAAGATCTCTGAATAATGAAGTGCCCAGGGCTAGACCCTTAGGTGTCTTTTTTTTTTAATCTACGTTCTCTTTTTATGAGACTGCATCCAGTCTCATTGGGCGACATATTGTCTTTGAGCTGATAAAAGCAAATTTATATCTCCAGGGCAACCTCCCTAAGTCAGGAATGGTATATCAAACTAGTTATTTATTTGATATCTCCACTTGGATGTCCAAAAGGCACCACAGATTTAATGGACTTATTGAATTCCCCTAAAAAGTCTCAAGCCCTCTCCTCTGCCTCCCCTTCCACCCACCCCATTTCAGTAATGTCATTTCATCTACCTGTTGCCGAGAGGAGAGACTAGATTTCATTCTTTTTTCCCCTCTTATTCCACATTCAAATCTAGGCTGTACTTGAAAAATAGGTCCCAAATCCATCCATTATCACCATCTTTACTGCTGCCACCATAGCCACAATCATCTCTTTCCTGGGCCACTAAAACAGTCTACTATCTAGTCCTCATTCCTCCAATTCCCCATCCGGCATACACCAGCCAAAGTGATCCTTTGAAAGCTGAAATCATCAAATTACTCCCCTTCTTCTAGGCCTCCAGACATTCATTGCAACCAGAATAAAATCCAAGCTTTATCATCATAGCCTACAAGGCCCTGCATAATTTGGCACCTTCCACACTGGCTTTTTCTCTATCTCTCCATCATGTCAAATTCATTCCCATTTTAGGCCTATTGCACATACCATTTTTCTGCTTGGAATGTTCTCTCAGTTCTTCACATGACTCTCATTATTCAGGCCTCAACCCAAATAGATACATATCAGAGAGGGCTTTGCTCAGCCCCCTGTCTAAGGCAATCCCACCCACTATTACTCTTTACTTATGTTGCCCTCTTTCATCTTTTTTTCAACTTTTTTCTTTTTAGCTTTTTTTTTTTTTTGCTTTTTATTTTGCGCTGTTTCATCTTTGATAACATCTTAGCCTCAAAAAAACAGCACCTTTCTGCTCATTTGTTTACATGCTCATTGTCTGTTTCCCTCTACCAGATTGTATACTCCGTAATAGCAAGAACTCTGCCAGTGTGTTTACTTTTGTATCCCCAAAGCCTAGCAAAGTGCCTTGCACACAGAAGGTGTACTCCTAAGTGCTTGTTGTTGTTTAGTCACCAAGTCATGCCCAACTCTTTTGTGATCCCGTGGACTGAACTGTAGCCCATGAGGTTCCTCTGTCCATAGGATTTCCCAGGCAAGAACACTGGAATGGGTTGCCATTTCCTTTTCCAGATCTTCCCAATGCAGGGATTAAACCTGCATCTCTTGTATGGGCAGTTAGATTCTTTACCATTGAGCCACCAGGGAAGCAAAGTGTTTGTTGATTAATAACTAATACAAATACTCAGGGTTAGGTTTATTTGTCCTGTCTCCCTACACTTACTTGTAACCAAACACTTCTTTTGAAATGTTTATTTATTTTATTGTATTTATTGTTGGCTACGCTGGGTCTGCTGCTGTGTGCAGGCTTTCTCTAGTTGCATAAAGTGGGAGCTGCTCTTCCTTGCGGTGCTTGGGCTTCTCGTTGCAGTGGCTTTTCTTGTTGTGGAGCACAGCCTGTAGGCTCATAGCCTCAGTAGTTGTGTCTCATGGGCTTAGTTGTTTCATCGCATGTAGAATCTCCCTGGACCTGCCACCAGGGAAGTCCTACCAATCACTTATTAATTTAACTTTATTCTAGTAGCCTCTAAAAGCAAATAGGAAAATAAAAGAATGATTTATTACAGACCACAAACTTTGTTTCTAAGATAATACTGTTATTGCTAAGGATAAGTTCATAAAATTCTAAGGAAAATTAGAAAAAAGATTACTGAATTCATAATTTCAGAACTTTATGCATCCTAAATGTGAATCTCAGTAACATTAGCTTCTCTGATTATGAAGTTTATTTCCCTTTCCTTACAGGTAATAGTACAGTTGGTCTGAATGATTTGATGGATGCTATCAGTTATATCAAGGGTGAGTTGTAAGCTATGATGAAAAGATATTATAAATAGCATCTTAATATTTTGCAGTTGGTGAAGAAAAATATATTCCCTTATAAATGTTTAAATTCTTTCATATGTGTTCCATTTTAGTGGATGCTGCTGAAATTCAGTAAATTACATTTAATATGGGCTTATATGTCAATATGCATTAAATTCTCTGAAATTTAATTCTCTGAATTCCCCGAAGAATTCTTCAACAATAGTTATAGATCTCAGGAGCCATGGAACTATTCCTTTTCCCCATTAGCCCCAATCCTAGAAATGTATCCTCTGGAAATAATTTAATCGAATAAATATATATAAATATATATATATATATATATATATCTTCCTAAAGACCTTCAGAGAAATCTGAAACAGCCTAAATATCTAACAGTTATGGGAATTACCACATCAACCATGGTAAGTCAGGCTTATGGGATATCATGTGTTGAAATTTTAACTGTAAAAATTATGTAGCAACTTAGAAACAAGTTTATGAAGTAGTTAAATTATACTAGGTTGGAAAAGCAGAATACAAAGTTATATGTATGTTAGATTTCCACATTATGAAAATATAGCTTTATTGTTAAAGACCAGAAATGGAATATGAAAAACTAAAAATGGTTTTGTGGTAGGGTGGTGTAATTATATTTTTCCCACTTTATAATAATCTTAAATGTTATTACATTATTTTTACAATGAATGAGAAAAAAATTACTTCTATGTTGAGATGAATGAAATTCTTGAAATGCCAAGTGCTCAGAGAAGTAAACTATAGGTAAACATTCCTTTTTCCCCTATCAAGGTCATACTACATTAAATTTTTTTAATTGGAGGATAATTGCTTTACAATGTTGTGTTGGTTTCTACCATACAACAACATGAATCAGCCATAAGTATACATATATCCCCTTCTCTTAAACTTCCCTCCTACCACCCCTATCTACTCCACTCCCCCATTTACTCCACTCCCCCATCTACTCCACCCCCCTCCCCTGTAAATCACAGAGCACTAGTTTGAGCACCCTGTGTTACACAAAAACTTCTCAAACTTTTTTTTAATAAATTAAAAACTGGTCTATAGAAGAAACTTAATTTTTCCATAGGGTGGGAGGAAGAGAAAAAAAAAAAAACCTATATATAGCTTAATTTGCTACATTCAATTTTGCAATAACCCATCAGTGAATTCTTTTTTGTAACCACTTTCTGATTGATTTTCTGAACCAGAACTTAAAACAGGATTTTTTCCTAATTTTCCTGATTATTCTGGATACACATAGTTAATGTTATATGTAAGCACAATGGTGTTTTTCATCTTTTGTAGATAGTCATATAATATTTCTGCAACTTATTTCTCACCTTTTCTAAGGAGAGGTGATTGATATCCCGGACTTAGACAACTTTCTAGCAAATGAGGGGATTGAGCTCAATGAAGAAGAAATGAAAAAACTGATGCCTCATTTGACATTCAATGGTGAGTTGTTTTTTTTTTAATTCTGTGTCTTCCTAGAAGTTATCTTGTTATCTTGTATGTAAGATCCTTAGAAATGATCCTTATCTTTTATATCACTTAGAACAATGCTTCTCAAACTTGAATGTGCATATGAATCACCTGGGCATCTTGTTAAAATGCAGACTGTGATTCAGGTCTGAAGTATAGCCTAAGAAATCCTGCATTTCTAACAAGCTCCCAGATAGTGGCAACATGGCTGATCCAAGGTCCACACTTTGCCTGTCAAGGATCTAAAAGATGGAGAAATGATATATTAAGATTGTGCCTGGCCTTTTGTTTCTTAAGCCACAAGTACAACCAATTTATTATGTACCTGAGGGCATGATTCCATCCTCAAAACAAGAAGGAAAAATTGAGTATTAGGGAGAGTATTAGGGAAAGCAGGGGACTTAGGGATTGGTTGGTTTGCTTATTGATTTTTATTATTGCTTACTGAGTCTAGTTGCATGATTTATCTGCTGGCTTTGCGTTTTATAATTACTTAAACTTAATCTTTGTACTTCTATTACTCTCTTTGTTTTTCTGATACAAATTAAGAAAAAAGATGATCTAGGGAGCAGCATTTTAGGGGGGGCAGTTCTAACTAGAATGATGTTGCTAGAAAGCTTCTGCACAGCTCTGGCTTTGAATGCAAAGATTGTATATTGATGTATTCAAATAACAAACATTATTTGATCACTGAATATGTCCAGGAACTAAAATGGTAAAGAAGGGAGTACTTGTGCTAAGCCCAACTGACAATAGGTAATAAAATACAGCCATTATGTTCTCAAACCATGGTTTTAATAAATTTGAACCTATTCATTGCAAACTCCTGTTTCTATTTTTTCCAGTTTATCATTTCTTCTTATTCAGGAAGATACACCATCTCCCTCTCTTCTCTTCATTTGAAGAGGTTCTTCTTACCCCTTCCAAATCCATTTCTCTTGACCTGATTTTCTCCCACTTCTTCAAAAAATATTTTTTATAGAGAGATAGTTGGTACATTAGTTTCAAGTGTACAATACAATGATGCAATATTTGTAGAAAAGTTATTTATTTTATAATTCAGCACTTGCGGTTTCATCTATTTCTCTCTATTTATAAAGTAGCATATACTCCTCCATTCCTTTTAAAAACTAACCTTGACTTGGTTCTGGTTCTTCTGTCTTATAATTATGATCATTCATCCCTCATTTCTTTCAGCCCACTTCCTAAGTGGTCTTGAGGTGCTGTTTCTGCTTCCAAACTTTACATTCTTTGAATCCTTGCAAATGGCTTCCCCCCTCATGTAGTCCCCAACTCTACTGAAATAGCTCTCAGAATCAGAAATAATCAATAATTTCCTTTGCCAGCTCCACTTATTCTAACTTCCTAATGTAGAAACAATCCAGGGCTTATTATTCAGTCTTCTCAGTTTTAATTCCTTCCCTCCCTTGACCATACTTGACCATTACTTGAGCTATCAACTCTCCAGGCTAGCAGTTCTCAAATCATAATCCAGGAACACTTCTGTCTTTCAGGGGGTCCATGAGATCGCAACTATTTTGAAAATATCAATAAAACACTATCTGCCTTTATCAAGGAGGCAGACACATTGAGCAACTAACACTTCACTTTCTTTTCACTTTTCCCACTAAGATTTTTAGGAAACTGATTTCTATTTTTCATTTTCAATTGATATATATTTTTCACTAAAAAGTATGTTATCATATTCAGAATTTTTTAAGAATATAAAGAGGTTCTGCGACCAAAATGTCTGAGAACCTTTGCTTTCTGGGTTATTTGTTATCACTACTGTTGTTATCACCAGTGCTACATCTTTCTTCCTTTATATCTTACCAAGACCTTTAGACTTCTTTTGCAGGAGAAGAGTGAACTTTTTCTTAAATATCAGATACGCACAGTTGAGTTAATCAAATTCATTAGTATAGCACAGTATCACCATTGTTCCATGAAAGGACCTTTGTGTTTTATACAGTAAGTTCCCTATGTATGAACGAGTTCCATTCTGAGAGCGTGTTTATAAGCCCAATTTGTTTGTAAGTCCTACAAAGTTAGCCTAGGTGCCCAGCTAATACAATTGGCTATATGGTATTGTATTGTAATAGATTTATAATACTTTTCACATAAATAATATATAGAAAACAAGCAAACACAAAAAAATAAAGAAAACATTATTAATTGTATATACACTACCTGGAAAAGTACAGTACAGTACCAGCTACATCACAATTGCTTTTATGCTTCCTTCCAGACATGCTGGATTTGAAATAAAGATACTACACTACTGTACTCTGTACAGTACTATACAGTAAAGTACACAAAAACACAGCCACTTGTAGAGGATGTATGCATGTGACAGTATACCAGACCCAGGAACTAACTTACATAATTGGACATTTGAACGCATATTCAAATCTTTGAAAGTTTGCAAATTGAAGGTTTTTATGTAAGGGACTTACTATATTTTTCCTGTTACCTCCTATTTCCACTTCTATTTCTTTCCCCCCATCATAAGTCCATTCTCTGTTATTTCTAATATTTATCCTTCCAACCCACTTTCCTCAGGTTTATTTTGATATATGCATATCCCTTTAAAAATTCAATGTGTGTGGTATTTAATTTATTTAAGTGGTATTGTGTTATAAAACTATTTCTTTTTATCACTCAACATTTTTAATATCTTTATTGAGATATGGTTCACATAATATACACCTCATTCACTAAAAGTGTACAATTCAGTGGTTTTTAATATTCACAGATATGTGCAACTATCACCACAATTATTCTCAAACTTCTTCATCACCTCAAAAAGAAGCACTGTACCCTTCAGTTTTCACTCCCTACCCTTCCATCCCTAAGCAATCATTAATCTACATTCTATGTCTACAGATTTGCTTTTCTGGACATTTCATATAAATGAAATCATATGATGTATGGTCTTTTTTGACTGGCTTCTTTTGCTTAGCATATTTTCAAAATTCATGCATGTTGTGGCATTTATCAGTACTTTATTCCTTTTAATGGCCAAATAATATTCTACTGTATGGATATGTCTCATTTCATATATCCACTCATCAGTTGATAGACATTTGGATTATTTCCACCTTTTGGCTATTATAAACAATGTTGCTATAAACATTTGTGTGCAACTTTTGGTGTGGATGTACTTCATTTTTCTTGGGTATATACCAAGGAGTGAAACTGCTGGGTCGTAAGATAACTGTACATTTAACCTTTTGAGGAACAGACTGTTTTCCAAAGTGGCTGCATCATTTTGCATTCCCACCAGAAATGTAAAAAGGTCTTATTCCTCCACTCCCAAATCAATACTTGTTACTATCTGACTTTTTTATTCTAGCCATCCTAGTGGATGTGAATCAGCACTACGTTTTTGAGGGACTTCCCTGTTGGTCCAGTGGTAAAGAATCCACCTTGCAATGCATGGGACATGGGTTCAATCCCTGGTTGGGGAACTAAGATCCCACATGTGGCAGAGCAACTAAGCCTGTGTGCCACAACTACTGAGCCTATGAGCCACGACTAGAGAGTCTGTGGGCTGAAATGCAAAATCCCTCATGACGCAGTGAAGAACCAATGCAGACAAATAATTTTTCTAAAATTTCTTAATAATTTTTTTGAGACTTACCCGTGTTTCTATAAACCAGTCTAATTCTGGCTGTTGCAAAATATCCCTTCAATACAATTACTGTAATTTACCTACTCACTTCCTCAGTAATGAACACCAAATTTGGCAACACTTAATTTTTTTTGTTTTTTGATACTTCTACTAACTATATGGTTTTACCTTTCACATTTAGATCTTTAATATACTACCTCTGCATATGGTAAGACAAGGATCCAACTTGGGGGTTTTCCCTACATAGCAAACAATTTTTCCAACACTGAACCAATCTGTGATACTATTGCGTATCTATTATAATATATAGATACAGTAGTATCTATACTGTTGTGATACTATTTGTGTATAGAGGAAACCCAGAAATTCTCCTATATCTAGGGACTCTTGGGTAGGTTAGGGGAAGGACACTTATTTCTCCTACTAACCAATAGTTCTGACTTGCTACTTTGAATTCTCTGTTTTGCATTCCTTCTACTATGCTCTTGTCTTTTTTTTCATTCTATTATTCCACTGGATGCTAATTCCATCATTTCTCCACTCAAGGCTGGGTTGGTAGCTTATTTTACTGAAACTGCTTAAAATTAAATAATAGGTCCTTATTCTCATAGATTCTACTACCATTCCTGCTTTAGGGAAATTTTCACTTTTGTTTCTGTTCTTTAAGTTCCAGCCTCCCATTTTGTGGCTGAGGAGGGAAGACTGAAAATATATTCAGAGTTTTGGAGAGAGGAAGAAAAAAAGAGATATATGCTATTAGTCTTGAAACAAGAGTGTGTAATATTTTATAGACACCAAAAATTACTTCCTTGTCAGAATTCTTGAAGGTGCCACTCAGGGTTTCTTTTTGCCCCTTCTCTCACGGGATGACATCATGAAAGAAACATTCAGTCCCACTTGTCTCACAGCTGCTCTTCTTCTAGCTTATTTTTAGTCTTTTCTCATGCAAGTGTTATGTCTTAGATACAATATTTACATCTCCAGATTTCTCATGCATTTGCATTAACTTCTCAGGTATCAACCACTGTTTCTTGTTTTTCTGGTCCTGTTCCCCTCCACATTTCCATTAGTGTCCTCCACTACTAAGACTGATTCCCCCTTAGCGCTCTTTCTTAGGTCAAACTTACACTATCTCCCAACAAATTGTTAAGTCGTTAAAGGAAGGGATCCTATGTGCTAGGCTCTATGCCAAGTACTAAAGACACAAAGATGAATGAGTCAAAGCCTTTGTCCTCAAAGAGCTTGTGGTCCAACAGAACAGACAGGCACATAAAATGATTTTGATCTAATGTAATAAATGTATGCAGAAGGTGCTAAAGGAGCATTTAGTCAGGACGGGGGTTTCCTGGAGAAGACCCTAAGGTTGAACAAGTGTGAGATCATTCAAGTCAGAGAAGCATACGCTGTGTCCTTGAGAGTAACAAACACACTATCATCTCAAATGGGTTGATTCTCAAGAACTACCTGTCAGAACAAAAAACAGAGCAAGTCCTTCTCTCCCTATTCCAACTCTGAGCATTTGCCAACATAGTCTCTTCATATCTTTTTTTTTAATGTCATCAATCTGAGTCTGAAAAACATACTGCCAGACTCAAGCCCTGGTTCTTTCTGTAATATCCCTTTTTCTGTGTATCACCTTTGAAGTTTAATACCTTGAAACACAGAAAAGAAGAATGGTATTAAGGAAATCAAGATAGTTCTCTCATTGATCCATACTTTTTTCCATCATACTCACTTGAGAGATAATCCAATTCCAAGGCAAAACAATATCTCTAGTTCTTCTAACTCATGGAAGAAGTTCCAACCTGCCATGTTGTTTTAATAATTTCATAACTTTTATCTGCTTTAATAACTTTTACATGGCTTCTTTTATATCTGATTCAAAATGTTTTCTAGAACATGGGAAGGTTAAAGTGCATTCAATAATGGAGGGCCTGAAGAAGATTAAACGTGAGTATAAATTTTTTGTTAATAATTGATAATCTGATGCTGTGCATTTATTTTCATGTATTTTCTTGGTTATAAAACTAATACATAATATGTATACCTATGGCTGATTCATGCTGAGGTTTGACAGAAAACAATAAAATTCTGTAAAACAATTATTCTTCAATTAAAAAAAATTTTTTTAACTAATACATAGAATAGAAAATTTCTATATTCACAAAATGAAAGAATGAAAAATATTTGAATAATCCTTAATTCTATCACCAGTGACAATCTATAATCTCACCACCCCAAACTTTTTCCTTATACATACATAACTTTTGTGCATTTAGCTTTAAAGTCTCACTTTTAATGTACTTTCCCATTTTCTTATTAATATTAAAATCTAACCTATTGATGGGTATGTCTAATGGCCTAAAATTTCTTCTTGGATGCCTCTGAAATTTAATACATAATCTCAGTACTTTCAATTTGCAGGTCTTTTATCACATTTATGTCTAAAATAATTTTCCCAGTGCCGCAATACTATGTTCTATAGTTACATAGAAAAAAAATGGAAAGTTTGAAAGTTATACTGTGAAGTTGATCAGTAGAGGCAAGTAAAACTTATCTTCTGCCCTCTTTTCCTCAACACATGCACAACCTCAATCTGCACCAGCATTTTTCAATGAGTATGATTTTAAAAAATTGAATTGTCTCTGATTGTTTCAAAAAGAAGGATTGAAAGTAACTTAAGGTTCTTTAAATAAGTATCTATAAAATGAATCTTAGAGAAAATAAGTTTAAATTCTGGGTACCCACATTTAAACTTTCCAAGTAAGGGCTGTTGTATTTTACTATTTGTAAAAGAAAAAAAAAAAAAGCATCTCTTTGAATAAGTCCACTTTATCTCATCTATTGCTGCTTCTGTAGCTGGTGCCAGAAAACTTTCAGAAATGTCTACTTGGTGGCCTTTAACCGTGTGTTGAAAAGTCATGCTGCTGAATTTAGGGATACTGGAAGCAATCCTCCATGGCCATGTATAAGATCAGAATTCATTAATAAGCATTTACTGAGTACCCAAGCAACTGTAAAAATGAAAGTTCAAAAATTAAAAAGAGACAAGCAAAGTTCCTGCTTTCAGCAAGGCTCAGTTTTTGAGTACACAGTATGTGCTCAATAAGTGCTTATTGACTAACTGAGGTTCTAGTCTCCTGCTTGCAAATAATTAAACACTCACTAACCCAAGCAGTTGTATCACAGTTATTCTTGAGCTAACCTTCCCAGTCCAGGCCACTCAGAAGAAACAGTTGTGTGAGTCATAAGTGAGCCACCCAAATCAGAATCAATTGTTTAAAAGAACATTTACAAAGCTGAGACAGCAGAATTTTACAGTGGTGCCTGCTTACCTTTCCATCGCTCTTCTTCCTCTTTCACTTCTCTTTTTCTTTTTAAATTATAAATTTGTGATAACACATTTACAGGAGACTTGGAAAATACTTCCCTGGTGGCTCAGATGGTAAAGCGTCTGTCTGCAATTCAGGAGACCCGGGTTCGATCCCCGAGTTGGGAAGGTCCCCTGGAGAAGGAAATGGCAGCCCACTCCAGTATTCTGGAGCCTGGTAGGCTACCGTCCGTGGGGTCACAAAGAGTCAGACACAATTGAGCAAATTCACTTTCACTTTCACTTTGGAAAATATAGAACAAAGTTACATATAGTTCCACTATATATTACAGTTATTTTTTAAGTAGATAAATTAAGATTTTTAGTTGGAGTTTCAATATCAAACCCTCAAAAATTAATAGATTGAAAAGACAGAAAAGTAGAAGGATATAGTAGACCTGAAAAACACTATCAACCAATTCAACATAATTAAGATTTATACAGTTTTCACACAACAGCAAGATACAAATTCTTCTCAAGTTCCCATAGACTATAAACCAGGAGACACTGGAACATATCAATGGACATAAAACAAGGTGCAAAAATTTTGTTTCTTTTTCCCTATTTTTTAACTCTTCCATATTTCTATTAATAAATTATTTTTCTTTCACTCATACTTCCCTGATTTTCCTAGTGGTGTTGCATTTTTGTGTTTTTCTTTCCCTTCCAGACTCGATCAAACATACACATTTCACACACGCACCCTGCTCACCCACTTGCTTTTGTCATTACAAAAGCCCCATTCCACTCGCTGTCACCAAAATATGTTTTATTCTGTGAAGTCTACAGTGCATTAAAGAAAATTTAGACATTCAAAAGTGTATTTCAGTATTTTTAGAAATTTCAAACAGTAGTGTCTGTTCCACAAGCTCACCAAATAATATTCAATTTCCCCTTATTAAGTTTTCTGAATGAAAGTGAAAGTGTTAGTCATTCAATCACATCCAACTTTGCGACCCCATGGACTGTAGCCTTCCAGGCTCGTCTCTCCATGGAATTACCTAGGCGAGAATACTGGAGTAGGTAGCCGTTTCCTTTTCCAGGGGATCTTCCAGACCCAGGGACCAAACCCAGGTCTCCTGCACTGCAGGCAGATTCTTCATCATCTGAGCCACCAAGGAAGCCCAAGATTTCTGTATAGATATAGGTATTGAGAAAACAGATTTTATTTCTGAATACTGCATTGACTTTTTTGTGCATTCGAACATGTACTACTATGATTTAAGTTTTCACCCTCAAATTTCAGATGACTAGACAATTACTTTTTAGACAATAACATTTTTCACATTAAAAATGTTACTTTCCTGCTAATTCCTATTTCACCATTGCTATTTTTCTAAGTCATAAAGGTAGACTTCAGTTACCTAGGCACAAACATGAAAATGACATGTCTACATGAACAACTTCAAGACCTGCTAATATTTATGTCATCTGATAATGAACATTCAAAATTCCATTCTGACCTTCAGTGGTGCTTGGGTTGTGGGGTTCTACATGAGAATTTTTTTAATCACACTTATTAGGAATTTAGAGAAATTTTACTATATATTTAGAAAAAAATAGTATAGAAAAAGAAAGTCTGCTTCTTGTCAGGAACAGATATCTTCCAAGTCACATTCTCAGTCAGAGTTGTGGTGCTCCAACTCTTATACCCAAGAATGGTATAAGATGTCGCTAAGCAAACTTATGTCTAGGCAGGAGAAGAGCCTGAGAAGAATGAGAGAAGTATGAGAGAATGGAATAGGGGAGAGGGGAGGGGAAAGAAATGATAAGCTTTTCTTAATTCTACAAATTATGTTTTTTGTGGCAACCTACTCCAGTATTCTTGCCTGGGAAATCCCATGGACAGAGGAGCCTCGCAGTCTACAGTCCATGGGGTCGCAGAGTCAGACATGACTGAGCGACCAACACACACACACACACACACACACACACACACACACACACACATTAGTGTTACTATCTCCCCTCCTAGAAAGAAAATATATCTATTTTGTGTGTACTCCTTTCTGTATGATACATTACCCTGTATAACCTTCACAGCTTAAAGTTACCAGAGAATTTTCCATGTTTCCATAACCTGCCCCCGTCTTTTCTTGGTATTATAACACTACGTTATTGACATTATCTAGCCAAATTAGACCAAACCTAAGCAACTGAGCCCTTTTTTTTCCTGAGAGTTAATCTCCTCACATTAAGAAAACCAAACTGCCCCACATTTTGAGAAGAAAAAGACATGAATCAGTACTTTTAAGGTATTTGATGGTTATTTTTCTGGCCATGGGATGGAGTATACTGAGGGAAGGAGATTCTATAGTTAATATTATGACATATATTGTACCCACACATTCCACAGAAGTATTTACTAAAAAGAAATATCTATATCATTAAAAGGTGTATAGACTAGTCAAGGGTTCACAACCAAAGCACTAGTGAAAATGAAATGCATAGCAGATGATTTCTCTTGCGTTACAACAGTTTTCCAAAGTTACCTCACTTCTTTGCATCCTAAGAGATGATAAATGAATAGTCTTGACCTCAGTGCTGACTCTATGATGCTTTTCAAAAAAATTTGGTTTTGGAGTTTGATACATTAAAACAGGAAAGAAAGCAATTTTAATTAAGATGTATATCAGATACGACTGACACTTTCTTCAGCTTCCCTCTCATCTAAGGAAAAATTAATATAAAATTACATCTTCCTATTCTACTTTTCATTCACTTCAGAAGTTTGTATAATTTTCACTCTGAATCTTGTCTTTAATCAAAAGGAATGGGGTCTCTACAGAAACTAATGAAAATCACAGATGATACCAAAGGTGAGTGAAACCTGATGGCATCAGGCAAAGGCATTATAATGATGGAGTTTAATATTTTGACTTAAATTTATTACTCCATGGTTATTTTCCTTAATTATTTTGTCAATTACTACCCTCTGTCTACTTGTTGACAGGTGACTGAACACCATCATTTCCCCAGTTGTTTTTCTGAGTTGCTTTTGCTTTTTTATTGGGTTGGTCAAAAAGATCATTCGGGTTTTTCCATTACATCTTAAGGAAAAACCCAAATGACTTTTTGGCCCACCTAATGGTACATGCTGCAATGCATCTCAGATGATAGTAGGTATTTCATATTGTTTTCCAACGGTTTCAACTCTGATGAATTGTTATCATCTCTAATTACATTGTAACCTATTTGATGCAATTTACAGTAGAGTTATACAAAGCAGATATTCCTAACTCTGCCACTAAAGAAATTAATTCAACTCATTGGGCTTTAGTGTCCTTATCTATAAATTGAAAAGAATAAATTAGATGAATGATCTATCAGTTCTCTTTTAGCTTTAAAATTCTAGGACTAACTTTTATGGTTGACAGGTCTTCACTGTCAAGAAAGTGAGAAAAACAAAGGTCTAATATCTAAAGCATATAAAGAAACCTTGTTAGCTCAACCAGAAAAAGACTCATAACCCAATCTTAATAATGGGCAAAGTAAATTTCTATTTTGATAAATAGAAATTTATTAAAAGAAGATATAAAAATGACTAGTAAGCATATAAAAAGATGTTCAACATCATTAGTCTTTAGAGAAATGAAAATCAAAACCATGAGAGACTACTTTACACCCATTAGGATGGTTATAATTTTTTAAAAGACAGTAACAAGTGTTGATAAGAATGTGGAAAAATTGGAATCCTCATGCATTGCTGATGGGAATGTAAAATGGTGCAGCTACTGTGGAAAACAGTTTTGCAGTCCCCAAAATGTGAAACCATATGACCAAGCAATTCCATTCTTAGCAATATGCCAAAGAGAAATGAAAACATATGTCCAAATATCTGTCAGATTATGAATGGATAAACAAAATGTGGCATACACATAAATGGAATATTAATCAGCCATAAAAAGGAATGAGGTACTGATATATGCCACAGTATATATGCACTTTGAAAGCATGATGCCGAGAGAAAGAAGACAGACTCAAAAGGCCACACATTTCATAATGCTACTTATATATAGGTAAATGTCCGGAATAGGTCAATCTTTGCGGTCAAAAGACAGATTAGTGGTTGCCAGGAGACAGTCACTGTGGGAGGAGAGAATGGGGAGAGGCCGTTCGTGGCTACAAGGTTTCTTTTTGGCTGATGGAACTGCTTTGGAATTAGGTAGTGGTAATGGTTGCACAACTTTGTAAATATACTAAAACCCACGAAATTGTACATTTTCAAAAGTGTGAATTTTATGGTATGTGAATTATAGTTTACTTTCTTTTGTAATTCCAGGACTGACCCAAAAACATATTTGCTAAAAAACGAAACAAAACAAAACCCACAAGTACTCAAAACCCATGCCTGTTTGCTTGTCAGGCTCTGTAAGTAGAAATAATAAACCATAGGCTGGCCCCAAACATAAGCCCTAACCCCAAAGCACCTTCCTTCTGTACAGTGCCTCAAGCTGTGGAACCCAGCTTATGTCCTGGGACCAACAACCCTACAGATAAATATCATACCAGTCCTCCAGTTTTAAACTATGGAAGATACACCCACCAGTAAATTAAGCAAAATCAGCTCTTCATCCCATTTGGTTCTAAATAGATGACTGTTGATGTAACTAAATTATAATACATGTCTGCTGCCCAGAGCGGTTTAGTTCCTTATGTATTCCGCCTTATTAATTGCAATGATTACTGTCACCACTATTCACTCACAGTCCTACAAATCTGAATTTGAATGAAACTGTCCCACTTCCCTGTCAGCTATTTTAGGATAGGCATGCCATCTCTTTTTTTGTTTTTTGAGGTATGAGTGGTTTACAATATTATATTAGTTTCAAGTGCACAACACAGTGAATCAAAATTTTATAGATTATACTCCATTTATAGTTATTATGAAGTATTGGCTATATTCCCTGTGTTGTACAATGTATCTTTATTTATTTTATACATAGTAGTTTGTACCTCTTAATCCCCTACCCAGACATCACATTTTATAAGTCTTTTTATTTTCTGTACCTGCAGTTAGCAGGTGTCTGCTGAAGCGATGAAAGGATGTGTGTATCCATTCATGTGACATCAGTAAGAGTCTAGCATGTGCCAAGTATTAGTCCAGGTGCTTGGGGCAAAGCTCACTGCTCTTGTGGATCTTACTTTCTAGTGAAGAGATATACACAATAGTATGACCGAGATTACAGAGAAAATAAAGCAAAGAAAAATGAGTATAAGAGATACTGTAAAAGGAGGAAGGTAATCAAGAAAGACCTCAGTGATAAAGAGCATTTAAGCAAAAAGCTAAGGAGATTGGGGAGCAGAAATCTGGAGCAAGAGCACTCCATGCAGAAGGAAGAGCAAGTGCAAAAGTGCTCATGCAACAGCATGCTCAGAATACTTCAGAAAGAGCAAAGAGGCCGCTGTAGCTGCAACAGAGTGAGCAAGGGCAATGTAGGAGGAGATGAGGTCTTGAAGGGAATGGGACCACCACATTCAGCCACATAGGCTATGCACCGCACAGTTTCAGGATTGTGCAGTGAGATGTCCCTTGTTTGGGGAAAGGGGTGATACAGGTGTGGGCAGTAGCCCTGAAAGCTAATGTAAAGATTCCATTTTTGTTACTACCCTGAGTAGCACAGGAAACGGAGGACTTGAACAGAGACATCACATGATCTGGCTTAGTTTTTAGGAGATTGTCCTGGTTCCTGTGTGTAGAACAAACTTGGCAGGGGTGGATGCAGCAAGAGCAGAAGCAGGGAGACCAGTTAGGAGGTCTTTGCAGTAATCCAGAGCAGGAAGTAGAGGTTGAGGTGGTAAGAGTGTTATAGTAAGCAGGGTCCTGAAGAGAGATGTGAACACCAGTGTATCACAGCAGCATTATTTATGACAGCTGAAAGATGGAAGCAACCCAAATGTCCATCAACAGATAAATAAATAAAAGTGTTATATATATAATGGAATATTGTACATGTGCATGGATGCTAAGTCTCTTCAGTCATGTCCATCTCTTTGCAACCCTATGGACTGTAGCCCGCCAGGCTCCTCTGTCCATGGGATTCTCCAGGCAGAAATACTGGAGTGGGTTGCCATGTCCTCCTCCAGGGGATCTTCCCAACCAAAGGATCAAATCTGAGTCTCTTACGCCTCCTGCACTGGAGGTGGGTTCTTTTCCACTAGCACTGCCTGGGAAGCCCCATAATGAAATATTCATCCTTAAAAGGAAGGAAGTTCTGATACATTGTACAACATAGATGTACCTTGAAGATATTATGCTAAGTGAAATAAGCCAGTCACAAATACTGTATGATTCCACTTATGAGATTTCTAGAGTCAAATTCATAGAAACAGAAAGTACAATGGTGGTCATTATCTTCATTTTAAATCTTGGTAGCCCCTAACATAGTAGGCCCTAATTAAATATTTTTTTAATTTATAAATTGAACCTTGTCTTTCTTTCCTTCTATATGCCTAGCCAGAATGAAAGGCAATGTACCAAGTTTGGAAAGACTAGGGAAAAGTCAAATTATGCACATAATAAATGAATCCCCCAGAACAGGAAAAGAAAATCTCTAAAATTACAGCCAAGTGAAGCCTGAAACAACTTGAGGGGCTCAAGCTAAGCCTTTCCCAGAGGTATCTGTGCTTAGCCATTGTGAAAACTAGGGACACTTCCAACTTCTCTGCTTAGATGATTTAAATGCCAAGACCTGTCGGATCTTGAATACTAAAGTTAAAACAATTATAATACTTTCTTTAATTGCCCTTTTAAAATCACTCTTTTCAATAATACCATAGACTACAAATCTATGAGAGTTTGATTTTGTCCTTCTTTCTGGATATAAACAATTAATGAAATGGTTCTTAATCAGAATTCAACCAAAGCAATTCGTTAAAATTTTTTACTTGAACAACTTTCAGTTCACCAGTATTTAGTGTGAAAATATGTAAAACAACAACAACTCCCCCTCCACTGAAATCCCACCAGTGTCAAAATATTCTGACTCTGTTACATACCCACACATACCCTATCAGTGCTGAATGAACCACATTGAATTGAAATCACAGTTACTCTAAAGCTGGAAGGAGCTTTTGGGTCATTCTCACCTGGGCCTGAGCCTGAGAAGTGAATGAGGTCACAGTTGTGTGATGGAACAAACCCTTTATTGGATTCTTGATCTGATTGAAGCCCAGAAGTTATAAGTAGCACCACTTAGAAGTAGGTAAATATCCAGATTTTATAGGAATCTATGAACAGTCCTTTTTTTTTAAGTCTATCATCTCAGTGAGAGATTGAAGGTAGTTTTTTAAAGTAATGGTTATTTTGAGCCATGAGGATGATTTCACAGAACCTTTCAACTGCCTAAATTGTCAAGCCTCTCCAGAGTTCCCAGCTCTGTGGTAGGTTTCTAGATTTTGAGCACATGTAGTTGAGTTATTTAGAAACAACAGTTTTCCAGAGAATGAGATAAAAACTTCGGAAAATTAACTCTAACCAAACATTAGAGACTTTTTCTTCATGGTTTAATAGTATGTGATAGTCTGCTATTCCGAAGTCAGAACTCTATATTAAAAAGAGAAAAAGATCAACAATAAAAGGGGGAAACCCTACCAACCCAGTTTCTGGTCCACAGGTCCTGATGTTTAAGCTATGCAGAAGTAGAAAGGAGGGACTAGAAAGACCATAGTGGTTGAGAGTCCATTCACGGGGGTCTAGGGTAGCGAAACAGTATTATATTCCTCACCTATTCTTACTTTTAATAAAGACCAATGGGTTCATAAGAACTGATTGGGCAGGGCTGGACCAGAAGGAACCTCTGGGAAAAGCTACTTACTACCAGGTAGCTATCCAAGACACAAACAATTAACAAATTGCAAATGCTATAATGTCTTGAGATGAAAAATAAATGTTGTCTTTAAATAATTTTTTATAAATATTTCCAGGATGCTTTACCACTTATTTTTATATAGGATCAGAATAATGCTAATATATTCAGGGGGCTTCCGTAACAGCACAGATGGTAAAGAATCCACCTGCAGTGCAGGAGACCCCAGTGTGATTCCTGGGTCAGGAAGATCCACTGGAGAAGGGATAGGCTACCCACTCCAGTATTCTTGGGCTTCCCTTGTGGCTCAGCTGGTGAAGAATCTGCCTGCAATGTGGAAGACCTGGGTTCAGTCCCTAGGTTGGGAAGATCCCTTGGAGAAGGGAATGGCTACCCACTCCAGTATTCTGGCCTGGAGAATTCCATGGACTGTATAGTCCATGGGGTCACAGAGTTGGACACAACTGAATGACTTTCACTTCACTATAAAGAAGGAGCAATGGCAAGAAATTTTGCTTAGAGATTTTGGGATACTAAAGGGGCCCATCCACATGGCCTTCCAACTCCCAACATGCACATATCTCTAACTTGCATTTGCACGTATTATCATTCTTTGAGGCCCAGGACTTCAAACTCCAGGTCCTGAGCTGGGAAAGTTGTAAAAGTATATGAAGAAATTAATCTGTGATTTGATCCTTAATGGTATCTTCTGAATTCCAGACAGAGTTACTGGCCACATGGCAGTTTCTGAAATTAAAGCAAAATTTAAACTGAATCCTTTAACAAAAGTACCCAACTTCCACAGTAGGAGGTAAGTTATGAATTTATTAAGGTGATCTATATATTAAGATAAAGAATTATTATGATGAATATATTAAATACATAAAGGCTATAATGAAACAAGTGAGAAACCTCCTCAGGGATCCATTCTGTGATAGTTAATTATAAAACAAGACATCTGAATTGAAGAAATATATTTTTTATGAAAAAAATATATATATTTCCTTTGACTAGAGAAACAAAGAGGAGAATTCCTTAGTGGTCCAGTGGTTAGGACTTGGTGCTCTCACTGCTGAGGGCCCCAGTTCGATCTCTGATCAGGGAGATCCCACAGCTGGGTGGTTCAGCAAAAAAGAGAAACAAAGAGTTCTCCCAAACAAGAGGTTATTTTTATGTGCCGGGACAGAATACTCCAGAGGGCTAGAGATTGTCAGCTACACATTAAGACGTATTAAGTATCAGTTTAAAGGAGAACGAATTTAGAGGATAATAAACTCCTAAGCGTCTGAATACAAAAAAAGAGTATGTAGCTCAAAAATGGCCAGTAAAATGAAATCTGGTAAATTAACTCTGACTAACCTTGGGCTAAAGTTGAGATGGGGACTTCCCTGATGATCCACTGGTTAAGACTCCAAGGGGGTTCAATCTCTGATCAGGGAACTAAGATCCCAAATGCCAAGTGGCTCAAAATATAAAAATAAAGTGAAATTTAAAAAATAAAATTGGGAAGGGAAGTTTGCCTGTGACATTAACGATACCTTTTTCTCAGTCTGATAACTACAAATTCCAATAAACAGAAACCACTAATGACTGAAAGTAAAAGCCTGGTGCAAATTTTATCAGATCATAAGTCAAGAAGCCTCTCTCCTTTCTCACAATTATCCATTTTCCTTGTCATTTTGAGAGTATTTCTCCTAATGTCCTTAACCTTTGCTACAGGAATGTATTACTAACTTTCTTTATTGGGACATGGGTAAGACAACCTGTGTGTGTGTATGCGTGCACACACGCGCACGCACACACGCACACACACACATACACACACACACACACATTTGTGAACAACTCTTTGTGACCCCATGAACTGTTGTCTGGCTGTCCATGGAATTTTCCAGGCAATAATACTGGAGTAGGTTGCTATTTCCTTCTCCAGGTTATCTTCCCAACTCAGGGATTGAAACCGAGTCTCCTGCATTGGCAGCCAGGTTCTTTACCAGCTGAAGCACCAGGGAAACCCCCAAGACCTTAGAGCAGCCAGATCCCTTGATCTCATTGTTCCTTTACCCTTCATTGCAAACTGCCTTTTGAAGTGGTGACTTCCTTGTCACTGAAAGTAGTCAAGCAAAGATTAGATAATATCACATGTAGAGGGAATTCCTACATGAAATGAGAAGCTATACTGGGTTCATTCCAAATCTAAAGTTTTTTGAACCTTTGAAACACTGTAAAGTAAAATAATTTTTTAAGTTAAAAAAAACAACACATTTCTCATGTTTGATTCAAGATAAGGTTTGGAATTCTGCCAAGAGTATGTTTTCTAAAATGTAACTAATAAAGACTTCATAGAACCATTCCACTTCAATTTCTTCAGCATTACTGGTTGGGGCATAGACTTGGATTACCCTGATATTGAATGGCTTACCTTGGAAAGGAACAGAGATCATTCTGTCGTTTTTGAGATTGCCTCCAAGTACTGCATTTCAGACTCTTTTGTTGACTATGATGGCTACTCCATTTCTTCTAAAGGATTCCTGCCCACAGTAGTAGATATAATGATCTATACATCATTTGGCCTTGGAATACAGAATGAAGCAGGCCAAAGGCTAATAGAGTTTTGCCAAGAGAACACACTGGTCATAGCAAACACCCTCTTTCGACAGCACAAGAGAAGACTCTACACATGGACATCACCAGATGATCAACACCAAAATCAGATTGATTATATTCTTTGCAGCCAAAGATGGGGAAGCTCTATACAGTCAGCAGAAACAAGACCAGGAACTGACTGTGGCTCAGATCATGAGCTCCTTATTGCCAAATTCAGACGGAAATTGAAGAAAGTGGAGAAAACCACTAGACCATTCAGGTGTGACATAAATCAAATCCCTATGACTATACAGTGGAAGTGAGAAATAGATGTGAGGGACTAGATCTGATAGATAGAGTGCCTGATGAACTATGGACGGAGGTTCGTGACATTGTAAAGGAGACAGGGATCAAGACCATCCCCAAGGAAAAGAAATGCAAGAAAGCAAAATGGCTGTCTGAGGAGGCCTTACAAATAGCTGTGAAAAGAAGAGAAGCGAAAAGCAAAGGAGAAAAGGAAAGATATACCCATTTGAATACAAAGTTCCAAAGAATATCAAGGAGAGATAAGAAAGCCTTCCTCACTGATCAATGCAAAGAAATAGAGGAAAACAATAGAATGGGAAAGACTAGAGATCTCTTCAAGAAAATTAAATTTACCAAGGGAACATTTCATGCAAAGATGGGCTCAATAAAGGACAGAAATGGTATGGATATAACAGAAGCAGAAGATATTAAGAAGAGGTAGCAAGAACACACAGAAGAACTGTACAAAAAAGATCTTCATGACCCAGATAATCACAATGGTGTGATCACTCACCTAGAGCCAGACATCCTGGAATATGAAGTCAATTGGGCCTTAGGAAGTATCACTACAAACAAAGCTAGTGGAGGTGGTGGAATTCCAGTTGAGCTATTTCAGATCCTGAAAGATGATGCTGTGAAAGTGCTGCACTCAATATGGCAGCAAATTTGGAAACTCAGCAGTGGCCACAGGACTAGAAAAGGTCAGTTTTCATTCCAACCCTAAAGAAAGGCAATGCCAAAGAATGCTCAAACTACTGCACAATTGCACTCATCTCACACGCTAGTAAAGTAATGCTCAAAATTCTCCAAGCCAGGCTTCAGCAATACGTGAACCGTGAACTTCCAGATGTTCAAGCTGGTTTTAGAAAAGGCAGAGGAACCAGAGATCAAATCACCAATATCTGCTGGATCATCGAAAAAGCAAGAGAGTTCCAGAAAAAACATCTATTTCTCCTTTACTGACTATGCCAAAGCCTTTGATTGTGTGGATCACAATAAACTGTGGAAAATTCTGAAAGAGATGGGAATACCAGACCACTGACCTGCCTCTTGAGAAACCTATATGCAGGTCAGGAAGCAACAGTTAGAACTGGACATGAAACAACAGACTGGTTCCAAATAGGAAAAGGAGTATGTCAAGGCTGTATATTGTCACCCTGCTTATTTAACTTATATGCAGAGTACATCATGAGAAACGCTGGGCTAGATGAAGCACAAGCTGGAATCAAGATTCCCAGGAAAAATATCAATAACCTCAGATATGCAGATGACACTACCCTTATGGCAGAAAGTGAAGAACTAAAGAGCCTCTTGCTGAAAGTGAAAGAGGAGAGTGAAAAAGTTGGCTTAAAGTTCAACATTCAGAAAACGAAGATCATGGCATCTGGCCCCATCACTTCATGGCAAATAGATGGGGAAACAGTGGAAACAGTGTCTGACTTTATTTTGGAGGGCTCCAAAATCACTACAGATGGTGACTGAAGCCATGAACTTAAAAGACGCCTACTCCTTGGAAGGAAAGTTATGACCAACCTAGATAGCATATTCAAAAGCAGAGACATTACTTTGTCAACAAAGGTCCATCTCGCCAAGGCCATGGTTTTTCCAGTAGTCATGTATGGATGTGAGAGCTGGACTATAAAGAAATCTGAGTGCCAAAGAATTTATACATTGAACTGTGGTGTTGGAGAAGACTCTTGAGAGTCCCTTGGACTGCAAAGAGATCCAATTAGTCCATCCTAATGGAAATCAGTCCTGGGTGTTCATTGGAAGAACTGATTATGAAGCTGAAACTAAATATTTTGGCCACTTAATGAGAAGAGCTGACTCATTTGAAAAGATCCTGATGTTGGGAAAGATTGAAGGCATGAGGAGAAGGGGATGACAGATGATGAGGTGGTTAGATGGCATCACAGACTCAATGGACACAAGTTTGGGTAAACTCCAGGAGTTGGTGAGGGACAGGGAGGCCTAGCGTGCTGTGGTTCATGCGATTGCAAAAAGTCAGACAGACTGAGCAACTGAACTGAACTGAACTGAATAAAGACATGAGATGATTCTCTTGAGGAGGGCCTGACAACCCACTCCAGTGTTCTTGCCTGGAAAATTTCAGGGACAGAGGAGCCTGGTGGCCCCCAGTCCATGGGGTCACAGAGAGTCAGACACAACTGAGTGACGGAGCACAATAAGACTGCATTGCCTGGCCTTCTGCTTTCCTCTTGCTTCTTGAGAACTTCATATTTCTCCATCTCCTGCATCATTTATGTCATGCGAAAGTAATCTGTTTATATTTAGAATTATAAACAGTGAATATAAAATAACCTGAGTAAAGGTATCAAGTCAGTAATAAAAATTAAACACCAGAAGAAATCAATGTTAGTAAAAGCTGAGAAAATAAGACTAGATAAAATTCCATGTCAAAAATGTTGAGATTGGTGCATTTTGAGACCTTATCACCTTTTTTTCCAGGTCCCTCTTTAAACATGAGCTGGTGACTTAACTAGATACTGTAGAGGAAACTAAATTCATTAACCATAATTTTTTAATCTAACTTCTATGTTTATATTTCTTCTAGTTTTACTTTTTAAATTTATTATTGTAAAAGCACAAAAACAAAGAGATTACATATTTCTTAAAACCTTTAATTCTACTAGTATCAAAACTAAATGTTGGGAAGGGATATATGTATGCTTATGTTAGCTTCCCTGGTGGCTCAGACAGTAAAGCATCTGCTTACAATGTGGGAGACCCGGGTTTGATTCCTGGGTCGGGAAGATCCCCTGGAGAAGGAAATGGCAATCCACTCCAGCACTCTTGCCTGGAAAATTCCATGGATGGAGGAGCCTGATAGGCTACAGTCCATGGGGTCACAAAGAGTCGAACACGACTGAGCGACTTCACTTTCACTTTCATGGTAGATTCACATAGTTGTTCAGCAGAAACTAACATAATGTTGTAAAGCAATTATCCTCCAATTAAAAATATATTTTTAAAAAATAGAAAAAAAAATTTTAAACCAGATGTATTTTAAATAAAATATATCCATAAAATTGTGTTTATTATAAATTTATTATTAAATTACCACATTATTAAAAATCCAGTTTTGCATAATATATTTTTATGTTCCTAAAATAATAATATATCACTGCAGATATATATAAAATAATCCCCAAAGTATTAATCTTCTCCTTATTTTCAGATTTTATTTTTTGAGGAAACAAAAGGTCATCCAGGGTTCCAAACTTTCCAGAACTGTTCTCTCTTGATGAGAGATGTTAATAGATAGATACAGCTGACATGAGGCACTGAGCAGCAAGGGGAGGTGGGAGAGCAGCAGAAATCAGTCTACTGCTGTCTCCCCATATGCTGGTAAAAATACAGTTTGGCAAAGTTATAAAATAAACAGGAAAGTAAAAGTTTTGCTATAAGTATATTCATCATAATAAGATTATTTAAACATTAAAAATTTGAAACAACTTATATTTCTAACAATAGTAATCGTGTAAGGCTTATATTCTTCAGCACTGGAGTCAAATAAACCTGGATTTGAATCCCAGGGCTTCCATTTATTATCTTTCTGACTCAGGACAAGTTATTTAATCCCTCTGAGCCTCAGTTTCCTCTTGTAAAATGGAAGAAATCAAAAATTTTAAGGGGTTAGGGTGATGGGCAAGTCTAGGGCAGACAAGGACCTCCATGACCAATGTCACTGCCCATCCTGTAGCTATTGGCAGTTGACAGTAACAGGTCCCTTAGGTAGTGTGACTCGATATATTTTGATTCTTACAGCCACTCCAGTCAGCAAAAACTGATGAATGGAACTAATATTTGCTGGTTTCAATACACATCTCTTTCCTCAGGGATAAAGATTTACCAGGACTTCTGTCATGTCAATTACAGCACAAAGAAAGGAAGCTGAGCCCTTCACAAATGCGAGGTAATGAGAGCCATGCTCTAATTAGTATGAAACAACTAATTAGTATAAACATCTAACTAGTGTAAACAACTATGCAACAAGTTGTTTCATAGGGGTATAGATGAACAATTCTACAACTATTGTAAATGTATACATAGGTTGAATATGTAAGTGACTGAATGGTAGATGGTGGGATCCAGGTTTCTCTCTGTTGGAGAGGTTTCAGATAAACAAGGGGAGAAGGCTAAAGTGAAACAGTGGAACTGGAGTAGAATGAGATGTCAGTATAAATTCATGTTTAGGTTAATATGGATGCAGATGGCTAGATCAAGAAATAAGTAGAGATATGTGTATGTACATGGGTTAGTGTATGTGCATATACTTGCTAGCTCTGTTTGCTGAGAAGACAGAAGCAGACAACCCCATAGCCACAAGCATACCTAGCACCCAGATCTTGGTTTCCAGTGTCAGTCTCCTGTCAAAGAACCAAAGTTCCTTGGACAAATGGCTGATTGGAGGGCTTGGATGGAGAATATACAAGATGAACATGGAATATCTTGCAGTGCCAGAAAGTTAGGAGATGCTCAAAATACAAAAGAACAGGAGCATGTCAAAGGGATACAGAAACCAACCTTAAAGAGCTCACAACAGCCAGAGCTGGAACAATTTGAACAATAAAAATGAATAATATTGGATTATAACTCAAAGCATAAAAAAAAAAGATTGATGTCCCTAATGACAAAATAAATGATTGAGTTTTTTAAATGAAGAAGATACCAATCTCTGTTACAAAAGAAATCCAAATGATATATTAATAGATACTACCTCTTCCAGGAGGTGGAACTTAATTCCCCATTCCCCTGGGCCCTCTGTCCCTTTAACCTGGACTAGCGACTTGCTTCCAAAGAGTAGAATATGAAAAAGAAAGGAAAGAAATATACACTGGAAAAATCTGACAAACATTACCTCGTCAGTGATAAGTCATGTTGATAGCCTTGGCATAATGATGAGAACAGCACTTCACTTCTGTGGTTTCCCTTCCCCAAACCCATAATCTCAGGCTAACCGTGAGAAAAACAGCAGAAAAACCCAAATTGAAGGACTACCACAAAGCACCTGAATAACACTCCTCAAAAGTTGCAAGTGTCAGCAAAAAAAAAAAAAAGGAAAGACTGATAAACTGTTGGAGAGAAAAGGCCAAAAAAAAATGACAACTAAATGTAACAATGTAATATGGACAGGATCCTGGAACAGGAAAAGAGTGGAGGGAAGAACCAGTAAAACCCAAATAACGTGTGCAGTTTAGTTACTAGTACTATACCAACGTTGGCTTCGTGATGTGGCAAGGGTACTACAGTAATGTTAGATGTTCATGATACAGGAAGCTACAGGGATTCTCTGTGCTCTCTTTGCAACTACATCTGAAACCAATCTGAAATAAAACTGAAAATAAATTTTTAAACGTAACCCCACATAACATCACCTCTCTGACCTCTCCCACTCCTTTCCTCTTGCTCACTCTGCTCCAGCCACACTAGCATCCTTGTTGTTCCTGGAATGTGCTGGGCCCATTCCCCTAGGATCTTTGCTCCAGC
This sequence comes from Capricornis sumatraensis, assembly GCF_032405125.1. Taxonomy (NCBI): domain Eukaryota; kingdom Metazoa; phylum Chordata; class Mammalia; order Artiodactyla; family Bovidae; genus Capricornis; species Capricornis sumatraensis. The sequence continues at coordinate 96,825,975 of NC_091076.1, forward strand.
TCTTCCCTCTGCCTAGTCCTCTCTTCCCTTCCTCCAGATACCCACTCTCTCACCTTTCAAGTCTTTGCTCAAATCTTACCTTTTAATACAAGCAACCTATCCTTCAATCCCTAGAAATCCCAAACCCCCAACCCTGTGTTACTTTTTTTTTCCATAGCACTTACCACCTTCTAACACACTCTCTAACTTAACTATTTATTATATTTGTATAAAGGCAGAATCTTTACCTAGTGCACTAAGGTATCCTAGGCACTTAGACTAGCCCCTGGCACGTAGAAGGCATGTAGTAAGTATTTGTTGATTAAGTTTCATGAATGCCTACTACATGCCAGAAATACTGGGAGAAAAAAAAGAAACACGTCAGAGACAGTTCCAGCCCTTGAGAAGCCTGCCTTATATCAAAGGAGAAAGCTGTTAATTTTTCACATAACTATAGGGCAGTAATTTCTATAGAATTAATCACTCTTGTACATAGAGGCACTAAAACTCAAATGCAATATGAAATCTTTTATTCTGGTGCCACTTAGGGACTACCTTGTTCTGGATTTACCCCTTCATTTACTAATTTGGGGCTTTTCTGGTGGTTCAGATGGTATAAAGTCCACCAGCAAGGCTGGAGACCTGAGTTCAATCCCTGGGTTGGGAAGATCCCCTCAAGAGGGCAGTGGCAACCCCCTCCAGTATTCTTGCCTGAGAATTCCATGGACAGAGAAGCCTGATGGGCTATAGTCCATGGGGTCTCAAAGAGTTGAGCAGGACTGAACAACTAACACTTTACTAATTTTAGAAAATATATACCTAATTTTGACTCCAGTTAATGCCTTGAGTTTTTCTTTGAAAAAACTTTGAGTCTGTACAGAACATTCAGGCCTCACAGTTCCATGTAAGTCAGAAGTCAGATGGGCTCTCCTGGTTCCTCTTCGCTGGGGTCTTACAAGGCCAAAATGAAGGTGTTGGCCAGCCTGGCCTTTTATCTGGAGGCTCTGGAGGAGCATCTACTTAGCGGCTTGTTTGGGTTTTTGGCAGAATGCAATTCCTTGCAGTCACAGGCCTCAGGTCCCAACTTCCTTGCTGGCTCATACCCAGAAGTCTCTCTCGGTCCCTTAAGTCTACCTGAATTCCACATCATCTGCCCTCTCCATCCTCAAACCAGCAACAACCTGTCAAATCCAGCTGCTTTGAATCTCTCACTTCTGCCACATCTCTCTTGCTTCATAAGGGATCCATTCAAATAATCCAGGATAATCTACCTTAATTACATCTGCAGAATCCCTTCTGTCATGTAAAGTAATACATTCACAGGTTCCAGGAATTAGGGTGTGAAAATTTTTCAAAAGCCATTTTTGCTTTTCCACCAAGTAGTTTAATCTAGTTCGAATCTCATGGAAGGACACTGTTCTTTATAAGAAATGCCTATTAAGTACACAGATTTCTCTAAATGCGTTTTCAGAACATGACCTCCAATCAACAGTATTGTCTGTCCCAATTCCATTAGAATATGTGTTTATTCTTAAATAACTGCCCTAACTTAATTCTATTTCCCCAGCTTTCCAAGATGCCTACAATTTCTTTAACAAGGATAAAACTGGCTGTATTGATTTACATGGAATGATGTGCACTTTAGCTAAGTTGGGAATGAATCTAACGAAGCACGATGTCTATAATGAATTAAGATGTGCTGATATTGATCGTGAGTACTTTGACTTGCCATTTTTTATAGAAGATTTTTATAAATACATTTTTCTCAATCTATATAAACATGAGAAGTAAGCCTCATTTATTTGCCAAAAGTACATATATGTGTTTCTCTTTAAAGTTATCAGTGAGGTATGTGTACAAGTTATGAAATTGAATTAAAGCTACAAAATGGGCTAGTTTTTGAAAAAGCCTGTGTGGGAACCAAAAGTGACTGTTGTATTTAATATCAAATTCAGATTACCTGTCATAATATACATTTTGGAGACTACCTTGAAATAAAGAAAGACATTGACAATTTCAAAAATAACCTGTTACTGTTACTCAAAAACTGGACTCACCTCTTACTGGGTGTTGAGCCAAAAGACACAACCAAGCCTAACAGCAGAAGAAGGGAGGATTCATTACTTGCAACAAGTAAGGAGAACACTGAGGATATTTCCCAAAGCAATTTCTCCCCAACTGCAATACTGGAGAGGTTTTTAAGCTAAGGTTGCATACCTATTCATGGAGGGGCTTGAGCAAAGGAGAATGCAGCATAGAATTGGGGCAAAGGTCAAACAGAGCCCAGGCTCTAGTTGATGGAGGTCATGATGGTCAGCACAGGTCAGCATCTACCATCCTGAGGCTCTAGGTAGTTTGGTGGTTTAGAGCTTGAGGGCGTTTGGATCCTGCAAAACAGCTCAAGAATGTGCTTCGGGCTAATCTTTACCTTAGAAACTGAACTGGGGAGTCTTTACAACTGATATATCATCTCCTGGTAATACCTGTTTGTTTTTACATTCTTCATTCCTTTAAAATAATTAACTATGTAACTCAGCTGGTAAAGAATTGCCTGCAATGCAGGAGACTTGGGTTCAATCCCTGGGTTGGGAAGAACCCCTGGAGAATGGAAAGGCTACCCACTCCAGTATTCTGACCTGGAGAATTCCATGGACTGAATGGTCCATGGAGTCGCAAAGAATCAGACATGACTGAGTGACTTTCACTCACTTCACTCAGTTCAGTTCAGTACCTCAGTCGTGTCCGACTCTTTGCAACTCCATGAATCGCAGCACGCCAGGCCTCCCTGTCCATCACCGACTCCCGGAGTTCACTCAGACTCCCGTCCATCGAGTCAGTGATGCCATCCAGCCATCTCATCCTCTGTCATCCCCTTCTCCTCCTGCAATCCCTCCCAGCATCAGTCTTTTCCAATGAGTCAGCTCTTTGCATCAGGTGGCCAAAGTACTGGAGTTTCAGCTTTTGCATCATTCCTTCCAAAGAATACCCAGGACTGATCTCCTTTAGAATGAACTGATTGGATCTCCTTGCAGTCCAAGGGACTCTCAAGAGTCTTCTCCAGCACCACAGTTCAAAAGCATCAATTCTTCAGTGCTCAGCCTTCTTCACAGTCCAACTCTCACATCCATACGTGACCACTGGAAAAACCATAGCCTTGACTAGACAGACCTTTGTTGGCAAAGTAATGTCTCTGCTTTTCAATATGCTATCTAGGTTGCTCATAACTTTTCTTCCAAGGAGTAAGCGTCTTTTAATTTCATGGCTGCAGTCACCATCTGCAGTGATTTTGGAGCCCCCCAAAATAAAGTCTGACACTGTTTCTACTGTTTCCCCATCTATTTCCCATGAAGTGATGGGACCAGAGGCCATGATCTTCGTTTTCTGAGTGTTGAGCTTTAAGCCAACTTTTTCACTCTCCACTTTCACTTTCATCAAGGGACTTTTTAGTTCCTCTTCTTTTACAAGGACAAGCACTGTGACCAGATTCAGATGACAAAATGGCTTAGGCCTAAAGTGACTTCTCTTATATCAAGATAGTTAGGTCTAGTTTTCTTCTTCCCAGAATCCTCTACCATATCTGCCTGCATTACCAAGGTTATCCAAGCCCTTTGTTTCTGTTTGAATCATAATGGTACAAATCTTTCTTCCATCACTAGAGCCACCTATATTGAATTTAATGCCACAGCACTTTTATTGATATTTTTTAAAGCATGTAAGTAGTCTTTTCTTTGAATACTAGTGATTAGTAGCCCAAGCTGGTATGTTGTGTGGAATAAGTATTCAGCACAATACCTTTTCCCACCACACCCCACTCACTGCCAATGTCCCAGTCAATCAGCAGCACCCTTCATGGGAGTCAGTCACCATTTAATTAAAGTGTCACTTGTTTCCACTAACTGCCCAAAGTTTTATCCTTTCATTGAAACACACTCTAATAGCACTTGTTATCCTTTAATTTTAGAAGAAAGGGGTATAATTCAGGGATAGCCTAATAATAAAATATAGAGGTGGGTGTGAAATGGGAAGGTGACTATAGCCTTGTTCTGAACCTTGGATCTCTGTTGCAGAGGATGGGAAGGTGAACTTCTTAGACTTTTTAAAGGTGCTAACAGATAAGAACCGCTTCCTTAAGGCTGTGGGTAAGTATGTTGCTAAATAGATGGCAGTGGGGTAGTTGCAATTCACTGCATAGTAAATGTTGTTCCTTTAGACCTCCAATCAGGCAGGTATAGTCTGGGATGTGATTTACTTTTGTACTGCTTCTCTTAAAACAAATTTTGCCAAGGAAATTGATACAGTTTTAGAATTTTAACTTAAATCCATCAAGTCCTTCTGCAGGAGACACTGCTTTTTGGACTTAAGTGAGAACAGTCAGGCAGTGGTGCAGAAAATTTTGGTCACCTTTTATATTTATATACCACTCCAGTATTCTTGCCTGGAGAATTCCATGGACAGAGGAGCCTGGAAAGCTATGGTCCGTGGACTTGCAGAGATGGACACGACTGAGCGACCAACACTTTATATTACTTTAATTCTTTACCAAATCCATGTGCTACTTTGGGAGGCGCTACTCTTACAAAAGAAAAATGGATACATATAGCACTCTAAATGTTTGGGGCTTCCCCAGTGGCTCAGGCAGTAAAGAATCTGCCTGCAATGCAGGAGACCTGGGTTCAATCCCTGAGTTGGGAAGACCCCCTGGAGGAGGAAATGGCAACCCACTCCAGTATTCTTGCCTGGAGAATTCCATGGGCAAAGGAGCCTGGTGGGCTACAGTCCGTGGGCTAAGCGACCAACACTTTCATTTCATATATTTTTAGAAAAATGCTGTCTCTCTCATGCATATTTGGGTATAGATAATTCACCATTCCTGAAAAAATCTTCCTTACCCCAATAAACCTCTGCCCTCACTGTGAGAGCAGGAGAGTCTGCTGGAGGTTCCGGAACATGTTCTCACACAAGGTTTAACAACTTGGAGATACACTCAATTTATTGCTATTAGTTCTCTAATGGTTTGTTTATGAGTTTAATAAGCTGCCTTGGAAAATCTGACCTTATTCATATCATGTTTTCTAGATAAATACATTCCAAATTCCAAATACTATATACAGTTTTAAAAAAGACATCCTTTCATAAGCTATGAACTGTCTTAGTATAAACAGAAGTTACTATTTCAAGTATCGCTATAGTAACAAGGGTTTGCCTGCACAGCAGAGTTATGTTTATCAACAGTTCCTTTTCATAGACGAACAGAATAGTCCTTAACATATAATTCATGTTTATGTTAAATGTATTACTACATTTACTTAGAAGTCACTGAACTAAAAGTATTTCATTTTAAATCCCATGATTATTTTGTCTGTTCAGTAATCAAAATGATCTTCCTGCCAAACAGAACAGACTTTGAATGTTTGTTTATAATTCTTTAGCTTTTGACTTGGTTTTAATATTGTATATACAGTAAAATGACTGTCACTTTAACACTTTTTATGATCATTTTTTTTTCAGAAGGCATTTTGAATCTTTTTTTTTCCCCTCCATAGTTCCAGAAAAGGGGACCTGTTTAGATCTAGCTGGCAACCCAGGGATCCTGTTGTTTGAAATCCTATCAAAGCTTATAGAGACTTCAGCCTTACCCAAAAAGGCAATATCGGAAATAGTAAGGTAGGTGGCAAAGGAACAAAAATGACCTCAGCAACACTTAGGAGGATTTTACAAGGCAACTGCCTCTCCCTGACATCCTAACATCTCCACAGATCTGCCCCCAAACAAGGAGAAGGTGTACAGGCAGCTAGCTACTCATGGGCCGCAACATGAGACCTCATAGCGCTGCCTAGTTCTGAAACTGCAAGGCTGATTCAGACCATCTCAGGACCCCACTGAGAGCCTATGATAGCCCAGAAAGTTCAGCTTCGGAAGTTCCCTGGTGGCCTGGTGGTTAAGATTCCAGGCTTTCAGTGTGGTGACCCAGGTTCAATCCCTGATAAGGGAACTGAGATCCTGCAAGCCCAGCAACATGACCAAAAAAACAAAAGTTCAGCTTCTCCTACTCTGGGCTAGAAAACTTCAGGGGAATAAGACTATTCTGGAATGATTTGGGGTGAGCTTGGAAACTGAGTTTGAATACAAGATACTCCCATTCACACTGGATCTCTCAGGAGCTCTGAAAAAATCCTTTGGGACAAAGGGCAGCAATTTCATACCTCCCAAAGTAGTGTTTGGACTGGAGCAGAGCCAAAATTAGACTTTAGAATAGGATAAGGAAACATTCTCACACCCAAATGTGTTTATTCCAGCAAATGTCATTGAAGATACATTTCCTCAATATAGTTCTATCATGGTATTGCAAAAATTAAATGTTGCCATTATCAGTCTTTTCAAAGCATTCTACTTTGAAAAGCATTATTCTTTCAAAGCATTCTACTATCCCACTTCAAGAGATTTTAAAATACAGAATACCACCAACAATGTAAAATATCCTCTGCTCCTCAACAGGTAATCTCTTTATATTGTCCCACACCTCGATCAGATGTAGAACAGAGGGTATGCAACATTCTACACTTCATTCCAAGTCAAATACATTTGTTAAATCCCTGATATTGGTACACAAATGTATCACATTCTTAACCTCTCAGCCTCAGTTTCCTCATCTGTAGAATGAGAATAATAATACCTATAACACAATTATAGGACAATTGTAAGGACATCTGGTAATGCAGGTACAGTGCTTAGCAAACATAAGACCTCAATGAATGTTAACTATTATCAGTATGTGTTCTGTATATGGGCTTCCCTGGTGGCTCAGAAGGTAAAGAGTCTACTGCAGTGCAGAAGACCTGAGTTTGATACCTGGGTTGGGAAAATCCCCTGGAGAAGGCAATGGCTACCCACTCCAGTATTCTTGCCTGAATTCCATGGACAGAAGAGCCTGGCAGGCTACAGTTCGTGGAGTTGCAAGAGTCAGACATGACTATGTGATTAACACTTTCACTTTCTTTTTTTTTTTTTACTTTATTTTACTTTACAATACTGTATTGGTTTTGCCATACATTGACATGAATCCACCACGGGTGTACATGTGTTCCCAAACATGAACCCCCCTCCCACCTCCCTCCCCATAACATCTCTCTGGGTCATCCCCGTGCACCAGCCCCAAGCATGCTGTATCCTGCATCGGACATAGACTTCTGAATGGGAGAAAATAATAGCAAATGAAGCAACTGACAAACAACTAATCTCAAAAATATACAAGCAACTTATGCAGCTCAATTCCAGAAAAACACTTCCACTTTCAACTATGTATATAAGCATAGAATATACATATTATCTATTTTAATCCTCACATACATGGCAACAAAGATCCCACATGCTGCAACTAAGACCCAGCACAGCCAAATTGAAAAAAAAGAAGAAAAGAAACAAGATAGTAAGGAATCGAGAAACCAAGGTCACAGAGAAATTCAACAACATAGGTTTTACACCAGTATTAAATACTAAAGTGAGGCCAGGTAAAATGAGGACTGAATGGATGGAATTAGCTTTGGTAGTTTAAGAAATCATAAGTGTGTGGCAGATTCATGTCAATGTATGGCAAAACTAATACAGTATTGTAAAGCAAAATAAAGTAAAAATAAAAATTTAAAGTAAAAAAAAGTGAACTACTTAGTCTCCAAAGGAAAAAAAAAGAAATCATAAGTGAACTTCAGTTCCAAAAGGATGATGGGAAGAAAGCCAAGTTTTAGGTGTTAAAAAATAGCAGTCATGTTAAATATACTAGAATAAGTGCATGTTTTAACTTTTTCTCCCTTCTGATATTACACTAAAATAATAGTAAAAGCATTTTAGAGGTCATAGAAAGAGGAATAAGAGCTGAAAAATGATATCAACATAATTGGAAGCTGGACAGGAAATGAATGACTGTTTACCGGCTAGTGAGATCAGAAGAAGCTGAAACTTGAATGGCTTCAGTAAAGGTCAAGAAGCAAGCCAGTTTTCACTGAAGAACACTTGAAACACTCAGGAATTGAGACACTCAGTTCAGTTCAGTTCAGTCACTCAGTCGTGTCCGACTCTTTGTGACCCCATGAATCACAGCATGCCAGGCTTCCCTGTCCATCACCAACTCCTGGAGTTCACTCAGACTCACGGTCCATCGAGTCAGTGATGCCATCCAGCCATCTCATCCTCTCTCGTCCCCTTCTCCTCCTGCCCCCAATCCCTCCCAGCATCAGAGTCTTTTCCAATGAGTCAACTCTTCGCATGAGGTGGCCAAAGTACTGGAGTTTCAGCTTCAGCATCAGTGCCTGATGAACTATGGATGGAGGTTCGTGACATTGTACAAGAGACAGGGAACCAGACCATCCCCATGGAAAAGAAATGCAAAAAAGCAAAATGGCTGTCAGGGGAGGGCCTTACAAAGAGCTGTGAAAAGAAGAGAAGCGAAAAGCTAAGGAGAAAAGGAAAGATATAAGCATCTGAATGCCGAGTTCCAAAGAATAGCAAGGAGAGATAAGAAAGCCTTCCTCAGCAATCAATGCAAAGAAATAGAGGAAAATAACAGAATGGGAAAGGCTAGAGATCTCTTCAAGAAAATTAGATTTACCAATGGAACATTTCATGCAAAGATGGGCTCAATAAAGCAGAGGTGTAGGGAGCCCAAAATACAAATACTAGTTAAAAGTAGCATTGAGAAGCAGGTTGACCCTTAGATTCCTCTCTCTAACCCCACACAACCAAGTGACTGCTTGGCAGTTAACTCTCTGAAGAGGTTGTACCAGAGATTGGGCTCAGGGAGATCAGACATAACTGAGGATGAGGGTATCAGTGAAAACAGGGTTACATGAAATCCTACTTACTGAATGGTGAGACTCTACCAGCCACCTTCACCTTCCCTAAACCCCACTAACAGCTAGAGTTTTATACTAGATAAAATAGTAGAGGACCCCTCTCCAGAGAAATTGACTAGACAAACACAGAAAGAAAAAACCCAGACAACCACAATTAAAAGACCCTTAATGAAACAATGCTCCAACCAGTTACCTGACAGTAAATTTCCTACTCAATAAGATCCACCACACCAATGAATGAGTATTGTGGCCTTAAAGAGTATTTATTCTCACTCTTAAGTATGAATAGACATCCAAAGATCAAGAGATAGTTAAGGAAAACCTGTGTTAGTGAAGAAAGATTGAAACAGGAAAAAAGGAAGGAAGGAAAGAAGGGAAGGAGGGAAGAAAGGAAACATTTGTAAACATAACCTGGTATGCAGCTGATATTGGTCACAGCCACTATGGAAGATAATATTCAGGTTCCTTAAGAAACTAAAACTAGAGCTACCATATGACCCAGCAATCCCACTCCTGGGCATATATCAGAGAAAAACCTGGTCTGAAAGGATATATCCAACATTCATTGCAGCACTGTATACATGGATGCAACCAAAATGTCCACTGACAGATGAATGGGTAAAGAAGATGTGGTGCATACATACAGTGGAATGTTACTCAGCCGTTAAAAAGAATGGAACAATGACATTTGCAGCAACGTGGATAAACTTGGAGATTATCATACTAAGTAAGCCAGGCAGAGAAAGACAAATATGACATGATAACACTTATATGTGGAATCTTTTTAAAATGACACAAATGAACTTATTTCCAGAACAGAAACAGACTCACAAACTTAGAGAATGAGCTTATGGTTTCTGGGGGGAGGAACAGGGGAAAGGAATAGTTAGGTAATTTGGGATGGACATGTACACGCTGCTACATTTTAAATGGATAACCAACAAGGACCTACTGTATAGCACATAGAACTCTATGTTATGTGGCAGCCTGGATGGGAGGGGAGTTTGGAGGAGAATGAATATGTGTGTGTGTGTGGGTGAGTGCCTTCGCTGTTCACCTGAAACTATCACAACATTTTTGTTAATCGGCTATACCCCACTACAAAATAAAAAGTTTAAAATAGTAACCAACAAGGACTTACAGGGAACTCTGCTCAATACTCTGTAATATCCTAAATGGGTAAATAATATGAAAAAGAATAGATATATGTATAGGGATAACTAAACCACTCTGTGGTATACTTGTAACTAACACAACATTGTTAAGCAACTATACTCCAATATAAAATACATTTAAAAAAAAAAAGGTTAGGGAAGGAAGTATCTGATTACAAACCAGACTCCAATCAGAACACGATCAGCACATCTCCTACCCAACCACTGCTGCAGCTCCAATATTTAGAACGAGTTCTTTCCCTCTTCCTGAGAGGAAAAGAAAGATTGCTCGTCACCATCCCAGGGAGAAGTGAAGCCTCCTGATGCTGTAGTAGAAAGAAACCTGTGAAGTAATGAGAAGCAAGGTCCTATATCTTGTTCTCTGGGACAGTCCTCCACTCAGCACACTGTGAGATCTTCCACTTTGGTACTGAAGCCCCCACTGCAGCAAATCAGTGAGAAACACGTTTTTCCATCTAAGCAGTGAGCGACCAGATCCCTACCTCAGCTGCTAAGAGGAGTCTCTGTCTCAGCAGCAAGAAGGAATCTGACCTGTCACTGATAATCCAAACATACCTTTGGGAATGTTTGTGCTGTGAATTAGAGACCTTTTATCATATGGAGCCTGTGCCACATAAAGAATTTATAACCTAAAATGCACAGTAACATATCTCCTAAATACATTCATACACATGACTGCATGTACATGTACACATGCATGCGTGCGCGCGCGCACACACACACACACACACACACAGATTGTAAAGAATTACAGCAGTGATTTACTGTGGACATCTGTGGATAATAAGATTACTGATAACATTTTCTTTATACTTTTCTAACTCTTCCAGATTCTCTGCAATGAGAATTTCTTTCAATTTAAAAAATGTTGCATTTTAAAACCCAACATAAAATTACTATATTATACACCTGTAGCATATGATATTGTATAGAAGCTGCACTTCAATTTTAAAAAACAAACCACAAAATAATATAATAGTAGGCATGACTAATGTTTATAGTCAAGTTGATACCACTTAAGGGTTTGTCGGAGATCAAAATTGCTAGATGTTTTTCTAGACAAGACTGGGAAGTCTTGGAGCAGAGGAAGGAAGCCCGAGCCCAGGGACTGCATATATAAAGTAATCAAATGGTCTGTGGAAAATGTCAGTAGATATTCTATAAATGTCACATAAATGATATTAAATGACTATACAACTTAAACATATTCAGCATATATAACTTGCAAATTGACTTCTTTTTCTTTCTGTCCAACAGTCAGGCACTTTTTAACCATCTCTAAATTATCTTTATTTCCTAGCTATTTCCGAAGAAAATTCCAGGAAACCACCTCAGGAATGGTGTGGAGCCCCGATACTACGGGTTATGGAAAAAGGAGATTTAAGCCAGACATATGCACACCTCCAAGCTCAAGCACAGCTGCTTTCGCTAATGCTGCTCGGATTGCAATAATGAAAGAAAAGGATTTATTTAAATTTCTCGACGAGCTCAAGAGTAAGAGTCATTTGTCCTCTCCCCACCATTGTAAAAGATGTGTGTATATATTACTGGTCAGAAATAAATACTAGATGCCAAGTGCTTTAAGAGTAGGGCCACAGCGTATTCTGAGTGACTGGTCTGTCACACAGATATCATTTGAAACAAATGTGCATTTTACCTGAATCCCTAGACACCTGGATACAGCTGAAAGTCTGTGGATGGGTGGGGTGGTGGGAGCAGGAGAATGAAGAAGGGGTGGCAGGGCCGCTGAGGAGATGAATAGGCAAAGGGCAAATTAGGCATCACAGTTATGTCTTCTATGGGAATTTCTTCTTACATTTTTTTGTTTTTATATTTTCAGAATGCAATCCTCCTTCAGATAGCCCATATTCAAAAATACCCATCTTTCCACTGTTTCCTAATGTGGATGGAGTGGTAATGGGAAAGCCATTCAAAGACATACAGAAATTAGAAATGCTGAAGAGAAAGAAACCTCTGAATTTCTTTGAGAACTATTTTTTCCATAAAAAAGACTGGAAAACACAGGTGAGATTTGGATTATGTCATATCAGTTCAATATTTAGGTTTTTTAAGTTCTAACTTAAAACTAGTAATGTGCTTATTAATGACAAATATTTTCAGTCATGATATTTCAAACCAGACTCCATAGCCATGTTCCTAAATTTAAAATCCAGGTGTAAAAGGCTTCTCTCATAGCTCAGTGGTAAAGAATCCACCTGCCAGTGCAGAAGACACTTGTTTGATCCCTGGATCAAGAAGATCCCCTGTAAAAGGAAATGGCAACCCATTCCAGTATTCTTGCCTGGGAAATCCCATGGACAGTGAAGCCTGGCACGCAATAGACTATGGGATCACAAGAGTTGACATGACTTAGCAACTAAACAACAACAATAAATATTTAATTTAAACAAATCATTAAAATTGCTGAAAAATGTATAGTACTATAATTCTAATCTAGTCTATTATAACATCTAATCTAATGTACTATAAATGTTGATTAGAAACCAAGGAATGAAACTTTCAAGTTTCAGGGACTTCCCTAGCAGTCCATTGGTTAAGACAACATGCTTCTGCTGCAAAGGTCATGGGTTCAATCCCTGTTTGGGGAACTAAGATTCTGCATGTTGTGTGGCACAGTTAAAAAATAAAAAATAATTTTAAAATTCTACATGGCAAAAAAGTCACATTTGCAACTCATACATCAGAGAGCTTCAAAGTGATTAGAAAAAACTAACCTATATAAAAATGAGCAAAAGATATGAGCAGACAGTTCTCAGAAACATAAAAAGGCACTCAGTCTCACTCTTCATAAAAGATCCAAATTAAAACTACCCTGAGACGTTAGCTTTCCATGTTTGATTGCCCAAGACCAAAAAGCTGGAAACATGGGACATAAGACATAAGAGAGATAAAAGAGAAAAGCATACACATTTTATTAACTTTTACATATACCTGGGAAAATGAAAACCCAAAGAAGCAATTAGAATTAAACATTTATATACTGAAATAAAAAAAGAAATACTGGTTTGGAGAGTATCAGACAATAAGAAATAAAATACTACACCATGCTAACATGGAAGATGAGGAGGGTGGTGCTCAAAATGAAAGCTAAGTTCTTTTTATTGTTTGGGGAGAGGCTTATGATATTGATTAAATCTATAATTTGTTGCATTAATTGTAAATATTAAAAACATGAAGATAATCAGTAAAAACTAAAATGAATATTGCCAAACCATAGAGGAATAAAAAAATAAGAAAAAAAAGAGAACATGGGAAAATAGAAAGTACGAAACAAAATAGGCAGAAAAATCCAAATATATCAGTATCACAAGAAATGATTAAAGACACCAGTTTAAAAAAAATAATAAGGGGAAGGGAGGGAGGAAGGAAGAAAGAATTATTTTCAAGTTTAAAAGAAAGGGTGCTGATTTTTTTAAGTAGTTTTAAGATATATATCTTTTTACCTAAATTATGACCCAGAAACTTGAAAAAAAAGGGACAGAAGAAGATATATCAGGCAAATACAAATCAAAATAAGCTGTTATCCATATATTGGAGGGGGGAGAGAAAATTTAGGCAAAACATAAAGATAAAGATGCTATTTAATCATTTTTAATAATCAGGAGAATCTTCAAAATAAAACAGACACAAATTCACAGATAAAGAAAACAAACTGTTTACCAGGAGGGAGAAGAATGAGGACAGGAGCAAAATAGGTAAAGGAGATTAAGAGGTACAAACCACTCTAGATATAAAACCAGTTACAAGGATGTAGTGTACAATCAGGGAGTATAGCTAATACTTTATGATAACTTTGTATGGGATATAATCTATTAAATGTTGAATTACTGTTTGTTCATTTGAAACTAATATAGAAAGTCAACTATACTTCAATTTAAAAAAATTTTTGATCATCAGGAAGATAAAACTATTCTGAATCTGTATGTACGTAACAAATTGACAGATAAGGTGATATTTAACAGAATAATAAGGATTAGCTTTAGACTTTTTAGGTATTATACATGGTAAAAATAAATATTAAATGAATAAGCAAGTCCATAATCACAGTGGAAGATTTTTGTCATGCCTCTTCAGAAACTGATAATGCAAAGGAGCAGCAGGGAGGGGGGATCAAATCCTCTCACAAAAATTTAACTGTTTTTGTAACAGGAAGATAAACATGAAACTATAGCTTGATGGAGAATTGGAGTCTATAAGTATCTGTTCCAGGATGTAAGAGATGAGCACTTTTATAGCCAGGAGGAAGAACCCTTAGAACTCCGGTTCTCAATCTTGGTTGCACAACAGAACCCCCAGGGAGAGCTTTTACAGTCCTGCTGTCCTGGCCTCAACTCTGTCTAGTTAAATCAAATCTCTGGGAATGGGGCCTTGGCCTCAGGATTTTTTAAAGTTCCACTATGCAGCCAAAGCTGAAAACCACTGCTTAAAGAGAAACTGAAGATGTTTGAAGATGTAGAAGAGAGGCAAGACTGGCTAGGCCCAATGCAAAATGAAAATGTAGGTCCCCTTGTCCAAAAATAGTTAAAAATTTAAAAACAGCAACGTAAAACATTAAACCAAACTCAGGGCCCTTCTAAATACAAGGCCCTGTGTAATTACACAAGTCATACACCCATGAAACCAGCGCTGGAAAGGAGTAAATTGAAGGGAGGTGAATAAATAATGATATACAAAGAGACCTTGAAAATTAGGAAAAACTCTCACATATGAGAGGGAAGGAGGAAAAAATGAGTTAAAGGATGGAGAAATCCTAAGGTGGAAAGAAGAGCAAAAAGAATTCATGTTAGATAGATGTGAAGAGACAAGATCATTAGCTAAGGGAGTTTAAAGGTTTGGTTTTTCAGCAGCCACTGTGAGAGCTGTAAGATCTGCAAATGAAGAAAAGTAATGTCAAGCAGTACTGAGAACCTGGATGAGCCTGGGTCATACACATTTTCAAAGAAAGCAATCTGCATATTTATATGATTTCCATCAACACTGTTCAGCAGTCCAGGAACAGGGAAAAACAGATGGCTGGTTCCCTGTGAGAATTTTGGAAGTAGTCCAGGTTGTGCTCTGTGGAGGGCACAGTCATTTTCAATGCTTTGCAAGTTTGAGTGAGGATGGAGTTGGTGCCTCTCTACTCCCTACATCCATCCCAAACATAAACCATCCTCTGGTCTATACTTGTCTTGTGACTAGGCTTCACTATTAAGAGAGTTTGCTCGATGCCATTTACACATGGCACTATACCAGGTGCCCTGAAGCAACTGACAAGTGGTGTAGAAATAATCTTATAAATCATATACACACCCTTTCATAATACAGTATATTTCTGTGTATTTTGTCTTTGTTATGCAATTCAACTTAAATATGTTACTCACCTTCTTTTTTAAATGTTTATAAAGGCAGCAAATATAAAACCTGTTGACCCTACCTCAGGCTACTCAACTGATATCTTCACCATTGATCAAATAATCAAGAGAAAGCAGAACTGGACAGTGGCTGATGCAGCTGCTATTAAACCACACGTGAGTATTCACTGTTGAATGCCTTCCCAGAAACCATGGACAAAAACGTTTTCCACTTCATTACTACAACCATAGAACTTCCCTGGTGGCTCAGCGGTAAAGAATCTGCCTGCAATACAGGAGACACAGGAGACCCCAGTTTTATCCTTGGCTCATGAAGATTCCCCTGGAGGAGGAGATGGCAGCCCTCTCCAGTATTCTTGCCTAGAAAGTCTCATGGACACAGGGGCCTGGCAGAGGGCGTGGACCCATGGGCATGGGGTTGCAGGGCGTTGGAAATGGCCGAGCACATACACACTACAACCATAAAACCAAGATTTTTTTTTTTCTGTTCTCTGTCCTTAAGACCAGATCATTTCTCCTTTGGAGTTGTACCCAGCATCATTTCTGGGGCATTCATTTGTTTCATGCTGGAGACAGCAACTAGTTAAGGTAGTAAACCAGCAGTCACGGTGAGGGTTGTACTCAGGGAGGGAATTGTGATGAGTGACTGAATCTTTATTATGGCAGCTAACAGAATAATAGTAATAGTAGTTTAATTACGCTTCCTAGGTACCAGGCAGTGTGCTCTGTAAGCACTCTACAAGTACTTTATAGGTACTAATTCATTTACTTACCACAACAAACCTTTGAGTTAGGCACTGTTACTCCTTGTCATTTTTATGCACAGAGAGGTTACATGGTTTGCCCAAAGGCACACAGCTAGAAAGTAATAGAACCAGAATTATAAGCATGGGTACCTTGGATTCTAAAGAATCCACACTTTAACCACAACTCTGTGCTGGGTGTCTGCTTTCGTGCCCTCACTTCTTAGCAACTTTTGTCTCCCAGAAAGAAACTGTGGTGTATTTATTTTATGCCAGCTCCCTTCTGCATTTGACACTAATGATCAAGCTCTCCAAGACACATTCTACTTCCTGAGCCTTTACAATGGGGCTTCCCTGGTGGCTGAGATGGTAAAGAATTGGGAGAAGGAAATGGCTACCCATTCCTAGTATTCTTGCCTGGAGAGTTCCATGGACAGAAGCTTCGTGGGCTACAATCCAAGAGGTTGCAAAGAGTCAGACACAACTCAGCAACTAACACTTTTACTTTCTTAGCCTTTACAATGCATCTTCAATTCTATGTGTCTCTCTGTATCTTTCCTCTCTCTTCTTTTTCCTGAGGTTCACCCTTTTTTTCTATAGTTGAAGTACAATTGATTTGCAGTGTTTGAGGTATACATCAAAGTGATTCAGTTATACATACACAAATAAATATATCCTTTTTCAGATTCTTTTTTATTATAGGTTATTATAAGATATTGATTATACTTCCCTGTGCTATAAAATAGGTCCTTGTTTTTTATCTATTTTATATATAGTGGTGTATATCTATTAATCCCAAATTCCTAATTTACCCCTCCCCCCTTTCCCCCTTCAAACTTTGGTAACCATAAGTTTGTTTCCTATGTCTGTAAGCCTATTCCTATTTTGTAAGTAACTTAATCCATATCATCTTTTCGTGATATCACATATAAGTGATATCATATGTTTGTCTTTCTCTGTCTGACTTACTTCACTCAGTATGATACTCTCCAGATCCACCCATGTTGCTGGAAATGCCCTTATTTCATTCTTTTCTATGGCTGAGTAGTAGTCCACTGTATATATATAAACCCACATCTTCTTTATCCATTCATCTGTCAGTGGACATTTAAGTTCCTTAAGTCTTGATATTTCCTAGTTTTCTAGTCTCATCTTACTGCTCTTCTTATTAAACACATTCACTTGTTCAGTAAATATTTATCCAGTGTTAACAAGGTTCTGAGATTAGGAGATACTACAGAATAAAAAACACCATTCCTACCCTCAATCTTCCTACACTCTGATTCGCCTTGTTTCAGCTGCCACCTATACACCTGATCAGTCTTAACTGTCAGTGGCCTAGACGTCTTTCCAGTACTGCCTCATCTCACTGATTACTTGCTGAGCATATTTACCCTGCTGTCTCACAGCATATCCAGCTGGACACATCCAAAACCAAACTCATCATCCTACACATCAAACTGGCTCTTCCTCGAGGATTCCATACTACCATCTCCCTAGGCACTGAGACTTGAAGGCCAAGAGCCAACCTTCAGTTCAGTTCAGTTGCTCAGTCATGTCTGACTCTTTGCAACCCCATGAACCACAGCATGCCAGGTATCCCTGTCCATCACCAGCTGCCAGAGTCTACCCAAACCCATGTCCATTGAGTCGGTGATTCCATCCAACTATCTCATCCTCTGTCATCCCCTTCTCCTCCTGCCCTCAATCTTTCCCAGCATCAGGGTCTTTTCAAAAGAGTCAGTTATTTGCATGAGGTGGCCAAAGTGTTGAAGTTTCAGCTTCAGCATCATCAGTCCTTCCAATGAACACCCAGGACTGATCTCCTTTAGGATGGACTGGTTGGATCTCCTTGCAGTCCAAGGGACTCTCAAGGGTCTTCTCCAACACCACAGTTCAAAAGCATCAAGTCTTTCTTTATGATCTAACTCTCACATCCATACATGACTACTAGAAAAACCATAGCCTTGACTACACGGACCTTTGTAGACAAAGTAACATCTCTGCTTTTTTAATATGCTGTCTAGGTTGCTCATAACTTTCCTTCCAAGGAGTAAGCATCTTTTAATTTCGTGGCTGCAATCACCATCTGCAGTGATTTGGGAGCCCCCCAAAATAAAGTCAGCCACTGTTTCCACTGTTTCCCCATCTATTTGCCATTAAGTGAGGGGACTGGATGCCATGCTCTTCGTTTTTTGAATGTTGAGCTTTAAGCCAACTTTTTCACTCTCCTCTTTCACTTTCATCAAGAGGCTCTTTAGTTCTTCTTCACTTTCTGCCATAAGGGTGGTGTCATCTGCATATCTGAGGTTATTGATATTCTTCCCGCCAATCTTGATTCCAGCTTGTGCTTCATCTAGCCCAGTGCTTCTTATGATGTACTCTGCATATAAGTTAAATAAGCAGGGTGACAATATACAGCCTTGACATACTCCTTTTCCTATTTGGAACCAGTCTGTTGTTCCATGTCCAGTTTTAACTGTTGCTTCCTGACCTGCATACAGGCTTCTCAAGAGGCAGGTCAGGTGGTGTGGTATTCCCATCCCTTACAGAATTTTCCACAGTTTATTGTGATCCACACAGTCAAGGGCTTTGGCATAGTCAATAAAGCAGAAATAGATGTTTTTCTAGAACTCTGTTGCTTTTTTGATGATCCAGCAGATATTGGCAATTTGATCTCTGGTTCCTCTGCCGTTTCTAAAATCAGCTTGAACATCTGGAAGTTCACGGTTCGCATATTACTGAAGCCTGGCTTGGAGAATTTTGAGCATTACTTTACTAGCATGTGAGATGAGTGCAATTGTGCCGTAGTTTGAGCACTCTTTGGCATTGCCTTTCTTTGGAATAAAAACTGACCTTTTCCAGTCCTGTGGCCACTGCTGAGTTTTCCAAATTTGCTGGCATAATGAGTGCAGCACTTTCACAGCTTCATCTTTTAGGACTTGAAATAGTTCAACTGGAATTCCATCACCTCCACTAGCTTTGTTCGTAGTGATGCTTCCTAAGGCCCACTTCACTTCACATTCCAGGATGTCTGGCTCTAGATTAGTGATCACACCATTGTGATTATCTGGGTTGTGAAGATTTTTTTTGTACAGTTCTTCTGCGTACCACCTCTTCTTAATATCTTCTGCTTCTGTTAGGTCCATTTCTGTCCTTTATTGAGCCCATTTTTGCATGAAATGTTCCCATGGTAAATCTAATTTTCTCGAAGAGATCTCTAGTCTTTCCCATTCTATTGTTTTCCTCTATTTCTTTGCATTGATCGGTGAGGAAGGCTTTCTTATCTCTCCTTGCTATTCTTTGAAACTCTGCATTCAGATGCCTGTATCTTTCCTTTTCTCCTTTGCTTTTTGCTTCTCTTCTTTTCAAAGCTATTTGTAAGGCCTCCTCAGACAGCCATTTTGCTTTTTGACATTTCCTTTTCTTGGGGATGGTCTTGATCCCTGTCTCCTGTACAATGTCACGAACCTCCGTCCATAGTTCATCAGGCACTCTGTCTATCAGATCTAGTCCCTTAAATCTATTTCTCACTTCCACTGTGTAGTCATAAGGGATTTGACTTACGTCATACCTGAATGGTGTATTGGTATTCCCCACTTTCTTCAGTTGAAGTCTGAATTTGGCAACCATCCTTAAGTTATGTTTCTTCCTCACTCCCCACATATACTAATCACCAAATCTGGCTACTCCCATTTTCCCAAAGATTTTTCAAATCTGTCCCATTCATTCCATTGTATTGCTATTGCCTAAACTGAAGCCCTCATTAGGCTTTACCTGGACAACAACTTCCAACCTGCTATCCCTTCCTCACAGCTCCACCTGTTCTCCACACAGCTGCTATGGAGAATGGGTCCTAAGAAGATCCAACCTGTCACTGTCCTGCTTAAGAAATAAATGCTACCCTCTCGGCAATGGCAGCGTATTTCAACTGTATTTTCTGCTCCACACAACTGAGGGTCTCACTGCACTTCCCACAGAAAAGTGTCTTGCTACAGCATGACTTTCCCTGACAAAAGGGGTCTCCCCAACCTCACTGAGAACAAGTCTTAGGCCTTGATTACAGCAACAACACCTGACTTGCCTCTCCTCAAAGTTAACTCTTTAGTGATACCCTAGGGCCTGGACTCCCCTACCAGCTCTGGGATGAATTGCCTTGGAGCATTTGTTATGCTGTCTCCTCTCCCTGGAATACTTTCCCATGGCCACCTAATCCTTAGATTTAATCAAATCCTTGTGGACCTCCGGGCTTCCCTGGTGGCTCAGACAGTAAAGAATCAGCCTGCCATGCTGGAGACCTGGGTTCGATCCCTGGGTTGGGGAGATCTCCTAGAGAAGGAACAGCTACCCACTCTAGTATTCTGGCCTGGAGAATTCCATGGACAGAGGAGCCTGGAGGGCTACAGTCCATGGGGTCTCAAAGAGTCAAACACAACTGAGCTGTTTTCATTTCATTTTTCTTGTGGACCTCCTTAGCTCAGCATCTTCTGCCTTCCTGCCGTAGGCTGGACAGAGTGCCATCCTTGGCACTTGTGTTGTTCTAAGAGCCCATCTCCATCCCACATTTCCTCCTTGTTTTAGTCTACCATGTTTTTAAATTCTTATAAAATTTCTTAATATCTCACTACTCCTAAGTAATACATTTTCATTGTCCATCAACTCCTAACTCATGTGTCCTCAAGAGGCACTACCTAATATATAAATTCAGTGACATTCAAGTAACTTGAAAAAATAACCTTTGGGGTATCTAGAATTGTGGTCCAGAAACCAAAGATATTTTGCAGTAACTACTATAAACTACTGCTCTCTCACTGCAGGTAAAGAGAGCTACAGAAACCTATAACTTGGGAATTGCCCTTGAGCACCGGAAACAAATGCTAAACCTCTGGCGGAAGATTCGGGGAGATTTGATTGGAATAGAGAGTAAAAATGAGTCCTTTTATGACACCTTTTCTACTTATACATGGTCCTGGAATGTCTGCCAAGAATTACTTTCCCCGAAGGACCTAAAGTTATACGATGCCCACGTGAACAGGAATGCCTTCCACAATTCTGTATTCTCGTCCTCTTCAGATATCAGTGAATGTGACACAGACACAGGAAGAAAAAGAAAACGGAAAGGCTTCAAGGGCTTTCGACAATGAAACTATGTTTTCTAAACAGCTCATCACAAACTACTTTTTCATAGATATCAAAATTATTCTTGCTTTCGTCTAATACATCCTCAGCAGCTGGAAACATTGACATCTTTTGAATTCTGACCAGTAAAAAAGTTTAAGTCATGGTATGGTTTCCCTTTCCTAATTCTTAACTGGTAAATAGATGCCTTGGGGAGAAGGCAATGGCACCCCACTCCAGCACTCTTGCCTGGAAAATCCCATGGACAGAGGAGCCTGGTAGGCTGCAGTCCGAGGGGTCGTGAAGAGTCAGACACGACTGAGCGACTTCACTTTCACTTTTTACTTTCATGCATTGGAGAAGGAAATGGCAACCCACTCCATTGTTCTTGCCTGGAGAATCCTGGGGATGGGGGGAGCCTGGTGGGCTGCCGTCTATGAGATCGCACAGAGTCGGACACGACTGAAGCGACTTAGCAGCAGCAGCAGCAGCAGCAGATGCCTTGGGGTGATTTCTCTAGCAACCAGCTGCACTCTGCTGCCCCCACCTGGGGCACCTCAAAGCTGCCTGGGCCTCAGCAGGAAGGATAAAAGCAAAGATGGTACTTAACACAGGGCTGCTCTCTGACCTCCTAACAGCCCTCTCAACAATAAGTATCTGAGTTTATGTGACTTAGTGGCATTCTTTTTATTTTTTTATTGTTTGTGAAAGAGGCCAGAAGCAACAGAAGAGAATGACCTTTCAGTTTCAGGGAACAATTTTGCCGTCCCCCAGGGAACCTTGATTAGATATGGGTTTTCCTAAGGATCCTAATCCTGATCCCTTGGATTACTCTGAAAAACAACTGATCTCACACCCTCTTTCTTGGTGAGGGGTTGCAATTTTTTATTGTGGAAAAATATAAACACCATAACATTTATTATTTTAACATATTTAAGTGTATATAATCCATTACCTTTTCTCTTTTCTAAAAAAAGGAAAATACATGTTCCACACTGATGGAGACAGTGGCTTATAATGTAAAATTATAACATGCCAGGAACAAGTAACAAAGATAGTGAAGGCTCCCAAAACTGTTCAATGAAATAAGCCTGAAGTAATTTTGTGTTACCTTGAATATTCAAAACTGTCTAAAAATATTTGCCATTCTTTATGATTTTTATGATTGGGACAAAAATAAATAACATTTTCTATCCATAAAACAAAATTCACAGTTTGACAAGAGTTTTTTGGGGTTTTTTTGCTATGGCTGTGTAAGTATAACAAGAAAACCTAAGAGATTTCATTTGGATGCCAAAATATTAGAATTCCTGGGATATTTCCTTGGGTCAATGGGCTAACAGGACAGAATATTTTTAAGTAGATCTGTCCTGGAAAATCTAGGATAGCTTCTATTAAAATTATTCTTAACAGAAAAACATTCTATTAAATTATCACACACTGTTGACAACAGCATAAGTTGGCCTCCCTCTGATGGAATGCAATATAGCAACCGGTACTCAGCCAGTTCACTAGTTATTTCCTGAGTTGCATACTGTGTGCTGGATCCTGTTCTTGGACCTAGATGTGTAACCGTGAGCAGACAGATAAAATGCTCTGACCAAAGACTGAGGGCAGGAGAAGGGGGCGACAGAGGATGAGATGGTTAGATAGCATCACCAAATCAATGGATGTGAGTCTGAACAACTCCAGGAGATAGCAAAGGACAGGAAAGCCTGGCATGCTGCAGTCCATGGGGTCACAAAGAGTCAGACATGACTTAGTAACTAAACAACACAGAGCTTCGTAACAGAGCTAATTTTAACCATTGACTCAGCACTTCCACTTCTAGAAATTAATCCTAAAGAAATAATAATGAATGTACAAAATGATTTAGTTATAAGGATTTTTCTTATGGTGGATTTTTAGTAGTAAGAAACAAAGTAGCCTAATTGTCTGATACATCATGGTATAACTATCCAAAACAACACCAGGGTCATTAAAATGATGTTGTAAAAGATACTTCAAATAAAAGAATAATATTCACAATTGCAAAGCTCCTAAAAGGAATGAAAGAACTTTATGGAGTTGTTCTAAAACTTAATTATGATTGAACCCAGGTCTCCAGCATTGTAGGCAGACTTTACCGTGTTAGCCACCAGGGAAGCCCCTAACTATGATGGTGTTGCACAAATACATAGTTTTATGAAAACTCATCAACCTGTACATTTTAAATGGATGAATTTAATTGTATGTCAACTTTACCTCAGTGAAGCTGTAAAAAAGCAGGGAGGGGCACAAAGTAGTTTGTTCTAAAACTATTTAACTTAAAAATTATTTCTATAAACAAGAAACACTGGAAGGATATAAATCAAGTGTCTAATGTGCTAAACTAAGGGTGGGGTATAATATTTTCTTTTTTTCTTCTTTTGCCTTATATATATCTTCTAAATGTTCTACAGTAATCTTATATTTATTTGCAATAAGGAAAAAAAATCACAAAAGCTGTTTTAAATTTGACATTGTTAAACCAACAATATATAGGACTGCTACAAAGGCTGTCCAGGGTCGATGAAATGTTAAAAGAGAGCAAATTAGGACAGTAGGCTCCCTTCACCAGTCTTCAGTTCCAGAGCACATGCTTACACAGCCCAAAACTTTCCACTGATTGGAACTGAAAGAAAAGCCTGAAACAATTAACTACCTCAGTCCAGGGTTAACACTCAAGGCCATAATCCAGAATGAAATTTCTCAATCTTTCCCTGCTTTGAACCCCTGCCACCCACTGAGCTGGGAGAATTCTCATTACTCACCAGCAGAGGGACCCTTAGCTCCTCTGAAAGGTAGTTCTTGCTGACTCTACAGCCTGAAACCATGAAGGACTCACAGATGTCGTCCAAATTCCTTCTGAAATATTATTGTAGGTGCTTCAAAAGATGGAGAAAAATGAGTTTTACAGGCCAACCAAAGGTAATTGTATAAAAGTTAAGATTAGGATACTTTCTCACATCTTAATGAAAGGCCCAACTTGCTTGACACTTTAAATGACTCTAATTGGAACTAATATAGCAAGTAACTTCAAGTGAAGACAGTGTGAGCTATCTGGAAGAAAATATGCAATAGGACTGTTGACCGGCACCACAAATCTTTCGGTGTGGGGAGAGAGAAAAAAAGAAACCTGTAGATGACAGAACAAGATATCAAGAATAAATGTGAACCAACCACCTTATCTACACAACCGACCTTGAGAAAAGATAAAAATTCTTGTACTTGCTTTTTGGAAAGGAGCTTTTGTTCAAAATGTTTCAAAAGACCATGAGAATAGCAAAACAATATTGTTTCCAAATAAACTACAAGTTCTTTACTATCATCTTTTTTATTCACTCCTCTATTTTTCTTTGTGATTTAGGGTTTGTTTCCTTTTTTTTTTTTTTTTTGGAGGGAAAGTTATAGAATCATCGCTCCCTTTGGTTTTGCCTATGGAAAGACTTGGATTTCCCTGGTGGCTCAGTTGGTAAAGAATCCTCCTGCAATGCAGACTCAGGTTCAATCCGTGGGTGGGGAAGATCCCCTGGAAAAGGGAATGGCTACCCACTCCAGTATTCCTACCTGGAAAATCCCACTGACAGAAGAGCCTGGTAGGCTACAGCCCATGTGGTCGTAAAAGAGTGAGACACAACTTAGCGACTAAACCACCACCACCACCATGGAAAGATTCAGCAATAAGCTATCACTGGTTACCAGTGTGTTAAACCTAGAACTATATTACTTAAATAACGAATCCCTTTTCTTCCAAATGGTAGTCATCCCTCTTCTGGAAATCTTCTCAATTAACTTTATCTTATATTGACAGCATACTTCCTTCTTTTGTAAGTTTGTAGCAATTATCGAAACAAATGTAAGGCTGGAAATGTATTAATATAATTATATATGTGTATGTATTACAATTCTGATTGTGCAAATAAGCTTTCATATGGATAATTCAAAAAGTTAGGTGGTGGGGTTATACTTTTAAACTTGTCCTTGGATATTTGATTTGACGGTTAAACTTCGTGTTCTCGAAATTCATTTCATATCCTTCTCCAGAAAAAGTGTGGATATCAACAACACACACACACACACACACCACACACTTTTTTCTTTCCTTTTTCACACTGGGAAAAGCTGGAACACTGCCCTATTTCCTCGCCCTGCTTGCTATTTTTCTCAATTATTTTGGCCACTACTCTACAGTAAAGCTAGGTAATTATCTATTTATTAAAGTGATTCAAAATTTTTTGTCTTACAACTTAAGAGAAACTGGGGGCCTGTTAGAGCATCCTAGAATTAGAAGGAGGCTCAAGTGGAACGTCTACCACTTTCTGGCCCGCCTGTTGAAGGACTAAAGACTCTGGGGCGAAAACCCGCTGACTCTCCTTCCCAAATAGCTCCGTCCCACGAGGCAGAGTCCGAACGCCGCCTCAACGGGAGACTTCATGACTGCCCCACCCGGCCTCCGTGTTTTCCCGCCCAGACCTTGCGATTTCCGAAAGGGGTGTGGCCTGCAGAGCGTTCGCGCGTGAGGGGAAAGTAGGTGTTTCCGGTTCCGGTGTCATGGACGGCTCCTTCACTGAAGGCGATCCTGCAGCCGTCGGCGGGAAGAGGCAGCAATTCGGGAGCCGGTTTCTGAGCGACCCCGCTCGCGTCTTTCACCACAATGCCTGGTAAGTGCCCTACCCTTCGCCCGGCCTGCGGTTCGCCCTGTCCCAGCGCCGCAGAGCACTCTGAGAAGGCCCTGACCGCCGACCAGAGTCCTGCGGGCCTACTTTTGGCACTTTCCTCACACAGAAGAGGCGCTGCGGGGCCAGCGACTCCCTGCCCGCGGCGAAAACCCGAGGCGCCTAAGCTGCCCATTTCATTTCCCCAGGGACAACGTGGAGTGGTCGGAGGAGCAGGCCGCGGAGGCAGAGAGGAAAGTCCAGGAGAACAGCACTCAGCGGGTGTGCCAGGAGAAGCAAGGTGCGCCCAGGTGGACCCTCAGTGGTATTGACAGCCTGCGGACTGCTGGACATGCTCTCCGGAGAAGCCAGAGAACCGAGGCCCCGAGAGTCTTTGTTACTGGTCTGATACAGAACTCTGGGATAGAACGAGAAGGGGAGGGGTTGGGCAAGGCTGGGAAAGGGCTGTGCCTTGACATCTTGTTAGGGCATAAAGGGTGTTTTGGTTTTGCTTTTTTGTTTGGAAGAGGATAACTGTATCTCGATAGCGTTTTCTAGTGACTTAAGTCTTTCATTGGTGGCTCAGATGGTAAAGCGTCTGCCTACAATGCAGGAGACCCGGCTTCAATCCTTGGGGAGGGAAGATCTCCTGGAGAAGGAAATGGCAACCCACTCCAGTATTCTTGCCTGGAAAATCCCATGGATGATGGAACCTGGTAGGCTACAGTCCATGGGGTCACAAAGAGTCGGACACAACTGAGCAGCTTCACTAAGTCTTTAATTATGTTGACTAGACCCATATCAATATGACTGACCTGTGGCAACATGATTGTCTTAGAGAATATTCTTTCTACATCATTACATTTTGCCCGAGGAAATGTTGCCATTACAGCTGGATTCAAGTGGTCAGATTCTAAATAATGGGGGATAAGGGGTGGCTGGCTAACAAATCGTGAGTTATGTGTCTTTTCCTTGTGTGGTGGCTATGAGGTGGTAAGGCTTCTGCAAAGGAAAGATGGATGAATCAGAGTGGAAATAAGTCTGGCCAAAGAAAAAGAAGCCTCTTCTGAAGAGGTGGATGATTTCACTGAAAAATACTCCTAGTTAGTAAAACTAGAACTGGTTGGGCCTGTGTTCTAAGTGACAGTTGAAGGTGGCACTAGAAATTGCAGAGTAGTACCCACAGAAATATTTCTGAACAAGTAGAAGAGTCCAGTTATAAAATAGTAACCTTACATAGTTTGACAAAGACTACATCAAAGCAAATTAAGGTTGAAAGGGATTTTGAAAATCATATAGTCCAATATCCTCTTTTTACAGTTAAAGAAACTTGGACTTCAGGACATTAAGTGCCTTGCCCAGAGGTAAGCAGTTTAGTTAGTAGTGGTAGAATTGAGATCCAGTTTCTTAGGTTTTTATTCTTCTACTACACTAGTCAAAGCTCTGTATTGGCAAGGAGCAGAAAGCTAAAATCTAGTTATAAGCCAGTGTTATCTCAAAAATAAAAAGTAAAACTGAAATCTAGGACTGCCTTGATCACCTTGAGTAACACAGGTTTCTTTTAAATAGTCCATACTTTAGTCTGTCCTGGCCTCTGTCATCAGATCTCTTCTCATCGGAACACTTTTCCTCTTGTCATCATTTTCTGTTTCCATGCTTGGTATCTGTTAGTAGTGAATTCATTTCTGGGCTCCACACTATAAAGAACCACAGACGCAGGAATATAATGTAAAGAAGATACAGTATCATACCTGTATTATAACCATTGGCTTCACATGGGGAATAACTGAAGAACCTGGGACATTTAGCTTGTAAAAGAGGTTTTAGAAAGGGAAATAATGGCCCTCAAATACGAAAGAGCTGTTCTGTATGAGAGATAGTAGGACCTTTTGACCAGAAATGAGTAGACAGGTTTTTTGCTTAATATTAGGATTTTCTAATAGTTAACAGCCATCTAAAGATGTGGGAGGAGAATTGATAGGTAGTAAGTTTTCTGGCAGAAGTTGAAACTCCCTGGAAGGACAAGATAGAGAGCAAAGTCAAGTGTGATAGGACCAAATGACCACCAGCTCTGAGACTGAGGCTCTACTTGAGTATAACTTTTCATATAAAATTTGGTGAAGCAGGGTGATAATTTATATTGTATACAAATAAAACTGAGAGATGGTTCTTAAAATTCTTTCTTAAATATTTACAGCTGATTATGAGGTCAACGCCAACAAATATTGGAACAACTTCTACAAAATCCATGAAAATGGGTTTTTCAAGGATAGACATTGGCTTTTTACTGAATTCCCAGAGCTGGCACCTAGCCAAAATCACTTGACGAATTTGTTCTCAGAGAATAAGAAGAATGAAGTATATGAATACTATAGAAGCGGTGAGGATGGATCTGATTTAACAATAGAAGAACAGCATAGTTGTTCTTCCGTTAGCCTTGGAGATAAGACGCAGCCACTTCTTATGGAAGAGAGTGTAACTCAGAAACTCCATCACCTGGAAATCTGTGCTAATGAGTTTCCTGGATCCTCTGCCACCTACCGAATACTCGAGGTAACCTCCCTTTATTGTCCTGGCAGTGGGGTTAGTGAGGCTGTCTTATGCACAGAGGGTGGCAATAGAGAGGCTGAGCCCCAAAGTAACTTCTGATGGTGAAGCTGACTAGACTTACCTCCTTTATGTTGGCCTGGAATCACCTGCATTTTTGAGCTATTGAAATGTCCTAGATGCAGACCAGATGCCCTGGTCATGGCAAACAAAGATAAATCACCTGAGGTGCTACCTGGGAACATTATATTCTGTCCAAAAGTTGTAGTGTCCTGCTAACCCTGCCATCTGGTAGAGAGTCCCGGGTCAGAAGACAGCTTCTGTTACTTCTGATACAGTTATAAGATGGAGAGGTTAGTTAGGATGGGGCCTGCTTTTCAGATGTGGGAGATTTCTTGTCTTCTCAGTCTGGATGTGTGGTAGAGGCTCGGCTAGACCTGAAAAAGAAAAGTGCACTGTAAAGTGAATATTCACAAAAGTGACCACACACTCCACCAGAAGCTGATTAGTTTTGGGACTGAGTCCACTGGCATAACTTTGTGTTGGTCCCTGACCCTCCCCAAGTGGAATGGGACTTCCGCCTCATAGTTATTACTGGGGTTAATTGAGATAATGTCTATATAATGGCTGAGGATGGTGTCTGACACATAGTACACTCTGAGTAAATGGTGCTGTTTTCATTATTACCACACCCAGCACTGAACTTAGGACAGTGTTGGCATGGTTCCCTTCATGACTTTTTCAATCCAGTCTACTAGAAACATTTTTCCAGTAATGGTATAGTGGAGCGCAGTAAGAAAATACTCTGTTTACAGGACCATTTGCCCAAACTCAAAAAGTAAGAGCAGCCCATGCTCTTTTTCCTCAGACCAGGTCCCATCCTGCTGATAAAAGCCCATATTCTCATCTACTGTGGCTACCTCTTTAAGGATTCCTGAGGTCACGGGCAGGGAGTGTCATGATTAGCTCTAGTCACTACACCTTTCCTAATACAGTAAGACAAATTGTCTATTGTTGATTATTTATTTACTTTAGGGAATTAATTCTTTGGGAATTCTGTGATTAATAGTTCATTTCTGATTTCTGTCTACAGGTTGGTTGTGGTGTGGGAAACACAGTCTTCCCAATTCTACAGACTAACAAGTAAGGTTTGTTGTAAAGTCTTAACAGCACGTCAGCAAAGAAAAAAGTGATGCATTATTGTTTCTTGGAACTCTTAGTATAATCGAATGGTAACAGCAATTACTGGGAGCTGTGGGTTACAGGAGATTAGATGTCTACATTATCCAATTATGGATTGTTTTGACTTAATTGACTTATAAGTTGTCTTTGTCATCAGGGAAAGTAGTGAGTGTTAAATCTGTTACTTTGTTAACATGTGGTGCCTTTGATATTTGACATCATCCAGTTTGTAATCTAATGCCTCTGCTGTGGTTTTTTTCCTGCCCATTTCAGTGACCCAAGCCTCTTTGTTTACTGTTGTGATTTTTCTTCCACAGCTGTAGAACTGGTCCAGGTAAGTCCAGTGCTCCTATCAGTAAGTTTCACTGACTTAAGGGGAAAAGGGCCTCATAAAAATCAAGGTCTCAAACTATTTGCTTATTGTGCTGTGGTCTGCAATAGCCTGGAGTAGAGGAATTGGCTAAACGTGATGATGGAACCTGCTGCTTTCCTGCTGTGGAACTTTGGGCAGTTCTCTTGACCTTCCCAAAGTCATGTTTTAAGGATTGAAATGAAATGATTATTTCATTTAGGATTGAGTTACAAGTTACAGAAACTTGTAGACAAGCGCAGCTAATTAAAGGGAATGTCATAGATCTCAAGGGCGTATGGTGTAGCCAGGACTAAAACTCAGCCCTGACAAAGTGTCAGGTACCAAAGGCACGCTGGTGAGATGCTGCCACCCCCTTCTTTTGTCACAGCGCCTCCCTCAAGGTCATGGTGTTTTCCCTCTCATTGCCCATTTGCCTTTTGCTTGCTTTTTTCCTTTGCAGCCCAGTTTTCTCTGATAGGTTTTTCCTGGTTTTATACATGGCCCAATGTACTTGCCCCTCTCAGTCCCTTATAAGTCTCCCCTCTTCAAGTGTTCCCAGAACCTCACCTGAATGACAGTGTCTTGATTCCAGAGTCCCCAGAAAGTCTGATTGACTCAGCTCAGCTGACTGTCTACATGCCCTGTTAATTAGCTGTGACCAGTGAGGAACATGGAGAAGGCAACGGCACCCCACTCCAGTCCTCTTGCCTGGGAAATCCCATGGACAGAGGAGCCTGGTGGGCTGCAGTCCATGGGGTCTCAAAGAGTTGGACGTGACTGAGCGACTTCACTTTCACTTTTCACTTTCATGCATTGGAGAAGGAAATGGCAACCCACTCCAGTTTTCTTGCCTGGAGAATCCCAGGGACGGAGGAGCCTGGTGGGCTGCCGTCTATGGGGTCGCACAGAGTCAGACACGACTGAAGCGACTTAGCAGCAGCAGCAGTGAGAAACAAAATCACAGTTTTGGAGAAGAGAGATAAGGATAGGGAAGTTACCCTGAATGTGTGTTACAATCATGGATGATGCTCCTATGATGCAAAGGAGCTCAGGGATCGGCAATATTTCTGGTTGGCTTTTTTGTGTGTGCGTCTTGCCATTCAACTTGCGGAGTCTAAGTTTCACCACCAGGGATCAAACCTGAGTCCCTGGCAGTATAAGTGCCGAGTTCTAACCACTGGACCGCCAGGGAATTTCTGATTCTGAAGCTGTTCTTAAGGGCCAATACCAGATGAATAGTGAGACTTTTTAAAATTAGTTTAATGATAATAAATTGTAGGTTAAATCTTCCACATCTGGAGAGAGAGATTTCCCTGGAGAATCTATGATCTGTGTAATATGCTGTAGTGGGAGTTGCTTTAAATCATGCTTTTTCAATATGGTTTGTTTTCCTACTTATGAGGTTTCTCTTTGCCCTTTTAGTCACTTACCTTCCTCATTTTTTTCCAGTCCTCAGATGTGACTCCTAATCAGAATAAAGACTAGAAGTAAAGGAGTCAGGAATGTACCATTTTAAACATACAAGTGGGATTTCACAGGCTCCTAGAGTTGTTCCTGGTTCTTAGCCTAAGAGTAACAATGTTTGCTGTAATGACAAGAGCTATCTCCCTCAGTGGGAAGCAGCAGGGATTATGTTTAAAGCAAGGTGGTTTTTCATGAGGCTATATGAACATTTTCTAACCTCTCTTCCATCTGTCTGCAGACAAATTCAGCATATGACCCTTCTCGGTGTTTTGCCTTTGTTCATGATCTGTGTGATGAAGATAAGAGTTACCCAATGCCTGAGAATAGCCTTGACGTCATCATCCTTATATTTGTTCTCTCAGCAATCATTCCAGACAAGTAAGTTTTAAGTCCCTTAACCAGTAGCATAGCAAAAACAAAGCTTTGATCGGGGACCTTGATCTCAGAGTTGGAACCTTAATAAAGATGATTTCATTAATGTTCTGATAGACAGGAAGAAGCTATTTCATTCTAAGCAATAGAGGCTTGTCAACCACTTTTCTTAAGTTTGTCTTGGAGTCCACGTTGGACTCCAAGCATCTAAACCTCTGCCTGTTGACTGCAGTGGTTGGTTCTTCTTATGATAATGGTTTAACATCTCCAAAGAATAAGGGAGTCATCTTAGTGGGTATGTGGAAAAATTTCCTGTTGATGATCACCTAGCATGGTGTCTTAGAACTGTGAATGCCACAGCTATTCAAGAACATCCCATTATTGGCTTTTTAAATGCTTTAAATAAACCAGGCTTATTAACAGCACAAAATATACGGTGAAACTTATCAGGTGTTCTCTGATATTTAAGTTCTTTGGAAAACTTCTCTAGTAAGGAGAATTCCATAAAATCAAGATTAAAGGAAAGTGGATTGGTTTATCTTAAAAGATACCATTAAAGGCTCCTGGACATAGGCAGCCAGTCATCCCAATGAAGTTGAAATATTGTCTCGAGGAAGCGGCATCAGTCGGGGTGCTTTGAGGGGTGGGGTGTGATTGACTTTCTCTAGCCCACATTTCCTCTAGGATAGCACTGTGTCACTTGACCTGATAGGAATATTGTGAGTATGAAATAAGGGCGGTGGAAGACAGCCCAAACTGCCTGGCATGGTTTTACATATTAATTGCAGAAGCGTACGTGCTGTAAACTTTATGTAGTTTCATTGATTTGTATATTGGCTGTGCTGGGTCTTCGTTGCTGCTCGCACTTCTCTCAGTTTCACAGAGCAGGGACTACTCTGTAGTTGCAGTATACGGGCTTCTGATTGCAGTGACTTCTCTTGTTGCAGAGCCCGGGTTCTAGAGCACAGGCTCAATAGTCAAGGCGCGTAGGCTTGGCTGCTTTGCGGCATGTGGGATCTTCCCAAACCAGGGATCAAACCCACGTCTCTTGCGCTGGCAGGTGGATTCTTTACTGCTGAGCCACCACAGAAACCACTGAGTTTTAAACTGACATGGACTGAAACAAAACATTAAAATTAAAAACATTATTCAAAAGAAATTTGTTACTCAGTATTTAATTAGACTTTCATGTGGTTTTTAAGTTCAAAGCATTTATACTTCTTCAATAGTTAAAGCTGAAACCTACACTGAGACTCTATATATGGAAAATGCAGTCGGAAGTGTAGCGCACTCTGCCCAGAGTACTCATTTGCATACAGACTGTGTCACCTTGTAAAGTTCTTGAGATTCAGTCCTCATGCAACAGATGGAAAGAGACAGGCTGTATGCAGAGATCTCGAGCGTAGTGGGCAGGTAGGTGGGTCAACTAGCAGTCTCCTCACTGGGTGGTCAGGGGTCCTTTCAGAGATCCATGGGAGCCCAGTGTGGGGATGGCTTCCCCCTGAGGAGTGGGAAGTGAGCCAGGCAGAGAGCATATAACTTCCCCCACAGTGGATCCCTACTGAAGGAGCAGCCCTCTTCATACTGAAGGCAGTGGATAGAAGCCACAGTTGTAAGCAGACAGCAGAAGGTATGTACATTAGAGGTTTGGGTGTGAGCTCAGGTTATAACTGAAACAAGAGCATAGGAGCTAAGATTTCAGGGCTGATGTGTCAGTGTTGGGAAGTCCACTGGCTTTTCCAAATAACGCTACAGAGAAAAGGGACCTGTTGTTTTTTTGGGGGGGTGGGGGTGCTGTTAGGAGGGGACTCTGTTCTTAAAGAGATCTGATCTTCGTTCCCTGCTGCCCTTCAGAATGCAGAATGCTATCAACAGGCTGAGCAGGCTTCTGAAGCCCGGAGGGATAATGCTTCTGCGAGATTATGGCCGCTATGACATGGCTCAGCTTCGGTTTAAAAAAGGTATTTTTTCCCACTGTAATCAAAACAGTGGCTTTGCCATTAGAATAGTCTCACAAATTAGTGGAATAAAATAGAGACTCAAATTATATAGCTCCATACAGAGAGCCATTTAATACATGATAAGAGTGGTATGTTTTAAGTGTGATATGGCAAAAGATGCCATTAAAAAGTTAAAAGACAAATGACAGATTGAGGACAAATATTTCAGTTAATAGAACAGTAAAGACTTAATATCTATGCTGTTCAAATAGGACTGCTGGCAGATTGATAAGGGAAAAGATCAGTGACCCACCCGGAAAACAGATGAGAAGTGTTTTAAAGTTGATTTACTGAAGAGCGTATCCAAATGGCCGAAAACAGAACTTCAAGAAAATGGAAACAGCAATGAGATACCTATTGCTGGCTGACTCAGAGAGAGCGATGTTCCTCCATGAAAGGCAGAAATAGGAATGGTTGTGGCCTTTTTTTTAAAGCACCTTGGTGTTATCTGTTCAATCCAACAATCCTTTGGGGATTTATTGAGGAACCAGCACATAGTATGTGTGTAATAAGCAAAACCGTGGAAACAAAATGACTGCCTCTGCATAGGGTAATGTGTGTTATCACATGGTGTGGACCCCATACCACTGGTCTCGTTGGGGGTGGACTTGGCTGTGTGACCAAGTGAGAAAAGCATTGTGTGGGTTGGTATTTTACACTTAATCCTGTGTTTAACAGTAGCTAGGGAAAAATAAATAAGATTACTTTGACATTCAAAAGGCGTAGAAGGATTGATTACACATCAGGTTGTTAAACTGAGAAGGTCGGGGGCTTAGCAGCAGAAGGGGAAGTGTGGCCTTGATACAAACCAGTTTGTATGGGATCCTATTTATGAGGGTGCATGTGGACACCGTGGAGAGACGCAAAAGGACAGTCACTGAAGTGGGAATAGCGGCTGTCTCAGATTTCCTTAAACTCAGCTATATTCCTTGAATTTTTACTGTGTGTTTCTAAAGGGGCAGAAAGCCATTTAAAAGTTGCTTTTGTTTTTAAACAAAGTGTATGTGTTATTTATTTAATGGGGGAGGAAGGAAGAAAACAAGCTATTTTTATCCTGAAGCAGAACTGTAAAATAGGGGGCTGAGAATTACATGTGTTCACTGACACTGAAATTTGATTATTCCCCTGGAGCTGCTCTTCTCCAAGAGAGATTTCAGATTCCTGCGAAGTACCAGAGTAGCTTAGAAAAGGATCTGTTCTCTGCCCCAGAAATTGATATCTTGATGCACATTTAATTGGCCATGAAATTCACAGAAGTGCTTTAAAGTTTCTCTGGTCTTTACTACATCACTCTGCAGGTCAGTGTCTGTCTGAAAATTTCTATGTGAGAGGCGATGGCACCAGAGTGTACTTCTTCACACAAGGTATGACACAAAAGCACTTGTCTTTGTGCTGACAGCACCCCCAGTACTAATTTCCATATTCCTCCGTGTGCTTTCAGAAGGGGCATCATCTGGCCCCGCCTACCTTTTGCAGCCTCTTCCCTGCCCTTCCCCACCCCTTAGCCTACCCCCAGCCACCTGGAACTACTCAATGTTCTCTCAGTAGGCTCAGCTTATATGAGCCTTTGGTCCCTGCCTTGTTCTTCTGCTGCCTGCTCTTCCCCTCCATCACTTTGTCCAAAACAGGACACATGCTCGTTTTGCAAGACTGCACTGTAGCTGTTTCAGCTTCGAAGCTGGGTTGTACCTTAGGTGCACCTGAGTTTAAGTGAACCCATTGCTCCCTGGGTTCCAGGTGTAACTCAGAGCTGCTTTCCTCTGCTGCTTGTCCTGCTGCCAGTTTTCACCCCCACTAGTGCCATATGAATATTTTGTCCCTGGGCCATCTTCAGGTCACATACTTTTCTGAGCCTTTAGTGAGTGATGAAACCTCTCCCCTTTAAAAAAAAAAAAAAAAAAGAAATGGCTTTGACATAACATGTCAGTTTGTGCATATGATTGTAAGATGTACGTAGAACCCTAGAAAATTCTTTCCCATCAGCTGACTCTTAGAAAGGCTTTCCCGGTGCGTTCCAGGCCACCTTTCACATGTGGTTTGCCTTCCTCTGCCTAAATGAGGACTTGCTGCTACCAAGTCACTACTGCGATTGTAGCTAAACCATACTGCCCAAACCACTTAAAGTCTATGAGGCAGGACAGCAGTCTCAAAGAGTACCATTTAGCATGGGGAATGGTAGACACGGTGCTTTTTCTTCAGGGGAAAATATATAAACATCTGTTTCCAAACTAGATGAACTGGACACACTTTTCACTACTGCTGGACTGGAAAAGGTTCAGAACCTGATGGATCGCCGGTTGCAAGTGAATCGAGGAAAACAACTGACAATGTACCGAGTTTGGATTCAGTGCAAGTATCGCAAGCCTCTTGTGTCTAGCACTGGCTGTGAGGCAGGCACCACCTGCTGCTGACTCACAGGCTCGCTGGGCTTTTTAAAAAGAACATTCACAAATGGTGTCTTGTTGTTATTGAACCATTCAAGGATTCAAAACAGATTTGAACCTGGGAAGAATTATTTTATATCAAGATTCTAACTGTTTTGCTTCATATTTGTGAAGCCCTGTGATATTCCTTTCTCAAGTTTTTTTCTTATGTGGAGATCTCAAAGAATCTTGCCATTTTGTAACTTAATAATTGAAATGTTACTCATGGGAATCAGAAATTTATATCCATGTGAAAGTATTATATGATAAAGTGAATGACTGAGTTGCATTAAATTATCTGAGGATTCAGATATATGGACTAAGCAATTGATACATGGAGAGATAAATAAAAGTCTCACTCAGTGATCATCAAGGAAGCAAGCTGGGAAGAACTGCCGGTCTTTGGATATTTTCCTGACGCAGGAAAAACAGCATCAATATAAGGTGCCCCTGTTAAGTATTTGGTTGTGGTCTCTGCTTAACCTTAGTTCCTTGGAATTTTAAGTACTGTTCTCCCCCCAACCCCTGCCCCCATCTTAAGTAACCTGTATCTAAAAACATTAAAAAGATCTTCCCTTTTAGCAAATTGTCTTTTGTGTGTGTGCGCCCGCTCTTATATTTTTGATGCAAAAGAAATTGGGAGAATTTTAGGCATTTCACTTCTGAATGTGATCCTTCCATCCCTTTAATGTGATTGCTGCCCTCCTCCACCCGCTTGATTGATTTTTTTCTTCTTTTTTAAAGAAAGTATTTATTTGGCTGCTCTGGGTCTTAGTTGTGGCACACAGGATCTTCCATCTTCATTGCAGCATGTAGAATCTTTTTTAGTTGCAACACATGGGATCTAGTTCCCTGACTAGGGATCAAACCCAGGCCCCCTTCAGTGGAAGCACAGTCTTAACCACCAGACCACCAGGGAATTCTGCCCTGAATCATTTTTAAGAGTAAGTTGCAGGATGATGTCCCAACACTACAGTGTATCTTATGTAATATTTTATAATGTGTAGTTCCTGTAACTGAAGATATTCTCTTATATCACCAAACATATCCATCAGAAGTAGAAATTAACATGGAAACACTGCCAGCTTCAGATAACCAAGTTTTCCCAATGGTCCCAATAATATCCTTTATCATCAAAAAAGAAAAAAGCCATTGTGTTGCATTTAGTAGTCATGTCTCAGTTTCCTCAGCCTGGAACAATCCTTGAAGTTTGTTTTCATGACCTTGACACTTCAAGATTAAAGCCTTTGCAGAGTGCCCTCAAATTGGGTTTGTTGGTGCCTTCCTCATGATTTGGTTTTAGTTACGTATTGTTGGCAGGAATATCAGAAGTGTTGCTGTTGTGGTATGTGCTTTTGAAGTATTTTAAATTGTTGATGTTAACTTCGATCACTTAATTGAGGTGGTGCCTGGTGGGTTTCTCCAGTGAAAAGTTCCTAAGAAGTATTTTGTAAGTTAGTGCTTTGAGACTAAATATCCCATTCCGCTTTAAACTTTACCCCATTGTTTAAGCATCTGTTGCTCTTTCTTGTCTAAATTACTATCATGATGGTAGCCAGGTAGTGTGTTTGAATCCCACATCCTTCCTACACTTACTGGTTGGCACTCTGTGTAAGGAAGGCTTCCTTTTCTTTCTTTGTTTACTTACAGATTCATGGGTTTCTCTTTTACTCAGTGCTTATTATACATTGATGTCATTTTGATACTTTGTGATTTTTATGCTCATTGTCCCAGATTTGGCCACTGGGAGCCCCTTCATGTGTTTCTGTGACCCTTTGTCATGTGCAGAAAGGAAGCAAAAACTCCACTTTTTAAGGGGCAGAACACAAGACAGGAGCTGGGAAGATGGAATAAAAACTGTTTCTGTTGTAACTGCTTCAGAGATGCCAAAGGCAATCGTTTAGTATATCTATTCTTCATTTCAAAGGATGAATGAACTACTGTTCCAGCACTTCAAGCACAAGTTGTTCCAGGCTCATCGTGTACCTTTTCTCAGTCTGAACCAGCCATGTCCCCCAAAGAGTTCTAGTTTCATTTGGAAGAGCAGGGTGTTTAGAAATCAAGCTAAGAGTGCTCATTGCTATTGGGTGCCTGTTCCCTGGTCCCCTCAGTGGATGAAGCATAGGGATATATGTATATATACATACTTGAGTCTGTATTTCTCTACTTAAATATGTATTGAAAACCATCAGTTCAGAGGAATACCTTTGATTCCGGTCCAACACCGCAGGATTTTGTCTCTGTACTTGTTCCCTTTTCAACAATCACCAGTGCCCATAATCCTAAACATAATGGGCTAATCTTCGCACATATAACCATTTTTGACATGTCACCTACACCCAGCCAGCCAAGGGAGTGCCTCCAACAAGGTCGTCATCCACACAGCAGTGACAAGACTCCGTGGAGGAGATTTTCTGCCACAGTGCTGGCTGGCGTCAACACTGCCATGACAAGCTCGTGGTGGCAGATGCTGTGATTGAGAAATTGGCTCCAATGAAGAGTGAAACAAGATGAACAAGGACCACTTAGGGAAGGTTTTTTTAAGGTGTGTTGGAAATTAGCATATCTGTGTGCCAAGAAGTGAAAAAATTTGGTGGAGTTTAAGAAGTTTCAACTAGTTATAAAAAGGCTTTTATTTATTGTGGTCTGCACACTTTAGTAAGGCAACTTTTCTCACAGGAGAAAAATTATAGTTTGGAGACTTAATTTGGTACACCTGATCAGTGGCTTTTTAAATTTTTCTGGCTCAGATGGTAAAGAATCCACCTGCAGTGCAGGAGACCCAGGTTTGACCCCTAGGTCAGGAAGATCCCCTGCAAAAGGAAATGGCTACTCACTCCAGTATTCTTGCCTGGAAAAGTCCATGGGCAGAAGGAACCTGGCAGGCTACAGTCCATGGGGTCACAAAGAGTCAGACACGACTGAGCGACTGTTTCCTTTCCTTGTAAAATTATTGGGTTAATTTGTTTATTTTTGGCTGTGCCGGGTCTTCATTCCTGTGCAGGCTCTTTCTCTAGTACCGGCAGGCAGGGGCCATTCTCTAGTTGTGGTGCACAGGCTTATTGTGATGGCTTCTCTTGTGCAGCACGGGCTCCACGGTGCAGGGGCGTCAGTAGCTGTGGCACCTGAGCTCTAGGGCACAGACTCAGTAGTTGTGGTGCAAAGGCTTAGTTACTCCGTGGCGTATGGAGTCTTCCCAGATCCGTGATCAAACGTGTGTCTTGCGTTGGCAGGCAGACTCTTTACCATCGAGCCACCAGGGAAGCCCAGAAACAGTTTTTATTCCGTTATCCCAGTACCTGCCTGTGCTTTGGGTTTAGGTATACAAAAGTTGAGCCTTTATCTTTCCTTCCTATGCACCCCACCCCCCCATCTCTTTACCACTTAGCCATATGCCAAGCTCTCTTTTTATCTGTCAAGCTAACTTGAACTCTGTAAGGGACTTTGCATAATTTTTCAGCCTTGGAATCACTAATGAGGGGCAATAGACAATTAAACATGGTCAGGGTAGATTAAAGTATGACTTCAGTGCCACTCAGAAAAACACAGGCTGCCTGGGCTTTCAGTCTGACTCTCTTGACCCTCTTCAGGCAAGAAAAGTGCTGTGTTGGCTGGGAAGGTAGCTCCACATATGAAACTGCTCAGGAAGTGGTGTGGTTTAGATTCAAGTCTAGCAAAGTAGTGTTTCTGAAACTCACTGATCTTCCTAAATGATGTTAATTTGGCTGAGGAGACAGATTCAACATTGTTTAAAAAATGAGGGACAGTTTGATTTGAGATGGGTGCGCCAGAGCTATCAGAGAGGAGCTGTGTTCCTGACGGCGTTGCCCAGGGTCAGATTGTGACACTATTCCCTGGAGACCTTGGGTTCTTATGGCTCAGAAGTGATTCATCTCCTGGTTGTGCATGCTTCATCTTGAACCTGGCCTCTGCTGATGCTGTCAAACCTACTCCTTTGGAATGGGTCCACTAGCTGCCTTCATGTGAGTTTATACTCTCCTGGGCTCTGGCTGGGAAATCAGGACCTTGGAAACTTAGCAGGAATAGGAAAATCTAATGTGCCAGGACATACTGCTTTCCTCTGATTGATTCCTATCTTTGATTATCTTTAGTAGTTGGGGAGGGGAGCGGTTTATATCTGTGACTTAAAAGATGAACTCGACTAACAGCTTCTTTCACTCTTTCACGAAGGCCTGTTCTTTGGTTTGTGGCTACAGCTGCTATTTTCAGAGCTGAGCTGCATCGATGCGTTGCACATTTTTATATGCTTCTTAATTCGGTGATTTGGGAACCTGGGTTGAGGGGTGGGAGGAATGCTAGTGATAAATTTTGCCAGTGAAAAAGCTGAAATGGTGCATCACGGCTACCTCTCTTTATTCCAATGAATTTATAGGTTCAAGATTGGGTATGGATTGTCTCTTGACTGTAGTCGGTGGGATGTACTGCATGACCAAGTTAGGGGACCAACAGCCACAGTCAGATTCCACCCTCTGGGGGCACCCCCTGAGACACAATAGCCAGTAACCTTGACCAAGGGCACAAACTTGGCCTCTTCGCCTTGAGGGAAGCCCCAGATTGCATACCTAGAGAATCCCCATGGACAAAGAAGCCTGGTAGGCTACAGCCAATGGGGTTGTCAGGAGTCAAGACATGACTGAGAAAGCACATACATTCATTCCCCACCTTCCTTTCTCTGAGTTTGGATTTCTTCATTAAACTTTAAATATCACCTTCCTTCTCTGCCAAAAATGAAAGAAAGAAAAAATATATATATCCTTAGAAGGAGCCATACTTGAAATTTTGCCTCTAAGGGGAGGAGCAGGATGGAAGGAAAGCCCTCTGATGCACTGTGCTGCCAGTGAACCCCCCACGCCCTCCTCAGCCTTGCTTCCCATTACTCAACATTTATTGTGTGATTAAGACCGACACTCAGTGGAGCCCACTAAATGATGAATTTCTTGGGGGAGCTTTGTATTCTCAACGCTTAGCCAGGTGGCAAACACCTGACCCACAGCCGTGCAGAGATACGTGAAGACTGAATAAATAGCTTCTTCCTGCCGTGCCCTCATCCCCCTCAACAGACATGCATCGACACCCAGTTTGTATTTAACTCCAGAAGACTGTAGTGTACAGGGCTTTGATTGCAAGCACCAGCAGCTCAAGCTGGCTTAGGGAGAAAACAGAAGGTAGAAGGACATGGGGTGTCTCATGGACCCCCAGGCAGAAAGGTAGAGGGGCCTAGGGAGCCCTAGGAAGTGTGTACTCCCCAGAACCCTCCAGTCTGGCTAAGGACCTTCCCTGCTGTTTGGTCCACTTATAGGAGGTGACTATAACCCAACTCCTAATGCTGATATCTCTGTGTCCCAAGTGTGTCTCCGTGTGTGTGTATACAGTTGCCAGAATAGGATTACAGACCAAGCAGAGTCCCTAAAAGGCTTCCACAGAACACCATTTTTGTGACGTGGGCACCACCATTATTTACTTGATATTTTTATAAATTACTTACAGTTTTAAACTTATTTTTAAAGGAAACTTTATATCGCTATGATAAATGTAAAATAAGTATCATTCATCATGAGTGAAAGTCTTTTTAAAAGATAAATACAATGAAAACAAATAGTATAAGTTCTATCTGGATCCAATTGCTGGTGAAAGGCCCTGAGCCCAGGCCTGGAAGCCCCACAGAGCAGAGTCACAGCTCTCTCAGAGCTCATGTTTGGATGGGGGTGATACCAACAATACAAACCTATCAAACATGAATCAGGTGGGCATGTACCAGGAAGAGTCAAACAGAGTAGGAAGGATACCGAGGTGGCGGGGAGCGGGGGAAAGGGCCCTCTGAGGTGGGGTGGGCAGGAGGAGGCGACATCCTTCATGGGATGTGTGAGGGCAGAGCCTCCACGACCAAAAGAACAGCCACTGCATCTCCACCCCTCAGTGTGGGCAACACTGCATCACAGAGGGAAGCTTCCGGGACCATTGCTCACTCTTGTAATAAATGTATCTGCCTTCAGCACGTTTTAATAAGAGTATTACCCAAACTGACTAAGCAACAAGTAAGAATAATCCCTTGTCTCCTTCAGAACCCTCAGGTCCAGGATCTGGATTCTTTCTTCTCAGTTCATTTAGGGACTATTAAAATTATGCAGGCAGCCCAACTCACCGGAGTCTGGTACATAAACGAGGATTATTGATCTGTGATCTGAGGCATGACTGACAAGCCAAGGGGATCTCCCCAGGAAAGGAAGCTGCTGCTTGAAAAACTGAAGATCAGAAGTTGATTGTTAAAAATACACTAGAAAACAGTGGGGAAAAAAAGAATACACCAGAGTCTAGGAGTCAGTGCTACGAAAAGCTCTCGTCCAGCCGTGGTGCTGTCCACACCGGTGAGGCAACAAGGAGCAGACCTGTAGTAACACTACCTAGCATCTGTTTAAACCTTAATACTCTTTAAAAAGGCTTTTCATATGTTAAATCCTCACAGCACCCCTGTGAAATATCAGTACAATCATCGGCTTTTTACAGATGAGGAAATCTGAAGTTCAAGGAGAGTAAACGGTTTACCAAGGTCAGACAACTAGTGTTAATCATTAAGGTAATTAGCCTAAGATTAAGGAGGGGAGGTTTGATAAAAATGATATTTGACATAATATAGGGCTTTAAACATTCTTGGCTCCAACCAGCTGTGGGAACATGCCACACCTGCTCAGAGGTTCATCCTGTCCCCTGCCATGTGGGGAGCATGAGGAGCAGAGAGGCACCCCCAAACCCCCCACCCCACGCCCCACCCCCTGCCAAGCCTTCCAGGGGAAAATAGAACCCTGCAGCTGTCAGACGTGTAATATCAATACAGTTCTTAAAAGTCCATGAAATCAGCTACATTATGTTGGTTGTGCAACTCTGTACAATTTGCAACTTTTTCATCAAAATAGAAAAATTTTAATCTACCACATTTACTCTGTGTCCTGGGGTGGAGAGAGGAGCCCTTCATCTTCCCAAGGCTGTCTGCTGGGCTGTGTCCTGTGGAGAGGCACCAAGCGGCTGCTCAGAAGGGCCCACGCCAAGGTCAATGCTCTGCTGTCGCCATCTTGAAATTCTTAACAATTTTTTAACAAGGGCCCCAGTCCTGCTGCTGGAGAAGGCAATGGCACCCCACGCCAGTACTCTTGCCTGGAAAATCCCATGGATGGAGGAGCCTGGTGGGCTGCAGTCCGTGGGGTCACTAAAAGTCGGACACG
This sequence comes from Capricornis sumatraensis, assembly GCF_032405125.1. Lineage (NCBI taxonomy): Eukaryota > Metazoa > Chordata > Mammalia > Artiodactyla > Bovidae > Capricornis > Capricornis sumatraensis. The sequence continues at coordinate 96,869,465 of NC_091076.1, forward strand.
ACTGAGCAACTTCACTTTCACTTTTTACTTTCATGCATTGGAGAAGGAAATGGCAACCCACTGCAGTGTTCTTGCCTGGAGAATCCCAGGGATGGGGGAGCCTGGTGGGCTGCCGTCTAGGGGGTTGCACAGAGTCAGACACGACTGAAGCGACTTAGCAGCAGCAGCAGCAGCAGTCCTGCTGCTGGTTCTGTCTTGCTTTTTCTTCCTCCCTCTTCCTCCTTCCTCAGTAAAAAGGGGTCTTTTCTTTTCTTTTTGGCCCACACTGAAAGGCACGCAGAACTATCCCAACCCAGGCCCCCTGCAGTGGAAGCATGGCGTCTAAACCGCTGGACCACCAGGGCAGTCCAAGAGGGGTCTTCTCTTGACTTATTCTTTCCCTTCCCATGTTGTTAGGTGTCCTTGGTAGTCCTGGGTTGGGTCTTCTCACCAGGGAGGACCCCTGCCCACTGTGGCTTTTTCTGCCTTTCCGAGCCCCTCTCTTCCCTCCAATCAGTTGGGCCTTCCAGACACGCCCAGCCTGGACACCTCAGACTCGCTGCTCCTGGAAGGACGCTGCACACGCTCCACCTTCTCATGACTGCTGCCTTCTTCTCATTCAGGGCTCAGCTCCAACATTCCCCCCTTAGGTTCCTTTCCCACCAGCGACCTTGCCCTGTGTCACCGCCACTCCTCAGAGCCCTGCGCTGCCCTCACGCCACGTTATGAGGCTTTACCGTATTCATGACACCTGGAAGCATTATTCATTGTCTGCCTCCTGCTCTAGACTGTGAGCTCCTTGGGTTCAAGAGTCTTTGTCTGCTTTGTTCGCGGTGGTACCCTCAGGACCTGCAGCAGTGTCCTGCACATAGTTGGTGCTCAGTATTTACTGGTTGGATGAGTATACAGTGTCACCCAGGTGCCGGGTCCCTATAGAGATCAGGCATCAAAGCAAGGAAAGTCAAGTTCTAGCACGTAATCCGGCAGGAAATAGTGGCAGGCTCCTCTGACAGTCCATTGGTTGGGACCCCGGGCTTCCACTGCAGGCAGGGGGCATGGGCTCGATCCTCGTCAGGGAACTCCACATGCTGTGCGGTGCACCCAAACAAAGAAGTAGTGGGGCTTGAGGTCAAAGCCCATGCTGGTCGCCCAGGGACTGTGGACAGAGGGTTCCCCATAAACGTTTCTCAGGATCCAGGCACACCTGGAAGAGAGCAGGGGCAAGAACCCACAGGACAGCAAAGCTGCCAGCTCCATGAGGAGGAAACCCACTCAGGGTGGTTTCATGATAACAGAGGCTGCAGCAGATTGAACAAGCTGTTCCACTCTGAATCTTTAAATGCCACCAGCACTCGGATAATTCCCAAATTCATGTCACAAGCTAAGGATCCCACTTGAGCCTTGAACTAGTTTATCTAAATGCCTCCTGACATCACTTTCCCCTAGAAGACCCTCAGGCACCACAAACTCAGTCTCTCCAAACCACAGACCAGGGTTGAAGTCCTGGGATCACTGTTTCATTTATTCCTTGCATCATCTTGGCCCCGTTACTGGGTTCTCGGTTTCCCTGACTGTCAGGTATAAAAAATAATCCAGCAGCCCGATTGGCCCCCTATAACTTAGCAGCCCCTTATAGTGGCCCCCAATATAACTTGCAGAGAACAGCATTGAAAATCAACCTCTGTAGGCTATTCTGTATTTACAAGACTAGTTTGTGTAAGACACAGTTTATCATATATTGTATATTTAGCAGTTATATAGGTGGTATGTCCCCAGGTAACTTTTGCCTGGAGAGAATAACCATGTGTTAGTAAGTGAGTCTGTAGCAGGAAGCACTGATCTGCATTTCTTCTGTAAAGTCCCAAAGAGCAGTGAAGAGACAAAACCTTCAAGCTTTTGATGAGTTTCAGGTTGTTGCCTTCAGCCAGAGTCAGCTTCTTCATGAGGCATGGGGCAGTCTCCTTTGCAGTGCAGTGACTTGGGCTCATCAGACTTTTAGGGGCTTTTGAAAGTGTTTTTAATTTTGGTTTATTTTAAAACCAGAAGAGAGGAATTCCCTGGTGGTCCAGTGATCAGGACTCTGAGCTTTTACTGCTGAGGGCCAAGGATTGATCCCTGATCAGGGAACTAAGATCCCACAAGCCCACAAGCTGCATCATGCAGCCAGGGATTAAGTTTTTTTTTTTAATAAATTAAAAAAACAAAACCAGAAAGAAAAAACGAATAGGATGATAATGAACATATGATAATGAAGGCAGCCTCGAATATGTTTGTTTTTATACCAATCAGTTCAGTTCAGTTCAGTTGCTCAGTTGTGTCCGACTCTTTGCGATCCCATGGACTGCAGCACACCACCAACTCCTGGAGTTTACTCAAATTCATGTCCAGACTGGTTCCAAATAGGAAAAGGAGTACGTCAAGGCTGTATATTGTCACCCTGCTTATTTAACTTATATGCAGAGTACATCATGAGAAACGCTGGACTGGAAGAAACACAAGCTGGAATCAAGATTGCAGGGAGAAATATCAATAACCTCAGATATGCAGATGACACCACCCTTATGGCAGAAAGTGAAGAGGAGCTAAAAAGCTTCTTGATGAAAGTGAAAGAGGAGAGTGAAAAAGTTGGCTTAAAGCTCAACATTCAGAAAACGAAGATCATGGCATCTGGTCCCATCACTTCATGGGAAATAGATGGGGAAACAGTAGAGAAACAGTGTCAGACTTTATTTTGAGGGGCTCCAAAACCACTCTCAGATAGTGACTGCAGCCATGAAATTAAAAGACGCTTACTCCTTGGAAGAAAAGTTATGACCAACCTAGATAGTATATTCAAAAGCAGAGACATTACTTTGCCAACTAAGGTCTGTCTAGTCAAGGCTATGGTTTTTCCAGTGGTCATGTATGGATGTGAGAGTTGGACTGTGAAGAAGGCTGAGTGCCAAAGAATTGATGCATTTGAACTGTGGTGTTGGAGAAGACTCTTGAGAGTCCCTTGGACTGCAAGGAGATCCAACCAGTCCATTCTGAAGGAGATCAGCCCTGGGATTTCTTTGGAAGGAATGATGCTAAAGCTGAAGCTCCAGTATTTTGGCCACCTGATGCGAAGAGTTGACTCATTGGAAAAGACTCTGATGCTGGGAGGGATTGGGGGCAGGAGAAGAAGGGGACGACCGAGGATGAGATGGCTGGATGGCATCACAGACTTGATGGACGTGAGTCTGAGTGAACTCCGGGAGATGGTGATGGACAGGGAGGCCTGGTGTGCTGCGATTCATGGGGTTGCAAAGAGTCGGACACGACTGAGCGACTGAACTGAACTGAACATGTCCATTTAGTCGGTGATGCCATCTGACCATCTTATCCTCTGTCATCCCCTTCTCCTCCTACCTTCAATCTTTCCCAGCTTTTTCTAATGAGTCAGCTCTTTGCATCACGTGGCCAAAGTATTGGCGCTTCAGCTTCAGCATCAGTCCTTCCAATGAATATTCAGGACTAATTTCCTTTAGGATGGACTGGTTGGATCTCCTTGCAGTCCAAGGGACTCTCAAGAGTCTTCTCCAACACCACAGTTCAAAAGCATCAATTCTTCGGCACTCAGCCTTCTTCACAGTCCAACTCTCACATCCATACATGACTACTGGAAAAACCATACCTTTGATTAGACAGACCTTTGTTGGCAAAGTTATTATGTCTCTGCCTTTTAATATGCTGTCTAGGTTGGTCTTAACTTTTCTTAGGACTGACTGGTTTGACCTACATGCTGTCCAAGGGACTCTGAAGAGTCTTCTCCAGCACCACAATTCAAAAGCATCAATTCTTCAGCTCTCCCATGGGCAATGATGAGACCCAAGGTAAGGGTGTAGCAGCCAGAGGCAAGAACCTGGAGAAACAAAAGCCCTGAGGCGGGGAATCTTAGGCATTTAAAGAGCTAAAGGGAGGTGGGGATAGGGTCACCAGAAAGAATGGTGGAGGAAGTTGGAAAGAGGACTAGACCACCAAGGGCCTCATAAACCCTGCTGAGTTAGGATGTATTATTACATGGAGAAAGTGTGGAAGAGTTTTAGGAGAGGGAGTGGTCTGAATTACAATTTTAAAAGATTAGTGTTTAGCTCTGCTGGAAAATATGCTGTGGGGGGTGGGATAATCAGAAGGAGCAGTTTGGAGGCTCCGGGTGATGCTGGCAGCTAAGGGTGCACTAAACATCAGGGGTGGCTAGGAAGATGGAGGGGTGGGGGTTCGGAGGGGAACTAGTGGTTGGGGGGCTGCTGAGGGAGGAGTGGAACCAGGACAGATGATAGATGAGGTGGGGGTTGTTGTTGGTCGCTCATCGTGTCCCATTCTTTGCGACCCCCATGGACTGCAGCATGCCAGGCCTCCCTGGCTTTCACCAACTCCCGGAGCTTGCTCAAACCCACATCCTTTGAGTCAGTGATGCCATCCAACCATCTCATCTGTGGCCCCCTTCTCCTGCCTTCATTCTTTCCCAGCATCAGGGTCTTTTCTAATGAGTCAGCTCTTCGCATCAGGTGACCATATTGGAGCTTCAGCTTCAGCATCAGTCCTTCCAATGAATATTCAGGATTGATTTACTTTAAGATTGACTGGTTGGATCTCCTTGCAGTCCAAGGGACTCTCAAGAGTCTTCTCCAACTCCACAGTTCAAAAGCATCAATTCTTTGGCAGGATAGGGGTGCTCAGCTTTTTTTATGGTCCAACTCTCACATCCATACATGACTACAGGAAACACCATGGCTTTGGCTACACAGACCTTAGTTGGCAAAGTAATGTCTCTGCTTTTTAATAAGCTGTCTAGGTTTGTCATGAAGTGATGCGACTGGATGCCATGATCTTAGTTTTCTGAATGTTGGGCTTTAAGCCAACTTTTTCACTCTCCTCTTCTGCTTTCATCAAGAGGCTCTTTAGTTCTTCTTCACTTTCTACCGTAAGAGTGGTGTCATCTGCATGTCTGAGGTTATTGATATTTCTCCCAGCAATCTTGATTCCAGCTTGTGCTTCCTCCAGCCCAGCGTTTCTCATGATGTGACAGTATACAGCCTTGACTGACTCCTTTTCCTATTTGGAACCAGTCTCTTTTTCCATGTCCAGTTCTAACTGTTGCTTCCTGACCTGCATATAGGTTTCTCAAGAGGCAGATCAGGTGGTCTGCTATTCCCATCTCTTTCAGAATTTTCCATAATTTATTGTGATCCATATAGTCAAAGACTTTGGCATAGCCAATAAAGCAGAAATAGATGTTTTTCTGGAACTCTCTTGCTTTTTCCATGATCCAGAGGATATTGGCAATTTGATCTCAGGTTCTTCTGCCTTTTCGGAAACCAGCTTGAACATCTGGAAGTTTACTGTTCACATATTGCTGAAGTCTGGCTTGGAGAATTTTGAGCATTACTTTACTAGCATGTGAGATGAGTGCAATTGTGTGGTAGTTTGAGCATTCTTTGGCATTGCCTTTCTTTGGGATTGAAATGAAAACTGACCTTTTTCAGTCTTATGGCCACTGCTGAGTTTTCCAAATTTGCTGCCATATTGAGTGCAGCACTTTCACAGCATCATCTTTCAGGATTTGAAATACAAATCTGTTTGAAATGGCAAATAGATGGGAAAACAGTGGAAACAGTGGCTGACTTTATTTTTCTGGGCTCCAAAATCACTGCAGATGGTGATTGCAGCAATGAAATTAAAAGACGCTTACTCCTTGGAAGGAAAGTTATGACCAACCTCAGTTCAGTTCAGTTCAGTTTAGTCATGTCCAACTCTTTGCAACCCCAATCACAGCACGCTAGGCCTCCCTGTCCATCACCAACTTCTGGAGTCCACTCAAACTCATGTCCATCGAGTCAGTGATGCCATCCAGCCATCTTATCCTCTGTCATCACCTTCTCCTCCTGCCCCCAATCCCTCCCAGCATCAGGGTCTTTTCCAATGACTCAACTCTTCGCATGAGGTAGCCAAAGTATTGGAGTTTCAGCTTCAGCATCATTCCTTCCAGTGAACACCCAGGACGGATCTCCTTTAGAATGAACTGGTTGGATCTCCTTGCAGTCCAAGGGACTCTCAAGAGTCTTCTCCAACACCACAGTTCAAAAGCATCAATTCTTTGGTGCTCAGCTTTCTTCACAGTCCAACTCTCACATCCATACGTGACCACTGGAAAACCCATAGCCTTGACTAAACGGACCTTTGTTGGCAAGGTAATATCTCTGCTTTTCAATGTGCTATCCAGGTTGGTCATTACTTTGCTTCCAGTGAGTAAGCGTCTTTTAATTTCATGGCTGCAGTCACCATCTGCAGTGATTTTGGAGCCCAGAAAAATAAAGTCAGCCACTGTTTCCACTGTTTCCCCATCTATTTCCCATGAAGTGATGGGACCAGATGCCATGATCTTAGTTTTCTGAATGTTGAGCTTTAAGCCAACCGTTTCACTCTACTCTTTCACTTTCATCAAGAGGCTTTTTAGTTCCTCTTCACTTTCTGCATGAGGGTGGTGTCATCTGCATATCTGAGGATATTGACATTTCTAGACAGCATGTTAAAAAGCAGAGACATTACTTTGTCAACAAAGGTCCATCTAGTCAAAGCTTTGGTTTTTTGATTGGGGGCAGGAGGAAAAGGTGATGACAGAGGATAAGATGGCCGGATGGCATCATCGACTCGATGGACATGAGTTTGAGTGGACTCCAGAAGTTTGTGATGGACAGGGAGGCCTAGCATGCTGTGATTGGGGTCGCAAAGAGTTGGACACAACTGAACTGAACTGAACTGAACTGAGGTTGGTCATAACTTTGCTTCCAAGGAGGGAAGGAAATGTATGGATGTGAGAGTTGGACTGTGAAGAAAGCTGAGCGCTGAAGAATTGATGCTTTTAAACTATGGTGCTGGAGAAGACTCTTGAGGGTCCCTTGGACTGCAAGGAGTTCCAATCAGTCCATCCTAAAGGAGATCAGTCCTGGGTGTTCATTGGAAGGACTGATGTTGAAGCTGAAACTCCAATACTTTGGCCACCTGATGCGAAGAGCTGACTCATTTGAAAAGACCCTGATGCTGGGAAAGATTGAGGGCAGGAGGAGAAAGGGACGACAGAGGATGAGATGGTTGAATGGCATCACCAATTCAATGGGCATGGGTTTGGGTGTACTCCAGGAGTTGGCAATGGACAGGGAGGCCTGGCGTGCTGCAGTTCATGGGGTCACAAAGAGTCGAACACAACTGAGCGGCTGAACTGAAATGAACTGAAGGTTTGTCATAGCTTTTCTTCCAAGGAGCAATATTTTCATTGCTGCAGTCACCATCTGCAGTGATTTGGGGGCTCAAGAAAATAAAATCACTCTTTCCATTGTTTCTCCATCTTTTTGTCATGAAGTGATGGGACCAGATGCCATGATCTTAGTTTTTTGAGTGTCAAGTTTTAAACCAGCTTTTTCACTCTCCTCTTTCACTTTCATCAAGAGGTGCTTTAGTTCCTCTTCACTTTTTACCATAGAGGTGGTGTCATCTGCATATCTGAGGTTATTGATACTTCTCCTGGCAATCTTGATTCCAGCTTGTGCTTCATCCAGCCTGGCATTTCTCATGGTGTACTCTGCATATAAGTTAAATAAACACCTTGCACAGAGGTGAGGGGAATGCTGTTATTGAATGAGGAAGAAGAACTCTTTGAGACCTCTGTTTGGATGTGTTAAGTTGGTGTGTTGATGGCATGTCACAGGGGAGATGCTGGGAAGAAAGTAGAGTACCTGGAGCTGGGGCTCAGGTAGTAAAGAATCTTCCTCCAATGCAGGAGACCTGGTTTTGATCCCTGGGTTGGGACGATTCCCTGAAGAAGAAAATGGCAACCCACTCCAGTGTTCTTGCCTGGGAAATCCCATGGATAGAGAAACCTGGTGGGCTACAGTCCATGGGGTCACAAAGAGTCAGACCCAACTGAGCTACTAACATACATACATGGGGCTGGATTCGGGGGATGTCAGAGCTTCAGTGCTGGAAGTATGGGTGGCATCAGCATGCAGCGGGTATTAAAGCCACCTGTCTAGGTGAGACCACCTGGGAACTGAAGAGGAAGGGCCCAGAACAAAGGCCTGGGTTCCCCCAACATTCATAGGACTGATGGAAGGGAAGTATCAAGGAAGGAAGGGGCAAACTGAATGTGTGGTGAGGCAGAAGTCCAGCAGAGACTGCCATGAGTGACCCCTGGCCAAGGCCGGAGAAGGTCTTTTAGGTTTGGTGAAGAAGTCACCCTGACTGTGGACAGTCTGAGTGGAGTGGTAGAAATGGAAGTTAAATTTGGGCAGGCCTCTTCCTTGCCTGAAATCTGGATTAAAAAGTAGCTATGGAGGACCTTCTGGAGAAGGCAATGACAACCCACTCCAGTACTCTTGCCTGGAAAATCCCATGGACAGAGGAGCCTGGTAGGCTGCAGTCCATGGGGTCGCTAACAGTTGGATACAACTGAGCGACTTCATTTTCACTTTTCACTTTCATGCATTGGAGAAGGAAATGGCAACCCACTCCAGTGTTCTTGCCTGGAGAGTCCCAGGGACAGAGGAGCCTGGTGGGCTGCTGTCTATGGGCTCGCACAGAGTCGGACACGACTGAAGCAACTTAGCAGCAGCAGCAGCATGGAGGACCTTTGGGGGTCAAATGAAGAAATATGAAATGGACTTTATATTAGATTATTGTACCAGTATTCGATTTCTTGGGTGTGATAATGGTCTGCAGTTATGATACAGGAGGGAAGAGGGCAGGGCATAACCTTTAAAAGAATGACATAACCATTGAGGATACAACAAAAACTAGTTAGAACTGATCAGGCCCAAGATGGTGGAAGATTTGCCTTCCAGTGGGCCTTGAGCCTTGTTACACCCTCACTGTGATATGTCTTTGTTCAGTCTCTCATTTGTGTCCAACCCTTTGCGACCCCATGGACTGCAGCACGCCAGGCTTCCCCGTCCTTCACCATCTCTCGGAGCTTGCTCAAACTCACGTCTATTGAGTCAGTGATGCCATCCAAAAATCATCTCGTCCTCTGTTGTCCCCATATATTAGCATCCACATGGCACACTCAGACTTCCTGGGTGGTCCAGTGGTTAGGACTTTCACTTTCAGTGCCATGGCCAGGGTTGAATCACTGGTCCGGGAACTAAGATCTTGCAAGCCAAGCAGCATGACAAAAAAAAAAAAAACCACCCCATATTTTGGGTTACTCTTGCCTTTTGAGGTGGATGGCATTCTGTCTGTGGAAGGTGTATCTCTGAATATCCTTTTCTTACCTATGACTTTGCCTCTTGCTAAATTACTTTTGCACTAAGACATTAAGAACCTAAGCTTCATGAAATCCTGAGACCAGATGTGCACTCTCAGTTAAAAGACAGTGGGTTCAAGTCCCGGTCAGTTTTGGCTGGGTTGGAGTCCCATCTGAGTTGTGCAGTTTCCATATGTAATACAGGTCTGATGCTTAGGAGATACACGCGTTGGTGTTTATTGGAATATTTAGGGTTGAAGGAGCAAAATGCCTGACACTTTCAAGTGGTTCAACAATAACAACAAATTATACATGTGTATTAGAGAAGGAGATGGAAACCCACTCCAGTGTTCTTGCCTAGACAATTCCATGGACAGAGAAGCCTGGCAGGCTACAGTCCATGGGGTCACACAGAGTCAGACATGACTGAGTGACTAACACATATATGTATATACATGTATTGTGTGTAATATATGTAAATTGCTTGTATGTTATATATGGCTTCCCAGGTAGCTCTAGTGGTAGAGAACTCACCTGCCAATGCAGGAGACATAAGAGACTCAGGTTCAATCCCTGGGTTGGGAAGATTCCCCTGGAGAAGGGCATGGCAACCCACTTGTTATTCTTGCCTGAAGAATCCCATGCACAGAGGAGCCTGGCGGGCTACTGTCCACAGGGTCACAAAGAGTCAGACATGACTGAAGTGACTTAGCATGCACACCCACATGTTATATATAGGTATGTGTATAGGTATAATATTTATTAGAAAGAGATAGCATATGTGGCAGAATGATAATTGGAAAATCCAGGTAAGGGGTAGTGCAGTAGTTTTTCAACTTTTCTGTAGGTTTAAACTTTTACTTAAAAAAATTAGTGAGCTGGCAGGGCTGTGCTCCTGAGGCCTCCAGCGCTGGTGCCTGCGGGCTGTGGGGTGGGGCCAGGTCTTGGGGCCTCCAGGAGAGCTCATGCAGGTCAGTGTTCCCAGTACATTTGCCATCGGTCTCCTTGTGCTCACAATGAGCCCTGGTTGCCCCCCTACACACACCCACAACCCCTGCCCCCCAGTCAGGAGACCCTCCATGACCTGAAGTTTTTGAAGAGCTGGACGATCCAAGTAGCAGGTCATTTTCTCTCAAATAATCTCTTTGATTTTGGATATGAAGTTCAGCCACAGTGGGAGTCTCGTGACCAGACACTGTCTGACCATCAGAATTTGGGATCTCAACAAGGAAAACCACCCCACTGAGACTTACTTGGTTCACAACTATCTGCAGTGAGCTGTGCTCCGCCTTGGAAAATGACTGCATTTTTGAGTTGAGTGTGTGTGTAATGGGTCAGACAGTCTCATCACGACAGCTACTACAACAACTTGAGAATATTTGAGTGAAACACCAGCCGTGATGTTACGCTTAAGGCCTCAAGGGAAAACAGCAAACCCCTAGCTATCCTAAAAAACAAGCCTGGGAGGCAAGCAGAGAAAAGACATCAGTGTCAACTTTAGCAAAAAGTTCCTGGACTTTAGCAGAAAAAGATCTTGCTTACAGCTCAGCATCCTTCAGAAAATATTGTAGCAGTGACAAGTAACCTATATGTATTCAGTTATTACTTAATAATCTCACATACTGAGTACTAGTTAAACATGTTCTTAAATGTTTCTTTGGATGTTCATTTGATGGATCAGCCTTATCTTCCCTCTGCTGGAAACAATTGGGAAAGAATTTAGTGGAGTTCAACTTTTCCAAATCCCCAGCTCTAAGAAACTTTGTCAAACCCGACAGGTTCTGGGACATTTCTGTTTAGAACTGAGATCTGCCAGCTACCAGGAATTATTCCATAGCTGACTTGAACTTCTGATGCTTTTATTGTCCCGTTTTCTCTGGTGGATCCAGTATTTTGTTTCTAGGTGCCTCCAGAGTTAAAAATGAGATCATAGTGTTTAAAGAGAAAAAAATATGTTTTTTTTTGAATTAAGCAATTCCATTTGATTGGAAATTTTCAACAAAAAATAAATACCCATTTACTCAAAAAAAAAAAAAAAAAGAGTGACCAGCAGGTGAAGAGGAAGTGGAAACAGCCAAGTTGTCAAGGAGAGTTGTCCTGGTAACAGTACCTGTAGAGGATGGTGAGGTCAAGAGAGGGTTTTATACCAAAATATTTAAAATGAGAGCCAGCATAGTTGCTGACAGGAATGCTCCAGTGGAAAGGGAGAAATTGATGATATAAGAAGTGGGTGGAAGGTTCGGGGTGAAATCCTTGGGAAGGCAAATGGGTGGCCCCAAGCCCGGAGGGGACACTGTGCTGAGGAGCTGTGCCGGGCCCTGGGGTCAGCGGCGGAGGGCATACTTTCCTGCAGGAAATAGGGTCTGAGGCTCTCAGCTGACAAGAATTAGGAGGGGCAAGTAGTTGTTTCAAGAAGATTGGGGCACAGAGCCAAGAAAAAATGGACACATTTGTTGTTTTATGCTTCAGATCTGAAGGGAGATTATTCGCCAGCTTAGCGCAGGGGCCAGCAGAGGAGAGAGGCTCAGTCCGCACACCTCTGCTACTCAGTGCTTCTGTCTGTAACATGAGAGGAACTGAACCAGGGGCTCTCAAAGGATGCTGCAAACTCCTGTTCACGCAGGGCCTCTTATGACCCCTGATGGGCTGCTTTTACTGAGTAGCACGTGTTTGGCTGGTTTAAGGATTCAAGATGGGTAGTAAAAATTGGACACTTGCCTAAGAGGTTTCTAATTGAGGGTAAAAGCCAAGAGGTAAGAGAGACACTTGAAGACTACTTAAGGCTTGAGGGCACCCCGGGGGAAAAAGGGGGTGGCCCAGAGGTCGCTGGGGCTCTGAGATGCCTTGACAACGTGTGGGTAAACACAGTACGAGGTCCCTTGGAGAGTAAATTCTGCTGTCTCCGGGCTCTCATGGAAGCTGGCATTGCACAGCGTGAAATGAAACAGCACATTAATGTGATTAACACTGAATAAACCTCCATGTGTGGGCAAATATAGCATGAAGTGGGTTTAGGAATTTTAAAATACCTATTATTAAAGACAGCCTGCAGGGCTGCAGTGGCATCCGATGACAAGCCAGAGGCTGCTACCAGCATCTAACGTTCCCATAGTCCTTTCCTTCGGCAAAGTGCCTTTGCAGGCGTCTGTGCCAGGTACTTCCCTGATCCCCCCAGGGGGCTATCACCACTACTCCTTTTATAGATGAAGAAACTAAACACACAGTCAGCAGTAGGTCTCTCAGACCGTGGAAAGCAGAGACCATGGAGATCATCATCAGCTCCCCATGGCTGGCAGCGCGTCGGGAAGGGAAGGAGCCTCCAGCCTAAGAGCCTGCCCAGCAAGCTGTGTGCTCTGTGCTGGGACCTGCACGTCTGGCTGGCAGCTGAGCATCAGGCCCTGCAAGCCTTGCGCAGATGGTCTCACTTAGTCCTGATGACAACCCTTGGCAGTGGGTATTATTAACCCCAAGAGGAAACTGAGGGCAGACAGGTTAAATAACTTGCCAAAGGTCACTCGGCAGAATTAGGGTTCAAGTTCAGATTTGGCTGAACCAAAGTGAATGCTCCTGACTGCCAAGCTGGACGCTTCTTCCAGGAGGGCACAGGTGGGCTTCAGGAATTCTCGAGGCCCCTGTGCTGCAGAGTGGTTAGCACAGAGCTGAACTCAGGTACTAGGACAGCACCAATGTCAGTGACTATTGACTGAGGGGCTGACAGTCTGAACGGTTGTACGAGTAGAAATGTGAATTACTGTCTTGTGGGGTCTTCCTCTTCCAATTGACGATTTCCCCAAAGCTTATGAATGCTTAATCTAATCAAGGCAAAAGGCATCAGAGAATGGCAAAACCTTTCCTTTATTAACTGTCAAGTCCAATCTGTAGGCTGTTTACGTGCCAAGGTCAGAGATCACACTTCAGCTGCTCGCCTTTCATTCATCTCACAAAGCCAGGAACATAAAGTTTATTGATGCAAAACTGATTGGCAGGCAGGGGTAACGAGGTGGCTGGGACAGGGAATATCGGAAGGAGTCCTAAGCCACTTGGGTCAGTCCTGCTTCCCAGCAGTGCTAACTCCACAGGCTCCAGGTAACTGGCCGTAGCTCAGCGCTTTCCACACCACAGTCTAGATGAGCAGCACACGCCTGGACCATGGGCAGAGTTCACAGAGCCAGGCAAGATTGGGAGGGAAGGAGTCCTTTCTGCTTGTTGGTTTGGAAAGGAGATAGTGAAACACAGAAGGTTAGGTATGGAAGGTCTTGAAACCACACACATCCAAGGAATTCCTGTGTCAGCCTCCACTGGAGAGGCCTGGGAACTGGGAAGAGGGAGGCATTGTTACACCTGCAGCTTTTGGCCAGCCCTGGACTAAGTGGCCCCCTGTCTCTGGCGAGTTCCTGCTGGGGCCTCCTCTGCGCACATCAGCAAGGGGAGGTGGGGAAGCACACATGAGTCCATGCCTGACTCTCTACTTGCAGTGTCCTCAGGAGAAAAACCAGGAGGGAGGCACTCAGTTCCAAAAGAGGGTACTGGACAGGGATTGTTGCAACAGGGATCGTTGCTCATGCCACTCAAGATGGGTAGGGGTCTCAAATATTATTTCTTCTTTTTAAAATATATTTATTTATTTATTTAGCTGTGTGGGGTCTTAGCTGTGGCATGTAGAATCTTTCGTTATGATGTGTCCACTTCTCTTTAGTTGATGCCCCTGGTTCAGTAGTTGCAGTGAGGGCTTAGTTGCTCCGAGGCATGTTAGTTCACTGACCAGAGATCAAACCTTCATCCCCTGCATTCTTAACCACTGGATCATGGAGTGAAAGTGAAAGTGAACTTGCTCAGTTGTGTCCGACCCTTTGTGACCCCGTGGACTGTAGCCCACCAGACTCCAATGGGATTTTCCAGGCAGGAATACTGGAGTGGGTTGCCATTTCCTTCTCCAGGGGATCTTCTCAACCCAGGGATCGAACCCAAGTCTCCCACATTGCAGGCAGACTCTTTACTGTCTGAGCCACCAGGGAAGTCGGATCATGGACGGAGTCCCTCAAATATTACTCATTTTTATCAGGACCAAACTGAATTTTGCATCATCTGAGAAAAAGCCCTGACTACAGGTCATTTTAAAAGATTTCTTAATCTCTGCAATTCAGTAATAGTGGTTTTCCACAGCAGTCAGCTGTCTGAGTTTAACCCCTCAACACTCACACATCACAAAGCAAAAAAATAACAAAATTAAACAAACCAAATCCCCAGGCCTCAGTTTATTTCCAGTCCAGGTTCAAGGTCTAATCTGAGCAGCGAATGCCTCCTCTCCTGGTCTGTTTCTGGACAGGCAAGAGGGCAAAGTCCCTCTTCCTCTTCTCCATGAGAGGGCCAGGCCTGGGTTGTACAAAGCTCCAGAGGGAAGTGCCCCCCGACGAGCAGGGCTGGGCTAGGGCTCCAGTGGCCAGGACCTCCCTCGAGTTCTGTCAGTGACTGATGAGCATTGCTACCGCCAGGCACTGGGACAGGAAGATGATTAACACAGGATCCTAGAGACCCACACACAAACCACTAACCATAGTAAAAACCAATAAATGCTCTCTTTGTAGCAGGAATAAAATGTTTCAAGTGCACAGAGAAGGAAGGGAGAGGGAAAAGCTTTGGTGGTTCTCAAAGTGGTTCCCAGACCAGCAACCTCAGCGTCACCCAGAAGTTGTTAGAAATACAAACATAAGCCCCAGCCCAGACCCAGAGAGTCAGAAATGCTAGAGGTAGGGTCCAGCAAGGTGTGTTGCAAGGTACCTGCTAGGTGATCCTGGTGTGAGCTGCAATTGGAGAGTCATGCATGGGCTGGCAAACTGCCTATTTTTGCAAATAAAGTTTAACTGGAACGTGGCCACAGTCTTCATTCTGGGTCATCGGTGACCGTCTTCCCGCCGCGCTGGCAGGGTGAGACTTGCAACAGAGACAACAAGGACCATGAAGCCTCAGGGCCTCTGGCAGCCACGCTTCAGTCAGCTCAGTGCTGGGACCCAGATCTAGTCTGAGGACTTCCTGAAAACACTAAACAGTCTATTTTAAGTGTGAGGAGTATATATTACTCACCACAGTTAGAAAGGTAGGTTAAAAAATCAAATGAGGGAGAGAAGAAATCATAATTCTAGGGAAGCCGCCTGTTAGATTCCCTGTCCCACTCAGGATGTGCTGGATGCTTTAGGAAGCCTAACTGCCCCTCTGGGATGGGCACCATTTCCCCCTCCCTTAAAAAGTGTAGGTATTCGTTCTTCACATGCTGAGTCTTCATTGCAGAGTGGACTTTTCTCTAGCTGCGGTGCGTGGGCTTCTCTTGCTGTGGCTTCTCGCTGCAGAGCACGAGCTCTAGGGCGCGCAGGCTTCAGTCGTTGCGGCGTGGGCTCAGTAGTTGTGGTGTCTGGGCTCTAGAGCAAAGGCTCAATAGTTGTGGTGCACAGGCTCAGTTGCTCCGCAGCACATGGAATCTTCCCGATCCGAGGTCAAACCCACGTCTAAGGCATTGGCAGTGGATTCTTTACCACTGAGCCACCTGGGAGGTCCCATCATATCCCCTTTAATAGATGAGAAAGGGGAGCTGGGAAGGTGAAGTAAACAGCTGAAACTCACGGAGCCCAGGGAAGGAGAGCTTGCACTGGCCCCTGGATCAGCTTAGCTCCCAGGTCAGGCTCGCTGCCTCACACCTACCACCTCTCTTTTCCCAGTTATAAGACGGAAACTCCCTCAGTGGGCAATGCGGGCCCCTCACAGGAACATGTTAACGTAACAGGCACAACGTTCATACTTTTTCCAGTGGAGGAGGTGAGTCACCAGGGGCTGGAGAACTAGACCCAGGGCTACTTCCTGGAGGTTCCAATCCTGTGGGGAGCACAGCGAGGGGAGGGCAGGAGCTGTAGAGTCCTCAAGGGCCCAGGACCAGCTCTCACCTGTTCTAGCCGAACAGGGTAGATGAGACCGTGCAAGTGCTGAATGAGTGCCAGGTGGGATGAAGCCTCTGGACAGTGTGATCACCGAAGGCCTTCCAGCGCTGCCTCTGCCCCACAGACCAACCTGCAGGTCCTTCTGTCCAGCTCCTGGGTTGTCAGAATGGGGGTGTGTATAAACGGTGCCCCGGGGAAGGACTTGGTAACTGAGGTGAGTCTTGTATCTGTGAGAGGAGAAAAGAACCTATCAGGGTATTTCCTGCTCTGATACAGGAGTGGAGCAGTGAGATGCCAAGATTGGGGAACCTGTTACGATGTGATGTCCTCACTGGTGACTGAAAGAGCAAAAGTAAAATCTTGCCCTGCTACCACTGAAGAAATGCAGGAGTGAAAACACCACCGTCTGGGTGGCTCAGACAGTGGCCAAGCAAGTCTGTCCCCTGCCCTGCACAGTATCTATTTTGGTTTCCAAATATTTTGTTAGAAGAGGAAAGCAAAAAACATTCTTGACAAACAAAAGAGCTTGGTATGTCAGGCAAAGGTGATGAAGGCAAGAATTTTGAGAAGACTAGTGGCCAACTGCTTTCTCTAATCAAATCAGTGCAGTTCAGTTATTTTAAACAAGCATCATCAGAGTGTCTTCTGCATGCCAGGCACTGCACTAATCTTTCTCTTTTAAAGTAGCATTTTTTCATATCTTTTCTCTATTATGCATTGCATTAAGATCAGAGCTATTTACTTTTTCTTTTTTGGAGGGCCTCAATGAGCCACTGGTGGGATCTTATTTACCTGATCAGAGATCAAACCTGGGCCCTCAGCGGTGAAAGTGCGGCATCCTAACCACTGTACCACCAGGGAATTCCCCACACTCATCTTTCTGAACCTCAGTCACCTCATCCCATCCTCACATCAATTCTGAGGGGCAGGTCATGTGAGCAGCCCCATTTTATGGGGTGAGAGAGGGGCTCAGGCAGGACACTCGGCTGGCCCTCACTGGCACGCATGGAGCGCCGAGCTTTGAGCCCAGGGCTTGTGGCTCTGCATCTTGTACTCTTTTGACAGCATCACATTTACTCTGCAAGTAAAAACTAAATCTGGACAGAGCACAGGCAGACCGGGGAAAGACAGTACCCAGAGACGTGGATGGCTTCACACTGAGAAGCGTTTATTCAGGCACTGGTTCCTGGAGCTGGTGGAACCACACTCCCACTGATCCACTGGTAAGGGCTACTGGGCCACTGTGTAAATAGGCATTGTCGCAACAGGCCATGTGCCGGGCCAGCTCTACCAAAAGCCCGTTTCTTTGTTGCCTAAACTATTGTTTCAGGGGAGAGTTGCCTCAAAAGAATAATTTCATTTTGCATTTACAAATGACACTTTTTCTTGAAATTTCAGAAGACTTTAGAGTGTTAACTGACTTAATCCTTAGAGCAACCCTGGGAGGAGAACAGGTGTTAGTTTCCAGTTTGATAGAGGAGGAAGTTGAAGTAATTTTCCAAAAGTCTTATGCTAATGAATACTAAAGTAGAGTTTTTAAATGTGAGGCCTCACCAGGATACCTGTGAAACCAGAGAACACCACTTGGGAGACTCCATGATGATGGACAAAATCAACTACCAACGTACCTATGAAGCTGCTGGTGCTGCTGCGTCGCTTCAGTCGTGTCCAACTCTGTGCAGCCACATAGGCGGCAGCCCACCAGGCTCCGCCGTCCCTAGGATTCTCCAGGCAAGAACACTGGAGTGGGTTGCCATTGCCTTCTCCGTACGAAGCTGCAGGGTTGGCTAAAAATGGGTGATCCAAATTTCTAAGGAAATGTAAGCCTAAATATAAATTGTAAGCCTATATATAAACTGTGGTTGCAGGAGAGGTGAGTCCAAGAGAAAGAAGTCAAGAAAGCAGGGTTTTGATGTAATTTCACGAGAGGGGACAGACCTAGCATCCTGTCCTTTTAGAAGACACACTATTTCAAGGAATTGAGAACAGCAGCTGCCTTCCGCTGGCATCCAGTGCTGTGTACTGTTCTCAGCGTTTTGATGACTTTCTTTGGGAACTGGATTAACTCTGGGGCCGGGGGACCTGAAGACCTGAGAACCAAATTCTGGGTGATGATGAGTTTGATAAGAGTCTTGCCTAAGTGACTAACCAACTGCCCAAGTCTACACTTCCAGAGTAGGTGGAAACTAACAGCCAGGTAGGAAAGTTGTGGAATACAATAAATACAGGTAAGAAGCAGGGAACCAGAACAAGGTGACAGGAATTTAAGTGTTAGCTGAAGCAAACTCAAGGAGCAGGTGGAACCTGGAATTGGACAGGAGGGGCAGAATTGGGCGCCCCGGGCCAGCCATTCGCTGCCGAGCAGGGGGCAGAGGGCACAGGTCCTGGAGGCAGACCAGCTTTCAGAGAATTCGCTCACCTCCTCTCCACTTCCTCCTCCTCCTCCTCTGTATGGTGGGGCTCCCTCAAGGTGGGAAGGATTAAAAGTGATCATGAACACGCTCTCATTCCAGTGCCTTCCCCATAAATGCTCAATAAGTGCTTTTTGCTATAATCCCTGCCCTTTGGGATCAAGCATTAAACACAAGCTCAAGACACTGAATCTCACTGCAGCATAAAAGCGCCTGTTTTACTGAAACCTTGGTGAGATTGTGGCCTATGTGCGTGCTGGCTCAGCAGCAGGCATCTTCTCACCCTGTCGCAGAAGGCCCGTAAGGCCCAGAGAGATGCTGCAGCTCTGCCTGACAAGTGGTCCTGCTGCCAACACGCCAGTTCTGGCCCGGGGCCATTTTCACTCACTGTTCTCTCTGCCTGGAAGGCTCTTCCCCTAGACAGTGACAAGGGTTGCGCCTTCATTTCGTTTAGGCCCCTGCTCAGACTTCAGGTGATCAGAGAATAGCCGTCCCTGACCTACCTCCCTCTGTGACGTAGCGTCTCTACCACCACTAGGGTCCAGCCCTTGGTCCTCGTCCCTGCTCCCTATTTCTCCTGGCACTCCATGCCTCTGACGTACGATTTTGCATTATTGTCCATTTCTCTCAGTGGCATGCACCTAAGGGTGAGGATTTAGTTTTGGGCTTTTTAAAAATGTTTTTTTTCTTCCAGTTTTATTGAGATATAGTTGACATATAGCACTATAGGCTTCAGATATACGGCATGATGACTTAGGTACATCACTGAAGTGACCGTCACAGTAAGTTTAATGAACAGCCATCATCTCATATAGACAGAAAATTAAAGACATAGAAAAAAAAAAGTTGTTTTCCTTGTGATGAGATAGTCTTTCTTTTCAAACTGTCCTTCTCACTTCTTTCTACTGAAAAACCCAGCCTGAAGGTTTTTCTCACTCTATCATGGAAAGGCAGTTACTGGCCAGCTTCATATCACTATCACACAGACACAGAAGATAACGCACAGTCCATGCAGTGTAACGTGGCCACACCTGTTAGGTGTCTGGTGGAAAGTGTACCAGGTGGACGGAGGGAAAGGGCAAAGGCCTTGAGGTGGGAGCAGGCTGGTGAGGCTGGAATGGAAGTGCGGGGCATAAGGGTGTAAGAGAGGATGATTCCAGAGTTTTTGAAGTAATGAAAGAATGGAATTGACATTTGCTAATCTGAGTTAAATGGGCTTCCCTGGGAGCTCAGTGGTAAAGAACCCACCTGCAGTGTAGGAGACATGGATCTGATCTCTGAGTCAGGAAGATCCCCTGGAGAAGGAAATGGCAACCCACTCCAGTATTCTTGCCTGGGAAATCCCATGGACAGAGGAGCCTGGCAGGTTACATATTCTATGGCATCACAAAGAGTTGGACACGACTTGTCGACTAAACAATAGCATGAGTCAGGTAGGGAAAGAGGCAGGTTTTGCCTGTAAGTTTTATGATGATTTCAGGTTGGAAGCACCTGGCAGGGATCCAGCAGTAACCCAGGTGCTTTATATATGTTATCTCCATGGCACAGATAAGGAAATCGAGGCTCCAAAAGTCAGGTGTCCTTGGGTCTCAGAAGACCTTTTACATACTTCTCACGTATGCAGAAGTGTTGAGATTTTAATCCAAGCTGCTTTTCCAAGGGTTTGTCACTGAAGAAGGAGCTGAGAGAGGATTTGCCTGAAGGTGGAAAAGTCAATACTGTTTTGGATAAGGTAAGCTCAGACTCCCTTTCCAAAGACTGGAACACCAGGACACAGAGGTTCCTTCTGTAGCTGGACTGGTAAGCTTAGGGCCAATAAGAGGAAGCACCACATCACAAGAGTATTCGGCTACGATCCCTTTGGTCTCAGCCAGCTGGATAGCAAATCCATTTCCATGTCTATTCGGCTGTCACATGATGCCAAAACAATGGAATGAAATGTGGAAGATTCGATTGGGGTTATTATCCTGGGTTACACTCCAGTTTTTTTCATATTTTAAAAGATTGCTCACTGTACATACAAAGTCTTCACATAAGGCATTTACTACTAATATAACTGACATGCCTTTGAGAGCCTTGACCTCCCCAGTGTGGTCCGCAGACCAGCAGCAGCAGCGTCACCTGAGGGCTAATAGAAAAGCAGACTCTTAGGTCTTGTCCCAGACGCACAGAGCAAGATGCCCGAGGGATTCGTGAAGCGAAAGTGTTAGTCACTCAGTTGTGTTCAACTTTTTGTGACCCAGTGCACTGTAGCCCACCAGGCTCCTCTGTCCCTGGAAGTCTCCAGGCAAGAATACTGGAGTGGGTAGCCATTCCCTTCTCCAGGGAATCTTCCTAAACCAGGGATTAAACCCGGGTCTCCTGCATTGCGGGCAGATTCTTCACCGCCTGAGCCATCAGGGAAGCCCAGAGGGATACATCTGCTCCGTGAGAAGCCCTGGCCTAGAGCAGGAGTTGACAAACTTTTTCTATAAAGGACCAGATAGTAAATGTTTTAGGCCTTTGCCTGCCTGTCACTACTACTCAGTTCTGCCATTTGCAGTGCAAATTCAGCCAGGGACAGTATGTAAAGAAATTAGTGTGGCTGTTGTTGTTTTTCCAATTTTACTTCTTTACCATTTTTAAGGTCTTTATTGAATTTGTTACAATATTGCTTCTGTTTTGTTTTAGTTTTTTGGTGGGATCTTAGTTCTCCGACCAGCTATTGAACCTGTACCCCCTGCACTGGAAAGCAAAGTCCTAACTACTGGACTGCCAGGGAAGTCCCAGTGTGGCTGTATTCTAAGTGAAACTTTATTTATGGACACCAAATTAGATTTTATATCATTTTCAAGTCGTGAAATACTATTCTTCTTTCGATTTTCTTTCAACCATTAAAAAGAAATGGACAAAGGTCCATGTAGTCAAAGTGATGGTTTTTCCAGTAGTCATGTACAAACATGAGACTTGGACCATAAAGAAGGCTAAGTGTTGAAGAATTGATGGTTTTGAACTGTGGTCCTGGAGAAGACTGAAAGTCCCTTGGACTACAAGGAAATCAAACCAGTCAATCCTAGAGGAAATTAGCCCTGAATATTCATTGGAAGGACTGATGCTGAAGCTGAAGCTCCAGTACTTTGGCCACCTGATGCAAAGAGCCAACTCACTGGACTGGAAAAGACCCTGATGCTGGGAAAGACAGAGGAGAAGAGGGTGACAGAGGATGAGATGGTTGGATGGCATCACCATCACCGACTCAGTGGACATGAGTTTGAGCAAACTCTGGGAGACAGTGAAGGACAAGGAAGCCTGGTGTGCTGCAGACTCAGCCACTGAACAACAGTTAAAAAAGAAAACTCACCCTCCAAAAAAGCAAAAACAAAAACAAAAACAAAACCCCACTTCATTCTTGTCATTGAGAGGCTGTACAAAAACAGCACACATCTTCTGATGCGCCTTTCTGGGCTGACTATGCCCAAGTTTCCTGCCACTAGCTGAGTGATCCCTCTCTTTCTTCTCTGTGGGCTCAAGGCTGAGGTCCCCTTTCCCTCCCAACCTGTGTCAGCGTGTCTGAAGGTTGCTTACTTAAGCCTAGTACAAAAGGTCAATGGAAGGAAGATTGATGAAATATTCTGCTAGTGTCCACAGAGGCAGGGTGTTTGCTGTTGTTTCCTATCTTGAGGTTTTCTGAGAAAAACCAAAATGGAGGATTCAGTAGCTCAGTCGAGGGGGCTTGTTACACTTGAGGGGCTTGTTACACTTAAGTGGGCATTTATTCTTGTTGCAGTTGCTAGGAAGGAGGAACACACAGTGCAGAGAAGACAAGTATTAAAAAGTAACATTTGGGGAGGGAGTTGAAGGAGGAAATTAGAGAAGGGAGGTGCTCTCTAGGAGAGTAAGAACATTGTTCCAGCATCACTGGGCTGTGGGGAAGACAGCATGACTTGATAAATAAACTGTGTCAAGGAGACTTGCCCAGGAAGAGCCTCTGAAGCAAGCTGGGCAGGAGAAGGGTATGAAAACCAGAGACAGGGGAGAGACTGGCACAGAGTCCTGTGAAGGCTGAGACGGGAGACGTGAATTTCTTTCATCCATAGAGCACTTGCCTGGCTGCCAGATGCTTTTCCATTTTGTTAGAAATGGGGAGTCTGGAGGAAATAGCACTGACCAAATGTCTACTGTATGTCAGGCGCAATTAGAAGGCATTTCCCATCACTATTTCAACTTTATTTTTAAAAAAATATTTTCCTTTCTATTTGGCTGCACTGGGTCTCAGTTGAGGCATGTGAACTCTTAGCTGTGGCATGTGGGATCTAATTCCCTGACCAGGGATCGAACCTGGGCCCCCTGCATCGATAGTAGAGTCTCAGCCACTGGACCACCAGGCTAGTCCCACTATTTCAACTTTCATCAGAGCCACCCATGGGGTTAGGTGTGTAGGCCACAGTTTTCAGATGAAGCTGAGAGGTGAAGAAATGGGGATTGAACCTAGTTCTGTGCGACCACCACTACCCTGACGTTCTACATGGCCCCGCCCACCAGAATTTCTGGTGGGAATACCGCTTTCACAAAACCCCTTGTTTCTTCACACCATTAGAAACCCTCAAGGGTAGGGGAAGAACACAAACAGACAAGGTGACTTTTATATTTTTGTCTACTGGGCCCTCCCCTCCCCCCATCAAATGTAGTGCTTTCTTTACAGAGACATTTTTCCTGTTAGCAAGTCCTTTTTCTGTCATGAAGAAAACAGCCCCATGAGCGACTCAGTACATTGGCAGCCTGGTTTCTGAAGTTGAACTGTGTGCTGCCAAAACAGTCTAACGACGAATGTAGATGTCCTTGGTAGAAACATGAGGTTTGAGGACCATGTATTCGGGGATTATTCTGTCAGGCATACACATCATCTCATTTTGTCCTCCAACAGCCCTGTGAGGTGTTTGTTTTTTTTTTTTTTAATTTTCTTTCTCTTCTATGGAGTTGATTCAATTAGAACCAAATAGTTGTATTTTTCAATAATTGTGTGCAGGCTCAGCTGTGTCCAACTCTACATGCACTATGATCTGTCAGGCTCTCCTGGCCATGGAATTTTCCAGGGGAGAATACTGGAGTTTCCATTTCCTCCTCCAGGGCTTGTGCAGTTTTAACACCATTTGATGGGTAAAGAAACTGAGGCTTAGAGAAGTTAAATATCTTGCCTAAGGCAACACAGCTGTTAAGAGGCAGGGCCAAGATGAAAACCAGGGCCCTGGACCAAGAGTTTGTCCTCTTAGCCAACATTTTGCAGGCTCCTTTTAGAAAAGGTGCACGTGAGGGTCCCCTACTTGGTAAAACATGGCGTAGTCTTTTTGCTGAAGATGGTGGATATTATGAAGCATTTAAGATTGTGGACATTCATTAGTTGTGGTATAGGTGAAAGGGCAAAGAAGGGCTAAACTAGGTTTCTCCAGTGTCTTTCTCAAAGTATCTCCCATGAGTATCAGAAACCACCAACCAACCAAAAAAATACCAGGGTGGTGGTTCAAAAAATCAAATTAGAAACCACTGGATACCCCAATCCCTCTCCTGGAGATGGTCTTGTGCGTATTATACACTTTAGGTTCTAAGAAGTGCTGAAATAAAGGATTCCGCTTAACTTTAACCTAGAGTCCTGAGGACCAATGTACATCCACTCCCTGTAAAGCATTTAACCTGTTGAAACCTGCAGAACACAGCTTAGGGAACGCCAGCTCCCTTGTCCCTTCTGTGTCTATGAACATGGACCTGGACGACTTGTTATATGCTATCCTGAAGGCAGGATCAATGGGAACATCTAGATGAATCCATGTTTGAGCCTTCTGATAGCAATTGGGCTTTTGCATGGGGAGTGTCACCATTTGCCAGCCTTTGAGAAGCTGAGTTTCATAAAGTTGCTCTGTGAGCCAACACACTTTAAACAAGTGGGTTCATGAACCCAAGGTTAAATTATATCGTGAAAACCATTGGACAACAACAAAATCATCCATCTATTGTTTCTTTTTTCTGATTGTTAGTATTTGATATTTTCACTTATATGCTTATGTGTGTTAGTTGTTCAGTTGTGTCCAACTCTTTGTGACCCCAGGGACTGTAGCCCGCCAGGCTCCTCTGTCCATGGAATTTTCCAGGCAAGGATACTGGAGTGGGTTGCATTTCCTTCTTCGGGGGATCTTCCCGACCCAGGGATCAAACCCAGGTCTCCTGCATTGCAGGCAGATGTTTTACCATCTGAGCTACTAGGGAAGCCTAGTAGTTTATATGCTTATAAACAGAAGCATATAAGAGGGTATCAGAGGATGAGATGGCTGGATGGCATCACTGATGCAATGGACATGAATGTGGGCAAACTTGATGGAGACGGTGAGTGACAGAGGTTTGGCATGCTGTAGTCCACGGGGTCTCAAAGAGTTGGACCGGACTGGGTGACTGAACAACAAACAGAAGTACACCATTTCTGTGGTAAGCAAATTCATGAAATTCCTATGAGCAATTCCTCTCGGGATGAGTGTTAGATATGGAGTGGGCTATCAACAGACCTATGATAGTGTCAGTTTTCTGACATGCAGGGAAAAACACACTAGGCAAAGTGAAACAAAATCTCGTCCTTTCCTGAATTTCAATGACTAGTTTCATTTTTATTTTTTTTCATAGTTACCTCAAAAAATGGAATCATAGCCCTTTAGACCTGGAAAGGACTCTGGGAATCCTCTGGCCCAAACTCCTTCACAGATGAGGTTGGCGAAACTTGAAGGGTTAGGTAACGGGCCCAAGCAGTGTGTCTGTGGAGGAGCTGGCCAGAGCTCAGCTCCAGCTCTGTCCAGTGTTCTTTCTCTTAAACTCTTCTCTTCTGAGATGTTCCAGTGTCATTTTAAGGACTTACGTTTTCGATCATTCACTGTAAGGACAGAACTTGTCTCAGGTGCTTTTCTCTTTTGAGTTGTAGAGGAACATACTCTTGGCTCTCCTGCCCCCTTGATTGTCCTTACCTTGCCCTTTTTCCTACCCTCTGCCTGGAACTTGCTCTCCCCCTCACCTTCAAACACTGTTATCTATCGAAATAGGTGTGCAAGGCCCAACCTGGCTGGGATTTGAAACAAGGTGACTCTTGGCTGAATGGATTTTTTTCTGCAGTGCTTGAATGTGCCCAAGGATTTGGAAGGCTGAACAACTAACAATAAGCAAACTGCCATCCTTTACCCTTTCAGCAGGTCTGTGTTCCATGAATACAGGAAGAATTAAGAGTAAGGAAGCAAGACAGGCAGAAACATCATCTGAAATACTTGCCTACCCCCTGGAAAAGTTCAAGGCTCTTGCTCATTTTATGAATTTTCCCCAAGCCACTCGTTGTCATACATCTTCAGACATCTAATCAAGGAAGCATCAGAGGAAAATAAAAAGTTGGGTATCTGCGTAGAAGTCAGTGTCCTGGCTCAGATGTCGGTGGAGAATGTGATTTTTTCTCTGGTGCTGGGCGATCAGAATGGGAGCCTTCTGTGTAGGAAGCCGCCTAGCTGAAAGAGCTATTGCATCCTGGCCTATTTCCCATTCCTCGGTAGAGAGGGGCAGGCCTGTTTTCCCCATTCTAGCACTTATTCTTAGAGCCCCCTAAGTACCCAGGAGAGCCTTGTTTTTAATCAAAGGTTGAAATGGAACCTCCCCCAGGGCGCACCGATAGTGTCCCTTTGGGGCAGCGCCCCCCCACCTCCCGCCTTCCGAAGGGCAACACTGTGGTGGGGGTGGGGGCTCAGCCTTGATCCCAGAGCACCACTTGACCCTAAAGACGCCCTGCCAACCAGGTACGTGGAGGTGAACCTCTGTCCGCTTTCCACGGCGCAAACGTGGATTTGGGGAGCGGGCCGGTGAGTTTGGAGCGTGGCGGGGCGTGGGAGCTAGCCAACACCGGGGGACACAGCCAACTCACTAACTGGGAGTCTCCGGGGAAGTTCGGGCGGGGTTCGTCGGCTCACGGCTTTCTTCCTCTAAAATCCATCCTGGGCAGAGCAACCTCACTTCTCACCCAAACTCGTGGAGATCAGGGATTAGGCGGGCGCAGGGTTCGGCGAGGCGGATCCGGAAAGCGCCCGGCCCAGGCAGCGAGGCCCCTCCACCGTTGGTCCGCGACCCAGGGCGCCGGCCCAACCGCTCGGCTGGGGCCGGTCCCGCGGGGCGGGGGCCGATTTTACGAAGACGGCTGCGGGGTCTCCGGGACTCCGGCCCAGCCGGGTCAGACCTCCCCTCGCGTCGCGGTGCGTCCGTCGGCGCCGCCCGTCAGCCCGCCCTCAGCCGCCCGGCGAGGCGGCGGCCTCCTTCGCCTGCGCGGGGTCCCCTGGTTAACCCCTGCCCGGCAGGCCGGCCGCTGATTGGAGGAGGCGGGGCGCCGGGGCAGCGGGGACCCCCCCACCTTCCTCGTCCCCTCCCCCTCCTCCCCCACTGTCGGCGCTTCCCCCACCCCCCCAGGACCCCCCCTGCCTCCCAACCGTGCAAATCTCGCGAGGAAACACGCGGTTTCACTAGTGTGTTTACACCGATCACTACTAATCCGGACCGAACCGATCCGGATTAAGGGGCCGGAGGCGGGTCCTGGGCTCCAGCGGTTCCGACCCCCCCGCCTTCCGCGCCGCACCCGAGTGGACCCTAGCCGAGCGGGCCCCCACCTCCCGGCCGGGCCTGGGCCCTTCTGCGCCTCCCTTGGCCTTTGTCCGGCGCCAGGAGACCGGTCCCGCGCCCCCCGCGGCCGCCCGGGCCCGGGCCCGCGTCAGGCGCCTGGCTCTGTACGCGAGCCCGGGGATCTGCGGCCTCCGAGGCCCCCCTCCCCCGCCCGCCCTCTCGTGGAGCCCAGCGCCGGCGGCGGCTGCCCGGGCGGGGGGTTGCGGCGCTCAGGAGAGGCCCCGGCTCCGCCCCGGGCCTGCCCAGGGGGAGAGCAGAGCGGTCCGCAGCCGGGTCGGGTCGGGGCCCCTCCCGGGAGGAGCGTGGAGCGGCGGCGGCGGCAGCGGCGGCGGCAGGTGAGAGGCTGAGCCCCGGGCGGGGGAGGGCGCCGGGCCTGAGGTATTAACCGTCCGGGCGACCCTCTCGGCTGAGGAGGCTGCGGCCCGGGCCCACCCGGGGTCCGGCGCCGGGCCGCAGCTCCCCGGCGCTGAAGCGGGAGGGGCTTCCCGAGGGCTGCGGGTCGCCGAGGGGCCGGGTCGAAGATGGGAGAGGCCCAGGCGTCCCCGGCCTGGGAGTGGGGCTTGCGGCCGGCGGGGAGATGGGGGCACCCGGGCAGCTGGAGGCCCCGGCAGCCTCCCGGGCGCCCCCGAGAGCTGGCCCGCCCTCCCTCCGTGACAGGTGGGCCTGGAGTTGGGGAAAGTTTGGAGCCGGCGGGAGACGAGGGGCGCCGGGACCAGGCCCCATCGGTCCTGCTTTCCGGCTGTGGGCTACAGGGAGGATCCCAGTCCAAGGCCCCGCTGGAATGAGACTGAGTGGATCTTTCCTTAACATGAGTTGACATTAAATGGAATAAGCGCTGGGGCGTCATTTTCCGGGCCAGGCCTGGGGATGGAGGTTTAGGAAACGTGCCGAGAGACCCTGGGGCTTGAAGAGAGGCTGCAACTTCTGCCATTCCGGCCTCGATTAGGGCAGGGCGAGACTCGAGGAAGGCCACTTAGGGAAACACTGTCTCAGTCTCTCTTTTTTTCTTTTTCTCTTTTCTTTTCTGAGATACCTTTCTACCCTTCTGAGAATTTCCTAATTCCCTCTCTAACCTGCACTTGTCTGTGTGGGTGAAACTTTAATTTGCCACCCTTTCATTCCTCTTTGCCCCCAGGCTCTCAATCCAGGAAGGGAAATGAAACTGGAGGCTTTGTAGGGGTTGTTACTGAAAATTGTGGAGTTGTTAGATTGCAGAGGGGCATGTTTAATTCATGTTTTCAGTGAACTTTTAAATCGTGCCAATCATTCCAGTAGCTATTTAGTAATATGTTCAAAGGGGTTGTAGGTAATGGTATATGTACCTTTTCTACTTTTAATATTTGGGCGGTTTCCAATGCGTTCTGCAAGAGATGATTTCTTGCAAACGATGGAGGTATTTGCTGAGAGTAGCCTGTGCATTAATTGGTCGTGGAAGGAGTTTAAAAATGGTGTCCTCTTGCCCCTCCCTGCTTGGAAGGAGTGCTAAAAGCAGATGTCTAGAGCAACCTACTGCTCCAGGGAGTGGCAGAGAAAGATTTTGTAAAGGGGTGGTTATGGAGCCATACTAATTTCCTGAGTGGATGCAGGTTGATGGTTTTACCATGGGTTCTCTATTAAAATGAAGTAATTAATTCCTTTTTTCATGCTCCTCAGAGAAAGGAGGCATAATAGCGTTATTTTAAGTTATTAGTAGCTTCTGATTCATGCTGTATTATTTTGAAGTTATTATTAATGATTCATATTTTTAGTTTAAGAACTAGTTCCTGTGTGTTTGGGAAGGAAATATCCTAAAGTACTTACCTAAATTCAAAGGTTGATAGAAGAAATTTTCTTTTTTTGTAAGCTAGGCTTTGCTCAGCTTTTACAGAGATTATATGAAAGTTTTGAAGGTTTTTTTGCTGTTAAAGTCAAATCAGAACTAGTTAAGAATAAGTGACCCTCAGAAGAAGACTTTTGAGCCACTTTGTAACTTTAAGTGTATTACTATTTGATATAGCGCCTTGTGGTTTATTACTTGTATGCTCTATTTATTTGAGGTTTACCTGTATGTGAATATTCTGCAAAATAGTTACTATGCATTTTGTTGTATCCAAGAACTGGTTCTTCATGTTTTAGCTTTTATGGTCTCACAACCTACTTTTTCTTTTTCAGTAGAAATGATGGAAGAATTGCATAGCTTGGACCCCCGACGGCAGGAATTATTAGAGGCCAGGTTTACTGGAGTTGGTGTTAGTAAGGTGAGTAAAATGATGATAATGAACACTGCTCATAGCCAACTTTAAACACATTTAAAAACAAAGAGCAAACTGGATGGATCATACAGATACATCGAAGGGGAGAAGATCTGGCTCACAGTTCCAGTGAACTTTTAAATCCTATCAGTTGTTCCACTCAAATGTTTAACAATACTCTTGAAGGTACTCTGTATGGAAATATTTACTTCTTTTTACCCTCTAATGTGGGAGAGATTTCCCGTGGGTCTTTTGCAAGGATACTAGCAGGATGTGTCTCGATTCTATGCCACATTTTGTCAAAACTCCTCAGTCACTCAGACAAAAACTGCTAATGAAAAAGTATTGGCATAGCTTCATTACGCTGGGCTTTTTGTATGGTTACGTGTAGAGTTTTGAAAAACATGCCCCTGCTATGTCACCTCCCCAGATCTGCAGTTCAGCAGATTCCTCATGATTGTACCCCAGACTCCTTTTCCTTTCCTCCTATTTTCCCTTCTTGTTCACTGTTTTTGTTCCAGTAGCATTAGATCAGGCCCCGTTCATGGGCAGTGTTATGGCTTCCTGTGCATCTTTATGAAACTGCTGCCTCACCCTGCTGCTCTGATAGGAGGGCTTTAGAACAAAGTATAAAACCTATTTATGATTTTAGTACAATATGTAAGATATGTTTGTGATGTTTTATTTAAAATCTTCACCAATCCAAGATGTTGTTTACTTGGACCTGAGACTAGAGAATTTTTGATCTTTGACTCCTTCCTGTACTTTCCAAGAAATATTTTTTCTCATGGCACCTTGGATCTTAGTCTTATGCTTAGTTTCATGTTCTTAAAGGAAAAGGTGTTTGTCAGAGTTCAGTTAGAAAAACTGCTTTGATGAATGTCATAATTTTGGTGGGCTGGAATAACTTGATAGTCTTTGTTCATTCAATAGATATTGAATACCTGCTGCGTACTAGGCATTGTGCAGGATGTTAGGGATGACACCTCAGTACAGTACTTCCAAGCCCTTACTGTTGAGGGGAGCGTGGTATAGAGGATAACTGGGATGGGAGCTGTATTAGACCTGTGGTGAGCTCTAATAGGAACACAGGATTTGTTACACATTTTGTAATTCTTGGTTTCTTCGCCTCTCTTTAATTAAGTAACTGACTTTGGT
Organism: Capricornis sumatraensis; assembly: GCF_032405125.1. Taxonomy (NCBI): domain Eukaryota; kingdom Metazoa; phylum Chordata; class Mammalia; order Artiodactyla; family Bovidae; genus Capricornis; species Capricornis sumatraensis. The sequence goes on from NC_091076.1 coordinate 96,900,090, forward strand.
GGCACTTTAGAGCAGCTGTGCTCCTGATTGTTGTTATATGTTAGTTACATGTCTGAATTCTACATGTCTAAATTCTCTGATCTAGGTGAAGTAGCTTCACCTGTACTTGAGTAGTATATTTGAGTGTTAAAGTGATCTCTGATTCAGTTGATTGCCTAATAATGACTTTCGCTGGTAATTCAGTAAAAGTCTTGTATCCAAATCTGTCTGTTCAAATGCTCACCCACTGTGTGAGAGTAAGTTTGTATTCAAATTGTATACGGTTTAAACTAATTGAGCTTTGTTAGAATGCTTTTCTTTCCTTCTGGTTTTAGGTTCCTGGTAGCTGTATCCAAGTATACTTTCCATGGGGTAGCGCATAAGTTATGGGAATGAGTAACATTGTGAATTCTGCTGCCCAGGCCCAGCTAAAATCATGTAACTGAGGTGTCAAAAAACTTAATCTGTTTAATAGGAGTTCTGCTTTAATATATAGAAAGAAGTTCATTTTTATCCAGATGTTTTTGTATCATTAATTGTGTTATTTTGAAGTTTCCAGTCATGATAAGTATATTGATTACAATAAATCTGTTATTCTTGGATCACTAGGAGGGTTTTTACCCATAGCAAAGAAACTTGGCGGAGGAGGGGGGACTGGAAAGCAAGTAATTATCCTGTAGTTTTGTGTAGTTAGGAAGAGAAAAGAGAAAATCTCCATTTTGTAGGACTTCTTATGCATGCAAGCCATTGTTTCTCTCAGACTGCTTATTTGAAATAGGATCGGGGAGGGGGCCATGGTACTGGGAAAAAAGGTGCTTTTGGATAGACGCTTCCTTCAAGCCTGAAACTCCTCATTATGGGTCATCATTTCTCAGTGAGGATGTCGCTGTGTTGATGACAGCTTTCAGTTTTGCAGAGATCATGAGTGCTTTCAGCCCTTGGAAGTGGGAGAGCAGAGTGGCTTTCCTGTGACAGTGCCATCTAGTGGGGCTGGTGCAGCCGCATGGCTGTCTCTTGAGTTTCTCCTAACTATTCATAACATTTTCAGTACTGTTTGATGTCCATAGAAGGAAGAAAGTTGGTGCCACTGTGGATTTTTTCCTAGTGGACAGGATGTTTTAAGTAGCTGCAGTCTTTGAACTTCCTGGTGACTGTCCATCTTCTGTCATGTTGCCTTGAGTGTTTTGCACCTGCAAATCAGATACACAAAACTTAGGCGAAAGAAAATGGCCATGCCGCCACGTTTATTGCTTGCAGTATTTAAGTTACTCTTTGCTTATATTTAGGTTATTTGCAAATTAAAATTTTTCTTTCACATTGCATTTATGCACATTAATTTTATATTTAATGTTTAATTTATAATAACTAATAAAACAGAAGCATTTGTTATGTATTTTGGGATGTGCCATGTGGTTTTGTTTAAGAGACTGATGTTTTCTATCATCAGTGAGTGGGTAATAGAGGGAAGGAGCCTGACATGCACTGTGAAGCTGTAACTGAGTTTCCTCCTCTACTCTAGCTGCCACTTTTTAGGACTACCTGTAACCGTTCTCAGCATTTTTGAGATGATAGGTTAATTGAGTTATGAACCTGCTTCTTCATGTCTTATTGACTTGGCATGTGAACGCTGCTGCTTTTTTTTTAAGATCTCTTCCTTAAAGTACTAGATAATTCACTTCCAGTAATGTGAAACTGACTACCTTCTATTCGTATGTTTTCAGTGAGAACTTAGCACAGTTTATATTCCCTTCTCTCTCCCCTTTTGACTACTTAAATACAGATAGTCTCATCTCTGTGATTCTGGAGACTGTAAAGTAGGTGGAATTCTGCCCTTGCATGTACTATTTATCTGTACCTAGTTGACTTTTAATGCTAATATAGTAACAAATACTTCCATAGTATTTTCTGTGTGCCAGATACTGTCCCAAGTACAAAGAAAGCAATAAGTGAATTTAGATCTTTAATAATAGGGATATTAGTCTTAATAAACATTCCTTCTCTTTTTATGAGACGTGCTAACTGATGCCCAGTGCATTGCTCCCACCAGTTGGTTAAATTGACTCACCAAGGACCACTTTATGACAACTTGCACTTGTGTTATAATTATATGGCTCAATACAAAATTGTGATAACAATTGACATAAAATGAAAGAATTGTTGATTCTGTGAAAACTGAGTTATCTGCCTTGGAAAGACTGAATATAAAATGAAGCAATAAGGAGATAACTATAAAAATTTATTAAAAGAATTTTTTTTAACCTGGAAGAATTCTTCATTTAGATACTTGGCAAGTATCTTAAAAATTCTTGCTTCACTTTTAAAGAAATCGAAACTGGAAATAGTAGATGAAGCATTATGGGTGTGGTTTGTGTAAGACAGTGTAAAGCTACAGTGAGTAGGTCTGTAACTAAACAGGCCTGTATCAAAATATTGGCAACAGAATAAGCGTTTCTATACTTCAAGTTCAAAGAAAACGTTTGTATTTTTTTTTAAGATTCCTCACTATAACTTACTTTTTTGATTAATGTCCTTGGTTTCAGTTGTATTGAATAAAAAGTGTGTTGATTGTGTTGAAAAGAAGAGTGAAATGAGAACCATGAAAACTGGGACTCCCTCTTTTGGCACAATAAGAAACTCATTTCCTATCTTTTATAAATTTGTGAGTGTGATGTGAGTCAGATGATCACATCTGACTTCTGAAAAGATCTTGAACCAGCTGATACCTTTCTCCTGTCACATAGTAAATTGTATCAATTAGAAGGTGTCAGTTATGGATCCCTAGTTACAGTAGCTATTTCACATGCCAGTGCAAGAAATTTTAAAAAATATGTTTAGGTGTTTATATTTAGTACATAGTTAGATGGTCGGTAAGCATAAATGCTGAAAAATAGTCTACATTTATACCAGTTTTAAGAGTAACTATTCTTAAATTTATTATTATGTTTGCCTTTATGTTCTCTTCTCTTCATTTACAAATCTTTCTTGACTTATGTCCTGATAAACCCATTGTAAGTTGAAGCTATCAGAAGTTGAAAATACATTTAACATACCTAACCTATCATAGTTTAGCCTAGCTTACCTTAAACATGCTCAGAACGCTTACGTTAACCTATGGTTGGGCAAACTCATCTGATACAGAGCCTGTTTTATGATAAAGTGTTGAATATCTCATGTCATTTATTGAATTTCGTTCTGAGAGTGAAAAGCAGGATGATTGGGTACGGAGTGATTGAAAGTGTATTGGTCTCTTCCCCTCCTGATGGCGTGGCTGACTGGCAGCTGTGCTGCCCTCGCCACTGGGCAGCGTGAGGGAGGTTGTGTCACATGTGACCAGCCCAGAAAAAGATCAACATTCAAGACTGGAAGTGTAGTTCCCACTGCATGTGAATCATTTTTGCACCATCATAAAGTTCGATCCTTGGGTCAGGAAGATTCCCTGGAGAAGGAAATGGCAACCCACTCCAGTACTCTTGCCTAGAAAATCCCATGGACGGAAGAGCCAGGTGCAGGCTACTGCCCATGGGGTCGCAAAGAGTCCGACATGACTGAGCGACTTCACTTTCTAAGTTGAAAAATCGTTAAATGGAACAATTGTAAGGCAGGGACCATCTGTACTTTAATCTACCCTCATTTCACACGTAGTCAATTATCAGCTCATTTCTCTTCTTCCTCTAGCATTTGTCTGCCCCACTGCTACTGCCTTAATCCAGACCTTCCTCATTCATAACTGTAACGGTTAGTATCTCCCACCTCATTCATCTTTTTGTAAACTGCTTCCAGTTATATTTCTAAAAATACCAGTAGTATTGTTTTACTCCCTTACTTTAAAGGCTTCACAGTGTCTACTGGATGGAGTTAACTCAGCTTCCTGGGTCGCTGTCTACTCGCCCCCTGCTGTGTGCTGCCGACTCAAGGCATGGCTGGCCTCCTGACCTTACTGCTGTCTCCACTGCTCCTTCTCAGTTGTCACGTGAACTTTCAGTTTACTCTTCAAAGCATGATTCAGATATCCCTTCTGTGTAGTTTTTCTGGATAGCCTCACCAATCTAGTTGTAGTATCTTATTAGCACCTGAAGACCTGTCTTTGTTATAACACGTTTGTTCTCCCTGTTAGTCTCCTTGAGGCATGGATGTTGCCTGTATTTCCGACTCTTCAAATGCTCAGCACTTTGTACATACTGAATAAATCTTTGTCGAATTGGGAAAGAGTTGAATTAAAAACAGTTGTCATCCAACTAGGCATATTTCTTGTTTTAATGTAGTTTCCAAACTCTTGGCTGAAATTGCATTTAATGTAATGACGTATTTGTATTGTTGTTTAGTCACTCAGTCATGTCCAACTTTTTGCGACCTCATGGACTGTATGTAGCCCACAAGGCTCCTCTGTCTGTGGGATTTTCCACGGAAGAATACTGGGGTGAGTTGCCATTTCCTGCTGCAGGGTATCTTCTTGAGTCAGGGATCGAACTCGTATCTCCTGCAAGTCTCCTACATTGCAAGCAGATTCGTTACTGCTGAGCCACTGGGGAAGTATTTGGGCTTGAATTTTTCTTAGGTTTCTTTCAAAATTTCTCTTATAATTCTTCTACTTTCCACTGAAATTTTTTTCATTTGTTATTTACGATAAAGACAGAATTCTCATTCTGTTTCCCCCACCTTCAAAATTTTGCCAGCTATTTGTTTTTTAACATTCCATTTTTCCTCTCTTCTAGTTTGAAAGTTATATACTCTTTTATTAGTTACCACAGAAATTACAGTATGGATCTTTTATATCGTGGATTGATGTTAATCAATACCTCTGCCCTCCTTTTTGTCAGTATAAGGGCCTTAAACCTATAACTGCATTATTCCTCTCCCACTTCACATGCTGCTGTTTTATATTTAATTGTATATGTGTGTATATTTAATTAGTAGACTTTATTTTACAGAAAATTGAGCAGTTAGTACAGAGTTGTCATATACTAATATCCCATCTCTCCAGTTTCCCCATTATTAACATGTTACATTAATGTGGTAGACTTGTTACGGTTGATCACTGAGTATTGATACCTTTATTATTAAGGAAAGTCCTTAGTTTAACATTAGGATTTACTCTTTGTGTTGTATAGTTCTGTGGGTTTTGATAAATGAAAGAGTCATGTGTTAGCCATTTGTATATATATGTTTTTAAGAACACACAGATTTTTATTGAATCTGTTTTATAGTTATGTTCATTTAGCCTGACCTACCTGTTTCCCTACGTTGTGTTTACCACTTTCTTTGTTGTTCGTTCCTGTTCACATCTCTGACCTTCCATCTGGAATACTTTTTCTTTTGCTGAAATACATCCTTTGGGGTTTCTCTAGTGCCGGTCTACCAGTGACTGTCTTCCCATTGTGTCCGCCATCCAGAAAGAGGGTTAGGGTTAGGGTTAGAATGTCTGTCTGGGGCTTTATTCCTGCATGGTGGTGCTTGGCTGGGTTCAGGGTTCTAGGTCGGCCTACTGTGTTCTTTTAGTACATTGTTCACTGTTGTCCACTGCTTTCCTTGATCTCATTTTACTTTTATTATCATTGCCATTCTGTTGCACGTAATCTATCTTTTCTTTGCCTGTTTTCGAGATTTTCTCTTTGTCTTTGATTTTCTGCACTACAATGTAGAGATGAGAGATATGTCTAGATTGGATTATTTACACCTGAATATTTTGGAGGAACCTGAACATACAGATAAAATAAGTAGATTTTAGTTTTTGGAGCAGTTTTAGGCTCACAACAAAATGGAGTGGAAGGTATGGAGACTTCCCAGATACTCCTGCCTCTGCACATTTTGAGAGGTGATGAACCTGCATTGACAACACGTTACCATCCAAAGCCCATAGCATACATTAGGGTTCACTCTTGGTGGTGTATATTCTATGGATTTGGTCAAGTATATAATGATATGTATTTATTATAGTATCATACAAAGTTTTCCTGGCGTAAAATCCTCTGTGCTCCAGCTGTTCATCCCTGCCTCCTCCCCTAGCCCACTACTGATCTTTTTACTCTCCCCATAGTTTTCTCTTTCCTGTCATATGGTTGAAGTAGTTGGAATCATACAATATGTAGCCTTTTCAGATTGGCTTCTTTCACTTAGTGATATTCATTTGAGTTTTCTCTGTGTCTTTCCATGGTGTGTAAGCTCTTTTTTTTTTCTAAAGCCCTGAATAGTATTTCACTGTCTGGCTGCTGTTGTTCAGTCGCTAAGTCGTATCCAACTCTTGACGACCCCGTGGACTGCAGCGTGCCCCTAGTTTAAAGGTTTATTTACTTGTGTGTCTGTGTCAGGTCTTACTTTTGGCATGCGGGATTGATTGTCCTTGTGGATGTGGATCTTTCGTTGCAGTGCACGGACTCAGTAGTTGTGACGCTCAGGCTTAGTTGCTCTGAGGCACATGGGATCTTAGTTCCCTAACCAGGGATCAAAACTGCATGCCTGCATTGCAAGATAGATTCTTAACCACTGGACGACCAGGGAGGTCCCTGTGCCACATCTTATTTGTCCGTTCACCTACTAAAGGATGTCTTGGTTGCTTCCAAGTTTTAGCATTACGGATAAAGCTGCTATAAACATCTGTATGCATATTTCTGTGAGTGGTTGAATTATTTTGATTTATTCTGCTTGGAATTTATTGGATGCCTTAAATCTGTGGGTTGCTGGTTTTCATCAGTTTTAGAATTCTCAGCCATTGTCTTTGCATATATTGCCTCTGCCTTACTCTCTGTCTTCTTGCACTCTATTTAAACATGTTAGACTTTCTTACTTTATTTTCTCTGCCTTTTACCCTGTCTTCTGTATTGCTGGTCTTTTATTTCCCAGGGCTGAATACTGAGTAGGTTCGCTCTGAAATTTCCATCCACTTTTTTATTTCTTCTTATACCTTCCCCTTATTTATTTTCTCTTATTTAAATTTGTCTAATCTGCATGCTTATATCCATTGAATTTTGTTGGGGGTTGGTGTATTTTTAGGTGGCTCTTATCCTTAAAGGATAGCCCTGTGCTACTTGTTTAAAGTCGAAGGTAAAATTTCCCAGAATCATGTCTTTGGGCAGGTCCTGGGCTTTGTGGTTTCCTTTACTGAACTTCACTCTCATTAAAACTGTAGTAAATGAGTTCTTTTTGTTGAGTTGCTAAGTCACGTCCACCTCTTTGCAACCCCGTGGACTGCTGCAGCACACCAGGCTCCTCTGTCCTCCGGTGTTTTCTGGAATTTGCTCCAATTCATGTCCATTGAGTTGCTGATGCTGTCTAACCATCTCATCCTCTGCTGCCCCCTTCTCCTTTTGCCTTCAGTCATTCCTAGCATTAGGGTCTTTTCCAGTGAGTCAGCTCTTAGTATCAGGTGGCCAAAGTATTGCAGCTTCAGCTTCTGTCCTTCCAATGAGTTTTCAGGGTTGATTTCCTTTAGGATTGACTGATTTGATCTCCTTTTAATCCAAGGGACTCTCAAAAGTCTTCCACAGTACCAGTTTGAAAGCATCAGTTCTTTGGTGCTCGGCCTTCTTTATGGTCCAACTCTAACATTTGTACACAACTACTGGAAAAACCATAGCTTTGACTATATGAATCTTTGTCAGCAAAGTGATATTTCTGCTTTTTAATATGCTGTCTAGGTTTGTCATAGCTTTCCTTCCAAGAAGCAAGTGTCTTAATTTCATGGTTGCAATCACCATCTGCAGTGATTTTGGAGCCCAAGAAAATAAAATCTGTCACTGCCTCCACTTTTTCCCTTTCTGTTAATATTTGCCATGAAGTGATGGGACCGGATGCCATAATCTTAGTTTTTTAAATGTTGAATTTCAAGCCAGCTTTTTCACTCTCCTCTGTCACCCTCATCAAGAGGCTTTTTAGTTCCTCTTCACTTTCTGACATCAGAGTGGTTCTAAAAGCTGTGGTAGGTCTTACTGGTCAGCTTCAATTTATTTGGCATCAGTAGTTGGGGCACAGACTTGGATTGCTGTGATGTTGAATGATTTGCCTTAGAAATGAACTGAGATCATTCTTTTGTTTTTGAGGTTGCAGCCAAATATGCTGTATTTCAGACTCTTTTCTTGTCTATGAGGGCTACCCCATTTCATCTAAGGGATTCTTGCCCATTTTTTAGGTATAATGGCCATCTGAATTAAATTTACCCATTCCTGTCCATTTTAGTTCCCTGATTCCTAAGCTGTTGATATTCAATCTTGCTATCTCCTGCTTGACCACATCCAGTTTACCTTGATTCATGGACCTAACATTCCAGGTTCCTATGTAATATTGTTCTATACAGCATTGGACTTTACTTTCACCACCAGACACATCCACAACTGAGCATCATTTCCACTATGTCCCAGCCACTTCATTCTTTCTGGAGCTATTGGTAATTGCCCTCCACTCTTCCCCAGTAGCCTACTGGACACCTTCTGACCTGGAGGGCTCATCTTCCAGTGTCATATCTTTTTGCCTTTTCATACTGTTCATGGAGTTCTCCAGGCAAGAATACTGGAGTGGGTTGATATTTCCTTCTCCAGTGGACCATGTTTTGTCAGAACGCTTCACTATGACCCGTCTGTCTTGGGTGGCCCCACATGACATGGCTCATAGCTTCATTGATTTATGCAAGCCCCTTTGCCATGACAAGGCTGTGATCCTGAAGGGAGTAGTAAATATATACATAAAAAAATTTACTATTCTAACCATTTTTGAGTGTATAGTACATTCACTTTGTTTTGCAACCATCATTATGATCCCTCTCAAGAACTTCTTCATCTAGCAAAAATGGAACTATACGCATTACACAATAACTCCACATTTATATCTCCCCTTAGTCCCTGGCAACAATCTTTCTACTTTCTGTTTACATGAATTTGACTGCTCTAGAAATCTCATATAAGTGGACTCATACAATATTTGTCTTTTTTGTAACTGGCTTAGTTCATTTACCATAATATTCCTCAAGATTCATCTGTGTTGCAGCATCAGAATTTCCTTCCTTTTTAAGGCTGAGTAATATTACACATTCCATATTTTATTCATCCATGTATCTGTCATTAGTCACTTTGGTTACTTCTACCTTTTGGCTACTGTGAATAATGCTGCTGTGAACATGGGTGTACAAATACTGTCTGAGTTCCTACTTCCAGTTATTTGAAGTGTATGTATAGAAGAGGAATGCTTGGATCTTAATTAAACTCTTTGTTGAAGGTTGACCTCCTCTCATCCTATATTGTTGACAAAGTACAGTCAGAAAATTGTGATTGTTTTTCTTTTAGTCTACCCTTAGCAAAAGCCTTAGAAGTCTTAAAAATTTTGTTAGCTTCTACAGAGGGACTGGTAATAATACTCAAATTGCAGTTATTTTTTTGCAGATAGTATTATTGGCCCAGGAAGTTGAAGAACTAAGTAACTTGATGAGTTACATAGGATAGCTTTTTATTTTAACCAAACCATAGTTTAATTTTAAAATGATAACAGCAAGCGGCTGTTCAGATTTGCTGTACTCAAATTTTTTAAAAATAGATAACTTTATTTAAATATTTATTTATAAGCCTGCACCAGATCTTAGTTGCGGCATGCGAACTTTTAGATGTGGCATGTGGGATCTAGTTCCCTGACCAGGGATCGAAGCCAGGCCTTCTGCGTTGGGAGCACAGAGTCTTAGCCACTGACCTACCTGCTGTATTAGAATTTAACAGCATGTGCATACTCAGTCACGTCTGACTTTGCGACACCGTGGACATAGCCCATCAGACTCCTCTGTCCATGGGATTATCCTAGCAAAAATACTGGAGTCAGTTGCCATTTCTTCTTCCAGGGACTCTTCCCAACCCAAGGATCGAACCTATGTCTTGTGCGGCTACTGCACTGGCAGATGGACTCTTTACCACTGAGCCCCTTGTGAAGCCCATTTTAACCAGTTTTGTCTGATGAAGACTGTTAATGTTGCTTATATAAAGATAACAAGGTGATGGTATCTGTTCTAATAGTTGTGACCTGTGTGACTGATAACTTTGCTTTTATAAAGAGTAAATAAATATGTGACTTTCATGGAGAAGGAAATGGAACCCACTCCATTATTACTGCCTGAAAAATCCTACGGACAGAGGAGTCTGGCAGGCTACAGTCCATGGGGTCACAAAGAGACAAACATGACTTTGAGAGATATTGCAAGGTAGCAAATGAAGGGGCTTCTCTTGTACCCAGTTTGTATTGTGTTCAATTGATGACAAAGCTTCTCGGAGCACACAGAAGGCCCGCTATCATTTGCTCTTCAGCAAGCTTTCTCAGCATACCAATGGACACCAACTGCAGCCTAGGGCACCCAGTAAACTTCTCTGCCACCAGCAGCCAAGCCATAGTCTCTCCAATATGTCTGAATCTCAGCCTTTGGGAAGGGAGTACCCCAGATGTGGTTTCAGTCTCCTGACTAGACCCAGGCTGATACATAGTATCAACTATTTCCCTTCATGCGGCCTTTCTCAAGAAGATTCTAGAAGATACAGTCCATAAACACCAGACAGAAAATCATAAAAGAGAAAGGCAGCGTATTAAGGACGCAGATGATCCAACAAAGGAGAAAAGTCAAGAAAATCTTCAGGACGAGGCCTGGGAGCCAGCAGCCCAGAGTGTTGTAGAGGGACAGAACACTGACAGGCTTCATGTCTCCCGGGAGGGGGAAGTGGAGCCTGATACCTCCCCTGATGTATCTGAAGTAAGCAGTAATTTCAGGAAATGGTTCCCTTTTTGGTTTAATGGTCAAAACAATGCAAATATTACTGTGACGTATAATGTTCATTTATAAGAAATTTTTACTCATTTTAAATTTAAATTAATTAAAAATAAGATATATAAGTAAATTAAGTAAAATTTATGTAAATTGTTAAAAAAAGTAAACATGTGACTTTCATCACATAGACTGTTGCCAGAGTTGAGTGTTGATTTAATTCCTGTTTTGTCTGTCTCCAGAGGGATACTAAGGATTAATTGTGAAATTAAAATATAATCTGAAAGCCCCACTAATCTCAGGGGATGATGCCTCTAGTTCAGGATGTTTTGTTATATTAATTAACTTTAGCAGGCAGATTTAATGTCCAAATTTGGCAGAAACCACTAGCATTAAACCAAAACTCACTTGTCCAGGTTCCATTATCAAACAAGGCACAAAGTATTCCATCAACTTCTTCTGAAAAGCTGCTTGATCTGCTGTGTGATAATCTGGATGAGGTGAAGGGAAAGGGACATAATAGCTATATTGAAATTTTAGTGCCCCATTTTTCAGCAGTTGAGTTCTGCTAACTCTTTATTTATTTACTGTTTGTTTGTTTTGAGTTCAGCTGACTCTTAGTAAGTCTGTACTGTGCGTAGATGTTACAGAGAATTAAAAAAAAAAAATCAACCAGATGTACTGCATACACTTGGGACACTTATATAATAAGGCAGGAATGGACCCATGTGTCTCTGGCACACAGCTGATGGTGGATACAGAGGCGTGGAGGTGTTACGAGCCTAAAAGAAATAGAGACGCGAAGGTGTTATGAGCCTAAAGAAGGGGCACAAGTACGTCTGTGTATTCACTCCCGCCATTAAAAACAGTATGGGGATATGAAGGCATTAGGAGCCTGAAAGAAGAGAGCTTAGTAAATAACTTGCTCAGGGCTCAGATTGTGTGTGGAGGGATGAAAGTTTTTGTTTTGTAGTAAGATCACTGTAGCTAAACACTTCAGAAAAATTCTGATAAAATATTATGAATAAGTTGCAGAGTGATAGAATAGCTTGGTTTTAAGCTTAGCAAAACTGCTTAGGATCTAAGGCAGAGTTGGTATTTAAGAGTTAATTTTGATTAGGTGATATATTTACATAGTGCAATATTCAAAAGATTTTAAAGATACACAGTGAAACATCTCTGCTACCCTTTTCCTTTTTTTTCTGGTCACACCCTACAGCATGGGTGATCTTAGTTCCCCAACCAGGGATGGAACCTGTGCCCCCTGCAGTGGAAGCATGGAGTCTTAACCACTGGACCACCAGGGAAGTCCCTGCTGTGCTTTTCCTTTATCCATTTGGTTTTCTTCCCTGGAGACAACTGTTAGCAGTTTATTGTATTTTATTTATGTGTGTGTATATATCATACATGATGATATAGTATCCATGTGTGTGCATGTGCAAATATGTATGTATATTCACCGCCTCTTTTTAAAAAAAAAATACAAAGAGTACGTTATATATATTATCATGTATTTTCCTTTTTGTGTTTGAAATATTTTAGAAACTGTTTTAGTATGTATAGAACTTCCTTCTCTTTTTTCAAGGCTGTTTAATACTCCATTATACAGCTGAACCATAATTTAACCCTTTTCTTGTCTGTGGACACTTAGATGAAAAAGTGTTTTACTGACATAAGCAATGCTTCAGTGAATAGCCCTGTACAGAATGTCATTTCACATATGTTTACTTGATAAGCCTCTGGAAGTAGAATTATTGGGTCAAAGGATGTGAACATGAGTAATGTTTGTAGTTATAGCCACAGTCCTCTCCATAGAGAATAGGAATATAACTATATTCCTCCATCAATGAATGAAAACATTTGTTCCCCGTAGTTAAGTATGTTAAGGGAGTTATTTAAAGGAGTACGTGGACAGATGCTAGGGTTCTTCAACCTTGTAAAATAATAGGTAAAATTTTGTTTATATGTGTTTATGGCTGTGTCTTTTCCCCAGAAGACAGGTCCACATTTTTTGCTGCATTCTTAAAAAGTTCAGTGATTCAGAATAGAGTTAAAAAGCATTATATGGCAGTTAGTTGTTTCAAATTAGAACATGTTGCTTTGTATGGTATTTCTCTTTTATGGAAATATTTGAGCAGAAGCATGTAAGTAATCATTAGAGATGTTGTATGGAAAGTTACTTTGCAGGAGAATGGTCTAAATTCAATTCCCAATCTTTTATTATTATTCGTTTCACTCCCTGGGAGGCCATGTTTTAAAAAGCCTCTTTTCTATTAAACTGAATTTATTAAGCAATACCTTATTTCTCCAGTTTTGTTAATTAGAGCTTTAGAACAGTATGAGGTCAGTTTTACTACATAGAATTAATCTTTTCATCTATACTGAGTTGATGAAATTTTAACTAAAGTCCAGTCAATTTGACATTTTAAATAGGCTGTATAGGTGAACAATAGTTCAAGACCCCCATTATTATCTTTGGGAGTTAACTAAGAAACAGATCTCTACTCTATATCAGATAGCTTCCAAGGGTCTTTTGAGTTCTGTGTGTCAACAGTACATAGTCAGAGATTTTGTTGAGGGCCAATATTAAGTTCTGCCACAAGTTTTGTTACAAGTAAATACTCACCATAACAGATTCCTTAGAGCTTTCATATTATGGGATAATGGAGTTAATTTGCAATTATATTATACATATTATTGAAAGTCACAATTCTGTATGTCCTGGAGAAAAAAACAGGAGGTCTCCATATGGATTAGAAAGTTAAAAGGTTTAACGTAGAGATAGTTGGTGATGTTATGTAAAATCCTTTTTTTTTTTTTTTTGATACTATATTGTTATTTGGTGGCTTGTTTTGAAAGAGGATTTTTCTAGGGATTATTTAAAATATTTCATCTAGGGGAAAATATGGTGAACCTATATATCATGCTAGACACTGGAGCAAGAGTTAAAAGGTCTTGCCTGTTGGTAGCACTCAATTAGAAAACTTTTTTTTTTAATTGTTACATGTTCTGGAATAAAACCCGAGGGGCCATTTGTTGTATGGAATTATTTGTTGTAGATACCTTATTTTATCTTGTTCTTCAAAGTTTTCTTTATTTCTGAAATAGAAATTTAGAACAAAACTTCTATTATGGGCGGTCCTTACAGAACTTTTTATAGTGATATTTGCTATAAATGGGAATTTGCTTTTACTAACAAATCTTTGACAGTGAATTTTTTTTTTCTATTGGAATATGGTTGATTTTCAATGTTGTGTTAGTTTCAGAAGTATAGCAAAGTGAATCAGTTATATTAATACATATACATATTCCTCTGTGTTTTAGATTCTTTTTCCATAGTCTATTTGGAAGTTGACTATGGTAAGTTAAATATGTATACCACTAAGAAAATAACAAAACAGATAATAGCTAATGATAAAATAAATTAAATACTTGAAACAAATATGTTTCACAGTTCTAAAGAAAGATGGGGAAGAGGAAAAGACACAAAAGCTAGGGAAAAAGTAACATAGTACATTTTAACTCAAATATACAATAAGTAAATGTATTATAAATGGTCTAGCACTTCAATTAAGAGTGCCAGGTTAGATCACTGTGATCTAACCAGTTGGATACCTACCTTATTTGTAACCTGTATCTTTATATTTAAAAGGATGGAAAAAGATACTGTATAAACAGTAAATATAAAAATATTGGAGTGCCTGTATTGTATTAGACAAAGGAGACTTCAGAACAAGGAAAATATTACAAGGGGTGAAGGGCATTTCATAATGAAAAAAGGATCAATTCATTGAGAAAACTCAGCAGTTGTAAATGTTACACATCCAATAACAGAGTGAAGCAAGAACTGACAGTTGAAAGGAGCAATGGGCAAATCCACAGTTTTAGTTGGAAATTGCAATATTCTCGATAATTGATAGAACATGCAGGCAAGAAAAAATCAAGAAGGATATAGAAGGTTTAGACAACACTGTGAGTGAACTGTACCTAATTGACATTTACAGAACACTGTAGCCACATACTTTTCAAGTGCACATGGAAGATTTACCAAAACAGACTGTGTCCTGGGATGTAAAACATATTTCAACACATTTAAAAGGATTCAAATTATATAGAGAGTACTCTGACTACAGTGAAATTAAAAAGATACCTGGAAAATCTCTCAGGTATTTGGAAGTTAAGTAACATACTTTGAAATAAACTTTAAAGAAGAATTCACAAGGGAAACTAGAAAATCTTTGACCTGATTGAAAATTAAACCCATTCTATCAAAACTTGTGGTATGCAGCTAAAGCAGGGCATTAGGAGGAAACGTAACTGCTAAAGAAACGTCTAAAATCAATGACCCAAGCTTCCTCCTTAAGAAGTTAGAAAAAGAACAAACTAAATAGGAGAGAAATAAAGAGTTGAAATAAATGAAATAGAAAGCAACTCTGAATAATCCTATATTCATTAAATAAAAAATGGGTTTGTAACTAAAAACATTTCCACAAAGAGAAGTCCAGGCCCATGTGACTTTTCACCAGGCCCTTGGTGAATTCTATCAAACATTTAAGGCAGAAATTATAACAGTATTTTCACAAATTTTAGAAAACACCCCACCAGCGTTACCTTGCTACCAAACGAGGTAAAAATGTTATGAAAAAAGAAAACTATAGCTCAGTATCCTTTATGAATATATATGTAAAACTCATTAACAAAATATTAGTAAATTGAATCTAGCTCTTCATATGTTTTATCCTGTATGATACGTTATGACCAGTTGGGCTTAACCCCAGTTGCAAGGTAGGTTGAACATTAAAAGTCAGTGCTGGCTACCATATTAATGAAATAAAGGCAAAAAGCTAAATAATCTTGTAATAGGTGCATAAAAAGCACTTGAAAAAAGTTTAGCACTAATTTGTGATAAAAGCTCTCAGCTGGCTATGAATAGAAGGGAACTTTGTCAATCTGATAAAAGGTGTCTATTAAAAACCTACATTGAATCTCACACTTAAATGGTGGAAGATTGAGTGCTTTCAACCCAATGTCCAGAACAAGTCAATTCACAACTTCTTTACAGCATGTTCTGAAGATCTTAGCCAGGTGCAGTAAGGCAAATAAAAGGAATAAGCTTATAGATTGGAAAGGAAAAGTAAAATTATGTTTATTTTTAGATGTTTTACAGATGACATGATTGTGCATGTAGAATGTTCTGAGTAACTGATTTTTTTAAAAAATGGCTAGAGTTTAAGTTTAGCTAGACTACAAGTTGAATTTATGCAACACATCAATTGTGTTTCTTTACACTTGCAACGTATAATTGGCAATTGAAATTTGAAAAGCAATACAATTTGCCATAGCATCAAATAGTATACAGAAATGTTCCCTAAGAACAGAAGAGTGAGAATATTTCTTAGAGATCCTTGTAATAGAAGTTGTTTTGTATTGCCATTTCATTAAGGTACAAAGGACTAAACATTGTTTGTTTATAAGCACATCTTCATTAAATACCTTTTATGTGGAGAAGGAAATGGCTGCTCACTCCAGTATTCTTGCCTGGGAAACCCCATGGACAAAGGAGCTTGGTGGACTATAGTTCATGTGGTTTCAAAGAGTTGGATATGACTTAGCAACTAAATAGCAGCAACAAATTGCATTTTACAGTTATTTTTTCACACCTAGTGTTTTTTAAAACTCGTTTTATTATTAAAATAAAAAACTTTGTATAAAAGCATAACAGAATAAATAAGTAAATACTCATTATGTATAGTAAAGAACAGGGCAGCCTGGTGTGCTACAGTCCATGGGGTTGCAAAGAGTTGGATTTGATTTAGTGACTGAATGACAACAACAAATTTAATAGATACTGTGCTACGGACAGTGTGTGTGTGTGTGTGTGTGTGTGTGTGTGTGTGTGTGCGTGCGTGTGTGTGTGTGCGCGCACTAGGGACAGTGTGTGTGTGTTTGTGCGCATGCGCTAGGGACTGTGTGTGTGTGTGTGTGTGTGTGTGTGTGTGTGTGTGTGTTCATTAGCTCAGTTGTGTCTGACTCTGAGGCCTGTGAACTGTAGCCTGCCAGGCTCCTCTGTCTATGGACTTTTCCAGGCAAGAATACTGGAGTGGGCTGCCATTTCCTACCCCAGGGGATCTTCAGACCCAGGGATCGAACCACACATCTTGCGTCTCCTGCATTGGCAAACAGGTTCTTTACCACTAGCGCCACCTAGGAAGTCCAGGGACATAGTACAGTAGTGAATAAAAGATTATCTCTTCACTCATGGAGATTATAATTAGTGGAGACTGAAAGCAGAAATAGATTTAAGGTGCTGAGTTACTAGCATTGGGTTCAGTTCAGTTCAGTTCAGTCGCTCAGTCGTGTCCGACTCTTTGCGACCCCATGAATCGCAGCACGCCAGGCCTCCCTGTCCATCACCATCTCCCGGAGTTTACCCAAATTCATGTCCATCGAGTCGGTGATGCCATCCAGCTATCTCATCCTCTGTCATCCCCTTCTGCTCCTGCCCCCAATCCCTCCCAGCATCAGAGTCTTTTCCAATGACTCAACTCTTCGCATGAGGTGGCCAAAGTATTGGAGCTTCAGCTTCAGCATCAGTCCTTCCAATGAACACCCAGGACTGATCTCCTTTAGAATGAACTGGTTGAATCTCCTTGCAGTCCAAGGGACTCTCAAGAGTCTTCTCCAGCACCACAGTCCAAAAGCATCAATTCTTCGGCGCTCAGCTTTCTTCACAGTCCAACTCTCACATATCCATACATGACCACAGGAAAAACCATAGCCTTGACTAGACGGACCATTGTTGGCAAAATAATGTCTCTGCTTTTTAATATGCTATTTAGCTTGGTCGTAACTTTTCTTTTTTATTTAGATAATGTTCAAAACCTTTTGCCTTTTAGTTAGAACTTCAGTATTGTGACTTGATGAATAATTGGGACTCTATGGGGGCAAACTATTTTGTTGTAATAGGGCAGTTAAAACTTGTTGGTTTGGTTGGTTAAAGTTCAATATTAAGGATGGTCCATTTGTATCTTCCCATACTCCCATTGAGCACCAACTTTATTTCAGGCACTATTTTACCCACCTTTCTGATACGTACTATTATTTTATTTAATCCTTACAATATCTCTAAGATGGGTGGTTTTTCCTTTTGTATCACAGATGAGAAGACCAGAGCTCATAGAGCTTAAGTGATTTGCCTAGTTCCGTACAGGGATTCAGTGATTCAGTCCCATACCAGTCTGATTTTAAACTGTTGGTATCAGCTTTTCTCAGTCATTTTCCTATTGGTCATGCCACTGGGCCATCCCATTCTTTCCCATTCAGGAAATGCAAGTAAGTGAGATTTATTTTTATAGTGCTAAGTCTGAGTCTGTTCTATGTTTTACTTCAAAAGTAAATCAGAAGAAAAAACAAACTGTTAAGTGATATAGTTTTTGGTACTCTTCACAGATATCAAGATAACAGTTTTATATTGGGTTTAATATACTTTAATGGAAGGTACAGTCCATTTAAATTTTGATGTTTAATTCTGAACCATGGGCTGTGTGCCTTGGAAAATAATGTGTTTTAGGGATGTAAGTGGAGAAGGCAATGGCACCCCACTCCAATGCTCTTGCCTGGAAAATCCCATGGACGGAAGAGCCTGGTAGGCTGAAGTCCATGGGGTCGCTAGGAGTTGGACACGACTGAGCGACTTCACTTTCACTTTTCACCTTCATGCATTGGAGAAGGAAATGGCAACCCACTGCAGTGTTCTTGCCTGGAGAATCCCAGGGACGGGGGAGCCTGGTGGGCTGCTGTCTCTGGGGTCGCACAGAGTCGGACACGACTGAAGCGACTTAGCAGCAGGGATGTAAGAGTAACCTAGCTAAATCTTTTACATGGGTTTCCCCAGAGGTTAGTATTGTGATTTTTGGAATTGAAAGGTGAACAGATGAGATTGCCAGGCCTCGGTGGGAAACCTCCCAACTGTCTTTCCCCAATCAGACATGTGGAAATTTGAAGCAGCTAAAATCCGTCTGTGTGGGAGGTAGGGCGGTTGATTATATAAACTTAAAATTACTCTCTTAAATTCTAGCCCTTGATGGGACATAAAGGG
Source organism: Capricornis sumatraensis (assembly GCF_032405125.1). Lineage (NCBI taxonomy): Eukaryota > Metazoa > Chordata > Mammalia > Artiodactyla > Bovidae > Capricornis > Capricornis sumatraensis. The sequence goes on from NC_091076.1 coordinate 96,918,887, forward strand.
CATTAGTGATGTCTGCCTGGCCTTTTTTTTTTTTGGCCATGCCGTGCAGGATTTTAGTTCCTTGGCCAGGGATTGAACCTGTGCCCCCTGCAGTGGAAGCTCAGAGTCCTAACCACTAGACTACCAGGGAGTTCCCTGCCTGGCTTCTAAAAATGAGTAAACTGAAGATGAGGGAATTCCCTGGTGGTCCAGTGGTTAGGACTCCAAGCTTCCACTGCAGGGGTACAGGTTCAATCCCTGGTTGGGGAGCTAAAATCCCACAAGCCATGTGTAGAATAAACTGAAGGTCAGATAGAGCACTGACTTGCTAATGATTGAGCCACATCAGTAAATGACAGAACTGGAATTTAGACTTCTGCCTCCTATCTTTATACCAATATTCTGGGCTCTGCAGTAAGAGTTTTGTTATGCTGTTTCCTCTCGGCAAGGATTTGTTTCTTACCAATTAATTAATGATCTCTTCAAAACAGTAAAAGTCAGGAACGTTATATTTATTGCTCATCAAACTTTCTTTAGAGTTATGTACCTCTTGGACATTTTAATTCCGGATTATGCTGATATTTTTGTTCTTACGATGATTTCTTCTGTGTTATCTCTACTGTATATGTGCCCCATGATTTTGTTCAGCGTTTCCTTTTTCTGTATAATATCTGTAAGTATTGAATTTGTAGTTTTTAGTCAAAAAAGGAGAGTTTTTTTTTTTAAACATAAGGATTAAGGGTAAAAGCTAAATTGTAAGTTTTATAATAAGCTATATAGTCCATATACTGTTGCTTCTATGTGTATGGAGATTATACTTCTTTCCCTTAGGATTAGTTTTTTTTAAAGAATTAATTTTCAGAACACATGCATACTTTTATAATAGGACTATAATTGTTAGGAGAAGCTTGGGTATAGATCCACCTAGACTTTAAAAATACTATACTTACCCACCTGCATGCATATTTACCTGTAGAAAGCATACCGTATTGACTTTGATGACTTTTACAAAAGTTGAATCATACTATCATTATTGTTCTGAACTTATTTTTCATACAGCAGATAATTTTGAGATCCCCCATAAAGATGTTGTTATATATAGACCTAGTTTAGATCACTATTTAAATAATCATCCTATAAACACATGTGTAGACTGGTCTTTTGTCACTTACCTAAAGAAATATATGAGATAAGAGATTTGGAACTTAGAGGAAGAAAGCGGTGCCCTGGTGCTTTCCATAGGTGGTCAGGCAGCTCTGGAGGGCAGGATTATGTGTGCTGCCCTTCTGTCTCCAGTAACGGTGTGTGCAACAGCAGCGCAGGCCCGTGTCTGCAAGTACTTCCTGTATTGAGCAAGAGGACGCTGGATTCTTTTCAGCAGCTTTATTGAGATATAATTCTCACAACAGACAATTTACTCAATTAAAATATGCAATTCAGTGACTCCAGGTGTATTTATAGAAATGTAAAACCATTACCACTATCAATTTTTGAACATTTTCATTACCTCAAAAAACAAAACCAAAAAACCCTTACCCCTTAGCTTTCACCCTCAAAATTCACCCCCTTCTCTTGGTGCTTATTGTTTAGTTGCTAAGTCGGTCTGACTCTTTGCAACCCCATGGACTGTAGCCCGCCAGGCTCCTCTGTCCATGGGATTTCTCAGACAAGAATACTGGAGTGGGTTGCCATTTCCTTCTCCAGGGGATCTTCCCTACCCAGAGTTCGAACCCACGTCTCCTGCATTGCAGGTGGGTTCTTTATCACTGAGCCACCCGGGAAGCCCCCTTTCAGTGCCAGGCAACCATTAATCCACTTTTTGTCTCGATTATATTTCCCCAGTTCTGAACATTTAGTATAAATGGAATCATACAGTACGTGGTCCTTTGTGATTGGCATCTTTCACTTGGCCTGATGTTTATAAGGTTCATTCCTGTATCTGAACTTCATTTCTTTTTATTGCCAAATAATATTCCATGCTATGGATCTGCTGCATTTTGTCTGTTCATTCTTTCAGTTGATGGACGTTTGGGTTATTTCCGTTTTTTGGCTATTATGAATGGTGTGCCATGAACACCCATGTACATGTTTTTGTGTGTGCATATGTTTTCATTTCTCTTGGGTATATTCCTTGGAGTGAAATTACTGTATCTTATGGTTAAGAGATAGTCCATTAAGGGATTAATATAAGACTTAAGAATCTATTTTTTTTAAGTCATTAGCTGAACCATTAGAGGAACTGCCAGACTGTTTTCCAAAGTGGCTGTGCCTTTTTCTCTCTCCACCTGCAGTGTGTGAGGGTTAAACTTTCTCCATATCCTTGTCTGTCTGGTTGGTTATATGTACCAGACTTCCATAGGAAGGTTGTCCAGGAGAAAAGATAGTTAAAGAATTTTTTATTGTTTTTATGGTTGGATTTGCTTGTCTGAAAATGGATGTTAATAAATTACATGGTTAAGATTTTGCCATTTATTTAGGACTGAAATGCTCCAAATCATTAATATTAGTTAAGGATTTTCCTGACAGTGTACTGTAATATTTTATTTGCTTGTCAAAACACAGTTATTCATTTAAAATCACCCCACTGATTTGTCTGTGCTGTGGTGTGAAAAAGTGGTTCTACTAATAACTAAGAAAGGTGCGGTTTTAAGTCTTTATTAGGTCTACTGTTTAATGGAGTATCCTTTAATTACCTCAGATAGTTTGACCCTGTAGTCAGCTGTGCTCTTTTATACTTAAACTTTTGTCTGCTGTTCTCAATCCCTTTTAAGATGCCAATTTAGTTCAAGGAGGAAATGAAGACTTTAGAAACTCAACAAATGTTGACATTTAAACCTTTACAAGAGTGAAAGATTAACCTTCGGCCCCTATTTCTACAAGGTTCATATAGGCTTCATGCATCTGCTAAAGACTGGTTGTCAGCATTTGTATTTTAACCTCAGTTTTCATAAGTTTACAGCTTATCCACAAGGCTTTCTTTAGGCTTGAAACGGAAGTATTTTTAACCCCCCACCCCACCCCCGCCAAAAGTTTATTTAGGTATATTAGAAGTGTGTTTTACTCTGTTTTTTGGGGAGCCTTGCTTCTTATGAACAAAAAACGTGACTCTTGTTTATTTTTTAAACTGTCCATTTGATGTTTTGCTTAAAAAAATTAGCGGGATACAGGATAATCAAAGGTAGTCAAAGGGTCGCAAGAGTCAGACACAACTTAGTGATTGAACAACAGGATAATCAGCTTAAATGTTAGCATAGAAAATAAGGCTTTCACTGAGGAATGTTAACTTATTATCATACATTGTTTTAAAAATTCTTTTTTTCCCTTTGGTGGTGGTTGGTGGTTTAGTTGCTAAGTCGTGTCTGACTCTTTGTGACCCCTTGGACTGTAGCCCACAAGGCTCCTCTGTCCATGGGATTTTCCAGGCAAGAATACTGGAGTGGATTGCCATTTCCTTTTCCAGGGGATCTTCCCAACCCAGGAATCGAACCCAGGTCTCCTGCATTGCAGGCAGATTCTTTATCGACTGCTGCTGCTGCTAAGTCACTTCAGTCGTGTCCAACTCTGTGCGACCCCAGAGACAGCAGCCCACCAGGCTCCCCCGTCCCTGGGATCCTCCAGGCAAGGACACTGCAGTGGGTTGCCATTTCCTTCTCCAATGCATGAAAGTGAAAAGTGAAAGTAAAGTCGCTCAGTCGTATCCGACCCTCAGCGACCCCATGGACTGCAGCCTTCCAGGCTCCTCCATTCATAGGATTTTCCAGGCAAGAGTACTGGAGTGGGGTGCCATTGCCTTACCGACTGAGCTATGTTCAAAAAAACAAACTGTTGTGTCAAAGACTGACTTTCAGTAGATTGAAGATTCAGTTCAGTTCAGTTCAGTCGCTCAGTCGTGTCTGACACTTTGCTACCCTGTGAATCGCAGCACGCCAGGCCTCCCTGTACTTCATCAACTCCCGGAGTTCACTCAAACTCATGTCCATTGAGTCGGTGATGCCATCCAGCCATCTTGTCCTCTGTCATCCCCTTCTCCTCCTGCCCCCAATCCCTCCCAGCATCAGAGTCTTTTCCAATGAGTCTCAACTCTTAGTATGAAGTGGCCAGAGTATTGGAGTTTCAGCTTCAGCATCAGTCCTTCCAATGAACACCCAGGACTGATCTCCTTTAGAATGAACTGGTTGGATCTCCTTGCAGTCCAAGGGACTCTCAAGAGTCTTCTCCAACACCACGGTCCAAAAGCATCAGTTCTTCGGTGCTCAGCTTTCTTCACAGTCCAACTCTCACATATCCATGTGTGACCACTGGAAAAACCATAGCTTTGACTAGACGGACCATTGTTGGCAAAGTAATGTCTCTGCTTTTCAATATGCTATCTAGGTTGGTCATAACTTTCCTTCCAAGGAGTAAGCATCTTTTAATTTCATGGCTGCAACCACCATCTGCAGTGATTTTGGAGCCCAAAATCACGGACACTGACAATGAAGTCTGACACTGTTTCCACTGTTTCCCCATCTGTTTCCCATGAAATGATGGGACCAGATGCCATGATCTTAGTTTTCTGAATGTTGAAGATGAGGAACTAATAAATCCAGAGTTGGAAAATTAGAAAACAAACGGAGAAATGGAGGAAGTAAATGGGATATGACAAAAGAGAGTGAGGACTTACACAGAAAGAGAAAACTGGAAGTGGATGCTGTTAGTTTTATGGTGTCGTTCAGTCGCTAAATCCCATCCAACTCTTTGTGACCCCATGGACTGCAGCATGTCAGCCTTCCCTGTCCTTTCGCTATCTCCCAGAGTTTGCTCAAACTCGTGTCCATTGAGTCACTGATGCCATCCAACCCTCTCGTCCTCTGTCCCCCTCCTCTCCTGCCCTCAATCTTTTCCAGCATCAGGATCTTTACCAATGAATTGGCTCTTCACATTAGGTGGCCAAAGTATTGGAGCTGCAACCTCAGTGTTAGCCCTTCCAGTGAGTATTCAGGGTTGATTTTCTTTACGATTGACTGGTTTGATCTTGTTGTCCAAGGGACTTTCAAGAGTCTTCTCCAGCACCACATTGCAAAAGCTTCAGTTCTTTGGTGCTCAGCCTTCTTTATGCTCCAACACTCACATCTGTACATGACTACTGGAAAAACCATAGCTTTGACTATACAGACCCTTGTTGTCAAAGTTATATCTCTGCTTTTTAATATGATATCTAGGTTTGTCATAGCTTTCCTTCTAAGGAGCAAGCACTTTTAATTTCATGGCTGCAGTCACTGTCCACAGTGATTCTGAAGCCTAAGAAAATAAAGTCTGTCACTGTTTCCATTTTTTTCTCCATCTGTTTGCCATGAAACGATGGGACCAAATACCATGATCTTCATTTATTTGAATGTTGAGTTTTAAGCCAGCTCTTTCACTCTCCTCTTTCACCCCCATCAAGAAGCTGTTTATAAAGTTCCTCTTCCCTTTGTACCATTAGAGTGATATGATCTACATATCTGAGGTTGGTTTTTTTTTTCTTCTGGCAATCCTGATTCCACCTTATGGAATTTCTCATGATGTACTCTGTGTATAAGTTAAATAAACAGGGTGACAGTGTACAAACTGACATACTCCTTTTCCAATTTTGAACCAGTCCGTTACTCCATGTCTGGTTCTGTCGCTTCTTGACCTGCATAGAGGTTTTTAAGAAGACAGATAAGGTGGTCTGGTATTCTCATCTGTTGAAGAATTTTCCAGTTTGTTGTTGTGATCCACCCAGTCAAAGTCTTTTGTGTAGTCAGTAAAGTAGAAGTAGATGCTTTTCTGGAATTTCTTTGCTTTCTCTGTGACCCAACAAATGTGGGCAATTTGATCTCTGGTTCCTCTGGCTTTTCTAAATCCAGCTTGTACATCTGGAAATTCTCGGTTTATATACTGTTGAAGCCTAGCTTGAAGGATTTTGAGCATTACCATAGTAGCATGTGAAATGAGCATAATTGTACAGTAGTTTGGACATTCTTTGGCATTGCATTTCTTTGAAATTGAAATGAAGACTGACCTTTTCCTTTCCTGTGGCCACTGCTGGCATAATGAGTGCAGCGTTTTAATAGCATCATCTTTTAGGATTTGAAATAGTTCAGTTGGAATACCATCACCTCCACTAGCTTTGTTCGTAGCAATGCTTCGTAAGGCCCACTTGACTTTACACTCCAGGATGCTGGCTCTAGGTGAGTGACTGCACCATTGTGGTTATCTGCTCAGTCGTGTCCAACTCTTTGCAACCCCATGGACTATACAGTCCATGGAATTTTCCTGGCCAGAGTACTGGGGTGGGTATTTGATTTACTTCTCCAGGGGATCTTCCCAACTTAGGGATGGAACCCAGGTCTTCCACATTGCACACAGATTCTTTACCAGCTGAGCTGTAAGGGGAGCCCATATCCAGGTCATTGAGACCTTTTTTGTATAATTGTTGTGGGTGTTCTTGCCATCTCTTCTACTTCTGTTAGGTCCTTGCCATTTCCATTCTTTATTGTGCGTGTCTTTGCATGAAGTGTTCCCTTGGTATCTCCAGTTTTCTTGAAGAGATCTCTAGTCTTTCCCATTCCATTGTTTTCTTATTTCTTTGCATTGTTCACTTAAGAAAGCTTTTTTATCTCTCCTTGCTGTACTCTGGAATTCTGCATTCAGGTTGGTATTATCTTTTCCTTTCTCCTTTACCTTTCGCTTCTCTTCTCAGCTGTTGGTAAGGACTCCACAACCATTTTTTCCTTCTTGCATTTCTTTTCCTTGGAGATGGTTTTGCTCACTGACTCCTGTATGGTGCTATGAATCTCCATCCATAGTTCTTCAGGTGCTCTATCAGGTCTAATCCCTTGAATCTATTTGTCACCTCCACTATGTAATCATAAGGAATTTGATTTAGGTCATATGTGAATGGCCTCGTGGTTTTCTCTCCTTTCTTCAGTTTAAGCCTAAATTTTGCAATAAGGAGCATATGATTTGAGTCACAGTCAGCTCCACGTCTTGTGTTTGCTGACTATATAGAGCTTCTCCATCTACAGCTGCAAAGAATATAATCAATCTGATTTTGGTATTGACCATCTGGTGATGTCCATGTGTAGTTGTCTTTCTGTTGTTGAAAGAGGCTGTTTGCTATCACTAGTGTGTTCTTTTGGCAAAACTTTTTTAGCCTTTGCCCTGCTTACTTTTGTACTCCAAAGCCAAACTTGCCTGTTACTCCAGGTATCTCTTCACTTCCTATTTTTGCATTCCAGTCCCCTATGAGGAGAAGGGCATCTTTTTGTTTTGGTGTTAATTCTATAAGGTCTTGTAAGTCTTCATAGACCCATTTAACTTCTGCTTCTTCAGCTTTAGTGATTGGGTCATAGACTTGAATTTCTGTGAAATTGAATGATTTGCCTTGGAAATGAATGGAGATCATTTTGTTGTTTTTGAGATTGCACCGAAGTACTGCATTTTGGACTCTCTTGTTGCTTATGAAGTTACAAGTTCATTTCAGTCAGTTCAGTCACTCAGTCGTGTCCGACTCTTTGCGAACCCATGAATTGCAGCACACCAGGCCTCCTTGTCCATCACAAACTCCCGGAGTTCACTCAAACTCATGTCCATAAAGTCAGTGATGCCATCCAGCCATCTCATCCTCTGTCATCCCCTTCTGCTCCTGCCCCCAATCCCTCCCAGCATCAGTCTTTTCCAATGAGTCAACTCTTCACATGAGGTGGCCAAAGTATTGGAGCTTCAGCTTCAGCATCAGTTCTTCCAAAGAACACCCAGGACTGATCTCCTTTAGAATGAACTGGTTGGATCTCCTTGTAGTCCAAGGGACTCTCAAGAGTCTTCTCCAACACCACAGTTCAAAAGCATCAATTCTTTGGCGCTCAGCTTTCTTTATAGTCCAACTCTCACATCCATACATGACCACTGGAAAACCGTAGCCTTGACTAGACGGACCATTGTTGGCAAAGTAATGTCTCTGCTTTTCAATATGCTATCTAGGTTGGTCATAACTTTAAAGCATCTTTTAATTTCATGGCTGCAGTCACCATATGCAGTGATTTTGGAGCCCAAAAAAATAAAGTCTGACACTATTTCCACTGTTCCCCCATCTATTTCCCATGAAGCGATGGGACCAGATGCCATGATCTTAGCTTTCTGAATGTTGAGCTTTAAGCCAACTTTTTCACTCTCCTCTTTCACTTTCATCAAGAGGCTTTTTAGTTCCTCTTCACTTTCTGCCATAAGGGTGGTGTCATCTGCATATCTGAGGTTATTGATATTTCTCCTGGCAATCTTGATTCCAGCTTGTGCTTCATCCAGCCCAGCGTTTCACATGATGTACCCTGCATATAAGTTAAATAAGCAGGGTGACAATATACAGCCTTGACGTACTCCTTTTCCTGTTTGGAACCAGTCTGTTGTTCTAACTGTTGCTTCCTGACCTGCATACATGTTTCTTAAGAAGCAAGTCAGGTGGTCTAGTATTCCCATCTCTTTCAGAATTTTCCACAGTTTATTGTGATCCACACAGTCAACGGCTTTGGCATAGTCAATAAAGCAGAAATAGATGTTTTTCTGGAACTCTCTTGCTTTTTCCATGATCCAGTGGATGTTGGCAATTGGATCCTTGGTTCCTCTGTCTTTTCTAAAACCAACTTGAACATCTGGAAGTTCACGGTTCACGTATTGCTGAAGCCTGGCTTGGAGAATTTTGAGCATTACTTTACTAGCGTGTGAGATGAGTGCAGCTGTGTGGTAGTTTGAGCATTTTTGGCATTGCCTTTCTTTGGGATTGGAATGAAAACGGACCTTTTCCAGTCCTGTGGCCACTGCTGAGTTTTCCAAATTTGCTGGCATATTGAGTGCAGCATTTTCACAGCATCATCTTTCAGGATTTGAAACAGCTCCACTGGAATTCCATCACCTCCGCTAGCTTTGTTTTAGTGATGCTTCTTAAGGCCCACTTGACTTAATATTCCAGGATGTCTGGCTCTAGGTGAGTGATCACACCATTGTGATTATCTTGGTCGTGAAGATCTTTTTTGTACAGTTCTTCTGTGTATTCTTGTCACCTCTTCTTAATATCTTCTGCTTTTGTTAGGTGCCTACCATTTCTGTCCTTTATCAAGCCCATCTTTACATGAAATGTTCCCTTGGTATCTCTAATTTTCTTGAAGAGATCTCTAGTTTTTCCCATTCTGTTCTTTTCCTCTATTTCTTTGCACTGATCACTGAGGAAGGCTTTCTGATCTCTCCTTGATATTCTTTGGAACTCTGCATTCAGATGCTTATATATTTCCTTTTCTCCTTTGCTTTTTGCTTCTCTTCTTTTCACAGCTATTTGTAAGTTACAAGTTACATGATATTAATATGAAAATCTTAGTGAAAGTAGTTAATTTCCATCCAAGATAGTAGATATTAATATTGACAAAAATAAGATGTAAAAATCAAAATATAAACTAGAAACCTATAACCAAGAAAAAATTAAGTTGATTACAAAAGTAGTTTCTCCTCTTCCTCCTCCTCTTCCTCCTACTCCTTTGAAGCAGTGCCAAAAAAAAGACACCACTCCCTAGTTAGTGGTGGTCTGTCTTGACCTTTTAGGAAATAAATAATTCTCATGTTAAATAATGACATTCAGTTCAGTTCAGTTCAGTCGCTCAGTCGTGTCCGACTCTGCGACCCCATGAATCGCAGCATGACAGGACTCCCTGTCCATCACCATCTCCCGGAGTTCACTCAGACTCACGTCCATCGAGTCTGTGATGCTATACAGTCATCACATCCTCGTTCATCCCCTTCTCCTCCTGCCCCCAATCCCCACCAGCATCAGACAGAGTCTTTTCCAATGAGTCAGCTCTTTGCATGAGGTGGCCAAAGTACTGGAGCTTCAGCTTTAGCATCATTCCTTCCAAAGAAATCCCAGGGCTGATCTCCTTCAGAATGGACTGGTTGGGCCTCCTTGCAGTACAAGGGACTCTCAGGAGTCTTCTGCAACACCACAGTTCAAAAGCATCAAGTCTTTGGTGCTCAGCCTTCTTCACAATCCAACTCTCACATCCATACATGACCACAGGAAAAACCATAGCCTTGACTAGATGGACCTTAGTCAGCAAAGTAATGTCTCTGCTTTTGAGTATACTATCTAGGTTGATCATAACTTTTCTTCCAAGGAGTAAGCGTCTTTTAATTTCATGGCTGCAGTCACCATCTGCAGTGATATTGGAGCCAAAAAAAAATAAAGTCTGACACTGTTTCCACTGTTCCCCCATCTATTTCCCATGAAGTAATGGGACCAGATGCCATGATGTTTGTTTTCTGAATGTTGAGCTTTAAGCCAACTTTTTCACTCTCCTCTTTCACTTTCAGCAAGAGGCTTTTTAGTTCCTCTTCACTTTCTGCCATAAGTGTGGTGTCATCTACATATCTGAGGTTATTGATATTTCTCCTGGCAATCTTGATTCCAGTTTGTGTTTCTTCCAGTCCAGCATTTCTTATGATGTACTCCGCATATAAGTTAAATAAGCAGGGTGACTATATACAGCCTTGATGTACTCCTTTTCCTATTTGGAACCAGTCTGTTGTTCCGTGTCCAGTTCTAACTGTTGCTTCCTGACCTGCATACAGATTTCTCAAGAGGCAGGTTAGGTGGTCTGGTATTCCCATCTCTTTCAGAATTTTCCACAGTTTTGTGTGATCCACACAGTCAAAGGCTTTGGCATAGTCAATAAAGCAGAAATAGATGTTTTTCTGGAACTCTCTTGCTTTTTCCATGATCCAGCGGATGTTGGCAATTTGATCTCTGATTCCTCTGCCTTTTCTAAAACCGGCTTGAACATCAGGGAGTTTACGGTTCACATATTGCTGAAGCCTGGCTTGGAGAATTTTGAGCATTACTTTACTAGCATGTGAGATGAGTGCAACTGTGCGGTAGTTTGAGCATTTTTGGCATTGCCTTTCTTTGGGATTGGAATGAAATCTGACCTTTTCCAGTCCTGTGGCCACTGCTGAGTTTTCCAAATTTGCTGGCATATTGAGTGCAGCATTTTCACAGCATCATCTTTCAGGATTTGAAACAGCTCCACTGGAATTCCATCACCTCCACTAGCTTTGTTCGTAGTGATGCTTTCTAAGGTCCACTTGACTTCACATTCCAGGATGTCTGGCTCTAGGTGAATAATCACACCATTGTGATTATCTGGGTCATGAAGATCTTTTTTGTACAGTTCTTCTGTGTATTTTTGCTACCTCTTAATATCTTCTGCTTCTGTTAGGTTCATACCATTTCTGTCCTTTATTGAGCCCATCTTTGCATGAAATGTTCCCTTGGTATCTCTAATTTTCTTAAAGACATCTCTAGTCTTTCCCATTCTGTTATTTTTCTCGATTTCTTTGCATTGATTGCTGAAGAAGGCTTTCTTCTCTCTTCTTGCTATTCTTTGGAACTCTGCATTCAGATGCTTATATCTTTCCTTTTCTCCTTTGCTTTTCGCCTCTCTTCTTTTCACAGCTATTTGTAAGGCCTCCTCAGACAGCCATTTTGCTTTTTTGCATTTCTTTTCCATGGGGATGGTCTTGATCCCTGTCTCCAGTACAATGTCACGAACCTCATTCCATAGTTCATCAGGCACTCTATCTACCAGATCTAGGCCCTTAAATCTATTTCTCACTTCCACTGTATAATCATAAGGGATTTGATCTAGGTCATACCTGAATGGTCTAGTGGTTTTTCCCTATTTTCTTCAATTTCAGTCTGAATTTGGTAATAAGGAGTTCATGATCTGAGCCACAGTCAGCTTCTGGTCTTGTTTTTATAGCGCTTCTCCATCTTTGGCTGCAAAGAATATAATCAATCTGATTTTGGTGTTGACCATCTGGTGATGTCCATGTGTAGAGTCTTCTCTTGTGTTGTTGGAAGAGGGTGTTTGCTATGACCAGTGCACTTTCTTGGCAAAACTCTATTAGTCTTTGCCCTGCTTCATTCTGCATTCCAAGGCCAAATTTGCCTGTTACCCCAGGTGTTTCTTGACTTCTTACTTTTGCATTCCAGTCCCCTATAATGAAAAGGACATCTTTTTTGGGTGTTAGTTCTAAAAGGTCTGGTGGGTCTTCATAAAACCATTCAACTTCAGTTTCTTCAGCATTACTGGTTGGGGCATAGACTTGGATAACTGTGATATTGAATGGTTTGCCTTGGAGACGAAGAGAGATCATTGTGTCGTTTTTGAGATTGCATCCAAGTACTGCATTTCAGACTCTTTTGTTGACCATTATGGGTACTCCATTTCTTCTGAGGGATTCCTGCCTACAGTAGTAGATATAATGGTCATCTGAGTTAAATTCACCCATTCCAGTCCATTTTAGTTCGCTGATTCCTAGAATGTCGACGTTCACTCTTGCCATCTCTTGTTTGACCACTTCCAATTTGCCTTGATTCATGGACCTGACATTCCAGGTTCCTATGCAATATTGCTCTTTACAGCATCGGATCTTGCTTCTATCACCAGTCACATCCACAACTGGGTATTGTTTTTGCTTTGGCTCCATCCCTTCATTCTTTCTGGAGTTATTTCTCCACTGATCTTCAGTAGCGTGTTGGGCACCTACTGACCTGGGGAGTTCCTCTTTCAGTATCTTATCATTTTGCCTTTTCATACTGTTCATGGGGTTCTCAAGGCAAGAATACTGAAGTGGCTTGCCATTCCCTTCTCCAGTGGACCACATTCTGTCAGATCTCTCCACCATGACACCCCCCCCTGCCCCGCCCCCGTCTTGAGTTGCCCCGCAGGCATGGCTTGGTTTCATTGAATTAGACAAGGCTGTGGTCCTAGTGTGATTAGATTGACTAGTTTTCTATGAGTATGGTTTCAGTGTGTCTGCCCTCTGATGCCCTCTTGCAACCCTACCATGTTACTTGGGTTTCTCTTACCCTGGGTGTGGGGTATCTCTTCATGGCTGTTCCAGCAAAGCACAGCCGCTGCTCCTTACCTTGGATGAGGGGTATCTCGTTACTGCCGCCGTTCCTGACCTTCAACGTGAGATAGCTCCTCTAGGCCCTCCTGTGCCTGCTCAGCCACCACTCCTTGGGTTGCTCTTCCCGGCCTCTGGCCCTGGCCTCGGGCTCGGGGTGGCTCCTCAGGGTCACCGCCCCTGGCCTCGGGTGCAAGGTGGCTTTTCCCGGCCACCCCTGACCTCGGATGCAGGGTGTCTCCTCCCAGCCGCCACTGACTTAGGACACAGGGTAGCTCCTCTCGGCCACCGTCCCTGACCTTGGATGCGGGATGGTTCCTCCCGGCCGTTCCTGCGCCATCGCAGCCTGGCACTCTGGGCCGCTGTCCCTGACTTCGGAAGATAGGTATAAATAAACTCCAATAACAAAACCTGACACATAGAGGAAGTCAAAGTATAGCCTAATCTCATTTATGAGTATATGTATGTATGTTTGCTGCTGCTGCTAAGTCGCTTCAGTTGTGTCCGACTCTGTGCGACCCCAGAGATGGCAGCCCACCAGGCTCCCCCGTCCCTGGGATTCTCCAGGCAAGAACAATGGAGTGGGTTGCCATTTCCTTCTCCAATGCATGAAAATGAAAAGTGAAAGTGAAGTTACTCAGTCGTGTCCGACTCTTAGCGACCCCATGGACTGCAGCCTACCAGGCTCCTCCGCCCATGGGAGTTTCCAGGCAAGAGTACCAGAGTGGGGTGCCATTGCCTTCTCTGGTATATATGTTTAAGTTCAAGTAAAAATATTTGAAAATGGCCAATTATTTTGTTTCAGGGAGTTTATCTGAAGATTTTCTGACAAGTTCAGTATTTTTAAAATATACCACTGAATGTGCAGATGACTCTATACCAGTATATCTAGAGTACATGTGAACGATAGTAGCACAGTATACGAATATTTCTGGAGTATAGCTGAAGACAGTAGTACGTATTTTGAAGCCAGGTTGCTTAGGTCTGGCTCCTGGTACTGCTTCTTGGCATCTGAGTGACCTTGGGAAGTTGACTGAACTTCTCTTACAGTTTTCTCATCTAATAATAAGACTGCTAATAGTATCATATAAGTTTGTCATCAGTTTCCTAGGGCTGCTGTAACATAGACTGAGTGGCTTAAACAAGAGAAATTTATTTTCTCACAAACGCTAGAGGATAGAAGTTCAAGATCAAGGTGTCAATAGGATTGGTTCCTTTGAGGCTTTCTCTCCTTGGTTTGCAGATGGCCCCCTTTGTCATGTGTCTTTATGTGGTCTTTCTTCTGAGCTTGCATGTCTGGTATTTCGGTGCCCAAATTTCCACTTTGTATAAGGACATCAGTCATTTTGGATTAGTATCCAGCCTACTGACACATTTTAGCTTAATTACCTCTTCAAAGGTCATGTCTGCAAATACATTCTGAGGTTTTGGGGTTAGGACTTGAGTATATAAATTTAAGGAGGACACAGTTGAGCCCATAAGAGATATCTAAGGAGGGTTAAATGCACTAATACAGAGTATCTGACCATGTAGCAAGCTCTGCCCAAGTATTGTTTACCATTGTTGCTTAACCACAGCAAGTAGTTATATAACACATGTAAATACTAAAAATGATCATTCATTAAAAAGCTCAACAGTACTTACAGATTCAAAGAAAATTGCAAAAAAAAAAATGTACAAGGAGGTTCCATGTACCCCTTTTCTCCCCTAGTGTGAACAACTTATGTAATTATAGTACAGCATTTAAACCAAGAAGTTGACATTGGGAAATTCTGCAGAGCTCATTCAGATTTCTTGTTGTGCGCGCATCTTTTGTGTCTGTGTGTAGAGGTGCTTCTGTGATGTTTTACTTGCTTGTGTAGCTTACTAATCCACCATTCCAGGCAGGATGCAGCACTGCCCCATCTCAGAACTCTCTCCCACTCCTTTGTAGCCACCGCATTCCTTCCCTCGAAACCCTAACTCCTGACATCCATTCATCTGCTTTTCATCTCTATGAATACTATCATTTCAAGAATTGTATGTGTTTCTTACATATATATATATATATATATATATATATATATATATCATGTAGTATATAACTTTTTGAGATTAGCCTTTTTCACTTGGCATAATTTCCTTGGAGCCCATCAAAGTTGTTGCATATATAAATAGCTCATCCCTCTTTATTGTTGAGGAGTACTCCATGGTGTGGATATATCACAATATAAAGGCTATTTGGTTTGTTTCTAGTTTTTTGGTTATTACCAATAAAGCCACAGTGAACATGAGTATACAGGTTTTTGCATGAACATTTTCTGGAGCTAATGTGTCTGTGATTTGTCTCTTCATCTTATTGGTGGGATCTTTTGCTGAGTAAAAGTTTTTAATTTTGGTAAGGTTCCATTTGTTAATGTTTCCTTTTCTGGATCAAGCTTTTAGTGTAAGACCTCTTCACCTAGTCCTGGGTTCCAATGACTTTCTCCCTTTTCTCTCCCCCTACATGTTTTCTTTGGGTCTATTTTTCACTTGTTGTGAGAATCAAATGTGCTAATATAGAATACTCAGCCCACAGAAGTATACACGTGTTAGTTATTGCAGTAGCACATAAAAATTTTTTTTGTAAATAAAGATTATATCATTTTTTAAGATTCCGTATAATGAGAGAGATCATATGATATTTATCTTTCTCTGTCTCACTGACTTCACTTGATAATCTCTAGGTCATCCATGTCCTGCAAATGGCATTGTTTCATCTTTTTGCGACTGGGCAGTATTGCATTGTATATAAATAACACGTCATCTTTATCCATTAAACTGTCAGTGGACATTTAGGTTGCTTCCACATCTTGGTTATTGTAAATAGTGCTGCAGTGAACATTGGGGTGCATGTATCTTTTCAAATTATGATTTTCTCCTGGTATGTGCCCAGGAATGGGATTTCTTGATTATATAGTAGGTCTTATTTTTAGTTTTTCAAGGCATCTCTATACTGTTCTCTATAGTGGTGTACCAGTTTACATTCCCATCAACAGTGTAGGAGAGTTCCCTTTTTTCCACAGCCTCTCTAGCATTTATTGTTTGTTGACTTTTTTTTTTTTTTGCCAGCCAGTGGTCTGTTTTATTGACAGCTGGATGCTCAAGTCTTAACTGCGTACCTCGGGAGCGGGTACAGCTGGTCCTTCCGCTGCTGCTTCTTGGTCTTCAGGTTCTCTTCATGCTTGTTGAGCCGGTGGCGCATGGCACGTGTTTTTTTGGGCTGCAGATCCAGGGGCTTGTACTTCTTGCCCTTATAGAATTTCCTGAGGTTCTCTTTCTGAGTCTAGTTAATGACGGTCAGTACACCGACAATGGATTTAGGAACCACTCAGATCTTCGAGAGTTTGGAAGCTGCGTCGCCTGTCACTTTGGCCACGTGCAGCTGGGACAGCTCCACCTTCAGGTCTTCCAGCTGTTTTAGCAGCTCCTTCTTGCCGCGAAGGTCTCGAGCCTTAATCTTGGCCGTGGCTGTATAGTCTGCCTCCGCTGCCTTCTCCTGTTTGTTGACTTTTTGATGATAGACTTTCTAACAGTCATGAAGTGATAACCTCATTATAGTTTTGATTTGCATTTCTCTGATTGAGAATCTTTTAATGTGCTTTTTAATGGCCATCTCTGTGTCTTCTTTCTTTACCTGTGCTGGGTCATTGTTGCTGGCCTTAGGTTCTCTCCACTTGGAACAAGCAGGGGCTGCTCTCCAGTTGCAGTGCCCAGGCTTCTCATGGCAGTGGTTTCCCTTGTTAGAGAGCATGGGCTCCAGGGCATGCAGGCTTCAGCATTCATGGTGCACAGACTTAGTTGCCCCATGGCACGTGGAATCCTCCTGGACCAGGGAAGATACAAACCTGTGTTCTTTGTACTGGCAGGCAGATTTTTAACCACTGGATTATGAGGGAAGTCTTATATGTCTTCTTTGGAGAAATGTTTGGATCTTCTGCCCATTTTTTAATTGCTGTCTTTTTTTTTTTTTTAAACTTATGGCTGCGTTGTTGGTTGGTTGTTTGCAAGTATTTTCTTCCATTCTGTGAGTTGTCTTCATTTTCTTTATGGTTTCTTTTGCTGTGCAGAAGCTTTCAAGTTTAATTAGGTCCCATTTGTTTGTTTTTTTCATTATTCTAGGAGGTGAATCAAGAAAGATATTGCTGCAGTTTATGTCAGAATATTCTGGCTATGTTTTCCTCCAAGAGTTTTATGGTGTTAAGCCTTACATTTAAGTGTTTGATCCATTTCAAGTTTATTTTGTTTATGGTGTTAGCCATGTTCTGATTTCATTTTTTACATGTAGCTGTCCAGTTTTTCCAGTACCATTTATTGAAGAGACTGTCTTTCTCCATTGTATATTTTTCTTGCCTCCTTTGTTGTAGATTAGTTGACCATAGGTGTATGAGTTTATTTCTGGGCTTTCTATCCTGTTGTGTTGATCTGTTTTTCTGTCTTTGGGCCAATGTCATGCTGTTTTTTAGCCATACAACATGGCATGGGAGGTCTTAGTTCCCTGACCAGAGATCAGACCTGTAGCCCCTGCATTGCAAGTGCAGAGTCTTAACCACTGGACTACCAGGAACGTTCAGTACCATACTGCTTTGATTATTGTAGCTTTGTAGTATAGTCTGAAGTCAAGGAGTCTGATTCTTCAAGCTCTATTTTTCTTTCTCAGGATTGGTTTGGCTATTTGGAGTCTTTTGTGTTTCCATATAAATTTTAGGTTTCTTTTGTTCTAGTTCTGTGAAAAATGTTATTGGTAATTTGATAGGGATTTCTTTGAATTTGTAGATTGCCTTGGGTCATGTATTCATTTTGACAATATTGATTCTCCAATCCCAGAGCATTGTATATCTTTTGTCTATGTCTGTCTTTATGCCAGTGCCATACTGTTTCGATTACTGTCGCTTTGTAATAAGTGGGTTTGGGATACCTCCAACTTTATCTTTTACAAGACTGTTTGGTTCTTTGCAGTCTTATTACAGTTTTTAATGGTAAAGCACTAGAGGAGTTACTTTGAAAAAGAAGGATGCAACAGTGATTATTTAAAACTATAATTTCATTTTATTGTTTATTTATTTCTGGCTGTGCTGGGTCTTCGTTGCTGAGGGCTTTCCTCTAGTTGCAGTGTGCAGGGGCTACTTTCTAGTTGTGGTGCATGGCCTTCTTGTTGCATTGTCTTCTCTTGTGGAACACAGGCTCTAAGGCATGTGGGCTTCAATAGTCGCAGCACGTGGGGTCAGTAGTTGTGGCTCCCAGGCTCTAGAGTATAGGCTCAATAGTTGTGGTGCACAGGCTCAGTTGCTCTTCGGCATGTGAGATCTTGCTGGATCATTGACCAAACCTGTGTCTCCTGCATTGGTGGGTGGATTCTTTACCATTGTGCCACCAGGGAAGCCCAACAGTGTTCTTTATGGTGATTATTTATGTTGTTTTATTCAAAGCAGTAAACTGAGAAACAAGAGGTATAAATTGTGGAAAAGTGAAAGTGAAGTTGCTCAGTCATGTCCGACTCTTTGCAACACCATGGACTATGGCTGCCAGGCTTCTCCGTCCATGGGATTTTTCCAGACAAGAATACTGGAGTGGGTAGCTGTTCCCTTCTCCAAGGGATCTTCCCAACCCAGGGATCAAACTCAGGTCTCCTGCATTGCATGCAGACGCTTTACCCTCTGAGCCACCAGGAATACATAAACTTATTATTTATAACTACTATGATTTATATCTAGATAAGGAAGTCAAGAGGAACAAACAGATGATTAGGATGAATAACAACTCAGTAATTGGCTAAATGAAATATATGAAAATTATATAATTCCTGAATGTCAGCAGTATGAGAAAAATAGGAAAAATTGAATCCTAGTTATTCTAACTTGGGAGATGAAGACAAAGATGTCACAGTGGTGAATGAGAGTTAAACTTTAGTAACCCATAAGTTTTTATGTCTTTAGGCTTAATTTTTCCCTAGGGATAATAATTGAGGCCAGAGGCTTGAACTGGAACTGTCTAAAGCTGGGGATTGGGAAGGGGCATACTTGTCTATGAATTAGGACTAATAAAACTGTCCACCAGTCCAGGACATAGGATGGAAGAGAACTGTTTAACTTTGGCTTGTGGCTGTTAAAAGCCACAAGAAATGGAAACTCCAGCTTTGTGTGGAAATCCTGGGCCAGAAAACTAATGTATTAATATAT
This sequence comes from Capricornis sumatraensis, assembly GCF_032405125.1. Lineage (NCBI taxonomy): Eukaryota > Metazoa > Chordata > Mammalia > Artiodactyla > Bovidae > Capricornis > Capricornis sumatraensis. Next base: position 96,938,020 of record NC_091076.1, read on the forward strand.
TTAGAACTGGTGAATGTTGTAAGGCATTAGCAGAGGTGACCATTAAAATTCCCTTGGGATTGATTGCTCCTTAACCCCTGAAATGTGGAGGATGCCCTCAAAGCTGTTTATGTACTCACACAAAACTCATAAAGCACCTTAGTAAAAAGATAAAACAAATGAGAGAGTTTACAATTGAGGGGCAGATAATAATAGATTGGAACTTAATTATCCATTATATAGTCCATATTCAATTTCTGCTTTTGTCCCAATAATGTCCTTTATTTGGTTTTGCTTTTGCTTTGTTTTACAATCCATGGTCAAATCAAGGATCATACATTGAATTTTGTCATGCCTTTTTATCCTTCTCTAGTTTAGTTCAGTTTTTTCCTGCCTTTTTTGTTGGGTTTTTAATGATAGCTACATTTTTGAAAGATAACATTGTTTGCTTGAAAGCCTTTGGTTAGCTCTCTTACTAGACAGTAAGCTGTTTTAGAACAGGGAATGTGTGTCATTTATCCCTGCTAATTAAATTTAATCTAATGATTTTATAATAATTTAGGATGCTGTGCTTTAGAAAAGGACAAGGAAAGGGAGGATTTAATGATTCTTAATCCTGTCTTTCTTTTGGGTAGCTGCACATACTCCAGGAACCACAAGGATCCTTGTGCCTATTGCTTTGATATTTCAAACACTACAGTGTACACCACTGTTACGTACACTTTACAGTTCATATCATAATTGCTAAAAAACAAAAAAAACAGGTTCTTCACTTCTCTTTTGCCTATATTCAACCCATTTGCCATTGCCTTTTGAAAGTGAGAGATAGTTGGTGGGTAAAATGAATGGTTAAAATAATGTTAATAGTATATGATTTTATTACTATCCAAGGGACGTAAAATACTTCTTGAAAGTTACAATAAAGATAATTCATAAACAGAATATTTTTAACATTTATGCATAGATTCAATTTAAATTATTATAGAATTCTTAAGTAAAGCTTTTATAAAACATCATGGAACTCTATTATATCATTAAAGGAATAAGTCCTTGATTGATTTATGTCACTGGGAATACTTGATTTTATTTCTTCTTCCTAGTTTCCCATTATTTTTTTTTCTTTGCAGTTTTACAAGCATCTCACTATGAAGCTCTCTGATATATTGTGTTGATTACAATTTAAAAATAATACTTTAAGGATACAGTGAAAAGAATACCCTGAAATGAATGTAAATTGACTCTAAGCCTAGTAACTTATTTTTTTATATAGCCTTATTGAGATGTTATTCATATGCCATACAGTTCACCCATTTAAATTGCAGAGTTCATTGGTTTTTAATATATTTAGAGATAAGTACAACCATCAACAAAGTCAGCTTTAGAATATTTTTATCACCTCAAAAAGAAATCCCATACCCTTTAGATAGCACCCTATGTCCCTCAACCCTTCCCCTAAGCAACTATGCTTTGCTTTCTGTCTTAGATTTCCCTGTTGTGAGTTTTCACATGAGTAGAATCATTTGATATTTGGTCTGTTGTAACTGGCTTCTTTAACTCAGCAAAATGTTTCCAAGGTTCATTTATACTGTAGCATGTATCAGTTCTCGATTCCATTTTATGGTCAAATAATATTCCATTGTATGGATATATCATATTTCATGTATCCATTTATTAGTTGATGGATATCTGGATTGTTTTCACCTTTTGACTTTTGTCAGTAATGCTGCTGGGAAAATTTGTGTCCAAGTCTGTGGGTGTACATGTTTTTATTTCTCTTCAATATGTTTCTAGGCGTAGCATTCTGGGTCATATGTAACTGTGTTTAATTGAGTAACTGCCCAACTGCTTTTGAAAGCAACTGCACCATTTTATGTTGCTACCAGCAGTGTTTGTGGGTTCCAGTTTCTCCATATTATTGCCAGCACTTCTTATTGTCCTTGTGAATCTATCCATCCTGGTAGGTGTGAAGGGGTACCACATTTTGGTTTTGATTTTTATTTCCCCATTGGCTAATGATGTTGAGCTTCTCTTCATGTGCTTATTGGTCATTTGTATCTCATCTTTGGAGAAATGTCTGTTTAGACCTTTTGCCCATTTTATATTGGGTTATCTGTCTTTATTTCTGAACTATAAGAGTTCTTTATATAGCATGCCAGTACCTTTTCAAATATATGATTTGCAAATATCTTCCATTTTGTAGGTTGTCTTTGTTAATAGTGTCCTTTCAGCCATGTGTGCTCAGCCCCTTCAGTCGTGTCTGACTCTTTGTGACCATGTGGACTGTAACCCACCGGGCTCCTCTGTCCATGAAATTCTCCAGGCAAGAATACTGGAGTCAGCAGGCGGGTTCTTTACCACTAGTGCCACCTGGGAAGCCCCACAAACATTTTTAATTTTTAAAAAGTCTAATTTATCTTTTTTTTTTTTCTTTTGTTGTTGGCACTTTAAGTGTCATGTCTAAGAATTCTTTGTTCAGTTGAGGTTGTGAAGATTTACCCCTTTCATCTAAGAATTGTGTGGTTTTAGCTATTGGTTTCAGTTCTTGAACCATTTTGAGTTACTTTTTATATGGTGTGAAGTAGGAGTTTATCCTCATTGTTTTGCCTGTGGCTATCCAGTTGTCTCAGCACCCTTTGTTCAAAGGGCTATTCTTTCCCCTATTGAATGGTGTTGGCGCCTTTGTCAATAATCATTTGACCATAGATTATGGATTTCTCTCTGAGCTCTCAGTTCTTTTCCATTGGTCCATCTTTATATCAGTGCTACACTGTCTTGATTAGTTTCGTTTGTAGTAAGTCTTGAAGTCAGGAAAAAGTCACCTTCTTTTTCAGGGTTCTTTTGGTCCTTTATAATTCCTTTTTTTTTTTTTTTTTTTTGAGGGTGGGAGCCACACAACACAGCATGTAGAATCTTAGTTCCCTGACCAGGGGTGGAATCTGTGTCCCTTGTAGTGGAAGTATGAAGTCTTAACTACTGGACTTCCCAGAAAGTCCCCATTCTCTATGAATTTTAGAATCAGCTTGTCAGTTTCTACAAAGAAGTCAGCTGGATTTCTACTGGGGATTCCATTGAATCTATAGATCAGCTGAGAGAGAACTGCTATTCTGACAGTGTTAAGTATTCCAGTTCATGAACATGGGATGTTTTTTCATTTATTTAGATCTTTAATTTCTTGCAGTAGTTTTTAAGGTAGTTTTTAGAGTATGTTTTTATTTCTTTTGTTTATATCTAGGTAGTTTATTCTCTTTGATGCTAACGTGAATTGCTTTCTTAATTTCATTTCAAATTATTCATTGCAGGATTATATAAATTGTAAAACAGATTTTTGTATATTGATCTTGTATCCTACAGTCTTTATGAGCTTGTTGGTTTAGCTAGTATTTTAGTGGATCCTTTTTGGTTTTATAGTATATCTTCTGGGAATAGCATAGTTTTAATTCTTCCTTTTCAATCTGAATGCCTTATTTATTTTTATTATTATTATTACTTTTTTGGGGGGGAGGTATAATTGCCTGCCTAGAACTTCTAGTATAGTGTTGAATATGTGGGTGAGAACAAACATCCTTGCCTTGTTTTGGGTCTTAGGAGAAAGCTTCCAGTGTTTAACTGTTAATTATGATGTGAACTGTAGGGTTTGTTTGTAGTTGCCCTTTTGTTGGGTTGATGAAGTTTCTTTTTTATTTATCTAAGAACTCCTTCCTTTGCTTTCATTTTGGAAGAACACTTTGCTCAATATATGAGTGTTGCTTGACCCAACACTCCCTGCCTCCGAACTCGCACTTTGAATATATTATCCTGCTGCCTTTTGGCTGTGATTGTTTTTGCTCAGAAATCAGCTGTTAATCTTACTTGGATTCCCTTGTAAGTAATGTGTTACATTTCTGCTTTTAAGATTTTCTCTTTTTCTTTACCTTCCTTCAAGTATTTTTCCTATAGTATGTTTGTTTATGAGGCCTTTTGTGCTTGGAGTTTTTCAAGCTTCTTGTATCAGTAAGTTATTATTATTTTTTAATAATTTGAGAAAATTTCAGACAATTTCTTCAAAAAGTTTTTTCTGCTCCTTTCTTGCTCTCCTCTCCTTTGGGTATCCCAATTATGTACATGGTGATGTACTTAACAATATTCCACATTTCTTTGAAGCTCTGTTCATTTTTCTTCTTCTTTTTTTTTTATTGTTTGTTTATTTTTCAGCTTGCATAATCTCTTTTGACCTGTCTTCCAATTTGCTAATTATTTCTTCTGTCAGTTCACTTCTTCTCTTGCGCCCCTCTCAGTTCAGTTCAATTCAGTCACTCAGTTGTGTCCGACCCTATGGACTGCAGCACTCCAGGCCTCCCTGTCCATCACATACTCCCGGAGTTCACTCAAACTGATGTCCTTTGAGCTGGTGATGCCATCCAGCCATCTCATCCTCTGTCATCCTCTTCTTCTCTCGCCTTCAATCTTTCCCAGCATCAGGGTCTTTTCAAATGAGTCAGCTCTTCGCATCAGGTGGCCAAAGTATTGGAGTTACAGCTTCAGCATCAGTCCTTCCATTGAATATTCAGGACTAATTTCCTTTGGGATGGACTGGTTGGATCTCCTTGCAGTCCAAGGGACTCTCAAGAGTCTTCTCCAACACCACAGTTCAAAAGCATCAATTCTTCGGTGCTCAGCTTTCTTTATAGTGCAGCTCTCACATCCATACATGACCACTGGAAAAACCATAGCTTTGACTAGACAGACCTTTGTTGGCAAAGTAACGTCTCTGCTTTTTAATATTCTCTCTAGGTTGGTCATAACTTTCCTCCCAAGGAGTAAGCGTCTTTTAATTTCATGGCTTCAGTTACCATCTGCAGTGATTTTGGATCCCAGAAAAATAAAGTCAGCCACTGTGTCCGCTGCTTCCCCATCTGTTTGCCCTCAAGTGATGAGACCAGATGCCATGATCTTACTTTTCTGAATGTTGAGCTTTAAGCCAACTTTTTCACTCTCCTTTCATCAAGTGGCTCTTTAGTTCACTTTCTGCCATAAGGATGGTGTCATCTGCATATCTGAGGTTATTGGTATTTCTCCCAGCAATCTTGATTCCAGCTTGTGCTTCATCCAGCCCAGCGTTTGTCATAATGTACTCTGCATATAAGTTAAATAAGCAGGGTAACAATATATAGCCTTGATGTACTCCTTTCCTATTTGGAACCAGTCTCTTGTTCCATGTCCAGTTCTAACTGTTGCTTCCTGACCTACATACAGATTTGTCAGGAGGCAGGTCAGGTGGTCTGGGATTCCCATCTCCTTAAGAATTTTCCACAGTTTGTGGTAATCCACACAGTCAAAGGCTTTGGCATAGTCAATAAAGCAGAAATAGATGTTTTTTCTGTAACTCTCTTGCTTTTTTGATGATCCAGCAGATGTTGGCAATTTGATCTCTGGTTCCTCTGCCTTTTCTAAAACCAGCTTGAACATCTGGAAGTTCACGGTTCACGTACTGTTGAAGCTTGGCTTGGAGAATTTTGAGCATTACTTTACTAGCATGTGAGATGAGTGCAATTGTGTGGTAGTTTGAGCATTTTTGGCATTGCCTCTGTTTGGGATTGGAATGAAAACTGACCTCCAGTCCTGTGGCCACTGCTGAGTTTTCCAAATTTGCTGGCATATTGAGTGCAGCACTTTCACAGCATCATCTTTCAGGATTTGAGAGAGCTCCTCTGGAATTCCATCATCTCCACTAGCTTTGTTCATAGTGATGCTTCCGAAGGCCCGCTTGACTTCACATTCCAGGATGTCTGGCTCTAGGTGAGTGATCACACCATCGTGATTATCTGGGTCTTGAAAATCTTTTTTGTATAGTTCTTCTGTGTATTCCTGCCACCTCTTCTTAATAATTTTTGCTCCTGTTAGGTCCATACCATTGCTGTCCTTTATTGAGCCTGTCTTTGCATAAAATGTTCCCTTGGTATTTCTAATTTTCTTAAAGAAATCTTGTCTTTCCCATTCTGTTGTTTTCCTGTATTTCTTTGCACTGATCGCTGAGGAAGTCTTTCTCTCCTTGCTGTTCTTTGGAACTTTGCATTCAAATGGGTATATCTTTCCTTTTCTCCTTTGTTTTTCGCCTCTCTTCTTTTCACAGCTATTTGTAAGGCCTCCTCAGACAGTCATTTTGCTTTTTTGCATTTCTTTTCCATGGGGATGGTCTTGATCCCTGTCTCCTGTACAGTGTCACGAACCTCCGTCCACAGTTCATCAGGCACTCTGTCTATCAGATCTAATCCCTGGAATCTATTTCTCACTTCCACTGTATAATTGTAAGGGATTTGATTTAATCATACCTGTTTGATGATTGTTTGCCATTCATTCTGACTGCAGGATGACTCCTCCCTGGTGGGGCTTTATTCCTTGGTTCTCTCTTTCTAACTAACTGACCTACAGTCTAGGCTGTATCTTCATTACACAACTATTTTCCCACTTGCCTTTTGCCACAGTCTCCATTGAATATCTGTAGATTTAAACTTGTCCACACTCTGTTGAGAATGAAGTCAGGTCCTTTGGGAAGAGATTTGGTACTGTATGTTCCAACGTTTTACCCCCAGCAAAATATCTAAGCCAGGGTTCTGGTGTTGGGGGTGGGGACAGTGAGTAACACTTTCCTGTGAGTGACATTCAGCCTCTAGGAACTGAATACCAGGAGCGGAGGTATAGATGGGGTGCACACAGCAAGCAGCTTGTCTCTCATGATGTGGAACCACTACCTTATGAGCTGAGCGAGAGGCCTGTTGGAGTCCCAGTATTCTCAGTGTATGAAGCTAAGGCAGAGCCTCCCTTCCACAACTCATTGTTAGGCAGATGGCAGCTTCCTGTCTTTGATGTACTTGGCTGGGACTTAGCTTCAGTGACAGAGTGCTGGGGACGAAATGAGAAGCCTGAAGTTCTGCTCCTCTCAGGAAGGAAGCCCTTGACTGAGAGCTGGGAGAAGGAGGGGGCTTGTGCTCTTGCCTGCAGCAGTCTGGAATCCTGCTGAGACGGGAGGGTGGGGTATGGGAAGAAAAGCGTGATCTTAGTTCAGGTACCACAGACTGTCACCTTGCAGGCTAAATTTTCGTGGATTTTATTGAATGGTTGTTTCTTCATTAGCTCTTTGCCCTTAGGGACCATTGTCAGAGGCTTTGAGTGGTGGTTTTAAAAAATAATTTTCATCAGTTTCTCTGAGCAGCAGGCTAGCAGAGATCCTCACACTGTTAGGCTTAGAGGTCAGTCTTTTATAACTGTTTTTTGAGCTGGCAGTCTCTTTAAAGCATGATTTGAAAAAGTGTTTGCTTCATTATGGTCTCTGACCACCCCCCCTCATGAGGAACCCTTGGCATACCCTTAACATAACTTTCAGATAGCGACTGTAAGATACAAGAATCACGAGAATCGTTTTTCCCTTGCTTGTTTTCCTTAAAGAATGAACTTGCTCCATGTGGAAGTACTCTAGAAGGGGAAAGTTTGCACAAGAGTTCAGAGTTTATAAAGGAAATGAAAATAACATTAGGTAGAGAATTTTAACATGAGTGCCCTCTACTATATGATGGATGGAGTTCTTTTCAAGTTGGCTCAGAGGTGTTGCAGTTACTTCTTGGTTTCTTTGACTTGACCTAGATATCACAATCACATGGCTTCTTCCTCATTTTTCCTGTCATCTTAGTTTCTTTTGATTCCTTTTTGTTTTTTTCTTTTCAGGGGCCACTCAATAGTGAGTCTTCCAACCAGAGCTTGTGCAGCGTGGGGTCCTTGAGTGATAAAGAAGTAGAGGTAAGAAGCCACATCCATCGCAAGACTTCTCATATTCCCACACTTAAGATCTGGGTTAAACCATAGCACTGCAGACTCTGGGGTCCTGTTAGGGTTTGTGTGAATGATTCCCCTTAGAGTTGTGTGCTCTTTGTGTCTGCCCAGTTGCCATGTGGCCCTGATGGGTTTTTATTACTGTAATCATAGTAATGAATAAAAGGTAGAAATTTGCAGTTGTAGCTGAATTAGTCTAGGTGTCCTTGAATTTTGGCACTTCTTAGTACTTCACCAGAGTGAGTCATTGTGGCCTGAAAGACTACAGTAACAAAATAAGTTTTTTATTTTTTAAAGGCAAATAACCTAGCTGAATATATAACCGCTTACTTTGCACTTAGATAAGACTTTGAATAGAATAGTCAGTTGACTGATCATGCAGATATTTCCTTTTTGGAAAAAAAATTTAGATTTAAGCTCTTTTAAAGTAGAAATATTGGGATTCCCTGGTGGTCCAATGATTAGGACTCAGCGCTTTCACTGCTGGTGTCTGGATTTTCAATCCCTGATCAGGGAACTACTATCCCACAAGTTGCATGGCGTGGCCTCAAAAAGAAAAAAATATTGTAACAGCTGCTATTTGAGAGCCTACCTTATGCTAGATGCTTGTACTACATTTGTGCTTTATAAAATAGCTCATTTAAGCTTTTGCAGCAACCCTGATTTACAGATAAGTAAATTAAAGCTCTGATATTTTAAGCACTTGGCCAAAAATTGTATAAATGGTTTGATTTCAGATCTTATATTCTTTCTATGACCCTGAGTCAGTTAATTCCCCTTATAAATTTGATATTTTTAACGTACACTCTAATTTTCATAACGTGAAAAATTTAACAAAATGCTAATTGTGATGTATATGGTATTTAACAGACTCCTGAGAAAAAACAGAATGACCAGCGAAACCGGAAAAGAAAAGCTGAACCATATGAAACTAGCCAAGGTAGTAATAATTTCACACCAGTAAAAATATAAATTCTTATGTACTTAGTATGAAACTTCCAGCTCACACTAATTAGTTTGTGTACAGGGATTCCTAACAGTGGAGATTTGCATTCCTTAAGGGAGTATCTGGCTATTTATTATAGACTTGCCATTCGATACACGCTTGACAAAACAGTGTCAGTTCTGTGGGGACTCTAGTTTTCCCTGTTGTAAGTTAATAGTCTTCTCGCCATGGATTTGTCTTCAGAATAAGCATTTATTGTACAGAAAAGAGATTGCATAGCAGTTTTAACTATGTCTTGCACTAGATCAGTGGTTTGTTAATAATAGGCAAGCAGAAATGGTTGCATGTACATGGCTGTCCTTTTACATACCCTTCTTCCATGTCAGTTACTCAGTTGAATAATTGGCGCCCAGTGGAATAAATCTGTGAGTATGATGGTCATAATGCCAGATTTCTTTAAATAATTAAAGAAAGAATAAATGAAATGGAAGAGCTTCCAAGAAACGAAAGGGCCCCTCCCCCCATTTTGTATCTTTTAATCTGCAAATCAATTTTTACTTTTGTGGGAGAAAATTTTCCCAAAGTAACAAGGTCACATAAATTTACTTGTGAAATAGAATAAACCCTTTAGTTCTGATGACTTTGTTTTGAATTTTTTTATCCTCTTAGTTGGGGGTATAGTTTATAGTTTAGTTTTATTTTGATTCACAGTTATGGCATAAGCTTTGTTAGTGTACTTGTAAAAGAAAGCATAGTGAGTCTTCAAGGAAAGCAAGCTATGAAAAGTTCTTTCTTTCACTGCTTATTTCAGTGTTTTATTTTGTGGTGGAAACTGTCTTCTGTTCTTAGGAAACAGGTATTTTGGCTCATTTGTTAAAAGTAAAGTTGACATTTGAATTGGTAACAGCATAGGCAGTCATTGAATATATAATACACTTTAGCAAATGATGGTTTACTTGTGTTACTGGAAAAACTATACTTACTTTGGTTTTATTTTCAGGGAAAGGCACTCCTAGGGGACATAAAATTAGTGATTACTTTGAGGTAAGTTAAATTTTTGGAAAAAGAAATCTATAGTGACTTAAAAAAAAAAAAGAACCTAAATCCTTTCATTCATTTAAAGCTTTAGAAAGGAATATATTGCCTTTACTGTGCTCTCCTCCCCTTCCTCCCCACCTTCATCAGCCTGATGTTGCTCCATCTCTATAAGAGGAAACAGCTGCTGACTTCCCAAATTTAAATTTGTTCATGATGTGTCTTGTCTGTGATGATATAAAAATTCACAAATGAGGTGATTGTTTTCTTGGCCAGACTAGGTTTTGTGTCTTAGAAAGGTTGAAGTGGAATGACTTGGACTCTTCTTTTGTCCTCTGCCTGTAGTCCAGTGGAACCTGTAGTGAGCTCACCAGCCTATCCTTAGTGGTTGCTGAAGGGGACACTAACATACACTGTATTCCTGCTTCATGTATTTTGAGACAAGAAGGGAAAACATTCTTCTCTTATGTCTTTTCAAAACATGTGTACCTTCAGGTTTCTAGCCATGTTTTCCTTATATCTTGGTACATTTCTGCTGGAGCTTCTTGTTAAAATCTCATTGAAAAGATAGCAGAATTTGACTTACATGGCATTTTCTCTAGAATAAAATGTGTAGACTTAAAGGGACCATATATGATTAAGACCTGTTTGTGTATTAATCTTTTACTCTCCTTATCTGAAGCATAGTACTGTTGTGAATTATTCATATCCATTTTTCCCTGTTGGCCAGTTTGCTGGGGGAAGCGGGCCAGGAACCAGCCCTGGCAGAAGTGTTCCACCAGTTGCACGATCCTCACCGCAACATTCCTTATCCAATCCCTTACCGGTAAGCATTCACCTGGAGAAATGTGACACCTGTTGTAGGAGACCAAGAAGCCCAGGAACACTCAAGCAAAGTTTCTCTTCTATTAATTACCCAAGGGGGGTGAAGTCTTAAGGAGAAACGTTCATAGCATTACCTGTGAATCACTTACCTTAGATTCAAATCTGTATCAGTCAGTTTACATTTTATAAGAGCTGATCCTGTTCTCCCGGTATAAATCGATTACTTCTAGGCCTGCAGCTCATTGTTCTATCAAGAAAGGGGGTTCCCGTCCAAACATTAGGTTTTTATCCTGGCCGGACATACATATTCCTGTAGTTTAATTCCTTTCAAAAAATTTTGATCAGCTCCTGGTATTTGACTTAATTGTATGGCTTGCTCAGTGATGTAGTAGACAAGCCAGTGCTGCACAGATTTGGGATAGGTTTGTTCTCTGCCTGTGAGTGAGATCTGAAACTCTATAAAAACATCACAGCCAAGTTAGTGGTTCTCAGGCCGGGGTAGTTTATCCCCTCAGGGGACATTTGGCATTGTTGAAGTAATTTTTGGTCAGAACTAGAGGGTAGGTAGAATGATGCCATAGGCATCTGCTGGGAAGAGGCCAGGGATGCTGGTGTACATCCTGCCACGCACAGGATAGGCGCCCACAACAAAGAATGATCCAGTCCAGAATGGTACTAGTGCCAAAGTTGAGAATCCCTGAACCAGCTCATGTAGGATTTTATGTCAGTTCCCTCAAGTGCCTTTGGCTGATTTGTTGATACCAGATGAGAACCCTGTACATAAGAGTGTATTATGTCCCTTGATGCCTCAGGTATTGCTGTGAGATCTTAGGGAAAAGGAAGACCAGAAGTTTTCATCCTAGGTCTCTGTTTCGGAAAGTTGCTTTTCTCTGCCTCAGCAGACTTGATTAATATTGCTTTTTTTCTTAAGTAATTTAGTCTCTGTATTGTTAAACTATTTAAAAATGTCCTTCTTCCCTCTTCTGTCTCATGAAAACATGCCTTCATTAGGGTGGTTATAATTAGTAAAGCACTTAGGAAAATGTATTCAGCTTGAAATTTTTTCTATTACTTTGTCATCATTGCCATATTTAAAAATATTGTAAATGTTCAATGTGTAGATATGTTAGGTTAAGATTTGTTAGCTAACTTTTGAGGAGACTTAGATCTGTATTTTTATTGTTTTAAACCAGTTACATGTTTTAAAATGTTAAATGGGATTCCAGAATAATCTATTTGGGACAAATATGATTTGTAGAATTTTGTTGTCTTACTACTCTTTTCTTCCTGAAAAAGGTTTTTTTTTTTCATTTGGTTTTCAGTAATGTGACCACCCATCTGTCATGTGTCCATTTAAGTCAGGTCTTAAGTGAAGACAAGAGAGAGGTACTCAAGTGGTCACTGACAGTCCTGCCACCTCTGTGCATGGTGGCCGGGCCTCATGATCGTGCAAATCTAAGTATGTCTTGGTTGTTAAAATAGAAACCAACCTTAATTTCCTTTTTCCATCACATTTTATCCTCCTATCTTAGATTCTGTGCTTCAGTGTTACAGTCAACTGATTTGTGTATATCCTTCGATTCCCTTTCCCCACTCTCTCCATTATACTTGCCTGAAAAAAACTCAGCCCTGATTAAATCTAATTTTCCACTTTTTCCTTGCCTGTATCTAAGCAGTTCAGCCTGGTTAGAGGAAAGCACATATACCCATGCTGGCTGATCTCACTTTAAGTTCGTGACCACCAACCTCATGAGCCTCTGAGTTGCTGCCAGTCCTATTATATTTCCATAGTTAATTCACCCTCCTAGATGAATATTTTGTATTTTTGTCATTTCCTGAAATCTTCCAGCAGCAATTCCTTCCCCTCTACTCTCTCAACTGATGACTTTACTTTTTTATTTTACTAGGAAAATAGAAGCAATCAAAAGAGAACTTTCCCATGTGCCTCTGTCAGCTCTACCAGGTTACTTGTATTCTTATCCATATCTGCCTTTTAGGATGCATGAACTGGCGAGCCCTTTACTTGGGCATCGATTTCCCTGAAAATTACATATGCACCTCTCCTTGCCATTTCTGTTTATATAACTAAATGAGTAGCTTAAAAAAACATCTGTAGGACTTCCCTGGTGGTCCAGTGGTTGGGAATCTGCCTGCCAGTGCAGGGAACATGGGTTCGATCCCTGGCCTGGGAAGATTCCACGTGCCACAGAGCAACTAAGGTCGTGCGCCACAGCTACTGAGCCTGCGCACCCCAGAGCCCGTGCTCTGCAACAAGAGAAGCCACCTCAATGAGAAGCCTGCACACAGCAATGAAGACCCAGAGCAGCCAGAAAAGATAGATAAATAATTTTTAAAAAATCCACTAGCACAACAAATTGCTCTTTTTGCAGTCTACCCTGTCCCTGTAGATAACAGTTTACTGTGTCCAGTTTTTCAGATCATAACTTCATGCCCCATATCTCATCCATCAAAATCCTATTTTCTCTTAAAAAAATACCCAAATCCACCCTCTTTTCTGTTCACTTGATTCTCTGATCAGTCTCTAAAGTAGTGTCCTTGTTTCTGCCTGTGTCTCACCTACTTTCAATATAGTAAGTAGCCAGAATGATTCTGTGAAAAATTTAAGTCAGATCCTATTCAGAACTGGCCAGGGGCTTGTCCAGACTGTTCTAGGCTTACATGGTCTAGAAGCTCCTACATAATCTTTGCTCCCCACATCATCTGACTCCATCTGCTCCCCTTCTTCCTCATGCCACTCAAGCTGCACTGGCCTCCTGGAAGTTCTGTAAACACTCTGAAGCACTCTACTTCAGCACCTTTGTACCTGCTATTTCTTCTTCCAAGAATAGCGTGATGAGCAAGTCCTTCATCAGACTATTGCTCAAAAATGACCTTGTCAGGAGAGGTCTCTCCTGGCCAACTTCTTTGAATAACAGTCCCTCTCACCTTGTAACTCTTTCCCCTAATCCTGCTTTAATTCTTAGTTATTACTATCTGGCATATGTATTTAAAATTTGATATATATATTTAAATTTTTATTGATTCATATTTATACATATAAAAGAGTATGCATGTACATCTACAGCTTAATCAATGTTCACCAACTGTACTAGTACAAGAAACAAAATACCAGCCCCTCCAGAAAGTCCCTTATGTTCCCTTCCTTTTATTAGCCCCCTCCCTGCAACTGGGGATAGCTACTGTCCTAACTTCTAATAGTAGCATAGATGAGGTTTTTTTTGTTTTTATACAGTGTATAAAAAGAATCACACAGTATATAATATACCCTGGTGTCTAGTTTCTTTCATTCAACATTACTTTGGTGAAAGTCATCCATGTTGTGTGTTCTAGATCATTCACTGTCGTCATTGTGTGGCATAATTTTATTTTTATTTAATTTACATATCTTAATTTTTAACTATACAGTTAGTTTGTTGCCCATCATCTTCCACCAGAATGTTGATCCCAAGAGAACTGGACCTTTGTTTTATTTACTACTATTTCCATCTCTTACACTGTTTGTTACATAAAGGTGTAATCACTTTAACTATTTCCCTCACTCCTTCACATAGAAGACAGATCTTGTTCCATGTTTAGTCTCTAACACCCAAAACAGTGTTGGGTACACAGTGGGAACTCAAGACTATTTGTTGAAAGAGAAGAATAGAAGAACAGATAAAGAATTATTTTAGCTTTTCCCCCTCCTAAGTGATTCTTCTATATTTTTTGTTAAATAGAGAAAAGTACACAAACTCTGAGCCTGTGAGTTCAGGAGTTGGTAAACTACAGCCTACAACTGTCAGGCCGAGAATGATTTTTAGATTTTTTGAGTTGTAGAGACAAAGAAGAATATGTCACAGAGTTATGTTGCCTGGAAAGCCTAAAATATTTCCGTCTGGTCCTTCACAAAAAAATATTTCCAGGCAGTCATTATGAAGTTAACTCCATTAATCATTACTTAGGTCAGAAAGTAAAATATTTCCAGCACCCTGGAAACCTTCCCTGATCACAGCTCCCTCCCAATACTCTAGAAACAACCACTGTTCTAATTTTTGTGATTATCATTTGCTTTTCTTTATAGTGTTGTCATTATGACAGTTTTGTTAATCATGGCATTTAATCACCATGTTTAAATCTTCTGTATTCTGACTTTTGGCTGTTTGTTCTGTCAATTACTAAGAGAGGTAAACATGACTGTCATGATTATGGGTATACTTTGTTTCTTCCTGTATTTATATTTTTGCTTTATGTATTACTAAGTGATTCTCTCTGTTTCTCCTGATACTTTTTGCTCTTAATGCAGTTTATCTGATATTAGTATATTCAAACCACTGCATAGTGTAAATATTTCTGTTTTTATATTGTCAGCTTTTCATTTATTATGTTTTCAGTATATCTGACAAATACATAGTTGAAATTTTTTTCTTTATTCAGTCTAAAATCTTTTTTAAGGGAATTACCTAGTGATCCAGTGGTTAGGAGTCAGCACTTTCACTGCTGGGGCCTAGGTTTGATCCCTGGTTGGGGAATTAAGATCCTGCAAGCTGTGTGGCATGGTCAAAAAAAAAATCTTTTTTAAACTTCAGTATTTATTCTGTTTACATTAATAAACAATCCTTATGTTGGTTTTAAATATTCTGGCTTTTAATGCATCTGTTGTTGCCTATTTCTTGCCTGTTCTATGTTACTGTTTCCTTCAATTCTTGTTTTCATTTGGATTCAAAAATGATTTCATGCTTTTCTCCTCCACTAGTAGGTAGATCCTGTGTGGTGTTTCTCTTAGAAGTTACCACAGGTGTCTTTAATGTGCCAGAGTTTGATGTTAACAGTCGCCTAGTTACATGATAACTTTGATTCCATTTCTGTGCTGCTGCCTTGGTGGTGGTGGTATAGGTTTATATTTTGCCTTAAAAAAAAAATATCTCTCTCTCTCTCTCTCTCTCTCTCTCTCACAGAGCATTATTATGGTGTCAGTGTTCATTTAGATTTATCCATGTACTTATTTACCTCTTTCTTTGTACTTCTTCCCTTTTTACATATCACACCTTCCACTTTAGGGAAGAAGTGGAAGTGAAAGAGTGGACTACTTCTGCCTTCCGTAGTCCTTAATACAGTATTTATCTGCTGGGGGTTAACTCTCTAGGTTTTTGTTTGCTGAAATAACTTTATTTTGCCCTTATTCTTGAAAGATATTTATGCTGTGTATATATCTAGATTTTTTTTTTCCCCACACACAGTTAGGTATATCATTACCATTTTTTTGGTTCCCCTTGTTACGACTGAGAAAATAGTTTTCATTTACTTGTTATTTCTTTGAAAGAAACTGCTCTGCTTCCCCTACCCACACCTACCCTTCTCCCCCCAACCCCCAGGCTACTTTACTTTGTGGTGGTGTGCAGTTTTGCTGTGAGACATCCTTTTATTTCTCTTCCATGTAACTTGTTGGGCTTCTGGTATTTGTGGGTTGCTGTCTTGTACCATTTCTGAATAGTTATTAGCCATTGTCTCTATCTCAGTCCTGTTCTCTTTTTCGTTCTCCTATAAAATTTCAGTGAACCATGTTAGACTGTCTCACTTTATCACCATGCCCCTTCATTTCTTTTTTCTTTTTCTTTTGGTCTCTGTGCTCCATTCTGGATAGTTTCTTGCCTTTCAGTTCTCAAATTCTCTGTTTTGGTGTATCTAATTTGCTGCATTGGATTCTTAATTTTTGTTATTTTATGTTCCCTGCAGATATAGTCAAACTGTCTTTTATTTCTGGAGTAATCTGGTAGACATAGTTGTTTCAAATCTGTTAATTTTTGTATTTGAAGTTTTAAAAAAATCTGTTTCTGCTATATCTTATTTTTCCTAGTTGTTGCTCACGTCTTTATTTCTTTTATGCTTTGATTGTCTGTGTGCTGCTCATTGTACTTGAAAAATTATTTGTGAGATTTCTTTGAGGTCTAAGATGAAGATATGTCTCTCCAGGGAGAATTTTTGTTTACTTCTCTCCAGTGTCTAGAGAGTCTACCAGTCTCTACAAACTCCGGAATTCCGGCTTGCTCTGTTTGTTTGACTTGCTAGATAGTTTCTTTCAACCAGACAAGCAGTATTGATTTGGATTGTATTAGCTTTTCTCAGGAGAGCTGGCACCCCCTGCATGGCCAAGGCAACTGTTGCAGGTCCTGGAGGGCGGGAGGACTATTTCTTCTGGCTTACATTTTTCCCTGATGTTTTAACCCTTTGAAAGTACAGCTTAAAGTGGGAAGGACGCTCATAAGCTGGATGGGCTTTGGCCTATGATTATCCACTTGGCAACATGGTGCCCAGGGATTGGAAAGTCAAGATCTTAGGGTGTTCTTAGGGCAAATGTGACTTTGATGCTTCTTTTACTACCTGTTTTGTGTTCCTTATTTCCGTTAGATTTTGCCATGACAAATCCCTACTATTTTGTCAGCTTTTCAATGCTTTTAATATCTTTTTAAAAAAACATTTTGTCCTGTGTTTATAGTTGTTTTCTAAAGGAATGTTGGTACAAACATCCCAACCTGCTGTATTGCCAGAGATATTTAAAGATCTTTTAAGCCCTTGGCAAATAATTATTGAATGTATGACAGAATGATTTAATATTGTATTGTAGCTTCAATGATAACAGTGTGCCAGGTAGTGAGATTACTGTTGTTAAGTAGTACAGGTATTCTGGAGCCTGCATTTAAATTTATTGGGTGGGATAAGAATGTTGTTTTTAAGGAGGTGTGGCTTTTACTCATAGATTAAAAAAAAACTATGAATTATTTTTTCCAGATCACTTTGATTCGTCTGTTTTACTTGTATTTTCTAAAGTGAAAATGTTAGTTTTCCCTGATAAAGGGATACATGCTGATTATGAAAGTCCAATAATTCAGAAGTGGTAAAATATAAAGTCCTTTCCACAAGAGCTATTATTAAAGAGTTTAGTGGGCATATATGTATACATGTATGTTCATATAGCAGATTCCCTCATTTCCATTGTATAAATTTACCTAGACGATAGACTTAAATATTTTGTATTCTCTAGTAATGCTGTAATGAATATCCTTGTTTGTACATCTGTGCTTACGCATTTGTTTCTTTTGGATAAATTTCCAAAGGTTAGTTCCCAAGTCAAAGAATATGCACACTTTAAAATGTCATCACATGAATGGATAAAGAAGATGTGGTGTGTGTACACACATACACTGGAATATTACTCAGCCATTAAAAAGAATGAAACGGTGCCATTTGCAGCAACACGAATGGACCTAGAGATTATCATACTAAATGAAGCAAGCCAGACAGAGAAAGGCAAATACCATATAAAATCACTTATATTAGAATCTTAAAAAATGATACAAATAAACTTATTTATAAAATAGAAATAGACCCACAGACATAGAAAACAAACTTATGGTTATAAAGGGAAAAGGGTGGATGTATAGGAATTTGAAATTAACATTAATATATACACTACTATATATAAAATAATAACCAACAAGGACTTACGGTATAGAACAGGCAACTGTATTCATATTTTATAATAACTTATAAAGGAAAAGAATCTGAGAAAGAAAATATGTGTTCAGTTACATAAATATAACTGAATCACTTTTCTGTATACCTGAAACTAACATAGCATTATAAATCAACTGTGCATCAGTTTAAAATAAATAAAGTGAAATATCATCACATAATTGATAGCAGGTCATCAGCAGTTTGAGAGTCCCAATTTCTTCCTATCCTTCTAATACTGAATTTTACATTATAGTCTTTGCTAGTGAGAAAAATACCTTGTTTTAAATTGCATTACTTCATCAGTGATATTAAACATCTTTTCATATGTTTAGTGGCCTTTTGGATTTCTCTTTTAATGCTTATTCAGTTCCTTTGCCTATTTATTCAAGTATTTGCTTTGTCTTGCTGATGGGTTATTGTTAGCTCATTGTCACTTATGGTGTGAATATTTTCTGCCTCTTTATAATTTGTTTTTTAACTTGTTTATGTCCACTTGCACCATTCAGAAGTCAAAAAATTAGAAGTGATCAAATTTATCAATGTTTTTCTCTTCATGACTTATTACTAGTTTTGTCTTAT
Organism: Capricornis sumatraensis; assembly: GCF_032405125.1. NCBI lineage: Eukaryota > Metazoa > Chordata > Mammalia > Artiodactyla > Bovidae > Capricornis > Capricornis sumatraensis. Next base: position 96,956,699 of record NC_091076.1, read on the forward strand.
TCTTAGATGTTCCTATATGGTTTGTGTTTTTAATGTCATGTTTAAAAAGCCCTCACCACTAGAAAGTCATAATAGCATTTGTTTATATTTTCTTATAATTTTTATGTATACTATAAGGAAGTAATGTACTTTTCCTTTTGTCTAATATCTATGTACATATCCTATCATCTTTGTAATAAAATTCCCGCTAATTAGAAATGCAGTATAGTCACAGAGTATACATCCGTTTTATATGGGTCTCTTTCTGATTTTTCCGTGCCACTGATTAGTCTGCTTGTTCCTTTACCAGTATTATGCTTATTTGGTTAATGTTGCTTTGCTCTTCGTGTTTAGTCGCTAAGTCACATCCAAGTCTTTGCAACCCCATTGTACTGGAGCCCACCGGGCTCGCCTATGTCCATGGGGTTTCCCAAGCAAGAATATTGGAGTGTGTTGTCATTTCCTTCTCGGGATCATCCCAAGCCAGGGTTGTCTCCTGCACTGGCAGGTGGATTCTTAAACACTGAGCCACCAGAGAGGCCAGTGTTGCTTTGCAGTAAGTTTTAATAGCTGGTCAGGTTTCCCTGATACCCTTTATCAAAAATTACATGGCTAATTTTGATTATTTTTCCAAGTGGACCTCAGAACTAAAATGTGAAAATCCATAGAAACAATCTCCCCAAAGAGCAGAGGAGAATCTAGATGATCGATCGCTATACTACCACAACACCTTTTGTTGCAAAAACAGAAACAAAAATACACAAAATGCCCTAAGCACTGGCTTTTAGTGAGATTTGACATATATAAAATTTGAACTCAGGAGCATAGTGTTTTGCCATTTAACGTTGGTTGTCTTTTATGTTTGTCAGTGAGCTATAGTTTTTGTTTTACGTGTAATCTGCATATTGTTTCCTTCTAAGTATTTTACAGATAATTTTGAATCTGATTTTTTCCTGATGCTGCTTGTTCTGATTATAATCAAGTTGTTGCTATATGGGGAAGTTATTGATTTTTGTGTATTTATTTTATATTTGGCCATCTTACTAAACTCTTATTTGTTGTTTTTCAGTTGATTTGTTTGGTTTCCTTTGTGAATAGTTATATCATCCAAAATTGACACTTTCTAATGTTTGATATTTTCCAGTGTTTATACCTCATATTGTTTTCCTTATCACTTTGGCTAAAAATTCTATGATAATGTTGAATGACTGTGATATTAATGTGTTAACCCCTGTTTAGTTCCTAATTTTAATGAAGGTATCTCAAGTATAGTACCATTAATTACAGTTATGTTTATTTCTGAAAAAATACTCTGTTGAATTATAAATGGAATCCTATAGTTTTTTTAAGTATTGCCCAACAATGTGCAAATCTTTTTGCATCTAAAGGAAAGAATCTTGATTCTCTGCCCTCCCACACCAACATTAATGTAGTGAATTACATTAGTAGATAGAATAATGAACTATCCTTACATTTTACATTTAATAAGCCATACATAATTGTGGTATATTATTCTTTTGTTTGTATTTATTTTATATTTTGCATATGGGTATAATATGGTAATAGAATAGAATAGAGAGTAAAGTAAGTAGGGGCCAAATGCCTTAATCTTTATTAACCTAGAGGTTAGAAATAGCATTTCCTTGTAGAATTGAGGGTATAATGAAGTTATTTGTTGAACTCTACAAAGTAACCTGCAGATTCAGAGTTCTGTAAATATAGAACCATTAAAATGTACTAAGATCCAGTGATAATGTTACTGTACTCTCCATATTTGTTTTCAGAGGGGTTTTTTTTTTTAAGTCCTTCTTATATCTGATAACTGTGTTTTAATCTGTTGCACGTTTTGGCAGTATCAGATGTTTTCTTTGTCATGTAATTTGTGTGTGTTCTTTCATGTTTTCCAGCGGCGAGTAGAACAGCCTCTCTATGGTTTAGATGGCAGCGCTACAAAGGAGGTGTCAGAGGAGCAGTCTGCCCTGCCAACGCTTATGTCAGTGATGCTGGCAAAACCTCGGCTCGACACAGAGCAGCTGGCACAGAGGGGAGCTGGCCTCTGCTTCACTTTTGTCTCAGTGAGTACTGAGGCTGCGTTTATGCACATCCTTGTTTTCCTGGAGCTGAGATGGAGTTTGAGTAAGGATTTTGGTAGAGAGGTGATGATTTCTAACTCTGTGTTACCTGTAAAGATGTGTGCTTGTGCTCGGCCCCGCTTGGCTCAAGGCACTGGGAGAGACTGCTTTATCAAAGTCTGAGTGTCCTGTGGGATGGAAAACACAACCTTAGGTTGACAAAGAACAGAAAATACAGATTAAATTCCATTACAAATTAAAAATAAAATCTCCAGACTCCAACCATCACTTATTTGAAGTAATAGTCAAGTTAATAAAATATTAGTGTGGGGATAGGCATGCTTACTAGGCATTTTCCCCTCTATGGTATCTGGACAGCCTGCATGCTTGCTTTCTCTCATTTCTTCAGAGTATTAGCACAGTTGCTTTTCCAAGACTATTTGGCTACCTGTTTGTTCCTTTCAGCTTACTTCTTCTTCCTTGAAGAACAGGAATTTGATTATTATAAATGTTTGACCCCATTTGTTTATTTGCCAAGTTAAAATGCAGTTTGACTTAAAAGTTGTTGCTTTTCTTGGTTTCTTTACCCTGCCAAGGACCTGTTTGTTTTCAGTGATGCAGTAAAGCAACAGAAAGCCCCATTGCCCTATCCTTCCATTTTTAGGGGCCTTCTTCAGAGCTAACAATACCATTGATCAACGTTTCTTTCTCTGTTACTGGTTCATTTTCTCCAGTAATCTGTTTCCTCCTTATTTCCTCCATGGTTTCTGAGCAAATAAATCTCTATAATCTCTGGGATTAACCCACGCATGATTGTATTAAAAAAGGCCATGAAATGGTGGGTGTCTTAAGGAAAGGAGATAAAAATAATAAAATAATTAGATAGGGATCATTGTGTATTATTTGAATCCCTTCTGCCCTTCCTTCCTTCTCTCATTCTTTCCTTCCTCAGCTTAAAACAGTACCCATGTATTACCTCACAGTTCTTTAAGTTTGGGGGTAATTTATTGCTGAGCAATAGAGAACTAATACATGTGGCTTTATCTTTAATGCCTCCTTTTCTCCTCATATGCTACATCTAATCTACCAGAAAACATACTTACATCTAGAATCTGACCATCTCTCACCATCTCCACTGCCACCATGATGGCCCAGCATCTCTTTGCTTTGGAATACTTTCTTATAGAGGAGTAATATGGTAATCACATCTGAAGAAGGAACATGGAAATAGTATTAAAAACCAAAGGCCTAGAAGCTTTGATATAGTTCTGTTTCTCTTTGCTTCTCTGCAGTTCCAACTGGGATATAAACAGTGAGATAAAAAAGGAGAAAAGCAAAAAAGTTAGCTTAACAAATGTTGGTTAATAGAGACAAGTGTTTCCTTTAAAAAAAATAAAAGGCAAAGGCTATGAACAGGCAGTTTTAACAGGGGAAAAAAAGGACAAATGTCTAAATGTGGAAAATTGGTTAACTTTAGATATAGAGAAATGCAAAATAAAATAACTTATCAAATTGACAAGGACTAGTAAATTTGGTGATTTCTTGGTACAGGTAGTGGTTTAGATACATATACAGTGCTATGTGTAGGTATAAATTGGTACAGTCAATTGTACAAGTTGGCAGTATATCTCAGTGTTAAGTTTACATATCCCTGGGTCCCGAAATTCCATTCTCATGAACTACACAAAGATTATTGTATTGTTTATAAATTGCAAAAATCTGGAAGCAGTGTCCTTCCACAGTGTTTCAGAGGAACTTCTAACAAGAATACCTGTTATCTCCATGTTGCTAAGTCTGGCAATCAGTTCTCAGAACTTATTCAATATAATTCATTAGCTGCAGTTGATCAGTCCCTTCTCTAAGCACATGGTCTTTTCTTTGCTTCTGCCTTTCTGATTCTTCTTCATTTCCTGGATCTCCAAATATTGGAGTGCCCTAGGGCTCAGTCTTCAGTCCTCTTGTATACCATCTTTCAGTAAGGAGAGTCTCGTTTAGTTTCTTACTTTCAATCATCACCTATATTCAGAAGACTTCCAAATTTATATCTGCAGCCCAGAGCCCTTCCCTGAATTCTGGACCTATGTAGTCAGTTGTCTGTGTCTAATAGGCATACCAAATTTAACACAACCGAAGCTGAATTCTTCACTTTGTTTCCCCATTCCAAACCCCATTTCTTCCACATCTCAGCAGTTATCAGCTCTCAGCTTACAATTGTTCAAAAATCCTGGAGTCATTCTAGTCTTATCTCTTTATTTTATATCCTAATTCTGAATCCATCAGCAAGTCTACTGATTTTACCTTCAAAATATGTTCAGAATCCTGCTGCTTCTCCTGCCCTTAACGATGACCACTCAGATCTCGTCTCCCACTGAGATCATGGTGGCAGCCTCCTACCTGAACTGTTAGCTCTGCCTTTGTTCTCAGCAGATCAGAGTGATCCCATTGGAGCTTAAGTCCAGGCCATGCCACTCCCCTGCTCACAAGTGTTTATAATGGCACATAATGCCTTGCATGGCCTGTTTCCCACCACTTTGACATCTGTTACTACTGCCTCCCTCCATCACCAAGTTCCATCCTCACGGGCTGCCTTTCTTGAAATACTGCCTGTTGTCTCTCACCTCAGGGCCTTTATCTTAACATTCTTCCTCTAGATATCACCTTGCCTTGTCCCCTTGGTTCTCTCTAGTCTCTGCTTAAGTCTACAGCCTATTAGAAAGGCTGTATTGTATAAGATAGCACTCCTTCCTGCTCCCCCCAAAGTTATATAGCTGCTGTGCCCTAATTTTTCTTCTTAGCCTTATCACCAGCTTACCTGCTATAATTTACTTCTTTGTCTCACTCCTCACCCCCATCCTAACTCCCCTCCACTGAAATGTAAGCTGCATCAGGTCAAGGACTTAACTTTGTTCACTTCTGCACCGCCAGCACTGGAACAGGATCTGCTCTCATATACACGCAGTTTAATTATATGTTGTATGAATTAATGAAGCCATCTTTCATATAAGGACTAGTTAAATAAAATGTAGTATGTATATACAATGGGATGCTCTACAGTTGACCAGTGAAGTGAGATAGACTTTTATGTCGTTTGTAGACTTTTTTTGGCCATGGAATCCCTTGCATTTCCATATGAATTTTAGGATCAACTTTTCAGTTTCTGTAAACCAGACCAGATGGAATTTATAACAGTTGTGCTGACTCTGCAGATTAATGTGGGGCAGTATTGCCCTCATTAAAAAAAGTAGGTATATGTGCTGGCAATGAAAGACCTATAGATCAATACTGATAAGTAAAAATAGGTGGCAGAATATTATGAGTCTGATCCTTTGAATGTTTGATCCCATGGAGGTCCATGGCATTCTCTAGGCCAGAATACTGGAGTGGGTAGTCTTTCCCTTCTCCAGGGGTTCTTCCCAACCTAGGGATCGAATCCAGGTCTCCTGCATTGCAGGCGGATTCTTTACCAGCTGAGCCACAAGGGAAGCCCATTTAAAATCATATTGCTACATAATTTTATGTATTTCAACATAGGAAATTTGATTTTCAACATTATAAACATATAATTTTCTAAACTGTAAAAGTAGTATATGTGCATGACCTACGAATAATTGAAGTGATAGAGAAGAGTAAAATTCTTTCCTTTGTATTCATGAGATAACCACTATTAAGAGTTTTAGATTTTGTACTGAATTCCACTTTAACTTCAGATTATCTTTTATGTACTCAACATTCTCCATTGTGAGAAATCTTTAACGTACCCAGCTTCCTTTTTCATCTTTCAGCTTTTTAGTTATTACTACATTGTTTGTGATATTTAGTTTGTTATTTTAACTATAATTGAATTGTTTCTGCTTTATAAATTATTCTAAAAATTGAAAACATTTAAGGAGCATTTAGAATATTATGATTGTTTCATTATTGTGCACCGTAACACCGAGTGATTTTATTGGATTCACTGAGAAGAAAGTCCTAGTCACTGAATTAGTTTAGATTGAATGAGACAGTTATAGTTGTCAAGGTTTAAAAGGTTTTTTTAAATATATATATGAGGTCTGTTATTTCCTCAAAAGCTACATCTTTTAACATTATATAAGATGTTCTTAAATGCTTTAATTTTTAGAAATGTAGTTAGCAGATTTTTTTTTGGCTGTGGGATCCCTTGTATTTCCATATGAATTTTAGGATCAGCTTTTCAGTTTCTGTAAACAGACCAGATGGAATTTATAGCAGTTGTGCTGACTCTGCAGACTAATTTGGGGGAGTAGACTTCATAAAGACATTGTTTTCCAGTCCATGAATATGAAATCTCTTTCCATTTATTTAGGTATCTTTAATTTCTTTATAAAGTAATAAAATTTGGAATTTTTGGTGTGTAGAGTTTGCCCTTGTTTTGTTCAAATTTTTTCTAAGAGTTTATTCTTTTTCATGTTATTGCAAATGTTTTTCAGAGATGGCCTTTTTTGGTATTGAAAAAGTTCCCTTCTTTTCTGAGTTCATTGAGTTCATCATGAAAGGGTACTCGATGCTTTCTCTACATCTGTTGAGATGATCATATGGTATCTTTTTGTTCTTGAGGTCTGTCCACTATCTGTCTTGTCCTTGTCATGTCGTAGCCTTTTTTTTACTCTTAAAAAACCTTTTACCTCAGAGAAGCTTTATTTTAGTATTCTTAGATTTTTCTTTCCCTCTGCTCTTTTCCTCCTAAAGCCTGTTAGATAGTTTTGAAGCCTCTTCCTGTTCATGTTGCTTAACTTTTCTTTCATGCTACTTGACTTTGTTTCTTTCTCTGGGAGATTTTCTTGACATTGTCTTTCAGATTTTCTGTATTCAGTTCTGTGCATTTTGTTACTTAGCTCATCTATTCACTTTTTAGAATATTGATACTCTTATCTTGTCATCAGTATTCTAAAAAGTGAATAGACGAGCTAAGTAACAAAATGCAGTTATTTGTCATCCTGGCGTGCTGCGATTCACGAGGTCGCAAAGAGTCGGACACGACTGAGTGACTGAACTGAACTGAACTATCTTGTCATATTAATTTTTCATGTTCTTTACTGCTTTTTCATTTTTATAGATGCAGTATCCTTTTAACCCTCTTTGAACATATTTTATTTTTTAAGTTGTTTTTATTGAATTCTCTGTTTTCTCTTGGATCAGGTTTTGTTTTTTCATGTTGGATCTTCACTTTGTGCTGTTGGTTTTCTTGAAAAATGTATCTTGCTTTAGTTGAATGAAATACTATTAGAGTGCTTTAGCATAGGTTATTGGCATGGATTTTTCCCTGCAGTGGCATTGTACTGCTTCCCAAATAGCCCTCCATTGGTGTGTGTGTGAGTGTTATCCCTGTGTAAGCATCTGGTCAGCTCTCAGCAGAAAAACCAGCTCCTTTACAAACATGGAAGTAAGGAGGGTGTTGTTCTGCCGGGTAACTCTTTAACTCTTAGCAGTGTATTCCACATATCCCTCCATTCTGTCAGTTGTAGGGGGCAGGGATACTGTGCTTTCTTTGCTATTTTCCTTAGGACACAATATTCACACCAGAAGCCCCTCCCCCTAGACTCACTCATTTTCCATTTTAAATATTTACATGTTTGTTTTTTTAATTTAAGAGACCAATTCTTGTGTTTTACCCTTGGTTCAGAAGCAGTAGTATCCATGGCTCTCACTATGCAAGGGAGAGATCAAGAGGGGACCTTGTTGTACTATATAGGTTTTAAATGTCTGATAATTGTTCCACGGGTCACTCCTGGTAAAGGTAAATCTCAGTGTGGGACTTTGGAGGAGTTCTCTTGAAAAGAACCAGCCTGTTTTACTGCTGGTGTTTTCAGCTGTGAATTTATTTTACTTTCTCTATCAGTCTGATCCCAAATGCTTTTGAATGTTTCATAAAATTTAAAGTTTTTAAAAATTTCTGATTCTTAATTCTCCTTTGTTTCTTAATGCTATTAGGGTTTCATTTAGAAAGAAAATCTTCCAAGAATCAGGAGGACTTTGGGAAATCTAGCCTGTAATTATGAATTAGAAGCCAATACTACTTCTCTAATTGGAACGAAGAACGCGGAAGTCTGGGAAGGATGTTTTGCCGAGTAAGGGTTGGACTAAATTTACAACTACAGTGGTTTGCTTAGCAAGGCCATCAGCTTCTCATTTCTTGAGAACATGATCCTGTAATTGTGGACTCAGGAGACTAAGCTCTCTTTGTTTTCCAGTGTTGCATTTCTAGTGTTTAACACAGGACCAGGCACAGAGGTTCATAATTAATACTGAATGAATGATAAGAATTAGAGTATTTTCATGGATTCACTTGTCACAGTAGGTCCTTATATTTTTGTAGTTCTCCTATCTTTTGTAAGTATTATTTTCATTTTCATGAGGATTTGCTTACTTCTGTCCCACTGACTCAGTTAACTTTCTGCAGTTTTTCTTCTTATCAGGGGCTGTTTATATGTACATTTTATAGAGAGCTTTAATTTGGAAACATCTCCTTGAATAACATTCTAGCACCCTTTGTTTGCTGAAAGAAAACTTAGAAATGAGCACATGTTAAAAAAGGAAAAAGCATTAAAAAAAAATAAAAAACCCATATCCCCAAATCTAGAAGTTTACAGAAAGAGACTTTTAGCCTGTCATGTGATTCTTGTTGGTGTTTATTATAAAAGCAGCTCAGTAATATTTAGAGATAGATTTTAAAAGGATAGGATTTTAAAAGCAATCTAATGATAACTGAAGGAGATAATGGTTATATCACAATGCAGTATAGTATGTGAGTTTTACAATCCTAACCCTTCATCAATAGGACGAGGTTAGGTTTGCCACATTGCAGGAAGAGTGGGGAACATTATCAGTTATTTAGACCCTCCTAAACCTGGCTCTAATCACTGCTCTGACATACAGGCTGTGTACATTGTTCTATCTCTTTCAGACTGACTCCTCATTTTTTACTTTTTGATCCCCACAACAATTCTCTCTTCCCCTTGGGTTCTTGTATGGAATGTGAGAACCTGGAATGACCCTATCGTCTCTTCTCTTTGACTGCTTATTTCCTTCAAATTTTAACTCTGATATTATTTTATCAAGGAATTCACCCTCAATTCATTAAGTTAGGTCAGGTACCTTGTTGTGTATGCTTATAGCACATATCCTTAATTGCAGTTTTGTATTATATGATTGTTTAACAGTTTCTGTCAAGTATTTATCCAGTGCTTAATACACCTTTTCTTGGTTTATGAGTTTCATAAGGCAGAGTGATGATTGGGCCTTTAGATTTTGTTTCTGTTTTTCTTGGCCATTGTGTCCTGAGCACCTAACACGATACTTAAGATGAGGATGTTTCAGTGAGTACTTGATGAATGAATAGATAAAAACGGAGATGATATTATCGCCTACCTTACAAGACTGTTGTGAGCTTTCGGTTTAGTTGAGTGTATGAAGTGCTTAGCTTGCTTGTGGCCTGTTCACAGCAGTACCCATAATGGCTGACGTGAGACAGTCATTGTACTGTGCTCATAGAGATTGGTTACTGTGGATGCAGACAGCCCTCAATTCTTATTCCCACACTGACTAGCTCTGTGACCCCACATAGGTGCTGAATATCTCAGATTTGCATTCTCTTTATCTATAAATGGAAATAGCAGCACCTCCTTATACGGTTTTGTAAGGTAATCCAAGTCTGTGCCCTGACCAGTAACGCTGAAGAAGCTGAAGTTGAATGCTTCTGTGAAGACCTACAAGACCTTTTAGAACTAACACCCAAAAAAGATGTCCTTTTCATTATAGGGGACTGGAATGCAAAAGTAGGAAGTTAAGAAACACCTGGAGTAACAGGCATATTTGACCTTGGAGTACAGAATGAAGCAGGGCAAAGGCTAATAGAGTTTTGCCAAGAGAACGCACTGGTCATAGCAAACACCCTCTTCCAACAACATAAGAGAAGATTCTACACATGGACATCCCCAGGTGGTCAATACTGGAATCAGATTGATTATATTCTTTGCAGCTGAAGATGGAGAAGCTCTATACAGTCAGCAAAAACAAGACCAGGAGCTGGCTGTGGCTCAGATCACGAACTCCTTTTTGGCAAATTCAGACTTAAATTGAAGAAAGTAGGAAAAACCACTAGACCATTCAGGTATGACCTAAATCAAATCCCTTACGATTATACAGTGGAAGTGAGAAATAGATTTAAGGGATTAGACAGAGTGCTTGAAGAACTATGGACATTGTACATATGGACAATGTTCATGACCTTGTACAGGAGGCAGAGATCAAGACCATCCCCAAGACAAAGAAATGCAAACAGCAAAATGGCTGTATAAGGAGGCCTTACAAATAGCTGTGAAAACAAGAGATGCAAAAAGCAAAGGAGAAAAGGAAAGATATACCTATTTGAATGCAGAGTTCCAAAGAATAGCACAGAGAGATAAAGCCTTCCTCAGTGATCAGTGCAAAGAAACTGAGGAAAACAATAGAATGGGAAAGACTAGAGATCTCTTCAAGAAAATTAGATTTACCAAGGGAACATTTCATGCAAAGATGGGCTCAATAAAGGGCAGAAATGATATGGACCTAACAGAAGCAGAAGATATTAAGAAGAGGTGGCAAGAATACACAGAAGAACTGTACAAAAAAGATCTTCACGACCCGGATAATCACGATGGTGTGATCACTCACCTAGAGCCAGACATCCTGGAATGCAAAGTCAAGTGGGCCTTAGGAAGCATCACTATGAACAAAGCTAGTGGAGGTGATGGAATTCCAGTGGAGCTGTTTCAAATCCTGAAAGATGATGCTGTGAATGTGCTGTACTCAATATGCCAGCAAATTTGGAAAACTCAGCAGTGACCGTAGGACTGGAAAAGGTCAGTTTTCATTCCAATCCCAAAGAAAGGCAATGCCAAAGAATGCTCAAGCTGCCACACAGTTGCACTCATCTCACATGCTAGTAAAGTAATGCTCAAAATTCTCCAAGCCAGGCTTCAACAATACACGAACTATGAACTCACAGGTGTTCAAGCTGGTTTTAGAAAAGGCAGAGGAACCAAGGATCAAATTGCCAATATCTGCCAGATCATCAAAAAAGCAAGAGAGTTCTAGAAAAACATCTGTTCTGTTTTATTGACTATGCCAAAGCCTTTGACTGTGTGGATCACAATAAACTGTGGAAAATTCTGTAAGAGATGAAATACCAGACCACCTAACCTGCCTTTTGAGAAATCTGTATGCAGGTCAGGAAGCAACCGTTAGAACTGGACATGAAACAACAGACAGGTTCCAAGTAGGAAAAGGAGTACGTCAAGGCTGTATATTGTCACCCTGCTTATTTAACTTATATGCAGAGTACATCATGAGAAACACTGGACTGGAAGAAACACAAGCTGGAATCAAGATTGCCGGGAGAAATATCAATAACCTCAGATATGCAGATGACACCACCTTTATGGCAGAAAGTGAAGAGGAACTAAAAAACCTCTTGATGAAAGTGAAAGAGGAGAGTGAAAAAGTTGGCTTAAAGCTCAACATTCAGAAAACGAAGATCATGGCATCTGGTCCCATCACTTCTTGGGAAATAGATGGGGAAACAGTGGAAACAGTGTCAGACTTTCTTTTTTGGGTTCCAAAATCACTGCAGATGATGACTGAAATCATGAAATTGAAAGACGCTTACTCCTTGGGAGGAAAGTTACGACCAACCTAGAAAGCATATTAAAAAGCAGAGACATTACTTTACCAACAATGGTCCGTCTAGTCAAGAGTATGGTTTTTCCAGTAGTCATGTATGGTTGTGATAGTTGGACTATAAAGAAAGCTGAGCACCGAAGAATTGATGCTTTTGAACTGTGGTGTTGGAGAAGACTCTTGCGAGTCCCTTGGACTTCAAGGAGATCCAGCCAATCCATCTTAAAGGAATCAGTCTTGGGTGTTCATTGAAAGGACTGATGTTGAAGCTGCAACTCAAATACTTTGGCCACCTGATTCGAAGTGTTGACTCATTTGAAAAGACCGTGATGCTGGTAAAGATTGAGGGTGGGAGGAGAAGGGGACGACAGAGGATGAGATGGTTGGATGGCATCACCGACTCAATGGACATGAATTTGGGTAAACACTGGGAGTTGGTGAAGGACAGGGAGGTCTGGTGTGCTGCGGTTCATGGGGTCACAACGAGTTGGACATGACTGAGCAACTGAACTGGAGGACTACTGGTGATCATGGCAGTAATTGCTCAATAGGTGATGATTATACATTGTTTTAAATTTAACGAATAAAGAAATAATTAAAGAAATATTTAGGAAGTACCAGATGAAACTTACATTATGTCGAAACACTTTCTGGTGAGATGATATTTCCATTAGCCCATAATCCCCAGAATATCCAGTATTTTGTAATTATGTCTAATTATGTATTATAATAGGTTGTACTATGTTGAGTGCAATTTTGTTTTTAAAAGGACTCTGGAGTAATGGTCTTCCTTGACTTATGATGGGATTAGGTCACGAGTTGAAAATATCATTCGTAAATCAAAATAGATTTAATATACCTCACCTACCGAATATATCATAGCTCAGCCTTGCTTACCTTAAATGTGCTCAGAACATGTACATTAGCCTGCAGTCACCTAACACAGAGTCTATTTTATAATATAGTGGTGAATCTCATGTAATTTGTTGAATACTGAAAGTAAAAATCAATATGGTTGTCTGGGTGTATGGCTGTCAGTGTATCTGGTTGTTTACCTTCATGACTCTGTGGCTGACTGGGAGCTGTGGCCTGCTGCTGCTGCCTGGCATCATGAGAGAGTACTGTGTCACATGTTACTAACCCAGGAAAAGGTCAAAATTCAAAATTTGAAGTACCATTTCTACTGAACGTATTGCTTTCGCACCATCATAGAGTTGAAAACTTAAGTGGAACCATTGTTAAGTTGGTGACCGTCTGTATAATGATTGCATACTCTTTAACAGTTGAATTATATTAAGTCCCAAACCTTCTAAATTTGAAAGTGCCTTAGAATGCCCCATTATTTATGTGTAAAATGTCACAGTAAACAAGTGACAATATTGTAAATCGGCCAGAATTTTTGGCCCACTGTGTGTTTCTGGATGAAGTTTGAGGGTCTTGGATGCTCTTCTGAATAGAAGTTCCCAGTCCTTTCTACTTGGAGTCATGAGCGTCCCTTGTGCTTGAGTGCTTCACCAGCCTGTCCTGCGAAAGCACGTTTACATTTGACTCTTAAGACATATGGGTTTGGACTGACTGCTCAGGTTCACTTTGATGTGGAATTTTTTTAATAGTCCATACTATGTGTTACATCATTTGAGACTGGTTTAATCAGATTCAGAACTGTGGATCCAGAGGGCCACCTGTAACGTTACCTGTGGATTTTTGACTGCCTGGTGGGGGGAGGAAGGTGGGTGGTCAGCGCCCTTAACCCATGTGTTTTTCAAGCATCAGTTGTACCTTGAAAAGGACATTTACATACTTAATTTCCATATTGTAAAAATTCATTTGTAAGCATTTGGTGTTTTAAACTATTTACGGTAAAATGGTCTAAGCCACCATGTCAAGCCCTTACTTTTCATTTGAATTGTGTATGTTTTTCATCTTGGCTCCATGGCCCTGAGTCTTGGCTTTCATCAGAAAGTATTTGTTTTATGTAATTGTTTGCATCCGTACAAATGTTCATGGAGAGAGATGGAAGACTTCTTGTGATTGGTGGTACACCTTTATTCCAGGCTCAGCAAAACAGTCCCTCATCTACAGGATCGGGCAACACAGAGCATTCCTGCAGCTCCCAGAAACAGATCTCCATCCAGCACAGGCAGACCCAGGTAGGTCAGCGGTTGATAAACAGGGAGGGAGAGAACTGCTTCGGAGTGAATGCCAACACTACATGTAAAATCTGGGTCTCCTCTCTCCCTTTATTTCTCTGACTTCATCTCATTTTTGTGTGTCTTATATTCAGAACTTGCATTATGAATATTTCGAGTCTTTTGGAAGGTGCTTTTAACTTTTTGAGGTGTTTCTTTGCCTTTCTGATGTATTCAGAAAGATTATAGACAGAAATGATTATATTGCAGCATGGTGTTACGGAAAAAAGCACTTGTTTTGGAGAACTTACGACCCCGATTCAGGTTCTAACTCTGCAACTTACGCTTTATCTTTTGGGGCCTCATTTTTCTTCAGTTCAAATTATCTATAAAATGTGGTTGATTATCATCATCTTTGTGTCTACAAAACACTTGTTGGCACAGTACTTACGGTAGGCGGCAGTGAATCTTTTTTATTGAAATATAGTTGATTTAGAATATTGTGTTAATTTCACATGCATAGCAAAGTGATTGGTTATACATATATATATATGTATGTGTCTGTATTTTTTTTTCTGATTCTTTTTCCATTATGCTTTATTACAAACTATTGAATATAGTTCCGTGTGATGCACAGTAAACCCTTGTTTTAAACTTCTTTAACATGTGGCACACCAACATAATTCTTCCTTAAACAGTCTTCAGAAACTCCTTAATTTAGGGAATGTTGTGAATATTCAAAGATAATATCTGTGAAAAGGGTAATGGATATACCCTCCGTTTTGTTGTGTTGAGCTCCTGTTGGTACCTTGTTGCCTTCAAGACAGGATGCCTGGCAATCTAGGAGAATTTCTTAAGTCACAAGCACTAAACAGCCCTCAGGAGCAGATTTTAATCTTATTTGAGTTAAATTTATGAATAGTTGAATAGACTTATGTAGTTGAGCATTCATCTCTCTTCTTCCGGTCGCTCTGTTTCCACTAGGTGGCATGTTTGTTCTTTAGAGATTTGGGTCCTTTCTCCTCTGATGACCTTTTCTGTTCAAAGTTAGTTTCGTTTCTAGAGAGTATGTTTCTTGACTGTTCAGTGCACAGTATTTTGAGAATTCATATATTTTATTCCAGAGTTAATGTATTTTTGAAGGGCAAGTATAGCAGAACGTCATGCTTAAAGAATGAGATGAGAAAGGCAGATTTAATTTCTTGAGCCATGTGATTCCAGGCTAGTTGTGTCGTCAAGTGCTTTTTTTCAGAAAAGTAATGAGAAAAATGTGATGACATGTAATATTTTGAGATTAATCCTAAGTTTGTTTTCTGCTTATCTCTGTAGTCTGACCTCACAATAGAAAAAATATCTGCACTAGAAAACAGTAAGAATTCTGACTTAGAGAAGAAGGAAGGAAGAATAGATGATTTATTAAGAGTAAGTATGAAAATGTCATACGAGATTTTATAACAAGCACTGATTGATTTATCTATATTTATATGTGTGAATTACGTGCATATCATAGAGATAATTACTGTAACCAAATAATAAAGTTAAAATGTAGACATTTGGATATTTTCCTTTGATCTGAGGGAATCTGAGTAGGTAATGAGGATCAAACTATATTCCAAACAGTATCTTTACATTGGACATCTTAATTGTAGAATTTTAGTATTTAAATATATACTAGAGGACTATATCTGTGGAGAGTTGAAGCTGTGAGAATATGTATATAGAGTGTTGTTTTCACATTTCAGGGAAAATGTTTTTTTAATGTCTTTGAATTTTTTTAAATTTTATTGATTTTTTAAAATTGGAATAAAATTGCTATGTTGTATTAGTTTCTGCTGTACAATGAAGTGAGTCAGCTGTGTGCATACATACATCCCTTCCCTCTTGGACCTCCCCCCACCCCCCATCCCACCCCTCTTGGTCATCACAGAATAGAGCTGAGCTTCCTGTGCTTTACAGCAGCTTCCCATTAGCAGTCTGTTTTACACGTGGCAGTATATATGTGTCCATCCCAGTCTCCCAATTTGTCTCACCCTCCCATTCTCCTCCTCACCCCCCACACCCCACCCGCCGTCACATATCCATTCTCCATGTCTGTGTCTCTATTCCTGCTCTGGAAATAGGTTAATCTCTACCATTTTTCTAGATTCCACATATATGTGTATTTGAATTTTAAAAACTATTTCACAAGTACTTTTCAGTCCTGGTTTTGCATTTTATGTCTTTTATAACCTATTCATCTAAAGTGTTTTGTGCTCACAATAGAAACTTTAAAAGTAGCCATATGGAGTTAAAAATATACCTCTAGAAAATATACAATGATTTTTTTTAAAATTTTAATTTTATTGGAGTATGATTGATTTACATTGTTATGTTTCAGATGTATAGCAAACTAATTCAGTTGTACATATATTCATTCTTTTTTAGATTCTTTTCTCATATAGATTATTGCAGAATATTGAGTAGAGTTCCTTGTGCTATACAGTAATACCATGATATTTTCTGAAATAATTTTTTAATATACAGTTTGGCATATTGACTCACCCTTTTAAAAATATTTTAAGGTTTATTGTTTTCTTATTGTAAAAAGCAATACATACTCTTTATAATAAATTTGGAGAATAGTAAAAATACTAAAAAAAATAAAATGACACCCATAATTCCATTAACTGCAATTAAAACATTTGGTATATTTACTATAGTAATTTTCTATCTATTTATAGCATATAAAAATTTTAAGAAATTATTTATTTTTATTTTTTGGCCACATCACCCAGCATACAGGATTGCAGTTCCCCAGTCAGGGATTCCCATGTAGTGGAGGCATGAAGTCTTAACTGTTGGACTGCCAGCGAAGTCCCTGTAGCATGTACATAAATGCATCTATACATAAACGCTACCAATTTGTAAATAAAATTGGCTAACATTTTAATCTCCAGTGTTTTTATTATTCACAAGCTGATGTTCCCTTTTCTATTCAGAAACATTTTTCCTTAGGCCTGGTGGTTTTGTTTCTTAGTTTGCTCTTCTCCATCCTTCAGTGAGAAGAGCCATGTTTAAACTCAGTACCTATTTTCCATCTTTCATTGTTAGCATGTATGCTTGCTTGGTGTTGCTCTTAACGTCTCTTCTTTTCACTTGGGTGCTCGTTGAATTGCCAAGGTTTATAATTAGATATTGTGTGTTTATAGAAATCTTAGTCTAGTTGTCTAATCTAAACCAAAAAATTAAAATTTTTGGCCAGGGTAGCTCTGCTGAGCTACAAAAGGATCATGGGCTTGTCTTCTTCTTCATCATCTAATTTTCTTAAGATTGAGAAGATGGAGTAAGTGAAAAACTGACCCTAACTTAGGATTCTTTTGGGAGTTTTAAAAATATGGTTTTATTTCCCAGGAAGCAGTATGTCCTCTTTACCACTTCCAACTTTCTAATCCTTTGTTTTCTGAAGATTGTAGTCTTTCTTTGGATCTAGAACAGTGCCAATGGAATGGTTATGTCAAAAAAGAACACACAAAGGAGAGATGCCGTTTTTTCAAATTGATGAGAGCTTGTGTTTCTGATTCAGAGGGACGGGGGAATAAACACTGCTCTTTACGCCTCCTTTCACACAGGCATGGACCGTTGATTGAGTTTTTCCATTTTAGTTAGATGTTTGGGTAAGACTGCATCAGGAGCTGCTAGTCAGGTGCTATTTTAAACCTGAACACAAAATCATTAGTGTTGGAAACCACAAAAAATTTAGAGTTCTTACGATTTAAAATAAATTGCCAGAGACTGTTGAGTCCATAAATTTGATTGTAGATTTTAATGGATGTTACAGGATCGCACAGAGTCAGACACAACTGAAGCGACTTAGCAGCAGCAGCACCTTCCAAAAGTAGATTGAACTTCATATATACATATTACATGATCTTTGGCTTGCAGGTTTTTTAAGTATGAATTAGTCATATTTAACCAAATGTCCTTGTACTTGGCCTTTGGTAATGTGGTCCATAGAACCCATGAGCTCTCTTAGAAGAACTAATAGGAAGAGATTATGAGGAAAGCAGATACTTGGAGATGGAAACTGTTGCACAGTGGTCACATTAAAATGAAGCTTCAAAGTCTCAAAAATTGAGTGTGCTATAGTATCATTTATTTGCCAAAAGAGTAGATATCTTTTGTTTAACACAAGAGTAAACTCAGGAGTTGCAAGTCAAAATTGACCTGGGGTTAGTGGTTCTTTGCTTCTCTGTTATTGTAGGAGTCTTGAATCTTTCAAAGTATTTAGCCCACCCTTCTGATCACAGCTAAATCAACTGTGTGTTTACATTCTGGTTTTCTTGAACCAAGACCTTGTATTCAGCTTGTTTGTTAGTTCTATCTTCTGTGGGCATGGGTGTGCCTGGCTTCTCTGGTAAGAAACATTTATGTAAATCCATGTTTCTTCTTGGGAAGGAAGAACAGAAGAGCAACAATTGAACGTAAAGAACATTATATGTTGTTTTTTTGGTAGTGCTTATTCACCCGTTGTAAGTATTTAATCTATAAATGCTTAGAAGTGCTATTTATATGAATTCTAAACATCTCATTCATGATAGATTTCTTCTTTTATTTTGTGACAGTATTAGCATGTGTGGGGTACTGGATTTATCTGTAACTGGCTTTGGGGAGGAGTAAAGTATGACCAGTAGAAAAACATCCTAAGTAACAGAATTCATCTTTAATAAATGATAAGTTTATTAAAAGAAAATCAAGGAACAAAGTATTTACCTTCTTTTTTTAAAGACATAGTTACTCTTACCTCTTTAAATCTCAATTTTGCTTATAATTTCGCAAAAGAAATGCTTTTCAGACTCCCTAGAAACTGCTTTTGTATTAATCTGTCTTCCTTGGAGCTAATTTAAGGAAATTTTTTCCACTGAAGGCCAACTGCGATTTGAGACGGCAGATTGATGAACAGCAAAAGATGTTAGAGAAATACAAAGAACGATTAAATCGATGTGTGACAATGAGCAAGAAACTCCTTATAGAAAAGGTAAGTGATTAGTAATGGCCTCAACTCTGTATCCCAAGATGCTTAGGGTGTGCCATTGTTGTGACTTCTAACTTTTTACCTGAAATGAAAGTATTTCAAAGTAGGAAAGGACTGACCACAGCCTTAGTTCTCTGTCTTATGTGGGCATGGGTGTGCCTAGCTTCTTTGGTAAGAAACATTTATGTAAATGCATGTCTCTTCTTTGGAAAGAACAAAAAACCAACAAAGGGCTTTTGGGTTTAGGAAAGGGCTACTGGGGTAGCCATAGTGTTAAAGACCCCACCTGCCAAATGCCAATGCAGAAGACTCAAGAGGTTTGATCCCTGGATTGGGAAGATCCCCTGGAGTAGGAAATGGCAACCTACTTCAGTATTCTTGCCTGCAAAATTCCATGGGCAGAGGAGCCTGGTGGGCAATAGTCTATGGGGCTGCAAAGAGGCAGACACGACCGAGTGACTGAGCATACAGCACATCCTATTACTAATACAGACATTTAGCAATAGTTTTATGTCCATTTCGGAAATGGTATTTAGAGTAATTTATTTATATAATAATGTGATAATTAAGTGTTTTGTATTTTAAAAAACTAGTTGGCAATTACTTGTATATGATTATTTAATTGGCTGATGCCTCCTTTATTATATTAATAGTAACTGATTAGTTGCAATTTGCCTTTAATATTTATTATAATTATTATAATTAATTGTTTATTATATATCATAAATAACTAATGTCTTAAAATTTGTAAAACATATCTCTAGTACTTATTTATCTTACAGTGAAAGTTTGAAGATGACAGTACTTCCTAATGAAATGATTATAAGCTAGAGGTTTGAGACAGACTAGTGGTTTTTTTTTTTTGCTGAAATCTTTGAAATGCTATTAAAGGGACAGGGAACACTGATAAAAAGTGAAATGAATCATTTTCTTAATGTCAAAGATACTGAGGAGAACTTTGCTTCATCTCTTAATTCATTAATTTGATAGAAGGGAAATTCCACATTTATAACAGAAATGTATATGTTAGTATATGTTAATATAGAATGCTTGTGGGTTATATAAAATGTTTATAGCTTTAGGGTACTTCCTGAAATCAGTGTAGATTTAGCCAGTTGACCTAAACTTTGAGCAGCATAGTACAAAAAACAAACATAGTGCTGCCTCTGAGTTCTCATAGGAAAATACAATTATTTTCTATTTGTCCTTTTCCCCTAAGTCAAAACAAGAGAAGATGGCATGTAGAGATAAAAGCATGCAAGATCGCTTGAGACTGGGCCACTTTACCACTGTCCGACACGGGGCTTCGTTTACTGAACAGTGGACAGATGGTTATGCTTTCCAGAACCTTATTAAGTAAGTGAATTGTGATGATGAAGTTGAGAATTGAAAAGTTGGTTTGGATTTTTAAATTTTTTCGTAATTGTAGTCATTAATATCTTAATAGTGGTAGTCTTCTTTTCATTCAGTTTTGTCTCCACATGTGTAAAGAATTGTAAGGAATGAGATAAAGTCCTGAAAAAAATGGCAAATAATCAGAGGAATAAAAAAACAAGTTCTATATTAAAGCTTAAAAAAATCAGAATTGCCAAAACTAAGGAAGAAAAAGCTAAGACTTGACTTGATATCATTTTAATTATGTAATCAGTTTTCATTAGGAGCCTGCCCACTCCCAGCATTTATTCTGGGTCCACAGAAGACTGAAATAGGCAAAGACCCAAGGAAGGATTTCCTGAGTTTGGTAGAAAACAAAACCTTGGAAGAATGTATAAGACATGTTCCTGGGGCTCTTTAAGGGGAGAGTATCCAGTCAGCAGAGATAGTCACCTTCTTGAAGATGAGCATTGAGCCAGCGGTCAGGCTGGTGAGCAATCCCACTGCCTGTGCCTGTCAATAACTTGGAATCTTGAGCCCTCCTTCACTTTATTATAACTTTGGTTTAAAACATTCAAGTATTTACTCCAAGGAGGAAATTAACATTTAAAATCCTAAAATTCCAACTGCATAAATAGCTAATGTCAGCTCAGGACTTTAAAAAAGAAGTCTTAAAAGTTGTGATACCTTTTGGTGTATCTTACTTATTTTGATTTTGTAGATCGTTTCCGTTTGAGACTGGGTTGTGGTGAGTGGCACATTGTATTTTTAATCATGGGCTCTCACACTTCTGACCTGTAGTTTACTGTAGGTTCAAGGGTTCCATAGACTGCCTATCCTACCTTTTTTTTCTTGGTGAAATAACATATTGGGCATTGATTGGAGAGGATAGAACTACTTTTGAATACTAATGAAACATAAATAAATTTGTCTGAAAGAAAAGTACAGATACTGGTATTATTAATAATATTTTGTTAATGGGAATTCCTTGGCAGTCTTGTGGTTAGGACTCAGTGTTTTCACTGCCAGAGCCCAGGTTTGATCCCTGGTTGGGGAACGAAGATCCTGCAAGCTGCCCCGTGTGGCATGGCCAAACTGAAACAAACAAACATTGTGGAAACCTACCTCTGGATTATAGTCGGTGCTTTATGTGTGATACATGTGGTATCCACGCTGAGCTGTCTGTGCTCAGGTGATAGCTCAGGTTAACAGAGTTGCACTAGGGCAGTATAAACAGCTGCCGCATAGAGGCATGAAGTCTATTCCTCAACACCCTGACTGTGATGAGCAAATTGCCCTGGAAGTGGCTCTCCATCCAATTTTGTCAGAATGGGATGGAAGATAAAACATATCCCCCATGATTGGCCAAAGTCACTTAATGCTCACACTGAGTCCCAGGTGTGATAATGCCTCCTACTAGTCCATAACAATGGTTACTCTTCAGATGGCAGTTTTTAAAACGTCTAAAGACTTGAACCTGAGTGGTTAGCGGATTTGTTTAGAGATATAAAATGTAATTACTTTTAAGATGTGATTGTAGTTTTTGCTGATAGCAGCAAATATTTATCTTTTTATTCTATAAGCAGCCTGTTGCCCAGAAGGTTCTGGAAATTGTATATAGTTAGAGTACAAAAGGAGGACTTTGCTGTAGAGCCATCAGACCAGAGAATTTGGTATTATCTACATGAGATCCCTAACCAGAGTTGTTTCTCCAAAGTGGATAGTATTTTTTTTTTTATGATTTTAAGTAATATAAATTGCAAACTATCCATCTCTCTTTTTGGGAAGCTGTTTCTGGCTGATATCTTTTTTTATTTGCTTGTTTGTTTTTTGGCCACACTGGAGAATCCCAGGGACAGGGGAGCCTGGTGGGCTGCCGTCTGTGGGGTCACACAGAGTTGGACACGACTGAAGCGACTTAGCAGCAGCAGCAGCACAGCTTGTGGGATCTTAGTTCCCTGACTAAGAACTGAACCTTGGCAGTAAAAATGCCGAGTCTTAACCACTGGATCACCAGGAATGTGCTCTGGCTGATATCTATTAATTTTAGGTATTTTAATAATATCTTCTAAAGTTGTGCTTTAATAAACCAATTTCTTTTCTTAATTTTAATGCAGAATAGAAGTTCTTTAGTTGTAGAAGGCTGTAGCTGATATCCTTACAAATGATAATTATCTGTGTATAAGAAGCTCTGTGACACATAATTTGGTGGGTAAGGTACTGAACACCAGGTTGCAGTATTAGTTTTTCTAGAAAGAGCAAACCTCTTGACAGTAAAAATTTAATCAAGTGATCAAATATAGTCTGAACAGGAGCCTCAACACAGTTCTTTTATTCTCAGTTTGTACCTTGGCTCTATTTTGAGTGATCTTTATTAAGATCCTAAAACAGATTTGCTGTCTAATAAAAAGATCACAAAAGATTTGTAATGATTTTTGACCAAGTTAGTAAGTTTTTCTGAAAGGTATTTTTGAACCTGTTGAAAAAGTAACATATTTTTATAGTTCTGAGAAGTTAGTTACCATAAATACTGTTGTTATTCAGTATATAACTTTTTTATTTAAACAAGTCTTGAACGCTCAAATAGTCAATGGCAAGGCAATAAAAACATTATTATTAAGATTTTCTTTATATTGACATAAACAACATTAAAATAAATATGGGGATTTGACCTGTATACAAAACTGTGGCTGCTTAAGATGTGGATCGTCAGAGGGAGTAAATGAAATTTTATAGCATCATTGTCCTAGTCCATGAATATATTCTGGTGTATAAGGAATTACAGAATTCCATTTTAAAGTGGTTTCATGTGAACCATCTGATTCTTGGCATATGACCCATAGTAAGTGATAACGCCTTTTATAATTTTTTATTGAAATATAGTTGATTTACAGTATTCCAGATGTACAGCAAAGTGATTCAGTTATAGTTATATATATGCATTTGTTTTCAGATTCTTTTCCATTGTGAGTTATTGTAAGATATTTACTATAATTCCCGGTGCTATACGTAGGTTCTTGTTGTTTATCTATTTTATATATAGTAGTGTGTATTTGTTAACCTGAAATTCCAAATTTATCCCCCCATCCTTCCCCTTTGCTAGCCATGTTTGTTTTCTATGTCTGTGAGTCTATTTCTGTTTTGTAAATAAGTTCATTTGTATCATTTTTTAAAAATTCCGCATATAAGTGGTATCATATGATATTTAGAGAGACAACTCTGTTGATTCTATAAGTATCAGTTCTCCCTTGGGTGGTATGTACCAGTTTGCAGTAGACACAGAACATGAAATCCTGAGACTCTTAAAAAATTCTTACCTGGGATATTCAGGTACTATCTGTAGTTCACCACTAAAATTACTTTGGTCAAAATAATATCTTCAAATAACATGCATTTGTTTTTTTAAATCTGTTCAGTTATGATACAGTTTTGCTATGGAGGGTACATAGACTCGTTTCCTGGGTTTCCCTGGTGGCTCAGAAGGTAAAGAATCTGCCTGCAATGCAGGAGACTTGGGTTCGATTCCGTGGAGAAGGTAATGGCTTCCCACTCCAGTATTCTTCCATGGAGAATTCCATGGACAGAGGACCTTGGCGGACTGCAGTCCATGGGGTGGCAAGGAGTTGAACATTCAGAAAACTAAGATCGTGGCATCTGGTCCCATCTCTTCATGGGAAGTAGATGGGGAAACAGTGTCAGACTTTATTTTGGGGGGCTCCAAAATCACTGCAGATGGTGATTGCAGCCATGAAATTAAAAGATGCTTACTCCTTGGAAGGAAAGTTGTGACCAACCTAGATAGCATATTGAAAAGCAGAGACATTACTTTGCCAACAAAGGTCCATCTAGTCAAGGCTATGGTTTTTCCTGTGGTCATGTATGGATGTGAGAGTTGAACTGTGAAGAAAGCTGAGTGCCGAAGGATTGATGCTTTTGAACTGTGGTGTTGGAGAAGACTCTTGAGAGTCCCTTGGACTGCAGGGAGATCCAGCTAGTCCATTCTAAAGGAGATCAGTCCTGGGTGTTCTTTGGAAGGACTGATGCTAAAGCTGAAACCCCAGTACTTTGGCCACCTCATGCAAAGAGTTGACTCATTGGAAAAGACTCTGATGCTGGGAGGGATTGGGGGCAGGAGGAGAAGGGGACGACAGAGGACGAGATGGCTGGATGGCATCACTGACTCGATGGACGTGAGTCTGAGTGAACTCCAGGAGTTGGTGATGGACAGGGAGGCCTGGCGTGCTGCGATTCATGGGGTCGCAAAGAGTCGGACACGACTGAGCAACTGAACTGAACTGAGCAACTAACACTTTCATTTCCGAAATCATTTCCTAGGGCTACCATCACTAAATACCATAAACTGGGTGGTTTAAAACAACATAAGTTTAATTCTCTCACAGTTTAGGACGTCAGAAACCTTAAATCAAGGTGTTGGCAGGGCCGCTCCTTCTGTGGCCTCCAGGGAGGGTCCTTGGTTAGTGTGCAGTGGCTTGCAGCAGCGTAGCTCAGTCTGCCTCCGCTTCACACGGTGTTCCCCTGCATGTCTTCCTTTCTCAGGAGGACACCAGTCAAATTGGGTTAAGGGCCCACCCTACTCCAGTATGACCTTATTTTAACTAAGTAAATCTTCAGTGACCCTATTTCCAAAGGTTATAATCTGAGGTACTGGGGATTAGCACTTTAACATGTCTTTTTGGGTGGCACAGTTCAACTGATAATGGTACTTAAGACTGATTTTATAACTGACAAATAATGGCTTGTTGTTTATTTATTTGGCTGCGCTGGTTCTTCATTGTGACATGTGGAATCTATTATATTTGTCTGACCAGGGATTGAACCCAGGCCCCCTGTATTGGGAGCCCGGAGCCTTAGCCACTAGGTTACCAGGAAAATCTCAATAATGACTTTTTAGAGTTACTTAGATTCGATTGACATAAATTTATCTAGTCATCAATACTTTTGTAAAAGATAGTACAAATATTCTTTCTGTGGGTGGTAAAAGGTGAGCATTCCCTAAAATTGATGAAATGGAAGAAACATTTAACAGTCAGGTCTATAAAAGGCACCGTGGAGAGAACAAGATGGCAGAGCAGTAGGTGGATGTGGAGTACATCTGTCTCCACAGACACATCAGCAATACACCTTCAGACACAGAAGTGCATGCAGAACACTAGCTGCGAGTGGACAGGAGGACCTGACCCGAGGAAAAGAATATATAGAACCACGCAAAACTTGGTAGGACCAAGGAACTAGGGGAAAGAAACAAGTGTTAGTAGGACCTGCCCTCGGCTGGTGGAACTGAAGCAGGAGTCTGATCCCCACATTGGGGCAGTTGTCTTGAGTCAGAGGAGAAACATTTATGGCTGAGAGTGAGCTGATCTGTGACAGCATAAATGGAATGAGAATCAGACAGTCCTTGCCACAGCCATACATATCCCGGACAGGGACGTGGTTCCCTGGAAGGCGCAGCAGCTGGGAGCTGGAGTTTAGAGGTTGAGGAGCAATCCTAGGGCGAGGGCTGCTGTTGACTGTGGAGAGACAGATTTGAGGGGATATGGGGGAGGAGATTGTGGTGGGAAATGCCTATGGAGGAAAGCCATTCAGCCATGGAAGCAAGGTGATGCTGCTGAGTCACGTGTAGTGGATGGAGCCATCGCCATAGCCTCTCTCCCTACACACCAGCATCAGCAGCTGAACAGTAGAGAGGCTGGCCCATCAGACCCTGACGTACTGAACTACAGACCTGGACCCCACCCAGGGTGGGTACCCCTTTAAGTGGCTGATGTGCTCATCTAGAGTAGGACCCCAGCCAGGTGGCCCTTCTCTGTGCCTGACGCACTGAACAACAGAGAAGGACCCCAGGCAAGGGAGCCCTCTTAGTGCCTGAACCAGCGGAGCTATGGAGAAAAATTGGCCAAAGAGACCTTCTGATCACCAGCTACAAGAGGCTCAAAAAAAAAAGACTCTGATACGGCCATAACTCCTGGGGCGGAGGCAGTCCATGTCTCTGCACACTTTGCCCCGCTAGGTGCAGGCCAAGCAGCTGCGCCACCTTCACGCTCAACTCTCACCAGGGCAGAGCTGCCATAGGCCAAAAACGTCTTTCCTCTATGCGCGCAGGGTTACTTCGGTCATGTCCAATGCTTTGCGACCCTGTAGACTGTGGCCTGCCAGGCTTCTGTGTCAGGATGGTGGGGTTCTTCAGGCAAGAATACTGGAGCATATTGGCCAATACTGGTTTCCATACCCTTCTAGAGCACTATATTTCCTGCTGCTCTAGCCTCCAACTCCCCTGAGTACCTGGTGCTGCCAGAACCCCTGTGACCCAAGCAGCTGCACCACCTCCACACTGGCCCTCACAGAGGAAAGCCCAAGTCCTCCAGGGCAGCCTCAGGGGCAAACCCCAGTGGATGACCCACATGCAGAAGTGGCAATAAAACCACCATTGAAACCCAGGGCAGTGTAGATAAGGAAGAAGACCCAAAACCTTCTAACCAGCTGTACAAACTGCAGATTAAATCCACGTGATCAACTAGGCAGACTCTGTCTATGGAATATATGAAAGGTCATTGAGAGCTCCCACGAAAGAAAACACTAGCTCTAATAGCCATGGACATTGGAGACAAAAACACCCAGGAGTAGGACCAGATTAGAATCTGAGCTGTCCCCACAACAGGTCCAGAGATCAGCACAGTGTTGGAGGGCATCCTAGGGAGGTGAGGTGGACTGTGACTCCCAGCGACCCTGACAGCACTGACTCAAGAAAAATATTTATTATTTTTATCTTTTGACTTGTTCCGTAGATTCTTTTGGATTTTTTTTCTTTTTGTTTCCTTTTTTACCCCCCTCTGTTGTAGTTGTTGATTTTATTGGCACTCAGTTCAGTTCAGTCGCCCAGTCGTGTCTGACTCTTTGCAACCCCATGAATCACAGCACGCCAGGCCTCCCTGTCCATCACCAACTCCCAGAGTTCACCCAAACTCATGTCCATCGAGTCGGTGATGCCATCCAGCCATCTCGTCCTCTGTCATCCCCTTCTCCTCCTGCCCCCAGTCCCTCCCAGCATCACAGTCCTTTCCAATGAGTCAACTCTTTGCATGAGGTGGCCAAAGTACTGGGGTTTCAGCTTTAGCATCAGTCCTTCCAAAGAACACCCAGGACTGATCTCCTTCAGAATGGACTGGTTGGATCTCCCTGCAGTCCAAGGGACTCTCAAGAGTCTTCTCCAACACCACAGTTCAAATGCATCAATTCTTTGGCGCTCAGCTTTCTTCACAGTCCAACTCTCACATCCATACATGACCGCTGGAAAAACCATAACCTTGACTAGATGGACCTTTGTTGGCAAAGTAGTGTCTCTGCTTTTCAATATGCTATCTAGGTTGGTCATAACTTTTTTTCCAAGGAGTAAGCGTCTTTTAATTTCATTGGCACTAGGAAATCTAATTAAGCTTTAGAGGTTCTTCAGTCACATTTTTTATTATTATAAACTTCTGCCTCTACATTGGGCTTTTGCAGTTCTGTGGATTTTTCCTTTTTTAAATTTCTTCTTCCTGTTTTTTTTCTTCCTTTTTCTTTTCTCTTTTTTATAATTTTAATTTTTAATTTTTTAAAAACTGTTGTATTTTTTCTACATTTATTCCTTTGTTTGCCTTTCCAACTGTTCTTTTCCCCTTGCAGTTAATCTTTAATGTATATAAACCTTCTTTATCTACCTCTGTTTCACTTTGCATATCGATTCTTTCTTTTCTTTCTTCCATTTCCTCTCAGCATATTTGTTTGTTTTGCTTTCATTGCTTTATTCCCCACTTGGCACCTTGCTTTAGTTTTGTTTTCCAGTTTGTGCTTTAGTTAGTTTTGTTCTTAACTAGTAAATATAATTTTTCATTTCCTTTGTTTGCTGGGTCAATATACTGTATTTTTGTTGGACTGTTTTGACTTTGCTCGTGGGTGT
Source organism: Capricornis sumatraensis (assembly GCF_032405125.1). Classification (NCBI taxonomy): domain Eukaryota; kingdom Metazoa; phylum Chordata; class Mammalia; order Artiodactyla; family Bovidae; genus Capricornis; species Capricornis sumatraensis. The sequence goes on from NC_091076.1 coordinate 96,984,893, forward strand.
ATATGTATATTCCATTATTTTAATTATTATTTGCCTGATTTTGTAACTGTCATTTGTCTGGGGTTCATCTTTAGTTTTTCATTTTGGATATTTGTTTTAATCTCACTTAATGCCATAACAAACTACTCGTGGAATCTTCATTCTTGACCAGATATCAAGCCCTGAGCCTTTGGAGTGGGAGCACTGACTCCAAGACCCTAGACAACCTGAGAACTAACCCTAGGGAGTATCAGATCATGAGAACTCACACAAAGGAAACCACTTGAATACAAGACCTGAATACAAACCAGATCATCAGCCGACAGGATTACCACCTCACTCAGCCTTGCCAGTCAGAGGAAAACAAACAAACAAACAAAAACTCAGCACAAATCTCGCCCTATAAGAAGCTTACACAAACCACCGGACCAACCTTAGGAGGGCAGAACCCAAAAGGAAGAAAGAATTCAACCTTGAAACCTGGGGAAAAAGAGACCTCAAACACAATAAGTTAAAAAAAAATAATGAAAAGGCAGAGAAATACTACACAAATGAAGGAACAAACTAGAAACACAGAAATCCAAATAAATGAAGAGGAAATAGGCAAACTACCTGAAAAAGAATTCAGAATAATGATAGTAAGGATGTTCAAAAACCTTGAAAACAAAACGTAGAAAATGTAAGAATCAATTTAAAAAGACCTAGAAGAATTAAAGAATAAACATACAAAGACAAACAACATGATTACTGAAACTAAAAATACTCTAGATGGAATCAATAGCAGAATATCTGAAGCAGAAGAAAAATCAGTAAGCTGGAAGATAAAATGGTGGAAATAGCTTCTGAAGAGCAGAATAAAGTAAAAAGAATGAAAAGAACTGAGGATAGTCTCAGAGCCCTCTGGGACAATCTCAAACCACCAACATTCGAGTTATGGGGGTCCCAGCAAAGGGAAAAAAGAAAAAGTGTGAGAAAATTTTTCCAGAGATTATAGTTGAAAATTTCCCCAACATGGAAAAGGAAATAGTCACTCAAGTCCAAGAGACACAAAGAGTCCCACACAGGATAAACCTAAGGAAAAACATGCCAAGACACATACTAATCAAAGTAACAAGAGTAAACACAATATGAAAAGCAGCAACAGAGAAGCAACAAGTAAAAAACAAGGGAGACCCCATATGCTTAACAGCTTATCTTTCAGCAGAAACTCTGCAGGACAGAAGGGGATGGCAGGATATATTTAAAGTACTAAAAGGGAAAAATCTACAACCAAGATTACTGCACCTGGCAAGGATCTCATTCAAAGTTGATGGAGAAATAAAAACAAGCAGACAAGCAAAAGTTAAGAGAATTTAGTACCACCAAACCAACTTTTCAACAAATGTTAAAGGGACTTATATAGTCAAGAAATACAAGAAAAGAAAAAAGATCGAGAAAATCAATGCCAAATAATTAAGAAAAGGGCAATAGGAACATATATATCAATAATTACTTTAAATGTAAATTGATTAAATGTTCCAACAAAAAGACACAGACTAGCTCTATGGATACAAAAATAAGACCCACATATATGCTGTCTACAAGAAACCCCCTATATGTGTCTAAAGACACAGAGAGACTGAGAGGATGGAAAAATATATTCCATGCAAATGGGAAGCAAAAGAAAGCTGTAGTAGCAATCCTCCTATCAGACAAAATAGGCCTTAAAATAAAGAAGATTATAAGAGATAAGGAAGGACACTACATCATGATCAAGGGGTCAATCCAGGAGGAAGACATAACAATTGTAAATATCTATGCACCCAACAGAGGAGCACCTCAATACATAAGACAAACACTTAACAGACATAAAAGGAGAAACTGACAGTAACAAAATAATAGTAGGAAACTTTAACAACCCACTCACACCAATGGACAGATCATTAAAACAAAATTAATAAGGAAACACAAGTTTTAAATGATACATCAGATGAGATGGATCTCATTGATATGTTCAGGATTTCCATCCAAATGCAGAAGAATACACCTTCTTCTCAAGTGCACATGAAACATTCTCCAGGATAGACCACATCTTGGGTCACAAATCAAATCTCAGTAAATTTAAGAAAATTGAAATTATATCAAGTATCTTCTCCGACCATAGCACTATGAGATTAGATATCAGTTACAAGAAAAACACTTTAAGAAACAGAAATACATGGAGATTAAACAATATGTTTCTAAAGTCAACAGATTACTGAAGAAGTCAAAAGGGAAATAATAAAATATCTAGAAACAGATGACAGTAAAAATAGAACAACTCAAAACCTACAGGATGCAGGAAAAGCAGTTCTAAGAGGGAAGTTTATAGCAGTACAATCCTACCTAAAGACACAAGAAAAACATCGAATAGACATCCTAACTTTACACCTAAATCAAGTGGGAAAAACAACAACAACAAAAACCACCAAAATTAGCAGAAGGAAAGAAATCATAAAGATCCAAGCAGAAATAAATGAAAAAGAAATGAAAGAAACAATAGTAAAGATTAATAAAACTAATAGCTGTTCTTTGAGAAGATAAAATTGACAAGCCTTTAGCCAGACTCATCAAGACAAAAAGAGAGAAGAATCAAATCAACCAAATTAGAAATGAAAAAGGAGAAGTTACAACAGACAATGCGGAAATACAAAAGATTATAAGAGACTATTTGAACAACTATATGGAAATAAAATGGATAACCTGGAAGAAATGGACAGATTCTTAGAAAAGTTCAATCTTCCAAGACTGAACCGGGAAGAAATAGAAATTATGAACACCCCAATTACAAGCACTGAAATTGAAGCTGGGATCAAAAATTTCCCAAAACACAAAAGCCCAGGACCAGATGGCTTCACAGGAGAATCCTATCAAACATTTAGAGAAGAGCTAATGCCTATCCTTCTAAAACTCTTTCAAAAAATTACAGAGGAAGGAACACTTCCACACTCATTCTACGAGGCCACCATCACGCTGATACCAAAACCAGACAAAGACAACATACAAAAAAGAAAACTATAAGCCAGTATCATTGATGAGCATCGATGTTAAAGTCCTCAACAAAATTCTAGCAAACAGAATTCAGCACATTACACAGCTCATACACCAGGACCAAGTCGGGTTTATTCCAGGGATGCAAGGATTCTTCAATATATGCAAATCAATCAATGTGATACACCATATTAACAAATTGAAAGATAAAACCATATGATCATCTCAATAGACGCAGAAAAAGCCTTTGACAAAATTCAGCACCCATTAATGATCAAAGCTCTTCAAAGAATGGGCATAGAAGGAACCTACCTCAACATAGTAAAGGCCATATATGATAAACCTAGAGCAAACATTATTCTCAATGGTGAAAAACTGAAAGCATTCCCCCTAAGATAAGGAACAAGACAGGGGTACCCATTTTCACCACTATTCACATAGTTCTGGAAATCCTAGATACAGCAGTCAGAGAAGAAAAAGAAATAAAAGGAATCCAGATTGGAAAAGAAGTAAAGCTCTCATCGTTTGTAGATGACATGATACTGTATGTAGAAAACCCTAAAGATAGTATCAGAAAATTATTAGAGCTAATCAGTGAATTTAGCGAAGTTGCAGGATATAAAATCAATACACAGAAATTACTTGCATTTCTATATACTAACAATGAAAAATCAGAAAGAGAAATTAAGGAATCAATCCCTCACCATTGCAACAAAAAGAATTAAATATCTAGGAATAAACTTGCCTAAGACAAAAGAACTGTACACAGATAATTATAAGATACTAATGAAAGAAATCAAAGACAGCATAAACAGATGGAGAGATATTCCATGATCCAGGGTAGCAATTATCAACATTGTGAAAATTACTGTACTACCAAATGCAATCTACAGATTCTGTGTGATCCCTATCAAATTACCAAGGGCATTTTTCACAGAACTGGAACAAAAAATTTCACAATTCATGTGGAAGCACAGAAGAGCCCGAATAGCCAAAGCAGTCTTGAGAGAGCAGAATGGAGCTGGAGAAATCAACCTTCCTGACTTCAGAGTATCCTACAAAGCTACAGTCATCAAGACAGTATGGTACTGGCACAAAAACAGAAATATACCTATGGAACAAGATAGCCCAGAAATAAACCCACACACCTATGGGTACCTTATTTTTGACAAAGGAGGCAAGAATATACAATGGGGCAAAGACAGCCTCTTCAATAAATGGTGCTGGGAAAACTGGACAGCTACATGTAAAAGAATGAAATTAGAACACTCCCTAACACCATACACAAAGATAAACTCAAAATGGATCAAAGACCAGAAACTATAAAACTCTTAGAGGAAAACAAAGGCAGAACACTCAATAACATAAATCAAAGCAAGATTCTCTATGACCCACCTCCTAAAGTAATGGAAATAAAAATAAAAGTAAACAAGTGGTTAAACTTAAACTGATTAAACTTAAAAGCTTTTGCACAGCAAAGAAAACTATAAGCTAGGTAAAAAGACAACCCTCAGAATGGGAGAAAATAATAGCAAATGAAACAACAGACAAAGGGTTAATTTTCAAAATATACAAGCAGCTCATACAACTCAAAGCCAGAAAAACAAACAACGCAATCAAAAAGCAGAAGGAACACCTAAACAGACTTTTCTCCAAAAAATATATACAGATGACTAACAAACACATGAAAAGTTTCTCAACATTACTCATTTGAGAAATGCAAATCAAAACTACAATGAGATATGACCTGACACAAGTCAGAACAGCCATCATCAAAAAGTCACCAATTAATAAATGCTGGAGAGGGTATGGAGAAAAGGGAACATTCTTGCACTATTAGTGGGAATATAAATTGATACAGCCACTATTTAAGATTGTATGGAGATTCCTTAATAAACTAGGGATAAAACCACCATATGACCCAGCTATCCCACTCCTAGGCATATACCCTGAGGAAACCAAAATTGAAAAAGACACATGTATCCCATTGTTCACTGCATCACTGTTTACAATAGCTATAATATGGAAGCAACTTAGAAGTCCATCAATAGAGGAATAGGTAAACAAGTTGTGGTACATATACACAGTGGGCTATTACTCAGCCATAAAAACGAACACCTTTGAGTCAGTTCTGATGAGGTGGATGAACCTATAAGCTATTAGACAGAGTGAAGTCAGTCAGAAAAAGACAGATAAATACTGTATTCTAACACATGTATATGGAATATAGAAAAATGGTACTGAAGAATTTATGTTCAGGGAAGCAATGAAGAAACAGACATGCAGAATAGACTTATGGACATGGGGAGAGGGCAGGAGAGGGTGAGATGTATGGGAAGAGTAACATGGAAACTTACATCACCATATGTAAAATAGATAACCAATGGGAATTTGCTGTATGGCTCAGGAAACTCAAACAGGGGCTCTGTATCAATCCAGAGAAGTGGGATGGGGCAGGAGATGGGCAATTTCATCTTGGGTTTGACAGAAAACAACAAAATTCTGTGAAGCAATTATCCTTTGATTAAAAAAAAACACTGTCATATGTGTTGGAGATATAATGGTTAGTAAGACACAGTTCTTGTTCTAAGAGAAGTTAACAGTTTGACATAATCAGACTTTATATTCCCAAAATAAACCTAAATGAATTGTCACTAATAGACTGCTTTAGATGACTTTTATAAGTATAAATGACTGAACAGTTTCAACAACATCAAGAATTAATGTAGAAATCCATATCACATATGACAGTTGATCTTTGGTATATCAATTTTCATGTGCAGTCAAGCTCTCTTATTCTCAGAATGTACAGTTGAAGATGGTCTCATGGTGTTTTAGCACCAGAGTACCCTTTGTTTATGATTTGTATATAATGGCTGTGAGGCTCCTTTCTTTGTGAATTTGGAAATCAAATGTGCAGATTCTCCCTGAAAACAATAGCAAATATAAGTTTTATTGATATTTAATAAAGGTAATTGTTAAAATAAGCTTCCAAAGCAGTTAGTCTCTAGTAGATAAAATGTTGTGGTACTCCTCTGGTACACTATGGATTATAATTAAACTATATATTATATGGTTACCTTCAGAGAGAGAGTTCAGAGTGCTTTGAACTCATGGCCCCTAAAGGGATGGAAATGAGTTTAAAGATATTTTACCAATTTTTTTGACTGGGACACTCATATTCAGAGAAGATACATGTTTTCATCAAGGACATTCACTGAGTGAGAAGGAAGATTGTTATTTTACCTAAGGATTCTGTGTCTAATCCAGATATCTTTCAAGCCATGAATTATTCATAAACATATATTTTTGGAGGGAAAGGTATATCTCTAATAGTTAAAAGATTTTTTTAGACAAGCAGACAATGCTTGAATTAAAATTTCTACTGTCCTATTAGATGTCCATCAGCAGACGAATGGATAAGAAAGCTGTGGTACGTATACACAATGGAATATTACTCAGCCATTAAGAAGAATACATTTGAATCAGTTCTAATGAGGTGAATGAAACTGGAGCCTATTATACAGAGTGAAGGAAGCCAGAAAGAAAAACACCCATGCAGTATACTAACGCATATATATGGAATTTAGAAAGATGGTAATGATAACCTCTGTATGCGAGAGAGCAAAAGAGACACAGATGTATAGAACAGTCTTTTGGACTCTGTGGGAGAAGGCGAGGGTGGGATGATCTGAGAGAATAGCACTGAAACATGTATATTATCATGTGTGAAACAGATGGCCAGTCCAGGTTCGATGCATGAGACAGGGTGCTCAGGACTGGAGCACTGGGATGATTCAGAGGGATGGGATGGGGAGGGAGGAGGGAAGGGGGTTCAGGATGGGGAACACGTGTAAACCCATGGCTGATTGATATGAATGTATGGCAAAGACCACTACAATATTGTAATTAGCCTCCAACTAAAATAAATAAACAAGTAAATAAATAAATTGACATCTAATCTGTAAGTCAGCTTATCTTGAAGCCAAGAAAATGGTATTATCAAAAGAAATGATATTTCTTCACAGTACTGTGATTAGGTTAACCTTGCTTACTTACAGTGTTGCCCTTTTAGATGTGGCAGCATAAGTTGTATTATGGGGGTCTGCTCTGGGGTATAGTCTTGTTTTTCTGGTTACCGTTCTTTTAAGAAAGGTATCCTGAGTCTGGAAATAGTGTAGAAACTGACAAGTAGCGTTCAGAGAAGAGGGTCAAGTAGACGTCATTTGAGAATATAGGTTTAAAAAATTAGATTCTATCATTCTGCAAAAGTGAAATTTGGGTCAAGAAAGGGAGATGGGATAAAAGCATGGTAGAAAGAGAAGAGGACAGGAGCCAGCATCTGACTGTCAACTATGATGAGTGATTTAAAGATTTTACTCTTAAGTGGTTAATCTCAAATCTTGGTATGCTTTTATATACCTGGTCTATAAACCTTAGTATCTGTCAGGTAGCAGGATTCATGAGAGAAAGTGGAATACTTGCATTGATATTTGTATTGACTTTTAGTTTATAAGCTAGTTTATTTTAAAAAATTAGACATTATTAGGAAATACTCTGGAGAAGGCAATGGCTCCCCACTCCATTACTCTTGCCTGAAAAATCCCGTGGACAGAGGAGCCTGGTGGGCTGCAGTCCATGGGGAGCGAAGAGTCATGACATGACTGAGTGACTTCACTTTCACTTTTCAGGTTCATGCATTGGAGAAGGAAATGGCAACCCACTCCAGTGTTCTTGCCTGGAGAATCCCAGGGATGGCGGAGCCTGGTGGGCTGCCGTCTATGGGGTCACAAAGAGTCGGACACAACTGAAGTGACGCAGCAGCAGGAAATACTCTAATAGAAATGGTGTTAAATATCCTGAGTCTTTTATATGTCTTTTATTCATTCATTTTGTGTACTATTTCCTGAGGAAATAGTACTTTTTACTTGTTGAAAGGCTTCTTTTTGCTCTCTCTAAGTGCTCATCTTTGTTCTTAAAAAACTTAGTTTGGGTTTCTACCATATTAGTGTTTGGGAATGACTTGAGAGTGGTAGTGGCTCACTTGATGAGAATAAATGATAGATTCTGAAAGAAGACATTTTTTCCTTTGTTTATCATTCCTCAAAATTTGGTATCTTTATAGATTTTGAAGAAACTATAATCCAGTTAAAAAATAAAAAGGCACTTGGAACCCTTTTTTTTTTTTTTTACATAAACAGTTATTTAGTGGGTTCATTACCAGGAGTTGTTTTCTTAACTGTTGAAAACCAATAAGAAAAAAAAAAAAAAGCAGTCAAGAAAAAAAAGCAATCAAAGTTTTTCCTTTTGAGTTGGAAAATTAGGTCACAATAGAAATTTGATATTGTTTCTTCCTGCCCACTTTTCTGCTCTGAGAATTATTGTAATTAGTATATTAAAAGTACAGATTCATTACCAAAAACAGCTCTATCACCAGATATTTGGTTCTTCAAATCTGAAGTTAAAATCAAATCTCTACTTAGGTTTATTTTTCTGAAGTCTATCAAATATGAAGGTGACAGGAATATTTATGTTTATTCCCTAGCCGTGTTCAAACAGTTTTGACCTTCCTGTGTGCAACATCTTTTGTATCTCTAGGCAACAGGAAAGGATAAATTCACAGAGGGAAGAGATAGAAAGACAACGAAAAATGTTAGCGAAGCGGAAACCTCCTGCCATGGGACAGGCCCCTCCAGCAACCAATGAGCAGAAACAGCGGAAAAGCAAGACCAATGGAGCTGAGAATGAAACGTATGTTCTTTATTAACTCGAACTGAGATACTGTATTCTTCCCTGAGATAAAGACCTCCTGTTGAGTGCCACTGGAAGAAGTGATAAATTGTGGAAATTTCTAGAGCTTAACCTTTCTTTTTAGTTACATTAATAGATTCACTCAACTCGTGCAAAAGTTGTACACAATTAACTCATTTTCTTAGTCCTAATCTTATATAAGAAGTTTCGAATGAGAGGGAGAAAAAAATGTCATTTAACTTGATGTCGTGATCTTTGGCCACTCTTAAAACAAATGTGATGTCAGTAGGTATTCAAATGATATAATTGCTTATGTGTGCTTCCAGGTTGTGGTATGTTTGTATCGCCTTAAGGAATTATCTGGCTTTATTTCAGACTGAAGAACACACAAGTGAAGAATGCTATTTAGTAGTCTGAAGAACTCTAGTTACCACTCACAAATTTAGATGTAACCTAAGAAAAAATAAGTATTATTTTAGGAAAAGAACATTTTCCCAGTAAGCCAAATCTTGACATTCCCAGTTGTTATTTACTTATTTATTTTTTTCTGTTCTGGGAACGTAAGGAAAACACCAGTATCTTCAGTTGCAGTGTAGTCATCTTTTTCACTGCTAGTCAGCAAGTATTCCTTAGTTACCATGAATAGGAGCGATAGAATAGTCAGAGTACAGATGGCCTTCTTTCTTCACTCCCTCCCTATATCAGATTTCCCTAATTGACTTTTGAATTCTTGACCACTAAGAGAATCTTCCACTAGGACAGGCAGTGGCAAACTGTTTCTCCATTGGGCCAGATAGTAAACACTTCAGGCTTTGCACACTCGAGAGTCTCTGTTGCCACTGCTCAACTCTACTGTTATAGCTTGAAAACATTCATAGGCAGCACGTAAGTGAATAGATGTGGCTATTTCCAGAACAGATTACGAGCCAAATGGGCCACAGGTTGTAGTTTGCCAAGTAGGCAGGACTGCTGAACAGTTTGAATTAGCATGGAAAATAAAACTAGCACATTACTTGCCTGTTTTTAAAATTTCTTATTGATGCTCATGACCACTATCTTTAAGAGGCTTTCCAATTAAAAGGGAAGAAGAGATCTATAAATGTGTAGAAAATCTCTGCAGAATTGATGATAGCCATAAAGTCAGTTTCTGAATTAGATGTTTGAATGTTTGAAATATAAAACATATTTTTCGTAGAAACATTCATTGGTATTATAATCAGTATTTCCCTAGTGGCCTTATTGGTTTTTCAAGGGAAAAAGAAATTTCTTAAAGCTGTCATTGTGGGGTTTAATTGTAGCTACAAATGAGAGCTAATGATACCATGTAATTTATTGACTAATGTCTTTTGCCTTTAGTGTTTTCATGTTAGTTCACAAAAACATATTAACCCATAATCCACTTCAAATATAAAAATACTTATTACCATTATTAAAAGTTCATGACATCCCAGAAATGTATGTTTCTTCATTCCAGTTAGAAAGCTGGCTTAACACCAGTCCTCACCCAATACATAGCTGATGTCTTGGGGAGCCTTTTCCTTGACATTCATTTAGTAAGTCTATGTTAAATGCTTATTATAGGTTCGGCCCTGTTCTGGACACCAGATTGCAGAGCTGAAGGAGACAGCCCAGCCTTAGGACTCACAGTTTATTTAGGGAAAATGAACAGATGAATAAACTAATAGTTACTTTAAGTATCGTGATAAAGGTATGCACAGTGATTAAGTTTGAAGAACGTCTTCACTAGATTCTAAGCAATATGCCCTTTCAAAAAGTCCAAAAGGGAGACTTTCCTGCTGAACCAGTGACTAAGACTCCATGCTCCCAATGCTGGGGACCCGGGTTTGATCCCTGATCAGGGAACTAGATCCCACATGCTAAGAGTTCTCATGCCACAACTAAAGATCCCACATGCTGCAACTAAGACCTGGAGCAGCCAAATAAAAAAAAAAAAAAAAAATCTTTTAAAAAGTCCAAGTAGAAACCCAGTTTTGAAGAATTCTATAGGCAAAAGTTGTACACATTACTCTGATTATTGTCTTCTTTCATAACTCCTACATTTATTTTGTGAAGGAACTCTTCTTCCAGGATTATTTGAAAATTATTTCACGCCAATGAATAAAACCATTGGCTTAGAAGTAGCAAAGTGAGCACAGGTTGTTGTGGGTTTTTTTTGCCATAGAATAATAATTAGAATTCAGTCTAAGCCAGTAGAGTGTAAGTAAGCAGTTGCCATCTGGAGTCCTGAGTAAAATCCAGGCTGGAAGGCCTTTGGTCTAGTCTTTAATAATTAAAGTATCCATGTCTCATTCCCTTGGCCAGAAGCCAAAAATATTCCTCTCATGTTGGAATGGGTTTTATTATCCTTTCCTGGTACTTAACATGTTTTAGGTAGAATTCTAAGCTATGATTTTTTTCATTTCTCCCTTTTTTACTGGTATGATATGGGATCATAGATGTAAGTATTTCTGCAACTATGAAAAGAAAGGTGTATGAACCCTGATGGGAGTATTTCTTGCTATTTTTATCTTCTTTTAGTCAGACCTCAACAACTTTATTTTGTAGCTCTTCCTGGTTGATAGGATAGCTGTTTCTTCTTTCTCCTGCTATTTAGAATATATCTAAACAGTGACATCTAAAACTTTGAAGTATATGTGTGTGCTTCTAGAATGTGAAGAGGGTGAAGATGGAGGAGTAAGCTATCACTTCTTACATGCTCATTCTTGAGATATGAGGATGCGATCAGGGTAGGTAGAACATGAAATGATTACCCATGAAGTCAGCCCTTTGAGAACTGTGTTGAGTAGTATTTCACAAAGTATAGATTCCCTTCATATTCTCATTGTAATAGTCACAACAGCTTTTTTAGATAGGTATCATTGCTTGCTGTGTTTTTAGGAAATTGAGGTTAAAGTTGCTTGCCCAAGGTCGCGTGGTCAGAATTGTGAACCCTAGTCCTCAGACACCAGATCCTGGACTCTGTCCCCTAGGTTCTTCTCCTTGTATCAAAGTCCAAGAGTTATCAAAAAATAACCAAGTATGTTGGCTTATTAATATCCCCCTTAAAAAACTTTTAGACATATAATTTGGCTACCTCTTCCAATGGATTTTCATCTGAATAAGGTATATGACCAAACTCATTTCATAAGTAATGTAAAAATAGAGGTCATTTATTTTTCTCATTTTTTTTAAAATAGACTTCCAGCTTTGAAGTCCTTTATTCACATCACATCTGATAAATCACAGAAGTTTTCTGTTGTCAAAGAACTGCAAGATAATCTATCTTTTGGTCATTTTAACTAAGTTAAAGTGAATATACTGTATAGTATTCTTTGGCATTTCTCTTTAAATAGTCACATTATGATTTCAAATAATTTACTGAAATTTCTGTCATTATTTTCCAGGTTAACATTAGCAGAATACCATGAACAAGAAGAAATCTTCAAACTCAGATTAGGTCATCTTAAAAAGGTAAGTATAATGAGAAAATGTGTCTGAAGAAATACAATTTTTAGTTTACATTTGGTGTTGAAGTTGTTTGGTCATTTGGGCAAATAGTAGCTTCACATACCTGTGGAAATCATTAATAGTTACTTTGGGTCACACCTGTATTCTAATGGTGGAGTTTGTGTCTTTCAACTTGCAAGTCAGCTCCAAGCTCCCAGTGAGAGTGCCTTTTCTACCAGATACACTGATACTTCATTCTGTATACCTCATAGGGCCCCACAAGTGATTATCTTTTTAGTAAAAAATAAATATAAAGTAAGAGCAGATGGTTCTGAAATTGAAGTTATTGTGATGTTGTAAATCACATAGCAGCTCTTATCTCTTACCTAAACTGGCTAAGAAAAAAAGGTGGTGCACCAACCGTGTTGTAACACAAAGGCACCCACATAGAATTTGTTGTTGACAGTGTTCACAGAGGTATCTTTGATGTAGATCACTCGTCTCTTAAATTCAGCAGTGTGTGCTTTTTGATGGATGCTGCTTATCAGGAAGTTGATCAATAAGTATTTAATAGATTGCTCTTAAGGTGTGCTTGTCATCTCTCCCTGCCCTTCTCAGATCTTGTTAAATCAGTGGAATTTAAAAGCACTAAGTAGAATCGCAGTTATAGAACAGAACCAGTTAGAGAACCTGATTTTTTAAACCTGATTTGTGTTTTTTAAAAAAAGAAAAAAAGATTGCATGCCTGTATGTATACATACAAAACTTTCCTGGAAATTTACACAAGGAACTTAACAGTGATTGTATCTGGGTAGTGGCCATGGAGAGGGTGGAAGCTTTTCACTTTTCCTGCTGTTCTTCTCTGTATGGTTTGAGTTTTATTTATTATTTTGCTGTGGGATCATATTTAAGATTAAAATTCCAGTTCTTAAAAAAAATCTTTGTCAATGGAAAACATCTCAGCTTTTCGTAAGAGGGATGTCTGCTTTTGTTTTTGAAATGAGAGTCTACAAAGGTAAAGTTTCCTGTGTTCTAAGCTGTTTCTTTCCTTTTCACTTTAGGAGGAAGCAGAGATCCAGGCAGAGCTGGAAAGGCTAGAAAGGGTTAGAAATCTACATATCAGGGAACTAAAAAGGATACATAATGAAGATAATTCACAGTAAGCAACTTGGGGGTATGTTGGGTTGGAGATTGCTGAATACTTTCTGACATGAATTGTCCAGAATGATATTTTTGCTTATTGTAAATTTGGTAGACCATTCCATGGTGTATTTAACTCTGTTGTAGGTGTAATAATATGTTTAATGAACAAAATTATGATTTGCATTGGTTTAAATCCATATAAATATATTAGGTTTATATATTAAGTATATATGTATACATACAGCATTTTTACACACATAGAGGTCATTAAAGCAATGTAACTTTGCAGTCGCAAATGGTTTAGGTACACTGTGTACTCAGATTTACCCTCATAGCCTTACTGAAGGGGGAAGCATTAGGGTGACAGTGGGGTGGTGTGGAAAGACTATTGGGTTGAAAATGACACTTAGCTTCTGAATGACCTTTATAGGTCTTTAAAGTGTTGAGATTTTTAAGAAAGACTCAAGTTCAGTACATTAATTGGAGATAAATGCTCATCTTTGTAAGTCATTTAAGGAATTAAAACTGTGAAAAGTAGATTGTAAGTGGCAAGTGGCTTCTAACGATAATCCTTTTATTCCCCCCGCATTTTTCTAATTCTGAAACATGGAGGTTTTGGCATAGCTACAGCGTGTATATTTTTGTTTGGCCAGAGTGAGCCATGGACTTTGCTTTCTATAAGTGGCAGCAACAGTAGCTACCATTACTGTGCACTTTCTGTGTCAGGCAGAGTACTAAGTGCCCTGCGTTCTGTCATTTAATTGTCACAATAGTCCTTTGCAGTAGGTCATCTTCAATACATAGATCTGGAAAGTGGCTTAGAGGAACTAAATTAACTTGTCTAGGGACTAGTGTGACCAAACAAAGAGTTGAGATGTGGCTCTGACTCCACAGCGAAACCCCATGCAGTGATGTCACCTCTCCCCACAGGTGTGCCCCTGTCTCAAAATCAAAATAAAGTACTTTCAGGATTATTAGTAGGGCTGATAAGGAACTAGGTAGAAACACATAAAAGTTATTTTTGCCAGAATCTCTCATTTCTTCATCTTATTGCTAGAAAAGGATACAAGATGGAATCCTGTGTGGGGAAAACAGTTATATCATGAAGACGTAAAGAGAGAAAATGAATGCACATAGAACATGTGACTCACTTTATAATGAGATCTGTTTTTAAGGCCACATAAACTATCTTGGGATTTTCTTGTATGTTTTTGAATGGAGGGGACGTGTGGTTCTTGAGTGGTTTGCAGGACCCCGGTAGCAGTTTGGAAATCTCTGGTCCAGTGTACAGCCCTGCACCCCCCTCCTTTATGGCACGGCAGAAAGAGAGGGAAGTCAACAAGGGTCACTAGTCTAATTGTGGCTGTGCTGCAGCTGGCACCTGGTTCTCACAACTCCACAGCTAATGTTGTTCATCATAGTTACACCTTCTCTTTGAACCATAGAGTTTTTCCTGTGCTCAGAATTAGCTATATTGCAATGATTGCCAAACTGTTGGCAGCATCTGTAATTGTATGTATAACACGTCAGACATTCTGGAAGTTTCACAAGCAGGGAAAAGTGTGTAGTCCTTGACCTCAGAATGTTGTTGTTTTATATTCTGTTTCCACAGATTTAAAGATCATCCAACGCTAAATGACAGATATTTGTTGTTACATCTTTTGGGTAGAGGAGGTTTCAGTGAAGTTTACAAGGTAAGTATGAGGAACTGGGTATAGGGACTGAGAGTTAAGTTATTGGTTATTACAAACTTAGAAAACATTTAAAATAGTGATAGAATTGTGACTGATATCTACTGGCCAAAATTCCAAACTGTTAAGAACCTGATCCCTTGGAGAAGGAGATGGCAACCCACTCCAGTATTCCTGCCTGGGAAATCC
The DNA here is from genome assembly GCF_032405125.1 of Capricornis sumatraensis. Classification (NCBI taxonomy): domain Eukaryota; kingdom Metazoa; phylum Chordata; class Mammalia; order Artiodactyla; family Bovidae; genus Capricornis; species Capricornis sumatraensis. The sequence goes on from NC_091076.1 coordinate 97,000,102, forward strand.
CACGGACAGGTGGGCTGTGGTCCACGCGGTTGCAAAAGAGTCGGACACAACTTAAGAGTCTAAACAACAACAATCTTTGGGAGAACTGCTTCTAGTAAACTTGTGACTAAGCAGGAGTCAGTATTTTACCCTGTTTATTCAATTTGAAGAGTAATTACAGATTCAAAAAAACAAGCAGAAAATAGCACCATTTCTGGCTAATGGAATAGTGGTGATTTTTACTCTAGTTTTGTACTTTCTGCCTCATCTGTACTTGTCAGAGATGAGTGCTGCTTTATTGTAAAAAGATTTCTATATATATATAAAATGTTTAAAATAGATGTACTAAAAAATTAATTCTTTGAAAACCTGGTTCTTGCTTTTAAAGTGTTGGCATCTTCCACGTCAGAGTGTTTAGTAACACTGGTTTTGCTGAAGGATTGTCTGGCTTAGAGTGCTTCAGTTGGCCCAGCAAAGTGCAGGCTACTGTGCCCTCCAGTTGATTTTCCGGAGAAATTCTGCCTGTTTTAAATACACCTGTAGATATATAACACGCTCACCAGCCACAACCTCCTTAAATTTCTCTGTTTCTGGCACCTGGCATTTAAATGCCCAATTAGTTTATTAATTTGTCTTTACTGTATGACCCTAGTAATTCCCTCTTTTCTAAGTTGTAGCCTATACTGTTAATGATTTATGTTATGCCCATATGAATTTTTATATAGAAAATCTTTTGAGTAAAATACTTCTTATTTCAGATAAAAACATTAGTTTTTCTTTTTTCTTTTTTTTAATGTTAATTTTTTATTGTGATGATATATACATGATACCTACCATTTTAACCATTTTTAAGTATATAATTCAGTGGCATTACGTATACAATGTGAAAGTATCATCACTTCCCATTTCCAGAATTATGATAATATTTCTAGTATACTGCTGGGTTTAATTTTCTAGTATTTTGCTCATATTTTTAATCAATGATCATAAGTGGTATTGGCTTACAGTGTTTTTTTATGTGCAGGCAGCATTGTCTAGCTTTGCTGTCATAGTTATTCCAGAAGGAGTTGTGAAATTTCTTTTTTCCCATATTCTGGAATGCTTTGTGTTACATATTGGCTATGTGGAAGTTGTTAGTGCTAAATCATAAAATCAGCTGGGTAGTTGTCATTTTAGAGGAAAATAGCCTTTTCAGTTTCTTTTAAATATTGACCTATTCAGACTTTCTTCCCTTTCTTAAGTCAGTTTTGATAATTCATTTTTCCTGGAAAACCATCCTATTTCATCGTGATTTCCATACTTTATAAGTTATTTCTCTTATGAAATATTTATTTTTGTATCTCTTGACTAATAGGCCAGAGGTTAGTTAGTGTTTCTTTTTTCCTCTGGAGATTAACTTTTTATTTTTGTTGATCAGATCTACTATTTTATTTGTTTTGTTTTCATTGACTTTTGCTTTCAAATCTTCCTTCTGTTTAGTTTTCATTCTTGAGTCATATACCTAATTTATTATTTATTTCGGGTAATTTTAAAAATTGTGATAAACACATAGCATAAAAATTAGTAACTTAACCTTTTTTAAGTGTTCAGTTGTTGCTGTTCAATCACGCAGTCATGTCCAGCTCTTTGTGACCCCATGGATTGCAGCACGCCAGGCTTCCTTTTCCTTCACTGTCTCTGGGAGTTTGCTCAAACTCATGTCCATTGAGTTGATGATGCCATCCAACCATCTCATCCTTTGTTGTCCTCTTCTCCTCCTGCCTTCGGTCTTTTCCAGCATCAGGGTCTTTTCCAATGAGTCAGCTCTTTGCATCAGGTGGCCAAAGTATTAGAGCTTCAGCATCAGTCCTTCCAGTGAATATTCAGGGTTGATTTCCTTTAGGATTGACTAGTTTGGATTCCTTGCTGTCCATGGGGCTCTCAAGAGTCTTCTCAGTTCAGTAGTGTTATATATATTCATGTTGTTCTGAAACAAATCTTCAGAACTTTTTCCTCTTGCAGAACAGGAGCTCTACTCACTAATCAGCAGCTGTCCTTTTTCTCTCTCCAGCTGCCGGTAACCACAATTCTACTTTATATTTTTATTAATTTGATTGTTTTTTTTGGTAGCTCATGTGAGGAATCACAGTGTTTGTCTTTTTGTGACTGGTTTATTTCATTTACCATAATGTTCTCAAAGTTTATCCATGTTGAAGCATGTGACAAGATTTTCTTCTTTTTAAACTTGGATAACCCTGAGATTGTATATATATACTTCATTTTCTTTATTCATTCATCATCTGTCAGTTGACATTTGCATTGCTTCCTCCGCTTATCTATTGTGAATAGTGCTGCTTTGAGTACGCATGTGCAAATATCTCTTTGCGATCTTGCTTTCAGTTCTTCTGGCTGTATACCCAGAAGTGGGACTATTTCTTTTTTAAAATCATCAAAATTGGTTCTTGGTGCTTCACTTGTTAGTGATTTCTTTATATTTTTTTCCTTTTCTTCAAACATTTTAACACTTTTGAAGTCTAAATGCTTCTTACAACAATGTGTACATTAATGTATTCTTTTGCTGTCTTCCATATAGCCCTTCTTCTTCTTTTTTTTTTTTTTTTTTCATATAGCCCTTCTTAGATCACTGGTGAATCACAGTGTCTTGAACTCAGAAATAGGTTTTGATAATAGGAAAAAATGACACTTGTAGTTCATTGGTGGTCTTACAAATTAGGTGATGTTTAATCTGGCTTTTAATGGCTTGAAATGGTTCCCTCCTATAAAGCCATGATGGATACATGCATACAGGTGGACTTTAGACTAAGAAAAATAGAGTTCAAAAGTTTCCATTTCTGTGAAATAAGATACTCTGTTTGAATTGAATGGTTTTTGTATTGTAAAAATACTAGTTTAAATTTGGTATATATTAGAAGTTTCTTTTATAAGCAGGCCTCTTTTGTATCCTGTGCTTTGCTAGAGGCAGCTTGTCTTTTAAAAGATCTGTAGAACAGTAATCACCACTCTTCATGGACTGTATAGCCTCTGCTTATTGTCTTTATCTATTCATATGTTTGTGGAAACTGGCAGGTAGGTGGTAATAGCATTGGAACTGAAGCAGTAAGTTTTTAATTTGGACTTTAAAGCCAGATTCATTCTAAAAAAGCTCCTCAAAAAATTGTATTGGGGAAATCTGTTGTAAAATGCTTCTTACTTTTTCAAATTGTGATGTACACCAGGCATCCTTGGAAATCTGTTACCTTTTTTTACCCCATAATCTAGCACCACTGAGCTGATCTGGAGCTTGGGCCAACAGTGATGGTCTTTGAGGAAAGCAAGTCCCTTATTTTGGATGCTGCTGGATAAGTGACTAGCTTCTGACATTGTTGAGGTCCAAAATTACTTTTTATTTATCCAGTATGTAGAGGTGCAACTAAACAAACTTAGCAAAGAGGTGCGTCCTATTTCTTAAGGAAGCAGATAGTCTGTGTCCCTAGCATTTCAAAAGTGGCAGGGTCTCTGAACCTAAAACTGCCCTAAAAATAAAGCCTATTAAAAATATTTACAAAAAGGAAAAGAAAAAAAGTGGCAGGACTTACTGTTGAAGAATGTCAAGTCCCAGAACCAGCTGAGGGATAAGAGCCAAGAGGTGAAAAAGGTCCCAAATAGGGTAGATGATATCCAGAAAGAGAGTTGTTTAGAAGTGACTGTTAAGTCATGGACTCTCTTTCTGTTTATGGCATATGTTAGGTTTTCTTTTCTAAACCCCTTGGTGCCAGTGCGTCTGGAGACTTCTCGATTGTCTCATCACGTTTTAAGAAAGATGATTACAACTCTGAAGGAAGTGTGCTGTCCACTGCCCTTGTTATTTAATAATGCATTTTGGACTTTTGAGAATGTTGGTCTGTTAAATAGAAGCTTCTGGTCAGTTGCCTGTAATTCTTGTTAGCATTATCCACAATATAATTTATTCCTTTTCTTTATAGGCATTTGATCTAACAGAACAAAGATACGTAGCTGTGAAAATTCACCAGTTAAATAAAAACTGGAGAGATGAGAAAAAGGAGAATTACCACAAGTAAGTGATACTAGAGTATCTGATTTTTCAGAATTTAGTGTTAATAGCTGTAGTTTGAGCACTGTGCTAAGAGCTTTACATGCATTGCTGTTGTTTCATTTAATCCTCATAACTGTCCTTGGAGAGTAAATAAATCTTCCATCTTACTGATAAGGAAATTGATGCATAGAAATTGAGTAATAGCTAAGAAGTGGCTGAGCCTGTATTTAAATCCAGACTTCCCTTAATCCAGGCCCATGTATTTAACCCTCCCCTTCCATTGTGCCTCTGAAAGTAGCTATAATAAACAAGTAAAGCCTCATAAATTATTGTTGCTTGTCTGTAGAAAATGTGAGAGCATTCTTTAGTGGTCTGGGGACCCGGGAGCATGGGGTGGGGCTTCTGCTGCTGCTTCAGTCATCTCCTCATGGAGGAGACCGTGCGACACCTGCTGCCCCTCAGTGTGGTCCTCAGTGCTGGACCCTCCTCCCCCGTCACAGGCTTCGCGACTCAGAGTTCTCATCCTCAGTGTCCCACTTGCTGTGCTTGCCCCTTTCTAGATGCCATTGTGGCAGCCCTCATCTGTCCTGGGGGTGCAGGATGGGAGGGTGACTCATTAGAATGAACAGTTCTTACATGTGCAGGTATGAATGTTTTTCTTCCACTAACGTCAGCCCTTGCCTGTCTCTGCCCTGAGCTTCAGAACATTGAAGTTACAGCTCACTTGCTTTGGAGGCCACTCAGACTTTTCTGTTAGAATCTCCCCTGGCTGTTAATATTGTTTCATTTTTGTAGGAACAAGTACTATGTTAGACATGTCCTACCCCTGAAAGGAGAGACAGCCCCTTTTGATATAAAGCAGTCTACCTCCATTCTATAAAAGCACTTTTGTTTTCTCTTATAAATAGTACTCTGGAGGGAAAAAGGCAAAAGAGTGGACTTTGTTTTAGGTGGCTTCTAAATCTCAGTGGGAAAATAAAACATTTCTACATCATTAACCCATTCTTGAGGCTTGGAGCAAGGCAACTCCTGCTTTATGGCTACTGTTCATCAGGGACCCAGGAATTCTTGCTGCTCTGTGCAGGTTGGCAGAGGTGCTCAGCGCTAGAAGAGAGAATGGTCCTGTGGCATTAGGAGAGAAAGCGCTTAGCAGAGGTGGGAAAAAGGATGCTATGTGCTCTGTGCATGGCACTCTGCCTGTGTCCGTGTGTGACAGGCGGCTGCAGTCCAGATGCTTCTGAGGAGCAGTTACATTATTACAAGTACATTCCAGGTACTCGACAGGCAGGGACAAATGGCATGCGGCCGCAATTGCCAGGGAGCACTTAAGAGAAGACACCCACATGTTCTGACCAGTTAGGAAAATGGTGAGAAATGTCCTCATCATATTGAGACTCAAAGAGTCACCTTAGGGTATAGGAACAGTCCCTGCATCTCTTTCACAGTGTTCTTCGGCTATCCTCGGAGCCTGTTCTGCAGCTTGTGTGCGCTGCCAACTCTAAACCAGCTGACTCTACAAGGGATGGACCTTGGTGAACCTTGAGGAGATAGTTCCTCTGCAGAGATTTATACAGACTTTGCCTCGTCTCCATGTCGCGCTTTCAGGCTGAGTTTAAAGAGAACTCAGGGGTCGAAGACTGTGGTGATTGCCCATGGGGGTTGTGCTCACTGTAGCCTTTTGAAGCAGTGAGGAATGGACACCAGGACCTCCTTGACACACTTGGCAAGCTGTTTAAGTCCTGGTGGGTGTGGATGGGGTCTCCTTTCCCATTTGTGCCTGATGGAGTCGCAGAGCAGGTGAAGGGGGTGGTCTTGTGTCTGAGTTCTTAGAGGTTCAGCTCAAGCTCCCAGTGTTGCCTTCTTATTCTTTGCCTCCTCACCAAGGCAGGAATCACGACTCCTGAGCACCTTTTATGGAGCCATCTGAGCAGGAGCCATTTCCCAGTTGATAAACACACTGGTGGAGGGGTGGGTGGTGCAAAATTTTTGTGACCTCCATTCATCCTTCTGGGAAAATTCTTACAGCACTTCCACCTTTCTTGGAAAGATTTTGCTTGCTAAGTGACAATAAATCATACAGAGGAATTTTAGGCTATAAGTAATAGTGAATTAGCAATATGGCATTAACCCCCTTGAACTGAGAGATTAAGGAGACATATCAGGCACTGAACAGATTTTAGAGAGTACTTCAAAAATTCAGTGTGAAACTGAAAAGGAGTATTTCAGTGTTGTGGTCACATTATAAAATATGAAAATACTACTGTTACCTGCATATAGTAAGATCTTCTGCTTGCTTTTTCCTTCATGGGGATGACTTCCCAGCCCCATCTGGAATCAGAACATGTATTTGGGTGAAAAAGAAAGAAAAATTCAAAGAAATTGTATTGTTTTATTTAGAGTTCTATTTTGCACCCCCTTTCCTCTCCTTTCTCTGCAAGTAATAGAAGTAAACTGATTGTTTTGCTTTTGCATTATTAAGCATTAATAGGCATTAGTTGATTTCTTTAACCTCCCAAAATAGATATTAAGAAATTTATGGTAGGAAAAATTTCATATAAAGCTATCCACAGAAGTAACTGTATCTGTACTCTTGTATGATAGATACTCTCTTCTAATTTTCTAGGATATAATTACTGAAAGTCTAAATATATATCTCCTTAGAGTAGAAGACTAAATGGATCAGTTTCTCATTTGTTTCCTTATTTATAGTGCATTAGTCCCTTCGATGTTTAGTTGCAATTTGAACATATGAAGGATGTAAGAATATAAGGAGAACCTCTGCCTTGCCTGGTGAACTGTAGCAAATGGCTTTAGAGCCCGATGTGATGTTGAGGGGGGTCCTTTCATGACACACAGTTTCCTTAGTTGGCAAGGACTTGTGACAGTTTCTTTAATTTATAATTTTTTCTTCCTTTATTTTCCTCAGTTTTTTAATATCTCCATGGAGAAATTGGTCTCTACTCTGAAATGCACAAAATCAAAAAGTTAAACGGGCAGAGAACGATAGCTTTCTAGTGTGTGAGAATAAGAAATGACTTAACAGTAATCTGTTTAGACCATAGATTTCTAAACTTGTTTTTTTAGAAATAGTACCACCTTTATTTTACCAAATGAAATGAGGTATTACATGATTTTTTTTTTTTCGTCCATGCTATGAGGCATGTGGGATCTTAGTTCCCCATCAGGGATCAAACCTGCTTACCCTGCACTGGAAGCGTGGTGCTGCTCCAACTCAGTGCTGACAAGTTTTTCTTTTCAGAAAGACATAAAGATACTGATGAGGACTTCCCTGGTGGTCCAGTGGTTAAGGATCTGCCTGCTAATACAGGGGACGTGGGTTTGACCCCTGGTCCCGGAAGATTCCACATGCCGCAGGGCAGCTGATAAGCCTGTGCATCGAAACTACTAAACCCACATTCTAGAGTCCATGCTCTGCAACAAGAGAACCCACCACAACTAGAGAGTAGCCCCTACTCACCACAGCTAGAGAAAGCCTGTGCACAGCAACAAAGACTCAGTGCAGCCAAAGATTCTTTAAAAATGCTGATGAAAAGAAGCATTAGAAGAAGCAAAACTGCCCAAAATGGCCACTTGAAAAATAAACCTAATCAAACAGCGTTTTCTTTGGGGAAGAACATTTAATCACTTTTAGATTGCTATTCTTCCCCTCCCTCTTCCCCTAGTTGTTCCTCAATTTTCTTCGATTGAGTACTTTCTATGTATTTTTGACATGCTGAAATACATTTCAGAAAACATCTTTTGACTCCTACGACAAAATGCCCCAAACTAAATGGTGCTAGGTTACTTAAAATATAATATCCTAAAATATATATATAATAATATCCTGTTACTCTTTTTAAGTAAGAACTAAATTTTATTCTTTAAAATTCAGTATATGAATACGTCAGATTACATAGTACATTTTTCTTCCTTATCTTACTAAAGAAAAAAGACATATGTATGAAAAAACATCTCTTAATCTAAGAAAACTAAGATTCCCATAGTTTCAAACTTTTTATCAAATTAGCATTTTCTTAGAAAGTAATGCTTTAAATTCTTTTTAAATTTTTTAAAATTCTTTTTTGTAGAGAGTAGGATTGAAAAACAAGTCCAATGCATTTGTAATTGCCTTATCTTACCAGCAGTCCTTTTACTCGTGAGTTTACATGCCAAAATTGATCCCTGTGATGGAACCCCAGGGTATAAACATTTGTAGGTAGAAAGTATCCGCTTCAGAGAAAAGAAAAAAAGTGCTGTCTGAATCATTTTTAAACCTCTGCTGTTTGGGTATCAATATAAAAGAGGTAAGGTTATCACAGAATGAACTTGCAGAGGATAAAAGTTAGTGCCTCCTGTTGTCCCAACAGCTTGGCAGAGGCCTGTGGAGAAAACAGGGTGAAGGAAGGCCAGAGGACTCGATGGCCTTGAATGGAGCGGCTGTGCGGGAGCAGTGGGGCAGTGGGTGAATCAGGAGGGTCCTGGAAGAGCCCCGAAGGACAGGGCGAAATACAAAATGTTAAATGCTTCCCTGTAAACAGAATACAAATATTTCCTTTTGTTCACAGGCATGCATGTAGGGAATACCGGATTCACAAAGAACTGGATCATCCCAGAATAGTTAAGCTGTATGATTACTTTTCACTGGACACTGACTCGTAAGTACTATGCCATTTCTAGCTTAGCAGAGAATATTATTTTCTTGCAGTGTGTTGATGACTCAGGGAATGGAATTTAAACCTGGGACCGGAAAATACTGCCTGAGGGGGCTAAATGTATTTACGGGCAAATGATTGTATTTGAATTCAGATTGGGGCCAGCACGACATGCATTTCTTGGCCACAGGATGCGTGCACTTGTGTGCTAGTCAGTGCTTAACCAGCATGGAGGGGAAGGCATAGGGCTGATGGGTACTGTTTGCCAGTTTCTGTGAAATAAGACTCTGAACATGTCCAGTTTTTTTAAAAAGGGGGGGGGCAGCTTTATTGAGATAGGTTTATATACCATATGGTTCACTCATTTAAAAGCACACAGTATTCATAGGTACGTTGCGGCCATGACCGTAGTCAGTTTTAGAACATTTTCTCCACCTCAGAAAGAAATCCTGTACCTTGTTCTGTAATCCCCCTTTTCCTCCACTCCACTCCTGCTGTAAGCAACCGCCTATCTGCTTTTTGTGTCTATAGATCAGCTATTCTGGGACTTTCATAGGATGGATCATGTAGTGTGTGAACTTTTGTGGCTGGCCTCTTTCACTTAGCATGGTGTTCTTTTAAGATTCTTCTTGTGTCATTTATCAGTACTTCATTCTGTTTCATGACTAAATATATTCTACTGTATGCAAATACTACCTTTTGTTTATCCATTTATCCTACCAGTGGCTTAAAAACTAGCTCACAAGATTTCTGAAATTTAACTCTCAGCTCTCAGAAACTGGTACAAATTGGTGCTGGCATACCACAGACAAGCAACAGTCAAGTGAGGCTGATGAACACTGATGGGCCTTTTGACGTTCTAGCAGTATGATTTCATCATAGAATTATAATGAAATGTGGCAGAGTCTAATGCTACATCTGAAAATATAGGTTGGTTCAGAGGCCTATAGGGATTTCAGTCCAGCCTTCTCACTTTGTAGGTGGAGAGTTGAGGACCAGAGAAGCTACATGACTTGTCTGAAATCTTTAATAATCGTAGGCATTGTTGTATTTCATTACTTGGTATAGGTAAGCTCTCGATCTCTTGGTTTATCCAGGAGTTTAGAAATAGTTCAGCATTTGTAAACATCTTCTCTGTTGGAGGCTGAATTGAATCAGGAAAGCATGCTTAGGCCTGGCCCGCAGGAGTTTCCTTCCCCCTCCCAGGGTGTTGGGCCTCTTCAGATGGCGGCTGTCTCAGAGCTTGATGTGTGAGAGCCCATCCACATTTAGAAATGGCCCCAAAGGGAGACCATAATTCCCTTTGGAAACATCCACTCAGGGATTTCCCCTTTCCAGTCACGTGCAGTCAGCACAGTGCTGTGTGTGGTGTGGAGTGGGGTTCAGGAAAACAGCAAGTTAAAAAGCAGGTCTCCACAGGGTAGCTTTATTGTTTTGCTTTCAACAAGTTCCTTGAATACTAGGAAGGACACACATACCCCCCAAATATAAGCGCAAAAATCATTTCAAAAATAAATACAATGACTTGGATTAACTGCTGTTTTGAATTGTATACACATTTTTAACTAATATGAGAAATTGAGTTGATTTTGCACTACTCTTGAGTTGTTTACTTTGTTCTTCCTGTTGTGTGTATGGTGAATTTTTCCCCAAAATAAGTCAAATCTTTGTTTTAGAAAGTTGTCTGAGAGTTGAGTATTAAAAATGAGATTTTATTTTCAGCTTGCATTGGGTCCAAAATAAATTCACTAAGCCTGAGAGTCTATGCCTCAGATTTCAGCATATCAGATCAGAGAAATTGATACATTCTAGGCCTGTTTTCTCAAATAGAATGCTAGCATGTTGGGACATGCTATGTTTTGTAAGAAGCATGAGCTGTTGGTCAGTTTGGGGGTCCCTTGGGACTGTGTGTGTCCACATTTTGTTGCTTTGCTTCCTGAAGGTCTTCAGTGGCCCTTAGGCCCTGAACGGGAGTCCTGTCTGTTTGGTCTTAGATGAGTTGGCCCTTGTAGGCTGTGTTCACCAGGCTCCTTTGTCAGTTGTTCAGTGGGATTAATTCAGTGGGGAGACAGAAGTGGTGGTGGGTGGAGACTCCTCCCCCAATGGTTCCAGGTTCCCTTGGTGACCCTGGTTCTGATTGCACCATCTCCACCCTGTGGCCTTAGGGTGCTAATGACTTCCTGCTCTAGATGATTTCTGGCCTGCTCACTGGCCACTTTGTCTTCTCAGCTCTTCCATCATCTGTGTGATTAGTTCTCTGAATTAAAGCCTCTCTGTTTTAAATACTCCAGTAATTTTTATTTGCCAGCAAGACCCTGAGTGATTTTGCCATATTGTTACAGCTTCAGTTCAGTTCAGTCACTCAGTCTTGTCCGACTCTTTGCGACCCCGTGAATCACAGCACGCCAGGCCTCCCTGTCCATCACCAACTTCCCGAGTTCACTCAAACTCAGGTCCATCGAGTTGGTGATGCCATCCAGCCATCTCATCCTCTGTCATCCCCTTCTCCTCCTGCCCCCAATCCCTCCCAGCATCAGAATCTTTTCCAATGAGTCAACTCTTCTCATGAGGTGGCCAAAGTATTGGAGTTTCAGCATCAGTCCTTCCAATGAACACCCAGGACCAATCTCCTTTAGGATGGACTGGTTGGGTCTCCTTGCAGTCCAAGGGACTCTCAAGAGTCTTCTCCAACACCACAGTTCAAAAGCATCAATTCTTCGGCACTCACATCCATACATGACCACTGGAAAAACCATAGCCTTGACTAGACAGACCTTTGTTGGCAAAGTAATATCTCTGCTTTTAAAATAGTTTAAAAGGTATTCATCTCTCAGGAAGCCTAGCTTCAGTTTATGACTGCCTTGGAAGACAGACACATGACCGTTCATACTGTGAATGCTGCACAGCTTTAGATCTGTGTGACGTACTGGTGTAAGTGAAAGAAAGAACTCATACTATATAATGATACATTTGTTAGAACTACAGATGCTGTCCTTTAAAAAGCTCTTTTATACCTTGTGTATTTAACAAAGAAAAATCATAGTATATGCAGTCTGCTAGGAGCAGTAGTATGCAGTCAGCCATGGGGACCTGGGCAAACCCTAGATTCTTTCTTACTGTCAGCACCCGGGATCATATAAAATGTTTCCAGTGAGGACTGTGTATTTGATCCTAACATACTTGTTTAGAAAGGGAGCATCCTGTGGATAGTAGAGTAAGTGTCTAGCTTAAACACATGACAGTTCCTGCCAGTATTCCTGAAGTCTGATGCAAGAAGCCGTGTGCCCTGGGTGAACTTTAGCAGAGCAGGTTCCAACGTGAAGGGTGCAGACACTCTTCACTAAGAGAGTTGACAGTTTACTTCCTGTAAACTGCTAATACTGAATAAAGAGTAAAAGAGTATTTTAAAGAGCAAAGAAGAAGGAAGTGAGAAGCCATCTACCTTAGCGGTCCCCAACCTTTTTGGCACCAGGGACCAGTCGTGTATGTGGAAGACAGTTTTTCCACAGATGGGGCAGGGGGTGGGGAGTGACTTTGGGATGATTCAAGCTCATTACATTTATTATGCACTTTATTTCTATTATTATCACAGCAGCTCCACCTCAGATCATCAGCATTAGATCCCAGAGGTTGGGGACCTCTGAATTACCTGATGGTTTCACTGGGGCTTGTTTAGTTAGACTTAATCTGCTTGCTTTTATCCCACAATCAAGTGTTGGTTTATTTGTCTTTAGGTTTTGTACAGTACTAGAATACTGTGAGGGAAATGATCTGGACTTCTACCTGAAACAGCACAAATTAATGTCGGAGAAAGAAGCCCGATCCATTATCATGCAGATTGTGAATGCTTTAAAGTACTTAAATGAAATAAAACCTCCTATCATACACTATGACCTCAAACCAGGTATGTCTAATTTTTAGGAGACAGTATTGGTGGTACTTCTTTGGTCTTATAAGTAACTTTCAATTTTATAAAGTTATGGGATTTGGTGGGGGCCAGAAAGGCCTAATAAAATCAGACTCTAAATTGCTGGGTAGGTGTGGGAATAAGAGAGTCCTAGCCACACAGCACGGGGTTTAGGAGGTTGGGTCGTATTCAGCGCTCTGGAGAAACAATGCCCTTGTCTTTAGAGCCAGGGCAGTTCATGATGTCAGTCCAATTAAGAAAGAACTGCTCTGCCAAGCTTGGTTTTGTTTTTCCCCATTACTCACACTGTACAGCAATCCTTCTACCCCAAGTCTCTTTGATAAGTGCCCTCACATTAGCAAATTATTCTCCAAGTATGCCCCCCATTTCATTAAATTCTGAGCAGTGTTTTCCATCTTTTTGTATGGTTACTATCTAACTTTGATAGTTGTTGGCAGGGGAGAGAGCAGTTTGACTTCTGTCTGTTGTCTTCCTCAGCTGTTGCTTAGAAGTCTGCCTGTGTGCTCTTTAGACAGCTCTATCCAGCTGAGCTTAGGTGTTGGGAAGAGTCCCCTTTACCTCCTGGTGGGGACAGTTAACTTTGCCATCCTCTTCTGATAGCTACATATTAAATCTCACTATTTTTTAATGACTAAAGTGAAAGTGAAAGTTGCTCAGTCATGTCTGACTCTTTGCAACCCCATGGACCATACAGTCCATGGAATTCTTCAGGAGTGGGTAGCCTTTCCCTTCTCCAGGGCATCTTCCCAACTCAGGAATCGAACACAGGTCTCCCTTATTGCAGGCAGATTCTTTACCAGCTAAGTCACAAGGGAAGCCCCTTTAATGACTAAATAAATGACTAAAAAATTCATTACAAGGAAGTGATTTTTTAAAAGATGGCTGCTGTGTGATTGGGTTTTCTGTTACTGAATCCATTACATTTTCCTGGCCCAGGAGCTGTAGGTGGCACTGTGGTACTAACTTAGATTCCCGTGTATGTTTTCTTTGATTCCACACCACCCTTCCCAAACTACTGTTGCAAACAGGGTGGCTTAGAGATCCGTCCTGAAAGTTCAGATGAAAGTTTCCCACTATTTTTGACCAACCATACAAATGATATTTTACTTAGGCTAGTTAATTATTTTTTTCCACTGCTCATAGTGCTGGTTTTGGCACATTAAGCAGGTGATTCTTGGAAAAGAGAAATTTGCAGCCAGATACTTACGACTCTCCTCTAGCATCCAGAGTCCAGATTGTTTTATTGCAGAGATTTAAATGTTTGCTCTTATGTGTAAGAGTTGGAGTCCAGTTGTCCTCTTCTTGTCTGTTATTACTACCTTGGCTTTTCCTAGTAAGTCTCTTTTTTATTCATGAAGATTCTTATCTTTTTAGGTAATATTCTTTTAGTAAATGGTACAGCATGTGGAGAGATAAAAATCACAGATTTTGGTCTTTCCAAGATAATGGATGATGATAGCTACAATTCAGTGGATGGCATGGAGCTAACGTCACAAGGCGCTGGTACTTACTGGTAGGTGTCTGAGAGATGGAGGTGTGGCTGTGCTGTGCTGGAGTGTTGGTGATTGTTCATTAGACTATATTCTGTCTGCTTAGGCAGAAATGCTGTATATCATAGTAGACTTTCCTCTCCAAATATTTGCTGTCTTGTCAGCAGTTTGACTCTTTGTATTTACATGAATTTGTCTTAATTTTTCTTCTTATTCTTAAAAACCATTGAGAGAGGGATTATGCGTGACCAGGCATTTTGAGTTGTGTGTTTGCTCCGTAGGTCAGGCCCTACCGTGTACATGGAGAATGAGGTTACTCATGTGTATGTAAAGAATGGCCCTCACTTCCTTTCAGAATTTCAAATGCAGGTCTCTCTCTTCCTGAGTTGATGGGATGAGGAAGTTTTTTCTAGAGTTGCCTGAAGATGGTGGACTGAAGAACCCAAGAGTTTTGAAGATTAGGATGTAAAATAAGCACAGCATCCCTTGAGATCTAAACAGGAAAAAGTGAGCATGATTTGCCAAGAATTGTATCCATTTCTGGCAGCCATGCTCCAAGAGGTTTGGGCCGCATTTCTTCCCATCTGCCGTCACTCGCCCACCCCCGGCCACTCTGCCCAGCTGGCTCTGCCTGCCTGTTGTGTGCCCTGCCTGTCTTATTCCGTCTCCTACTCCTTTTGACAGTAAGCACCATGAAAGATACCTGCGGCTCAGGCATTTTACTTTGTGATTGTAAAGGTGTTAACAGAGCTTCCTTTTCACTTCTGAGGTGATAACACAAAGCCACACATTGGAATGTTTGATTCTGAACATGGAGAAGCCTCCTGTAGCATTAAAGGAGGGGAAATGCATGCAGTTAAATCCCAAGGTCAGTTGGCCAGATCACTGATGTTTGAGACTGGAGGACCCTGGCCCTTAGCCAGTCAGTGACTGGGAATGAGGGTGTTGATGGGAAGCAGACAGAGAAGAGGGGAGCATCAGCCCTGTTGTCACCCCCACCATACCGAAGAGTCGATCATGCCCTGCTAAAAGCCCGTGTACACACAATCCCAACTCTCCTTTGCTCCTTATTGTTTGTGGAGATGGTACCTATAGTGAAAATCAGTCCCTAAATTAGAACTTTGAGATTCTAGGTTTAAAATAGAAGCTACACTTACAGTGTTTATTCACTTGGTGGTTTTTGTGGGTTCCTGTCAGTAAATGATACAAAAATATCTGCTGTTGGAAATTCTGGAAGTAGGTCTATACCTCTGTTTTATAAATTCACTAGAACTTGGATTTGAGCTTTTTCATTTGATAGCTTGTTCTTTCTTAAAGGTGAAGATTTTTCACATTTAAATTAGTTATCTCATTGCTGCCTGTTGCTGTATTTGCTAAGCTATAAAATTCAGTAGTTTGGCATTTACATAAAAGTATGTAATGTTTGGGATTTGCTTCAAAGGAATCTGGGGGAGATTAAGAGGGGTGTACATGAACAAAGATTTGCCATGTTGACAGTTACTGAAGCTGGATGATGTTTACTTGGGGGTTCATTTTATGATGTTTTTCTACTTTATATTTAAGACTTTTTTTTTTTTCATGGTAAGAGTAAGGTAGAAAGGAAGCTACTGAGAAAATTAAATTGTTTGAGTTTCTGTGAAGGTTTAAAAAGTAAAAATTCTCCATATTGGTGTTTCTAATCACCGTCCTCACTGTCATCCTCATATTATGTCCCAGAAAGATACAGACAGAATGTGAGGACATAACAAATTTTAAGTAGCATTTGCAGCGTTTGGTTGTTCCAGAATTCTTCTGCATGGAATACTGCTTTTAAACAAGTAACCCATAGACTACGCCTTGAGAATCATTTTTCTCCACGAGGATTTTATCATGATGGCATATGCAGTTATGTTTGTTTTTTAAACACAATTTAGTGCAATATCTTAGAACCCTCTTCTATTCTCCCTCCCAAAGTCCTTGATAGGGACTTAGAATGCTTATTATATGGGTGAAGAACTAATCTGTTTCTTCATTTATAGTTGGGGAAACTGAGACCGAGAAGGTGATATGCTAAACTTAAACTATTAAGAGACAATGTCTTCTGTATTCTCATTATTTGACCAAATTATTACTTTGCATTTGGATAAGTCCAGCAATCTCCATTTTTCCTCACCACAAACAAGAACTTACTTCTTCCCCACCATTACCACAGAAAAGTTATAAGTACATTAAAAGATCATTTTAGAATCAAGATTTTGTTATTTATCCAAGCTCATATTTAAATTATGTATATTAAAGAATTAAGAGCCATGAAAACCTGGGATTCAGGGAGATTTTAGTGGCATTTGGATGAGCTGTTCTTTTTATAGATTCTTTCATCTATATTTTTATTTCTTTACCTTTCTCTCCCCATGCTCCCCTTGTGAATTTTCTGTCTATATTTTCATTTTTCAGTGTATGTTTTGGCTAGACACTTTCATTGTGAAATAATAATCTAAGTCAATGGTCTTAATAATTTTAAAACGACTATTAAAAGAAATAGCGTAAAACTAAACTTCTTAAAAAAAGCCCATCATCTGAACATTTTCTGCCTCTCAACTCTTATGATCCCCTTTCAGCTATACATTTAGGTTTTTACATCAGAAGCACAGCAGGGTTTAAAATAGTTTTTCACAAA
The DNA here is from genome assembly GCF_032405125.1 of Capricornis sumatraensis. Taxonomy (NCBI): domain Eukaryota; kingdom Metazoa; phylum Chordata; class Mammalia; order Artiodactyla; family Bovidae; genus Capricornis; species Capricornis sumatraensis. Next base: position 97,016,840 of record NC_091076.1, read on the forward strand.
ACTGATTTTGCCAGCGTGAAATCTGCAGAGGTCGATCTGTTATCTTTAGAATTCTGCCTTCCAGCTGTGCCAATGCTAAGACTCCAGGCAGTGAGGAGAGGCATAGCATTTGGTTTCCTAAATGCTAAGAGGCACTTACCTTCCACACCATACAATTTGGTGTGGTTGGCTGTCCAGCTAGTCTTTTTAGAGGTCAGGAGTGGGTGGGGAGGGAAGGAATTCAGATGAGGATTGAGTTGGGCCAACAGCTAGTAGTTTATTTGGCTTTTAGGCACTGTTTGTTAGTCTTCCATAAGCCCCTGCTCATTCTTAAAGTAGGAAATATAAACTGTCCCTTCATGATTTGAACTTTAATGCCACCATTGATTATAATTGTAGTCAGTCTAGATTTCCAGAAGAGGCTACCTTAAGAAGACACTTAATAGCCACTCTCCTCAGAGATTTATACTGGATCCTGAATTCATTTGGATTTTTACGAGTTATTTATTTTAGAGACTGTTTCTTCTTCTGTCAGCATGAAAGGAAATAACACCACTTGTGTTTTAATTTTGTTGCTACAGCTATCATAAAAGGAAATGCACTTCTGTGTTTCCCTCCTCTTTTTGAACACTTGCTGAATGACATTTCACACTAGGCACCGGCCTGGGAAAGAATGCTTGGGTGGGTGAAGCAGAACTAGGGGGAATATTTACCTCTCTCAGCAAATAGGAAATAGGACATGACCACCTCCTTAGCTTCGAGTGTCTTTATCAGCTGGATCTAAGTTGGCTTTCAGATGTTAAGATTCAGATACTTTTATTTTCATCAAAGTCCTTAGTTTGCCTTTTTGTACATGTCTTAGATTTATACAGTTGTTTTTCTAAGAATTTTTATTTCCCTTTTGTCCAGGTATTTACCACCAGAGTGTTTTGTGGTTGGGAAAGAACCACCAAAGATCTCAAATAAAGTTGACGTCTGGTCAGTGGGTGTGATCTTCTACCAGTGTCTTTATGGAAGGAAGGTAATGCAGATGGCTGGGTGTGGTGGCTTCTGTCTTGGCGGTGCATGCACACAGTGGCACTGTGTAGAGTACTCCCTTGGAATTAATCATTGGGTTATACAGAATGGAATCCTGAAAGTTGTGGTTTGAAGAAAATACAGACTTAATTATAGAAGCTTTATGCATATAAGCAGAAATTTTCAGTTCCAGGGCATCTAATGAATTCTGCTGGGCAATTGAAGACATCCTTTTCTTGCCGTTCACAGTTAGATCTAGAGAGCCCATGCGCCACAATAAGAGAGCCCATATGCCAAGAGTAGAGAGTCCCAATGCAGCCAAATAAATAAATACTTTACACACACACACACACACACACACACACACACACACACAACCTTCCCAAGATCTACTCTTAAGGGTCGCGAGAACTGAAACTTGAAATACCTGCAAGGCTTCTTATTCCCAGCCACCCCATGAGCATAAAGTATGCTTTGTATTTCTATACTGGGGAACTGGTGCCAGAAAGTACTTATTTTCTGTTACTTCTTTTTTATTATGTATTTATTTATTTATTTTTCTTTATTTTACTTTACAATACTGTATTGGTTTTGCCATACATTAACATGAATCCACCACGGGTGTACATGAGTTCCCAATCCTGAACCCCCCTCCCACCTCCCTCCCCATACCATCTCTCTGGGTCATCCCAGTGCACCAGCCCCAAGCATCCTGTATCCTGCATCTTTCTGTTACTTCTCATAAAGGTAATATATTATCTGAATAAGTGAAAAGCTAGGTAGTAAACTACACATAATGGATTTTCACATTTATGTTTTCCTTGTGAGCATAATATCTTGTATATACTGGGATCCAGTTGTATGTTTATATTCCTATTTCTGCTACCAGTGCATTTGTATGTTTCAGTGTTCCCCATTGGGCTGTGGGTATAAACCATTTGGGAGTTCTGCAACTCACTTAGATTCCTAATACTTTGATTACAATCCCCAGACCAAGCTCTTAATTCAGATTTCAGCTTAGTCTTTAACTTCGCTTTGGTCTTTGTTCTTTATTGTACCTATCAAACATTCAGAAACTGTTCAGAACTAATGGGGTTAATTATTATTTATACTCTGATATTGTAGAAGTGCTGCTGATAATGGTGGCAGAGGCTATCTAACAAGAACTGTGATCTCAGTAGAAACACTATAAAGATGACACTAGGTGTGAACTTCTTTCTTAGGAGTTTATTAGAAAACAGCAATTTGTGGCACAGATGAAGCCACTCACTGAGTAGCCCCAGCTCTGACCCACCCCCACCAACTATGTCCTGATCCCTCTCCTCTTTCACTTCCTTCCCATCTTTTTATCTGCATCTTGGGCCCGTCCATGGCACACATACATATTACTTACCACTTTGGGCAAAAGAGTTTGCTGGTTCCTGTTCTGAATCTTCCTTATCTTTGCTGTAAGCAAAGCTTAGCAGAGGCATTGTGCTATAGCAAATGCTGCTTCTGGTCCCAGCTCTACATTAACCTAGATGTTGGAAATTGAGCAAATTACTTCAAAAGCAAGTTACTTCAAATCCACGTCTTTCCATCCTTTATCTATAAAATGAGAGAATTAGAGGAGATCATCTCTAAAGTTCCTTTTAGCAATTCTTGTGGAAATATATGTTTACCTTTCCCTTCTATTTGTTTTTGAATTGTGTTCTCTTTAATTTTAACCAGAGGCCCACCTTTGTTTGTTTTTTTTATTTTATAGCCTTTTGGCCATAATCAGTCCCAGCAAGACATTCTACAAGAAAATACTATCCTCAAAGCTACTGAAGTGCAGTTCCCGCCAAAGCCAGTAGTAACACCTGAAGCAAAGGTAGGTTCTGACCCACTGGCCAGCAGAAACGTCTACTTTGCTTTCTCTATTATTTCTCTGGGTAATTTCTCCAGCCTCTGTCTTCTTCTCGCCGTCTCTTCCCACAACAAATATTTATTAGGTACCTAGTATTAGACAGCTTCCCACGTGGCACAGTGGTAAAGAATCTGCCTGCCACTGCAGGAGAAGAGGGAGACGTGTGTTCAGTCCCTGAGTGGGGAAGATTCCCTGGAGTAGGAAATGGTAACCCCTTCAGTATTCTTGCCTGGAAAATTCCATGGACAGAGGAGCCTGGCGGGCCACAGTCCATGGGGTCACAAAGAGCTGGACATGACTGAGCGACTCACCACAAGTGGAAGTACTAGACACTGTTCTGGGTAGTGGAAAGAGCTGTGACTGTAAAGCAGTGAACTACATAGACAAGGTTTATAAACATAAAATAAAAGATAATTGTAGAAACTGGGGCTATGTAGCTCTTCATACCCAGCACAAAGGAAACGTCCATGTTGGTAGTAAATTAGGAATCCAAATCAAACCCCACTCACAGTAAGCTTGTATGTTTGCAGAACTCTTGGGGGAGACAAGTCCTGGTCAGATTTTCCTTCACTTAGATGTGTGCCTGATCATTTGCTTAACAACTTTTCAAGGGAGAATAAGATACACCAAGAAAGCACTTGCCAGCGTGTGACACACGGCAGTGTTAGTGTCATCTCATCACCTTTCATGTGGTGATATTTGGTAACTACAGTTTTCACTTCTTCAGGAAGTTTACATGAGACCAGATGCAGAACTATGAAGTTAGGCTGTGCCCATGCATACCAGCCAAGGCAGAGAGAGATTTTTCTTTTGGTCTTTGTGCTCTGGGGACAGAGATCTGTAGAGGTCATGCCGCATTCCCCCTCGGGAATGGCTCAGGCACCTGCGCTGGAGAAGGAGTCAGTGGCCATAGAGCAGCGCTGCACCTGGCACGTCTTTTCTGGGTCCACCTAGTGGTTTCCAGGCAAGGCCCTAAGCCCCTTCTCTTTAGGAGACTTTTGCTCTGGGCCCTGGCAGCTGCTACAGAACCTCCTGGGTTCCCTCTTGGGGTGCCAAGATTATTTGCTTCAGGCTTCTTCAAGAAACTTTCTTTTCAGGCGTTTATTCGACGATGCTTGGCCTACCGAAAGGAGGACCGCATCGACGTCCAGCAGCTGGCCTGTGACCCCTACTTGCTTCCTCACATCCGAAAGTCGGTCTCCACGAGTAGCCCTGCTGGAGCTGCTATCGCGTCAACCTCGGGGGCGTCCAATAACAGTTCTTCGAATTGAGACTCACTCCCAGCCACAGACTGTTCGACACACACAGAGTGGACAAATGGCGTTCAGCAGCGGGTTTGGAACATAGCGAATCCAAATGGATCTCATGAAACCTGTACCAGGTGCTTTTATTTTCTTGCTTTTTTCCCATCCATAGAGCATGACAGCATCGATTCTCATTGAGGAGAAACCTCGGGCAGCTCTGGCCAGGCCTCGTAGGAAAAGGCCCCGCCCAAGGTTCCAGCGTCAACGGCCACTGCGTGTGGCTGCTCTGAGTGAGGAAAAAATTAAAAAGAAAAACTGGTTCCATGTACTGTGAACTTGAAAACATGCAGACTCAGGGGGGTCCCTGATGCAGTGCTTCAGATGAAGAATGTGGACTTGAAAATACAGACTGGGCTAGTCCAGTGTCTATATTTAAACTTGTTCTTTTCTTTTAATAAAGTTTAGGTAACATCTCCTGAAAAGCTTGTAGCACAAAGGCTCGGCTGGGGATGGTGTTTGACTTCGGAGGAAAAAAGTTGCTATTGCCCGTTAAAGGCACTAGAGTTAGTGTTTTATCCCTAAATAATTTCAATTTTTAAAAACATGCAGCTTCCTTCCCCCCTTTTTTATTTTTGAAAGAATACATTTGGTCATAAAGTGAAACCCGTATTAGCAAGTACGTGGCAATGTTCATTCCAATCAGATGCAGCTTTCTCCTCCGTCTGGTCTCCTGTTTGCAATTGCTTCCCTCATCTCAGTAGGGAAAAAAATTGAGTGGGAGTACTGAGATGTGTGGGGTTTTGCCATTGGACAAAGAATGAGGTTAGAACTCTGCAGCTTGGAGTCTCTCTAGGTTTTCAACTATTTCTTCACAATTTGAACACTTGACGGTTGTCCCTTTTAATTTATTTGAAGTGCTATTTTTTTAAATAAAGGTTCATCTGTCCATGCAGTCCTCTTGGATTCTCTGAATGTAGTAACCATTGAAACTGTTCCAAAGGCAGGCAGAACTCAGGCTGGGGAGCCAGTGCTGCAGGGAGCAGGAGTTCCCACCCACAGACCCCGTGCACTTGCTGAACGGTGTGCATTTCTTGTTACAATGATATTAAAACTTGATCAGCACATAAGCTTTCCTCTGTTAGCTCTTTTGACAGGAAACAGCCTCCAGCCACCTGAATTATGTGGGTGTGTGCTGGTGTGTGTTGCTTCTGAGATGGATGATCAGCTGAAGATGGAGCTGAAATGGGAGCTGCGTTGCCCCACCATGCCCTTGAAACAGCAGAACACTCGACAGTAGAGGGGGGAAGGAGGCCAGAGTCTGAACATGTGGTAGCCAGCTTGGAATGTTACTGACATATGTGGCAAGAGGGCTCAGCCAGAAATATTTAAAGATGCAGTGCTCAGGCATGCGAGTTGCCTGGGCAAGGGGCAGGCTGGGGGGTGGCGGGGGGCGGCAGTCAGGAAGGGTAGAGAGCACTCAAATGACTCACAACTAGTATTTCTTTTACATGTGAAGAATGCCAGTAGTGACACATTCTCCAGGACCTTTATGGACCTGCCCCTTTCCCCAGTGTCAGGCTATCTTAAGGGAGGATGGAGTGTTCCAGATTAGAGAGAGGTTCGTGGGCAGGTGTTGTCCTGTGGAACTCTGAAGGGAAGGAAGTCAGCTCCTGAGTGCTTGTTGCCCCCCAGCTTTCCAAAGTAATCTTACTCCAGCATATATATTTACACACATGTGTGTATAGTATCTTTTTCTTCTTTAACCATTACTTTCAAGCTGCTAAGCAGAGTACCCATGGGCTCTCAAAGGTTGAGCACAACACTGTAAGGATGGTGTCTACATGGGTTGAAGAGATGGATTTAGTTGAGACCATGTTTAAACTTACTCAAGACAATAAGTTCTGTTCCTCTTTTCTTCTCCCTCACTCAGTGATCTTGAAGAGCTGTGTTTTGTTTAATTTCTGACTTTCTTCATGTTGAAGGGATGCCACATCTTTAAGCCTTCCCTCTCGTTTCCTGCCTCCTTTCTCCCAGGTTCTTATGAGCCAAGGTGTAGGACTGTATTTGGTGATCTGTCTTTTCTGCCCTCATCCTCAAGAAGGGGTGCCTTCTCTTCGTGCTCTTATTGGGCCTAGGGCTTGGCTGGAACTGCCTGGCCTTGGTTGAGTCTGGGCACGGCCTCTTTCCAATGCATGGATAAGCCCCAAGGAGCAGGCAGAATGGTGACCTTTTCTAGACTTGTAAGTAGCCAGTGAAATCACTAAGTGGAGTTCTTCCATGACATATTTTGTTAATATGGGTTTCACTTTTTCCAAGGATAATCCCTCCTTATTGCCACAATGTTGATTTCCTTTAAACAATGACCAAAAAAAAAGTGTATTAATTTGTAATTAAACCCAGCCAGACTGTTTTGGCCTTTCCCAATTTGGGGGGTGGGGAGGATATTAAAATAAGTTTTTAAGAAGTGACTTTCCTAGCCTCTTGATTTTACTCTAGTTCTCCAGCTTCAATCAGGGCCCTCACCACCTAGGGTGTAGCTCAAGGACTCCTTGCAGCTGGTAGAGTCCCAGTGGATGTCACAGTCGTGATGGGAATGTGTGGGTTCATGTGACATCTGTCAGCCTGATGTGCCAACAGCTAGAGTTGTGGGTGGGAATACCCACAGTGCACAGAACAGGGAAGGCCTGGCCCTGACCGTGAACTCATAATTCAGGGCTGGAGGCACTGGGCTCAGGAAGACATGAAATGCGGAGGTCAGAGAGAAGGAACTGGGCTCTCCATCTCCCATTGCGGCACAGGCAGCTTTAAATGGAGTCTCGCCAGTCAGAAACATGCGATCCCCACTTGTGTGGCTGGCCTGGACAGATCTGCTGTCTTTTTTAGAGGGCTTGTTTTTTGCTTGCCTTCTAGTCCAGGAAGGACAGGTTTTCCTCCAGCTGCGAAGACTAGCAGTCAAGGAGCTCTTGAGTTTCTTAATTTAGAAAATAACTCCCTTTAAACATAGTTATCTCCTAGAATCCTAGAGCTAGAAGCAAGCTTTGGCCTAGCTCCTTGCCCCTAGGAAGGCGAAGTTTACAACTAATTTGACTCACCTTTGGCAGTCTTTTGCTTGCTGAGAATCTTTCCTTCTCTCTAACACACATCATTCCTGTCACTCAAGCCCTTCTTCGCCTGTAATTAAAGTCCACCTGGGGTAAGTGGGGAAGAGACAGGATGCACAAACTAGCTATTCTGTTTTAGTTTCTGAAAGCAGAAGTTAAGAGCCTCACCTAGAGAGATTAAGAGCCTGGGTTTTAGAATTAGGTCTGTTTCAAGCCCCGCCTCCACTGGCTTCAAGAATTTCTCCTTGCATGGTTAGAGTAAGGAGTAGAAGTGAGGTATTTAAAGTACCTGACACACAAGGAGGGAATCAAGAAGTGTGATTTTAAGAAGATCACACGATTTAGTGAGACCAAGACGGCTGGTTGAGGCTCAGAGCCTTTCTCCTCTCCAGGTTGTCAGAAGGTTTTCGCCTGGGGTTAGGATGCAGACCTTGGGAAACCTTCCTCTCAATCTTGAGATTCACTGTCAACCTCTGTCCTGCAAGGTCAGCAGTCTTCTCTTACCCTGCATTCAAGACTGCTCTGGGAGGAGGCATTTTACAAGCCAGTGTGGCCCCTAGGCCAGCAGCAGCAGTATCACCTGGGAACCTGTTGGGAATGTACCTTCTCAGCCACCCTCTCCCCTTATCTGTCTCCCAGATGGCATGAGCACTGAAGGTCACAATCCCTGCTGACCTCCTCATCCACCCAAGCCAGGGGGCAGTTGGAGGGTGGCTCCCACGGCTTGTCTAAACTCACCCAGCTGGAAGACAGAGATGGCTTTGTTTTACTTTTTTGTGTTGGGGATAAAAATCAGCTTTAAGCTCCAGGCTGTCCCGGGACCAAACATCATACTGCTAATCATACTTCTATAGCCTTTTACAGGTGCCTTGCTACCTAACACTATTCTCAAGAGTCATTCATTCCTTCTGGCAAAGCTTCTTACCTTTGGCCTTCTCTTTAAAAAAAAAAAAAATATATATATATATATATATGTGTGTGTGTGTGTGTGTGTGTGTGTGTGTTTGTAAACTTATCCTTCTTGTGAATTAGTTTATGACATTTTTCTCTTTACATGAGGTTCCAGGACTGCAAGAGTGTGTGTGTGTGTGTGTGTGTGTAAACTTATCCTTCTTGTGAATTAGTTTATGACATTTTTCTCTTTACATGAGGTTCCAGGACTGCAAGTGTGTGTGTGTGTGTGTGTGTGTGTGTAAACTTATCCTTCTTGTGAATTAGTTTATCACATTTTTCTCTTTACATGAGGTTCCAGGACTGCTGGATGATTGAGATCTGCGTCTGCTTGTGAGTCTAGCCTGGCAGTCGGCACCTGAGCCGAGGCGAGTAGGGCTGAGCTTCAGTTCCTTGGAAGGGGCTTGAGGAGGAGCAAGCTGCAGAGATGTCGTGGGGAGAGGAGGGGGGCTCTGTGGGTGGTTTGAGGGAACCTGCCAGAGGCTGGCAAAACAGGCAGGCCTGGGAGCAGGTCTGGGATATGGTGGGGGCACGGAATAAAGAGACCTATTGTGTTGGGGAAGCTCGCAGAGCCAGAGATAGGCTGGAGTCAGCAGAGGGGGTATGTCTGGTGTTGGGCAGGAGACCCCATGGTGTGAAGGGGTCAGAGAGCTACAGGCTGGCTGACTCAGCCCCACCCATCCCTGGCCACCAGGCAGGCCTGCTGGGTGTGGTGGGAAGTGCCCGGCAGAGAACTGTGGGAACCTCAACCTCCTTGGCCTCCAGGCACTGCCTGCAACTGCAGTGACACCTGGTGCTGTCCCAGCCTTTTCACTCTGAAGGCAGCTTGGGGTGGGGGTGCCCAGGGCAAGATTCACAGAGGGAAGGGGCTCTCTTGCTTTTACTTGGCAGAGAAGTTCCTCAGCTGTGTGGTTTCCCAGCCTAGGGTGGGCAAGGTAGAAGCATCTCACTAATTCTATGTATGAGGAAACGAAAGCCCAGATAGATTTGGTGACTGATAGGAAGTAGAGGGGGCTTCCCAGGTGGCTCAGTGGTGAAGAACCTGCCTGCCGGTGCTGGAGATGCAGGAGACACGGGTTTGATCCCTGAGTCAGGAAGATCCCCTAGAGGAGGGCACGCCTGGCGAGCTACAGTCCATGGTGTCGCAAAGAGTTGGGCACAATTGAGTGCTGAGCAGTAGGTAGAGGACTGAAGGGGAGGGACTGCCGGCTTGAAAATTTTAAGAGGTGATTTCTCTGAGTGCCATCCTTGGGCAGAGTGCACCAGAGGTAAAGGCTGTACCTGGGCTCCCAGCCAGAGGCATATGTTGCTCTAATTTTGGGCTTCCCCCACCCTGCCCACTGCCTCCTTTACTGGGTCCTCCTGCTCCCTCAGGGCCGGCCCTTAGAATGGAGACTCAGCTGGCCTGGGCAGCAGCCCTGCCCTCTGCCGTCCTGAGCTAGAACTGAAGTTAGGTGGGAAGATGGGGCCATAGTTCCATAGAAGATTCCTGCCTCAAGTTCCCAAGCCCTCTCCTCGTGTCATCTCGCTTTATAGATGAAGGAGTGAAAAATCCTGTCACACTCTGCCTCTCCTTTCTTTGTTTGCTTGCGCACGTGTGTGTGTATGCATGCATGTGTGTGTCAGATGCAGGTCTTTTGTCCGGGAGTGAGCAGTACTGGGCAGGGATAGCCAGGGAGCCTGTGTAGCTGGTTCCAGGTCTTTAACAGCAGTGTTTTCCAATTTTTTTTCATGGCAGCATCTCAACCCAATGCACATTTCAGAGACTAGAATTTTTAGCTCATGTGCAGTGCACTGATTATTTACTCTCTTACTTCATCTTAAAAATGTTGGTCACTGGGACTTCCCTGCTGGTCCAGTGGTTAAGACTCCATGCTTCCAATGCCAGGGGCATGGGTTCAATCCCTAGCTGGGGAACTAAAATCCCATATGCCCCCATGGTACAGTTAAAAAAAAAAGTGTTGGTCATCGGCCACTGGTGCCCCCATCCACTTCTTGCTGGACGAGGGAAGGTCTGGTGAGCCTCTTGAAGCTGGAATGCAGACAGTGAGCCAGCTGCATGCAGCTGCCTGCATCCGGGGCTCGATTCCACCAGGGGAGGCTCTGTCTCCGGCCAGGGTCCTTGAGGGTCACACACAACTGTGGGCAGAGCCTTGCACTCAGAGGGTCAAGTTCTGAGACTAGAGAAAGCCTAATGCTGCCTGTCCTTTGTGAGTTAGGAATTGGGAGTCGGGACCTCCCTCTTGAAATTTCAAGTGACTTCTTGAACAGAGGGATGCAGAAGCTGCCAGCCCAGCCAGAGCTGTGGACCAGAGCAGGCCTCGACTCCTGGCTTGCCCAGCCCTCCGTGCAAGGACAGGCTAAGAGGACCCTGTAGAGCAGACAGTGAGGCGACATCACTCCCTGCCTGCCCTGGCCCCAGCTGGGTGGGGCGGCAGAAGGAAGGTTCTGGGAACTGCATCCCACCCAATTGCAGCTGGTTCTGCCCCTCAGCTCTGTTGCCCTCTTTGCCTCTGCCCCCCTCCCAACCGCCATTGGCCAGCTTGTTTCTGACCTGCTAAAGCCCAAGCAGAAGTAGGAACCAGTGAAGATCCCCCTACTCTGAGCTTGCTCTGGGGCCCTGCTGATAGCTGTGGGCATCGCTCTGGTGACTCCTCCAACTGGGAGGCCATATCCAAACTCTGGACGCATGCTGGACACACAGGGACAAGGTCTGCACTTCCTGCTTCCTGATAGGAAGATTCCTGAAGTAACTATCTCCTGTTCCCTGGGGACGACAAAGCTTCCCTTCAAAGGAAGTCTTCTTATCCCCTCCTCGGGCTGAAAGTGAGTGGTTACAAACCCAGCGGTCCTTCTGGGAGTGGGGAGCCCTGCTGGGTGTCCTCTAACCAGAAGAGAGTAAGGGAGAGAACCTGGGGAAGGTGGGCAGACTTGTTTTTGCTTATATTTTTGGCCCTGATGGATAGACCAATCAGGAGAAGACAGCCAGCCATCAAATTCCCCAGTAATGTGGACGTGGGAAAAATAGTTATCTCAGGCTAACTGTTGCCAGATCACACAACCTGGAAAAGGTGGAGCCAACCCTTGACACTTGGGTCCATCTGAACCCCAAGCCTGCCTCTTTCCATCTCAGGTCCTCAGTGCTGCAGACAAGTAGGTGACTGCAAGGGCAGACTGCCTGAGTAGAGAGTTAAGGGCAGGAGTCCAGAGAGAGGGCGGAGGGGATGGGATCCACCCAGACCAGCCCATGCTTGGCCAGATTTTTCCCCTGGCTAAGAAGCATACGGGCGCCCCTTGGGATTCGTGCCCTCTAGTTGCCACAGGTGAGGACTGACCTCGTCTTCCCTTACTTAACGTTCTCCTGTCCTACCTGGCCGTCCGGCTGCACTCTCCCTGCCTTGTGCTCCTCTTCCCTAAGCTCTCCTTGTAGGCCCGGCTGCCAGAGTGTCCACGGGCTCTACTCCCCTGGGCACCCTCTGGCTGGAAAGGCTACTGAGCTCCAGAGCCAGGGAGGAGGAGACCGATGTGAGAGGAGCCCTAAGCACGGTGAGTAATGATACGAAAACTTGTACATCAAGGGGCCCCCGAGACTCAGAAGGGAAGTGACCTGCTGGAGGGCACATGGGTAGTGGATGGCTGAGTTGGAATTTCAGCTCAACTCTGTCCCCTGTCCCATCTTCCACTACTTATGGACATGAGTTCATTAGCCAGCAAAAGTAAGCAGAGAGCTGCTTCTACCTGGCTTACTTTACACTTTAGAACGCCATTTTTGTGTACGGTTAAACATGGAGATGTTGAGAGCAGGAGGGGGAGTTGTACTGTTCGCTCAGGCAAAGGAAAACACCCAGTTTTGCAGCCCTCATGAAACTGACCTGTGCAGATCTTATGGTCGGTAGGGTGGGGTGGAGAGGCTGGCAGAGGGCAGGGTAGGAAGTATGGGAGACACCTGATGACCACACGACAAAGGATGATGGGAGGCAGGGAGGGAACTTGCGTTCCCTGAACATCTTTATCCAGGGGCCGTGCCTCCCTTTGCATAAAATATGTCATTCTCGCGACAAGATAGAAATTGTTGCCCTGTTTAAAAATAGGAATTGTAACCTAAGCGAGAGCTTCAGTAACTCACTGCATGTCACAAACAGGTGAGTGGGAAGTCGAGATTCTAACTCGGGTCTCTCTGGAGTCTGCGCATCTTCTTCTAAACTGGTTCTGATGAAATCAGGAGACCCACAGCACCTTTGCTGGCTCACAATGTCAGAAGGAGAATCACTTCTCAGTATCGACTCCATTACAGTGAACATCTTGGCAAAAATCCCTGGACTGGCTAAGAGTCCAGCACCTAGCCTGATGTCTGACACATAGTAGGCCCTCAATAAATGGCTGTTTGAGCTTTAACAGGAACGGAGGAGGCAGCAGGCACACAGGACACTGACCCTTCTTTGGAAGCAGATGAAGTTCTGATGAGGGGCTCCCCAGGAAGGCCCCAACCTCCTCACAACACCCAGCGCTCGTGCAGACTGGGATCACCTTCCGCTGACAACTGACCCTGCACATGGTCTTTAAGCAGCAGGGGACTGAGTTGGACTCTCCACAGGGAGAATCGCCCAGATGTCACCGGCTCCCTGCCCTGCGAGCTCAAGATCTAAGACAGATGGTGGCCGTGGATGTGACCTGGACATTCCGTAGAATACAGTGCGTAACCCCCGGCCCACTGGATAGAGCAGGAGGCCTCACCCTTGGCAGAGACTAGGGCTTTAGACACTGAAACAAACAGCTGTCCCTGCTAGCGGAGCACACTTCCGTGCTCCTTAGCCCTTTCGTGGCAGCTTCTCTGCCTGGAATGTGGCAAAAATTGTGTCATCTTCCCCACTGAACAAAACCTCCTCTAGGATCGTGACTCTGCTCCTCTGTTCCCCCAGCGCCAGCCACCAGGGCTTTTGAAAGCCTGAACGAAGAAATGAGAGCATCTCCTGTGGACTGGGTGCTCAGGGCACTGTGCTGGCCAGTGGTGGACTTTCCGGACTCACATGACTCACTGTCAGCCTGTCAGTTTCTGCCCTGCTGATGGGAGGAATGCCCAAACCACTTGGGCTGGTGGGGAAGGGATATCCAACCCTGTTTCAGAACCTGGAGGGCGCCTTGGGAGCCCTACCTGAGTTCCCTTCCAGAGGCCAGGGGGCTCCCTGGTGAGAACTGTGGCTGGCACGTCTAGGGATAGGCAAGCAGATAGACGCCTGTGTTTTGGCTGCTCAGACAGGAACAGAGAGAGGGCAGCTTAGCCAAAGCTGGCGGATTCTGAACCTCCTTGAAAATGATGTGAGAAAGGGGAGGCCAAGCGAATGATTTCTGAGGCAGCTCAGTGTGGTCAGAACTCTGGGATCCCAGTGAAGGAAGTCACCAGCAGGGACTTAGCTCTGTCAAGTAGCTAGCTGTGGGGTGCCTGACTGCTGGCCTGACTGCTAACCATTTTTTAGGGCCAAAGGGTGGATAGTGGGACTCCTTCTAGGGGACTCTAGGGGATCTTATGGGGGCTCACTTTGGCGTCCTGCAGCCTCTGGATTGATACTTGCTTGGTAAGAATCTCAGCCCAGCAGAGATGGAAAGCACCAAGTGAGCACCTCTGGCCCCATACCCTCCTTGCAGCGATGGGGAAAGATTTACCCAAGGCAAGGGTAGTAAAAAAGGAGAAAACAACATTGAATTTGTTATTTCCAAAAACAGCACTGAGATGGACAGCACAGGAAACAATAAAATTTATATTCCCGTTTCATAGTGTTTTTATTTGATTACTCGTGGTGGCAGAACGTGAATCTTCTTTGCATTAGGGTCTAAATGTCTCCGTCCAGCTTTGAGCCCAGACGTCCCAAGTAACTTTTCTAAGGTCGCTCGAGAAAGGAGAGATGGACGTGGGCCTGGACTCTCTAACACCCTCTCAGTCCAGTGCTCTGCGCTGCGGTGACTTGTTGCATAATACGGAATAACTGTGGCTTGTCTTCTGAAATTTCCATTTGATCCTCTGAGATCCGCCAGCAGTCCGGTTGCTGGTGAGAGTGATGCTGTCTTCTGGGACGTCCAGGGACAGATTTACCCTGGCTTTCTGGATACAGCCCCCATCTAGCAAAATCACGACACCCCTCTGCGACAGGGACGCTGACACGGGGTTCACGCAAATGCTAAAACAAGACTTGCAAACGTTGGCGCTCCGCACCAGGCACGGGGGCCCTGCCTCCCCCTCCCCCATCTTTGCCCGGGTGGCTGAGCCCTGGGCTCCGCCCCTTCCCCACCCGGCCGGGGGAGGGGTCCTGCTCCGCGTGGAGGTAGCGGCGGCTGGAGACGCTGGCAGAAAGAGGCGGGACGCAGGGGGCGCCAGTGGCCCGGGTCTGGCCGGCTGGGTCAGCCGCGCGCCCCCGCCCCGCCACGCGGTGAAGTTTGCGGAAAGTTTTGCACAGCCAGCCGGGGAGTTGTGACGCAGCGTCTGGGGCTCCAAGCCCGGACCGAGAAGCGAGGGAAGGCGAGGCGGGGAAAGAGGGAAGCGGAGAGCGAGAGAAAAAGAGTGCACGCCGGGGTCCTCTTCGACCCCACGGATCCTCCTCTCCCGCTTCCCCTTCTCCCTCCCGGGCCCCGCGCCCGCCCGCTCTTCCTCCCCTTCCCCTCCCACGCTGCCCGCTTCCCTTCCCCGCTGCCCCTCCAACCCTCCTCCCCGGGTCTGCGCTCCTCCCTCCGCCCTCCCTCCGCCCGGCCTGCCTCCTTCCCTCCTCCTCCTCCCCTCCTCTCCCCGGGAGGCATCACTTCGTCCCGACCCGGAGGAAGACGCGAGCCCCTCGCGGGCGGTCACCACAGCCCAGCACCCCTGCAGCCATCGCGCGCCGCGCCCGCGCTCCCTCGGTCCCCGCATCCCCCGAGCGCCACGCCGCGGGCATGGGGCCCGGCCGGCCGATCCTCGCGCCCTGGCCTCATCACCTGCTGCGCTGCGCCTTGCTCTTCGGGGGTCTGCACCTCGGCCGCCCCGCCGCCGCCGCCCTCCCGGGTAAGGCGCTTCCAACTTGGTCAACTTCGAGGGCCGGGCGGGGGGAGCGCCGGGGAGCGGGCCTCGCTCCACTTTTCCCTCCTTTTTTTCCCCCGCCTTTGGAGGACGTGTGTGCGTGTGTGTGTGTGTGTATGTGTGTGACTGGGTTTTAAAAAATCGTCTCCGCTTTTCTGAAAGCGGGGCGAGGGGTGGGGGGAGGACAGGGGTGAGGGAGGAGGAGCGCGCCTGGAGGTGCGGGAGGACCTGAGTGGAACCAGATGTGGCGGGCGGCGGGGGAGGGGAGCCCGGGGGTCTCGAGCCGCCTCGGAGGAAGAGGGCGGGCCCCGGGAGGACCCCCGCGCCCGCCCTCTAGGACCACCCGGCGCCTGCCCTGCGCTGGGCCCGGGGACCTGCAGGGCGCGTCCGGGGAAACCAGCGGAGACTCCAGGCCGGGCTCCTTGCTTTGCTTCGGGACCAAAGCGTTATTGTTGTTTTTGAATTATTCGTGAGGGCTTGGTTGCCCTTCCTGGCACCTCGGGGGTGTTGGTATTTTCTTTTCCACACTTGGTCTTCAAAGGACAGCCCGTGGCAGGCGGCATCCGCATCAATTGAACGGAGCTCTGTGGGGCAGTTTTGTGTCATCAGAAGGACGTAGCAGGCTTCGGCAAGGGTGTGTGTGTGTTTGTGTGTGTGTAGTGAAGAGAGTGTTGTGTGGGCGGCTCTGACCCAACTGGCACCCCTCCAGAGTGGACAGATCTTGGATGGCCAAAGAGCTGCTAACGATGCACAAACCCGACCAGCAGAAAACAAAAACCCAGAGCTGTGTCTTCCTGCTGCTCTTTCAAAGGGTGACAGTGAAGTGTGGGGACAGACAGACCCCCTCAGCGGTAATCCCAGGGGGAAGGGGGAAGATGTGCTTGCGGAGGGTGAGTGGGGGACGGTGGTATGCAGGAGTCAGAGCTGGAACTGCCCGGGAGTGTGGTTGTTACAACCCAGGTGCTGGGCCTATGGAAAAGGCTTGGTCTTGTTTTATGTTTAATTTAGGGATGAGGCTCAGTGAAAGGGGACAATCAGTGCAGCGTGTGTAGTTTTGTGCACAGCCCAGACAGCCCCCTGGAGGATCCGGGACCTCTAGCCATGGCCAGTGCTTGCTGAGTTTGCCTGCCCACCCTTAGGGGACCGAGACACGTTTCTGCCCAGATTGTGCCCAGCCACTGCGTGAGGTGGGGGCCTGGATGAGGCATATTCATGCTGAGCAGACCCCGCCTGCTGAATTCCAGACCCACCTGGAACTGAATATCAGACAAACAGAATCCAGGCAGTAACTCCCCACCCACTGCAGGTCAAGGCACCCAGGCTGCCCCCTGCCTTGCCTTACTGCTCTTCTGCCTGCAATTTCGCCCCCTGCGAAGGCAGGCTGGGTGGGAGGGGTGGAGGAGCCATTTCCAGAGCCCCAGAGCCCATTGTAAAGCCAGGCAGGCCCTGGGAGGGTTGTGGCCAGAGTGCTGACTCAGCCTTTTCCCCTGTGGCGCCTTTGACAGAGTGAGCTGGAAATGCCTGGGGAGAGGCTGGGTCAGGGGAACCGCCTGGAGTGGCCCTCTGCCTCTGGGTCTCCTCCTGGTCCCCCTTTGCCCTTCCTCGGGCTGTGTCCGTGGGTTTGAAGCCCCCGTAGCCTTGGAGGGGCCTGTCCCCAGTGGCACTGCATTGCTCACTCTCGAAGAAGCTTAGGTGTGAGCAGGGGTGGATGGAGAGGACATGGGGTGGGGATGGCCTGGTCCCCAGAACAGCAGTTGAGCAAGACGTTGCAGGGCCTTCCCTGCTGTGTTCCCTCTGCCCAGAATACTCCTCTTGCGCCAAATTCCTTCTCCATCCCCCTCTACCTGACGAATTAGATGGTCCCTGGTCCCTGGGAAGAATTTACCAGCACCGGGATCCAAATAGCCCCAGGAAATGCTTGTGGGAGATAGGATTTGGTTTGGCAGGCCAGCGCTGCTGGGTGAAACTTATCCTGGGGGCAGAGTGCTTCCTGACCACCAGGAGGGGAAAGGATAGGACACCACAGAGCCCCTTGGTGTGGGATGGTAGAATCCATCTTTTCTCCACCATCCCCTGTGAAGTACCCAGAGGAGTACCCACACAGCTTGTGGCTGGAAGACTCTCTGTTAATTGCAGTACTGATGCATTTTTGTCGCTTTTACTGCTCAGTGCTGAGCCAAATACTTGGAGAGGAAGGAAGGTACAGAGGAGTTTTAAGTTGCATCCTCAGAGAAAGAAGATTTTGTTGGTGGCAGAAGAAACTGTGAGGCAAGTGGTCACCAAGTCCCCCAGGAGGGAGGCAGGGAGGAGAGCAGAGCAGGGAGACTGGGAATGCAGGCTGGGCTGTGCTAGAGCGGCTGTGGAAGCTGGCCGGGCTGGGGTGGAGAGATCCTGAGTAGGGTGGGGGAGAAGCTCGACTGAAGAGGAAACTGGCCAGGTTTCCAAGAGGCCAGAGTGGGGAAGTGACTTGCTGGCTGGCGGTGGGGAGCCCTGGAGAACCCCTGGGAGTGTCTGAGCAGAGGAATGAGGTGCGGATTAGAAAGAGGGCTGCTGGGAGCCCCGGGGATCAGGTATCCAGGTGGAGGAGCGAGGAGACCTTGGGAAATCTTTCTATGGGGACAGACTCTGCTGTCTAAAGGACAGGGAGGGAGGCATTCCTTTGGAAAGGCATCAGGTACTTGCTGCTACTGCTGGAGTCAGCCAGACAGGTCGCCTGCTCTTCCGGCCCAGGTCCTGGTGAGTCATGGAGTTCAGAGCCTTCTTACTGCCCCCAGCCACCCATCCACCTACAAAAGTCAGTCTTGACTTTCTTGTTCCCCCGACCACTCACCTTCTGTAAGCTGCCAGGGCTGAGACAGTGCCCAGCTGAGCTGTGGTTAGTGCTGAGATCAGGCCCTCCCCTGGGGTGACGTGAACAAGGCAAAGGCGTAGGCAGAGGAGGAGGCTGTGGCCAGGGTCTTGGTCCCCACTGCACACAGGAGAGAAATCTCAGCTTTCTGAGGCCTGCAGGGTGTGGTTGATTTGGGCCGATGAGAGGATTTCAGAAGCCACATGAAGTTCTCAGAAGGGCATTCACTTGGATTCACCACTAATTTCAGCATTGAATAGGAGCCCCATTGCGCCCATCAGCAAGGTGAAGTGGGATCACTGTGGCTACCATTCTTCAAGTGTTGGGCGCGGTGCTGCACGCGTGCTGTTCGGGCAAGGGTTCCTCCAAGTCTCATAACCTCTCACACGTTGGCTGTCAACAGCTGAAAGATGTTAGGTTGTTTGCATAAGACCATACCTCCATGCCGATAGAACGTGGTGAAAGAGATTCGAACCCAGGTGTGGCTGCTCAGCCTGAGCACTTCACTACCAGACCTTGCTGAGAATCTGTTAAGATTAACACTGTGAAATAGGTATGTTAGGAAAGGCTGGAAAGTTCTATGGTAGAGGGTACCCCCCGCCAGAGCTCCAAGTCCTCTGGAACGTCCTCTCCACATGTCCTCCAGAGGAGAGTCCCAGGAAGGGGTGGTGGGCATCCTCTGTTACCCCCCAGCTGTCCGGGCGCTGGTCTCTCCCCGCGTCCTGGGGACCCCAGACTCAGGTCCGAGCCCCCCTCGGTGTCCTCAGGGGTCTGAGGTGCCTGCTCCCGAGGGACTGAAGTGATTCAGTGGAGCAAGAGCCCCACTACCCCGAGGTCAGGGGTTCATGTTCATTCAGCCAATCTGTCAGAGGATGTTTACTGAGCCTGGGCGGTGCTGCAAGCAGGAATGACCTCCGCCTGTGCTTGTGAGCCCACCTCCCCTGCACCCCCAGTGGGGGTCCCTGGGCTTGGAGGGCCTTAGCATTGCCAACAGGAAGTATCCTTCCTGTTTAGTCCATTATGAGATGGGGGGGACGGCTACTTTCCCATAACTGGATCCTATAAATCTGGGTGGGGTGGGCCATCGAGCGGTGACGCAGCTCTTGGACCTCACCCTGGGCCTTGGAGATCCGAGTTACTTCTCAGCAGGAGCTGTGTTGTCAACAGGCGGGATGAAGGCTGCGCAGTGGTATCAGCCAGCTCCAGCTCCTTGGAGGACAGGCTAGGCCGGGCCCCCACCCGCGGCCCCACATGGAACTCCAGTGGTTAGTTAGGTGCCTTCCTGCCCTTCCCCGTCCTTAGATCCTCTGTCCCCTCTTCTGAGCCCCTTGACCATGTATACCCCTCCCATCCTGCCTGGCTGGGCCCATGCTCTCTACCTCTCCTCAGCTCTGCCCTCCCCCAACTTGAGTTCCCCACCCTAAAAAAGCCCTGGTTGTGTTGCTGGATGGTGGCTAGGAGCCCTCAGCTTCTTCTCAGCCCCCCACGCATTCCCCCTGCCATCTTCAGGCCTTTGCACACACCCTTCCCTCTGCCTGGCATGCCCTCCCCGTCTTCTGGCCTGACTGCCACTGCCCTTCCTTCAAGACTCAGGATTCTCAGAAGGACCCGAGGGGTCCTGGTCACTGCCTCTTGGGCTCGCCTGGGCTAAGGAGACAAGCTCACAGAGGGCGAACACAGGGATAAACGCCAGAATGGAGGGGTGGCCTTTTTTGGGGGGTTCATCTCTAGAAGGACACTGAGAAGCTGCTGTAGTGGGCTCGGAGCTCCTACAGGGAAAAACAGGAAGCCCGTTGCCCAGCCTCTCCCGACATCCTCAGAAAGTGTGTGGAATGGGGGGCAGACACAGCCCACCCCAGGGTACACTGAGGCAGGAGGAGGGTGGCTGGGAGCGCCCCACCCCGGCTTCCTCTTAGATGTAAATCAGCACAGCTGTGTGAACTCGGGTAGAGGCTCCCGTTTCTTCATCTGTAAAAATAATAGTCCCTCATAGGGGTGTCGTAAGAAATGACATAACAGATGTATGAAATACGTGGAACAATGCTGGACAGTCACGTCTTAGCAAATAATATTAAATTAGTGCTATTTTTTATTATGGGGGGAGAAAACATGAAAAAACAATCCTCAACAAAGTTCTAAATAACTGCAGCCACTTTTTTAATCAAAGTAGGTCTTTGATTATCCATTATTGCTTGGTGACACTTTGCTAACTACCATTAAGTGCCTAAAAGTAACCATACTTTTTCTGAAAGTAAATTTAAATCCTACAGACAAAAAAATACCCATCCTCAGTTGTCTTTACCCCTTCAGCCCCTCAATTCACTCCCCCTCCTGCTGCTTCTCTTTATAATGAAGCTTCTTTAGCTAAACTTTCCCTTGGAGCCGAGTTCCTGGGACTCTGCCCTTTCAGCCAACGGTCATTCCACCTCATCTAGCTTTCCTCCTAAGAAGCTGCCTCCCAGGGGTTCTAGTAATTAGGCTTCCTAATTACTAAATCCCGTGCCCCTGCTGGCCTCACCTTGTAGCATACGTGCTGCTGAGAGCCTGTTTTATAATACATGCTGTGTGGAAAATAGCCATACAGGGGTAAAGTTTTAACGATTTGAGATCCTCACTTCCCTTGACCTAACAGTAGTCGCTGCCAGTAGTTGGGGTGATCTTCCCTTTTTTATGCATATACACACATGCAAATACTCCTTTTACACAAACAGGACCACGTTTTATGCTGTACAGTACATTAAATTTTATTTTGTAATATTCGTGGCCTTTCCATGACAGGCTTCAGAGCGGTGTCATTCTTAACGGTGCTCAGTAGTCCATTGGAAGGATGTACTGTCTTTTTTGGGTTTTTTGCTGCTTCCCTGTTGACGGGCACTGTTTGGGAAGTTCTCTCTAGCTCTGGCCTCTGCGATGCGGTTTGTATCCCGGGTCTCCGCCTCCTGGCTTCCAGCCTCAGTCCAGAGTCCACATCGTTGCCAGACTCATGATTCAAAAGGGCTGCTTTTATCGCCAGTCTCAACTTTCTGAACTGAGAATTTGAGGCCTTCCACGGTCAGGTTCTAGCCTTCCTCTTCAAACCCTTGAGCAAGTCGCGTTCCGATGCCCTGAGTCCTGCCTGTGAAGCCTCTGCTTCTCTCGCCCCGCCAGGAGGGCGTGTCTCCGCAGGTGTGGCTCCCAGTCCCCGCTCTGACCCGCAGCTTTAGCCTTCTGGAAGGAGCGTTTCTTCCGCCTCCTTTCTCAATTCATCGCTGCCGCCCCCCAGGTGGATCCTTCCCCTCTCGTCGCCGACTGGAACCTCCGGGACAAGGCTTTGTCAACTCGGCACAGCCTCCAACCTTGGACACGTTATCCTTTAGTAAATATTAATTGAATCAAAGCGGACAGGTGTTCCAAAGAGCTCCCCTCACAGGTTTTAGTGTAATTGACATATAACATTGTATTATATTTAAGGTGTACACATAATGATTTGATGTTTGTGTATATTGCAAAATGGGGCTTCCCAGGTGGTGCAGTGATAAATAATCCGCCTGCTAATACAAGAGACTCAGAGATGTGGGTTCCATCCCTGGGTGGAGAAGATCTCCTGGAGTAGGAATTGGCAGCCCCCTCCGGTATTCTTGCCTGGAAAATTCCGTGGACAGAGGAGCCTGGCTGGGCTACAGTCCATGGGATTGCAAAGAGTCGGACACACTGAGCAACTTAGTACACACATATTGGAAAATGATCTCCACATAAGTTTAGTTATCATACTGTCCATCACCTCCCATGATTGTAAATTTATTCCTGTGATGAAAATTTTGTTTGTAGTAGTATAAAGGCAATGAAGAGAGCTGCCCTTCCAGAGTTTTAGGTGATGTCACAGTCGTGAGAAACATGGCATTGAATTAAACAGAAAAAGAGTCCAGTAGACTGGAGTAAATTTCAAACATAGACCTAGACTGTTACAAGAACTAATGTGAGACATGCCAGAAACAACACCCTGATATGAAAAGGAATCTGTACTTGTAAATAGTATGGGACAACTGGATTATAATTTTAAAATTTTAGTTTCAATTTCTAGCTGATTGCAGCTGAGAAAATTCAGCCAGCAAGTTTGTCATGTAGAAAGTGCAAAGATCACTAGAAATTAACTTTCAAAAATACATAATTAAGCTAGTGAAAACAGAAAACCTAATCATGGCAGATCTGTGAGGAAACTCATCTGTATGCCTGCTGCTGCTGCTGCTGCCGCCAAGTCTCTTCAGTCGTGTCCGACTCTGGGCGACCCCAAAGGCAGCAGCCCACCAGGCTCCGCCATCCCTGGGATGCTCCAGGCAAGAACACTGGAGTGGGTTGCCATTTCCTTCTCCAATGCACAAAAGTGAAAGTGAAGTCGCTCGGTCATGTCCGACTCTTCCTGACCCCATGGACTGCAGCCTACCAGGCTCCTCTGCCCATGGGATTTTCCAGGCAAGAGTACTGGAGGGGGGTGCCATCGCCTTCTCCATCTGTATGACTGGGGCATGTAAATTAGTTCAGTTTTTCTGGATTCAGTCTTTCAGACAAGATGTAAGAAACTAGATAAGTAAGACTTCACATCCTTTGACCTCATAATTCCGCTTGGGGAATTTGTAAGTCATTAACCTCAAAAAGGAAAAAGAAAATGTTCATAGAAGGACTATTTGTAGTAGCAAAACAAATTGGAAACCATCTAGAAGCCCGATAGCAAAAGCATAGCTAATCAAACCAAGATATCTTAACACAATGGACAACTTATGTAGTTCTGAACAACAAATATAGAACCAATGCCAGTATGTGGAAAGATATCTAAGAAGGAAACTTCTCATGACCACAAAACAAGCTTGCAAAATAATTTGTAATTACTCTGGTAGTAATTAAATGAAGGTACATGCCTGATCCCTGACAAGCAGTTTCTCATTCATTCGGCTAACTGTTTTGTTTTTGTTTTCCTGAGCACTGACAATGTGCTACGTGTAGTATTTGATGGTGAACAAACCAGGCATGGCTCCTGCCTTCCTGAAGCTTACATTTTAAAAGCAACACCCCACCCCCAGCAGAGAGCAATGTTCCAGAAGCAAATATGCACTGATTTCAGTTTTGGGTGCAATTTTAAGTTTTTTAGAAGAAAGATGGAAGCAATAGACTGCTCAGAAGTCTCAGACACAGGGTCAGGAACCTTTTTGACCACAAAGAGAACAGCCCTGAGTCAGAGCAGCCTGGTCAAGTAGGAATTCAACAGGAAACAGCCTTGTAGTCAGTCTTGGTCCCCAAGGAAAGGATTTCCTAACTTCACAGATGCTTAACCTCATTTCTGAGGATCTGAGGAGATAAGAGTGGTTTAGGAGCACTGTTTTACCATAGCCAAAGCAAAAACAAAAATGCACCTTGAAAGAAATATGGACAATTATAGAGTATAAACACACAATGAAATATGATGCAGTAGTGAACTGACAATGGCACCCACTCCAGTGCTCTCGCCTGGAAAATCCCATGGACGGAGGAGCCTGGTGGGCTGCAGTCCATGGGGTCGCTGAGGGTCAGACACGACTGAGCGACTTCCCTTTCACTTTTCACTTTCACGAATTGGAGAAGGAAATGGCAACTCACTGCAGTGTTCTTGCCTGGAGAATCCCAGGGACGGGGGAGCCTGGTGGGCTGCCGTCTCTGGGTTCGCACAGAGTCGGACACGACTGAAGCGACTTAGCAGCAGCAGCAGTGAACTGACAGACCTCAATGCATGCATCAGCATGAGTGATTCTTAGAGACAAAATGTTGAGTGCGGAAAAAAACTCAGAGGCCTACACTGGTATTGTAGTCAGTCTCAAACGACTAGAAGAGTTGAGGGGAAAATACAGTGAGCATTCGTATACTCTCCACCTGGAAGCACCAATGGTTAACATTTGGCCACATTTGCTTTACCTCATTCTGTGTGTGTGTGTGTGTGTGTGCTGAAGCTTTGTGTTAGTTGTAGACATGACATTTCACATCAGTATTTCACCATGTATCAACTAAAAACAAAGACATTCTATAAAACCATAATCACATCCAAGAAAGATAACAGATGCAACAGCTCTTTTTTCCCAATATGCAGTTTGTGTTTGAATTTCTCCATTGTCCCCCTGTATCAGCTGTTATTTAAGTCCAGGACTCAATTTGACGTTGTGTCTCTCAGTCTCTTTTAATCTAAAATAGTTGGTCTTTTTTTCTTTTATGACCTTGCATATTTATTCATTTGGCTGTGCCAGGCCTTAGTTGTGGCACGTGGGACCTTCGATCTTCACTGTGGCATGTGGGATCTAGTTCCTCGATCAGGGATCGAACCCAGGCCCACTACATTGGGAGCTTGGAGTCTTAGCCACTGGACCGCTAGGGAAGTCCCTATGACATTCCATTTTTGATGACTTCAGGCCAGTCGTTTGCTAGAATGTTAGCAGTCATTTTATCTGATTGTTTAATCATTAATTCATGCTAAACATTTTTGGGAGGAAAACCACAGGTGTGGGACCAAGTGTGTTCTTTCCATTGTGTCACATTAAGTTAGTTGGTTCCCTTATTGGTGTTGCTGACTTTGATCACTTGGTTCAGGTGGTGTCTACCAGATTTCTCCACTAAAAAGGTACCTTTTCTCCTTTTATTTGGTCGATAATTTAAGAAACTAAACGATATTCTTTAAAAAGCAAAGTTGCTCCTAGCAGCACTATTCATAGTAGCCCCAAACTGAAAACTACCCAAACGCCCATCAACAATGGAATGGTTAGGTTGTGGTGGCTCCACACAGGTCAGTAGCACACAGCACTGAGAATGAACAGCCCACAACACATGCGACAGTGTGGATGAAGCTCACAAAACTGTTGAACCAGATGCAAGGCATTCGTGTCATATGATCCCATGTATGTGAAGTACAAAAAAGAGGGCGACGCTGACCTGTGCTGCTGCTGGCAGTCAGACAGCGCTTACCCCTAGTGGAAGCAGTTGTGACCAGAGGGTGTCCCAGATAACATTTAGAAGAAAAACGGGAGATATCTAGAACATTTATGGCAAGAAGCTCCTATAAACCAATGAGAAAGATACTGGAACCTCCACTAGTTTTTTTCTAATTATTATTGAATTTATTGATTTTGGCTATACTGGGTCTTCATTGTGGAGCATGGACTCTAGAGTGATGCAAGGGCTTAGTTGCCCCTTAGTATGTGGGATTTTAGTTCCTGGACCAGGGATTGAACCCATGTCACCTGCATTGCCAAGTGGATTCTTAGCTACTGGACCACCAGGGAAGTTCCTCCACTAGTTTTAAGGCATTTAAGATAAGCCAATAAAGGCTGGGAACAGAGTTCACAAAGAAGAAATACTGACGTCCAATATGCTTTGGAAAATGTTTTAAATCACTAGCAATAAAAAAAGAGATACCCTTCTCAGAGTACCATCAGAGTACCAACAAAGAGTGATGTAACAATACGTTCAATATAATATTATTTATAATTGAGGAGAATCTGCTTACAAATTGAAGACCAGTAATAGCTAGAGAATGAATAAATGAAATGTATGCTGTCATGGAATAGCATACAGCCATTAAAATGGTTTTTACAAAATTAAAAGACACATTACAGTCCTTTTTCTAAAATGTTAAGTGCAAAACAAGACTCAGAAGCATTTGTTTGGGAATGTAAGTAAGTAAGTAAGTAAATTCACTCAGTCGTGTCCGACTCTTTGTGACCCCGTGGACTGCAGCCCACCAGGCTCCTCAGTCCATGGGATTCTCCAGGCAAGAATACTGGAGTGGGTTGCCATTTTCTTCTCCAGGGATCTTCCCGACCCAGGGATCGAACCCGGGTCTCCCGCATTAGAGGCAGACGCTTTAACCTCTGAGTCACAGTAGTATATATCAATAAATGAACATAACTTGTATTTGAAGTAAGTAGGCAAGATAAAATTGGTAAAGATCACACCAAAATTTAGCAGAAGTCATATGTGTCAGAAAACTAAGATCCTGGCATCTGGTCCCATCACTTCATGGGAAATAGATGGGGAAACAGTGGAAACAGTGTCAGACTTCATTTTTGCTGCTGCTGCTAAGTCGCGTCAGTCGTGTCCGACTCTGTGTGACCCCATAGATGGAAGCCCACCAGGCTCCCCCGTCCTCGGGATTCTCCAGGCAAGAACACTGGAGTGGATTGCCATTTCCTTCTCCAATGCATGAAAGTGAAAAGTGAAAGGGAAGTCTCTCAGTCGTGTCAGACTCTTAGCGACTTCATTTTTGGGAGCTCCAAAATCACTGCAGATGGTGACTGAAGCCATGAAATTAAAAGACACTTACTCCTTGGAAGGAAAGTTATGACTAACCTAGACAGCATATTCAAAAGCAGAGACATTACTTTGCCAACAAAGGTCCGTCTAGTCAAGGCTATGGTTTTTCCAGTGGTCACGTATGGATATGAGAGTTGGACTGTGAAGAAAGCTGAGCACCAAAGAATTGATGCTTTTGAACTGTGGTGTTGGAGAAGACTCTTGAGAGTCCCTTGGACTGCAAGGAGATCCAACCAGTCCATTCTGAAGGACATCAGCCCTGGGTGTTCATTGGAACGACTGATGCTAAAGCTAAAACTCCAGTACTTTGGCCACCTCATGTGAAGAGTTGACTCATTAGAAAAGACCCTGATGCTGGGAGGGATTGGGGGCAGGAGGAGAAGGGGACGACAGAGGATGAGATGGCTGGATGGCATCACCTGACTCAATGGATATGGGTTTGAGTGAATTCTGGGAGTATGTGATGGACAGGGAGGCCTGGCGTGCTGCAATTCATGGGGTCGCAAAGAGTTGGACGCGACTGAGTGACTGAGCTGAACTGATGGGTGTCACATTCTGCTCTGTTGTGTATTTATAGTTATTTACTTATTTTTGGTTGTGCTGGGTCTTGGTTTCTGTGCACTGGCTCTCTCTAGCTGTGGTCCCTGGACTTTGCATTATGGTGGCTTCTCTTGTTGCAGAGCACAGGCTCTAGAAACGCTGGCTTCCGTCGTCGTGGCTTGTGGACCCTAGAGCTGGGGCTCAGTAGATGTCCTGCATGGGCTTAGTTGCTCTGGGACAGGTAGAATCCTCCCAGACCAGGGACTGAACTTGTGTCCCCTGCGTTGACGAGCAGATAATTATCCACTTGGGAAGTCTTCTCTTGTGTACTGATTATTTGACAGAGGTGATTTTTTTTTTCTTTTAGCATGTCTATAATTGGCAGCAATGGGGTGGCAAAGGACAGCTTTCTCCCTGTCCTACTGAGAGATTCCCATCTCACCCATGCCCATTCCCAACTCCTAACAGGGCCACACCCACAGCACGTGATTCCACGGGGCCAGAATCTCCTTGGAGGGGGAGATCTCCCAGTGCTAAGGGAGCCTTGAGAGTCCCTTGGACTGCAAGGAGATACAACCAGTCCATCCTAAAGGAAATCAATCCTGAATATTCATTGGAAGGTCTGATGTTGAAGCTGAAACTCCAATACTTTAAGGCCACCTGATGCAAAGAACTGAAAAGACCCTGATGCTGGGAAAGATTGAAGGCCGAAGGAGAAGGGGATGACAGAGGATGAGATGGCTGGATGGCACCACTGACTCGATGGACATGAGTTTGAGTGAACTCCGGGAGTTGGTGATGGACAGGGAGGCCTGGCATGCTGCGGTCCATGGGGTCACAAAGAGTCGGAGGCGATTGAGCAACTGAACTGAACTGAACTGAAGGGAGCCTTGTCGGGTGGGTCCAGCAGAGGGGGTGCCGCCTGGCTGCAGAAGGGAAGAGTGGACACTGGGTGCAGGGTGGATGGCCGCTGGGACTGAGACCCAGCTGGCTGGGACCTTGGTTAGTTTCCCCAAGCCACTCCCCATTTGCCCGTCTTGGTTTTGTTTTTGTTTTTAATGATGAGTTGGAGCTGGGCTTCACCTACTGGCCGGCAAGGAGGCCGGTGTAGGAGGATCACCCTCTGAGCTGGGTTCCTGAAGGTGCACTCAGGACGCTCAGGAGCAAGAGCTGGACGATGGGTGCAGCATCAGCCTTGAGCTGTTTCATTAACAGACCCTCAAACGCAAACCGCTTGTTCTTAGCGCTCATCAACTGAGTGTTTACACAAGGGACAGCCGGAGAGAAGGCAAACCCAATAATACATGTACCAAGTATCGTCCTTACGGACGAGATTGGAGTGCCTGTCAGATAAGTGCCAGTCAAGGGACAGGCTTTTGGAAGGCTTCCTCGTTTTTGAAATCTTTATGTGTAACAAATGAGAGAAATGGAAACCAGGTTAATACTGAGCACGTCTAATCTGCCAGGGTCAGTATTAGGCAATTGCGCGTGCCCCATATTTTTAATCCTCACATTCCTCCAATTCGTGGGTAAGGGAACTGAGCCAGCAAGGCTGTGAGCCGGATCACGCATCTCGTGAGTGGCAGAGTCTATGTCTGTTTGGTTCCCTGCATGGTCTTGTTTTATTTTTGTAAACAAGTAAGTATGCGTTATAATATAATGGACATTAGGCAAGACAGAGAGAGAACTTTGCAATACTTACGTTTGCTCATGAACTTCTCTCTCTCACCCTGTTCCTCCCACCCAATTTCTTATTTTGTATTTTCCATGCTTTGCTCTTAAAGTTTTTCATTCTTGGTGTACTATATAAATACAGGAAAGTGAACACCATAAATGTTCAGCTCAATGAATTTTCACAGACTGAACACACCCATGTAGCCAAGGATTGGATCCAGCAAATAAATAACATTACCAGTATTACCAGTGCTTTCAAATGCTTTTACACATTTTTCTGTAACTTCATTAGATGTGTATATTTCTTCTTCATCAACTGCCTGTTCAGACGTATTCTTTATCATCTCACCTCTTCAGGTCTTAGGGGCTTAAAATTACTGGATCTCTATATTTTTCTCATTGGCTTATATGAACTTCTTGCTGTGTTTGTTAGAAATATCTTTCTCCTGTTGATTGTTCATTTAAATTTTTTATTTTGGGGGGAATTCTCTGGTGGTCCAGTGGTTAGGGCTCCAGGCTTTCGTTGCCAAGGGCCTGAGTTCAATCCCTGGTCCGGTAAATAGAGCCCCATAAGCCATGTAGTACATACAGTGTGTGTGTATATATGTGTGTGTGTATCTTTTTTTAATCTCTCCCCCCCACACACACACACTTGGTTTTTTTTTAGTAAAGTTTACAAAACCCTTGGGGGTTCTCTTCTTCATTGTAAGGCTTCACCCTCTTATGCACCGACACCTTTCTGTTGCCCTAACTCTCACTCCCTCAAGACCCTCAGCAGCTCATCTGAACTTGTGGGCAGCTTCAGTTAGCAAACTTGAATAAAGCTGGAGAAGGACAGTGTTACATATATATTTTTTCAGAATCAGAATACATTTTGGTGATTGTAAACAAATAGTACACAATTCAAAGTTGAAAAAGTTACAAAAAAAGACAGGTTACCGAAAATGTCACAGCTAAGAAACAGCCACTATTAACAGTTTAGAGACTAAGCTGTCAAACTGTCTCCTCGCCTCTCCTCCCCTCTCTCTCTATAACACTTGACATAAAGGTTTCAGTGTTGGCTTGTAACATTTTTTCATATGCCAATGTGTCATCAGTGTATTTCCACCCAGTGCTTCCATTGACTGTGTAAGATTCCATTGTACAGATGTACCATACATAACTAGCCCATGTTAGACATTCGGGTCATATCTCTTTTTAATTTCCAAACATGTAAATTGTGGAAAATACAAAGAGAAGAAAATAAAAATCACCAGCTATCCCATATGTCAGTAATAACCACTGTTAACACTTAGGCATGTACAGTGGTTCTGAGATTCTGGTGAGCCTCAGAATCACCTGGGAGTCTTATTTACAATGCAGATATTCCTTCTTTCTGAGCTTCTAATTCAGTAGGCAGGCTCTAGGGCTGGAGCTTTCCAGGTGGCGCTCGTGGTAAAGAACCTGCCTGCCAAAGCAGAAGAGACTTGGGTTCGATCCCTGGGTCCAGAAGGTCCCCTGGAGCATGGCACAGCAATCCACTTCCGTATTCTCGCCTGGAGAATCCCATGGGCAGAGGAGCCTGGCGGGCTACAATCCATAGGATCGCAGAGTCAGGAGTGAAGCGACTTAGCATGCACGCACACTGTAGGGCTGGGCACTTGCTCTGTAAACAAGCACGCCTGGAGATTTGGACTCCCAGGTTTAATAAAAAAAAGCATGCACAAAGGTCTTTTCAGACTTTACTTGATTTAAAAGTAAATAGAAACAAGGTCATATTATACATCCAGTTTTAAAAATCAGTTCGTGTGAACGTCTGTTCATGTCAGAATACTGCTGCAAGTTGATTGGTGTTGTCTGTGTGGTTTCCCATTGCATGAATGTATTTCGTTTGGCTCTGTCAATGCCGTATTGTTGGACATTAATTTTCACCCAGTCATTGTCATCAGTAATGCTGTGTAGCAAAATATTTGCATAGATTCTTCTTTAAAATGTATTTCTTTTTAATTGGAGGACAGTTGCTTTAGAGTGTAGTGCTGGTTTCTGCCATACATCACCATGAGTCAGCTGTAGGCATACGTATGTCCCCTCCCTCTGCGTCCCCACCCCATCCCGCCGTCTAGGTTCTCGCAGAGCACTGGGTTGAGCTCCCTGCATCACACAGCAGATTCCCGCCGACCATCTGATTTACATATGCTAATGTGTATGTTTCAGTGCTCCTGGTCTCTCAGTTCTTCGCACCCTCTCCTTGCCCTGCTGTGTCAAGTCTCTTCTCTGTGTCTGCATCTCGATTCCTGTCCTGCAGATGGGTTCATTAGTAATTTTTCTAGATTACATGTCTATGCGTTAGTATACAGTATTTGTTTTCCTCTTTCTGACTTACTTCACTTTGTTTAATAAGCTCTAGTTTCATCCACCTCACTAGAACTGACTCAAATTTCACTTTTTATGGCTGAGTAATATTCCACTGTATATATGTACCACAATTTCTTTGTCCATTCATCTGCTGATGGACATCTAGGTGACTTTCAAGTCCTCGCTATTGTAAATAGTGCTTCTGTGAACATGGGGTACGTGTCGTCTTTCGAATTGTGATTTTTCTCAGGATATATACCCAGTAGTGGCACTGTTGGGTTATATGGTTGCTTTTCCCCCTAGTTTTTAAAGAAATTTCCATACTGTTCTCCATAGTGGTTGTATCAGTTTACATTCCCACAAATAGTGCCTGAGGGCTCACTTTTCTTCACATCCCCTCCAGCATTTATAGTTTGTAGATTTTTTGATGATGGCCATTCTCACAGATGCAGATGACACCACCCTTACGGCAGAAAACAAAGAGGAACTAAAGAGCTTCTTGATGAAAGTGGAAAAGCTGGCTTAAAACTCAGCATTCAAAATGCTAAGATCATGGCATCCAGTTCCATCACTGAATAGCAAATAGATGGGGAAACAATGGAAACAGTGACAGACTTTATTTTCTTGGGCTCCAAAATCATTGCAGATGGTGACTGCAGCCATGAAATTAAAAGACGCTTGCTCTTTGGAAGAAAAGCCTTAGTAAACCTAGACAGCATATTGAAAAGCAGAGACGTTACTTTGCCAACAAAGGTCCGTTTAGTCAAAGCCATGGTTTTTCCAGTAGTCACGTATGGATGGGAGTGTTGGACCATAAAGAAGGCGAAGCGCCAAAGAATTGATGCTTCCAAACTATGGTGTTTGAGAAGACTCTTGAGAATCCCTTGGACTGCAAGGAGATTAAACCAGTCAGTCCTAAAGGAAATCAATCCTGAATATTCATTGGAAGGACTGATGCTGAAGCTGAAGCTCGAATACTTTGGCCACTTGATTCGAAGAGCTGACTCATTGGGAAAAAACGCTCTGATGCTGGGAAAGACTGAGGGCAGGAGGAGAAGGGGCCGACAGGATGAGATGGTTGGATGGCATCACTGACTCAATGGACATGGGTTTGAGCAAATTCTGCGAGATGGTGAAGGGCAGGGATGCCTGGTGTGCTGCAGTCCATGACTGAGTGACTGAACAACAGTAATTCTGACTAGTACGAAGTGATACCTCGTTGTAGTTTTGATTTGCATTTTTCTAATAACAAATGCTGTTGGACATTTTTTCATGTGTTTATTAGCCATCCATATTCGCATAGATTCTTAATCATTTCTTCAAGTTGAGTTCCTAAGAAGTGAACTCTGGGTCAAATGTCTGTATTTTTGAAGACTTTGGACATTCTTCTCCAGAAGGGTTTGCCTCCAGAGCTACTGCCACCGTGCGCTCACTTGTGCGGGGCAGCGAGGTGGTCAGTTATTCTGTCCCTCGTCTCAGCGAGTCCTGCCAGCCGTCCAGTGGGCAGCACCAGTATAGCTCCTGGCACATTCCAGGTGCTCAGTACTTGTCCTGTGCAGTAAACAGGAGTATGGGCACTGAAGGATGAAGAGGTCAAGTGACTAGTTCAGGAGCAGGAATTCAAACCCAGCGAAGACACCAGAGGCTGAGCTCTCTTAGCTGTGCTGTTGATTTTTAATTAATATCAGAGAGGGAGGAAATGTGACGGTTGTGGGAGGAGTACTCTTAAAAATACGGTCCTAAAATTATCCTGACAGAATCAGAAAAAGGGAGCGAAAGGGTGGGGAGGGAGACGGCTTTGGAGGGCCCTCACAGACATTCCTCTGTCGGTGAAGTCTGTTGTGTCACTGGAGGTCTGGGTGCTGCCACAGTGGTGCTCACGTGTGTACATATGGTGGTCTTGTGTACGTATACAACCCTTTGTAGCTTCCAGGGCAAAGCAAGTCAGACTCCCCGAACACTGAGCACCAAGTCGGGTTCTGTTGGAAATGCAGAGAGGTTTGGTTCCTTCAAAGATCTTAAGATGTCCACTGTGTCTCTCTTCCCTCAGTTTTATTTACTTTAGAAACATTATAATAATATAATAGAAAGTTATGCATAATTCCCACCTCCTGGCAACGGAGAAAAATACTTGTTTTGCCATCAGGCCCCAATTCCAAAATTCATAATAATATGTTTCCTTGTACTTTCAGAGCTGTGTAAAGACACTCCTTGGACACTTATGTACCTTTCCATGAGAAAAAAGAGGTCAGGGGAATGTGTTCCGTGAGTGTTGACTGCCATACATGTTGTTACCCTGATTAGGTGAAATGGTGCTGTCACACGACAGATAATTTCATTCCCTTGTTGTCTTCTATTCATTGTCCACATGTGATCTTTTAAAATTATTATTATTATTTGCTTATTTTTGGCTGCCCTGGGTCTCCATGGCTGCACTCGGGCTCTCTCTAGCTGCGGGGAGCGGGGGCCGCCCTCTAGCTGCGGGGAGCGGGGCCGCCCTCTAGCTGCGGGGAGCGGGCTTCTCATTGCGGTGGCTTCTCTTGTCATGGTGCACAGGCTCTAGGGCATGTGGGCATCAGTAGTTGTGGCACATGGGCTTAGTTGCCCTGCAGCATGTGGGATCTTCCCGGACCAGGGATCAAACCGGTGTCCCCTGCATTGGCAGGTGGATTCTTAACCACTGGTCCAAGGTCTTCTGTTAAAGGAGGATGTAAATTCAGAGGATGTTAAACCTTTGCCTGTGGGACACAGGGCAGCTTGCCTTTCCACTTCCCCTCGTCCAGCTCATGCAATACACATGTATTGACCACCTGTTGTATGCCCTGAACCAAGGGGATGGGTTGATAAGACACAGCTCCTGCTCTGCAGGAGCCATTTAGTGGAGAAGGAAATGGCAACCCACTCCAGTGTTCTTGCCTGGAGAATCCCAGGGACAGAGGAGCCTAGTGGGCTGCCGTCTATGGGGTCGCACAGAGTCGGACATGACTGAAGCGACTTAGCAGCAGTAGCAGCAGCAGCAGAGACCCTGAAAGAATCGTGTCAATATCTGCATATATCTCTCCCTGGAAGTCTCCCCAGGAGCCTATGGAGAGGCAGGGAAGGTGTTTTTAAATTCAGTCCACAGGTAAGAAAACCCAATCCCCTCAGGTCATTTACATTGTAATAGCAGAATCAGCGGAGAAGGCAATGGCACCCGACTCCAGTACTCTTGCCTGGAAAATCCTATGGACGGAGGAGCCTGGTAGGCTGCAGTCCATGGGGTCGCTAAGAGTCAGACATGACTGAGCGACTTCACTTTCACTTTTCACTTTCATGCATTGGAGAAGGAAATGGCAACCCACTCCAGTATTCTTGCCTCTAGAATCCCAGGGACGGGGGAGCCTGGTGCGCTGCCGTCTATGGGGTTGCACAGAGTCGGACATGACTGAAGTGACTTAGCAGCAGCAGCAGCAGAATCAGAGCCATAACTCCTAGATTCTCAGCCTGTGCTGTCCCAACCCTTTCCTCGCATTCTTTTTTTTTTAATGATTTACTTATTTATTCATTTATTTGGCTGTGCTGGGTCTTAGTTACCGCATGGGGGATCTTTAGTTGAGGTATGTGGGATCTAGTTCCCTGACCAGGGATGGAACCTGGGCCCCCTGCATTGGGAGCTCAGAGTCTTAGCCACTGGACCACCAGGGAAGTCCCTCTCCCCCCATCCTTGGAGCCCTACCGCCATGTGACTGTCTGAGCCCCAGCAAGGGTCCCATGCAGACTGTCCGCTGCCACGCCAAGTAGTGGGGGCCCTGCGCCACCTCCTTCCACACTCCCAGCTGCATTTTGTGACCTCATTTTCCCTCTACGGCTACATTTGGATTTGATTTCTGCAGCACCAGAATGAGGTGGAGAGAGCAGCCCACCCCATGCTGCCCCAGCCTCCCCAGAAATCCCCCCCTTCCCCCATCGCATCGTTCACAGTTTCTTCTCCATGTATCTCCCTTGCAGGCGCACCTGAGGAGGGTCCCCCAAATTCAGAGGTCAGAAACGAACAATAGTTGCCAGGGACCCACCCATGGGAACTTGGGGAGGACTCTGCATCTGGACAGTGGATTTATTTTTCTTTTAGTTCTTCTGAAGAGCAGCTTTAAGCACTCGAGTCCTTGGCTTTATTTATTCTTATCATTTCCTCTTATCCAGATTGCAGTGTCTGCTGAGGCCTGGTTCCCAGGCTCTCTGCTGTGAAACAAACAGATTTTGGAGCTCAACGGCCCCCACTGGGGCAGAGGCTCCTCAATGTCAAAAAACAGTAATGGCCTTCCATTACCAAGGGCTAAAGGTACCGAACATCTTTATGCATCCTCTTGCTTAATCTTCCCCGAAACTCATGGGATGGGTGATACTGGTGTCTTCCCCACAGTGAGGCTTGCAGCTGGCCCCAGAAGGGATTAGGACCTGGGTGGGTCCAGATTCCAGAGTCACCCTCCTAAGCCCTTCTCCAGGCTTCTGGAGGCAGTATGGGGAAGGAAGCTTCCATGGGTCTGTCACTGCAGAGGTCAGTGAGTGTTTATTCTTTAGCATACAGTTTTAGGGAGATCCTGAAGGTTCCCGAGCAAAAAAGACTCTGAGTTCATGTAACTTCTTTGTTGAGAAGCTGGAGCTGGTATGTTCGTTAAGGATATGCAGGTTAGAGGAGGCACAAGCCACTCACGTGGATTGGGGTCGGTTGGCAGGTATTTCCACATCCACTGAACTCCCACTGCGGGGAAGTGAAAACCCTGGGGTTGCTGGGGCTGAAGGGACAATTTCAGTAAACCAACACAGAGGAAGAAAAAAGCAACAATTTGTTGCTTTTTGATCCCAGAAACAGGGTTGAGGGGCAGGGGGTTGGTGGCCCAGTGGGCCAAGGGAAGGGCAGCCCTCAGACACAGGGGGCAAGACAGAGAGCAGGTAGGAGGCACCTAGTACTTACAACGTGGTGTGGGTGGAGGCCACAGTTTTCTCAAGGGCTCAACTCTAAGTGGTTATTTTAAAAGCAGCCCCCTGGAACTTCGCTGGTGGTCCAGTGGTTAAGAGGGGCACAGGGGCACAGGTTCCATCCCTGGTCAGGGAACTAGATCCCACATTCTTCGTGGTGTGGCACAGCCATAAGATAGAAAAATAAAAAATAAAAGGTACCCCTCAAAAGCAAAGCAGGAACTGAAGGTAGGAATCCCTAACACAGGCCCTTATCTAAATATCCAGACTCTGGGTGTGAGCAGGCTTGTCACCCTGTAAAAGGCTGAGGCAGCTTCTCGAAAGGGTGGTTTTTCTCATCACAGCTTTTTAAAACAGAGTGCCATGGCTTGCTTTGAGAACCAAACAAGTCCTCCTTGAATACTGCCATGTCAGAAAGTCACGGGACTGCCAGTAAGTAAAGCAAACGCTTGTCATGAAACGTGCCACGATTTCTCAGAATCATATTCTGGTGTGTTTCAGACACATCTCGGTAAAGGAGTGGTGCCTGTTGCAGGGACATTGTGGTTGCGGGGCAGTGGAGCCTGATTTGGAGGTACCCCCTCCCAACACATTTCCTTTTTTTTTCCAGTTTTGAAATAGGTACAGCCCTCTGGTCATTTTTAATAGAGACTGGAATATTGAAGAATGTTTCTCCACTCTCCTTAAAACAGTAGCTCAAAAGTGATAACACGGGGCCATTCCCATTCCACTTCAGTGTTGGGGTGGGGGTGCACAAAGGGTGGGGGGGTGCTGTGGCAAACCGGTGAGCCCCCTCTCAGATGGGCAGGAACCCCAGAACCTGCAACTGGCTCCCTGCAGGTACACAGGCTCAACATGGACGGGCCTCCCAATGCTTCTGAGAGATGCTGAAGATTCAGACTTTTATGTGAAATCTCTCCCGTTTTCCATGTTGGCTCACTTTGCTTTCTCTTACGGTGAAGGCTGTGTGTGATTTGCCTATGGGTTATCAGTTTAAAGTACCTGGAGTAGTTGTTTGGCGCTCAGCTCTAGAACTGACTGGTCTCCCTGGTCTCCCATCTCTGGTCTGCCCCTTACTAGCTGTGTTATCAAGAGGATTGATCTCTGAGGTCTTTAATACCTCAGTTTTCTTATCTGCCAAATAGAAATAAGAGTTTTACCTACTTCTGAGCAGTGCTGTGAGGATTAAGGAGAAAGCCGGGGAAGCCAGTGCCTGCTACCTAGCAAGTGCATGGTAAACAGTCACTTATATCATTATTTGTGGTCTCTTTCCGTAAGTGCTGGATGACCATGTGTCGTCGTTTGCCTGGGACAGCCATGACTCAGGCTTGTTGTCGTGCTCTAATGATTACTGCCTCCCCTTTTCATTCTCAATATGAGACAGTAAACTGTATGGTCAACTTATATAAGCAAATACTGGCTGATACGCTTCAAGGCTTGCATAAAGTTTCATCTCAATGGAAATGTCATGGTTCCAGTTGTTTGAATGTTCTTGGACAAATGACTTAACTTTTCTGTGTTTCTGTTTCCACATTCTAAGGGATTGACACCATGAATACTAAGACTTTCTGGTTCATATTCATTCTGTAATTTGGCAAACATTTACCATGAGGCCAGACTGTGCCAGGCAAATGCCCAGGACATGGAGAGGCCAGGATACAGCTGGGCCCCCAAGGGGCACTTCAGTTCAGTTCAATCGCTCAGTCGTGTCCGACTCTTTGCAACCCCGTGAATCGCAGCACGCCAGGCCTCCCTGTCCATCACCAACTCCTGGAGTTCACTCAAACTCATGTCCATCGAATCGGTGATGCCATCCAGCCATCTGATCCTCTGTCATCCCCTTTTCCTCCTGCCCCCAATCCCTCCCAGCATCAGAGACTTTTCCAATGAGTCAACTCTTCGCATGAGGTGGCCAAAGTACTGGAGTTTCAGCTTTAGCATCATTCTTTCCAAAGAAATCCCAGGGCTGATCTCCTTTAGAATGGACTGGTTGGATCTCCTTGCAGTCCAAGGGACTCTCAAGAGTCTTCTCCAACACCACAGTTCAAAAGCATCAATTTTTCAGCACTCAGCTTTCTTTATAGTCCAACTCTCACATCCATACATGACTACTGGAAAAACATAGCCTTGACTAGACAGACCTTTGTTGGCAAAGTAATGTCTCTGCTTTTGAATATGCCATCTAGGTTGATCATAATTTTTCTTCCAAGGAGTAAGCATCTCTTAATTTCATGGCTGCAGTCACCGTCTGCAGTGATTTGGGAGCCCCCAAAAATAAAGTCTGACACTGTTTCCACTGTTTCCCCATCTATTTCCCATGAAGTGATGGGACCAGATGCCGTGATCTTCGTTTTCTGAATGTTGAGCTTTAAGCCAGCTTTTTCATTCTCCTCTTTCACTTTCATCAAGAGGCTTTTTAGTTCCTCTTCACTTTCTGCCATAAGGGTGGTGTCATCTGCATATCTGAGGTTATTGATATTTCTCCTGGCAATCTTGATTCCAGCTTGTGCCTCTTCCAGCCCAGCGTTTCTCATGATGTACTCTGCATAGAAGTTAAATAAGCAGGGTGACAATATACAGCCTTGATGTACTCCTTTTCCTATTTGGAACCAGTCTGTTGTTCCATGTCCAGTCCTAACTGTTGCTTCCTGACCTGCATACAGGTTTCTCAAGAGGCAAGTCAGGTGGTCTGGTATTCCCATCTCTTTCAGAATTTTCCACAGTTTATTGTGATCCACACAGTCAAAGGCTTTGGCATAGTCAATAAAGCAGAAATAGATGTTTTTCTGGAACCCTCTTGCTTTTTCCATGATCCAGCGGATGTTGGCAATTTGATCTCTGGTTCCTCTGCTTTTCCTAAAACCAGCTTGAACATCTGGAAGTTCACGGTTCACGTATTGCTGAAGCTTGGCTTGGAGAATTTCGAGCATTACTTTACTAGCGTGTGAGATGAGTGCAATTGTGTGGTAGTTTGAGCATTCTTTGGCATTGCCTTTCTTTGGGATTGGAATGAAAACGGACCTTTTCCAGTCCTGTGGCCACTGCTGAGTTTTCCAAATTTGCTGGCATATTGAATGCAGCACTTTCACAGCATCATCTTTCAGGATTTGAAATAGCTCAACTGGAATTCCATGACGTCTACTAGCTTTGTTCATAGTGATGCTTTCTAAGGCCCACTTGACTTCACATTCCAGAATGTCTGGCTCTAGGTGAATGATCACACCATTGTGATTATCTGGTTCCTGAAGATCTTTTTTGTACAGTTCTGCTGTGTATTCTTGCTACCTCTTCTTAATATCTTCTGCTCTGTTAGGTCCCTACCATTTCTGTCCTATATCGAGCCCATCTTTGCATGAAATATTCCCTTGGTATCTCTAATTTTCTTGAAGAGATCTCTAGTCTTTCCCATTCTGTTGCTTTCCTCTATTTCTTTGCATTGATCGCTGAGGAAGGCTTTCTTATCTCTTCTTGCTATTCTTTGGAACTTGGCATTCAGATGCTTATATCTTTCCTTTTCTCCTTTGCTTGGGTGTTGCAAGAGGGCATCAAGGGGCAGACACACAGAAACCATACTCACAGAAAACTAGTCAATCTAATCACACTAGGACCACAGCCTTGTCTAACTCAATGAAACTAGGCCATGCCCTGTGGGGCCACCCAAGACAGGCGGGTCATGGTGGAGAGGTCTGACAGAATGTGGTCCACTGGAGAAGGAAATGGCAAACCACTTCAGTATTCTTGCCTTGAGAACCCCATGAACAGTATGAAAAGGCAAAATGATAGGATACTGAAAGAGGAACTCCCCAAGTCGGTAGGTGCCCAGTATGCTACTGGAGATCAGTGGAGAGATAACTCCAGAAAGAATGAAGGGATGGAGCCAAAACAAAAACAATACCCAGTTGTAGATGTGACTGGTGATAGAAGCAAGGTCCGATGCTGTAAAGAGCAATATTGCATAGGAACCTGGAATGTTAGGTCCGTGAATCAAGGTAAATTGGAAGTGGTCAAACAGGAGATGGCAAGAGTGAATGTCGACATTCTAGGAATCGGCGAACTAAAACGGACTAGAATGGGTGAATTTAACTCAGACGACCATTATATCTACTACTGCGGGCAGGAATCCCTTAGAAGAAGTGGAGTAGCCATCATGGTCAACAAAAGAGTCTGAAATGCAGTACTTGGATGCAATTTCAAAAACGACAGAATGATCTCTGTTCGTTTCCAAGGTAAACCATTCAATATCACAGTAATCCAAGTCTATGCCCCAACCAGTAACGCTGAAGAAGCTGAAGTTGAACGGTTCTATGAAGAACTAACACCCAAAAAAGATGTCCTTTTCATTATAGGGGACTGGAATGCAAAAGTAGGAAGTCAAGAAACACCTGGGGTAACAGGCAAATTTGGCCTTGGAATACGGAATGAAGCAGGGCAAAGACTAATAGAGTTTTGCCAATAGAACGCGCTGGTCATAGCAAACACCCTCTTCCAACAACACAAGAGAAGACTCTACACATGGACATCACCAGATGGTCAACACCGTAATCAGATTGATTATATTCTTTGCAGCCAAAGATGGAGAAGCTCTATACAGTCAGCAAAAACAAGACTGGGAGCTGACTGTGGCTCAGATCATGAGCTCCTTATTACCAAATTCAGACTTAAATTGAAGAAGGCAGGGAAAACCACTAGACCATTCAGGTATGACCTAAATCAAATCCCTTATGATTATACAGTGGAAGTGAGAAATAGATTTAAGGGACTAGGTCTGACAGATAGAGTGCCGGATGAACTATGGACTGAGGTTCCTGACATTATACAGGAGACAGGGATCAAGACCATCCTCACGGAAAAGAAATGCAAAAAAGCAAAATGGCTGTCTGAGGAGGCCTTACAAATAGCTGTGAAAAGGAGCACTTTGCCAATGACAACGTTATTGTGTTGTGTGAATGGGGGTGGGAATCCTACCCCTTTTTTCTGTATTTGAAAAACTTAGCTAGAAATTATTCATAAAATATTTCTTGTGAATCCAAGGTTTATATTTGAAATCTCAGTTTTTCGCGAACAAATAATTACATTTCAGTTCAATTCTCCACACGTTTCTTTTATTGTTGTTTGAAAAAAATTTCACTATGGAAAATGCAGAAAGGCCTAAAGAAGATTCTTTCTTTCTGTGGACTCTGCAGCAAGCAGTTACTGTGCCTGCATGGGCAGTCCCGTCCAACTTTTTGGGACCCCATGGACTGTAGCCCACCAGGCTCCTCTGTTCATGGAATTTTCCAGACAGGAATACTGGAGTGGGTTCCCCTTTCTTTCTTCAGGGACTCTTCTCCGGGCCCAACCACCCCCCCCACCCCAGGTATGTGCCTGTATCTTGCCCATTCATTGGCAGGGGGCAGGTGGATTCTTTACCACTGCACTGCCCTGAGGTCGGTGGGGGAGGTTTCTAATATTTTACCCTTAAGTTACTGCCCGGACCCCCACACTTCTGCAGCCATTTTGCAGAAGTTAAAACAGTTTTTCTTTTTCTTTTTTTTTCTGGCCAGCTGTGGCTTGAGGGATCTTAGTTTGCAGACCGTGGATTGATTCCATGCTGACACCGGCCCTAACCCCGCTGTGTTAGCACGGAGGCCTGACCACTGGACTGCCAGGGAATTCCCAGAACTAAGTTTTTAAAAAGTTGCTCTCTCTCAGTCTGCCAGGATGTCTGTTCATAACTGCTTTCCTTATTAGCTTACTCCTCAGTCAACCAGGTAGGAAGGGTCTGATCTGGTCTTGCCGCTAGAGCTCACGCTCCTGTCCGTGATATTCTAAAATAATCTGCTGACGACTCCCACAGATAAATAAGACAAGTTTGGCCCCTCAGGGGCCATCGGGCCTGCGTCCATGAGTAAGTGGGCACTGCTGTCCGGGCTGTGATCGCGGAGAGGGGCCGGAGATTGCTGGGCCTCGGCTGGAGACGCCCTCGCCCACGCGCGCTCCGTCCAGGCGCAAATGCGCAGCTGGGCCCGGCTCCAACCCCAGGTCCTGAATCCTGCCCTTCTCTGGCCCGTCAGTGAGGTTGGATTGTGCTGGCCCAGAAAGCCACTTCCTGCCGCGACCGGAGCCGGCCGTTGTTGTGAAAGTTGCCCCCCGGGGGAGGAAGTGGCTTTGGGCTGTTTATTTTGGCTGCGTTCAAGCAGACGGCGCCGCCGGGGGCCGCGGACCCGGGGTTCGCAGAGCTGGGCTGGGGAGCCGGGCGGGACCTCGGAGCCGTGGGGGTGCGTGTGGGGGAGGTCAGCGCCCAAACGCCCCGGACGCGCGGCGGGGATGGGGGCGCGGGCATGGGTGGGGGGCGCATCACGGAGGGAGGGCGCACGGCCTAGGTGGGGGTGCACTGCGGGGGCAGGAGGGCGGCTCGCAGAGCCCGGCTTTAGGGAAGGAGGGGTCCAGCGGCCGTAGATCCGGAACTCCGAGGGCGGACAGGTCCCAGCATCTCAGGTCCTGGAGGCGTGTGTGAGGGAAGACGGGGTCCAGGTGGCCCACCGCTGGGATGCTCTGGTGAGGAAGAGACGTGGGGACCGGGCAGGGGAGCCAGGCCCCGGGAGCTGCCCGTGAGCAGAGGGTGCCCGGTTCCTCCCAAGAGGTTATGCGCGAAATTAGGCTCGGCCAGCCCCGCCCCTCCTAGCCTTCCTACAAGACCAGGCCTGGAAAAGGATAAGCCGAAGAGATCCTGATGCTTCAGTCTGAGAAGACAAAACCCAGCAGGGAATGAGATCAAACATCTCTAAATCGCCGGGAGGTGGGGTAGAGGGTGGAGAGGTTTTGCGTCTCAGAGAACCCGGGGAGGGCCGGCAGCCCCACTCAGCTGACGCCGCGGGCGGGGGTGGGGGGCACCCAGGCAGAGCCATGGGAGGGTGAAAGTTGCCTTTACAAAATTTACCTGAATTCCCATTCCCCGTTCTGGTGCATTTATTAGGTGACAAACCCATCTATTAACCCATCCTCTGCCAGAGTGCTGTAACATCTCAGTGTGGCCCTTCCTTCGGAGTGGCTGAGCGGTAAAGAAGCTGCCTGCAGTGCAGGAACCCTGGGTGCTGGAGGTTCAGTCCCCTGGGTAGGGAGGATCTCCTGGAGGAGGGCATGGCAACCCACTGCAGTATTCTTGCCTGGAGAATCCCACGGACAGAGGAGGCTGGGGGGCTACAGTCCCTGGGGTTGCATAGAGTTGGACTGGACTGAAACGACTGGGCACACTTGCAAAGCAGTGTATCACATTGTGGAGCACAGACATTCTAAGGGAAGAGAAGAGCATGTCTAGAAATGAGTGCCAGAGGAAGCTCTCCTAGGGTGGGGGAACTGACTGCATGACACTGCGCTCACGCACACTCACACACAAACACATGGGCGCGTGTCAGCGGAGCCTGGGTGGGGTGGGAGTGCTGCTGTCTGTGTTTAGTTTCGTCACAGGCTCTGTAAGCAGTGGAAGGCCAGCACTTTGGCCTGGCTGGAATGGAGGAGCTGGACAGGAGGACGGAGAGTGTGAAAAGCTTGGAGGGTGGACGGTCTGTCGGGAGAAGTCCACACTAATCCCAGGATTTTGGTGGGGCTGTTGCACTGTTGGGTGGGGTAGTGGGCCTCAAAGTCATGACTCCCCTGCCCTCCATGGAAGGAATGTGCTGCCTCCCGCCACCCTCAGGTCCAGTGTGCGAGCCCAGACGTGGACACGGCCTCTAGTAGAGGGTGGTGCAGGGTGAGGTGCCGGGGTCCTCAGGGCTGGCCCCTCAGCAGGGCGGGGCAGGCAGCTTGTGCTGACTCAGACATTTCCAGGCCTGGCCTCGGGGCCCAGCGGCTCATTGAAAACAGCTGCTCCTTCTGGCGGGCGGCCCCTTGGGTGGGCGGCCCCTGGCTCTCCCTGGGATGACCCCTGGCCTTTGTGTGGCCTGGGGACGGGTGCTGCTGGGGGAGAGAGGGGTGAGGCTCAGTGGCTGGAAGCGCCCCCTGCCGTGTCCTCTGGGACCAAACCTGGTCCGCTTCCCCCAGCCCGCCACCTGGTCCCTGGTCCCCAGCTCTCTAGGAGCTTGAGCCAGGCTGGTCGCTGGGTCCCCAGTCTTCACTCCTCCATGCCCCAGCTTGGAACCTTCTCCGTGTCCTTGTCTCTGCTTGTGCCGTTCAGGGTTTTGTTTGACATGCCTCTCATTCAGTAGATATTTCTGGAGAGCCTGCCTGCTGCGTGCCAGGCCTTGGGCTAGAATGAACTTCCCCTCCGCTTCCTTCAGCATGATGTCTTCAGCTTGTAATGGGAACAGCCGTCTTATCTGAGGTCAGACCTCTGGCTGCCTCCACTGCTGGGCTGAGTCCCAGAGGCTGTCGGGACAGCTGGGAGGCTTGCTCCTGAGAGAAACAGTGTGAGCCTCTGTGCTTGGCTTCAGGACCAGCCCATTGTGTATACTTTGCAGCAGACGGGAAAGGAGGCCACGGTGACCCTCACCCAGGAGGGAGATGGAGTTACTCAATGTAGAGCAAGTAGCTTTGAAACCCAGTTACTTCTGAGCACAGGAGTAAACTTCCAGGATCATGCCCTGGATGTCTGAGAAGCAGAGACTCCACACCAGAGAGTCCATCAGGTACCTGGA
The DNA here is from genome assembly GCF_032405125.1 of Capricornis sumatraensis. Lineage (NCBI taxonomy): Eukaryota > Metazoa > Chordata > Mammalia > Artiodactyla > Bovidae > Capricornis > Capricornis sumatraensis. The sequence goes on from NC_091076.1 coordinate 97,061,330, forward strand.
AAGTCATTTCTATCCACTTTAATTGATGCTTTTGAACTGTGGTGCTGGAGAAGACTCTTTGAGTGTCCCCTGGACAGCATGGAGATCAAACCAGTCAATCCTAAAGGGAATCAACCGTGAATATTCATTGGAAAGACTTATCCTGAAGCTCCAATACTTTGGCCAGCTAATGCGAAGAGCTGACTCATTGGAAAAGACCCTGATGCTGGGAAAGATTGAAGGCAGGAGGAGAAGGGGACAACAGAGGATGAGAGGGTTGGATGGCCATTACCAACTCAATGGACAAGAGTTTGAACAAACTCCAGGAGATAGTGAAGGACAGGGAAGACTGGCATACTGTAGTTCATGGGGTTGCAGAGAGTCAAACACGACTTAGCAACCGAACAAGAACCACCCAAACCATGCAGTATGAATTAGACCTGATGGTTTTGCACATGTTGTTATATTGCCTGTAACTTTTTCATGACTTGGTTTTGCCTTTCCAGGTTCACTGTAAACATCTTGAGGCAGAAACCATATCCTTAATTCCCTGTAGTACCTCGTTCAGTGCTTCACAAAAACTTGTCATTGTCACGAATGAGAAAACCTCTGGAGGAGCAGCTGGAAAGGTGGTCAGGAGGATGGGGTGGGTCCAGCCTCCAAACACCTCCTGTGACGTGGCCCATGCAGCCACCAGCCCAAATAGCCGGTCAGAGGGGACCTGGGCACCAGGCTTCCAGGGGAGTCAGGAGCATGGACCGGTGTTCCAGACTGGGAGAAATGGTCTGGCTCCAGGACCTAGGGCTGTGTGTTTATCAGAATTCTTCGGTCACAAGGACAAAATCCTGATGCAAACCAGCTCAGCAAAAAAAAAAAAGGAGAGAGAAATGTAGCTGCAAACGACCCTGAATGATGCATGGAGCACTGAAGAGCTGTAAGAACTCAGGGACGGGCCTGACATTCTGCACCCTGGGCACTCGCTCCCCCTCCTTCCGTCTCTCAGCTTTGTATCTCTTCCCATAGTATCCCTTCCTTGCCTACAGCAGAAAGGTCTTTTCCTCCTGGTAGGAAACGTGGCTGTTGGCAGCCCCGGTTTAGAGAGGGGACTTCAGTGTTCCAGGAGGGGCTCTGGTCAGCCCTGTTTAAGTGCCAGTCACTGTGGCCTGGGAATGGGCATGATTATTGGCCAGTAGTGAGCCTCGTGGGCTTCCCTGGTAACTCAGCTGGTAAAGAATCCGCCTGCAATGCAGGAGACCCCGGTTTGACTCCTGGATCAGGAAGATCCCCTGGAGAAGGGATAGGCTGCCCACTCCAGTATTCTTGGGCTTCCCTGGTGGTTCAGACAGTAAAGAATCCTTCTGCTATGCAAGAGACTTGGGTTCAATCCCTGGGTCAGGAAGATCCCCTGTAGGCGGTCATGGCAACCCACTCCAGGATTCTTGCCTTGGAAAATCCCCATGGAAAGGGGAGCCCGGCAGACTACAGTCTATGGGGTCACAAAGAGTCGGACACGACTGAAGCGACTTAGCATAGCACAGCACAATGAGCCTGGTGCGCACTCAGCCAGAGATACAGGAAGATTCTCTATAAATAAGAAGGGGAAGGGGACGGGAAGTTTGCTGGGCAGACAAAACAAGGACCAGAGACTGTGGGCGGCTCCACGAGGGCAGGGATTCTGTTACCCTCTCCATATCTTCCACGCAGAGCCCGGCCCCTGCCAGCCCATCTGGCGACAGGGCTGGGTTGTATCTGTGTGGCTCAGCCCTGCACCCTCAGTGCCTGGCACCCTGCCCGGCACCCGTGAGATTCTCAGGGAATATTTGTTGAACAGATAAATGCATGACGTGCAGTTGGCGCTCGGTGCATGGTTACCTGCCTGGCTTCATTCATTCACTGCCTGAACAAGGCACTGTGACCTGCACCTGGGGGCCTGGTGTGGTGGTGGTGGTGTGACCCTCCAGATACGGGGGTCGTCCTTGTCCTCGCTGAGGACCCTACAAGGTCCCAGTGAGGGCCACTTCCACTCCCTGCACAGCCACCCAAGGCTCCCAGGCGAGTGGAGCGAGGCTAGGGGCCTGGGTACGGGTGGAGGGGGCCTTCTTGGAATGGGAGAGCCTTCTCATGATGAAGGGCATCAGGTCTTTGCTTTGAGCTCCTCCTGCCACCTCCCATGTGCCTGCAGAGAGCAGAGCTCAAATGACGGTACAGAGTCAGATTCCAAAATGCCTGGTTTCCTTCCCATCCCTTGAGCATCTTTAGCTTGGCCAAGCCTGGGCCTCATCTCTGCTTCCATTGACCCCTGGAGAAACAGCTTTCTTTCTGGGAGGACCCAGACCCACCCCTCAACTCTGGGTGGAAAATGTTCTCCCCAGAGGCCCCCAGCCCCCTCCTTGGCAAAGCCCCAGGGTTCCGCTGCTGAGAATTCCCCTTGGCCTCCCTACTGCTCACAAATTCCTTTTCCTTTTCTCATTTGCTGCCAAGGCAGCTCTGTGACCCGCATCCCTCACCTTCTGCCTCCTCCGGATCCTTAGTGACTTCAGAGTCCGAAGGCCCAGCTCCCTCCGCTGCCCCCAGACACCTAGACTTGAGGGGCTTGTTTGCCCTTGTCTCCTGCTAGACCCACCGTCTCTACCTGGGACGGTGCGCTGGGTCTCCTCGTGTTCCTGGCGTCGCCTGGGACATAAGCAGGGAGAGATGGGTCACTGAACCCAGGACCTCAGACGGCAGAGGGAGGAGGGACTTGCAGCGGTGACCCAGGTGACAGAGCAGGAAGCTGAGGCCTTGACCGGTACTGTGCTTGGGTGTCCTGCTCTCCCCCGCTCTGGGCCTCAGTTTCCTCATCTGTCCAGTGGTGGGAAGGTGGCGTTTCCCGACCACGTGGGCCTCTTGTGGGCCCTTCACTTGCCCCTTGTTAAAACTGCATGCCTGCTGAAGTACCGTGCCTGGGTGTTCTGGTTGGGGAGGAAGGGAAGACCCTGGCCCCTGGGCTGCTATAGGCTCCTGTGATGTTTTGGGCTGTGTGTCCAGCCCCATCTCAAAGATCACCTATGAAAGCAAGTACTGCTTTCTCCCTTTTCCTGTCCCGGACCCTTTCCCTCCCCCTGCCAAGGGTTACTTTCTGTTGCTGACGGTCCTTGCTGGAGTAGAGTTTCTGAGAAACAAATGCCCAATTCAGTCAAATGCTCGGGCAGGCCTGGATGGAGTCCTGGGCCAGTTTGTGGTTCCTGGAGAAGAGCTGGAAGGGAAGGAGCAGGTTAGGGCAGGGGGCAACAGGGAAGTCTTCACTGTGGTGGTCACGCTTGTTGGTCCTTCAGGAAGTCACCTGTGTCTTGCCCAAAGAGGACCCCATCCCGGTGTCATCAAAGAATAGAGTGACAGGTGTCCCTCCCCACCAGCCTTCCCACTCTGGAGTTTCTTTATTTCTTTTTTAAATTCTAACATATCTTTTAAAAAAATGTTTTATTATTTATTTATTTGGCTGGCAACTAACCAGGTCTTAGTTGCATCTCGCAGGATCTTTGATCTTCGTTACGGCATGAGAACTCTTAGTTATGGCATGTGGGGTCCAGTTCCCTGACCAGGGATCAAACCTGGGCCCTTGCAATGGGACGTGGAGTTTTAGCCGCTGGACCGCCAGGGAAGCCGCCCACTGTGGAGTTTCAACATGCAGTGACAGGAGCTGCGGGTGCTCTGTTTTAGTGAAATTGATTTGGCAGCTGGGACGAGGAGCAGAAAGTTAGGTTGGTTGTGATTGTTATCTAGGCAGGGAATTGATTCATTCATTCTTCATTTGCTCATTTGTTATTTTATTAAGCAGTACCATCTGTTGAGTGGAGTTACAGGTACTGAGGATACAGTGTGAAGAGGAAGTCTTTGAAACTTCTAAACAAGAGGGGAGACAGAAAATAAACAAAACCGTGTTAGTTCATGAGCTCTGGTTCTGGAAATGGAAGGTTAGCTTTTATCAGTCTGGTTTTCTGGCCGAAAGCCCTTATCGGTTAATGATAAAACATAAAATACAGTGGTTCAGGAGCAGTCAAAACCAGGCAAAGCCAAGGAGGAAACAGTCCTTGAGAGAAAAAATGAAGATGAAGTGACTGGTTCATTTAAGCAGCTTTTCGGTTCCCTGGTGGCTCAGACGGTAAGGAATCTGCCTGCAATGCACAAGACCAGGGTTTAGTCCCTGGGTGGGTAAGATCCCCTGGAGACGAGAATGGCTGCCCGCTCCAGGATTCTTGCCTGGAGAATTCCATGGACAGAGGAGCCTGGCGAGCTACAGTCCATGGAGTCACAAAGAGTTGGAAATGACTGAGCAGCTAACACTTTTACTTTCCTCCTGAGAACACTGCCCAGTTTGAGGAGCTGCAACAGAACGGGGCAGCTTTACTGGTCAGAGTGTGGGGCTAAGCTAAAACTCGAGAGGGAAAATCCTAGAAAAGCAAGAGATGTCCTCATTCGAATTCTCCTCAAATATTTGGCAGCTCGAAACTGCATAGGCAGAGGGATCTTTAGGGAACCCAGCAAGAAAGAGGAGTGGGGAAGAAGAGATTTCAGTTGCTGCCTGATGCTGAGAAAACAAGAGTTTGTAATTCAAGTTCCACTGAGTTAGAGGAACTTGGTAATTGCCTAACGTTTTCTTTTGAAATGCTGGAAGGGCCTCACCTTATGATTAAACCCAAGGTTAAGGGCCACACCTTTTTAAGACTAAACTAAAACCCCGAACAGCCCCACCCTAGCAAAACGAAGCCCCTGCAGAATCAGGATGATCTACCACTAATTTAACTGCCTGCCACAACAAAACTCCACATTATTTTAAGGACGATAATGCGTCCAGACTCCCTGTAACGTGTCATCCACAAGTCCAATATGTAATAATAATAATAAAAAAGAAACAGGCGCCTGGTAACATTAACCACTATGTCCAGTATGTAATAAAAGTAACTACATGCAAACAGCAGGAATAATCAACAGAAAAAATAGTCAGCAGACCCAGACTCACAGATAGCCCAGATGTTGGGAAAATGTCAGATAACAATAAATGCTGCAGAGAGAATTATGCTAGAAAGTAACTGTGACTGCTTTAGATATGGAAGTTGGAGAGGGCCTCTCTAAAGATGTGCCTTTTTTTAATACCAATCTCAGGCCAATTAAATCAGTCTCTGGAGTGGTACCTGGGCATCTGCATTTTTTATTTTTTGGTGCACCGTGTGGCATGCAGGAGCATGTGGGATCTTAGTTCCCCGACCAGGGATTGAACCCATGCCCCGTGCATTGGGAATGCAGAGTCTTAACCAGTGGACCACCAGGGAAGTCCCCAAGATGTGACTTTTTTTTCTGAAATGCGAAATGCCAGGCAGAGGAGACAGTGCAAAGGCCTTGAGTCAGGAAACAGTCAGGCCTGTTCAAGGAAGGCCAAGGAGGTCTGTGTGACCTGAGCAAGGGGGATGTGTGATCTGAGATTAGACTGGTCGGCAGGACCAGAATACGTGGGATCTGATGGCTCATAGCAAGGAGTTTGAATTTCGTTTATACAATGATGAATCGCCTTTGAAGCTGGGAGAGAGACTAACATGACATATTGCTTTTTCTTTTGCTATGAGAGAAGCTGTCATTTCAAAAATTTAACAGCCAATTACATTTCATTTGTTTTAGCTGTGTATACATGTCTTTCACTCATTGTCTACTATATTGGTGCCATTTTACTCCTAATTTATTATATTTTTTTGTAGAAGCTGTTTCCATTTTAGGGAATAAACTATTCACCTCTAGTAAGTTACATGTTTTTGTCACTTGAATTCTGATTGTTTTTATGGCATTTTTCATGCCATGAAAAAAATCACGTTACTGAACCACTGTTTCCTTTATGACTTTCAACATGCCAATATTATTATTATTTTTTAAAATATTTATTTGACTCCTCCAGGGCATAGTTGCAGCATATGGCATCTAGTTCCCTGACCAGAGATTGAACTGGGGCCCCTGCATTGCGAGCACAGAACACTACAATATTATTAAAAAAAATCTTTTTTTTTGTTTAGAGCTTATTTATCTTTAAAAGATCATGCTGTGTGGCCATGATGAATGGGTTACAGAGGGAAGATAAGGCCTGCATGTTGGAATAGAAAGGAATTGGGGTTTGGACTCAGAAGACGGGGGGCCAGATTTCAGTCTCAAAACTCTGGTCAAACTGTTACACTACTCATAGTCAAATATTTTGCCTATAGTGTGGAATCATCAGGAATGTTTGTGGTGCTCTTACTATGTCTGGGCCCTGTTCCAACACTTTACATGTATTATCTCATCTAACCTTTACAATAGTTCCATGAGGAGGAAGCTAAACAGTGCACCCAGCTCACACATTAAATGGCATAGCTGGCATCTGAACCCTGGCAGTCAGACTCATGCTTTTGAGGCATGAAAATTGTCCTGAGAAGCCAGGGGCTAGTGGATGCAGAAGTGCTTTGGAGCCTGGGATGTGCTGTGTATCTGTGGTCTTGTACTCAGTGCACAAAACGTGATGTCACAGAGATCTGGGCTTGCTTCCTGGCTGTGTGATACCATGACTGGGTCACTCTGTGGCTCAAACGCATGTCAGCTTCTTCCCTTCTCTCTCTTAAAACCTTAAAGATATAATAAAAGCTTTGAGATATAATTCACATATCATAAAACTCACGCATTTAAAATATGCAGTTAATTGGGTTTTCGTATGTTCACAGAATTGTGCAACTATCATGACAGTCTAATTTTATTTTTTCCATGATCGGGTTTATTTATTTATTTGTCTGTGCCGGGCCTTAGTTGAGCAAGAGGGATCTTCAGTCTTCGCTGTGGCATGCAAACTCTTAGTTGCAGCATGTGGGATCTAGTTCTCTCAACCAGGGATCAAACCTGGGCCCCCTACACTGGGAGCGCAGAGTCTTAGCCGCTGGACCACCAGGGAAGTCCCTTGACAGTTTGATTTTAGAACATTTTCATTTCCCCTAAAGAGACCCTGTGCTTTTTCTTAGCCACTCCCCATTCCCATTACCCAACCTAGCCCCAGGGAACCACTGATCTACCTCCTATAAATCTAAGTCTTGATTTCTTCATCAGTGTTGGGCAGGGGGCAGGTTGGATTTCAGTGTCTTTCATAGAGTGTCTGCTTAGCGAGGTGATGGGTGAGAAGATGCAAGACTGGGGAAGGCAGAGAGCTAAGTGCTGTCCAGAATCTCAGGAGTAAGATGGTTATGGGATGTGAATGGTTGGGTTTGCTGGGGGTGGCATGGCGAGCGGTTTGGGAAGATTCTAAATGAGAGGAAAATGTGGAGCCAGTGAATGTGAGGAGCAGGGGGGAAGAGCGAGACAAAGCAATTTCAGGCTGGAGAACTCTGCTGGAAAAACAACGCCATGTAACAGAGGTTTTGATAAAGGCTGCAGTGTGGTGTCTCATGTAAACACCTTCCCCCTCCTCGTAAGATCTTCATGAAAGGAAACAGTCCCCAACTTGCCCTGTGGAATTTGGTTTGCTTTGGGGGAGATGAGATGGAAGGCTGAGTCCTCCTCCAGGTGCTGTGGGACCAGGGCAGAGGCTGGCCACGTGGGCTCTGCCTTGACTGGGCACAGGCAGCCAGCCGTGCCTCTTAGCACCCCATGCAAAGGGCCAGTCGTGAGGATGGAGTGATTTATCATAGGAGAGAAGGCCCACAACCCACTACCAGCATCAGTGTCTGCAGGCAGCCTGGCCATCAGCAGCAGCCAGGAGACCCCTGTGATGGCCTCGTGTCCTGCTTTCCTTCCAGAGCCCAATGTCTTCGTCATCTTCAGCCATGGACTGCAGGGCTGCCTGGAGGCCCAGGGTGGGCAAGTCCGAGTCTCTCCAGCCTGCAATGCCAGCCTTCCTGCCCAGCGCTGGAAGTGGGTCTCCCGAAACCGGCTGTTCAACCTGGGTACCATGCAGTGCCTGGGCACAGGCTGGCCAGGCACCAACACTACCGCCTCCCTGGGCATGTATGAGTGTGACCGCGAGGCACTGAGTCTTCGCTGGAACTGTCGCACCCTGGGCGACCAGCTGTCCCTGCTCCTGGGGGGCCGTTCTGGCAACACATCCAAGGCTGGCACCCCCGAGCGCGGTGACCAGACCCGCAGCGGCCAGTGGCGCATCTATGGCAGCGACGAGGACCTGTGTGCGCGGCCCTACTATGGTGAGAGGCTACCCCTGTTGTCAGGGGCCTGGAGTCACAAGGGACAGACGTAGGGGAGACAAAACCTTGGCCTCCACAGGCCTCTGGCAGTCAGCTCTTTCATCGTCATGGGAAGCATTTGGGGATCATGGAGAAAATGAACTTCAGAGCATTTAATTTGCCTTAAAAAACTTGCAAACCCTGATACACTCTTGTAAAGACCTCGGTCAGTTCAAAAGTGTATAACGTACAACTAAAAGAGAAATTCCTTCTCTCCCAGGCCCACTCTTCAAGGGAGACCCCAGGGTCACTGTCCACAGGCGTCTCCATCCCCCTTTTGCAGGGGTGAATGGGGACTGGAGTCACCCACTGAGAGGCCTTTCCTGGTGGGCGGCTCCATCCTGGGGGCCCTTTCCCGGGATACCTCCTAGAGTGCCAAGATGGAACTTGGCGTGTGAGGCAGCTGAATTTTGGGCAGGTGTTAGGGGCCCTAGGGGACCCCCTTTTCCAGCCTGATGGGATGAGCGGCGGGACCTCTCCCAGGCTCCTGGGCTGACCCGAGGGCAGAGGCAGCCTTCCGGCCACTGTCTGACATCGCTGCCCCCTCCCTCTCTCTGCTGACCCTTGCTCACCCCGGCTCCTGGGGCTGTAGGAGATTTTCCCTGGGGGATGAGTGGGCTGGGCAACCTCTGGGGTCCAGATGCCAAAGGCCTGGCTCCCCCTCCTGCAGAGGTCTATACCATCCAGGGCAACTCCCACGGGAAGCCATGCACCATCCCCTTCAAGTATGACAACCAGTGGTTCCACGGCTGCACCAGCACCGGCCGCGAGGATGGGCACCTGTGGTGCGCCACCACCCAGGACTACGGCAAGGACGAGCGCTGGGGCTTCTGCCCCATTAAGGGTGAGGGCCAGCGGGCGGGGTGGCGGGAGGTCGGCCCTGGGGTGGGGAGTGCGGCGGGTGTGGGTGGCAGAACTTGCCAGACTCAAGTGAGAAGTGCCCCCACCCCCCACTTCCGTAGGGTCTCTGCATATTCCTTGAGGGACCTCCCCTTGGACCCCGCAGAGCGGGCCAGGGCAGGACCCACACCTGACTGTCATGGTGGCAGGTAATGACTGCGAGACCTTCTGGGACAAGGACCAGCTGACCGACAGCTGCTATCAGTTCAACTTCCAGTCCACGCTGTCCTGGAGGGAGGCCTGGGCCAGCTGCGAGCAGCAGGGCGCGGACCTGCTGAGCATCACGGAGATCCACGAGCAGACCTACATCAATGGTGAGGCGGGGGCAGTGGGCAGCGGGCGGGACCCCAAGACCTGTCCCCACCTTTGAAGGGGGCCCTGAGCCCTTTCTGCTGCTGCTGGAATGCAGGATGCAGTTGGTGTGGCAGCGAGTGGAGGACTGGGGTTGGGTTGACCCCCCCCCTCACTGTCGCCCTCTTGTGCTCAGGGCTCCTCACTGGCTACAGCTCCACACTGTGGATTGGCCTTAACGACCTGGACACCAGTGGAGGCTGGCAGTGGTCAGACAACTCGCCTCTTAAGTACCTCAACTGGGAGAGTGGTGAGGCGCCAGGTTTGGGGTACAGGGCGGCCTGGGGACCCCACGGGCACTTGTTCTCCTAGTGACTCCTTCCCTGGTACCCTACTCTAGACCAGCAGATTTCCACCCACTCCCGATTGGGTGCCAATGGTCCGTGCAGCGCGTTGTCTGAGTTAGGAATGATGCCCTCTCCTGGGGGCACTGGGCCTGGAAGGTGGACTGGATTTCATCCCCATGCACCCCTTCAGCTACGGGCACCGGGGCCCTCAGCCAGCCAGCAGCCTGGCCAGGGAGGGTGGGCATGGTTGGCCCAGGCAGAAGGTCGAGGACCATGTGAGCCCCGGGGAGGAGGCAGGAGAGCCGCAGTGCAGCGCTGGGCATCTGAGTGGGCTCAGGCTTCCAGGGAAGCATGAGGCTCGGGGGAGGGCTCCCGGGCCAGGGGGTGAGTTCCTCTTCCCTGGGGCGCTGGCGCCCTGCGCTCCCCACAGATCAGCCGGACAACCCGAGCGAGGAGAACTGCGGAGTGATCCGCACGGAGTCGTCAGGCGGCTGGCAGAACCGCGACTGCAGCATCGCGCTGCCCTACGTCTGCAAGAAGAAGCCCAACGCCACGGCCGCCGAGCCCCCGCCTCCCGGTGAGCAGGGTGGACGTGGGTGGTAGGGGGCTCCTCAGGCTGCAGCCACTGCGGACCACCCTCACAGCACAGGGGGCTCTGATCCTCCCTCTTCTTAAATGGTTCTGCTGAAATCTGAACAAGTTGAAATGTACTATTCATTCATTCTGGGACGTTTGCTGGGAACTGTGTTAAATGCTTCACGACCCATCCTGTCCTCCTGGTGGTCACAGTCTGCTGCAGGTGATGGACATGTCAACACACAAACGGAATATCTGGAGTTTTATAAAAAAATAGAATATTAGAGGGCTTCGAGAGGAAATTGATCAAGCTGCTGAGAGCTAAGGAGGGTTTCCAGGAAGTGACACTGGACTTGAGCCTTTCAGGTGAAGTATAAGTTTAAAAACCCATGAAGAGGTGTGAGGGAAGGGCATGACTGGCAGAGGGAAGGGCAGGTGCAAAGGCACGGAGGCCTGCAAGGTCACAGCAGCTCTAAGGTCGGTGAGGATTGCACCCTGAGGGTTAGAGTACAGGTGGACACTACTTAAAAGTGTGGTCCCGGGATGTCCCTGGTGGTCCAGTGGTTAAGAATCCACCTCCCAATTCAGGGGATGTGGGTTCGATCCCGGGTATGGAAACTAAGATCCCATATGCTGCAGAGCAGCTCGTGTGTTACATGCACAGCTAGACAGAAGCCAGAATGCTGCAACTGAGACCCAACATAGCCAAAAATAAATAAATATTAAAAAAAAAAAAAGTGTAGTCCCTGTCCCAGCTGCCACCATGAAGGCCGTGGTGCCGCATGTCACCCAGGCCAGCATCACAGTTGGAGGAGAGCAGATAGGCGCCATCAGATGGGTCATCGGCATGTTGCTGGGTATTTCCCTGGAAGATGCACAGAAGAAACTGGAGCACGTGGGCTGGAAGATCTTAAACCTGCGTGTGTTTGAGGATGAAAGTGGGAAGCACTAGTCGAAGAGCGTGATGGACAAGCAGTACGATGTGCTGTGCCAGTCCTCCCTGCGGCGCGTCCTCAAGGGCAACGAGCCCGACTTCCACCTGCCCATGCCCACAGGGCAGGCTGAGGCCTTTTACAAGGGCTTCTTGGAGCCGCTGTGCAAGGCGCCGAGGCCAGAGCTCATCAAAGATGGCAAGTTCAGTGCCTACCTGCAAGTCCACATTCAGAACGACGGGCCTGTGGCCGTAGAACCGGAATCTCCGGCCCCTGGTGCTGTTGCCTCTGTCGAAGCTTGAAAAGCAACAACAGAAGACAGAAAAAGCCAGAGCCAAAGGGCCTTCCGAATCAAGCAAGAAGAGAAGTGCTCCCCACAAGGAAGACCACAAAGCCAGCAGCGGGGCCTAGGGGGACGTGTCCTCCGAGCAGGAGCCCGTAGGTAGGCCGGGCACAGTCCATTATTATTGAGCAGAAATGGATCCTGAAAAATTCATGAAAGATGCTAGACACCCACACTACTTTAAGAATTTGGAACCAAATCCTGAAAAGGAAGATGGAAATAAAAAACTGGGAACCTACCCACAAAAACAAAAAACCACCAAAGGAGTGCTTCCGTTTTCTGCTGCTGCTGTGGTTTAACAGAGGAGATGGGTGCTGCCAGTGTGGACAAGGCGCCCCACCCACAGGGCAGCAAGGGACGCACCCAAGGGTCCCCTCAGGGAGCCGTGTTGGTTCCCCTGATTCTCTGCTTGCTTTTGGAACAGGCTGGCCCAACATCACTTGTCATCGAATCCTCCTTTCACAGTATGGTGTATTTCTAAGTGTCTGTGATGAGTCTCAAATGCATTCATGCTGTCCATGTTTTTCCAGAACAGTCATCCATAATAATACATTATGTGAGAACTGAAAAAAAAAGTGTGATCCCTGGACCACCAGCACCTTCCCAAGTGATGTTATAATAAGTGCTTATTAGAAATGCAGACTCTCAGGTGCCTCACCCCTCCTCCCCCCAATTAATTGAACTAGAACCTGCATTTCACAAGATCTTAGTGACTGGTGTGGAGTTTGAGAAGTACTGGCTTAGAGGGCACGGAGACATGAACAGTTCAGAAAGGCAGGTTGCAGCCAGTCCCTAAAGGATTTTGGCTTCCGGGTGAAATTCAGGTGGGGCCAGGTAGGCTGTGGGAGCCTTTGCAGGCTTTTAAGGCAGGGAGTGTCTTGCTCACATTTGTGACTCACCGAGGTAGCTCTAGGGGCAGGGCGCAGCGTTGGGGTGTGGCCTTCGTCCAGCAGCTTAGTCTCAGAGGTGCCGATTGAGGGTAGGTAAACTCATATCCCCTGCAGGGTTGCTGAAAGGCTGGAGACCTGCCCTGGCTCAGAGGAGCATCTCCATGGGCTGGAGGGGGCTCCTGCAGGAGTCCAGTCCCCATGGGGTGAAGAGGGGATTTATATAAAGAAAATAGAGCAGGACAAAACAAAGATTCACAAAACACAGAAAGTGAAGAACTTACAGAGCCGACTTTTGCTTCTGACCATTAAAGTGTTGCCAAAGGTTGATTCAGGGCCATTGGCCACTGTTCTCTCCCCTTATCCCTTAGGGGATCAGGAGCAAAGGTTTAAAACATAAGTGCCCACATCGAGGGCACCTCACCTCCCCCTGGGGGTAGACACAGGGGAGCCTGGGGCAGGCGAAGAAAGGAGGGTCACGGGGCTGGTGTGGGCGGGCCTTGCCCACGTGGTCCCCTTCAGGCCTGGCCCCTCACTGAGTCCTCTGTACCCTGGATCTGCCCAGCATGGCTGCTGTGGGGAGCCCTCCCCTGGGGCCTCACGGACCTGCAAATCTGTCTCTAGCCTTGGATTTCCGCTTTCATCCCGGCCCACATCTCTCTGCATGAGGCATACTTTCTTTTTTCCTTTGGGCTGCACTGCATGGCATGTGGGATCTTAGTTTTCCAGTCTGGGATAGAATCTGCGCCCCCTGCAGTGGAGGCACAGGATCTTAACCACTGGACCGTCAGGGAAGTCCCAAGGTGTTATTTTCTAAGCAGTTTCTTGGGTGGGTCCTGCCTTCCAGCACTCATCACTCGAAGCATGTCATTTCAGAGGCAGGCGCCATCGGGCCCTGAAGCATCCACATTTCCTGAGCTTCCTCCCTCCCACTAAACTCTCCTGTCCAGGTGGCAGCCTCGGGTCTTAGCTCAGCTGCTGACAAGAGATGATTGACAGGTCTTGAGCCACTGAGGGAGCCTGCTTAGGCTCTCAGCCCTCCCCACTTTGCCAGGTCTGCCAGAGACAGTATGGCCGGTCCTTGGAGCATCTCCCAGGGTGGAGTGTATCCCAGTGGGACGATGCTTCAAGTGGGTACATGCCTTCTTGCCCAGCCAGGCAGAATCCTGCCCAAGCCCGATGTTGTAGGTGGTTTGATGAAGTCCTGTTTTCTCTTGCCAAGGCCCAAGTGAGAGCTTGTTTGCATCAGGTGCCCTGGGACCCCATCCCTAGAGGGTGAACTTGAAATGCACAGAGATGGGGGTGAGGAGGGGCCTAAGACCAGTCGGGTTCTCAGCCCTAGGGTTCAGGGAGAGGAAAGAGGGTAGGGGAGGGAATGAGAGGAAAAATTTCAAGCAGCACATGCCTGCCGGGCAGCAGTGACTTCATGAGCTGCTTGGGAGGGGGGTGCGTTTCCTCACCTGCTTCACTCTGCACTGATGGGGCCCTGCTCCATAGGTGTTCTTTTCTTTCTTTTTTTGTAATATTTATTTATTTGGCTGCACCGGATCTTAGTTGTGACAGGTGGGACTTTCGATCTTTGTTGTGGCATGTGGGGTTTTGTTTTTGTTTTTTTTTAGTTGCAGCAAGCAGGATCTTTAGTTGTGGCATGCAAACTCTTAGTTGCGGCATGTGGGATCTAGTTCCCTGACCAGGGAATGAACCCAGCCCCCCTGCACTGGGAGCACGGTGTCTCAGCCACCAGACCACCAGGGAAGTCCCCATAGATGTCCTTTGAGACAGTGTCAGCGGTGTCATTTATTAAGTGAGGTGGACATGAACTAAGCTGGAAGCTTACAGCAGGAAGCCCCATTTTACAGAGGAGGAAACTGAGGTTCCCAGGGCAGTTCTGTCCTGAGTCCCCATCCATCTTTCCCTCTGAGAGCCCCAGCAGGAGGGGCCATCCTATCTTGAGTGGAATCTGCCACCACCTCCCAGGGCTCCAGCTGCCCTGAGGGTTTTGTCTTTTCAACATCACACTGTCTTCAGTATTCAGACCTGTCTTGGTGGGAAGGGTGGATGTAAGACATGTTTGGGGAGGAGGTGAACTTCAAGGCCCTGTCTGCGTTGACACAGACACCACCATTGCGTGGTGGGTCCGAGCCCATGCTCGGCATCCCGGCCCCTGAACAGTGGCCTCTCTGGTCTCCGCAGATGTGTGGGCCAACGTGAAGGTGGAGTGTGAGCCCAGCTGGCAGCCCTTCCAGGGCCACTGCTACCGCCTGCAGGCCGAGAAGCGCAGCTGGCAGGAGTCCAAGAAGATGTGTCTGCGGGGCGGGGGCGACTTGCTCAGCATCCACAGCATGGCGGAGCTGGAGTTCATCACCAAGCAGATCAAGCAGGGTGAGGGGCTGCCTCCCCCACGCCCGTCCCGGGGGCTCAGGCACTGTCCTCGCCTCCCCTGCCGGTGGAGAAGGCCGACCTCCTGACGTCCCCTCTCCCCTGCTGCACCCCCAGAGGTGGAGGAGCTATGGATTGGTCTCAACGACCTGAAACTGCAGATGAATTTTGAGTGGTCCGACGGGAGCCTCGTGAGCTTCACCCACTGGCACCCCTTTGAGCCTAACAACTTCCGAGACAGCCTGGAGGACTGTGTCACCATCTGGGGGCCGGTAAGAACCCTCTCTCCTCACAGGGCCCCCAGACCCCGCCTCCCGGTGCCGCCGCAGCTGAGGGATGTCCCGTTATTGGTTCCTGCTTGTGACCGCACCCCCTTGCCTCTCGGAAGTCCCCCCTCCCCATCTCGTCTCCTTCCCATCCGCGTGGAGAGATTGCCCGGGTTTGACTGTCCTCTCCACCTCCAACGAGCTGGGTCATCTTGGGCAAGTTACTTTCTGTGTCTGTGCCTCGGTTTCCTTAGCTGAGTTTTCTTAGCCTCAGTTTTCCCAGCTCTCAGTGGAATTCTAAAGGTGCCAACCTCAGAGGGTCTTCATGAGGATTAGAGTTCAATGAAACCTTTGGACGTTTGTCGCCTGGCGGTGATCTTGGTCTCCTGCGGGCTGCACTTCCCCACCAGCAGGTGGCGTCAGAACCCACATTATGTGGACAAGCTCCCCAGGCAGGGCTGCTCCCTGCCCGCCCTACCCTAGTGCAGGGTCCTGTCCTCTCAAGAAATGGTGGCGTTGTGACTGTTTGCCATGGTTGTGGTTCAGACAGTGTGGGCGGATGAAGGAACTGATACAGGGTTTCAAACAGTTAAGTCTGTTCCTTAAAAGACAAAACTGTAGGACAGACTACCTACCTCAGAGACAGAGAGGACATTCTGCCTTGAGATACAGCCAACAGTGCCAGGGACTCTAGAGGCATCTGGCTTAGAGGATGCTGTTTTAAAATTTATGAACAATTAGGAAATGGCTACCTACTCCAGTATCCTTGCCTGAGAAATCTCATGGACAGAGGAGCCTGGCGGGCTATAGTCCATGTGGTCGCAAAAAGTTGGATACAATTGAGAACGCGTGCTTTTATTGAGCATCTGCTAAATACTGCACATTTTCCTGGGGGCTGAGACACACAAACACCTCTGCCCTCCGGATGGCAGACAAAAACTGCTGGCTGGCTGCACTGAACACAGAAGCACTAAGGCTGTTAGGAGGGGCTGAACTAAGTTCCTCTTCGGCTCCACCAACAAGGGAAGGGTCTGGGCACACAGTCTCTGCTTGCCCTGGATCTGCAAGTACTGACTGGACACCTTGCCAAACTGGGAATCTCATCTCTCTTGCTAATGGTCTTAGCCAGCTTGTCCTTGGTGTTTATGAAGTGATCTAATTTAAAAGAGCATGTTTTCCATTTTGACAGTGCTTGTCAAAGTTTGGAGGCACCTGCGCAGCTACTCTGTGCTCGCATCAGCCTAGTGAGGCTTATAGCACTAATCCTGCACGCCCCACATTTGCCACCATGGAGCACAGAGAGGTCAAGCTTCTTGCTCGGAGTCACACAGCAAGTCAGAGGCAGGGCCAGGTTTGGGAGGTTTGGGGCAGATAGACTGACACTGCCCCTCACCCTGTGTCCCTAGGAAGGCCGCTGGAACGACAGTCCCTGTAACCAGTCCCTGCCGTCCATTTGCAAGAAGGCGGGCCAGCTGAGCCAGGGGGCCGCCGAGGAGGACCATGGCTGCCGGAAGGTGAGGGTGCTTCTGGAGCTGCCCCGGATGGGGCCAGCCGGAAGGTGAGGGTGCTTCTGGAGCTGCCCCAGATGGGGCCAGCCGGAAGGGCTCCCCGGGGCAGGAGGGCAGGAGGAATCCGCAGCCTCCTGTGGCACCCTCCCTTTTTCCCGCCCTCCAAACTGCTCCATCCAGAAGGAGTGATACAGAATGAGGTGGGGTGGGGGTAGAAAGCTGTTGGGAGGAAGCGGAGCTCCCCACCCCACCCCAGCCCTGAGCCCCTTCTCCATGGAAAGCTGCAGAGAACTTGGAGGTAGGGGTAGGCGGGCCCCCCACTCCCACCCCCAAGTCTGGTCCAGTCATCATCTGCGTGGAGGCTGCTGGGGACCACCTAGGTCTCTGTGTACCCTCCCTCCACCCAACCCCCCTCTTTCCCACCCATCTCTGCTGGCACGCACACCAGCCACAGATGCAGTGTGCTTGTCTTTCTCCTGGGGGCGGGGATGGGGGGAACCAGGCCAGCCCTAAGGAGAGCAGGGATTAGACTGAATGGGGGGAATGAATGAGCCGGGGAGAGAGGGTGTGAGTGAGGGTGAGGGCACGTGATTGGCCCGTTTCCCTCCTTCAGCCCCGCACCTACCCCGCTCCCTGCCCAGACAGGCAGGGATGTGAGCAGTGTGGCCCATGTGGGCAGGCTGCTCATAAAGGCCACTTTGTGGTGTCTGAGCCCCTGGCAGCTCCCTCCTCTGAAGCCATGTTCCTCCTGCCAGCCCCTCACTGCCAATCTGGTTCCTCACTCTATTTTCCTTTGGATCAAGCCCCCTTATCACACCCGCCCACCTGCACCCCAAACTCTCCCCTAGGGAAGAGCATGAAATGCCTGCAGGCATGAGCTCCAGTGGGAAGGAAGGGAGAGCTCATGGGGCCGGGCTGAAGAGCGTGGGGGCCAGCATGGTCAGCGGCTAGCCGGGGCTCTGACCAGGCTGGGGGAGGCAGAGGGGCTACTACTAACTGTCCCGTGCCAGGGCCAGCCTGGAATGGGTGGAGGGTTGTTGGGCTGCCATGGTTAACACCCCAGGAGAGCCAGGGGTCTTAGCACAGTCCTGCTGGAATATGGGGATCTGTGCCTCTCTCCCCATACACACATATACATACACATGTAAACACACCCATATGAAAATGAAGAGAGAGTGTTGGTCGCTCAGTCGTGTCCAACACTTTGTGACCCATGGACTGTAACCCATCAGGCTCCTCTCTCCGTGGAATTCTCCAGGCAAGAGTACTGGAGTGGGTTGCCATTCCCTTCTCCAGGGGATCTTCCCAATCTAGGAATTGATTCCAGGTCTCCTGCATTGCAGGCAGATTCTTTATTGTCTGAGCCACCAGGGAAGCCCCCCAAACACACACATATATAGACACACATAAACACACATACACAACACACACACATACACACGGACTTCCCTGATGGCCCAGTGGTGAAGAATCCACCTGCCAGTGCAAGAGATGTGGGCTCGATCCCTGGGTTGGGAAGATCCCCTGGACTAGGAAATGGCAACCTACTCCAGTATTCTTGCCTGGAGAATCCCATGGAGAGAGGAGCCTGGCAGGCTACAGTCCACAGGGTCGCAAAGAGCTGGGCATGACTCAGAGAGTAAACATCAATGACACATTCACAAATAAACACACATACTCATATACACATACATGCACATATGCATAAATACGACTAAACACATACACCTACACACACATAAACACACATACACACACACCAGCTTGTTCTGAACGGGCTCCTGCCCAGGGGGCTGCCCCCTCCCTCTGCCTCGCCTCTCCCCCGGGCTCCAGCCCCCACCCCCCAGGGGCAGAGAGGCCCTCAGGGCGACCCAAGGGGCCACGGGTTGGTGGGGTAAAGCCTCCCCGGTCTCCTGGGGCGGATGCAGGGGGCGGGTTGCAAGCCAGCTGTGAAGGAAGGGCGGTCTACTGCAACTTTGCTGCCCCTCACTGAGGGTTTGTTCTCCGCCCTCAACCGCCCTCAGGCGGGTGCCGCCTCCATTCCAGTACTCCAGCTTCTCCAGGCCCCTGAGGATCAACCAGCCCCCTCCACTTGCTGGCCGCTCTCCCAGCTTTTCAGCTCTCATTTCCCAGCCAGCTGGCATTTTTCCCAATACGTCTCTTGGTTCAAATACCCGAGAGAGGCGTCCAGTGGGCCACTCATCTTTCTTGGCCAGGCCACAGGCCGGGTGACTGGCTGCCTCCCTTGGGCCGTGCTTCTACTCTGAACCTGGCAGCTGTGGGTGGTAATAGGCGGGGCAGTGTGGCGTGGCACGGTGCAGCCACAGCACAGGAATAGCCGGCTCTGGTGTCACACCAGCCCCCTCAGTCCTGTGCTCAAGCCTGCAGAAAGTTCAGCGGTGCCGCTGTTGGCATCCCCACCCCAGGATTTATGGGTGAGAGAGAAGCCCTCCCCCAGACACCCCCTTTTCTGCCCACTCTCTTGAGCCAGGGTTGGACGTGGCACAGCCCCTCCTGCTACTGGCTGGGAGAGGACCAGGTGACCTACAGTGAGGCCCGGCGCCTGTGCACCGACCACGGCTCTCAGCTGGTCACCATCACCAACAGGTATGAGAGGGGGACCAGCCCACCCCTATGTCTGGTCGAATGTGGTCCCTCCACCGGAAGGGCCAACATCCTGCCATCAAGTGCAGAGGGACTTGATCATTGAGTCCCTTTGAGCTTCAGCTATCTCCAGGGCCTTTTTCTAATATTATCATAAGAATGACTCTTGTTTATTAAGAGACTCTAGCATGGGGCAGTTCCTGGGAGGGGGCAGGAACAGGCCTCTCTGTGGACTGGATGCCCCAAAGAGGCCTTGAAAAGTGAAAGTTAGTCGCACAGTCTTGTCCAACTCTTTGCCATCCCGTGGACTGTAGCCCACCAGGCTCCTCTGTGCTTGGAATTCTCCAGGCAAGAGTTGGCTGGTGTCTGATTTTTCTCTCAGCAAGACGTGGAGATGCAGACAGCAGCGGGGGTCAGCTGTGTCAGCTGCAGCTTCCCCAGGGGTCCCCACTTCCCTGAGCAAGTTTCCGATCGGGTGCACCCGGGCTCCCTGAGCAGGCCGTCTGGCCTGGGGCCCTGGGAGCGGTGGGGGTTGAGTTGTCTGCCTTGACCAGCCTCTCTCCCGCAGGTTCGAACAGGCCTTTATCAGCAGTCTCATCTACAACTGGGATGGCGAATACTTCTGGACGGCCCTGCAGGACCTCAACTTCACCGGCTCCTTCCGCTGGCTCAGTGGGGACGAGGTCATGTACACCCACTGGAACCGGGACCAGCCTGGTGAGCCCCTCTCTCAGCCCCCTTCTCGGCGGTGCTTTGATGAAGCCGGGAGGGCCGTGGTGGACCACCCCTGCCACGACCGAGACCCAGGGCTTCATAGGAGACAGCGTTCATAGAGTGTGGTGATATGGTTAGAAGGATGGCCTCCAGAGCTGAGATGCCTGGCTCAGGTCCTGACTTTGCAGTTTATTAGGTGTCCATCTTTGAGCCTCAGTTTCCTCATCTGTCCAATGGGGATAATAGTACTTTCCTCACAGGGCTGACATGTGGCTTGAATGGGTTAATATATGTAAAGCCCTTGGAATAGTGGGCATAGAACAAGTGCTTGCTATTATGCCATTTCACATTTATTACCTTAAAAAAATTTTTTTTATAAATCTTTTATGTTTTTAATTAATTTTTTTGGCTGTGCTGGGTCTTCATCGCAGGCTCAGTGGTTGCAGTACACAGGCTTCTCTAGTTGCCCGATGGCACATGGAATCTTAGTTCCCCAACCAGGGACCGAACCCATATCCCTTGGAAGGTAGATTCTTAACCGCGAGTCCACTGTTATCTTTTTTAAGCCCTTTTAAAGATGGAGTAGATGATGAAACAGGCTCAGAGAGGTTAAGCAACTTGCCTAAGATCTCACAGGAGCCAACACAGAGTGAAGCTTCTGCCTCCATTTCCTTCCTGCTCTCCAGCCCTGCCACCCCCAACCCCACAGCTATGTCCCTGCAGAGATGGCCAAGCTGGCCCCCGGTGCAGGGGCCATGGAGGTGCCCCTCGGGGACGTGAGGGAGGGCTCAGTGTGTGGGTCCCCCCTCCCTCCTCCAGGGTACAGCCGTGGGGGCTGCGTGGCCCTGGCCACGGGCAGCGCCATGGGGCTGTGGGAGGTGAAGAACTGCACGTCGTTCCGGGCTCGCTACATCTGCCGCCAGAGCCTGGGCACGCCCGTGACGCCTGAGCTGCCTGGGCCAGACCCCACGCCCAGCCTTACCGGCGCCTGTCCGCAGGGCTGGGGCTCAGATCCCAAACTCCGGCACTGCTATAAGGTAGGCAGCCCATGGGCCTTGGGGTGGGGGGAGAGAAACGAGAGCAAAGACACAGCATCCCTGGCGGGGTGGGTGGTCCCAGTGGGACACAGCCATGATCCAAGCAGGTGGGCCCTGGAGAAACTTCTCCCCTTAGGTCCTTTCTGTTGAAACTCTTGTCAGTGTCCTCTGAGGCCTGGTGCACAGCAGGTGCTCAGTAAACAATTGAGGAATTGAAAAACCCACAGACCATCAGTTTTAGAGATGCTCAGATGTTGGGGCCAGGCTGGCAGCTCTTTAGATTGCCCCAGGAGCCTGATTTATATGTGACCCCTTATATGTGGGATCTACAGTGTGACAGAGATGAACCGATCTATGACACAGAAACCAAATCACAGATGTAGAGAAGAGACTGGCGGTTGCCAAGGGAAGGGGGTTGGCGGAGAGATGCAGTAGGAGGTTTGGGTTAGCAGATAGATGCTTTTATATATATAATAGGTAAAGAAACAACATCCTGCTGTATAGCAGAGAGAACTATATTCAATATTCTATGATAAATCATAATGGAAAAGAATATTAAAAAAGAATCTATATATATTTACGGGCTTCCCAGGTAATACTAGTGGTAAAGAACCTGCCTGCCACTGCAGGAAACATAATGAGACTCGAGTTCAATCCCTGGGTCAGGAAGATCCCCTGGAGGAGGGCATGGCAACCCACTCCAGTATTCTTGCCTGGAGAATCCCATGGACAGAGGAGCCTGGTAGGCTACAGTCCATAGGGTTGCAAAGAATAGGACATGACTGAAGCGACTTAACATGCACACATATATATTTATAACTGAGTCATATTGCTGTACGGCAGTAATTAACACAACATTGTAAATCAATGTTTTAAACCGAAGTACAGGAGTACTTCAGTTTAAAAAAATTTAAAAATCTTCTAGGCTGTCACTATAGAGATGGGAATTCAGTAGGCTGTGGTGGGGCCTGGTAATCTGTGTTTTTAAACCTGGCTGGGTTTGGGAGCCACTGAGGTAGTCCAGGGTCTTTTATTATAGAAAGATGAAGGGACTTGCCCACAGCAAACTGTGGCTCTGCTGGGATAAGAGCCCTGACTGCCCCACTGGTCACTGGGAACATCTCTGGGAGATGCCTGTGCCAGTTTTCCTCCCCCAGGGCTCCCTCTCTGATGAGCAGGGCTGTCTTAACTAGCCTCGACACCCTGTCCAGTAAAGCTGCAGCCCCCTCTCCACACAAGTCATGGGAGGGCAGGTGTCCCGTGGGGAGGTGGGCCAGAGGGACAGCTTGGACTCTGCCCCTGCAGGTGTTCAGCTCGGAGCGGCTGCAGGACAAGAAGACCTGGGTCCAGGCCCAAGGGGCCTGCCAGGAGCTGGGGGCCCAGCTGCTGAGCCTGGCCAGCTATGAAGAGGAGCACTTTGTGGCCAATATGCTCAACAAGATCTTCGGGTACTGAGCTTAAGGCGCTGGCCCACATGCACGTTTGTGGGGCTCTTGGTTTTGCTGGACACGGGGCAGTAGGCAGGGTGAAGGTGACCCCAGAGAGGTCTGTCCAGGGCTTGGAATGACCTGTGTGTCCGCTGCTAGTGCCAGGCCTGTCCTGTCCCCACTTAAGTAACCCCGGTCTTGCTGGAGTCGGAGCCCCTGTGTTGCTCATATGAGCCAACAGCACCCTCTTGGACTCTCAGATTACACAAACCTAACCCTAACCCTTAGGGGCTTCCCTGGTGGCTCAGCAGTAAAGAATCCACCTGCAGTGCAGCAGACACAGTAGACGCAGGTTCAATCCCTGGATCAGGAAGATTCCGCTGGAGAAGAGAATGGCAACTCACTCCAGTATTCTTGCCTGGGAAACCCCAAGGACAGAGGAGCCTGGTGGACTATAGTCCATGGGGTCACAAAGAATCAGACGCGACTGACTGAGCACATATACAACCCTAATCCTTACCATTCCTTCTCCATGGCAAAATCTATAAGCTTATCCAAGTGAGTGCCCCCTCCTGTAACCCAACACCATCCCATAATAACCCACACTTCTCAATAAACAGCTTTTCCTGAGAGGACGAGAAGGACTGCAAAAGTGAGCATTTACCCACAGGGGTTCCCCCCAGAACCCTGTCTCTGTCCCGTGGGTTCCTATGACACACAACCCCATCATCCCTTAGCCTTGGGAAACATCCAGATGGATCCAGGCTTCCTGAAATCTTAATTCCAGGGACATCTCCTCCCAGCAAACAGCACAATGACATTATTTGACTAGTGATTATTAGAGCCCACGTTGATCGCTTCTCGCTGTGTGCCAGAGGCCGCACTGAGCCACATTCACTGCTCTCCTCAACCCTACAAAGTAGACATTATCCCTTGTGGGCTGATCCAGAGGTTGGGTTATTTGCCCAAGGTCACAGGGATGACCTAGGACTGGAATCGAGGTGTATTTGAGTCCATGGCCCCAAGTCTATGCACTGCCCCTGTCTACTTCCTAAAGTGAAAGTCTGCAGACTTGCTGGAGGGGCACACCCTACCTAAAGGGCAGCAGTGGAAGGGGCCAGGCCACCTGCCCTGAGTGAGTGAGTGGGGGGCCCGGCCCAGCTGGCCCAGTTCTCTCTGGGGAGAAGACATTTTAGGGTGGCCTCAACAGTGTTTTCAGTGTGAACCCCAGATGGAGAGGCTCCAGGCCCCCGGGACTGCCCGAGTCACAACTGCAAGGATTCCCTACAACTCTCACCCTCCCCATGCCTTCCATCTCCACCCCCCGGTTGTGCTGAAGTGAATCAGAGCCCGAGATCCACGAGCAGCACTGGTTCTGGATCGGCCTGAACCGTCGAGACCCCGGAGCCGGGCAGAGCTGGCGCTGGAGTGATGGACTTGGGGTGAGGAGGCCTGGAGGAGGCGGGGCGGGTGGACGGGATGTGGGCGTGGCCTTTCGAAGGTGTGCGAGGTTGAGCAGAGGCAGGGCCTAGGGCAAGGGCCGGCTGGTGAAGGAGAAGGTGGTGGGGGTGCCTAGCCCAGGTTGGGGGGCGTTCCCAGCTTATGCCAGGCCTCTCGTTGGTCTGCTTGGGGGGTGGGGGCAGCCTGTGCCTGGTGCCTGAGGCCCCTCTCCCCCTCTGACGTCACCAGTTCTCTTACCACAATTTCGACCGGAGCCGGCACGACGATGATGACATCCGGGGCTGCACGGTGCTCGACCTGGCCTCCCTGCAGTGGGTGGCTATGCAGTGCGAGACGCAGCTGGACTGGATCTGCAAGATCCCTCGAGGTTGGTGGGGCGGCGCTGCTGGACCGGGCAAGGGCTGACGGGCGGCAGGGCCCGGGGTCCAAGGAAGAAGGGTCTCCCATCTCTGCAGCGTGTCTGTCCCTGTTGCCCCCATAGGCACGGACGTGCGGGAGCCTGACGTCAGCCCGCAAGGTGAGGCTTCCTGTCCATCCCACTCCCCGTGGCGGCCGGACAGGGCAGGGCTTGACCAGGACAGAAGGAAGGGGGGGATTAAGGGTTTGAGCCAAGGGAAAAGGGAATTGGGGCACATTTACTGGTCCAGGTCAGATGGGCTCGCAGGCCCGCCTGCCCTGGCTGCCCTGAACACGCCTCGTCCTCCGTGGGCGGGGCGGGCAGGCAGCCGCAGCCTGGACTCCAGCCACATGCTGCCCCCGCAGGCCGGCGGGAATGGTTGCGTTTCCAGGAGGCTGAGTATAAGTTCTTCGAGCACCACTCCACGTGGGCGCAGGCGCAGCGCATCTGCACGTGGTTCCAGGCTGAACTGGTCTCAGTGCACAGCCAGGCCGAGCTGGATTTCCTGGGGCACAACCTGCAGAAGGTGGGCATGCCAGCAAGCAGGGAGGGCAGCCCGGGAGCCAGGGGAAAGGCCCTGCCAACCCTCACCTGCCTGCCCGGCTTCCCCAGTTCTCTCGGGGCCAGGAGCAGCACTGGTGGATCGGCCTGCACACCTCAGAGAGCGACGGGCGCTTCAGGTGGGAGCCCTGGCCGGGCGGTGGCTGTGGCTGGGCAGCGGGGCACATGCGTGGATGGCTAGCAGGGACTCAGGCTGGAAATGAGAGGCAGCATCGCACACAAGAGACAGATTTGGTTTTGAATCCAGTTCTGCCCCTTGTGGGCTGTGTGGCCTTGAGCAAGTGACTTTCTGGGCCTCTCTTGGTTTTCTCACCAGAAAATGAAACAACGAGGTGTGCCTGGTCGGGTTGTCCTTAGGGTTAAAAATGAGATGTCTGAGTCCTTGGTGCTGCGTCCAGCACGCTGTTGTCCACGCAGTCGTGTCTGACTCTTTGTGACCTCGTGGACTAAAGCCCGCCAGCCTCCTCTGTCCATGGGATTTCCTGGGCAAGAATACCAGGGTGGGTTGCCATTACCTTCTCCAGGGGATCTTCCCAACCCAGGGATCGAAGTCGTGTCTCCTGCATTGGCAGGTGGACTCTTTACCACAGAGCCACCTGGAAAGCACATTATTGGACACTAAATAACAGCCGTTCGTATTATTCTGGGGTCACTCGTGAAAAAGGTCCGTGGACGTAGGCAAGAACACATGATGGTCCAGAGGGGCCTCTTCATGGTCAGGGCTCACCTACCCAGGCACGAGGCACAGAAAGACCAGGAGAGCACAGGAGTATCTGAGCACAGTGTTGCCACTCGACTCCTGCTCTGGGATCCTTAGACTTCTTTTCTAGTTAGAGAAGTGGAAGGCACTGGGTCCTTGGGTTCCTGCTGCACTGAGCTCAGTAGCCTCGCTCCTCAGTCTGTGGCCCTGAGCCCCTAGACTTGGGCCCCAGTCTCTACCCCCTTGCTTCTGCATTCAGGGGAGGTCTAACCTGGTGCCCTGTACTAGGATCACTCCTGCTTGTGCCATTGCAGGTGGACAGATGGTTCCATTATAAACTTCATCTCCTGGGCCCCCGGCAAACCTCGGCCCATCGGCAAGGACAAGAAGTGCGTGTACATGATGGCCAGCCGAGGTGAGGGCAGGGTAGGGCAGAGAGGGTGCAGAAGCCGAGGGGAGGGTTGGTGTTCAGGGCAGCAGGGTGAGCCCGGGCAGGGGCCTTCAGTCTCTTCTCATCCTCTCTGTTCGCCCAACCCAAGAAAGACTGGATCCAGAGAGGGGAGGGCCGGTGCCTGTCCAGCAGCCGCAGAGGACTTGAGTTCAGAGCAGGACACAGGACCCGAGCCCCAGCCCCACCTCTTCTCAGGGCGTGAGGCCAGGTGCTGGCAGCCCGGCCCCACACTCAGAGTGACTGCTGTTCACTTTTCACAGAGGACTGGGGGGACCAGAGGTGCACAACAGCCTTGCCTTATATCTGCAAACGGCGCAACAGCACCAGAGAGCTGCAGCCCCCAGACCTGCCGCCCACAGGGGGCTGCCCCTCTGGCTGGAGCCAGTTCCTCAACAAGGTAGGGGGTAGGGAGGGGGTGCCCAAGGGGAAGCCTGAGCTTCAAGAGTCCTGGCCCTCTGGCAACATCAGAGTCCCGGCCTCTGCCCTGAACCCACCACCCTCTCCCCTGCTCAGTCCTGGGACCAGGGCTAGACCCCTTGGACACTAACTCAGCGTAGTGACACCTTCCAGTTCATCAAGTAATAATGTTGCCCATATAGTTTGGTGAGCATCTTGATAATGAATTCCTATTAAAACAAAATGTTGAACATACAAAATATATATGTGTACCATACATATATGTGCAAAAGTAAATCTATGTATTTCTTTCTATACTAATGTGACTGCTGCTGCTGCTAAGTCACTTCAGTCGTGTCCGACTCTGTGACCCCATAGACGGCAGCCCACCAGGCTCTCCCGTCCCTGGGATTCTCCAGGCAAGAACACTGGAGTGGGTTGCCATTTCCTTCTCCAATGCATGAAAGTGAAAAGTGAAAGTGAAGTCGCTCAGTCATGTCTGACTCTTAGCGACCCCATGGACTGCAGCCTACCAGGCTCCTCCATCCATGGGATTTTCCAGGCAAGAGTACTGGAGTGGGGTGCCATCGCCTTCTCTGAATGTGACTGATATCATATATAATAAAATATGCACAAGAACAAAACAATCTAAAGCCTGAGCTAAAGATTTCAAAACAGTATTTTTAAGTTTTCAAAATTTTTCCTTTTAGTGGTATGAAAAACATTTTGTGCTCACTCTTAAATTTATCAATTATAATAATTATTACTATTTTAAATAATTTTGATAAGAGCAAAGTGATCACATACACTTCATTATTTTTATTTATTAGTTTTTCATTTCTTTATTTATTTTTGGCTGCACTGGGTCCTCCTCTGCCGGACCTTTGCAGGCTTTCTCTAGCTGTGGCGAGTCGGGGCTATTCTTTGTTGTGGTACACGGGCTTAGTTGCTCTGTGGCATGTGAGATTTTCCCCGACCAGGGATAGAACCTGTGTCCCCTGCATTGGCAGGCAGATTCTTAACCACTGGACCACCAGGGAAGTCCCTATACTTTATTTAAAAATCTAGGTCTGACACTGATTCAGACTTCACAGGTCTTGTTTGGAGGTCAAATTATTTTAGAACATGGATTGAATGGTTGTTGTAGATGAAAAGATTGCCTTACAAAGACAAATAGATGAAGAAAGTTCATCCATCATTGGCGGGGCTTTCTAAGTCCTTCTCTCCATTTTTCAGTCCTTCTGCCAGTTAAATGCCAATTAAATTTTTCAGTCCTTCTGCTGATTTTTGTTTAAAAACTAGCTCATCAATTTTTGCATTTAAATGAATCTGCCTTATAAACTACTGAGAAGAACTGATTGAGAGGGTTTAAAAAAGTCTCTGGAAGATTTTTAAAAAAACAACATTTAGAAGATTCTCTTTCCAACTATTTTGAGTGTGCAGCTAGGAGAGTTTGAGGCAATCAAGAGAATCAGGATGGATGTGCGTTCAAACATGTTTTCAAAATGTTCCTTCTAGAGTGTGAGTCTCTTTCCAAGAGTGGTTAGTGACCCATGGGCTGATTCATCCCACCTGATGAGACCTTCGTTGTTTTTATCCAGCGGCTGAAAGAGCTTATCCCAGGAAGGAAAGTGTGCTATTTCCTTGCAGGTTTCCTTGGTATCCTTAGTATGAGCTTTGAATCATGCCTTCTTTGGCGGACACTATAAGACTGCTTAACGGAGTTGTGAGGATTAGATTAGTTAACACTAGATAACATAATCCATAAATCTTTGTCATGTGCTGGAGTGCAGCCAGCTCATACTATCCTGGAGCTCTCACTGTCTTCAGATTATTCAAGCAAATAATACACCTTTTCTGCCTTAAAGAAAGCAAAAGGAGCAAGATGTATTATTCATATTTTGGAAAAAAAAAACTCATCTATATTCTCCAGAGATAACCACTATCAATATTTGTTACTCCACTTTCTTTTTCTACATAATTGAGATCATACTAAATAGCACAATTTTGTAGCCAACTTTTTTTTCCTCAGTGTTGTATTTTGAGTATTTCTCCATGTCATTGAATTGCTCCAAAAGCTTATTCTTATGGCTTCTTCCACCTAATCTAAAACAATATATTTCATATATGTAACCGGTTCCTTTCTTAATTTGTCAGCATCATTATAATGATACCAATAATTCTGTGGAAAGCCTTTGAAGTATATGAAGCTGAGAACCAGACAGACCTTGTCCCCAGGCGTGGTCCAGGGGTTGCCGTCATAGGTAGTGGAGCATTTGGTGGCCCAGAGAAATCTTCCCACTTTAAAATTCCCCAGGTGCGGGCAAGTGTCTGTGAATCTGCCATGCCAGGTCGAGAGGGTATCAGAGCCTTGGTCAAGGAGACCAGATGTCCTGGTCCTCCTGTTTTTCTCCAGGGCCTGGCGCTGAGTGGTTGAAGTTTCTGGGTGTGGGGGCCAGGGAGGTGGAGCTGGATGTCACGCCTCTCCCTCCGCCCCACAGTGTTTCCAAATCCAAGGCCAGGACCCCCAGGACCGGGTGAAGTGGTCAGAGGCACAGTTCTCCTGTGAACAGCAAGAGGCCCAACTGGTCACCATTGCAAACCCTTTAGAGCAAGGTAGGGCCAGCCCAGGGGGAGGCCCCAGAATCCTCTGACACCGTCCCCCTAGACGGCTAGAGCAGAGTGAGGAGGGGGCTGCCACCCTGTGGCTCATCACGGTCTGTTCTGGGGGATTGTAGCGTTCATCACAGCCAGCCTGCCCACTGTGACCTTTGACCTTTGGATTGGCCTCCATGCCTCACAGAGGGACTTCCAGTGGGTGGAGCAGGAGCCTCTGCAGTATGCCAACTGGGCCCCCGGGGAGCCCTCTGGCCCTAGCCCTGCTCCCAGCGGCAACATACCGGTGAGGAAGCCCCTGCCCCATCCTCTCCTCTGCACCCACTAACCCACCCTGGCCCGCAGCACTTGTCTTCACACCTGGGGACCCCCTTGCAGCCTCTTTGCTCATAGTACAGACTTTCAGGGGCGGTGGCACAAGGCAGGCAGCTCCT
Organism: Capricornis sumatraensis; assembly: GCF_032405125.1. Lineage (NCBI taxonomy): Eukaryota > Metazoa > Chordata > Mammalia > Artiodactyla > Bovidae > Capricornis > Capricornis sumatraensis. The sequence continues at coordinate 97,090,755 of NC_091076.1, forward strand.
GGGGCTCCCCTGAGCGGCTCCTTCCCCCCAGACCAGCTGTGCCGTGGTCCTGCATAGCCCCTCAACCCACTTCACTGGCCGCTGGGACGACCGGAGCTGTACAGAGGAGACCCACGGCTTCATCTGCCAGAAGGCCACAGGTAGGTATCACCCGGGAGCCTGGAAACCTCAGCCCAGGGCTGGACGCTGTAGGCCGAGCCAGGAGGAATGAGGCATGGTCCCTGATCTCAGGGGACCACTCTGCTTGGGAAGCAGATGGGCAGAAAGGCCAGGTACCAATCAGAGGGACAGGCAGTGAGCGTCCAGGGGTTGTAGGAGGAAGGTTTGGGATTTGGAGGGCTACCCAGGAAGAACTAAGACATTGGGCATGCATTGTGGCAGGGACCCCGTGGTTCAACATCTGAGGCTTCTGCAGCTCTGAGCAGGGGTCCCTCTGCCCTGGGTTCCTGGTCAGGGTCAAGGTTGTTTATCCCTTTACTAGTAAGAATGTATTATTAATAACAACAGTGACTGATGGTTATGCGCCCAGAGGAGAGTTGGTCTCTGCCTGCTGTTCCCCCTTGGCCTCATGCCTGGGGATGGGGTGAGGGGAGCAGAGCCCGGCCTGAGTCCTGCCCCCTTCCCTGTAGACCCCTCCCTGAGCCCATCCCCAGCAGCGTCGCCCCCTGCCCCGGGCACTGAGCTCTCCTACCTCAACGGCACCTTCCGGCTGCTGCAGAAGCCGCTGCGCTGGCACGACGCCCTGTTGCTGTGTGAGAGCCGAAATGCCAGCCTGGCCCACGTGCTCGACCCCTACACCCAGGCCTTCCTCACTCAGGCTGCCCGAGGGCTGCGCACGCCACTCTGGATTGGGCTGGCCAGTGAGGAGGTAGGCACTGGGCTGGGCCCCCCTACCCCCAGTTCCCTGTCTCCTCCTAACCCGCTGCCTTCCGTGGCCACCCCCCTCCACCCAGCCCTGGCTGGTCCCCTTGCTTCCATCCTGATGGGCCCCTGTGCCCAGGGCTCCCGGCGGTACTCTTGGGTCTCGGAGGAGCCACTAAGCTATGTGAGCTGGCAGGACGGGGAGCCCCAGCTCCCGGGGGGCTGTGCCTACGTGGACATGGATGGCACCTGGCGCACCACCATCTGTGACACCAAGTTGCAGGGTGCTGTGTGTGGAGTTCACGGTGGTGAGTGCCCACCCGCTGGGGCGAGGGCTGGGCCAGGGAGAAGCCGACCCCAGGAGGACCCTGGGACACTTCCTCAATGCTGCATTTCCCCGCTCACAGGGCCCCCTCCTCCGCCACGAATAAGCTACCACGGGAGCTGTCCCCAGGGGCTGGCGGACTCGGCCTGGATTCCCTTCCGCGAGCACTGCTACTCCTTCCACATGGAGCTGCTGCTGGGCCACAAGGAGGCGCTGCAGCGCTGCCAGAGAGGTGGGCTGGGGGCGAGCGCCCCCGCCTGGGCGTTCCGGGTGGCGACCCCTCTCGAGGATGCTCAGAGACCCCACGAATGTGGTCCCCGTGCCACACTCTGCTTGTAGGCTGCACTCACCTCTCAGTGCCCCTCACGGTCCAATCCACACAGACCACCTTGGACGGGGCATAGATGTAAATGTAGCCCCCCCTTACACGCACATCTCCATGCCATCCTCTACTCGGGCTGCCAGGGAAAAGGGCGGGGCCTCTCCGGGGGCTCTGCTACCCACCAGGAGACTCGCCTGCCCTGACGTCGGCCTCCTCTATGTCCAGCGGGCGGCGCGGTCCTGTCCATCCTGGATGAGATGGAGAACGTGTTTGTCTGGGAGCATCTGCAGAGCTCTGAGGGCCAGAGTCGGGGCGCCTGGCTGGGCATGAACTTCAACCCCAAAGGTGGGCCCCGTGGGTATAGGGTCAGGAGGGGCAGGCCTCGGGCTGCAGGGGGAGGCCTTCCACTGGCGTTTGGCCGGTGGTGAGGGGTGGGGGCATGAGGAGTGAGGGCCTGTGGGAGGGGGGTGAGGATCTGTGGGATGTGGGGGTTTTCTAGAACAGGGCTCTTCTCTCCCATCTGCTTCTGCTCCATGTCGCTGCCCCCCCCATCCCCAACAATGCCCCCCCAATGCCACCTTTCCCACAGGGGGCACCCTGGTCTGGCAGGACAACACAGCTGTGAACTACTCCAACTGGGGGCCCCCAGGCCTGGGCCCCAGCATGCTGAGCCACAACAGCTGCTACTGGATCCAGAGCAGCAGCGGGCTGTGGCGCCCGGGGGCCTGCACCAACATCACCATGGGCGTCGTCTGCAAGCTCCCTCGAGGTGCGGGAGACATCTAGTGCTGGGGGGCGGCCCCCCCCTCCCCGGCCGCTGCTCATTCCGCAGGCCACACAGTGGATGGGAGGGAGTCAACAGGCCTGGGGCTGCCGGGACCCTCTGGGATCAATTGGTCTGTACCAAGGACTGGCCCTTCCTGAAAATTGCCAGAGTAGACAGCCATTGGTAGACTAACCATTTTGTAGTGGTTAAAGGCAGGGAGGGATATGGGGTTCGAGCCCAGGCCAAACCGTTTGCCAACTCTGTGACCTTGGGTAAATTGCTCAAGCTCTCTGGCTTCAGTTTACTCATGTAAAATGGTGTAATAAAAGTACCTATGGGCTTCGAAGGCGGCTCAGTGGTAAAGAATCTGCCTGCCAATGCAGGAGATGCGGGTTCAGTCCCTGGGTTGGGAAGATCCCCTGCAGGAGGAAATGGCAACCCCCTCCAGTATGCTTGCCTGGGAAATCCCATGGCTAGAAAAGCCTGGCAGGCTACAGTCCAAGGGGTTGCAGAAGAGTCAGACACGACTTTGCGGCTAAACGGCAACAACAGTAATAAGAGTACCTATGAGAGAAGTAAACGAGCCAGTGAAGTGTCTGGCACAGCAGAAAATGTTCTTGCATGTTTGCTTATTGTTACTCAATCGTCACTACCACTGTTGTTAACTGGTCCCTCCTCCCCTACAGCTGAGGCGAGCAGCTTCTCTCCATCAGGTGAGTGGCAGGCAGGACTAGCCCTCTCCCCCCGGGTCCTGGTCATTCTGGGCAGCGGGCGGGCATGGCGGGGCTTCTGACCAAGGGTCCTTCCGGCCGCAGCCGCCCTCCCGGAGAACCCTGCGGCCCTGGTGGTGGTGCTGATGGCGGTGCTCCTGCTCCTGGCCCTGCTGACCGCTGCCCTGATTCTCTACCGGCGGCGACAGAGCGTCGAGCGTGGGGCCTTTGAGGGTGCCCGCTACAGCCGCAGCTCCTCCGGCCCCAGCGAGGCCACCGAGAAGAACATCCTGGTGTCGGACATGGAAATGAACGAGCAGCAGGAGTAGAGCCGAGGGCGTGGGCGGGGCCGAGGGCGTGGGCGGGGCCGAGGGCGTGGGCGGGGCCGAGGGCGTGGGCGGGGCCGAGGGCGTGGGCGGGCCCGGGGGAGCTGGGCCCCCACCAGCTGCGGTCCAGCCGGCCTATGGGGGGAGGTGGCGCCCTGGGGAGCGCTGTGGGGAGCTGGGGCTGGCAGGGCCTGGGCTGGTGGGGTCCCTCCCTCCCATGAGGGCTGGGCTGAGGCCTGGCTGAGTGCAGCATGGCGTTTCCTTTTGGGGGGGCCCTTAGGTCTTGTCACCCGGGCCTGCACCCCCATGGTCACCGGAGGCAGGACGGGAGCCTTTTTCTCCCTGCCCCCACCCTCCCAGGCCTGTGCCCCAACCCTGGGACCCCCTCTTCTCGTTGCAGAGTCAGAGGAGCCGCCCCGATCCCTCAGCCGGCCTCTGTCGCTTCTCCCCTACCCTGGCAGCTCAGCTCCTCACCCCACATCCTCCCTGCCCCCCCGCCGCTCCCCGTCCCCCCGCCCTGCACCCTGCCTGCTCTCCCAGCCCTTCCTTCTGAGCCAGGGCCCTGGGGTCTGGGGAGCCCTCTCTTGCTGTTGGTGGGAGTCACAGGGGGCTGAGCGTTTGTCACTTGTGTGCCTGCTGGGGTGGCTGTAGGGCATGACGGGAGGGTTCTGAGCTGGGACTGAGGACCGGAGCATCACTGTGGTATCAGCTGGGCTGGAGACAGGACCGGGGAGAGACACCCTGACCTCCTGGGGATGACCGGGCTGGGCTGGGATGTCATCTCCTGCCGGTCAGGGGAGGGCTCTGTCCCTGTAAAGTCCCCTGTGGGGACCAAAGTAAGTTCCCTAAGGTTTCCAGGTCCTGGCTGTAGTTTGGGGAGAGAGAAGGTGGTTGGCCAGGGTCAGTGGGAGCTGGGGTGCGCCCTCTAAGGGGGGCCCAGAGAAACGGCACCTGAACCCCCTGGAGTGGCCCCTGTGTCGGGGAGACGACCCACCCAGAACCTTTCCAAGAGGCCAGAGCCCCAGTTAGAATCACCGGTCCTGGCGCCACGGCCCAGGGCAATGTGAGCACAGACTCCAAGACACGGTCCTTCTTGTAGTTCTTAATTTTTTTTAATGTGCCATTATTTTAAAAGAAAAAGATAAAAGAAAAGCAAACAAATAAAACACCTTTCAGAGCCTTGAGAGAGAAGGGTCCCCACTTTGTCTTGTTGGGAGTCTTGTCCTTCATACTGCTTCAAAGATACATGTTATTTTGGGGGGCCTGCATCTGTTTTGCTTCTGTCTTGGGGCCACGGGACCCCAGCCTTCTCTCTGCTCCTGGGGATACGTGTGAGAGTAAGCATTCAGGAGCCAAAGGACAGTGGCGTGAGCTTGAGCAACTTGGCTCCCCTTTCAAAGTGTAAAATGGGAGAAGAGGATGCACCTCCCAGGCTCCTTTAAGGAGGTTGAAGATTAAGTGAGATCACCTTGGCAAAGCAATCTGCACAGGGCCTTGGTGCTCGAGCTGTAATTGTCCCATAAACGTCAGCTGGTACTGCTTGTCTCTGGGCTGTGGCTCCCAGGCCAGTGTGTGAGGTGCCCCTGCCAGACTGGGGTGGGGCCCCCACACCACCATGCTTCCAAGGCAGACCTGCATTTGAGCTGCAAGACAGTAAGTACATATTTGTCCCTGGGTAGTGTGGGCTCTGAAACTGCCCTGAGGCTGGGGAGTGGGTCACAGGACCCCACCCCCACTCTCACCTCCATTCAGGATGTTTGAGCTGGAGTTAGAGCCGCAGACAGAGAAGGCCTTGCCAGCCAAGGATGGTCAACTGTGCCAGGTCACGCTGGGTGCAGTGAGAAGGCTTGAAGCAGGCCGAGGGGTGGGGAGCTGCTTTGGGCTGGGTGGTTGGGGTGGGTCTCTCCAGTGGCAGTGAGGCTGGAACCTGAAGGAGGTGGGTGGGAGGTGGTGCAAGCATCCGGGCCAGGTCCTGGACTGGGGAACGCCAAGGGGAGGGGGCTGGGTCCTGCCGCGGGGTCCCTGGGGCTTCAGATGACTAGTGAGAGGCCAGGCTGGCTGGAGCGTGGCGGGGCCTGGTTGCCGGAGGCCTAGAAGGCAGGCCTAGAAAGCCTGAATGTGGATGTCAGGTCCAGCAGGAAGTCAGTGGGAATGGCTAGTCTGACCTTTTTAGCCGGTGATCGTTTTGTCTGAGATAACTGGTGAGGTTGTGTGCGCATGCGTGTTTGGCCTTGGTGATTTTTAAACTGAAGCTGAAGTCGCTCAGTCGTATCTGACTCTCTGCGATCCCATGGACTGTAACCTACCAGGCTCCTCAGTCCATGGAATTTTCCACGCAAGAGTACTGGAGTGGGTTGCCGTTTCCTTCTCCAGGGGATTTTCCCAACCCAGGGATCGAACCCGAGTCTCCTGCACTGCAGGCAGACGCTTTACTGTCTGAGCCACCAGCGCGTTTGTTTTCTAAATCGGTAATCCTGTCACGTGGTTCAAACCTAAACCCGTATGATAGGAAAAGATACACACCGAGAAGTCCAAAGCGTCTCCTGCACAGTGGGGTGGACGAGGTGCCATATCTGAGTCTGGGAGCGCCTTTTTGGAGCCTTGGAAACCAGGCCCTCTTCCTACTCTCTGTAGCAGCAGCAGGACACACAGAGGGGCCTAATCACTTCAGGCTTCAGGGAGGGACCCCCACTCCTGTTGAGGGGTGGTGTCCTTAATGATTAATCCACTTCAGCCTGAAGTGATTAGCCCTCCACAGTGGGGAACAGCTCCCTTTGTGAGTTGAGTGCCTGCCCATTAGCCACAACTCACAGATGGCTAGGCCAGGCTGAGCCCAAGACCCCTTGGGGAGTTGGCCCTGAGAGATAGGAAGAGCCTAGGGGTGAAGGCGGGGTCACAGGCTCCCAGGTGGGGTTGTGGGTGGGAGGAGCAGCTGAAAGAGTGAGGACCCAAATGCCCCAGGGCTACCTGGGGCCAGTGGCTGCTGTGTGTCCAGAGGTTTAAGTCAGCAGTCCTCAACCTTTTTGACACCAGGGACAGATTTCGTGGAAGACAATTTTTTCAAGGACCGGGGGGGAAGGGATGGTTTTTGGATAATTTGCGCACCTTACATTTATTGCACACTTTATTTCTAATCTAATGCTGCCACTGATCTGACGGGAGATACCAGTCCATGGCCCGGAGGTTGGGAACCCCTGGTTTAAACCACTCCAGAAATACTTATTCCCCACTCTTCTCTGCTTTCCTCAGGTGGCTTTAGTCCTTGCCAGAGCCCTGAACCCCCACCGAGAAGCATTTCAGACAGCTTCGCATGCACCTGGGGGCTCCTCATAGACCTTGTTCTCCTTGGGGGCTCCTGCCTGCCCAGGGGAGGGCTGGGGGACTCCGGGTGGCTCTCTGTGGGGAGAAGGAAGGCTGGGGCCTGGGGTCATCTGCCTCTTGCCCCCAGCCAGTGCTGGTTCTGGTAGGGTGCATGGCAGAAACTCCTTTCTTTCTGCTCATTTCCATGCAATAGGCCTTCACCCTCTCTACATTCCATCTATGATGCCCTGAGACCCAGCCCCTGGTGCCTGGGCAAAGGGCACTGAATCCAGGCTTCAAGCCCTGCCCGGCACTGGTGGGGCAAAAACCGGCACAGCTCTGGCCACCTGGCCTCCGGGATGGCTCGCTGAATCCATGAATGAACGGGCCGCTCTCCAGAGAGTGGTGTCAGGCCTTCTCACAACCTCTTCTTGTCAAATCAGAGATGGCTTGCTCCCAGGTGTCCTGGCGGAGCTGGCCTGGCCCAGCGGGCAGCACTGTGAGGCCGCGGGGGTGAGGAGCCGGCCAGCCGCACCACTTGGCTCTCCTGGAACAGAGCTGGCCGGGCCCTGCCAAGCTGCCTGGAGCACTAGGGCGGGAGTCTGTGGCGGGGACAAGGTCAAGAGCTGCATCTGGAGGGAGAGGCAGTTCCCGAGAGGGCGGGCAGGAAGGGGGAGGAAAGGCAAAGGCGGTGGAGGGAACATGGAGGTCCTTGAGTGAGACTGGCGTGAGATGAAAGTGCTCGGATGTTCAGGCCTCTGTCTCAGGGGTCAGGGCAGCCAGGAGGCCCAGTGAAGGCTGACTTTAGTCTCAACTCCCCACTGAATCGGCCCTGTTGGATCTGCAGATGGCAATCCTTGTCCAGCAAAGCAGCCAGGGAGGCCAGCCCTGGAGAAAGGAAAGGGACAAAGCAGCATGCAGGCCTTTCCCCCTTGAAATGGATTTGTTGCTTGCAGTCAGTGCAGAAAATGGACTAGCTTCTGCTAGTGGCTGAGGGCAGAACTGTAGCCAGTTCAGGGAAACCCTGGTCGGTTCAGGTTTTCTAGTCGACTTTTTTTTTCATTCCTGCCTGGCATCTCTTAAGTTCTGAGGTCCTGTGGTGTGTCCAGGGATCTGGCCCTCCTTGGTCATTGCACAGCCCTGCTGGCTTACTCAGGGAGGCCAGTCTGTATGTCTCTCTGGGACCTGAGAAACTTTTGGATGGTGTCTTTTCCTCCTCTGGGGCTGCAGGGAACTCGGGGACATTGCCTCAGACAGGCCATTCCTCCATGCTGATGGTAATGATCAAGATACGTGTTATTTACTAGGTATGGCCCTGTTCTAACTGCTTACCATGAATAAACTCAGTTTATCCTCTCAACCTATCATCAGCTGGTTGCGACTGTGCCCCTTGACAGATGAGGAAACAGGCACTGGGAGGGGAAGGACTTGGCTGATCACTTCTCCACCCTCCCTGCTCTATAAAAAGGTTGGGAGATGGGATACAGGAGAGAACCCACCTCCACCCCCATGATCTTACAGTCAGACTCTGAGGCTCAAGAACTCTCTCTCAACCTGAGACATCTGTGCTGAGTTTCAGAAGCCTGTTTTGAGTGTAAGGGCTAAAAGTGACCTCTCTCCTTTCCTTTTTCTCTGGCCTCCATTCCTGAGGCAGCGGGGGAGGGACACCTGATGAGCCTGGGTTGGGGCTGGACATGGCACGCAGTGCACACCATTGCATAGGATGGGGACTTCCCTGGTGGTCTAGTGGTGAAGACTCTGTGGGGCCCGGGTTTGATCTCTGTTTGGGGAACTAAGATCCTGCATGCAGCACTCTGCAGCCAAAAGAGAATTGCTTAGGATGTGTAGAAATGAAGTGGGGGCTTGGTTCATATGTGAGACGTTTGCGCTATTATGGGTATTTTATTATTTTTTAAAATTGGAGTATAGTTGCTTTACAGTGTTGTTAGTTTCCACTGTATAGCAAACTGAATCAGCTATTCGTATACATATATCCTGTATTCCTTGGATTTCCTTCCCATCTATGTCACCACAGAGCACTGAGTAGAGTTTCCTGTGCTATATACAGTCAGTTGTCATTAGTTTTCTATTTTGTGCATAGTAGTGTATATAAATCACTGAGGATGGTGACTGCAGCCTCGAAATTAAAAGAAGCTTGCTCCTTGGAAGAAAAACCTATGGCAAACCTAGACAACATATTAAAAAACAGAGACATCTCCTTGCTGACAGAGGTCCATATGGTCACAGCCGTGGTTTTTCCAGGAGTCATGTACACATGTGAGAGGTGGGCCATAAGGAAGACTGAGCGCTGAAGAACTGATGCTTTCGAATCGTGATGCTTCGTTGGAAGGACTGATGCTGAAGCTGAAGCTCCAATACGTGGGCCACCTGATGTGAAGAGCCAACTCATTGGAAAAGACCCTGATGCTGGGAATGACAAGGCAGGAGGAGAAAGGGGAGACAGGATGAGATGGTTGGATGGCATCACCAACTCAATGGACATGAGTTTGGGCAAACTCCAGGAGACTGGAGGACAGGGAAGCCTGGCATGCTGCAGTGGCCTCTGTATTGGCAGGGGGGATTCTTAACCGCTGGACCTCCAGTGAAGTCCAGAGGCTGGCACTGGAATCAATAAACCGTAAAGAAGATCACTCGCCCCAGGGTGGGTGGGTGGGCATGGTCCAACGCACTGAGGGCCTGAATAGAACAAAAAGGGAGAGAAAGGACAGATTTCCTGTTGAGCTAGGACACCCGTCTTCTGCTCTCAGCCATCAACACTGGTTCTCAGGCCTTCAGACGCCAACCAGGGTTCACAGTCTTGCCGCACCCCGCCCCATGTTCCCAGGCCCAAGTTTGAATTGGAACCGCATCACCGGCTTTCCTAGGTCCTTAGCTTGCCGATGGCAGACGGTGGGACTTCTCAGCCTCCATAATCCTGTGAGCCAAGCCCTCATACTAAATCTCTTTCTATATATCCTATTAGCTCTTTTTCTCTAGAGAACCTAGTGCACATTTCTTCCCATGTAACATGGGGTTACTTGTATCTGCCTCATAGGCGTATTGTGAGGATTAAAGATAAATGTAAAACGCTTACCCTCAGGCCCAGCTCCTAGGACGTGCTCTGTGAGGGCGACCTGTGGACTCCTGTTACCTCAGTATGATGTTTTCTACACATGTCCTGCTGCCCCAGTGAGAACTGAGCTCCAAGGAGGTGGGCGCTGTGCATTTTCCCCCTGCGTCTTCACAACCTGCGCCTGGTTGAAAAAAGTGAAAGTTGGGTCAGATTCCGTGACTCCATCGGCTGTAGCCTGCTAGACTCCTCTGTCCATGGAATTCTCTGGACAAGAATACTGGAGTGGGCAGCCATTCTCTTCTCCAGGCGTTCTTCCCAACCCAAAGGTCTAACCCAGGTCTCCTGCAATGTGGATTCTTGACCCTGTGAGCCACCAGGGAAGCACAAGCTGATAGTGGGTAAAAGCTGCCTGAAGACCCAAAGGCATAGAAAGACCCTGTGTCCTGTCCAATGTGCCTCAGCCTCGAGTAGGTTCTGCCAATATTTAGCCAGTTATAGGGGAGGGAGATAGCCCTTTTCATCATTCTTTTTATTATTATTATTTTTGAGAATTTATTTATATGGCTGTACCGGGTCTTAGTTGTAGCACCCGATTTTTTTTTTTTTTTTTTTTTTTTTTTTTTTAGTTGCAGCATGCAGGATTTACTTCTCTGGCCAGATCAAACCTGGGCCGCCTATATTGGGAGTGTGGAGTCTTAACCGCTGGACCACCAGGGAAGTCCCCATCGTTGTCTTTTTTTTAAAAATCACAAATAATGCATTTAATTGTTTAGCTTCTTGCAGTACGCCTGGGTCAGCAAGACCCACTGGAGAAGGCCGGTATTCTGGCCTGGAGAATTCCATGGGGTCACAAAGAGTCGGATGCGACTGAGCCCCTTTCACTTTCACTTCACACTTTCAGCACTCACATGACAGAAGCTTCCCTGGTGCCTCTGAGGGTAAAGAATCTGCCTGCAATGCAGGAGACCCGGGTTTGATCCCTGGGTCAGGAAGATCCTTTAAAGAAGGAAATGGCAACCCACTCCGGTATTCTTGCCTGGAGAATTCCATGGACAGAGAGGCCTGGCGGGCTACAGTCCATGGGGTTGCAAAGAGCTGGATACTACTGAGTGACTCACACACACACAACAGAAACTGACAAATCCATGTTGTTGTTTAGTCACTAAGTCGTGTCCGATTCTTTGGCACTCCATGGACTGTAGCCTGCCGGGCTCCTGTGTCCGTGGGATTTCCCAGGAAAGAATACTGGACCCATCATTGTCTTTTAATAGATGAGACTTGGTACTTTGGCATCTTGGGCCATGAGAAGCCCCATCGGCAGGCCCCTGGGCTGCAGTGGCAATGAATTGATGGTGCAGATCTGCTGTGTTGCACCTCTCGCCACCCAGACCTCACAGGAGGCCCTCCTGCTTTTGTCTGTAAATCCTTCAGATAGTTTCCCCACACCCAACACCGGCTGATGTAAACCTGTAACAGTTTCAGGGTAGCTGCCTCAAACCCTGCTACATCTTACTGCAGGTTTGGCCTGCCAGAATATTTACCCAGCCACCTCAAATTCCATTAAGTTCTCTATAAACCTTATTTTAAAATATGGCACTGTCCCTTAGATATTTCTCAGTATTGGCTCTTGGACAAATCCTTTATCTTCAGTTGACCTTACAATTCAGTTAAAAACAAAGACCCAGTCTCTCATAGAATGATCAGGGCTTGGAGCTCCACTGGTGAGTGGAACAACTTGAGGTTATAGGAATTTAATGTACAGCAGGAAGATATTTTCAACCTGAGTGGCTCTTCCAGGGACTGTGCACATTTAAAGATGTTCTTCTGTGGTTCTCGGATCTAGGCAGCCTGGTGGAACCTTCTTGTTTGCAGTCCTTGAGTCACTTTGCCTAACTGTGGAACATATCAGACAAGATTTCGACGTCTAGCTTTTCCTAAACCTCACTGATGCTGTAACTTATTTGGGGGACCCCTTGGCAGCAACATCTTCAGTGGTCACTCTTGTTCTGAGGAGGGCAGGTCTTAAAGGCGGTTCGAGAAGCACCTCTTCCTCTTTTACCTTTTTCTGTCTCTTACCCTTTCTCTGCCCCTTCTTTCATTGTTTAGAAAGTCTGTTGAGGCATATTTTACAATTATACCACGGAGTTCACCTATGTTAAGCACACAGTTCAATAAGCTTTAGTAAATGCATCCAGTTGTGTGAACATAACCACAGACCAGCTTTCAGAAGCCGCTCATCACCCTGCAAAGTCCCCTCGAGCTCGTGTGCAGTCCCTCTCCACACCCCTCCCCAACCCCCAGCAAGCACTGCCCTGTCCCTATGGTTTGCCTTTCTAGAAACTGCATGTAAACAGGATCGTACAGTATGTAGTCTTCCGTGACTGGCTTCTTTCATTTGCTGTAATGTTTTTGCAGGTATCAGTAGTTCACTCCCTCCATCTTTATTTTTTGACTTGGCTTTGTCTCTCTCTCATATACACATACCTACCTCTTCTTTTCTTACTAAATTCTCTGCCTTGTTTTTCATCCTAAGTCTTGATCTGGTCTTTGGGTGATAAGATGCAATTAGGAGAGAAGTGTGGAGGAAATGTACCAAACCCTCCTAAGTGGGTACATACGGGGGCAGCCAGCTAGCCTGTGCGGGCCCAGGCGGTGTCATCCCTCGTGGCAGTGATGGTGGGGGCAAGGAGAGGTGAGACAGGGGGCGGGGTGTGCGGGAGGTGTACTCAGAGTTTCAGGCCCTGAGCCTTTGTCCAAGGGGACTGGAATGAGCACAAGACAAAGCTGTGTGAATAACGTCAGTTTACTGATTCCACTCAGGGTGGAGTGAGACCTGAAGGGGCGCCCTCTGAAGAGGGACCCCAGGCCATGGGGCCCACTAGGGCCAATGGGTCCCCTTGGACTTCTGGGTGGAGGGGCAGCAGCTGGGCAGCTGGCGGGGGCTCAGCAAGCCCAGGTCTGGGACTGAGCGGGTTGCTGTTGCTGTCTGTGGATGCTCGAGCCAGATCCCAAAAAGAGAGTGGCAGAAGGTGAAAAAGATAACTGGGAACATCGGTTTCGGTTTCAGTGGCAAGGAGGAGGAAGGGAGGCTTGTGGGCACAGAGGAAGTGCGGCCAGGAGGAGAGGCTTCTGCCCGGCCAGCTCCAGGGCCAGCTCCCTTGCTAGACAACTCGGCTGTTGCCTTCACAAATGCTGCCGTCACTCCCATCTCCCAGCTCGGAACCTGGAAAGCAAGAGGAAGCTCAGGCTGCGGACTCTGTCGTGGAGGAGGATGGCATCGTTGCCCTTCCTGCCCGGCTCCCCCAAACCCCTGCCCCAGCACCAGTGACCAGACACACAGACAATACACAACAGACACACACACCACACACACACACCACGTGCTACAGTGCCTGGAACAGTGTGAGGAACAGAGGCCCTGCAGTCTTTCAGAGATCAGATTGGACACAGAGGGTCATGTGATGGGGCACAGAGGCAGTGAGAAGCAGTGGAGTCAGAGCGGAAGAGCTGAGGTGGGGTGCTTTCTTTATTCTTGAGAAAGATTCTTATTCTCAGTATTTCTTTTCTCATTGGCTGGAGTGAGCGCTCCCTATTTGGAAGCACATTCTGACTGGTGAAGGGCAAGGGAACAAGAGTAATCGCCTCCCTCCATCCCTACCTGGACACTCAGCTTCTTCCTCCACCACAATGCAGCCCCAGCTCCAAGAGCTGCCCACCTTCTCTCACCTTCCTCTTTCCCCCAAATCTAGTTGCCTTGACTTGTACATTTGGGGTAGGGGGCAGATGCTCTGGCCCAGCCGAGGCTGAAGGCCTTCATGGCTGCTCCTGTCCACACCAGCCCACTCCAGGCTGCTGGAGGCATGATTCCCCTCCCTGGACTTGAACTTGACTGTGGTGACCATTATTCGTGCCAGCCAAGAAGCAGCTGTCGGGGGGCGGGGGGCGTGGGGGGAGGGGGCTCTGTGACAATGTGTTAGACCCAGGCACACCCACCCAGGGCCTCTCCCCAGCAGCCCTTACCTCGGTGCCACCTGTGGTATTTTGTGTCCAGCCTCGGTTCCCAGGAGCCCAGGACAGGGTGCCCAGCGGGAAGGTTGGCATGAGCCACAGAGGCTGGCATCTTTGTGTCACCTGCTGTGCCCTGATGAGTTGCCTTTTCCCTCCCTGTTTACCTGCATGGGGCTAGGGCGGCGGGTCACAGCCGTGACTCAGCTGCGGCAACCCACCTTCACAGAGCGCTGCCAACCAGGTGAGTCCCGCCAGACAGCCAGGACCAGGGAAGCCATGGCCCCAGGGGGAAGGGCGCGAGGCGTGTGGATCCGCCTTCGGCTGCCCTGGCTCTTGTCCTGATCAGAGCTCGGGCGGGAAGCCAGGCCCCGGCGGCGTCTGAGCAGCGAGCCAAGACGGTCCCTCTGCGCGGGGCTGCCCCTGCCGGCGCCTGGGGTGTGCGCAGGGCTGGGACAGGCGGAGAGGGCCTGGACCCGTTTCCAGCGGGGGAAATCTGAGGCCCCCACATTAGGACTCTACCGGGAGGGGGTGGATCCTAGAGCTAGTCCCAGCTTCCTGAAGAGAGGCGGTTATGACATGGTGCGGGGCTGGGGGCGGGAACCATCTGCCTCGGTGCAACACAGGAGGCAGGGTTCCCTCGGCGGAGGCGCCTTTTTAAGCACCACCCTGGGGGCGCTCTTCTCCCGTCCTCTAGATATGTCATCCATACCGGGGGCCCCAGGCCTGGAGCCGCGGTGCCCCTTCCGCATCCCCAAGCCGGGGTGTGGAGGAAAGCTCTCCATCCTGCTTCGGGCCGCCCCCCGCGGCAGGGCGGCAGCAGGCCCCGCTGGGCACTAGGGGTCGCCCCTGCCCAGCCAGACGCGCCCGGGCGCGCCCGCCGCTGCAGGTTTCCCCGAACCGGGAAGAGCGCGGGCGCCTCCGGGGCGGGGGCCGGGAGGGGCGCGGCGGGGCGCGGCGCCGAGACCCTGCCCGGAGCCTCGGGCCACCGAGCCTTCTCGGCCGACGCGCGGCGGGCCCTCTCTGGACTAGTCCTCACCGTTCCCTGCCTGCCCTCCCTTCCCGGCGGCCCGAGAGGGAGCAGCTGCTCGCGGTCGGCCCGGGCGACGACGCCGGGGACCGGCCGCCCGCCGAGTGGCCCCGCGACCTTGCGAGGGCGCGAGAGGGCTCTGGGCCCGCACCCGGCTCGGCTGGACCCCCGCGGTGGCGCCCGGGGACTGGGACCCTGCGAGTTCCTTTTGTGAAGGGAGAGCCCGGTAGAGCCCTCCCCACTCTGAAAATGATCCGCTGGGTTCTCGGGACTGCGTGCCCTGAATAATAGATTGGGTGCCCTAGGGTCGTCATCTGGGCCCCACCCTGTGGAGCTTTGAGCTGGTTCAGCCTCTGCGGGCGGGTCGGTTGCGGGGGGCAGGGTGTGGGTCCCCAAAGCATTACCATGACCACTGACTGTATCAGGGTCACCAGGCGCCCACCCCAGTGCCTGAATCGGTGTCTCTGGGAGGGGCCCGGAGAATCTATATTTTTCTAAGTTCCCCGGGTGATTCTGATGGCAAAGCCTGAGAAATAGCTGTTTTAAACCTTTAAAGGCAGGCAGTTGTGACATTTCTCTCCAGAACAGCCTCTGGGGATGGAACTGTCACTTCTGGCACCTCCTTCCATAGTTCACTGTAACGTTTATCCTCCCAGCTGATGGGATAGTTCTTCCCACCTCTGACCACCAGCCTGCCTGCTTTAATTGAGCACGCTTTCTTAAGTTGGGTTTTCTATGGGATAATAAGCCTGCTCTGGAGACAGCTGGCCTGGCTCCTTGGCCCTTTCCCAACACTTGTTTTCCTTGTTCAACTTCTGAATCCGGCAGGCCCACTGGCTTGGGCCGAAGAGTGAGAAAATCCAGTAACTCCAATACTAGCTTGTGAATGATGGTGGTCCCTTTATGTAATGGCTACACGGTGCCCTTCCGGGGTTTAGAAGAAATCCCAAGAGACTCCTCCAAGTGCTTGATGCTGGAGAATCCCAGGAAAAGGAAAGGAAGGAAACCTGCAGGGGGTCATCCTATGCCTGAGGAAGACTGATCCTCCCTTTGCCCGCCTGTGCTTTCGCTTTCAGCATGAGTTCAAACTCATCTCTTCTGCATCCAGCGCACTTGGACTGCCTTGCTGACTGCTGCAGCTAGGGTTTCCCCAGCTTTGTGGGGCTATTTTTGCCTCTGGGGGCAGGGGGTGGTTGTTACTTCCTTCCATAGGATTAGGTTCAACACAGCCACAGAAAGACAGCAACTTGCCAAACACCCTCAACATGGCAGGACTGATCCCCACACCTACTTTCATTTTCTTCCGGTCTGGGTTGCGGGTAGTTTCTTGACAACTATGGGAAAGAAGACAATGAAAAATGAACGGTTTTTTCCAAAGCAATTGTGAACAGATGTCTAATCCCCTAGTCGCGGGAATATTCTAGGAATCCCTGACATCACCTTAAAGGGGCAGAGAAGGAGGCGTGGAGGTGCGAGGGCAGTGTTGATATTCAGCACCTGTGGGGCGTAGGCGCCTCCTAAAGACAGCGTCAGCGATAGCGCAGGTCACCTTCGCCTGTTTGGGGCGTCTAAATTTGGCAGTGTGAACAGACCTGCGACCTCTCAGCAATTGATCTGAGCAGCAGAACCCCATCCTGACGGTCCAGAGTCACATTTCCAGGCAGTGGGGGTGAAAGCCGTGCTAATTGGCCACTTGCCTCACCACTGGCTTTTAAACAATCGGTTGTATTCTCCACCCGGCAGGAAGCAGCAGGCCCATCAAGGCTCTGGGCTCCCTCTTTGTTCTGACTTTATGGCGTTTTATGCCACAATGAGAAACACTGTGTACTCCGTGGGAGGCCATTGTGCGAGGCTGCGAGGATGTGGGCTCTGGGGCAGAGGGGCTTGTGCCCTTCCCCCCCAGGGGGAGGAGGGCCTTTGTGACAGGCTGGGGGACAAAACAAGGGGTGCTGGACACTGTTACTGGGGCAACTGCCTGGCCAGTGTAGCCTCTGGGTCCCTCTCCCCAGAAGGCCGGGGGGAAGGGCAGAAGGTTGGAATTTCTTCTAGAGGAGCAGTCCTGGTTACCTGGTGAAGTACACATCGGGCGATGCTAGCAACGGCCTCCGTGTTCCCCAGGCTGCTAGGACGACCTCATCCTGCCTCTAGATTCTGCGCCCGGAGATGGTGGCTATCTAATGATGGCCACCAGGGGGCGCCAACTTGGTGAGTAGGCAAGCTTTCCCAATAGTTGACCAAGCCTGGGCCTTGCACAATTTTGGGTTGGTTTGGTCTTCTGAGGCAAGGGTTTGCCGTTTTGTAGAGATGGTGTGAATGGCTCCGGAGAGCCTAGGGAAGATCCATGGATTCTCACACACGGATAGGCCAGTGGGATTTCAGGGCGACTTCAACACCCTCCCCTCCCCTTCCAGGTGAAGTGTGAAAGTAGCACCCCTAAGGCAGAAGACAGGTGGGCACTTGTGCCAGGAGGGCATCGTGGAAGCCGTGGGCTCCCGCCTATGCTCTGCCTTTTAGTTCATGCACACACACAGGGATTCTTTCTATTTCATCTAGTTTGGCAAATGAGGCACTTGAGAAGTGTAAGGAAGCTGCCATGGGCAGGCAGGGAGAGCAGTTTCGGGCCCAGGGTCATTTCACTGAGAGGGGATGAAGAGCGTGGCACAAACAAAACCCACACCCAGAAGGAAGCCCAGGTTAGGGAACCCCGGAGGGTGCCGTCCCCGAATACTGGAGTGCGCCACATGGGCGCTGAAAGGGAGAAGACAGAGGGAAGGCATGTCCTTTTAGCTTCACCCTGCAGAGCAGTCCTATGTCCCCATGAGATTAAAGGGTGAGCCAAGCAGGTCAGGTGAGGCTGGTGGGGCCCCATGTTCTCTGGAGATGCTCTCATTGTGAACAGCTGGAGAGAGAAAAGGCCAGTTTCCTGCTAGGCATTTGCAGAGCATAACAGTCACTGCTCCCTTCAGCCCATACCTCACTCTCCGCGCCCACTTAAATCTGGCCCTCCACCTCCAGTGCTCCCCACGTGGGCCCCCTCACCCTGTCCCAGGGCAGCAGCTGCCCAGCTGGGCTCCTCCCCCTTCAGCCCACCCTCCACACGGCCACTCCCACTCCCTCTCAGAAACAGAGCTCTCCTGACCTGTCAACCCCAGGCTAGAAAGCCTTCCATAGCCTCCCAGAGCTGCACCCAACCCTGTCACATCCTGCTTACTTCCGGCCAGCTCTGGCCACACTCAGTGCCTTGACTTTCCCAGACACGCAAGTCTTTTCCTTCCTGAGCCTTTGTGTTCCCTTCTGCGTGGATGCCCTTCCCTCCCCACCAGCACTGGTCCAAGATTCAGCTCCAGCATCCCCTCCTCAGCTGATTGGTTGACAGGAGCAATAAAGAAGTGCTTTGCCACCAGGCTCCCAAAGCAGTGGGAAGATGGATGGCAAAGAGTACAAGCTAACTGGATTCAGAGCAAAGGCCTCTGAAACGTTGGCTTGTGTCCCTCCTGCCTGGAGGGTCTGTCCTGCAGAAGGTA
This sequence comes from Capricornis sumatraensis, assembly GCF_032405125.1. Classification (NCBI taxonomy): domain Eukaryota; kingdom Metazoa; phylum Chordata; class Mammalia; order Artiodactyla; family Bovidae; genus Capricornis; species Capricornis sumatraensis. The sequence goes on from NC_091076.1 coordinate 97,108,997, forward strand.
TGGAAGAAGCAGGGGTGGGGGGTGGGTAAGAACAGTGGCCCTTTCCTGTCCTTTAACTCTGCCTTCTTCCACATCCAGCTCCATCTCCTGAAATAACACAAGGCACTTTTTATTTTTTTGGATACTCTTGGTTACCCATCTGTCTCTTTGGACTCTGAATCCCTTTTAGCAAAGTGTGTCTTGATCATCTTTATATTCCCCAGGATCTAGTTTAGAACCCAAGGGCTTCACCGATGGCTCAGTGGTTAGAGAATCCACCTGCAATGTAGGAGACATGGGTTCAGCCCCTGAGTCAGGAAGATCCCCTGGAGGAGTAAATGGCAACCCACTCGAGTATTCGTGCCTGGAAAATCCCATGGACAGAGGAGCCTGGGGGTCTACAGTCCATAGGGTCACAAAGAGTTGGACATGACTGAGCAGAGCGAACACAGTTTAGGACCTATCACATGGTTGACATGTAGAAAACCTCTGAATACTCAGATATACCTTGAACTTGAAAGTGTTCCTTTACCTAGAATATTTTTTTCTCCATAAATTTATATTATCACTTTCTCCACATTTCTCCGATTTTTTCAATACTTGCCTCTTGAAGAAGCAAGTATTGTTCACTTTTTCATTGCTTGAGCATCAGGAGGTTACTGGGTGCGTAGTATATACCAGGCATTTTCAAGGCACTGGAGGACCATGGTATACAAAAGAGGTAAGGGTTCCTTGCTCCAACTTGCCAATGACCATATCCTCCCCCTGGCCCACTCCTGCAACCCTTAGCAGACCACATCCTTTTCTGGCAGTAATTTAGCAAGTTTGTAACCAGTGCTCCTGGCATCCATAGTGTCTGGGACTTGGTCAGCAGTCAAACATGAATCATTGTGTGTCCAGCTTTAGGAAAAGGATAAATGTAGGTTTGACTTTGCCTTAAAAAGGCTCACAGCCTCACTGGGGAGCCAAATTATTCGTTTATAAGATCACTGAAAACCCCAGGAAGTCACTGTCAGGGAAGATCTCGGGTTATTTCACAGCCTCTGGGAATTCACTGGATCTGTTATTTCTCTTGATCAAGGGCTGCTGCTGCTGCTGCTAAGTCGCTTCACTTGTGTCCGACTCTGTGCGACCCCATAGACAGCAGCCCACCAGGCTCTGCCGTCCCTCAGATTCTCCAGGCAAGAACAGTGGAGTGGGTTGCCATTCCTTCTCCAGTGCAGGAAAGTGAAAAGTGAAAGTGAAGTCACTCAGTCGTGTCCGACTCTTCGCAGCCCCATGGACTGCAGCCTACCAGGCTCCTCCATCCATGGGATTTTCCAAGCAAGAGTATGGGAGTGGGTTGCCATTTCCTTCTCTGGATCAAGGGCTACTTTTTGATTATTTCCTGGTTTTCCCTATATGTCAGTCTCACCTTCCCACCTGATTATTAACTCCTCAGAGAAAGGGACATCATGTCTGATAGCCACTTTCCCAGGTCCCCATCTCAGCACCTGATATGCAGGTGTGAATGAGTGATCACCAGCATGGACAGACCTTCATCACTGTGTCTTATTGAGACACAACCAGGAGCCTGTTGTGAATGGCTTTTCAGGTTCTTGTCAGTAAAGAAGAGGGAAGGAGGCATTCTTTCCCATCATAGTGCCTCTCTCTTGCTAAACGTCACCCTTAGAATCTTCTGCAAGAAAATACTGAGACTCAAATCCAGAAGAGAATCAATTTGACGAAAGCCACTTGTTACGGCAACCCACTCCAGTATTCTTGCCTGGAGAATCTCATGGACAGAGGAGCCTGGCAGGCCACAGTCCGTGGGGTCACAAAGAGTCAGACAGGCCTGAGCAACTGAGCACATTCACACACCTGTTTTCCTACTTCCATTCGGGTACCTCTTAACTGGTTCTTAGTACTGGTTACTGCTTGGTGGTTTATATGGGTGAGAACTACGGGGCTGGCCAAAAAGTTTGTTTGGGTCGTTCTGCAAGATGGTACAAAAAACTCAAAAGGAATATTGGCCCACCCAATATTTCGGGGGAATCTCAAATTACAAGTAAGCTTGTGATGAGAGAAGTGATGCCCTGTCCTTCCTGCTTCCTTCCCTGCTGGCTCCTGGCTTGCTCCCCACGTTACCTGCTCCTTCTCTGGGATAGTTTTACCAGAATGTTCTCTAGAGTCAATGCTTTAAGGGTGTGGGTTTTTCATCCAGTGGGTTGTGCTGTTTGTTGCCTTCCCATGTGCAGTGTTATAATCCCAGAGGCTAATGTCTCTTGCCTTTGTTTGTTGATGGTGTGGCCATCTGTAACCTTTATCGAACCCTGGGTGCTCTGAAGTTCAATGTGCAATAAAAAGTTCATTTAAAAAGATGTAGAATCATGAAAATAAGGTTACAGAAATGTTAACAAAGGATCATTTCCTGCTTCCTGTTATACTTTTTAAAAAATGTATTTCTCTAAGGAATTTATGTCACCATTAAAACTACGGAAGAGTGAAAGGAAGGACAGGCCTGGGTCAGAGAGAGGGTGAGATGCCTGAGGAGATATCTTGGCGAAGACCCAGCCTGTTGTCTTAATTGAGAACTTAGGGTCTAAGGGGAGAATGGAAGCCAGAAAGATGTAGAGACAGATCTCAAATTCTTATGATTAATGGTCTGAACCCAACATTTTTAGTGGCATGCGTGTATGCTCAGTCATGTCCGACTCTGCAATCCCATGGACTGTAGCCCACCAAGCTCCTCTGTCCATGAGATTTCCCAGGCAAGAATACTAGAGTGGGTTGCCATTTCCTCCTCCTAGGGGATCTTTCTGACCCAGGGATCAAACCCACGTCTCCTGCAGCGGCAGGTGGATTCTCTGCCACTGAGCCACCAGGGAAGCCCATTTCTAGCAGGGATGGCTCCAAATGGATTGCCACGGCCTCCAGTGGCGCAGGGACTGGGGCTGTGTAGGGAGCACTTGGAGTCACTGGGTTTCACCTTCAGACGGTGACTGGTGCTGGCAGGTGCCTCTTGTCCACTCGAGGTAGAAAAGTAGAGACAGACATGGAGAGCCAAGATGGTGAAGAGAGAGAGGTGCGTGGGACGCGTAGCAGAGCATCACTAAAGCTGCCTCAGGGTCCCATTGGTGGCTTGTCCACGGCCACACTGGTTTGCTTTCCAGTGGTGACTGTTTTTGTTGTTTTTTTTGCCATGTGGCACTGTATGTGGGATCTTAGTTCCTCGACCAGAGATCAAACCTGTGTCCCCTGCATTGGAAGCATGGAGTCTTAACCACTGGACCACCAGGGATGTCCCTTCTGAACCTGTGAACTCTGTGAACCTATGAATTCAGTCCCTTCTGAATCTGTGGTGACCTTCTGAAGTGAGCAGATGGTCAGATTTTGAGCCTCAGGGGGTGTCCTGGGAACCCCAAACACTAAAAGCATATCAGTGCCTGGCATGGCCTTCAGGTAAGGAAGGCGCCCCTGTCCGGCCAGTGCTCTTCCCTGGCGCGGCCACCAGGGAGCATTTAACAAGGAGGACAGTCCCTTGGGGCTCAGGGTTCTGACTTGATAACGGCCAAGGGTATGTGTACATTTCAGAGGTTGCCCTGTTCTCCCGCATTTTGATCTGAGTAGTGGATCTAGGCTTCTCCCCCGACACCACGCAGTCTCCTAGACGGCCCTGGTTCTTTTATTTAAGGAAGGGCAGCCACAGATGATCATTCCTCGTAAATACGCTGTCACTTCTCTAGTGACAGATGGGACCCCATCAGCACCTTTGTTTCTTGGCATATACACACACACAGATGCTGGGATAACATACCCTGGGAGCCAAAGCAAAATAAACAGCTCCCTTGGCTGGGGGCAGGGAAGGTTCCTGTTTCTCATGGACCCTCCTTGCTTGGGCAGTGGACATCCACGTGTGATGCACACCCAGCCCCTGCAGCCTTGCTGGCCTTATTTTGGGCGCCAAATATCCCTAGAGACCCACTTGCTTATATAACCATTAATGACCATTTAATTACCACTCATATTTAATAGGAAACAATTATGTGACCTGGTGGCTCAGATGGTAAAGAATCTGCCTGCAATGCAAGGGATCCAGGTTCGATCCCTGGGTCAGAAAGATCCCTTGGAAGAGGGAATGGCTATTCATGCTGGTATTTTTGCCTGGGGAATCCCATGGACAGAGGAGCCTGGTGTGCTACAGTCCCTGGGGTTGCAAACAGTCAGACATGACTGAGCAACTAACACTCACACTTGACTGTCACTTTTCAGCCAGAGGGTCGCTGTGCCTATACCTGGCAGCCATTAGTCTTGGTGCCAGTGATGACAGTGCCATATCCCACCAGCTGAACACAGACACACATCTACTAAAGCACACAGCAAGGTCAGTGACACTGCTGCTGACGGTCCAGGCAGGGCCCCGCTCACCCTCTCTCTCATGGCCCGGTTGTGGTTGAGTCTCATGAGTTCTGCAAACCTCTGTTCATAGAGATGGAGCAGCAACACCAGATACAAGCCTGAACTCATCAGCTCATTTTGTACCTACAGGTGAACAAGAAAGCCTTTAAGTTCATCTATAAAATATTCATGGTCTCAATCACAGGGTGGAGGATACTAGGCCAAGAGGGGACAAGAAATAGGAACGGGAGCCCAAGCCCCAAGGCAAGGCCTGCTCTGGAGGGGGACCGGAGTACAGAACAGAAAGGGACCCGGGGTGGAGGCAGGATAGCCATCCTGGAATCCTTGACTGCCTCATGGAGGATGCCTGAAGAAGCTCCTGGCCTGGTGGTCCTGGGCTGTGGACACTCACTGAGTAGTTACCTGCCATGGCCTTGAGCTGAGTGTCAGGAGAACACAAGGCCAAAGGTCTCAGCTCCCTGCTGGGACCCCATTCTGTGATGTGGGAGAGAGTGTGCCTCATTCAAAGACGGCTCCCGTATCAGTGGGATGTGTCAAGGGCCACAAAGGAGTCGTGAATGGGAAGAAAGAGGCTGGTGGCATATGACCTGGGTGACACTGTCTCTGATGGTCCTAAAAGGATGGGAGGGATTTTGGTAGGTGGCTCTGAGGGCCATTCAGGGCCTTTTAGACAAAGGCCAGCACACACATGAGGGGGCAGAGTGTTTGTTGGGCAAAATTCTCTACTCACGAGTATAGCTGGAGTATATGGGGAATGTGTTGGTTTTGAATTTTTTAAAAGCCTTGTCATGGGCTGGGGAGATGGTATGGTGGGACCATATTAGGCAGAATGGAGGCAACTGGATGTCATGTTATAGGTACACGTGCAGCTGCTGGCCACTGAGAAGAGGAGTCAACAGGATGAGACCGTGACTCAGGAAGGCAGACGGGTCTGTTGGAGAATCTGGGACACAGGTGCCATGGCGGGAATGTTTTTTGTTCCTAGACCCCTCATTTGCTCAAGGGAAGGGCCTCAGGCCTTAGTTCTCTAAGTTTCTCCCTTCACAGTTGGGCTTAGTGATGGTCATATGTAGGGGCTCCCCGACTCCCCAACCTCCCCAGCTGCCCTATTGTCATCTAAACCCCAGAGAGCATGTGCCCGGTGGGGCCTCAGATGGCACGTGAACAAAGGCTTCTGCACATGCTCTTTCTCACGTGGTCTGTTGGCTTGTTTTTGTGCGTCTGTTTCTTTTGACAATCTTTATTTAGCTGTGCAGGGTCTCAGTTGCAGCACTCGGAATCTTTGATCTTTAGTTAGGGCACGTGGGATCTTCAGCTGCAGCGTGCAGGAGGTGGGCTCTAGTTCCCTAGCAGGGATCGGGGCTGGACCCTCTGCACTGGGAGCATGGGGACTCAGCCTCTGCACCACCAGGGAAGTCCCTTCGTGTCTCTGCTGTGAAATCTCCTCTGCCACTTTCCACCTTTCCAAGGCTGTGTCCATGACTTCCTTTACAGCCGTTTCAAGGTCGCCTCCTTGTAGAAGTCTTCCTGATGAAACTCATTTGTTCCAGGCATTCCTCCCTGAGTCCTAAGCCTTCGTCTTTGCTGTGTATGCTGCGTCGTTCACTGGCTAATGTCTTTGCTTTTTCTCGGTGGGTGGGTGCTGGTGTATTTTTCTCACTGGTGCTGAACACACTGGGAGGTTCCTCTAGGGAAGATCTGACCATCCGAGTGACCGTGGCGCCACTGTCCTCGGCTCCTTTGGCGGTCTGTCTTGCAGAGCCTCGCCCCATGGACCTGCCTCGACCTTCAATAAATTATCAGATTTGTGATGACTCCTCCCCGTCTGCCGCTTTATTCCCCCATCTGTCCTCGGGTCAGATCTCCAGGGTGGGAGGATCAGGGATGGGCCAGACGATGCTCTGGAAACCCCAGGGGACTAGAAGCCCCAGCAGAGGGCACGGCCCTTGACATCACCCTTGGGAAAGGTCGAAACCGTGACTGCTTTCCCAGGAGAACTGAAGCTCGGCCTTGACACAGTAGCATCTCAGTGCCTCCTCCTTCCTTTCCCCCAGGGGCCCGAGGGGCTTCGCAGGCCTGGTGTCCTCTTCCCATCCCCTGGAGGGCAGCGCAGGAAGCCAGCACAGAGCACACCCCTTCCAGGATGGATCGGCTGCCAGAAAAGGTGCTCAAGCTAAGCAAAGATCCTTGTGCTCTTCCCTTCTGCGTCAGGGCCAGCTCTGAATCTTGGTGACCACTGGCCTCAAGGTCACTGCTTGAGCCCCCTCCTGCCCTACAGACCTGCCTTCAAAGACTCCAGCCAACAGTCCTTAGCGGTTAGCCTATTTTTAGACTTTCTCTTCTGACCTTGGCCCAGAACAGGCAGAGAGATGGCTCGTTTCTCTTTTTTCTGTGTTAAAGGCCTCCTGCCACTGTCCCCAGGAGTCAGTGCTTCCTTTGCCATCTGTCTCAGGAGCCACCACCTCTGGGAAGCCTTCCCGGACTACCTACCACACAGACCAAGCCTTGTTCCTTGTTGACTTTTCCAAGTGGGGGGCCTCCCATGAGCTGTCGATGGCTCTCTCCTGAGTGAGTGCTTCACCAGGAAGCCTTTCTGCTCCCAGACACTCCGATGCATAATGGCAAATCAATCAGCTAGAAAATGGCTTGGAACTATCAGGTTTGTCAAAGCGTGCAGGGAAATCATTTACTTTTTATGACTCCATAAGACCCGGAGGCATGCAGATGGGAAAATATCCACTAATGTTTTCTGCAGATCATTTGAAAAGTCACTTCCAGCAGATTGTGTCTCTTCTCTGGTCTGTGGGAGGGAACCTGTCACTCGGTGCCATAAATCTCGCTGGCCCAGCTCCTTTATGTGTGCCCTTTGCAGAGCCTGTGATGCTGGACAAAAGGGGCCGGGTGGGCCAATCGGCGCAGACATTTCATAGTCAGCTTGGAGTCATCCTTTTTACCCTAAGCCACAAGTGGGAGGCGTTTGTTATCAGAGAGTTCCATCCGTTGTGTTTGGTTGGTAAGGGCAGGATGAGCTAATTTTTGGAGCATTATTTATTGGAGTTGCTCCTGACCTGACCCTCCTTGGCCCATGTGCATCACACTTTGCTGCCCACGTGCAACAGCAGAGATGGGGGTGGGAAGGCACGTGAAGCAGTGGGCAGGAGCTCAGGGGGGGCACTCCGCCCACCTACCAGATGTTTTTCTTCCTTTTCTCCTGCCCTTTTATTTTTCAAATTCATTTCAGCAGAGAGAGTTGTTATGGATGGAAATTCTCAATATAATCTGCTCGAAGAAAGAGAGCCTGGCTAAGAGTTCTAGCAAGTCTTCAAATATGCTCCAAGGATGCTCCCAGGTGTGAGGGGGATTAGGTGGCTACGTGTGTCCAGGGACATCTGTCCACGGCCGAGAGGGAGCAGGGTCAGGCCTGTGCTTCCAAGCAATGACAGTCACAGGCCCCCTGAGCCCCTCCTGTGTGGCAGGGGCCAGGATGGCAGGGGCACTTCTTCATCACACAGGGAGCCTGGGACCTCAGAATGGGCATCCTGGGACCACCATGCCCTGTGACGTTGGGCAAAGACTTTTAACTGTGCATGGAGAAGGGGACTCCATTTATCAGTGAGGAGAATTGTAGCCTCTGCTCTGCCTCGTTTCCTCAATGTGTGATGACAAAATGAGCTAATACAAGTGGACGTGGTATTTTGCAAAACAGAAAACATCCTGCAAGAGACAAGCACTAAAGCTGGGATTCGGGGCAAGGACCACATGTGCCTTGCCTGCCCCTTTGCTCCTAGTGCCCGGCCCATGCCTGGAATATGATTGCTCAATAAATACCTGCATGGATCAAAGAATAAGGGGGAAAGTGTATAACTTTGGGTTAGTGATGACTTTTGACTCTGGTGGTCCCAACTTTAACACATGTCAGAATTACTGAAAGGGCCTTTTAAATGCAGTTCCTGGATACCCCCCTTTTCCCAAATGCTGATTCAGTAGGTCTGGACGGGGCCCAAGAACGTGCATTTCTAACAAATTCCCAGATGATGCTGTGGGCCGTGGTTTGGCAACCACCCATCTTTGAGAGCCCCTGCTCTCAGCTAAGGATCAACAGTTGGTAGCCAGTAAGCAGAATCTGGCCTGTGGAGGTGCTCTGGTTGAAAGGAAGGAGGGTAGGAAAGAAGGAAGGATGTGACCACCTTCCGCTGGAGGGAGTATTCACTGCCTTGCCATAGTAGCCACCGCTCCCAGTGGATGCCACTTGGGAGATTCTGAGCAGCTGTTAACCTGCCTGGTCTCTATGGCATTTGAGTGTACAATCTCTGACCTCGGCTTGTCTTAAACTTCTTTTCTCATGGTCCATTTTGGAACCTGGACTGTTCTTTGGAGCTCTACCTGTTGCCATCCAGGAGCTCTTCCTTCTGCTCAGAAACCCAATCAACCAACCCATCAATCAATCGTGAGTCCCACCTCCAGATTCAAGAGCGTGCACACGCACACATACACACACGACGATGTGGAGTTGCTTCACAGGCAACACTGCAGGGAGGTGGGCAGTGGGTGTGGAATGCCTCCTGGGCTTAATTGCCAGGCATCTTTGAGTAAGGGCGGGAGCAAGTTGATGCCAACCCTGGCAGGCCAATCAATGGACTGCCTGATGCCCACAGCCCAAGGTGCTTAGTTCAGGTCCTGGTCTCCCCTCTACCCCCTCCAGCTGCTTTAGGTTCATGAGGCCACTCCCCAGACAGCCTATAGGAGTTCCTAATCTAGCCACCTGGAGCCTGGTAACAAGCCCTGATCCTATGGGGACCACCCAATGTCCAAAAAAAGGAGGGAAAATCGGATTTCAGTGCCCTGTTAGAGGTCATGGTTAGCATTCCTGCTGGCCCTACTCAGATGCATTGAACCAAACCAGGGAAACACACACTAATCCAAGCCCCTCAGAGAATACTGACAGTGCTGGCTGGGCACCTACTGGGCAAGTCCATCTGTGGTCAGATGCTACGTGAGGTATCTTAGAGGGCTTTGTCCTCAAAAGCCTGTGTGTGGAGGGCTCACTCTTTTTCCTCTCTGGTCTTCTCTTGGCTGTGCTGGGTCTTAGTGGGGGCACACGGGATCTCTGATCTTCACTGAAGCATGTGAGATCTAGTTCTCTGACCAGGGACTGAAGCTGGGATTCCCTGCATTGAGAGCACCAAGTCTTAGCTACGACCACCAGGGAAGTCCCTCCTCACTATCTTTATGCTAAACGACAGTTACTCCCATCTTCATCCAGGGAGAGCTTCTGAACTTATGGAAGTTACACTTCCCTAGTGCCTCCAGTTTAACTCAGACTGTTAGCAAACAGACGCTATTAAATTCACCACCAGCCATCGGAACAGTCGGAACTGCCGTAAAAGTGTGAGCCCTCAGCTGCTTTCCATCCGCAGATAAATATTGCACGTTGGTTCTTGGGACCTTTGTTCTCCCACCAGGGTGGGTCTGTCAATCTAGTTTCTCCCTGTGATTATAATGAAGGGCATTTTCAAAAGGCTTTGATGGCCTGTCAAGCTCTCCTCGAAACTAATTTCAACTCTTTTCTGCTTCCATGTCGTGTAATTAGTGTGCTGGGTATTTTCCATCTTCCCCTCCAGCTCCATTTTTCACCTGCTCTGCGGCCGAAAGGCTGATCGCTATGGATTGCGTTTACTTGGCCCCCTTGTCCTCTGGCTCCCCATTGTGTTCAGCCAATGGGAGGCCCTGGGAGGAGCCCAGAGGGCAGGAGGAGAGAAGCTGGGGTAGTTATCCCACGGTTCCCTCTCTGCGGGGCAGTGGGGTGCCCATGGCTAGCTTTCCCCTACTCACAGCCTGGTGGTGACTCCCTCCTGGAGCCATAAGCCAGGATTTTAAAAGGTGACTGTAGGACTGCCCAAACTCAGGGGACCCATTTTGACTCTGTCGTGCTTTTTGCACAAAAAAGGTCTGGATATAGACTAGGGCTTCCCTGGTGGCTCAGCGGTCAAGAATCTACCTGCAGTCCAGGAGACACAGGAGACGCAGGTTATCAGGTTCAATTCCTGGGTCAGGAAGATCTGGAGGAGGGCATGGCAACCTGCTCCAGTGTTCCTGCCTGGAGAATCCTATGGACAGAGGAGCCTGGTGGGCTATGGTCCATAGTGTCTGAGAGAATCAGACCGAACTGAAGTGACTTGGCACGTACATGTTGACAGGCCAGTGATCCGAAAGCCAAAGTGACTCCTCTGAAGAGTGACATTTCAGCTGCTAACGGTGATTTTATGGTTTTTACATTATGTCCTTTACAGTTGTGGTTATTAATCATTTTTTTTCCTAATTGCGTGATGAGGGAGGTCAGTCTTGAATTATAATGGTAACGATGGGCTATTTTCATTTGAGATAAATATCTGTTGACTGCTTATTGGTTGCCAGGCATCGTCCAGATCAGCACTACCCAGTAGAAATACAATGTGAGCCACCAATGCAAACATCACACGTAGCCTGAGAACTTCTAGGAGCCACAATAAGGAAGTATAGAAAGAAACTGGTGAAATTATTAATAATTCTAATAATGTATTTTATTTGATCTGATATGTTTTAAATATCATTTATGCTGTAATATGGGCTTCCCTGGTGGCTCAGCCAGTAAAGAATCTGCCTGCAATGCGGGAGATTTGCGTTTGATCCCTGGGTCGGGAAGATCCCCTGGGGAAGAGAAGGGCAACCCATTCTAGCATTCTGGCCAGGAGAATCCTATGGACAGAGGAATCTGGCAGGCTACAGTCTATGGTGTTGCAAAGAGTCAGACACAAATGAGCAACCATTTATTTTAAACTATAATATAAAGTTATTTATGTGATTTTTTTTTTTAAGTGAAAGTGAAGCTGCTCAGTCATGTCCAACTCTTTGTGATCCCATGGACTGTAGTCTACCAGGCTTCTCCATCTATGGGATTTTCACTCTTAGTTTTGGACTGAGCCTTTGAAATTTGGTGTGTAACACCACACACCTGGACTGGAAGTAACCACTTGTTTGTGAGCTAGCCATGTCTTGTGGCTTCCATGTTGGGCAGCATAGCTCTAAACAGAAGTGTTTGCCAGAAACATGGGCAATGAACTATTATTCCGGGCATAAATCACCTTCCCACCTAAAGTTACCTCTTTCACAGTACAAGAATTGCAATCCAATGGCCCAGGAGAGTTAATTCATGGGATTTTTTTTTTTTTTTAAACACACAATAGGGAAATTCCCTGGTTGTCCAGTGCTTAGAACTAATTGCTTTCACTCCCGAGGACACAGGTTCAATCCCTGGTTGGGTGCAGCCAAAAAAAAAAAAAAGCCCAGAGTAAACAAGTAAACGGTAAATGGTGTTTACATGTTTGTAAACCCTGAGCAAAGCTGTTCCTCATTACCCCTCCTCCAAGATTACTTGATATATAAACTGGGGACTATTTCTCCAAGACCCTGATTTTCTTTCTCTTGTGGGTATTCAACTTCAATGGTTTCAGCAAATTTGGGTGTGGAGCTTGCCAGACTTTTCCTATTTCTGCGTGTCTAGTCAGCTACTGCAGCTTCCTACTTTGTCCCTGACAGTAGTGGGACCTCAGCAGTGGGACCAAGTCTTCTAATGCTCCAGTGGTCCAATTTGGGAACAGACTTTCTCAGAGAAGCGAGCTGAATTGGGAGCCTTGCACAAGACCTCTGCACCCCACCTCCACTATTATTCCTGGTATCAGAGAGAGAGTTCCTTCCTGCCGTATACCTCTACCATGTAGACCCAGCACGGGTAGGAGGTTCTCTTACCCGGGACTGCTGGTGCTTCTGGTAGAACTCAGTCACATTGAAATCACCCAGGTCGACCAGTAGGCTTTGCTTACACATCTCACAGGTCTTTACAGCACCAAGATCCGCTCCTTAAAATGAAAGAGTTTTGTTACATGTAACCCTTTTGGTGTTGACATTTTGAGAGCGAATTTGTATGTGTTAGGAATTCTGAGTTTTGGTGGCCTTTTTATAGTGGGTCATCTTCTGTAGAAAATGACATTGAACCTGAGAGCTGAAATTTCCTTTGTCATTGTTTTCATTATTATGCAAGCTTCCCATGAGTGAAATTCCCGTGACTTTTAAATAACAGGTCTTGCTCTCTGTTTAAATATAAACACAGAGGTTCATAAAATTGGAATTACTACATGGAGGCTGAGAGTCTGTAACACAAGTGTTCGCCAGAAGAGTGAACATTGGGTCTATGTTATTGATGTTTTTCCTGGTAGATATAACACAAGTCCAAGCAAATAAATCAGTAAGGACCAAACTGATGGCAGAAACTATCCTCAATCTATGGCTTAAAAATCTGCCTTTACTTCTGCCCATGTAACTCCCCAACTGAGAAAAGTGAGGGACCCCAGGCCCATGTGTGGGCTGTGGTATAGCAATATCTGGGTCAAACACTTGAGCCTGAGCTCAGCCTCATTTGGGAAAAGAAACAGGAGAAGGCTTCCTTTGTTCCTGGTTTGTTGTTGTTGATTTTTTGTTTTGTTTTTTAATATATTTATTTATCTGACTGTGCCAGGTCTTAGTTGTGGCACATGGGATCTACTTCCCTGACCAGGGATTGAACCTGGGCCCCCTTGCATTGGGAGTACAGAGTCTTAGCCACTGGACCACCAGGGAAGTCCTCCTGTTTAGTTTTCTTTTTTAATGTGAATTCTAGATCAGCACATTTCCCCCCCTTTATCCTATTCCTCAGTGCAAAGTGGAAGGTGCAGATCTGCGGTGGTTATGTCTAAGCAAATGGGATGCCATCTGTCCTTTCCCCTGGTGTAGGTGCTGCATTTTGGTTAATGATGTACCGGTGTTTGTTTTATGCTTTAGAAAACAGAGGACTGGGAATTCCCTGGTGCTCCAGTGGTTAGGACTGTATGCTTCCAATGCAGAGGGCCCAGGTTTGATCCCTGGTTGGGAAACTAAGGTCCCACAAGCCACCAGGCACGGCCAGAAAAACAAAAAAAGAATACAGAAGACTAATCAGTTACTTGAATTTATTTGGTAAAGATAGGGTTTGTACAGTTTTACAACCCAGTTCTACTTTTCCCCAGTGGGGATACAAAGAGGTAGTAAATAATAGAGACTTTCAAAAGACAAGGATGAACACTGATCCCTCATCTGCATTTTGATGACTTGATTTTATTTTTTTAGCAACATTCTGTAATACTTAAGGCTATGGATCATTCCATGTGTCCTCCAGTCTAATCCTGCCTAGCACACCCAGGCCAGAATTGGCATTTACAAGCATTTAGCAGCACTTTCATCACACATCTCATGAGTAATTTTTTTCTGTTCTAGATGTTTAATTGGCCCAAATTTCTAGCAAGATAAAGCATCACACGGCAGGGTCATTAGCTGCTGAGATCCACTTGTTCTTTGCTCTCTGAAGGGCTAGGTTCCCTGCTCACTGTGCAAATATGCATATAAGCAACTCGGGCTGCAGTCGCTACTATTCTCCTGCAGATATGGAGAAAGGGCCTTGGGGAGAGAAGAGTTAACCGGTTCATCCCGAGTGTTCATTCCCTGATTAAATGGTGTGCTGTGCTTGGTGAGGGGGCCTGGCCACAACCCATGGGGACAGGGTCAAGTTCTAGGTCTCCTGCGTCGTCTAGCACAATGACAACCAAGGAGGACAGCATGGAGGAGAGAAACAGCCTCTGGCTCTAGGGTAAATAGTTTGCAGAGATGGGGACTGAAAGACATAGCAGGTCTTTTCAAAGTAAACTCTTCTTTGCATTGGCGTCCCCCTTTATTTTTTTTTGTTCAAGTTGCTCTTGTTCATAAATATTTTAAACAAACCTCTTGTTCTCTGCCAAGAAAACTACAGCAGACCTAGTGACGTGGCTATATTTAGGTTATAACCTCCCCAGGGCGTTGAGAACAGGGACTTCACACCCAGTTACAAGCTCTGTTAAAGACAGAGCTGCCAAAACGAGCACAATGGGAATCTCTTTATCTAATGTGGGGCTAGAAAAATTAGACTGGTATGCTTTTCCTTCCCCTGTTCCAGAAAGGCAGCTCAGCTCAGTTTCTGGGTGTCAAACCTCTCCACACCTCCCACCCTCTCTCACAAGTGAAAGGAAGCAGGTCTTGCTGGGGGTCCTGACTGCTGGGTGCTTGCTAAGGTCAAGCCATGGGCCTGTTTGTAGTTCCCTCCTTCCTAAGAGGTAATCTTAGCATCTCTGCTCAGGCCTCAAGCAGGAGTCGAATTTAATAGCACATTCCAGGATTCATCCCTAAGCCTTGGAAAAAAAAAAAAAAAAAAAAAACTAATTCATTTCTCTCCCATAATTTGAAAGCAGCGTTAGTCCTGATCTGATCCTGTCTGTCATGGGCCTGCCAGCAGGAGCCCTGGGCCAGTGCCCCGCTTTTCCCTGTCGTCGGGGCTCGTGGGTCCCACACGGCGGTGCCTCGTGTTAATTACATATCGCGGCACGTATGTCCTTCCGCCTTCCCCACCTACCTGATGTTACTTTCACTTTCAGCCATTTTTTCAGGCACTCCTGATGAACAAACCGCAGGCTTCCCACACAGCCGCACGGCTCCAGGAGAGGGCTGGTGGGGGAACCCCCGGCTATCTGACAGATGCGACACGAGTCTCCCTCCTCTTCGGAATCCTCCTCCAGGAGACTAAAAGGAAAACAAGCGCTCGTCACCCGGAGTCTGCACGTCAGCAGTTTCCACAAATACCAGTTCCCACAAATGCTAGTTCCCAGAGCGTCCCTGGGGCCGGGGGCGAGGGGGTGGGGGAGGCGGAGGGAGCCTGGAGGGAGGAAGGTGGAGGGAGCACGGTCTCCACAGCTGCGCCTTCCTGGGGCTCACCCGCTGCTCCCTGCCACCCTGCCGCATGGTTACTGATAATAAGTGCATGGATTCTCGCCAGGCTTCTTTGCAGTTACCGATGGGGGAGAGCTCACCAGGAGAACCCAGCGCTCCTATCACACAGCTAGAGATTGGGAAAGGACTCCAGAGGGAAACTGAGCCAGAGGCTAGGAGCCCCTCTCCACACCTCGGCCACTGTGGGGTTTAGCTGGTGCGGTGTGTTAGTGAGTGTCGGCGGGAGGTGAGCGTGGGGGGATTTGTGGTCAGCAGGCCTGGGTTTGAGGCTTCCTTGAGTTTGATGACATGCTGCTTAAGCTTCCCAGGTCTCTGTTTCCTCAAGTGTAGAGCCATGAGGATAATCTGACAACTGCTACCTGCTTACAAGGGCGGTAGGGCAGCCTGGGTGCAGGTGATGGTGATAAGGTGCTTCTGGAGCCTGTCGAGCAGTGGCAGGTGCAGACCACTCAGTAGATGCTGGTTGGGATGAATGATGAACCAGGGAACTTGGACCTGAGCTCACCAGTACCCTTGCCAGTGAATTATGCCGACATTCCAGAATATAAGCTGCTGGTATGTGATGAAGATGGAATTAATGAAAGTGTAAGCAAACATATTTGTATCTCATAAACAGTAAATCAGGAATGGCTAGTAGATATTTCTGTAGGGAGGCTTTTGAGAAGCCCAAGGCTATTTTTTTGTGCTTTAGAATCTTCATGGGCCTGTCCCGTCAAGGAAAGGAAAATTGGCTGGAGACTAAAATCAACAGAGAGGAAGAAATAGCCATTGCTCTGGATATAGGAGAGTACACTCAGTTTCTTAAGAGAATTTTCTCCCCAAGAAAGGGAAGTTCAATGAAAAGGAACAGAATTACACTTTCTCATGGTATTCACCAACAAAAGAAGAAAGATGCCATGTTTATCAAAAAAAGACTCCCCCAGATAATCTATAGATTCAATGCAATTCCAATGAAAATCCCAACAAGCTGATGCTTAAATGTTTGTATAGTGAAAGATTCTTATGGAACAAAATGGAGAGGGAGCCTTTGCTCTGATAAATTGATAAAGCTGCAGTCATTGAGATGATGTTCTTCAGGGAAAAACAAAAAAGGCAATAGGACAGAACAGGGAGCCCTGAGACAAACTTACACACTTATGTCATATGACAGATGGGGCTCTGCAGGGGGAAGATCCTGGGTATTCAAAATGCATACCTCACACCACACATTAAGTGTCACACTTAAGTCCAAAATTCATTGCACGTTAAGTCCTAAGTATGCAAAGCAAAACTGTAGAGATTTTGGAAAAGAGGAGGAAGAATGTTGCAATGACCGCAGGTTACAAAGCATTTCTTAATTAAGATAGCAAGATACAAATCACAGTCCAAACAGAAGATGGATACAATTGACTGCATTAAAACTAAGAATTCATTTTCCTTAAGAAAACATCAAGAAAGAGGAGATACCAACTCTCAATACAAATTGAGAAAAGATATGTTGAAAATATAACTGTCAAAGGATCAGATTAGTTGCCAGAATATATAACGGGTTCTTTATATATATATGAAGGATTCTTAACATAAAAGAAAAATATTCTAAAAGAAAAATGGGCAGAAGACATAGGTAAGCAGTTTATGAAAGAAGCAAATGGCTGTTTAACATTTAAAAGAGTCAAGAGGGACTTCCCTGGTGGTCCAGGAGTTGACTCATCTTGCAGGGGGCACAGGTTCAATCCCTGGTGGGGAAGATCCCCTCTTGGAGGAAGAAATGGCAAGCCACTCCAGTATGATTGTCTGGAGAATCCCATGGACAGAGGAGCCTGGCAGGCTTCAGTCCATGGAGTTGCAAAGAGTCAGACACAACTGAAGCAACTCAGCACGCACTGTGCCAAGTGTAACTATCACTGAGACAGTACACATCGTACACATCATTGTACACATCGTTGAGACAGTACGTTAACTTGCACAGTGGAAGCTGTGCTACTCACCAGCCCAGCAAGCCCACTCTTACATAGATATCCCGGAAGACCCTTCACATGTATGCCAGGCGACATTTACAAGACTGATCGTGCAGCCCCGTGTACAGAGAACAGTAGAGGACGCAAACGTCCATTGACTTGTGGTATATTTCTAGGACGAAGAAGTCTGCAGTGGTGAAAGCAAATGCATTAAAGCCCGAAAATATCAACCAGGATGCATCTGCCTAATGATATAAGTGGGAAAAGCAAGTCACAGGAGAACGGCTGTTCCATTTCTCTGGAGTTCAAAAATAATAGTAACATTTCTACAGAATTCAAAAATATACACAGTGTGTTGTTTAGGAGTGCATATACTCATATGGTGAAGCCATAAGGCAAAAAACTTCCAATAGCAACAACATAAAAAGCAAAGGAATTATAAATTCAATGCAAGAATGGTTTCTAGGGGCAAACAGTCAGATTTGACTGAACACCTAACACACACACACACACACACACACACACAGATATACGGGGTGTTAGGAGGGAGGAGATGAAGGGAGGACATGAGGAGGTAGGGTGGGTGAGGGGCTCACAAGCTCCAGTGAGTTTCTGTCTGCTGGAAGGTAGTCATACAGATGCCTAGGTTTTGTTCTAATTCTCTAGATGTGTGCGAATGTTATACACTTATTTGTATGTTTCTAACTAGTCAAGGGAAAAGTTTAAAGGGTGTAAGTGGCATTGAGAAACGGGCTTGAAATCTTAAAATAAGGCATATTATAAAATATGACTATGTTTACCAAAAACTGCATTTATATGAAAAGACCAAAGACTGGAAACAAAGTTTTTCACAATGCTTTTCTCTGGATTATAGGGTTATTGGTGATTTTTCTTTTAAGTTTGTATTTTTAATATTTTCCAAAATGAATGTTTTTCAAATAATTAGAATGGCATAAGGTTTATTATATACAGAAAAAGAGAGTATCTGATAAACACAGTACACGAATAATAGCTGTTTAATGCATTACTACAGCTGGATGTAGATGCATTTTTAACAGAAGTCATTTTTCACCCAAAGGCATTGCTTTGGGATGATGGAAATCCAGACCCCTGACAAGTGGGTTTAAAAATGTGTTTTGGGGTAGGTGAGGATGGATTGGTGCTGAGACCTTTTGGCCCTTTACCCGGGGTCATTCTTTTGGTAGTTTGATATGAAAAAAAAAAGTGCCACTAACAAGGAAGTTAACTTCATCCCTGCAGTTGGAGAGTAGCTATAGGAGTGTGTGTGCATTCTGTCTTAAGTCTTGTCTTTTCCTCCTTTTTGCATTCAAATTCACTGCCATGGAATTTTCTCACTTGCAAATGAATACTAATAAGTTAATGGCCCAGTGAGCCATACTAACACACAAGAAAGAGGGCTTGCCTTCAAAGAACCACTTTCCAGATCAGTAAGCCAACATCAGGGCATGGTAACCCCTAGGAGGAGTGAAATGGTCAAATCCTGACATGATGCTTAATGATGGCTTTAAAAAGTATCATATTTCATAGTTGGGAAATATCCCCAAATCATCTCACAAGAAAGGAGAGATCAAAGAAAAGAGCAATTCAAAAAAAGATCTGATTTCTCTCTTTCTCATGTGTGAGAAACAGCACAGAAAATGGAACCAGTGGTCACCCCAGCGTGGCCCTTCAGAGAACGGAGGTAACTATGGTAACTGTTTGAGACTGGCCTTGTAGTTTGGAAGATTCAAATTCTAGAACTGTTGGTTGGATTTGCCCAGAGTCCCATGGGGGAGAGCTGGTGAACTTCAAGGGCTGAGTGGCTCCTTCTCTGGGGAGACAGCAACCTTTTCGTAAAACTCTCTAATTGCTGGGAGTGAGGGGGTGGGTAAGGGCAAGCCATCTGTAACAGTCAGAAACCCTTGGGAGTTCCCTGGCTGTCCAGTGGTTAGGACTTGAGCTTTCACTGCAGGCAGCATGGGTTCAGTCCCTGGTCAGGAAAGTAAGTTACTGCAAGATACGCGATGCAGCCAAAAGACGTTCTATCTGGCAAACTTGCCTTTCGTACAGTTATAGCATGCAAGGGAAAAAAAAAACACTTTGGGAATACTGAAGACATTGGGCTGGAACACGGGATGTTTCTTTGAAAATATATATATTTTAAAAGCCACAAAATAGACAATTTTCTTGAAAGAAGCAATCGTTGAAATGTCAAGGAAGGGCTTACCTGTGACTTAAAATCCCATGAACCTTTTTAGGAAAGCACTGCTTTTTGCCATTCGAGAAATGGAATTTTAAAAACATAGATGCATATTCATATATTTATGAAAACCCCTCACCTTTCTTGTATTTTCTTGAGTTTCTCAGGATCCGTCTTCATTTTAGGGGCTCCCTTGGCGTTGGTAAAGCCAGAGAACTCCATTCTACTCTCATTCTCATTTTGGTTTGGGAACTCAGAGACTGCAAAGAACGTAAAAGGTCTATTTTCTTGCAGAGACTGCGCCATGTGCAAGGGGGCTTGTACATTCATTCCTGATGGGGAGGAGCTGGAAGGCTCCATCAAGGACAAGCTGCCCTGAGGATTCGGCAAGAGATCGTCTGTATATAATGGAGCCTCCTGAGACGGGTTTGTTGAAATAACATCTTCTGCTCCCCTGACATCAAGTTCATGTGTACTATCTACTGGAAGGTAACTGCAATTTTCAGCACCAGCAAGTAGATTCCTGTTCCTAATGGGGGACAGTGGTTGACGATTATTAAACCTGGAACTTCCCTCCAAGTCTGAACTGGGAACTAAGGTAGATGATGGGGGCAGGTCTGCCAGAGTATCATCTCTCAGAGTGAAATGTGTGACTGATCCAAGCATGTTATGGGACGAATTCACTGATGATCTTGGAGTCGTTGGTCTACCAGCAAGGGAAGAATCAAGAGGGTTACTAGACTCACTTAAATAGGCGTGCCAGTCTCTTTCACAAGCACGGGTTCCAGGCCTCTCTTCCATAGAGATACCATCACGGGATTCATTTTCAGCATTGATGTCCTCCTCCAGGCTGGGTTCGGATTGGGTGTCCCATGAATGAGAGGCCTTTTTCTCACTTTCACAGTCACTGCTGTCTTTCCCTTTAATAGGTCCCCCATCAGACAGCCCAGGGTCTTGGGACATCCTTTGCCCGGCAGAAGACTGCTCTGTCACCGGCGCCATTGCATTGCTAATTCTTAGGGAGCCATGGCTGGCCTCACTTCTCCTTATAGAATTGGCTCTGCAGTGTGCAGGATTTTCTTCAGAATCTTTATTTTTGGCCTGAGTGGCCAGTGTCCCCAGGAATCTGCTTCTCTTATGACTGGAAGGGGAACGGGGCGGGTGCATGCCAGCCATCAGAAGCTCTTCCTCCATGTGGGTTTCCTCTTCCGTGTCATCATGGTCACCTCCAGGGTTTGAGGATAAAATGGAATAGAAGTCTTCGTCTCTGAACCGAAACATGGTTCTTCTCGGCCCTCCCAGGGCGCTGGCCGCAACTGGTAGCCCCAAGGACTCATCCGACTCTTGGGGACTGTGTGTTCCTTGGAAGGCCTGGGGTAGGGCTGAGTGTGGCGCGCTCTGGGAGCGCGTGCTTGGGTCTCGTTTTCTGGCTCGTTCAGTGGGGGTGTTTTCTATCACCATTACTCCTTGTGAGGATGGGACCAAGTTTCTTCTCTCTCGAGTGGGCCTCTTCAGCTTGGGGTCACTTGCCCATGTTGGATGTTCTTGTCGAACTATCGGATCTGCATTGAGAAAAGACAAACTTAATCATTTTACTGTGAGTGCTCGCGGATGCAGGACCTCTTCATATCGAGTGGGAGAGTCCTGTAAGGCAACCAACAAGCCCTGGAGAGGGAAATGGGCACGGTTAAAGCAGCTGGAGGTACTGAAGGTGTCCAGGAGAGTCAGCCTCAGTAAGTCACTCAGTCACGTCTGACTCTTTGCGATCCCATGGACTGTAGCCCACCAGGCTCCTCTGTCCATGGCCTCAGTTTACCACCTACAAATTCTGTTTTGCATACTTGTGGAGCTCAGGTTGGTCCTGGGGCAGTGGAGTGACCCTGAGGATACAGATCTTTTCTGCAGAAGCTCTTGGAAGACTGTCCAGCCCCCACATCAGTCAGGGCTCATTCAATATGAATATGATTTTCATATTCATACCTGTATTTGTTGAGAAGGAAGACCAGCACTCCAGGAATGCCTATTACAGAAACTGCCAGCACTGTCCCAACCCAATTCATTCAACATACATTCATACTCCTGCTTCACATGCAGCTTCACAGAACCTTAAGAAATGCATGGTCCACTGTGGCAGATTGGAGGAAGGCTCTAGAAACTGGTGTCCTATTATATTGGTGATTGCGGTTACGCTTACTATTCCGTGCAGATAAAAATCATAACTCTCTCATGAAATCACGATCTCCCCTTTGTCACTAGCCCCTAATCAGTTTGTGACCTCTGGCTATGATAGAATTCCTCTCCATTGTCCCCTGAATCTAAAGTATAGGAGATGTAGAAAGAGGAGAGAGGGTGAGTGCCCAAATGGGTGGAATCCTCTGAGGGTGAAATGGTTTGGTCAAAATGTACCTTGTAAAATTAGCGAATAAGCACAACTTATGAGGGCAGCATGCTAACTGTGCTATATACATTAGGAAGTCCCATAGCTTGCCAAGACCCTATTTCCAGTAAGTGATGGAGCGAACATTTGAATTCAGGCCTGCCTGAGGCTGCAGTTTGTCTCCATAACCACTACCCTGCGTTGCTCCTGAAGAAACAATTTCCTTATGAGAATAAGGATCTACTTCACTCATCACGTGTGAACTGCTGAGCGCTTTTACCCTCGGAGTGCGGATCGAACACGTCCCCATTCCACTCACCTGTGATCCCTCCTGCCGTCAGCCCTCCTTCCGCCCCACCCTCCCCTCCCCCACTCCCCTCCCGGCTGTCTTGCAGGGTCTGGTGAGGTGCTACTGTCCTTATCCTTCTAAAGCAATTCACCCTGTAGGGTGGCCAGGACTCCACAGCTTTAGGAAGGCCTGGGTGGTGACAGCTCAGGCAGGCAAAATGCAAATCCTCTGAGTGTGCAGCTTAGCTAAAGGCCAAGCCCATACAGACTCGCTTTAATGGAGTTCCCAGGGAGCATCAGCCCTGGTCCCTCTGTAAGCCTCTTTTTACTATG
Source organism: Capricornis sumatraensis (assembly GCF_032405125.1). NCBI lineage: Eukaryota > Metazoa > Chordata > Mammalia > Artiodactyla > Bovidae > Capricornis > Capricornis sumatraensis. The sequence continues at coordinate 97,131,372 of NC_091076.1, forward strand.
AACCGCATGGGACACTCAGGGACGCAGTGAGAATCTTTACTCATTGGCTCTTCTGGAAATCAGTTAAGCTTTCTTATCAGGCTCCTCCTGGGTTTTATAAACCCCAGTAAGAGACGAAGCAGTGATTCTAGGATGCTCTGGGTATGTGGCTGTGGATACAAAGGAGTGGAGCTGTGTTTCCACCCAGGCTGGGCTGATGGTTTTTTAAAGAACAAATGCTTCGATGCAGTGATCTGAATTCTCTTGATATATATATCTGTTGTCGTGCTCGTGTTCAGTTGAGTCTGACTCTTCATGACCCCTAGACTGTAGCCCACCAGGCTCCTCTGTCCATGGGATTTCCTAGGCAAGAATATTGGAGCAGGTTGCCATTTCCTCCTCCACGGGATCTTCCCAACCCAGGGATCGAACTCACATCTCTTGTGTCTCCTGCATCAGCAGGCAGATTCTTTACCACTATGCCACCATATGTGTGTATGTATGAGTATATATATATATATTACATGTACACACTGCTGTTTTTATTTATTTTTGGCTGCACTGGGTCTTCACTGCTGCATGTGAGCCTTCTCTAGACGTGTCAAGCAGGGGCTGCGCTCTAATTGCGGTGCGTGGGCTTCTCACTGTGGTGGCTTCTCTTGTTGCAGAGCACAGGCTCTAGGGCGCACAGGCTTAGTTGCTCAGTGCCATATGGAGTCTTTCTGGGTCAGGAATCGAACCTGTGTCCCCTGCGTTGGCAAGCGGGTTCTTCCACTGTCCCTCCAGGCAAGTCCATATATATGTCTTTTTGTGTGTATATATATTTTTTCTTTGAAGAAAAAGGTAGTTTGGAGGATTCAGAAGTATAGTCTTCAGTTGGTTACTTTTCATTTTGAATGTGACTGGAGAAGGAAATGGCAACCCACTCCAGTATTCTTGCCTGGAAAATCCCATGGACAAAGGAGCCTGGCGGGCTACAGTCCATGGGGTAGCAAAGAGTCACAGACATGGACTGAAGTGACTGAGCACAAGGGCCTCAGAGATTAGCTAGCAGGTGCTGAGACCTGAATCTTCTGGTTGTGAACACACAGAGCTGCTCCTGTGCCCTGAGTCTGTTTAGTTCAGGCCCCAGGAGACCCCCCCCCCCACCCCCACCCCCAACAGGCTATCAGCTAGCTAGCTAGCTAGATAACAAGAATCAGTTTGAGTGGCTTCTGAAACCCAGAAACTGGAAACAGCAGGAGCCACAGCTTATTTCACGGAAGCCACTGACACAAGCCTCTGGGGCAGGAGGAGTCACAGGGTAAGTGCTGCCCTGCAGCGCGTGCAGATTCCAGAAACGCCAGGGAGTGCGTCTCCACCCTTCCTCACCACCCCAGCTGCCTTCCTCTTTAAAAATTCAGTCCCTGTGTGTGTTTCCCCTAAAGGTGGCAGACTGTGCTATTCTATGTTTACGCTAGTTTAACCCTTTTTCTTGTGTCTATCAAATAGGGAGCAGATTTCATAGCTCCAGGCCTGGGATGACCCCTAGACTGCGTGTGTCCAGGGATGCAGTCTTTGCAGATCAGGCCTTGCAGATGCTGCTGAGTCCTCTCTGAGGCCCTGCGTGGGCTCCAGCTGTGAGCGGAATGCCTGCTGTTTCCAGGAGCCCAACTAGGTGCGACTGAATGTTGTAGGAGCAACGAGATGAAACCAGAAAAAGCACCTCTCTGCCCGAAGGCTGTGGCTTTGTTCTAGACGTCTACATGTGCTTGACCAACAGTTTCATCTGTTTTGACAGCCATAAACTTTTAACTGTTTTCCTCTGGTTAATAAAAGTAGTTGATAGAAACCTTGGGAGACACACAAGAGGATGAAGAAGTAAAAATTACCAAGTATCTGAAACTCAGGAACATCGCTGCTGCTGCTAAGTCGCTCTAGTCGTGTCCAGCTCTGTGCGACCCCATAGATGGGATTCTCCAGGCCAACAACACTGGAGTGGGTTGCCATTTCCTTCTCCAATGCATGAAAGTGAAAAGTGAAAGCGAAGTTGCTCAGTCATGCCGGACTCTTAGCGACCCCATGGACTGCAGCCTACCAGGCTCCTCCATCCATGGGATTTTCCAGGCAAGAGTACTGGAGTGGGGTGCCATTGCCTTCTCTGAGGAACATCGCTGCTGTTCTGGAATTCAGAGGTGGGTTGCAAACTCAAGACCCCGGGCTACTTTTATTTTGCAGTTGTCTGTGAACACTAAGTTACTTGCCTTCAGGTGGAGTGTGTCTGGCTGACTGCAAGCATCCTAGCCCTTGTTAGGTACTTCTCCTGCCCTACCCACCTGTTCCCTGAAGACATTTGAATTTACAACCCAGGGCTTGCTTATCTAGAAATACTATTTTTAAAAACAAAATTGGGTATTTGGGTATATACAATTTTGTGTCCTGCTTTCTTTCCCTAAACATTTTTATTGTGAGCACTATCTCCTGCCATTAATTATTCTTTAAGAATATGATAATGATTCTACTCTAAGGGTACATTATACAAACCCTTCCCCTGTTGTTGGGTATATAGATTGTTTCCAGATTTTTGCTGCCACAAATCACACCATGATAGACATCCTCGCTCATACCTCCTAGATTGCAGGTCTTATTTTCTTAGAATAGATCCATAGGAGTGGAATCGCAAGCTCTAAAGACGAGGACACAGGTTGCCAAATTCCAGTTTGGACCAAGTGACCCACCAGGTAGGATATGACAGCATCTCTCCTAACTGTGGTGGTTACTGGGAACGTATGCTGCGGGCTTGGCATAGCACCTGAGTATCTGTACCTGGGAAATGTTAGTCAGTAGTTTCACTATCAGTATTGAGCATTATTTTTTTATATAATTTTGTTTATCATATTTATTTTTATATTTGGCTATGTGGGCTTTTGTCTAGTTGGGGTGAGCAGGGGCTGCTCTCTAGTGGGCAGCCTGTGGGCTTCGCTTGTTGCAGAGCACGTGCTCTCGGGGGCACAGGCTTCAGCAATTGTGGCACACTGGCTTAGTAGCTCCGCAGCCTGTGGGATCCTCCTGGATCAGGGATCGCACCCATGTCTTCCGCATTGGCAGGTGAATTTTTCACCACTGAACCACCAGAGACGTCGTTGAGCTTTAGTCTTAGCCGATTTGGTAGGCCAGATTTCTCTCTTGTAAATTTACATTTACTACTGAGTGAGCTGGAACTTTTTACCCGCCTCCCCAGACTTTATTAACCACCTGTATTATTTCTTCTGTGAAATGTCTGCAGTGCCTCTTCCCCAGTTTTCCGATTAGGTATTCATGTTTTCCCTATTGATTTGTGAGTGCTTGCAATATATTAGCTCTCTGTCACGTTTGCTTTGGATCTCTTGCTGACACAATTCAAACATCTGGCTCCTACTCCAACTTATGCAAACTGCTTTATTGTATTTCTTCATTTATTTTTTTGAAAACTACTTTGGAATGTGGGGAAAAAAACCAAAAAGGACCAGAGGCAAGATAAGGAGTCAGGGGTATAATAGAAGATCAGGACAAATTCTCAGTGAATCTCAGGATAATGGAAGATATCTTCTGGGCACACGTGGAGGATTAGATGAGCCTCGTGGGTCAAGGAATGTTTGATGCATGGGGAACCCCACCTTCCAAACAGCAGTCTAGAGTTCACTGAGAACTGTGGGGGAGATGGCAGGAGAAACTAGCGGTAGTTGAGTGTCCGCTGTATTCAAGTGCTGCCGAGAACAGCACTTCGTTTCGTTATTCTAGCAAGGCGATGAGGTAGCTTTCATTATCCTTATTTTAAAACATGGGCACTGTAACCCAGACTGGCTTCTTGACCACCCCAGGCTGCACTGGGGAAGGAAGGAGGGCTGGAATTAGAAGTGAGGTCTGCCCTTTCTGCCAGGAGGCATTAGATCACTGGGGGCCTGTGGACTTTGAGTTGTTACAGAGTCACATGTGCTCTAATCGCCCCCAACTTCAAGCCATCCGAGTACATTGTTCTGTATTTACTTGAGTCCACCACAGTACATATCATACTTCTAAGTAACGTCTCCTGCGTTCAGTGGGTGGTGAGGAAATGTGATGCTCAGTGGCTCCCCCAAGAGGACGAAACAGGTGCTTGGCTGGCAAGGTGAGCTGTCAAGTATCCCTTTCCTTGACTCCCAAGGGGGCTCCTTAGGACCTATTCCTCCTTTCCTTTGCCACCGCAGGAGAGGACAGCGTGGTTAGCAGAGCAGCGTGGCTCGGGCCTTGGGATGAATGCTCAGGACCAAAAGAAGAGGTGTCGGCCAAACCAGTGCTTTGAAATAAAGCCTATATCCGCCTCTGTGTTATTTCTTAGATGCTAAGATCTTGACACCTTGGATCAGAAGGGAAAAAATCTCTGGGGGAGGTGAGTTGTCTGCCATCCACAGACCTCTATCCTCCCCTCCTGGGAGGTGGGTGGGGAACTGTGGCGGCGTGAGACATCCTCAGAGCTGGAAACTGCTTGTCTACCCTCCCCCACTCACCCCCAATACTTACCCCCCACCACCAAAATACCCTCTCCAGAAGCCTCATGGTGGGCATCCACTCAAAACCTTACATGGTCTCGCTTATGGAGTAACGGTAGAGAAAATGAAAACTCTCCCCACCCTGCCTTTGCCTGCCAGCCTCCCTCAGAGAAGGAAACTGGATCCAATAGTTTGTTTTTAAAACCTTTTAAGTATTTCATTGTAAGGTACACTCTCTTCACATAAAAAGCACACGGAATTCACCCTGTAACAGCGCAAATCAGTCTCTGAGGTCAGAGATGTATGAGCATCCTTACCTGTTCCCCTGAGGGCAGGTACCCTCCCAGGCTGCTGCAGTTTCTGTCTGCTGCTGTCCCCAGACAATCGTGGACTCCGCATCTCTGGGCTGACTGTCAGTCTACCCAGGTTTGGCCTCTTCTTCCTTGATAAAATCTGAGGTGCCTGGGCTGCTGAAAAGTGCAAAATCTTTTCAATAATTTTTTTATAGGAAAACATCTTCATAGAAAGACTGCTCAGAGGGCCTGTGGTAGGGAAGGCAGTTAAGGGAATTTAAAAAAAAATAAAATGGAGGCGAGGGAGAAGCTGAATTTGAAACCTGGTTCTATGACCTTGTAATCACGTGGGCTTGGACAGATCACTTCCGGGAGCCTGTTTTCCCCACCTGTGACATGGGAATAATAATACCTACTTCACAAGGCTGTGATCACCATTCATGAGCACCCCCTGACACCTGCCATGAGGAGTCTGAAGGGGGTCCTTCCTTTTGCTAAGAAGTTTCTAGCTTCCAGTTCATAGATATTGGGATGGGCTTGCTGTTAAAACCTTCGAGAGCCTTTACCTTTGGGACACACAAAGCCCGGCTCCCCATGTCCTCATCTAAACTTGAATCACAGTCTGTTCTGCAACTACATATTCATATCTTCAGGTTGTTTATTAGCAACTAATATGGTCTTCCAGAAAGATTCCAAGCATCTGGGGACCAGTTTTTTTTTTTTTTGCCTGTGTGTTACCCACCACTGGGTGGGGTTGATACATTCCCTGGAAGACAGTAACTGAAGTGCCAATTCTAATTGAGTTCCCGGTAATATATATTTTTAAAGTCACATTTTGAATTAGGTTGCTAATTGGTATGAATAATCTCAAGTTTCCTCTTCACATGTATTCTCAGGGCATGTGAGCTTGGGGAAAGGGTTTTGTTGTTTTCCACGCATCTCTACAAGTTCTCAAGTTCACAGGCAGTTAAAGATTGTGAATTTCTAGATGAAATGCTTCCAGGAGAATTTGCCTGGCTCATCTCCTCTTGGACAGTTCGGAACTTTCACAAATAGCCCGCAGCCAAGGGGGAGGGGGGTAAAGCCGGGAAGGGTCTCTGAGTTGTGTGCGAGAGAACAGCCTTCCTTGGCACATGAAGACAACTGGATTTATGTCCCACAGTGTAAGTTGTGGTTATGTGGATCTTTTTAAATCAGATTGAGGAAAGGAATGGAAGTTCTCCTTGGCTGCCCGTGAAGCCTGGTTTAAAACAATGATTAGCTACAGCTTACTTTCCCTGACAGGCCCTCGTCGGGGGAACTTGCTAGAAGGGGGAGCTGCCGGTGGTGTGGGTTCCAGCTTAGGGCATGTCGGTGGAGCCCAGGGAAATTGTGGGCATGACCAGAAAGAGAATTCTCCAGAAAATGAGAATACATTCTTTGGAGAGTGTAGGATGATGATTAGACAGGATCTCACTGACTGAGTTGGGAGAGAGGAGGGTGAGAGAGAGGGATGGAGGGCTTAACAGTAGGGGATCCTGCCCCCCTACCCCAGAAGCTGCGTTCCTGTGGCCCATAGGCTTCTCCCCGTCACTTGGGGCCTTATTCCTCGGCAGCTCTCAGAAGTCATCAACTGCCCCCTGCCTAGCCCCTGACAGATGGGTGTGGCTGGGCGGGGAAGCAGCAGGATCATTCTTTACTGAAGAGGAAACAGGAGGACGACCAGGGAAGGGGCAGGCTTGGGGCAAGGGCCAAGTCCAGGGGATATTCAGGACCTGGCTCAAAGGTCCTTTTTATGAGGATTTTACTTTGATTTCCAGCCGAATATTCAGCTTTCCTTCACACCCCAGGCAGCAGCCCTCCCGCTCCCCCACCCCATCCACACCCCTATGCGCCCTGTCTCCCAGAGGGCCTTTTCCCTCCAGCCTGCACTAGCTTGCTCCAACCATCAGGTCCCTGGAGGTCTGCTTTGGCCAGAACTTTCAGGGTCCTTAGGACCTTTATTATTTAAATATTCCAAGATTGCCTCAGAATTGTGTCTTTTCTCTCCAACTAGACTATAAGCTTCGAGGACCCTGTCTTAGCCAGCCTGTGTGTTTTCTCAAACTCTCTTGCAGGACAAGTAATAATCACTTAGTATGGTTTATAGGGCTTGAGAAGATGCATTCAGCTGAAAACTATGGGGAATTCTAGAAGTAGAACCATTTTTTCCCTTGTGCTGAACACCCAAGATAACTTAAGATAACAGATTAGTCTGTTTTGTTCAGAAAAGTACTTACTTCAAAGCATTGGCTCTCTTAAGTGATTTCCAGAATGATTTCCATAACCACGTCTCCTCTAACTGAGTTCCCAGCAAACTAAAGTAATAAAACTGAAAGAACTAGAGATTGTTTGACCAGGTCTGGCAGTGAAGAAAATACTGCTGGTAGTGAAGCCAGATTCCTCTGACTTTGGGCAGTTTGTACCTCAGTATCTGCAACTGTAAAATGGGAATATTTGCATCCTGTTGAGTTATCGTGAAGTTTAGCAATAATGTAGGTAAATGGTCTAACTCAGTGTCTGGTGCTTATTAGCTGCTAAAAATGGTAACTGCTGCTTCTGCCATAAACAGTGATAATAATACCACCAATAATAATTGGAAATCTGAAGTCACTCCCCTGAGAGAACCAAATTTGACCAGAAATGTATTATTATGCAGGCTTTATAGGTTGAGAATAACTTATTCAGCACCCTTTATTCCTGTGTAATTCTTGCTGACTCTCTTCTTTAATCCTATTACAAAATTCAAAAGACAAATAGCAACTCTTTTTATTGTAATTTGTTCAGCAAATGCCTTTTCTGTGTAATAATCCAAGGGCTTACAAAGATGAGTAAGACATTTTGGCCTAAAGATTATAATCTAACTTGGCTGCACCACTGACTTCTTCCCTGTGATACCCTTTAGGTTCTATAGAAAGCAAAGTCTTATGAAATACTCCTTATTTTCCATTTGCACCTGCAGTTACAAATGAAGTGACCTAAGCTGCCTGCAGTACAGGAGATCTGGGTTCAATCTGTAGGCTGGGAAGATCCCTGGAGAAGGGACTGGCTACCCACTCCAGTATTCTTGCCTGGAAAATTCCATAGACAGAGGAGTCTGGCAGGCTACAGTCCGTGGGATCACAAAGAGCTGGACAGGCTAGCAGCACACAAAGTGCCTAGTTTGTTTGTATCAATACATGGATTCCAGTTCCTAATCACCTTACTCACATCCAAAGTGAACAAAACCTCAGGCCATGGGCGCCTTCCTAAGATGATCTTCATGACAGCATGCTGCTGCTGCTAAGTCACTTCAGTCGTGTTCGACTCTGTGCGATCCCATAGACAGCAGCACACTAGGCTCCTCTGTTCCTGGGATTCTCGAGGGGAGAATACTGGAGTGGGTTGCCGTTTCCTTCACCAATGCATGAAAGTGAAAAGTGAAAGTGAAGTTGCTCAGTCTTGTCCGACTCTTAGCGACCCCATGGACTGTAGCCTACCAGGCTCTTCTGTCCTCGGGATTTTCCAGGCAAGAATATTGGAGTGGGGTGCCATTGCCTTCTCCCATGATAGCATGCTACATATACTAATTTTTAGGAAGACTAAATTATACTGACACTAAAAGGTGAAATATAACTTCCTGTCCAGGTAGTAAGACTGAGCCTTTGCCTTACAGAGGATGGAGCAAGTTGTGTTCAGAAGTTTTGTTGCCAGGCAACCTATCAACCTGAAGTTTGTCACTGAATTTTGGGAAGACTGTGGCTTGCTTTGGGCACCATGAAACCCATTCCTTCTAGTATCTGCACAAAGGGATGCCTCCAGTAGCCAAGAAATCAAACAGCTGTTTACACAGAAGGTGTCTGCCTCAATTGTCTGTCTTGACATTGCTGGGACACCAACTGTTGACTGAACAGTTCTTAATTTGACCAGCAAAGGAAAAAAAAAGTAGAAATCTTATATTTATACAAGACCTTGACGACTGGAGATTAGTTCAAGATAGTGGAGAAGGGCGTGCACTCACCTCCTCCTGTGAAAGCACTGAAATCGCAACTAACTATTGAACAGTCATTGACCAGAAGATGCTGGAACACATCAAAAAAAGATCCACCATGTCCAAAGTCAAAGGAGAAGCCACATTGAGATGGTAGGAGGGGCGCTGCTGCTGCTGCTGAGTCGCTTCAGTCATGTCCGACTCTGTGCGACCCCATAGACGGCAGCCCACCAGGCTCCCCCGTCCCTGGGATTCTCCAGGCAAGAACACTGGAGTGGGTTGCCATTTCCTTCTCCAATGCATGAAAGTGAAAAGTGAAAGCAAAGCCGCTCAGTCGTGTCCGACCCTTAGCGACCCCATGGACTGCAGCCTACCAGGCTCCTCCATCCATGGGATTTTCCAGGCAAGAGTACTGGAGTGGGCTGCCATTGCCTTCTCCGAGGAGGGGTGCAATCATGATAAAATCAAGTCCCATACCCACTGGGTGGACGACCCAAAAACTGAGGAACACTAGTATCACAGAAGTTCTCCCACTGTTGTGAAGGTTCTGAGCCCCATGTCAGGCTTTCCAGCCTGGGGATCTAGCAGGAAATCCTCAGGGAATCTCTCTGTAAAACTTAGCAGGATTTGATTGCAGGACTTCCACAGGACCAGGGGAAGCAGAGTCTCCACTCTTCGAGGCCACACACAAAATTTTGTGTGCACTAAGACTCAGAGAAGAAGCAGTGTGACCCCACAGGAGACTGAACCATACCTACCTGCTGGTGTTGGAGGGTCTTCTGCAGAGGCACGGATTGGCAGTGGCTCACCACAGGGACAAAGGCACTGGCCGCAGCAATCATAGGAAGTACCCTTTGGCATGAGCTGTCCTGGAGATCACCATTAGCTCCCCCATATAGCCTGCAGATTGCAGGGATGGGTTGCCTCAGATCAGAAAACTAACAGGAGGGAACACAGACTTACCCATCACCAGACAAGCAGATTAAAGTTTTACTGAGCACAGCCCTGCCCTCCAGAGTAAGACTGAGTTCTACACACCACCAGTTCCTCATATCAGGAAGCTTGCACAAGCCTCTTAGATAGCCTCATCTACCAGAAGCAAGAAGAACTATAATCCTGCAGCCTCCAGAATGAAAATCACAGAAATGGAAAGGCAGAAGATTATGTCCCAGATGAAGGAACAAGATGAAACCCCAGAAAAACAATGAAGTAGAGACAGGCAACCTTCCAGAAAAAGAATTCAGAATAATGATAATGAAGATGATCTGGGATCTTGGGAAAAATAATGGAGTCAAATATTGAGAAGATGCAAGAAACATTTAATAAAGACCTGGAAGAACTAAAAAGGAAACAAATAGATGAAGAATACACTAGAAGGAATCAGTAGCAGGATACCTGAGGGAAAGACAGAATGGTGGAAGTCAATACTGCACAACAGAATAAAGGAAAAAATGAAATGAAGACAGCCTAAGAGACCTCTGGGATAACATTAGAAACACCAACATTTTCATTATAGGGAATGGCAACCCACTCCAGTGTTCTTGTCTGGAGAATCCCAGGGACAGGGGAGCCTGGTGGGCTGCCGTCTATGGGATCACACAGAGTTGGACACGACTGAAGCGATCTAGCAGCAGCAGCAGCAGCAGCAGCAGCAGCAGCAGCAGCAGAAGGACAAGAGAGAGGGGATCTGAGAAGATATTTGAAGATATAATAGCTGAAAACTTCACTAACATGAGAAAGGAAATAGAACTTCAATCCAGTCCAGGAAACTCAGAGAGTCCCAGGCAGGATAAACTGAAGCAGGAACACACTGAAACACATACTAATCAAATTGACCAAAATCAAGGGAAAATGATAAATAACATACAAGGGTTAACCCAGAAGGTTAACAGCTGATTTCTCAGCAGAAACTCTGTAAGCTAGAAGGGAATGGCATGATATATTTAAAGCAATGAAACAGAAGAAACTACAACCAAGAATACTCTACCCAGTGAGGCGCTCATTCAGATTTGACGGAGAAGTCAAAAGCTTTAAAAGTGAATAGAATTCAGCACCTTCAAGTCAACTTTACAACAAATGCTGAAGAAACTTCTCTAGGCAGGAAACACAAGAGAAGGAAAAGACCTACAAAAACAGCCCCCCGCCCCCACCAAGGCCCCTGACGACTGAGAACCGAGTCCATTTAGTGGCCCATGTTCATTCCACGCACCTGGTCATCCTTTAACTCCTCACATCACTGTATGAAGTGAAGTGAAGTCGCTCAGTCACGTCCGACTCTTTGCGATCCCATGGATGGTAGCCTACCAGGCTCCTCCCTCCATGGGATTCTCCAGGCAGGAGTACTGGAGTGGGTTGCCATTTCCTTCTCCAGGAAGGAGACACAGTTCTGGATAGACAAAGTGGAAAAAGAAAGGTGGAGAGAGAAATCCAATTCCTGAACCTGTACCCGTCCCGACTTTAATGCCCAGTGCCTAGGGTTGTGCCTGAGAGATGCCTTTTGAAAAGGATTTATTGCTTCTTTTCAATCACGGGCAGAATTACAGCTTAACCGCAAGAGCCGATGTTGCCCTGGTGGAACAGGCAGCCTTCTGTACAGCCACAAATAATCGGCCGTGTCTGTTTGCTGGTCTGAGTGTGCTGGAAAATGTGTGTTGTTTCACATCCCCAGAGGAGATCTTAATGAAAGCTTAATTATGGACCATAAATGTGTTTTATTTAGGGACCCAGGAGGTGGGATTTTTTTGATTTGGAGAGATGTAGGGCCTAATAAGTAGCCAGGAAAGAAAACATAAACAGTGTCTGAGGCCTTTCATTTGTCCCTCCCCGGTGTGGTCCTGAACCGGCTCTCACACCCAGCGTGGACGTCCCCCACCCGGTCCTGTCCCTGATGCCTCCCCCTCCCAGGGCCAGCTCCAGAACTACGATCGGACACGGAGGGGCCTGCTGGGTTTCTGGCGGTTATAATCCAAACTGTGCCAGACACAGGTGTGAAGAAATCAAATGAGTCTCGAGAGAGAGAGAGAGAGAGAGAGACTGAAAGAGGAAGGATGGGATTTTATTGGTCGCTCACTCCTTTAAGTGCTAGGAGAAGGCTAGTGAAGTGGCCGCAGCTGCCTGGTCTTCCTGTGCCCCCGACGCACCACACTGGCCAGCCGTGGGCCCCCCTCTTGTCCACCTGCCCTCCGGAAGCTTGAGGTTTCCCCCCTTCTCTTCGGCTCCACTGTGCTGTGTGCCCCGCCCTGCCGAGGGCCACTTACCACACCAGGTAAATTTTACTGGGCCGTCGGGGGCCGGGCAGGCACAGCACAGGGGTCTCGATGGGCCTGGGGCTGGAGACGGGGAAGTAGCACAGGGTGGCTGGAGACTCGGGCACGGGGCCCGGGGAGGAAGGAGAGGGGCTCAGGAAGGGGGCAAAGCGGGCTGGAGGGAGGGGTGGTGGGGTGTCCTGGCCCGCCGGTGGGGAGGCGGGTGGCAGTAGTGGCAGGAGGAGGCAGCAGTAATTGGTATTGGGCTGCGGGACAGGGGAGAAAGCAAAGACGGAGCAGTAAGGGGAATATTCAACACAGAACAGCGGGTGCTCACTGCTGTCACCTGCACGAAAGAAAAAGAGCGGTCAGGAGGTAACACTCGCCCGGGGGAAAGGACATTCAAAAGGCTGAGAATGAATCAAAACTCAAACATCGTTCTTGAGGGGTGGATGGCATCTCCAAGTGCCTGGCTCCTGCCCAGGAGGCGCCTGGCTCGGGTCTCAGTCGCTGAAGAGCAGGGCAGTGACATCACCATCACCCCCCTTTCCGGCCCCTGGTCTCCAGCGTCCCCGACAGATGCAGGAAAGTTCTTCCCCACTAAGTTCCCATGTGGAAGCTCACGGGCCCTTCTCCTCTCCTACAGCCAGTCTAATTAGCTATTCTGGCAGCAACATATGGTGGTCTGCGGGGTCTCACTTAGGTAAGCCTCTCTCCCCTGATCTTCCAGCTGCCCACCCTGGTTGGGAGGTTGTGGTCATGCCCTAATCTGGCCTTTCTGTTGCAGAGGGGAGGCTTGGGGGAAAAGAGAAAGGAGCAGAGATCCTGGTGGGCTCACGGGCAGGGAGAGGGAGCAAGCAGGAAGAAGCAGGTGGACAGGAGGGAGGGGTCCAGGTGAAGTTAATGATTTGTTTGCTAACCTCACACTCAATCTGCCAGCCTTGCTGGAGGCAGAGTATGGGCGCCTGATGGAGTCACGATCCAGAGAGACCCCCCTCAGGCAGGACATATCTCTCTGCTCTGGCGCTCAGCGAGCTGGGTCACCTTGGATTGACGGCTTACCGCCTCAGAACCTGTTTCCTTGCCTGCAAAATGAGAGAGGTGTTCTCTCTAGCCCTGTTCCTGCCAGGGTGGTCCTGAGACCACAGCAGTGTGGCTGTCACCTGGCAGCTGCTTAGAAACGCAGACTTCCTGCCCACTCAAACCTACCGAATCATAACTGGCAGTTTATTGAGGTTCCCAGGTATTTCTGGAGAATTTTAAAGTTTGAGAAGCAAGGCTACGAGACAGTGGACCAAACTTATGATGAGAATCACCTGCAGAGCTTGTTAAAAAACCAGCTTTGCAGCCCCTTCATTGGAGAGACATGCTCTGAGTCAGGACAGGCCCCAGGTGTGTGTGTTTTATTAAGGACCTCCCTGGCGACTCTTAGCAACAGAGGAGTTTGGGAAATGCTGCGGTTGAACTTGGTTCCCAAGCTGAGACGCCATTGTTGGAGCCATTGCCTATAATGGAGGGCTCTAATCCTTAAGCACTTGAAAGTGCTGTAGGAGCTTACCCACCCATTTCCAAAGGCCTCTCTTGGCTCCTGGGTGGCTCCTACTTCTTGGAACCTTTCTCTGCAGTTGTCTTTCCCTTCCCTCCTCAACTGTTCTTGCACCTTCTCTCTCGTTACTCCATCCACTCTCTCAGGGAAGACACTCTTGTGGTTTCAGCCACCTCTTACTCACTGCAGGCCCTTGGCTTCCTCCTGGTGGCCAGGAGTCCTCTGCTGAGCAGCAGACCTGGGTAACCAGGTGCTTCCTGGCATCTCCTGGCCTGACCAGGATGTTCCTGAAGACAACAGCTACAGAATAAGCCTTGCCTTCTCCTTGGTTTCTCAGCCGCCGTTGACCTAGTTTTCTGGGCCAGAAATCCAAGATCTCTCGGATTCCTCCTTTTTCCTTTTCCCCATTCTTGACCCTCACCAAATTCTGCCAGGTTTACTTCTTTAAACTTACTTTCATCCTTCTGGCCCAGACCCTCTCCCGCTGCTTTTGCTCCAGGTCAAGCCCTTTTCAGGTCTCTCTGGGGCCACTGCCGTTGCGGGAGTCTGGTCTTTTGGCTTCTGTCTGCCCTCACCCTCCTTGCCAACTCCCTTCCCTGGTCCCGGTCAGCTGCTAACAATGCTGATCTGGTAGCGTCCTTTCCCTGCTCAGCCCGCTGCTCCAGCACCTCCAGCATGACATTCAGGGCCCTCGGGAGCCGGGTCCTTGCGTACCTGGAGGGCACCAACTTTACACTTCCTAACTTGTAGCCTGATCCTGACCCAGAGCTTCTCAAACTCAACCTGTGCACACAAATCTCCCAGAGAGCCTGTTACATGCGGGAGCCTGTTAAGGCTGGGCTGGGGTTCTTGCATTTTTAATAAGTTCTCGGGTGATGCCCCGGTTCCTTGTCTGGAGATACTGTGAGCCCCTAGCCTCGCTGTAGTTCCTCCATGTCTGTCTGTCTGTCCGTCCGTCCGTCCGTCCTCTCTCTCCTCCCTCTTCCTCGTCCTCTCTTCCACACCTTTGTGTCTTCAGCACCTCTACTGGGTGCACCTTCCTGCTTTAATCTCCTGTGCTCATTCGCTCAGTCCTGTCTGCCTCTTTGCGACCCCACGGACTGTAGGTCCCCAGGCTCCTCTGTCTATGGAACTTTCCAGGCAAGAATACTGGAGTGGGTTTCCCTTTCCTTCTCCAGGGGATCTGCCTGACCCAGGGGTTGAACCTGTGTCTCCTGCACTGGCAGGCATGTTCTTTACCCCTAGCCAGCTGGGAAGCCACCTTCCTCCTCTGGCCCTGGCTAAATCCCCTCCTTCAGGATTTTTTGCCCCACAGGCCCCTCCCAACACATCCTTAGAACTTTCCTTGGCCAGGGTGTGCTGGTGCCCCACCCTCCCACTAGGCTGGGAGCCCCTGGAAGGCAGGTCCTGTGTGCTTGATTCTTGTAGCCCCAGTATCTGTGTGGTGCCTGGCAGATAAGCAGGCAGTAGGTGAATAGTGAAGTGCTGATTGAATGCATGATGGGCAGGAAAAGCAAGGCTCCTTGTGCCACGTGCTCTGAGATGGTGGGGAGCAAGTTGAATGTGTTGCTAATATCCCATAGGTCCTGGGGGTATAGATGGATGACTTTACTGATAATCAGAGTTAAACATTTTAAATAATCAACTTATGACCTGTCACATCTCAAACTAAAATATCTTTGGTTGAGCTATTCTCTTACAGAGAGGCTAACCTGGGAGTGGCCTATGGGGCTGGGAGCAGGCTTCATAAGTAGAGGGGGTCTTTGGGATTAACCTTTACCTAAAGCCCAGTCTATACCCAGGATTTTAGTCCTCACAACTACCTTGTGGTGTTGGTAACCACTCCATTTTACTGATGAGAAAACTGAGATTGCAGAAGTTGCCAGTTTATAGGGTGAAGTAGACCAGAAATCTGAACCAGGACCTCAAATTCTGGGCTCTGTGATACCTGCGCCCCTCATTTAGGAGCATGGCCATACATGGACTGAGAATTAGGCTTCAGTCTATAAATACAGGAGCATTTGCTATGTCAGTTGTTTTCTAACTTGGGCAGACAGCTTGGAAAGTTGTTGGACGCCGCTGGACTTGCCTGGAAACCCATTCATCACGGCCTCTCAGGGAATCTTCAACAGAACTGACTTGCCAGGTAAGTTATGAAGATTTGGGATTTGCCCTCAAATTTCTCTTCCTGGCTGCGCTTCAAGTGACTATTTCCCAATCCAAAAGAGACCACAGTTGTCTTAGAGGTGTACCTTTTAAAATATGAGTTTGCTGCTTTTTCTTAGTTTCAGACTCCATCATAAGCCCACTCTTAGGCTGACTAGGTCTTGCTACTCCTACAAATCTGTATCTGGTAATGACTAACACTGAACTCAATAAGAAGTGAGGAGAATATCAGAACATTTGGCTCTGTTTTAAAGGGCAAGATTTTGGAAGCAGGCTCACCGGACTCCATCCAGATCACTTTTCCTGGCACATAATGAGAGGGACTGTGCCGGGGCTCCGGGTGAGAGGAGAGGGCAGGCGAGGGCTTTTACTTCCTATGAGCCTGGCACTCGGGGTCAGGAGCGTCTTAGGACTCTGGGTGTCAGACCCCCACAGCACAGTGGCCTTTGGATGGCTCTACATGTCCTGGAAAGGAGAGGTGGCTCCTGTCCAAGTCAGGATGGGGCTGGGAGGTGTTCTGGGAACAGGCAGGAGTCCAGGAGCCTGTGGCCCCCACAGCTCCGTGCACTCAATGGGCCTGCTGTCTGCTCTGCTTCCCACTGGTTCATACAGGTCGATGGAAGGACTCAGATCCTGGGTACAGACTGGGCCTTTGGTAAAGGTTAATCCCCAAGCCTCCTCCCTCTGCTTCTGAAAGAAGAATATGTTAACTGGGCCAGGCTTATTTCTTACTCGACATCCATGTTCACCTTGATCAAGAAATAGGATTTCTGAATCGATTGCATGTCAGACCCAGCTAAGTCTTGACTCGCTGCCTGAGTTTTTCATGTCTTTTTGGAGGGAAAGCAAATCTCTGGCTTGATGAATGCTTTCTGATTGTTCATCTTTTTCCATTTGGTGTTTTGCTTTAAAAATTTAGGGTGTGGTAAAAATGTCTGTGCCTTTGTTTGTGTTAGGTGTTTAAAAGTACAACTCTTGATTTTTGCTAAGGGAGAGAAGACTGAGGAGGGGGGAGGAGTTATCATAAAGACAATACAAAATTTTCTAGTCCATTCTGCTTATTGAATAAAGCTCTTGTGTGCAGGATACCTTAGTGAAGTGAAAGTGAAAGTCACTCAGTTGTGTTTGAGTCTTTGTGAAGCCATGGACTATACAGTCCCTGGAATTCTGCAGGCCAGAATACTGGAGTGGGTAACCTTTCCCGTCTCCAGGGGAGCTTCCCAACCCAGGGATCGAACCCAGGTCTCCCGCCTTGCAGGCAGATTCTTTACCAGCTGAGCCACAAGGGAAGCCCAAGAATACTGGAGTGGGTAGCCTATCCCTTCTCTAGGGGATCTTCCTGACCCAGGAATCAAACTGGGGTCTTCTGCATTGCAGGCAGATTCTTTACCAACTGAGCTATCATACATGAGCTATCATATATGAATTATGGTGCTGGAGGCTGTTCTAATGGTTGAGAATATATTTTATCTTTGAATCCTCACGGCTATGCTAGCAGGTAGGATCTGTTCTGACTCCCAGGCTCTGCCATTTTACAGATGAGGAAACTGAGGCACAGAGAAGTTACTTCTCAGAGGGACACAGCAAATGAGAAACAGGGCCCAGATGCTAATCCAAGCATTTTGTCGCTAAAGCACTTGCCCACAACTGCATGAAGATAGGGGACAAGGAGAATCATAAGCCAACTCATTTAGAAACTGTTCCATGGAATATATGAATGAATTTAAAATGCATGAATTCCTTCTGACAGAGTGTGAAGTACAATGAAAATCGGAGACCTTCTTGGCTATAAATCTATTAGTAGCGGGTACTGGCGGTTCCTCTCTTGTAAATAGCCAGTTTAGGGGTTCCGGATGATACTTCACATATAAGGATTATAATGGAATATCACTACATAGGTTTGCATATAAGTCAAGCCACATTCCCCAGCTGAATTATTTTTTCCAGGAAAAGTGTGGCATAACACAGTATGGAATGTTAGCCTATTGAGCAAAGGAATTCCACTGTCTTAATGGAATTAGTTTTGCGTAGAACTCAGGTCTGACATGGCAAGTTTTGGTAACTCGCCGCAATCTTTGGGTGGCCCCCAAAATGCTTTAGAAAATTATTTCCCTACGAGGTGAAGGAAAGCAGGAGCCTGTGAGTTTAGCCACCGAATTGGATGGAGGTGTCCTAGATACTTTAGGTCCCCACACCTTTTTTGCTACTACAGCAGGGTATTTATCAGAATGTTCTGAGTTGTCACCACCACTGGCCTCAACTTTGCCTGAATAAACTCAGCTTAAGTTTTGCCTTGTCCATGGGCTCTCGTTTCACTGGACTGATAAAGGAATTCAGTGGGTGAGACTACACACGTGAAACGAGTGGATCCCAACACACCAAGACTCTACCTTTAGTTTGCCCGATTAACCCAATTTGCTATAGTAACTAACATCAATCAGCAGGGTTTTTATGCTCCCTAGGTGGCTGGGCCACAGTGGTCCTGCTCATGGTTGCATAGAGCTCGGACACAGTCTAGAGCCATAATGTGATAATAAAGCTGCTGTTTTAAAATTTATTTATTGTATTGTTTTTAAGCTGGTGGATTTTTTTTTTTTTAATCAAGGTGGGTTTTAAAGGCTTTTACTCCAAGTGTTGCTTGCTTAGTCACTCATAGTGTCCAACTCTTTGCGACCCTTGGGACTGTAGCCCTCCAGGCTCCTCTGTCTGTGGGATTTTTCAGGCAAGAATACTGGATTGGGTTGCCCTTTCTTTCTCCAGGGGATCTTCTGACCCAAGGATCAAACCCATCTCCTTCCATGGCAGGCAGATTCTCTACCTGCTGAGCCATTGGGAAGTAACATCTCTTATTTGGTGAAATAATTATCCTTCTGCCAACTTGGCTATCTTGTCTATACCTTGGTGTTTCCAGTCTAGTGATTCCTCAAATTTGAGGTTTTATAGAATGGAAAGTGAGTTAATTTTCCTTCCCTGTAAGTGTTGTAAGTTCCATATGGAGTTCGCTCAGTTGGAAGAACATCTGTGTTAATCAGACAAATTAAACGTGGAATGGGCCTAAACTGTCCATTTGAATGATTTATCTCTGCAAAGGACAAAACACAGCATGCAAATGGCTACCCAGTTTTAGCAAGAAGGCTAAAAATTATAACGAGTGACTACAGTTCCATTATTTAAACTTAAATTCAGTTTTTAAAAAGACATCCTCAGTTTGATCCATGACAGCATGTATTTGAAATATTTGAGGAGTGATCTTATCTGCCCTATTTCATTCTTAAACAGTTGAATTAAAAACCTAATTCCTTCTAAAACACTTCAAAATGAGCAGTTGTTAACTAGGAAGAAACATGAGGTCACTTCTAAGCATGAGATAGGTTTTCCATTCTCAGAGGAGATGTGGGCAAATTTTAATGATGGAGCCTAAGACAGTCATGGGCAAGAAGAACAGCAGTGAGCAGGAGACCAAACTTCTTCCACACACTTACATTACAATGGAGAAGCCCGCTCACACATCTATTTTCAGCCAGTGGAAAGGTAGGAAGGATGCTCTGGGTTACAGAGCATCAACCAAAATCTGTGGTTACAGCGTCAGGAGCGGTAATAGTGTCCACTGCTACTGGTGGGTCTCTCCCCATCACCCTCAGCCAGAACTAGAATTTTTGCTTGCCCCAGGTGGTGGTGAATCCAGAACAGTTGGTGAAGAGACTCTTAATTGGGTGGGGTGTTAACCCATGTTTATCCTTCCTTCACCCATTCATTGTACCTTTTGCTTTTAAAGCACCAAAGGTAAAAGAAAATTTGGCCAATTAAATAGGAAAAGGAATTGGGGCTTTGCCTGAAAGGACATCATTTGAGAAGTCAATTTTTTTTCCCCAACTTCATTAAAGCTATAAAATATGCCTAGTTAATCTGAGAGCTGCCATTGTCTAAAAATGCATCCAGACTTAACTGGATGGGTGGTTGCAGAACAGGAGCTATTTAGGATTAGAAAGTCATTGTGCTTTTAAGCAAATTGCATGCTGTTTACGAATTGTTGGGCAGTTAATCTGGATCGTTTCCATTCCATTGCAAGCAGAAGACGGCCCTTTCTGCCTGGCTATCCCAACTTCCACGTCAGTTCCCCAGAGGAATCAAGTTTGTCCTACAGATGTTGGCTCTAATGGAGATGAGCCTGAGGGACTCTAAACTTCCGGCTGCGTTTATCCCCTCTCTGGATACTATTGAGTCGCTCCTGCCTGAAGCAGAGGACGGGTCTTTGCTTCAAAGGCAGCTAAAGAGTGAATTATTTACCAAATTGCACAAAGGGGAGGATTTATCAAGCCCCCCCCCCCTTTTTCCCCCAGAGAGGACAACCACAGAACTAGAAAACTTTATTACTCTCTTTCTCGGCAGTAAATTATGCCATTCAGATGCATTTGAAAGCTTCCCTTCATGCTCTGTATTGAGTCATAAAACTTGATACCTGGGGCCAAATGCCTTTATCTTCCTGGAAGGGTGACGAAGGTGAAAGGGCAGCCATTCTAAGCCAGTGCCACACAAAGGCATTGAGTGGGCAGAATGCGTGGGCAGTGGAGACCCTTACTCTGCCTACTTCACACCTCTTCAACCTGATGTTCTCCGAAATGAATCTGATCACTAGCAGAAGATCATCAAACCCTCCAAAACCTGAATGAGCCACATGAAAAACACTGGGCTGTCGTCAGACCACCTATCTGATTGTTGTCCTTGGTGTGATGCTAGACTTAAAAAAGCTTGTGAATTTCAAAATAGAAAACTGTCACTCACCTTTTAGATTTTGTGAATTTCAATAAACCTGCCACTCACCTGGAGGGGGTTTGCTGGGGCCCGCTTTCTCTAATTTCTTGGGAGTCATGGTACTCTTATGTTTCTGCTTGACTGAGGTTTGGTCAATTGCCGGAAGTCTAGAATCGATCTTACAAGCAGAACTTGCGGCAGATAATCTTGGTTCGGCTTGAGCATCCTCATCACCAGAACTCTACCGAAAATGAAGGATCAGATCTGAGTATCAGTGATCAATAGGTCCTCTTTGCTGGGCAGAGGAAAAAGAGACAAGCCAAATGCAGCAACCTCTCAGCAGAGACATCGGAGTGTCCTGCCAGCTCAATGTGCCCTTTTCACTAGTCAGATTTTCATGGACTGGGTGTAGCAATTTAGAAATAATAACAAAGTTAATGAGTCTATTTGGTATGACATTATGAAAAGAATGAATTCCTGACCCTTAAGTAATTGGATGACCAGTAAACAGCTCATGTTAAAAGCTGCATATGAAAGCATCCATGCATTTAAACTTCTTGATATTTGTTATTTGAACTACTCCAGAGTGGGTGAGGAAGAACCATTCCTTACGTTAATCATATAGTTGACAATGAAAAGGAAATTTAGAGACGTGTGTTGGGACTGAATAAATAAGACCTCATTTAATACTCTGAGTTATCGGGTGTAACAAAGACAGATTAATCTTTTAAGAAAGACTCTACTTGTCAGTCTTCTGCAAAGAAGTCAGTATAAATCTATGCATGGACAAATCATGACTCACGTGGTGTCAGAATATCTTAACACAGCCTTACAGATGCAGTGAAATCTGTCTGCAGTGCAGGAGACCTGGGTTTGATCCCTGGGTTGGGAAGATCCCCTGGAGAAAGGAATGGCTACCCACTCCAATATTCTTGCCTGAGAATTCCATGGACAGAGGAGCCTGGCGGGCTATAGTCCAAGGGATGGCAAGAGAATTGGACACGACTGAGCAATTATCATACTTTGCCACACTTAGAGTGAAAACAACATACATAATTAGGAGAAACTTGGTCTTGAAGGTGATTTAAGTCCTGCCTTACGGTCTTAGGTCCTGGTGTTCATATGATTTGCTAGGTGATGTGCTCCATGGCAAATAAAACCAAAGGACTGCCTCCCCTCCTCCCAGGGAAAGGGTCACTGAATACTCCTGCATTGCACAATGGTCTGTACTGGCAAGTCCTCTGAAAACGTATTCCTCTGTTGACACAGAGTGCTAAATTAATGCCCCCCACGCCTCTCCAGTGGTGCCACTTTGTATTGATCTTGCTCCCTGTTCTCGCTGACAGTTGTGGCATTTTCATTTCAACCCACCTGACTCAGGAAAATACTCAGGAATTATTGGGTGCAACGTGAGACAAACTCAGCTCTCAGAAAAGTCCCCCACCTGTCAGTCTTCTATAGGGAAGTCAGTACAAATCTACAGGTGGACAGATCATTCTTCTCTGGATTATAAATCATGTTTGGTAACTTAGAGCCTGGCGACAGCCTTCCAACAAATAATTATTGTTTCTCTCTGCATTTTCAGAAAACAGACCACCCTCAGATAAAGGGACGAGAAGAAGGAAAGGACATAATGAGTTGCTTGTTCTCCCTTTTCCCTTGTGAATCTGGAATTTAGTAGAAGTCCTTGATGATGATTCTGAAATGTCAAAGATGAAACATGAGGTCATTTCTGGGCATGAGATAGGCTTCCCATTCTCAGAGAAGGAAATGTGGGCAGATTTTAATAACGGTGCCTAAGACGGTCATAGGCAAGAGGAACATCAGTGAGCATGTGACCAAACTTCCACACACTTACATTAGTGAATGGAGAAGCCTGCTCACACATCTATTTTCAGCCAGTGGAAAGGTAGGAAAGATGTTCTGGGCTAAGACGACCAATATCCATGGTTACAGCATCAAGAGCAGTTAATAGTGTCCACTGCTACTGATGGGTCTCTCCCCATCACCCTCAGCCAGAATGAGAATTTTTGCTTGCCCCAGGTGGTGGTAAATCCAGAGGAGTTGGTGAAGAGACTCTTAATTGGGTGGGGTGTTAAGCCATGTTTATCCTTCCTTCACCCTTTCATTTGTACCAAACGTGAAAGAAAGTTTGGCCAATTAAACCATGCCTAAAAGAGTTGGACACAACTTAGCAATTAAGCAACAAACAACAAGAAAATTATGTTTGGAATCATGCACTTGCCTTTC
This sequence comes from Capricornis sumatraensis, assembly GCF_032405125.1. NCBI lineage: Eukaryota > Metazoa > Chordata > Mammalia > Artiodactyla > Bovidae > Capricornis > Capricornis sumatraensis. The sequence continues at coordinate 97,154,078 of NC_091076.1, forward strand.
AAATACATCTTTCTCTGGTTCCTGGTTCTATCAACCTGACTTCCAGTTGTGAATCCCTCTTTTTTTTTTTTTTTAACTTTTTATTTTACATTGGAATATAGCTGATAGTTTCAGGTGGACAGCAAAGGAACTCAGTCATACATATTACGAGTATGATAATCACTCTTAGGTCCAGAAATTACAGCTGAAAGTGAGTGTTTTGTCAGCTGGAAACTAAATCCACAATGGAAAGAACTAGAATACTTATAAATGCACTACAGGGGGTCTTTTCCTGCTTGCTCCATTGACTCATCTTAAGCCAATCACTTCAATATTTTGTGTCCTCATTTGGGTCTTGTCACGTACTCAGCCATTCTCATGCATCCTCTCTCCTGAAAGCCCATTTCATTATCCAAGGAGGGTGAGCCTTGGGTGAAAGAAGTTGTAGTAACTCATTCTGGCAATAAAATGTAATATTAATATATAAGACTCTGTAGCCCAGCATCCTGGGAGTGAATCTTCGCTGTTACACATAGTGACTGTGTGACATAGTGTTAGTTTTAGGTAGTTCATCTCTTTGCCTCTCAGGTTTTCTCATCTGTGAACAACAGTGCCTTCCTTTAGGTGGTTCTGTGAGGATGAAATGAGTTAGGATATGTTTGTTGCACTTAGAACACTGCCAGGCGCTGAGGAAGTGCCGTGTAAGCGTTGGCTTTTGAAATTAGCCGTTCATGTTAAGCCGTTTAAACAATTAACTAGCTAACTACTGAACATTAACTGCTTGCTGTTGAAACCAAAACCATAAGCCCCTCTGAGAAATTCTAGTGGGTTTTCATGTATTTCAAAGAGCAATGGACAGCAAGGTGGGGCAAGTCCTACACTCGACTCTTGATTTCTTCCAAAGGCTGTATAATTTATGATTGTGACATAAGTAGCCAGTTGACATTTATCTAGCCTTAAGGAAAATATGGTACAATTTCCCTTTCAGACAATAAAGCTCTAATGGAAAATATTTAACATTTAAAGATTATCAGATGATAATAATTAAATTATACTGATTTAAAGCTGATTTTAAAACAGTGTCTCCTCCTCTTGCAAGTTTAAAGAGCAATTACAATTTTCATTTCTTCTCCCTTATGTTCCTATGTTGAAATGTCACATGGAGGTGGAGGCAACACCACATTGCTATTCCTTTAAGAGGAAGGAAACTAGCTCTGTCTTTCAAAATCAAAGCCTGAAACATGAAACACAAACAAACAAAACTGGAAAGCCTAGACTATATAATACATGTGCAGACATTAGATTCTCTCTTGGTAGTCTGAACAGAGTCCTAAGAGAGCCATGTTAACTAAAGAAACTATTATTGAAATTAATTTGTATATAGGGTATTAGGATTTTTGTAATTAACATTTTTCAAAGATTCCCCAGCTTGCTCTTTGGGCATTGTCCATAATAAAGTTAAGAGCTAGAATCTCTCAAAAGTTCAGAAAGGGGCTTCCCTGGTGATCAGTGGCTAAGATGCCATGCTCCCAATGCTAGGGGCCTGGGTTCAATCCCTGGTCAGAGAACTAGAGCTCACATGCTGCAACTAAGACCCATCACAGCCAAATACATAAATAATACAAAAAAATTTAATCAAACCAATTAAAAAAAAGAAAAGTTCAGAGAAAAACTCATACAGGAAAAAGACGGAATTTACCTTAGGGTATGTATGTGGCGCTGGGCACTGAAGTAGGATTTTGAAACATTATAATGGTTCTGGTTAGACCTTCTGGAAGGTGGAGACCCAAGAATTGGGAAGTGGGATACATTTTCCCAGGGATGTGAGAGTGACTAGATCTTTAGACAAGGACCTACTGATGTTGAGTCTGAAACGGCAGGGTGACATTGAACAGAGATGATCAGAAGGGCAGGGAGACAGAAGTCGTCAGGAACAGAAAGGATCAAGTCATTTTCCAGCTCTTGCCTGATGGCTCATTTCCAAGACCTAAGGAGCTGGTTCTCAACTGGTATGCCGCCTCCTCCCTCCCTCCCTCCCGTTGCTGAATTCTGACTGGTGTGTGCAAATCCCACTGCAGCCACGTGTCACGTGATGGATGGAAGGCTGAGCTGAGCGGATCTTATGACCTAGTGTAGAGATCAGGACATGACTTGCTGTGAATAAGAAAACAGGCAAAGAGCAGTGTCAGGCTGGTGCCAGAGAAAGCCAGTGTGCTTGTTAAATTTGAAATAAAGCATTCTCATGAGATGGTGAAAGAGAAGGATCAAGGTTGTGAAACCTGACACTCAAACAGTAACGACACGGGAAGGGTGGCCAGGGGACTGTGGGTGCAAACGTGTGCCTTCCGAGTGTTGTCCTCAAAGTCCACGTTCCTACTGTGCCTCAAACACAAAAACTGCCTTTGAAAATTGAGGGCAGCTTGCATAAATATAGCACTGGCCAAGAAGTGCATTCCGGTTTTTCTATTACGTCATATGGGAAACCCCAGATGAACTTTTTGGCCAACCCAATAGCATTCAGGACAGGATGGGTACCTTTATGAGTTCAAGAAATATAAAGTTAGCAGGTTCTATGCAGTCTCATAAAGCTGGCTAAATGTTTTCTTTTCCGGGGTGGGGGTGGGGTGGGCAGAAAACTGTCAGGGCAGCAATCCCTGGGTTGCGAAGATCCCCTGGAGAAGGGAATAGCAACTCACTTCAGTATTCTTTCCTGGAAAATCTCATGGACAGAGGACCCCAGTGGGCTATAGTCCATGGGGTCGTAAGAGTCGGACACGACTTAATAGCTAAACCACCACCAAAGGCAGCAAAGTTCTTCCCATGTGCAAGACGATTTTGAAATTGCTTACCAGGATTGTAAACTTGAACAACAGTAAAGAACAGATTAGTAATTTTGCGGGAGTGGGATTTGGACTTGGATACCACTCACCTAAATCCCACCGCTTCTTCACCCCGTTTGTGTCTCCCACCTGAAGACGTGGCTGCCAGGTGGGGTTGGATGAGATCAGACTCAGCAGGAGAAGCTTTTGGGAGTCAGCTGGGCTGTCATGTACCTGAATTTCATGAGCCGTTGTCTCTACCAATGACAGCTATAGAGAAAATGCTCCTGTCTGCCATCTTTTCTCTGATTCTCATGCTAGCAAGTTGGAATGGGGTTAACGTCCTCAAAATCTTTGATCACCTTTGGGGCTGCTGTCTGAAGGAGAGGCATTGTGGGTCTTTAGTAGAACCTGCTTCTTATTTACGAGACATCCCCCTGGGGAAGGGCCTCTGGCTGAAAGCTTTGCAAGCTACTGAAATGGCAAACATGACCTGTTTTATGACACTTGCTAGTATTCCTTAAACCCAACTGAATCCCTCATGTGCTTCAGAAATCATGGTTGGTTTACATGGGTGGTAACCATACATGTTCATGCTTGGGGGACAAGCAAATGTAGCATTTTCTGAGATGGAGTTCTGTGTGGTGGGCAGTGAGTGAGGAAGTGGCATGTGGCCAGGAAATTGTTGGATTTTAAAAATTTGAACACTCCGGTATAGTGTTGTGTAGCACACTGAGACTGCCCTCTGTGAGAGGAGCATCTGAAGAACGTGAAAGATGGCCTTTAAGTGGAGGTCATCCATGAAAATACCTCCTACTCGAAACAATAAGTCATAAAACACCTAATTGAAAAGCATCATATGTACCTACTGTGTCTTCAGCCCTCACATACAAGTAAGGCGCTTGCAGTGTGGGCGTGCTCAGTCATGTCCAGCTCTTTGCAACTCCATGGACTGCCAGGCTCTTCAGCCCATGGGATCTCCCAGGCAAGAATACTGGAGTAGGTTGCTATTTCCTCCTCCAGGGGATCTTCCCAACCCAGGGACTGAACCTGCATCTCTTCCATCTCTTGCATTGGCCGGTGGGTTCTTTCCCACTGCTCCATTTGGGAAGCCTATGCTCGCAATGGGAGAGGCGCAATACTAGCCATACTAGCGAAACTATGTTTACTTAAGTATAAATTGGGTGGTACCGATTCTAAATTTCAGAGGCATTCGCAGCAAAAAAAGAAAAAAACGAGAAGCTAAGGGATGCTTCATGGAGGAGGTGGTATTTTCTAGGTGGTATTTGCTATGAAAGACTGATAGGAACCGGCTTTGGCTGGAATCAGCACAGAAGCCAAGGTGTGGATGGAGTGACACACAAGGTGTGATTCTCAGTGAGGCACGTGGCCAGAACGGAGGGCGTGGGGAAGGGAGGTAAGAAATACAGCTGGCTGGCACAGTCCCCCACACATCGTGGGGGTCTCTGAGATTCAAGCAAAGGATGGAGAATCAATGCATTGGAGAATAGGGTCCAACTGAAGGTTTCTGAGTTGAAAGCTGTCATTTTAATGTGGTATTTGTGGTCTTTAAGATTAGCTTGTATGTTTCTTTCAGGGAGGAAAAAAATGAAGCATCCAGCCAATTTGCCAGTGAAATGATGTTTTTGTAGTTTCAATGGCTTATTTTCATAAAATGTAAGTCTTTTCTTTATTGCAAGAAAAATGCATGTTCATAATGGAAAACTAAAGACAAAGAGAGAAATTTTAAAGCATTCAAAGCTCCATTAACCTTGGAATAAAAACTGCAAATCGCTTGGTCTGTGTTGTTTCAGAGCCCTTTTTAATGACTCTGTTGGAGACTGCTAGCTTTCTACTGAAATCCCTGCTCAAGCGATGAGAGCCGCAGCTGGGATGTGCCGCCCACCCCAAACTCAGTGACTCAGTTTCCCCTGCAACAAGGTGTTGCCCTGGGAGGAAAGGCTCCCTGATGGGGTGGGAGCGGGAGTGATGTGTACAGCCTGCTTCAGACATCATCTCTGGCCCTGCACCTCAGCTGGAAAGGCATGTGTTAAACAGAAACATCACAGGCCTGAATCCCTGTGAGTCCTAGTGGAGGAGAGATGCCTTCTGATCTGGTTCAGCCACCCTGGGCCATCATATGTGTAAGAGAAAAACCTCTGTCTTGACTGAGTCGTCACATTTTTGGTCCCTTTGTTATAGCAGCTAACATTACCCTACACATATGTTTATGTATCCGCATAAATGTTTCTTTTCACAGAAATAGAACTGAACCATACTTTACATTGTCACTTAACAATACATTGTATCCATAGATACCTTTCTACAATTTTTTCAACCTTATTTTTAAAAATTTCAGATCTATGGAGAAGTTGAAAGAATAATAGAAATAACATCCATTACCCTTCTCCTTGCCAATTTGCTTTCTCTCTCTATATATATATATATAATTAATATATATATTCTTTTTCTAAACAATTTAAAAGTGACTGGACTTCATGATACTCTTACCCCTAAATACTTCAACATGCATCTCCTATCAAAATAGCCGTTCTCCTACAAAGCCACAATACTGTTATCCGACCCAAGAGAATTTAACAGCTTCATAACATCACCTAATATGTAGAGCATATTTGAACCGAACTGTCACCAGAGTGCCTGTTTCGATCTACCGTCCAGTGAAGATACGACAGTTGCATGCACTTGCTATGTCTCTCTAGTTCTCGGCCCTTTTTGCCTTTCCGTGATTTTTACTGTTTGAAAAGTCTCAGCCTCATAGAAGGTTGTGTGTTTTGGATTTGCAAGCTTTCTCATAATAAAATTGGGGGTTAATCATTTTGGGTAAGAATATTGCACAGGTGGTGGTATCCATCACCTCAGCACAAAACAACACTGTTTGGTCTCTAGGGTAAGGAGCTGACTGCTAGGTGTCTGACTGTTAGATTTTTTCTATATTATTTTTTAATATAAAAGTGCACGTTTCCCTTTTGTAATTAGTAGGTAATCTATGGGATGATTCTTTGACACTAAATAGCCTATTAATTACACATTTTATTCAATAATTTTAGCATCTTTTGATGTGCTTTGACTGAATTGATAGTTATATCATAGTAGCAAAATGATGATTTTCCTATCATTTCGTCTACAATTATTAGCTGGTATTCTTCTCTAAAGAACTTTCCTTTCCTCCCTTCTTGTTTGTTTACTTGTTTGTGTTTACTTGCTTGTTATCATCATTGTGGTCTCACGGGCATATTTTATTTAATTATCTCATCACATTTTTTGAGGCTCAAGAAGTGGTGAATGGGAATTCATTCTAGTCTGCTGTTGACTTGAGTCCCTGAGCACTTCTTCGCTTTCTGGTACAGTAAAATTTCATAGCCTAACCTTGTACTTTACCTGGCTCAGACCTAGAATCAGTTGTTTTCCCAGTAAGCTCTAGCTCCTTCTAGTTTAGAGAGCTATTTAGAAATCAATATCTGCTTGCTATGTGCATTTATTGCAAATAGAGAGACAGTGTTCCTAAGTCTTTTCACTGGAATTAATTAGAAATATGTATTTAAAAAATCATAAGCTCATAGAAATATTTCAAGTTAAAATTAAATATTTTATGGGGTTTTCCCTTCCTTTCTTTTATTTTCTCTCTCATATTTAAAATCTTTCTTCCTCAGTTATATTAAAACATTTATTAATTTTTTACTCTGCAATACACATGAAATAATTTCAGAATCACAATACAAATGTTACTCTAACAAACCCACTGAGTAAAGTTTATTCTTTCTTAACAGCTCTCTCTGTCGTTATAATATATTCACATTGTATGGCTCTGTCATAATTATTTCTGTTGGTCATTTAGGTTGCTTCCAACTTCTTCTGTGGTAAATGATGCTATGATGAATATTCTTATATATTTATGCACATCATCAATTATTTCTTTATTCCTGAATTGGGAATTTATATTGGTAGATTAACAGTATCACAAAGATTTACAAATTTTCGTTCCCAAACTGTCCTCCAGAAATGATGTATTAATTTACATTTCCAGATGTACATGCCAGATTCTACAAGTATTCTCCAACTACATATTATCTTTTAGAAAGAGTCTTTGTCATCTTGGGAAAATACTGTAATTTGTAACTTGTATGTAATTTTAATTTAATTATTGAGTAGGTTCATTTATTTTAGCTCATTTGTTTAGAATCTATATTCCACCTATTTCTAAAAAGGGTCTGAAATGACTTAAAAGCTAAACTGAAAAGAGTGTAAAAAAATGGGAAAAGGCAAAACTAATTTATGGTGAAAACATGCAGAATAGTGGTTGCCTCTGAGAGGGATGGGGCGGGAATTGACTGGGAAGGGGCATGGGATAATGGAAACTCAGTGGGGGTCAGGTTATATGGTTACAAGCATTTATCAAAACTCATGAAATACTACTCTTAATATCTGTATAAGTCACTGGAGGTAATTTTTACCTCTAAAATTTAAAAATAGGAAAAAAATAGAACAAATCAAATCACAAAAACCGTAAACAAATATTCAACTCTAGCTAACGATGTATGTCGGAGAAGGCAATGGCACCCCACTCCAGCACTCTTGCCTGGAAAATCCCATGGATGGAGGAGCCTGGTGGGCCGCAATCCATGGGGTCGCTAAGAGTCGGACACGACTGAGCGACTTTACTTTCATGCATTGGAGAAGGAAATGGCAACCCACTCCAAGTGTTCTTGCCTGGAGAATCCCAGGGACGGGGGAGCCTGGTGGGCTGCCATCTACGGGGTCGCACAGAGTTGGACACGACTGAAGCGACTCAGCAGCAGCAGCAGCAATGATGTATGTATGTGTTTAGTCGTTCAGTCGTGTCTGACTCTTTGTGACCCCATAGACGGCAGCCCACCAGGCTCTTCTGTCCATGGAACTCTCCAGGCAAGAATACTGGAGTGGGTTGCCATTCCCTTCTCCAGAATGATGTATTGGGTTGGCCAAAAAGTTCGTTTGGGTTTTTCCATAACATCTTACGCTGAAGTTTTTTCCAGGGGGAAGTAGGTAGAGCACTGATGTTTGCAACTTACTTTGAAATGCACCAGAACACAAGATGGCTCAATGGATGGATAAGGGGCTAGATACGTGATAAAGCAAGTACAGCAAAGTGTCAACACTGTAGTATCTAGGTGGTGGGGATGTGGATATTCATAGTACACTTCTGTCAGCTTTTCCGTATGTTTAGAAGCTCTTGGTAAAATGCTGGAGGGAAAGGGAGAGTGGCGCTATAGATGGAGAAGTACAGGTGTTTTCAGGGCAGCTGGGATAAACGAGGTACTTTGGGAAAATGCTGCTGGTCTTCTAACGTATGGTTCATCATAGACATTCGTTTCTTTAGATTAAAAAATCTTGGCCGGGACTTCTTTGGTGGTCCAGTGGTTAAGAATCTACCTTCCAAGTCAGGGGACACAAGTTCAATCCCTGGTCTGGGCAGATTCCACAGGCCACAGAGCAACTAAGCCCGCACCCTGCAACTACAGAAGTCCGTGAGTATGCCACAATGAAGGATCCCTCACGACGCAACAAAGATCAGTAAGTTAGACCCGACACAGCCAAATAAATAAATAAATATTAAAAAACAACCTTTGTCTTCATAATATCATCAGGTAACAATGAGAGATCAGTGATCAACTCAGTAAAGTCAATGTAAGATAAATTTTACAAGAAATATCTTACACTTGGTGCTTTAGGATGAGCATACAGTTACACTAACAGGGACCCTCTGATGGAAAAGGCAACATAGCTACTTATGTCGGGACTATGAGAAGAAGGACTCAAAGACTGCCCTTACAGAGCTGATGGGGACTTCCCTGGTGGTCCAGTGGTTATGACTCTACATTTCTACCGCAGGGGTCATGAGTTCGATCCCTGGTTGGTGAACTAAGATCTTACATGCTGTGTGGTGCAGCCAGGAGGGAAAAAAAAGAACAAAGGGCCAGGCTGGGAACTTTAGCACTGGGCCTGCTGATGGGCAACCAGAGTGAAGTGGATTACATTGTGAATAGGAAGTGCATCTTATTTTATGCATTTCAAAATATTATTGTGAGAAGAAGAGGCAAAGAAGTCATCATTATTGCCTAAGAAGCCTGTGACAGAAAACCAGGATTTACTCCCAGGTGTAGAGTGAGAAGAGAAGCAAGCCTGGAGGAATCCCAGGACTGGAGAAAGGAGGAGCAGGAGAAGCCAGGAGAGAATCAGGAGACTGTGGCTTCGTAGAAGCTCAGGGACACCGCATTTCAAGGAGTGTGGAGTGGCCAGGTGAGTCAGAGCTGCCGAGAGGTCGAGCACAGTGAGGACCACAGGAGGCCTTCTGCACCATAGACGTGGGAGGCATCTGACCAAGAGCCATTTCTGTGGAACGATGTGCGTGGCAGCCAGGTTGGAGTGGGTTGCATTGTGAGTAAGAGGTGGGGAAACGGAGTCAATCAGAGTAAATGATTCTTCTAAGAACCTTGACTGTGAGGGAGAAGAAATAAGCGGAGGGGATGTGGACTCAAGCAAGGTCTGTTCTGCTAAAGTTTTAGACAGGAGAGCTTAGTGTTAGTTGCTCGGTTGTGTCCAACTCTTTGTGACCCCCCCTGGACTGTAGCCCTCCAGGCTCCTCTGTTCATGGGATTTCCCAGGCAAGAATACTGGAGTGGGTTGCCATTTCCTTCTCCAGAGGATCTTCCTGACCCAGGGATCGAACCCAGGTCTCCCACATTGCAGGCAGATTCTTTACCATCTGAGCCACCAGGGAAGCCCCGAGAGCTTAGGTCATGATTAAACACAGATGGGAAGGCTCTGGTACAGAGTTGGGAGGTGCAGGAATGGAAGTGAGGAGAGAGCTAGGAGGTGGGCTCCGGAGCAGAGGTGGAGACGTTGATGACTGGATGGCAACGAGGGGAGGGCGGTGCAGTTTTCAGCAGCCTGGGTACAGACCCAGAGACCATGGATGAGCAGGATTTTGCCAGAGAGGCATGGAAACAAAACAAAGGGCAAGGCAACGTTAAGAGGGTCAAACACAGAACACAGCCTGCTTGGGAGGGAAGTGTAGCCCAGAGTGGGCAATAAGAGGGCAGAGGGAGACGAACCAGTGAGCCAGAGGTCCCCATGGGAAGAAGGGCCACAGTAGAAGTGGTTGAGCAGACGAGCAGGAAGGCTGGTGGTGATCAGTAATTTTTAGAGATGGAGAACTTTATCTGATGATGCCGACTAGGATGTGGTGTTGGGGAGGGTAGCAGAGAGGGATGGAGGGGGACCTTTAAGATGCTTGGGGACCTGAGGAGGCAGGGTGTGGCTAGATCACCCAGGTAGATGCTGAACTCATCTAGGCCAGGGGTCCCCCACCTCTGGACCACAGACCGGTACCTCCTGTCCGATCAGCGGTGGCATCAGGTTAGTAATAAAGTGCACAATAAATGTAATGTGCTTGAATCATCCCCAAACCATCCCCTGCCCCCTGGTCTGTGGAAAAACGGTCTTCCATGAAACCGGTCCCTGGTGCCAGAAAGGTTGGGGACTGCTGATCCACGCTTGCGACCAGAGTTCAGGAGAGGAAGGGAGCCACGGCCGGTCCTCACTGAAGAGGGGAGAGTGGCCAGGAGACAACAAGGATGACGGCAGGAGGGAATGGTGGAATGAAGCAGCACAAGCCCCAGCGGAGCCAGGGGAGCGGTGGTCTGAGAGCAGCGTCAGGGAGCAAGAAGGACACCCTCCTGCCTCCTGATCCTGAGGAAGGGCTGTGGGGGGATGTGAACACCACCACCCCCTCCGCCAGGGGGCGCTCTGGTGCTCATTTCCTGTGCTGCGGGGAGACTGGCCTGCTTACCTGCTCCCCAGTGTGCCTCTCTTTGACTCCGGCTGTCCCTTCTGCCTGTAACCTCTGCCCTACCTTGGTTCCCCACCCCCGACTCCCAGCTCCCCAGCACCTGCCCGTGTCTTGATATCCAACTGAAAATCAGCATCTCCAGGAAGGTTTCCCAGGTTTCCCTTGCCTTCTTATCACACTCATCAGATACTATCTTGACCTACAGGCATTCGTGTGATGTCTTATTTTACCAACACTATGAACTACCCGAGGGTGGGAGCGAGGCACAGTTTACTCATCACTATCGCCCCATACCACCCAACACAGTGTCTTGGACACCAGTGATTTATAATTCTGTAAAAAGAAAGCAATGTAACAGTAAAACAAAAGGAGGTTTTAGGATGAAACGCTATAATTACAAATTATACTTAATGCAGTTATGCCTCTGAATAATCACATCTTGCAACTGAAAATTTTTAAAATTTTGATATCTGAATTTTAATAGGTTTTTAACAAGTTTTTTGGTTTTAAAAAGCAGTTGAAATCTTTTTTTTTTAAGTAGGGGATTTTAATAAGAGGTTGCAAATGGAAACACACAGCACTACATAAAATGTGAAAAGAGCCACTTTATTATAATCTTCGCTCATGCAATTTCTGAGCTGCTCAGTCCAATTAACGCGGGGAACTCTTGGGGTCAGATGTCAGCAAGGCTCGGTACCGTGGATTTCACTGAGTGGGGATAACCAATTGGTGTTTGTCTGACCTGGCCGCATGGCAGAGTCATCCTGTGGAAGGATTGACCCTAGGCTATCCTGCTTATCTGTTGAAAAGGCAGGATGATGCTCTGGAAGCAGCTGCAATTTAAACTGACAGTTGCCCCATTTTCCTGCCATGCCCTATTTTAAGATTACCTAGTGGAGCTCAGGCAAAGCACAGAAACAAAAAAGAAATGAGGCCCTGCTGGTTCTGCCGGGATGCAGTTATTCGCCCGTGCCATTGCTGCTCTGAAAGGTCTGTGGGTCCTGGCTGTGTCCACAGAGGGGCCTGTGCTCCAGGTCTTCCAATTACTCTGTAATCTGATCACAACCTTGGTATCTCTAATTTTCTTGAAGAGATCTCTAGTCTTTCCCATTTTATTGTTTACCTCTATTTCTTTGCATTGATCACTGAGGAAGGCTTTCTTATCTCTCCTTGCTATTCTTTGGAACTAGGTGGCAAGAATACACAGAAGAACTATACAAAAAAGATCTTCATGACCCAGATAACCATGATGGTGTGATCACTCACCTAGAGACAGACATCCTGGAATGCAAAGTCAAGTGGGCCTTAGGAAGCATCACTATGAACAAAGCTAGTGGAGGTGATGGAATTCCAGTGGAGCTGTTTCAAATCCTAAAAGATGATGCTGTGAAAGTGCTGCATTCAATACGCCAGCAAATTTGGAAAACAGCCACAGGACTGGGAAAGTTCAATTTTCATTCGAATCCCAAAGAAAAGCAGTGCCAAAGAATGTTCAAACTACTGCACAATTACACTCATCTCACACACTAGCAAAGTAACACTCAAAATTCTCCAAGCCAGGCTTCAACAGTGTGTGAACCATGAAATTCCAGATGTACAAGCTGGATTTAGAAAAGGCAGAGGAACCAGAAATCAAATTGCCAACATCTGTTGGATCATCAAAAAAGCAAGAGAGTTCCAGAAAAATGTCTACTTCTGCTTTATTGACTATGCCAAAGCCTTTGACTGTGTGGACCACAACAAACTGTGGAAAATTCTTAAGAGATAGGAATAGCAGACCACCTGACCTGCCTCTTGAGAAACCTGTATGCAGGTCAGGAAGCAACAGTTAGATCTGGACATGGGACAACAGACTGGTTCCAAATTGGGAAAGGAGTACGTCAAGGCTGTATATTGTCACCCTGCTATTTAGCTTATATGCAGAGTACATCATGCAAAATGCCAGGCTGGAAGAGGCACAAGCTGGAATCAAGATTGTTGGGAGAAATATCAGTAACCTCAGATATGCAGATGACACCACCCTGGTGGCAGAAAGCAAGGAAGAACTAAAGAACCTCTTGGTGAAAGTGAAAGAGGAGAGTCAAAAAGTTGGTTTAAAACTCATCATTTAGAAAACTAAGATCATGGCATCCAGTCCCATCACTTCATGGCAAATAGATGGGGAAACAATGGAAACAGTGACAGACTTTATTTTTTGGGCTCCTAAATCACTGCAGATGGTGACTGCAGCCATGAAATCAAAAGACGTTTGCTCTTTGGGAGAAAAGTTATGACCAACCTAGAAGCTTATTAAAAAGCAGAGACATTACTTTGTCAACAAAGGTCCATCTAGTCAAAGCTATGGTTTTTCCAGTGGTCATGGATGTGAGAGTTGGACTATGAAGAAAGCTGAGTGCTGAAGAATTGATGCTTTTGAACTGTGGTGTTGGAGAAGACTCTTGAGAGTCCCTTGGACTGCAAGGAGATCCAACCAGTCCATCCTAAAGGAAATCAGTCCTGAATATTCATTGGAAGGACTGATGGTAAAGCTGAAACTCCGATACTTTGGCCACCTGATGAGAAAAACTGACTCATTTGAAAAGACCCTGATGCTGGGAAAGATTGAAGGCAGGAGGAGAAGGGGAAGACAGAGAATAAGATGGTTGGATGGCATCACCGACTCAATGGACATGAGTTTGAGTAAGCTCCAGGAGTTGGTGATGGACAGGGAAGCCTGGCGTGCTACAGTCTATTGAGTTGCAAAGAGTCGGAGATGACTGAGTGATTGAACTGAACTGATCTCAAAGAAAACCTCTGGTTCAGCCTGGTGAGTTACCTGGTGAAATGTTCAATTACACCAAGATGATCTCTTATAAAATATGAGTGAGTCCTGGGTCAACTTTGGGCTAGTCTGAGTTTCCTCTGTCCACAGAGAACTGCTTGTGTGTTTGTGTGTGTGTGTGTGTGTGTCAGTAGGAAAGAAAGATGCTTTCATCTGAAAAGCCGGCCGTCTGAGGCAATGGTGGACTCATGTCCAGAGGTCAGCTCCAAAGATTCTGCTCAGTCATGAGTTTTTTTTTTTTTTTAACTTTTAACTTTTGTATTGGAATATAGCCGATTAACAGTGTTGGGGTAGTTTCAGGTGCACAGTAAAGGGACTCAGCCACACACATACTAGTATCCATTCTCCCCCAAGGGGCTTCCCAGGTGGCTCAGCAGTAAAGAATCTGCCTGCCAATGCAGGAGATTTGGGTTTCATCCCTGGGTTGGGAAGACCCCCTGGAGAAGGGCATGGCAACCCACTCTAGTACTCTTGCCTGGCTCAGCCCATGGACAGAGGAGCCTGGTGGGCTACAGTCCTCGGGATCACAAAGAGTCAGACACGACTGAGCACACAGAGCCAGCAGCAGCACTCTCCCCCAAACCTCCCTCCCATCCTGGCTGCCCCATAATACTGAGCAGACTTCCCTGTGCTGAACGGTAGGAGAGAGCTTCTTCTGTCTCTATATTCTTGCCCACCTGGGATTAAAGGAACCCACCGAGAGCTTTAAAGCTGCCACCTGTCCCTTGGCGGAGTGGTGAGCCAGGCTCTCTGTAGCTGGTTAGTCTGGTCATCAGCAGTGAGGTTGTTTCCAGATGGCTGATGGCAGTTTCAATCTTCAGAGCCAGACTGGCCCTTGTTCACTGCTTGTCTCACCAAACCACCCTCCTCTGGATGATTTCAAGCCAGGCTGGGGATTGCTCACCACCCTGGTAACAGTACCCGCTTTCTTCTCTTGCTCAGGGGAGGGATCCTGCTCCGGCTGCATCACTATGACTTCAACATGAGCATATTCCTAAAATGGTCTTGCGACTGTCAGTCTTCAAGCATTCATGGAGTGCTTAGCATGTGGTGGGCACTGGAAATGGAGTAACCACGAGGGCCTGCTCCTGAGTGACCCCCAGCCTGAGGAGGAGACAGACACATGTTCTAAGGTGGGCTTGAGCCTGGAGAGTGGTATGGGGACACAGTGAAGGAACGAAAACAAAACCACTGGACCCCCCAGTAGCTGCTCGGAAGCTCTTCCCAAAGGAGGTGCTTGCAGAGTTGAGAGTCAGGCCACCAATGGCCTTGAGGGCCATCAGGGCCATCAAACACTTTGCTAAGGTGTTTGAACTTGATCCCAAGACAATGGGGAACCGCTAGAGAACTTTTTTAAAAAAACATTTATTTATTTGGCTGCACTCGGTCTTAGTAGCAGCACACGGGACCTTTAGTTGCGGCATGTAGGACCTAGTTCCCTGACCAGGGATGGAACCTGGGCCCCCTGCATTGGGAGCTCAGAGTCTTAGCCACTGGCCCACCAGGGAAGTCCCCACTAAAGAACTTTTAATAGCAGAGCGACACAATCTAATTTGCTTTTAGAAGGATCATTCTTACTGCTGCCTAGGACACTGGCCAGAAGGGTTGAGGTGAAGGTGAAATGACCAGGAAAATGGCTCCTACAATAATCCAGGCAAAAAGAAAAAAGGACAGAGCTGTGTAAAGGGAGGTGCTGGTGGACAGATCTCAAGACAGAGGAAGGTAAGACAGTCCAGCTCTGGTGTCTGACAGCTGTCAGATGTGAGGAGAGGGAGGAGGAGTCTAAGGGTCTCCAGAATTCTCCTGGGCCGAAAGAAGTTCAGGCAAAACAAACTCAAGCGAAGATTCTCACAGGTGTGCACCCGGCAAACCGTGGGCTGCGCATTCCATCGCCCTGACGTCCATGTCGGGTTCCAGAGGCGGGGCGGAGGTGTGTTGTCACTCAGGGGCACCTGGAGGGCGCGGAATCTGTGCTAGAGTCAAGGTGGCGGCAGAACAACACCTGGCCAGGTGTTAGGGATGACTCACAGCCTCCCAGGGTGGGGCAGTTGGAACCTGTGTGTGTGTGTGTGTGTGTGTGTGTGTGTGTGTGTGTGTGTGTGTGTGTGACCTGCCTCAGCCACACACAGCCCCCAGGGCCAGAAGGATGGGAGGCCCAGCCCAAGGGGAGTCTGGCAACACACAAGTAGAAGTTAGAGAAAATCAAAAGAATGAGTCACAGAACACATATGCCATGTGCTAAGCTGGCTGCTTCTGTGACACCCCCAAGGGTGTTGGGTAGGTTGACACTGACAGATTAATGGAGAAGAAACAACTCCCTGAGAGCCGTTTGAAAGAGGAGAGGCTCAAGGTTTTCACAGGCAGGAGAGGCTGAAGAGAAAGGTAGTGAAAGGAGGCATGCAAATATACCCAGGCTGGAGGAAAACCCAAATGCAAAGCAAGCCAGCTGACTCATCATCCGAGAGCGAACGTTTGCAAGGAGCTGTCACGGGCAAAGCACTGTAGTTTGGATTATGCAGGGCTGATTTCTGGGAAACAAAACTCCTTCCTGGCCCACGAGATCTTGTCTTATCTTTTGGACTTGACTGTGATCTGGAGCACTTTCGTAGTGTTTCAGTGGTAAAGAACCCACCTGCAGTGCCGGAGACACAGGTTTGAACCTTGGATCAGGAAGATCCCCTGGAGAAGGAAATGGGAACCCACTGCAGTGTTTTTGCCTGGAAATCCCACAGACAGAGGAGCCGGGCAGGCTATAGTCCATGGGGTCAGACACAATTTAGCAACTAAACAACAACATAATCTGGAGCCGTGCTGTTCCATAGGATTTCTGCAAGTGGCTACTGAACCTGGAACTTCATTCACAATTTTATTTTAATTAATTCATATAGTCTCGCGTGGCTTATGTCCACTGTATTAAATGGCACAGTTTTATGTTTTTGCTGCCTTCATGTATGAACACACATTCTGACTTTTTAAGCCACTGCAGATTACTCGAAGAGGCTTTACTTTTCATTTCAACCTCTCAAGTTTGTGTGGATGATCATGAACAAAACAATTAAAAATGTTTGTGTTGGGGAGCCGCCTCCACACTTGAGTCTACCTTGCCTTCTGGAAGGCTCAGGTGATCTCGCGGAGGTAAACATCCTGCTGAGCCAGGCCTGGGGCAGAGCCAGCTGCTGCTGGAGTCAGGTTCACCGCCGCCCTCCAGTGTCATGTTGGGTCCTTGTGACGTGGGAGCTAGACATCGAGCTGCTCAGTTGCTGATGCTGGGAGGATGATAATCCTATTCCTGTTAGCGAAGGGTGCTCTTGAAAAGCTGAGGGCTGGTCACCTTCTTTGCCGATACTGTAAATACTGTACTCTGTGTCTTCAATCCTTGACGTTTGTGCTTTTGGAAATTCCCAGCTGGCACGGATGCAGGGTCTTAGAAGACGAGAAGGGTCCATGATGACTTTCTCCATTGAAGGTTCCCGTCCCCCAGTCAGTTTCACCATTTCTGTGGGGAGATCAGGGCTCCTGACCCTTCTCTGTGAAGTCTTGAGAGGGCAAAATATCCTGGTGTCCCTGTCATCACAGCAGGCTCCTCTGGGCCATCAGTGTCCTGGGGACACTCTTTCCTGTTTATACTGAGAGACTGCTTTGCTTTATATATATATATATATATATTTTTTTTTTTTTTGACGTGGATCATTTTAAAAGTCTTTATTGAATTTGTTACAATATTGTTTCTGTTTTATGGCTTGGCTTTTTGATGGCAAGAAATGAGGAATCTTAGCTCCGCTTCCAGGGACTCAACCTGCACTCCCTTTATGGAAGCACAGTCTTAACCACTGGACCACCACAAAAGCCCGTGCTTTGCCCTTTAATCTGCTAAATCATCCAAGGTCTCATTGGTTCTGTGGAGCTGCTATTTATTTCCCTGTTAAATTCTAATTTGATTAAACAGCTCAGACGGTTGTAGGTAACTTCGCAAAGGGTCTAAAATTAAGTTGCTACATTAGGTTGGCTTTTAGACATGTTGCCTGGGACCAGGCTGAGGGGAAAGAAGGCACTCTAGAAGCCTCAGGAGCTGCTCCTCCATAGATAAGTGTTGGAGCATCATTTGCAGAAATAGCTGGACACCAAGGCAATTTATAATGAATCTAATGTTAGTATGACACTTGAGAGGCTCACTCATTCTTACAGTGATCCCATGAGATAATAGCATAATAATGAGGATCTCCTTGATGGGAAATTGAAGTACTTAGAAGTAAAGTGCTTTGTCTGAATTTGCACTGTAATGAGGGGCAGAGCTGGCCCTCGATGGTAAGTGTTCTTTGTACTGCGTCACGTCACTAACTTAAATGTATTTAGGAGGAGCCACTTTATTTATTTAATTTTTTGGTAATTTTTAAAACCTGAAGTGTAGTTGATTTACAGTGTTGCATTAATTTCGGCTGCACAGCAAAGCGATTCAGTTATACACGTACAGACCTTCTCTTTTATATTCTTTTCCATTATGGTTTATCACAGTATATTGAATATAGTTCACTGTTTTATACAGCAAGACCTTGTTGTTTATCCCTTCCATATATAATGGCTTACACCTGCTAGCCCCAACCTCCCCCTCCATCCCTCCCCCAAACCTCTTCCCGTTGGCAACCGTAAGTCTGTTCTTTATGTGCGGGAGTCTGTTTCTGTTTCATAGGTAAGTTCATTTGTGTCATCTTTTAGATCCCACATATAGATGATATCATATGGTATTTGTCTTTCTCTTTCTGACTTTATTTAGTATGACAGTCTCTAATTGTATCCATGCTACTGCAAGGGGCACTATTTTATTTTAATGGCTGAGTAGTATTCCATCGTATATATGTACCACATCATTTTTATCCATCCGTTGGTGGATATTTAGGTTATTTCCATATTGTGGCTCTTGTGAATAGTGCTGCTATGAGCATAGGTGTGCATGTGTATTTTTGAACTACAATTTTGTCTGGATAAATGCCCAGGAGTGGGATTGCTGGATCATGTGGTTATTCTATTTTTAGTTTTCTAGGGAACCTCCATGTCATTTTCCACAGTGGCTACACCGACTTCCATTCCCACCCACAGTGTAGAAGGGTTCCCTTTTCTAGAAGGTGCTGCTTTAAAGACCACCTCAGCACAGGCTTGCCGATGATTGCTTTATCTTGGATTTAGATTGAACACCGTCTCTGCATAACCAGTGGTTAAAGCCTCAGGAGTAAGGAGGCTGGGCCATAAGGGAAGGGCTGCCATGTTAACTGCATATTTGGGGATCTGACCACCCCCCCAGGCAGGTACTTGGAAATGATTTCTTGATACTGTAGCTATCACTTCATGGCAAATGCCTCACTTATTCCAGGCCCATCAGCATTCTGATGGCCTGAGAGTGGGTTAAGGAATGAACAAGTAATGGAAATTGTAATACAAGTGTCAAAATGAGGTGGTGGCATGCCTTACCTCATGACTGTACAGTCGGAAAAATTTCCACGGATTAAGCCATCCACTCTCACACAACCTACTGAATCGGGGAATGAACTTGCCTTCTCCAATCAGAGGTAAATCCTCCCCTCGATTTTTCAGCCATAGCCATCTACACAAAGATATTACTCAGGCGAGTGTTCTCCTAAGGAAGAGAGCTTGGATTGGGTTTACGCTACCTCATTGGACTGTATCTTTCTCCTGCCCCTTTCTTTGCTTTTTTTTTCTCTTTTAACAATATTTGTTACATTCTTCTTCTCTTTAAAAAATATTTGTTATATACTTATTAAAAATAATTGTATTTCTTTATTTTTGGCTCTGCTGGGTCTCCGTTGCTGCTCGGGCTTTTCTCCAGGCCGTGGCGAGCAGGGGCCACGCTTCGCTGCAGTGCCCGGGCTTCTCATTGTGGTGGCTTCTCTACTTGTGGTGGCTTCTCTCCTTGTGGATAACAGGCTCTAGGCATGTGTACCACTAGCTGCAGCTCCAGGGGCTCTAGAGCTCAGGCTCAATAGCTGTGGCGCACGGGCTTAGCTGCTTTGCAGCACGTGGAATCTTCCCGGATCAGGGATTGAACCCGCATCTCCTGCATTGGCAGGTGGATTCTTTACCACTGAGCCATCAGGGAAGCCAGCTTCATCTGTATTTATAGCCGCTCCCCATGGGCTTGCATGACTGCCTGAGCTCCGCCTCCTGTCAGATCATCAGCGGCATTAGACTCTCATGGGAGCATGAACCCTATGGTGAAATGCGCATGCGGGGATCTAGGTTGTGTGGAGAAGGAAATGGCAACCCACTCCAGTATTCTTGCCTAGAGAATCCTGTGGACAGAAGAGCCTGGTGGGCTGCTGTCCATAGGGTCGCACAGAGTTGGACATGACTGAAGCGACTTAGCATGCATGCATGCATTGGAGAAGGCAATGGCACCCCACTCCAGTATTCTTGCCTGGAGAATCCCAGGGACAGAGGAGCCTGGTGGGCTGCCATCTATGGGGTCTCACAGAGTTGGACACGACTGAAGCGATTTAGCAGCAGCAGCAGGAGGTTGTACAGTCCTGATCAGAATCTAATGCCTGATGGCCTGAGGTGGAATACAGATTATTATTAGCAGAGAGGTTTGACTGCACAGAGACCATAGTAAATCCCACCGATTCTGCATTATGGTGAGTTGTATAATTATTTCATTGTACATCATAATATAATAATAGAAATAAAGTGCCTAATAAATGTAATATGCTTGACTCATCCCCCCAAACCATCCCCTTCCCCCGAGTCTGTGGAAAAATTGTCTTCCACAAAACTGGTCTCTGGTGCCAGAAAGGTTGAGGACTGCTAACATAAGGGTTCTCTGGCTTCACTTGTACCAGGCAGAAGTCACAAGATGGAGTGAGGCGTGATTAGCATTATGAGCACACAAGCCAGATGGCTGTTGAGAAGGATGCCTTGAGTTACATCTCCCCTCACCTTGCCCTGCCTGCACTTTTGTATCCAGAGGCAAGCCCCTCCAAGATCCTGCAAGGAATGTCTCTAATACAGGGAGTAAAGCAGAGGTGAAATTCACTGTGGAAAGCTCGAACTTCGTCACTTTTTTTTTTTAACCTTGTAAATCAACCCTTTAGTTTTCCTTTAATTAAATATTACTTTGTAGGATAAAATATTCCCACATTTATTGCCAATCCAATGTTTTGTGATTAATGACTTAGAGAATCTATCTTGGTACTTAAGTCCTTACGTGTGTGTGCTCAGTCATGTCCAACTCTTTGCGACCCCATGGACTGTAGCCCACCAGGCTCCCCTGTCCATGGAATTCTCCAGGCAAGAAATACTGAAGTGGGTTGCCATTTCCTTCTTCACGTAAGTCCTTAGCTTATTAATAAATAGGGTTTAAATAGGGTTATGACTGCCCTCATTATTTATAATATGGATAAATTCAATAAAATTGATATAATTTTATAGGTTTGTAAGAAATATTAATTGGGTTAATCACTATTATTTTTTCTGATTTAAAAAAATACTTTTTATTTTGTACTGGGGTATAGCCTATTAACAAATAATGTGATAGCTTCAGGTGAACAGAGAAGGGACTCAGTTATACATATATGTGTATCCATTCCCTTCCAAGTTCAGTTCAGGCATTCAGTCGTGTCCAACCAGACCTCCCGGTCCATCACCAGCTCCCGGAGTCCACCCAAACCCATGTCCATCGAGTCGGTGATGCCATCCAACCATCTCATCCTCTGTCGTTCCCTTCTCCTCCCACCTTCAATCTTTCCCAGCATCAGGGTCTTTTCAAATGAGTCAGCTCTTCACATCAGGTGGTCAAAGTTGGAGTTTCAGCTTCAACATCAGTCCTTCCAATGAACACGCAGGACTGATCTCCTTTAGGATGGACTGGTTGGATCTCCTCACAGTCCAAGGGACTCTCAAGAGTCGTCTTCATCACCACAGTTCAAAAGCATCAATTATTAGGTGCTCAGCTTTCTTTATGGTCCAACTCTCACATCCATACAAGACTACTGGAAAAACCATTGCCTTGACTAGATGGACCTTTGTTGGCAAAGTAATGTCTTTGCTTTTCAATATGCTGACTAGGTTGGTCATAACTTTCCTTCCAAGGAGTAAGTGTCTTTTAATTTTGTGGCTGCAATCACCATCTGCAGTGATTTTGGAGCCCGGAAAAATAAAGTCAGCCACTGTTTCCACTGTTTCCCCATCTATTTGCCATGAAGTGATGGGACCGGATGCCATGATTTAAGTTTTCTGAATGTTGAGCTTTAAGCCAACGTTTTTACTCTCCTCTTTCACTTTCATCAAGAGGCTCTTTAGTTCTTCACTTTCTGCCATAAGGGTAGTGTCATCTGCATATCTGAGGTTATTGATATTTCTCCTGGCAGTCTTGATTCCAGCTTGTGCTTCCTTCAGCCCAGCGTTTGTCATGATGTATTCTGCACATACGTTAAATAAGCAGGGTGACAATATACAGCCTTGACATACTCCTTTTCCTATTTGGAACCAGCCTGTTGTTCCATGTCCAGTTCTAAACTCCCCTCCTATTCAAGCTGCCACATAATATTGAGCAGAGTTCCATGTGCTTTACAGTAGGTCCTTGTTGATTATCCATTTTAAATGTAGCAGTGTTTTGTCGCTTTTCCTGATAGAGAAGGTGCAGCCTGGAAGGCACTTGTACAACAGTGAAAACTGAAAATGTCAGTTGTGTTTGACTCTTGGCAACCCCATGGACTGTAGCCCATCAGGCTCCTCTGTCCATGAAATTCTCCAAGCAAGAATACTGCAGTGGGTAGCCATTGCCTTCTCCAGGATATCTTCCCAACCCAGGGATAGAACCCCGGTCTCCTGCAATGCAGAAAGGCCATCAGGGCAGCCCTGGCACTTGTACAATCAATACCCAAGCCCTTGGGACAGCATCATCTGGAAAAAATCGGGAGTATTCAGTCATGTTTTGAGTTCTCTGACATACTGAGGTGCCATGACACAAAGCCAACGTGAAAAATCCTGTCCTTGGGCTTTAGAAATTGCCAGTTTTATGCAGTTCACCACATATTTTTGTCTTTATTTCATAATTACTTTTATATGTACAGCTGAGTCCTTTTTTAGATGTGGTCTGAGTATTTTGCAATGCTGCCTTAAAGCAGCAGTCCCCAATCTTTTTGGCACCAGGGACCAGTTTCGTGGAAGACAATTTTTCCACAAATCAGGGGTAGGGGGATGATTTCAGGATGATTCAAGCACATTACATTTATTGTGCACTGATTTCTATTATTATTACATCAGCTCCACCTCAGATCATCAGGGATCAGATCCCGGAGGTTGGAGATGCCTGCCTTAAAGAATGAGTAATTTTTACAGCATGAAACTTCAAGTCCTAGAATATCCCAAATGCATGAGTGTTGCCGTGCAAAATGGCCAAGACTCTGCACGTGAGACTTTGCATGTAAATAGAAGAAGAACCCAGCTGCCTATTTGTTTAGTAATTCCAGTCTAGGAAGATTGCTACATGCTACTGTTTGACTGAAATTACGTTACTTTTTTTTTTGTTTTCATCTGTCCTTGATTTTTGTTTCTAAGTGCAAAACTGGGAGAATTTATCTTAATGCTAAAAATGTCTTGTTCTAGCCAAACTAGATTTAAATTTTGGATTAATCTCACTCCCTAAGTTTAATCAGCACCAGGCATTTTATTTAGTCCTTGAGTAACAGGAAAAGGTGGGCTTCCCTGGTGGCTCAGTGGAAAAGAATGTGCCTGCCAGTGAAGATGTGGGTTTGATCCCAGGTCGGGAAGATCCCCTGGAGTAGGAAATGGCAGCCCACACCAGCATTCTTGCCTGGGAAATCCCTTGGACAGAGGAGCCTGATGGGCTACCATCTATGGGATCACAAAAGAGTCAGACACAACTTAACAACTAAACAATAACAGCAAACAGGAAAAGATGCAGGCAGCGTGCTCTTCTCAGAGCTGCCAATATTGTGAGGTAGTTTCCTTCACCTTCGGGCTTTAGGGGGAACGTTTTATTGTGCAATCTTATGTTCCTTAATAGGGAGTATAGATAGGTCTCTCCCATAATCATCAATCACTGATGTTTTTAAGGTGTCCTTTGAACATTAAATAACTGCTATGTGAATGTCCTAGATTAGAGAAGAAATCCCAACGAGAACTTGATTGATATCAGGTATCCAGGATCTATCTCAGGGATCCACACCACTGATAGAAAAGAGTCCATCCTCCAGAGTATATTTTAGGCATAAAATATTAAATAAGAATTCATAAAAGGCATATTACTCATCTTAAATCAGTTCTCCATACTAACAACCAGTATTGAATGCAGCCTGCGGTATTCAGTGCTTACATAGGATAAGTAAAACCTTACACAGATAAGATCTTAAACATGAAATATGATCATACAGCTCAGTGGTTCAGAGCCACCCTCTCAGGGGTCAGACTGCCTGGAAAGGAATCTGTGTGTGTGTGTGTGTGTGTGTGTGTTAGTTGCTGAGTCGTGTCTGACTCTCTGCGACCCCATAGACTACCCCATCAGGCTCTTCTGTCCATGGAATTCTCCAGGCAAAGATAATGGAGTGGGTTGCCATTTCCTTTTCCAGGGGAAGAAAGATCTTCCTGACCTGAAGATCTAGGGGATCTTCCTGACTCAGGGGTCAAAACCGGGTCTCCTGCATTGCAGGTGGATTCTTTACTGTTTGAGCCACCAGGGCATACTGGCTGTGAAATCTTAGGTAAACTTTCTTAATTTTTCTAAGGCTCAGTTTTCTCATCTATAAAATGAGGCTATAACCTGCAAAGAGATTTATGAGAATTAAATAAATGAATAGGTAAAAGCGCCTAGCATGATACTGGAACATTGTAATCACTCAAGTGATGGTAACTATTACTGCTGTTGTTATCATTTTCATATTGCTGTTATGTTGGAGTAGTCTAGTGGCTAAGTCTTGTCTGACTCTTTGCAGCCCCATGGACTGTAGCCCACCAGGCTCCTCTGTCTATGTAATTTTCCCAGCAAGAATACTGGAGTGGGTTGCCATTTCCTTCTGCAGGGGATCTTCCCCACCCAGGGACTGGACCTGGGCCTCCTGCTATGCAGGCAGATTCCTGATCTCATTTGTTTTAACTTTGTTTATTTATCTTTATTTTTGGTTGCACCAGGTCTTTGTTGCCGTACACAGGCTTCTCACTCACTGCGGTGGGTTCTCTTGTGGAGCGTAATCTAGTTGCAGCACGAGGGCTGGGAGTTCTGGCACACCGGTTTTGTTGCCCCGAGGCATGTGGAGTCTTCCCACACCAGGGACTGAGCCTGTGCCCCCTGCCTTGGCAGCTGGATTCTTTACCACTGGACCGCCAGGGAAGTTCCTATATTGGTCGTCTTATTTATTAGTATCATCCAGACAAAAATCCTTGAACAATTTCTAGTTTATTACATGATGCAATTATTACTGCATTTTACTCTATTTGAAATAAAATCTATACTAAGCAATGCAATGGTAAGATCATAAGCCTGCATATGTCTCCATATAGACAGATCAAGTAGCCAGAGATATAGGTATATAGATATGATACTGCACTTTAGAAGGCCCAGTGCTTCCAGCTCTTAAATGGTCACAGCGTTTCTGATTTGGATGGTACCTCTCCACTGTACCCTTTATATATAGGAGAGAAGAGTGAGACTCAACAGGGTGAAGAAGGAGGGTCACACAGCAGAGGAGGAGCAGGCCTGGTAGGGGTGGTACGCAGGATGAGAGCTTCTGCCGCTGTCTCTCCCTGCCCTGCCCTTTGAAATTCTTCACAGACACACACACCCTCTGCAGCAAAAAAAGTGTCTCCCAGAGTTCTAAGTACCTGTTTGGAAGATGACCCGCTTGAAAACTGGGATCTCTCAAAATTTGTCTCTTGCCCCCAAAATTGATCTCGTTTCTTCTCATTTGGGTCTCTTCTGTATTCCTGTCGTCTTAGACAAGCCTGCAGAATAAAAACAAAAATGTTTCTTTGGCTTAGGTCTACAACTAGCTCTGATAAGTTTATGCTTGGAATGCCTATTATGAGGAACATGCAATACAGACGTCCATCTCTAAGTGTTACCAATACCTCTTATCAGGTGTAAAGATACCCAGGCATCATTTCCTCCTCTCTTTGCCCTAAATGCCAGGTCAAGAATATTAGCTGCTGCCTTCCTAAATTCAAACAACAGAGGCATTTTGTCAAGTACTTACCCCAAAGCTGCCTTTTAGAGCTGCCTTCTAGCTCTTCCTAGAACACTGTACTTACTTCTCTTTCTGTTCTCAGCCTCCTTTTTTTTTTAAAAAAAACTGAAGTATGGTTAATTTACAATGTTATTACACACAATGTTAATTTACACACACATATTCTTTAGATTCTATAGGTTACTACAAGATATTGAATGTGGTTCCCTGTGCTATACAACAGGTCCTTATTGTTTATTTTATATATAGTAGTGTGTATCTGTTAATCCCCAAACTCCTAATTTATCCCTCCCCTCGTTCTTACTATCTTCATTCTTCTCATGCTCACCTTCATTGCTCTGTAACCCCTTGGGTCAGATTCCAAGCTACAGGGTAAGAATTCTGTAGATTTCCAGCTACAGGATAAGGATTTTCACACGTGAGGGCTTTAGCACATGCTGTTCCTGCCACTTGGAATAGCTTTTGCAGCATGCTTTCTTGGCAAACCCTGCTTATCTGCTAAGAACCAGCTCATAGGGCATCTCATCCCTGTGGTTTCTACCATGACTCAGGGTATATTCTTCCCCAGGCCCTGTTAATTGCTCCTGTATACGTACATGACTTGAATTATGCAACTGTTCCACTATTGTATTTAGTTTTATTTTTTGAGCCTGTTTCTCCTGCTGATTAGCAAGAAATCCTGAGGGTAAAGACCATGTCTTATCTTTTGAATCCCCCAGCATCTAGCACTTAATGTTAGCTAAATTTCCTTTTTGTTCTGGAGGGAACTATCTATTCCCAAATGCAAAAATAAATAAAACAACCGAAGAATTGTTCCATTTTTTAAAACAAAATTTAGTACCAAAATATTTCTCTTCCAGTATTCAGTTCAGTTCAGTCGCTCAGTTGTGTCCGACTCTTTGCGACCCCATGAATCGCAGCACGCCAGGCCTCCCTGTCCATCACCATCTCCCGGAGTTCACTCAGACTCACGTCCATTGAGTCCGTGATGCCATCCAGCCATCTCATCCTCGGTCGTCCCCTTCTCCTCCTGCCCCCAATCCCTCCCAGCATCAGAGTCTTTTCCAATGAGTCAAGTCTTCACATGAGGTGGCCAAAGTACTGGAGCTTCAGCTTTAGCATCATTCCTTCCAAAGAAATCCCAGGGCTGATCTCCTTCAGAATGGACTGGTTGGATCTCCTTGCAGTCCAAGGGACTCTCAAGAGTCTTCTCCAACACCACAGTTCAGATGCATCAATTCTTCGGCGCTCAGCCTTCTTCACAGTCCAACTCTCACATCCATACATGACCACAGGAAAAACCATAGCCTTGACTAGACGGACCTTAGTTGGCAAAGTAATGTCTCTGCTTTTGAATATACTATCTAGGTTGGTCATAACTTTCCTTCCAAGGAGTAAGCGTCTTTTAATTTCATGGCTGCAAACACCATCTGCAGTGATTTTGGAGCCCCCCAAAATAAAGTCTGACACTGTTTCCACTGTTTCCCCATCTATTTCCCATGAAGTGATGGGACTGGATGCCATGATCTTCGTTTTCTGAATGTTGAGCTTTAAGCCAACTTTTTCGCTCTCCAATGTTAGGACTGAACAAAACCCAAGGCTATTGTGTTATATGGGCATGTCAATGGATTTTTTGTTTTTGAGGTATAGTTGATATACAATGCTGTGTTAGTTTCTGGTGTACAATGAAGTAATTCAGATATATGAATCACTTTTTTCAGATTATTTTCCCATATAGGTTGTTACAAAATACTGAGTATAGTTCCCTGTATATAGTAGGTACTTGTTGATTATCTATTTTATATGTAGTAGTGTGTTTATATTAATTCCAAACTCTCGCTTCCCCTTTGGTAGCCATAAACTTGTTTTCTATGTCTGTAGGTCTATTTCTGTTTTGTATATAAGTTCACTTGTATGAATGATTTCTTCTTTTTTTTTTTAACAATTCTACACATGAGCGATATTCATATGATATTTATCTTTATCTGGCTTTAAAATTTTTATTTATTTTTGCATAGTGCTTTTGGTGTATCTAAGGACACTTTTCATAACCCAAGGTAACAAAGCCTTCCTCCTATTTTTTTTCCTAAAAGTTTTACAGTTTTACATATAGACCTATAATCTATTTGGAATTAACTTTATATATGATACGAAGGGCTTCCCTGGTGGCTCAGTTGGTAAAGAATCTGCTTTCAGCCCAGGAGACCTAGGTTCAATCCCTGGGTCTGGAAGATCTCCTGGAGAAGAAAATGGCAACCCACTCCAGTATTCTTGCCTGGAAAATCCTATGGACAGAGGAACCTGTGGGCTACAGTCCATGGGGTTGCAAGAGTGAGACACAACTTAGTGACTAAACCACCACCATGATATGAATATACATGCTAAGTGACTTCAGTCGTGTCTGACTCTTTTCAATCCTATGGACTAGCCCAACTAGGCTTCTCTATCCATGGGATTCTCCAGGCAAGAATACTAGAGCAGGTTGCTGTACCCTTCTCCAGGGGACCTTCTGCAACCCAGGGATGGAACGCACATCTCCTGCATTGGCAGGTGGGTTCTTTACCAGTAGTGCCACCTGGGAAGCCCTATGTGAAGTATGGACCCTGATTTATTTCTCTTCTCTTCTCATCTCTTCCTCCTTCCCTTCCTCTCTTTGCATATGGTTTCCCTTCCAATTGTTTCATCACTTTTAAAAAATAACTTTACTTATTTATTTATTTTTGGTTGTGCTGGGTCTTCATTGCTGTGCTGGCTTTCTCTAGTTGCAGCGAGTGGGGCATACTCTAGTTGCGGTGTGCAGGCTTCTCATTGCGGTGGCTTCTATTGTTGCAGAGCATGGGCTCCTGGGCTCGAGGGCTCCTGGGCTCAAGGGCTCCTGGGCTCTAGAGCATAGGCTCAACAGTTGCGGTGCACCGTCTTAGCTGCTCCATGGCACGTGGGATCTTCCCTGATCAGGGATCAAACCCATGAGCCCTGTACTGGCAGGTGGATTCTTTACCACTGAGCTGCCAAGGAAGCCCTCAACTGACATTTTAAATACTGCAATATAGCAAAACTTGTTGCAGAATTTCTATAGGTCCAATAACTGAACTCACCTTTGTCCTGCCAGAGCTGAATTATCCACTGCTACAGTAAAGAAATGCAGCATAAAGACAATCTTATTTCTAAACCAGGCCTGACATCTCCCTTTTCCTGCCTGAGTTAAGAAAGGAAAGATTTCTTCCACATGTTTTTCCCTCTGTTAGAAAATTCATCTCCTTCCTTGAAGGATTTGCCAGAATTTCATGGCCAAGGGGAAAGCCAATATTCTGCCACAAGGTTAAGAGTAGAAATGACCTGATATTAACAAAACATTTACCACTTGGACTTGGGAACAGAGAATCAGTTACACTGTGCTTCAAAACTGATTGGCAAATGAAGCACTGGTCTCAGGGTTCATCTACAGCAGCCAGGTGGTACCTGCAGCAAGGTGAATCCTGGATACTTAGGAGTAAGGTGTCATTTTACCCCGCCTTGCTTGGAAAGGGAGAACACTCCAAAATGGTGGAATTTTTCCCCTTGTTGTTGTTCAATCTCCAAGTTGTGTCCAACTGTTTGTGACCCCATGAACTGCAGCATGCCAGGCTTCCCTGTCCTTCACTATCTCTAAGAGTATGCTCAAACTCTTGTCCATTGAGTTGGTGATACCATCCAAACATCTCATCCTCTGCCGCCCCTTCTCCTCCTGCCCTCAGTCTTTCCCAGCATCAATGTCTCTTCCAATGAGTTGGCTCTTTGCATCATGTGGCCTGGAGCTTCAGCATCAGTTCCTTTCAGTGAATATTCAGAGTTGATTTCCTTTAGGATTGACTGATTTGATCTCCTTGTTGTCCAAGGGACTCTTAAGAGTCTTCTCCAGCACCGTAGTTCAAAAGCATCAATTCTTCAGCACTCAGCCTTCTTTACGGTCCAACTCTCACATCTATACATGACTACTGGAAAAACCATAGCTTTGACTATATGGACCTTTGTCAGCAAAGTGATGTCTCTGCTTTTTAATACTGTCTAGGTTTGTTATAGCTTTTCTTCCAAGGAGCAAGCGTCTTTTAATTTCATGGATGCAGGCACCATCCGCAGTGATTTTGAAGCCCAAGAATATAAAATCTGACACTGTTTCCACTATTTCCCCATCTACTTGCCATGAAGTGATGGGACTGGGTGCCATGATCTTAGTTTTCGGAATGTTCTGTTTTAAGCCAGCCTTTTCACTCTCTTCTTTCACCTTCATCAAGAGGCTCTTTAGCTCCTCTTTACTTTCTGCCATTAGAATGGTATTTTCTGCTTATCTGAGGTTGTTGATATTTCTCTCAGCAATCTTGATTTCAGCCCTCAGTTTGTTATTTTCAAAAATGATGCCATTATTCAATAGATAGCAAGCCTTTTAAATAATTCTGGACAGTGTTTGTTTTAATAAATAATTTAAATAAGAACACCCCGCCCCCAATACTGAATAGTAACTATAATAAGTTAAACAGACACCAAATGATAGAATTAACCAAGCTAAAACTAAAAAGAGTCAGCTGGAGAGGTCAGTAAAGTCCAACTAAATATGGGCCTCTTTTTGCCTATTTCTTTACGATGAGTGGTGGAGCTCCTGTTGGGGGCAGGGGAGCCCCAGCCTGTAGTATTGTTTCCTGGAGCCTCAGAGGTCTCTGTTACCCTTGTATCAGAGGCTGGGGAAGGAAATGCTGATAGGCTGAAAGTGGAGGAGCCCGTATTAGCAACTGCATGCAGGACCGAGGCAGATTTTGTGGGATGAACAGAATTCTTGTGGGCTGAGTGTTTTTTGAAACTTCTCTCCAAGAATGCATGCGACTTAAATATTTCTTTACTAAAAGGGGAGGAGGAATAGAATGATTTGCAATGTTGAAAAAAAATGTTTTTCCCCTCGAGTTCTCCCCACCCCTCCACCTTCTCTCATAGAGGAGCAGAAGAAACCAGTGGCAAGGTAGGTACTTTCTAATTTTAACCTTGAAACAGCCAAGCAATGTTTCCATGTAAATCAAACATTAGTCCTCTCCAAGTTACAGTTTTGCTGAGAAGGGGACATGGGGACAGAGCTAAGTTCGGACTTCCAGTCCTAGAAGCAGCAAGAATCTAGCCATACCCCCAGCCCTACCCAGGGAGTACACACAAATGGGTGTACACACAATCTAGCCATACCCCCCAGCCCTACCCAGGGAGTACACACAAATGGGTGTACCCATTTGTACATGTGAATGATTTGTTGTTGGTGTTTTCTGATGTTGATGCGGTTTCTGCTTGGAGGGTCCTGAAGGGACAGGGGCTGAGGAGTGTGAAACCCCCAGGATGGGGAGAAGGAAGAGATTTGTAATTCATCGTCACCAGGGGCTCCCCTCACCCTGGGACTTTATTTCTCTTTCAGTTTCATGTGTCTGGAGCTAGAGTGCTATAAATAAGTTTCTGTTCTTGTGGCAGGAACTGGCTGGGTCTTGAAATGGAGGCTCCAGGCAACGCCTTGTTTCTTCTTTCTGGGGAGAATTGGGGCTTCTTCCTTCACTCCCCCTTTGGTGTTGCACCCTCTGGACCCCCAAACCCATCCTTCTGACTGTAACACGTGCTGTCAGGTTGCCTTCTGTGCAGAAGCTACCATTGTGGGGCCGGAAAACAAACGTGCCTGTGTGCCTGCGGGGGACGACGAGGGTTTTGTGATTCACTGTAACTCAGTATGGGTAAACACGACAGGACCCAGCTCTGCCACTTTCTAGCACTGTGACCTTGGGCAAGCTGACTAACTCCATAGATTCTTGCTTCTCTCATCTTTGGGATGGAGGTGTCTCTGCGCTGCAAGACTGCAGGGAGAGCCTGAGGGACTATTGGTAAGATGCTTAGCAGAGTGGTTGGCTCGCTGTAGCATTCAGTAAAACTCAGCATCATCACCGTCTACCACCACCACCATCATCATCACCACTACCATCTTCATCATAGTCTTGATCAACCTCTAATTGTTTCCAATCCCACATCTGGGTGTACTCCTTTTTCTAAAGTCTGCTCTTGCCAAATAAGGTGACTCCAACCTTGGCTGTGGAAGAAGACTCTTCTTGCAGGCCTGACGTTCATCCTTGTTTT
Organism: Capricornis sumatraensis; assembly: GCF_032405125.1. Lineage (NCBI taxonomy): Eukaryota > Metazoa > Chordata > Mammalia > Artiodactyla > Bovidae > Capricornis > Capricornis sumatraensis. The sequence goes on from NC_091076.1 coordinate 97,185,884, forward strand.
TCTGCCCCAGAAGTAGAGGTCTGCTTGCTAAGCCCGCCCATCCCCTCAGCAGCCAACTGAGGAGCTGCCAAGCCCAGTCATGCAGGCTACCTCTGTAAACCATTTGCTTCAGAATTACAGCTTTCTGAACCCAAAGGGATGCTCAAGGTTTCTTTTGTCCCTTTTATTACCAGCCCCATTCTTCTAGTCATCATTTGGGCTCCTGGTACCTTAGGAAGCCACACACCCCAGGAACTCTTCCAGCTTCACGGTTCTGGTCTAAAAAGCATCGTAATGATGACCCAACTCTACATCTTCATCAGCAAGGTTATTGTTACTCGAACCCCACAAGCATTTTGAGAAGCAGGACTTGCCACAGCCTTCAGTTGCTTTTAATTGTTCTTATGATCCATCACGGGCTGCCCTGGTGGCTCAGTGGTAGAGAATCCACCTGCCAATGCAGAAGACTCCGGTTTGATCCCTGGGTTGGGAAGATGCCCTGGAGAAGGGGATGGCTACCCACTTCAGTATTCTTGCCTGGAGAATCCCATGGCCAGAGGAGTCTGGTGGGCTCTAGTTCATGGGGTTGCAGAGTCGGACACGACTGAGTGACTCAGTGACAACAATGATCCAACATGCCTAACTCAGAGTTTGGGCTTTTAATTATCACTGGGGACATTATCAAAGTTTATCAGTTTTAAGAGGTTGAGAAATCAAAGGTGTGAAAAACAGTTGGATATGCTATTCCCCTCCGGTGAGTTTTTTTGTTTGTTCTATGAAGAGTAGAGGAATGCACATGTCACATATCCCTCCCCGTGACTCCTGCAGGAGAAAAAGCTGAATTATCTCTGTTCCCTCAACCCCCCGAGTGGATAGCCCCCAGACTCGTGCCACCTGGCGCAGTGACCCATTACATCCTTAAACAAGTTTATATCATCATATTAGGTTTTGATCTGTACTTGAAAGAATCCAAATGAAAAATAAGCAACATGAAGTGAAACCCAATTGAACACATTTGATAGAGTCTAGAAAATCATCCTGAAATGCCAGGTGTAATCTTTCTTTCTAGCTTTCAGTGGACGTTAACGGCTACATTTTGCCACAAGCTTCATAAACACATTTGACCAAAAGAAGGGGAAATAAAAAGCTAAACAGCATGAACACCCTTGAAGAAACAGAGCCAAATTCTGAGATGGTGTATAATTACGTACTAGCTACCAGATTCTGAAATAGCATGTAATATGCCAAATAGATGTTTATTTCCTCTTGGTTTTTCAAAAGTGTCCCACCCAACCACTGAGAGGAACAGCATCAGAATAACTCAGGGTAGGTTTAACCTCCCTCTCCTGCCGCTAACAGACAGACCTGTAAAGGCACTGCTAATTTGGGGCATACCAGCCTGAAGAGTATTTTAGGCAGTTGCAGGAATAGTGTGTACAGCAGGTTTCTAAGGGCTTCAATTTGAGCTAGTTCATTAAAGACAAGTCCAGCACAGGAAGGCATATGTGGCAAAGGTCTATGATTTGGGAGTCACATCTGGTTATTAGGCCTTACACTATTGTACACCCTGAAATGGGGAGTCCCTTGCACGTCACTGGGCTCCGAGTAAAAGCTGGGGTTTCCACAAGTAACTGGCCAAGCTCACTGATGCCCCAGGGTTTCAGTGTCTACCCAGTGCAGTCTATCTAAGTAAATTATCTAAATACACACAGGTTGTATATGGACCAAGTTATTGAGGGGGTCATTAAAGTCATGCAACTGATTTTTTTTTTTTTTCCGATGTGGACCATTTTTAAAGTCTTTATTGAATTTGTTACAGTATTGCTTCTGTTTCATGTTTTGTTTTTTTCGTTTGTTTGTTTGTTTTTGCCTGCAAGGCATGTGGGATCTTAGCTCTTCGACCAAGAATTGAACTCGCAGCCCCTCTGTTGGAAGGTGAAGTCTTGACCACTGGACCACCAGGGAAGTCCCATGCAACTGATTCTTAAATCCCTACTTGAAATCTTTTCTGGAAGAAGGCGAGGGGCAGAGTCGATAATATAACTCATCACTATTCCCATCAAAGTAGTTTCTGTGGGTTGCTATGTACTTAATTCGACACTCCTCAGAACATATTAAGGACAATCAAATTTATTTTTGTAGACCTTGTGGTGAGTGGTTTTGAAAATGCTCAGTGAAGGCAGATTTGACTTTAAGGATTAGTTACAAGTCAGCTGGACCTGTGTCTGATAAACATTGTTGGTGGTCAAGTTCGCTAATGCTGGCTTTCATCAATGACAAGGCATTCGATTCAACACAGGAAAGTGACTCTGTCCTTCCCTGAAGAAGTTGTGGTCCAGTTTGATAGAAAGACATACGAAAGACAATTCCAATACAATTTCATCAACAATGAAAAAGAGGTATGAAAAGGGTGCTTTGGTATTGGAGTGATAGAAATGTTCTAAAACGAGATGATGGTGATGGCAGCAAACTTGGTCAGTTTAAACTTAAAACAGGTGAATTTTATGATATGTAAATTACATTTCAATAAGGTTTTGTTTTGTTTCGAAGAGGGTGCTATGGGAATACAGAGGGTCTCTCTAGTTCTAAGTTAAAGCTATGGTCTTCACTACTCTTGCTGAGAGACTAAGGACCAGGGAAGGGAGGTTAGAGAAGTGGTGGCAGATTGGGCTGTTCTTTCTGTGGTTCTTGGGTCTGCGACCTGCCTTTGTGTGAGGGGAAAACGATGGAATTGCACACTCCGTTCTCATTTTCCATACGTTTCCATCTGAAAGGTGGCAAGGCTGCAGGCAGGGAGACCGGATATGAGGATATTTTAATAAACTTGGAGATAAACCATGGAGGTTGGAACCAGGGCAACGGCCACAGGATGAGAAGGGAGGCACAAGTTCATGAGCTTTTAGGTAAATTCAGCAGAACTTGGTAACTGGCTGGGGTCGGGGTGGGGGGATTGTGAGTGGCGACAAAGAGAAAGGAGTCAAGGAAGGCTTGGGCCGCCATCTTCGGAGAAGGGGTACACAGGAGGAGGATCGGGGATGGATCATAAAGAATTCACTATGGACACGCTGTATTCAGTGTGCCTTTCCGACTCCTAGATGGAACCATCCAGCAAGCAGGTGTGTATGGGATTCTGACACTTTGAGAAGACTCGGGATTACAGGTCATGGGTCTGTGTGTTTGCCATTGTTTAGTCGCTAAGTCATGTCTGACTCTTTTTGCAACCTCATGGACTGTAGCCCTCCAGGCTCCTCTGTCCATGGGATTTCCCAGGCAAGAATACTGGAGTGTTGCCATTTCCTTCTCCAGGAGGATTTCCAGACCCAGGGATCAACCCCATGTCTCCTGCATTGGCAGGCAGGTTCTTTACCACTGAGCCACCTGGCGAGCCCCCTCAGTGTATGAGTGGTAGTTAAACACATAGGAAGGGATGAGATGGGCCACAGAAATTGTGAATTAGGACAAAACTGGGCTGATGGAAACCTAGGGGAATTGACACGTGATGGGTAGAGAGAAGAATGTGAGTGAAACAGGAGGAAAACTAGGAGAACGTGATGTCAGGAAGCCAGAGAAGTAATGTTTCAAGAAAGAAAGAGTAATGGCCCCAAATGCAGATAAAGCTTCAGAAAACAAAGAATTAAAAGTTATCCACTGATTTTCACTACTGACCTTAGGAGACGGCCAGGCTAACAGGCCAGTAGGTAATGGGATGCACCCGCGGGAGCAGGGAGTGGAGACAAAAGTCTAGCTGACTGTTTGGGGACATATGGAGACTAGATAAAGTGCCAGGGTTGTGGCTGGAAAAGGACACATGGTCCACAGACAGCTTTGTTCTTTTGTTCTCAGTGTGAGAGAGAGTTGAACATGTTTGTGGGCTGAGACAGTAAGAAAAGGAGGAATTCCAAGGATGCAGATGAGAGGTCCATGATGGAGACGGGCTGGGAACACAGGGGCGTGGACCAAGCTCTCAGGTCTGGCCCCAGCAGTGAGTGTCCTTCACCCCTCGAGCCTTGAGGGCTAGACAGGCATGCATCCTGGGATGGAAGGGGAAGAGCTGAGTGGTGTCCCACCTGTCGGCCTCAAGTTTTTTGGTTTCATGTGTGTGTAAAACAGGGAGAGATGGTCCTTGTTGAAAGTATAGGGATAGGAGGTTTGAAAAAAATAAAGTTTAAACTGTGATAATAGAGGGAACTGATGGACAACGAAAATCCTTCATCCCTCTTTCCCTCACTCTTCCTCCCTATCAGCAAGATGTCTGTGCAGCTTCTGTTGATATTTCCTGGGTCAGGCTGCTTCTCACCACCCCCACTGGTCTTGCCTAAATTTTTATCAGTTTCCTTACAAGTTTCTCTGCAGCTTCTCTTGCCCTTTTTCAGTCCTTTCCCCACACAACAGCCAGAGTGATCTTTTTTTTTTTTTCCCCAAATTCATTTATTCCTGGCCGCTCTGGGTCTTCATTGCTGCACACAAGCTTTCTCTAGTTGTGGTGAGTGGGGAGCCGTTCTCTGGTTGTGGTGTGCAGTGTATTCTTTTGTTGTGAAACACAGACTCTAGGCATGTGGGCTCAGTAGTTGTGGCTCAGGGCTCCAGAATGCAAGCTTGACTGTTGTGGTGCGTTGGCCTCAGTTACCCTGAGGCCTGCGGGATCCTCCCACACCAGGGATGAAACTGGTGTCTCCCACATTGCAAGGCAGATTCTTAACCACTGGACCATCAGGGAACCCCCCAAAGTGATCTTTTTAAAAGGTAAATCAGGTCATACCACTCTCCTGCTTTAAACTGTTCAATAATTCTCACTGGGATCAGAGTAAACACCGAAGACCAAGCTTTGTCCTGAGAGACTCGATGTGATCTGGTCCTATCCACACCCTCCCTTCGTGTTTCAGCCAAGCTGACCTTCTTTTGTTTGTACCGTTAGTTCCCACCACAGGGCCTTTGCACCTGCTTCCTTGCTACTCAGGATGCTCTGACCAGCTCTTTCCCATCATTTTACCTCCAGGATCAAATGTTCTTTCCTCAAAGAAGATGCTTTGCCTGTGCAAAAGAGCATCACCCCACCCTCTTTACCTCTGTTTTACTGGCCTCATTATATTTATCATATATATTATATTGTCTTACATATTAATTTACTTGTGTGTGTAGCTTGTTTCTCAGTCATAGAATAAGAACTTGGGGAGAGAAGGGACTTTGTTCAGAATGTTGTTGTTTACTCGCTCAGTCACGTCCAACTCTTTTCTGCCTCATGGATTGTAGCCAGCCATGTTCCTCTGTCCACAGGATTTCCCAGGCAAGAATACTGGAGTGGGTTGCCATTTTCTTCTCCAGAGGATCATCCCAACCCAGGGATCGAATCCAAGTCTCCTGCGTTAGCACGTGGACTCTTTACCACTTGAGCCACCAGGGAAGCCCCGTTCAGGACACAGTAGGCACTTATTAATAATTATTATTTATGAAGACAGTGTTGAAAGTGTCCTTATTAACAAGCACAGTGTTGAAAGCCCAAATGAGATTAGAAAATAAAGCTGCAAGTGACTCCAAGCCATGCGGTTGTGCGGTTTTCTTCAGGAGAGACCATCAAATAATAAGATTGATTTTCTTACGTGCCTGTTCTGGAGACAATGTTAAGCAAGTATTTCCAACCTGGGCTCCGTGGCAGAGGCATCTTTGTGGAAAGCAGAGGGCCTCCCAATGTGACCAGTTCGGATGTTTAAGTTCTTATTATCTTATAGAAATCCCCTCAATTCTACAGCCTTGGAGGTGGACTGACAAGTGTAGGAGGCAATTGCCGACTTCATTTCCAGGCCCAGAGCTGAACTGTGTTATACAGGTGAAATCAGGTTACTGAGATCGGTCTGGTTTCCTTGGTGACACGGGAGGTTCGGTTATATTTGAAATTGCTAAGAAGGAGAAAAACCTGATGATGACAGGTCTAGGTTTTCCTTCAGGAAGGAGCACTTTTTGATCCTCAGCTGAAGCTAAGGATGTGTCTCCTTGATTGTTGAGGGGTGACCTCTAGCCAGTGGGCTGAGTGACACTTTCTAACTGCTCCCAGAATCCCACAAGCCAGTCTGGCAGGTTTGTCCCACGCCAGCTCTGGGTAATTACATCATGACTTCTCAGGCTCCCTGTTTTGTTTTTGCATGTAAACACTGTAACTAGGGTGACGAAGAGTTAGCTTGTTGTAGAATGTGTTAACTACCTTTCTTTTGGCTGCAGGACAACGGAAGGGTGTGTTGTTTGATAAATGGTAGGGTGACCCAGTTAACTCCTTAATGTCTTTTTTTTCTTGATTGCTGGTCTATCCAATTTAAGCCCTGATGTCATTTGTTGATAAGGTTTGTGTGCCAAGCCCTGGGCTAAATACTTGAAAAATGTTATTTCATTTCCATGATGGTATAATGCAGGGGTGGGCACTACTATCCCCATTGTACAGATGAGGAAACAGACTCTGAGAGGTTAAGTAGCTTTTCATTGGTCACACAGCTGTTATGTGTGGGTTTTTGAGATTTTTGTTGTTGTTACAGACCATTTTTAAAATCTTTTACTAAATTTGTTACAACATTGCTTCTGTTTTTTAAAAAGTATATTTTTAATTAGAAGATAATTGCTTTACAATGTTGTGGTGGTTTCTGCTGTACAGCCTGAATCAGCCATGCTGCTGCTAAGTCACTTCAGTCATGTCCGACTCTGTGCGATCACATAGACGGCAGCCCACCAGGCTCTGCCGTCCCTGGGATTCTCCAGGCAAGAATACTGGAGTGGGTTTGCATGAAAGTGAAAAGTGAAAGTGAAGTTGTTCAGTCGTGTCCGACTCTTAGTGACCCCATGGACTGTAGCCTACCAGGCTCCTTGGTCCATGGGCCATTTCCTTCCCCAAATCAGCCATAAGTATACATGTATCGCTCCCCACCACCGCCCTCTTGAACCTCGCTCCTACCGCCTCATCCCCACTTCTCTAGGCTGTCCCAGAGCACCAGGTTGAGCTCCCTGTGACCTACAGGCAGTTTCCCACCAGCTATCTATTTCACACATGGTAATGTGTATGTTTCCATGCTCCTCTCTCAATTCGTCCCACCCTCTCCTTCCCCGCCTGTGTCTACAAGTCTGTTCTGTATGTCTGCGTCTCATTGCTGCCCTACAAATAGGTTCATCAGTACCATTGTTCTAGATTCCATGTATATGCATTAATATACTGCTTCTGTTTTACATTTTGCTTTTTTTTTTTTTTTGGCTTTGAAGCATGTGGGATCTTAGGTCCCAGAGCAGGGATCAAACCTGCACCCCCTGCATTGGAAGGCGAAGTCTTAACCACTGGACCGCCAGGGAAGTCCCAAGTGTGGGGTTTGGCTTTTGGCAACCTATTACTGCTTCTCATATACCAGTACTGTTTCCCCACTTCTCTCCTCATGCTGTTGGCGGAGGAGACTTCTCACTGCCTGCTGTTACCTGGTATTCTGAGTCCACCTTGTGCTGCATGTCCCGCAGATATTGAACATCACAGACGAACTTCTGCCTGTCCTTTGCTTCGTGTAACATGATTCTTAATCCCCGACCTGCGTATAGAAGATGAATAAATGCGCTGCGATATAACCCTTTGTTGCTTTGCCATTTGGGGACTTCTCTGGGTATAATTGCTTTTATTCTCTTATTAATCTCATGTCCATTGTTGGAAGGGCACAGATGCTCCTTTCAGACTCAAAGGACTCTTTGTCTGGGTGTCGATGCCCTTACAGCCCTCTTGTTCCAGACATAAATCATGTAGCCACTTTCATCAGCTGGCTTCAGCCAGCCTGTCCTGGTTACTCGGAGGGAGTCAGACCGGCAGAAGCAGTTTGACCACATGACAAAAAAGATCCTAGCTAGATTAGCAATGACCGAAGCTCTGAGCCCCGTGGTCATGTAAACTCATGGACTCTACAATGATCACACCCCTATTCCAATTCAGGCACTTCGCTGGGCATGGGGGTCAGGTGGTCTGCAAGATGACATGGCCCTGGCCTTTGTGTTTCTCAATCTAGAGTGGAAGCCAGCACCGAATATGGTAGTCCCCCAGCCCCTTCAGACTCCACATCACTTTCTCACAAACTGCTCTTCCTCCCAAGTTTTCAGGAGGGAATGTTGGCATCAACCAGTAGGCTGCCTGAGCAAGTAACCTGGGGGGCTTCCTTCACCCTGCCCTCTCTTGGCCCAGCCATATGAAAACCAAGTCGTGATGGTTTTCATCCCTGAGTATCCCTGGGATCCATCATGATTGGAGCATAGGCACTAGTGTGAGACCCTCGGGGCTCAAACCCCAGTCTTGGGACACTGACAGTGGACCCTGATGCTGATAAATGTGACGGAGCGGAAACACGGGGGTCTCTGAGAAACTGTCATTGGAGGAGGGGGAGGCAAGGTTTTCCTTAGGGAAGGACACTGGGTTTGCTAAGGAGTGAGCTGGGCTAGAAATGGGACAGAAAGGATCTGGGACAGAAAGGACAAAAAGTACAGAGGTTTCAGGGCAGGAAGGGGACGGGGCAGCCACGGAAGGGAACTTTAAAAATGTGGGCCCAACTCACAAGGGGCCTTGGAGGTGGGATTCAGAGTCATAAAAAAAAAAAAAAAAAAGAAGAGTCATATAAAGCCACTTGAAGGTTCCAATCAGGGGGAGGACATGAGTAGATCTGCATTTTTAAAGTTCCCTTCAGGGGACTCCCTGGTGGTCCGGGGGTTAGGACTCCATGTTCTCACTGCCAGGGGCCTGGATTCAATCGCTGATCGGGGAACTAAGTAAGATCCTATAAGCTGTAGCCAAAACCAAAACAGAGCAAAAGGTCCGAGACTGGACGGAGGGCGGGGGAGGAGACAGAGGAAGAGTGGAAGCGGGCAGGCCACTGGGGACACGTTAGAGGAATCCACATAAGATGGTGCCCAGACTTGGGTCAAAACTGGAGGGGAAGAGGAAGAGGAGGAGGAGCCCACAGCTACTGTTTATGGAGCCTCTGGAAGTGCCAAGCGGTGTTTGACACATTTAAACATACTAACTCATGCAATCTTCACGATTGTGGCAAAAATTATATCTCTTTTGCAGACGAGGAAACTGAGGCACAAAGGGATTAAGTATGGTTAGGATTAAGGAAGGTTACAGAACTGGTAAGCCCAAGAGTTAGGGTTTGAACCCAGGGAGTCTCATGCCAGTGGCCACCCCCTAATCATGATGGGTTCAAGGGACACTGAGGAGGGAAAAGTCATCCGGTCTTGGTGATAATAAAAATGACACGGTAATAAAAAAGATGGAGGTTTAAAGGCAGCAGGCTGCCCAGGTTACTGGCTCAGGCAGCCAGATGGTTGATGCCAATACTCCCTTCAGAAAACTTGGAATGAGGAGCAGGTTTGTGAGAAAACAATGCAGATATTGAAGGGGCCAGGGACAGCAAATGGAGATGTCGAGTAAGCAGTTAGATATACTGCTCTGGAGCTGATTAGAGAAGTAAAGACTGGAGCATTGCTGGCATTTTGGTAATGGCTGAAGTGGAAGGCAGGATGGGTACTGAAAAGAGAATGATCACCCAGGACAAAATTCTGAGGACCACTGGATTTTAAGAACAGGAAAGGCAGCAGAAGAGAAACTCTGGAAAGAAGCCAGAGAGGCAGGAGAAAAACCGAGAATCAGGTGGGCGCAGTTTCACAGATGCTGAGAAGTGCGTGTTTCAAGGAGGACATTATTAATAACCTCGGTGAGAGCCTTTTAGTGGAGTGATGGGGCTGAAGACAGATTGCACTGAGTTGCGTAAATGTGAGGTGAGGAAGTGCAGACAATGCTTTCAAGAAGTTTGACTCTGACTAGTGTGGTCTAAATTTATGACAAAAACATTGAATTAGTTAATGGCATAGTTCATAGTGAGTCTACTGGCTTTCATTTATAAGGTCATCGGGGTCCCACACTATTTCTACTTGGTGACCAGTGAAGCTTTTTTCTTTATATTTAACTGAGATATAATTGACTATGGGCTTCCTTGGTGGCTCAGTGGTAAGGAACCTGCCTGCCAATGCAGGAGACACACACAGCTTTGATCTCTGGGTTGGGAAGATCCCCTGGAGAAGGAAATGGCAACCCACTCCAGTATTCTTGCCTGGGAAATCCCATGGACAGAGGAGCCTGACATAACTTAGCAACTAAGCAACTACATAATTGACATATAACATCATATTAGTTTCAGGAGTACATTGGTATTTGTATACATTGTGAAAGGAACACCACCATGAGTCTGCTGCTGCTGCTGCTGCTGCTAAGTCACTTCAGTTGTATCCGACTCTATGCGACCCCATAGACAGAAGCCCACTAGACTCCCCTCTCCCTGGGATTCTCCAGGCAAGAACACTGGAGTGGGTTGCCATTTCCTTCTCCAATCCATGAAAGTGAAAAGTAAAAGGGAAGTTGCTCAGTCGTGTCCGACTCTTTGCGACCCTATGGACTACAGCCTACCAGGCTCCTCTGGCCATGGAATTTTCCAGGCAAGAGTACTGGAGTGGGGTGCCTTTGCCTTCTCCATGAGTCTAGTTAATATCTATCAGCCCGCATCATTACAATTATTTTTTGTTGTTGTGATGAGACCTTCTAAGATCTAGTCTGTTAGCAATGTTCACATATACTGTGTTATTAACTATAGTTACTATGTTGTACATTGCATCCTTAGTACTTATTTATTCAATAACAGAAAGTATATACTCTTTAGCTCCTTTGCCATTTCACTGTCTCCCTACTCCATGCCTCTGGCAACCACCAGTCTGTTCTCTGTATGCTCCCTGTATCCATGAGTCTGGTGGTTTCATTTTTTAGATTCCACATATGAGAGAGAGATCATGGTATTTTGTATCTCTGACTTATTTCACTTAGCCCTCAAGGTCAATCATGTAGTCACAAATGCCAAGGTTTCCTTCTTTTTTATAGATGAATAATATTCCATTGTGTGTGTGTGTGTGTGTGTGTGTGAGTGAGAGAGAGTATGCGTCCGTGAGTGTGTGCATGCTCAGTCATGTCCAACTCTTTGTGACCCCATGGACAAGCTCCACCAGGCCCCTCTGTCCATGGAATTTTCCAGGCAAGAATCCTGGAGTGGGTTGCCATTTCCTTCTCCAGGGGACCTTTATAGATACACCACATTTTCTTTATCCATCCATCCACTGATAAGGCATTTCAGTTGCTTCCATGTCTAGGTTACTGTAAATAATGCTGCAATGAACATAGGGGTGCATATTTTAATATCTTTTTGAGTTAGTGTTTTCATTTCCTTTGGATTAAATACCCAGGACTGAAATTGCCGTGTAAAATGTGGTTCCATTTTTAATTTTTTGGAGGAACCTCCATACTGTTTTCCATAATGGCTGCACCAATTTACATTCCCACGAACAGTGCACATGGGTTTTTCTCATCCTCGCCAACACTTGTCATCAACACTTGTTGTTTCTTTTCTTTTTGATAGAAGCCATTCAAACACATGTGAAGTGATATCTCGTTGTGGTTTTGATTTGCATTTCCCTGATTAGTGATGTTGAACACCTTTTCATGCACCTGTTGGCCACCTGTATGTCTTCTTTGGGAAAAAGTTCATTCAGATCAGCTCATTTTAAAAATCAGGTTTTTTTGTTTATCTGCTATTGAGTTGTATGAGTTCTTTATATATTTTGTATATTAACCCCTTATTAGATAATATGATTTGCAAATATTTTTTCCCATTCTGTGGGTTCACTTTTTCGTTTTGTTGATGGTTTTCTTTGCTGTGCAGAAGCCTTTTAGTTTGATGGAGGCCCGCTTGTTGATTTTTGCTTTTGTTGCCACATTAAAAAAATCCATCGCAAGGACCCATATTGAAGAATTTACTATCTTACTTCTTTTAGGAGTTTTATGGTTTGGGGTCTTATGTTCAAGTTTTTAATCCATTTCGAGTTGATTTTTGTGTGTGGTGTAAGACAGTGGTCCATTTTCCTTCTTTTGCATGTGATTCCAGTTTTCCCAACATTGTTTATTGAAGAGGCTATCTTTTGCCCACAGTATATTCTTGGTTCCTTTGTCATAAATTAATTGACCACATATGCATGGGTTTATTTCAGATTCTCTATTCTGTTCCATTCATCTATATGTCTGTATTTCTTCTGATATCATACTGTTTTCATTACTGTAGCACTGTAATATAGTTTGAAATCAAGATGAGTGAGGCCTCCAGCTTGGTTCTTCTTTCCTACATGTGTTTTTTAAAGACAGCCATGTGACAGATGCTGCTGTAGGCTCTGGGGAAACAGCAAGACAAGACAGACAACATTTTTGAACTCAAGTGTCTACCTTCTATGGCTTTCCTTCCTTGTTTGGTTTATTTTTCCAGTTGTGCAGGTACTGGCAGAATCAGGTTGCCTCTGACTCATGGTGACCCAGTGTCTGGTCTGGTCTCTATGAAATCTTGCAAGATTTATCACTGAGCCCCAAACAATATCATCTAGGAGCTTGTGCTGGTCTGTCCCTTGGGGCATATTTTCTCTCATTTATAGCAAGTTGATCTTTGTGAGTCAGAATCCCAAACTACAATCTGATAGGTAGTTCTACAGATGACACAACAAAGCCTAAATTTTGTCTCTGAGAATTTTAATAGTCATTTATGGAAGTCTAATTTAAGAGACCACTTTTAACTTTTCATATGAATTTGTACCTGCATAGAATAAACTTATGTTCCCACGCTTTTCAGAAAACAATGGTGTTAAAACTGGCAGAAAGATGAATCCCTGCTGCTACTGATGGAAAGAAAAGCCTGTCTGAATATTAATCAGGCAGAGAATATAAGGATTCACAATGAAAATATGTTAATGGTCACTAAAACAGTACATCCTAGAGTCCACTTGGATGATACATTTTGGTTACAAAATTAACCTGGAAAAGCCAGCTAATCTCTCCTGGCTTTAATGCTGTGTTATTTTAAGGAGGCTTCTCAGTCAAGAGACATGAAATAATTTTGTCTAAAGAGGTGGGAAATAGCATTATCTGAATTACTCCCATTCTAGGTTACCTCTGACTTCACAATCACCTACCAAATAATGGACTTTAAAATTGCCTACAAGTCTCTTTGTCCTCCCTCATAAATTCTCTATGACTGGACTCTACTATAAAATCATTATTTGGAAGCACTATGGTGCCACATTTAATCTCTTACTTAAATATATCAATACTTTGTGAGATTAAACAAATACTCTAGGCCCCCCAAAAACCGATTCTTAGAGATAGATCAAGGAGATGATGGGTAGGTCACCACAGTTTAGGTGAGCATCCTCCACATTTCTGAAGGGTCACTTGAACTTCATACTGGACTTCGGGTTTGAAAAACTGACCAGCAGGAACCAGACATGGAAATCACTATACGGAAATACATCCACGTGAGATCATGCTTCATGTGTGGATCTCAGCTTTGTGGGCCTACTCAACCAGATGGCCATTTGAAGCCCCATTTTTTTTCTTAGCAAATACAGGCAGGTGGAGGGGAGGAGAGTGATAATAAAATGTGGGCAGGGTACATGTTTCTAAAACAGCATTCTGTATTCTCTGCTGTTTCTCACCTTTGAACTGCTCCTCAATTCAATATCCACTCGTGGTCATGCACACTTAAGTCTCTGGTGATAATGTGCCAGTTTGGGGCTTTAGAAATCCACAGGAGAAGCCATATTAAGTCAGGAGAGGGAGCAGGAAATGAGAAGAGAGGAGGAGGCATGTGGGAGAGGAAGTCCTGCTTGGCTGAAAGCGAGAGTGAACAATTCTTCTTGGCCTCAAAATTCTACACGCCTGTGAAATTTCAGGGAGGAATATTCTAAGAACTTTGTGACATATGCCTTCCTCTCTAGTGTCAATTTCCAGTGAATTCAGACTTAATTTCCCTGACTAAGGAGAAACAAAGTCTGACTGCAGAATATACTTCTTCCCCTGCTCTAAAAAAAAGATCACATGTGCTGTCTTTCTGTTCTATGGTCACATTTCACAAAAAGGAATTGATGGGAAGGAAGTTCTTTCTATTATTAATAATAATCAAGCCATTTCACTGTTTTCTTATGCGGTTCTCATGTGTCATCAAAATGAATATGTTGTTTGTTCACTCACAAAGAAAAATGTCAGTGTAAGCCCCTCTTTCAACTCAAGGTTCCTCTGAACCAAAACCTAAATGGCTGAATTTATATTTATACTTGACCATCAGGTTTATGGGCTTCCCTGGTGGCTCAGATAGTAAAGAATCTGCCTGGAATGCAGGAGACCTGGGTTCAATCACTGGGATGGGAAGATCTCCTGGAGGAGGGCATGGCAACCCACTCCAGTATTCTTGCCTGGAGAATCCTCATGGACAGAGGAGCCTGGCGGGCTACAGTCTATGGGGTCGCAAAGAGTTGGGCAGGACTGAGTGACTAAGCAGAGGACATCAGGTTTATAAATCCCCCACCTTTCCATAACTCGGTGCTGGGAAGAAGGACTGTAGAGGCTTTATTCATCTCCTTTACACAATTAATTTGTAATAACAAAGATTACAAAATTTGTTAAAATTTAACTTTCAAAAATCTTAAAAATTTGAAAAATCTGTAAAAAAAAAACAATAAAATCTTAACTTACAAAAATATTTTGAGTATAGGCGACAAATATGAGTGATTTAGGCTCACTCTTCCTAACACTCCACTTCTGAGAGAATAGTACTATGACCGAAGAAAAAGACGGGGAATTGAGAGGGGCGAGGGTAGATGGTTTGACTCTTCCATCCAATTTGCCTAGGAGATCAGGGGGCGGGGTTGGGGGTGCAGTACTATAAATGGCTTATGAGAAAAGTTCTTTGGCGTTGACTTCCCTGTATTAATCAAACCGTGAAAGACCCGGACGGTCATACACTGACCATCAAGCCCAGAAAAGAGAGACTCAACGTGTAACTGGGAAACTCTGGGGCTGGGCGGGGATGTCACAGGCTGGACCAGCAATTCGATGCTCTCAACAATACCAATAATTTCGCACTGAGGAGCTGGAAGGGCCGTGAACCGTACAGCTCTGGAGTCTGTGTGGGAAGTTATGTGGATGCAAGGGGGCCTGCCAGAGTGCAAATACACGATCCCCACACCGTGTCTGAGGTAGAAAAATGCGGGGGGTGTGGCCCGCTGAGAGAGAGTGACCAAGTCCTTAGGATTTAGGCGGGATTCCGCAGCCCCCTCCCCCGCAACCCCGTCCCAGAATCGGAGTCATCTCAAGGAAAAGTGGTCTCCCATCTTTTTCCCCCGCATCCTCGGAGGACCAGGGGCCGCGCGGTCGCGGGGCGGCTGGGCCGGGCCGGCCGTTACCTTGCGGGTCAGCCCTCTCCCCCTGCAAGGGGCTAAAGGGGCCGAGGGGCGGGGCAGGCGGGCCGGTCCAGGGCGGAGGGGCCGCCCATCGATCGCGCGGGGCTGTCCCGACGCTCCTCTTCCTCCTCGCTCTTCTCTCCCCCTCTACCGGCCCCTCTTCCTCCTCCCCGGAGGCAGCTTTTAGCGGCGGCGGCTGGGCTTACTAGGGGCGGAGGCGGTGGGGGCGGCTGCCTAGCGTCCTCCCGTTTCCTTGGCAACCCGGCCCCCTCCCTCCTCTCGCGGCCGTGGGGGCAGGGTGGGGCCGCGGCCGCGGAGGTCCTGAACCCGGCCTTGGGCGCCCGGCCGGTTGCCGTGGGAACTAGTCGGGATGCTATCCGACAGGCCAAGCGGCGATGGCGGCAAGCGAAGAAGAGGTGCTGAAGGAGTCGGATTGGCTTTGTCTTGATGTCCAAAGCCCAGACCTAGATATTGAGGCCTTTGCTCCTGCCCGGATTAGTGCTGAAGAATGAGATTAGAAACCCAGAGGAGAAAGTATTTTTAATCGAATAAAATAATATTAAAGGCAACACAACGGTAGAGGGAAAGTGCAGCTCTGCAGTCTGAGCTGTGCAGGGGACCTCTGAAATATCTGCGCCAACATAAAAAGGAAATAAATGACTAAGGGGGTCACCCCATCAGTGGAAGAGCGGAGACAGGAATCTGGTTTTCTCTTGGTTATCAGTAATCTTGGCTGCTTTTCCCAGGGTAGGAGGCTCTTAGAGGTTTAGACTAGTGCCCACAGATTTGCAAAGAAGGCACCGGAGCCTGTGCTAGATACACCCTCTGCCAGGTTTATTTTTGTCTGTGGTTTTCATAGGCAAAGATGACTCTCTTCCGTTTATTGTGCATAGTTAGACACCTGATAACTTGCCAACTAATGTCAAGTTTGGCATTTTTGATTGGGTAGAGAGTAGGGAAAAGGGAGAACAGAAATACTTGGACTATTCATCAGTGCTCAGAATCCTCAGGTGTCTGGTGGTTTGGGTGTCTTCTCAGTAATCCCCTAAATCCAGTTGACCTCCATGTCTCCTGCAGCATCACACACCCTTCTTTCTTTTCTTATCACCACCACCCTAGTCTGGGGCTCTGGGACTTTTTAACTAATCTTCCCGGGTGGCTCAGTGGTAAAGAATCCACCTGCCAGTGCAGGAGACGCTGGAGATGTGGGTTCAATCCCTGGGTCAGGAAGATCCCCTGGAGAAGGGAATGGTAACCCACTCCAGTATTCTTGCCTGAAAAATCCCATGGACAGAGAGCCTGGCGGGCTATGGTTCATGCGGTAGTAAAGAGTCAGACACAACTGAGCACCTGAGCATGCAACCTTTTAACTGGATTGTTAGATTAGGGCCTATTAGGGCCTAACTGGATTATTATTAGGGCCTCCTAACCACACCCTGCATCCCTGTCTTCCACACCCTATGCCCACCATTTCCATTGTTCTAAAACCAGCACAGATCCAGTGTCACTGAGCCACTCATTAGGAAGCTCTCAAAATACCTTACTCCCTGGGGAATGAAATCCCTTCCCCAGGGCTTACCTTCTTGCTTTTCCTCATTCAGCACTTCTTCAATCATACTTCCACCAGTTGCAACTGTGTGTTACACACGGAACATTATTCCCTGCCTTCATACCAACTCCTAAGGCACATCCTGAGCCTGGCAGAGCCCAGATCAAATGTATAGAGTCAGCCAAAAAATATGTTTGGGTTTTCCATACTCTTATGAAAAATCTGAATGAAATATTTACTTATGTGAAGTCTTCATTTTCAGCACTTTGTCATCCAGCCTTCATTGGTTCTTCAGCAATCCCTAATACCTGTCTATCTCTTGTGACGTTGTTGTTCAGTTGCTCAGTTGTGTCCAACTCTTTGGGACCCCATGGACTGCAGCACACCAGGCTTTCCTGTCCCTCACCATCTCTCAGAGCTTGCTCAAACTCATGTCCATTGAGTTGGTGATGCCATCTCGTCCTCTCTCATCCCCTTCTCCTTCTGCCTTCAATCTTTCTCAACATCAGAGTCTTTTTCAATGAGTCGGCTCTTCGCGTTAGGTGGCCAAAGTACTGGAGCTTCAGCTTCAGCAACAGTCTTTCCAATGAATATACAGTGTTGATTCCTTTAGTATTGACTGGTTTGAAAAGCAAGAAGGTAAGCCCTGGGGAAGGGATTTCATTCCCCAGGGAGTAAGGTATTTTGAGAGATTCCTAATGAGTGGCTCAGTGACACTGGATCTGTCCAAAAGACTCTCAAGAGTCTTCTCCAACACCACAGTTCAAAAGCATCAATTTTTCTGTGCTCAGCCTCCTTTATGGTCCAACTCTCACATACATACATGACTAGCTGGAAAAACTATAACTCATAGCTTTGACTATACAGACCTCTGTCAGCAAAGTAATGTCTCTGCTTTTTAATATGCTCTCTAGGTTGGTCATAGCTTTCTTCCAAGGAGCAGTTCAGTTCAGTTCAGTTGCTCAGTTGTGTCCGATTCTTTGCGACCCCATGAATCACAGCACGCCAGGCCTCCCTGTCCATCACCGACTCCCGGAGTTCACTCAGACTCACGTCCATTGAGTCAGTGATGCCACCCAGCCATCTCAGCCTCTGTCGTCCCCTTCTCCTCCTGCCCCCAATCCCTCCCAGCATCAGAGTCTTTTCCAATGAGTCAACTCTTCGCATGAGGTGGCCAAAGTACTGGAGTTTCAGTTTTAGCATCATTCCTTCCAAAGAAATCCCAGGGCTGATCTCCTTCAGAATGGACTGGTTGGATCTCCTTGCAGTCCAAGGGACTCTCAAGAGTCTTCATATGGTGGTCTTATTCCTAGTTTTTTAAGGAGTCTCCATACCATCTTCCATAGTGGCTGTATCAGTTTACATTCCCACTCCTCTTTTCTTTCTGCCACAAAGATGGTGCCATCTGCATATCTGAGTTTATTGATATTTCTCCCAGCAGTCTTGATTCCAGCTTGTGCTTCATCCAGGCTGGTATTTTGCATGATGTACTCTGCATATAAGTTGTAGGGTGTAATATAAATAAATAGGGTGACAATATAGAGCCTTGATGTACTCCTTTCCCAATTGGGAACCAGTCCATTGTTCCATGTCCAGTTCTAATTTTGCTTCTTGACCTGCATACAGGTTTCTCAGGAGGCAGGTAAGGTGGTCTGGTATTCCTGTCTCTCGAAGAATTTTCCATAGTTTGTTGTGATCCACACAGTCAAAGTCTTTAGTGTAGCCAATGAAGCAGAAGTAGTTTTTCTGGAATTTCAGTAGCCCAACCCATATTCTATTCTTGTTGTTAGCTAGCCATTATGTAATCCTTAATAAAGTATTAACTGATAATTGAAGCATTAACTGAGAAGTACTAACCTACGACCTCTCCCCACAGTTTGTGCTTTTTGAAAGGAGGTGCTTAAAGATGCAAAAATCTTTAAGACATACTGGATTGAAACTGTAATAGTGACACGATGGGTAGAGAGTTTGTTCTGTTGGAGCTAGGATATCCCCCTCAAATAAAAATGATTATAATGATTAACAATGGAGGAAGTTGAAATCCAGATGAGATAGTCAAAGAGAAGTGACATGCCTTAGGACACATGGCAAGTGGCTCAAAAGCAGGGCTTCCCATTCCTGACTCCCTGAGGATACCTACTAGTAAGAAAAGCACCTTGGTACATATTGGACCCACATTTTTCTTCCAGTTCAACATCTGTATAAAACAATAGTTTCTACCTCAAAAGATTTCTATGGGGATTTGAAAGACAGGCCAAGTGAAATACTTAACATTTTACTTGATATACAGTAAGCACTCAATTGGGCTTCCCCAGTGGCTCAGGAGGTAAAGAATCTGCCCGCAATGCAGGAGACACCGAAGACATGGGTTTGATCTCTGGGGGATCGGGAAGATTCCCCCAGAGGAGGAAATGGCAACCCACTCCAGTATTCTTGCCTGAGAAATCCCATGGACAGAGGAGCCTTGAGGGCTACAGTCCATGGGGTCACAGAGAGTTGGGTATGACTGAGCATTAGCATGCACTTAAGCACTCAATAATCAGTAGCTTTATTTTTTGAGGCATATTTTAAGATTTTATTTAATGCATATGCATGTCAGCCATACATTTTTTTTTAATTTTAAATTTTAAAATCTTTAATTCTTACATGTGTTCCCAAACATGAACCCCCCTCCCACCTCCCTCCCCATAACATCTCAGTGGGTCATCCCCATGCACCAACCCCAAGCATTCAGCCATACATTTTTGAAGATTTGTAAATCTTCAAAAGGTTTGGAGATGTCACTTCATGTCTCAGTTTTAAACTCTTCTACATTTCAAGCATTTATGAAAATTAAGTTCTGTGAAAAGAATCTGGTGCCTTTGCAAGAGGGCAATCAGATGTCAGCTTGTAAAAACGTTTCTCAAACAACTCCTGCTACAGTGTTTAATGAGTAAACTTGAGCTTTGTTGTTGTTGTTCAGTTACTAAGTCATGTCCAACTCTCTGCAATCCCATGAACTGCAGCATGCCATGCTTCCCTGTCCTTCACTATCTCCCAGAGTTTGCTCATGTAAATTACCAATAAGACTAGTTCTAGCCTTAAAGAGCAAAATGCAAAGAACGTGAAATGTTACATTGAGGAAGAAGCACAATTCCTGGTTGGGGGAAGGATCCTACTCTTCATTGCTCTTTGCATGATGTCCCTGATGGATGATAAATAAATGAAGGGGGAAAACCAACTTAAGTAGATAGTAGATTCAAATGACTGAGATATTTGATGTTTTCAAATAAGCATCAAGAAGTTCTTTAGATTAAGCGTTGTGCAAAGGGCAACTTCAAGTATAAAATTTCAGAAGTAGATTGTGTATTAGGTTTTAGAAATTACATTTTTTGAGGGAAATATTGAACTCAGTGCAAAGGGTAAGCTGTCTAGGGGTGCAGCCTGCTTTCTAAGCCCCTGAGGGTTAGGTGCCACATGAAGACCTGGCCCAGCCTCTTGATCTGGAACAACCCATGCTTTCTTTGTTCACCTAGTATTTTCTCTTCCTAGGAGCGAGTCTAACTAGGTCACTTTGTCACTGTCTAATCAGGAGCTCCCCTGATGGACATAGTGCTTCATGCCAAGTAGCCCTACAAGGAGATGGGCTCCCTCATAAACAATATGGTCGTTTTTACCTTGGTTCTCACTGTGAGTCATGGGTTTCTGTTTTTCATTGGCTGAGGCCACCCAGGTGATGTTGCCTTCATTGAATGCATAGAAGGTTGTTTACAGATAGAATCTGGGAGGGGCTTTTCTGAGAAGGGGACTGTGGGCACAGTAGTCTTTTAAAGCTTCATGTGTTCTCCTCCAGAACCCCTCTGGGCAGGGGATTCATCTGATTAATTAAAAAATGTTTGTTGTTGCTCTTCAGTCCCTAAGTCATGTCCAGCTCTTTGCAACCCCATGGACTGCAGCATGCCAGGCTTCCCCGTCCTTCACCATCTCCTGGAGTCTGCTCAGACTCATGCCCATTGAGTCGGTGATGCCATCCAACCATCTCATCCTCTGTTGTCCCCTTCTCCTGCCTTCAATCTTTCCCAGCATCAGTGTCTTTTCAAATGAGTCAGTTCTTCGCATCAGGTGGCCAAAGTATTGGAGCGTCAGCTTCAGCATCAGTCCTTCCAATGAATATTCAGGGTTGATTTCCTTTTGATTTGACTGGTTTGATCTCTTTGCTGTCTAAGGGACTCTCAAGAGTCTTCTCCAGCTCCACAATTCAAAAGAATCAATTCTTTGGCACTAAGTATAATTTATAATGTTGTGTTAATTTCAAGTGCACAGCAAAGTGCTTCAGTTATATATATATATTTTTTCAGATTCTTTTCCATTATAGGTTATTATAAGTTATGGATATAGTTCCCTGTGCTATACAGTAGAGCTTTGTTGTTTACCTATTTTACATATAGTAGTATATAGATTTTAATTCCAAACGTCTAATTTATCTCTCCCCCTCTCCCCATTATCCCCTTGGTAGCCATAACTGGCTAGTAGATTACTGAATATGCCATGGACTGTTGTGACTTTCTGCATTCATCCCATAGAGATATTTGGCCAGACTGTGGATATGGAATGTTACCATCTTTTGATGTCACTTATTAAAAGCAGCCCTTTATCAATGTCATTAAGATGGCTAGAGAACTTGGTAGGTTGTTTTGAGGTATATCCTCTGGGCTATGTATGCATTTTTTAAAATTTATTTATTTATTCGGCTGTACTGGGTCTTAGTTGCAGCATGCAGTTTCTTTAGTTGTGGTGGGATCTAGTTCCCCAACCAGGGATCGAACTCAGGCCCCAACACTGGGAACACAGAATCTTAGCTACTGGACCATCAGGGAAGACCTGGGGCTAGGTATACATTTTGGTGGAAGTCACTGAAGATCCAGGATTGAGTTCCTTGGGTTCGTAAGATCAGAAATGTCATTTTAGTTAATTCAGGGCTGATCTTTATAGGAACTGTGCTGTGTGCTATGCTTAGTTGCTCAGTCGTGTCCGACTCTTTGTGATGCTATGGACTGTAGCCAGTGAGGCTCCTCTGTCCTTTGGGATTCTTCAGGCAAGAATACTGGAGTGGGTTGCCGTGCCTCCTCCAGGGGATCGTCCCCACCCAGAGATCAAACCCAGGTATCCCGCATTGCAGGCAGATTCTTTACCATCTGAGCCACCAGGGAAGAATTATTGGAATCTAATTCCTAATAATTCTACTCAGTGGAGACTAAATGAACTCCACCTGACTGAGCTGTTTTAGCCCAGAGACTAAAGCTGGCAGCTGACCATCCATGGTCACATGTCCAAGGTCCTCCCTTTGGTGGAAAGGCATCCCTGGGAGGTCAAATTAAAGATCCGAAGGTGTGTTTGGTGAAGGTTGAATTAGATTAGAGGGAACTGAGTGTCCTCAGGGATATCTCCAGCAGCTGAGGAGGCCCCGTGGAATAACCTTCCTTCCCTCCAGAGAGGTTTCAGTCTGGATAACTGATTTGAACTGTTCAAAGCTTTGGGAGGTTTTTACCCCATCTTTGTTTCAGTTAACTGCCTTTTTGCTCAACTTTTCTGAACCATTTCTCTTCTACTTACACCACTGACTGCATGGCTTGGAGTTGACAAGTCCCAGTTGGCCTTTGCTGTATGATATGTAGTAAACAGGGCTTTCCTGGTGGCTCAGCAGTGAAGGATCTGCCTGCCAATTCAGGAGGCATGGGTTTGATCCTTGGGTCAAGAAGATCCCCTGGAGAAGGAATTGGCAACCCACTCCAGTATTCTTGCCTGGAGAATTCTATGGACAGAGGAACCTGGTGGGCTATAGTCCATGGAGTCACAAAAGAGTCAGACACAACTTAGTGGCTGAACAAAAAGACGTAGTAAACAGCTTTTATTCTTCACACCTTGAGATCCACATAGTTACAGTGGGAAGAGCCCGAGCCTCCTCACTAGCTGGGTGTTAGGATTAATGAAACATCAAGTGCAAAGTTTCTGGTCTTGAATCTGTCCCATGATAATTCTTCAACAAATGGTAGCTGTCATGATTCTTCACATCACGTAAATTTAATTCTCCTTGCTGAGGATACGTCAAGGTACATACCTCACACATGAGTTTATAAAACATCTCTAAAATAGTTATTTCTTGAAAATGTTCACCTTATGTTGCTAATATCATGGTGGTTAAGTTTAGATTGATTTTTTTTTATTCTGAATTTCAGAGAGTGACATTTTATGACCTCATACCTAATTGTGAGGGTATATCCAGTTTGAGACTTGCAGTCGTCCATGAACCATCTGAAATTTAGTAATGCTTACTGGGCTTTCATAGGTCAAATATTTGAGATCTGGTTCTCTTGCAGGATAAAGTAGACTCTACTGGACATTGGCAAACTCTACAATTTTAAAATTAAAAATTTTAATTTTAAAAAAGCATGTCCTTTGGGGGAATCCCTTAGAATTTCCCTCATTTCTAATTGTAGTGGGTCCGTTGTACTGTTTTACAAAGAGAGGGCAAACTCATTAAAGTTTGTTGGGATAGTTCTCAAAAGTTCAAACAGGCTTTGATTTCTTTATCCATTTTGGAAGCTTCCGACTTTTTAAAAACCCTTCATTATGGCAATTGATGCAGTTGATGTGATTATAAGAACTTTGAGAACAGAAAACATACTGCTTTTCTGAATTTCTGAGAAATTATTGCCAAAGGAAAGAATTTGACTTCTGTCCAGAAAGAATATCTGATTTGTTTGGATTTGGGATAAACTCAAGCCATATATGTTTGGCCAAGAGTTTAATTTGTGGACCGATCACCAAGCTCTAAGCGAGACTCAGGTTTCAGAAAGCTATGACAACATCAGGGATCTCACGTGATTATTAAACATGCTCTGGATGGATATTCAGGCCAAACACAACAACAAAAAATCCTCATCAACAGGGCACTGAGCAACTCCTGGACCTTCAAGAAGTGGATGTTACTTGGTGATGTTTTGTTTGGATAGCAGGAGAGGCAGGGAACAGAGCAACACAGAAGACAGCTCCCTAGAGGGCTGGGGCAGCACCTGGGGGAGCCCCCTTTCTAATCACGTGCTTCCTGATCCTGGCAGTCATGGAGATTTTGCCCTCTGCACTCACAAGGAGGTAGCTGGGGATCCCCCAGTGACTGTGCCATGGGCTTCAAGGTGGCTCAGTGGTAAAGAATCCACCTGTCAATGCAGGAAACAGGTTCTATCCCTGGGTTGGGAAGCTCGCCTGGAGAAGGAATTGGCAACCCACTCCAGTACTCTTGCCTGGGAAATCACATGGACGGAGGAGCCTGGCGGGCTATAGTCTATTGGGTCACAAAAGAGACATGACTGAGTGGCTAAACAGTAACAACACCAGGACCATTCCACACACGGGAGCATTCATCCCTGATGTGGAATCTGTTTCTTCCTTCCTCCGCTGGGTCTTAGGTGTGGCATGTGTGCATGCTAAGGCCCCTCAGTCATGTCCTACTTTGTGCAATCCTATGGACTGTAGCCCTCAAGACTCCTCTGTCCATGGGATTTCCCAGGCAAGAGTACTGAAGTGAGTTGCCATTTCTTCCTCTGCAGGATCTTCCCAATCCAGGGATCGAACCCACGTCTCTTACATCTCCCGCATTGGCGGGTGGGTTCCTTACCACTAGCGCCACCTGGGAAGCCCCTTAGTTGTGGTATGTGGTATCTATTAATATTCCCTGACTAGTGATCAAATCTGGGCCCTCTGCATTGGGAGTCTTAGCCACCGGATCACCAGGGTACCCCTGACGTGGAGTATTTCTAATGTCTGCACTTCTCTTCAGGAAGCTTTTATTTTTAAATTTTTTGTCTGTTTAAATTTTTTGTTGTTGTTTTGCTATGCTGCAGGGCTTATAGGATCTTTGTTCCCAAACCAGGGATTGAACCCAGGCCATGCAGTGAAAGCACCAGGTCCACTGGACAGACAGGGAATTCCCAGTACTCTTTATGATTTGCTTTCTGTTGTTCTAATTGGGGCTTCCTTGGTGGCTCAGAAGGTAAAGAATCTGCCTGCAGTGCAGGAGACCCAGGTTTGATCCCTGGGTCAGGAAGATCCCCTGGAGAAGGGAATGGCTACCCACTCCAGTATTCTTGCCTGGAGAATTCCATGGACAGAGGAGCTTGGAGGGCTACAGTCCATGGGGTCGCAGAGAGTCGGACACGACTGAGTGACTAAGCACAGCACAGCACAAGCATCAGATCAGTGGCTAATTTTTTTCTTTTTAACCCTTTGTGACCCCTCATTGCCTTTGCCCCTACTAAGGACTGATGCTCCCCCCTCCAACTTGGGGGAGGCCCTCTCAGGGTGTCACAGGCAGCAGGAACAGCTTCATGGCCTAGATAGGTGCTAGGTGGGGACAACATGGGGGAGGAAGAGACACTTGAAGTCAAGATGGGGGACTGCTGCTGGTGTTCAAAGCTGTGCATCCCAAACCAGTGAATCTAGAACATTCTGTCGATTCACTTAACAAATCTTTGACTGATAGGTGTCAGGGACAAGTTACATGTAGACAAATCAATAAATACATGCTGATAGATGGTAATTAGCACCAGGACAGGAATAGGGTACGGTGACAGAGGATATTGTGGTGGTGAAGGGGAGAGCAGGAACCTATTTAGACAAAGCAGTCAGATATGGTCTCTGCAGGTGAGATCCGAAGGATGAAGAGGAGCCAGCTCTCGGCGGGCAGACAAGGGGCGCAGGTGAGACAAACAACATTGGGAGAGTCTTGGGGTAAAAGAGAGTTCACGGGATTCAAGGAGCTGAGAGGAATCCAGCATGACTGGAAAACTTGTGAGGGAAGGCTGGCGAGGTTGCAAGATTTGGTGGTAGATTTTATCCCAAGTACAATGGAAAGCCATGGGTGGGAACTTTCTGGTGGTGCAGTGGTTCAGACTCTGTGCTGTCAGTACAGGGGGCCTGGGTTTGATCCTCGGTCAGGGAACTAGATCCCACATGCTGCAACTAAGGCCCAGAGCAGCCAAAAACCAGAAAGCCATGGGTGGTTTTAAAGCATGTTGTGTGTGCACGTGTGTGTGCACGTGTCATATCACCTGTGAGGAGGTTCCTCACCAGAACTGGGAGATGGGACGACTTGATTCCTCTTCCAGCCATTAAGGAAACTTCAAAATGTCATTCCAGTACGTTCCTGGCGAGCGGCACTAAGATAAGATGATTAGAGACGAATAATCAAAGCCCTTTCTCCTACTTCCAGGACATTGACAGGACCAGAGGTCCCACATTGCGTAGCATATCCTGGTTTGTAACTTGCAGCCTCTCATTGCAGGGCGCTTCATTGCACTGTCCCAGTGACGCCTTTCTGTCCCACACTGAGTCCTGTCTCTTTTTCCCTGTCTCGCTGTCCTCCTCCTCTCCTTCCTCAGCACCCCTCTGCCCTCCTCATCCCATTCGCCCCCGCCACTTCTCCCCCTGCCTTTCTCATTAACAGTGACTTGCCAAGCCGCAGCTCTTAGATTCCTATTTCCCCCCAAACATTTCTTGGCTGGTCATCTCAGTCCCTGGTTCTCGCCTCTCTTTCCAGGCTGGAGCCTTCTCTGGCTCCCTGTCACCTCTCCCCTCTCTCAGTCAGCCCAACCCCGAGGTCACTCAGTTTTAAACATGTCAACAGAGAGAAGCGCTCTTGCTCTTACCCTATAAAAAGAATGTGTGAAGAGCTGAACCGTGGTGACATCGGTCCACGGGCACCAAGACCACAGAAGGCAGTTCTTGAAAACCAGACGGGACAGAAGGTATCACTGGGCGGCCTCCCTTCTTGGCTCACAGCACCCTCTGAGTCAGGATAATGAGAGAACATTCTTGAAACATGACTTAACCACGCTTGGTCCTCAAACAAATTCCTGGTTGTGTGTGGAATACGCTCTACCAGCAAGCCCGAGCACAAACGTGGGGCGGGCTTGTCAGCATGCTTCTCAGAGTTGCTACCTTTACAAAGCCACCTTCTGAGCCAGTTAGTGTGTGTTCAGTTTTTAAAACTTAAAAAAAAAATAAAGAAAAAAGAAAAAAGCCAGAGACACAGTGGGGTTTTTTATGCCTGCATTTTCAGAGTTTTGTATTGTAGTGACTGGGTTTCTGTCTGAGGGGAGTGGGAGGGGGGGTACCCTTGACATCACACATTAGCAGGAAAACATTATGGAAAAGTCTTTCAGAGATAGAAAACAAAAAGAAAACAAGATATTGTCCATTTCCAAAATCAAGCAGAGGGAGAGAGAATCCCAACTGGGGTCAGTTTGTCCTTTAATTCACTTATACCTGGAGTGTGTGTGTGTGTGTGTGTGTGTGTGTGTGTGTGTTTAACACAGGCGTTTTATCTGAGTGGATTTTAAGAAATTAATTTAACTGAAAAATAATTAAATTACAAAGAGAGGAAAAAGCGTTTGGTTGGCATCGTACGGGGTCAGAGGCCATTGCTAATGCAATATTTCATCAATTGGCTCATTGCTATTCTTGCATTGATGTGATTTCATTTCTCAAATAGCTCTTATCATGGCAGGCTTGCATTTAGGATACATTGTACAGATGCCTTATAATCATTTCAGTGTGTTTACTTAAAATTTTAAAAGCAATTAAGCAATTTAAAATATAGTCATGTATGTGTTTGTGTGTGTGTGTGTTCACACACATCCACAGAGAGATTTTATAAATGCTCAGACTAGGGTTCTAAGTGAACACTGGGGCAAGTGTTACATTTATACACTGTAGGGCCCTTCATGCATTTCAAAGAGCTTCATGCAGGCGAATGTTAAGCTTGTTTCATACCCATTGAATCTACCATTATCTTCCTTAATACACTGAAGAAGCCAGAGAACAAAGAGTCTCCCTGTGTCCCTTATCCAAGGCCACACAACTGTTACTGGAACCGTGAGCTTCCTGAGTGCCAGTCACTTGCTTGCTGCACATCACAAGTGCTGGAAAACGGTGATGAGTCAGTTTGTTAAAAAGTATAATAATCTACTGGGGAGGGGGTGAGAGAGGGGAGGGTTTTGAGATACTCTGCCTTTTATTTTGATACAAAAGATACCCTGCTTTTTATTTATTTTGATGCAAAACAAGTTATAATAATGGGTTTTCCTCATTAAAAAAAACAAACAAACAACCTACTGAGATTAGGTGTGAAACAGTAACTTGCGTCCACAGGAAAGGGCCAAACAACCTTCTGGCAGCATCTGAATAGATACATGTGTATCTAGGTGGGGGTATCTTCATGCCCCGACCTGTCCCATGCCTCTGCCCCTTCATCTTTGTTGTAGAATGTTGTGTCCAGAGTTGAGAAAAACAGTTTGATGCAGGGTTTTGGAACCAAGTTCCACCAGCAGGATGATAGACCCTCCTGGGATCCTCCCTCCTCGGGAGGCAGGGAGCTGCAGTCATGTATTCATTCATCAAACGCTTATTAAGCACTTAAGTGCCAAGTTCTGGGGACACAGAGGCATAAGATGTAGTCTTTGTGCTTGTGGGGGAGGAAGGAAGGTAAACAAGGATGGAGCAAGCCCTACAATAGAGGAGGGTGTGGGCCTGGGAGACTGGGAGGGGGAGATGGAAAGAGGGAAGGTTCTCACGGTGAGGAATGAAGTGCCTCCAAGCCTTGCTGGAGGCCCCACTCAGTACTGCCTGCTGGTGCTCAGTTCCCCTCGGATGGAAGCATTTCTCACAGTGCCAGGCGCTGGCTCCATCTGAGCCAGATGACGTTGGCCGTCAGCTCTCCCTGCCTTCCGTCTCTGTCTGTTTCCTCCCTCCCCCACTTTCTTTTTGCTCCCAGTCTTATCAAATTCTACTCAGGGCAGCCACACATGGCCCATCATTTACGGAATCAAACCGATCTGAAAAGTATTCACATTAAGGTATGAATGACTAATATGGGGGACACCTGGGAACACCTGCATTTACCAGGCTTCAAAGCCTTAAGCTTTGGCTGGCTATGGAAACACCGTTTTCCTTAGCATGCTGGAGTGCTTACAGGCACCTCTGAATTCACATAGTCTGGATAGTTGCCTACTCTTTCTGCACTTAGAGCTGGCCTTGTTTCCATTCAGTCTTATGTTTTTCCCTCCCGGCCCTCTATTGTGGCTGCATGATAAGGCAAGGGTGGGGGCCCGATTACTACTAATCTGAGACGTTTTGGCTGGAAATCCCACAAGACTGTAGAAACAACGGCTTTGAAACGTTTGAGACTCCAGCGATGGAAAACAAAGTGGCTATAAGTAGGACCTTCAGATGCTGCCCCCTCCAAATGCACTCACTCATTTAGTTCGTTCTTCATTCTTTCTTTTAAAAATTATTTTATTTGGCTGTGCTGTGTCTTGGTTGCGGCACTTAGAACCCCTTAGTTGCAGCATGTGGGATCTAGTTTCCCGACCAGGGCTGGAACCCAGGCCCCCTGCAGGGGGAGTGTAGAATCTTAGTCACTGGACCACCAGGGAAGTCCCTAGTTCATTCTTTATCATTTGCATTTTTCCAGCTTCAGGACAGAACTGGCATAAGTGAGTGCACGAATGAGGAAAACATTGTGGGCTGGTAAATATAGTGAAATTATATTCCTAATGTTGGGTGGGAGGAAGGAGGATGTGACCAGTAACCTCTACATCATTCTCCCTCGAAGCTTTCCACTAGCATTCTCCCAAGGGGTCTACTTGACTGTATAAAAGTGTCCTATTGCCATAGAGTACTGCTTTTGATTTTGTGCACCTCCATCCAGGTGAAGTTGTGTAATTTCAGTCAATTCTATTAAAAATTGTCCCTTTGTCAGCTCTGTACTCTGTGACAACCTAGAGGGGTGGGAGGGGCAGGGGGTGAGAGGGAGGCTCAGGAAGGAGGGGGTGTATGTGTACTTAAAGCTGATTCATATCGTTGTACAGTAGAAACCGACACAAGATTGTAAAGCAATTATCCTCCAATTAAAAAGAAAAATCATCTCCTTGTAGGAGCCTGGGCAGTAAAGACTAGGCATCAAATGTTTTTCAAACTGCAACTTAGTTCAGTCTGAGGAGCTGTCTTCTTTTAAACACTATAAACTTCAACAGAAGTTTCAGAAAGTGGACATGTCTCATTGGAACTATCTAATAGCAATGAAATGGGAGAAAGCCGAAGTAATTTAAAATTCTCTAGTAACCATATTTAGAAAGGTAAAATAAACAGGGAAATTTAATTTTAATAATATACATTTAATAATATATATACATATATATATATATATATATATATAATTTGCCATGCCCTATGGCATGTGTGATATCAGTTCCGCCACCAGGAATTGAGCCCACACTGCCTGCAAGGGAAGCTTGGAATCTTAACCACTAGACCTCCAGGGAAGTCCCTACTAATATATTTTTTTAAACTCACTATATTAAAATATTATTTCAACATGGGATTAACATAAAAATTATTAATAAGATATTTTACTTTTTAGGTACTAAAGTTACATCATACATTTTTCAACTCCAGCGCATCTCCACTGGGACTTACCACATTCTAGGTGTTTGTGCATAGGGTGTGGCTGGCAGTTACCTTTTAAATCCTGTGACACTCTTAGTATCTTTTTGTTTGTTTTACTGGAGTACTGCTGATTTACAGTGTTGCATCAGTTTCAGGTGTATAGCAAAGTAATTCAAATCTATAGCTCTCTCTCCATCTGTATATTTTTCAGATTCTTTTCCATTATAGGTTATTACAAGATACTGAAAAAAGTTCCCTGTACTATACAGCATCCTTGTTGGTTATCTATTTTATATATAGTAGTGTATATCTGTTAATCTCAAATTCCTAATTTATCTCTTCCCACCACCCTCCCACCCCGGTTTCCCCATTGGTAACCATAAATTTGTTTTCTATGTCTGTGAGACTGTTTCTGTTTTGGAAATAAGTTCATTTGTATCACTTTTTATGTTGCACATGTGACATCATATGATATTCGTCTTTGACTTCGCGATGATCTGTAAATTCATTCATGTTGCTGCAAATGACAATATTTCATTCTTTTTATGGCTAAGTAATATTCCATCATATATATATGTACCACATCTTCTTATCCATTCATCTGCTGATGGACATTTAGGTTGCTTCTATGTCTTAGCACTATGTAAATAGGGCTGCAATGAATATTGGGGTGCATGTATCATTTTGAATTAAAATTTTCATCTTTTCTGGATATATGCCCAGGTGTGGGATTGCTGGATCATATAGTAGTTTTATTTTTAGTTTTTTAAGGAACCTTCATGGAGGTTAAATCTTGGTATCTTTAAATGGCAGCAATTTAGATACTTTCCCCAGGGTAAAAATATTTACAATGTGAGAATCAGTGGGCCTTGAACAAGTGAGGCCTGAATATGGTTTCGGAGAGTTAATTTAAGGGAGTGGGTGTCAGAACTGGGGCTTCTAGTCTGGGCCTCTTTTAGTGACTTATTGAAAAAAATATTTTTAGAGTGTGAAATGTATAGCCTTTACCAGCAATCTGAAATAAAGGAGAAATTAACAGAGCAAATGGCTATTCTCCTGGCATCCACTCCTGAAGTGAAGTGTTAGTTGCTCAGTCGTGCCCGACTCTTGGTGACCCCATGGACTGCAGCCCACCAGGCTCCTCTGTCCATGGGATTTTCCAGGCAAGAACACAGAATCACAGACGGAAATGTTGGGAAAATACTGATTCCTGGACCTCCAGCTCAGAGAATCAGGTTCAGGTGGTCGGGGGTCGGGTGTAGGGCATCAGTACTCTTTAAAATCCTCCCAAGTGATTCTAATGTCTGGCCTGGGCTTTGAGTGCAAAAACATCCCCTTCATTTTATAGGTGAAGAAACAGAGCTAATGATTAAGCAACTCACCTCAAGTCCCACAGGTTGTTAGGGGCAGAGTAGGGTCCAGAACTCAGGAATTCTCATACATCTTTTCCCTGCTTGGTCTCAGAATTTCTCTCACTCTGAATTGAGATACATTACCCAGATCAACCTAGATTAGACAGAAACTTTTAGTAAAGACTCTGAGCTCTTATTTCCCAGAAAATCTCTAAGTCAATGATAACTTTAAAGTGATTCTCATCTGGGTTGTTGTTGCTCAGCGATCAGTTGTGTGACCCCACGGCCTGCAGCCCACCAGGCTCCTCCATTCATGGGATTTCCCAGGCAAGAATACTGGAGTGGGTTGCCATTTCCTTCTCCAGCGGATCTTTCCAACCCAGGGATTGAACCCAAATCTCCTGCATTGGCGGGCAGATCCTTTACCACTGAGCCTCCAGGGAAGTCCTCTCATCTGGGCCAAAGGCCCTGAATGCCTCTCATTTTAGGTTCAATCAGGATCTGGAAACTTTATACTGAATATTGGGTTTTATTGGAAAGGATAGGGAAGAACCCTGAAGAAGCTAACACCTGAATCTGATCCAGCACATCACTGACTCGCAGCTAGAGCTAGTGGTTCATCCAGAGGGTCTTAGTAGAATATCAAGCAGGAAGTGCGCATGCGCAGTGGGCTTGGGGGCGGGGTTAGGGGAGGGGGACGCTTGAGCTGGGGCAGGGGTTGGGGGAATGCTTGAGGCCCTAGGTGGAGAACAGCCAAAGCCTGTCTCCTGTCCCTCTGCACCCAGGGCACAGTCCTGTGTTGCCAGAACGGCTGATGGTCCAGTTACTCCAGAAGACAGAAATGTAGGTCTGTGTTTCTGTTCTTGTGAAATACCCTGATTTGTGAATGTTGGCAAACAACCCAATTTTTAGAAAAACACAGGGTCAAGGAAAGCCCACTCATGAGGTTTCTTCTCCCTAGAAGTGTTCCACGTGCAGACTTTTCGTTAAATCTAAGACTTCTTCATGCTCAATATTGAGTTGTGTGGGGTTTCAAAGTGGCGATCTCATGCCTTCGTGTTTGCTTTTTGCCCTGACTCTGTGAAGCTGATGAAAGCAGGCGGCAGTACCAGAAGGGAAAAATGGTAGAGAAGTCATACTGTCACTGAAAGTGGGGTCTGGCTGCTCACCGCCCTGAAGTTAAGATAGAGGCCAGGCTGGGGGAAAATAAAGGTTGCTTTATTTCTGAGGCCGGCAAGGGGTGGGGGAGCGAGATGGGCGGTGGTGGTGCCTCCTGTAGGCAGAGGGAGGGGGCTCTACGTGGAAACAGCACCGGGTCAGCTCTGACAGTTATCTTGAAATTGGTCATGCAGTGGTCTGATGAGCGTCATTTTGATTGTTTTAAGTACAGTTAGTCTTCAGTTCCAGGGATGTTTTGTTCCCATTTCCTTGAGGCCAGTTCGGGGAATCTTGGCAGCGTCTGTCATGGCTACAGCCTGGCCATCATGTAGTTAACTTCTTCCACCTGGTTGGGGGTTCAGTATCTATAATACGGCTCAAAGGACGAGGCTCTGAATATTATCCTTAGTCCTTGAGGAGGAGCTAAAGGAACCTGACTTGGCTTAATGACTAGCTATTATTTTGTCCTCTTTGACTGCTTTCGTTTGCTTCTGTATTTTCTGGTATCTCTGATTAAACTTATTCTCTGGCTAAAGTTTTTCTGGCTTCCCAGGTGGCTCAGCAGTATAGAATCCTCCTACCAATGCAGGAGATTTCGGTTCAATCCCCTGGAGAAGGAAACGGCAATCCACTCCAGTATTCTTGCCTAGAGAATTCCATGGATAGAGGAGCCTGCACCTTCTCCTTCCCACTTAACCCTCACCCCAGGTCCACAAGTCTGTTTCCGAGTTTCTTTTAAAATTTTACTCATTTTCTCACTGTCCACATTATTTTTTAGCATTTGGCACCTGTGACATGTCATGCATTTTCAGTATAAAATTGAAAGTGAAGATATTACAGTGCCTAAGTTCTGGCACTATTTATTTTTAACTTCTTTTTTAACATATAACAAATCAAGCTATTATTAGCATTGCCATGGATAGGCTAGTTGTTCTATATAGGGGTATATAAGGAAAAAATGTTTTCATTTACTGTGAAGTGAAATGGAAATTTCCCTCAAAGTCCTGGGGCAACCTCTTTTTTAAATATATAATCTTTTTTTTAAAAATCTGATTTTATTTATTTATTTTTTAATTGAAGGATGATTGCTTTACAGAATTTTGTTTTCTGCCAAATATCAACATGAATCAGAAATAGGTATACATGTGTCCCCTCCCTCTTGAACCTCCCTCCTCATCTCACCTGTCCAGGTTGTTACAGAGCCCCTGTTTGAGTTCCCTGAGACAAACAGCAAATTCTGGGGCAACCTCTTAGCCAATGAAATGATAATCCAAATAAAAATTAGAATTACTCTTACCCACATTCTTTATTTCAGTATGGGGAGGGAGGTGGGAGGGGGGTTCAGGATTGGGAACACGTGTACACCCGTGGTGGATTCATGTTGATGTATGACAAAACCAATACAGTATTGTAAAGTAAAATAGAAAGAAAAAGGCATCCTGGCTAAGTCATCAGTGCAACTTTGAGAGCCCTTGATTTCAAATAATCTAAGGTATTAATAAATGTAAAGCCTTTTTCGTTAACAACGTAAGAATTGATGCTAAATTACCCTTTCATCCAAAGTACATTGTAAAAATAAGTGTAAGTTGTTTGTGAAGCATATTGGACAGGAACGTAAAATATGCATGGCATTTGTGTCTTGGCTATTCTCCCTACACATAACCTTGAATTTCACCATGATTTTTTTTTCATGTAAAAGGCTTAAAATTAGAATCTGTACTTGTGAGTACCTGCTTCAAGTACATTTCTGTGAACAGTTTCCCCTGTCCTCAGATAAACAGAGATGGGTAACTGTTTCTGACAAAAGCTGTAGGGAACAAGATTAAACAAGAATTAGAGCGATTATATTTTCTTATCTAAAACCTTCAAGTCTTTGGAAAACTGCTTGGTTTCTATTTTGAGTCATGCTGCCCACATATCTTAACAACAGAATTTTTGCATAGTTTTGCTCTTCCTCTTTTTCTCTCTGTTTGGGTGTATTTATTATTTCATATGTGATGATGCAAAGCTCATTAAAAGGTCCATTTATATTCTTGTTATCTGCATGGGGATCTAGCCATTTCTCTCTTACTGTTTATAGAACCCACACTGTAATATTCAGATTTGCTGGCAATGGGCCCTTTCTAACACCGTATACATTCCATTCCCCTCTGTGACTCTATTTATGGGAGCTCCTGTGATTTATCCAAGACTAATAAAGACAGTGTAAAATGATGGTCTGTGGATTTATCCATCCGTGGAATTTTAGCACTTTCAGAAGGAGGTTTGTCTTATGTTCTTTTTTTCCCCCCAATTTAATTAAAACAACAACCAAAAAAAAGCCTCCGTCCAAGTGAGTGACAGTTGGCAGATCCACATTATTCAGCTGGAGGGACTCCAGCGTTTCTGATGCTTGGAGATGGACAAGTAATTACCTCCTGTCTGTGACTATTTTCTACCAGGCTAAGCCCAATGTTTATTGTAAACTATCTGCCATTAAAAGCTGTAATAGCAAGCCTTATGTTCCCACACCATAAATTTGACTGCACTGTTTTTTTATTTACCTTCGTGTTTTATTACATTCTTTGAAATGTTTCATTCTAAAGAAAGATAACAGAAGAATGAAAATTGAACAAATTCCAAAATCATGCTTGAAAAAGAGATATGCTTGGCATACATGTATATATATACATATTTTTGCCTATGTCTGAATAGCCCTGATGGCCACTTTCTGGATATTGGCAGCTTCCATGCAACTATTAGATGCAGTTGCTATTAGTCCATCACTTGTTCAATGGTCCAGAAAACAGCCTAAAAATTAAAGTTTAACCAGACCGTATAGGCCCAGAGCATCAGCTCCCAAACTTTTTATTCTCAGGACCCCTTTATACTCTTAAACTGTTTTTGAAGACCCCAATGAGGTTTTGTTTGTATGGATTATATCTATCAATGTTTATTGTATAAGAAATGTGAACAGAGACCATTTAAACATATTTTTAAATAAGGATATGTATTTGTTTTAAAATAACTTAAAAATCTGTTACATGTAACATTAATAACATTTCAAAAGAAAAATTGCTATTTTAAAAAAAATAATGTAGTGCAAAGAGAGGGATTGTTTTTAGATTTTGTGTGATTTAATAGAAAAAAGATTCATATCTGCTACTTCATTCAACTTGTTGTGATATTAATATGTTGCTTTGGTTAAAGTATGTGAAAAAAAATCTGGCCCTACTCATATAGGTAGTTGGCAAAGAGTATTTTAACAGCCTTTTCAAATAATCATGAATATTCTTCTTTGACTACCAAACCCAGACTCCACAGGTAGTAGTAGCTTCTTAAAGGTTAGTTGCAATGAGGAATTGGAAATCCTATTAGTGGACGTTTATTTCTTTAAAAACTAACAGACTTTTCGAGCAGTTTTAGCTTTACAAAAAATTGAGCAAGTTGTACAGAACTTCCATAAACTTTCCCCCTCTCAGTTTCTTCTATTATTTACATTAGTGTGGTATGTTTGTTAAAATTGATGTACCAGGGGATTTCCCTGGCTGTCCAGTGGTTAAGACTTCACCTTCCAGCATAGGGGTGTGATCCCTGATCAGGGAGCAAGGCTCCTACATGTCTAAGAAACCAAAACATAAAACAGAAGCAGTATTGAAACAAATTCAGTAAAGACTTTAATAACAGTCCACATACTTTGGCCACCTGATGTGAAGGGCCAACTCATTGGAAAAGATCCTGATGCAAAAGATTGAGGGCAGAAGGAGAAGGGGGTGACAGAGGATGAGACGGTTGGGTGGTATTGCCAACTCAATGGACATGAGTTTGAGCACACTCTGGGAGATAGTGAGGGACAGGGAAGCCTGGTGTGCTACAGTCTATGGAGTCGCAAAGAGCTGGACATGATTTAACTGCTGAAAAACAACATAAAAAAATTGATGAGCCAATATTGGTACATTATAATTAGCTAGGGAGGCCTGGCGTGCTGCGATTCATGGGGTCACAAAGAGTCGGACACAACCGAGCAACTGAACTGATAGCTTACAACAGAGTTCAGTCTTTGTGGCATATAGTTCTATGGGTTTTGATAAATGCATGTCATGTGTCCACCATGACAGTGTCATACAAAATAGTTTCACTGACCTAAAAACCATGTTCTCCACCTACTTACCCCTTGTCTTCTTCCCCCAGACTCTGGTAACCATTGATCTATTTATGACCTCTATATTATCACCTTTTCCAGAATATCTTACAGTTGGAGTGATATCATATATACCCCTTTCAGACTGCCTTCTTTCACTAAAGCAATATGCATTTGGTATTCCTTTATGCCTTTTCATGCCTTGATAGCTCATTTCTTTCTGTAGCTGGGTAAAATTCCATTGATCAGTGTATTACAGTTTGTTACCCATTCAGCTTTTGAGGACATCTTGGGTGCTTTCAGTTTTGGGAAATTATAACAAAGCTACTATAAACATCTGTGTGTGAGTTTTTGCAACTCAGTTTGGGTAGATGGTGAGGAATGTGATAGCTGGGTGCTCTGGTGATTGTGGTTAGTTGCTAAGTCATGTCCAACTCTTGTGACCCCGTGGACTATAGCCTGCCAGGCTCCTCTGTCCATGAGATTTCCCAAGCAAAAAGACTGGAGTGGGTTGCCATTCCCTTCTCCAGGGTATCTTCCCAACCCAGGAATCGAACCCGGCTCTCTTTCCTTGCAGGCGAGCTCTTGCATTGCAGACAGATTCTTTACCAAATGAGCCACCAAGGTTCTCTGGTAAGACTGTTTATTTAAGGTTTGTAAGAAACTGCCAGACTATTTTCCAAAGTGGTTATACCATTTTGCATTCCTAGCAGCAGTGAATGAGTTTTCCCATTGTTCTATATCCCTGCCAACATTAGGTATTATCAGTTGTTGTCTTTTTTTTTTTTAATTTTAGCCATCTAATAGGTATACAGTAGTACGTCATTGTTTTGCTTTGCTAATGGCATCTGCTGCTGAGCATCTTTCCATGTGTTCATTGCTATCTGTGTGTTTTCTTTGAGTTGTCTGTTGAGATCTTTTACTCACTTTTTTAAATTGGGTTGTTTATTATTGTTGAGTTTTAAGAGTTCTTTGTATATTTTGGATACTACTGTTTAATCAAATATGCATTTTGTAAATATTTTCTCCCAGTCGCTTGTCTTTCTCTTCTCTAAAATCAGTGGACCTTTCATACTGGTACAGTTTGGTGCCACTGTCTTGATTTATACTAAGACACCAGCAATTTCACCCACCAGGGAAAAGGCACATAGCATCTTAATAATCTCTATAATTATAAAGATAGTTATAATTTTGTGAGCACCCTAGGAAGGGTCTCACAGATCCCTGGGGCCCGCAGACTACATTTTGAGAGCCACTGGCCTACAGCAAACAAGTACAACCCATACTATTCAGTTCAAGCTTTGGAAAGACTAAATAGAAATCTGTTTCCCAAATGTGAAATGTTCACTTCATTTTCTGCAAAAGTGATTTAGAAAGCACAAAAAAAATCTTATGTGCTGAAGCCAGTGTTCTAATCCATTGGGCAGAGTCAATTTTGTTTAGATTTGTTTTTTTCTCCTAGTGGCTCTTGGCAGGATATCATTCTTATTTTTCAAGAAATATACTGTGTGTATGTATAAATGTATTACCTAAAGTCTATGAGCCAATGAATGTCTCTTTAATAACCAAAAAACTGATAGATGATGCCCAGTAATGGGCTTATAATGTATTTGTATACATAGACAGTATATGGTGTTCTCAACTTTTTCCTTTCTTTTCTCACGCCTCTGCTCATGTATAAGCATAGAAATGGGGAAAGAACTCTAGTTTTGCCACCAGCAGACCTGGATTTGAATCTTGGCTACGTAATCTTATTTAACTTCTCGGAGTCTTTTGTTCTCCATCTGTAAAAGGGAAATGATATCATTGCCAAGACTGTGAAGATTATATTGAGTTGGCCAAAAAGTTCATTCAGGTTTCTCCATTACATGAAAACCCAAACCAACTGTTTGGCCAACCCAATATAAGACAGTATATAGAAAGCCTCTAGAACCTCAGAGGTATCACTCAAATAACCAACATCATCATCAAAAGTCATCCCTTCCATTTTTAACAGATTCACAGTCTATGATTTTCTGGCTCAAATATGCCTTAGTGTGAGTTTTCTGGAGAAAATACTAATGAGACTTAGTGTATCTCTCCAGGAATATTGTTTTTACAGGGACCAAAACCAGAGAAATAAATCCACTGTTGTCAACCCCCAGCAGGAGGACTAAATATGGGAATGACTATGAGAAGCAGCCAGAATAGAACGTTAAGGATGGAACCAGAGGTGTGATGAGGTAGCTGAGACCTGTTCCAAAGGCAAAGGTCTAGTAGTGGTCAAAAGTTAAGGATAGCTCAGGGAACTCAGCTCAGTGCTCTGTAGTAATCTAAAGGGGTGGAATGGGAGGGCAGGAAGGAGGTTTAAGAGGGAGGGCGGATATGTATACTTGTGGCTGATCTATGATGTTGTCCAGCAGAAACTAACACAACATTGTAAAGCAATCATATTCCAAAAAAAAGTTAAGGGTGGGACTTCCCTGGGCGTCCAGTGGTTAAGAATTCACCTTGCAATCCAGGGGACACAGATTTGATCCCTTATCTGGGAAATAAGATCCCACATACTGCTGGGCAACTAAGGCCTCAGGCTGCAACTACTAAGCCCGCAAGGCACAGCAAAGATCATGTGTAATGCAACTAGACACAACTAAGCAAACAAACTGTGTGTGTGTGTGTGTGTGTGCACACGCATGTGTGTGTGTGCGCGCACGTGCTCAGTCGTGTCCGACTATTTGCGACCTTATGGACTGGAGCCCACCAGGCTCCTCTGTCCATGGAGTTTTCCAGGCAAGAATACTGGAGTGGGTTGCTGTTTCCTTCTCCAGAGGATCTTCTTGACCCAAGGACTGAACCCATGTCTCTTGTATCTGCTGCATTGGCAGACAGATTCTTTGCCACTAACACCACCTGGGGAACCCCAAATGAAGTTAGGGGTGAAGGCAAATCATGGGGTGTGTTCTAGAAACAGTGGAAGGGGAAAATCAGTAGGGAGCCATGAGGGGCATGTCAAGGGGATGTACATACCCACACAGAATCCCCACGGGCAAGGTTTATTGCATCTCCCTTTGTCTACAAACACCTCAGTGCTGCTTCTGGCAAGCATGACAGATCAAGAAACAGCTGAACAAGGGAGTATTTTTAGGACAGAGGAGACCTTGACACCCTGGAAATTCAGAGTCTGGGTTCTGAAGCTGTGCTTCCTGTGCTTTGAATCCTGGTTCCTCTGTCTGCTCTTGTGCGACTGAGGGCAATCACATAAGGCAGCCCTGCTTCCATCGTCTCATCTGTAAAAATGGAGTAGGTGTTGTTATTAGGACATTGCTTCATGCGAAGCGTCCAGAACAGCACCTGACATGAGGTAATGGCTCAACACACCCCAGCTGTTGTCACTTGTCTGCCATCCATGTTGCTCACTCCTCTGACCAGCACTGGGTGCAGCTGTGTGAAATTTCTCTGTGTTTATCTGTGGGCTCCCCGGTGGCTCAGCGGGAAAGAACCCGCCTGCCAATGCAGGAGATGTAGGTTCGGTGCCTGGGTTGGAAATATCCCCTGGCAATCCACTCCAGTATTCGTGCCTGGGAAATCCTATGCACAGAGGAGCCTGGCAGGCAGTCCCCAGCCTTTTTGGCACCAGGACTAGTTTCATGGAAGACAGTTTTTCCATGGACCAGGGTTGGGGTGGGGAGATGGTTTCAGGATGACTCGAGCACATTACGTTTATAGTGTCTTTTATTTCTATTCTAATGTCACTGCTGATCTGACAGGAGGTATCAGCCCTTGGCCCAGAGGTTGGGGACCCCTGAGTTGCGATGCTATTGGTGGTGTGATGCATTTCACATTAGGCTCCCATCTCTGTTTCCGGGTTCATGCAGGGCCAGCGTACCAGTAAATATACCCACAGCGTGATGTTATTTATGGGGACTCCGGACCCTCCACCAATGACTGCAGCTTCAGGCCACTGAGTTTTAAAAGCTTTTCACTCTGAGTGATTTTTATTGTGTTACTCTTTTCAGATACAAAGTGTGATCATTGTAGGAAACTTAGAACATAAGGAAATGTAAATCACCCATAATCCCATTGGGAGTTAACGTTGGGATTTTTTTTAATGTTTATCGAGTAGAGTTAACTTTACAATGTTGTTTTAGTATCTGCTGTACAGCAAAGTGAACCCGCTGTATATTTACATATATCCCCTCCTCTTTGGACTTCCTTCCCATTAATGTTGGGATTTTGTTTTCACGAATTTCCTTCTAATCATGTTTGCCATACGGAGAAAGTTAAGTTCTCTCAATCATGAAGTGCAAATACTGCTGGAGAAGGTATAAATCAAGTCTTTATCAATTAATAAGCTATTTTTAAAAATGAAGTATCATTGCTTTACAGCGTTGTGTTAGTGTCTGATGTATGATGAAGTAAGTCCGCTGTATGGATACATATATCCCCTCCCTCTTGGACCTCCCTCCCACCTCGCCTGAGAAGTGCATTTTCAGTCGGATCAGTTCTAACTGTTGAGGTTTTTAAGTGATGAGAATCTCTGATGCATTTAGGTGCGCACCAGGTAGGGAATGAGGCAGTTCAGTCACAATGCAGTTATTCATTCAATGAACATTTATTACTTACCTGCTATGTGGCTTGGCACTACTGGGCCCTGGTAATAGAGAAACGAGAAGCAAGCAAACAGCCAACTAAACAGTCGACTCCATTGTTTACTGCAGTGTTGTTTTCAGTAGGAAAAAATGACATTTATTACCAATGCTAAGTGTTCATCAGTAAGTTATGGCACAGCCTTCCAATAGAGTTGTAAAAAGGTTAAAGTAACAGGGAAGGTGGACTAGATATACTTCTCCCTGTTCTTTCCACTAAGTAAACCTGAAAGCCCTGGACATTGTATAGAAAATGAAAGAAGACTCTGAAATGTGGAGAAAAGGCAGAGTGGCGAGGGATGTCAGGACCTGAGGAACAGCATGGCTCTCGCTTGGATTTTTTTGCCTCATATACCTCAAACCTGCAGCTGAAGAAGCCTGCAACCTGGAAATGCCAACAGGAGCAGACAAGAAAACCCAGACAATAGCCTGCTGTCTCTTCCCAAAGGATTGAAAAAGGAGCAGCCTAGGAAGACAGAAGACTTTTCAACAATGCTATGGGCTGTATTCAGATGTTGAAAGCCTAACCCCCAATGTGTTAATATTTGGAGATGAGGTCTTTGGGAGATAATTAGGGTTAGATGAAGTCATGAAGGTGGGGCCCTTGTGATGGGATTAGTGGTTTTATAAGAGGTGTGAGTGAGAGATCACTTGTTTTCTGCCATGTGAGGACAGAGTAAGAGATGGCAACACAGGGAGAGAGCCCTCATGAGATATTGACCTTGCTGTCCTTTGACCTTAGACTTTCAGCCTCCAGAACTGTGGGAAAATAAATTTTTGTTAAGTCACCCAGGCTATGGTATATCTTTTGTTATAACAGCCCAAGCCCAAGGGTTTCCCAGGTGGTGCTGGTGGAAAAGAACCCACCTGCCAATGCAGGAGATGGAAGAGATGCAGGTTCAATCCCTGGGTTGAGAAGATCCCATGGAGGAAGGCATGGAAACCCACTCTAGTATTCTTGCCTGGAACAACCCCATGGACACAGGAGCCTGGTGGGCTACAGTGCATAGAGTTGGACACGACTGAAGTGACTTAGAACCCAAGCAGATTAAAACAGAATTTGGTACTGAGAAGTGGGATGCTGCTGTAGCAACTACTTGTATATGCAGAAGCAGCTTTGGAACTGGGTAATGGGTAAAGCCTGGAGAAGGGCATGGCAACCCACTCCAGTACACTCACCTGGAAAATCCCATGGACAGAGGGGCCTGGTGGGCTACAGTC
Organism: Capricornis sumatraensis; assembly: GCF_032405125.1. Lineage (NCBI taxonomy): Eukaryota > Metazoa > Chordata > Mammalia > Artiodactyla > Bovidae > Capricornis > Capricornis sumatraensis. The sequence continues at coordinate 97,228,688 of NC_091076.1, forward strand.
CATAGGGTCATACAGAGTTGGACATGACTGAAGTGACTTAGCATGCATGCATGCATGCAACGGGTAAAGGCTGGAAGAGTTTTGAGGTGCATGCTAGAAATATAGATGTTAAAAGTTATTTTTGTGAGGGACTTTCCTGGAAGTCCAGTGGTTAGGACTCTGCACTGTCACTGCTGAGGGCTCAGGTTCAATCCCTAGTCAGGGAACTAAAATCCCACAACCACGTGGTGTGGCCTAAAAACAACAAAAGAAGTGATTTTGATGAGATCTTGGACAGAAATGAGAAACAGGAGTTTGAACATTGGAGGAAAGGTGATCCTCATTATAAGTTGGCAAAGAACTTAGCTGAAATGTGTTCTAGTGTTTTGGGGATGGTAGAATTGTGAACGATAAAATTAGATACTTTGCTGAGATTTCCAGAAGAAACCACTGAAAGAGAAGTTTGGTTCCTCCTGAATACTTCGAGTAAAATGTGGAAGAGGAGAGATGAATTGAAGAAGGAATTAAGAAAAGGGAACCAGAACTTGAAGATTCAGAAAATTTTCAACCTATCCATATTGTTAAAAAACAATGAGACAGAGGACTTCACAGGTGGTCAAGTGGTTAAGAATCCACCTTCCAAAACAGGGGACACAGATTCAATCCCTGTTTGGGGAATTAAAATCCCACAAGCTGCAGGGCAACTAAACCCATGCACCACAACTAGAGAGTCCATACATGGAAATGAACAGAGGCCAGAAATAGAGATGGGATTCTACCAGCAAAGACCCAGCCGATTTGAATTAAAGGGGTCATAAAGAAAAGAGGTGAAACGAAGGAAGCCGCAGAAGTGGAATTGCTGTCTTGGAGGATCCAGGAGGCAGAGCATGGAAGCAGAGATGATTCTCAAGCCTTAAGATCCAGTGGAATTTGCCTTGCTAGGTTTTAGCTTTGCTTGAGACCCATCACCCTTTCCTTCTTTCCTGTTTCTCTCCTTTGGAATGGAAATAATCTATCCTAAGCCTTTGAGCATCTACAAAACACCTTTAACAGTTAAGATTATACTTGATGGGGAAAGACTGAAGCTTTTCCTCTAAGACTGAGGCCAGCCAAGGAGGTCCACCATCACCATTCTTATTGAACATAGTGCTGGAAGGTCGAATCAGTATAAAAAAGAAAGAATATGAAATGCATATAAGTTGAGAAGGAAGGAATACAGAGTTTCCTATTTGCAGATGACATGACCACATAAAAAATCCCAAAGAATCTGCCTCCCCCACCCAATAAAAAACAACTAAACCAACCAACCAAAACCCTTGTGGAACTAAGTGAGCTCAAGGGTGTGTAATATAAGATCAAAATCCAAAAATCAATTATATTTCGGTATACTACCAATGAACATGTGGATACAAAAATTAAAAATACTATACTATAAACAGTCATTCCCCCCAAAATGCCGAAGTGTAAATTTAACAAAACAAGAATAGGACTTGTATGTTGTAAATTCTACAATATGAGGAAAGATATCAAAGAATATCTAAATAAATGGAGAGATATTCCTTTTTCATGAATTGGAAGACTCAACATAGTAAAGATATCAATTCTGCCCAGATGGATATAAAATTTTAATTCCTATCAAAATTCCAGCAAGACTTTTTATAGATATTGACAAGAATTTTCTAAGCTTCATAGGGAAAATCAAAACAAAAGCTAAAACAATTTTGAAAAAGAATAAACTGGAAGTAGTCAGTCTGCTGGGCTCTCTTGGTGGCTCAGTGGTGAGGAATCCACCTGCCAATCCAAGAGACGAGGATTGGGTCCCTGGGCTGAGAAGATCCCCTGGAGAAGGAAATGGCAAACCACCGCAGTATTCTTTCCTGGGAGATCCCATGGAGAGGAGCCTCATGGGCTACAGTCCATGGGGTCACAAAAGAGTTGAACATGACTTAGTGACTAAACAAGTCAGTCTACTAGATTTCAAGACTTACGCTGTAGCTGTAGTCATTACAGCTGCATAGTATTGGCAAAGAGACACTTTAGCCATATTAATGGAACAAAAAAGAAAATCTAGAAACAGTCTCACACGAATATGCCCAAATGATTTTTGACAAATATGTAAAACCAATTCAAAGGAGGCAAACCTCAAAAAATGGTGCTGAAGCAATTAGATATCTATAGGCAAAAACAAATGAAAAAAAAAACTCATTTGCTACAAAAAAGAAAACTCAAAAAGTGTCATAAACTTAACTATGAAATGTAAAACTGTAAGACAATTAGAAAAAAAAAAAAATCTTTGCAACCTAGATCTAGGAAAAGTCTTAGACCTGACACCAAAATAATAATGTCTATAAAGAGAAAAACTGATCAATGAGACGTCATCAAATTGAAATTTTTGTCCTGCAAAAGATTCTGTGAAGACAAAATCTCTGGAAATATTTGCAAGCCACATATATGATACTCAGAATATCTAGAATATGTAAAGAATTTTCAAAACTCAGCAATAAAATAGGTAAAAATCCAATTAGAAGATGGCCAAAAGGCATGAAGATGCTAAAAAAACACATGAAAAGATGTTCAATATTATTTGTCGTTGTTCAGTCGCCTAAGAGTGTCTGACTCTGTGCAACGCCATGGACTGCGACATGCCAGACCTCTCTGTCCCTCTTCATTTCCCAAAGTTTGCCCAAGTTCACGTCCATTGCATCAGTGATGCCATCCAGCCATCTCATCCTCTGATGCCCTCTTCTCCTTCTGCCCACATTTTTTTCCCAGCATCAGAGACTTTTCCAAAGAGTTGGCTGTTCACATCAGGTGACCAAAATACTACAGCTTCAGCTTCAGCATCAGTCCTTCCAATGAGTATTTAGGGTTGGTTTCCCTTAAGATTGACTGGTTTGATCTCCTTGCTGTCTAAGGGATTCTCAAGAGTCTTCTTCAGCACCACAGTTGGAACCCATCAATTCTTTGGCGTTCTGCCTTCTTTATGGTCCAGCTCTCACAACCGTACGTGACCACTGGGAAGACCATAGCCCTATATGGTCAAAGGTCCTATTATATGGGCCTTTGTCAGCAGAGTAATGTCTCTGCTTTTCAACACACTGTCTAGGTTTGTCATTGCTTTCCTGCCAAGAAGCAATCGTCATCTGATTTCATGGCTGCAGTCACCATCCACAGTGATTTTAGAGCCCAAGAAGAGGAAATCTGTCACTACGTCCACATTTTCCCCTTCTATTTGCCAGTAATGGGGCCGGATGCTATGATCTTAGGTTTTTTAAGATTTAGTTTTAAGCCAGCTCTTTCACTCTCCTCCTTCACCCTCATCAAGAGGCTCTTTAGTTCTTCTTTGCTTTTGCCGTTAGAGTGATATCATCCACATATCTGAGGTTGTTTATGTTCCTCCCACTTGTCTTGATTCCAGCTTATAACTCATCCAGCCTGGCATTTCTCATGATGTGCTCAGTGTATAGGTTAAATAGACAGAGTGACAGCAGACAGCCCTGTCGTACTCCTTTCTCAGTCCTGAACCAGTCAGTTGTTCCATACAGGGTTTTAACTGTTGCTTCTTGACCTGCCTACAGGTTTGTCAGGAGACAGGTAAGATGATGTCTGGTATTCCTATCTCTTTAAGAGTTTTCCACAGTTTGTTATGATCCACACAGTCAAAAGCTTTAGCACAGTCAATGAAACGGAAGTAGATGTTTTTCTGGCATTCGCTTGCTTTCTCTATGATTCACCAGATGTTGGTAATTTAATCTCTGGTTCCTCTGCTTTTTCTAAACCCAGCTTGGACGTCTGGAAGTTCTTGGTTCATATAATGCTGAAGCCTAGCATGCAATATTTTAAGTATGATCTTACTAGCATGAGAGATGAGTACAATTGTCTGATGGTTTGAACATTCTTTAGTACTACCCTTCTTGGGGACTGGGATGAGGACTAACCTTTTCCAGTCCTGTGACCACTGCTGGGTCTTCCAAATTTGCTGACATATTGAGTGCAGCACTTTGACAGCATCATCCTTTAGGGTTTTGAGTAGCTCTACTGGAATTCCATTGCATCCACTAGCTTTATTGACAGCAGTGCTTCCTAAGGCTCACTTAACTTCACACCCCAGAATGGCTCTGGGTGACAGACCACACCATCATAGTTATCTGGTTCATTAAGATCTTTTTTGTACAATTCTTCTGTGTGTTCTTTCCATCTCTTCTGAGTTGACTGGGTCTCTGCCGTTTCTGTCCTTTATTGTGCTCATCTTTGGGCGAAATGTTCCCTTGATATTTCCAATTTTCCTGAAGAGATCTCTCGTCTTTCCCCTTCTGTTGTTTTCCTCTAGTTTTATGCGCTGTTTTGAAGAAGGCCTTCTTGCCTCTCCTTGCTATTCTTTGGAACTCTGCGTTTAGTTGGACGTAACTTTCCCTTTCGCCCTTGCTTTTCACTTCTCTTTCTTCAGCTATTTGTAAAGCCTCCTCAAATAACCACTTTGCCATCTTTTCTTTTTCTTTGGAATGGTTTTGTTCACTGTCTCCTGTACAATATTTTGGACTTCTGTCCCTAGTTCTTCAGGCATACTGTTTACTGTATTTAATCCCTTGAATCTATTCATCACCTTAAGTTGTACCTGGCTGACCTAGTGGTTTTTCCCCACTTTCTTTAGTTCAAGCCTGAATTTTGCTATGAGAAGCTGATGATCTGAGCCACAGTCAGCTCCAGGTCTTGTTTTTGCTGACTGTATACAGCTTCTCCATCTTCAGTACAAAGAATGTAATCAATTTGATTTCAGTATTGACCGTTTGGTGATGTCCATGTGTAAAGTCATCTCTTGTGTTGTTGAAAATGCGTGTTTGATATGACCAGTGCGTTCTCTTGGTAGAATTCAATTAGTCTCTGCCCAGCTTTATTTTGTTCTCCAAGGCCAAACTTGCCTGTTACTCCAGGTATCTCTTGACTTCCTACTTTTGCATTCCAATCCCCAACGAATAGAACATCTTTTATTGGTGTTAGTTCTAGGAGGTCTTCTAGGTCTTTGTAGAACTGATCAGCTTTTTTGGCATTGGTAGGAGGGGCATAGACTTGAATTTCTGTGATGTTGAATGGCATGTCTTGAAAACAAACAGATCGTTCTGTCATTTTTGAGGTTGTACCCAAGTACTGCATTTTGGACTCTTGTTGATTATGAGGGCTACTCCATTTCTTCTATAGGACCCTTGCCCAGAGTAGTAGAAATAATGGTCTTCTGAATTAAATTTGCCCATTCCTGTCCATGTCCATTTTAGTTCACTGATTCCTAGGATGTTGGAGTTTATTCTTACCATCTCCTGCTTGACCACGTCCAATTTTCCTTGATTCATGGACCTAACATTCCAGGTTCCTATGCAATACTGCTCTCTGCAGCACTGGATTTTACTTCCATCACCAGACACATCCACAACTGAGCATCGTTTCCGTTTTGGCCCAGCTGCTTCATTCTTTCTGGGGCTATTATTAGTGGTCTTCCACTCTTCCCCAGTAGCATATTGGAAACCTTCTGACCTGGGGGACATCTTTCAGTGGCACATCTTTCATCTTTTTATACAGTTCATGAGGTTCTCATGGCAAGTATACTGGGGTGGTTTGCCATTTCCTCCTCCCTATTTGCCATTAGAGAAATCCAAACTGAAACCACAGTGAGATACTGCTACTTGCCTGTCAGAAAAGCTAAAATAAGAAATAACTACAATATCAAATGCCAGCAGTGATGCAGAGAAACTGGCTCACTCATATACTGCTGGCATGAAGTTAAAATGGTACAGCCACTCTGGAAGACAGTTCAACAATGTCTTAAACTAAACACATAATGACCAGGCAACCCAGAAATTACAATCTTGGACATTTGTTTCAGAAAAATGAAAACATATATTCAGTTCACATAAAAACCTATACACAAATGTTAATTGCAGCTTTATCCATAGTAGCCCCAGACTATAAACAGCCTAGATGTCTTTCAACAGGTGAGTGGTTAAATGGTGGTGCATCCAAAATAATATTCAACAACGTAAATGAATGAATTATTCACACAACAACCTTTTCATGTCTCTTCAGAGAATTATGCCAAATGAATAAAGGCAACCCCAAGAGATTATATACTATGTGATTCCATTTACAAGACACTCTTTGGTTGGTAGGTTTGGGTTCTTTTTGCTTGTTTTTAATAAATTTATTTCCAATTTGAGGATAATTGTTTTACAATATTGTGTTAGTTTCTGCCATACATCAACATGGATCAGCCATAGGTATACATATGTTCCCTCCCTCCCTCCTCCTACCCCATCCCACCCTTCTACGTTGTTATAGAGTGCCGGGTTTGAGCTCCCTGCATGCATGACACTCTCGAGATGATAAAATTATAGAAATAGATTAGCGGTTGCCAGGGGTTAGGAGTACATCAAGGCTGTATATTGTCACCCTGCTTATTTAACTTATATGGAGAGTACATCATGCGAAATGCCGGGCTAGATGAAGCACAAGCTGGAATCAAGATTGGCAGGAGAAATAGCAATACCCTCAGGTACGCAGATGACACCACCCTTATGGCAGAAAGCGAGGAAGAACTAAAGATCCTCTTGATGAAAGTGAAAGAGGAGAGTGAAAAAGCTGGCTTAAAACTTAACGTTCAAAAATTAAGATCATGGCATCTGGTCCCATCACTTCATGGCAAATAGATGGGGAGACAATGGAAACGGTGATGGACTTTATTTTGGGGGGCTCCGAAATCACTGCAGATGGTGACTGCAGCCATGAAATTAAAAGACGCTTGCTCCTTGGAAGAAAAGCTATGACCAACCTAAACAGCATATTAAAAAGCAGAGATATTACTTTGCTGACAAAAGTCTGTCCTATCAAAGCTATGGTTTTCCCAGTAGTCATGTATAGATGTGAGAAGTGGACTATAAAGAAAGCTGATAACTGTAGAATTGATGCTTTTGAACTGTGGTGTTGGAGAAGACTCTTGAGAGTCCCTTGGACTGCAGGGAGATCAAACCAGTCAATCCTAAAGGAAATCAGTCCTGAGTGTTCATTGGAAGGACTGATGCTGAAGCTGAAACTCCAATACTTTGGCCACCTGATGCGAAGAACTAATGAGATGGTTGGATGGCATCACCAATTCGATGGACATGAGTTTGAGCAAGCTCCTGGGAGTTGGTGATGGACAGGGAGGCCTGGCATGCTGCAGTCCATGGGGTTGCAAAGAGTCAGGCACGACTGAGCAACTGAACTGAACTGAAGAGTTAAGGAGTGGAACTCTTGGTGGAGAAGGAAATGTTCTGAATCGTGACTGTATCAGCATCAATATTCTGGCTGATAGTCCTACAGTTTCGTAAGACTTACCATTGGGGGAAACTTGGTAAAGGATATACAGGACTTCTCTGAGTTATTTCTTACAACTGCATGTGAATCTGCAGTGATCTCAAAATAAGACATTTAATTAAGAGAGTCAGGTAATATTTTTGCCACTTGAGATATGACAAGTGTCCTATCCAAGTCCATCAAACCCTACTTGAAGCCCCCTCAGGATGACTGTTCAGCTGCTCAGCTTCAGTGATTTTCTCTGTCTAGAGCATTCCATTCAATTCTTCCTGCAACCCTATGACGTTCCATCAACCCCAGCTCTCTGATGAGGAAGCTGAGGTCAGTGAGGTCCCCTGACACACCCCAGACCACACATGTACAGACCCAGTCTTCTCAGACTCTAAAGCCCATGCTGTAAAGCACCCTCAAGATGCAGAAGATCACATTTTGATTCAAGTGGGGAAAAGGGTGGAGAAGAGAAATAAAATGCCTCAGGCTTTCAGAGAACTCAGATCAGATAGGAGCAAGTCCAGTGATAGATCTCCTCCCACCCATCCTACTTTGATGGCCCTGCCCAAAAGCCACTCCCTCCAGGAGGCCTTTCTGGAATTTCCAACCCGGGGACATCTTGCCCCCTCCTCTGAGACTCCCAGAATCTCTGGTTCAGTGCCTTCCCCATGGCTTCCCAGTCAGCCTCAAGGAGATGTGTCTATTGGAGATGACAAATTTCTGTATCTGTGGAAAGCATGCATCTTATATGGCAATGCTAGAGTCCAGAGGAGCCAGGTGCAGCACAGGGGAGTGGGCATAGCAAGGTGAATCCTCCCAGATAGAAGCTCAAGACTGTGGGTCCATGACTTCCCTGGTGGTCCAGTGGCTAAGACTTCACACTCCCAATACAGGGGACTCAGGTTTGAACCCTGGTTAGGGAACTAGAATTCCACATGCCACAGCTAAGAGCTCGCATGCTGCAACTGAGCCCAGCATAGCCAAATACATAAATATTTAAAAAAAAAGACTGTAGGTCCCCAGAACTATGGTTTCTCATCCCCAGAGCTCAAGAGTGGAGGGAAGGGAGAGGAGAGTAGAGAGGTTTTTAGGGGCCAAGTACATACTCGAATCACCTGGAGAGAAGGTGGGTTTAAAAATACTGACCTAGCGTCACTCTTCAGTTCAGTCGCTCAGGCGTGTCTGACTCTTTGCAACGCCATGAATCACAGCACGCCAGACCTCCCTGTCCATCACCAACTCCCGGAGTTCACTCAGATTCACGTCCATCGAGTCAGTGATACCATCCAGCCGTCTCATCCTCTGTCATCCCCTTCTCCTCCTGCCCCCAGTCCCTCCCAGCATCAGAGTCTTTTCTAGTGAGTCAACTCTTCGCGTGAGGTGGCCAAAGTACTGGAGTTTAAGCTTTAGCATCATTCCTTCCAAAGAAATCCCAGGGCTGATCTCCTTCAGAATGGTGCCAGGGTCCAGCCCTGGTGGATCCAGGGTGATTTGAAGGGGAAACGGAGTAGGTGAGGAAAAAAACTTATTTATTAATGTAAGATTAGGAGGAAATAGTATAGTAGGAAAATTAAGTGGAGAAAAGAGGCTGAATAACTTGGTTTACGGGGAAAACCAATAAAATCTCAGGACAAGAGATTTGCACCATCTACGTTAGGCCACTGGCGCCCACTTGAATATCCAAGGGCGCCCCGCCTTAGGCTCCCTTTCACGTGGGTCTTAGCAGCCAGGGCAAGTAAGTAGACGTGGTGAGCCTCCCCGCTCCAGATGGGAATTCAGCCGAAAAAAGGAGAGAAAAGAATGACATGGGGGAGCCCAGCGTCGGTGCAAGACTCTAAAAACTTTATTTTTCAAAATCAGCTTGTATACCCCAAGTTGTACATAAAGAAATAGTGGAATATGCAGAGTTATACAGGGGCAGCCGTCCTGACCCTCATTGAGACAAACAAGGCTTTCTTTTTGCATACCCTCCCGTATACAAATGTCTCAGGTGGTTTACATTATCTTCTGGCCAAGAGGCCTGTTAACATTTTTATGGCTCTCTTCCTGGATAATTGTCTATCAACCAGAAAACTCCTTTTCCCTAGAAGAGTTTTTTCTTTACTCTGCATCACCCTCAAAGTACTAAATAAAGTTACATTATTGTAGAACAAAGGTGCAGTGGGTTATAAAAAAGAAAGTACTTAACTCAAAGATCTAATGTTGCTAATACCAGGTCTACTACCTGTTTTTCTATATACCAACTATATATAAAAATAAAAGATATGAAAATTCAGCAGCAAGTATTGGCTCAACCAATGAAACCTTTAATCAGTCCTATTCTAATGATTTTGACTCCTCGGAAGCCCCTACATTCCTAGGATGTTTTAAGCTTCCTGTGCCTCCTGCGGTCAGGAGGCCTCAAACAATCACATGCACAGCTGTATGAGTCCTGCAGGCAGGCTAGAAAGCCATCAGAGGGGTTTTTGGATTGAAATACTCGTATTATGCCCAGGAGATTTATTATCTAAAAGCTCTAATTTTTTCCAGAAAAAGGTGGTAGGGGGACAGCCCCCTGTTAATGACAGAAGAGTAGGTGGAAAGCATAACACAGTAAAGCAGGCAGACTCTGGTCTTGGGGGTGGATGCTCAGGAAATTCTAGGGAGAACCCCTGAAACCTGATCACGTCCTTGTGTTTTGTCAGGCTTCCTTCCGCATGACCTTCTCACAGGCGGGATTCCTCACGCTGGCCCCCGGCATCGGATTGGTTGGATCTTCTTGCAGTCTAAGGGACTCTCAAGAGTCTTCTCCAACACCACAGTTCAAACGCATCAATTCTTCGGTGCTCACCCTTCTTCACAGTCCAACTCTCACATCCATACATGACCACAGGAAAAACCATAGCCTTGACTAGACGGACCTTAGTGGGCAAAGTAATGTCTCTGCTTTTGAATATACTATCTAGGTTGGTCATAACTTTGCTTCCAAGGAGTAAGCGTCTTTTAGTTTCATGGCTGCAGTCACCATCTGCAGTGATTTTGGAGCCCCAAAAAATAAAAGTCTGACACTGTTTCCACATCTATTTCCCATGAAGTGATGGGACCAGATGCCATGATCTTCATTTTCTGAATGTTGAGCTTTAAGCCAACTTTCTCTTAGAGATATGGAATTCAGCTTATCTATAGCAGTACTCTTGCCTGGAAAATCCCATGGATGGAGGAGCCTGGTGGGCTGCAGTCCATGGGATCGCTGAGGGTCCGACACGACTGAGTGACCTCACTTTCACTTTTCACTTTCATGCATTGGAGAAGGCAATGGCAACCCACTCCAGTGTTCTTGCCTGGAGAATCCCAGGGATGGGGGAGCCTGGTGGGCTGCCGTCTATGGGGTCGCACAGAGTCAGACATGACTGAAGCGACTTAGCAGCAGCGTAGCAACTGTACCCTTGTGCTTCCACCATCGTGGATGGTGGGGGCTGGCCCACAGGCTCTGAGTCTACTATCTAGTAGCTCCCATACCAGCCCTGTATGAAATCATGGCTATATTACCATCAACAAGAAAGTCATTGCTTAGAGGGGCTTCCCTGGTGGTCCAGTGGCTAAGACTTTGTGCTTCCCCTGCAGGGGATGCAGTTTCAACCCCAGGTCAAGGAACTAAGATCCCACATGCTGAGCAGTGTGGCCAAAAAAAAAAGTCATTGCTTAGAGATACATACTGAAGAATTTACAGATGGGACATCTTACAAAGAGCAATGAATTCCATGCTAACAGATTTGGTTTCTATCTTGAAGGCAAAGGGCCTCTACTGGAAGAAGTCAAGTAGAGGTGGCTATAAGATCAGATTTGTAATCTTGGAAGACCATTGGGATATCCCAGTTAAGACAAATCCTTGTCCTTTATGAATCACAGATTGCATTCTGTTGTCACATCTCTTTAGCTACTCTAAATCTGAAATGCTTCCTCAGTGCTTTCATTGTCTCTCATGAACTTGACTCTTTTGAAGGATCTGTTACTGTCCCAGGATGTCTCCGGAGCTGGGTTTGTGAATATCGCAACGATATTCACATTATGCATTTGGACAGAAATACCCCAGAAGTAATGCTGTGTCCTTAGTGCCTGATATCAGATGATGTGCACATTAACTGTGCTGCTAATTTACATCACCCGGTTAGGGTGGTGTCTCAAGAATTTTCATTAGAAAGTTCTTATTTTTCCTTTTGTAATTTGTAAATTCCCTCTCTCTTTTGGAGAGAGATTTTGAGACAATTGCGAATAAGCTGTCATTTCTCAATCGTCTGCTGCTGCTGGTCCTGTTAAGTCACTTCAGTCGTGTCCGACTCTGTGTGACCCCACAGACGTCAGCCCACCAGGCTCCCCCGTCCCTGGGATTCTCCAGGCAAGAACACTGGAGTGGGTTGCCATTTCCTTCTCCAGTGCAAGAAAGTGAAAAGTGAAAGCGAAGTCGCTCAGTCATGTCCGACTCTTTGCAACCCCATGGGCTGCAGTCTACCAGGCTCCTCCGTCCATGGGATTCTCCAGGTGAGAGTACTGGAGTGGGGTGCCACTGCCTTCTCCTTCTCAAGTGTCTGCCCTTTAGTAAAAACCAATGATTCTTGCTTGCATCAGTTATTACTCTGATGGTTGCCAAGTGGCAGTTTTCTCCATTCATCATTTGATCCATACTTACAGGTTAGTTTTCTTCTGTAAGGCAGAAATTTCGCTTCTCCTCCATTTATTTATTTAAATAGACACACACAGACAGATTCATATATTCTTATTTAATGAATCCCTTGACTTTTTTTTAAACAACTCTCAAGAACAGTTTGTTGTTTTATCTTTTTTTGTCTCTTTTCCACCTTTTGGTGTTTTTCCTATTGAAATACAGTTGATTTACAATATTGTGTTAGTTTCAGGTATACAGTTATACACACACATATATTCTTTTTCAGATTCTTTTCTCTTATAAGTTATTATGAAATATTGATTATAGTTCCCTGTGCTATATAGTAGGTCCTTGTTGGTTATCTGTTTTAAATATAGTAGTGTGAAATATGCTAATCTCAAATGCCTAATTTATCCCTCCCCATCTTTCCCCTTTGGTAACCATAAATTTGTTTTCTATGTCTTTGGGTCTATTTTTGTTTTCAGTTCAGTTCAGTTGCTCAATCATATCTGACTCTTTGCGACCCCATGAACTGCAGCACGCCAGGCCTCCCTGTCCATCACCAACTCCCAGAGTCCACCCAAACCCATGTCCATTGAGTCAGTGATGCCATCCAACCATCTCATCCTCTGTCATCCCCTTCTCCTCCTGCCCTCACTTTTGTTTATATACAAGTTAATTTGTATCTTTTTTTTTTAGATTCCACATATAAGCAATAGGATATGATATTTGTCTTTCTCATCTGACTTCCTTCCTTTAGTACGATTATCTCTGGGTCCATCCATGTTGCCGCAGGTGGCAATATTTTATTCTTTTTCTGTGGCTGAGTAATATTCCTTTGTGTGTGTGTGTGTGTGTGTATACACTACATCTTCCTTATCCATCAATCTGTCAGTGGACTTCCGGCTGCTTCCATGTCTTGGCTTTTGCAAACAGTGCTGCAGTGAACATTGGGGTGCGTGTGTCTCTGTCAATTATGGTTTTCTCTGTATATATGCCCAGGAATGGGATTGTAGGGTCATATGGTAGCTCTGTTTTTAGTTTTTTTAAGGACTCTCCATACTGCTCGTCATAGTGTCTGCACCAATTTACATTCCTACCAACAGTGTAGGAGAGAATCCCTCGACTTTCAGGCCTTCTGCATCATGTTTTAGGTATTTCTCTTGTAAACAGCACATGGCTAGACGTTTTTTTTTCCCACAATGACTTTATAACCTTTAAGCAGTGAGTTTTATTCTTCCTTTATATGAGCTGTGAAAATAGTATACATGGATTTATTTCTGTGAAAAAAGATGTAGAGCTGCACATACTGATGTAGAAAAATGTCTAAAATGTAGTTTTTAGGGAAAAAGCAAATTGCAGAAAAGTATGTACAGTTTGAGACCATCTGTTGGGGGAAAACATATTTGTATATCTATTTCCATAGTCATGAACATTTCTGGAAGGTTATACAAGAAGGAAGTTAACATTGGTTACTTCTAAGTAGCTGGACTGGATGTGGGGCATGGGGTCTGTTCATAGTTCAATATATTAGTTAAATTTTAGCTTTGTGATCAGGTGTTCTTTCTTTCTTTTTTTAAAAAGATATTTATCTGGCTGCTCCAGCTCTTGGCTGCAGATCTTCACTGTGGCATGCAGGATCTTGTTTAGTGTGTGTGTGTGTTTGTTTAGGTTGCAGCATGTGGAATCTTAGTTGTGGCATGTGGGATCTAGCTTCATGACCAGCGATCAAACCCAGGCCTCCGGCACTAGGGGGCATCTTAGCCACTGGACCACCAGGTAAGTCCCTTTTCTTTCCTTTTTTTAAAAAACAACTTTGTTTATTGGGTGACCCCATGGCATGTGGGATCTTAATCCCCTGCCCAGGGATCAAACCTGTGGCCCCTTCAATGGGAGTGCAGAGTCTTAACCACTGGACCATCAGGGAAGTCCCTTTTTTAATTAAAAGGCCCACTGTTTGCCCACTAGAAGCTCACAACATAGGACAGTGACTGAGCAACACTTCCCTGTGAATTTTGGAGGCAGTTAGAGGAAAGCCCTGGTGGGTGCTGTAAGAGCCAGGCCAGATGAGGGGCAGGGGAGGCCCCTGCAACATCTGAGTGCCATTCTGAAGTGGGGCGTCTTGGCTTCCTGGAAAGACAGGCCTGATCTGAGTTCCTGTTTAGCTACTCATTAGCTGCACACCTTTCACCAAATTCTGCAGGTCTCAGGGGATCATTGGAAGGATTAGAAATCATAAAATGTGCATCCAACACCAAAATAGTGCCTATGTCAACATTTCATATACTTTTGAAGAACACATAGGTGTTAAGCAAGGGAAAAGCGTGCTCAAGAGGGAAAGGCCATCATCCAGAGGGATAGCATGTGGTTTACCAGGCCCAAGTGCTGGCCTGGGGGAGTTGGGGGTGACACAGGGACAGCTTAGGAAGAGCCTTAAATTCTATGCCAAGGAGTCTGATTTGTATTTTGAGGGCAAGGGACAGATACCGAAGGGTTTTTTTTGGCTGCACTGGGTCTTAGTTGTCATGTGTGGGATCTCTTAGTTCCAGCATGTGGGATCTAGTTCCCTGATTAGGGATGGAACCTGGACCCCTTGCATTGGAAGCGTGAAGTCTTAGCCCCTGGACCACCAGGGCAGTCCCTGTTGAAGGATTTTAAGTGGTAATGGTTCTAAGCCCAGATTTGTAATTTCAAAAGGTTATTGGCAACAGATTGAAGGGAGAGGGGCTGAAAATCCACTGAGGTTGCTGCAGTAATCCAGAAGGTAGATGGAGACATGAACAAAAGTGCCTGGCTATGAGGGAGGCAGACTCATGAAGACCTTATCACTTACTGGACGCAAGACACAACTTTGTCTTAAGCATGGTCTATGTGGTGGTGCCTGCAGGTAGACAGGTGGAAGAGTAGATCTGGAGGAAAGAAGAGTCTAGCTTTAGGCGTATTGAGTTTAGGTGTCTCTGGTACATATAATCACTGGATATGTGAGGCCAGAACTCAGAAGGGAAAGTCTGTGCTGGAATTAAACCCTACTCTGTTAGTACAAGAGAGGATGGATAGCCTGAAAGGCAATGATTATTCTGAGTAAGAATCAAGCATAACAGAGTAATGACTTGGGCACAATTACCTGGTCTTAAGTTATTTTTTTTTAACTGTACTTAAAAAAACATTTGTTTGGCTGCACCGGGTCTCAGTGTGGCATGCAAACCCTTGGCTGTGGCATGTGGGGTAAAGTTCCCTGACCAGGGATCAGACCTGGGTCCCCTGCATTGGGAATGCAGAGTCTTAGCTACTGTATCACCAGGGAAGTCCTGGTCTTAAGGTTTTAAATAGAGGTTGATTAAAAGTGTCAGTATCAACAACCATCAAGGCCTAAGGGAGTATAAGAGGCTTAATGATGACACCAGGAGGCTAGTGCTAGTAAAATAACCAAATAATATTAGATGTCTCCAGCAAAAGCCTCAATTGTTTGTGCTTCCAAGGGGAGCTATTAATACGACAAGTGTTGAAACACCTTTGGCAAGTGGTAGACTTCACTTGAATCTGACAATTACGTTATTTCTTCAGATTAGAGATCTAAAGATATGGATTGGAGAGTAGCTGATAAAGCCTATTAAATTAGATGAATTCTAAGCAAAACATTTGAAAGCCTATGTCCAAAACTTTGAGTGTGGTTCACTGTGGTTCATCAAACCAGTGAATCCTAAAGGAAATCAACTCTGAATATTCACTGGAAGGACTGATGCTGAAGCTCCAATGTTTTGGCCACTTGATGCAAAGAGCCAACTCATTAGAAAAGACCCTGATGCTGGGAAAGATTGAGGGAAGGAGAAGTGGGTGACAGAGGATGAGATAGTTGGATGGCATCACCAACTCAATGGACACGAATTTGTGCAAACTCTGGGAGATGGTGAAGGACAGGGAAGCCTAGCATGCTGCAGTCCATGGAGTTACAAAGAGTTAGACGTGACTTAGTGACTGAGCAACACTGTGCTTCATAGCAACATCCATGCGAGTATAACTAGGGAAGATCAGAGTTGCATTAAATAAAAATGAGAATTCCAGAATATTGGCTTCACAGCAGGCACCCTGTGTAACTGATAGGGTAACCTAAGGTTATTGCTGTGAGGGAGCCCTCCCATGGGTGCTTTCAACCTGGGTCCCTAAATGAGGGTCTTCACGGTTGACAGAGCCCTATGGATGGTTTGCAGTGTATTATGTGAATGTGTATAAGTGTACATTTTCTGGGAAGAGAGGCCTCCAAACCACTATTATAGAAATTAATCCTTTTCTTTCTCTGACATCCCTCTTCTTTTATTGATTTCCTATTATTTTCTTTTTTGTCCATGCCTGGGGCTTAACAGACCACAAAAGGAATCTGCTTACCCCACGGTCTAGCCCGGTTTATCCACATATGGTTGAAACGACTGCTGACTCTTGGTCTAGAACAGCTATTTCAAGCATCCCACCTTGTTTTCTATAAAAATATATACTAGAACCTCCTCTGAATTATTTTGTTTTATCTAACAAAATCTTGCATGGAGACCAGTTTAGAAAACTGATTTTTAAAAAAAAGCTCTGTATCTACCCAAGTAGGGAACTCTGGTCCCACCCACCAGGCCATCCCATAGATGTATATTTGAGGTATATTTTAAAACCACCGGTGTTATGAGAATCTAGAAAAAAATGGTATAGATGTACCTATTTGCAGGGCAGGAATAGAGATGCAGACAGAGAGGGAACCTGTGGACACAGTGGGGAAAGGGGAGGGTGGGATGAATTAGGAGAGAACCACTCACACACACAAACCCACACCTACACCCACCCACCCACCCACCCACCCAAACACACACACACCCCACCATGTGTAAAATAGATAGCTAGTGGGAAGCTGCTGTGTAACCCAGGGAGCTCAGCTTAGTGCTCTGTGATGATCTACAGGGGTGGGATAGGGGAGTGGGAGGGAGGGGATATATGTATATTTATAGCTGATTCACTTTGTTGTACAGCAGAAACTGACACATCATTGTACAACAATTATACGCCAATAAAAAATAAAACCACCAGGGTAAATCAGGGTATTGGGGTGGAGATCAACTCTATCAGAGTCCCTATAGGGAAACAGCATCGCCTATGGTGCCAAGAAGCACAAGATAAGAATATTTCTGATCTGCTAGGCTTAAAAGATTATCCCGATGCGGGTGGCTCTTAAGGAGGGAAAGGAAGCCAGCCCTGGCCTGTCCTGGTTAGTTGAGCTGTTGAGGGTAATGTGAGTGAAACTGATGTTGCAAGCCTGATATCTTCATCAGTTCGATCAGCTCAATTTCATGCCTACAAGGCACACCCCAGGTTGCGGCTAAATTTCTCTGCAAAGAGTGGGATATTTGTAAGAGCCTTTGAGTAGGAGAGTTTAGAGGGCTACATGCAAATCCATCTTTAATCTGGGAAAAAAAAAAAAAACAAAAAAACACAACACTTAACTCTTTTACTGCCCTGGACTTTGGTGCCCACATTGTAAACCTAGCTCCTGTGCTTCCCCATCCAGGTTTTAAATTTTTTTCTGTCTTTATTTATTCATTCATTTTTGACTGTGCTGGGGCTTTGCTGCTGTGCACAGGCTTTCACTAGTTGTGACGCGCCAGGGCCACTATCTAGTTTCGGAGCTTGGGCTTCTCACTGCAGTGGCTTCTCTCGTTGTGGAGCACAGGCTGTATGTAGGGCGTGTGGGCTCAGGAGTTGCAGCACGTGGGCTTAATTGCCCTTCAGCACGCAGGATCTTCCTAAGGACTGAACCCACACCCTCTGTATTGGCAGGCAGCTTCTTGACCACTGGACCACCAGGGAAATCCCCACATCCAGTTCTTTGATGGAGTCCATTACACCTTGACCATGGTTTTCTGACTATCTTGGCTCGACTCTGAAGCTGCCTTCATTTAATGCTTTTATCCCCCTCCCTCCTCTATCCAGATATTTTTTTTTCAAGGTATATTTATTCGGCTGTACTGTGTCTTAGTTGCAACAGGTGAGTTCCTTAGTTGCAACACACAAACTCTTATTTGGAGCATGTGACATCACCAGGAATTGAACCTGGGCCCCCTACGTTGAGAGCACAGAGTCTTAACCACTGTGCTGCCAGGGATTTTATCCCTTGCCCAACTTGCCCTCGTTCCCTGCCACAGCCTCTCCCCATTTCCTCCCTGTAGGAGGCCATCGCTTTATTCCAGTGATGACACCACTGCCCAGCGGTTTCTTTGTAACTCTTCTCTTAAAGCCCGTGTCATGTTATTTTTAAATATCTTCAGTGACTATATTTCAGGGATTGATGTTTCAAATGGCCAGACATTATTCAAGTTCATGCACCACAGCAAAGACTGGGACTGCTCTTTGGGTCACCAAAGTAACAAGATTTTATTTTTCTCTCATAATTTGCAATCTGGGCTCCAAAAGATATTCCGCTGGACTCTAACTGTGAGGACAGGGGCTGTGTTTGTTCTGCTCATCACTTTATGCTCAGCTTGGAAGACTGCAGGTGCTTCAATAATATTTGCTGAGTGAATGAGTACAACTTCCAAAACTGTCTGGAGCAGAAGCAGCATCCTTTGAACAAGTACATGATCTCTCATGACGTCAGCCATCCTAGGACCCCACTGGCTGAGCACAGAAATCCTGACTTGTGTGTTCTCCCCTTATTCCCTCTGCTCACGTGGAGATATACTGCCGACGAGTTGTGAGCCCAGAGAGTCAGTAACAATTAAATCAGGAATGTAAACGTTGGGATTGTCTACATGTTGAAGCCACGTGTGCAGATGTTGTTCCCAAGGGAACCGCTGCAGAGGCTGCTGGTCAGTACCACGTGTCTAAACCTTTCCATGATAAATCGTTATTACCAGAAATCTTTACAGAATGTTTTCAAGTACAGCTCAGTGCTTTAGATAGATTTGTTTTTCTCTTCATGTGGTAGAATCACATCTGGACATTAGTTAGATGTATTTCATCTAAAAATAGCATTTATCCAATTTACTGTCACTTGAGGAGAGAAACCTTTTTTTTTCTTCATTCTTTTTAAAGGCAGACTCCACTGATAATTCTCTGCAGGCTAACGTGGCTCGCTGCCATTTCATAGAGTTAAAAATAATAAAGGTATCAGGTTGTGTGTGTGTGAGTGGATAAATGGAAGTACAACAAAGTAATGGTTTTTATAGATAGAAAAAATATGACCACTGCCTTCTTATGGCCATTTTCTTCTCTCTTTTTTTTTTTTTTCTTTAAAGTCATCACTGATCTTCCTGGTTATGTGGTTAAGCCCTAAACTCAGCAGCGGGATGAACATCAGACTCTCCTGAGTAATGACACCGGGGCCATAGGACATGACTTGGGGGATTTTTGTCTTAGGCTGTTTTCTTATCAGTGATCATTTCGTCTCATCAATCAACCATTTGGGTTTTAAAAAGGAAGGTGGAGAGAAGTGAGAAAGGAGTCCAGAATAAGAGATGAAGGAAAAAGGAGAAGCAGGAGTTCAAGCACCAAGCTCCTGGAGCCCTCTGGAACACTTTGCACATATTTGAAGGCAGAAACTGGAATTAAATGTGACTAAAGAAAAACCCACACGCTGCTCCTTCCACCTAAGGTGCTGACCTCAAGTAAATCAGCGTGGGTTCGGGAAGACACTGTAAGGAAGGAAGCACTGACTAGTCAGTCCCAATTGCACCTCTGTCAAGGCCATGGGTGGTTCTGGAAGTATATATCTTCAGGGACAGTTCTTGGACCTTTCTTGCTGGGTGACACTTGTCCTGTCTCCCTAAAGAGAACTGTGGCTGTTGCGCTATTTCTCTAAAGACACTTTCTTATTCCCCACCCCACCCCCCATGTACCAATGAAATCATTATTGTCATCAGTGTGATAGGATGATTTCTGTTTTACTTTTCTTTCTTTTGTTCTGATGTGAATCATTTTTAACATCTTCATTGAATTTGTTACGGGACTTCCCTGGTGGCTCAGTGTTAAAGAATCCGCCCACCAATACAAAAGATGTGGGTTCGATCCCTGGGTTGGGAAGATTCCCTGGCGAAGGAAATGGCAACCCACTCCAGTATTCTTGCCTGGGAAATCTCATGGACAGAGGAACCTGTTGGGCTATTAGTCCACTGGGTAGCCAAAGAATCTGACCCAACTTAGCAACTAAACAACAACTGAATTGTTATAGTGTTTGTTTTATGCTTTGGTTTTTGGCCATGAAGCATATGGGATTTCAGCCTTATGGGATTGAAACTGCACCCCCTGCCTTGGAAGGTGAAGTCTTAACCATTGGACTGTCAGGGAAGTCCCTGTTTCCCTTTTCAGTGCACCTTCCAACCAGAGTTCATGGACCTTCTCTGGCCCTCTGTCAGTAGGCCCTGAGTGTGGAGTTCCTTTCCATGCAGCAGGGAAGGGTTTGACTGACTCTGTCCACATCCCTACCCTTCTCATTTGTGACCTCCCCTGGGTGGAGGTGTGAAATGGGAGGTGTTAGCACCACAGCCTGAGCTGTGGACTTGAGCCACATTGGCTGAGCTAAGTGGCAATTCAGTCCAGGACCTTGACATTGTTGGTACCGTGCAAGCCTGCAAATGATTTGCCCACTGGGACAGGCTTAAACACATCTGCTCGATTTTCTTCCAGTGCATGAACACAGGGGCCTTCTAATTCCTAAGCATATCCAGCCTATAAAAACTTCTGCAGCAGCAACCCTGAGATTGGAACTGTTGAGCCGTTTTCATTTCGTGAAGTATTTTTATAGATTTTTTTTGCTTCAGATACATCTTGGCATAAATGAAACAACAGACTTAACATTTTAAGAGGAGACTCTCATTTGCCTTCAGTTAGTTGCAACCTTCATTTCTCAGCTATAAAAATTTAACAGATATGTGAGTATCACGGGTGGAATGAAATTAATTTTTACCACCCACAATAGTTCATTAGTGAAATAAGGAAAGTATTTAATGGATTTGTGCTTGGTGCACCTAAAATTATTTCACCGTAATGAAAGGTCTTGAAAGACTAAGAAAAAGTATGATGACAATTAAATTGCCTATCTGAACAGTATTACTGTAGAGAAGGAAAACAGACTCTTAAAATAGCTCATTGTAGAGTTGCAAAAGATGGAGAAATCCATAAAGGAAGCATAAAGATGTTGCAAATGGAAGGAGAATCTTAAAAAAAAAAAAAAACCAACACAATTCTTGTTCTTTCTTTGCACAAAGTCCCAGATTTTCAGGATCTTCCATTTCATTTGGGGGGTGGGGGGGGATGAGTTGTTAGATTCCTAAGCAAGCTCTATTTTTCTGCTTTAAAAGGTAAACCTTCATTCTTCCCAAATGTACAGAAAACCATAAAAATAAAATCAAACCAAATGTACAGTAAAACTTTGTATTTTTCATGTTTGGAAACCTATTAATTGACAATTTGACACTCCTGGGACTTCCTTGCTGGTGGTACAGAGGCTAAGACTCTGAATTCCCAATGCAGGGGGCTGGAGTTCGATTCCTGGTCAGGGAACTAGATCCTACATGCAGCAACTAAGACCCAGTGCAGCCAAATAAATAAATACTAAAAAAAAAAAAAAAAGAAGTTGACACTTCTGATGTGAAAAAGGCCAACAGGGCAGAAAGACAGTGGGAGGAAATATTTAATAAACAAACTTGCTTTCAGCCCTTGAATAGTGTCCTCTCCTATATAACGTCAGAGGTGGAAGGGATCTTAGCAGCCATTTAGTCCAACATCCTTTTTTACAGATAAAGAAATGAAAACATAGAGAAGGCAAGCAATTTGCTCAAGGGCACACAGTTAGTGGTCGAACAAGTAGAGAATTCAGTGCAGAGCCTTCTATCACGATAGATCAAGGCTTACTAGGACTTCAGCACGAATCCGTTGTTATACCTACTGAAAGAAAGTGAGAGTTGCTCAGTCGTGTACAACTCTGTGACCCCCATGGACCATACAGTTCATGGAGTTCTCCAGGCCAGAATATTGGAGCGGGTAGCCATTCCCTTCTCCAGGAGATCTTCCCAACCTAGGGATCAAACCCAGGTCTCCTGCATTGCAGGTGAATTCTTTATCAGCTAAGCCCCCAGGGAAGCCCTATTATACTGTTAGTTTTTATTTATGCATTTAATTGAAAGAAATAAAATTCCTTTGAAATGTCCTCTAATGCAGACTTTTCACAGATCCTGTTTTTTTTTTTAATTTAAAAAATTGTATAATTCCTTTACAATGTGTTAGTTTCTGCTGTAAAACAAAGTGAATCAGCTGTAATTACACATCTACCCCCTCCCTCCCACCTCGGATCCCATTTCAATACTAAGTCCTTTATGCTCCATCCCAAGATCAGATGAATGGCGTCAGAAGGTTTTCCTGCAAATCCTGTCGCAAGCCAGTGGGTAATATGCATCCTTCAGTTTGTTAGGTCAAAGAATGGTGACCTTCCTCAGACTTTGGGAATCCTGTTGGCTCCATGAAGCTTGTTTGCCTGCATCTTACCTCCCTCAGCTCCTCTTAAAAAGAAAAGACTTAAAAGTTTATTTATTTGGGTGCTCTGGGTCTTAGTTGTGGCATGCAAGATCTTCTATCTTCATTGTGGGTTGCGAGATTTTTTTGTTGTTGAGGCATGCAGAATCTTTAGTTGCAGCATGTGGGATCCAGTTCCCTCACCAGGGATCAAACCTGAGTTCCCTGCGTTAGGAGCATGGAGTCTTAGCCACTGGACCACCAGGGAAGTCCCCTTCTGCTCATCTTGACTCTAGAAGAAGAAAAAAGCAAGGAACAAACCCCAGATTTCTTCCTTGTTGTCTGATAACATTGCACCAAAGCCAGTTTTACCTTTCTGGTTTTCTAGCTGCTTGTGTTTTTATTATCTGAACTTAAAAATAATTTAAATGACAGATAGGTGTCTTCTGGAAGGTCAAGAGAGGGTGGGTATGAAATCTAGAATTCATTGCATGTCTTGTCACTTTGTTCTAATAATTCAGTGCTTAACTGTGCTGGGCATTTGATGTGTAAAGATCAAGATTGAAAAAAACAAGATATGAGGGTCCCCATACACAAAGAATTGTTAGTTTGGGGGAACTAAAAAAACTAGAAATTATAGGTGGGTTGAAAGTGAAAAAGTGAAAGTGTTGGTCACTCAGTCGTGTCTGGCTCTGTGATCACATGGACTGTAGCCCACCAGGCTCCTCTGTCCATGGGATTTTCCAGGCAAAAATACTGGAGTGGGTCATCATTCCCTTCTCCAGGGGATCTTCCCGACCAATGGATCAAATCTGTGTCTCTTGCTTTGGCAAGCAGATTCTTTACTGTCTGAGCCAGCAGAGTGGGTTGCCGATAATAAAATAACCACTACAGCTGGCCCTGGCTAACTTCATAGAATGAATTACATTAGTCTCCTCTTTCTGCCCATCTGTGGAGTCTCCCTTCCCTCATCACCCAGAGGGAAAGAGGGCCTAACAGGATTGGAAGTAGGGCAAGGCAAGTGAGGTGCTTGCCTTGGGCACATCATTTAAGGGGGCACCAAAAATCCAGCTAAGTCAAGACTTTAAATAGTGCATTAAAATTAATGCCAAAACTCCATGAACAAAATATCAATATTTAAATAAAGGACAAGTTCTACTGATTTTTCCTTTTTTGCCTCAGGCTCTAATATAGTTTGGTATGACATTTGGAGTTAATATCCAGAAATGAAGCAAAATGTGTGTGTATGTAAGAGAGAGAGAGAGAAGAAAGAGGGAGGGGGAGGGAGAGAAAGAGATGAGTCATAAAGTCAGAAGAAATCTTAATGCCCCAAATTTAGTTCTGTCAAGTTTATAGGTGAGGAAACTGAGAAGTTGAAGTTTCACCTTAAGTCAATCACAGATATTTATTTTTTAAACTTTTTACTTAGTATTGGGGTATAGCCGATTAAGAATGTTGTAATAGTTTCAGGTGAACAGCGATGGGGACTCAGCCATACGTATACACGTATCCATTCTCCCCCAAACTTCCTTCCCATCTAGGCTGCCACATAACATTGAGCAGAGTCCCCGGTTCTGTACAGTAGGTCCTTGTTGGCTACCTATTTTAAATCTGTCAGTGTTTACATGTCCATCCCAAACCCTCTAATTATCCCTCCCTCACATCATTCCCCCTGGCAACTGTAAGTTCCTTCTCTAAGTCTGTGAGTCGCTTTCTGTTTTGTAAATTCATTTGTATCATTTCTTTTTAGATTCCACATAGAAAAGATGTTATACCATATTTCTCCTTCTCTGTCTGACTTACTTCACTCAGTATAACAATCTCTAGGTCCATCCATATTGCTGCAAACGGCATTATTTCATTCTTTTTAGTGGCTGAATAATATCCCACTGGATATGTGTACCACGTCTTCATCCATTCCACTGTTAATGGCCTTAGGTTGCTTCCATATCTCGGCTATTGTAAACACCGCTGCAGTGAACACTGGGCTGCATGTATCCTTTTGGATCATGTTTTTCTCCATATATAAATACCTAGGAGTTGGACTGCAGGGTCATATGGTAGCTCTATTTTTAGTTTTTTAAGGAACCTCTGTACTGTTCTCCATAGTGGCTGTACCAGTTTACATTCTCACCAACAGGGTGGGAGGGTTCCCTTCTCTCCATATCTCTCTAGCATTTATTGTTTGAATCAAAGATATCTCTTTAAAAATTATTTTTAGTTGGAATATGGTTGGTTTACAATGTTGTATTAGTTTCAGGTGTATAGCAAAGTGAATCAGTTATACATATACATACTCATTTTTTTTAATTTAGATTCTTTTCCGATATAACAGATACCTTTAAAAACACCAAAGTTTGGGACTCTTAACCACCAGTACTGTGAATACTTACATACTTATACTTACACAGTAATGGTTTCCAAAGCGAAGGAAACTTGGCTCCCCCCAAAGGAGGCAAGCTCAATAAATTGGTCAAATCAGGGCATTTTAATGGGCTATAGACATAGAACTTTAAAAATAGCTAAAGGTCCCAGAGCACATGCAGCCTCTTTGTATCCTTTGCATGTGAGGATTCCAGGAAAATAAGGCATGGCCTGAAGACCCAGCCACTGTCTGAGTTTGGATGGCAGTGCTTGCAAGGGGTTGAAGGGTAAGAGGGGTCTGGGTTTCAGGCTCAATGGACATTCCCCGTGCCCTGGCTAGGAGACCCACCTGACTTTGGCCATTGGGGCAACTACTCTTGCCCATATACCCCTGCCTTCTTCTTTGTCTCTGCTCAAAGAGCACTTTGCTGGCATGGCTTTTCCTCACATTGGCGTGGTTTGACCTTCAGGACTGGATATGTGCTTTGCTTCTGATTCAGCTCTATGAATGATTTTGGCCAACTCACTGGAGTTTGGCAGTAAGGATTGGGGCCAAAGTGTCAGAGTAAGTATCCTTTTGCTGCACTTTGTCCTCAGTGAGTAGAGGTTCCCTGGTGACCTTGCAGGAAGGAGTGGATGGTGGAGGGAAGGAATGTTTGGGTGTTCCAGGGCCATGGCCCAATTCTGGACCAGTGATACAGTCCTCAACCTACAAATAACCATCAACATCCCTTTTTGACAAGACTTAGACTACAGTCCAGTTACGTGGTGATGATGAAAATTCCTGTTCCTCCTTGCTCCTTCCCCATCCAAGTCTCCAGGGAAACACTATCCTGTGCACACATGAGGGTTCTGACAGCAAGAGTTCTGAAAAACTGATCAACTTGTCCTGGGTTGCTTGGGACTTTCCCACTTTTAGCATCAAATATGCCCAAGTCCCAGGTGACCCCTCAGTCCCAGGCAAACCAGCACAGTTGGTCAGCTTCAGTGACCTGCAGCCAGTGGTCCCTGGGCCACATGGTGATTTCAAGGGTCGTTAGAGAGCTAGAGCATTTGGCCTTTTCTTAAAGACTAGGATGGAACCCCAAGTGAATGAAGTAAAGGGGCAGCAGAACTTGCTTTTCAAGTTTGGGCATGGGAACTCTAGTAAAACTAGTCCCTCAGCCTCTGATAAGAATCAGCTGCTTTTGGCCAGGATCAGTGCTGAGTGCTACGCTTCCAAAGCAGTGAGAGTTGATTACTACCCTCATGGAACTTGGGCTGCGGGCCAGAGGTGTCTTGTGAGGACTCTTGGGTAATCGGCAAGCAGTGACGCCAGCAGTACCTTTGATCCCTCGTCACCATCAGAATCAGGGCAGAGGAGATGAAGGCAGGAGCTGCAGGACCCAAATCTCCAGGGACAGGCTTTCCAGCAGGATACACCCTCCTGTACGGTCAACCTCAAAGCATCTCCACAGGCACCAGGCTCAGTCTGACCTTGGCCAAGCCTCTCTCCAGGGACAGCGCTGATGGAGCCGTGTGAGCCCCCAGCACCTGAGTAGTATGTAGCAGTCTCACACCTGGATGTTTCAGAGGCAGCTGAGGACAGGAAGGCAAAAGAAGGAATGAAGGCAGGATCATCAGAGTTACTGTTTCCTCTTTGGTACGTCTGTGCCTGCACACACTCTCTCTCCAGTCTGATCAAAAAGCATGGAGAACTCTTATGGTTGGAATCAGAAATGTGAAGTCCCAAATGAAAGCAGAAATGAGAGCAGAGTAAGTGTCTGTGTAGCAAAAGAGGTGAGGGTGCCAAGCAGATCAGGAAGATTTTTGGTATTCAGGGTCTTCCCTGGAGCATGTTCAAGGCATCAGTTAACTCAGGATATCTTAAAGGCATCACCGAACCTCCAGTGATAACTTCCATCACACTGGAATACACAAAGGCTGCGGAGATTCCAAAGAGATCACATGTGAAAGGACAACAGAGTATGGTTATGAAATGAGTAGCAGGAAAGCATGGGTAAGAATTAGATAGAAAGATTGGGAGGAGTAACAGATGAGGGGTGGACAAAGGCTCTGATCAGGGAGCTGGAAGAAGTTTAAAGAACCTGTGTTGAAGCAGATAATAGTCTTGTCTTCTTTTTAAAAATCTTTTTCACTGGAGTAGAGTTGATTTTCAATGTTGTGTTGTTTCTGGTGTACCACAAAGTACATCAGTCATACATATACATATATTCACTCTTTAAGATTCTTTTCCCATGTAGGTCATTACAGAGTATTGAGTAGAGTTGCTTGTGCTATACAGTAAGTTCTTTTAGATATCTATTTTATATATAGTAGTATGTATATATCAATCCCAATCTCCCAGTTTATCTTCTACTCTTTTACCCCCTGCCCTGGTAACCATAAGTTTGTTTTCTACACTCATGATTCTATTTCAGTTTTGTAAATATGTTCATTTGTACCATTTTTCTGCTGCTGCTAAGTTGCTTCAGTCGTGTCCGACTCTGTGCGACCCCACAGACGGCAGCCCACCATTCTCTGCCGTCCCTGGGATTCTCTAGGCAAGAACACTGGCGTGGTTGCCATTTCCTTCTCCAGTGTATGAAAGTGAAAAGTGAAAGTGAAGTTGCTCAGTCGTATCCAACTCTTCGCGACTCCATGGACTGTAACCTACCAGGCTCCTCCGTCCAAGTCTTGGCTATGGTGAACAGTGCTACAATCACAATGGAGTGCATGTATCTTTTCAAATTATGGTTTTCTCTGGATGTATGCCCAGGAGTGGGATTGCTGGATCATACAGTAGCTCTATTTTTAGTTTTTTAAGGAATCTCTATACTGCTCTTCATAGTGGCTGTACCTGTTTACATTCCCAACAACAATGTAGAAGGGCTCCTTTTCCACACTCTCTTGAATTTGTTGTTTGTAGACTTTTTGATGATAGCCATTCTGAGTGCTATGCGGTGATACCTCATTGTACTTTTGTTTTGCATTTCTCTAATAATTAGTCTTGATGAACATCTTTTCATGTGCTTTTTGGCCATCCATACTCTTGCCTGGAAAATCCCATGGATGGAGGAGCCTGGTAGGCTGCAGTCCATGGGGTTGCTAAGAGTCGGACACGACTGAGCGACTTCACTTTCACTTTTCACCTTCATGCATTGGAGAAGGAAATGGCAACCCACTCCAGTGTTCTTGCCTGGAGAATCCCAGGGATGGGGGAGCCTAGTGGGCTGCCGTCTATGGGGTCGCACAGAGTTGGACATGACTGAAGTGACTTAGCAGCAGCAGCAGCATGTCTTTTCTGGAGAAATGTCTATTTAGATGTTTTGCCCATTTTTTAATGAATTTAAAAAAAATATTTATTTGACTAGATCAGGTCTTAGTTGTGGCACATGAGATCTTTGTTGTGGTACATGGACTTTCTAATTGTGGCACATGAGCTTAGTTGCCCCAAGGCATATAGGATCTTAGTTCCCAGACCAGGGATGGAACCCAAGTCCCCTTCACTGCAAGGTGGATTCTTAACCACTGGACCATCAGGGAAGTCCCCCACTCTTTTCTTTTCTTTTCTTTTTTAATTGAGCTGCATGAGCTGTTTATATATTTTGGAGATTAATCCCTTGTCGGTCACTTCATTTGCAAATATTTTCTCCCATTTTTGTGGGCTGTCTTTTTGTCTTGTTTATGGCATCCATTCTGTAAAACAAATGCCACTGATATTTTTTGATAGGGATTGCACTGAATCTGTACATTGTTTTGGGCAGTATTGTTATTTTCACCATATTGATTCTTCCCATCTAAGAGCATGGTATATCTCTCAGTTTGTATCATCTTTGGTTTCTTTCATCAATAGGTTTATTCCTAGGTATTTTATTCTTTTTGATGTGATGGAAAATGGGATTGTTTCCTTAATTTCTCTTTCTGATCTTTCATTGTTAGTGTATAGAAATGCAAGAGATTTCTGTATGCTGCAACTTCACCATATCCGTTGATGAGCTCTAGTAGTTTTCTGGTGGCATCTTTAGGATTTTCTGCACATAGTATCATGTCATCTGCAAACAGTGACAGTTTTACTTCTTTTCCAATTTAGATTCCTTTGATTTCTTTTTCTTCTTGGATTGCCATGGCTAGAACTTCCAAAACTATGTTGAATAAAAGTAGTGAGAGTAGACATCCTTGTCTGTTCCTGATCTTAGAGGAAATGCTTTCAAGTTTTCACTGCTGAGAATGATGTTTGCTGTGGATTTGTTGGATATGGCCCTTATTGTGTTGAACCTTATAGGTTCCCTCTACACCCACTTTCTATAGAGTTTTTACCATAAATGGGTGTTGAATTTTGTCAAAAGCTTTTTCTGCATCTATTGAGATGATCACATGGTTTTTATTCTTCAGTTTGTTAATGTGGTGTATCAAATTGATTGATTTATTACATTGAAGAATCATCGCATCCCTGGGATAAATTCCACTGGATCATGATGTATGATGCTTTTAATGTATTGTTGGCTTCTGTTTTCTAGTCTTTTGTTAAGGAGCTTTGTGTCTATGTTCATCAGTGATATTTGCCTGTAATTTTCTCTTTTTGTGATATCTTTGGTTTTGGTACCAGGATGATGGTGGCCTTGTAGAATGAACTTGGGGAGTGTTCTTGCCTCTGCAGTTTTTTGGAAGAGTTTCAGAAGGATAGGTATTAACTCTAAATGTTTGATAGAATTCCCCTGTGAAGCTATCTGGTACTGGATTTTTGTTTGTTGGAAGTTTTTTAATCATAGATTCAATTTCAGTACTTGTGATTGGCCTGTTTTTATTTTCTATTTCCTCCTGGTTCAGTTTTGGAAGGTTGTACCTTTCTAAGAATTTGTGCATTTCTTCTAGGTTGTCCATTTTATGGCATATACTTGCTTGAAGTAGTCTCTTATGATCTTCTGTATCTGTGGTATCAATTGTAACTTCTTTTTCTTTTCTAATTTTATGGATTTGAGTCCTCTCCCTTTGATTCTTGATGAGTCTGGATAAAGATTTATCAATTTTGTGTTTTCAAAGAATCAGCTTTTAGTTTCTTTGATCTTATCTATTGTTTTCTTCATCGCTTTCATTTACTTCTGCTCTGATCTTTATGATTTCTTTCCTTTTGCTAACTTTGGGTTTTGTTTGTCTTTCTATAGCTGCTTAGGTATAAAGCTAGATTGTTTGAGATTTTTCTTTTTTCCCCAATATAAGGTTGTATTGCTGTAAGCTTCCCTCTTAGAGCTGCTTTTGCTGTGTCCCAGAGGTTTTGGATTGTCATGTTTTTGTTGTCATTTGTCTCTAGGTATTTTTTTAAATTTCCTTTTTGTTATCTTCAGTGATTCATTGATCATTTAGTAACATATTGTTTAGTCTCCATGAAAAGTGAAAGTGTTAGTCACTCAGTCATGTCCTACTCTTTGCGACCCCATGGACTGTAGCCCGCCAGGCTCCTCTGTCCATGGAATTCTCCAGGCAAGAATACTGGAGCAGGTAGCCAGTCCCTTCTCCAGGGGATCTTCCTGACCCAGGGATTGAACCCAGGTCTTCTACACTGTAGGCCGATTCTTTACCATATGAACCACCAGAGAAGCCTCCATGTTTTGTATTTTTTTCTTCCCCCCTGTGATTGATTTCTAATCTCATAGCATTGTGGTCAGAAAAGATGCTTGATATGATTTCAATTTTCTTTAACTTACTGAGGCTTGATTTGTGCCCCAAGACATGATCCTGGAGAATGTTTCACATGTACTTGAGAAGAAAAGTGTATTCTGCTGCTTTCAGATGGAATGTTTTATCAATATCTATTAAGTCTATCTGGTCTAATCTGTCAACTAAGGCTTGTGTTTCCTTATTAATTTTCTGTCCAGATGATCTGTCCATTGGTGGAAGTAAGGTGTTAAAGTCTCCCACTATTATTGTGTTACTGTCCATTTCCCCTGTTAAGATGTTAGCATTTGGCTTAACCAAATGTCGCTTTGGTTAGCATTTGAGGTACTCCTTTATTGGGTGCATATATATTTGTAATTGTTATATCTTCTGCTTGGATTGATCCATTGATTATGCAGTGTCCTTCCTTGTCTCTTGTAACAGTCTTTGTTTTAGTCTATTTTGTCTGATGTGAGTATTGCTATTCCAGCTTTCTTTTGGTTTCCATTTGCACGGAATACCTTTTTCTATTCCACTTTCAGTCTGTATGTGTCCCTAACCTGAATTGGGTCCCTTATAGACAGCATATATATGGGGTCTTGTTTTTGTATTCATTCAGCCAATCTGCGTTTTTTGGTTGGAAACTTTAATCTATTTGCATTTATTGATATATATGTTCCTATTGACATTTTCTTCATTGCTTTGGGTTTGTTTTTGTAGGTCTTATTTCTTCCCTTCCTCTTTTTTTCTGTTCTCTTGTGGTTTGATGACCATCTTTACTGTTGTGTTTCAGTCGCTTTTCCTTTTGTGTGTGTATCTCTTGTAGTTTTTCGGTTTGCGTTTCCTATAAGGTTTTAATATAGCAATAACCAGGCTTCTCCGATGGCTCAGATCATAAGAATCTGCCTGCAATGTGGGAGACCCAAGTTCAATCCTTAGGTCGAGAAGATCCCCTGGAGAAGGGAGTGGCAACTCCAGTATTCTGGCCTGGAGAATCCCATGGAGCCTGGCAGGCTATAATTCATGGGGTTGAAAACAGTCAGACACAGCTGAGCAACTAACCACTTTCTACACACACAAAGGTTAAGTTGCTGGTCTCAATTTCAAATGCAGTTTCCATTTCTGTGCTTGTACTCTTCTCCTCCCACCCCCCGCATCCCACCCCACCCCACCCCACCCCTCTAGATCATCACAGAGCAGTGAGCTGAGCTCCCTGTGCTATCCAGCAGCTTCCCACTGGCTAGCTACTTTACACATGGGAGTGTATAAGTGTCCCTGCTACTCTCTCAGTTCCTCCCACCTCCCCCTCCCACCCTGTGTTCACAAGTCCATTCTCTCTGACTGCGTCTCTATTCCTGCCCTGCTAATACGTTCATCTGTGTCATTTTTCTAGATTCTATATATGAAGCATTATAACACCATATGTTTTTCATTATCTGACTTTACTCTGTGTGACAGACACATCACTACAGATGAGCCAATTTTGTTTCTTTTTATGGCTGAGTAGTATTCCATTATATATATGTAGCACATCTTCATCCACCCATCCATCCATCCATCAACAGACATTTAAGTTGCTTCTATGTCCTGGCTATTGTCTGATTCTTTCCATGAATACAACTTTCTTTAAAATTAGTCCATAAAAATCAGAATATAAACCATGTAAATCAGAATGACCAGCATGGATAAATGAGGTCTTTGTAGTATATTTGTAGTACTGAAAAGGCTGGTTCTACATTAGGGACAGCTGATCTTCACTCCACACCTAGAAGGAAGGGTTTATTATTACTTGCAGCAAGAAAGGTGAACACTGGGGATGTTTCCCAAAGCAGTGTCTCTCCAAGTAGCAAAGTGGGGAAAGTCTTAACTGTGGGTACATGCATATTTGTGAAGGGGCTTGAAAGGTAGGCAGAGTCCAAGTTTTAGTTGATTGAAGGGGACAGGCCGACCTTTAGTGCCAGGGAGGTGCTGACTGCTGCCTGAAGCATTGTTGCTGACATTTCTTCACTCCTCAGTTAATGCGTATCTTCCTTTTTGTTTTGGTTCCTATTATTTAATTCCCCAGCTTCTATTCTTTTCCTTTCTGTCTTCCTGTGTTAAATGGACTAAGCGCCCACATGCCCATGCTCTTCTAGGGGCCTCTCACCTTGCACACAGCCCTGCCTTTCCTTTCCCCACCACCTCACTACCCCCTTCCCTCTACCTCCCAAAGCTGCTGCTGGTCCCCATCCTCTTTGAGGCTCGATTGCTCAGCTTTTCTCGGTGTCCATGAGATTATATAGCCATCACCCTCTTACTTGAACTTGTTTTGAGTATGTTTCTGTTCTTGCAATCAAAGGTGTATCTTGAGCCCTTATCTCTTCCTTCTCTGTTGTAGTTACCCTGAGGAGTTGCTCAGCCTCCCTGGTGTCCTCCAGGACATGAAAGACCACCAGGCCTGCGTGCTTGGAAGCCTCAGAATATTTAGAGATTGGCAGATGGTTGGTTGAATTTTTTACCTTTTGAGGGAACATTTCAGCACCTTGTAGACAAGGCTCTTCGGCTCCATTTAAGCACCTTGCTAAGACCATTAGATGAATGTTGTGCAAAACAAGGATCCACATGGATACGGCCACTGAGGCCTGCCTAGGTGGTAGGCTTAGCTGGATAGAAAGTGGTCAGGGATTTCTTTATTTAAGAATGAGAAACACAAAATTGGGAAGGAAAGTGGACTTCATCTCCCTAAATGGAATGACAGTAGAACAGAAAACCCT
Source organism: Capricornis sumatraensis (assembly GCF_032405125.1). Classification (NCBI taxonomy): domain Eukaryota; kingdom Metazoa; phylum Chordata; class Mammalia; order Artiodactyla; family Bovidae; genus Capricornis; species Capricornis sumatraensis. The sequence goes on from NC_091076.1 coordinate 97,261,871, forward strand.
TTTTCTATCTCCAGAAGGGAACTGTGGCAGGAGAATAGGAGCTTTACGGGGAATTACTGGTATTATCAAAGGCTTTTCAAAATAGACTTGAAATGAATAGCTGTGCCTCGTTTTATTACTGCCTTGTGAGTTTACATTTTGTTTTTGTACGGTGCTTTTCTCCCCCTTATGAGACGGTTGCTAGGGCTTGTGAGCAAATAACCTTTATTGTGTTGAATTTGGGACTGAACATAATTATCTCATAATTTGGGTTCAGAGTGCCATTTTTGACAGTTGTATTATGAGCTTTTAGAGGAAAATTGAGGCCACATGTGGTAAGCTGCTTCCTATTCAGTTGCCCTTCAAGTTATGGTGTCTCAGCTTTCCCTTCCCCCACTACTCTGCACCAGTGCAGCCTTGGGACCAGATGCTGCCGGAGGCAAACCATATGATCCAGTGTGGGTACCACCAAACTCCAGCACCATCTCCTCTGAAAAGACCCTGGTCCCCTGTCAGTGCCTTTTCCCAGATGACTCTGTGGACATGCATCTCCAGGGATGCTCCCACCAGGAAAGCTGTGAGTCAACAGAAGTTTTGTAAATTGCATCAATGTTCCTAGCAACCTCCTTGACCACTTCAGAGATGCTTCATCTTCATTTCTGACTTGTCTGTCTTGTGGGCGGCACTTTTTCCCTAATCTGTCCTACAGCATTTCTATAAAGGAGGGTAGTGCACTGTGAACAAACTCTTAAATGTACCAGGAAAGCACATGGCTTACAGAAATCCTTAAATAACCATCTCTCTCTCTCTTTTTTTTTCTGTTCCTTCCTATTGCCTAGCAGAAATTTGAGTTCACCTAGAAGCAGGTCTCAAGAAAAAGAGTTTAAGGGCAGGTGGTTTATTAGAGAAGTCACGCCAGGAAACACCAGTTGTTGTTGTTCATTCGCTCCATTGGGTTCGATTCTTTGTTACTGCAGCATGCCAGGTTCTCCTGTCCTTCACTGTTTCCCAGAGTTTGCTCAGATTCATGTCCATTGAGTTGGTGATGCCATCCACCACCAGTAGGAGACGGGGAGCTGATACAGGCAAGGGAAGGAAGTCAATACAAGGTGCATCTTGGAGCTGGGCCTCGATCCTTCCGGGGATCTCTAGGAACCAGTGTAAAGACACACCTCAGATCTGTGCCACGTGAGGGTGAGGAACCTGGGGTTATTTATATCTGGGCTCCTTCAATCACTGGTGGAGGGCTGCTTCTGGGGGAGAGAGTGGATGATATTTAATCATTTCCTAGCACTCTGCCTTTTACCCAGGCAGGGCTGTCAAAATCCAAGACAGCTCTTGGATGGTAAATGCTGGCAAATGGAAGCCAAGCCAAGTGTAAGTGGCTGTGGGCAGGACACCAGCGCGTCTGCTACATTCAGCTTCTCCGTCATGCCTGGGAGTTACTACACCCACTCTTCTTCATCGTTAAGTGTCTTCTAGCTGAATTCTCTGCAAATCAGAAAAAGGTTCTTAGAGACTTATTAGGAAAGTGAAGTTTTCCTTCAGAACATTTTCTTTATATAGAAACACTAGGAAATGGAACCAGTGGCCACAACCAAGGCTTAACATCAAAATGCTCCATCCATCACTTGCAGTGGATGGAGGACATAGAAGCAAGTATAGACAGCCTTTATAGTCCAGATTGTTTTTATTCCACCATCAGTGGATTTCCATGATTAGCAAAGACTTGCTTCTTAGATGCTTTTCTTAAAAAATTTTTTTTTAATTGGGGTATAGTTGCTTTACAATGTTGTATTAGATTCTGCTGTACAGCAAAGTGAATCAGCTATATATATATATATATATATATATATATATATATATATCTCCACTCTTTCTTTTGGATTTCCTTCTCATTAAGGTCACCACAAAGCACTGAGTAGAGTTCTCTATGCTATATTCAGTTGTTGTTTAGTTGCTAAGTCATGTCCACCTCTTTTTGCAACCCCATGGACTGTGGCCCACCAGGCTTCTCTGTCCATGGGATTTCCCAGGTAAGAATACTAAAGTGGGTTGCCATTTCCTTCTCCAGGGGATCTTCTTGACCCAGGGATTGAGCCTGTGTCTCCTGCCTTGGTAGGCAGATTGCTTACTGCTGAGCCACCAGGGAAGCTGTGCTATACAGTAGGTTCTCATTAATTATCTGTGTTATACAAAGTAATGTGTATATGTCCATCCCAATCTCCCAGGTCATCCCACCCCTTTCCCCTCCTTGGTATCCATATGTTTGTTTTCTATGTATCTTAGACGCGTTTTGAAAGTGTGTACGTATCTCTGGGTACCTCATGAACCATGGTGTGGCAGGCAGACCATCTATAACTTGCCCAAGCAGGGGTCCAACAGAGGTCTGGGATGCTGTCCTTTTGTTTGTAAGTACCAGCTGCAAACACTGACAACTGAAAAGAGTGATTAAACCCAGGCATCCTAGTTTCAATATCTTGGAGGCCCTGGATCCTCACGTTCCCGGTGAGTCCTGCTTTGTCTTTATCCCTAATGGCTCTCTGGCAGCTGAACAAATCATGCCTTGGGTAGTTTCCTACTATTTTGAGGGTTGAAGAGTCTAAGTTCCTAACATAGCATCAGATGAGGATCTTGGTGCTGAGAATTAAGCTCACAGAGTCTTTATTGTACAGAGATACTACAAATGAGTGGAGCTGAACTTCCCTCAAGAGGCATACTGATGATGGACTGGCATTTGGCAAAATGGACTCCAGGTCAGTTCTGCATCAGATCTGCCTAAGTGGCAGCCTGTATCAGATCCAGGGACCATTTCTACTCTGACTCCTCATTCTAGTCCCTGATGTGTAATTTGTGAGGTTTCAGAGCTAGAAAAACACTTTAAAGATCATCCAGCCAACCTGTCTATTTTGCTGATAAGGACACTGCATTCCAGCATGGTTGAGTCACTAAATCCAAAGTCAAACAGGGAGTCAAGAGCTGGGCTGAAGGGAGAGAAAGCCAGTCTCTTCTCACTTCCCATGCAGTTAATAAAGCAGCAGAATTTCTCAGTAGATTCAGGCGAAGTAAACGTTTGGGGCCACATTTATTTCTGGTATACCTGCTCAGGACAGTGCAAGGCTGTCTGGGAATCTGAAGACTGAGACTCTCATGGCTCTCTTCCCCTACTTCCACTCCCAATTCATTCTCCATCCTATTTTCACTTCTTTTGTTTATTTTTTGGTGCCAAAACCCAGGAACTATTTTCTCTCTCTTCTTATAGCTCATGTCCTTCATTCCAACTCCCTAATTCCCTTCCTCCACCATTTCTCTGTTCCCACTCTACCAGGTTCTTTCTCTTCTCCACTACTATATTTCTCTTTCTCATATTTATCTATCACTTCTCTTAGCTGCCCTTTCCTAGGCTCCCTGGCTCTCCCCCTCTGCCATCTTGGATCCTGGAAGCATACTTGGTTATGGTGATAGGCAGCTTCTGTGATAGCCAATGATCCCCATCTGGTCTCCCTGCCCTCATGGAATCTCTTTCCTCTTGGTACAGGATGGACCTTGTATGAAATAACTCAATTCTAATGAAAAAAAAAATGACCAAAATGATGGGACATCATTTGTAAGCTTAGGTTTAAAGAGGCTGTGGCTTCCATCTTTGACTGTGAGGAAGATGGCTGCCATGTTGTAAACTGTCCTGAGAGGCCCATGGAACAAGGAACTGAAATCTCCAGCTAACAGCCAGTGAGGATCTCAGGCTGGCTTACCATCACATGAGCGATCCTCTTGTGGAGCCTGGAGACAACTGCAGCACCTCTGATACCTTGATGGTAGCCTGTGAGAGACCCCCAAGTCTGAGGTCCTCAGTTGAGATGCTCTTGGATTCCTGACCCACAGAAACTGTAACATAATAAATTAAAAAAAATTTTTTAAGTACTGTTGATTTACAATATTGAAATCTCTGCACCCCTTTGAGAGCCCGCCAGGCTCTTCTGTCCATGGGATTCTCCAAGCAAGAAAACTGAAGTGGGTTGCCATGCTCTCCTCCAGGGGATCTTCCCGATCCAGGGATCGAACCCATGTCTCTCAGGTCTCCTGTACTGGCAGGTGAGTACTTTACCACTAGCACCACTTGGGAAGCCCCTTTGGGTTATTACAAAATATTGAGTAGAGTTCCCTATGAGACACAGTAGGTCCTTGTTGATTATCTATTTTAATAATAGTGAAGTGTTTTTTTTCAGCTGCTAAGTCTGGGGGGCAGTTGGTTATGCCGCAAAACTAAAAAGGCACAGTTGTCCCTTAGAGATCTCCCCGCAGAAACGTTTGTGCTCTCTGAGCAAATTGCTATGCTGGTTGGGCCTCAGTCTCCCCATCTGTGAGGCCTGGGGCTTAGAGTCTAGTGAGTATCCCAAGTCTCCTGTCCATGAGGCTGTGTAGCCTGTGAAGTTGCAACAAGCCCTATCTATTCTACTGTTCAGCATAGGCAGCCTGGTTAAACCTGCACATCTTTGTACGTTAAGCTCCACATCTTTACATTTGCCTGAGATTTTTCATCCTATTATCTGAGGTCTGTTTCTAATTTCTGACAGAATCACAGTGGCCCATTGTGTGCCTCGCTCTGCCTGACACACCAGTTGCATTTTGGAGTCACAGCTATTGTCTTTTTCACCACTAATCTCGTTTTGCAAAATCCCAATAGAACCTGTGAACAGAGAGAGTCGCCCTGGTGCCCGATCCAGGCACTGTGTGGCCCCCAGACAGCGTTGGATGATAGACAGACAGACAGCCTGTCTGCCACCCGAGGCATCTTTTCTCGCTTAAAAACTTGCTCCCCAGATTGCAGACTCCCTTCCAATGCTAGCAAAGACTGGAACATATTAAATAAGAGCAGAGCTGAAATTGGATGAAATGTCTCAGCCACTTAGATTCAGACCTCTCTTTCTGGGGAGCACGTGAGAAGGGGCTGGATGCGTGAATAACGTAGAAGAAGATGTCTTCCATACCTGTCTCATACCATTCAAGCCTTAAGTGATGGTAACATAGTCTTTCTTAAACACGGCCTATAACCCAGGATCCATCACTTATATATGGTGTCCATGGCAACCAGGCAATGGTATGGGATCCCTTCTCACTGGGGAATTCCTTTTATGGCTCATTTCCGAAACCAGCACGGCCAGTACACGAGTCTGCAGTTTCCCAGTTGCTTAGCAACCAGCTCCTATGCTCTAGTCACTAGGAACAGCAGACAGTTAAAAAACTGTTTGTCATCAGAATCATATGTTACATTCTCTCTACTTTGTCTCTTTAGAATCAAATAATTAGTGTGTGATAAGGATGCGGGAAAGGGCACCCACTCCCTGCGGTTAATGCTTCCACTGCTCCTGGCGGGCTGCTGCAGGCAGAGGGAGGGAGGAAAATGTTAGCATGCTTTTGGCTGGTAATTAAGCAGCGCAAGCCATCTGCACATTGAAAGCTCTACATTTTTCACATCTCGTGGGGGCATCGAGTAAGTGCAGGGCCAGTAATCTGTGTACTGCGTTCCCTCCCCCAAAGCAAAAAAGCTAGGCTTCACCCACAGGTGTTCACTGGACCACCGCTCCTTGGATGACATTCCTGGGAGGGGTGAGTTGGTTTGGTGGGTATTTGGTAGAAAGGCAAGGAAGGAGCCCATGTGGTCCCCTTGAGTGACAGCCTTGGTTTTCAACCAGGGGTGATTTGCCCCCTTTCTACTCAGGTGACATTTGGCAAGGTCTGCAGACATTTTTGGTTGTCATAACTGGCGGGGGAGGGGGATGTTATTGCTAACTAGTGGGTAGACCCCAGGGATGTTGCTAACCATTCTGTGATGTTTAGGCAAAGGACAGTCCCCAACAACAAAGTAGTAGCCTACCCACAATGCCAGTGTGCCGAGGTTGAGAAACCTCAACATTTAGAGAAATCAGAAGATCTATCTGCCTTGTTAAAAACCAACACGATAGCCGACTAGACAAGACAACTTGTCAAAATGTTGACAAGGCAAAGATGAGACTGATGAAAATCCATTCAATAGACAATTCCTGGGACGTCTCTGGTGGTTCAGTGGTTAAGACTTCACCTTCCAATGCAGGGGGCAAGGGTTTGATCCCTGGTCGGGGAGCTAAGACCCCACATGCCTCACAGCCACAAAACCAAAACATGAAACAGAAGCAATATTGTAACAAATTCCATAAAGACTTTTGAAAAATAGACAATTCCAACTGGAATTTCTGTATGCACGGAACTCCTCTGCCCCTACCAGCACTCACTTGGCGCATGTAGAGCCAAGTCCCCGTGGAGTTTGTGGCAATGGAGGAACCTCTGAGGTTGCCTCCCTTCGGGAAAGAGAAAAAGGACGCAGCTTTGGCATTAGACAGATTGGGTTTCACATAACGAGTCCCTTGACTGCACTGGGGCCTCTTAGTAAAAGACCTAAGAAGACTGTCTTCTCAATTCCAAAATGGGTTTTGTGAGAACTGCATGTCAGAACACGGGAAACACCTGACCCCTATCCAGCTCTGTTTCCCTTTGTGTCTCAGCCCCAGGACCCCAATTGTTCTTTCTTGTACTTTGAACTTTTGAGGAATATGAACAAATGTGCTGATCTTATAATGACCAAGGTCATTTAGCAATGAGTCAAGGACAAAAGCATCATTTGGAGGATTTTGTGTGTGTGCACGCATGTGCCTGCTCAGTCATGTCCAAGTCTGTGACCCCATGGGCTGTAGCCCACCAGGCTCCTCTGTCCATGGGGGTTTTCCAGGCAAGAATACAGGAGTGGGTGGCCATTTCCTTCTCCAAGGGATTGTCCCAACTCAACACAAGATCAAACCTGTGTCTCTTGCTTTGGCAGGCAGATTCTTTACCACTGCTCCGCCTGGGAAGTCCAATGTTACCATTAAGAGTGTTACATTGCCTCCATTTTACTGGTTCTGTGACCCTGAAGAGTTATTTAACCTATCTGAGCAATTTCTTGTCTATGAAATGGAAATAATTATTACCTCTTGTGTTATTATAAAGATTAAAGATCATGTATAAAGTGCCTAGCCTGATATCCAATAAAAGGTAGGCACTTGATGATATAACAATAGACATATCATGCAGGCACCTTACCTTATTTTTTAAAGTAAGATTGGCATGTGTAATTCTAACCCAAGATCTTTTCCACTGATGCTGAGAATTAAGCTAAGCTGTGTGCTAGGAAGACACAACTGGCCTCTCTATTTCATCTATGACAATCAGATTTCACTCAGTCATATATGGTAGTTCCAGTGGGCACAATATTATGTAAGCAGTTTGGAGGCTACTTCTATTTTCAGTCTGTGCTACCTCTTTGTGGGGGTAATGAATGCCATACATTTAGTAACCATTTTTTTTACTTGCTTGAAGTCTTGAGACTATCTCAGGACAATTCCTAGTTCTAATAAGTGTATTTTGGTCTGTGTTCCTATTACCTGCACCTTTAGTAATTTTCTAGACTGTAGCACATCCCCTGTACCCTCCACCCTGTTCTGAAACAGAAGCCTGTCCAGTCCCTGGGCCACTTGAAATGCCTCGTCACCTTTCTCAAAATGCATCAACCTGAGCTACACATTCCTTACAAAGGTAATATTTTCTATGTTTTTGTTCCTTATTCTTCCTAATAATTTCATAAAACACATCGGCCTCTGTGGGCCCAGAGTCTTTGCTGCACACTCTTGCAATGAATCCCAAGTCCTTTTTCTGGGTCACAACAGCTGGTTCGTAGTGGCAGTGCCATCTTCTATACTTTGTACTCTCCCTCCCTGTCATGCCCTTATTCTCAGCAAAGTTTGTCTGCTAAGATTTTGCCCACTCAACCAGCCTCATTTAATCTCACCCCTGTTGGTTTCTTGTTCAACACCCAATAGAGACAGTCTCAAGTCTCTAAACACTTAGAAATTCCACTGCTTATTCCAGATGGTTGAGTGATCCACCTAATTTTGCCCAGTCGACTCTGGGCAAGAGAGAGAGAGAGAGTACAGCTCTCACCTGTCACTGCTAAGATTTTTCTCTTCCATGGGGGGATAATCAAATGATAAATTTAGAGGTTGCTTGCTCATCTTTTCCAAGCAGAATGAGAATCTCACCGGGAAGCTGCAACAACCAGGAATGGCAGAAGGATATTCCTCAGACATGCATGAGCCCAGCTCCCCAGAATGCAGTAAACAGGAGCTTCATTTCTGAACAAGTGACAGAAGCCAGATCCACAGTCACCCTATGGCTGTGAGTGGGGAAAGCTTTATCAGGGGATGAAGGCAAGGCCTTATCAGGGGATGAATCTGAGTTCCAGGAATGAGAGTCGTACAACTGAACTGAGCTGAAGACAGAGGCTTAAAACAGTAAAGCACAAGCGTTACAGAGAGAGGGGGAAGGGGTTGATGGCTTCTTTGAGGGCCAAGAATCTTCTCTGTATTCCTGTAACACAAGTACAGGCTCCTGGAAGATCAGTCAGTTGATCAGCTAGCAGGTAATGTTGACCTATGTACCCTGAGGGCATCGTTCTTTGCATAAAGTTCCAGCAGAATGCTAACCTCATGAGGCGCCCAAGAAAAACATTCTGCAATCACTAAGTCTGGGATTTTTGCAAACTGCAAGTGCCTCTGGGAAATCTACAGTGTATAAAAGCATTTTAGAAGCTCAAACTTACTTCTATGTTATAGAAATCATCTGTGTGTTTTATTCAGTGTTTCTCCAGCAGTTGACAACAGGATTCTTCTGTTACATGAAAATGATGAGCATCCTGTGCACATATTGTGAGAGACATTGTTCTAGAGAATTCCTAACCTGGTGTTCCCAGGCCCTTCACAACCCAGGCCCACCCTTGTTTCCCAGCTTTACCTTCCTTTATTTTCCTACATTCCAACCACATTGAACCCTTTCCCCTTGTGCCCGCCCCTGTTTCACATTTCCTTCTTTACTGTTACAACAAGTGATTCATCATCTACCCCCAAAAGGAAAAAATGCTGAGCCTTTCTCACTTCAGCACAACCCCCGCACCATTTCTAGTTATCCTTTAAGGATCAACTCAAAAGAGACACTCTGCCCCAGCCTCCCTGTTTCTATAAATGATCCATTTTCTCCTCTGATCCTTTGTGGCACTGTATCTGTTACTTTTAGAGCACTCAGTATTTTTTTTGATTTGTTTGGCCATTTATGCCTTTCTTATTAGAAGACAATCCATGATGGATTCATTTTTATATTCCTAGCCAAGAATACAGCTCACTTGTAGGATTGTTCAAGGGAACAGAAAATAAGAAGCTATCAACAACAACAACAAATGATGTCCAAGGCAGAAGTAAGTTTCTCAATGCTCAGGCTAGAGATGGCAGCTCCTCTGGCTCACCTGTTGTCAACTCATACTCACCTTTGTGAACAGACTCATCTATTATCATGTGATGCCCCTGGTGCCTAGATCGCCTTCCCCCCAACCACCATCACCAGAATGCTTTTCAACACAGTGCTCTAGAGAGTCCTAATCAACAGGTCAGGGTTGGCATGACAGAGAAATCTAATCGTCATCACTGACTTGGACTTTTCCATGAAGTGAAAGTTAGAATTTAGCAGGCTGAACATTGGAGGTGTTAATAATTTGGATCAAGGACTGTCCATAACAGAAAAGAGCAATTAGCGAAACTATTCATTATACTTTCATGTTCATGTCTAGTCTCAAGGCTAATTATTTGTATAATTAACATGTTACCAAATGCAAATAATTGATGAGCCTGATCTCTTAGAATGGAACACGAGTCTTGTGAAATGTAAATAGCTGTGAATTACTAACAGTTTCCTTTACATAGCCTAATAGGGCAATGCCTGTAAAATTAAACCATTTTAGTGTAATCCCATGTATGCTAACAGACTGACAAAGTAAAACAATACGATGTGTGCTTAAAGGCATTGAAAAAGCACAGGTTTTTAAATTCTCACTCTACTGCTTTCTAGCTGTGACCTTGGGCAAGTTACTTAATCTCCATTTACTCATGTTATTTATAAATCTCAGTTTCCGCATTTATGAAATGGGTGTAACAGTGGCCCCTAGTTCACAGGATTGTTGAGAATTAAATGAGGGTTGACTCATTTGTAAAGAGTGCACAATAAATGTGAGCCATTGTTTTCATTATTATACTTGATGTTGCCTGGATTTTATACAGAAAGAAATATTAGAGGGATACATGTATATGTGTAGCTGAGTCCCTTCACTGTTCACTTGAAACTATCACATCATTGTTAATTGGCTATACTGCAATACAAAAGATTCAAAACAAAATTCAAGGGAAAGGGAATGTATACAGATGTCCCTGCTACAACACCATCTATGTGTTCCTGTAAAGTTCCTATGGTCTACAGCATAGCCCACTGAAAAGAACTGGACTGCCTGGGATAAAAAAATAATAAGGTTGGGAAGACCGCTCAAAAAACCGATACAATTTTGTAACCCAAGCACTAACAAAAACAGTGTCAGTACTAACAAAATATTAGCCCCACTAAACCTTAGCTTGAACATTGCACACTTCATTCCTTGAACTCAGGGACTACTGGTGCTTCTTTTGCGATAAAAGTCCTGGAGAACATTCATTTCTAAGAGGGATCAGTTTAATCAAAATTAAACATGTGATTTAAGGAGTAGTGTTGTAGTTGAAAGGGAAATGTCTTCACAGATTCATCATCAGTACCCTGAACTTCTCTAGAAAGCACAACATGATGATAACAGGGATTCTTAAAGTCACTGAATCAGTTACTTTCTGCAGCTAAAAAAAATTCACCTTTTCTTAGAGGTAGTTACTGTAAGAAAGAGTCCCTCCATGTCTCTGGTTGCTTCAAAATCTTAACATGCTAAGAAAAATAATTGCATAGGAAACAACATGACTTCTGTGTTATATCAATTCCCTATTTACCTATGGCAGGTAAGGTAATTCACATGTAAAACACATGTTGTAGCAATACAGTTTGTATTGCCTGTCTCCTACCAGTTGCTGTGACAGGAGCTAAATATAAACATATGATTTAATCTGCACATTAATCTAAGCTGGTAGGTATCCTTATCTCTGATAAGGCTCAGGGACATTAACTTGCCTGAGATCACAAATTCTTAAGTAGCAAAACCAGAACTCCTCTTTGGAATCAAACTGATTCCCAAACTCACATTCTTTATGACATTATACCCTTAAGAGTGGATGGAACAGGAAAGCAGACAGATACCCCTGGCTGTGGTGATGAGTAAAAGCCTGATTCCTAACCACAAGTCACTAACATTTCATCTCATTTAATTCTCATAACACCCCGCCTACTTAGCTATTCTTATCACCACTTTATAGATAAGAAAACTGAAGCTCAGAGGAGTTACAATTGGCTGATAGCCAAGCCCGGATTCAAAATTAGCCCTACCCAGTTCCTAAACTGGGGTGTTTCTCCCTATGTCCTATTTATGTCTTTATGTTTAAAGACACCATTCCTAAGTATCTTAGTGTGCCTGCCTGCTAGTTTTTTTAAAAGCTGAGTTATACATCCCCATTCCCCCATTCTCTCAGTCAGTGAATTTCACTGTGCATCGAATGCGCACGCACACACAACTGGAAATTCTCACAGGTGCAATTTATCAAGCATGTTTCATAGCACAACCATAAAATACTAGCCTCTTTCAGTGTTTTTTATTTTTCTCTTTGTGCTATTTAAATTTACCTTTTAAACAGCCTATAAGAGAACCTATAACTAGAAAACTGTTACCTACTTAGGATTCAAGAAAAGCAAATTGTTAAGCAGAACGTCATTTATTGAGTCTGTTAATGTATTTTTATTTTGTAATTTTTAAAAATAAAAAATAAACTACTATTGCCTTCTTGGTTAAAGAAGTGACAGTGTATTTGATCAACAAATCAATATAAGATTTCTTTGCCATAATAATGTTGTTCTTCATATGGAAATATGATACCAATCTATTGATTGGAAAGCTAAGTGGAATTAGGAAAACCATGCATCAACAAAATGAGAAGTTTGAAGAAATGGAAACCATCAAACCCCAAATAAATCCTAAAGCTGAAAAATACAACGACTGAACTGAAGAATTTAATAGAGTTTCAAAAGCAGACTCAATTCTGCAGAAGAAAGAATCAGTGACCTAGAAGACAGGACACTTGGAAGGTGAAAGAATGAAAGAGAGTGAAAAAAGCCTATAGAACCTGTGGGATATAATCAGTGGAAGCAATATTTGCATTATGAGAATTCCAGAAAGACAAGAGAAAAATGAACAAAGTATGTTTAAGGCAATAATGGCTGAACTCCCAGTGGCTGAGAATCCACCTGCCAATGCAGAGGGTCCCTGATCTGGGAATGCTGCAGAGCAGCCAAGCCCAGGTGCCACAACCACTGAGACTGTGTTCTAGCGTGTGTGAGCCACTGTTAAACTGCAAGCTGCAAGTACCGAAGTCCTCACACCTAGAGCCTGTGCTCCACGACAAGAGGGGCCACCACAATGAGAAGCCCATGGGCCACCACAATGAGAAGCCCACAGGCCACAAAGAGAAGCCCCCCTCACTGAAACTAGAGAAAGCCCACACAGCAGCAGAGCCCCAGCACAGCCCAAAATACATTTTTTTCATTTTAAAAAGTTTTAATAATGGCTGAAAACTCCCCAAACCTGGGGAAAGAAATGGACATCTAGATCCATGAGGCCCAAACTGAAACTGAAACTGAAGTCGCTCAGTCGTGTCCGACTCTTTGCGACCCGGTGGACTGTAGCCCACCATGCTCCTCTGTCCATGGGATTTTCCAGGCAAGAGTACTGGAGTGGGTTGCCATTTCCTTCTCCAGAGGATCTTCCCAGCCCAGGGATCGAACCCAGGTCTCCCGCATTGTAAGCAAGACGCTTTACTGTCTGAGCCACCAGGGAAAAGGACCTCAAATAAGTTGACCTTAAATAGGGTTACACATCATCATTAAATTGTCAAAAGTCAAAGAAAGAATTTTGAATGCAGCAAAAGAAAAGAGAAAGTATCTCACAAGTTTATCAGTAGATTTCTCAACAGAAATTCTTTAGGCCAGAAGAGAATGGAATGATAAATTCAAAATATTCTGAATGTCTTTTGATACCAGTATGCTTTGATTTCTTTATCTTATTATTTTGTGTAACTTCTACAGGTTTCTCCCTTGTGGGTATCATGAGGCTTTTATAAAATAAGTTAAAATACCCTATTTTAAAGTGATAACCTCAAAAGAATTCTCAGACTTTACACTTTTCATTCTCCAACCCCCTCCCCCCATCTTTTAGATTATGTTGTTGGTTTATGTACAATTTATAGCGACAGAAAAAAAACAACAACAACAAACGATCAAGCAAGAATTCTATACCAGGCAAAGTTGTCCTTGAGAAATACAGGAGAAATAAAGCCTTTCCCAAACAAACAAAAGGTGAGGGAGTTCATCATTAGACCAGCCTTACCAGAAATGCTAAAGGGAGTTCTTTGAGTGGAAATAAAAGGATGCCACTTAACATCATAAAAACATAAGACGGCAATGTAAAACTCACTGCTATTGGTAAATATATAGTCGAAGTTAGATTCTGTAATATGGTAACAGTAGTGTGTAATTCACTTACAACCCTGGTTTAAAAGTTAAAAAATGCTGCCACTTCCTCTGACCACACCAGTCCCAGTGGGTTGGTGCCCTGCCTGATGCCACTCCACCCCCACCCACCTGGGCAGGTGAGTGCACTCTGGGGCAGCCTCAGCAGTAGATGCTGGTGGGAGGCCCCCCCACAGAGGTGGGGGTGAGGCCACAGCTGAGCCTCAGAGGCTATGCAAGAAGAGCTGAGAGATCTCCTTGCAGCTGTAGGAACCATAGATTTACACCCCTGCCGTTAGCTTTGTAAAGTCAGTGCCTGGGGGAACATCCAAATGGGGGATGGCTCTGGCTTTAGCAGATATGGGCTTTGTGAGCTCACCTACAGCTGAGATGGGTCTGGCTTTAGCAGATGTGGGCTTTGTGAGCAAGTACACATAGGGATTGGACCAGGCCAGAATCTGAGCTTCCTCCGTAACTCCCACAGCGGGTCCAGGTGCACGATTGCTGCAGTCTAGGGACCTGACTTCAGTGAATCTGCACAGGTGGCCTGGTGAAAACAATGCCTGAGAGACATCAGGGCCAACTGCCAGCATACTCACGGTTAAGGTGGGGCTAAGAGCAGTGCCAGTGACAGTGTAATTTGTGAGCACAATGGGTGAAAAGTGACACAGCAGAATACACTCACAGGTGAACAGCTCAAGAGGAGGAAAACTCAGTGACTTCTCTCTCAGTGAGAGTGCTCCAATTCTGCCTACCTCACACTGCAGTCAGCAACACAGCTCAGAAATGGATCTGGGGCCCTCTATTCCAACAACTAGGGAGCAAACCCTACCCCTGACAGAGCAGTAACAACCACAGAACAAGGGGGAGGCCCCATTCAATATGCAGTGCAGACTCAAGTCACCACTACATCAGTCATACCTCCTATCAAGGGATAATGGCCCGTATACATTCAGAAAAGAGGTGGAAGACATTTATACTATAAACAGCCCTTGAATCAAAAAGTATTAAAGTCACACAGGCTACACAGGGAAGTTCCAAGCCCTCCAAGACAGTCTTGAGGGTCAGGCATTGGGAGGAAGAACTCCCAGAGCATTTGGCTTTGAAGGCTAGCAGAGACTGAGTGCAGGGGCTCCACATGGCTGGGAGAAACAGAAGTTCCACTCTTGGAGGGTGTATTCAAGACTCCGTGTGTAGTGGGGCCCAACACAAAGCAGTACCTCCATGGGAACTGGGGCTAGACCTAACTAGGGGTCTTGAAGGATCATCTTTAGAGGCAGAGGTTGACTAGCTCACCTTGGGGGCAAGGACACTGGTTGGCAGAGACCCTAAGGAATATTGATCAGCATTAGGTCTCCAAATGGTCCCCATTTTGGCACCAAGACCAGGCCTCACCAACCATCTACAGGTTCCAGAGCTGGAATGCCTCAGGCCAAACAATGAGCAAGACAGGAACACAGCCCCACCCATTAGCAGACGGGCTGCCTTAAGTCATACTGAGCTCACAACTTCCTCAAAACACACCATATGACACAGCCCTGCCCACCAAAGGGATAAGACCCAGCTCCACCCACCAGAGGGCAGACACCAGTTCCTTCCACCAGGAAGCCCCCATAAGCCCCTGGACCAGCCTCATCCACCCTAGGGCAGACACCAGGCATACCAATAATTATGATCCTCAGGCTGCAGACAGGTGACCACAAGCACAAAAAGTTAGATAAAATGAGATGACAGAGAAATTTGTTGCAAAGAAACAAGGTAGAAATCCACAAGAACAACTAAATCCGAAAGGAGATAGGCAATCTACCTGAAAAAGAATTCAGAGTAATGATAGTAAAGATGATTTTTAAAATCTCAGAAAAAGAATAGAGGCACAGCTTCCCTAGTGGCTCAGTTGGTAAATTTGTCTGTAATGCAGGAGACCATTTGCCAATGCAGGAGACACAGGTTCAGTCCCTGGGGGAGGAAGATCCCCTGGAGAAGGAAATGTTCCATTATTCTTGCCTTGGAAATCCCATGGACAGAGGAGCCTGATGGGCTACAGTCCATGGGGTCACAAGAGTTGGACCCAACTTAGTGACGAAACCATCACCACAGATAAAGAAGATAAAAGAAATGTTTAACAAGGAGCCAGAATATTTAGAACAAACAGAAATGAACAATAAAATAACTGAAATGAAAAACACACTGCTGCTGCTACTGCTGCTAAGTCACATACACTGGAAGGAATCAAAAGCAAAATAAATCAGACAGAAGAACAAATAAGTGAGCTGAAAGATAGGATGGTAGAAATCACTGCCACAGAACAAAGAAAAAATAATGAAAAGAAATGAGACAGTCCCAGAGATTTTGGGGACAATATTAAATGCACCAACATCAACATTATAGGAGTCCCAGAAGGAGAAAAGAAAGAGAAAAGACCTTAGAAATATTTGAAGATATTATAGCTGAAAACTTCTCTAACATGAGAAAGGAAACACAAGTCTGAGAAGCACAGAGTTCCATATAGGATGAACTCAAAGGGTAACACACTGAGACACATATTAATCAAACTGACAAAAATTAAAGACAAAGAAAAAAAATCAAAACCAACAAGGGAAAAGCAACAAATAGCATACAAGGAATTATAGTAGGGTTACCAGCTAAATTTTCAGCAGAAACTCTGCAGACCAGAAGGAAGTGGCACAATATTTTTCAAGTGATGAAAGGGGAAAATCTGCAAACAAGAATATTGTACCAGCAAGGCTGTCATTCAGATTCAATGGAAAATCAAAAGCTTTACAGACAAGCAAAAGCTAAAAGAATTCAGTACTACCAAACCAGCTTTGGGCTTCTCTGATAGCTCAGTTGGTAAAGAATCCATCTGCAATACAGGAGACCCTAGTTCAATTCCTGGGTCAGGAAGATATGCTAGAGAATGGATAGGCTACCCACTCCAGGATCCTTGGGCTTCCTTTGTGGCTCAGCTGGTACAGAATCCGCCTACAGTGTGGGAGACCTGGGTTCGACCCCTCAGTTGGGAAGATCCCCTGGAGAAGGGAAAGGCTACCCACTCCAGTATTCGGGCCTGGAGAATTCCATGGACTGTATAGTCCATGGGTTGCAAGAGTCAGACATAACTGGGAGACTTTCACTTTCACACCAGCATTACAACAAATGCTGAAGGAACTTCCCTAGGTGGGAAACAGACCAACAACTTAAAACAACCGTGTGTGTGTGTGTGTGTGTGTGTACGTGTGTGTGTGTGTGTACATGTGTACAGCTATATCAAAACCTCATTGGAACAGCAAACTAAATACATGCATGAAAAAGAAAACGCAGTTGAAACACAGCACTAAAGATAGTCATCAGATCACAAGAGAACAAAAGAAGGGAAGAAAAAAGACCTAGCAAAACAAACAAAAAAACAAAACCACAAAGCAATTAAGAAAGTGCCAATAAGAAAATATATATCAATAATTACCTTACCTGTAAATAGATTAATAAAGAAGAAATAGAAATTATAAAAACAGACTAATCACAAGTAATGAAATTGAAACTGTGATGAGAAAATTCCCAATAAACATAAGTCCAGTACCAGCTGACTTCACAGGAGAATTCTATTAAACACTTAGGGAAGAGTTAATACCTATCCCATTGAAACTCTTACAAAAAATTGCAGAGGAAAGAAAACTCCCAAGCTCATTCTACCAGGCCACCATCACCCCAGTATAGGAACCAAATATACTACAAAAAAAAAAAAACACACACACACTATAGGTCAATATCACTGATGAACAAAAACACACAAATCTTCAACAAAAATACTAGCAAAGGGACTCTAACAACACATTAAAAGGATCATATACCATGAACCAGTGGAATTTATCCCAGGGATGCAAGGATTCTTCAGTATTTGTAAATCAATGTGATATACCACATTAACTGAATAAAAACCATATGATCATCTCAATAGATGCAGAAAAAGCTTTTGACAAAATTCAATACCCATTTATGAAAAAAAATTCTCTAGAAAGTGGGCATGGAGGGAACATGCCTCAACATAATAAGGGCCATATATAACAAACCCACAGGAAACATCATTCTCAAAGGTGAAAAACTGAAAGCATGTTCTCTATTGTCAGGAACAAGACAAGGATGTCCACTCTTACCACTTTTATTCAACACAGTTATGGAAGTCCTAGCCACAGCAGTCTAGAGTAGAAAAATAAATAAAGGGAACCCAAATTGGAAAAAAAACTGTTTGTACATGACCTAATACTACACATAGGAAATCCTAAAGATGCCACCAGAAAACTCTTGGTGCTAATCAATGAATTTAGTAAAAAGTTGCAGGATATAGAATTAATGCACAGACATTTCTTGCATTCCTACACACTAGCAACTCCTTCATGGATCACAGCATTGTTGTAGTAAAGGGGCTTGCATAACTCAATGAAGCTATAAGCCATGCCATGCAAGGCAACCCATGACACATGGGTCACAGCGAAGAGTTCTGACAAAACGTGGTCCACTGGAGGAGGAAGTGGCAAACCATTCCAGTATTCTTGCTGTGAGAACCTCATGAAAAATATGAAAAGGCAAAAAGATATGACAGTGGAAGATGAGCCCCACAGGTCAGAAGGTGTCCAATATGCTACTGGGGAAGAGCAGAGAGCAATTACTAATAACTCCAGCAAGAATGAAGTGGCTGGGCCAAAGCAAATGATGCTCAGTTGTGGATGTGTCTGGTGGTGAAAGTAGAATCCAATGTTGTAAAGAACAATATTGCATAGGAACCTGGAATGTTAGGTCCATGAATCAAGGTAAACTTAATGTGGTCAAGCAGGAAATGGCAAGAGTGAACATCAACACCTTAGGAGTAAGTGAACAAAAATGGACATGGATGGGAATGGGTGAATTTTATTCAGATGAGCATTGTATCTATTACTGTGAGCAAGAATCCCTTAGAAGAAATGGAGTAGCCCTCATAGTCAACAAAAGAGTTGAAAATACAGTACTTGGATACAACCTAAAAACAACAGAATAATCTCAGTTCATTTCCAAGGCAAACTATTCAATATCACAACAATCCAAGTCTATGCCACAACCACAATGCTGAAGAAGCTGAAGTAGACCAGTTCTATGAAGAGCTACAACACCAAAAAAGATGTCCTTTTCATCATAAGGGATTGGAATCCAAAAGTAGGAAGAGAAGAGATACCTGGAGTAACAGACTTTGGCCTTGGAGTAGAATATGAAGCAGGGCAAAGGTTAACAGAGTTTTATCAAGAGAACACAGGTCATAGCAAACATCTTTTTCCAACAACACAAGAGACAACTCCACATGGCCGTCAGCAAATGGTCAATACCAAAATCAGATTGATTATATTCTTTGCAGCCAAAGATGGAGAAACTCTATACAGTCAGCAAAAACAAGACCTGGAGCTGACCGTGGCTCAGATCATCAGCTTCTCATAGCAAAATTCAAGCTTAAACTAAAGAAAGCAGGGAAAACCACTAGGCCAGCCAGGTATGACTTAAATCAAATCCCTATGAATATGCAGTGGAGGCGGCAAATAGATTCAAGGGATTAGATCTGGTACAGAGAGTGCGTGAAGAATTATGAATGGAGGTTCATAACATTGTACAGGAGGCAATGACCTAAATCATCCCAAAGAACAAGAAATGCAAGAAGGCAAAGTGGTTGTCTAAGGAGGCTTCACAAATAGCTGAGTAAAGAAGAGAAATGAAAGGCAAGGGAGAAAGGGAAAGTTATACCCAACTGAATGCAGAGTTCCAGAGAATAGCAAGGAGAAATAAGAAGGCCTTGTTAAATGAGCAATGCAAAGAAATAGAGGAAAACAACAGGATGGGAAAGACTAGAGATTTCTTCAAGAAAACTGGAGATATCAAGGGAACATTTCATGCAAGGTTGGGCACAACAAAGGACAGAAACGGTAAGGACCTAATAGAAGAGACTAAGAAGTGACAAGAATACACAGAAGAATTATACAAAAGAGGTCTTAAAGACCCAGATAACCACGATGGTGTGGTCACTCACCTAGAGCCAGACATTCTGGAGTGTGAAGTCAAGTGGGCCTTCGGAAGCATTACTATGAACAAAGTGAGTGGAGGTGATGGAATTCCAGCTGAGCTATTTAAAATCCTAAAAGATGATGCTGTAAAAGTGTTGCAATCAATATGTCAGCAAATTTGGAAAACACTGCAGTGGCCACAGGACTAGAAAAGGTCAGTTTTTCAATCTGAAAAAAGGACAAGGCCAAAGAATGCTCAAACTACCATACAATTGTGTTCATTTCACAAGCTAGCAAGGTAATACTCAAAATCCTTCAAGCTAGGTTTTTGCAGTTTGTGAATTGAGAGCTAACGGATATTCAAGCTGGGTTTAGAAAAGGCAGAGGAACCAGAGATCAAATTGCCAACATCGTTGGATCATAGAGAAAGCAAGGGACTTCCAGAAAAACATCTGCTTCACTGACTATGCTAAAGCCTTTGACCATGTGTGGATCACAACAAACTGTGGGAAAAGTCTTAAAGAGATGGGAATACCAGACCACCTTACCTGTCTCCTGAGAAACCTTTAAGTAGGCCAAGAAGCAACAGTTAGAATCAGACATGAAACAATGGACTGGCTTAAAACTGGGAAAAGAGTACAACAAGGCTGTGTATTGTCACCCTGCTTATTTAACGTATATGCAGAGTATATCATGCAAAATGCCAGGCTGGATTGATCACAAGCTGGAATCAAGAATGCCGGGAGAAATAACCTCAGATATGCAGATAATACCACTTTCACGCAAAAAGTGAAGAGGAACTGAAAAGCCTCTTGATGAGGGTGAAAGAGGACAGTGAAAAAGCTGGCTTAAACTCAACATTCAAAAACTAAGATCACACATCTGCCCCATCTCTTCATGGGAAATAGAAGGGGGAAAAGTGGAAGCAGTAACAGATTTTCTTTCCTTGGGCTCCAAAATCACCACAGATGACGAGTGCAGCCATGAAATTAAAAGATGCTTTCTCCTTAGAAGGAAAGCTATGACAAACCTAGGCAGCATATAAGAAAGCAGAGACATCACTTTGCTGTCAAAGGTCTGTACAGTCAAAGTTGCTTTGTATAGTAGTCATGTTTGGATGTGAGAGTTGGACCGTAAAGAAGGCTGAGTGCCAAAGAATTGATGCTTTTGAATTGTGGTGCTGGGGAGTCACCTTGAGAGTCCCTTGGACTACAAGGAGATAAAAGCAGTCAATCCTAAAGGAAATCAACCCTGAAGATTCACTGGAAGGACTGATCCTGAAGCTCCAATACTTTGGCCACCTGATGTGAAGAACTGACTCATTGGAAAAGACCCTGATGCTGGGAAAGGCTGAAGGCAAAAGGAGAAAGAGGTGGCAGAGGGTGAGATGGTTAGATAGTATCATTGACTCAATGGACATGACTGAGCAAACTCTAGCAGAGAGTGAAGGACAGGGAAACCTAGTGTATGTAGTCCATGGGGTGGCAAAGAGTCGGACATGTCTTGGTGACTGAACAACAACAAATAGGACTGAACAACAGCAGGACTAGAAGAAGAAATTAAGGGACTCCCATTCACCATTGTGTGAAAAAGAATAAAATACCTAGGACTAAACCTACTCAAGGAGGCAAAAGACCTGTATTCAGAAAACTATAAAATACTGATGAAAGAAATCAAAGATGCCACAAACAGATGGAGAGAGATACCGTGTTCTTGGATTAGAAGAATCAATATGGTGAAAATGAAAATATTACCCAAAGCAATATACAGATTTAATTCAATCCCTATCAAGTTACCAATGGCATTTTTCAAAGAACAACAACAAAAAAGTTACAGTTGGTATGGAAACCTAAAAGGCCCTGAAGAGCCACAGCAATCTTGAGAAATGAAAATGGAACTGGAGGAATCAGGTCCCTCACTTCAGACTACATATACCACAAAAGATACAGTAATCAAGACAGTATGGGGATGACCCAGAGAGATGTTATGGGGAGGGAGGTGGGAGGGGGGTTCATGTTTGGGAACACATGTAAGAATTAAAGATTTTAAAATTAAAAAAAAAAAAAAGACAGTATGGTTCTGACACACACACACAAAGAAATATGGATCAATGGAACAAGATAGAAAGGAAATAGTGGATGTGAACAACACGATAGAGCCAATGGACCTGACAGGCATACAGGACACCACTGACAATGGCAGAATACAGATTCTTCTCAGCCACACATGTAATACTTTCCAGGATAGACCATGTACCAGGCCACAAAACAAGTCCTAAAAACTTAAGATTGAAATCAGTCTAAGTATCAATATTTCTGACTATAATGATGTGCAACTAGAAATCAATAACAGAAGGAAAATTGGAAAACTCACACATACATGGAAATTAAACATTCTCCTGAGCAACCAATGCATCAAAGCATCAATTAAAAGGGAAATCCTGTAGATTTCGGTTATAATTGGGCTTCCCAGGTAGTGCTAGGGGTAAAGAACCCACTTGCCAATGCAGAAGATGTAAGAGAGGCAGGTTCGATTCCTGGGTCAGGAAGGTCTCCTGTAGAAAGGCATGGCAACCCACTCCAGTATTGTGGCCTGGCCAGTTCCGTGGACAGAGGACCCTGGAGGGCTACAGTCCATAGGGTCTCAAGATTTGGAATCTTTTAAAAAGGGCAGGGGGAGAAACATTCCCAAACTCATTTTACATAGCCAGCATTACCCTGATAACAAAGTCAGAAAAGGACAAAAGGGGAAAAAACTACTGGCCATTATCCTGATAAAAACAGATACAAAAATTCTCAATGAAGTTTTAGCAAATGAAATTCAGCAGCATTCACCATGATCAAGCATGAATCACCCCTGGGATACAAGGATGGTTCAACATTCCAAATCAATGTAATACATCATATTAATAGAATTAAAGAGAAAAACATGATCACCTCAAATGCAAGAAAAAAAAGATGAAATTCAACATCCATTCATGATAAAAACTCTTAACAAATTAGGTTTAGAAGGAATGTATCTCAACAATAATAAAGGACATATATAGCTAGCGTCATACTCAGGGTGTTTTGTTAAACTGCTCATACTCCCCAAAGCCATCTATAGGTTAAATGTAATCCTTATCAAGAGTCCAATAGCATTTTTTTTTAATTTAAGAAAAAGAGATCAGATTTGTGCCCCCATGAACTGAAGTCCACCAGGCTCCTCTGTCTGTGGGAATTCCTAGGCAAGAATACTGGAGTGGGTTGTCATTTCCTTCTCCAGGGGATCTGCTTGACCCGGGGATTGAACTTACATCTCCTACATCACCTGCATTGACAGGAGGATTCTTTACCACTGAAGCCACCAGGGAAACCCCCATAAGGTGCATACTTACAGTTAAAAATAAATTCTGGGATGTAATGTACAGCATTGTAACTATAGTTAACAAAACCATACTGTATATTTGCTAAGAGTACATTTTGAAAGTTTTCATCACAAGTAAATAAAACCTTGTAACTATGTGGTGATGAATGTTAACTAAAACTGTGGTAATCATTTCTCAACAGATACATAAATCAAGTTATTATACTGTACCCCTAAAATCAACACAGCATTATATGTTAATTATGTCTCAATAAAGAAAAAAACATTTTTATTTCAGTGTTGGTTTGTATCTTTCAGTGTTGGTTTGAAATTGGAGATACCAGCATGAACTTATGATTGTATGTGTTTGCGTGTGTGTCCACTTGCTGTGAGAGCCTAGAAACAATATCACACCAGTAGCAATCAGCACATTAAGGATTAAGATCTTGATTTCAAAATTCTGAAAGCAATCACTGGAGAAAAGACTACTTCCAGGTCTGAAATGGGAAAAGTATAAGATGAGCCTCGATGATCTTGTTGCACTGGAGAGGACTTGAAGACGCTCCTAGTTGCCAAATATGAGAAAATATGAGCATCATAATAATGATGGTGATAGATTATAACCTGCTTAGCAAAATAGGAATCTATGAGCCCATATTGACAAAATATAAATGAAAAAATAAATGTGGGAGAAGAGAAAGCTCTTCTTTATAGTAGCAAGGCAATAAGAATATAGAGGAAATGATGAAGTTGGGTAGTCATCAATGGATGCTAAAACCTGTGGGTAGATTTTTTTATGTGGAATAGCATATTTACATAGTCTCAAAGTAGTTCCCAAAATACTACTAATCACAAAGGGGAAAGGAATAACTTTATAGTGGAGGAATTGAGCAAACATTATTTAACCTACAGATCAAATTTAACATCACCAACATTGGGAAAAACCTCTACTCTGTGGCATGATGTTTTCAACTTATTTTCAGTTTGCTCAGAATATGCATGTGTGCATTTATGCACACATATATACAGAATGATAAAAGCAAATGAGACAAACTAATTAGCAGACACAGGGGTATAAGGGCTTTCCTTGAACTATTCTTGCTTGCAACTTAAGATTGAGGGTCTTGCTTGCAACTTAAGATTGAGGGTCTTGCTTGCAATTTAAGATTGGGAGCTACCCTGGTAGCTCAGACAGTAAAGAATCTGCCTGCAATGCAAGAGACCCAGGTTCAATCCCTGGGTTGGGAAGATCCCCTGGAGAAGGAAATGGCAATCCACTCCAGTATTCTTGCTTGGAGAATACCACGGACAGAGGACCCTGGTGGGCTACAGTTTATGGGTCACAAAGAGTCAGACACAACTGAGTGACTTTCAAAATTGAAGTTATATCAAAATAAAAAGTTGTCCAAAAATGTTGGAAAAGATGCGAGGAGACAATTTTCCATGGGTTGTCTGTGTTTTCTTTTCCTATCTTGTGAGCAGGGACACTGGCAGCTTTTGTTCCAGCCTAACTTTTCACGGATGTTTGTATCATTTAAGAGCCTTAGAAGAAAGAGATTGTATCCCCTACTGGAACCAAGGACAAGTTTGTTTACTGTTAAATATAATAATATAATGTCTCCCTACAGGGCAAAGTTTGAGCAGGATTATTTGCAATCTATTTAAAAATTCAGATCACCTGAACTTAAGGTTCTTTAGCCTTGAGGCATATTTACTGTGTGCAGAGAATCCACCTAGAGCCCTCTACATTGCTCTTTGAGATTTGGAGGGCAAGAGGAACCAATGGAATCATGAAGCTTATATTGCTGGATGTTCCATGAGTAATAAAGTCCTTTGTCTCTGACCTTAGAGTCTGACATCATCTACCAGAAACCAGGAAACCATGACAGGCTAACTTCTTAATTTGCATGTAGGGGGAAATCTCAGAACCATCATAGTTCTTGGCCAGAAAACAAAAGCAGTGAAAATGAGAACAGTCAGCCAATTTGCCAAATGATATGTATTGTTCTCTATTGTGCTGTGTGATTTAGCAGACACCTTAAGGAAGGCATGGGCTTCCCAGGTGCTGCTGCTGCTAAGTTGCTTCAGTCGTGTCCGACTCTGTGCGACCCCACAGACAGCAGCCCACCAGGCTCCCCCGTCCCTGGGATTCTCCAGGCAAGAACACTGGAGTGGGTTGCCATTGCCTTCTCCAATGCATGAAAGTGAAGGGTGAAAGTGAAGTCACTCAGTCGTGTCCGACTCTTCGCGACCCCATGGACTGCAGCCCACCAGGCTCCTCAGTCCATGGGACCTTCCAGGCAAGAGTACTGGATTGGGGTGCCATTGCCTGCTCCAGCTTCCCAGGTAGCTTAGTGGTAAAGAATCTGCCTGTCAAGACACAGGTTTGATCCCTGGGTTTTGAAGATCCCCTGGAGAAGGAAATGGCATCCCACTCCAGTATTCTTGCCTGAGAAAGCCAAGGAACATTGGAAGCTGACAGGGTGTGGTCCACTGGGGAGCAAAAGATGCAGACACGACTTAAGGAGTGAACAAAAAAAACGAAGGTATGGGAAACTATATATATATATATATATACACACACACACACACATATATATATAATATGGGGGGTTGGATGGAGTGTGGCTAGAGAGGACTCTGGAAGAAGCAGAGAACCGCTATCAACCAATAGAGAAGGGAGAAGGGAACAAACAGGGCAGAAAACAGTCATCTGGGAGCAATGATTAAAATCAGAATTCTGAGATTTACAGCAATAGAAGCAAGTAGCGAAAATTCATTTTGGGGGGAATCTGGGGGCATTGTTTGCTTATTTCTCCTCACTTGTGTACACATAAAAGAGAGACTGGAGTAAATGTCTCCATTTTGAGTTTTTAAGCTAATGCGGGCCAGAGAAAGTGACTATTTCTTTATTTTCACCCTAGTAGCATATAACTCAATGACTAACCCCATAAATAGCTTTTAATTGGTCGATTCTGTAAGATATAGCCCTGTTTTGGTGCTGGTAATAGTGGCAGAAAATGAGTTTTCATGAATCTCCTTATTATTTTAAAAAAAATGCCTTTAAGTCATTATAAAAAGTTAATAAATGTTTATCATTAGAGAGAAAATATAAGAAAAATTAGATCACCCTCTTTATACAATCCAGAGAAAAATCAGTTAATATTTTAGCTTATTTTCACTTTGTACAAAGTTTAAATTCTACTGTCTATAACTTTCTATCTTGTTTAACCTAATATTATATTAAACTATATTTATATCATTAAATTTTCTTTGAAAGCATGACTCTAATGGCTGCATACGATTATATCTAATGAATCTACCATCATATATCTGCAATTGTTTTTCTGGGTTTTGTCATTTATACTGTTTTTAATTTTTTGTTTTTATGGGATAAACTCTGATTACTTGTTTAGGATTAATTTCCATCAGTGGAATTACTGGATGAAATCATTGTCAACTAGCTTTCTAGAAAAGTTCTGCTACTTTGCCATTCTATATAGAAACTTTCTGGTATGTATGTATTACCTAGCGAAATCAACCAAATTTAAGTAAAAATATGTGTTTTAATTTACATCTATTATTAATGGTTTAAATTTTGGAATATAATTATTAACCAAAACAGTATGCTATTGGCATAAAAACAGACACGTAGATCAATGGAGCAGAATAGAGAGCCCAGAAATAAACTGATGCAAATATGCTCCATATATTTAAGACAAAGGAGCCAAGAATATGGAAAAAAGACAGTCTCTTCAAAAGATGCTGTTGTGAAAACTGGACAGCCATGTGCAAAATAATGAAACTGGACCCCTATCTTATACAAAAGAATTAACTCAAAATGGATTGAAGATTTGAATGAAAGACCTGAAACCATAAAACTCTTAGAAGAAAACATTGGCAGTAAGCTCCTTGACATTGGTCTTGGTGATGAAAATTTTTAAGATTTGACAACAAAAGCAAAAAAATAAAACCACAATCAAACTAAAAAGCTCCTACACTGCAAAGAAAACCATCAACAAAATGAAAAGGTAACATACCAAATGCGAGAAAATATTTGCTAGTCATATATCTTATCAGAGATTAATATTCAGAATGTATAAAGAACTCATACAATTCAATAGCAAACAACCTGATTTTAAAAATGAGCAGAAGATCTGAACAGACCTTTTTCCAAAAAAGACGTACAGATGGCCACAATGTACATTTTTATGTATTTCAGGTACATTTCAGGTATTCAAAATTGCTAATCAAGGAAATGCAAATCAAAACAAAAATGAAATATCATTTCACCGTTGTCAGAATGACTTGTTACCAAGTCTTGTCACCCTTGTTACCAAAAAAAGAAAAGACAGATATCAGTGAAGATTTGGAGAAAAGGGAACCCTTGCACACTGTTGGTGGAAATATAAATTGGTTTAGCCCCTATGGAAAAGGGTATAGAGGTTCCTCACAAAATTAAACATAGAAAATATTTATGATCCAGAAATTTCACTTCTCAGTATTTATCCAAAGAAAATGAAATCACTAGCTTGAAAGGATACATGCACCCTCCTCCACCATATTCACTGCAACATCATTTACAGTAGTCAAGATATGGAAGCATCATAAGTGTCCACTGATGGATGAATGGATAAAGAAGATGTTACCCAGGAGGAGGGCATGGCAACCCACTCCAGTATTCTTGCCTGGAGAATCCCATGGACTGAAAAGCCTGGCGGGCTACAGTGGACAGGGTCGCAAAGAGTTGGACATGACTGAAGCAACTGAGCACAAATATCTGTGTGTGTGTGTGTGTGTGTGTGTGTGTGTGTGTGTGTGTGTTGGAATATTACTTGGCTATAAAAAGAAGAAAATATTATCATTTGCAACAACATGGATGGACCTTGAGGGCATTAGGCTCAATTAAATAAGTCAGACAGAGAAAGACAAGTACTATATGATCTCACTTATACTGGAAATTTAAAACAAAAAGTCAACTCACAGATATAAAGAAGAAATTGGTGGTTGCCAAATGTAGAAGGTGGGTATGGGTGGAATGGGTGAAGGAGGCCAAAAGGTGTAAACTTCCAGTTATAAAATAAATGAATACTGAGGATGTAATGTATAGCAGGGGTTATGTTTCTGAAAATCACTACATTAGGAGTCATATAATCTATTTTATTGATCTAGTTATAAATTCTTATGCTTTATTAAGCTCCTTCTTACTAGGATAGCAATTCTAATTATATTCAATGAGCATATTAATTTGTAAGGCATTTATATTTCCTTCATATCTAAATTTAATATCTTTATATGTCTTCCAGTAATATTGTATGCTTTTCTTCATATAGGTTATAACTTGAAACTTTATCCTACTAGGTCTTCATTTATTTTTGCCAGAATCCAAGTTTCTCTCACTTTTGCCTTTTACTCATTCTCCCATCTAGCTAGGCTCAGTGATTTCAGTAATTTAATGTAAGGCAGCAGAGTATAACCGCCTGCTCTCTAACTTTAGTGTGCACCAAATCATCTGAAGAGCTTGTTAAAAAACAGATGTTCTGATTTAGTGGTTCTAGAATTGGGTCCAAGAATTTGCATTTCTAACAAGTCCTCAGGTGATGCTAATGCTGCCGGTCCAGAGATTACACTTTGAGAAGCACTGTTTAGACCAATGCTTCTCAAAGCATTTGTATGCTTTAACATGCATACAAGTTTTCCAAACACCTTGTTAAATGCAAATTGGTTCTGATTTAGTAGATCTTCAGCAGGACTGTGTGATTCTGCACTTCTAACAAGCTCCCAGATAATTCTCCTTCTGCTGGTTCATATATCATATTTTGGGTGTCAAGGGAACAGAATGAAGAGTGTGGACTTTGAATTCAGGGAGAATTGAGCTTTTGGTGGTGGTGGTTTTTTTTTGTTGTTTTGCCACATGGTATGTGAGACCTTAGTTCCTGACCCGGGATGAAACTTGTGGCCCCTGCATTGGAAGCAGAGTCTGAACCACTGGACCACCAGGGAAGTCCAAAGATTTTTTTTTTTTTAGAACTGAATTTGAATGCTGGTCTATACATACTAATTGATGATCTTGAAAAGAAGTTTTTCTTCAGTTCACTTGCTCAGTCATGTCCAACTCTTTGCAACCCCATGGAGGGCAGCACACCAGGCCTCCCTGTCCATCACCAACTCCCAGAGTTTACTCAAACTCATGTCCATTGAGTCAGTGATGCCATCCAGCCATCTCATCCTCTGTTGTCCCCTTCTCCTCAGCCTTCAATCTTTCCCAGCATCAGGGTCTTTTCAAATGAGTCAGTTCTTCCCATCAGGTGGCCAAAGTATTGGAGTTTCAGCTCCAGCATCAGTCCTTCCAATGAATGCTGCTGCTGCTGCTGCTGCTGCTAAGTCACTTCAGTTGTGTCCGACTCTGTGCGACCCTATAGATGGCAGCCCACCAGGCTCCCCCGTCCCTGGGATTCTCCAGGCAAGAACACTGGAGTGGTCTGCCATTTCCTTCTCCAATGCATGAAAGTGAAAAGTGAAAGAAGTCACTCAGTTGTGTCTGACTCTTCGTGAACCCCATGGACTGCAGCCTACCAGGCTCCTCTGTCCATGGGATTTTCCAAGCAAGAGTACTGGAGTGGGGTGCCATCACCTTCTCTGTTCCAATGAATATTCAGGACTGATTTCCTTTATGATGGACTGGTTGGATCTCCTTTTAGTCCAAGGGACTCTCAAGAGTCTTCTCCAACAGCACAGTTCAAAAGCATGAATTCTTCAGTGTTCAGCTTTCTTTATAGTCCAACTCTCACATTGATACATGAATACTGGAAAAACCATAGCTTTGACTAGATGGACCTTTATTGACAAAAGTCGTTTGCTTTTTAATATGCTCTCTAGGTTTCTCATAGCTTTTCTTCCAAGGAGCAAGTGTCTTTTGATTTCATGGCTACAGTCACCATCTGCAGTGATTTTGGAGCACCATTCTCCCTCCAAAAAATAACGTCTCTCATTGTTTCCAGTTTTCCCATCTATTTGCCATGAAGTGATGGGACCAAATCCATGATCTTAGTTTTCTGAATGTTGAGTTTTAAGCCAACTTTTTCACTCTCCTCTTTCACTTTCATCAAGAGGCTCTTTAGTTCTTCTTTGCTTTCTACCATAAGGGAAGTGTTATCTGCATATCTGAGGTTATTGATATTTCTCCCGGCAATCTTGATTCCAGCTTGGGCTTCATCCAGCCCAGCATTTCTCATAATGTGCTCTGCATATAAGTTAAATAAGCAGGGTGACAATATACAGCCTTGACGTACTCCTTTCCCTATTTGGAACCAGTCTGTTGTTCCATGTCCAGTTCTAACTGTTGCTTCCTAACCTGCATACAGATTTCTCAAGAGGCAGGTCAGGTGGTCTGATATTCCCATCTCTTTAAGAATTTTCCACAGTTTGTTGTGGTCCACACAGTCAGAGGCTTTGGCATAGTCAATAAAGCAGAAGCAGATGTATTTCTGGACTCTCTTGCTTTTTTGATGATCCAACAGATGTTGGCAATTTGATCTCTGGTTCCTCTGCCTTTTCTAAATCCAGCTTGAACATCTGGAAGTTCATGGTTCACATACTGTTGAAGCCTGGCTTGGAGAATTTTGAGCATTACTTTACTAGCATGTGAGATGAGTGCAATTATATGGTAGTTTGAACATTTGGCATTGCCTTTCTTTGGGATTGGAATTAAAACTGACCTCTGCAGTCCTGTGGCCACTGCTGAGTCTTCCAAATTTGCTGGCATATTGAGTGCAGCACTTTCACAGCATCATCTTTCAGGATTTGAAATAGCTCAACTGGGATTCCATCACCTCCACTAGCTTTGTTCGTAGTGATGCTTCCTAAGGCCCCCCTCGACTTCACATTCCAGGATATCTGGCTCTAGGTGAGTGATCACACCATTGTGATTATCTGGGTCATGAAGATCTTTTTTGTATAGTTCTTCTGTGTATTCTTGCCACCTCTTCTTAATATCTTCTGCTTCTGTTGGTCCATACCATTTCTGTCCTTTATTGTGCCCATCTTTGCATGAAATGTTCCCTTGGTGTCTCTGATTTTCTTGAAGAGATCTCTAGACTTTCCCATTGTATTGCTTTTCTCTATTTCTTTGCACTGATCACTGAGGAAGGTTTTCTTATCTCTCCTTGCTATTCTTTGGAACTCTGCTTTCAAATGGGTATTTCTTTCCTTTTTTCCTTTGCCTTTTGCTTCTCTTCTATTCACAGCTATTTGTAAGGCCTCCTCAGACAACCATTTTGCCTTTTTGCATTTCTTTTCCTTGGGGATGGCCTTGATCCCTGCCCCCTGTACAATGTCACGAACCTCCATCCATAGTTATTCAGGCACTCTGTTTATCAGATCTAATACCTTGAATCTATTTCTCACTTCCATTGCATAATCGTAAGTGATTTGATTTCGGCCATACCTGAATGGTCTAGGGGTTTTCCCTTTCTTCAGTTTAAGTCTGAATTTGGCAATAAGGAGTTCATGATCTGAGCCACAGTCAGCTCCCGGTCTTGTTTTTGCTGACTGTATAGAACTTCTCTATCTTTGGCTGCAAAGAACATAATCAATCTGATTTCGATGTTGACCATCTGGTGATGTCCATGCGTAGTTTTTTGGATTTTTTTAGTAAAATGTTGTTGTTGTTCAGTTGCTAAGTCGTGTCCTACTCTTTGAGACCCCGTGGAATGCAGCATGCCAAGCTCCTCTGTCTTCCACTATCTCCCAGAGTTTGCTCAAATTCATTAGTAAAATACTTTATATCAAATCAAGAACAATAAAATTATTTTATGAAATAATACTGCCTGGCACATAATAAGTACTTAATACAAAGTTGTTCTGTCTCATACCTCAGAAGTATATCTGCCCTACAGAATTTTCAGTACCAGAGTCAAACCAAAGTCCCAGAGCTTTTGTTTACATCTTAATCACAGACACCTTCACTTGAATCCCTAAGGTAGTATTACTCTGTGTTCTCTAAATGTTCTTAGTATTGTGTGATGAAACTTGGGAAACAATTCCATAGTTCATTTTACTCATTCATGATGCACATGAGCACATTTTAAAATTCTGCACTGAAGCAGTCTGTATCATTTTAAGATATTTTTTGGTTGTAGAATTTCTATTTTTCTGTTGAGATTTCATTATCTTTTCATTCATTGTGAGCTTATTTTCTCTTATAATCATTGAACTTCATTATAATGGCTACTTAACACTTTTATTTAATTTATTGGAGCATAGTTTTTAATGGATTATTTATTTTTTTATATTTAGCTGTGCTGGGTTGGAGAAGGCAATGGCACCCCACTCCAGTACTCTTGCCTGGAAAATCCCATGGACGGAGGAGCCTGGTAGGCTGTAGTCCATGGGGTCGCTGAGGGTTGGACATGACTGAGCGACTTCACTTTCACTTTTCACTTTCATGCATTGGAGAAGGCAATGGCAACCCACTCCAGTGTTCTTGCCTGGAGAATCCCAGGGACGGGGGAGCCTGGTGAGCTGCTGTCTCTGGGGTCGCACAGAGTCGGACACGACTGAAGCGACTTAGCAGCAGCAGCAGCAGCCATGCTGGGTCTTCACTGCTGCATGCAGGCTTTCTCCAGTTGCCACGAGTAGGGGCTACTCTCTAACTGTGGTGTGCAGGCTTTTCATCGCAGTGGCTCTGGTTGCGGAGCGCAGGCTCTAGCTTGTACGGGCTTCACTAGTTGTGGCACACAGTTGCTCTCTGGCCTGTGGGATCTTCCCAGACCAGGGATGGAACCAGCATCTCCCACACTGCAAGGCAGATTCTTAACCACTGGACCACCAAGGAAGCCTTGGAGTATAATTGATTTACAGTGTTGTGTTATTAATGTTTCCAGATATACAGCAAAGTGAATCAGTTACACATAAACATTTATCTACTCTTTTTTTTTTTTTAGCTTCTTTCCCCATATAGGCCTACTTTAAAATTACTGTCTGCAGTCCCATTATCTGGGTCATCTAGAGGGTTGGTCTCTATTGATTATCTTCTCTCTTGAGTAGGAATCACATTTCTTTGTGTGCTGAATTTTGGCTTACATCCTGGACATTGATAATAATACACTGTAGAAATCCTGAATTCTATTATCTTCCTTTAAAAAGTTTTCAGTTTGTTTGTTTGTTTGTTTAGTGAAAGATAATGTAGCTGAACTCAGATTACAAACTCTTATCTTTTCTGAGGAGGGAATCAACTGAAATTTCAGTATACTTCTTTTAGGGTTGCTTGGAGTCTGTACCATACATGCACGGTACAAATATCTGACAGCTTTGAGCAGAATTTATACATAGAATGTGGGCCTTCCCCTTTCTGGTTCTTTTTCTGAAATTCCTTCCATTTTCTAGCTGCTGTGGTCACCCAAACTGTGTCTTCTAGTTCTTCAATTCAGTAATACTGAGTTTCTATTTGAGTTTTAGCCACTCTGCTTGGGGCAGCTCTCAGTAGGGGCCTGCTTTATATGAAGGCAAGCAGCTGTAAAAATGGGAAGTTCATCCCTTGCCATTCCCTTATTCATAGTGTTGGCCACATTCCTGGGCCATCACTGGAAGTGGAATCTGGGTAATTTTCTTTAATCTAGCATTCCCTAAAGAGATTCTTCTTTTGGTAAAACCTTACGAGTATATCACAGGCCTTAGTATTTCATAGAACTCATTTGGGGAGATGCCATTCTAAGATTTTTATCCTGGGAGACTTAAAAAATGGTGATAAAATTAACAGATTAGATAGTTAAAAAGCAAAATGGGTTTTGAGGGAAAGATGATGAGAAAGGCATTAAAAATGCAAACTCTCTCAATATTCTCTAAGGGACATTCAGTGGGGAAGAGTGGTGGTTTTCCATGATAACGCTCTCAGAAATTATGGATGTACCCCCAAATTACTTAATTCTTTTAAATCTATTAGGCAGCTGAGATCTACAAATTTTTCTCAACCCTTCTCGAACCTGTTTATGTTGTCTGCTATCATTTAAGGTCACAGTTAAAGAGAAAACAAGATGTTTGTTTGAGAGATTAAGGCCTATAATTTTGCCTAAAGTCTTTGGGCCCAAATGCTGATAGCAGGCCATAATGGGTCTACACAATGAAGTAAATAATACCAAATACCATATGGAATCTACACAATCAATATTCTTAAATACTGGGTTGGCCAGAAAGTTCATTTGAGTTTTTGTACACTCTTATGGAAAAACCTGAACAAACTTTCTGGACAACCAAATAATTACTTTTTTTCTGGCCTCTCATTTTATTAGAAAAAGCAGTTAATAATTTGATATTAGAATATGACATAGGACCATATAGTTGCAGCCTAACCTATTCCTGTTCTATTTTTTATTATGATGGATATAAAAGTAATAAGATAAAACTAAGTCTTGATAGCTGCTGTTTAGAAAAATAAAACTTGGAGATAAAGTGCCTTTTTGATCATAGTAGAAGATTAAGTTATTTTCATTATGATTTTACTGTCAAGTAAATTTTATTGTATTCTCTTTCTCAGAAAATTGGCAAACCATGTGCCATAATGGAATAGAGAGGGAGGATCTCAAGCTTAGAAGCCAGACACCCTGGGGTTTAATAATTCTTCAGTGTTGTAAAAATTAAATTAGATAACATTTATGAAATATATACTGTATATAAAGTATCTAACATAATGCCTGACATTCAGTAAACTGTTGGTTTTCTGCTCCAATCTGGTTTTCTGGGACTGCAAAAAGGAAATTGATACCAAACATGGATAGGAATATTTTCCTATTATTATTTTAACTTTGGACAGGCAAAGGAATGAAAGAAATGAGTCTTTCTATTAACAGATCGACAGCCTAGATCCCAAATGAAACCAAAATTTCCAAAAGATGAACCTGATCTTCTAGCATTTTTAATCCAGTTTTTGATGTACTTCATGAGAATTGTTTTCCCGCTTATACCTTTATTCCCAAAACTGTCAAAATATTAATAGAAACTTCCTACTTAAGTTGTATTTTTACAAGCACATAAAGGGCTTTTTAAAAAATTAAATTTGCTTTTGGTTGAATTAGATGGAATCTTTTAGAGGAAATAAATCATTCTTGTAACAGTGAGGAAGTTGACCTTGTGGACTCCTTCCTGAGAAGGATGTTTCTTCAGTCCTGGATCAGGACTGCAAGACAAATTTGAGATCTGGAGACAATGAGCAGTTTCTCTCACATCCACACTCCACAGGCTCTCTATCTGGGTCCTAATTTACTTTATCTTTGTCTTCATTCTTTGTCCTTGCTACATAGACTGATACATTTGAGATAAAAACCAATCTAAAGATAGGAAGCCTTTAAAGAGGAGAATGAAGGGGGACTTCCCTGGAGATCCAGTGGCTAAGATTCTGAGATTCCAGTGCAGGGGGCCCAGGTCCCATCCCTGGTCAAGGAACTAGATCCCACGTGTTGCAACTGGAGATCCTAAATGCTGCGACAAAGATGGAAGGTCTTGCGTACAACAACTAAGACCCAGTGCAGCCAAATAAGTAAGTACATAAATATATATATATATTTTTAAAAAGATGAAAATGAAGCTGTTCACTGTGGTCCATTGTGAAATAGGTCCTTTGACTCTCATGTCACAAACGGAGCAGAATAAAAGACGGGAGTAGTGGAGTGAGATGGAAGAGGGGTGGGGTAGGCATAAATGATGATACAGACAGTGAGGTCCTTGGTTTCTCAGCCCACAAATCCTGACGATGTTTAGATATGGGTGCACAGACTTTCTAAAGATGGCTGGAGAAGAAGTCACCTGCTAACTGCATTCTGCCTGTTGGATATGGAAGGAATAGGCTTTACCCAATACCTCGTTGTTTTTTTCTTTTTTTACTGCAGATAGTGCCAGCCCCTGAGGAAACTGATGGCAACCAATTGTCAATATGCTTTTGTTAGTGCCTCTTTCCTGCTGTGCTCGGCTACGTAATTACTGGAGCCCTTGCAAACGCTGATTGTCAATGTGAGTAATTTCACATCCCATCCATTTAGTGAAAAGCTGTGAAAGTTGATCTTGGTGCTGCGGTAAGGCTGGAACCAGACACAGGCTACCAATGCCTTGGAAATAAATATGTGCCCATCATTGTTTTCATTAGGTGTTGTTGTAACTCAGCCTCCAGGGAAATGAACTCAAGTCTGGCTGTCTTTCTGGAGGAGTTCAGATGTATTCTCAGTTTGGTAAAGTAGGCTGTCAGTTCCATTTATTGTTAAATTTTTGTAGTGGTTGTCAAGTGAGAGGTTGGCAGCCTCAAAGAACACAGTTCTCTGTCTTATCCACGGACAGGGGACATTGTAATTTGATACTTACCAGCAAAGAGGAATTTGTCCTTCGAATTCG
The DNA here is from genome assembly GCF_032405125.1 of Capricornis sumatraensis. NCBI lineage: Eukaryota > Metazoa > Chordata > Mammalia > Artiodactyla > Bovidae > Capricornis > Capricornis sumatraensis. The sequence goes on from NC_091076.1 coordinate 97,298,167, forward strand.
GATTATTGTGTTGTTTTTCTTTTTTCATTACAGGCTGTTTATGGTTTCAAATTTTTTCTTAAAACGGCAGCAAAATTAGCCTTAAATAGTATTTCTTGGATTGCTTTTAACAATGGCAATAAGGCCAAAGCTTCTAGTCTTGACAGAAGTGGTTTCTTTACAACTTGCTTTTATCTTGCCAGAATAAGAAACTTAAAAATGTGTTTTTATTATAGCTAAAGACCATGTTTTACCTGGTCTCTTCCACAAGGAGAGAACAACCTGCAACCTCCTGGATTCTCTCTTTAGCTTTGTGCTCCTGAGGCAAAAAGTAGGTTTGCTTATTTTTGGGTTTTATAGAGGACTTCTGCTTCAATTAGCACATTTAACATAACAAGAATTTATATGGCCATAAGTTCTGCACTTCACTGCTAGGAATCACAGTTTTTAAATGACATTTATTTACCAAGAACTGTAATCAAGATGAAAATCTTTATCTTAAAAATTCACCTTGGAAACAGAGGCAAAAAAAAAAAAAAAAAAAAAGGCAAGCCTAACTAGAAACTATTTTCCAACTCTTTTTTTCCCCTTGCAGGTGACACTAGTTCCACTTTGATCTACAGACATGATATCATCTATGGGGTGCACCCAGCGCCAAGCTACTGCATTCTTTTGACCAAAACAGTGGTTTTGTGCAGCCCTTACAGATGCAGGCTGAATAGCTTCAGAGTTGGCCTGCGTCTTCACAAACAGGTCAGAGCAGATTTGAGTTACACAACCCCTGCAGACAGAGCTGCTTTCCCCATAGCCAGCTGGCGAGTTTACATTTGTCAATTACTTCCTTCAGGGCCTGGCTCAAGATTAATTTCCTCCAAGACTCCCTCTTTCATGAATTTACCTCACTCAGCCATTCCCTTCCACCGCATCTGCTGATTACTCATCTGACGCTCTTTGTTCTGCTCTGCCACGCACTGTTATGTTTTACCTCGTGATCATTGTCTAGATTTTTACTTTATCCTTCAGCTAAATTAAAACTGCCTTGAAAGTAGGGCCTGTCTGCTTCTTTTGTGTACTTCTATAGCACATAAGTATAGTGCGATAGGTACATAGTTTCTTCATAAAAGAGGAATGCTTTGTGGTTATTGTCTTGGGGCTGGGATCCTGCCTTTGCTTTCTGTGCCTGAAAACCAGACTTGGCGCTTCCATACCCTGGGATATCCCCAGTCTGCTCTGGTGATGGTAGGCTGCCCTGCTATATTCTTCTCTGCTCTGACCCCAGAAATCAGTCACAAGTTTCTCTCCTAACATCCCATGGATTTGATTTTCCCAAAGGTTAGATTTTCCATAGTCAAGATAGTAAGGGTAGGGAGGCACAGAAAAGAGATCTGCTAAGAATGATATTAAGTGGATAGAAGAGGATCCAAGAAGGAATAGAAGGGGACTTGCTTGGTGGCCCAGTGGCTAAGACTCCATCTTCCCAATGCAGGGAACTCAGGTTTGGTCAGGGAGCTGGATCCTGAAGGCTGAAACCAGGAGCCCACATGGCCACAACTGAAAAAGACCCCACATACCTCAATGAAGACCTTGCACTTGGCAATGAAGATTCCATGTGCCACAACTAAGATCCGGAGCAGCCAAATAATTTTTTTTTTTTTTTTTAACTTAGCCTTAAAAAGAAGGCAGCAGCATAGGAGGGGCTTCCCTGATGACTCAGTGGTAAAATATCCGCCTGCCAATGCAGGAGACACAGGTTGGATCCTGGGTCTGGGAAGATTCCATATGCCACGGAGCAACTAAGCCCATGCCCACAACTACTGAGCCTGAGCTCTGCAACAAGAGAAGACACTGCGTGAGAAGCTCTCGTATTGCAACTAGAGAAAAGCCCCAGCAGCAACAACCAAAAATAAATAAATAGCTATATATATACACACACATATATATATAAAGAAAGGCATGGGAGCAAACCTGTAAGTTTTGGAGAGAGTGGTGGGAAAAATAGGTAGCTGGGATAAGACACAGCAAAGAGCTTAAACTCTTCAAAGGGCAGCTCGGATTGGGGAGGGGCTGGGGAAATTTAAAGCAAAAGTGTTCTGAATCAATGCTGATTTGAAGACTAGTTGGAGTCGACTGAGCGACTGAACTGAACTGAGATAAAGATGATAAGGCCTCACTCATGCTTAGGGGATACATGACCATGTGCAGGGGTAAATATGAAGCCACAGGATAAGCAAGGCACTTTTTCTGGAATGTCTATTTTACTAAACAATTGTTGAAATTGTTCCATCTCAAATGAACTAGCTTAAGCAAACCTACTTTTTGGAAGTATTTAGAAAGCCCATGCAACTTCAGGTATGGCTGGATATACAGGTGCTCCAGTGATGTTGTCAGAACTCTCTCCATCTATCTGCTTTGCTTGCCCCCTTCTGTATGGAGGCTTTCTCCAACTTACACTTAAGCTGACTGTTGGCAACTTAGATCTTTATTTACCTTACTTAGCCAACCACAAGAAGGAAAAGAACTTCTTTTTCCTTATATCCATACACCTATGAAAAGACGGGGCTTCCTTGGTGGCTCAGACAGTAAAGAATCTGCCCGCAATGCGGGAGACCCCACTTTGATCCCTGAGTTGGGAAGATCCCCTGGAGAAGAGAATGTTACCCATTCCAGTATTCTTGCCTGGAGAATCCCATGGACAGAGGAGCCTAGCAGGTTACAGTCCATGGGGTCACAAACAATTGGACACTATTTGAACGAATAACACTTTCACTTGTGAAGACACTGCAATTGTTCCTTGCTTGAGATATGTGCTGTGCCAGTGGGGTGCCATGATTGGTGCAGAATTGGTACCCTTCCCTGGTCCATGCCAGCAGCTCAGCCCTGTGACTAGGGATCAAAGCCATTATGAACAATACACCCCCAGCAATGACGCAGTAGGTGGACAGTGATTTCCCTCAGGAAACGCTGCTGGCAGCAAAGCCATCGTGTCCACTACATGCAGTGTTACATAATTTAAAACATTTCATATTCAAATAAACCCACTTTGGGCTACCAGCAGGGTTGAGGGGACATGGTTTAACTTTTTCTGCTGGTATTGGAACGGATGAAAACATGAGGAGCACTGATCAATACACATGGCTTTTTAACGCCACAGCTACTGTGTTAGCTGTGACTGTCCTTATCACACTCGATGTTGTGCTTTTCAAATGGAAATCTGACACTGTCTGTAGGTGTTGTAAAATTGCAGGGCCTGCATTTCCAATTTCATAGCATCACTCTCCTTGCTCCAAAGACTAGACAGACCTGGGGCTGTCAAGACTTCTGGGCGGCTTACAAAAAAAGCCAGTCATGGGTATTGCCACCCGTCTTCACCCAAGAGGAATGGATACAATAGAAAGTGATAGGAGGGATTAAAAAAATGACTGGAAAAGTCACAGGAAAATGTGCATAAGTATATTTTTTTTTAAAAAAAAGACTAGCATGGGTAAGCACGCCGAGTCCTACGACTCCCGTCTGATCTGCACATTCTTGAGCCACCTAGCACTCAGCCTACCACAATTTCATGCTCCCCAAATTGAGGCAGACAATAGTAACAACAGTAGTAACAGACATATCAGTACCCCACCCCTATCCCCTTGCCTTAAAACTTGTGGTACAAGACGATGAGACTTCTGATCACCAGCTTTTGCATTTCCTTGTCTGAGAGTTTTTCTGGCCACTGCTAGTGTGGCTGGAAGTACCCAGATATTATACTCCTGTGGCAGCCTTCAGACAGAGTGACTGTCCAGAAATACCCCAGTTCCCTGTGCCTTGGATGGGATTCCTCTGAGGAATGTTCAACACCGGCTCTCAGCTCACCCAGTGTGACTGAGCTCCCATTGTTCATAGTAGCTGACATGCAAGTCTGCATGCATACTCAGTCATGTCCAATTCTTTGTGACCCCTTGGGTTGTAGCCCACCAGGCTCCTCTGTCCATGGGATTTTTCAGACAAGAATATTGTAGTTTGTTACCATCTCCTCCTCCAAGGGATCTTCCCGACCCAGGGATCGAACCCACGTCTCCTGTGTCTCCTGCACTGGCAGGCAGATTCTTTACCACTCGAGCCATGTGGGAAGGCCTAGCTGGTTTGGCAACACATCTTTTATTGTCTAATATCTGCTCCCTCCCTTATATCACCCACTCCCACACTTAACACCACTTAAACTACTTGCACTTGAGTCCTTATCTCAATGTCAACTTGTGGAGGAATCCAAGCCAAGATGGAAGTTTCCGGTAAAGTTTCAGGAATTTTCTTGAGGCTAAGGAAGGCTTTCTGTGGTTTTGGATAGGAACGGTGGACCCATTATGCAAATAGCCACTACTGTCTCTGTTGACTCATTTGGTTATTAACCCTTATGATATTAGGGCTATTCTGAGGTTGTAGAGCTACCTGAGTCAATATGACCCCTAACACCTCTATGGATTAGTTGCTATTGCATAACAATAGTAATCCACCATAATAATAACAATCCTTTATTATTACAGTTCATGCATCTAGAGATTGACTGGGGTTGGCTGATCTGGACTGAGCTTGCTCATTCATGGGCAGTCAGCTGAGGCTTTCTTGCAGACTCTGCCCATGTGTCTTTCCCTCTTCTCCGGGAACCAGCCAGTCAGCCTGGGCACATTCTTCTCTTGGCAGTGGCAGAGGTGGAAAAATAAGATGTTCAATGGAGCAAGTCCTTCTTTAAGCCTCCATTTATACCATCCATATGAATGTTCCTTTGGCCCAAGTAAATCAGATGGCCAAACTCAGAGTCAAAGGGTAGGAAAATCTATTCCTTCCCTCTTGGGGAGGATCTACAAAATGCCCTGGAAAGGGACATAAAGAGAGGAAGGGATTAGAAACTGAGGCCAAATCTACCCCACACCTATACATTTATCCTCATAAACCTTCACCTTTCTACTTGCCTATCTCCTGGGAGAGTCCCGCAGGAAACACTTGACTATCATCACTTTTTGTAACTTTTGTAAATTACATTCTGACTTGCTTAGGAAGGACGTTTATCTCTGTCTCTGACAGTCAACAACCTGTTTTTACAATTTAAAGCAGATTCAATAAAGGTGACCATCTGAACTTGCCTTAGTACTGAAGGAATGAATTTGAACTGAAATGTATATTTCAAAAGCTGAAGCATGACGGGAGAAACCAATTAGCAACCAGGCAGCACTGCTTCAAGACAACACACAGATTTCCAGAAGTGTTTAATTGGAGGGATTCCTTTTCATGATGATTCAGACAGTGTTATTTCTTAAACTTGACATAGACGATCCTCCCGCCTTCCCCAGACATGCTGAAATGGCAGTGAAATGGAAAACACCTATCATCAGTATTCGTTGCAGCCCCTTTTTATGTATTCTCTGTCCATCAGAGTTAAAAAAAAAAAAAAGATTTATGACTCATTGTTATTCAAGGATGCTGCTTCCTCTGCAGTTTTTCAAGTTGTTTTTAGATAAGGTTTTTCTCCTTGTTTATACACTGCCCACTGGCGTTCTTTTTATATCCCAGGTTTGTATGTTTACGGGCCCATTAGGCAAACTTCATAACACTGCTTTCTGCCCCTCAGTTGTCTCTGGTGCTTTGAAACAGATGGTACTCAAAAGAGAAAGAAAATGTGCCTAGATTTAGCCAGTGCCATGAAAAACAATCATATTGTTTGACCCTGTCCCTCTGATGATAACCTTTTATGAGAGCTCTGTTTCCTTAGATCTGCCTTTTGGGATTGCCTTTGTGCCATTTCTGAAGTGGTAGGTTTCTGAGGTCCTCCAGGGAATTGTCCCATTATCTGTGGGAGCACGGGAAGGAATTTTACAGTAACTCTGCTACAGTGAAACATTTGCCTTGAGGCCGGAATTGAAAATAGCAGCTGGAAGGACATTTGGAAAAGAGGGGAAGGAGGAGGTGTGGGAGTGCGAGAGAGGTGGAGGGACAGAGTTTTTCACATTTGGATTAAAAACACTAGCTCCAAGGCAGAACTGAGACAGGCCTGGCATCTCCCACCCTTGAAACTATCCCAAACTCAATTCTCTGAGGGCTTGGCTCTCAAAGCCGGTGATTTCAGTGCTGAGCGTGCTGGCCAGGGTCAGCGCACTGCTCTTGGCGATGAACAGTGAGCACCAAGATTCCTGGATGTCGACCAGCGTCCCTGGCCTCTATTCCATCACACCAAGAGGCGCGGAAAGACTGCTGCTCCTCCCACAGCAAGTTAGCATCCAAATCAGAGAGCAGTTTCCTGGAGTAACTAGGAACTGAATGGCTAGTGTCAGCCCTCTGAACACTTGAGGGAGAGATGCTCAACTCTTACCCATAACTGTCCTTGCAGTAACGGACACAAGTTATAGAAGGTGAGGGGAAGAGTCTAAGACAAATAAACAAAGGGATATGAACTAGGAATGAAAGTGAAAGTGAAGTCACTCAGTCACGCCCAGCTCTTTGCGACCCCGTGGACTATAGCCCACCAGGCTCCTCCGTCCATGGGATTCTCCGGGCAGGAATACTGGAGTGGGTTGCCATTTCCTTCTCCAAAACTAGGAATAGAGGCACCTATATTATCATGATGTAAGAGGCCGTGGCAACTAGCCTGCAAATATGGCCCCCAGGGAACCATGCTTCTCAGTACTAGCCCTTTATGCCCTTATAAAATTTCCTCCCTTGAATGTGGGTTTCCTGTGACTTACTGATCACTAGTAGAATATGGCTTAAATGACAATGTGGGACTTCTGAGACTAGGTCATAAGAAGCCATGCAGCTTCTGCCTTGGTTTCCTGGGCCAGTGGTCCACAAACTTTTTGGCATGAGGGACCAGTTTCATGGAAGACAATTTTTCCATTTACGGGGATTCAGGGGGTGTTGGTTTTAGGATGATTCAAGCGCATTCTATTTATTGTGCACTTTATTTCTATTATTATTACATTAGCTTCAGATCATCAGGCATTAGATCCCAGAGGTTGGGGACCCCCTGTCCTAGATAAAAGGAGATACTTCTTTGGGACACTCCTTCTTGAACCTGGCCACCAAGCCCAAGCCACACGGAGAATCCAGGGGTAGACATTCTAGTTGACAGCCCAGCTCTGTTCCCTGCTGACAGCCTGCATTAACTGTCACTTCAGATGACTCTAGCCCCAGCTGCCACCTGACGGCAACCACATGAGAGACCTCAAGAGAAACTGCCCAGTTGAGAACACTGGATACATAGAACATGAGATAATAAATTCATGTTAAGCCCTTAAATTCAGTGGTTTGTAATCCAGAAGAGGTAACCAGAAGTTACATATTCACACACATGGACAGATACACTTATGGATGGATCCATCCATGGATAGGTCAATTGAATAGTTTTTTATTTACTCATTTATTAATTTCTCCACAAATATCTATGGAGCATACATGTTCCAGGCACTGTGCTAGTCTCTGGGAAAACAGTGTGAACAAATTAATTATAGTGCCTGCCTCCAAGGAGCTTACAATTTAGTGGGTGGCAGTGCGTGGGAGCTTGTGTGGTCAAGAAAACTTTCTCTGAGGGGTGATTTTTATCATTATTTTTTGCCTTCCCTAGTGGCATGTGGTATCTTAGTTCCCTGACCAAGGATTAAACCAGCGCCCCCTTCAGTAGAAGTACAGTCTTAACCACTGGACCATCAGGGAAGCCCCGAGGTGTGATTTTTTTATGAATAAATTTATTTTTTTAATTGAAGTATAATTGTTCTACAATATTGTGTTGATTTTTGCCAAACATCAACATGAATCAGCCACAGGTATCCCTATGTCCCCTCCCTTTTAAACTTCCCTCCCACCTCCCTCCCCATCCCACCCCTGTAGGTTGTTGCAGAGCCCTGGTTTGAGTTCCCTGAGTCACACAGCATATTCCCACTGGCTACCTGTTTCACATACGGTAATGTATATGTTTCCATGTTACTCTCTCCATACATCCCACCCTCTCCTCCCCTTCCCTGCGCCCCCACCTCCTTGCCATGTCCATAAGTTCGTTCTCTACTGTCTGTGTCCTGAGGTGTGATTTTAAAGTGGATATCTGAAATACGAGGAGTCAACCACATTAGGGATTGGGGTAGGCACAAAGAACTTTCTAGAATAAGGGAGTAAAGGGAATAGTTAGGACATAGCTGGATGGCATCATCAACACAATGGACAGGAGTCTGAGCAAACTCCGGGAGATGGAGAAGGACAGGGAAGCCTGGCGTGCTGTAGTCCATGAGGTTGCAAAGAGTAAGACATGACTTAGCAACTGAACAACAAGAACCCTAAAGTAGTGAGCATGGAGTACTGGAAGAACTGAGAGAAAGCCAGTGTACTTGAGCTGAAGGGATTCTAGGGGAGAAATACTGGAGAGGGAGACCTGGGCCACAGTGGGCAGTCTTGCAGGCCATGATAGAGAGTCTGGATTTTCTCCTAAATGCAATGGAAAAGCGTGAAGGGCTTTTAAACAGAGAAGTGACAAAATCCAATTTACATTTTAAAAAGGTCACTCAGGCAGCCAGATTGGAAGAGGGCAAGAGGGGAACCAGTGAGGGAGTCATCCAGGTGAGATGACGGAGGCCTACAAAACGCCAGTCTAAGGGCTAAGAGGCACCAAAAGGCACCTGCTTCCCACTGTGTCTGTCACTGGGGCCACCGCTCTTCAAAGTGCCCCAGCAGCTTCTGTTCTAAGGTAGCTGGTCTATGGCCTGTGTTTCTGACTGATGACAAATGCCACAAGTCCATCAGTTCACATCCGGAAAATCTCTAATTGTTTCAGCCATGCAAACGCTCCCCCTTGTTCTGTCCTGATAAGCAAGGTTTACAGCTAACCCACCCTGGTGAGGGTATGCGTCAGGTGTATTCAACAAGCCTATTCCTCTCACCCCCCCCTCTCCCCATGCACCCTCATTTCACACAGTACACCCACCACCCCAGGGTGCCTATTGGTGAGGAGCTACAGCAATATCACCATCCCCCATGCCCCCATCCCCACCCCGGAGTCAGCATCTTGGGACACTTTACATTCCAAGTGCCAGCCCATCTGGTTGACTAGATTTACTGCCTGGGTGAAGCTATCTTTCCTGACCAAGTTGGCTGTTGTTACTAGCAGATACCAGGTCCTTGTGCTGTCATTAAATTAGTTGTGAATAAAAGGGAACCAGAATAACTAAAGCCTACAGTCCTCAGAGGCTAGAGAAAACCTGTCAATAGTAATTATTCCCCAGGATTGTCATTACAAAGGTATTTAGCTCTGTAGGCTCAGCTTCCCTCCAACTTTCTCAGGGTTCAAAGGCTGTATTTTCATAGTAACTGCCAGCCACATTTTTGACCAAAAAAGCCAGTCTGCATATAAATATGTGTGTGTGTGTCAGGGGGCAAGCACTGAATGAACCCTGGGGGAAAAGATCTCATCACGGACCCCCTGCCTTCCCATCAAATCTGCTTCCCCCAGGTCTCCTGCCCCCCCCCCACCCCCCAGCACCATCTACCCACTGCCTGTCTGGTAGTCGGCCTTGACCCTCTCCCTCCCTCTCTCTACCTATTACCACTCACTGACTCTCTCCCCAAATCATTCACTCCCTCTGCCCACTACTACCTTAGCCCAGGACATGTACAGCAGCAACCTCTCCGATCTCCACATCCAGACTCCTCCCATCCACTTTCTGCAGCTTTGTTCTTTTTTAAAAAAAATTTATTTTATTTGGACTTCCCTGTGAGTCAGTGGCAAAGAATCCACCTGCCAGTGCAGATGTGTGTTCGATCCCTGGTCCAGGAAGATCCCACATGCTTCAGGACAAATAAGCCCCTGGACCAGAACTACTGAAGCCTGAACACTCTAGAGCCTGGGTTCCGCAAGAAGAGAAGCCACCACAATGAGAAGCCCTTGCGCCTCAACTAGAGAGTGGCCCCCGCTCGCCACAACTAGAGAAAAGCCCATGCTGCACGGAAGACCCAGCACAGCCAAGTAAATAAATAAAATTCGAAAAAATACTCTGTTTTGTTTATTTGGCTGGATGGGTCTCAGTTGCGGCATGCAGGATTTTTAGCTGCAGCTCACAAACTTAGGTGCAGGATGTGGGACCTAGTTCCCAAACCAGGAATTGAACCCCGGCCCCCTGCATTGGAGGCATAAAGTCTTAGCCACTGGACCACCAGGGAAGTCCCTGCAGCCTTGTTCTTAGCTCCTCAGACTCCTCCCTCCCTGCTCCTAGCCCATCCTCTCTGCACCAGCCATCTTAATGGACTCTCACCACCTCAGATAAGCTTTCTCTGAACTCTGGGCCTTCCCATTTACTAAGGAGATGGCAAACTAGGATCTTCAAGCCTGCTACCTGTTTTGTAAATAAAGTCTTGTTGGAACACATCCACACCCATACCCTTATGTTTTGTCTACAATACACATAACAACATATTTTTACATACGACAGCAGAGTTGAGTAGTTGCAACAGAGACTGCATGACTTGCAAAGGCTTAAATATTTACTATCTGATCCTTTATAGAAAAACTCTGCTACTGAGGGGAGTACGAGGGGGAACGGATACAGGTATATGTATGGCTGAGTCCCTTCCCTGTTTACTTGAGACTATCACAATGCTGTTGATCAGCTTTCCCCCAATACAAAATAAAAAGTTTGAAAAAAGAAAAGGACAGTTTTACTACCCTTGCCATACACTGTTCCTTCTGGCTGGAACTCTCATCCCATGTCCTTTGCCCATTTCTGTTCCTTCCTGCTCTTGACCTAGTTAACAGCTAATTTATCCTTTAGCTCTAAGCCTAGAAATAGCTTCCTCCAGAGAGTCCTCCACGACCACATCCCATCCCCTGGAAACATTTCCCTAGCACTCTATTATTTTACAACAACAATTACAATGGCCTACTAGTCTCTCCCTTTAGACTATGAGCTCCTTAAGTACAAAGATTGGGTCTTACAGACCAGCTTCTCCATTTGAGGGCCCTGGGGCAAGAGTATAAATTCCCATGTATCATTGTCTAAATATTAAGCATTATAAACTACAAGCTAGCAAACAGTTAAATAAAAAACCTTTAAACTCTTATTACCCTGACAAGTATTCCTTCATATGTGGTGAAAAGTACACATCAAGGTATTGTTTTGATATGATTAAAAGCTGGCAAAATTTTAAAGACAATTATGAGTGAATGAGTATTCCACTGATGGACCAACGTTTATCTGAGTAAAGAAAATGACACACAATTTAGGAACTACTGTATTATTTGATAAATTTATTTTTGTCTTCATTTTGGCCAAACCACATTATATTATTATAATCTAGGTTTTCACATAATGTGTATTCAATTGCTTGTAATAAAGGATTAAAAGTAAAATTGTATTAAAAGTACAAAAAGTTTGGATTACTTACACCCAAAATGTAAAGTAAAAATAAGGAAAACATGATTTTATATATGCTATTTTTCTTCTAAGTTATTCAAAACCATGCATTAAAAAGGCAAAATAAGGGAATTCGCTGGCAGTCCAGTGTAGGACATTGTACTTTCACTGATGAGGGCCCAGGTTTGATCTCTGGTAGGGGAACTAAGATCCCATACCATGCACAGCACAGACCAGCAAAAAAAATAAAAGGCAAAATAAAACATATAACGAATGGCAAATTTTTACATTGAAATTGTTTAAAGGTACACGTTAAATTTAATTTTGTAAAGATTTAATGAAATCTTATTAAATAGATACATAAATAAAAGGATTTCAATTCTAGTGTGCAAAGCCTATTAATTGACAATGTAAAGAATTGGCATCACTCTTCGTATATCTAGACCTACATATGCACAAATATAATACAAATAGTTGAATACAGTTAATATCATATGATTTCATAAGTACTCTGAGAGCCATAAATTGGAAGGGTGCTAAGAGAAGAAATTGGACTCTCAGCCCCACTGCAAAATCATATGTTGTTTTGCAACAATCTATTGCTGAAAGGAAGGTTTGACCACATATTTAATTTGCCTTGATCTTACCTGGGACTTCCCTGGTGGCTCAGACAGTAAAGTGTCTGCCTGCAATGCAGGAGACCCAGGTTCAATCCCTGGGTTGGGAAGATCCCCTGGAGAAGGAAATGGCAACCCACTCCAGTACTCTTGCCTGGAAAATTCCATGGATGGAGGAGCCTGGTGGGCTATAGTCCATGAGGTAACAAAGAGTCGGACACAACTGAGCAACTTCACTGAGACCTCCCACTGCTCAAATTCTCCCTGTGTGCCAAAGAAGTGTTTTTCTCCAACATCAGCAGTGGCGCAATCCACAAACCTCTGTGGTATTGACAAAGTCATCTAGAATTTTGAGGACATACTGTCAGGGATGTAGGGAATCATCTCCCTGGGATCTGAATAAGCTGCAAAGAATCGTTGCTTAGAGTTATAGGTCATGCTCTGCCAACGCTCAGCATGACAGTGCAAGTGACAGAAGCACCACGTATTCCTCCATAACTTTGTGTCTGTGTATATTGGTGACATGCGTGGCTTTCTAAGGTGAGGAACCTTGCTGGAGTATAAGGGCGATATGGTTCTCTTATCTATGATTGTGTTCCTACTGTTTACTAGAGAGTCTGGCACATAGTAGCTGCTCAGTAAATGCCAACTTGGTTACACTGTGAAGGACTTCTATTATTTTGGACCAGTGAGACACTAATATATAAATGACTGGTCTCTGGCCTCTACACCACCATTAGGGTATATCATCGACTACAGGGGTCAGCAAAGCTTTTCTGTAATGGGTCAAATAGTAAATAGTTTAGGCTTTGTAGGCTACTATTGTCGTTGTTGTAAATACTCATAGTGCAAAAACAGCCATCAGTTTAGTTCAGTTCAGTCACTCAGTCGTGTCCGACTCTTTGCAATCCCATGAAACACAGCACGCCAGGCCTCCCTGTCCATCACCAACTCCCAGAGTTCACTCAAACTCATGTCCATCGAGTTGGGGATGCCATCCAGCCATCTCATTCTCTGTCGTCCCCTTTTCCTCCTGCTCCCAATCCCTCCCAGCATCAGGGTCTTTTCCAATAAGTCAGCTCTTTGCATCAGGGGGCCAAAGTATTGGAGTTTCAGCTTTAGCATCAGTCCTTCCAATGAACACCCAGGACTGATCTCCTTTAGGATAGACTGGTTGGATCTCCTTGCAGTCCAAGGGACTCTCAAGAGTCTTCTCCAACACCAAAGTTCAAAAGCATCAATTCTTTGGTGCTCAGCTTTATTCACAGTCCAACTCTCACATCCATACATGACCACTGGGAAAACCATAGCCTTGACTAGATGGACCTTTGTTGGCAAAGTAATGTCTCTGCTTTTGAATATGCTATCTAGGTTGGTCATAACCTTCCTTCCAAGGAGTAAGCGTCTTTTAATTTCATGGCTGCAAACACCATCTGCAGTGATTTTGGAGTCCCAAAAAAGTAAAGTCTGACACCGTTTCCACTGTTTCCCCATCTATTTCCCATGAAGTGATGGGACCAGATGCCATGATCTTCGTTTTCTGAATGTTGAGCTTTAAGCCAACTTTTTCACTCTCCTCTTTCACTTTCATCAAGAGGCTTTTTAGTTCCTCTTCACTTTCTGCCATAAGGGTGGTGTCATCTGCATATCTGCGGTTATTGATATTTCTCCCGGCAATCTTGATTCCAGCTTGTGCTTCTTACAGCACAGCATTTCTCATGATGTACTCTGCATAGAAGTTAAATAAGCAGGGTGACAATATGCAGCCTTACCGTACTCCTTTTCCTATTTGGAACCAGTCTGTTGTTCCATGTCCAGTTCTAACTGTTGCTTCCTGACCTTCATATAGGTTTTGACCATACAAAAACAAGTCTGACTGTTCTCCAATAAAACTTTATAAAAACAGGTGGCTGACCATCACCTTGATATCAAAACCAAAGATACCACTAAAAGAAGAAAACTATAGGCCAATGTCTTTGATGAATATAGAGGCAAAAATTCAAAAAAATATTATCAAATCTAATGATACATAAGAAAGATCATACACCACAACCAAGTTGGACCACCCCAGGGTCACAAGAATGGTTCAGGATATGAAAAATCAATATGATATACCACATCCACAAAAGAAAAGGCAAAGACCACCTGGTCATCTCAATAGATGCAGAAAAAGCACTGGATAAAAATTCAACAGCCATTCATGCTAAAAACTCTTATGGAAGTGGGTATAGAGGGAACATATCTCAACATAATAAAAACTATGACAGACACACAGCCAATATACTATTCAACAGTGAAAAACTGAAAGCCTTCTCACTAAAATCCAGAGAAAGACAAGGAGGCCCACTCTTATCACTTCTCTTCAACATAGTACTGGAAGTCCTAGCCACAGCAATCAGACAAGAAATAAAAGGTATTCAGATTGGTAGGGATGACAAGATACTATACATAGAAAACCCTAAAGACTCCAGACAAAAACTGCTAGAACTAATAAGTGAATTCAGCAAGGTAGCAGGATCCAAGATTAACATATAGAAATGGGTTTCATTTCTTTACACTAACAATGAAATATCAGAAAAGGAATATAAAAATCTTTTTTAAAATCCCATCAAGAAAAATAAAATACTTAAGAATGTAAACCTCAAGGAGGTAAAAACTTATATGCTAAGAACTACAAAACATTAATAAAGGAAATTGAAGATTATTCAAAGAAATGGAAAGCTAGCCCATGTTCTTGGATTGGAAGAAATAATACTGTTAAAATAGACATACTACCCAAAGCAATCTACAGATTTAATGCAATTCCTATCAAAATACCCATGACTTTTTTATTTTACAGAACTAGAGCAAATAATCCTCAACTTTATATGAAACCAGAAAAGACCCAGGATTGCCAAAGAAATCCTGATGAAAAAGTACAAAACAGGAGGCCTAACCCTCCTAGACTTCAGACAATACCACAATGCTACAGTAATCAAAATAGCATAATATTGGCATACAACTGACATACGGATCAGTGAAATAGAATAGAGAGCCCAGAAATAAACTTACACACCTATGGACAATTAATCCTTGACAAAGGAGGCAAGAATATACAATGGAGAAAAGACAGTCTCTTCAAGCAATGCTGGGAAACTTAGACAGCTGCATGTAAATCAATGAAGTAAGAACACACCCTCACATCATACAAAAATAAACTCAAAACATCTTAAAGACTTAAATATAAGACACCATAAAGCTCCTAGAAGAGAACATAGGCAAAACATTCTCTGACATAAATAGAAATAAAAGCAAAAACAAACAAATGGGACTTAAGCTCATAAGCTTTTGCACAAAAAGGAAACCATAAACAAAATGAGAAGACAACCTGTAAACTTGGAAGAAAATTTGCAATTGATGTGACTTAATTTCCAAAATATACAAATAGCTCATACAGTTCAAAAGCAAAAAAACAAACAACCCAATCAAAAACTGGGCAGAAGACCTAGTTTCTCCAAAAAAAGACATAAGGGGCAATAGGCATATGAAAAGATGTTCATCATTGCTAATATTAGAGAAATACAAATCAAAACTACAATGGGGTATCACCTCACACCAGTCAGAATGGCCATCATCAAAAAGTCTACAAATAATAAATGCTGGAACAGGTATGAGGAGAAAGGAACTCTCTTACACTGTTTGTGGGAAGGTAAGTTGGTGCATCCACTATGGAAAACAGTGTTAAGGCTCCTCATAAAACTAAAAATAGATTTGCCATTGATCCAGCATTTCCACTGCTGGGCATATACCCAGACAAAACTATAATTTGAAAAGATACACGCACCCCTATGTTCATAGCAGCACCATTTATAATAGCCAAGACACTATTTATAATAGCCAACCCAAATACCCATCAACAGATGAATGGATAATGAAGATGTGATATATACAATAGAATATTACTAAGCCATTAAAAAGAATGAAATAATGCCATTTGCAGCAACATGGATGGACCTAGAGATTATCATACTACGCCAAGAAAGTGAGAAAGAGAAAGACAAATACCATATGCTATCACTTATATGTGGAATCTAAAACAGGACAAAAATGAACCTATCAGCAAAATAGACTCACAGATATAGAGAGCAGATTTGTGGTTGCAGAGGGGGAGAGAAGTATCGGGAGTTTGGGATCAGCAGATACAAATTATTATATATAGAATGGGTAAACAACAAGGTCCTACTGTATAGTACAGAGAACTAATATATATGGATAAATCAATCACTTTGCTGTATAGCAGAAATTAACAGAACATTGTAAATCAACTATATTTCAATAAAATTTAAAAAGAAACAACCACCGAAAAATCAGATGGCTGGCCAGATTTGGCCCACGGGTCATGGTTTGCCAACCCCCATACTGGAGCAGAGGAAAGGGACAGCGCTGATGGAGATGAGGAGGCAGGACTGGAAAATAGGAGGTGGAATTATCAGGAGCTGACGACTGCCAAGGGCTTGGCCACTCTACCCTGATCCCCTTAATTACTGTGCTGTGCCCGTGGAAGCCCAAGCTGAAACTGTGTCGGGATGTTAAAGGCCTCCCAGAGGCTGGCTTTCCTTTATCTGGGCTGCTCCTCCTCCTCGGCTTCCCTGGTTAGTCACCGCATTTGTCTTTTTATAGGTATCTCCCGTTTTCTGTCTGGCTCAGTGTTTCTCCAACCTGGCTTGTGCATTAGAATCACTCAGGGAGTTTATGAGAAAGATCCCTGTCTAGACTCTCTACCAGGTGTTTTAGTTTGCTTGGGATGCCATAACAAAATACCACAGGTGGGGTGGCGTAAGCAAAAATTCAATTTACTCAGTTCTGGAGGCCGAAAGTCCAAAATTAAGGTGCTGTCAGGGTTGGTTTCTGGTGCAGCTTCTCCTAGGTTTGCAAAGGACCCCATTCGTGAGTTCTCACGTGGCCTCTCCTCTGTGCACACGCTGGGAGGGAGGGCGTGGGAACTCTGGTATCCTTTTTTCATTAGGGTATAGTTGCCTTACAACATTGTGTTAGTTTCTGCTGTACAACTAAGTGAATCAGTCACATGTATACATACACTCCTTCCCTCTTGAGCCTCTCCCCCAACCCATCCCACCCACCCAGGTCATCACAGAACACGGAGCTAAGCTCCCTATGTTATACAGCAGGGGTTTTTTTTCTTATAAGCACACCAGTCCTAGGGCTCTAGTCTTATGACCTCATTTAACCTTAATACCTCCTGAAAGGTTTTCTCTCCAAACACAGTCACATTGCAGGTTAGCGCTTCAATATATGAATTTGTTGAGTGGGGGCGGGGGGTTAATGTGGGAGAGACAGAGTTCAGTCCTGTGATATCTTGATTTACAATAAGAAATATATATTTGGTCTTTGTCCACTGTTTCCAGCACGCAGTTCCTAAAACCCTTGTGAAGAAACATAGGGGCATCTTTTGTTACACTATCTAGCTTTGTGCTCCGTTCTGGAAATAGCTTTAGGCTAAAGCAGAGAGGTGAAATGGGTGTCTTTTGTTATTCATAACAAGCCCCTATCAACCTCACTAGGTTTATGCTAATGAGGTAATTTTTGGAATGCTCCAGAGGATGGCGGCTGGCTGCCAGGGGAACCAACCACTTTTAGAGGTGTGGAGCCACGGACTGAAACCACTTGCCCTGGCCAGCTAGTAGCCACTTGCATGAGTTGTCTTACAACAGGAGGTCTTGGAAAGGAATGTGAAAGAAAGAAGCGACCACCTATGGAAAGAATTCGGGAAAGGTCAAAAGGAGAGAGGAGATTGATGTCAGTCCGTATGTCCTACCAACCTCCCAGAATCCTCGCTGGAATCCGTCTTGTCTGAGTGATGCATGCATCACCAGGAAGGACCTTGGGTCAGAACGATTGGCCAGAGACAACCTGGAAACTAACCCCATCACCATAAAACCTGAGACTGCAAGCCACATGGCAGAGCAGTTCTCCTGGGTTCCCTTACCCTGCTGCTCTCCTCCCAGGTGCCTCTTCCCAACAAAGTCTCTTGCTTTGTCAGCACTTGTGTCTCCTTGGACATTTCATTTCTGAGTGTTAGACAAGAGCCCACTTTTGGGCCCTGGAAGGGGTCCCCCTTCCTGCAACACACTCACCGATGACCTATAATCAAATCGTAGCTATGTAATGAGCCTCTTATAAAACCCCAAAAGAAAAGGATTTGGAGAGCTTCCAGGCTGATGAACAAGTAGGCATCCACGTGCTGGGAAATTGGCGCATCCGAAACACAACTGGGACAGAAGCTCCTGTACTCAGGACCCTCCCAGACCCTTCCCTATGTGTGTCTTCATCTGGTTATTCATATCCTTTAATGTCCTTTGTAATAAACTGGTCATCTAGTAAGTAAATTTGTTTCCTGACTTCTGTGAGGCAAGCTAGTAAAGTAATCAAATGGAAGGAGGGGAGCCTGGGAAGCTCAGATTTATAGCCGGTCTGATAGAAGCACAGGTGACAACCTGAGCTTGCACTTGGTGTCTGACATAGGGGAGGCTGGCTTGTAGGACTAAACCTGCACCCCTCGGTGTCTGCCACTGTCTCCAGTGTCAGAGCTAAGTTAAACTCTGTAGAGTAGAACACTCAGCTGGTATCATAGAATTGTTTGCAGTATGGAAAATCTACACATTTGGTTTCAGAAGTGATGTAGTAGAGAATCAGAATTAGAGGAGACACATGGGAGGTGTGTCTTAACACCAGATTCTTGGATTAATTGGTTTTAGGTGAGGCCCAGGTACCCAGAAAAATCTGATGCTCAACATAGTTGAGAAGCTGCTTAGATTGGATATCCTGGTTTGGGTCTTATTCTCCCAGCTCTGTTATTCCTCCAGGACAAATCCAATTAAAAGCTCATCATTTCTGCACTTGAGCTCTTCTTTGACCCAGTCTCCACTTCAAGGTAAAGAGAAGTGGACAGTATGTGGAAGGTAAGGAATTAGAGGAAGGAGATTTCAGGGTTTCCGCTTGGACCGACAGGGCCATTCACTTGGTGGGAACCATAAGGGGCAGGTCTATAGGAGAAGCTGATGTGTTTGGCTTTCCCATGCTGACTTTGAGAAGCCAATGAGACAGTCCCATGTTGCTGTCAATAAATAAGTCTGGAATTGAGATGAAAGGTCTTGGCTAGAGACAAAAGATTCAGTCTTGAATCAGCCAAGAGTCGCGAATTACACGCGTGGAGTGATTGAATGAGGGCAGAGCATCAGAAAAGGAAACATGGAGAATTCTAACACCTGAGAGAGCTAATCTCATTTCCGATGAACAAGACTAGCAAGGACCCATTTGAGTTAGTTGGGAAACAAAGTATAAAGGTCAGAATAAAAAGGAAGAGAACAAGTCAACTGTAAGTTACAACCAAGAAGCTAAGCTTAACAACATCTGAAGCATCTCCTAGATCTGACAACTTGGTGAGATACGGTGGGGCCTGTGGATACCCTCGGTTTGTCCCTGCTCTGAGCCCTGGGGGGTTGGCCTGTATGGGCAGCGTCAGTGGATTTCCTGGCCCCACGGTTTCAGGCTGGGCTTGGCCAAAGGAAAGTATTGACAGGAAATCAGAGGGAGAGAGGAGAGGAAGGTGGAGGTCCATAATCTTTCCAGTTCCAGTTTGAGGAGGGTCACCAGAGACTGGCCACACTCTTTGATAAAGATCACCACTCCTATTGGGTGGTCCTCTCCAGACAGTACTCTCTCAAGCTCTGCTCCTATAAGGGCTCCTTTGCCTTCTCCTTCAGGACAGTGACAGCTTCCTGCTGTTACCAGCCCCTGGGGCGCCATACTTGGCTTCCCTGTATCCTGTCAGCATCTTTGTAAATAATCCTTATATAACCCCTCTAATGTTAACCAATTTGAGCGTGCCCTTTGTTTCCTGCTGGGATCCTGATGGATGCAAGACACAATCCAGACTGTAGCTGGTTGGGGAATGAGTGGGAGATTAGGAATAAGAGATTATTATTTTGAGAAGGATCATAGAAAAGTACAGATAAAATAAAACTACATCTACTACCAGAAAGAAAAAAAAGAGGATACTGGATCATTTTGATTCATACTTTTAGAAAAGAAAAAGTAAAAATGAAGTTTATTGTTTTACATATCTCTTAACAGAGACCACTGCGCTCATGAATTAGGTATGAACTCTTATAGCTCCCCCCTTTTAAGAAATACTTTTAGTATGTGTTTTAGAATTTACCTAAATGCTGCCACATTTTATGTGTGGCTCAGCAGCGCCTTTATTTTTTCAAGAATACATTTTTGAGAACTATCCATGTTGACACTTATAGAGTTGGGCCATTTAAATTATTATTATTTTTTTAATTTGAGTATAGTTGATGTACAATGTTGTGTTAGTCTGGGGTGTACAGCAAAGTGAATCTGTTATACATATATGTCTATTTCATAAATAAGCTCATTTGTGTCACATTTTAGATTCCACTCCATAGTATTTTATCTTTTATCAATTCACTTCCTAATAATGGACTTCTGTGATTCTAGTTCTTCTATTATAAACAATACTGTAATGAACATCTTTGTACCTTTCTCCTGATGTATGAGTTTTTCTCTGGAGGAATTGATGATGATCGAGTTTGTGCATTTCTAACTTTACTAAACATTACCAAATTGACACCCTTTCTAATTCCCTGAAAGTAGTTCTACAAAGTTCCATAAGCAGTGGATACAGATTGTTGTCTTTTCATGGCCAACATTTTATGTTGTTAGAGTTTACGATTTTTTAAAACTCTGATGACTGTAAAATCACTACACGAAGTCCAGTATACAACTGTTGCTGTTAAACATAAGTATGCTTTTGGAGTAGAAAATGCATGTACACAACATAAACTTCTGAAAGGACAAGAGCATATATAGTAGAAAATAAATCTTCCCCCAAACCCTATCCCTCAGCCATCTAACTCTCTGGCCTGTATTCTGTTTCTTGTGTGTTCTTCAGATATGTAACTGCATAGAATGTATGAACTGGCCAAAAGGTTCATTCAGGTTTTCCCACAACATTGTGGAAAAACTCAAATGAACTTTTTGGCCAACCCAATATGTAATAAAACATTAAGACAATTCATTCCATTGCACTTCTTCTGTCTCAGTAGGTTCTACACATTTTACAGACTCAGTGTTAATTATTTCATTTTTACCATAAGCCCTGTTTCTGTAGATCCCACAAGCATAGGTTTGGGTGACAACTTGAAGAGCTTCCATTCCCAACGTCGAGGGCCCATCAACTGCAACAGTCCCATCACAACTGCTCTAAGGGGCTTGGGGAACATCTATTACTGTATTCAAGTGCTATTCTTCTAGAGTTTCCTAGAAGCTTGTGGACTAGGTCCTATTATTATTTGTCATGGTACCATCAGGAAAACAGTCAGCACTCCAGGTATTTCAAATAGGAAGGGGTTTAATGCAGGGAATTAGAGGCTTTCATGACTCTGGGAAAGCTGCAGGAAAGATGGTGGTTAGAATCTCTTTCAGGAAGTCTAGAAGTACAGGGATCATAAGGAAACTACTTCCATTATGACATGTACTGCCATCTCAGCTGCCTGTAAAGCAATGGGAGGATTTTCAGACCACCCACTCCAAAGCTGTAGGCAAAATCCCAAGTCAGCCATTCCATCTGCTGCTGCCCATACTTTTGCCCATAACTGCCTCTAGAAGGGGCTTCCTGGTGGCTCAGATGGTAAAGAATCTGCCTGCAATGCAGGAGACCTGGGCTCAACCCCTGGGTTGGGAAGATTCCTTGGACGAGGGCATGGCAACCCCCTCCCCTGTTCTTGCCTGAAGAATCCCTATGGACAGAGGAACCTGGCAAGCTACAGTCCATGGGGTCACAAAGAGTCAGGCATGAATGACTGAGTAACTAAGCACACAGCCTCTAGAAGACAATGGCTTCTTCTCTTCCCTACCAGGTCTCATGCAAGTGCCTCTAATTAGGGGAGTCTAAGACAACATGTTCTCCTGTGGGAAAAGACAGATACCGCAGAGCCACAAACAGCAACTAAAAGGATTTTCAACATGCCCGAAACTCAACTGGATAATTTGTGGTGGGCTTCCCAGGTGGCACTAGTGGTAAAGAATCCACGTGCCAATTCAGGAGATGCAAGAGACAAGGGTTCGATCCTGGGTTGGGAAGGTCCCCTGGAGTAGGAAATAGCACCCTACTTCTGTATTCTTGACTGGAAAATTCCATGGACAGAGGAGCCTGGCTAGCTACAGTCCATGGGGCCCCAAAGAGTCAGAATCGACTGAGCACTCTCCCTTTTATACATAGGTGATTTTATTACTTTATAGTATTACATCCTGCCTCTATTAGAGGCAGACCCCATGAGAATTAGTTGGATAGCTATGATGTACTTCATAAATTTTATATAGGGTAACAGTAATTAAAACACATTATTGATTGGGGGATTTTTGCAGAAACTAAGGCCTGTGGCCAGCTCTTTGTTATGAAAGTGAACATTGAAACATCTCTGGTCAATAATGCTGGGTAACAAAAGATGGATTCATACATCTCTGGTCATTAAGTTGTTAAGCATCTATTTTACCACCCAAGATCACCAAGTATGTGAGACAAACTTTGGGAAGAGTAACAGAAAAGGAAGGAAAAGACCGATTTCCTATTCTCAAGCAAGCAAGCTTTATTCTTTTCAACAAACTTTGAGATCCTACTATATGTCCACATCAGAAACCCGAGGAAAGCAGAACTTGATATGGACTCATACATATGAAACCAAGGGATAAAAATCTGAATATGAAACAAATTTATGGTTACCAAAGGGGAAAAGTGAGGGAGACAGACAAACTGGGAGTTTGAGATTGACATGTACACACGACTATATTTAAAATAGATAACCAACAAGCATCTACTGTATAGCACAGGAAACTCTGCTCAATATTCTATAATAATCTAAATGGGAAAAAAATTTGAAAAAGAATAGATATATGTACATGTAATAACTGAACTGCTTCGCTGTTCACCTGAAACAAAACATTGTAAATCAACTATAGTCCAATAAAAAAAATAAAAATTAAGAAAAACATACTATTTCATAAAAGGTTAAGTGCAAATTTCAAAATAGAGATTACTTATGGGGAGAGTGGGGATATAGGCAGTTTAAACTGGATGAAATGTCTGTGTTTGTATATTTTACTTTTATTGTTCCCTCTGACTGAAATGTTTCATAATAAAGCAGACTAAGAGTGTCAGAAACCGATGGTGGGCTGTGCTCAATCTTGGGTCAGAGAGTTTCTTGGGAACCAATCTTTGTGGCGCCAATCAACTAGATCAAGAAAAGAAATTATACATGCTGCAATAAAAGATAAATTTAGTGTTGGCATAAACTTTTCATTTTTAAATCAAGGTGTTCAACTTGAAATCTTTCTGGCTTTGGGAGGGAAGATAGAATAAAGCTGAAGTCCTACCTTTTTGTGATTCTACATCCAACAGAACACTCTACAGACCAAAAATGCAAGTATAAAGGGATATGAGGTAGGGTGGTGAGCAGCACGAGATGGGGTTTCGCACAGAAGGAGGAAAGGGAAAGAAAAGAAGGGGGGAAAAGGGCAAGCATTCAAAATTCACTTACAGTTAGGGCTATATATATATATATATTAAATGCCCTGGAAAATTAAAAGACAAGATATGTTCCCTGGCCTCAAGGGACCTAAGGCAGGATTTGCTCAAAGGCTAAGAAGTGTCTAGAAGGAGAATAAGTTTGCAATGTGCTTTACAAGAATAGTCTCATTTTTCAATTCACACGCTAACCTCACAAGGCAAGCACTGCTGAGGTTATGTTTCAGGTAAGGAAACCAAGGCACAAAGAATTTCCATAACTTGCTCCCTTCCAGCCAGAACTAGAGCCAGGACTTTATGTCGGCACCATTCTTCCAAGAATTTTTTTTTTTTTTGGCTGCACTGCACAGCATGTGGGATCTTAGTTCCCAGTACAGGGATTGAACATGCATTCCCTGTGTTGGAAGCACAGAGAATTTTTTTAATTAAGACTTTTTTTTTTGGGGATGTAGACCATTTTTAAAGTCTTTATTGCATTTGTTACAACATTGCTTATATGTTTTATGTTTTGGTCATGAGGCATGTGGGATCTTAGCTCTCTCAGTCAGTTCAGTTGCTCAGTCGTGTCCGACTCTTTGCAACCCCATGAATCGCAGCACACCAGGCCTCCCTGTCCATTGCCAACTCCCAGAGTTCACTCAAACTCATGTCCATCGAGTCGGTGATGCCATCCAGCCATCTCATCCTCTGTCATCCCCTTCTCCTCCTGCCCCCAATCCCTCCCAGCATCAGGGTCTTTTCCAATAAGTCAACTCTTCGCATGAGGTGGCCAAAGTATTCGAGTTTCAGCTTTAGCCTCAGTTCTTCCAATGAACACCCAGGACTGATTTCCTTTAGGATGGACTGGTTGGATCTCCTTGCAGCCCAAGGGACTCTCAAGAGTCTTCTCCAACACCACAGTTCAAAAGCATCAATTCTTCGGCACTCAGCTTTCTTCACAGTCCAGCTCTCACATCCATACATGACCACTGGAAAAACCATAGCCTTGACTAAACGGACCTTTGTTGGCAAAGTAATGTCTCTGCTTTTGAATATGCTGTCTAGGTTGATCATAACCTTCCTTCCAAGGAGTAAGTGTCTTTTAATTTCATGGCTGCAATCACCATCAAACCTACATCTCCAGCACTGGAAGACAAAGTCTTAACATCTGAACCACCAGGGAACTCTGAATGTCAGCACCATTCTTAACTGATGCCCTCCCTAGGGCAGAAAAACTCTAGTGGGCAATGGAAGTGCTATCTCCTAGAATAATGTGTCTCTAGAAGGTAGAAGCGTAACTCGTTTCTCAATCCCCCTCTCCAGGTCCCACAGATATATTTTCTAACACTGTATTATTTTAAAAATCATATTTCTTTCTTCTCTTGCCTTTCCTAATTTCCTTTTCTCCAAGCTTAGCTTCTCTTTCTGTCCCGCTGCTCTCCCAAAGCCTGAAATATATACATAACAAATGTAAGCTATGCTTTTAGTCTTTCCAAACTGTCCTCTCTCTTTGGATCTATGCTTGGAGGATATGGAAAAGGTGACCTCTTAGACTATAATTTTCCCCTCTGTCCAGCATCATTCCCATCAGCTTACATAGTTTAGTACTCTCATCTGAAAATATATAGGCTTTCCCAGTGGCTCAGCAGTAAGGATTCTGTCTGCAATGCAGGAGATCGAAGAGACGTGGGTTTGGTCCCCAGGTCAGGAGGAGCCCCTAGAGGAGAGCATGGCCACCCACTTCAGTATTCTTGCCTGGAGAATCCCATGGACAGAGGAACCTGGCGTGCTACGATCCATAGGTTCACAGAGTCAGACACAACTGAAATGATTGAGCATGAGAACTTAAAAAAGTATATATACACATATATACACAAGTATATATATATATATGCATATATATACATATAAACTATTTTTAAGAAAATAGTCCTTGACCCCTCATGCTCCTGCAACTGTATTTCTCTATTCTCCACTCACAGTGCCACCTTATAAAAAGTTGTCTGTAGCTACTGTCTTCATTTCTCACCTTTTCATTCTCTTTTCAACCCACTCATTGGCTCTTGTCTTACCCTCTACGCTGACATCTCCCAAATATGTATTTCCTGCTCCAACCTTCTTAACCAGCTGTCTGTGTGCCTGCTCAGTCGTGTCCAACTCTTTGTGACCCCTGCCTACTTCGCACCTAATTTGGATGTTTAATTTCCAAATTAACATGCCCCCAAGGCAAAAACTCCTTTCCCCAGCCTGATCAATGCCTCTTCCAGCCTGAAGCCCCTCCTTATCTAGCAAAAAGCTCTAACAGGGCCCCAGAGAGCCTAGGGGATCATCCATTTTCTCCTCCCCCCACCTTGAACCCACCACCAAGAGCTATCTACTCTACCTCAAACACATCCCAAACCTATCTGCTTTGCTTCATTTTGATACTAATCCAAGCCATCACTCTCTCTTACTGAAATTATTATAGACAGTTTATATAATCCATTCTCCATGTGATAACCAAAGTAATATTTTTATACTCAAGTAATATCACTTCTCTGCTCAAAACCCTTCAATGTCATTCCTTCATGGTTAGTATAAATTCTGGCTTTCGCGGCTCTGTATTGCTAGGTTTCTGGTCCTCCCTCTGACCAGATCATTCCTGCTGCTGCTCCCCAAGCCCTAGCCACACTTACTATCTTTCTGTTCCTTGTGCAGGTTAAGAATTCTGTATTATTTGCTCCTTCTCCCTAGATTATCAACTCCCTTGATCTTCCAATGCTGACTTCTTCCAATACTCAGGTCTCAATTCAAATGGAACTTTCTGTGGACTTCCTTGGTGGTCCAGTGGTTAAGAATCTACTGCCAATGCAGGGGACACAAGTTCACTCCCTAGTCTGGGAGGATCCCATACGCTGAGGGGCAACCAAAAACGAGAGGCCACAACAATGGAAAGCCAGGGCACTGCGACAAAGAGTAGCCCCCACTCATGGCAACTAGAGAGAGGTTGTACACAGCAATGAAGACCCAGCATAGCCAAAACTAAATTAAAACAACAACAAAAAACAAACATCACCTTCTTCGAATGGCCTTCCCCTATCACCCAATTTAAAACATTCACTCATATGCTATCACTCTATCCTAAATTATTTGATATTAGCACTTACTGGGGCTTCCCAGGTGGTGCTAATGGTAAAGAATCCGCCTGCCAATGTAGGAGATGCAAGAGACATGGGTTCAATTCCTGGGTTGGGAAGATCCCCTGGAGTAGGAAATGGCAACCCACTCCAGCATTTTTGCCTGGAAAATTCCATGGGCAGAGGAGCCTGGTAGGTTACAGTCCATGGGGCCATAAAGAGTTGGACATGACTGAGCGCGCAGGCATGCACCCAGACACGCAGAGTACTTATTACTGTTTGATGCTTCATTGCCTTGTGTGAGTCTATCCATATCAGAATGGAAGCTCTGCGAGAGCTAGAGCTTTGTCTTTCTTGTGTTTTGCCATACACCCAGCACCTAAAAGGGTGCCTAGCACAGAGCAGGCACTCAACATTTAATAAATTAGTACAAGATATGATCTTTGAAATCTGGGACCATTATGACTCATAAACTTCTACATAATTTTTCCAATTGCCTAATGACATTGCTACATATCTTATGAGCTCTCAAAATATGATTCATGATGATGAAAGCATAGAAAATAAATTTCCTGTAAAAATTCTGGAGAGACAGGGAAAGAGAAGATCTTAATGTTTGCTTTTATCTCAATGAAAAGCAATTTTTTCATTTTTTTTTTCCTTAGGGGGCATGAGGGGCTTCCAAATTAAGTTTCAGATTTCATTCATTCCTTCTATTACTCTTAGTGATATTTCCTGATGAAAATCTGTTATGATAAATCTAATAGTTCTACTAACTGCTGTCCACCAAATATGGGATTCTCGTCAAATATAGGATTCTCGTCTAGGTCTAGGGTTCAGACCTTTGAACCAATAAGTGGTTGATGAGTCCCAAGGGCAAAGCTTCCCCTACACCCTCAGTCTGTCACACTTATCCTCCTTTCCCCCTTCTACCTTGTGAACTATAGAAGCAGTGAGTATTTACAGTTATTTGAGAGTTCTTCTCTTCCATCAAGAAACAATGTCAAGAATTCCACACCCTGAAGAATTTTCTAGGGTTTTTGAGTCTCTATTATGAAACACTTTTTAAAAAATGGGTTATACCACTTTTCTATCCACTTTGTATAACTCAAATAGATTGTGTAATGCCTCATGAAGGGCCTGAATACGCACCACCCACATCTCCAGTCTAAAACTAGGTTATGAGTAAAATGAAAACTCTGCAAAAAAAAAAAAAAAATACTCTGTTTCTCATAAAGTCCTCAGCTCTATTCATATCTCACAGGCATGGATTTCCAGATCATGTAAAGAGGTCAAGAACCTAAATAATTATTCAGCTCGTGATGAACAGTAACACACTCCCTCTAAAATTGTGTAAATTCTCATTTCCACACTGAAGCCAAGAGAACACAGGCGTGACGTCAGCAGGCAAGAAACAGAAAGGGTACTTTCCTTATCTACCTGATAGTTCTTGCCCTATTTCATCCTGAACAAAAGCAAGCCTGCCACACCTAGGGTTCAGGGAATTTTAGGGTGGAGGAGGGGTAGGATGGAATGGAGAGGCTTTATCTAGTCTGGGAAAGTGCCCAAGTGAAAACAATTGAATACCAAATCATTTTCCCACAAGGCTGGCAGAGTTCTCCATAGACTGTTAAGTTTCAACCATTCTGCAAACTCTATGAAGACATCTTTAAGGCTCTACTTTTCCCCTCCTCTGGGGAAATGTCTTCACTCTAAGAGGTTAGCCCAGGAAGATAACATTATCTTCAGACCACAACAAAGCCCCTAGTCCCCTCATATTGAAATTCCTGTGCTCCACCCTAATTGAGTTTAGGAAACTGATAAGACAGCTGTGAAAATAGAGTGAAAAACATTCTGTCTCATTCAAATCAGCTGGCACGGTTTGCACTTTTGAAGAAAAGACCAGGAGATTGTGGGGGTTTTTTCCATTAAAAAAAAAATTTGTTATGGACTAAAACACAACTAAGCAACCACACTTATATTGTTGCAAAGTCAATTTGTCAACGCATTAGCTCATACGTAGTCCGTGTGTACATAATCATTTAAAACTCTACTATCAACATCTTAAAATGTCCACAAACATCAAACATAGAGCGAATAATACAACCCCACATACGCGATACCCAGCTTCAACGATTATTCACATAAATTCATTCCATTTTAATGTTCGTATAATAAGATACACAATTCTGCTGTGAGAAATATGCCCACGTGTTTTATAGGTTATAACATGTGTTATGATACATAATAACTTCTTCAGAGTTTTGGGGCAAAAGAATAAAAATTCACAAATTCTGGCTAATTGGCTACAACTCTGTCCAAACTAGTGAAAAAGCTGCCCTATACAATGTTTTAAAAGGCAGTTTTATCACTTCCAAGTTAAAGAGTATCATAAAAAACATCGGCCAAGGACAGGCTTAGCTTTCCTTTAATGAACACACGCATAAATGATAACTGTAAAATTACTAATTAGCTTTACATGCAAATAGGGACTTCTAAAGAAATGAAAGATACATTTATCAGCTCAGGTTACCATAACATCATAACTTGGTGGCTTAAATAACAGAAATTAATTTTCTCACGGTTGTGGTGGCTTCAAGTCTGAAATCAGGGAGCTGACGTAGTGGGGTTCGCTTCCTGGTTTGCAGATGACCCAACTAGCTGGCTGCTCAAGGCAGAGAGTGAGCGCACAAGCTCACTGCTATCTCTTCTGATCAGACACTGACTCCCCTCATAGATCCCACCCTCCTGACCTCACCTGAACCAAATTATCTCTCAAAGGGCCTCCTTAAGTACCATTGCATTTGGGGTTGGGGCGTCAACATCCAAATTTGGGGGATATGCAATTCAGTTCATAGCAAAAGACTTTTTTACCCCCTTCCCTTTAAGCTCTTTTCTTTACAAGTTAAAATTATGCAGACATTATTTATTTGCCTAGCAAATCCTTGTAATTCTGGTGCAAACACAAACTTTGGACAAGTTCAGAACAAACGTCACAAATTCCACATTAGATAAATTTTATGGAAAAGGTTTTACAGCATGTGAACTAACTAACCAGTTAGTACTGTCAAACTGTTACTCTTCTCTGGGGATACATTTTCCCCTAAATAAACTGATAAGGGGCAAAAATAATGAGTATGTAGGACTTCCCAGGTGGCTCCGAGGCAAAGAATCTGCCTGCCAATGCAAGAGATGTGGATTCAGTCCCTGGGTCAGGAAGATCCCCTGGAAGAGGAAATGACAACCCACTCCATATTCTTGCCTGGAAAATTTTATGGACAGAGGAACCTGGCAGGTTACAGTCCCTGGGGTCACAAAGAATCAGACACGACTGAGCGCAAGCACAAGCAAGCCGGCTTTCTGAGCATGCTCCTGGACCTGAAGATGGGGGGGGAGTGGGGACGGCAAAGCTGATTTTACAATGAACAGGCTACTCTAGGGTTTATGGAGTTACTTACCGAAGATTACCTAATGATACTCAAAAGAAATACCAAGATTTTCTAAAAGTAATCTGAATTTAAACCCTGCTTGTGCTTTTCTAAAGAGCAGTGATTTTTTTTATTAACTGAAACTAGGATGCTTACCAAGAACCTGGAAAAACACCAGACTCTCATAATTCCCCTTGAATCTTCAAGTGGGCAATTCATTATTCTGTTCCTGTCCCGTGGACGCCCAGCTGTGGGTGGCTGAACTCGCTGGCGAAGGTGACCCCACTTGGAGAAGTGAAGTCCTGATTGCAGAGCACTGCTGAGAGTCCACCTTGGGATGAAAAGGGGCATCAGTTCCCTTCATAAGGACTCTCTGACTGCAGATGAAAGTGCTTTGGGGACTCAGGGCCAAACCTCGTGAACTAAGTGGGGGGGTAGGGGGGAGAAAAAGTACTTTGTGAAGGGTATTTGAGTTGCTGATATCATGCAATATAACTTAAGAATGATCTGTAACTGACCATAGTGAAACTTTGTCTTGACATTTTCCCGAAAATGGGAAGTAAATATTGAAAATCACTGCTGCGTATAAAATAGATAACTAATGAGAACCTGTATAGCATAGGGAATGCTACTCAATGCTCTGTGGTAACCTAAATGGGAAGGAAGTCCAAGAAAAGAGGGACATATTAATACATATTAATACATCTGCAGGTGGCTGGTTCACCTTCTGTGCAGCAGAAACTAACACAATGCTCTACAGCAACAATGTTGTTCTTTAGGTGCTCAGTTCTGTCTGACTCTTTTGCAACCCCAGGGATTATAGCCCACCAGACTCCTCTGTCCATGGGATTTTGCAGACAAGAATACTGGAGTGGGCTGCCATTTTCTCCTCCAGGGGATCTTCCTGACCCAGAGATCGAACCCATGGCTTCTTCCTGGCCGGCAGATTCTTTACCACTGAGCCACCTGGACCCCAAAAAGCAATGATACTCTAATGAAAAAAAAAGAAAGAAAATCAGAATGCTTAGATTGAGAAGCAACAACAAATTAACTTGAATATGGCTCATTATTATATATAGTCTTATTTTATTACTGTTTGCAAGGCTAAGAGTGTGGGCTTGGGATTTCATGAAGTTCTGAATTCAAATCTTGACTCAGACGTTCAGCACCTACATGACCTCAGACTAATTTCTAAGCCTCCCCGTTTCTCCTTCGGTTTTTTAAATCTATAAAATAGAGATAATACTACCTACCTTCACTAAGTAGTCATAAGGAATAAATAAAATAATATACATAAACAGCTTGGCAGAGTATCTAATATAGAGTAAGAGCCAAATAAGTGGTGACTACTATTATTAGCGTAGCATAATTGAACTTCAAAAATTATAATTAATTCCACTTGCAAAAGTCTGAGTAAAAGATGGCCTTACTTACTTAACAACCAGAAACTTCTTCTCAAGGGGAGGGAAGTGAAGTTCAAAAACTCTTGTCAGTATTAGTTTGCATATCTTTGGGGGATACTGAAAGGTGGTAAGCAGGTGTTTTTTTTCTTTTTAACACTTTCTAGTATCCTTCCCCGGAGAAGGCAATGGCACTCGACTCCAGCACTCTTGCCTGGAAAACCACATGGACGGAGGAGCCTAGAAAGCTGCGGTCCATGGGGTCGCTGAGGGTCGAACACAACTGAAGTGACTTAGCAGTAGCAGTAGCAGTATCCTTCCAGTTCATAGGTTTTGGGAGCTTATTTGCTGCTTACATAAGAACCTGTGTCTTCCTGAAGTCTCATTTTGCAGCAAATAGTGGGAATATTTACCAAGCATTTTTCAGAAATAAGAGGTAAGAAATTCAAGGTTCTGGGGATACATATTCTGGGCAACAACATAAATAAGGAGTCTCAATGTAATCTACAAAACCACTAAAAATAATAGTTTACTTCCCCAGTGATGTAGGAGTTGCCTGAATGGGCTTCTCTGACACACTGCAATCACAGTGAAAAGACCAGCTTGAGCTGATAGTAGCCCTGGGGTGCGCCCAGCGAGATAGCCCAGCCTAGATACCCCTGTTTCTCATTTATGGAGAGAAAAGCAGTGTTTGCCTCTGAGAGGGTGAAATTCATCTGCAGATTTCAAGGAGGAAGCTGGAGGCCAAGGATTAAGTGAGAAGACATGAAATCTTTTGGTAAAACATTGTGAAGTGGTAATATGAAAATGACGCTCTCGAGTTCTATTTTCCCATCCATGAGGTGCTTGAGAATAGTTGATTTGATGAAGACGAGGAAAAAAAATATTCATGAGCCAGAAAATGAGAAATGTAAGTCTGGCTTTGTGGTCTCCTTCCTCACTACAAACATGTTCTGTGTACTAAGAACTATGAATGAGGTGGTGGGAAAATCAGCATTTAGGAATGGTGTAAATCAAGTTTCACTATTGGAATTCTAGAACAGGGGGTGATTAGAAAAGTGTGCTTCATCAGTGTGAATGTCTTGCCACTGCTGCAGCTGGTCTTCTGTTAATAATATATCTCTGGGTAGGGACTGGTGATCCAGTGGATAAGAATCCGCCTGCTAATTCAGGGGACACGAGTTTGATTCCTGGTCAGGGAAGATACTACATGCCTCAGAGCAGCTAAGCTTGTGTGCCGTGGCTACTGAGTCCACAGTCTAGAGACCCTGAGCAGCAACTGCTGAAGACCATATGCCTAGAGCCTGTGTCCTGCAACAAGAGAGGCCACCACAATGAGAAGCCTGTGCACTGTGACAAAGAGTAGCCCCCGTCTCTGCAACTAGAGAAAGTGCACACACAACAGTGAAGGCCCAGTGCAGCCAAAAATAAATAAATTAGAAATATGTATAACATACATCCCTGGGTAGAATTATGGCCTACTGGTGCCCAAGAGGGCTCTTGCTGTTGTGAAAATCGCTCAGTTGTGTCCGACTCCTTGCAATCCCATGGACTATACAGTCATAGAGTTCTCCAGGACAGAATAGCAGCAGCAGCCTTTCCCTGCTCCAGGGGATCTTCCCAACCCAGGTCTCTCACATTGCAGGCAGACTTGTTACCAGCTGAGCCACAAGAGCAGCCCAAGAACACTGGAGTAGATAGGCTATCCCTTCTCCAGCGGATCTTCCTGACCCAGGACTCGAACTGGGGTTTCCTGCAGTGCAGGTAGATTCTTTACCAACTGAGCTATGAGGGAAGCCCCAAGAGGGCTCTAGTTCATCCAGATTTAATAGGATCCTGACAATCATACCACTCTGTGTGCCTGGGACTATGTGTTACAGGTAAGGTGTTCAGGTCGCTTCATCCTAAAGGCTTTCATAGTGTTTCTCAATCTTGGGTAATATAATGACCTATTCTTTTTTTTTTTTTAATGAATATTTATTTAATATTTATTTGGCTGCATCCAGCCTTAGTTGTGGTGCAGAGGATCTTCCTTGTGTCAGGTGGATCTTTCACTGCAGCCCATGGACTTTCTAGTTATGGTGCTTGGGCTTCAGTAGTTGCAGTGCTGAGTTGTTCTGAAGCGTGTGGGATCTTAGTTTCCCGACCAGGGATGGAACCCGCCTCCCCTGCTTTGCAAGGCAGGTTCTTAACCACTGGACCACCAGGGAAGTCCTTAAAATGAATTCTTCTAAGAGGAATGAAAATTCTCCAGTGATTCTTATATTTATTTAAATTCAGTTCAGTCACTCAGTTGTGTCCAACTCTTTGCGACCCCACAGACTGCAGCATCCCAGGCTTCCCTATCCATCATCAACTCCCGGAGCTTACTCAAACTCATGTCCATTGAGTTGGTGATGCCATCCAACCATCTCATCCTCTGTCATCCCCTTCTCCTCCCGCCTTCAATCTTTCCCAGCATCAGGGTCTTTTCCAATGAGTCAGTTCTTCGCATCAGGTGGCCAAAGTGTTCGAGTTTCAGCTTCAGCATCAGTCCTTCCAATGAATATTCAGGACTGATTTTCTTTAGGATGGACTAGTTGGATCTCCTTGCAGTCCAAGGGACTCTCAAGAGTCTTCTCCAACGCCACAACTCAAAAGCATCAATTCTTTGGCACTCAGCTTTCTTTATAGTCCAACTTTCACATTCATACATGACTACTGGAAAAAACATAGCTTTGACTAGATGGACCTTTGTTGGCAAAATAATGTCCCTGCTTTTTCATATGCTATCTAGATTGGTCATAGCTTTTCTCCCAAGGAGCAAGTGTCTTTTAATTTCATGGCTGCAGTCACCATCTGCAGTGATTTTGCCCCCCAAAATAGTCTATCACTGTTTCCATTGTTTCCCCATCTATTTGCCATGAAGTGATGGGACCAGATGCCATGATCTTCGTTTTTCTGAATGTTGAGTTTTAAACCAACTGTTTCACTCTCCTCTTTCACTTTCATCAGGAGGCTCTTTAGTTCTTCCTCAATTTCTGCCATACGGATGGTGTCATCTGCATATCTGAGGTTACTGATATTTCTCCTGGCAATCTTGATTCCAGCTTGTGCTTCATCCAGCCCAGCATTTCTCATGATGTACTCTGCATATAAGTTAAATAAGTTATTTAAATTATCCTTAGTATAAATGTTATCTTAATATGTACACAAATACAACTAGGTGCAGGTCTTCCCTGGTGGTTCAGTGGTCAAGAATTCGCCTTGCAATTCAAGGGACACCTGGTCTGGGAAGATCCCATGTACCGTGGAGCGACTAAACCCATGGGCCAGAACTACTGAGCCAGCACTCTAGAACCCGTGAGTCACAGCTACTGAGCCCACGTGCTGCAGCTACTGAAGCCCTAGAACCCGTGCTCTGCAACAAGAGAACCCATTGCAATGGGTAGCCAGCCAGCCCCTGCTTGCAACAAGCAGAGAAAGCCCAGGCGCAGCAACAAAGACCCACCACAGCCAAATAAAGAAAGAAAGAAATCTATAAGAAAAATCAAACTAGGTGCAAATTCCTAAAAGTTATAGTTCTTATAAACCAAAGGCTTTTTTAAATAATAAATTTAAATAAAACTAAGGAGCCAGTGATATTTAAATAGACAGTACTAATTTAATGAGATGAATGATGCTATTTTGCAGCAACTCCATAACTGATTACAGAGTAAACAGGGTACTGATTGCCACAGGACAGGCTCTTTTGATGTTGGTGCATTTATGAAATGATCTCTCCATTTTTCTTTATTTGAACTATTAGATTACCTTCATTAATACAGTGGTAATGCATTATTTCCATACTAAGGCCAACTCTATTCCTTATTTGCCTGGGACAATTAGGAATGCCATGTCGTGCCAAAATGATCACAGACACAAAGCCAACAGGAGCAAAATCCTGAGACAGCACTCAGTGATAAAGTATTCATCTTACTGTTAGTTAAAATGTTCTATATCTGGTATTGTCCAACATGGCAGCCCCTGGCCACATGTGACTATGGAGAACTTAAATGGGACTAGTGTAACCCAGGAACAGAATTTTTATTCAATAATTAATTTTCATTTAAATAGACATATGTGGCTAGTGGCTACTGCATTGGACAGGGCAGCATCCTAGTTCACGTATTTATTATAATTTTTTTAGATTATCATTAAAATGAAATCACTAGTTGTTTGAGTGAGGCAATGTATTTAACCCCTCTCAACCTCACTGCCTTCTTCTATAAATTAGGGATAATGAGATATCACTTAGTGTATCACTTAGTATAGTGTTCAGTTCAGTTCAGTTCAGTCGCTCAGTCGTGTCTGACTCTTTGTGACCCCATGAATCGCAGCACGCCAGGCCTCCCTGTCCATCACCATCTCCCGGAGTTCACTCAGA
Source organism: Capricornis sumatraensis (assembly GCF_032405125.1). NCBI lineage: Eukaryota > Metazoa > Chordata > Mammalia > Artiodactyla > Bovidae > Capricornis > Capricornis sumatraensis. Next base: position 97,334,059 of record NC_091076.1, read on the forward strand.
CTCACATCCATCGAGTCCGTGATGCCATCCAGCCATCTCATCCTCGGTTGTCCCCTTCTCCTCCTGCTCCCAATCCCTCCCAGCATCAGAGTCTTTTCCAATGAGTCAACTCTTCGCATGAGGTGGCCAAAGTACTGGAGCTTCAGCTTTAGCATCATTCCTTCCAAAGAAATCCCAGGGTTGATCTCCTTCAGAATGGACTGGTTGGATCTCCTTGCAGTGTTAGGAACAGAATCAACACTCAATCCCTAGAGATGTGAATGGGTAAGAGGCCAGGAGGAGGGTTGGCGCTTTTTCAAAGTCTCCATCACTGGCCCTTCAAGCCACCTCTGAGTGTGCTTATTCTTTGAAACATGCAGTTGGGACTTCCCTGGTGGTTCAGTGGCTAGGACTTCACACTCCCAAAGCAGGAGGCCAAGGTTCCATCCCTGCTCGGGGAACTAGATCCCACACATTACAACTAAAGATACTCCATGCCACAATGAAGACCAGGCGTAGCCAAATAAATAAATAAAAATAAGTACTTTTAAAAAGAAATGTTCAATTTTCTCCATTTTATGTGACGTGTTAATGAAGGCATCTTTAGACAGTATTGCTATCTTTATTCATCTATAACAGGCAAACTAAGCAAAACTAGAGAAAAAACAGTGTTTTTTATACACATGTAGCTTTGATTAGTCACAAACCTTCCAATTAGGTTATCCTCCTGATCCCCTTCTGCACTGAAATTTTGAAGCTGCCAGTGATCTTAATTCATAGATGCATCGAATAGCCAAAGTGTTTAGACCTCACTTTTATTTCTTTGGAAAACAGGAAGCCTAAAGCCCTCTCAGGTTTTAGTGGACCATTATGGAATGGGTTACATCATACTACAGTACTTCCTGCCTCTCTTGCTGCTCCAACAGGGAATGCTCTTCCAATCCCCAGGCGCAGCTCACACCCCATCTGCACCTGGCAAATATTCAGCATCATTTTCCAAAATCTGCTCAAGCTTCACCTCATTCATACCAACTTTCCTGACTCTCCCAGGTAAAATGTATCTTCTCCATCTCTGCCCTCACCATGTACTCGATACAGACTTCCATTATAGCAACCCTAAGTTTTTACATTCATTTCACGTGTATTCTCACTTTGTGTTATGGACTGAATTGTGTCCCCCATGAAAAAGATGTGTCGAAGTCCCAACTCCTTGTACTTCAGAGTGTGACCTTATTTGGAAATAGGGTTGTTGCAGATATAATTAGCTCAGAGAAGATGAGGTCATACTGGAGTAGGGGTGGGCTCTGAATCTATTATGATTGGTATCCTTAATGGAAGAGGGAAAGAGACAGAGACACAGACAAAAGAGGGGAGAATGCCACGTGATGATAGAGGCAGAAATTGAAGAGCTGCAGTTATAAGGCAGAGACTGCTGGCAAACCACCAGAAGCGAAGAGTCTAGGAAGGATTCTCCCATGCGAACTTCAGAGGGAGCGTGGCCCAGCTCCTACCTTGATTTCACACTTCTAACCTCCAGAACTCTGAGATAATAACTTTCTCTGTGTGTGTGTTTTAAAATAACAGTGACAGGGCTTCCCTGGTGGCTTAGACAGTAAAGAATCTGCCTTCGGTGCAGAAGACCCAAGTTTGATCGCAAAGAGTCTGACACAATTGAGTGAGTAACACTTGGAGTTAGTGATGATTTTCCTAGTTTTTGGGCTGCACTAGGCCTCAGTTGCAGCACTTGAGATCTTCCACCTTTGATGTGCCACATGGGACCTCTCATTGTGGTGCACAGACTCTCTAGTTGTGGCATGTGGGCTCAGTAGTTGCCATGCATGGGCTAAGTTGCTCCATGGCACGTGGAATCTTACTTCCCAGACCAGGGATCAAACCTGCGTCCCCTTGCGTTGCAAGGCTGCTAACCACTGGACCACCAGGGAAGTCTCAAATTTGTTTTTTTTTTAAGCCACTTAGTTTGTGGTACTTTGTTATGGCAGCTCTAGCAAACACCTTACTAAACCACAAGCTCCTTAAGGACAAGGATCTTAATTGATATATTATTGGTTGTTGTCACAGTGTCTGAACCAATATGTTGGATGTTTAAATAACTGAACACACACCTATTCCTTTGTCCCTGGTGGCTCAGACGGTAAAGAATCCACCTGCAATGCAGGAGACCTGGGTTTGATCCCTGGATTGGGAAGATCTCCTGGGGAAGGGAACAGCTACTCACTCCAGTATTCTTGTCTGGAGAATTCCATGGACAGAGGAGCCTGGCAGGCTACACTCCATGGGGTTGCAAAGAGTCAGACATGACTGAGCGACTTTCACTTCACTTCTTCAATCTGGTCTCAGATTGGAACAGCAGAAAAACACTTTAAATACATTCAGTGATGCTGCATATGGCCACACAGGCTAGGCACTGCATGGCTCCAGAGCTGTGTGATGTGGTGACCTTCAGTTATTTATTATTGTGTAACTAAATCTACATAAGGAAAGTCAATAGAGCTGTGAACCTCCAGGCCATCTGTTAGAAAAACACTACTATTGGGAGGTTCAGCTCTTGCCCAGCCTAACAGGAGAAGCCATAAATAATTATCCTCTAGATAGGGAATCAGTGAACTACAAGCTTGGGCCAAGTCCAGCTTGCTGTCTGCTTTTGTAAATAAAATTTTGCTGGAACACAGCCACACTCATTGATATACATATTGTCTACGGCTGTGTTAGTCCTACAAAGAGAGAGTTGAGTGGTTGTGATGGATAGTGGTTGTGATATAAAACCTAAAATAGTTCCTCTCTGGTTCCTTACAGAAAGAGTTTGCAGAGCCCTACTCTAGATAATAGACATTGGTAGACATTGCCAGAATGTTTTATATTAAGTGGTAAAAAATTCCACCTTGAAACTGAAACCATTCATTTTATCACACTTTGGAAGATTGTACATTACTACTGTTAATATCAGCACACCAGAAAGAAAGCTATGTGTAGAAAATAATTCATTTCTTCCTCAAAAATGGGATCCAAGGTTTTATATATATATATATATATATATATATATATAAAAGTATATAAGCTTATTTATGTGTGTATGTGAATAGGGAGTGTGGGTGGAGTAAATTTTCAAGCAGCTACAACATATGCAACTTACAAAATTAGGTGCTCTATAAAGGGAGTTTTTTGAACCATGTCCAGCTCCCCAAATGGGAGAGAAGAGAGAAATGGATGGAGATCTGTCATGAAGTCCAAGAGGAGAAATGTTATTCCAATGTTTATGAGAACAGTCCTACTTGCAGTTTTATTCTTTCTGGAAAGTATTGTGAGAAGTCTTTGACATTTCTGAGAAGCCCCTTATGCATCAAGTACATGCCATGTGACCCCATCACCCTGACCTCAGCTGATTGGGCCAAAGCTGGACACCTGATCCAAAGGTCAAAGACCAATGTAATGGCCTGATCTAAGGACTGTGTTCAATAGGGTTGAGTACTGGGCCATGCCTATCTCATGCTCACTCTTGGGGAGTTTAGAGACTTCTGGAGATAGAGAATCTATGTACCAAGATTAGCAACAGTGGACTTCCCTGGTGGCACCTAGTCTGCCTGCCAAGGCAGGGGACACAGGGTTGATACATGGTCTGGGAAGGTTCCACATGACGTGGAGCAGCTAAACTGGTAGCCACAACTACTGAGCTCATGCCTTAGAGCCAGGGGGCCACAACAAGAGAAGACACCAGGATGAGAAGCCTGAGCACCACAACAAAGAGTAGCCTCTACTCACCGAAACTAGAGAAAAAGCAAGTGCAAAGCAACAAAGATCCAGGGCAACGCCCCCCTCCCTGCAAAAAAAAAAAAAAATTATATATATATATATATATAACATAGCAAAAGCAGAAATAGAGTGTACTTGTCACCACAATGACAGGACAATTGTTACCTAAGGGGTAGGTAGAAAACCTGCTCATATCAGCAGCACTGCATCCTGAGTGCTGCTGCCATTTCTGGAGATGCCACTGGGGTGCTGTCACCAACCTTTGTCCAGTCTGTTCCATTTTCCTGTTACCATCGGGGGATGGGTTTAGTTCAAGGTCAGCTCAACTCTTGTACTTCATCCACTCGCATCCCATCCTCTGGACCCTTACCTGACTATCCTTTATTTGTAACTGCCTTGCAAGTGCTAACCCTCTACCAACCCAAATACATACTTCTCTACTGTCTCTTTGTGAGCAGTTTAGGGCTTACTCAGCCCTAAATACATTACCTAGCCTCTGTATCGGTGCATCATAAATCACAGTTTCCATCCTAGGCTTGTCTATTATGAATTCCTTGTATGTATGCATATGTGACTCATTCTCCTATTCCTCACAGCTGATACTGCAAAGCTTCCATGCTTCCCAGGCTTCCATCTCCATTGCTCACCCTACATCCAACCACAGAGAAAACAGGTATCTGGCCCCTATTTCTAGACTCTCCCCAATAACTGAAGTAAGCCTGTACCTCTTATTTCCTGCTTTCCTGTTTTAAAGGAAGAAGTGAAGCTACACTCATTCAAAGCTAATTCCTCTACCTATGCTCCAAATCCCAAGATTGTCTATTCTTGATTCAAGCCTTGTTTCTACACTTATCATTCCCTCTCATTCCTGATGCGTCATTTCTCCCTTGTCCATGGTCTCTCTCCTTGTGCATAGGTATATGCTCATCTCTCACCTCTAAAAGAGTCTTTCATGATTCTTCATAACCTTCTAGCTAACATCTTATTAACTCATTCATTTAAAGGCTATTCATCTTAAAAGATATGGGAAATTCTGCTCAATATGGAGAATGGAGGTAATTTAAAACAGTCCCATTTGCAAGTCCATGCACAAAGAAATGCTGCTGAAAATATACTCAACTATTTTTTTCTTAAATAAATGAGCTCCATAAATAAGTAAATTGTGTAAGAGGTCAGGAATAAGATCATACTGAAGTAGGGTGGGCCTCTAATCCAGTTTTTTTTTCAGTATTTAATTCTTTCCACTTATAAAAATAAATTTATAGTGCAGTATAGATGCTTAACAATGTTGTGTCAGTTTCTACTGTACAGCAAAATGAATCAGCCATCAGTTCAGTTCAGTCGCTCAGTCGTGTCCAACTCTTGGCGACCCCATGAATCGTAGCATGCCAGGCCTCCCTGTCCATCACCATCTCCCGGAGTTCGCTCAGACTCATGTCCATTGAGTCAGTGATGCCATCCAGCCATCTCATCCTCTGTCGGCCTCTTCTCCTCCTGCCCCCAATCCCTCCCAGCAACAGAGTCTTTGCCAATGAGTCAACTCTTCACATGAGGTGGCCAGAGTACTGGAGTTTCAGCTTTAGCATCATTCCTTCCAAAGAAATCCCAGGGCTGATCTCCTTCAGAATGGATTGGTTGGATCTCCTTGCAGTCCAAGGGACCCTCAGGAGTCTTCTCCAACACCACAGTTTAAAAGCATCAATTCTTTGGCGCTCAGCTTTCTTCACAGTCCAACTCTCACATCCATACATGACCACAGGAAAAACCATAGCCTTGACTAGACGGACCTTTGTTGGCAAAGCAATGTCTCTGCTTTTCAATATGCTGACTAGGTTGGTCATAACTTTTCTTCCAAGGAGTAAGCATCTTTTAATCAGCCATACATATACATAAATCCTCTCCCATTTGGACTTCCTTCCATTTCAGGTCACCACAGTGCATTCAATAGAGTTCCCTGTGCTATACAGTATGTTTTGATTAGTTATCTATTTTATACATACTTATCAATAGTATATATATATATATATATATATGTCAATCTCAATCTCCCAGTTCTTCCCACCCCTCCCCTTCCCCCTTGGTATCCATACACTTATTCTCTGCATTGGTGTCTCTATTTCTGCTTTGCAAATAAGATCATCTATATACCATTTTTCTAGATTCCATATATATGCATTAATATGCCATATTTGTTTTTCTTTTTCTGACTTACTTCCCTCTGTATATACTCTCTAGGTCCATCTGTGTCTCTACAAATGAATCACTTTTGTTCCTTTTTATGACTGAATAATAAAGAGATGGGAATACCAGACCACCTGACCTGCCTCTTGAGAAATCTGTATGCAGGTCAGGAAGCAGCAATTAGAACTGGACATGGAACAACAGACTGGTTCCAAATAAGAAAAAGCTGTATATTGTCAAGTACGTCAAGGTTGTATATTGTCAGCCTGCTTATTTAACTTATATGCAGAGTACATCATGAGAAACACTGGACTGGAAGAAACACAAGCTGGAATCAAGATTGCCGGGAGAAATATCAATAACCTCAGATATGCAGATGACACCACTCTTATGGCAGAAAGTGAAGAGGAACTAAAAAGCCTCTTGATGAAAGTGAAAGTGGAGAGTGAAAACGTTGGCTTAAAGCTCAACATTAAGAAAACAAAGATCACGACATCCGGTCCCATCACTTCATGGGAAATAGATGGGGAAACAGTGTAAACAGTGTCAGCCTTTATTTTGGGGGGCTCCAAAATCACTGCAGATGGTGATTGCAGCCATGAAATTAAAAGACGCTTACTCCTTGGAAGGAAAGTTATGACCAACCTAGATAGCATATTCAAAAGCAGAGACATTACTTTGCCGACTAAGGTCCGTCTAGTCAAGGCTATGGTTTTTCCTGTGGTCATATATGGATGTGAGAGTTGGACTGTGAAGAAGGCTGAGCACTGAAGAATTGCTGCTTTTGAACTGTGGTGTTGGAGAAGACTCTTGAGAGTCCCTTGGACTGCAAGGAGATCCAACCAGTCCATTCTGAAGGAGATCAGCCCTGGGATTTCTTTGGAAGGAATGATGCTAAAGCTGAAACTCCAGTACTCTGGCCACCTCATGTGAAGAGTTGACTCATTGGCAAAGACTCTGATGCTGGGTGGGACTGGGAGCAAGAGGAGAAGGGGCCGACAGAGGATGAGATGGCTGGATGGCATCACTGACTCGATGGACATGAGTCTGAGTGAACTCCGGGAGATGGTGATGGACAAGGAGGCCTGGCGTGCTGCGATTCATGGGGTCACAAAGAGTCAGACACAACTGAGCGACTGAACTGAACTGAATAAATAGTAATAAATAGGACTTCCCTGGTGGCTCAGACCATAAAGCATCTGTCTACAATGCGGGAGACCTGGGTTCGATCCCTGGGTTGGGAAGATCCGCTGGAGAAGGAAAAGGCAATCCACTCCAGTAATATTGCCTGGAAAATCCCATGGACAGAGGAGCCTGGTAGGCCACAGTCCATGGGGTGGAAAGAGTCGGACATAACTGAGCAACTTCACTTCACTTCACTTCAATAAATAGTCCGGTGAATATATGTAACTGTAATCCAGTTTGTGGGGTGTCCTTGTGAAAAACGATGTCGTGTGATGAGGCACAGGGAAACCTCCACACAATGCAGGATTGGAGGATGTATCTACAAACCAAGGAATAGCGAGGATTACAGGCAAACCAGGGTAAGCTAGGACTGGGCAAGCAAGGGTTCACCAATAGGTTTCAGAAGAAGTATGATTTTCGATGTCATGTGAGAGTTGGACCATAAAAAAGGCAGAGTGTTAAAGGATTGATACCTTCGAACTCCAGTGCTGGAGAAGACTCTTGAGAGTCCCTTGGACAGCAAGGAGATCAAACCAGTCAATCCTGAAGGAAATCAACCCTGAATATTCATTGGAAGGAATGATGCTAAAGCTGAAGCTCCAATACTTTGGCCACCTGATGGGAAGAGCCAACTCATTGGAAAAGACCCTGATGCTGGGAAAGATTGAAGGCAGGAGGAGAAGAGGGCATGAGATGGTTGGATGGCATCAAACCATGGAATGGTCATGAACTTGGGCAAACTCTGGGAGATGGTGAGGCACAGGGAGGCCTGGTGTGCTGCAGACCATGGGGTCACAAAGAGTCAGACACGGCTTGGCGACTGAAGAACAGCCTCCAGAACTGTGAGATAATAAATTTCTGTTTTTCTAAGTCACCTAGTTTGTGGTTCTTTGTTATGGCAACTAACTAACAAGGAAACTAATGCAGATGGCAAAGCTATCTTTCCTTTCTGCCACACCAGTTTAAGACATTCAGGACAGAACTGTCTTATGTGGGATGAGTGGAAAAAGAATGTGTGCATAAAGGATCTGGAGGCTTCATGGGAAATTCCAAAATAGATTCAGAAAGTCCCTCAACCATTCAATTCACATTATATCTATGAATGTGAAGAAGTAAGTTCCACACTTGACAAGTTATGTCATCAGGTAGAGTACACCAGGGAAAATGACTTGTTATGCTGGGCACTGTCCCCAGTGTGCTTGTCGTTGTCCATCTTACCACCCCCAAATCCAGGGTGATACCTGCAGACCTCCCTAATTATACCCAGGATGTGTCCTTGTTCTGTTCTTTGTTTTTGTTTTTTAAAGGCACTTAAAAAAAAAATTGATTTGTTTATTTTTGGCTATGCTGAGTCTTTGTTGCTGTCCCTGGGCTTTCTCTAGATGTGGCAAGTAGGGCTACTCTGTTGCAGTGCCTGGGCTTCTCATGGTGGTGGCTTCTCCTGTTGCAGAGCACAGGCTCTAAGCACTGGGGCTCAGTAGTCGTGGCACATGGGCTTAGTAGCCCCGTGGCATGTGGAATCGTCCCAGACCAGGGATCGAATCCGTGTTCTCTGCATTAGTAGGTGGATTCTTAACCACTGGACCACCAGGGAAGCCCAAGTGTTTTGTTGTTGTTTACTGATGTGGACCATTTTTAAAGTCTTTATTGAATTTGTTACAATATTGTTTCTGTCTTACGGTTTGGTTTTTTGGCCATGGAGCATGTGGGATCTTAGCTCCCTCACCTGGGATCGAACCCATACCCCCTGGATTAGAAGGTAATGTCTTAACCACCTGAAGGTCCTAGAATTGACTCTTGATGTTGCACAGTCTATCAGTTCAGTTCAGTCGCTCAGTCGTGTCCGACTCTTTGCGACCCCATGAACAGCAGCACGCCAGGTCTCCCTGTCCATCACCAACTCCAAGAGTCCACCCAAATCCAGGTCCATCGAGTTGGTGATGCCATCCAACCATCTCATCCTCTGTCATCCCCTTCTCCTCCTGCCCTCAATCTTTCCCAGCATCAGGGTCTTTTCCAATGAGTCAGCTCTTCTCATCAGGTGGCCAAAGTATTGGAGTTTCAGCTTCAACATCAGTCCCTCCAATGAACACCCAGGACTGATCTCCTTTAGGATGGACTGGTTGGATCTCCTTGCAGTCCAAGGGACTCTCAAGAGTCTTCTCCAACACCACCGTTCTAAAGCATCAATTCTTCGGCGCTCAGACTTCTTTATAGTCCAGCTCTCACATCCATACATGACTACTGGAAAAACCATAGCCTTGACTAGACGGATCTTTGTTGGCAAAGTAATATCTCTGCTTTTTAATATGCTGTCTAGGTTGGTCATAACTTTCCTTCCAAGAAGCAAGTGTCTTTTAATTTCATGGCTGCAATCACCATCTGCAGTGGTTTTGGAGCCCCAAAAAGTAAAGTCAGCCACTGTGTCCACTGTTTCCCCTTCTATTTCCCATGAAGTGATGGGACCGGATGCCATGATCTTCGTTTTGTGAATGTTGACCTTTAAGCCAACTTTTTCACTCTCCTCTTTCACTTTCATCAAGAGGCTCTTTAGTTCTTCCTCACTTTCTGCCATACGGGTGGTGTCATCTGCATATCTGAGGTTATTGATATTTCTCCCAGCAACCTTGATTCCAGCTTGTGCTTCCTTCAGCCCAATGTTTCTCATGATGTACCCTGCATATAAGTTAAATAAGCAGGGTGACAATATACAGGCTTGACGTACTCCTTTTCCTATTTGGAACCAGTCTGTTATTCCATGTCCAGTTCTAACTGCTGCTTCCTGAGCTGCATACAGATTTCTCAAGAGGCAGGTCAAGTGATCTGTTATTCCCATCTCTTTCAGAATTGTCCACAGTTTATTGTGATCCACACAGTCAAAGGGTTTGGACAAATATGTGATGACATGTAGCCACTATTAAAATGTTATATAGAAGAGTTTCACCACTCTGCAATCCCCTGTGCTCTGCCTTTTCTTCTCTTCTCACCCCCTGGACCACCAGGAAAGTCCCTTCTCTTTGTTTTTCCTCCCTACTCCCTAGCCCCAACAATGATTTTTTTTCCCCTTCCTGGCTTACCTTGGTTTTGCTTTAAAGCTGGCAGTGGCATCCAAAATAATTTCTTTAATCTCCTTGGAAGAAAACAGAGTACCAAAATATCTAATCCCTGCTCTAGCACTTTAATCCACATATATTCCTTTGAATCATATTAAAACTCTCCCTGGTGCTGCTGTCAAGACAGCACCAGGAGCTGGGGGTGGGGAAGGCAGAGAGAGGACCTGTGTTGCCAGGAGAGGAATAGAGAGGGTAAAAAGGAACATGACAGTAGGCATGGAGGTGGGTGACTAAAGGTCACCAGCCTTTCCTCCTGAAATGGATGTTCTGCAACCTCCTGACCCTTGGGAAAGAAGCGTTTTCCAATGCTTCCTTGCCTTCCGCTCTGAATCTCTGGTATTCTGATTTTTAGAAGTGAAAAAAATATTTTGATTTAAGCCATATGGCCTTTTTCTCCTTACACTGGAGCTGTAGAAAACTCAGAGGGGCAGGTGTGGAAAGCAATAGCAGCAGAGTGGGTGGGTACATAGGGTCTGCGTGTCTATAGCTTGTGCAGCTCCGTAGCTATGGCAACTGTGTGCAATGCCACTCACATAGCATCATAACATGGCCCTAGAGTTACCCCTGGCTCCTCAACTCTTCCTTTTCATTGCACTATCTGTGCTGCTGTTTCCTAGCTACCATAGCTCTGGTATAATTTTCTGAAGTCCTGCTTAAGTACTGTTTCTGTCTGTGATGCTTGCTGTCCGTGCACCTCAGTTCATCTGGTAGGAAAATAGATAGCCAAACCAGAAAGCTATTTCTTACAGATACTATTAATTGTTAAAACATTGTCTGTACTAGATATAGGAAACAGATTTATGGTTACCAAAGAGGGAAGTCAGGAAGGGAGAGATAAATTAGGTGTTTGGGATTAACAGATATACATTACTACATATAGACCAGATAAACAACAAGGACCTATTGTATAGCGTAGGGAACTATACTCAATACCCTGGAATAACCTATAATGGAGAAAAATCCGAGAAAGAATACTTGATTACATATAGTGGTGCTCAGTGGCTCAGTCACGTCTGACTCTTTGGGAACCCCATGGACTGTAGCCTGCCAGGTGCTGCTATCCATGGGATTTCCCAGGCAACAATACTGGAGTGGGTTTCCATTTCCTCCTTCAGGGGAATCTTCCCAACCCAGGGATCAAAACCGCATCTCCTCTTGGCAGGTGGATTCTTTACTGCTGAGCCACTTGGGAAGCCTAGATATATATGAACCACGTTGCTGTAAACCTGAAACGAATACAACATTGTAAATCAACTATATTTCAATAAAAAAAAATTGGTTGTACTTAAACACGTTGAGTTAGTTTCTGGAGGCAGAATCTAACTGGGTTATCTAGATCTCTGGTCTGGTAAAGAGACTGAGACTTTTTCTAGTTCTAAAAGTCCATGCTAGATTCTTTTTAGAGCTAATGATAGCATTGAATGATTGCCCGCCTACTAAAACTCAAAAATTTTTTTGCCAGTTGTTACCATTTCCTAAGTACAAGAGCCATAAAATTAAAATAAAATTTACAATATATGCAAATATATTATATCCTATGGAGCATGTATAAAGTAATTTATGTATATGTACCCCATAAAAGAAAGCTGCATTGTGTTAATTCTGAGCATATATACACAAATGGTTTCTTTCATTTGTTGTTAAAAGCAGTCCCCACATCCTCAGAAATATTTCTGCTGTAATTAAATTTAAAGGATTCTTTAAAAATTCATGTGAATTGGCAATTTACTATGTTCATATTTTAGCTTCCTTATGTTTGCTCATTAATTGTGGTATCCTAAACAGCTAAGATTTAAAGCCCTTAACCTTCTCAGACCCAAGCAGAAGCAAAATGTCAACACCCATAAGTTATGAGCAGACTCCCAGAGGGACTGTAATACAAAATACACTTATAATTGAATTAACTCAGGAGAGGATTCTGGGAAGATGACAGCATCAGTAGCATATTTTTCATCCTCTCTGAATTCTTACATAAAAACAGACAGAACAAATGGATAGCAAAACCTAAAACCCATGAACAACATTTGCAACAAAACCAAGTGACAAGGTGTTTTCACAAACTCCAAAATGCAAGCAGGGGGTACCAACCATCAATAGCCCCAAGATCTTCATGGTATCAGTTCCACGTGAAAGAAACAATAAGAAGGTTACACCTGATGGACCTGAGAACAGGAGACCCCCAAAATAGCCCAAAGGCATTGTCTGGGGTGAGGGCAAGCAAAGTGAGAACACCAGCTGAAGCCAAAACCTGTGTGCTCAGTCACTCGGTTGTGTTCAGCTCTTTGCAGACCCATGGACTGTAGCCTGCCAGGCTCCTCTGCCCATGGGAATAAGGTCTGATGAAGCTGGAGCAGCCTAGCTCCTATGAACTCGCAAAACCAACCTCTTTGTAGGACAGAACCTCAAAAAGATAAAATACTTGGAGTAGAATAAAAGTTAACAGGACATGGACAACAGACAGGAGGGAAAGAAAAGCTCTGGACCAAAGTGGTGAAATACCATAAAGCAAGTTGCCTGATTTTTTGACATGCCCCCAAATCAGAAGAAGTTCTATGAAGTAAGGAAAGTTTTCCCGAATGCCACCTTATAACAAAAGTTCAGAAAAACTAGGGAATTCTCTGGTGGTCCAGTTGCTAAGACTCCATGCTCCCAGAGCAGGGGGCCTGGGTTCAATCGCTGGTCTGGGAACTAGATCCCTCATGTTGCAACTATTCATAAGTAAGCTTTCATATGCCACAACTAAAGATCACACATGCTGCCACTAAGACCTGGCACAGACAAATAAATTGAAAAAAAAAAAGTTCAGGGAAATGAATTTCACATTAAAAGAAGCAACAGAAAAATTTTGAGGTCACATAGTTCAAGGAAAGAGAAAGGGAGACAAAGAGCTGAGTAACATCCCTACAGACAATGAAAGCACTCTGGAAAGACAACCATAAAACAGACGACAAGCATAAACTACTAGTTCCAGATGAACTAAAAGACACTAAGAAAATAATAAAAGATATGAAACAACAGAAATAAAGAATTTGAAACTCAGACAAGAAGTGATAGGATTCTGGAAATAATAAGAAATAAAGAAACAATAATTTAAGAAATAAAGAGTATTCTAGAGAGAAAATAAGAGCAAATAAATTGAACAATAGTGCCTGCCAAGAAATCAGTCAAACAGAAGAAAGTATTTTTTAAAAATTTTGGATGAAGGGACAAAAAAGGATTTGAAAGAAAGTGACAGATACTGAAGAGTGATCAAGAAGATCCAAAATATGGACAACAGAAGTCCCTAAAGAAGAAAACAAAATATGAGAACAGAACTAACACTAAAACTATATTCAAGAAATTCTTTCTGGAAAAAAATATTTGAAATGACACACTAGTAGAACATACCAGAAGCACAGAATGACAAAATCTAGTAAAATTACTAGACATCTATGAACTCAAGAAATATTATTCCAATGAGCCTTTTCTGAAGAATCTACACGTAAATGAGCTTCAGACCAAACAAAATGACTGGGGAGACATCAGTGTAAGACTTGGTGGTGGACATTAAATACAGTTTCTTACATAATTGTAAGACCAAATGAGGGCTCAAAGAAAGAGTATGTTATATAATGGCTATATGCTCTGACAATGTAGATGTAGTTCCACTATTAAAAAAGGAAGCAGAACATTAGTAAAAAAAAATTTTTTAAGTTTATTTTATCCACAGTGGTGATAGTACTAGTAGTGTTATTTCAAGATTGTCCTGGGAAACAAAAGTTGGAGTTCATGGTCTGTATTAGTCAGGGTTCTTTGGAGAAACAGAACCAGTAGGATGGATGGATGGATAGACAGCTAGATAGATAACAGAAGAGATTTATTATAGCAATTCTTTTTTTTTTTGGCCATCCCACCCGGCTTGTGGGATCTCAGTTTTCTGACCAGAGATCAAACTCGTGCTGCTGGCAATGCAAGCATAGAGTCCTAACCACGGGACAACCAGGGACTTCCTAAGACTTATTATAGAAATTGACTCAAGGATTTATGGAAGCAAGTCCCATTATCTTCCATCTGCAAGCTGGAGAACCAGGAGAGCTGGTGGTATAATTTAGTTCAAGTCTGAAGCCCTGGTCACCAGAGGAACTGATGATTCACTCCCAGTCTGAGGCTGAAGTCCTGAGAGAGGGGGAACCACTGGGGTGAGTCTTGGAATCTAAAGGCCCAAGAACCTGAAGCATCAAGGCTGGAGGGCAGGAGAAGATGGATCTTCTAGCTCAAGAGAGAGACAGAAAATTCTCTCCTCCTCCACTTCTTTGTTTGGTTCAGACCCTCAACAGATTGAATGATGCCTGCCCATTTCGGTGGGGGTGCTCTTCGTTACTTAGTCTATTGATTCAAATGCTAAAGTCTCCAGGAAACACCCTCACAGACACCTCCAGAAATAATGTTTTATCAGCTATTTGAGTACACCTTAGCCCAGTCAAGTTGGCACATAAAATTAACCATTACAGGGCGGGTTAAGGAGAAAGGACTCTGATAAACAAAGAAGGTTTTAAGTTAAAGTCCTGGAAGGGCTATGCCCTAGAATGAGGGTAAGCCAGTCTCACCTGGATAAAGGCAATGTGCCTGAAGTTTACCTCACTGCCAGAAGGCGAAAGGTGATGTCTACTTTGGAGAATAGCACCATCATCCAGAGTGTTACAATTTTATAAAGTCTAGCATTCAAAAAACAAAAAAAAAAGATCAGTAATGCTGGGAAATAGGACCAAATGATTGAAAATCAAGAGACAAAATAGACCATGGAAGTAAACCTACAGGGCACAAACATACTTGAGTTATTTATTTAGTCACAGCTGTAAATATGTATATATATTAAATGTAATTAGTATGTTCAAGGAATTATATGAAAATATGGAGAATTTCAGCAGAGAATTGGTATTAATAAAAAAGAATTACTTGTGAATCCTAGAATTAAAAAGTATAATAACTAAATTAAGACTCCAATGGATGAGTTTAACAGTATTAGACCTAGCAGCAGAGCTTACTGAACTAGAAGGTAGAGCAATAGAAAATATCCAGATTGAAGCACAGAGGGAAAAAGTATGGACTATAGAGAAAAGAGTATGAGACATATAGGACATGATGAAAGGTATCATTATGATTGTCGCTGGAATCCCAGAGGAGGAGAGACAAGGAATGTAGCATGAACCATATTTGAAGAGATACTAGCCAAGAATTTCCCCAAACTAATAGAAGACATCATGGCATAGAATCAATAGGATCTAGGCATCTGTTGTTCAGTTGCTAAGTCATGTCCGACTCTTTGCCACCCCATGGACTGTAGCACAGCAGGCTTCCCTGTCCTTCACAATCTCCCAGAGTTTGCTCAAACTCGTGTCCATTGAGTCAACGATGCCATCCAACCATTTCATCATCTGTGTTGCCCCTGTGAATCTGAATCAGGATAAATACAAGGAAAACCACACTTAGTCAAACCACTGAAAACTAAATGCTAATACAAAAATGTTTAAAATCAGCCAGAGTGAAAAAAAGTACATTATCTTCAAATGAGCTACAGCAAAGCTGACAGTACAATAAAACTTCCAAAATAAATGATGGAAACCAGAAGACAATGGAATTACATCTTTGGAGTGGGAAGAATTATGGCAAACTTAGAATCCTATACCTAATAAAAAACATTCTTTAAAAATTAAGGTAAAACAGTGACATCTTCATAAAAATAAAAACCTACAGAGTTCATTGTCAACAGATGTGCACTAAAAGGAAATAATAGGAGGAATTTTTCAAGTAGAATTCCTTGGTGGTCCAGTGGTTAGGATGCTGCACTTCCACTGCCAAGGACCTGGGTTTCATCCCTGGTTGGGGAACTAAAATCCCACAAGCCACATGGTATGGTCAATAAATAAATAGTTTTTTTAAGTTTCTGTATTAAAAAAAAAAAAAGAAAGAAAGAAAATGAACTAGAAGCCCAGAAACGCAGGAAGGAACAAACAACACCAGAAAGAAGATATATAAACTAGTACCAATTGTTCAAAACAAGAATAATAATGATGTTGTTGTTATTGTTTAGTTGCTAAATCATGTCTGACCCTTTGCAACCCCATGGTCTGCAGCACACAAGGCTTCCCTGTCCTTCACTATCTCCCAGAGTTTGCTCAAACTCACATCCATTGAGTTGGGGCTGTCATCTAACCACATCATCCTCTGTTGCCCCGTTTTCCTCCTGCCCTCAATTTTTCCTAGCATGAGGGTCTTTTCCAATGAGTCAGCTCTTTGCATCAGGTAGCCAAAGTACTGGAGCTTCAGCTTCAGCATCAATTCATCCAATGAATATTCTGGGTTGATTTCCTTTAGGATTGACTGGCTTCATCTGCTTGCAGTCCAAGGAACTCTCAAGAGTCTTCTCCAGCACCACAATTCAGAAAGCATCAATTCTTTGGTGCTTAGCCTTCTTTAAGGCCCACCTCTCACATCAGTGCATGACTACCGGAAAAACCACTGTTGTTCTTCAGTCACCCAGTTGGGTCGACTCTTTGGAACCCCAAGGACTGCAGCACACCAGGCCTCTCCATCCCTCACCATCTCCTGGATTTTGCCCAAGTTCATGTCCATTACATCAGTGATGCCATCCAGTCATCTCATCCTCTGATGCCCTCTTCTTCTGCCTTCAATCTTTCCCAGCATTAGGGACTTAGCCAATGAGTCGACAGTTTGTATCAGATGACCAAAATACAGGAGCTTCAGCTTCAGCATCAGTCCTTCCAATGAGTATTCAGGGTTGATTTCCTTTAGGATTGACTAGTTTGATTTCCTTGCTATCCAAGGTATTCTCAGGACCCTTGTCCAGCACCACAGTTCAAATAAATCCTTTGGCACTCATAGATTTGACTATACGCACATTTGTCGGCAAATGTTTCTGCTTTTTAATATGCTGTCTAGGTTTGTCATAGCTTTTCTTCTAAGGGCAAGCATCTTTTAATTTTGTGGCTGCAGTCAGTGTCTGCAGTGATTTTGAAGCTCAAGGAAACAAAATCTGTCACTGTTTCCACTTTCCCCCCTTTTATTTGTGATGAATGGATGTGATGTTTAAAAAGCTTTTCATAGAGATGGAACAAACATCCACTGCCACTCAAACATGGCATACACATTCTTGTCTCTGGGCCTATGGTCTCTCCCTTGCTCATTCTCTAAAGCCAAATTTACATCACAACATCGTCAGGAAGAGTTCACTGACACTTCAATTATATCTCTTCTCCCACCCCTCTAACTCAGCACCGTGTTGTATGGCTCACTTATTCAAAACCTAAACTGACAACTTTTTGTGCTGTTATTTTTGCTTGTTTTTATTTCACTTCGTGTTTCTTGGTTTCTTCTGTAAATTTAATGTCTTTTCAAAGTGTCTACTATACGTTTTCTATACAGTATGTGCTCAGTAAATATTTGTTGGATAATTAAATCTGTTGAAGAATATGTTGGTAATAAGTGAGATGACCTTGTGTTTTCTAGGACAGAACCTTCTATCCATTAGTCAATAAATTGTTATACTGAGATTTGATAAAGGTAAATGTTATAAACATACATAGGAAAAGCTTTAGTAACTTCTGAGATAAAAGAATCACAAGGGACAGATTAGATGTTCATCTTTAATCTTTTTGAAATTGATTTGATACCTGTTTAATGAAATCTTTCTTGGTATCACTGTCAAATGTCTACGACTGGTTGGAGTGTATCACAAATATGGTATTTAGTTTTTGTGAGTTGTTGTTCTATTACTAGATGCTAAAGAAATAAAAACCACAGTTCTTGAACTCTTCAAAGAATGTAAAATCTATTAATAATTTGGGGCTAAAACATGTACACACAACACAATTTGAGACAAAATCCAAAGAAATATTTTAATAGCTTCAAGAAAAAAAGAGTATAGTGTAAACGAAAGCTGCAATAGCTAAGGAAACTAAAAATAATAAATGATCACATTTGCAATGTGATTCCTAGGAAAGGCGTGTGAAAAGAGATATGTTCTGGTTTTGAAGGTTAGATGGGAATATATAGAAGAGAAACGGCATAGATTTTTCTAAGCAGGGAGAAGAACACCCAAGGCAAAGAGTCAAAATAGTAAGTCATGTTCAAGCAACTGTGTACACACAAGCTTGAAGAATGGAGCGAATATGTGAATCCAGAAAGAGGCAGAGTTTATAGAAGAAATCAAATATGTTTATTTTTGAAATAGTGTGGATTCTCTTTGTCTTTTCAACAGAAATAAGCTTCACCATCAACAGCCCAGTCTGACCCTTTAGCTGATCTAATGACGATCCCAGCTTTGTAGGCTATTATTTGCAATAATTTCTGCCATATGAGTGTAATGGGGAAAACACATTGCAAAGTGAATTACTTTTGAAATGGATTGCATGCTGACATTTGGGAAATTAGATCCTGAGCACAATGCATCCTGATAATTTGAGGTGCCGTCTCGTCCTAAAAAGATAAATTCAGTCCAACAGTTTTTTAAAATCTGCAAGTTAAAGTTCTATCCTTTGGGAAGGTCCTTCCAAAAACTTTTGGTCACTATTCAGATAAATAATCATGGGCAGGGATTGTTATTAGCCTGAACAATCTAACTGGGTCTGAAGAGTCCAGAAATGCCCTCACTCAAACATATCTTCCTTATTTCTTTATATTTTATTATTTTTGGCAGCATCATATTGCTGTTGTGGTGTTCTTCATTGGGGTGCATGGGCTTAGTTGTCCCAAGACATGTGGGATCTCAGTTCTCCTACCAGGGATCGAACTTGCATCCCCTGCATTGAAAGGCGGATTCTTAACTGCTGGATCACCAGGGAAGTCCCCCCAAATGTATTTTAGGTGAGCCCCGAGCAGCTACTGCCAGCCTACCCCCATCTTGTGAAGAATTCTGTTGTGCCCATTCTGTGTACCCAAATGTGTCATTGCCATACATGATCCTGCTCAGTTGGCTTTCTCTCCATTTTCTGGAAAAAGCACAGCCATGCTCTCTAATGAAGAACAAATGGCTCTTCACTTCTCCATTCCCACTCAGCAAATTCCTCTGGTACCACTGGTCCATCTTGTCATGAACATACATTTGCTTTGGCCCTTCCTCCTCCTCCAATAAGTTTTTGTGTTGATGGGCTTCTGGGCTGAACCGCAATGAGTCTTGAATCTGGGAACACAGCTAGGGAATGAGTCTGACAAAGGCCCTTCTGAGAGTTATCATAAATGTTGCTATTTGAAAGCAGAAGCCTCCCTATTTTACTGAACATCTTCAATTTGTCTACCAAATAGAACAGTGTGATGAGAGGATGGGAAGATGGGCAAAGAGACAAATGAGACCTACAAGAAGATTAGAGAATGAACCTGGAAATTAATTAGGAATTCTAGAGAGGCATTAAAGATATGAATGCAATAGTTCAATTCAGACCCTCAGTCATGTCTCCCTCTTTGCAACCCCATATACTGTAGCACACCAGGCCTCCCTGTCCATCACCAACTCCCAGAGTTTACTCAAACTGATGTCCATTGAGGCAGTGATGCCATCCAATCATCTCATTCTCTATCATCCCCTTCTCCTGTCTTCCCAGCATCAGGGTCTTTTCAAATGAGTCAGTTCTTCACATCAGGTGGCCAAAGTCTTGGAGTTTCAGCTTCAACAACAGTCCTTACAATGAACATCGAGGACTGGTTTCCTTTAGGATGGACTGGTTGGATCTCCTTGCTGTCCAAGGGACTCTCAAGAGTCTTCTCCAACACCATAGCTCAAAAGTATCAATTCTCCAGCACTCAGCTTTCTTTCCAGTCCAACTCTCAAATCCATACATGACTACTGGAAAAACTATAGCTTTGACTAGATGGACCTTTGTTGGCAAAGTAATGTCCCTGCTTTTTACTATGCTGTCTAGGTTGGTCATAACTTTTCTTCCAAGGAGCAAGTATCTTTTAATTTCATAGCTGCAGTCACCATCTGCAGTGATTTTGAAGCTCCCCCAAATAAAGTCTCTTACTTTTTCCACTGTTTCCCCATTTATTTGCCATGAAGTGATGGGACCAGATGCCATGATCTTTGTTTTCTGAATGTTGAGCTTTAAGCCAACTTTTTCACTCTCCACTTTCACTTTCATCAAGAGGCTCTT
Source organism: Capricornis sumatraensis (assembly GCF_032405125.1). NCBI lineage: Eukaryota > Metazoa > Chordata > Mammalia > Artiodactyla > Bovidae > Capricornis > Capricornis sumatraensis. The sequence continues at coordinate 97,354,430 of NC_091076.1, forward strand.
TAGTTCTTCTTCACTTTCTGCCATAAGGGTGGTGTCATCTGCATATCTAAGGTTATTGATATTTCTCCCAGCAATGTTGATTCCAGCTTGTGTTTCATCCGGCCCAGTGTTTCTCATGATGTACTCTGCATATAAGTTAAATAAGCAGGGTGACAATATACAGCCTTGACATACTCCTTTCCCTATTTGAAACCAGTCTGTCGTTCCATGTCTACTTCTAACTGTTGCTTCCTGACTTGCATACAGATTTCTCAAGAGGCAGGTCAGGTGGTCTGGTATTCCCATCTCTTTCAGAATTTTCCACAGTTTATTGTTATCCACACAGTCAGAGGCTTTGGCATAGTCAATAAAGCAGACTCTTTTTTTTTGGAACTCTCTTGCTTTTGATCCAATGGATCAAAAGGATCCAATGGATGTTGGCAATTTGATCTCTGGTTCCTCTGTCTTTTCTAAATCCAGCTTGAACATCTGGAAGTTCACGGTTCACATACTGTTGAAGCCTGGCTTGGAGAATTTTAAGCATTACTTTGCTAGCATGTGAGATGACTGCAGTTGTGTGGTAGTTTGAGCATTCTTTGGTATTGCCTTTCTTGGAACTGGAATGAAAACTGACCTTTTCCAGTCCTGTGGCCACTGCTGAGTTTTACAAATTTGCTGGCATATTGAGTGCAGCACTTTCACAGCATCATCTTTTAGGATTTGAAATAGCTCAACTGGGATTCCATCACCTCCACTAGCTTTGTTCGTAGTGATGCTTCCTAAGCCCAACTTAACTTCAAATTCCAGGATGTCTGGCTCTAGGTGAGGGATCACACCATCGTGATTATCTGGTCCGTGAAGATCTTTTCTGTATAGTTCTGTGTATGCTTCCCACCTCTTCTTAATATCTTCTGCTTCTATTAGGTCTATACCATTTCTGTCCTTTATTGAGCGCATCTTTGCATGAAATGTTCCCTTGGTATCTCTAATTTTCTTGAAGAGATCTCTAGTCTTTCTCATTTTATCGTTTTTCTCTATTTCTTTGCATTGATCACTGAGGAAGTCTTTCTTATCTCTCCTTGCTATTCTTTGGAACTCTGCATTCAAATGGGTATATCTTTCCCTTTCTCCTCTGCCTTATTCTCAGCTATTTGTAAGACCTCAGACAACCATTTTGCTTTTTTGCATTTCTTTTCCTTGAGGCAGGGTCTTGGTCCCTGCCTCTTGTACAATGTTATGAACCTCCGTCTGTAGTTTTTCAGGCACTCTATCAGATCTAATCCCTTGAATCTATTTGTCACTTCCACTGTATAGTCATAAGGGATTTGATTTAGGTCATCATACCTGAATGGTCTAATGGTTTTCTCCACTTTCTTCAATTTCAGTCTGAATTTGGCAATAAGGAGTTCATGATCTGAGCCACAGTCAGCTCCCAGTCTTGTTTTTGCTGACTGTATAGAACTTCTCCATCTTTGGCTGAAAAGAATGCAATAGTGCAAGATTAATAATTTCCACATAAGTGAAATTATATTGCTATTTTGATCATTAAAATGATCTAAGCATGCATATAACCATGGATTTTCATATAAAATAATAGCTCTTCTTCACAAATCTGTACTTGGAGTCAGAGAGACCTGAGTTTGAATCCTGGCTTTATTGCTAACTAGAGTAATGATCTTGGTTCTATCATTTAATCTCTCTAAACCTTCATTTTTTTCTTTATAAAATGAGAATGATAAGAGTATCTACCTCAATATGTTAATGTGAGGGTAAAAAAGCTAATAGTTATAAAGAGCTTAGCACTTTGCCTAGCATGCAACAGGCACAAAATAAATGTTAACTTTTATTATTTTTGAAATTTATGTAAGTCTAATATCTCTAAGGCAAATTGGTTTATATTCACTAGGAGGAGTGTCTAATTAAAAGAATCTTACACTGAGTCTCTGGGGACAGCAAATTATCACCCTCTGACTGATCTTTTTGTATTTTCATTGGGTTGGCTTAAATGAAGTTGCACCTGTAATTATAAATATGCCTCTGATACCACTGAGCAAAGTGTTTTCTTTTTTCTTTTCAGAAAGCTAGGCAAATATTTAATAGTTAATAGAGTCTGCAATTTTCCCAAAGCAGATTAAGTGAATACCCCTAACACCAATTCTAATAGTTAGTTAGTTTATTTTCATTACAATACTGCAATTTTATAAATCAGGAAACTGTATCAGAGAAAGAGTGAAGTTATTGCCTGCTGGACACATCCACTTGACCATTTTCCAGGTGTCTCATGCCAAAGTTTGGTGCAAAACTAAACTTATCTTTTAAGCCCACAAATTTCCTCTTTTTATATTTTTTTTCTCAGTTAATGTCACCACCATCCACCCACTGACCCAAGCCAGAAATCTGAGTCATCTCAGCCTTCTCCCTCCCCCTCATGCATCATCACACCAAGTTTTGTAGAGTTTCACCTAATATTTTTCGAACCTGACCTCTTCTCTGTTCTTACCACCAGTGCTTTCATTCAAGCTTCCATTACTTCTCACCCAACCTACAGCAATTGTCTCCTAACTGATCTGACACTAGCCATGCTGCCTTCATAGCAATTTTCTACACAGCTGCCAAGATGATGTATCTCGAACACAAAACTGATCATGTCAGTTTCCAGCTTAAATTTCAGTGATTCCTTACTGCCTTAATGAAGCCCAGGTTTCTTAGTATGACCCTCATGATCCCAAAGCACACCTCTATCTTAGTCCTAACCAAGTTCAATTAAAATGAAGTATGTATACGATGATATCCCCTTTTAGACTCTGGCCTCTTTAAAGGTAGAGACAAAGTCTTTTCACCTTTGTATCTGAGCATCTAGCAGCATCAGTAAAAAAAATTGTTCAACTCAAATGAAATGATGATTTTAGGTTTGAAGTCATGTGGATCAGCTGATACTTTTTAAAGTGACTTTTATTTTTTAAAAATGAGATGTAACTCATGTACCATAAAATTTACCATTTAATATATTCAGTGGTTTTACTATATTCACAGTTGTATAACCATCATGACTGTTTAATTCCAGAACATTTTTTATCACATGAAAAAGAAACTCTTTACCCATTAATGTCCTCTTTCTACTATCCCTTCTTCCTCATCAAGAAAGTGAAAAGATAACCCATAGAACGGGAGAAAATATTTGCAAACCATATATCTTGTAAAGGACTATTATCCAGACTACATAAAGAACTCTTACAATTTAACAATAAAAAGACAAACAACCCCATTAAAGAATGAGGAAAGGACGAAAACAGCTATTTCTCCGAAGGAAATATACAAATGGCCAATAAGCACATGAAAATATGTTCAACATCATTAGTCATTAGTGAAATGCAAATTAAAACCATAATGAAGGGAATTTCCTGGTGGCCCAGTGGTTAAGAATCCACCTTACAATGCAGGGAATGCGTGTTTGAGCTCGGGTCTGGGAACTAAGACCCCACATGCCATAGGGCAACTAAGCCTACGCACCACAATTATTGGGCCCATGCACTCTGGAGCCTGTGCACCATACCAAAGATCCTGTGTGATGCAACTAAGACCCAACACAGCCAAAAAATGTAAAAATTAAAATAAATAAATATTTTTTAAAAACTACAATGAAATACCACGTTACACCCAACAAAATAGCTATAATCAGAAGAACGGACAACAGCAAGCATTGGAAAGGATATAGAGAAACTAAAATCTGCATATATTGCTTGTAGGAATGTAAAATGGTACAGCTGCTTTGGAAAATAGTTTGGCAATTTCTCAAAAAGTGAAAAATGGTACGTACAGTGGAATATTACTCAGCCATTAAAAAGAATGAAATAATGCCATTTCCAGCAACATGGATGGACCTGGAGATTATTATACTAAGTGAAGTAAGTCAGACAGAGAAAGACAAACATATGCTATCACTTGGACTTGGAATCTAAAAAAGTGATACAAATGAACTTACTTACTAAACAGAAACAGACTCACACACAGACTTAGAGACCAAATTTATGCCTATTCTAGGGGCTTCCTTGGTAGCTCAGTGGTAAAGAATTCTCCTGCCGATGCGGGAGAAGCAGGTTCGATTCCTGGGTGGGGAAGGTCCCTTGGAGAAGGAAATGGCGACCCACTCTAGTATTCTTGCCTGGGAAATCCCATGGACAGAGGAACCTGGCAGATTATATAGTCCATGTGGTCACAAAGAGTCAGACATGACTTAGCAACTAAACAACAACCACCCTGATTGGGATTGACATGTACACGTTGCTATATTTAGAATAGATCACCAACAAGGACCTACTGTATAGCACAGGGAACTCTGCTAAATATTTTGCAATAACTTGAATGGGAAAAGAATTTGAAAAAGGATACTTGTGTATGTATAACTGAATCACTTTACTGTATGCCTGAAACTAACATAACATTGTTACTCAACTATAATCCAGTATAAAATAAAAATTTAAAAAGAGAAACAAAACCAAAGAAGCATCCTCTCCCCCCTAAAAATGTTAAAAATACGGTTACCATATGATTCAGGAATTCTACTCCTAGGTATATACCCAAGAAAACTGAAAATGTATATTTGCACAAAAACATGTATATAAATATTCATAGCAGCATTATTCATAATAGCTCCAAAGTGGAAGCAACTCAAATAGCCATAAGATGATGAATAGATAAATAAAATGTGATATAGCCAAACAATGGAGTATTATTCTGCTACTTTAAAAGGAATGGAGTATTGACACATACTACAATATGGCTGAACCTCAAAACATTACATGAAAGAAGCTATACATGAAAGACTACATATTGAAAGATTCCATTTATATGAAATATCCAGAAAAAGCAAATCTATATAGAAAGAAAGAGAGGAGTCGTTGTTTAGAGCAGGAGGGAAAGAGATAAGCGGAGGGACTGCTAATGGCTAAACAGTTTCTTTCTGGCGTGATGAAATGTTCTACAGTCTATGGTGGTGATGGTTGCTCAACTCTGTGAATTTACTAAAACCCACTGAATTATTTAAAGGATGAATTTGGGGGCTTCCCTGGTGGCTCAGTGGTAAAGAAGCCGATTGCCAATGGAGGAGACACAGGTTTGATCCCTGATCCAGGAAGATCCTACATGCTGTGGAGCAACTAAGCCCATGTGCCTCAACTATTAAGCCTGTGCTCTAGCGGCCAGGAGCCACAGCTACCGTGCGCCCTAGAGCCCGAACTCTGCAACAAGAGAAGCCCCTGCGATGAGAAGCCTGCCCACCACAACCAGAGAGCAGTCCTCCGCTCATCACTACTAGAGAAAAACCTGTGCAATGGCAAAGATCCAGCACAGCCAAAAATAAACAAATAAAAATAATTTATTAAAAAAGGATGGATTTGATGGTATGTGAATTACAGTTCAACAAAATATTTTTATTAAAAAAAAAGAAAAGGCCAACAAAGGGGGGAGGGAAAGGAACTTAAATACAAAATTGGCCATTTACACTTAAAAAGATAAATGAAAAATAAAACAGATGGCTAGCCTGTATTTCCTGTCTTAAGAAAGGCTAAACTGAGGATCTGATCAGGTCAGCAAAAATTATTACTATGATAAACTGCTTGGAGCAAGAGAAAAGAAAGGGAATTTAAATATCCTTTAAAAAATGATAATATAGGTCAAGGAGGCAGAGGAGGAATTTGACATTTTCAAGTTCATCCCACAATTCAGGTTTGAACAATTGTTTCCATTTCAGGCTCCGAAGGCACTCCTGGAAACAGCTATCTAGTCCTGCCTGTTCTGATCAAGGTCTTGAAAGCATAACTGAAAAGTGCTGGCACAGTTTATCCCAGTCTAGGGCTTGGCTACGATGCCAAATTTAGCCTCTGGCAAGTTTTTCTGTTGAGAATCCCCGGGGACTCGTTTGACCTCCTTTTGGAGAGCTGCAAGGGAATTTGCTTCTGGACGGTGGCCTGGCAAGTGAGGAGTGGCTCAGCCGGCTGCCTAATCTTCTAGTAAATTAATGATCAAGTGTACCTGGGCACCTTTACTGGAAGATCAGTTCTCTATATGTGGGGGTTGGACTAGGAGTTTTCCAGATAACCCGAGATAATTGCCAGCATTAAATATTATAATCATCTTGAGAGGAATTCTTTTAGAATGTATTATATACATTTCTGCCTTTTTGTACTTAGGCTTCTTGTTTCCAACTGATAATGAAAGTATTACATGCATGAGCTTCCCTGGTGGCTTTGTGGTAAAGAATCCTCCTGCCAGTGCAGGAGACATGGGTTCGATCCCTAGGTTTGGAAGATGCCCTGGAGAAGGAAATGGCAACCCACTCCAGTATTCTTGCCTGGGAATCCCATGGACAGAGAAGATTGATGGGCTACAGTCCATAGGGTCGCAAATTAACAAAACAGGAAACGTGGAAAATATAACACCATTCTCCTTCCCTAGAGTTAACCACTGCTAATAGCTGGGTGTGTATTCTTTCAGACTATTTTAAAATTTGTTGATAAGCATTGATACACACACATACATACAACTTACAACTGACACTCAAAGCAGGTTTTTTAAAAACTTAAAAAAAAAAATCAACCACAAATGGGGGACTTCCCTGTGGTCCAGGGGTTAGGACTCTACCTTCCAACACAGGGGACATGGGTTCAATCCCTGCATGGGAACAAGATCTGACATGCTGCAGGGCAACTAAGCCTGTGCATGATAACTAGAGAGAAGCCCACACAGCCCAACAAAAGATCCCAATGAAAGATCCCAGGAGCCACAACTAAGACCCAATGTGGCCAAATAAATAAATATTAAAAAAAAAAAAAACAACCACAAATGGGATCATACTCTACCTCTTGGTTTGTCACTTGCTATTCCTTTCAATACATCCTGGAGATCTTTCCATGCCAGTACATTGTCAGTACAAGTCAATCTACCTTATTCTCTTTTATGCCTGCACAACATTCCATGGAATGTTTATACTATAATTTATTTAACCATTCCCTATTAATGCATATTTCCTACATTTTCTCATTATGATTTCTAAATATGAACTCATACATGTACATCTTTGTGTATATGTGAGATACTTGGGGGCACAGAACCTAAGAAGGAGGATTACTTAGATTTTGATACATCTGGAAATTATTTTTACAACTTTTTACTTTGAAATAATTTCAAACTCACTGAAAAGTTACAAGGGTAGCATCATGAATTTCCATAACCTGTTCACCTTGATTCCCCAATTGTTATCACTTCATTAAATCCGCTTCTTCTCTCTGTTTCCCCACCCTACATATATGTTATATACATACAGTTTTTTTTTCCCCTTGAACCATTGAGGCATCTGATGCACTGTGAACATGAAGCCCTAACCTCTAAATACTTCAGTGTACATTTCCTAAAAACAAGGACATGCTCCTATAGAACTTTAACACAAGCATCCAAATTAGAACACAGATGTATAAAACTTTGAGTTCACACAAATGCCTCCAATCCAAAATTGCAGACTTCATTACGGGCTTCTCACTTTCCATGTTTGCAACTCCCTCCTCCAAAAGAGAGAAACCTGCTTTCACCATTCTCCTTTATTTCCTTGTTTGCCCAACAACACTGGATAAAATAAAACCTTGCAGGCTGTTGTCTCTTCAGTCCTTGACCTTGACTGCCAGTTTCTGGGAAGGTGAAGAATTAGTTTATTTTTGAATATTGTGATATAAGAAATATATCATTTGTTTGTTAGTTTAACGGATAACCAGAGGCTTCCCCGGTGGCTCAGTGATAAAGAATCTGCTCGTCAATGCAGAAGACATGGGTTTGATCCCTGATGTGGGAAAATCCCACACGCAATGGAGCAACTAAGTCCCTGTGCCACAACTATTGAGACTGTGCTCTAGAGCTTGGGAGCCGCAGCTGCTGAGCCCACTCACAGCAGTTACTGAAGCCCCGGTGCCCTGGAGCCCATGCTTCACAATGAAAGAAGCCACGGCAATAAGCAGCCTGTGCACCTCAACTAGAGAGGAGCCCCTGCACTCTACAAGCAGAGAAGAGTCAGAGCAGCAGTGAAGCCCAGCACAGCCAAAAACAAACAAATACATGATTTTTAAAAATGGATAATCAATTGTCTCAACACCTATTTTCAATTATTTTGAAATGTCTCCCACATATGGTTGTATCAGGATTTGATGATCTATTCCCTTTCATTAATCTATTTTTTACAACTTTTTTGGGGAGGGCTATGCCATGTGGCTGGAGAAGGCAATGGCACCCCACTCCAGTACTCTTGCCTGGAAAATCCCATGGCGGGAGGAGCCTGGTGGGCTGCAGTCCACGGGGTCGCTAAGAGCCAGACACGACTGAGCGACTTCACTTTCACTTTTCACTTTCATGCATTGGAGAAGGAAATGGCAACCCACTCCAGTGTTCTTGCCTGGAGAATCCCAGGGACGGCGGAACCTGGTGGGCTGCCATCTATGCGGTCGCACAGAGTCGGACACGACTGAAGCAACTTAGCAGCAGCAGCATGCCATGTGGCATGCGGGATCTTAGTTCCCTGACCAGGGATGGGAAACCGTGACCTCTGTATCGGGAGTGCAGAGTCTTAACTATTGGGCCACCAGGGAATCCATCATTAATCTATATTTTAAAATTTGTGATCCATTGCCACACTTTATGTGATTACATATTTTGATATGTGGCAGGAAGAGGCCTCTCATTACACTTAAAAAAATACCTAGCTATTCTTTTTTTTTTTTCCTAGCTATTCTTAAGTGTGCATTCTTCCAAATGAATTTTAGAATTAGCATGTCAGTCTCATTAAAAATCCTGTTATAAATTTGATTGGAATTGGACTGATTTAGTAAATTATTTGGGTAAAACGACATCTTTACAATATCATGAGTCTTCCCATCTGGTTGCATGGTATCTCTTTTCATTTGTGCACTTTAAAATTTTCCTTCAGTGGATATTTGTAGTTTTTTTTTTTTATGAGGGTATTGCACATACAGTTTTTCTCTAGGTTTAAAAAACTTTTTGCGGCCATTCTTAGGGAGAGCTTACCTTCTTTCTATGTGTTTTGTACACTGTACAGATTATGCTACGTATACAATTTTGTATCCTGTTTTTTAAAATTGTTTTAAAACTACTTATTTGGTTTAATTGTTTTAAAACTATTTATTTATTTGGTTGCACTGGGTCTTAGTTGTGGCACACAAGTCTATCTTTGTTGGGGCATGAAGGATCCTTACACGCAGCATGTGAACTCTTAGTTGTGGCTTGTGGGATTCAGCTCCCTGACTTTTTGGATACGATTAGAAAGTAACAAAGGGCTCCGCAGATAACTTAGTGATAAAGAATCCTCTTGCCATGCAGGAGACACGGGTTCAATACCTGGTTTGGGAAGATCCCCTGGAGAAGGAAATGGCAACCCACTCCAGTATTCTTGCCTGGAAAATCCCATGGGGCCTGGTGGGCTCCAGTCCATGGGGTCACAAAGAGTCGAACACAACTTTGCAACTAAACAACAACACACAACAACAACAGAAAGGAACAAAACTGTGAACAAACAAATGGCAGTGTTATAATTTGAGTTAATGCAGTGAGAATCTGCATGGGGGCAAAAATCATGCAAGACTGACCATGGAAGGCCATTGTCTCCTTAAACTGGCAATTTCTGGCCTTGCACGCTTACTCTGTGGTGTTCATCTACACACTTGACTTTTTAAAAAATATTTATTTATGTATTTATTTGGCTGCCTCGGGTCTTTGTGGCATGTGGGATCTTCGCTACATCATGCAGGATCTTTCCTTGTAGCGCCTGAACTCTCTAGTTGTGGCACACGGGCTCAGTAGTTGCCGTGTGGAGGCCTCATTGGTCCAAGGCATGTGGGATCTTAGTTCTCCAGCCAGGGTTCGAACCCACATCCCCTGCATTGCAAGGGGGATTCTTAACCACTGCTGCTGCTGCTGCTGCTGCGTCGCTTCAGTCGTGTCCGACTCTTAGCAACCCCATGGACTGCAGCCCACCAGGCTCCTCCGTCCATGGGATTCTCTGAGCGGCTTCACTTTCACTTTTCACTTTCATGCATTGGAGAAGGAAATGGCAACCCACTCCAGTGTTCTTGCCTGGAGAATCCCTGGGATGGGGGAGCCTGGTGGGCTGCCATCTCTGGGGTCGCACAGAGTCGGGCACAACTGAAGTGGCTTAGCAACAGCAGCAGCAGTAGTTAAGAATCCCCCTTGCAATGCAGGGGAAGTGGATTCAAACCCTGGTTGGGGAACTAAGATCCCACATGCCTTGGACAAATGAGGCCTCCACACGGCAACTACTGAGCCCGTGTGCCACAACTAGAGCACCAGGAAAGTCCTACACACTTGACTTCTTTGCATTTCTCAACATGATATAAAATCTCTCATATCTTCAGAACTTGACTATGTGCCTTGTGGAACTGTTTACATAAAGTTGAGTGCTGCATAACTCTGAGAAAGGCTGTATACTGAATATAATCTTATTTTCTCAATTACTCAGGACTCATACAGACTCAGATTTAAAATTTTTCTTCCCCAAGCCCTATGGAGGTATGTGGAACTCTTTTACCCTGTGTTAAAGGCACTAAATTGCTATGCTTTTTGATCATTAAGTCGATATTTATGCCTCTTTTCATCTCTACCCTGCTTACAGACCTGCGGCCTTCTCTTTTCACTGCTATCTGCGTGTCTACATGGGATAGTTTCTCCTCCCTCTTCTAGTTTACTGCTTTTAATTTTTTATGAGTTTGGAAACCAGATTTCCAGGTCGCTTAGAATCGAATCCAAGTAAAAATTAATAGCCTCTGAGAAAGGGCTTCGATAAATCCCTAGGAGTAATGGGCATGATCTCTAGGGCATGGACTTCGGTGAGCTCTATTTTGTTTTTGCAGAGGTCTTTTTCCATCTCCTTTATTTCCCTGGTTCCTTGCTGTTCTTCAGATAGATGAGATTGTCAGAGAGCAGAGTTTCACACAAATGAAGTTGCATTACAATCACCAGGTTGGTAGCATAACATTAAAATGCCCCCTTTCCTTTTCCTCTACTGAACTCTGATTCTTTACTTCCTTTTATTCTTTTCACTGTGTGTGTCAGGTTTCCTAAACCTAGAGAAATTGTTTCTGGAGTTTCAGGTCCAGTCAAAACCTTCATTTCCCTTGCCTTTTCTGTCTCCGACCTCTTTTCAATAATTAAAACATCTCCGCATTTCACATCAACAAAGCTGTAATTCCCTTATATTAAAAAAAACCATTTCCTTGGTACAAAGGAACTTATTTACAAAACAGAAATAGAGTCACAGATGTAGAAAACAAACTTATGGTTACCAAGTGGGAAAAGAAGCGAGGGAGAAAGGAGTAAACTGGGAGATTGTGACTGACATATACATACTACTTCATATAAATAGATAACTAGTAAGAATCTGTTGTATAGAACAGGGAGCTCTACTCAGTACTAGGTAATGACCTATATGGGAAAAGAATTTTAAAAAGAGTGGATATATGTATAACTGACTCACTTTGCTGTACAGCAGAAACTAACACAATACTGTAAATCAACTATACTCCAATAGAAATCATTAAAAATAATTTATCTAAGACCTCTTTTGATTAAAAAGAAAATTGTGTATTCCATTATATGAAGAAAACATCGACAATTTACGCAAGCCTACTGCATTCTCACCTTTTTTCTTAGTCATAGCTCATTGATAAGGGCTGTGGTGCTAAACCATGATTGTGTGGTCATTTTCTTTACACCAGTCATATTAAGATGGTCTCTCTTAATATTTAACTAACTGGCAATTACTTGGGTGCTTTGACTGAGGGGATATGGCAGGTTCAATAAAACCCATACAATATTTGAGAATCAACTACAACTTCATGTCTTATTAGTAGGGGGTCAGTAGCATCATCTTTGTGTTTGGGCACAATAAATACCCTCAGTGATGACAGTTTTGTGATTTCTTTAGCATGTTGTCCTTAAAAAAAAAATATTTCAACTATGAGTGCAAAATGGGTGGTCATCAATGTTCACTGTTTTAACTCTGGATCAACTCAAACTTTCTTATACAATGTGATTCCTCAGTCATTTTTCAATACATTGAATTGTGACATTCATGTATTTGCAGATGAATGAACATTTTAAGCTCTTACACAGTGGAACAGCCTACCAATCAAGAGTTTATTTCCAGCAGCAGCATCATTTTCAATATTTTTTTATGCAATTATTTGAACATTTTATTGCATCTTTATCACTATTTATAAATACGAGTAGAAAATGGAAACACTGATTCTAGTAATAAGAAGCATGCTGTGTGTTTAGTCGCTCAGTTGTGTCCAACTCTTTGTGACCCCATGGACTGTAGCCTTCCAGGCTCCTCTGTCCAAGGGATTCTCCAGGCAAGAATACTGGAGTGGGTTGCCATGCCCTCCTCCAGGGGATGGGGTCGAACCCAGGTCTCCCGCCTTGCAGGTGGATTCTTTACAATCTGAGCCACCAGCGAAGTCCAAGAATACTGGAGTGGGTAGCCTATCCCTTCTCCAGGTGATCTTCCCGACCTGGGAACTGAACCAGGGTCTCCTGCATTGCAAGTGGATTCTTTACCAGGTGAGCTACCAGGGAAGCCTCCCAATTAAGAAGATCAGTTCAGTTCAGTGCAGTTCAGTCCCTCAGGCATGTCTGACTCTTTGCGACCCCATGAATCGCAGCACACCAGGCCTCCCTGTCCATCACCAACTCCCGGAGTCCACCCAAACTCATGTCGATCAAGTTGGTGATGCCATCCAGCCATCTCATTCTCTGTCATCCCATTCTCCTTCTGCCCTCAATCCCTGCCAGTGTCAGGGTCTTTTCCAATGAGTCAACTCTTCGCATGAGGTGGCCAGCATATTGGAGTTTCAGCTTTAGCATCAGTCCTTCCAATGAACACCCAGGACTGATCTCCTTTAGAACGGACTGGTTGGATCTCCTTGCAGTCCAAGGAACTCTCAAGAGTCTTCTCCAACACCACCGTTCTAAAGCATCAATTCTTTGGCGCTCAGCCTTCTTCACAGTCCAACTCTCACATGCATACATGACTACTGGGAAAACCATAACCTTGACTAGATGGATCTTTGTTGGCAAAGTAATGTCTCTGCTTTTGAATATGCTATCTAGGTTGGTCATAACTTTCCTTCCAAGGAGTAAGTGTCTTTTAATTTCATGGCTGCAGTCACTATCTGCAGTGATTTTGGAGCCCAAAAAAGTAAAGTCTGACACTGTTTCCACTGTTTCCCCATCTATTTCCCATGAAGTGATGGAACCAGATGTCATGATCTTAGTTTTCTGAATGTTGAGTTTTAAGCCAACTTTTTCACTCTCCTCTTTCACTTTCATCAAGAGGCTTTTTAGTTCACCTTCTGCCATAAGGGTGGTATCATCTGCATATCTGAAGTTATTGCTATTTCTCTCAGCAATCTTGATTCCAGCTTGTGCTTCTTCCAGCCCAGCATTTCTCATGATGTAGTCTGTAAATAAGTTAAACAAGCAAGGTGACAATATACAGCCTTGATGTACTCCTTTTCCTATTTGGAACCAGTCTGTTGTTCCATGTCGAGTTCTAACTGTTGCTTCCTGATCTGCGCATAGGTTTCTCAAGAGGCAGGTCAGGTGGTCTGGTATTCCCATCTCTTTCAGAATTAAAGACGATGCTGTGAAAGTGCTGCACTCAATATGCCAACAAATCTGGAAAACTCAGCAGTGGCCACAGGACTGGAAAAGGTCAGTTTTCATTCCAATCCCAAAGAAAGGCAATGCCAAAGAATGCTCAAACTACAGCACAATTGCATTCATCTCACATGCTAGGAAAGTAATGCTCAAAATTCTCCAAGCCAGGCTTCAGCAATACATGAACCGTGAACTTCCAGATGTGCAAGCTGGTTTTAGAAAAGGCAGAGGAACCAGAGATCAAACTGCCAACATCTGCTGGAACATCGAAAAAGCAAGAGAGTTCCAGAGAAACATCTATTTCTGCTTTATTGACTATGCCAAAGCCTTTGACTGTGTGGGTCACAATAAAGTGTGGAAAATTAAGAAGATGTATTTCCTTAATGTAATACAGTTGAGCAAAGGTGGAGTCATTTGCCACATATAAAGCAGGGACACTATCCTTGGCCAGGTAGATGTTGGCACAAAATTAGAAAATATACTATATGCTGAAAATACTTTATCAAAGATCATATCTTAAACATGGGTTGCAAATAGCAACTGAATACTATTTTCAGCTCTTTTGGGGGAAAATGTTCTTGTAATATGCATGCATTTAATTTTTTCATAATTGGTTTTTGTATATGTTAACAGGATTGTATTAAGAAATTGGGTAGGAATGGAGAGGAAATAAAACAGGGGTTCACTCTTAGAGAGTTCCAAATGGAACTTACACTCCTCTTCCCTTCCCAGTGTCTTTTGTTGAGTTTACATTATCAATGCCTAAGTACCTTCAAGCTCTGTAGAGAAGGAAGAGGTCTGTGCCTAAAACACAAACAGATGTGCTTTTGGCCTGTTGCTTCTGTGTTCTTTGTTGACTTCCCTTTCCCCAAATAAAGGCATTCCTCAAGATTCAATCATAAACTAAGGTGTCTGATTTTATTTAAAACATTTTTTATTGTTTATTTTTTATATTTATTTTTAACTGAAGGATAATCGCTTTACAATACTGTGTTAGCTTCTGCCATACCTCAACATGAATCAGTCATAAGTATACATATGTCCCCTTCCTCTTGAAGCTCCTTCCCACCTGGGTGTCTAATTTTAAATGGTAAATGTATTTTCAGAGTTTCAAGTTGTAACAAACTGCAAGGGCATGGTGGACTTTCCTGGTGGTCCAGTGATTAAGGATCTGTCTGCCAGTGCAGAGGACAAGGGTTTGATCCCTGGTCTAGGAAGATTCCCCGTCCTGCACGGCAACTAAGGCTGTGTACCCTAGAGACTGTGCTCTGCAACTGCAGCCACTGCAATGAGAAGCCTGCACACTGCAACTAGAGAGTAGCCCCTGCTCATCACAACTAGAGAGAGCCTGCGCGCAGCAACAAAGACCCAGTGCAGCCAAAACCGAAGAAATAAATACAATTTTAAAAATAAAAAGGGCACGGCAATAAGATGAGGGTTCTTTGAGGAAGTTTGGTTGAAAAGTCAACTAGATCCAGAGCCGTGTCCTCAGTTCTGTAGGGCCACAAATTCCAGCCTGTCCATAACACAGAGTGGACTGGACTCTATGTTACGGGTGGACTCTATGTCAAAGGGTGATTAAAGCTAAATATAAAATCATGAGAAATTATATTTTCCACAGGGCCAATTTTTAATTTTACTATGCAAAATTGTACATGGATTAGAATGCTTCTGGTGGTAAGAGTAGTATTTTCATCCTCTCCTTTTTACAGATCTTGATTATTTAAAAAATTTAATTCACAAACATGTATTTAGCATCTATATGAGATGGATGCCACATGAGGTAGCTGCTGAATAAATATATATACATAATTAGTATACACATACATATATATACACACACATTAATTCTTAGGTAGCATGTGCTATTAATTGTAATGAAAATCTTCCTTTTCATTTTTTATTCAAATATTCTAGATCTGTATTTTAATTTGGATTTTGTCACTTACTGTGAGATCTGGGGCAAATCATTTTGAGTCACAATGTTTTCATCTAGTAAAATGGGCATAATAATTCCAATCCTCCGAAGTTTTCATGAGAATTAGAGCAAATAAAATAACATGTGAAATATCTAGGCACAGGCCTGTTACATTGAATGATAACAGTCCACAGAGACTTTCTATGGACCAGGTACTTCTACCTGTACCAACTTAAGCCTCACATCAACCCTATAAAGTAGGTGTAGTTTTTAAAGCCCAATTCACAGGTGAATATCTTGAAATCTAGAAATGTAGAATAACTTGCTTATGGTCACGTGTTTAGTATTAGGTAGGCCAAAAAGTTCGTTCAGATTTTTCAATACATCTTATGGAAAACCAGAATGAATTTATTGGTCAACCCAACAGACTGTTGAGTTAGGATTTGAGTGCAGTCAGTCTGGGTGCAGGGTCCATGCTCTTACAGACCTGTGCTATATTTCCTCTCCCTGAGTATTCATTATCTTCCCTTTCTCACCTAAATTCCAACTCTCTACTGACTATTTCCACTTGGGTGACTTTCCATTATCTTAAATCAGGAATTTCCACCTGGAGCCTATAGGGCGGGTTTCAATCAATATATTCAACCTGTAATTAATTAGACCTCATATATAAATGGTGGAAATGTGGCTCAAACAAGTGTAGCCATGGAAGAATTTCAACAAATGTCCTGGAATCCAAGGATAGGACTGTGATGAACCCATGAGCTCAAATGTCTTTGAGCATTCTCTGTTTTCCAGGCTCATGGGTTAGGAAAAACATCAGTTAACAGTATCCATAGCTTCAGCTACTAGGGAGAGATTGACTTGATCCTTTGGATGTAAAGTACAGACATTCCAAAAAGGGCCTTAAAGTGCCCAGCTGGCATCAAGAGCTCTCTGGCAGTCAATTCCATGGGTGTCCATTACAAATCGTATAACATGTCTAGTACAAATACATTTTTTCCCTCTGAAAAAAGGATCCATTGATTCTGTCAGATTCTCAAAAGAAGTGATTTGTAACTCAAAAGCAGTAAAAAAAAAAAACTACTACAAACACAAAGTATGCCCAAACCATCTCTTTCTTCTCCTACACACTGATCCTTCTGCCTCCTCTGCTTGTCACAGGGAGCAGTCTTCTAGACAGTCTTGTCACCTTGTGGTTTTTTGATTTCTCACTGTTCTTTACCCTCTGTGTTCAGTTTTTCAGAAATAACAGTAGTAGTGCTCAGTGGCTCCGTCATGTCTGACTCTGTGTGGCCCCATGGACTGTAGCCCGCCAGGCTGCTCTGTGCATAGAATTTTCCAGGCAAGAATACTGGAATGGGGTGCCATTCTCTTTAACTCCATGGGATCTTCCTGACCCAGGAACTGAACCCACATCTCCTGCACTGGTAGGTGGATCCTTTACCACTAGTGCCACCTGGGAAGCCCCCAGTTATTCAGAAAGGTCTGTTAACTCTTCCCATGCAATGGCTGTTAGAATTGTTCCTTTCCGTCTTTACTGCCACAACAGGACTATAGCTGTCCTCTTCTTTACCTCCTTAAATGATATTAACAGCATCTTCTTAACCAAATGATTATTACTGGTCCCTCCTTGCTCAGGTCTACCTGATCAGATTATTTTTAAAAGATATTTATTAATTTATTTGGCTGCGCCAGGTTTTAGGTGGGACACGCGGGCTCTTTCATCTTCGTTGCGGCATGTGGCTTCTTAGCTGTGACGTGCAGGCTTCCTTTAGTTGCGGTGCCCATGGGGGCTTCTCTAGCTGCAGCGCATCTGCTTAGCTGCCCCAAGGTGTGGGATCTTAGTCTCCCCCCTGCAACCAGGGATTGAATTCGTGTCCCCAGCACTGGAAAGTGAATTCTTTAACAGTGGGCCACCAGGGAAGTCCCTGGTTCACATTTTAAAAAATATTGTATTCTGTGTTCTCATTCACATCTTATATCCTGAGGTTAACTGATAAAGGTGTATGTTTGGGTTCAGACTGGGACTCTGCCAGCCATTCAGTGTGACCTTGACTTAACTAACTTCTCAGAGCCTCTCTATCACCCTTATCTAGAAAACTGAGATAATAATACTCGCCTGATAGGATGCTGTGAGAATTAAATGAGGTGGTATATACAAGGCATTTAGTAAAGTATTTGCAGCCAGTATGTACTAGGAGAATCACTGACTCAATGGACATGAAGTTGCGCAAACTCTGGGAGACACGGAAGGTCACAGGAGCCTGGCATGCTGTAGTCCATGGGGTTGCAAAGAGTCAGACAGGACTTAGTGACTGCAAAGTGAAAGTGAAAGTCTCTCAGTCCTGTCCGACTCTTTGTAACCCCGTGGCTACTCCATGGAATTCTCCAGGCCAGCATGAGGGGGTGGGTAGCCATTCCTTTCTCCAGGGAATCTTCCCAAATCCAGGGATCGAACCCAGGTCTCCTGCATTGCAGGCGGATTCCTTACCAGCTGAGCCACCAGGGAAGCCCAGTGACTGAACAGGCAATCAATCAACAATGGTGGAGTTATGACTCTATTCAGTAGGGAGTTAAAGGCAGGCCTGGTGGTTTACTTAAGAGATTTGGATGTATGGGGCAGACCTATGCCATATGCAGAGGTGAGTAACTGTGCAGAGTTGATACAGCAAGGAAGCTCATTTTGAATGGTATAGATCAGCAGTACCCAACCTTTTTGGCACCAGGAATCTCCTTCATGGAAAAGAAATTTTCCATGGACCAGGGTGGGGGTGGGGGGATGGTTTGGGGATGATTTAAGCACATTATATTTATTGTTCATTATATTTCCATTATTATTACATCAGCTCGACCTCAGATCATCAGGCATTAGATCACAGAGGTTGGCTGCTGCTGCTGCTGCTGCTGCTAAGTCACTTCAGTCGTGTCCAACTCTGTGAGACCCCACAGACGGCAGCCCACCAGGCTCTGCCGTCCCTGAGATTCTCCAGGCAAGAATACTGGAGTGGGTTGCCATTGGCTTCTCTGCCCAGAAGTTGGGGACCCCTCTTATAGATGGCCTGGCAAGTTGGGAGGTATACAGTATGGTTGGGTCACTTTATGAACAGTTATTTACAGGTTCCTCTTACATGGCATACATGAAGTCATAGACTAAGTTACCATCTTGATTAGAATGGAGTTTTAATAGGTAAGAAAAAATTAGCATTCTCAGGATTTCAGGTATTAGTGACAGAAAAGGGAATCCAGGGTGAGAAGTTGAGAATACAGGTGGCTTCTCTCTTCAGTGCTGCTCCCCATCCCTACTGTACCCCACCCCTTCCTCCATCAAGGACAGATTGTTTCTGCCACAACATTAAGAGCATGGCAGCACATTGCAAGAACTATGTGGAGGAAAACTGGCTGACTAGAATCATGTTAGATGATCTAAACAGCGAAGGAATAAGTTCATTCCAGTGGACACTGGCATTGCTCAGTGTGAACAAGGGATCTTGGAAAGGTCAGCCAAAAGAAATGGAGACTGATCTTTGGAAGTATGATGAGGATAGTGAGTCAGAGTTACTCACTTCATCAGAGCAAGAGACCCTGTGGGTTATAGTTATTAGAGCTTACTGTGGGAAACTCCAATAAAGAGCTCTGCTGCTAAAATTGAACAATTACGGTGTTTTTCTAATTTCCAGGAAGAATGGATCTAAAGGTTTTCATTTTGTGAACTGTTATTAAACTTTGGGTATTTTCTAGCGAAAAGTTGCAGACAAATTTCAAAGGAAAAACACAGACGCATTATTTCTTAAAATACATTATTTTTTTAATATGGGGGCGATCTGCACAAACATAATATAGCCAGATTTAGTGCTGGTAAAATTGCATCAAGTCCATATGGCAGGATTCAATCTAACAATATTTCATGGTGTTCCACAAAGAGCACCATAATTTCTGAGTGCCGCCACCTGAACTAGTTTGAAAACCAACACATTACACCCCTGACTGCCTTTTGTTATTTCTTGGGGGAAAGGAATGTTATTAGCTCAGTGAAACTCACAGGCAAAGGCTTACAATCAAAGTAGTCTTTAACATAAATAAAAAAGACCAAAAGAGAATTAAATAGGGTAAATTTGAGTACAAGAATAACAGAACAATAGCTAAAGTTTCCTGAGCACTTATTTTATACCAGGTTCTGTGGTAAGTACTTTTCAAACATAATTTCATTTAATCTTCCCAACCATCCTGTGAGGTAACATCACCCATATTAGATGCCTGCGTGCATGCTTAGTCGTGTCCGACTCTTTTTGACCCCATAGACTGTAGCTCGCCAGGCTCCTCTATCCATGGAATTTTCCAGGCAAGAATACTGGAGTGGATTGTCATTTCCTACTCCAGGCCCATATTAGATAGATGAAGAAAAACAAGTCTCAGACTTGCTCAAGGTCACATAGGCTGGGAAGTAGTAGGTGACACTGAGATTCAAGACCAGGTTTCCAGACTTCAATCATGATACTGTTGTAATGCCTCTTTGGTGTATACTATTTTTACAAAACTCTAAAATTTTAGAGATACAGTAAAGCCCACCAATCTTTTTGCACCAACATTAACCCTTGTAATTATTAACTAGATCAAGATAGTGAACATTTCCAGCAACCCAGAAGACTCCCTCTTGCCCCCTTCTCAGTCAATTCCTCTGAAGTAATCACCACTCTGCCTCTATCACCATACATAAATAGGTTTTAGTTAGAGCAATCTAACTTTTTGTAGTTATCACCAAAAGATCCCATATACCAATCCTTCATCTTGCCAGTTTAGCTGTAGTATTTAAAGCTGCTCTAGCTCTGACTTTTTAAGAACTCACTGTAGACACTAGCTGTTGCACATGGCTTCATATTTCTTTCATTATTCTGAAATTAATACTAACTTTGAAAAGAAAAAAACACAAAGAAAATCCTGGAGGAAGCAGATTAAAGGACTGTTGCCAAAACTCTCTGGGCTCCCCAGGTGGCTCAATGATAAAGAAACCTCCCGCAATGCAGGAGACACAAAAGGGGCAGGTTCAGATTCCTGGGTCAAAAAGATACCCGACAGGAGGAAATGGCTAGCCACTCCCGTATTCTTGCCTAGAAAATCAAATGGACAGAGGAGCCTGGTGGGCTATAGTCCATGGGGTCACAAAGAGTTGGACAGGAATGAGCCACCAAACCTCTCTATGGCAGAAACACCACAAACACAATTTGCTTGACTGAAGTTAATTTGGTGCATCAATTTCCAATCCTGGTGTTTCATTAGGAAACAGACGACCAGGAAAAGTCATCTCAGTTCATGGAACAGAAGACTAGCCAGGCAAGACTGGTGACAGCGGTAGCTTTGCATCATTTTACAGCATGCCAACAAATTTATGTCCAGATATCTTCCACAGTTAAATTGCTGTTCTATGAGACAAGAGAGTCAGGAGAAGAAGATCTAGATAGAGTCAAGTGAGGGAAATAATAGGACCTCAAGGAGGCTCTATTGTGGTGGCTTCCCGTGCTTGGCCTACTAGCTGTTCAAACCACATTACTTCTTGTCCAACCTGTCAGTGACAGAACCGGCGTCACTTCACCTCAGGCTCTCAAGCTGCGGCTGGTGAGTTGCAGCAATGATTCTAGAAAATAGATCTCTCTTCTCTTTCTTTCCCCTCCATTCGTGGTTTTGCACTTCATTCTGTTTGCTACACCAGTTGACTTCAGACAGCATTTTGAAGCTGTCTACAGACTACAATCGAATATAAGGAAAAGAAGAACTGACAGCTGTAGGACTCCAAGATTCTAGGAGCGACATGTGTATGAGGTGACTTAAGTCGGGGTAAATCCAGAGGACCGTTCTGGCCATCAAAGCCGCAGGACAGGCCCAGAAGTGGGCGCACGCGACAGCAGCAGCACCTCGAGAGTGACATCACCGCGGGGGCGGAGCCGAACCATCCCGGGCCTTGTCTGCTATTGAGCTCTCCTCCCCTCTTCCCCACTGAATGCCCACGACCCCGCCAGTCAAAGCCCCCTGAGGAAACAGAAATGCCCGGACCTCACAGAGCGGCAGAACCAGGGCCCAACCTCTCGGCGCAGAGACGGGTTCGGTCTCGGCTCTCTCTCCCCGCCACTCCCCACCCCCAAACGGTGGAGGGGGCGGGGGCGCGCGCGCTCCACCACGCACGCGCCCCCACGCACGCGCTCTCCCTCCGCGCTCGCGCTCCTCCCCACCCCGGCCCGGAGGGGGCGGGGCTGCGGGCGGCCTCGGAGGGTGCGACGCCCCCGGCGCGGCGGCGGCGTTAGCGAGCGGCCGGCTGGGCGCGGGTTGCTGGGCGCGCTGCTCCGGCGGGGCCCGCTCGGCACAGCCGCCTCGTGCGAACCGCCCGCCCGGCGGGGTAAGCTGCGAGCGCTCCGAGCGTCGGACCCAGGGCCACCGGCGCTGCCCTCCCGCCGCCGCCCTCGGTGCCTCCTCTGGGCGGCCCCGCCCCCGTTCCCATCCCCCTCGCGCTCACCTCCCGGCTGTGCCGCGCGCGAGGCGGAGCAAGTCGCCCGCCGCCGCCGCTGCCGCCGCGCTGAGGGGCGAGAGCCTGCACCCGCGCCGCCGCTGACAGGGGGACCGCCGCGGGCTGCGCTCGCCGCCGGGAGGCCCCGCCGCTCCTTTCCCGGACGCAAACCCACCGCGGGCGTCGGAGCGCAGCGAGGTGCTCTGGGATCGCGGGCGGCGCCGGCGGGCGGCGCGGTCCTCACAGGAGACCCCGGGGACTGGGGCTTGACCCCGGGGGTGCAGCGAGCCCCCCTCAGAGCGGCAGGTGAGAGACCGCGGGAGCCCGGGAAAGGAAGGTCGCTTCAGTGACAGGGGCGTTCGCCTCCGACGCCCGGGCTCCAGGGAGAGGGGCGGAGGCGAACGGGGAGGCAGCGAAATGGGCAGCGGAGTGCCTCCGGTGTGGAGGGCGTGGGGAAGGTTGGTTGCCAATGTGGCCCTCGGGGTGGCTGCGGATGAGCCCGGGATCGGTCACTTCGGTGTCACCGAAGGTGTCATGGAATTTGGTACCGAGAGAATCTCCGGATGACGGGGACCCAGGAGGAGATGCCAGGCAGATTGCTAAACGTGGCAGGGAAGGTGGTGCAGAACGAGTTGCCAAATGTGCCCCCAGAATGCAGCACAAAAGTAGTTGTGAAATGTGCCAGGTAAGGTACAGGGTGGGTTGGCCTGTATGGCGTTGAAATTCACAGCAGAAGTGTTCTTTAGTGATATCGTTAAATCCTCTGGGAAAGGAGGCGTAGTCTAAGAAGAGATTAATAAGGCTCATGGCTAGATATTTTATCACAGGAAATCGAGAGGAGCTATGATATGCTATTTTTGAGATAGAGTGAGTGCCCACGTGAAAGAAACAAGCAAATTGTGTCTGGTTGTGCGATGAGAAAGAAAAAATAGGGCTAAGATAATTCCGGTTTGCCGTCAGCGTGTAAAGCACTGATACAATTGCAGCCTGTGTTCTATTCCAGGTGTAGGATGTTTAAAATGGTTTTCATCAAACATAAACAAAGATAATTAATATTAGGAAGATTTGGGTGTCTTTCACTGTCTTCTCTCCTCCCCTCCAGGAAAAGAAAAAAATACAAAAGACACACAAAAAAACCCACCCCACATCTTGACCATGATTCTGAGTTCAAGATCATTAGGCAAAGGGACATTTTTTTCATAGGTGCCCCTTTCTTCATTTTTATACAAGTGAAAATTTCTGGAATGAGGAAAACAAAACAATATGGTGAACAAAAGGGATAAATTTTCAGGCATTTTGAGGGTTGGAGCCAAAAGCTATTGCAATGGTTAATTGCGGTGAATGACAGTAGTGAAATATTCTTGATTGTTGGGGTAGCCAAATAGGAAAAAGAAATTGGATACAGTAAAGGTGGCATAAACAGCAACAACATGGATACTGTCAGTGGAGCGCTTCTTTCAGCCTTTCCCAGGTAGATCATCTTAGGAATGTGAGCACAGAAATATTAAACATTGTCACCCCCCCCATATATATGTGTGTGTATAAATATAATTACACATGCCGCAAAACATTGTGACTTCCATTTAAGAAGAACATCTGTGTTTTGAGAGGATTGTCAGAACATAGCTGGAATTTCAGAAGTAACAAAAGACAGCTCCATGAGCTATTTAATGTAACTTATATACATTCAGTGAGTGTCTGTATACTATGAAACAAGCAGAAATAGGTGCATGTGTTCATTAGGGTATAGTTAATTATTGATGAGATTTTAGTGCCTTCTGTTGCAGTTCTTGCAGAGAAATGGAGTTATTTGCCTGAATGTTGTTCTTAGAAGAACATTCGCCAGATAATCTGAAAATTCATACTGATTGGCTTTCTCCTGAATCCGGATTCAGCCATTGAGGGATTGTTTGCTTCAAAGACAAAACTGATTTTGCTCCATGATTAATTTCGGGTTTTAGTCATTTCTGTTGATGTGTCCCTCACTTTGGGGGTGAGTGGGGGCTAAAGCCTGAGGAGAATAAAGAGCGATTCTGTTGGATCTTCCTGTTTTGTTCTGACTGTAAGCCATGTGTACTGCCACCCCCTACTGTCTGTAGGAAGAGGTGTTACAGAGCCCCATTCTTTTCTTGTTATCACTGCCCCCTTGTGTAAGGGAAGAAATTGAGAGTTGTACTTTGGGAAACCGCTCTCCTCAGATTGTTCTTGATAGGGTGGTTATGGAGATTTATAATCACCTATTCAGAGTTTCAGGGCTTTAAACTTACTGTCAGTCAGGCTTCAGATTTAATATCTGTTTTTAATAGTATCTAATTATTGTCAGTAATTCAAATTGCTAAGAATGTTTTGCAATATGTTTGAGAATATGGTACTTACTAGTCGTGCTGCTAGTAATGTCATACTCTTGCATAGCACCTACTCTGTGCCAGCCCTGTTATGCAGGTTTTAATCGGTTCCAGCACCCTGCGAGGTATGTACTGTTATTTCCATTTTACAAATGAGAACCTGAAACACTGAGATGTTAAATATCTTGCCCAGGTTTATTTAGCTAGCAAGTGCAAGAGCTGAGTTTCAATTCAGGAACTCTGGCTGCACACCCCGTGCTTTTCATAAGTCTGCTATATTGCCCTCTCAATCAAATTAGTGTTGACACACATCATTAAAATGCAGGTGCCCATCATACAAAAGCAAATATAGAGTTGTGGATAAGCCCAGGTAGGTAGTAAGACACATAAATGTTAAGCCTACAGATACACCAAAAAATACAGTTATAACTAACTTATTCAGTTACAAATACACCGAAAAATACTTACATTACTTATAACTGTACAAAAATAATTGGTTATTTAAAGTATGAATATTTCTCTTTTGGAATTTATTTTTGTAGTTTTATTTCTGGGATTATGAGTAGAGGAGTGTCAATACTTTTTATGTGGTTAAGGAAATATTTATGATGGAGGTTTTGGTTTTGGGGGGAACTTTGGAGGTTGAAAGTTTTACTTTCAAATAGTTTGATGTGTGTGTGTGTATGTGTGTGCACATAGTGTTCAGTAAAGGTTTACTGGTGCTTTTAAAGAAATAGTGTAGAGATCTCTGTGTAGAGCTTTAGTTTTCTATAGGGAAATTATCTATTTTTCCTATCTGCTTACATTTTTATGATCCTATTTAAAAAAGAATGAACAAAAATGGGTCAGATGCATATGTACTTTTTACCTTTTTCTTCAACAAATATTTGCTCAGGTTTTTCTTGCACTTACTGTTTTATAGATACTGACTACATATGAAATAATATTTATAAAATTATAAAATTTATAAAGTATAAAAGAATAATCATGCAGCCAACACGTATATACCTTCCACACGGTTTAAGACATGAATATTACCTCCTATACTTAACAGTTATTTTCTTCTCTTAGTCAAACTTTCTGCCATTCCGTGAATCACGTGTCGTGTAGTTAAACACTTCCTTCATTTTTATATACATTGTTTGATAAGACAATTCAATATAATCTACTAATTATGACTGAGACTAATTCATGTATGTTTATATCCTGTAGTGTATTTAATAAATTGTCTTAAGAGTCAAGTCCTGCTCTATATTTCTGTTGGCCGATGGCTCATTGTAGCATACTTGAAAAACCTGATTTTGTGTTTGCCTCTTTATCATAAAGTTTTACTAAGATGATTAAACATTAGTAGATTATTTCCCTCTTCTGTCGTCATTGATTCTTGACTGTCCTGTGCAAGCTTTCTAGCTGCCCCCCCCCCCCCCACTTCCTCATTAATGCCTTTGTTCTTTTAGTATTTTCTGAATGACTCTGTATGCATTGTTTTGAATGGAGAAGGAAGTAAGCCTGGAAAAGAGTATACTAAACCAGTGTTTCCAAAAGGGGAGTTTTAAGGTAGTTGATAGTAATTAGATTTAAGGAAGAACAAGTATGATTAAACGAATGCATCAAAATTCTCTCCTTGTCGAATTTCTTCCTCTTAGAATTAAAATTGAATCTCTGAGATACACTGGTTGGGCACACTCATTCAGTTCTGTTGGATTGTACTTATACAAGGGCTTCCCAGGTGGCTCAGTGTAAAGAATCCACCTGCCAATGCAGGAGATGCAGGTTCAATCCCTGGGTTGGGAAGATACCCTGGAGGAGGAAATGGCAACCCACTCCAGTATTTTTGCCTGGAAAATCCCATGGTAAGGGTAGCCTGGCGGGCCCAATTCCATGGAATTGCAAAGAGTCTAAAAGAGTCTACATGACTAAGCAACTGAGCACGCAAACATGCTTATACAGGAGCACCACTGTTTTCTGTCATATTTGTACTGATGGTACCCAGATTTTGTCGGCTTCCCTGGTGGCTCAGACGGTAAAGCGTCTGCCTGCGATGAGGGAGACCCGGCTTTTATTCCTGGGTCAGGAAGATCCCCTGGAGAAGGAAATGGCAGCCCACTCCAGTACTCTTGCCTGGAAAATCCCACGGACGGAGGAGGCTGATAGGCTACAGTCCATGGGGTGGCAAAGAGTCAGACACGACTGAGCGACTTCACTTTCACTTACCCAGATTTTATTTCAAGGAACTAGAACAATTTCAGATGGTTGTTTACTTTTCTAGTACTAGTCTGATCAAGGTAACAAATATTATAAAATTGTTTGAAAGCTAGTTTAATTGTTTGGAATTTTTTTTCTCAACATTGTTGTATTTGCTCAGAGCCTATGGTTATCGAATACTGTTGTCATTTGGAAAGAAGACACTGTGTAAATAAATAGTTTTGTCTTTGTTATAATACCATGAAAACACCACTGGGTTTATTTGAATAGCATCTCTTGCAGTAATTTATATTAGATGAAGATTGTTTATGACTTAAAAAATGAGTCAAGGAGCTGTGTGTGTGGTGATTGAGACTACATTATGACCTTGATGAGTCTCTAAAAATTGATAGAAGTAGGTTACAAGAAGAGCTTAAAGACTTAACGCTATGTTTCCCCACCCAATGGTCCTTTTTCTTCCTTTTAGAGGATATTTTTACCTTAAATATTTCAGATTTAATATAATATCAGATGGAGAATGTTATGTTTGGGCCTGGGTTTTAGAAGGCTAAAGTAGTTTGAGGATGTAATCAGAGAAAAAAGTTTCTGGTGGGGATCTTTCATATTCTAGAAAGCTGTAAGTAAATAATTGTAATTCCATAATTTTTTTCTGGAAGCACATTTCTTTTTTTAGGTCAGTTTATTTTCTTTACAAAATCTTTATAAGTCGTTGAAAGCTGTGTTTGTGGATGCTATAAGTATTAGGTAAGTTGCTTTTCTATGGGCCACACATTACCACAGTATCTTATGTTCAGCTTCTGTTTGTTCTTGAATAGTTAAGGGTAAACACGACTGAGTTTAACAGGCAAAGAGTTAATTTGATGTTAGTAATTGCTCACCTTCTTTATCCTTTCCTTCCCCATGGTACTAATTTCTGCCTTTATTGAGTGCGTCATATATCCCACCTCTCAAATGCCTTTCTTTTGATCAGAACTTGAGAGATTCTGATGTCAGTTATTTAAACTGAGTAGTTGCATTGTAGTGAATAATCTTGTTGGTATGTTTCCTAAAAAATTTAATTGCCTTGGTGGTGTTTTATCTGACAGACTCGTCTTATGCCTCGTTATGACACCCATATTATGTCTAACTCTGAAGAAGTTTTTGACAAAATGTATTATTCGAGTCTACCTTTTTTTCCCTCAGAAGAGATATCTCAAGTGGAAAGGTTTGGAGCACAGCCTGTAAGAGAGCATTCTTCCTTGTTTGCTCTGGTCTCAGCCTCTCACATACATATTTTGTATACATAATAACAGAGTCATTGTTCTATGGAAAAACCGTTGGTTTTCCAGGTAATCATGCTTATTTCCTTGTGTGTAATACCATGCTGGCATTATAATATAAGATTATATTAGATGACATATCTGATCATAGAGGGACAACATGAAGAAATATGGCACCAGTTTTTTTTTTATTGCCATGGAAACTCTTTTTCCTTTCCTTAGGATCTAGCCTTATAAATGGATTAGTTATTAAATTTGGAAATGGGAGTGAGTATGTAGATACTGTGATTTAATCGTTTAGGCAGGAGACTCCGTCTTAGAGCTCACTAAATTCCCTCTGCTAATTGAAGGAAGTCTCTTCTTAGCCCTTTGTTCCTAACCTTGTGTTTTGAGGGGTCTCACAATTTCTAGCTGTAATTGCTGAAGTTTGATAAGGCAAAGTTAAGGAAGCTTGATGGGTATTTGTACTCTAGAATTCTATTTCAGTTCGAATTGCATGGAATCCTGTAGAGCTCCTGAAGACTGTGAATTAGGGTGAATGAAGGTAATTAGTTTTAGTAGGCATGTGGGATGAAGACTTACTACCACACATTCAAATCCTGCTTCAGCGTCAGAGAATCTTAGCTCTTCCCTTTCAGGGATTTAAAGAGGAAGAGAGACTTCCTTTGGAAGTTGCTCTTCAGACGTTGGTATATTGTAGGATGACAATACTGTTGTTTGGTTGTAAGAAACTTTTGAAATCTTAACGATCGTGAGACCCCTTGTATAGTAGAGAGAACATGAACTTGTGAGTTTTTGAATCCTGAAAACAGGTTCAGATTATTGCTCTGTCACTTACTAGCTGTATGAGGAGTTAAAACCTCTCTTGAGGGGTTTTGATGATGATGAATAAAATAATGTCAGTGAAAAATCCTTAGGGCAATATCTAATTCTTAATAAAAATTTATTTTTATTAGGTTTTGGAGAGCGTCCTGGATTTCCTTTATTTTGATGTTCTTCACATAATTCCTCCCCAGGACATTTTACGAGTGTTGTCAGTCTAGCCTTTCCTTGTTGTTTTGTCTTGCTCTTCTCTTCAGCCTAGTAAGGTCTTAAAAATAAACACCTATGGTAATTTGGCTACTCATCAATTTAGTGTCTTGAAATTTTCATTTCTGAAAGATTTGATAAGAGCTGAGAGGAAGAGTTTTTGAATAACTGTAAACTTAAATAAAAACTCAGGCAGACTCCTTGTATGCGCTTCTGTTTGTACTGTTTCCCTTTAAGTACCACATACTTGTAAAAAATTAATTTTTAATTTCCTCTGAAAATAGCAAACCACAACACTTCTTGAGACATTGAGCCCTTTGGCAATTTTTTTTTTTTTTCAATTTGATCATGTGAACATTTTCTACTTTTACAAGCATTTCTCATTTTTGTGAATAACTGAAACTTCCTCTGTGTGATAACTGTATCCCCCACTTGCCTTCCACCATGCGCTATGTTGTTAGCTTTTTGTAGTTTTTCTCTTAAAAAAATTTGTAAGTGACAGTCAAAGTGGTTGATTGTCTTTTGTGATCTACTTAATAAAAAGGACTTATCTACAGTGTAAAATAAGACACCAGAAAGAGTTTGCCCCTCTTTTTCCAGTATAACAAAATAGTATTCAAAATCTCATTTTTTTTCCCCAAGCTTTGATGATTTCTATAACGTTTTGCCCATTTCTGCTCATCTGTGTACATATCATACAAACAGTAACTCATTGACTATTTTCCTTTAACGTGACTCACTTTTTATCTTAGGTTTATCCTTGGTTGTCATATTATACACAGCCCAATAGGTTTGTGCTAGTAAACTAAACACTAGTTTATCATGAAGACATCTTGCCTTTAGGAAGGCCACTCATATGCAACTTTGGTGCCAGATTGGATCGTTCTGTATTTTTAAGTAAATGAACTTCATAATGATACCTCTTCTTGTTTTAGATAATGTAATTCCGTTTTGCCTTTGGATGTATTGGGTAGCCATTTAGTGAGTGAGTGAGTGAGTAAGTGAAAGTTGCTCAGTTGTGTTAGACTCTTTGTGACCCCATGGACTTAGTCCATGGAATTCTCCAGGCCAGAATACAGGAGTGGGTAGCCTTTCCCTTTTCAAGGGGATCTTCACAACCCAGGGATCCAATCCAGGTCTCCCACATTTCAAGTGGATTCTTTACCAGTTGAGTCATAAGGGAAGCCCAAGAATATTGAAATGGGTAGCCTATCCCTTCTCCAGCAGATCTTCCTGACCAGGAATTGAACTGGGGTCTCCTGCATTGCAGGCGGATTCTTTACCAACTGAGCTATGAGGGAAGCAATTTATTAGTTGTCAATAAATGTTAATTTGTCATTAATTACAGTAGATAACTGGTATCTCCTTCCCCCACCTTCTACTTTTAAAAAAAAAAATTCCGAAAGTATTCCTCTGCTTGCAACCATGGAAATAAACCAGGGATGAAGAAAGAAAAAAATATTTTTCACTCCTCCACTTTTACCCTTGTGGTAACCAGCATTAACTAACACTTCAAGTATTTTTTTTTTTATCATCTTTCTCTTTGCTCAGAAACCATTAAGCATGTATGAAAGTGAAAAAGTGAAAGTTGCTCAGTTGTGTCCAACTCTTTGTGACCCCATGGACTATATAGTCCATGGAATTCTGCAGGCCAGAATACAGGAGTGGGTAGCCATTCCCTTCTCCAGGGGATCTTTCCAACCCAGGTCTCCTGCATTGCAGGTGGATTCTTTACCATCTGAGCCACCAGGGAAGCCCAAGCACGCACGCACACACACGCTTTTTGTAACTTGCTTTATTCATTTAAGAATATATCATGGCTAGCTCCAGTTTAGTAAATGAAACTCTATAATTAATTTTAAAAAGCTGAATAACATTTCATAGCATACAGCTCCATAATTTAGTCTGTTTTTCTCCACCTGATGGATATTAAGATTGTTTTCCTCTTTTGCTATTACAAACATTAGGCCACTCTTATTCATGACTAGACAAGCAAACATTCTAAATAAACTATTAGCAAAATAAATCTAGCAGTGCATGTAAAATAGATATATCATGATCCAGTAGAATTTATTCCAGGGAAGCAAGAATACTTAAATATTAACATTTTTTATATTAATGAAGTTAAAGATAAAAAGTATATGATTATCTCTCTCTTTTGGGGTGAGTTGGGGGACTTTGTATTGTGTTTATGTAAAACAGCAAAAGGAGATGCCTGCCCATTTGGACGGTAGTCTAAGTTTTGTACAATTCCTTGATCCTAAAAGTTAATAGACAAAAACCATTTTTCTGGAGTCTAAAGGAGGACTGTGTAGGACCTGGCCCTTGACTCTGACCTTGGCCTTTCTATCAGCTTTTGATTGCCAAAGTCTGGTCCTCTTGACAGTATGGAAATAAGCATACTTCTAGAGACTGGGATGGATGATATGGGTGAGCCTGTCCAATTTAGGGCTGGCACTTTTTAAGATCTTTTATTTGATTACCTTTGAGCTTAATGACCACCTTGTTGGCCTCTGTACAGGTGCTCATTGTCTTGGAAACGTTGGCTGGAATTTTTCTGAGGGCTTTCTTGTTGTGCTTGTTGGCAGAATATGTGTTCCTTAGAACCTATTTTTCTTGAAGTCATTTCTAGGACTGGTCATATATGATATTTTTCTTGGATTCGGCCACATCTCTGTTGCTAGCTGCAACTCTGGGAGTGTTGGAGACTGGAGAAAAGAGACCTTGACTATCTTAATAGGTGCCAAAAAACATTTGATAACATTTTGGAGTAATTTCCTTGGAGTGTGTGTGGCATAATTTCTGAATGCTTGCTTAGGTGAAGATGCCTTTCTTTTCTCTTGATCAGTTAAAGGGTATCTTGACTGGATATGGTTTTTTTGGATCATAAGCATTTTCCCCCCCAATATAATGTAGATACCTTATTACCACTGTCTTTAAGCTTCTTGTGCAATAGATAAGTCTGATGCCAGTCTGATTCTCCTTTCTTCTGAAGTATCAGTAACTCATTCTTTATCTTCTGCACAAAAAATCTTGCCACTTTTATGTGCGCTGAGATGATCAGGTCTAATCTCATCATGTACTTTATCATTTTTATACTATGAGAAACCAAATACTGCCAGCTCATCTCTGATTTTATGGAGCCTATTTCCTATCTGTATAGTTCTGTATTTCTCCCTTTCTGCCTTCAGTTTTTCTCTTCCTCTTTTCTTATTCTTTAATGTTTAGTGATAGTAAATCATTTTGATCATTCTGAGTTGATAATCTCAGGTTCACCTTGTACCTTTCAAAATGTAGTCTCAAATACTTTTTTTAATTTCAGTGAAGTTTTTTTTTTTTTAATTATTGTTTTTACTATATGTTCTGTTCCTTGCTTTGATCTTCTTCAGGAATTCCTATCAGTTGTATGTTCAATCTTCTTTGCCATCTTCAATATTTGTCACTTTTTCTCATATCTTTTTAATCTATTTTTTGAGTTTAATTTTTTTCTCTTTTTTACCTTCTGTTTTTCTTAAGGGACTATCTTTTTATTTACTCTTGTCTTCATTTCTGGAATATGTCTTTCCTTTTATTTTTAATTCTTACTCGAGTCATGTCTCATTTTGAGTTTTTATAATTCTTGTATTTGTTTTTCTTTCACGTCTTATGCCATTTTCCTAAGGTCTTTTCTCATTCTGAAATAGCAGGTTTTAATTTTGATCTGTTATGTGGGTATGTCTTTCCAGCACACTTTCGTTGTCTGCAGTGATGTTGTTCTGCTTCTTATTCTCTTTTCTTTTCTGGTTGCACTGGGTCTTCATTGCTGTGTGCCCAGGCTTTCTCAGGTTGTGGAAGGCGGAGCTACTCTCTAGTTTTGGTTCATGGGCTTCTCACTGTGGTGGCTTCTCTTACTGCAGAGCTCGGCCTTCAGTAATTGCAGCACGAGGTCTCAGTAGCTGTGACTTGCTGGCCCGGGGGTGCAGGGGCTTCAGCAGTTGTGGCTCAGGGCTCATTAGTTGTGGCTCGCGGGCCCTAGAGCATGCCGGCTTCAGTAGTTGCAGCGTGCAGACTTAGTAGTTGTGGCACACGGGCTTAGTTGTTCCACGACACGTGGAATCTTTCTGGACCGGGGCTTAAACCCGTGTCCCCTGCATTAGCAGGTGGATTCTTACCCACTGTGCCACCAAGAAAGTCCCTGTGTTCTCTTATAACTTTATGTGGGATTGACCTTCATACATTTCTGTGACTCATTTTTACTTGAAATTAATTACATGAATTTTTTAGAATGTGACTGGGTTCAGGAAAGCGTCTAACTTTACTGAGCTTTTTATTGTATTGTTTTTGGGTGGTGTTTAAAAATATGGGGGCTTGCTTTCTGAGATTTCCTAAAATCTACTAGAGGAGATTCTTCTCTAGTAGTTCTGGACCTCTTTCCTTCATCCCTCTTGCCTGATCTCAGACTCCACCCCTTTATGATCAGGAAGCCCTTCTCTGTGCCTTCTGGGTCTCACTGTCCGTCATCTGCAAAACTCCCTTTTATCTTTAACCTCTTCTCTAAACAGCACGGTCTCCATTCTCTAACTGAAACTTACTTTTTGCCTGAGGGCACTTACTTCTTTTGGCAAGTTCTGAAGTGGTGGTTCCTCCTAGTGAGGTGGGTTAAGTATTCTCTTGGCTTTCTCGTAGTTGCTTCTAGACTTCTTCTGGGTTCACTACTAGTCTCCTGCTACTCCACTTAGAATTATGGCGATTTCAGTGTTCATGTAGATGATCCTTCGGATATTCTGGTCTCCTGACTTTCTCTTCTCCACTGATCCTGTCTTCTGTCTCAGCCATTCCCTCTATTGCACATCCTGTGCAGATGCTTTTAGTCTCAGTGCATCTGCATTAACTGGGGAGCTTTGGCAAACTCCAGATGCCAAGGACTAACTCCCAGAGATTCTGATTTGCCTGGTCTGAGGTATGGCCTGAGAGAATGTTTTTGACAGTTTTCCACGGTGACTTTAATGCACACTCAGAATTGAGAGTTGCTGTAACTCACTGTAACTCGAAACTACAACTTTCTATACTATCAGTTTCTGGCATTTTACTCTCCACCTACCACCTCTATTTTTTCAGGCTCATTTCTTTTATTACCCAACAACCTTAATTCCTTGATCTCACAGGGACCTTTTAATTTACCACCTTTTCACTCTTCCTCAATGCATTCATGTCCTCAGTTTTATCTTTTTTACCTTCAAACTAGCTGAATTCCTATATTGCATCATTACAGTTGATCTTCTCCATCTACCTCAACCCTCTTGATTTGACCTTTCTTCTCTGGTGGTTCTTGCCTGGTTAAAACCGACTCTACCAAGGATTTCCCTGATGGTCCAGTGGTTAAGACTCTGTGCTTCCGAAGCAGGGGGTGTGGGTTCAGTCTCTGGTCGGGGAGAACTGAGATCCAACATGCTGCATGACATGGCTAAAGTTTTTTTTTTTAATTCAAAAAGTTTAAAACCAACTCTACCTGTTGTACTCCTGTGCAATTGTAGCTGAATATGTCTGGAGCAGAATGCCTCTTGACTTTCAATTCTTCAGTTCAGTCGCTCAGTTGTGTCCGACTCTTTGTGACCCCATGAATTGCAGCACGCCAGGCCTCCCTGTCCATCACCAACTCCCAGAGTTCACTCAGACTCACGTCCATCGAGTCCGTGATGCCATCCAGCCATCTCATCCTCTGTCATCCCCTTCTCCTCCTGCCCCCAATCCCTCCCAGCATCACAGTCTTTTCCAGTGAGTCAACTCTTTGCATGAGGTGGCCAAAGTACTGGAATTTCAGCTTCAGCATCATTCCTTCCAAAGAAATCCCAGGGCTGATCTCCTTCAGAATGGACTGGTTGGATCTCCTTGCAGTCCAAGGGACTCTCAAGAGTCTTCTCCAACACCACAGTTCAAAAAGCATCAATTCTTCGGCACTCAGCTTTCTTCACAGTCCTACTCTCACATCCATCCATGACCACTGGAAAAACCATAGCCTTGACTAGACAGACCTTTGTTGGCAAAGTAATGTCTCTGCTTTTCAATATACTATCTAGATTAGTCATAACTTTTCTTCCAAGGAGTAATCATCTTTTAATTTCATGGCTGCAATCACCATCTGCAGTGATTTTGGAGCCCCAAAAAATCAGTTCTTGGCCAGTACCAAATGACTTTCAATTCCTTGCTTAGTGCCGCCAGGCTCTCCTATGGTATTACTGTAGTTCTTCCATACTCCCATTCACTTAGATGATCCTATCTTTCCCTTGTACCCAAATTTTCCACATTCTGCTTTCTGTCTTCTCTTTCAGCTAATGACTTTGCTTTCTAGTTTACTGAGAAAACAGAAGTCTGCTCACCACCTGCATCTTCACCAGTGTTACTGTGAATTGTCTTTTCCTCTCTTGAAGGCCGTTCCCACTGAGCTCGTCCATTAGAGCTCACCCCTTCTTGCCTTCTCAAAGACATTCTTCCTGTAATTCTTGTCTGTCTGTCCTTTTCTGGATCACTGTCAACAGAATAAAAACATTGTAATTTCTTTCATCTTAAAGAAACCTTCTTTTAACCTTACTTCTTTCCAGCGACTTCCCCATTTCTTATCTCAATTATACCAGACTCTGCAGAAGCAGTTGTCTTTGTTCACCTTATCAAACTCTCCTTTTTACAGCTTTTGAGGTATTACTCACAGTTAACAAAAGTCACCTCTTGTAACAGCATAATTCAATGATTATTATGCATCACCATCATCCAGTTTTACAGTACATCCGTCACCCCCCAAAATTTCACTGAGCCTGTTTGCATCCAGTCTCCATTCCCAGCCCTATTCCTAGGCAGCAGAAAGCTCTGCTTTCCGTTTCTATAAATTGGCCTATGAACATTCATATAAGTAGAATCACATAATATGTAGTTTTGTTTTATACTATTCAGTCTTTTGCTTCTATCTCTTCATCCAGGATAATATTTTTGAGATTAACCTATGTTGCGCATGTATCAGTACTTTTATTTTGATTGCTGAATATTACTGTTCTTTTGTATAGACATACTATGTTTTGTATATCCATTCACCAAATAATGGACTTTCTGATTTTTTCTGTTTTTTGTTTATTATGAACAATGCTGCTACAAACATTTGGGTACAGACTTTTTTTTAAAAAAGATTCACAGATGTTCTTTGTGCTTTTGAATATTTATTTATTTATTTTGGCTGGCATTGCTGCATGCGGGCTTTATCTGGTTGCGGCAAGTGGGGGCTACTCTCTAGCTGTGGTGTGCAGACTTCTCATTGCATTGTCTTCTCGTGTCATCAGATTTTATTTGCTACCACCCCTTCTTATTGCTGTTGAGTGTATCTCCTGGTTCATTCCCTACGATGCTTCTGCTGCTTACTACCCAGAGTTAGGCCAGACTTCACAAGCTAAGGGCATAGCCCTCTGCAAGACTACTCTCACTTCAGACACTAGCTGCAGGTGTCTCCCTCACTTCTCACTAACTGGCTGCATATTTGAGAGTTCCTAATACTGCCTCAGATTTGATGATTCAGTAGAACAACATACAGAACTCAGGGAAGTGCTGTATTTATGGTTGTAGCTTTATTGTAACAAAAACGATATAAAGCAGAACAAGCCAAAAGAAGGGACACATAGGGCAATGTCTAAGAGGCTCTCAAATGCGATGCTTCTGAAATCAGGATATGTAGCCCTCCTGGCATATCAGTGTATTGTAATACACAAAGTTGCCAACCAAGGAAACTCATCTGAGCTTCAATGTACAGAGTTTTCATTAGGGTTTCAGTAGTAGTCACGATTGATTTAATCATTGACCTCTTTTAATTTCAACTTTCAGCCCTAACTTACCTTTGTGAAGGTCAGACTGATGGCCTGTGGCACAAAGCCTGAACCCTCTAAACATATGGTTGGTCTTTTTGGGATAGCCAGCGCCCATCCCAAGTCAGTACCCTCGAACTTCCACCTAATTTCTCTGTTCCGTTTTGTAGGTGACCCTTCAAGAATTGTCAATATGCTCTTTCCGGTTTTTTTCCTCCTCTTCTTTTTTTTCAGTTTTGAAATGAAAATATACAAGAAAGTTGGAAGAATGGTACAAAACAGTGTCCTTCGTGTACATTCACCACTTGTTAACGTGACGTTATTCTACCTGTGTACACTTTTTTTCTGACTAGTTTGAGGGTAGGTTGTAGTCATGTGTTTACATTGAAAGACTATAGCATTTGTTTCTTAAGAATAAGGACATTCTGATCTATCTCCTACAATTTTTGAAATCAGAAAATTCAGTGTTGATATAATACTTATATCTACTCCACGTCCCATGTTCAGTATTCTCTCTTCACCCGGTGTCCTTAGAGCGTCCCCTCACCCTGCCCCTGTCCAGGATTCATTCTGGTGTCATGCATTGCATTTTGCTGTTGATTTAGTCTTTAATCTGGAGCAGTTCCTCAGCCTCTGTCATGTTTCTTGGCATGGACACTTTTGAAAGAGTACAGGCAGTTATCTTGTAGACTGTATCTCAGTTTGGTTTGTCTGTTTCCTTAGATTATATATTTGCAGGGCAGGAATACCATATAGTGATGTATCCTTCTCAGTACCTCAGAGGCATGTAATTCTGATTTGACCCATTATTGGTAATGTTGACTTTGAATACTTGGTTAAAGTGGAGTCCACTGGGTTTCTTCACTGTAAAGTTACTATTTTCTTTTTTGTAGTATGTAAGTAATTTGTTGGAAGGTATTTTGAAATTATGTAAATCTCTTGTTGCTCATCAAAATTTTACCTACCAGTTTTAGCATCATTAATAATTCTCGCTGGAGTTAATTATTACTTGGTTGGTTGCCAAATGAGAGTAACCCAGCCACTTTGTCTGTACTTAGTTGATATTCCGGTATGACAGAGCCAGCCAAACCTCCCTGCCTCTATTTCTTGAATTACAGTATGAGCTTATGGGTTCCTACTTTATTTAGCAGGTTATGGTCTATTCCTATCATTTATTTTGATGCTCAAATTGTTCCAGGTTTCCCAGTGGATCCAGCTTCAGGCTGGCTTCTTTGTTGTGTGTCCTTATCATTATTATTATCGCTTCCTTACTTTTTTGGAACAACAAGATATTTGGGCTCCTATTTTGCTTTCCTAGCCCAGCAGTGGAATCAGATGCTTCTCAGTATGAAACCTTGGATTCCTCTTTTTTCTTCTTTTAATTGAGGTATTATTTATAAGCAGAGATATGAACATTCAGTTTAATAGATTTTGACAGTTGCGTACATCTGAATAAGTATTACCACAGACAAGATGGAGAATATTTCTGTCTTCCAAGTTTGGTCATAACCTCTTTGTCCCGTGCTCCTGCCCCACAGCTGAGAGGCAGCACTGTTTTAAACTCCTTCTACCATAGATTCATTTTCCTTTCGCTTCTACTTCATTTACAGGAATTGTACTTCAGTATTTTTTGGTCTGGCTTCTGTATCAGTCTGAGTCTAGTCATGAGAGACAAACTGTATAGTAATTTGAACATCAGACATTTAATATAAATAATTATTGACTGTAACAGAGAAATGCAGTAATGAGGCATTGGCTAGTGAGAAGTAAAGAACGTGTGTGTGTTAGTCTCTCCGTTGTGTCCGACCCTTTGTGACCCCCTGGACTACAGCCTGCCTGGCTCCCCCGTCCATGGAATTCTCCAGGCAAGAATACTGCAGTGGGTTGCCATTTCCTTCTCCAAGAAGTAAAGAATGTAGGAATACTAAGAGCTGTACGGAGAGGCCACTGCTCCAGGGTAGAGCACTCTCCCCAGCCACCAGCTGACATCCAGACCTTGTTGAAATGAGCATGGCCAGAACTCACTAAATGGTAGAGAAATTGCTGTGATGCTACACTGGCAGAACTTGCTGGAAGTCTGCCCTTCAGAACTCACTGGAAATCCACCCTGCCAAGGAAGGCTATACAAGGAAAGGGTCTCACCAAAGGTAGTTCACTATAAAACCACCAGAGCGAGGGTCTTGGGAGACGGTGCAGGTCCCTGCGTCCTCGTGGCCGCTGTGCAGTCTGCAAGAGAACCCTGGAGAAGCTGTAGGACCGCGTGGGTGCCTCCCTAGAGAAGGAGCCAGTGCTGTGGGAACCAGGTCCTGGAGAAGCCGTGCACACCGTCCGGCCTGCTGAGCAAGCATGCTGGGATCCAGAAACAAAATGCTTTCCTCCCGAAGTTTTTACTACAGCTTCTACTGACAAAGCTTAGCATTATGCCAGCTGGCAAAGGAAAAAAATATTTAAAGGGCTCAGATCCATTTCCACAGAGCAGGCAAAAAAAAAAGGATGAATTTTGAACTGAGAGGCAAAATTGGATTATTAGTGCAGGTTACATTTTCTTACTTCTTTGGAATCTTTTAAATTTCTGACTGTATGCTAGGCATGTTGTTTAAAAGAACAGTAGAGACCAAGTGATACTATTTACCTCCCGAGAAGAGCTTATGCTACCTCTGTTTAGGAAGTAGAATGGAAGGCTGAGTTGTTCTGATTTATCTGACCTGTGGCTGGGCCTTGTCGTACCTGAGTTTGCTTTAGTTCACTGTCTGCTTCAAATGTATTGAGGCTGGTGTCAAGAGGGCTTGGTATCTGACCACTGGGGTTTTCAGAGATCTCTTGTGCTTTATAGTTGTGCCCCCAGCTTTTTGAGATGAGTAATATTTCTCTCTGTTTTATAGCCTTGGCTGCCAAATGTTTTTGCTTTGTCTTTCCTGTCTTTATTCTTCTCAAAAATTAGCATATACATGCATATTTTATTTTATCTTTCTTACAGGAAAAGTATTTGCATACTATAATACTCATGTTTTGCTAATTTTTTTTTACTTAGCATACGATAAAATCATTTTATATTACTTCACAGAGAGCTTTATTTTTTATTATTATTTTTTGATCAGTTGTATATAGGACTCCATGGCGTATATATTTGTCAATGGTTTCTTTAGTCAGTCTCCCATATTTGGATATTTATGTGGTTCCCATTATGTTGCAGTAAGGAATTATACTGTAATGAAAAAATCTTTAATGTATGTATTTTCACATCCTTAGAGTATATTCTTCCTCCAACCCTTTCCAAACAGAATTTTGCCCTCAGTATTCCAGTGCAGCTACTCTTATCAGGGACTTCAGTGGCCTCCATGTTGCTAAATACTATAAACAATTCTAAGTCCTCATCTCGTATGAACTCAGGCTGTACCCACTCCCTTGATAGTATCATTCAATCTTAGGTCTTTATTTACTACCTACATGTTGATAACTCCCAGATATCTGTATCTAATCCAGATTTCTTTCCCAGGTTCTAGACGCATACATCCAGCTGCTTACTTGACATTTCTACTGGGGTGTCTAATAGATATCTCAAGCATGTTGGCCCAAAATTAACTTTTCATTGTCCCACCTCCCACCCCCAAGCCCCATCTATTCAACCTGTAGTCTTTTCCATCTTGCTGATGGCAGCTCCATCCTTCTACTTGTTCAGAATGTCGCGTCATCCCTGATTTCTCCCTTCCATTCCCCGTATCCAATCTGTCAGGAGATCCTTTAGCTATACTTTAAAAACATCTGGAATCTGGCCGCTACTGACCGCCTCCACCCAGGTATGAGCTGTTAATCCTAATGTTGCTTACCTGGATCACTGTAGCCAGCTTTCTAACTGGTTGCTTCTACAGTTTCTTTTCAAAACTGCAGCCAGAGTGATCCTTTAAAAATATGTCAGATCTTGATTCTTCTTTGGTATCTGCCCTCTGACTTCCCATCTTACTCACAATAAAAGTTAAAGTTCTTCCAGGGGTTAATAAGGCCTAGACATTGTGGCTCAAGTCATTTCTGTGATCTCATCTATGTTCCTAAGCCCTCTCTTGCCTGCTGATCCCATGTGTTCAAGTACAGGCCTTCTTCCTGTTCCTTAAATAAGCCCAAGCATCTTTCTGGCTTAATGACCTTTGCCTTTGCACTTCTGTTTCTTCTGCCTAGAATTTTATGCCCCTTGCATAGCTTGCTTTATTATCCTCTTCAGGTTTTTGCTCATCTCTTTACAGTTACAACCCTCTGATGTCTGTTTCACTCAGCCCCCCAGTATTCTTGTCATTGTTGCCTGCTTTTTTCCCTCCTTTAAGAGTTTATCATGTTGTGACATATACTATATACAAGTTACTTATTTATATAAATATTTATCAAGATCCTGAGCTTATTCAAGGGGTTGCTGACTGGTTCCTTGCTATATTTCCAGTACTTGGAATAGTGTTTGTCATGTAGTAGATAATCAGTAGTTGTTGAGTGAGTAATACTGAATGATTGAGCTAGTCCTGTCTGAAGCTCCGAGCTCTTTAAATGTTAAGCTTAAATCATTTTTTTTCAACATACAGTGTTTCTCAAACTTTAGCCTGCCTTGGGGTCAGAAGAAGGAAAAACTGAAATTTCCATTTACTGTAGAAGTACATCTAGAATAATTGTTTTAAATATTATAAATGTATGTGAAAATTATCTGGGAAAAAAATGGTAGAAAAAAATAGAATTTTTATAGGGCTTCCCTGGTGGCTCACTGTGAAGAATCTGCCGATGTAGGAGACATGGGTTCGATCCTTGGTCCAGGAAGATCCCACATGTGTGGAGCAGCTAAGCCCCTGCACTACATCTATTGAGCCTGCGCTCTAGAGCCCGGGGAACTGCAGCTACTGAAGCCCTAGAGCCTGTGCTTCACAACAAGAGAAGCCACTCAATGAAAAGCCTGTGCACTGCAAGTAGAGAGGAGCTCCCAGTCGCTGAAACGAGAGAAAAGCCTGTGCAGCGATTTAAGACCCAGCACAGCCAATAAACAGATAAGATTAAGAAGAACAGGATTTTAATCGATCTTGCAGGACTCACAAAGAGAAGGAAAGGGGTATTAGAGGGGGACAAGGATAACTTGTAGAGACTATAATGTAAAGAGTAAATAGAACAAATATGTTGCTTAGGTGGCAGGAGGGGATCTGACAGGGTGTAGGTGAGTGGGGTTTAAAGTTGTCGATAGGTGAAGTTTGTTCTTTTTTGTGGAAGTGGTATTCTTTACAGACTTAAAAAAAATTTTTTTTTAATTTTTAATTGTAAGATAATTGCTTTACAATAAATATCGTGTTGGTTTTTTGCCATACCAAACTTTGTTCTTAAAGCTTATGTCTCTTTTTACCCCTAATTTTATTTTCTGACTCTGTCTTGATCTGTCTTCACACTTTGTCTGCTCCTTTCCCTGATTGTAGAATTACCTATCTGTTCTGACTATCTTGCTTTATATTACATTACATACTCTTCTATATTATGATTCAGAAAATTATCTTGGTGGTATTGCCCTTTGGCTGTGTGTGTGCATGCTAAGTTGCTTCAGTCGTGTCCGACTCTTTGTGACCCCATGGACTGTAGCCCGCCAGGCTTCTCTGTCCATGCGCTTCTCCAGGCAAGAATACTGGAGTGGGCTGCTGCGCCCTCCTCCAGGGGTCTTCCCACCCAGGGATCAAACCTGTCTCTTATGTCTCATACATTGGCACGCAGGCAGGTTCTTTACCACTGATGTGTAGTTTATTTCTTTATTTTAAGGTAAGAGCTCTGGTTTTTTTTTTTTTTTTAAACAACTAAATTTTTTATAGTCTTTATCTGTCGGTCAGTTCAGTTGCTCAGTTGTGTCCGACTCCTTGCAACCCCATGAATTGCAGCACGCCAGGCCTCCCTGTCCATCACCAACTCCCGGAGTTCACTCATACTCACGTCCATCGAGTCAGTGATGCCATCCAGCCATCTCATCCTCTGTCGTCCCCTTCTCCTCCTGCCCCCAATCCCTTAACTCTCCTTTAAAATTTTTACTTTATCTAAAATAGAATTCTTAGTTCTAGTTGTATTTACTTCCTGCTCCATCCCTCTTATTTGAGCCTTTATTTTCCAATTTCTTACAGCTGTCTCAGGTTCATAGAGATTCCATAGCATCTAGGATTTGCACATTGTGGCGTGGATGTGCTGTAAATATTAGTGAATGAACTTCTAAGCTATAATAATAGAATTTCTACCCAGTTGCATTTTTTTCTTCTACCTCATCAGGGATACCTTTCTTGATTAAAGCCATTCATTCTTTGAGCTTATACTGATGGAATGCTTATCTTAATGAGTACAGTATGATACCCCATTTTTAATAACTGGGTTGTGTGGTATATATGTGTATGTGTGTGTTAGTTGACATCCTACTGTTTCATTGCTTTACCGATGAATAATTTAACATATTCTGCTAAATGGGAAGTTTTGTGGAATAATTGTTTTTACCTGTCTTTTGGATGGATTCTTTCCCTGGTGCTTATATACACTATGTTAGAGTGTGACAGCTTCATATGATGGAAACTCGAGTAAAGCGACTTAAACAAATAGTTTTTTTTTTTCCCCCTTTGGTTAACAGGAAATATGGATATAGGCAGTCCAGGGTTTATGGCATTCCCCCCATGCCATCAAGACACTGGCTCCTTCTGTGTTTCTTCCCTGCTATCCTGGGAGGGTGGCTTTTGCACTGTGGATTGCAAGATGGCTGTTTACTTCCCAGACATTTTAGGTTTTTTTCTTCTTCTTCTTCTTTTTTTTTAGTAGCAAAACAGTAGTTTTCTTTCAGTCCTTGCTCCTAAGCCACATGCTTTTGTCTCATTGGTTACAGCTGGGTCACATGGCTGTTGCAGGGAGTCTGGGAAGTTTGATATTTTAGGCATTACAAATGCCTTATCCAAAATTAGTGTTCTGTTAAAAAGGAAGAAAGTGAGGATTTGAGGCAGGCCACTTTAGCAGTTGTTGGATGGTACGCAGCCACACAACTCTCCATTCCTTAAAGCAGCCTTGCAAGTTAGATAGTGTGTTGTTTGTTGCAGAGTAGAAACTGGGAGTCAGAGAGGCTAAGCAATTTTTTCAGTCATATAGCTAGTAATTGATAGAGTCAGGGTATGAATATATGTAAATCTCTCTCCAGTGACCATGCTCTTTCCATTACATGAGCGCTTTATACTGTCCTTTTAGCAGTCTAAGTAAAGATTTTGTACAAATAGTATTTAAGATATCTTAATAAAATGTGATTTTTTTTTAGACTGGTTTGTTCCTGTTTAAAAAATTATAGTGAACACCAGAGGGTTTCTGATGCTTGATCTTCTGGGTATGTAAAACTGATGAGATTCTTGTTATGTCAGAATCAAGATAAATTGTGAATGCTTTGAATA
Source organism: Capricornis sumatraensis (assembly GCF_032405125.1). Lineage (NCBI taxonomy): Eukaryota > Metazoa > Chordata > Mammalia > Artiodactyla > Bovidae > Capricornis > Capricornis sumatraensis. The sequence goes on from NC_091076.1 coordinate 97,398,624, forward strand.
ACTTTTTTGAGGTTCAGATAGAGAATTATCACGAGGACTGGGCCTGACTCTTCAAATTACCCTAGGCATAATATTATTTAATAAGCTGGGGATTGTCAGAAAGTGAATCATTTCATGTTTGTTTTTTTTTTAACTGAGTTCATTAGTGTTCTGTGATTTATAATCACCAAAACACCTGAATACTGTTGCAGTTGACCCTTGAACAACATGGGTTTGAACTGCACAGATCTACTTGTACTTGGATTTTTTTTTTCCAGTACACATTAGAAGTTGGTTGAATCTTTGGATGAGGAACCGTGGATACAGAGAAGCTACCTAGATGGAGGGCTGACTATAAGTTACAGGTGGATTTTTGACTGCTCCAAAGTTATTCAAGGGTCAGTTGTATTTCTTAGCATATCTGACCAAAAAACCTAATATGTCAAACATAAAATGTCCCCAGTCTTACATTGATCAGTGTCCTCAAATTGGGAAAATAGTACCCATTTTGTTTTATATCCTTAAAATTTTTTTGTTTGCAAATATTGTTACTTTATATACCTGTTAGGGCTGCATCTTTTTTCCCTTTGTAGTCTTACTGGTAACTACTTACTAAAATGTGTTTGTGTAACTTACTTATAAAGATGTCAAAGAGCTTATAACAAGATATGTATAGGTGGATATATGACAACAAGTAGAAATTGTTAATTGGGAGAAAAGCCTAAATTCTCTTCTCCATTCTCCTCCTCTGCCAGAATTCAAATCTCCTGGACCTCAAGATTTATAATTTGGTTGGGGAAGAAGGTTTGTCTTAAGGAATAGTGGGAATTTCCTTATCTTTCCCAGTGGGGAATCTTTGAATGTCAGAATAATTAAACTTATCCATTCACAAAATATTTATTGAATTTTATATGCCAGACATGCTAAAGACATTTTAAAACGTTTTCTCATAGAATATAGGGAGGAAGTGATTACAGGCACAGGTTTGGGAGTTTGACAGGTCTGAGTTCACTTGTTTTGTTTGCTGGGTGTGTGATTTGTGGCAAGGTATTTGATCCCTGGAAGCCTCAGTTTTTTCATCCCGTAAGACTCATTTCATAGGGTTTTGCGATTAAATGAATACACCTAAAATGCTTAGCCCAGTTTCTGGCTAAGTGAGCATTTCAATAATTACTATCTGCTGAAGTGATGCTGATGAAGATGTAGTAGGGAGTAAATACAGTGGCGGGAAAGTGAAGGGTTTCTTTTTCGGGGGGTGAGGTGGGGACAGGAGACTAAAACGTAGGAATAAGAGAAATAACATGATTAGAAAAGCATATTAGGAAGATTGACATCCTCCATGGTTTATATAGGTGAGGTGAGGTGAAGCCGCTCAGTCGTGTCCGACTCTTGCGACCCCATGGACAGTAGCCTGCACCAGGCTCCTCCGTCCATGGGATTTTCTAGGCAAGAGTACTGGAGTGGGTTGCCATTTCCTTCTCCAGGGAATCTTCCTGACCCAGGGATTGAACCCAGGTCTCCTGCATTGTAGACAGAAGCTTTACCATCTTAGCCACCAGGGAAGTCCTAGTCAACATAATACATCTCTACTAAATATAATCTTTTCGATTGACCCGTGATATTTCGGCTTGATGAGAGCAATAATTTTTCTTGCAAGTAAGGGACAACTCTCTGGGAAATCAGATTACTTTGGTCTCAGAATGTCTTAGACTGGACCTGCTTTCTTGCTTTAATTGCTTTTTTGTAGATTTTCTTCAGCTTTCCTCATACTATACTTACACTTAAGCTTACCCTGTACAATAATGAGGTATTTTTCTGATTGTGTGTTGAGAACAGCAGTGGTGTTCATGTGTAAGAACGATTTTTGAAGTTTAAATGCAGTTGATGTACAATGAGTTTGTAACTTCAGGGGCAGCTCTGAAGTTCTTTTCAAAACACAAAACCAGTGCCAGCTCACACTTCTTCAGCACGCCTAGGAACTGAGCATAGAGGCAGAAAGACGCAAGGTTCTCTACTTCCTTCACAATGGAGAAAAGAAGACGTGGTTTTTATGTAAACTTTCCCTTGAAATTTATCTCAGAGAAGCTATGAAAAATTATTTTACTTATGCAAAAGTCTACTCTGGGAAGGTGACATTTTTTACAACTTCATTTCTTTATCATGGCTGTGCTGGGTCTTTGTTGCTGTGTGCAGGCTTTCTCTAGTTGTGGCAAGTGGGGGCTACTCTTAGTTGCGGTGTGCAGGCTTCTCATTGCAGTGGTTTCTCTTCTGGTGGAGTACAGGCTCTAGGCACAGAGGCTTCAATAGTTTGTGGTGCACAGACTTAGTTGCCCCACAATATGTGGAATCTTCCCAGACCAGGGATTGAACTCATGTCCCCTGTGTCCGCAGACAGATTCCTATCCACTGTACCACCAGGGAAGTGCATGGGACATTTTTAAAAGGAAGAAATAGGCAGCTAGTGTAGGAAGCCTGTTATAAATGAAGAATTAAGGGGTTTAGAAGAGTGATGATCAGAAGATACAGGAAAAATTGATGATGGTTTATATCCCCAGTTAATTCTGATTTTCTTTTGACACTTTATTGTTTATCGATCGCTTTGTAGGTGCCAGACTGTGCTAAGTGCTTTTTACTTGCTGTAGTTCCCTTAATTTCCACAACAGATGATTGGAAAGGTACTTTTCTATTACTAGGTATAATTTACAGTGTGGGAAATTGAGGCTTTGAAAGGCTGGTTTGTTCATGCTCACCCAACTAGTAACTGATGAGGGGAATGTCCCCCAAATTGCGGATCTTGCCATGACACTGTTGTGTCTCTTACTTGTTCTGTATGATGATTCAGGATAGATATTGGGAAACGTGAGTTCTATTACTGGTTCTGACTAGGCGAAAATTCTGGGAAAATTGAGCCATCTGCTTTGCATCTTCTTCTGAGCCTTCTTCTCATCAAACTTGGCTTCCCTTCTGGTATCTCTGCTTCCTATGTCTGTCAGTTTCAGAAACCAAAGGCTGGTACTGGCATTATCCATAAAATGTTTGAAACAGACAGCTGGGAATAGGGTAGAAGCCAAATAAAGGGATATATAGCATTTTTGAAATTTTGAAAATGATCCAATTCGATCAGTTTGTTTGACTGTGTCCATATTTCATAATGAAATCATGGAAAAGCTTGCCTTGACAGACAGATAACCTGATCAGAGTAGTTAATTTCTTACTACAACCAATCATCATTATTGTTATCCTTGCATTAACTGTTTTGGTCAACAAAAGTTACTGTTTTGTTGGGTAAGTTATTTTGATCTCCTTAACGATAACATAGCTATTGTATTAATTGCTTTCAACACTGAGTTCACTGACAGTTTTTGGTTTTACGTTATCATAGAGTCTGAGACCATGCAGTAATTGCTTGCAAAATAAATTATTTCCCAATTAATGTATTGATATAGATGGATTCCTGTTGTTATAAGTCCTATTAGTGTTTTGTCACTAATAAGAATGTTTAACTGTGATTACAAAGTGTCTTGTATAAACTGTCCTAGAAACCATCCTTAGGTTCCCTGGTGGCTCAGACGGTAAAAGCATCTGCCTACAATGCGGGAGACCCGGTTTCGATCCCTGGGTTGGGAAGATCCCCTGGAGAAGGAAATGGCAACCCACTCCAGTATCCTTGTCTGGAAAATCCCATGGATGGAGAAGCCTGGTAGGCTACAGTCTGTGGAGTCACAAAGAGTCGGACACGATTGAGTGACTTCACTTTCACTTTCACGAAGAGAGTGGTTTTGTGATTGTATTTTTAAGATAGGGGATATGATGAGATAATGTTACTTACACTTTTTTCTTTATTTTTTAGCCCCTAAAAATTGGTCAGTAAGGCAGTAGAATAATTTTGTGTTAATTCATTAGGATTATTTTCACCCACTATCTAAAAGGTGGGTAGATAAGCATGTAAAGTTTTTTGTACTACTAGGCATTTTGTGAATACCTCTATCACTGAATTTTATAATAAGCCATTTATAAGGTTTCTTATTCACCTATCAGCTCTAAGTTTCTTGAGGGCAGGATAGTGGCACTATCCTAGTATCCAGCACTGTACTGGGCACATATTAATAGACACTTAAGAAATGTTTTCTTAATCCTGTCAGTAATCTCTCCCTCTTGTAAATTCCATTACATTTTGTATTTCTTTTCTGATACCTCACACTTTCTATTTTGCATTTTACTTGGGTTCTATTTTCCTTAATTCTGTTTACCAGACTGGATACTCCTTTTAGGCAGGAACTGTTCTTAACCTTTGAAAAATTTCCTTCTGTTCAAGGCCTTATACTCAGCTCATTCATAATAAATGTTGAATAAATAGTAGATCAAAAAACATTTTATTTAAACAATTTATTTCTAGGTTAAAATTTCTAGTAAAATTTATTACTAGGTTAAGATTGGAGGCAGTTTTGCCATCTGTATATTTTGTTTTAGAAGCAGAGGAACCTTATGCAAGAATATAATTTGTGAAGAATTTTAGCTAACCTATGTTGCTAAAATAAAGTTTTTGCTGCTTGTGTATGTGTTTTGGTTGTGTCTTGATGTTATTTATAAGAATGCTTAGTGCCTAAACTTTGTCTCTAAAATAGCAGTGTAATTTTAACTTCACAGGCAAGCTGGACTGGTTCATTATATGGTTTGGAGAAACCAAGGGAAAGCAAACGATGCAGGAAGTGGTAGTGGCAGTTCTGTAAATACTCCACTTTTCACTTGACCTTTTACTGACCTGGTGACAAAACACTTCTGTAAAGTAACTTTGAACTATTTTATTAGAAAATGGGTGTATTAAGAAGGATCTAAACTTAAAAATGGGCTTCCCTAATAGCTCAGTTGGTAAAGAATCTGCCTGCAATGCAGGAGACTCTAGTTCGATTCCTGGGTCAAGAAGATCCGCTGAGAAGAGATAGGCTACCCACTCCAACATTCTTGGGCTTCCCTTGTGATTCAGCTGGTAAAGAATCCGCCTGCAATGCGGAGACCTGGGTTTGATTTCACATTCCAGACATCCTGGAATGTGAAGTCAAGTGGGCCTACGAACAAAGCTAGTGGAGGTGATGGAATTCCAGTTGAGCTATTTCAGATCCTCAAAGATGATGCTGTGAAAGTGCTGCAGTCATTATGACAGCAAATTTTGAAAACTCAGCAGTGGCCACAGGACTGGAAAAGGTCAGTTTTCATTCCAGTCCCAAAGAAAGGCAATGCCAAAGAATGCTCAAACTACCGCACAATTGCACTCATCTCACACGCTAATAAAGTAATGCTTAAAATTCTCCAAGCCAGGCTTCAGCAATACATGAACCGTGAACTTTCAGATGTTCAAGCTGGTTTTAGAAAAGGCAGAGGAACCAGAGATCAAATTGCCAACATCCGCTGGATCATCAAAAAAGCAAGAGAGTTCCAGAAAAACATCTATTTCTGCTTTATTGACTATGCCAAAGCTTTTGACTCTGTGGATCACAATAAACTGTGGAAAATTCTGAGAGAGATGGGAATACTAGACCACCTGACCTGCCTCTTGAGAAACCTATATGCAGGTCAGGAAGCAACAGTTAGAACTGGACATGGAACAACAGACTGGTTCCAGATAGGAAAAGGAATACGTCAAGGCTGTATATTGTCACCCTGCTTATTTAACTTCTATGCAGAGTACATCATGAGAAACGCTGGGCTGGAAGAAGCTCAAGCTGGAATCAAGATTGCTGGGAGAAATATCAATAACCTCAGATATGCAGATGACACCACCCTTATGGCAAAAAGTGAAGAGGAACTAAAAAGCCTCTTGATGAAAGTGAAAGAGGAGAGTGAAAAAGTTGGCTTAAAGCTCAACATTCAGAAAACGAAGATCATGGCATCCAGTCCCATCACTTCATGGCAAATAGATGGGGAAACAGTAGAAACAGTATCAGACTTTATTTTGGGGGGCTCCAAAATCACTGCAGATGGTGATTGCAGCCATGAAATTAAAAGATGCTTACTCCTTGGAAGGAAAGTTGACCAACCTATCATATTCAAAAGCAGAGACATTACTTTGCCCACAAAGGTCCGTCTAGTCAAGGCTATGATTTTTCCAGTGGTCATGTATGGATGTGAGAGTTGGGCTGTGAAGAAAGCTGAGCAGCGAAGAATTGATGCTTTTGAACTGTGGTGTTGGAGAAGACTCTCTGGAGTTCCTTGGACTGCAAGGAGATCCAACCAGTCCATTCTAAAGGAGATCAGTCCCAGATGTTCATTGGAAGGACTGATGCTGAAGCTGAAACTCCAATACTTTGGCCACCTGATGCGAAGAGTTGACTCATTGGAAAAGACTCTGATGCTTGGAGGGATTGGGAGCGGGAGGAGAAGGGGACAACCGAGGATGAGATGGCTGGATGGCATCACCAACTCGATGTACATGAGTTTGAGTGAACTCCAGGAGTTGGTGATGGACAGGGAGGCCTGGCGTGCTGGATTCATGGGGTCGCAAAGAGTCGGACACGACTGAGTGACTGAACTGAACTGAAAAAACTTGAAAAAAGAATTTTGGAATTTGCAGGGTGTATATGCCACTGGGTATGCACTGAAACATTGTAGGTTGGTGAGCTGTCTGGGAGGTAGCCAGCTTGGAAGGCAAAGATTTTTTAGAGTGCTCTCTTATCCGTCACCCTTTGAGATCTTATCTGCTCTTTAGGGGCATCACAGAAAATTTATGCTGACTTAATGAATAATTTAAAAATCTGTACTGACATCAATAATGAATAAATACTTTGGGGGTGATGAAAATGTTTTGGAACTTGACAGAGATGGTGAATTTACTATGGGTCGCACTGGTTTTTATTTATTGTTTTTTGAATATTATACAAAGATATTTAATAAAAACTTCACATTTATCTTCCTTTCAACATTGTACTCATCTCCTGTGGAAATCACTGTAAAGTTTTATATATCTTCTGTCACAAGTTTTACTCCACAGTTTTAAATTGATGTGTATATCTAGTACAGGTCAATACAGCTCATAGTTTTGAAAATTGCAAGTGTATACTGAACATTGGAGAAAGCAGTGGCCACCCACTCCAGAACTCTTGCCTGGAAAATCCCATGGACAGAGGAGCCTGGTAGGCTGTAGTCCATGGGGTCGCAAAGAGTTGGACACGACTGAGCAATTTCTTTACTTTTCACTTTCATGCATTGGAGAAGGAAATGGCAACCCACTCCAGTGTTCTTGTCTGGAGAATCCCAGGGATGGCGGAGCCTGGTGGGCTTCCGTCTATGGGGTTGCACAGATTCGGACATGACTGAGGTGACTTAGCAGCAACATACTGAACATATTGCTCTGTGACTTGCTTTTTTGCACTTAAAGCTTGGAGGAGTTTTAACCTTAGAATAGATGTACTGCATACCATTTAAACTATACATAGTGTTCCATCATTCATAATATTTCATATGAATATTATGAAATTTGATCATTTCCCTTTTAATGGGTCATCCCTTCCCTTCTGCCTCCCTCATTCTCTTTTTTACAAAAATTAATAAGCTTTATGTTTTAGAGCCATTTTGGAATCACAGCAGAATTAAGGAGAAAGTACAGAGTTCCTGTGTACCCCATCCCCACGTATATACAACCTTCCCCATAGTCAATATCCTGCATTTCATTGGTGCATTTGTTAAAATTGATGAACCTAAATTGACATATCGTTATCACCCAAAGTCCATGGTTTATATTAGGGTTCATCCTTGTATATATTCTGTGGGTTTTGACAAGTGTATAATGACATATATCTACCATTATAATATCATACAGAATAGTTTCACTGCCCTAAAAATCCTCTACTGTGCCTGTTCATCCCTTCCTCCCCTTCAGCTCCAAGCAGCCGCTAATGTTTTTAGTATTCATAGATTTGCCTTTTGCAGAATGTCATGCAGTTGGAATATTACAGTATGTAGTCTTTTTAGATTGGCTGCTTTCACCTTTTTAATATGCACTTGTTTCCTCTATATCTTCTCATAACTTGATAGTTCACTTCTTTTTCGTGTTGAATAATATTCCAATACCTGGATACTATAGTTTATTTATTCACTCACCTGCTTAAGGACATCTTGGTTGTTTCCAAGTGTGGATAGTTCTATAAATAAAGCTATAAACTCCCATGTTGTCCTTTACTTTTCATATGCTGCTAGAGGGAGCATCCTTGTGTGCCCATCACAGTAAGATGATTGGGCGTAAGATGGAGCCTATTACCAGTTTCTCCTCTTGCTTGAGAAGCTAATTGCCCTGCATTCCTTCCTGTGCGCTCAAATCTTGAATGAGATTGCATAATTTGAAGCTCTTCAGTGCAGTTCAGAATTGATCTGTTAGGGAATTATCAGAGTTTATCTGTGGACAGAACTCAGGTAATTCTGTTCAGTCCAAGACTTCTCTGGATATAACTTGTTCAAAAAAGTTCTAGAAGACATTTTATGATTGTTGTATATTGTAGTGGATACTCTAGATTTCCCTTAATCCTTCCATCTCTGTATTTTCACTCTTTTATCTTTGATTAGTTAAGTACTTCCAAAGTTATTTCATGGAATGTGTCTGAGACATTTCGCAATTTACCTATTTAATGGAAAGCCATTGTTGATAATATACTGGTCATTCTACATGCCTTTCAGAGATGAAAAACATGCAGCTTCCAGATAGTGGGCAAATGATTCTTCTTTCTTGTATTGATTTTGTCCTTTTATTGTTTATCTTTTTTTAATGTAGAGTTTTTCAAAAGTTTCAGTTTATGCAGCTGGATTTATTTTTTTAACTAGTATTCTCATGGTTCACATTATTGCATCTGTCATTGGTTATTTCCTTTTCCCATTATAGTTATGTGCATATTCTTTTGAGCTCTTCTGTCCTCTCTTTCTCTTTTAGATTATTTATGAGTCCAGTTTTTGGAACCTGTTATGCCTTTAAACAAATATTTGCCAAATACTTTTTATGTACCAGCTTCTGTGTCAGGTGCTAGGTTTTCAGTGGTGACCTTGCTGATATGGAGAAGTTACAGGGAATTCTGTGATTATTTAGCCCAAATGGTACAGAAGTGCTTAGGAGTTAATTACATTATTGTAGGAATATTTAAGCGAAGGAGGCCTATTGTGCTCCTTTTTGAGTAACAGAGTAAGAAAAGGGCTTTAAGTGTGCAAGAGGGGTGAACATTGAAAATGAAAATTGATTGCCCACTAATAAAATAGTTCAAAAATGTATTGAGATATAGGATATTGAGCTTCCAGCCTTGATGGAACATTAGGATGAGAATAGTCATTACTTCATGAACTGTTTAGACCAGGTGTCACAAACATAAAAGCTTAGGGGCCATGTAGATAACATAAGGTCTGAATCAGTTATAAGACAATTAGAAATGATTGGGGTTCTATGAATGTTATTTGTTATTCTCCTGCCAGAGATTCACTTGCCAGGAATTTATTTGATTTCTGCTAGAGAGTTAACATTAAAAAAGAAAAAAATGGATCTAAAACTTGGAAAAGTAGAATGAAATTTAGCCATATATTACTATCATAAATCCAGTTAGATCAAACTGTCATTTTCCACTTAGCTTCAATTTTGTAGTTTCTATATTTTATTACAATAAATTTTCTAGTGGTATGTTAATAAGAAAGTCATTTTTATCGAAATATAGCAATGAGATGGATAATTAGCCTTAAATAAGTATTTTATGTTTCATTTCATTCGTTATACATTTTAGTCAATTTTTATAAAATGTTTTAGGACTAGCAAAGACAAAATACCTCTGTACTTCTAAAGTGATTATAATTGTAATTAATTTCACTCATCAGTTTTTCTTAACTTTAGAATGTTGTCTTGGTTTATTTTTAGGTATAAAATTTTTACTCTTTTTGACTCCTAGTTTTAGTAAATTTTAAGTAGTAATTTTTCTTCTAATAATAATCTGTACCTATATGTTTGTTTTCCTTTTGCAGCTTTGAAGAACTGTACATAGTAGTAAGGTCTCAGTTAGGCAAAAGTTGAAGTATGACTAGAATTTCTTGGTTTTTCTTCAGATAAAAATTTGAACTTGCCCAGAATTCGTATACCCTTCTCTGACACACAGTCGCCTTAGTCTTTATTCTGGTTAGTTCATAACCAGTTTTTGTCTATTGAAATTATATTAGTCCTTTACCAAGTTAATAATCTAATGAATCAAGTCTTCGCTCAATTTTTCATTCATTTATTTACTAATTTAAGAAGTGTTAAAAGCCTACTGTGAGCTGGGCATTGAGTATAAAAAGGGTAAGATGAGGTTGCTCTACACGGGTTTGCTTTCAACAGTGATATACCAGCTGAAGAAATTAATTGATTAATTCAGTAAGTATTTGGTACCTACTGTTTACCAGGTATTATTCTCCAGTTATGGGCTTATCACAGTGAGTTAAATAAGCAGCTTTCATGACCTCTTGAAGCTTATATTCTAGTAAGGGAACTGATAATAAACAGGTTATAATATATCATTTAGAGATAAATATTTGAAGAAAAATACAGGCTAGCAAGAGATGGATGAGAGCTTTGGCGCATATATCATTCCACCCAGTTGCTCCCCTTGAGTTAAAGGAGGTGGTCTTTGTACCCCTGTACTAATGAATGAGTCATTGGTGGCTCTCATCAGTACTGAGCAGTTCTCTGCCAGTAACTCCTGAGGAGATGGATGTGCTGATCCTATAATGAGGATCAGGGTGGGACATCATGATGTCCACTGAAGCAGGATCTCTTTTCTCCCCCCATCCCCAAATGAGTTGTATCAAAATTTTTCTTTATGCATTGCCAAAGACTAACGCCAACCTGTAATAGTACTTAATTTTTTTTTTTTTCTAGAGTAAGGTAAAATATGTTGAAGTATATAGTAGTGCCACACACACAAAAAAACATTTTAAAAAGAAGAAACAAATGGAATACTACTAATGGAATTTTTAATTTGGATCATTGTATTTAGAAATTTTGTTTCAGCTCTTTTAAACAGACTTATTAAGTGTTTCTTATTTAAGAAGAGATGCTGAGGAGGAGGACAGCCCATATTTGAGCATCAAATATGGCCTTAAGCATTTATTAGCAGTGTAACTGTGAACATGTGATTTTACTTTTCTTTATTTCAACTTCCTTTTAAAAATGAAGCAGATACTACCTGTGTTAGGAGGTTTTGATGAGGACTAAATTAGATCATATATATATAATATTTTGCATAATATATATTTTCTCACTTGTATACACAGAAAATCTGATACATAATGTTCTCTTCTAAGAAAATTTTGTTATACAATTTACTATTCAAATTTCATAGTATGTTTTAAAACATGAAGTATATTTTTTATATATCCCAACATACAATTTTTTCAAGTCTTTCAAATATTAGTGAAGTAAGTACCTATCAAGCTTAAAACTTTTTGCTTCTCAGATAGTCTTTTAAAGTAAGATTAGAAGGGAAAAAACCCTAAAAATTGACTCTCAAGATGACTATGTAAAAGTAATATTTCATAAGTGCTTTAATATTTTTAGGATTCATCACTGTATTTGTTTTCACTGGTAAAAAGAATAAGTTATTTGTTAGTGTTCACTTTAAATCTTTGTTTTATATTGTATCTAATGACCTTGCTAAATTCACGTATTAATCTAATAGTTTATAAATTCTTCTAGATTGTCTAAGCAAATCATACTGTTTGTGAAAGTGGCATTTTTGTTTCTTCTCTGTTTTTATATTTTCTATTTCATGGTCTTATGTTTTTGTACTGACTAAAGACCTCTTGGACCATGTTAAGTGCAAGTGGTGATATAAGTGGTCACATTCTTCAGTCTTGGGGAATGTTTGCAGTCATTCACCATTACGTATGATGTTTGCTATAGGTTTTTAAAGCCTCTGCCTGCAATGTGGGAGACCTGAGTTTGATCCCTGGGTTAGGAAGATCCCCTGGAGAAGGAAATGGCAACCCACTCCAGTATTCTTGCCTGGAGAATCCCATGGACAGAGGAGCCTGGTGGGCTACAGTCCACAGGGTCAGTCGGACACGACTGAGCAACTTCACTTCACTTTTTAAAAAGATACACTGTGTAGTATTAAAGAACTTCTCTTTATTTCTAGTTTTGTATAAGTTTAAAAAAATCATGAAGGAGTATTAAATTTTATCAATTGCTTTTGTTTCACTGATAAAATTAAATTATTGATAAAATTAAATTATCTATTGATTATATGGTTTATTTTTCTTTTTACATGGTTAATTGACTTTCATGTGTTAAATCATTTTTGCATTTCTGAATTAAACCGCTGCTTCTTCCTGATCTATATATTGGTATATTTGGTTTTGCCAGTATTTTGTTTAGAATTTTTGTACCTATGGCAAAAGAGAGGTGTGTAATATTTCTTTCTTATAGCAATCTATTTTGGCTTTTGTTAGCAAACTTCTGCTATCTTTAGAAAACATGTTTGGAAGTACTCCCAATTTTTCTACTGTCTGGGACAGTTTGTGTAAAATTGGTATTATTCCTTCTTTAAATTGTTGAAATCATCTGGTCCTAGAGTTTCTTTTGTAGGAATGTGTTTTTACTTCACTAAAAAGTTCAGGTTCATAGACTGTTTAGCATAGTTTTACATTTAACACGTGTATACCCACTGCTTAGAATCTTGTGTTGACGTATTGCTATAATTGTTCTATTATATGTGTGCCTTCCTTCCTTCATCCATCATTTTGTCTTATTTTTTAATGCATTTCAAAGTAGTTCGACATATCAGTATGCTTTCTTCTGAATATTGAAGCATGAATATCATTAAGTTCAATGTTTTCTTTTATATTAAGTACAATTTTTATGGAATATAATCCATAAAGTTGGTGTGAAAATTGGCTTAGTTTTGACAAATATATGCATTTGTGTATCCCAGGCTCCCTCAAGATACAGAATATTACTATCACTGGAGAGTTTACTCATGCCTTTTCTTAGTTAATTCTCATATCTGCCCTAAGAGATGACCGTTCTGATTTTTTAATTCTAATTTTTCTTACCATATTATTGCATACGTTTTAATGTAAGATGTTTTTACTCAGTGTAATATAGAGATTGATCTCTGTTGTTGAATATATGAATAGTTCATACCTTTTAATTGCTGAGTAGTATTCCTGTGTAAGAAAATATCATAGTTTATCCATTTTCCTGTTGATGGACATCTGTGTTAGTTTTTGGCTGTTATGATTAAATCTGCTATGAAAATTGTACTAGTCTTTTTAAGCACGTGTGTTTTCATTTCTTCTGGGTAAATATGTAAAGGGTGGAGTCATATGTTAGGTTTATGCTTTGTTTTATAATAAACTCTCCAAAGCAAATTGTACCATTTTGCTCCTGAAATGGTTATTAAGAATTTCAGTTGTCCTCCATCCTTGTCAATATTTGATATCATCAGGCTTCACAAAATTAGTTCTTATGGTGGAAATATAGTGCTGGCTCATTGTAATTTGTATTTGCCCAATGACAGATAATGTTGAGCTTTTTTAATAAGAGTGTTAAAGAGAAGGTATATCTTTTTTTTTAAAGTGTCTATTCAAATCTTTCACCCTTTTAAAAATTGTCTCTTTATAATTGAACTGTAAATGTTTTTAATATATCTTGGAGATATATTTATGTTTATGTTAGATATGTTTTGTACATAACTTCTCTCAGTTTGTGACTTGCCTATTCATTTTTTTAATGCTATTTTTGATGAGCAGATTTTTTTTAATTTTAGTGAAATTTTATGGTTATTGGTTTCTGGGTCTAAGATTCCTTTGCCTTCTAAATAATGAAGATATTCTCCTGTGTTTTCTTCTGAAAGCCTTATGATTTCAGCATTTATGTGATGTTCGATTTACTTTGAATTTACTTTCATGTGTAGTGTGTGAGACACATATCAAGGTTAATTTTTAAAAATAGATATCTATTTGGTCCAGCACAATTTGTTGAAAAGACTTTGCTTTACCCATTAATAACTGTTGAAAACAGATGACAGTGTTAGTATAGGTCTTTTTCTGGACTACCTATTGTGTTCCATTGATCTATTCCATGAATCTTAGGCCAGTACTATACTGTCACAATTACTGGGTCTTGTAAGTGCTTCAGCTTTTGTTAGATTTCAAGGTTGCTTTGGATGTTGTTCTAGGCTTTTTTGCATTACCATATGCATTTTTAGAATCAGCTTCTCAAGTTCCACATACACAGAAAATGCCTGCTGGAATTTGGCTGAGATTGTATTGTTTCTTTAGAACAATACATGGAGAATTTATATTCTAAAGATATTGACCCTTCCATTCGATGACCATAGTATCCAGGCATACCGTATTTTGCTCCACTTTGCTTTATTGTGCTTTGCAGATACTGTGTTTTGTTTTGTTTCACAAAATTGAAAATTTGTGGCAACCCTGAGCCAAGCAAGTCTATTTGCACCATTTTTGCAACAATATTTGTTCACTTCATATCTCTGTCACATTTTAGTAATTCTTGCAATGTTTCAAATGTTTTCATTTTTTATTATATTTATTCTGATGATCTGTGATCAATGATCTTTTTAAAATTGAAGTTACAGTGGTAGTTTCAGGTATACAGCATAAAGATTCAATAATTTAAGATTATACTGCATTAAAACTTCTTATAAGACAATGACTATAATTCTCTATGTTATATAATATCTTGCTTATCTATTTCATGCCCAGTAGTTTGTAGCATATCCCTTATTTGGCTCTCCCCTTTGGTAACTGCTAGTTCATTATCTATTTGTGATCTATATTTTATGGTATATCTTTTCTCATTTTATATTTAATCTTTATGTGTCCATAGTCTTTTAGTAGAGTATTTAACAGAAGAACAATATAATTTGAGTTTAAAGCTACCATCTCACTGTTTCATATTTTATCCACACATACTATGCTTTTTCTCTCACTTCTTACCTTCTTTGGTTCAGTCATATATTTTAATTATTCTCTATCTCACCTCAGTAAGCTTTTAATAGCTATGCTAGAAATTACTACATGAATTTTGAGTTATTGCAGTTTTCTGAAATTATTACTTCTGCCACATCCTGTTCAATGCAGATGGATATCTTGGACACTTTGACTCTGTTTATTCCACTCCTGACTTTTTTGTCTTTGTTGTTACGCATTGAAAAATCTCTGTGGGATTCCCAGGTGATACATTGGCATAGAGTCCACCTGCCAATGTAGGAGGTGCAAGAAATGTGGGTTTGATTCCTGGGATGAGAAGATCCCCTGGAGAAGGAAATGGCAACCTACTCCAGTATTCTTGCCTGGAAAATTCCATGAGCAGAGAAGCCTGGTGGGCTACAGTCCGTGGGGTCACAAAGTGTTGGACACGACTAAGCACCCACACTCATCACATATTTTAAGCTTAACATGTTATTAATGTAATTTTTTTAAACAATTTTTGTTCATTTATATTTGCCAATATACTTACCTTTTTTGTGGCTCTTCCTTCTGGGTTGTTTTTCTAGCTCTCATTTTCCTTCTGTTGGAAGAACTTTGTTTTTGTATTTCTTTTCCTGATTAATTCTTTTTGTTCTGAATCACCTTTATTTTATTTTTATTTTCAGAATATATTATATATATTTATTTATATTTTCAGTTTATATTTTAAACTGTTTATAGATTTCTTGATACCTCTTTTCCTTCAGAAATTTTAAGAAGTCATTCCATTGTCTGTGTCATTCATCATTGCTGTTGAAAGTTTCCTCTCAGTCTACTGATTGTTGCTTCTTTCAGTGTGTTTTATTTTTTTCCCTAGGTGTTTAACGATGTGGCTTTACATCTTATCAGTACTACGAAATTCTTGATTATTATCACTTCATATATTGCTTCTTTCTTATTTTCTCCCTTCTTTTCTTCTGGGATTTTAATATGTATGTTAGAGTCTTTCAAAGGATTCCATATGCCTCTCATACTCTTCCATAGTTTTCAACCTTTAATTTCTGTGTGCTTTGGTTTGGAGATTTGCTGTTAACCTCTGTTCTAAATTCACATTTGCTCTGTTCAGGCTGCTGCAGGTTTCAGGTACTGACACGTGGGGAAATTTTGCTGTGAAGAGCAAGGATAAAGGAGCAGTAATTGGACCATGTGGGAATAAAGAGAGGGGCTTACTTACTGGCTTTTGGTTAGGACATACTGGCATGTTGATGTTACGACTGGAATGATCCTGTAGAGAGAAAAAAATGAAAGCTGTGTGAGAGAGAAAAGAAAGATGATTTTTAGATGAAAGTTCTTAAAAAGGTGAGAGAGGATATAGCAAAATGGTAAGGAGTTTTCCTTTGATGGGAGTGGGACATACAGAGAGGTTGGCATTGATAGTATATGTGTACTGATGTATTCATATATGAGTAGTCTTGTGAGATGAAATTCTGGCTTGACAAGTGGAAAATATGCAGCTGCTGTGAGTTCTGGACTGTTAAACTTTGGGTGTGTGTTTTGGGAAAATTGTCCAAGAAATGGAGAGTCTTGTGGTAAACTGTATTTATAGCTACCTAATTGTTTTCTGTTTCTGTGTACCCTCAGTGATATCTGCCTTTTCTCTTAGGGTACTCAAGTATTATACTTTAAAGGGAATACTTAAATGTCTAATTAAATAAATGTTTCTGTCATATAGTTAAATTTTCTGTATTATATATGTAAGCAGAGTGGTTAATTCCTAATAGCACATTTAAAAATGAATTCTTAATAGTATTTGGATAGCAAACCAAGTTTTCTAACGTATTTTCCCACATTTTCTTTTGTAGCTTTGTGAGTCCTAGAATAGTACAACCATGTTTCGGAATAGTCTCAAGATGCTTCTTACTGGAGGAAAATCAAGTCGCAAGAACAGATCAAGTGGTGAGTAACTCTGCTTCATTTATTTTGTGTTATGATTTAGAAAAGAAAGTTCTCTTAGGGATCTGAATTAATGCTACCACACTTCATATATTTTATTAAATGGCTGATTTAATTTAGAAGAAAGTTTACATTCCTATAGGTCGTCATATGCATTATTAAGAACACTGGAACACTCATCAGGAATAGTCGGGTAAATGAAGAGTTTATGAAGGAAAAATGCTTATTTCAGATAGATGAGAGTGTAATATTTCTATGTAGTACATATTAAAGACCTTCCAGACTTAAATTTACTCTAAGAATCAACCTTTAAAATTATTTCAGTCCCAGATACTCTTTGGGAAGGAGACTAAAAATAATAGAGAGAGTCCTCAAAGGGTTATACAAAAAATGTAAACTGAACATTTTTATAATCATTAAAAGATTAAAAAAAAAATGTGTGTAATTCTTAGACTTTTAAGGTAAAAACAAACCAAAACTATATAGATAGTTTTTTGGGAGAAATCTTGAAGATTAATACACTATATATTTCTTTTCTACAAATGGATTGTTGGTTTTTATCATATTTTCTTTCATTGATGTGTAGCGATTTACAGTATTGTGTTTCAAGTGTACAACAGCAAGTCAGTATTTTTGCAGATTATATTTCATTAATAGGTTATTATAAGATAATGGTTATAATTCTCTGTTCAGTTCAGTTCAGTCGCTCAGTCGAGTCCGACTCTTTGTGACCCCATGAACCGCAGCTCACCAGGCCTCCCTGTCCAACACCAACTCCTGGAGTCCACCCAAACCCATGTCCATTGAGTTGGTGATGCCATCCAACCATCTTATCCTCTGTCATCTGCTTTTCCTCCTGCCCTCAATCTTTCCCAGCATCAGGGTCTTTTCCAATGAGTCAGCTCTTCTCATCAGGTGACCAAAAGTATTGGAGTTTCAGTTTCAACATCAGTCCTTCCAGTGAACACCCAGGACTGATCTCCTTTAGAATGGACTGGTTTGGTCTCCTTGCAGTCCAAGGGACTCTCAAGAGTCTTCTCCAACACCAGAGTTCAAAAGCATGAATTCTTCGGTGCTCTGTCTTCTTTATAGTCCAACTCTCATATCCATACTTGACCACTGGAAAAACCATAGCCTTGACTAGACAGACCTTTGTGGGCAAAGTAATGTCTCTGCTTTTTAATATGTTGTCTAGGTTGATCATAACTTTCCTTCCAAGGAGTAAGCGTCTTTTAATTTCATGGCTGCAATCACCATCTGCAGTGATTTTGGAGCCTAGAAAAATAAAGTCAGCCACTGTTTCCACTGTTTCCCCAATTATTTGCCATGAAGTGATGGGACCGGATGCCATGATCTTCGTTTTCTGAATGTTGAGCTTTAAGCCAACTTTTTCACTCTCTTCTTTCACTTTCATCAAGAGGCTCTTTAGTTCCACTTCACTTTCTGCCATAAGGGTGGAGTCATCTGCATATCTGAGGTTATTGATATTTCTCCCGGCAGTCTTGATTCCAGCTTGTGCTTCTTCCAGCCCAGCGTTTCTCATGATGTACTCTGCATATAAGTTAAATAAGCAGGGTGACAATGTACAGCCTTGAGGTACTCCTTTTCCTATTTGGAACCAGTCTGTTGTTCCATGTCCAGTTCTAACCATTGCTTCCTGACCTGCATACAGGTTTCTCAAGAGGCAGGTCAGGTGGTCTGGTATTCCCATCTCTTTCAGAATTTCCCACAGTTTATTGTGATCCACACAGTCAAAGGCTTTGGCATAGTCGATAAAGCAGAAATAGATGTTTTTCTGGAACTCTCTTGCTCTTTCCATGATCCAGCAGATGTTGACAATTTGATCTTTGGTTCCTCTGCCTTTTCTAAAACCAGCTTGAACATCTGGAAGTTCACGGTTCACATATTGCTGAAGCCTGGCTTGGAGAATTTTAAGCATTACTTCATTAGTGTGTGAGATGAGTGCAATTGTGTGGTAGTTTGAGCATTCTTTGGCATTGCTTTTCTTTGGGTTTGGAATGAAAACTGACCTGTGGCCATTGCTGAGTTTTCCAAATTCGCTGACATATTGAGTGCAGCACTTTCACAGCATCATCTTTCAGGATTTGAAATAGCTCAACTGGAATTCCATCACCTCCACTGTCTTTGTTCGTAGGGATGCTTCCTAAGGCCCACTTGACTTCACATTCCAAGATGTTTGGCTCTAGATGAGTGATCACACCTTCGTAATTATCTGGGTCATGAAGATCTGTTTTGTACAGTTCTTCTGTGTATTCTTTCCACCTCTTCTTAATATCTTCTGCTTCTGTTAGGTCCCTATCATTTCTGTCCTTGGATCCCATCTTTGCATGGAATGTTCCCTTGGTATCTCTAATTTTCTTGAAGAGATCTCTCGTCTTTTCCATTCTGTTGTTTTCCTCTATTTCTTTGTATTGATCGCTGAGGAAGGCTTTCTTATCTCTCCTTGCTATTCTTTGGAACTCTGCATTCAGATGGGTATATCTTTCCTTTTCTCCTTTGCTTTTCGCTTTTCTTCTTTTCACAGCTATCTGTAAGGCCTCTTCAGAGGGCCATTTTGCTTTTTTGCACTCTTATTCTTGGGAATGGTCTTGATTCCTGTCTCCTGTATAATGTCACAAACCTCCATCCATAGTTCATCAGGAAATCTGTCTATCAGATCTAGTCCCTTAAATATATTTCTCACTTCCACTGTATAGTCATAAAGGATTTGATTTAGGTCATATCTGAATGGTCTAGTGGTTTTCTCCACTTTCTTCAATTTCAGTCTGAATTTGGCAATAAGGAGCTCATGATCTGAGCCACAGTCAGCTCCCAGTCTTGTTTTTGCTGACTGTATAGAGCTTCTCCATCTTTGGCTGCAAAGAATATAATCAGTCTGATTTCGGTGTCAACCATCTGGTGATGTCCATGTGTAGAGTCTTCTTGTTTGTTGTTGGAAGAGAGTGTTTGCTATGACCAATGCATTTTCTTGGCAGAACTCTAATAGCCTTTGCCCTGCTTCATTCTGTACTCCAAGGCCAAATTTGCCTATTATTCCAGGTGTTTCTTGACTTCCTACTTTTGCATTCCAGTCCCCTATAATGAAAAGGACATCTTTTTTGGGTGTTAGTTCTAGAAGGTCTTGTAGGTCTTCATAGAGCTGTTCAACTTCAGGTTCTTCAGCATTACTGCTTGGGGCATAGACTTGGATTACCGTGATATTGAATGGTTTGCCTTGGAAACAAACAGAGATCATTCTGTCGTTTTTGAGATGGCATCCAAGTACTGCATTTTGGACTCTTTTGTTGACTATGATGTCTACTCCATTTCTTGTAAGAGATTCCTGCCCACAGTGAGTGAGTGAGTGAAGTCGCTCAGTCATGTCTGACTTTTTGCGACCCCATAGACTGTAGCCCACCAGGTTCCTCTGTCCATGAGATTCTCCAGGCAAGAATACTGGAGTGGGTTGCCATTTCCTTCTCCAGGGGATCTTCCCAACCCAAGGATCGAACCCAGGTATCCTGCATTGCAGGCAGATGCTTTAACCTCTGAGCCACCAGGGAGTAGATATAATAGTCATCTGAGTTAAATGTACCCATTCCAGTCCAGTAAATCCTTCTTTCTATTATATTCTTTTAAGCTTTTCCATTTCCTATTTTTATGCATTTGACAAGTTTTCATGTGTGGTATGGGCTTCCCTGGTGGCTTAGTGTTAAAGAATCTGCCTGCAATGCAGTTGACACAGAATACTCGGGTTTGATCCCTGAATCAGATCCCCTGGAGAAGGAAATGGCAGCCACTTCAGTATTCTTGCCCGGAAAATCCCATGGACAGAGGAGCCTGGCAGGCTACTATCCATAGGATCGCAAAGAGCTGGACACAACTGAAGTGACTTAGCAAAGCATTGGTGGTATATTCTTTATCATTCTCTTCAAAATATTTTTTAGCACTGCTTGTGGTTTCTTGACCCATAGGTATTATTTAGAGTATAATTGTTTATGTCCAAACAGTTGATGATTTCCTGGTCATCTTATTATTAACTTAGCTAATTGTACTCTTATCAGAGAACCTATCCTGTACTATTTTATTGTTTTTATATTTATTGAGGTTTTCCTTATACCTTTGCATACAGTCAGTTTTGTCTAATGTTCTTGATGTACCAAGTAATGTGGATTCTGCAGGTTTGGGTACAGTGTAGGTCATTTTTGTAATTGGTGATCCTCAAATGTTTTATGTCCTAACTTTTTAAAAAATTATTTACCGAGAAAAGTGTGATTAAATCCTATACTATGATTGTGGAATTGTCTGTATCTCGAAGCTGTCTTATTAGGGAAGATCCCTGGAGTAGGAAATGGCAACCTACTCCTGTATTCTTGCCTGGAGAATCCCATGAACAGAGGAGCCTGGCGGGCTACAGTCCATGGGATCGGAAAGTCGTTCATGACTGAGCCACTAACACACACACACGCATGTGCACACACCCCATGATGAAATGTTCCTCTTTATTTTTAATAATGCC
Source organism: Capricornis sumatraensis (assembly GCF_032405125.1). Classification (NCBI taxonomy): domain Eukaryota; kingdom Metazoa; phylum Chordata; class Mammalia; order Artiodactyla; family Bovidae; genus Capricornis; species Capricornis sumatraensis. The sequence goes on from NC_091076.1 coordinate 97,420,003, forward strand.
TTCTGCTTGAAAGTTAACTTTGTCTAATGTTAACATAGCTGCCTAGCATTGTTTGGATAGTATTTATAAGGTATAATTTGTTCTGTTCTTTTATTTTCAACATATCTATATGGTTATACTGTTAGTAGCACATAGTTGAATTTTCTTTTTGTATTCATTCAGATAAGTTTTTCCTCTCAAAGGAGATGTTGGGATTCATTTACATTAATTCAGCCAGTGATACAGACTTCCCTCGTAGTGCATTCAGTAAAGAATGCACTGTCTGCAGTGCAGGAGACCCAGGTTTAATTCCTGGGTCCGGAAGATCCCCTGGAGAAGGAAAAGACAATCCATTCCATTCTTCTTGCCTTAAGAATCCCATGGGTAAAGGAGCCTGGCCCATGGGGTTGCAAGAGTCAGACATGATTCTTTAATCTAGAGATTAAACCACTACCAACCAGTGATGTATCTGAGGTTGAATATAACATAGCGCTTTGTTTTGTGCTTGTCCTGCCTGTTCTGTGCTTTTCCCCCTCTCTTTTATTGCTTTATTTTGGATTGATCAGAACATTTTTTATATTCCACATCTCTCCCTATTGATTTGGGGATTATGAACTCTTGATTATAATTCATTCAGTAACCACTTAACTTTAAGATTAAAACATCAATCAAAGTTTGGTGTCAATTGGTACTTTTACCGTCTCCTTGGACAATGCAAGAGTCTTAGAATCTTTAGATTAGTTTAAATAGTTTATTATTGTTGTTTTATGTAGTCACTGTTATATAGATTTATTCACAGATTTGACCTTTTTATTGATTTTTATTCCCTCCTCCCTTCACTTTCTAGATGGAATCACCAAATTTCTTTTTGTTTATAGAACACCCTTTATAATTTCCTTTAGTTGGAATCTTGTGGCAAATTTGCTTCAGTTATCTGAAGACACCTTTATTTTGCCTTTATTTTTACAGGATGTTTTTGCTGGGAGTGGATTTATATATTGTCACCTGTTTTCTTTCAGCACTTTGAAATATTGTTCATTGTCTTCTGGCTTCTTGAATGACTTCTGGTGAAAAGTTAGCTGTCAGTCTAAATGCTGTCTGCAATCTGTCTTTTATCTCTTTGTTTTCAGTTTTCTAGATGTTACATTGATGTGTGTAGGAGTGCTTTTCTTTTAAATCTATCTTTGTTTAGCTTCTATTTATTTATGTTTGGTAGGGTTTTCCGAATATGTGGCTTGATGACTTTCATCAGTTTGGGAAAATTATTTCTCATTATCTTTTTAAATTTCATTTTTCCCCATTTTTCTCTTTGTTCTTTCTTTCTGGGACTCCAGCTATGCTTTTGATAGACTATATGGGTGTCATTTGTGTCTCTTACACTTTCTTTCTATCCTTTTGTCTCTGTGCTTTATGTTGAATAGTATAAAAAATCTGTTGTTGTTTAGTTGCTAAGTCACGTATGACTCTTTGCAACCTCATGGACTGTAGCATGCCAGGATCCTCTGTCTTCCACTGGTTCCCAGAGTTTGATCAAATTCATGTCCTTTGAGTTGGGTGATGTTATCTAACTGTCTCTTCCTCCGCCACCCACTTCTCCCTTTGCCTTCAATCTTTCCCAGCATCAGAGTCTTTTCCAGTGAGTTGGCTTTTCTCATCAGGTGGTAAGAGTAGTGGAGCTTCAGCTTCAACATCAGCCCTTCCAATGAATATTGAGGGCTGATTTCCTTTCAGTCAGTTCAGTTCAGTCGCTCAGTTGTGTCCGACTGTTTGCGACCCCATGGACTGCAATGCGCCAGGCCTCCCTGTCCGTCACCAACTCATGGAGTTTACTCAAACTCATGTCCATTGAAGCAGTGATGCCATCCAACCATCTCATCCTCTGTCAGCCCCTTTTCCTCCTGCCTTCAATCTTTCCCAGCATCAGGGTCTTTTCCAGTGAGTCAGTTCTTCGCATCAAGAATGGCCAAAGTATTGGAGTTTCAGCTTCAACATGAGTCCTTCCAATGAATATTCAGGACTGGTTTCCTTTAGGATGGACTGGTTGGATCTCCTTGCCAGTCTAAGGGACTCTCAAGAGTCTTCTCCAACACCACAGTTCAAAAGCATCAGTTCTTTGGCGCTCAGGTTTCTTTATAGTCCAACTCTCACATCCATACATGACCACTGGAAAAACCATAGCTTTGACTAGATGGACCTTTGTTGGCAAAGTAATGTCTCTGCTTTTTAACATGCTATCTAGTTTGGTCATAACTTTTCTTCCAAGGAGCAAGCGTCTTTTTATTTCATGACTGCAGTCACCATCTGCAGTGGTTTTGGAGCCCAAGAAAATAAAGTCAGCCACTGTTTCCACTGTTTCTCCATCTATTTGCCATGAAGTGATGGGACCAGATGCCATGATCTTAGTTTTCTGAATGTTGAGCTTTAAGCCAACTTTTTCACTCTCTTCTTTCACTTTCATCAAGAGGCTCTTTAGTTCTTCTTCACTTAACCAGTGGAGAATTGATTTCCTTTAAGATTGACTAGTTTGATCTTCTTGCTGTCCAAGGGACTCTCAAGAGTCTCCTCCAGCACCACCATTCGAAAATATCAATTCTGGTGCTTAGTGTTCTTTATGGTCCAACTCTCACATCCATACATGACTACTGGAAAAGCCATATGCACCTTTGTCAGCAGAGTGATGTCTCTGCTTTTTAATACAGTGTCTAGGTTTGTCGTTACTTTTCTTCTAAGGAGCAAGTGTCTTTTAATTTCATAGCTGCAGTCACCATCTGCGGTGATTTTGGAGCCAAAAAAAATAAAATTTGTCACTGCTTCTACTTTTTCCCTTTCTATTTGCCATGAAATGATGGGACCAGATGCCATGGTCTTAGTTTTTTGCATGTTAGTTTTAAGTCAACTTTTTCGGTGTCCTCTTTCACCCCCATCAAGAGGCTCTATAGTTCCTCTTCATTTTCTGCCATTAGAGTGGTATTATCTGGATATCTGAGGTTGTTGATATTTTTCCCAGCAATCTTGATTCCAGCTTGTGATTTGTCCAGGCCAGCATTTTGCGTAATATACTCTGCATGTAAGTTAAATAAGCAGGGTGACAATATACAGCCTTGACGTACTGCTTTCCCAGTTTTGAACCAGTCCATTTGTTTCATGTCCAGTTCTGCCCCTCCCCACCACCCCCACCAAGTCCAGTTATAACTATTGCTTTTGACCCACATACAGATTTCTCAGGAAATAAGTAAGGCGCTCTGGTATTCCTATCTCTCTAAAATTTTCCACAGCTTGTTGTGATCCATACAGTCAAAGGCTTTAGTGTAGTCGGTGTAGCAGAAATAGATTTTTTCTGGAACTCCTTTACTTTCTCCTTGATCCAGAGAATGTTGACAATTTGATCTCTGGTTCTTCTGCCACTTTGAAACCCAGTTTGTACATCTGGAAGTTCTCAGTTCACGTACTGGTGAAGCCTTGCTTGAAGAATTTTGAGTATAACCTTGCCAGCATATGAAATGAGCACAGTTGTATGGGAGTTTGAACATTCTTTGACATTGCAGTCTCAAAGAAGGGAAATGCCAAAGAATGTTTGTTCACTAATTCACTCTTCATTGGTCTATAATCTGATTTTAACTGCATTCAGTTCTTAATTTTAGTTTTTGTACATTTTAGTTCTAGAAATTCCATTTGCTTCATTAATTTTTTTTAATTCGGAAATAATTTTAAGTTTGCAGAAAAGTTGCAACAATAATGCCAAAAACTCCATATACCCTCCCACAGATTCATGAACTTTTCACTGTATTTGTGTCAGCATTCTCTTTCTGTATGTACATACACGAGTGTCTCCTCTCTACTTCACCCTTTCTGTCTCACTCACTCTTTTTTATTTTTTTTATGTGGCTTTTTATATGTTTTATTTTACAGTAGAAAGCTTTTAAACATTCTTTTGCAAAACAAAGAATAAATGTGTGAAGTAAATCTGATTAGCCTTCTAAATTCTCTTTTCTTGGTAAAACTATGCTTTATCAGATCATTTGTTCAGAACAAGTATATGTGTGTTCTGGGAATGTGTTTTCAAGAATTATTACAATCTAATCAATCAACAAATGTTTATTAAGTACCTACTGTGTACAACGGAGAAGGCAATGGCACCCCACTCCAGTACTCTTGCCTGGAAAATCCCACGGATGGAGGAGCCTGGTAGGCTGCAGTCCACGGGGTCGCTAAGAGTCGGGCACGACTGAGCGACTTCACTTTCACGCATTGGAGAAGGAAATGGCAACCCACTCCAGTATTCTTGCCTGGAGAATCCCAGGGACAGAGGAGCCTAGTGGGCTGCCATCTATGGGGTCGCACAGAGTTGGACACGACTGAAGTGACTTAGCAGCAGCAGCAGCACTCTGTACAAGATACCACTGGAATTGTTTCATTGGCTTATATCTTCAGGTATTTTAAGATGGGTCAAATGCATCATGCCCCTCTACTCTTAAAAATTTCAGTATGTATTTCTTAAGGAGATTACTTTTTATAACCACAGTACATGGATTCACCTCAAGCAATTGTTGATATAATACTTTCATCCTATTTACCATTTATTCTCTAAATTTTGTCAGTTTACCTAGTGAGTTTTAAATAGAATTTTATCCCTCCCTTTCCAAGATTCAGTCCAGAATAAGGTATTACATTACTCGTTATGTCTTTTCACTCTCATTTAATTTGTTATGGTTTCATAGCCTTTCTTGACATGTTTGAAGAATAACTGAACTGCTCCTAATTTTACTTTTTTTTTTTTTTTGCAATGATTAGATTCAGATTATATATCTGTGGTCTGAATGTTACATAAATGTATGTTGTTTTCTTCTTAGGGTATTATAGCTGGAGGCACACAATGTCCATCTGTTACTCATTTGTGATTCTGATGACCAAATCAGGGTACTTTCCACTTTCTCTGCTGTACAGATATGAATTTTCCCTTCTAACTTGAGAAAAATTTATAGGTAGACACCATTAGGGTTTTTTAATTCTTTCTGTTCTTTGTGAGTAATATTTCAATCTTGTCTCTTAACCTGTCTGAACAATGGTAAGTTGCTATTTATATCTATATCTGTCTTAAAGTCTGTACCTATGATAGACACTCTAAATGTACCTGTTTCTCTTGGATTTCACTTACATAATTATATTTCCTTCTATGCCAATTTTTATTTCTGTGTGTGAGCTTTTTATTTTGGGTTAATTTTAGCTCTATAGAAGAGTTGCCAAGATAGTACAGAGAATTCCTGTATACTCTTTACCTGGTTTTCCCTATTGTTGCATCTGTGTTACCATGGTGCATTTGTCAAAACTAAGAAACCAACACTGGTACATTGCTATTAACTAAACTCTGGATTTCTATTTGGATTTCATTAGCTTTTTCATTAAAGTCTTCATTGTGTTCCAGAATTTAATCCAAAGAACTATATAGCATTTACTTATTGCATCTCTCCAAACACTGATTGGATTTGACAGAAGACAAATAATAGTTGACAGGCTTCCCTGGTGGCTTTTCTTTAAAGTGTTTGCCTGCAATGTGGGAGACCCAGGTTTGATCCCTGGTTTGGGAAGATCCTCTGGAGAAGGAAATGGCAGCCCACTCCAGTATTCTTGCCTGGAGAATCCCATGGATGGAGGAGCCTGGTAGGCTATAGTCCACGGGGTCGCGAAGAGTCAGACACGCCTGAGCGACTTCACTTCACTTCACCATACTGGTTAAGTTCCCCCAACTCCACTGACCACATTTTGAAAGAAGCGCACACACACACACACACACAGACACAGACACATACATGCACACACTCATTCACTCATTCATACATGTCAGAGATCTGAACTGCCCTCACACACACACACACACACACACACACACACACACACACACACACACACACTCATTCACTCACTCATACATGTCAGAGATCTGAACTGCCCTCAGATTTGACATTTAAAGAAATAGTTTATCCAAAATTTGTCTTCTGGCCAAGAACTGTGATTTTCTTAGTTTTTCACTTTTGATACCAGCAGTAGGATTTTCTGTCCCTTCATAGCAATTAATCCATATAAAATAGGTAGTAGAAAAAGACTAAAGCCGTATTAAGATGCAGATGCTGCCTAGACTTTTTGCCCTGAGCACTAGGTGAGTGATTCATTTCTAAATACTATGCTTATTATAGGTAGGCACCAAATTTGTGCTTCAGCAAGATTACCAGTCATTGTATTCTAGACATTTGAATAACTGCTGCTTTAGTAGCTATTATATTATTAAACCCATGTATGTCAAGATTCTACTATAGTATTAAAGCTTATTATTTTGATTTACTAGGTATTTAATTGTGTCTATAATGATTTTGGGGGTCTTATTCTAGTATTTTTTCTTTTCCATGATTTTTCATATGAAATGTTTATAAATTAGAGTAGTTATAAAAATAGTAATTTGTATTCTGTATGGCAGGAATTTGTAGAGGAGCAGTCTGTTTTTCTTAAAGTGTTCACTGAGAAATTCCAAAGCAAGAATAAATTTGATATTAAAAGGAAAAATGTGTTTATGAAATGATATCATTATTGTTTTCATCATCACAGTTTTTTTTTCTTTAATCATTAGTGAATAATTGGGTGGGTGCTTTATTCTTTATATTATTATTTTTGGCTCATGGCATATTTTTAAAATTAGTAAGGTAAGTTTTCTCATGGCTTAATCATTTGTTTTGTTTTAGAGAACCATTATAATTTTTAGTTTGAAAAGCATTCCTAATAAAGGAAATTGGCTATTCTAATTCGTTCTTTGAATAGTTGATCTAAACTTTTATGTGGGCCACTAGATGAAGATTTAACAAATAGATTTTATGTCAAGTAATAACAAATGGATTTTCTCAGGCAAAGTTTTCCCTCAAAGGACATGTGAATATCAACTTTGAATTTTGTAGCTTACTTCAGATTTATAATGTGGAAATTGTTTCTGATGTATGTAGGACTTGGAACTCTTGTGAAAAGACAACTGTGTGGTTCTTTTGAATTATGAGTGATAAAGGAAAAGTATGTGTTTTTGTGTTTTATAAAATTTAAATATTTGTATATTTTTTAACTGTTGTTTTTATTGTTTACCATCATGCAAGTAATTACTAAAAGTTCCAGTATGATTCTTTGATATAACTAGTGCCACTATTCGGTATCATTGTTTTGGTAAATCATCATTCAGGTATGCGGGGGAAAAATATTATCAAGTTCAGATTATTCAGGAACTCAAAAAGTATGGTACCCCTAGTATAACACAGCCATTGGAAGAAAAAAATATCTTGAGGCTATCTCCTTTCTAAAATAAAAAATGAACATGAGAAAGCAGAAATGCAGAAAGAAAAGTAAGCAAAGTAAATAAAACTATAGTTAAATGTAAATAATTCCTGATAATATACTACAAGTAGAATTTGTTCCAGGAAAGCAAAAATGTTTCTGTATCAGAAAATCAACACAAGTTTTTACTTAGAAGAAAAAATAAAACCACATTATTATATCATTATATTCTGGTAAAGCATTTTAAAAATCTGAGCAACCATTAAAAACATCATTAATATAGAAGGATACTTTAATAAAGGGTATTCACCAAATCCAACAGCAAATATCATTCTAAACAAAGAAATGAATCAGTCATTTCCATAAAAACAGAAACATGATAGAGATTTCTTCTATTATCAACCTTTTTCAAAATTGTTTAGAAGTTCCCAGTATCCAGTAAAGACAAGATAACGCCATTTTTATTTTTAGGCAAGGTAAAAACCCCAGAATCCAGTAAATATCTATTAGAAATAATAATGTAATTTGGCAAGGTGATTGACACTTTTAGCTCTGCCAGTATTTACTGATTAGGAATGTAAATGAGAAAAAAAATTACATTCACAGGTATAACAGCCATCAAATTCTCAGGAATAGATTTAACAGGAAACTTTATTGAAGTGTGTAAGACTTTGGTTCAGTTCAGTTGCTCAGTCATATCCAACTCTTTGCGACCCCATGGACTGCAGCACGCCAAGCTTCCCTATAAGACTTGGACAAGTGGAAAGACATATCATGCTTCTGGATTTACATATAAATTTATTTCAGTTCCATTCAGGAAACAGGTTCATTTTCAGTTGGATTCAGTTCAGTTCAGTCGCTCAGTCGTGTCTGACTCTGCAACCCCATGGACTACAGCACATGAGGCTTCCCTGTCCATCACCAACTCCTGGAGCTTGCTCAGACTCACATGCATCGAGTCGGTGATGCCATCCAGCCATGTCATCTTCTTTTGTCCTCTTCTCCTCCTGCCTTCAACATTCCCCAGCATCAGGGTCTTTTCCAGTGAGTCAGTTCTTTGCATCAGGTGGCCAAAGTATTGGAGTTTCAGCTTTAGCATCAGTCTTTCCAATAAATATTCAGGGATGATTTCCTTTAGGATTGACTGGTTTGATCTCCTTGCTGTCCATGGGATCTCAAGAGTCTTCTCCAACCCTGCAGTTCAAAAACATCAATTATTTGGTGCTTAGCTTTCTTTATAGTCCAACTCTCATATCCATACATGACTACTAGAAAAGCCATAGCTTTGACTATGTGGACCTTTGTTGGTAAGGTAATGTCTCTGCTTTTTAATATGCTGTCTAGGTTGATCATAACTTTTCTTCCAAGGAGCAAGCGTCTTTAATTTCATGGCTGCAGTCACCATCTGCAGTGATTTTGGAGCCCAAGAAAATTGTCTGTCACTGTTTCTATTGTTTCCCCATCTATTTGCCATGAAGTAATGGGACCAGATGCCATGATCTTAGTTTTCTGAATGTTCAGTTTTAAGCCAACTTTTGACTCTCCTCTTTCACTTTCATCAAGAGGCACTTTAGCTCCTCTTTGCTTTCTGACATAAGGGTGGTGTCATCTGCATATCTGGGGTTGTTGATATTTCTCCCAGCAGTCTTGATTTCAGCTGGTGCTTCATCCAGCCCAGCATTTCACATGATTTACTCTGCATAGACATTAAATAAGCCAGGTGACAATATACAGCCTTGACGTTCTCCTTTCCCAGTTTGGAACCACTGCGTTGTTCCATGTGCAGTTCTAACTGTTGCTTCTTGACCTGCATACGGACTTCTCAGGAGGCAGGTAAGGTGGTCTGGTATTGCTGTCACTTGAAGAATCTTCCACGGCTTGTTGTGATTCATACAGTCAAATGCTTTAGCATAGCCAGTGAAACAGAAGTAAAATAACTTTAAAATTCTATGGAAGAATAAATGAAAATAATGAAATATGGAAAGGAATCATTGATTGTGGTATGACTTATAAGATATTAAAACTGATAAAAATGCGTGGTTACATAGGCAAATAGGCTATATTTGTTTAGGACAGAGAGGAAGAAAACCATGGTATTAATAAGGCCGGAGCATCATTGCCACTTCATTTTGTGGAGCTGTCCGACACACTGTAGGACACAAATGCCATTATGACCAAAAGATACCTTCTAAATGTTGAACAGCCAAAATCTGTCTTTGATTTAGACTTAAGCTAGAGATAGAATGGAGGTATTGGAGTGGATTGCTGGTCATTTGGAGAAATGTACAGGGTTTTGTGTGAACAAGTGCTTTTGTTTCTTTGGGGTAAATGTCCACGAGTACAGTCCTAGGACATGTTTTAGTTACAAGTTTTGTTTTTAAAGAAAGTTCTGTGTCTTTTTCAGAGTGTCTATACCATTTTACATTCCCACCAGCAATGTGCAAATAATCTAATTTCTTCTCATCCTTCCTAGCATTTGGTGTTGTCACTGTGTATATTGATACCTCATTGTGGTTTTAGTTTGTGTTTCCCTAGTGACTCAGTGATACTGAGCATCTTTTCATGTACTTAACTTGCTTTCTATATGTCTTCTTTGGTGAAATATCTCTCCATGGGTTTTGGTTGTCTTCTGGTTGAGTTGTTGTTCATGTGTTAGGTTTTGAGAGTTCTTTATGTAATATATTCTAGCCTTTGTCAGATAATGTTGTTTGCAAATATTTTCTGTCAGCCTATTGATGGTGTTTCTATCCCCTTAGCAGTCTTTTCACAAAGTTTTTAACATGATGAAGTCCAGTTTATTGTTTTACTTTCATAGATCGTGATTTAGTTTCTGTCAACAGATACTTATTTGTTAATCACTAAGTACTGGGTAGTCAAGGCTATGGTTTTTCCAGTAGTCATGTATGGATGTGAGAGTTGGACTATGAAGAAAGCTGAGCGTGAAAGAATTGATGCTTTTGAACTGTGGGGTTGGAGAAGACTCTTGAGAGTCCCTTGGACTGCAAGGAGATCCAACCAGTCCATCCTAAAGGAGATCAGTTCTGAGTGTTCATTGAAAGGACTGATGTTGATGCTGAAACTCCAATACTTTGGCCACCTGATGCAAAGAGCTGACTCATTGGAAAAGACCCTGATGCTGGGAAACACTGAGGGCAGGAGGAGAAGGGGATGACAGAGGATGAGATGGTTGGATGGCATCACTGACTCAATGGTCATGAGTTTGGGTGAACTCCAGGAGTCGATGATGGACAGGGAGGCCTGGCGTGCTGCAGTTCATAGGATCGCAAAGAGTCAGGCACAACTGAGCGAACTGAGTATACTTTCTGAAATATGAAATATCTCTTGATATTTGAGTTTGAGTTGATTTCTCTTTAATCACTTTATGAGCAAAAACTCTGTTCATCTGTGAAAATAGGGCAGTTTGTTAGAAGAATTTGTTATAGCCATTCCCCCTGGCCTCCTCACTGCCCCTAATGGGGCATTGAAATTAATTAAAACCTTCATTGCTCTCTGAATAGTGAATGCTCATAACAAACTATAAAGAAATATGTACAGTGGCATTCATATAAATATATTTATGCTCTAAAAGTATCTTTTCCCTTCCAGGGACAGTAAGTTTTATTTCACTAATAAACCATGAAATTACAACATAAGCTTTTCAAGGGTTTTTACCTTTTCTGTACCTTGGTCTAACAAATTTGGTTAGAAAACACTCCTATTTAATATGAGGAAAGGATTTTTCTTATTTAATTATAGAGCTGCAACATCTTTTGTAATAAAGCCCAAACCTGTCATATTTTTATTGACTACTGTTTCGCTTTCTGGTCCTTGCCCATCTATTTGCCCAATTTATTTTGTCAGTTGAGATGTCTGCTCTTTATGAAATTCATTTGTCCTTGCCAATTAAGATAGGCTGTCACAGAATTTGAGGTGAAAAGTCATTAGTGAAAGTGACAGAGTGTGCCTTTATTAAAGAGAAGAAGGATTCTTATTTGGTGGTAGGCTGCGAAAATGAATATGACTGAGAGTGAAGAAAAGTGGTGAGAACCTTGAAATTGCATTTTGAAACTTATCTGATTTGACTGGTTTTATTTATATTTCAGGTATTTGTAGCAGTTTAGCAATTAAACTAATATCACTTCTCATCAGATAGACACAAACACTTGCACTCATGTTTTCACCTCTGTTTCCAATTTTATTTTTGTCCTATTTATTCAGAGTTGTTTGAGCTATGCTAAACTTCACAGGATGAATTGTCATGACTTCATCTTTTACTGTGCTTCATGTATCATATAAATTATTTATTTCTTGAAAGTTTATTGAAACTCAGACATAAAAATGGCTAGCCTGAGTTTCTTGGAGGGGTTTTTAGGTAGTTTTTTGACAATATTTTTTATTTTATTGTCATCAGTCTAATTAGGTTTCCTCTAGACCAGCTTGGATAATTTATTATTTTCCTAGAAAGTGTCCATTTCATCTGTTCATGACATTTCCCAGATGTTTTTTAAAATGTCTTTTTAAAAAGTTGGCTCATATATTTCTTTCTTCTAGTGTTCTTCATTCATTCTTTTAAAATGATGTTTTATCTGGAATAACTTTTTTTCACCCTGCAGAACTTTCTTTGCATTTCTTGAGGTGTGGGTCACTATAGTGAATTATCTCAGCTTTTGTTTTCTCATAATATTATAATTTTACCTTCATTTTTAAAGGCTATTTCCCCTGAGTATAAAATCTTAGATTGGCAGTTCTTTTCTTTCAACACTTTTAAAGATGTTATTCTGTTTTTTTTTGTTTTTGATAATAAGTTGGCAGTCATTCTCATTGTTTTTACCTTGGAATGAAATGTGACATATTTATTTAGTCTGATTGATTAAAATTTTTTCTTTATCTTGGGTGTTAGCATTTAGCTATGATGTACCCTTCTTCCTGTTGTTTGGATTTATGTGTTGAGTCTATGTGTTGATGTCTTTCATCAGTTGTGGAAAACTTTAGCTATTATTTCTTAAAGGATTTCTTCTACCCTTTTATCATCTATATTTTGGAACTTTAATTTGTACTTAGATTGTTTGACATTACCTCATGCATCTCAGGGCTTCTCAAGTGGCACTAATGATAAAGAACCCTCCTGCCAGCGCAGGAGATGTAAGAGACACAGGTTTGATCCCTGGGTTGAGAAGATCCCCTGGAGGAAGGCATGACAACCCACTCAGGTATTCTTGAGCGGAGAATCCCATGGACAGAGGAGTCTGGTGGGCTGCTGTCCACAGAGTTGCAAAGAGTTGAACACAACTGAAGCAGCTTAGCACAGCACAACAAATGCACCTCGAACTGTGTTATTTTTCTTAGCTTTTGGTAATTTTTTTTCACTTTGGTCAATTTATGTTGGCCTATCTCCAGGTTTATTGACATTTTTCTGCTGAGTTCAGTCAGTTTTTAAGTCCAGTTGGTTAATTCTTAATTTAGATGGTGTTTTCAATTATAGAATGTTCATTTGGTTCTTTTTAAGATAGTTCATTTCTCTAATGAAATGTTTAACCTTTTCATCTGTTGTTTTTCTGTTTTTAGCCTCCTTTTTTCCTTAACTTTTATGTAACAGCTAAAAATAATAGTTTAATAGTTGATATCTCAGCTAAATCCAACGCTTACATCATATGTGCATCTGCCTTGTGAATTCTTTTGTTTCTTCACACATCTCATCATTTTTCTGTTGTTTACCAGACATTGTGTTTCTGTAGAGGTTAGAGTAAATATTAATAGTATTTTTATTTAGATGAAATAAAATTTATATTTTAAGGCAGGACAAGAAAGATTAAACATAAAATTCTTTGTGTTTGTTTGGAACTTCTCCCTCCCTAATGTGCAGTGTGCATACGCATTATATATGAGTTCCTGAAAAATGAGTGTCTGCTTAACCATAAACCATCTTTTTTCTTTCTAACACTAGCAGTGTAACTTCTTAAAAGAATAGTATTTTTCCCCAGCTCAGTAGGGAGTCATGGTGACTTGCTGTTTACTTGCTGTTTGCTTTGTTTGTGTTTACCTGGACTGTTGTATCCTTGGTGAACTTTATGTAAAATATCAGTATGCCGTTTTGACATATGATCCTTTGTCTCAAAAATGTATTTGACTGTGCTCTCAACTTCTAACAAGTGGAATAGTTCTCAGAGCTTTCTGTGATTCTGCTTTCTGGATTGTAATCTTCAGTTTGGCTTGAATAAAATTCTCTTCTTTCTATTTGATAATTGAATTTCTGTTGAGACTTAGAGAAGGAAAGCCTTTTCCTGAGTAAGACAGCTACGATGAGGGTCTGGCTGTCTTGGATTTGATGGAGGGTTGAGGTGGACAAGGCCTAGGTTTCAGTTCAGTTCAGTTGCTCAGTCGTGTCCGACTCTTTGCGACCCCATGAATTGCAGCACACCAGGCCTCCCTGTCCATCACCTTAGTTTGTCTCAATTCACATGTATTTCTGATGTCTATGTAGAAGTCTATTCTGTGTATATGTCAGTCCTCTCTCTTTAACAGAACTCTGGGATCTAAGTACCATTTCATTATGAGCTCTTGCTCAACATTATTGTCAAGCTTCCAGCCCCCCCAGATTGTTGTCACCTTGAACTTGGTAGAAGGCTTGTTTGGAGAATCAGGGGACAGGGGAAACTAGCTTTGAATTTGGAGAAGGGGGTTCCTTCACTTTCTATACCAGGAGTTGACAAACAGAGTCTCCAGACTCAATCTGGCCTACCACCTGTTTTTGTAAATAGGATTTTGTGTGGACGTAGCCAGAGTCACTTGTGTGTGTATTGTCTATATTGTCTGCTTTCATACTGCAAGAGCAGAATTATGTGGTTGGAAAGGAGACTGAAGTATTTTCTGTTTAGCCCATTATACACAAATTTGGTTGCCCGTGTTCTATACTGTCAAACCCGTTCACAGAGTTGTTAAAAAAAATTGCTGATTTCTCTTACCCCGTGCCATTTATTTGTTGTTCTTTTTTTTTAAATTTCGTTAATTTATTTTTATTGAAATATAGTTGATTTATAATATTGTGTTATTTCACAATAACCAGTCTTTGTCCTCCTACCCATGTTCTGACTTAGTAAATATCTGCAGTGATCTTAAACTTCATCAGATTTTATAAACCCTAATCTTCAGTTCAGTTCCGTCTCTCAGTCGTGTCTGACTCTTTGCGACCCCATGAATCACAGCACGCCAGGCCTCCCTGTCCATCACCAAGTCCTGGAGTTCACTCAAACTCATGTCCATCGAGTCGGTGATGCCATCCAGCCATCTCATCCTCTGTCGTCTCCTTCTCCTCCTGCCCCTAATCCCTCCCAGCATCAGGGTCTTTTCCAAACCCTAATCTTAGAACCCTATAATAGATTTCAGTAGGTTTAAGTATAAAATTTAAAGTCTTTCACTGTACTTACAGAGACCTTGATAATAACACTTCTGCCTCCTCAACCTTCTTCTTTTTTTAATAGACTTTTTTTTTTTTTAAAGACTCTTTTATGTTCTTGACAATATAGAGGGAAGGATACAGAGATATCCCATGTACTATCTGCCCCTCATATGCCTACAGCTTTCTATTTTTAACACTCACTGAGCTTCCTCCTCAGCCTCCACCACATTCAGATCCCCTTGTTACCCTTTCTGTCCTTAAACTGTTGTACATATGACTCTGAGATATTTTTCTTTGTTTGCATGGTTTGTAAGTAGATGTAAGTCCTACAGGTTCACTGACTGTATTAGTCCCAGCATCTAGAATGGTGCCTGGAAATTAGTAGATCAACAGATATTTGTTAAATTAATGAGTAAATTTACTATATTCTCTGACTCAGTAGCACCCGCCCTACTCTTATCTTGCTGCCATATTAATTTTCCTGATTAGAAAATTCTTAGCTTGGCACCTGACCTTACCTAACTTCCTTCTCTGGCTTTATTCCCTATAACTCTTACTCAGAAACTTTCTACTTTATCCAAATTGCTCTTAATGCTTTATATTTTCTGTGCCCCTTTGATCATGACATTCACCCTGTCTGGAATAAACTTGCCATTATACTTGTCTCTTCTTTAAATCCTACCCAATCATTAAAGTCCAGCTTGTATCTTATTCAGGTTCACAGTGATCACTCTTGTGCCTCATGTACTGTAGTGTTTATCCCTAATGTGAAGCTTAAGGTAATGCCTTTTATTACATGTAAACTTTCTAGACATGCTTCCCAAATAGTTTAACTGTCCCAAGGGTAAGAAGTGTTCACTGCCTTTTTACCCTCCACAGTTCATACTGTCGTTATATTGACATTTATATTTTGTTGAAAGAGAATGTAGGAAGTCATTTGGTTACATTTCTTGTCTTTGATAGAGCATGTGTTAAGTAACAGTTAACTTACATTCCCTGTATTCTATATTTCATAAAAGGGAAAGTACTTTAACATGTTATTACCTCATTTAATCTGTACAGCAAATACCATTCCATTTTACAAATGAGAGGTGAAAAGGTTTACCTGAGATTAAAAGACTTTATCTAGTGTTTGTACAGAGAAGGCAATGGCACCCTACTCCAGTACTATTGCCTGGAAAATCCCATGGACGGAGGAGCCTGGTAGGCTGCAGTCCATGGGGTCGCGAAGAGTCGGACACGACTGAGCGACTTCGCTTTCACTTTTCACTTTCATACATTGGAGAAGGAAATGGCAACCCACTCCAGTGTTCTTGCCTGGAGAATCCCAGGGACAGAGGAGCCTAGTGGCTGCTGTCTATGGGGTCTCACAGAGTCAGACATGACCGAAGCGACTTAGCAGCAGCAGCAGCAGTGTTTGTAGCTAGTAGACATCCATAGGAATAGAAACAATTGAATTCTCACTCTTCCTTATATTGCCTGTCACTGAATAAATGGGGCAGTTAGTAATGGAATGAAGTCTAAACTGAGATCTGAACTCTAAAGGTCATTTCTTTGAAGTAGTGAGTCAGTTTTTAACAAATTTTAAGGATTAAGGATTATATCAAAGCAAAAAGTAGCCAAGAGTTTGGTGACTTCCTTTGGTAGTTGAAAGAGATTTTATTATTTTATTTGTGTGTATTTTTGCTCTCTGTTTTTTCTTTTTCTTTTTTGATCTCTCATTTTTTCTGATCATCATGAAAACATGTTAAATATGCGTAACAATTAGACATTGTGAGTTGGTTTGTCAGTATTTTGTATGTTTGTTATTTGAACAGTCACCTTAGATGTAAATTAATTACATGAGTATCTTTGACTTGCCTGATTTTTAAAAGGACTTTAATCCAATTGATACTAATTTTAAAAATAAAAAAAATTATACAGTTTTTAAAGGTTATACTCCATTTACAGTTATTATAAAATATTGGCTATATTCCCTGTGTTGTACCATATATGTTTGTAGCATATCTTACGCCCAATAATTTGTATCTCTTATTTCACCCCTCCCCCGCACTGATAACCACTAATTTTTTCTTTATGTCTGTGAGTCTACCTTTTTTTAATTAAATTCACTACTTTGTTGTAGTTTTTAGATTTCATAAATGAGTGAATCACTGTTGCCTTTCTCTGACTGACTGACTTCACTTATCATAAAGTCCTCCAAGTGTGTTCATGTTGGTACAAATGGAAAAATTTCCTTTTTTTTCTTTTTAAGGCTGAGTAGCATTCCATTGTATTTTATACCACATCTTCTTTATCCATTCATCTGTTGATGGACACTTAAGTTACTTCCATATCTTGGCATTTATGAGTAATGCTACTGTGACCATTAGGGGGAATGTGTCTTTTCTGCTTGGTATTTTTTTTTTTAATCAAATATATACCCAGGAGTGAAATTGCTTGGTATATGGTAGTTCAGTTGTTAGTTCTTTGAGACACCTTCGTAGTGTTTTCCATAGTGGCTGCACCAGTTTACATTATCACCACCAACATGCGAGGATTCCCTTTTCTTTGCCATCATTAGTTATGTGTTTTCTTCTTGATGATAACCATTCTGATTAGTGTGATGTGATATCTCATTGTGATTTTGATTTTCATTTCCCTGATAACTAGTGATGTTGAGCATTTTCCCATTTACCTATTGGCTATCTGCGTTTCTTCTTTGGAAAAATGTCTATTTTCTTCTGCCCATTTTTTAATCAGGTTATTTGTTTTTTTGATGTTGAGTTGTATGAGTTATGTGTTTGCCAACTAAGGTCTGTCTAGTCAAGGCTATGGTTTTTCCAGTAGTCATGTATGGATGTGAGAGTTGGACTGTGAAGAAGGCTGAGCACCAAAGAATTGATGCCTTTGAACTGTGGTGTTGGAGAAGACTCTTGAAAGTCCCTTGGACTGCAGGGAGATCCAACCAGTCCATTCTGAAGGAGATCAGCCCTGGGATTTCTTGGGAAGCAATGATGCTAAAGCTGAAACTCCAGTACTTTGGCCACCTTATGCAAAGAGTTGACTCATTGGAAAAGACTCTGATGCCGGGAGGGATTGGGGGCAGGAGAAGGGGACGACAGAGGATGAGATGGCTGGATGGCATCACTGACTCGATGGACGTGAGTCTGAGTGAACTCTGGGAGTTGGTGATGGACAGGGAGGCCTGGCGTGCTGCGATTCATGGGGTCGCAAAGAGTCGGACACGACTGAGCAACTGAACTGAACTGTGTGTTATATTTAAATAAATAAAAATAAATAAACAACGTTTTTAATGCAATAGAATATTGGTCTCGGTTATTTTTCTGCCCATACAGTCCTACAATATTTACTGAAAATGTTAGGGAGTCTTAACTACAGTGGAAAATATGAAGATTAGAATTGAAGGAATTAAGTTAAATAATGCCTCCAAATAGTTGTGGATGTCTACTCATCCATTCTTACAGGCTTAAGGTAGAATATTTGGGGATGGGCATGTGGGGAAAGAAGGTTGGCAGGCAGAAACAAAGACCACTGTGACAAATTTCAGCAGTGAGGTGCCCAATTCAGTCATTAGAGACTGCCAGGAGTTGTTTAGAAGCCTGTGTCCTTCCATAATTCTATAAGATCTGTTCTTGATTACTTTTGACTTCATTTCCTTTACCTGTACCTCTTGTTCTTGTTCACATCTTTTCAGTCATATTAGCCTCCTCCTGGCTTAGGAGTTTAATGCTTGTTCCCTTTGCCTGAAATGATAGCTCCCTTTCTCCATTAGGGACTTTATTTAGAAGTTTCCTTCTAAGTAAGGTCAAACCCTAACCCCTTCTTTATGTCTCCCTTTTTATTCTGTCTCCCCTTTTATATTTTCTCTCTGTTGTAATTATCACTAGTTATCTTATGATATGTCTTGGTTTTTTAAAAAATTTATCTGTCCTTCCTATCTAATACAAGTTTCATGATGAGTTTATTCTCTTTTCTACTGCTGTATCTTAGCACCTGCCTGGCATATAGTAAATACTCAGTAATATATGTTCTAAGAATGAGTAACATTTTAAAGAAGATAACTCTGGCATCAGTGTGAAAAAATGGACTGTAGTGAGGAGATACTAGTTGAGATGATGAAAAGGCTAAAGAAGTGACGATAGGAATAAAGAGGATACACAGGAAAGACATTTTTGAGGTAAAATAGGAAGGAAATGGCAACCCATTTCAATATTCTTGCCTGGAGAATCCTGTGGACAGAGGAGCCTGTCTGGTGGGTTGCTGTCCATAGGGTCGCACAGAGTCGGACACAACTGAAGCGATTTAGCAGCAGCAGCAGAAAGGATTTAATTAATAGAATGGCTGAGAAAGGAAAAGAATGGGAGGAAATAATTTGTCCTGAAATTTCCAGATAGAGAAACTGGCTAACTGGTGACATTGCTTTATTCCAAGCTTACGTTAGATATACAGTGATTCGTATATTGAATGAGTAACTATCCAGAGATAGTTACCTTTTGCACTAAATTTTGCTTTCAAATGTAATTTATTTACAAGTAAATAAATTTCTATTTTTTTCTATTTCTATTCTTCTGGGTTCCTTTCTAGTTTTCCCTTATTTGAGCTTTGGGATTGTGCTTCCCCTGAACTTCAGGAAAATTTAATGTCACAAGTCTTTTTAGTACTGCATTGTAATATTAAGTATTTCATCCCCAAAATCCATTTTCACCATCCATTGTCTGCCTTCATAGTTTGGTACTCTCATAGTTTACTGTTTACATTCTTGTTGCTAAAGAAGGAAGCTAGAGGAAGCTATATAGGGTTTATGCTGTCAGCCCAGGCCCTTTTGTGAGTGATATTTTATGATTTAAAAGAAGTAGATGTCCATTCTTCCATTTAGTTTCTGCCTATCTTCAACTTGTACAAGGTGCTTAAAGTTTAAAATAATGGTCTCTTAATACTGATTGCAGTTCCCTTGATACAGCTGTTTTTGACTATTAATTCAAGCTTATATATTTTTAACAGCAAGGTTTTTTAAAAAGAGTAAGTTATTTAAACTGGTTTAATTTGCACAGTATTCCTGCAGACCAATTACTTTAAAAATCCAATGTATGTTAGATATGTACTTAAAATTCTACATTCATAAATCTGAGAGTGTGCAATGAGAAATTAATATTTAGAAAATAGTCTAATTTTTAATTTGAAATCAGATTTAAATAGTGAGTTAAATATGTAATTTTTAAAAATGCTTTTCATACATGTATTTTAATATGTAGTAATACTTTTATCCAGTTAAAATTATCAGTTATTTTAACATCAAATTTTTACAGTGAATATCTAGCTTTTTATTTTCTTATAAAATTTTACATATTTGAAATAAATAAAACTCTTATAGATTTGTTTTTTGTAAATTTGTGATATTCTGTAGTCTCAGTTCAGTTCAGTTCAGTCGCTCAGTCGTGTCTGACTCTTTGCGACCCCATGAATCGCAGCACGCCAGGCCTCCCTGTCCATCACCAACTCCCAGAGTTCACTCAGACTCATGTCCATCAAGTCAGTGATGCCATCCAGCCATCTCATCCTCTGTCGTCCCCTTCTCCTCCTGCCCCCAATCCCTCCCGGCATCAGAGTCTTTTCCAATGAGTCAACTCTTTGCATAAGGTGGCCAAAGTACTGGAGTTTCAGCTTTAGCATCATTGCTTCCAAAGAAATCCCAGGGCTGATCTCCTTCAGAATGGACTGGTTGGATCTCGTTGCAGTCCAAGGGACTCTCAAGAGTCTTCTCCAACATCACAGTTCAAAAGCATCAATTCTTCAGCGCTCAGCCTTCTTCACAGTCCAACTCTCACATCCATACATGACCACTGGGAAAATCATAGCCTTGACTAGATGGACCTTAGTCGGCAAAGTAATGTCTCTGCTTTTGAATATGCTGTCTAGGTTGATCATAACTTTTCTTCCAAGGAGTAGGCGTCTTTTAATTTCATGGCTGCAGTCACCATCTGCAGTGATTTTGGAGCCCCAAAAAATAAAGTCTGATACTGTTTCCACGGTTTCCCCATCTATTTCCCATGAAGTGATGGGACCGGATGCCATGATCTTCGTTTTCTGAATGTTGAGATTTAAGCCAACTTTTTCACTCTCCTCTTTCACTTTCATCAAGAGGCTTTTTAATTCCTCTTCACTTTCTGCCATAAGGGTGGTGTCATCTGCATATCTGAGGTTATTGATATTTCTCCCGGCAATCTTGATTCCAGCCTGTGCCTCTTCCAGTCCAGCATTTCTCATGATGTACTCTGCATAGAAGTTAAATAAGCAGGCTGACAATACACAGCCTTGACATACTCCTTTCCCTATTTGGAACCAGTCTGTTGTTCCATGTCCAGTTCTAACTGTTGCTTCCTGACCTACATACAGATTTCTCAAGAGGCAGGTCAGGTGGTCTGGTATTCCCCATCTCTTTCAGAATTGTCCACAGTTTATTGTGATCCACACAGTCAAAGGCTTTGGCATAGTCAATAAAGCAGGAATAGATGTTTTTCTGGAACTCTCTTGCTTTTTTGATGATCCAGCAGATGTTGGCAATTTGATCTCTGGCTCCTCTGCCTTTCTAAAACCAGCTTGAACATCTGGAAGTTCATGGTTCATGTATTGCTAAAGCCTGGCTTGGAGAATTTCGAGCATTACTTTACTAGCGTGTGAGATGAGTGCAATTGTGCGGTAGTTTGAGCACTCTTTGGCATTGCCTTTCTTTGGGATTGGAATGAAAACGGACCTTTTCCAGTCCTTTGGCCACTACTGAGTTTTCCAAGTTTGCTGGCATATTGAGTGCAGCACTTTCACAGCATCATCTTTCAGGATTTGAAGTAGCTCAATTGGGATTCCATCACCTCCACTAGCTTTGTTCGTAGTGATGCTTTCTAAGGCCCACTTGACTTCACATTCCAGGATGTCTGGCCCTAGAAGAGTGATCACACCATCATGATTATCTGGGTCGTGAAGATCTTTTTTGTACAGTTCTTCTGTGTATTCTTGCCACCTCTTCTTCATATCTTCTGCTTCTGTTAGGTCCATACCATTTCTGTCCTTTATCAAGCCCATCTTTGCATGAAATATTCCCTTGGTATCTCTGAGTTTCTTGAAGAGATCTCTAGTCTTTTCCATTCTGTTGTTTTCCTCGATTTCTTTGCACTGATCGCTGAAGAAGGCTTTCTTATCTCTTCTTGCTATTCTTTGGAACTCTGCATTCAGATGCTTATATCTTTCCTTTTCTCCTTTGCTTTTCGCCTCTCATCTTTTCACAGCTATTTTTAAGGCCTCCCCAGACAGCCATTTTGCTTTTTTGCATTTCTTTTCCGTGGGGATGGACTTGATCCCTGTCTCCTGTACAGTGTCACAGACCTCAGTCCATAGTTCATCAGGCACTCTATCTATCAGATCTAGGCCTTTAAATCTATTTCTCACTTCCACTGTATAATCATAAGGGATTTGGTCTAGGTCATACCTGAATGGTCTGGCGGTTTTCCCTACTTTCTTCAATTAAAGTCTGAATTTGGTAATAAGGAGTTCATGATTTGGGCCACAGTCAGCTCCTGGTCTTGTTTTTGCTGACTGTATAGAGATTCTCCATCTTTGGCTGCAAAGAATATACTCAATCTGATTTTGGTGTTGACCATCTGGTGATGTCCATGTGTAGAGTCTTCTCTTGTGTTGTTGGAAGAGGGTGTTTGCTATGACCAGTGCATTTTCTTGGCAAAACTCTATTAGCCTTTGCCTTGCTTCATTCCTCATTCCAAGGTCAAATTTGCCTGTTACTCCAGGTATTTCTTGACTTCCTACTTTTGCATTCCAGTTCCCTATAATGAAAAGGACATCTTTTTTGGGTGTTAGTTCTAAAATGTCTTGTAGGTCTTCATAGAACCGTTCAGCTTCAGCTTCTTCAGTGTTACTGGTTGGGGCGTAGACTTGGATTACCATGACATTGAATGGTTTGCCTTGGAAACGAACTGAGATCATTCTGTCGTTTTTGAGATTGCATCCAAGTACTGCATTTCGGACTCATTTGTTAACCATGATGGCTACTCCATTTCTTCTGAGGGATTCCTGCCCGCAGTAGTAGATATAATGGTCATCTGAGTTAAATTCACCCATTCCAGTCCATTTTAGTTCACTGATTCCTAGAATGTCGACATTCACTCTTCCCATCTCTTGTTTGACCACTTCCAATTTGCCTTGATTCATGGACCTGACATTCCAGGTTCCTGTGCAGTATTGCTCTTTACAGCATATGACCTTGCTTCTGTCACCAGTCACATCCACAGCTGGGTATTGATTTTGCTTTGGCTCCATCCCTTCATTCTTTCTGGAGTTATTTCTCCACTGATCTCCAGTAGCGTATTGGGCACCTACCCACCTGGGGAGTTCCTCTTTCAGTATCCTATCATTTTGCCTTTTCATACTGTTCATGGGGTTCTCAAGGCAAGAATACTGAAGTGGTTTGCCATTCCCTTCTCCAGTGGACCACATTCTGTCAGACCTCTCCACCATGACCTGCCCGTCTTGGGTTGCCCCGTGGGCATGGCTTAGTTTCATTGAGTTAGACAAGGCTGTGGTTCTAGTATGATTAGATTGACTAGTTTTCTGTGAGTATGGTTTCAGTGTGTCTGCCCTCTGATGCCCTCTTGCAACACCTACCATGTTACTTGGGTTTCTCTTACCTTGGGCGTGGGGTATCTCTTCATGGCTGCTCCAGCTAAGTGCAGCCACTGCTCCTTACTTGGATGAGGGTTATCTCCTCACCACCGCCCTTCCTGACCTTCAACATGGGATCGCTTCTCTAGGCCCTCCAGTGCCCGCACAGCCACCACTCCTTGGATGTGGTGTGGCACTTCTGTAGTCTAGTCATCCCTTAATCTCCTCATGTATAATATAATCACACTCACTTCTACTTGTGATACATGGGAATTTTAGTAAATATACCTACATGTACTCATGATAGTAAAAGGTTAACAGTAGAGCCAAGAAATAAATGAATTGCTAAAAGGAAAATAGTATCTTTTAAAAATTGCTATAGTATAGCATTCATAGACTCTTTCTAAAAAAATATATTTATTTATTTGGCTGCATCGGGTCTTAGTTACTTCTCTCTAGGGGTGACGTGTGGGCTTGCTTTCCCTGTAGGGAAAACAAGTTCAATCCCAGGGCAGGGATCGACCCCTCATCCCCTACCCTGTAAGGCAGATTCTGAACTACTGGTCCATCAGGGAAGTCCCACATTCATAGACTCTTATCCTCAAGGAACTCTAGAATATATTTTTATAAAAGGAAAAGCAGCTTTAGTACAAGTTATCTGTCTTTAAAGAAACTCAGTAACCAAAAATTTAACCTTAAACACAAGCTCTGCACACCCACCTCATTTTCTTAGATCTTTTTGTGTTCATGTTTTCTTTGATTTCTTGGAGAAAAATAGGTTAATTTGCTTTTTCTCTACATTCAGAGTATTCTGATTTGGGAGTCATGATTTTCTTTTATTCATCCATCAATATCCTGTCATCAAGAATCCTGGTTTTTTTTTTTTTTTAAGAAGAGTTCCAAATGTATCTTCAATGCCTTGAAAGCCATATCTGCCAATAGATGAAGGTGGGGGACTGTGTGGTGTATTCTAGCAGCTATAAGAGTTTTCTATTCCTTGAAAGTAGGGTGAATTAGAAAGTTGCTGAAAAGAATGGACAGTTAATCACTCATCAGTTAATGCAGTGTTTTGTGTTACATGCTAAAAAGTTAATGTTATATATCCTTAAGGCCTCAATGAGCCATTGTAGGATTTTACACTGGTAAGTAAGAAAAGATTTCAACCTCTAAACTCAGTACCTCTGCCCCA
This sequence comes from Capricornis sumatraensis, assembly GCF_032405125.1. Lineage (NCBI taxonomy): Eukaryota > Metazoa > Chordata > Mammalia > Artiodactyla > Bovidae > Capricornis > Capricornis sumatraensis. Next base: position 97,444,542 of record NC_091076.1, read on the forward strand.
GATTTATTAAATTTGAGCTTTCTAGAGGAAAGAATTTTATGTTAAAATTTAAATTGGATTAGATCTTATAGTCATTTTTTATTTGCTCTTATAGCAGTTAGAATGGTTACAGTTACCAAAGATCTAATTTAGAATGACCCAGATATGAAGGGAATTTATTAGTTCACATAATAAAGAATTTTAGAGGTGTGGTGATTATAGATCAGTTATTTCTGAAGCTTGATAGCATCATCAAGGACCCAGTTTCTTTGCAACTTTCTGCTCTGCCGTCTTTAGAATTTTTGTTCTTCTTCTCAGGCTTGTCCTTGTATAGGTACACAAGGACTGCCATATCTTCAGTTTGGATATCCACACACTATGTTGTTCAAAGTCAGAACAACTGGCCCTTTCCTGGGTCCATCTTTAGGATTAAGAACTTTCCTGAAAGCTACTGCTTTCCCATTTGCCTCATGTGCCACTGGCCAGATTATAGCACATAACCTTTTTTATACCAGTTAATGGAATTTCAGTTGATGTTCTTAAGATTCATTTACTAATTAAGGTTTGGCTCTGAGGCTAGGGAGAAGATCAGCCAGCCTCATTTGAAAAATAATAATAAAAATCGGGATTTTGTTAGTATAAAAGAAGGTAGATAACCAGTGGAGCCTACCACTTTAATTTACTGATGTAGTAAATTTGTTTGTTTGTTACTGATGTACGGATTTGTTTGTTTATTTTTAAAATTAGTGGTGTTTCCCATGCCAAGAGTTAGAAAGCAAGCCCAAATAGGAAAGGCACGGCCTCTTTACATTTGTCAGTAATGCTGATATTTTGCTATGAATTTTTAGGTGATACAGAGCTACTGTGGTGTGACTCAGTCTCTTTGAGGTTTACCCACTGTGAAAATCTTTAAAGACTTGGTTTCTGATCTGCAAAGCTGAGGATTGGGTCCTAAACCATAGGATTTTACTCCTAACCATAGGACAGAGACTTTGCCTGGGAAACAAACCTCCCAGTCATCTCAGAAGACAGATTTCTGTGATTCTTTTTGTGTCTATAAGGGACCAGGTTTTCAAAAACAAATATTTGGAATAGATTTGTCTGCTTTTTTTTTAGTCAGATAACCACACAGACACACACACAGACACACACACACACTTGTAAGAACTTGACACACACACATAGACACAGACACACACAGACACACACAGACACACACACACACACACACACACTTGTAAGAACTGGCCTGCTTGAGAAGGGGAATGTTTAGTGGGAGAAAGACATTATTGAAATAAAAAATTAATTTTTTTTTCAAAATAATGCCTAGGTTTACTCTAAAATTTTACCTTCAGCCTCATTCTATTACTGCTGATATTTTTCATAACAGCCATTTCTTTACTCAGAATTTTGTGTTACCTTGCCATTCTTTGTTCCCATCTTAAAGACTGTTAGTCCAACTGCTAGTAAATCTCCATTCTGTTAACCTTCCAATTGCTTCATACTCTGAGGCTTCAGTACTATTAGATACTATTTAAATGCTGCTTTCCTTCCTCTTTCTCTGTGTTCTATCTTTTCATCCCTGATTATACAGTGAGTACCTACTGTGGGCCAGGTAAAGTCCTGAGGGGTGCAGTTTATTTACACCTATACGACATAGATCCTGTTAGATTTGATTATATGGTACAAGTAATTCAATATAATTAAAATATAATGCAAGAAGTATTGTGATAAAGTTCTACACAGGATACTGTTGGAGTATAGAGGAAGGACTCCATCTGAGACTGGGAAATAGAACAGTTCTTGGAGGAGGTAGTGGCTCTCATTGAATGTAAATAGTAGTTAGCCATTTTGAGAAATGGAGAAAGGTAAGTTTCAGGAAGAGGATACAGCAAATATAAAGCCATGAAGTTGTAAGAGAGCTTGACAATTAGGAGATGGAATGAGGATTGCTAAAGGGTAGTTCCCAGAAAGGGGGTGTGTGTGATGGTGGGCAGGCAAAATAATACATCATCTTTAGGAGTAATTGCAACGGCAACCAAATGAGAGTGATCAGAACCTAAAATAAGAGGGTGGCAGTGAGCACAGAGAGATGTCAGGAAAGGATCAACCGAACTTGATTGATTGGGTGTGGGTCCAGTGAAGTAAGAGCCATGGCTTTATTCATTCACTCAACAGAATACTGACTGAACACTTGTGTGCTAGGCACCGTTAGAGCTACTGGAGGTACAAGTAGTGCTGTAGATCAAGTTACTGTCCTAGTTACAGTTCAGTCTCTCAGTCATGTCCAGCTCTTTAGGACCCCATGGACTGCAGCACACCAGGCCTCCCTGTCCATCACCAACTCCCGGAGTTTACTCAAACTCATGTCCATTGAGTCGGTGATGCCATTCCACCATCTCATCCTCTGTCGGCCCCTTCTCCTCCCACCTTTAATCTTTCCCAGCATCAGGGTCTTTTCAGATGAGTCAGTTCTTCACATCAGGTGGCCAAAGTATTGGAGTTTCAGCTTCAGCATCAGTTCTTCCAATGAATATTCAGGACTAATTTCCTTTAGGATGGACTGGTTGGATCTCCTTGCAGTCTAAGGGACTCTCAGGAGTCTTCTCCAACACCACAGTTCCAAAGCATCAATTCTTTGCTGCTCAGCTTTCTTCACAGTCCAACTCTCACATCCATACATGACTACTGGAAAAACCATGGCTTTGACTAGACGGACCTTTGTTGGCAAAGAAATGTCTCTGCTTTTTAATATGCCTAGTTATGTAGTAACTCACAGGATTGATTCAAGGGTGACACCATGTTCTGGCTTGGGTGCCTGGGTATACTGTGGTTGCCATTCACTTGAGGTTTGAGGGGGAATGTAATGAAATCAGTGTTAGGACAGTAAGTTTGAGGGGATGATGGGATATCTGGGGGAAGTTAGATATTTGGGTTAGGCTTCCGGAGGAGAAGGCAGAGTAAGAGATCTTAGAACTGTATAGTAGTGATTGAAGTTTTAAAAACTATCATAAGGTAAAATTTACTTGGGGGTGTGTGTATGGCATTCACGTTCAATTAGTTTTAATACACACATTGATGTATGTAGCTGCTGCTGCTGCTAAGTCGCTTCAGTCGTGTCCAACTCTGTGCGACCCCATAGACGGCAGCCCACCAGGCTCCCCCGTCCCTGGGATTCTCCAGGCAAGAACACTGGTGGGTTGCCATTTCCTTCTCCAGTGCATGAAAGTGAAAAGTGAAAGTGAAGTCGCTCAGTCATATCCGACTCTTCACGACCCCATGGACTGCAGCCTACCAGGCTCCTCCGTCCATGGGATTTTCCAGGCAAGAGTACTGGAGTGGGGTGCCATCGCCTTCTCCGATGTGGTGCCACCACACAATTAGTGTACATGATGGTACAGTTTCTGTTATGATATCCTTTTCTAGTCATAACCTTCCGCCACCACTAGTCCTAGAAACCAGTGCACTATTTATTCTCTATCTCTGTAGTTTTTAAAATTTTTTCAAAGAATGTCATTTAATGGAAAATGGAATAATACATAAACCCCCCTCTTATGTTTGGGAACACATGTAAGAATTAAAGATTTTAAAATTAAATTAAAAAAATTAATTAAAATCCACACACAGAAAAAAAAATGGAATAATACAGCTTTTTTAATACTGGCTCCTTTTGTTCAGCATAATGCCTTTGAGATTCATGCAAGTTGGTCCTGCAACATTGTTCTTTTTTATTGTCCAGCGATATGCCACTGTATAGATATAATACAGTTTGTTTGTTCATTCACATTGTTTATTCATTCACCCACTGAAGAACATTTGGATTGTTTCCCATTTTGGGGCAATTAGGGGCAATTATGAATAGAGCCACTATAAACATTCATAGACAGGTTTTTGTGCGCTCATAAGTTTTTATTTCTCTAGGGTCTGTGCCTAGGAGTAAGACTGTTGGATTTTATGGTAAGATTATGTTTAACTCTATAAGAAACTGCCACGCTGCTTTTCAGAATGACTGTACCATGTTCGTTCCCAGTAGCTGTGTATGACAGTTCCCGTTGTCTCACATCCTTGCTAGCACTTGGTATTGTCAATATATGTATTTTTCATTTTAGCCACTCTATTAAAATGTGTACTGGTATCTCATTGTGATTTTAATGTTCTCTAATGGTGAATGACGTGGAACATCTTTTCATGTGCCTATTTTGCTTTTTGTATCTCCTCTATGGTGAAGCGTCTGTTTAGATCTTTTGTCTAGTTTTTAATTAGGTTGTTTGTTTTCTTACTATTGAGTTTTGAGAGTTCATTGCATATTCTAGATATAGGTCCTTTTTGGGATATGTGATTTGCTTATTTTGCTTTTCTCATAACTGATTTTTGCAGAGCAAAGGTTTAATTTTGATGAAGTTTAATTTTGTTTTTAATGGATCATGGTTTGGTGTTTGTGTGTGTGCGCGTGCTCAGCCTCTCAGTTGTGTCCAGCTCTTTGCAGCTGCATGGACTGTAGCCCACCAGGCTCTTCTGCCCATGAATTTTTCAAGCAAGAACACCGGTGTGGAGTGTGTTGCCATTTTCTTCTCCAGGGGGTTCTTCCCCACCCAGGGATTGAACCTGCGTCTCCTGCATCGGCAGGCGGATTCTTTGGCACTGAACCACCTGGGAAGCCCCCAGGCATTTGGTATCATAGCTAAAAACTCTGCCCAACCTAGCCATAAAGATTTCTCTTACTTTTTTTCCTTAAAACTCTTAGGCCTTTTTATCTTCTGTCTGAGGTAAAAGTTGATGTGCATGTTTGTTTTTTTGGTTTTTTTTGCATCTGCATGTGCAGTTGTTCCAGCACCATTGTTGAAAAGGCTATATCTCTTTTGCTCTGATTGCTTTTACACCATTGTCACAAATCAGTTGACCGTACTTGCTTGGGTCTGTTCTGTTCTGCTGGTCTGTTTCTACCAGTTTACCAGTACCACACTGTCTTGATTACTGTAGCTTTATAGTAAGTCTTATACAGAGTATAGTGATTCTTACCACTTTGTTGTTTTTTCATACTTGTTTAAGATATTTTAGATCCTTTATCCTTCTATATATGTTTTAGAAATGTATGAAAGATGTAACAATCTATGAAAACATCCTTCTGGGATACTTGTTAGAATTGCATTAAATCTGTGGAATTGGAGTAGAATTAAAATCTTTCCAAAAAAATAAAAAATAAAATAAAATCTTTCCATGTGGGATCTTCCAGTCCATGAACATATGTTTTCATTTATTTAGGTCTTATTTGATGTCTTTCATCAGCACTTTGTAATTCTAGCATACAGATCTTGTATTTGTTTTGTTAGCTTTGTAACTATTTCTTCTCTTTTAACTATTGTGTGTTTGAAGTTTTGGTTTCTAATTGTGCATTGCTAAATATATAAAAGTATAAATGAATAACTTAAAAATATGATTTTTTTCACATTGTGCTGTGACCTTGCTAAACTTAATTCTTAATTTTAAGAGGCTTTTTGGGGAGAGGGATTGTTTGCTTTGGATAGATTTGTTTGAATTTTTTAAGTGTAAAATAATGTCTTTTGAGAACAGGAATAGCTTTATTTCTTCCTTTCCAGTCTGTATGCACTGATGAGTACTTCTAGTCTGATGAGAGCTAAGAGTGGTGAGAGGGTGTTCTTGCCTTGGTCATGATCTTTGGGGTTTACCACTAAGTATGATGTAGGTTTTTTGTAGATATTCTTTATCCAGCTGAGGAAATTTCCCTCTACTCCTAGTTTTGTGGTTTGTTTTTTTTTTTATCATGAAATAGATTTGAAATTTGTTAAATGCTCTTTCTACATCAAGTGATATGATCAAATGATTTTTCTTTGAATCATTAATACTACGTGAGTGATTTGTTTTTGTTGTTCAGTCTCTAAGTCATGTCCAACTCTTTTTGACTCCATGGACTATAGCCTGCCAGGTTCCTCTGTCATGGGATTTCCCAGGCAGGAATACTGGAGCGGGTTGCCATTTCCTTCTCTGGGGGATCTTCCCCACTCAGGGATTGAACCTGAGTCTCCTGTATTGGCAGGTGGATTCTTCACCACCGAGCCACCTAGGAAGCCCACGTAAGTGATTATGTGAGTGATTTCAAATGTTGACTAGCTTATTAGCATTCCCAGGATAAATCCCTCTTGGTGTATGTGGTGGTGGTTGTTTTAAATACATTACTGAATTTGATTTGCTAATACTTTGTTGAGTTTATATGTTTTTATATTCACGAGAGATGTCGGTCTGTAGTTTTTTGTAATACCAGCTTTGATATCACAGTGATTTTGTCTTCATAAAATGAGTTGGGGATGTTCCTTTACTCCTGTTTTCTGGAAGAAATTATGTAGAATTGTTGTTTCTTTAAATGTTTGTGAATGTAGAATTCACCTGTGAAACCATCTGGGCCCGGAGATTCTTTTTGTAAAGGTTTTTTAATCACAAACTTTATTTAATAGTTATAGGAATATTCAGGTTACTGTTTAATCTTGGGTGAGTCTCAGTAGTTATTAATTATTTATTAAAAGATGTGTTTAGGAATCCAAGTTTTGCTACTGACCAGCTGTGTGACCTTGAGAAAGGTGCTTTAAGCACTAACCTCACCAGCTCTTAATTTGTTCATCTGAAAAATTAAAGCATTATATTTGTCTTCTTTAAGGTTTCTCTCAGTTTTCAAATCCTGTAATTCTGGTAGAATGAGAATGTGTATGTTTGAAGTTTATGTGAAAGAATTGTGAGCCTCTGTTTTTTGTTTCATCTGTCAGTGTTTGAACAATGGTTTACTTAGATTCACTTTGCCTTTTAACAGAGAAGTTCTGTATTTTCTGCTTATCAGTGGATTATTTGTTGATGAAAAGTTATGGTTAGAGGCAGGCCTTTTTATGTACTTATTCATGACATACTTAAATGGTATGTGAAAAATTACTTTTATAAGCTATTTATATAAGAAGATGTGAGACATATCGCATTACTTTCTAATGTTATACTTTCTTGAAAAAACTATTAATTAAATTTTTTTAAAATGTTAGAAATATTTCTTTCAATGATAATTCTTCATAATTTGGTAATTAGTCTACTGATTTAAAAAGCCACTCTTTTTTGGTGACTTAATAAAGTCTATGTAGGTATTTTCTGTGAAATTCATTTTCAGAAGATGCATACTGCTGTTTGAATCCTGTACATTTATTGGGTTGAAAGAAATTGAAAGTAGCATACAGATCTGCTGCTGAAGGAAACATTAAGTTGCAGGCTGCAGCTGGAGGATTTTACGTAGGCACCTGTGGGTTTGAGTGCGTTCAGTATACAGACTGCAGTAGGAGGCTGGCACTGCCTCTGCTGGCTCCACTACACTCCTTCACTGCTGTTCTGCCGATTTCTCCACTGTCCAGAAGACAAAATGGTGCAGCACGTAGAGGGCATGGGGAAAAAATAATCCTCAATATGATCCAAAGGTGGGTTTGCTACACGGAATAGCAGAGAAAATTACTTAACAAGATGAAAAGCTTAGATATAGTTCAGTATGTCAGATATCCTTAGCTGTTTTAATATTTGATTATGGCCACTTAAGAATGTAAATGTGTAGTTCTGAAATCTGCATGCCCTCTCTCTGTAGAGGTTTCAGGTATATTGCATGTGTAGCATTGATAAATGCATGTCTGGCAGCTTATAAACAGATTTATATTTGTACTAAATATGTATAATGTGTATATAGAGAAATAGATGTACATATACATGAATACATGAAGGTTTTTTTTTAAGCACTAGGTTTTTTTAAAAAGTAAACACTTAACAGGTTTTTCATTTTCTGTTGCACATTTGTCGCAGCTCCTGGTATTGTTCTTTCCTTATATTGTTCATTTTTATAATAGTAGAGAGCATTAGTAGAGCATTCTCTGGTGAGATGGAAGATAAGTAGAATGAACACTGGAGTTGGCACTTAATATTTTATTGATGAGTGTGATGCAGTGTGAGTTTGCATTGCACATAGTCATGATTTAAATGATTACCTCTTTTAGGAAAGCAAAATGTTAGTAAGAACGGCCATGTTTTAGACAGTGAGTATAAAATAAGGAGAGGAAGTAGGACAAGTAAAATTTCTCTGTCCTTGGTTTCTTGAGCAACGCTCAGCATTGACTCAAGGCACTGTCATTTCAGAAGTACAGTATAGAAACAATTGAACATCAAGCATAAAAAAAAACCATGGAGGTTTAGTTTCCCACCCACTCCCGGAAGCGCTTATGTACTCATATATTTTGGGTGTCGGTGACTGCATGTTACTGAGGAGCTGTCCAGTTGAGACAAGATATATTTACTTAAGCCACACCCAACAGACTCAGCTTTTTTATGCATTCGGTCACTATTTTAATCCTGTGCTGATGTGTAAGCATCATATGTGGGATGCCTTCAAGTTGTAAAAAGAAAGAAAAGACTAGATTCACAGGTTCTAGCCGAATCTGTTCTGAATATCTGAGTTGTTATATTAATAGCACAGAAGAGCAGTGTTTTAAGTTATGCAGCGTGATCTCTAGCAGGGAGAGAGAGAATATGAATATTTGTGTGGTTCCAGTATAAGTGTACTGCAAGTATTCTGATCGTATAGGTAACAGTGCTGCTGGTAGACTGTTTTTTGGTTGCTGTTGTGGGTGTTTAATTGGGCTGTGACATTTAGAGTTCAGATTCTCTTCTTTGAGAAAATGTTTAAGTATGAAATGCTTAATTTTTCTGTGTTTTAAAAAATTAGTGAAGATTAAGCCTGAGTTTAAAAATCTATGTTTTATTCTATACTAATGTCATGTTGTATGTGGTAAGAATTAACAACTGTATGGCTGTTTGGTGCTGTGCTGAATTACCTCACCCACTTTACTGTAGACAGAAATAAGGAGGGATCAGTATTGATCTTATTAGTCTGCAGAGGGCTCATATTTTATATTTTCAAAAACTCTTTCTTTTAGACAAAGCAAGTTCACGCTATCTTCTCCTCCCAAAAGAAATATAACCTTCTCATCTGTACTATATTCCTTTGATTTTATAGAATGACACAGAATAATAATATGGGATTTTTATGTGCAAACTTTAGTGACAATAGATAACTAACTATAGATGGAAATACACTTATTATTAGGATGTTTCATGTATCTAAGATGTTATATAACCCTGATGGAATGTTGCAGATGAAACAAAGAAATCTGATTGGTTCCTCACAAGACACAGCAGCCTTGAAATCCATTCTAACCAGAGGTTTCTACAGCAGCCTGGAGGGTTAGTTAGCATCACAGTAAAAACAGAAAAATGCCTTGGAGACAGGGAGGGGTTTGGAAGAGAAAATGAAGTTGTTAAAAACACTTTGGTAATCCTTATCCTTGAGCATTATATTTTCTTGCAGGATTTTTTTCCCCCTTCAGACTCTTTGCTGTTGTTTATTGTTACTTAAAGGAAGTGTTGTATTCTATTAAGTTAACAAACTTTCTAGATAGTATTATTTAATGAGCTAGAAGAGCCTCTTAAAAGAGAGTTATGTTAAGTGATGGAATGGGTTAATGAATAATATAATTTCAGAACATTTATTAAAGTGGATGAGTGGGACTTACTGGGGGAAGAGGAAGGATGGAATAGAAAAGAGTTCTGAAGAACAGCACACTGGTAGAAACTCTTTGGTCCTACCCTTTCCCATCATATTAAAATTGCTTTAGATAATTTGTTATCTAAGACTTTAGTGATATTTGGTGAGGGCACGTTAATATTGACATTCAAACAGCAGGCTATTGCAAGTCAAAACAGGTGAAGAATTGTTTGCTGTCTGCTGGCTACTAGAAACACCCTTGAGATGTGAGAACAATATATGTTAGCTTTTATGTATTTATTATTCTTGGTTAGGTGGCCTGCTGGAATATAGTTATAAATTACAGCACCAAATATCCAACCCTTTTATCCTTTTAAAAAACATGTAAAATACACTTGTAGTTTATTCTATTAAAATTTGAGAAGTCTTATATTTAAACAGTGATAGGTCAACTTCACTCACAGACCCTGGGAAAAGGAAAAATTACTGTGTGCAGGAATGAGCATTTATTTAAGAAAATAATGATTACTTTCAATTATTATACTGAAAAGAAGTAAAGAAGCATGTTTAAAGAGTTCATCTAATGTATCATTTTATTCTGATATAAGCCACCCATATCTTTTAGTTCCATTTCTGTGCTTATTTTGTAAATTATCCGATATGCTAATAGAGTCAGGCTGAAGGCAGCTGGCTGCTAGTGTTACAAGCTGAAAACAAAATGGCTGGCAAGGATTAGCACTGTAAATTTTCGATAGAGAGCTGGATGCAATTAAGATATCTTTTGTTGAAGGAGAATGTTGCAAAGTAAGTTGATGAGGGAATAACTAGATGCTTTTGACAATAAAGAAACATCATTTTATTAAAGAAAATGTACAAATACTCTTACAGAATAAAAACCAAAAGGTTTCACGCTAAGGAGAATAATTCGTTTTCAACTAAGCAATAAAAAAACTCTTGTTAATATTCATTCACCCATCTTTGTCTTTATAGTTCTAAGATTCAGGTAGTTTCTTAAGGTATTATGTATGATTTCACAGTAATGGTGTAGTTAAGAATGAAAGAAATTAAAAAATGAAAACATTCTTAGAACAGAGGGAAATTTAGAGATAAGTTTCTAGAAGTTTTCTTTCTTTGTGAATCTTTCAGATTAGCATTAGATTTATTTATTTATGAATTTTTTAGACGAGAACCTTTCAGGAGGATAGAAGAAATAGAATAACGTACAAATTTAGAGATAAGAGTGAAAACATAGTTTAGAAAATGACAACATCCATAGATTTGTATATTAGTAATGATGTCTTTATGTGTAATAAGAAGCCTTTTCCCCTGATTTTTAGCAATTGTTGAAAGATTAAATGACATTAAAATTTTTGATGGCCTCGGATGGATTGAGAATTAGATTTAGGAATTGTTAATTACTTAGGGTGGAGAGAGCACATTACGTTACATGCCTGTCTTTCAGTGTAGATGGCTATTTACTGTAAGGGAGCAAAAATGTAAATTTCTCATTTCCACTTCTCTAGCACATAGTACACTGTCCCAGCACTTAGTGGGTACCTAGTATGATGAATGAATAATAACAACAAACATACACACACACACACACACACACACACACACCCTAAAAAAAACCACATACATACATACAAAAAGACACATAAAAGACACACATACCTACATACAAAAATACACAGTTATATTCATTTAATTTTCACAACCTTATGGGATAAAGTCTATTATTTTATTTTACTCATTTAGTAGCAGCAGAGATAAAGAAACGGAAACAGAGAAGAAGTTAAATGACTTGACCAGTCATACAGTAAATGTTGGAACCAGAATTTGTAGTTATGTGGTCCTAAACTCTTTGATCATATCTTCCTTCAGTAATTGAAGATTAAGATACACTAGTACTCAACAGTATCCTTAGCCCTCAGGTACTTATACTGTGACACACACTTTGTCAGGAACTACCGAGCAGAGAAAAAACCTTTCTGCTACATCTCTTTCAAAATTGCTCTGATATTTTGTTTTCTGAAATGCTTTTCTATCACTTAACTATCGCTGATGGTCCATTATCAGCTAATGGAGATGTCAGTTCTAAAAGCTATTTAAAAGTCAGAGCAAGTGTAGTCAGGAAGCAGTTGGAAAACACATGAAGCTTTCTACACTCCCCAAAATGACTGCCAACATCTAATCAATCAGTCATCAAGTCCTGCTGATGAAAACTTCTGAATATTTCTCAACTTTGTCTTCTCTTTTCCTCTGCCATTCTCACATCTTTATATTAGGATTTCCTCTTTTCTCACTTAAATTATTAGGTTGGTGCAAATGTAATTGCAGTTTTGGACCATGAATTTTAAATCATTTTAGCTAGGCTCAAACACATCTTTATAAATCAAAATAGGAATCATTACACTCAATACATTTTTTGCTAGTGAGAAGTAAGTTTGTTTATTCCTGTAGCATAAAAATCTGTGCTTCAGGACTTGACGAACTCTTGGAAAGCATTTTCTGCCTCCATCTGGTTGTGGAAGCGTTTTCCCTGCAAAAAGTTATCAAAAAGCTTGAAGAAGTGGTAGTTGGTTGGCAAGAGGTCAGGTGAATATGGCAGATGAGGCAGAATGTCGTAGCCCAGTTCATTCAACTTTTGAAGCTTTGTGTGGTTGGGCGTTGTCATGAAAAAGAACTGGGCCCTCTCTGTTGACCAGTGCTGGCTGTAAGCATCGTGGTGTTTTGGTGTACCTCATCAATTTGCCAGCACACTTCTCAGATGTAATGGATTCACTAGCATTCAGAAAGCTGTAGTGGATCAGACATGCAGCAGATCACCAAATAGTGACCTTGACCTTTTTTGGTGCAAGTTTGTCTTTGGTAAGCGCTTTGGAGCTTCTTCTTGGTCCAACTACTGAGCTGGTTGTCATGAAAAATCCACGTTTGGTCATATGTCACAGTCCAATCAAGAAATGGTTTGTTGTTTTTATGTAGAATAAGAGAAGGCGACACTTCAAAATGATAATCTTTTTGATTTTCAGTCAGCTCATGGGGCACCCACTTACCAAGCTTTCTCACCTTTCCAGTTTGCTTCAAATGCCCAACGACAGTAGAATGGTCAAGGCTGAGTTCTTTGGCAGCTTCTTGTGTATTTTTAAAAGGATCAGCTTTGAATGATGACTCTCAGTTGTTGTCAACTTCTGATGGCCAGCCACTGTATTGCTCATCTTCAAGGCTCTTGTCTCCTTTGCAAAACTTCTTGAACCACCCCTGCACTGTACGCTCATTAGCAGTTCCTGGGTCATATGCATTGATGTTGAGTTGTCCCTGCTGCTTTACAACCCATTTTGAACTCAAATAAGAAAATTGCTCAAATTTGCTTTTTGTCTAACATCATTTCCATAGTCCAAATATAAAATAAACAGCAAGCAACAAGTCATTAGCAAAAAAAAAAAAAAGAAAGAATTGTGCATTAAAATGACATACAGTTCAGTTCAGTAGCTCTGTCGTGTCCGACTCTTTGTGACCCCATGGACTGCAGCATGCCAGACCTCCCTGTCCATCACCGACTCCTGGAGTTTACTCAAACTCATATCCATTGAGTCAGTGATGCCATCCAACCATCTCATCCTCTGTCATCCCCTTCTTCCGCCTTCAGCCTTTCCCAGCATTAGGGTCTTTTCAGATGAGTCAGTTCTTTGCATCAGGTGGCCAGAGTATTGGAGTTTCAGCTTCAACATCAGTCCTTCCAGTGAATATTCAGGACTGATTTCCTTTAGAACGGACTGGTTGGATCTCCTTGCAGTCCAGGGGACTCTCAAGAGTCAATGCCACAGTTCAAAAGCATCAATTCTTTGGCACTTAGCTTTCTTTATAGTCCAACTCTCACATCCATACATGACTACTGGAAAAACTATAGCCTTGACTATACAGACTTTGTGAAAGGACCATGTGAAAATTATATGAAATTCAGATTTGTGTCCATAGTAAAGTTTTATTGTAACGTAGCCATACTAATTTAGTTATATATTGTCTGTGGCTGCTTTTGCACTATAGTGGCAGAGTTGAGTAATTGCAACAGAAAACATGTTGTCTGCAAAGCCTAGAATATTTGTTTTCTTTACAGAAGTTTAAACTCATATTGAATAAAATTAAAATTTTAATTTATTCACATTTAACATTCTTTCCCCCTATTTTGTTTCAGAAATCTTTCTTTAAGAGATCACAGATATATACTCCTGTATTTTCTTAAAATGGTTTAAGTTGTATTTTTCAGTTTCAGATTTTTAATTTTAGTTTTTCTTTTTTCAATTAATTTTTGATGATAGGATTATGGTGTGAGAATGGGATCTAATTTTTTTTTTTATCCTGTGGAGAAAGACAATTTTCCCACCTTATTTGTTGTCTAGTAGCCTTTCCTTACTCCAGTGTGTTTTAGTAATGCTATTTTGTCATATTCAAAGGTCCTTTATTTACATGAAAGTGTGTTTTCTAGTTCTTTATTCAGTTCCTTCCATATTCTTTGATTAAATATTTTTATATTCTGTTTGATCCTAATGATCACTAGTGTTCAACCACTTCCTAGTTTCCTAGGAAGAGTTTCCTAGTTTCTTGGGAGAAAAATACAGAATGGTAATACACTAGTAAGAACCTTACTAATGACAAGCTTAAAGAAAGGAATATTATTTTTAAATTTTGTATATTATGTATATCAATAGAGTCAGCAAAAACAAGACTGGACATGACTGTGACTCAGGTCATGAGCTCCTTATTGCAAAATTCAGGCCTAAGTTGAAGAAAGTAGGGAAAACCACTAGCTCATTCAGATATGACCTAAATCAAATCCCTTATGATTATACAGTGGAGGTGACAAATAGATTGAAGGGATTAGATCTGATAGAGTGCCCTGAAGACTATAAACAGACGTTTATAACATTGTACAGGAGGCAGTGACCAAAACCATCCCAAAGAAGAAGAAATGCAAGAAGGCAAAGTGGTTGTCTGAGGATGCCTTACATATAGCTGAGAAAAGAAGAGAAAGGAAAGGAGAAATGGAAAGATAGACCCAACTGAATGCAGAGTGCCGGAGAATAGCAAGGAGAGATAAGAAAGCCTTCTTAAGTGAACAATCCAAAGAAATAGAGGAAGACAGTAGAATGGGAAAGACTAGACATCTCTTCAAGAAAATTGGAGATACCAAGGGAACATTTCGTGCAAAGATGGGCGCTGTAAAGGACAGTAATGGCGAGGACCTAACAGATGCAGAAGAGAGTAAAATGAAGTGGCAAGAATACACAAAAGAACTACATAGAAAAAGTCTTAATGACCCAGATAACCGTGATGGTATGGTCACTCACCTAGAGCCAGACATCCTGGAGTATGAAGTCAAGTGGGCCTTAGGAAGTATTACCACGAACAAAACTAGTTGAGGTAATGAAATTCCAGCTGAGCTATGTCAAATCCTAAAAGATGATGCCGTTTAAGTGATAAACTTAGTGTGTTAGCAAATGTGGAAGACTCAGCAGTGACCATAGGACTGGAAAAGGTCAGTTTTCATTCCAATCCCAAAGAAAGGCAATGCCAAAGATGTTTGGACTACTGTACGACTATGCTCATTTCACAGGCTAGCAAGGTAATGCTCAAAATCCTTCAGGCTAGGCTTCAGTGGTATGTAAATCAAGAACTTCCAGATAGACAAACTACATTTAGAAAAGGCAGAGGAATCGGAGATCATATTGCTAACATCTGTTGGGTCATAGAAAAAGCAAGGGAATTCCAGAGAAATATCTACTTCTGCTTCACTGATTACACTAAAGCCTTTGTGTGGATCCCAACAAACTGTGGAAAATTCTTAAAGACATGGGAATACCAGACCACATTACTTGCCTCCTGGGAAACCTGTATGCAGTCAGGAAACACCAGTTAGAACCAGACATGGAACAATGGACTGGTTCCAAATTGGGAAAGGAGTACGTCCAGGCTGTATATTGTCACCCTACTTATTTAACTTATATGCAGAGTACATCATGTGAAATGTCAGGCTGGATGAAGCATAAGCTGGAATCAAGATTCCTGGGAGAAATATCAATAACCTCAGATATGCAGATGACACTACCCTTATGGCAGAAAGCAAAGAAGAACTAAAGAGCCTCTTGATGAAAGTGAAAGAGGAAAGTGAAAAAGGTGACTTAAAACTCAACATTCAATAAACAAAGATCATGGCATCCTGTCCCATCACTTCATGCAAAAAGATGGGCAGACAATGGAAACAGTGACAGACTCTGTTTTCTTGGGCTCCAAAATCACTGCAGATGGTGACGGCAGCCATGAAATTAAAAGATGCTTGCTCCTTGGAAGGAAAGCTATGACAAACCTAGACAGTGTATTAAAAAACAGAGACATCACTTCACCGACAAGAGACCATATAATCAAAGCTGTGGTTTTTCCTCTAGTCATTCACGGATGTGAGAGTTGGACCATAAAGACGACCCAGCACCAAAGAATTAATTCAAACTCTGGTGCTGGAAAAGACTCTTTGAGAGTCCTTAGACTGCAGGGAGATCAAACCAGTCAGTCCAAACTGATTTCCTAAGGAAATCAACCCTGAATATTCATTGGAAGGACTGAAGCTGAAGCTCCAATACACTGGCCACCTGATGCAAACAGCCAGCTCTTTGGGAAAGACTCTAATGCTGGGAAGAATTGAGGGCAGGAGAAGAATGGGGTGACAGAAGATGAGTTGGTTGGATGGCATCACCAACTCAACAGACATGAGTTTAAGCAAACTCCAGGAGATGGGAAGAGACAGGGAAGCCTGGCATGCTGCAGTTCATGGGATCGCAAAGAGTCAAACACAACTTAGTGACTGAACAAAAACAACAATGTATGTTAAGGTCATGTTGTTAGCTTTATAGCATGTTTTTCTTAAATCATTTTGATCGTGAATTTTCATTTTCCTTGCCATCATTATCACAAATAATACAGTAAAGATTAAGTATTACACATAATATCATGCTGAGTATTTGAAAAAAAAATTATGTATAAACCAGTGGCAGCAAAGTATTACTTAGGTATACAGGGTAAGAATAATTTATTTGTGAAAATTGAAGCTATTTAGATAATATATGATTTGTGGGCTTTTTTTACTTTGGGCTTTTCAATGTCAGTGTATTTAAACATAGTTATCAGTCAGAACAGAAAGATGCTGTGCCTCAGGAATGAAGTGGGGAGGGAGAGATTTGAGTTTTAGTCTGTCAGTAGCTATCTTTCTTTTCAGGGAATAAGAGAAATAAATGTGAAGCTTTCTTTTATTGTGAACTATATGACATAAAATTCTGTGTTATTAGTGCAGTCGAAACTTATCTTCATATATGAAGGCAGGAATTTTGGATGAAAAGCGTTTTATCCTGACTCCCTGAGTATATGGTATTTTATTTCTCAGGTTTCTGCTCTAGATATCCTGAGGGTAGAGATCAGAAAATGAAAGAAAGCCAATATTAGGGAAATAAAGGGAGAGCTAATTAGAAATGAAGCTGGAAAAAAATAAAACCTTATAGATCATGTTAAGAATTTTTATCTCTTCTGACGGGAGAGCATTTAAGCATTTTAAACATTAAATGGGATAACTACTGGATTTGCATTTCTAAGTGATTACTCAGAAGAGTAATACAAACATTCAGAAGAGAATGGATACAGGAATGGATGCAGATTGGATATGGAGACAGGAAGATGGATTCAAGAGATATTTAAGAAGGAAAATCAACAATATTTGGTGATGACTTTATTGAGATGAGGAGCTTTGTTACAGAGTGTCAGGTTTGAAGGGTGAGGGAAAGGTCAGAATTTCATGTTTGGATATTTTAAGTTTGAAGTGTATTTGAGACATTGAAATAAAGATTTTAGAAAGCTAGTTGTTATGTAGATGGATCTTTCTAGTTTTCATGCAGTTAGGTGAATAAGGAGCGCCCTCGTAGAATAATGGATTTTAAAGTAAAGCAGAAATGTTTGGGTTGAGAATCATTACCGAACTCTTATTTGAGAGTGGCTAACTTGGTTTTCAAGGGATTCAGTTATTCTATTTCTGGCTCTTCATGTTTCCCTCCACCTAGTTCTAAATTTAGAAGTTGATGCTGCTCTAAATCAGATTTTAAATTGACTCCTTGCTTAGAGTGACTTATTTTTTCTCTTTCCCAGTCTCCCACCTTCTATCCTATAGCTTGGTTAATGACATTGTAATCAGTGCAATGAAATACCCAAGTTAATAATTCTAAGGCAGCCAGAATTTCTTCCTTTTACTCATTTTGCCTAGGCAAATTAATTAATTCAAGAGTTATTTTTTGAGTATATCTTATGTATTGTATACTGTCCTAGGCATGGGGATAGAACAATGAATACAAAATGATTTACTCTTATGGAACTTAAATTCTAGTGGAGAACAAGGTCAAAGTTAAGATAAATAAGTAAAATGTAGAATATGTTAGTCATATCTACTAAGAAAAATGAAGCAGGGAAGGGAGAAAAAAATATATCTGTGTAAATATGGTGTGTGTGGGTGGACACAATTTTACTTAGGGGTGGTGAGGGACGGCCTCATAGAGAGGACAGTTAGGTATCAACCTGAAGAAGGTGAACAAACAAGCCAAACAGATATCTGAGAAGAAAGTATTCCAGGCAGGGATTTTGATATGGGTACATTCTTGGGGTGTTTGAAGCATAGTGAGGGCGACCCAGTACCCCTCAGTCAAGCCAGAGAGGCAAGAGTAAGTAGGAAGTGAAGTCAGAGACGGGATGAGGGTCAGATTACATAGCACCTTGACCTATGAATTTTGACTTTTACTCTTATTAAGATGGGGGAATCTTTGAAGGGTTGTGAAGGGAGGAGTATCATAGTCTGATTTGTGTTTTCATAGAAGCATTCTGATTGCTATGTTGCGACTTGGTTGAAGCCAGGCGGGGGCAGGGAACCAGGTTATACATGAAGGTGGCTTGGACCAGTAGCAAAGAGTAAGAGGTAGTTTCGATATGTTATGAATGTATGGCTGACAGGATTTACTGTTGGCTTGTATGTGCAGTGTGAGAGAAAAAGATGGGTTAAGGATGACTCCAAGGTGTTTGACATGAGCAACTAAAAGAGTGAAGTTGCTCTTTACAAAGATGAAGAGGGTTGTGAGAGGAGCAGGTTTATGGAGGAATATTAAGACATTAAATCTTGAGATGTCCTTCTGATATTCATAGTAGAGATGTAGGGTAGATAACTCCATAAATACGGAGTTAGTTCGTGGATGAGGTCCAGGCTAGAGATATAAATTTGGAAATCATCAGTGTATAGATGAAACAGAAAACCGTGGATCTGTTTGAGATAACCAAGGGAATTACACAGCAAAGAGTATAGGTCAGAAAAATGAGCCCTGGGGCAGGACAGCATTTAGAGATGAGGGAGATGAGAAAGAGGAAGCCAGGGAGACTGATGAAGAAGGAGCCACAGAGGTAGGAAAGTGTGGGCTCTTGTAAGTTAAGTGAAGAGAAAGCTCCAGAATGATTAACAGCATCACATGTTGTCAGTCAGTCCAAAAATAAAACTGAGGACTGACCATTGGATTTAGCAGTGGACTTTATAGGGGATCTTGATAAGTGTAAGTTTTTTGGAGTAGTGTGGGCAAATGCCTGATGGGAATGGATTTAAAGAAGAAAAAGAGAAAGAAAATGATGATAGTGGTTAGAAACAATTCTTTTAAATGGGTACAAAGTCTTTGTTCTGTCTCAAATAGTCCATGAATCTCACTTTTCCTCTGTATTCTTAATGCTAGTGCATTTATTCAGGCGTTCTTTCCTCTGGACTTATTGCAGCTATCTCTTTGCCTTTAGCCTGTGACCCCATAGTGCCAGTTTATATATGCATTCCAAATTTATCTTCTCAGAACACTAGTCAGATCATGCTCCTCCCCTGCTTAATGCCTGTCATTTTCTTCCCCCCACTTACAGGAAAAAGGTCAGATTGATCATCATGAATAATGATTATGCCTTTTGTGATTTTGCCTCTGCCAACTTTCTACTTTTATATCCTGCCTCTTCCCCCAACTTGCTGTTCTCTAGCCATTACCAAACTCTTTGAACTTCCCTCCGTGCATGATGTTCTTTTATTCCCAACTGTCTTTGCAAATAAAATCCGGTACTGTTCCTGAACATCCCATCTCATACTTTAGAGGCTGTGACTCCCCTGAGGCCCAGGTTAATAGAAAGAAGCGGAGGCTATTCTAGTTTTTAGAATCTTAGGAAACTTTACATTTAGATAAAATCATCATCTCAGTAATATAATTTATCAAGCCCAGTACAAATTTGGACATTGAGACTAGTTAACTGTAGGGTAAACTCTTCTTTGCATTACGCAGTATTATCCCCATTTAGTCTACAGCATCACCACCCCCAAGTCACCAAAATAAATGATAGTAAAAGGTAAACAGAAGAAAAGAGGTCAGAGAGTAAACCTATGAATATAATCTTTGTCCTCAACTGAGAGATCATATCCTTCCTCGCAGTAAGTAGCTTTGACCTCCAGCATTAGCGCTGGAAAATTTCAGATGGATTCAGTTCATCACTATCACAACACAACCTAATCTCTACTCATGTTTCCCAACTATGGCTGCAATTTGGAATCACCCAGGGAGCTTTAAAGAAATATTCCTGTCTAGGATTGAGGCTCAGTTATTCTTACTTAATTGATTTGGGAGAATAGCTGGAATTTTGAATATTTTTCAGAATCCCTGGGTTCCTAGATCATTCTGATGTGCAAACGAGATTGAGACCCATATATGTCCTCCTCAGCATCGGGTTTCAGTAGATAAGAACACTAAATATAAAGTGAAGTGAAAGTCACTCACTTGTGTCCAGCTCTTTGTGACCCCATGGACTATACACTACATGGAATTCTCTTGGCCAGAATACTGGAGTGAGTAGGCTCTCCCTTCTCCATGGGATCTTCCCAATCCAGGAATTGAACCCAGGTCTCCCACATTGCAAGCAGATTTTTTAGCAGCTGAGCCACAAGGGAAGCCCAAGAATACTGGAATGGGTAGCCCATCCCATCTCCAGCAGATCTTCCCGACCCAGGAATCAAACCGGGGTCTCCTGCATTGCAGGCGGATTCTTTACCAACTGAGCTATCAGGGAATCTCCTAAAAAATACATAGGTATATATACAGTTATTGTTGACATTCATTTATCATTTTAACTATTATAAATTGCTATGCTGGACGTTACTTTAAAGCTTCAGCTTCACAGAATGTAAAAAAAAAAAATAAATTGACAGAGACAAAGAAACCCCCAGTTCCATCTGGCTCTATCATTCTATGTATCTAAGAAGTATTTATGTGTGGAGATATGTGTGCATACTAGGAAACTCCATGTGGAGAAGAAAATGTTAGATAAGCTCAGGAACTCTAGTGAACTGTACTGAGTACCCAATCCAAGAGGAAGAAGTTTGAAATCAGAGATTATTTCAAATTCATCTTGGAATATTTTCATCTTGTTTTCATCTCCTACAACCATACTGTTAGAGCTCCCTAACATATCATGGCACGTCTGCGTATAGGTGCAAAAATAATTCTATTCCCTTTTGCAGGGAGGTGACCTCGAATGGTGGAGAAGAGAATGGGCCTTAAAGAATCAGGCCATTTCACATCTGGGTCCTGCACTTAATAACTCTGTAGTTGTGACCATTTTTGCTTAAAGTCTCAGCTCTTGTTTCCTGATCTAGTTAAAAAAAAAGAAGAAGAAGAAGAAAGCTAATATTTTTCTCATAAGGTTTTATTGAGAATTGAGTGACATGAATTCATAAAACATTGACCATAGTGCCTGGCACATAATGTAGACCAAGTAGGTAATGACTATTTTCATTAATGCTGGCACAGTCTAGGAAGCTTGAGCTTCACTTTTTCCTTTTCAGTTATATAGGATATTTAACGAGTTGCATGCTATTAATAGTGTGTCCTCTTGAAATGATATGATTAGGATGGCAATTTGCCTCTGTGTCTTTCTCCCCAAAACCTATAATCTGAGTCTAATCCCACTCTAATCATGAGAAAAGCATTAAACAAATCCAACATTTGCTGGATTATATAGAGAGAGCTCGGGAATTCCAGAAAAACATCTACCTCTGTTTCATTGACTATGCCAAAGCCTTTGATTGTGTGGATCATAATAAATGGTGGAAAGCTCTTAAAGAAATGGAAATACCAGGCCATCTTACCTGTCTCCTGAGAAACCTGTATGTGGTTTAAGAAGCAACAATTAGAACCCTGTATGGAACAACTGGTTGGTTCAAAGTTGAGGAGTACAACAGGGCTATCTGCTGTCACCCTGTCTGTTTAATCTACCCTGAGCACATCATGAGAAATGACAGGCTGGATGAGTTACAAGCCAGAATCAAGATAGGTGGGAGAAACATCAACAACCTCAGATATACAGATGATACCACTCTAATGGCAGAAACCAAAGAGGAACTACAGAGCCTCTTGATGAGGGTAAAGGAGGAGAGTCAAAGAGCCACCTCAAAACTAAGTATTAAAAAAATTAAGGTCATGGTATCCAGCTCCATTACTTCATGACAAGTAGAGGGGGAAAAGGTGGAAGTGGTGACAGATTTCCTCTTTATTGGCTCTAAAATCACTGTAGATGGTGATTGCAGCCATGAAATCAGAAGACGATTGCTTCTTGTCAGGAAAGCAATGACAAACCTAGACAGTGTGTTGAAAAGCAGAGATGTTACTCTGCCAACAAAGGTCCGTATAGTCAAGGCTATGGTCTTGCTAGTGGTCACGTATGATTGTGAGAGCTGGACTGTAAAGACAATGGAGTGCTGAAGAAATGATGTTTTCAACTGTGGGGCTGGAGAAGACTCTTGAGAGTCCCCTTGGACAGCATGAGATCAAACCAGTCAATCTTAAGGGAAATCAGCCCTGTGTATTTATTGGAAGGACTGATGCTGAAGCTCCAGTATTTTTCATGTGATGCGAACAGCTGACTCATAGGAAAAGTCCCTGATGCTGGGAAAGATTGAGGGCAGAAGAAGAAGAAGAGGGCGTCAGGGGATGAGATGGCTGGATGACATCACCGATGCAATGGACATGAACTCAGGCAAAGTTCGGGAGATGGTGAGGGACAGGGAAGCCTGTCGTGCTGTAGTCCATGGGGTTGCAAAGAGCTGGACACTACTGGGTGACTGAAGAACAACAACACCACCTTAGTGTTAGGCTTGTGCACCTTGAAAGCACAGTCATCAGCTTTTAAAATACTGACATTATTACTGGTGATTGCTCCATTTAAAATTAGCAAATCTGTTTTGTTTCCCTGTTATTAGTCATCATCACTGATGTTTTAGTCCATCATGAGAATCAAAACATTCTGTTTAGCAGAACTTTTCTTGAGCTGCAGATCAGACTTTCTAGGACATTTTGGATGCCTTAGGCAAATATAAATAAATAACTCATCATAAAGAAGTTACTCTTTTTTCAATTTAGAGTATACAATCTAGGTCTATGAAAACCTGTGAACTAGGCAGTTTTATATTCTGGCAAACTTTGAAAATATCTTATAGTATGCTTTTGAAAAGTATTAGCTATAGTACTGATGGCCTGCTAATCAGTTGTTTGTTTGGTGTACAATCCTTCTTTTTCTCTTTAGAGAAACTCTGTACATGTCTTCTTAAAAACTAAATAAACTTTTAGATAGATCTGAGCTTCCCTATGAATATTTTTATTGAAAGATAAAGATTATACTTCTCCAGGGGACCTTCCCAACTCAGGGATCAAACCTGGGTCTCCTGCATTACAGGCAGATTCTTTACCATCTGAGCCACCAGGGAAGCCCCCCAAAAGTGTTAGTCACTCAGTTGTGTCTAACTCCTCTTTGAGACGCCATGGACTGTAGCCCACCAGGCTCCTCTGACCATCGGATTATCCCAGCAACAATACTGGAGTGGGTTGCCATTCCTTTCTCCAGGAGATCTTCCTGACCCAGGGGTTGAACCCAGGTCTCCTGCATTGCAGGCAGATTCTTTACCATCTGAGCCACCAGGGAAACCCATATAGAATACTTTTGAAAACTACTAGCTGTAGTACCTATGGCATGTTAACCAGTATATTTTGTCTGGTATGGAATGTTTCCTTTTCTCTGTAGAGAAACTCTGTGTATATTTTCTTAAGAACTAAATAAACTTTTAGATGGGCCTGGGCTTCCCTGTGAACATTTTTATTGATAAATAAAGATTATGGAGATTGAAGTGGAAGATAAGGTCATAGTGCTTTAGAATGATGCTGCTCATCTTTTCTTTTTATAGTAATAGTTGGGATAAGAAAAGAAAAACACTTCTAAAACTGTATCTCAAACCATTTCAATACCACTTTTTTTTTTCCTTGACTTGATTTGATAAAGGTATTAATTTTAGAGCTAGGCCTTGACAAAATTAATTCAGCTTCTTTTTTTTAAGGAATAGCTATATATTCCAAAGTTGGCACTGAAAATACCATATGAATAAGGCTTTCAGAGACAAGCTTTGAACATTTTACAGTCCAGAGATAGTCATATAAATAATTATTATTCAGTGTGGCAGTGCTGTAAAACAGATAGGTATAATGTGCTTTGGAAGCACAGAAGAGGGAACATTTAATTCTGATAGGCCTCCAGAAAGTCTTTACAAAGAAGATAGGAAATGACATTTAAGCCATCTTTTGGTGAAAAGATGTTGTTGATCATGATGATGATAGATGAAGAGTACAGTTATCATTTAATAAGTGTTTACTTAGTGCAGATGGCATGCTGTGTTTACTATTACATTCATTTCTCACCACAACGTCATAGGCTGTTACTGTATCAATTTCACAGAAGTATGTAAATGAGTGATCATGACCGTATTCTAATAAAACTTTATGGACACTTAAAATTTCAATTTTATACCATTTTTATTTGTCACAAAATATTATTTTTTAAACTGTTTTCCAGTTACTTACAAATGTAGAAACTATTCTTAGCTCACTGGCTGTCTTTAGGAAGAAAAAAAAAAAAGGTAGCAGGATAGATTTGGCTTGTGGACTAGTTTACTGACCTGTGCTTAGTATGGTGTAGGGGATTTATTGGGTAATATAGCTGTAGTCCAGAGATAGGGTAGTTTTCTTCAGTAATTCAGTGTCCACAAGGATCTTGCTGTTTTCTATCTGCCATAATTTTCATAGTGTTAACTTGATCCCATAGTTTATTCCCCCTTGTGTTTATAAGATGGCAGACAGAATATCCAGGGTCTCCATGGGTTATCTTCCATGTCCAGGGAGAGACAAGACCTTTCCCAGAATCTCTTTCTAACCTCTCTTGAACTTAATCCATTCAGACTTTACCACTTCACAGGAACCATACTAAATCAAATACATTGACCAAATTCAGCGATCAGTTCTCACTGTTTCTATTACTTGACCTATCAACGTTTGATCTTTCCCTTCCATCAACTCTTTACTTGACTTCGGTACTCTGCTGGTTTTGTTACATTTCTCTGGCCACTACTTCTTACTGTCTGCTGGTCTCTCCTCATACCCACAGCCTCTGCATATTGAATTCAGCCCCAAGGCTTAGACCTCTGACCTCTTTTCTCTCTCTCTGTCTGTCTCTTGTCTATGCTCCCTTGGGGATATCATGCATTTTAAATGTGATTATGTAATGACTATATTCATGTATGTCTGTCTGTATCTGCTTATTTGTCTAATAGGCATCTCAAACTCAATATATCCAAAACAGAGGTCCAAACCTGTTCTCTCACAGTCTTTCCTTTTCAGTAAGTTGCAGATCCATCATTTACCCCAAATGTCAGAATTAATCCTGACTTTTTTTCTGTATTTTTCTCTTCTGACAGCAGATTCTCTCCACTATACTTCAGAATATATCCAGAATCTGACCACTTCTCACCACCTCTACTACTCCCTTAGTCCAAGTGTTCATCTTTTCCTGGGTTTTTGCAGTAGACTCTTAGTTGGTCTCTACTTCTGTTCTCCTTCTACTTCAGTTACAAACCACTACCCCCACTACCTTAATGATTCTTTATTATTGTAAAAGGCAGTGGAGGGTCTGGGAATGAAGCCAGATTTCTGAAACCAGAGACTTAATTTTAGGAGTGCTGTTAGGTTGGTGCAAAAGTAATTGCAGTTTTTGCATTGTTGAAATTTTCCATTTAATGTTGGAATATATTCTAAGTAAATTGTGATTATTTTATGCATAATTTTAATGTACATTTCTCTCTTTTATATTTTTTTTTGGTAAATGACATTACTTGCCGTTTATTTTATATTTATTTTAGACTATACAAATGATATCAGACAAAAAGCAAATTCGAGCAGTTTTCTTGAGTCCAAAATGGGTCATAAAGCAGTGGAGGCAAGTCACAACATCAGCAATGTATTTGGCCCAGGAACTGCTAATGAATGTACAGTGCTGTGGTGGTTCAAGAAGTTTTGCAAAGGAGATGAGAGCCTTGAAGGTGAGCGCAGTGGCTGGCCATCAAAAGTTGACAACAGCGACAGTTGAGAGCTGTCATCAAAGCTGATTCTCTTACAACTACACGAGAAGTTGCCAAAGAACTCAGCATCGACAATTCTATGGTCATTTGGCATTTGAAGCAAATTGGAAAGGTGAAAAAACTTGATAAATGGGTGCCTCATGAGCTGACAAAAAATTGTCATTTTGCAGTGTCTTCTTCTCTTACTCTACGGAATAGCAGTGAACCATTTCTCAATTGGAGTGATGACCAGCTCAGTGGTTGGACCAAGAAGAAGCTCCAAAGCACTTCCCAAAGCCAAACTTATACCAAGAAAAGGTCATGGTCTCTGTTTGGTGGTCTGCTGACTGTCTGATCCATTAGAGCTTTCTGAATCCTAGCAAAACCATTACATCTGAGAACTATGCTTAGCAAATCGATGAGAAGCCCTGAAAACTGCAACACCTGCCCGCCAGCATTGGTCAACAGAAAGGCCCAGCCACACATCTCACAACCAACACTTCAGAAGTTGAACGAATTGGGCTACAAAGTTTTGCCTCATCCGCCATATTTACCTGACCTTTTGCCAACCGACTACCACTTCTTCAAGCATCTCAGCAACTTTTTGTGGGGAAAACACTTCCACAACCAGCAGGATGCAGAAAATGCTTGCAAGAGTCTGTTGAATGCACAGTTTTTTTATGCTAGAACAATAAACAAACTTATTTCTCATTATTAAACATTTGTTGATTGTAATGATTCCTATTTTGATTAATAAAGATGTGTTTATAATGATTTAAAATTCATGGTCTGAAACCATAATTACATTTGCACCAACCTGATACTAACTGTGATTTTGGGAAAGTTCACTTTACTTCTCTGAATCTGTCTTACATTTAAAATGGGCATAATACTTGTTTCCTAGAATTATTGTTAGTATTACATGGAATAATGTAGAGACCTACTGAACCCATTGCCAGTAGAGAATAGATGCTGAACAAATTGTAGTTCTTTTCTCTTTTCTACACCAAACTGATGAGCTGTTTTTCATCTTTTCTGTTTATTGTTGTGCTTATGTAGCCAGGGACCATCTTCTGTATTTATCTCTTCATAAATAGCCCTCGGCTAATAAATAAATCTGACTTATGTTCCTGGGCCTTTTGCATTTTCATTACATTCTATATGCCATCTAGATCATGTCTGCCCTTGTTGGCATTAAGTGTGTAGAGTTCTTGCAGATTCACACTGGATAGTAAAACTTTATGTGCATAATAGATTATAAAAATCTGTATTATTTGCTGGATTTAATGTGCATAATGTAGTCGTAATGCCTCCCACCCCTTCTATTTAATATATTTATGCTCCTAAAGGAGGATTGAAGACAATCAACTTCAAAATCTTAATTCACAAAATCAAATCTAATATTTATTCTGGCACATTATCTGAGAATGCTTCAGTGGGCTGGGGCTACCTTATTTTTCAGCTGTAATATTTTGATCCTGGACTGAGAAGAATCATCATTTAAAGTATCCTTTACTTGAGGGAAAGGAAACATTTGTCTTGGAATTAGTTAGGCACTGTCTTATTAGACTTTCATTAACTTAAATTTCTTCGTAGGAAATCACTAAGTACAGAATATCCATATGTGGTTGGTTTTTGTTTATTTGTTTGTTTAACTAACACTGTTGTAGTGTGTTTATAACCTGAGTTGAAAGCTGTTCACCTTAGGAAGTAAATATTCCTATGACATTTTTCCCTTTTAAATAATGGACGAGGAAGTCTATTAATAATGTTTCTTAGTATTAAAAGTGTATTGTTCTGTATTATTTGCTGGATTTAATTTAGTATGCTGATTAAAAAAACAAATGTTCTCTGATCCAGGAAATCTAAGCTCTGATTTTAAAAGGTAGCACTTAAGTTGGACAAGCAAGTCTTTTTTTTTTTTAATTTTGTACCTGTTAATTTTGTATATAAAGACTATGCCAAAGTCTTTGACTGTGTGGATCACCACAAACTATGGAAAATTCTGAAAGAGATGGGAATAACAGACCATCTGACTTGCCTCTTGAGAAATCTGTATACAGGTCAGGAAGCAATAGTTAGAACAGGACGTGGAACAACAGACTGGTTCTAAATAGGGAAAGGAGTACGTCAAGGCTGTATATTGTCACCTTACTTATTTAACTTATATGCAGAGTACATCATGAGAAATGCTGGGCTGGAAAAAGCACAAGCTGGAATCAAGATTGCTAGGAGAAATATCAGTAACCTCAGATAAGCAGATGACACCACCCTTATGGCAGAAAGCAAAGAACTAAAGAGCCTCTTGATGAAAGGAAAGTGGAGAGTGAAGATGTTGGCTTAAAACTCAACATTCAGAGAACTAGGATCATGGCATCCAGTCCCATCACGTCATGGCAAGTAGATGGGGAAACAGTGGCAGACTTTATTTTTTGGGGCTCCAAAATCACTGCATATGGTGACTGCAGCCATGAAATTAAAAGACTCTTACTCCTTGGAAGGAAAGTTATTACCAACCTATACAGCATATTAAAAAGCAGAGACATTACTTTACCAACAAAGGTCCATCTAGTCAAGGGTATGGTTTTCCCAGTAGTCATGTATGGATGTGAGAGTTGAACTATAAAGAAAGCTGTGAGTGAGTGAGTGAAGTTGCTCAGTCATGTCCAACTCTCTGCAACCCTGTGGACTGTAGCCTACCAGACTCCTCTATCCATGGGATTTTCCAGGCAAGATACTAGGGTGGGTTGCCATTTCCTTCTCCTGGAGATCTCCCTGACCCAGGGATTGAAGCCTGCTCTCCTGCATTGTAGGCAGATGCTTTACCATCTGAGCCACCAGGAAAGTCACCAAGAAGAAAGCTGAGTGCCGAAGAATTGATGCTTTTGAACTGTGGTGTTGGAGAGGACTCTTGAGAGTCTCTTGGACTGCAAGGAGATCCAACCAGTCCATCCTAGAGGAGATCAGTCCTGAATATTCATTGGAAGGACTGATGCTGAAGCTGAAACTTGAATACTTTGGCCACCTGATGAAAAGAACTGACTCATTTGGAAAGACCCTGATGCTGGGAAAGATTGAAGGTGGGAGGAGAAGGGTGTGACAGAGGATGAGATAGTTGGATGACATCACCGACTCGATGGACATGAGTTTGGGTAAACTCCAGGAGTTGGTGATGGACAGGGAAGCCTGGCGTGCTATAGTCCATGGGGTCGCAAAGAGTTGAACACGACTGAGTGACTGAACTGAACTGAACCTGTTATATCAGTGGGCTTTCCTCTGTGAAGTTCAAATAAATGTATTTGAAGAAAGTCTGAACATCTGAACTCAAGCTTGATGAGTAAATTTTAACTTCACAGACACAGCTCTGTTCTACATGCCAGGGTGAGATAATCAGTCTTATGCAAATAGTTTGACTTGCTTGATGACTGAAGGTCTTCTGTTTCGTCCATAAATGTAGATGTATGTATAATGTGTGGGAGGTCTTATCTGTAGTGAAGGAATTGTGTCTTAAGCAAAACAAAAAAAGATTTAAAATACTGTAGATCATTACAGTCTTGCTATTTTGGATAATGGAGTCATTGATTGCATAAGCATACCACAAACACTTTTAAAGAGCTTGAACTTTTTTTCTACACCATCTTGGGTCAATGGTGAGTTTATTATTTTAAAAAAATCTTTAACTATTACTTTTACCTAAGAGTTAATCTCAACACTTAGGACTAGCCTCCTCTGGGGTAAGACATGGTTAAGATTTCAGTCTTAGAGGAATGAATTGCTTAAATTTACTGCCATGGTTTTCAGATTTAATTTTTAAAATTCAGGCAATTTAAACATTTTAGATTCTGATGGTATCAAAATTGATGACTTTTTGTCTTGCCATTGGCTGGATGACTCAAAACTGTCTTAAACCAAGGAGAGCCAACCAATCCATTCTGAAGGAGATCAGCCCTGGGATTTCTTTGGAAGGAATGATGCTAAGGCTGAAACTCCAGTACTTTGGCACCTCATGCAAAGAGCTGACTCATCAGAAAAGACTCTGATACTGGGAGGAATTGGGGGCAGGAGGAGAAGGGGACGACAGAGGATGAGATGGCTGGATGGCATCACTGACTCGATGGATGTGAGTCTGAGTGAACTCCGGGAGTTGGTGATGGACAGGGAGGCCTGGTGTGCTGCGATTCATGGGGTTGCAAACAGTCGAACACGACTGAGCAACTGAACTGAACTGAATTGTCAGTATTTTTCCTGTAGGTTGTTTTATTGATACCCCAACATTCTGCAGATTGTGCAAATTTAATACTATTTGAAGTCTTGTTTTTTATTTCTTTTTCTCCTTTTATTCTTTAGAAAGACAGTGCTGGTAGGGGGAAATGTCTGTATTTTAGTCATATTATTTATCACACACTTGAAGGGCATGTTTTGATGTTAAAACAGAATGTGCTGTGTATAATGTAATTTTATCCACATGGAAAAATGAAAATTTAAGACATGCCTGAATATGAGTGTTACTCATTGTAATTTATTCCAAAGTGAAAGAGAAGAAATAAATTTGCATTAAAAATTAGATAATAACTAGTCAGGAAAATTGACTAGGAGTATACTTACACATCCTGATACAAGATGCCACAGATTTCTGGTACAGTTGTATCTTTTCATAAAATGAACCATAATTTCATAGTAATTTAGAACTCCATAATACTTTCTTTTTTCCTTTATCTGTTGAGAGACCTGGGTTGGTTGTTTGACCTGTAGAATTTCCCACAGTTGGTATTTTGTTGATTATATACTCAAGAACAGTCCAACCTTTTTTTTTTTTTCTTTTCTGTTCTTCAGTTTTCCTGAAAAGTGACAGCTAGATCTAGAGGTTTGACCAGACCCAGGTTTGATTCCTTTGGCAAAACTGTGTTGTGTTTCTATCATCAGGAGGTATATCATGTCCAGTTTTGTTTCTTTTCTCTTTTTTGACATTATTAGCCACCGTTGCTCAATGCCTACAGAGATATTAATTAATTTCAAGTTGTGAAATAGTGGTGTTTTATCTTGTTTCCCACTTATTACCTGGAATAATTTTAAAGAGAGCTCTTTCTTATATACTTTTTGGCTACTAGTACAGTTCATATAGGAAATGTGAGATGAATTGCTAATTCTTTCATTTCCCCAGTTTTCAAGATAATGAACTAGATCCCTCTCAACCTCAGAAAGTGACCAGTTAGTGTGGTGGTGCTATGGGGTTTTAATTTTTCTCCTTTTTTCTCTTTTTTCAGTGTCATTATGATCTACTACCCTTAGTTCGTTAGTTCTTTGGTAGAGCTAGGAAGAGGTCCATGGGATGATAATACTCCCTGAGTTCTTGCACATTGATAAGCTATTTCACTCAGTCTTTCTGATATGACCTCAATTCTACATTGTTTTTGATAGTGTCTTTACTGTTGCATATCTCAGGGTGATCCAAGTTCAACTAGTACATTTCCTTTGATAAGCCAGCTAGTTCTTTAAAAAGTTCTGATTTCTTTTAATGGAGAATGGCATTTTAGGATCACAGCCTGGGCCCTAGGGTTGGACATCACTACGTAATCAGTCAAGATGCTAGATATTTTAAATGGACCCAGCTAAGACATATGTGTGACTCTTAAGATTGTACTAACGTTTGTAATATAGATTCAATACTATAGAGTTTTTGTTTAACTTCTGTGTAATTATATCTATAGTTCCTTTCTTCCATACTGAGAATTCTGGTTCTCAAGGGGACGACGTCAGAGTATCCCATAGGTATTCATTGCTTTATCCCTCTTTTTTAAATACAGTGGTCTCACAACTTTACCACTACCAATGTTGATTACTGAAATCAGTTATTTTCTGTTTGTTTATTCTTCCTCCATTTGTTTTGGTTGTGCTGTATCTTCATGGTCAGATTTTATAGCTATTACATACTATAAGACCCTAATTTAGTGTTAATTCTACAGTCAGTCCTATGTTTATTGCTCATCGCCAGTCCTTATTTAATGTCTCTCTAGTCACTTTGATTGCCTCAAATGAGTTCTCTTTTAGAGCTAGGAAGAGTCCCATGGGAACAATATTCCCTGAGTTCTTGCATGTCAGTAATAGTTTTTCTTTCCCCTTTATACTTAAAGGTAAGTTTTACTCATTGTAAAGCCTGTGACTCAAACTTTCTTTGTGTTTCAAATATGTTATCCCATTTTTTTCTATTGTTTTCCCTTATTTATCATGTGATGCCTAAATACTCAAAGGATTTTTTTCCCCTTTTTTCTTTAAAGTCTAGTAATTTTAGTAGAAAATGTCCTGGTCCATTGATCTAACTTGATTAAGCAGTACACAAGGTGCTCTTCAAATATGTAGTTTCACATATGAAAGTGTAAGTGCTACTCATTCAGTCATGTCCAACTCTTTGCGACCCCATGGACTATAGCTCCAGGCTCCTCTGTCCATGGAATTCTCCAGGCAAGAATACTGAAATAGGTAGCTATTCCCTTCTCCAGAGGATCTCCCTGACCCAGAATCAAACCCAGGTCTCCTGCACTGCAGGCAGATTCTTTACCATCTGAGCCACCAGATATAATAGTTTCAAATGTATATGTATGTACATGTGTATATATAAATGTACTTATACATGTAACTCTATATATTACATATACGTAGCCACTTTTTTCCCTCTGAAAAGCTTTCTTGAGTTACAGTTTTTTAGTATTGGTTCTGTCCTCTCACTTTGGTTTTATTCCTTAGGGACTTCTATTTTTATCCTTGTACTAGATCTTTTTTGCCTATCTCCAATATGTATCCCCTTTTTGCAAATCCTTTTTAATCTATTTCTTCTTTTAAAAAAATTTATTTAAGATTTTCTTCCATCTTACTTTGTATTTCTTTTTAAGACCTTTTGTATTTATTTGCTCTTGTATTTCTTATACTTCAGACTTCATTATTGACATGATTTTTGTTTGATTTCTAATTCTTTCTTGGTTTCTGCCTTGTCATTTCTGAGTTTTTCGATTCTGATTTGTATTGCTCTTTCATGTATTATACAATTTTCCTATGATCTCTCATAAAACATGTAATTTTTATTATAGTAAAACATATAGCCCTAAGGATTATTTGACGTACCATAGATAAATAAGCAGCTATAATTAACTTAGACATTGCTTTAAATCAAGGCTTTTAAACTGAAATTCTGTGAATGAATTTCAGAGTAGACGACATTGCCTCATTATACACAAAGAAGAGTGTGTATGTTTGGTCGTGGTTTAGTTGCTGAGTTGTGTCTGACTCTTGCTACCCCATGGACTGTGGCCCACCAGGCTCCTCTGTGCATGGGATTTTTCAGGCAAGAATACTGGAGTGAGTTTCCATTTCCTTCTAAAGGGGATCTCTCGGCCCGGGACTGAACCCAGGTCTCCTGCATTGCAGGTGGATCCTTTTACTGACTGAGCCACCAGGGAAGCCCTGTGTATATGTTTGGGGGTTGAGAAAGAATGCACTCACTTTCTTTAGACTTTCAGATGAGGGTGTAAACCATCCCCAGAAAAATAAGGGTAAGAACCTTTGGTTTGTGTATGATAAGAAAACAAATGATAGATATAGGAATTTTAAGATAAACATATCATCAGGGCTGGTATTACATCAGTTTCACTATCTATTTGCTTATGCTCTTTCTCATTTTATTCAGATGGAGGAAGCGAGGAACCACCGGATCGAAGACAGTCAAGTGTAGACTCTCGCCAAAGCCGCTCTGGGCAAGGTAAGTTTTCATTATTAATAAATTAAAAAGGGAAGATATCACCTCTTCCTTTCCAGTACTTAATCTGAGGACTGAGGTTTTCACTGGGTCTAATTTAGATATTCTCATTTTTCATTTAGGAGTTTAAATGTTATAATCTAATTGGTTCTAGATGATAATCATTTATTCAAGATTAAAGAAAATGAAAAATGGTCAATTTTTTTAAATGATATTAAAGTTTTAAGTAATTTGGAGCACTGTGGTATATGTCTGGGTATCACTTTTGGAATATACCCAAAAGTAAATTTTTAGTGGTAGCATTTGTTGCAAGTATTATTATCCTGGCTTTTAAAAGTATTTGTCTTAAGTCTCTCAGAAGAAATAGGTTTTGTTTGTAATTGCTCTCAAAGATTAGGGTCATTTTACTTATTTTCCTTTTCTGTTTAAAATTTATTACTGTAGGCTTTTGAATAGTTTTTTTAAGTGACAACCTCAAAACTTAGGTTAAAATACTCTTTCAGATAAGCCCTCCTTAACTAACATTTAAATTTTGTGGGACTAGCACCTCCACATTCCTTTTTCTTTGTAGTACTTATCACCTTTGTTTTCTCCATCTAAAACTAGAATGAATGTTCCATGATTTCAGAGATTTTTGGTTTTCTTTATTCACTGTTGTATTTCCCAGGCCAAGATTAAGTACCTGGTAGATAGTAGTTACTAAATAAATAGTGTTGGGTGAGTGAAGTCATTTCCAAGAGAATGAGAGTTGGAACCCAAACCAGATGAATATATTATAAGAGTTTAGTTTTTAGAGAGTCTTTATTTACAAACAAAATAAAGCCTTAGATATACAAATGTGAGGTGTTTTAATCCTGTAGAAACTGGTTCATTTATTCTATAATCCTTCTCTTTTTGCCCAACTTTGCTCTTCCCAACTTTTAGAAAGTACTGTTTTTACTAAAGCTGTTTGCTGCAGAATAAAAAGAGGAATAATATATGCAGATTGATTTGGAATTTTTAACCTACACTAGTACTTAATCATTCTTAATATGCATGTATTATAAATACATTAGAAACATCCTATTTTCACTTTTTTCCCTTATCATAAGTATTTAGATACAAAAAAAGAAATTAAGAGAAAAAGATGAATTGTAATATAAAAGAAAATCAAACAGATTATATACCTTAAACTTAAATAACGCTTTGTGTCAGTGATATCTCAGTAAACCTTAGGGCAGTGAGAAATAAAATGAGCTTGTGTATATAAAATCCTTGTTGGGCTACACCCCACAGGTCTGCACGCCTGTACTTGCCCAGCCTCAAGACAGAAAAAAGAGCCCAGACAGCAACAGAGGCATCAGTGATTTAATGGATAGGAGACTCTTACACATCTGAAGCATGGTCCTGTGTGTGGCACAGCAGGCAGGACATGGCAGCACTCTTTACTGCTGGGAGAGGATGGAGTGGGTTGAAGTGTTTACCACATATAGGGGGAATTGACTTTCAGTTCAGTTCAGTTGCTCAGTTGTGTACAATTCTTTGTAACCTCATGAATTGCATGCCAGGCCTCCCTGTCCATCATCAACTCCCGGAGATCACCCAAACACACGTGCATCAAGTCAGTGATGCCATCCAGCCATCTCATCCTCTGTTGTCCCCTTCTCCTCCTGCCCCCAATCCCTCCAGGCATCAGAGTCTTTTCCAATGGACCAACTCTTCGCATGAGGTGACCAAAGTATTGGAGTTTCAGCCTCAGCATCAGTCCTTCCAGTGAACACCCAAGACTGGTCTCCTTTAGGATGGACTGGTTGGAACTCCTTGCAGTCCAAGGGACTCGCAAAAGTCTTCTCCAGCACCACAGTTCAAAAGCATCAATTCTTTGGCGCTCAGCTTTATTCACAGTCCAACTCTCACATCCATACATGACCACTGGAAAAACCATAGCCTTGACTAGACAGACCTTTGTGGGCAAAGTAATGTCTCTGCTTTTTAATATGCTATCTAGGTTGCTCATAACTTTCCTTCCAAGGAGTAAGCATCTTTTAATTTCATGGCTGCAGTCACCATATGCAGTGATTTTAGAGCCCCCCAAAATAAAGTCTGACACTGTTTCCACTGTTTCCCCATCTGTTTCCCATGAAGTGATGGGACCAGATGCCATGATCTTCATTTTCCGAATGTTGAGCTTTAAGCCAACTTTTTCACTCTCTGCTTTCACTTTCATCAAGAGGCTCGCTCTTTAGTTCTTCTTCACTTTCTGCCATAAGGGTAGTGTCATCTGCATATCTGAGGTTATTAATATTTCTCCCAGCAATCTTGATTCCAGCTTGTGCTTCTTCCAGCCCAGCGTTTCTCATCATGTACTCTGCATATAAGTTAAATAAGCAGGGTGACAATACACAGCCTTGATGTACTCCTTTTCCTATTTGGAACAAGTCTGTTGTTCCATGTCCAGTTCTAACTGTTGCTTCCTGACCTGCATATAGGTTTCTTAAGAGGCAGGTCAGGTGGTCTGGTATTTCCATCTCTTTCAGCATTTTCCACAGTTTATTGTGATTCACATAGTCAAAGGCTTTGGCATAATCAATAAAGCAGAAATAGATGTTTTTCTGGAACTCTCTTGGTTTTTCGATGATCCAGTGGATGTTGGCAATTTGATCTCTGGCTCCTCTGCCTTTTCTAAAACCAGCTTGAACATCTGTAAGTTCACGGTTCACGTATTGCTGAGGCCTGGCTTGGAAAATTTTGAGCATTACTGTACTAGCATGTGAGGTGAGTGCAGTTGTGAGGTAGTTTGAACATTCTTTGGCATTGCCTTTCTTTGGGATTGGAATGAAAACGGACCTTTTCCAGTCCTGTGGCCACTGCTGAGTTTTCCAAATTTGCTGGCATAATGAGTGCAGCACTTTCACAGCATCGTCTTTCAGGATTTGAAATAGCTCAACTGGAATTCCATCACCTCCACTAGCTTTGTTCATAGTGATGCTTTATAAGGCCCACTTGACTTCACATTCCAGGATGTCTGGCTCTAGATGAGTGATCACACCATCATGATTATCTGTACAGTTCTTCTGTGTATTCTTGCCACCTCTTCTTAATATCTTCTGCTTCTGGTAGGTCCATACCATTTCTGTCCTTTATCGAGCCCATCTTTGCGTGAAATGTTCCCTTGGTATCTCTAATTTTCTTGAAGAGATCTCTAGTCTTTCCCATTCTGTTGTTTTCCTCTATTTCTTTGCATTGCTCCCTGAAGAAGGCTTTCTTATCTCTCCTTGCTATTCTTTGGAACTCTGCTTTCAGATGCTTATATCTTTCCTTTTCTCCTTTGCTCTTCACTTTTCTTCTTTTCACATCTATCTGTAAGGCCTCCTCAGACAGCCATTTTGCTTTTTTCATTTCTTTTCCACGGGGATGGTCTGTCTTTGATCCCTGCCTCCTGTACAGTGTCATGAACCTCCATCCATAGTTCATCAGGCACTCTATCAGATATAGTTCCTTAAATCTATTTCTCACTTCCACTGTATAGTCATAAGGGATTTGATTTAGGTCATACCTGAATGGTCTAGTGGTTTTCCCTACTTTCTTCAATTTCAATCTGAATTTGGCAATAAGGAGTTCACGATCTGAGCCACAGTCAGCTCCCAGTCTTGTTTTTGCTGACTGTATAGAGCTTCTCCATCTTTGGCTGCAAAGAGTATAATCAGTCTGATTTCGGTGTTGACCGTCTGGTGATGTCCATGTGTAGAGTCTTCTCTTGTGTTGTTGGAAGAGGGTGTTTCCTGTGACCAGTGCTGAACTTAATAACAACAAAATCAGTGATTTTCATGATCTTAGCACAGCTGCCTGATCTTACTTTATTCAAATGATGGAAATGGAAGTACAAAGCCATTTATAATGACTTGGGATGAATAAGAATCCATATTCCCAATAGTAAAGAGATAGGATGGATACATACTTCTACTTTTGCTCCTTCCAGAAACCTATTAAAAGATCAGTAAAGGGGAATTAGAGAGGAGACAGCATCAACACAATTTTAGAAACTAGAGAGTATATGAATAATTGAAGAGTAAAACGTTAAGCTCAGTAGCAGAGAAAATGAAGAAAATAATCCAGCTTATCCTCCAAAAGACAGAAAGTTCAAGAATGGCAGCAGGTAGAAGTGAAAGGAGGATTGGTTGAAGGTTGAAGAAGCCTTTGGACCCTGGGATGTCTTCCTCAAAATAAGCTAGCCAATCAGCTGGACAAGTGCCCAGCTCTTCACCTGTAACCTTAGCAAAGTCCAGAAACTTACTCTTTGGAGAGGGCAAAAATAGAGACTCTAGGACAGAAGACAGCATAGTGGACGGCAAGAACCCCATACTGAAGATCACCCTTTTAGTCCTCTTAATTATGAGAGCTAATCAAGGATTACTAGATATTTGAGGAAACCCTGTAGCGTATGAAAAATAGAGATTAAAATGTATAAGGTAGAAAAGCCTGGAGAAGACAAATCTTTTGCAGAGGAAAATATTAGAACCATTATTAACATCCTCAGGGAAATAAGAGAAAACAATACAGCCATGAAATAGGAAGGAGTTTTCTATAAAAGAGCAGTACTCTGATTTTTAAAAGAGGCTCTCAGACATTAAAATTTTGATTTCAGAGATTTAAAAGCTTTGCAGAAGTACTTAGAAAATTAATAATGAAGAAATCTGGTAAAAAGTTGAGCAGAAGGACAGAGGTTATAGAAGAGAAGTGAGAAATATGAAGAAATTTACAGGAGCTGTCCAGGAATTTCAATATTCAAATAATAGTAGTTTCCAGAAGAAATAGAGGAAATGAGGAAGAAATCATCAGGATGATTTAAAAAACATTTTCTTGAGTTAAAGAACATGAAGTTGAAAAGGCTTATTGACTGCTCAGTACAATGGATGTATATAAACACAAACTAAGACACATCAGGGTGAAATTTCAAATCACTGGACCAAACAGATCTTTC
Organism: Capricornis sumatraensis; assembly: GCF_032405125.1. Lineage (NCBI taxonomy): Eukaryota > Metazoa > Chordata > Mammalia > Artiodactyla > Bovidae > Capricornis > Capricornis sumatraensis. The sequence continues at coordinate 97,483,321 of NC_091076.1, forward strand.
CATGCTTCCAGAGAGGAGAAAAATTTGTTAACTAAAGGAACAGGAATCAACTGGCTCTGGACTTCTTTGTGGTAACTTTAGAAACTAAACAAGCAATGGCGCATCACCTTCAAAATTCTGAAGGAAAGTAATTTCAACCTCATTTTATTTCATATGCCCTGAAACTATTAATCAGATATATGAGTGAAATTACAATGTTTTAAGACATGTAATTTTTTTTTTTTTTTTTTTTTTGGTTTGTTTGCCTGCCTTGTACCTTTCTTAGAAATCTCTTGGAGGGTGTGATCCATCAAAATGATAAAGTCAGAAAAATTAAAAAAAAGAACGATGACAGGAAATAGAACATTTAACAGAAGAGAAAGGTAAAGGAATCTTCCACATAGAATGACAAAACAGGGTTGAAGGGCAAACAGACCAGATTGGAGTAGGTTAGAAGCTTCCAGAAGAGTCATTCTCAGGAATGAGATTGTTAGAAATCTGATGCCTTTAATTATCTTTAGGAAAGTTGTAAGTAATTGATGAAAGACTCAGGGTTGAATTGGTGGTAAATAAATAAAGTAGTAAGTGAAAAAAATTCTAAACACAAGTAAAAAAATAAATAATGTGTAGGAAAGGAGATATTAGAATAAGTTCTCAGTCCTTAGGGTAGTGTCTAGAGTAGCTGATGTTCATGTCAGTCACTTCCAATGGTAAACCTCATCAGTTTACCCCAGTGTGATACAGACATTTTTATTTGATTTGGACCGTTATGGTTAAGGGCTTCGCTGGTGGTTCAGATAGTGAAGAATCTGCCTGCAATGCAGGAGACCCAGGTTTGATCCCTGGGTCAGGAAGATCCCCTGGAGTATGAAATGGCAATCCATTCTAGCATTCTTGCCTAGAGAATTCCATGGACAGAGGAGCCTGGTAGGCTATAGTCCATGGGGTTGCAAAGAGTCGAACACAACTGAATGATTAACACTTAGCAAATTATAGTTGGGAAGTAGTGCTTTAAAGCAGGGTGAGCAAATCTGGCCTGTGTTGCCTGTATTTGTACAGTTGGCAAGTTTAATTTGCTAAGCCAGTTTTAATTATTTTTGTGTCTGTGTTCCTGTGGGATATTGGCCTTTAATTTTCCTGTCTTAGGATGTCTTTGTCTGATTTTTGTATCAGGGTACTCCTGGTTTCATAGAGTAAGTTGAAAGTTGAAAGATAATTCTCCTTCAATTTCCTGGAGTATATTTTACAGAATTGATATTACTTCATCCATAAATGTTTAATAGAATTTTCCACGGAAACCATCTGGTTTTAGAATTTTCTTTGTGGGAAAATTTTAAGACATAAATTAAGTTTCTTTAATAAATATAGGACTATTCAGATTATCTGTTTTTTCTTGACTATCCTTTTAACAGCATGGCATTTGTAGTGGTGCCACCTCTTTCATTCCTGATATGGATGATTTTGAGTATTCTTTCTCTTTGTCCTGGTCATTCTAGATGGAGATATGTCAATTCTGTTGATCTTAGAGGGTCAGTTTCAGTTTTCCTTCATTTTCTGTATTGTTTTCCTGTTTTCTTTTTAATTGGTTTCTGCTTTGTTGTTGCTATTGTTCAGTCACTAAGCCGTGTCTGACTCTGAGACCCTATTGACTGCAGCACACCTGGCTCCCCTTTCCTCCACTATCTCCCAGAGTTTGCTCAAAGTCACATCCATTGAGGCAGTGATGCTGTCGAACCATCTCATCCTCTGTTGCTCCCATTTTCTAGTGCCTTCAACCTTTCCCAGCATCAGGGTCTTTTCCAATGAGTCACCTTTTCACATCAGGTGCCCAAAGTATTAGAGCTTCGACTTTAGCATCAGTCCTTCCAGTGAATATTTGGGGTTGATTTCCTTTAGTATTGACTGGTTTGATTTCCTTGTAGTCCAATGGACTCTCAAGAGTCTTCTCCAGCACCACAGTTCAAAAGCAGCAATTTTTCGGTGCTTAGCTTTCTTTATGGTTCAACTCTCTCACATCTGTACATGATGCTGGAAAGACTGCCGTAGCTTTGACTATATTCACCTTTGTCAGCAGAGTAATGTCTCTGCTTGTTAATACACTGTCTAGATTTGTCATAGCTTTTCTTCCAAGTAGCAGTGTCTTTTAATTTCGTGGCTGCAGCCACCCTCCACAGTAACTTTGGAGCCCAAGAAAATAAAGTCTGTCACTGTTTCCACTTTTTCCACTTCTGTTTGCCGTGAAGTGATGTAACCAGATGCCGTGATCTTTTTTTTTTTTTTAATGTTGAGTTTTAAGCCAACTTTTTCACTCTCCTCTTTCACCCTCATCAAGAAGCTCTATAGTTTCTTCACTTTCTGCCATTGGAGTGATATCTTTCGCATATCTGAAGTTGTTGATTTCTCCCAGCAATCTTGATTTCAGCTTGTGATTCATCCATCCTGACATTTTGCATGAATGTACTCTGCATATAAGTTAAACAAGCAAGGTGACAATAAACACAGCCTTGTCATACTCCTTTCCCAATTTTAAAACAGTCTGTTGTTTCAAAGAATGTTCAAATGACCATATAAAATGAGTTGCACTCATTTCACATGCTAGTAAGGTTATGCTCAAAATCCTTCAAACTAGGCTTCAGCAGTATGTGAACTGAGAACTTCTAGATGTACCAGCTGGGTTTAGAAAAGGCAAGGGACCAGAGATCAAATTGCCAACATTTGTTGGATCATAGAAGTTGGGAATTCCAGAAAAACATTTAGTTTTGCTTTATTGACTATGCTAAAGCCTTTGTGTGGATCATGATAAACTGTGGAACATTCTTAAGATGGGAATACCAGACCATCTTAGCTATCTCCTGAGAAACCTGTATGCAGCTCAAGAAGTAGCAGAACCAGAAATGAAACAATTGACTGGTTCAAAATTTGGAAAGGTTTGTGCTTTGCTCTTTATTATTTCCTTTCTTCTTCCTGCTTTGGGTTTAATTTTCTCTTCTTTTTCTAGTTTCTTAAGGTAAAAACTAAGATTGCTGATACTGGAGCTTTTATTTTCTAATACAGAAATTTTAGTGCTATGAATTTCCCTCTGTGTATTGATTTAGCTGCATTTCACAGACTTTCATGAATAATGCTTTTATTTTCTTTTATTTCAAAATACTTCCTAATTCCCCTTTTGGTTTCTTCTTTAACATGTGTGTTATTTAGAAGTGTGTTGATGAAGTTTTTCAAACATTTGAGAATTTTTAGATATTTTCCTCATATTAATTTCTAGTTTAATTTTGCTATGGTCAAGAAATATGCATCCTATGAGTTAAGTCACATTTTATTGAGACTTGTTTTATGGCCCAGGAAATTATCTATCTTAAGTGTTCTTTGTGTACTAATTAAACTTAAAAGCTTTTGCACAATGAAGAAAACTATAAGCAAGGTGAAAAGGCAGCCTTCAGAATGGGAGAAAATAATAGCAAATGAAACAACTAACGTATTATTAATCTCCAAAATATACAAGTAGCTCATGCGGCTCAATACCAGAAAAATAAATGACTCAATTAAAAAACGAGCCAAAGAATCAGCAGACATTTCTCCAAAGAAGACATACAGTTGGCTAACAAACACATGAAAAGATGCTCAACATCACTCATTATCAGAGAAATGCAAATCAAAACCTCAATGAGGTACCATCTCACACCAGTCAGAATGGCTGCCATCAAAAAGTCTACAAACAATAAATGCTGGAGAGGGTGTGGAGAAAAGGGAACCCTCTTAACACTGTTGGTGGCAATGCAAACTAGTGCAACCACTATGGAGAACAGTATGGAGATTCCTTAAAAAACTGGAAACAGAATTACCATATGACCCAGCAATCCCTCTGCTGGGCATACACACTGAGAAAACCAGAATTGAAAGAGACATGCGTACCCCAATGTTCATTGCAGTGCTGTTCACAGTAGCTAAGACATGGAAGCAACCTAGATGTCCATCAGCAGACGAATGGATAAGAAAGTTGTGGTACACAATGGAATATTACTCAGCTATAAAAAAGAATGCATTTGAGTTACTTCTAATGAGGTGAATGAAACTGGAGCCTGTTATACAGAGTGAAGTAAGGCAGAAAGAAAAACACCAATACAGTATATTAACGCATATATATGGAATTTAGAAAGATGGTGAAGACGATCCTATATGCAAGACAGCAAAAGAGACCCAGATGTAAAGAACAGACTTTTGGACTCTGTGGGAGAAGGCGAGGGTGGGATGATTTGAGAGAATAGCATTGAAACATGTATATTACCATATGTGAAATAGATGACTGGTCCAAGTTTGATGCATGAAACAGGGCACTCAAAGCCAGTGCACTAGAACAACCTGGAGGGATGGGATGGGGAGGGGATGGGACAGGGAGGGGATGGGATGGGAGGAGGGTTTGGGACAGGGCGGGGGACACCTGTATACCTGTGGCTGATTTATGTCAGTGTAAGGCAAAAACCATCACAATGTTGTGAAGTAATTAGCCTCTAATTAAAATAAATTTTTTAAAAAATGTGTATTATGTTCTTTGGAGGGGAGGTAGAAGGTGCTACAAATGTTAGTCTGGTCAAGTTAATTGATGATATTGTTCAAGTTTTCTGCATCTTTGCTGATTTTCCGTCTGCTCATTCTGTCAATTACTAGGAGAGGAATATTGAAATCTCAGACCATAAGTGTGGGTTTATCTATTTCCCCTTGCGGTTCTGTTACGTTCCTCATACCACTGATCCTTTGGTCAGAATGGATTTAAACATTCCCTACAGCTGCCATTGGCTTCTCTGATGGCTCAGTGGTAAAGAATTGACCTGCATTACAAGACACACAGGAGATGTGGGTTTGATCCCTGGGTCAGGAAGATCCCCTGGAGAAGGAAATGGTAACCCACTCCAGTATTCTTGCCTGGAAAATCCCATGGACAGAGGAGCCTGAGGGGCTACAGTCCATAGGATTACAGAGTCGGACATGACTGTAGCAACTTAGAACATGCTTTCTTCATTTTCACCTAGAACCAGAGTCCTTCCATTTTATTATATTTTGTGTTTGCCTGTCTAGAGGGTAATATTCAAAATATTTAATAATTAGTATGCTGTAAATACCAACCAACCACAACAGATGCCAGTCTGTTCAGAACAAACGTTGTTTAGTCGCTAAATCATGTCCAACTCTTCTGTGACCCCATAGACTGTAGCCCACCAGGCTTCTCTGTCCATGGATTTCCCAGGCAGGAATACTGGAATAGGTAGCCATCTCCTCCTCTAGAGAATCTTTCCAACCCAGGGATCGAACCTGCATCTCCTGCATTGGCAAGCAGATTCTTTATCACTGAACCATCACGGAAGCAACAAACATTGTCTTTAAACATCTGTTACGCCTGTAGAGGGCCAAAATGCATGATAACCTGCCCTGCCTGATTGCAGATACCGTTGCTATTTAATGTCCCTTCTGGTGACTTCCCTGGTGGTTCAGATGGTAAAGCGTCTGCCTACAATACGGGAGACCCGGGTTCAATTCCTGGGTTGGGAAGATCCCCTGGAGAAGGAAATGGCAACCTACTCCAGTTTTCTAGCCTGGAAAATCCCATGGACGCAGGAACCTGGTAGACTACAGCCCATGGGGTCACAGAGAGTCAGACACGACTGAGCGGTTTCACTTTCTTTCTATAGTTATAATGGCAGACATGTAAGATAAAGTGCCTGGTGAGGTGTCTTATCCTTTGGACATGAAGGGTCCCTCCTGTGTGTTAACTAACTAGCTTGGCCTTTGCTCTGTCCCTCAGATATAGTGGATTCTGACTCAAATGTACCCACGCTCACTGTCCTAGTTTAGGGGCAGAGACCTCTGATGTCATCTGCTGTCAAGTGTAGGAGATGGGAGATGGCGGGACTAAATCAGACTCCACCCCACTCCTTAAGATTGCTGCCCCTGGGCACTTCCTGCTCCTTGCATCTCTTGCTTTTGTGGTTAAAACAGACCTGGAAACACTCTCATCTCTCACAGTTATCCTCCTACACATACTCTGGCCTATAATTTCCCCACTACAGTTGCATCTAGTTTTTGTCTCTGGTGGATTTCTGAACATTTCTCCTCCATTATTGATTTTTTGTTTTGTTTTCTAATGCTTTAAGAGTTTATTCTTTTTTAAGATAAATTTTCTGTCATTTCCACACCACCTATATTGTTGCCATTTTCGTCTGAAATACCATCATTTCTTTACTACTGTTAGAGTGTCCTAACTTTTTATTTCTATTCTTGCCAACATATAATCTGTTGTCCATTTGATAGCTTTTACTGCTTTTGTTAAAACAAATCAAGTCATTATTTCCCCACATTTGAAAAGAAATTCTCTAGTGTCTTCCTGTCACATTCAGAATAAACTATAAAGTCTTTATCATTCCTTGTATAACCTGACGTGAGCTGCCCTTTCCCTAGTACTTTACAGCCTCCCACTCCCTTCATTATCCACTTTGTTTCATCTCCGTTGGCCTTTTTTGCTTAAACGCTTAAACGTGTTAAAGAGTGTTTTCAGGGTCTGTACATTTGTACCTTCTTGACTAAAGAACTATGGGTTTCTGCTTAGGAAAGAGTGGCCTTCTCTTTGACCTCCTAAACACTCAGCTCTAATCTTCTTCATAATTGCCACTACTGGTGTTCATTTACTTGTTCATTGTTGTCTGAGCACTTGGAAAATTAGTTTCATCTGAGCAGAGACTTTGTCTAATCCACCACTCTAGCCGTGGAACACTTGCACATAAAGGTTTTTCAGTATTTGTCGAATGAAGGAGTGCAAGAATATCTAGCAGTCAGCGCGCATGGGAAAGTATGTGGATGTACCCAGGACACATATGAATCCGATATTCACCTCTGTTACTTACGTAGCTGAGGAAGTAAAGCAGCAGTGTGAGAAATTTGTTGGATGTGTGTAGTTTGTCAGACTGTCAACTGTCTATTGATTTGTGAAATGAGGCTCTTCTTAAAATAAGACTGTAAAACTGATTGTGACAGTTTGACCCTAGTATCATCTTCTAAGATTGGGTGGTTATTTTCTGCTTTCCATTGTAGCATTTTGTATATTATTGGGTTATATTATTTACTATATTTGGTCTTATCTGTCTGTTGGATCTCTATTTTTCTTAGCAGTCTAGAAGTTCATGAATGGTAGGATCTTAGCGTCTAGCACAGTGCCAGTGTCCACATTTAGGCCATTGAATTGATGAAGGAAACTTATCAGTTCTAGGAATTCTGTTCTGTATTTTGGGAATCATGGGTTACTTCATCAGAATTGTTTTTTTGTTTTTGTAGTAGCTCCATTTTCTGAATCAAATGATTTTTCATTAGAGATTCTATACATAAGCAGACCTTACTGGTTCTAAATACTGAATAGGTACATGAGCCATTGTGATATGGTTGAAACCCAGTTTTGATTCACTTCTGCAAAGATAGCATCACGCAGGCATTAGACTCTGGTATGCAAGATGTATATTAGTATAATAATGCCTAAGATCACTCATGCTGGAAGACTGGGAAATTGTACAGTGTTTGAGTTTGTGTAATTCCCATTATTTGTAGCCAGTTTCATTTGATTATTACACATTGGTGTATCTATAGTAATAATATACTAAATTTTCAAATATGCTGTCTCCTGGTTCTTTTTCTTTCCTTGTAAATATAAAATTTGTAAAAGTGAAATGCTCATGCACTTGAAACATATACAAATTATTCTTCAGTCTGGTGACAATTATTTCTTTAGTAAACCAATAGTATTCTATAGAATGGTAAGGAAAATTGTTTCAATACTCAGTATATCATTTCTTCATCTCAGTGTAATAGTGTATCTGGCGTAGTGACATCACTCATGTACAGGATTATTTTGTTATTGTAGTACTTTCTCATTCTGATAAAAATTATTTTGCTTTCAACATAGATTGCTTTAGGAATAAAGAAAAAAATTAATAACATGTATGTGCCGAGCTCTGAACGAGGTGCCTTCACAGAATCCTCATTTAATTCGCTAATTTAATTTAATCCTCATTTAATTCTCAGAATAATGCTGTGAAGTGTGTATTATTTTCAGTAGGAAAATATTTCAGACTTTACACTAACCTACACAGAAAGTTTCAAATCAGCCTTATTGGTATCATGTATTTAGAATCTTTTCATTCTGATATTTAAAACACAAATTTGTTTGTTGGTGGTTGGATCAACAGACTTGAAAAGATCTGACCTTAAATGATAAATTTCTCCATGTGTGCTAAGTTGCTTCAGTTGTGACTGACTGTTTGCAACGCTATGGACTGTAGCCCACCAGGCTCCTCTGTCCATGGGATTCTCCAGGCAAGAATACTGGAGTGGGTTGCCATGCCTTCCTCCAGGGGATCTTCCCAACCTAGGGAATGAACCTGCGTCTCCTGCCTTGCGGGCAAGATTGTTTACCACTGAGGCACCAGGGAAGCCTGCTGAAGTGTCTCTATTTCTAGACGTATGTGTCTTCTGAGATTTAACTTCTTATTGATATTCTTTCTGTAATACTTTCTTCCAAAAAAATTAACCTTGAAATTGGCCCTCCAGTAACCAGTTTCTTATTATCTTACCAGTTTCTTATTATCTTAGGGTACTCGGGATGTGTCAGAATGTGTTTATATATATATATCAATCACACTGTATTTTTTAATGTGAGTAATAGTAATCATATTAAGTAAAAAATTATTTTTGCCAAACAATGTAGACATATAAAAATGATATGTTAGGGCTTCTTCCTCTTCCACTCCCTGGAAGTAACTAGTATTAACTATATTCAGTCTGTATCCTTCCATGTTTTCCCCTAAATTCATACTGGCACAGGCATGGATGTGTGTGTGTTTGTGTTAGTTGGAATATTTAAACATATAAAATGCAATTTTAGTTTTCGTCTCCCTCAGTTAACAGTATAGCATGGCCATCCCTCCAGGAACATCCTTAAATTCTAATTTCTTAAAATCTGTATAATCCTTTTTAGCTAAATCATAATTTATTCCACCATTTCCTCATCTATGAGTGTTCAGATTTTCAGAGTGGTTCATGGTAATTTATTTAGCAATATCTTACACACTTGGAATATGCAACCCTTAGCACATTTTGTGTCAGAACATATTAAGGATCCTAGTTAATATGGTAATTAGCCTAGTGAACACTAGAAGGCTTATAGAAGTCATTCCTTGCTTATACATATTTATGAATGAAAAAGAATAAAAGAGCAGCTAAAAAGGTTAAAATAGGTATGTTGGATATTTAGAAATATTTTCATTTAAAAATTTATCTGAATTTTTCTGGTAAGAGATAAAAATGACAAAACCTCTTTGAAAAACTTCATGAATTTTAATGAAGAGTCATGAAGAGTTGAGTAACAAAGGATGAGGAAGGAACCTACTACTGAAGCCTAGGTAAAATTATTATCTAGTAAATACACTTAGTGCTTTGTTTTGTTTGAGGACTAGGCTGGATTTAATAAGTTTTATTTTTAGTGAAAAATTCAAGCGTTGGTTCCCACAAGGGGGCAGACTAAGACAATCTGAAAACCTTGACACTATAAGCAATATTTATTTTAAATTCATAATATATTTACTAAGGAGGAAGAGGAAGTCTCTAGAGACTAGAAGTGAGTAGCGAGACAATTGACTGACCATCCTGAGAAGGGTACTGTATTGGAGGCATCCACCTGCCTCTTCCGCACTACATGTGTGAACTTTTGGTGGGTTGGACCCTCAGCTGTGGCTGTAGTCAGGTTGGCCTTGGTAAGCAGAAGTCCATATTGCAGAGCCCATGTAGAAATTGCATTCCTGCTATCATGGCCTCTTTGTTAACAAGCCCATTGGACAAAGATAGAATGGCTGATTAGAGAGACTAGCTGAGTCCTCCAAACTGGTTATCTTACGCAGGGTTATTGAGCATCTTCTCTGTAGAGTTTGCTCTTTGGTAAGCGTTCACAGGGGACATAAATTGTTTCATACTCTGTGCCCTTTCAAAGAGGTCTGTCCATATACCTTATCTCCAGAATTCGTTGTCACCAGTTCTCTAATCATTCCTTCTGAATCTCTGGATATCCAGTCATACCATTAAACACCATCCAGGAGTTGGTATACAACAGTACCTCTGTCATCTCTTCTTCCAGGCAAAATGAACAACTAGATACCCTGTTCAAACTTCTGCCCCTGGAAGGTGTTCCCTTCACCACTGTCCTTCAGGACCCAGAATCGTACAGTAGTATTTTTGTTATCTGTATGTTATCATGGAGAGCTATGAGTCAACCAGCTTACTTTTTTTTTTCCTTAGGTTGGTCATAGAGAATTCTCCATGAGATAAAATATTAATACATCCAAGTTGAGAGAAAATAAGCACTATAGCAGGAACCTTGGGCTTCTGGGCCACTTGCTTATGAAAATTACTTATGCCTTCAGAATCTGCTCAAGCCCAGTCTCCTATACAACTCTTCCTTTTGATAATGAAGTAATTCAGTACATACTCATGGCTTCCCTTGTGGCTCAGCTGGTAAAGAATCCGCCTGCAATGCAGGAGACCTGGGTTCAATCCCCGGGTTGGGAAGATCCCCTGGAGAAGGGAATGGCTACCCACTCCAGTATTCTGGCCTGGAGAATTCCATGGACTGTATACTCCATAGGGTCACAAAGAGTTGGACATGACTGAGTGACTGTACACACCCAACCATAGTGCTTTGTTGATCCAACAAAGCTTAGTTCATGATGGGCTGCCCAGGTCACATGATAACATGGTGGCCCATGTCAGTCAGTCAGTCAGTTCAGTCGCTCAGTCGTGTCCGACTCTTTGCAACCCCATGGACTGTAGCACGCCAGGCCTCCCTGTCCATCACCAACTCCAGGAATGTACCCAAACTCATCTCTATTGAGTTGGTGATGCCATCCAACCATCTCATCCTCTGTTGTCCCCTTCTCTTCCTGCCTTCAATCTTTCCCAGCATCAGAGTCTTCTCAAATGAGTCAGTCTTTGCATCAGGTGGCCAAAGTATTGGAGTTTCAAGCTTCAACATCAGTCCTTCCAATGAACACTCAGAACTGATCTCCTTTAGGATGGACTGGTTGGATCTCCTTTCAGTCCAAGGGATTCTCAAGAGTCTTCTCCAACACCACAGTTCAAAAGCAGCAATTCTTTGGTGCTCATTTTTCTTTTTCTTTTTTTTTTTCAGCTTTCTTTATAGTCCAACTCTCACATCCTTACATGATTACTGGAAAAACCATAGCCTTGACGACATGATGGACTTTTGTTGGCAAAGTAATGTCTCTGCTTTTTAATATGCTGTCTAGGTTGGTCATAACTTTCTTTCCAAGGAGTAAGCGTCCTTTAAAAAATTTCATGGCTGCAATCACCATCTGCAGTGATTTTGGAGCCCAAAAAAAGTCAGCCACTGTTTCCACTGTTTCTCCATCTATTTGCCATGAAGTGATGGGACTGGATGCCATGATCTTAGTTTTCTGAATATAGAGCTTTAAGCCAACTTTTTCACTCTCCCCTTTCACCTTCATCAAGAGACTCTTTAGTTCTTCACTTTCTGCCATAAGGGTGGAGTCATCTGCATATCTGAAGTTATTGATATTTCTCCAGGCAATCTTGATTCCAGCTTGTGTTTCCTCCAGCCCAGCGTTTCTCATGATGTACTCTGCATATAAGTTAAATAAGCAGAGTGACAATATACAGCCTTGATGTACTCCTTTTCCTATTTGGAAACAGTCTGTTTTTCCATGTCAAGTTCTAACTGTTGCTTCCTGAACACAGGTTTCTTAAGAGGCAGGTCAGGTGGTCTGGTATTGCCATCTCTTTCAGAATTTCCCACAGTTTATTGTGATCCACACAGTCAAAGGCTTTGGCATAGTCAATAAAGCAGAAATAGATGTTTTTCTGGAGCTCTCTTGCTTTTCTGATGATCCAGCATATGTTGGCAATTTGATCTCTGATTCCTCTGCCTTTTCTAAAACCAGCTTGAACATCTGGAAGTTCATGGTTCAAATATTGCTGAAGCCTGGCTTGGAGAATTTTGAGCATTACTTTACTAGCGTGTGCTGCTGCTGCTGCTGCTAAGTCGCTTCAGTCATGTCAGACTCTGTACGACCCCATAGCTGACAGCCCACCAGGCTCAGCCGTCCCTGGGATTCTCCAGGCAAGAACACTGGAGTGGGTTGCCATTTCCTTCTCCAATGCATGAAAGTGAAAAGTGAAAGTGAAGTCGCTCAGTCGTGTCCAACTCTTCATGACCCCGTGAACTGCAGCCTACCAGGCTCCTCCGTCTGTGGGATTTTCCAGGCAAGAGTACGGGAGTGGGTTGCCATTGCCTTCTCTGTACTAGCATGTGAGATGACTGCAGTTGTGCAGTAGTTTGAGCACTCTTTGGCATTGCCTTTCCTTGGGATTGGAATGAAAACTGACCTTTTCCAGTCCTGTGGCCACTGCTGAGTTTTCCAAATTTGCTGGCATATTGAGTGCAGCACTTTCATGGCATCATCTTTTAGGATTTGAAATAGCTCAACTAGAATTCCGTCACCTCCACTGGCTTTGGTCACAGTGATGCTTCCCAAGGCCTACTTGACTTCACATTCCAGGATGTCTGGCTCTAGATGAGTGATCACACCATCGTGATTATCTTGGTCGTGAAGATCTTTTTTGTATAGTTCTTCTGTGTATTCTTGCCACCTCTTCTTAATATCTTCTGTTTCTGTTAGGTCCAGACCATTTCTGTCCTTTATCAAGCCCATCTTTGCGTGAAATGTTCCCTTGGTATCTCTGATTTTCTTGAAGAGGTCTCTAGTCCTTCCCATTCTGTTGTTTTCCTCTATTTCTTTGCACTGATCTCTGAAGAAGGCTTTCTTATCTCCCCTTGCTATTCCTTGGAACTCTGTATTCAAATGGGTATATCTTTCCTTTTCTCCTTTGCTTTTCACTTCTCTTCTTTTCACAGCTATTTTTAAGGCTTCCTCAGACAGCCATTTTGCCTTTCTGCATTTCTTTTTCTTGGGGATGGTCTTGATCCCTGTCTCATGTACAGTGTCCCAAACTTCCATCTGTAATTCATCAGGCATCAGATCTAGTCCCTTAAATCTATTTCTCACTTCTGAGCAAGCATTTATTATGGCCCTGTGGTAAGCCAAAAGCTGTTTTTCACAAAACAGTAATAGTTATTTGCACAGGATGGCATAGCTTTTTTTTTTACAAAATTCTAGAGATCTGCCCAGAGTTCACCTAAAGTTGTGCAGTAACCATTGAAGAATCCCTAACTAGCACTGGTACATCAAGCACTTGGGTTATGTAACCCAAGTGGCAAAGCAGCTGTTACAGCAGCCCATAAGTGTTGCAGAGACGTCAACTGTTGTGAGCCTCCTCACATCAAACAGTCTTGGTAAATGGTTCATAGTTGCCTACCCAAAGGAGGTACAGATTGCTTCAAATTTCCAAAGAGGTCTCCTGGGCATTGTACCTCTTTCTCAGTATTAAAAGAGAGTAGGTACAACACCTTCTTCACCTTGGAAGGGATGTCTTGAATTGCTCAACACCGTAGGGCTCACAGAAAGTTTACCAGTGTGGAAGACCTGTGAATTTCTGTGCAATTTATTTCCCACCCTCTGGCATGCATGCATGTATTTTATCACAGTGTTTAGATCAGTTGCTGCCTCTTGTTCACCAAGTCTTATCAGCATGAAATTATTGAAGTAGTAGACCAGCATGGTGCCCTTATAGAATAGAAAGGCAGTTAAGGTCCCTGTGGATTAGATTATTACTAAGAGCAGGAGAATTAGTAGGTAAGCACAGTGAAAATGTATAGCTGGCCTTATAGCTGAATGCTTACTGTTTATGATGATCTCATTCTCAGGTCTGTAACTGCAAACCTTGTGCCAGGAGTATGTGGACTTTCTTTAGGAACAAAATCATACCTAAAGCAGCAGCAGCAGTGGTATTCACAACCTGAATAAGTTACAAAAATTTTTAATGCTGAATAATATCAGGTGTTTGGATGTACTATCCATTCACCTACTGAAAGGGCATCTTGGTTGCTTCCAGGTTTTGACTGTTGTTAATAAAGCTGCCATTAATATCCATGTGCAGGTTTTTGTGTTGATTTCAGTTCATTGAAATGAGTTTTCATTTCATGACTGCTGGATTGAAAGGTGAGAGTATGTTTAGTTTGTAAGAAACTGCCAAGTTGTCTTCCAAAGTAGCTGTACCATTTTTTCATTCCCACCAGCAGTGAATGAGAGATCCTGTTGCTTCACATCCTCACCAGCAATTGGTGTTGTTAGTGCTTTGGATTTTGACCATTCTAATAAGTGTGCAGTGGTATCTTGTGTTGTTTTAATTTAGAATTCTCTAATGACATATGGTGTTGAATATCTTCTTCTTATTGCTTATTTGTTTCTATAGTGAGGTGTCTGTTCAGGTCTTTTGCCCATGTTTTAATTTTTTTCTTGTCATTGAGTTTGTATACTTTGGATATTTAAAAATTTTTAAATATGAAGCTTGGGTTCTCATTTTCTTAGCAGTGTCTTTCACAGAGTAGACACTTTAAATTTTAATGAAGTCTAGATCATCAATTATTTCTTTCAGGATCATGCCTTTGGGACTGTTTCTGAAATCTCATCACCATACTCAAGGTTATCTAGATTTTTCCATGTGATATTCCCAGAGTTTTACACTTTTGCACATTACATTCAACTCTGTGATCCATTTTGAGTTAATTTTTTGTGAAGGACGTAAGGTCTGTATCTAAATTTATTATTTGGGTTATGGATGTCCAGTTGTCTAAAGATCATGTGTTGAAAAGACTCCTCTTTTCTCCGTTGTGTTGCCTTTGCTCCTTTGGCGGTGTTTACGTGGGTCTATTCTGGGCTTTCTCTTCCGTTGCATTGATTTCCTTGTCTCTTCTTTCATCAGTACTACAGTGTCTTAATTACTGTAGCTTTGTAGGACGTCTTGGAAGTTCAGTAGTATTGGTCCTCCATCTTTGTTCTTCTCCTTCAAATATTCTGGGTCTTTTGCCTCTCCACATCAATGATAGAGTCAAGGTCAACAAAATAAATTACTGAGATTATTGGGTTTGTAGTAAGTCTATTAGTTTGAGGAGAATTGACATTTTTATAGTTTTGATCCTGTGCACTCATGAATGTGGAGTTTCTCTCCATTTATTTAGATCTTCTTTGACTTCTTTCATCAAGAGGTTTTGTAGTCTTCCTCATGAGCTTCTGTATATTTTGTTAGAATTATACCTAAGTATTTCACTTTTCGAATCCACAATTTCATAACTTTAACATCCTGGCCTCATCTGAGGCTGGTCTGATGCATGCACTGTCTCCTTGTGCTGGGCTGTTTTGTTTGTTTGCTTGTTTGTTTTTATTTAAGTGTGCCTTGTAAGTTTCTGCTGAAAGGTGAACATAGTATACTGGATAAAATTAACTGCAGTAAATAATAATGTAATTTTAACGTGGGAGTGGTTGGGGGGCAGCATCTCTGGTCCTGTGATTTTGGTGAGCTTGCGCCCCTGGACTGAGAACTTTGCCAGTGCCTCTGAGTTATTGTGTTCCATTGATTTTGTGTCCATTCTTTTTGCCAATACCACCTGCTCTCTAGATTGCAGTAACTTGAGATTAGTCTTGAAGTTAGGTACTGCCAGAGTCCAAACATTGATTTTATTGTTCAGAATTAGTCTATCCTAGTCCCTTTATTTTTACATAAAAATTTAAAATGAGCTTTTTGATTTCTACAAAAAAAAAATGCCCACTGGATTTTCATTAGGATTACTTTAAATCTATAGATCAGTTTGACACTTAGCATCATAAAATCTTCTGATCCATGAACATAGTATATCTCTTCATTTAGGTCATCAATTTCTTTCATCAGTGTTTTGTAGTTTTTAGCATACAAATATTGTACATATTTTGTTAGATTTATTCCTAATTTCATGTTTTTAATGGTGCTGTTTTAATGTTACTGGTTTAATTTTTTTTATTTTCCACATATTCATTGCTGGAATATAGAAAGACACCTGCTTCTTGAATATGGACTCTGTAACCTTTGAGTTTGCCTAACTCACCTTTTTTTTTTCCCTAGTGGGTTTTTTTTTTTTTGTAGATTTCTCAAAATTTTTTACCTAGGCAGTCATGCTATCTGATACATACCCTGTACTAGTTATTACTCTTCTCTTGGCCTGTTTCCTGCTTGATATATGGACTTGTTATGAGACTATTACTGAGTAATGGAGTGATGTAAGTTAAAAGGACGTTTGGAATAATTTTAGGCAAAACTCCTTTGTTTATAAAATATGTAAAAGCCCATTGGTTTTAAGTTTATCACTGTGCTGTGTTTTTTCCTCTGAGTACTTTTTACGAATAAGCTTTTAATAACATATAAACTGGAAAATTCACAAATTATATCAAAAGCCTTTAGCATGATAATTCATTGAATTATATGTACAGTTCAATGAATTATCATGCTAAAGGCTTTTGATTTATAAGTTTTATTTGTGGTCATTTATGCAACTTGAAAAATTAGAAGGCATTTCTGTAGAACAGGTATGGCCTTTGGCTAAAGAATTTCTTTAATAACTTGAAATTTAATATTTTATAGTCATCTGTACTGAATATAAGACTTAGTGAAGACTGAAATTTTTATTGAATCATAATTGCTTCTAACATTACTTTAGTGTCCATATACTTGATATCCTTGTGCTTTCTCAATGCAACTTTTGAATGCTTAATTACCAGGTACCTAGCATAATTAAATTTTTTTCTGTGTATTAGCAGTTTATTTTTTCTGCCCATATCTCTATCATATTATTTTAGTAATTTTTATTCTGAAGCAAGACAAAGTGAATAGTAGGAAAAAGAAAGATAGAAAATGAAGATTTAATAGTTTGGGGTGCCAGTAGATACTATCTTGCATGCATACCAGGTTGCTTCAGTCATGTCCCACTCTTTGCAATCCTATGGACTATAGCCTGCGAGGCTCCTCTGTCCGTGGGAATCTCCAGGAAAGAATAATGGGAGTGGGTTGCCATCCCCTTTTCCAGCGGATCTTCCCAACCCAGGGATAGAACCCTTGTTCTTCCATCTCCTGCATTGGCAGATGGGTTCTTTACCACTAGCGCCACCTAGGAAGCCCCAGATACCATCTTACATGCTTGGTAAATTGGATTTCAAATTTTTTACTTCCTTATTGGTTATAAAATTGTTCATCCGTTCCTTTTACTGTGTAGCTTTTTCATGGTTCCCACTGAAATGGGCCAAGTGTATTTCCATGGTCCATTGATGTCTTACTTGGACTTACTTGGGCCAGTAAAGTGTTAGTGAACAGAGGTCTTAAATACACTCTTCTGATTGAACTTGGTCTCCTGCAGCCCTGTGATCTTCCAAAGGAAGAACATGCCCCATGTATTCACTGAAACATATTTTTATAGTTTTTTCTCTATAGCTACAATGAGTTCAAGCGCAATTTATAGGGCAGAGAAGATAGAGGAAAAATATTTTTAAGCAGAAAAGTAAACTAGGACATCCATACTGGACTAATTGCAGTATTATTCCTTAAGGAGTATTATTAGAGTCTAAAATTATCAGCCAAGATTTAACATTGGAAAATTTCAAGTGAAAAGAAGTATTTCACTAAGTCCAACGAATTCTTCTAGATACATATATATTAAAAAAAAAACCTAATTGTGATTTTTCTTTAATTAGGGAACTATTACACTGATGATATACCTCTTTGTTTGTAAACATGTGAAATACTACGTGCATGTGCTCAGTCGTGTTTCTTTGTGACCCCATGGAGTGTAGCCCGCCAGGCTCCCTCGTCCATGGAATTTTCCAGGCAAGAATACTGGAGTGGGTTGCCATTTCCTACTCCAGGGGATCTTTCTGACCCAGGGATCAAACCTGCATCTCCTGCATTGGCAGGTGGATTGTTCACCATTGTGCCACCTGAGAAGTGTAAAATACTATAATTCCATATAAAATTATAGTAAAATACTGTAATTCCTTATAAATCAGTCTCATGTCTATTTATGAAAGCCCCCAAATTGGAAATCTGTTAAGAAAGAGACTTGATAAATAGGTCTAGGAAATACAGTATTCATCTGATCACAGCTCGAGAGAGAAAGAGAAAAGAACCATTGGAAGAGAAGAATTAGTCAGTGTAGCGAAAGAAAGGACCTAGTGACTAGTGAGAAATAAAAAGTTAAGACCTATTCTGGTAAAATTTCTGAAATCCGAAGATAAGGAATAAGTCCTAGATTTCTACCAAGAGAAGTTTTGGGGAAAGATAGAGTGATCTGGACTATGGTGATAATGGAAGAAATGAAGAGAACATGGCAGATTTGAATTCTATTCAAGATTGATAATCTGCAGAATAGCTTTTGCATTTGTTCCAAGGGGCTGTGATGGGAAGAAATGATTACTAGGCTTTGGTTTGAGTAAATACATAAGTAGGTGGTAAATATATGTAATATTTTTAATTGAGGTAATTTTAACCATTTTATTGTGTATAATTCAGTGGACTTTAGTACATTTACAGTGTTGTACAAACATCACTGCTATATAATCCATCACCCCCAAAGGAAACCTGTACCTATTAAGCATTCAGTCCCCATTCCTGTAGTCAAAACCTAATCCCTTTTCTGTCTGGATTTGCTTTTTCTGAACATTTCATATAAATGTTTCATACAAACATTTCATACAATGTGTAGCATTTTTTAGTCTGGCTTCTTTCACTTAGTATACTGTTTTCAAAGTTTTATCAGTGTTGTAGCATGAATCAAGCCTTCACTATTTTTATTGCTGAATAATATTTCATCATAATATGTCACATTTTCTTTATTGATTCACCAGCTAATGATGTTTGAGTCGTTTCAGTTTGGGGCTATTTTGAATAATGCTGCTGTGAATGCCCTGGTTTTTCCTTGAAAACCTGTTTTCGTTGCCTTTGGGTATACACTTAGAAGAGGGTTGGACTGGATTAGATGGTAACTCTGTGTCTAACTTTTTGAGAAACTGCAAAAATGTTTTAGACAGCAGCTATAACGTCTCATATTCCCACTAGCAGTGTATGAAGGTTCTAGTTTTTCCACATCCTTACCAACACTTCCCTGTTGTTGTTTTAACAGCATCACACTGAGTGTGAAGTGGTATTGCATGTAATACCATGTGCTTGTTTTTTAAAAAAATTTCCCCTCAGTTTTATTGAGATATGATAGACAAATAAAAATTGTATCTATTTAAGGTGTGCAACATGATACTTAATGAATATTACATTGTGAAATGATTGCCACAATTAAGCCGATTAAGATATCCACCACCTCACATGTTTACCCTTTTTGTGTGTTTGTGTGAAAATACTTGAGATCTACTCTCTCAGCGTATTTTAAGTTTGCTGCTGCTAAGTTGCTTCAGTCGTGTCCGACTCTGTGCGACCCTAGAGACGGCAGCCCACCAGGCTCCCCCATCCCTGGGATTCTTCAGGCAAGAACACTGGAGTGGGTTGCCATTTCCTTCTCCAATTTTAAGTATACAATATATTATTTTTTTGCTGTAGCCACCATGGTGTACGTTAGGTCTCCAGAACTTGTTCATCTAATAACTAAAAGTTTCTACCCTTTGACCAACATCTCCCTTTTGCCTCTACTTCCTAGCACCTGGTAACCACCATTCTCCTCTCTGCTACTATGATTTTGATCTTATTTTTTTAGATTCCACATATAAGTGAGATTATGTGGAGATATTTCTTTCTGTGTCTGGTTATTAGCTTAATGTCCCCCAGGTTCTATGTTGTTGCAAGTAAAAGAAGTCCTTCTTTTTTTTTTAAGGCTGAGTAGTATTCCTTGGAGAGAGAGAGTGTGTATATGTGTGTAAAATCACATTTTCTTCATCCATCCATCCATCCATTGTCAGACACTGAAGTTGTTCCTATATTGTGGCTACTTTGAATAATGCTGCAGTGAACATGGGAGTGCAGATATCTCTTTGAGATAGTGATTGTATTTCCTTTCGGTATATACTCAGAAGTAAGTTAGTTGGATCATATGGTAGTTCTATTTTTAATTTTTGAGGGCTCTCCATTACTGTTTTCCATAATGGTTTTACCAATTTATATTCCCACAGACAATGTATAGGGGTTCCTTTTTCTCCGCGTCACTGCCAATCTTGTTATCTTTTGACATTTTGATAATAACTGTCCTAACAGGTGTGAGGTGGTATCTCATTGTGATTTTGATTTTTGTGATTGATGATTGTTGATGTTGATTGCTTTTTCATGTGCCTGTTGGCTATTTGTATTTATTCTTTGGAAAATATTTATTCACATCCTTTGCCCATTTTTAATTAGGTTTTGTTTTTGTTATGAGTATGGGTACCTTACATATTTTTAGTATTAATCCCTTTTCCGATATATGGTTTGCAAATATTTTCTCCCATTCTGTGGTTGCTTTTTCATTTTGTTGACGCTTTCCTTTGCTGTGCAGAAGCTTTTTAGTTTGATATAGTTTCACTTGTTTTTATTGGTTGTACTTTTGATGTCAAATCCAAAACAAAATCATTTTCAAGATGAATTACATGGATTTTTCCTCCAAGGTTTTCTTCTAAGAACTTTATGATTTCAGGGCTTCAGTCAGTTCAGTTCAGTTGCTCAGTCGTGTCTGACTCTTTGCGACCCCATGAATCGCTGCACGCCAGGCCTCCCTGTCCATCACCAACTCCCGGAGTTCACTCAAACTCAACATCCATTGAGTCAGTGATGCCATTCAGCCATCTCATCCTCTGTCGTCCTCTTTTCCTCCTACCCCCATCCCTCCCAGCATCAGAGTCCTTTCCAATGAGTCAACTCTTCGCATGAGGTCGCCAAAGTACTGGAGTTTCAGCTTTAGCATCGTTCCTTCCAAAGAACACCCAGGACTGATCTCCCTTAGAATGGGCTGGTTGGATCTCCTTGCAGTCCATGGGACTCTCAAGAGTCTTCTCCAACACCACAGTTCAAAAGCATCAATTTTTCGGTGCTCAGCTTTCTTCACAGTCCAACTCTCACATCCATACATGACTACTGGAAAAACCATAGCCTTACGTCTGTCTTTAACCCATTTTCTGTTGATTTTCGTATGTGGGGTCAGACAAGGATCCAGTTTCACTTTTTGCATGTGATTATGCACTTTTTCCAATACTGTTTATTGAAGAGACGGTCCTTTCCCCATTGTGTATTCTTGGTGCCCTATCAAAGGTTAGTTGGCCACATATGCATGGATTTATTTCTAGATTCTCTGTTCTCTTCCACTGATCTATGTGTCTGTTTTTATGCTAGTACCAAACTGTTTTACTACTGCTTTGTAATATAATTTGAAATGAGGAAGTGTCAGCTTTGTTCTTCTGGCTCAAGATTACTTGATTACATTAGCTGTTTAGAGCTTTTGTGAAAGATTGTGAAGGAATTTTAGGATTTTTTTTTTTTTTCTATTTCTGTGAAAAAATGTCATTGGAATTTTTATAGAGATTACATTGGGTCTGTAGATTAGTTTGGGTAGGAAGAACATTTTGATAATTATTACAGTCCATTAACACAGGAAATCTTTCCATTTATTTATGTCTTCAATTTCTTCATCAGAATCTTATCGTTCTCAATGTACAGATCTTTCACCTTGGTTAAATACATTCCTAAGTATTTTAATCTGTTTGGTGTTAAGCATACTACTTTAAATTCTGTTCCTTATTGTTCTGTGTTCCCTCTGAGGCTATTTATTTTTCATAGTCTTTCTGACTTGCTTTTTTCATGTTATGTTTCTTTGTTATTGTTAGTTAAGGGTCAGATATTATATATGTAAATGGTGGAAGTAATCTGAGACCTATGATGATGTTATCTTCCTTTGAGAAGATTTATGTTTATAGTTTCTGGCAGGCGCAAGCAATCTGAGATTGCCTTGATTAAATTTTCTGGTGCACATTTGGAGCTGAGCTTCAGTCCTATAAAGGCCAGTCTAGTTTTGGTTTATACTCACTCCTAGAATGTAGCCCTTTGGGGTTCCAAACAAAGTCCCTCTTAGAAACTTGGTTCTCCCAGCTTGTCTTCCCAGCTCTGTAAAACTGTCAATGACTTAGCCTTTCAGATGCCACTAAACGAAAAGCGAACCCACATACAGGTCTCAGTCTTCTTGTAATTCTTCATCATGCCGTTAACTCTCCATTGCCTTTAGGAAGATTTTAAAAACATAGACAGTTGTAGTTTTCTACAACTGGGCAAAATTGGTCTGAAGTATGTAATCTGCTGTTACCAGAAGTAGAAGCCAACAGCATATCTGTGGAAGTAAACAACATATCATTTACTCTTTTTTTAAATGTTTGAGCAGATTCAAAAATCACCGTATAATGTTAGTCTTACCCACTTGTATTTTCATGTGCATTCTTGGAGAAAGAGAATAAGAAATAGTTACAATGATCCTACCAGGAATTGCACAGATTGCATTGTCAAGCAGGTGAATATCTTCTTTCATGTTGGTCTTATCAGGGACAATTGAAGATTGTTGTTCTAATTATAACACTTGTTGTGTTGTACTACAATTATTATTTTTTAAAGATTTTTTTTGATGTGGACCATTTTCAAAGTCCCCGTTGAATTTGTCATAATATTGCTTCTGTTTTATGTTCTGTTTTTTTGGCCACGAGGCATGTGAGACCCCAGCTCCCTAACCAGGGGTTGAACCTGCACCCCACCCCCTGCATTGGAGGTGAAGTCCCAACCACTTGACCTCCAGGGAAGTCCCCTGTAATTATTATGTGACCACATTGCTCATGAAACAGTGAACCATTACAAGGAGGAATCCTATCTTATTCTTGTTCAGTTTCTTAGTGCTAGACCTCAAAATAAGTACCCAGTAATGGAGAAATGAACAAATGTGTTGGGAATACCTTTTTTGTCTTTTGAGAGTGAAGAATCAGTATCAGTATACACCGTGCTGAGTCATCCAGAAAGGTCAGTTTTAATAGAGAAGAATTTTAGGAGATGAACCTCTTCTCACCAGCTCTTTTGTCCTGTCTTCTCCTGTCTCATAGGTGGCATCTCCACAGAAAGCGACTGTGCTTTTGAGCCAGACTACGCCGTCCCACCACTTCCCGTGAGTGAAGGTATGCAGCACATTCGGATTATGGAGGGCATGTCTCGCTCTCTTCCATCCTCCCCCTTACTCACACATCAGTCTATCAGTGTTCGGCTCCAACCTGTGAAGAAGTTAACTGGTAAGGACTTTACCTACGTTGAGTATGTTTAACAGGAAACCTAACAGTATGCACTCTAGATCATAGCGAATATGTTTATGTGCATCTCTAGGTTTTTCCTCTTTGGCCTTTCTAATGTCACAGACTCTTGGAAAGTAGAGCTCCCACTGATTTTAATTTAGGAAATTAGACTAGTGCTCCGTTTGACAGATTGATGTATTTATTTTCTAAATGATCCATCTGTTGTGGACATATTTTTCCAGGCTTTCAGGAAATTTCTGGTTTTGCAAGAATATACTGTTGTTCTGATTGCATTTATCAGCTTGTTCATGTCAGATTACCAGATGGAGATATTGTAATTTTAGAATAATGAAAGCTTCATAGTTCAGTAAGGGTACGTATTTTTTGTCTGAAATCTTGATTTGTATTTTTCATACCTATTTTTAACAGCTGATTTAGACGTTAACCTCTCCATGGTACTCTCCATGTTTACCTCTCCAACTTCTTAAAATATTCACTATAGTATAGGTTGTGGATTGACTTTAACATGATCTCACAGTATGTATTATACAGTCAGATCAAGTTGTTAGGTATCAAACTGTGTCTTTACTAAGTGAACTTTTATCTCTTAAAGCTTTTTCAGGAAAGAAGATTTAATATGTTAAATGATACTTAAGTGCAAAAGTATGTATGCCTGGGTCATTTTGTTAGATTTCTTTTAATGTTATTAGTTTATATCCAGTATTAGTAAGTTGACTGGCATTGAATGGATTATGAGTGTATGGAGGCAAGAAATGAAGTCATTCCCAAAGGATATATTGACTTCCTCCTATGTGTCTGGCATTGAGTTAGACAATAGAGTTGATTATCAAACAACAGTTCAAAAGAAAATAAAATGATGGGGGGAAATGAGATTTTCAGACTCTTCCGTCTATTTTGAATAAAACTTGCATTACAGTGTTTATAATTTTCATCAAAATGATAATATTTATTCTGTAGACCTGCAGAGCATAAGTTATGCTCTTATATTGTTTATTTTTGTTTTAGGCATCTTCAAATGACTGACTCAAAGTCTGTTTTGATTCTTGGATTAGGTAAAAATCAATAAAATAGCTTAATAGCATTTTACTAAAATATTTATTCCTTCTGTTATCTAAAAATAGGAAAATTATATGTAATTGGTCTTGAATAAAAATTTCAATGCTTAGAAATTTCCCCTTTTTCTTACAGTTTAAGGTATTATTGATTACTGAAAATGCAAATAACCAAATCTAATGGCTGCCAAGTGATGTGCTTCATTTTACCTCACATATGGGAAGAAATAGCAAGAAAAATTGTTTCCTTATAGAACTTAGCTGTATTGCCCAAGATTTTAGAGATACCGCTTTCCTGTCCCATTTGACTACTCCAGTTTGAACTTCAGCTTAAATAGACAACCTTTAGGTAACCCGAAAGATAAGTACATATGACAACAAAACCAACAACATGCCTGGAAACAGAGAGGTGGTAGAGGGAAGCAGCAGTAAGCATCCTTGGTTAATTACACGTGTGAACTATGCAGGTTTAATATTACGATGCTTGAAAGGTAAGTATCCTCTCAGGTCATTTTGTTTTATTCACTGAAGAGATTTTCAAAGCCCTAAGAGTTTTAATTTTGAAGATGCATTTTAAAATATCTGAACAAAAGAAATCTATCTCCTGAAAGAGGATGCCATGAAAACTTTTCTGTGGCAAATTTTCCGCCAAGTGAATTAGGTGATAAAAATCTTCTGGTTTAACCCAGAATGAAATTACTTTGGAATTTAAATTAAAAAGATTATTTAGTAGATTACTCATCAGTTATCTTTCCTTTCCTAATTATATTTTGGTATAAATAAGTAAAAAGAACATTGAATGGAAAAAGATTAGCTGACCATAAGGGAATGTCCTTCGGAGAATTGTTCTTAACAAAATACATTAATTGAATATGGCCATTAGGGCTACACTTACTAATTTATCCATTTCCATTCATTTAAACTTCCAGCTACCTTATCTTGCTTATATTCATATTACAACCAAACTGAATAAGTAGGGCCAGAATAGTTATCTTTTTCTGTTTTCTTTCTGACTTTGTCTAATATTTAGTCCCCTGTCTATGCTACCATCAAGGTGCTTTGCTTGTTTTTCGGTGCTCCTTGTTTAGGACCTACTAGATTAGGCACTGCTCTAGATACAGTAGACAGAGTGCAGGAAGAGGCACCTGAAGCCCCTGCCTTTGAAGATGTTTACATTCCAGTTGTGAGGGAGCTGTAATAAACAATAACCAATAAATAAATAATTTTAGATAGCAAGTACTATAAGGGTAATAAAGTAGGAAAAGGGAGTGAGAAAGACTGGGGCAAAGTGGTTGGGGAGAATCAGAGGAGGAGCTGTTTGAACTGAGGCTCAGTGATAAAGAATGTGCCTGCAGTGTAGGAGCTCCATGTTCACTATCTGGGTCTGGAAGATCCTCTGGAGGAGGGCATGGCAACCCACTCCAGTGTTCTTGCCTGGAGAGTCCCATGACAGAGGAGCCTGGCCACAGTCCACATAGTCTCAAAGAGTCAGACACGACAGAAACTACCTAGCATGCTCACATGCTGAACAACAAAACGAAGCCGGTCATGGGAAGGGCTGGGGTCAGAGCCTTCCAGGCAGAGGGAACAACCAGAACAAAACTCCTAAAGCAGAAATCAGTGCTGGTGAGTTGAAGAATTAGAGAGAAGGCAGTGTGACCTCAGCAGAATAAGTCAGAGGCGAGGGGTGTATCAAATAGTTGAAGACATGGGCAAAAGCCAGAGTTTTTTATGATCATGGTAGGAACCCACTCTGTAGGATTTTTAGCAGAGCTGGAATGGGAAATAATATGATCTGATTTACCTGTTTATCAGAACTTGACGGCACGTGTTATGAGTGGCCTGTGAGGGTCTAGAGCAGTGGTCCGCAACCTCTTTGGCACTGGTTTCATGGAAGACAGTTTTTCCACAGACCAGGTTGAGGGGGTTGGTTTAGGGATGATTCTAGTGCAGTATATTGATTGTGTACTTTATTTCTATTATTATTACATCAGCTCTACCTCAGATCATTGGGCCCTAGATCTCGGTTGGGGACCCCTGGTCTAGAGAATCCCACATTCATTAACCATGGGTGTGTTTTCCAGATCTTTAACAAGTCTTTACCTTCTAACAAGTTAATAGAGTATTGAAAGACAATCTTTTTGTTTGTTTTATCAAGTAAAACATAAAAGTAACATTTCCCTATTACTGTTTTTTTATAACCTTTGTACTTTCAACATGTTTGTCGTAGTCCTTCACGCAGTTGTATATGAAGATCTATTTCCAGATACTTTGACTTATCTTTAGTCTCACGGGAGTGAGAATGGGGAAAAAGGCCTTCTCAAGAATAAAGATATTATTCTTGAAAACTAAGTGTGTGTGTGTGTGTGTGTGTGTGTGTATATAATTTTTTTTAAAGTATATATAGCTCTATCCAGTACAAAAACAGGTTACAGTAAAAGTGGTTAAGAGAGGAATGGGCTCTGTGGTCATGCTACTTGTGTCTGTATTGCAGCCCTGAGAAAGTCACTTAACTACTCCCTTGCTTCTGTTTCTTCATCTGCAAAGTGGGGTTAATGATCCCTCCTACCTCATGGATAGTCAAACCTGTCCCTTGATGGTTACCAGTGGCTTAATACATGCATAAATACATGTATTTGTTGTTGCTAAGTCGTGTCAGACTCTTCATGACCTCAGGGACTGCAGCACACCAGGCTTCTCTGTCCTTCGCTGTTTCCCAGAGTTTGCTCAAACTCATGTCCATTGAGTCAGTGATATATCTAACCTCTGCCACCCCCTTCTCCTTTTGTCTTTGATCTAAATGCTCAGAATGTGTGAGCAGTTATTGTTGACAAAACTGTTTAAATTTGGTGAGAAGTTTTTAAAAACTCTATTGAACATTAGATACCAATTTGGAACTTTAAAATTTGTCATGTTTTAAAAATTATACCTTTAATGAGTAATAGTAACAATGATAACAATTCTCATTTGAGTGCCTGTTGTGTGACATACCATATAAACGCATATTCTTCACATGTATCTCCATTTTACACATGAATAAATGAAGCCTTAGAAAGGTAAAATGTCTTTCCCAAAATAATACAACTAAGAAGAGATCAAAGCCAGAATTAATACCTAGGCCTTTAAACTCCAAATGAGGTTCATTTTACCAGTAAAAAAATTGAGGTTTATAGAATTTACCCAAGGCATCTGGTGTATCAGTTAAGACTTTTTGTTTGAAAAAAAAAAAAGTAATAAGACATAGCCATGGTTTAAGCAATATAGGGAAACTAGAATACCTGGAGGCTGGTCATGCCTCAAGGGTCATTTGGCTTAGTTGGATATTGCTTTGCTTTAGGGGGAGGCATGGAAGAGAGAGTGCAGAAACACACCATTGGCCCTAGTTAACTGTGGTAACAGAATGGCCACTGTTCTCGAGCTTCTTATTCAGTATCTTTCCAAGATGTTTTTGTTCATAATATCATAAAGTCCCTCAGGGTGCTACTTAACATGTAGAAATTGGGAGTGCCAGTAGTTTATTCATCCACACTTAATGAATTTACACTCTTGAGTTTAGTAGAAGTTAAATTTTGAGTATTCATACTGTTAGTAGAGCTATAAATTGGCACACTGTTTTTGTAGGACAGTTTGAAATAGGTGTCAGAATTGTAATGCTCATCATCTTTGACCCAACAATTGTATTACTAAGAGTTTATTTTATAAATAAATGTGAACAAATTTAAAAATTATGTGTGTGTATATGTAATATTGTTTATGTAGTAAAAAAAGTCTATCAGTAATAGTCATCTATTTATGTTTTTAAATGATATGCAAACATACACATATCACACATGCATTCATTTGGTGGTGAAGTGGAGAAATGATAGCTTGAACTTAGAAGCAGGAGGAGAAAGACATGCATTTTGTTGTATGCCCTTCTGTAATGTTTGTGTTTCTATGGGTAAAACCCATTCTCAAGAGGCACTATAACAAAATGGACCCTGACTGCCCTTTCCTAATCGTGTCAGCTTGTGCAAAGTTGCTTCAAGTCTCTATACTTCAGTTTCCTTGTTTCTAAAATAAGGATTAAAATAGTATTTACCTCATAAGACTGTTAAGAGAATTGGATGGGTTGATTTGTATAAAGCTCATAAGACAATGTCTGGCATAGAATAAGCAGTCCAGTAAATGTTAATAATGATCATTATTAAATTTTAAAACAGATTTGTGTGAAATAAATAATAAAATAGATTGCTGTCAGCTGTCAAATATGAATTCTGAGCCTTTGAAACATGACCTTCAAGTAATTTATTTAATTGCCTTAAGTAAGTCCCTCTCCTGTTGTAGGGAGTTAACCTTAGAATACTGATGTCAAAAAAAACACAAAAAAATACTGATGTCAAATGGATTAGTATCTAGCCTCTGGGAAAAGATTTTTTGGCCTGATTTTTAAAGTATTTGCTACCAATAGGTTGTAATGACCATGTGGCAGTCCAATTTAGATGGTAAATAATTCACAATATCCAGTACAGTCATGCTGCAGCCTAGTTATTTTAGATGCTAGCTAAGGCCAAAATACTGTTTTCAATATTCATAAAATGAAATTATTAACTTGTTTCTGAGACATCCTGGGAAAATTGCTTAAAGCTATTTTGACATTAAAAAGAGCCTATATAGTTAGCCTACATAGTTGATACATTGTAGTGTACATATGATATGTTCTTTGCAAAGGAATAATTGTCTTGCAATTTTTAGAACCACTGAAATTCAAGGAGTACATTAGTAAATTTTATTAGAAAAAAATAACAGGGTTGCTATGAAGATTAACATTTCTTAAACATAAAATCTAGCTAGTGTATAATAAGAATTGATAAGTGTTACTTTTCTTTTAATTTTATGCCTTGGATAAAGTGGAAACATAGTTTGAGAAAATTATTGAAAAGCCACTTTGGAAATATAAAGAGCCTGGAGATCATGTTAGTTTCTGTAGTCTGATTTATCTCAGTACACTCATGCTACGTAGCGTAAGAGTAAATAACTAGGTTATAACTAGGGATTTATAACCAAGGAGCAAGTTGGGCAGGGTGGCAGTGGATGAAAAATTCCTAAGAGGAGAAATCAAGGGTAGGGAAACTCTTGCTGAAGATCTGGGTAATTAGATACCAAGTGTGGGATATTCTTGCTGAACTGACTTCGTAGGATTCTTGCTACAGCTGGGCTAAGCTGAGGCCTTGTCAAATAATTGGGTTTGACATCAAACAGTAGGGATTGGCTACAACGGTGTGTTGTACAGCACAGGGCATATAGCCAGTATTCTGTAATAACTGTAAATGGAGTGTCACTTTTAAAAATCGTCAGTGGGTAGATGGGTGGCTACCTACTGATGGCTCAGTGGTAAAGAATCCACATGCCAAGCTGGATACAACGGATTGATCCCTGGATTGGAAAGATCCACCGGAGAAGGAAATGGCAACTCACTCCAGTGTTCTTGCCTGGGAAATCCCATGGACAAAGGAGCCTGGCGGGCTACAGTCCATGGTGCTGCAAAGAGTCAGACATGACTTAGCAGCTGAGCAGCAGGTAGGTAGGTAGGTAGGTAGGTTGGTAGATGGAGGACTCAGAGCAGCCTGATTACATTTTAGTTAAGGAGAGAGTCTCTGTCAGCATATATATTTTGAACACCTAAATGACAACATACATTATCCAACAGAGTTCTTGCTTTGGTGTTTGCACATACTGGATTTGCAACATAATTAAATTTACTCTTTAGATTTTTAGAGAAACATAAGGTAGAAGTTTGTATTAATATATAGCAAATACTTTTCTACTAATTTTTGCATATTTGAATAGAAGTTATTCATACAGAATAAAAGCATTATTTATGCTATCATGGTATTTATTTATAGTGGACTTATGTAAGGTAGTTGTAGTATTGCTGTGTAAATTCCACTGAAACACAGTTGTTCTATCGTCCTCTCTATTCAACCACTACTAGGTAAAGTTCGCAAAAATGACAAAATGTCCCTTTATGGAGAAAGGGCCAAATCCTCTGGTCAGGATCAGCAATGTAAAGGAACCTCTGGACTCAATTACTCAAACATTTTAGGGTCAAAGTTGACGTAGCCAAGTATATGCAAAATTGTAAGAAACCGTGATAGTATTTTTTAATAGATCTCTTGTCAGTATTTACCTATGGGAAGTCGTCCTTTATAAACTTGTGCTCGGTTTCCCATTTCCTTGTATCTCTCTAAATGGTCATTGCCTCCTACAGTGTATTCTTTTTTTGTTTGAAAATCAATATTTCTAAAAGAAAATAGTGTCTTCCTAGGAAAATTACAGCATATACTACAGATAAGGATAATTCCCAGCTAGATGTTTTTATAATTTTCCTGCAAAAGTTATTATTAACCATCATCTGTGTTCAAAAAAAAAAAGATTTCTGAGATGTGTTCTTTTCTTTGATGTAGCGTTTAACTGGTAAGCAGATGAGCTGATTCGCTACTTTCTTTTTCTGTCTTAGCATTATTAATTGTTTGGTTCTGATTTTGATCATAGAAAACTGAGTCACCTTGGCTAGTCTAAACAGAAAGACTTTTAGTAAAGGTTTATGATGGCTTTCAGAATCTCTCAAGAAGGCCTGACTGCAGTCAGAAACTTCACCACCCTGCAGTCCTAGAGGAGCAGCATGACGACCTCTATCACAGTTGCCCTGGAGGAACCAGATGCTTCTTCACTGCAGAGTTTATCATATACTAATGGGTTTTCTTTTTCCCAGTATGCACATATGTGTATGTGTATGTTTGAGTGCTTCTATTAGAAAACAAGAAATACTGAAAGTGAATTTACTATTCATTTAACTCAAGGAGACAGAAGCATGAATAAACATAAAAGAAGTAATCAGAAAAAAATTAAAAGCAAAAATGAATACAAGTAAAATACAGAATAAAATCCTTGATCAGTCAAGCTGCAAACAAGTTCACTGAATAGATTAAGAGAGTAGAAAATTCTTTTGACCAGTATAATTTTCCATCGTAGTGGAAAAGAGGAGCGAGATGAGTTAAATAACTCATAGGGCATATAGAGCAAGAAGTGAAATAGCCACTGATAATAATGTTCTTTGTTATAATAGAATATATAGTATACAGGTTTATAGTAGGACCACATAAAAACTAGATAAATGGAAGAAAACAGACTGTAAAACTGACCCAAGTAAACAAAAATATGACTAGCCCAGTAACCAGAGAAATCAAAGAACCCTAAGAATCAGCAGGTCCAGATGATTTTGCAGTTTTACTAAACTTTTAGGTAATAGTAATAATAGATAATGTTTATTGAGCTGTTTCTGTGTTCCAGACAGTATGAAATGCTTTACATAGTGAGCAGATTTAATTTTCATGGCAATCGAAGTGGATAGTCAGTGGCTTCTATGTCAGAACTTTCAGTAATGGCAAGCTTTCTGCTTTGTCCTTAGC
This sequence comes from Capricornis sumatraensis, assembly GCF_032405125.1. NCBI lineage: Eukaryota > Metazoa > Chordata > Mammalia > Artiodactyla > Bovidae > Capricornis > Capricornis sumatraensis. The sequence continues at coordinate 97,515,094 of NC_091076.1, forward strand.
CTGTTCTTTTGTTGAATAGTTTTAACCATCAATTTTCTATTTAAAAGTGAAAGTGTAGTCGCTTAGTCATGTCCAGTTCTTTGCAACCCCATGGACTGTAGCCTGTCAGGCTCCGCTTCCATGAAATTCTCTAGGCAAGAATACTGGAGTGGATTGCCATTCCCTTCTCCAGGAGATCTTCCCGACCTAGGAATCAAACCGAGGTCTCCTGCATTGCTGGCAGATTCTTTACCGTCTGAGCTACCCAGAAAGCCCCAATTTACATTATGTGCAAATATCCTCTGTTGTTTCCACCTAGTACTTTTGTTCATTTATGACATAAATGAACTTCCTCTTTCACATGGCAGTCCTTTATATCCTGGAAAGCCATTTTCATATCTGCTTTCTCTAGCTTAAGAGACTTCATTTAAGACCTATCTGGTATTAAGGTGGTACTACATCTGTTACTTTCTTTATCTTCTAGTCTGATAATTATATTAAAATGGACATGAGATAATTTCAGAATTACTTTCCTTTGTGACCCTTTATTGACTCTCAGTGAGCATTTTTCCTTTTAATAAGATTTTGTAGAAGCTATTATGATAGTCATATTTTCTTACTTACTAGTCCTCCTAATTTCCTGCATGGGTTTACAAAGATTTTGTTAGTAGTTTCACGTTCTGTCTTCATGTTCTTTTAGAACTCAAATGTAAATTGTGTGGTCCTGGATTTCAGGTATATGTTTTTAAACTCATAACTTGGACTTCCGTGACTTCTTAACAATGTTTATTTTACTCTTTTTAGTTTAAATATGATTAATGGAGAAGATTAAAGCAGAATAAGGAGTAATTGTTCTATCTCTTGCTTAGAGGCAGGATGTTAAGCATGACAAACTCTGCAGTCAGTTAATACTTGTTATACAGGGTTTAAGCCCTGGCTTTGCCACTTATTAGCTGTATGACCTTGCTCAAGCCACTTAAATCCTCTGAGCATGTTTTCTAATCTGTATTATAATGCTATCATTATTCTTATTATTTCTGCCTCACAAGGTATTGTATGGATTAAATAAGATAATATGTATGGTCAAGTACAGCTGATTGATTCGTAAATGAAAGCTTAGAACAATATCATTACATTTATTATCTTTCCCATACACTAAATCTGGCCTTGTCATGTTTATTTATGTTATTTATTATTATTATTTATTATTTTCATGTTTTTATTCTAAAAATATCCAGACCTTTTTATTTTTTGCTGTCTTAAAAACAGCTCTTCTCGTTAGGGGCTCTATTCTTCCTTAACAATATAATTAGAGAGTTTTCCACTCTTCATCTTTGATTATATCCTTCTGTCTTTGTATGTTTCTATTCTGGACACAAATCCGTATTTATCAGAGAATTCATGGTATGCCCATGTTTCTTTATATTATTTCGTACATTTGTGGTTGTGTAAATTCCTTTTTAATTTTTAATCTATACTCGCAAGCTGGCTTCTCTGTTAGAATTACTGACTATTGGCTCACAACTTCCTTTCTGTGCTTTTTGTTTGGAAATCTACTTGTCTAAAATCTGAAGTATAGAGTTGACTTTTTCCAGCATTCCTATTAGAGTGGTGATCCAATACAGAGATGTTTGTATAGATAAATTTCTCTATGTGCCAAGCAGTTACTGTATCAGACCTGTAAGTATGATCTGACAGTTACTACCATGAAACCCTGTAACATTCAGTACTGTGCCCTGGATGTAATTCTCAGTATTTGAAAGAGCCTAAAAAAAAATGTACATTTACTTGTCGTAAAGTTATAGAGGCTAGCTTATTTTTTTTGGATGAAATTATATCACCTTTTCTGTGATCAGCTTATGTTTACTTGAAACTCCGGTTAATAGTTTGTTATATCTGTTTGAATTAATAAATGAAAATTTTGGTATATAAAATCTCTTAAAATTTAAGTCTATGTGGAGGAAAATAACAAAAGGAATCCTGACAGGTGAAAAAGTTGACAATTACTTGGTTGATAATCTCTGATACTCTTTTGAGCTAATGTGTGGTGTTTCTCAGAACTGAATATCACTTTTAAAGATGGTAGTGAAGTTTATAGGAAAAAAATTTTTTATTGTCGAAGCTTCCTTTGTGATTTCCCCCAGAAAACTTACCACGGTTTTCTGGCACAGTTCCTAGGAAGTCTGTTTTTAAGCCTAATTGTCCCTGTTTTCCCTACTTATCTACCCACCTGCTCTGCAATATGAGCAGTTCAAAAAGTGTCAGATGTTGAATATAAGTACTAAATAATATTGGTCGTTAGTAATATCCTTCAGTCACAAAGTATTATGAAAGGCAAAAAAGTAAATATCCATGATTCAAAAGAAATCCTCTCAGTGACTCTCCAGACAGGAAGTAAATTATAGCATGGGATTATATAAAGCTTGTGTGCTCAGTTGCATTTGACTCTTTGCAGCCCTGTGGACGACTCTTCTGTCCATGGAATTTTCCAGGCAAGAATACTGGAGTGGGTTGCCATTTCCCATTCCAGGGGCTCTTCCTGACCAAGGGATTGAACTTGTATTTCTTGCATCTCCTGCATTGGCAGGCAGATTCTGTACCACTGCACTGCCTGAGAAGCCCCATTTAAAGCTAAGCAGAGAATATATATTCACTTTATAATAACAGAACTTATTATAATGCTAAACCATGTTTTTTTTTTCTTATTATAGAAAATTACGTGCCCTAAATGATATATTCCACTTGTAAGAATAATAAATACATTCTTGCTGTTCAGTGGCTCAGTCGTGTCCCACTCTCTGTGACCCCATGGACTGAGGCATGCCAGGCTTCCCTGTCCTTCACCATCTCCCAGAGCTTGCTCAAACACATATCCATTGAATCGGTGATGCCATCCTACCATCTCATCCTCTTCGTCTCCTTCTCTTCCTGCCATCTGTCTTTCTGAGAATCAGGGTCTTCTCCATTGAGTCAGCTCTCCACATGAGGTGGTCAAAGTATTGAAGCTTCAGCTTCAGTATCAGTCCTTCCAATGAATATTCAGGGTTGATTTCCTTTAGAATTAACTGGTTTGATCCCCTGGAAGCCCAACGGACTCTCAAGAGTCCTCTCCAACACCACCGTTAAAAAGCATCAATTCTTTGGCGTTCAGCCTTCTTTATGGTCCAACTCATGGCAGGACAGAATTCTCCCTCTTTGATGAACATTTTAAACACCAGAGGGCAGAGTGTTTCAAAGGACATTTTCTTTGTCATAAATACATTATCCCATTATCATTCATTCTTTCATGTCATTGGCTGCATATTAAAAAATAAGAAATATGCCCGTTCGAGAATCATCTGTGTGTCTGAGTGATCTGATTTGTTTAGACATCATGAGTGATATTCTAATATATATGAGTTAGTTAATCTATGTTTTCCCTCTTTTTCCAGTTAAAGTCTGTATTTCTGGCTTCTGAAAGTGACTGTATGTACATCTATTATCATTTAGTGATTTTCATAAATTCAGGATTTACTTAGTGAATTAAGTAAAATGAGAGAAGGGAGATTGATAAGTACACGCTTTTAGTTCTGCTTATCCATAAAAACTTTCTGAAAAAGCCACCTGCCGGCTAATGATCTTTTTCAAATATTGGGATTGTAATTTAGAGATCACATTGAGGAAATTTTATTCAAGGGTTAGGTAATAAAGTCAACATAGCAAGTAAAAACTGTATATAAAAAAAGTTATCCCCAGAAATCCCTTAAGTACCATTCATAGCATTCATTAAGCAGAAATACTGCTTCTCACTATGTTCAACCTTGCCAGTTTTTAAAACTCCTTTATTGACCACCAAATGAATAGTTGGCTCATGGGTAGAGGCCACATTTTATGATTTTTAAAGAATATGTTTCCTTTCTCTTCTCTGTTAGTCATCAGTCTTCTCTTAGATGTTAAAGTCCTAATCTGGATCAGTAGCCATTCCTGGGAAAGAAAAAAAACAAAATTAGAATTTAGCCAAGGGTTGAGTTTCTATAATAAGTAGTATGAATACTTTCTTACTTCTGTGACAATAGAGAGTTCATATATTCACCTCTTCATAAGTATTACCCTACCTTTAAGCACTATATGGTTTAGCACTGATGTTTGCTGCTGCTGCTGCTGCTGCTGCTGCTGCTGCTAAGTCGCTTCAGTTGTGTCCAACTCTGTGCGACCCCATAGATGGCAGCCCACCAGGCTCGACTGTCCCTGGGATTCTCAAGGCAAGAATACTGGAGTGGGTTGCCATTTCCTTCTCCAATGCATGGAAGTGAAAAGTGAGAGTGAAGTCGCTCAGTCGTGTCCGACTCTTCATGACCCCATGGACTGCAGCCCACCAGGCTCCTCCGTCCATGGGATTTTCCAGGCAAGAGTACTGGAGTGGGTTGCCATTGCCTTCTCCGGGCACTGATGTTTACTCCTTAGCAAAAGCTTATAAAGGGAGATGATTGGAAAAAGAATAAAAAGAATATAAAACTCTGTGTAAGGTTTAGAATGATTTACCTAAATTAATCATAAGGGAGTTAAAAATTAGTACTCAGGGGAATAGCTTAGTCTCTTAAATCTCTTCCTACCCTTAAGTTAAACCTAATTAAAGAAAATAAAAGCAAAACCTATGTACTTTGTCTTTTAAAGTATCTTAACCACGTCCTTATCCCTATCAGCTCCTACAAAGCATATGCAACATTAAAATGAAAATCAGTGAAAAAATGATTTGTTACCCAAGTTTGCATTTTTTCCAAAAGTAGTCTGGAATCTAATGTGTGGATCAGCTCAGCATGATTTGGGGGAGAAGGGAACTTTCCCTGTTTTTTTCTGAATTACTGAGTTATTGGTATTTTAAAAGATATAAAGAGAATTTCCCTTAAAAATAACCACTGAGGCCAAAAAAAAAAAATTTGATTAAAAAAAAATACACTTAAGTAAATTAGTCTGTCAGGGAAATGGAGAACAGAGGTATGCTATCCATAAAATTTTCAAATCTTACCTGTTAGTGTTAGTTGCTTAGTCATGTCTGACTTTTTGTGACCCCCCCCCCACCATGAACTGTAGCCTGCCTGGCTCCTCTGTCTATAGGATTCTTGAGTCAAGAATACTGGAGTGGGTTGCTATTTTCTTCTCCAGGGGATTTTTCCAACCCAGGAGTAGAACCTGGATCCCTGAATTGCAGGCGGATTCTTAAACTGAGCCACCAGGGAAGCCTTCAAATCTCACATAAACGCTCATTTTTAGGTTTGCCTTACAATTTCCTAGTTAACTGAGAGAAAAAGTAATTGAAGATGATTTGAAACAAGGTTCTTATTTGCATGGTCTTTACTATTACCATTCTATAGAGATTGCTTATACTTCTTTATCTCCAAGTTATTATCTAAAGATGTTTATACAAGTTACGATGGGGCAGTAGAATTACGTGATTATCTTTATATACCATTGACACTAGCCCATGGAGTCTCTGTTTATCATGATTCTAAAATGAAATTTTGTTGTTTTTATTTGCCAAGTCATGTCCAACTCTTCTGTGATCCCATGGACTGTAGCCCACCAGGTTCCTCTGTCCATGGGATTTCCCAGGCAAGAATACTGCAGTGGGTTGCCATTTCCTCCTCCGTGGAATCTTCCTGACTCAGAGATTGAACCCACATCTCCTGCATTCGCAGGCAGATTCTTTACCACTGAGCTACATGTACAATATGTTGACACCAAATATTCAAACATAAAAACTAGCCTGAAAAAGTATTTACTCTTTTTTTTTTTTTTTTTTAGTATTTACTCTTTTAGACTATTTGTCTTGTCTGTTGAGTTCTATTGAAATCCATTTTTCCTTTTCATCTTTGCTATTTTGCTTAATAGGTATTTTAAAATAATATGACATAGATTTTTAGAGTTTCAAGCCTTTGCATTGCATTATTTTATTTCCACAGAAGCTTTAGGAAGAAAGTAGAAAATATGTTGTTACCTACCCACATTTTACTGATAAAGAATTTGAGGGTTGGAGTTAAGTGACTTACCCAAGGTTGTATCTAGAAAGCAACTGAACCATTATCAAAACACAGTCAGAAGAGTCTCCAAGTGCATGTCCTTTCTACTACATCACAGTCCTTTTATTCACATTTTACTAAGCTTATCATCATTTATGGAGAGTAATGCACCATAAATTGATGGCTAACAAATTATAATTATCCCAAAATTATTATTACAGTGATGAGGCTGCCCACATAAGAGAACAGTATAATAAAACAATTAACCTAATTGTTTTGCTTTAGTTTCTGAACGTTTCATTAAATATGTGGTGATGGGAAAGAAACCCATATTGATATGGTACAGAACAATTCCATGTAGAACTGCCCTATCTAAAATAGATGTATAGTACTAGTGAACCACGCTTCAGAAGACTAGTGAAAGATTTTTTTCTCTGAACAAGTCAGTTCAGAACCTTGTCTCCAGTACTGCAGAGTGCCATTACCACTGCTGAATCCAAGCATTGACACTTCCCCTAGCTCCCTCTTCTCCATGGTTCTTTTTTGAAGCTCTTCTGCTGTCCCCTGAAAGAAAAGGGACTCCTCTGGATTCCAGAGAGGTGAGGAGAAGCTGTGACAGGAGAAAAGTTCTCCAGGCTCAGGGCAAGGTCATCAGAAGCATGAAGTGGGATACTCACCCTTTCTCACCAGTGACTGACATAGGAATTTCCTTGATCACATGAGAAGGTTGTGAGCATTTTCAGGGCAGTTAGTGTCTTTTGCACCTTTCTCTATCCATAAGGAATACAGGGTGGGTAGTATGCCTCTTTTTGAAATTGAAAGCATGGCTACTGTATTAGTCAACTGATGATTCTGCAGTTTTGGTGTATCTGGCTGCTCCAACTGAATGGAAGGTGTTTAATCAGGTTTTTAACATCTCTATTTAAAAATAAATTTTCTGCTATCTCATATTTTAGTTCCTTATTTATCACTGCCTAATTTTACCATTTAACCCAATGAAATGTAAAGGTATTACAGGCCCATATTCACTTGCTAAAGTATTACTGATCTATTTAGAAACCTCAATATGCAGTTTTTTGTTTGTGTCTGTTTAGTTACTGTATTTTGCAATATATATTCACATAGTTCTGATTTAGGAATTCAGAAGAATAAGATCCAAGGAGGAATCAGTAAGAAAGTAGTTTATTGCTTTAAGGCATGAGGAGCTTACAGCTCTTTAATATAAATTGTTCCCAGAATCCATGTCACAGCTCCTTATATGGCGCTGCTTTTTTCCCTTCGGTTGCTATGACAACAGCAGCACTGCACCATTCATCAGCTCTGGACCTGGGCTGCATTGCTAGCCTTCCGTGTTACTCCTGAATGTTAAGAACATCCGTGAATCATTCACTATGTTAACGCTGCGCCATTAGAAACCTAAGAACCAGTTCTTCCAGCAATTTGCTCTAACCGAAGGATAAAGTAAACTGCGCCACAGAGAAAAATTATGTAAAAATATTTTTTTCCTAAGAGAATCTTACAATCTATATTTGCTGCAGTATTCTGAAAGGATAAGCTTATATCAGGCAGTCTAATGAAAAGAACTCGTCTATGTAATCTTTCTTGAAATCATTAGCTGTTCAAAACAAATACCACCTTGAATCTCTGGATACAGGAAGAAGCAGGTGATGTTGTTAGGGGTTCTAAGGTCCTCTGGGACCATCACTTGTGCTTTGGGACCATAACCAGCATCTGCTAGAAGAAGTATCACCTGTAACGCACAGTAAGTTCTGGGCAGCGTGAATTGCTGGCTGGAGGAGATTAAAGTGTGGATCGTGACTGATGTGTCAGACCTGGTAACAGCATGACCAGTGAGTAAAAAGAAGCCTTTCAGGTTTAGTAGAAAAGACTGTAGAGTATTGACTAATGAGGAAGAAAAACTAAAGCCTGTGAGTATGATGAGTAGAGTATTTGTGTGTTACAGGGAATTTGTGTGTTGCAGGGCTTTCTGAGCTGTGAGGCCTACTTTGAGCTTTGTGGAAGAAACGCAACCTACAAGAATTTTACACTTAGTTTTCAGGGAAGCTATTAAGAAATGTGATTAGGCACATTATTTAACTTTCCGTTGTGTGTTCTTTTACTTGTGTGTGTATATATATAAATTTTTAAAAAATAGTTTTATATTTTTAAAAATAATAGTTCACTGTAAGAGCTGTTTAAGTCAGTGTTTTAATGAAATATGAAGGTCAGGTTGTCTTTTTTTGTTGTTGTTAGATTGTGATACCAAAATAGATTTCTACTTCCTATTGCAGTATCTTATAAATAAATACATTTTAAAAAATAACAGTATGGAAAACTAGAATTTTGTAAGCGTATTTCCTTAGTACATCAAATCTTTCTTATTTCATTAACTGGAGTGCTTACAGATGGATGTTCTTGTATAGTTTAAGGATTTTTTTTTAACTTGACCTTATTTGTTAGTTATGTTGATTTATATTGTCTGTTTTCCCAGGTGAGGGGGTGAATTAGAGAGTTACCATTTCCTGCTTATATTTTTAGACCACTTGGTAATTATTAATTTTAAGAGAAATTGGATTTATAGATTAAATTTTCTCAAAAGACTCTGCTCATCTCTGGCTTTTGTTTTCTTTTTTTAGTTATTTAGCTAACCATGACAACTTAGAAATATAGTAAAAGTAGGAACTTGATTTTTCAAAATTAGAATATTTAGACTGATCTTCAGCCACCTAACAAAGGAATAAAGCATTTCATCTGTGCTTATTTTTTCAGTTATTTATCTTCTTAAATTGTTCTTCTTAAATACATGTTGTTCAAAGTAGATAGATTCCAAAGACATAACTGGTTTCCTTTGTTTTAGATTAAATTACTGTAAATCTATACATATGACTTTGCCCAATGTTTAAGAACCTTTAAGTAGGGAGAATTAATATATTAAAGGATAGTGAAAGTACCAATCACTTATACTTACTGTCATTAGTAGTAATATTTTACTTCTATTTGAAAACCTGTAATTAATAGGTTACATTGATTCACATTTTAACCATTTCCATGTAAGAAAATATGAATTTTAAAATTTATATTTAGTAACTCTGTACATTGTAAGTTAACACTCCTTTTTGACTAATCTATCCTCATAATTGTATATATACAAAGGGTTTTATATTTCATTGTCTCTGAAATCATAATTCTCATTAATAATAACAAAGACTGATTTGGATATTTTTAATAAAGATAGCATTTTTAATAACAGATTTACTCATTTTAAACAGATTTACTCATCTCCCTTGGCAGATGCTCTGGTTTTTTTTTTTTAATGTTTGGGTCCTTGCCTAATGGATATATTCCTGAAAGATTATATGTAAGTGTATTTGTTTGTAAATTGTCTAATTTAAAGTCTGCTAGTGAAGCTCCTTATTTTGAGAAATTCTGCAGTTGATTTGATGAATCTGTGTATCATATCCTAGGTTTTCTTAAAGTAAGAGCCATCCAATTTATTTCAATATCTAGGGTTTCAACTTGTAGATTTAACTGGCAGCATTCTGTGAAAAATATTAAACCTCATGCTTTGGACTTAAAGTTTAACCCCTTAATGTCAAGATAGTTTGACATCTTCAGGTTTACTTTCTGAAATCCTTTAAAGTCTTTACAATATTTTTCATATAACAGATAACTGGGTAAAATTTTAGTTGAAAGTAGGCATTGCTTTCATTTGGGGGAAAAAGTTCTAGTGAATAAATAATATATAAAATTTATAAGTATAAAAGGCTTAGGTTTCTTCCCTAGTTTCCATTAACTAAAACTTGTCATCCTAATACCACTTCTGAATGTTTGGAAAATTGTTAGTACCACTAATAAACTTTTACTAGAAAATAAGCTCCTTATTTCTCTCAGGATCTATATTATGATTGAAATCCTCATATTGGCGATGTTATTTTAAAAGAGTGATTCCTAGTTATTATTTCTCATGGGCATCAGTTCTAATATATCTCTGATAAATGTATCTTCTTTCCACCCCAACATTGTATGTTAATGCATTTGGGGGACTTCCCTGGCAGCCAGTGGTTAAGACTTTGCCTTCTAATCACAGGGTGCCAGATCAATCCCTGGTCAGAGAACTAAGATCCCACATGCCTCTTGGCCAGAAAAAACCTCAGAACATAAACAGAAGCAATATTGTAACAAATGCAATAAAGACTTATTTTTTAAGTTAAAAAAAATTAAGCATTTTAACCACTTTTGTAATCTCTGCAACTTGGATCATGTTTACCTCTCTGAAGTTTCTCTTTTATAAAATTAATGAAATAATGCCTTTTGTAGTGTCATTGTTGGCATTAAGAAAGATGGTATATATGTGAAATACTTGGTATAGTAGTTAGCACAAAGGAAGCATTTTCTGAATAATAATTCTCGACCCTTCCTCTTCACTGTCCAGAAGTTCTTAGGCTTTTCGTTTGGGGGTACCTCAAGACATAGGAATTTGAATGCACATCCAAGGGGTCTGGGATGTAGCCTAAAAGGGCATTTACAAAGCAAATCTGGAAATTTCACAAGAGTCGCATATTTCCCTTTTAAACTAGTCTACATTCTATATTTTTAAATCATAAAAATGTTCCCCAAAACATCTTTGAGTAGAACTCAACTCTTCAGGAAAATATGCCACATTTTCTCCTATAAATTTGCATACCCCAACATACTGCTGCCTGTCCTTAGGAATTCCCATGTTTAAAACATACTACTCAGATCTCTTCATCTGGGTATCATTTTATTAGGAAGTAAAGATCATTTATTAAAAAATGCATGTGTTTCTCTGGAGATACAGATTATGAATCAAGTGGCAGAGATGAAAAATGAGTCTGGTAAAAGCTGAAGGGCCATTACTTGGTTCAAAAGAGCAAGTAGTGGTCTGGAGCTGGGTTGAGCTCTTGTGGACGAGAATGGAATACCTTCATGTCAGAAATGAAGAACTATGATGGAGGAATTAACAATTTTAGCATTTTTAAAGCTGTGAGAAGTCCTGAAATGTACCTATTTAACTACTTAATCTAGCATCTCTGAAACTTACATCAGACTCCCCCTTTATTCATAAACTCCTACAAAATCATGTGCAACAAGTAAGTGTTCTAAGGAGTACATTAAGTGATCAAAGGAAAGTTATGTCATTTAGAAGGAAAGAAGAATGGATAACTGGGGATTCAAGTTGCATTATTCAGTGGATACTGGAACAAAGTATGAAAACAATCATCTGAGCACTCCAGATGATTATGGAAAAGTTACATTTTATTCAAATTCCCCAGATAAGTTGTGTTTTAATATTTCAAAGAATAGTATTTTTTTTAATGAGAGAAAAGGTATTTATCATGTGTATTAGAAAGTGAACTGATAAGTGACTTGAGTGAGAACTTGAAACAAGAGTGTACAGTACACAGATTTGTCTAGGCAGAGTTTTCATAAAGGATACTGTGGAAGAGAAAAACAGGACTGGATTGAGGAGTCCTTTGGTTTGGCAAACTAAGGTGGTAGCAGTGGAAAAGGTACAAAGAGAAGATTTTGAGGAATAAATACATTGGTGACTGACCAGTTATAGAATCAAGGAAATATGAAAGGTCTGTCCAAGATGAGTCCAAGACTTTAAGAATGGAGTTGGTGGCCTCATTAATAGGATCAGAGAGATTAGGGCTGCTGGTTTTGAGAGAATAAGACACTTGGAGTTCAGGTGATGAGATAATAGAGTGATATGGGTTATGTAGTTACAATGCTTAACAAGAGTAAGATTTTAAGATGTGAATTTGGAAATCATATCCCTAGAGAGTAGTTAAAACCCTTAGAATTGGTAAACATCTCTTAAGAATGAGAATTGAACAAGTAAACAGAAAAAGATGAGAAATGAGTGTTTTACAAGCGTTTACCAAGCGTTATCACTTTAACTCATTTGAACTTTTCAGTGGCAGTTTGAATTACGGCCATGAAAACAAGACCTAATCACCTTAACCATTAAGCAATTTAGGCACTAAGAGATCAGTATTCCAACTTGGGTCTTTCTCTAACTATAGTTCCTACTCTCAGGAATGAAGAAGTAAACCTTAAGGAATACTCCACTTAAGGAACCAAAAGAGAAAAACTCATGTTAAATAGACAGATGAGATGAATAAACAGTAGTCTAAAAGACTTTTGGAGAACCACAGTGGTATAACTATTACAAAAGCTGAGGTTTGGGAGGGTTTTAGGGAATATTTAATCACTATTTTCAGATTCACTTAGAGATCAAGAATGCAGGTTCACATGGGGCCATGAATCTGTTTTTATGTGATCTGCTTTTTGCTTTCCCGAACTGGAGCCCAAACTCCTAGCTGCAGTGGTCTGCATTAGGCAAATAATTGGATTCCGTTTCTTTACAGAGAAGAAAGGAGAAAAAGCTGTGTAACAGAACAGGTGGGAGTGGAGCTGAGAGAAGGAAGTATCTAATGAAAAGTTCACAGCGGAGTGCACTTTTAGAATTCTGGTAGTTTTTTGGTGTCTGATACATAGTCACATACAGCACTCATCAAGGCTTTTGAAGTTAAAATGTTTCTCTTAATTTAACATCATTAGTACAGTAAATTTCTCAGGGATTGAACCAGAGTCTCCTGCATTGCAGGCAGATTCTTTACCACCTGAGCTATCAGGGAAGCCCTTAACATACTTAAGCTATCCCTAAAGCAGGGTGACTGTTTTCCACTAACTCCGTGGTGTGGTGTGGTGTGGTAGTTCAGGTTCTGCCACTTAACTAGTTTTGTGATACTGAATGTGTTAATGCAACCTGTGTTTCAGTTTTCTCATCTGTGAAGTAGATGTGTAACAACTCCTATAAGGTTTGTAAGGATTAAGTGAGTTTTTCTAGGTAAAATGCTTACAATGGCCTCTAGTAGCTAGTTAAGTACTGAATAATAATAATTGATGCTGATGTCACTTATTGGCAGTTGCAAGACCTGATTTATCTCTTTTTGTACCTCTTTTACTTTTCCAGTTTCTCCTTTAGTGAGAAGGGAAGCTGTTTTCACTACTACTTCTTCAGTTCAGTCGCTCAGTCATGTCCACTCTTTGCGACCCCATCAACCGCAGCACGCCAGGCCTCCCTGTCCATCAGTTACTCCCAGAGTCCACCCAAACCCATGCCCATTGAGTTGGTGATGCCATTCAACCGTCTCATCCTCTGTCTTCCCCTTCTCCTCCTGCCCTCAATCTTTCCCAGCATCAGGGTCTTTTCAAATGAGTCAGCTCTTCTCATCAGGTGGCCAAGTACTGGAGTTTCAGCTTCAACATCAGTCCTTCCAATGAACACCCAGGACTGATTTCCTTAAGGATGGCCTGGTTGGATCTCCTTGCAGCCCAAGGGACTGTCAAGAGTCTTCTCCAACACCACAGTTCAAAAGCATCAATTCTTCGGCACTCAGCCTTCTTTATAGTCCAACTCTCACATCCATACATGACTACTGGAAAAACCATAGCCATGACTAGATGGACCTTTGTTGGCAAAGTAATGTCTCTGCTTTTTAATATGCTGTCTAGGTTGATCATAACTTTCCTTCCAAGGAGCAAGTCTCTTTTAATTTCATGGCTGAAATCACCATCTGCAGTGATTTTAGAGCCCCCCAAAATAAAAGTCAGCCACTGTGTCCACTCTTTCTCCATGTATTTGCCATGAAGTGATGGGACCGGATGCCATGATATTAGTTTTCTGAATGTTGAGCTTTAAGCCAACTTTTTCACTCTCCTCTTTCACTTTCATCAAGAGGCTCTTTTGTTCTTCACTTTCTGCCGTAAGGGTGGTATCATCTGCATATCTGAGGTTATTGATATTTCTCTCGGCAATCTTGATTGCAGCTTGTGCTTCCTCCAGCCCAGCGTTTCTCATGATGTACTCTGCATATAAGTTAAATAAGCAGAGTGACAATATACAGCCTTGACGTACTGCTTTTCCTATTTGGAGCCAGTCTATTGTTCCATGTCCAGTTCTAACTGTTGCTTCGTGACCTGCGTACAGGTTTCTCAAGAGGCAGGTCAGGTGGTCTGCTACTTGTTAGGTTATTTTTAAAGTGAGTTGAAAGTCTTAAATGAGCAGAAGGTTTAAAGCATAACTGGATTTAGAAAGCATCTTGCTGTCAAGAGCAGTGGGTACTGGTGGTGACTTCTCTCTGTAACATTGATCCAGTAACTATTAATGTGCAGAGTATTTCATTATGAATTTATATTACTTCCAGTGAAAACTAGTTTTGTAGTCAAACAGAAACAACTGAGAAGTATATAATTTCCCCTTCTTTGTTGAATTTAAAAGAACCCCCTTTCAAAAAAGTATGAATAAATATGTTGTCATATTATTATGATAGGATGGCCAACTTAGAATTATGGTAATGTTATACATTCAGTGCACAGTAGGTCTTTCCAATTTAGCATTTATTACAATATAAGTTTTAAACTATTTAGCAATGTGGTGGTGGTGGTGGTTTAGTTGCTAAGTCGTGTCTGACTCTTGTACCCTCATCGACTGTAGCCCACCAGGCTTCCTCTGTCCATGGGATTTCCCAGGCAAGAATGCTGGAGTGGGTTGCTATTTCTTTCTCTGGGGGATCTTCCTGACCCAGGAATCAAACCTGAATCTCCTGCGTTTTGGGTGGATTTGTTACCATCTGAGCCACCAGGGAAGCCCCATTTAGCAGTGTAGTATAAAGGCTGTATACCATACTTTGTCGTCTCTGGAGCCAGACTGTTTGGATAGGAGTCCTGACTGACATTAGTTCAATGTCCTTGGGCAAGTAATTTAACCTCTCCTGTGCCTCAGTTCCCTCGTCTACAAAGAGCAGGTAATAATAGTATCTACTTTTTAGGGTTATTGTGAGGATTAAATGAGTAAAATACTTGAACAGTTCAGATCATAATTGCTCAATCTGTTACCATGTTAGCTAGCATGTGTGTGATTTATCTCGTCTCATTACAAGGCAGAAGCAGTATTTATCCTCTTTATTATTATATCCTCAATCTTTAATATAATGCCTGGTATGTAGTAGATGTTCAGTACAGATTTGTTGATCAGTAAAATATTCTGAGCTTGTGTAGGGCCTCAGTAATAGTCTCAGCTTGAATACTTTCAGCCAAGTGGACCAAAGCAAATAACTCATGTAATGTTAAGAGCCTTTGTTCACTGAGGGTTTTTTTTTTTTTTTCTGTTTTTGTTTTTTTTTTTTAGATGAAATCTTGAAAAGTCACCGTTTCATTTATTGATCATACTTGTGCCAATAAGCATTTTTAAACTGAGGCTGGAAGTAAGTGTGACAAATGAATGAGGCTCCTTCTCTCCTCCTTGATTCTTAGGATTCTCTATAGACTTTGTAATGCATAGAAAAGGAAGAAATAGCTTTCTTCATGCCGATTTTGACCCAGTTTGAAAACATCTTGCTGAAAAGTTGCTCTGATGTGTGAAATCAGTTTACCTAGGCCTGAGGTTGGAGACATACTCTAGCTATGGCAAAGTTTCTCATTTTTAAGTACCATAAAAGGTCAGATATAACTTGGCAAAACTGAGGCTGAAAGCTGCTCTGATTTTGGTATTCTCTCCACTAGGCTTTCTCTGTTGTATTGTGGAGTCTTCTTCCTTGTACCATGGTACAGAGTGCACAGTGTTTGCTACTCACACCCGTTCTGAGGATGAATCATTCCTTTAATGAAAAGTTTCTATATCCATGTCAAAATCTAATCTACTCAGCATAGATTATTTTAAACGATATTTCTTTTGTCTAGGCAGTGTGATGTGGAACCATGGGCTACCTCTTCTATGTTGAATTTAATTTTAATTTTAATTCATATTTCCTAGATTATGCATTGAGTTTTGAAAAGTCATTTTCTTGGCCAACATCTGTCTGTATGAAATGGCTTTATTTTATGTTTCTAGTATTGCTTTTGATCCTTTACATTGCAAATACTTTACTGTTAAGAATATATCTAGTAGAATGTCACAAAATAATGTAGTTTTAGAGAGAGAAATATGACAAAGTATAAACAACTCACTCTGTGAAACTGTATTCATGTTTTAATTTCCCACTGTATCACTGTCCTTTGAATTATGTACACTGGCTCCCATTAATCACCATAAGGGATTGGCAGAATTTTATACTCTTGTGTTTTATTTTCAAATCTCAATCTTGTTCATGAACAGACGTAAATTTTCATATCTAGTTCTTTTAGTATTATAGACAGTATACAAAAATTATCTTAAAGGGCCTCTAAGAACCCATCTTTTTGATTTCCCATTAATGCAAAGTGTTATGAAATTAAACTCTACAATTTGGAATGCTTGTTAATTATGTAAAGAAGGAATGCTTGTATTTTTAAAAAATATTCTGAAAAAAATTATCAAATTTACAGTATCAACTATAATGTAGAAATGCATTAATCTATAATATTAATTAATAATATAGGTTAATATAATAGAATTATAATTAATATTATAATTATAATATTAATTATAGGTTAATCTATAATCTCATTGACTTACACCATCTCAAAATATGAAGAGTAAATATCTAAGTATCCTCTCTGTATCATAAGTCAAAGATTGACAGACTATGGCTTGAGGGCCAAATCTAGCCACCTGGCTGTATTTTTATGACCTGTAAGCTAAGAGTCCTCATGATGAATCACAGCCCTGCTATGGCGAAGGGCTTGTATAACCCAGTGAAGCTATGAGCCACGCCATGCAAGGCCATCCAAGATGGATGGGTCAAAATGGACAGTTCTAACAAAATGTGGTCCAGTGGTGGAGGGAATGGCAAAATCACTGTCGACAGCGACTGTAGCCATGAAATTAAAACACACTTGCCCCTTGGAAGGAAACCTGTGACAACCTAGACAGCGTATTAAAAAGCAGAGACATCGCTTTGCCAACAAAGGTTGGTATAGTCAAAGCTATGTTTCTCCAGTAGTCATGTAAGGATGTGAGAGTTGGACTATGAAGAAAGCTGAGCACCAAAGATTTGATGCTTTTGAACTGTGGTGTTGGAGAATACTCTTGAGAGTCCCCTGGACAGCAAGGAGATCAAACCCGTCAGTCCTAAAGGAAATCAACCCTGAATATTCATTGGAAGGACTGATGCTGAAGCTCCCCACCTGATGCAAAGAGCCAGCTTATTGCAAAAGACCTTGATGCTGGGAAAGATGGGAGGCAAAAGGAGAAGACGGTGACAGAGGATGAGATTATTGGATAGCATCACTGATTCAATGGACATCAGTTTGAGCAAACTCTGGGAGATAATGAAGGACAGGAAAGGCTGGCGTGCTGCAATTCATGGGGTCACAAACAGTGGGACACAACTTAGTGAATGAACAATAAGCGAAGAATGGATTTTACCATTTCAAATGGTTACATTTTAAATGGTTATATACCTACATAATACCTTTGATTTTGACTATTAGCCAGCAAAGCCTAAGTTACTTACTATCTGTTCCTTTAAAAAAGTTTACTGATCTCTATTTGTGGTTACCAGAGGCAGGAAGGGGGTGGTGGGAGGGGGAATTGGATGAGGGTAGTCAAAAGGTACAGACTACCAGGTATAAGATAAGTAAGTACTATAGATATAATGTGCAACATGATGAATATAATTAACAGTTAGATATGAAAGTTAAGAGAGTAAATCTTGAGTTTTCATCACAAGGAAAAAATTTTGTTTCTATTTCGTTAATTTTGTATCTGAGATGATAGATGTTTACTAAACTTATTGTGATAATCATTTCATCATGTATGTAAATCAAATCATTATGCCATACACCAAACTTGTATAGTTGTTGTTTAGTCACTAAGTTGTGCTGGACTTTGTTGCAACTCCATGGACTACAGCCTACCAGGCTCTTCTGGCTCATGAGATTTCCCAGGCTAGAATACTGGAGTAGGTTGCCATTTCCTTCTCCAGGGGATCTTCCCAACCCAGGGATCAAACTCCAGTTTCCTGCATTGCAGGCAGATTCTTTACTGTCTAAGCCACTAGGGTTATAGTACCGTATTATCATCTATATTCAGTATACTCTGCATTAGATCTCTATAGTACTACACACTATAATTTTTTACCCTTAAATACTAACAATCTTATCCACTCCCCCCATAGTGTTTTTGCACTAGTTCATTACAGCACTTGTTTTTCTTAAGTACCTTCACTGACATTTTAATTGATTTTTCCCCAGCTTTTAACATAATTTAGTAGGAATGATAACTTTATAAATGCTTTCCTTCTTACATTTGTATTTTATTAGTTAATGTATAGAATTTAATCATGTTTTTCTAATAGGACATACAATGGCCATGAATTTAACTGCACTTTACTTTGCATCAGGTGGGGAGCTTCAGCATCAGTCCTTCCAATGAATATTCAGGGTTGATTTCCTTTAGGACTGACGGGTTTGATCTCCTTGCTGTCCAGGGGACTCTCAAGAGTATTCTCCAACACCACAGTTCAAAAACATCAAATCTTTGGTGCTCAGCTTTCTTCATAGTCCAACTCTCACATCCTTACATGACTACTGGAGAAACATAGCTTTGACTATACCAACCTTTGTTGGCAAAGCGATGTCTCTGCTTTTTAATACGCTGTCTAGGTTGTCACAGGTTTCCTTCCAAGGGGCAAGTGTGTTTTAATTTCATGGCTACAGTCGCTGTCGACAGTGATTTTGCCATTCCCTCCACCACTGGACCACATTTTGTTAGAACTGTCCATTTTGACCCATCCATCTTGGATGGCCTTGCATGGCGTGGCTCATAGCTTCACTGGGTTATACAAGCCCTTCGCCATAGCAGGGCTGTGATTCATCATGAGGACTCTTAGCTTACAGGTCATAAAAATACAGCCAGGTGGCTAGATTTGGCCCTCAAGCCATAGTCTGTCAATCTTTGACTTATGATACAGAGAAGATACTTAGATATTTACTCCTCATATTTTGAGATGGTGTAAGTCAATGAGATTATAGATTAACCTATAATTAATATTATAATTATAATATTAATTATAATTCTATTATATTAACCTATATTATTAATTAATATTATAGATTAATGCATTTCTACATAATATAGTTGATACTGTCAATTTGATGTTTTTCTTCAGAATATTTTTTAAAAATACAAGCATTCCTTCTTTACATAATTAACAAGCATTCCAAATTGTAGAGTTTAATTTCATAACACTTTGCATTAATGGGAAATCAAAAAGATGGGTTCTTAGAGGCCCTTTAAGATAATTTTTGTATACTGTCTATAATACTGAAAGAATTATAGACAGATATGAAAATTTATATCAGTTCATGAACAAGAAACCCTTAAGAAATTTACAAGTGAGAGAATGGGGGAGAAAAGAAAATGCATGATAATATGAACAGAAATTAGTTGTGTTTTATGAATATATAGAAAAATTCAGCAAAGTTTGAAATTCATAAACTGTTTAGAATTTCATAGCCTAAGCTATGCATATGCTATGTATCTTATGTATCTATTCATAGGAGGAAAGAGAGTCACTGGGGACTATTTCTTGTAATATTTTGGAAAAATTACCCAGTATTGACTTATTTACTGAAGCAGAACAGGATAGGGACAAAATATGCACAAATAGGAGGCTGGGCTAACCTTAACCATAAGTCATGAAAGGATATCTCATTACTTGGGAAGAATGTAGTATAGAGGGTCTCTCTCTCTTCCCATTCTGTCTTCCAGTTGATCTAATACATTCTGGTGACTTTAAAATATCATCTATCAAGAACTCAGAAATGTCTTATTACTAGTAAATCCAGCTGTTCTACTGACAACTCTGTATAGAGTGTGTCAAGGACTTGGTATTGAGGAATAAAAAGCAGATTTTGATGCCTGTCATAATGTCTTACATACCAAAATTACCCAATAAATACTTAGTGGTCTCAGAATTCTTAAATGGGAGGAACATTGGTTCCCTATTAGTTTTATGTGTGTATTCTTATTTTAATGAAGGTATAAATATACACGCTTTTCTAAAAAATCAGTTTGTACAGAAGGGTTTGAAATGAAAAGCTACAATCCCCAGATTCATCTTTATCCTCCTCTGGGAGACAGTTGCTTAAATTTTTGCTATTTCCTTGGTGGCTACATTCATATCTCTAAATTATTATGCTCCTGCTGAAATTCCTCGATTGAACAGGTTAAATATGTCTCATGAAACAGTAAGCTTATTTGCACTGTCCCCTGTTTTCCTCTCAGTGTAACCGTCTTTGTTTTTTGTTTTATTGATTATAGCTATAAATTCAGTTCAGTTCAGTTGCTCAGTCGTGTCCGACTCTTTGCAACCCCATGAATAATAATAGCTATAAATACTATTTCTTCTTCTATCAAGTATAAACAGTATTACTGATTTCTGGTTTATAAGAAGATGACATTGGCACCCCTGCACACGTAGTTTCTGATGAGAAGTTAGACATCACTCAAATTGTTGGCTCACGTATGTTTACGTTGTTTTTCTCTGGATGCTTTTAAGATTCAGATCTGTTTTTCTTTGGTTTTCAGCAGTTTGACTGTGACAAGCCTAATGTGGTTCTGTTTATATTTATCCTGCCTGGGGTTTGTGGGCTTCTTGATACAATATTTAGCTATCATTTCTTCAGATATTTTT
The DNA here is from genome assembly GCF_032405125.1 of Capricornis sumatraensis. NCBI lineage: Eukaryota > Metazoa > Chordata > Mammalia > Artiodactyla > Bovidae > Capricornis > Capricornis sumatraensis. The sequence continues at coordinate 97,535,717 of NC_091076.1, forward strand.
CTGCCCCATTTTATCTTCTTCTGAGACTCTAATTATATGTATATTTGACCGTTGAATACCCTCTCACATGTCTTAAGGTTTTTTTAGGTTTTTATTTTTTCCTTTTAATGTTTGTTCTCTGTAGTTCTCAGATTGGATAATTTCCATTCATATATCTTTGAGTTCACTGACTTATCTATCATTTTAAACTATTTGCAATGTATTATATATTATATTTCTATGTGTATACTACATATATGATATACATATATATGTATACACAGTCATTTAAATTATCATGTTTATAGATTTTTGATGGTGAGCACACTGTAGGATTGGGAGACGGCAAGGTTGGGATGATTTGGGAGAATGGCATTGAAACATCTATAATATCATATGAAATGAATCGCCAGTCCAGGTTCAATGCATGATGCTGGATGCTTGGGGCTGGTACACTGGGAGAACTCAGGAGGGATGGTATGGGGAGGGGGGAGGGAGGGGGGTTCAGGATGGGGAACACGTGTGTACCTGTGGCAGATTCATGTTGATGTATGGCAAAACCAATACAATACTGTAAAGTAATTAACCTCAAATTAAAATAAATAAATTTATATTTTAAAAAAAAGAAAGAAAAATATCATGTTGTACATATGAAACTTACCATAACCCAGTGGTAATCCCAATTAAAAAATTGTCTTCTTTAAACACTTAGATATGTTGTTAAACCCATTCACTGATGTTTTTATTTCAGCTATTGTATTTTTCTGTTCTAGAATTTCTAACCAGTTTCTAACTCCAATACTCTTGCCTGGAAAATCCCATGGATGGAGGAGCCTGGTGGGCTGCAGTCCATGGGGTTGTGAAGAGTCGGACACGACTGAGCGACTTCACTTTCACTTTTCACTTTCATGCATTAGAGAAGGCAATAGCAACCCACTCCAGTGTTCTTACCTGGAGAATCCCAGGGACGGGGGAGCCTGGTGGGTTACCGTCTATGGGGTCACACAGAGTCGGACACTACTGAAGTGGCTTAGCAGCAGCAGCCAGTGTTCTTGCCTGGAGAATCCCAGGGACGGGGGAGCCTGGTGGGCTGCCATCTATGGGGTCACACAGAGTCGGACACTTTCACTTTTCACTTTCATGCATTGGAGAAGGCAATAGCAACCCATTCCAGTGTTCTTGCCTGGAGAATCCCAGGGGGGAGCCTGGTGAGCTGCCGTCTATGGGGTCGCACAGAGTCAGACACGACTGAAGCGATTTAGCAGCAGAATTTCTATTTCTGTTTTTATAGTTTCTACTTCTCTCCTAAGATTTTCTCCATTTTTTAAATTAAGAGAATATATTTCTTTACCATGCTGAAAGTACAATAGCTGCTTTAAATTTCTCATCTGCTAATTATAGTATCTGGAGTGTTTTAGGGTTAGTCTCCATCTTTTCTTTGATAATGAGTCATATTTTCTTGGTTCTTCTGTATTGATTAATTTTGTATTATAAAATAAAGAAAGCAATTTTGTATCATATTGTGGACATTTGATTTAATGGATATTCTGAGTTATATTCCTTCAAAGAGCATTAATATCTTTCTTTCAGCAGGCAATTCTTGGTTTGACTCCATGACAAATTCTGTCTCTTGGGCATCAGTTCATTCAGTTGTTTTAACATTAGCCAACCTGTTCCATGTGTACATGGTTTAGGAATCAGCCAGAGACTTGAATGACGTTTGTGCACAGAATCTGGGCTACCTCCTGTAGCTGTCTCTGTTTCCTGGAAGTCCTCCTCCCCTAACTTCTCAGAGACTGTGGTTGCTGCAACCTCTGTCTTTTGATACTTCAGACTAGAAAAACTGTAGGTTTTCTATTGGAGTTTCAATGATCCCATCCAGTGGTAACTGTGGGCTGCTTTTAAACCTAAAACTGAAAGTCAGAAAAAAAAAAAAGAGAGAGAGAGAAAGAGAAAAACCAATTCCAGTCTGTTTCCTCAGGGTATATACCCAGTAGAGGGATTGCTGGACCATATGGTAGTTTAGTTTCTAGTTTTTTAAGGAATTTCCATACTGTTCTCCATAGTGGTTGTATCAGTTTGTGTTCCCACCAACAGCGCAAGAGAGTTACCTTTTCTCTGCACCCTCTCCAGCATTAATGTTTGTAGACTTTTTGATGATGGCCATTCTGACCAGTGTGAGATGATGCCTCGTTGTTTTGATTTGCATTTCTCTAAAAAAGAGCAATGTTGAGCATCTTTGCATGTATTTATTAGCCATCTGTATGCATTCTTTGGAGAAATGTCTATTTAGGTCTTCTGCCCACTTTTTGATTGGATTGTTTGTTTGTTTGGTACTGAGCAGCTTTCTTGGAATTGTCAGCTCTCCTCTAGAATCTCTCTATTGTTTTCAATCCAGGGGCCTTAAAGGTGATTGCTTTTTGTGTTTTATCCAACTTTATAGTTAACTGTCTGTGTGAGGGTCCATCTGATAGAGAATCTTACTTATCTCTACAGAAACAGAACTTTCTCAAATAGGATTTTGAAATTTTAATCTTTGATTAAACTGACATTTTCTCAGGTTACTTATTACTAACCATAGAAATATTTATGTGTTAGGGAGCTGACATGTAATTTTTTAATACCAAATTTTATAAAACCTGATTTTTGTGTTCTTTTCCTTACCACTTATGGTTACATACTTACATGTTTTCTCTTCTCCATACATCCCATGAGATATATTATTAAAGTGACAGAAATCATAAGAAAAAAATATTAATTTTAATATTTCTGATTACTTTTTGGCTTCTGTTCCTCTTTACTGTATTACATAATACTGCTTCTTACTATGGAGAAGGCAGTGGCACCCCACTCCAGTACTCTTGCCTGGAAAATCCCATGGACGGAGCAGCCTGGTAGGCGGCAGTCCATGGGGTTGCTAGGAGTCGGACACGACTGAGCGACTTCACTTTTACTTTTCACTTTCATGCATTGGAGAAGGAAATGGCAACCCACTCCATTGTTCTTGCCTGGAGAATCCCAGGGACGGGGGAGCCTAGTGGGCTGCTGTCTCTGGGGTCGCACAGAGTCAGACACGACTGAGGCGACTTAGCAGCAGCAGCTTCTTACTAACAAACAACCAAGAAGAGTAAAGGAAACAGTATTTCATGCTTTTGTTTATTTAGAGAAACCAGAAAAAAAAATGTCTGCTTCTTCTTCTGAATCAAAGCCTTGCCTGGTAGAGCAGTAGTTCTGTTCTTCCACCAAGGAGATCCAACCAGTCCATCCTAAAGGAAATCAGTCCTGAATATTCATTGGAAGGACTGATGCTGCAGCTGAAACTCCAATACTTTGGCCGCCTGATGTGAAGACCTGACTCATTGGAAAAGACAATGATGCTGGGAAAGATTGAAGGAGGGAAGAGAAGGGGATGACAGAGGATGAGATGGTTGGATGGCATCACCAACTCAATGGACATGAGTTTGAGTAAGCTCCGGGAGTTGGTGATGGACAGGGAAGCCTGGCGTGCTGCAGTCCATGGGGTCGCAAAGAGCTGGACACGACTGAGCAGCTGAACTGAACTGAACTGAATTTGCATTAGAGGCTGCAACTCATCTTTCCATACCCGGTTCATCTCAGGAGTTAATCATCTTATTTTCCTCTCTGTTCCTTCCTAGTCAGGTAATCCCAAGGTTTCAGAGTGATGTGAAGCAACTTGCATTGTTGCAAAGACTGGAAATTGCTGACAGATAGCCTAAGATTAGAGAAAGATTGTGATTCTTTACCCGCAGCTAGTGGATAGTGAAGTATTCTCTGTTGTGAGTTCTTTATTATAAGATCAATAGCAACTGTACACTCCAAAATCAAGGCAGAAGGTTATTGGGTTTCCATACTTAATCTTTGAAAATGTCTCAGGAGTCATTTTTGTCCATGGGACAAAGACTCAATTTGTTGTTTTCTGTCCTTGTAGAGTTTTATTATAGTCTAGCCCAGTGTTTCCTTTTATGGCAGATTACAGCAGTTCTCTGCCTTCCACACTGACTATGTAGGACCTTCTTCAGCATACTTTCCTGAACTTCCATAAATGAAAAAAAAACTGATTTTAGTCTCCTTTCTTTAACTGCTAATTCTCTGAGTTTTTCAGTTTTCATTGGAGATAATTGCTTTACAGTGTTGTGTTGGTTTCTGGCATACAGCAATGTGGATCAGCCACAAGAATATGTGTCCCCTCCCTGTTGAACCTCCCTCCCACCCCTCGTCCCTTCTCACGTTTCTAGATCATCACAGAGCACTGGGTTGAACTTCCTGTGTTACATAGCAACTTCGCAGTAGCTATCTGTTTCACACATGGTATTGTATACGCCTCGGTGCTACTCTCTCAGCTTGTCCCACCCTCTCCTTCCCCCACTTTGTCCACAAGTCTATTCTCTATGAGTGCATCTCTGTTCCTGTCCTACAGATAGGTTCATCAGTACATTTTTTTAGATTCCATGTATATGCATTAATACACAATATTTGCTTTTCTCTTTCTGACTTACTTCATTGTGTTTAATAGGCTCTAGGTTAATCTACCTCACTAGAATTGACTCAAATGCATTCCTTTTTATGGCTGAGTAATATTCCATTGTATGTATGTACCAAACTTCTTTATCCATTCATATGTCCATGGACAACTAGGTTGCTTCCTTGTCCTGGCTGTTATAAATAGTATTGCAATGAACATTGGGATCCATGTGTCTTTTTGAATTATGGGTTTCTCAGGATATATGCCCAGTAGTTCGGAGAAGGCAATGGCACCCCACTCCAGTACTCTTGCCTGGAAAATCCCATGGATGGAGGAGCCTGGTAGGCTGCAGTCCATGGGGTCGCGAAGAGTTGGACACGACTGAGCGGCTTTACTTTCACTTTTCACTTTCATGCATTGGAGAAGGAAATGGCAACCCACTCCAGTGTTCTTGCCTGGAGAATCCCAGGGACAGGGGAGCCTAGTGGGCTGCCGTCTATGGGGTCGCACAGAGTCGGACACGACTGAAGCGACTTAGCAGCAGTAGCAACAGCATGCCCAGTAGTGGGATTGCTGGGTCATATGGTAGGTCCTTTCAGAGAAGTCAATTTGGAATTGTCAGAAATTGATGGCTGACCATTATTTACATGCTTACTATTAAAAGTTATTTCACTTCATTTCTTAAGTGTATGTGAAACTATTTTTTCCAAGGAATTTTATATTGTTGTACCTAGTCAGCATATTTTCAGCTTACTGATAGTTGATGCAAGATGGAAAACAGCAGTGTAATAGCATTATGCATCATTCTCAAAATACTTTTCTGAGATGATTATTCTGCAGTCCCTGCCTTACAAGAGTAGAGTTTCACAATTCAGAGACAAATAATAGAGGGATGAAATTTGTACTTCAAATTTATAATTTCTGGATCAATTTAAATTATACTTTGTAAAATATTGTATATTCTAAATACCACTTTTTCAACAGACTGTGCCTTTCCCCATCATACAGGTAGGAGGACCTATACTAGTATTCTTGTTATAATTCATATTCCAGTAAAGAAAGTAACTTCACCCATTAAAAAGCTTCTGGTTTGTTTTTTTTTTTGAGGGGGTGCAGAACAACAGACAGAACTGAGGCAAGAAGCATGAGTAAATTAATTCTTATACTTTGACATCATAAACCATCCCCTCTGGATACCAAATTTTGATCAGCCTCTTAAAATTTTCTTTGTATATCTCCATGTTCCTCCATTACTTGTCACATCATCATCATCACAGATGCTAGTAACAGTGACAACAGCCAGTATTGAGCACAGTTCTGTATGTAAGCCACTGTGCTAATTGCTTTGCAGAGATGAGTTCATTTAAATCTTTACAATAATCATGAGAGTGAGTCTCATACTATTAATGTTACTATGACTTTGTAGGCCACTTAGTTCAGAGATATACAGAGCCTCTGCTGTGGCATTATGGTTGATCTGTGAGTCCAAGATCCACATTTTAGTTTCTGTTCTTGAGCAGCACATTTTGTTTCAGCTGCATTTTCCAAAGAATAATAAGTATTAATGTCTTCTTTTATCTGTACTTTATTCTTTACATTTAATCTGTGTAACAATTCTAAGAGAGAGATTATGGATCACGTTTTAAAGACGCAGAATCCAGACTTGGAAAAGTTAAATAATGTGTTGAACCATATAACATAGGCCCTGTAACATAAGTCCCACTTTTAAGCTCTTTCTTTTAATCAGTGTGTTCTTTTTTTTTTAATCCTGTTTCTTTCTTCCTACTTTCTCATAGGTGTATGATGAGAAAATATGAATTATACAGATGTAATACTTCTATCATAAAGGTGCTAGAAAGATACATGTCTCCTCTAATTTGGGAGACATGGCGACTAATTTTTAGAACTAATTTTCAGAACATTTACAAGTACATCTAACCTCTTGCCTTCCAGTCTTATTATATCTGTGCTGTATTACTGCATAAATTACATATATGTTTCACGTATAATGCTATATTTTCTAGCTACGTATGTAAAATTTGTTTGAAACATTTTTTATTTGAGGAGGTATACCTTTAGGATAGGAAAATAGGAAAGGCCATATACTCTGAAACTTTAAGAGAGGTAGGAGTCTGATAATTTTTAGTTGCATTATCTTCACTGCTTGTAGTTTCATATTTTCCTATGACAAAACATGTTTGTGTAATACTCTAAATTTTAATGTCGTTATATAATCTAGGTACTTTAAAACTCAGAAGTTGGCCTGACAAATATATAGAATTGCTTATATAAGTATATCAGTAAGCCAACATACTTATCAAAAACCTAGCCCTTCTTCAGATGCATGGAAATGAAACCTAATATCATTAAACTAATTTGCATTTGAATATTGTTAGAATATTTAAAAGGCTTTTCTGAATTCTTGATTATTGATTTACATATGCAAAGATATTAAAATGGACATTTGACAGCTACACTCCATTATTTTATCTAAACACACCAAGTTTTGGCATTTACAGAGTGAGTTGTAGGCTGTAATAGTTTGTCTTTTTCTTTGTAATAATACTGTGTATGATAAACAAGGGATTCCCTGGTAGCTCAGCTGGTAAAGAATCCACCTGCAATGGGGCAGATAAACAAAGATTTAAATCTCAATTTCTTATTGAAATGAGAATTTCTATTTAATATTGTTAAAAATTCCATTGAAGTAATGTCTTATGGGAATGTCCTACAAGTCATCGCCTTCATTTTTGACGTAACTGTTTCTTTGGTGTACCATGTTGTCTCCATGTTTATTGCTTGTATTGTCTGTGTATCAGTTTGTCTAGTATATCTCTTTATGTCGCATAGCATCATTGCATGAAAATAGAACTTATGTGGGAGTTACCTTGGATACAGCTTAGAATTACCAGTTTTCATCACTAGATGGGTGATGAATATAAAACAGATCATTTATACCTCCAAAAATATGTAGATAAGCATAGTTAATTCATTTAACAAATAATAGTACTTGCTCTGTGCCCTGCAGTATTACAAGCATCACTAAGGCTACAGCAGTTATAAGCAAACAAAAGTTCTGCCTTTTGTCAGCCGCACTATGAATACTAAACATCTGGAAAATGCAAATGAAAACACCATAAGAGACTTCTTCCCATCATGATGGATTAACCAGTACCAGACTTGCCCTCCCACTGGAAACAACTTGTTTCAGACATTGGACAGTTGACAGCATGGTAATGTGGTGGAGGAGGAAACTAGGTGAATCCTGGCTTTTTGCCTAAAGGTATTCTCCTGATGATGAAACTCAAGCAGAGAATGGCAGTCTTGCTGAACTGAGGAAACAGAGATCAGAAATTGGGATTGGTTAGATGTAAACTATTAAATATAGAATGGGTAAACAACAAGGTCCCATTGTGTAGCACAGGAAACTGTATCCAGTCTCCTGGGATAGACCATAATGGAAAAGAATATTTTTAAAAAGAATGTATATATGTATAAAACTGAGTTACTTTGCTGTACAGCAGAGATGGGCACAACATTGTAAATCAACTATATTTCAGTTTAAAAAAGAAAAAAATTGGGAATTTACAGAGTACTGAAGAATGGGGAGCTTAACAGAAACAAAACTACGAAGTTCTGCATGAGGCCCTTTTGAGTCTGTAACATAATACTGAATTGCACATCGGTGGGGTGAGACTGCAGGAGGCTGAAGAAGGAATAAATCCCTAACAGTTCTTAGGGTTCTCCCAGAAACGGGAGGTTTTTTTCATTCTGACCAACCAGACTGTTGAGTTCTCATTAAAAACCTGGAGCATTCAGTAGCAATTCAAGAAAGGACTCACTTTGGCAGTAGTGCTAAACATCTTCAGAGTAGAGGGTTACTCCAGACCTGCCTAAACAAAGGTTTTAAAATAAGGCTCAAGAAGATCAGACTGATCAGCTAGGGACTGATATGCTGTGGACGGTAAGAAAACAGCTGCGTAGCCTTCCTGGTGAAAGTCAAGAATAAAGAGGATGTTGGCTTCCTTTGTTAATGCATCCTTCAGATATCCCTGAATGTGGAAGAACTTGGACACAGCCTAAGTATCCTTTCTAGTGTTTTCCTTTTAACTCAACTATGTTCTCAACATATTTCCTTGGATGTTATTTATGAAAAGTAAAGCTGGAAATTAAATAATTATAGTCTAATTATAATGATGATTTATACGGTGTTTGTTTTCTGGAAGTCTCAGTCTCTCAGTGAGATGATTTATAGTGTGATTAACTTTTATATTATCCATGAGTGCTTTTTAAAACTCACATTTAAGACATTTCTTTTATTAAAGCTATTATTTATAATTCCTTCTTTGATTTGATTTTCTACTGTATATATCCTTCACTAGCAAATAATTAACCAGATACCATGTGTACTGCAGTATTCTAGGCACTATAGTCGAAAGAATTGTGCATGAATGAAAAGAATTGTGTATATTTAGGTTGCTTCTAATTCTTTATGATGTATGTGCAGCCGATTTAAAAGAAAGGGGCTAAGTTTATGTAGAATTTGCTGCTTTGTTCATTAGTTCTGCATCTAATTTGTATGAGGGCTTCCCAGGTGGCTCAGTGGTGAAAATTTGGCTGCCAGTGCAGGAGACACAGGAGATGTGGGTTCAATCCCCAGGACAGGGAAGATCCTTTCGGAGAAGGAAATGGCAACCCACTCCAGTATTCTTGCCTGAAAAATTCCATGGAGAGAGAAGCATTGTGGGTTCGCAGAGAATTGGACACAACTGAGCATGCATCCATTTAACTTGTATGAATTTCAAAGCTATTTTGTAGAATATGGCAAAGAATACTACACATTCACCAAAACCTATTCCTCTTTCCTCCTGAGCACACAGTAAACTATATATCCCAGCCTTCTTTGCAGATAAATGTGCCATGTGACTGAAGTTTGACTAACATGAGTGGAAATAATACATACCAATTCCAGACTGGGCTATAAAAGCGTTACACATGCAGTTGTTTTCATCTTGTAACTTCTGAACTTCTTTGGAAGAATTGAAAGATAATGGAAAGGGAATAACATTGTAGCTATTCCAGTAGTCAGAATAGGCTAGACTGTTCTGTCATAACAAAAAAACCTTAAAAATCTCAGTGGCTTAATACAACAAAGATCTATTTCTAGTTTAACCAGCAAGCCTGGGCAGCGCTCCAAGACAGCTGTCATTTATGCAATAACATGGCAACCCAGGCTGCTTCAGTCTTGCATCTCTACCATCTCAACATGATATCTCTTTATCACTTTTGTGCCAGAGGAAGAAACAGACTGAAAAATCGTACAGGGACTGTGTCACCTCTGCTCTTATTTAATAAGCTGGAACTAGGCATGTAGTCATCAGAAGCTGGCAAAGGGAATGCTGAGAAAGGAATGACGGCTGCAGGGTGCTGGTAGGCACCAGTAAAGTCTACTATACTATGTAATTCAGTTTCCTGCCACTTTTATAGATTATGTAAAATCATCTCTTCCTAAAATGAGTGCTGCCTTTTGAAGGACTATATTCAAGTGTGAATAAAACAATACAGTATTCTGAATCAAAAGTCTATAATCTACCACTTGAATACTGTGATCTTGGGCAATAGATGTTTTGAGTCTATTTTCCCACTTGTTATGGGTTTAATTATGAAGGTTTAATGAATTAGGTATGGGCTTCCCTGATGGCTCAGACAGTGAAGAATCTGCCTATAATGCTGGAGACCTGGGTTCAATCCCTGGGTTGGGAAGATCCCCTGGAGAAGGCAAAGGCTACTTATTCCTGTCTTCTTGCCTGGAGAATTCCATGGACAGAGGAGCCTGGCAGGCTGTAGTCTCTGGGGTCTCAAAAGAGTTGGACACGACTGAATGAGTAACACCTTCACTTTTCAATGAACGTGAATGTGAGGTCGCTCAGTCGTGTCCGACTCTTTGCGACCCCATGGACTGTAGCCTACCAGGCTTCTCCTTCCATGGGATTCTCCAGGCAAGAACACCAGAGTGGGTTGCCATTTCCTTCTCCAGGGGATCTTTAGGTAAAAATATAAATAAAGGTGTAAAATAAACTGTTATACACATGTTAGCTGTTGTGTTATTGGTTATTGTATAGCTTTTTGAAAGTGAGCTATTTGTTTTTAGAGCTGTGTACACAGTGTTAGAATTAGGCTCCAGCAACAAGTTGGTTTCACTAACAGAAGAGGCTCTGGAAGTCTCTTCCCACTGAGCTTTCTAAAACAAAGTTTAAGCATATTTTTCTACTGTTAGAATGCTCTTTCTACAAGATTATTTTTACTCTTTTTAAAAAAATTTTTACTCTTAATTTTGCTTTGCTATACCAAATAAGGTCAGAGCAAAATCATATTTTTTATAAAGCTTTGTAAGAAAATGATTATCAATAGATGTAATATTGGGAAAATCTTAGTTTTTAAACTTCTTTATTTAGTAAAACTTAAAATGCTATCATATCAACTAATTTTTAAAACAAGGCAACATGTGGTGTTTATTTAAGTGCTTAGACTAAATATGAATAAACTAAATCATAAATCAAATAACTATCACTGCAGATCTCTTGTAGACTGTTGGTGTAAAATCTAGCCACAGGCGCCTTAACTAACCTTTTTAGGTCTCTTGCTCTTCTCACAGCTTCTTTCCTAATTTTCTGATTGAGTTTGTAAAAGAGTGCTATTAACATCTGCTTTTTTAAACTTGATAGAATTCACTAGTGTTGTCAAGTGGAATTGGGCTTTTCTTTATAGGAAGATGTTTAATTATTAATTCAGTTTCCTTGCATGTAACAGTCTATTCAGATTTCCCATTTCTTAATGAATCAGTTTTGATCATTTGTGTCAGGAATTGTCCATTTCATCTAAACAGTCTGATTTCTTGGCATAAAGTTATTCATAACATTCTCTTATAATCTTTTTCATTTCTGTAGAGTTGATAGTGATGTCCTGTCTTTCATTCTTAAGTTTTGGTAATTTGTGTCTTTGCGGTTTTTTTTAGTCAGTCTGGTTTAGGATTTTTCAGTTCTTTGTAGGTATATAGTCTTATTTTTGTAAAATATTAAAGTTCTGTGTATCTTTAAAACATAATGCATCCGTTTTGTTTGCTTTTTGTTTATTGAAGTATAGTTGCTGTTGTTGTTTTTCAGTCTCTCATTCGTGTCCAACTCTTTGCAACCCCATAGACTGCAGCACGCCCGGCTTCCCTGTCCTTCACCATCTCCTGGAGCTTGCTCAAACTCATGTCCATTGAGTCACTGAAACCATCCAACCATCTTGTACTCTGTTTTCCCCTTCTCCTCTTGCCCTCAATCTTTCCCAGCATCATGGTCTTTTCTAATGAATTGGCTCTTCACATCAGGTGGCCAAAGTATTGGAGTTTCAGCTGCAGCATCAGTCCTTCCAATGAATATTCATGATTGATTTTCTTTAGGATGGACTGGTTTGATCTCCTTGTAGTCCAAGGGACTCTCAAGAGTCTTCTCCAACACCACAGTTGAAAAGCATCAATTCTTTGGTACTCAGCCTTCTGTATGGTCCAACTCTCACATCCATACGTGACTACTGGAAAAATCATAGCTTTGACTAGACAGACCTTTGTTGGCAAAGTAGTATCTCTGATTTTTAATACGCTGTCTAGGTTTGTCATAGCTTTTCTTCCAAGGAGCAAGTGTCTTTTAATTTCATGGCTGCAGTCACCATCTACAGTGATTTTGGAGCCCAAGAAAATAACGTCTGTCACCATTTCCATTGTTTCCCCATCTATTTGCCATGAAATGATGGAACCTAATGCCCTGATCTTAGTTTTTTTAATGTTGAGTTTTAAGCCAGCTTTTTCACTCCTCTTTTACCTTCATCAAGAAGCTCTTTAGTTCCTCCTCACTTTCTGTCATAAGGGTTGTGTAATAGTTGCTGTACAATATTATATAAGTTACAGGTGTATAATATTATATGTTACAGGTATACAATAAAGTAATTCACAATTTTTAAAGGTTATGTACTCCATTTAGTTATTGTTAAGTAGTGGCTGTGTTCTTTCTCTATGTTGTACAATATATCCTTGTAGCTTATTTTATACCTTATTATGGGTTGACCAAAAGGTTCATTTGGATTTTTCCATAAGATGTTACAAAAACCCCCAAACTTTGGCCAGCCTGATAGTCTGTGCTTGTTAGTCCTCTACCCCTATTTTTTCCTCTCCTCTTTTCCCTGTCTCTGGGCTTCCCTGGTGGCTCAGATGGTAAACAATGTGCCTGCAGTGCGGGAGATCCAGGTTGGATCCCTGGGTCAGGAAGATCCCCTAGAGAAGGGAATGGGCCCTCCTCCTTTCCCTCTCTCTATGGGTGACCACTAGTTTTTCCTCTTACATTGTGAGTCTGCTTCTTTTTTGTTATATTCACTGGTTTGTTGTATGTTTTAGATTTCACATGTAAGTGATATCATACAGTGTTTGTCTTTCTTTTTCTGACTTAGCATCATTGCCCTTCAAGTCTGTCCATGTTGCTGCTAGTGGCAGGATAGTATTATGGCTGAGTCGTGTTCTGGTGTGTGTAAGAGTGTGTGTGTATGTGTTTGGTGTACCACATCTTCTTTATCCATTCATCTGTTGATGGATGCTTAGGTTGCATCCATATCTTGGCAAATGTAAATAACACTTCTAGGAACATTGGTATGCGTGTATCTTTTAGAATTAGCTTTATATATATATATATACCTGGGAGTGGAGGTGCTCGGTCATACGGTAGTTCTCTTTTTAGTTTTTTGAGAAACCTTCATATTGTTTTCGACAGTGACTGCACCAATTTACATTCCTATGAACAGTGTACAAGGGTTCCCTTTTCTCCACATCCTCACTGACATTTGTTACTATGTTCCTTTTGATGATAGCCATTCTGACATGTTTGAGGTGATACCTCATTGCGGTTTTGATTTGCCTTTCCCTGATGATTAGCAGTGTTGAGCATCTTTTTATAGGCCTATTGGCCATTTGTATTTCCTCTTTGGAAAAAGTCTATTCAGTTCTCCTGCCCATTTTTAAAGATTTTTCATTTTGTTCATCTTTTCAAAGAATTGTTATTTCATTACTGTCCTCAGGTTTTTAATTTACTATTTAATGCTTCTGCTCTGAAAAAAATTGAGCCCTGATATCACATCCTCTAAATTTTGGTCAGTAGACAGCTTTATGAATGTATTCATGGTATTTTCTGACTTTAAAGTTATTATTTGCAAATAAATACTACTAATGTACTATCTAATGTCTAGGTTGGTCATGACTTTTCTTTCAAGGAGCACGTATCTTTAATTTTGTTGCTGCAGTCACCACCTGCAGTGATTTTGGAAACCAAAAAAATAAAGTCTGTCACTGTTTCCATTGTTTCCCCCATCTATTTGCAATGAAGTGATGGGACCAGATGCCATAATCTTAGTTTTCTGAATGTTGAGTTTTAAGCCAATGTTTTCACTCTCCTCTTTCACTTTCATCAAGAGGCTTTTTAGTTCCTCTTCACTTTCTGCCATAAGGGTGGTGTCATCTGCATATCTGAGATTATTGACACTTGCTCCTTGGAAGAAAAGTTATGACCAACCCAAACAGCATATTAAATAGCAGAGACATTACTTTGCCAACAAAGGTCCATCTAGTCAAAGCTATGGTTTTTAAGCTGAGTGCCAAAGAATTTATGCTTTTGAACTGTGGTATTGGAGAAGAAACTCTTTAGAGTCTCTTGGACTGCCAGGAGATCCAACCAGTCCATCCTAAAGGAAATCAGTCCTGAATATTCATTGGAAGGACTGATGCCGAAGCTGAAACTCCAATACTTTGGCCACCTGACACGAAGAGCTGACTCATTGGAAAAGACCCTGATGCTGGGAAAGAGTGAACGTGGGAGGAGAAGGGGCCGACAGAGGATGAGGTAGTTAGATGGTATCACTGACTCGATGGACATGAGTTTGAGTAAGCTCCAGGAGTTGGTGATAGGCAGGGAAGGCTGGCGTGCTGCGGTCCATGGGGTTGTGAAGAGTCGGACATGACTGAACGATTGAACTGAACTGAGTATCTAATATACCATCTCAAGTTGCATTTTTTGTTACTTCTCTGTAGCAGTTGGCTGTGTTACTGTTCGTAAATGGTTGTTCTGTACTTTATTGAATTATTTATTTATTTAAAGTTATTAATGTCATTTTAGTTATTTAGGTTTTACTTGTTTAGAGTTTTTTGTTTTCATTATTAGGAAGTTAGTATTGAAGTCTTTAGGTGATAGATACTTTCTTTAAAAGAACTTACTTTGGTATTCAAATCCCTAAATTTTCAACAGACTGATTGAGTATTTTCTCTGTACTTGGATAGCTGCTATATTCTTTGTATTATGTTCAGGTGAGCTCCTCCTTTTCATTGGGACCATATTGCTGTAAGTTGATGCTGATCAGCTATCTTTCAATTTTTTTAGAAAGTAGATACAGTTGCTGTTAGTCTTGGAAATTGTAAAACTACATAATATTTCGTTTTCCTCAAATAAAGTAAATTCTGAATTTCTTCTTTTTAAAACTGTTCGCTATGATCAGTGGAGATAGGGAATGTTCGTATAAGAGTCCATCATGGATAACTAGTGGCCACACGTTGATATTTGTGTTGGTAAACACTGTTGACTTCACTTTGCGACACTGCACACATTTCATATACTTACATTCATACAGGTTTCAAAGAGATCAGATTTCAAATAGTCTGTTGTCAGAAATAAATATGCATATTGTGTTTCTAATAATATTAATGTATCTTTATTCAGATTTAAATAAATGTGTTCTGATTATTTGATACTTCACAGAATAGTATGGGTGTAAAACAGCATGCAATCATTTTTGTTTGTAGTTTAGAGTCAGGAGAATGGGGAGACTAAAGAAGGTAATACATGGTATTTGGGGAAGAAGCAAGGAAAAGAGAAATGTATAAAACATATACTTCATTTTTTATACTTTATAGATGAAAAGAGAACCAGAAAGGTACTTTGCCAGCTTAATGTTAATTTTGTAATTGGTTGGAACAGTAAAGTTTTATTTTTCATTATAATGTGCCAGAAGCTCTTTCTACAGTGGACTAGCCATTATTTGATATTTGATGAAGACTGTCATATCACATTTTAATTTTCTCTTTCTGGGTTGCATCTGAGGGTGTTCATTTCTTTTATATGTTTTTTCTTTTCTATAAATAGATACTTTCTTCTTGCTAAAAAACAGGAAACTATATGAATTACAGTTCTTTCTTTTCATCTGCTTTTCACTTATATCTAGCCTGTTTCACATTGTCAGATTCTATTGGTTTTTCTTTCTCAATTTTTTTAAACTTGTTTTTGATCCCTCTGTTTTAAGGGATTCATTTGTTTTTTGTTGCATAACTAACAAAAGTTCCATGGCATTCTTCCTTTATTCAGGGTGTGGTTTATGTCACCATTGAAGCACCGTTATGAGAAGAGGTTGGTCAGGATACTGGATAGATTGGAAAGATACTATTCTCACCATTTCCCGGTTTTAAACCACCATTAGATTGGGGGGTTAAGAGGGAGGAAATAAAGAGTATCACAAACAATCTCTCTCCTTCTACCCTTGCTTCCCACCCTCACTCCAGGAAATCCATTGTTACTCAAAGGTTTATTTTTCTAGTAAATGATTAGGAACTAAAATATTATGAATGTTATAAGAGTGTGCCTATGAAAGCTCCATTAAAAACTTTTAAAAATACAGTTTTTCTTTCCAAATAAATTTTCCACTCTCTCTCTCTACTTTCTTAACAGTTAAATTGTTCATATCTTTCCTCCCAAGTTTTCTTCTAAGAATTATATAACTTTAACTTACATTTAGGTCTTTGATCCATTTTGAGTTAATTTTTATATTTGGTATAAGATTCCACCTTCATTGTTTTGCATACACATATCCAGTTTTACCAACACCATATATTGAAAAAATTGTCCGCTTTAAATGGTCTTAATATATTTGTCAAATCATTTGACCGTAGGTTTTATTTCTGAAATCTCTATTCTGTTCCATTGTCTATGTGTCTATCTTTATGCCGATACCACACTTTTAATTCTGTAGCTGTATAGTGAGTTTTGAAATCATAAAATTTAATATCTCCAACTTTGTTCTTTTTAAAATTATTTTGGCTATTCAGAGTTTCTTGAGATCCATATGAATTTTAGGATGACTTTTTTATCTATGCAAAAAAACCTCTGGGATTTTGATAAGGATTGCATTGATTCTATGGATCACTTTGGGTAGTATTGCCATTTTAACAATGTTAACTTTTACAATTCATGAACAACGGTTTTCTTTCCATTTAACTGTGTCTTCTTTATTTTCTTTCAGCTACATTTTGTACTTTCAGGGCTTTGGCTTCCTTAATTAAATTTATTTGTAGGTATTTTTTGTTGCTATTTTAAATTGAATTCTTTTCTTAATTTCTTTCCCAGATTGTTCACTGTTAGGGAATTTTTGTATGTTGATTTTGTGTCGGACAACTTTGCTGAGTTCATTTATTGGTGGAATCTTTAGGACTTTCTATATTTACGATTTTGTCATCTGTGAACAAAGATAATTTTACTTCTTTCTTTCTAATTTGGACGCCTGTACTTCTTTCTCTTGCCTATGACTAAAACCTTTTTATCCTCCTTTCACATTTGACAGTGAATTTGTCTTTAGATTAACTTTACTAGTTCAGTTCAGTTCAGTCGCTCAGTCGTGTCCGACTCTTTGCGACCCCATGAATCACAGCACGCCAGGCCTCCCTGTCCATCACCAACTCCCGGAGTTTACTCAGACTCATGTCCATCTAGTTGGTGATGCCATCTAGCCATCTTATCCTCTGTCGTCCGCTTCTCTTCCTGCCCCCAATCCCTCCCAGCATCAGAGTCTTTTCCAATGAGTCAACTCTTCGCATCAGGTGGCCAAAGTATTGGAGTTTCAGCTTTAGCATCATTGCTTCCAAAGAAATCCCAGGGCTGATCTCCTTCAGAATGGATTGGTTGGATCTCCTTGCAGTCCAAGGGACTCTCAAGAGTCTTCTCCAACACCACAGTTCAAAAGCATCAATTCTTCGGCGCTCAGCCTTCTTCACAGTCCAACTCTCACATCCATACATGACCACTGGAAAAACCATAGCATTGACTAGACAGACCTTTGTTGGCAAAGTAATGTCTTTGCTTTTTAATATCCTATCTAGGTTGGTCATAACTTTCCTTCCAAGGAGTAAGTGTCTTTTAATTTCATGGCTGCAGTCACCATCTGCAGTGATTTTGGAGCCCCCCAAAATAAAGGCTGACACTGTTTCCACTGTTTCCCCATCTATTTCCCATGAAGTGATGGGACCAGATGCCATGATCTTTGTTTTCTGAATGTTGAGCTTTAAGCCAGCTTTTTCACTCTCCTCTTTCACTTTCATCAAGAGGCTTTTTAGTTCCTCTTCACTTTCTGCCATAAGGGTGGTGTCATCTGCATATCTGAAGTTACTGATATTTCTCCCGGCAATCTTGATTCCAGCTTGTGCTTCTTCCAGCCCAGCGTTTCTCATGATGTACTCTGCATAGAAGTTAAATAAGCAGGGTGACAATATACAGCCTTGACGTACTCCTTACTAAGTATGCATTTAATCTCAGAACCAACTTTGTGAAAGTACTTTCTTGGTACTTTATGTTCCACTCGTCTTTATATTTATCCTTCAGTTCTCATTTTCCTGGTCCTTGCTTTGTTTGATCTGGCTCCATACCATTCTCCCATGAGTATCTGAGTCTTATGCTAGTTTCTCCATAGAGGTTCCCCTTTGCTGTGAAACATTTAATGAAGACAAATAATTAAGTAGTTATTAAAATTTATATTTTAATGTCTTTATAGTTGCTTGGGGCTTCCCTGGTGGCTCAGCTGATAAAAAATCCACCTGCAACGTGGGAGACCTGGGTTTAATCCCTGGGTTGGGAGGATCCCCTGGAGAAGGGAACAGCTATCCACTCCAGTATTCGAGCTTGGAGAATTCCATGGGCTGTATAGTCCATGGGGCCACAAAGAGTCAGACACAACTGAGCAAATTTCACGTATAGTTGCATGAGCAAGGTGTACTTCAGCATCATCCACAGCATCTCAGTTTACAGAGGAACCTACCCAGATGGGTTTTCTTTTTCACCATTAACATTTCTTTATGATCTATCTGATTGCTCTTCATCCCCTGTCCTCTACCCCCAGTGATCTTGGTAAAAATTAACGAGTTTAGACACATTGGTCTCTCTTTGAAATAGGCTCTGAATGATGGATACTTTATAACTTGGGATTGGTTTAAAAAATAAATAAACCCATAACACAAGAGTTGTAGTGCTAAAAGAGTGATTGAGAAGAAATCCTAACTTTTACCCATAAATGTTAATACTTTCAGAGACGAGGCCTTGATTTCTATTTTGTTTCAACTTTTTTTGTTAGATGAAGTCTTTCAGTGATCCATTTTCATGAGGTATTTATAGATATCTCTCTCTAATCCGGTGTCCACAAAGTTTAGTGTGCTTTAGAATCACTTGGAGGGTTTGCTAAGCACAGATTGCTGAGTCTATACTGTCTCAAGTTTCTGGTCCTCAGCTGGTTTGACATGGGGTATGATCATTTGCATTTCTAACAAATTCCCAAGTGATGCTTTACTGCTGGTCCGGCACCACAGTTTGAGAACTAGCGGTCTAAATCATACTGTTTAACTTTCTATACCCATGTACTTCTCTTTGTCTAACTTAGACCATTTTGACTTGGGTTTTCTACCACTTTCTAAATTAGAGCATGTTTTCTTCAACATTATTTCCTTCTCAGTTTAAAAATTTTAATTGGTAATATCACTGTTCTTATCATTCCCTCATGGCATCTTAGACGTCTTTGTTTTACCCCTCTGTCACAGACAGTTCAGACTTTCCAAAGCATGCTGCATCTGTGATGGTGATGATGATGACGATAGCAGCAGAAACAATGATGAAAACAGCTGGCATTTATAAAGGATGTACTGTGCTGGGCACTTTTCTAACCATTTTATTTGAGTTAATTCGTGTAATCCTTGCAACTGTCCCATGCTGTAGCTACTGTTATTAATCCCAAGTAACTGATGAGGAAACTTAGGCACAGAAAAGCTCTCACAGCTAGGAAAAGGTGGAAGAGATGGGATCTAACTTAGGCTTTCTAGTTTCAGGGCTCAGATTGTTCATTCCTCTGTTATCCAGTCCTTCCCTACTATGCTGTTGAGTTGACCAAAAAGTTCTGTTGGGTTTTGCAATAAGATCTTATACCATGGTATGCTGCTTCTCCATTCTCTGTCTTGAAACCATGTGCTTACCTTGTTTTCTATAATCATAGCCTTTTTGCCCCAGACTTAGTAAGGCTAACTTGCCCAGTTTCTTATTACCTGTAAGTGCTAGAGCTATAACCTCAGTCTTTCAAATGACTAAGCCCATGCTCTAATAGGATTCCCTGGTGGCTCAGACAGTAAAGAGTTTGCCTGCAACGTGGGAGACCCGGGTTTGATCCCTGGGTTGTGAAGATCCCCTGGAGAAGGAAATGGCAGCCCACTCCAGTATTCTTGCCTGGAAAATCCCACGGATGAAGCCTGGCAGGCTACAGTCCATGGGGTCACAGAGAGTCTGACATGACTGAGCAACTTCAGTATACTCTAATCAGTATGCATCCTCTGCTTACAGTATGCATCTCAACTCAGCCCTATACCCAAACTCAAGTTTCTTACAGCATAGGAATCATATACCCAGTATTGGTTCAGATTTCAGATTAGTGGTTTCCTGTTATCTCTTATATCACAATAAAATACCTGGTTTGGTTTTAGAGTCCCCTTTGTTGTTGTTTAGTTGTGAAGTTGTGTCTGACTCCTTTGTAGCTCAGTGGACTATAGCCCGCCAGGCTCCTCTGTCCATGGAATTTCCTAGGCAAGAATGGAGTAAGATGCCATTTTCTTCTTCATTAGAGTCCCCTGCTCATCTTATTTCAACCACTTAAAAAAAACTGTTTGGTAAACCCTTTGACACAGAGTTATTCTACCCATCTGATTCATCTTATATACCATTTATTTTACAGCAGAATGTATTAGCATTGTAGGCTTCTAAACTGCTGTCCCATCTTTCGTGCTGACCGATTATGTTCTCCACCAAGTAGTGTTAAGCATCTTGGACAATCTGTCATGCTTATGATTGTACCTTCTGTGTGTGTTTGACTTAAGATAACACTAGTTCTCTATAATTTGAGTGAGAGCAACATTATAATCTACCTTATAAAATAACATAAATTCATTATTAGATATGTACAGTGTCCCATAGATGACAGAGATGAAGGTAGAAAAGCAGAAGTAAATGTCCACTGTGAACTAAAAAGGTAACAATTGGAATTCCCTGAGAAAAGAAAATAGAGAAGTCTACATGGTATTGAATTTTCCAGATCTCTAGGATCTTGATTTTCCCCCTTGACT
Organism: Capricornis sumatraensis; assembly: GCF_032405125.1. NCBI lineage: Eukaryota > Metazoa > Chordata > Mammalia > Artiodactyla > Bovidae > Capricornis > Capricornis sumatraensis. Next base: position 97,556,671 of record NC_091076.1, read on the forward strand.
TCATCTCGTAATTCTTAAACATTCTTCCTACCTCCCTCAACTTCTCCTGCCATCCTTCAATTTCTTTCTTACATATCTACCCTCAGTTGCTGATTTCTGTCTGTCTACTAGCCCCAAATTTCATTATAAAAATTGTTATTAAAATTTTTAGATGTATAGAGTCCCTTGAGCAGGGACTAGGGCTGTCTTTGTCAGAACTCAGCAGGTAAAAGAATTATTCTACTGCCATGATAAAATAATAAAATTCTAGGAAAGGACTTAAGAGATTTAAGAATTAAACTATTATTATAAAGTAAAAAATAAAATCGATGTGTTAAGAGTAAAAAAAATAATTTCTCCTATACAAAGCAATTTTGGATAAATGTTTTATTATTTTTGAATTGGTGAGATTACAATGAAAGGGGTTCTAATATTGGCTGCAGATAAAGTAGCCTGCAGATATGCATATAAGTCACTTGAGATCTTCATTTGTGATAGTGATTTTTTAAAAATAGGCTCAAATTTTACAGTTAACAGAGGTGAGAATTCTACTGTTCCAAAGCTTGCTTTTGGCAGAGAACCATTCTGTTAGCACCCTCAGTCTTGGTTGCCATGGAGACAGTAGACTTTATTTTAACATACACTTAAAATATACATACATACCCTAAGATTTAAGTATGATTTAGTTGACTGTAGGTTTTGAGTATCAAAAATACTTTCTATTTTTTAAAGACTTTGTATTTTTGACCTCCAAAGAAAATAAAGTAGAATTCTGGTCATGGTAATGACAAAGTTTTATATTACTTTTTACAAGGTCTTTTAGGAATAACTTAGAATCCCCCTGTGAATCAGTAATGGATGAGGATTTTGAAGAACATGCCGAAACTTTTGATAAAAGAAATGTGATCTTAAGCACTCACATGTCTGGAACACCTATAGTTATGATACAGTGTATATAGTGCATACAAATCAATTTCAGATTTGGCTGGTACTTTTGCCACCAGTATTATACTAAGCACATTCATCCTATTACAGTTTATTTAATAGAACTCAGTTTAAAAGTATCAAAGCAGTCTTCATAATTATAACTTTTAATATATTTAACTATTTAAATGTATATCAGTAATATTCCTTAACATTTTTGCCTAAAAATCATTAAATAAAATTTACACTAGCTTTTAATATGAAAACTTTCAATTCATGAATTATGCTGTTTTCATTCATTCATTCCTTATAAGATTGAGTGAATTCCATGGCATGGAATATTGCTGTTCCATAGACCTCATAATTATATTTGTAAGCAAATCACATCTCTTTATCTTTAGCAGCCAGTTGCAAACTCTCATGGCCTAGTTAATATCTTAGTCCACTAGCAGTTTTGACTTCTTACCTAATAGCTGAGCAGTTAGGTAATTGATTTCCTTGTTAAGCTAAATAGGTTAATCCTACTTAAGGTAGTTATCACAACCCAGTATTGTATTGATAGTTATTTCTGGATAAAGAAAACTTTTGGTTATGTTTATTATAAACAGAATCTTAAAGGTTAGTCTGATACTTTAGTCAGTTAATACCTGCATTTAACAGCAAAGGAAGACAAAATCAGAAAACTCTTTGCTTTATAAGGAAAGAGAAAATAGCTAAAGGTAATAGATTAGAGAGTTACAACTTACACTCATAGTTTTGATGATTAGATTTTAGCTTTTCCAGTTTGCAGTGACTTTTTAACAAGACCCATCTCCTCTATGAAGAATGCAGTTAATTTTTTTCTGGCACAAAAAAAAAAAAAAAATAGGGTAACCTGATCTGAGTCTGACAGAGTGTGTCGTTCATTTAAGTGCTTCCATCTGTTGCCTGCTGTTCCCCTTACTCATGACCCCTCTGTGTTTCTCTTTCCTTTCTCTTTCCCTGTTTCTCTTTCCTTTTTCTTCCTTTCTTTCTGTTTTCCTCTCTTTCTTTTTTCCCCTCTCCCTCTCTCTCTGTCTCTTTTTTTTTGTCCTTAGCCCCTCTGAGGAAGGCAAAGTTTGTTGAGAGCCCACGAATTCCAGAATCCGAGCTTGGCTCACCAACCCTCACTTCAGCTCAGAAACTGGACGTGGATGCATACTGCCCTGGTAAGCGTGCATGCCAAGTATCTGCTTTGAAAGAGGGAGGTTTGGATCAGGCCCATCCAGCAGAGCAGCGTTTTGCATGTATATTATTCATAAAATCACAGCTGTTCTCTCTTGTGCAACTGACTGTGTATTTTCCTTATTAGAGCAGTTTCTACTGAACATCCTTTTTGATTATTGATATAATTGTGTAGATATTGAAAACAGCTTCAAGGATAATTTTCAAAAGAATCAAAATAATTCGGTAGATGCATCCTCAGGGTGCTTTGTGTGACCTGAGATACTTGAAGAAATTTTGCTTTGGCCATGTCCACTCAGCAGCGTTCAAGTGTGAATAAAAATGTCGATTCAACCCTAGTCCTTTGCATATGATCTTTTTTTTTTTTTTTTTTTTTTGCCGTAATCCCTATTGGTTTTCTGAACAGTTATAGAAAATAGTTGTGATGTTGGATACATTATACTTGAATTAGGAAAAAAAAGTTACAGTTTCCTGATTTGGACTCCTGGACACTCACTGTTAGAAATACCTCTTCTCATGAATGGCCTGTAAGCACATGTGGGAGTTCACTGAAACCCTTCTTGTGTGGGAGCCAAGCTGACACAGGCTCATTATCAATGCTTAGATTCTTCCAAACTTAGATGAGTTGCTTGGCAACATCCTTTACACTTACTCTGCAGTGAGTCTATAGAGCTGTGTTAGAAATGTTCACAGCTCTAGTTGAGTATACAGATCAGAGCTTCAGTAAAGAACTTTAGAAGACTTGTTTTTAGGTCTTTTGTTTATTCCTGCTCATTAAAATCAATGTTAAACCACAGTGGATACAACTACTACATATTTACCATACTAGAGATTAGCAGAATAAGGTGATTTCTAGTTCTAGGTAAGGTATCAGTAGCTGTAATCTGAAATGTCAGGCTAATATACCTCTGAAGCCAGGTAAGACATGTATTTTTTTTAAAAAAAAGACAGGAGGCAAAAAACTTGAGGCAAACCTAATCAGAGACATTTGATTTTATGAACCAGCTTTGAATATTGAAAGACCTTGGGGATTTCGCTTTCAAGTTGCAGAACCTTGGTCTTCATCTGCTGTTGTAAATGACTTTCACTTTTAAATCAATCACAGGTAGGTATTAGAAACTAGCTTTTCTGTTTCTAAAAGGAACGAAGTAGCGTCCTAAAATGACACAGTAGCACATTGTTAAAAGAATTCCTGTTTTGAGGTGTTGTCACGTTTCTTGGACATTGGAATATTATACTCTGCATTTCTTCACGCAGATTTTGTATAATAAAGTAAAATAATTAAATGCACTAATTCTCTATTCCTGTATTGAGGTTTGGAAGAGAAGTTTGGAAGAAAAGAGAGATCTTTTCTTTTTCAGATTTGCAAATCAGATTTAGTGTGGGGGAACTAATTTTTCACTTCCTGATTGCCTATCTGACATCTTTAATCTAATCTAGTGATTGTTACTGTCAAGAAGCAAGGGAGCTGCTGTTATTTAGAATGCCAGTGCTGAATCACTGTGAAAAATCTTGTCCATGTTATTACTTATGTATATTTTCCACAAACATGAATCTTCACTGAATTGGAATCGAACCAATTAACATTTTCAGAAAACCAGGAAGAAACTAAAACACATTGCCAAAATGTTAATTGCCATGCTCTGCAGTCTCCTTTTCTTATCTGAAGCAGATTTAAGGCATAGAAACGTCTTAGTGATTTGTTCTTTTATAATAAATTCTGGGAAAATAAGTTTCTGCGGAGATAAGATTAGTGACCTGAGGGTTGAAGCTGTAATCTTCTACATACTACCAAAAATTAACAATAAACAAGTAAATTTAGTATATTCATAAAGCAAACAAATAATCCATTCTTTCTGAATTTCTCTTACATAGGATATACTAGCAGAATAATGATCATATTAATATTTTATGATATACTCATACATAATAATGCAGTTAAAACTAGCGATCTGATATCTTCCTGCTTTATTTATTATCACATGCAAATTTGGAGAAAGAGTATATGTCACAGAGGCAACAAGCATCAGCTAAAGGTTAAATGAGCCCTGGTTCTCACATTTTAGCATGCTTCTCTGGTGGCTCAGTGGTAAAGAATCCACCTGCCAATGCAGGAGGTACAGGTTCAGACCCTGGGTTGGGAAGATCCCCCGGAGGAGGAAATGGCAACCCACTCCAGTATTCTTGCCTGGAAAATCTTATGGACAGAGGAGTCTGGTGGGCCACAGTCCACGGGGTTGCAAAGAGTCTGACATGACTTAGAGACTAAACAACCACAGCAGCAAGAATCGCCTGGAGGATTTCTTCAAAGGCAGATTGTGGGACCCAGCCCCAGAATTTCGGAATCAATAAGCCTGGGTAGGTTGAGAATTTGCTTCTCTAACAAACTCTCAGCTACTGCTGAAGCTGCTGGATGAGGTGCCATACTATGAGAACCAGCTGGGTTACAGGGTGGCTGCAGGCTGCAACCCATCAGACTCATTCTGCTGTTGACTTCTGAGGAGTAATTGGTGACGTTGTTTCATTATCCAGACCTCAACATTTTGGTGTCTGTATTTTAGGTGGGAAGAAGAAAGCTTTTATTTCTGAGAAATGGACATCTATTTTCCTTGGTTTGTCTTTTGGTCCATGGTATCTGTGTACCTATAACTAGTTTTCAGTGTTGTCCTGCAAGGAAAAGGAAATTGTGGATCAAATCAGAGCAAGTTGTTGATGTTTGGTCTACAGGGACTGGGGAAAGCTACAATGGGGTATAGGTATTGATCCCGATTATCTGTCTAATAAACTGAGGGATTCAGTCTATATAGCATTAGATTCTAGAATACTTGTTTTACTGTCCCTCAAATCAGATTTGTTGTATGCAGAAAATGTGCGGAACAGTATGAGTAAACAGTATGTTTTGGTTCTGCAACTGAAACCATAGAGATGATCGATGATGTTACATAACTGAACTTCCCGAGTCGGGGAGATCAAACGAATTGTATTTGATAATCGTCTTACAGTGAGGAAATTAGGACCTAGAGAATTTAAGTGATTTGTGTGAGGGTATAAGCAGGATTTATTGTTGAACTCTTTAAGTGGACACAGTGTAGTCCAGAAATACAGTGCCCCTAACTCTATTACTGTGTAAAATTCTATAAGCATCCCTTGCTTGACCCTTAAATTAAAAAGTAGAAAATTCAGTTTTTAAGTATGAGACAAGGCTTTATTCTCCTTTTACGGTAACCAACTGATATCAGTGATTTCAGTGAAACAATTGCCTAAATAAGAGAACACACTCGTCCTACCCTCTGACTTTTCTGCCTACAGCACTGGTTATTAGCTGTGTGATTTTAGGCAAGTCACTTAACTTGTCTCAGCTTCAGTTTCCTCATCTGTAAAAATGGAAATGGTAATCTTAAATCAGATTAATAAATACAGAGCACTTAGCAGAATGCTTGTTTTATAGTAAATGCTTATAAATGTTAGCTAATTTTGTTATTATTATAGTGATGATCCTGAGTGTATAACACAAGATCTTAAAGTGTTTTTAAACAGGAAATACAAGATGTAAAGGTTTAGGGTAATTTTTAGTTAGAATGTGTCTGCCTATGTTTCAATTACAGTCTTCCCCTTAGCAGTTTTGTGATCTTAAACATGTTGTGTAATTTCTTCCTGCTGCAGTTTCCTATCACAGTAACATTACGTATAACATGATGTTACTTGATAATTTAACAGATTAAATATATATTTGCATAGATACATGAATACACATTCAAAGGGGGAAATATCCAGAAGAATACACCAAACTAACCTTGGTTGCCTAAAGAGGGAGAGAATTGGAATTCTGTTTGTTGTCAGAGGAGAGAGTAGCATTCGTGAGATAAGAACATTATCTTATGTTAGCAGTGGTTGTAGCTGGCTGGTGGGATTACAGGTGATTTTTCTTTTCTTTATTGGGCAGTATGTGTTAGTTTCAGAGAGCTCGGGTTCTGAAATTAACTCTACATTTAATTCCTGACTCTGTCACCTACTAGCTGTGTGACTACATGTAACATTCATAGCCATAAATTCCTTGTAGGATTGTGATTAAAAACAGCTCTTTTTTTTAACAATAAATCTTATAGAGTTGTTAAGATTAAGTAAAATAATGTATAGGACAAATGCTCAGCTGAGGTGAAATAAATAAGAAATGTATTACCCTTCCTGTTTTCATCATCATCATCATTACACTTTTCTAAAATTTCTGCAGGGAATTTGTATTGAGATTTTTCAGTAATCAGATGCTACTAAAGGATAGCAACATTCCTTCTTAGTTTTTTCAAGCTTTTTGTGTTGCACATTTTAACAACACATAATTTCAGGTGTAGGAATGAACCTTGATACAGATGCCAGGCCAAGTTGACAGTTTTATAGGACTTTTGATACATGTGCAAGGTTAAGAGCCAAAGTCCAGACCAGAGTTCTGAAAATAGACAGGCTTTTATCCACAGCAGATACTTTCAGAAGAATTTGAGATTAATCTTTTTGTAATAGATCCTTTTGAATCTCTTTAAAAATGGCACTGTCCTTCAAAGGACAATGTTATTTAAGGTGACAACAAAATTAGGATGTATTTGAAACTCAAGAATGGAAGAGAGTTTTATGATACTTTCTTACTTGAAGGTGCATATTCATATTTCTATAGTTTCATTCATAAAAGACCTTTCATTTGGATTTCTTAACAGCATTGTGTGTTCTATAGCACAAGTGCAAACCACTGTACATGATGAAATATTTCACATAAAGTGAGTAGTTCCTTGATTCTTCTTTTCCCAACTCCTGTGTAGTCATGGTCATTCCACTTAGAAGAAAAAGATGATCTGTTTTCTCATCTTCTGTTGTTTGTTTTTTTTTTTCCTGAAAACATTATCAGATGTTACCTTTATTCCAAATGGTTTGCCATTCTTCTTTACTTTGCTGTGAATTTTATACTTTAGAGAAACCCTCTGTCTGGTTTTTGATTGGTTTATGGGTACCAGGAGCCTTTTTCTTGTAATTCACAGCTTCTATTATCTTGAATTTGTATTTCTTATGTCTACTGTGTCAAAAACACAGGTATACTGCAAGATTTTTAACCAGAGTTAAACTGGTGAGTTTTGGGGTGAAGGGTTTCTAAACCCCTTAAAATTATATACAAACACTGTTCTACATGCACATATGTACTTCTTTCTGTTAATATAACAGCTTCTCAGAGCGATCTGTAACACGTCTTTCCCCACTTACCCACCCCAAAAAAGAAGGAGAAAAGAAATGCTGTTATAAATGTTGAAATGAAATGAAGGTTGTTAATAGTACAACTGTTAGAACAACAACAACAAAAACCCCACCTAAATGTTGGGTAGTGGACAAACTTATAAATCAGATGAAGGTAGAAATGCACTGCAGTGCTGCCCTAACCAGGATGTGAACGTCCATATAACAACTAGAGAGAGGAAGCAGAGAGAGAAACAGGAATGACTTCAGTATATTTCAAGCATGAGAGATACTGCCTGAAAACTGATTATGAGCATAAGTACACCAAAGAGCTAGAATAAGAGAATGGATAGCTTTTCATCCACATACTCCTTTATCAACTAATAAGTTCTTAACATGTTAGAAAGTTCCTTCAGTGGACAGGTGCTTTATTGAATAGAACTTTTCACTTTGAACATTTTTAGTTGTTTTCATGGTTTACATTTTATCATTATTTAAGGCATTAACCATCTTTTTAAATCAAAATATAGTGAACTTACAATGTGTGCTAATCTCTGCTGTACAGCACAGTGACTCAGCTGTACACATATAGACCTTCTTGTTTTAATATTCTTGTCCATTATGGCTTTTCACAGGCTGTTGAATATGGAGTTCCCTGTGCTATAGTAGCACCTCGTTGTTTATCCACCCTCTGTATACTAGTTTACATCTGCTAACCCCTAGCTCCCAGTCCTTCCTCCCCCATTAACTGTCTTTTAACTGAGCTTTAGATTAACTCTTCTCAAGGTGTTTTGCATCACAAATTATAAAGACTTGGCCTGTAAGTACGGTGCTTAGATCTGTAATTTAGCTAGATATCCAAATGGAAGTTTTTTTATTAACCCTAAAACCTGTCTATCTTTGGGTTTTTTGAGGCAGTGAAATGCACTAGTTTAGACTGCAGACCTGAGAGCCAGGCTGCCTGTGTTCAAATACTGAGTCTACCACTTTGTGCTTGTATGACTTTGGGCATATTACTTACAATGATTAATTTCCTTATCTGTAAAATGGGGATTATAATATTACCTGTATCGTAGGAATGCTGTGAAGATGTAATAATTAAAATATATAAAATAATGACAATTATGTGGTCCGGAGTTAGTTTCAATAAATCTTAGCTACAGGTAAAGTGTTCCACAGCCTTTACTGCTTTTCCTCTAAGAATTTTATGTGTGGAACTTTCCTGATGGTCCAGTGGTTAAGAATCTGCCTCCCAATACAGGGAACGTGGGTTCAGTTCCTGGTTGGGGAATTAAGATTCCACAGGCTGTGAGGCAATTAAGCATGTGCACAACTAGAGAGAGGCCTGTATGTCACAACTAAGATCCAGTGCAGCCAAATAAATAAATAAATACTGAAAAAAGTGCTGTGGGTACGATTATCATTATCCTTTTTATGAGAGCACTTCACAAAGAGGATAAAGTTGCACCTACAGCCTGCTGTCACTGGCCTGTTTTCATAAGCAGTCTATGTATAGATTCTAAGCTTTGTGGGTTTTTTTTTTTTTTTTTTAATGAAGGCAGCTTTTCATAGTGATAAGTAGCCCTGGGATCATATAAACTCAGCTAAGTCTAATCATGCCACTTACTAGTTGTATAACTTTTATTATTTAGTCTTCCTAATTTTCTGGTTCTTCATCTGTAAAGGACAGAGAGTAATATGTACTCCATAGGGTGTTTGTGATGATTGATTAAGATAGAAGGTACTTATTAGCACAATGTCTGGAGCATCAGTTATTATGATGAATAACATCTCTCACATATATATGTTTTTCTAAATTTATTTCTGAAAAAAATGCAGTTTTATGTTCTTCTTCCCCTACGCAATATATATATGTTCCTGCAGCCGAGTATTCATGAAAAATTCAGTGGGAACCAAGAAGAGACAGAAAGATATTCTTGACTTGTCTTTTGATACTCAAGAAACTAGAGATTTTAGGAATTCTGTATTTGATGTCACCACTGCCATCCTTTGTCCCTAAATCACTTGAAATCCTCTTTGTTTCTCTGTTTTTCCTTGTTTAGAAGTTGTTTGTTATAACATTTAAATTTAGGGAATTCCCTGGCAGTCCAGTGGTTAGGATTTCATGCTTTCACTGCCAAGGGTCCAGCTTCAATCCCCAGTTGGGGAACTAAGATCCCACAAGCTGCCAGGATCATCCAAAAAAAAAAAAAAGTAGTTAAAAAAAAATAGCCTAGGCTGTAGTTATCTCATGGTTCAACTGGAGAAGGCTCCTCTTTCAAGTTTATGATGCTTATGTTTGTTGAAGGATTCAGTTCCTCTGGGCTGTTGGAACAGAGGGCCTCAGTTCTTAGCGGCTTTTACCAGAGGCCGCCCTCAGTTCCTTGCCATGGGTGCTTATCCACAGGTGACCTCACCCATGGCAGCTTGCTTCCTGAGAACGAGCGAGATGAGAGAGACAGTTTTTTATAACTTAGTCTCAAAAGTGGCATCGTATCACTTTTTGTTATATTCTCTTCATTAGATGCAAGTCACCATGTCCATCTCACACTCATGGGAGTCAATTGAAATTTTAAAGAAAGTTGTTTAAATGAAGCAATGAATTCTCCTGGTTTTTTCTGTATATTGATACATGCTATTCTGTATTCTGTTTCCCTGGTGGCTCAGATGGTAAAGAATCTGCCTACAATGCAGAAGACCTGGCTTCGATCCTTGGGTTGGGAAGATCCCCTGGAGAAGGGAACAACTACCCACTCCAGTATTCTGGCCTGGAGAATTCCATGGACAGAGGAGCCTGGCAGGGTACAGTCCATGGGGTCACAGAGAATAGGACACAACTGAGCAACTTTCACTCCACTTCATTCTGTATTCTGGAAGCACAAATCCTCATCCTTGTCTCCATAGTATTCCTAGTATCCCTCCCTTTTATATTCAGATTTCCCTTGCTGTTCTTCTAGTAACTGTCTGTAGGTCTTTCCTCTTGCCTAATCTCTACTGTTACGGTTCAGTGAAGTACTTCTTCCTAAAATGGTGTTTTTCTCTTTAAGTCTGAGTAACTACATCACATTATTTTAATGTGCAGGTTCTAGAATAAATTTCAGATTGGGAAGCCAACAAAGAATACATTTGCCATGTAGACAAAGGTGACTTTTGAAGATAATAATTTTCCTACTGTAATGAGTATACAGTTGCTTTACTTTCCACATTAAAATAAATTGTATGATGGGTAAGGAAATCCAGGTCAATAGGGGAATAATATGGAAATATTTGTATTACACAAGTAACGCATTTTTGCCATATTTTGTATCTCACACATGTCTATTCAAAACAGTCATTGGAAACCTCAGTTTAAAACCCAAAGGAGCATTCAGTGATGAACGGTCTTATAGATTTTTATGAAACATTTAAGGTTCTTTTAATACTGCTTTTCATTTCAGCCAAATAGTCATCATCATACATAGATGTGCACATAGTATTTCTTGTGCATTGGAGGCAATTATGTAGGCAAGGAAACTCTAGGGTAAGAGTTGCCAAGCAGTAAGTGCTTTCTGCCTCTATGTGTCCTATCTCTACAGTGATTCTCGCTTCCAGTGGGAGAGAATCAGAATAGTGGGATGTTGTAATGGAAGATGATTAGTATTTAAAAGCCTCTTCTCTAAGCTAAGTGCCAAACTAATGAATTTTTTAAGATGCAGAAAAGTCCCTAATCTTATAAAAATTTATCCCCAAATAGCGCAAGGGAGAACCACCGTGTGTGTGTGTGTGTGTGTGTGTGTTCAGATGATTTTTCCCCCCATTTGTTTCTGTATGTCTGTAAGTTATTAGTAAAAAGAGTATAGGATTATTAGTAGATAAATTTACTTTTTAGGCAGCATTTTTTTCCTTATCCAGCTTTATTGAGATATAATTTACATATAATATTGTATAAGTTCATTGTGTATAACATGATTTTTATATATATGGATTATTGAGGAAATTTATGGAATATCTCCAGAAAATTGTACCCCCATACAAAATTTTACATATTGTCTGAGTTTTGAAAAAATTAAACTTTTGATCTGTTTGCCATCTGTTAACAGTATTTTCTGAAAGCCAATCTAAGCAAACCGAAATGAATAAGAATCCGTGAGTAGAATTTTCCAAGGAAGCTACATTACTGCTAACTCCTATTCTGTACCCTAAAGCTAGGTATCTAAATACTGCAACTGGAGAGATGCCCTAAAAGCTGATTCTTTAACTTAGGTTCTAGGTGAGTTAATTTAAAGAAGGCAGTCATTAGGAAGGAAGTAGGTGAAAGGAAGGGTAAGTAGAAATTCAAACACTTCTGCTTCTAAGACATGGAGTCCTGTGATTATAAGCTCCTTAGATTTCTCTGCATCTGTCCCAGCTAAGGCACTTTTTTCCCCTCAGTTGAGGATTAACAGTAACCTGTGTCATTGGTAGCCTGAAGTGGATCTCGTTTTCTCATCCACCTCCAGGGACCTTTCTTCCCCACCTTTCTGCCCTCTAGACCCTCCGTATTGAGAGGTGAGTCTCGCCCAGAACTATGGAAAACATATCAGACCACTATCTTAGCCTCTGACTTACATTTAATTTTATTTTTTTCCTTTTTTTTAAAAATTTTACTTTGCAATACTGTATTGGTTTTGCCATACATCAACGTGAATCTGCCACGGGTGTACACGTGTTCCCAATCCTGAACTCCTCTCCCACCTCCCTCCCCATACCACCCCTCTAGGTCATCCCAGTGCACCAGCTCCAAGCGTCCTGTATCCTGCGTCGAACCTAGGCTGGCGATTTCATTCCTTATATGATATTGTACATGTTTCAATGCCATTCTCCGAAATCATCCCGCCCTTTCCCTCTCCCACAGAGTCCAAAAGACTGTTCTATATATCTGTGTCTCTTTTGCTGTCTCGCATACAGGGTTATCGTTACCATCTTTGTAAATTCCATATATATGTGTTAGTATGCTATATTGGTGTTTTTCTTTCTGGCTTACTTCACTCTGTATAATCGGCTCCAGTTTCATCCACCTCATTAGAACTGATTCAAATGTATTGTTTCTAATGGCTGAGTAATACTTCATTGTGTATATGTACCACAGCTTTCTTGTCCATTCATCTGCTGATGGACATCTAGGTTGCTTCCGTGTCCTGGCTATTATAAACAGTGCTGTGATGAACATTGGGGTACACGTGTCTCTTTCAATTCTGGTTTCCTTGGTGTGTATGCCCAGCAGCAGGATTGCTGGGTCATATGGCAGTTCTATTTCCAGTTTTTTAAGGAATCTCCACACCATTCTCCATAGTGGCTGTACTAGTTTGCATTTCCACCAACAGTGTAAGAGGGTTCCCTTTTCTCCACACCCTCTCCAGCATTTATTGCTTATAGACTTTTGGATCGCAGCCATCCTGACTGGCGTGAAATGGCACCTCATTGTGGTTTTGATTTGCATTTCTCTGATAATGAGTGATGTTGAGCATCTTTTCATGTGTTTGTTAGTCATCTGTATGTCTTCTTTGGAGAAGTGTCTATTTAGTTCTTTGGCCCGTTTTTTGATTGGGTCGTTTATTTTTCTGGAATTGAGCTGCAGGAGTTGCTTGTATATTTTTGAGATTAGTTGTTTGTCATTTGCTTCATTTGCAGTTATTTTCTCCCATTCCAAAGGCTGTCTTTTCACCTTGCTTATGGTTTCCTTTGTTGTGCAGAAGCTTTTAATTTTATTAGATCCCATTTGTTTACTTTTGCTTTTATTTCCAGTATTCTGAGAGGTTGGTCATTAAAACAGACAAATTTTTCTAGAGAAGGTATTCAGAAACTGTTTAGCAATCACATTGAAAAGAAATAGAGTGCTTTCAGGCTGGCTGTATATTCTACAACTCATCATGCTCTTTATCATTCCTACTGCCATTACTGCTAGCCATACCAGATGTATTAAAATTGCTTATATCCTGAAGGCATTTGAATTTGCAACCTCTGCTTTGGGTTACAGGGAGTGGTCACATTTTCTAGGAGGTGGCAAACCAGGTGGCTCAGTGGTAAAGAATCTGCCTGCCAAGCAGGAGACTCGGGTTCGATCCCTGGGTTGGGAAGGTCCCCTGGAAATGGCAGTCCACTCCAGTATTCTTGTCTGGATAATTCCATGGACAGAGGAGCCTGATGGACTGCAGTCCATGGGGTCGCAAAGAGTCAGACACAGCTGAGCACAACACACACACACAGAAATGGATGATGAAAGAATGCAAATTTCCCTTACTCCCTCCCTATTAAAACATGCAATTTCAGGAGATTCATAGACTTCCAGGAGAGTGTGTATCAGAGGATCTCACATCAGAGTTCTTGATTTAGATCCTTCAGTAGCTTACATATGCTACCATTTAGCGTATGGTTTGTAATTAGCTACTATGGTGTAGCTCTACCAGAAGAAAGTATTATGCATGATTGAACAATTGAAATCTCACGTTACTTTAAAAAGAAAAAAACTAAAGGAGAATTTCCTCAACCGATAACCTCTAGTGGTGTTAGGGAAATAGTCACCTTCTCCAACACAGTGATCATCAAAAGTGACTCTTAATTTTGTAACTCTTCCTGTGTGCTCACCTTCCTCCATCTCCACCACTCAACTCACAGACTCTAGCTCTTTTCTGCTATGTTTTTGCAGTATTATATTAAGAATAACCTGAAAAGATTGCCTACCCTACTCTAATCCTATGACCTTTACCATGATTTCTTTTGCATATTATTCTGCTAATTCTCTTCCCTTTTCATACACCTAATTATTTTTGGGTGCTGGATTTAATTTAATGTTTGAACATATGTATAGAAATGATCTTTTTTTTTTTTTTCCCAGAGAGGGTTTTCATTTCTTCTGCCACTTGTGAGCAGTTCAATCCAAGTTCCGGGTTGAAAGTTTTCTAGGCCAGTTAAATGACACAAATCAGGACTACAGAAACTGTTTTACTTCTGGTTCATCTTTACCCCTAGCATGTAGCTCCTAAGGGTCTCAGGTATGGGGTGTTTTACTAGAGTTCCCATTCCTGGCAGATCCTCGGCTCCAGTTTTGTTCCCTTGACCTTGTGAGACAGCTAAATGCACAGTTCAGCTGCTCAGTTATTTCTTACCTGTTAACAAATGCCACCTTGCTAAAGTGGCCCTCTGTGCTGGGCAAGATCTCCATTTCGGATTTCCATCTTCTCCCTGTTGTTATAATGATACTCATCACCTCCTTGTTGGGTCTTTAATGTTTTTAAAATATTTTTAAAATATATTTTACCCAGTTTTTATTAATTGTTATCAGCTGGAAGGTCTCCAATTACTGAAAAGTGTCTCCCACCATTATTTCCTTTGGAGAAAGAAATTCTAGCATTTATATTTTTAGATTGTACATACATCTAAAAGTATGTGAAAGAAGCGTTTTATTTTTCTGTTCTGTGCTCCCCATGAAGCTACATGGGAACAGACTGTACACTAATAAAACAGTCTTAGAACACTACCTCTTTGGACAAACCAGTCTCCATAAATTCTGGGAGCTGTCTTATTAAGAAATTGAAATGATATTATTAGCCAGTTGATTAAATACAAAGAAATTCTCATTCAAACGAACTTTTAGAATTGGTTCATGGACCATCTCTTTGAGCAAGTTGTTTCTTATTTGGACTTGGAAATTAGTACTTTACAGCAAAATTTCAACAAGTTTTGCATACAGTGGTTATGATATTACCCATGATACTGAATTGTTAAAAAACTTGCCTTTCTGCCCCGATCTCAATCTGCTGTTATTTGACCTGCTACCATTAAATTGGTGGGCTTCCCTGGTGGCTCAGAGGTTAAAGCGTCTGCCTCCAATGCGGGAGATCCGGGTTCGATCCCTGGGTCAGGAAGATCCCCTGAGAAGGAAATGGCAATCCATTCCAGTATTCTTGCCTGGAGAATCCCATGGACAGAGAAGCCTAGTAGGTTACAGTCCACAGGGTCGCAAAGAGTCGGACACGACTGAGCTACTTCACCTCACCTCGCCATTAAATTGGGGAGGAAAATGTCTGCTTCATCCTAAGTGCAATTCATAGATCATCGAGTTAAGTTCAACATTATTGTTTTCAGCTTTTATCTTACTCTCTACAATAGCCATAATAGTTAAATTATCATTCTGAGTGGATTAAGCTGTTTATATTGCTGCCAGAAAAAAAATTAAATAGGGGATAGGAGTCATCTAGCAAAAGATTGGAAAGTTTCTTTTAATGTTTGAAGAGGATCATGAAACCCAAGTTTCCTACAGTCTGGCTCCTATTTCTTGGCTCTGTTGCAAACCAATTTTAAAAGGAAGGGTCTTACCTGATGGTTACTGTTTCATTAAAACATTGAGTATCAAAAGCTGTGTAATACATTTTTTGTATCTACCATAAAATGCCTAGTGCATATATCAAAGACTCAGTCTTCTATTAATCCACATAAGTCATCTTTGGTACTGTAGAACAGAAGGCTACTCTTAAAATGCAAAGATATTATTTATTTTGTATAAATAATTTTTCTAAGTCTTAAAAAAATGAAAGAGCTCTGGATAGAACTCATTTGTATACAAGTAAAACTTCAGTTATAGTCAAGGACATAAAATATGGATGCTATTTTCTGGTACCTTACCAGAGAAATAATGTTTATTTTCTTAGTTAAAATTTATTCTACATGATGAATTCTCTATTATAGCAAATGCCTTATCTGTTCCCTAACCAAGTAACATTTTTTATAATGACCCAGGATGATATGCTTTGTGCTAAGAGAGGAGAAAGAATTAAGCTATAAGTGAATCACCACAGCATTTTTCTTTCTTTTTTTATTTTATTATTATTATTTTTTTACTTTATTTTACTTTACGGTACTGTATTGGTTTTGCCATACATCAACATGAATCCGCCACGGGTGTACATGAGTTCCCAATCCTGAACCCCGCTCCCACCTCCCTCCCCATACCATCTCTCTGGGTCATCCCAGTGCACCAGCCCCAAGCATCCTGTATCCTGCATTGAACCTAGACTCGCGATTCATTTCTTACATGATATTATACATGTTTCAATACCATTCTCCCAAATCATCCCACCCTCTCCCACAGAGTCCAAAAGTCTGTTCTGTACATCTGTGTCTCTTTTGCTGTCTCACATATAGGGTTATCGTTACCATCTTTCTAAATTCCGTATATATGTGTTAGTATATTGTATTGATGTTTTTCTTTCTGGCTTACTTCATTCTGTATAATCGGCTCCAGTTTCATCCACCTCATTAGAACTGATTCAAATGTATTCTTTTTAATGGCTGAGTAATACTCCATTGTGTATATGTACCACAGCTTTCTTACCCATTCATCTGCACCACAGCATTTTTCTAATGAAAGTTTTTGAGTAACAATTTTCCTAAGTCGTTTCTTCTCAAATTTCCAAACAAGAAAAAAAAAGAACACTAAAATGATCAAAAATACTCATCTGGACAATTTATGCATTTTCTCCTTTATGCTTACCACTGTGTCCACAGTGCATTAGTGTAGTGACTGACTGATACATAGTAGATGTTCATTCAGTGTGTATTGAATGAACAAAATGAACCTAAAAAGTCAGAGGAAGGCAAAATGAAAGAATTTAGTATGCTATAAATATTTGTAAATTACATAGTTTTCTCTTTTCTTAAGAATGTGTCTTTTCTGGGAATCCCCTGGCGTTGCAGTGGTTAGGACTCTTGCGCCTTTTCTACTGAGAGCCTGAGTTCAGTCCCTGGTCGAGGAACTAAGATCTGA
The DNA here is from genome assembly GCF_032405125.1 of Capricornis sumatraensis. Taxonomy (NCBI): domain Eukaryota; kingdom Metazoa; phylum Chordata; class Mammalia; order Artiodactyla; family Bovidae; genus Capricornis; species Capricornis sumatraensis. Next base: position 97,573,772 of record NC_091076.1, read on the forward strand.
TCAGCCAAGTGGCACAGCCCAAAAAGAAAGGAAGAAAAAAAAATAGGAAAGAGAGACAGCAGAGGCAGTACCATTGGGCTGAAGAAGAGGTTTCTGCCTTATTTAAAATATATAAATAAATACCCAACTAAGATAGTGATATTTTCAAATATTCTTTTTAAAAAATGTCATTTCTCTTTCTAATTTACTGCAGAGGGCTTTGTATGCTTGAAAAACCAGAACCATGATTTCTTATCTGTTCTTATAACATAATTTCACTATGATGTTGAGAAAGGGGGAGTGGTATTTCTTTCAGTGTTTTGTTTTTTTTTTTAATATATAGTATCCTATTTGTTTTAAATTCATAAACTTTCTCCTCCTATGGAAGGAAGACTACCTGCCAGTGTGACTAGCATAAGGGAAGGGGCATAAAGCTTCACTGGATCAGAATTCAGCCATGGCAGCCAACTGAGATCAATCAGCTATAAGTGAACTGTAATAAATGTAATTTGAGAACATAATCAGTTAGTGTAAAGCAAAGAATGAGAATTTCAGGAAATCCTGCTGGCCAAGCATGACACGTGTGTTTGCACTCAGTTGCTCAGGCATGTCCAACTCTGCAGCTCCGTGGTCTGTAGCCCACCAGGCTCCTCTGTCCATGGGAGTTTTCAGGCAAGAATACTGGAGCAGGCTGTCATTTCCTACTCGAGGGGATCTTCCCCACCAGGAACCAAACCCTTGTCTCCTGCATTGGCCGGTGAACCCATTTATCCTCAGAGGTCAGGAAAAAGAAAATAAATACATGAGTAAACTTAACACTGTCCTTTGAGAAACTGGGTATATATACAAATGACCAGACCGTCTATAAAAATAGAATTCCCCAACTTTCAGCAAATAGCCTAGGAACACAGCCTATACCTACAAGTCAGACTTGTAGGAAGTAAGATTACTATCTCAAACAACCAGTCCAAGAAGCCAACAGTAACCCCTGGAACTACAACAGTAACAACTGTAACTAAATCACCAGGACTGGATTATTAACTGACAGTTTCCCTAGTATTTGCCCTCGCTTCCAACTTAAGACTAATGAGAGAAAGCTAAATATGCATACTTAACCTGCAGAAAGTGAAGAGGAGCTAAAAAGCCTCTTGATGAAAGTGAAAGAGGAGAGTGAAAAAGTTACCTCAAAGCTCAACATTCAGAAAACGAAGATCATGGCATCCGGTCCCATCACTTCATGGGAAATAGATGGGGAAACCATGGAAACAGTGTCAGACTTTATTTTTTTGGGCTCCAAAATCACTGCAGATGGTGACTGCAGCCATGAAATTAAAAGACACTTACTCCTTGGAAGAAAAGTTATGACCAACCTAGATAGTATATTCAAAAGCAGAGACATTACTTTGCCGACTAAGGTCTGTCTAGTCAAGGCTATGGTTTTTCCAGTGGTCATGTATGGATGTATGGATGTGAGAGTTGGACTGTGAAGAAGGCTGAGCGCTGAAGAGTTGCTGCTTTTGAACTGTGGTGTTGGAGAAGACTCTTGAGAGTCCCTTGGACTGCAAGGAGATCCAACCAGTCCATTCTGAAGGAGATAAGCCCTGGGATTTCTTTGGAAGGAATGATGCTAAAGCTGAAACTCCATTACCTTGACCACCTCATGCGAAGAGTTGACTCATTGGAAAAGACTTTGATGCTGGGAGGGATTGGGGGCAGGAGGAGCAGGGGACGACCAAGGATGAGATGGCTGGATGGCATCACTGACTCGATGGACGTGAGTCTTAGTGAACTCCAGGAGATGGTGATGGACAGGGAGGCCTGGCATGCTGCGATTCATGGGGTCGCAAAGAGTCGGACACGACTGAGCGACTGAACTGAACTGAACCTGTCATATAAGATGCCCACTTCTAGTTAACCCACCTTCAGCATCTCTGTGCCAAGTGCCTCCAATCAGCATACCTGAAGCCTGTCCTTTCATCCACCTATAAAGCTTTTCCACTCCACTGCCTGCCTTTGAGTCTCTGCCAGGTGCAAGTGATGGTAACTGATGCTACAGCAAGCTCTAGATATATAAATAAATAAACAAATAAACAAGCTTTGCTTGTTCTTATTTGGGTGGTTGTCATTTTATTTCCATGCCTTTTTTCCTACATAACATAATTATGGTATTCTGACCTAGAACATATTAATATAAGACTTTCATGCTTGGACATAAACAAAAACACACAAAAGAAATACTTTTTTGATAAGACTCAGATTAGGCATGTAACAAGTGAATGGATAGAATTAGATTCCTTACACGTCTTGAGAACAACAACATAGCATTTGTGTTAGTTAAAATGGAATTTCACCTGGAACATCATAGCTGCTGTCATTCCACCGAGCAAGTAATCTCTTTTCCTGATCCAGGTCGCTTATGCCTTTGTCTCAGCCTCCCTCTCGACAGCCACTTGTGCCATTCTCTCATCTGCACTTTGTGACTTACGTGGCAGCTGCCATCCTGTCACTCCCAGTGGCAAAGGCAGATATTGACATGGCTCTGGAGTCTGTTAAGGCCTGGGTGATGTATCACTTTCCACATTGATTGATTTTGACTTAGTCATCTCATGGCCCTGAAGCTATGCTGTGTGAGGTAAGGCGCTTTTCTGGTATACCAGTGTTACAGCTTCTGTCAGACTTCTACATTAGAATTAACTTACCCTTTCAGTTCTTTACAGTGCCCCTAGTTTTATAGCTCTTTTATTAGTGTCATTTTCTTACCATCTTATATTACCTCCACTCCTCTTACTTCTATCCCCATCTAAAGTAAGAACCAGGTTCCTGGAGTTAAGTTCAAAAAACATTGTAAGTGACATCTTCTCTTCCACCCCAAATTGTTTTCCCTAGGAACTCATAAAACAAAAACAAGTTTCTGTATTTATTTAGAGACATGCCTGAGGAGTTTAGGAAATAGTCACAGACTTTCCTGTTTAAGAATCCTAATCGCAAAACTACCTAATTCCTGAGTGTCTCATCATTGTTTTTCCCAAATTTGGTGTAAAGCAAGCCTCTGATGAGCTGCCTTGATATATTAGTGTTCTGTGTGGATGTGGAGATTCCCTCCCCAACTCTTAACTACCTTTATTTTATTTGTTAATATTTGTTTATTTACTTAATTTTTTGGCCAAACCATGAAGCTTATGGGATCTTAGTTCCCTGTCTGTCTGTAGTCTGTAGGAAGCACTGGAAGATGACTGTGCTTAGTCGCTCAATCTTGTCCAACTCTGTGACCCCATGGACTGTAGCCCAGCAGGCTCCTCTGTCCACGGGGATTCTCCAGACGAGAATACTGAAGTGGATTGTGGCGCCCTCCTTCAGGGGATCTTCCCAACCCAGGAATCGAACCCAGCTCTCCTGCATTGCAGGTGGATTCTTTACCATCTGAGCCACTAGGGAGCATAAAGGGATGCATAGTCAGCGGGATTTGAACCTGGGCAGGGAGACCCCATAGGATTTCTAGTCCATCACCTTAACCACTCGGTCACAACTAGTTCCCTAATCAGGGATCAAACCCAGACCCTCAGTAGAGAAAGCTTGGAGTCTCAACCACTGGACTGCCAGGGAATTCCCTAACTGCCTTTGTATTGCATCAGTCGATTCAGTCACTCAGTTGTGTCCGACTCTTTGCGACCCCATGGACTGTAGCACGCCAGGCTTCCCTGTTCCATCACCAACTCCTAGAGCTTACCCAGATTCGTGTCCATCAAGTCGGTGATGCCATCCAACCATCTCATCTTCTTCCATCCCCTTCTCCTCCCTCCTTCAATCTTTCCCAGCATCAAGGTTTGTTCCAATGAGTCAGTTCTTTGCATCAGGTGGCTAAAGTATCAGAGCTTCAGCTTCAGCATCAGTCCTTCCAATGAATATTCGGGACTGATTTCCTTTAGGATTGACTAGTTTGATCTCCTTGTAGTCCAAGGGACTGTCGAGTTTTCTCCAACACCACAGTTCAAAAACAACAATTCTTCGGCACTCAGCTTACTTTATGGTCCAACTCTCACATCCATACATGACTACTGGGTATGTTTATATACTAGCAGAGTAATACACAAACACACAACTAGTACTTGCAGCCTACTTTTCCAGTAACATTTATATAAATGCACTTATGTAAATTTAAAAGAGGTGACAGTAAGGTCATTATATACAAATCAGTGTTTCTATATTCTAGCAAAGAACAGTTAGAAAAGTAAATCTAAGCACAACTTCATTTACAGTAACATTAAAAATCATGAAATATATTGGGATAAACTTGATAAAATGTGTATGATGAAAGTTGTAAATAAAGCACAAAGATCCAAATAAATGAAAAGCTATATCATATTTATGGATTAGAAGATTCAGTATTGCTAAGATAGCTATTTTGATTTAAAGGAACCCCAAGAAAAAGTGTTTTTAGAAATATATAAGGTTTAAATGATTGCAAATTTAGATATTTACATGATTTTAAAATTTTTATAGGACTCAAGTGACCCAGAGTGGCCACAGCAAGTTTTCAAAAGAACAACCAAGTTAAAGGACTTCCATTATTCTTCAGTAAAGGTGTCAGGGAAGTGAACATCAACCCTTACCTCTTACCATGCACATAAGTTCACTTAAAGTACCGTAGACCTAGAGGATATTTTTACCCCCTATAGTGTATGTATAGCTGATTCACTTTGCTGTACAGTAGAAACTAGCACAATGTTGTAAAGCAGCTATACTCCAATAAATTTTTAATAAATAAAGTAACAAAAATAGTCATAGACCTAAATGTAAGAACTAGGAGCAAATCCATGCAATCTTAGAGTAGGCAAAAATTTCTAGGATAGAAGTGTGAGTTATAAAAAAAAAATTAAAAGTTGGGCTTTATCTAAATTTAAAACTTTTACTCTTTAAGACACTTTTGATAACAGGAAATGGCAAGCCATATAATGGGAGAAAATATTAGCATACATACGTCTGACAGATTTGTATCCAATATAAAGAATCCTTACAAATAATAAAAGAATCTTAATTTTTTTAAAGTATAAAAAATTTGAAGAGATAATCACAAAAGAAGATGTAAGAAGGGCCAGTAAATACATGAAAAGATGTACAACATCATCAGTCATCAGTTCAGTTCAGTTTAGTCGCTCAGTCATGTCCAACTCTTTGCAGCCCCATGGACTGCAGCACCCCAGGCTTCCCTGTCCATCATCAATTCCTGGAGTTTACTCAAACTCATGTCCATTGAGTCGGTCATGCCATCCAACCGTCTCATCCTCTGTCGTCCCCTTGTCCTCCCACTTTCAATTTTTCCCAGTATCAGGGTCTTTTTCAGTGAGTCAGTTCTTTGCCTCAGGTGGCCAAAGTATTGGAGTTTCAGCTTCAGCATCAATCCTTTCAGTCAATATTCAGAACTGATCTCCTTTAGGATGGACTGGTTGGATCTCTGTACAGTCCAAGGGACTCTCAAGAGTCTTCTCTAGCACCACAGTTCAAAAGCATCAATTCTTTCACGCTCAGCTTTCTTTATAGTCCAACTCTCACATCCGTACATGGCTACTGGAAAAACCATAGCTTTGACTAGACAGACCTTTGTTGGCAAAGTAATGTCTCTGCTATTTAATATGCTGTCTGGGTTGGTCATAGCTTTTCTTCCAAGGAGCATTAGTCATCAGAGAAATGCAAAGTGAAACCTTGAAATACCACTGTACACCCTTGGTATGGCTAAAATCAAAGTAAAATAGCAAGCATTGGTGAGGATATAGAGAAACTAGAACTCTTACATACTACTTGAGAGTATGAACTGAACAGTCACTTTGGAAACAAGCGATTTCTTAAGAAGTTAAACTTTTAAACTTTATAACCCCGCCATTATACACCTTTGTATTTGTCCTAGAGAAATTAAAATATATATCCACACAAAGGTGGGCTTAGTTGCCAGCTGCTTGTGGAATCTTCTCAGACCAGAGATTGGACCCATTCTCGGACCCATGTCTCCTGCATTGACAGATGGATTCTTTTTTTTGCCTTCATCAATGCTTTTTTTTTCTGGGTTTTTTATTGGGGTTTTTGGGGTTTTTTTAGTCTGTTGTTTTACTTATTTCAGTTGGAAGATAATTACTTTACAATATTGTGGCGTTTTTGCCATACATTGACATGAATCAGCCACGGGTATACATGTGTCCCCCCCATCCTGTACCCCCCTCTACCTCCCTCCCCACCTCCCTCCCCACCTTATCCCCCTGGGTTGTCTCAGAGCACTGGCTTTGGGTGCTCCGCTTTATGCGTCAAACTTGCACTGGTCATCTGTTTTACATATGGTAATATGCATGTTTCATGCTATTCTGTCAAATCCTCCCACCCTCGCCTTCTCCTACAGAGTCCAAAAGTCTGTTCTTTACATCTGTGTCTCTTTTGCTGCCCTGCATGTAGGATTATCATTACCGTCTTTCTCAATTCCATATATATGTTGTTATACAGTATTTGTGTTTCTCTTTCTGTGTGATAGGCTCCAGTTTCATCCACCTCATTAGAACGGACTCAAATGTGTTCCTTTTTTTTTAGCTGAGTAATATTCCATTGTATATATGTACCACAACTTCCTTATCCTTTCATCTGCCGATGGACATCTAGGTTGCTTCCATGTCCTAGCTATTGTAAATAGTGTCGCAGTGAACATTGGGATGCATGTGTCTCTTTCAGTTCTGGTTTTCTTAGTGTGTATGCCCACCAGTGGCTCTGCTGGTTCATATGGCATTTCTATTCCCAGTTTTCTAAGGAGTCTCCACACTGTTCTTCATAGTGGCTGTACCAGTTTGCATTCCCACCAGCAGTGTAAGAGAGTTCCCGTTTCTCCATACCCTCTCCAGAATTTATTGTTTGTAGACTGTTTGATGATGTCCATTCTGACCAGTGTGAGATTCTATGTCATTATGGTTTAGATTTGCATTTCTCTGATAATGAGTATTGTTGAGCATCTTTTCATGTGTTTATTAGCAATCTGTATGTCTTATTTGGAGAAATATGTGTTTAGTTCTTTTGCCCAATTTTGGTTGGGTTGTTCATTTTTCTGGTATTCAGCTGCATGAGCTGCTTGTATATTTTGGAGATTAATTCTTCGTCAGTTGTTTTGTTTGCTATTATTTTCTCCCATTCTGAAGGCTGTCCTTTCACCTGGCTTCTAGTTTCCTTTGTTGTGCAAAAGCTTTTAAGTTTAATTAAGTCCCATTTATTTATTTTTGTTTTATTTCCATTACTGTGGGAGGTGGTCGTTGAGGATTTTGCTGTGATTTATGTCGGAGTGTTCTGCCTCTGTTTTCCTCCTAAGAGTTTTATAGTTTCTGGTCTTATATTTAAGTCTTTAAATCCATTTTGAGTTTATTTTTGTGTATGGTGTTAGAAAGCATTCAAGTTTCATTCTTTTATATGTGGTTAACCATTTTTCCCAGCACTACTTGTTGAAGAGACTGTATTTTCTCCTTGTATATTTTTGCCTCCTTTGTCAAATATAAGGTGTCCATAGGTGCATGGATTTACCTCTGGACTTTCTATTTTGTTCCATTGATCTGTATTTCTGTTTTTGTGCCAGTACCATTCTGTCTTGATAGCTGTAGCTTTGTAGTATAGTCTGAAGTCAGGAAGGTTGATTACTCCAATTCCATTCCTCTTTCTCAAGATTGCTTTGGCTATTTGAGGTTTTTTGTGTTTCTATACAAATTGTGAAATGATGTGTTCTAGTTCTGTGAAAAATGTGATTGGTAGTTTGATAAGGTTTGTATTGAATCTATAGATTGCTTTGGGTAGGATACTGATTTTCACTATATTGATTCTTCCAATCTGTGAACATGGTATACTTCTCTATCTATTTGTGTCATCTTTTATTTCTTTCACCAGTGTTTTATAGTTTTCTATATACAGGTCTTTTGTTTCTTTAGGTAAATTTATTCCTAAGTATTTTACTCTTTTTGTTGCAGTGGTGAATGGGATTGTTTCCTTGATTTCTCTTTCTGATTTTTCATTGTTGTTGTATACGAATGCAAAGGATTTCTGTGTATTAATTTTATATCCTACAGCTTTACTGTATTCATTGATAGTAATTTTCTAGTGGCATCTTGAGGGTTTTCTATGGAATCATGTCATCAGCAGATGGATTCTTGACTACTGAACTACCAGGGAAACCCAGGTGTTGCTTTTATTGTTGATCACTGGTAGGCAGTGACTTTAAAAATTAGGAGGTCAGTTTGGGGAGGATGTGGAAGAGCTCCATGTCAGCTCTAGAGCTTACTGTGACAGATAGCAGCCACTATTTATCAGTCACCAGTTTCCAGTATTCATCAGAATATCAGTAACTCACTTCCAGTTTCATCAGAAAAGAAAAAATTTAGGTTACCATTTAAGAGCTAGGAAATGAAAACATGACCAGGTTTACTTTGGCAGTTGGGCTAAGCTAATCATAGGTTTTGTAACTCTGTTAGAGAGAAAGCATGGGTTTCTTTATTTGATTAAATGTGGTACAAATTTCTGAGTCTTGAAATAGATGAGAACAAGCAGTTTATAATTAACAGATCATAAAGGAAAATGTAAACAGCCCGATGAGAAAATGCTAAGAGAATGCTGAGAATTAAAAGTCTGTGGAACTATTCTGTGTGTAGCCTGCCATGTTAGGAATACAGATTAGCAATTTGGATACATTAGCTATTAGACATTCATTTTTTGGCACAGTTTAAGTCATCATTTAATCCCTCTGCAGTTTGAGAACTTTAAGTAGAAGGGACTTTTTGCAGATGTTGCGAAGTTTAAACCACCTCTGAAAAGAAAATTCACGTCATCCAGAAAAATAAACACCAAAATATTATATTTGCCACTTGCTTTTTTGCAGCATCCTGGTTTTTGCCTGCATTATATTTCTCAGCATTTAAATTACTATGATTAAATCAAATTACTTTCTTCTTTTCCACACGAGACTATAAGCTCCTTAAGGATAGGGACTGTGTCCATTGTCCATAAATGTATATCTAGTACCTCACACAGTGCTGGACACACAGAAGGTACTTAGTAAATATTTATTGAATTAATTCTTGCTTTCCTGTATTGTCTGTGGAAGTTATTCTGCTGGATACCATTAATAAGATAACCATTTAAACAATTTGTACTTAATACTCACATATTTCCTAGCCACATAATGAGTCCAACAGCCAGGCAGCCTGTACTTCAAAACTGACTGTCACTATATAGCTCAGCTGGTAAAGAATCCATCTGCAATTCAGGAGACTCCAGTTCGATTTCTGAGTTGGGAAGATCTGCTGGAAAAGGGTTAGTCTACCCACTCCAGTATTCTTGGGCTTCCATTATGGCTCAGATGGTTAAGAATCCGCCTCCAATGCAGGAGACCTGGGTTCCATCCCTGATTTGGGAAGATCCCCTGGAGAAGGGAAAGGCTACCTACTCCAGTATTCTGGCCTGGAGAATTCCATGGGCAAAGGAACCTGCCTGGCTACAGTCCATAGGGTCGCAAGGAGTCAGACACCACTGAGCGACTTTCACTTTTTCACTTTCATGCCTAACTCTTAAAAAGGGAATGGCTACCCCCTCCAGTATTCTACTATTCTCGCGTGGAGAATTCCATGGACAAGAAGTGCCTGTGGGCTACAAGTCCGTGGAGTCATAAAGAGTTGGACATGACTGAGCGACTAACACACACTCTTAACTCTGTAACCAGGGTCAAGCAAAAACTTAGTCTTTGTGTGCCTCACTTTTACTATCTGTAAGATAAGGAATGTTGTGAAGATTAAATGATTTAATATATGTAAGTGAAAGTGAAAGGCACTCAGTCGTGTCCAACTCTTTGCGACCCCGTGGACTGTAGCCCTCCAGGCTCCTCTGTCCATGGGATTCTCCAGGCAAGAATACTGGAGTGGGTTGCCATTTCCTTCTCCAGGGGATCTTCCCGACCCAAGGATCGAACCCAGGTCTCCCGCATTGCAGGCAGACGCTTTAACCTCTGAGCCACCAGGGAAGCAAGCACTTGGAAAAGTATCAGAGAGTAATATCTCAATAAGTTACTGTTATTACTACTGGTACAGAAATACAACATTCTTTTAAAAGAATGCTAAATATGCTGTATTTTCAGTTTTGATCTTGGAGTTCTGTCTTTGTGTTGAACTGGTAAGTCATACAGAACTTGAATCTGAAAATTGTTCCCTCTTCTCTTTTTCCCTCACTCTGTTGTTAAGAAATCAAATAAGTCTTTCAAGTATGACCTCCTGAAAAAACCTTCTCTCCTCTTTTTCCTCCTCCATCCTTCAAGAACAAGTGTAATTGTTTATCTCTCAACTCCCTATTCCTTTAATTTACAGAGTAGTTCTTGTATATATTGGCTTCTTTCTATCCTTACGTCATTTTTCCACTTTAAGTTGTTAACTGGTATAAGAGAGGGGGAGAAGGAAATGGCAGCCCACTCAAGTATTCTTTCCTGGGAAATCCCATGGACAGAGGAGCCTGGCAGGCTACAGTCCATGGGGTCACAAAAGAGTTGGACACGACTTAACGACTAAAACAAAAACAACGTAAGAGAGGAATGGTGAGGTAATTTTTTACACAAATTTTAACTATATATAGTGTTATTTAGTTTTTCAATAGTTTTAGATTTCTTTCTTGAAGGAAAAAAAAGTATTGTGATTATTGTTTCATTCTCAAACTCAGTGTCCTATGACCTGAGTACATTTTCTATCATATTTAAAAGTTAAAATATAACATAAATACAGAAAGATATCAGAGAGACAACTCATTGGAAAAGACTCTGGTGCTGGGAAAGATTGAGGACAGGAGAAGGGGATGACAGAGGACAAGATGGTTGGATGACTTCATCGACTCAGTGAACATGAGTTTGAGCAAACTCCGGGAGGTATTAAATGACAGGGAAGCTTGGTGTGCTGCAGTCCATGGGGTTGCAACGAAGAGGACACGACTGAATGACTGAACAACAATTCAAATAATAATTATGCATCTCTGTGAAATTATATGACATGAACACCTGTATAACCACAGACACAGAACGTTCCCAGCACCTCAGAAGCTTTTCTCATGCTTCCTCTGTATCGTATTCCACTCCATGTAAGTGTGACCTTTAATCTGACTGCATTATCATTTATTTCCTTTAGCAGTTTCCAAACTTTACATAAATGAAAACATTTAACCTGTACTCTTTTGAGCCTCTCTTTTGTTTAATTGTAACTTTGTGAGATTCTCTTTTATTGCTGTCGTGTTTCATTGTATGTCTACTATTGATGGGCATTTTCAACTTTGGCTGTTATGAACAATTTTATGAATGTTTGCCACATCTATTTCAAAGCCCCTGTGTTTACTTTTCATTTTGGTATATACCTAGTAGTGGACTTGCTGGGTCATGGGGTTTCAATATGTTCCATCTAATTTTTTTTCCAAATTTTATGCTACCAGTTTACATTCATGCCAGAAAAACAGGTTAACTGTCCTTTTGCCCCCTATTCACTTCAGTCAGTCAGTCGTGTCCAACTCTTTGCAACCTCATGGACAGCAGCATGCCAGGCTTCCCTGTCCATCACCAACTCCCGGAGCTTGCTCAAACTCCTGTCCATCGACTCGGTGATACCATCCAACCATCTCGTCCTCTGTTGTCCCCTTCTCTGGCGTTCAGTCTTTCCCAGCATCAGGGTCTTTTCAAATGAGTCAGTTCTTCCCATCAGGTGGCCAGAGTATTGGAGCTTCAGCTTCAGTCCTTTCAGTGAATATTCGCGATTGACTTCCTTTAGGATTGATTGGTTTGATCTCCTTGCAGTCCAAGGGACTCTCAAGAGTCTTCTCCAACATCACAGTTCATAAGCATCAATTCTACAGCACTCAGCTTGCTGTATAACCCAACTCTCACATCCATACATGATTACTGGAAAAACCATAGCTTTAACTAGATGGACCTTTGTTAACAAAGTAATGTCTCTGCTTTTCATATGCTGTCTAGGTTGGTCATAGCTTTTCTTCCAAGGAGCAAACGTCTTTTAATTTCATGGCTGCAGTCACCATCTGCAGTGATTTTGGAGCCCAACAAAATAAAGTCTCTCACTGTTTCCGTTGTTTCCCCATCTATTTGCCATGAAGTGATGGGACCGGATACCATGATCTTAGTTTTCTGAATGTTGAGTTTTAAGCCAACTGTTTCACTCTCCTCTTCCACTTTCATCAAGAGGCTCTTTAGTTCTTCTTCTCTTTCCACCATAAGGGTGGTGTCATCTGTGTATCTGAGGTTATTGACATTTCTCTTGGCAGACTTGATTCCAGCTTGTGCTTCATCCAGCCTGGCATTTCACGTGATGTACTCTGCATATAAGTAAGCGGGGTGACAATATACATCCTTGACGTGCTTCTTTCCCAATTTGGAACCAGTCCATTGCTCCATGTCCGGCTCTAACTGTTGCTTCTTGACCTGCATACAGATTTCTTAGGAGGCAGGTCAGGTGGTCTGGTATTCCCATCTCTTGAAGAATTTTCCATAGTTTATTGTGATACATACAGTCAGAGGCTTTGGTGTAGTCAATAAAGCAGAAGTAGATGTTTTTCTGGAACTCTCTTGCTTTTTTGATGATCCAGTGGATGTTGGCAATTTGATCTCTGGTTCCTCTGCCTTTTTTAAATCCAGCTTGAACGTCTGGAAGTTCTCAGTTCATGTGCTATTGAAGCCTGGCTTGGAAAATATTGAACAGTACTTTGCTAGCATGTGAGATGAGTGCAATTGTGCAGCAGTTTGAACATTCTTTGGCATTGCCTTTGTTTGGGATTGGAATGAAAACTGACCTTTTTCAGGCATATGGCCACTGCTGGGTTTTCCAAATTTGTTGACATACTGAGTGCAGCACTTTCACAGCACCATCTTTTAGGATTTGAAATAGCTCAAGTGGAATTCTATCACCTCCACTAGCTTTATTTGTAGTGATGCTTCCTAAAGCCCACTTCACATTCCAGGATGTCTGGCTCTATGTGAGTGATCACATCATCATGATTATCTGGGTCATGAAGATCATTTTTATATAGTTCTTCTGTGGATTCTTGCCAGCTCTTCTTAATATCTTCTGCTTCTGTTAGGTCCATACCATTTCTTTCCTTTATTGTGCCCATCTTTGCATGAAATGTTCCCTTGATATCTCTGGTTTTCTTGAGGAGATCACTAGTCTTTCCCATTATATTGTTTTCCTCTGTTTCTTTGCATTGATCACTGAGGAAGGCTTTCTTATCTCTCCTTGCTATTCTTTGGAACTCTGCATTCAGATAGATACATCTTTCCTTTTCTCTTATATCTAATACTGTGGGCAAGAATCTCTTAGAAGAAATGGAGTAGCCCTCATAGTCAACACAGGAGTCTGAAATGCAGTACTTGAGTCCAATCTCAAAAACAACAGAATGATCTCTGTTCATTTCCAAGGCAAACCATTCAGTATCACAGTAATCCAAGTGTATGCCCCAACCACTAATGCTGAAGAAGCTGAACTGTTCTATGAAGACCTGCAAGACCTTCTAGAACTAACACCAAAAAGAGAAGTCCTTTTCATCATGGGGGACTGGAATGCAAAAGTAGGAAGTCAAGAGATACCTGGAGTAACAGGCAAGATTGAGTTAAAGATGTTTTTCCCACTTTGTGACTTGCCTTTTACTGTTTCAGTGGAATCTTTGGTGAACAGAAGTTTTTCTTATTAATAAACTTACCTGTCTTTTTCTTTTGTGGGTTAGTGCCTTTTGTGTCGTATTTGAGAAGTATTTGCCTAGTCCTAGTTCATGAAGATATTCTCTTAGGCTACCTTCCAGAAAGTATATTCTCTTTTGTATTTGGGTCTGTACTCCACCTGGAATTGATGTTTGTGTATGGGATGAGGTAGGACAGGTTTCATGTTTATTCTGACATAGAGATCCATCACCAATTATTCAAAATGCCATTCTCTCAGGGTCACCGTGTAATATATGAGGCCCTGTGTTAATATTTTTGGTGGGATTTTTGTCTATATATGCAATTTAGTTAAAACACATATTATAAAATTAAGGGGTCTACTGGAAGCACATTGTTTTATCAATGAAGATTTGGAATAAGGGATAGAGATGTATACTTATGTATTTGTTTATTGTTTCATCATTGTACGTAAAGATTCTTCATAGTAGCTGGGCACCATCTCTTTATGTTAATGTCCAGAAGATATTGCTTTATAGTCTTGTCAAATGTGCCATTGTTGTCAAATTTCATATTACCCACTGCAAGTAAAATGTAGCATACTCATAAAAATAAAAAAAAGAGAGAAAATGCCCTTCTCTTACTAAACAGTTGCAGTGGCATTTCTGTCCTAAATAAGATGACTCCACTTATATAGATATATTTCTGGATTTTTTATCCTGTTCTCCTTGTCTTTTGGTCTATGCTTGTACCATTCATACTCTCTCATAATTATTTTAGCATTAGATTAAATCTTGATGTTAAGTAATAGCAGTCATTCTTCTTCACATTTTCTTTACTATCCCCAGACCTTTCCATATCCATGTAAATGTTAGAATATTTAGTTTTAAGGTGCTGTCTTCCTCATTCAATCAAAGCCTATTGCATAAACACACTGCTTCCAAATAGCCAAGATAAATTTCAGTAGCTTTAGTCAACAAAATGATATATGGTTTATTTTGTGTATAATAGTGTCTTATAGTGATTATTTTTCAACAAACTACCAGCCATCTTGTTTTGTGTATCATATTCCAAGTTCATTGTTACTGAAGAAGTCACACTAGGATCCCCCTCGAAGAAAGTGCTATCTCTGTTTAGACTCATACCTTCATTGGGCATAAACATGTCTAAACCAGACGTTAGGAAGAGGACACATTCTGCACGTTGCCTGAATGGTCATGGATGAGACAGAAAGACAGATAAGATATTTGGTATGACAATTTCAGAGGAATTTTGAGAATCTTGAACAAATACACTTGGCAGAGGGGAGGTAGGAAATGATACCTAGCAACATTACAAGAGGCTGGAATCAAGGATGACAGTAGAGCTTAGGGATTAAGAGCCTGAGGCCTAAATTCAGATTTCCTAGTTCAGGTACTTAATAGTTTTCAAATTTTGGCAAGTTATTCAACTCTCAGTGATTCACTTTCCTTATCCATAAAATGGGGATAAGACTGCCTACCTCATAGGGTTGTTATGACCATTAAATGAGTTAATGTATATAAAATGCTTAGAAACAGTATCTGGCATATAAACTAATCCCCATATGTGCTGGATGTTGTTATAATTTTAAAAAGATAATCTGAAAAACTGAGATATATTTTTAGTTTCATTTACTTCTTCTGTGTCATGATATAATCCCCCACCCTTGACATATACAGTATAACACCAATAAAGTCCTGTCCATGCACCATTGGCTTCCCAGGTCACTTAGTAGTAAAGAATCCTCCTGCCACTGCACGAGACCTGTGTTCAATCCCTGGATCAGGATGATCCCTGGAGAAGGAAATGGCAACCCTCTCCATAGACAGAGGAACCCGGTGGGCTGTAGTCCATGGGGTCACCAAGAGTTTAACGTGACTGAGCAGTGGAGCATGCATGCACACACTGTGCACCATAAGACTAAGGTTCATTGAAGACTGAAAAGACTATGGCAGAATGCAGTAGTGCAGAAAACAGACCCTACACTCAGGAAGGAAATGGTCCAAGGGGTAAAAATGCATAGTAGTTGGAAATTGAAGCAATTTTACTAATAAGAATCCTCAGAAGTAACAGGTTGGGCACTTGTTTTCCTGCTATGTTGAGTTCATTCAATTTGATAGATTTTTAAAGGATAAGGGGTTGCAGAGTCAGACACGACCTGGCAGCTGAACAACAACAAAAGATAAGGTGATTCGAGCTGTTTCAGGGTTTTTCAACCTTAATACTATTTAATGACTTTCAGGGCTCGATAATCCTTTTTTGTGGGGAGATGTCTTGTGTATTGTAGGATGGTTAACAGCATCCTTGGTCTCTACCTACCAGGTGCCAGGAGCAACACCCCACCCCACAGTGTGACAGCCAGAAATATCTCTGGTCATTGCCACATATTCCCTGGGGGCAGAATTGTCACCAGGTGAGAATCACTAAGGTGGCTCAGACGGTAAAGCGTCTGTCTACAATGTGGAAGACCTGGGTTCTATCCCTGGGTTGGGAAGATTCCCTGGAGAAGGAAATGGCAATCCATTCCAGGACTATTGCCTGGAAAATCCCATGGACAGAGGAGCCTGGTAGGCTAAAGTCCATGGGGTTGCAAGGAGTCGGACACGACTGAGCAACTTCACTTTCACGTTATTTAAAAGAAACTTCCCTGCATAATTTTTTCTCAGAGTTCCAAACATTCACAGTGATGCAGAATAGAATGATGCACTGCTATGTACTAACTTCCTAGCTTCAATAATTTTGACAACTTGTTTTATCAATATCTTCCCCATTTTTTCTGTAGTAATTTCAGCAAAATCTGGTCACTATATCATTTCTCCAATCAATCCTTTGATGTAAAGGATATGAACTTGGAGACTTCTTCAAAATAATAAATATTAGTATCCTTTAAAAGAAATATTTAAGAAAACAATTAAGACACTTGAGCGATATAGTAAAAATAACTGTAACATGAGTAAAAGCCTAGAAGAAAAAGGAAGAATTTGGTTTATTTTTTGGCTGGCCTCTTTCTTAAGTGAGTAACATTTGGACTTTTGTGAATAATGCATGAAATGATAATGTAATTATAGTCTCTGCCTGCCATTTGTATGTAGTGTAGTAGTATGTTGTGAAATCTAAAGAGGTCAGGGACTTTTGCATTTTATTATATCTTCAAAATAACTTCTAGCGTTTTACCCAGAATCTGTTTACTTTTGATTTCATGTACTATAAGTATTCTTGTTATTGTAGTAGGCTTTGATAAATTTTAATAATATTAAATAGATGACTTAGTAGTTTAGAAATTCCACACACTATAGTAACAAAATGAAAAATTCTTTCTAGCAAGGGTTTAAAGGTGGAAATTTGCTTGAATGAAGAGAGGGGATTTGTTTGTTTTTATTGAAGTATATTTCACTTACAATATTGTGTTTCAGGTTTACTACATAGTGATTATTTTTGCAGATTATATTCCATTAAAGATTATTATAAGAAAATGGGTGTAATTCCCTGTGCTGAACAGTATATCCTGTTGCTTATCTGTTTTACATGTAGTTTGTATCTGCTAATCCAATACCCCTGATTTATCCCTCCTTCCTTCTCTCGCCCCTTTGATAACCACAGGTTTGTTTTCTCTCTCTGTAAGTCTGTTACTGTTTTTTATATACATTCATTTGTGTTATTTTTTAGATTTAGGGTACTTGTTTCAAAGATGTATTTGCATATATAACAACTTTATACTGAGATTTTGTTAGAGTACCTTTGTTGGGCAGAGGCAGAAAGAGAAGGAACTGTCTATAATGTTGGATGTTATAGAGGTGATAAAGCCCCAGGGATATCTTTCTGTTCTGTGGCAGAGAAATCCATTTTTGTTGTTTCTTGGAGACGAAGTGGAGAAGGGAATATAGATCCTATTTTTCTACTCTGACATAAATCCAATAAGAATTCTATATAGATTTTCCACACTTTGAGTTCAGTAATGCTATACAAAAATGTGGGGCTTCCCAGGTGGCTCAGTGGTAAAAGAACTGCCTGCCAATTTAGGAGACACAGGGGACATAGGTTCGATCCTGGGGTCGGATGAAATAGCAACCCACTCTAGTATTTTTGCATGGAAGATCCCATGCATAGAGTAGCTTGGCGGGCTACAGTCCCCATGGACTTTTGGGGCTAGATAATCTCATTTTCTTGCCATTTGGAGTGATTTAATGTGTAACACAGACTATCCAAAGAAATTAAGCTTTTGTACTTTAGTATCAAACCATATGACACTATAGTTAATGCTTGCTATGGTGAAAGGATAGCCAAAAAAAAAAAAAACGATTTTGGTAATACCATATATGGGATATGTGCTACTGTGAATTGTTATAAATATACTTGAGTGTAAAACAAAATCTGAAAAAATGTTGACAATGAATCAAATTAATGTAAACAGATAAATTCAGTTTAGGTAAATTAGTTCTGCATCACATTTGAAATAGATCATCTTGTCCCCTGGCTCTTCTTTATATCTGTAAATTTCTATAAATTCTTTATTTGGAAATAAATTTATTTTGATGATGAGACTAAGGAAGATCCTCATATTGACTTTGTTCAGCAGCCCTCAGTGAAAAGGTCTGAAAAAGAGCAATATCTGTAGTTGGTAACCCCTGAAAAATAGCCTAAATACAGAAGCTTAAAAACTAATTGTATCAAAAGAAGGTAGCAGACTGGAAACAGAAGATTACAGTGAAAGCCAGAGATCAAAAAATTTAGGGGTCTAAATTTCAGGGTAAAAAAGTGAACCTGAGTGGGTTTCTTTTTGGAGTGATGAAAATGTTGAGGAATTAGAGTGGTGATAAACTTATGAATATACTAAAGCCACTGAGCTGTATACTCTAAGGAGGAAGAGCTTATGGTATATGAATTATACATCAGTTTTGAAAAAATGACCTGACTGGGAAAGTGATAGTTCAGGGTAGGAACCCAACCAGAGTGAGTAGAGCACTTGTATGCAGGGTAGCAGTGAGCAGCAGTGAGGTTTGTTACATGCACGGAGAATGGATTAAATAAGTAAGGAAAATGAAGATCAGGTTTTTCACTGTTGCAGAAAAGTTATAACCTTGGAAAGGAAGAAATTCAGATTTAACCCTGCGGTATTGAATTAGGTCTCATCTGTGAACTTTTTGGGGGGTGTTTATATATGGATTTACAGCATAACTGTCTAACTTTGCCCATGTGGTGGACCTGCAGGGCAGTGACATCCTCATCTGATGAGCATATCTGATATTCTAAATATGTTTACCCTCTTAAAAAAAATTGGGCTTTCTTGGAAAAAAGGACTGATTCAAGGGCTAGGGCAGAGAAGATAACCTGCAACATCTTGTGACAGAAAGCAAAGAGGTACTCAGGAAATGACAGGGATATGTTAGAAGGCTACAGGAGCCAAATTGAAAAGGCTTGCCTGGCCAACTCTGGGATGATTTGCACAACAAAATAAATTATAACAGTACCAGATTATAACTCATTGAGTAAAATAGGAGTCTTTGAGTTCAGATAGGTAGGTACATAGATAGACACATAGATAAAGGATGAGAAACTAAACTGTAAAAGAGTGATGAATTTAGAAGAATTACTATTTGGCAAGCATGATAGTAATTAATTTAACTGGGAAACATTAATGGATGCCGAAAATAGTGGGCAAAAGTTCATTGAGGAGAGATTCAAACTGCTGTTGTATACCAGTGTTCATACGATTTATTATTC
This sequence comes from Capricornis sumatraensis, assembly GCF_032405125.1. Taxonomy (NCBI): domain Eukaryota; kingdom Metazoa; phylum Chordata; class Mammalia; order Artiodactyla; family Bovidae; genus Capricornis; species Capricornis sumatraensis. The sequence continues at coordinate 97,593,186 of NC_091076.1, forward strand.
ATATCTAGTAGGTGGAAACAGCTCAAGTGTCCAGTGTGATGGACAGATGACTAAATAAACTAAATGGGTACATAAAATAAAATATAATTTAGCCATTACAAGGAGTGAAATTCTGATACATGGTATAACATGAATGAACCTTGAAAATGTGCAAAGTGAGATAAGCTAGACATAAAAGGACGAATATTGTATGATTCCACTTATATGCGGTGCCTAGAATAGACAAATTCCTAGAAACAGGAAGTAGAATAAAGGTTACTAGGCTTGGGAAGTTTTGTTCAGTGGATGCAATTTCTCTGGGGGGTGATTAAACAGTTCTGAAAATGGAGATGGTTGCACGATGTTGTGAGTGCACTTATTGCCACTGAATTATATGCTTAAAAATGGTTAAAGTGACAAATATTGTTACATGTATTTTTATCAAAAATTTTTTAATTTCAAAATTTGGTGAGGAATGGAATATGTATATATTCTCAAAGTATCCCCTCACAAAACATTTATTAATTACAAAGAGAAATTGTATAATTTTAAAGTGGAAAAACCTGGCAGACACTACCATAACCAAGTGATCCAAACTAACACAGCATTAATTTTGTGAAAGTGCTGCCAAAAATGCTTACCCTGAATTAAATCATGAGATACTGTGAGAAAAGTTGAAATTGAGGGACATGGTACAAAATATCTGACTTACAATCTTCAAAAGTGTCAAGGTTGTGAAAGTTAAGACAAGACTGAGGAACTGTTCGAGATTCAGAGAGTCAAAGAAAACTGAGAACTAAATGCATTGCTTGATCCTGAATTGGATCTTTTTGCTAGAAATGACGTTACTGGATAAATATCAAAACTTAAATGGGGTCTGTGGATGAGATCACAGTGTAAAATGTTAGGTTCCTGATTTCTCTGTTGGTATTGTGGTTATGTAAGAAAATGTCCTGTTCATAGAAAATGCATACTATCTGGGCCTGATGGGGTAGCATGTCTATATTTTAAAGTGATTAAGGGGAAAAAAAATTGTTCTTGGTACTATTCTTGAAACTTTTTTGTAAGTTTGAACTGCTTTTAAAATAAAAAAGAATATTTACACAAACTAAGGAAAAAAAGATAAAAGAACCTGAATGAAGGCAGTGATTGTGGCCAGGAGCTAGATCCCAAGACTAGGACTTGTATTGGAAAGCCAACTGCCACAGAAATGGGAAACTTCTTTTGAGTGAGTTACAAAAACATTCTCTCAAACTCAAGGGTTTCAAGTAAATATATTGAGAATTCTGAGTAGACTGTCAATTGTAATATGTAACAGTGGAAAAATAAGCTTCTGGTCAGGGACCTTGTAATTTTGGATTTAGAATGTGAAAACAAAGGAGATGACCAAACAGAATGTAAACATAGTTGTAAAACTGGCCATTTTATTTTGAAAGATTCAGGTGTTTCAATGTCTTCCTGTTGCAGGTGATGCTGAACAGGATCTTGGTCCCCCTCCGTCTGTAGATGAGGCAGCAAACACACTCATGACTCGTCTGGGTTTCCTCCTTGGGGAGAAAGTCACGGAAGTTCAGCCAGGTGACCAATACAGCATGGAAGTACAGGATGAAAATCAGGTAAACTGCTTCCCGTCAACCTATTGAAACGTGGGATGAATCGGCCTATTATAACCAGGAAAGAAAAAATGTTGCAGGGCATGGGTGTGGGTCTTGTCAAAACAATGATCCCAAGTGTCAAGTGCCTTTTCAGGCCTGGAATATAACTTCATTTTCCATAATCACTGTATTTCTTCAGTTTATGGAACACCTTTTAGCTTCGTTCTTATTTTTAAAAAGCCGTTTCAAGGTTCTGATTCCTTTATTGAATGAATGAGGAAATAACTAAATAAACCAACAAACAAGCCGTTGTGTGTGTGTGTGTATAAAAGCACCATACCCCTAAATTGCAGAATGCACATTGTTTTCAGATACACATGGATTATTTAGCAAATTTACAATATTCTGATTCGTAGACCAGATCTTGACAGATGTAGGCCTTCCCCGATAGCTCAGTTGATAAAGAATCCACCCTCAATGCAGGAGACTCCAGTTCAATTTCTGGGTCAGGAAGATGCGCTGGAGAAGGGATAGGCTACCCACTCCAGTATTTTGGGGCTTCCCTTGTGGTTCAGCTGGTAAAGAATCCTCCTGCTATGTGGGAGACCTGGGTTTGATCCCTGGCTTGGAAAGATCCCCTGGAGAAGGGAAAGCCTACCCAAACCAGTATTCTGGCCTGGAGAATACCATTGACTATACAGTCCATGGGGTCTCAAAGAGTCAAACACAACTGAGCAACTTTTTCTTTCACTACTTTAGTAGAATTAAACGATTATAAAATAACTTAGAAAATGATAGCTAAAAGATAACATATAGAAAATCAAAATCCCCAAGTATTTGGATATTACTATACTCCTAAGTAGCCTTTAGGTTGGAGAATCACAAGATATTAGAAAATAGTTTAAACTGAAATAATAGAAACAAAATGAAACTTGTAGTATGTAAAGATACACGTTTAAAAACTTTAGGAAACATACATTCAGTTCAGTCGCTCAGTCGTGTCCGACTCTTTGCGACCCCATGAATCGCAGCACGGCAGGCCTCCTGTCCATCACCATCTCCCGGAGTTCACTCAGACTCACGTCCATTGAGTCCGTGATGCCATCCAGCCATCTCATCCTCTGTTGGCCCCTTCTCCCCCTGCCCCCAATCCCTCCCAGCATCAGAGTCTTTTCCAGTGAGTCAGCTCTTCGTATGAGGTGGCCAGAGTACTGGAGTTTCAGCTTTAGCATCATTCCTTCCAAAGAACACCCAGGGCTGATCTCCTTCAGAATGGACTGGGTGGATCTCCTTGCAGTCCAAGGGACTCTCAGGAGTCTTCTCCAACACCACAGTTGAAACGCATCAATTCTTCAGCGCTCAGCCTTCTTCACAGTCCAACTCTCACATCCATACATGACCACAGGAAAAACCATAACCTTGACTAGACAGACCTTAGTCGGCAAAGTAATGTCTCTGCTTTTGAATGAGCTATCTAGGTTGGCCATAACTTTTCTTCCAATGAGTAAGTGTCTTTTAATTTCATGGCTGCAGTCACCATCTGCAGTGATTTTGGAGCCCCCAAAAATAAAGTCTGACACTGTTTCCACTGTTTCCCCATCTATTTCCCATGAAGTGATGGGACCAGATGCCATGATCTTCATTTTCTGAATATTGAGCTTTGAGCCAACTTTTTCACTCTCCTCTTTCACTTTCATCAAGAGGCTTTTTAGTTCCTCTTCACTTTCTGCCATAAGGGTGGTGTCATCTGCATATCTGAGGTTATTGATATTTCTCCCGGCAATCTTGATTCCAGCTTGTGTTTCTTCCAGTCCAGCATTTCTCATGATGTACTCTGCATATAAGTTAAATAAGCAGGGTGACAATATACAGCCTTGATGTACTCCTTTTCCTATTTGGAACCAGTCTGTTGTTCCATGTCCAGTTCTAACCGTTGCTTCCTGACCTGCATACACATTCCTCAAGAGGCAGGTCAGGTGGTCTGGTATTCCCATCTCTTTCAGAATTTTCCCCAGTTTATTGTGATCCACACAGTCAAAGGCTTTGGCATAGTCAATAAAGCAGAAATAGATGTTTTTCTGGAGCTCTCCTGCTTTTTCCATGATCCAGCGGATGTTGGCAATTTGACCTCTGGTTCCTCTGCCTTTTCTAAAACCAGCTTGAACATCAGGAAGTTCATGGTTCACGTATTGCTGAAGTCTGGCTTGGAGAATTTTGAGCATTACTTTACTAGCATGTGAGATGAGTACAATTGTGCGGTAGTTTGAGCATTCTTTGGCATTGCCTTTCTTTGGGATGGAATGAAAACGGACCCCTTCCAGTCCTGTGGCCACTGCTGAGTTTTCCAAATTTGCAGGCATATTGAGTGCAGCACTTTCACAGCATCATCTTTCAGGATTTGAAATAGCTCCACTGGAATTCCATCACCTCCACTAGCTTTGTTCGTAGTGATGCTTCCTAAGGCCCACTTGACTTCACATTCCAGGATGTCTGGCTCTAGATGAGTGATCACGCCATCGTGATTATCTGGGTCATGAAGATCTTTTTTGTACAGTTCTTCTGTGTATTCTTGGAGAAGGAAATGGCAACCCACTCCAGTATTCTTGCCTGGAGAATCCCATGGACAGAGGAGCTTGGTGGGCTATAGTCCACGGGTCGCAAAGAGTCGGACACAACTCAGCGACTTCACTTCACTTCACTTCACTTCACTTCACTTCTGTGTATTCTTAAAAACCAAAAATCTGAAAAATTAATGATCTAAATATTAATCTCAGTGCAGGAGACACATGAAACTGGATTGGATTCCTGGGTCAGTGAGGTCCTCTGGAGTAGGAAAAGGCAACCCACTCCAGTTTTTCTGCCTGGGAAATGCCATGGACAGAGGAGCCTGGTGGGCGACAGATAGGCCATGGTGTCGCAAAGAGTCAGACACGACTTAGTGATTGAGCACACTTGCATTTACTGCTGTATCCTTGCACCTGGGACAAACTCTTCTATTAGTAAGTGTTCAATAAATATTTACTGCCTGAATAAATGGCCTCCTAACAGGGCTCTGCTTCCACTTTTGCCTCCTGTGGTCTGTTTACACGGAATCCAGAGCGACCCTTGTAAAATGTGAATCTGGTCCTTTTATTGTGTTGGCCAAAAAGTTTGTTCAGATTTTTTATAGGCCATTGTGGCAAACCTGAACAAACTTTGTGGCCAGCCCAGTATTTTTCTGCTCTCGATCTCCTACTGTATCCCCCAAATTTAACAGTAAAATTGAAATCCTTAGCATGACCAGAAAGGGGCTGCCTGATCTGACCCCTCACTGCCTGTCCTGTATCATTTCCTGCCCCTCTCCCTTTCACTGCAACTCTCCAGCAACACTGGCCTTCCTGTCATTCCTCAGACACATAAAACATTGATTTATACTGGAATGTTCTTCCACATAATTCACCTCCTCACTTCATCCAGTGCTCTACTCAAATGTTATCTCCTCAGTAAGGCCTTCCTTAGTTATTTTATCTAATAGCCCCTGCCCATCCATGTATCCCCTTATCTTGCTTTATACCTCTTATCATTAATTTATTCCATGACATATTTAGTTGTGAGGGGTTGTTTGATCTCATGCAAGAAGGTAAGCTTCATGATGACAGGGATTGATTTCTTTTCATAACTAATTTACATTGTAACCATGTCTGTATCATGTGATCTGAATAGAAAATTAAAATGACATATGTTGAGGGCTTTTTAAAAATTGGTATAAATAAAACATCTATTTTACTTGTGAGTTTTTGATATTCATGTCAGGTTAAAATATGACTACTATAATAATGACCAAGCCACATGACATTACAATCTGAGAATTTGCCAAGGACGCTGTTGTTTCTAAAACGCTACATTTCTTCAGGTGCTAAAATTTATATTGGGTTGCTTTTGAGATGCCTTATTGTCACTGCATGTTGCAGTGATTTCTGAATTAAGTCCCAAGTCAACAGAGTGTGCCTTACTTGTGCATTTACTACATGATTCATCATAAAATAAGTAAATGAGTAGTATCATTGATTTAGTGTAGCTAATGCAGATGACACCACCCTTATGGCAGAAGGTGAACAGGAACTAAAAAGCCTCTTGATGAAAGTGAAAGAGGAGAGTGAAAAAGTTGGCTCAAAGCTCAACATTCAGAAAATGAAGATCATGGCATCTGGTCCCATCACTTCATGGGAAATAGATGGGGAAACAGTGGAAACAATGTCAGACTTTATTTTTTGGGGCTCCAAAATCACTGCAGATGGTGACTGCAGCCATGAAATTAAAAGACGCTTTCTCCTTGGAAGAAAAGTTATGACCAACCTAGATAGCATATTCAAAAGCAGAGACATTACTTTGCCGACTAAGGTCCGTCTAGTCAAGGCTATGGTTTCTCCAGTAGTCACATATGGATGTGAGAGTTGGACTGTGAAGAAGGCTGAGCGCTGAAGAATTGATGCGTTTGAACTGTGGTGTTGGAGTAGACTCCTGAGAGTCCCTTGGACTGCAAGGAGACCCAACCAGTCCATTCTAAAGGAGATCAGCCCTGGGATTTCTTTGGAAGGAATGATGCTAAAGCTGAAACTCCAGTACTTTGGCCACCTCATGTGAAGAGTTGACTCATTGGAAAAGACTCTGATGCTGGGAGGGATTAGAGGCAGGAGGAGAAGGGGCCGACAGAGGATGAGATGGCTGGATGGCATCACGGACTCAATGGACGTGAGTCTGAGTGAACTCCGGGAGTTGGTGATGGTCAGGGAGGCCTGCCGTGCTGCGATTCATGGGGTCGCAAAGAGTTGGACACGACTGAGCGACTAACTGAACTGAACTGAAAGTGATGCCATAATAGAAAAGTCAGTAAACCAGGAGGTAGAAAATCTGTGTTCTGGTTCCAGCTCTACCACCTACCATTTTGTAAATTTGGACATGTCACTTAACCTCTCTCAGCTTTAGGTTTTTCAAAGTTAATAGTAACTAACATTAAATAAGTGTTTACTATTTATAATCATTGTACTAATTGCTTTACTTACACTGTTTGATTTAAGCTTCCTTACAACTCAGTGTGGTAGAGTCCTTTTAATATTTCAAGTTTCAGATAAGAAAAAAAGAAACACTGCCAGAAAGTGATGGAATAGTATTCGAATCAGGCAGTCTGCTTTTACAACTTAGTGTTCTCAATAGCTACACCATACCAGTCCAGAGTAATATGAAATAATGACAGGATTGTTGTGAAGATCAAGTTAAATCATGAATACGAAAGCACTTTGTAAGCTATAAAATGTCATGCAAACAAAAGATATAAAACAATATGTAATGTAATTAGTATGTAAATGTATTCAGAAACTGTTTGAGTTGGAGGAAATTGCTTCATATCTTTTATATTTAGTGTAGTTTTTACACCTCATACTTGGTTGATAAGGAGAAATGAGGTAGTAACATTTTTTAAAAAAAAACTTTAACTTTGAAACATTAAACAAATGTAAGATATTAATAATAAAACTACATAATAGCCTACTTGAAATGTAATATACCATGACACTGTCTTGGAACCACCTAAGAAAGTGGCTGAATTGATCACTGAAATTTCTAGTCTTAGGAAGATTATTTGTGACTTTCTTCTGTGCTAAAGAGCATACTAACAAAGATAGGCTTTGTTTAAGAAGACCTATAGTAATGGTGTTCTCTAGAACAGTATCAGTAATGACAGAATTCAGCACACACAAGTTAGCATATATCATTTTTTTGCAAAAGACAAGATATTCAAAGTGATATTCAGTTGACCACTGTATTTTCTTTTCTCTGTAGTTTCTGGAGTATTAGGATGTAGGACCTTGAAGAGATCCAGATTGGGAGTTTGGGATCCAATGGGATTAATGGGAAAACCACCAAAAGGTTTTAGAAGTAGAGTGGCTTAATTAGGTGTCCATTTTAGCCTACAGTGTGACGAGTAAATAATGTTGTCTTTCTGTGCCTAAAAGAGATTTCTGTATCTCATTAACTTTTAAGCTTTGCTTTTACGGTTAAAGCTTTTAAAGCATACATTCTGTGATAAATGCTTTATTTTCCAGAAAATAACTTACAGTAAAAATTACATGTCATTTGAGCTTAACCTTCACCTTTGCTGTTTTATGCATATAATAGTTTCCTTTCTCAGAGAACAGACTGAGAATCCTGTCTGAAAATGGAAATGAGTTACCATAGAAGTAGTAGATTCATACCAAAATGAAACTTTTTCAATATGGAATGACTATAGATATATCTAATGTAAAAAGATTCTAGTACAATGCTAACAAAGTACCCACATGTTTCTTAAACTGAGAATGAAGTGGTTAAAAGTTGCTATGCCAGATTCTAACTAGGGAGGATTCTAATTTAGCAAGACTGGGGTGGGGGGTCAGTTTTGTAGTGGAACTTGTTTTTTACATTCCACAGGTAATTCTCCTGCAAGCCCTACTCATGCTCTAATAGACTGACATCATTTTGTAGAAATAGAGGAAATTACAAAGAAATTGAAACTCCTCCTTCCAATGGTGAAAAATTATGTAGAAGAGAAATGGCATAGATTTGAGGGCTTATTATATTATTAAGAAGAATCAGTTTCTAATATTAGTTATATGATTGGAAAAATTTACTTGATTGCAGTGTTCTGAGAATGTCATTTATGCTTGGTTGAGTTGCATGTATCTTTATATCCTGGTTATAACATTTAAATTAAAATCAAAACCTGGATTAAACACAGATAATTACATACAGGGGATTGCATCTGGCGCTCATTTGGGGATGAGTCAAAGAGCCTTAATATTCTCATATCCAGTGATCAACATATTTTCCAATCAAGTTATAAAATGTAACTCTTCAGTTCATCAAAGAGATTATGAGTAGACTTTATATGTAAAGAAATTGAAATGCTTTTTTTTTAAATGTCAAATTTATCATTAGTCCTCTTTCAAGTAATTTGCCATTGACCAGTTACTGTTTTGAAAAGGAAAAAATTTCTTAAGTGTTCGAAAAAACATATATACTTTCATTCATTATTTCATTAATTTATTTGGGTAGAAAGAGCTAAAGAAAATGAATTGTCATTAAACTAGGTAAACCAGAATATATTACCATCAGTCTTTTTGGTGATTATTCATTGCATCCCATCAAAAATGTAAAAAGGAGGTAACTTCAGGTATAAGAGTCACTCAGTGATCTGTCCATAATCAGTTTTTACAGAGAAATTATTTTGTTTGTATTAAATTAATATTATTGTACTTCATTTGACAAACTTTTAGATAGGCATTTTCCCTACATTTATTTATTACTTCTGAGAAGCCACCTATGTATCAAAAAAAGCCCATCTATATTTGCATTAAGAACTTTAGTTTTATTACTCCTTGGCTGCAAAGATTTTTTTTTTCTATCCAAAGAAAATTATTAGTAAGACCAAGTTCTAAGCCTTCAGAAAATTTTTGTTGATTGAAAGCAGCAAGAAAAATTTTTGATGAATTAAAAAAATCATCTATTAATTCATAGCAATAATAAAGACTACTTGTCACTGTAAATTTCCTAGGCAGAAAAAACAGACCACAGTCTCTGCTCATGTTAAATTTATCAAGTTTCACCTTAATTGTAGAACACAGAATGCTTTAGCCCGGAAAGCAAAAACAAACAGAACCTAATAGCTGTAAAAGCTGTGCATGTAGGTTTTTTTTTCTTTTTGTTATCAAAGCATATGTTTTACCATAAGATACACTTTCACTTAACAGCTGATCAGCTTATCTTATTTTTCATTTCAACTTTTCAGACCTCAGCAATCACCCAGCGGATAAGTCCCTGTTCCACCTTGACTAGCAGCACTGCCTCTCCACCAGCCAGTAGCCCCTGTTCCACTCTCCCACCAGTCAGTACAAGCGCGACCGCCAAGGATGGCAGCTATGGGGCTGTCACAAGTCCAACCTCTACCCTTGAAAGCAGAGACAGTGGAATCATTGGTGAGTTGGTTTATATACTGATCATTTTGTGTCTTTTTTCTTTTTGTAATAATTACACAAGCTTAAGGTTTTCAAAAATTCTGCTTTTGAGTTATTGAGGTATATTTATATATATGTATAAAATATGTGTCCTTTTCTTTTTAACGTTGCTGTAGAGGGACATAAAGCATAAAAAAAAAAAAAAGAGGTGTCCCTCCCTGCTTACCCAGTCCTTTAAAGACATCATCTCACTGATCGTACAAAAGTCCGAGATTGTCTACTTTATGAAAATAAAATACCCTGAATGAGCAAAAAGTAAATAAGTAAAGATACTATCTGGTGAAAGAAGGGGTGAGTAGAGAAAGTTCTTCCTACTTCTTCTTGTAAATTCACTTAAATCATCCATCTACCGACAGAAGTCGTTCAGAAAAAGTTCATTTCTCACTAAACTGGTAGAGTTTCTTGGTATTTCTCAGCTTGTTATATACTTACTGCCTGTTGTATGCTTGTTAAGGGGAGTCAGTCACATGGAAATGAGGAAAGTTTGGGAAAAGAATTTGAAGAAAACAAATGCAAAGGGGGAAAACAAGACTGAGCACAGAATCTTAGTGAACATTCTAATTGATCAGGGAGAGGTGAGAGGTGTGGATACAGAAATGGAGTAATCAGACAAACAGGAGAAAAATCAAGGCAGTATAATGTAATCAGTGTCAAGGAAGGTAAAGGTTTCAGGGAAGCGGTGAGGAAAGGCTGCTCAACAAATGACGGACACTGAAGAGGGCAGGAAAATGGAAGTAAGACAATAAAATATGTTTTCCTCATTTGGCTTGCTTCTGCTGCTGCTGCTAAGTCGCTTGAGTCGTGTCCGATTCTGTGTGACCCCCTAGACAGCAGTCCACCAGGCTCCGCCATCCCTGGGATTCTCCAGGCAAGAACACTGGAGTGGGTTGCCATTTCCTTCTCCAATGCATAAAAGTGAAAAGTGAAAGTGAAGTCGCTCAGCCGTGTCCAACTCTTAGCGACCCCATGGACTGCAGCCTACCAGGCTCCTCCATCCATGGGATTTTCCAGGCAAGAGTACTGGAGTGGGTTGCCATTGCTTTCTCCTTGGCTTGCTTCTATAGGTTATCAAATAAAAATATTTGCTTAGATGTTATGGCAAATAATTTAATGCCATGTCAACTAAGCATATCTCTTTCACTTAAATGAATATATATCAGCATGTGAATTTATTCATTTTAAATAATGAGCCAATAAAAAGAATATTTTTACAGGATGCAAAATTAACATACAAAAACCAGTTGCATTTCTATACACTGACAGTAGATAACCAAAAAAAAAAAAACAGTTAAGAAAAAATTCCACTACAATAGCATCGAAAAGAATAAAAGACTTAGGAGTAAATTTAACCAAGCAGGTAAAAGACACTAGACATTATAAAACATTACTGAAGAAATTTTTAAAAGACTTAAATAATTGGAGATACGTCCTGTTCTTGGATTGTTAAAATGATAGTATTTCTCAGAGCAATCTGTAGAATCATTGAAATCCCTATCATAATCCCAACAAAGTTGTTTGCAGAAACACCCATTCTAAAATTCATGTAGAATCTCAAAGGACCATGAATAGTCAAAACAGTTTTGAAAAAGGGAACAAAGTCTGGAAGACTCAAACTTCCTGATTTCAAAACTTACTCCAAAGCTCCTTAAAGGCAGGATTCCTATCTAATAATTTTATATACTCTCAGTATTTAACATAATTTCTAACTTGTGATTTCTTTATATGAGGAGTATTTATGAAGATACTATCATTAAATAGCTAAATATTTTAACAAAACAAAATATATAGATAAAATATGATGGAAAGTAGCCTCTTTTTGTAATCTCTGAAATAATTTGTAGAAAATTGGAATTATCTGTTTCTTGACCGTTTAGTAGGATCTACCATTAAAGTGGGCTTCTCTGATGGCTCAACCAGGTAAAAAATCCATCTGCAATATAGGAGACGTGGGTTTGAGTCCTGCTTCAGGAAGATCCTGATATTTTCTTCATGCAGATTTTTTAAACTGCTACTTCAATGTATTTAATACTATAGGACTTAAAAGTATTTTTCCTTCCTGAATCTGTGTTCCTTAATAAGTTTTTAATCTTTTTCAGATTTACTTGCATAAAATTGTCTAAAATATTCTTATTGTGACATCACTATCTACCCAGGAACCCAAGCTAGAAAGCCAAGGGGAATACTTGCCTCCTTCCTTCCCCTGTATTTCTCATCCCTGTATTTTCTTTTCATCTCTCCTAGCATTGCCTTCATAATCCTCATTTTCTTAGACCTAGATTAATACAGATCTAACTGTTCTCTCTGCTTTTTCTTCTTGTCCTTTCTAAGTCTGTTTTTCCCACAGCCACCAAAGTAAATTAACTGAAAAATGATTACTACTTTGATTCTGTTATCTGTAAGGTGCAGTAATCTACCTGGAAACCAAATCTGATCAGATCACTCCTGATCTGTCCACAGCCAATTTCTCCAGCCTTTAATTCCACTACTAGAGGCTAACATTAAATTTTGTGGTAACCTGACACATTCCAGTTTTTCACCTCTGTACTTTTGCTCATATTGATCATTCTGCCTGTAATCTCCTCTCTCACTCTTAAATTTGATTAACTGCTCAATACTTTTAAGAATCATCTGATGGGAGAATGGCATTGAAACATGTATACTATCATGTAAGAAATGAATCGCCAGTCTAGGTTTGATACAGGATACAGGATGCTTGGGGCTGGTGCACTGGGATGACCCAGAGAGATGATATGGGGAGGGTGGTGGGAGTGGGATTCAGGATTAGGAACTCATGTACACCCGTGGCAGATTCATGTCAATGTATGGCAAAACCAATACAGTATTGTAAAGTAAAAAAAAAATGATGATAATAAAAGAAAAAAAAAGTTAAAAAAAAAGAATCACCTTAGGTATTCAGTCATCGCTGCCACCACCCCCTCTCTTCATTTCTCCATTCCACCTCCTCTCCAGTGCCTGTTACTATTCCATGTTCCCAGATACAGCATATCTGTATCATTGCATTTAACACTAGTATTATAGTCCCTTTGAGAGCCTGCTTTTCATCCTTAGACTATTTAATTTCTTGTTAGGAGAAAATGTGCCTTACTCATCCATATCTGTAGCGCCTAGTCCAATAACTGAAAATGTGGTAGTGGTAGCATGGTAGGCGCTCAGTAAATATTTATAAAAAGGAAAGAAAGCTTAAGAGTGAAAGGATGGGAGATGAAGGATGACTGACCTGGCACTTTCAGTTACTTTTTTGACTGTTTAGAGTGACCATTGGGTACAAGATGGAACATTATTATTAAATTTATAATAAATAGTAGAGTTTAGATTTCTCCATTGACTATTCTTCTTTGTTCTTTTTATGATTCATTTTGGCACAGTGACTTTTATAATCTCTAGCCAAACCTTTTCCTGGGTTCTTCTGTCGGTATTATTAGTGTCTGTAACTGCATGTAATCAATATTGCCATACCCAAAAAAATTACTTTAGAAATATATTTATTCAAGCAGTGGGCATGGCACTGACAGATTGGACAAAATCCATTTACAAGTACATTCTAAGTGGAAGCTTAACATGTCAATGGATGTTCAAAATAAATGTTCATAATGTTCTGAAACTAAAAATGAGATTTCCACTTTGACATATAACAGTGTTCCTCATTTTTTTCTGGTATATTTCCAAAATTGTGTTCCTTGTAAAAGTAAATACCTTTGTGGATAACAGAGCTAATTTGGAGAATAATAAACTTCCATTATTTAATGTATATAAATACTGAAACAGATTTACTTTCAAAATCATGAGACAAGAAAGAGAATAATGTCTTCTGCTTCTAAAATTACTTACATGGTAGAGTAGTTATCAAATTATATATGTGCAGCTTATCTTGAGAAACAACTTGCTTCTCTTTAGTTTTTTTTTTTTTCATTGCATTTGAGTTAGAAGAGAACTGTATGTAGCATAAGTAATAATAGTCGAAAATATTGTTATTACCATGGAAATCTCAAGTCTCTCCTATCTTAACCATTTTAATATGTTTTAAGTATTTTCCCCACTGATTATAGAAATATCTGCTTTTCCAAATTAAATATTGCTTAATTATTTCAAACAATAACATCTATTGTTTGTTAGTGTACCACTTTTAAATCTTGCCCCATCACCAAAAACACAAAAGCTATTAAAAGTTCATTTGAATTATCCATTTTTATTCCTTTATATATCAATCAGTTCAGTGTGAATTCCTGTTGATTACATTTTGTAACTATAGCGATCAGAATTTTAGTGATTCCTGCCTGTATCACTTTTATAGCTTGCCAAAATATGTAGAATTCTATTTATAAAATGAGAATATTAGAAATGCAGGCTTCCTGAATTTTAAGTCTTATAAGTATAAAAAGTTCCTCTCTTGGATTCTAAAGTATTGGAAATAGCTATGACTTCTTATATTCTCTGTGATCTGAATTCACCCCATACTTGATTTAATTTCTACCATGGAAAGCATTCTCGGTAACAGTCATAGCTTCTCTCTCTTCAAACTCACAGCTTTCTTAAATATGTGGTAAAATATCACTGACATGATTGTCAGGTATTTACAGTATAATTTCATATTTGTGACTCTTCTGTTGGTATTAATTTAATGGTATGATGCCCTTATATATGTGCCTAGGTAGATAGCACTAACTACATATAATCTATCAGCTATACATAACTTCAAGCAAGAATCCTGATAATCATAAACTCTTTGAGGTACACATCATTTTTCTAGCCTATCCTTTTTCATGTGAAGTTTTAATAGTGGTCTGTTTTGGCATGTTGTTGTTTAGTAAAACAAATTTAAGCATGGATCCATTTTGTTTTGGCCTTTTGTTTATTTGGGGATTCACAGTTCTTTCCAGAAAGGTATAATTCTTGAATTCCCCCTTTTAATCAAATCTCAGGGTTTTGTTTTTGTTTTTGTTTTTAGGTCCTGATTCATTGCCAAATTTGGTCTTGTATCTTTTAGCCTTGTATCATTTAACACCTAGGAAAATGAAATGCCTACACCTTTACTTGTTCAGTGATTTTTCCGCCTAATATTTCACATTAGTAACTAAAAAGCAAAATCAGAAACTCCTCATCAAAGACCCTTGTTCCTTTAGTAACATATATTCCAGTAGGCAGGGCTTCCCAGGTGATGCAGTGGTAAAGAATCTTCCTGCATGTGGGAGGGGGGTTCATGTTTGGGAACATGTGTACACCCATGGTGGATTCATGTCAATGTATGGCAAAACCAATACAGTATTGTAAAGTAAAATAAAGTAAAAATAAAAATTTTTAAAAAAATAAAAAAAGAATCTTCCTGCAATGCAGGAGACCTGGGTTCTATCCCTGGGTTGAGAAGATCCCCTGGAGAAGGGAATGGCTACTCACTCCAGTATTCTTGCCTGGAGAATTCTATGGATAGAGGAGCCTGGTCCATGCAATCACAAAGAGTCACTGAACGACTGAATCACACACACACACACACAGACACACACACACAGACACACAGACACACAGACACACACACACACACACACACACACACACACATTCCAGTAGGGTGTAATGTATTCTCTGGTCCAAATTGTCACATTTAAGAAGTCACTCTTCTGAGTCACAAACTGAGCATTAGATAAATTTTCATATTTTCTACAACCTGTTTTCAGAAATGTGCAATTGTCTCTTCACTAAGTTCTTGCAGTTACTGTGCTGGTGACTCTGTCATCCTTGGAGGTGGTTTAGTCGCTCAGTCGTGTCTAACTCTTTGTGACCCCATGGGCTGTAGCCCGCCAGGCTCCTTTGACCATGGGATTTTCCAGGCAAGAACACTGGAGTGGGTTGCCATTTCCTTCTCCAGGGGATCTTCCCCCGCCAGGGATCAAACCTGATTCTCCTGCGTTGCAGGCGGATTCACCAACTGAGCCACCAGGGAACGTTCACCTTCTGATTACTTACTGAGCGACTGAACTGAACTGAACTGAATAAATTTTGGTAGTTATATTGCATGGATATTTGTTAAAGATGTCTGTCTGGAAACTGCCTATTTAAATGATCAAGAAAACCAGAGCATTTCCCTTGCATGATTGACCTAACTAATATAATAATAACAATGACAACAACCACTGATTATAGTACAGAGTATGAGGCAGGTTGTTGTTGTTTAGGCAGGTACCATACCATTATTTAATTCTTACAGTCATAAGAAAATAGAGTAAAGAGTCCCCAGGATCAAATAATAGAAAAGATACACAAGACTCCACAGAAAAATTCTTACAAAAAGCTTTTAGTAAAGATATAGTCCAGCAAGTGAAAAAGAATGCAAGTGAGTACAGAGGACCCAAGACCCTCCCAGGTGGAGCTCTCGAGGTTCCTTTTTAATCAAATAGGATGGATGTGCTCTGTCCCCAGAGTGTAAATCACCAAGATTTGTATAAGGAATTTTGGTTTCAGGAGAGCTCCCCAAAAGTTGACAGTGAAGCTTTTTATCCGTCTCTGGTCCCAGGCTAAGCCAGGCTGTCTAAGTACTCCAGATGTAAGCTGTCAATAAACAACTAGACCTGGGTGCTACCTGGGGAATTTCAAACTTTAAACAGCAAATTATAAGTTGTTAGTTATCCCAGTTGACCTTATCTTGGGTAAGAGTCAGTTCGAGACTTCCAGTCATCCCTAGAGATAAGTATAGGACTGGCCCAGTCTAGCTGTAAATTAACTCTGTCTTACATGATAGTATAATGATCTTTCTTAGACTTAGAAAACTGGGGTTCAAAAATAATTGGTCCCAGATCACACAGATGTTAAGAGGCAAAGCTGAGATTCAAGTTCAGGTCTGTATAACTTCAAAACCCACACCGCATAGTTCTAAATCATTTTCTCTCAGAACAGATGACCTAACACCAATATCCAGCATTAAAAACTTAGTCTTTATCAACAAAAGCAGAGTAGTGAATCAAGATAAAGATGATTACCATCAGATTTCAAAAAATGATTACTATTGCTATCACTGGAAACATTTCTGGGCCCCTTAGGACTGACACAGATGCCAGGATAAGGAATGTTAAGCTTTTTTGAAAAATTATTGCTGTCAGTTTTTAAATATTATTGACAACAAGCAAATGTGCCTATATCCATGTATCAATCCATTTACAGAGGGTATATTTTATGGTATGTAAATTATACCTCAATAAAACTTTTTTAATATATGGACTTAATTTTATTCACAATGAGCCTGTTTATAAGCCTGTGATTCCTACTTCCTCACACTGTCTTACTGTCCTATATGGCTGTGTGAGCACTTATTTATACTGAGATAGCAATTTTTTTTCTATATCGAGGAAAGAAAATGCAAAAAGTCTCAGAAAAATCTCTTTAGTTAGTTACAACTCAATATCTTCCCACCATTCTTTGTTCCACCTGGAAATGACTAGATCTAAAGAATTAAAGTAGGGACAGAATAGGTCTATTGGAAAACAGGTACGTATATTTTTCAGTGAGAGGCCATGTCTTCCTCTTCAGCTCCATTCATAGAAACTTTGCACATACGGGTTGTTAATTCATGTAGTCCAACATCTGATATATAGATTGTGTGGGCTTTAGACTTTTGAAATTTTTAGTAACCACATGAATCAAAAATATCGTTGTATTCTCTGATGCTTCATACACTTTGGTAACTTTAAATTACATGATACGGTCTCACTATAGAGGAATAGTTCAGTAAAATAGAAGTATCTGTTAAATAATATATGGATATTAGCATGTTGCTATTAAAAATAGCATTTCATTTTGTGATTCTTCATTTTTTTTCTTTGTATGTCCTCTTCTGCCACAGAATTGTCCTTTTTCTGGGATTAATGATTTAGGACCTATCTTGTTCACCACTGTACTCTGACACAAACTAGTTGATCAATAAAATTTTATTGACTAAATAATTGAATGAAATTAACTCAGAGTCACCGTGCTCTGGGAAGAGCATCAGTGAAGCAGAAATGTACAGAATTCCTCAGTGGGAATGTTTATCAGAGACTCTTACCTTCTGGTACTTTTTGTGAGTTGTCTGTTTTCACTCTGGTCCCCAGTGGTTCGGGACCATTGAACATCCAATAAGACTAAGTTATTCATCCTCTCAACAGATACATGTTGATCATAGTTTAAACTGTGTGCCACAGCCTAGATACATTTCTCTTTAGTGAAAAAGGGCAGAGGATACTTCAGGTTTGAAAAACAAATGAAGTATCAGGTTTGGTTTAGGCAGATAGTATAATTGAAGTGCAAAATGACATCAATGCTCTTCTTACTTGAGAAACTAGATGTCTTCCTTGTTTTTACTTTAAATACCACGACCATAGATGCCCTTCCTTATTGTAAACTTCATCACTTAAATGGTAAAATAGGGTCCATAGGCCACTGAATATTTCTGTCTTTGTACCATGAATTCAGTTTCTTACATCTTTTACCACCAATGAGGACTTTCATAATTTTTATTGATAGACCTCATGTTTTTGAAAAAATTTTCGACATCACACTGTGCATCATCAAATAGTTTATATCTCATTTTATTTATCAAACATGTATATGTATGATGTATTTATGTATCATGTTGTTGTTGTTATTGAATTGCTCAGTCATGTCCATCTCTATAGACTATAGCCCTCCAGGCTCCACTGTCCATGGAATTCTCCAGGCAAGAATACTGGAGTGGGTAGCCATTCTCCTCTCCAGGGGATCTTCCTGACACAGGAATCAAACCCTTGTCTCCTGCATCTCCTGTTGGCAGGCAGATTCTTTACCACTGAGCCACCTGAGAAGTGGTATATTATGTGTATATATACATATGTGTGTGTGTGTGTGTGTGTGTGTGTGTATATATGTATATATATATATATATATGCCAAAATTTCTGTTCAACATGTAGGTAACTAGTGTTATCACCCTGATGTAACTGCAGCTAAGTTTATCGAAGCTTGACATTTTAGTTAGCTGGTCACCAGTAAACATATTATTTCTTAGAAATTATTTGAAATATTGAAAATAGTGAAACCAATTACTACCTTCTCAGACCTTTAAAAAGTGTAGTGTTTCAGTGTTTGGAACCTACTGAATGTGCTCATGGTTTATCTGGGAAAAAGGGCTGTATTTCTGGAATATATACAAAGGAGGAAAGGAAAGATATAAGCATCTGGATGCAGAGTGCCAAAGAATAGCAAGAAGAGATAAGAAAGCCTTCTTCAGCGATCAATGCAAAGAAATAGAGGAAAAGAACAGAATGGGAAAGACTAGAGATCTCTTCAAGAAAATTAGAGATACCAAGGGAATATTTCATGCAAAGATGAGCTCGATAAAGGACAGAAATGGTCTGGAACTAACAGAAGCAGAAGATATTAAGAAGAGGTGGCAAGAATACACAGAAGAACTGTACAAAAAAGATCTTCACGACCCAGATAATCATGATGGTGTGATCACTAATCTAGAGCCAGACATCCTGGAATGTGAAGTCAAGTGGGCCTTAGAAAGCATCACTACGAACAAAGCTAGTGGAGGTGATGGAATTCCAATTGAGCTGTTTCAAATCCTGAAAGATGATGCTGTGAAAGTGCTGCACTCTTTCCAATATGCCAGCAAATTTGGAAAACTGAGCAGTGGCCACAGGACTGGAAAAGGTCAGTTTTCACTCCAATCCCAAAGAAATGCAATGCCAAAGAATGCTCAAACTATTGCACAATTGCACTCATCTCACATGCTAGTAAAGTAATGCTCAAAATTCTCCAAGCCAGGCTTCAACAGTACGTGAACCATGAACTCCCTGATGTTCAAGCTGGTTTTAGAACAGGCAGAGGAACCAGAGGTCAAATTGCCAACATCCGCTGGATCATGGAAAAAGCAAGAGAGTTCCAGAAAAACATCTATTTCTGCTTTATTGACTATGCCAAAGCCTTTGACTGTGTGGGTCACAATAAACTGTGAAAAATTCTGAAAGAAATGGGATTACCAGACCACCTGACCTGCCTCTTGAGAAATCTGTATGCAGGTCAGGAAGCAGCAGTTAGAACTGGACATGGAACAACGGACTGGTTCCAAATAGGGAAAGGAGTATGTCAAGGCTGTGTATTGTCAGCCTGCTTATTTAACTTATATGCAGAGTACATCATGAGAAATGCTGGGCTGGAAGAAGCATAAGCTGGAATCAAGATTGCCGGGAGAAATATCAATAACCTCAGATATGCAGATGACACCACTTTTATGGCAGAAAGTGAAGAGGAACTAAAAAGCCTCTTGATGAAAGTGAAAGTGGAGAGTGAAAAAGTTGGCCTAAAGCTCAACATTCAGAAAATGAAGATCATGGCATCTGGTCCCATCACTTCATGGCAAATAGATGGGGAAACAGTGGAAACAGTGTCAGACTTTATTTTGGGGGGCTCCAGAATCACTGCAGATGGTGACTGCAGCCATGAAATTAAAAGACGCTTACTCCTTGGAAGAAAAGTTATGACCAACCTAGATAGCATACTCAAAAGCAGAGACATTACTTTGCCGACTAAGGTCCGTCTAGTCAAGGCTATGGTTTTTCCTGTGGTCATGTATGGATGTGAGAGTTGGACTGTGAAGAAGGCTGAGCACCAAAGAATTGATGCTTTTGAACTGTGGTGTTGGAGAAGACTCTTGAGAGTCCCTTGGACTGCAAGGAGACCCAACCAGTCCATTCTGAAGGAGATCAGCCCTGGGATTCCTTTGGAAGGAATGATGGTAAAGCTGAAATTCCAGTACTCTGGCCACCTCATGTGAAGAGTTGACTCATTGGAAAAGACTCTGATGCTGGGAGGGATTGGGGGCAGGAGGAGAAGGGGACGACCGAGGATGAGATGGCTGGATGGCATCACGGACTCAATGGACACGAGTCTGAGTGAACTCCGGGAGTTGGTGATGGACAGGGAGGCCTGGCGTGCTGCGATTCATGGGGTTGCAAAGAGTCGGACACGACTGAGCGACTGAACTGAACTGAAAACCACACAGATACAAGTGAATCTTAGCCAGCTCTTGATTTGGAACCTAAGGATAAAAACTTCTGCTGGTACACACCACCAAAAAAGAAAAAAAAACAGACATGAAAGGCAAAGGGTTAAATAATAGACACTTTCCATGTGGATTAGTCCTTTGGGAAACAGAAGTTTGCACTCTCCATCTTTCAGTATACTGACCCTAGCAGCTGTGTGAACTCCAAGCTTCTAGCTAAGAATACAAAGTCAGATGCATCATGACATCTTTATCCCAAACGAAACTATACTTCAGTCAGATTTTTCTGAAAGAAAAATGTTGAAATGTATTTTAAATGAGACAGTTTCTCTAAATTAGAATAAGAAACATGCATCTGTTTAAAAAGAACACCCACAGACACATAAGCACATAATATAAATATACACTGTATACTATCACTGAACATATTCAGAGATTATAAAATATGCTGTAGAATCCATAGAATCTCATTGGAGAAAGTGTAAATTGTTTTTGGTGGCAGAAAGGTTGTGATCCATTGGGCTGTCTATGACTGGAAGTCTGAATATATTAAGTGAATTAATTAAGAATGGAGGAGAGGGCAGCTATTCAAGAAGTCTGTGTAGTGTTTCCTTATTTAAACAGGTTCTTTCTCCTGTATTAGGGTCTACTTAAGGACTGTTTATATGTTATAATTCTTTGTTACATGAAAATGGCCAGGAAATAATTTAAGTGAGGAAAAATATAGGATAAGAAGAGTATAAAGACCTTTTTGATATCTTTGACACTGTCCAGCAATCCACGAAAAGTATATAAATTCCCTTTTGATGGAATCCTGAAGTTTTTACCATTGATAGGCCCTGGTTGTAAGTCCTGTAGCACTGATATATGAATTTCTTTAATTCATTCAAATAAGAGTTGTTAAAGTAAATATATTGGAATCTATGTGAAAGAAAGTTGTATTTTGGTTTCAGTTATTTAATTTCATGATAGAGGTCCTTCCCTGGTGGTCCAGTGGCTAAGACTCTGAGCTCCCAATGCAGGGGACCTTGCTTTGATTCCTGGTCAGGGAAACTAGAGCCCACATGCCTCAACTAAGAGTTTGCATGCCACTGCTGGAGAGACCACGTGCAGCAACTAATGATCCTGCATGCTGAAACTTAAGACCCAGTGCAGCCAAATAAATTGTTTTTTTGTTTTTTTTTAACATGGACTGGCGATTCAATTCTTACATGATAGTATACATGATAGAATGTCATTCTCCAAAATCATCCAAAATAAATAAATTTCATGATGGAGATGATAGGATCATCATAACCTTCTAAAAATAATGTTACTAATATTTTTGTTATCTAGTCTTGCATTTGGGTAATTATAAACAGATTAATCTCTCAGTTTTCATTTTACTGTTTTTCAGCTACCTTGACAAGCTATTCTGAAAATATGGAACGCACAAAGTATGTTGGGGAAAGCAGTAAAGAATTAGGATCTGGAGGAAACCTAAAGCCTTGGCAGTCTCAAAAATCCAGCATGGATTCTTGTTTGTATCGAGTAGATGAAAACATGACGGCATCCACCTACAGTCTGAATAAGATACCAGAGAGGAATTTGGAAACCGTTTTATCACAATCAGTACAGTCTATTCCTCTTTATCTTATGCCACGGCCAAACTCAGTAGCAGGTAAGTTTTATTTTTTTAAATCACCATTTTACTGGCATATGTACTGAAATGAAGATTAATTCTGCTCTTACAATATTTAAAATTTCCATTTATTTTCTTCAACTAAGCTATTATTTTGTGTTTGGGTAATATACTTGTGTATATCTTTTTGAACCTGGGAAAAGGTTCATGTTCTTTAAGTGACATTTTAATTCTGCTTCCAAAATACAGTTATAAAATAAAAACATGCATAAAATCAAAAAGGGGCTTCCCGGGTGGTGCTAGTGGTAAAGAACCCACTTGCCAATGCAGGAGACATGAGAGACTCAGATTCGATCCCTGGGTCTGGAAGATCCCCTGGAGAAGGGTATGGCAACCCACTCCAGTATTCTTGTCTGGAGAATCCCATGGACAGAGGAGCCCAGAGGGCTTCTCTCCAGAGGGTTGCAGAGTTGGACATAACTGAAGTGATTTAGCACTCAAAATCTAAAGGTGAGGTGAAGGTGAAGTCGCTCAGTCGTGTCCGACTCTTTGCGACCCCGTGGACTATAACCTACTAGGCTTCTCTGTCCATGGGATTCTCCAGGCAAGAATACTGGAGTGGATTGCCATTTCCTTCTCCAGAGGATCTTCCCGACCCAGGGATCGAACCCTGGTCTCCTGCATTGGAGGCAGACACTTTAACCTCTGAGCCACCAGGGAAGCCAAGAACCTATAAAGTATATTGTCAGTCTCTTCAGTCTTTTCTAACATCAGAAGTCTTTTAAAGGATTTAAATTTGAGAATTTAGGTTTTAAAAACTTTGGTTTTAAAAATATAATGCGGGAATTCCCTGGGGTCTAGTGGTTAGAATTTCACACTTTCACTGCCAAAGGCTCAAGTGTGATCCCTGGTCGGGGAACTAAGATTCCACAAGCTGTGCAATGCAGCAAAAAATTAAAAAACGTTATTAAATTGAAGCATATTTCAGTAGAATTTACATTATCAGAAATCATCACCTATAGTTTGAGAGTGTGGCTGGCAGGCAGCAAGAATTAACTTCCCCATTCAAATAGCTAGGTATTTTCACAGTACTCTGGCTATATTATCAAAGTAGAATCACCAGGTACCTACATTGCCTGAGAATAACTCAGACACCACTAGCAGTCTCAGTCATAAGGGGGTGATACAGAAAATAAGTGGCTGGAATATGAAGCCATTTTTCTTTAGCAGCTGTTCAGAACTACGTCAAGGGATCATTTTAACTGCGCTAAGTTGCTGTCTAATAACTGAGACCAAGACTTTTGCAGAACAGTCGGGCACTCTGACATTATCAAAATGAACCATCATATCCGGACCTGGTCCAGGCTACAAAGTCAAAGTTACATTTGTCTCTCTCACTTACCTGATGAGTGCCTAGATAGGTTTATCTCACTGACACAAGATAATAAAATACTTACTGTAGGCAAGAGCTCCTAGTTTCCAGATGAAATTGTTTGTTATGCAGATGATAATGCGATGCTTCTTGACTTCCCCATCTCCCTTCTGAACCTTTTCTAAGCCACTACTCTTTGTTCCATCCTCTGGGAGACCATCAGCATCTGTCATCAGATGTGATTATGAGGAGAATGGATCATCCAGAACATCAGTGGAAGATGTTAATATTCATTTCTCAAAGAGTATTCACTTCTATATAATGACAAAATTTTCTCTCCTAGGTTCTTTTAAATACGATGATCCCCAACCATGATGTCATTTTAGAATCCTAGAATGCTATAACTTATGAGAAATTGCTAGGTAAATTCAGTCTATCTGAAAGAGAAGCATTTAGATCCTTACTTACATAAAAATGGAAACTAAAGCTACCAGCCTTCATGGTGCATCCCAATTTACTTCTTAACTAAGCTGCAGTGACTCCTGAGAGAATTCTGGCTCTGTTGAGAAGGGCCCTGAGCACTTCTTAGGAAACAGAAGTATAAGCTTCTTTCGTTCTCTTTTGAGTTTACTGAAGAGACTGTAAATTATTTCCCTTCTTGAGCATACATGTCTGTCAAGATTCATTAATTTGTTGTTGTTGTTGTTGTTGTTTAGTTGCTAAGTCGCGTCTGACCCTTTTGTGACCCCGTGGACTGTAGCCTACCAGGCTCCTCTGTCCATGGGATTTCCAGGAAAGCAATACTGGAATGGGTTGCTATTCCCTTTTCCAGGGGATCTTCCTGACCCAGGGATCAAACCCACGTCTCCTGCAGAGGCAGGCAGATTCTATACCACTGAGCCACCAGGGAAACCCAATACTAACTTCAGGTTTTAAAAAAGTTGCCCACATGTCCATCAACAGACTGGATGGATGGTGTACAACAAAGAAAAATAATGTACTACCACTGCAGACAACATCATGGAGAGTGCATACTATATGAAGTATATATATTTATATAAAGTTCAGAAAAACAGCCAAAGCTATGGCACTTCTATGGTGAAAAACTAAAGTAGTGGTTACCTTTGGTGGGAATATCAATTAAGGAAGCCTTCTCTATATTGATCTGAATGGTGGTTGCCTTGGTGTATACACAGATAAAAATTTATTGAGCTAAACATGTAAGATTTATGTACTTTATGTATGTAAACTATACTTCAACCAAAAAAATATCTAAAGTGTATGGTTAGATTCTTGTCTTTCTAAAAGGGTTTTCCCTTGTCTTTGATTTAGAAATAGCAGTCCTAGGTGACATAACTAGATCTTAAAAAAATACCTAATTTTTAGTGCTGATTAAAAATATTCAGATAATTTCAACAACTGGATGATTTACTTAAAGCTGTCAGAAGTTTGTTTCTTTTTATTGCAAATAGTATTCCATTGTATACCTATAGCTCCTTTTATCTGTCCAACCCCAGTTGATGGACATTGAGGGGTTTGTTTGTTTGTTTGTTTTCATTTTTTAGCTATTCTGAATACTGCTGCTATGAACATTCTTGTGCAAGTCTTTGAGTGGATACATGTTTTCATCTCTCTTGAATAGATATCTAGGATTGGAATTGCTAGATCAGAGGGTAAATTTATGTTTAACTTTTAAAGAAACTGCCAAAGTGTTTTCCCGAGTGTCTGCATCTCCCACAGTGTCTGAGGGTTCCTGTTTCTGTGCCTCCTCTCTGCTGTTTGTTATTGTCTTACCTCTTATTATGGTTTTTCTAGCAGATGTGAAATGCTGTCTTGTTGTGGTTTTAATTTGCATTTTCCTAGTGACTAATGATGGTGAGCTTATTTTGTGTGCTTTTTAACTATTCATATATCTTCTTTGGTAAAATATCTATTTTTTAATGGGTCCTCTGTCTCCCTATTATTGAGTTGTAAGAATTTGTTGTATATTCCGTATACAGATTTTTATCAGAGATATGTTTGCAAAATATTTTCACCCAGTCTGTTGCTTATCGTTTTGTTTTCTTATTGGTATATTTTGAAACATAAAACTTTTTAAATTTTTTATTCCTTTTTTGAAGTATAGTTGATTTACAGTGTTTCTGGTGTAAAGCAAAAGTATTTCAGTTATACATATATATTCGTATACATTCTTTTTCAGATTCTTTTCCATCATAGGTGATTACAAGATACTTAATATAGTCCCCTGTGCTATACAGTGGGTCCTTATTGGTTATCTATTTTTTATATAACAGTGTGCATCTGTTTATCCCAAGTTTCAAATTTTTTCCCTCCCCCCTTTTCCCATTGGTAACCATAAGTTTGGTTTTATATCTGTAAGCCTATTTCTGCCTTGCAAATAAGTTCAATATATCCCTTTTTAGGTCCCCCATGTAAGTGGTAGCATATGGTATTTGTCTTTCTCTGACTTCACTTAATGTGATCATCTCTAGGCCCTTTCATGTTACTGCAGTGGCGCTGTTTCATTCTTTTCTATATCTGAGTAATAGCTCATTGTGTGTGTGTACCGCATCTTTCTTACCCTTTTATCTGAAACACGAGAATTTTGATGACATCAGTTTATCTGAGTCTTCTTTTTTGGTGCCTTTTTCTAATCACTTTAATAGAAAGGAAACTGTTTATATCAGGTATCATAACAGTGATTTTTTTTGTTATTGGGGTTTATTTTAATTTGGATATTGAAAATTATTTACTTACATACTTACATGCTCTCTCCTATCTTCGTTTCCTTCTCCCCTTCCCATATTAAAACATAAATAAAAGGGATAATATTAGTCTAAATTGTTATTCCTATAAACCTTAATTATTACGTTTTCATCTATCACAATGGTCATCTCGTAACACTGCCTTTTCTGGCTAGCAGAGATTTTCCGGTTCTTAAGCAATACTAATCATGCTTTTTCTATAGCTCTGGCCTGGGATTAGGATTAGAATAGAGTTTATACTGTCAGAGTAACATTTACTGTGTTGAACAAGATACTTCATTAGAGAATTATTTCTTGTCAGTATTGAATGTAAAATACAAACTGACCACTAGTAACCTACAAGGCAAATCATAGGTCAGAAGTAGTTTGTATTGGGTTGTTTTCACTATCTGGAAACCATGGTTTCACATCCTCACACAGAGGGAGGAAGGTAAACCAGATTTCTCAGTTATTTTCAAATCTTAATAGGTTATGCATTGAAAGTGTTTCCAGAATGTAGAAAGACAAAATTACTTTCACCTGCTAACTATGTGATGTGTGTAAATATTTGATGAGATCACAGTTTCCAGTAGTCTATGTGATTAGATTTCTAAATCGGTTTTTGAAGTAAATTTTCTTAGCTCAGGAGGGCCCTCTCTTCTCATTTTAGTTCTAGGTATACAGGTTTTGGACTTCCCCGGTGGCCCAGTGGGTAAAGAATCTCACTGCAATGCAGGAGACGCAGGTTCAATCCCTGGGTCGGGAGATACCCTGGAGGAGGAAATGACAACCCACTCTAGTATTCTTGCCTGAACAGTCCCATGGAGAGAGGAGCCTGGCGGGCTACAGTCCATAAGGGTCACACAGAGTCAGACCTGACTGAGCAACTAAGCATACAGAACAAATACATGTTTTCCTTTACTTTCTGACATGTCCATAGAAGTGGTTGCCCAAAGTGGTGGAAGATCAAATGCTCAAATCTCCTTGGTGAACAGGAATAATTGAGGATTTCAAATATGAGATGACCTTGAAATAGGGGGAAATGTTAGTATATTATACTTACTAAATTGTTCTAAGCATATGAATGAGTTGGGGGTGATGAATGCCAATAATGAAATACTTTTTTTCAAACCCAACTTTTAAATTTCCCTTCTTTTTTAAACTTTATCTCAGTATGACTGATTTAATTATTTATTTTAGAGGTTAATTAATGATGAATAATGATATGAAAATACCATTTGCATCACTTTAAAAAAACCTAGGGGATTAATTGTTTGATCGGTCCTTGCTGTGTTACAGACTTCTCCTCGCCTCAGGAAGCGAAACATCCTCTTTAGCCTGAGCTTTATGGCATCTCTATAGGACCACATCTGTCAGAACCAGGAAATTGTCAAGGAATTATTTGAGGCTAATGCAGGATTGAACTCTAAAGAATAAAACTGTTATTCATAAGATTCTTGAATTTGAAAGGAGTTGGAAAGGATTTATGGCTTTTATAACACTTTTATTTGCAGGGAATAGAGTCAGCATGTATAAAATGCTTGTGGTGGGACTTTCCTGGAGTCGGATGGTTACGACTCCGTGCTTCAATGCGGGGGACACGGGTTTAATCCCTGGGAGGAAAACTAAGATCCCACATTTTTTTAAGTAAAAAATATTTTAAAAACAAAAGCCATAGCCACTCTCAGTTTTAAAAAGAAAAAGACAGATAAACCACTTTAAGAATGTCCTTGATGACACAATAAAAATTTTTTTTAGTGTTTATGGTGATTTTTTAAAAAAATATTTTTGGAGATTTTCAAATCACTACAAAATAAATTGAAGAAATATAGGTAATAAAATTTTTTGAGTAATGTCGTTTTTATTAATTACTGAAATAGGTCTGATTAAATAAATATATTGCTCAATTAGATTTAGCTATATACTTTTAGAAACATAAAGATTCTTAAACAAGTGAAGTCTAAAGTTAATGTACCAATTAAAAGTTTCATATGCCACATATGAAGATAGTACTATTTAGTGAAAACAAAAACTTTTAACTTGAATAATGAAGTGATAAAAGGTGAGTTTTGACAGTCTAGCATTAAGGCTTGGGTTTTCCCTGGAACAACTCAGTTTTCTGAATATAAATTTAGATATTTATGCTACTTTAAATTAAAATTCTAAAATAGGAAAAAAATAAAAACTATCTTTTATTGTTTTCAAAATGTAAATCGCTATTAACATTTATTTTTAAACTTGTTGTGTTGGAAGGAGGTAAAGAACTCTTGTGGATTTGTGGTTGCATGGCAGAAATTATCAGAGTAGGCTGTCTGTGGTCATCCTTGATGTCTTAAAATGAGATTGGCAATGAATTGGTGGGATATGGGAAGCAGGAAATGTTCACTTACAACAGCTGTCCTCAGTGCTTTGTGTAAAAATAAAAGAGTATCATGGAAACATCCAACAACAGAAGTCAGTTAAAATACAAACTCTCACCATCAACTTCTTGATGTTTGAAGCTGCACATTTTCCTAAGGAAAGGATCTTAAAAATCAGGTAAATGCAAAATGGGAATCTGGGGAATTTAAATGAATCCAGTCAGAAACTGGTGGCTCAGATGGTAGAGAATCCACCTGCAACACAGGAGACCAGGGTTCAATCCCTGAGACGGGAAGACCCCCTAGAGAAAAGAATGGTTACCCGTTCCAGTATTCATGCCTGGAGAATTCCATGGAGAGAGGAGTCTGGCAGGCTGCAGTTCATGGGGTTGCAGAGTCGGACACAACTGAGTCACTAACGCTTTCGTTTTCAATCAGAAACTGTAATAAAGATTTTTACCCAAAAAAAAGAAAGGAAAAAAAAATCAGAAACAGGCTTTTCCACAGTCAGAATGTTGGCTTTATGAATCAGTGGTGTTGGGACAGCAGAGTGGCTTCTTGCCCAGGCTGTAGCAAACATACAGTATCATTCCAGGCCCCCCACTCAGGTCAGCCAGAACGGCAGGTACGTTACGAAAATCCGTTTGTGTGAGTGGCAGCTGATATAAGAAGAAACGCTTTAAACTGATTCCAAACCCTGTAACAGAGAGTAGCCTCTGGAATGTCTTGTACCAAATGTTGTCTGCTGGATTTTTTTCCTGCCCACTTGTGTATTAAATTCAAGAAGTATGTCAGTTAATTGTTCTGTCAGTGAGTCAGCTGTTCCAATCTGATGAAATCCCAGGAAAATATATGCTCCCTTTTCCACTTCCCTCTTCCTTCTCTGAAAACAAGGCCTTCCTTTTAGTGACATAGATTTTATGGGCTTACTTTCTAAAAGCATTTTCTCTTTACATAAAATTTTTTATTGTTGATTTGTTTTTCTTCTTTTGTCAGTTCACTTCAGCTAATCTAATTAGCTTCTTTTTTAAAGCATGGACATATATACAGTACCATGTGTAATATAGATAGCTAATGGGAAGCTGCTGTATGACACAGGGAGCTTAGCTCCGTGCCCTCTGACAACCTGGAGGGATGGGGTGGTGGGAGGAGGGGGTTTGAGGGAGGCTCAAGAGGGAGGGAACATGTATACTTATAGCTAATTCGCAGTTATACAGCAGAAACCAGCACAATATTGTAAAGCAATTATCCCTCCAGTTAAAAACCAAAAATACTAATTATATTTGTATCTGTATTTGTTCATTACATATTATAGTACTAATTTAATTTGACAAAATTATCTCGAAAGAAATCACCAGGACAATTTCACAGTAAAAGTGGCACTATGAAGTGGGCATATGTATGTCCCCAAAGATCTATCACCAGTGTTCATGTAGAATGATGGTGTGCAAGGTACTGTTGCTGCCAACTCCTTCATCCTTAGCTTTCAGATAACCCAGGGAGACAAAGCCGAATCTGTTATTCATTGATTGTTTAAATATAACCAAAATGCAAATATGTCTGTTAAACACAATCATTTAGTCAGTAGACTAGCACTTATATATGCCAGGCACTCTTCAAAGCACTTGAGAATTATCAATAAACAAAACAAAGATTCTCACCTTCATGGAACTTGCATTCTCACCAGGGAAAGTAAAATAAACATGAATAAGTAATTTATATAGTACAATCGAAAGTGATATGTGTTCTAGAAAAAAGGAAAAGGTCAGCAGTACCTGAAGGAAGATAGTATGAATGTCATTGGTGCCAACCAAGCATGTTAGCATAGTGATGTCTGCTCAACATTAAGCAGAGCAGTGAGGGAGGCGAGGACAGAGCCAGACAGATCTCTAAATCTGAGTAGGACTAGCCTGGAATTTATTTCTGTATGGAGCATTATTGCAGGGCTCTGAATTTAGGAATGGAGTTAGCAACGATGAATCAGACATTGCCTTCTTATCCTTAGGAACTCACTATAATCTAGTAAGAGAAGACAGACATGTAAACAATAAGCTGAATAACACAAGTTCTAATTAGCCATATATGTATGTGATTGCTGAAAGGGGAAAGCAGTTAATTCTGACTAAGGCAGCTATCAAGGAAGCAGAAAAAGGGTAGCCTGAGCAAGTTCTGACAATAAGTGAGATATTTGACGATGTATGACAGACTTTTTCTCAGAAAGTGGCTTGCAAATGGAAAAGATTAATGTGACTGTGCTGAAGAGTACAGCTCTGTACAGTTAGTGAAACAAGGGCCACAGCGCACAGTCTCCTGGCTGATCTTCCCAATATTTGTCTCACATGCCTCTAAATACTGTATTTGAAGGACAAGAATTTTGAAGATGATTTAGCAGAAAGAAACAAAGTAAGACTAAGGAGAATAGTAAGGAAAAAAGACAGTAAAGAAATTATTTTGGATTATTTGATCAAACAGTGATAGATTCAGAGGCCAGCCAAAAAAAAAAAAAGATATTAATTGCTAAAATAAGAAAAGCATTGAATGTTTTAATAGACTTCAGTCAGTTTACTTTAGTCGCTCAATTGTGTCCGATTCTTTGCAACCCTATGGACTGCAGCATGCCAGGCCTCCCTGTCCGTCACCAACTCCAAGTTTATTCAGACTCATGTCCATTGAGTCGGTGATGCCATCCAACCATCTCATCCTCTGTTGTCCCCATCTCCTCCTCCTTTCAATCTTTCCCAGCATCAGGGTCTTTTCAAGTGAGTTAGCTGTTCAGATCAGATCATCTTTTCTTGTTGCTTGTGTTTCAGCTTGTTATTGGAGTTTCAGCTTCAACATCAGTCCTTCCAATGAATATTCAAGAACTGATTTCCTTAATAGACTTCGGTAACCATAACTCAGTTGCAATCCAGATTAAAACAATAGTTTCCCATTGGTTTCAAGATCTCAGCCCTGGATCAGGACTTCAGAGCTATTGTGCTTAATATTGAATATCTCTGCTTTTCCTTAGTTCAATTTGCCTGTGAGTATTTGGACTTGTAAAGAAATGAACTGTTATTCAGTTCAGTGATTACAGTATTTTTTCTTTTTCTTCTAATGTCTTCTGTCTGAATTGAGAAATGTACTCAATATGTTTTACTACATTTTTTGTTTTGTGAAAAAAAAAAGCAATAGAACAACTGATATTTATTTTCTAGGAATTACTGAGGTAAAGCTTAGTTTAATAAAACTTGTTAAGTTCACACTAAACATTTATATTTTACAAAAGCTGCCAATAACTCATCAGTGAATTTAAGAAATTGAACATGTAAAACAAAAGCTATGCCAAAAGATTTTTTTAATACAAAGTAATTAAAATGGATTATGGAACTGTTACTTAGTTTAAATCTATACTCCCTGTATAGATCTCCTGTAGTTTAAAAGATTCATAAACGGATATAATGCATAAAAAGAGATTTTATGTTTTTAACAAAACTTTTTGCTATACTTCATGTTGTGTGTTTCTATTATCATTCTGCCTACTATCAATGAAATACACATTCTCTTTTTATTAAAACATGTCAAATCATTTTAGTGTGTTAGCATCCCAGTCGGTTTAGTGTCATTGTCCCTGGTATTTTTAAATAAGAGATTAGATAGTTATCTATTCTGGATACTTTTTCAGAATGCATAAATCAAGATTACTTTTTATTCTTCTGATATCCTCTTCCTCCCCCTGGTATGTAATGTGGTATTTGTCTTCCCTTTCTTGATTTGAGTTCCTTGGACTAACTTTCAGAGGCTTTTATTTCTTTTTTAAAACTGTATGTATAATTTAGATAAATTCCTTTTGTCTGAATTTCCAGTAGATCCAGGTAAATAAAACAGTTGCAGTAATTGAAGAGTGAAGGGGATAAATGTCTCTTGCCCTTGTTTGTGCATTCTTTTCTCTCTTCCTCTCCCTCTCTTCGATTTTCTCCATCTTTTCTTTTTTTCAGCTCATGGAACACTTTGTAGCTCTCTTTGTGCCACTTTTCATAACCCACTTTCTTGTTGTTTGTGTCCTACCTTGTTTGGGGATGTGGACAATGCTTCATTGGAACTCAGCAGTCAGGAGGGATCTCAGTGTGCTTCCTCTCACCCACTCTCTATAAAACAGTCACAGAGGCAGACTGGCAACAAAGCCAGTGAGAACAAAACCTGGCGCATAGAAGGCTATCAGTAAATCATTGTCATGGAATTACTGAACTAACCCCCAGCGCACCCTACATAGTTGGCAACAGATTGAATTAACAGTTATTTGAAACATATTTTTTTTACAATTTTCTTTATTTAGGCTGTGCTGGGCCTTTGCTACTACGTGGGCTGTGGTGAGCAGGGGCTTCTCTTGCTGCTCAGCACTGACTCTGGGGCACAGAGGCTCCAGTAGTTGCCGCTACCGGGCTCTGGAGCACAGGCTCGATAATTGTGGTGCACAGGCTTCGTGGCTCCATGGCCTGTGGGGTCTTCCCAGACCAGGGAGTGTCCCCGTGTCCCTTGCCTTGGCAGGCAGATTCTTAACCACTGGGCCACCAGGGAAGTCCTAAACAACCATTTTCTGTCAGAGGTTTGGTGGGGTTTTTTTTTCTTTTTTTGTTAAAAACTTTTTTGTCTTCAGTACTTCTGATTGTTGATTTCTTCACTTTTCTCTTCATTGTAAGTGGACCCAACTCTCAGTGTATAGCAGTGGCAGTACATTCCCACCCTCTTCTACCATTTCCTCTCTTTTGTGGCTAGGTTAGGGGTTAAGAGTTACAGATGCAGTTGAAGCCATTACTACTTGATTATCTTCAGAGAGCAACAGCATGTTTTTTGGAATTCATGGACATAGGCAGTTCCCTAAATCGTAACATTTCCATAACATCTTGCGGGGGTGGGGGCGGGGGAGGAAACCTGAATGAACTTTTTTGGCCAGCCCAGTATGTGCAGTTCTGTTCATTGTCCCAGGTGTCCACCTTTCCATTATATACACACATATACACACATGTAAAAATTGTTTTCATATTTCATTCTTTACCATGAAGGGAAGATGTTGAAGATAGAATTTCATGATTCTTTTACAGCTTAATATAATTTGGAACAGATTTCTCCACTGATGGTGTTTACACAAATGGGTTTGTGACCCAAAAGAAGCAAACACTAATCATCTGTGCTGTCAGGTAGTGTGTTTGCCAGCCTGTTGAGAGTATTCTCCATAAACTCAGGCATTTCATAGTGAAGGAGGAGCTGCGGACAACTCTTAACATGTTTCTCCAGCCCGTGTTTCAGACATTGATGAGGACTTTGAGTTGAGCAAATTCTTGGTAAAGCGTCTGCTCTCATTCCAAAGTTTGGAGATACAGACTAACTGAAAGTTTTCTAAATTTCTGTCTTCTGACTAAGCGCTTCTGTCTTATCAGCCACAAGCTCTGCCCACTTGGAGGACCTCGCTTACCTGGATGAACAGAGACATACGCCTTTGAGAACTTCTCTTCGAATGCCAAGACAGAGCATGGCCGGTGCTCGCACGCAACAGGATTTAAGAGGTTAGAACCACAGAAGGGCATTGCATGGGGATACCCAGGGGAAAATGGAAATGGGCGGTAGGCAAAAAGTTCCTTTAGTTCCAATTTTCACACTTATGTAAGCCTCCCTTAAGATGTGAGCATGTCACCAGTTCACTTCTTCTGTATCTAGAGAGAAAGATGAACACAAATATGTTGTAATCATCATAGAAAGACACTGGCATTACCAACAGTTGGAAGCATTGATTCCTTGAAATTCTGAAAGAAAACAAGTAGAAAGGGCTGGAGTTGATGGGGGAAAGGCTTTGAAGGTCTTGGATCTTAGAAGTAATTATTGATCAATTTCAGCCCTCACCCTATTTCAGGTGAATTTGATGCTGATAATTATGTGTTTCATTAAAGAATGCATCTCATTTATAGTCTAGTGGCCATTTCTAGTTAAATACAATATTTTCTTAGAATTTTAGTGCCCCTAGTTCTGTTCTGGCAGCATGTAAACAATTTATCCTTTCCCACTCAGATACCTCCTTTAGGCTCTTTGTGCTTCTTCAGTCAGGCACCTGATCTTTTTGAAGACTTTCATCTCGTTAAAACCACAGTCTAGTTGAGAAGCCTGTTATTGGTATCTCTGCTTGTGCCTCTTATTTGCACAACCAATCTGTGATAGTCTTTAACAAATGGTCTCGCTTTTTCTCGTATCTAGAAATCCATAGCTCTACTACATCGGGTGCAGCTTATTTTATCTTTAGACTGTCTTCATCTTTGCTCTGTTCTCCTCACCCCGTCCCATGCCCTGCTCTAGTCTGTGTAGCACCATATGCATAGTTCACACAAGAAGGGACTCAAAAAACACATGCCTACTGTCCATTCTGGACGTCATTATGCTGATGGTTTTTCATTGATGGCTAGGCAACTATGAGCGTGAAGTAATTGGTTGTGTTGCTACAGTTACCATACCTGTCATCAACAGTGGTGAGTTGATACCCTCATTCATGGTTTTAGTTCCCAATCCTGTCCATCCTGCTTTTCATCATTTCTTCAGTTAGCCACATACTAGTTGCTTATCCCAGAAAGTGGAATTATGTCAAGTACTATTTTGATGCTGGTAGATTATGTCCAAAGCCTAAATAAATTTAATCAAAGACCAAATAAATTATTTGTGCCAAGGCCAAAATGCATGGCTATAATAAAGAAGATTGGCTACAACTGTTAATCTTATCTAAGATTTGAATGGAAATCTACCACATTGGCATAACCTTGCATCACATTCTGAAAAACATACTGATATTGTTGATAATATTTTCTGCTTTGCTAGTCATTAAATAATGGATTTGACACTACATCAAAAACAAAATTAATGACGTGTATTTTTTGTATAATACAGCTGTATGTTTTTTGGTAGTGTATTTTAAAAATATTTTTTAATTGGAGGATAATTGCTTTACAACATTGTGTTAGTTTCTGCTGTAAAACAAGGTGCATCAGCTGTACTTATACATATATACCCTCCCTCTAGAGCCTCCCTACTACCTTCCCCACCCCACCCCCATCCCATTCCTCTAAGTCATCAGGAGCACTGAGCTGAGTTCTCTGTGCTATACAGCAGCTTCCCACTAGCTATCTGTTTTACAGATGGTTCAACTGTGTGTTTTTGAGACCTCTTCATGTTGGGCTCCACTGATACTTGATGGCACATGTCTGCTTTTAGTATCTAAAGATTTAGTAAGATGTTTGACAGATACACTCTGGTGAGTTTGATGTTTACACATAGATATCAGCTGTGTAAAGAATACAACAAAAATCTTTTCCATTTCACCAAGCTTCAGCCTAAAGTGCATCCAAAGATTTTTTCCAAAGCGTACCTAAATCTTTAGGCAGCTCTCCACCTGAATAATGCACTCCTCACAAAACTAATATCCTGTCCCTTGCAGATAGGGTTTCAACTTATTGTTTACATTCATACTTAAAGATGGAGTTTGTCCATTGTTCAGTTCAGTTCAGTCACTCAATCGTGTCTGACTCTTTGCGACCCCATGAATTACAGCACGCCAGGCCTTCCTGTCCATCACCAACTCCCGGAGTTCACTCAAATTCATGTCCATCGAGTCAGTGATGCCATCCAGCCATCTCATCCTCTGTCGTCCCCTTCTCCTCCTGCCCCCAATCCCTCCCAGCATCAGAGTCTTTTCCAATGAGTCAACTCTTTGCATGAGGTGTCCATTGTAGGGAAAGAGCAAATCAGCCAAAATGGCGTGGTCGGTCTCCCTCTCCCCACAACCTCTCGCTCTCGCCCCACATTTCGTAAATAATGATTATGTAACAGCTAAGGTCACCCCACTCCAGTACTCTTGCCTGGACAATCCCAGGGACGAGGGAGCCTGGTGGGCTGCCATCTGTGGGGTCACACAGAGTCGGACACGACTGAAGCGACTTAGCAGCTTAGCAGCAAGATCACTTATAACATTGCACATGCACATCACAAGGTAGTCGCTTGACCACAGGCTACGTATGTTCTGTAAGCAAATATAAGCTCCACCTGAAAAAGTCTTTGCAGCTGCATTATGGTGGTGAGGCTGCGTTAAGGCTGTGTCCGCTGGGTCAACCACAAGAGGAGAGAATACAGCATTGTCTGCCGCCACAGCTGCCGTGCCACTCAGGAGAGAATAAACATGTTTGCAGTTCTGAGGACTTCTTGAGTTTTCTTCCAGCTTCCCTGCTCCCACCTTGCCTACCCTGGGCTCAGTGAACAGTGTGCACAGTGAGATACAGTGAGACAGTTGGTGTAGTTAACAGGATCAGCAAGACATCCATTGATGAAGATGCTGCGATATTATGATGTTGCTGTTTCAGTTCCTTAAAGTTGTCTTTTCTTTCACGTTTTAGCAGTCAAAGATTGGAACATGCCATCCAGATGAGTGCAGTAATCCATGAGATGAGTGTTTACTAAGAAGTATTTTGTCTTCTAAAATTAGTTTATGTTAATTTAGAACTTTGAGGCTGTAGACAATAACCTTCCCTCAAAAACATGTTATCTTGATTACTGTTTACAAATGAACTCTGTAGCTTAGACATTGACAAGAAAGGAAAGTAAACGAGAACAGACTTCCTTGTGTTTCTGTAGACCTGTTTGGCTGCTGCTAAGTCACTTCAGTCGTGTCCGACTCTGTGCAACCCCATAGACGACAGCCCACCAGGCTTCCCCGTCCTTGGGATTCTCCAGGCAAGAACACTGGAGTGGGTTGCCATTTCCTTCTCCAATGCATGAAAGTGAAAAGTGAAAGTGAAGTCACTCAGTCATGTCTGACTCTTAGCGACCCCATGGACTACAGCCTACCAGGCTCCTCTGTCATGGGATTTTCCAGGCAAGAGTACTGGAGTGGGGTGCCATTGCCTTCTCCACAAGCCTTTATACTTTGTGATTGTTATATCTAAAACATTACATTTTATTATAGAAACAGAATCATATTGTTTTCCTGGCATAATTTTTAAAAAAACATGTCACATCACATTTTCTAATTTTATTTAAAGTAACATACAAATTGCAGTTGTATTTCAGTTTTATATCTTTCCCTAACTCTGGTTATGATTGAAGTAAAGCAGCTTTACCCCGAAAAAGTAATAAAGTGATTGAAGACCTTTTTTAGTGTACATTAAGATATATCTTTTTACATTAGAGATACATCTTTCTGTATTTTAAAGTATAACTCAAACAAGTACTGTTAGATAGTTTTTAATTACAGTTCTGGTTTTAAATGAACCTGCATCTTCACAGAAGGTAGTTAATGGTCATGTGCAATGTAGTATATCCAGTAGGTATTAAATTTATGGACAGATTTCAAGGATAGAGATTATCTGAAACAAAATCCCTTGAATATATGAAGAGGTGGCAATCATTGGACGCTTCATACAGGCAGTCCCATACTAGTTTGTTTAGAGCAGAGATTCTTAAACTTTTTGGTCCCAGGAATTCTTTACACACTTAAATTATTGAGGACCCTACAACATTTGTGTTATGTGAGTTATATCAATTGATATTTGCCACATTATAAATAAAAACTGAGAAATTGTTAAAATACTTGCTCTTTTCTTTTTTTAATAGACCCATTGTATATTAACATCATGTAAGCTCTGAAAAATTCCACCCGACCCTTGTGAGAGAATGAGAGTGAAAAAAGGCAAATAACCTCTTAGTATTATGAAAATAGTTTTGCCTTTGTGGACCCCTAAAAGCTTCTTGAGAAGCCTCAGGGGTTCCAAGATCACACTTTAAGAAAAACGAATTTAGAGGATACTATTGTCATTGACAATTAGTTTTATACCTTTAAGGATCACACAGCCTGTTTGCAGAAATGTGGGAAAGTGTAGTTTGAGAGTTGGTTAGAAGTTATTCATGGACATGGTTTAATAGTATAGGCATAGTTCATTTAGCAGTTACCTTAATAATAACTGCAGTTGTTTGACCATAATAATAGTCTTTTGACTGCTTGAAGCAAAAGTTGCTGGGATAATCCACGAGCTACAGTTTGGATCTTCAAGTTGGGCATTAGTATTAACATTTGCTTCATTAGTTAAAAAAAAAAAAAAAAACAACTTTTTTTTTCTTCACTTTCTCAAGACAGCTGTTTTGAACAACTGTTCTAGTGAAATTTATGTTTCCAGAGACCCAGCCCAACAATAAGGAGGTCACATGAGTGCACTGGTCAGAGTCTTAGTTCAGCAAGTGAGTAGTTTCCTAGCTGGCAACCATCCAAAAGCTTGAACTCTAATGACAAAAGAGTTACAGTAGATTGTGTCCCAGTGCAGAGGATACAGCCGGACTAACCTACTGCAGGTGCCTTTTGGGTCCCAAAGCCTGACTGTCCTTGACAGATACTAATTTGAAACCTTCAAGTGTTTAACTCAAGTCTTAAAAATTGTTTTGAGGGTCCACTTTTAATTTAATCACACTGTGTAAATGTGGAGTTTCATGCTAGACCTGAAACTTCTCACTCTTTCTGACCATCCTAATGGAATCTCTTTTTACCCAGAAAAAGACGGAAACTAAGTTTGCTGTCCAGTAAAAGGAAAGAAAAGGGTGTTGGTTTTTATGCATAAATATTGTAAATCTTATGACGGAATATATAAATGGAATCAGGGGCGTTAAAATACACAGAGCATACCATAGCATAATGACTTTGAATAGTGGTAGCTACTTGGGGTAAATTAATAACAGATTATTAATGATAAGATGCTGGAACCTACCTGATATGAAACCATAATCACGCTGTTGTGCTTAAAGAGATTATACGCTCCTTATTAAAGCTTCATTTCTCGATATGTGTTGGTTTCCTTAGGACTTTTACTAAATCCCATTACATAAATGGCCATTCACAGGCATTGGATTTAGGTAATAGCCACTTTAATAGATACCAGGTTGGAGGGGCGTATATGCAAGTGATAGTCTTTACTCACTGGCAGAACTGATGTGAAATTGACCCTGCCACAGTTAACTTGGCTTTGTCAAAGCAAATAATTGAATTTTTATCAAATAAAAGCAGTGCTTCATGCCATTTATGAGTCCCTTCCTTTTCCAAAACAATGAATCCTTTCTAAAGATGACTAAGATGTATGTCATGAAGCTAATCAGCTTGCCTTAAACCACTGAGTCACACATCCCTGAGGTTGCTTAGTCATCTTCATCATTGCCGGGCTTGCTCTCACATTTACAAGGGGATATTTCCATCAGTCTTTTCTGTCTCATTGTTCATTGTTTTGTTTTTACAAGATTAAATTTCTTTCTTTTTAGGTAAATTGAAAATCCAGAAATAAAGTTGCATGTGCATAACTGCCTATATATAAATATTCAAGTAGGTTGTATGTCTTGGTTTATGAGGTGATGCTCTCACCCCTAGCCAGCTCTTTGGCATAGTACCGTAAAATTTGAAAATGCAGTGCTCAAACTGGATGTCTTTGAATGTCTGTTAGAAAAGGATTTATACTTTTTGGAGTAGTCAAACTAATTTTTTTTTTTTTTGCCTTTATTTTTTTTTAATTTTTATTTTTACTTTATTTTGCTTTACACTGTATTGGTTTTGCCATACATTGATTTTTTCAAATGGATCACTACTTGTTAAAGTAGCTATAGACAGGCCCACTGGTCTGGTTTTTATGTAAACCAGCTTTAGTTGGTAAGTTTTATCTTAAAATTTGAAAGCATGAACAGTGGCCTGAAAAGACCTGAAAAGAAAGAATTAACCTTTGAGAGAGAGAAGAGTCTATAAACCATTTAATCTTCTAACAGGCATGGATCAACCTCTTGCAGTAAATAACACACTACTTAAAGAAAGGCTGTGGAGTAACATGAAAGAAATTATAATCATGATAATTAATTCTGCAGGAATAAGTCACTGAAAATATTTTTAAATGCCTTAAGTGCAATAAAGAAAAATAAATAACCATTAATCCATTTTTATGTTTTGATCTAAATTAGATTTAAAGAATAGCTTCCCAGTTAATCCTTCTATTTATTTTCTCCAAAAGTGACTAAATCTTATTAAAGTTACCATAATGCCAGGAAATTTATTTAGGTAACACTCTGTAAAACATTTTTGATTCAGTAAAATGATCTTAAGCGTTCTAACCTTGCAGTATGTAATAAAATATTTTTTATGGAATAACTTCCCCAGATACTAATAAAATATAGCACTGGAGAATTTCCTTTGTAGGATCATAGCTATTTCATCACTGAGTGTTCAGTCTAAAAATGTTTAATCTTAAATTTCAAGTAATTGGTCAGTTCTGATTCTCCAGTAAAAATCTCACCTTCAAGACCAACAATCTAATTACAAAAAACAATGTTGATATAGTTATATACTTTTTATCAGATGTTTCACATTTTAAAATCTTTACTGTTTTTATATTTTTCCTACATTTTGAGGTATTAAATGTGAAGAAACATGTAAAAAGTGGCAACATTAGGGAGAGTTGGATTTTCCCTATTTCTTTAACTGTTTTTCAAAGATCATTGTTCCCTTCCTGAAAATTCCACTCAGAAATGACTTCAAAGTTTTTCTCAGCAAATGTTCTTCTATAAGACCAATGTCTGAAAGCTGAAATTTAATATTCAAGTTATTTAAAGACCCAAAGTATTATTTCCCAGAGTAAACTAAGCCTTTTACCTTTTTTATCCTCACATTAATAGAATACAATAGACTTCCCAAAACACTAAGACAAATGCTGAGAATAGGAAACTTTTAAATAGATAACAAATGATAGCTTACATTTATTGGGGTTCTTATTCTTTACAGACACAGTGCTAAGAGTTTTAAACATGTTATTTAATCCTCATAACTCTTTGATGCAAGTGGTAGTAGTAAAGAAACTGGGACTTAGGGAGGTTTATAGCTTGCTTAGAGTTACAGTGTCTAGTCATTGGCAGTACGAGGATTCATTTCATATCTGGTAGACTCTGGAGCCTGTGCTCTTAACCACCATGCTATCTTATATCAGAGACAATATAATATAAAAATCTTTACTATAATAATAGCAATACAATAGCTTATTGTACTTAGTTCAGTACACTGGGGTGTTAGGAATGGGAAACAGTTGCGTATAAACACTAATTGCCAGATGGTGGTTGCCAAGGCCTGCAGGGAATGGAAAATGGGGAGTTGCTGTTCAGTGGGCATGAGAAGTTTGAGTCACGCAAGATAAAAAGGTTCTAGGAATCTGCTGTACAACATTGTGCTTATTGTTAATCATCTCATATGATTATTAGCCATCAAATGTCTTTTTTAGTGAAGTGTCTGTTCAGATATCAAGTCTACTTTTGCATTGGGTGGTTTCTTTTCTTATTAGTGAGTTTTGAGAGTTTGTTACATAATTTGGATACCAGTCTTTTATCAGATGTGTACTTCCCTTGTGGCTCAGTGAGTAAAGAATCTGCCTGCAATGCAGGAGACCTGGGTTCAATCCCTGGGTCGAGAAGATCCCCTGGAGAAGGAAATGCCTGGAGAAGGCAACCCACTCCATATTCTTGCCTGGAGAATCCCATGGACAGAGGAGCCTGGCAGGCTACATACAGTTCATGGGGTCACAAGAGTCAGACACGACTTAGCAACTAAACCAACCACCACCACTTTGCAAATGTGTTTTTCCAGTTTATGGCTTGTTTTTTCATTCTCTTAACAGTATCTTTTGAAACAGAAGTTTTTAGAAGTTCAGCTTATGAATTTTTGTCTTTGATGGATTGTTCTGGCATTGTATGTAAGAGTTCTTTGGCAAACCAAAAGTCACAAATATTTTCTCCTATATTTTCTTCTAGAAATTTCACAATTTTAAGTTTTATGTTTAGGTGATTGATTTTGAGTTAATTTTATATGTGGTGCATTGTATGTATCAGAGTTTTTGGGTTTTCTTTTTGGCATATAGATTTCTATTTGTTCTAACATCCTTCGTAGCAGAGACTGTTCTACTGAATTCCTTTTGCACCTTTGTACTGTCGAAAATCAGTCATCCATATATGTATGGATCTCTTTCTAGACTACTTCTGTTCCACTAATCTTTGGCTATTTTGATGCTAATACCACACCTTCTTGATTACTATAACTTGATAATAAAGCTTAAAATTGGGATTGTTAACCCTTCACTGTTACTATTTATTTTCAGGGCTTTTCTAGGTTCTTTGTATTTCCATGTGAAACTTGTAAATTTCTACCCAAAAGTCTGCAGGAATTTTGACAGGGACTGCATTGGATCTGTAGGTCAATTTGGGGAAAACTGATTTTTTATCAATGTTGAATGTTCCAGTCCATGAACATAATATGTCTCTCTATTCATTTAGGTCTTCCTTCTCTCAGAAATGTTTTGTCATTGTACAGATGTTGAAAATATTTTGTTATATTTATCTTTCAGTATTTTGTATTTCTTATGCTATTAAAAATAGTATTGCTTTTGTTCTGATTTCTAATTGTCCATTGCTAATCAACAATTATATAGAAGTACTATTGATTTTTTATTTTTGTATGTTGTTCCTGTATCCTGAAACCTTGCTAAACTCACTTGTTATTTCTTATGGCTTTCTTATAGACTCTGTAGGCTTTTCTACATAGATAATCATGTTGTTTGCAAATAAAGATAGTTTCATTTCTTCCTTTTTCTTTTTCTTGCCTTATTACTCTGACTAGAACTAGTACAATGTTAAATAGAAGCAAAGAGAGCAGAAATCCTTGCCTTATTCTGATCTTTGGGAGACAGCATTCAGTTTTTCACTCTAGGTTTTCAATAGATGCACTTTATTGGATTGAAACTACTTTTGTTAGTTTGCTAAGTTGTTTGATTATTTTTTTTAAATCAAGAATTTTGTGTTGGATTTTGTCTAATGGGTTTTCTCTGTATATAGATACATTTTATTGGATTGAAACTACTTTCGTTAGTTTGCTAAGAGTTGTTTGATTATTTTTTTTTTAATCAAGAATTTTGTGTTGGATTTTGTCAAATGGTTTTTCTCTATATATGTGGAAATAATCATATAAGGTATTCGTTTATACTTTGTTAATGTAATAAATTACATTGATTTTTCAAATGTTAAGCTAACTTTGAATTCCAAGTATAAAATCCACTTGATCATGATGTATTTTTTTTATATTGGCCTCAAT
Organism: Capricornis sumatraensis; assembly: GCF_032405125.1. Taxonomy (NCBI): domain Eukaryota; kingdom Metazoa; phylum Chordata; class Mammalia; order Artiodactyla; family Bovidae; genus Capricornis; species Capricornis sumatraensis. The sequence continues at coordinate 97,637,069 of NC_091076.1, forward strand.
TTACTATAATTTTGTATATGTTTTTTGCATCTATGTTCATGAGATATATTGGTTTGTAGTTTTCTTGCAATATCTTTGGCTTTAATATCATAGTAATGAGAAGGTAGTCTCTCTTTAGGTTTATAAAGAGTTTGTATAAAATAGATATTATTTCTTCCTTAAATTATTGGTAGAATTTGTTCATGAAGCCATTAGGGTCTGGAGTTTTCATTATGGAGAGATTTTAGCTATCAATTCAATTACTTTATTAGATATCAGGCTATGTGTTTCCTTTTTAGTGGGTTTCATTAGTTTGTATCTTTCAAGAAATGTGTCTCTTTTATATAACCTGTTGAAATTTATTGGTGTAAAGTTGTTCATAGTATCCCCTTACCCTTTGTAGTCATTTTGCCCATCATTTTTTATTCTGTTCTTACTGGTATTGTATGTCTTCTCTCTTTCCTTATTAGTCTGCTTAGAGGCTTATCAGTTTTATTAAGCTTATTGTAATTTTATTTTTATTTTCATTAATTTTTTCTGTTGTTTTTCTTTTTATTATTCTGTTTATTTCCACTCTAACTTTTATTGTTTCCTTCTGCTTACTTTGGGATTTTTTTCTTTATTTTCTAATTTGCTGAGGTAAAAGATAAGGTCATTGACATAGACCTTTCTTCTATCCTAACATAGGCATTTTAATGCTATAAATTTCTTTATTTAGTAATGCATTAGCTGTAGTTCACAGATTTTGTATTTTCACTTTTAAAATACTGTTTTGCTTTTTGATATTTTCTTCAACTCATTGATATTTTGCAGGAATTTCCAGATAAATTTCTGCTATTGATTCCTAATTTAGTTGTGTTATGGTCAAGACCATACTTTGAACAGCATGAATTCTTTTAAATTTATTCACAATTTTTTATGAGCCAAAAATGTGGTCTCTCTTGATTAATTTTTCAAGGCATTTATAATACTTGTGTTTGGGGTGCCCTCCCCCCAGATTCACTAACTGACTAGAAGGACTTACAGTCCACAGCATATAGTCATTCCCATAGTTATGCTTTATTACAGTAAGGTGATACAAAGCAAGATCAGCAAAGGGAAAAGATGCATGGGGCAAAGTCCAGAGGAAACCAGACAGAAGCTTTGAAGTATTCTTTCCCAGTAAAGTCACACAGGATGCATTTGATTTCTCCAACAATGAGTTGTGACATGTGTGAACATGAGAGCTCATTAGATTCAGTGCCCGAAGTTTTTATATAGACCTCCTTGCCTAAAACATACCAAAATTCCAGACTCCCAGAAGAAAAGCAAGCATTCAGCATAAGCAGTATTGTTTGTACAAACAAAGTAGGCACAGTGAGCCATTCTTTTTAGTTCTGGGAATCATGGGAATCCTCTTGAAATCCACATTCCCAAACTTCAGGTGAGGACCAGCCTTGCAAGCAGGCTTTCTCAGGGTAGCAGTCTCAAGCCTGTTATGGTAACTGTTTTGCTTGCTATAGTATAATTTTGTTTCTGTCCTCCCAGCCTTTATGTTATTGTGAGACAGTTTACTTCTCTAAATGTTATAATCCGCCACCCCCCATGTAAAGGTCGTTATCTTTTATTTATTTTTTTTTATTTTTATTTTTACTTTATTTTACTTTACTATACTGTATTGGGTTTGCCATACATTGACATGAATCCACCATGGGTGTACATGAGTTCCCAAACATGAACCCACCTCCCACCCCAGTTTTTTAAAAAATCTTATATGTTAATTCACATAGTTCCCATTTCCGGTGCTCTTCATTTCTTTCTTTGTATTTTTCTATCTGGTGTCATATTTATTCTGCCTGAAGGACTTCTTTTAACGTTTCTTATATTATGGATCTACTGGTGACTAATTATTAATTTTTTTGCTTTTATATGTATGAAAAATCTTTATTTCACTGTTATTTTTGAAAGATATTTTCAGTGGGTATAGAATTCTAGATTGACATGTTTTTTTTTTTCTTTCCATAAATAAAACCTTTAGGTCTACTACCTTTTCATTTGCATTATTTTTGACAAGAAATCTGCTATCGTCCTTATGTTTTTTCCTCTGTACTTAATGTGTCTTTTTATTCTCTGACTGCTTTCAAGATTTTTTCTTCATCACTAGTTGTGTGCAGTTTGACTATGATTTGCCTTGGTGTCATTTTCTTCATGTGTCTTCACTTGAATCTCATTGAGTTTCCTTGATCAGGAAATTTATAGTTTTTATCATTTTGAAGATTCTATAACCATTTTTCTTTAAATGTATTTTTTGTCCCCCACCTTCCTAGACTCTAATTACACTTATTATTTGACAACTTGGAGTTGTCTCACTGTTCACTGATGCTTTTTTAATTTTTTTAAATAATTTGAAAATTTTAATCTATTTTCTCTGTGTATTTTATTTGTTTTTGGTTGCACTGGGTCTTTGTTGCTGCATGAAGGCTTTCTCTAGTTTTGGTGAGTGGGGTTGCTGTTCATTGTGGTGCACAGGATTCTCCTTGCAGTGGCCTCTCACTGTTGAACACAGGATCTAGGTGTTTAGGCCTCAGTAGTTGTGGCACTCTGGCTCAGTAGCTGTGGCTCACAGGCTCTAGAATGCAGGTTCATTAGTTGTGATGCAAAGGCCTAATTGCTCCAAAGCATGTAGAATCCTCCTGGACCAGGGATTAAACCCATGTCTCCTACACTGGCAGGCAGATTCTTAATCACCGGACCACCAGAGAAGTCCCTCTCTGTATATTTAATTTTATATAGCTTTTATTACTATGTCTTTTAAGGTTACTCATCTTTTGTAATGTCAGATTTGTCACAAATCCCATGTAGGTGTTTTATTCATTTCTGATTTTTTTCTCTAGAAGTGCAGTTTGGGTCTTTTGTATCTTCCATGTCCCTTTTGAACATGCTGAATATAGTTATAATCATGGTTTTTAATACTTTTCTCTGCTGATTCTAACGTCTGTGTCAGTTCTGGGTCAGTTTCAATTGATTGGTTTTTCTCCTGATTATGGTTCATATTTTCCCACTTCTGTGCATGCCTGTTAATCTTCACTTAGATGCCAAGCATTATGAATTTTACCTTATTGGGTATTGCACATTTTTGTATTCCTATAAGTATTCTTCAACTTTTTTTCTGGAATGTGCGTTAGTTATTTGGAAATAGCATAATCAGTTTGGGGTCTGGTCCTTACGATTGAAGTAAAATCAGAACAATATTTGCAGGTGTCGTTATTCTGTACTGCTGAGTCAAGATCTTCCTGGATATATTCAGTGTCCTGTACATTGTGAGGTTTTCCATTATGGCTGGAAGAAACAGGCACTATTGCTGGCCCTATGTAAGCGGCAGGTACTCTCTTCAATCCTCACACTTGTGTCAGTCACTGCTCTGATGAGGTTTCCAGAATTATTTCTTTATAGCTGTTTCTCCTTTGAACTGTCACTGCCTTAGTCTCCCTGGATTCTTAGTTCCGTCTGCTCAGCTAAGGGAGTCTGTCAGAATCTGACTGGATTCTCCCTCCCTACATTGTGGTCTGAAAATTCTGTCAGTGTTGTGAGTGGGCATAGAGTTTACCTCATTTGTTTTCCAACTCTCAGGGATTATTATTACTCATTGCCTTTGTCTAGTGTCTTGAAGACCATTGTTTCGTATATTCTGTCTAGAGCTTTGTTTGTTTATCTTGGTTTTAGGTGGGAGGGCAGATCTAGTCCACGTTTCTTCATGTTGGCCAGAAATAGAAATTGGATTCCAGATTTTTAAAATGAAAGTTATAGATGAACCAAAGTATCAACCCATCTTTCATCAGAAAATGACTGTCTTGATGGTTAGAACTGGGTTTTCTAGAAGCTAAAATATAAATTTTACCTATAATAATGAGGTATTTTAAATATAGTTGTTATTTACACAAAGTAAATCCCACATGTCACATTAGCAAGACATTAGTTATTAAATGGATGTGTGTGGCATCAGCCTTCTCAGTAACTTTTCAAAAAGAAAGGGAAAATAGTCTTTAAAAAAAATATATTCTATCCTCTTTGGACACTAGCTCTAAAGCACATTTTCTCCCTTCTCCCAGCTTCCTGGGGGAATATGATTGTTTGATTATCAGTGTCTTGGCCAGCATCCAGGCCTTCCCTGTGATATGCACAGAGCTCGGAAAATAACAGTTTTTCTTTTCCAAATGTCTTGTTACTTAATGGCTCTCTTGTTTATGACAGTAAACTTTAAATAAGAATTTATCCCTGAAAGGTGGGAAACAGATGATTTATTTGTGTTATCACGGTACAGTTCAAGTGATTTTCAAAGACCTGAGTTTGCATCCTATAACTGTCTTCCTGTGGCCTTCCTGTTCTACCAAAGACAAGTCTGTGAACATTTCCCTGCAGTTGAGAATGGAAAATTCATATTCACTGTTTTCATTCATGAATTCATTTATTAAACATTATTGAATGTATATTCCCTATGACAAGAGCTGCCCTAGTTAGTAAGGACTTACCAGGTTGGGTGATTGTGGTAGGGTTAAGTTGATGAGATACAAGGGTGGAAGTGTAGATGCTGACATGATTTTATCAGATCCATGTAGTTGATGGCTAAAAACAGGAAGAATGTGTGGGATATAAGGTTAATGTATGGCAAAACCAATACAATATTGTAAAGTAATTAGCCTCCAATTAAAATAAATAAATTTATATCTAAAAAAGCTTGTTGAAGTATATGGTGAAAAACAAGAGATGTTGAGAATTTGAACCATATGACTGTCACTCAGTTGAGGATTAATTAGGTTCTGAACTAAGAAATTAATGTGCATTTTCTTATTTAGCCTTATGAAATAGATATTCTTATCGGGAACACATGTAAGAATTAAAGATTTTAAAATTAAAAAAATAAAAAACTAAAAAAAATAAATAAATAAATAAAGATAATTAAACTGAGGCTTAGAATGATCTGGAAGCTCCTCCAGAGGTTATATCACTATAAATAGCAGTGGAATGGGAAAAGAAAACAGGAAATATATCTGAAAGAAATTCCTTAAGAATCAATGATAGGTCCTGTGACAAATCAGATATAAAGGTCCAGAAAGAAGTCCTGATGAGTCCCAGGTTTCTATCTTGGGAGACCAGACAGATGGGAATATTTAATTAATGACATTGAATTGAGACATTGAATGGAAAATAAAGAATAGGTTAAGGTGAATGAGATCAAACTTTAGTTCTAAACATTTTAAGTTTGAGATACCTACTGGAAATCCACAGAGATAACTCTTATAAGTTGCTGAGAATGCTGTACAGGAGTTTAGAACTGGGATCTGGAAGACAAATAGAAGCCATCACCACTTAGATAGTTGTAAAAGCCATTAGTCTGTTCCTTTGTGATTACCCAGGAAGATCATGAAGAAGAAAAAAACAATAAAATATGTAACCTAAGATTGGCAGTATTTCAGAGAGAGGCAGAAGAGAAGAATCACTGAAGAAGAGGAAGAGAGGGCCCAAAAAGAACTAGAAGAAAGTGTTACTATGTCAAACGCAAGAATTTATTTCAAAAATTGGGGATATGTTAAAAGTATTAAGTACCGAGCTGTGGTTAAGCATAAAAACTAAAAATAATTCACTGGACTTAAAAGTTAGACCATCTTTAGTGTCATTAACCAAAACAATTCAACAGAGTAATGTGGGAGGAAGCTAGACTAGAATGAGTTACTGTTATGGAACTGAAGACAGCAAGTGTGGCTCTTTGTGTAGTACGTATATACCATGGAACAGTGCTCAGCCATAGAAAGTAATAAAATGGAGTCAGTTTATGTGGGTGAACCTAGAGCCTCTTATACAGAGTGAATAAGTCAGAAAGAGAAAAATAGATATAATATGTTAATGCATATATATGAAATCTAGAAAAATGGTATTGATGAACCTGTTTGCAGGGCAGGAGTAGAGGTGTTGATGTAGAGTGGATTTGTGGACACAAGGGTGGGAAGGAGAGGGAGGGACGATTTGAGAGAGTAGGGTTGACATGCATAACACTGCCATGTGTGAAATAGATAGCTAGTGGGAAACTGCTGTATAGAACAGGGAGCTCAGCTCGGTGCTCTGTGATGACCTTGATGGGTGGAATGGGGGGTGAGGTGGGAGGGAGGCTCAAAAGGAAGGGGATATATGTATAGTTATGGCAGATTCACGATGTTGTACAGCAGAAACTAACCCAGCGTTGTAAAGCAATTATATTCCAATAAAAAATTTTTTTTAAATGTTGGAGGGTGAAAGGATGAAGGGATGTAAGTTAGCAGTTCAAAGGGGTGAGGGCTCTAGGAGAGTTCTGAATATCCTTTTCATTGTTTTGTTTTAAATAAATGTATGTGGGAGGAAGGTGATGAGGTTACACTGTATTCTTTTTTGGCTTGATGGTATGGACAGAAGTACCCACAAGGGCAGTTAACCAACAGACACTGTCCTAGGCACACTTTTGTATTAACTTGCTTTAATCCTGCCATGTCATGATTATCCCTGATTTAAGGATGAGGAAAACTGAGAGATCAAGAACATAAGTAACTTTCCTAAGGTTGCACAGCTAGTGAGTAACAGAGAGAGAATACCAACTGAGGCAGCCTGGCTCCAAGTCTAGTTTTACCCACTCTGCTGTAGGTTTCCCTGCTGACCCCGAAAGTGACTCTGCTTTATTTAATCTGTTTTTTGTTGTTTTTTTTTAAAGCAGAAGTTATCTGGAATGAACATTTCTCAAGCTGTTATCTTTAGATTGTTTTTTAGGACCTGCTTCAAATTGCTTTACATTTTTCAAAAACTCCATTTCCTTAGGTAGGAGGACCTGCCTACTGTAGTTCTTTTCTTGAGTGCCATAAATAAGCAACAGACCCTAAACAGATTGACTCTTGTAAATGGGAGTGTGAGCCTTCGAGAAACTCAGTAGGCAGATGAGCCCTGCCTTGGTTTCATAAGCATACTTAAGAAAAACTTAACATGTTTATTGACTTATGTTGGGTGCTGATGTGATACCAGGTTTTGTCTGAAGCACCTGTGCTTTTCCTGTGCTGTGTGGAGAATAACATGCACAGCCTGAACCCTAAGAATAAGCCTGAAATTATCTTTTGTTCTGAGGAACAGAGGTGCTTCCAGGCTAGACTTTACAGCCATTGTGGAGGAATGTGAGGAAGCACAACCCTACTGTTTGTACCAGACCTTGGCTGTATGACACAGACCCTTTCTTCTGCCAGTCCTGTGACTGACTTCTTTTCAAATGATTCATGGTTGTTTTCCATGAGTAAATATGCTTTAGTCTAAATCCAGTTAGAGCTCTTTTGCCCCCACTTCCCTTTCCCCTTTTCCTTTGGCTGCAGCTGTTTATATTTGCACTGGGACAAGCTGGTCTATTAGCCTAATGCACTTTTGTTTGTTTTTTAAATGTTTACTCTTTGCTCTAGCTAAAGAAAGGTCAGTTTTCTCTGTAAGTCTAGATACATGATTATTCATATTGATGGTCTCACAGAGACCGTTTCCTAGAGAGCTTTCATTGGTCTGTCACAAGCCTAATTTGCATTGAAGAGATGTGCACACAGATCTGAGTCTTGAGTGGTTATTACATTTCTTAAAAAGGAAAAAAAAACTGCTTTCCAAAACTTTCCGTATTTGTGTACTCTATGGGAATGTTTTTCCTTTCGGTGCTTTTTCTTTCAACATTCTATTAGCAATATTTTCAGATATACCCCCAAAAGGACAAGTTTCACAATAAACACTCATATACTTGCCTTGAGTATGTCATTAATGTTTTATTATTTCTATCATATATCTATCCATTCTGCCCTTATCTTCAACCACACATCATTTTTTATTTTTTTTACAAATTTCAAATTAAATTCCAGATGTCGGTATACTTGGGAATGTTTTGAGAAGCATGGGATAATCTTCCTGTCTCTTGCTGCCCTGGGACAGCGGCTTCTTGGGTACCAGGGCTTAGAGAACTGAATCTGTTGCTAAATGTATGGTTTAGCTCATTTTTTTCCCTTGGCTCAGCTACAGTTGCAATGGTTCTTTCTCACTGGATTATTTCCATAGTTTCTGCTTTAGAAAATCTCTTGGAAGCCAGCTGATCTCCTAAACAAAGAAACATTTATTTAGGAAGATGAACGCCACAGAAAGTATTCACTACCTCCATGTCCCACGGCGCAGGCCAGGGTGCCTTCTTGTTCATATGCCCTAAATTTATTGTTGGTACATAGAGAGTGTGGCTTTCTTTTATCATATTGATCTGACAAAAGCCTTAGGTTCTGAGGTACAGAAATCGTTTCTGGGCTGTTCTTGGTGTCTACAGTTGTTTTACCATATGGTGCTGGGTTAATTTTGTCTGTTCTTCCCTTGAGGCTTTTGTGAATTGATTACATTTTTAGAAAATTTTTAAAATAACTTTTCAAAATGTCAGAGCTTTCTCAGTAGAATAAAATATGATGAGAGATTACGTCAACGTGAGAACAAGTTATCTTAATAGAATTTTTCTCAGAAACTTCAGCATTGAAGTTGAGTCTGTACTTACCCTGTATTATAAATCAGCATCGGTCATGTTCTTGAAAGCCCCTTTTGAGACAAAATGTTAAGTAATCGTAGACCTGAACAGATAAGTCTGTTAGTCTAGAAAGCACCGGAGTGTCTGAGAAGCTCTTCTCTCTCTCTGGCCAATCATGCCATTTCTAAAGGGAAGCACAGGAGAGGTGAAGGAGAAAGAAGCTAGCCTAGCCAGTCAGCCAAGTCCGCTCAGTTCTAGTCATCAGTGATATAACTGATGACCAGATTTCAAATTTAATACTGATATGCTATAGAGAAACAACATAATATAATGCAAAAAAAAAAAAAAAAACCTGGATTTTGGAGTCAGAATCAGGAGTTTTTTTCTTTATTTACCAATTCTTTTTAATTGGCGTATAATTGTTTTTCAGTGTTAGGCTAGTTTCTGCTGTACAACAGTGTGGATCAGCCATATGTATACATATGTCTCCTCCCTCTTGAGCCTCATATCTCACTCCCCAATCCCACCGCTCTAGGTCATCACAGAGCACCAAGCTGAGGTCTCTGTGCTAAACGGCAGCTTCCCCTTAGCTATCTGTTTACACGTGGTAGTGGACACATGTCAGTGCTCCTCTCTCGGTCCATCCCTCCCTCTCCTTCCCCATCCCCTGTGTCCACAAGCCCATCATCTATGTCTGTGTCTCTATTCCTGCCCTACAGATAGGCTCATCAGTACCATTTTTCTAGATTCTATTATATGAGTTAATCTACAGTATTAAAAAAAAAAAGAATTAGGTTTTGATTCTGGTTCTGAAACCAGCTGTTTGTGACCTGAGATCTCTTCTTAGACTCATATCAAGCCAATTGATCTTCTGTTCTCTCCTTCTCTGGGAGTCCTGTGATTGCTCAGCCAGAGCTCAGCAGGTCTGTTTGAGTGTCTGCCCACCAAGGGCACTCAGCTACCCAGGAAACCCCTTGCATGGTGAACAGCCCCCTGCTGTCAAGTGACATAATTGGAAAGGATGGAGTGAAGCGCTCCAAGGATCAGTCCTTCCACTGAAGCAACAGTTAAGCTGGCGAGTCTGACAGAATCCACTTTTTCAGAACTTTGGAATTGCTAAGCAAAGCAAGAAAAGCAGGTTATGAAATGGTATCTATAGTACGATTTTTGTTTTAAAAATAAGTATCTATTTGTACAGACAAAACTCAGGAAAATAGTGAATTGTGTTTCTCTCTGGCTAGTGGAAGTAAGATTATTATTCTGTTTATCTGCTATTCCTAAATTTTCTGTAGTGAATATGTATTACTTCCATAAAAAATAACAAAACTAAAATAGAACAGTTTGCCAGTTTCTCAAGAAGCTAAAACATAGAGTTTCCATATGACCCAGCAGTACGTTCAGCAGTACTGCTCCTGGAAGTATACCCAAGAGAACTGAAAACACGTGTGCAAAAACCTGTACATGAATGTTCACAGCAGCATGATTCATAATGGCCAAAAAGTGGAAACAGCCCAGATGTTTGTCAGATGATAAGTGGATAAACAAAATGTGATATATCCATATAATGGAATATTGTTCAGCAGTAAAAGTACTGATACATGTTACAGCATGGATGAACCTCAAAAACATGCTAAGTGGAAGAAGCCAGACGCCAAAGGCTATTGTATGGTAATATATATGTGAAGTGTCTCAAATAGACAACCCTGTAAAGACAGAAACTTTTTGGTTGCCAGGCACTAGGGAAACGGAGACTGGAGAGTGACAGCTAATGGGTAAGTGGTTTTCTTTGGACAATGATGAAAATCTTTAGGAATTAAATAATGGTTGTGCAATTTTGTGAATGTACTAAAAAACCACTGGTTTACATACTTTAAAAGGATGAATGTTACAGTATGTGAATTATAGCTCAATAAAATAATATTTAAGAAAAGTAAACTTTAAAAGAAAAGTAAAGTAGAATCTATTTAACTGTAAGGCACTAGAATTAAGAGTATTTTTAGCAAGTCAAAGTCTAATTTTCACCTAATTCTGTAATTATATATGTATTTTAAAAGAGTACATTTTGATAAACAGATGTGAATCAGGAAATTATGAGTAACCATGTATCTGTATCTCCACAGCCTTTTCTTTTTTTAAGTGAAAATTTGGGATATTTTAAAACTGACATAGGAAACTATTTGCTTCTATTATTAGAGTTTGACTTTATATTTTTAACTTTTATACTACTTTTGGAATTATCCTTTTTTAAAATGCTCAGTTATCATTCAGATGGCTTTGCAATAGTTTTAAGTGAGAGTGTTTACATGTGTGTGTTTTTCTCAAGTAAGCTGCCATCTCCAGATTCTATATTAAGATGTTGGAATGGTTTAAGTATGTTCTAGAATAATATAAGCAGTATCAGTCAGTTCAGTTCAGTCACTCAGTTGTGTCTGACTCTTTGCGACCCCATGAATCGCAGCACGCCAGGCCTCCCTGTCCATCACCAACTCCCGGAGTTCACTCAGACTCACGTCCATCGAGTCAGTGATGCCATCCAGCCATCTCATCCTCTGTCATTCCCTTCTCCTCCTGCCCCTAATCCCTCCCAGCATCAGAGTCTTTTCCAGTGAGTCAGCTCTTCACATGAGGTGGCCAAAGTACTGGAGTTTCAGCTTTAGCATAAGTAGACCTAATTTCCACTTTTATGATTTCCTTTCTCCTGTCTCATCCCCTTCCCACCTCTGACGTTTATTCTCCAAAATCTAATATGGGGTTAGAATGTAATGCTTTGTTTTTAATTAAATCTTTCAGTAAGCATTTATTGAGCACCTACTATGTGTCAAGGTACTGTGCTAAGGTTAATGATACAGAAATAAAATTTTAAAAAATAATAATAATTAAAAAATAAATGATACATCTTGTTCAGTTACTCAGTCATGTCCGACTCTTTGTGATCCCATAGATTGCAGCATGCCAGGCTTCCCTGTCCTTAACCATCTCCCAGAGTTTGCCCTAACTCGTGTCTATTGAGTCAGTAATGCCATCCTACAATCTCATCCTCTGTCGTCCCCTTCTCCTCCCGCCTTCAATCTTTCCCAGCCTCAGAGTCTTTTCCAATGAGTCATCTCTTCATATCAGGTGGCCAAAGTATTGGAGCTTCAGCTTCAGTCCTTCCAGTGAATATTCAGGATTGATTTCCTTTAGGATGGACTGGTTTGATCTCCTTGCTGTCGAGGGGACTCTCAAGAGTCTTCTCCAAAACCACAGTTCAAAAGCATCAATTCTTCAGCACGCAACCTTTTTTTATTGTCCAGCTCTCACATCCATACATGACTACTGGAAAAACCGTAGCTTTGACTAGATGGACCTTTGTACGCAAAGTAATGGCTCTGCTTTTTAATACGTTCTCTAGATTTGTCACTGCTTTCCTTCCAAGGAGCAAGCATCTTTTTAATTTCATGGCTGCAGTCACCATCTGCAGTGATTTTGGAGCCCAAGAAAATAAAGTCTGTCACTGTTTCCCCATCTATATGCCATGAAGTGATGGGACCGGATGCCTTGATCTTTGTTTTTTGAATATTGAGTTTTAAGCCAGCTTTTTCACTCTCCTCTTTCACCTTCATCAAGAGGCTCCTTAATTCCTCATCACTTTCTGCCATAAGGGTGGTGTCATCTGTAAATCTGAGGTTAATGGTACATCTAGAACTACTCTTAAAACAGATAAGAAGACATTTAACTCAGATGTGAGAGGTCAGGCAGGACTTCTTTTTACCATCAGTATTATTAGGAGGTTGACCATTGAAACCAAGTCACATTACAGGTTTTTAGAGAACCATTGCACTTAGAGCTCATGCTTGGCACTTAGCACATCCCACAACTACATAAGCACAGAGAAAAGTCTTGAGGAAAGCAATAGGGATTTGTCCCCAGTGCATGTATGTAGAAGCCAGAAATCTTTTTTAATTGGCATGAATATAAGCAGTACAGGTGCAGAGATATTAGTGAAAGTTGAGTTTCTGCTTTCTTGACCACTTAACATACTGAAAACCTTTTATACCATCAGAGCTTTTACTTCCCCTAATATGCTTGCTATATATATATTTTAAATATCATAATGAACTTAAAGGAATCACTGTTTTTTATTAGTGTTTTTAAAGAAACAGACAAGTTCTCTTCACATTGCTTTCCATGGGACCAATGTGTAGTGGTGTGGTCGTGTTGGTAATTAAATACTGAAATATGACCTTGCAGGCTGGTAAACAGCTGATGCTGTCAGCCAGCTGGATTCCCTGCCACACCCCAGCCTCTCCTGAGACCCTAACCCTACAGATCCCCACAATCCAACATTTTAAAGGTTATCCCCAGGCCAAGAAGGAAGCTTGAGGGACCCTGCGTTTTTACTACTGTTCCTAATTGCCAGCACCTGGGCCAGCCCTATTGTTAAATCATTTTGAGTATCACACTGACTGTCTGACTGTAACATAAGTTACTGCTTTTTTAGCCATGTTTGTGTTCTGCCAGCTGCAGTCACAAGTAGCTCCAGCTCATGTATCATTGCCTGTCTGTACAGAACCAAAATTCAGAGTTTTCTTATTTTCTGAATAACCCAGAATACCCTCACAGTGTAACTCTCAGTGGTCTTCTCTACCATACTGATTTTTTGCTCTTTATTTCTCTCCGTGTCGACAGTCTGGCCTAAGTCCCCTGTTCTCTTATTGTTCCTTCCAGTCCGCTTTGCACCTTACAGACCTCCCGATATCTCCCTGAAGCCCCTGCTCTTTGAAGTGCCCAGCATCACTACAGAGTCGGTGTTCGTCGGTCGGGATTGGGTTTTCCACGAAATAGATGCTCAGCTTCAAAGTTCAAACGCCAGTGTGAACCAGGGAGTCGTGATCGTGGGAAACATTGGGTTCGGCAAAACCGCCATCATCTCCAGACTGGTGGCCCTCAGCTGCCACGGAACACGGATGAGACAGATCGCCTCCGACAGCCCACACGCCTCCCCAAAACGTAGGTACCCTTTTTTTTAAAAGAACTCTCTGCTACATGGCTTTTAAATTTCTTTTCATCTTTATATTAAGTCTCAGATCCTTTCATTTTCTGATCTGCAAAACCTGATTTGCATGTGAGGATCTTCAACTCGGAGTTGGGAGAAAAAATGTAATACTCTGCTGACATTTAGCCCATATAGCCGACAATCACCTAAGTGTGACAGAAAAACCCTTTCTCTCAGAATAAATGTATGAGTCTTCCCTCCTGGCTGGCTGGCTGGTCCATCCTTCGGGTAATGACTACAGCTATTGCCTGTCAGAGCTGTTTGCATCCATTGCTGTCAGCTCTCGCTCAGCCTGTGCCCAGCCTTGCTGGCATAGTCTTGTTTGCAGCCTCCATTTCTTTGCGATTGGTGTCTGTTGCACTGCTTGAGCGTGAATTTCGTTGTGTCCTTGAAGAATTTCTCCTGCTTCCTTGTGAAGAGATGCTGAGATCTCATATATATTCATGCTTCTTTCATCACCAGCAGGGTGCAGTTTAACGATCACCGTCAGAATCTTAAATACTTATATGGTCCTTAGTGCCAGGTGCTCTCGAAGAGTTTAACAAATATTAGTTCATCCAGTCCTCTCAGAAACTCAAGTGAGGTAGTTCCTCTTTTCTTCCTTTCACAGATAAGTGGTTTGAGGCTCAGAGAGGTTAAGTAAGCCTCCCAGGTTTCACAGCCAGTAAAGAGTGGAACTAGAATTTGCGCCTAATCAGTCTGGTTTCAGAGGCCAGTCTCATCCATTTTGCTGTGCTCCCCTCTGTTTATGCCTGGAACTCGAGTTAAGGAGCTAAAAGAAAATGTACGGATATTCTTATACATAGTATATGCAGAGAACCACAAATTTAGATGATCTTTAAGATTGACTCCTATGCTAAAATCACACTCCTATGTGATTCTAAGATGTCTTCATGTTTAAAAGTAACTGTTTATACCTATTCCTGTATTTTCCTTAGAGTGCTTAAATATCACACCAGACTACTATTTATCTGAGTCATCTAAGAGGTTAATTGTTTGAGTGTGTCTACCTGGCTTCTGCTAGTTATAAGAGAACAAAAAGAAACTGTTGCTCTACTAGTCCAAATGAGTAATCTAGCTCATCATAGATTTCTAGACAGCAACCACTAGAAATGATTGGTTTGAGGTCATAGTAGCTACAGAGTCTAGCACAGTGCTGTGGGAACTCAAGAGAAACTCACTGAACACCCCCCAAATATCCTGGCTTCTGTTGACATTAACAATTTCATGTCTTTAGGTAAGCACATCGCCGCTGGTAAACTTACAGATAATCTGACATGTAGAAGAACTAGTGTCTAGAAAGAAAACCAGTTGAATCAAGAGTCTCTGTTTGCCTGGGTGTAGTAAAAATTAGTAGAGAAGAATTATGTCTTAAGAGCAATATCATGTTTGGTTTCTGGATGAAGCTTTTCTGAGGTAGATTGACAGAATGTCAGAGGAGTCAAGAGTCCACAGGTTGAGTCCTAGTGCTCAAACTGACAATACTTTGTAACCTTGAGAATCTTACTGTAATTCTTGAGACCTCGGTTTTGTCACCCGTAAAGTGCATCAGTAGAATTTGGTGATCTTTAAGATTCATTCCTGTGTTACAGTTCTGCGATTCCAAGATGTCTTCATGGTTAAATGTAACTCGCCATACCAATTCCAGTGTTTTCTTATTTTTTTCCCTTTTTTTTTTTGGTATAACTTTTTTACTATGTTAGTACACAAGTTGTTAATTTTTAACAGATTTATTTGTTTAATTTATTTTTTTGAGCTGGACCTTCATTGCTTTGCGCAGGCTTTCTCTAGTCGTGGCAGGCGGGGGCTGCTCCTTGTTGCAGTTCAAGAGCTGCTCATCGCAGGTGCTTCTCTCTTTGTGGCACACGGGCTCTAGGCGTACGGCATCGGTAGTTGCGGTGCGTGGGCTTAGTTGCTCCCTGGCTGTGGAATCTTCCCCGGAGAAGGCATTGATCCCGTGTCCTCTGCATTGGCAGGCTGGTTCTTACCTGCTGTACCACCAGGGAAGTCCTATTTCAGTACTTTCCTTAATGTGTATACATATCACACCAGACTACTGCTTATCTGAGTTATCCAAGAGGTTAACTATTTGACTGTGTCAGGAAGAAAACCAGAGAGGTAATAGTCTCTCTGACTCCACTGTATGTCACTGTGGCAGATAACAGAATGGTAGAATCATGGCTCAAGGGCAAGAAGAACTGCCTTCTCTGAAAGCAAAAGTACCTGGGAGTGGCCCCCCCAAGCCTGAGAGAGCAGGAGTTAATAGAAAACGACCATGTGCTCCCCAAAGCAAAGGTTCTCTAAAGGTAGTTCATCAAGTTATTCTCTAACATCCATTGCCTTTTACCTCCAGAGAAACTCTAAAAATACCAGGGCACTCCCATTTATGTGATAAATGTCCGCGTTAGACTGGAGATTTGGCCTAATAGTTAACTTTCACAACTTGGAAAGGTATTAAAGGGATAGAGTATGTGGCTATGTATTTATCAGGATTACACAGAACCAGCACTGCCTTGTTGTAATCTTTGATGTAGTAATTTTTGTTGTCATCTTTGATGTTCAAACCAGACTACTACTCCTTAAGAAGAGTCAGGAATAAGTGGTTGACGTCATTTACTGATATTTAAATATTAACTCTGAACAACAAAATCAACTCTTGGTGTTACCCCAGAACTACACACTTTTATAAAATTTTCATTTTCCACTATGCAAATGATTAATAATAAAATGTAACATCAGTTTGTTTTAGAATTGTCTCTCTCATTAAATTTTCTAGTTTTGAGGGCACGTGTTTTGTCTTTCTTGTATTATTATCCTCATGAGGTTTTGGTTAAAACTTTTGAAGTATTGGGGCTCAAAAATACTACTTTTAAAAAATCAGTGATCTGTATGTTTCTATTTTATATTTCTGTGTTTTCTGTAAACAGATATGAATTGAATACATATTAACCAATTTAAAAGTATTTCTTTGAGGATAAAAAAAAAGAATAAAGAACAAGCTGTTTTTCAGCATCGATCTTTTACTATAGGAGCCAGCACTGGAAATGTCACTGGCAGTAGCGGAATTTTTTTCATTAGTGAATAAGGATGATGTCTATAGAGAGAGAACTGAATTCAGTTTTTACAGTTTAATTTACCTTAAGCTTTGATAGGTGTGTTCAGAATCCCACTGGCCTTCCCAACCCTCAGTCAGTGATATAGTTGTAGTAATGATGAAAATAGGTGAAACGTTATTGGAGCTCCTGGCCTCCGTCTCTGCATCCTGTGTCATTCTCCTGCCTCCGCCTCCTCCACGCTGAGCAGCACTGCTCTGGAAGATGTGAGCAGTCTAGCCTGCAGCACTGCGCTGCCTGGCTCTGTCCTTCCCCCATAGACACCCAGCCCCCAGCCGCCCCCTCCTTGTCATTTCCCTGGGAAGGCACAGAAGAGCTGTCAAGGCAGGCACTAGCCTGCCACCTACACCCCTTCCCAAACCTTACTCCCCCATCAGTCTCCACCACCATCATCTCCCACCCCTCAACACATACACTCCTCTAAGAACAAAAACATTTTGTGAAAATGGACCTGTTGCGTAACTGGGATATTATCACATGAACTACAGAGATACTCAGTACATTCGTTAGGGAAGTTCAGTCTAACACAGGACTCTATTCTCCTATCCCTAGAAGTCTCAGTGTAGTTATTGTTTGGGTTTGATATTTGCCAACAGCTGCCGTGCCCCCAAATAGCTGTGCAGTGAGTAGTTCCTCCTCTCCCAACCCTGCTCGTCTCAGAAATCCATTTTGCCAATTTGCTGTGTACACCAGCAGCTCCTCCCGATTCACTTGTTTTCCACTCTTCTCTGAATACCAAGCAGAAAGTAAAAACACCCAAACAGAAAGGAAGGCGTCTCCAGAAGGGAACAGCTAGAAGACAGAAAACCATAATTACCCACAAAATCAAGGACCAGATGAAGGGAAACGGAGTGGAGCAAGGGAGTGAGCAACAGGCATGATACAGTGACAGCCGCTGGACTTACTGTTTCTTCAGCCTTCTTTCACTGCTGTCTCCCACACCTCCCCTCCTGCAGTGTATCCAGAACTCTAGGCAACAGCCAGTTGGGTGGAAGAGGTCTCGATTCAGTCCTCCTGGTAGGGACTCGCATGAAAACCATTTTCCCCGTTCCTCCTCCTCTTCAATAGCTGTTGGCCATCCAGTAACAGCCTACTTATTTTGTGCCCCTTGTTAAAATATTGTCCTTATTCACAAATGTAGTCCATGATTTCTGGTAGTAGTTAGCGTGCATGTGTGAAGTCGCTCAGTCATGTCCGACTCTTTGCGACCCCATGGACTGTAGCCCGCCAGGCTCCTCTACCCATGGGATTCTCCAGGCAAGAATACTGGAGTGAGTTGCCATCTCCTTCTCCAGGGGCTCTTCCCACCCCAGGGATCAAACCCGGGTCTCCTGCATTACAGGCAGACGCTTTATCTTCTGAGCCACCAGGGAAGCCCAGTAGTAGTTAAGATACTACCTAAATAACATGAACAAATGGAATTTTTTAAAAACAGCTTTATTAAGCTACAATTCACCTAACCCTGTAATTCACCCATTTAAATGGTTCAATTCAGTGCATTTTAGTGTATTCACTGAGTTGTAAAGCAGTCACCATAATCTTAGAATGTTTTCATTCCCCCTAAAAGAAATCCCATGCCTGTTAGCAGTCAGTCTTCATTTCCCTGCTAAGTCCCTATCTCCACCCCTAGGCAACCACGAATCTGCTGTTTTGTCTCCTGTGGATTTTCCTGTTCTTGGCATTTCAAATAAATAGAATCATACACTATATAACCTTTTGCAACTGGCTTCTTTGAGTGAGTGTAACACTTCCAAGGGTTATCCATGTTGTTTTGCATGTATTGGTATTTTATTTCTTTTTATTGTCAAGTAATGTTCCCTTGTGGGGCTGTACCACATTTTATCAGTTCATCAGTTGATGGATGTTTGGATTGTTTCCACTTTGGAGCTGATGTGAATCTTGCTTCTTTGATCATTTGTGTACAAGTTTTTTCATGGACATACATTTTAAATTCTCTTGGGTACATACCTAAGAGTAGAATTGCGGGATTGTGCAACACATTGAATTTAGCTTGTCTTCAACCAGTTCAGAGTTTTATGATGATCTGATGCAAACATCTCATCTTTTTAATCCAGATGTGGATGCCAACAGAGAGCTGCCACTGACACAGCCACCATCAGCCCACTCTTCCATCACCAGTGGAAGCTGCCCAGGAACTCCAGAAATGCGCAGGCGGCAGGAGGAGGCCATGCGGAGACTAGCCTCACAGGTACGAGAGGATCCCCAGGGTGCGGGCGCGCTAGTGCCATTTTAACGTCAACAGAACAATGGTAGGGAGACCCCAGCAAAGCAGGGTATATATAGGTATACCATTAAAATATAGAGAAAACTTTCTCTTTCTTTGCTGTTCCTAAAAAATACTTTGTTATTTTGGAATCAGAAACTTATTGTTGGAAGGACCCTTAGAAATAACCAAAGTCCCATAACGAATAGATAAGAAAGTGGAGACTTAAAGTTATATGATTTACCCAAGATCACAGTATAAGCAATCAATATAGTTTTTTAATTTTCATTCCTAGCTCATAACTTCCTGCTATACTGCACTATCCATGAATTTTTTATATTTTACATTGTAATTTTCTTTATTATTATCAAAGCAATATATACACATAGTTCAGGAAATCAAATAATGTTCAAAGACTTATAATAAAAACCAGGAATTCTTTTCTCCTCCCCAAGCCACCCTCTCCCCAAAGGCAAACACTTTCAATGTTTAGAGATATTTCTCTGATCCATACCTCCATCTTTGTAAATAATATTTATGGCCTGCTATAACTATTTTGATCAGTTCTGTACATTATCTGTTGCTTCTTATTATGGATGATGAGAATTTTAGCTCTTTCACCTTCTTTGCTCTGTCCACCATGTCACTACAGTTATATCGTGATTTTTGTCTGAATCTGTGTGATACTATTTTCAGTATTAATACTGTGGCAATACGATTCACTGTAGAACCAAGAATAACATTTTCTTCTTGAGCAGTTTTGTTTTTCCTGGGTTATGAAATGCCTCATTTTAAAATTTGCTTCTTTTTCTTCAAAACAATGATTGTCTTTCTATAACTCTTAATGCTTTGTAAAATGGCTCTCAGTACAACTTTCCACATCAGTTATATTCCCACACACACACACTCTAAAAGCCCCAGAGTTTGGCATCAAACTAACCTGGACCTTGGATGCTGTCAAGGCTTACCAGCTAGTTGTTACCCTGGAAGTTCTGTTGCTGTGTTTGATCCCATGTCATCATCTTTCTGGATTATATTCCTTTCTTTGATGGAGTACATCCTCTAGTAGCTTCCCAAGAAAAGATACCAAGGAGGTAAATTTTCTGAGATGTAATGTTCGTAAAAGTGTTTTTATTCCATTCTTATACATTACCATTTGTTTGATACCATAAAACTGGAGTTGAAAAATTATTCTCCCTCAGAATTTTGAAGGCATACACCTTTTTTTTTAATTTTTTAAGTTAATTTATATTGGAGCATAATTGCTTTAGAATGTTGTGTTAGCTTCTACTGCACATAGCTTGGATCAGCCATACATATACATATATCTGCTCCCTTTTGGAAGATATCCATCTTGAACTTCCAATATTACTATTTAAGTATACAGTTTTCTTGTTCTAGTTGCTAAGTCATATCTGACTCTTTGTGACCCCGTGGACTGCAGCATACCAGGCGTCCCTGCCCTTCACTATTTCCCGGAGTTTACTCAAACTCATGTCCACTGAGTTGGTGAAGCTATCTAACATCTCATCCTCTAGTTCCATCCCAATATAGTACTATTCTTACTCCTGATTCTTAACTTTTTCTTCCCTCCAGAAGCTTTTAGAATCTTCTCTATCACCACTCTTACTAGGTCTCTTTTTTTTTTCATAGAGTCGGACACAACTGAGCGACTTCCCTTTCCCTTTTCACTTTCATGCATTGGAGAAGGAAATGGCAACCCACTCCAGTGTTCTTGCCTGGAGAATCCCAGGGACGAGAGAGCCTGGGGGGCTGCGGTCTATGGGACCGCACAGAGTCGGACACGACTGAAGTGACTTAGCAGCAGCAGCAGCAGAACCCTGGGTATATTCTTTGATTCAGGGAAATGCTTTTGTATTATTTATTGATAATTTCCTCACCACCACTTCCTCGGTTATCTCCTACAACTCCTTTTAATCAAAAATTAATTTCCTGTGTTAATACTCTTCTTTACTTCCCTGTTTCCTATACTTTCATTTTCCTATTTTGTTTTATGATCCATTTTAAAGAGATTTCCTCCACATCACCTTGCAATACTTTCACACACACAAAACAAATTGGCTATCATAGTTTTAATTTCCAATAGGTCCTTTTTTCCCCCAGTTGTTCCACTCTTTTTTATAGCATACTGTTTTTGTGTTATGGATGCAGTATGTTCTCTTATCTCTTCCTTAATAGTTAGGTAATGAAAACCTGGTGGAAGCTTGTGTATGCAGAGAGCTTCACTATAGAGAATTAAGATGACCTGTCAGCTTTTACTGGAAAACCCCAAAGTCAGTGTCCATAAGTTTTTTTCTTGCACTGTTCATCTTATCTAGCAGGGAATCCACCAGTCTTCTGGAGGGTGTATATCCTGGTTGCCAGCATTCCGAAGCTAGTGAGAGAAAGTGAAGTCTCATCACTTAGATTGCAGACTTTTACATAAGCCCCTTGTTTCAGTCCTGCACCTGCTCCTTACCTACCCTGTGTCTGGTGTCCCTAAGCCTAGATTCTCTTACTTAGTTGTCTTGAGTGAATATAATCCTCTTTCCTGTGGGTTTTGGGGAAGGTAGTCACCCAGCTGGGCAAGATGGGAGGGATAGCTGGGGATCCAACTGCTCCTTCCATAAATGTCAAATAATGTCTGTGTTTTCAACTTCCTTCCTCACCCCTCTTTTCCACAGTATTTGGTGCTTATAATTCCTGTGCTTTTCTGAGGTTTGACAGATGATTCGGCCTTATATCCTCAGCTAGCACTTGCTTCACCTTCAGTTAAGCCACTTAATCCTGCATTCATATTCCATCTTTATATATTATAATCAGATTAGATATTTCTCATCAACAGAGTTTAAATTTATGTTTCTTTTTTTCCCCCCAAATCACTCTGTGATAATCTTTTCTTTATTTTGTGACAATTATTTATTTATTTGGCCACATAGTGGGATCTTAGTTCCCTAAGCAGGGATTGAACCTGTTCCCCTCCCCCACCCTTGCAGTGGAGGCACAGAGCCTTAACCACTGGACTGGTAGGGAAGTCTCCACATTTCTGTTTCTTATTCTCCTTATTTTGGAGGAATGCCGTCTCCAGTGTTTGAAGAAGTCTCTTGTCATGGTTAATCAGTAATGGCGAACAGGAAGGCATCTTCACTGTCATAAGCTTCTAATTTCTTCATAGAAATCCTGTCCAGGTGTGAGCCAGAAATGGCATGTTTCCCCCAACTACAGTTTCAGTTGTCCCCACTTAGTGGTACACACCCATTTATAAATGGGCTACTGAAAACAGTTTGAGACTTCCCTCATTTCACTGCTAACTCAGTGCAACTTTAAAAGACATCTTTGTGTTTTCTTTGTGTAAGCTGACTCCAGCCTCTTCTTTAGAAAAATCAGAATAAATGTCATCTAGAAATACACAAATGCTGAAGAGCTTTCATCATCAGAGTCATTTATTTATTCATTTGGAATAGATGTTAGGAACACCCGTAATATAAGATTGAAGCTAAAGCAGTGAACAAGACAGACACAGTCCCTGTTATTAGGTAGCCTACGTTTTTGTGGTGGGAGAAGGCCAATAAACAAACAAATACATGGTATATCAGATGGTGATGAGTGCTAGAAAGAAAGTCTTCACATGTTGTCACTTCTTAGTCTCTCATCAGGAGAAAAACCTGGCTGTCTACCCATTAAGACTCTGCACTTCCACTGCCAGGAACACAGGTTCGGTATCTGATTGGGGAAATAAGATCCCACATGCCTTGTGGTGCAGTCAAAAAGTTAGAAGAGAGAGAAAGAAAGAAATCCCAAGATTCCATATGTTCAATATTTGGAAAATGTTATTTATTTTTAGTAGGAAATTAGTAGTTATACTTACTTGAAAACTGATCATGTTTTAAATTCCATGGTTGTGCCTTCCTTAAGCACAAGATAAATCAATCTCTTTTGTACCTAGAAATGGGATATTTTTATGGGGTTGCACAGAGTTGGACATGATTGATGCAACTTAGCAGCAGCAGCAGCAGCAGCAGCAAACCTTCTATAAGAAATGACTCCTTAAAGTTGATATTTGATTCAATATTTTGAAGATGTTAAATGTTAGAAGTGAGATATACTAGTCGTTATTTACACTTAAGTAATATATTTAAAGTCTCATGCTTATTTCTTCCTTAAGCAAAATATAAATACCTCTGTTTGTATGCAGAGATGGAATATCTTAAAATTTACACTGAACGTTGTGAAACAAATGGCCCCTTAGATTAAAATTGAATGTTATCCCAGTAATTGTGCCACATGTCCCAGTTCCAACACAGGTTTGTGCTATAGAAGCATAGAGCAGAAGCCAGCAACCTTGCTTCTCATCTGTAACAAATGATGAGATCTTTTCAAATCAGTTAGTATATTGATAATGCAAGCTATTATATGAAAATTAAAAGTACCCTTGAAAAACTTCTAGATTTGATAGAGTTCTTAGTGTCAGTTCTTGTGTATCATTCATTATCATTAATATTTCATAGTATTCGTGAGGCTTCTTATGCATCTTCATAATTGAGAACATTGAGTTTTTGTCACAACTTTAGAGCAGTTTTATTTATTGAAGAAACACTTTTCACTTGAAGTGACAGGTTTTGCTATGTCTAGATCTCTTAATGTATTTCCAGTTAATATTATGTGTTTCTTCTGAAGTACAGTTGAGGTGTGTGGAGATCTTGTTCAGAGTCTTTCCTGGATGTGTAACTTTAGAACAACCATCACTTTTCCAGGGTTTCATTCTGTTATCTGAGTGGTCAGACATGTAGAATTCTCCAGACAGAGAGACTGACTTCTATTTACTGTGGGCATAATACACATTGAGCTTAGTACTTTTTACATTATATTTGTTATTTCGCTTCTTCATTCTTACCTTGAACCTCTGAGGTGGTCATTATCATCCCCATTTTACAGATGAGGACACTGGGCTTCAGTGATAGTTAATTTTTCCAGTGTCTTCCTATTAGTAAATAGCAGAGCTCAGATACAGACTCAGTGTTCACCGCAATAAAGTAAGTCGTCTTCTTCCCATTTAACAGATACAGAAACTCACCTCATACTGAGGTTATGTAACTCACCAAAATAACTAGAACATGACTTAAAACCACGATTTAAACTGAAGCAGGCAGGCTCCAGAGTCCAGGCTTTTAACCACTGTACCGCTCTCCAGTGCAACAGGAAGGATTTTTGTTTAGTGTTCTTTTGGAAAAATCTGTCAATAATTGAAAATGGCTTCAAAGCAAGAAACTTATAATGAAGGAGCACCTTCCAGAAATTTCGCTGACCTCAAATTCTTCTTCAAAAAGTTTTCTTTTTCAAAAGTGACTAGAAGCTCTTGTCACATTAGGTAAGTTGTCACTGGCTTAATCCTTAAACTAAGAAGCTAATACCTCTTAAATAAGCTAATTAGAGAAACTAGCTAATTTTAAGACGTGTCACAGAGACACAAAAAGCAGAGGATTTTTCCCCCCTAAGGAAATCTATATAAGAAAAAAAACTGAAATGTCATCCTTGCCAAGAGACTAGTTCTGTACTAAATCAGGATGATGTCAAATGATCATGGTTCCTGAGCTAGTTGCTACTAGTGTTAAAGGTATCAGCCAAGGAAGTGATCATGTCGGCAGTTCCGAAATGCATGTTGAGCATAATAAGAGACTTATACCGCGCACACACACACATACTCATAGGGAGAGAGGAAAACAAAAAATAACAACAGTGAAGTATGAGATTTGGAAAAAGAAAAAAAGTATGAGATTTGGTTTGGGTTCCAGTTGGCTATTTCGAAAAGATTTACATTTTAGGAGAAATGTGATCCAAACTAAACAGCAGATAACCTATAAATGATGTTTTATAAAATGTGTCTAGGGTTTTTTTTTTTTTCCTCTAAAAATTAACACCAAAATTTTATAGTGAGACTCAGATGCATCTACACTCAGGATACTGAATATGGAAACAACCTTATTTATTCATTTCTCTGGGGTTTTTTTGTTGTTGTTGTTTTTGCTTTTTAATCTTGTCTCTTCCACTAGATGGGTCAGTATTTAAATTATTGTTCACCACTCTGTCACCAGCTCCTAACACAACGCCTAGCACAGAAGTATGTGTTAAATGAGTGAATAACTTGTAATCTGTTCTCTGTACTGAACTCTGAGGAATCTTTCTAAAACATATTTCTGTTCTTGCTACTTAAAATCTGTCAGTGGCTCCTCCTTGCCCTTGAATGGAATCCAAACTCCCTTCTTGAAACATGACTATTATCGTAAAGGACCTTTACATGCATGGGTACTAAGTTGTTTCAGTTGTATTGGTGCACAACCCCATGGTCTGTAGCAGGCCAGACTCCTCTGTCCATGGGATTCTCCAGGCAGGAATACTAGAGTGGGTTGCCATGGCCTCTCCAGGAGATCTTCCTGACCCAGGGATCGAACCCAAGTCTCCTCTGTCTCCTGCATTGGCAGGCAGGTTCTTTACCCCTAGCACCACCTGGAAAGCCCAGAGGGCCTTTACATTTTTTATCTAGCCCAGGGTTTCTCAGCCTCAACACCATTGACATTTTGGGCCAGATAACTCTTGGTCTGTGGGCTGTCCTGTTTAGTGTACTATGCTCAGGAGTATCCTGGGCCTCTGCCCACTGTCTAGTGGTATCCCTCCACCCACAGTTGTGTTGACCAAAACTGTCTCCAGATGTCACCAGATGTCCCCCGGGGAGCAGAGCCACCCCAGATGAAAGCCTCTGCTCTGTGTATCTGCTCATATCTCCCGCCTCTCCCCACTCACTCACATTCTAGCCACACTGGAGGTGTAAAGCTATGTCTTTCCTGAGGGGCTTCACACGTGCTGTCTTCCTCTGCCTGGGACACACCTGCCCCAATCCGCTTCTCATCATCCTTTAGATTTCAGCTTAAGTTTCACCTCTAAGGAGGCTTTTCTGGCTCTCCTTAGTTCCTTAGATGGCCCCAGCTTGTGTTACACCTGCATCTTGTATTTCATCCTGCATTTTTCATCCTCATATTCCAATTGAGATTTTTTTCCAATTGAGATCCACTGAAAAGGACAAAACATTGTTTTTGTGGTATTCTTGCCAAAAAAAAAAGAAACGCATCTCATCATGCATTTTCCCCAGTTCTATCGAGATTAACTGACATAGAATATTTTATCAGTTAAAGATGTATGGCATAATGATTTGATATGTGTATAAGTTTAGTTAATAACCATCACCTCACATAGTTACAGAATTTTTTGTGTCATAAGAACTTTTAAAATCTACTCTCTTAAGTCATTTTCAACTGTGTAATGTAGGACTGTAAACTGTAATCACCAGGTAGTACCTTATGGTAATAATAATAATGTTGCAGGTGGATACTGAAATTACCGGGTAACAATTTGGGGAGGAACGGTATTTGCACTAACTCAAAGTAACTCCTCTAAGATATTTAACTATAAAGGATAAGACAGTAGCTTTATAGTAAAGAAACTTGGCAGAAACCTTTACCTTAGCCAAGCAATCAAGGTCAGCACCACCAGTATCAGGACATGTCACGTCATGAACCCTGTGACATGATCCACTGAAAAGGACAAAACATTGTTTTTGTGGTATTCTTGCCAAAAAAAGTCTCAATTGGAATATGAGGAAAAACATAAGAGGAACTCACAT
This sequence comes from Capricornis sumatraensis, assembly GCF_032405125.1. Classification (NCBI taxonomy): domain Eukaryota; kingdom Metazoa; phylum Chordata; class Mammalia; order Artiodactyla; family Bovidae; genus Capricornis; species Capricornis sumatraensis. The sequence goes on from NC_091076.1 coordinate 97,663,613, forward strand.
TGACTGTTACTCAACAAAGTAATGGATCAGTACTCTTCAAAAGTGTCAAGGTCGTGAAAGACAAAGACTGAGGCGCTCTTACAGACTACAAGAGTCTAAGGAGAAATAACAACTGGATAGAATGCTGGATCCGAAAAAGGTCATGAGCAGAAAACTGACAAAGTTTGAATACTGCCTCTAGTTCATAGTGTGCCAGTGTTATTTCCTGGTTCCAATAATTATGCTGTGATTATGTAAGATGTTCAGGGAAGCTGGGTAAGGAATATACGGAAACACATCTTTTTGCAACATTTAAGTCTAAAATTAGTTCAAAATAAAAAGTTTTTTAAAAAATCCTACTGCAAAAAAAAGGAGCTCCAAGCTGGAAAATTACTGAGGCCAAACCCAAGTCTTGAGCTATTCCTAGCTGCCAGTCCCAGGAGTCGAATTACAGCCATAGTTGAGGGAGAAAGGGCAAAGAAAATGTTTTTACCCTGAGCCACGAGGTCACTAGACACAGGAAAAGCCAAACGGAAGTAGTGGAAGGGATGTTCCGAGTAGGAAATCAACCAGGTGGTAGTGAGAGAGTTCAAGAAAGAGTGATGAGAAATAAAAAATAAAAATATGAGAGTGTGAAGGAAGGTCAGTGGCAACATTAGAGTTTAAGTAATGCTGGGACCTCCCTGGTGGTCCCATGGTTAAGAGCCTGCACTTCCACTGCAGGGGGCACAGATTCAATCCATGGTCAGAATCCCCCATCCTGCATGCCATGTGGCATGACCCCCCCAAAAATTTTAAGTGATGCCAATGACAGCTGATGTGAGAGTTGGACCGTAAAAAAGGCTGAGCCCAAAGAATTGATGCTTTTAATTGTGGTGCTGGAGAAGACTTAAAGAGTCCCTTGGACAGAAAGAAGATCAAATCAGTCAATTCTAAGGGAAATCAACTCTGAATACTCCTTGGAAGGACTGATGCTGAAGCTGAAGCTTCCAGTACTTTGGCCAACTGATGTGAAGAACTGACTCATTAGAAAAGACCCTGATGCTGGGAAAGATTGAAGGCAGGAGCAGAAGAGGGCAGCAGAGGATGAGATGGTTGGATAGCATCACCATGTCCATCAAGTTGGTAATGCCGTCCAGCCATCTCATTCTCTATTGTCCCCTTCTCCTCCTGCCCTCAATCTTTCCCAGCATCAAGGTCATTTCTGATGAGTCAGTTGTTCACATCAGGTGGCCAAAGTATTGGAGCTTCAGCTTCAGCATCAGTCCTTCCAATGAATATTTAGGATTGATTTCCTTTAGGGCTGACTGGTTTGATCTCCTTGCAGTCCAAAGGACTCTCAAGAGTCTTCTCCAACACTCCAGCTCAAAAAGCATCAATTCTTGACGCTCAGCTCTCTTTATGGTCCAATTCTCACATCCATACATGACTGCTGGAAAAACCATAGCTTTGACCAGATGGACCTTTGTTGGCAAAGTAATGTCTCTGTTTCTTCATATGCTGTCTAAGTTGGTCATAGCTTTTCTTCCAAGGAACAAGCGTCTTTTAATTTCATGGCTGAGCCCAACAAAATAAAGTCTGTCACTGTTTCTATTGTTTCCCCATCTATTTATCATGAAGTGATGGGACTGGATGCCATGATCATAGTTTTCTGAATGTTGAGTTTTAAGCCAACTTTTTCACTCTCCTCTTTTACTTTCATCAAGAGGCTCTTTAATTCCTCCTCACTTTCTGCCATAAGGGTGATGTCATCTGAAATTATTGATATTTCTCCCAACAATCTTGATTCCAGCTTGTGCTTCATCCAGCCTGGCATTTTGCACAATGTATTGGGCATATAAGTTAAATAAGCAGGGTGACAATATACAGCTTTGACATACTCCATTCCCAATTTGGAACCAGTCTGATTTTCCGTGTCCAGTTCTAACTGTTGCTTCTTCACCTGCATACACATTTCTCAGGAGGCAGGTAAGGTGGTCTGATATTGCAGTATTATTATTCCAGTAATACCAGTTGGTCTGGTATTATTGGAATAATAGTGACTGAATATAGGCTGTGGTCACTTCCTCAGAGGTGGAGGGAGTGATCTGTTACCCTTCACTGAACACTAGCAGAGTGAGAGACTGAAGGTAAAAACTATCTGTTTCCTATTTGTGTATGCGGGAAAAGTTGTTGTAATATCAACAGATAATTTGGGAGAAATACCAAGTGTTTTTGACAGATTATATGTACATTTACATACCGTGTAGCTGCCTGGAAATATCTAGTAAGTGACCTATTTTGAGTCAAAGTACAAATTTCATGAAGATGTTGAATGGTCTTTCTGCCTGAAGTCTGTAGAGGAGTTAAGATTTTGTATTTGGAATGCCTAAAAATTTTTAAATTCAAAGAAACAAAGGCAGCCCCAGAAGGGGCAACTTTCTCAGTGATCTCTGTTATGTGAAACTTCAGATAGCCAAGAGTGTAGATGATTTTTAATGAAACCACAGCAAGAACCCTCTTCCTAAATTTTAAACTTTTTATCTTCAAACTCGTATCTCATTACTTTAGGTAGAGGGTAAGTTATAGCTGATTTGCTCAGCTGTGCTTTGCCTCGACATAGGAAATCAATTGAGATAAAATATAATGAAAGTTCATATTGATTCAGAGATTTGCTGTTTTCTTTTTATGAAGTGGAGATTTGTGTCCATGTGGACAGAACCACTGACTTTCACTGTTCATTGAGAGGACAGACCAATTGCTGTCAAGCTTTCTGTTTGGATTCCTTACATTGTGTTTAAGATCAGTAATAAAGCAGTGATCAATCTATCTACAGAAGAGAGTGGAGATTTCTAAGTACACCTCCTCATTTCCATTTCCACACTATGCCAGACATCATTGCTTCGCTTACAAGCAATTCCTGTCCTCAGCTTTCCAGGTGTAGTAACATTTCCTGTGTTGTTCATTTTTTAAAATGTTAATGAAAAGGATTTCAGATATTTTTTAAAAAGTGATATTGCCAGTATTTGTTAAAGAGCTAGGATGACCATACCTACAGGTTAGGAGTCATTTCAAAGCAGAACACTTTCTTTCTTTTTTTTTTTTTTTTTTTGCTTTATTTTACTTTATAATACTGTATTGGTTTTGCCATACATCAGCATGCGTCTGCCACAGGTGTACATGAGTTCCCAATTCTGAACCCCCCTCCCTCTTCCCTCCCCATACCATCTCTCTGGGTCTTCCCAGTGCACCAGCCCCAAGCATCCTGTATCCTGCATCGAACCTAGACTGGCAATTTCATTGCTTATATGATATTATACATGTTTCAATGCCATTCTCACAAATCATCTCACCCTCTCCCTCTCCCACAGAGTCCAGAAGTCTGTTCTGTACATCTGTGTCTCTTTTGCTGTCTCGCATACAGGGTTATTGTTACCATCTTTCTAAATTCCATATATATGTGTTAGTATGCTGTATTGGTGTTTTTCTTTCTGGCTTACTTCACTCTGTATAATCGGCTCCAGTTTCATCCACCTCATTAGAACTGATTCAAATGTATTCTTTCTAATGGCTGAGTAATACTCCATTGTGTATATGTACCACAGCTTTCTTGTCCATTCATCTGCTGATGGACATCTAGGTTGCTTCCGTGTCCTGGCTATTATAAACAGTGCTGTGATGACCATTGGGGTACACGTGTCTCTTTCAATTCTGGTTTCCTTGGTGTGTATGCCCAGCAGCGGGATTGCTGGGTCATAAGGCAGTTCTATTTCCAGTTTTTTAAGGAATCTCCACACTGTTCTCCATAGTGGATGTACTAGTTTGCATTTCCACCAACAGTGTAAGAGGGTTCCCTTTTCTCCACACCCTCTCCAGCATTTATTGCTTATAGACTTTTGGATCACAGCCATTCTGACTGGTGTGAAATGGCACCTCATTGTGGTTTTGATCTGCATTTCTCTGATAATGAGTGATGTTGAGCATCTTTTCATGTGTTTGTTAGTCATCTGTATGTCTTCTTTGGAGAAATGTCTATTTAGTTTTTTGGCCCATTTTTTGATTGGGTCGTTTATTTTTCTGGAATTGAGCTGCAGGAGTTGCTTGTATATTTTTGAGATTAGTTGTTTGTCAGTTGCTTCATTTGCTATTATTTTCTCCCATTCCAAAGGCTGTCTTTTCACCTTGCTTATGGTTTCCTTTGTTGTGCAAAAGCTTTTAATTTTAATTAGATCCCATTTGTTTATTTTTGCTTTTATTTCCAATATTCTGGGAGGTGGGTCATAGAGGATCCTGCTGTGATTTATGTCGGAGAGTGTTTTGCCTAGGTTCTCCTCTAGGAATTTTATAGTTTCTGGTCTTACGTTTAGATCTTTAATCGATTTTGAGTTTATTTTTGTGTATGGTGTTAGAAAGTGATCTAGTTTCATTCTTTTACAAGTGGTTGACCAGTTTTCCCAGCACCACTTGTTGAAGAGATTGTCTTTAATCCATTGTATATTCTTGCCTCCTTTGTTGAAGATAAGGTGTCCATAGGTGTGTGGATTTATCTCTGGGCTTTCTACTTTGTTCCATTGATCTATATGTCTGTCTTTGTGCCAGTACCATACTGTCTTGATGACTGTGGCTTTGGAGTAGAGCCTGAAGTCAGGCAGGTTGATTCCTCCAGTTTCATTCTTCTTTCTCAAGATTGCTTTGGCTATTCGAGGTTTTTTGTATTTCCATACAAATTGTGAAATTATTTGTTCTAGCTCTGTGAAAAATACCACTGGTAGTTTGATAGGGATTGCATTGAATCTGTAGATTGCTTTGGGTAGTATACTCATTTCCACTATATTGATTCTTCCAATCCATGAACATGGTATATTTCTCCATCTATTAGTGTCCTCTTTGATTTCTTTCACCAGTGTTTTATAGTTTTCTATATATAGGTCTTTAGTTTCTTTAGTTAGATATATTCCTAAGTATTTTATTCTTTTCATTGCAATGGTGAATGGAATTGTTTCCTTAATTTCTTTTTCTACTTTCTCATTATTAATGTATAGGAATGCAAGGGATTTCTGTGTGTTGATTTTGTATCCTGCAACTTTACTATATTCATTGATTAGCTCTAGTAATTTTCTGGTGGAGTCTTTAGAGTTTTCTATGTAGAGGATCATGTCATCTGCAAACACTGAGAGTTTTACTTCTTCTTTTCCAATTTGGATTCCTTTAATTTCTTTTTCTGTTCTGATTGTTGTGGCCAAAACTTCCAGAACTATGTTGAATAGTAGCAGTGAAAGCAGGCACCCTTGTCTTAGAAAAATACAACTTTCCAAAACTGAACCAGGAAGAAATAGAAAATCTTAACAGACCCATCACAAGCATGGAAATTGAAACTGTAATCAGAAATCTTCCAGCAAACAAAAGCCCAGGTCCAGACGGCTTCACAGCTGAATTCTACCAAAAATTTAGAGAAGCGCTAACACCTATCCTACTCAAACTCTTCCAGAAAATTGCAGAGGAAGGTAAACTTGCAGACTCATCCTATGAGGCCACCATCACCCTAATACCAAAACCTGACAAAGATGCCACAAACAAAGAAAACTACAGGCCAATATCACTGATGAACATAGATGCAAAAATCCTTAACAAAATTCTAGCAATCAGAATCCAACAACACATTAAAAAGATCATACACCATGACCAAGTGGGCTTTATCCCAGGGATGCAAGGATTCTTCAGTATCTACAAATCAATCAGTGTAATTCACCACATTAACAAATTGAAAAATAAAAGCCGTATGATTATCTCAAATAACCGCAGAACACTTTCGTGGATGATTCTGTTCTTTGAGAGCTTGGGTCCCAGTAGTATATCTGTGCATGCTCCTAGGGCAAATTTCAAATGCCTGAGGCACAAAGGCAGTAGCTGAAAAGAAAAAAGTGTACAGAACCTTGATGATGACCATGATAATGATGGAGAGGAAGAGGAGAAGAAGACATGGCTGGTGGCGGTGGCGTCAGCTAACATGACTGTGCATTTACTGTGTTTTGAGCAGCATGTCAAGTGTGGGCTGTACATTCAGGCTAAATCTCCCCTGCAGTTTCTACAAAGGCCCATCACTTTTGTAGGTAGTACTGAGCCAACAGAGTGGTCTAGATTAAAGGAACAACCAGAAGATACAAAGCAAACACTGTGCAAATTTAAACAAATAAAAAAACAAGAGCTTAAAATTGCAAGTTCCAGCCAGACTGGCTAGACCCTAGATGATATTAAGATGCCTGGATTTTTCTGAGTTCTTTGAATTTAACACATGCATCTGACAAAAATCTCACTCCTTCTTCCTATTATCTAATTCTGATCCTCTCTGTCTCTGGGTGCTCAGAAAACTATTTAATGATAATTCTTAAGTCTGCGTTATTTTATTTTCTATAATACTGATTACAACACAATTATAACTTTTTAAATATGCCTTATAAGCATATGTTTGTTGAGTCTAACATATGGTATTTCTCTGGTTATTTCATTCCTGATGCTTTGTTACAGTATCAGATTGTTTCGTGTACTACTTCATGCTGAATAAATATTAGAGAGATTAATCTTTATTCTCAGGCCTGCTTCCTATTTTAATCTAGAGGAAAAGCTCAGTTTGTATTTATGTTTTAATTATGAATTATGGTACCATGCACATACAAGAGAAATATTGGGTCAAATTTGTTATCTTAGATAAATCAGGGCAGTTTCCAAGTTCACAGCTTTTTTTTCAGTTGAAGAATTTGAGTGGGGTGACAGAAGATAGCATTAGAGAATAGCCATACAGTAACCATGACCAGCTTAGTGGCTAAACACACACGCACAACCATGACTGCTGCTCTTGCTGCTGACCAACCTGTCTGCATGCTCATCATTCTTTCTTAGGTGGTTGCCTATCACTATTGCCAAGCAGATAACGCCTACACCTGCCTGGTGCCTGAGTTCGTCCACAACGTTGCTGCCCTGCTCTGCCGCTCCCCTCAGCTGGCAGCCTATCGGGAGCAGCTTCTCCGGGAGCCTCACCTCCAGAGCATGCTGAGTCTTCGGTCCTGTGTTCAAGACCCCATGGCCTCCTTCCGGAGGGGAGTGCTGGAGCCCCTGGAAAATCTCCACAAAGGTACAGATGAGGTGCAGAGCAGGTGGAAGGTGGAGGCTCTGCAGCCCAAGTTCACCTGGGGGCATGTTATAGAAATGATTAGTTTTATCATACTGCCAAAACTTAAATGTTCCTACATGGTACAGTTAACAAATAAAAGGTTTTACTCGGGGAGAAAAAAAATAAGAAATTTCTCCAGGAATTGGTACTTCCTTCTTGCTGCGTAAAAATTCTCATTCTCATTTCCAAATACAATGCATTCTTCTTGAACTAAAGATAGTTGAGCTTCCAGTCCTTTCTGTGGAGTTCAAATAGATCACTAAAGCCATGGCTCCCTCTCCATGCCATGGAGTTTCTATTGCTTTTTTTTAATTACTCCACAGTCAGGTAAAATGAAAGGGTTACATAACTACGTGTATGCAAAAAAAATTACTTAATCATCCACTAAAAGGTATTAAGATATTTTTAAGAATTGGGGGGAAGTGGTCATGTCCATCAGAGAAGGCAGTGGCACCCCACTCCAGTACTCTTGCCTGGAAAATCCCATGGACGGAGGAGCCTGGTGGGCTGCAGTCCATGGGGTCGCTAAGAGTCGGACGCAACTGAGCGACTTCACTTTCACTTTTCACTTTCATGCATCGGAGAAGGAAATGCCAACCCACTCCAGTATTCTTGCCTGGAGAATCCCAGGGACAGGGGAGCCTGCCGGGCTGCCGTCTATGAGTCGGGCACGACTGAAGTGACTTAGCAGCAATAGCAGCAGCAGATCATGTCCATCCATGCCTTTTCTTTGTTTTAACTCTGCAACACTGGTGGTATTGTTTTTCAGTTGTGTCCGACTCTTCGCAGCCCCATAGATTGCAGCATGCCAGGCTTCCCTGTCCCTCACTATCTCCTGGAGTTTGCTCAAACTCATGTCCATTGATTTGGTGATTCCATCCAACCATCTCATTCTCTGTCACCCCCTTCTCCTGCCCTCAATCTTTCCCAGAATCAGGGTCTTTTCCAATGAGTCAGCTCTCTGGTGTTGGCCAAGGCCTAAATGTAACCACCTCATTCTTCACCTCTGCCCCTTCCCCAGCATGTTCTGTCCATGCTGGGAGCCAAAGAAAAGGACCTGAGTAAGCATGAGATGCCTGAGCAATCCTGTTTATCCCTGAGAGAGTTACATACTTTCCTTGAACATTTCTCAGGTACTCGTATAAGAATTTGCATTCTCCTGACCACTGTCTCATTATGTCGACTTGCATGCTCATCACCATGTATCAGTTTTTCTTCTCGACTCCGATAACCTCTGTCTATAGCTCTGCTACCTACCAATCAGCTTTCCCACACCCTAGACATTTTTAACATTGAGATTTCACCACAAATATTTAACATGTTTTTTGTCCATTCAGTCAGCCTTTCAGTTCAGTTCAGTTGCTCAGTCGTGTCCGACTCTTTGCGACCCCATGAATCGCAGCACGCCAGGCCTCCTTATGCCAAAGTCAACCTTTAAATCCCATTAATTGTGCCTTCTTGATGTTTCTCACATCTCAAAATCATTCCTGCCACTGTCACCCTAAAGGCTGCTCAGCTGCCTGTGACATCACATATGTGTTGCTGCCCTTCCTGGTCTTTGGACTTCTGGTCTAGTGCTGTTTTCACATCATAACACATTTGGAAAATTATTCAAATGTATATAGCACACAGGGATAAAAAATCAAGATTCCTCATGGTTGGACATCACTGGCTCTGAGGCTACAGCTGCATGGAGCTCCTGATGCCCGGAGGGCTGAAGGAATTCATGTTTAGGTGCATCTCTAACCCATTCATGGCATTCCTGGTGGGTAATATCTGCCCCAGTCTCTACAGTCTTCTAGACTTTATCTGCTTCCAGATAAAGCTTTATAAAACAGTGCTCTGGTCACTGAATTTCCCTGTTCAGAAACCTCCAGTGACTCCCTGTTACCTCACTGAATTAACTTCCAGCTCCTTAGTCTGTCATTTAAGGTATTTGATGGCCTGGATCCAACCTACTTTCTAGCCTTATGATCCACTTTTACCCTTATGAACCATGTGTTTACATATAAACCAAAATATTCACAAATCCCTAAATACTTCCTTACATTTTCCTGCCTCCATACATCTGCTCATTGATTCCATTTCATGATATGCCTTCTCCTCACATCTCAGAATCCTACCCATCTTTCATGGACCACCTTAAATACCACCTTATTCATGAAATACCTGCTGATCCACCTACTTCCTCCAGTAAGTTACAGTGTCCTTCCAAATTGACATTCAGTTCAGTTCAGTTGCTCAGTCATATCCGACTCTTTGCAACCCCATGAATTGCAGCACGCCAGGCCTCCCTGTCCATCACCAACTCCTGGAGTCCACTCAGACTCACGTCCATCAAGTCAGTGATGCCATCCAGCCATCTCATCCTCTGTCGTCTCCTTCTCCTCTTGCCCCCAATCCCTCCCAGCATCAGAGTCTTTTCCAGTGAGTCAACTCTTCGCATGAGGTAGCCAAAGTACTGGAGTTTCAGCTTCAGCATCATTCCTTCCAAAGGAATCCCAGGGCTGATCTCCTTCAGAATGGACTGGTTGGATCTCCTTGCAGTCCAAGGGACTTTCAAGAGTCTTCTTCAACACCACAGTTCAAAAGCATCAATACTTCGGCACTCAGCCTTCTTCACAGTCCAACTCTTACATCCATACATGACCACTGGGAAAACCATAGCCTTGACTAGACGGACCTTAGTCAGCAAAGTAATGTCTCTGCTTTTGAATATACTATCTAGGTTGATCATAACTTTTCTTCCAAGGAGTAAGCGTCTTTTAATTTCATGGCTGCAGTCACCATCTGCAGTGATTTTGGAGCCCCAAAAAATAAAGTCTGACACTGCTTCCACTGTTTCCCCATCTGTTTCCCATGAAGTGATGGGACTGGATGCCATGATCTTCGTTTTCTCAATGTTGAGCTTTAAGCCAGCTTTTTCACTCTCCACTTTCACTTTCATCAAGAGGCTTTTTAGTTCCTCTTCACTAGGGTTTTTTTAATATCTTACTTATGGTATTTCATATATTACTGCATGTTTAATAGAACTTCAGTTTTTGTTACTAACATTTATTGAACTTTTATTATATGTCAGATATACTTTGTGCTTTATAGGAATTAGTTGTATCTATACTTATTCCTTTGTCTGAATTATATGCTGTTGAGGCTAAGAACTTATTCAGCTTTTATCCTTCATGGTGATTACCTCAACCATGAAGGCAGCAGGCATTTCAGGACATAAATTTTGAACAAATAAGTGAAGATAGAAATTGCTCCCATATAGGGGTACCTTGAGGGAAGGTCAGTGATACAGGATCTACATCTGAATGCTAATTTAAGGGAAAGATTCAAATACTTGCAGGCTCAGCTCTAGATTTTCAACTGTAATTCATGTGTTTTATAATTTTGCTACTAAATATATTTGTTGCTCATTTAGGTCTCCAAAACCAGCTTTAGATATCCCCATGGATAAATGTTCTCTGAGTGAATTTAATTATTCTATCAAATTACCATGTTCTTACCCTGAAAACAAAATCACCATCATGAGCAACAGCTGGAAACACAATTTGTAAAATAAATGAAATACTGAAAATTATTTGATTAATCCCAAAGAAGACTGGAAAGAAAAAAACAGAATATATATATATTTTTTAAAGTATGGAACAAGCAAAATGAAAGACATATCAACTGTATCAGTAATTACATTAAATTTAAATGAACCAAATAATTCTATTAAAAGGCAGAAACCATCACACTGAATTATAAAAGCAAGACCCAGTAATATGCCATGTGCAGAAAAGTTTATTTAAAGACACAGATTCAAAGTGAAAGAGTAGAAAAATATGTACCCTATAAACGTGGAGTATAAGAAAGCTGGAGTGAGTATATTCATGTGAGGAGGAGTGGACTTCAAGACAAGGAGTATGACCAGAGGGGCATTTCATAAACATAAAAGGACCAGTTCATCAAAAGATAAAATAATCCTAAGTGTGCATGAACCTAATAGTGAAGTTTCAAAATACATGAATCAAAAACTAAACTGGAACTAAAGAGCTAAATAGACAAATAATTATAGTTGGAGATTTTAACTTCTCTGTCTCAATAACTGTTAGAACAAATAGACAGAAAATTAGTAAGTATATAGAAGATTTTAACAACACTGTCAACCAATTTGACCCAGTTGGCATTTATAGAACACTGTCAATAACTGCATAATACACATTCTTTTCAAGGGCACAAGGATTGTATCTGGGCCATAAAATAAGTCTGAATTCAAAAAACTAAAATCTTACAGAAAATGTTCTCTGAGATAATGGAATTTAATTAGAAATCAATACACAGAAAATCCCCAGATATTTAGGAATTTAGCAGTGCAGTTCTAAACAACCCATGAGACAAGGAGGAAACCACAAAGGAAATTATAAAAACTTCAAACTGAGTAGTAAAAAATCAATGATTAAGTTTATGAGTTAGTAAACTAGAAAAAAATGAGGAAAATAAACCCAGAGTAAGCAGAAAGAATTAATAAAGCAAGAGCTGCAACCTGTGGAATAGAAAAAAATTTTTTAATATTTTTTAAAATTAAAATTTACAGCAATAAATTCAACAACTTAAATTGGGCAAATTCTATAAAAAACACAACTTACACAAAAGTGACTCAAAAGGAAAGAAAAAAATCTGAATAACTCTTATCTGTTTAATTTGTAGCTCTTACCTATTTAAGTTCAAATGAAAATAAACCTCTAAAAAGAAAACTCCAGGCTCAAATGGTTTTATTAATGAGTTGTATGCAGTGTTTAAAGAAGAAATAGTATAAATCTTGCATAAATGTTTTCAGAAAATAAAGGAGAAGAGAACATTTCTCAGTTTGTTTTATTAGACAAGCACACTGCTGAAAGCAACATTTGGTAAAGACCATACAAGAAAAGAAAATTACAGGCAAGAATTCCTCATGACCATAATAGCAAAATCCTGGGAAAAACAAAATAGCAAATTGATTAGTTCTACTTGATCAGGAATACAATGTTTAACATTTGAAAGTTAATTAGTGTGACTCATCATACTAGCAGAATAAATGAGAAAATCTATGTCTTTATGTAAACATATATTTATAATCTCAATAAATGCAGAAAAAAATAATTACAACTAATAGTAAAAATGGTCTGCAAACTAGGAATAGAAGAAAACTTAGTCTCATAAAGGACAACTCCAAAACATATACAATGAAATATTAAATACATTTCCCCTTTTATCAGGAGCTGATGACTTACTTTTGACATTCTTCAGTGGTCCAAGGTAGTGCAGTTAAGAAAACAAACAAGCAAACAGGATTAAGATTGGAAAGGAAGAAGTAAAACTTGCTTTATTTGCTGATGTGCTTGTTTACCGGAACACTATTCGGAATCTACAAAAGAAAAGAAAAGCCTACTAGAATTAGTGAATGTAGAGCTACCTTCGACATGGTCAGTATGTGAGATCTATTGTGATGGCATCACCGACCTGATAGACATGGGTTTGAGCAAGCTCCAGGAGTTGGTGATGGAGTTGCAGCCTGCCATGCTGCAGTCTATGGGGTCACAAAAAGTCGGACACAACTGAGCAACTGAACTGAACTGAATTGTGTTTATATACTAGCAGAAAACAGCTGAAAAATTTAAAAAGTGTGGGAGTTTTAAAACATGGCTGCAAATTTTTTGACATTCCTCCCATCCAGAGTTAGAGTGTGAGTCACCTTCCCTTGAATCTTAGCAAGCTTGTGACTGCTTCAACCAAGAAAATATGACAAAATGATGCTGTGTATAGTTGAGGCTAGGTTATGAATGTCCATCCTGTTCCCATCTTGTTTACTGAAACACTTGTTTTTGGGAGACACATTGCCATGTCACTGATGGCTCAGTGATAAAGAATCCGCTTGCTAATGCAGACAATACAGGTTCAGTTCCTGGGTCAGGAAGATCCCCTGGAGAAGGAGATGACAACCCACTCTAATATTCTTGCCTGGGAAATCCCATGGACAGAGGATATTGGCGAGCCAATGAGGTCGCAAAAGAGTCAGACACAACTCAGCAACCAAACAACAACAATTGCCATGTGAAAAGACTGACTACTTTGAGTTTATCAAGAAGTACAGACCACATGTAGCAGCTATATTTATGTAAGTTTTCCAGTTGACTGTTCTAGTCAATCAAGTCATTCTGGCCCGGATACCAGACGTGTGGGTTTTTGTTGCAGATGATTCCATTTCCCAGCCATTTGAGTAACAGCTTTTTGATGGAACAGTAGATAACTGTAAGCAAATACTATTTTCTATAAAACCAAAATGCTTAAGAATAAATTTAACAAAAGATGTGTCAAGAGTTCCACTGTGAGAACTATAAAACATGCAAAGCAAAATTAAAGAAGTTAGTAAATGGAAGAGGTATGCCATGTTTGTAGATTGAAGTTTTTCCCCAAAGTGGTCTATAGATTCAACATAATCCCAATCAAAATCCCAGCAGGATTTTTTTATTTTTAACAACTTTCAGAAATTCAAAGAACCATGAATAGCCAAAACAATCTTAAAAAAAAAAAGGATTGGAAGACCAACAGTTATAGGCCAACAGTATCTGGTTTCAAGACTTAATTTAAAGCTATAAAAATCATGACAGGTAGTAATATGTTAGTAAATGTTTAACAATCAGCCCAGGGACAGGGGCATGATTTGACCATAAAAAAACTTAACAGTCAGCTCTCCTGAGCCAACTTGAGCCAGCTCTAGCACTCCACTGACAGAGTGGTATTCCCACAAGGAGAGATAAATAGATCAATGGAACACAATGGAGAATCTAAAGATAAACCCATAATATGGAGTCAGTTGACCACCTTCAAAGATGCCAAGATAATTTGGAAAAAAGAATTTTTTTGTCATCAAATGGTGCTACAACAACTGGATACCAGTATGGGAAAAAATTAATCTCAATCCTTATCTTGCATCATATACAAAAATTAACTTGAGATTTTATCCAAAATATGAAAGCGAAATCTCTAAAGCTAATAGAAAAAAACTTAGAATATCCTCACAACCTTGGGGTAGGTAAAGATTTCTTAGGTCCTAAAAATCATTAATCATGTAAGAAAAAATTAATAAATTGGACTTCATCAAAATTTTAAATGTCTGCTCAACATAAGATACTACTAAGGAAAAGGAAAAGAAAATCACAAAGGGAGAGAAAATAATTCACTCTCTGTGTGTGCACACTCGTGTGTATGCGACATAGTGCTTATATCCATGGCATTTAAAGAATTTCAGTAAGTTATTGAAGAAAGGATAAATCAATTCTGAAATGGACAAAAGATTTAGGTGCTTCACAAAAGAAGATATATAAATAGCCTACCAGCACATAAAAATGTGTTTGCTATCATTAGTCATCAGGCAAATACAAATTTAAATCACAATGAGATAACACTTTACATCCACCACAGTGGTCAAATTTTAAAAGCTGAGCATCAAATGTTGTTGAGGTACACAAGTAGAACCCTTACATATCACTGGTGGGAGTTTAAAGTGGTACAACTACTTTGGAAAACTAGTTGACCATTCCTTATAAAGTTAAATATGAATCTGCATTATGACCAAGCAATTCTAATTCTTATGACCAAACAACTTCAAGCAAAATACATTTCAGGTAAATGTATTTACCCAAAAAGAAATGAAAACATATATATACAAAAAGACTCATGCAAGAATTTTTATATCAAAGATTATTCATAGTGGTTAAGAACTGAAAACACCCCAAAGATCCTTCAACAAAAGCATACATAAACAAATTGTATATTCATTTGATGCATACTAAATGAATTCTTAATATGCTTCTTAGTAATAAAAGGAACAAATTAATAGTAAACTCAACAATGTGAAAGTGAAAGAAAGTGATATCAAACTCAACAATGTATTGATAGATAAATCTCAAAAACTTTATGTTAATCATAAGAAGCAAGTATAATCAATGGTGATGTGAATCAGAACAGTGGTGCCTATTGAGCGCTGGACCTCTGGGGTAATGGAGATGTTCTATCTTTGTTCAGGATGTTAGTTACAAGGGTATATGAGTTTGTCAAAACTCATCAAATGTGTATAGTTTAGATCTTCACAATGAACTGTATTAATTATATATAAATTTTTATCACAATAGTTTTTAAAATAGGGAATTTTTTAAGGTAACGGGAGTTTTCTTCCCAGGAAGGTTCATTAGAAACAGTTTCTATTTAAATTCAGGAGCTACATTTCAACTTATAAATTATTCTTTAAAAAATGAGAGTCAACATTTTTGCAAGTGTGGTGACTAAAACACAAACACAGATACATATAAAACAAATGGAAATGTTTCAGAGTTTCCTGATGAACTTTTGCTTTGGCCATCAAGGTGAAATGAAAGGTGATACTTGTTTGTTATCACAACTAAAAGGAAGTGCACGTAAAGTGCAGCTTATTTGAACAGAAAATGTCTTACGTGAGCCGCCTTTTCATTTTTGAGAATCCCTATATAATATACCAGTAATATTAATACAATAGAATCTCATGCACTAGGATCCAGTTTTGCCTTTGGTTCTAGCTGTCCCCTCTTCTCTTGCAGTCTCTTTAATTCTTGTTTCTCTCAGGTATCTAGAGAGAATCTTAGGACTACTAAGGAAGACAGTTCCAAGTATTTATTAAGCATATATGTAAGTGAGGGCAGTGGGGCATCCCTGGTGAGTACATATGTACAGGGAATTTAAAACAAGGGTAAACAGGCTTCAGAGACCTTCCCAGGGACTTGTCAGCCAGAACAGTGGCTCCTAAGCATCAGTCCATTTAAAGTTTTCATTAGTCCATGACAAAATAAGAAAATAGAAACAGCCTAGAATTTGTGTGGATGTAAAACACAGATGTGGTTTTGCATAGATATATATGTAAAAGTTAGATAATATCTCTCTTCTTCTAATGTTAAAATATTTTTTATTCCATGAAATAATGGTAGTAGTTGTACTGTACGTGTTCTTACATGGCAAATTATGAAGCAGATCCTTCATTGATCCTCAATGTTTCTAAAATTTTCATTGATAAAATCTTTTAAAAGCTACTGAGTCAGAGTATGTATTTAAATATACAAAGTTTGAAATGGGCAAGCATTCTTGTAAGCCTGGTTGCATTTGAAAGGCAAAGTCAAAAGATTACTAAGGTCTCACTTAAATTTATAATTGATCATTTAGCAAAAGAAAACGAAATTTTTTAGGTTTAAGTGAGTCACATTTTTTAAAAAAGAAATGATATATTGCTTACTCCTTGGATGAATATTATAGTCTACTGGGAATTTATGGAAATGAAAATTTAATTTTATTAGCGTTTGAGTTATTTCATTCATTAAAATGTTCAGATGATAATTTAGAGCATGTTCTTGATCTTGATCCTTGAAATGTTTTCCCAAAGAAAATTTCAACAGATGTGTGCATTATCATCAGCCTTTTTCTCCAGTTGATGATCATGGCTTTCCCATGACGGAGCCTGGGTGAAGTTAAAGGAGGTCTGACTGAAGTGGTGGAGACAGTTGGTATGCTTATAAATTTTAACAACCAGCTGTAGGAAGGAGGGCTTGTAACATTTGCAGTTAAGAGTTAGAGTCAGTCGCTAAGAGTTAGCAACTAAACAACAACAAATTGTATAAATAAATAGTCCCACTTGGACCCATTTGAAGCCACCAGTTGCTTAACAACCAACTCCTGAAAATATTTCAGTGGATTCTCCTGAACCACACAGGATGGCTCCAGCACACCACGGGGTGGGGCTGGTGATGGTGCTCACTCACCGAGGACAGCTGTAATGTATCTGCTGAGCAGAATGCAATAAAGACATGATTTTGCTTAAAGGAGCCACAGTCCTCAAAATCAAGAACTTAAGGACCCCCCATTTGGTGGGTAAATTCCAATTCGTTCCAAGCAGCTCCTCTCTCTTCCTTTATAAATTCTTTTTACTCCCTAAAGGAACAATGTATTTTCTTAGCTCTACATCATCTAGAATGACATTTCATTAATAATCATTGTTAATAGAGCTGAAATCCATCATTTCTCTTCCTAAAGTCACCAGACGAAAGTAATACTTGAACTCTTCATAATTTGAGAACTGATTTATAGTACTTAAGGTATTGAAATTAAATTTCTTTATGTAAAGTTAGTACTTTAGAGGGGAAATATAAAGTTGTATTAATCATGCAAAAAATCTGTATACAATTTGAAACAAAAATATATAGAGTTTTGATTGGTTTTGACTCTTTCAAAGGCTAACGGAACCAACATGGTACCAAAGTCCACAGACTTCCTTCTGTCCCCAGCTTCACCTTCTTTTTCTTCCTCACATGTTTCCTGCTTCAGGCATCCCAGTGACTTCTCTCTTTCTTCCCCCATGCTTTCCTCTTTTTCAGAACCTGTAAGTTCAGTTCAGTCACTCAGTCATGTCTGACTCTTTGCAACCCCATAGACTGCAGCATGCCAGCCTTCCCTGTCCATCACCAACTCCCTGAGCTTACTCAAACTCATGTCCATCAAGTCGGTGATGCCATCCAACCATTGCATCTTCTGTCATCCCTTTCTCCCACCTTCAAGCTTTCCCAGCATCAGGGTGTTTTCCAGTGAGTCAGCTCTTTGCATCAGGTGGCCAAAGTATTGGAGTTTCAGTTTCAGCAGCAGTCCTTCTGATGAATATTCAGGACTGATTTCCTTTAGGATGGACTGGTTGGATCTTCTGGCAGTCCAAGGGGTCTTTTCCAACACCACAGTTCTAAAGCATCAATTCTTCGGTGCCAAGCTCTCTTTATAGTTCAGCTCTCACATCCATACATGACTACTGGAAAAACCATAGCTTTGACTAGATGGACCTTTGTTAGCAAAGTAGTGTCTCTGCTTTTTCATATGCTGTCTAGGTTGGTCATAGCTTTTCTTCCAAGGAGCAAGCGTTTTTTAATTTCATGGCTGTAGTCACCATCTGCAGTGATTCTGGAGCCCAAAAAAATAAAGTCTCTCACTGTTTCCATTGTTTCCCCATCTGTTTGCCATGAAGTGTTGGGACCAGATGCCATGATTTTCATTTTCTGAATGTTTAGTTTTAAGCCAGTTTTTTCGCTCTCCTCTTTCACTTTCATCAAGAGGCTCTTTAGTTCTTCACTTTCTGCCATAAGGGTGGTGTCGTCTGCCTATCTGAGGTTATTGATATTTCCCCCAGCAGTCTTGATTCCAGCTTGTGCTTCATCCAGCCCACCGTTTTGTGTGATGTACTCTGTATATAAGTTAAATAAACAGGGTGACAGTATACAACCTTGATGTACTCCTTTCCCAATTTGGAACCAGTCTGTTGTTCCATGTCCAGTTCTAACTGTTGCTTCTTGACCTGCATACAGATTTCTCAGGAAGCCTTCTGCCTTAGAACCTGTAAACGTCCTGCTAACTAGGAACTTTTACTTGTTCTTTGCAGTTCATTTATACTACAGTGTTCAATCAGCCTGGAGATTTTTAAATCTCTTATTGTTCAGTATTGTTTGAGAATCAGTAAGCATTTCATGGGAGTAGAAGCCTGAAATCTTACACAAGTCTTCTTCTACAGTCCAGCCCTAAAGATAAACTGATTTTGTCAATTAGGATAATATAGAATCCAGGAGGGAAAAGGAAGCAAAAGTGGCAGATATTTGTCTTTCCTACCTGACTCCTCCCCTGGGAAAATCACGTGAGGGTCTGGTCTCATTGAAGCTGCTTCATATATAGTCTAGGAAGCTGCTAGTTCTGTAAGATCTCAGAATCCAACCTGCCTACTGTAGGTCTGTCTATTGGCTGGGATTCCTTTTCTCTGTCCCTTCATCTTTTCCATCCCACTGCATATTCACATACAGTCCTATATACTGCTTTAGACTTCAGGTTAAACTTTTTATTTATCTGTTTATTTTTGGCAGTTCCCAGAGGAACATGTGATATTGTTCTCTTTAAGACTGTCAGAAGGGGTGGAAAAAACATTCTTTCCCAGCTTTTTCAAGTGTGTGAGAAAAATGAATTCACATGTGCAGATTCTCACACATGCAACGCTCAGACTGTCTTACAGCTGATAACATGGGAGAAATGTTGCTGATGATACATGTGCTTTATAGATTATTTATGTGACAAACGTGTTTGTACCTGGTGAAAAACAAAATGAACTCACTAAATGAATTATTCCATGTCTTTATAATAAATTATGTGTGCTGAGCATTCACTAAACACCGGAGACCTTTTTAAATTTTTCCTCCCAAATAGATACGTGATCAAAGACCCAAAAAGAGCTCACTTATCTCCTTGGTAATTATTTAGTAATTTGTTTCTTTCTATCTCAGAGAGAAAAATTCCAGATGAAGATTTCATCATCTTAATTGATGGATTAAATGAAGCAGAATTTCACAAACCAGATTATGGGGATACAATTGTATCATTTCTGAGTAAAATGATTGGAAAATTTCCTTCCTGGCTCAAGCTAATTGTAACAGTTAGGACCAGTTTACAGGTATGTGTTTGTTTCCTTTTGGACCCATAAATTATTTCCCTTGGAGAGTGCTTAAACTGAAAAGTTTAGGTCCTTGTACCCTTAGTAGTGAGCTATTCTAAATCTCTGCCATGTTATAGAGCATTAGCAAGAGTAATTCCTGAAGAGAATATTTTGAGAGTAAGTGGTAACAGTCTAGAGAGACCATTCTCAATATTTGACTGTCTTAGCTCAAATTCCCATTCCCATTGCTCTGGGTAAGTTTTAATAAAGTGTCCCTCAAAATAGCATGAAAGAAAGTCCATTTTTCTAGGCTTTGTCCTGAGGATAGCAAAGCAAATAGAGCCTCTAGCACGTTTACTGTTTGACTTTTGTTTTATATTTTCTATCATTTAATTCCAGGAAAAATCCAGTTCAGTGTACAGTGTAGAGTCAGATTTTCTAGTTCTTCCTTCTGTTTCTCAACTTTTCATAGCATGAAGATGGACTTTCTTCTGTATATACCTTTTTCTAAGAAATATTGGCACTATTCAGGCTTTATATTAAATTTACTACCCCTGGGAGATAATTTTTTTAAATTACCTTCTCTGTTTACTCACTGATCACTCACTTTATGGCCTGGAAGAATGACTAGGAATGTTGGAACTGAATCTGTAGACACATGGGCTAAAGGATAAATGAAATGACTCCACCTTCTCTACTATTCACGGTATACCTGAGTTGATATTTTCCGTTCTTTACGTATTCACATTTGGTTTGAAACAGGGTTTCTCAACCTTTTTTCCCCAAACCATAGCTTCTTTTGATGAACATTAAAATCTCGCATTGGGACTTCCCTGGTGGTCCAGTGGCTAAGACTCCAGCTTCCCAGTTCATGGGGGCCCAGGTTCAGTCCCCTAGTCTGGGAACTAGTTCCCATATGCTGCAACTAAGAGTTCACCTGCCATAACTAAAGAGCTTATGTGCTGCAGCAGAGGCCGGAGATCCTGAGTGACGGAACTAAGACCTAGCACAGCCAAATAAATAAATTTTTTAAATATAATAGAAATTAAAAATAAAATCTCACATGTTATACATCCATCCCACTATTTGGATGCAACACCCTTATATCAGTAGTTAACATACAGAAAATAGCCTCAATGCCCTTCTTTTTCCCTCTCTCAGGCACTTAGTATTTTTCCTATAGCTTGACCAATTAAGGTCAATCTGCCTTCCTTGATCAGAAACTGTACTTCTAATCCTGACCATCAACTTGCAGATGTTCATTATTAAGATCTCCAAGTAATTTGAGTTAAATTATAATGAATCAACATAAATACATCTTTGTAACTAAAAGTTATGTAATCCACCATTATTGGTCAGTAGCTTGATTGGTAAAAGATGAAGGGTGAATAAAATAAATTTCCAGGAACACAGTCTGACTAGTTTTACTAAATATACACTTAGGAGATAATATCTATGCTTATATTTTTACATTATGCCATGTGCAATCTCAAAAGATGTTTTAAGTATGACTTGGTAGACCAGATGACTAACTTTCCAGCTGTGCCAAAGAACAGGAAAAGCATTATATTCACAAAGTTGAAAAGTCGGTGTCTTCATAAATCAATGCCAGCAACTCATAACCTTTTTTTTTCTCTTTCTTTTTTAGTTTTTAAATTATGAAAGTATGATAATGCATTTACAGGAGACTTGGAAAATACAGAACAAGGTTGCATGTAGTTCCACTATATATTACAATTATTTTAAGTATCTAAATTAACTGGTAACTTTTAAAAATTATTTTTATTTAGCTCTGACAATGAAATAATTCACAGATCTTTCAAAATGAACCCTCATAATTGATCATTCATTATTTCCACAAACATTTGTTAAGTATATCAAGTGTAAAAGCTTATTTCTAAGAGCTGAGAATAGGACAGTGAGCAAGATGGACAATATCTCTGCCCTCATAAAGCTTATTTTCTAGTGAGGAACACACATAATAAGACAAATTAGCATATGTTAAAATTTAGGGAGTGTCAGTGCTATGAAGACAGATATAACAGTGAAGAGATAAATGGGAATGACAGTTAATTTACATAGAACAGATAGGAAAGGCCTCTCCAAGGAGCCTTGTAATATGATGAAATCTGATTTACCTTTTTAAAAGATTTCTTTGGCTCCTGGCTATATAGATAATGTAGGGGATCAAGAATGGAAGCAGAAGTATAGGTGAAAGGTGATGGCTTAGACTAGAGTGGGAACAGCAGAGATCCTTTGAAGCGGTCATATTTGGACTATGTTTTGAGAAGACGGTGATGGGCTGGATGTGGACGTAAGCAAGAGAGGAGGTTCAAGGATGAATTGTGGGGTTTTGGTGAGCAATTGGGTAGATGCTGGTTTGAGGAAAAGATCTAGATAATTCCTACTATTTGATGGTAGGGTCCGTGGTGATACTGTTTATCGACATGGGAAGGTTTGTGGTGGGGGGCAGTTTTCGTAGTTCTGATTTGGTCACAGTAAGTTTGTCTATGAAACATCCAAGTGGCAATGTTGAGTCAGTAGAGATATAGGACGAGAGCCCAAGAGAAATAACCAAGCCGGGGATATAAAATCAGGCATCATTCATGTATAGACTAGAACCATGGGATCCAGCTATTCTAGGGAGTGAAGGTAGCCAGATAAGAGGAAGAATGGAGATGGGAGCCCTGGGTGAACTGAGAGATGAGACCGGACCCAGCAGAAGAGGCTGAGTAGGAGTGGCCAGTGTGCTGAGAGGAAAATGAGGGGAATGTGTTTTGGAAGCAAACTGCAGGAAGGGACTTGAGAAGCAAGACGTGATCCCCTATGTCAGAGCCTGCTGAGAGGTTGAGGAGGATGAGAAATGAACCTCCATTATTTGGGAAGATGCAGATGACTGATCATGTTAACAAGGACCATTCCAGTGAAGTGATGAGATTGAAGCCTGATTGCAGCAAACGGAGGAGAGAATGGGAAGGGAGGAATGCAACACAGTAAGCAGAGAAAACTTTTCTGTTAACATTTTGCTAAACATGGGATCAAAGATACAGTAGTTAGAGGGAGGAATATGGAGTCTTATGTCTGTGTGATCCAGGAGAAGCAGGAGAGAAGAAGAAATTGCTGCAGGAGAGGGAATGGATACTTACAGGAGCAGAGTATATAAGCAGATAAGAAAAGATGGATTCCAGAGCAAGAGAGTCACCCCAAAGCCCTGTCACCTTCCCCCCAATATAATTTCCAAGCAGATCACCAGGGTGCCAGGCTTCCCACTGTTAAAAGATTTTTTCCTTTGGACTGAGGCATCTCCAAAAGACCCCAATTAAAATAAACTCATTTTATACTTACGGCTGATTCACATTGTTGTATGGCAGAAACCAACACAACATTGTAAAGCAGTTATCCTCCAATTAAAAATAAATTTTAAAATAATTTTTAAAAATAATGAGGGATAGAAAGTCAAATTCCATATGACATTCTTTGAGTCTTTTGGCATTCTATCTTCTGTTTTAGGAGTGTTATTTAGAATATTGACCATTCAGTTGCTCCTAAAATACCCTTTATGAAGACTCATAAAAGTTATTTTAAGTCTCAATTTTAGGGAAAGTTGTGTCCCTTTTAGGCAACTAATAATGTTTTAATCCTTAGACACTAATACGTCGTCATATTTCCCTCTTTTCTTTGGCCACTCAGAAGTTAAGAATAAATTCATGGACCTTGCAGTTTGTCACAAGAGTTAGGGGAAACTGAAGCTCTTTCTATCTCTCTGTCTGTCTCTCTTCATCTGTTTTAGGAAATTACCAAGCTGCTGCCTTTCCATAGGATTTTTTTGGATCGACTAGAAGAGAATGAAGCCATAGACCAGGACCTGCAGGCCTACATCCTGCACCGGATACATAGCAGCTCAGAGATCCAGAATAACATTTCTCTTAACGGCAAAATGGACAATACTACATTTGGCAAACTCAGTTCTCATCTCAAGACCCTCAGCCAAGGGTCCTATCTGTACCTGAAACTCACATTTGACCTCATAGAGAAAGGCTACCTAGTGTTAAAGAGCTCTAGCTACAAAGTAGTTCCTGTTTCGCTCTCTGAGGTTTATTTACTCCAGTGCAATATGAAGTTCCCAACCCAGTCTTCCTTTGACCGGGTGATGCCTCTCCTGAACGTGGCAGTGGCGTCTCTCCACCCACTGACTGATGAGCACATCTTCCAAGCCATCAACGCCGGCAGCATTGAAGGCACGCTGGAATGGGAGGACTTCCAGCAGAGGATGGAGAACCTCTCAATGTTCCTAATCAAGCGCAGAGACATGACACGTATGTTTGTACACCCATCTTTTCGAGAGTGGCTTATCTGGAGAGAAGAAGGCGAGAAAACCAAATTTCTCTGTGATCCCAGGTAAGCCATAGATCGGTAATAGCAGTTGTGAGCCTGTTTCGTATTTACTGCATGGAACGTGGGTATTGGAAGCAGTGAGAAGTGGTCTTCACAGAACATTTCACATAAAGGCGACATCACCTCTGTTTCTTCTTAACATAAGTCTATGATGACGTTAACTTGTTTTGTCACAGTTTTACTTCCGTAAGACTCAAAATCTGCATAGATGTTTAGAATGCTCCCTGCATTCCTGTATTTTTCTAAATAATTTTCTCTGATTCCCCTTTCAGAGAAATCCCCTATAGGGATCACAGGCTATAATCTGACTTTTCAACAAACTTCCTCAGTGCTTTTCAGAAAGATTTGATACACTGTTCACCTCTTTGACTCAGAGCAGAATTCTTTTAAAATTGTGATTGCCCGTTTAAAAGCCAGGCCATTGTTAAAGTCACCAGCAACTGACCTCATTAGAGCCCAAGCTGGTCCTAAGATTTATGCTGCAGCATGGACTCTCAAACCTTGTATCTGGAAAAGACTCGAAGATATCAGCTCATCTAGCCACTCTACCTTTAGATAAATTAAGTGTTATTATCCCCAGTTTACTATAAAGGCCTTAAAATGCTGAATCACTTGCAAAAAAGCATAAAGGTAACAGGGGGGAGAAAGGAAGAGGGCTTAGAAGAGAAATGACAAGTGTATCATATGTACCACTCCTCCCCTAACCCCCACACCCACGGCAGAGGTCACTACTTACCCCAGCACTCTTTCCCGATGCGCTTGACTGTGACTTAAGAATCTTTCTCAGTTCTACAAACCACACTCCATTATGAGACTATTTCCCATACTCTTGAGTAGGACCTAGATCTCTAGCATCCTAATGAGGTGTGCTTTCTACTCCTCCACACACACATAATTCTTTCAAAGAAAAGAATTATTCCTGTAATAAGTTGATGTTATCAAAAGCAGGTGTAGTCTTGATTTCCTAGAAACGAAGAAGACACCAGCAACATAGCTGCCAAATGCAGAGCTTATTCTGGCTCAGAAAGAAGATAGGCCACATGTGACTTCTGTGACTCATCAGAGAGGCTGACCACCTTTGTTCTGGGGTTTTATTGTTACTCCTGGGGCGTGTTCTTCACCCTTGTTAGAGACACCTGTGCTTGTGGGGACACTTCTCAGCCTACTCCCTGCCAACTCATTAGAAAATTAGTTCCAGATTCTGAAGATGATATTAAGCCAGGCAGATTTTGTGCTATCTGTCTTCCCTAAGAGTTAAACTTTTTAAAGAAACATTCTGTAGTGGAAAGAACATGAACTTTTTGAGTCAGATGACCTGCTTAATAAGTCCTACCTTTTCCAGGAACTGTGTGACCTTAGGAAAATTATATAATGTTTCTGAGACAGTTTTCTTACCTACATAAAAGGAATAATAATTCCTAGAACTGTTGAGAATTAAGTGAGGTCATGTAGTATAATGCTTAGACTTGTACAGAGTACAAAGAAAGTGGTTGGGGAAGTTCTTTGTCTTCTGCCTCTCTTTATGAAGCTGCACACCTCAGATTGGGACTTCAACCCACAAGCCAGGACTTGAACATGGCCAAAACCCAGTCTTCCAACTGAGATCACACACTTGATTTCAGGACTTAATGAAGCTCAGGTTCTTGATGTCTCATCACAGAACAAATTCAGTGAGAGACAATGTGATAGTTAAGTAGTTTTATTTAGAAAACAACACACTTCACAGACAGTATGGGCCACCTCAGAAGGCGAGAGTGGCCTCGAAATGTGGTGTGTTTAGTTTTTATGGGCGGGTAATTCCTTAGGCTAATGAGTGGGAGGCTCATTCCAACTATTTGGAAGAAAGGGCGGAGGTTTCCAGGAACTAGGCCTCCACCCACTTTTTGGTCTCTGATGGTCAGCCTTGGAACTGTCACGGCACTTGTGGTTATATCATTTAGCTTGCTGATGTGTTGCAGCGGGCAGTACTGAGGATTAAGGTCTAGTGGAAGTTGACTTGTCTGCCATCTTGGACCCGTTTGGTTCTAATCAGTTTGTTGGGCTGTGTCTTCTTTCAAAGATTGTGCCCTGCCCCGCTTCCCTCCTGTTTCATGTGCAGTAATAGACCTTTCAGGTTTCCTTTAACTAAATCCCTGTGGCTAATTGTTGCTAATTGCAACAGTCTTCTGCTATTAGTATTTGGGGGCACAAGATTTAAAAAAAAAAAAAAAACTGGGTCTGAGTTCTCTATCAATTGTATGTGATTCCCAAGAGGATTTTATTGTAAATCCTGCTAGTACTGCTGCTCATGTTAATACAGAGTTGGCAGTGACATATTTAAGAAAAAGAGACCAATCTAGAATTGCCTGATAATAAACACTGAAATCAGTTTCCAGAGGAACTTTGCTGGCTCATCTGCTCTCTCATCCTTGAACACCTCAGGGAATTGAAAACTGAGGTCCAAGGCAACCAGACTAACCCTGAATTAAGAGTATCCTTACAACAGATAAAAACCCTCAGGCTCCTAAAGGAGAAAAGGTGGTATTTATGCAGCCACATCATGGCTTTCCAGGCTTACCTTCTCAACATAGTTTATTAACTAGGATCCTTTTGGCAAGAGGCTGATGCACTGGGACAAGAAGAGCAAACACTTCTAACTTCAAATGCTCTGTAGTCTATTCCCTGGTGGTTGAATAACACTCAAGACTTCTGAGGGATCATCATATATCCCTCAGTGGCAGAGAGTAAACAGGACCAGGAGTTACCAAAAAAGCTTCCTTACATGTTTCATCTCAGTTGGAATTCAGCCTTCTGTGCAGTACTGTCTGGCACCAGCTTTGTTACTAAGTTGTTGATCTCAGACCTTGAGGCCCCCTGGGTCAATGAGATGGAAATTCACTAAGAATTTGTTGTCACTGGCAAAGCCCAGGCTGGCCTTTCAGAGAAACGGGCTGTAATTGCTTTCAGGAGGCTGGTTAGCAGGACTCCTCCAGGCAGCGTTTGCCTGTGCGGCCCTGAGCCTCTACTTTCTGTGCATTGGTTCCCGCTCTATTCTCCACTTTCTCTCCAGCTTCTCTCTGGAGCATTTCAGTAGACCAGGGAAGGCCAACTCAGTGCCTCTGAAATCACAGTAGGTAGTGCAAAGCCTGACAAACTCTGCATAAGGAGAACTTTCAGAAGCTACAGAACATCTCTTCTGGCCCATTTTCCTGGGCTTTCAACACTCGCTTCTTCACCCTGAATTTGTTGACCTTATTAGGGAATTAGTCACAAATGAGAATATTCTACTGATGCCAAAAAGCAATTGACCTTCATCAGAAGTAGGCCACCCAGGGCGATCCTTTCTGCTAAGTGAAAAGAGTCAGTAACCTTAGGATGGTGCTGGAAGAGGAGGTAGCAGAGCTGGAGGTCAGTGCTTCGGCTGAGATCGGGTTTTCCTTATTTTAAATACCAGACAGCCTGTTGCCCCAGAATCAGGGCATACAGTTAACATCCCAGAAAGAATGACCTAAAGTTGCATATACATCTGACTGCACAGAAAGAGACGAGTTATAGATGCCTTTTCTTGGCTTGGTAATAGGGTAAGGGTATCTGTATATATACACATGTTTATGTTTGTCAAACTGTAAGCAAGTTATAGTGCAAAGTCTTTTGTTACATCAAAACTTGAAAGAGTTTAGATTTGCACTCTTGATAGAACTTTGCCCTTTGCAGCACTCAGAAGCCTCAGACAGAGCGCTGCCTTCTGTTTCCCTCTGTTCATCACTCTCATAGTCTGTCATACTCTGAAATCAACCTGTCCTGTGTGTTATTCCCTTGGGCACTGAGCTATCAGATTAACTCACTAATAAACTAATCTCTGCTATTATGCTAATGAAAGGGAAGTAGAAAACATTCAAAACAACATGTGCATTTTAAGTAAGGCATTTGAGAGATGTCACCAGCCTTTATAGCTCAGTCAGTAAAGAATCTGCCTGCAATGCAGGAGACTTGGGTTCTATTCCTGGGTCAGGAAGATCCCCTGGAGAAGGAAATGGCAACCCACTCCAGTATTCTTGCCTGGAGAATCCCATGGACAGAGCATCCTGGCAGACTACATACAGTCCATGGGGTCACAAGAGTCAGACATGACTTAGTGACTAAACCACCACCAGCCTTTATAATCCAACCTATTGATGACTTTGATTGTTGAGATGTGAGGTTGATAGAGTACCCAGTTGGGGGCCACCAGCCTTGTGGTGCTGTCCAGTTACTGCTTAGTATTTCTACATAGCTTTAGGCTAGCCCTGAATGAATCCCCACTCATTTTTCTCTGTTTCCTATCCTGTTATCTCTGTTCTCTGTTCTCTCTTAGCCTTCCCTTCCCAAGGAACAGCTCTCAGATCAACATTTTGTTGTTTGTATATGTAGCATTCTGACGTAGAAATTAGAAGACTCTTCTGCCTTATTTTTAACTGTTCAACTAAAACATTGTAAACTTTCTCAAGTATTGAGCTGCGCAGCCTAATGAGGTTTGATTTGAAAGCCTATTTTGGGCTGACCTGATTTCCTCAAACTCAAGAGAATCAAATTTAGACTGGAGGGAAGGAGGAAAAGGCTACTCAAGTCCTACCTGTGCCCGTAGGGATAGTTGAGAACTCACTCGATTCTTTGTGGCCAGAGCTGAAATCTTAACGATAAATGTTCTTTAATATTTTTAAAAATTATTTTTACTGTGTTGGTCAGCAAATTACACATTGGAGACTGGTTGCTCTAAAATCCATACCACAAAGCAGAGTGTCAAAGAAGAAGCAGTTTGTCAAAGAGCAGGGAAAAAAGGACATTCTCCCTGTAAAGGACAACTTATTTGTGCTAGGGACTTGTACAGCCTGGCTTCTGGTAGAATGCTTAAGTCTGAAGTGACCACAGAATGGTGAGTTGAGGATTGTGGTGGTTTTATTTATTTGGTTTTTTAATTCATACAAGAGCCTCCCAGCAGGGTGACCCTTAACCTTCATTTTCACGGAAACACAAACTTGAGGTGACTGCTTCTCAGAGCCATCGCAGGCTGCCACAATAACCCCTTGAATAGGTGGACAGATTCTGCTTTCTAAAAGCCTTAAGGATGAATTCAGCAAATTGATAGATCATGGGAAGAAAAAAAAGGCTTGTGGAGCTAAGTCAGCCCTTAGGGTTTGGAAGAGTTAATGCAGCGAGAAGAGAGATACACCAAACACCTTTTTCTAGCACATGACCCTTAGTAGAATGACCTTCTCATACCATAATTTTACTGTGATTTTCATTGATCTCGAATAATTGCAGAAATTTTTCTGATTTGCCAGTAAATATTTTTCCTCTTATTTAAACCAGTTTCTAACTCCCTGTTCGAATCAAGAATAAATTTTATCAAGAATCAAATTTGAGATTCAAGAATAAATTTGAAACTCAAAACTCAAAATAATAATGGAATAACTATATCATTCTAGTGACCCAAGTCATGGCTTTTTAATATAATGCAAGGGGATACTGCATGAAACCTAATGTATGTCTTGGAATGTGTCCAGTTTGCCCATGCATAATGGGCATGGCACGCATGCCCTTAAACTTTACAGATTTGTTTCTCTCAGCATAGGTGATAGAACCCACAGCTATTAGTCAAATAGGTAAATTGTTCCCATTGTTAAAAATCTCGTATCTTCAAAGATGGGCAGCAATAATGTATTTTTTTTCCTTTTACAGGTCCAAAATTAAGTTTGGAAAAAGTTGGTAATCAAAATTCTTCTCTAAACCAATTTAAAACTGAGAGCTATTTATTTTCACTGTCATAAAAACTCATGTGAAGTTTGCTAAGTTAATAAACATATGGAGAAGTAGTCCTGCTTATAAAATGGAGCGAAAGCATCATTTTAGGACCTTGACAGGCATGCAGAAGAGCCAGCTAATGAAAACACAGAACGGACTTGTACTCTTGTTTTTTGATACATTTGTAACAAAATATTTGATTTTGTTACAAAAATAATATTGCTTCATATATTTAAATTATATATATATATATATATATATAGCTTTTTTAAAGTGGATGTGCCCAGTGTACCAAATACTGGGTTAACGCAAATTCACCTAAGTAGTTGAGCAGAGAAATTTTAAGGGAGATTTCTGATACTGAAAGTAGCATAGGAAGTAAAGGCTCATTTGTCCTGTTAAATGAGTCTCTGAAGCAACACTGGCTAAATGAAAAGATGGGAATCCCACAGGCTCTCCTAGATTGTCAAACCAAGATCCATGGCACAGCATTCAGGAGTTCCTGCCAGCTTAGTGGGATATGACAGCACATTTTGTTTTTTTGTGTTTGGAGCAACTTCCTTGGCTGTCTCCAGACTTTCAAAAGCAGCTGGAGCTCCACATTTCGTAAAATCAACACTAATAGCCTTCTGTTCGCCCAACCATAAGAACCCACAACTGTAAGACATGTTTTCACTGCGGCCATCAGCATATCCAGTTGGTTCTACCACCCAAATTTTGCTTGTAAGTGTCCACTTATTTCCACCTCTACTGACTGCACCCTAGGCTCTCACATGGACTGGTTTAGTGTCTTAATTGGTCTCCCTTTCAATCCATTCTCCACCAGCACCCAAAGTGATTCTTAAAAAATACAAATCAGACCATGTAACCTCCTGAAAAATCCTTCAGGCTTCTTTTTGTGATTAGAATAAAATCAAAGCCAGATTCTTCAAAACCCTGTATTATTATACAAAGATATCTTCTGCCTACCTCTCTAATGAAGTTCATTCATTCTCCCTGTTAGTCACAATATTCTGGTCATAAATGGTCATGTGCCAGTTCCTAGAATTTGCTAAGCTCTTTTCTACTCCTGGCTCTTTGCACTTAATAGGTCCTTCCGTCTGGAGCATGCTTTCCCTCTGTCATCACACAGCATAATCTCTCACTCCTTCTGGTCTCAGCCTAACAGCCACCTCCTGAGACTTCCTCATGTCACTTATCTAAGAAAGTCCTTCCTGGCTTTACTGGTCATAGCAATCTTCTTTCTTTCTAGTCTTTTATCAGTGTATCATCTGTGAATACTTGTTTATTGTCCACTTTCCCTTCTAGAATGTGAGTGAGCTCCATGAGGACAAGAACCTTCCTATCACACTCACCTTGATCTTCCTAATGATTGATAGAGTTCCTGGCACACAGTCAGCACTCAGTAAATATTTTAACAGTGAATTAATGAGTGAACAAAGAAGTGATCAGTTCAGTTCAGTAGCTCAGTCATGTCCGACTCTTTGCGACCCCATGGACTGCAGCACTCCAGGCCTCCCTGTCCATCTCCAACTCCTGCAGTTTACCCAAATTCATGTCCACTGAGTCGGTGATGCCATCCAACCATCTCATTCTCTGTCGTCCCCTTCTCCTCCCACCTTTGATCTTTCCCAGCATCAGGGTCTTTTCAAATGAGTCAGCTCTTCATATCAGATGGCCAAAGTACTGGAGTTTCAACTTCAACATCAGTCCTTCCAATGAACACCCAAGACTGATTTCCTTTAGGATGAACTGGCTGGATCTCCTTGCAGTCCAAGAGACTCTCAAGAGTCTTCTCCAACACCACAGTTCAAAAGCATCCATTCTTCAATGCTCAGCTTTCTTTATAGTCTAACTCTCACATCCATACATGACTACTGGGAAAACATAGCCTTGACTAGATGGACCTTTGTTGGCAAAGTAATGTCTCTGCTTTTGAATATGCTATCTAGGTTAGTCATAACTTTCCTTCCAAGGAGTAAGCGTCTTTTAATTTCATGGCTGCAGTCACCATCTGCAGTGATTTTGAAGCAAAAAAAAATAAAGTCTGCCACTTTTCCACTGTTTCCCCATATACGTGCTACTAATTTTATTTATTTTAAAAATTTGAGAAACTCTTCACGCAGTTCAATAGAATACATCTTGTTCATTCTGTTACCATGCATCAGGAGAAAACAAAGACATGCATGTCAGCACACATCCACTGAACATGTATTAAGTAATATATTCAAGGCTTTATGTTAAGCACTGCAGGGGATACACATATGAGTAAGATAGATCTGTCTACCAGGACTTACAGGTTAGTGGTTTTAACAAACACGTTTATAACCAGCTATAATTTAAGACAGAGTGCTGTACTAGAGGTACAAAGAACTGAGGAACGTGGAGAACGAAGAACTGATTGATCTTCCTGTGCCTATTGTTGGTATTTCAATCTGTGACAGTTTGATGAAGTTATAACTCTTCTGCCTTATAAGCCCTGCCAACTGCCTGAAGACTTCATTGGCAGAGGAGAGGCGGAGAAGTGTCCATCCTCCTAGGGCCCGTGCTGCTTTAGTGGAAAGAGGGACATTAGGAAACTGTGAGGCCAACTGGGAGAAAATAAGCAGCAGATTTCTATCTGAGTTCTATGTTTAAAAAGAAAGAATGTCATTCCACCCATTTCTACAAAGGTACATCTTGGGCATACTTCTAGTCTCCTACTTCCCGTCAGCTCTTTCATTCCCACCTTGAATATGAAACACCAAAACAAGCTGACTAGAAATGGATTTTGTATTCCAGTTCCATGAGAAAGCCACGAAAAGAGCATGCCAGGGCAGTTACTAACTAATACGCTGAAGATGGAAGCAAGTGTTTTTGTAAAGATGTGGGTGCCATTTGCAACAGGCTGACTGACTGTAAAGCATCAACCCCCAGATTTAACTGCAGGCAGAATTTTTAAGATGAGAGATGAAAAAGATCAGGATTGTCAGTCTATTCTCAATATTTGAGTCATAGTCACATTCATTTCACAGCTGATCAGTGGCAACAGAGATGCCCACAAATTCAAGGCTGAATTGAGTAGTGAATTAGAAAGTGGATCTGGAAGTCCTTGTGTTGCTCTTCCTCAAACCCATCTACTTGGTATTTATTTTCATGAAACATTTATTGAACTTTACTGTACACCAAAGACTGTACTATACACCAGAGAAACTTACCCCTTGACACTAAAGCCATTAC
This sequence comes from Capricornis sumatraensis, assembly GCF_032405125.1. NCBI lineage: Eukaryota > Metazoa > Chordata > Mammalia > Artiodactyla > Bovidae > Capricornis > Capricornis sumatraensis. The sequence goes on from NC_091076.1 coordinate 97,696,612, forward strand.
CAAGGAAGGTCAGCTGCATAGCAACCAATAACAGTGCCACAGTACAAAGTACCCTAGTAACCTAGACAAAGAGAAAATACTTTGCAGGGACCACCCTGGTGGCCCAGTGGTTAAGATCCACCTTGGAATGCAGGGGACATGGATTCAGCCATTGTTCCGAGAACTAAGACCCTACATGCTGCAATGCAGCTTCTGAGCCCATGCGCCCTGGAGCCTGCACCACACCTAGAGAGTGAAGCGCTGCAACCAAAGGTCCTGCACAATGCAGTGAAGATCCCACGTGCTGCAACTAAGACCCAACGCAGCCAAATAAATCAATTTTTTTTTAAAGAAAATACTTTTTCAGAGCAAGTAACAGTCAAGTTCAGCCTTGAAGGATAAGTTGATCCCGTTTAGCTGCAGAGGAACAGGAGAACACTCTAGGGAGGCTAGAGAGCGGAATGGCAGGAGGAAAAGCAAGTTGAAGATATTAAGTGCCCTTGAGGAATTACGAGAAGCCATAACTAGAAAATAAGACATGCAGTCAGAGAACGATAGAAAGTGTCACTAGGAAAAAAGTCTCAAAAATTTAAGACTTCTCAGTTCATTCTGTAGATAACAGGGAGTCTCTATAATTTTTGAGAAAAGAAGAGACAATGATCAGGTAAGTCTGATCAAGTGCAAAATAGCTCTGACAAGTAGTGTATGGAAGATGGGTTGAAGGAGAGACTGCAGGCAAGGAAACTAGTTACAGGTCTAGAACAATAGTCTAGCTGAGAAATACTACGACTGCAATGTGAGAACAGAGAGCTGTGTAGACTATTTAGAGATAAAAAAGCACCCGGTCTTTTTTTGTATATGGGAGGTAAGGGTGGAAGAATCAAAAATGATTTCAGAACTTATCTTGGGTGATGGAAAATAGTGAAGCTACTGATCGACATAGAGCATTCTGAATGGGGGAAGAACGCTAGCGTGAGTGAAGGCAGGAGGAAGAACAGGCTTCTGGAGAGAGGTGAGTCCTATTTTGGGCATGTTTATAATGAATTGCCTGCAGGGGAGGATGCACAATTGTATTTAGAAATATGACCTTGGAGAATAGGAAAAGAGAAAGTTGAAGGCATGAGGTTATGGATTGAGGAGTTACCAGCAAGTGACTGACAGTAGAAGCCATAGTAATTTAACAAGGTCATCCAGAGTTCAGAGTATAAAGCAGAAAGTTTGGATGCATGAAAACAGAATAGGTGCTTTTTTTTTTAACTGAAGTATAATTGTTTTACAGTATTGTGTTACTTTCTGCTATACAGCCAAGTGATTCAGTTTTACATATAAATTTACATTCATTTTTGTAGTCTTTTCCATTATGGTTTATCATAGGATATTAAATATAGTTCCCTATGCTAAACAGCAGGACCTTGTTGCTTATCCATTCTGTGTGCATTACCTTGCATCTTTGAACCCCAGCCTTCCACTCTGTCTGTTCACCAGCCTCTTCCCACTGGCAACCACAAGTATATTCTCTATGTCCGTGAGTCTGTTTCATGCATGCGTGCTAAGTCACTTTAGTCATGTCCGACTCTTTGTTACTCTAAGGATCCACCAGGCTCCACTCTCCATGGGATTCTCCAGGCAAGAATACTGGAGTGGGTTGCCATGCCCTCCTCTGGGGGATCTTCTGTTTTATAAGTAGGTTCATTTCAGAATAGGTATATTTAAACACTAGAAGAAAATGGTGAGCCAAGTAATAATTTACAAGAGTAATATTACAGTTACAAAAACAAAAGAAAGTAATAAGATTGTGAAATCAAAGATAAAGATTTTTCTGCACTAGGTCTGATGTGATGAATATAATTTCTGCCTATGTTCCATTAGCCAGAACTCAGTCACCTGACCCCACTTGAATGTGAACGCAAGGTCCCTGGCAAAGTAACTGCTTCCCACCAACCACCCTTGACTGTGGACAGGAGCACAGACCTTTTGTAGACAGGTATCCATCTCTGCCCCATAATTCTAATCTCACTGCTGCTGCTGCTGCTGCTGCTAAGTCATTTCAATCGTGTTCGACTCTGTGCAACCCCATAGACGGCAGCCCACCAGGCTCCCCCGTCCCTGGGATTCTCCAGGCAAGAACACTGGAGTGGGTTGCCATTTCCTTCTCCAATCTAATCTCACTAGGTCTCCCTAAATAATTCCCACATGTACCTCTATAATATAAAGACATTCCACAGCAGCACATGTCATTTCAGCCCACACTGTAAGATAGCTAGGACAGGCTTTAGATTGTACACAGTTCCTTGCCAGCTGGCTGTCCCTGTTCCACTTTATCACATCCTAGCACCACACAGAAGAATATCAGAACACGTAAGTGTCGTTTCTCTGAAATGCTGAAGTGTTGTGTGTGGAGTTTGCCCTCCCAGGAGCTGGTGACACCTGTGACCACACGTTAAGTGACTCTGACAAGAACGATGGAGGACCCATCCATGCTGGAGATATTTGAGTACATTTGTTAGTACTACAAGTAGAGACTTTAAGATCCCTAACTCTAAGGGTTGCTAAGTGAAAAATCTATTAGAAAAACAAACTTAGTACCACTGTGTATTTTATAGTTGTATAAAACTAAAACAGTTGTATAATAACTGTTAGGCAACTTCCAAACCGGTAAATGGGTGGAGGGTAGGGATGTTGATTCTTGCCTTAGAAAGTGTTGCCTGAGAGACTCCACAGCTCTGAATTCTTTGAGGTACTGGGGCATCAGGTATGAGCAGCTCCTCATGGTCTTACCATCTGTAGTTGTCCAAGGGTGACTATCACTTGTCTGATAATTCTGTGTCAAGGGGCTGCTGAAGCCTTCAGCTGGAATTGAGATTGGATCTACCCTGTGTTATGCTGGGTACGATCTTCTCTGCCTTTTGTTGGGAGAGAGGAGAATGCTGGGGGAGGAATCTTCACTCTGGCATGTGATTGATTCTCTCCTAAAATATGTCCAAGCAAATCTATCTTGAATGTAAGGCTTATATCCTTCTGAAAATCTCTGCTGGACATGAGAAATTCATATTCCTCCTCTTAGCTTGACTTTCGCCTTACTTCTTAGGATCTGGTTAGCTCTGGTCTTGTCCCCATTCTCTGCCTGAATTAACAGTACCAGGTTTTCCTCCACAGCTAACTGTGAATGGCACCCATCCCCAATCATTTTCCCCTATCCATGGGCTTCTCTTTTGGCTGTAAAGTTACAGTGAGGTTAGTGGAAGGGCAAAGATTGGAGTTAAGGATAGGGTATCACATTTCACCCTGCTGTACACATTAAAACTCTGAGCACACAGTCATCCTCTCACATGTTTTAAGTCTTCTGAGATTGCTGTTCATTCCTTTAGTTTAAGCGCTGTGCTAGTGACTACGGAGGATACAAAAGAAATATAAAATACATTTACCTAATATCTCTTACTTAATTCCCACCCCAGTCCTGAGAGAGAGGCGTTACTCTCCGTCTTTCAAAGAGCTTAGAGAGCTTGTCCACTGCTGAAAGCGTGAAAGCGACTGAATTTGGCTTTATTTCAGGAGTAAGGAAGCAATGTTGTGAGTGCAGATAAGGAGTCTGCAAGGTGACTGAATCACAAAGTGACCTCATTATATAAACTAGATGGAAATCCTAATACTTCTACCCTCACCGTGGCTACCACCCACTGGTCTTTATAACCACATATGAGCTCACATGAAAGTCAGTTTTTATCACCATCATCTGTAATTACAGGGGGAAACACAGTTGTGTTCAGTCATACTTAAAATGTCACATAGACTAGGGCTCTCTCTATTTCTTAACTGCTGTCTCCCAAAAATGCTAATCGAAAAATGTCGAAATTGACAGTTGCCAATTTCGATTGTAAGAATTCAGATTGTGTACTATAAAAATGAACATACTATTCTTTACGTTTTAATCTTATTGAAGTGGCAGTGGAACAAGGTTTCAGAAGACCTTGGATTCTCATCTCTTTATATCCTAGCCAGGTGAGCTGGAGTCTGTTCTCCAGTCTTGCTGAGTCTCGGTCAGTCTACCACGTTAGTAATATTCATGCCTGTGCCCATAATAAAGGTGTACAGGGGAATCTAAATAAGTGCTGTAGTAATTTTGGAAACCATAGGTAGTGTCCAAATGTGCATTTGTACAAAAGGGACTGTTATTCATTCATTCTGCAAGTATGGACTCTAGTTAGCTCAGAAAACATATGTGAGAAAGCATAGCTTCTGTCCTCAGTAGAGTCTCCAGGAAGACGATGTGCAGCCCCACCCAGTGCATGGCTGTAGCAGGTGTGACGGTGGAGCTGTGTGCCAGATACATCAGAGCCTAAAGGAAGGAACCGCTGACCCATCTGGGGGCGACCAGAGGAGACTGCACAGAGGCGGTGCTGTGAACTGAGGCTTGAAGACTGGGAAGTAGTTTGCTGATGAATTACAGGCAGAGGGAAAGCATGTTCAAACCTCTATAGTTTACTCCATCTGGAATTAGAAGTACGAGGTCAGGAGGTGAAGAAACGGATAAGGGACAGATTATGGGGAGGCTTTGAATGCCATGTTTAGATTTACGGTTTAGAGTTTAGATTCTGTATGGGAGGAAATATAGAGCCATTGAAGGATTTTGAGGAGAAATTTGATCAGGTTTCCGCTGGATAGATATTGGTACGAGCAGGGAGGAGGCAGTGGCAAGAGTGAAGCTCTTGCAGTTATCCATGAGAGATGATGTACAGGGAGGAGAAAACAACTGCTTGGTGTTATGCCTGAGCAACTGGAGGTTGTTTGTTTTTTTTTAATAAGTCTTAAGGGGATTTGGTTTTAAGGGAAATCTTCAACTTCAAACAGCCATCGTTTGACAGGTCATTTGGAGGTAGAGGTATCTGCAGGCAGCTAGAGAAGCAGAGAAAATCTCAGTGCTGCAATGTCATTGCAGTGAGAGCTGAAGCCAGGAGTCGAGGTGAGGGCTGCCTCTGAAAGACGAGTAAATGGGGAATAGAGCAAAGAAATTATGTAACCGAAGGAAAGTGGAAGAGAAAAGTGCCAGGGTAGTGTCTTAGATGTCAAGAGAAGAGACAGTTTCAAGGGAAACAGTCCATAAGACCTAATGCTGGATGGAGAAGAAAAAGGAAAAACAAAAGATCAAAGGCAAAGAGAAAACCAATTATGAGGCTGCTGGTGATCTTAAGAGAATAGTGAGGCTAGAAGTCAAAAGGAATAGGGCTCAGGAGTGAGCAGATAATAAGAAAAATAGAAATAAATGTAGACAAGCCCACATACAGACCCATTCAGCCTGGGTTAGCTAGTGGCATCGTAGTTAGTCAGAACAGTAAGGTACGAATGGGAGTGCCAGCATGTAACGGAAATTGCTGTTTTACCTTTCATGTCCTCAACACCATAAGCTTTGAGTCCAATGAACTGACCGGAATCATTCTTTCACGAATAATACAACAGCTTGTATCCAAAAAGAAGGAAACTACAGTTGTCACCATCTTTTCCTTGACCTGTGTGGCTTGCTGTTTCTCCTCGGTGCTTGATCAACGACAACAAAAGCAAGCACTGTCCTGTGGGTGGCTGAAGATGAGAAGCATCTTCCCAGGGTGTCTTGGTCACGGTAGTAAGGCGAAAGCACTGGGGCAAAGTCAGGTCTGTGTCTCCCTGACGATTCATGTCCTCGTCCTGAGCTTTTTCCTTAATCCTCATAGGCATGGATTCTCCTTAATGGCCTGAAGCATAAATGATGGATCAGAGGCCTGTGTCAGGAGTTCTTGTCTCTATGGACAGTCAGATGAGTCATTTAAAGTAAATAATTCTTATATCAGGGAGGCTGCAATCATTTCATTGTTAACAACTGGTTAGGATTTTGAGAACTTAAGTTAGGGCACTTTTATAAATGGTTCTCGATAACTTAAAATAGCCTATGAACTACATTGGGCTTTCAAGGGCTGTGTAAACGTTCAGTAGCAATTTCTGGATCTTGTGAGTGCGAAACAATTCCAGGCTCATACCTTCAGACGACAGGCTTCCCTGGTGGCTCAGCTGATGAAGAATCCACCTGCAATGCAGGAGACCCCGGTTTGATTCCTGGGTCGGGAAGATCCTCTGGAGAAGGGATAGGCTACCCACTCCAGTGTTCTTGGGCTTCCCTGGTGGCTCAACTGGTAAAGAATCTGCCTGCAATGTGGGAGACCTGGGTTCGATCCCTGGGTTGGGAAGATTCCCCTGGAGAAGGGAACAGCTACCCACTCCAGTATTCTGGCCTGGAAAATTCCATGGACTGTGTAGTCCATGAGGTTGCAAAGAGTGGGACACGACTGAGCGACTTTCACTTTCACACTTTCACCTTCAGATGACACTGATGACTCCATGCAGGATACAGTTGTCTGAGACAGTCTCTCAATGAAGTAGCTCTCTTTCCTTTATGGTCAGTCTTATCTAATCAAATAAGATGACCTGGTATCCACTAGAATCCAGAAATTGTATGAAGCCAAGGTTAGAAGATGGTAGAATTTCCTTTCAAAGCTTTATAGGATGATTCCCACCTAAGTGGGTAGCCTTTCCCTTCTCCAGGGGATCTTCCCCACCAGGGACTGAACCCAGGTCTCCTGCATTGCAAGCAGATTCTTTAACCAGCTGTGCCACCAGGGAACCCCACCTAAGTAAGATGGGGGCTGTCTCATCTTCTGTTCTCCAGGTTCTTTACTGAAACTTTATTTATAAAGGAGGAAAGGAAGGACTTGTTTATTTTTTCAGACTTCAGATTTAGACATCTTCAAATGTTAACCCTGGAAGCATAGCCAGTGTTAATTGTGAGAGAAAATCTTCCAGTAGACATTTGGGCCTTCTCTCAAGTAGAGGTCACCAACAAAAAATTCACTTGCTGTTTTTCCTTCTGTTTGATGAATTCATTGGGCTTGAAACTGAGATCACAGTTTGATTTCCCTCCTTTGTGACACTCCCAAGTGAAAGGAGTAAAAGAGCTGGGTTATCAGTGGCATACAGAACTCTGCTGACTGCTCACCTGATGGGAGGCAGAGGGACAGTTGTCACTCTGCAGTGACACAGTTCCTACAGACTATAGCAGGGTGGTAAGAGGGCAGAGCCCAGAAGTGACCCAGTGTCCTTTGTTTAATGTCTAATCTTGCTTTGTGAAAATTTTATTGAGAATTTTTATGTGCCATACACAATGTTTGGCACTGTGGAGAGCATAAACAACTCGAGGTTTCTGTCATAAATGTAAATAAAAAGAGATATACAACCCTGTATTTATACATATACTTTACATATATACACATATATTAATACATTCACACTTAAAAGAGTATATATCATTAGGACACTTTAAGCTGGAAGAGATAGAAAACATCAACTCAAATGGATTAAGCAGTAGAGAAATTTATCACTTCATATAACAAGGAGTCCAAAATTAGGACAGCTTCCGGTGCTATACACTTAGGGCCCAGGCTCTAGTTTTTGACAGGTCTCTTAGCTTAGCCTCTCTCTTGGCTTGGTCTTCAGACCAAGTGTGTGATTACAAGAGGCCTGTGGCATTTCTGAGCATCATGGGCAGATAAGACAGTGTGCAGAGGCAGAGAGAAGGGTTTTCTGTTTCATGAACAGATTGGAGATTTGTTGGCAAGCAGATGGGGGCTGGGAATGATTGCCATCAGGAAGCCTACAGTCTAGTAGAGGAGAGAGCTTGTAACAGTGTGGTAGATCCTGCACTAAAGGCATAAACAGCCTGTGATGTACCAGAGAGAGTACTCCCTTCTCAGCTGGAGCAAAAAAGCTAAAGAGAAAGAATAGAGGCTTGGTAGAGGCTGATCAGAGAAGACTTCCCTTGAGGAGGTTTTTAGTGCAATTTGGGACACATTGAGTTTAAGGTGCTATTGGGCCTCTAGGTAGAGAAATCCAGTAGGCAGTTGGATGTATATTGCGCTAAAGCTGAGACGTCTAGATAGAGGGAAAGGTAACAGGGTTTAGGTAGTGGCAAAGGCTCTGAGGATGGATGAGCTAATCCAGAGGACAGACTGGGACCAAAAACAAGATCCCGAGGAAGCAACACTGACATTTAAAGCATGGGTGAAATAAGAGGAGTTGACAGAGACAGAAAATAAAAATGGATCCTTTAACGCCATCTGCGTGTGGGAAGGGTGTAAGCCAACCAGAAGTGACATTTTGTGATATTCACACATGTGATTTGGGTAAAGGACCAGGAAAAGCTCGGAACCTTTCAGTACCATTACTTGCCCAGGAGCGGGTGCCCTTCCCTAAGAAGTGGGGTGAACAAGACAGAGTTTCACTGGAGACATGGCTCGACGTGCACAGTCCTCCACCCACAGGAGAGTTGGAGCATTAAATTTCCTAAAATGAGTCTCTCTCTTTGCAGGAGTGGTCACACATTACTTGCCTTCTGGTTTTCCCGCCAAGAGGGAAAACTAAACCGACAGCAGACAATTGAACTGGGACATCACATCCTCAAAGCACACATTTTTAAGGTAATTAAAGAAGTTGGGGGTGTTTTTCTTTCCATTTCCAGCAGGCGTTCCTTAACACTGTGTGTATGAAGCTGCCCGCTATGTCAGTGTGGTCCCTGCTTTCTGAAATTAGTTTGTTGCAGAGTTGGTCCATCTCCTAAAATGTCTGGCCTGTTCCTCCCTAGGACTATGGAAAGAAAACCACATTTATCATTTCCCAGTTCAGTGGATTGCTAGGCTTTCTAGGAAATGTACATGTATAATCGTTTAGGTAAGAAGCATATAGTCGTGTATACTTCATACATCAGAGGTCCCCAACCTCTGGGATCTAATGCCTGATGATCTGAGGTAGAGCTGATATAATAATAATAGAAATAAAGTTCACAATAAATTTAATGTGCTTGAATCATCCCGAAACCATTCTCCCCACCCCAATCAGTGGAAAAATTGTCTTCCCCAAAACCAACCCCTGGTGCCAAGAAGGCTGGGAACCACTGTCCTGTGACCTGCCATCTGCTGAGAATAGTCATATAGCATTAGTTACAGGTTTTCACAGTGTTTTTCAAAAGTCTCTGAGAGCAGTCACTCTTTGCATGTTCTTATCGTTGTCTTGATGATGATTTTAATACTCCTGGTGCTGTGAATTTCAAACTCTTCCTCTAGAACCAACTGTAACTTTCCTTTAAACTACTTTCCCCATTCTCTTTTGAAATTATAATCCATTTCTCTCCCAGTCATTTCAAAACTTTTATGAGCTCTTAAGCATCGGCTTTCTCTCTCCCAGCATCCGCACAGCTGGGATGGAGATCCCAGACAAGGGCACACATCTGTCTGTGGGTGCTTGTATGCGTTCGTTTGTGTATTCAGTGCTTGCTGGGGCATTGTACTAGGGATACAAGAACCAAAAGCATACAGCCCCTAGTCTCAAGGAATTTATAGTCTAGATAGCAGTGGTGGAAAAGAGCACAGAAGTTGAGGAAGAAATTTGTTCTCCTGCTTTTTCTAGTCTGCATTTTGCTATTGCATCTGCCACCTCCAGTCCCAGTCTCTTCAGACCACTTTTGCTGCCTCTGGACTGAGAAATTCAGGGATCTTAAATAGTCCTCCTGCTTGGACTTCCCCCAAGAGATACTATTGAAGATAAAACAGTTCTCTTCAGAGAGAAAACAGCATGAAGGGCAACGAATTCTCCCCAGCATATAAGCACATAGCTGGGGAAGGCTTTTCATCAGATGGACAGAAGTGAAGCCCACAGTGGCAAGTCCTGTATTTGAATCATACTTGTCTATCTAACAAATCACTGTACCCAAAAATGACCTTACCCAATGACCTTACTTAATGGGAGCAGAGTGAGACTATTTTAACAGGCAAGGTGTCTCATTCCATCTTCAAGTGGATCAAAAAGTGCCTGCCAGTTCTACAGACTCCGAGGTGATTATCCTTCAGTTAGATGGGAAAATAGCTTCAGTATTAAGCATCATGATTTTAATCACTTAAGCTTTTAGCATCACCTTCTGCCTGGGATCAGTGCAAAGAAGTCAATGCCTGTCTGTATGCCCTGCACCCTAAAATAAATACCACCTGAAACAGATAAATGATATGAAATTTCATTTCATCCCATGTGACTGTATACAATACGTGGAAAACAATGTTTACTTTTTTTTTTTTTTACATCCCTATGACTTGTTTATTTTATAACTGGAAGTTTGTACCTCCTGATCCCTTTACCCACTTCATCTTCCCTTCAGTCCCCTCCTTCCTGCCAGCCACCAGCCTGCACTTAAACCATACACTCCTGTCATTGACGCAGCGTTATCTTATTTTGCTGCAGACGACATGGTTGCCTGAGATATGACTGGCTCCCTGTGTGTTTCAGGCTGTAAATACTAGGGTGTATAACGTGTGGTGATGACATGACTGTAAGCTGAAGAATGTGGACTTGGACCATGGTTTTCCTAATGCTGCACTTTTCAGGGTCCTTCAAATGCAGAGTGCTCCCTACCAATCGACTTCTCCCAGACTGCTAGAATTCTCAGTTCCTATCAGCTGAGGGTCATGAAAAGGCAAAGACAGACTCAGTGCTTATAATCAGCATCACTTAGAACCGCCAATCAGCAGTAACATATAATCCACTTTATATTTCTTTCCAATTAGTTTTTAATTTCCCTTATTTTATCTTTGTTCATGAAGAATTGCATATGATGTCATTAATCACCTTAAAAATATAAGGTTGAGGGTCTATAATTCAGGATATTTGGTATATTTATCAGTTCATTCAGTCGCTCAGTCGTATTTAATTATTACCACTATTAAAACTAAACCTGATGGACTTCCCTGGTGGTCCAGATTAAGAATCCCCCTGCCAGTGCAGGGGACATGGGTTCTACCCCTGGTCCAGGAAGATCCCACATGATGCAGAGCAACCACGCCCGCACTCTGCAGCTAGAGAGGGCACCACAGTGAAAGCCTGAGTTCCACAGCTGGAGAGTAGCCCCAGCCCACCGCAACTAGAGAAAGCCCTCGTAGCAGCAAAGACCCAGCCCAGCCATAAATGAATAAATAATTTTTAAAAAAGAAGAGAGAGGTATTGAGTAGGTTTGTTGTCACAGACTGCCGAGGTAGAAACAGTTTAGTTAGCTTGTTCCTACAGGACCAGTCTGTCCCCCTCAGCGGGCTGGCTTTGTTATGCCAGATGTTGTTAGAGCAAGACTCTATTCTCATTTGTTAGTACCACAAACCCAAAGGCTCCTCACTTACTGCCAAGGGTACTTTTTAGCTGGGCTGATCACTTAACTGTGTCTCTCTTTCTTTTTCAGGGTTTGAGTAAAAAAGTTGGCGTGTCATCCTCCATCCTCCAAGGCCTCTGGATCTCCTACAGCACAGAAGGTCTGTCCATGGCGTTGGCATCTTTACGAAATCTCTACACGCCAAATATAAAGGTAAATGCATCTAAGTTACAGGCAGATTGAAAAATTAACTATGAAACGTAAAACTCAGAGGACATTTAGGAGTTATTTGATTGATCTTTGACTCTCCTATTAGTTAACCTTTTGTCAATAGTTTGATATATTTTAAATTGTTACATTTTATTCTGTGAATTGAAAATCAAACCTGTTGATCTTCTATAAGATGAGTCTGATTTATAGAATAAGTCCTGCTCCTTCTAGGGAGTAAAACATTCTTAGATCACTTTTGTTTCAGTAGAAGTTTTTCTGTCCAACAGTTCACTTAGTGGAGAGTGCACTACAGTATGGGTGGTGTTTACTCTGCTGCTAAGTCGCTTCGGTCGTGTCCGACTCTGTGAGACCCCATAGACGACAGCCCACCAGGCTCCGCCGTCCCTGGGATTCTCCAGGCAAGAACACTGGAGTGGGTTGCCATTTCCTTCTCCAGTTTACTCTAGTGCCTGGGTAGTTTGTATAAAGGAGACGTTTCACGTCCTTTTCCAAAGGCAAGGTATTAAAAAAGGAACAAATGGAGATTTTAAAATAAAGAAGTTACTCAGTGTTTCTGGGCACTCATTGAGGGTGACTTAAGGCTGCCCAGGTGGTGCTAGTGGTAAAGAACCTGCCAGTACAGGAAATGTAAAAGAGGCACGTTCAATCCCTAGGTCGGGAAGATTCCCTGGAGGGGAATACATGGCCACCCACTCCAGTGTTCTTGCCTGGAGAATCCCATGGACAGAGGAGTCTGGTGGGCTGTGGTCTGTAAGGTCGCAAAGAATTGGACACGACTGAAGCAACTCAGCATGCATGCATGCAGATGACTTAAGAAAAGATGACTGATAGGATATAACTGATATTTATGTGAGTATTGTTTCCGTTTGTTTTCTTACGACTAGGTCAGCCGACTGCTGATTTTGGGAGGTGCCAACATTAATTACCGGACAGAAGTTTTGAATAATGCTCCAATTCTGTGTGTCCAGTCTCATCTTGGTTACACAGAAATGGTGGCTCTGCTCTTGGAGTTTGGGGCCAACGTGGATGCCTCCTCTGAAAGCGGCCTGACTCCCCTGGGCTATGCTGCAGCGGCAGGCTTCCTGAGCATCGTAGTGCTGCTGTGCAAGAAACGGGCCAAGGTAACGGCTGCCCAGCACTTGTTCTTCCTTCCCTGTGCCTTTTTTCCCATCTTAGACTCGTCCCTATCTCCTGTGTTGCCTCACGAGTGTAGGTAGAATATACATCAGATCCTATTAGGAAGCAGATCAAAGGAAGAACTGGCTCTGATTACATCCTACTGCTTGCCCTGGGCCCGTTCCAGGCTGCTTCTGGACACAGTTCTAAACTTTTGAGAGATACTTAGGAAACTGCATTCATCAGCAGCCACAAAAAGTCCCTAGCTCACAACCAAGAAATTCTCTCCTGAGCTCAGTGAGGAAAGAGGAGTGGGGGAGCAAGGAGACTGCACTGTGAGGTCTGATCTGAACGGCGCCTGCGAACTCTCAGCCTTTCATGTTAGTCATGAACGTAAGAGCAGAAATCAGGCGCCCTCATCTAGCCTTGAAGATACCCCTGTAGATGTCTGAGATGACTGTCTGACCCAGAAGCACTCAAAAGTGTTTCTATTAGTGTATTTAATTCTCTCAAAACATTTCTTTAAAATATATTTGCTTTATAGTACCTCAAGAGCCATTGATATGATAAAACTCAATTTCAAAATATTGATGGGAAAAAAAAAAAAAACCAGGGGGCTTCCCTGGTAGCTCAGTGGTTGAAGAATCCACCTGCCAGTACAGGAGACACGGGTTCAATCCCCAGTCTGGGAAGATCCCACATGCTGCAGAGCCCCTAAGCCCGTGTGCAACAGCTACTGAGCTTGTGCCCTAGAGCCTAGGAATCACAACCACTGAGCCTGTGTGCTGCAACTGCTGAAGCCTGTGCACCCTGCTCCATAAAAAGAGAAGTCACTGCGGTGAGAAGCCCAGGCACCACAACTAAAGAACGGCCCCTGCTCTCGCCACAGCTAGAGAAGAGCCCACACAGCAGTGAGGACCCAGCACAGCAAAAGATACAATTTTAAAAATTCGTGTTTTTTAAAAAGGAGAAATGCTGGTCTCAAAAATGTAGACTTCTATGGAACATTTTATTTCCATTCTGAAAACAAACTGAGGATTTGGGTGGGTTTGCAGTGAACTGTAAATAATATGCAACCCTGACTATTCATTGGAAGGACGGATGCTATAGCTGAAGCACCAATACTCTGGCCACTTGATGCGAAGAGCCGACTCATTGGAAAAAACTCAGATGCTGGGAAAGATTGAAGGCAAAAGGAGAAGAGGGCGGCAGAGGATGAGATAGTCAGATAGCATCACCAACTCAATGGACATGAACTTGAGCAAACTCCAGCAGATCGTGAAGGACTGGGAAGCCTGGCATGCTTCAGTCTATGGCATCGCAAAGAGTCGGACACGATTTAGCAACTGAACAACAACATAAATGACCTCATTCTGAGGTGTCCAGTGTTCTTACCAGGGAAGAACTGGGTCTCTCTCCCAAGACTCCTTTGAAAGCTGGGACCTGGGGACCTCAGTGAAGTCCCTGAGCTGTAAATGCTAACTGTGACACAGAAATGGTCCACCTATAATGTCCTAGTCGTTTGGATAAACACCTCTAGAAACAGCATGATAACTGGGCCTTATTGCTATAAATTCATACATATTCTAATCTCAGCTAGGTCTTTCTTGTTGCTCAGCTATCATTTTATTTATTTCTCATTTTCTCCAGAGAAGATACATAAATCATCTATGATCTTCTTGAGACCCCATCAAAACTCTTTTGCCCTCCTACAACTACCAAGGTTGTGTTTGTCTCACTGTGCCTCTATCTCAAAACTCTGTTAATTCTTACGAACTTTTACTTTACTTCTGCCCCAGAGAAGGAAGTGTTTACCTTCCTTTTCAAAATTATTGCCTCCTGTATACATATACATATATATACACACACACATAGGCTGCACCACAAGGCTTTTGGGCTGTTCGTTCTCCAACCAGGAATTGAACCTGTGACCGCTGCAGTGGAAGTGTGGAGTCCTAACCACTGGACCATCAGGGAATTTCCCACCTATATTTTTTAATCTCAGTATGTTGATCTTTCACTAACATCGTTTCATTCTTTTTCTAAATTTACGCTACCTTTCTTCTCAGTTTCTACAAACCTACAAATGTCTTCTCTAACCCTAAAGAGAGACGTTCCTCTCTCCTAACCAGAAACCACCATCCCATCTCTTCCCGCCCATATCCACTGAACCTGTCCTAAGAGTCCTCTCTACTTGCTACCACCGCTTCCTTACTGTTCTTTAACCTCTTACAGTCTGGCTTCCATGAGAGAGAGGAGGCAAGTCATCAAAATCATCAACTTTGGCATCAAGCACAACCTGGTCGAAGCCTGCATTGACGCTTGCTTTCTATGAGGGCTTAGACAAGTCATTTGACTTCTCTCAGCCTCACTCTGTTCATCTAGAAAAAGGATTAAGAGCACCTTGCACACAGTAGGCATTCAGTAAACACTTGCTATTTGGATGGCTGTGTAGAACTAAAGCTGGAGAGAAACAGATACAGAACTTAGGCTTCACTTGCTCTAATAAGCGCTGGAACATACCCTGCCCACCTTCCAGAAGAGGCTGTTCATCTATTGAGACTTGTGGCTAGGGACCTTCTGGTAGCTTGTTCTTAATCAGGCTCCTCTTTCTGCCTAAACCTGTAACCAACACCACAACTGTAAAAACTGCTGCTGGAACGTAGTCTAGCATTAAGTTCCAAATCCCTCCAGCCATTTTGGCCAAATCGTCACGATTCCGCCCTCCCATTGGAAGAAAGAAGTGGCATCTGCCAGAGCTTAGTGGTTAACTGTGTGATTCATGATATGAGATACTTTGCTTCCTTGGAACACCAGAAAATTTAAGCTTCAAGATGTTTTTCTTCCCTTTCATGATTTCAAAGACAGTGTTTTGTGCCAGTAGAGCTTATAAGCCTTTCAGATTTGAGTCTGAAAAGACCTATTTGAGGACAAAGGAGAATGTACATCAGGAAAGCAAAGCTGGAGTTTGGGGTCGTTTGGGGCATATTTTCGGTTTCTTTTGATGTGAAAACAAAAGCCTGACGTTATACAAAGAGTCTCCCCAGAGAAGCATCTACCAGAGTTGTAGCTCAGTGAAGATCTAGCCTAAGTAAAAGAATATCACCTGAATTTTCTCAGCAAGTGGTCCAAGGAATATGGGAGAAGATGAATCTTCGTGGGCCAGAGCTGTGCAGTGAGTGGACGAAACGAGACTGGGGAGACAGCCACAGGCTTTTTCACACAGGTTTCTCTGTCCCCTCCCACAGGTGGATCACTTAGATAAGAATGGGCAGTGCGCCCTGGTCCATGCCGCACTCCGAGGTCATCTGGAGGTCGTCAAGTTTCTAATTCAGTGTGACTGGACGATGGCGGGCCAGCAGCAGGGGGTGTTTAAGAAGAGCCACGCCATCCAGCAGGCCCTCATCGCTGCAGCCAGCATGGGTTACACTGAGGTAAGAAAGCAGCCAGTAAGGCTTGGGTGGTTTTTGTTTTTGTTTTTCAAGCTATGTCTTGAAGGAAACCAGGGAAAAAATAATTGCATTATTACAAAATTGCCAGGTTAATATGAAGTAGCTTTTTGGTCATTGGTCTGAGAAATAGGGAGATGCCAGGGTACCTAGAATGATGTTGGAAAGGACCTTAGGAATCATCTAATCTGATTCCTCCTCATCTTCCACCCCTATTTAACAGACAATGGCACTGGGCTCAGGGGGTTATTTCTTGACCTTTGTTCACATGGGTGGCTGGAGTGGAATCGGGAGTTGGAATATCAAAAGGACCAGGTTTGAAGCTCAGCTTTCCTCCACACTGGCTCTGGGCTCTGGGCAATGTAACTCATCTCTTAGAACCTTAGTCTCCCACCAGTATAGTGAGGCTTTCTAATAAATTCTTTTTTATAAGGTTGATATGAAAGGTGCTTTGTAAACTGGTAAACACTGTGCAGATGGTATTTTTGCTAAGTTATTTATTAATAAAAGTAATGTAGTAGCACAATATGTGGAGTTGGTAGTGTGCTAGGAAATGTTTCACAGCCAGCCTTGGAGAGGGGAGTAGAGTGCCGCAGGAGTGGGGGGTGTGTGTGTGTGTGTGTGTGTGTACATACAGACTTAAATTTATTATGAATTTACTGATATAAAAAAGTCACACACAGTTTACAAATAATAATGAATTGTGTAATCCTCTTAATTGAATGCTTTTGTCAATTTTTGCTAAATTTATATCCATACCCAACCCTGTGGTTACAACTCAACCGTGGTTTGATAAATGAAACTGCACCCGTTTGCTCTTTTCCCAATAATTTTGTCTTTAAATCTGGTGTGTGATTCACTGTCAAACTACATTTTGCCCTCATACAAATTATATTCGTTAAACCGGAACCTCTTTCAGCTTTTGCACTAAATCAAATCCTGATCTGCAGAATTTGCCAATTTCCAGAATATAGAGTTTGAGCAAACTCCAGGAGATAGTGAAGGACAGGGAAGCCTGGCATGCTACAGCCCATGGGATCACAAAGAGTAAGACACCATTTAGTGACTGAACAACAACAGCAAATACCCCCACCATGACTGATTTCAAGCCACCAACACTGAACAGAGTTTCAAAGAGATGCACAGGAGCACACCATTATGTAAAACTGCCACCATGCATTCACAGTCAGTATAAATAACCTCATGAGTATACGTAATAGTAAAATGTAATTTAATAATTAGGAAGTTATGAGATTTTATATTTTAATCTATTGATGTAATTTCTTTCGTTATTATTTAATTTTTTTTTTTTTTTTCTCTGCTGCTTGGTTTGTGGGATCTTAGTTTCCTGACCAGGGATCGAACCTGGGCCCTGGCAATGAGAGCAGAGTCTTAACCACTGGGCCACCAGGGAATTCCCATCATTGCTGTTTAATTGTTTTTAAATCCCTCCCTGTTATTTAGTTTTTAATAAACATCTTTGTTTAACAACCAGCTTGCAAAACTCCGAAAATTGAAGAGACAGCTTTCATGGGCCAGGACAAGCTGGTTCACACTGCATGGGATGCTTCAGTGAGACAGCCACCTCTTCCACTGACCTGATATGTCCCCAAGGGAATATTAAGTAAAATTGGAACTTTTACTATCTGTGGAAGGTTGTTTAGTGCTCCTTATAGTCAGATTCCTGAAAACAGAGCTGTCATTTGCCTTTGTTGTTAGCAGGCATTCTCCTTTTAGTGTCCCCAAACAGTCCTTGTAATTCCAAAAGAAAAAAAAAAGGGGGGAAGATAATAGCTCTACTCTGAAAAAGTACAGGCCCTCAGTTTTCTCCATATTTATTTTCTGGTTTTTGCTTATTGGTTCTTTTTTCTGTGAGTTTTATTTTTTCCTGATAGTTTTATTAGGAGGAAGAGGGATTGCTTTTTTAACTCAAATGTGATAAATACGTAATTTTTTAAGATCACATGCTGTGTAAGTTAATTGCATTCAAGGGAAACATGTACACTGTACTGGGTAGAATGCATGCTCATCTTGGCAGCTTTGCATTTTTTTGTGAGGACAATCTGTTCTGACTCCTGTGGTGTGCAAGAGAGTGGCACTGGGTTATCCAGAATCTTCCAAACCTCACGGGTTCACAGTATCAGTGTATCGTTTTCCACCTGAACTTCGAGCTGACACGACTTCTTGTTTCAGATTGTCTCCTACCTACTTGATCTTCCAGAAAAAGATGAAGAGGAGGTGGAGCGAGCACAGATCAACAGCTTTGACAGTCTCTGGGGAGAGACAGGTACCTCTCGTGGACAGCTCTTTCTTCTCTCGTGAATGTACTGTGTTTGTATGGAGACACTCTGCGTCTCACTCCCAGGTGTTTTCTCCGCCAGATCTTTGGCAAGTCTCTCTGTCTCATGGCTCTTGCACTGGAGACCAATTCAGCCAAAGTAAAAAGTCAGGCAGTTTCCTTCTTTCAGTCCTCTCTCCCTTTGGATGCACCATGCCATTAGCCCTGGAGTCTTCTTTCAAACAAAACTTTCCCCACTCTTGTTTCCAAATATTTTAAAAGACTGAAAGTTTCCTTCCAGTGTGCCAAGCCAGAACAGAAAATAGTTGTGGACTTTGTGTGTGTGTGTGTGTGTGAGAGAGAGAGAGAGATCCTTGTAGTAGTTAGGAATAAATATTTCCCCTGTAGTTAGAAACCGAGAAGTTAAATTTTTACCGACACCTCCAGCTTAATGAAGCAAATGTTACCGCGGTAGAGTCAGTGGTACCTGACATGATTAAATTGATGCGTCATGAGAACAGTTGGTATCAGGATGCAGAATGAAGGGCCTGCCCCCCATAGGGTACAGCCCTGCACAGTCTCTTTCCATCTTTAGCAAAGCTATTTCTATATTGCTTGGTACTTACTCCATAAACAGAAGCATCTTCCTTGTGGCCTTTGCAGGAAATATTTATTGTCTTTCCCCCAAGTCTAAACTGGAACATCTGGAAAAACATTAGTAACCTTTTATATGTTTTTATGAAACCAGGGCAGTGAAAACTATTGTCGCCACAGATATGTCGTATTTGCCAGGAGAAGGAGACCAGCATTGAGATGGCCAATTTAGGGAGTATATTTTACTAAACAAGAAGGGGGATACATTTTGGTTTGGGTCAGAATGTTATTAAAAATCAAAGAAAATGCTTGAATTCACTCCAAATTTATAATTACCTATTGAACTGGGGTGTTTCCACAATGGCACAAATCTTACATCTTTTTCATGGCTTCCTCAACACCATGTGGAATGGTCCAAAGCTCAGGAATTTGCTTCTCAAACAATCCTTCCCTCTGTCAGAGCCAAAGGGAGCAGATGCCAGGCAGCTGCAGCTTAAGAGCCCGTGACAGATTAAAGGAAAATGTGCAGCTGGAAACAGCTGCTGTCTCTGGGGCTCCACCCTGAGGGAAGCCAGAGGACATATTGAGGGGAAGGGGCTGGCCGGGAGCAATGGCAGTGGTGTCCTGAGACCCAGAGCTGTGGGAGGGGCATGATGGTTGAGGCCCCATCAGTTCAGCCTCCCAGCACAGCGAGCCGTCCCCCCAGTCTCCCGTTCCAAGCCACGTGTGTGTGACCGCTGTGGAGGGCAACAGAAGTAGCGGCCCAGTGGTGACAGTGGACAGAAATCACAGACTAACAATCGCTGGCCAGTGCAAGAGACATAAGAGACTTGGGTTCAGTCCCTGGGTCGAGACGATCTCCTGGAGGAAGGCGTGGCGATCCACTCCAGTATTTCAGCCTGGAAAATCCCACGCACAGAGGAGCCTGGTGGGCTACATACAGTCCATGGGGTCACAGAGTCAGACATGACTGAAGCAGCTTAGCATGCAATCATAGTGATGACTATCACACATATTCTAGTGCTCTCCTTGAAGGAATTCCTTCAGAATGTTCAAAAAGGGTGTGAACTCAGACCTTTTGGGGGAATTAACCCTGAAATGGAGTTTTAACAAGAAAAATAACTTCCTGGTAAAGGAAATTTAAACCATACTACATCCATTGCCAAAAGTTAAAAAACACACACACAAAAAAACACACAACTCTTGTAAAAATTATGAAGAGAGGAAAAAGATCAGTGGTTGCTAGGTGTTGGGGAAGATGGGGAAGGGTGAATAGGTGGAGCACAGAGGATTTGAGGGGCAGTTAAAACACTTCATATGATACTGTAACCATAGATAACAGGTTATTATACATTTGTCCACACACTCACAGGATGTGCAACACCAAAAGTGAGCCCTAATGCAGACGGTGGAGTTGGGGTGATCATGATGCATCAGTGTAGGTTCATCAGTTGTAACAAATGGACAGCTCTAGTTGGGGTGTGTACAAATGTGGGGGCAGAGGTGTGAGCCCGTTAAACTGCTCTAAAACAACAAAGCTAGTAGAGGTGATGGAATTCCAATTGAGCTGTTTCAAATCCTGAAAGATGATGCTGTAAAAGTGCTGCACTCAATATGTCAGCAAATTTGGAAAACTCAGCAGTGGCCACAGGACTGGAAAAGGTCTGTTTTCATTCCAATTCCAAAGAAAGGCCATGCCAAAGAATGCTCAAACTACCGCACAATTGCACTCATCTCACATGCTAGTAAAGTAATGCTCAAAATTCTCCAAGCCAGGCTTCAGCAATACGTGAACCGTGAACTCCCTGACGTTCAAGCTGGTTTTAGAAAACGCAGAGGAACCAGAGATCAAATTGCCAACATCCGCTGGATCATGGAAAGAGCAAGAGAGTTCCAGAAAAACATCTATTTCTGCTTTATTGACTGTGCCAAAGCCTTTGACTGTGTGGATCACAATAAACTGTGGAAAAATCTGAAAGAGATGGGAATACCAGACCACCTAACCTGCCTCTTGAGAAATCTGTATGCAGGTCAGGAAGCAATGGTTAGAACTGGACATGGAGCAACAGACTGGTACCAAATAGGAAAAGGAGTACATCAAGGCTGTATATTGTCACCCTGCTTATTTAACTTATATGCAGAGTACATCATGAGAAATGCTGGACTGGAAGAAACACAAGCTGGAATCAAGATTGCCGGGAGAAATATCAATAACCTCAGATATGCAGATGACACCACCCTTATGGCAGAAAGTGAAGAGGAGCTAAAAAGCCTCTTGATGAAAGTGAAAGAGGAGAGTGAAAAAGTTGGCCTAAAGCTCAACATTCAGAAAATGAAGATCATGGCATCTGGTCCCATCACTTCATGGGAAATAGATGGGGAAACAGTGGAAACAGTGTCAGACTTTATTTTGGGGGGCTCCAGAATCACTGCAGATGGTGACTGCAGCCATGAAATTAAAAGACGCTTACTCCTTGGAAGAAAAGTTATGACCAACCTAGATAGCATATTCAAAAGCAGAGACATTACTTTGCCGACTAAGGTCTGTCTAGTCAAGGGTATAGTTTTTCCAGTGGTCATGTATGGATGTGAGAGTTGGACTGTGAAGAAGGCTGAGCACCAAAGAATTGATGTTTTTGAAGTGTGGTGTTGGAGAAGACTCTTGAGAGTCCCTTGGACTGCAAGGAGATCCAACCAGTCCACTCTGAAGGAGATCAACCCTGGGATTTCTTTGGAAGGAATGATGCTAAAGCTGAAACTCCAGTACTTTGGGCACCTCATGAGAAGAGTTGACTCATTGGAAAAGACTTTGATGCTGGGAGGGATTGGGGGCAGGAGGAGAAGGGGATGACCGAGGATGAGATGGCTGGATGGCATCACGGACTCGATGGACATGAGTCTGAGTGAACTCCGGGAGATCGTGATGAACAGGGAGGCCTGGCGTGCTGCAGTTCATGGGGTTGCAAAGAGTCGGACACGACTGAGCGACTGAACTGAACTGAACTGAAAAACAACAACAAAAAAGGGTGTGAACTAAGTGGAAGACTTACTTTTATTGATGTGAATTTCTTATTAGAGTAAAACTTTATGGCCTCAGGACTTTTAAAATATTTCCTGCATCAAAGTATGTAATAAAGTTTGTTATATTAATTTTCATAATATGTACCATATCTCAAGATTGTATAAAAAAATTAATTTCATGTCAGTTTGTGGTCAGAATTGTGTTGTACTTAATTTGATACTTAGATGAACTAATTTCAGCATTATGAACATAAGATGTTATTTAAGTGAGTTAGAATGAAATGCATTTGCAGTATAATTTATAGAGCTATAAAGTTATTTGACTTCAGAAAACTTTCTGAAAAACCATGTCTTTGCTATGTAAGAAATGTTTCTGGAACTCACCACTAGCGTGGAATAGGCACTAATTGCTTTTCTGTTGTGCGCTGTGCTCAGTTGCTTAGTCATGTCTGACCCTCTGTGACCCCATGGATTATAGCCTGCCAGGCTCCTCTGTCCGTGGGGTTTTACAGGCGAGAGGACTGGAATGGGTTGCCATTCCCTTCTCTGGGGGATCTTCCCAACCCAGGAATAGAACCAGAGTCTCTTGCTTCTCCTACATTGGCAGGCAGACTCTACCACTAGCACTGGTGTCTGTAGTGATGGGTTTACTAAGTGTCCATGTTTCTTTCTAACTTATAGCACATAATCATTTAAAATTTATAATAACCCATTGAATTGTGTGCCCTCCAATGGCAAAATCTTATATGTTTCTCTTATATAGAGAGTGAAAGTATGTGGCCTGCAGCCAGCTGGTTAGGGGCTTATATCTGCAACCCTGGCCTCAACACACAATACATATTAATACACATTTACTTAAAAATGATGGTCATGATGTTTCCAACAGTTTGTGTCACTTACTATATTACTGTATAGCCGTTATTTTATGTACCGTTCCAAAAAGAAAAGAAAAACTCTCTGCCTATAAAACTGACAGAGTTCTTTGTTAGCACATCAATTATAAGACACATCCGGACTTCGAGATGTTAAAATGCAGAGGGAAGAAAGTGCCTGTTAGAGTCAGTGAAATATATCCTAGCATAGAGTGAAATATTTATTGAAATGTAATTTTTACATATCAGATTTTCTAAAAGCAGGTCACTAGAATATTCTGTTCGTTTTCATCCTACTTTTATGGCCTTTGTGTCCTTCCAAAGAGCGTCTGCCTACATCGAGCGTTCACCGTCTGACTGACCCCCTCCCATCCTGCAGGGTTTTCACAGATTTCTTATAGAACTACACAGAAGACCAGCACTTAAGGTGACAAGATTGCTCAGTGGTCCCTCCTCTGCTCTGTCTCAACACAAAACCAGCATTAAAAAGCTTCTAGCAACTCTGGAGAACCTGAGCCATCCCATGGCCCCAAAGTAGCAGAAGTTCAAAAAATAAACAAGATACCTTAAATCACACCTTCATCATCTTTTATCTAGTTTATTGCAACTACCTCCTAGCTGATCTGATCTCAGGCCTTACCCTTTTGTGACTTACCTCGCAGACTTCAACCAAAGTGATATTTCTAAGCCACAGTCTGTCCATGTCACTCTCCTGGTTACCACCCTTCACTGACCACCTGTAGCTTTAATGCAGCATAAAGAGACTTCCCTGGCAGTCCAGTGGTTAAGACTCCACGCTTCCATTGCAGGGGGCACAGGTTCAATCTGGGGTCAGGGAACTAAGATCCTACATGCCATGCAGTGCAGCCAAAAAAATAAATAAAAACTAGCATTAAAAAGACCAGTCATGATCTCTGGCCTCCTCTGTTGCCCGTCTTCTCCAGTAACGGTAAACGTGCTGTCCCCACCTCGGTGCCTTTACACGTGCTCGCCCTGTGCCTAGAAAGCTGCTCCATGCCCTTGCCTATAAGTCTCCTATTTCTCTTTCAGCATCTGGTTCAGGTTGTCATCTCTTCCTGGAGACCTTCCCAGACACTCTTGGTCTGTGTCACCTCCAGACAGCCCCCATGGACTTACCTCTTTTGTGCTTATCACACTGTATAGCAGTATATTTGTTTATTTGTCTCTTATCCTTACACAACCCTGAGTTCCTTGAGAGCAGACAGGATCTGACAAATAGCTCCATAAACGCTTACCTCACAAATGTTGTTTTGGATAGCCGTGATGTTTGTGTCTCCCCCACCACCTCCAGCCCATTGGTCTTACATGACCTGTCTGTGCTGTACTCTTTCAAGGTTGACAAAAGATAAACAAAAGAACCGTTTGCTCCTCTGCCTTCTATTTAGCATCAGCATTATCCCATCCAAGCAGACTTTGGCTGTTTCCTCAACTCTGAGCTGCATCCTGTCTGTCTCTTCAAACTCCTTAGATGTTTCCCTTTGAAAAAGGACCATTTTGGTCAGATAATCTCATCAGATGCTGACAAGCCAGGAACAAATTCCATTACTGGTCTCTCAGGAAAAGAGATTGGGCTCCCGGCTGTTAATGTTTGCTCTAAGAAGCAGTTTGTTGTTTCACAGAACTGGCTTTGCCTTAATCGTCTCTCTTTCAAAAAGTTTTAACAGTTTCTGATAAGACTCATATAAAAAATCCAGCCAAAGCAACTCCTTGCTCTTGTGTTTTGAAAAGTACAGACCCAATTTTCCATAGTTGTGTTGTTCTGAGATGAAGTTGGCCAGCTGTGTTAATAACCATGTCCAGCTATCAGCAGGAGATTCCTGCCAAATGACATCAGAACTTAAGCAGCAGAGATGATACAAGGAGAAAGGCCGAATGGAACATTCCCTCTCATGTAATGTGTTGTCCAGTGGGTTGAAAGGGGCCAGCCCCAGCAACATGACTCCAGATTAGAGTGGACAGTATTAAGTTTAATTTTCAGGACGGGCACTGTTTGTGAATTTTCAGCTGTGTTCTGTGAGCCATCATTATTGATGAGAGGCTTGATAACGAAATACTGTCTGTATTTTCTCCAGAGTGCTATAGATTCTTTTGCAAAAAAGAATGTATTTGCACATGCATGCGCCACACAACATACAAGACATTGAACAGAGATTTGCTGCAACCCTGCCCCAGCAGCTGCTTTAAACTTGGGAGAGTTAGAAATTTTTCAGACCTCTTGTTTTATGTACCAACAAGATGATTCTTATGGTTCCTAATGAGCTTCAAAGCCAGTCAAGTTCTTTCTCCACCCCCACACACCCTCCCCCCCCCCCCCCCCCCCCGCTTTACTGAGATATAATTGACATGCAACATTTAAGGGAAAGGTTGAGGGCAGGAGAAGGGGGAGACAAAGGATGAGATGGTTGGATGGCATCACCGCCTTAAGAGTTTGAGCAAACTCCAGGAGATGGTGAAGGACAGGGAAGCCTGGTGTGCCATAGTCCACGGGATCACAAAGAGTCAGACACAACTTAGTCACTGAACAACAGTGTGTACGATGTGATGATTGTCAGATGCTTAAGCTACTCTTGTGTTCTGACCCAGGAACTGAAGGTTTTTCTTTTTCCCTTAACTATTAGAAATGTGAACTTGAGAAAGAGGGAATATCAATCACTTTGATTTAAAGAACAAGAGACAAAACTTCTCTGTCAAGTAAACAGTCAAACCCGTACCTGTAACTCAACTTGGAAATGACCCTCACCTAAGATAGAAGGAAGCCTCTGCCCTTCTGTGAGGAACAGAACAGAAGTACCTAGGTTAAACGTGCCAGAATAAAACAAAAAAATACACATCAGACAAGGCCTACATATATCTAGTTTAAGAATGAGTATATCTTCTAAAATAGTCACATTTTCTTTCAGACATCCTTCTATCCTGGAGGAAGGAAAAGATTACTCTTTGCAGGTTTAACTTAGAGAAAATTACAGGTAGTTTTGCTTTTGCATATGAGTCACTTCCGGATAAATTTGGCCAATCTCAAAGACAAAATGCCATAATTTGTGCTTAGATGAAAAAAAGTGACCATTTGATTTGAATTTCAGTTGCTTCCCTGATTAGATCCCAACATTTGCAAACTGAAATCCTGTCTGCACCTGCCAAGTATTATCTTCTTCTGATTTATCACTGGAGTAGGTGGCCCTTAGAAAGGAAGAGCCTGCTGATCACCACATCAGGTTTTCAAGTCTCGGTGGGAAAAAAGGTCTCCATCCTCTTTGTTGAAAAACACAACTCCTGCCATTTTCTGACAGTGTTTACCATCCTCCCTACCCTCACCCATCTAAAACACTAGGTGTACACGTTTGAAATCCCTGGTTAGAAAGAGACAAGCACGTATTTGTTCAAATATGGACTTACTAGAAGGTATATCGACAGATTCCTCTTAACTACTGTTGAAATAGCACTCAAAGGATGAAATAAGGGCTCTTTAGATCTCCACTCTATCAGAGGTCATAAACATGGACTGGAGCACACAGAGAAGAATGTTTATGTTTCTTCCTGCACACGGAGTGTCCTTTTTCCTCCCTATAGTTGCTTTTTATCTGCAACTCCATTATTCTATCTTCAGAAGAAAAGAGCCTTTATCATACTTCTCTCATCTTTAAAACTTACCCTGAACAGTTTTGACCTTTATATAAAAATGGTTGCACATGTACTAGAAACTTCTATCTCAACTGATGAAGAAAAGGAATGAAAACTGGCCTAAACCTTAGACTGAAGTTTTGTGGGGGTTTTTTGCAGTTTTTTATACATCTTTATTGTAAAAACTCTCTTAAAAGCAATACAGCAAACTGTTATTTAAGAAGTCAGCAAAATTAAGGCTACCATTTCTGACTTTGGTTCTCTGAATTTAAGGGCCCAGAAGTAGAAATTGGCCCAGAGGTCGTTCCTAGATAATTCTTAAAAAAGCATTCCTCTGCAAATACCCTTCTTTCTTTAGTCTTACCCAGGCACATACCAGTGAAAGTTTTGTAGCTGAAAGGGGTACCAAAAAAGAGATAAGTTGAAAGCAGAAAAAAGGCAGTCTGGGTAGGATAAATGAAACCAAGTAAGTTTTGGTCAGAGGTGATTTTTCAATAAACTTATTATCATAATTGTCTCCATATATGTAAGCCCTTTTAAATGTGGTTCTATTCATTATTTTTCTTTGAAAATTTCCTTCCTGGCAAGAGTAGCCAGAATCATCATTCTTGGAGGTAAAGTAGCAATTGCATCCATCAGACACAGGTGTGCTGCCCTGCTCCCGGCAGAGGCTGGAGAGGGCGAGCCCCCCTGTCCTGACGCTGCGCTCTCTACCCTCAGCCCTAACAGCTGCGGCCGGAAGGGGCAAGCTAGAGGTGTGTCGTCTGCTCCTGGAGCAGGGGGCAGCTGTGGCCCAGCCCAACCGCCGGGGAGCCGTGCCCCTCTTCAGCACCGTTCGCCAAGGCCACTGGCAGGTAAGCAAGTAGCTACTTTGAGACTGTGTCAGAAAGTCAGTATGCAGAATCCTCCTGATGATCTGTACTGGATAGAAGGACTGGCTACTTTTGACTGGTTATCTCACAGCATCCACAGGTTCTCTGGCAGGTTCAACAGATGCCTGCCAACCACTTACTTGCAGGAGTCTCTAACTTAACAAAAAGAAAATGTGATGTATGTAAATTTGCGAAGAGCCAACTCATTGGAAAAGACTCTGATGCTGGGAAAGATTGAAGGCAAAAGGAGAAGAAGGCGGCAGAGGATGAGATGGTTAGAGAGCATCACCGACTCAATGGACATGAAACTGAGCAAACTCTAGGAGATAGTGAAGGACAAGAGGAGCCTGGCATGCTGCAGTCTACAGGATCACAAAGAGTCAGAACAACTTAGTGACCAAAAAACAACAAATATAATATTAATAGTTATATGATCTTTCCAGATGTTTAAATTCTGGGTAGGACAGAAAAGAAAGCATATTGGTTATAATCTTTGAAAAAAATTGAGTAGTCCTGGGAGCCAAACAGTGCTGAAGAGTTGTAAGAGGCACTTTACTGTGTTCTGTTCAGTGGTAAATAATCACTGCAGGCAGGTTTGCAACACCTGGAAGTCAATAAAATGGCCCTGACATAGGCAGTGACTCGTGTTGGTTCTTCCATTTTGGGATTGTTTAGTCTACATCTTGGCCTCTGTTAATCTTGATTTTTTTTTTTACTCAGTGGCTGAGTCAGACATTTAGAATTGAGTTCTCATTTGGCTCTCCCTAAGAAAGTCAGTGATCAAATCCCATGGTACTAGAACCATGCGGAAACTAGAGGCGGTTCTTGCAGTGGCAAGTTTCGTTAGAGGTGATTTGCAGGGAGCTCACGTGGTGTGGGGGTGGCATGCATGTGTCTGCTCAGCAGCACTTCCTGGCTCATCCATCCCCCCTTCTCTGCCCCTGCAGATTGTTGATCTTTTACTTACTCATGGAGCTGATGTCAACATGGCGGACAAGCAGGGCCGTACTCCCTTGATGATGGCGGCTTCTGAAGGCCACCTGGGAACTGTGGACTTTCTCCTTGCTCAAGGTCAGTCCTAGGATGCCAGAGCTTGATGGTCAGTACCCATCAAAACCCAAAGCTCGTGATTTCCAGGGATGGATTCCAAGAGGTGTTAAGAATGATTATTCTTAATCCACTTGATTAGAAAGTGAAAGTCTTATCTCCTCTATTCTCTTCTAAATTCTGATGCTCTAATTCTAACATGGTGCCTTTCTAATTCTGACATTCTCTATTTCTTTATGGCCTGAGGGATTTTGGGTATCCTAATCAAATCTACATAGTATAAGTTCTTTAAGTCAAATCAGTACTCTCCCAACTTTGAAGTTTTTAGTATGCACTCAATAAATGTTCATCTTCCAGAGACTGTATTTTGACTTTAACTTTGTCAATTCTTTTGTCAGCCTGCACAACTAATATTTTTCTTGTATCCGAAGGAAGCAAATGAAGGTTTAAATGATTGTTGACCA
Source organism: Capricornis sumatraensis (assembly GCF_032405125.1). Lineage (NCBI taxonomy): Eukaryota > Metazoa > Chordata > Mammalia > Artiodactyla > Bovidae > Capricornis > Capricornis sumatraensis. The sequence continues at coordinate 97,725,377 of NC_091076.1, forward strand.
TGGGACCCTATTTGAGGAATCAGGGTGTTAATATTATCCTCCTATTGTAATAAATTCCCTTTAACATTTACCAGCATTCACATATTCCTGGTGAATGAGAGGTAAGTTAAAGGAGATTGTGGTCACACCATCCAGAACATTCCAGGCTCCCCTCAAGGGCTGTGACCTGAATCACCTCTGCAGACCAGTGATGAGTGATGCGGGAACCTCTGTAGTAGAGAAGCTCCAGTCGCTGACTCTGCAGTACCACCTAGTGGAGCTTGAGTGTTTCATTGCAGCAGGAAGTCATGTGACTGCAACCAGCCTTGACTCCCGTCCCAGTGAGCCTCCCCTATGAGTAAACTGGATTTGATCATCCATCATTCATAATTAATATCCACAAGTGCATATGCTTCAAGAAAAACAAGCTCCTGAAAATCATGCCCAGGCTGGAGCTGCTTAAGGGTAATTGATGTGGGAAGAAGGCAAGGTTTGTTCTCAGATTTCAAATTATAGCTCAGTCAGAGACTTACTGGATCTTTAGCTCTCACCCCCAAAGATATGCCTTCACTACCTCGGACTCACAAAAGTGGGTTCAAATCAGAGAACTGTTTTCCCCATGTGCAAAGTGGATCTTGCTTCCCTAGTACAAACCACCTGGTTTCACAGTATCTATCCTTCATTCAGAAAACAAAGATCACAGCATCCAGTCCCATCCCTTAATGGCAAATAGATGGAGAAACAGTGGACACAGTGGCAGACTTTATTTTGGGGGGCTTCAAAATCACTGCAGATGGTGACTGCAGCCATGAAATAAAAAGACGCTTGCTCCTTGGAAGAAAAGTTATTACCAACCTAGACAGCATATTAAAAAGCAGAGACATAACTTTGCCAATAAAGGTCCATCTAGTCAAGGCTATGGTTTTTCCAGTAGTCATGAATGGATGTGAGAGTTGGACTATAAAGAAAGCTGAGCACCAAAGAATGGATGCTTTTGAACTATGGTGTTGGAGAAGACTCTTGAGAGTCCCTTGAACTACAAGGAGATCCATCCTAAAGGAAACCAGTCCTGAATGTTCATTGGAAGGACTGATGTTGAAGCTGAAACTCCAGTACGTTGGCCACCTGATGCAAAGAGCTGACTTATTTGAAAAGACCCTGATCCTGGGAAACATTGAAGGCAAGAGGAGAAGGGGTCAACAGAGGATGAGATGGTTGGATGACATCACTGATTCAATGACTCAATGGACATGAGTTTGAGTAAACTCTGGGAGTTCGTGATGGACAGGGATGCCTGGCATGCTGCAGTTCATGGGGTCGCAAAGAGTCAGACACAACTGAGCGACTGAACTGAACTGACTGATCCTTCATTCTGCTGACATGGGTGTTGGGGAGCAAGGGGGATATGCCTGGATACTCAGGATAAGACATGGCAGGAGTAAATGTCCCAGAACAACCCAAGTCTGCTGGAAAAGGGAGGACCCTTCACCACAGGTAAGCAGTAGATGACCACACAGGGTCTGCCACACACCCATAGAAGAAGCTCATCAGATGTCGATGTATAGCAGAAACCAACACAATATTGTAAAGCAATATCCTTCGACTAAAAATAAATAATATTTTTTAAAAGGAAGATCATCAGACACAGATTTCAGAGAGTCGTCCTCCTTCACTGCAGGCATTCTGATTTCCATACTGTTTCATTCTTTCACGTTTAAATCAGAGACTTTCTCTCAATCAATGAATTCTACAGATGTATATTTAGCCTACATTATTTGGAAAACACTGTGCTAAGAACTGTGATCTTTTTTTAATTAATACACTATAATCCGTGTCTTCAAAGGGTCTATAATCTGGCAAGGAGGGGATGAAACAAAGATAAATAACTGCCTTAAAAAGCAGATAATCCTGAGTGTGCTGATAAAGGTATTTGAGTTAGAACAGGACAGACTTTGAAATTTGAGTAGGAAAAATGTTCTGTATTCAGGGAGGGGATATAATGTAAATGAAAGGTCAGAGAAGAGGAAAAGGTACACAGCAAGACTGGGGAAATATGCAAGTTGTCCAGTGATGTACATGAGGACTGTTGGAAATGTATATGGAAAGAAGTTGAAAAGGAAGAGATTGGGGCTTCCCTGGTGGCTCAGTGGTAAAGAATCCGAATCTTCCTGTCAGGGCAGGAGACATGAGTTTGATCGCTGATCCAAAAGGACCCCACATACTGAGGAACACCTAAGCCCATGCGCCACAACTATTAAGCCCGCGCTCTAGAGCCCAGGAGCTACAGCTGCTGAAAGGCTGCCTGCCCTGGAGCCCGTGTTCAGCAACAAGAGAAGCCGCCACAATGAGAAGGAGCACTGCAACCAGAGAGTGGCCCCCACTCTCCACACAAGAGGAGAGCCTGCACAGCAGCAGAGAGCACAGCTGGAAATGAATAAGTGAAGAAAGTCATGCTGAGGAAGGGAACAAGTATTGTAAAGTAGAATAAAGTAAAAATAAAAATTTTAAAAAAAAAGAAAAAAGAAAAGGAACAGATTAAAAGAGTTTAGACTTCTCTGAAGGCAATAAGGAGGCTTTCAAGATTGTTTTAAAAGGGAATCAATCAATGCCAGAATTGTGCTAAAAATCTGGCAGTAGTATGAATAGCTGAGTTGATGAAGAGATGATAGTGGACCTGGGGATCAATTAGGAAGCCGTTGTCATTGAATAGATAAGAGGCGATGCCAAATCCAGGTGCAGTGGCAGTTAGCATAGAACAGAAGGGCCAGTTGTAAAAAAGATTGTGGATATAAAGATTGATCATATGTAAGACATATTGATAGATGAGTTGACGAGAACTCCACAAAGTTCTAAAATTGAGACTTGGTTTGGGATGGACCTCTCAGTTCAGTTCAGCCACTCAGTCGTGTCCGGCTTTTTGCGACTCCATCAACCACAGCACGCCAGGCCTCCCTGTCCATCACCAACTCCCAGAGTCCACCCAAACCCATGTCCATCAGGTCAGTGATGCCATCCAACCATCTCATCCTCTGTCGTCCACTTCTCCTCCTGCCCTCAATCTTTCCCAGCATCAGGGTCTTTTCAGATGAGTCAGATCTTCGCATCAGCTGGCCAAAGTATTGGAGTTTCAGCTTTAACATCAGTCCACACACTGCTATATTTAAAATTGATAACTAACACAGTCCTACTGTGTAGCACTTGGAACTCTGCTCAATGTTATATGGCATCCTGGATGGGAGAGGAGTTTGGGGGAGAATGGATACATGTGTATGTATGGCTGAGTCCCTTTGCTGTCCATCTAAAACTATCATGACATTGTTAATCAGCTACACTCCAACATAAAAATTTTTTAAGTTTTAAAATAAGTAAATAGATGTTTGAGAGAACTGCGATTCTATTAACTGCTGGGAGAAGGAAAGAGAGAAGAAGGTTTCAAATTTTCAGAGTAAATTGAATAATATATTTTTTATATGTATCTCCTTTTCTTAAATTCCAGCTTCCCTCATCTTCGTAAAAATCAGTTTATCTGTAATATATATCCAGAACCTTCTTATTCTGCTTATTCCACCACTGGAGACTCTGTCCAGGAAATTTATAGATGCTGCATCTGAGAAACCTTAGATTCTGTCCCATATTCATTCAAATTCATTCCGTGTTAGAATCAGCATTTGAGTCGCAAACTAGAGAACCCAGTATATAGATGACTCTCCTCAGGGTTAGGAATATGGTACCATCCAGCCCTTCATCCTGTCATGGGAAGCTGGAATCTGGTTATCTGACGTCTCGGGACACAGAGGGGATAGGCCACGTGACTGCCGAGGAGCTCCAGAGCCTGGCTGTGGCAGGTCCTGAGCTTAATGTGACATCCAAATCAGATCTGACATCCAGCAAGGAGGCAGCCTGAAAAGTGTACTGTGTGTGCAGTAAGTTGATCTCATTTTGTTAGTGATCATGACACGCCAACTGTGTGGAAAGAGTCAACTTAGGTACTCTTCAAAACCCGCAAGGGAATGACAGGCTCTTTGCCATCCAGGAGCTTACAATCTAGGCTGAGGACCAAATGTAGATTGAATTTTAGACTAATTACAAAACAGTGTGTCAAGTATGCTTACTCCTAGAGAAATGTTGAGGGGAAGAAGATGCAAAATATAAAATAGGCAAAGCGAGTGAGGATGGAATTGTTGAAGGCTGACTAGTTTAATTAAACTCCTAGTTCCCTTCCTGGCCTGGGCCCAGCCTCTTCCCTTGAGTCCATTTCCATCCCACTCTTAAGGAGGGAGAAGCTGGCCTGGTGCTATCATCAATGATAAACATGTTCTGAGCTCCTTATTCTATGAGAATCTCTCAAGGAGTTTATACTATTAAAAATGAGAGACTTTTGCTGAGTTCAGAAAACATTCCCTGAGAATTCATTACATATAAGTGGCATACATTAAAAAAAAAAAAGAATAACAGAATAAGGTGACGTGTGTCAAGCAGATTCAAGATGAGGTAACAGTGAACAGGAGAGGCCTCTTGGAGACAGGAAGGTTTGAGATGGTTCCTAGAGAATGGGGGGAATTGAGGCAAGTCCCATATGGGGAAAGAAAAGGTGTCCACATGTGGGACCAACATAACCGGAAGTGAGGGTACAGGAACACTTGCGGGCGTTTCTCAAGGCGGGGAGCATATCCATTTTGGCCCAAGTAGAGGATTCTCACAGGGGAGTAGTGAAATTTCAGGAGAAACAGTAAGCTTCGGGAGAGACCTAGGATGCAGAACCTAGGATGTCCAAAGAACTGGACTCTTCTACTGACCACTCAAGGTAGCAGTTTTGTTAACAGTTTTATTAAAAGGTAACACACCAGAAGCAGAAGGTGTGCTTTGGCCGAATATACACCTTAAATGGCTCAGTGGTAAAAAAATCTGCCTGCAATTCTGGAGACCTGGGTTGGGGAGATCCCCTGGAGGAGGGCATGTCAACCCACTCTAGTATTCTTACCTGGAGAATTCCATGGACACAGGAGCCTGGAGGGCTACAGGCCATGGGGTCACAAAGAGTCGGACACAACTGAACACACGCGCACACCTTAAAGCCCAGCTTTCGCTCCTGCTGTGAATTCCCGTTGTTCCTGTTTCCTCAGCCCTGTGATGTGCTTGCTCTGTAGGTGCCTCCATTGCTCTCATGGACAAAGAAGGACTGACCGCCCTCAGCTGGGCTTGTCTGAAGGGTCATCTCTCGGTGGTCCGTTCTCTGGTGGATAACGGGGCCGCCACCGACCACGCCGATAAGAACGGCCGCACCCCGCTGGATCTAGCTGCCTTCTACGGTGACGCTGAGGTGGTGAGTGCCTTTAACCAGCCCCCAGGGTGGGAGGAGGAGGGAAGGTTCTCCATCCACAGTGTTGTCTGGGGTTGATGATTCCTGATATGAAGTTCTCAGATCTGTACTTGCTTGAGCTCAGGAATATTCCAAACACGACTGAAAACCAGGAACAGGGATCTGGCCCTGGAATACCAGCGCTGTCCCGCCTGGTTCACACCTGTGCTGTGCTCAGTCGCTTCAGTTGTGTCTGACTGTATGACCCCATGGGCTGTACCCTGCCAGGCTCCTCTGTCCATGGGATTTCCCAGGCAAGAATGCTGGACGGGATTACCATTTCCTCCTCTGGAGGATCTTTCTGACCCAGGGGTCAAACCTGTGTGTCCTGCATTGGCAGGAGGGCTCTTTCCGGCTGCACCACCCTGGGTTCACACCAGCAGTTAACTAAAGGGCAGGCAGCAGCTGGAGCCCTCACACCTGGGTTGACCATGCTGCTTGATCACGTCCTAGGTCCAGTTCCTGGTGGATCACGGGGCCATGATCGAGCACGTGGACTACAGCGGAATGCGCCCTCTGGACAGGGCTGTGGGGTGCCGGAACACGTCTGTTGTTGTCACCCTTCTGAAGAAAGGAGCCAAGATAGGTAGGAGAAAGAAGGAAGGTGCTGGCCATCTGTGCCCAGCGGCCAGACTGGCCCAGTGGTCTGGCTGCCCTGAGCGTTCGGCGTGAACGTGTATAGTCTCCCCTCTGCCCGGGCCCAGTTATTATCCGAATGAACAGAAAGACTCTTGGCCCAGAGAAGAGCCCTGGTCTACACTACCCTGTGTCCAAAGTCACGTGGTTATCAGCCATGCCCGAGTCGCCTTAGCCAGGAGGCTGCTCTGACCTTAAGTGCATCTCAGCGCTGTTGCCTCGGCAGCAGCCCCGCCCTGTGAGCATCCTGGATCCCTGTGATGCCACGAGCCTTCGCTTTGCCCTGCTCTGTATGTGCTTCGGACTCTTGGGTCCCTGCGGCTGCTGCCCCCTCCGCTGCCCCTCCCACGGACCCGTAGACGAGGGTTGGCTGATATGCTGGCTTTTTTGCTGCCTGCCTCTCACTGCTGCTTTTTCCTTCTTTTTTTTTTTTTCACCTTCATCCATTTTTTTTTTCCTCTCCTACAACTTTTTGTTTTCTCCTTTCTTTGAAGGTTGTCAGACGTTACCGAGTCGCCCACGAGGTATATTTCACCGCTGTCAGCATCAGGCGTGGTCTGATGGCTTGGTCAGCTTTGCCTTCTCCTCTTTGATTTAGCCTGCATGAGTCCCCAACACCTCTAATCTTTTAATTTACTTCACCTTAAAAGAAGATGTTTTTTTTTAAATGACTGTTGTAGAGAATAACTTGAACTTTTGATAACTAACCCAGAAAAGCTTAGTTGGTAAATAATTCAGGCATCTGTAAACTAATCGAGTTAACCTTTTCTTTCTCTTTGTGGGTAGAGTGGTCCTCTGTCCCGATGGCTTGTTTCACACTGGAACAGTTCAGTGTGAATCCCAGGGGTCCTATTCGGTACTTACAAATTAAGGGAGCCTTTAGAAGTGTTCATGGTTTCCCTTCTGCAAAGTACGTGCTTAAAAATTAAAGAGACTGAACAGCTGGGGGTTTTGAGTCCCAGATTCTGAAATAAATTACCCTTTTTGGATTTTTTAAAATCTTACAGTGACATTTAACGTACACCCTTTTCTCCCAAGTTCCTTATTTAAAGTAACTCCAGACTAAGCATCGCTTGCCTGAATACAACACGCAGGCTCTGCTGCCCTCCGATGGTGCAGACTCTGACCGTTCAGAGATTCTTATTTTAAGGTGAATACAAATCCAACGCGGCTTCTTGGCAGTGGGAGGCGCTGAGACACTCCCAGTTCTAAAAGACGAGGCCAGTGTTGTGGAGCAAGTTGTTCTCTCAGCAGAAATCCCCCCAGGGTGTTTTTTTCACCCAGCTTCCTACCACCCTTACATTGTATGAGTTTTTTACCCATCATGCATCCTGTACACTACAGGTCCAGCCACATGGGCGATGGCCACCTCCAAACCAGACATCATGATCATCCTGCTGAGCAAGCTGATGGAAGAGGGTGACATGTTTTATAAGGTGAGGGGAAGAAGGAGGTTTCTCCAGATGGCCGCTGACTTCCCTGCACGTAGACTTCACTGGAGTCTTGGTGGAAGGGCGTTGGTGTCGGTTCTCCTCCTTGGCTCTAGAGTCATCAGGGGAGTGCCATCCCTCAGTGGAGGGCTTAGAAGCTGAGGAGCCCAGATTCTTGCTTTCTCAACGTGGGCCTACATGTGCCCACAGCTGAGCAACCTAAAGACCTGGTTTTTATCTGGTCGCTGATAGGCGGTGCCATAGGTTCTACATGGAGTCTATTTACCGGAGCCTGGAAACCATGGGACAAGGAGAAGAAAAATAGGTAGTGCAGATATTCCCAGTCTGCGGGCAAGAGGCATTAATTTTAGCTTTTATATTTACTATATGTGTAGATTTAAAAGCCTGTGGTAATAATAGCTTATCGGCACCCCTGAGTAAGATAAGGAAACCGAGACAAAGAGCAGTTATAGATTTACTTGAAATCATTAGCTGAATGACAACAAAAAAAGATATGGAGTCTTGTATTCACGATTCAGGCTGAAGGCTCCATACCCTAACGCACACAAACTCCCAGGGCTGTAGGAAGGCCGTTAAGAACTTTCCGTGTCAGAGTCATCTCATTGTATGAGGACTGAACCTTCTCCTCCTGAAGGTAAATACAAATCCATCCCAGCTTTTGGCAGTGGGTGTCACTGAGACATGCCCAGGCCCAGAGATGAGGAAATGACTGTGACACACGTTATTTCCGCCTTATGTAAGGAGTACAGAGCTCCTGTGAGTAGAGTTGTATTTCCTGAGGACCATTGCGTGGAAGCCTGATAATCTAGGTCCCTTAGGCTTCTAGGAAACGAGCTCTGGCCCAGTCCTGATTTTACACGACTTCACAGAAGGGCCTCTCTAGATGTTGTGCTGATGGACTTGAGAATGGCGGTGCTGTCAAGAACCTAAGCCCTCTTTATGACGTAACTCCTGGCATCCTGAGACACACCGTCCTGCCTCCTGAGGAGAACAGCCAGAGCTACTCCTGTTCCCACCCAAAATTCTGCCTTGGAAGACTCCAAGTCTGTCCTCAGTGAAAGAGAAAATACAAGCTCAGGATCTCTGGCTGGAGTTAAAACTACACAGAAGGAATGGAAGGAATAAACAGATGAGCTAACAGAATGGGAGATGCCTCCTGCAACATTCTGGGCTCCGCTTACAGGTTTTCAGAAGAAAAAAGTTAGAAAAGTTCAAGGCCCCTGTGACCCAGGTCCCTCGGTGACACATAGATTTACTTGGAAAATGCCTCCTACCTAGTCAAGTGGAATCACAGATTCTCAGTTTCACTTCTCTACCACCACTGTACCCTATGCCTCTTTCAAAAACAGAGAAAGACTCACTGAGACTGTTTTATCAGTAGTATTAGGGAAGCAACAGATAGACTGGTTTAGCTCCCACATCCTCTGTGAGGAAGAGCATGGTCTTTTCTAGAGGACTGGCAAGGTGGAACAAAAAGAGTTTTCCAGATAAGCCGAAGGTCAAGAAATAGTGATAAACTTGGAGTGATCAGGACTAGGGAAATGCTGTGTCCCAGGGAGATTGGGCCAAGAACAGGCTCCTTTGAAATGAGTACGATCAGTCGTTTGGGAATCCAGTTGGGAAGCCAGGGCTCCAGGTCTTTCATTTGCCAAAGCTTTGTGTCTCTGGCTTGTGTCTTGGGAATCTTCCTCACCACGCCTTGCGTGCCAGGCGAGCTTCCAGTGGAAAAGATGGGACCTTGTCCTTGCACCACTGGGGTGGAGTTGGGGAGGGCGAACCCTGAGTGGTAACCGTGGAGAAAGGACGGGAACGGGAACAGACCTCCTCAGCTGCTCAGCAGACCGACACTGTGTTTTGCCGTCTTGTGCTCCCACTAGAAAGGTAAAGTGAAGGAAGCCGCCCAGCGCTACCAGTATGCCCTGAAGAAGTTCCCTAGAGAAGGGTTTGGTGAGGACTTGAAAACCTTCCGGGAGCTGAAGGTGTCTCTCCTCCTCAACCTCTCTCGATGTCGCAGGAAGATGAACGTAAGTGCCTCTCATCCCAGCTCCTTTCCACAGCCCTGAAAGTTGATGATCCATGTCACGCCCTGGCTTTTAGCAGGCCCCCAAATCCTTGTCTGCCCCATCTGGAACTTGGTTGTCCTTCACAGAGCACTGACATTTGCGATTTGAAAGAAATCAAGACTTAAGTATTACAATCTGTATCTCAAACTGTAAAAAATGAATTCTGTGGGTGCTTTGTAGCTTTCTGAATTTTCCTGATTCCCACTGAAAGTAATTGGAATACTCATCACCATCCTGCCCTGCCCCCCAAGTCAGGTTTCTGGTCTTTGGGAAAAGGTGAGCACAGTGGACCCTGGAACTCCTAGCTTCAATTAGATACAATTGTAGTCATTCCCTTCCTTTCTGGGAGACCCCCTCATCATTTAAGGAAGGGCTGAAGAGAGGGCCCAGGACCACGGACTTCAAGGTTTAATGTCTAAGGCTAATCTTAAACTTTCACTTCTTTCCTCATCCTTTTATTCTCACGTGCCAGGTCCCTTCTTGTCACAGGAGGAATCTCAGAACTCCTCCTGGTCCTTTGGTTCATTAGTTTAGTCCCTAAGTCATGTCCAACTCTTTTGCAACCCCATGGACTTTAGCCCACCAGGTTCCTCTGTCCATGGGATTTCCCCAGGTGAGAATACTGGAGTGGGTTGCCATTTCCTTCTCCAGGAGATCGTCCTGAGCCAGGGGTCAAACCTGCGTCTTCTGAATTGGCAGGTCCACCAGGGAAACCCCTCCTGGTCCTTTATTATCCTCTAAATAGCCCTAGGTTCTTCTTGCCTGCCTAGATACAGCCTGTGATGCCCTCAGCCGCTGCCCTCTTGATATGCAGACACTGTTGAGCCAAGAACCCTCTCTCAGATCCTAGGAATAGCCAGGCTCATATCAGGAACCTCTGACATCCACCAGCCTGAGGTCTCAGGTTCCTCAGGAGACAAAAATAATCCTAGCCAAACAGGAACATTTGAATAACAGAATAAAGAACTCAGGTGTCCAGCAGTGACCTTATAGCCTCTGTGGCAAGAGATCTGCTGTCAGCTCCCGAAAAATGACTTTTTGATCATCCATCTAAAAGCTGGCAGTTAAAAGAGCCCTGATAAATAAGCAGACTTGGGTGTCCCCGAGAGCACAGCGATGCCCTAAGAGGCAGAGCTTTTCTAGGTGCTGAGGAATATGGGGACATGGTGGAGGTTCTCAGGGGGAAGCAGTGAGGTTCTGACATGAAGCAGGAGGCAGAGCACCAAGGCTTTCCTGCAGCTCCAGCTAGTGAGCGTGAGGCGAAGCTCCGAAGCTGCCACCGACCTCCTGGCCACTTTATGCCTCACGGATACTCTGCTTCTTAAAAAAGTTCTAATCATCCCAGAAATAATGATCATCACAAAAGAAAAAATTGACAGGTTAGGTTGAAAATAGTAGAGCTGGAAGCCAGTGCTATAAGATAGGAGATTTTCTCTTAGGCACCACATCACATTGCATCCCAGGGCCACCTGAAATCTGTCAGCTTTGGTAGAAAGTTGCCTGTTAACTTTTTTTTTTTTTTTTTTTTTCATTTTTACCTCCACCACTGGGCCTTTGCTCTGCTTTAGGAATCACAAGCTTAACCAGAGGCTACTGTGCTGTCCTATGGCTTTGATATTAAAGAGGAGAAAACCTTCCCCTTTTAGTGGGTAAGGGTGTCTTGAAAATGATGGCTTCATTGCCGTGGTTCCTGTTCCCAGGGCTCCTTAAGATCAATGAGAAACCATGTTCCTCCAGGGAACCTCAGTGATCGAGAGATGAGGTGACAGCAGAGACCCCAGTCACAGCCCGGCTTCTCTCTTGTTTCAAAATTGTGTTTTGAACTTTGAATGTTTCCTAAACAAGGAACTGGTTAAGAGAAGGAGCAGGCCCCAGAAGCCTCTGTGAAACAGAAGGGAAACTGCCACTCCTTGAGCACCTCCTGTGTGGGGGACTTTCAGACACTTTGTTGCTCTTAGTCCCACCTGGGAGGTCAGTGCGGAAGAGAAAACACCCGGCAGGCCCTGCGGGCTTACAGAGCAGAGCTGAGAACTGAACCCAAGCCTGCCTGACACCCCTCTGTCCACTCCCCCTAGCCAGTCAGTTCTTTTTCACACAACCCCATCTTCCTGGCTTTTTCTTGCCCCTTTAAAGCCAAGGAATAGTGGGGGAGGCAGGAAGAGGGGTTAGGGTGAGGGTCCACACGAGATGCCGAGGTGTGTGTCTGCCTCATACACAGGTGTGCAACAAGAGTTCAGGTTTCCAAATTCAGGAGCTTCGCTGGGTTGACATTTGGCTTCTGGGACAGAAAGAACGTTGTTCCAAAGGCAGAAAGAGGGCAGACGAAAAACATTTTTGTCCTTTAGGGCAGATAAATTCCCAGCAGCCATTGCAGGGCCACACAGGGCAAAAGGCCAAAGGGACTTGCATTCCACGCCAGGCATGTGGAGAATCCCAGGTGCCCCACCCGTAAATGTCAAAGAAATGTACCTATAATCTGTTTTATTCCCAAGCTGTCTATTTCTCATATCTCTTCAATGACTTATTTGCACACCTATTGTAATGACAGGATTTTGGAATGGCGGAGGAATTTGCTACTAAGGCCCTGGAGCTGAAACCGAAATCTTATGAAGCTTACTATGCGAGAGCAAGGGCCAAACGCAGCAGCAGGTGAGGAGAGAGAGAGAGGGTGAGGAGCAAGAGGTCTCTTTCTGGAAACTTGGCCAAGGTGACATCGGCCACCCTGGGGCATCTGTACCCACTGTGTCTGTCCCCGAGGACTCTCAGGGCCAAGCTTTGGGGATGGCCCCCCACCCACCCCAAGCACAGAGCGCATCTTACAGCTGGCACACCTTTGGGGCTGTGGAGATCTAGAGCATTGTACTATGGGAGAAAAATGCCTTTTCACTGTTGGAGACTGGCACCTTCTTCCAAGAGGCTTCTGCCATCTCTCAGTTGCTTTTTTAACCCCCAAACAGCGCAAAGAGACACCGGTCTCTTGAGAGAGAGCAGAATATCCTCCCAGCCCTTCTAGAGGGAAAAGTAGGACGGGTCATGTATCACAGACTCCTCTTTCTTTGCTTAGAGGCATTTGGGGGGGGTCCCCAGATCAGTTAGTCTTCCTTCTGGGGCTCCCCTCCAGTCTGATGGCATCAGACCTCCTTCTCACCTACCTGCCCCTCCCAGCACCACACCATAAATGCATGGAACGCAGGAAGACCTGGGGCCAGGACTGTGAGGGCCCCAGAGAAACCCCATCCCTCACGCCCAGGGGCCAGGAAGGGCTCCAGAAAGATCTAGAAACTGCCGTCAGTGATCTCTATAGATCACTGATCCCTGTCCTTGATGCCACCTGCCCAGCGCCCTGCCCTTCTCCCCAACTCTGCCTGTCAGAGAACTGCTTCAGGTTCACGTCCATGACCAGGGAGGTGCTGTCCTGAAAATCAGACCCAGCTTAAGACTAGAGATGACGGCGGCAGTGATCTTAGTCTTGGCTAGGTGGGGCAACAGAGGCCTCACAGAAGTTGAACTATCAGATTCTCTTTCCCCTGGGATGGTTCCTTCCTCACAAGGCCAACTGCCCCTTTTCTGGACAAGGTTGACAGAGCGGAGGGGAATATCTCTTGACAGTTTGTGTCCTTGTTTGTAAACGATAGTCTGAGTTTCCTAGTCAGCAAACCTGATACCTGCCCAGCTCTGCCGTAGCCGAGTGGAGGAGCCACAGTGCAGCGGGGCAAGAGGTAGACAGGCAGAAGAGGACAGGGTTCTTGCCTGGGATGGAACAGGCCTGAAAATTGAAGCCAAAATGTAAAGAAAAATTTCTGCTGGATCAGCAAGATTCTTTAATATCGTAGTTACTGATTTGTTCCTAAGCTAATTGACAGTGACCCTGTAAATGACAACCCCACCCAACCCTCAGACTACCTGATGTGCATTTGAGCACTAAGAGACACTTCCTGAAGGGCCTAGCTGGACTGAACCAAATGGGGATGTTTCTCCACTGATCCCAGAGAGGCCAGAAGGAAGATGGAGGCTGAAGGAGCTAGGGAATCATTCTGGGCTCTTCCGGAATGACAGCCTGCCTATTTCCTTCCTTACAAATCAGATGCAACCAAAACCCCCGGACGCCCCCCACCCACACCCCACCCCACTCAGGCGCTAACAGTTCTCTGAGACCGTGACCAGGCCCTCAGCTCCTGGTGACTCCTGTGATTCAGAATAACTCCAGTTCCTGTGTTTACATTTCGTCAAGCAGACAGTTCGCAGCAGCCTTAGAGGACCTGAACGAGGCCATCAAGCTGTGTCCAAACAACCGTGAGATCCAGCGGCTTCTGCTGCGGGTGGAGGAGGAGTGTCGACAAATGCAGCAGCAGCCGCCGGTGCAGCAGCAGCCTCCGCAGCAGCAGCTCCCAGAGGAAGCAGAGCCTGAACCCCAGCACGAAGACATCTACTCCGTACAGGACATACTGGAGGAGGAGTTCTTGGAACAGGACGTGGAGAACGTGTCCATCGGCCTCCAAACGGAGGCTCGGCCCAGCCAGGGGCTCCCCATCATCCAGAGCCCACCCTCCTCCCCAGCCCACCGGGACTCAGCCTACATCTCCGGCTCACCCCTCGGCTCACATCAGGTTTTTGACTTCCGGTCCAGCAGTTCCGTAGGCTCTCCCACCAGGCAGAGCTATCAGTCCAGCTCACCTGCGCTCTCTCCAACTCACCAGAACTCACATTATCGGCCTAGTCCCCCACACACTTCCCCAGCTCATCAGGGCGGCTCCTACCGCTTCAGCCCCCCTCCTGTGGGAGGGCCAGGCAAGGAATACCCGAGCCCGCCCCCTTCCCCTCTCCGCAGAGGCCCCCAGTACCGGGCCAGCCCTCCAGCGGAAAGCATGAGTGTCTACCGTTCCCAGTCAGGCTCCCCCGTGCGCTATCAGCAAGAAACAAATGTGAGTCAGCTTCCTGGCAGACCGAAATCTCCACTGTCCAAGATGGCCCAGCGGCCCTACCAGATGCCCCAGCTTCCCGTGGCTGTGCCCCAGCCTGGGCTCCGGCTCCAGCCGGCCAAAGCCCAGATCGTGAGGAGCAACCAGCCCAGCTCGGCTGTGCATTCAAGCACCGTCATCTCCACGGGGGCCTATGGCCAAGTAGCCCATTCAATGGCCAGTAAATACCAGTCTTCCCAAGGAGACATAGGAGTGAGTCAGAGCCGGCTGGTTTATCAGGGGTCAATTGGGGGGATCGTAGGGGATGGGAGACCCGTGCAGCACGTCCAGGCCAGCCTGAGTGCGGGTGCCATCTGCCAGCATGGAGGGTTGACCAAGGAAGACCTTCCCCAGCGACCTTCCTCTGCCTACCGGGGTGGCATGAGATACAGCCAGACGCCACAGATTGGGCGCAGCCAGTCCGCGTCCTATTACCCAGTGTGTCACTCAAAACTGGACCTGGAGCGTTCCTCCAGCCAACTAGGCTCCCCCGACGTGTCGCATTTAATCAGAAGACCTATTAGTGTCAACCCCAATGAAATCAAACCCCACCCACCGACTCCCAGGCCACTGCTGCACTCCCAGAGCGTAGGCCTGCGTTTCTCTCCATCTAGCAATAGTATCTCATCTGCCTCCAATCTAACACCTACCTTCCGGCCATCTTCCTCCATCCAGCAGATGGAGATCCCGCTGAAACCGGCGTACGATAGGTCATGTGATGAGCTGTCGCCAGTGTCTCCCACACAGGGAGGTTACCCTAGTGAGCCCACCCGATCCAGGACCACACCATTTATGGGGATCATAGATAAAACAGCCCGGACTCAACAGTACCCCCACCTTCACCAGCAGAATCGGACCTGGGCGGTGTCATCCGTGGATACCGTTCTCAGCCCCACGTCTCCAGGCGGCCTGCCCCAGCCTGAGTCCTTCAGCCCACCATCGTCCATCAGCAACATCGCCTTTTATAACAAGACCAACAATGCACAGAATGGCCATTTGCTGGAGGATGATTACTACAGCCCCCACGGGATGCTGGCAAACGGGTCCCGCGGAGACCTGCTGGAGAGAGTCAGCCAGGCCTCCTCGTACCCTGACGTGAAGGTGGCTCGGACCCTCCCTGTGGCTCAGGCCTACCAGGACAACCTGTACAGACAGCTGTCCCGGGACTCTCGACAAGGGCAGACATCCCCTATCAAACCAAAGAGACCATTTGTGGAGTCTAATGTTTAAAAGACGTGTGTTGGAGTGAGACCCGTATGTTTTCACTGCACATCTTCAGGCTTGGTTTCCCACATCCGAGGTAGTTCTCTGGCTTAATTTCTCATGTAGTTTCTGCGTGGTGTTCAGAGGTGGCAGCCCACGTGCCAGAATCCTTTGCATGCAGCCGACTGAGAAGCTGGCCTCCAGGGAGCCGGGACTTGGGTTTCTTTCATCCGTGCCCCAGCCACACGCTTTCTCCCTCTCTTCAGATGCCAGCGAGGAGATTGTTGTGCCCGCGTGCTTCAACCCAGGGAGATCAGATGCACTGGTCGGCTTTTTCCACGAGACAATCGCTTTCACTGATGTCCTTGTTGTGTCAAATGTCGATTTCTCCTTTTTTACGAAAATGAGATGAGATGTTCGCGTTCGTTTTCTTCTAGGAACTTTTAGAAAGAGTGTGACGCCCCTCTGCCTTCGCATTCTTATCCAGTGTTATCCAAATAGCAGCCCCTCCCCGGGCATTCTTGTGCTGTGGTCTCCTCCCTCTCGGACCGCCAGGTCCCTGCGGCTGTCAAGTCTAGAATGTTCATTTAGGTTATCGCCGGTGTCCCTGTAGGGGTAAAGGATCGAGGAGAACGAGAGGACGTAGGAAAACACCAGTACAGTTGCTTGCAATCACTCCATGGATTGCCCAAGAGGCATGGTAGGAACATTCAGGAAACAACCAGCCCTTTAATATTTCAGTTAGCCGAGGAAATCGGATGAGAATCGTACATATTTCTGCGAGCTATTCTTTTTATGTTTTTAGCCAAATTAACCATTAAACGCCACTGATTTTCCATGGGTGGGGGAGAGAATAAATATATATATGGGGAGAGAGAGAAAAAAACTGTTCTGGATTCTCAGTGAAAGGCTGTAGAAAGTTCTTGTCTTGGAGAAGTCTATTTGTTAGCTCTTGATGTGTCACTGAGTGTCGTATTCTACGCAAAGTATATACGTTCTCCCCAGAGGTTGACTGGAGTGGTAATCCTGTTAGTTGGATCTTTGCCTAGAGCCAGATTTTGTTCTACTGGTCCTCTTTTTTTTTTTTTTTAAACCCAGATGATTTAGTGAAGAATTGGTTCCTAAAAAAGGAAATTGAGTCCTCTGGGGATAGTAAGACTGATTCCCAGAGCTTGCACCCAGGGCCATTGCATTCCATGGCAGATGTGGTCATAACTCCACCCACCATAGTTTCAAGATCCATAGTTTGATTATCTGTCATTACAGGAATTGGTTTTTTTTGTTTTTTTTTTCCTAAGTAGGAGTGTTTGAGGGGGGGTGGATGTTTTTATTTTTTTGCCACTCATCACGTGGCATCTTGGTTCCCCGACCAGGGATCGAACCCACACCCTTGCAGTGGAAGGGCAGGGTCTTCACCACTTGAATGCCAGGGACATCTCAGGAGTGATATTTAAAATCCAGATACAGTGAAGTGTTTCAGGGTGAAGAAAGACCCCTTTCAGCCCTCTGTGGGAGAACACGAGATGGACAGTAAGCCTTCTAACCCCCTAACCCTGCACCCGTCGCCTGTGTCTTGTCATTTGCTAACCAGTCCTTTCGAGTGACTGAGGCCAGCATGCGAAGGACAACAAAAACCCTGGAACCAAAGCCTTAGCATAGGCCCGGTAGCAGCTGTACATCAGCTCTTAAACTAACAAACTAAACAGCTAAAACTAAACAAAAGGGAACGTGTTCTCTGTTACCAGGAATCATTCTGCTCTTGTTAGCAAAGGGCTACAGGAAGGGCAGTTTCCTGAACAGAAATCCAGATGTGACCAGACCTGTTTGTAATACTAAGTGTCCTCTGAAAGAATCGTTAAGTCATGGGGACCATGGAGCTGAAATCAAAAACACTTCAGTACTAACAGATTCTGCCAAATAGATGCACCCCTCCACGCCCCCAAGCCTGGAACAGGCCAGGATGTGTGTGTCTCTGTGCTGGAAGTGAATGGCAGGGCTGGTCCAAGACCCAGACTCTGTCCACTCTCTGATTTTTAAGGACTATCTCCCACTCAGCTAGCCCAGAGCGAACATCAGTGTCTCTTCTCTCCTTGCTCGCTCGCTCTCACCGAGATGATGAAATGTACAGCTGTAGCATCAGCCCACGACCAGGAGCACAGCAGCCTCTCAGCATTTTCTGTCCAGGTCTCAGCCCTGTTGGGCTCTTTGCATCTCACCCTTCTTAACCACCTCTCACTGAGGAGCTGCTGCCGCATCTTGGGAATTTCTCAGTGTCTGTTAGAAAAGTGCCCCTGTTTAGTCACAGCCCCACACATACCACCTGCTCTCGCCTGAGTGGGTGAGCAGGTTCTGTAGTTTTATGAATATGCCACCGACACCACTTCTCCTGAGCATGACTCTTAGGGTTTTCTAGGGCAGACAGGTTTAGGGTCCTTGCCTTATTGGACAAAACACCTAAACTGTCAACAGTCAAAATACAGTCCTTCTGTGGCCATTGTAAGAGGGCGTGAATGCCACTACTGGGCGCCAGTTTTTGACTAAAAAATGCCAGCTGGACCTTACTGGAGGAAGACAGCTCTTCTTTGTCAGCAGACTGCCTGTGCCCTGTTTTGCTACTTCACTGCCATGGGATGGTCCTAGTACTGTATCTTAGAGATGCCCCCTCACTTGCTGGCATCAATGTCTGGCTTCAGCTGGGGGGAAGTTTTTCAGATCAACTTGGTAAGTTCCACTCACCCACTTTACGTCACCCTGAGACGGAGACAGCGGTGACAAACTTCAGCTTACAGGTCCCTCATCAAATCGTACCTTCCACTCACCCAGAATTCTTGCACTAATGGGTTTCCATCACATTGTGTCTATAATGGGTGCACTTTATTGTTTGAATTTGTAACTCTGATAAATAACTGGGTATTTAAGTGTGAGTAATGTCTTCATTAGAAAATGGCAAAAGCGCCCTTGTCTTTTAGTGTGTTTTTCAAAGGGATTAAAAAAAAGCAAGCAAGCAGTGGATCACAACATTTATAGCACAAAAAATAACTTGTATATAAGCATCAAAAAGATTAAGACTTTTTAAAGACAAAAAAAAATTTGCAGTGATTTTAAAGTGCTTTTCCAGCAATTTTCTTAGGGACTCCTGAGACATGGTTACTTTATTTACTGGATCAGTAAGGCACACAATTAACAATTAAAAATTAATGTTTATTTACAAAGTAAAGGGAAAACCCTGTGTAACATGAGAATTTGGCATGGACAAAATGGAGACCATTTTGTATCTGCTCTTGTACCTTCTCCGGGTTGCAGACGTGCGCTATTAAAAGTCCCAAGTTAATAGAGCACAAACCCTTCCCGTCCCTCTCCCACGTGCCCTTCTTTCTAGACGTGTTTAACTTGAAGGCTCAGGAAAACTCCACGAATTAGAATCATGTACAGTACCCAAGGTCGTTGTCCAGAGATATGAGTTTGCTAATTTAGTTAAGCCTGGATTATTAAACACTTTTCCTGTTACTGTAAACAGAACAGCTTAGAGAAAGGTATTCTCGGTCCTTATATTGTACAGTAGTTTATGAACCCCCATCTCTAAATATTGGTATTTTTATATCCCAGAGATGTACCCAATAGAAAAATGAATCCATATCTAATTTAATATCCATAAGTATTTTCCTTAGATTTTAGTCGCAGTGGGGTTTTTTTGTGGATGTCACCTTCTTTCACCACACTTCACCACTAGGTGTCACTGTGGCTCTGCACCAGGCTTGTCTGGTAGCAAAGAATGGCAGCATCTCCGGGGAGCCACAGCCAGGCCAACAGGCAGGCCCGTAGGCTCAGAGGATCCAGGAAAGAGGGAGCAAAGGCCTGGAAAGGGGTCTTCACACATCTGTGCCAGTTGTGGCAGGATCCACTCTTTGAACACTACTGCTGTGGACCTTCAGCCAGGCAGAGACTGGGGTAGGCTGACCAGGTCTCCCTTGCTGTCTCTGGTGGATGGATGGGAATGTAGAAGACCCCTCCCTTCCCCATGAGCACCCCTCTCGGTTCCTCTCGGCCTCCAACTTCTATAACTCCAGAGGTGTCACAGTTGGATGGTTCAATTCAAAGATAGTTATTTTTCTACTGCAGAATTGCCTTGGACAACACCCGTTGCTCACTGAATCTTTGCCACAAAAATGGAACAGGCACCCCCATGGGGCAGGGTGTGCCCAACCCCGCCCCAGCCTCACCACCCCCACCCCCACCCCGCCTGTCTGTCCATGGGCTGCCCACTTCTCGAAAAGCTACCCCACAGAGGCAGCTGCCGCTGGTCCTATGCCAGGCCTGTGGTGGTAGCGTGCATGCTGGGAGGTATGGCTTTCTCTTCCTTCTCCTCTAGGAATTCCAGACTGACCATCTACCATGACTAACAACAATGAACAAAGGGCTTAGGGGTAGGAGCTACCTACAAAGACGTGTCATGGAAACCTTCACCATGCAATGCCTTGAACTCCGCTCTGGCTGCTCCCGAGACTAGGTGGCTGGCTGGGGGCCTGGACACAAGCACAATGGGGCTGGTGGAGCCACTGTGCAAAGGTACTTGAATACTCACTGGGTCTTCATCAACTTTTATAATACAGACCACTCAAGGGCTGAAGTGTTGGGAACCTGCATTTCGGTGTCCAGTGCCTCGCAGCAGCTGAACCACCCTGAGATGCTTGTGGCCAGCTGATGGCCACAGCCAGAGCTTTGAAAGTCAGTACCAAATGAACACGTGATTGGACACCAAAAATCAAGTGTTGCTTTCATGCTTCCTCACCCGTTTCATCTCATTTCTTCCTGCTGACTCTGTGATATCTCTGCTAAGCTGACCTGTCAGGTTTTTGCTGGACACACACAGGTGCAGACCAACATCCCTCTTGGTTTTTTTTTCACGCCTACTCTGTGGAAAGGAAGGAGCCTAGCTGCTTTGCTGTTGGAGCCCTCGCTGGCTGGATTTTTCTTTTGCCTAATCACTAACCAGAACACCTGGTTAGGGGAACTCGACTCAATCCCTTTGGTCCCCAGGACCAGACAGAGTTATTTCTGGAAAATTCAGTACTTGAATGTACCTGCCTTATTGTGAACCAACTTACTGGGAAAAAATTAGAAATGCTGGCTCCAGATCTCTGCTTCCTTCACAGGTTATTTTGGAAATCCTGTAAGTTACACTTCCTGTTCCAGTTCTGGTTGATTTTTTTTTTTTTGGGAGGGGGGATGTTTTTTTCATTTCTGTTGTTTTCCTCTGGCTGATTCCTGCTGAGTGGGGCCAGTTCCTCGTCAGGCTCAGGGCAGGTGCCATTCTCAGGCTTGGCCTCCTTTCCATCCAGCATAGCATCTTTGTCTCTGTTCTGTCTCCTCCAAATCGAAGATGATTTTAATTAGTACAGACCTGTACAGTCTACAATTAAAGAGTGATTTGTACTAACATGATTTTGATTCTTCCTCTTTGCTGTCCTTTCAAGACACTTGCTGGAAAAAGCTTTAATGCACTTAGTTTTCGTTTAGGTTTTCTATAACTCAGATGTAAAGGACTCTCTCTGTACAGTATATTATCCAATGCATGTTTGTTCTCTATCCTGATATATTGAACACCACACGGTTGTGAACTCGTGCAGTGGGGAGGTCCCACACCCAACAGAGGCATCTAGCCCCCTGTGTATAAGGAAGGACATTTTCCTTTGCTGTACTTGCTTGAGCAGTTTTATTGTCTGTACATGTGAGCTGTGTGAGATGTGAAAAGTTAAATGAATGCAATTTCCTGCCCATGTATACAGATCGCCATCTGTACAATGAACTGTATGTATGAAAGCAAATGTACTTATTTATAAATGGGTAACACTTGGAAAAACATGGTGCTGTGGTGCTTTCTCCTTTCATTAGTGCCTCTCCAGGAGCTGACTCGGGCCACCGTCACTGAGGCCCACCAGGCTAAGCATGCCTCCCCCAGGGACAGCTGGCTGGGCCCAACTCCTAATGATTTGGCTGGTCCTTTACGGGCTATTTAGAGTCACCCCTTTGGGCTCTTGTTCATTCAGAGAAGTTACAGAGCTCTCGTGTGGACACTGTGAGGGGCTTGAGAGAACCGTGGACAAGACAGTCCTGAGGGCCCATCAGCCAAGGCCCACTGTGTTCACTGAGAAAGAGAGGAGGCTCTTTCCTCTGTGGAAGGGGTTCCTCCAGCCAGGCCAAGGGAACACTGACTTCCCCTCTTTGTTGGATTTTAATAGCTGAGGCTACACCTCAGTCCAGTTACCGTCCCAAAACCCAAGGCTGCCCATTAGAGCTGTTAGAGACTGCATGCCCGAGGCAGGGGGACAGCACCGGTTATAGTCCCCGAGGCTGACTCGGCTAAAGCTGGAAGCCGACTGCTTCCAGCCACTATTTGTGTTCTTCAGAAGTCCGGCAAGGGACTTCCCTTTGGTCTGGTGGTTAAGAATCCACCTGCCAGAGCAGAGGACACATGTTCAATTCCTGGACCTGGAAGATCCACGTGCTATGGGGCAACTAAAGCCCGAACGCCCAGCCCCTGCTCCACAACAGGAGAAGCCGCTGCGAAGAAGAGAAAGCCTGTGCACCGCAACTGGAGGAGCTCCCACTCTCAGCAACGAGAGCCTGGCGCAGCCAAAAATAATAAAATACAGTTTAAAAAAGAAAGCTGGTCAGAAATTTCCAGTCTTCACCGTATAGAGAACTAGGCAGCTACACTGTGGAGAGGTTACAGATTTCCGGAAACTGGCTGGAGACTCGACTACCTTTCCTTAAGGACAGAGTCATGGGTTTTTCCTGCCCAGCTGCGACCTCTGCTTCAGGGACAAGCAAGGAAGGAGACCACTTCCTCCCAACACCAGACTGTGATGAACAAACATTTCTGCTGTCACTACATCCATTTCCCTCAAAGCACCCAACTGGGGAAGCAGGAGAACACCACGTGTGCGGTCACCCCAGTCTGGACGCGAGAACTGCCTTCAAAGAGCGGGGAACTCTGGAAGTTCAGCCTGAGCAGAAAAGAGAAGTGGATAAGTGGTTGGGAGGGGAAAAAAAAATACAGATTTTTAAGGATTCCTGAGGCAATGGATGAAAAGGTAAAAGGAATTCCTACGAAGCTAATTCTGAACAGCTCTTGACTCTGAACCAGACTACAGAGCCACTCAAGCGGCAGGAAGCTGTGCCCTCAGTACACTCTTGTAGGTCTTCCCCTTGCTGTTTTCATTCCCTGACAGGTGCTCTTTGTAGTCTGACACACCGCTGTGCACACATGCACGTGGGCAGTCACACTCCCACAGGCCGAGGCTGAGTGGAAACGGAGCATCATCTTCTTTCACCTTTAAAAATGGGAGCTCCGAAGTTGTATTCCTTCGGAGACACAACTGTGCCATGGGCAAGAGAATTCTGTGACCTCTCGAGGTTCCCAACCCAGTGGGAAGGCGATCTGCCTTGGAGAGAGAGGCAGCCTGAGAGTCTGGCATCGTCTGAATATTCAAGCACAGAGACCCTTAAAATTCAGAAGCTGGTGCAGAAGCCGTAAGAGAGATAGCACACTCACTGGGTCAGGATGCCTCTGCCCTTGCAGACTGCCACCCCTGAACCTGACCCCAAGGTCACCTCATGACATGTAGCAGGCCACATGGTACATGTTCAGGCTGTTAAGCAGATGAAGGTCCACCCTGGTTCAGGAGGCTCTACACACGTATCCAGCAAAGACCTCTCAAGCTCTGGCTCATACACGCTAAACACCAGATTTGATACAGAAAAGAAAGGGCTGGGAAAGAAGAATCAATGTCACCGATGGATGACTTAACCTTATCAGAGGATGTTCTGTAGGGTCCCTTTCAATAGTGAGCCCTCGAGTAAGTTTCCAGTAAGTGACAGGAGCACGTGGTGCTTCCTGGTGAGATCTGAGGTCACACGCAGCTTCGCTGGAAACATTTGCCTGACCCTCGGGGATTGATCTAAAGTAGAATCTCAGCTTGTTCTCAAAGCTTTGCTCCTCTTCTTAAGGAATGAAGAGACATATTTTTATTTATATTTTGAGACATTTTTAAAACAAAAAAGGTTAATGGAATAGGCAGGGCAACTTCTTGCCAAGGTCCCATCAGGCTCTTGTGGTTCCACCCTCTAGGACACCCTGTCTGGGAAGAGAATTTCTCTAACCCTTTGGAAGAGCCTCCCTCACTGGGGTCCAGAGCGAGGACCATTTCAGAGCCTGTAGTGCTCTGAAGTGATAAACAGGATGAGTCACTTTACTTTCTGTGCCCAGCCTGGGGATATGCAGTTTCTCTCGACCCTGGTAGGCAAACTTCACGTATCTGCTAAAAGAGCTGGCTCCTTTTACTGCCACAGGAAATGAAGATAACAGGCCAGAGATCTGCTGTAGACCTTTATTGAATCATCTGTTGTACCAGCGCTACACTGGGCTTCATCGAAGACTGGCCACAGGCAAAATAAAACAAGCCACCGCGGATCAGCTTGGCTGGGGCAGGTGGGGAGGGGGGTAGCTTTTTGGCTCATTAGTTATTCAGCATACGCTTTGGCAAACAGGCCAGTGTTCAGGCTTTTTTTTTTCTTCTTTGCAAATCCAAGGTTCTGTTTCTCTCTGTGCCCTTCTGGCAAGGGAGATACACAATCCTACTCTGGTAGTTTGTCTAAGGTGGAGTTTTCCCACGTGTAAACATCGACTATACCAAGCGATCAAAGAACAGTGTAAACAGCAGGCGGTGGGGTGGGGGGTGGCCAGTCGCAGCAGAGCCTGGAGCGCCCACGGGGTCGGGTGGGGAGCAGGCAGCCCTGCTGGGGAGGGCGCCCACCATCGCCACCTGCCCTGAGGAGCAGCATCGGCTGAGGCGGGACCCCACGGCAAAGGCCGAGTTGTAGGAATCCGAGTATTAGAGGAGATAAGCCCCTTTTCTCGAAGGCAGCATTTAGCTGGGAGAGGCAGCTGCTGAAAAATGGTAGTCAGAACTGGAAATTTTATTAATGTCTTAAGTCAACTCTGCCTTGTCCGAAACTGCGTCATGTTCCTCAAAGCCCGGAAAATGAGGAAAACAAGGAGAGAGCATTTGCCAAGTCCAAGAAGCACAGATCAATGCTCTAATCACGTTATTTCTAGACGGTAGGCAAATAGCGACTCAGCTAACAGCGTTACACACTCATGAGGTTTCAGGGGTGGGGGGGGGATTAATCTGATTCCCTCTTGGTCCCTTCCTGCAAAGACCTGCTGAAGGTACGAGAGAAGACTGTCCTCCCGAACCCTCCTCATGGAAATCGAAAGGGGGCACCTTATCCTTTTCTAGTGGCAGCTTTTTGTTTAAGGGGAAAAGGCCTGTGCCCTCTTGTCAGAGCAGCCTCCTGTGAGCTCTGAGGGTCAGGAGTGGAGGCCTGGGCCAGCGGGGACAGAAGCCCACCCAGGCCCACCTCCAGCCTCTTCTCTGGGCTCCCCTCTGAAGCGGCTCACAGCAAGTTTGTCCCAAGTCTACGGCCCCCAAGGTAAAGCCAACTCAGGGCTAAAGGGTTAAAGAAAGGGAAGGCTCCAGAACGAGCTGGGCCAAAGCCTGGGTCCAGAGAGTCCCAGGGAGTCCCTCCCCTCTCCTGGGGAACCTGGCCCTGACACCAGCATATTTCACATATAATGTCACTAGCTCCGCTGCCAGAGGCTGGGCCCCTTCAGAGCGCTGGTCCTCCAGGACGCAAGGCTCCTGGCAGGAGTTCGGGGTCACTCAAAGCAAGTCTCAGCTTCGCTGCGGCCTCGAGGAGGGAGGCGCCCCACTCTCGGAGCCATTTAGGCCCAGAGCCTTACCCAAAGCTGCTCCATCTTGGGGTGGAAGTCGGGTGGCAACAGGGGTTGGGGGGGTGCGTGCTCAGGACTAACACAACGACAGCAGCAGCAGCGAGGAGCGGGAAGTGGAGGGGCCCTGAACCCCAAAAGTCTGCGCTCAGAGAGGACTGCCCCCCCCCGCCCTCCCCCCCTGCTGTGCCCAGCCCTGCCGGGACCCTCAGCAGCGGTTGCGGGATGGACACCTGCCTGGGCCCCCGGAACAGGAGAGGCCAGGATGGGGCGCCCGTCACTGGGAGCTGGGGCTGTCGCCCTCCGTCAGCGTCTTGAAGTCCATGGAGAGCGCTTGCTCTTCCGCCTGGAGGGGCCGCTTCCAGTCGGCGCGGGTCAGGATGTAGAGTACGACCGTGGCGAAGGCGGCCAGCAGCAGGCCCAGCACGTTGGCCAGGACGCCCTCGGGCTCGAACGTGCTGTACTTGGTCCTGCGGGGTTGAGGCGTCGCCCTGAGACCCAGTGCCGCTCACCCCCGCCGGAAAGATGCCCTGGGGTCTCAAGCCCGAGTCCGCGCCCCGCCGCGCCCCGCCCCGCCCCGCCCAGAGCCGCCCAGAGCCGCCCAGAGCCGCCGGGAGGGGGCGCTCACCCGAGCTCGAACAGCAGCGCCTCCTTCAGGCCCAGCAGGGCGGTGGCCACCGAGAGCAGGAAGATGGCGGCGCCGAAGAAGACGTGCTGCGGGCGGTAGCGGCTCCGCAGAGAAAACGAGGCGCCCGGGAACAGGAAGAAGCTAAAGCCCACGAGCCACTGGGAGGAAAGGCGAGGTGCTGCCGGGGACCGAGCTGCGCCCGCTCCGCGCAGCCCGGGGACGCCCCGGGCGCACAGCTGGCCACAGCCGGTGCGGGCCCTGCTCCCCGCGCCTCCCCGCCGCCGTGGGGCCGCGAGGACTCACCTGCGCAAAGAAGAGCGCGAAGACCAGGATGCCGCACCAGCTGTGCAGGCTGTACAGGTCGGCGTAGCCCTTCTTCCTGTGGTGCTCGAACACCGCCACCAGGCCTGGCGGGAGGCGGGGGTGGCGTGAGGACAAGGCTGATGGGGGCTGAGGGGATGCGGTGACCCGAGGGAAACCTGCCTGGCCGGGGCTTCTGGGCTCCAGTCCCGGCTCGGTGGCTGCCAACACCCAGTGTCCCTGCCGGCGGGGGGGGGCGGGGTACTGGACAGTGAAGCAGCTACTTCCCCAAGTCAGCAGAGGTGGAGGAAGGGCGCGCCGGCCCCCAACTCACCCACCAAGGCGATGACGAAGGCGAAGACGTGCAGCAGCCCGTGCAGGACTTTGGTGGTGCGTTTGGCCTCATTCCTGAAGACGCGGTAAACCAGCAGGGCTGTTGGCCGTGAGAAAGGGAAGGTCAGCGTGCTAACCCCAGCCCGCAGCCCTCCGGCCAGGGCAGCGAGGAGACACGCCCTCGGCTGAAGAGGGAACCTGCGTCTAGGGCTTGTCCAGGTACCCCAGCCATAGGAAGAGGGAAGAAAACAAGGCTCCTGCGCCCTGGCAGGCCCACCCCGCCCCTTCTTATCAGCTGTGCCCGGGTATTCCAGGCTGTTTTAGGCTCATCAAGCAGGCACACCAAGGTGCCACGTACTTCTGAGTTCACCCCTTCGCTTTGATGGTCCTCGGTTTGTCCAGCACTGAAGCCTGATCACATACTCACTAGTTTTAGCAAGCAGGCTCCCTGGTTGGGAAACCCCTGGTTCTCAAAGCAGAACCTTGTGATCCCAAGTGAATTCCCCCTCTTCCGGCTGAGGTGGTCAGGGCCAGGGGGCCTGGGGAATGCCTCTTAGGAGCCTGCTGATGAAGGGGTTGCTGACCCCGGGACCACCTCGAGGAAGAATAGATAGATCCAGCTTTCTTGTTTCTAGAAACAAGGCCTTGAGGCAGAGTACATGGCCAACCACAGCCTGGATCCTACCCCAGAGAGAGGAGCTCTAGCTCTGCCAATTCCATCATCTACACACACTTTTCAGTCAGAAAGGAGTTGCCACCCAGCAGCCTCAGAGGGCCCTGATTTGGATTCCCAGTGTCCCCAGGCTCTGAGCCAGCTTCCGGGGTGAAAGTGTCCCTCAAACCCGCTCCCAGGTGGTGTCGCCCAAAGACTCACCATCTCCCTGCAGGAAGACCAGGCCTATGACCATGCAGAGCGGGTGCACGTTGAACTGCAGGGCACTCTCCCAGGCAATGCCGCCTCGGTACATACCAAGCCAGGCACCAGTCATGGCCACCACGGTCAGGCCCAGCAGCTGGGAGAAGGCCACGTAGTAGGGCAGCGCCCCGGGTGCGGGTGCTGGGCTGGCAGGGCCCTCCATGCTGAGGCGGCTACTGCGGAGAAGATGGCAGAGCTCAGAAGAATGGCTCACAGCCTCCAAAGATATGCCCCGTGCCTGCCTGCCACCTCCCTCTCAGCCCACTCCCCTGGCCTCTGTGTTCATGTAGCAAGCGCCCAGCGGGAGGGGCCTGGCTTCCTGCAGAACCGGACCACACCTGGCCGCACTTCCACCTGCAGTGAGGGTGCAAGTCAAGGTCCTCCACATTCTGGGCAGAGCAGGAGGGCCCATGGCAGTGCTTTCTGTTTCATGAGGCCCCGGCTTTTCTCAGGTCGGGTTCACGGGTGAAATACAGAGGAGGGAGCACATTCCTTGAAGATGCAGGAATTTTTCCTCCAGATGAACCATAATAGGCGTCTGGGATGAGAAATGGGAGCCTGACTCCCCCTTGCCTGCTGTTTCAGCTCCAGCCCCAGGTGAGAGAAGTCCTGCCAACTGAGCAGCCCCCAGCAGCGTGGCAGCAGCCAGTAGAGGGATGTGCTCTGAGCTGCTTTGCCAGAAAGGACATGGGAGAGAGGAGCCTTCAAGCAGCGCTTTCCCTTCCTGCCTCCGCCCACTCCTCCCTGCCACACCTGGGGCGGTGGACCTGCACTGCTCCCAGGCCAGGCTTCCTGAACCGAGCCCTGCAAGGTAAGAACGGACTCCTGGGGTCACGTAGCTCACAAGGATTTGGTGACAGCATGTGTGTCCCTGCTCCCACCCAGCTGACAAGGATCGGCGGCAGGTGGGAGGGGAGAGGTCTCAATGGGGCTTGGGGAAGCCAAGCCCAGGGGCCAGTGGGAGGCATTTCCTGGCTCCTCTGCCCAGGCCTGGTTGTCGCCAAAGCCAAGCCCCAGCTCCGACAGGCCTGTGTGCCAGCTCTTCATCCGGAACCTGCTGGTTCTTCCCACACTCGGGCGGGAGTGGCAGTGAGGGGGGACGGGAGGAGAGGAGGAGTGGATAAGCAAGTATAGCCGCGGTGCCAGCGCCCTGTGGCCACAGAAAGGCTCTGCCAGGGCTCCCAGAGGGCCCAGCGCTCCGTTTCCCTGGCTCGCCTCTTGCACTGCCCCAGCCTCTCCCAGTGGCCCTGGAGACACCCTCCTTTTCCTTATTGCCGGCAGAGAACAGCAGCTGAGCAGAGAGGTTTGACTAACACATTGTGGGATCCCTCCTAATACATACTGAGCACAATGGGTTCCCTGGAGGCTCAGACAGTAAAGAATCTGCCAGCAAACCTAGGTTCAGTCCCTGGGTGGGGAAGATCCCCCGGAGAAGGAAATGACTAGCCACTCCAGTATTCTTGCCTGGAGAATCCCATGGACAGAGGAGCCTGGTAGGCTGCAGTCCGTGGGCTCGCAAACAGTCAGATGCAACTGAGCAACTGACTTTTCACTTTCACTTTTCACCCTCTACCCTATGCAGCTCAAGAGAACTAGCGTCCAGTCGATCAGGCCGTGTCCTCCTGGTAAGCGGACCATCTTTACCCCCACTTCCCTCTGCCACCGTGGACTACTGTTGGCAATGCCACGGTTTTTTAAAGTGGTGGGCGGGCAGGCAGTGTTGATAACCCACTCCCTGTAGTAAAATACAGATAAGCCAAAAAAAACAGAAATTACAAGTAATCAATGTTTTGATTTATATCCTTTTCATACTTTCTTTTACAGAAACATAACCATACCAATTTCTAACCTTTTTTCACTTAATTCTAGACCACGCATATCTTTTCATGTCAGTGAACATACATCCACATCATGCTTGTCTTATTACACGACAGTCTCATATTTTAACCAATCCCTTATCTCTTGTTCTTAAATATTTAGCCAGCTTTCAGCTTTTCACTAAGTAGACGACACTAGGTTATCATCTCTGCACAGCTGTCTTATTCCTAAATGGGATCCTGAGCAAGGGCTAGGTTCTTTTTTAGATTTCGGAAAACACGTTCCCGAAGCACCCCCATTGCAGGTGGGCACACCTGCTTCCAGAAGCCCTGGACGCAGTGATGCCTTCAGGAACTCGTGCTTGCCCATCTGTCAGCTCTACACCTACACTGGAGACCCTGCCAGTCGGCCTCTCCTCCAGACTCCAACCCCATTTCTAGCTGTCCACTAACAGCTCTACCTGGACATCCCCCAAGCACCGCAAGGTCCACACATCCAAAGCCACATTCCTCTCCTGACAGGTCCCCAGTGTGGCCACCTCCCCCAGGCCTCGCCATCACTTCCCTCCCAGCCACCTTCATTGCCACCACCCAGCAGGGCTGGAACTTCTGCCCCCATCTCCCTACCCTCCTCAGTCTGCCTGACTCACAGGGACAGGGACAAAGCCAGCTCCCCAGTCTTGTTGCCCCTCCAGGCACAAAGGGCCACCAGCATGGGATGGTCAAATGCCAACTCCTTAACTGATCCCATCCAGGTTTCCACCCGCAGCCCCCACTGTTTTCCTACCAAGCCCACTGGAGGAGGTGCTCCCAGGCCACGGCTCTGACAGCGCAACCTGGCGGTAACCCCTCCACCTCACACTCCCCTATGCTTCCTGCCCCATGACCTGAAATGGGCATTTTGTTCACCACTTTGCCCCCAAGGCTGGCCTAGGGCTTACTTACCCCGGTCCTTGCCCTGCGCTAAGCCCACGTGGGCCTCTCTGCGGTGGAGCCCTGTGAGCTCCCTGCAGGCAAGGACTGCATCCGCCTCCCCCTTGGGTGTCCTCGGGGATCTGATCCCTTGTGCCGACTCCAACAGGAAAACTGTTCTGAACAGAGAGATGCTGTCCTCCTCTCCTTTATTAGATTCCTCTTGAGAGCCGGGGGCACAGTCAGAATCTGATTAGCTCTGAATTAGGAAGAACAGAAAGAATGGGCTCTGCCCCAGCTGACCTGCCAGTCTGCCCACCCATTAGACAGCGAGGACAGAGTGGGGCTCAAGGCTGCAGAGAACAGCCAGCTTTTTCCTTTCCCAACCAGTCTCATCATGAGATGGGCAGAAGTGGGCGTTCTCTTCTTAGCCGTGGTACTCTGATTTATAATAAGAAACGTATGCAACAGAGCATCTAAAACCCTAGGAATTTTCAATGTGAAGAAAGCCGCAACCGTTCCTTTTGTTATGTTAATATTACATTATGTTAATGAAGCCCCTAGAAAACTGGGGGGTGGTTACCGGGGGAACCAACCTTGTGACTGGAGGGTTGGCACTTTCAGTCCCGCCCTTGACTTCTGGGGAGGGAGAGGGGCTAGAGATCGGGTTCAGCCACGAATGTCCAATGATTTTAATCAGTCGGACCTGTATAACGAAGCCTCCTTGAACCCCCAAAGGGCAGGGTTTGGAGAGTTCCCGGGTTGGTGAACACATCCACATGGTTCCTCCGGAACAAGCTTCAGTGCTCCAGGCCCTTCCAGATCTTGCCCCACATACCTATTATCTGGCTGGGATTTTTAAAATAATAAACCAGGAATCTAGCAAGTTTCTCTGAGTTCTGTGAGCTGTTCTCCCAAATTAACTGAACCCGAGAAGGGGGTTATGGGAAGCTCTGATGTGTAGCGTATTAGTCAGCAGCACAGGTGACATCTGTGCTGGGGTCAGTACAGTCTCGTGAGACCAAGCCCTTAACCTCTGAGATCTAACCCTGTCTCCAGTTAGGTAGTGTCAGTGTTGAGTTAAATTGTAGGACAGGGACTTTCCTGGCAGTCCAGTGGTTAAGACTTCAAGCTTCCGATGCAGAGGGCACAGGTTTGATCCCTGGTTGGGGAACTAAGACCCTACATGCTGCAAACTGTGCCCGAAGAAAAACAAAAATTGTAGGACACCCAGCAGCGTCCGCTTAGAAATGGAGACTCACTTGGTGGTGCCGAAAACACGTGGCAAAACGTGGCTTTGACGTCCTCACTGGAAACCTCCCGAGTTGCCCTGGGAGTCTGAACCCTAGTGCTGTTGGCACTCCAGCGTTGTTTGCACCCTGAGGCGGTGGCCTGGAGATGCGGCCTTCTGTGCCTCAAGGGCGGGAGCCCTGCTCTGTACTCAGCTCTTCCTGCGTTCTCTCTTTCAGTCTTCACAATAATCTATGATGGTAACAGTATTACCCCCATTTGACACGTGAGTAAATTGGGACTCAAAGAGGATAAATAGTGAAAGTGAAGGCGTTAGTCGCTCAGTCGTGTCCGACTCTTTGAGATCCCAAGGACTGAAGCCCTGCAGGCTCCTCTGTCCATGGAATTCTCCAGACAAGCATACTGGAGTGGGGAGCCATTCCCTTCTCCAGGGGATCTTCCCAACCCAAGGATCGAACCCAGATCTCCTGCATTGCGGGCAGATCCTTTACCGTATGAGCCACCAGGGAAGCCCAGAAGGATTTTGCTGCAGATGATTTTGGACAAGAGGATAAACGACTTGGTCCAAAATCATCCACGGCAAAGAACTGCTCAACTCAGTTGTTTATCAAGTGCCTGCAAAGCGGTAGCCACACTGCTGGATGCTGGAACACAGAGACGAGACGTGGCCCCCAACTTCCGGGGCCTTGCAGACAAGATGCAGAGCAGAGGCAGATTCTAGAGTAAAGGGCCCTTGAGTTAAACTCCACTGAGCACTCTGGATTCCTGCTGGAGTGGCCATCCTACAGGGGATGCCCGCTAAGGGGTGTGGCTCTGCGCTTTCTAACGCCAGTAACTAGGCGAGAGTGGAGAGCTTCCTCGGCACTGAAGCCAGGATTCAGAGGACCTGACTGCTCAGAAACACAGCCCAGGGACAGCCTCTCCCCTCCCATGCCATCCTCCTGGGCCTGTCTCACCCCCTCGAGGACCCACTCTAAGGCAGCTCACACCCACCATGACTTCAAGCATTGGTGTCCCCCATGGGCTTTCTGGGGAGAAAAGGCTACAGGTAGAAAAGGGCAGGTTAGAGAGAAGAGGTGACGGGGACAGACTACTGCAGGATCTTCATGACAACTGTTCCAGAGGCGTCTCTCCTGGTTACTTCACCCCCGTAATGAGGCGTCCCGGAGGAAGTCGGGGATAAAGGATGACCGTGGACTCACAGAAGCCTAAGCAGTTCCCCTTGTAGCACCTTCCAGTCTGAAGGTGAGTCTAAACCTGAGTTTGAGGGATGACAGGAAAACACAAAGGAGAAAGACCAGTCCCCCTGACCTCACAGCCAATAAGATCTAAGTGAAAAAAATCCAGATATACAGAAAAGACAAAGCTTCGAGCAGGTTCTGTGCTTCACGGAAAATGAGCTGAGACCCCTTCAGCAACGTAGCTGCCCATCACTTCTCCGGTTCAGGGTAGCTGACAGCACATCTCTGTGCACAGATGGGCTGCTTCCAATGACAAGGGGTGCAGAGAAGGTCCTGCAAGGACTCTGGAATCCGACTTGCCCACAAACACGGGTGCATCTGCTAACCCTGAAATCAGTTGGGATTCACTCCCTAGTAAGCAAATGCCGTGGACTCCTACCCCTGCGTTTCCTTCTCTCGCCCTTCCCTCTTTCTAACGGTGGTACCTCGGAACACTGGCAGCTCTGGGGCCTCCTGTGTTCCCAGAGCCACGCGGGCAGGAACATCAAGGGCCTGGAAGCAGCCCACCTGCACCCCAAAGGCTTCCTTGGCCCTCCAGACCAAGCACCTGAGCGAGCTCATGTGGACCCTTACTCGGCTGCCCTCCTTCCTGTCAGAGCACGGGATGGGGATCTGGGGCCTCTGGCAGCTTCTGGAATCTCAGGCTGTGACCGTCACCACACCCTGCCCCCACACACCTGCAGTCAGACCCCACTTAACTTGATCAACCAGGGCCAGGAGCTGCCGCAGGGTTTGAACGTGCCAACAAGCATCCCTCTCCCTCCCTGAGCCCAGGGGGCTTCACTGAAAGGCCACCAGGCCTAATCTCATTATGAGGACCAGACACCACACACGTCCACAGCCTGGAAGCAGGAGCCTGGCCTGGCTACAGACCTTAGCAGCAGCAGCGTTTTAATTGGGTTAGAAAAGATTTTGTCAGGGGCTAGAACTTTTCTTGGGTAAAAGGGGTAAATGACTCAATTGTCTTAGAATATCCTCGAATGTGATGAAAGACGAGGCAAAATGAGGGCTGGGCTGTTAGATGGGGCACTGTCTTACCACTGGCACCCAAGTAACCCCCAGGAAGGAAGCTTGAGGTCAGACAGCAAGCCCAGTTCTCCATTAGGTCCAGGGGCTCAGTATCAGGGCTCTCAATACTTATAGGGACTCACAAAAAAAGGTGTTGATTTCTGTTAAAATCATAAGAAGAAACAAACTTCTAGGATTGAATAAAATATTTTAATTTTTAATCCAGCCTGGATTATATTTGTCTTTATACTGATGTGATTGTAAAATACAATTCTGTTTATTATTTTTTTTAATGGAGGAAGGAGAATGTCACAATGCAGCCCTGGTCAGATGGATGTGATTTCAAAGCCAGCCCCACTGTTCATGACGGGGAGCCAAGAGCCTTCTATGAGCCTGACTCCTCTTCCAAAAGGTAGGGGCGTGTTGAGATCCACCTTACTGGCCTGTAGCAAACATGAAGCAGAATATGTACCAGTGCTAGCACACTGCCCGCCACATAGTAGGCATTCAGGTAAATAGCAGTCCCACAAAAACTGAATCTTTATTTTTAACAGCACCTTAGGAAGACTCACATATCAGAAACTGTTGACACATGAGGTTTGGGGCTGTAGACAGCCAGATGGCAGCAGACAGCATGACTCCCTCTAACGAATCCATACCCTCCCTTCGGCCTACCATGAATCCCCACACCTGGGCAGAAAGTCCTGGATCTGGGGTGAATTCTTCCACCAAAATCTTCTAGCATTAGAACCACTTTGTATTAGAAGCCGCCCAAGGGAAGATGGGACAGGCAGGGAAGGAGTGGGACAAGCAAAGCCTCCACTCAGGTCCTGGAGGCCCCTCCTGCCCAGGGGTGGGGGTGGGAGGTCGTAGCAGCCGTTTCTGTGTATGGGGCTCCCATTGGCATTTACGAGTTGCCTGTATTTTCTGCCTCAATCCAATTGCACAGAAGAAATCAAGATATGTATGAGAAGGTAGCAAAGCTTTTTGGGTTTTTTATTTGGTTTTGCTATGAAAACGAAGGAACAGAACCCAGATAAGATAGAGCTTCATTTAATGAGTCTTAGAAAATCGTCAAAGCCAAGGTGGCATGAGAGGAGAGGGGCAACCAAAAGGGAGAAAGACCTGGGAGGGGTGCCAGCCTCTAAAGATGTGGCTGGGACTTCGGGGTCCACCTGGATCCTTCTCTCTGTGGTGCCCTGGGGTTCAGGGCAAGCGGGGTGGGGGGTGCCCCCCATACCCAGGTGTCAGAGGCAGCAGCAGATCCACCCACAGTTCAGGACCTACCACGGCCAACCGGAGGAGAAAGGATCTCCCAACGGGGAGACTCCTCACCCACCAAGAGGCTAGGGGTGTTCCAGAAGAATGAGGAAGGGACCTCCTAGCTAAACACCTCACCCCAAAGGAAAGGGACAGAGGGATGGAGGCCTGGCCACTAGAAGCAGCTTGGCAGCTCCGTTTCAGGTTTCAAAAGCACAGTCGCGGCAAATGCTGGTTGCTGCACTTCTGCCCTGCCTAGTTTCTGGAATATGGCAAAACATTAGCCGTGCATCGACACATAAACTTGGGGTTCCCTGCCGCTCCGTTCTAACTTCCAAGGAGACGAGGCCAGAGGCAGGCCGGGGCCGACGGCCGACAGCTAGCGCGAGTCGAGCTCTTTCCTGTCGGGCGGGGCTCCGTGGCCCCGAGCCCAGGGAAGCAGGTGCAGTGAGTCAGATTGGCGGCAGGAGAGGACAGGAGAAAGACTGGCTGCGCGCCGGGATCCTGGCCTGTTCCGGCGCGGGTGCGGTCCCGCCCCAGGCCCGGCACCCCTAAACCCACGCTGCCGCGGCACACAGCCGGGCCCCCTCCCCACTCCGCGCCGGGGCTCGGCTCGCCCCCTCCAGCCTGGGCCGCCTACCTGGCCGGACGTCGGACCCGGACCTCGTCCTCGCTGCTCCGCGCCGCGCCGCCGACTGGCCCACGAGCCGCGCGCGCCGCGCCCGGGCTGCCCCGCCGGTTCTGCCGGCCGCGCTACCACGTCGCCATGGCAACCGGGCGGCGGCAGCCGGTTGGCGGCCAGGCTGGCGACGCGTCGGGCGGGGGGCGCGGGGGCCGGAAGTGCCCCGGCGGGTCCGCGCACCCTTGATCGGCCCGGGTCCACATGATGCCTGGTCTGGGTTCGAGGCCCCGCCAGGCCCGAACCTTGACCCCAGCGTGGTAGGGGCTGCGGCGCGAGACCCGCGGCTACAGCGACCCGGCCTCCCGACCCGAGCTCGGGTAACCTTCGAATGCGGGCCTCACGACCTGGCTTCCGGGGTCCGCCGCGTTCGGGGGCGTACGGGGCTCTGCTGCCCCGCGGGTGCGGGGGCTGCCTAGTCTAGGCCGGACTCGGAGGCCGCGAGTGGGGGTGGGCTGCCTGGTCCGCCGAGGCGCGACCCGGGGCAAGACGGGAGGGGGAGTACCGGTGAACGGCCACCCTCCTCCGGCCTGGTCTCCGCGCTTCCAGATTCCCTGGCTCCACGCCCTTCCTTTCCCTCCCACCTTCATCCCTCGCCCCGCCCCGGGCTCAGGTGGCCACTAGGTGTCAGACGTGGCCCAGGGCTTGGCCCTCCTCGGCGTTCCCGCAACCCTGGGGGACTCGCCCTCCCTCGCAACCTGGAAGATGGAGGTGTCATTCTGCAGGGAGCCTGGATTCACTGCCTCCCCGGTTCTGCAGCACCCACACCCCTAACACGTGCACAGACACACACTAGCTGATGCGCCCCCTTTTCCCAAGCCAGGGACCTTTCCCAGACTATACCACCTACCACCCCACCCCACCCATACACCCCCCTTCCCCATCAGCAGCCTGAAGAGAAATGTCAGCTCTCACCAGCCTTTCACGAAGGCCTAGACCTGGCCACTGCAGCCTCCCCAGCCCCAGTGGCTAAGAGAGGAAGGAACTAAGGCCAAGACAGGGAGCCAGCCCCTAGCACAGCCCCATCCAAGCCCCCCTATCCAGGAAGCTTGAGAGTAGATAACAAGTCCAGCTCAGACTTTCTACAAGCTCAGAACAAAAGGTTCTTTCCTGTCGGATGCCTGGCACGACTCACCAAAGGCCTGGAGGTAGTGAAATGGAGTTTCCTCCTGTAGAGACCTGAAAGAGCCTCAGCAAAGGGACACCACCCCCACCCCCGACCCCAGCACTGTGGGCTCCCCATGGGCCTGGCCAAGGTGGCCTTGGGGATCCAGTGCCTCCATGGCAAGACACCTGTGTGTGCCTGTTGCCCTGGGCACACCTTCTGATGGGGCAAACACAGCTAAGCCCACCCCCTCTGAGTGACCAAGCTTAAACCTGCCATGAACAGAAGTTTTGTTGGGGTAGCGCTCCAGCCAGAGGGAGTTAATGGACATTTTAAATTAAGAAACAGCTTCCTTCACATGCCAACAGGCAAACAGCAGGCCACAAGTACCTTGTGAGTTGTGTCCTTGGAAACGAGCCATTTCGCATTGTTTGGCCTGTGTATTTGGGTTTGGAGGAGGAGGACTGAGGTGGACAGGGCTGCAGAGAGGAGCAGAGCCTCACTGGGGACCTGATTTGAGCGTCCTGGTGTAGGCTGGACGCCCCTTGTGAGCCAGGGGAGAGTTGCTGAGGTGGGAGGGAGGTCTCCCCATCCCCCCCGCGGCCCTGCAGCCTGAGCAGCAGCCCTTCCCCCTAGAGGGGAGAGCACCTGGCCCCCAGCAGAGCTCTCAGGAGGGGGTGGAGGTGGCTCTCTGAGCGAGGCAGCTTGCCTCCATGGAAGCCAGTCACACAGGGACTCAGCTCAAAGGACGCACGTCTCCACCCCTTTAAAGACCAGATGACACCACCGCACTGCAGTCAAGCACCAGGGCCGCATGGCCTTGCCACTGCTGCCAGTATCCCTGAGCCCGGGTGATGGATACTCACTCGCTTCCTCCCCCCGTCCCTGCTGCTGAGGCCCTCAGCCTGGAAGGCCAGAGAAGCATCCACCCTGCAGTTGGGGGGTGGTGACCAGTAAGGAGCACAGCCTTAAACCCCTTCTTGGGGACCAAGGATGTGGGCCAAGTTTTCCCCGTGCAAACTCTCCCTTCCTATGCTCACTACGCTACACTAACCTCTGTGGTCCTCAGACTCACCAAGTTCATGGGCCCCTCTCCTTCAGAATGTTCTTCCCCAATCATCACTTGGCTTATTCCTCCAAATCTCAGCTCAAACATCCCCTCCTTGGAAAGGCCTTCCCTGACCACCCAGTCCAGTAGCTGGAGTCAGAGTCCAGTACCTGGGGTCAAGGACTGAGATGCAGGGAGATGTGCTGGATTAAATGTGCTAGTGACAGCCCTGGAAACCACGCCTTGAGCGCTCCCTGTTCTCTGGCCAAAAGCATTCAAAGAGCAGGAAGGACCCAGACTGAGCAGAATGCACTTTATAAAAGGAGCTCAGATCCCCTAGCAGCTGGTGGGACACATCTGCCTCGCTAGGGTTCCCAGACTTAGAAGGAAAATACCCCCAGGGTGCCCTGTTAAATTTAAATTTAATTTTTTTTTACTTTTTTGGCACAGTATGTCCCACATATGACATTGGAGAAGAAACTGGAAACCCACTATAGTATTCTTGCCTGGAGAATCCCATGGACAGGGGAGGCTGGAGGGCTACAGTCCATGGGGTGGCAAAGAGTGAGACACGACCGAGTGACTAAACCACCGCCACCACTGCTGCATATGACATACAATATACTAAAAAAGTATTAACTGTTTATCCAAAATTCCTGGCTATCCTATATTTTATCTGGCAGCCCTACCCTTGCTTCTGCGTGGGAAGGACAGAGGGGCCTCCAGCAGTGCCCACCCTGCCCCCGGCCCTGCCAACAAAGCATCCTTGCCCCCAGCAGGCTGAGACACCAGTCACCTCCTCGTCAGCACGTGCCTTGGCAGAGGCCTTGACCTTGGGCTGCAGAGAATACCAAGTCAAAGGCAGTGGAGATGGGTTCCCCAGTTCTAAGTCACTGAAGATGCAAGTACACACAGTCTGTTCACTCTCTACAGTTTTCATCAAGTCCCTTCAACGTGCCAGGTGACACTGGGGTGTAAGAATGAACAAGAATGAGCAGGGCACAGCCCTGTTCTCTTCAGGCCCTCACAGTGCAGAGAAAGGGCACTTGACCCAGATGCGAGGGTCACAGAGGCATAGTGTCAGAGCCGCGGGGCAAGCAGCGGGTAACCTGGGGAAGGGGCAGCAGGGGGAGAGCAGGAGTGCCGGAAGGCAGGTGAGGAGCCCCACCCGCCCTGCTGGAGTAGGGACCAGGGGTCCGCATGCCAGATCCAAGCCCCATGCCAGCTCTGGGAGGTAGGCCTGGTGCTCAGGTGGCAGATGGTCGAAGGGCACACCCTCTAGGAGAGCAGCCTCCAGCCAGGGGTGGCATCATCAGACCTGCTTCCTGGAGAACTCGCCCCAACTTCCTGGAGAGAAAACTGGTCTGACTCTGAAAGGACATGGCTACTTCGATGAGTTTCGAACGGAACGATGATCACTCAGCAGGGAAATCCTCTCTTCCAGCCCCGAGAAGCAGGGGTGGCCAGAAAGTCTGCAGTCAGAGCAGGAGCAGCCAGGCACCCAGCAGGGCCCCAGTGATGGCGGCGGAGCGGCAGCACCGAGGCAGGGGAAACTGCAAGGCTTCCAACCAAGGCAGTGAGTCACCTGGGACCTCTGGAAGGCGAGGGGAGGGGGCTGAGGGACGTCATAGGCTATGGGTCCCGGCTTGACCCCAAAGTTGGTCCCGTCTGGGAAAACAAGACTGAGATAAACAAGTGTAACCTGTCCACGAGCCAAGAGAACACCGCAGGATGAATGGAACAGCCATGAGAACCGGGACAGTCAGGCCAACTTTCACTTCTGCCGCCCAGAGCAAACAGGATGTGGGAGGCAGAGCCCGTCAGCCGGTGCTGGGCCCCCAAGGTGGGAGGCGGTGGAAGGGGTGGGTTTTCCCAGCCTCTGTGTGATCTAGGCAGCGCTCGGGGTACGGAGGGTGAAGATCAGGAGGAAGACCATTTTTCAACAAAAGTTTATTGAGTGCCCACGTATGCCTTACATTGTTCCAGGCCCCAGAGAGACAATAATCCATAAGACAGACATGGGCCCTGCTTTCATGAAACTTACATGAAGTGGGGGAGACAGATAATTAAAAGATAAGCGAACTACACACAGAGAGAGAAACATAACTGCGTGTAGTAACGGGTGATAGGAAGAAAATTAAGCAGGGGAAGGGGGTGGAGTGCCCCGGCAGGGAGGGCTATCATAAAGGGATGCTGGCAAAGGCCCTCAGAGGAGAGAGAAGTAAGGGTGGAGGGAAGGCCTGGGGAAGTGACTCCAGCCGAGGGAACATGTGGGAAGAAAGGCAGAGGCCCGGGACGATCAGGTCGCCTCCATCCCGCCTCCCTCCTGCCCTGGCCCTCCTCATCCCCCAGCACAGGCGACGTCAGCCACGTGTGCAGACAGAGGAGAAAGGAGGCATCAGGTCACTTAGAGGGCAGAGGTTGACGATGTGAGGCGTGTGGCAGAGACCCCCACCCGAGGTTCCAGGGTTGTGTCTGGGTGCCGACCATGTCTGTCATCCGAACATGTCATCTGGGGAATCCAAGCGTCAGTCCCGGTCATTAGGGCAACACTAAGCTCTGCCGGCCCAGCCCATGTTCACCTGTGGCTGGTGGCACAGCAGCCCCAGCCCCAGCATGACCCCCACTCGGACCAGCACCCACCTCCCGCCCCCCACCATGAAACCGCAAGCAAGCGTGTGTCCCAGCTGGGCCGTCAGTCCCACCTCTGCATTGCACTCCCGGCCCGCCAGTCGTGGAGTCAGTCAGCAGACACTGCAGACCTGCTCTGTGAGTGCAAGGTGCATTGTGGAGTGCAGGAAAGACACAGGAGGGACTTCCCTGGTGGTCCAGTGGCCGAGACTCTGCGCTCCCGATGCAGGGCGTCTGGGTTCCATCCGTGGTCAGGGAACTAGATCCCACATGCCGCAACTAAGACCTAAGCCAAATAAATATTTTAAAAATAGAAAGACCCAGGAGAGCAAGGGTATAAGGCGGGGGTGATGACTGGCCAAAGCTGGAGTGGTGTCAGCAGAGACAGGAGGAGGAAGGTACACGCTACCGATAATGACAGGCATCTAATTGCCTCCACTAACCAGCCCTAAACCGCAGGACTGGGCCTCCTGCACTTTGTTCAGAGCTTGTGACAGCCGAGCGCTCATCTTGGCTCCTTAAGCTGCTGCAGCTCTGGCCTCACAGCCCCAGGTGCCCAGCCAAGCTCCTCATGCCAGGAGCGTGGTGAGGATGTGGAGGCCTCTGAGTCAAAAGTGCAAGGTGACCAGGCCACAGTCAGGAGGATGCCCCGAGCGAGAGATGGGCAAAGGCTCAGGCAGTGATCCCAGCTGTGGCTCTGTGACGACCTGACAACCCACTTCCAGGGCAAGATGCAACTGATCCCCAAGGAGCAGAAGGAAGGGGCAGACAGACTAGGCATCATCCCTGACGAGCGCACCAAGGCTGGTGGCTTTTCCATGGTCAGAGCAAGTCAGCCACCTGCTTGTCCTGAGTCAGAGGTTTCACTTTGCCCCTCTCTGCCCTGCCCCTCCCCTCATCCTTTTTACTTCTCTTGACCTGGACCATCACCTCCTGCCTGAGTGCTCCTATCAGGCCAGCTGATAGGATGGTGCTCCTCTCAGGTCCTTGATATGAGAGCAGATTAGATTAGAAGGTACCTTGACCTTAGCTCTTGGACTGCAAGATCAAATCAGTCCATCCTAAAGAAAATCAGTCCTGAATATTCATTGGAAGGACTGATGCTAAAGCTGAAACTCCAATACTTTGGCCACCTGATGAGAAGAACTGACTCAATGAAAAACACCCTGATGCTGGGAAAGATTGAAGGCAGGAGGAGAAGGGGACCACAGAGGATGAGATGGTTGGATGGCATCACCGACTCGATGGACATGAGTTTGAGCAAGCTCCAAGAGTTGTTGATGGACAGGGAAGCTTGGCGTGCTACAGTCCATGGGGTCGCAAAGAGTCAGACATGATTGACTGAACTGACTGACTGACTGACCTTAGCTCAGAAATTCCCTCACCTAAGAAGCCACATTCCTCGATCCCTCCCAGCCAGTGGAAGACCCTAAGAGGTAGGCAGGTGCCAGGGAGAACCAGGGCCCTCAGCTGGTCCCCTCGTCTCTTGCCTCATGGCCCCCTGTGGGGCAGTCACACCTCCTGCTCTTGAAGGGATCCCAGGGGCCAGAGCCAAGCCCTCCTGCTCCTTCAGTAACCAGTAGCTCAAGTCTTCTGGGGAGCTCACTCCAGAGCTCCAGGGCCCATGAGTGATGACCAGGAGAGCCAGCTCTCAGGTCCCACGGACTAAGGCTGTCGGAAGGCAAAGAGACTCGAAGTCATTGCCCTCCTGACATCTCTTTGTCCATTGTGCCCTTCACAGCTTTGAAGGCAAGGTCAAGTCTAAACGGATGTGACTTCAAGTGCTCTCATCCATGTTGAGTTTTTCTCACCTTCCACAGGCCTGTCTTCATCTGATAAACCCAGGCACCTCGGAAAGCTTACTTTGGCCCAGGGCTCAGCCCTGGCTTCACTTGTCCATGGAGTTAAGACCGCTGGGGCTGTGCCAGTGAGCCCAGCTTGTACGCCCTTTAGAGACCCTGTGCTCTGCTTCCTGCCCCCGTGGCATCCCCACAGCATCCAGGGGACCAGGTCAGTGGCAGTCATGTGCAGTGAGCAGCACCAGCTTCTCCAACCACCTCCCGCAAGATGACTGGGTCCCACTGGGCCTGCCCCATCCAGGTTCCTCCATGGAGAGGTGTCTCCCCGGCCGGCTGACCATCACAGAAGTTCTGCTAAGATAAAAGGGAATCAGCTCAGGTTCTTTCTTCCTCTTACACACATTGGTCAACCCACCCACTCCACTGTCCAGGGAGGTGGCCTGAGGGGGGCCTTGGCCCAGCCACAGAAGGCCACCACCTCTCTTCCTCCACGGACTTTGTGCTTGATGTCTTCATGAAAGGCCCTCTGGAGACATCTGCTCAATGTCTTCTAAGCAGGGAAACTATTCCAAGGTGTTGTTTTCTCCCCTAGGAACCCCTCCTCTGACCCACCTTTGATGCCTTCCGGGGCATTTGTTTATGGAAGGGCCCCAGGGGAGGGACATGGAGACCAGGCCGGGTGCAGGATGCTGCTGGGGCTGGCAGTGGGGCTGGAGGCCCTTCGGGGGCCCTGGGTGTGTCAAGGTGCAGGTGCACCGCCCAGCAGGAGGCTGGCCAGACCCTGGTTCCAGGTGCCCCCGCCCGCCGTCCCTGCGGCCGCTGTCCTCCCAGCCCCGCCTCTGTGGTCCCCATGTTGCCCTCTCTGCTGCCACTGCAGGCCTTGGATTTCCCTCTGGGTCTCTCAGCTTCTCACTCGACCTCTCCCCCTCCCCTCCACCTCTGCCTTCTCTCTGACCTGAGAGTCCCCAGGCTTCCAGGAGAGATGATCTCCAGGCTTCGGGGCATGGGCAGTTTTACCCAGTTTCCTGGCCCCTCTGGGGACAGTGAGTTAAGGTCCGTTAGGATTCTGAGCTCCAAGCTGGGCCCCACTGGGGTTGGGGAAGAGTCTTTGGCACCCAGCGGGGCCATCCGAGCAGGAGAGAGCTGGCCGTGCCCCTGTCTGATAGCTGAGGCCAGTGGGAGCCTGGGCACTCCCACCCACAGCCCCTCGCCACCACACACTCAACCTCTCAGCAAACCAGCCCAGCGCGTGGGTGGCGGGGCCCGCAGCAGGCCCTGGAAATGTGGACGTGAGGATGGCACTGCTTTGGGGGAAGGAAGGTCCGGCCTTGCGGGACAGTGGTGATAACAACTCAGGGGCCTGTGAGCATTGCAGACAAAAGGAAAGAATGGCAGGAAAGACTCAGGAGCCCAAGGATCAGGGTCTGCTTGACACGCCA
The DNA here is from genome assembly GCF_032405125.1 of Capricornis sumatraensis. Taxonomy (NCBI): domain Eukaryota; kingdom Metazoa; phylum Chordata; class Mammalia; order Artiodactyla; family Bovidae; genus Capricornis; species Capricornis sumatraensis. The sequence goes on from NC_091076.1 coordinate 97,769,186, forward strand.
GTGGGGCAAGCTTCCGTCAGCCCTTGAACTGTCAGCATGTGAAAGGAATCTGACTACGGTGGCAAACGTGTAGTTTGCCGCAAGAGGACATTAAAAAAAAAAAAGTCATCATTTTTCTCCCAGCACTGATTTATGAGAGAAGTATTTTAACTATTAAAAAATAAAAGATAGAACACTTAGAATATAAGATACTGTGACCAAGATAGGGCAGCTGGCAACTTGGCCAATGCGTCCTGATCGATTTTCTGTATCTCACTGTCCTTTGATTTTCTTGCTTTATTGCTGACTGCTGAACACTTTATCAAGGGCCAGACCCTCCAGGGGACTGGCCTTCTGGGAAGTGCTGATAGAGGGGCCTGTGCAGGTGGGGCAAGAGCTGGAGCCCTGAGGAGGGAGGGGCCACACAGGAGGGACTCTGGACCTCACACTCCAGAGTCCAGATTTTATCCCCCAGCCGATGTGGAGCCAGGAGGGGCTCCCAGGGAATGGATGCTGTGGTCAGATCCCCACTTTGGGACAAGCACTCAATGCCACAGCTGTAAGGATAGACCAGAGGGAGAGAGACAGGGGAGCCTAGGGGAGGGGGCTGGTGGAAATGATGAGGGTCTGTCCCAAGGTGGGGACAGTGGCAGTGGGCCTGGAGAAAGGGGCAGAGCCAGGAAGAGGAAGGTGTCCTTCCCCATTCACGTGGGACCATGGACAAAGATAACCTCGGGAGGGCAGAACCAGGAGAAGTGGGCTTAAGATTAAGGATTAAAAATAAGAACACCCTGCCTGGAAAGAACGTGGCATGTGACACTTTGGTGAGAGTGGACCAAGGCAGAGAGCCTTTTGAAAGGTGGAAGAGGAGTGGGCAGCGGGCAGCTCACAGTGGGGGCACTTGAACTTGGGGTCCACCTCTTGTACCACCTTAGTCAACTCACTAACCTCTCCATGCCTTAGTTTCCTCATCTGTAAAATGGGAACCAAATAGTAGCTGACTCATAGGGTTGCTGGGAAGTTTACATTAAAGATGTGTAGAGCCCGTAGATGCCCAGCTCCATAGCCATGGCCTGACATTAATATGCATTGTCACGCTATCCCCCAGCACCCACACAGCCCCCAGAGCACAGAAGGGATTATTAATTTTGGTGATGGGGGCGCGATCAGGGCAAAATACTAGGCCTGGCTTCAGGGCTCAGAGCCTGCCTTCTGGGGTCCTGGGCAGTGTTTGGACCGCCCCTGGGCTCGCTTGGGCAGCTCTTACCTGCCACTCCCACGCACGCGCCTAACGGCGACCAAGATGGAAACCTGCTGGACTTGTGACAGCATGGTCCCAGGAATGGAAGGGACTCGTACCCCCTGGAAGGTTCTCTGGGGCCCACCAGTCCACCTACAGGAGGCAGGCAGGGACGGGGGGCAGAGGGTCTGGGTACCACAGGAGGGAGCGCGGACTGGAGGAGGCGGGAGCGCGGAGCTGGCTCCTCAGTCACCCCCCTCCCTCCCACAAGGGACCAGCGCCCTCCAGAACCAAATCCTCATCCCCTGCCCCACCCCAGACCTGCTGCTCGCGTTTTTGCCACCGAGGAACATGCCTTCCAAGGCACCGTCACCCCTCAACTCCCCCACCCGGCCCCCACCCACTCACCCTCAGTAGACCCTGAGTCTGCTACTTCCCTTAAGCTCTGTGGGGCCCTGAGCCCTGGCTTTTCCTGCCGCCTCTGAGCCTCCAGAGTTTGCTAATTACATCTTCACTGAACACCCTGAAACACAGCCGTGGTCTTGGCGCCATCCGATGCGAGCCCTTCCTTAGGAGGAAGTCTGGCCGCCCACCTTGACTTGGCAGCCGCAGCCAGCTCGCCCGCCCCCACTCACAGCCCTGTGCTGACCCGGGGAACTTGCTTTCTCTTTCTCCTCTGCTTCAAATGCGAGTCCTCCAGCAACTGGCCTGATCAAGTCCTACCCCTCCTGTCAGGGCTCAGCCAAGCGACACCCCCAGGCGGGGCTCAGGGCCTGTCACCGCTCTGGGTGCTTGACGAACATCCAGGGAGTCTGTCGGTGAGACCATCTCCAGCGCAAGCAATGTGCTCACACCCCGTGGTCTCAGGAAGGCGCAGAGAAACCAGCGAACAGAAGAAAAGGAGGGAGATATTTTTAATGAAGACCAGGCAAGATTAGGCAAGAGGAGACAGGACAGATATGAGTCAAAGATTACTCAGATGTTCCTGGCCTGGGAGGCAGAGATGGTCGTCACTGTCCACGGCCGTGGCAGAGCTGGGCCTCTGGGCTTGGAGTGATACAATGCTTCTCCCCTTCGCCTCCTGCTTCCTGGGGCTGGGGGCCTGACATCCCAGAGGCGGAGCGCAGCGCAGACCGGGGCCACAGATGCTTAGGGCATCTACAGGGCACAGTCCTTGGGATGTCAACATTAAAAAACAACAACAAGACTATCTTGCTAAAATATAAACAATAAAACGAAACAGTAGTGTGCTGACCAAGTGCGTGCTGTACATGAAACTGAAGGGAAGACCTAAACGAAGACAGGAAAGTTAACATTTTCTCAAAGGATACGATTGCTGAGTCAAAAGCAGGAAGACAGAATTCTGCAGATATTCTGCATTTAGACAAGAGGGAAATCAGAGGCACATAAACGAACTGGTAATTTTTCACGTGCAAAGAAGCTAAGGGTTTTCATCAACTCCCAGGCTCAGGCCGAGCCACGGGACAGACGAGGCTGCCAGAACAGCCATGGCCCTCAAGCTGCACCAACAAACTCACATTAACTGGGTCAGGACCCCTCTGCACCATCTCTGGGGTTTAACCAGCCCAGGGGCCTTCCTCAAACCTGAAATGAGATCTACCAGGAACATGCATACTCTGCGGTCCATTCACTAGCAGACGAGCAGGTATGAGGGGTCTGGGGATCACCTCTTCCCAGGAACCACTGAAAGTGATGGGCTTCTTTTGGAGAAAAAAGAGACGTGGACAGACAGACCTCTTCTGTTTGAGGGAGGTTTTCTTTGCCAAAGAGAGAAAACAGGAAGTGTTTCTCTGGAGAGCAGAGGGAAGAAGAAGAAGCATAAGTGATAAGGCATCAAGATGATCAGTGATGATGAGAATCATTAATGAGCAATCCTGCTGGATTAGCAGGAGAAAGCAAAGAGTCCTTCAGACAGCAAGGAAATCAAACCAGTCAATCCTAAAGGAAATCAACCCTGAATATTCATTGGAAGGACTGATGCTGAAGCTCCAAAACTTTCGCCGCCTGATGCAAAGAGCCAACTCATTGGAAAAGACCCTGATAGTGGGAAAGATTGAGGGCAGAAGGAGAAGGGGGTGACAGTGGATGAGATGGTTAGATAGCATCACTGATGCAATGGATGAGTCTGAGCAAACTCCAGGAGATAGTGAAGGACAGGGAAGCCCAGCATGCTACAGTCCACGGGATCACAAAGAGTCAGACCCAGCTTAGCAACTGAACAACAGCAACTTATTTGAAGTAAAATGTATCCCATTTTCATAGTCAAAAACCTATGTACTGGGACTTTAGTGGCTAAGACTCTGCACTCCCAGTGCAGGGGACCCAAATTCGTTCCTCGGTCAGGAAACTAGATCCCACAGGCTACCACGAAGACCTGGTACAGTCAAATAAATGAATATTTAAAAATAAAATAAGCCTGTGTACCATTAATCATCTGATCCTCAGCCTGGCTGGGGGCCTGTTGACCAGAGGAAGGAATGCTCCTATGAAAAGTAGGCTGTGCCTCTCTTCCTGAGCCACCACCTTCCAGTAACTCACCAAAGTGGCCAACAACAAAGTAGGGAGGAGAGGCCCCTATTGTGCACTCTCCAGGCCTTTTAGAAACCGGGAGCTGCTCCTTTGACCACGTTTTCACCTGAACCTACGAGAAGAGGGTTGCTGCAGACGTCGAGGGAAGGTGCGCCATTTAACAAGGAGCACCAGTGTCCCCATGACAAACAGGGAGCGCCTACAACGTACACAGCGTGCAGCTGGCATTGTTGGAAACAAACAAGATAAAGGCAAGATTCTTGCCAAGAGAACTGAGGTTCACACTGAGCACAGGAATTACTCCACCAGCCGAGATAGCTTCCTGAAACGTGTGAGAGAACATGACCAGAAAAAGAAGGAAGCACAAAGAAAGTTCTTTGGGTTCAACTGAAGTGCCAGCCTGCTCCACCCAGAGAACCTCAGTCTGTGAGAACCAGTGATGGAGAGGCTGCACTGCTGGAACCCGTTCCCTGTGAAGTCGTGGCTTGATAGCTGTAAAAAAAAAAAAAAAAGTAAAAGCAAAAGACCTCTGTGTGTGGAAGTGTCAGTTGCTCAGTTCTGTCCAACTCTGTGACCCCAGGCTCCTCTGTCCATGGAATTCAATACTGGAGTATTCCCTCCTCGAGGATCTTCCCAACCCAGGGATTGAACCGGAGTCTTCTGCATTGCAGGCAGATTCTTTACCATCTCAGCCACCAGGGAAATCCCTAAAAGACCTCTGGACTGTGGGGGGAAAAAGAAAGAAGAGAGGAAGGAGGAGGAGGAGGTTGTGCCAGAGCTGAAATTTGAGGAGCGTCGGGGTTCTACAAGCAAATGAAGGGAAGTCTTTGCGGCCAGGAAAGACTCAGGGGTGGAAACAGAAGCTTCAGAATAAACTACTGAGTGTAAAGTGGGACTGAGATGAGCCTGGAGGTAGGGGTCGGTCCATGCTTTGCTCCGGAGCTCATCAGTTCAGTGAGGGCCACTCAGAGGCTTCGACCAGGAGATCGGCATGGTCTGCAAGGAGCCACGAGGTGCTAGCCAAAAAAGAAAAAAATGGAGAAAACCTAGCTACTTTAAAAGTAAGACCTTCTCTCGCTGCTGCTGCTGCTGCTAAGTTGCATCAGTCGTGTCCAACTCTGTGCGACCCCATGGACTGCAGCCTACCAGGCTCCTCCGTCCATGGGATTTTCCAGGCGAGAGTACTGGAGTGGGATGCCATTGCCTTCTCCTTCTCTCGCTAGGAAATCCAAATGAGTTACAAACCAGGAATAAGTTCTGCACTACGTTTAAATGACACAGGACCAATACCCAGAATATATAAAGAGCTGTATGAGTCAATGAGAAGGTGCGGGGGGCGGGGGGGAGGCAAAGGAAACAGCAATAGCACAGAAGAGGAAGCACAGTCGCCCCATAAACAGATGCAAAGATATTCAGCCTCAGTAGCCACAAAGCGAAGAAAGTCTGTCTCGCCCACACTGGCATACATTTTAAAAATAGGAGAATCACTAAGTGTTGCTGAAGGTGTGGAGTGGTGTGGGGACTCCCACCCACTGCCGACTGGAGTGCAGACCAGTACAACAATTTTAGAAAGCAGTTTGACATTCAGACACCCTTGAACTTTGCCACGTCTCTGAACATCTGCATATCCTTGGCTCAGCAATTTTAACTCCCTAGAGCCATTACTTTGCTGACTAAGGTGCGTCTAGTCAAGGCTATGGTTTTTCCTGTGGTCATGTATGGATGTGAGAGTTGGACTGTGAAGAAGGCTGAGCGCCGAAGAACTGATGCTTTTGAACTGTGGTGTTGGAGAAGACTCTTGAGAGTCCCTTGGACTGCAAGGAGATCCAACCAGTCCATTCTGAAGGAGATCAGCCCTGGGATTTCTTTGGAAGGAATGATGCTAAAGCTGAAACTCCAGTACTTTGGCCACCTCATGCGAAGAATTGACTCATTGGAAAAGACTCTGATGCTGGGAGGGATTGGGGGCAGGAGGAGAAGGGGACGACAGAGGATGAGATGGCTGGATGGCATCACTGACTCGATGGACGTGAGTCTGAGTGAACTCTGGAAGTTAGTGATGGACAGGGAGGCCTGGTGTGCTGCGATTCATGGGGTCGCAAAGAGTTGGACACGACTGAGCGACTGAACTGAACTGAACTGAGAGCCATATTTCTCAATATTGAGGAGCAGTTTCAGTTTTGATTTTTCATTTGTTGGGGGAATAATGGTTTTGTAAAATATGGTAAAAATGAATTCCTAAAAATGAGGTGAAAATAGACATACAGTATACAAGCCCTGATATCTTATTATTAGATTCAACAGACATCAAGCTACTTATGTATATCAAGGAGATGCGTGAGAATGCTCCTGGCAAATTGTTTTGTAGCCACAGAAACAAAAAGTAACTCACATGTCCGATCACAGGATTAGAGCTTGGAGGAAAAAATGTGGAATAATCACATAATGGATTATTATGGACTATGATAAAGTGATGAAAATAAATGAACTGTAACCCTGAAGCAACAACAATAAACTCTCAGAAGCATAATTGAGAGAGAAAAAAACAAACCTTAGAAGACTCTAATATGATGCCTTTCATTTAAAAATATATATTTATGTATTTATCTGGCTGTATTGGGTAGAAGGCAATGGCACCCCACCCCAGTACTCTTGCCTGGAAAATCCCATGGACGGAGGAGCCTGGTGGGCTGCAGTCCATGGGGTCGCGAAGAGTCAGACACGACTGAGCGACTTCACTTTCACTTTTCACTTTCATGTATTGGAGAAGGAAATGGCAACCCACTCCAGTGTTCTTGCCTGGAGAATCCCAGGGACGGGAGCCTGGTGGGCTGCCGTCTCTGAGGTCACACACAGTCGGACACAACTGAACCGACTTAGCAGCAGGGTCTTGTTGTGGCACATGGGATCTTTGACTTTCCTTGCAGCATGCAAACTCTTGTCTGTGGCACGTAGGACCTAGATCCCTGAGCAGGGATCGAACCTGGGCTCCCTGCATTCAGAGCATGGAGTCTTAGCCACAGGGAAGTTCTCTATGATGCCTTGTTAAAAAACAACTTCATCAAAGTGTAATTTACACTGCCCTGTTGTTGCATAATTCACCCATTTTAAGTGCACAATCCAATGATTAATAGATTATTTGGAGAATTGTGCAACTACCACACTATCTAATTTCAGTGCATTTCCATCACCTTCAAAATAACCCTCGTGCCCATTTTCAGTCACTCGTCATTCCCACCCCCAGCCAACCCCTGATCTATATTCCGTCTCCGTAGATTTGACTTTGCTGGGCATTACATATAGCTGGAATCATACCATATGGAGCCTCTTGTGTCTGGGTTCTTTCACTTAGCATTATGCTTTTGGAGTTCATCGTGTTGTAGCATGTATCAGAACTTCATTCCCTTTTATTGTCAACTAAGATTCGACTGTGTGGATCTACCACGTTCTATTTACCCATCCGCTGATAGACATTTGGGTTGCTTCCACCATCTGACTCCTTTGAGCAACGCTGCCCTGCATGCAAGTCTTTGCACAGACATGTGTTTTCGTTTCTCTTAGGTACATACCTAGGTGACACTGTACTTGTAAGTCTCTAAAACAAGCAAATTAAAAAATGTGATGTTTAGAGATACATATAAAGTACTGAAACTCTCCTTCACAAGAGACAGCATGAAAAAAACAGCATTCAGGGTATGTGGGTGTGGGGCTGGGAGATGAGAGGGGGAGGATGGGACTCAGCTAGACAAGAGTCATGGTGGGTAGACTTACAGGTCTGCATGTTATTCTGCTTCATGACTTACATATACATTAGATATCATATATACATACTGTTTGGAGAAGGCAATAGCAACCCACTCCAGTACTCTTGCCTGGCAAATCCCATGGACGGAGGAGCCTGGTAGGCTGCAGTCCATGGGGTCGCTAGGAGTCGGACACGACTAAGCGACTTCACTTTCACTTTTCACTTTCATGCATTGGAGAAGGAAATGGCAACCCACTCCAGTGTTCTTGCCTGGAGAATCCCAGGGACGGCAGAGCCTGGTGGGCTGCCATCGTCTCTGGGGTTGCACAGAGTCGGACACGACTGAAGCAACTTAGCAGCAACAGCAACAGCATACATACTGTTTGTATTCTACATGACATATATATTGCATAATAAGACCCTTTAAAAAATGAAAGCCTGTCTCCAATACTCAACAATCCCACTCGGTTCTCACCTCAAGATAACCAGGCCCCCTTTCTGGCCACCTGTCCACACTCAGCCTGTTCTCGGCTCCCTCTGCTCCAGCCGCACTGGCCCCCTTAGCTGTTCCTCAAGTCAGGGAACAACCCTTAGAGGGAGATGAGTAAAAACGCTTGTAGCTGTTTCAGACAAAGAGGAAGCAGGCTCAAAGAGGTATTTTGCTCAGGTCATAAGGCTTTTAAGTGTGACCTGGACTTTTCTGGCCCCTGATCCAGTGCTGTTTTTCCTGCAGTTGGCTTTTGGCATCCATGTGAGTTAAGGCTGAATAAATATCGAGACGTGAGGTTAGCATGAGTTGAGGAGCCAGAGCTCTTCATGTTCGCGTGCGTGTGTGCTAAGTTGCTTCAGTTGTGTCCGACTCTTTGTAACCCTATGGACTGTAGCCTGCCAGGCTCCTCTGTCCATGGGATTTTCTGAGCAAGAATACTGGAGTGGGGTGCCATGCTCTCCGCCAGGGGAATCAGAGGAGGGAATAGAACCCTCGCCTCCTGTCTCCTGCATTGGCAGGCTGGTTATTTACCACTGATGTCACCTGGGAAGCCTCTTCTTGTTAGAGGCAGGAATTGATCTGGTCTTTGAGAGATGAGACGGTTTTGGTTAAGCAAAGAGGAGCATTATGGGTATCCAGTGAGAGTACCCCCAGCTCTCCTCAAAGTCAATCAATAATCACAAGATTTCTTGATGAACATAGAATGATGGAAGTCAACATTTGGGCATTTTTTAAAAAAACTACTTTAAAAAAAATTTTTTCAGCCATGCCCCACAGCTTGTGGGATCTTAGTTTCTGAACTAAGGATCGAACCTTGGCCTCTGGCAGTGGAAGTGCTAAGTCCTAACCACTGGACTGCCAGGGAATTTTTTTTTTTAATAACAAGTTTATTGAGATATAATTTATGTGTTATAAAATCCCCCCTTTTAAATTGTATGATTTGGTGGGTTTTAGTATGTTCACAGTTGTGCAGCCGTCACTACTAATTTTAGAACATTTTCATCATTTCATCAAGAAAGTCCACACCATTGGTGGTCAGTCACTCTCATCCCCTCTCCCCCAGCCACTGGCAATCACTGCTCTACTTCCTGTCTCCCTGGATTTGCCTATTCCAGACATTTCATGTAAATGAATTTATACAACATGTGGCCTTTCCCTTGGCACCGTGTTTCAAAGGCTCATGCATGTTGCAGCAAATAGTCCTTCATTTCTTTTTATGGCTGAATAATATTTCATGGGATGAATATACCACATTCAGATTATCTCTTTCATCAGGTGATGGACATCTTAGGTTGTTTCCCATTTGGGGCTATTATGCCTAGAACTGGAATCGCAGGGTCATACGACATCTCTAACATTTTGAGGAGCTGCCAAACTTTTTTTCCAAAGTGGCTGAACCATGTTACAATCTCACCAATGATTCAACGGCTCCAATTTTTCCATTTGTTATAGTCCATCTTTTTGGTTTTAGGCCTCTTGGTGGGTGTGCTTCCCAGGTGGCTCAATACTAAAGAATTCACCTGCCAATGCAAGAGATGTGGGTTCAGTCCCTGGGTTGGGAAGATCCCCTGGAGAAGGAAATGACAACCCACTCCAGTATTCTTGCCTGGGAAATCCTGTGGACAGAGGAGCCAGCCCAGTGGGCTACAGCCCATGGGGTCCCACAGAATCGGACAAGACTTAGTGACTAAGACTGCACGCACACATGGTGGATGTGAAGTGGTGTCTCATTGTGATTCGATCTGCATTTCCATGATGACTGATGGAGCTGTGTGTCTTTTTATGTACTTAATTGGTCAGGTGTGTTTCTCTCCAGAAGGTCTATTGAAATCCTTTGCCCAGTTTTAGTTAGTATTTGCCTTTTTATTGTTGAGTTATAAGAGCTCTTCATACTTTCTGAACACAAGTCCTTTATCATATTCACGCTTTGCAAATATTTTCTCTCATTCTGTGGGTTGTCTTTTTTTTTTTTTTTGTCCACAAAGTGAATCTTCCCTCCACCAGGATCGAAGCCCAGGCACTCTGCAGTAGAGCAGAGTCCTAACCACTGGATTTCCAGGGAATTCCCTCGTGAGCTGTCTTTTCATTTTCTTGATGGCCCTTTGAAGCGTGAAAGATTTTAATATTGATGAAGACTATTTTGTCTAATTTTTCTTTTGTCACTTATGCTTTTGGTGTCATATCTAAGAAGCCGTTGCCTACTCCCCAAATCACAAAGATTTATACTTGTTTCTTCTAACATTTTTATGGTTTTAGTTCTCACAGTAAGCCTATGATTCATTTTGGGTCAATTTCTGTAAACAGCATGAGGTAGGGGTCTAACCTCATCCTTTCGAGTGTAGAAATTCAGTTGTCCCAGCTCCATTTGTCAAAAAAAGACTTTCTTCTCTTTCCCCCTACCCCAAGAGTGCCATTTAAATTGTCCTCATATCCTTGTCAAAAATTGTTTGAACATAAATGCAAAGGTTTATTTCTGGACTCTCAATTTTATTTCATTGTTGGGTGTATTTTCTAAGGGATTAAAAAAAATAATTTTATTTATTTAGTTAGTTAGTTTTGGCTGCACCGAGTCTTCATTGCTGTGCAGACTTTCTCTAGTTGTGGCAAGCAGGGGCTACTCTCCAGCCGTGGTGCATGGGCTTCCCATTGCGGTGGCTTCTCTTGTTGCAGAGCATGGTCTCTCGAGCACGGGCTCAGCAGTTGTGGTGCATGGGCTTAGCTGCTCCGTGGCAAATGGGATCTTCCCAGACCAGGGATCAAACTTGTATCCCCTGCATTGACAGGCGGACTCTTAACCACTGGACCACCAGTGAAGTCCCTAAGGGATATTTTTCTAACTGTGGTGATTGGTGACCTGTCCTTCCCTGGAGAGTGATGCAGAGATGGGGAGCTCTCCAAAGCAGACTGCATTTCCTGGGTGAGTCAGGCCCTCGTGGCATCATAATCACGTCCTCCCCCAGGATTCGGAACCCTCTCCATTGTTCTGCTGGCAGCTAGGCGGTAGCTGACTGAGCTAAGGGCCTTATCTCTTTACTACCTCTTAAGGTTATTATTGGAGAAGGCAATGGCACCCCACTCCAGTACTCTTGCCTGGCAAATCCCATGGATGGAGGAGCCTGGTAGGCTGCAGTCCATGGGGTCGCCAAGAGTTGGACACGACTGAGTAACTTCACTTTCACTTTTCACTTTCATGCATTGGAGAAGGAAATGGCAACCTACTCCGGTGTTCTTGCCTGGAGAATCCCAGGGACGGGGGAGCCTGGTGGGCTGCCGTCTATGGGGTCACACAGAGTCGGACACGACTGAAGTGACTTAGCAGCAGCAGCAAGGTTATTATAAACACCAAATAAGATCATTTGTACAAAAGAATTTAGAAAGGTCTTAAAAGGTATCCAAATGTAAGTTGTATATACTTATAGATCATCTTCCAACCCCTTCAGCCTTTGCTTTTATGGTTTTTCAGTGAGGCTGAGGCTGTTCATGCTGAACACAGTCCCTCACCCAGATGTCTATAGACATGGTCACCAGGCCATGTGTCTGACCTGAAGTTGGAACACTTGCCCCCCAGCCTCCCAGATCCGGTGCTCAAGAGCTCCTCAGAGGTGAGGCCGGCTCAAACCTGCCTCCCTCCTGCTTTCCACGCTTTCTTTCCTGATAGAGGAGAAGGACTGCCTGGTTTCAAGCTAAGCCTCAGACTCTTTATTCTCTTTACCCTTCCTCCCACTCCAAGACCCCTGCTTTGGGGCCTGAAGGGGTGCCACTCTCAAAATCTCCCCTACCCAAGCCTTAGTTGGTGGGGAGACTGTTCCCCCCGGAAGACAGCAGCTGCCTGTGCACACGACCCACGCCCTGAAAGCCTTAGGACCACTGGGTTGAGACCTGGCGAGCCCTGCGGAGGAGAGGCCAGGCTCCTGTCCTTGGTGGGGCTGCTCTGATCCCAGGTGTCCACTGTGCCAGTCCTGAGGTGTCCACTGTATAAAGCCCTCCTCTCCCCTTCCTCCCCTCCCCTCCCTCCTGCCTGCCTCCACAGTGTCTCACAACCACACTGACAACGCCCTGCCACCCCCTCCTCCTAGGGCTGGGGCAGCCACCCTCCTCTTCTCCCCACCTCCTTCCCCCCACCTCCATCCTCCTCCACACATCTCCCTGGCACCATGCCACCTGACAACCCAGCATGGTCTCAGGCCCCTCAGCCTCCTGCACCCACTCCCTAGGTGCGGCGAGCCCACATGTCCTCAGAGCCCCAGGCTGCCGAACAGGTGGGGGTCTCCTGAGCAGCTGTGGCCGGCTTCTTCCCTGCTCCCTCTGCGCAGCCTCTGCTTCCTCGGTCTCCCTGCCCACACCCTTGTCGGTGTCTGATCAGTCCTCCCACCTCTGGGGAGGACACCATGATGCTGAGGACTTAGGGGAGGACCCTCAGCCTCCACAGCCGCCTCAAGAAGATGCCAGTGTCCTTCCTCCCCCGTGCCTGTCACACAGGGGGAAAGACTGATGGGGAGTGTGGAAACCTGGGGTGACTGGGAGCAAGCCATTCAACCGGGGTCGTAGCATCTTTCTCTGTCGTCTCCGTGGCCATCTTTGTAGCTCTCCAAATTGGCAAGTCTGTGACTGTTCTTGCCTGAGCAAATGACAGCTTGTGTGAAGGAAGCAGGTGTGCCTGTGGCTCTGTGCCTCCCCTTCCAGAACAAACCTCCATTCTTTCCCCCATCTGACCCCCCCCCCCCAGTCCCCAGGTGAACTGGGGTCCCTGAGCATCTGCCCAAATGCCTGCAGAAGCCTAGGCGCTCCCCAACCCATGCAGGCCACACCCAAGGCCTCGTGAAGAAGCGGGACCGGGTGACGGTCATTAACCCTGTCTCGCGGCACTAGCAACTCTGCGGACAGCTCCCCCACCTTGTCCTTCCGAGCCCAGAGAGCCCCGGGCGGTAAGGCCGGAAGACTGAGCGTCAGAGGCCGCTGGGCTCCGGGTCCCTGCACAGAGGCTGAGTGATGGAAGGGGAGGGCACGCCGGCAGGCTGGGGTATTCCAGCAAACTGCTGGGTCTCTCAGCTTCATAGGTGTGGGGTGAATGTGTGTGTGTTGGAGGAGGCGGGTTCTCCTTTCTAGCCTCCCCTGCGAGAGCCTGACCTAAGGCCCGTCCGCCACTCCCTCCCACCCCCACCGCAGCTGCATCTCGCCGGGGGCCGCCTCGGGCCCTCCTCGGTCCGGCGCCCCTGCCCGGGGCGGGCCAGGAAGCCTCGGTCCCCGCCCCGCTCCGTTAGGCCCGCGCGGCGGCCGGGGGACTTTGGAGCAGAGGAGGAAGCGCGGCGGGGCGGGGAGGTGGGGGTGTGTCGGAAGGCGGCGGCGGCGGCCGGGTTTTATAACCCGCAGGGCGGGCGCTGCGCGGGAGAAGGGGCTGCGCTGCGCACCGCACCATGGGGGCCGCGTCGGGTCGCCGGTGGCCGCCGCTGCTGCTGCCGTTGCTGCTGCTGCTGCTGCCGCCGCCGCCCGTGATCCTGGTGCTGGACCCCGCGTTGCAGCCGGGGAACTTTTCCGCCGACGAGGCTGGGGCGCAGATCTTCGCAGCCAGCTTCAACTCGAGCGCCGAGCAGGTGCTGTTCCAGAGCACGGCCGCCAGCTGGGCGCACGACACCAACATCACCGAGGAGAACGCGCGGCGCCAGGTGGGCGCGTGGGCCCGGGGCGGGGGCGGAGCCCGGGCGGCCAATCACAGCCCGGCGGCCGGGCGCTGGGGGGCGGAGAGTCCCCGCCCCGCGCGCGCGCCCCCGGCCCCGGAACCGTGAGGCCCGGGCGGGGCCCGCCTGCCTCCTCTCCAGCCGCCACCCCCTATTCCCACGGGCAGTCGGTTCCCTGGCCCGGTGCTGGACCCATGGTTCTGCCCAATAAGGAACCGAATGGATGAGGCCACACTGACCCCGAGTCCTCCCAGGCGGCGGCGCCGGGGGTGCCTCCGGGCTGGATCCGCGGCAGTCTTCGCTTAGGGTGCCCGCTCAGCTCTGGGTTCTCCCCCTCTCTGGCCGCACTACCTTCCCCTCGCTCCCTGTACCTGTCACCTCTCATCGCTGTCTGATCACCCTCTCCTCTCCCTGCCTCTCTTCTGGCGCGTTTCTGCTCCACCACCTCCCTGAAGCAGACCCCCCCCCCGCCCCAGTTTTTCACCCCCAGGGCCCAGTTGAGGGAGCGGTGCTCCCATCAGCACCGGTCTCCAGAAGCCCTTGACCTTCCTCCCCTCCCCCAGCGCCATGGCCTCCCCTGTTTACCCTGTCGTGCCCTCCTGGTGCCCACAGGAGGAAGCAGCCTTGCTCAGCCAGGAGTTTTCAGAGGCCTGGGGCCAGAAGGCCAAGGGTCTGTTTGACCCAGTCTGGCAGAACTTTACCGACCCCACGCTGCTGCGCATCATCGGGGCGGTGCGCACCCTGGGCCCCGCCAACCTGGACCTAGAGAAGCGGCAGAAGGTGGGCCTGAGGGGTGGAGGCAGAATTCTCCAGGGTACCCTCCCAGTGCCTACGGTGGTGGTGAGGGGGGTGGGGGTGTCTGGCCAGGAGGGACCCCAGGATCTCTACTGGCCCTGACTGCAGGGGAAGCCCCTGTGAGCAGAGTGCGTTCCTGAAGTATTGATTTCCCTGGAGATGGGGTGAGAGAAGTTACCTTATATTAAAGCAAGTGTCATGGAGTAGAAAGCAAAATTCAAGTAAACAATGAAAGATGAAACAGGAGTTTTCAAAGTTTCTCCATAGGTGGTTTGTTTTAAGAGCTTCCTCCGAAAGGTGGAGAGGGTATCAAGGTCAGGGAATGAGAGGGATTTGGTCTCAGTCGGTGGTGGCCGAGCTCAGAATTGAACCCTGCTCCCTAGTTCTCAGGACGCCAGTTTCCCATCTCCACAGGCGGGCTCCAGTGGAAGCAGAAACCCGTCCATTCACATTCAGATATGCTCCGAGTGCCACAAGGCAGTCTTGTCCAAGCCACATCCTCCCTCAGGGCATCTTCTCTCTTCCTCCCAGCAAAAAGAGGAGGGGGCGGCCGGATTACCTCTGAGGGCTGTTCATCACTTAACATTTTCTCAACTCTAACTCCCCAGTACAACTCTCTGCTAAGCAACATGAGCAGGATTTACTCCACCGCCAAGGTCTGCTTCCCCAACAAGACTGCCCCCTGCTGGTCCCTGGACCCAGGTAACCGGCCTGAGTCTCCCATCTGTCTTCCGGGGCTTCCTGCCCTTCCCTGCCACCCGGCGGCTCCCGGAGGATGGCACATTTCTGCGGGGGGCGGGGCGCTAAACCCAAAGGCCTGAACCTCTGATTAGGACCAGAGTGCCTGATGCCCCCACACCCTGCTCCTCCAGGCCGACTGACTTCTGGAATTTCCAGCCTCCAGCCCCAACCCCACCCTCACATGTGCTTTTCCTCCCCCATCGCAACTGGCCTTCATCGTTGCCACCTGGTTTTCCCTTACTGGGCCCTCTCATCCCCCTAAGAGCCCTCCGCAGGCCTTAGACCCCGCCGTAGCTTTCCTTACAAACCTCCTCCTCTACTGCTGACTTCGAGGCAGCAGTCTCTGAACTGACCCTGCCCACCTGTGTCTCAGAGCTCACCAACGTCCTGGCTTCCTCGCGAAGCTACGCCCTGCTGCTGTATGCCTGGGAGGGCTGGCACAACGCCGTGGGCATCCCACTGAAGCCCCTATACCAGGATTTCACTGCCCTCAGCAACGAGGCCTACAAGCAGGATGGTGAGCACACCCACCCAGCCTCGGTGTGGGCACGACCCTCCCGTCTCCTGTCTCCACTGAGCCCCGAAACACACAGAGCGGCCATTACAGTGACTCCCTACACTGGCCCAAGGTCACACAGAGAGCGGATGGCCAAGCTGGGCTTTAGCCCCATCAGCCTCACGCTGCCCCTCCTGGTACTCCTCCCAGCTGTAGGGCTCACACGTGTCAGGATCTGTTTAGCTGGAGTTGGAGCAACCATAGTTAGAAAACTGAGCGCAGTCACCCCCAAGCTCTCCCTTGCAGTGAGCAGGCATATACACTGGCCCTGAGCCGGGAGAATGGCCAGGCGATAGCTGGGGGGGAGGTGCCAGAGCCTGGGGCCTAAACTGCATCCCCAATGCCACCCCCCCAAGGCTTCTCAGACACAGGGGCCTACTGGCGCTCCTGGTATGACTCTCCCACCTTCACGGAGGATCTGGAACGCCTCTACCAGCAGCTGGAGCCCCTCTACCTGAACCTCCATGCCTACGTCCGGCGTGCACTGCACCGCCGATATGGGGACAGATACATCAACCTCAGGGGACCCATCCCCGCTCACCTGCTGGGTAAGGGCTTGGCCTCACCTCCACACATGGCCAGGGTCAGCCCCATCACGGTTCACCTTTCAGAGCATCGCATTGCTCACTCGCCCACACGTGAACCCGTGAAGTCGGTGATCCTTATGATCCCTGCTGTTCAGAGGGGGCTTAGGATGCACAAGGGACGTGGCACAGGGCAGAGAGCTAGTAAAATGCAGAGCCAGGAGCCACCCTGAAGGCTTTAGCTCCAGTGGAAGAGGAGAAAGAACCCCACTTTATGCCGGTGTCAGGGCTGGGGAAGGGCAGGGACCTGGGAGCCAGAAAGGACCCCAGCTGCATCACCTGGGCACCTTGGCCTCTGCCAGCCCCAGGGAATACAGAGCACTCAGGAGTGGGTGGGACTGCTGTGTGAGCCCGGCAAGCGGACTGTGGCCCTGCCGTGCCCCAGGTCCAGACACCAGGGTGCTGTTCGGTGACACGCCTGGGGAAGCAGGCCCTGGCTGGGCTGGGCACCAAGCTGTCGGCTCCCCTCCTCTGTCTAGGGAACATGTGGGCCCAGAGCTGGGAGAATGTCTACGACATGGTGGTGCCCTTCCCCGACAAGCCCAATCTTGATGTTACCAGTGCTATGGTGCAGAAGGTGAGCTCGGAGTGAGGCCCTGGCGGGGGCCATGAGAGGGAGTCGGACACGGGGAGCTGAGGATCCACAGCCTGCAGTGTGTGTCCCCGCCGTGAGCTGGGTGCCAGTCCTTCCCTCAGGACCCCGCTGGGAGGGGAGGGGGCCAGTGAGCAGCAGGCCACTTCTGTGTATCCGCTGTAGCCAGTAGGGGCCTGGCCTCCGGGAATGGAGGCCACGGAGCAGAGGCGCTCTTTGTGAGCACGGAACTGACCCGAGTGGGGGACCCCAGACGTGCCCCCGGGGCAGCCGGGGTGGGCTCTAGCAGCTGGCCCCTGACCCGAGTGTGCCCCCCCACCCCTCCACCCCCAGGGCTGGAACGCCACACACATGTTCCGGGTGGCGGAGGAGTTCTTCACCTCCCTGGGGCTCTTGCCCATGCCACCCGAGTTCTGGGCAGAATCCATGCTGGAGAAGCCAAGCGACGGGCGGGAGGTGGTGTGCCACGCGTCCGCCTGGGACTTCTACAACAGGAAAGACTTCAGGTCTCAATGCTGGAGGCGGCTTGCAAGGCTCCCGAAGGCCGGGCAGCCGGGCCACAGGGAGGCCAGCTCCCAGGCCCACGTCTATCCCAGCTCCAAGACCGGCCAGGAGGCTGGGTCTCTTCTAGGGCTGCAGCAGGCTGCTTTCACTAGGCAACTCTGACAGGCAGCCAGCCTTGTACCTTGGAACGGAGGGGACGGG
This sequence comes from Capricornis sumatraensis, assembly GCF_032405125.1. NCBI lineage: Eukaryota > Metazoa > Chordata > Mammalia > Artiodactyla > Bovidae > Capricornis > Capricornis sumatraensis. Next base: position 97,786,838 of record NC_091076.1, read on the forward strand.
CCGGGTGTGGCTGGGGCAGGGTGGAGGTTTGCCTGTTTCCACCGGTTCCTGGGAATCCTGGGACAGCGCCCGCCTGGCTTCGTTCCCTCTGGCACCAGCCTCCCCGTCCTGCCCGTCCTTCGCCCTCACCCACGCCCTCTCCCTGCCCCAGGATCAAGCAGTGCACACGGGTCACTATGGACCAGCTGTCCACGGTGCACCACGAGATGGGCCACGTGCAGTACTACCTGCAGTACAAGGACCAGCACGTGTCCCTGCGCCGAGGCGCCAACCCAGGCTTCCACGAGGCCATCGGCGATGTGCTGGCCCTCTCCGTCTCCACTCCTGCACACCTGCACAAGATCGGCCTGCTGGACCAGGTCACCAACGACACAGGTGTGCGGGGGTGGAGAGGACCCAGCCCAGCTCACCCAGACCCCACTGGCTCCCCCAGCAGGACCCCACTGGTGGCTGCTCCCATCTGCCTGTCTCGTTTCCGCCTCCCTGCCCCATGTCAGGCAGGTCTGGGGATCCACCCAGGCTTCGAGGCCTACCCTGCATCCCAGCTCCACTGCCCAAGCGTCCTCTTCCAAGCAGGACTGCATGGTCCCAAAGGCTCACACTCCTTTCTCTGCATCTGCCCAGCCTCACCTCCTGCCAGCCTCTCCCCCAGGGGCCCCTATCCCAGCTGGACTCCCCTCTCCCTCTGACCTGTCTCTTCTCATCTCCCAACAGAGAGTGACATCAACTACTTGTTAAAGATGGCACTGGAAAAAATTGCCTTCCTGCCCTTTGGCTACTTGGTGGACCAGTGGCGTTGGGGGGTCTTTAGTGGGCGAACCCCCCCTTCCCGCTACAACTATGACTGGTGGTATCTTCGGTGAGCAAAGAGGGATGGAGAGGGGCCTCATCCCAGGGGCCCTCGCCACCTTCCCGGGTACCCTGCCTCCTGCCTCCCTCCTCTCCAGGAACACCTCCCCCCTCCTCCTTACGGCATTCTTCTTTCCTGCTGAAACTCCGTCGGACAGGTGGTCATCCCCAGCTCTCCAGGATGGGGAGGGACGGCCGGTGGGAATGCCTGCTTGGCAGCCTTTTCTGCAGAGGGAAAATCAGCCTGTGTACAACCCTCAGGTCCTAAGACAACTTAACCACATCCTCTTCCAGAACCAAGTATCAGGGGATCTGTCCTCCGGTTGTCCGAAACGAAACCCACTTTGACGCTGGAGCCAAGTTTCACGTCCCAAATGTGACCCCGTATATCAGGTACTGCCCCCAGTTCTGGCACACCTTAGTTCCTTCCCCTATGCTGGGCCCCCATATCCCGGGCTTGTCCCCATCCTCCCCTGGACCCCCAACAACCTGGAATTTGAGTGGGCCTCTTTCCTGAGCCAAGCTCAGTTCTCAGTTCTCCCCCAAGGCAGCCCACGGTCCAGCCTCTGCCCTGTGGAAGCTAGCTGGGCCCCAGGCAGGGGGGCCTCTGCCATCCCCCTCACGCCCCTCCTGTGCCTGCAGGTACTTCGTGAGCTTTGTCCTGCAGTTCCAGTTCCACGAAGCGCTGTGCAAGGAGGCAGGCCACCAAGGCCCCCTGCACCAGTGTGACATCTACCAGTCCACCCAGGCGGGGGCCAAGCTCCGGTGTGTGGGGGCTGTGGGGGGTGAGGGGAGAGCTCAGTGAAGGTGTATCAGGTGGGGGCACCACCACCACGCCAGTGGAGGGGGCCCTTCTCCACTCCCCCGCCTTTTCTTTCTCTCATCAACTGCTTGTTGAGCGGGCTTTCTGGCTGGTCGCTTCAGTTGTGTCTGACTCTTTGTGACTCCATGGACTGCAGCCCGCCAGGCTCGTCTGTCCAAGGGATTCTCCAGGCAAGAATACTGGAGTGGGTTGCCATGCCCTCCTCCAGGGGATCTTCCCACCCAGGGATCGAATCTACATCTCTTTCATCTCCTGCATTGGCAGGCAGGTTCTTTACCACTAGCACCACCTGGGAGGCCCTTCTGGCTGGCGTGGGGCAAGACAAATGTCCCCCTCTCACAGAGCTCCTAGGCCCTGAGACTTAACACTGCCATTCTTGCCACCCAGTGGGGAGAGAAGTGGCCAGAGGCGGAGCAGGTGGGCAGGGCAGCACTCATAGACCCTGGCCTGAGACCCTGTGCCCACAGTGCCCTCTCTGCCTGACAGGGCGCTGCTGCAGGCAGGCTCCTCACGGCCCTGGCAGGAGGTGCTGAAGGACATGGTCGGCTCAGACAACCTGGACGCTAGGGCGCTGCTCAGCTACTTCCAGCCGGTCACACAGTGGCTCGAGGAGCAGAACCAGCAGAACGGCGAGATCCTGGGCTGGCCGGAGTATCAGTGGCGCCCGCCGACGCCTGACAATTACCCGGAGGGCATTGGTAAAGCCTGGGGCAGGGTGCCGTGGGTTCTCAGCTCTAGGTTCGGGACCCAGGCCCCCAGTTCACAGTTCCCAGTCAGCTTGTCCAGCCAGGCCCTGGCGTCCTGCCTGGAGGGCCAGGCAGCCCCCTGAGCACTCGGCAGGGCCCTGGGATGGAGTCGGCACATCTTTCCAGCCTCCTGGGGAGGGTGTGCCCAGATCTGAGGCCCCTGGCTGGGGGCTGGAAGGCGGGCACACTGCTCTATGAGGTCATACTGCAGGATCCGCTCTTATTGGCCGGGGGCGGGGGCTGCAGGGCTCTGCTCTCCTGCGGCCATGGGCCATGGTTGGGCTGCTCCAGGACTGCCTCGCCTCCTCCTCCTCCTGCTCTGCTGTGGGCGCCCCCTGCTGGTCCCCAGTGAGGGGACCACCGGCCAGGGGACCACCAGCCAGGGGACCACCAGCCAGGTGACAGTCAACCAGGAAACAACCAGCCAGGCAACAACCAGCAGTGAAACAACCATCCGCCATTCAACCACCCATCCCTCAACAACCAGCAGCCCGAAGAAAACCCAGAGCCCAAGTGGGATTGGCTGGGGGGCGGGGCGGGGAGGCCCAGGCAGCGGCAGGAGGGCGAGGGGAGGCCTGTCTGTGTCCCTCTGCTCTGTCCCACAGACCTGGTGTCCGACGAGGCCGAGGCCCGCAAGTTTGTGGAGGAATATGACCGGAGATCCCAGGTGGTGTGGAACGAGTATGCTGAGGCCAACTGGAACTACAACACCAACATCAGCACGGACAACAGCAAGTTGCTGGTAGGGGCTCCTGCAGCTCAGCACATGGGTGCTCCTCATCCCACAGGGCCCGCACGGGTGCTCATCCCACAGGGCCCGTCCCCTGAAACCCAAGGCGCTACAGGCTGCCCTCCCATCCCCAACACCAGCCCGGGGGTACACGTTCTCAGAGTTTGTGAAACATCCCCGCGGCGCATTGAAAAGTGTCCAATTTCAGTTTCACGGGGGCACACACCCAGTGCCTAACACAGGTTGTCTTTCATTAACAATCTGTTGTTGGTAAAGGAGTAATTTGTGCAGAAGTAAGTGATGCCAAAGTCAGTTTTTAAAAAGACTGAAGGCTCCTGTGTGCCACCCTAGCAAGGGCTACACCTGTCCCCCGACCGTGACCCCCTCCGTGTCTGTGTGGCCAAGTGGAGATCATAACCAAGGTGAGCCACAGAGAAATAATACTTCATGAAGACCCATACGCACTGGCCACAGTTCCTTGGCACTCGACATCTGTTGCCTCGTGTATTCCTCAACAGTCTTGCAAAGCCAGTGACCTTATTCCCATTTTACAGCTGGGACCCTGAGGTTCAGAAGCTACAGAGAGAATGCCAAGCTGCCTCTCTCCCAACAGCATTCAAGATACAGGGTGGGGTTTCCTTCTCTGCCTCTCCCACATGATGTCTTGCTGGATGAGGGCATGTGTACTGTACACAGGACATCACAGACAGTCCGGGCTGAGGAATGTCTTTATAGGCAAAGGCAGCAACTTGATAAAGCCGCCCCCCCGACACCCAGCCTCTTCGGCTCCCACACGATGCCTCCTCCTAGGAGCCCTTTCCAGAGCTCCTCCTGGGCCTCATGATACGGCTCCCCCTGTGCCTGCAGATGGAGAAGAACTTACAGATGGCAAACCACACCGTCAAGTATGGCACCTGGGCCAGGAAGTTCGACGTGACCAACTTCCAGAATGCCACCATGAAGCGGATGATAAAGAAGATTCAGGATCTAGAGCGGGCGGCACTGCCCGTCAAGGAGCTGGAAGAGGTGGGGAACTGGGGGTAGGGTGGGGCAAAGAGGGTGAAGGATCCCAGGTCAGGAGAGGGTCCCAGCTCAAGGGATGGCATGTAGCCTTCATGCTGCTTCCTCCTCCTCAAGTTGTCAAGTCATGACTTCTGCCCACGTCTGCACACACCTCCAGACTCGCCTACACACACCCTCAGACTCGCTGAGAAGGGAGGGCTTTGGGAGCCCCTTCCCCAACCCGTAGCCCAGCAACCCTCCCCCACCTCCCGGCCCACGTAATGGTGCCGGGGCAAAGCAGGGCGCCAGGTCTGTAGCTCGCTGCCCCTCTGCTTCCTCCGCAGTACAACCAGATCCTGGTGGACATGGAGACCGTTTACAGCGTGGCTTCTGTGTGCCACAAAAATGGCACCTGCCTGCGGCTCGAGCCTGGTGAGCACACTGGGCAGTGAGCAGGAGGCCCGGGGAGGCTGGGGTGCTGTCTGTGAAAGGGAAATGTTCAGTTCTGACTCGGGAGGTCAGCACGCCCAGGAAACTCGCTTCCCTCTTCCACCCGTGGGGCTTCTCTGCCACCACTTGGAACCAGGCCGGCTTCATCTCTGCGCTGGTTCCCCAGCTTCTGCTCCTTCCGGTCCCATCCTCCCTGTTGCACCCTGCACTCCGCCCTTCAGAGCAGGTGTATCTCAAATGTTTCTCTCATGGGCTTGGACTCGCCTCTAGGCACCTACCTCCCCTGGATCCCACCCCACCCTGAAATTGAAGCCTCAGCCTGCAGAAGCCATTCCCACCTCACTCCCTCCAAGGCCGGCAGGAATGGACCAGCTCTGGCGAGTCCTCTTCCTCTCGCAGAAGACTGGCCAGTCCTTCTTAACCTTCCCCCTTCTGAAGGAGTTCAGCCCCGACACCCCAGTACCTGCACACAGAGACCCCCCCTCCCACCCCCTCTGACCCACCTTCCCAGGGTCAGGGAGCCAGAGACATAAACATTTGTCCTGAGGAATCTCCACCCAGAAACAGTCTCTTCCTGGCCCTCCGCCCAACTCCCACTTTAGAACAATCACAAATAGAAAGGGAAATGGAAAATAAACAAGAGAGAGAAACAGTTTTCGTAGGACAGGGTTTGGCCCGGGGGTTGTGTACGTGGGTAGGCACGCAAGTGGGGGTGGATATACGTGTGCGTGTGTTTGTTTATGGACAAGAGGGTTACAGGGAATGTGGCCTCCACCCCCATCAGTCAGCCCCTTGATCTGGGGCTGGGCTGTCAGATCGCTGCCGGTAGTAACAATAAGAGCATCCCCAAAACAGAACACTCACATCAGCAGAGGACAGATGGAAAATTCTCAAAATGTGTTTTCCTCCAAACAAAGCTACCTTGAATGTACCTCCTCTGTGTAGAGTGGATGCTCATAGCACATCTCAGCGCAGAGTGCGGTCAGCGAGCGCTGGATCCCCGCAGGCCTCCGTCTCAGGCCTGGTCGGGCAGGAAGCGGGCCCACCTTCACACCTGACCCCCGTGCTCACGGCCTCCTCCTCCCAGCTCTGCAAAGGCCATATCAGCCCCATGTAACCCATAACCCAGGAGGCCGCTCATACAGGCGTGGCTCTGACAGGACACGGGTCCAGGTGGTGCTTGAGCGGATCTCTGTACTTGGCCTGCACAGCGGTTATTCAGGCAGTTCAGCTACAGTGTGTGAAAGGCACCCTGGGCCCCGTGGGGACGCAGAGATGAAGGAGGCCCAGTCCCCGATCAGGGTCCTCCTGTCCCCAGGCCAGCATTATCCCCATCTTACAGACAGAGAGGTCAGGAGGAAACCGACCAAGAACCCCCATCTTTTGACCTCCAGGCTATTTCTCCCAGGGAGGGATTGCCAGGGGACAAACGGCGAGCAGCAGCTCTGGGGCCTGGGCCCTGGGTTTGTGCCCCAGCTTGGCCGCTTCCTGGCTAGGAGACGCAGCCATGCCACCAACACTTGTGCGGAAGGAGGGTCAGGGCACCCCTCACGGGGCTGTTGCAGCCCTGTAGTTCCTTGAGGTCGCGTCCGGACAGCGCTGAGCCTGGGCCTGGCACCTGTAAGCCCGTAGAAAGGGCACCAGCCTGTCTCCAGTTTCCCCCAACCTGTGCTGCCCCTTCCCGTCTTCTCCCAGCTCTGGAGGAGGTGGGAGGTGAGCCAGGAGCTGGGGGCTCAAGCCATCCCCGTCTCCCGCCCAGATCTGACCAGGCTGATGGCCACATCCCGGAATTATCAGGACCTGGCCTGGGCGTGGAAGAGCTGGCGTGACAAGGTGGGGCGGTCCATCCTTCCCTACTTCCCCAAATATGTGGAGCTCACCAACAAGGCCGCCAGGCTCAATGGTGAGTTCTCCCTGCAGGGTCACCGGGGCCCTCAGAAGGTTCCTCTGAGACCCAAGAGGTGAGGGGGGCAGCCCTTGAAGGAGACAGGGAGTGCTCCGGGGACGGTCAGGTGTCCAGAGAGCCTGGCCACAGCCCCCACCCCCACCCCCACAGGCTACCAGGATGGCGGGGACTCCTGGAGGTCCATGTACGAGATGCCCTTCCTAGAGGAGGAGCTGGAGCAGCTGTTCCAAGAGCTGCAGCCGCTCTACCTGAACCTACATGCCTATGTGCGCCGGGCCCTGCACCACCACTACGGGCCCAACGTCATCAACCTGGAGGGCCCCATCCCAGCCCACCTGCTCGGTGAGCGCCAGCGAGATGGGCCGCGGTCCGAGGGCAGAGGGCAGACTAGGAAGGGTCTGCAGGGGACACTGGAGCCTGGGGCAGGGGAATGTTGCCAGGCCCGGAGTGGGGTGGGGGGTGGGGGTGGGGAGAAGAGCCCCCTACTTGAACTTGGTGCCACGTTTGCTATAGAGCCACATGGCACCGGTCACCAGGGATGGGGCAGTGCAGAGTTCACAGGCCTGTCCTGGGGAGACAGACCTGCCTCCCGGGTCACAGCACCAGGCAAGCATGAGGGTGAGGAGGGGACTGGGAGTGGAAGCTGAGAAGGCCTCCCTAGGAGGGGGCTGTGAACAAAGCCTTGAAGGGCGAGAGGTTCTGACAGCTGGAGAAAGTAGTCATGTCAGTAGAGAGAAGGGTAGACACGATGTTCAGGCAAAGGAGCTGGGAGAGTGTTGCTGCTGTTCACTCGGTTGTGTCGGACTCTTTGAGACCCCGTGGACTGCAGCACACCAGGCTTCCCTGCCCTTTACTATCTCCCAGAGTTTGCTCAAACTCATGTCCATTGAATTGATGATGCCATCCAACCATCCCATCCTCTGTCTTCCCTTTCTCCACCCTCCTTCAATCCTTCCCAGCGTCAGGGTCTTTTCCAATGAGTTGGCTCTTCTCATCAGGTGGCCAAAGTATTGGAGCTTCAGCTTCAGCATCAGTCCTTCCAATGAATATTCAGGGTTGATTTCTTTTAGGATTGACTGGTTGGATCTCCTTGCAGTCCAACGTACTCTTAAGAGTCTTCTCCAACACCACAGTTCAAAAACATCACTTCTTCGGCTCTCACCTTACATTTTATGATCCATCTCTCACATCCATACATGACTACTGGAAAAACTGTAGCTTTGACTGTATGGACCTTTGTCAGCAAAGTGATATCTCTGCTTTTTAATATGGTTTGTCCTTTTTAAAACTAGGTTTGTCATAGTTTTTCTTCCAAGGAGAAAGTGGCTTTTAATTTCACGGCTGCAGTCACTGTCTACAGCGATTTTGGAGCCCAAGAAAATGAAGTCTGTCACTGTTTCCATTGTTTATCTATTTGTCATGAAGTGATGGAACCAGATGCCATGATCTTAGTTTATTGGATATTGAGTTTTAAGCCAGTTTTTTTCACTCTCCTGTTTCACCTTCTTCAAGAGGCTCTTTAGTTCCTTTTCACTTTCTGCCATAAGGGTGGTGTCATCTGCATATCTGATGTTACTGACATTTCTCCTGGCAGTCTTGATTCCAGCTTGTGCTTCATCCAGCCCAGCATTTCGCATGAAGTACTCTGGATAGAGGTTAAATAATCAGGGTGACAATATACAGCTTTGATGTACTCCTTTCCCAATTTGGAACCAGTCTGTTTTTCCATGTCCACTTCTAACTATTGTTTCTTGACCTGCATACAGCTTTCTCAGGAGGCAGGTAAGGTGGTCTGGTGTTCCCATCTGTTTAAGAATTTTCCACAGTTTGTTGTGATCCACACAGTCAAAGGCTTTAGAGTAGTCAGTGGAGCAGAAGTAGATGCTTTTCTGGAATTCTCTTGCTTTTTCTATGATCCAACGAATGTTGGCAATTTGATCTCCGGTTCCTTTGCTTTTTCTAAATCCAACTTGTACATCTGGAAGTTCTCCGTTCATGTACTATTGAAGTTTACTTTGAAGGATTTTGAGTTACCTTGCTAGCATGTGAAATGTCCCCTCAACTTGGGGACCCTCATTCTCCAGGGGTTGTAAACTCAGATGCCCTGAGTGCATGAAATGGGCAGTCGGAGACAACAAGGGGTGGCAGGGACTGGGCAAGTAGAGGCCACTGGGTTCCTGTGTCTGTCGGACCATCAGGCCCTGTTCCTGGGGGGCTCCTCACTGTGAACAGAGACCAGATGGGGCCACACACCGTTTACAGATCATGAGGGAGGCCCCCTTCCAGCTTTGGGTCTAGTTCTTGGCAGCTCAAGAGACCAGCCACCCTCGGTCCCTCTGTGGTGAGACTAGAGAATGCCAGCTCATTGGCTGAGAAACACAGACCCCCAAGAGGAAAGCAGGTGCCCACCGGCCTGGGAGCTGGGCTCAGAGCAAAGCTTGCGCCCCCATCCCATCCTGGCTTCTCACGCACTCCAGCCCTCACTGGCTTACACCCATGGGCTCCACTTGATGTCAGCTCAAGCTTAGTCTCATTTGGGCCTGAAGGTGGTAGTTGCTCAGTCGTGTCTGACTCTTTTGTGACCCCATGGACTGTAACCCACCAGGCTGCTCTGTCCATGGGATTTCCCAGGCAAGAATACTGGAGTGGATTGCCATTCCTTTTTCCAGGGGATCTTCCTGACCCAGGGATGGAACCCAGGTCTCCTGCATTGCAGATAGATTCTTTACCATCTGAGCCACTTGGGAAAGCTTCTTTACTCTTGTCTTGCCCTAAATGCTGAGGCATCAACCCCTCCTAACAGAGGGCAGTTGGGTGGTTCTTTTCTTTAACTTTGGTTTTGTGCGGGGTCTCTGTTTGGACACAGGCTTCTCTAGTTGCGGGCTCGCGGGCCCTCGAACGTTCAGGCTCAGTACTTGTGGGGTGCAGGCTTAGTTGCCCCATGGCATGTGGGATCTTATTTCCTTGACCAGGGATCACACCCACATCCCCTGAATTGGGAGGCAGATTCTCAACCACTGGACCACCAGGGAAGTCCCAGGAGGGTGGTTCTTGCCAGCTGACTGCATAAACTGACCTCAGATGACGTGGATGGGACACAGCAGTGGCTGGTCAGGTTGTGATCAGCAGGACTGGGATCTGGTCCCTCACACTGTGTGATGGTGCCGAGCCTAAAATGCAACACTGTCTCCCTTCTCTCTGCATCTCGTCCTCTGCCTGCCTCCAGGGAACATGTGGGCACAGAGCTGGTCCAACATCTATGACTTGGTGGCACCCTTCCCTTCAGCCCCCAAGATGGATGCCACGGAGGCCATGATAAAGCAGGTCCGCACTGGCCCCCTCCTCGCACCCCTGCTCCTCCAGGGCAGCCCCAGGGCGTGGGGCGGGGAGCCCTGCCCCAGGGGGAGAGGGCCCTCTAATTCAGGAGCTGCTTCCAGCTTGGCCTTCCCCCCGGGCCCTCCCACGGTGGCACACAGTCCGTCTCCACCGTCCCCAGCTTCGGCAGAGCTCCGTCTGTTTGCAGGGCTGGACACCCCTAAGGATGTTTAAGGAAGCAGACAATTTCTTCACTTCCCTGGGGCTGCTGCCCATGCCCCCCGAGTTCTGGAACAAGTCGATGCTGGAGAAGCCGACCGATGGGCGGGAAGTGGTGTGCCACGCCTCCGCCTGGGACTTCTTCAACGGCAAGGACTTTAGGTGCGTCCGGGCTGCAGGTCCTGAGCCCAGAGGCCAAGGAGACGAGTCCAAGTCCAAGCTGGGGGCAGAGGGTTTGGAGAAGTGGGCCTGGCCTCAGCATGGCCACCAGCTTGTGCCAGGGGAACCCCATCCACCATGCAAGGGTCTCCTTGAGCACTGACCAGCTGCGTCAGCTCAGGGTTCCAGGTCACAGTCCTGGGGGTGAGCCTGTGTGAGCCGCCAGCCAGCCTCCCTCTCGGGCAGGCCCTGCGCACAGCGGGCCCTCTTCCTGCTGCCTGTGCCTTGAGACAGGGAGACACACCGGGGTGCGGGGCTTCACACAGATCTACTCTCACCTCTGACAGGGCTCAGGAGCTGTCTGCATTTGTGGACAGCATTTCAGTTACTGCTGTTACGCCAGCCCAAAACCCAGGGCCGTAAAACAACTATTTGACTATGCTCATGATTTTTTAATATTATTTTGAATGTATTTATTTATTTATGGCTATGCTGGGTCTTGGTGGCTGTGCGAGGGTGTTCTCTCATTGAGGCAGGCAGGGACTCCTCTCCAGTTGCAATGCATGGGCCTCTCAGTGGTGGCTTCCCTTGTTGCAGCTCACAGACTCAAGTGTGGACTCAGTAGTTGTGGCTCATGGGTTTAGTTGCCCCGTGGCATGTGCAATCTTCCCAGACCAGGGGTCAAACCTGTGTCCCCTGCATTTGCAGGCTGGTTCTTAACCACTGGACCACCAGGGAAGTCTGCTAGTGATTTTCTGGGCCAGGGATTCAGGCACTGCACAAAGGAAGTGGCTCATCCTGCCTTGTAGTGGTGGAGACCTTTGCTGGGGCAGCTCTGATGGTGGCAGAAGGCTGGCATGGCTCAGCGGGGTTTCAGTCCAGGGCTGTGCTCCTGGCTGTCAGCTGGCTTCCCCGGCTTTTCTCTGTGTGGCACATGCTAGGGCAGGGACGCTCATGTGGGTTCCTGCATTCACAAGCTGGGTGCCTGGACTGGCGTGGCTGGAGCAGCCGGGGTCTGGCCGGACATGTCTCTCTAGGAGAGCTTGGATGACCTCATGGGGCGGCAGCCTCAGGCGGTCAGATTTCTTACCCAATGGCCGGCATCCACAGAGAAAAAGCAAAAGCAGCCAGATCTCTTAAAGACTAAGTTAGTCCAGAACTGGGACGGGTCACTCCTGCCACATTTTATTGGCTAAAGCAAGTCACAAGGTTCAACCAGTCACAACCTAGGTTCAAAAGATTAAGAAGTTTCCAACTCTTGGGAGAAGTGGCAGAGATGGTGAAGTATCTCTGATGAGAAGCGTGGGCTCCGGTCCTGGAACAAAGCAGGCAGGTTCACCGGCTCCCCGGGCCTTGGGCCCTTCCTTAAGAGGCATGGAGACCAGAGCTTCAGGGTGGGGTGCAGACAGACTCTCAAAGGTGAGGGCACCTTGGGGAAGCTCACTCGTACAGGGAGTCCTAACAGAAGGTGGGCAGACCCCAACTTCATTGTCACTGGGGCAGCTCTTTGCCCTCACCATAGGATAACAAAAAGGGGTCCACTGAGCTGAAAAGCTCTGGTTAGATCCAAGGGTGAATTTCTTTGGCTCACAAAAGGTGGAAAGGGAAGTGGAGCCCCTTCTCGGACAGCTCGGCAGATGTCCCATCAGTCCTGGCCCTGAGAAATCCTGGGGTGATCTGCCTGCTGGCATTGGACATGTGGGGTGCAGAAGAGCCCAGACACCATTGTTTCCTTCAGGAAGCCTGAGACCAGGGAGAGACAGACCATGAGAAGAGGAACCAAAGGACCCACATCCTGGAAAGTCACTGAGCGTGACTGAGGGTCCCCGTGCCTCCAGAGCACATACCTCGCAGTTAGAAAGCCACACACACAGCAGTGCAGGCTCAAGGTGTTCAGGGGAGCTGGAGGCAGGGGAGAGGCCTGGAGGACCACGCTGTAGGAGTTTCCAATCCCCAGATCGCCTCCATTTCTCCTTTTGGTTTTCCTCCCCATGATGCTGTGTTCCTCGCATGTGGTGGTCCTGGGGGCCTGCTCTGCGAGCAGGGTTAGCCACTGCCTTTGCCCAGGGCTCCTTGTTGTCTTTCTCCCACCCCATGCTCCAGGATCAAGCAGTGCACCTCAGTGAACATGGAAGACCTGGTGGTGGCCCACCACGAAATGGGCCACATACAGTACTTCATGCAGTACAAGGACTTGCCCGTGACCTTCCGGGAGGGCGCCAACCCCGGCTTTCACGAGGCCATTGGGGACGTGCTGGCCCTCTCAGTGTCCACCCCCACGCACCTGCACAAGATCGGCCTGCTGAGCAGCGGGGACGGCAGCTACGGTGAGCGAGGAACGGGGAGATCCAAGCGGGCAGAGGGGCCGAGAAGGGGCATCGAGTTTGGGAGGCAGAGAGGAGGCTCCGTGGGCCACAGGCAGTGCCAGGACAGAACACAAGGAGCCAGGGTACAGCCAGCGTGGAGAGCAGGGGGGAAAACCCCTCCCAAGAGGCGGGTCGCTGGACCTAAGGAGAAGCAGGTCACCCTGCCCACTCCACCCATTCCACCCACCGCACACCCGCTCAGCCCACTGCTAGGATATGGCGGGAGGCAGGACTGGATCTGACGTCAGGCTCCCTTCTCTTGGCAGAGGAGGATATCAACTTTCTGATGAAGATGGCGCTTGACAAGATCGCCTTCATCCCCTTCAGCTTCCTCGTCGACCAGTGGCGCTGGAGGGTGTTTGACGGAAGTGTCACCAGGGAGAACTACAACCAGGAGTGGTGGAGCCTCAGGTTCTAGAGCCCTGCTGTAGGGTGTGGGCCGGGGGTCTCCATGGGGTATATGCTGGCACCTGTGTCTGTGTGTACCTGGTGTGTCTGCATGTATGGTGTCTAGGGGTGTGTGTGTGTATATGTGTGTGCCTGTGTTTGTATGTACCTGGTGTGTCTGTGTGTACCTGGTGTGTGTGTGTGGCATGTGTGTGTCTGTGTGTGTGCCTGCATCTGTGTGTACCTGGTCTGTGTGTATGGTGTCTAGGTGTGCGTGTGCTCGTGTCTGTGTATACCTGGTGTGTCTGCCTGTATAGTGTCTAGGGGTGTGTGTGAGCGATGGGGTACCTGGGGGCAGTGACTCACAAAGGCACGGCTTGCAGGAATCGTCAGCACCCTGTGCAGGCCCAGGGCAGGCACCATATTGCAAATCAAGAACAGCAACTCTCCCAGCTTGATTCTCCCCCAAAAGTGAAAGTGTCAGTCACTCAATCACGTCTGACTCTGTGACCTCATGGACTGTAGCCCGCCAGGCTCCCCTGTCCATGGGATTTTCCAGGCAAAAACACTGGAGTGAGTTGCCATTCCTTTCCCTAGGATATCTTCCCAACCCGGGGGTCAAACCCAGGTCGCCTGCATTTTTGATGGATTCTTTACCGTTTGAGCCACCAGGAAGTTCTGATTGTCCCCAAACCCTCCCTCTAATGTGTCTTCCTCCTCCACAGGCTGAAGTACCAGGGTGTCTGTCCCCCACTGGCCAGATCTCAAGACGACTTTGACCCAGGGGCCAAGTTCCACATTCCTGCAAGTGTGCCTTACGTCAGGTAACAGGAAAGGGAGGAGGGCGTCCGGAGGGGCAGCGCCTCCGCATGGTGTTCAGACACCTTTGCTACCCCTTCCAAGAGCTACCTGCTCCAGGAGCTACTGTCAGAGCAACCTGGGGACCCGTGTGTGGTGCACTGCGTCTGGGCCTCTCACCTGTAACCAAGACTGACACTGTTTCACTCTTGTGATACCCTGAGAGCCCCGCCCTCCAGACGGTTAAAAACAGAAACTTTACTATAGCCGGCTAATGGTTACAAGATCTGGGTTAGTTAGCATGAACCATGACCCACGGCCAGACCTTGCCCTGAGCACTATTTTCTCATTTTTACAGCATTCTGTTCCCTTATACGTATTGAACATATTTCCTGTGACATAATTTGAGTTGTACCTGGGGACCTTCTACCCACTGGAGCTAGGATTAGAGAGGCCCAGCTGGATGGAAGCCTGTATTGTTAGTGGCACGGGGTCACAGCCTTGGGATTAGACAGTACAGGTTCAAATCTCATCTCCATGACTGTTCCCTTGAGTAAATCCCTCCATCTCTGCGAGCTTCCAGCTTCCTCACCCGTGGAATCCCATTTCACAGAATCGTTGCAAGAGTTCATATCTTAACACACAGTCTTAATACAGAACACGTTTGGGAACTGGTGGCCATAACCCACCATCATTAAATCACTGTCTTAAATGAAATGTGGAAACAGCAGCGCCGTCAGTCGTGCCACCACCGCGTGGATGCACCCAGTCAGCCCCTCTCCCTCTGCGTGCTGCAAGGGAGCACTGGCTGGGCCTGGGAAGTGGGATTAGAGGAGCCGGAGCCCTCCCTCGAGGCAGGGATCTGGGGCAAAGGGCCCCTGTGCTCCCCAGAAGGCCAGTGAAGGAGGGCTTATGTCCATCGTGCCCAGCCTTCCACCCCAGCACCTGGCGCAATGTCAGCACAGTCAGGACCTAATTAAGCATGAAGTGGGTAAGTTCTGTGCCCGAGTCCAGGAAGGAAGAGAAAGCCTGCTCAGAGGCTCCAGGGAGCAGCAGGGGGAGCAGGGAGCCAAGGATAGTCAAGGGCAACTCCACACAGCCCTGACCAGCCAGTGTGCCAGGGTGACCTGCAGAGAGACCCTCCGCCCGCCTTCCCAACGGGCTTCTGAGCTCCCGAGCTGGCACTCACTTTCACACAGAAGCCGGCCCACGTGATGGCTAGCTTCCCAGCTTAGCACAGATAATTCTCCAGGAGGGAGCGGGCAAAGTGATCACCCCCCAGATTCTGACCAGCAGCCTTGGCAAAGCACATACAGGAAAGGCAGTGCACATGACTTGTGCCCAGCCTTCCCATCTGCACTGCTGGTTCAGGACATTCCAAACCTCCCCACTTTCAGAGAGGCTGCCCCTCCTTGACCGGCAGACTTCTGCAGGGAATTCCCACTGCTTTGGGATAAAGGAGGTCATTTGGGCTGGCTTCCCTGCCTGGTCAGAAGCATGACCCAGCAGGCAACACCTTAGGGACAGAGATGTCGTTTCTGTGTCCCAGAGCAGCCCTCCACATCTCTGATGGGCTCTGGCCGACTCTGCCTCACCCATGAGCATCCCTAGCTCTGAGAGTCTCTCCCAAGATGCTCCATGCAGAGGCAGCTCTGTGGTGAGAGGCGGGGAAGGAGGCCTGGATGACTCTGCAGTCCAGGACAGGCTCACCCTGACGTCATGGCAGGCAGCGGGAAGCAGGGTGGCTGGGGCTCGGAGGCGCTGCCCCCAGCGCCCACCCCAGGCCTCACCTGCCCTCCTGCAGGTACTTCGTCAGCTTCGTCATCCAGTTCCAGTTCCACCAGGCACTGTGTCAGGCGGCGGGCCACCAGGGCCCCCTGCACAAGTGTGACATCTACCAGTCCAAGGAGGCCGGGAAGCTCCTGGCGTGAGTCTCCTCTGGCCTTGCTCTGACCCCTGTCCTCCCCACGATGACCTACTTCCCAGTGGAGCTCTTCCGGGAACATCTACCATGGCCTCCGCCCGGGTCACCCTTTCCCCAAAGCCCCAGACCGGCCCAGGCCCTCAGTCCTGGGGGGGAGGTGGGGTGGAGAGAGCTGATGAGAGACTGGGACGGGGTGGGGCAGGGAGCCTCCCAGCCTGTCCCTCTGACTCGGTTCCCCTCCTGGGGCTCCCCCAGGGATGCCATGAAGCTGGGCTTCAGTCAGCCGTGGCCCGAAGCCATGCGGCTGATCACGGGCCAGTCCAACATGTCGGCTGCCGCCATGATGACCTACTTCAAGCCGCTGCTGGACTGGCTCGTGACGGAGAACGGGCGGCACGGGGAGAAGCTGGGCTGGCCTCAGTACAACTGGACGCCAAACTCAGGTACCGCCAGCCACCCCCCTGGGCCCCAGGGCAGCCCCGGGGCTCGCTCAGGGCTGGGGCCCTCCCAAGTTAAGGCAGGCTGGAGTCCGGCCTCCGCGCTCAGGGTGGGGGAGCCAGCGGCGCGCCCGGCCCGGCCCAGCGCCCGCTCTCGTTCCTCCCCGGCCAGCTCGCCTGGAAGGCCCCGTCGTGGGCTCCGGCCGCGTCAACTTCCTGGGCCTGGACCTGGAGGAGCAGCAGGCCCGCGTGGGCCAGTGGGTGCTGCTCTTCCTGGGCGTCGCCCTGCTGGTGGCCACGCTGGGCCTCACGCAGCGGCTCTTCAGCATCCGCCACCACAGCCTCCGCCGGCCCCACCGCGGGCCCCAGTTCGGCTCCGAGGTGGAGCTGAGACACTCCTGAGAGGAGCCCGGGAGGGGCCCTGCGCTGCGCCCGCGCTCACCCCAGCCCCGCCCCCTCCCGCCCCCTCCCCCCTCAGGCCTCCGGACCTCGGGCCACCGTGGCCCCTGCCCCCTGGTCCCCAGAGATCCAGAGTCCCCCTCACATGGCACCCTCTCCCCGTCTCCCTGTGGATACAATTAAAGGTCCTGCCTTCCCATCCGCGTCTGTGTCCCTCACGGGGAAGCCAGGGACAGGACGGGGAAGCTCCCTCGCTTCCTGCCAATCAAGGGGGTCACTTCTCCGGGGTCTTCATCTCTTTCCAAGAAGAGGCTGGAAAACACCTCCTAGCTCTGGCCCCAGCCCCGCCCAGCGCCCAGGCCAGTACCCCCTCCAGCCCGGGCAGCTGGCCCCCCGGCCTGCTGTGGCAGGCAGGCCTGGCCAGGCCTGGGCACTGGCCCAGGAGGGCTCTGGGCGGCAAAGGGGGAGCAGACATTCTGGGCTGCTGGAGCCCTGCCCCCGCTATTCCCATAAACGGTCCAGTCCCCGGACAGAAGGCTCCCAGCTGTCCTCTAGTCCCGGGGGGGGGCGCCTTGCCGGCTGAGGGCACAGAACTGGCCCGTGCCTACCCCAGCTCCATGTCCACTCACACACGTGCTCAGAGCCACCGGAGCACTGCCCCCAGGGCCCAGGGTCAGGACCCTTTGCCCCAGCCAGGCAGAAGCCGATGCCCACGCAGGGACTGACTGTGGGGGACCACGCCACCCCTGCCCCCAGCACACGCCCTGACCCTGAGCCTTCCTCAGAGGCCAGCCTGGTTTTGAGAGAGTATCATTTTGAGGGACATTTTAAAATCTTTTATCTAGATGTTTACTGTAGAAAATTTAGAAAATAAAGAAATGTGTAAAGAAAAGCCTTTTATGTCAACACCAAGAGTTAAGCACTGTTGACATTTGGTATATGTATTTCCAGCCTTTTTTCCTCAACACTATATTTTAAATCTGATCACACTGTATTTACAGCTGTGTAACCTTTTTCCAGGTAGCATGACTAGACAGTCTTTTACTTAATATTTAAATGCCAAACCTAATGGTATTTTTTAATGGCCAAAGCCTGGCCCCCCGGGAGGACCCTTGGCCCTGTGCCCCTTCTTGGCTTTGCAGATAAGACTTGGCCCAACCCTAGTATCTGTCCCCCTAGTATCCTTTAGGTCCACAGCTTTTGCCCCCACCCACCTCCAGTCTCCAGCTGTTGTTGTGTCAGTGTGTGTGTGTATCTGTGTGTTTGTGTGTCTGTTAGTATGTGTGTCTGCGTTGGTGTCTGTGTGTCCCTGTGTCTGTGATTGTGTGTATCTGTGTTTATGTGCCTGTGATTGTGTGTGTGTTTGTGATTGTATTTGTGTGTGTGTAGGGGGGGGCACATAGCTGCAATCGTGCAGGCCTATTCCATGGGTCCGGATGTGGAGTTGAGGTATTCCGGATTTGCAAGAGAGTGGAAGTTTATGATTACTTGAGACAGTGGAATTTATAAACATAGCCTCTAAATAGTTCCAAGCCTTCTACCACCCAAGACTTCTTTAATGACCCCCCTCCCCAGCCTGATGTTTCAAAAGCTGTTTGGCAGACAGAGGTCATTGTCATGACCCCCTTCCTATCTTTATAAGCTTCAGGGGTTCCTGCTGCCTGTCAGAGCCTCTGGGCAGCACTCAAAGGTCTGAGCTGCAAAGAAGACTTAACAGCTTTATCCACCAGGGCTTTTGAAATATTAAAAACGTTTAGACTCCTGTTTCTGCCTCCCTGGATGATCAAGGTGAGGCCGTGGCTACCTGGGGGATAGCTGAGGAGGTGGTGACAACAGGAAGAGGGGCCATTCTGACATTTTCTGCCAGTGACCTAAGAGCTGAGCCCTGCCCGAGGCTGCCCATCAGGGACCAGCTCTGATCCATGCGGGCCGGAAGTGATGATGGTTTGTTCAATCTCCGCACCCTGCCTCATGCTGCCCACTCTGGCTCTGTAGGGAATCAACTGGCTTCAGATTAGGCCTAAGTCAAAGCCTATCTCTGAATTTGACCTTGAGCAACTTACTTCCATTTTTTGAGCCTCCAATTTCACGCCTGTGAGATGGTTGCTATGATGGTTCTTATGAACCCTCTCACGATTGCTGCGATTGGTCGGATGAGATAATGTAGAAATTCCTGGTGCCTAGTTTCCTGATCATCATCTCCTGATAAAGATTGCTTCGTAACTGCCTCCCACTTCAAGCATCCCCTCGAGTCGAAGCCCGAGAGAGCTGGAAGGGCAAAGTTAGACCAGCCCCTCCTGAAGGGATGGAGAAAACTGCCCAGAGCAGCTCACTGCAAGCTGGATAGACGTTCTTCACAATTCCTTCCTGCACCATCGATGTCCTCCCTCTGGGAGTGCAGTGGGCTCGTTCACCTCTGGGACTGGGCTTCCTTAAGTTCTGGAGACGTTCAGCTGTCACCTCCTCGTCCTCTTCAGCCTCCTCTCCGGGACTCCTGCCAGGCCCTGCTGGGAGCTTCCTACTTTGTCCTCTGTCTCCTCATTCCCGCTCGTATTTCTCATCCCTCTCTCTGCCCTGCACTCCGAGTGATTTCCCTGGCTATATCTTAGCCTGTGCATTGAGAAGACTACTTTTCCAATTGAATAACCGTACTTTTTATTTTTGCACTTCTATTAGTTTTAGACCTCCAGTGTCTTCACAAAAGTATATTCTTACTTCACAGATCCTGTTCCTTCTCTTATACTTTAAAGACCTGCTTTTTTTTTTTAATTGCTGTAATATATACCTAGCATTTACCATTTGACCTCTTTTTTTTTTTTTGGCCATGACACAGCATGTGGGATCTTAGTTCTCCGCCCAGGGATCAGACCCATACCCCCTGCATTGGAAGCACAGAGTCTTAACCACTGGACTGCCAGGACCATTTTAACCGTTTTGAAGTACACAGTTCAGTGGCATTGAGTATATTCAATTACTGTGCAGCCATCACCGTATCTATTCGAGTCCTCTTCTCTTGGGTACACATCCCAAATTGAAATTCCTGGGTCATAAAGTAATTTTATACTCTTTTCCACAGTGGCTGCACCATTTTAGTATCACCAGCACTGCACAGATGTTCCAATTTCTGCATGTGTTGGCCATCACTTGATGTTTTCTGTGTTTTGTTTTTTGGAGTTTTTTTGTAACAGCCATCCTAGTGGTATCTCAGATTTTGATTTGTATTTCCCTAATGAATAGTGATATTGGACATCTTCTCAATTACTTATGATCCATTTAGAGATAATCTTTAGAAAGATATCTAGTGAAGTCCTTTGCCCACCTTTGAATTGGCTTGTTTGTTTCTTCACTGTTGAGTTTGGGGAGCTCTTTATATATTCTGGCTATTTGTCGCTTATCAGATCTAGGATTTGCAAATATTTTCTCAAGTTCTCTTGCTTGCCTTTTTACTCTGTTGTTAGTGTCCTTTGATGTGCAGAAGCTCTTAATTTTAATGAGGTCCAACTTGTCTGTTTTTTCTTTTGTTGCCTATGCTTTTGGTATCATATCCAAGAAATCATTGCCAAATCCAATGTCATGAAGCTTTTCCGCTATGATTTCTTCAAAGAGTTTTACAGTCTGAGTTATGTTTAGGTCTGTAATCGATTTTGAGTTTATTTTTGCAGATGGTGTGAAGCCTAGTTAAGTCCCTTTCAGATTTCCCTAATGCCTCTCCTTCCTTGGGTGTGGTCTAATCCATTCCTGTGTCTGGAGTTTAGCACAGACTCTGGAGCCCAGCTATGTGGATTGGGGTCCCGCCTCCACTGTTTGCTAGCTGTGTGACTATGAGCAAGTTTCCCAACCTCTCTGTCCCTCCTTTTCCTCATCTATAAACTGGATGCATTGATCATAGTACCTGCCTCATAGTTTATTGTGAGGATTCATATTCCAAAAGCCCTCAAAAGGTCCCTAGCCCCTGTACAATGTTTAGTGGTGGAGGTCATTACTAACACTAATTGCGTTGGATTTCCTCTTGTAGATGGTATTCTTGACCTATGAGCCATCTTCACTGGAATAGCCTTCCACAGGGGAACCATTCCCAGGCACACACCAGGTTGTGAAGGTGTCCTCAGGGTTGGTTTCAAGGTTGTTTCTTGCAGGGTCCTTTTAGAAAAGAAGCCATCTGCTGGCTCCCTTGATGGAGGCATTACTTCCACTGTGGCTGACTATTCTCAGGTAGGCACTGATGCTGCAGCCCTTTGGGCATGGATGCGTTTTGAGTGCTCATATGGGCTCCCACTCACTGCTGCATGAGCCCTCCTTGTCTCCCAGGCATCTGAATAGTCCCTTTTCTTCTTTTCATCTCAGCTCTGTATTTTGCATTTTTAAAAATACTATATTTGACCCCAAATAGCCAAAGCAATCTTGAGAAAGAAGAACTAAGCTAGAGACACCACACTTCCTGATTTCAAACTTTATTACAAAGCTACAGTAAACACAACAGTCTGGTACTGACATAAAAACAGACACACAGATCAATGGAACGGAATAGAAAGGCCAGAAATAATCCCACACATATATGGTCAATATATTTATGACAGAAAAGTCAAGAATATACAATGAGGGAAGGATAGTGTCTTCAATAAATGGTGTTGAGAAAACTGGATGGCCGCATACAAAAGAATGAAACTGGACCCCTGTCTTATACCACAGACAAAAATCATCTCAAAGTGAATTAAGGGCTTCAAAGTAAGGCCTTGAACCATAAAAATCCTAGAAGAAAATACAGGGAGTAATCTCCTAGACATCAGTCTTAGCCAAGCTTGTTTTTAAATTTGACACCTAAAAGGCAACAAAAGCAAAAATCAACAAATGATTCTACATCAAACTACAAAGCTTATGCACAGCAAAAGAAGCCATCAACAAAATGAAAAGGCAACTCCCAGACTCAGAGAAAGTATTTGTAAATCATATACTATCTGATAAAGGGTTAAATATTAAACATACATGAAGAATTCATGGAAGTCCAAACAACTACAGAAAAAAATTTGATTTAAAAATGGGCAAGGATCTGAATAGACTTTTTTCAAAGAAGATTTACTGATGGCCAAGAAGTACATGAAAAGTTATACAACCTCACTCGTCATCAGGGAAATGCAAATCAAAACCACAATGAGACATCACCTCCCCCTCTTAGAATGGCTATTATCAAAAAGACAAGAACTATTAAGTGAGAGCAAGGATATGAAGAAAAGGGAACACTTGTGCACTGTTGGTGGGAATGTAAATTGGTGCAGCTACTTGGAAAACAGTATGGAGGTTTCTCAAAAAAAATTAAAAATAGATTACCATCAGTTCAATTCAGTTCAGTTCAGTTGCTCTGTTCAGTTCAGTTCAGTCATGTCCGACTCTTTTCAGCCCCACGGACTGCAGCATGCCAGGCCTCCCTGTCCATCGCCAACTCCTGGAGTTTACTCAAACTCATGTCCATTGAGTCGGTGAAGCCATCCAACCATTTTATCCTCTGTAGTCCCCTTCTCCTCCCTCTTTCAATCTTTCCCAGTGTCAGGATCTTTTCCAATGAGTCAGTTCTTCTCATCAGGTGGCCAAAGTATTGGAGTTTCAGCTTCAGCATCAGTCCTTCCAATGAATATTCAGAACTGATTTCCTTTAGGATGGACTGATTGGATCTCCTTGCAGTCCAAGGGACTCTCAAGAGTCTTCTCCAACACCCCAGTTCAAAAGCATCAATTCTTCAGTGCTCAGCTTTATAGTCCAACTCTCACATCCATAAATGACTACTGGAAAAACAATAGCTTTGACTAGACAGACCTTTGTCAGCAAACTGATGTCTCTGCTTTTTTGTATGCTGTCTAGATTGGTCATAGCTTTTCTTCCAAGGAGCAAGTGTCTTTTAATTTCATGGCTGCAGTGATTTTGGAGCCCCCAAAAATAAAGTCTGTCACTGTTTCCACTGTTTCTCCATCTATTTGCCATGAAGTGATGGGACCAGATGCCATGATCTTCGTTTTCTGAATGTTGAGTTTTAAGCCAACTTTTTCACTCACTTCTTTCACTTTCATCAAGAGGCTCTTTTAGTTCTTCTTCGCTTTCTGCCATAAGGGTGGTGTCATCTGCATATCTGAGGTTATTGATATTTCTCCTGGCAATCTTGATTCCAGCTTCTGCTTCATCCAACCCAGCATTTCTCATGGTGTACTCTGCATATAAGTTAAATAAGCAGGATGACAATATATGGCCTTAACATACTCCTTTCCCTATTTGGAACCAGTCTGTTGTTCCATGACCAGTTCTAACTGTTGCTTCCTGACCTGCATACAGATTTCTCAAGAGGCAGGTCAGGTGATCTGGTATTCTCATCTCTTTAAGAATTTTCCAGACTTTGTTGTGGTCCACAGAAAGGCTTTGGCATAGTTAATGAAGCAGAAGTAGATATTTTTCTGGAACTCTCTTGCTTTTTCGATGATCCAGCAGATGTTGGCAATTTGATCTCTGGTTCCTCTGCCTTTTCTAAAACCAGCTTGAACATCTGGATGCAATACTTGTACTTGGATGCAATCTCAAAAATGACAGAATGATCTCTGTTCATTTCCAAGGCAAACCATTCAATATCACGACCAGTAATGCTGAAGAAGCTGATGTTGAATGGTTCTGTGAAGACTTACAAGACCTTCTAGAACTAACACCCAAAAAAGATGTCCTTTTCCTTATAGGGGACTGGAATGCAAAAGTAGGAAGTCAAGAAACACCCGGAGTAACAGGCAAATTTGGCCTTGGAGTACAGAATGAGGTAGGGCAAAGGCTAATAGAGTTTTGCCAAGAGAACACATTGGTCATAGCAAACAATCTCATCCAACAACACAAGAGAAGACTCTACACATGGACATCACCAGATGGTCAATACTGAAATCAGATTGATTATATTCTCTGCAGCCAAAGATGGAGAAGCTCTATACAGTCAGCAAAAACAAGACCAGGAGCTTACTGTAGCTCAGATCATGAACTCCTTATTGACAAATTCAGACTTAAAGAAAATAGGGAAAACCACTAGACCATTCAGGTATGACCTATATCAAATACCTTACGATTACACAGTGGAAGTGACAAATAGATTCAAGGGATTAGATCTGATAGAGTGCCTGAAGAGCTACCATATAATACAGCAATCCCACTCCTGGGTATATATCCAAAGAAAATGAAATTACAGTCTTGATATCTGCACCCTCATGTTCATTGCAGCATTATTTACAATAGCTGAGATATGGAGACAGCCTAAGTGTCCACTGATGGAAATTAAAAATGTAACGCATACACACACACACGTGCATGTACACGCACAGGAATACTATTCCGCCATGTTAAAGCAGGCAAGCTTGCCATTTGCAACAGCATGGATGGAACTTCAGAGCATTATGCTAAGTGAAATAGGTCAGACAGAGACGGGCAAATACGGTATGATCTCATTTATATGCAGAATCTAAAATACAAAAATCTGCCCAGTGGCTCAGCAGTAAAGAATCTCCCTGCAAGGAAGGAGACACAGGAGATGTGGGTTCAATCCCTGAGTAAGGAAGATCCCCTGGAGGAGGAAATGGCAACCCACTCCAGTATTCTTGCCGGGGAAATCCCATAGACAGAGGAGCCTAAGGGCCTACAGTCCATGGGGTCGCAAAGAGTCAGACATGACTGAGCAACTGAGCACGCACAACAACAACAGTAAAAAAAAACCTAAAAACACCCCCAAACAAAACAAAACAAAATTGAACTCACAGATATAGAGATGGTGAATGCCAGAGGCAAGGGTGGGTGGGTGAAATGGGTGAAGGCAGTCGAAAAGTATAAACTTCTTGTTGCCAGAAAATTAAGTCCGGAGGGTGACGTGTATAGCATGAAGATAATAGTAACCAAATAATAACCAAGCAACCAAAACATACTGTTTTTTAAAATCCTGATAGATGGCCCCTTACCTTCTGTGCCTCCTGACAGCAAATGTATGGTCTAGGGCTCTCCCCTTGGGAAACAGGTGTAAGGACAGTGAAAGACAGGAGGAGCCCTGGGTCGATCATACTTCCCTCAAGAGAGAAAAAGGCCAAAAACTGAGAACATAAGCAGTCAAGTCAGAAGAGCATGGAAAGACAACTGTGCTTCCAGAATCCAGAGACCCAGAGAGGTCTTTTCCTTCCGTCTACCCATTCATCCATCCTCCCACTCACCTACTCAGAAGTAATGGCAGCCTGTGGAGGGAGGGGGTTCATCAATCCCTGGTCAAGATCAAGGGTGGCTCCAATGCCAGGGAGAAGTGACCAAGTAGAGTGGAACAAGCTCTGGTCTAGACATTAAGAGCCCTGGTTGTCCTTTTGGCTCTGCCACTGACCTGGTGTGTAGGTAGTATGGCTAGACCATTCTAGACCTCAGTCTCCTCACCTGTAAAGTGGGGACAGTTGGGCCAGAAGTTAGGTGGGGCCTTTCCCTTTCTGACATTCCGTGGCTGGCCCTTTAGCCCCTGATGTCACAATATGGAGCTGGACCGTGATTGGGCCACAGCCCCCTCCAGCTCTGCTGTTCTTTTGGTCATGGGAACAAGATGGACTTGCCCTGGACCTCCCCTACTTGTGCTCTTCTGTTGTGCCGTGGCTCAGAGTGACCAGGACTCAGGTGGGGCTACGACCCAAAGGAGCGTGGGGTCAGGCCCAGGGACCAGGCAGGGGCAGGCCCCTCCCAGGACAATTGATGCCCATCTCCTTCTCTGCAGACCAGCTCTACAATGAGACTATGGCAAAGGCCTTCCTGCAGTTTTACGACCGAACAGCCCAGGTTGTGTGGAACCAGTTCATGGAGGCCGCCTGGAACTATGTCACCAACATCACAAAGAAAAATCAAGAGGAGATGGTGTGGTACCACTTCCACCTCTGCCCCTTTGCCCTTTGTTCTTCTCAGGGGTCACGGTGCAGGGGTGCTGAGGGGCAAGGAATCACACCTTTTGCCACTCTTCCAGAGCTAGATGAGAGAGGGAAGCCCCAAAGCACATGTCGGAACAGACGTCAGGCTCCAGGCCTCCTGGAGCCCTGAAAGCTGTCTGGGTAGAACCTCTAGCTTCTTTTCTCTTGTAAATATCACCTGCTTGCTTTTAGGGAGCAGGTTCCCTCCCTTCTTGCTCTTAGCAAAGTTTCAATGACTCCAAACCCTTTAAAGGGGTTTTGAAGGAGGTTGTGGGGCTGGGCCCTGGAGTTCACTATGACACCCTCACCCTCTCCTTCACCCTCACACGACAAATGTGGTGACTGTCCTTCCAGCTGTACAAGGACGTGGAGAAGTCCCAGCACACGCTGTACTTTGGCACGCGGGCCCGCCTGTTTAAGGTCGCCAACTTCCAGGACTCGGATGTGAAGCGCATGCTGAGTAAGCTGCTGAACGTAGACAAGGCGGCCCTGCCCAAGGAGGAGCTCCGGGAGGTGATGGACAAGCCCCCAGGTCTCCAGGCACATGCTCCCCACCCCAGGGATGGGCAGGCCGCCGGGTGGGGAGCCGCCTGGGGCTGGAAAGAGGTTGGGGGAGGCAGGGCCAGAGCTTCCTCTGGGTGGGTGAGGGAGGTGAGCAGAGGCTAGTGGGAAGATGGGACGATGCCTTGGCCAGGCCTGCCTCTCCCAGCTGGTGGGACTAGTGCTGGGGGTGGGCCCATGGCTGCGGGCCTGCCCTGGGTGACACCTGTCCCCCCAGTACAACGAGATTCTGGCCTACATGGAGACCACGTACAGCATGGCCCAGGTCTGCCTGAATGAGGGGCCCTGCCTGCCCCTGGAGCCTGGTGAGCACCCGAGCCCACACCCACCCACCCGAGTCTCAGCACAGCCCGTTCCAGTAGTCTCCGGATTCCCACCTTCCTCCCAGCCCCAGCTGCACTTGGGAAGGGCTACCCACAGCAGGAGAGGGCAGGAGGCCGGGTGGAATGAGGTCCCACCTCGGCTCTTTTCTGGGTACAGACCTCGAAGAAGTCATGGCCACCTCCCGAGACCAGAAGGAGCTGCTGTGGGCCTGGCAGGGCTGGCGGGATGCTGTGGGTCGCCAGCTCCGCGTGACCTTTGAGCGCTACGTGCAGCTCAGCAACAAGGCTGCGAAGCTCAATGGTGAGGCCCCTCACCCCGCACCTGCCAGCCCATCCAGCTGGGCAGACTGCATCCTGCATGGGGCTCAGGGCAGCGCTGGGAAGGGTGGAGCCGAGTCTGGGTAGGGCCTGGAGACAGGAACCCTGAGTCCTGCCGCTGGGGAGTGCAGAGCAGGCTCACTCGTCGTGTGGATCCACAGACAGCAGCTGAGCACTACTCCTGGGGTGTGCCGTTGCCGGGGAGGGTCTGAGGATGCACAGGTGGAAAGACGGGGGAGGTGCCCACCCTCCCCGGGCTTACAGGCCTCTGGGAGACAGACGCTCATTTCCAGTCACCACCCAGGATAAGTGCTGAGAAGGATGGGGCTGCAGAGAGAGAAGAAGGGACCCTGTTTCAGTCAGGTGGGCGGGGAGGGCCTTGCTGACATTCATCCAAGGCCTGAAAGATGGAGCAAGCTGGGCAACAAGAAACCCTCGGGAGGATCTGAAGAAAGGCAGCCCGGGTGGGTGGGGCTCCAGGTGGAGAGAGGAGCAGACCCTGTCCCAGAAGATGCAGGCCCAGAGAATGCTCAGTGTGTGCTTTGCTAGGTGCCTTTCCATCCCACTCTCATCCTTTACGGGTGGTGACCTTGGGAGAGTGGTGTCTTTCCTGTTTGGCAGATAAAGACCTCGAGGATCTAGGAGGTCAGTTGGCTTCCCTAGCAGGTGCCTGGGTTTCCTGCCAGCCAGGCCAGGCTGAAGGGTGGGTGGGGGTCAACCCTGAGCCCCCTCCCCTGTCCTAGGTTACCAAGACATGGGGGCCTTGTGGCGGTCCACGTACGAGTCCGACTCGCTGCAGGAAGACCTGGAGCAGCTGTTCCAGGAGCTGCAGCCGCTCTACCTGAACCTGCACGCCTACGTGCGCAGGGCCCTCTACCGCTTCTATGGGCCCGAGCTCATCGACCTGAGGGGGCCCATCCCCGCCCACATCCTGGGTAAAGCCCCAGCTGGCGGCAGAGGCGGGCAGGTGGAGTAGGCCTCCCGAGCAGGCGCTCAGTCGGTGGGGAGAGACGGTCTCCCGCCTCCTCTTAACCCTGCCCCTCCTCTCCCAGGGAACATGTGGGCTCAGTCCTGGGTCAACATCTTAGACCTGGCGCTGCCCTTCCCGGAGAAGCCCCCTGAGGACATCACAAAGATCATGCAAGGCCAGGTCAGCACTTGGGCCCCGGTCTGCCCTGCCCACCCCACAGCCCCCGGGCAGGGTCCCACACGCTGCTTCTTCCCCACAGCACTGGAAGCCCGAGAAAATGTTCCAAGAGGCTGAAAAATTCTTCACCTCCATGGGGCTGCTTTCCACCCCTCCTGAGTTCTGGGAAAACTCCATGATGGAAAGGCCAACTGACGGGCGGGAGGTGGAGTGCCACGCGTCCGCCTGGGACTTCTACAACGGGAAGGACTTCAGGTGCTCACCCTGCGGCCGGTATCGCCCCCTTCCTCTTCTCCTTCTGCTCTCCACCTGTCTGCCTGTCTCAGCGGGGTGGCGGCCGGGGGTAGGGGGCGGTGAGCCGGCCACCTGGGGGAGATGAGTGTGGAAGCCAAGGGCCTGGCCCCTGCTCGGATGTGGCACCTGGAGTACCAAGAGCACAAGGCCCTGCTGGTCTCCAGCCCGACCGCCCAGTCCCTTTACAGAGCCTGAGTAGGGCAATGTCTCCCTCTCCCAGGGCATCCCCATGCTCCTTGACCCCTGCCCTTTAACCCTAGGATAAAGAAGTGCACCGAAGTGACTATAGAGGACCTGCTGTCCATCTTCCACCAGATGGGCCACATCCAGTACTTCCTGCAGTACAAGAACCTCTCGGTGATCTTCCGCGCAGGCGCCAACCCAGCCTTCGAGGAGGCTGTGGGGTCGGTGGTCACCCTCTCAGCCTCCTCCCACAAGCACCTGCTCAACAGAGGCCTGCTCAGCCGACAGCACCAGGACAAAGGTGATGGGGACCAGAAGGATCCCAGGCCTGGGGCCCCCGGGGCAAGGCCTAAGGGAGGCGGGACCAGAGCCGCCTCCTGACTGTCCCCTGCTTTCCCCAGAGGAGGAGGTCAATTTCCTGATGAGCATTGCCCTGGAGAAGATCGCCTTCATCCCCTTCGCCTACCTGATGGACCTGTTTCGCTGGAAGGTCTTTGATGGCACCATCGAGAAGGACGTGTACAACCAGGAGTGGTGGAACCTCAGGTGGGGAGGACCACCATTCGGGCCCCTCTGGCCACACCTGGACCAGGGTGGGCTTTTGGGGCAGCCTCAAGGGGACCGCCTGCTATCAAAGGGCACCACCGTCTCGCCTCCGGGGGCAGAGCTGGGCGTGTGACGCTGCTAATCTGCAGCCACGGGGAAGCCCTGGGGTGGCATTGGCTGTCTTGTCACCAGACGAAAGTATTCCTGCTGAAGTGGGTAGGGCCGGAGCGTGGGTCTTGGGGGATTGTGTCGAATCTGGCTCCAGCACTCAGCAGTCTCGTAGCCCCTCGAGGGATCCCTGGAGGCCGGCAAGCTCGCACGGTGGTTGCACTTGGGCCCTCCAAGAATGGGATGCTGACCACCAGGCAGGCCTTCCTGCTCCTCCCCTCCCTTCTCTGCCTCCCAGTGGGGCCAGCAGAGCGGGTGTTTGGGGTCTGAGCTCTTTCCTTCCGGTGGAGAGTCCTTATATGACAAGGGCAAGCCCACTGCCCCCTTTCCTATTATCCTGACACACACACATACACAGACACACACACCTGTCTCTGACTGTGTTCCAGGCCTGTCTGTGGGCGGAACTGGCGGTGAAGGAGCCCCCCAGCAGTCGGGCAGCATCAGTCTTGAGTGAGGGGCACCCGTGTCCATCCCATCACCGACCCCTGGCTGTTAGATTGGATAATAATTGCGCGTGCACAAGGCTTCCCCTTCTCCACCAATTCTCAGACCCACCAGCTCAGGTCTGCTGGCCACAGGCACTCCTGGAGGGCCCACCAGTTCTGCATCAGGCCCTTAGGCTGACTTGAGCCTTTACAATGACCCATGGCCACTCTCAGAGGAAGAACAGGTGCCCAGCCTGCGGTCACACTGCCACCCAGGGATGGCAGAGCAGGCTGCCCCTCCCTTTGTCCTCTCACCCTCCGACTCCCACCCCAAATTCAGGACTGGACCTCACTGGGGGGATTGGGAGAGTCTTAACCTTGTGCCCCCTCCAAAGGCACCCCCACCAGCCATCTGGACTGAGGGAGGTCACCCCCTTTCCTCAGCCACGCCCACCACCCCCTGAGTGATGGAAACCGGAGGCTGAGGGAGGGGGTAATTCCCTGGTCCTCGAACAGAACCTCGTGGATGAGAGAGGAGCTTCCCCGTGAAGACTGTGCAGGGCTCCAGTGGGTCAACGTGAAACGACGAGCTTTTCCATAGACTTCGTCCACCCCAAAGATGGCTCACGTTATGCCCATTTCACAGACAACACTTTACAAGCAGGCTCGGTAACAATCAACTTTCCCACAGTCACACAGCTCAGAGGGGCAAAGCCAGCAGTTACCGGGGTCTGCCCGCGACTCTGCCGTGTCCTGCTACCAACTCCCTGATCTCTAAGCCTCGGTTTTCCTCCATACCACAGGGATGGTGCTGTGTTTTCTTCTCAGCACTTCTTACCAGATGAAACCACTTGGTTGGTTGGTCCATGGCCGTCCCCCATCGTTAGGATGAAAGCAGGGACCTTGCCTAGCCCGTTCCCTCCCGTGTCCCCAGAGCCAGGATAGAGTTGAGGGAGCCGGTGTGGAGAACTCGGCACAGTTCCTGCAGAGAGGACATGCTCGATGTTAACTCCTGTAATTGTTTAATTCTGTGATTCCCAATCCCATGTGTTTTCAACTCATTTATTTAATCAATAAAATGCATTAAGTGTCCTCCTCATGCCAAGTCGCTTTGACAGCTGTGCAAATGCTCCAGAAGGAAAAGGGCTCTGGAAATCTTACCAGGTGGCACTTTCAAGCCCCCGATTAACACCGCCCCCAGGTTGAAATACCAGGGCCTGTGCCCTCCCATCCCTCGGACGGAGGAGGACTTTGATCCAGGCGCCAAGTTTCACATCTCTGCCAGCTTGCCCTACATACGGTAAGGTCTGGGCCACTCCAGCAGAACCGGCCTGGGGGCTGGGGGTTCGGGGACACAGGACCCAGGTGGAGGATTTTCAGGAAGGCCCCAGACCCAAATGTCCTCCCCCTGCACGCCTCCCCACCTCCTCCTGTCAGACGGCACATTCTCCTGAGGGCCTTGTCCTGAACACACTGCTTTCACATCAGCTCCCCTGTGGAGGGCAGCGTGATGGGAAAGCGTGTCTGCTGTCCTGAAAGGTGAGCAGGAGGGGGGAGGGGCTCATGAGTCCAGAAGGTTAGGAAGGAGAGATCTGCAGCATCCCAGGACCAGCCTCCCTGACAGTGACCACTGACCCGAGCCCACCCCTGCCACGCCCCCAGCCGGCCTCACCTTCTCTCCCCAGGTACTTTCTCAGCCTCGTGCTCCAATTCCAGTTCCATGAAGCACTCTGCAAGGCCTCAGGCCACATGGGGCCGCTGCACCGCTGTGACATCTATAACTCCAAGGAGGCTGGGAAGCTCCTGGAGTGAGTGCCCTCCCCCTTCCCTTGTCCTTCCCTAACCTTGCTGGAAGCTGGGCTTCTCTGCTCACCTGGCTCCACCCCAGGACCCCTGCACAGCGCTTCTGTTCTAGTGGAAGTTCTTCCCTCTGTCAGACTATGAGAGACTACAGAGTCTGAGAGACTACAGTGTCTCCCGTGTTAATCAAAGCCCATTTCCTCTTATGTAGCCCCTGTGGTCAGAGAGATGGTTTAGCCCCTGCTGCTAACATGCACACACACGCATGCATGCATGCACGCACTTGTTCACGTTGTCAATAAATCGAACTGTCCCAGATGGGAAGCCAGTGTTGGGGTCTCGCCTCTGCCTCCATCTTCCGTCTGAATCCCCTTATTCTTTCCCTGCAAGGTGCCTGCCTAGCTTCTCAGCAGCACTTGATGCGCCCTGGAGTGCACTCTGCTTTGCCTGTCTTTTCTCGGACGTGCCTGAACCCAGTTCCCAGGCTGATCCGGGTTGCTTTTGCACCAGCCTCTTGGCCCACTCTGATCAGCTTGTGGTCTACTTTGACCCCCCACCCGCAGTCTCTTTTCCCCGCTCTTGGTGTCTAGCCCATCCTTTCCATCCCTGCCCCTGTGGTGCAAGTTTCTGGCCCTGAAGGAAACCTGGAGCCGGGTGAGAGGCTGACCTGGGCTGGAAGCCTTTACTTCCACAGGCTGGCTCTCTAACAAGCACTCTTACAGTGCTTCACATTAGCAGTTCATAACTTGCAAAGTGGATTTTATTATCCACATTTCATAAATGATGAAACTGAAGCTCAGAGAGGTATAATTGCATGTTGCTGATCTAGGAAGTGGCAGAATCATGCTTTGAGCCCCAAAGTGACTCTAGAACACATTATCTTCCACCCTGTCGCTTCCATCAGTTATAAAGGATGCTGTTCTGGTGAAGCTAGACCTGGGTCCTCTGGTCCCAAGATCAGCACTCCAGTCTCCAGGATATGGAGCCCACCCCACTGACATAATCTTTTTCTCATTGCATTTCAACTGATTTCAGTAGGTCCATTACCATAATCGGTCAAGGTCATGTTGAGTTTTATTCCTGGTTTCCCAGAGGATGAACAAAGCCACTATGTAGTATCCTAATAATTATCCACAATAATTTAGCATCCTTTGAAAATGTAATGAGCATGTTTGTGATTCCACCATGCAGCTTGTCAGTACCCATGAGGCCAGACAGAGTTGCGAGACTGATCCTTGCCTTTGCTCCCAGGAGGGCTGCACTTGACATGCCTTCTTGTCTCCCTAGTCTATTTGCTCTTTCATCTTTTCATACTCCTGGGATTTATTCTAGCCAACTGCCCAGGTTTGAGCTTCTCAGAATGTGTGGCACAGAAGGGGCCTCTCAGCTCCCTGCGTTCATGTCTCTGGGTACCCATCATTTACTCACTCAGCAAACATTTACCTGTGCACGTGCCAAACAGCCTGCCCTGCGTCCAGCAGGGGGCAATGGGCCACAGGATAAACCAATAACCATACGCCAAGAAAGGAGCTGGTGCATCAAGAAAGGAATTTGGTGAACATGCAAAGAGGGTAAGGAGGTCTTGCCAGGGGACCAAGGAGGGAACTCTGTCCCTCAGTGCAAGAGTACAAGAAATAGCAGACTTCCGTTTTCCATACATCAACTCTTTTTAAAAAACACACTTTAATATTCATTGGATATTTCCAAGAGTACTCTTAAGTTTGTTTTTTTTTAAAATAATTTTATATTTTTGGCTGTGCTGACATGTTAGCCTGCTGCTCAGGCTATTTCTCCAGTTGTGGGGAACGAGGGGCTACTCTCCAGTTGTGGAGATTGGGCTTCTCATTGCCATGGTTTCTCCTGTAGCGAAGCCTGGGCTCTAGGTGCTCAGGCTTCAGGAGGTGTGACACGTGGACTCAGTAGTTGTGGCTCCTGTGTCCGAGAGCACAGGCTCAGTAGTTGTGACCCACAGGCTTAGTTGCTCCATAACATGACGGGATCTTCCAGGACCAGGGATCAAACCCGTGTCTCTTGCACTGGCAGGCAGATTCTTTACCACTGAGCCATGAGGGAAGTCCAACATCAACTCACTTTTGACTGAGCCTTTATCCCACTTGATCAGTGAGACATTTGACCTCAGTCTTTCTCATCATTTCCCTACCCCTCTCCACCCAGGACATATAGGCTCCCAGGGTCTGACTTGGTACCAAAGCATGCCGAGGACTTGCCAGTCATCTCTAGGCCTTTTGTGGAAGAATGGGGCAGGCAAGCACTTGCAGGCGAGCAGGGGAAGGGCAAGATTCTTGGCTGCTCTTTTGCCTAATCTAATAGAGTTTAAAACTTGATTTTGCTACTTTTGACTCATCTTCCTAAGTGTGATCACCCTGGGGCAGCCTCTAGGTTGGTGCCACTGGGAATAGAAGGTAGAAGTGGCCTTGGTCCAAGTTCCCAAATTCCCCTGGCTCACTCAGCCAGCCGTGAGGGCCTGATCCTGCCCACGGGCCCATTTCTGCCACCCTGAAGTTGAGGGCTCCAGGCAGTGCCCAGCTGTCAGCTTTGCAAGTCTCACGTGCTGCCTGTACCAAACCTCTGTCCCACCCAGCCTGAAGGACTGTTTCTGAGTAGGCAGACTCAGTGGTTGAGACTTCCCCACCAGGTCCTTCCTTTTTCGCAGTACCTGCCACTTGATAAAATCCTCTTACCTAAAAGTAGTTATGGGGTTTCGCTTGGTTTTTTTCATTTCTATCTTGATGACTTTTCTCCTCCATTTCTCTAGGATCCTAACTACATTTTCCCCCAGTGGTCTCTGCCATGCATGGATCTACTGACCTTTAGTTTCCCCACCTTATTCTTTCCCAGTTGTTTATTAAGCAGTGTATATAAGACTTTGCAAGCTACAAAGCCCTTTTTGCTGCCATTATGTGTCTTCATCCTCACCACAGTGAAATGCAGGTATTAATGGGGGCCGGTTTTACTGATGAAGAAGCTGAGGCTGAGAGAGGTTAAGTTGATCGTCTGTGGCTGTGCAGCCCATAACTAGCACTGCTGGTTCTTGAACCTGAGTCTTGATGGCCTAGATTTCATACTCTAGGCCTCTGGGCCTCTCAGCCCCACCTCTCTCCAGGTCAGATCGGGGAAGCAGGTTGAGAAGTATCACATACACCTCCTGCTGCCTCTGCGGGGGACACTGGGGTAGAGGAGCCTGGAGCCCTGGCTGCAGCGCACACTGTCCCCCTACCTGAGTGCCTGGGCCAAGCCTAAGGCTAGACCCCCTGCCACCGATCACTGGATGAGCCTCGAGGCAGCTGACAGTTCTGCAGTGCCGCAGGCAGTGCACAGAACACATCCCATGCTTGCAATCTTGCTAATCCTCCCAAACACTCCCTGGGAGACCAGAAGGGACAGAGCACCTCATGGGAAAGAGTGTTTCATGAATTTAGGCTTATTTGAGTCCAGGATAATAATAATCCTCAAGGTGGTAGTACTAGTAATAATAATAATAGTAATCAGACATTTATTGCCTACCTAATTATGCTCCCAGAATTGTGTTTATTTGGTCAACACAACCACCCTAAGAGGTAGGTACTGTTATTTTCTCCATTTTATGGATATGGAAATTGAGATTCAGAAAGGTTAAGTACTTGCCCAAGGTCCCACAGCTGAGTCACAGGGTCAAGAATCAAACACAGTTGAGTATTATTTCAAAGTTTGAGATTTCTTTTTCTTTTTTTTTAACTGGAGGATAATTGTTTTACATTATTGTGTTGGCCTCTTCCATACAGAGCTTGTGATTTTACCCATTATGCTGAACATCTGTTGGGAGAGTCTGGCTAGCAAAGTCAGACTCTAAAGGTGGGGCTGGGCATACTGAGGGGTCCCAGCAGCATCAACCAATGCCCCCACACAGCCTCACAGCTGTACTTACACTCCCAGGGATGTCCTGAAGCTGGGCTCAAGCAAGCCCTGGCCGGAGGTCCTGGAGAAGATGACTGGGGAGACCAAGGTGTCTACAAAGGCCCTCATGACCTACTTCAAGCCCCTGCTGAACTGGCTGGTCACTGAGAACGTGCGGCAGGGGGAGATACTGGGCTGGCCAGACTTCAGCTGTTCCTTTGAAGGTTTGATGATCTGACCCTTGTCCTACCTCTGTTCCAGCTCCAGGCCCGACCCTAGCCTGCTTTGGGCCAGCCCCTACCACAGCCCAGCCTTCACCCCTCGCCCATCAAGGAACTTGCAGTGTGACCCTCTCTGTACCTGATACAGCCTCGGCCAAGACCACAGCCCATGCCCCAGCCACTGGCTCGGAGGCTTCCTTGCCTACTGTCCAGCTAGACTTCAGGGTGGATCTGAGCACACGGGGTGGGCATCTGACCTCCTGACCCTGCATGGAGCCACTGCTGGGCTCCATGGGGTACATGGCCCTACCTGTGCCATCTGCTCCCCCTCCTCCTGCTCCTCTTTCCTACCCTCCTTCCAGGGCCAGGCCCTCATCTTTGGAAGGCAGGTGCCAGAGGCTAGGGAGAATGCCTGTGGCCATCAGATCCCGTCTGGTCACCATGAGGCACCCTCCCCAGCTCCACCTGCTCCATGCATTTCCTGTGTCTTCCACAGAAAGAGAAACAAGCAGGGCAGCATTCCTGGGGATGGAGCTGAACACTGACCAGGTCAAATCCTGGCAGTGGACGCTGCTGGCCCTGAGCTTTGTCATGTTACTGGCAGTCCTGCTGCTGGGCCGCAGGCTGTACACCCTGGAAAAAAGCTCACTGACCCAAGACACCAGTACACAAGACACCCGGTCACAGGGCACCCAGTCACAGATCCCCAGATCACAGGACGCCAGTGCCATCAAGCCAGCATCCAAAACCTACTTTCTGGGCATAGCCATGGAGCCCCACCAAGTTGTCAAGAGACAGTGGATGCTGCTGGGCCTCTGCCTCCTCCTGACGCTGGGCTCCATTGGCCTCATCATTCGGATTTTCACACAGCACAACAGGAAGCCTCCGTGGATGAGAGATGAATGGGAGAGCTGGGACTAGACGCCAGTGCAACTGGTGAGGTTTGAGGGCAGAAGGAGGGTGGCCAAATGAAGAGGGGGAGGGGGAGGGGACTGCTTGCCTACATAGCACCCAACTGCTATTGGGTGCAACCATG
Organism: Capricornis sumatraensis; assembly: GCF_032405125.1. Classification (NCBI taxonomy): domain Eukaryota; kingdom Metazoa; phylum Chordata; class Mammalia; order Artiodactyla; family Bovidae; genus Capricornis; species Capricornis sumatraensis. The sequence continues at coordinate 97,823,203 of NC_091076.1, forward strand.
GCAGATCTGGGTATATGGGCAGTTGTGCGTTTGTATGTGAGGCCGTGTGCATGGGTGACTGGGTGATTCCATGTCTGCCCTGGGTTCCAGACCAGCTGCCTTCTCCTGGGGTTCAGGATCCATAGTTTTAGTGACCCAAGGGCTGTGTCCCTCCAAACCAGCCCCTCACCCCAAAACTGGTTCTTTACATAATGTTTTCTTCAGAAATTCTACTGTGGGGCTGGACAGGGGCTGCAATGCCCAAGGAGTATCTGCCATGGTTAGAAACAGGACACTGCTTCAGTGCCTTTATTAAATGCATGCAAGTAGGACCAGACGCTCCTTGTACATCCGTGCTCAGCTCATGAGCGCTAAACTCTGTATACTGGCCGGCACTGTGTTGGGCTGCATAATCCAGCCCCCAGAAGCTGCCTGTCAGCTGTGTGAGATGCAAGTAGCCTTATAAACTGCCCCATGGCCCATCCCGGCCCCAGACCAGGCCCTCCCAAATGCAGACAGGGGGTAGCTGGGCACCCAGCCAGGCTTGATTAATGATTGACTTCTTTAATATTTAAACAAAGCTCATCTCCAGCCACTCCACTCTAGAGATGGCCTTGTTCAACACACACACACCTGCTGCCTGGCCTGTTGCCCTGGGGATTGAGTACAGGGCAAACAGCACCTTTCCAGGCTCAGTGGAGGAGGGGAGGATGGGGAGGGAGAGCTTTAAGGAGGACATTGGGGAGTGAGTGCTCTAGGGACAAGCCTAGGAAGAGAAAGGGAAGGCTTCTGCTCCTGCCCCTCTTCGCCCTTTCTTTCCAGCCTGGGTCTAACACAAGGGTGCCACACCCGGTGTATGGGAACTTACTGAGTTTGGACTGAGGCCCCAGGGGCCCCTGGGAGACTGAAAATCAATGTCTGTCGGAAATTAGGGGAACCTTGAGAGGAAGTAACATCACAGCCAGAAACCACAGAGGAGGCATCAGGGCTGCAGTTGAGCAAGCGGGAAGGTGGCCAAGAGATGGGACTGGCTCTCTCTAGATTAAAGATCTGAGCCCAGAAGTCAGGGATCAGGGTACAGAAGGACTGGGCCGAGATCTCCATGGAGCCTACCTCTATCCAGGTTTTAAGAGGTCTTCTTGAGTTCTGGCAGAGTCCGAGCACTTTCTGTTCTGACTGCAGGCTCCAGAGCACCCTCATTTGATGTCTCCGTCACTGCTGTTACTTTGCCTTGCTGTAATGTCCTTATTTGTCCTCATTACTAGCTGTCAGCTCTGTAAGGTCAGGACACAGTGAAACATCTGTAGCCAGTACAGGCCATGGCACACAGTGGGGATTTGGAAAATGTTTGAGTGAGTGAGTAAGTGAGTGAGTGAGTGTGCCACTGCCCAAATTTCTCCTCAGAGCTCAGCACCCCATGCCCTGAGCCCATGAGAAACAGCCCCACCTTTCCTCCACAGCCAGGCTATCCCCCCTGACATGGGGCCAGCCAGGACAACTCTGCCTCCCCTCCCCCAGAGGCCACACTTGCAGCCCTCCCACCCCCCAGCCACAGTGGCCAACGAGATCCCCATCAGGCATTGTGGCTCTGCATGGCAAAGGCACACCCAGCCCAGGACTCCAAGCCTCTCACCTGGACTCCAGCAAAACTCTCACTGAGCCTCCTTGTCCGTCCTCCCTCCCCCACCCGCCATTGTAAAGTTTCTTTCTTTGGATCTCCGCTGTAAAGTTTCTTTCACTGGAATATTTCCTTCATGTCTAACTGCTTAACAACTTGGTTGTCCATCAGTTAAATCTAGATGTTCAAAATGGCATTTGAGGGTCTTTATCATTCCCTTTTTCTCCCACCTCCCAGCTCAGCCCTTTGCACTGATTCCATCATCGGCCTTTGCCTGAAGTGCATGCCCTGTTGGTGCTTGCCCTCCAAGGATGGCTCCAAACTGGCTGTTGGACCCGCTGCAAAGCTTCAAGCTCACCAAGATGCTCAGTGAACAGCGGTCTCCTTCCCCCACTCCTCTCCAAGGCTCTTTCAGTAAACCTCACCCCATCCCCATCTGCTTATTCTATTGTATTCATTTTCAACCAGCACTCAGACACTTCTATCAGTGGTCACTTGCTAATATGTGGTTTTAAATCTGTTCTTCTCCCAAGCAGTATCGGTATGCCAAGAGCTCTCAGGCCTCTAAAGAAAGCACCTCATTGCATATTCCTTGTGCATTACACTGCCAGTACCAGGTCCTGGATGGGCTTGCCACTAGGAGGTCTGCATGGGCACTGGGATTCAGTTGAAGGGCACTTGGTAAAGGTCTATCCATACCATTGCCCGAGTCCAGTCCAATGGTCAGATCGGGAAAGAAACCTTCAGCAGAAGACCATCTGAGGCTTTTAACAACCCCTTCGGCTCCTCCTCTCCTCCTCTGCTTGAGAGAGACGGCCTGGCAATGTCCAGATTGGCCCCCTGGTACCTGAACCGAGTCTGAGAGGGCCGAGGGCACAGTCCATTGGGACAGAGCAGAAGCTCCTCAAAGAGGCCCTACCCGATTGATTCCTGGCGCCGGACTCCCGCCCAGCTCCGCCCCTTAAGAGTCAGGGCCCCGCCCCTGCCCCGTTGAGTCTCGGAAAAGTTGCCCCCGCCCCGCGGACCCCGCCCCGCCGCCGCTGCCGAGCGGCTCCTTTCAGCACCGCGGCGCGGACAGCTCCCGGGCGGCCACGGAGGGAAGGACGCGCGGCGAGCGGCCGGCCGGGGAGGGCAGCAGAGGGGTAGACGCAGGCGGGCGGGCGGGGCACGAAGCCCTGCGGCCCTCCCCGGGGGCGGCGCCCACCGGAGCCGGACGCCACTGAGCCAGAGGACAGGCGGAGAAGCAGGGAGCCGGGGCGCTGCTGGCTCCGGGCAGAGGCCGCAGCAGAAAGATGCCGGTCCGCAGGGGCCACGTCGCGCCCCAAAACACTTACCTGGACACCATCATCCGCAAGTTCGAGGGCCAGAGTGAGTGTGTGTGCGGTGGGTTGGGGCATGATCTGGAGCCCTGGTTCGGCGGCAGGAGTGGCCGAACCCTTTACTAACTTCGAATGGAGCAGGGTGGGGGGGTGTCTAATGCCAAACGCATATCCTTCCCTTCAATGTCCGAGAAACACCTTTTTCTTCACCGAGCCCCTACTTTTACCTCCAACGCCACCTCCCTTCTGCTACACGCTGGGCAAAGTGCAGCTCCCCGCTTCACCCTGAGTTGTTTTCTTGCCCGTTCTAAGCCCTGACCTCCCCTTGTATACCTGTCATGCTTCCCTCCTGACCCCTTCTCCACCTGCAACTTCCTCCAGAGGTTTCCTTTTCACCCTCCTTCTCACCTCCTGACCGAGCCACTCTGGTCTTTCTAGGAGCTCACCCAGGCCGGGCTCCCAGCTGGTCACACCCCTGCTCCCTCTCACCTATCCCTTTCCTTGCTCCAGGAAGACTTGGGCCTCTCTCCCACTTCACCGACCCCATTACTGCCCTGGTCTTCCCACAATTCCCAGGCCTGACTCCCCTTCCCCTTCTCTGATCATCGTCCTGCTTCCCCCTCCTGACCACCCCGTCATTACTCCCAGGAGCCCCATGGCCTTCCCCCATGACTCTGGCCTTCTTGGTCTTCCCACCCTCCCCAGACTTGACCTTCCCCTTCCTTCATTTTGATCACGGCTCTGCTCTGCATCCAGATCCAATCCCCCCACCCCCCCACCCCACACACACACCAACCGTTCCCACAAGTCCCTCTGATCTTTCCCTCCCTACTGCCTGGTCCTGGTTGCCATGGGCTCCCACCTCCCGCCCCAGGTCGTAAGTTCCTGATCGCCAACGCTCAGATGGAGAACTGTGCCATCATTTACTGCAACGACGGCTTCTGTGAACTCTTCGGCTACTCCCGAGTGGAAGTGATGCAGAGACCATGCACCTGTGACTTCCTCACAGGCCCCAACACCCCGCGCAGTGCCATGTCCCGCCTAGCTCAGGCCCTGCTGGGGGCCGAGGAGTGCAAGGTGGACATCCTCTACTACCGCAAGGATGGTGAGGCACCCTCAGGCCACAGATTCTGCAAGGCAGGCTCGGCCCCTCTCTCGTCCAGGCAGAGTGGTCATGGGAAGGGCACCGACCCCGGGGACCAAAGGGCCTGGATGAATCTTGTCTCCTCTCTGGGCCTCTATTTCCTCAACTGTATGGAGAAAGTGCTGGACCCTGGGTGCAATGCCTTCTGAGGTCCTTTTCAGGGGCCAGAGACAAGGCTGAGCCACCAACTGGTCCTGGCCGCATGCAGGGCCTCCCACACCATCATCCCTCCCCCGTGTCCCCGGTCTCCTGGCTGTCCACTCTGTCACTGTCAGCCCCAGCTGTCAGGCAGCTGGGACGGAAATTAACCTTTCCTCATCTCCGTCTGCTCTGGGGATTAGGGGAGGAGTCACCCCCTCAAGGCCTCTGGGGCCAGGCAAGGCATGGGGGCAGCTGGCTTGAAAAGAGGGCTGGGTGTGGCTCAGGGACCCCAGCTCTTTGTGGAGACAGAGTCTGGAGTTTGTGCTGGCCCTGGAGGCTTTTCCAGTTTGGGATATTACTGCCAGACCAAGCTACTGCAGACAGAACAGAAGCATAGAGCGGGGGCCGAGGATAAGAAATTCTGGAGCCCCTCAGGGCCCTCCCCTCAGTACTTCAGTGTCTCCACTGGGTCTGTGTGGAGAGGAAAGAGATGGGTGGGAATTAGGGTCCCAAAAGTCCCTTTGAAATCACCTGGATCAGTGGCCCCCTCAGCCTGCTTCTGCATCAGAATTACCTGGAACTTGTTTTCCAAAACACACCTTCCCTAGAAAGGGGCTGACTCAGAGATGTGAAATGAGGGCCAAACAGGTGTATTTGGAAAAATCTCCCTGGCAGTTTAGATGTTCTGTCAGGTTTAGGAACCACTGGCTTAGATTAATTAATCCCTCATTTCATGGGCAAAGAAACTGAGCCCCGAGAAAAAGAAAGAACTTGGCCAGGATTCTACTGCGTGGGTCCCAGCTGGGACTGGACCCCAAGTCTCTGGATTCTTCCCTCAGATATATCTGATCCAAATAATCCCAAGAGGGGTGAAAGGAACCCAACAGCCTCTGTGTTCCGAGGTGGAACTTTTGGGGAAAGAAGCCCAAGAGGACCCTCCCTGGGGAAGAAAGCATGAGGGCCACTGGAGTGCAGGTAAAGGGCAGGCACCTTTGGACTGAGGCTGAAAGGTGCTCACAGTCACGGTTGCAGGGGCCTGGTGTGTGGAGCATGAACTAAGTGTAAACCTGAGCATGTGTGTGTGTGTTTAAGGTGTTTGAGGTGCTTCTTGGGCAGGTCCTGGCTGTCCCTCTGGCTGTAGTGATTAGGGGACTAGGAAGAACCTGGCTTAGTTTGGGAGCACTCACAGGGTTAACGAAGTCAGAATATTTTTAAAAGCTGTGACCTCACCTCCTCACATCATTGCAGAGAGGAGGTGACAGTCAAAGGAGTGAGAAGGGTCCCAGGGGAACAGGATGGGACAGCAGGGAATGACAGAGGCCAACAGGTCCCTCTGTCCCTCTCCTTGACCTCAGAGCCCTTCCTGGGCCTGAGAGGCGTAAAAGCTGATCGTAGACTCCCAGTGATGTCAGCTCAGTGCTCTCAGGGTCTGCTCAGCACCCTAACTGTGCCTGGGCCAGGGGCCGAGGTCGAGGTCAAGCCTTGACCCTCTGAGATCCTCAGGTGCTCAGAACCCTGCTCTGGCATCTTCTAGCAGTCAGAAGGAGCCCTGGAGACTGAGTCTTAGAGGTTTTCTGTGGGTGGAAATGACAAGTTACCCACATACCTGTGCACTGTGCTTAGTCACTCAGTCGTGTCCAACTCTTTGCAACCCCATGGACTGTAGCCTGCCAGGCTCCTCTGTCTTCCACAATGCAGGCCGATTCTTTACCATCTGAGCTATTAACGAAGCCCACCTTGACCCATGATAGTCCAAGACCTTGAGCACCTGGGACCTACCTGAAATTGGTGTGAAACCTAGAAAGGGGACCCTTCTGGCCAGCATTCCCCTAAGAGAAGGATGTGATGCTCAGATAACTTATGTACGCCCTCTGGTCCACTCTGACCACGTGATTGTTTTTTCTGTTTTGTTTTTATCATATTCACATGGCCTTTATAGCCTGCTGAAGGGCATCCTAATGGTGGTTTTTCCCTTCCTCGGGTCAATACCTCCTCTCCCCCATCTTCCATTGGTTAGAGGAAGAGTCACACCCCCACCCCCTACAGAATTCTAGCTGATTTATAATCCTCTTTTCCTCTAAAGGGGTAAACCACTGATAGTTCTCCAAGTTCAAGTAGAGAGTCTGTGGCCATACACCTCCACATTGTACATCTGTGTAAAGCTATGTTCAAAGAGGCCAGGCAATTTGACAAAAATTACCCCATGAGACAGGGCTCAGAGACCCCTGAGAAACTGGCTCTGCTGCCATCTACCTTCACGAGGAAAAGTTAAGAACCTAACGGCTAGGAAGCATGGGGATGGCCACAAGACTCAAGCCAATGGGAGTCTGGAGGGAGCCTTGGAGAACAGTCCTACTGCTGCGCCCCCTGGGGACCTGGCAGAGGGGCCCAACCCCGCCTGCCTGCCTTGGCTGGATCGTCTTCTGTGATGACCCCAAACCAGAGAGTCCCCTAATCTCCAAGCCAGACTCGCAGAAACCTGGGGCTCCTCCAGTCCTCAGCTCCAGTTCAGGAAGAAGGGCATGGGCGGAGGTCTGGGGTCCCAGTGTCTTGTGTACACTCACCCAGGAATGCCAGAGACACCCAGCGGGGAGGCAGGGTGGAGCAGCTGCACTCTTCGTGGCGGCCTTTGTGGCACCAGCTCTTCCCTGAGGGCTCACCACATGCCGGATGCAGGGTGTAAGGAGATAGGGACAACAGACAACAAGAGAGCCTCCAAGGGGAGGGGCGGGGACTATGAGAAACTGAAGGAAGGGGCACATCTGGGAGGCAGAGCAGAGCCGGGAGCAGTGTGCTGTCCAGAGGGAGAGATGAGCCCACTGTCCAGGGTCAGAGAGGAGGGCCCCGAGAGGAAGCCCTGCAAGAGAGGGCAAGCAGAGCCTGTCGGCCACCCTCCAGGGTCAGGGCGAGGACACAGGAACACCACCACTCCCGGGCACCCCCTAGGGTGACACACTCACCCACTTCTGGTCACCCACACTCACTCATGAGCAAGGACAGCTTGTGCTGTGCTTAGTCACTCAGTCATGTTCAACTCTTTGTGACCCCATGGACTGTAGCCCGCCAGGCTCCTCCGTCCATGAGGATTCTCCAGGCAAGAACACTGGAGTAGGTTGCCATGCTCTCCTCCAGGGGATCTTCCCAGCCCAGGGATCAAACCTAGGCATCGCAGGCAGATTCTTTACCGTCTGAGCCACCAGGGAAGCCCAAGACAGCTTAGGGATCAGGAAAAGAATGCTCTGATCTCGTCTGAATCCTCCTGTCTCCATCAGCCCGAAGGCAGCCAGCGGGTGTGAAGGTCGGGCAGGGGGTGTTACGTGAAGCTGCCCTCCAGCCCTCACTGCTCTGATGGGCTAGTCTTTGGTTCACTCTCAGCCTTAGTTTTCCAAAGATAGCATCAGTAGGTACAGGCTGGGTCTTGGCAGCCCCTAGAAGCATAGAGCCTGGAAGCCCTGCCCAGCTCTGCCAGCTCCCTACCAGGCCAGATTTCCGCAGTGCCAGAGAGAGTGAGGAGAGAGAATGGCCTTGCGGGTGGTGTTTCAGGCCACTGGCCAAGGAGGCTTCCGGGGTGGGTCCCAGCACCCAGGCCTTGCCATGCCCTGTGCTGATGAGAGTGCCAGGCTCTGGTCTGGGAAGCAGGCCCACAGCCCTGCAAGCCCAGGAGTGGGTCTCAGAGGCAAGCGGGCGGCCTCTCCTCGGTGTGGATGTCTCCCCCGGGGCCAGCGCGGCAGCTGGCAGATGGCTGCCTGGTGCTTGGGAGTCCGGGAATCTGATCCGGGAGATTCTTGCTCCAGGGAGGAAAGTGGGAGGGAGGAGGTGGACAGCTCGGCTGCACCCCAGCACTGAGGGGGTGAGAAGGCGCCAAGGGAAGGGCGCACCAGAGGGTGATCTGGGGAAGAGGGAGTCTAATGGGCCCCAAAGTAGTAATAGCCTCCTATCCACTCACATTTACACTCATTCTTTCATTCACTCAGCTAACAAACAACACCTGGGACAGGTCATGGCCTCCACCAAACAAGACAGACAAATCTGCTTTCTGCTAGTCATGTTTACCCAAGTCCCCTGCCCTTAGCGTCCTTGGACCTGACACCCATCAACATTGAATTGAAGCACATGGGATGATGGGGTACTGTGGAGCAGGGCTCACGGGGCATCCACCCAGCCTGCTGCCTGGCTCTAGGGAACATGGCAGTTTCAGCTTGTTTTGTTCCACTCACCCATGGGAGAGGGAGCAAGACCCTGGAGCAGAGAAAGAGGAACCAAAGGGCCAATGGCTGGGTCTGGGCGGCCTGTGATGGCTGCGTAAGTAGCAGGAGAGCCTGTCCTGCCCCCACCCTGCCATCTATCTCCCTCTCCCTCAGCAGCCCCCAGGCCGCTGCCCCACCTGCCTCACCCCTAGTCCCAGCACCTCTGCCTTGAGATGACAGCCCCTTCCTGGTCTGGAGCCGCAGCATGGCCCTCACTCCAGTGTCCTCAGCCCTTCAAGTCCCCATCCCTCTCCAGACTGTTGTGTATGAGAGCGCAGGGCTCCCCGCGCCCTGGCCCCAGCCCTCCCTGATGCGTGGCCCAGCCAGTCCTGGCAGGTCAGTTTCTCAGAAGCCCAGGCTCTGCAGAACAGGGGTCTAAGTACGCCACCATGGAGCTTGAGCCCTAAAGTGCCCGCGGGCTCGGTGCCCAGCACTTGATGTGTTCTCGGTGAGTTCCCTCCAGCATCAGGGGAGCAGGACATCTTTGGGGAATGGGAGCACAGGAGCTGAACCTAGGGCCAGCCAGAGCTACTTGGGGGTAGGAGACCCAGCCTCACTTCCCCACTTAATCCACCCCCATCTGCTCAGCTTTAATTACAGCAGAAGCAAACCTCAAGGTTAAGCCCCAAGCTGAGGGCCAAGTGTGGACTTGGGCCCGAGGCTGCATTATCTCCTAATGAGGAGCTTAGCGGCTTTCTCCACCTCTGCTCTGTGGGTGGGGCCCTGCTGGGCAGTGTCACCAACAGCTCTGGCCACTCTGCGGGCCTCCTCTCCCGCCCATGGCTGCTCTCAACTTGACCTTAACCCAGCCCCCTGCCTAGCTTCCCCAGGCCAGGTTCCTGCAGGAGAGGACCCCTCCGGTGACATCCCACCCTCCCTTCCCACGGTGTTTGCAGCCTCCTGCTTCCGCTGCCTGGTGGATGTGGTGCCCGTGAAGAACGAGGACGGGGCGGTCATCATGTTCATCCTCAACTTCGAGGACCTGGCGCAGCTCCTGGCCAAGCGGGGAAGCCGCAGCCTGTCCCAGCGCCTGCTGCGACAGAGCTTCCTGGGCTCGGGTGAGGAGGCGGGCAGGTGGAGCGGGCGGGGCGGGGCATGGGAGCGGGCGGGGCGGGGCATGGGAGGGGCGGGGCGGGGCAAGTGGGGGAAGCAGGTGGAGGGGGCAGGGCGAGGCGGGCACGGGAGGGGAGAGGCGGGGCAAGTGGGGCAGGGGCGGGGCAGGTGGAGGGGGCGGGGCGAGGGGCACGGGAGGGGGAGGGGCATGTGGCGTTTGGGAGGTGGCAGCATCGGGTGTCGCATCAGGTCCCAGCCCTGACTGCTCTAACCCGGGCCTTGGCTTCAGATGGGTCTCATGGCAGGCCAGCGGCACAGGGGCCTGGAGCGGGCAGGGTCAAGTACAGGACCATCAGCCAGATCCCGCAGTTCACACTCAACTTTGTGGAGTTCAACCTGGAGAAGCACCGCTCCGGCTCCACCACAGAGATTGAGATCATCGCGCCCCACAAGGTGGTGGAGCGGACCCAGAACGTCACCGAGAAGGTCACCCAGGTGCGGCCTGCAGGCCAGGGTGGGTGGGGCTGTGCTGGGCCCTACAGTCCCTCCTCAGGCCCAGGCGCTGGACTCCCCTGGGGCTGGGTGAACAGAGGGAGCCGGCCTGCCCAGCCCCCTGGTGTCTGGTCTGAGCTCCAGGCCTCTTGTCCTGCTAGAGTCTGATTCTTTAGACCTAAAGGCCAACCCTGAGACTCCCATCCTGACTCACAGCTCCCGGAGCCAGGGGAGGGTGGGTTAGCAGTGCCACATCCTAGGCCTGGAGAAGCCGGGAGGGGGACCTGGCAGGACATCTTGGGACCCACCCAAGGCTCTGCCAGTCCCAGAGAAGGAGAAGCAGAGAGGTGTCAGGGCCATACTAAGAAGAGGGTGGGGAGCCCCAGCCCTGCTCCTGCCCCTGGCTTTTGAGGTGACAGCCAGCCCCTAGGACAGGATGCTTCTGCAGTCCAGGCAGTGGGGAGGGAACCTGACATCTTCAGCTCCCTTGGCGCAGGCCCCTGGGGAACAGTCAGGAAAGCCTCAGCCCCTCTTTGGCCAGCCCAGGGCAAACTGCCCTGGGTCCTCTGTTCCATCTGACCACACTGTCCCTCCTCCTGGGGCCTGTGCCCCGGTCCCCAGCTGACCTCTCCAGAGGGAAGTGCAGAGAGCACTGCCCAAGGTTCAGGGGGCCTGCCACTGTCTGCTATGTGACCTTGGGCAAGAGACCTGTGCCTTGTCTGGGCCCTAGGGTCCCGTCTGGATGAATGACTTGGACCACATGGTCTCTGAGGACTCATTTGACATTGAGGGTGCTGGCCCTAGGAGACACTGAGAGGTGCCTAGGCCAGGGCTGAGCAAGGGGGTGCAGGGCGAGGTCAGGGGCCTCCTCCAGCTCCCCTGGGACTTTGCTCCCTGAGGGGATGGAGCAGCTCTTTGCCTCCCACCCCCTTTCACCTGAAGCACCCTCTGTGCTGGAGCAGGTGGGCTGGAAACTCCTTGTGACCCAGCCACTCACCAAGTGCAAGAGCCCTGGGGCAGAAAAGACCCAGGCTGTAGGGCTGGGCCCTTGGACATCAGGCGGGGAGCGGGGGGCCAGTGACCAGGAGGCCCACCTAGCTGTGCACCTGGGGACCTTCGGGTTGGTGATGGGGTGATGGGGGCTGTTGGGCTAGAGAGTTGTGCGTGGTCCCTGCCCCCACCCAACTTGTCCTGCCCCCTGCCCCAGCCCCCCTTGGCTTTACTAACCCACCCCATGTTGCCCCTAATGAGGGGAGGAGCCTGCCAGAGCTCAGGGCATGGCCCAGAGCAGGGAAGTCACACCAGCCTCAACCAGAACTCAGAGGGCCTAGAGGGCTGTGAGCCCATACCTGGGCTCCTATGTCCTGACAGCCCTGCAGCTCTGGGGTCACTGGAGAGGCCCCTCGTGCTGGCCCCGGAGGCGGTGGGAGACTCCGGAGATCTGTGGTAGAGGAGGTGGCACCCCAACTAGAAGCCCCTAGGACGGGGACACTTCTTCTGACCCCGCCCTCCGAGTTCTGACCGCCTCCCTCCCTCTCCGTGTGCTCTGCTGTTTCCTCCTGGTTGGTCTTGAGCAGCCAGGGGTGGACATGACCCAAGCTCTTTGTGCTCATTCAGTCCCCTTTAGTTGAGCCCCCATGTGGACTGAGAGAGGGGCATGCGGGACGAGGGAACTGCTGCTGTAAGTCAGTGGAGATAACTGTGCTGTCAGGAGATTTACAAGGAGCCAGGAGGAAATAAAAAAACATGGGTCAGGTCTGTGCAGGGTCAGAGGAAACTTCCCAGGGAGGCCAAACAAGAGCTGAGGCCAAGGCTGAGCAGGAGGTCCCTGCAGGGTGAGGACACTGTGGCCCCTCCCAGGGGTTTGGATGGCAGATGGGGGACCGTGTGGTTGAAACCAGCCTTTGGGTGGATCTTCCATACTGTGATCCCATTTGCTAATGGATCTGGCTTTCAGGGCCAGAACCTTATGCTGCAGATTTTCTTAAACCAGAACCATCTGCAGGGCCCTATCCTGGGTGTGGGTGGGTGTGTGGTGATGATCCATGGGACACCTTTCAGGCCCCATCCTTGTCAGGGCAGTGTCTGACATGGGATGAGCAGAGAGGAGTGATTATCGAGTGTAATGGCCTGTGCCATCAAGATGTACTAGCTTGGGACTTCCTTGGCAGTCCAGTGGTTAAGACTCTGAGCTTCCAAGGCAGGGAACATGGGTTCCATCCCTGGTCAGGGAACTAAGATCCCGCATGCCGCACGGCACTACCGAAAAAAAAGATGCACCAGCTCATTTACTTAGTACAGCCAACAGCCCCATGGAGTTTGTGGTCCTTTGTTGTCCCCTTCTGCCGGTGAGGGAACTGAGGCTCATAGAAGTTACAAAACCTGCCCCAAGACAAACAGACAGCAATGTCAGACCCCAGATCAACCTGGGAGGTCTGGCCACAAAAGGCATGCCCTCTGCTCCCAACTGCCCAGGCTCATGCTGGGCAGAGCCTGGGCATGTTAGGCTGGGCCCTGGTGATTGTATGTTGGCTGAAACCTCAGAGGTGGGGGTCGGAGGGGCAGAGCAGAGGGGGTTCAGAATGCAATGATCAACTCCCCCTTGGACATGTGCAAAGTAGTCAAGGCCACCAGTACCCAGACCCATCAAGGGTTCAGGTTAACTATACACCCCCAAAATTTGATTCCTTCCGTGGAAGGCTCTGAGAGTTGGCCCCAGAGTGGGCCCTCACTGGTCCAGGCTCCGAGAGCCCTCAGGAATGAAGAGGCTACTTTGGGGGTGACTTATTCCCATGGGAAACCTGACCACTGGAAACTTCCCAAACCCACCAGACAGACTAGTCACCCCTCATCACCCCCTCAATCGGCCTGAACCTGGCCCTCCCCTCCCCACTCCCCCAGTCCCGTCTTCACCCACTCCAGGCTGACCTGTTTATGAGGGAGTTCAAACCTGGGGTCACTATGAGACAGAGCTTCCCCCCTCCTCTGGACTCCACCTCCTCTTGGCACATCCTCCCAGCACTCCTGTCCCCTTATGAACTGTCCCTGTCCTACGGGCCACACCCCCATCTTTGCCTCATCCCCTCTCCCCTGCACTGCCCTGCCACCCACCTTCTCCCACATCTCCCTTCCTCGGCCTCACCCCTGCATCTCCACCCCTCCCAGAGCCATCTCCCCGGCAGGGCACCCTGCTGACCTCTGCCTGGTCCCCACCCCCAGGTCCTGTCCCTGGGAGCGGACGTGCTGCCAGAGTACAAGCTGCAGGCCCCTCGCATCCACCGGGGGACCCTCCTGCACTACAGCCCCTTCAAGGCCGTGTGGGACTGGCTCATCCTGCTGCTGGTCATCTACACAGCAGTCTTCACGCCCTACTCGGCCGCCTTCCTGCTCAGCGACCAGGACGAGTCTCAGCGCGGGGACTGCGGCTACACCTGCAGCCCGCTCACCGTGGTGGACCTCATCGTGGACATCATGTTCGTGGTGGACATCGTCATCAACTTCCGCACCACCTACGTCAACACCAACGACGAGGTGGTCAGCCACCCCCGGCGCATCGCCGTCCACTACTTCAAGGGCTGGTTCCTCATCGACATGGTGGCCGCCATCCCCTTCGATCTGCTCATCTTCCGCACCGGCTCTGATGAGGTGAGCGAACCCCATTCAGGCCGGCCCCCCGAGGCCGTCCCCCTGTGCCCTGGGTACGGGGAGTACCTGGCATGGGGCACCTTTGCCAAAGCAAGTGGTGGGAAGGAGGAACCTCAGACATCTGTCACCTCCCAGCCCTGGAGAAGGAGTATCTGGGGCTTCCCCTAGGCCTGGGTGCCCTCTCTGTGCTCCCAAACCCCACTCCTCCTGGGACGGGCACTCCTATGCGGCTCGCCCATCCTGCTGACTTCTAAACCACAGTTACCCTGGAAATCCCTGAGAGGCAGCCTGACTGCCTCCTCAGCCCCAGCCCCTCCACTCTGCCCACTTTGCCTCTCACAGCTGACATGAGGGCATTTTCATGCTGTTCTCGTAGCTTCTAGTCCCAGTCTGTCCTTTTGCTCCATCTCCTTGGGATCAGCTTTATTGTTATTGTTGCTTTAATATTTATTTGTTTATTCATTCACTCATTCATTTATTTATTTGGCTGTCGGGTCTTAATTGCTGCCTGCGGGATCATCATTGCATCATGCGAGATCTTTCGCTGTGGGGCGTGGACTCTTACTGACTCTCTCGTTGTTGCTGTTGGGCATAGGAGTTGTGGCTTGAAGGCTTAGTTTTTCCGCAACATGTGGGAACTTAGTTCTCAGACCAGGGATGGAACCCATGTCCCCTGAATTGCACGGTGGATTCTTAACCACAGGACCACCAGGGAAGTCCTTTGGAATCAGATTTCCACTCAAATAGCTTGCCTCCTGTGTTCCAGTCACACCCCAATCACCTAGCCTGTCCAGCATGGAGTGTCCACTGTGACTGCATGCTCCCATGCCCACCCACCCACTTCCAGCAAATCTATCCCCAAGTGCTCTCCCCACCCTTTCCACCTGCACTGCCCCTGCCTGGACACAGAGTGGCCTTCTTACCACCTCTGCCTCAGCCCCACACCTGCCAGCCTCACCCCCCGCATACAGGAGCCAGAACAAGTTTCAGATCACTTATCTGACCCTGACCCTCATTCAGTCCAGTCTTCAGAACTTTCAATGGCTCCCCAGCAGCATGGAATAAAAGCCAAGCTCTTTGAGGAGCCTGTAGCCACAGCAGCACCCCCTGCCCATCTTCCAGGCTCTTCTGCTCTATGTTCTCATCTGCAGCACCACCTTTGGTTCCCCAGGTGGATCATGCCATTTCGCACATCCATGCCTTTCTTCACAGTGCTTGCTCCCTGTGCCTGGAATGCCCCTTCCCTCTCCCTCCTGTCTGGAGACCCAGCTTCATCTTTCAAGACTCAGCTCCTGTGTCACCTCCTCTAGGAAGCCTTCCCTGCCCTGTCGCTGCAGACTTCTCCTCCCCTTCCTCTGTGCCCTCCTTAGACTTCTGTCCTGGCAACCATAAAGCTATTTTGAGCTTTAGGCTGAGAGCTCCTTAAGGTCCTACACAGTGTCCCGCTGCCGAGAGCCTGGCCCAAAGCAGGCTTTCCGTAAGTGTTTGTTAACGATTATGTGACCATACCTGCAAGGGAATAAATGTGGTCCTAAGGGACCTCAAGGTCACAGTCTCTCAAGGGCTGACCCCAGCCCCGGGGCCCCCTCCCTGCCTCTCCAGACCACAACCTTGATTGGACTGCTGAAGACAGCGCGGCTGCTACGGCTGGTGCGTGTGGCTCGGAAGCTAGACCGCTACTCTGAGTATGGGGCGGCGGTTCTCTTCCTGCTCATGTGCACCTTTGCACTCATCGCGCACTGGCTGGCCTGCATCTGGTATGCCATCGGCAACGTGGAGCGGCCCTACCTGGAGCCCAAGATCGGCTGGCTGGACAGCCTGGGCGCGCAGCTCGGCAAGCGCTACAACGGTAGTGACCCAGCCTCGGGCCCCTCAGTGCAGGACAAGTACGTCACCGCCCTGTACTTCACCTTCAGCAGCCTCACCAGTGTGGGCTTTGGCAACGTCTCCCCCAACACCAACTCTGAAAAGGTCTTCTCCATCTGCGTGATGCTCATTGGCTGTGAGTGTCTGGGACCTTACCCAAGAATTCCAGGTTTAGTTTTGTAATGAAATATAACACAGTAACAATTTCTGTGATTGGCAGGTCCTAAGTTTGCAGCACAATGAATATTTGCATGTGTGTACACTAACTGTGGGCTTCCGTGGTGGCTCAGACGGAATCTGCCTGCAATGCAGGAGACCCAGGTTCGATCCCTGGGTTGGGCAGAAGAAAATGGAGAAGGAAATGGCAACCCACTCCAGTATTCTTGCCTGGAGAATCCTATGGACAGAGGAGCCTGGCGAGCTACAGTCTATGGGGTCACAGAGAGCTGGATACGACTGAGTGACTAACACTTTCACACTAACTATATACAGAATCTATAGCCCTCGATATATGCCAGGGATCAGGGCCAGCTGCCTCATTTTCAGGGCCTCATGCAAAATGAAAATGTAGGGCCCTTTGTTTAAAATATTATCAACTATTTCAAGACAGTGAGAGCAGAGCACTAAACCAAAACCCAGGGCCCTTCTTAGCACAGGTCCACATCTATGAAATGTGCTCACCAGGCACTTTTCTTTTCAATATATGCTTATTTGGCTGTGCCGGGTCTTAGTTGCAGCATGCAGGGTCTTTAGTTGAGGCATGTGAGCTCTTAGCTGCAGTATGTGGGATCTAGTTCCCTGACCAGGGATCAAACCGGGGACCCCTGCTTTAGGAGCATGGAGTCTTAGCCACTGGACCTCCAGGGAAGTCCCTGCCAGGCACTTTTCTAAGTCCTTATCAGAGGTCCATGCTTTGTTCCCATCACAGCTCCCTGACAGCCATAGTATGAGCTGTTTACAGACCAAGAAAATGGACGTCCTAGCTTGCCAGGGGTTACAGAGAGACCCAATTCCAGCCCAGGGGCCGTCTCCCAGAGAACCAGCCCTCAGGGCTGTGTACTCTCAGGCCCCGCACTGTGCTTCCTGCCTTTCCAGACACGTGGCCTAGGAACAGGAGAGGCAGTGTGGGATGTTACACGCAGATTAAGTTGTCATGTTCAGAGTATTTAGAGATGTGAAAGCCCAGAAAAACAAAAACAAGGGGGGAAAAGGGGTGAAAACAGACCAAGAGTTTTCCCTTTATAATATTTTTACAGCTTGAAAGAGAAAACAAATCTGAACTAAAAAAACCGATTGCCCTAGTTCTTTCTTCTCAGGAGTTTGGCCTATGGCGCCCCGGAAGCTGCCAAGGGGCCCAGGGGTCTTTGTTCCCCCCAGACACCCTGGCACCGTCCTGGACACTTCTGACCTCGCCCTGGACAGAGGGTTCCCTGGCTGGGGGATCCCAGGGTGGGGGAAGCTGGAGCAGGCCTGGGGGAGATGCTCTGGAGCTCAGCCCCCGCATCCCGCCGCCCTGCCCCAGCCCTCATGTACGCCAGCATCTTCGGCAACGTGTCGGCCATCATCCAGCGCCTATACTCGGGCACGGCTCGCTACCACACGCAGATGCTGCGGGTCAAGGAGTTCATCCGCTTCCACCAGATTCCCAACCCCCTGCGGCAGCGCCTGGAGGAGTACTTCCAACACGCCTGGTCCTACACCAACGGCATCGACATGAATGCGGTGAGCCCCTGCCCCTCGGGCCCGGGTGGGGCGGGCCACCTCGCTCAAGTCCCAGCTCCAGCGAATGCCCCCGGGGCAGGGCGGTGGGGGGAGACCAAGGTCCCGCAGGCACTGGGCGTCCCCAGAACCCTCCTTACCTCCCGCTCCCCCAGCCCCCGCCCCGGCCGCACCCCGCTGGACGCCCCCGCCGCCCTCGCAGGTGCTGAAGGGCTTCCCCGAGTGCCTGCAGGCCGACATCTGCCTGCACCTGCACCGCGCGCTGCTGCAGCACTGCCCCGCCTTCCACGGCGCCAGCAAGGGCTGCTTGCGCGCCCTCGCCGTCAAGTTCAAGACGACGCATGCGCCACCCGGGGACACGCTGGTGCACCTCGGCGACGTGCTCTCCACGCTCTATTTCATCTCCCGCGGCTCCATCGAGATCCTGCGCGACGACGTGGTGGTGGCCATCCTCGGTGGGTTGGGCGGGGAGGGCCTGGCTGGAGGTGGGTGGGGTGGGAGAGGTGTCTTGCCTGGACCAGGCCGTTCCCAGGGACACCGATGGCACCTGCCACGTGCTGAACATGTGCCACGGGGGAGCTTGACACCCAGCTCACGGAATCCTTTACACCAACCCGGGCCACAGGCCCCATTTTCCTGATAGGGAAGTTGAAGCTCAGAGAGGTCTGGTAGGTGGACAGACAGGGATTCCAGGGCTGAGGAAGTCCAGGCAAGCTGCGACTTTCTTGCGCTCTTAGGGAGCTGGGGTGAGAAGGCAGGGGCTTGTATGGGGTGGGGAGGGGGCGGTGGTCAGTGCAGCTGCAGGGACAGCTGGACTTGGGAGGAAGGATAAGGAACTCTGGACAGGGGAGAGGTTGGGGGCACACATAGCCTCTGCTGCTCACATGGGGCAGGTCACTCACCTTGGACAGGTCACTTGCCATGTCTGAGGTGGTTCTCATCTTCCACACCTCCCCCCTGCCTTCAGCCCTCCCCGTCCCCTGGTGCCCCTGGCCGGGCTTTCCTCTACCCCTCCGCCCAGTCCTCTCCCTCCGGCCTGCCCTCGCTGCATCCTCACCTGGGCCAGCTCCTTGCTCTCATCATCTCAGCCTCACCTGCGCCACATGGACCCCCAGAGCTCTGTCCCGGCCCCAGTCTCTCCACATTCATCTCCAGACATGGCCATCCTTATATTCCGTAGGCAGACCAAACAGCTTATCTTAATCTGAAATCATCATCTTCCCTCAAAGGCAGCTCCATGAGCATCCCTGTCACTGTGAACCTCTCACTGCCCGGGCCAGAGACCTGAGAGTCAGCCAGGGAAGTACCCTCCTCCTTTCCTGGCCCATGCCCACCATCCAGGCAGCCACAGAACCCCGTCTGTTCCCTGTATTGAGATCTCTCTGTCCCATACCTGTCTCCTTGTCCCTGCCTGGGCCCAGTCCTCACTGTGTCCTTCCTTGCCTGCAGCCCTGAATCTGGTGTACCCCACACTCCATCTTCCACCTGCCAGTGACCTGAAATTCACATCTGTGCATGGTCTTCTGCTCAAAATCCTTTCATGGATCCCCATGACCCATGGGGCAAATGTCAACCCCTGTGCACGGCCCTCCACATTCTGGCCACCCCTGGGTCCTGCCACCCTCCCTCTGGTGGCTCATGCTCCAGCCATCAGACTACTTAGTTCCCTGCCCATCTGTCCCACCCCTGTGCCTCTGCACAAGCGGCCACTCCACTCGGAGTACCTGCCTCACACCTGTGCCTGGCAGACCTCAGGCATCCTTCAGTGCTGAGCTCAAGCTCAGCTCCTCTATGAGCCTGTCCCTCGTTCCCAGCCAAATTTAGAAGTGCCGTTCAGGTGGGAGAGATAATTATTATGAATAATTAAGAAGCCAGTCCAATTTAAGTTTCAGTTAGAGACATGAACTCTCATTTTGTCCTGAGTAGAAATGGACATTAGGTCATAATCCTTCATCTACTGGAAAACCATCACTTTATAATGTTGCCCAGATTTCTAGCTTCTGGGTTTCATATGTGACCCTGGAGAGTCCCTCCCTTCTCTGAGCCTCCTCAGTCCCTCCTCTGTAAGAGACCTTTTATCCTGCTTTCTTGGGGGCACATGTCCTGGCCGCCATCCATCACTGAGCAAACACTTAGCACCCTTCGTGCAGAATGGCCAGGCTAGGGGGCTGGACTTTCCTGTGGGAAGTGGCCATCATAATCATGGTCTGTGGCACTCTGGCCCTGGATTCTCTGCCCTGAACCCTGACTGTGCTGCACAGACCACAGCCTGCGTCCTCCACCCGATTGCCTTTCTCCTGGAGGACCAGCCCTCCTAGATTCTCACAGCCCAGGCTCCACCCAAGTAGATTTCTGTGAGACCCCTCCCCACTTCCAACCACTCGTGGTGGAATGAACCCCTCCCTCTTCTGTAGGCCCATTGCTCTTGGCTCCTACTTGTTCTGAGGCTCTAGAGATCATTCTATAATCTGTCTGTTGGGGATTTGGGGGGCTCCTTGTGGGTTGGATTTTTATGCTGTGGCTAGCACAGTGCCTGGCAGCAGAACAGCCCAGCACCCTCACCACCTGTCCCCGCATCCAGCCCATGTCCACCCCGTGACATCGTCCACCCTAACGCCTTGCATCTGCCTGTCTGGTGCCTCTCGCTCTCCGAGGCACTTTCTCCAGCATCACCTCTGCTCCCCTGGACTGCCCGGGGGCCCAGCCAGGGCAGATATGGTTATAGCCATTTTAGAGCGGGGACACCGGAGTGCAGAGAGGGCCATGCCGGTCACGTGGCCCCACAGTGGGAGTGGGAAGCGAAGAGAGAGGAGCCTGAGGTGCTGTCCCAGGGAGCTGGGTGGTCCTGACCCCTCGTCCCCGCCACTCTGCAGCTCCGTGGCCAGCCTGAGAGGAAGAGGTTGGGCAAGGAGCCTTTGGTGTCTCTTCTGCCTGCTGTTCCCTGGGTAGGGGTGGGAGGGGCAGTTCCCAAGCAAGTGGGAAACAGAAAGGAGATTCTGGTAGAAGGTGATCCCAAGGATCCTGGAGATAGCGAGGGGACCCACAGGCTGGGGTGGCAAGGGTCTCTGCATACTCCCTGCCCTCAGCCAGCACATCCAGCCTTGTTCCAGGCCCCCGCCTGGCAGGATCCCTGAAGCTGGTTGAGGTCAAGGTTAAGAGGTCTTCAGGGAGGCTCCTCAGAAGAGAGTAGGGAGCCAGGCCCTGGAGATTTCCCCGCCCCTCTGGCTGGCAGGAAAGAATGACATCTTTGGAGAGCCCGTTAGCCTCCATGCCCGGCCGGGCAAGTCCAGCGCAGATGTACGGGCCCTGACCTACTGTGACCTGCACAAGATCCAGCGGGCAGACCTGCTGGAGGTGCTGGACATGTACCCTGCCTTCGCAGACAGCTTCTGGAGTAAGCTGGAAGTCACCTTCAACCTGCGGGACGTGAGTCTGGGATGGGTGGGCCGGGTCGGGGGTGGCCCTCAGCCAGCCTGTAATGGGCCATGGCCAGTCAGCCTGCTGAGTGCTTGGCCTGCTTGGCTGGAGAGGACCCATCTGACCGCTTCCCTTCTTTTCAACCCCGCCTCTTCATCCTTTGTCATAATCACTTCTGTGCCTCCCATGGCCAACATAATGCTAAGTATGAAGATAGCTACCAATTACGGAGCACCAACTATGTGGTAAGCACTGGGCTCCTTCTACACAATCTCATTTAGTTTTCCTGGAGGTGGTGGTATTATCCCCATTTTCCAGATAGGGAAACTGAGGGTCCTAGCAGACAAATGACTAAAGCCACAGTCACACAGTAAATCATATAGTCAGTGGTGCAGCCAAAATGGGACTCAAGTTTATGCATCTCCATAGCCCAGGCTTTTCCTACTACATCCTTCTAAGCTGTAAGGGGGGTGGTGGGGGTGGGCAGCAGTGTCTGCCATCCCCGAGCTCACGGTCCAGGTCCCAGAAGTGTAAGCAGTGATAGAGCAATCTCTCCTCTCAAATTTATCACTCAGTGGAGGAGATTATAATAACCCAAGAAGAAGAAAGAAAAAAAAAAAGAAAGAGCTAAATAGTTCTCTCTCTTTTTTTTTTGGCCTCACCAAGCAGCTTGTGGGATTTCAGTTCCCTGATCAGGGATTGAACCTGGGCCGCAGCAGCCCAGAATCCTAACCATTAGGCCACCAGGGAACTCCCAAGAGCTCCATAGTGAAGAACCAAGGCAGTCTCAAGGGTGTGCAGTGAGACCAAATATCAGTGGAGCTCAGGGTGGCCAAGGCATGGGACAGCCAGTCCAGAATAGAAGTGCCCAGAAGGGTCTGCATGCAGGGCAGGGCCGGGAACCAGCTAGTGGGAAGGAGGGGGCAGGCGCGCCTAGCAGGGGCCACAGTGGCTGAGGCCCGGGCACTGAGCCCCCACCCCCGGCCTCAAGTGGAGGGTTCTGCTGGCCCAGCCCCGCACCCAGCATCTGGAGGTGGAGCTGAGGCAGGTTTACCTGCTCTGGACGGCCCTCCCCACCCTGCCCTCTGCTGTCCTCCCCTCCCCAGGCTCTCCCCTTCCTGCCTGGCCTGTCTAGGAGGCCTCTTGTGAGGACTCTGCCTTGGTGGGGGGTGGGGGGCAGGGGGTGCCCAGCTGCTAGGAGGCATCAGGTGGCCCAAGTGCCCAGTGGCTGGACACTCGAGCAAGAGGGCTGTGGTATCCGTGGCCTGGGACATCTGCAGCCCCTGGGTGCCCCCAAGTCCTATTACCGGGGGGGTGGGCTGCCAAGGGCATGGATGAGGGCACCCCCGAAGGGATTGGGACTTCCAGACTTCCATCCCTCAGGGGGAATTGTCCTGTAGGCCCAGGCTGAGGGTGGGTGTCCCAGAGCCCTGAGGAAAAGGAAGGTGAAAGCTCCCCTGCCTCCCCCACCCCCACGCTGCTGCTCAAGGCAGCCTCTCGCGGAACTCCCTGGGGTCTGCCCAGCTCCAAGCCCCTGGGCATCCCCTGCCAGTCCACGCAGGAGAGGAGCTGCCAGGAACACGCTGGGGGTGCCCAGCCGCCTGCAACCACCCTCCCCTCATTGCCACGGGGGTAGGGGAGGGGAGAGAGGCCCGGTCCTGGCTGTGGTCCCTGTTACCTGATGCTCTTGTTCCCCACAAGGCAGGCGGTGGTCACCAGGCATCACCCCAACAGGCTCCACGCAGTCAAGACCACCAGGGCTTCTTCCTCAGTGACACCCAGTCCGGTGAGCAAAATCAGCCCCTGCCAGAGTCTGCCCCTCCCTCGCCTGAAGGCCCTGCCTAGCCTCCTGGCCCTTGGCAGGTCCTCCCCATCCTGCCTCTCTTAGGAGAGGCCTCCTCAGGCTCAGCATCGGAGGCCCCTGTATCCCTCCTCCCACTGTGTCCTCAGAGCCTGAGTGAGGGCTGCCCGCAGGGGTGGATACCGGCCCGTCCCCGGGGCTGCACATCAAGGTACTGCAGACCCGCTGGGCGGCAGCTCCCTGGACAGTGAGGCCTGGGCTGGACATCCCCACCCGGGCAGCTCCCCCAGGCTGGGGTCCCACCCTGCTCCCTGGGCTACAGCCTTCTGAGTCCCTGAAGCCAGGCCTCTGTGGGGGCAGGACACCCAGGGAAGGAGATCTACTCCTCCCACCCCGTGTTCCCGCAGCAGGTAGGGAACAGGGCCCGGGCTCTGCTCGAGAAGGCCCAGCCTCCAGAACCGGCTGGACCTTGGCTGAAGCTTCCCTCTCCCCATCCTGCAGGTGCAGCCCCTTCCCTGAGCATCTCAGACGCATCTGGCCTCTGGCCTGAGTTGCTGCAGCAAGTGCCCCCCAGGCCAAGTCAGAGCCCCCCAAACCCTCAGGGAGACTCAGACTGCTGGCCTCGGGAGCTAGGCTCCAGGCTAGAGCAGCTCCAGGCCCAGATGAACAGGTGGGTGACCTGTGGGCAGGGATGGGGCAGCCACGGAGAGCAGGCCCGTGGCAGGCTAGGCACGGGCGCCCCCTCCTGGTGCCTCGGGGACATCGCTGCATGTCCCGTGGGTTTGAGAATGAAAGTGAAATCCTGAAAGTGAGTCATTCAGTTGTGTCTGACTCTGCGACCCAGGCAAGAATACTGGAGTGGGTGTCCTTTCCCTTTTCCAGGGGATTCTCCCAACCCAGGGATTGAACCCAGGTCTCCTGCATTGCAGGTGGATTCTTTACCAGCTGAGCCACAAGGGAAGCCCAGTGATTTAAGAATGGCCAGCCCCTTTTAGCTGCAGATCTCCCCAGCCCTCTCACCGAGGATAGTTCCTTGGATGGCTTGTCCCAGCAAACCTGAAACATGCCAAGCGGGGAGAGGGGTGTAACTTCATGCTGAAACAAATTCTGTAGGTCCAGGACTTTCCTGTTGGTCCAGGGGCTAAGACTCTGTGCTCTTAATGCGGGGGGCCTGGGTTCAATCCCTGGTCAGGAAACTAGATCCCACATGCTGCAACTAAGAGTTCTCATGCCGCATCTAAAGATCCTGCCTGCCACAACTAAGACTCGGTGCAGCCAAATAAATAAATGTTTATTTTATTTTTTTTATAGTAGGTTTCTTTCTTTTTTTTTTTTAACTTTATAATACTGTATTGGTTTTGCCATACATCAACATGAATCCACCACAGGTATACATGAGTTCCCAATCCTGAACCCCGCTCCCACCTCCCTCCCCATACCATCTCTCTAGGTCATCCCAGTGCACCAGCCCCAAGCATCCTGTATCCTGCATCAAACCAAGACTGGTGATTTGTTTCTTACATGATATTATACATGTTTCAATGCCATTCTCCCAAATCATCCCACCCTCTCCCTCTCCCACAGAGTCCAAAAGTCTGTTCTATACATCTGTGTCTCTTTTGCTGTCTTGCATACAGGGTTATCGTTACCATCTTTCTAAATTCCATATATATGTGTTAGTATATTGTATTGGTGTTTTTCTTTCTGGCTTACTTCACTCTGTATAATCAGCTCCAGTTTCATCCACCTCATTAGAACTGATTCAAATGTATTCTTTTTTAATGGCTGAGTAATACTCCATTGTGTATATGTACCACAGCTTTCTTATCCATTCATCTGCTGATGGATATCTAGGTTGCTTCCATGTCCTGGCTATTATACACAGTGCTGCGATGAACATTGGGGTACACGTGTCTCTTTCAATTCTGGTTTCCTTGGTGTGTATGCCTAGCAGTGGGATTGCTGGGTCATAGTTCAGTTCAGTTCAGTCACTCAGTCGTGTCTGACTCTTTGCAACCCCATGAATCGCAGCACACCAGGCCTCCCTGTCCATCACCCACTCCCAGAGTTCACTCAGACTCACGTCCATCGAGTCAGTGATGCCATCTAGCCATCTCATCCTCTGTCGTCCCCTTCTCCTTCTGCTCCCAATCCCTCCCAGCATCAGAGTCTCATAAGGCAGTTCTATTTCCAGTTTTTTAAGGAATCTCCACCCAGTTCTCCATAGTGGCTGTACTAGTTTGCATTCCCACCAACAGTGTAAAAGGGCTCCCTTTTCTCCACACCCTCTCCAGCAAAATAAATAAATATTTAAATATAAAAAAAAAATAGCATGAGCCCTTGGAAGGGGGGTGTGGCCTGTGGATGTCAGGGCTGTGTGGCAGAGTGAGGGCTTGGGGCAACACAGTCCTGGGTTCAAATTCTGGCTTGGTAACTTACCAGCAATACTGTGTATAAGTAACAACCACTCTGAGCCTTGGTTTACTCTTTTGTGAAATGGGAGTAACCAGAATACCTGTGTCGAAACTTCATGATGAGGGCAGACTGTCTCTTTCTCAAGCACCCTCTGGGAAACAGTGATAAGGAGAGCTAAGCATTAGGCTGGTTTCTTGTAGCTGGCGGGGCGGGGGTGACTTCTCTGTTCACCAAGGCAGTACAGGTGTTTTTGGGTTACCTTCACCTATTCTATAAGTTGTACTGAAACATCTACTTAAGTTCTTTTCTTAGTACCATTCCTTCAAATTAAGTAATTTGGTACCTACCCTCCCTCCTAAAAAAACTTCACTGTGAGGACTAAATGATGTGTGCAGCTGCCTGATCACTGTGATTATCAGAGTCAGGGATGTACTAAGGGGAATTTGGGCGGAGGCTGTAGATTGTAGGAGACTCCCTGGTGGCTCAGATATTAAACAGTTTGGTCTGCCTGCAATGCAGGAAACCCGGGTTCAATCCCTGGGTCGGGAAGATTCCCCTGGAGAAGGAAATGGCAACCCACTCCAGTATTCTTGCCTGGAAATCCCATGGATGGAGGAGCCTGGCAGGCTACAGTCCACGGGGTCGCGAAGAGTTGGATGTGACTGAAGCGACCTAGCACTCATGTAGATTATAGCGGGGAGATAGCTTCATCCAGCAGGGACAGCCTGAAGCCTACAAAACTGAGGGCTGCCCTCAGGACCTAAACTGCTCTTGCCAACCGTGACCCTGACCCTGACTGTGGAGTTCTGCCTGGCAGGCTGGAGTCCCGCATGTCTTCAGACCTCAGCCGCATCCTGAAGCTCCTTCAGCAGCCCCTTCCCCAGGACCGCACTGGCTACATCTTGGGAACCTCCACCTCCAATGACCTGGCCTTGTTCCCTGCAACCTCAGCGACTCAGAGTCCAGGAACTCAGCTGCCCCGGGGTGACCCACCCCCGGCACAGGTGAGCAGTGGAGGGGACCCCCAGGGGCTTGCCTGGCGGCGGCTGCATGTCTTCCTCCACCCTTACCTTGGTCTCAGTGGTCACCTGGCCCAGGGCCTTCGTGGACTGAGAGCAGCTGTGACTTCTGCTGTCCTCCCTTACGGCCTGAGTCACAGTAGGCAGCCTGGACAGGTGGTAGCAGAGCCAAGACTGTGACCACTGACTCCACATCGGGAACAGGGGCAGCAGGATACATCTCCTGCTGGTTCCCAACCCTGAAGTCAGGGTGCCCTGGGGAGGCTCCCCACCCTGCTTGCCCCCCTCTTTTTTGCCCCCCCGCCAGATGCCCAGCTACGGTGACACGGATGAATGGAGGCCGGAGCTCAGGCACTCTTCCTCTAGGATGCCCCCCTCTGCCATGGAAATGGACAGAACTCTGACACTGTCCTCGGAACAGAAGCAGCCCGAGGGGCTCCTGTCACCCCTGGCCTCCCCTCTGTGTCCCTTGGAGGTACAGGGACTTGTCTGTGGTCCCCGCTTCCCCTCCCTCCCTGAACACCTCAGCTCTGTGCCCAAGCAGTTGGAGTTCCAGAGACATGGCTCAGATCCTGGGTTTTCGAGGAGCTAGAGCCACTGTGCCCCAGGATTAAACAACAAACAAAAGAAGCGCTATGAAGGAACTGAATGTGGGTAAGGTGATAGCTAAGGATGTGGCGGAGGCAGCCAGCCTCTGAACTAGCCCTTCACCTAGAGTAGCTACCAACTGCCCGTCCAGGTGACCCCAGATGGTGCAGGTGAAGAGGCTTGTGACTTGCCCCAGCCTCCTCCAGGGCTCTCTTTAGACAGCAGGGCTGGTGGAAGGTGGATGAGCCTCAGGAGTGGAGGTAGTTGCCAGGACAGAGGGCTCAGGAAAGAAAGGAGACATTCTGATCTTTTCTGTATGAGAGCCTGGCTCTGTGCAGAGTCCAGTCACCTCCCAGCTCAGAACTCTCCCCCACCATGCAGCCAAGCCCCCAGGGTTGGTCAAGACCTCCTGCCGAGAGCCTGGGAACCAGCTAGAGACGGGAGTGTCCTCTGCAGTGGACACATCAGGGCCCAGAACTCCAGCCCTCAGCCACCCTGCCCTTATGGTTCTGTGATGACCTTTGGGACCTAGTGGGCAGTGGAGGGTCTCAGAGCTAATAAAGTCTGCACACTTCATGTTGGGCTGGGTGTGTAATTTGTCTGAGGGTCATCAGGTCCTCGATGGGGCTGTAATCCTGACAGTTGTGATCTTCTTCCAAGGAGTTGTGTGTTAGGGACCTGAAGGTGACTCCACCGGGTCTTGGAGCCACCGGAGTAAGGGGCTCTTAGCTAGGCTGGGGTGAAGGGAAGCAGAGAGACACTGGCATGGTGGCCACAGGGAATCATGACAAGAGCTAACACTTCCAAAGCACTCTACTGTGTAAGAGGATATCGTGCTGGCTGTCCTGCAGATATTGTCGACTCTTTGCAACAAGCCTATGGGGTCAGTATTATTATCCTCATTTGAGAGAGAGGGATCAGAAGTGGAGAATCACTAAGAAATGTACCCAAGCAAGAGGGGAACTTCTGGGGTGCTGGTACTCTTCTGTTTCCTGATCTAAGTGCTGATTGTATGAGTGTGTTTCAGGTTGTAAGAATATGTGCACTTCTATGTGTAAATTATACTTTGATTTTAAGAAAAAGAATATTTCTCAAAAATATATCAAAAGGAGGACATAATTTCCACCCAGATGGTCTGGTTTGAGGACATGTGCAGTCAACCACTCCACTGAAATGGGCTGTTGTTCAAAAAGTCACAGGTCCTGTCCTTTTTCCCTAAAAGAATTTTGAAAATGTATTTCTCTTTTATACATTTTTAGTTGACATCTGAAGTATTCCATGATAACTTTAAATAGTTGCAAAGGACATAATTTCCAGTGTGTTGTAAATATTGACACTTTATAAACTGTTGCATTTATATTGGTCCATTTAGATCCAAATAGCAGTGATTCAGAAGCCAATATTGGGACCTCCCTGGCAGGCCAGTAGTTAAGACTCTGCACTTCCAGTGAGGGGGTGAGGGTTCAATCCCTGGTTGGGGAATTAAGATTCCCACATGCTCTGCTCTGTCCCCCACAAAAGAAGTCAGTGTCATTCATTTTAAAAACAGGAGAATAAGCTCTTCTTTAACACTGTTCCTTTTTCTCTGCTCATATGTGTGCTGTGCTTTGTTGCTTAGTTGTGTCTGACTTGGCGACCCCATGGATTGTAGCCCTCTAGGCTCCTCTGTCTGTGGGGATTCTCCAGGCAAGAATACTGGAGTGGGTTGCCATGCCCTCCTCCAAGGGATCTTCCCAACCCAGGGATCGAACCCAGGTCTCCCACATTGCAGGAAGACTCTTTACAGTCTAAGCCACTAGGGAAGCCCTTGCTTTGCTCATAATTTCACTCTATTCCATTCAAAGTTTACCCAACATGTAATTTACTACCATGCTTGAAAGTATATTGTTGATAACCTTATCATATGTGTTTGTGACACACACACACATATAATTTAAGGGTTACACTTTAAGGGTTACACTTATTAGTACTAGATTTTTCAAAACAACATAAATACTTCTATTTAAATTTTTTTAGAAACTAAAATTTTATTGACATACACCTCTTAAAAGAGGGAATTTTCCCCTCAATTAGTTCATGTGAGTGGATAAATATTATTTTTTTGTTACAGTAAAACATAAGCCCAGAGAAAGTTGTTCACATAAGGAAGCAGATGGTACTTTAAGGGGGTGGTTGTATATATAACAGTGACACTCAGTTCTTTGAATTCTGAGTTGTGTTAACAATCACATCACTAAAAGCTATACTTTATGATGTGTTGTCACTTCAGTCGTGTCTGACTCTGCAACCCGATGGACTGCAGCCCGCTAGGCTCTGCTGTCGATGGGGTTTTCTAGGCAAGAATACTGGGCTGGGTTGCCATTTCCTCCTCCAGGAGATCTTCCCCACCCAGGGATTGAACCTGCGTCTCCTGCATTACACAGGCGGGTTTCTTTGTACCACTAGCGCCACTTGGGAAGGCCCATACTTAATGTTATCACCAACAATTCGTTACAATCCTCCTTTAGTTGTATTGAAAGCAAACCATTGGAAACTATTTAAATTATAAACAGATGTTACCTAGAATCGGACCTTTCTCCATTTCAAACTGAAGACACAGATACAGCATTTAGGGCTGGATTAGCAATTGCCTTGGTACCCTAGCGGGAAGGATGAAATGGGGAGGAATAAACAGTGAGAGCCACGCTGGTGTGGCTGCCGCCCTGCTGAGGGCCGACCCTAGAATTCCGAGCGTTTTTACGATGACAAGGAGAGCGCACGAAAGCTGGACTGTAGCTGGGCCTGGGCCCGAGTACACATCGGTGTGTCCGTGTGAAAACGGTGTGTTCGCGGCCTGTCCTTGGGGCGCTGGGGAACAACATTACGGCTTAACTGGGACGCTGGCACGAGCGGGGAATTAAAGAGGTTCGCGTTCCGGCACAGGCCAGGCAGCCAGGCCACCAAACTTAGAGCCCTGAAATACAGCAGGTCCTCCGGTAAGGGAGGATTTTCATTTTTACTCGACAGCGTGGAGTAGCTTCTGGGACTAGCAGCTGCAGTAGGGAAATGAGAGCAGGTCACACAAGAAGTCTCACTCTCAGACACTTGGCCTAGAACTCGGAGACCCACAGCCTCCCTTGCCAGCCGCTTGGCCACCCACGCCCCCATTCACCCGCACTGCGCCGTTATCTCTCTGACTGACACCTTTGTCAGCCAATGATCTTTGGGATTGTGTAAGCGCCTGCCCCACCTCCGGAGTTGGGCGGGGCAAGTGGCTGGAATGACAAACACTTAGGCCAATAGCAAGGAGGTTTCAAAAGCTTAGAGCACAATAGCCAATGAGGGAAAGGAACCGTTCGAAAAGACGTGTCAGACAGCCAACGGCCAGCGGCGCTGCGGGGGTCGCGTGGCTTCCGTTCCGAGTGGGCGGGGCAGTGTCTCAAACGGAAGGTGGTTGTTGTCCGAGCCAAAGCTGGTTTGAAACTGGGGGTCGGGCCCGGCAGTCGTTGTCTGTTGCCACCGCCCCGCTTCCGGGCTGGGCCGTCCCTGCCCGCCCCCGCCCCGCCTCCCTTCGGACCCCTGGGTCCCAGGCCCGGCTCCCTGCCCGTTTTGCGCCCGGCTCGCAACAGCCCGCTCCCGTCCCGGTCCTCACTGCGGCCCCTTCGCCTCCACCATGTCACTGCACGGCAAACGGAAGGAGATCTACAAGTATGAAGCGCCCTGGACCGTCTACGCCATGAACTGGAGCGTGCGGCCCGACAAGCGCTTTCGCCTGGCGCTGGGCAGCTTCGTGGAGGAGTACAACAACAAGGTGGGCCGGGCAGGGGCTCGGAACCCGGCTGGCGGTGAGCGGGCCCCGGGAACGCCCTTTCTGGGCCGGAGCCCAGACCCCAGGACCCTCCTGCGGACTTGCCTTAGCACCAAGGAGCGGTTCCTCTGTGTCTGGTCCTGTGCAGAGAGTTTCGCTCTCTTTATCGCATTTAATCCTTGAAACATTCCTGGGTAGTCAGGAGTGTAGTTACCCCCATTTTACTGATGGGGAAACTGAGGCACCGTGTTGCAGCTTACCCGGGTCAGTTATTTCGTGACGGAAACAGGTCTCAAACCCAAGTTTACACCCTAGAGCTATGCCATTTATCACTAGTATCCGCTCCCCTGCTTCACTGCTTCAATTTAGGGGGCAGAAGAAGGATGAGGGAATGATGGCTGTGAAGAAAATGCGCTTACGATGGTCATTCCCTTCTGGCCACACTAGATTTCTGTTAGGTCTGGTTATTGCGCAGGCTTTCCCGCCCCCTACACCCACCCGCAGGTACTATTATTGATGGATTTGTCGGGATTGCCATCGCTGTTGGGACCTCGTGTTCCTCCTCTTCACCGCGATCTCCTTTTGGAAATCTTGACCAGTGATCCCGCCGTTGTTTTCCAAATAGAGAAGGATGTTAACTTGGTGTATCTTTTCTTGGCATCTTTCTTGCTAATACAAATGTATAGCCTTGAGCAGTAAGTCTTTCTGGACATCCGGAATTTGAGAATCCTTCATAGAAGGCAGTAGGAGGAAACTTTAAGCTGGTAGTGCAGTATAAATTTGTTTTTGAAAGTTGTTGAATAAGTTAGTGGAAGAATTTTCTTTTCTTTGCTCTTTAAATCTCTTCCATTTTGTATTAGAGTAAACGTGGTGATTGATCGTAATCAGAGCGACTGAGAGCTGTGCTTAGTGGTGTTTAAAGCCTGTACACCTGCTTGACACCATGAGCACTGTGACTTAGGAAGAATAGCCTATGTGGATGGTGACAGGCATGGTGCAGGGAAGAAAGGCAGGTGCTCTAGGGTTGGATGCCCTGTCTAGTCCACTGACTGGTGATGGGGTACTGCACAGGTCAGTTTTATTATTTCTCACCCACAGATTGTTGTAGGCAAGTTCTTTTTTAAACATAAAGGTCCTGTAAAAAACATTTGAACATTGTAACTTTGTTTACAGATTTTCAGGAGCACATCTGTTTCTCTGGAGTTAAGTCTTAACCTTTCTGGAATCCCCTTTAAGAAATTGATGAAAGTGATGGACTCTCATTACCCAAACATCGTATATACATAATTTACAAACAAATCCCAGGGAATATGCACTGATCTTGGGGCCCATCCATTGCCCACAGAAAGCAGAGAGTCCTGACAAGACTTAGCCTTAAAAGACATAGCTTTATTTCCTTTTCTCGGTTGCCTCTTTCTTCCTAATGGCCGGGTTGTGCATAGCAGAGTGGGGAATAGAATTCAAGGTACTGATGTGTGAAGTGAAATAGAACTGTTGTTTTAAGAATACATATTGGGAAGAAAAAAAAAAGTAAAACGTATCTTTCAAAGGGCTTGAGTCTTTCACACCGATTTTTTTTGCCCTGCGAGTTCTTGCAGGATCATATTTTGAGGGGCGGGGAGCGAAGTAGAAAAGAATATCTTTATTGCTTTGTCAAGGCAAAAGGGGCCACAGTGGGCTAATGCCCTCATAGCTGTGTGTTCCAACCTGAAGGGAGCAGTGAGAAGTTTTATAGAAATGGTTCAAAGAGAGGGTGATCAGCTCATGGGCATTCTTCCGATGGGTTGTGATTGGTGGGTGGTGAGGTAAGTGGGAGTCAGCATCATCAACCTTCTGGTTGCAGCTGCTCTGGGCTCTGCATGCTTGTGAGAGCATACAGTCAGCTTCCTCCACCTGGTGGGGGGCGGTTTCAGTATTGAGCCCCAGGTTCTTGATGTCTTATCTCAGGAAGAGTTCGGTGAGAGACAAAGTAATAGGTAAGAAGTGGATTTATTAAAGAGAAACACACTCCACAGACAAGAGTGTGGGCCATCTCAGAAGGTGAGAGTGGCCTCGCAATCTAGGAGCCCCGTTTCCAAGAGGGGAGAAACTGAGCTACACCGTTAGGCTGCTGGTGCAATCAGTGGAGTTATTGGTGTCAAACCTCTGTTGCAGGAACTCCACCCCAAAGTTTGTCCTTCCATTTAGTAACTGTATGGAGCTCCTTGTTTGTGCCAGGCACACAGGCAGTGCGGTTTTAGGGAGATGCAAACTGCTAATCCTAGGAGCAACAAGCAAGCGGTTACCTCTGTCTTAACTCACTTGCATGGTGTAGGCAATGCAGCATGTTGCCTTCTGTTTTTGTGTCCCCACCTATCTAGGTTAGAGTTCTTAACGTGTGTGTGTGTGTGAGAGAGAGAGATGGACACCTTTGGCACTTTGAAGCCAACAGACCTCTGTTCATAATTATGTTTTCAAATGCATAAAATACATAAGGTTACAAAGGAAACCATTATATTGAGCTATAGTTATTAAAGACACTTTTTACGAAGTGGAAGTGAAAGTCGCTCAGTTGTGTCTGATTCTTTGCGACCCCATGGACTATACAGTCCAGGGAATTCTCCAGGCCAGAATACTGGTGTGGGTAGCCTTTCCCGTCTATATATTTTAAAATTAACTCACTAGATGACATCATCCATTAGTTTTGAAGTAGTAGCATTTCAGGATGTTCGCTGTGGTGTGAAATGAAAAAATGCAGTGATTTCTGTTAGTGACAAATCACAGATAATAATGCCGTGGTGAGTAACTGCCTCCATTTATAATGGAAGGAGATGGTAAATTTCGGCTAGAGGTTTGTGAAAATGTAAGTGTGATTTTTCCAACTCAAGTTCATGAACCTCAAGGTAAGAAGCCCTGTGCCTTGGGGCTGACGGGCAGTAAATCTAGCTGCCACACAGTGATTATCAGGCTCAGTTTTGGAAAAACCTGGCATGGAGGTGCCAGACTTGATGTTTTAGAGGAGCTTAAAAATGATTGGTTGAAATTCTCAGACCGTTGATTCCTGTTTGCTGTCAATAGTGATTGCCGGTAGAAGACAAAATAAATTGACTCAGCAAATTAACATTGATAAAAAAGCCGAGAAGGGTCTTTTTTTCCTACTCTGAGACATTAAGAAAACATGATCATAATTAAAAAAAATTTTTGTGTTAATGTCATCATGCCTTCCTGTAGTAAAATTATTTGTAGTTTGATAGAATTAAATCTGTTAGTGTTTCAAGGACGACTTGACTTTTAGGTGTTCCGTCTCCTGAATAAATTTGGGAATTGCGGCAGTGTAAAGAACTAAATTCTATCCTCTACATCTGGATTAAAGAGGCCCATTATTGATGATAATGTTTTATGTTCTGGGTGTGGGTGTGGGTGTGGGTGTGGGTGTGGTCTCTGCTGGGGGATAGAGCAGCACTGGTGTTGGAACATGGTTTTCTAAAATTGAGCGTGTGTGTGACTCCTCTGAGGGACTTATACCTTCCTGGGCTTCACTCCTGAAGTTAAAAGACACCCAGGTGATTCAGACACAGGTGGTCCAGGTGGCGCTGCAAGACCATTTCCCTGGAGGTACCTTTCCATCTCCTGACCAGAGGCGGGAATCATTTTTTGTATCTGCATGTGCCTAAATATTGATTCTGCCCTTCCATCCCATGAAAAGCTCCATCACTGGATAGCCTCTTTGGGGGCACCTGAGGTGAGATCTCAGTCCTGCCGCTTCCCAGTTTTGCGTGGCCTTTGCCAAGTGAAAGCCTGTGCCTCAGTTTCCTCATCTGTAAAATGAGGGTAGTGAAGAAGATGAAAGGAGTTTTAAATGTGATGGGTTTAGAAACTCTGCCTGGCACATAGCAATCACATCACTACTGTACCTGTAACCGAAATATCATCTAGGAGAATGATATGAGTGTTCGATAAAGGTACGACGAAAAGTCATTGTGTTCATTCTTTGACTTTTAAAGACCTGGGGGAGAAAATCCCTTGGTTCCTTTGAACCAAACCTACTTTGTGGTCTAGAAGCTTCTTGTTGTTGGACTTGGAGTACCATAATGTGCTAGTTGAAGCCCATTTTCTCTTGTTCTGCCGGGCTTAGACAAGTAACTGATAGAAGAACTCTGGCATTTTTCCTGAGTCTTGACAGTATCTGTGGTCTTTAAACAAGTGGCATTTCCCTTGTTTTGTGGAGAAAGATAACTAGCAGTTCCTGGGCTTCTATGCCACTTAGTTGTATATTTCAGGGTGGATTTTGACTAGAACTGGCAGTGTGATTGGGATTTATTTTGCACTAATAGTTAACTAGCTGACCATTTGTGCTTTAAGATATAGCATCTAGAAAACGTTTTTGAGATTCTGAGGAGAAACCGTAGGTATACCTCCTGCTTTTTGAAGACTATCAATAGTGAGTCTGAGTAAGACTGCCTTGTAATTCAAATTCACATGGGATGAGTGCTTGCCTTGTCAGCCTGTGATGATTCCTATGAGATCTTTAATGCTGAGTTACTTTATCTATTTGACACATAATGATTTTGACCCTGGCATACAAGTTTTGATTTCTCAGTATTTCTGGCAGCCTTTCAGGATTCCCATTCATTTGTTCATTAATTCAATAAGTATGTATTGCATTTTAGGCACAGTGATGATACTTGGTAACCTTCTGTATCCTTTTTAGCAGATGTGAAATTGGCAGCAATAAAGAGAAAGTGTTTTGGTACACATAAGTGTTTTTGATAGCTACTTAGAATTTTGCAGTGCTCCATCTGTCTCTGGCAAGACTGCAAGCAGGAGAATTTAAAGTATCAAACTCTCTGGTTTTAATTTCCTCCTTTTTTTTTCTAGACAGTGAGAGCACTAATTCCTCCATGAGACCACTAGATAAAGCTTCTGCTGCTTTATTGCTTTTTGCCCTGACCTGGCTCACACAGACTTCCTGGAGATGCTGTGATGTGAACAAGGGGTGAATCTGTGTTCTGTAGGTAGCCTGTAGTCTATCCCGCCTGGGGCTGTGGGGCCAGAGCTCGTTGGTTAGACTCAGAGTCAGGAGCAGAAGAGGCACTGTGCCAAGGCAGAGCCTCTCCACAGACATTGGTCGACAATCATCAGTCAGGAACAGGCTTGAAGGGAGGACACGGAAAAGATCAGGAAAAGCTGGTTTATTCCGTCAGAATTTTGCCTTTAGCTGGTTTTGGTTATACTGACAATTGTGGGGAAATGTGCCACTGACAAGAGGTGGTATTATTGATTTGGATCACTTTTTTAAAAACACACACACACACACGCACACACACACACGCACACGTTCGCCTTTGTGTTCTAGCGCTAGCACTGTGTGTAATTAAAGAGGAATACAGTTTCCTCCATCAAGATAGACACAGCAATTCTTAATTTTTAAAAAATATAAGGTATGAGTAATGTGAGTAGTAATTTATGTTGTTATTCACGAAAGTAATTGAAAGTGAAGACGTGGTCATGCCTCCGAGGAATAAATACATAATGTTTTATACCTGCTTCTTAGGAGATATCTGACGTAGTAATCTCCACAGTTTAAGTAAAAACGATCTTGTTTCAGGGTTTTTTTGTTTTTTTTTAAACGGCATTTGTCTCACATGCTGGGGTAAAGTGTTGTGAAGCAAATAGTTGCAGAAGGGTAGTGGGTGTGGGAGATAGAAGTTCAGCAGGAGGACAGAGAAGACTGGAGGAAAGAAAGGGCAGAGGGGTAATAACCTAAATGTTGACAAGATGATTAAAATTGTACTTTTTGGTTATGCTCCCACAATAAGGGAGTGTAGTGAAGAGCAGATGGGCACAATACAGGAAGAGGCCAAGACAGGATTCAAGCTCGGAACAACACAGTTCTCCAGAACAGGGTTTTGATGGGCAACGTCAACACTCCTTGGTTTGGGGCAGTGGAAGAGGGTGCATGCCTGGCAGCAGGAGCTTCTCCAGTTCCCACCCCCACCCCAACAACCTTGGATAAGAGGAGAGCTTAGCTGTACAAGGAGACAGACATGCCATCGTCTCTAAAAGCACTGGATTAGGCAGGTTGGGAGAGACTGAATCGTGAGCAGCTTGACAGTTCCTCATCTCTGTTGCCTGGGAAGATGCAGAAACTTCATGTGTTTATGCTAACTTGGAACAGAGTCCTGGCCTCTTTCCCATAAGAACTTCCTTGAGATCATCTAGAAGGAACTTGCCTCGTTCAAAAGGAATCAGCATAGTAGCACCAGCAAGATACTACAAGAAAGAGGAAACAACGGGAAACACGTGTAGGGTAAAGTATCCATGCTAGAAAATGTTTTCACCTTAATTGAACATTAATGGCCAGTCCTCCTGCCATGAATTCAGAGAACTTGAAAGAACTCCAGGCAGAGAGAGGTACAGGAGATCAGGTAAAATGAGGCATGGTGACAGGAGGAAATGGAACCACCAGCAGACAGAGTCCAGGAAAACAGTGGAAGAGAAAGCGAACATTACCCCAGAACTAAAACCCACACTGGAAAGAGAAGAAAAGTGAATACAAACTCCTGGAAACAGCGAAGATTAGGGAAGACATGTTGAGAAAATGAAGGGGAAATGAACAGTTAGGAAGAATATAGTAGATACAGGAAATAAAGAATACCTAACTTCGGTATAATTGGTGTCTTTGAAGAAGACCAAAGAAATGAAACACAAAATCTCAAATATGTAGTTAGACTATAGAAGAAAGGTATGAAGTAATGCCTTCAAACTGTGTATCTCAAGAAAAATGGACACAGGACACTTGGCACTGACAACTTTCTTAGGAAAATACCTACGTTTTAAGGGTGAAGAAAGAATCTTTTAGACATCCAGGCAAACCGATCTCTTCCTCTGAGAGGGCAGAAGGAGAAATTAGGCTAGCCACAGTTGACGACAGAAGGCATGGAGCAGTTTGTGCGAACCTGCCACTGTCATAGATTGTGCTAATGTAAACACATGAGCATGTACTGACGAGTATATAAGATTATACGGGAAAAGGAATATACTTTTTAAATAGATAATTTATAAAAATTGACCATGTATTAAGGGAAAAAAAACAGTTTTTAAGTTAAAGGAAATCAGCTGATTGGTAAAAGATAATACATATCAAAACGTATGGAATGGGATTTCCCTGGTGGTCCAGTGGTTAAGACTCCGCCCTCCTAATGCAGGGGGCCCAGGTTTGATCCCTGATCGGGGAACCAGATCCTACATGCCACAACTAAGACACAGCACAGTCAAATAATAAAAAAAAAAAAAAAAAAAAAAAAACACCTCAAACTTATGGAATGTTGAGGAATCTCAAGCCCAGATATGCTAAGTAACTTCCCAAAGGAACATGGAAGGTAATAGCAGGGCCAGAACTGGAATAGTCTGTCTCCAGAGTCTTGACCATATACTGATGTCAAAAAAAGAAAAAAGATTGGGGGGGAACAAAAAGAATGTTTTGGAAACAGAGAGGGGAACACTTGCCTTACCAGCTTAGAGTAAACATACTGCAGTTGGTATAGTTATAGCCAATAATACCACATAGAGTTGATGTAGTCACACAGAATGTTCCAAAGCAAATTTAAGTATCTGTAGAAAAGTAGTTAGTGATAAAATTCACTGAGGAAAAAATTAATACATTCTGTGGTGTAACTGGCTTCACAGGTGGCACTAGTGGTAAAGAACCTGCCTGCCAATGCAGGAGATGTAAGAGACTCGGGTTCCATCCCTGAGTCAGGAAAATCCCCTGGAGGAGGGCAAGGCAACCCACTCTGTTCTTTCCTGGAGAATCCCGTGGTCGGAGGAGCCTGGTGGGCTACAGTCCATGGGGTCGCACAGAGTGGGACGTGACAGAAGCAACTTAGCACACATGGCATAATTAGTTGTCTACCTGGCAGAACAATTTAGAGTCCTCTATTACATGTCATATTTGTTGTCATTGTTCAGTCGTGTCTGACTCTCTGCAGCCCCTTGGACTGCAGCACGCCGGGCTTCCCTTTGCTCAAACTCGTGTCCATTGAGTCAGTGATGCCATCCAGCCATCTTGTCCTCTGTCGTCCCCTTCTCCTCCTGCCTTCAGTCTTTCCCAGCATCAGGGTCTTTTCTAATGAATTGGCTCTTCACATCAGGTGGCCAAAGTATTGGAGCTTCAATTTCAGCATCAGTTCTTCCAATGAATATTCAGGGTTGATTTCCTTTAGGATTAACTGGTTTGGTCTCCTTGCTCAAGGGACTCTCAAGAGTCTTGTACAACACCACAGTTCAACACCACATACATGAAAATCAATTCCGAACCAAGTATTTAAATGTAAAGAAAAGTCCCACAAACGTAGTAGAAGAAAACCGAGTAGGAAACTTGTTCTGGGGCAGTAGGGAGAAGAGAGGTAAGGCTTTAAGCCAGTCATTAAATCCAGGGTCAAGTGAGGAAAAGCTGGGCAGGCTTTAGTACCGTCGACCCTTGAACAGTGCAGGTTTGAGCTGCGCAGGTCCACATAAATGGACATATTTCGATGATAAGAACTACACAAGGCCCATGGTTGGTTGAATCCAAGGATGCATAGGACTCAGATACTAAAATATACACAGATTAACCACTCCCCGCCTCGTGTTGTTCATGAGTCAGTTGTACATACAAATAAAACATTTTTTTGTGTGTGAAAAGATGTGGAAAAAAATCAAAAGACAGATGGTAGGCTGAGGAAAGATAGTTTCAAAACCTGACAGCTGGTAGGAGCTAATTTACTTACTGTGATAGCAAAATGAACAAAGCATATAAATAGCCAGTACATAGTAGAGAAAATGCAAGTGATCATGAGACAGGAAAAGATATTCAACCTCAGGTAGTTAAGGGAAATGACCCTGTGATGTTTCTTCTCACTTTCAAATCTATAAAAATTAAGTTTCTTCTTCTAGTATTGCTGAAGTATAGGGAAGTGATCACCTTCGTGATCCTGGGCAAGATACTCAACATCTCTTTTACTCAGTATCTTAATGAAAGTAGAGAGGATAATAGTACCTACCTTACGGATATGTTGAGAGGAATAAATGAGGAATGTGAAGCCTTAAGTATATACTTGGACCATTATAAGCACTCTAATATTAAAAATGGCTCCTCAGAAGTAATAATAATAAACAAGAATGCTCAGCTTCAGTAGTAAAATGCCATTTTTCATCTATCAGAGTAGCAAAATGTTAAAGATTATTTTCAGTGTTTTCAAAGATACAGGGAAGTTGGCACTCATACACTGTTAAATGAACATGTAAACACATTTATTATTTCGTAGTTTCTGTGGTATTAATATCTGAAATGGGTGCAGCAGTTACACTTCTAGCAACCTGTCCCAATAGCAGCATTTGCACATAGTGTACAAAGTATTGTTTATAATAGCAAAACAGTGGGATATAACCTCGGGAACTATGAATAGTTAAATTATGGTGTGCTCACCACAGTTGGCTGTGGAGGAATGAGGCAGAACTATTTGTACTGACAGGAAATCTCCCAATATGGTGTTAAGAGCACCTCGCAGAATGTATTTTATGGTCCAAGCCTATCTGTGTGTTGTTGTTTTAACCCACCATATACACACATATACAGATGCAGAGAGAATCATTTGGAAAGTAGTTCATGTCAGACTGGGTTGAGAGTAAGTAGAATTGAGGGTGAAGTTAATGGGAGACTTTACTGTGTCACTCTGTATTAGATGAACTGGACATTCTCTTCCATTAAGTTTTTAATGATAGGCCAAGGAAAAATATTTGCAAAACATGACTGTTGGTAGGAGCTGACTGAATAACAGGGAGAGCTAATGGTTATTCCCGTCAGTGCTTGGTTGGCAACGTGGAGCAGAGGAGCTGAAACAAGTTAGGCCGTGGATGAAACAGGAGTCTGAGCAAACACATGAAGTCTCTGGGAAGATCAGGAAACATTAAATCCCGGCCATTTCTTGACTTCTTCCCTGGCTTAGGGACAGCTGTGCAGAGGTTGTCAAACCTAGGTGAGTCAGATCACTGGGGAGGTTCTTAAGAATCTGGACTCACGGGCCCCAGTTGACACTTGTTGAATCAGAATCTTGGGCTAGCGGTGGGGAGCCCAGGCCTTGTAAAGCACTCTTAAGTAAATCTGATCATCAGATTTGGAAAGCATTGCTATTGGCAGTACAAGCAGGAGTCAGACATAGGCCCTGTTCTTACAGCATTTACTAAGTGAAATAGTATAAGACAGTCATGTAAGGGCTTTCATGAGGCAGTGTGGGATGAGTCATCAAATGGATGGAATAGATGAGTACCAAGGGCTTTGCAGGTGGCTCAGGGGTAAGGAATCTGGCTGCCAGGCAGGAGATGCAGGATATGTGGGTCTATCCCTGGGTCAGGAAGATCCCCTGGAGGAGGAAATGGCAACCCACTCTAGCATTCTTGCCTGGGAAATCCCATGGACAGAGGAGCCTGGCAGGCTGCAGCCCCTGGGGTCTCAGGGGAGTCGGACAGGACTGAGTGAGCACGCCTGAGAGGCCACTGTGTTAGGAAGACTGAAGATGGTTTATGAAGGAGGTGAGATGTAATAATATTAAAAGCTCATACACTGAGGAGGGCACCATGTGAGCAGCTTACATGTGAAAGGTGTTACATACAACTCTGTGAGATATGGGTAATGGAAATATCCTCATTTTACATGGAAGTAGATTTGGCAAAGTTAAGTAACGTGTCCAAGGTTCCACGGCCAGCAAGTGGTGAGTAAAGAGCCCTGGAAGCCTGATGGCCCTGCACTTTATTAATACTGGGCAGACTTGGATCGACAGAAGGACATACGAGGCTTAGAGCATGAGGGCAGTGTAAGGAGAGGGATGGAAAGCACTGGCTAGATCAGTGAGAGTGAAGATCAGGTAGGCTGCTCAAAGCCTTGAACACCTGGCTAAGTGGATCCTAAGTGGTACATGTTCCCAGGACCTGATATTTTGAGGTTTGCAGAGAAATCTCCAGTGGCCTGAAGAGCACCTTTTAGAAGTAGCAGCATTTTTCTTTTCTAATTTAGCCTTACAGTATTACCTGCATGGTTAGAGAGAGGTTTTTTTCCTTTTGTGCCACAGTTAGAACAGTGCCTGGCACCTGACAGTCACTTGGTAAATATTTGAATAAATACCTGAATGCAGTATCTGGCTCAGAATCTACATGAGAGGCTTACTCTTTATTCTGCCCAATGAGCCGCAAAATTTAGCTTCTCCTCTAAAGCTAAATTTTAGAGCTCCCTCCCCCACCAAGCGTGATCCCAGTTTTCCCTGTCCCATCGTCCTTTATGTTTTGTTCTCTGCAACGGTTAGAATGTCAGCTTTTTAATTCTTTAAGAACTGTTCATTCTGCCAAATTCACTCTCATGTCTCTCTCTGGTTATCCCTTGCCATTCTCACTGCCAGTCACCATAAGCCTTTAACTTGCCCACCTGTTCCCCTGTAGGTCTCCGGGCTGAGCTCCCCACCTCCAGCCTCTGGATCCAGTCAGTCCTGCCCGGCATTGCCAGGCCCCATACTCATACCTCCATGGCCCGATAGTCTGGCGTTTCAGGCGCTTGCACGAGGGAGAGCCACCCTTGCCCTCGGTTGGCTCTCAGGGCTCCCCAGCCCGCTCGGGGCACAGCGTTCTCAGCGCGGCTGTCTCAGGTGGTTCCTCTTGCTGCCCCCCCATCCCCCGCCCCAGTGGGTCATTCAGTTAGTTCCTCTGCCCCATCTGCCAGTGATGTCTTCCGTTTCTCTGCCTCCTCAGAACCGCTCCACAGACCTGTGTAGTCTGCTCAGATCCCAGCTTCTCCTCACTTGCCTACTTTGAATTATTACTCTTTCCTCTAAACGTCTGTTTATGTCTGTGCTATGCATAAGCAAGTAATCGTATATTACCTGTGACACGTCACTTGTATTGTCCTAAGACAGCCTTGGCAGGGTTGTATTTTCCAGCAATGGGTTTTCTCCTCCTTTTACATCTTCATGCATTATCTTCCCTGGCCCATTGTATGATTTTTGGAAGTCTGTAGGTGCTCTATAAAAATGAATATTTAGTGTTAGCTGTCATATAGATTTTATTTTTAAGTCAGGCATGGATGGCTCGATCTATCAATATACATAGAAATATGCTTAGGAATCTACAAAACTACTAAAACTAATAACTAATTTGGCAGAGTTACAGGACCCAAGATTAATAGGCAAAAATCAGTTGTATGTTCATATAGTAGCAATAAGCAATTGGAAATTTAATTTTAAAAGCCATTCCATTTATAATAATATAAAAATGCTTAGGAATAAAGTTAATAAAAGAAATGGAAGACTTGTATATTGAATGCTTCAAAACTTTGGTAAGAGAAATTAAAGAAAACCTAAACAAGTGGAGAATAGGTTCTGTTTGTGAGTTAGAAGACCCAATACTGTTAAGACAGTAGTTTTTCAAAACTGATTATAGATTCAACACAATCCCAATCAGAATCTCGACTTTATGTATATATATATATATGCCCAGAATTTTACAAGCTACTTCTAAAATTTACACAGAAAAGCAAACATGAAGAATAGCCGTTTTGAAAAAGAATTGCAAAATTGGAGAACTGACAATATCTGATTTCAGGGCTTCACTAGGAAGCTGGTGTGTAGCCAGGATGCTGTGGTCCTGGTCAGTGGACAGGCATATACATCAATGGGACTGAATAGAGTCCAGAAATAGATGCTTAAATACATGTGCAGTGGATTCTCAACAAGGAGACCAAGGTAATTCACAGGATAAAGGAAGAAGAAAACACAGGAGAAAATATTTATGAGCAGGAGTTGGGCAAAAATTTCTTAGCTTGGACACGAGCATGAACTGTAAAAGAAGAGAAATGATTAATATCACAATTTGACATTTCTATTCTTCAATAAATACTGAAAGAAAATGATGGAACAGCCATAGACTATGAGAGGATGTTTGCAAAATATAAAACCAGGGACTTGTCTCCAGACCATACAAGAACTCCCCAAGCTCAGTAAACAAAACAGCCTAGTAAAAAATGAAGTGAAAGAAACATTCTATATGATACTGTACAGTGTGGATACATGTCGTTTTACATTTGTCGAAACCTAGAAGTTGTACAACACAAAGAGTGACCTTTCTCTGCCCAGCTTTTCTATAAATCTAAAATTATAAAGTTTTGGAGGGGACTTCCTGGTGGTGCAGTGGTTAAGACCCTGAGTTTCCAGTACAGATGGCACGAGTTTGATCCCTGGCCAGGGTAATAAGGTCCTGCATGTGGCAGGGCGCCCCCCCCCCCCAATGTGTTTTTTGAAAGGACAAAAAGAAAGAATAAATATGCATGGCAAATAAGTGGATGAAAAGATGCTCAGTATCATTAGTTATTCAGTTCAGTTCAATTCAGTTGCTCAGTCGTGTCCGACTCTTTGCGACCCCATGAACCGCAGCACGCCAGGCCTCCCTGTCCATCACCAACTCCCAGAGTCCACCAAAACCTGTGTCCATTGAGTCGGTGATGCCATCCAACCATCTCATCCTCTGTCGTCCCCTTCTCCTCCTGCCCTCAATCTTTCCCAGCTTCAGGGTTTTTTCAAATGAGTCAGCTCTTTGCATCAGGTGGCCAAAATATTGGGAGTTTCAGCTACATCAGTCGTTCCAATGAACACCCAGGACTGATCTCCTTTAGGATGAACTGGTTGGATCTCCTTGCAGTCCAAGGGACTCTCAAGAGTCTTCTCCAACACCATAGTTCAAAAGCATCAATTCTTCGGCACTCAGCTTTCTTTATAGTTCAACTCTCACATCCATATATGACCACTAGAAAAACCATAGCCTTGACTAGATGGACCTTTGTTGCCAAAGTAACATCTCTGCTTTTTAATAAGCTGTCTAGGTTGGTTATAACTTTCCTTCCAAGGAGTAAGTATCTTTTAATTTCATGGCTGCAATCACTATCTGCAGTGATCTGGAGCCCAGAAAAATAAAGTCAGCCACTGTGTCCACTGTTTACCCATCTATTTGCCATGAAGTGATGGGACCAGATGCCATGATCTTCGTTTTCTGAATCTTGAACTTTAAGCCAACTTTTTCATTCTCCTCTTCCACTTTCATCAAGAGTCTCTTTAGTTCTTCTTCACTTTCTGCCATAAGGGGGGGTGTCATCTGCATATCTGAGGTTATTGATATTTCTCCCAGCAATCTTGATTCCAGCTTGTGCTTCTTCCAGTCCAGCGTTTCTCATGATGTACCCTGCATATAAGTTAAATAAGCAGGGTGACAATATACAGCCTTCATGTACTCCTTTTCCTATTTGGAACCAGTC
Organism: Capricornis sumatraensis; assembly: GCF_032405125.1. NCBI lineage: Eukaryota > Metazoa > Chordata > Mammalia > Artiodactyla > Bovidae > Capricornis > Capricornis sumatraensis. The sequence goes on from NC_091076.1 coordinate 97,867,761, forward strand.
TGTTGTTGCATGTCCAGTTCTAACTGTTGCTTTCTGAACTGCATATCGGTTTCTCAAGAGGCATTCAGGTGGTCTGGTATTCCCATCTATTTCAGGATTTTCCACAGTTTATTGTGATCCACACAGTCAAAAGCTTTGGCATAGTCAATAAAGCAGAAATAGATGTTTTTCTGGAACTCTCTTGCTTTTTCGATGATCCAGCGGATGTTGGCAATTTGATCTCTGGTTCTTCTGCCTTTTCTAAAACCAGCTTGAACATTTGGAAGTTCACAGTTCACGTATTGCTGAAGCCTGGCTTGAAGAATTTTAAGCATTCCTTTACTAGTGTGTGAATGAGTGCAATTGTGTGGTAGTTTGAGCATTCTTTGGCATGGCCTTTCTTTGGGATTGGAATGAAAACTGACCTTTTCCAGTCCTGTGGCCACTGCTGAGTTTTCCAAATTTGCTGGCAAATAGAGTGCAGCACTTTCATAGCATCGTCTTTCAGGATTTGAGAGAGCTCAACTGGAATTCCATCACCTCCACTAGCTTTGTTCATAGTGATGCTTCCTAAGGCCCACTTGACTTCACATTCCAGAATGTTTGGTTCTAGGTGAGTGATCACATCGTTGTGATTATCTGGGTCGTGAAGATCTTTTTGGTACAGTTCTTCCGTGTATTCTTGCCACCTCTTCTTAATATCTTCTGCTTCTGTTAGGTCCCTACCATTTCTGTCCTTTATTGAGCCCATCTTTGCATGAAATGTTTCCTTGGTATCTCTAATTTTCTTGAAGAGATCTCTAGTCTTTCCCATTCTATTGTTTTCCTCTATTTCTTTGCATTGATCACTGAGGAAGGCTTTCTTATCTCTCCTTGCTATTCTTTGAAACTCTGCATTCAAATCTTTCCTTTTCTCCTTTGCTTTTCACTTCCCTTCTTTTCACAGCTATTTGTAAGGCCTCCTCAGACAGCAATTTTGCTTTTTTGCATTTCTTTTTCTTGGGGATGGTCTTGATTCCTGTCTCCTGTACAATGTCAGGAACCTCCATCTATAGTTCATCAGGCACTCTGTCTATCAGATCTAGTCCCTTAAATCTATTTCTCACTTCCACTGTATAATCATAAGGGATTTGATTTAGGTCATACCTGAATGGTCTAGTGGTTTTCTCCACTTTCTTCAATTTCAGTCTGAATTTGTCAATAAGGATTTCATGATCTGAGCCACAGTCAGCTCCCGGTCTTGTTTTTGTTGACTGTATAGAGCTTCTCCATCTTTGGCCGCAAAAAATATAATCAGTCTGATTTCGGTGTCGACTATCTGGTGATGTCCATCTGTAGAGTCTTCTTTTGTGTTGTTGGAAGAGGGTGTTTGCTATGACCAGTGCATTCTATTGGCAGAAGTCTATTAGCCTTTGGCCTGCTTCATTCTATACTCCAAGGCCAAATTTGCCTGTTACTCCAAGTGTTTCTTGACTTCCTACTTTTGCTTTGCAGTCCCCTATAATGAAAAGGACATCTTTTTTGGGTGTTAGTTCTAGAAGGTCTTGTAGGTCTTCATAGAACTGTTCAACTTCAGCTTCTTCAGCATTACTGCTTGGGGCATAGACTTGGATTACTGTGATATTTGAATGGTTTGCCTTGGAAATGAACAGAGATCATTCTGTTGTTTTTGAGATTGCATCCAAGTACTGCATTTTGGACTCTTTTGTTGACTATGATGTCTACTCCACTTCTTCTAAGGGATTCCTTCCCACAGTAGTAGATATTTGGTAATCTGAGTTAAATTCATCCATTCCAGTCCATCCAGACATCCTAGAATGTCAGTGTTCACTCTTGGCGATCTCCTGTTCGACCACTTCCAGTTTGCCTTGATTCATGGACCTAACATTCCAGGTTCCTATGCAAGATTGCTCTTTACAGCATCGAACCTTGCTTCTGTCACCAGTCCCATTCCCAACTGGGTGTTGTTTTTGCTTTGGCTCCATCCCTTCATTCTTTCTGGAGTTATTTCTCCACTGATCTCCAGTAGCATATTGGGCACCTACCGACCTGGGGAGTTCATCTTTCAGTACCCTATCTTTTTGCCTTTTCATACTGTTCATGGGGTTCTCAAGGCAAGAATACTGAAGTGGTTTGCCATTCCCTTCTCCAGTGGACCACGTTCTGTCGGACCTCTCCACCATGAGCCATCCGTCTTGGGTGGCTCTATATGGCATGGCTTAGTTTCATTGAGTTAGACAAGGCCGTGGTCCACGTGATCAGATTGGCTAGATGTCTGTGATTGTAGTTTCAGTCTGCCTTCTGATCCTCTCTCTCAGTGCCTACCATCTTACTTGGTTTTCACCTACCTTGGACGGGGTTTCACTTACCTTGGACGTGGGGTCTCTCTTCACGGCTGCTCCAGTAAAGCGCAGCCGCTGCTCCTTACCTCAGAGGCGGGGTATCTCCTCTCGGCCACTGCCCCTGACCTCTGGCCCAGGGTAGCTCTTCTCGGCTAGTTATTAGAGCAATGCAAATTAAAATACTACTTCATGCCTATTAGAATGACTTAAAAAGCTGGCAATACCAAGTGCTGACAAATATATGTGAAACTCATACACTGTTAGTGAGAATGCAAAATGACACTGCCACTTTAGACACTGGCTGTTTATTATTTTTCCAAAATAGAGTTAAACATATGCTCACAATATGACCCCAGAATTTCACCCTTAGTTGTTTAACCAAGAAAAAGGAAGGCTTGTCAATTAAAGCAAAAACAGGGCGATCGCTGGCAGTCCAGGGGTTAAGACTCTGTGCCTCAATACAGGGTGCACAGGTTCAATCCCTGGTTGGGGAACAGAAATCCCGCGTGCCATATCGTGGGGCCAAAAAAAAAAAAAGCATTAAAAAAATTTTTTTTACACATAAATGTTCAAAGCAGCAGTATTTCTAATGGCCTTAAACTGGAAGTAACCCAAGAGTTCATCATCTGGTAAATGGATCAATGTGGATAAACAAAATCCATATACTGCAGTATTAGTCAGTGATAAAAACATGGCAGAATCTCAAGAGCACCCTGCAGAAGGTGGCCAGTTCTCAAAGACTCAGCTCCACGAATCCATCTCTGTGATGTTTCAGAACAGGCGGACCCATAGCCAGTGAGGCTCAGTGGGTGTGGACTGACTGCAGAGGACCCCAGGAAAACCTGTGGGCAGGATGGAAATAATCTATGTTTTCCTGTGGTTGTTTTTTTTTGCCCTGCTGCATGCCTTGTGAGAACCTAGTTATCTAGTCAAGGATCGAACCCAGGCCCCCAGCAGTGAGAGCTCAGAGTGCCAACCACTAAACTGCCAGGAAATTCCCCAAATAGTTTATATCTTAATTGTTGTGGGAGGTTATACAGCTCTATACATTTGCAAATGTATACATTCCAACTCATGGAAGTATACAGCTAAAGTGAGTAAATTTTATTGTATGCAATTGAACCTAAATAATATCGTTTAAAAAAAAGATAGGAAGATACTGTTATCTTGAGACAAAAGATCTTGGATCTTGTTCTGGGACCAGGAATCAAACCTGCATCCCTGCATTGCCAGGTGGATTCTTAACCACTGGACAATGACCAGGGAAGTCCCACGATTGCCTTATTTTAGGTGAGACGTTACTTTGTTGGATGGCACTAAATGCCCACGGCACTTCTAGTCAAGGACTCACTAAAACCATGGCTGCATGTCGTCAAGGGCCTTGGGCTGCAGGAGAAAAGTGTAAGTAGCTGGGCAGATAATGGCAGCTCTGTGGTTGAATCAAGAGTGCAGAGAGTTGGTTTCAGGAAGCCTGTATTCAAATTTGGTCTCTGCCCCTTACTAGCTCTGCGGTCTTCAGTGTGACTTGGTCCCTCTGAGGCTGGGTTTCCTCGTCTGAGCAGCGGGTTGGCTGGACTAGATGCCCCCTACCCAGTTGTTCTTGACTCTGCAGTGAAGGGTGGTACAGTGTTAGGACTGCTGACGGGCTCTGGAGTACTTGGTAACTGAGAAACCAAAGTTTACGTGGCTCCATTTTGTGGTGTTATAGGTTCAGCTCGTGGGTTTAGACGAAGAGAGTTCAGAGTTTATCTGCCGGAACACCTTCGACCACCCGTACCCCACCACCAAGCTCATGTGGATCCCTGACACGAAAGGCGTGTATCCAGACCTGCTGGCGACGAGCGGCGACTATCTCCGCGTGTGGAGGGTGAGCGGGCGCTCGACTGGCCGCTGGTGGCAGCTGTGGACTCACAGAGTGCAGGCCGGGGCTGGCGGCCGGGTCACTGCAGCCAGGAGAAGCAGGTGGCAGCGGGTGTGGACGGAGCTTGTTGGGCTCAGCAGACGTCCTGCTCAGTCTTGGCCCAGATTTCCTTGAAGTCCGGCTGCAGTCAGCCCTGGAAACTCAGGGCTAGGTGAACGTGATTTAAAGTCGAGAGCCTTCTGTGGGGTGGGGACACCAGCGGCCTTATTCTGCTCATAGCCAGGCTATTTTTGAGTACATTGAACGAAATCCTGGGGCACTGCTTCTGTTGTAGCGTGGGAGTGGCCGGTGGGCCTCGCCTCCCGTCAGCTGAGCCGTCCCCGCAGCTTTCCTATAACTGGAGGTGTAGCACCCGGCCAGGTGGGTACAGACACTGATTTGGGCAGGATGAAAAGACCTCTTGCCTTAGAAGGATTTGGGGGTGAAAATTTGGAAAACAGCTGGGCGGAGGAGAAAGCTTGGAAAGAAGTAGCATTCAGGTCATTCCTCTGGGCTGTAGTGTTCTTCATGATAAAACTGTCTCCACACGCCTTACATTTACTAAAGTATCATCTGAAAGAGGCTTGGAAGACTTTTTGTGAAGCTAAGACTGGCTGAGTTTGTAAAAATTATTGTTCCTTCAGGTTGGCGAAACAGAGACCAGGTTGGAATGTTTGCTGAACAATAACAAGAACTCGGATTTCTGTGCTCCTCTGACTTCCTTTGACTGGAATGAAGTGGATCCTTATCTTTTAGGTAAGGAGCCAGGGAGGGGGTATCCTGGTGTGAAGAAGCAGAGATACACGTTCTGAGCTGTCTCACTGGGCCTTGAGGTACGTGCAGCCTCCTAAAACGGGGCTGAGTGGGAAAGAGGCCAGATAAGGAATGTGGTTATTAATTCCTCCCGTGGAGTCGAGCTTCCCACATGTGCAAGTCTCATCTCTCCAGGCAGAGGCTAAGGCCCTGGGTGAGGATTGAGTACATGACACTTGGGTTCTCCTGGTTCCCTCCCTGTACTCAAGAAGTGCTTGCTACATGTCTCCTGGGCTCAACAGATGAACAGGCACAAGGAGAGGGGCTGGCGTGGGACCTCAACCCCGGCAGCCGCTGACCCACACTGGTTGTTTGCAGGCACCTCTAGCATCGACACTACGTGTACCATCTGGGGGCTGGAGACCGGGCAGGTGTTGGGGCGAGTGAATCTCGTGTCTGGCCACGTGAAGACCCAGCTCATCGCCCATGACAAAGAGGTACTGATGCTGCTCTGCAGGTGCTTTCTCTGCCTTAGTGTGAGGTCAGACCATTGTCTTCCTTTTTTGCAAGTGACGTGGAAGATCATTATATAATGCTGATGTCTTCTCATCTAAATTGAGAGCAGTAGTGTGTCAAAACAGTGGAAAACAGTATATGTTCATATAAACAACTTATTCTGTAGTCTGTTGTTTTTCTTTTTGTGCCAGAGATTGCTGGTTTTTAATAACAGACTCTCTTAGAGGCAAACTTGGACCTGATGTGATTAAAAAAATAATCTTATAATTTAAGGGTAACACTTACCTTGAAATATGTTTACTTTTTTGGGAGCAGGAAGGCAAGAAGAGGGGAAATTTCCTGGCAGACAAAACTAATTGATTAACTCTTCTGTAAACTTGTTTTATGAATTTCTAGTATGTTCACTTAATACTTATATGTGTAATACTGTTTGGAATTGAATATGGTTAACTTCGATGGTGATGTTTCTTCTATGTGTATTGGAAGAGCTGAAGGGAGCGAGCTCTAATTGTATTTACAGAGCCTTCTTCTGAGTGATTTTGTAAAATGGTCATAAATCTTTTAACTCCCAGAGCCACCACATGCTGGTCCTCCACGAGGGAAATCACAGGATGTCTCCTGTGGGTAGTGTTTCCTTTTCTCTCCAACTCCTCTGCAGCGAGGAGTGTTAATGTCTGTACAGATTAAAAGGATGCGTAGACATTAGGTGAGAGCTGTGAGGTTGTCCACAGAAGTTGGTGACCAGGTTATCATTCTTAGTGAGAGGTCGTCCTTCAGCTTTCTGTGCCCCCAGCGCCGAGATCTGTTAAAGTCTGCTTGACTTGGTCACCATGAAACAAGGGGCAGAGGAAGAGAGCTTGACCTGCCGGGAACGCCAGGAAGGGCATCCTGGCACCCAGTGGAGCAAGTTGCTACATTTTGGTTCTGTGACACTTAGCCTGTCGTTCTCTGTCAGGGTCCAACCCGGAAAACTAGAGCTACTCCGCATGTTTAACCTGAGGGGATTTAATGAGGAGATGGCTCACACAGCTGCTGCTGCTAAGTCGCGTCAGTCGTGTCCGACTCTGTGCAACCCCAGAGACGGCAGCCCACCAGGCTCCCCCGTCCCTGGGGTTCTCCAGGCAAGAACACTGGAGTGGGTTGCCATTTCCTTCTCCAGTGCATGAAAGTGAAAAGTGAAAGTGAAGTCGCTCAGTTGTGTCCGACTCTTAGCGACCCCATGGACTGCAGCCCACCAGGCTCCTCCATCCATGGGATTTTCCAGGCAAGAGTACTGGAGTGGGGTGCCAGATGATGGTGAAGATGCCAGATGATGGTAAAGCTGAGGAGCCACACTGGCCACAGTGAGGTCGTCTGGGCAAGAAGAACAGCGAGTTTAACAGCCAGCAGGCCCTGAACCAACACCCTGGCCTCAAAGAAATGAACCTCAGGGTGGTTGTCCGGAGAGAAACATGACACCTCCCAGCATCTTTGATTTTTCTCCGTCCGCATCTCTGTTGAAGTACAGACTTGCTCGGAGGTTCTCATTGCTGCTGATGGGTTGGTGCAGAGGAGGGTAGCGTGTGTCTGGGAGTTGTCACCCGCTCTTGGCTTCTGATGAAATATGTGGGTGGAACACAGAGGAAGGAGCAGTCAGAGTGGCTTTACACGCTTGGCTGTACTGCCCGTGGGCACCTTATTGCTTAGTGATGCTGCCATGGTGTCCCTGTGCCTGGGAGTCAGAGCACCAGCTGTGAGTGCACGTGTGGATAAACACGCCCCAGCCCTGATGCAACTGGCCAGTGCTGGCCAGTGCCTAGGTCTGTCGGGTCTTGGAATGGCCAGCCTGGTTTCCTGTTGAACCACTCCTCGTTCCCACCATAGAGAGGGAAGTGCAATTTCTTCATTGTCAGCCAGAGGAAGGGCAATTTATGATGTTGATTAGAAACAGATGCTTGTTAGTCAGTGTCCCCCAGAAGGTAGAACCTCAGGAAGGCTGGAGTCACAGTGTGAGGGACAGGTTCCACTCATGTCTCCCCAGAAGTCAGCTCTTATGGTCCTTGACCCCAGGAGATGGGTTTTGTTTGGCATTTTTGTTTTTCTTTGTTCAACATTTTGTTTTTCTTTTCCTTTCTCTCCACTTGTCTGGCTCTGGCTTTGTCGGTCTCTCTTTGTCCCTTTCTTTCTCTGAAGCCCTCTGTTGCTCTCTGCCTGTTTTCTCATAGACATTAGTGCAATACAAAGTTTGCAGCAGGTAATAAATGCATGCGAAGAGTTGACTCATTGGAAAAGACTTTGATGCTGGGAGGGATTTGGGGCAGGAGGAGAAGGGGATGACAGAGGATGAGATGGCTGGATGGCATCACTGACTCAATGGATGCGAGTCTGAGTGAACTCCGGGAGTTGGTGATGGACAGGGAGGCCTGGTGTGCTGCGATTCATGGGATCGCAAAGAATCGGACACGACTGAGTGACTGAACTGAACTGAACTGAACTGAATAAATGCAGAAGAAAATAATTCAAAACCTAAGTTGTTATACTTATGAACACAAACCAACTAGGAGAAACAGCATTTCCTAGGAGAGCAATATTAACCCTCTTTGTAAATAAAGGAATACCCAAGCCTCCCATGATTCAGAGCGGCTCTTACCTCTTTCTTGCACATGGGTCTCAGGTCCAGGTTTCACAGCAGAACTGTGGTCAGAGGAGGGCCACTTCTGCCTCTCCAGTCGATGACCTCAGCCTTCCTGTGGTCGTGGATCTGCTCTGATTGTACATAGATGAAAGCCACAAGGGCCAGGAAATAAATGTCTCAAATCTCATAACAGAGTGGCAGGAGACAGCCACTGGTTCTGGCTTCATTGAGCCTGTCCAAGCTGACCAGATAGAATACTTGCTGAGTTATCTGTGCTCTGTTGGTCAGCAGGGTGTGTGCTGTGTTACCGTGGAAGGTGGAGGAAGAATACTTGGAAGGCAGCAAGTGAGAGGAAGCCTACCGGCTTCCACCGTAGGATGGTCGTCACTCTTTGGGAAATCATTGGTGTTAGCACCCTGTTTCCAGTCCTCGCAGGCGCGGTGTGGCTTTATTTACCTCCTTCCAAGTCATGAGCAGGGGTTTAGATGAACCAGGGGACAGTAGGTTTCCCTGTGACATGAAAAGGAGGTAACTGACCTGAATCTGACAGTTGCTTCTTACTCACCAACAGGTCTACGACATTGCATTTAGCCGGGCAGGGGGTGGCAGGGACATGTTCGCCTCTGTGGGTGCTGACGGCTCGGTGCGGATGTTTGACCTCCGTCACCTAGAACACAGCACCATCATTTATGAAGACCCACAGCATCACCCACTGCTGCGCCTCTGCTGGAACAAGCAGGACCCCAACTACTTGGCCACGATGGCTATGGATGGAATGGAGGTGAGAACCCCACTTCGGGCTAACCTAGGCCCTGCCACTCTGCTCCAGCCCGGCTTAGTGGATTCAGGAGAGCGGTTCTCAGCTGACGGCAGTTTTCTCCCCAGAGGATTTTTGGATCCACCTGGAGCTGTTTTGGATTGTCCCAACTTCGGAGGGGGTGGGGGGTGCAAGAAGGGGTGGTGCTCCTAGTGTCTGGGAGTTGGGGGCCTGTGGTGCCCAGGACCACTCCCCGCAACACATGGCACAGCGTTACCCCACCCCAGTGTCAGGAGTGCCGAAACAGAAAACCTGACCTAGAGTAAGGGCCGTGTGTCGAGAACTTGTAATACATAGAGAGCTGGACTCAGAGCCAAGAAAAGCAGTATCTAAAAAGCCAGCCAAATCATTCATGCTTCTGGTGCCAAGTAGACAAACAGGCAGTTTTCCCTCTGTCGTCTGGGCAGAGTCTTCCAGCCTTAGTGAGTAGACGGGGAAATGGCCGCCGTGTAGCCTGTTGTTTCACAGAAGCAGTCAGTTGTGGGTGCACATGACGCTGTGATGAACTGTGTTTTGAAGAAGCCAGTACCTTTCAGATTCTGCTTTGGGGTTCAGGGGAGAGGGCTCTCATCTGCCCAGCTGAGCAGGCACAGAAGTCTGAGTACACGTGATGGCTCATGGTGGATTATTCACATTCGTGTTACCTGCCCGTCCGCCTCCCCTGCAGCCTAGAAGACCCATGTGGCTTGTGATACAGACTATAAATGGCCCGTGCCTTTGTTTCCTTTTTCCTCAATCTTATAGTTACCCCTCTGTCTCTAAGAGTCTGTTAAGTCTACAGATGAGCAAGTTATATGTACACTTTTTTTTTTCCCCTTGTGTAGTATCTTTTTTTTTTTTTCTTCTGTCACCCACTGGGGTTTCTTGTTCTTTCTGCAGGTAGTGATTCTGGACGTCCGAGTTCCCTGCACGCCTGTCGCCAGGTTAAACAACCACCGAGCATGCGTCAATGGCATTGCGTGGGCCCCACACTCATCCTGCCACATCTGTACTGCAGGTAATTACTGGAGGGGGGTGATGGGAATGGAGGTGGGGGGAGGTTTTCCTCTGGTCTCCTTAGCATCATAATCCTCACTTTATCCCAAGGAAGGTTTGAGAGATTTACACAGAGTGATGCCACTGAGAACCTCCCTACACTAGCGTAGCTGAAACAGTCTGAACTCCCAGATGATCTTGTACCCTCAGTGATATCAGAGAATCTGTATACTGTCTACATCGTATACAGTTACAGGCTTGTGTTGCCCGCTGTGTGCCCCCAGAATCCTGGCTTGCACAGGACGTGCATCCAGGAATATGAGAAGAGGGGCAGTCTCCTTGGCTGTAACCTCCGCCCCCCTGCCCCCTGCCCCTGCACTGAGCTCTGGGTACCTTGACGGGCCCTGCAGAACCTGACTGGATCTGCAGCATGTGATGTGTAGTTCCCGTTTCACCATCTGCTAGACCCCAAGAGTACCCCTTAAAAATGTTCTGGCCGTCAGAGTTCTTTTATCATAGAAATAATGTCTGGTATTAAAAATTAAACAACACTGAAACAACGCAGAGGTGTATGAAACAGGAGGGTGAAAGTCATCTTCCCTCCTTCCTTTCCCGTTTCCACCTTAGCAGTATAGTTTGGTGGTTTGGGGCCAATTCAGCATGAATTTGGAAGCATGAAGCTTTTCTTCCTGGGGGCCTCTGCTCATGCCTGTCTGTGTTGTTGAAGCGCAGCCAGAGGCGCAGCCAGAGGCCCAGGCCCACCCACTTCCTCTGAGCCTCAGGTTGTGGCCTGCCTTCTTCACTGTGGCCCTCGCTGATGCATGTATGTCCGTAGGATGGGGGGAAATCCCATTAAATTGAATCATCAGAGCGGGATCTTTAATGACTCAGGTACTTTAAGTGGCTGAAGATGCCATGTGTGGGATCGCATCCCAGCTTTCTTCCCTGATGTCCGCCTCAGAGGAGATGAGCTGTTGGTCTGAGTCCCTCTGCCATCCCCGCTCTGCTGTGGGGAACGGGCCCTGAGATGCAGAGGTGGAGGGCTCTGCCATTGACTGGTGCGGAGCTCTGTGGCGCAGGGCACCTGCCTTAACATTTCCTCGTCATTAACCTCCCTCCATGGGGTTTGGGTGAGTGAGTCTTTGTAAAGTGTGCCCCCGCCCTGATGCAGGGCTCATGACCGTCACTGCCTGAGTGGTGACTTGCCTGCTGGCTCTCTGTGCCCCCAGCGGATGACCATCAGGCCCTCATCTGGGACATCCAGCAGATGCCCCGGGCCATCGAGGACCCGATCCTGGCCTACACAGCCGAGGGGGAGATCAACAACGTGCAGTGGGCATCGACCCAGCCTGACTGGATCGCCATCTGCTACAACAACTGCCTGGAGATACTCAGAGTGTAGTGCCAGTGGCGCCGTGCCCACGCGGCAGGGGCTCGTGTGTCTCCCGCCTCTGCCCCACCCCCAGAGTAAGAAGACGCGCGATTCCGGTGGCCAGTACGTCTGTCATCGCTTTGCACCCGCTGTTAGCAGAAACTGCTCCAAAGTCCCCGGCCAGCCGCCCACCGCTCGCTGTGCCGGACTCAGCGCCGCGTGGCGCCTCCTCAGCCCAGGGCTGAGTGTTTCGATTTCTCTCTCCTTTCCTCATCTCCTTTGGTTCTGCTATTAAAAATTTCTGTATATCTGTTTGTCAGCCATCATGTTAATGAGCTCTGTGGGCAGCGGCTGTGTCTGTATTCATCTGTCGCAGATGTCTCTGTCTGCCCAAGACAGCAGTCTGGGTCCTTGTCCATGTGAGCACTTCCTGGGAACAAACACCAGTTTGAAACTGTCTTTCTTCATGTTATCCGTGTCTCTTAACAAATTTCAACTTTGTATATTTTTTAATCTATCGGGCTAATTTTTTAACGAAAAGAGTTTTACTCCCTGGCCTCTTCCTTGGTTTTATCGCCCTCCCTGTTGACACCTTCCTCTCTTCCCTCCCTGCCTGGCTCTGGCCTCAGGCCCCTGACCCTCCGAGCAGATTGCCTTCTTGAATCACTGCCTGGGCGGAACATACCTGACTGGGAGTCCCAAACCTCCTCGGTGCTCTGAAGTCGGCCACCTCACACCTTTCCTTGGCCTGGCTCTTGTCGAGGGCATTCTGAGCTCCAGAATAGACATGTGACTCGTGCTCTTACTCCCTCAAGTACTTACGCCTGTCCAGCCCCCCAGGACCTACTGAGCTAGCCAGGCTAACGGGGGTGCCCGACTCCCAGGGGATGGTGGCAGGAAGGCTGAGCTTAGAGCATGTTTCCGGTCCACAGTTTAAGAGTCTTGTTTTTCTCTCCAAATATAAGCCCCTAGCCATTCTCTTTCATGTCTTGAACGATAGGCAGGCGTGATGCATCAGCTGAACTTCAGTATCTCTGTTTAGTTCACTGTGACTGGCGGTACGTTGGCCACTCTTCCGCTAGAGAGGAGAGAAAGCCCTCCTTGGCAGGTGCCCAGTCTGAGTGTCCATCCCAAACAAGATCTCCTCTAGGCTGTGGGAGACAGTCAGCTCTTGCAGAGGATGGATTCAGGCTGGGGTCATCCCAGGCCATCAATTAACCAGAGAGCAAGAGAAGCTTCAGAGACCCAGCGCCAGCCAGTTCAGAGCCCTGCAAACCCATCAGTCGCCCCGCCCCAAGTTTCAGTTCTGAGCAGTATTGGACATGGAGGCGGTGGGTGTCCTTTTCCGTTAGATGAATGAGTTCCAGGGAGGGGTCTTGTGTGTGACTCTGGTGGTAGGCGAGTCCTTGGGCGGGCAGAGTTTGGGACACGCCCAGAGTGTGGGGGGAGTCTGGTTTGCCACGCTCTGCCAAGTGCCCGAAGGTTTCTGAGACCCTCTGAGTTAAGCAGCTGGGAGTAGAGAGTAGCAGGCCTTGGCGCCGAAGATCTTGTCCACAGGGGCTCTCACCTGCTCTTGAGAAACAAAGCAGCTAGCTTTGTGTTTCTGGGCCCTTAAAGTCTCTTGGTTGAGTCTCCCTTTTCAGAAGCAGATGGATTGGTATCCCCAAAGTCATAGCTCTTTGCTTTCATACATGGGGGCTTATCCCAAAGAAAAAGCCGCTTTTTCCTTTTCAGTCAGGGTATTTCCCCTTCTACCTTTATTCTTGCTTCTGATTTGGGGGCTCTCCAACTGGCTGTCCACTTGGCCAATCCTGCGTTTACCGCCAGCTTTGCCCTGCGTCATTTTTGGACATGTGACACGAACCAGTTCTTGGTCAGAACCCTCCTTTGCTTGTTATTGTGACTGATGGTTCCAGGGTCCTTCCCTCAAGGATAGCAAGGCTAAGTTGAATGTTGCTGGCTCTGGGAGGCCATCAGTTCCTTCCTGTGGAAAGGGTCTTGAAATGGAGTCTAGTGGGAGAGGTCGTTCTGGGGACAGGGCTTAACTCAGTGAGCTCTGAGTTAAGATCCCTTCCCTGATCTGCACTTTTGTGGTCTGAGTGGTGAGGAGATTTGTCACCTGGAGCTTGAAAGCAATCTGGAGAGAAAAGTTAGTTACTAGGAATGAGGATATTTTGGACAATGTTGCTATTTACCTTGGAAACCAACAACTTTTGATTTTTTTTTTTTTCCTTTGACCTGTGGACTCCCAGCCCTGTCACCCACCTTAGGCCCTGAGGTGTGGTCCTCTTCCTCCCAACATCCCACCTGGGCCCAGGTGAGACTCCGCAGCTCACCTGGGGGGAGAGAGATGCACACACGCGGGCATGCATGCACGCACACACACACGCAGTAGCTGGGATGCTAGAATTTTGAAGGCTCCCTCTCCCTCCCTTCATGCCCTGAACCAGATGGCCTCAGGGCTGAGGAGGGGATTTCTGTAGTCTCAGGATTTAGAAAGCCTCTTAGTCAGCCACGCTCCTGGAAGCAGAGATCTGCTGTAGTTTCAAAAGCAAGTGTTGGTTTAATTTGTTTAGGTTCTCAGATTGCCAGCTGGAGAGAAGAGGTGGGAGGCGCTGCCTCTGTCCTTGAAGGTGAGAAGCGCCCTGGGAAGGCTGTGCTGGCGCCTCTCGGCTCTGGCTCTCCCGGCTGTTGCCCTTTGACGTGGCCTTGGACCCCTGAGCCACAGCCACCTTTGTTTTCCTTGTCCTCCCTGCGGGGAGGCAGGTGCTGAATGTATAAGGCTTCAGGCTCCCCGTCAGCGAGCTGGCAAAAGTCCTTCGGAAGCGTGAGTGTTTATACCCAGGAGAGTCGGAAGCGTTTCTTTCCAGGAAGGAACTAGGCGCACGATGAGGACCTGAAGAGAGAAGATGTTTGATGATCAGGGGAGAATCTTATCAAAACCAGGATCGACTCTCAGAGTACTGGTTGAGATTTGAGAAGAAACAGAAAAAAAACCTGAGACTCCCAACAAGTTTCTGATGACAGGTGTGGCTGAAATTTTAGGAGGAGATTGAGGATGGGGGAGGAAATCAGTGATGATGAAGAAGAAAATATTTGAGGTCGGTACAGGTCTGAGGTGAAGAAGCAGGCAGGCTGTCATATGGCCATGGGGTGAGACTGTTCTTGGGCTGTGTCAACCTTCCAGGACCATTCAGCAGTGTCTGTGATGCTGGGGACAGGGTGATAGAGGGACCCCTTCCTGTTGCATTTCAACCCTGCTGTTGTTTGGTGGCAGAAATCTGCAGGAGTTGAGAGCCCCTCAGTCCTTCCAGACCATGCCTCTTCTTGGTCGTAGGTTTGTAGACAGCAGAAGCAGAGGTTGCAAGGTCATACTGACTCCCCACCCCGCTGTTCTCTTTCTCTTCCTCTTACCTCTCCACCTCTTGCCCCTGTAGAGCTTTCTTCCTGCTGCAGCCTGGCCCTTGAATTCCCAGCCTGCGACATATGTAGGAGCTGCACAGTCTGCCAGCTATGGGAGGCCCGCCTAGTATCTTCCCTCCACTGTTGCCAGCTCCTTTGACTGCCCAGCTTAGGGGAAGGGAGACCATTAAAGCAGAAGCCCCAGAGCGGACTCTGCCCTTTCCTGTCTGCGCTCCGGGATAAGCAAGGAAGGTTATGCTAGTCACTTCAGTTGGGTTTTCCCTGGGAGGAGAGCTGAGCCGAGCAGTCAACTGTGACCCCTGGGCCAGGCTTTCCAAGAAGGGTTGTCCCTGCACTGGCTAGGCCAGCTACTCAGTGTTGCATAGCCCCGCCCTCTTTTCCCATCATGTCATTGCTGCTAATGGTCAAGGTCAAATATATGGCCACATGGAATGGGCCAGGTCCTCTCAGGCTCATTTGTGGATGTGATTTTTTTTTTAAAAAAAATGGAAACATGCAGGTGCCTTCCCGAGAGGCTTGGACTGGTGTCTCCAACCAGAAACAGATAAGCTAATCAGAGTATGAACTCAAGAGGAGGGATGTCAGCAGTCTGTGTAACAGCTGGAAAACGTCCACGTACTGGCCTTTAGGACAACCCAGGGGATCAGAACTCGGGATCCCTGCTCTTTAAAAGAACATTCTCACCTTGGGTTGATAATGCAGTGTGTTATGAAACTTGTGGAGCTAAAGCTTGGACTTGCTGGAGTCGAAGATGGATCATTTGATGTGGTTCCTGTGTATGTGATGACCCCTGTCAGTGACCTTCCAGCCTTCCTCCCCGAGCGTGAATTTGTAGCATGGTTGTACAAATCTCTCTGTAGAAAATGGAGGTTTCTTGTTCTTTGAAGTGTTAAGCTCTAGCCAATCAGTTTCTGTCCCCTTTAGCCTAGTGTGTCTGAACTTAATTTCTCGCTATGTATTTAAACTTTTCCTCTGTATCATAGGTTTTGTGGCATCCCACGGTCAGGTGGAGAGGAAGCTGCCCCTTACAGAACTGTACTGTAACCATTTTTTAAAGAAACATTATTTTCACAGGACTGATTATACACAGGGCTTGTAAAAAAATTTTTAACACTGTGCTGTGAAACCACGCTGGTAAATCTCCATTGAAGGCTACTTCAAAGGCACCTGAAAGTGGAGTGTTATATCTATGACTTTATTTCTTGCTTCCTAAGTATATTAAACCTACTTTTCACCCTTTCATTCTGTTTCAGCCTCCTGTATAAGAAGTACCGTATTTTCTGCCCATCTTACTTTGTAATAAAACTTGAACATGTATAGACTGACTGAATTTCTTCTTGTGATAAATTCAGTTCTTCCCATTCTGCCATGGTGGTCATGTTCCAGAGACACTGGCCAGGGGATTAGACTCTACCTCAGCCCATCACACTATCTGATGGCCTAACTCATCACCTGTAACAAAACAGGGCACCTGCTGCTTGCCAGGGGCCCATGACCTTCAGGTTGCTTGCAGGGGACCGGAAGAGACATCCATATAAACAAATACTGGCCATGTCCAGTGCAGTGACTCAGATTCAGGGTTCCTGGTGGCCCTGCGGAGGAGAGGGTCACCTGTGCCTGGGTGGGAGTCACGGGATCAGGGAAAACTTGATGAGACAAAGTTGCTTGAACTGGGTTTTGAAGACGGAGTTGGAGTTTTCTGGGTATAGAGAAAGGCATTTAAGGCAGAGAGAACATCCACGTACAGATTTAGAGAGGGTAGATTTCTCCCTCAGTCCACTGGTTAAGACCTCACCTCCCAATGCAGAGGACGCGGGTTCAGTCCCTAGTTGGAGAGCTAAGATCCCGCATGCCTCCTGGCCACAAAAAACAAAACAGGAACCAGAAGCAATATTGTAGCAAATTCAAAAAGACTTTAAAAACTCTACATCAAAAAAATTTGCAGTTGCTGGAGGGAAGGGATGGTTAGGGAATTTGGGGTGGTCATGTACACACTGCTGTATTTAAAATGAATAACCAACAAGGACCTATCATAGAGCACATGGAACTCTGCCCAATGCTAGGTGGCAGCCTGGATGGGAGAAGGGTTTGGGGGAGAATGGATACATGTATATGTATGACTGAGTCCCTTCGCTGTACATCTGCAACTATCACAACATTATTAATTGGCTATACCTCAATACAAAATAAAAAATTCAAAGAATAAAGGAAAACCTAAAAAGTAAATGTTAAGGTACAGACATGTATGAAGGGGTTATGTGAACACACAGAGGAGGGCATCTGAGCCCAAATGGAGAATTTGGAGAGTTTTCCTCTGGCGGGAAATGATGCCTGAGCTATAAATCTTGAAGGGAAGACAAAAACTAGCCAGAAGTGAGATTGAACAGCAAAGACACAGGTTTGTGTTTAATACAGGAATTGGGAGAAGCAATCGTATTTCTATATAAACTGCAAAGTACAGGGAGGAGAGTGCCTAGCCCCAAGGAGCTTCAATAAAAAAAGAAATGGAACAATTCATAAGTGTACTATGTATGGGCTTCCCTGATAGCTCAGTTGGTAAAGAATCCGCCTGCAATGCAGGAGACCCTGGTTTGATTCCTGGGTCTGGAAGTTCCGCTGGAGAAGGGATATGCTGCCCATTTTAGTATTCTTGGGCTTCCCTTGTGGCTCAGCTGGTAAAGAATCTGCCTGCAAGGCGGGAGACCTGGGCTTGATCCCTGGCTTGGGAAGATCCCCTGGAAAAGGGAAAGGCTACTAACTCCAGTATTCTGGCCTGGAGAATGCCATGGACTGTATAGTCCATGGGGTCACAAAGAATCGGACACAACTGAGCGACTTTCACATAAATATACTATTAATTACAGCTAAAAATTCAAAGAACTCAAGATCACTTTACCTGAGGTGGTGACAGCTGAACTGGGTCTTGAAGCATGATAAAGATCTTACCAGCAAGATAGTGACATCACTCCAAGCAGAAAGGAGCAAAGAAGTGATAACTTCTATTCAGAGTACAGTGAGTAATTCCCTCTGACCTGACTAGTGTTAGGGCATGAGATCAGAAAAATGAGTAGATCTGAGTTTATGGAGATTTTATATAATAATAACAAAGTCTATACCTGTGTATTTTATCCATTATCCCATTTAATCCTGGCAAGGCTATTCCGGCCTCCCTGGCTATTCTTTACTCAGTGGTAAAGAATCTGCCAGCTAATGCAGGAAATGCAGGTTCCATTCCTGGGTAGGGAAGATCCCCTGAAGAAAGAAATGGCAGCCTTCTATAATATTCTTGCCTGGGAAATCCCATGGACAGAGGAGCCTGGTGGGCTATATATAGTCCACGCCGTGGCAGAAGAGTCAGACAACCTTGAGACTAAATAACAACAAGGCTATTTACAGGTCAGAAAATTGAAATACAGGAAATAAAGGAGCTTGCTCAAGGTTACACTAGTAATAAACGGGGTTTGAACCCACCAGTTCAAACCAGAGGCCACAAGCTTAAGCTGTTTAACACACCAGGTCCTTTGGATTTAACCTCACCAGCTTGGGAGCCACTGGAAAGTTTTCACAGCCGCTGGCTTTATTTCTTCTATACCTTCTCTTCCTAATGGCCTCAGTGTTCTCTTCTGGGAGAGCAGAGGGAAAACGCAGAGGGGAATTTGGCTCTTGAAAATTCTTCTGTATTTTCCTCCCTCTCCAGGATGGCAAGCGTCAGTTACTTTTAGGGACTTTGTCACTACGGTCATCTCTGCTATTTACATCAGCCCTTACTTTAAGGGCTTCCCTGGTGGGTCAGATGGTAAAGAATCCTTCTGCAATGCAGGAGACCCAGGTTTGATCCCTGGGTCGGGAAGATCCCCCTGGAAAAGAGAATGGCTACCCACTCCAGTATTCTTGCCTGGGAAATCCCATGGACAGAGGACCCTGGCGGGCTGTAGTCCATAGGGTCGCAAAGAATCGAACATGACTGAGCGACTAACACTTTCACTTTATTACTCAAAAATAAAGCTCTAAGGGCTTACTTTGCGTTTTCAACCCTCCTACGTTGGTAAAGCAAGTAGTAGCATCCTTTACAGATAGTGAAGAGGAAGTTCAGAGAGACTAAATGACTGGACAGGTTCACATCTCTGCGGACGATTTCCTCACCTGTACAGTGAAGTGACTGAACTATCTCTTTGCAACAACAATACATTTATCATTCTAGACCTGCTCAGAGTTGGGAAGCCAATCTGAAGCAGAATCAGTTTCATAATCCAGATACATCTCTAGTAGATCGTTGTGGGACGTAAAGTCCGGCGCTCCCCAGGCAACCGAAGGGATTGAGTGAGTACAGGGTTGCCTCACATAGGTCTGGGTTCTGCTCAGTGGGTACAGAAAAGTACGTACCAAGCTGCGGAACGGCTTTTGCGGGCGGTGGGGACGCGTTTTTGGAACGGACCAGGGAAAGGAAGTGTGTTACACCATCGAGTGTACTCTCTCCCGGCTGCCGCAGGGACAATGCGGCGTCCTTGGCGTTCTCGCTGTCCTGGGCGGGCCTGAGCCTTTGGGTCTCCGGTGACGGGCAGAGGAGGCTACCGGCTCTGGACGGGCTCGTTTCGGTGGCAGACTGACCTTGGCCCAGAGTCGGAGCCGATGGCAACTTGGGCTGTTATCAGCTTGAGCAGGGTCGCTGCCCAGTGCTTGTGGCCTCGAGGCCCCGGGGTCCGGGTGGCTCTTCCGCGCTCCGCCCTGGCCTTCCAGCCTGAGCCCCCGTGCTGTAGCGCCGCTGGGGGTCGGACGCTGCACCTCACAGCCGAAGTCCCCGCGGGACACAACAAGTGGTCCAAAGTCCGGCACATCAAGGGTCCCAAAGACGCAGAAAGGAGTCGCATCTTCTCCAAGCTCAGCTTGAGCATTCGCTTAGCGGTTAAAGGTGAGAACCTGGCGGTCACCCACCGCTGGTAGCTACCACCCTCACTGTGCCCACGCTCTCACTTGCCTCCCAAACCCCTATCCCCGGCCTTTCATTTCAAATGAACTGGAAACGTCTCCCAAAATACTTACCCAGCTTTCATTCAAACATCGGATAAAGTGTCCTAAACGAACTGAAATCTAAGCGGTGACTTGTCTCTATTGGCTGATGGAGGGGAGGGGAGGGGAGGGCGTGGATGTCCTTTTTTTCTCTCGTGTCTTATTGATATGTCTCTGCTTACTCTTTTCTATCTCAGAAGGAGGCCCCAACCCTGAGCTCAACAGCAACCTGGCCAGCATCCTAGAGGTGTGTCGCAGCAAGCACATGCCCAAGTCAACAATTGAGGCAGCGCTGAAAATGGAGGTGTGTCCTTAGTTTGAGCTTCCTGTTACTGATCACAGCCCCTACCAAATACATGTTTGGAAGGTCACCACCCTTTAAATTATCAGAGAAGAGATATTGTTGACACCCTCAACTTAGAGCCTTCTGGTTATTCTTGGCCATTAGTTATGGGAGCACAGTCAGGAATAGGATGTATAGATGGTGTACAGAACTGCAGCCTAAGACTATTGAGCTGAGTTGTGAGGAGCTGGGGGAAAAAGAAAGGGCAGAGTATGATGTTAGCTTGAGGAAGGGTTTGTTTTTCTGATATTGATACCTTAAAGGAGAAAAGCCAGTAGAAATAGAGAAGGTGCAAATGATAGTGATGATGGGAGGGGCTGGGATGTAGAACCCAGGTGTGGGAATTATCTTCAAGTCCAGGTGAGGAGACACCTCTTCTCTGGGATGGATGGGAAGGATTTGAGGAAGTAGTAGTCATCTTAGTAACTAATAGTTATTGGGTATTTACTCCAGGCCAAGTTCTTTTTATTTTTTTTCTGGCTGCATCTTGTGGCTTGTGAGATCTTAGCTCCCCAACCAGGGATGGAACCCGTGCCCTCTGCACTGGAAGCACAGAGTAGAGTCTTAACCACTGGACCACCGGGGGAGTCTGGAGGCCAGGTTCTTTGATAAAAACTGTGTGTGCATAATTTCACTGAATCCTTGGAACAACCTCAAGTTGGTAACTGAGGCACAGAAGGATTAGGCGACTTGACTAAGTCACACAGAAAATGACCTACTGGGAACCAGACAGACCCCAAAGCCTATTTTCGAACCATCCTGCACACTGTCTTCATATCTGGTGTGTGCAGATAAGGCACACACCTTTCCCCCCCACTGGTGGTCCTTTATTTCCTTTGTGAGAGAGGGAGAGAAAAGTCATCAGTTGAGTGTTCCTGGGACGACGGCAGGGCAAGGGGACAGAGAGAGAGGTGAAGATAAGGTATGTGGGCGAGGAATGAACAGAGGCAGCGTGGGGTGTCCCCATGAGATTGGTCCCTGGAGCTTTTGATTGAATTTTGAGGCCATGCTATTCGATGAGGCCCAGGTGTGTGATTTCTCTTAGCAGTACACAGCAGCCCAGGGGTAGTCTCACAGGAGTTTCATGAAGGATAAAGTATAGGAAGATGAGTTTTAGTAGGAGTGATAGAGGGGTGGATGTGGGATTCAGCTGGGGAAGGGGGAAACCAAAACTGGGAGATGAGTGATTGATTGTTCAGGGACAAGATAAAAAGACTGCCTTCCAAGGAAGGGATAGGATTCCAGTTACCTCAAACATTGATCCCAAGAGCCTCCTCTCAGAGAGGGAGGACAGAATTAAAGCCTTAAGAGCCTAGGCGTCACCCCAGAGAGCCCATTCCATGGAGTCAACTTTGTGGTGTTTGTGGTGCCTGGGCTGGCATGGAGGAGGGAATTAGGAAACAG
Source organism: Capricornis sumatraensis (assembly GCF_032405125.1). Taxonomy (NCBI): domain Eukaryota; kingdom Metazoa; phylum Chordata; class Mammalia; order Artiodactyla; family Bovidae; genus Capricornis; species Capricornis sumatraensis. The sequence goes on from NC_091076.1 coordinate 97,889,206, forward strand.
GAAAATGTGTTTGTGTTATCTGTTGCAGAAAACCAAGGACATGTATTTGTTGTATGAGGGCCGAGGCCCCGGTGGCTCTTCTCTTCTCATTGAGGCGTTATCTAACAGCAGTTCCAAGTGCCACTCGGACATCAAACATATCCTGAACAAGAATGGGTAGGTGTGTGTCTGGGGAGAGTGGAAGGGGACAGAGTCTCTAGGTTCTGATTCTGGGAGAGGTAAGTGCCGTCGTTCCTGGTGGGGCTTCGTTTCACACACATGCCATCCTTAGCAGAATCCAGATGGCATCATTTGTTCTCCTTTAATGTGTTCTGTAGTGGGCAGGATCCCAAGGACAGGTGGAGAAGGCGTGCAGTGTCCAGTTGCCTCATCTGTCCATAGAATGTCCGGGTCTTGAAATGTCCCACCAGCAATGTACTCTCAGTTGTACCAGAATTGATGAGCAGTCTTTGCAGCCTCCAAACTCCAATCAGGGCAGAAAATAGAGGGTTGGGGACTTCCCCTGGTGGTCCAATGGCTGAGACTCTACACTCCTCATGTAGGGGGCCTGGGTTCGATCCCTAGGGGAACTAGATCCCACATTCGCCACTAAAAGGTCCGGCATGCTACAACTTAAGACCTGGGCAGCCAAATTAATTAATCAAAATAAAACAGAGGGTTAGTGTTATGTTTGGATTATTCCCTTGCCCAGAGGTAGCTGGATCTTCTTCAGGAAGAGAGCTGCTTCATGTCTGGTTATACTCCAGGGGTAGGGTGGGTATGAGTGCTGGGCAGTGCTGTGTGGAGGCTAAGTGTCTAAAGGGATCCATTCTGGCCCATTTCCTCGCCTATTAGGGGAATGATGGCCGAAGGAGCTCGCCACTCCTTTGACAAAAAGGGGGTGATTGTGGTTGGAGAGGAGGACAGAGAGAAGAAACCTGTGAACCTAGAGCGTGCCCTGGAGCTGGCGATAGAAGCGGGAGCTGAGGATGTCAAGGAGATCGAAGACGAAGAGGAAAAGAACATTTTTAAAGTGAGTAAGCAGCCATGGTGTCTGGTGGACTTCTGAGAGGGCCCTGATAGACGTGTTAAGTATTCTTCTCTCAGTCTCTTCTGTCCTGTGCCCGGGGGACAGGTGAAATAAAGAGCTCACATATTGCACAGATAATTTATTAAGTGAATACTGGATAGGACTTACTCTCCTGAGGACGAGAAGGATTCAGAAGGCTGAACACTCTGTTTCTGCCAGTGAAGACTTAAACCCAGTGATACATTTCAGGAATTTCATGCAGGTGTTTGCAGACTTCTGTCCAGCTTTGTCGTGTTATCTCCTGGCTCCTTACCTCCTGACTTTGCTTTGTCCCTAGTTTATTTGTGATGCCTCTTCACTGCATCAAGTGAGGAAGAAACTGGACTCCTTGGGCCTATGTTCTGTGTCCTGTACGCTAGAGTTCATCCCCAACACAAAGGTGCGGCTGGCTGACCCCGACCTGGAGCAGGCTGCCCATCTCATCCAGGCGCTCGGCAACCACGATGATGTGATCCATGTCTATGACAACATTGAGTAGCCAGACTATACGTGCCCCCAGGCGGCCTATTCTGTAGCACAAGCTTCTGCAGCATCCCCTGAGACTCAAGCAGATCGGGGGTGGGGGGCTGGTTTGCCTAGCAGGTTAACAAGCATAGACCTGCAGTTTTGTGGTCAGCTGAATCGCTACATGCCCGTGAAGCCTCTTTGTCAGCTCTGCTGGTGTCTGAGCCCTCCTCGGTGAGTCCCCGACATCCTTCTCAATGTGGGGGGTGTGGCCAGTCAACTAGTCAAGTTCTGATCTCAGGAATCTGGCCATTGTGGAAATCGTAGGTGCCCTGAGGGCCCATGTACTAGAAACTACTCTTCAATAATAACAGTAATTATTGACCTGAATAGCTGCCCTGCTGTTGTGTGACTTGAGTTTTCCTGGGTTTGTGTCCAGTTGGTGGGACCCTCTTGACTTTAAGTCTGTGGGCTTAGTTCCAGTACTCCAGTCCCAAGACTGTATTTTTTTGATTGACCATAGAAACGTGACTCCCTCCAGGTGCTTTGTGTTCTAGTGCTGGTCTAGAATCTCATTCTTTCACATACCTAATATCAATCAAACACCTACTGTGTACCAGGAACTGTACTTACAAGCTGTTCAACTGATGCCTTGTGCTGGATCTGCTCTAAGACATTGGACCTCAGGGAGAAGACACAGGGTCTCTCTCCCCTGGAGCTGTCCGAGGGCAATGTGAACTGCTGTGCACGCATCCTTGTTCTCTTCCTGTGGCCTCTGTATCCTTCTTCTGCCAGAGAGCTTAAGGCTCTAGCACAAAGGGTGCCAGTGTAAGGGACTCCCAGGCCTTGCTTTGTCCAGGTCCCTCTGTGTCCTGAGTGCTTTCACTGCTGAGTGAACCTATCAGTGGGCTGCACTCAGGAAAAGAAACACCACGCTGGTTTTGAAAGCTGTCTGGTGCCCAGAATGCCCGACTCTGGCCCCTCTTGATCCCTGATGCCAGTTGGATGATGGGGAACTGGAAAGGAAATGAGAACAGAAAGAAGGGTGAAGAGCTGAGTCAGGAGCCTGGCCAGATGGGAAATAGGAGTCATGGTGCCTTTTGCTCCGAAGAGTCACTTCTAGGTTTAGACACACCAGGAGTGCCAACCACCTGTGCTGGAGCCTGTCAAGTATGTGGGGCCTGGAGTGGCTTTTTGGTCCCTGTTATTCACCTTCTTATAAGTTGGTTAAGGCAGTTCTGAGCTCAGTGTAATTTTCCTGAAGGAGCCTTAGGTAAATTAGGATGGAAAAGAACTAAAACCAAATTGGCTCTAAGTGATAGCTTCACTTTCTAGGAAAAACAGATTACTAATTCCATGATGACTTCAACAGCTGGAGAGTGAAGCCTGGGGGAAGAAAATCAATTAAATAATCCATTATGGTGCCAAGGCATGCGCTCTTATACCTCATTTCATAATGGTGGTACTACCTGGGATTTTTAGTTTTTATAGGATGTAACTCATCTAAATATCTGAATAGCATATCATTAAAACAGGGCAATATAAAGTTTAAATGCCACGTCCTAATTTATAAGATACTTTCATATTTTATTTATTTGACTTTCAAAACAAACCTATAAAATAGTCAGCCCAAGTATTTTATGCACAGATGATCTCATATCAAGCAGGTGAAAACTCTGTCTTGCGTTCATAAAATAGCTCTGTTTTGTGAATGTTGAATATAGATTAATTTGGAGAAATGTGATCATTTCTGATATGAGTAGTCTTGTACTAAGGAAGCCTGCTCGAGAAGGGAACTTGGTTACTCATGTGAATAGTCCTTTGATCTAATAGATAGGATTTGTTACTGTGAATTCTGTAAACCAGTTTGTTGGCATCAAGACATGCTAGACAGCTCTGCACTGACCCCTGGCGGTGCCATGCAGTCTTCTTGCAGTTAATATGGAAAAGGCAGAAATGAAAGCTTACTCAGACCTGTTCTGACTCTAGATCTGATAAAGAGATCCTTAGCTACATAGGTTAAATAGCTGTTTAACTGAAAATTTAAGTAAAGTTGTATGAGCTGTTTTGCCACTAGAAATTATTTTTTAAAGAATATTTTATGTCAGAGAAAACATTTACAATATAATGTTAAATGAAAAACAAAGATTAAAAACTGTATGTATAGTGTGGTCCAAATTTTAAAATCTATATGATGCTGTGTATATGAAATTTTAAGAAAAGACTAGAAGGAAGTATACCAGAATAGCAAAACTGACTATCTCTGGGTGGTGATGTTATAACTGTGTTTTATTTTCATGTATTCCATTTATTAAGGAAGCATTTTTTAAAAAGAAGAAAACTAGTCACATTATCTTCCTACTAAGGAAGCAACATGTGAGCACCTGCGATTTAGGTGACCTTGAAGTCGAAAGAATGGGGTCTGGTCCTGGCTTGCCTTATCTTTGGTCAGTGTCTTAACAACAAAATCATTTAGCACCTTGAGCTGGCTTGGGCTCACTTTCAAGTGTCCTTTCAGTGGGCTGGAAGTTATCAGCGACAGGCTTTGTCCATAGCCTTGACTCTCACTGGGAAACGCTCATGTAGTATGTAGCTGCTGCACCTCTGCCAGGGGCCCCGGCTGAATCAGACTGGAACAGTGAGGGCTCTGCCTCCAGCTAACTATGGGAATTCAGTTGTGTGGCTACTTTTATTTTTTTCTCTTGAAAACATAAAACATAGATGTCATAGAGTTGTCTTGAGAATTAAATAAGTTAATATATGCTAAGCACTTAAAACAGTGCCTGGCAGTAGTAAGTATTCAATATATGTTGGCCTTTCTTCCCACTAAGTATGAATGAACATTTTTTAAAAACATTTTTTAATTTTACATTGATGTAGAGTCAATTAACAATATTGTGATAGTTTCAGGTGTACAACAAAGCAACTCAGCCATCCATATACATGTATCCTGAGTGAACATTTTTAAAAACTGAAATGTGACCATCCTATGTTTATCTGCTTTGTAACCTGCCCCCCACCCTCTCCTTCCCCTTTACAGTATATCCTAGGTGCCTTTTGGTATTGGGATGGAGAAGTCTACTTCTTTCTTTTTAATAGCTTCATGGTATTTTATTATTAATTAATGTGTCTTAGTTTATTTAGTTAGTCTCTATCAATGGATATTTGGATTGTTTATCTTACAGAAGATGCTACAGTGAATACTTTTTACCTTTGCTCCCTTGCAAAGTATTCTTCACGATAAATTTATAGAAGTGGAATTACAAAACACAAAGCAGTTTTTCTTTAGATTTAAATGTCAATATGTAAAAATGTAAAGATGTAAAAACAAAGCAGAGAACCTAACTGATTGAACTGGTGATCTGAATATATTCTATGTTACCTCTGAATTAAAAGAATTTTCATCAAATCAGGTGATAGGTTTTTTGGTTTGTTTCTCTGTTTTACACCAAATTCATTGAGATATCCCTTCAGAGAATTTATTCATTGGTATTTGTTGTTCCCTGTCATGTGTCCTGCGCTCTTGAGAAATGGAAAGGAATGTGTGCAGCTGGTGTGTGAGTGGCTGCTTAATGGGACCAGTACTTGGAGGCCCTGAGCTCTAGGGTTGGGTCATGAAACTTGGGGTCAGGGATGGCTCAGATGCTTAAACAGAAGCACCTACTCAGTGTAAAACTAGGGTGATAGGCCTGAGAAGGCCTGGCCCAGTTGGGAGGCTTCGCATGGGGAAAATGAAGGGGGAGGAGAGAAACATCATAGAAAGGGAAGATAAAATACAGAGCAAAAGGAAATAACAACAGTTAGCAACATCCCCATCAGAGGTTCACCTATTCATTCAACAAATATTTGTTTTTTGAATGTGCCAGGAAAGATGGTAGGCCATCTCTTTTGAATAACACAGCTTCTATTTTTTGTTGTTGTTGCTTTTTTTTTTTTTTTAGAGGATAGTACTCTCCTGAGACGTGGGAGCAGGCCAACCCCAAAGGAGAGGCCCAACTCCTGTCTTTATGCTTACTTTCTTAAAGGCAGTAGAGTAAGACAAGTGCTTTGATGAATAAAGTACTAGGTGCTCTGGTGCCCAGATTTAGGGCTTTCTGCCTGGAAAGGCTTCCTGAAGGGAGCAATGTTTAGGCTTACTTCTTCCCTGAAAGAATGAGGGTGGGGGTAAGAATGGAGAAGAGGGGTGTTCGAGACAGTGAATATGCAAAGGTTAGAGGCAAGAGAAAGTCATATTTGAGGAATTACCAGTGGTTCTGTGTGGCCAGAACAGAGAATTTGAATGGTGGGGTTGTTGGAGGTGGGAAATGGAAAAACTTATGGCTGGAGAAGAAATGGTTCCAGGTCCTTCTTAACTACATTGATGTATTTGACTTTTCCTAAGGGTAATGGGGACTGTAAAATCTTTCAGGAGATCATGGCAGGCTCAGGGATCCATTTTAAAAGGTCACCCTGGATGGGAGTGATCTTGAGAAGCTGTTACACTGAATACTCCGAGTAATAGACTTGGGAGGTTTGAACTAGGATGGTGGAGCTGGGACAGGGAGGGGAGTGGACAGATTGGAGACATGGCCACAATTAGCTGTGGGGGAAGGGAAGTGGAGAGGAAGAACTCTTCAAGTTTGATAACTCAAAAGCATCCAAGCTGGGGACCTGGTGATGGAGAGAGCAAATGAGAACCATGGAGGAAAACGATTAGATCAGTTTGGACCTGTGGAATTTGAAGGACCTGCAGAATACTCAATGGGTGATGTCTCAAGTTCAGAAGAAAGCCCAGTAGGGTGACTGCAGCGAGGGGATGTTTGAGATGGCTGGTTCAGTGACAGACAACAGAAATGGAGTCCTCAAAAAAAAGCAGTTGCTAGGATGGTAGAGGGAAAATCAGAAGGCTGTTTCCAGCTAAAGACTTCTGTTGCTGTATTGCATGCACTGCTGTGTGCGAGGCACTGTTCTAAGTGTTGGTGACCAGGCAGTGAATGGAACACAGTCCCTGCTCCTACACGGCTTATGTTCATTGTCGCCGGAGCAAACTGTATAATTTCAGGCTCTGTGAAGAAAAATACGTCAGCATATGGAAATACAAAATGTTGGAGGGGAGAGGGCCTATCTTGGATGGTGTGGTTAGGCACTTTTGAGAGCTGACATTTGAGCAGACCTGAATGAAATGCAGGAATTAGCTGTGGGAAGAGTATTTCTAGGTGGAACAAAGGGCAAGTGCAAAGGTCCTGAGCCTGGTAAGCTCAAAGTATGGAAAGAAGGCGAGTGTGGCTGGAGTGATTTGAGGGAGCTGGAAAGGTGAGGTGGGAGAGGATGGCGGGGGCAAACTCCTGTTGGGCCCGGATGGCCATGACAGAGTTTGAGTCTATTCTGTGTGTGATGGGAAGCCCTCGGAGGGTTGAGAGCAGGGAGTGACATGATGTTAATTACATTTTACAAGGATCACTTTGGCTGCTGTGTGGAGCATCATTTGTTAGGTGGCTGCAGAGGAAACAGGGAAACCAGTTAGGAGGCCAGGGCAGTCACCCAGTAGGTAGGGTGGTGGCTTGCACCAAGGTGTAAGTGGTGAGCAGTAATTGGATTCAGATACATTTTTAAAGGCAAGCTGAAAAGACTTGCTGGATGATTGGATAGAGGAATGTTAGAGAAAGAGTGAAATGAAGGAAGATGCCTCCTTGGTGTGTATTTTTACGACTGGGAAAACAGAAGAGCAAGGTTTTGTGGGGAAGGGGCAAAGAATCAAGAATTCAGTGTAAAACACATTAAACTGGAGTTGTATTTTAGACATTCCAAGAGGTGCTGCTGAGTAGACCTTTGAATACAGGCAAATATTCCTAAATCTAAGATGTGGATTTAAAGGAAAAGGTCTAAAGTAATTCTTAAGAGATTTGATACCCAAGGTAAAGCCACCACTAAAGGTTCTTGGTTGACAGTTGAAAGCGACATCAGAGGAAGATGTTTTTGGCGTCTGATTTATCTTACACTGAACAGGAGCCCGAGGAAGGGAGCCCGGATTGTGGCGGCCTTGGAATCTGAAGATGGAGGTGTATAACATGCTGAACAGTGAAGGCTGGGAAAATTAATTATGGTCATCTCTATTTTGAAATATCATGCAGTCAAGTACAATCGTTTTGGGACAATATTAAGTGGGACGGGAAAACGGTAAAATTTAAGCACACTACAAAACAATATGAAGCCGTTTTTATCAAACGCTGTATATTCAGGTAGGAAAGAGACAAAATATCTCTGGGGTGGAGTTTCTATTTTTTTCAATTTTAATACAAAGAGCTTGTGTTGCTTTTATGACCAGAAAAAAAGTTTTCTTCCCGAAAGAACCTCACTTAAAGGTTTCGGCCCTGGCCAGCAGATTCCTAGGACCCACTTCCCGGCACTACCCCAGCCCCTTGGGGTGTGTGACTGTTGAGACCTAGGAAAAGGCAGGCAGTGGTAAACCGCTCCTGCCTCCGGGCAAGCGCAGCCTCTGGACCGGAGGACTTGCTTGGGGGTCCAGCGGCAGAGGTGGCCACACGCCGGGAAGCGCTCAGAGCCAGAACCCTCCCCGCTTATTACGCGCCGGTGTGGGGACACCGAGGGGCAGGACGTCAGCCTCAGGAACCGCGGAGAGCTGGAAGGGCGGGAGGCAACGGGGCCCCTCCAAACGTCTTCCTAAACTCCAGCCTCAAAGTAGCCGGCGGGGAACCGCGCCAGCCCGCGCGCCAGCCGACTTGGGTGACTGACAGGAGGTGGGAATGTGGGCGGAGCCTCAAGCGCGAGCTGTGATTGGAAAAACCCACACCTCCGGGGAGAGAGGGCGGGCAAGTTTGCGAGGGATGCGCAGAGGAGGGTGCTCAGATCCTTCTACGTGATTGGCTAGCAGCGGAGTGAACCGGGAGCTGTTCCGATGATTGGCAGAGGGTAGACAACCCTCGGAAACTGCTTTGGCTTCGCCTATTGGCATCCTGCGAGAGTAGGCGGGATTGGTCATCGAGGGGTGCCGTTGATTAGCTGGCGGCTGAGAGTTAGGGTGTTGGAGAGAGCTGGGGGAGGAGGGGCGGTGGGGGCAGCGACTTCTTCCTTGTTATTGGGTGGTGAAGTGAGTGAGGGGTGGCACCATGGGCCAGCGGCTGGCTAGGATTGGCGAGTGCTGGGGTGAGTGACAGGCAGGGGGGCGAGCTGCGCGACCAGCGGTTTGTTTTTCGGAGCGTTCCTGAGGTGGAGAACGGCGGCCGGACGGAACGACTTCGGGACTGAGGGACTGGCGGTCGGGCGGGCCGAGCGGCGCCGCCGAGGCCGGGCTGGGCCGAGCCGAGGAGCGCCGGGGATGTAGCGGGCCACCCTGCCCATGCCACAGCGCCCGGCCGCGGGCGGAGCCGGAGCCGGAGCCTGGGGAGGCGGCGGGGGCCCCGAGCGCAGCCCGCGCCCCCCGCGCGGAGCCAGGCCCGCTGCCGTCCCCGCCGCCCGGGCCCCCGGCATGCAGCTCCGGCTGCGGAGGTGACACTCGGGCCCGAGCCGCCGCCGCCGCCATCGCCACCATGGGTGAGTGTCGCCACCGCCCCGGCCTGTGCCCGCGCTGCTTCGCGTCGCCCCGCCCCGGGCTGAGGGGAGGAGGACCCTGGGCCGCCGCCTGACAGGCATGGACAGCCCGCCCGGCCGGGGCTGCGGACCGCCGGCGCCCGCCCGCCCCGCTCGCGGCTTAGCGGCTTCGCGGCCCGGGCGGGGGTTCTGGCTCCCCCGGCCTTCAAGGGCGGCCCCGGTCCGCAGAGCCCACTCGGCCGCCTCTTTCCTGGCCGCGCGGCCAGCACATCCCGAGGAAGCGGCGGCGGGTCGAGGGCCCGTGCTCGGCGGAGCAACCCGCTCCGGGCCGAGCGAGCGGGACCCCGAGCCCGAGGGCGGGGGAGCGCGAGCGCAGTGTGGGGCCCGGGCTGGAGGCTGGTGCAGGCCTAGCTGCTGTTGTGTCTTTTCCTTGATTTGCTTTTTTTTCCTGCCTGTGTCATTTCCTTCCCTTCGCTCACACAGGCCGGCCTGTGAGAGTTCCCGGGGCTTGCTCTCTAGCCCTGTGCGCGCCCCAGCGCAGGGGGGAGGGCGTGCGGGGAGACAGGCTGCGAGGTGATTAAAATGGCAATCACTGTTATCAACCGCGCGGTTGAGAAATGCGAGCTGCACGCAGATTGCTGGAGTTTGGGAATCGGCTGCCAGTGATAATACACATCCTACTCTTTGAAAAATCTCGTTGCAGTGTTTTACATCCATTAGTTTAATCTAGCGGTGTCCCTGAAATTATGTAACTTTTGAAAGAGAGAAACATTCACTACACAAAAGAATCTCTATGAAATCATTTTCTTTTTAATCGATAGTTGCAATTTCTGTTGTGAAGATGTAGTCTAAGGAACGTTTTAATGTCTTCCACACGCAGCATTTGAACTGAATTATATTTCATGTCCTTTGTGGTAATTTAGCAGACGACTATTGGAGTTCATTAAGTAGCAGTAACATGTTCGATGTACTTTGCTTCTCTTGTTGGATCAGTTATTTTGATACGGTTGTCTGCAGTGGCAAGTTTTCTGAAGTATTTGTTATTGTCCTAATTAATCAAGGGGTAAACTTCAGTTAAGGGATCATTTGCACAGCCACTGATTCCATCTGTGAAGAGGGAACATTAATGTTTGCTTTGCCCTATGGCAAGGTCAAGTCGTTTTTGTAGGAGGATAAGTGTTTGCTGTGTCACATTGGGCAGATAATCTTTTGTGGCCCATCTTTACACTCTGGCTTTGAATGAATTGCCTTGTTCTGTTCCATGCTGCCCCTCTACGGTAAGGAATGGGTTCCTTCATTTATTGGGCTGTTTCCTTCCCATGCTTTATTTCAGAAGTGCTTGCTTTTCTGGGCAAAGTCTGTGACAGTAAGCAGAAAACAAACTCAGTGAGGCCTGGTACTTATTGAATAAATACGTAATTCAACAAATACTCGTTGAGCATTTACTGTAAATGGGGTACATAATTCTTCTTGTCCTCCCCAGGTTTCACACATTTATCTTGTGCTCTGGAATTTGATGATCACACTAAATCTTTGAATTGATTTGTGAAGCTACATTTGTGATAATCTTTCTAACCAGTCTTTCCTTTTTATCCTGCGGGGACAGGCTTAAGTCCCAAAGGGGAGTGTGAATACTTAAGGGTGTGCAGACCTCCTGTTTTCCACTTTCTCGAGTGCTGAATCAGTGTCCAGATATGTTGACTACATTTCGTGCCTAATAATAAAATAGAGGTCAGCCTGTTTTCACATTTCAAAATCATTTCAAAAAATGTAAATGTGTGAGCATATGGAGAGACAGTGATGGGGACGAAAGGAACTATGTAGATAGGGTCCAGAGCCCCAAAGGAAAAAGGATCAAAAACTCAATATCTTCTCATTTGGTCCCATGTCAGTTTTTACATGAAGAAAGTGAGACAGTGAGGGGGAAATTAACTTGCCTGGTGACTGCAGTATATTAATCGGCAGACAAGCTGATTTAAGAACCCCTGCCTGACTTTCTTCACCACTCTTCCCTCATACCATTCTCACTTTCTTTTAAGTAGATGACCTTGGCATGCACCTAGAACTAGTACTGAATTCTCTTAGAACCTGACCTTCAGTTTGCTTTGTATAGGGCTCAGCAAGGGTGTATGTACAAACACACACGGAGTCTCTCTCTTAAGTACTGGTTTCCATTTTGGTGATATAAATGATGAAAAGTCAGATTCCCAGGTTAGCATGCGTTAGTTGCTGTATGTAGTCCTAAATAAGTTCAAGGGGTAATAAGGGAGAAACATAGACTTATTAATATTTTATTATACTTGTTAAACTCCAGCCCAGCGAGGAAAGGGGTAAAACTAATTTGAGTTCCTGCCCTTCAGGTTCCTTGGTTAACAGTCATATTTTCCTGAGCTGTTCTAAGCCCCAGACTCAAGCTTGTTTGACAGCTTGGGTTGGTAATGAAAACAGGTCAGATTTTATATTGGCAGTTAGCCCCAGTAACTTTCTAGTGGAAATTACACTTATCCTTGTAAATAATAGGAAATGCTCTTTTTGTTTGTTTTTGGCCTTTTTTTTTTTTTTTTGGCTTTGATATTATGTGGTTATTAAAAAAATTGAAAATTGACTGGTCGTTTTTTCTTGGTCACACCAAAATTCCCTCCTGGTTTTAGTAATTATAGTGGCAAATGCTGCTAATTACACCTAAGGTTAATTTGCTAGTGTTTACTTGGGCTCTATAAATGCAATCTAAAGTTTGGTGGGAAGTATTACTGAAAAATATGTAACAACTTGGAAACATTACAGGAACGTGAACTGAGTGTAGGATTTAGGATGGTGTGGTTCTGGTTTGATAACTTGGTTTGAAGTCAGAATCATTGTTTCAAGGCTGTTGGAAGCTCCCAGTTATACCAGTCTCAATTCAGTTTGGCTAGAATCTGACTGCCTGTGTAGATCTAAGTTGGCAACTGTTTGTTAATTGAAATTGGGATCATAGTTTAATGACTCAACATGGCTTTGTCACGACTAGACTTCTGATGTTTTACAAAATTATGGTTGGCTTTAAAACTGAATTTTAGGCATTTATAAAAAGTATCAGTCCAACTGGGCATGACTTAGTGAAATACACAGGATAAGAAGCAGTTTTCTTCGTTCTGACTATCTAAGCTATCCATTTTTCCTTTGCCCCTTTTATTGAACATCTCTTCTGTGTCAGATACAGTACATGGCCCTGTATGTGTATTTATCCTGTATTTAAGAAGTTATAGTTAGGTAAGGTGAACCAGAAACATATAAACAAATAAGTGGTGTTATAGATACCTTGTCAAAACTGTAAAGATACATTGGACGGAGAGATCAATTCTGTAGTTTTGAGATTGACATACATTATCCTATAGTCCTCAGACCTCAAAGGTTAAATTTCATTAACTTAAAATAAAATATGATGGTGATGTATGGATTCTTATGAGGAAGCAATAGCTTACTTTGTAATATGTATTTTTAAATTTTAAGTCATCAACTAATATTGAAGGACTCTTATATCACAGAAACAGAAAAATAAACCCCAGAATTTTACTTTGAGATCTAGCAAAGTTTTCAGCCAGGACCTTGAACGAAAAAGGAAAAATGTTTGTTGTGAATTGAGGATCAGACCTTTTTGCTTATACTTATACTAGGAGATGATGTTTGCCCGGAGGGACAGGATGGAGGAGAACCGTGCGGGTATGTAGCATGTCATAAACAGGCAGTAAAATCAGACTCACAGACACTGAGGCACAGGGTCTCCAGAGTGAGCAGTGTGATCGGATGATCTGACAAAGTTGGGTAGAGTAGAGCATTGCCAAGATGAAGAAATCATTTAAATGAAAACAGAGATTAAAATTGGGAGTTGTATGTATGGGAAAAAGAGTGTCTGGCATCATGCGGGACAACAGTGTTTATCCAACGACGTGTTGCTTCTGGAAACTTTTCTGGGGTTTTAGCCAAGGGAATTCATAAATGGGAGTGCCTTAAGACCCTGCTTTTTGATAGAAGTAATAGCTCAGTCTGGAAGGGTGACTTCCTGCTGGGGTTAATGAGCGAGGAGTGTGTTTGCCTGGCAGCCCCCACGCCTTAGGTCAGGATATCAGAAGAAAAAGTACTCGCTGCTGGATAATTACGGATAGCTATCTGCTTGAGACTGCTGACAGAGCTTCCACTTTTTAAGCCTGGATTGCAAATCCTGTTTCATAGAGCCCTTCTTCTTTTTTTTTCCTATGAATATTCCTCACCCCTAGATCTTTAACCCTCTAATCTCTAGAGTTAACTTCTTCCTTTGTGCTTCTTTCTGGTAGCTTTGAAGTGTGTCATACCACCCCCGTCCTTTGGAAATCTTTTCAAGGTTATAGCATACTCTTACCTCTGCCTCAGCTTGTTCACGTGTAAAGTTCATAAAGGAATTATTGATTTCCACTACTTTCAATCTTCAGCTTCTCGATTCCCTGTCAAGATGTTTCTGCCTCTATTACCCTATTGGACCTGCCTGCCCCTGCTCTTCTTCGGTCTTAGCTTCTGTGGTGTTACTTTTGTCTGTTTGTTTCTGGTTCTCTTAAAGACTTCTGTGCTGGCACATCTTCTTCCTACTTTTCTTGTTGGCGTGAGTATTCACTCAGGATCAGTCCCTGAGCCTCTTTTCTTTTCCTCCGCTGTTCACTTGCTTTCACGCCCCTTCTCCTCCTCAGTTCATTTATAAAGCTCTCATCCATAGCTGGAACAGCTTTCCTTTTTTCAAAACAGAAAAAAATCTTTATTCTGTAAAATTATCTATATAACCCCTTGCTACTTACGTTGTAAAAAAAACTTTTTCACACATGTGTTTATGTATTCTGGTTTGTATCTTGTCTAACTCGATCTCTTTATTTGCATAACCTTGTATTTGTGTGTTGTCTGTCTTTTTACCCCTAGAGTTTGATATCGAAAGTATCTTTCAAAACTGTCTAATGTGTAATACATGATAGGTAGTCAGTAAACGGTTATTGTTAATGATTAATAAAAATTCTAAAATAAAATTAAGTATTAGGATATATTGTGGCCTCCAGTCTTTTCCCATTAACCTTTTTTTCCCCATTGATGACGATAACAGCCAGCATTTTTTCAGCATTAGGTACCATGAGGAATAATTTGTAAGGTTTCTTTTTTCCCCTCTTAAGTCTCACAGCAGCTCTGTGTAATGATACTTTTATTATGTACATTTTACAGATGAGTAAATTGAGGTTTAGGGAGAATAAATGATTTGTCTAAGGGCTCCTTAAAACCCAAGTCTTTCTGACTCCAAGGTCCATATAACTGTTGCACTCTAAGAAAGCTATTTGTTAATTTTTTTTTTTTTAAAGGAATGCATACGGTAGCACAGATAATTCAGTTAAAATCCCAATCCAGGAAGAAATGCCTGAAAGAACCACTTGATGTGCTTCCCGTCTTTATCCATCTCCTCAGTTTGAAGTATCAGTTTAAGAACCAGTTTGCCTTTAGAAATGTATGCTCTCTTGACACAACAGCAGATTCTATAACTATGTTTCACTGTGTCAGTTGTCCTGGATTCCAGGAGATAGAGCCAAACCATTCCTCCAGTGTGTTCTCAGCGCTGGAACTACCAAACAAGTTTATCCGTTAAGTAATGCCAGGAATTGGTTAGCTTCCTGGAAACAGAATTTGTCAACCTGATAAACCAGCTCTTATAATAGCATCATCTTATACAGAATTAGAAACAATTTCTCTAGTCATGCTTGTCACAGATTTGATTTGAAAAGCATGTGTGTATCTGTGTGTGAATATACACATCCATTTTGCTTCAATGTCTGAGTTGAGACAGCTATTCTCAGCTCTAAGGCTGGTTTCCTTGACACTGAAAATCACATGCACTCTGCTGTTAGGACTGTCAGTGGATGCTCCTCAGAAAACGCCCATGTAGTGCCATCTAGTCATGATCATGGTGATCCCAACTTCCTGTCAAGTGCGTGCATGTGTCGCAGTCGTATCTGACAGACCCCATCGACTGCAGCCTGCTAGGCTCTCCTCCACGGGGTCTTCCTGACCCACGGTTGGGCCTGCGTCCCCTGCATTGGCAGGCAGACTCTTTACCACTGAGCCACTCTGGGAAGCCCTCATTTACTATTATAGTTGGTCCAATAATTTCATACATATATAATATTTAATGATATACAATTTTATACATATATATTTAATTATTTATGTTAAATTTAATAGAAGTGCGTGTGTGTATGCTAAGTTGCTTCAATCGTGTTCTTCTTTTTGCGACCCCATGGACTATAGCCCACCAGGCTCCTTATTTGCCAGGCAAGAGTACTGGAGTGGGTTGCCATTTCCTTCTCCAATTATATGTATATAAGCCAGTCATTCTAGTTTAGGTGTTATACTCTAGTTTTAAAATCTTGGTTTGGGGGTTAAAAAACAAAATCCAAGCAAGTTCTCTTTAAGGAGCCTACAGGTTAATTGTGAGAAAATATAAAATAATTGATGGGATGTATGAGTTTTAATTTTTTAATAAGTGTCTTTGTGTAAATACCCACTTCGTCCTCATTCGTTACCTCATTTACTTCATTCATTTTGTACTACAACTGTATCACTCATACTTTTGTATGTATTTTGAAGTGGAATTAGTAAGGAAGCTACTCTAATGGTGTTTTTCTTCCAAGTCTTAAATCTAATTTTACTTTTCTGAGCAGACAGAGATCTCTCCATGGGTACCCTTCTTCCTACCTGCACCTCCTCAGAGGGCAAGTAGGGCACCTGAGCAGATTTGGTCCAGGACGAGGGGAGAGGCGAATGATGCCATTTACTTCCTGTGCTTCGTGCTGGTCTTTCCTGTACACAGGGCATTAGAATATTTTCAAGGGGCAGGGATAAAGGGCAGAAGATAGGCACACTCTGTGGGTGGGGTCTTGTGCTTGCTTCTTTTAAGGTGTGCCCCAAGTCTGTGACTCACTTGTCATGAAAGCAAGTATAACAACTCATTCCTCATGTTTCTTTGCAGATCAACAGACCTGTTTATTTCAACCTCCCACTGCTATTTGAGTGGACAAGGATCTCTTGAAGGACCTGGGAGAATTTGGCAAAATGTGGAATTGGCCTGGTTTTAGGTTCTCGGTTTTGGCCAGTTGTCTTCAATGCATGAGAACTCTAGTGCTCTATGCTATTTCAAGAAAGGGGGATTAAAAGTAATACCAATAAGGCAGAGACAATGCACTGCTTGCTTGGTTAGGGAAGAAAAACAATAGAACTGCCTTTCGACTTCCCTGTGGGAAGCAGAAGGCCTATAAACTTGTAAAGAGTTGGGAAGGGGCCTTCAAAGGCTAGGCTTGTGAAACAACTTCTGTTTAAAGCAGCAACCTTGCTTGGTACCTTTTAAATATGCTCTCCTATAGTACTTGAAGAATAGGTCTGTGACTGATTGTCTCATAATTGATTCTCTGTGAATTCATCTTTCTACTCAGTTCCCTGCTACACTGTGCTGTGTTGTTCTTCACTTCACTCCAACTTTTCATCTATTTTTCCTGGTTGAGTTTCTCTGGCACTGGAAGAATTGGTTTGTTTGAGCACCTCTCTCGCTCCCAGTGAATAGGTAGATATTACTGCCAGAAATCCGATTGGAGAGCTGTTAGAATCTATTAAAATTCAATTTGCCAGCTATCCTCTTTTCACAGATAGCAAATTTATGTCATTTAGTTACAGGACCTGTCATTTCACCTGGGCAAAACTCCCTGAGTATGAGTCATACAATTTGTGAAAGTACTTTCTTTTGTGGTCTGTTTTAAAGTGTCTTAGCCCATGTGCTCTCTTTCTTTGCAGATGAGCAGGAGGCATTGAACTCGATCATGAAGGACCTGGTGGCCCTCCAGATGAGCCGACGTCCCCGGGTGCCTGGATATGAGACCATGAAGAGCAAAGACACGGGTCACCCAAATAGGCAGGTGTGTGCAGCTGTGGCTGTTAACTAACTTTGTTGGGGGTGAGTTTCAGATGGGAAATATGTTACAGGTTTAAATGCTGTTGGCCCCTTCCTTTCACAGTCTCTTGAATGGTAGGTAAGTGATGTATACCCACCAGGTATGGGTCATGATCTGGAGTCCCAGTGCCTTGTGCATCTGACCTTGCAAATAGTATTTCATTTGTGAAGAATAAGAGTAATTTCTTTGCTAATTATGAGGAGTATTCATAGAATTTTTCCTTTACTGATCATTTGGCAAATATTTTATCCAGACTCATGATCTCTAGCTTAGAAGGTCTTTAAACAGTATATTCTCAGGAAGAATTAATTGACTTTAGTTTATTTAAATGTAATTAGGAAGGGAAATATATTTAATAAAACATCATATATTCTGAAAGGTAAGAATGAGTGATTTTGTTATTATTGTTATTTACAGCTGTTTCCCCTTGTTAACTCAGGTAATTGAGAGTGCCTGTTTTATTGAGAGCTGTGTGCTTTCTTAGGAAAACAGTTTCTATTTTGTTAACATTTCCGCTTGTACACTGGTGAGAACTTTCTTCTGTTCAGTGTTGCTGACCTCCTTGTTTCCTGGGTCCTTTGGCAGAAGAGAGGCGTGAGTGAGGGGGAGCCTTCCTTCCTGGTGGGCATCAGAGGGTTGTGTTCAGTGTGTTTGATGATTTCCTCCTTGTGGTTCTCTTGGTTGTCAGCTGACCTTCTCTCTCCTCATATGCACCTTGTCTACCAGTTCTTTAAAAGTGCTCTTGGTTCCTGGAGAAAGTAGGAGCTGAAACTTTTTCTGTCTGAGGTCTGCTAGATGTAGCCTCCCAGAGTATTTCCTGCCTTTAGGAAAACTGGGGACCCCAAGTCCTTTTGTTTCAGTTATAGCGGAAGGAATAGTTTAGAGAGCTGCTTTTATTTTTTGTGGTTACCTTATAGAACTGGGGGAGCAACAGAATAGGGCCCATTCTTGTACTGCTTTCGTACATTATTCTGATTGTGTGGGTTCTCCCTTGCTGTAACCTTTCTATTCAAAGCTGCTTTTGGAAGGAGCATTTTACCAGAAGCGAATCCCCTCCCCCAGACTTGAGCCTAATGACCTCACTTTCCTTCCTGTCTTCCTATGTGGAGTGTGCTTGCTAATGCTGCTCCAGTCAGCTGATCCTTCTCCAAATGGGACTGTTAGCGTGGATATCAGTTAGGAGGTGAAAAGGGGAAGCTTTCTTGAGTTGGAAGGCCCGAAAGAACCCGGCCGAGGAGTGAGGTGGTCTGTTACTGTCTAGGAATCCTGCTCAGAGGATAAAGCTACCGTTAGAAAATCCTGATCTTGTACTGTGCCTACTGCTGTGTTCTTGGAGTAAAGGCAGTGGTTATAGAAGTAGAAGCCTGTGAGAAAGATTGCCTACTCTCAGGAAATAATCTTAACAAGAAATACTAGTTATTTGGATCCACAGTTTACTTGAATATCATCAGACTTTTTCTGCAGCATGAAGGATACAAATTATTAACCTCAGTTTTTTTGTTTTTAAAGAAAAAGCACAACAGCGGCAGCTCAGCCCTTCTGAACAGCCCCACAGTAACAACAAGCTCATGTGCAGGGGCCAGTGAGAAAAAGAAATTTTTGGTAAGGAATAAAATTACCCATTAAAGCTGAAATGTGCTTTTAAATCTTGCAGTGCTGGAAGTGTATGGAATTCATATCCTGGACAAATTGTTTTAGTGGATTTGTAGGGAGCACTGGTTACTCATTACCTGTGTTCTGTTACCATTTCTCACAACAATATTATTCATAAGCAGCCTGTATCACTGCTGAACAGTAAATTTCTGTGGTGATAGAAATGTTCTATATTTGTGCTGCCCCAATTTAGTAGCCACTGGCCATACGTGGCTGTTGAGCAACTGAGGAACTGAGTTTAAATTTTTAGTCAGTTTTAATTATTTTACATTTAAATAGCAACATGTGGCTATTGGCTATGGTCTTAGCACAACTTTATATAAGGGACTATTGATTTTTTGGGCAAGAAATTGAGTAAATCCTTGGAGATGTGTATATTCATCCTCCATGGACTGGTCATGAGTTCATGGGTTTCTACACATTGTAATAAACTCATCAGTGGGAAACCTATCTAATAGTCTAATCCAGGGGCATGGGGTTCTGGGGAGAATGGGAAGCTGTGGAACTCTCATGGCTGTTTAGAAATTGAAGCTCAAAGTTTTATGCTAACTTTAGGTAAAAGGACAATGAAAACATCAGACTAGCTTCTGCTGTTAATAAAGTCAAGGTTGTAGAGTGGTCTCTTCTGGGAAGTGTAGCAGATGTTCAGCTTCTGACCAGGAGAAATATTCTTCAGCAAAATCCTGAAAGCGGAAGGAGAGAGAAAGTCTTAGTGAATGCATTTCCGAGGAAGTGTGAGATGGGGTAAGATGGGGGTGGTGAGAGCAGAGGGGACGAGTGTTTACAGCCTGATATAATGAAAAGAGCCCAGCCTAAGAGTCTCGAGATATTAATAGTTTGTTACTGTAGGACTTTACAGTTTACAAAGTGAATTCCCTTTTTAAAAATTCTTGCTTTTGTTTGTCTGGGCCTGGGATAGGAATAAACAGTTTCCTCATTACCACTTCTGCCAGAAGGTCCACGCTTAGGAGGAGAGAGGACTGAAAGATCAAAAACCTAATTTAAATGGCTAGGAGATGCCAAATTGGTCTAAGAAATGTCACAGTGGGCTAAAGATTGAGGTTGCAGAGTCCCAGTTGAAAGAACCCAAGTATTTTGGCCAGTAGGAAAGATGGTTTGTTTGGGGATAGATTGGTGCTCGCAGGGGCAAGCAGCGCCTCAGAGTGAGAATGGTAGCCTCCTGGGGCTCATACTTGGCACGACAAGGAATGCCACAGGAGCTGGGACTTCAGTGACAGAACTGGTTGGGACCGAGGCCTGGAAGAACGGGAAAGCCTAGTTTAATATCTCTGCTTGGCAAGACTTCAGACATCCTCTTCCCCGAGTAAACAAACTAGGCGATTAATTGAAAAAGGGAATGATTTGAGAACGGCTAAGCGTTCTGAGCAGCTATGGAAGTACAGGGGCATGACGTGCTTGGTTATCCACCTGTTTGCTAGAAGTTAGGATCTGTGCGGTTTGTGTTTTCCCATTAGGTCCCTGGAAGCCTACCACCTGGTTAGAGCTGGCTGCACATTTTTGGATCGGTGTGGCACACCCTAGGTGTGGTTGGGGCCCATGGACGGCTCTGTAGGCCATAATGTGCAGACTCTTTAGAAGTCATCACTCGCAGTGCTTTAGCAACAGGTGCTGTTTTTCCAAGTTGACAGCTTAGTGTACTGAAAGGAGCCCAGAAGTCATTGAGTTGTTAATAATCCGTTAACGTGGAATTTTGCAGTTTGGAGAGTGCTGTCAACAACAACAATTAATAGCAATAACAACAATATAAGCATGTGTGTTATAGTTTAAAAATTCTCAAAGTGCTTATGCAAAGGTTTTAAGTAGAGCCAGGAAGTAAACCCAGGTCTTCTGACTCCTGGTCACAGTAGTTTTACCTACTGTAAAAGTAGTACTGTAAAAGTAGTACTGTGTAAGTCTGATGACCTTTCTGAACCTCAGTTTTTCTGTTTACCTCTGGAAGTTGTGAGCTCATAGAATATAAAGCGCTTTATACATTGGAGCACAGGGCACGGGTGTAAAGCGGTAGTGCCTGCGTCACTTCTGTTGTCATGGAGCTGAAAAGGTTAAGGATTTCTGCCTTTATTGGATTGACATTACTATCAATCAGATGGTCCTTTGTAGACTTCTGCAGCTAACCTAACATATGAAAATCCCAGTGAAGGAAGAAATAGAATCCTTATTACCACAGGTTCCTGTTTTCCTTGAATCTTATCACAGAGGTAGGTAGAGGCTTGCACGGAGATGTTTACTAGTTGGTACTTGAGAATGAAAAAGTTGTTTTCTTCATAGCAGGCACTAGAAGGGCAGGCTCTTGGTATCAGCTCTAAAGGAAGAGAATTCTGGGAGCTGTTCTGCCAGCAGGGGCAGGGACTGAGAGGACTGTCTTTTGCTTTTTACTGTGATAGACCTGACTCTTCAGGACTTCCTTTCTCTTTCAAGAGTTATTGATAAGATAGGCTGGCTAGTTTGAAAATAAAACATACAGTGTACAAGTCTCATATTCTATTTCGTAAGAAGCTTCCTTTTCTGTGGTATTTTATTAAGTAGCAGTAAATGATGAATATACCATTTCATCATTGATTTATTCACATCCTCACTGAATGTCTTGCACAGTGCTAGGACTGGGGACTGAGAAGGAACTGGGGCAGGGAAGATGGTTGCTTTATAATCACCTCTTCCACTGATCTCTTAGGACTTCTCTGAGTCACACAAATAAAATTATTTTTGGTGCTCTTTTCTTCTCATTTATTTACTATCTTTGGCAAAATTAGGGCTCCAGTGCCAAAGATGTGGGAGCCAGCAAAGATACATAGCAATGTGGGGGAATGCAAGCGCTACAGAATCAGAGAGAGGGTGCCGGAGATACTGGCTCATGGGGGCCTTCACCAGGTCAGAGGTTCACAGACATTTGTTTAATAAACACTTTGATTTTTTTTTTTTTTGAATTCTTGAGAATCTTCCTGGATTACATGTTCAGTTGTTGAGTTCAGACTTTGAGAAGGTCTTTTCTACTTAAGTTTGGTATCGTTGATCACTCCTGTTGCCTGTATGCCGTTCCCAGATTGTAGCCCAGCCTGGGGGCCTGCACTGCCTTCTCCTGGCTATGGCTCTTACTCTTTTGCCACACTGGGAGGCCTGAATTTTTGTACCAGTGCTTTTTTCTCAGCAGCTGTGGCATCTCTCCATTTACTTCAATGTGAACTTATACTCAAGCTTCTTAGACAAAAGAAATATGTTATATTCCCTGTACCCTAGGAATCACACAGTCTTATTATAAACGAGAAATATGTGAAAAAAAGAAACTAAGGTAGGATGTGACTGTGCCTAAATATATGGTACAAATTCTGAGAGGTGAAGGCGGCCAGGAAAGTGAAAGGTGGGCCAGAACTTGGGCCAGAGGAGTCACAGAGTCATCTCCGGAGAAGGTGGCACCAGAGCCAAGCAGTGAAGGATGTGTAGGAGTTTAGTCAGGGGGTGCAGCACCCCGGGGTGGGAGACTGCATTATTAAAGGCCTAGGGGAAGGAATGCATATGGCATATTTCAGGAAATAGGGTGCGCATTGAGCTGGCTGGAGAGAGAACAAACAATGTGAGATGATTAAGTAAGCATAAGTTCCAGGGGGCTTTGAATAATAGTTAATAACTTAGACTTTATTCCGTAGGTCATGGGTATCGCGGATTAGTTTTTGAATAAAGAAGGGATGTGGTGAAAGCGGTGGCTAAGATGATTGAGACTGGAGGCATGTAGAACGTGCTGGAAGAGGGGAGCTGGGAAGTGCAGAGGCTGCTTCAGGAGTTCAGGAGGGGAAAGGGACTCGAGGCGAGTGAGGACTGAGAGAATGGGGAGCAGTCTCATCCGGGAGTCTCTGGAGGGGAGAGCAGGGTCTTGCCATCTGCTGAGAAAGGGAAAAGAGGGAACGAATCAAACGGAGCTCAGAGGTTTGAGCCTGTCGCCAGTATTATAAGTGGCACCGTTGAGAAGGGGGACTAGTTAGGGAGGGTGGCTGATTGAGACACATGACTAGGTTGAGTTTGCAATTATAGAGAAAGACTGAGCTGTGTGCGCAGGTATGTGTGTGCACTGCTTTTGCAGTTCTGAAATCCAAAGAGTACTGCCAACTGAAAGGAGCTTTTTAAAATTTATGTATTTTAAAATTTCCGGCAAACTCAACAAAACTTGGCCTGAATGGACACAGGGCTATTTACAGTCTTTATTTATTGCACTTATTGTGAATATTCATACTTTTCAATACAGAAACTGACTTTTGCTGTTAACAGGTAAACCCTGAATCTCAGTGACTGTACAGCTGTGTCCAGTGCAGGGAAGGAGGCGACAGTGTTCCCCACAGCCACGTCAGGACCCTGATTGAGGGTGGCTCCTCTGACCTGGAACATGTGGCTGCCAAGGAAGAGAGAGCAGAACTCAGCTTTGTCCCTAGCTATTGGTCAGAACTAGTTACAAAGCCCCAAAGTAACTTCCGAGAGGCTTAGCAGCGTAGAGGAGGGCATGAAGTGTTTGTGTCTGCCTCTGCCATGGGAGCGCCACCTGTCACCCTCCCTCAAGAGGGGCATCACTTAACATACAGAACACCAACCACTGTTCTGAAACATTTTTGGCTCCCAAGGGTTTGGCTAAAGGAAAATGGACCTGTATTTTCATTTTTTGAACATGTGTATCAAGTACCCTTCTCATAGCTTTCCCCAGTTATTTCACTTAATTATTTTGATAATTCCACGAGACAGATTGCCACTGTTTGCACTTTGCAAATGAAGAAACTGGGTCACAGAGAGTCATGTTCAAGGTTATAACGGGGAGGTTATAGAGCCAGGGTTTGAAGCCAGACAACTTGACTCTAGTGTTCCATTCCTTACAACGACTTACCTGTCTCGTTTACATGGCAGACAGATGACGTTTTGCTTGAGAAGGTGGGGCTGGACATAGAGATTTGGGAATCTTCTATTTAGAGGTGACCTGATTTTTTAATTCCTACCAAGGAGAAGAAGTGAAGAGAAGGAGAGAAATCCAGAGGCCAAAAGTTCAAACCTTGAGGCACAGTCACGTGTTGAGGGGAGGGGTGGGAGAAGGCATGAGGAAGAGGAACCAGCAAAGAAGCAGAAGTGGTTAGAGTGGTGGCAGGTTCCCTGGCTTGAGACAGGGGCACAGAGGCAAGGAGGACACAGCCACCAATGCGCAGTGCCTCAGAGAGACACAGAGAACGGTTGGCAGGAAGGAATCGAATCCAGTGAGCTTTAGCTGAGCTTTCTTGTCCATGGCTTGTTCTAGTCAGCCCTGACAGGGGAAACCCAGGGTTAGGAACTTGGCAGATTTGGGCACACCATGTGGTACATGGAAACCAGTCATGGGCCTGCATCCTGATCTGGAAATGCTGTAGCCACATCAGACACAGGACTCAGAAGACTGGGCGTCTTTGTTTACACTGCTTGCTAATCACAGGCTAGGTTAGTCTTGAGTAGGAGTGATTTGTGGTTTGAGGCAAAAGTTTAATTCCCTTTCTGACTGAATTCACGTCAAATAGAATTTGGATTATGTCCCATCATGAAATAAATGTAGTTCCTTTAGTCCCACAAAGGGACGGAGGGAGTTGCTTCCTAGGTGCATCTAAATATCGTAAGTCCCCCGCATATGAACCTTCAAGTTGTGAGCTTTCAAAGACGCGAATGTGCCCTCCCATGTTCAGTCACGTAAGTTAGTTCACATGCCTGGCGTACACGCGTGTGCATCCTCTACCAACGGCTGTGCTTTTGTGTGCTGTACAGTACTGTATACAGTAGTACAGTGTCTTTATTTCAAGCCCAGGATGCACAGAAACAAGTGTAAAAGCAGCGGTGATGTAGCTGGTGCTACTGTACTTCTCAAGGTACTGTACTATAAGATTAAAAATGTGTTATATTACATTATTTGTGTGAGAAGTATTATAAACCTACTACAGTACAGACTATATAACTGATTGTGTTAGTTGGGTAACTAGGCTAACTTTGTTGGACTTGAACAAATCAAACTTATGAACGTGCTCTTGGAACGGAACTTATTGGTATGTAGGGGACTTAACTGTAATAATGTTGTAGGTGAAAGGTGTGGTACCCTACCTGTAGGGACAGACAGGACTGCAGACTGGTGGAGACGTGGGGTCCTCTAGAGCTGGTGTGAAACTGGACAGTATGGGAAGCTGGAGGTGGCATGGCTGAGCGCGGCAGCATGAGGCAGACACTGTGCTTTGGAAGGCGCTTCCCATGGGGACTTCAGGGGAGGGAGAAAAGGAAGACAGTGGCAAAACTGCTGTCACTCATAAAACCTTGAAGCCACATAACTTCCTCTGTAGTGTGGCACATCTTTCCACGTGTGCGTGTGCACGCTCACACTCACACACAGTCTCTCTCACCTAGAATGCAGACCAGGTAGGGCACCCTGCCTTCCCGTTCCACCTTCTTTACCTCCAACCATGCACAGCCTCAACCAGAGCCTCGCCTACAGGTTCCCCAGGCCTCATAGCTTCCCGCAAGGTCACCACCCTGATCTGATGCCGACTCCATTATTACTTCATCTCCTCCATGAGTTCTGAAAAAGTAAGGTTTCAGAAGATGCTGTGATAGTTTCTTCTTTTCAGTGTTCCCACTGAAGCCCTGCATCTGTGAGTAAAATAAGCCTCCCTTGCCTGTGTAACACTTAGGTTGTAGCCTATCTGCTGCCGCCGCTGCTAAGTCGCTTCAGTCGTGTCCAACTCTGTGCGACCCCATAGATGGCATCCCATCAGGCTCCACCATCCCTGGGATTCTCCAGGCAAGAACACTGGAGTGGGTTGCCATTTCCTTCTCCACTGCATGAAAGTGAAAAGTGAAAGTGAAGTCGCTCAGTCGTGTCCGACTCTTTGCGACCCCATGGACTGCAGCCTACCAGTCTCCTCCGTCCATGGATTTTACAGGCAGGAGTATTGGAGCGGAATGCCATTGCTTTCTCCTTGTAGCCTATTTAGGTTTCTTTTAAAGCATTATGATCTTGAGAGAATTTATTTAACTTCACTGTAACTCAGTTTCTCCTGTAAAATAGGGATCGTAAGAGTTCCTGTTGTGAAGGTTAGTTTAATTGATGCATGTAACATACTTAGAACAAGGCTTAGTATATAGTAAATGCTTTATAAATGTCAGCTACTGTCATATTATTGGTAATGGATAAAGTGGTCCATATGTTAAATCGAAGGATGAGTGGGCTGTATCAGGGTTGTATTTTGAAGAGCTGTCACAGTGCAGGCCTGTTACTCCAAGGAGCTTTGCTGTCCACTGTTCAGTATGTGAATTTTGGGGGAGAATCCCAGGGACAGGGGAGCCTGGTAGGCTGCCATCTGTGGGGTTGCACAGAGTCAGACACGACTGAAGCGACTTAGCAGCAGCAGCTCTTTGAGCCTCCATTTCCTTGACTTTAAAATAGTGAGTTGGAGTCTGTATTCTTATATTTCAATTCAGTGACTCTTAAGATGTGTTCTGGGACCCCTAGCAGGTTCCCAAGAACCTTTTGGGTGTCCCTCAGGTTAAAACTATTTTCATAATAGTACTAAGATGTTCCTTGCCCTTTTCACCTTCATACTCTTAAAAAAGTACAGTAGAGTTTTCCGGAGGCTACCTGATCCATGTTACCACAGCAGTTTGAAAGCAGAAGCTGATCTGAGAGCCCAGCCGTCTCCTATGAAGCCAGCATTAAAGAGTGTCCCACTCTCTTGCTTCACTTTTTCTTTCTTTCTTTTTGTTTCCCGGTATTCTGGCCACACTTTGTGGCGTAGAGGATACTCCCCTGACCAGGAGTTGAACCTGTGCCTCCCCAGTGAAAGTGCCAAATCCTAACCACTAGGCCACCAGGGAACTCTGTCTCACCTCACTTTTTAAAAAACATACAGTTTTTAAAATGTGTTTATGTTAACACATAATGGTTTTAAATTATTTTTAGATGAATAAAATTTGTTTTCCTAGCTTTAATTTGTAATAAGGCAAATATCTGTAGATATCATATACATAAACAAAAGCTTTTAGGGGTTTTTAGAGTATAGTTAGAGTCTTTAGAGTGTAAATTTTTAGAGTGTAGGTTAGAATCATCAGTCTAGTTCATTTGACTGGAAGAGAATTCTAGCCCTCCCATCTCTTGGAAAGGGGAAGTCCTTTGTGCACCTACCCTGCCTTTCAGCTTTCTCCTTTTTCTGTCACTTTCTCTGCCTGCTCTATGTTCTTCATCTTCAGATATCCTGAAACCCTCTTCTTTCTTCAAAGCCACAGTCTTTTGCCTGTCTCAGTATTATTTTCATTCACTGACTATGAACTCTTTCTTACCTTTATCTCTGTTGCTTGGTGGTTTCCTAACTATCTTAGTTTTCTTTTTCCTTTGTACCTGTTCTTCTATAATATGTCTTCTCTTTTCCTGTCATTTCTAACTCCCTCAAGTTATTTGCTTGACCTTTATAGTATCTCTTCCTCCCTGATTTGTTCTTTAACCTTCTAACACCCTTTCCTTCTCTGGTTCCTGATACTTATACTCAACTCTGTGTTTTTCAATCAGTGAATTCATTTAACAAATATTGGTAAGCACGAACATTATATACCATTACGTTTGCTTGTCCCTGGAGCTACGGAATTAAGAGAGGCATGATCCCTGTTCTCCCAGAGCTTATAGGGTACCCTGATGGTCATCTAGGCTAAAACTGGGGACGGTTATAAGGTATTTGTCCAGGGTGCCACTCTACTCCCACTTAGGGCAGCCGTGATAAGGTAGTGGAGATCACTGGTACCAGTGGCAATCATTTATTGTGTGTCTACTATGTATTAAGTATTATACTACATTTTCTTGTTTAGTTCTCATAACAACTCTGTGAGTTAGGTATTTAGCCCTATTCTGCAGATGGAAGAACTAAGAGTTATAGAGGATAAGTAACTTGGTTGTGGTCGTATAGCTAGAATTATCACTATGAAGAGTTCTTTTTCCATTTAGTTACGTCAGCCAAGAAGGAGTAGTATCCTGGCCCAGAGGTGGCGACATAGTGGGAGCAGCTCCAGAGCCAGTTGTGGAAATAGAGCTTGTGAACTTAGAGATGACACGTCAGAGCAGATCTCCTGAGCTGGGCAACCCCAGGGGTTCTTGTCCCAAGACCTTTGTTGCCCCAGAGGTTAGAACGCTATGACAGGAGTGCCTGTCAGGGCAGAGAAGCTCCAACAGGAGCCTCCAGGCATGCTGCCTAATGTTGCTGAAGGGCTGCCTGAGGCTACCTGGGTGGGGCAGGAGTGACACAGGCCAGAAAACCCGCTAACCTGTCTGTCCTTTCTTTGGCAGAGTGACGTCAGAATCAAGTTTGAGCACAACGGGGAGAGGCGGTAAGTCTGCCTCCTGATGCGTGGATGTGTCCGTTGAGCCCCATTTCTCAGAAAGCGTGCAGCTTATGGGGGCCATCTCCCTGGAATGACTCCTGTGGGGTCCCTGGCTAGGTAATGGGGTTGATGGGGCAGAAAGGGGAATGCTGCATCCTTGGTTTGGCATATTGACTGAACCTTGTTTCTGGTCTTAAAGCTGGTGGTCTGGTCAACTGCTAATGTTTTACCCTTTTGCTCTTATTCTGCTGCTGTGAGGTCCACCATTGTGCTGGGGGAGGAAGTCAGGGCTCCAGCTCCACTGAGTCATAGCTTCCAGACATGCTGACCCTGTGCCAGCTGTGGGCATCAGAGGGAGAGGAGGCTTCTCCTGTGACGTGCTACCATTCCTGTCCTGAAAGAGTGTCCCTGGTTTTGTCCACATCAGGGGTCATGTTGGGTGAATTGGTAGTTTCTTAAAATGTCTCTAGGTCATGGGAAGCTGCATTAAGTCCCTCAGTTGTGAAAGATTTCAGCTCATTTGAGGACATAGAAAGAGAGAGTTCTCAGTCTGCATTCTGCATCTTACCTTGGGGAAGTGAAAGTACTGTTACAAAACCCTTGTATCCTTTTCCCATTGTCAATATTAAGGTTTTTGTAGGAGGTCAAGATAGAAGTTCTCAGTGGAGAAAAATATGACTTCACTTAATTTCTCAAGTTATTTTAAGGAAAATCTTTAAGAAAGCATATAGAACTCTGGTCAGGGGATGTTTGGGACACTTTGTGTGCATGTGTGTAGCATGTATACACACAAGCATGCTTTTCAGTATCTGTTTCCTGCTCTTTGCCTTTCTCCCTCGTTGATAACTGCCCTGCCCTTTTTCCTTTACTATGAACATTTGGAGGGCAAAGAGCACACCTGTGAGGATAAGATCCTCCTATTTTACCAGTCACCAGAGGACCTTGCATGCTTCCTCAGTCTCTTCAGTTGTGTCCAACTCTTTGCGACCCTATGGACTGTAGCCTGCCAGGCTTTTCTGTCCATGGGATTCTCCAGGCAAGAACACTGGAGTGAGTTGCCATTTCCTTCTCCAGGGGATTTTCCTGACCCAGAGATTGAACCCACATCTATTTCGGCTCCTGCATTGCAGGCAGGTTCTTTACTGCTGGGCCACTGGGGAAGCCCCCAGAGGACCTTAAGTGCCTTCAAACGTTTTTGTCCTGAAAGTTCTCTGCTGCTGGCATCTTTCAGCCCACTCTGAAACTAGCTCTGGATATCTGTGGCTCTGCTTTCGCTTAAAAAGATACATTCAGAAGCCTGCAAGTTGGTCAGAGGTGGAAACATTGTGCAAAGGGCCGTCTGCAGAGCCAGGGCCTGCTGCTGCTAGGTAAATTCTAGGGCTGTTCCAGGCCGGGAGGGAAGAAGGTTTTCTGAGCTCTGTCCCCAGCTGTTCTTTCTAGGACCTGCCAGTAGCATGGAAGTTAAATTGTCACTTCATTGTTGCTGCTTTTCACACTTCTGACCGGACTGGATTTTGGAGGGATTGCCAAAGTCAGAGCAGCCAAGAGTTTTCAGAAGTAGATACAAAATCAAAGGCTCGATTGTGTTGGAGCCTAATTACGCAGTTATGCTCTCCTGAATTCCTGTTCCCTAAGTGGTATATAGTTACAGTGAGCGGACTTACACTGAGAAAGTGTGTGTGTTTAGTTTCAGAGATGCTGCCAGATCGAAACCACAAATATTTAAGGTGGTCAGGCAGGAATGGCCTTTTGAAGCCCCGAGCAGCAGTGTTGGTATCAAGATTTTGAGAAGTGCATGCTCTTTTTATGGAGCTGTTTTCTGGAGCCGTGGTGTTTCACTGTTCGTGTACTGTGTGTGGAATTGAGGACTCTGTAAAGTCTGTGCGGCGAAGCCACGTACAAGCTGCTCTGTGCCAGACAGCTCTGGTTTCATGTATTTCATATCTTAAAGATTTGGTTGAAAATATTTCTGTGGGCTTTCTTTACTTTTTACAGGACTAGGAACAGGATCTATTTAAATGTGGTAGGTTCTTATAGACTTAGAATTTACAGAAAAGAGGAAAGAAAGAATAGTGATTTTTCCCCTTCGTCATTGCCAGATATCCATTCTGGTGGGCTGAGTTTCCCTTTGCTTTGGATGGGTGGGCATCAGACTCTGAACTTTCCTCCCTCTTAGCCTCAGGAGGGCAGAAGAGGACTGTAGACTAAGATCTCCCTCCTTGGAAATTATATTGCTGAATGTATTAGTTTATATCCACCAGGAAATCCATCCATATTGTAATCCTTATATTCCCTCCCCACCTCAAATCAACCATCCCCAGCATTAATCAGGTGCTGTCTTTAAAAAAGAGAGAGAGAAAGTTAAGTGCTACCTAGATATGAGTTATCTAGATATGTGTGTTTGATTGATTCTTTTGAGAGAATACCTTTCTATTTATCTCTTATAGTAAATCATATCCCCCTCATCAGGACCTCAGCCACAGTTCAAAAGGGGCCTGCCTTTTGAACTGGTGGGGATGGTTGTGCTGGGTGTTAGACCTGTCTCTGAAGTACTAGCCTGAAGATGCCAGTTATTTAAGGTGATGGTGGCAGCTTAGATCTTAACTAACCTGGGAGTCCTGCTTTCTTGACTTTGATAGGACTTTTGGACTGCTTTTAAATGGTTTCGGAAGTTTTAAATGGTTCATCACCAAACCAAATGCAGGAGAATTTATCTGAGCCTGATCTTTTTCTGACAGTGTTAGGGACATCTGAGTGGATCTGGTATTTTATTCAGAAAGGTGGACCCCTTTTGAACCATTGCTGAGGTCCTGATGAAGGGGATATGGACTTAATTATTATAGAATTTAGTAATTCCTTAATTACAAAAGAATTAATAGAAAGGTATTCTCTCGAAAGAATCCATCAAATACTCATGTCTAGATAACCCATATCTAGGTAGCACTTAATTTTTTCTCTTTTTTTTAAAGACAGCACCTGATTAATGCTTGGGATGGTTGATTTGAGGGGGGGAAATATAAGGATTACAATATGGATGATTTCCTGGTGGATAAAAATCAATATATTCAGCAATATAATTTTCAGAAATGAAGGTAGTGACAGATGAAGGAAAAGTTATAGAGAAATTATCTTCCTGAGATATTAGGCTTTGTGTGAAGGATTATACTAATAGCCTATCAACGTTGTTCAGTAAAACTTCCCCTCTAATAGAAATGTTCTGCAGAAATCCCTTGGTAGCTGAGGAAATTGGTTCCCGGGCCCCCTGTGGAAATCAAACTCCTCGGATGCGCAAGTCTTTTAGATGAAATGGTGCAGTCTTTGCATATAACCTATGTACATCTTTGTGTATACTTTAAACCATCTCTAGATTTCTTATAAACCTAAGAGAATGTAAATGCCATGTAAATAGTTGCCAGCATGGGGCATATTCAAGTTCTGCTTTTTTGGAACTTTCTGGAATTTTTTTTTCCAGATATTTTTGATCTGCATATGTAGACCTGGGTATAAAAAGGGGTGACTTATAGCTGTGTTCTCCAGTATCTAGTGAGCACTTGAATGTGCTGATGGGACTGAAAGAGCTGATTTTAAATTTAATCAATTTAAATAGCCACATGTGGCTAGTGGCTACTGTATTGAACAGCTCAGTTCTAGATATGACTTTCATGATGCCCACTGATTTCAGCCAGCCAGATTTCATGAAAATCCAATGGCTTACCTATCAAATTACCCGTGACATTTTTCACAGAACTAGAACAAATAATCCTGAAATTCATTTGGAACCACAGAAGGTAAATTGCCAAAGCAATCTGAGGAAAAAAGAAAGCAGGAGGCATAACCCTCTCAGACTTCAGACAAATTTAAAAGCTGCAGTCATCAGCAGTTTAAATTGTTGCTGTCAAATTTGTCTTCTTCCTTTTGACTTCTATATTTTATGTAATTTTATATAATGCTTAGGAAGACCTTCCCTACTCCAACATTTTTTTAATTCTACATTTTCTTATATATATGTACATATGTAGTATGCATATGTTTCTTTTTTATGTTCTCTTCTGTTTATCTCTTTATTTTTGTTTAAATAAGTTTTAAAGTATTGGGTTGGACCCCTATGATATGGTCACTTTTATATGTCAAACATTGTTGACTATCCCCAGTATCCCTAATACATTAAAACTTTTTATTTAAAAAATGTCAAATGCACACAAAAGTAGAGAATGTGAAACTGAACCTCCAAGGATCTGTTACCCAGCTTCAACATTATCAGCATTTTGCCAACCTTGTTTCATCTATCCCCACTTGTAAATTTTGTTGTGCTGTGTAATGACAAATTATTTTAAGACCTCTTTGAACATGTTCCTACTCTACCATGTGTTAATATTTATAGAAATTGTTCTTTAAACAGACCTAGTGAGTCTCTCTTGGAGACGGCAATGGCACCCCACTCCAGTACTCCTGCCTGGAAAATCCCATGGACAGAGGAACCTGGAAGGCTGCTGTCCATGGGGTCGCTGAGGGTCAGACACAACTGAGCGACTTCACTTTCACTTTTCATTTTCATGCATCGGAGAAGGAAATGGCAACCCACTCCAGTGTTCTTGCCTGGAGAATCCCAAGGACGGCGGAGCCTGGTGGGCTGCCGTCTATGGGGTCTCACAGAGTCGGACATGACTGAAGTGACTTAGCAGCAGTAGCAGTAGCAGTGAGTCTCTCTAGAAAAATATCAATATCAATACTGTTTATAGGCACACATGTGTCACTGGTTAAGAAAACTAATCAGGCATATAACCAACTCAAGGGGAATTCCTGTGACTCGGTGGTGGGAAAGTCAATTCTTAGGATAATCAGCATTGAGACTCCTGTGGCATCTCAAAAATGAACAGTAGAAAAGACCTTTTCAAGTCCTGGATGTGAGTCATTTAGGAGTTAAGACCATGTTTTCAGGACTGTAGTTCCAGTCTCCAGTTTTTCTTCCTAATAGGAATATTTGGAACATAGCTTTTAAATCCAGGTGTCCTGCCATGATACTGAACTGTCGTTGACTGAAAGATCTGAGCTGAAGTGGTAGAACATTGATTGAGATTGAACATTGATTTAGCTACCTGTGGGTACTATTGAAAAACCTGAGAGATGCTCAGAGAAAGGGTGAAAAGATAAAGGCAGATAAGAGAAGAAAAAAATACAGAAAAAGACAAGCTACATGAAAAATAAAAAGAACTCT
Source organism: Capricornis sumatraensis (assembly GCF_032405125.1). Lineage (NCBI taxonomy): Eukaryota > Metazoa > Chordata > Mammalia > Artiodactyla > Bovidae > Capricornis > Capricornis sumatraensis. Next base: position 97,922,459 of record NC_091076.1, read on the forward strand.
TGAAAAGAAAGGAAAATATCACTCAGGAGTCATAACTTCTAAACCCTGCATTTAAAATATGCAGTTAATCATGCTTCTGTTCTCTTTCAGAATTATAGCATTCAGCCGGCCTGTGAGATACGAAGATGTGGAGCACAAGGTGACGGCAGTGTTTGGGCAGCCCCTGGACCTACATTACATGAACAATGAGGTGCGAAAGGCAGCTGGCGGGGGCATGGGGAGCACCTTGCCTGCCTTTTCCTCTCTGCTTAACTGAGGATCTCCTAGTTTGTTCTTCTGATGTCATCTGCAGGTTTTCATTTTCTGGAGCCTCTTTTGTTAATTCCGATAATTCTGGGATTTTTCTTTTTTACTGCGTGGAAGATTGCACAGCTATTTCCATTCCCTCTGCTCATTCTAGGCTGGTACCTCTAATAACTCCATGGTGGAGTCAGGTATGGGGATCAGGGTCAGAGCTTAGCATTGCCTTGCTATAGCAGAGGGTTCAGCAGGGCTGGGGATGTGGTGAAAATTGGTGGGTAGGACTGTCAACCTCTATTGACAGTCATAAATATTGGATTCTTCTCAGAGTTTAGCTTCTGATTGTAGCTGGTGTCAAACATTAGCACCTCATCTAATCATTTCTTTAAACGCTTACTCCTCCTAACCCCACCCAATGGTCCTTATTTATGCATACTTTGAACATCACTCAGGAAGGAATTCTTTTGAATGTCAGTTACTTGGCTGCTTTCCCACCTCCAAGGAAGGTACTAGAGGCTGTAGTCTGCTTAGGTTGATGCTTTGCATTAGTCTGAAAGGCAACATATTTGTGCCCAGTAAAGAGCCTGCACTTTGAGAGGCTTCCCTGGTGGTCTAGTGGCTAAGAATCCATCTGCCAATGCAGGGGACATGGCTTCGATCCTTGGTCTGTGAAGATCTCACATGCTGCGGAGCGACTAAGCCCGTGCATCACCGCTACTGAGCCTGCAGTCTTGAGCCCACAAGCTGTAACTAGTGAGCCCAAGTGCTGCAGCTGTGGAAGCCCGCACACCTAGAGCCTATGCTCTACAGCCAGAGAAGCCCTTGCAATGAGAAACCCACATACTACACATGCTACAGCTAGAGAAAGCGATGAAGACCTGTCGCAGCCAAAAAATAAATTAAAATCTTTTAAAAAAAAAAGGGTCGATTCATCCCTTAGTTGAAAATAAAGGCTTAAAAAAAAAAAAGCTTGCTCCTTGAGGGAACTAAGTTGAGGGGAATAGACAGGAAAGCTGGGAAACCTCATGGCTCTTTGAGAGGTCTTTCCCATGTAGTTTTATTTTAGTGGTTGAAAAGTTAAGAATTTCCTCCAGACTCTGGGGCTGAAATCTGTAGAAGCTGAGATTTGTTGGCTAAAAACTTTCTGGTCTTCTTCAAACAAAATGTACAGCCACAGTTGGGTACGCATGCTTGCTCAGTCACTTCAGTCGTGTCTGACTCTTTGTGATCCCATAGACTGTAGCCCACCAGGCTCCTCTGTCCATGGAATTCTCCAGGCAAGAATACTAGAGTGGGTTGCTGTGCCCTCCTGCAGGGAATCTTCCTGACTCCGGGATCGAACCCGAGTCTTCTGCATCTCCTGCACTGCAGGCAAATTCTTTACGTCTGAGCCACTGGGGAAGCTCCCCAGTTGGGTATATGCTGCCATATAGCTAACAAAAATAAGACCATATGAGCTTTTGCTTTTTGGATAAATTTTAGAAATACAACAAATTTAGAAAGTCAATAACACTATGGTTAATAAATAAAACAGATGTAAGCATTTCAAAGTATGTAAACTAACACATTTTAAATACAGGATATCAGAACCCCCAAAATATAAGTGAAAAATCCATAGAACAGTTCAAGCATCCATGACTGTATGAGAAAGTGAGGCTAAAATCAGCTAGCTAGTCAGCATTCAAGAAGGTGTTCTTTAGTTAGGAAAGATTTTTCTGGATGATTTAGCACTACTTGTTTCTCTTTCTGTTAATATTTCCATTAAGAATTCCGTATGTCCCCAAATCCATTTTCAAACTCTTTTGCCAAGGAAGTGACTGCCCAGAATGTTGGACATTCCTTTATTCAAATGTTTATGCAGATATTGATTCTAAACCAAATATATATATATTTTAAGAGTCAGTGAAGACTAAAGTATTTGAGCATTTATTTTTCATCACTTTTTTACTGTTGTTGTTGTTTCTGTTTTTGCTTTTTGACCTCATTTCCCAGGCCAGGGATTGAACCCAGGCCATGTCAGTGAAAGCCCAGAATCCTAACCACTAGGCCACCAGGGAACTCCCATAGTTGTTAATATATTCAGTCATGCATGTTTTTCCATACTCTGCTAATGTCAGTGACTAAGAGTTGACTAATATATATCTTATTAATTTCAACTCTCTCAACCTATTTTTCTTTGCCCTCTAAACCCTCCCTTGTCAGGACTTGTGAACCACAAATGAAAAATCTTTGATTTTATTTATGTTTATATTTTTGTTAAAATAGCTTTTTTGAGATACAATTCACCTACCATATCACTTACCCTTTTATTTTTAAATTTATGTTTTTAAACTGTACAATTCAGTGATTTTTAGTATGTTCAGAGTTGTAACTATCAGTACCGGATTCCAGAACGTGTTTATCACCCCAAAGAGAAACCCTATACTCATTAGCAGTCACTTCCCATTCCCCCTCCACTGCCTAGCCCCGGGCAACCACTTATTTACTTTACATCTCTCTGGATTTGCCTATTCTGAACATTTTATATATATGGAATGACACAGTATGTGGCCTTTTGTATTTGGCTTCTTTCACTGAGCATGTATTCAAGGCTCATCTATATTGTAGCATGTATCGGACTTCATTCCTTTCTATGGCTGAATAATATTCCATGATATGGGTATACCACATTTTGTGTATCACTTCATTCACCTCTTGATGTTTTTCTACTTTTGGCTATTATAAATAATGCTGCTGTGAACATTTGTGTACCAGTTTTATATGAACAGATGTTTTTAATCCTCTAAAATATACCTAAGAGGAGAATTGTGGGTCTTGTAGAAACTCTGTATCTAACTTTTTGAGGAACTGCCCAATTTCCTCATATTGGCTGGTACCACTTTACATTCCTACTAGCAATATATGAGGGTTGCAATTTCTCCACATTCTCAGCAGTACTTGTGATTCTTTTTTTTTTTTCTTTTTTAAAAAAATTCTAGCCATCCTAGTAGGTATGAAGTGATATTTTATTGTGGATTTAATTTTCATTTCCTTAATGACTAGTGATGTTGAGTATCTTTTCATGTACTTATTGGCCATTTATTGATTTTTCTTTGGACGAATATATATTCAAATCCTTTGCCCATTTAAAAAACTGGATTGTTGTCCTTTTATTGTTGAGTTGTAAGAGTTCTTCATATACTCTGGATACTAGATCCTTATCATATATTTGCAAAATTGTAGCTTTTTTTTTTTGGTTGTTAAAACATGCTCCAGTAATTTCTTTATCTTCTCTTATCTCCACCCAACACTAGCCTTTATTTATCCTTACTTTATATGTTACTCAGAAATGAATTCTTTAATGTGATATGATCTGTAGAATTTCATCCCATTCCATGGGTTGTTTTGAGATTTTATTTTAAATACCGTTTTTTACTATTTGTTATTTCCTGGCCTAGGATTTAGAGTTCTCATTTCCTTGTATTATAAATTGGGAACCACAGAAATTAATTGGATTTTTGCTTGTGTTTGCCACAGATGTGTAAGATCTGACATTCGTTAGGTCTTAAGGCATAGCATACTTCTGCATCTTTTAATACTAAGTACTCATAATATTTCAGAAAACTAAGATCATGGCATCTGGTCCCATCACTTCATGGCAAATAGATGGGGAAACAGTGGCTGACTTTATATTTTTGGGCTCCAAAATCACTGCAGATGGTGATTGCAGCCATGAAATTAAAAGACGCTTACTCCTTGGAAGGAAAGTTATGACCAACCTAGACAGCATATTAAAAAGCAGAGACATTACTTTGTCAACAAAAGCCCATCTAGTCAAGGCTATGGTTTTTCCAGTAGTCATGTATGGATGTCAGAGTTGGACTATAAAGAAAGCTGAGCACTGAAGAATTGATGCTTTTGACCTGTGGTGTTGGAGAAGACTTGAGAGTTCCTTGGACTACAAGGAGATCCAACCAGTCCATCCTAAAGGAGATCAGTCCTGGGTGTTCATTGGAAGGATTGATGCTGAAGCTGAAACTCCCAATACTTTAGCCACCTGATACGAAGATTGAGGGCAGGAGGAGAAGGGGACGACAAACGATGAGATGGTTGGATGGCATCACCAACTCATAGACATGGGTTTGGATAGACTCCCGCAGTTGGTGATGGATAGGAAGGCTTGGTGTGCTGTGGTTCATGGGGTCACAAAGAGTCGGACACGACTGAGTGACAGAACTGAACTCAATATCTTCTGCTTTTTAGTAGTGAGTAAGACTTATCTATATCCTCGAGAATCTTCTCTTTAATACTTCGGTGGAATGAAAACAGAGGAAGTAATTTTTGGTTCTAGTCATGGATTTTGTTTTTAACTTTTAAACATTAAGATATTAAACCCTTCTATGTGGCCTAAATTTGTGTTCTTATTTGAGTAATGTTTTCATCCTCAGTCCTCCCTCTCTTCCTCCTCCTCTGCCTTTTCTGCTTATTTTGTTAATGTCAGCACAGAGTAGGGTGGGACATGCTTCTACTGCTCAAGTTGGGAAGAATTATAGGGGCTAAAACTGTTTGGGACTTGATGCTTTGGAGTAAAGAGTATTTAGAGAGAGGAAACTCTTCTCAGAAAATATCTTGAAATAAAGTACTAATGTGCTACAGCATGGATGAACTCAAAAACACTAAGCAAAATAAGAAGCTGGATGCAAAAGACTATGAATTGAATATATACGAATTGTGTGATTTCGTTTATATGAAATGTCCAGGAAATGCAAATCTCTAGAGACAGAAAGTAGATTGGTGGTTGCCTGGGGCGAGAGGTAGGAAAGAGGAGTGACTGTGAATGGGCACAAGAGATATTTTTAATGCAGTGAAAATGTTTTAAAATTGAATTATGCGATGGTTGCACAACTCTTGTCATTTTCCTAAAACTTATTAAATTGTACACTTAATGAAGAAAAAAAAGAAAATATCTCTATGGCTTCAGTTAGGTCTTTGAGGACTCCAGAGTATGCATTGAGATTGTTTTTCTCCAAATTTACTTTTAGTGTTAATTTTCTTATTTTTGCAGATTAAAGACATATTTTATATGATTTCCTTTTTCTGTGTCCTGTGTCACAGCTCTCCATCCTGCTGAAGAATCAAGATGATCTTGACAAAGCAATTGACATTTTGGATAGAAGCTCAAGCATGAAAAGTCTTAGAATATTGTTGCTGTCCCAGGACAGAAACCATGTAAGTAGCTCCTGCCCTGGACTGACAGCTGAAGACACAGCTTGCTGTCCTTCAGGAGTTCACGTTCTTCCTTGACAGAGTTTTGTGTTTCTCTGTCACTGCTAAAGCGAGAACATAAGTGTGGTCTAGCCCACTGGGTCAGCAGCCAGCTAGCCTTCTGCATTTGGTTTTACTGCAAAGCCAGATCATCAGTGTCAAAGTTGCAGCTGAAGCTTACTTGGCTTGTGGTGTGGGAGGAAGGAAAGCATTTTATGATAAAGGAGAGGATTCTTTTTCTCTATAGTTAATGTGTTTTTTTAATTTTAAACTAGATATGGACCCCAGCAAGGGAGATTCGCTTAGCGTGGGGGTGCTGATTAGCAAAGGCTTTAAAGGATTTGAGACTGTCATGCTTTGTGAACCCAGCTCCCACAACTCCTCGGCAACTGTGACTTTACCCTGGGACACATGTAGAAAACACACTTTTCCCTTCTGTTCAGTGGGAAAAAGTTCATAGACTAAAGAGCCTCTGGTAAGTTAGCATCTGCTGCCTTACCAAATGGCAGCAATCTTAGGGACCTTCAGAACTTGGGGATTTTTCCTTACAGTTTCCTTTCCTAAAGAATCCCCAAGGGCCTACGTTTCACAAGAATGCTTGTAATCTGTATCTGTCTTCTGTCTGATTCCTCTACCAGTTTTCTTCACATACACATCCCTGAAGTTTTCTTTGGTGTTCTTTCCTTTCCATATGCTTGAAAACAGCCAACTGTGGACAGCTAGTGTTGCTGCCTGAGAACTGTGGATGCCCTATACCAGACAGAATTTAGAGGGAATGGTGCTTTATTTTTAAAGAGACTTTAGAATGTCTCTTGATTAGGGAAAGACACAGAAGAATGTAGTTAGGAAGCCTTAGAATAAAGATGTTTTCTAATACTACAGAAGTGTCCTTGCACACGAGACTGGTCTTCTCTTTCCCAGTGTCTTTTTTTTTCTGGATGTGTTTTGGGAAGTATTCTGAAATGAAATGTAAACTTTATTCCTTCATTTCTCTGTCCCACTTCCTTCCTTTCTCCTTGAAGTCCTTCCTCGTTGCCCATCTTGTAAGATCTAAATGTAGCCTCACACCCAAGGTTTTTCACTAACTGTCCTTCTTTCAGCTCCCCAGTCTCATCTTTCCAAGTCCTTCAGCATACTTCCCTTCTTCTGCAGTTCTTTCTTCCTTTTTGCCAGACCATGGTTGTCAGCCTTTTTTAGGTTCTAGCTTGATTTACCTGCTACAGTTTGGTCAGTATTCTTGACTGAAGCCATATTGATTATTCCCCTCTCCTTTAGTCTTTGGATATAATTTGCACACTAGTTTATAGGTTGCTTAGTAATTGCCCTAAAGTTGTTGTGTATTTGTAAATTTTATCCCAGAAGATTGTAAGGTCCTTGAGAACTGGAGCTGTATCTTATTGTTCTGGAGCCCATCTTCCTAAGAGAGCAACAGTGACTACTTGAAATGTTAGCAAGAGTCAAGTAGAGACCATCTTTAGCAAACCTCTTCTTTACAGAAGAAGCTGGAATTGAAATTTAATGACGTGATGGTTTAACTGGGAGCCAGCAACCCTGATGGTGATCCCTCCATTCCACTGATGCGAAACTTCAGACAACTGATTCTATACATTTGCCTCCGCATCCATCAAAGGTGCACTCAGCTGCAGGTGCTACTACAGCACCCAGAGCCGTATGAAAGGTGACCATCTGATCTCTGACACTCATGGCATTACATTAGATGTTGCATGAAATAAATTCCATATTGATGCCTCTCTTTGTAAGGATGTATATTTTAAAAATTATAAAGTCAGTGCAACTTACTGTAAAGTTAAAATAATAAAAAAGGATTGTCTTACATAATTCTAGCACCAAAACATTGATTTTTGCATATGTTTCTCTTTGGCCATATGTATACACACTTTTAAGTGTTGTCATGGTATTTATGCAGTTTTCTAATTTAATTTTTCACTTATTGTCATGTACATTTTTCTGTTAATATACAGTCTTCATGATTATAATTTATAAGGATGCAGAAGTCCCTTGAGTGGATAGACCATAATTTTATTCAGTAAGCAGTTTTGCTACTGTTAGAATGCTTAAGCTGCTCCTATTTTTTGGCATTTATAAAGATTTACATTTAAGACTAACAGTATTGGTGGTGATGAAATCTTTCCTTGGGGACTTCCACAACTAGACTTCAGGCTTCTTTGTAAACAGAAGTATCATGATCCAAAATTGCTATGTGCTCAGGTGTCGGAGAAGGCAATGGCACCCCACTCCAGTACTCTTGCCTGGAAAATCCCATGGATGGAGGAGCCTGGAAGGCTGCAGTCCATGGGGTCGCTAAGAGTTGGACACAACTGAGCGACTTCACTTTTACTTTTCACTTTCATGCATTGGAGAAGGAAATGGCAACCCACTCCACTGTTCTTGCCTGGAGAATCCCAGGGACGGCGGAGCCTGGTGGGCTGCCGTCTGTGGGGCCGCAGAGTCGGATATGACTGAAGTGACTTAGTGGCAGCAGCAGCAGCAGCAGGTGTCCTACCCTTAGAAGAGTGCTTCTCTGTTTGTAATGAAATCTCACTTTTGTTCTTCTAGTTTCCAATCTGTCACAGACCAGTTCTTTTTAAAAAACACAAAAACTGAAAAGTGGACAAATTAACTAGAGACAAAACATAAGCCCACGATTTTTATTGTTAGATTCAATAAGCATAAATCACTCTGCCAAATTGTTACCAAAGTGTTTATTAGCAAGTTACTCTTCAGTTCAGTACTTATATTGAAGAGGACTGGTTCACCACAGGTTGGAGCCTGGCACCAGCCCATAGATCATACTCTACATACACTTCTTCAGGACACCACATCACCCTGGTCTTCATCCCCTCTTGATGATCACTGTCATCTACTGTGTTCTCTATAGTTTCCTTCAATTTTAGCAGCCTATCACCTCATTAACCTTTTGTTACCATCTGAACATCTGGTTCCATCACTACATGGGAAATAGATGGGGAAACAGTGGCTGACTTTAATTTTTTGGGCTCCAAAGTCACTGCAGATAGTGATTGCAGCCATGAAATTAAAAGACGCTTACTCCTTGGAAGGAAAGTTATGACCAACCTAGATAGCATATTGAAAAGCAGAGACATTACTTTGCCAACAAAGGTCCGTCTAGTCAAGGCTATGATTTTTCCAGTGGTCATGTATGGGTGTGAGAGTTGTACTGAGCACTGAAGAATTGATGCTTTTGACCTGTGGTGTTGGAGAAGACTCTTGAGAGTCCCTTGGACTGAAAGGAGATCCAACCAGTCCATTCTAAAGGAGATCAGCCCTGGGTGTTCTTTGGAAGGAATGATGCTAAAGCTGAAACTCCACCTCATGCGAAGAGTTGACTCATTGGAAAAGACTCTGATGCTGGGAGGGATTGGGGGCAGGAGGAGAGGGGGACGACAGAGGATGAGATGGTTGGATGGCATCACCAACTCGATGGACATGAGTTTGAGTGAACTCTGGGAAATGGTGATGGACAGGGAGGCCTGGCATGCTGTGATTCATGGGGTCGCAAAGAGTCGGACACGACTGAGCAACTGACCTGAACTGAACTGAACCTTTACTTCCCTTCTCATTCTTGTTTTTAAATGTACTGTCTCTTCTCTGTGGATTCCTTTTTTATTGGTCTTTCTATGACAGATTTTAGCCTTTCCTCTGTCTTCATCCCTCAGCAAGGTGGATAGTCGTACTCCTCCCATCTCACCTGGCCAAAGCCATGTCTTAGACTTCAGTATTGTTTTCACTTGAGAACACTTGGATTTTGGTAATCACAGAACCTCTGTTAGTCTGAGGAACCTTTCTCTGGCCTTGATTTTACTGCCATTTTAAGATGCTTCACCACCTCCCTCCTTCAGTAGTTCTCACTGCCCTAGACCTCTGCCTTGGGCCATCAACTCTCAGCTGTTTGCTATTACAGACTGCTTTTCTAAGCATGTGTTCATCTAACTCTTAATTTATCCTTCTAAAGCTCTTGACCTTCTTATAACTTTCCAGATTTTCCACCGTCATAACATAATCTCAAACTCAACATTATCTTGTCACTTATACATATTATAAAAACTAAATATCCAGGATAATCTAAATGATAATTCTTCTTATTTTTCTAAGAATAATGGAGCAAGTGCAGGAAGTTGGAACAAAACTTGGTGGCTAGAATATTTTTAGTCTGGCCCTGTTTAAAAATCATTACACATTTGGGAATTCCCTGGCAGTCTTGTGGTTAGGACTCCATGCTTTCACTGGTGAGGATGAGGGTTCAATCACTAGTCAGAGCACCAAGATCTCACAAGCCAGTAGCACGGCTAACAAATAAATAAAAATTATTACATTTTACGTGTCTAAGGTACTTTCTTTTCTCATTTGATTTTTGTGACTTTGAGGGATCCTGGTTATTGCTAATCTATACCTAGGGAAACTGAGGCCTAGAGTGATTTGCCCTGGGTGAAGCAGGTAATAGTGACAGAGTTGGTCTCGAGCCCAGATGTTCTGACTGCAGTCCAGTACATATGAGACACCATCCAGGAAAAGGATCTTAGAATTATTGTAAGATCCTTTATTATTAGGATTATTATAGTAGTCTTTGGAAATTATTGTAGTTCTGGAAATCCTCACCCAGGTTCTCCCACAGTTCATTCGAAGCAGAACAGGAAATGTAATGTTGCCCATGAGGAAAACCTGTGATATGTGTCACTCTCTCCCCCTTTGCTTCCTTTCTCAACTTAGAAGGGAACTGAGCTAAGAAAGGTCCAAGACAAGACAAATTTTCATGAAGTTGGGATCAGTTTTTTACGTGAACAGCCTAAAATGCCTGGAACTCTAGTCAGGAAAGGGAGCTGAAGCATGCATTCCTTTAGGCAAAGTCTGTGTAGCACTGAAGAGTGGGGACAATAAAAGCACAGATCTATTCACCTGATCTCAGTTTGAATGAACCCCTTGAGTATGAGGATTATCAGAGAACAAAAAGGAAATAAGAATTTGTTTAAGAAACATAAACATGTCATCCTTTATTCAAGTTGTATAGCTTCAAAGCAGATTTTTTCAGACTTTTAATAAATTCATGTGTGTTAAAAGCTGTGAATTTATTGAATAATCTGGATGCTCCCACAGTGATCATAACTATCATGGTCTTCCATGCAAATGTCTCTTGGTGCCACCATTGAAACAGAGGGCCACTGAGATCCAGAGAGCCACTTCTCAGCTCACGTTCCATGAACCAAACTAAACGAAGCACATGGTTACCCCTTTTTTCCCCCTGCATCATTGAGTTCAACTGCTCCTTTTGTCTGATACACCACATCTTTTATCAAGATAATTCGTGGGTCAACTTTTATAATCTTTTTTTTGCTGATCTCCTGGTTTCCAGTGACTGCAGTCTGTGCACATGGTTCCCTGGTGACATTTCATGTTGTTTGTGTCGGCCAGAGCACACTGCTACCCACAGAGTCTTTCAGTGAGGTTTTCACAAAATGGTCGAGTGCCTTCTATTTGCTGTTTCTAGAATGTTCTACCAGCTACACACTTTGCACCCATTGGGACTCCTTTCACTCTCTGCAGGCACTTTTATTTTTTCCTAGCCCCACCTTCCTCCCTCTCTTTCCCACTTCTAGGTCTTGTTCCAGGTTCCTTGAATCCTTGCTGCATCCTCATTTTTGTTTACCATGTCTTTCTCTTGTCATTCCTAAAATCAGGGTTTTCCGAACTTGACCGAATATTTCCAACACTTGGGGGAGGTTTTAAAAATACCAGTCCTTGGGCTTTACCCCCAGAGAGTCTGCTGTCGTTGGTCTGAGGTGTTAAAAACCCCACAGGCAGTTCTGCTGGGTAGATGGGGCTGAGAACCACTGCTTTAAACCAAATATGACTCACCTCCCAGGACCTCACTGCTCTGAGTGTGGTCCAGGTACCACCTCATCAACATCCCCTGAAAGGTGGTCAGAAATGCAGATCCTCAGTCTCACCCCAGACCTGAATCAGAATCTTGCATTTGAACAAAGTCCCAGATGGTTTGTGTGCACGTGGCAATGTGAGAAGCCCTGCTCGGAAACCTTCGCTGATTCCCTTCATCTGTTTTCCAACGTGGTGCTGCAGTCAGCCTTTCCTCTTAGAAACCTATGCTTGTGCCAGCTATTGAACCTCATTTCCTGTCTCAGCTTTTAGATTTGAAAATTGAGAGATTAGAATTTATATTCTTCAGTAATTTCAGATTGTGTTGCCAAGATGTACGGAGTTCCCACTCCGTGTCAGGCCCTGTGTCTCAGCAGGTGTCCTTGAGGTGCTCTGCACAGCTCTTCTCTTTCTGACTGCAGGGCTGTAGCCTTTCTGTGCCCCTTACTGACCTGCTTCCCCAGTGTGTGGCTTTGATTGTTTTTTCCTTTCTGACCCTTGGCGGAGAGCTATTGCACATCGGAGGCTTCAGCAAGAACACTCACTTCCCCTTGGTTCTGACTTCCCGTTAGAGCAGGACAGTGTGTCAGGACAGCCAGCATGTGATCAGGTCTGGCGCGGGGAGACCAGAGGAGGCTGCTTGGCAGCTGGACCCTACCCCTGAACACGTGCGGGAAGCCTTTTTCCTGGAGGACAGGATAGTTTGTTTTGGTCGCACTTTTTTTTTTTTTCTTATGGGAGGTGGGTGTGAGAGAGAGAAAAAGAGAAACAAGTAGAAATTTTGACCCAAGTTATTTATAAATTCTGAGCTCCCACTCTCCATAGCGCTCTACTTATGAGCACAGCCTGACATCACTTGTTCCCCTTCAGGCTTCAGTTGTAAACTTTCTTATGCCAGGCCCCTTTTATTGCTTTGTTTTCTCTCTAGGGCTCACCTCGTGGCCCATCTGAGTCAGTGCAAAGTGGGGTGGATGTAGCAAGGCTGCTGACCCTGTCCTGAAGTCCTTGACCTCTGGCAGCATGGTACCTGTGATAGTCTTTCTGAGATGAACACAGTCCCAAGATGGTTCACACGTAAACTCCAGGAACATGAAGTAGCCAAGCTCGTTGTACCCTAATTTTCAGGGAGCAATGATGGTGGGGGAAAAAGAAGCATATCACATTATTTTTAAAATGTTGTATCAACCAGAGTTCTTGATGCAGAGGTGGCCATCATTGTCCACGGTGAACCCCCACGCAACAGGTGATCTCGCTGCTGAGATAATCTGCTTTTCCTGCTGTTCTCCCCAGCCCTTCAGAGAGTTTTGTGAGAGGATATTTACAGCTGTTTTCTGTTTGGCACATTACTACAGGAATGCCTGGTGTTCCTGTGTGTCTGGGTCATCACCTATTACATTGGAGCACTGGGTATCAGTGCTCTCTATTAGTGAAACTGTAAAATGACATTGAGCAAATAGTGATGGACCAGATCTGATTGAGGAGTGAGGTTTTGGGGAAAGATGAGAAGCTCATGCACTGAAAGCATGACGGTGGCTGAGAGCATGGTGAGTTCCAGGGAGGGGCGAGGGGACATTTCTCAGCCTGCCTCCTTAGTGAGCTGCCTTTTTCCTCTTATCTTGCAGACCAGTTCCTCTCCCCACTCCGGGGTGTCCAGGCAAGTGCGAATCAAAGCTTCCCAGTCTGCGGGAGATGTAAATACCATCTACCAGCCCCCTGAGTCCAGGAGCAGGCACCTATCCGTCAGTGAGTATCTCATCCCTTTTTTTCCTCTTATCTATCTGCCTATGTTTTTTTAAAATATTCTTTTAAAAAATAATTATTAATTAGAAAACAGTCATCAAACATAATATTGACTGCTACGCTGTTTGGAATAATCTTCCATGCCTTTCTTTGGGGAAGAGAAATAGGGATATGATTGGGATGGAGTCCTGACCCTTATGCTGTCTTGCTGTGGTGGGGTAATCAGGTCCTTTTCAACAGCCCCAAAAAAGTGATCTCAAACATCTGTTTGAGGACCTTCAGTGGCAGTAGACCCTCACTTCTGACCATACTTTCCCCAAAAGACTAGGGACTTGTGGAGGTAGAAGTCAGGTCCAAGTGTGAGTTTTGATATCAAGCCTCTTGCTTATGGTTCCAGGAGTTCTGATACTTCACGGAAGATGCAGACCAACAAAACTCCTGGAGCGTCTTAAGTTGTCTGGGAGGACAGGAGACTACTGACGTAATATGTACAGTTGGCTCATTAGTAAGAAAGATATGTAGCTGCTGCCAGGCCTTCCTGGGAAAGAAATCTAAATCAGGTCTGTGCGTTACATCAGGCAGTCCAGTTTTGCTCTGGATCCCTTTTTCCACATTTGAGGAGAAAGCTCTTTTTTTGAATTGTGCAATTTGTTTCAAGGGGGACGTCTGGCCTTGTCAGCATTTGCATTGAGGTTGCTGCCCTGATGTTGCTGGAACCCCTGCTGCTGTCCATACAGGTTCTCTCTGGGTGGGTAGAATTGCATCAAACTGAACTGCTCTCTGGAGATCTGGAGCGGAGCTGGCAGCAGGGCGGGACAGGGTGGGGGGCTGCATTCTGAGCATCAGTCCTGCCATGGAGCTTGTGTGGGAATGAGAAGCCTCCCCAGGGAGCAGCAGAAAGATTGTGCTGCTGAGGCACTGACTCTGCCTCACTGAGTAATTTCTGGAGCCCAAGCAAGCTCTGATAGTAAGTGTTGCCAAGCTGGAAGTCCATATATGCATTTCATATTTCCATAGCCTTGTGGATGATTGGTGTCCTTACAGTAAGCTGGTTGAGGGGAGAGCAAGTACCCCAGCAGGGAGACCTTATCCAGAGCATCTCTGGCCCTAGAATCCAGGTGTCCAGGAACCTGCATATCTCTGTTAGTTTGGCCTCTGTTCTAGAGCCCTTGTAGACACGAAGGGGCTGCAGGGGGGCAGCACTGCTCCTTTGTGGAGGAAGCAGTGAGTACTGACGCTGGGCAGTGATCTGGCCTCCTGCCCCTAAGCAAGTGCCTGTGACATGTGTGTGCAGGTGGGGGCTAAATGGTTGGTCATTGTCGTAGGGGCCCGATTTGGAATTTGCTTGTCTGAGAGTGCTGAGGAGTAAAATTTCTACAAATGAGTTCTGTCTATATACAGAATGGGAAACACAGCCTCCCAGCATGCAGAGATCCTGAGTTCCTCCCTTCAGCCAGCGTTATATCCCAGGCTCTAGGCTGGTGTGGGGCTTACAGTGGAGGCACCTGGAAGGCCAAGGGTGGTGTGGGGACACAGAGGAGGGAGAACCAGCTCCACCCAGGACTTTGCTTTCACAAGAGAGGGAACATTAGAGATGACAAATGAGGGGAAGGTTTACTGAGCATGAAATGTAGACAGATATTCCGGGCACAGAAAGGGGCATCTGCCAGGCACGATCACCAAAGAAGATGGTGGCTTCTGAGAACACCAGGTGGTTCTGGATTATGAGAGAGACTTGTAAAGCTGGGATGTGGCAGAGGCTATGTCTCACTAGAATGACCTGGAATTTTAGAGGTTATGGAGGATTTCCATAGGCCAGGATGATGGGAGAGGTCATTTCAGTGATCTGCTGGTGGAGATCCCACGTACCCTTCTGACTGGACTGATGTCTTTGAAGGAGAAATAGAGAAGGATAAGAAAGGATGTCTGTCATGACCAAGGAGCCTCAACTGCACGTGGACTTGCTCTGTGGGCGGTGGGCAGCTGCTGGGAGTGTTCACCCCTGGTTCCCACCTCTGTTCTAACACTTATCACGTTATCCTATGGTATCTGTCTCCCTGTCAAACAGCATTTTTACTCATTTGTTCATTTAGGAAATAATTACCTAGAGTATCTGCTGTGTGCCGGAATCATGGAAATCAAAAACACAGTTCCTGTCCCTGTGGCCCTTGTATACCTGTAGCAGGTCAGGTCTCACTTGTCGTGACGTGATTCATCTCTAATTATAGGCTGTGACCAAAAAGGTGTGTGGTGGTGTTAGCACATATAACTGAAGGATATAACCTGATTTTAGGGCCAGTGAAGCCTTAGGCTGTGACCTAGAGCATGCATGGGAGTTATTCAAAAGGACAGGGAGGAGAGTTCCTGGCTTCGCTTGCAGAGGCCTCACGCAAAGGGGAGTGCCATGTGTTTCAGAAACAGAAGGAAGCCCTGAGGGCTGGAGACCTGAGAACCGGGCAAGGAGGATGGGCTGAGGCTGAGGAGGAGGGGCAGAGCCTTGTGGACTGTCAGGTAGATTTGTCCTATGTTGAAGGCAGTGAAAAATCCACTGTAGGATTTTTAAGTGAAGAGGAATGGGTGACGTATTCGGATTTTTATTTTGGGAAGATTTCTCTAGCTACATAAGGAGTGGAGAGCCGATCCAAGAGGGTCAAGCATGGCTCCAAGGGAAAGCCATATTAGCCTATGTGGTGGTCCAGATGAAAGAAGACAGTAACGTGGATTAAACTAGTGATGGAAGGTAAAGAGGAAGGACCAGGTGGATCTGAGACATTTAGAAGGTAAAGCCATTAGAACATGGCATTGTGGTCTGGGGAGATGGTGGGGTGGTCACTGAGATTCATTTAGGATCTGCAAGGTCAGAACCTATTATTTTCATGATAATACTAAGATAAGACATCAATTGGCTTTTCACTCATTCTCTCACAAATAGAGGAATTTTCCAGAGGTTACCTGCTTGGGGGTAATATCATTGCTCTCTGGCTAATGGAATGTGTGCTTGTGTATCAGTGTGTTTTAAACTTTCTGACCCTAATTTCTAATACAGTGAATATCAACTGGTTATAACCCCATAAATAAAAGATCTTTGGTGTCCTCAATTTTAGAAGTGAAATAAGGTTATAAGATCAGAAGGCTTAAGAACCACTGTGGTATTGGATTGCATTTTCAGGTGTTGAGAGAACAGGATGGTAAGTTACTGGTTTATGGATATCTGGCAGTGCCTTTCACCAAGACAGAGATTAGAAGTGAGCCTGGTTTCAGGTGCTGAGAAGGGCATGAAATTTTAGGCAGGTTGAATTGGAGATGGGTTTGAGTCAGCCAAGAGAAGACAGCAGATGGGTAGCTAACTCTGCAGATCTCTAGCTCAGAGGGGAGAAAACCAGCGGTAGAGGAGAAAAATGGGTGTTACCAAGTTGAAGCCATGGGCCCAGATGAGAGTTTCTAAACATACTTTAGAGTAAGAAGAGAAGAGGCCCTAGGACTGAGCCTTAGAAATCCAGTCAGTGACCATTAGAGGAGGATGAACCTGTGGAGGACACAGGAAAGGAGTGGCCAGAGAGGTAGGAGGGAGAGTATGCCAGGGTGGGAAGGAGGCCCTCCATGGCGCCAGCCAGGTTGGAAAGGCCAGACCAAGAGTAAAGACTTGTCCTTTTCACCCACACATCTGATTGCTCGCTCTGCTGATAATGGGGTAGGGCCTTCTGGAATAGAAGGAAACAGAAAGAGAGGAGTTAGGGTTTAAGCATGAGGAACAGGAGAAGTCCTAGCCATGCAAATGGGGTCAGATGAGAAGCCTTAGCAATGCAACCCCCACCAACAGGAGGGGCTCTTGGCCTTCCTTCCCCACCAACATCAACATAACCTGTGGGTATTGAGCGGAAAACTGAACATGCAGGTCATTCATCTCCCAGTGCGGCATTTTCAATAATGAGGAAGTGCAGCGAAGCCCAACCCAATTTGAGACAACTTTATTTGAGATTAGTCCTTATTTTGAGTTGAGATTCTGCCTTCTTTCACTTTACCCATTGACTCTAGTACTGCCCTCTTGAGCAGCACAGATAACATCTTTCATATGACAGCTTTTCAGATGCTTGAAACCAGCTATCATGTTCACCTTTGGTTTTTTCCCATCATAATATACATACCTTGAATTACAGTTTTTTTCGATCTAATTAGCTTTAAAAAAAAACCAAAAAAAACAAAAAAAACAAACCACGCCAAACCAAAAATAAAACCTACTAGATAATATGTTAACCCAAAAGAGAGACCCCTGGGGAAGATCTCCAGACAAGGCAAGTGGAATTTCTCTGTGTGGAGATATCCTTCTTTGTGTCCTTGCCCCTGGAGATTCTACCCACCGTTGGCACTGAGAGCTCGAGCACTGTTTCTTCCGTAATACATCAGGCGATGCCCTGAGGCCCTCAGTAAAGGACTCAGCCCTGCCATATCTGACTCGCATTTGGCCTAGCGCCTCTTAAGTGCCTTTGTCCCTGTTCTCATTCCATTTTGCTCCTCTTCTTGCTACTGCGACCTGCAGTGGGCAAGCCAGATTGCAGCCCCTCAGGAATGGGTAGGTGATGAGTAGAGGCAATCAGTTCTTTTTCAAAGGGTTTGGCCATGAAAGAAAAAAAAAAAGAGGTGGGCTAGTGCCTTAAGGGAGTGGCAGAAATAAGGTCAGGCTATTTTTAGGCTAGAGATCTGAGCTTGTTTATGAAGGGAGGCACAGAGACAGCTGAAAAGGAGATTGGAGGCGGTGAAGAGGGGACCCTAGGGTCCTGCTGAGAGTCAACGGGGAAGTCCAGGCCGAGGGCTTAGAGTGCCTGGGTAAGGAAGAAGGCAGCCCTCGTCCTCGGAGAGGAGTGTTGGGAGGATGAGATGCCTTACAGTGACACCTGGACAGTAACGAGTTAGAGAACTGCACTCAGGGCGGACCTCCAGCCCTGGCACAGATCTACTGGAGTGAGCTGCAGAGGCAGCGACCACAAACGCAGAAACAAACGGCCAGCTTCCTTCACTCCCACAGGCTTTTCTCCTTGCTTAAAATTCTGCAATTCTGGATGAGACCAGAAACTGTGCAGTGCTAGCAGCAAGTTCAGAGCAAAACGGGAGGTTTGCAAGTCGAGACACGGTGCTCTCAGGGCCTCATGGGATGACAGTATCGAGGAGCTTCGTTCTGTACAGCCTGGGCCAGTGTGAGGAAATGGGGGCGTATTGGTTAAGGTTTTCCATTGATGAAGAAAAAAAAGATTGGATTCCTCCCCTCGTCAGCGCCCCAAGAGAGAACCGGGTTTAGAGAAAATAGTTGATGGCCAAAAACAGCTATCTCTTTGTACTTGTAGTGACCTGCACATTAACACTGACCCAAAGCCCTAGAACTCCCTGTGGAGGCAACTTCCTGACTGCATCAGCTTCCTGACAGGAGTCTCCTATGAGAAGGAGCCTCTCTTTCAGCTTTGAGTCAGAGAACAGAGCAAAAAACTCAGCCATATCCTGGGTAAGAGTTTTGCTCCAGCTCTGCTGCCCTGGATCAAGGAGGAATGTGGCCAGCCGGCAGCATGAATCCTGTGTAGAGAGGCTTCGTGGGAAGCTGTGGCCACCTTAAACACAGGATTATCAGTCTGTTCTTTTGCTTCAGCTGGTAATGACGGGGGCCCCTTGGCACAAGTGGCCTGATGAGACTAGAGCAGGAGCAGGCTGGAGTGCCAAGGGAGGGTGGCCCAGAGAAGCCACTCTCCCTGTCGTGCCCGCTGGTACCTGGGTTGACTGCATCCGGCATGGCACTGTGCTCGTGCCGCCTGGCTCGCTACAGTCCTACTGGTAAACATGTGAGCATCAGTGAGTCTCTATGGTCAGTATCTTGTCCTGCTCTGGTCCTTGTCTCACTCATCCCCAGCGGCTGTTGTGTGTGTCATTAGCCCCTAATTTCTGAAATGAAGATAAAAACAAAACTGAAAATGCTCTGGAGCAGTTCTGCCAACTCCTGATTTTTCCATTCGCTTCCTCTGATAGCCATTGGTTTGGGGAGACTTCCCTTTCCTGCCCCAAGCTGTGGGCCTGTGCACAATAGCCCCTGGCCCACTGCCCATCAGATAACAAGGCTGGCTCTCGGCAGGCAGCAATGTGTATTGGAAAAAGTGAAAGTCTCTGGCTGGAAATAAAAGCTCAGAAACCCTCTGCTGTTTTCCCCCAGCCCCTCCTGGGTCTGTAGTGCTGGCTTCATGTGAGCTAGTCCCATCCCACCTGCAGAACCAGGGGAGAGTTCAGTGGTAGCTGGTAGAGGAGAGAGAATGGGTGTCGAGGGGCCATGGATCTTTTGTCCCAGGAGGTCTCACCCTAGACACTCTGTGTGACAGACTGAGGGTACTTCGGCCTGTCTTGGGATAGTTTGGACCAATGTGTGGGATTTCATCAGTAAGTAAGAGTTTTTCTTTCTCTTTAATCATAAGAGACATCTTTTGTTTGTTTTAGGTCAAATATGTAATACCTTTTCACTCTGGAATATATTGGTCAGGGTTGAGTTGCACAGAACAGAATCCACTCTGACTAGTTTCAGGAAGAAGGCATTTAAAGCACATTCTGGCTTATAAAATCACAAAGAGTGAGAAACAGACTCAGTAAGTCTAAAAATGCTGCAGAGCTCCTCTTCCTCCTGTAGTGAGGAAACCACCAGATCCAGAATTAGGGCCCCTCTGCTCTGTCCACACACCACGTACACGGGGATCCCTGCACCTGTGTCTTGACATCAGGACAACTGGGAACCACAGGTGAGGCCTCTGCTAACGCTGCAGCAGAAAAACCAAGGCTTCCGGGACCGTGCCCAGAAACAGCAGGAATTTCAGGAAGCCATCTAAATCTACACAAGTGCATCAACTGGCTGAACCTAAAGGAGGTCTTAGAATTAATAGCTTCTAGCTGATTAACTTCTGAAGTACAGGAAGGCACCCTGGAAGGGCAGAATGTGTCTTGAGTCTAACCCGTTATCTCCTCCACATATAATGAAGGAAACAAATGGAATTCTAGCATGTAGGTGTGTACCTGTGCTACCACATTTCATTTATAATTTCCAAAAAAGGCAGTAAAGTAGATAGTTTTTCCCATTTTCGTAAGTGAGGAAATTTAGGTTAGAGTTTAAATCATTCAGCTAATGAGTGACAGAACCTGCTCTGAACCTCTGCACATCTGATTTTCAAGCTTAGGCTTTTCTCACTATACCTTGCTCACTTCTTTATGTTGCTTCTGCTGCTGACAAATTGTTGCCAACATAGGATTGGATTTCCATAGGACTTGTGAGCTACTAGAATGTTATCCAAGGCTGGAAGTGGGAAGCAAGCAGTTGGCTAATGTTTGTAAGCCAAGTGTTAAAAAAGTGAACTGTGCTGTTTGGGGTCGTCTAGTCAAGGCTATGGTTTTTCCAGTAGTCATGTATGGATGTGAGAGTTGGACTGTGGAGAAGGCTGAGCGCCGAAGAATTGATGCTTTTGAACTGTGGTGTTGGAGAAGACTCTTGAGAATCCCTTGGACTGCAAGGAGATCCAACCAGTCCATTCTGAAGGAGATCAGCCCTGGGATTTCTTTGGAAGGAATGATGCTAAGGCTGAAACTCCAGTACTTTGGCCACTTCATGTGAAGAGTTGACTCATTGGAAAAGACTCTGATGCTGAGAGGGATTGGGGGCAAGAGGAGAAGGGACGACAGAGGATGAGATGGCTGGATGGCATCACTGACTCGATGGACGTGAGTCTGAGTGAACTCCGGGAGTTGGTGATGGACAGGGAGGCCTGGCATGCTGCAATTCATGGGGTCGCAAAGAGTCGGACACGACTGAGCAACTGAACTGAACTGAACTGAAGGCTTAAGAAAGCCACCTCTTTTCCATGGTTACACTGGAATTTTATGGTATAGTGGGGAGAGAAATGGCTGGCTGCCTGGATCTTTGACATCTGACCCTCTCAAAAATGGAGTAGCTTTCTAATTCCCATTTGATTTCCTCTTCCCTCCATCTTGTTGTTGCCTTTGAGCCCTCCGTTGGCCAAAGGACATCTTGCATCCAGCTTATAAGTGACCATGGACAGAACAGCTCTGAATCTGAGTATAAATGTGGCCCTGAGTTTCTCTTGTGCTGTCGAGGAATCCCCATATTAGCCTCGCTCCTGCTCCTTGCAGAAAGGCAGTCGTGTTCCCCCATGGGTGAATCCCCCCAACTCCTCTGTTTGGATTGCTTCTGGGGAATGTATGGCCTGGCCAGCTTGGGGAGAAGTTTTGGTTTTCATCTCTGTGTTGAACAGTATGCCTGCCCTTTCTGGAAATAAATTGCAGTCTCAAAATGGCCTTGCCTGAACTGTACTGGGAGTCACAAAGGCTGTTTTCTGGCTGCAGCACCACCGTTGAGTCACTCACTATATGACTTTGGGCCTTGGCTTCTGCGTCTGCACACGGTGGATGAGCAGTGCATCTTCACTGTAGGAGTGTTGTGAGGATTAAAGGCAAAGTAACAGAGGATAAAAAAGAAAAGGAGGGCTTTCCTGGTGGTCCAGTGGTTAAGAATGTGCTTTCACTACAGGTTGTGTGGGTTTGATCCCGCGTCAGAAAACCAAGATCCTACATGCTGTGCGGGTGACCAGGAAAAAAAAAAGAAAGAAAATGACTAACTTTCTATTCTGAGCAGCATCAATTTCTGCCAGGGCTTAGAAAGCTTGAGCAGACTCTTTCTTCCATGGGTTGTTTGAGATCACTTGAAAGGCATGGTTTAGGTACCTCCTTATCTCAGAATTTGTAGCTGTGAGTGAGGTGTTGAAAGTGGAAATCCAGCATAATTCTACACATGTTTTCAGAGCAGTTTGGTTTCAAGCCTCTACTTTAGAGTCAAGTGGGGAAGCCAGGCTACCGAGAGTGTCAGGTGCTTCCCACCTGAGCTACCTAATCCAAGTGGTTCTTGGAGAGAGTGTGAGTTGATGCATCCAATAAGAGATTGGAATACCAACTCCTCTTGGTGGCGAATTCATTAAAATATCTTCCGTACAAACTGAATGATCCATATATTCTGAATGACTGACTTTGTGTAGAAGAATGAAGGAATCACTTCTTTGAAGGACGTTGAAAATAGTAGTTTTAAACTCCTCAAAGACTCTCTTTCAAAGAGCAAGCCTGCCACCATTCTTTGACTTTTCTCTTAAGGAGTTTTCTTCCTTCTTAGGGACCTTGGATTAGGGGGAGAAGCTGCCTGGTTCAGGAAGTTTCCCTCAACCCCAGCACTTTGCTAGGAGGAGGCCCACCCTCTCTTCCAGGATGTTCAGAGAGCCAAACAGGCTCTCCACCACCAAGCAGATGCTGGGTCCAAGCTGGCTCCGTGTCTGCTCCTCTCAGGCTGTGGGTCCTGGGCTCTCCCATCAAGGGTCTTGTTTCTGTGCCCTAGGCTCCCAGAACCCCGGCCGAAGCTCGCCTCCCCCTGGCTATGTGCCCGAGCGGCAGCAGCGCATCGCCCGGCAGGGCTCCTACACCAGCATCAACAGCGAGGGGGAGTTCATACCGGAGACCAGCGAGCAGTGCGTGAGTATAGTCTGGGTTATATATAGAGGGTGTGTGTCCTGGGAGGTGTCAGACCAAGGTTATAATGGGGAGTCCTCAGTGGACATGGTGTGCAAGTGAGGGACTTGAGTCCCATCCAGTAGCTCTTTTGTAAACCAGGCCCTCCCCAGGTATGGATGTTTCCTTTCTAAGGGCCAAATATCAATTCCTACCAAAGACAGGGTTTCCCTGATAGCTCAGTTGGTAAAGAATCCACCTGCAATGCAGGAGACCCCAGTTCGATTCCTGGGTCAGGAAGATCCACTGAAGAAGGGGTAGGCTACCCACTCCAGTATTCTTGGGCTTCCCTTGTGGCTCAGCTGGTAAAGAATCCACCCGAAATGTGGGAGACCTGGGTTCGATCCCTGGGTTGAGAAGATCCCCTGGAGAAGGGAACAGCTACCCACTCCAGTATTCTGGTCTGGAGCATTCCATGGACTCTATAGGCCATGGGGGTCGCAAAGAGTCGGACACGACTGAGTGACTTCCACCAGAGACAGGAGCTAAGCTGCCTGGCCTCCTTGGTGCTGGACGGGTGCCTGACGGCCCTTCCCTCTTCTGCGGCCCTCTCACTGGTCTCACGCAGGCTGCAGAACACCGCTCTGCTGTCTGGGTGCTCCTTACAATCCACCTGTCCTTTCAGCAGAGTCTGAACGTATGACCAGTCCTGAACACACAGATCATTTTTTTTTCTTTTCCATCAGCCAGCTTTTAGTTTTGCTATTGCTTTATGAAAGGTAGGGAGTATACCAGTCCAAAGTAGGACTGGCTACTTTGGGTGAACTTTTATGATAGTAGACAACTAAATTAGTTATCTGTTGCTGTGTAAAAACTACCACAGGCTTAGCAGCACAAACAGCAGACATTTATTATTTTACAGTTTCCTGGGGTCTAAGATACAGGCACAACTTGATTGGGTTCTCTGCTCAGGGTCGCACAAGCCTGCAGTTAAGTGTCAGCCAGGCTGTATTTCTTCCTGAAGCTTGGGGTTCCCTTCTAGGTCCACATGGTTGTTGGTCAGTGTCTTGTGGTTGTAGCATGGTGGCCCCTATTTTCTTGCTGGCTGTCAGCCAGGGGCCCCTCTGAGCTCTTGCAAGCCAGCTGCAGCTCCCGGCGGTGTGGCCCTCTCACTCCCAGGCTGCCAGGAGAGTCTCTTGCTCCAGTCTGCAAAGATGGAGTCTGATGTAGTATAACACAATTGTGGGAATGAATATCCCATCCACTTTGCTATGATCTATCGACTAGAAGCGAATTACAGGTTCTACCTATACTCAGGTGAAGGGGTTCTGAAAGATTGTGACTCAACTGAGGGGAGGGGCGTTGGGGTTGGGGGTCATCTTAGGGTGTGTTCACTACAATAGCTTACCCATTTTGATGGTTAGCTTTTTAAACTTCTGGCTCACTTGATGAAAATGTCACTTTGGCTTAGTAAACTCAGCAAGAATGAGATCTCTGGCTTCATTCTAAAGTTTTTTCAGTGAGCTTGCTTTGATTGCAAAGAAAAAGATACATCTTCTAAACTTTTGGAATTTGATCTTGAAAGGAGAAATTTCTTAAAGGTAAAAGCATCCAGTAGAAGGCCAGCACCAACACATGGGGGATTTTGCCAAAAAAAACTGATTCTTACAACTTTTCCTAAAACTGATTCTTATGACTTTTCCAGCATTGTTTCAATTGTACAGGCTATGAGAAGCATTTTTATACAGCTTCTGCTCTCTTCTGTAGCCTTGCCTTCCAGATAAATTTATGTTTAGAACAGTGACCTAGAGTGCTTTTATCTGCAGAGTCCCCTCTTGGTTATCTTACTGACCATCCTTTCCTTTTTCTCTAACCAGAGTGCTTCCGGACATCAGCTGTACGAGGGGTAACTTGGGTGTAAAACCTCAGAGATTGTTAATGAGTTTGATTGCCTTTGCTCTCTTTCCTTCCCCATGGTCCTATATCCTGGTCCTTTTACTTCTTTACGTTACTTTCATGGCCCGGGAAGGCATGGGAGTATTAGACTTGTAGTGAGGAGAGGCCTTTAGAGAGAGGCCGTGGAATGTGGCAGCGGGGGAATGACTAGGTCCTTCTTCAGTGCTCGCGTCTTTAGCGGAAGAGAATTGCTGCTGGTAATGGGCCATTCAAGATAAATCTACTCAACAGAGACCAAAACAGCATGGTATGTAGTGAAAGAATATCCGACTGGGACTTTCTTGAAAAGTGAAACTAAGATAAGTTTGTTTTATTTTTTCTTTAATCAGATTTGAGCAATGGCTGCATCTATTTGCTAATTTTCAGAATGAACAAAGCATGGTTCAGGCTAGTTTTTTGTTTTTTTTTTTTTGGCTTGATTTTTCTAACAAAATTTTGCTAATGCAGCATAACTTCCTTCCCTTTGACTTCTGCAGCACTGTCATGAAGAGGGTGTTTATTTTTGGCTGAGCGGCATATGGGATAATAGTTCCACTGGGGATCGAACCCATGTCCCCTGCAACGAAAGCATGGAGTCTTAACCACGGGACCACCAGGGCAAGTCCCGAAAAGAGGGTCCTTTTTTTATTTTAAACAGAAACCTTCACGGGGTTCAGTGTGTTTTCCAGTGGCCTCTCTTAAACCTTTGGTATTCTTCTCCTTCATCACACCTGTCATGTTGTTATTCTTGCTTGTTCTCTCTTCCGTTATCTGACCTAACTTTGCCAAATATGTACTTTCTGGATTGGGAGCAATTCTTTCCCATGTTGGTTTTATCCACTTGGGGAAATCTTATCTCCTTAGCAAGATTTTGGGGATTTTACTTTGCAATTAATTTGCCTTGATTGGCAGTTTTAAAAAAATCACATATGACAATATACGGGTGAAATTATGGGTGAGATGGTCTCCAGCATTAAATGGGAAGAGATCATTTGACTTGGAAACCAATTTTATGAAAGTTGTTCATGGATTCTCATAGTTCTGATACTCTGCTTCTCTATGTAATGCTTGACTTTGGATCTCAGATAATGAGTTCTCTGACAGTGAACAAACCCCTTCACTGCCCCCCCCCCCCCCCGCCCCCAAGCAAAATGAAGGGAGATCAGTTGGATAAAAGGCTAATCTGAAGGCTTTTTGTTACTGCATTTGACCAAGGGCCAGCGAAACGTTTCAACTCACATAGGTACCTGTTGGCCCTGCCTGAGAACCAGGAACCGGGAAACTTGAATTCTGTGTCAGTTGTGCACTGACTTGTTTCGTGACTTCAGACAATACTCCTCCCCTTTCCAGACCTGCAGTGGCTCATCTGTGAAACGAGGACACTCCTTGTCTTTGTAAATTATAAATTATGGAGTGTAAACAGAAGCATCACCGTCCTACCCACACACACTGGAAGCCTCTGCAGGGTAGTACCGTCTCCAGCACCAGGCTCCAGCATTCACAAGCCAAGAAAATGCCAACCAGAGAAGCAGCGTCTCTGCTTTGCTGTCCTGGCAGAGCGCCTTGGGATGCCAGCCAGGCATTTTTCTCACTCCTGGAAACTTGCCTTTCAGACTGTGGGGGAGAACGGTACCTGCCTAACCATTCTTCCCACTGCCCAGGCAGAGAAAGGGCACTTTTATATTTGGGGAGAAAAAAAAGGACCGTTTGCTGGTCTTGGCTGGGTACCTGGCTGGGGCTGGGGCTGGGGCTTTACTGTATGCCTTGCCTTGCAGATGCTGGATCCTCTGAGCAGTGCTGAAAACTCCTTGTCGGGAAGCTGCCAGTCCTTGGACAGGTCAGCAGACAGGTATGGGATTGTAGCTAGTTCGGGAGTTGGTGCACAGGCATTTTTGGAACTGATGAGCTAAGGAAGTAGAGTTAGCTAGTGTGTGTGTCCCTGAACTAGACACTGGTCTGCAGGCCCATGGCTAGAACCTCATGCTTTTGGGAAAGAAACTTCTCGCTAGCATTCCGAGCCCTCTCCTTAATTTTCCAAACACCAGGAGAATGTTCTGTTTGTATAATTAGATGGATGTAATAGGTCATAATAGCAGCTCACATGGAGAAATGCTGGCTCCGTTGTTTCCAGCACTTTTTATGTGTTTTGACTTCCCACATAATACATGGTAACCCTGGCCTCATTGCTGAGGTCTGGACTGAGAAGCAGTGGACCTTCGGTGTTTTGGGGACAAGATTGAATTATTACCTGTAGGTTTAATTTCATTTTTTTCTTTCCTCCAAGTGTTTCTGGTGGAAAAAGAAACTGGGGTATAAAAACCAGAAAACAAAATAATCCAGACTGCCTAGCTTACCACGCTGCCTGCTTGGTGTGTAATCTTATGCACCAGCTGTGTTCTTATTACACTTTGGGAGGGAACAAGTGCTGTCCTTTACACACCCCATAGTCTGTGGAGCTGGTTCGTCAGTCAGCAGGGGTGTTTAGAGATGGCTTTGGCATTGATCCAGCCAGTCTCTCTCTTTGACCTCATCATGCCCAGGAGCACATTTTGACCATGTCTGGCTGGGCTTAGGGCTGTGGTCAGAGGCCACTGAACAGTTCGGAGGGTTTTCTTCTCTTTGTGGAACTGATTAATTGCTCATACGGACAATCACCTTTGACCCTGGCCATGTCTGTACTGTGTCTCTTCTAACAGATCTGTGCTCTGATGAGCGTGGTCTCCCTCCAGGTGTCATAGAGCACAGTTACAGTTGCTTGTTGGCATCCAATTTGAAGCCTTATTTTAGGCTTTCCAAGCAGAAGAGCAAGAAGGCACTGGTAAAAGTCCCAGAGTTGTTGCTGCAAACTGAGGGCTCTTCCAGGACAGGGACTAACTGTGGCTGTGAACTCTCTTCTGAGTTTTGTGGCCACGCTGGTGGGGAGGGGAGGTGTGGGACAGGACCACAAAAAGTCTGGCAGTTGGGAAGTAGAGGACAGTCCCTGCACCACTGCCTTGAGAGTTTCTGAGTTTTGATCTTCTCCAAAGGCACTCACACATGAGGCAAAAGGACCGTTCAGGTGGATGCTGGTAAAGATGACTCTCTTGATTCTTGAGTTTTTCCTGTGGCCCCCTCCAATGGTTTGTTTTCATCTCCTTGGGAGTCAGACTCAGTGACCTGGACTTACTTCCTTGGGGCCCAGCATAACTGAAGGTCAGAGCTTTCATCTTCCCTTCATGGGACCTTGAGCCATATAGACCCAACTCCACCAAATATTAGTCGAATGCTTTGGACAAGTCCATTAACCTCTCTGTTCCTCAGTTTTCCATATCTCTAAGAGGGGATAGTGATGATTAGTCTGAAAGGAAGATCCTGGATGTTATTACTGTTTTTATGACTGCCCTGAGCAAGGGATCGTTTGCATTCTTCCTGTTACCAGAGTGGGAGGAAAGGGTAAGAGACAGCACTCTGCCCCCCAGTGGAAATCGGGAGCACTGGAGGGCCTCATTATGCAGGGTCCTGTCAGATGTGGGCCTCAGACTAGTGAAGAGAAAGGAAGCATAGGAAAGTTCTCTTGAGCTCTGCTTCCTACTGTATAATGACATGGGTGGAAAGGAGTCAGAAAAAGCAGTGTGTCTGGGTATCCTGCCCTCTGACCTGGTGAGCTACTTTGGAGGGACCCTGAAATCTGCTATGTGATTCATTTTGTTTTTCTAGCCCATCCTTCCGGAAATCACGAATGTCGCGAGCCCAGAGCTTCCCAGACAACAGACAGGAATTCTCGGGTGAGTTCTGCAGAGGGTGGGTGAGCACTGCGAGGTGTCTGCCCTGGACAGCTCAGGGGGGATGAGAAGCCAGGGCTGTATTTACTCTTCCTGGGGCCTGCTGCTCTGAGGTCTCAGGTGACCTGGAGGCTCCCCTGAGGCACTCACCAGGGCCTGTCGGGCAGCCAGTGACCCCTCTCTCTTCCTCAGATCGGGAAACTCCGCTCTATGACAAAGGGGTCAAAGGTGGCACCTACCCCCGGCGCTACCACGTGTCCATGCACCACAAGGACTACAATGATGGTGAGTGCGCCTCTACGCTGCCCCCTGCTGGCCACCTCAGGAACAGACACCGGAAGGGGGCGGCCGAGGCACTCCAGGCCCCACGTTTCCTGAGGAACTGCATCCAGGCTTGAGGCAGTAGAGTCAGGGTTTTTTAAAAAGTTCAGTTCAGTTCAGTTCAGTCGCTCAGTCGTGTCCGACTCTTTTGCGACCCCATGAATCACAGCACGCCAGACCTCCCTGTCCATCACCAACTCCCGGAGTTCACTCAGACTCACGTCCATCGAGTCAGTGATGCCATCCAGCCATCTCATCCTCGGTCGTCCCCTTCTCCTTCTGCCCCCAATCCCTCCCAGCATCAGCGTCTTTTCCAATGAGTCAACTCTTCGCATGCGGTGGCCAAAGTACTGGAGTTTCAGCTTTAGCATCATTCCTTCCAAGGAAATTCTAGGGCTGATCTCAAAAGGAGGATGGTATTGTAGATGGATACTGCCTCCAGGAACTCAGTCCTTTGTCTGAGGGCACGGAGTGCTCCAGGCGCCAACTCTCCACTGCCCTCTTCTGCCTCAGGCAGCAAACGGAATGGAGCGTCCACAGAGGTGTAGGGTTACGATGCCAAGGAAAACAGAGAGCAGCCATGGGTTGGCCCCACGGTGTTGTGGGGCATGAGGGCCAGCCCTGCGCTTTCCCTTTGGCTGGTTTCCCTAAACCCCTTGGCTGCTTGCTGATTCCTACTTTTGTCCTGATCCTCAGGATGCTTGAGACATCAGCCATTCTGGCCAGAGTCAGGTGGGAGGGAAGAGAGGATGGACTGGAGCTGGTGTTATGACCTGGTTGGCACATTTGGCCTTGTGCTCAGGGTTCTGACTTGCTCTTCTCTGGCCCCTGCACCCCTTCAGGCAGAAGAACATTTCCCCGAATACGGCGTCATCAAGGCAACCTGTTCACCCTGGTGCCCTCGAGCCGCTCCCTGAGTACAAATGGCGAGAACCTGGGCCTGGCGGTGCAGTACCTGGACCCCCGTGGGCGCCTGCGGAGCGCTGACAGCGAGAATGCCCTCTCTGTGCAGGAGAGGAGTGTGCCCACCAAGTGTGAGCAGTGTGCCCTGGCTGGGGAGGGCCTGCCTAGGGGATGCTTAGGGTGGGGGGCCAGCGAGTCCAATGGGCTGTTGGGCTCGGCGGGTGGCTGCCCTGGCCCATCCGTACCCAGGGGAAGAGCCTGAGGGGCCGCAGACCCCCTGGACCTTAGTCCTCACCCCACTGCGTGATGAGGCACTCCTCTCTGGCCTTTAGTTTCTCCACATTTAAACTGAAGAGTGATCTCCTTACTCCCTGACAGAATGAGCTATCGGGGGCCTTGGAAGTATGAAGGTGTTTAATCAGTTCAGATAAGCATTTACCCATGATTTTAGCCAGTCTTGTGCTTCTCAGGGCATGGGCCTTGAGGTCTGATTGGCCAGGACCCTGAGCCTGTTCCAGGTGAGGGTGGAGATGCTGTGCTGAGGTGTGATGATGCCGGGTGAGGGGCAGCTCGGGCCTTCGGACAGTGAGGCAGGATGTCGGGAAATAAGTGTGTAAACTCTGATGCTCTTTCCTTCTGTTCTCCTGTAGCTCCCAGTGCCCCCATTAATTGGCGCCGGGGGAAGCTCCTAGGCCAGGGTGCCTTTGGCAGGGTCTATTTGTGCTATGATGTGGACACCGGACGAGAACTTGCTTCCAAGCAGGTGCAGTTTGACCCAGACAGTCCTGAGACAAGCAAGGTACTGCCTTCCCTATGGTCTGACTTCCAATTCCTCCTTCTCAACAAAATGCCTGTCTTGTTGCACAGACTAATTGCTTGAGATGCTACAGGTTGTTTCTCCCATCATTCTTCCTCCCAAGCTCCTTTACCATCTACCCCGGTCCTAGGGAGAGATTAGTTGGTGTCAAAGTACCTAACCACCCAGACTGGTTTGGATGGCCAGTGCCACAACGAGCAGCTCCTGCCCCCCAACCCCCACCTCAGCAGACAGATGCCTCTCTCTCCCAGCCCCTGAGCCAGGAAGGACCCTGTCTTTGGAGCTTAGCTTGGGCTGTGGCCTTCACTCCAGTTTGAGTGGACAAATTCAGCAGTTACCTGAACTCCTTAACTGCACCCACAAACCCATCTCCCACCCCACCATCTGCTGTCTTCCAGCACGGGAGTGCCCAGTCCCACGGCTTAGCCAGCATTGTGGGTAAGCGCCAGACAGTCGAGACATTCCCCGTTTTCTCCAGCCGAAGCTCCCACGGCAGATGGGCTCCTCTGAGGCCACTGGCTAGGGCAAGCTGAGCTGACGCCAGGCAGGTAGAGCGGAGGCCTGCCAGCCTCGGTGACACTGGGCCCCTTCCCAGGAGGTGAGTGCTCTGGAGTGCGAGATCCAGCTGCTGAAGAACTTGCAGCATGAGCGCATAGTGCAGTACTATGGCTGCCTGCGGGACCGTGCCGAGAAGACCCTGACCATCTTCATGGAGTACATGCCAGGGGTATGTGCCCCGTGATGCAGGCGGACAGCAAGAGAGGCACTGTCATGGCACTGGGGCTGTGGCGAGGGGCCCCTGTGACATGAGTCTGGTCACCTGAGACTCCAGAGGCTCCAGGGGAAAGGCGAGGGAGGGGCAGGACGTGGAGTCAGCAGGCCCTGCGTCTAGCTGCAGTGATGGTGTGGGGTGAGAATCGTCCCAGGCTCTTCTGACCTGAGGCTTACAGGGCAGCTGCACTGTCCAGTAGGTACTACCTTTACGTGGAGCACACAGACCTCCCTTCTGGGTTTGGGTCACCCTGGCCTAAGGGAAGGGCTGTCTCATATGTTTCTCCAAGCTGACTGACAGCCCTTAGTCAAGTGCCTGGCCTGTCACAGATGGGGACTGGACCTCAGTCCCTCGGTGAGCACTGGGGGCTGGAAGTAGCCATGCCCCCTTCCCTCCTCCTTCCTGCAGTGACCCCTCTGACTCCTGTGGCTTTAGGGTTCAGTGAAAGACCAGCTGAAGGCCTACGGTGCTCTGACAGAGAGCGTGACCCGGAAGTACACCCGGCAGATACTGGAAGGCATGTCCTACCTGCACAGCAACATGATTGTTCACCGGGACATCAAGGGTGAGCGGGGCAGGCTCTGGGCTCCCCATGACCTGGGAACTCAGGGACTCTCCACCTGGTTGTTGTGAGCTTTCTGAAAAGTGAAACCCTAATGGCTTCCTTGGGGGACTGGTATAAAGATCAGTTAAGTGATTTGGGGAAACACAGTGAAGGGCTCTGCAGATGCTGGCTGTGGTGATTGTTCACTGCTGTAGGGCAGATGCCTCCTACCACTAGCCTGTTTGCTCTGTGCAGTTTCATTCCAGCTCACAAGGCCCCCATCCTACCCAGCAGCCCTTTGGACTGGGAGGGAGGGACAGACGGAGGATGGTGGCCAGGGGTCTAGGGCTGCAGCCTCTGCCCTTGCACGCCTTAGGAGCCAACATCCTGCGAGACTCTGCTGGGAATGTGAAGCTGGGGGACTTTGGGGCCAGCAAGCGCCTGCAAACCATCTGCATGTCCGGCACGGGCATGCGCTCAGTCACTGGCACTCCCTACTGGATGAGCCCCGAGGTGATCAGCGGTGAGGGCTACGGAAGGAAGGCAGACGTGTGGTGAGTGTGCTGGGGACATGCTGGGACCCTCGTCTCCCGGTCTGGGCTATAGTGGTTCCAGCTTAGAAATGGGGCTGAGGGCTCTGCAGTGTGGCAAGAGTGAGGGTGGCCTCTGGCCAGCGAGGCCAGGTTTCAGGCTCCCTGTGGGCAGGGGTGGTCTGCAGCAATACACACAGCAGATGTGTTGTGTTTTCACTCTCAACAGCAACTGTTTGTTATTGCTGAGAACTTAGGCCATGGTAAACATCCCTGGGGTGTTTGCTAAATCCTTGAAAGAGCTCGGATCCCATCTGAAGGCCTGGATGGGTCTCTAAGCAGCAGTAGTAGGCTTTGGCTCCCTCTACTAGTGCTCAGATGGCTTGCAGCTGCTCTAATTTTGTGTCCATCCTCTGAAAGGTCCTGAAAGTTATGAGAGCATCCCTTCCTCTTATAATGTTACTGTGGCGGGAGGAATAGTGGTCCCTGAAGATGTCCATGGCCTAATCCCAAAGGGATGAGTAAGTGTTAACCTTATGTGGCAGTAGGGCCTTTGCAGAGTGATTTTTAAGAATTTTGAAATGAGATGATCCTGGATTATCCAGATGGCCCCAGTACTCATAAAGGTCCTTATAAAAGAGAGGCAAGAGATTAGAGTGAGTAGTAAGAGGTGTGACAAAGGAAACAAGAAGTTGGTGTGAGACAAGAAAGGAGCCATGAGCCGAGAACGCAGGCAGCCTCTAGGAGTGGGAAGAGGCCAGGAGATGGGCTTTCCTCTGAGAGCCTCCACGAGGAACTGTCCTGACTGGCCCACTGACTTCAGCCCAGTGAGACTGCCCTTAGATGTCTGACCTCCATAGCAATAACACACTTAGGCTGCTTTTTTATGCCACTGGGTTTGTGGTCACTGTTAGAGCAGCAGTAGGAAACCAGTACCGTTATTTCAGAGCATTTTCTGCACATGCTCAGTGGCTCCCCCCCGGCATCAGGAAGCAGCCGGCTGGGTGCAGGTTGATGAAGCCCACGTGGACGAGGTTGACGGGGCTGTGAAAACTCTTCTGGCCATGGACGCTCTCTTCAGGGGTGTTAGCCCCCAGCCTGGCCCATCCTGCCTCAGTGTGTTTCGAGAAAGGCAGCTCCTTTCACAGCAGTGTGCACGGCGGCTGGGAGCTTGGGGCTGGCTGCGGGGTGACACAGGGGTTCTCTCTCTCCAGGAGCCTGGGCTGCACAGTGGTGGAGATGCTGACAGAGAAACCACCTTGGGCAGAGTATGAAGCCATGGCTGCCATTTTCAAGATCGCCACCCAGCCCACCAACCCTCAGCTGCCCTCCCACATCTCTGAGCACGGCCGGGACTTCCTGAGGCGCATTTTTGTGGAAGCCCGCCAGAGACCTTCGGCCGAGGAGCTGCTCACACACCACTTTGCACAGCTCGTGTACTGAGCTCTCAAGGCCACACTGCTGCTGGCCGCCCCTTCTGCAGGGGCAAGGGGCTGCTGGGGGCTCAGCAAAGTTGCTGCTTCTCCCAGGCAGGGCCACGGACCACGGAGCTGAGTCCAGCCAGCGTTGTCTGTGCCGTTTTGCTGCTGGGGCCCGGGGCCAGGGAGGGTAGCTGCAGCCTCATGGACTGGGAGCTCCCAGCCTGCCAGACCCGAAGCGCCAGCGTCCTCAGCTCAGCCTGGAGGGGGGAAGGAGCTGGAACAGTGTGCGAGGCATCCAGGGCCCCACCCTTGGGGCTGTGTCTTGACATGGCCATCAGCACCAGACCTCAGAGAGTCTGGGGCACAGGATGGACACAAGGGTCTGAATAGTGTTACTTTCTTTCAGAGTGTTACTTTGTTTCTCCTCCCCATGTCTGGAGACCACCAGGGCATCTCTGGGCTGGATGAGCCCACCCAAGCCTGAGGTAAAGCCCAGCACCCCACAGCCAATGGAGAGCAGAGGCCGGGGCGGCCCTCTCCCTGGAGCCCCAGGCCAGCTTTGCCAGCCCCTGTCCTTTACCAAAGATGAATGAAGCAACTGTTATGCTGCCTTATTCAGGGAAGGAGGAGCCTGTCCTGCCTGCCCCCATGACCCTGCCCCCCACCCCCACCCTCAAGCAGGGGCCTGAGATGTGGAACTACCCCCCTGAGGGGAGACCCGGTTTTGTCAATGCAATTGTCTGTGTTTTACAAGTTGGAGTCACTCTTACGCTGTACCCAGTTTCTAAACTGGAGACTTCATGTGCCCTCTGGGCTCTGAGTGCCCCTGCTGTGGGCTGGGGCCTTGGGCCAGCTTGGAAAGAGCTGAGGGTCATCGCCCCAGGCCTTGTGCTCCTGGCTGGCACCTGTTCCCCCACCGGAGCAGAAAGGAAGACAGACAGTACGGTGAGGGCATCTGAGCCGGCTGGCTACCCTGAGCGGAGCGCTCCGCAGGCCGGGGAGTTGTATCAGGCTGTCTGCGAGTTGTGACCTGCTAGCCCAGGGCTCTGCCTGGTAGAAGGGAAAGCCTGTGTGATGCCACCACCTGTGTCTGGAACCTCCAGCTCTGCTCCTCCGTGGCCAGCCTCGCCCATCCCCACGAGGTCTCAGCCCCTTTCCCTTCTCGCTCCCCTGGGGGAGGAATGGCAGCAGGGGTCAGGGAGCCAGTATCTTCAAGCAGCTTAGAGTTGGCCTTATTTACCTCAGCCTGGGCGCTGGTCCTTTCTTCCGGCCCCTCCCCTCCAAAATGTGCCTATTGCTAGAGCTCCTCCCTCTCAACACCCAGTTTCCTTGGGAGTTGTTGTTAAAAGAGGAAAAAAAAAAAAAAAAAAGCCAGTGCCCAGGGATGGGTGTCTCCAAGGAGCTGGGGATTTGTGCCAGGCAGCTCATTGCCAGCCATGCCCACTCCCCCACGGGCACCAGAACAAGCCAAAGCCTTCGTTGTATGTTGACGATGCACTTTTATGAATGTAGTTTCTATCGCTGTTTTTAGCCTTTTCACATCATGTAATGTGAGGCTTTGTACTTGTTAATTTATATCTCAGATCATATTTGATGGTTTTTATATATATCAATTCTAGACTGTTACAGGTGGACGCCTCGAGAGAGAGAAGAGCAAACGAAAGCAGCTGGTTTTGCAGGAATGTGTGTTGCACGGTGCCAGTTGGGCCTGGGCCCGTTTCCATCCTTGCCCCCCAGGGGCCCCCGTTAGGCACCCCAGCCGGGCCCTCTGAAGACAGTGAGCGATGCTCCTGCCTCCACCTCGGCTCTTGCCTAGGGAGGGGGCCGGCCCCTTGTCTCGACCAAAGCTGCCGATTGGCAGCTCGGCCTCTCCACATCCCCGTCCTAATGGCTGTAGCATTCTTCTTGGGGCCCCGACCCCAACAGGAAAGTGGTGCCGGTGCCAGATGAGACGACTCTGTGTCCCAGGTTCAGGCTCTCACAGAGCCCCACCCCCGGGGTCTTACCTCACAGGGAATGTGTTTTTTAAAATGAATTTGCCAGAAAGCCAACAAATCCTACACTCCAAAAAAACAAGACCCTGAATTTTTTTTTTTTTTTTTTTGTGCCAAAAACTGTGGACATGCTGGCTCAGCATCCTCAGGACCAAGCTGTTGCTTAATTTTAATTTATTGTTTTTTTATTAAATAATCCAGATGAAAAGTTGTGGGGCCTAGGATGGCCTGGCCCAAAGGATCTGAAGGGCCATCTCCTAGCAGCCCCAGGCTGGCTGTGGGAAGGGCCATGCCACCATTTGCTTATCATTCCGTGGGGTATGTCGGCCTTGGCCAACCCAACATGGAGAGGCCAGGGCTGAGGACAGTCCACTCTCCACTGCCCTCCTGCCCACCCCAGCTCTGTGTGTCTGAATTGTGGATCGTGCAGAAGAACCTGCGGCCATAGTTATTTGACTATATCTTGACCGAGGGCTTGCAGTGCAAAGCCAGGCCAGTGTCGTGCATTACTTACAATAAAAGGGATCATTTATACTCAAGGGGTCCTGTGGCAGTGCTTTTGGTTGTGGGGTGGAGGCAATAAGTACCTGGGAGAGACCAGGTTATGCTGCCTGTCAACAAGCTTGTGTCCCTCAGCAGAGAACTTGAAATGACTCCCAGAGGGGTCCTGGGTTGCTGGGACTTGGCTGGTACCGCTGCTAGCTCAGAGGTGGCACCCTCTCTTCCTCCCTAAATCCTCGGAGATCTACTGAGGGTGGTCCTACCACAGCTGACTTCCTGAGGTGACACTGTCAGCTCACCCGGCTTGGGCATCACTGTGGCTCAGTTCCCAGGACTTCTGTAGCACCCACTACTCCCAGCCCCGGGAAGTCCTTGCTGACTGGAGTCACATCCTTGCGGGGCAGGTACCGCCACGAGCCACCTCTCTTCTTGGGTGATCTGATGCTGTTGCTTAGCTCTGAGCAGAGGAAGACCGTCCTCGTCCCCAGCTGAGGCCTCTGGTGCAGAAGTTAAGAGCTGCCCTGAGTGAGGCTCTCCGCATTCCCCTCATACTCTGAGGACCCAGGCTGAGTGCCGACTGTGCTTCCTGTTAGCTCTGTCACTTCCAAGGGCAACACAGCACAGTGGCCTGTCTACCACCGGAGCTCGAGGCCCTGCTTCCTGCCCTGTTCTGTGGGCACGAGGTCACTTAGGAGCTTAAAGACTTGCATAGGGTTAGGGTCGGGTAATCCCCTAGGAGTCTGCCTGCTTGTTCTGCCAATTTACACAGTCCAGTCAGCTGGGGGAAACCAAGACAGTCGGGTCTGGGGCAGGACAGTCCAGACTTCCTGTCTGTATTCTGAGGGGTGGGGTCTTAGGTCCTCCTCGTTTGTTTCACTGTAAACTGGTGTCCCCGAGAGAAGCAGAAGAGCTGTTTCTCCTTCGACTACTTGGGATGGTGACCGAGTGCCCCATTCCCTGGAGCTGGAAAAGCAGAAGGAAGAGGGACCCTGAAGGGGCACACTGACTCCTTGCTGAGGAAAGGGCATATAGACTAAGCTCTTGGACACTTGGATCCGCTGGTTCACACCATCCCTGCCTGATTGCCAGGACAAACAGGATCTAGGTAAGGACTCAGCAGAAGTGCAGTGAGGCTCAGCACCGTCACCCGCTGACAGCCCGACCTTGGGCAACGCGGGCTGAGACCCAGTGGGGTTCAGTCCTCAGACTCACTGAGTTTGGCAACATGGAGACCTGGTCGGGAAGAACACCCCCTTTTCTCAGGCTGCCTGATAAGATCCCTGACACCCATCACCCTAACCACCAGCCGCTGCCACCAATCAAGGCCAGGAGTGCGTTGGCCTGATGCTCTTCCCCTTCACCTCTTTGTGGTGTTTCCTTCCTGCCACAAACCGACCCCCCCCCCCCATCGGCCATATAATACAGAGTCAGAATCTGTCAAAACACGTTTAAAATAGGATTGATTACAACAGACAACAGTCAAAACCGGCAGAAGTGGGAGGAGGGGGAATGCGGCCCCGCCAGCCCCCACCAGTCCCTGTGGCTCTCAGCCTGGCGGGTGCTTTCTTCCGCACTGTGGCGTGGTCCCGGCCCTAACAGGCATGCCCTGCCTCACCTCTGCAGGTGGAGGGGGCTGTTCCAGTTCCCCTCCCCTCCCCCACTGGGTCCTGGGGGACATTTGGAGAGGCCCAGCAGGGGGCACTCCGGCTCACCTTCCTCCGGTCTCCATGGCTCAGGACCAGGCTAAGGGCAGAGGTAGATGGGGAGACGTGGGGGCCACACAGGCCCCTGGGTGGCAGTGAGGGAGCTTGGGACCCTGAGGGGGCATGCTGACTCCTTGCTGGAGAAAAGGCACCTAGATAGGGAAGCTGAATTTGAGGGCCTCCCAGGGGGGCCCTGGGGTGAGGTGGGGTAGGCTGAAAGAAACAGGAAGTAGGTATGTGAGCAAACCCCAATCCTGGTTCCCGAACCCCGACTGGCTGAGAAAGAAGGAAGGCATCCCAGAGCAGAGCCCTGCCCCTGCAACCCTCTGCCTGAGCAAAATGGCCTCATCCTCTTTCCACCCTCACCCGGGGCCCGGCCGTCCAGTCTCTCTCCCACTGTTCCCGCTGCCGGCTCCAGGCCCTCTGTGGGGGGAGGAGGGAGTGGACAGCCAGAGGGGCCTCAGGCTGTCTTGGTGCCAGGGTCCACCTCCTTGTGGGCCCAGAGCTCCTTGTGCTGCTTCCGACCAAAGCCTTCGTCGTAGTTGCCTTTGCTCTTGAACAGCTGCTGGAAGTGGGGCTTGCAGTAGAACTCCCCGTGCAGTGCCGCGTAGCTGCCCAGGCTGCAGAAGCAGAACACTGGTCAGGTCAGGCCGGGCCAGGAGGGCTGGGGCGGGGTCAGGGCGGGGCGCACCTGAGCTTGGTGTGACAGTGCTTGCAGCAGAAGCAAGAGCTGTGGAAGATGAGCTTGTCGGCCACCAGCCGCTCCATGGGGTACACGGTCTTCTGGCAGGCAGTGCAGGTCTCCTTCACCTGGGCCCGAAGGCTGAAGGACTGTTCCAGGAGAGACGCCATCAGGAGCCTGACCGGCGCCCACCCCTTCCTCCCTGCACAGCCCAGCCTCGGAGCCCTACCTTGGAGCGCTGAACCGTGCTGCTGGAACCGCCACCTTTGGCTTCCTGAGAGAGGGCGGTGGCGCAGGGTCAGTTGAGGAGGGCCCTAGACCATCACCAGCCCAGATCCCAGGGACACTCAAGGGGGAAGGGGAGGGAGACCCGCAAACAGGCCGCTCCTGTCCCTTCACGCTCAGGCCAGACACCTGCAGGGATGGAGTGCCCTCCCACCCCGGCTGAGCACCTACATGGGAGGGGGTCGCCTGGGCGGCTCCGGCGGCCTGGAACATGGCTCGTTGGAGGCGATGGAGGCCCCGAGTGGAGACGCGGCACCCGCTGGGTTCTGCAAGGGGAAGTCGGTTGGGGGGGCCCTACAAGCCCTTCCCAGCCTGCAGGGTGGGGGTAGAGGTGTTTACAGGCAGGGGGCTGGGGGGCTGTGGTTGGGACTTTCCCTAAGTCATTTCCTGTTGCTCTGGGTCTTGCCACTTCCGCCCCTCACCCACCCCCCGTTTCGCCCGCTCGGCCTCCACGCGGCTCCCCAGGGGGCAGGGGTCCCTGAGTGGAACCATGTGTCCCAGGAGGAGCGGAGTTAGCGGGCAGCGGCTCAGGGAGGGGATCCGCGCAGCCTCCCGAACGCTTCGCGGACCCGGACGCCGCCTGGCGCGAGGGGAGGTCAGAGGAGGGCGGCCCCAGTGGGGCCGCGGCCAGAAGCGGCTGCCCCGGCCTGACCCCAGCCCGAAGCTGCCCAGTGCGGGGCCTCGGGTACGCTCCGCTCGGCGGACCCAGCCCCTGGACAGCGCCCGCGGGCTGGGCCACCCGCCCCGCCCCGCCCCGCCCCGCCGAGCCGCCTCCCGCTCCTCCGCTCCGAACCCGCGTGGACCGGACCCCAAACCCAGGACCCCGGCGGGCCCAGCCGAGGGGACCTCAGCCCTGCCCGGGGGATGGACGCCGGCCTCAGGACCCCGGGCGAGAGCGACGGACTGAGACGCTCGGCGTCGGGACCCCGTGGGCGGCGGCCCTTGCGCCCACAGCCCCCACCTGGGCCGCCCGAATCGCGAGCCGGAGGCCGGCCCCTCCCCCGCCCGCCCGCGGGTCTCACCGGGCCCCGGCCTGGGCCGCGGGGCGGGGGTCGGTCTCCGGGGGAAGCCTCGGGTGCGAGGAGCGCGCGGGGGCGAGCTGCCGCCGCTGCCAGTGGTCCCTGAGCGGCCGCGGCCGCCGCCGCCTTATCGCAGCGCCGCCCCCGCCGGCCCCCGCCCCGCGCCCGCCCATTGGCTCCGTCGCGCCCGGTGCCGCCTCCGGGGCCCCGGCGCCGCTGCCGACCCCCTTTCTGCGCTTTGTCTTCCCCTCGCTCGGCGTCCCCCGCCTTTGTCTGCCCCCCGCGCTGACCCCGCGCTCCGCACCGCCCCTCCGGCTTCGCGCTCGCCCGCCTCTCGAAACCCGCCGCCCCGTCGGCCTGCTCTGGACCAAGGCAGGGACCGGAGGGTCCGCGCCGGAGGCCTCGGGGCAGGGACGAGTACAGGTGGAGACGACTCGCGTGACAAATGGCGCTCCCGACGAGGCGGGGGCAAAGGATAACTGGGCGCGCCTGGCCTTTGGCTGCTTCCATTTCCCCACTCTGTGGGCCCTGCCGGCGTCCCCGCGCGGCTCCCACGCCCCCTCAGACGCCGAGACGGCAGGGGCGGCCGGGCACGCGATCCCGCCACAGGGAGGACCCTGGGGGCCCCCGGGGCCACCAGCCCTCAGCCCCTGCTGGCGCCCGGCAGCCTGCGCCTGCGGCGCCCGTTGCAGCCCTCGCGAGGCCGCCGTCCCAAAGGGACTCTGGGGCCCGACTTCGTAGGCTTAGTCACTCTCACTCCCGGCTCCAGCGGGCACCGCTGCTTGAGAGAGGTCGAGGGGACCCCCTCCAGAGAAAGATTTCCAGCCTTCAAACAAGCAAACCTGGGTTCAACCAAACCTCATTTGACACAGGGAGCAAGGCCTGATGATCTGAAGTGACTTGTTCAAGTAACAAAGCCGAGCAGCAGGATTGGCTTCAGAGGCTGGGCCTCTGGACCCCTGTCCCCGTGGCCAAGCCGGTGGGCACTGCAAGTCCTGGGTACACAGGAGGTCAGGCGCCTAACTCCTCAGCTCCCCAAGGAGCACAGGGGAGCCTGTCCCCGTGGCATCTCTGCAGGGACGCCAGGGACTGCTGAGCTGCGCCTGCCATCCGGCTGGAAGCTGTTTCACAAAGCACAGCCCTAAACATAGCTCCTGCCCACATGGTGGCAGGAACAGAAGGAGCGGCTCCAGAGCGAGGCCCACACACTGGTCAGGAACAGAAGGGCTCAGCGCTGCCCGCCTGGCAGGGGAGAGGGAGGCCTCGGGCGCCCCAGCCCCAGGCTGTTCCCATGGCTGTCTCAGGGCACCCTCCCTGTGGCTCACTTTTCTCCTTAGACCCCTGCCCCTCTTTGGAGGAAGATTTACATTTGGGTTGAGCTGCAGCCCTCAGGCCTCCCCGGATGGGGTGTGTGAGAACTGAAACTGTTAAGGGGCCTCTCTTTTCCCGCCGAGTTCCACACCTGCCTTCAGATTCTCAAGGGGATTGTGGCGAGGTGAGAAAGGTGAAGCCCTGGGAGGTGTGGGGAGCAGTGCTGGGCTAGCCCCTGGGCACCACCTGGCCCCTCAGCCCCCCTGCCCTGCCCAGGACCATCCGTGTGCTGAGCTGCAGCGGTTCCCACAGAATCAGCACTCGGCACTGAGGATGAGCTGATGGCAAGGTGAAGCAAGCAGACCAGAGGAAAGAAACACGCTGATAATGGTGCAAAGAAAAGGGAACTTGAGGTTTAACGAACAAAAAAAGAGCTGGGCAGGAGGGGTGGAAATAAACGTGAGCTGGCCTGCTCACTCCCTCCATTTCAGGGCTCCCCGTTCCCTCCAGAGTGCTGCCTTCTCCTTAACCCCTGTAACTGGGTAAGAGGTCTTCTATTTTTCTTTTTCAAAGTTTTGTTATAGTTTCTCAGAAAAGGGAAAGCAAGGGCATGCTTGGGGATGAAGCAGCTACAGGGAAGAGGGAGGGGCACTTCCCTGATCTGGCTAAAGGGGCGCCCACCCCGAGGGACGGGGAGGGGAAGGGGCCCGGCTGCGGCGCACGGAGGTCAGGAGGAAGCACCGTGGAGGAGACCCAGGTCATCCCCTGACCCCTGGCCCAGACTCCTGGCCAACAGCCAGGATGGAGGGGAGGACTGGGTCTGGGTCTTGGATTACCTGCTCTCTTGAGTATTTGTTTCCAAGGTAAGGAGACACCACGAGTCCTGTTGCAAAACAACCCCCTTCACCTCCTTTCCTGCCAAAATGGAGCCTCTTCTGCCTGGCCTCCACTGGCCCAGACGTGGTCCCGAGGAAGGGTCAGCACTCAGACCCTTCCTGCTCCAAAGTGTTTTGATGGCTACAGGCTAAAATGGCCCCAACATCAGATAGTTAAAGACAAATCTATCATGGGTTTTAAAGGAAATGTGTGTTGTTGAGGCTGTCTCGTGAAGGAGGTCACTGCTATGCCTCCACGGGCAGGCATGGAAACGCTCTCAGATGGCAGAACCCAGGGCGGGATGACTTGTGTCCGAGCCTGCATGGCCAACGCACGACAATGTCACTCTCCAGTGGATTCTCTGGAACTTTTTAATTTGTTCTGGCAATGAAACTAACATGGCCTTAGAACTTAAGCCCTTCAGGCTGGGCAGCACCAAGGCAGCCAGCAGGGGTCAGTTAGATGGACTCCTGGTGGGAAAGGAAGGAGCTCCCCAGATGAACCAAGGTGAGGTGTCAGGGGCCGAGTAGAAGGAGGATGGACCACCCAAGCCTTAATCTAGTGCTTAAAGAGAAAAGAATACCCTGTCCTTCAGTTATTAGGGAGAGGCCTGGGGGAATGGGGCAGGGTCCCTCCATGGACCT
Source organism: Capricornis sumatraensis (assembly GCF_032405125.1). Lineage (NCBI taxonomy): Eukaryota > Metazoa > Chordata > Mammalia > Artiodactyla > Bovidae > Capricornis > Capricornis sumatraensis. The sequence goes on from NC_091076.1 coordinate 97,965,134, forward strand.
ATAGGATCTGAGAGTAGGGGAGAAGAATGGAACTAGGCTGATGGGAGAGCCAGCATGGGAAGCCACAGCTCCCCAGGCAAGTCTAACCCTGGGCTTGGACTTCACAACCCCACGGCCAGGACAGGACAGTGGCTCTCCCTTCTGCAGAGGTCAGGTTGCCTGAGCTCACAGGACAGGGAATGTTAGATTCCTGGCCCCTCCTGATCCCTGGGTATTGGGGTTCCCTCATGTCTCAAAAGCCTTGAAGCAGTAAAGTTTCTCTCCAAGAATTGCCTTTCCAGTCCCTAAGCAGCCAGCTCTCCTGGTGGAAATGTCCTTTCTGCCCCATCTGCCCCCAGGAGGGTGGGAATGTGGCCAGCCCTTGGGAAGGGTCCCGGAGGTGCACGCAGCCCAGGATGAAGAACAGGCACCTTCTTTAGAGGCTCAGAACTCCCAGTCGTCCACCTCCAGCTCTTCCAAGTTTGTTACCAGGCCGAAGATCCCACTGTGATCCTGAGACTGTCTGCCTTCAAAAGTGGTGATGGGGGTGACAGGTCGGAGTAACTCAGGCAGAGCTTCTGAGGCACGTCGCTTGATCTGGGGAAGAGAGTTGCGGGTGGATCCTGTTTCAGCCTCAGGACATGGTGGGGCAAGCGACCATGGCTCAGGGACAGACAGGGGCTAGAGGCAGGAATCTCTAAGGGGAGAGGAAGGAGCAGCGCCTATAATGGACTTTGGAAACACGGTCATGTCTCTGACCCATCGGGAAAATGAAAGTGTTAGTCATGCAGCCATGTCCAACTCTTACTGCCACCCCATGGACTGTAGCCTGCAAGGCTCCTCTGTCCGTGGAATTCTCCAAGCAAGAATCCCCTTCTCCAGGGGATAAGAATCCCCTTCTCCAGGGGATCTTCCGACCCAAGGACTGAACCCGGGTCTCCCACCCTGCATGCAGATTCTTTACCATTCGAGCCTCCACCAGGGAGGAGGAGACAATATCTAAAGACCCAAAACTAAGGGGACTGAGGGTGGCTGGAGCCACAAGCAAGGAAAATCACCAGCAGGGGGCCCAGGGAAGGCTACTGTACCTGCTTGAAGAAAGAATGGTTCAGGAGGGTGCTGGCGCTTGGTCTACAGAGGAAGGAGAGAAGAGGCCAGCATCACCCCTGTGTCATTTCCAGAATCCTGCTGCTGCTGCCTTACCCTCAAGCGCCCCTCTCCTTCCCTCGGCTCCTCAAGAAACAACAGCCAGAGTGACCCAACTGGCTTCCTGGCAAACCCTGGGCCACCCGCTCCCGCTGTGGGGACTTCAGACTCCTCCGGGGAACCCAGACCTTTCCGGGACAGATCCATCGTCTCCAACCCCCGCCAGCCCAGGGTTCCCTGCAAGGCCCACCCTAAGCCCCGCAGGTGCACCTCATGTCCGGGCTGCGCTGAAGGCACTGCTCCACAAAGTGGTGGAAGTGGGGCGAGAAGGTGCGGTGGTAGGGGTGGGAGGGCGAGTCGCCATTGGAGGTCCTGGGGGTGCTGGGGGCCAGGCTCTCGCTCAGGCCCGAGTTGGCCGCGGAGCGCGAGGTGCTCATGGTCAGCTCCTCGGCGGGGATGGTGCTGGTGTCCAGCAGGCAAGGCACCGTGCCGTTCAGCTTCTCCAGCAGCATCTGGGGAGGACAGAGCCAGGGCCGGGCTGGAGGGGCCCCCGGAAGGACCACAGAGTTCCTTCACAAGTTCACTTTTCCCCAAACACACGAGTGATTCGGGGGCAGCAAAGACAGAAGTGGGAAAAGGCCTGTCACTGTCTTACTTTGATTTTCTCGATGCTGTACCTAGACAGACATCCACACCCTCTTGTCTAGTCCAGCAGCGCTCATCCGGCTGTGAGACTCAACTTTTCTGAAACATGCATCTGATGCTACCACTCCTGTGCTCAGAAGCCTTTGACAGTTCTCCACAGGCCCTAGGACAAGAATGGAACACGCTGGCCTGGCCCGCAAAGGCCCTCGTGACCTGCCTGGGCTTCCTTCTCCAGCCACGCCACTGGCAGCCCCGCAGAAGCACTCATACTTCAGCCATACAACTACCTCCTGTCCTCAGATTCTGTTCTTTCTTGACTGGGCCTGTCACAGGCTGTTCCCTCTGCTGAAGTTTCCTTCCACTGGAAGCTCCCATTCTTCACCTAGTTAATTCCTATTTGCCTTGAAGTCTCAAGTGTCCCCTCCCTGAAGCTGCCCCAGGTTCTCTCCTCTAGAGCGGCCCTCTGGCCCCTCCTCAGCCGCCCATGTCCCCACAGGGCAAGCCATCTGTGGGCTCAAGGAGAGGCTTACTCAACGGGCACAACCCCCTGACCCCGGCCCCCACCGCCTCCTCCCAGGTCTACATCATGCTCCAGGAACTCTGGGCCCAGGTAATCCTTACCCAAACGACCCAAGTCCACTTCCTGGACTTGGCAAGACCTGGATAACTCTCTTCCCTAAGTCCAGCTCCAAGGGAGGCAATGCAGACTCCTGGCTACACGTGCGCCAAGAAGCCAAGGGCAGCAGGCAGTGCAAAGGGGCGTGAACAGGGCGGGAGGTGGGAGGGAGGTTCAAGAAGGAGGGGACATGCGTTCACCGACAGCTGATTCATGCTGATGTACGGCAGAAACCAACACACTATTGTAAAGCAATTATTCTCCAACTAAAAATAAGTAAGTTTTAAAAAGTGGAGGAACCATGAACAGAAGGAGGCTGGAGGTTGCAAAGGTATTGGCTGGCAAGTGGTAGCACTGAACCTGAGAAGTCTAATTCTAAATTAGAAATCGGCCTTCTACAGCATCACCGACTCAATGGACATGAACTTGAGCAAACTCCGGGAGATAGTGGAGGACAGGGAAGCCTGGCGTGTGGCAGTCCATGGGGCTACAAAGAGCTGGACATGACTTAGTATCTGAAGAACAACAGCTTCCAGGTATACTGATCAAAGTAAAAAAACAAAACACATTTTATAAGCTTGAAAAATTTCTCAGGGACTTTCCTGGCAGTCCAGTTGGTTAAGACCACACTTCTACTGCAGCAGGCATGGGTTCAATGCCTGGCTGGGGAACTAAGATCCTACATGCCATGTGGTGCAGCCAAAAGCTGGGGGGGATATCAGTTTAAAAGTAAAAACAGACACCTGGTATGTGGGCTCCAGGCCTGTGATTATGAGCAGTGCTTACTTCTATGACCCCCACGTCCCGGGCTCCATTTCCACAATTATCACAGACACAAGTAAACAGTTACACAAGTTACGCAACTATCCCCCCCCTCCCCCCCTCCCCTCCCCCCCACCACACACACACACACATACACATACACACACACACACAGGGGCTCTTGAAGGAAAGGCCTGGGTTGTTCATCCTAGCATCTCAGGCTGGTGTCCAGAGCGTGCAGGTCCTCAACAAGCGTTTGTGGGAGGCAGACAGGAAAGGAGGACAGAAGGAAGATTCCTAGCTGCAGGCTCACCTGGGTGGCAGGCATGTCTTTAAAGGGGACGTGGCCATTGGCCAGCTCACAGGCCGTGATTCCCACACTGTAGATGTCAGACTTGGCATCGTAACCCTGGAGATTCTGTATCAGGAGAGAAAAGCCACAGGTCACTCCACTGGAGCCTTGGTCGTTGTTCTTAGACAAAGAAGCAGGTGGAGCAGAAACTCCCCAAATCGGGACGAGCTGCGAGGCTTCCCTCACCTGTACACTGAGGAGTCACTGCTATTTTGGAATGAATGAGTGTCTGGCTAAGGCCATGTGGGAGCAGAAGGAAGTGCTCTGCTTAGCACAGGAATGCAGAGCGCGCCAAATGCTCGAGAATTTGGTGCTCTCTCTTCCCATAAGATGGGAGCATCTCTCAGTGCAGCTCAGGACCCGCCAGGGGTAATGACATCACCTGCCAGGGACACAGCATCCCTGTGCTGCAAGGGGCCTCCCAGGTCTACCGGCCAACAGGAGAGCCCTCTCTCCAAGAACCCCCGACTCTGCTCAGAAGCAGAGGGCACTCCTCATCCCTAGAATTTCCTGAAGGCCTCTTTGGGGGCGGTATCACAAGTTGGTGGGGGCGGGGGCTCCTGAGATCCAGGGCACCGACCTGCTGGAGGACCTCTGGGCTGAGCCAGGGCAGAACCTTGATACTGTACTTGGGGAAGTCATGGACCACACGCTGCCGCTGCCCGTGGCTGATCATGCTGAGGTTGCTGCGTAAACCCGACAGGTAGACCTTCCCATCAGCGGAGATCAGAACGTGGCTGGCTTTGACGCTCCTGGGGGTGGGGAGGGTGTGTCACTGGGTGGCGGAGGAGGCCCTCACAGCACAAAGCTTTGTCTTCACACACTAGACCCAGCCAGCTCTCTCCCCTGGGGTGCGTATTACACACATACATACAGATCACTGCTTCCCTGGTGGCTCAGTGGTAAAGAATCCACCTGCCAAGCAGGAGACTCAGGTTGGATCCCTGGGTCAGGAAGATCCCCTGGAGAAGGAAATGGCAACCCACTCCAGTATTCTTGTCTGGGAAACCCCATAGACAGAAGAGCCTGGTGGGTTACAGTCCATGGGACTGCAAAAGAGTCGGATGTGACTTAGCCACTAAACAACATATATATACATATAATATGTGAGTACACATATACATACATATTATATATGCATGAACATGTATTTCTGTGAAAATTTTCAAACATATGGAAACAGAAAAAACATCATGACCCCATTTACACATTACCAGGTTTTAAAACCTATTTATGTTTTGTTCGAGCTCTCTTTCCTGCTCACAGACCACTCTTCCTCTAGTGGCTTCCTCTGCTGCCTTTAATCTGTGCTTTCTGTCTGTAGGTGTTCTCATAAAGTGTACTGCTGTTTCGCACGCATTTTCTGTTTTGACCTAACGGTACTGTGTTAGGCAGCCCATGTTTCATGGTTATGTTTCTGAGCTCCACCGTGTTGCCAATGGTATACACCTCACTGTTGCTTCTAATTGCCACCTGCACTCTGGAGTGGGGTCTGACATTTACTAATCCATTCTTCTAGGAAGGGGCACTCATGTTGACTCTAACCAGCACGAATATGAACACAGACGTCTATGCACACATCCCCTGAGGTGCCTGTGGGAAGGCTTCTTTGGGGTGTGCACCCAGAGGCAGCACCGATGGCTCCGGGTCTGAGTGACGCTGACTGGCTGTGTGGGGCCACCTTCTACCATCTGGATGGGAGGCCCACCTCCTCACCGCACTAGTCCTCACCCAGTGTCTGAATCCCTGCCAGGCCCTCCACGGGCATAAGGTGACATCACCTTGTTTTCATTTGATTTTCTGATTCTTGCTGAGTCATGTGTGACTCTTTGTGACCCCATGGGCTGTAGCCCGGCAGGCTCCTCCGTCCGTAGGATTCCCCAGGCAAGAGTACTGGAGTGGGGTGCCATTCCCTGCTCCTGGGGATCTTCCCGACTCGGGGACCAAACCTGAGTCTCTTAGGTCTCCTGTACTGGCAGGCGGGTTCTTTACCACTGCGCCACCTGAGGAGCCACGCTGAGTGTCTGTTCATATGACCATTATCAGTCGTTTGGGTTCTCCCTTGCATGAACTTCATATTTTGCCCATTTTTCTATTGCTTCGCTATCTTTTCCTTACGGATTCACAAAATTGGTTTTGGACAAAATGAACAACATCCACACTCTAATTCCTCTCTTAACTTTGTCCCTGGTGCCCTGTATTAGACAGAAAGCTTTAATCTTGATATAATCGAATCAAATCCTTTTTTTTTGGCCTTATGTTTTTTGCGTGTAAAACATTTAGAAGTTATGGTGCATTTCCTTCTGTGTAAGCCTAGAGCTTGCATTTAAGCCTTGCAAACATCTGAACTACTCCTCTGCACATGGAATTAGGGAGAGGTCCTGGTTGTACCATCTTCCCTAGCCCGAACTGCTTCTCCCCAACACCATCTACTGAGCCATCTGTCTTTTCCTGAGCCCCCCAGCTGAGGGCTGACTCCGGGGAGCACACCCCAGAAGAGGCGCTCCAAGGAGGGAAGGGGTGGGTGCAGAGGCCCACACTGGCTACTCAGTCCCCTCACACAGTCCTCAGGAAAAAGCTGCTCGGTAAAGAGAAAGCCAGCAGCTTCACACGGACAGGGCAAATGCTCCGCGCCCCCAGCAGAGGCAAGGGCCGGACTCGCGCCTCGGTTTAACCTCTGGCTTGACTGACTTCAGCCTTCAGCCGTTCCTTGGAGGGCTCACCATCCCAGACACCGCTCGTGTAAAGAGGGAGAGGCCGGCGAGAGCGAGCACCTGTGCACGTAGCCCATGTGGTGGATGTAATCCAAGGCCTTGAGCGCCCCCTGCAGGATGTAAGCGATGGCCAGCTCGCTCATGCCGTCCATGAAGTGCGTGCAGATGAGGTCCTTGGCCGAGCCTGAGGAAGAGGGCCGACGGGACAGGGAAGGGCGGCGGCACGTGAGCGAGCTGCCGGCAGAGCGCGCAGAACCCCTCTCCGCCAGGACCCCCTGCCCACTCACCGTATGCCATGAACGACGTGACGACCCAGAGCTCGTTGTCCGCAATGAAGGTGGCTCCGTAGGGCAGGATGTTGGGGTGGCTGAAGAGTTTAGAGACATGGAGTTCCCCCTGCAAGCATTGGTGAGCTGCAGTCAGAACCGGGGGCAGCGACTGCCCTGGTGGTCCTGTGGTTCAGACTCCACACTGCAACGCCAGGGGCCCGGGTTCGATCCCTGGTCAGGAAACTCAATCTCACATGTTGCAACTTACAGTTCGCATGCTGCAACTAAAAGAGGCTGCATGCTGCAACTAAGATCTGGTGCAGCCAAATAAATATTAATAATAATAATAAAAAGAACCAAGGGGCACCGAGGAGAATGTGCAAGATGGTAGTGGCAGTGTGAACACTACGGGGACCGAGAAGCCCGGGAGCCGCCGGGACCGGGATGAGAGGAGCCAGGCTCTGCTGTCTCTGCAGGGAAGTCAGCCCTGCTCCGCCAGCTTCTGCCTAGCTCTGGCTCTGCCAGCCAATCCTAAAGGGCCTGAGAACCATTCCCCACCGCCAGGGCAATGGCCGAGACAGCAGAGGGTGGCAGGGCACTGCCTCGGAGACAAGAAAACAGACTGCAGACTGAAGACTCGGGAAGTTGAAAGCTTAGCTCAACCGCAAGGGCCAAGGCACACCACTCTTTAAGATAAGAAAACAACAGCAACAACAACATGTTTGCCTATTACAAAGGCAAGTGTTGTTAGAGATGGGAATGTGGAAAGAGCGCACCAAGAACCACTACTAAACGTTAGAAGAGCTGCCTCCAGCAACCTCCGGTTGAGAGCTCCTTTCCTCAGAAGCAGCTATAGAAAGCATAAGATTGCTGGAATTCTAAAGTAAATTTGGACAAAAGATGTGAAAAAAACACTGGACAAAAGAACTGCAGAAACTCCAGGGTCCTGGCCCCTGGGAAATGAGCCAAGGCCAAACAGCCAGCCCCTTCTAACCTGTCCACAGCTCTACAGAATGAAGAAAAGAATCACAGAACCCAATGCGCTCTCGAACAAACTCAGGTATGTTTTTTTTTTTCCAAATAATTGAGCTAGGATTGACTTTCTGTCCCACCCTGAGAACCACAAAACTACTCTGAACGTATGAACTGGTATTAGAGCACCTTCAGATGAGTTGGATTCAGAGAAACGCTGTACCTGAAGAAGGGGAAGGGGCCCCAACACTGGCTCAGGCCCTCCTCCCTGCACCAACACTGGCTCAGGCCCTCCTCCCTGCACCAACACTGGCTCAGGCCCTCCTCCCTGCAACCAACACTGGCTCAGGCCCTCCTCCCTGCAACCAACACTGGCTCAGGCCCTCCTCCCTGCAACCAACACTGGCTCAGGCCCTCCTCCCTGCAACCAACACTGGCTCAGGCCCTCCTCCCTGCAACCAACACTGGCTCAGGCCCTCCTCCCTGCAACCAACACTGGCTCAGGCCCTCCTCCCTGCACCAGAAAAGAGACTGTCTGAGTGTGGAGCTTGTCACTTACTAGTGTGTATGTGACCAGGGGCAAGTTACTTAGCCTCGCTGAATAACAAATACATGAATAAATGAGCCACAGAGAGTCTCTAGAGAAGAGGGAAATACACATCGGGCTGAGCAGAGCCACACAACCCTTAACACCAAATGTCCGAGATCCTTCACCGAGAGCTTCCTTACCTTCTTGGCTTGGTCCACTTTCGTTTCCTGCCAGCTATTTCAGAAGACAGATGTAAACATCCTTGTAATTATTACTGGGACTAGAGCCCCCCTCCAAGTGTCACAATCGTTTCTGATTACCTGTAAGAACGTCACCATCTCGTTGGAGCAAGCCTCGAGGTTAATCCTTCGTACCGTCACATACTCCCCTGTTGGTTTGTACCTTGCTAGATTCACTGTCATCAGGTCCTCGAATCCTTTGCCTAAAAGAAAAGAAGGCCATAAACAGGGACAAGAGCAACACCAGTTTTCATCTTCTTTAAAGAGACTCGATTTTAGAATGAATATATGTATATGAGTAACTGAAACGCTTTGCTATACACCTGACATTAACACAACATTGGAAATCAACTATTCCCCAATTTTTTTTAAAAAAAGACTTGATTTTAAAAGAAAATTCAAGTTAAAACTTTCACTTCTGTTATGTCTTGATTTTTTTCTTCTTCTGTCAGTTCCTTCTCAGACAACTATTCTAACTGATGATGGCCCAGGACACCAGGAGCGTGCAGAAAAGAACTGAAAAAGAGCTCCTCTCCTGAAAACGTGATTGATCTCTTTCTCCATACCTCAAAGAAGAAAACCACAGGAGACCCTCCCCAAAAAGCCAGCTTTGTCACCACATATCCTGCTAACTGGCTGACAGCTTCTGGCACACATTCATCTGAGGGTGCTGAAAAGACCACTGCAGTCCCCTGAGCGTGACAGTCCTGGACGTTACCTATAACAGTGAGCAGCTCATAACACCCTCCCTCTGGCAGGAAGCTACTCATGATCTCCGGCTTAGAGAAGGATGCTATCGACTCTGAGCTCGCCTCATTGGTCTACAGGAAAAGAAAAACAGGTTAGTGAGAGAAACTTGGGGACAGGTGTGGGAATGGGGAAGACGGTAATTCAGACCCATGAGGAGACTGGCATCTAAACAAACATACAAATTTGGACGCTGGCGCAGTTCCAGCACTGTTTGATGAGAAAGGTAAAGTAAAATCTCACCAGTTCAGTGCAGTCACTGGCACCAACATTAAGAGTACGTGTGAGGGCTAACTACAAACATGGATGGGGATGAGGGTCAGGTGTAGTTGACAGCTGATTTGCTTGTCCTTCTCAACAACTGGCTCATCTCATAGCTAAAAGCTGTGGCTTTAGCTGGGTCAGAGCTAAAAGCTCTGAAATTCTTACCTGGGAAAGGATGTCCGGAGAAAGGCATATTTAGAAAAGAGAAGGGAGATGGGTGGGTAGGGGGTTCTCTTGGATTTCCAGCTGCATTAGGGTCCTATTTTTAAGATCCTGATTTTAAAAAATTCCCAAAGATCAAACGTTGAATCTCACTATTGGCCATAAGAGTCTCCCTCTTGAGCAAACCGAGGCCAGCCAAGGGATTTCCCTGGCAGTCCAGTGGCTAAGACTCTGAGCTCCCAATGCAGGGGATCCAGGTTCAATCCCCAGTCAGGGAACTAGATCCCACAGGCCACAACTAAGACCTCATACAGCAAAATAATTAAAAAAAAAAAAAAAAAAAGAGGCCAGACTAGTCATTCCCTGACATTTCCAAGGGAAGCTAGAAAACAGCTAACACATGGGGCTACAGGCAGGGAACAGAGCCATCGGGTCTCGGTCCTCATCCCAGGGAGCAGAAGGGACCCGCTCCCCGTGCACTTCAGCTGCAGATGAAGCTGGGTCTCAGCCACTTCGGATGCGGGCATCACAGGTGAGGTCCCGAAGGGAAATGCCCAGAAAAGTAAACGGCAGGCCAACAGCTCTTCCTTCAGTTCAACAGGCTCAGTGTCCCTCCAGGTCTAACTCCATCTGTATCATTAAGGCCTCTCAGTACTCTTCTCTTGGGTCCTCTTTTCTTCAGGTGTGTGTCTAACTGAAACCAAGACTCTCAGACCGGCTCGCATTTCATAGGCTGCGTTCATGAACCTGCCCTCTGATTAGGAAAAGGTCTTCAAAGACTCAGAGGCTCTTGGCTCAGCATGAGCCAGCAGAGTGTGTGAGTTGAGAAATGTCCTGGTATCACTTTGTGGGGGGTCCCTGACGTTTGAAACACATCTGCTTTCAAAACCACTGATGCTGCCGGGGGGGGCAAGAAACCAAACGGGATTTTGTCTCCAGCAGCGCTTACACCAAGAGGAACCCAGTCAAGCAAAGTTGAGCCTTGTCAGCAAAGTGTAGTCTTCATTTAACCGACTTTATATGTCTAAGGTTCACCTATATTGCTGTATTTAGCCACACTGTGTAACATTCACCTTATGAACAACTTCAGTCTATCCTTCCAATGATGATGGGCTTTTGGGGTTGCTTTTCAGTGGCTGTGATGAACTGCGCCACTAAAAACACACTCGAATGGGTCCCTTGACACATACGTGCACGAGTTACGCTAAAGCTTATACTGAGCAGTAGAACTGGAGGTCACAGGGTATACAAACATTTGACTTTAGGAGAAAAATGCCAAATTGGTTTCTAAAAAGGTTATATCAGTTTACACGCTCGCCAGCAATACTCTTGCTCTTGTCAACCCAGCTTTTCCTCAACACTTGGTGTATTTGGACTTAATTTTTGCCAATCTCTTTGTGGGTTTGATTTACATTTCCGATTGCTAATGAAGTTGAGCATCTTTTCATGTATTTATTGGCCATGTGGATTTTCTCCAGAGTGAAAATGCCTCTGTCTCTTGTCCATTCTTCTATCATTTTTTGATTTCCCCAAAGCAGGCCCCATGGAGCACTGATCCTGGCAGTTAATGCATAAAAAACAGTCTACACACCCAGTTAAGTTACAACATGCAACACACTCCCATCTCATGAACGATCCCAAGGGGTGCACGCATGTTAAAGGTTTTGAGAAGTCCTGCAGTTTGACAAAGACTAACACTGTTTAACCTAACATATTTCTCAAAGCTGCCTTGTGTGTCTTACATCTGTTAAATCTGGGGGAAGATAATTCGGGAAAGGCTATCTGAAACAAAACATATGGGATAATGCCAAGACTCAAGGCTTAGGGGCCAGGGAGAGGCTGAACTTGAACTCAGTCTGTCACTTGTGCTGTGACCCTGGGCAAGTCCCTCTGACCCCTGGGATCTCCGTTATCTCATCAGTGGAATAATTCCCACTTCACGGAGTTGGAGTTGCTCTGACGATGAGATCAGATGAAACATGTAGAGAGCTCAGCGCTGCTTGGTGGATCACAGGTATTCAGTAAACATGAATTCTGTTCTCCTCCCTCTCCTGCTGTCTACTTTTTGGTCGTTCTCCTGTTCCACAAAGAAGGTGGAACAGAGAAAATGGAGAAAACAGAGACTCCTAGAGCTTGATCCACGGTTAAGATTGGTTTGCTTTTGGTTTCTGCACATAGCTGTGCTTTCAGATGCTTTGAAAACAGATTCCAGGATCACTTAACAGCTACTGCAGCTTCTTCAAAGTCTCATCTTCAGACCAGATACTGGTTACTACACGCCAGGTGCCTCACGCAGCTGAGAGAGATTCAGACCATCAAGGAACAAAACAGAGTAGCGATCTGAGCAAAAAGCCTAAGCCGAGAGCTGCAAGGTGGCGACCCCCAGCTGTGGAGAATCTCAGCGGCAGGAGGTGCTCATCAAGGAGACAGCCATCATAACCTTGAACCTAAAACCTGCTACACATATTCTCACTCTGCTTAGCTGTTTTCTCAAGTATCAATCTACCCTCAGGAAAATCAGGGTCGCCAGTTAACAGAAAATCCAGGGGGCTACTTTCAGACCCAGCCCCTACTCTGGCCTCCGAGGTCCACCTGACTCGGCCGCTGCCTCACTGCCCGGACTCACTGCACCTGACCCCCGTGAGCAAGTGGTCGTAGCAAATGTGCGCCAGCTGTCCCTTTGGATCACGCCTGACCTGCTCCTTCCCTGCCCTCCCCATCTTCTCATCGATGCTTCCTCCTCACCTCCGAGGCTGCAACTTAATGTCATCTATTCTAGTTAAAGGAAAGCAGGCTCCCAGTCACTTTATTATGTCACCTCGCTTCTTCTCCCACACTGGGATCACTGGGATTTTCTTTGTGGGGATCACCGCAGCTTGTCTACTGTCTGTCTTCTATGCTAGAATATAAGCTCTGTGCAGACAGGGCCTGTCTGTCTCTTCACCGATGTATTCCCCGAGGCATACAACCATGCTGGCATCTACTTAAAAGAGAATCATTTATGGGACTTCCCTGGTACGGTGTGGCCAAAAAAAGGAAAAAAAGAAAACTTAAGCCAACATTTGAACTCAGGTTTTCTGCCCATGACCTTGTTATTCCCATCGGTTGAAGAGGAGAAGCAAACGTACCAGCCCGTTCCACTGGAGACAGTTCAACAAACAGACCTACGCTGTGAATGCCAGCCCTCCTACAACACACCCCCTAGCTCCTGTTACCAGGGGAACTCTGCAGATCAGAATCCGACACCTGCATGTGAGAAAGCACCGCGTATTTTAGCAGCTAACAATATGGCCCCGATGAGAACAAATCTAGAATGACTGTGTTTTAAGGTCTCTCCTCTGATCTCTAGGCAAAATGCCTTGTGTTTCTCTAATTTGAAAAAGAGGACTGTGAAAGACACTTGAGTCCTGAGATAAAATTTTTTTTTAACATGCATTTTAAATAACTCCCTTTAGAAAAACTACAGATGGGATACTTTTTCTTAAAACTACCCACCTCCCTTCTGTTGCCAAGAGTGCATATAAGACATACTACCTGTGCACTAAAGTCATACTTCTGCTGAGCTTAGGTAAGGAATGATTCATTTAATTACTCATATGATTAGCTTGTAACCTGACAAACGTATTTCAACTGTTGACTACAGAAAAGTACTTTAGAGTGTTTTAGAAAATACAATTCTTTAGGCGACTGGGCATACGAATGAGCTCACTGGGCAGTCTGGAATTTCACGAAATGAACTAGTGCTGACTGCTTGGCCCCTCTTCCATTCTGTCCCCAACTGCCTGGAAACGACCCTGAAATGGAGGCTTTCTGGGCTATGGATGTTCTACAGTCTGAACTCAGAGAGAAACTGATCTTTATTTAGGAAAACAAACAAAGGCAATAATATTTTGAAAGGAAGAGGTTTGGTCTGATTTTCCCACAAGAAAAGCAGGTTAGTCCATTATACTGTTTCAGATTTAGACGAGGTCAAAATTCAGATGAAAAGGATGAGATATGAAGTCCATTCTCTTTAAACACAGCATGGCATAGTTTTATTAGTGTAATGTGTAATCTCAAATTGCCTAGAGAAAGAAACTAATTCGATCAAAGTCTTTTCTTAGTTTCCCCTACCGTGAAAAGTAATTTGTTCATTCTGAACCATTTGAAAAATACATAAGCTACTGATATCGAGAAATGACCATTAAATAACTTTGTTTAAAGAATATAAACCAAAATGCAATAAAGCACACAAAGACATTATCTGCGAAATGCCCAACAAATAAGTACATTCAACTTCCCACAGGTTTCACACAGGATGACTTTTGGTATAAAATCAGCAGCAGGGGAAATATAAAAACTACATACACCTGGCGCTGTACTCTGGAAGAACACCTAACTGTTCGTATAGGGCACGTTTTTGGTCTCCTGACTGGAAAATATTCGGATCTGACAGACAGGCACTGCCAAGCAAGCTTCACTCAAAGATAAACTCCTAAAAAAAATAAGCTCCTAGTCAGCAGCATTATCTTTCACCCACCTTGGAGCTGCCTGCAAAAGGCACCAAGGTCGTCACTGGAAAAGAGGAAGAGGTCTATGGAGAAAAGGGCTCTGATTCTCTCTGTATGATTCTCTCTGTATGATACTGATTCACTGTATCAGAAACAGCTTGGTTTGCTGCTGTTATTCCCATTGGTAAAATAAAGTAGAAGAGTCAGAAGTGGGGCAGGATTCTTAAAACTTTTGCCAATAAAATACTATATTTTCTGTTTTGCATATTAAAATCTGGGGGTTTGTTTTTAAAGTAGATTTGAAGTCCTGCCTTATCATCTAGACAGAGATCTATATTCTCTCTGTGGACTGAAATCTATTATTAATTGACTAAGGACAGAAAATATAATGCCACTAGACACTGCAAGATAACCACACTAGAGTGTTGAAACTTTCTCTCTCTTCTGTTTTGGAGAGGGCGGCCAGGTGATTGGGAGAGCTAGGAGGGGGAAGAGAGAGAAAGAGTGTCTGCGATGTTTTTTGTTTTCAAAGTACACATCAGAATCTCTCCAGGGTGAAACCTGAGTCCCCACAAGAAGAATGATATTGCAAATAAAACTCAAGGGCAGACGAGCAGAAATGTAAAATGATAAGCCAACCAAAAAACCAAACGGAGCCCCACAAGTCAACTCCATGCAACAGCCTTGGTCCAAGAGCCCAGGAAGCCACTCACTTTTCTCCGGGTGTCACCCGCAGGCTGCTCTGGAGTAGAGAGATTGGTTGTTGGCATTTTGTGTTTTCGGCAGAAGACACACCCACATTCAGAACAGCAATTACTGCACTTAGAACTATATTTATTAATAGAAACCACTTAAGTCATTTATAGCAAAAACTGCCTGCAGTGCTACATATAAACACACACACACACACACACACACAGATTCACAGTAAAAACGCTGCCGATACACAGGGTTTTAAACATGAATCTATGGCTCTTCAAAACTTGGCAAGACTTATTCTACGGGTATTCTTTACTGAGTACAACTCAACTGCTATAGTTTCAGTTATACAATTACTTTCCATCAGCAAGCAATATTACTTTCAATAGGCTGGTTTCAGACTCTTACACTTTTATAAAAATTCATTATAAAATTATAGACATTGTTGATGATTTCCCAGGGAGTACAGGAAATAAAAAATAGATTTGCCAAAAAAAAAAAAAAGACAAAAGAAGTTTTAATACAGCACCCTGTGTTTGTGGGACCATTACGGAATTTGATTCTTCAGTCAGATACATCCTGTTCTGAATGAAAATAAAGCAAAGGCTTTTGGGCCCTCTGCTATGCCTGGTGAACATGAACAAAGCATTGGCCAGCTTAAGTAACTTTCTGCTCCAAAAGAGGACAACTTCTGTATCTGTGCTTTTTATTTTCTCCATTCTGAAAAATAACCGAAGTAAAGATTCTAACTGTAAAGGACTGGAATGATTACACATCTCCAAAATATCTGCAGAGTAAATTGGCCTCAATTTATCAAAATAAGATTTTTGTGTGTGTGCCATGGATCAGTTTCCTGGTATACAAATGGCAGGAGTGGTTGCTTAAGACAGGCTTCTTACAGTCAAAGAAAAGAAGCCAGGTGAACAGGTGAAAGGAAATGAAACCCAGTCTTCATAGAGCAGAAGGCAAATCCCAAGCTGTATCAACCTGAATATACACTTCATTAAGCTGTAAACAATATACAGAACAATTTCTTCATCTTCCTCAGATCAGAGACTAGGCAATTATCAAAAGACACCCAGAAATCCTACACTCAAGATACCGAAATCAAAATCCATTCATCTAATTCACATAACCAGAATATTTTAAACTAATATAAACTGGACTTCCAACTCAATTTTCATCAATGCCAGTATTTACTTTTAAACCACTGTGTTACCATTAGCGACGGGAAGAAAATGAGAATGGGAGCAGATATAGTATTTCTGTTCCATAAGCCTTGCTTGTACTGTGTAGATGATTTTTATTGTTTATAATCAAAACAAAAATAACTCATCATTTTTCTAAACTCTCATTTGTCTTTTACACAACCCTTCGACAAAGTTCATGAATAATTCAACTCCAGATGTTTTCTGAGTGGCATTAGGGAAAATAAATTAATAGGTACCACCTGGTAACTAACGTGCTTGAGTTTTCAATTACTCAAGGCTTTCAGGGTATTTTGGATCAGTTAATCAACATAATCTGATAAGCCATTTCTTTAGCTATAGGAGCTACAGTGAGTATCTGTGGTGTCCAGACACAAAGAATGGGGCTTTATTACTATTATTTTTATAGAAAAGGAATTTTCCTTGCCTTCAATTAAGATCACAGTTCCCAAAACAGCTCAATCTGAAAACAGCCAAAGGGAAGAGGTTGGGTCTATTAAACTTCCAAATTGTAAATCTACTTTACTTTGAATCAACATTTAGAATTTACAATAGGAAGTTAGCGCCTTTGTCCTGACAGATTTTTTCCTTTAGTCTCTTTTAAGTCTCATGAAAAGATGAGTCAACTAGATTCATCAGTAAAACCATAACTTTTATATCACTGCTACCTCTGTCCTGATCATAATTTTATTTTTTAAATCTTCAAGGCTAGAGGCTTTTAAACACCTATTTTTTTCCTTTTAAGTATTTCACCTCGACAAATACTTAGAAGAAACACGTGTGCTTTTAAGTAAATACTGGCTTTTTAACAATCAAGACAGGCCAAGGACAACTAACTGCCAGATTAGCCCTCAAATTTGGGGGGAACCATGGATTCAAAAAAGAGCCAAATAAATATAACAACTTTCCCTTGGAATTGCTAATGTCTATAAATTGATTGTAATCAAGAAAAGGGTAGTGATATTTATCCTGAACTGATGGCTAAAAGCCATACTGTACTTACCTCCAAATAGTTCCAAATCTCTTAAGCCCTCAACAATGAACTTTTCCGAGACCCACCGCTAAAGAGGAAAACCCCAGAGAGAATTAGTACTTCTTCCAAGCCACAAAAAATTAGCGATCAGCCATTAGAAAGACAAAAATACAACTATGAACACTGAATCATGCAGTATAGTTAGGCTACATTACTAAGGACAAGTTTTGAAAAGAAACTGGGATTCAAATCGACTGAAAACACTAGATTACCTCCTTGCTCTATTCTTCTTTGCCTAACTTGGTGAGCAACTCTCAAATCTAACAGATGACAGGTGTCCTGGCCCTATCAATGAGGACTGGTTTTGTCCTTCCTGTCTAGAACACTGTCAGTCCATGGCTGTCTACTATAGATGCTTTGGGTCATTATTGCCAATTTGAAACAAATAGGATAAATTCACAGCACAGAAAACAGGGTTTCACAAGCCCCTAGTAGTTTGTAAAAGGAATCAGCCAGCTACATATGCTTTCATCCAGTAGGAGTTCTAAAGACATCATCAACGTTTAAATTTTCTACCAAGTTTACCAGGACTGAACTAGCATGACTGATCTATGGTTTATACAACTGGCCTATTTCAAACGAGTATGGGTTTCTATCGTACGAATCAGACGTCTGGTTTCACCTCAATCAGGCTGAGAGAGAAAAGCAGCTCATACATAAAAGCCATGGGAACAAGGCTGCATTTCACTTAAGGCTGGTATTACTTTGAATCAACATTTAGAGTTTACAACAGGAAGTTAGTGGCTTCCGTGTGTGCTCAGTCCCGTCTGACTTTGCAACCCCCTGGACTGTAGTGTAGTCCGGTAGGGTCCTCCATCCATGGAGTTCTCCAGGCAAGAATACTGGAATGGGTTGCCAGTTCCTTCACCAAGGATCTTCCCCACCCAGGGATCGAACCCACGTCTCCTGCACTGGCAGGTGAGAACCTTTACCACTAGCGCCACCCGGGAAGCCCATCGGCTTGAGGGTCTTCTTTCCACCAGGTAGAGTTCAGGCCAAGGAAGGATTCTGTATTTTTTTCCCTCTTAATAGCAAAGTTTATTCTTTCCAATATAAGTTATTCTTATCCACATAAACACAAGAAAAAGATAAGGAACATTCAGAAATACATTGCAAAAAAAAAGTTACATAATAAGGACTATGAATTGAAACTATACCATCATTCTTTATCCTTCTCTGTATCAATTTTTTCCAAGTAAAAGAGCAACACCCTAAATAAAAAACTTGATAAAAATATTCATATGCACTGTACCACAAAATATAATTTATACCTTAATATTTAAAGAAAGTGGTATATTCAGGTAATTCCCTGATGGCCTAGTGGTTAGGATTCCAGGCTTTCATTGCTATGGCCCAGGTGCAATCCCTGGTCTAGGAGCTGAGATGCCACAAGCCACAAAAGAAGGTGGTCTATTCACAATGTCTCATTTTACATATACACTGTTAAAGAATTTTAAAATGATTACTACTGCATTTAAATACTTGATATTAAATGCTTACAAAATCTTGGAAGCTAAACCCAGTATTTGTTCCTGAGGTCATTTTAGCTAGTGAAGTTCTCAGGTGTAATAAATTTTTTCAAAGTCTTCAGTTAAAACCTATGATGGCAGTTCCCTGGCAGTCCAGTGGTTAGGACTCTGTGCTTTTACTGCTGATGGCCTGGGCTCAAAAAAGTGTTCCAATGATTACAATTTGATGCTGATTTTTAAAACCCACAAACTCACTGAAAACGCGCAGGACACAGGCAGATCATTAGTGGGTGCATATCTGTGATGAAAAGGGCCAGCAACTCATTTAATGTGTGACTGATACTCATGAAATAAGCCACCTTGTTTCTTTTCTACCAGACAAGCTGGTGGGCATGTGATCTTCTGTGTCTCCAGTCAGCGTGCGCCTGCAAGTTCTGTTCTTTGCAGTGGAGGCTGAAATGCCTGCTTGACTTTCTACATCTCTCCCTTCTACATGATTCTGAGCATCACATTGAAAAAAAAAAAAGTCTACAGTATCTGCTAAAACACACTGCTTTTTGGAAAATAAAAATAGTAAAGGCAGAAGAAAAACACTCACCCTAATTCGCTCTGGTTTACTTACAAGAAAAGACATGAGTTCCTAACGTGTAGACCTACTTCAATTTCAAAAATTTAAACCTAAAAGGAAAATAGACACAAGTTGTTAGTCAAGCCCACTTTTGTAGAAATATTTGTTGATTAACAAAAACTTACTGAGTCTACCGTCCAAAGCACTGAACTAAACCTACAAATTGCTAGACTATAAAGACATTTTAGAGAAACTTTCAGTGACAATAAACCTGGAGGTACTATGGCCAAATACATTCTGAAATACTGCATCTCTGTAAGGAAAATGAAGTTTGTTATAGGTTTTTAGAAAATTTTTAAATTTCTCTTGACACCTTTGTAGAAGCAATTACCTTTAATTCTTTTGGTTGCTTACCCTTCTTTTTAATCATCGTTTTTACATGTTGTTTACATGTGATGACTTACCCATTTTAGACATTTATCTACTAACTTCCCACCATGGTAGTGAAAACTAGGCTCTCCTACATCAACTGCACCCTACTTTCCTGCCTTCATTCTCCCAACATAGCTCTGACATAAATTCTGGTTAAAACCATGGTCCAAATTTACATTACTATGACTACACCAACAAGGTTCTTGCATGCTAAATTGCTTTGGTTGTGTCCACCTCTTTGTGACCCCACGGACTATAGCTGGCCAGGCTCCTCTGTCCATGGGATTCTCCAGGCAAGTATACTAGAGTGGGTTGCCACGTTCTCCTCCAGGGGATCTTCGTGACCCAGGGATCGAACTCCTAAGGAGTCTCTTGTCTCCTGCGTTGGCAGGCAGGTTCTTTACCCCTAGTGCCACTTGGAAAGCCCAAGGACTTGGTTCTTAGCACAGGCAAACAGTTAGAGACGACTATGTCTTTTGTCTTATACACTCATTCTCCCACCCCACCCCCAGCAGAGTTAATAACTGCCTCATTTTTTCACTTGGTTGTTTTTCCATGTAGTTATTAACTTTTTCCAAATACCTCAACATTTCTACTATTAGTCTTATCAATGTATTTTTCCATACACTCAAACTCATTCATTGCAATTTTTCCCTGGGGACTGCCTTCCTCAGGCCCTCCATCCTCTGGCTATAACCTAGACTAGCTACAAAGTATTCAGCCTTTTTAATGTGGAAATGTGGGTCTTCCAATTCTGGGGAATATTATTTTTGTAGCAAGAAACAGCAACAGAAATTCTAATAGTTAAAGATGTACTTCTAGGATTATCCACTAAAGTTATATTTCACTCCTACTTTACAACTTTCTACTTTCCAGGAAACTTCTTCAAACTTTATTTTCCAACCTTTTTGCTAAGTTTCATATTTTTGTTACCCATTCCCAGGACCTTTTGCCACTTCTCAAATGTATGTTTTTTCATATCATCCTGATTTTGTTTTATGTTTGCTATTTATAGTTAAGAATTTATATCTAGAATGGCTAAAGCATAATACATCATGACCAAAGAGGGTTTAGTTCAGGAATAAAAAATCAGTTTAACATTAAAAAATGAATCAACATACATAAAATTGTTTTTGAAGCTGCTTGCAAATAAAGAACCACCAATTTTAAGGAATTTTTTTAAATGATGTAATTTTATCTTATTAACTGAGTAAACAAGTAAAAATACAATCATTTCAATAGATGGAGAAAAACCATCTAACAAAATTCAACACTAAGCCACAAATTTTTTAAAAAAAAACTCTTAGTCAACTAGGAATAGTCAAAAAAGAATAGGATAGAAATGGGATTTACCAAGTCAACTTCGTAACAGATACATATAAAAAATTTATAGCTAACATCTATTAATAGTAAGAAGAATGAATGAGTTTCCTCTAAGGACAGAAATAAAGCAAAAACGTTATCACTTCTTCTCAACACTGTAATAGTGGTCTTGGCCAATGCAAAAAGGCAAGAAGAAATAAAAGGCATACATATGGGAAAAAAGGATGTAAAATTCTTTATTCATAAATAACAAGACTGTATACATAGAAATCTAATGGAAGCCACTCAGTCATGTCCGACTCTTTGTGACCCCACTGACTGTACAGTTCATGGAATTCTCCAGGCCAGAATATTGGAGTGGGTAGCCTTTCCCTTCTCCAGGGGATCTTCCCAAGCTAGGTCTCCTGCATTGCAGGCGGATTCTTTACCAGCTGAGCCACAAGGGAAGCCCAAGAGTACTGGGGCGGGTGGCCTATCCCTTCTCCAGTGGATCTTCCCAACCCAGGAATCGAACCGGGGTCTCATGCACTGCAGGCAGATTCTTTACTAACTGAGCTGTTAGGGAAACCCTACGTAGAAACCGAAGTATTCTACAAAAAAAAATCATTTAACTTAAGAAAATTAATTTATAAAGATCGATTATAAAACCCAATTATATTTCTATATATAGCAACAACCAATCAGAAAATGAAATTTTTAAAATACCATCAATAAACCAATGAAAACATAAAATGACTAGGAATAATTTTAATAAACTATGAGTAAGACCTGTAAAATGATAAAACACTGCTAAGAGAGATTAAAGATGATCTAGCTAAAAGATATGCCATGTTCATAAATTGGAAGACTCAGTATTATTAAGATGTCAATTCTCTCCAAACTGATCTACAGATTCAGTGCAATGCTTATCAAAATCCCAGCAGACTTTCAAAAGAAATTGATAAGCTCAGGCTAAAATTTACATTGAAATATGAGGGACCTAAAATAGCCAAAATAATTTTGAAAAAGAAAGTCAGAAGACTTTTATTACCTGAACTCCAGACTTCTTTATTGCTAAAATAATCAAGATGGTGTACTTTGGTATAAGGATAGATATATGGGTCAGTGAAACAGAACAGAGAACCTAGAAATAGACCCATACATATATGGTCAATTACTTTTCAAGAGAATAACCAAAGTAATTTTATGGGGAAAAACAGTCTAGATACAACTTGATATTTATTTTTAAAAAAATGAACCTCAATGCTGACCTTATACTGCACACAAAAATTAACCTAAAATGGATCACAGAACTAAAGAAAAAGTTAGAACTACTAAAGAAAAGAGAGGAGAAAATCTTCATGATATTGGGATAAGTACAGATTCAAAAATAGAACATCAAGAGCATAAAACATAAAAGAAAAAGATGACAAGTTAATCTTTATCAAAATTTAAAATGTCTGCCTTAGAAAGACACCACTAAGAAACTTTCTTATGACTCAATAATTCTGCTCTAGGTCATCTACTCAAGAGAAATGAAAACATATCTTCTCATTAGCTTGTATATGAATGTTCATAAAAGCATATTCAAAATAGCCCCAAGCTGAAAACAATTCAAGCATCTACCAACTGGTAAACAGATTTTAAAAATGTGGTACAGGTCAGGAAGCAACAGTTAGAACTGGACATGGAACAACAGACTGGTTCCAAATCGGAAAAGGAGTACGTCAAGGCTGTATATTGTCACCCTGATTATTTAACTTATACGCAGAATACATCATGAGGAATGCTGGGCTGGAGGAAGCACAGGTTGGAATGAAGATTGCCAGGAAAAATATCAATAACCTCAGATATGCAGATGACACCACCCTTATGGCAGAAAGTGAAGAACTGAAGAGCCTCTTGATGAAAGTGAAAGAGAGTGAAAAGTTGGCTTAAAGCTCAACATTCAGCAAACTAAGATCATGGCATCTGGTCCCATCACTTCATAGCAAACAGATGGGGAAACAGTGTCAAACTTTATTTTGGGGGGCTCCAAAATCACTGCAGATGGTGACTGCAGCCATGACATGAACAGACACTTACTCCTTGGAAGGAAAGTTATGACCAACCTAGACAGCATATTAAAAAGCAGAGACATTACTTTGCCAACAAAGGTCAGTCTAGTCAGGGCTATGGTTTTTCCAGTAGTCATGTATGGATGTGAGAGTTGGACTATAAGGTAAGCTGAGCACCAAAGAATTGATGCTTTTGAACTGTGGTGTTGGAGAAGACTCTTGAGAGTCCCTTGGACTGCAAGGAGATCCAAATAGTCCATTCTAAAGGAGATCAGTCCTGAGTGTTCATTGGGAGGGCTGAAGCTGAAGCTGAAACTCCAATACTTTGGCCACCTGATGCAAAGAACTGACTCATTTGAAAGACTCTGATGCTGGAAAAGATTGAAGGCGGGAGGAGAAGGGGATGAGAGAGGATGAGATAGTTGGATGGCATCACCAACTCAATGGACATGAGTTTGGGTAAACTCTGGGAGTTGGTGATTGACAGGGAAGCCTGGAGTGCTGCAGTCCATGGGGTCGCAAAGAGTCATACACAACTGAGCGACTGAACTGAACTGAACAGACACCAATGTAATACTACTCAGCAATAAAAAGGGACAAACTGGTGATACAGGCAACAATTTCAGGTTAAGGGGGAAAAGTCAGACACAAATCTACATACTCTTTCCATTCACGTAAAATCCTAGAAAAAGCAAAAGTACGACAGAAAGCAGGTCTTGGTTGCCTGGACCCAACAGTGAGATAAGGGACCAACTTCAAAGAGACACACAAGAACTTTTCAGGGTGATGGAGAAGTTCTCTATCTTTATTGAATGGTGGTTATGTAAGTGTACTTGTCAAAACTCAACAAACTGTACACTTGATATAGGTATATTTTGTTACAGGTAAATTATATCTGAACAAAGCTGATTTTCAAAATAAAATTACTAAAATAAATACTCAGATATGCTTTTGAAGATCTAGAAAAAAAATCAGCCACATTTCCATTCTTTTTTTCAGGTGGGCTAGGGTTGTGAGGGGCTTCCCTGGTGTCTCAGCTGGGAGGAGAAGGGGACGATAGAGGATGAGATGGTTGGATGGCATCACTGTCTCGATGGACATGAGTTTGAGCAAGCTCTGGGAGTTGGTGGTAATGGACAGGGAAGCCTGGAGTGTTGCAGTCCATGGGGTTGCAAAGAGTTGGACACAACTGAGCGACTGAACTGAAGGTTGTGAGGGGCTGTGTAATCTGCTAAGAGATGTGAGAGGAGGGAGGTGAAAAAAAAACAGAGAAAGGAATGTTAGTTAGAAACCAGTATAATTAAAAAAAGAAAAAGAGGGAATACAATTATTCTGGGCCACATCTGTGGTGATATGAGCCTGCGGCAGAAAGAATATTGAGAAATAGATGGGGATGGGTGGGAGGGAGGCTCTAGAGGGAGGGGATACATATATATAGTTATGACTGATTCATGTTGTTGTAAGGCAGAAACCAACACAACATTGTAAAGCAATCATCCTCCAATTAAAAAAAACAGATGGATAAGGACAAAGAAAAATAAGTTAGTAAGGACACCATAAGTCACTGAGTCTACCTGCCACTCTTTGGTAGAACAGCTTTAAAAACACCTGGAGTCTCTGCTTGAAAACTCACTACCTAATCAGGGAACCTGTTCTACCTGTGAACAACTCTGATGACTTTTTTGCGTGTGTGCCTGAGTAACTGCGAAGAGTAGTGTGTCAAAGACAAAACAGGAAAAGTCAGAGATGGAAGTTATTTTCGTGGAAAGATGAGTTTGAGTTTTTAAGTTATGCTGCAGTTAAGAAACCAGTTTTATATCCCAAGTAGAAATACCATTTAGTTAGAAAAGTAAGGCTGATGCTTAAAAGAGGGGTTAGAGACGGCTCTGCGGACTTGGGAGTCAGCAGCTAAAGCTGTATGAGTGACAGAAATTCACTTCAGAAGAAAATGCTGAGAGAAAAGCAGAAAGCTGGGAAGTAAGCACTGGGATAAGTTCATATTTAGGACATGGACATGGAGCTTCTTTTAGGACATGGAGCATCAAAGGCAGTGGACTTCCCAGGCGGTGCAACAGTAAAGAATCCGCCTGCCAATGCAGGAGAAGAAAGAGTCAAGGATTTGATTCCTGGGTCAGGAAGCTCTCCTGCGGCAGGAAATGGCAACCCGCTCCAGTATTCTTGTCTGGAAAATTCCACAGACCGAGGAGCCTGGCGGGCTACAGTCCATGGGGGTCACAAAGAGTTGGGTACGACTGAGCACAACTTCAAAGGCAGGTAGGAAACGGAACCCAAAGAATAAACTTTAAAGACCCTGCTTCCCCTCGTGGACCACTTACACTTTTCCAATCTATTCATCTTTTGCCTGTCCTTTCGCTATAGGAAGTCCTATCAGACTGCCCCACCCCACCCGGGTTAGATGCTTGGCCTGTGTATTCAGTCCTTAGACATACCACTCTCTCAACGGCCTATTTATCATTTTCTGTCACTAAAGTCTGTGAAGGCAGGGAATGCATCTTGTTTACAACAAGGAACAGCATTCCCAGGGGCGACTGTGACCAACACTTAATATGGACACTCTTGTGTCTGTTAAATTAATAATAGTGAGAATAAAGCAGCAGACACTTATGGTGAACTTAGCATGTGCCAGGCATCTGTGCTAAATGCTTCATGGAGATCAGCTCACAATAAGTTATTAGTGATCCTCATTTTACAGATCAGGAAATTAGGATTCAGGTTAAATGCCCAAATTACACAGACATGGGACTTCCTTCGCAGTCCAGGGGTTAAGACTCCCTGCTGTCACTGCAGGAGGAGCAGGTTCAATCCCTGGTGGGGAACTAAGATCCCACATGCTGTATGACACGGCCAAAAAAACTAAAATAAAAACAACAACCAGTAACCGAAGTTACACAGGCAAGTAACAGAGGACTGAGTCAGTCTATTCCAAAGCCTGTGCTCTAGAAGCTGTAAGTGATAACAGAGAAGCTTAGGGAGAAGCCTCAAGACTGAGTGTAAAGATGTAATGACTGAAAAGGCATCATCTGATTTGATAACGCTGACCAGATGCTAAATGGTATAGAAAGGAAAATTTATTTACCTTATCAATTTTTCTTTTTCCCCTATTTTTGTCACTGGTTTTCTAAACTTCTTCCATGTCTGGGATTACAACTATAAACACTGCATTTGGGTCACAACACCTCTAAGAAATCTAGTTAAAGGGCAACAAATTTAACCAGTTCAACACTTTATCTTATGGCTGAATAGGCTTGAGGCAGATAATCAGAAAAGATTTGGTTTCTTCAACTTTCAGGGACAAGAAACAATGTTGGGGATCTCTACAGAAAAGCATAGATCAGTCAATGAAAAACTGTCTTAATGCCACAAAAACATATTGGAGTTCGGTTCTACCCCAACAAATGTTGCAATAAGAAAAGGGTCAATTGGCACGTCTTTTCCTCTTTGGGAAGAAGTTCGAATATCGTAGGATACCTTAGCAGCAGGCTGGGCAGAAAAGTTGGTTCCCCATTTCCTGAAAACTTGAACAATTTTATTTAACCACTCCCCTCCCTCGCGCTCACTTCCCTACCCCCATCCTGCATCTCCACCCCAAGGTGCTGTGGGCACTTAAGCATTTTGGAAAACAAGACAATTAGAAGCTCTGTTTAGGCTGATTCAGGGAATACCTGAGCTCTGTCCTTATGAGGGCTTCACCTACTGCTGCCTGTGCCGCCTGGGAAGAGATGCGGATGAGGGGGGCGCGAACGGGGTGCGGGGAGAGAATATGCCTCCTCTTCGCTACATCAGGACAAACTGTCACCTGGGCCCCAGGTTTCCCACCTGGAAATCAGGGGGGAAGGGGAGAGGAAAAGCAGGCGCTCGCCTCTTCCGCCCGGCCACTCCGCTGCGGTGTCTCCGGGCTAGGCCCAAGCCTATTCTCTTCTCGGGCTACAGCCCCTCACTGCGGGAATCGAGAAGGGTTCGGGTTTACGTAAAGGGGGCCCGCGGAGGACGAGGGAGGCGAAGGGTGGCCGCTACGATGAAGGCCCGCCCCTGAGGAGATGGAATCGGCGTCAGGGCGAGGAGGAACTGATCCCCGGAGCGCACCAGGCGGCCCCCGCCAGCCCGGTACCTGGTCCTGGAGTTAGCAAGCAGTCCCGGCCCCGTCTCAGCTCCGCCTCCTTGGTTTAAGGCTGCGCTGCCGCCAGGCCGGTTGCTGGGAGGGAGGTACGCAGCGTGCCATGCGCAGTAGAGGGACGCGGGGAGGGCTGGTAGAGGAGAGCTCCGCCCCGCCCCGCCCCGGCCGCCTCCGCCCGGGCGCGGCAAGTGGGGACGTTCCGTCCCGCCCCGCGCGGGAGAGGAAGCCCCGCCCCGGCCCGGCCCCCTGGGCTCGGGCGCGGCCCGTGGGGAAGCTCCGCCCCGCCCCGGCGCCCTAGGCTCGGGCGCGGTTCGTGGGGAAGCTCCGCCCCGCCCCGGCCCCCTGGCCCCGGGCGAAGCTCGTGGAGAAGCCGCGTGGTTCCTGTGTCTCCTCGAGTGCGGCGGGGTTTTTCTTAGCAGCTACCTCGCACAGAACGGTTCTCCAATTCTGAGTCACCTGATTACGCGCAGCGCAAACCTGAGGGCATTCGGTCTCCAACAGATGAAACCTGTGTCCCCGCGTGTGGAAGCCAGAGACCTAGCTTGTCCTTGATGTGGTCTTCTTCGGGGTCTGAAAACGGCTCTGTGAGCCTCGGTCCCGGAAGCAGGAAGGAAGTGGGATGATTTCAATAATGAAGAAAGAGTCAAGGGGACTAGAGGAAGGCAAACCAACGCTGGC
The DNA here is from genome assembly GCF_032405125.1 of Capricornis sumatraensis. Classification (NCBI taxonomy): domain Eukaryota; kingdom Metazoa; phylum Chordata; class Mammalia; order Artiodactyla; family Bovidae; genus Capricornis; species Capricornis sumatraensis. The sequence goes on from NC_091076.1 coordinate 97,992,601, forward strand.
TGCTGACTTGGCTACTTTTTGGCGGGTTCTTTTTCCTTTCCTGTGGTAGGACTTTAGGAAAAATCAGTCTCGCACTTTCTTTGAAGATGTTTTAAACGCCCCTCACTTTGGCCTCTCGGGCACCAGACTGACAAGCTACAAAGGGGAAACCCACCCGTTCTCTGTGCCGCCTTCTATAAAGGGAGGAAAACTGCTTAACTATCTTTTTTTGTCCTGAATCCTTCCGTACCCACGACTTTGAGACATGTGCCGTTTGCAGAAACCTGTTAAGTTTGCCTTTCAGGGTAGGCTAGCCTCAGCCAAGGGATGCAGGGCTTGAGAAAGCAATGAAGCAATGAGTGATGGAGCAAGACTTCCGTGAGCCCGCGTTTTTTTTTACTGACTTGCTCCTCTCACGGAGGCGGGGGTGGGAGTGGGCTGGATCCAATATTGGATCTACACCATCCAATAATGAACACTAGCCCTTCCTGACTAAGATCCTTGACACAGATTTATACCGGTTTAACTTCCAAGATGGATGAGTTCACCTACATTCAAAGGGACTGGTGGAAATTTGAGGCCTAAGTCAATGTGAACTTTTTACAGTACAACTCAGGATCTTACTGAATCTTACACCAGTCTGATCTTATCTATTGCTTTAGCATTCCCAAGCAGTATTCTCACTATTCTCTCATTATCAAATAAGATCCTTACCCAGCAGCGAACTTAGTAAATTGACAAAGCAAGATAGTAGCAGAAAGTGAAGTAAAATCCTTGTGATGTTCTTTGGAAAAGATCATTTTGCCATGTTCAGTTCAGTTCAGTTCAGTCGCTCTGTCGTGTCCAACTCTTTGCGACCCCATGAATCGCAGCACACCAGGCCTCCCTGTCCATCACCATCTCCCGGAGTTCACTCAGACTCACGTCCATCGAGTCCGTGATGCCATCCAGCCATCTCATCCTCGGTCGTCCCCTTTGCCATGTAGTCTTTGGAAATAAGAGTACTAGAGGAGTCAGTGCCTGAAAAGATGCCAAATTTAATGCACCCACCAGGATAGGGAATTTAAATAAAGAAGTACTTCCCATCTGATACCCAGCCCTGTAGCTACATCATTTTCTAGCTGGATGTCAGTCAATCAAGGGGGCTATCATGACTGCCCACAAAAGCTAGTTTGAGAATCTTCTGTCTAGACTGTTTAAAGGAGCAAATTTCCTTGTAGAAAGGTCTCCAAAATCCAGATAACTTAGAAAACTGATGTAATTAAAGGCCAATTTTTAAGGTGTACAAACTCAGTGTCTTCTTGCTTTGCTTTTGACTTAAGAGTTCTGGGGTGCACAAGCTCTGTAATGCTTCTCACTTATGTATAATAAGGGCTAAAACTCTTCAAGATTTCTGGAGCCTTCTGAAATCTGCTTGAAGTCCAGAGGAATGGAGATGGGACTGATGAGCACTGACTACAATGCCCTCTTCAAGATAGCACATAAATTAACTGTGGGAACAATAAAACTAATTGCCTAGAATACTGGAAAGACAGCTGGAAGTGCTTATGATGTATAGTTTAACAAGCTGAGCAGCATTATTTAATTTATAGAGCATTTTATATGTCTAAGCACTTTATGTGTGCTAAGTCGCTTCAGTTGTGTCTTAGACTCTTTTCGACCCTAAGGATTGTAGCCTGCTAGGCTCCTCTGTCCCTGGGATTCTCCAGGCAAGAATACTGGAGTGGGTTGCCAGGCCTTCCTCCAGACCAAGGAATCAAACCTGCATCTCTTGTGTCTCCTGCATTGGCAGGCGGGTTCGTTACCACTAGTGGCACCTGGGAAGTCCTGAGCACTTTATACCTATAATCTAATATGATCCTCTGAACAGGCATTTCAGAAAGGTGAGAGTAGATGATGCCCACTTACAGATGAGGAAAGAGACTTGTTACAGCACTACGACAGCACCTGGGTCGCAACCCACAAACCCAGAGCTCTTTCCTGAAGCAGAAAACTGGCTTCAATTCTAGCTTTGCTTCAACCTTGGTAAGTAATATAAGTACATGCAAGAAAAAAGCAAAAGAAAGCTATTTAAGCATTTAAGTTGAAAATGTGATAGGAAAGCAAAGTTGATACAACAAATAACCTAAATACTTATATGGAACTAAATACTTTAAAAGGCCTGGGTGTCTTTTCAAGAAACAAAAGTTACACTATTTGGAAAAGCAAATAGGTGGAATGAAAGAGGACAATTAATTTTAAAAGATGAAAATAAAACCTAGTAATATCCATTAAAAGCAATACAGCAATAGACATGAAGTTCTTCCTTTTAAGTGAAGTCGCTCAGTCGTGTCCAACTCTTTGCAACCCCATGGACGGTAGCCTACCAGGCTCCTCTGTCCATGGGATTTTCCAGGCAATAGCACTGGAGTGGATTGCCATTTAAAAAAACATAAAACTTTTTTCTGAAATTTGTATCATTTCTCAGGTCACTGCTGAGATGATGACATTCAACTTGCACAAAGACAAAACCATCACACTTATCCAAATGCAAGTAAGTATATCTTTGGCCCATCACCAAATTTCAGAAACTAAGAAAAGCAGTATTTTTCACTATTGTTTTAGCAGTCTGTAATAGAAGCCACTCTTACGAGTATAACTGTCTCCTCTCTCTCATCTCTTTTCAAATTATTTAAAATGAGTAGAGGCCAGAACTTAAAGAAGCTGGAATGATAAAGTACAGTATTTCGTCCCTTGCACTAAAACCAATAGGTCCCTGTACAACACTGGTCTAAATAATTTTCTTATTTCCAATTCCTATTGGATGGGTGGAATGAGAATACCAATTGTCCCATTTAAACAAAAGTTTCACATTGGTGCCTGACAAGGAAAGCTTCTATCATTAAGGAAACAGAATTGTAAACTACCCGCCCCCCACCCCAAATAAACTCTGTCATGTTTTGTGTAGACACACATGTTATATCTCTAAGTTAGAGAACTCTGAAAGGATCTGCTTGGTTTCCACTGACAGAAAGAAAAGCAAAACAGAATAAAGCAAAAATACACCACTTGGAGAATAAACCTAGATGATACACTTTTATAGTGCTATCATTTACAGGAGAATTTTGCATGTATTACCTCTTGGTGTTGATCTACATGTGAGGCAGGTAGAGAAAATAATTACTATCCTTACTTTGTAGAAGGAAGAACGAGACTCAAAGAGGTTAGTGACTTACCCAAAGTCAAAGGATTAGTAACTGGTTTTGCTGGCACTAAAACCCAAGTCTTTATCTTCCAGTCCAGCACTTGTTGTGGTACTGCTAAATGCCCAGGCAATGCAGACAAGACTGGAAGGCTTAGTGGTTTTCTAACATGTGACAGTCAACAACATTCTCCTTTCTTTGTCCTCTCAGTCACAGGAGAGACAATGGTGTCTTAACTTTAGTGGGAGACTTTGGGGGAGAAGCCTATTAATAGGGCTCTAAAAATAGAAAACATTCTATAAACAACTGGTGGGAATTAGGAGGGGGGTCCAGTGGTTAGGACTCCATGCTCTTGCTGCCAAGGGCATGGGTCTGATTCTCAGTTGGGGAACTAAGATCCTGCAAACCGTGTAGCAAGGCCAAGAAACAAAACCAACTCCAAAACCAAAACCTGCTAACAATTATAGGGAAGCCTGGTGTGCTGCAGTCCAGGGAATCACAAAGAGCTGGACACGAATTAGCAACTAAACAACAAAAGGATTATTGTCAGTGCCAACTCTTAAGGGAAAAGCATTTCAGTGCTGACTTTTACTGAACAAGAAGGACATTCCTATGGGCTTATACTCTTGTAGGGAAACCCCAGAAAAGTAAAGGCGGCACTCTGAGACTTTTGTCAATTAGTTTAATATATGTCCATAGGTAGTTCATATTAATGCTTAAATTACAAAATTAGCTGCCATGGTCCAAATGTGTGGAACTTTAAGAAAGCTTTTATTAATCAAAAGATAGCTAAGCATATCAACTTTGATTTCTAAAACGCAGGTTAAAGGTTTGTAAAACAAGGCTAATTTGAGAATTATATAGCATTAAGTAATTCAACTTTATCTTATTTTTGTTATCTTTAATAACTTAATTTCATGAACTGTTAAAAAAAATATTTCATTTGCATCTCCCAGCTTACACATTTCTGCACTGACCTAGAGAAAAACCCATGTGGAGAGTTTCCATGCAGTTAAAAAGGCAGCAGCACATGCTGTTTTCACAGCAACTTGTTATTGCCTCGGAACACACTGGCACATACAGCATCAACAAAAAATACCCACCCACCCCTCTCCCACAAAAAACCCAACCCTTTCCCAGCCCCAGCAAAAATTACCTGGTACAAGCAGTGACTTAAAAAAATGCTTTCTCAGTAGGAAGCATTTATAAAATGCAGAGATCTGAACAAGCTAAATGCTCGTGCAGAACAGATGGGCCTCTCCCCCAAGAGTTCCTTCCTCGAGGCAGGAAGAACTCTCTGTAGTTTAGGAAAGCTCATGTTAAAAAGTATGCATATTCATGGCTACTTCTTTGAATATACCCAGCCTCAACTGTGGAAGAGATAAAAGCAGGAGAAGCACAGGGCCACAGCCATAACAAGAGTACAGAGCTTCTCCATGAACATCCGACAGGCTGCAGCAACCAAGGAGAACGTTTGTTGACTTCACGCAGACCACTGATCTCACCGAGGCGAAGCAGGTAATTTTTCATGCATTTGTTACTCAAGAAAACATACAGCCACTTAAAATACAGCATTCACATTGTCATGAGCTCATTGTATCAGGTAAGGAGAAAACCGTGCTCCTAATTCTTCCTATCCTAGAAGTTTCCATGTACACGTACGTATCCTAAAGCCTACAGATATCCTAGATACTGTCATAAGCACCTCCCACCTATAAACATATACTGAACTAGACTGCTGAGTCCCTGAAATTTCAATACCACATACAGTGTTCTAAATTTTATTTTTTTTCACAAGTTTAATGTAGACACAGAAGAGAACACCAAGAAATGTTTATTGTGTAATTCCAATTGTTATTTGTGGAATTGTGGTTTATAGTCAATCTTCATTGCCATTTCAACTGCCTAGCTTAAACAAAAAAGCAACAATCTAATGATATATCTATAAATTTCATGATATTTCTTCAAACATCAAGCACTAAAAGTACTGATGATTCATGTTGTAATTTTAAAATGTTTTAAAACTACACAGATTTCATATATCATTCCTTTTATAAAATAGTCAAAATAATTTGATTATCTGGAAGAAAATGAGTGAAATAGACTCCTTCCAATGTATCTATAACCTTTGTAAAACTCCAAGCCAAAACAGAACAGGTGATGAAATAAGGAAACTCTCAGTCACTGGGAAACTTTAAGATGAGAAATGAACTGGTAGCTTTTGTTTCCTGTGAATTTTGAACTTAAAGGTGGCATTAGGACTTAGTTCTCTGGGATGGCTATTACATGGCTTTCACTTTGATTTGTTTCATCTTCATTTGCTTCTTCTCCAATTTCTTTTGCTCACGCCTCAAAGCAGCTTCCTAAAGAGAAAGAGGGAATCCAAACTAAGATTTAAGTACTTGTTAAAAAAAAAAAAAATCAGAACTGAATACTGCCTATACTGTTTAGGCTAACACCACAAATAACATTTCAGAAGATAGTTATAAGAATTGCTAATATGTATGTTGGTTAATGAAAACTAACTTGAAGTAAAGGTAACTAAAATCTTTAGAGCGAAATTAGACAGTTATTTTGATTTTTCCCAAATACAAGAAACAGTAGCCCAACTTTCATCATAACATATGTATCTGCAAAGGATTTGTATGTCAGTTCAAAAAACCTTAAGACCTTGTTTGATCAGGTTATTAATTATAAATCTCTTATTAGCATAGCCTTTACACCCAAGCCCAACACCTTTCAATCAATAATGTCTGATTGAGAATTTTTATCACATTTTTATTTAGGAATTAGGAGTCTGCTTGAGCGTGTGCTCAGTCACTTCAGTCGTGTCTGACTCTTTGTGACCCCATGGACTGTAGCCTGCCGGGCTCTTCTGTCCATGAGAGTTCCTAGGCAAGAATATTGGAGTGTGCCGCCATGCCCTTCTCCAGGGAGTTGTCCTGACCAGGGACTGAACCACTATCTCTGGAGTCTCCTGCACTGGCAGGTAGGCTCTTTACCACCAGCGCCACCTGGGAAGTCCCAATATCTGTGTATATGTTTCTCTACATTTTTCAAATTAAATATGGAACAAAACAAAACAAGCAAAGCTCCACCAGCAGTGGCAAAAAAGTCAAGATCATATGTATACATGAGCCATTCAAGCCAGAAATTCATTACAGAATTTTTTTTGGGGGGGGGGAAGGGGGTAAGCTCCTTTCCCATTTAATTCATTGGATCTTCTCATAAGATAACTAGGCCTAGATATTACAAAGTGGTGGTTCTAAAAAAAATACATGGTTTATACCTACAAGCAACTTACAATCTGACTTAAGTTCTGGGCCCCCCTTTTTCTTAAGCCTATTAATAGTTTCAAACCCTAGAAATATTTGGAGAACTTTTTTTTTTTTCATAGAAAAATGAAAGGCATTATCTATTAATGAGTCCATGTAGATTCTTCCTGTGTATCTATTAAAAAGCCAATTATATTTATAAAGAAGATTGCACAAACACAGAGCTCTATGTTCAGGCGAAAAATATCCATCAACTAAACCAAACCAAATCAAACAAAAAATGATAATAGGTAGGATGAGAGGAGGCCTGTGGTATTCTGGTTACTTCGCTCAATGGCATGACTCTTCTTGGCAACTAAAGTACCATACGAGGGCTCACTTTTTCTTAGCAGCTTGCCTCCTCCACTTCCAAGTATTTTCTTCAATCCTTGAGGTTATTCTCATTAAAATTTGCATTTCTCAGTACTCTGTTTTTCTCTTTCTTTGACTAGCATTTATAAGGTTTAAAATTTTACAGCTGGACTATGGCATCTTAATTCACAAAATATGAGAACATGCTAATGTTTGAAACACAACATTCCACAACCTAAAAACAGACGTTTCTCCAAAGAGGACATAAGATGGCCAATAAATACATGAAAAGATACCCAACATCACTCATTATTAGAGAAATGCAAACAAAACCACAGTGACGCATCACCTCACACTGGTCAAAATGGCCATCATGAAAAAATCTACAGACAATAAACGCTGGAGAGGGTGTGGAGAAAAGGGAACCCTCACGTACTGGTGGTGGGAATGTAGAATGATACAGTCACTATGGAGAACAGTATGCAGATTCCTCAAAAATCTAGGAATAAAACCACCATATGACCCAGCAATCCCACTACTGGGCATATACCCTGAGAAAACCATAACTGAAAAAAAAAAAAATATGTACCCCAATGTTCATTGCAGCAGTATTTACAATAGCTAGTACATGGAAGCAACCTAGATGTCCATTAACAGATGAATGGATAAAGAAATTATGGGACATATATACAATGGAGTATTACTCAGCCATAAAAAGGAAAGCATTTGAGTCAGTTCTAGTGAGGTGGATGAACCTAGAGCCTGTTATACAGACAGAAGTCAGAAAAAAAAAGAATTTCATATATTAACACACATGTATGGAATCTAGAAATATAGTACTGACAAACCTATTTTCAGGGCTGGAATAGAGACACAGACACAGAGAACAGGCCGTGGACACAGCAGGGTAAGGAGAGGGTGGGGCAAATTCAGAGAGTAACCCTGAAACACATGCATTATCGCATGTAAACCAGGCAGCTAGTGGAGAGTCGCTGTATAACACAGGGCGCTGAGGGGGGCACTGTGACATCCTGGAGGGGTGCGACGGGGTGATGGAGGCTCAAGAGGGAGGGGACACACGGATACTTCTGGCTGATTTGTGGTGTTGTATGGAAGAAGCCAACATGATATTGTAAAACAATTATCCTCCAATTAAACATAAATTTTTTAAAAATCCTAAAACAAAAGCAACTCTTAAGTTTGAGATTCTAACTGTGTACAAAATAAAAAAATACAAAGAAAAATATTAGAATTCTCTAATCTATAATCAAAATAGAAATTTTATAAAACAAGTTTATTTGGACCATAGGTCCATGTGTTGGCTTGGCCTAATTTCTTTCTACCTCAGTACGTGTTTGGCCTGAAAGATGATAGTGGAACTTTCAGAAAGGGCTTGTGCTGGGAACAGAATAATTCGTATCATTCACCAGGATCGAGACTCAATCTAACACGGTTTGAACAGGGAAGATTATTCCTCCTTTTTTTAAATATTGCTAACTGTCCCAAATGTTGAGAAAATGCTAAGCCTGTGCACATTCCTACACAGAATTACATTTCACAGCCAAGATGGCACCAAGGTTTTACCCCAGCGATAAGAAAAGTCTGTCTTACCTCCAGCCTGCGCTGCTTCTCGGGATCCTCCTCATTCATGATTCGCTCCTTCTCGGCTCTTTTCTTCTCCTCCCGCCGGGACTGGGCTGCTTCCTGCCTCTGCACGTGTGTCAGCTTCAAGAAGTTCTCCTCCACTCGAGCTCGGTTCTTGTCTGCTTTTTGTTTGCCCTTTCCCCAGGAAACAAAGCAATTCATCAGAAATCCATTTCAGTCCAGCAGAAACAAAATCCCATGCAGTATTCTTTCATAAAACCACTCCCACCGAGCAGTTTCAAGCCAGCTAGCAAAGATAAAATCACTGAAATAAGCAAAAGATGACCCCCTCCTCCCTGCTGCCCCCCAACAGTGGGAGAGAAACAACAAAAAGAGGCTCCAACTTAAAATAAAAATAAAGTCTTACTTCTCTGTTGAGTCGGAACTTTTTGGCTTTATCAATAGAATAAATCACCATGTTCATCAGGGGTAGTAAAGCCTCCATATCCTTTGGGTAAGTGTTACCTGAGCCAGGCACTGGAAAACAAAACCATTTTCCTTTTGAGTTAATGGCAGCATTCAGACTTCTGGTATTAACTTTTTCTTTTTACATTAATAGGCTCCTTTCTCCAAGTTTCTTAGACAGCTAAAATGCAGCAGCAAATAGAAATTAAAATATATACAAGGATCTCTTATTGAAGAAACCTAATAACCAAGATGCTGGTATGGGGTTAGTTTTATTGTAGTTTTTTATTGCTATCTTTTAGAAAGAAGCCATATTCTCTGTAAGATCATCTCACAGAAAACAAAGAACTTAGGAAGCAGAACACTTACCATTAAATGTAAACAATAGTGTCCTCTTAGTATCAGGCAGCTTTAAAGGCTGACCCTCCCTGTCATAAAAGAAAAGGCTATTTAGAAAGAACATAAGAGAGAGACTTTCCATGCACATAAGTCACACAGTTCACTTAGATGAACAGATACCTGCAAATAATCAGCACAGTATTTGTCTTGGCATCCCCAAGTCAAATATAATCTCAGAGCCTGAAGGAGCTTTACAGGTCATCTGGTCCTCTTGTCTATCTGATGGATGCCTTCCCAAGTGATCTTTATTCTATCCTTGAACACCTCCAGTGATGTCCCCTCCAGGCAGGATATATTTCATCTCACCTGGGGAGCCAGAAATGAGCCTATATTTAAGTATGAGGCCCATATTTTAAAACCTTTTTATTTTGATGGATTTTAAGTTTTATTTCCAACTCTTTATCTTCCTATAATGAAGGCTATTTTTTTGAGTCAGGATCAGAATAAATTTAGAAATAATCTACTGTAGCATATAATAATTCATTTCTGACTCACCGAAGATTCCTCTTGTAATCTTTGACTTTCAACCTTCCATACCCCCACCCCATATAAGATGCTCCATGAATCCACAATGTGATACTTTGCCCACAGTATTATTACTGAGTTGAGCAAGGTAAGGATGATGTAATACTATCTAGAGGCATAAGCAATTTTGATTATCTTCGTGATTTTGATACAAAACTAAAATCCAAACTGGCTTTTTTAACGGTACTCAACTCCACAGTCCTTAGCCAAAAATTTAGGTCAGAACCAATTCTACACCAAGGGTAAACTTAAATGTGCTCTCCTGAGACCAGATGTGAAATCAAACATCAAATTTAAGTCCTGAATATGTATGTCTGAACAATGTTTTTATAAAGCCAGAAACTTTACAAGCATTAAAGGTGTCTGATAATATACTAGAAAGAATATAGTCACTCAACCATTAAAGAAGGAAGCCAGGAAAGGCCATGAATTACAAAATGCTTACATTTGCAATCAATCAAACACAAGTCAGACATCACAGATTCACATCATAAATTAAGAAAAAAACAAAACACCCTAGACTGTAAAAGACAAAGATTGCTAGTTGTATTTTCTTAGTACCAGCCAGTCTGTAAGACTCCCCTTTATCTCACTGAGTGGGTGGTGCGTACGTGCAGTGACACATGCAGACAGAGGGGGCTTATTCGATTGTTTCCCATAGGTTTTCAATTACCTTCACGATGCATACAGTCAAAGCAAGGAAAACTCATTTGGGAAGGGTAATTGCAGAAGCACCTTGCAGGTATTTCAACACAGAAAGCTAGCGAAGAAAACTGATCAATATTTTTATCTCATACGTACTCTTGCAGAATTTTTGGACCAGAGAACTGGTCTGAAAAATGAATGGATTCAATCTTGTCAGCATAGTGTGTAAGAAAGTGAAGCATCTGAAATAAAGAAAAGAAAATTATTTTTTTTTAAAGTAGGCTTGATACAACTCCTTTTCATAAAGATATTCATTCTTTAATCCTCCCTACTTTTGCACGATGTCATGAAGCCTAAAGCTTTACAATGAAACTAGTACCGTTTTTAGTCACACCGGTGATCAAAAGTCTTCCTACTGAGCAACTGAAAATTCATCCAAAATAACATTCAAAATACAAATGAAAAAAGCAACCATACCCCACCCCCCCCAAAAAAAAACAAAGAAAAATACAAATGAAAGCATGAACATAAAATCTAAACTATTTTCAGGGATTCTTCACAACCATACTACCCAGAACTTACATTTAGAACTGTCTTTTAGCTATCTTATATTTTTATGATAGTAAGATGTGCTGCTACCATATATGACCAAGAGAAAAAAAATAGTTTATTTCTTTATTTATTTGGCTGTGTCAAGTCTTAATTGCTGCATGCAGGATCTTTAGTTCTGGCGTGTGGGATCTAGTTCCCTGACCAGGGATTGAAGTCAGGCCCCCTGGGGACTGGGAGCACAAAGTCAGCCACTGGACCACCAGGGAAATCCCTATACCCATTTTCGATTCTAACTGAAACTTTAAAAAAAAAAAGTACTAAATGACACAGTGATAAGGATGAAAGTTGTAGTTCTTTTCCAAAAAGCCTGAATGCCATTAGCAATCCTAGGGACAACTGATTCTTGGTTTAGAGAGAACTTCTGGGCTAATAAAATTGCCTTTTTGACAAGTGAGTCTAGTGTTTAAGGAAGGTATTTTAATGGTTGTGTGGGAAAGGAAGATAAAATGGTGAATTTGTACAGTGTAACTTTCAGGGAGACTGCCCTGCACATGGCCAAGGTCTACAAATGTATGTTTCTATTGTCTTTACCTTTGTGTCCATCATTCCATCTGTGACTTCTCCCATCTCTGACAGGATGGCCAAGGAGTCAGGCAGTCCATACTTCGCTCCTGACTTGGGTTTGTCACTACAAAACTCACTCTAGAGGAAAAAGCAGTTGAAAGTAAGACACAATATTTTATTATGCACAGGAACTTCTTTTCTCAAGAGAATAGGTACTGACCTGTTTCAAAGTGATACAACTGGTCAAGTCATATAATTATCTTATGCCCTGAAGTTGAACTTTTATGTAATAAAGGACACCGTTTCTACATATTGTTTGAGTTAGAAGAACCCGACATACCAGATCTTGCATCTCTTTCTGTAGTCGCACCAAGGCTTTCCGAGTACCAACAGCAAACACGTAGGTATCCATGTCTTCATCATTCATAGTTACTTTTATTTGCTTAAAAAACAAAAAACAAAAACAACCCTCACCTATTAGGTTCTAAGAGAGCCTCCAAGATTAATGCCGACTGCCACATCCTCCCTGTGAACATGAGCAGGACTTGGGAACGTGGTATTATTGCTCCCATGATATTGTGTTACTTGGAAGATGGTCCCTAATCAGCTGACTGAGTTAATCAAAAGGGACACCGCCCCCCACCCCAGGTGGACTGACATAACCAAGGGAGTCCTCAGAAGGGACTGGGCCCTACTTAAAGAAAGAGTCAAAGCGTGAAACGGCAATGGAGCGGGACAGGGAGGTGGAGGGGAGGGAGGGGTAGGAGTCGGACGGACCACACGGCAAGTGCCTAAGAAAGGCCTCGAGGAGCTAAGAATGGTTCCCAGCAACAACTAGCAGGAAAATGGGAACCTACAACCACAGGGAGCTGAATTCTGCCAAAGCCTGAATGGCCCTGGGAAGAGGGGCCTAAGCTCCAGATGCAAGGCAGCTCTGTGCATTACCCCACCCCCATACCTTGCCCCACGCCTCTCTTCCATTTGGCTGTTCCTGAACTTCATCCTTTACAATAAACTGGTAAGTGTAAAGTGTTTTCTGGAGTTCTGTGAGCTATTCTGGCAAATTATTGACTCTGAGGGAAAGGCTGTGGGAACTCTATAGATTTACAGCTGGGCAATCAGATGTCTGGTGGCCTGGGACCTATGAAGTGTGGGCAATCTTGTGGGTCTGAGACCTTTAACTTGTAGGTCTGGCACTAACTCCAGGCAGACAGTATCAGAACTGAACTGAATTGCTGGCCACCCCGCTGGCATCCGGAGAGTCAGAGAACCGGTTGCTAGCCCTGGAAGCCAGCAACTCCCCAGAAGCAAGTTACACAGTTTTTAATGCTCTACCCTGGACCAGAGAGAGAGAGTTATAAGCCTGGAGAGTCTGGTATGATAAAACATGGTTCCGTTTCTTTTATTAACTCTTCAAAAGTTTAGCTCAAAATATACCAGTATATATAAGGATGAAGGAAATGTTAACAGAAGGAGATATGGCAAAGATCTGACAAGATGCCAGCTGCTAAAGAAAAGGTTTTCTACCCTTTGATCACTGAGGGGAAACTACACAAAGTAACATCTTAAGCAGAACTGTCCTGATAAAAGGGCTTAAAAATACAAAGAACTTCTTGTTTGCTGAGGTTGTTTATCATTGCAGGGGGAAAAATAAAAAAACAAAACCAACAAAAAACGGTAAAAGGCTGCCTGGCTCAGAGGAAAAGCAAAGATTAAATCTACCTCAGGAAAGAACTAAAACTGATTACCAGAACACAATAAAGAATAATTTCTATGAAAAAGATGCTGACGATGCAGCAAAACTTCCTCCTTTGAGTTTCAATTGATGAGGCTCTAAAAATGTGTGGATTAAATCATCTGTGGCTGTATTAGAAAAATAATATAAACAAACAGTTTTGCAACACAAAAAAGAGAGCTTTTAAATAACAATTGAGTTTCAGCCAATAAAAATATACAAAATATTGTATATTACTGATACAGCCCTTATTAACCAGATATTATTTGTAGCTCCTGGGTCACCCCCACACCCCCAGTTGCAGCTAGCTGCACATTGAGTGGAACATGATCTGTCCAAACAGAAAATGTTCCATTTTGGAGGGGACAAAGGACACGAGTTGTCACAAAGTCCAAGTATAATCCAGGCAAGAAATGGAACAAGCTCTAAGACATGAAGACGCCAATCTGTACAGAGAAAACCAGGGGACGGATACCTACCACTTGATCACTCACTGGCCTCATCATCCGGGCCAGGACATTCAGTAAGTCCTGCCTCTTGAGGAACTAGAAAACAAGAAAAAAGAAACCCAAGAGAACAATTGCAACTTCTACTTGCTATAAGGAACAGACCTTAGAAGGGAACTCACATGCTTTATGGAATACACGCTACATTAGCCAGTCAGTAAAAAGACAATACTTAGTTATTTGCTTGCATAGCGTGCACGATCTTAGCTCCCTGACCAGGGACTGAACCCAGGCCCCCTGCAGTGGAAGCACAGAGCCCTAACCACCAGACCACCAGGTAATTCCCCAAAGACGATTTTTAGATCTCACTTTAAGTTCCCCACTTACCCTCAGCTGGATAAGCATCCCCTCACAGCACACCCGGCCAGAACACCACAGGTTGTAAATGTGCTCATTCTCCTGGTTCAGCTTTCCTGTGCTGGTGGCTTCCTTGTTGGTTCCATCATCCCCTGGGGGTAAAACCACTTACCATGATCCGTTGGAAATGTTGGGCCTAATCACCACACTTTCTTCTACTCTGACCCCAACATGATGGTAACTTTAGGTGAGCAATACTTTGCTATCTTATAGAACTCTACTTTACACATAGATTACAAGAGATGGGCATTATTCCTTTCACTTCTTATTGTCAACATTCAAAAATTATGGACTCTAGTATTACTTGTGTGTCCTTATCAGTTAATGACATCTAGCTTGGAGTATAAATATCTCAAGAATAGGTACAAAATAGAACAAAGTCAATTTAAGTGTCTGCCAAAAGTTTTTTAAAAAGAAAGAACTAAAACAAAATCTATGTACTAAATAAAAATATTAACTAGTCAGCACTCTCTCATTCTGTCTCTTTTCAGTTAACTTTATCCAAGTTTGCTTTTTCAGCAGCAAAATAAAAGCAGTATTAAGAGTTGTATTTTAGAGCTAGTGTGTGTTAAAGTGTTAAGTCACTCAGTTGTGTCCGACTCTTTGTGACCCCATGGACTGTAGCCCACCAGGCTCCTCTGTCCAAGGAGTTCTCCAGGCAAGAATACTGGAGTGGGTTGCCATTTCCTTCTCCAATTTTAGAACTAGAGAAAGCTAAAATTCTAGTCATTTCCCCTCTTCATTTAATTCATTAAGTGTACCAAAAAATGTATCCAACCTTACAAGGTAAAGCAGACTGATTCACCAAATAAAAACATATCAGAGGAAGTGAAGACATTAAAGGCTGCTTATATTTTTCCTAATTTTCAGGTCAAGAAGTACTGAAAGAGTATACTATTGTGGAAAGCATGGATTTTGGAAGCAGGTAGACTAGGTTCTCCTGGCTGCAACTGAATAGCTTAGACAAGTTTTAACATCTCTGGACTTCAGTTCCCTCTTTAGGAAAATAGAAACTATATCCAAGTGAAAATTTTGTTCTAAAGATTGAATAAGAAACAATTTATGTATGCAAAGCACTCAGGAAACATAGTACACAGTCCCACTAAAGAGCAGAAGAGAGGGAGACTTGCTCACTATCAAAGGGAAACGAAGTGTTTAAAGCCAAACAGAGGTGGGGTGAGTTCACCTCATCCCCTACTCCACACAATGCAGGGCTTCCTCTAAGGCACTCCAGCATACACATCTGCATGCATGCAGGCATGCTAAGTACACCTCTGCAGTGGATCTCAAACCAAAGTGCCAAAAACCTGAAGGAATTCTGAAGGACTTCTAAAAGATGAATTGAAAGAATTTCACAAGCTACCAAAAATGTCAAAACTCTTTGCTGTTGGCTAGATTTTTATCAACTTGTTTTGATAACACTGATTACCTCAATTCTATCGGAAGCTGCATAGCAAATGATGAATAATGAAAGAGGAGAAAACTATTTCATAAATGCAATGTATTCATTACACAAAATCTAACAAAAAAGGGATCCTTGAGAGTGGGGAAAAAAGCATCCTCTTCACAGTGCAGGAAAGCAGTTAGATGCTGATTCTGAGAAGAAGAACCAGTTCTTACTGCGTAGTTTTCCAGCAGGTGGCTAGACCTGCATTAGCTTAACTTACCTACTAAGGTAAAGTTGCTCTCCAAAAGCTCCCTGTGAGTGTTAAACCAGGCCTGAGCAAGGCGACTGTTTTTATTCTTCCCGATGATATAATTCATGATGTAGGCAAGCAGACCAGTCACCATCAAAATCTCTAGATAATAACTCTCCCAACTGTTCTGGAGGTGTGCAGGAACCTGAGGAAGGACAGTCATTCCATTTAACGTTGCCTGAGGCTTTGAAGGACAAAGCTAACTCAAGGGATGAAGGAGAAGGAGACTACCCGTACGTGGAAGTGGACACTTTAGATAACTGTCACTGAATATGGTTATACTTCGAAAAATGGCCCATTTTGGTGTTCTAGGTCATTTTTGGAAAAGATTCTTTAAGGAAATCTGAGGATAATCAAATGAGATGAAAAGCTGGAAACCCCTCTGTATTTATCTTGATTCTGAGCCCCATCCCCCAAATAAACCCAAAGTCTATCCTCTTCATTCCTTGGTAGATAAAACTAGGAAGGCTAACATAAAAACACAGGGATTGCTTCTCTATGTGCACAGTGTTATCAGAGGAACTGATGTCAAACTCTCTCATGGCTCCCAGGATTACATTGATGCCAGCTGCATGTCACTAATTATATTTCTGAGATTAATGACAGCAAGATATTTTGTTTGTCAGTTTCGGATTCAAATCTATATACCTACATCAACAATTGTTATTGGGTCTTTACTTTTGCTAGAAGAAGTATCTGGTTTGTCTTCATAACCTTCAAATTCTTCATCATCATATGGTTCACTCTCGGTATCTCCCTCCTACAAAAACGAGGCACAATCTGTTTCCCTCATAAATGTCACGAGCCATTTTATCTCATTTTTACAGGCGCCATTTGTAGAGGAAAACAGAACATGAAAACAGCAAGCACAGGACACAGAGATATGACATATTTTAAACAAATGACAACTCTCCATGCATTTGAACCCTGGATTCTAAATGACACAACTTCCACCCACCCACACACCAATACACATCTAGCCCACTCCTTCCCTGCTTTCCATAGAGGAGAAAAATACAATTCATTCTTTGTTGAATATAAAAGGTGGCAGCGAACCACAAACATTTAAAAGAGCTCCACCTGCTGAATAAAAATGAACACACAGAGAGTAAAGGTCTCCCTAAGTGCTAGTTACACCATGTCCCATCCTTCTCATTTCCCGAGAAATCAGTGAAAAAGCAGCTTTACCTGGGTATCTGCATCTTCAAAGTCTCCTTCTTGGCTTTCATCCTGCCCTTCCAACTCCACAGTGGTCTCATCTTCATCATCTTCAGTGGTGATCACCCGCTGAGGAGATTCAGTGGCGGAATCTTCCGCAACATCCTCAAATTCAGCAAAGTCATTATCATCATACTCTACGATGTCTTCCTCATCCTCAAAATCATCAAACTTGGCTTCAGAGACACTCCCAAATATCAAAAGGACAACACAGAAAGCATGGAAGCCTTTCATTGCACCTTAAAAATGAGTCAAAAAAAAAAAAAAAAGACAAAACCAAAAAACCCTGAATGGACTGCTTTTCTACATATACTGATCACATTTTGTAAGCTGTTAAAAAATAAATCTAAGATTCTGCCACTTTTCTTATTGAATACTACTCATTTCAGATAGTATTATATAAACAACAATAAGGTGAGGCTCAAGAGGCCTGGGTTCTAGTCTGGGCTCTCTCACTAGTTATCTGTAAAATCTTGGACAAGTCATTTAATTCCTTTAGGTTGCGTTTCCATTTATGCTGTGTATTTAGGAAGCTTTTTTTTTTTTTTGAGTGCCTATAAAAAGTTTTACATAGAAACTGGGAAGAGGAATAATAAAAGAATGAGATGCAACTATTTATTAGTTGTAATAAAAATAATACATAAATAGAAAAGCTCTTCAGCATTAAATCAACTTTATATGTGCAAATCATCATCACCAACAAAGCAAATGTTTAAGACACAAAGTGCTACGCATTATCCTACAGGTTTTACAAAGAGCAACTAATTTAATCCTCTTAACAACCCGCTGAAGGAAGTAGCTTTATTAACAGGCCCATTTCATATAATGAAATCTGACTGGCAACAAAATGTGCCAAATGATATGAAAATATTAAGGATAATGAAATCATCTTACCAAATGTGTAAGGTTTTACAAAAAAGGGGAGTGCATGTGAGACAGAGTTTCAACAGTAGCTAGATTTCAACCACCAAATCTATTCAGGCTGTATTTCTAGCCCTCCTCTCTTTTTATCTAAATACCAGCCCTACATCACCAAACATCTAACAGACACATCCATTTTGATGCCTTACAAACTTTTTCTGTATAGTATAATAAATATCAGGTAGTAAATATCATAGGCTTTGTGGGCCACATACCTATCTCTGTTGCGTATTCTTCTTTAAAAAAAAAAAAAACAAAACCCTTTAAAAATGCAAAAACAGTTCTTAGTTTGCAGACTGTACAGACAGCCTGCCTCTCAGGCTGCATTTTGACCCTGCCCAAAAGTCATCTCAAAATCAACAGGTACTTGAATTTCTCTATTTTGATATTAGTATCAGTCCCATATTTCTAGTTCTTACTTGTTGAAAAGAGCAAGATACCTAATTTCTCATCTTCTTTTCCCTTTGAAATCTAACCAGTCACCAAATTCTGGTGTTTCTTTCTTAAGATTCCCAAAGCCACCATGATAACCGAAGTTATCACCACCTACTCAAGAAGTACAGTATTATTCTAAATGGTCTTCCCTGTCTCAACTCTCTCCCCACTTCTCTCTAAAAACTACCATTATTCTTCTTAGACATGACTATTGTTTTATAAGGATTCAATAACCAATGAAGGCTAACCAGTTCCTGTAGAATAACATAAAAACCCCTCTGGCTTTCACTGCTTTTCATAAAATACTCCTACCAAAGCAAATCAAACATACTGTCAATGAGCACATCACTGTTTCATATGCTATGCCAAGAGAATCTAGCTTTAAGGATATGTGTTACAGCATGACAGGAAAAATCTAAAACTGGTTAAATCATGCATATATACAAAAACAAGCTTACTTTTTGTTCATTAATGAATGAAGTTAGAACCCAAACCATGTTGTTTTAGAAGCAAATACTCAAACAAAAAGGTCTGGAAGGTTACACATACATCTACATACAAAAGAGTAGTTATTATGCATGATAGGAGTATGGGCATTCTGCATGATTTTTCTATTTTTCTAATTTTTCTATGATGTTTTTATAATAAAATGTTCTTTACAAAATAAAAGGATAGTTCTCGCACTCAAGAAAAGGCACTGTAATGTGAGGAACAGCTATAGTATAGAGGCAGGAAGCAGCACATTTTAGAAGTCTGGAATGACAGAACATTGGGTTTGCAGACCCAAATGGGATAAAGGAGGCTAAACAGGCCAGCACAGGCCAGATCTTGATGATGCTGCTGTTTAGTGGCTAAGTTATGTCTGAGTCTCTTGCGACCCCATGGACTGTAGTCCACCAGGCTTTTCCCACCATGGGATTTCCCAGGCAAGAATACTGGAGTGAGTTGTCATTCCCTTTTCCAGGCGATCTTCTAACCTGGGGAATGAACCTGAGTCTCTTGTGTTGGCAGGCCAATTCTTTACCACTGAGCCACCAGGAAAGCCCAAGAACATGATGGTTCTTATTTAAACACCACACTAAGACATGTGGATAATGAGAATCAACTAAAGGATTTAAGTAACAGAGTGCCACAATCAGATCTGCAATGTAACCCTGACAGCTCATACACAATTAGAGAAGGGCACCTGAGGTGGGAAAAACTGGAAGCGGCTGAGACAGACCGAAGATAAAACATGACTGAACTGGCAGTGCTATTGGGAATGAACAAGAAAATACATTTGACAGGTATTTAAAAACTGTATTTGTCAACATAAAGGGACTGAACATAAAGAATGTGGGAAAAGAAGATCCTGGGTGATTCCAAGTTTTGGCTTGATTAACAGCTGGACAAAGTCATCCTTGAGATAAAGAACAACAAAGGAGGGGGAAAAAAATGGGGGGGAGACAATAAATTAAATTTAGTACCAGCTGAAAGGTTTGGAGTATTTTCAAGCAGTATGTTAGATGATTAACATTTCTCTCTTAATTGTCACAATCTCAAAAGGTATTATAACTTACTTTACAAAAGAAGAAAAAGAAGCAGTTTGAAATATAAGCCTGGAGTTCAGGCTATGAGCCTAAATTGGAAATAAGATGGTATGAGAATGGATCAGATCCCCAGGGAGTATGAAGAGTTAGATTAAAAAAAAAAAAAGGCCCAAACATCTTGAAACAAATCATAAAAGCTAAAAGGTGGGCGTAGTAGGGAGAATTAGAATGGGAAACTAAGGGATGGATGGAGAAAAAGAGACTTTGGTTCAAGTGCTATCATGTTACAGAAGCCAAAGGAGAAACACATCTCAGGAAACAGAGGTTGGTTTCAATTGCAGCAGAAAGTTCAAGTAAAATATGGACCAAAAATTTCCAAATGTTAACGAGGAAGTCATGATTGGCAACTGCAAGGAAGTGGTGCAGGATGCAGGGAGCTGAGCACTAAGTGAATGGGTGGCAAAAGGGAGTACAGACTAATCTCTCAAGCTGCTCTGGCATTATGAATATTCTGTATCTCATATTTACAACACCACAAATTCATAAAGGAAATTGGTTCACTATCAAAGACTATTGCCCAATACCCTCCAACTCATGGCTGCTCAAGCAATAGTCTTAGAATCGGACGAAGTTCATAAATTTTGAAAGGCACAAATGATTTGAGAAATGCTACCAAGGAGAGGTCAATAGTCTATCCTTTCCAACATTTGATCTTTGAGGTTAGCACCAGGGGACATTTTACAAGAAAACACAGATGCCTTCTTGACAACAGTCTCGAAGAGGTTTGTGCTGTGTCTCCACACACTCTTCAGCTTCATGGGCAAAAGTGGAAAAAGTATGAAAAGGAGCACCTATGTCGGTGGAGTAAGATTTGCTTTAAAACATCAGCTCTGGGCTTCCCCGGTGGCTCAGTGGTAAAGAATCCACCTGCCAATGCAGGAGACATGGGTTCAATCCCTGATCCGGGAAGGTCCCACATGCCTTGGAGTAACTAAGCCAGTGCAGCACCACTACGGAGCCTGTGATCTAGAGCCTGGGAACTGCAACTACTGAAGACCACAGGTCCTAGAGCCTCTGCTTGGCAACAAAAGAAGCCACTGCAATGAGAAGCCCAAGCACCACGAGCAGAGAAAAGCCCTCCCAGTATCGAAGACCCAGCAGAGCCAAAAATAAATAAATAAATAAAATTAAAAGCAAAACAAAACATCAGCTCTACCATTTGCCAGCTGTATGATCTTGGGCAAACTACTTAAATCCCTGTTTCCCAGGTACAAAAAAGGGAGGTCCATTCACTCCATGCCTCGTAGGGCTACAGTGGATGTGACAGGAGATGGGCGCTTGCCACACGTAAGGCCCTCAATAAATAGCAGTTCCTATTACTTCCTTCCACTGTGCCTTATGAACGCCCTGTAAGATGTAAAAATACTTCATCTTTAGTATTCCCTTTTAGATCCGTGTTTGAAACTTTTTGAAATAGAGAAGCTGTATTACAGGTTAACATTGGCACAGTCAGCCTGACTGCCTGCCTGCCAAAAGGTCTGTGAATTTCCACTTAGAATGTTTACACCACAGAAGCACTTCTAAGATAACTCAGCACTGTAACAGAGCCCCTTTAAGGGTATTTAGGTTAAAATTATCCAAGCCATCTGTGCCTTGGCCTTCAGTCTCAGAAGTCTCTCTGCAGGCACCTGTCAACTCATTTCTCAAATGCACAAACCCTGCCGGAGGAGCAGACCCAAGACTCCCTGGACAGGCCACACCGGAACTGACAAGTCGTGTCTGATTTCTTCTTCTAGCTTATTCCGCCATCTCGGCGGTTGGTTTAGTCGCTAAGTCATGTTCGACTCTTTGCAACCCCATGGACTGTAGCGCCAAGCCCCTCGCCCATTGCATTTCCCAGGCAAGAATACTGGAGTGGGCTGTGGTTGGGTCAGGACTTAAAAACCAAAGATGAGTGTTAAGTGTGGAAATCATTCCTTGTTGGCATTTTAGAGTGGGCCTTTCTGACAATGGCCAGACTCTAAAGCTTCTGGAGATCATGGAGACATTCCAGCCTGTCTCCTTCCACACGCTGGATAAAAATGTCTTATGTTAGAAACCTGCGGAGAAGATTCACCACCGAGGTTGCTGCTTCTGTCTGTCAAACCAGCTGGGTCTAATCTCTCCCCAACGCGGAGAATTAGTTCTCTGCGCCATTATTCTTGCTGCACGCTCCAACTTTGCTCTGCGGGTTGGCATTTGCTCAGAGTTCTGGAAGTTGCCCAAAACCGTTAAAGTCACCCCGAAGAGAACTCCCAACAGAAAACAGGGATTTGGGGTGGACAAAGTTTGGTATGTTCTTAAGAAAAAAGGGAAAGGCGAGAAGGCGCGAGGATCGAAGCATGTCACCAAAAGGCTGGACTTAGGGGCTGGACTGGGAATAGGGACCCGGGTAGGCCACGCAACTCAGCGTCACCGCTCGGCCCGGCCAGGCCCCACCGACCAGCGCGTCACGGCCCGCGCCCTACCTGCACTGGGGGCTAGAACCCGGCCCACTGCTCCTGCGGCCGCCGCCTCTATCCCGCTAGCCTCTGGTCCCGGCCACCGCCTGCAGGGTCAACGCGGTTTCACTGCCCCGACGCCTCTAGGACACAGCCTGACCAGGCAGCTCAGTCACGCCGCGCCACTCTTCACGTAGCCTCCGCTAGCCGTTACGTAGAATGCGTGAGGCCTGCCCGCGCCTGCGCGCGGCACGGGGCCGGGACACAGCCCTGGGGAGTACGCGAAACCGCCTGCTCCCCCGCCCAGATGAGGCGAGGTGGGGGGCCGGGAGAATTACATAAGCACCGCCCCTGGGCTGGAGCTGCCGGCGCCTATCCCAGTGCTCTCCGCTAGGGTTCAGTCTAGTTGTCATCACGCTGAACCCGTGCTCCGGAAGTTAAAAGTCACCATGCTCTACAAGACCACGTGTCCAGGAGCACGGGAAGAAATGTCGCCCAGGTCGTATTTGCTAAGGAGCAGAGTTTAGGGAATCGGCAATTTCATGTGCATGTGTTTTCCAATCGAGCCCCTTTTGGGGGATTTTTTTTTTTTTGGCGGCTCCCTGCCACTACTACTTTTCTTCACTCCCAGACCCACTCCCTATACGGGCCATGAACACTCCTCACTCAGAAGCAATGGCTGTCAGAATCTGAGGCGTCTGTGTGGTATCCGGGAGCCTTAAGACCCAGAGCCCGCGGCGCCTTCCGGGAGCCGTAGACCAGGCTCCGCCCTTCGCCCGCGCTTTCCGCACTGCGCATGTCCGGTTTTGTTCCCCTCCCCCCCTCCGTCAGCAACGGGCCAAGAGGCGGTGGCGGCGGCGCCGGCGGCGGCGGCAGCGGCAGCGAAGGGGGCGGAGAGGGAGGAGCGCGGCGGGACGGGGCCTGGACCGCGCGTACTTCGGGCCGTGAGGTTCTCTCCGAGTCAGCGGTAGCAACAGCTGCCTCTGCAGCCACAGCAGCAGGTTTGCGTGAGGTGGGTCTGGACGCGGGGCCGTAACCCCTTGGGGGCACCACAGGCAACTGCGGGGCCTAGTGAGGGCCAGGGAACCGCGGCCTCTCTTAACAAAGAGTCGGTGGAGCTTCCAGGAAGCCGAGGCGCAGGGGCCCGGGGAGGGGTAGGAGTGCGGGACTGAAGACTCGAGGAGCCTTTCGAAGCCTCGTCGCCCTCCTACGGCTCCCGCTTCTCCCACAACTCTTAATGAGGCCCAGTTGGCGGCTTTACGGAGGCGGCGATCGCTCGTCCGGGAAGCGATTTGCAGGGTGCTGGGCTCCGGGAGGCATAGACACGGGGAGGATTCTGACCCGAGCCAGCAGCAGTTAACAGATGCTAGTTTCCAGATCGGGGGACCTGCCAGGCCAAAGTTGCCAAATCTGAAGACAGTGAAAGGCATAGTCTGTGATCTTTGTGTAGCTTTGAATGTATCTGTGACTAGCATTAGCCTCCTCACAAAACTTTTCTGCTGCCTGCTAAAGAGCCTTTCTGATGTGGGTAAATAATTTATATGGAGTTGCAAGCTTAGGCACCAATAATATAAGGAAGAACGATCATACTTCTCGAGACTTCGGGGGAATCGTAGCTTTCTTATCACCTTAGCGGAAGCTTTGCCCCCTCACCCCTTTGGGCGGTTATTCAGATTCCTCTGGCTTCCCATACATTTTGTTTTTTTTTTTTGTGAATGATCTTTGTATATATCTATTTTCTGTATACACACCACCGAACTCCTAAAGAGCTGAGATTCTGTTTTAATTCGCTTTAACTTTCCAGAGCCAAGCCCAGTGGAAGGTCTTTCATACCAAAATTCATGTTTAGACTTTAAGTGGTTAAGGGAAAAAAATGTATGTTGTATTTTCCTGTACCCAGATGAGACATACTATGGCCTAATATGCAGTTCGTTCACCCAAGAAATATTTTTGTTGATAACTTCTGTGTGCCTGTTCCCTACCTGTGTGCTTGATTTGTGACCCGACCCTCCTGAAACATTGTAGTGAGGGGAAGAGAGAAAACAAATATGTAAATTATACTGTATGTTAGAAGATGATTAATGCCTTAGGTGAAAAAAAAAGCTGAAGAGAGGAATGGGGAGGTGTTGCATTTTTAAACAGCATGGTCAGGGAAGTGTTTACAGACAAGCTGATGTTTAAGCAGACTAGATAAGGTGAGGGAGTGAGCCCAGCTAGTTTCTGGAAGAATGATCCTTCCAGGCAGAGGAACCAGCAAGTATAAAGACCTTGAAGAGGACAATGCTGGCTTGTTAGAGGAACAGTTAGAAGACCAGCATGCTTGGAGTACTGTGAGCAAAAGGAGGAATTATTAGGAGATAAGGTCAGGGAGGGGAACAAGGCGTTGCAGGGAGCACCAGACAACCAGGACCTTTTAGGCTGTTGTGAAGATTTCATTTTTCTTCTGCCTGAGATGGATACTGAGAGTTTTGAACAGGGGAATGGTAAGATCTGACCTACACTGTTAATAATTTAGTGCAGTCTGTGGAAGAGTACAGTTCTTTATGGTTTGGTTTTTATCACATCTTTATGTAATCAGCTCTTAGTTTCTCTAAGCCAGCAGAGGGAAAAGAGATGCTTCCAAAACAAGTGTAATCTAGCATTTACTTATTTTGGCTTTAGAAGAATGTGTTGGAATTCTTGGGTTTTGTACAAATTCTTGCTAAAGAATCAGATTTATAGTGTGTGAGTTATTCTCAAGGCAGATTATTAGATAGAGTAGACGGTGATCAACTGTCACTAGAAATCATTCTGTACTCCAAAAACACAATGATAATGAAAAAGTAACATTTTATAATCATTAGTTTTTAGTCCGCTATTTTTAAAGTCATTTGTATCTTATTTTCCACCATTTCTCAAAACATAAACTAGCCAAATTATCTTCCTTGTGTTCCTACACTTATTCTAATTTCCTAGACTTTGGTGTTTCCAGCTTTCCTCCTTGCATCATACTTCTCTACTCAGCTTATATCTTTCTGTGTTAAAAAAAAAAAACAAACTTAATCTTCTGGGTTCTAGCTCTCTTTTGAAGCCTGTCCCCATTTGTCAACTTGTAGTGATCTCTGACATCTTCAGTGTCACGTGGCACCAAGGTATGGAATCTCTAAGTCGAAAGAAACTTGAGAAGTCTTAACTTGATATTCTGCATTAACCAATGGAGAGATTGATTTCTGGAAAGAAAAAAAAAATGATAAAACATGACAGCTAGTACGCATTGTGCACCATTTGCCAAGCTTTGTTCCAGGTGTATTTTTGTGTGTGAATTCAGTTTTTCACACCAACCCTATGAAGTAGGTGATAGTCTCACCATCTTATAGATGAGGAAAGTAAGGCCAGAGAAGCTGAATAACTTCCATGAAGTTCGCATCAAGTTAGCTGGCAAAGCCAGTGTTTAAACGTAGGCAGCTTGGCTCCACGGTCTGTGCTGCTTTACTGTGCTGTTAAGATTTTCTACTGAATCACATTTTAGTGCCTAAAACAGTACCAAGCAGGTATTGATACTTTATGCTGTCCTTAATTTCTCTCGTTGGCCAAGTTGTGAATCTCCCTAGGTCTCCTATACATTGAATAAACATGAATGATGAGTGTATTCTCTGGAAAACAGAAGAGAAAAAAAAAATGAATAAGCCATAGAGTTTGTAACATGGAGCTGGAGAGAGAAAAAAAGAACACAGATAGTTTTGAATAGATGTTGGGTGTTTTAAGACTAGAACAGGAGTTTAATGAAGGAAGTAGCTTTTCTCTGGGAAATCATATTCATGTGATAGTTCTAGGAGTTGGTATTTGAGATGGGCGTTGAAGGATAGGACTGTGGCAGATAGATAAAATGAGAGATCTGGTGGGAACAGAATGCAGGGAGAAGGAAGAGCATTCACCAGAGTGCACGTAAAGCACATTGCCACAGCGGAGCATCTCATTCCAGCCTGATTGAGTAACTGGAGAGCTGTTGAAGGGAATGACAGGATCAGAAGTATATGGCCAGAAGGTGAGGGGTCAGGGTCTGGAGAAACCCCGAAAGAGGTTTGAGTGCTCACCTCCTTTTGAGTGTGACTTTCCCTAGTTCCAAAATATTAACAAACACCTGCCAAAAGAGGTGGGAATTCTTATTTTCTCTTTTTGCTATTTATTTCTGACCCACTGTTACTTCATTTAATACTTTACCTCATAGGGCTATTTCCCTCACTTCTTGTAGGTTAAGGAAGGGAGAGATGTTATCCCTCAGTACCGGGCACAAAACAGAAAGTGATTATTGGTCTACATAAAACATGTTTGTTATTTCTAAGACCCAACTCACATTGCTCTCTTTAAAGCAAATGCTTGTACATTTTGCTTAAGGTTTTATTAGCTAAATCTTTTTGAAGTAAATGTTTTATTTTTAAAAAGCACTATTTTTTAAAGAGAAAAAATGTAACTGAAATTTCACAAGTATATTTGCATTTTAGAGTAGAAGCTGAGGTCTGGACAGCATCATTCTCCCTCATAAACCAGATAAAATAACAGTCTAAAAATACATGTGTGGTTGAATTCTGATTCTTTGATTTTCAAGGGTGTTTTTTTTTTAACTATGGTAAAATAACACATGAAAAATCGAAACCATTCTCAAGTGGGCAGTTCATGGACGTTAAGCACATCCACATTGTTTCGCTACCATCTGCACCATAGTGTCCACAGAACTTCTTTCACGTTAGAAAACTGAAACTCTCCCCCCATTAAGCAGTAACTCTCCATCCTCTCTCCTCCTAATTCCTGGCAACCACCCTTCTACTTTGCCTCTGAGTTTGACTAAGTACCTCATGTAAGAGGAATCATACCATATTTGTCCTTTTGTGACTGGCTTATTTCTCTTGTTTATTTCTGGCTGGACTAGGTCTTCGTTGCTGTGTCCAGGCTTTCTCTGGTTTCTCTGATAGCGAGGGCTACTCCAGTTGAGGTGTGTGGGTTTCTCACTGCGATGGCTTCTCTTGTTGCAGTTCCCAGGCGCTAGGCACAAGGGCGTAGTGGCCTCAGGGCATGTGGAATCTTCCCGGACCTGGGATCGAACTTGCGTCCCCTGCACTCGCTGGTGGTGGTGGATTCTTATCCTCTGTACCACCAGGGAAGTCCAGCTTATTTCCTTAACTTGACGTCCTTAAGTCTCATCCGCGTTGTAGCATGTGTCAGAATTTTCTTCCTTTTTAAGTCTGAGTACTATTGCTATATATTTATCTTGCCACATTTAGTTTATTCATCCATCTGTAGACACTTGGGTTGCTTCCACCTTTTGTCTTGTGAATAATGCTACTTGGAACATGGGTGTAACAAATGTCTGTCCCTGTTTTCAGTTCTTTTGGGTATGTACTCGGGAGGAAATGCTGTATCATATAGTTCTATGGTTAGTTTTGTAAGAAGCCACTGTAAAGGGAACTTTGAGAAGACCCATGAATGGTGGACTACATTAATAATATCCTCACTATGTTTTGACTTCCTTATTAACTATTGAGTAGATGTCACTTCTCTAGTGTTTGCCTAGAGAATGCAAATTACTTTTCATAGACTTATAACCTAAGCAGAGGAGGGCTCATTAAAAAAAAAAAAAAAAGATAAAACCAAATAGAGATTAGGTTGGCCATCTTGTGCTTCTTATATCTGCTACAGTCCCTCAGACCTCTGATTGTTGAGGACCCATAGCCATACACATGGACTAATAGTAGGAAAACTGTTCAAGAAAGTAAAAATCAGTGGTGTCTGAGGATGACCTGCTCAGATTTCATCAGGACAGCTGGTTGGCTACATAAGCAAGGCTTGTAATAACAGGAGATGATGGGTTTCACAGATACTGGGATGAAGTTTGAAGAACCTGATATTTATCCATTCAAGGAAAAATTTTTGAGTACTGTATACACCAGGCACTAAAGGTACTATGTTGGACAAAACAAGAAAGTCCTTGCCCACATGGCGCTGACATTCTAGTCAGTGGGCTGCAGAAAGCACAGTTGTTTGGCATTGCTGAAGACGGTTAATTGGGGAACATGGGCAGTGTGACCTAGATCACACTAGTGAAAGGTGTGGGGGCGCTTAAGGGTTCTCAGTCTTTGGGATGACCCACATCTTGGAAGAGTTAAAGTATTGCATATTTTTAAGCTATTAAGCAACTCTCACCTGCCCAAGGTCATGCTGCTTGCCTGTCTGCAGAAGTTGAATTTTTAAAACCGAGTATTTATTTCTCTTGTAATTTGAGCCCTTTGGTTATTTAGTGGGATTAATTTATGCCCATCCTCTTCTCCTGTCCTCAGCCTAGGGGGAAGTGTTATTTACTCCCTGTTAAAGGTTTTGGTCTTTTCTCTTCAGCTCTCGGCAACACCTTGTTCCTGTGATTTTTCCTGTCTTCCTAAATCTTCAGTTTTTCTATTTGTGTTGGCCTTTCCTCTCCAGCATATAAACATGGTTAGATGTCTTCCTTAAACAAAAAGCAGAATTCCTCTAGTTAACATCTCACACTCTCTTTCACATTGTTAAATGGCCTAGAAAGTAATCTGTACTCCTCTTGGCCTTGTCTTCACCCTCTACCCCTTACCGATCATCACTTAACTTTTTCCCTACTGCTTCAACAGGGGCTTTTCAGTTCTTACCCGCCCCCCACGCCCCCCCTCCCCGCCCCCATCCCTCTTTTCTTATTAACATTGAACATTTCTTTCTGCTTGTAAAACTTAGCACCATCTATGTCACTGTTCTCTGCTACCCTCTCTCTCTCTCTCTCTCTCTCTCAGGTTTTCACGTGAGCTTCTTGTCCCGATCCTTCCTAAGTATGGACCTCCGCTAACACCTCTTTTCTCGCTCTCTCTGCCCTCTCTGCTGGCTTATCTACATCAGTAACCTCAAATGCAGATATCTTGTGTGGGACCTATAACTCCTTCACAGACCTCTCTGTGCAGTTACAGACCTTACTTGCCAGCTATCCTGAGTGCTCCCATAGGTACTGTGAACTGATCTCACTTTCTACCTGCTTCTCCACCCATGACTTTTCTGGGTTTCCATCTCTGTTAATGGCACCATCATTCACCCAATCTGTAAAAGCCAGAACCCTCCAAAATTATTCTAGACTCTTCCTTCCTCCTCAGCTTCCACGTCTGATTTGGTCATTCTCCCCAGTTGATTCTTCCTCATAAATACCTCAGTACAACATCAGATCTACACTCCACCCTTCCTCATAGCCACTTCCTGAGTTTTGTAGTACTTTGATGTGGTTTATCTGCATTTTTATGATAATGTCCTAACCACTTTCCTTGTGTCCCAACTTTTCATGCCATCTCTCATCTGATCTCTCTAAAATGGTGATCCAAAACATGGATTCCTTACAGCTGGCAGAGTGTATTTTTGCATGGTGTATTCTTAGCATAGTATACCAACCCTGTATCTGGGCCCTGTTTGTCTTTCTGAACATGTGCCCTGCAGCTTTCCCAAATGTCTTAGAGAACTCTAGCTGCACTAAACTATTTCCAGCCCTCTGTGGTAGCATTTACAGTGCCTTTGATCTAAACTTCTGTCTCTGACACTTCTTCCTTGGTCTAGTGCCTCTTCAGGTTTAAAAAGTTAACACCACTGTCATCTCCAGAAAAACTGCCTTGTCCCCCATTCATGGTAGGTTGGGTACTCTTCTCCTGGGCCATCGATGAATGTGCTTTGTGTAATACCTCTACACATCATTTCTTTTTGTAAGCTGCCTAAAACTCACTGAATTCCTTGAGAATGGGATGGTATCTTTTCATCGATGAATGCCCAGCACCCAATACAGTGCCTGAACTTTCTCAACAGGCTTTCAATAAGCCATGAGATTGTTCATGTAATTCTTAAAATCTACCAACATTTGTTTTTTCCATCCTTCCTTTACCTATTTCAATGGCTTATTATTAGCCTTTTATTATGCATTATATACACAGGAAAAGGGATAAAATTCAGAATCTATAATTTAATGGATTAATTATTAACAGTCTCTTATTATGTATTATATACACTAGGAAAAAGGTTAAAATTCAGAATCTGTAATTTTTGTTGCTTAGGAACAGCTCTTGGAAGGCCAGGCTCACAGATTGGTTAAACAGTACTCTCAGATGCTAAAATTTTCTGGCTTGTAAATCTTCTAAGTAAATACCATCTCACTAGAATTATGTTGATTCCTCTTAAGGGATTCCAGAAGAAGGAAGGAAATGGTCTTAATTATGTTTGAGTAAGCTATTACTTATTAAATGCTTACTCGAACCATAAATATTTTCTACGAAAGGTCCAAAATGAGTAAAGACAGTCCCTACCTGGAACTAAGGGTAGAGATTGACATAGCATAAATCAAATTTAATACTAAACAGGCTGAACTAAGTACTGTGTAACAGCAATAAAACAAAACCAGTGAGCGGAGTATAGAACCAGAAGAGCAGAGCATATTGTTCCTGTTCCTAGTCACTTGAACAGTGCCATCATAAAAAGCAGTTTTTGAAACTCTTTTCACGTTGACTTCAGAGTCTTTTATAAAAATATACACTTTTCTTATTAATGGTAAACTTTAATACAGAGAAAAAAAGTAAAATTCAAATAATTGGTATTAACATTTTGATAAATAGCCCTCCAGCTATCTTGGTACAGGTAACATATTTTTATGTTGAATCATACCACTGACCTTGTTTTATGTCCTTATCATGTTATCAGTGTATAATGGACACTTTTCCATAAATGTGAAACTTAAAATGCACTTTCCCTTTGATAAGCAGTTGTGTTTTTAAAAATTGAGCCTAAGGAAATAATGTATGGATAAAGATATATGATATGTTTCACAACTTTAAAAAAAAAGAAACAGAAGTAGAGAAATGTGTTTATTGACATAGTCATGTGTATCATAAGGTGAAGAAATCGGTAAAACAATTTGTACAGTATGGTTTCAGTTTTGATCTTAAAGTGTGTGTGTGTATACACATATGCATAGAAAAAATAGCAAAATATATCAACAAAATTGTTATCTGGGAGAGTAGTTTCAGGTAGTGTTAAATTTTGGTCTTTTTTGCTTTCTGAGTTTTCTGGTATTCTGTGAAACTTAGGTAACTTGTTTCATTAAAAAATGGTTTTTTGAAACCAAGGCTAATAAGATAAAAAAATTTATTTTTAAATGAGTTTGATTGATGCTCAGGAAATTTCTTTGTAATCTTTTAACAGTAGGCTAACTGAAAAAGATATTCAACTGGCAATCAAATCTTTTTGAAGGGTATGATATAAAATACTGAATTCCTCTTCCAATTGAAATCTCTGTAAAATAAATTATGCTGTCTTCAGTGTTTCAGAAAATGTGACTTTCAGGGGAAGAGGAAGGGAGCTCAAGAGGGAGAGGTGTGTTATGTGTGTGTAAAAGTATGACTGATTCCCAGAGAGAAAGGGGGCTCAAGATGGAGAGGGGAGTGTGTGTGTGTAAAATTATGATCGATTCACATTGCTGCACAACGGAAACCAGCAATTTTGTGTACAACTTTACACAAAATTGTAAAGCAGTTATCCCCCAATTTAAAAATGTATATCAAAAAAAAGAAAATGTGACTGTTTTATTAAGGTTAGCATATTGCATATCTGAAGTCCAAAGTTAAAATTTTTTTAATTGAAGTATAATTGATTTACAGTGTTGTACCAATCTTTTTTCTTCCAAAATTAAAATTTTAATTGAGAGGCAAATGTTTAAAATTGTAGGTAAAGGTTGGAAGAGACATAAACATCAGTGGGCTGCTCACTTTATATAAAGTTAAATTTGTACGTGTGTCTTGTTTCTAACAGATCAGTCACTGACACCATGAACTGGAATAAAGGTGGCCCCGGCACTAAGAGGGGCTTTGGCTTTGGCGGCTTCGCCATCAGTGCTGGGAAGAAGGAGGAGCCGAAGCTCCCGCAGCAGTCCCATAGTGCCTTTGGGGCAGCCAGCTCTGCCTCTGGCTTCGGAAAGTCGGCTCCACCACAGCTCCCTTCTTTCTACAAAATTGGTTCTAAACGGGCCAACTTCGATGAAGAAAATGCGTAAGTGGTAATAATATCTGGTAATTTAGCAAGGTTAGTCTTTGAGGTATTCATTCCATCAAAAAAACTGAAGCAATAAAGCCATTTGTTTCTCAAATAATAACACAACTTCTTAAATTGGTTATCTCACTGAATTGCATTGTTCTTAACGAGTTAAATTGTTACATTCACTCATTCATAAGGAATATAGTACTTGTGTGGTCCTTTATTTTTCCTTGTTCCAAAATAGATTTGAGGCCATTGAAACCTAAATATGGCTTAAGTGTTTTATTTTAAATTAAATTATTTAATTTACATGGGTTTTAATGTTCTTCACTGAAGTGTTTTATTTACAGCATAGAAGTTGTTTGGTAAACACAGGCAGTTGTCAGAACTGGTAGAGACATAGTTTAACTCAACACTGAACTTAAAACTGTTACAAACTGTTGTGTTGTAACATCTTATAGTGGTAGGAAAATCTCAGATTTTTGCTCACAGTTCTCAGGAACCATATTTACCAGTTACCTTTTCTAACTTGATTGTCTAATAAGGTGATTGTTGAAAAGCTGGGGTTTGAAAGTTTGAGCTCTAATTCTTTACAGATTTTAAGTTGGTTTTTTTTTGCCAGGTCTAAAGAAATCTTGTACTGCTATTATTCTAGCCTGGTCGTTACACTGTTGAGCTTTTTTTTTTTTTTTTTTTTAAGCCTCAGGATCACAGTTTTTAAAGTATTTAGCAGCATTTTTAAAAATTGGTATATTATTTAGCAATTAAGTTCATAAGTAAGTGTTTAAGATTCAGCAAAGTCCAGGATCATTATTCTAGAGACCAGTTTACCAGCTCAGGGATACATTAAATGAAACTACTGTATAAATAAATACGCATTTATTTATAAATGTGTGTGTGTGTATAGCATATAAGAATGGTTATAGAGTTTTAAAAATGAAGACTTGAAATGCCTTGAGGTTTAGCCTGTAGTTTTGATCTAATATTCTGTTGTATTACTCTTTCATTTAATTCTGGGATAAACTCTAAACAGTATTTTTGTTTTGTTTTAGTGTATAGCTATATCGATACTCTTTTCTGGGATATCTGTTAGAGGGAAAGTGGTACTTTTTCCAGATGTTGAAGTTGTTTCTGAATACTTAACATAGTATGGTGAGGAAGTGTGGTTCATGTACAATGTTATATAAGTTTTGAGTGTTCGACAGAGTGATTCACAGTTTTTAAAGGTTATACT
The DNA here is from genome assembly GCF_032405125.1 of Capricornis sumatraensis. Lineage (NCBI taxonomy): Eukaryota > Metazoa > Chordata > Mammalia > Artiodactyla > Bovidae > Capricornis > Capricornis sumatraensis. The sequence goes on from NC_091076.1 coordinate 98,026,278, forward strand.
CCTTTTATAGTTATAAAATATTAGCTATATTCTTGAGCATTTATTTTCAATTCTAGAAGTCTTTTTGTTGGTTCTTAGAAAATAGCCCAGAACTTTTTAAGAAAATCTCTAGCCTTATGAATTTAATCTCTCAAAGTTTTTAAAGTGTGGTGAAGAATAAACTAGGCTTTTGATATTTCATACGAAAGTATTTTTTCCATAGCATATGCTTTAATATTTGCTGTATCTATTCAACAGTGATATGCTGTTGATAATTTTGTATTGGAAACTCATCCCTTTTGACAGAACTAGAAATGTAATTTTTAACAGACACTACTGAAATAGAGAATCTGCTGTGGTTTTTTTGCAGTATTAGAATTTGGCATATATCAAGTGATACTTAATAATTGGGTCCTAAGCCAAAGGACCAAAATCTCTTAATGGTAACATACACCATAATAAAAATTTTGTTAAAGATTCACCCACCCTCAAATTAAGCATTCACTTTATCAATCATGCATCTTAATTTTCAGATATTTTGAAGATGAGGAAGAAGATTCTAGCAATGTTGATTTACCTTACATTCCTGCTGAGAACTCACCTACCCGCCAGCAATTCCATTCCAAGCCAGTAGACTCTGACAGTGATGATGATCCCTTAGAGGCATTCATGGCTGAAGTGGAGGCAAGTATCAACACTGTTACGTTAACATTTTTAGCAATTAGAAACAGGTCAAATTAACCTAGTGCTTTAGTCCTCAGACAGAGTGTGTTCATTGGCCCTGTGTTGAAAGAATTTTGCTCTTGTATTCCGTAGTTTCTTAAATATCCTTCCATGGCCCTGTAGCATTTTTAGAGATGATTGATGCCTAGGAATTTGAACTGTAACCCTTGAACATAGTGGCTCAAGTGAGTGTGTGTGTGTGTGTGTGTGTGTGTGTGTGTGTGTGTGGTGTGGTGTGTTTTATTTTAATAATTCTTCGTATAGTCTTAAATGGATACTATCTTACTCAGTCTAGCTTTTATTGAATACATATTTAAGGTAATTAAACTTAAGAAATTTGCCAAAATTACACATTCTGTATTCAGTATTTTTGGTGTTTGTGCTAAAATTACACATTCTGTATTCAGTATTTTTGGTGTTTTGTTTCTTTTTATCCATGTTCGTGACCTTGCTATAGAAATTGAGACTTGTGACCTCTTCCTCCTTAAAACTCTTCTCACTAGGCTTTTTGTGATTTTGTATTTTGTTCTTTTCTCCCATGTCTCTGACTTTTCTGTTTAATTACTTTGTATTATGGATAATTTCAAACACATAAAGTAGAATAATAAGATGAGTTCCCATATACCCTTCACCCGGCTTTATCAGGTAACACTTTGGCCAGTCTTTTGTTATCTGACACCTCCCACCCCCTTTTACATTATTTAAAGTAAATCTCCAACATATCATTTCATCTATTGGTATTTCTATGTCTTTAGCTCTTAAAAAACAACTACCATATGATTACACCAAAAAGAAAAATCCTTACCTAGCCATGTGACTGTTATCTGTCATTCTTATGATTCTCTTCCAATTTCTCATATGATGTTTCTCCTACAGTTCTCTTTATTAACGTGCTGTCTTCAGGCTTTATACATTCCTTTATAATAATAAAAATTCCTTAGTGACCTCACCCACTTCCAAAATTAACTTCTGTGTGAATAAATTAATATCTTTAGATCCATAGTCTGTCTTTAGTTTCAGCTCTGCTTTTCTAGAAACATATTGGCCATTTTTACATGACTGTGTCCCCCTGGTCCCTTTTAACTTTTTTTTTCTTTTTTTTTGGCCCCAATAAACAGCATGTGGAATTTTAGTTTCTTAACCTGGGATTTAGCCCTGGCTCTCCACAGTGAAAACACAGTCCTAACCACTGGACTGCCAGAAAATTCCCACATTGGCTTTAATTTCTTCCTTTAAATAGCCCCTCTTTTTTTTTTTTTTTTTTAAATTTTATTAAGGTATAGTTGATTTACAGTGTTGTGTTAATTTCTTCTGTACAGCAAAAAGTGACTCAGTAATTGACTGAAAAATTCCATGTACAAAGGAGTCTGGCTGGCTATAGACCATGGGCCCACAAAGAGTCAGACGAAACTGAGCATAGCACACAGCACATAGACTCATCAAAGATACTGGCCTATACTTTTATTTTTTGGTAGTGTCTTTGCTAGTTTTGGTTTCAGGGTGATAGTGGCTTCATAGAATGGCTTTGGGAGAAGGCAATGGCAACCCACTCCAGTACTCTTGCCTGGAAAATCCCATGGGTGGAGGAGCCTGATAGGCTGCAGTCCATGGGGTCGCTAAGAGTCGGACATGACTGAGCGACTTCACTTTTACTCTTCACTTTCTTGCATTGGAGAAGGACATGGCAACCCACTCCAGTGTTCTTGCCTGGAGAATCCCAGGGACGGAGGAGCCTGGTGGGCTGCCGTCTATGGGGTCACACAGAGTCAGATACGACTGAAGCGACTTAGCAGCAGCAGCAGAATGTCTTTGGGTGTGTTCCTTCCTCTTTGGTCTTTTGGAAGAGTTTGGGAAAGATCAGTGTAAGTTCTTTGTGTTTTTGGTAGAATTCCCCAGTGAAGCTGGTCCTGGACTTCTGTTTGTAGGGAGTTTTTTACTTATAGATTTTATTTAATTTCTAGTGTTTGGTTTGTTCAAGTTACCTGTTTCTCTTCTTCATTCAGTTTTGGTGGGCTGCATGTTTCTAGAAAGTTGTTTGTTTTTTCTAGGTTGTTGAATTTGTTGGCATCTAATTGTTCATAGTATTCTCTTAGGGCTTTTTTGTTGTTGTTGTTATAGTTGTGATTTCTTCTCTTTCATTTCTTATTTGGGTTTTCTCTCTCTCTCTCTCTTTTTTTTTTTTTTCTTTTTTGCTGTGTAGTATGTGGGATCTTAGTTCCCTGACCAGTGATGGAACCTGTACCCCCTGTATTGGAAGGCAGAGTCTTAGCTGCTGGACTGCTGGGGAAGTCCCCTCTTTTTTTCTTCTAGTAACTGATCAAGCATGTTTATGACTTGCTTCATTTATTCCTCGGAATAACGAAAGTGAATAGGCAGAAAAACGATTTAAAACTTCTTAACTGATAAAAAATGGAACCCTAAGAGAAATCACTTCTCCAAACCACATTGGCACTGTGTGGCGGAGCTGGGATGCAGATCTAATTTTCCTTGCTTAGCAGTCCTGAGAACCAGCTCTCGTCCAGAACGTAGTGCTGCCTTCCTCTCCTCCCCTGCCAGGCTCTGTCAGTCTCTACAGTGTCTCTTGTGTCTGTTTCTGTCTCCATTATGGTCCTCTTCCCCTCAACCTTAACTCTTACTGGTCTAAATCAATTCTCTCCCTTCTTTAGGCTCTCTGCTCTCCTGTCCATGTCGTGTGCAGCTGCGGAGTAATTGGACTGAAGCATGCTTCTTGTCATGTTACTCCTCTTACTCGGAAACTGTCACTTCATTGGTTATGAAGTAAAGTCCTTCTAGATCCCTCAGTTACTTGTTACCTGAAGTCTTCAGCCAGAATTCATCTCTCCTCTAAGGAGGCAGGGGAGAAAAAGAATCCAGTAAAGATGTGGTTTTCTTTGGTGTAAACAATGCTTTTTAAAAACAGGAGCCAACATTTTTAAGATCTGGAGATTTTTTTCCTAAAAGATCAGTCTCCTGAAAAGTGAAAAATGTGGCAAGACTAGGACTGCATTCTTGGGTGGCAAAAAACAGGCTGTTGCTGACTAAGTAACTGCCTGCTTCGGGCAAGGCAGGCTTTTTCTACTTCGCCCATCAGTCCCTATTGTCTTCTTGACACTGAGGCCATTGCTTAGAGCCTTTTACCCTCATATTTGTGTTGTAATTTTCTTATAGTAGAGATGTAGTTTTCCTGAGTGTGAGTCTGTTGTCAAATATCCAAAAATAAAACTCAGTGCTATGTGTTAAAAGAAAAATTAGAGCATGCTTCTTTAGAATATTCAGGGCCTCCTCTGGTGGCTCAGTAGTAAAGAATCTATCTGCCAAGCAAGAGATGTGGGTTTGATTCCTGGGTCAGGCAGATCCGCTGGAGAGGGAAATAGCAACCCACTCCAGTGCTGGCCTGGGACATCCCCTGGACAGAGAAGCCTGGAGGGCTACAGTCCATGGGGTCAAAGAGTCGGACACAACCTAGCAGCTAAACAAAAACAACTTAGTAAAATGCAAGCAATACATGTCTGTATCAGAAGAATAGAACTTTTCTTATCTTGGCTCACTTCATTCATTGTGAAATTGCTACCCATTGAGTATTTTGGGTTTCCCACCTTTGATTTAGAATGTATTACTTTCCAAAGAGTGTATACCTAAAAAGTAGCAGAGCCAGGATTCAACTCCAAAGCCCATGTAAACTCCAAAGCCCATGTTCTTTTTGCTGTATCATTCAGCATCTGAGTTCTTGTGTTGTGTATTTCTGCATAATGCTTACCAGAACTACTCAGAACATACCTGTGCTTTGCAAGATGGTAGCAATTTTGTAAATAGAGTGTGTTAAATGATTCTCTCTAGAAGTAAAGGCAATGGATAAATGGTTTGTTTTGTTTGAGATATCATGTACATGTTGGTTTAGGTTTTTTTTTTAATCTTGATATATGGACGTTTCCCAAAGGGCTGTGTTTCTCATTATTTTTTCAGATCCCTAGTGATGAATTAGAATAAAAATCAACTCTTGATTTTTTGAGGTTTAAATTTAGATTTAATTTTTGGTAGTGCAAGCTGGCATAGCCCTTTTTGAGTAGGAGTATCCAAGAATGGTCCAAATTCTCTTGCTTGGAACTTCAAGTAGTTGAAGCTGTTTGGAGGTTAAATCTTTTTGATATAACATCATTCTTCCAGATATTTTCTGCAGTAGTATCCAAAGGCATTTTGCTGATTTTTGGACAGAGAGATTGGATGTTATCTGATCTTGGGGCGAGTGTTGTTGCCAAGGTATTGCATTAATCCAAATCAAAGAAGTCAGAAAAACTCACATTGCTTTACAACAAAAAAGAGTTAGCAGAATGTATTTTAACCTTGGCAAAAAGTAGTTAATTCTTCTACCCTTGATTTTCACGTGTATAAAGCAAAGAATTAATTTAGATCAATAATTATCAATTTGCTGTATAAAAATTACCTATGAAAAATGGAAAAACTACATGTATTTAAGTCCACCCCAAAGGGTTCTGATGTAGTAGATTTATTTGTTGTCTTTCCATTGCTAAGTCGTGTCTGACTTTGCAGCCCCTGGACTACAGCATGCCAGGCTCCCCGTCCTTCACTGTCTCCTGGAGTTTGTTCAAACTCATGTCCATTGTCAGTGATGCTGTCTGTCCAGCCATCTCATCCACTGTTGCCCACTTCTCCTGCCCTCAGCTTTTCCCAGCATCAGGGTCTTTTCCAGTGAGTCAGCTTTTCCCACTAGGTGGCCAAAGTATTGGAGGTTCAGCATCAGTCCTTCCAATGAATATTCAGGGTTGATTTCCAGTAGGATTGATTGGTGGTCTTGCAGTCCAAGGGACTCTTAAGAGTCTTCCCCAGCACCACAGTTCAGAACACCAGTTCTTGGGTGCTCAGCCTTCTTCATGGTCCAGCTCTCACATCTGTACATGACTATGGGAAAAGCCATAGTTTTGACTGTACGGACCTTTGTTGGCAAGATGATGTCTCTGCTTCATAGCTTTCCTTCCAGGGAGCAAGCGTCTTTTAATTTCATGCCTGCAGTTTATTTAGTGCACGTTTTTTCAACCTAAGGGCATTTAGGGCTGGATAATTCTTGGGTGGGCTGTCCTGGGCATTGCAGGATGTTTAGAGGCATCTATGGCCTTCACCCACTGGATGTTAGTAACCGCTCCCCCCACCCCAAGTTGTGCCAACCAAAAAATGTCTCCTGATACTGCCAAATGTCCACGGGGGATAGAATCACCCAAGGCTCAGAACCACCTTTCTAGAGCCAGATACAGAAATCTGCATTTTTTTACTAGCCTCTTCCCTGGTGGCTCAGAGGGTAAAGCGTCTGCCTACAGTGTGGGAGACCCGGGTTCGATCCCTGGGTTGGGAAGATCCCCTGGAGAAGGAAATGGCAACCCGCTCCAGTACTCTTGCCTGGAAAATCCCATGGACAGAGAAGCCTGGTAAGCTACAGTCCATTGGGGTCTCAAAGAGTCAGTCAGACACGATTGAGCAACTTCACTTTCACTTTGGTAATTATATCATTAACTCTTTAAAAAAAAAAGCCAATCTAGCATTTTTGCTAATTTTTCCACACATGGTATATTTGCAGATAAAAACTGTGAAATCTGCATATATAGTCACGTTTTTAGAACATGGGTATTTCTCTCTAAAAAATAGTTGTCAAAAAACAATTTGATTGCATCAAAGTGCAGTTGTCAAAATGCATAGCTAAAACTGTGATGGTACTTGTTTGAATCTAAAAATTCTTTATAAAGAAATTTTCCTTTCAGTGTTTTTAGTTGGTGATTCCATACGGCCTTTTGTTTCATTAGGATCAGGCGGCTAGAGACATGAAGAGGCTTGAAGAAAAGGACAAGGAAAGAAAAAACGTAAAGTAAGTTGTTTTCTTCTCCTTCAGAAAGGTTACATGAAAATTGCTACATTATTGCAAAGCCTGTTCCCCCAAAGTTTATAAAGAAAAATTAAACTACACAAATGTCCTGACTTAAAGTTATTACCTTAAATAATATTTCTGTAGGTAATAGAGATGACTGCATTTACAGTAATTAAAAAGCATTCTCTTTGGTATTCAACTGTAAGTAGTTTTTAGTAACCACAAGAGCGAATTACACAGGGAAGCAAGAAAGCATCATTACTAGTTTGAGTTCATTTTTCTGAGTTTTGTCCCCATAACTAATATAAAATAGGCTTATGCATATGTGATTGATTTTTAAGATGTAACAGTAATTATATACAAAAACTATGTATATTATTAATAAATAATAAAACCTGATTTGAGAGTGACATGCTTTAGCAACTAGTCAGAGCTTGAAATACTTTATTTTCTAGGAAAGAGAATTCTCCTCTTTCCCTTGCTGAATATGCTTTTCTTAAGGCTTTTGCTACCAAGCACAGGCAGGCAGGTTGGACTTTCCCCTCTGCTTGGCAGTCAGTGCTCAGCCCCTCCCAAGGCTCCTGTGCCAGACGGAGGGTCTGCCCTCTCTTGGGTGCTTATTGTGTGTTGCGCTCCCTTCCAGCTCCCCTCCACTGGTGGTGTCGCTTGCCCTAGGAATAGCAAGTGCTCTAGGGTCGGCAGAAAGTCTGATTAAAAAGCAATGGTTGTGGGAATTAAGCAGCTATACTTTTCATACTTCCTGAGAGAGGCAGGTGGTGAAGGTCCACTTCTCCACATGAACTGTTTGAGTCCCAGATTTTAAAAAGAGTTGATGGAGTTTTTCTCTCTGTCCCTGAGGATTTTGGCTGAATGCAGTTACTCAGAGCTAAAAACTCTGGGGCTCATTAAGGCAGTTGTGACCATCTTTAGTGTATACCAAATGCAGGTGTTCTTCTTGTTTCTGTTTTTTAATACAAAATCCTTTTCACAACTGCAGTGTGTTTGTTGTGTGGGATATACAAGGCTAGGGCCCTTGGGTATCTCTCTTCACAAGTTTTTACTCCCTGTATTCTTGTTAGTATTGATATATTTGATGTTTCTAGGGGTACCACATCATCCCATTCAAAAGAAATGCAAACTGCAGCTTATAGTGTGAAATCAGACACACATGGTGGATGGATGGCTTCCAGTGTGCTTACTGCTACTTTGTTATTGTTAGTGTTGAAAGTTCCTGTCCTGTATGGAATTCAACACTAATGTGCTATAAGGATGGAGCTGGGTATGTGGAACATTTGCAGGGAAGTTTGTTTCTCCGCTTGTTTTTCCAGGGGTATTCGAGATGACATTGAAGAGGAAGATGACCAAGTGAGTTCCTATGCAGTATTTCTATCTTTTACTCTCACCCCACAAAGTCTGTCCTGGGGACAAGCTAGAGCTTGTCTTGACTGAAATGGCCATTCCTGACATTCAGCAGGGAATGTCATTTGACCTGCTCCTTTTCTCCCTGTGTGACCAGTTGGTAATATAAAGATTCATGTGGCTTTCCCCCATGTTGAAGATGGAAATTTTGGTCAAGTACAATATCAAAAAGAAAGATGAGCTTTACTCAGTGTGATTTTTTTTAAATCCAAAATTAATGTTTATTCTGATAAATCAAGAAGTAGAATAGGGTGGGATCTATAGACAACCTCTAGTAACACCTAACCTTGACCTGTTTCTAAGGGTTCTGTTTGTGATTCTTGTGTTTCAAGATGGAACATTCATTAAATGACAGTCCTTTAGTATTTTTTTTCCCCATTCAGTTGTGGGATGGAGAGAAGGGACCCAGAGTGAGCCCTTTCTAGGTTGGTGACCCTTCTAATCAGTGTCAGCTTCCAAACTTGGATTGGTAAAGCCACAGCATGTGTTCCACAGCTCTCAGCAGGGTAGGTAGTAGACACTCCACCCCAGGAAGGCTGTGGAACTGACAGTTTTATAAGTCTTCTGTTAAGCAAGCTGAATCACTTTATGGTAGTAACTCATTTCCTCTGATTGTCCCTCTGAATACTGCTATTGTTAAAGGAATCATTGCTAGTAAGAGTCTTGTCTTACTGGGTAGGTATGTAAACTGTGCAGTCATCTGGTACGCTGTGCACACTAATTACAGGAGCAAAAATGTTGTGTTATACTTGGGTATGATTGTGATCTTGTGCTTTCCTGCAGGAAGCTTATTTTCGGTACATGGCAGAGAATCCAACTGCTGGTGTGGTTCAAGAGGAGGAGGAAGATAATTTGGAATATGATAGTGATGGAAATCCAATTGCACCTTCCAAAAAAATAATTGATCCTCTTCCTCCCATTGATCATTCAGAGGTACGGTATTTCTTGCTGAATTTGACTTTTCTTTCAAGCTGATGCAGTTTTCCTCAGCTTTAATATTTAGGTTTTCCCCATAGCAGAGTACTCCTCTGATTCGTACTCCTTATTGTGTCATGAGAATATTTCTTTGGGATTTTGTCGTATTTGCCAAGTGATTGAGTCAGAAGGTGGCTGAATGGCTGAGACTTTGTAGCCTGTCCTGTTCAAGGCACAGCTGAGTCTCTTGCTCACATTCAGTTTTAGGTGAAGAATTTTTTTCAAGCAATTGTACTTGTTTTCCATACCATCACTTACCATCTTCCTTTCACTGTGGGTCCCTGGGCCTGCATTTGCTTTTTAATTGCTGTAAATCTTTACCATTTCTCCCAGATCTGGGGCAGATGAAAGGCTGTTCTTAAATCAGGAAAAGGAAATGAGGATATCATTGTACTCACTTGGGGGAAAAAATCAGTATTTCATCCAGGTTAAATATCAGACTAGAGCTTGCATACCCTGGTGATTCTAGATCTAGAGCAGTGGTTTTCAAAGTGTGGTCCAAGGACACCTAGAAGGATCTTTTCACGGAGTCTACAGAGTCAGAAGAATTTTCCTGGTGATGCTAAGATTGTTTGTCTTCTCCACTGCCTCAGCGTTTGCACTGATGACTGAAAGCAGTGCTGATACGGTAGCCTGAATCGGGACAGCGGTGCCATTTGTCCAGTAGTCACTGCATTCTTCCCTGCGTGACTATCACAGGACCAAAAATAAAAGCCAGCTTCACTTAAGAATGTCCTTGATGAAACAATGACAGTTATTTAATCTTGACTCTTACATTACTCTTATATTCCATGTGACAAAATGGGAAAGGGCAGGTAAACATTTTTATTGCAAGCCAAGATAAGACAGTTGTCTCAAGGAAAGGCACTTAGGTGTTCAAGTTGTGAACTGAGCTAGCTGCTTTTTTTCATGGAACACCATTTTCACTTGAGAAAATGAATGACACATCAAGGGAAACAAGAGTGTCTCTTGTCAGCGATAGAAACTCGAGTTTTCAGGTGGAAATTAGAATTTTCCTTCCTTGGCTTTAATCAGAATAACACATTGCAATCATTTGAATGCAGTAGGAAATATAAGATTTGGAAAAATGTGAAGCAGTGTTATAACAAAAGTTATCTTTATTAAAGCGTATATGTTGAAGTCTCATGGGGTTTGTTATTTTAACATGAATTATAAATTTAAAATTTTTATTTTTAATACAGTAAATAACACTAGATAATAACCATGTTTTAAATGAAATCTCATTGTATTTCTGTTAAGTGTAAAGGGTACCTGAGACCAAGAAGTTTGAGAGCTACTGGTCTAGACTAGAGTGTGGGTTATATTCAGTTTTTTAAATTTCCCTTTTGTGCAGCTGTTACCACTTAAGGAGTTGGCATTTTACATGTGGCAAATGAAGCTACATAATGAAATCTATCTGGGAAGCTGCATCCATGATAAAGAGTGAAAATATAATAGGGAAAAAAACACAAGTATTTGAAATAGTTGTCTAATAAAATATTTGAGATACTTGACAGAGTACTCAAACTTCATCCTGCCTGGGGTATATCCCATAGTTGTCCTAATGTAATGAGAAGTCTGCCAGGAGAGACCAGAAATCAAGAAAGAATACCCTTTCTTCACATTCTTCTTTTTTTTCCTCTTATTTGGAAAAAAAAAATTGTGTGTGTAAAAAAACTTCGATATTTGTACATTTTTGTAAATAAAGACAAAAATTGTTACCCTCATGGACCTTCTGTTTTGATAAGAGAACTGAAGAAAAGGGCTTGGTGCAGCATTGTGGGGAGCTTAATAAAAGGTCCTGTTAATAACTCTAAAGGAAAACTTAGTTCTTTCTTTCTCTTTGTTGATAGTACCATAGAACGATAATTAATTTTAAGCTGTATCTAGGATTATGAAAATTTTGACCACCTATCAAAGGCTTAAGTTCTCCTTAAAAAAAAAAAAACGAAAAAAACAGATTTACTGTAGACAGATCGTGTCAGAAAGAGAATCATTTGGCCAGATTCATATGTGGTAATATGCTCGTGTTTTGTAGTAGAAATGACTTCTTCCCTCTTTGGAATTGGAAATGCTTGACACTACTTTAACATAAACATTTCCATGTTTCTAAAAAGAATGGAACTCCTTAGAAATATTATCAGAGGCCTAGATCTAGGTGAACAGCTTACCACAAAGCATATTTAAATGTTACAGGGTAGAATATCTGAGTCCTTTGGCATTAGAGATTCCTTAGTCTGCATCAAGGCTGTTCAAACAGGAATGGGGAAAAAGTTCTGGTTGTACTTTGGGGATCTGTGTCATGAATAAGTGAATTCCTTTTTTCTCTCTAGCTGGTTATGGCTTTACTTGTATTTGTGAAAGGTGATTTTGCATTAAAATCAAACTTACAGGATCGAATCTTGAATTCTAGACTAACTTTGAATAATTGGACCTGCAGATTGACTATCCACCATTTGAGAAAAATTTTTACAATGAACATGAAGAGATAACCAACCTCACCCCACAGCAGCTAATAGATCTCCGGCATAAGCTCAACCTTCGGGTAAGTCAGCTAGTAAGGCAGAGATTCATATTAATGTTAACTAGTCCAGGGTTAGTAGTGTTGCTTATCCATACTGAAATAATCTTGAATTTCTTCTCCAACAGTCCCTCAACTGTCTTTGATAGAGTAATAATTAGACCCCTTGGACTCTTGTGTCTTGATTTTACTGTTTTAGTTTTACAGCTGTTTTAGGATAGGATTTTTTTTTATTTGATGTATACACATGAGTTGCTGTATGTATGTGTTCAGTCAACTTTGTGTAGTTTTTTTTCTAACTGTGTGTTGTGTTGGAACAATAGGTCATATGACCTTAAAACCAATCAGTAAGTGTTTCTCATAGCCATGAGAGCAATGTGCTAATTAAGAACTGTTTTGGGCGGGCTAAAGGCAAGTGGTCCCCATCTTTAGAAAGAGGAGACAAAATTAACTGATGTGAACCATATGGGAAGTCTTAAAATATTTCAAGATTAAGATGCACTTGCTTTTCACATTATATACGGCACGATTTTTTAATTAGATGAAGAAATTAACAACTTTACAAAATATGCACGCACTAATATCAGAATAATAGTTTTAAACTGTCCACTAAAAAGCTTTGGGTTGTACGTTGGCCACACTTGTTTAAGGTGCTGCTAGATACGAAGTGAAACATACGGGTAGTAAAATGATGCCTGCTCTGGTGTGGACAACTTTCTGGCCATACCAGTTGCTACGTGATGTTTGAACTTGTTTCCTGAGGGCTAGGTGGTTGAGTGGTTTTGTGTGGGTGTGTGTACATGCTTGTCTGTTTTCTAAGCAGTACCCCTTAAAAAAAACTGAAGTGAAACGCTGATTGGAAATAGCAGCATTACCCCAGAAGCATTGAAAGCTTGGCACTGTTGGAGTCAGCATGGATGTGGAAGCCCTTTCCTCACCTGGGTACCGTTCAGACACTCAAACGTGGCAGTGTCTGCATCTGCACTAAGCAGAACACTGTCTCTTCAGGCATGACTGAGCTTGGAGACAGTAGATAATATCTTTATAACTAGTGGGTTATAGGTGTGTCTGAATTTGGAGCTTAGAGTAAATTTTACTTTTTCTACCACTTAGTTAATAGTTATACACATGGAAAAAATATATTGACTTTTTCCAGTTTTTTGAACATGACTTCTTTTTATTTTTTATGAGAAAATTAACTGTGATTGAAGAGATTTCAAGGCCTGTAATCATTTAAAATAACATGACCATTATCTCAGAAATATTTATTTTGGAGTTTTTTTTAATGCCAGATTTAGGTCCATTATTATTTGAATTTTACCTTTTCACACATTGTAAGCTATTAGGTATAGACTTAGGTTTTCACTTCTTCATATTCCAACTAAACACTGGAGAGCTACAGGTAAATATTGTTGACCTTCAGGTGCTATTTATTTTGAAGTATAAGTCATTCCTGCAAGTCATCTTTATCTCTAGGTTTCTGGTGCTGCACCTCCTAGACCAGGAAGTAGTTTTGCTCATTTTGGGTTTGATGAACAACTTATGCACCAGATTCGGAAATCTGAGTACACACAGCCTACTCCAATACAGTGCCAGGTAAGTAAACAAAGAGTTGGGCATGACTGAATGACTGAACTGAACTAAAGTAAATATAATGAAAGAAAAATGAAGTAGAATGACATGATCTTTTTTTTTTTAACTGACAAAGCAACAAAACACTTTAATACAGAACTGTATTGACATGGATAGAACTTTTGAAACCTTTAAAAAAAATTTTTAAAAAGCAGAAGTGAATATTTTACCACTCTAAGTTACTGACTGCTGTCACCTGAGATGGACCACATTCTGTCCATGGAATGTGAATCTCTCTAAATAAACTGCTTTCACTTCACTATGGCTTGCTTTTGAATTCTTCCCTGTGTGAAAGCCAGGGGCCCTCATTTGGTGACTTGTCTTAGGAGCTCAGCTGAGTGAGACCTAGGACATGAGGTGTTCTTCTCCCCTTTGTCACTTTTCTTCGATTATAAAAATGTAGCCCGCTCTGTCCTCGGCTCAGAGCCCTGTTATCTGGCCACTTGTATCTTTCACTAGTGTGCTGTATTAATAAATCTACTTCTTACCTATTTTTAAAAGTTGCTAAAGGACTAAGAAGCGTTCTTCTGTTTCTGATAAATGTCTTGAAAATATGATTTGAAGAAAACTGTTCGTTAAGCCTAAACTAAACAAAAGTTTGTGTGTGGAGAAATATAGCACTGTCAATTAAGAGGATTCCTTTGTCCATGGCCTGAAACTTCTCATTTATAACTGAAAGTAATAGCTTCTGTTTCCCATTTATAAATGGATTTTATTCTTTTCCACACAGTTCAGTATGTGGATGAGACATTCTATACCTTCATGGTGAGGTGGGACAAATTTTTTTTTTTTTTTTAATTTAAGCAATGATAATGTTTCCTACAAATGAAGTTTATGGGAATCCAGATGTTTCATTCTCCCCCCCGCCAGGTATTTCTTGTTATTCCATAACCAGTGTGCATAGCCTAGGACGTTTTTGTCCCATTGGAAATAAATGTCATTATTAGTCAGTCATCTGCCCTTTCTCAGGGTTGCCTTCAGTTCATCTTTAAAATGGAAAGTTTGGATACTACTTCTCTTTTTCCTCTAGGGTGTACCTGTGGCATTAAGTGGTAGAGACATGATTGGTATTGCCAAAACCGGCAGTGGGAAAACTGCTGCCTTTATCTGGCCCATGTTGATTCATATCATGGACCAGAAAGAACTGGAACCAGGTGATGGACCGATTGCAGTGATTGTGTGCCCCACTAGGGAGCTCTGCCAGCAGGTATGTGCTTTGTGTAGAGTGCCCCCTTCCATATATCAACTAATGAGGACTAATCAGCTGGGTAGAATCACCAGGAAACTTTGTGTTTTTTTAAATAATTGTATGAAATACACAAAATTTACTATTTTAACCATTTCTAAGTGTACAGTTCAGTGACATTAAGTAGATTCACATTGTTGTGCTCTCAGGAAACTTCCAGAAAATATTGCACATTATGTATTTTCTATATAACCAATTGATTTGGGAACCAATTGATTTGCCTTTTGTGCGGTGAAAGGCAATAACAGGGTCAGGAAGAGAAGTGAAAAAGAATAGTCACAATAAGATTTTAGATAGCCTTTTAAGATGTGATAATGGTACCCTGTTTATTTTCTTTATGAATAAAATTGTGTTTGTATTTTCTACCTTTTGATTTTCTATTGACATCACATTTTGTGTGTTTTTCATAACTCCTTTTTTGGACTGTGACAGGTTAGTGTCACAGAGGTATTTGTTCATATGCCATCATGTTACCTTTGTAGATCCATGCAGAATGTAAGCGGTTTGGGAAAGCATACAATCTTCGATCAGTGGCTGTGTATGGAGGAGGGAGCATGTGGGAACAGGCCAAGGCCCTTCAGGAAGGGGCAGAGATTGTTGTCTGTACACCAGTAAGTATGTCTTAGGTTTAAATAGCTTATCAGCCTCTCGGTATACAAAAAATGTCAGTTGTTGGAAGGCATTCCCCTGAAATGTGGTGAAGCAGGGTTGAGAATACTCCGAGGCAGTGATAGCTTGTGGCTTTGGTTTAATTTTGGTTGCTGGACTAAAATAGCAGCAGTCTAGTAAGATTCTCTGTATGCTACAAATTTCTGTCTGCATCAAACAGTTTTTCTTAACACTGTCCTGGAAAATAGATCCATGCTTATGGAGAGCCTAAGTTCAGAATATGGTCAAAACTGCCTTGAAGATTATAGTTTAAACATTAAGACCCATCAGTAAGGCTTTAACTTTGGTCATTTCAGAAAGCCTCACAAAAAATAGTTTTCACAATCTTTCTACAGTTTTAATCACAATTAATGTAAAGGAGGAAGCCAGTGAGTTTTCAGATTTTCTGTTCTTTGGGGCACAGCAATGCATAAAATCCAAGGCTGTCAGACTAGTGTATATTGCAGTCTGAAACTGGAGTGTTATTTTTGCCAGGAGCAGAACTCTAGAAAGTTCTTGTAAATACATTTAATTAAACAGCCCTCAGCATTGCCAGGTTTCCCTGTGGGATCCACCAGCCAAGGATTGAAAATACTCAGGGGGAAAAAAAAAAAGTCAAGAAAGCAAACTTTTCCGTATGTTGGCAACTGTTGATGTAGCATTTACACTGTGTGTTATAAGTAATGTAGAGATGATTTAAAATATACAGGAGGGTGTGCACAAGTTGTATGTGCAAATACTGCTTAATTTTGTTTAAGGGACTTGAGCTTCCTCATAGGGGATGAGGCTGGAACCAGTGTCCGGCAGATAACTGGGATGACTTGACTTACTGTTCATTTTCTGGCTCTCTTAGGGTCGACTGATTGATCATGTGAAGAAGAAAGCTACCAACCTTCAGAGAGTCTCCTACCTTGTGTTTGATGAAGCAGATCGAATGTTTGACATGGGATTTGGTATGCTTTGAATACCAGATTCTCCTGTCTCTGTCTTAATGATACTAGTTTTTTCCATGTCTTTCTAGACTTAATTTTTTCTCTGTGTGAGAAGCTAAAAATACTCCTGGGTAGGGTTGGACCGTAGAGATAGAGCTAAGACATTAGCTATTTTTAGGAGTTCTTTCAGAAAAAGTATGTTAGGCTTAACTGGGTTGAGGACGTTTGAAAGTACCTGTGAATATAAGGAGAATATTCTAGGCTTTATTTATATTCATCTGCCTTTGATTGTGGAGGTCAAGGTCTGTGTTATTCGGGAGGTAGGTGTCATATCCTTCCAGGCCTTTGCTTTCCTGTCCTCCTTGACTTAACCAGTTGTGTGAAAATTCTGAGTAACTGTCTTTGTTGAGTGGAACACCACTGAGCCTAACCCAGCTAGGTGTTGGACTAAGTGTTTCTGAGTTTCACACTGAGTGACAGGTCTGGGAGTTCCAGAACTTCCTTAATTCTTGTAATGTCTTTGTAGAAAGATTTTTGCTGTTAATAAAATGATTTTCCAGGTATCCCAAACTGTCATGCAGAGTTATAATACTGATTTTACTCTTCTGCTTCTTCCAGAGTACCAGGTGCGATCCATAGCAAGTCATGTCCGTCCTGACAGACAGAGTACGTATGAAGCAGTTTCCTTGAGCCACATTTGTGCTCAGAATAAACACCTATTTATTTTGTAACTCTCAGTTATGGCAGTAAAAATAATCATGTTTGTACTGGTGAGGAACCATAAAGGGGAAGATAATGACAGTCTATCTGAGCTAGACAGGACCTTAGAGATCACCAGATAGAACTCACTCATTTTTATAGATGATAGTACCAAGACTGAGAATTAAATGACGTGCCTCAGTTCATAACGTCTTATCTCTGGCTAGAGGCAATACACGGTGCAGATCCGCTGATTTGAAGTCAAGAGCCTTTTTCTGAACCATACTGACAGCAACATCTGCCTTAACTGAAAATGTGTAAAATTAAAATAATGGTAATTTTGTTTTCCTTAGCGAATTAATTTTTAAACTTCAGTGGGCTTTCATTTTTCAAAACCTGAGCAGTGAATGTCAGTAGGGAGCTTGGTGGGTATTCAGAAAAGAAGTGATAACTGTTTCTTTAACATGGTTTACCTTTTAGCTCTCTTATTCAGTGCAACTTTTCGGAAAAAGATCGAAAAGCTGGCCAGAGACATTCTGATTGACCCCATTCGTGTGGTACAGGGAGATATTGGAGAGGTAAGCCTGAGTAGGGCAGATGGAGTCCCAGGGGGTTATTTTTCACACTGGTAACATGGATTTCTTTACTCACTATTGAGAGAAAAAATGTTACGCACTTACAGATGAGGCACCGTGTTTCAAATTTGCTTTAAAAGCACAAGGGTTGGGGGCAATAGGTGAAATATGTTTGGCAAAATGTTACTAATTGTTGAACTCTGGTGATGGTTACATGGGAGTTGATTTTGTTCATTTTATTTATTTTGAATGTTAAAATATTTTCCACAATAAAAGGTTTCTTTTAAAAAAAATTTTATTTTGGGGAAGAAAAGAGCAAGTCTTGTCTGAAAGATGCTGGTCATCTTCAGTGATTGTGGGAGGTGGCCTTCACAGTGTGGAGCGGGGAGATTTGAAAGACCTGTTGAATTATGTTTTGTTTTCCTCACCTATACATATGCCCTATGTGGACAATTTCTCTGAATTGTGATTAGGAAATCAAATAAGGCAACCTTGAGAATTCCTTTATATTCTTAGTATGCTAGTGAAGTTCTGTGCTGCTTCTGCTAAGTCACATCAGTCGTGTCCGACTCTGTGCGACCCCATAGATGGCAGCCCACCAGGCTCCCCTGTCCTTGAGATTCTCCAGGCAAGAATACTGGACTGGGTTGCCATTTCCTTCTCCAACACATGAAAGTGAAAAGGGAAAGTGAAGTCACTCAGTCGTGTCCAACTCTTAGCGACCCCATGGACTGCAGCCTACCAGGCTCCTCCATCCATGGGATTTGCCACGCAGGAGTACTGGAGTGGGTTGTCATTGCCTTCTCCAAAAGTTCTGTGCAGTTAGCTTTTAAACATTGTCCACTTTGATTGCTGAGTGCGGGTATGAATTGTACTAGGAGCTCTTTCTCTATTGAGAATAATGTAGAAAAGTATCACAGAGCATTGGAGCTTAGAGATTATTTAGGTATATGTACACGTGTGAGCGGAGGGCTTCCCAGGTGGCACAGTGGTAAAGAAATGCGCCTGCCAATGCAGGAGACCCGGGTTCAATCCAGGATTGGGAAGATCCCTTGGAGAAGGAAATGACAACCCACTGCAGTATTCTTCCCTGGGAAATCCCAAGGACAGAGGAGCCTGGTGGACCACAGTCCATGGGGTCACAAAGAGTCAGACACCACTGAGCACGCACGCGCACACACACATCAGGGGAGGTGGGGAGCACTGTGATTTGAGACGGGATGTAAAATTTGAGTTGCACTTGACTTGCTGAAGGAAAGCCCAAGGATACAGGGGTTGTTCTTCTAGACGCGGGTGGAAAGTGTGGTGTCGGGTTCTTACTCAGGTGCCCTGTGGCACAAATGTTGCCATCATCTTTTTCATTTCTTTTCAGGCAAATGAAGATGTGACTCAGATTGTGGAGATTCTCCATTCTGGACCTAGTAAATGGAACTGGCTTACCCGGCGTCTAGTGGAGTTTACCTCTTCAGGGAGTGTCCTCCTGTTTGTTACTAAGAAAGCCAATGCTGAAGAGCTGGCCAATAACCTTAAGCAGGAGGGTCATAATCTTGGCCTGCTCCATGGTGACATGGATCAGAGTGAAAGAAACAAGGTTATTTCAGACTTTAAGAAAAAGGACATCCCCGTCCTAGTGGCCACAGACGTTGCAGGTAGGGTGTGCGTTTCCCCAGTAACCCTTGGTTCCTGTGCTGTATGGGTTGCTCTGGCTATGTAGACCTGTAATATCTGAAGAGGCCAATTGAAGGCACTCTGCTGGCCTGGCTGTCCACACCCCTTGAAGCAGCAGTTCAGAGCATGGTGATCATAGTCTGGAACTCTGAGTACCACTTCCCACTTAATATTCCTCTCTGAAAAAAAAGAATCACTGCATTTCGAAGACACTTGAGGATGAAACTGTTAACACAGATACATCGTAGGCTGTGTCCCTGAATGTAGTAGATGTCTTAGTTTGGTTATGTAGTTTGACATATTTCACTCGAGATCAGAAAAAAATTTTGAAATGTGATTTTTGAGTTTGTTCTGATGAGTTTTAATAGCTACACTTAAAAACTTGGTATTTTCTCCCAGAAAGGTGATCACTTAGCCTCAAGATACATTTGATGTTGGTTGTAAATTTTTTTTTTCCAGCTTATTTCTGGTCAAGAGAGAGGCCATGGCAGGTTACTGGTAGTAGAAGATAGATGTCCCTCCACACTAAGTTTACCTACCGTTGTAGAATCTATAATAGTAGCGTTCCTTTTAGAAGGGTGGCTCTCATACCTATATCTCAGCACATCAAACCATGTGCTTTGCTTAGATAAGAGGAATGTGGCTTCTTAGGTAAGCATTTTGGGTGACTTTGTTGTTTTGACTTCTGATAAAGAATAAAAGAATTTTTATTTTATTTCAGCCCGTGGTCTGGACATCCCTTCAATTAAGACTGTCATTAACTATGATGTGGCACGAGATATTGACACCCATACTCATAGGATTGGCCGCACAGGACGAGCGGGTGAGAAGGGCGTGGCCTATACCTTGCTGACACCCAAAGACAGCAATTTTGCTGGTGACCTTGTTCGGAACTTGGAAGGAGCCAATCAGCATGTTTCCAAGGAGCTCCTAGATCTGGCCATGCAGGTGAGTGACTGGACATACTTCAGTGAAAAACCTTCACTATGCCAGAGGCAGGGAACAGAAACATGACAGTAGCATTGGGCAGGCAGCACTTACAAGGTACAGATTGGTACTGTGGGGCATTAAAGCTCATCTGATTTGCCTTCTCCTTCTCTCAGCAGCATACATGTTGAAAAGCTATTCCTTTCTTGTGCTGAAATCTGTCCCTTGGATTTCTTCCTTCTTGCTGCATATCACACTTGTGAGCAATTTTACTGTCAAAGTTACTATTCCCCTCACTGCCCTTTACCCCAGTGTTTTCTGTTGGGGGCTAAAAATGTATGATGTCTTTTTTAAAAAAGCATTTCACTGCTTCTCAGACCTTTGACTACACTGGTTGTTGATCCAAAACTGAGTGAGGCATTCTGCTAAATTAAATCTTGAGTCATCTTGATACACACAGTTCCCAAATTGCCAGTGTATTTGGGATACATGTTCTGATAGTAGAGACTTCCGTGTTTTTCAGATTCATAGGTCAGCCTACAGAGCTGTTCACCCGTAATGCAGCTGAACTGTGGTCCTACTGCCCATGCTTCCCGCCCTGGGAGTAAAGGACCAGCATTTCAGGGGAGGGAAGAGTGGTGTTTCCTTCCCTCTCTTGGAGAGTCAGTCCTGAACTAAGGTTTTGAACTAGACCTATTTTGTCTTTGGCGTTTTCCTAGATCTCATTGTGTTTCAGGCTTCCTGTGTTGTCAGACTGATCAGCTTCTCTGATCAGCACCTTGCCACCTTTCTCTCTCCTGGGGAGCCACTGCTAAACTAAGTTTCTGAACCATATATATTTGTTTTTGGCGTTTTCCTACATCTCATTGTGCTTCAGGCTTCCTATGCTCTCAGATTGATCAGCTTCTCTGATCAGCACCTTGCCACCTTTCAAGTACTTTTGACTGTAACTTGTGATAGTCAGATAAAGCTCTTAAGCTTCCCCAGAGATTTTATGTATAGATTGTCTGAGAAATAGAAAATAAATTCATTTTCCATGAGGAAGTTAGAAATAGCCAGAGGAATTGCTCTACATTTGAAGTGTATTGTAATCATTGCCCTTCCTGGAAGCTCTGAAGGAAGAAAGGAGCAGTGAAAGGAAGCCTTAGCTAAAGGCTCCTGACAAATCTGATGGATTAAGCTGCCAAAAAGAAGGTAATCTGTGGTTCCTGTGAACAGTTCCTCCTTCGCTGTAGATACATTGGCTAAAGATTCTCCCTCCCGTTTAGTTTCCTCTTTGACTTTGTTCTCTTTCTCTGGGTGCCTCTTCCTCCCGTGACTTAACCTTGAATTGTGTTTGCTGCAGAATGCCTGGTTTCGGAAATCCCGCTTCAAAGGAGGGAAGGGGAAAAAGCTGAACATTGGTGGCGGAGGCCTGGGCTACCGGGAGCGGCCTGGCCTTGGCTCTGAGAGCTCGGTGAGTGGAGACTAGAGCAATGTCCTTCAGGCTGGTCCTGCATCTTTCATGACGTTAGGACTATTCTTATTTACCTGAGTCTCAGTGAGTTCAGAACGCTGTCATCTGCTGACTTTAGTCTGTCCAGTGCTGGTTCTTAATGTGACTTTATATTAGAGAAGTAACTGTGTGTCCTTGACTAAGTGTGCTCAGGAAATCAGTGTAGATTAGCATTGGTTCTCAAAGTGTGGTCCCTGGACCTGCAACAAATGCAGTCTCATGGCCCACCCTAGACGTGGTGAATCAGACTCTGGAGGTGGGGCCTAGGGGTCTTTCTACACACCCTCCAGCATTGGCCTCATGCCAGAGGGTTCCTCTGTAATTCAGCTGTATCTTGTAACTAAACGCACAAACAATGCTACACTCTCTGGGAAATTGGTTCAGATACGAGAGCTAGCTTTTCTCACAACCCAAGTAACAAAAGCTCCCCCTGCCTGGCTTTCTTAACTTTCTTGTCACTTTGATTCTTAAACCAAGGAAGAAAGCTGTCAGTCTATGTGTCTGGATCACTGTAGTTAGCTCGGTATCTTGGTGAAGGAGTCTGTCCCCGTGTCACAATGACGCTGCTGCTATGAATCACGCAGGGGATAGTGGTGATACCGAGCCCTTAGTATGTGCCCGGCCAGTTAAAGCAGCCACACATGTTAACTCAGGCCTCACAGTCACTCAGAGTAAATACAGCTGACACACTGAGGCACCCAAGGTTACACTGGGAAGCATCAAAGCTGAGGTTCAGACTCTTCAGGGTTTGGATGTAGAGCCTGAGCAGTTATGTATGTGCTGCACTGCCTTGTGGCCTTTTCAGCTTTAACATAATTTTTACACAGTTACATAAATGTAATGTTTATGCCTATAAATAATAACAGGTGATCAGCTTTGGGCATAATCTGACCTCATTTCTTATTGTTAGGGTGGGTTCTCAGAAATAGGCTTAATGGGTTGAAAGGCATAAAAAAAATCCCACACCTATTTCAGCTCCCTCTTGAGTTTCCAGCATATTGAGGCCCTTCTGTGGCAGTAGGCTTCCCTGCTTACTCTTCCTTTCTCATGATTGTGTTTATTTTTTAGGACCGAGGAAGTAACAACAATGTAATGAGCAATTATGAGGCCTACAAGCCCTCCACGGGAGCCATGGGAGACCGGCTGACGGCGATGAAAGCAGCTTTCCAGGTGTGAAATCAAGCACTCAGGCAGGGGTGAGGGGCACTGGTCTTCCTGAGATGGCAGCTGGCCTTATAGACTAGATGTTGGGTTTCCCGAGGGCTTTCCGCCATTTTCAGTTCTGAATATCGGTTTAACTGCAGCTTACCTAGAGCTGCAGGTGTAGAGGCCGGACAGACCCCTGTTGCTGGTCATCTCCTTCAGGCATGCTCAGGGCCCTCAACCTAAAACAGTTTCAGTGTTCCCTCCCTGCTCTAACAAACATCAAGGTGCCGAGGCTGTTGTAATCTGGTTGAGTGAGTGCTGGTTTTCAGCTGAGACAAGTTTGCGTCTGTGTCTCTTCTGTACCTCCAGTTAGCTAGCTGGGCCGTTACATTTCTTAAACTTACTGTCTCACCCACTGCTGTGCTCTCTCTCAGTCACAGTACAAGAGCCACTTTGTTGCTGCCAGTTTAAGCAACCAGAAGGCTGGAAGCTCTGCGGCTGGGGCAAGCGGATGGACTAGTGCAGGGAGCTTGAATTCAGTTCCAACTAATTCAGCCCAGCAGGGCCACAGCAGTCCTGACAGCCCCATTGCCAGCGCTACAAAGGGTATCCCAGGCTTTGGCAGTCCTGGGAACCTCAGCAGTGCCCCGGTGACCTACCCTTCTGCCGGAGCTCCAGGGGTCAACAACAACACAGCTTCAGGGAGTAACAGCCGAGAAGGGACTGGGGGTGGCAATGGGAAAAGAGAGCGATATACTGAGAACCGGGGTGGAAGTCGTCACAGTCATGGAGAGAGTGGCAATCGGCATGGCGATAGCCCACGGCACGGAGATGGGGGTCGCCATGGAGATGGGGGTCGCCACGGAGAGGGATACCGCTACCCAGAGAGCAGCGGCCGTCACACTGACAGCCGCCGTCATGCTGATGGTCATCCTCACGGAGAGAACAGGCATGGAGGGGGCGGAGGCCGACACGGGGAGAGCCGGGGTGCCAATGATGGTCGGAATGGTGAAAGCAGGAAGGAAAGTTGTAATCGTGAAAGCAAGATGGACCCCAAGGTGGACAGCCCGAAGGTGGACAAGATGGACAGCAAGACAGATAAGACTCCTGATGGTTTTGCTGTCCCCGAGCCGCCCAAGCGCAAGAAAAGTCGGTGGGACAGTTAGAGGGTATGTGCTGAGGTGTGAAGTCAGTTGTCTTTAACTTTATTTTTAGATTTGGTAACTAGGTGTCTCAGGGCTGGGTTAGGGCCCAAGGTGTAAGGACCCTGGGCCCTTAATGGACAGCTGGAGTTTGGAGACGTGACCCATTCACCTAGGGAACGTTTCAGGTATTTTCTTGGGAAGCTGCTTTCGTCTTAGAAGCAGCCAGAGTTGGCAGCTGCTTTTGGCTCTGGGTGAGTGTCACCAGGGGCAGTTGAGGATACCTTGGGAGAAGGGGCCTTACAGGGCACAAAACTCACTCTAGGTTTATATTGTATGTAGTGCATATTTTTTACTAAAGTGTCACCTTAAAAACATCAACAAAATTTTCTGTGGCCAGGCAGTCCTCATTTGAGGCTGGATTGATTCTGCAGATGAGTCCTTGGAGGTGTTGGGGATGTGCACTGAAGCGCTTCCAAACCTCTGCAGGGGAGGTGGGGGGAGGGGAGGGGCCTGAGGCTACATGCGAGTTGATGCTCAGGTTTCCCAGCCAGGTTAGTGTCCAGCTCTGAGACGGGAAGCAGCAGCCTGCCAGACCCAGAGACCCTGCAGCTGAGGGGTAAAGGCGATCCTGGAAACAGGACTGCTCTGGGCCTAAACTGTTGCTAAATTTAAAATGAAAAAAAAAAAAAAAAAACCCAACAACAGCTTTTAAAGTGTCTTCTATTTCATTGTATTTTTTTTAACTTGCCACAATGGTAGAAGAATCTTTTGCTGAAATGATTTTGATGATTTTTGTTCTATCTTGTTTATAAAAGGAAAAGAAATATACATACTTCAAATTTTGTGACTTTGTGAGGGTTTCTTTAAGATGTGCATTCCCTTCTGCTTGCTCTAGTAAATGTTTTACTACTGGGACCTGTGGATTGCTCATCATTTCTACTTCACCATGAGTTGGAACATACAAGTGTGTTCCTCCTGGTTTTATTCAGATGATAATGGGGGAAAGCTTGAGAGCCACTTGCCCAGGCATAGGCTGCAGTGACTGCCACTGTGGTGTGGAGCTTCCCTTATGATTCAGAAGTGGTAAGACTCCTTGCCCAGTGCCCCACATCCTTTACAGAAGGGTTGTGGGCTCTGATAGAGGCGACAGCGTTTTTAGTGGGGCTTTGATGGGAGCCCTTTCTTCCAGTCGGTCAGTATGATGCCCCCTCAGTGCACAGGACCACAAGAGTGCAGGTAGCTGAAGGGGCCCTGAGCCCCTGCTCACCCTCACGCAGTCCCTCAGGCAAGGGCAGGGCTGGCACCAGGAGGCCAGAAGGGGCCCTGAGCCCTGCTCACCCTCGCGCAGGCCCTCAGGCCCGGCGGCCCCGCTCACTTCCGCTTGTGCTTTTTCTTCTGTTCCTTCCTCTTCTGTGCTCTTTGGTCCTTCTTCATCCTCGAATCCACCACCTTGAAGTGACCTCTGACCCCAGCTGGCCGGCGCACTTTGCGGCCCACACCTTTTTTGGCTACAACATAGGTGACTTGGCGTTTCTCTTTTCCAAGCCCGGCTTTCTTATAGAGACTGCAAGCGGAAGACACAGGTTAGAGGCTTCCTGCTGCTCCCTGGTTCCGTGCACCTTTGTGGGTGACCCCCGGCCCCTCACCTTCGAAGCTGCGCCACTTTCTCCCGTTCTGAGATGTCCACCGTGTTAACCACAGCTTCTGCCTTCTTCTTAGTCTGCTCCAGCTTCTTGAGCATCTGTTGGGGGACCTCACAGTCAGACCAACCTCTCCTACCCCTGCCCAGCCCACCCAGCATCTCAGGCAGCCCCAAGCTCACCCTCCGTTTCTTTC
This sequence comes from Capricornis sumatraensis, assembly GCF_032405125.1. Taxonomy (NCBI): domain Eukaryota; kingdom Metazoa; phylum Chordata; class Mammalia; order Artiodactyla; family Bovidae; genus Capricornis; species Capricornis sumatraensis. The sequence continues at coordinate 98,051,716 of NC_091076.1, forward strand.
TGGCCTTGGCCTCGGCCACTTTCTTGATGGGCCGTGCATTGATTTCGCGCCAGCGTTTCCGGTAGTGTTCCACTTCCTTCTTATCGACGGGCAACTGTCGTATCCTGTGCTGCTTTTCCTCCTGCACAAACCAGTCTGGAAGCTCCCCTTCGTCCTCATTGAACGTGTACCTAGGTGGAGAGAACACCACATCAGGCTTTCACAGAAACCATCCCTCCCACTCCCTACCCAGGTCAATTCTTGTGACTTCCTGGCCCCTCACCGGCTGAAGGAGTCATCTATGAGGTCTCTCTTGGCTTTTTTGGAAGAAGCAATAACTGCACCTAGAGCAAGGCCTTCAGGGTCCAGGATCCGATGTTTCACTAGGGAGGGAAGCAGATCACAGCTCAGCCCACAACACCCACATCTCCGGTGGCCTTCCCTCCCACTCAGTGCAGAGCTCTCACCTGGGTCCTCGATAGGCACCACCTCAAACCCATCATCGTCCTCTGACTTAGGCCCACGGCCTCGCTTCTTCCCGCGCTGTGATTTCCAGCTGTGCAAGAGGGGAAGGACACGCACCCATGTCCCACCGTAACCCACGCCACCGAGACCCAACCCTAGTTCTTAGTTAAAACTGCCTGGGGAACTTCCAGAAACCTTGCCCCTCGGGCTGTACTGCAGATCACTTAAAACAGAACCATCTGTATTCAGTTCTCCAGCTCCAGCTCCCAGAGGATGGGCCAGAACCACGGCTGCTCCTTGAGCCCTCCTGTCAGCCACCACCACTCACCTCTCATCCTCGCTGCTGCTGTCACTGTCGGAGCTGCCGTCGCGCTCTTCCTCTCCAGGCCCAAGGGCGACCTCTGACCCCTTAGGAGCCCCCGCTCCCTTAGGGGCCTCACCCTGGCACGGGGGAGGCTTGTTTTCGGTCTCCTCATTGGAAGGCGGTGGTGGCGGCTGCTGCCCCTTGCGACGGCTCTCAAACAACAGCTGGGCCTGACTGATCTCCAGGGCCTCATCAGCGTCGTCCTCAATCCCACTGAAGCCGTCCTGCGATGGGGGAATCGTCAGGCACCCCCATCCCGGGGAATGCCAGCCCTGGTCTGTCTCGGCCCCTAGCCTCTGCTTACCTTGGAGAACCACAGGCTGGCCTGCTCTTCCTGCAGCACCGCCTTTTCCTCCAGTGGTACCAACAGTGGATTCGCCTCTTCCTCCTCTTTATCATCTTCCACTTCAGCAAATCGTACACTGTAGCCCCAAGGTAAGTGGGTGTGTCAGGGCCCTGGAGGGCTTGCTGCCCCCCACTTCCACTGAGGACTTGAGCTGAGGGTGCCCATAGACACCTCCCCAGACACACACACACTCCTTACCACTTTTGGTCCTTTAGACTCTGAGGTTCTTTGACTCCTGCCAGCTCCTCTGGATCGAGGTCACTATCCAGAGATGCGTCGTCATCATCCTCACCATCTGATATATAGATGTCATCTCTTGGCAGGTCGGACAAAAATGTGTCTGCAGCACTCATGTCCCCCTGCGTTACCTCCTCTAACAACTGAGGGACAGAGACAGAGGTCAAGGGCATGACAAGGAGCATACTGCTGTGGTCCTCTCTGTTCACCATCTTAGTTGAGTCTCAGCAACGCTAGAAAAAACACTGCGGCAAGAACATTACCTCCTTTTACAGACAGGGAGGTGACGGGGTTAACTGTTTAAAACACCCCATCCTAGGCCACGTTACTCAGCGTTCTCTTCAATTAGTGGAAGGACCAGGTTTATGGAAAAGCACCCCATGGCCTAACTGGTGCCAAACTTTAAAATGTTTTAAAATCACTGGTTTTCAAATTACTCAGAAGGCACCTTATCACTGGAGAATATCTACAACTGTTCTACAACTGTTGTTTCTGTTGAACAAAGGAACCCAGCAACATACATCTAACAGGAAGAACTGTTTCACTTATAAACCACTTGTCAACTCCAAAATCTGTTCTCATGGCAAAGACAGCTATTTCCTGACTTACACACCAGGAATCACACCTAACCATCTTTGTTTATTCCTTCCTAACACCCTAGTGGGTGGCTTCTGTTAATATCTTTTACAGATGAGGAGACAGCATGCGAAAGTGGTGGTCCGCTCTAGGACCACCACGCTCTCTGGCTCCGGTTCAATGTGACCCGGCTGTTACCTTTCCACACAAGAGCCACAGAAGCTCATTTTATTTGTGATGCTGCTTTTACCAGGAAAAGCAGACTCTCTAGCATTCAACAGAAAGCACCGTCCAACAGCCTTGTGCAGCCAGGTGCTGACTTGGTCTCAGTGAACTGAACAATGTGCCCCGCCTCCCTGAGGCGGACCCCCCAACATATGCGCTGGTAACCCAGCAACCCTGGCTGCATCGCCTATCACCTAATCTGGCAACGAGAGCCTTGTGGTTCTGATACTCTAGTTCAGCAAGAATAAATAAATCTACGTCACACTCACAGCGCTTCCTACCCTACCATTATTTTAGGTGTACGTCTCCTCCTGGTCCTTGAAATACAAGGCTCTTGTTTTTTCCCTGCCTCCCCTCACCAAGTCATTTATGGGCGAGGACAGCAACCATGAGCCATGATACTCAGCGTACCGAACCAAAGGCCCCCACCTCCAAACACCCACACAGGTCCTCCCATCTCCTGCGTGGGCCCCACCCCGCCTCACCTGGTGACCCCGGATGGAACGCAGGGAGAACATGCCAGTCTCTCCCTCGTCTGCGATGGAAACCCCGGGAAGATCCATCTTCAGCTCCACGCGCTCCCGCTGCTTCCTCTGCTCGCGCAGCAGCTTCTTCTTCTTCCTGAGGGGCCGGGCTGAGGAGTTACAGCTGCCCAGCTCTGCAGATTCCCTAGCCAGGCCTTCACACTCTCCCGCATCTTCACCCACCAAGGGACTCGGCCGTGGTGGTCCCCCAGCTCCCCTCACCTCTTTAATTCTGCCACCTCCTGGGCCTTCATCTCTGCCAGGGTCCGGTTCAGCTGCTCCTCCTCCTCCTCCTCCTGAGACGGCTGCAGCCCAGTCCCGGCTGCAGCCTCCTCCTCCTCTCCTTCCTCTTCCTCTCCGGAGCTGAGGCTGACACAAGTGTCCCAGGAGCTGGTGATCTCCACGGATGCCTCCCGCCAGCACCCGCTCAGCACCTGCCCTGGCTTAGCTCCCTCCTCACCTGATGTCCAGCGCCTTTGCCTGCTCTTTCAGCTTCTTGGCCACATATCGCCGAAGCTTCGTTCTCCAGTTCAGCAGGGACCTGCCCCAGAAATACCATTCCTGACCCTACTGTCGCCGTCCCAACCTCCTTCTGGTTTACGTCCATACCCCAAACCTCACGGGTGAGCCTCATAAGTCCAAGGACTCAGGCCCTGACCCCGCACCTCCAGCACAGCAGCATCCTGTTCCCCAAGATCCAGCATCATGTCCCTCCCAGGCCTCCCCGCTGCCCTCGGGGCTCCCAGAACTTCCGCCCACCCCCAGCACGAACCTGAGCTCCTTGCGCCCCAGCACTTTGATGTCCTGACAGCACACCCGAATATCCTCGGTGGTGGCTGGATGCTGGGCCAGCTCGTCGTCGTCTAGTGAGATCTGTTTGGGCGGGGGAGGAGTGGGGAGATGCTCAGGCCCTGTTTCCAGATCTCCCCCACAGCCCTCGAATCTGGGGACTCACTTCACTGGCTTTGGAGAGGAAGTCAACAGGGTTGGCAGCTCGGAGGAAGTCAGTGACAGAGGTTCGGTGATACAGAGTGAGGTCACCCTCAGCGTAGCCTTCAGCCTTAAGGGAAATAACGAAGGTTGAGCAGTCAGTCCCTTCCGGGCTGTCTGTAGGACCCACCAGGCCCAGCCTCCCCCAAGTTCCAGGACCTGAGAGTGGGCCCACTCCCCTAACACACCTTTGGCTTCTTCTTAGTCACCAATTCTGTAACAGTCTTGGCCTGAACTTCAACTTCCTTGAAGGCAAACTTGGGGTCAAAGAATTTACTGTCAACCTTGTCAGGAGCCAGGAAACCTAAGATAATAGGATTCATGAGCAAGTGTGCTTTGGTAGGTAGGAGACTGAATCAAGAGAACAAATGAAGTTACACCCACCCTGGCAGACTACAAAGATCTCCGCAGATTCATGACGAGAGGCTTGGGGCTTGGTGGCCTGGACGCGGCGGAAGAGCTGCTGGAAGATCCACAGTAAGGGCTGATAGTCACGGGAACGGAAAACCTTTGTGATGAAGCAGCCACCACGGCCCAGAAAGTCACAAGCCAAACGCAGAGCCATCAGCGTCAAATGGGCTGTGGGACAGAGATGGTAAGCTGAGGACCTCTGCAGCCTGAGAAGGCATGCCCGCCTCCACCCTTATCTCCACGTCCTCTGACCCCGGCACCTTGTGAGTAAGCATCATGGGCCCAGCTAGCCCCGACATTGGGGGCCCCATCATTGAGCACAACATCAACCTTCCAGGTTTTCAGCTCCTTCCTCAGGGCCTGCAGAGAAGGAAGAGATTACTGCAACTGAAATACAGACATGGCTATGAACTGAATCACTGGTTCAGCCATCTGTCCACCCAATCATTTGCTGAGTGCCTGCCACAGGCCAATTCCTGTGCCATGGACAGGGGATACAACGATAAGCAAACCTATCTGTCCTCGTGGAGCTTAGTTTATAGAGAACCTGCTGGAAAGGATTTCATGGAAATCTCTGCACTTCCTCTAATTCCAAAGACCTCTTTCCTGAATAAACAAAGGCTGGATGGACACACTGTCTTTTGGGCCTTGTCACAGAGATAATGGGTGGGCACTGCTTAGGGCATGGTAAACATGAAAAACGCGCTTTCAGGGGCTCAGGGTGGGAAGAGGGATGGATGCAGATGTCTACTTATAAAAAGGATGGGAAAAAGAAGGTTCCTATTACCTGCCTACAGCGTTCTGTTGTGATGTCCTCCTGGAGGGTCACCACATTGGGAAGAGGCTTGATTGGGACCAGATCCACTCCTGGAAGAAAAGAGGCCAGAGAATTCCAAAAGGCTGCCTCGAGCAGGGAGGAAGGAAATGCAGAACCACAGTGTCTCACTCTCCCACCCCCCCGGAACACCTAAGAGAGCCACCGGTCACTCACCCACAATAAGGCTGGATACAGGCATAAACTTGGCAGCTACTTGCAGCCTGTAAAAGAGAAGTAAAGATTAAAATACTCTCGACCACCTCTCCCTCTCCCTTGACAATCTGATCTCCCACCCTTAGTGTTGGGAGTCTCTGGGACCTGGGACCTTTTGCTGCAGTGTTTGCAGCTGAACAAACAAGTCCTCAAGTAATAAAATACAAACAAACCACAAGTGACTAAAAATAACTGTATGCATAGCCAGCTGGGGTAAATTTTGGACAAGATACAAAAGACCAAAAAACAAATCCACTGCCACTTTTGAAGAGCTAGGAGCAAAAGCAGGGTCCTGCACTTGCCCCAACACTCACCATCACCAACGGGATGAGCAAACCACCGAAGCCACTCCTAAGGCTGGGCTCCTAGACACACAGCAACCTCACCCCATATAAAGAATCAGCTCACACCCCTCCAGGAGCTAGCAACCAAGGGAACGTGTTACTTGTTCTCATGCCCTCCTGCTGCAGCAGGGGCCCCAATAAAGCTTTGCCTGAATTTCCTGTCTGGCCCCTAATCAATTTCTATTGATTGGGGAAGGCAAAGAACCCTGGTCTGGGAAAGATTGAAGGCAGGAGAAGGGGACGACAGAAGATGAGATAGTTGGATGGCATCACCAACTCGATGGACATGAGTCTGAGCAAGCTCCATGAGTCGGTGATGGACAGGGAGGCCAGTTGTGCAGAAGTCAAAGAGTCGGACACAACTGAGCAACTGAATGGAGCTGAAGAACCCTGGCCAGTACCAGCCAAATGTATGTACACGTTCTAAATCTTCCTTCCTGAAGCTTACAGTTCTGGGGAGTACAGAAATTTGAGGCTGGTATTACTGTATCCCTCCCGCCCCTCAACGCCAATTCTCAGTCATCCAAGGCTGGAACCCAGAAAGTTTCCATAAGGAGCTTCAGGTGCCAGGTGTACCCACCATCCACCCGGAGCAGCGCACAGGTCCAGCAATGCTCGGGCTTTTTGCAGAAATTGAAAGCGGCGATTCAGCTGGATCAGTTTGAAAGCAGAGCGGGACCGGTAACCTGGAGGCGGCGACAAAATTCTGTAACAAGGTCCGCGAAGCGCTTTCCCAGCGGGATTTCTGCGGCCTCCCGACCCACTACCCCTTCTGCGGAAAAGAAACTCAATATTCGGAAAGCGGGGCGAACCGACCGAGGTCGGTGGCTCGCCTGCTCTGACAGCACGAACCCTGACTCACCGGTCTCCTTCGCTAAGTGATAGAACTTGTCCCGCCGGCTCTTCCCGACTTTGCTCTTTTTGCCCATGGTGTAACGTGGGGGCACCACTCAAGCGGGAGAGAAAGCAGAAGTTGGAACGTCTCTTCCCGGAGCACTAGATTCCGCCTTCCGTTTCCCACTCGCTGTCGCGGAGACACTCGGAGTCTTACTCGACACCACTCACCAGCAACCAGCACCGTTTTCTCCACCTTGGAGAGGCACATGTGGGCAGCAAACGTACTTCCGTTTCCGCTTGCGTCGCTCGCGTCCCGGCTCCAAGTTTTCCGCCATTTAGAGCGTGGCCGCAAATATTTTCTCTGTAATCCTTCCCCAGGTTTTATAAGTTGGAAGCTGGCACCAGGAGAAATGGCGCCAAAACCGAATTTCTAGAGAGTAACTTTAGGAGTTTTGTGCCTTTTACACCAAAGATCCTGACCTAGGGTAACCCCGTCCCTCCCCTCATGTCCCTTGTTATTTGTTACCGTCCGTCCTCACACCCCGCCCACTGACCCGGAACTGTTCGCTGCCCGAGTCTTTGGTACTCCCCCACCCCGCAAGCGCCGGCTTTGCGCCTGCGCGCCAAAGCGGCTCTGATGCCGGCGGTCTCCGCGGAAGAGGGAAGATGGCGCTTGACGGACCAGAGCAGGTATGGCGGCGGCGGCCGGGCGGGGACCGGGGCTGGATGAGAAGCAGGTACGATCCGAGGTGGGCAGCCGGCCGGGGCCAGCGGGTCGGGGGAGTCCGGGGTGGGTGGGCCAGTCTAGACTGGGCCCTGCCTGGGACCGGATCTGCTGTGTCAGCGCCGCCCGCGGCGGGTCACGGCAGGGCCGGGAGTGGAAGACCGGGTGGAAGCCGATTGAGTGAGGAGTGGTGAGAACAGTGGGAGCGGTGAGAAGAGCGGGAGCGGGAACCCACTCTTGCGGGATTCGGGGGCCCCGTGCTTCCTGCTGGCTGCTCCTGTACAAACAACACCTCGGGATTGTGTAGCGTTCCCTGGTGCGCTGTTTCTTGATCCTCCTGAAAGTCTTAAGAGGCAGGCGGCATTCTCATTCTGTTTTAGTCTTAAGGAAATGGTTGTGAAGAGATGGAGTGAGGGACGAGAACACAAATCTTAAATCTCCGAAGTCAGCGTGGAAATAGCTTTATCCTTTGGATGTTTAGCCTTTTGGTTAATAATTACACTGTGTCCTCAGATGGAGCTGGAAGAGGGGAAGGCAGGCAGTGGACTCCGCCAATATTATCTGTCCAAGATTGAAGAACTCCAGGTGAGAACGGACTTCAGAGGTCCAGAGGGAGCTAGAAGGGGGATGAGCAGATCTCTACAAATCCATGTAACTCCACTGCGATGCAGTGGAAAAATTAGTATTGATGACAAGTTAATAGTATAAAATATATGAAATTAACTGTCTCATGTTCCCCTGAAATCCCATCTTTTTGAAGATGATTAATATTCACAATTTCTTACACATCTTCAAGAGTCAAATTTTAACATAAAAGTACCCCCCAGCCAAAAGTCATTCCTTTTAGAAACCCGAATGAAACAGTTTCTTGTGAAGAGAAGACACAGGTTCAGGAAATGACATTTATCAGAGGAAGGGTTGGGGCAGAGTGAGAAGAGTTGAGGAGTCTGGAAAATGCTGATTCCACGGGACTGAATGAAATGAAACTGAACAGCCCAGTGCTCTAGCCTAGAGAAGCAGCAAGGACCACAGAAATAAGGAAAATAACGTAAACTGGATGGAGGTGCGCCACAAGGGAAAATTCTGAACTTCAGGTACATTTGTGGGTATCGTATTTGGTCTGTCATTTTTGAAATGCTTTACCTGTATGACAAAGGTCCGTATAGTCAAAGCTGTAGTTTCTCCAGTAGTCATGTACAGATGTGAGAGTTGAACCATAAAGAAAGCTGAGCACTGAAGAATTGATGCTTTCGAATTGTGGTGCTGGGGAAAACTCTTGAGAGTCCTTTGGACTGCACGGAGATCAAACCTAAAGGAGTCAATCCTAAAGGAGATCAATCCTGAATATTCATTGGAAGGACTGATGCTGAAGCTCTAATACTTTGTTGACCCAACATGAAGAGTCAGCTCATTGGAAAAGACCCTGATGTTGCGAAAGACTGAGGGCAAGAGGAGAAGGAGGCGACAGAGGATGAGATGGTTGGATAGCATCACTGACTCAGTAGACATGAATTTGAGCAAACTCCAGGAGATAGTGAAGGACAGGAAAGTCTGGTGTGCTACAGTCCATGGGGTCACAAAGAGTCAGACACGAGTTAGCAACTAAACAACGTGTGCTTTCATTTGTTCCTTATGTTAATCCTGAAAAGAGCCAGGATAGGGGTGCTGTACCCACTTTCGGTTTTGTAACAGATCTAGACCTTTCTCATGGTTTTCATTGGCTTTACTCAGCTGATGATTGCCAGCAATGGGGCTGGAACTTAGGATTCTGACTCAGAAATCTTCAGTACCCAAGTTCCCACTCTGAGAAACTATGTTAATCAGCTGTTACCTTGTCTCCATTAGGGTTCCTAGACCAGTTTTAGACAGACAGCTCCCCCCACCCCGCCCCCATGGTTGTCCTTTGCTCCAGAGGCGCTCTTGGAGGACAGGGTCAAGGTTAAAGTCATATTGGAGAATCTGAATGGGGAATGCAGGTGCCCTGTGCTTTCCTCACTCAGCTCATGTCAGCCTGTGAGGGTCTTGGCCAAGATTTTAACCTCCTCCTCTTTTCTACCCTTTGCTTCTTGTTCTCCAATAGCTGATTGTGAATGATAAGAGCCAGAATCTCCGGAGGCTACAGGCACAGAGGAATGAGCTTAATGCAAAAGGTGAGGAGGGAAAGATGGGAGGGCTGCGTGGAGGCAACTGGTGTGAGCTCTGAGTGTTCCGTGTCCTTGAAGCGAGTCTTCACCTAAGTGCCCATTGCTTCATCTCCCTTGAGTTTCATTGTAATCGCCTTAAACACGTGAATTCTGTTTTTGAGTCCTTCCCTTCAAAACTTCTGATTGATCATGGTGTCTTGCTTTCCATTTAGTTCGCCTGCTGCGGGAGGAGCTACAGCTACTGCAGGAACAGGGCTCCTACGTGGGGGAAGTAGTCCGGGCCATGGATAAGAAAAAAGTGCTCGTCAAGGTAAAGGCAGCAGGACCCGGCACCAGCCACCTGCCTCTGCTTTCCCGTACCGTTGTGCGCCGTGAGGACATTGTTCTCACCTTAGTGTAAGATTCATGGGTCTTCTGGGTGAGGTTAGTGATTTGGTAACTGTCAGGGACGGTCATGCGCCCTTGTTTCTGTAGGTACATCCGGAGGGCAAGTTTGTCGTTGACGTGGACAAGAACATCGACATCAATGATGTGAGTGCAGCCCGGGAGTTGGGAGGTGGGGGTCAGCTCTCACCACACCACTTCCTGAACCTCTGTCCCTTGCCCAGGTGACACCCAATTGCCGGGTGGCCCTCAGAAATGATAGCTACACTCTGCACAAGATCCTGCCTAACAAGGTGGACCCGCTGGTGTCCCTGATGATGGTGGAGAAGGTGCCAGACTCAACTTACGAGATGATTGGTGGACTGGACAAACAGATCAAGGAGATCAAAGAAGTGATTGAGCTGCCTGTGAAGCATCCTGAGCTGTTTGAAGCACTGGGCATCGCGCAGCCCAAGGTGAGCAGGGCTTCTGTGCCAGGGCCATGCTGCTACGGTACACTTGCCCCAGCCGGGTAGACTGGAGCTTGCTTCCACTGGTCCTGCTCACCCAGGGGCTGGGGGAAGAGACGCTACCAGGCCATCAGATAGTTTGGGTATAAGCTCCAGAAAGGACTTTGACATTTACTTTTTTATCTCTAGCGTCTAACATGAGATCTGGCACAGTGCAAACACTCAATAAATGTTCCTTGAATGAAACATGGGGGCCAGCTTCCTTCCCTGAGCCCCACCCTTGCTCTCTAGGGGGTACTGCTGTATGGACCTCCAGGCACGGGGAAGACGCTGCTGGCCCGGGCTGTGGCACATCATACAGACTGCACCTTCATTCGTGTCTCTGGCTCTGAATTGGTACAGAAATTCATCGGCGAAGGTAACTGTGGTCAGAAACATGAAACTAAGCCGGGGGGAGGGGGCGGAACTCGTTGGCTTATTGACACCCCGCTTGGTCTCTGCACAGGGGCGCGGATGGTGAGGGAGCTGTTTGTCATGGCCCGAGAACACGCTCCATCTATCATCTTCATGGATGAAATTGACTCCATTGGCTCCTCGAGGCTGGAGGGGGGCTCTGGAGGGGACAGTGAAGTCCAGCGCACTATGCTGGAGCTGCTCAACCAGTTGGATGGCTTTGAGGCCACCAAGAATATCAAGGTACGGTGGGGTCGGCTTGGGGAAGGACCCAGGGAAGGCCCTGGGTGAGGTGCAGCCTGCCTTAGGAAGGGCTTAGCTGACGCCACCTGCTTTGTCCACTCAGGTTATCATGGCAACCAATAGGATTGACATCCTAGACTCGGCGCTACTCCGCCCAGGGCGCATAGACAGAAAAATTGAATTCCCACCCCCCAACGAGGAGGTTTGTAGTAAGCAGCATTGGCAGCAGCCCCAGCTGTGGCGGTAGGCCCTGGGCTCAGGCTTTTCCCCTCCCATCGCTAGGCCCGGCTGGACATTTTGAAGATCCATTCTCGGAAAATGAACCTGACCCGGGGGATCAACCTGAGAAAAATTGCTGAGCTCATGCCGGGAGCGTCAGGGGCTGAAGTGAAGGTAACAGGAGTGCCCAAGGGAAAGGGGGCAGAGGCAGGAATCACTGGGTTCAGGGCACAGCGGCATCTCCACCTTCTTTCCCTGCTCAGGGCGTGTGCACCGAGGCTGGCATGTATGCGCTGCGGGAGCGCCGAGTGCACGTCACGCAGGAGGACTTCGAGATGGCAGTAGCTAAGGTACAGGGCCACACCTTTCTGCCTTTGCTGGTGGTGACTCTGGAGCAGTGGGGTCGGGCACGTGTTCACTGGGTCTCTAACTCAAATGTTCTCTCTCCAGGTCATGCAAAAGGACAGTGAGAAAAACATGTCCATCAAGAAACTATGGAAGTGAGGCAGACGTCCTTTGTGTGGATCCCTCAAATAAAGCTCTACCGGTCAGGACCTTGAGGACTCGAGTCTGTTAATCAGCAGCTGCACTGTTCAATCACCAGGTCTGGGTACCACCAATAAACAAAGATTTATTTGGAAATTTCCAAACCTGCCAGAAGTGGCGTTTGCCAAGCCCTCGGCCCACCCTCCTTAACAGGCTCCAAAGAGCAACAACAGTCCTCCCCATCTCCCACTGCCCTCCACCGAGCACACACACACCCACGCCTCAGGCCACGCCAGAGAATTAGGGTGCCCTCTCCCTAGGAGGCGTTACCCTGGGCCCAAGAACCGGGGTGACAGCCCTCTGGCATCGCAGGAGATGATGGCGGCCAGAGCCGCTTGCATAGATTGAGAAAAGAAAATAAGGGACCCCCAAGTAGGGCTCCCTGAAAACCCCCAACACACCCCCATAAAAAAAGTGGCTCCCGCATAGAAAATCCTGCTCCACAAATAGTGCAAATAACCCGAAGGAAAGGAAATTACCAGCAGCAAGGCTGGGCTGGTAGGAATGGCAAAGAACTTTGGTTTGGAAAGGCTGGGAAGAAAGGGAGCCATGCTCCTCTTCCTCACCCCGCTCCCTGGAGCCAGCGTGGACACTCGCCCCAAGGGGGTCTGTAAACAAGCAAAGCCAGGGGCCTCTGGTTCCAAAAGGTCTCGGTTAAAATGTCAAAGCAGAGCCTCCAGGTCCTTCTCAGGCCTGCCTGCAGGGGGCATAGGAGGCCTCTCGTGAACCCAGTTAAAGCCAATGTGTAAGTAAGAAGGCTTTGGAGGACCAAGCAACAAGGAATCCTATCACTACACTTAAGAAACTAAAGCCGGGGAGCCGAGGGTAACTGGAGATGCCCCTCACCCCCTCGTTATCCTACGTGTCTGTGCCCCAGAGGGTGGTCCCCTTCCAGGCTGAGGGCATGGCTCCAGGCTGGGAAGAAAGGAAGGGGTCCCTGAGCAGTTAGGTCAGGCGGATTCCCAGCACCTGTTCCAGTTCCTGCCTTCGCTGCTGCACCTGGAGCAGGGACAGACCAGCGGCTCAGGCCCGGCTGCCCACCCTGCCCTCCGGTATCCCCTCCAGGCCAGTCAGGGCAGAGCCGCCTCACCTTGGCAAAGATGTGCCTCCCTACTGCTTCCTGGGCCCAGGGCTGGTGGTAGAAAGCTGCTCGTCTCTCCTCCTCCGGGTTCCCAGTCACATCAGTGATGATCTGTAGAGCGCCAAGAGCAGAGCTGAACGCAATTCCCACCCCTGAGCCAGAAGAACGGTGCTGGGGACAGAACCCCCAGAGCTTAACGTGGGATCACCCTCAGGAAAAAGGGGCACACCTTGAGGTCCCGGCGCTGGGAACGGAGCCACTCCTGGATGAAGTCCTGGGGGTCAGTGCTGAAACTGAGCATGAAATCCCTCTGGGTCTTCAGCTGGTTGATGGACTCAATAGTCTCGTGGATCTGGGCAAAGGGGTACGTGTCAGACTGGCTCCCACCCCGACAAGGTCTGCTTCCAGCCCCAACCCCAAAGGACTCAGGTCCCATCCCAAGGTACTATATAAATGGAAATGCCCGACACCTGCCCATGCTCACTGGGGGCCCAGAGGAGGTTGGGGCCCACCTTGACATCAAGGGAGGCGATCTCCTGCTGATTGGTGGTAGAGGCCAGAAAATTGCTCATCTGGGCCTTGAGCGGGTCATCCACCTCCACGTCAATGTCGTAACAGGCTGTCTTCTTCTGGTCGTTAGGGTCCACGCTACACGGCACACGGGAGAGGGAGCTACTTCCCTCCCGCCCGCCCGGGGCCAAACCACACACACCCAGGGAGCAAGAAACCAAACGCGCTGCTTCGCTTTGGCTTTAATTGAAGTCAAAGGTAAACCCCTGAGAGCAGCGTTCCTCCCCCTTCCCGTTTACCTGATGACGTGGTTGATGACAATCGGGTCTGGATGCTGCAGCAACCCTGCCAGCTTCATGGGAATCTCAGAGAAACGTAGTCGGCCGCAGCTGAAGATCTGGGGAGGGCGCCAGAGGGTCGGTGACGCCCTGGTGGGCACACGGGGAAGTGGCCCGTCCCCGGGGCGGTGTGGCGCCGCAGGCAAGGCGGGCGGGGGCCGGAAGGGGAGGGGCGGTGTCCGCGCTTACCTGGCGGAAGTAGCGGTTGCAGTTGATGTACTCGCGCTCGTGGCCGTCCTGCAGCTGGTTGTGTTTGATGTAGAGCCACAGGGCCTGCATGATGGCAGCCCTTGTCTGCGTGTGCACCCCCAGCAGCCTCGCCAGGCGGGGGTCCAGCTTGTACTGCGGGGGCTGGCGTGGACAGACGGGAGTCAGAGGAGGGAAAAAAAAAACCCAAAGCAGGCTAGGGCAGGGACAGGAAGGGTTTCCAATGGGCACCTGCCCCCGCCCCAGGTGAGAGTCCCCGTGAGCCCAGACGTGGCCTCAGGGCACTCATCACCTGATGATCCAGCATGAGCAGGAGGGTGCACTTGACGTTCAGGTCTCCAGGCCGCTTCACCTGGAAGCCGTCTGTCTCCTGGGTGGTGGGCATCCGGTGCCACTGGCAGGAGGAAGGGGAGTCAAGCTCATCACCAAAGGGACGGGCAACATACGCCCCCGGCCCTGCAAGGGGACTGAGGCCATTTCTCTGCCCGCCGGGCACGGCACCCTGTGCTCCCAAGCCCCAGGCCCGCTCTCACCTCTACCAGGTGGTTGTCCGGCCCGTAGAGTTCCTTGTCCAGCTCGATGACGAGGCTCTTAAAGAAGGAAGAAAACTTCCGCTTCTGTTTACTAGGCTGGGGATGTAAAGGGGGTGAGACAGGGGTGCCACTGAAGGTTCAAGCCTAAGCCACATACTAAGCCCCGAACAGAGGAATATTGTTTCAGTCCTAAAGCTCAGGGTACTGAGGATTCTCAGGCCCTGAAAGAAGCGGGGAAAAGTGAGACCTGAGGCACAGAAAGGGGCCCTAGGCAGCCCCGCTGTCAGCCAGTAAAGGACCAGAATTAGCAAGGGCACCCCTTCCTCAGGACACTCTATCGCCATCTGCAGGAAAAGCACTGTAACAACCACACAAACCTCCCACCTCTGGACTGGGTGCTGTGCCCTCTCCCTCCAGCAGGATGACCCCGGAAGTGCCCAAGTGTCTGGCCCAAGTCTGAAACCCACACAGACCACTGCCCCTCCAGACACCTCCTTCCCCAACTCACATCATCCAGCAGTTTTCCCTCTACTCGGAGTTCCCAGGAAGCCACCTTGTCCCCTGCGGGGGTTCCTCCAGGGGTCCCTGTGGTTCCTGCACTGTCACCTTCTGCCTTGCTGGGACTGAATGTATTGGAAATATAGATCCGCAGCTTTCGTTTTTGCTAAAGAAAGACAACAGGTTAACTAGACAGGGACCAGCTGCTACCCAATCCTCCCGTCTGAACTCATTTCACACCCATAGAGAGAGTGCTATGGGTCAGGCCCCTAGTGAGGCCCTGGGAATTGGGTGAGGAAATCTCATCCCTCACCTTCAAGGGACTCACAACTTTATGGGGAAACAGATGCAGTACCAAAAGGTCCAATACAGGGGCATCGGTGGTGTGACAGATACACTGAGGGTGCTATCAGAAGTCGCTGGCTCATAGTTTAAGTGAAACCCACTCACTCATCGTGGCTACAGAACATCGTCTCCCGGAAAGCCTCCACCATTCAAGGAACTGTTCTCTAGATAAAATTTCTCTAGGGACGGGGAAGAAGACAGGAACTATCCTCATCTACCCTCCAGCTTTGCCTTTCAAACTTCTGACCATGATGTACAATATTAATGTTTTAAATTATGATCCAGGATCTGCACATATATGCAAATATATGAAACAAAAATGTCATAATTCCTTTGCTACTGTGAAGAATGATCATTTCTACAACCCTAATGTTCCATTAAAAACAGGCTGGCCTCACCACATCAAAGCAAATTCATGCTAAATGGGCTGTATCCTACAGTGTAAAACATCCTGCTCTAGCCCATCAGAGACGCCCACTTGGCCCCTGGAAAACAAGCCCAGGGAGGGGCAGAGAAGCTTGGGGAGGCCCAGGAGCAGCTGGGGCTGCACACACCGTCAGAGGCTTTTTGATGGCCTCCTGGATTTCCATCCGCTTTCGAGCAATGGTCTGGTCCAGCTTCCGTTCAAATGCCAAGAGGTCCATGTACGCCTGAGACTCTGGGACAAGCTCCCGAATCTGGAAGTGTGGAGGGAGCAAGGATCCATCAGCTCATTTCAGCTGCAGCTCTGGCTCCTTCCTCACTTCCTCCCTCGCCCCAAGGTGAGGGGAGACTGAGTCCACCCTCAGCCAACCAGCCCTTGGGTGGGCCTCTTAGGCCCTCTCCCAACATACTCACTCGCTGAGGTAGAACTTTATCTGCCATCTTCCTCCTCTTTAACCTAAAAGGACAGAAACCCAACGAAGAAGTCAATGGTCCAAAGGACCTCCCCGCCTCCCCACCTCTCCAGTCCCCAGGACCTTCCCCAGACAACCAGGAGTCTTCCTCAGTCATCGCAGCCCTTAGGACACACGGAAACCGTCTCACTAGATGGGGTAGAAGAAACAGGAAGGTCTTACCCCCGGCGCTGGGCAGGCATCGGGGGCTGGGCCTGAGGCACAAGCAGGCGTTTTCGGAATGGGTCCATCATGGTGGGTGGCATGCCAGGTCGAAGTGGAGCAGCTGTGCCAAAGGGGGAGCCGGCAGGGGGTCCCACCTGCAAGCCAGCCATGGGCATCCGGCTCCCTGGGGACATGCCAGGCCGCTGGGGGAAGTGAGCCAACGGGGGTGCATAGGTCAGGGGTGGGGCCCAACGGGGCCCGTAACCCATTCCTTCCATCCCTCTCCTCGGCCGGGTCCAGTCCTGAGCAGCACACCACGGGGCCGCCGAGCCCAGGCAGGAGTGCCAGGAACAAAGGGGAGCAAGCGCTTGAGAGCAGAAGTGTAAACCACACCTGCCCCGCCCCCTTCAACCGCCCTGGCAGCCGTGCCAGCGAATGAGGCCCGCAGAGCCCAAGGGGTGGGAGGAGAACACTGCCTGCAGGGAGAAGGGCCTGGGGGAGTTTTTCAGGGCCCATTGCCACTTGCAACCACCTTCTGGCCCCAGCAACACTCTGCCCGGCTCCCTGGACCAGCCGGCCTCAAGGCTCTCAGATGGTGCCACCGAGCACTCCATCCTCTCCTCCCCCAGCTTGAGGCAGAAGCCAGGCGCACTGTCGTAGCCAGGCGGCGGACTGTGGCTGTGATGCGAGCAGGCTGACGGGGCACAGCCCCAGTGCCCGTCCCCAGTCACCGGCCTGGTGGTGTGACTGAGCAGGGAACGGCAGTCCAAAGGGCTGGCAGGCCCATCGGCAGTGGCGCCGCAGGTGAGCAAGCTGCAACAGGATGGCTTGGAGCCTGTCCCGACGGGTGGGGGCAGCCTCAGGCAGAGTACACAGGCCATCTGGTCGCCATATGGCCCCTACTCACCACCCAGAACTGGACCCTTCTCTCACCTCCCTGCTGCCCAGCCCCCAACCTCTAGGCCTGAAGACTCCAAGGGGAAGCTGTGGCTCCCCAGTGGTCTGTGGAAGGGAGAGCAGCTGGCACCTGGCCTCTGCCTGCGGTCCGCACGCCACCTGGTGGCTGGGGCTGCTTGGCAATGCCAAGCTGGAGAATGGAGATAAGATTAGCCTGGGATGCAAGGATCAAAGTCTTAGGATCAGCAGAGGAAGCTGGGTAGGAGGTGGCTTCTTTCAAAACCTGCAGAAGGGATTTCCCACTGAGGTCCGGCTCCCCAACATTACTGTGGAACCCACTGGGGAGGAGCCCCCACCCCCTTTCTTGTGGCTGCAAGGCCTGCAAGGCCTGTTTGGCAGCTCTGCCTCGCACACACTGTCCCTGGCAGCTTCACAGGGCTGGCCCCAGGGCCCAGATTATGCAACCAGCACAACCAGCCAACCAAGCCAGGCTGGGTGGGGATTCACACCAAATCAAAGGACCCCCCCCGCCCCCCCCAACCCCCTTCCCTGCCAGCATCACAGAGATGAGATTCCTACTCCAACTCTTCATCCCGCACTCATCCCACGTTCTCACCAAGGACGGTCAGATTCTTGACCAGAGGCAGACACAGGAAAAGAGGAGAAACACGACCCAAAGACAGGGGGGGGGGAGAAGGAGAGGGGTGGGAAGGAAGCATTTGGGAGGATGGGGGGCCTCTGGAGTCCTGCCATAAGTCTCCTCATCAGGAGGAGGCTCCTCTGAGCTGCGGAGAGGCAAAGACAGCCTGCTTCTCTGCCTTAATGAGCCAGAGCTACACAGCTAGAGATGCTAGAAAAAAAAACTCAGGGTGGCCACAGCTGAGAGCCCGGCCCCCTCGCACCCTAGACTCGAGTGTTTCCCACCAGCGCCTGAGCTGAGGGCGTGGAACGACTGAGGCAGGGAACCTGCAGAGTGGGAGGTCCTGAGCACCACGCAGCCCGCCTAGGCAGGTGCTCCCGGAACAGGAAGTCTCAAAACCAGGTGGCATAGGCCGGGCCTGGAGGAAGCCTGCGAGGACCTCCAGCTCGCCCAGGGCCCCAAACTTCTCCCAAGGTGGGAAGGGGCCCCTGGAAAGGCGGCTTACAGTTCCTGCAGTCCCAGCTCAGCCTGGCCAAGCTCCACACCTGGGCTCTGAAGCACCAGTAATTCCTCCTCTTCTAAAAAACAACCCAAGACTTCAAAAAAAATAAAAAAAGAACAGAGCCCTGATCTCTTAGGCTCCCTGACCCCTTTCCTGCAGCAGGGCTAGGGAGGCCTGGCTCCACGCCCTGAGCCTCAGATGTGAGCAGTAACCTCCTCTCCCTTAGCCCAGCACAGCCCATGTCCTCAACCGGACTCCGGATCCACCGCCCAGGACAGCAGGGGTGGGAGGCCAGTCTGGCCCCTGGTGCCTCTGAAGGCTGGGCCTAAGGACCAAGAAGAAGAGAACCTACCTCTGCAGACATACAAAATATTTTCAACCCTCTGGCGTGAACCCAGCAATCTGTGTTCTTTGCAGGGGTGGGGGGTGGGGGGTGGGGGGTGGGGGGGCGGTGTGGTGTTTGTTTTTTATTTTAATATTATGTTTTCTTTAAGGTCCTTAGTAGACCGTGACCCACAGCTTGAAACACTCTGTAAAGAGGTGGGGTCATCACTTCCCTTCCACCAGTAAGCTCCCCTATTTGCCCAACGTGGGCTTGAGAGCCTCACTCCTCCAGCTCACCTCACATGCCCCAGCAGAGACACACCCCCTGCTCCTCAGATCTCAAGTCCCTTCTCCCAGAAGTCACATAACTGGACTTGGAAAGAGGCCACATAGGATCCTCCTTGAAGTCAGCAGACATGAACTGGGCCCTCCCTCCCCCCACACGTACACACATGCCCCTTCCCTGGAGGAGGAGGAGGCCATGAGAAGCTGCAGGGGAAGCCCAGGGAGGCAGAGGCTCCGTGCCTTCCTCAAGGTCCCCTCTCCTGGAAGCCTGGGGTACCCAGCCAGTTAGCTCAGCCTTGCCACCGGTCCAAGGCCACTCCCTCCAAATCACTCTGGAATCCGTCCTCTCAGGGCTTTCCCCAGGCTTAGGAAATTAGAGAGGCTCCTATCTAGTCCTTGGAGCCTTCCCCGGGGCCAACGGCCCCCAGGGAGGCTCCTCAGCTAACTCACCTAAGAGTTGGAATGACAGACCCAGGGATCCCTCAGTGACACCCTGGGCCCATGAATCCCCTGGAGTGAGAGCAAGATGGGAAAGATGAATCCCAGCTGGAGTCTTGGGGATCAGGTCTGTCTCTGTCAATAGCCAGATCCTTGGTTCAGAGAGAAGAGGGAACATGAGGTGCAAGAAGGAAAAATCACCGTCCCAGTGAAGCATCTCTTCACAAAGTGGGGACCCAGGGCTCCTACTCTATGAGGAACCACTTAGGGGACCTTTACCTGGGGGCAAGAGGGAGAGGAGACATGAGAATCTCCCAGCTGCCCTGAGAGATTAGCAAGACTTCCGTGTCAAGTGCTGGGGCACACAGATTGAAATATGTTGTTGTTTAGAACCTAAAGGCTAATTAAAAGTGGAGAGGAGGGCAGGAAAAAGGATGAGGGCAATTCCCAAGCATTCTGGGGCAACCAGAAACAATGAACTTGGGGACTGGTAAGCCCCACCCCCAGTGTGAGGCTGTGTTCCTCACACACTGACCCCACAGTTTCTCCATGGCCTTTGAAGCTGCAACCCGAGAAGTCCTCTGCAAAGCCAGACCCAGAAGGGGTCAGACAGAACCCTTTGAGGCAACTCTCTGCAGGCTCCTCCAGCCCCAGACCAGCAGTACTCAGTGGTGCCTCTCTGTTCCTCCAGACTAATCAACTCCTGGACACTATGACACCAGGCAGAAAGCCAGAAAGTCTGTCCAGAATGGGCTAGGCTTTCCTCCTTCCTCAGGCCTGTCCACCACCCTCTCTGATCTAACCTAGAGGCATCCCTGTGTGAAGGTGCCAGGGCCTGGCCCAGTAGTAGATTCCCCTTGCACGGGCTGCAATCCCCATCCTCTGCCTTCTGTGCCCCTGGGAAGCCAGGCCCTTCTTCCTCCTCCTTAGCAGCTGGGAGCCATCTCAGACACGCTAAAACTCTGCCAGTTCCCAACTAGGGGGAGAAAAAAAAACCCAGAGCAGACTTGGAGTATAACCAAGACCAATGCAGGGTAACCCTGCTTTCTCAATGAGGGCTCTTTCCCAAAACTTTCTCATCACTTCCCAGGACCCTTTACCCGAAAATCTATACTAGATTTCTCATTCCACCCGTCCACAACTCACTAGCTTCGACTACGCCTCCATCTCTCAGTTATTCAGAATCCCCGTTCCAAGGAAGACCCCCAGACGCTCCCAAATGGTTCAAACCCTCCACCCGAGTCGCTCTTACCTTCTCCCTCAAATCCTCCACCACCACCTGGCCGAGCCCGAGGGTCCCTGCCCTTGCCCCCCACCGTGCCCCGTGAAATCCGCATGCAGAGCCTCTGTGCCCCCTATTCAGGAGGCTGCCCCAGGGCCCTCATTAGAGGCCCCCAGCCCCGGGAGTGCTCGAGGCGCCGCCCGCCCATCCGCCCTCCTCACCTGGTACTGCGCCGCCGGGCCCGCGGGGCCCATGGGGCGGAAGGCAGCGGCCCCGGGGCCCCCCACGCCTCCAGCCGGCCCAGGCCCCCTAAGCGCCGGTCCGGGCAGCATGCCGGGTCCCGCTGGCGGAGGCGGCGCTCCCAGGGCCGCAGCAACCGCGCCGCCGCCAGGGCTCAACGGGGGCAGCGGGAACCCGCCCGCGCCACGGCCCGACATCGCTCCGTCCCGTCCGGCGGTGTCTCGGTCCGGACTCCGGGCTCCGCGCTGAGTTCGCTCCGCACTCCGTGCTCCGGGACTTTCCGATCTAAATTCCGGGTTCTGGGTTTTGTTGATCCGGATTCCGGGCTTTCCTAATCCAAGTTCGCGAGTTCTTCAGAAACCCACTTTGGGGCAGTGCCGATCTTGATTCCGGTCCTGCCCGGAAAATTCCGGATCCGGGATCTGCTACGGGCCCGCTGCCTCCCCGGGCCTCCGGAGGTTTGGCCGCCAGCGTCCAGTTACCCAGAGGTGGTAACTAACTCCCTGCCCCGCCTAACCCAGCCCAGCACCAAGCCCCGCCTATACCTAGTCGCCCAATGCGAGGATGTCTCCTCAAATCCCGCCCCTCGCGAGACCCGCCCCCAACAGGCACCGCCCCTAATGGCCGGGCCCCGAAGCCCCGCCCACATCCCTTGGGTCGGCCCTCCACCGGAGGGGCGGGAGCGGAAGCTGCGCACGGAAATGCGGTAGGGGGGGTCAGAGGTCGAAGGTCAGGAGGTAAGAGTACGGTGTAAGAGTAGTTGCTGATTTCTCCTCGGTGCAGCCGAATCCCCGAGGTACCGGGTCACGCTCCCTGAAAATAGTTTTGTCCTCGTTTCTACGTTGTTAGAATTAAAGACAACGAGCTGCTCTCTCCGGCAGGGCAGCTAGCTGCCAACTTGACTTTAAAAGCCAGAGCTGCCAGCGGACTTGGCTGCTCCGGACCCGATCCACTGTGTGAAGGGTTGAATTGGCCAAGCGCCGAGCTCTTATCGCCTATTTTGAATGTGCCTCTGCCTCCCATTAAGGAAACCTAGTAATAACTTTACTCCACAGGAGATGTTCCTAGGCAAAGGAATTTTGCATTCCGAGAAGGCTCCTAGAGTTAAATAAGGTCTGCCTCCAAGATTTATAGCGACTTTCAAAAGTTCAATAACTTTTCAGAAATCAGTCCTAAGTCAGAGGTACTCAAAAGTGCTTCAACCTTGCCAGGTGTTCTTTGACTTTCTCTCCATGATTCAGACCAGTGCTCCTCAAACTCTAAGGAGCATAAGAAACTGCTGGGCTTTTGTTTAAAATGCAGACTATGATTCTGTAAGCTTGGGTTCTAGGCTAGGGATCAAGATTCTGCATTCCTAACAAGCTCTCAAGCAATGCTGTTGCTACTCAGTACACTTTGGAGTACCGAAGATAGAATTTTTCATTATATAAATTCTCTGTTTTATGTTTTCATCCCCAACCAAGTCTTGCACCAAAGCACCCCAGATCCTGTTCATAGTGCAACCCTTTTTGATTAGTGCTGCACATCTCTACTTCCTGGTAGTTTTATCCTTCAGTGATCAACCCTGCTGTTGCTGCTGCTGCTCTCCTGTCTTCTCAGAGATTCTCCTCTTTCTCCCTAAAAGTGGGTTACCTGCAAGTCTGAGAACAAACCACTGGAATTGTTCCACCAGGTCCCCTCCCCACCACTGCAAAGTGGGTAAAGAATTCTTAACAATGCAGCTGATGTCCATTTCAGCCCTTTCAAGCTGCTAGACCAACAGCAGTTCCAGAGGAAGTAGTAGGGGTGAATCCGCTGGGGAGCTATTCCAAACTATCCTTGCCAAGCCACCCCCCTACACATACACACACACAACCACTGGATCCCTGTGCTGTATTCAAAAAAAGACCTCCCAGGTAATTCTGGTTCAACCCTCTGTGTATTTGTAAACAAGTGAATGGTCTTCAAGTGCAATGAGATAAAATGATAACATCAGCAATGAGTTAATTGCTATGAAAAAAATATCCTCAAGGTTTTAGGGGGAAAACATATCTAAGACATGGTAGAAATTGAGAAAGATTTCCTAGACAGTAGGGAGAGAATAGCAAACATTTATTAAGCATTTACTACACATTACCTTATTTAATCCCTACAATGCATATAATATAAATACTACTTTTACCTCTGTTTTAGAAATCAAGGCAGAGAGATTCAGATACTTGCCTGTTCTTCCTGTGATGGTGCTGAGATTCAGTTCTGGTTCTAATCTGGCCTGAGAATCCACAGTCCAGGCATTTACCACTGTATATGATTTCTTGTTGGAGTTGCTATCGTTCTGTTACCTCTGGTCTGTTATTACCTGCAGAGAAACAGTGCTCCCACATTCGTGTCTTCCATCACCTTCACTAGTGGGTTTTAAACCCACTGGGGTCCTTTGGGTTTCTCAGCGCTCTTGTGGAGAGTTGAAAGTGAGGTTGAGAGGGCTGAGCTAGGAGTTCCTCCCTTGCTCCACCTCCATATCCCTGCTGTAACCAAGGAGCTCTACTTTTTTCTATGTTGACTCACCTTGAAAAGATATCTTTGGCAGAAAAGCTTCCTAAAATGTTAAAAGCCAATGGCTTACAGAAGAGTCTATAAACATGGCACAATTGACTCTCTATTCTCTGTCCTCCTCCTATCTCTATAGCTTTATTCCCCATCAATATCCCATGAATTCTACCATCAAATCACACTGAACCTGCCCTTCCCTGAACATGCCTTTCATGCTGTGGTTCTTCTATGATGTCACTAAAATATAAGCTCGTTTAAGGTGGGGACTTTTTCGCTGCTGTGTCCCCACTGCCTGGAACTATACCTGGCATAGAGTGTAGTACTCAATACATATTTATTAAGTAAGTGTTCTTCCCCAGTTCCCTGCTATGTAAGAGTCTGTTTATTCTTCAAGACCAGCTCAAATGTCACTGCCTCTGGAAGTCTCCATCATTTCTGATCCCCACTCACCAAATGCCATTGTCAATTTGCTATTCTCTTTTCTGTTTTTCCACAGCACTCTAAATCTAAGAGTACTCATCCTATTGTGCTGTGACTTTTGTTTGGGGCTCTGTCTCCATCCACACATTCCTGCAGCGTGAACTCTAGGACCGCACAGAAACAATGCCTGCTCAGGAAATAACTGATAAAAGTTACCTCTGCTTCCCCATCCCAGGACTCTGTTTCAGGTTGTTTCCAATCAGGAGGTAATCCATCATGACAGAAGGTTAAAACCAGCTTAACCATAACAGTTCTGAAGGCAGGAGGAAAAGGGGATGACAGAGGATGAGATAGTTGGATGGCATCGCCGATTCAGTGGACATGAGTTTGAGAAAGTTCCGGGAGATTGTGAAGGAAAGGTAAGCCTGGCGTCCTCCAGTTCATGGGGTCACAAAGAGTTGGACATGACTGAGTGACTGGACAACAACCATAACAGTTAACTTTGACTCTCAAATCTTTCTTGAGCTTTACAGCCTCACTACCGTGGACGTATTGTATTGACTGTGACCCTCCACCTGAATTCCTGGATTTTTCTTTGTTTACTCCCTACTCAGATCTTATCCTTATCTTGACTCTGATTGGTCGCCAAGGTTGATTCACTTCATACTAACTCCTTATGTTTAACCCTTAATCGATAAGCTCTTCTGATTCTGGTTAAGGCTATATTGATCCTAACTAGCTATTTAACCTCTATTAATAAGTTGCCCTGAGTCAGGTATTGCCAGTCCCAGGAATAAAAAGCAGGTAAGAGAGAAAGAGGGGGTTTCCCAGGTGGCTCATTGCTAAAGAATCTGCCAGCAATGCAGGAGACGTGGTTTCAATCCCTGGATTGGGAAGATCCCCAAGGAAATGGCAACCTATTCCAGTATTCTTGCCTGGAGAATCCCATGGACAGAGAAGCCTGGTGGGCTACAGTCCATGGGGTCACAAGAGTTGGACATGGCTTAGCAACTAATCAACAACAAAAGGGAGAGAGAGGGTCTTGAGGGATCAGGGAGGCAGCAGATTTGGAGAACGCAGAAATCAAAAAAAGTAGTCAAATGAGAGATACAGGTACAGGAAAGGATAGTTCTCTAGCTGGAGTTTCTTCTGCTTTTGTCGGGTTCAGACCTGCTGCTTCTATAACCCAGTCACGTGACCATGAACTACCTGAACCAAACCAATTCTACACCTGAAGGAATGACTTCCACTTCCCTAGGAAAGCACCGTTCATAAAAAGGAAGGGTGGGCTGGAGTGAGCTCTCTTGCCAAAATTCAATTCACTAAGTGATCATTTTATAAAATTATCAGAACTTTAAAAACAGCTATATTTACACGATACAGCTATTTTTATTACATGGGATTATATAAATAGCCTTAAACATGTTGAAGCTTAAAATTTTAATTGAAGAAATTAAAGTTAAGGATGATATGCTGCTGAGGAACTGGAAAAAGCATAGTAAAAATAAAAGCATATGACAATATAGAAAATGACATTCAAAAGTACCTGAAAAAAATAAGCTGAAAGAAGTCCTGCCAACTATAAGTGCTGAAACTTTTATTTCTTACAAGCAGTGATTAGGATGTTGACTTGGTAGCACTTTGCAGAAAGAGTTAACATAAATGAGCAAAACTACTCAAAGTCACAAAAGAGAAATAAGGGTGGCTTGAAGAGGTTGCTGTGATAGAGCTTATAAATTAGACTTACATTTGATATGCATTAACAGACTGGTTCCAAATAGGAAATGGAGTACATCAAGGCTGTATATTGTCACTCTGATTATTTAACTTCTATGCAGAGTACATCATGAGAAACGCTGGGCTGGAAGAAGCACAAGCTGGAATCAACATTGCCAGGAGAAATATCAATAACCTCAGATATGCAGATGACACCACCCTTATGGCAGAAAGTGAAGAGGAACTAAAAAGCCTCTTGATGAAAGTGAAAGAGGAGAGTGAAAAAATTGGGTTAAAGCTCAACATTCAGAAAACGAAGATCACAGCATCCGGTCCCATCACTTCATGGGAAATAGATGGGGAAACAGTGGAAACAGTGTCAGACTTTATTTTGGGAGGCTCCAAAATCACTGCAGATGGTGATTGCAGCCATGAAATTAAAAGACGCTTACTCCTTGGAAGAAAAGTTATAACCAACCTAGATAGCATATTCAAAAGCAGAGACATTACTTTGCCAACAAAGGTCTGTCTAGTCAAGCCTATGGTTTTTCCTGTGGTCATGTATAGATGTGAGAGTTGGACTGTGAAGAAGGCTGAGCGCCGAAGAATTGATGCTTTTGAACTGTGGTGTTGGAGAAGACTCTTGAGAGTCCCTTGGACTGCAAGGAGATC
Source organism: Capricornis sumatraensis (assembly GCF_032405125.1). NCBI lineage: Eukaryota > Metazoa > Chordata > Mammalia > Artiodactyla > Bovidae > Capricornis > Capricornis sumatraensis. Next base: position 98,077,643 of record NC_091076.1, read on the forward strand.
CAACCAGTCCATTCTAAAGGAGATCAGCCCTGGGTGTTCTTTGGAAGAAATGATGCTAAAGCTGAAACTCCAGTACTTTGGTCACCTCGTGAAGAATTGACTCATTAGAAAAGACTCTGATGCTGGGAGGGATTGGGGGCAGGAGGAAGAGGGGATGACAGGATGATATGGCTGGATGGCATCACGACTCGATGAACGTGAGTTTGAGTGAACTCCGGGAGTTGGTGATGGACAGGGAGGCCTGGCGTGCTGCAATTCATGGGGTCACAAAGAGTCGGACACGACTGAGCGACTGAACTGAACTGAACCAGGAAAATAAATTTGTAAAGGGCCAAAAACAAAAAACAGTGAACATGCTAAAAATTAGGTAAAGCAACAGAAGAATCACATCACAAATACATTTTGCTAGAAATAACATACTAAAGTAATGTGTTACACAACTGAAAAAACATTCTCACATGAAACTGAAATTTGTTTACTGATACTGAAAAAAAAATAAGAGTTTTCATGTAGAATATTAAGTATTTCTATGTGCTGAGTCGCTTCAGTTGTATCCAACTCTTTGCGACCCTATAGGTTATAACCAACCAGGCTCTTCTATCTATGGGATTCTCCAGGCAAGAATACTGGAGTGGGTTGCCATGCCCTCCTCCAGGGCATCTTCCTGACCCAGGGATCAAACCCGAGTCTCTTACGTCTCATGCATTGGCAGGTGGGTTCTTTACCACTAGCACCACCTGGGAAGCCCCAAATAGTGACTTTTTAAAAAGTTTTATTGAAATATGATTGACAACTTCACATATTTAAATTGCAGTTTGATAAATTTTGATATATACTCTATTTTCATAAACTCTTTAAGTTACTCTAAAACTTCAGACAAATGAAATATTTCTTAAAATATTCCTATGAAAACAAAATAGAAACCTATCAATTAAAACTTCTCAGAAATCTCCAAATGCTTTAAAAACTAACCCGTACAATAGTAATTGTTGGGAACTTTATGAAGAGGTAAAAGAAACACTTTTTTTGAAAAACAGTGTTAGGGGTCATCCCCATTTTGGCCTTTTGAGTCATCTGGGGCTAGGATAAGTTGAAGGTATGTGTCTGACAAGCACAAATCTTCCACTCTCTCCTGCTGAGAGAGGACACCAAGGGTGGGGATGATGCACCAAGCTTGTTGCCTAAAAGAGGATGGTGGTGATATCTTTTCTAGACAGATCCAGATTCTCATCCTCGCCCCTACCTTTGGCAACAGTGGATGAAGAAGCAGGGGGAAAACAGAAAGCAGTCAAAGAGGCTGGCATCATAAAACTAGAAGTCTTCTGAAGGAGTTACATCCTACCTCCCCACAAAGAAAATTAAGGTATGAAATCACCACTCTTCACAGACTCCTAGCTCACTCAATTACTAAATATTTATTTAGTGCATGCTATGTGCAATCACTGTTCTGAGTGCTAAGGTGACAGCAATAAATAAGATAGATGAAAATCATGCCCTCGTGTTTTGACACAAGATTCTAGAGAGAGGAATTCCTTGGTGGTACAGTGGATAAGAAATTCACTTGCCAATGCAGGGGACACAGGTTTGATCCTTGGTCAGGGAAGATCCGACAAAGATTCCACATGCCACGGAGCAACTAAGCCAGCACGCCACAACTACTGAGCCTGCTCTCTAGAGCCCTCAAGTCACAGCTACTGAGCCCATGCACCTCAACTAATGAGGCGTGTGTGCCTGAGAGCCCATGCCCTAAAATGAGAAGCCTGCACACAATGAAGAGAAGCCCCTGTTCATTGCAACTGGAGAAAGCCCTGGTGCAGCAATAAAGACCTAGCACAAACAAATAAAAAATAAGTTATAAAAAAAGATTTTCTAGAGAGAAAATAATAAACAGGTAAACAGATATATACAGTGATGTACTAGTGAATGTTTACCAACCATTTCTCAGAAAAATACAATCAAACCCTAACTTGTAACATCTAATATATATGTTATATATGTATATGTACATATGTATATATACATATATATATACTTCCACCATTATATGGAGAAGGCAATGGCACCCCACTTCAGTAGGCTGCCTTCTGTGGGGTCCCTAAGAGTCGGACACGACTGAGCGACTTCTTTCACTTTTCACTTTCATGGATTGGAGAAGGAAATGGCAACCCACTCCAGTGTTCTTGCCTGGAGAATCCCAGGGACGGCAGAGCCTGATGGAATGCCATCTATGGGGTCGCACAGAGTCGGACACGACTGAAGCGACTTAGCAGCAGCAGCCACCATTATAATAAACCATAATGGAAAAGAATATGAAAAAGAATATACATAGTTTATTCTATATACATGAATATGAATATATCCAGAAACTATCACATTGTAAATCAACTATACTTCAATGAAAGAGTTTTTGGTTTTCAGGTAACCAACCAACATCACTAAATGCAGACTTGGGAAGAGAACAGGTCACCCATTTAAGTTGGTCGCTGGATATTTAGCTCAAAGTCAGGTAGTGGTTAGTGCTACAAAGAAAAATAAAGCTCGGCAGTTTGAGTAATCAGGAAAGGCCTTTCTGAGATTGGAAAAGGAAAAAACTGACGACCATTTATTGCACACCTATGTTTAGTGTCAAAAGCAATGGCAGGCACTTTCATATAAACAAACTAAATGCCATTCCTGTTGCCAGAGGAGGACACTGTAAGTTACCTACATTTCCCATAGTCCTAAAGCTAGTAAGACATTCATGGACAAAATTGTTTCGCCTCAAAGCTTCTATTCTATCCAACATTCTCCCTGAAACTGTGAGTAGAGAAAGAGGAGGTAGTGGTACTAGGGTACTAGAGGAAGTAAGCACTTGAAAAAATCTTCCAAATCTTCAAATTTCCATCAAGAAATTTAGCCCACAGCTTAGGATCAGACCAGCGGCTACGGGAGAGCCAGAGCCGCAAAAGGACGCCGAAGCAAATGGCCTAATTTCGGCTCAGGGAAAGGGTTTTGAGACATGACCCTCCGGAGACGTTCCACGTGGAAGTTGACAAAAAGGTCTCAGGGTGGAAAGAGGCAACAAAGTAAGATTTATAAGCTCACCCCAGTTTTTATGGCTTATTGATAGGACCTGACTGGGGCAGGGTGGGGAGGAAGGGCGCACGCACATTGGGTAGGAAGTGAAGCCTGAACCAATATTTCTCTCAAGCGTGTTACTTCTATGTGGGGAGTGGGCTACAGAAACGGGGGCAGGCACTGGCAGGGCATCCCTTTCCCAGTCCACCCAGGAAGAGCCGGGAAAAGTCCCTGGTGGGCTTCGTGCGAGTCACTAACTTAAACCCAACGCCAGGCCCGCACTGAGGCCCAAGGCAGGAACAAAACTGCGCGCGCAGACCACTCCCGCGCGGGAGTCTCACCTGTTCGGGCCGCACCACCCCTCGAACAGGCAGGGGTGCCTACAATCCCTTGTTTTGCTTATAGGGCCATTACTTGCTACAGCAACCATTTACCTTTTGTTTTCATGTTGTTTTTTGCAGTAAGCATTATCTCGAGTCAAATATGTGCTCTCTGCCAAGCAGGATACAGGCAACCCTACTCTCATCTTCTCCGTAATCCCCTCCGGTCTTCTTAGCTTCCTGCCTCAGCCAACCCTCGCTAAGCTTTTGCGCAAGCGTCACGAGTTTCTAGGCAGAATAGGCAAATCCTCCGGCTAGGAGCGTCGTCTTGCGCCCCCGCCCGGCAGTGCCTACCCAACGGTCTGAGCGCGTGGCCGGCTCTTGAAGGCGTAGCGGTCGAAGCCCCGGAGCGGTTAGAGGACCGGCTGGAGCAGCGAGGAGCGGCCCTCAGTGAGATTTTAGGTCTTGTTTTCTTCGTTTAGATTCCTGCCGGGGTCTCCTCCCGGCTTTCCTGTCAAATCTGTGGGAGTCTGACCTCTTGGCGGGCTTTGCCTCCTCACACTCGGGAATCGTTGAGGAGCATTCACTTAAGTATGTTTCCCACATAGTTAAAATTTTAAAATACTATATGCTTTTAAAGACCTTCAGGGCCTGTGGGGCAGTGCACACACTTCTCGGGAAACTCCACCTGAGGCAGAACTGACCTTTATACTCTCTGTCTGAACGATGGGCACAGCCCCTCACTCATATATTGGTCAATATTTTATTTAGTTCATTCATTCATTTTATAGTCGTTGAGCGTCTGTAACCGTTCTGGGTGGTTGGGATCCATCAGTGAAAAAGGCCCTGCCCTCAGAGGGGCCTTACAGTCCAGGCCGGAAGTAGACCGGACTTCTAGGCCTAACGGATCAGGAGGAGTGTGTTAGAAGGTCGTGCTGCTGAGGGAGAAGATAGCAGCCGAAGCGTCCGAGGGTGTGCTGGGATATGGCCTTGGAAGCTCGGGCTTGTGGGCCTTGTTGCAAAGATACACTGAACTGGGTGAAGCAGTGTTCAGGGAGGAAGAAGTGAATTCCAAGCAGAGGCAAGAGAGAGTGATCAAAGAGTAGGGTGTGACTCAATCTGTATAAGAAACTGCAAATACCCTTGGGATGTAAAAGGATAGTGAGCATCCCAAACTTGGGCGGGAAGTCCAGTTCAGCTGCACAGCCAAAGCCATTCCAACAACCCTGAAACCCTGCCCTGAAAGGGCGGAGTTCTAACCCCTGGACCAGGGAAGTCCTGACCACCATTCTCCTTGCAGCCTTTTAGTGGCTGGAGTACCTGCCAGTGTACTCCCTCCTGTTGCACTCAGCAGAGTATATTGTTATTTGTATTTACATTTGTCTTTCCCACTAACTCCCAGGAATTCTTATGTAACAGGATAAATCTTGGTAACTTCAACACCTTACTACAAGCCTGGCTCAATAATTGTTTGCAGCGGTTTCCCAGGCAAGAATACGGGAGTGGGTTGCCATTTCCTTCTCCAGGGGATCTTCCCGACCCAGGGATCGAACCCGGATCTCCCGCATTGCAGGCAGATGCTTTAACCTCTGACCCACCAGGGAAGACTGGAATATAAATATAAGTAGCCCCAACTGGGGATTTTGTACTTTTTTCACAGAGCTGTTACTACTCAAAACTCTTGTTTTGAGATTTCCTTCACAGTCTGGTGTTACTTTATTATCTCTCCCATAATAGGAGATCTTCCTTTGAAAGAGACATTAAGTCACTCAAAGTTAAGTTTGGGGAATAAGATGAGTGAATAATATCACTTTTGCATGAAGAATAATAGAATAGCTTAATAAAAGACTGATTTTTTTCTTATGTAGCTTAAAATCTAGTTCTAGATCACTTTCCAAAAAAAATTTTTTTGAATAATGGTGTCATTACTGGATTAAATTTATAGCCTGCAGAAGTGATTGTTTTGAATGGTAGCGTTTACTTGGGAGGGTAAATTTTGATATGCCTATTGTTTTATGTGTGAATCAAAGAGACCCCAAAAAAACCCTCTTTCAGACCAGCATACAGGTAATAGTAGTCTTGTATAAAACCTAATGTATGAAAAAATGCAGAATTATAGGGCTGTCATTCGCTTATGGAATATGCATTATGCGCTAGATGCTGTGCTAGGCGCTGCAGAAGCAAGGTAATAAAATGGTCTTTTGTTCTTAAGGAATTCTAGGACAGTTATGATTACATCATTAAAATAACCCACTGAGGTGAATTACATTTTAAGGTAGATAGCTTCAGAAATCACTTTTGGAATCAAGTGTACAGATAATGTGTAATAAGTAAGGGATTATGAAGTGAAATAGCATTAGTCAAGAAATTCCTTTCTTAGAAGAAATTAGCTTGAATTGGATTTTGAAAGAAACTCTTGGTATAGATTGGCAGAGAAAAGAAGTAGACGTTTAAGACTTAACTCTGCCAAAGTGTAATCAACGTGTTGCTTGGTGAGCCTGGAGGCAGATCAGAAAGATGGATTATTTTGAGGGATATTTCATGAAGCCTGATGAAACATTTCTCCCATAAGAGAACAAGAGTCTAGTGAACATGTTTTCTTGATTCAGGGTCACTTTCCACTGGACAGTGCCAGATAAACACTGCCAAATTTAATCTCTCTAAAACTCATTTTTCATATTTCCATGCTGACAGCCGTTTTCTATTGACTGAAATAGAAGCAAACATGTAAACAGATAAGTGCAATACAAACTGATACGGGAATCTCATTTAATCTAATACCCCTTCATTATTTCCCATATTTTCCTGTTGTCTTTTTGCTGTGCACATGAACCAAACTGAAATGGATAGATGAAAGAATTTCTTTTAATACAACCACAGCATTGATACTCTTGCTGCAGTTTCTCCAGACCATGTAGGTTTTCAGGAAAGGAGGTAACTTAACAATATCAAAGAAAGAATCTCCTACTTCCTTTTCCTCTTTATTTGGTCGCTTTCTCCAGTATTGCTGCCTTCTTTCTTCCTCTCCAGCTTTTGGCCCTTCTCATCAGGATGGAAATGCTACTGTTTGGTGTCTGGGCCCTGCTGGTCTTGATCCCTGACCCAGGTGAGGCTCTCTGGGAAGGTTTCTTTAGCTTCTATGGGCATGATTTTTAGCAACGCCATAGTTTCCACAGGGACACTAATGGAGAAATCAATCCCTAAAAGATGACGGGGGGGTGGGATGGTGGTAGAGCTGGGATTCTAACTTGTTCTTTCAGGGCCCTTTTCTTGTCCTGTCCCCTGTTCCTGTTTATTCAGAGTGGGTTTCCTATTCTCTAACCTGTAAATAGGTAGACTAAGCTCTGTCTTCTCTTTAAGTCTTGTGGTCCTCACCAGAGACTTTGGCATGACTGGTTGACCTTTTCAGGAGCTGCAGAAGAGCGATTTGAGGTTTCTGTTTGGCCAGATCAGGCACTTGTAAAGTATGGACAGTCCCTTACGGTCAACTGCAGCACTACCTGTCCAGACCCAGGACCCGGTGGAATTGAAACCTTATTAAAGAAAACCGAGGTGGGCAAAGGGCCTCAGTGGAAGAAGTTTCTGCTGGAAGATGCCACACAGAATTCCATCCTGCAATGCTTCTTCTCTTGTGCAGGCATCCAAAAGGACATAAACCTTGGCATCACTGTGTACCGTGAGTGGAGCTGAGGGCTGGGGAGGAAGGGCAGCATGGGGGAACATGACTACTATGCCTTATATAGGGAATAGTTAGAGAATTTCTTTTAGGGGAAAGAATTGGGGCCTTTACTAAAGATTTTTGTCATACTATAGGGATTCTCTAGCCAATTGTTTCTGTTTCCCTTTGGTGTAGGCTTTTAAATTAGGAGCAGACCATAGAGTGCATCCTGGCATCTGGGCTTGAGAATATGTTAAGATACAGGAGGCATATGCTAATGATGCTGATTTGTAAATTACAAAAAAAAAGTGTAAAATTAGTGTTGAATTGTCACAAATTCTTAGAATAAATAGGGATTAGAGAAAAGAGGGGCTTTATAGGCTGGGGTAGTTGGAGAAGTCTCCACAGAAAAGGAGGCTCTTAAACTTCACCCCTGTGTATGGTTAGGATTTGAAGGGATGGGAATGGGTAAGGAGAATCTTTCAGGTGAGGAAATAGCATCGGCAAAGATGTAGCCATGAGTGTGCCCTCCAGGGTTGAAGCTTGGTTAGCTATTGTGTAGTTTTCATGTGATGCTCAGGAGCTTTTCAGATGCTGCTCACACCTCTGAAGCACTTCTGGTAAGAGAGAAAAGCTCTCCAGAATGGCAGCAGAGGGGCCCCTCCAAAGCAAAGGGGATCTCCCAAATGGCAGTCAAAGCAAGGGGCCTCTCAGCAGTCACATGTCTTGGCTATGACTTTAGCCCCCTGCAATGGGAAGAAGAAGCCTAACTCATCTCATCCAGGGCAGAGAGCTGATGCTGTTCATCAGATGGTTTAAGAGTAGCAGTCCTACCTTCTATCACAGGCTTCCTGTCCTCTTACTCTTTCTCTCTGGAGAGGTGAGTATCCTTCTCTCATCAAATCTATCTCTTGGTCTTAAAGAGCCACCAGAGCAGGTGATCGTGGAGCTGCAGCCTGCATGGGTGGCCGTGGATGAAGCTTTCACGGTAACATGTCGTGTGCCCAGGGTCACACCCCTGGAGAACCTCACCCTCACCCTTCTCCAGGATGACCGAGAACTACGGCGGAAGAATTTTAGGAGCTTAGCTATGGCTTCCCAGAGAGCTGAGGTCACCATCAATGTCAAAGCCCGATGGGCGGATGACAGGTGCAATTTCTCCTGCCGTGCAGAACTGGACCTGAATTCACGTGGTGGGGGGCTCTTTCACAGCAACTCAGCCCTCCAGATACTCCGAATCTTTGGTAAGTCAGAGCCCAGGTGTGGAGGGAATCCCGGGGCTCATTTTCCTCATCTTACCTTGGCCTTTAGGACTCATTTCCCATAGGGTTTAGGATGCGGGTGGAAGGGTAATTGAGCTCCTTTACTTGAGTTTTAAACTCACTGTAGGGAGCAGAGAGCTTTTAGCCACAGTCCCTATACTGTGGGGTCTTATACAATTTATCATGGCCTTTCTCTTTTCTTCCCTTCTCCTCATTTCTTGGCAGAATTTTCTCAGAGCCCGCAAATCCAGGTCTCTTCACTTCTGGAGGTTGGGATGGCAGAAACGGTGAGCTGCAAGGTGGCTAGGGTGTTCCCAGCCGAAGAGGTAATGATCCACATGTTCCTGGGAGACCAGGAGCTTAGCCCCTTTCTCTTCTGGGAGGGAGACACAATATGGGCCAATGCCACCATTCGGGCCATGGAGATTGGTGATCAGGAGCTGTCTTGCCTTGCATCTCTGGGTCCAGTGGAACAGAAAACAAGCCAGCCAGTGTATGTCTATAGTAAGTGACCTGCCTCTTCCCTTCCCTTGAAGGTTCTCTGCCATTGAAAACTTCCATAGTGAAGGCTTGGTTATTCAGCTGCAGGTGTCCCCATGAACCTAAGTGAACTCTGGTCTTCGTCTTCCTCAGATAAGTGCAGGGACGCATTGAGGCAGCAGTTCTATCCAACCATCACCCTGTTTTCTTAGGCCATCGTACTGACAGAGTGATTATGGATGCTTGAACTTATTCCTAGGTACAGTGATTTGAGGTGAGAAAGAAATCTGTAAGATGAAAAGACATTTTATTCTCCTTGCCACAGAGGCACAGCCAAATAGGCTCATGTGGCATTTGTTACGGGGAAGCTCTCAAATTTCCAAAACCATCTTATTGCTCCTGCAAGTCAGCATAGAAGCAGTAATGGTATCCAAAGCCTTTCCCTTCTTGTCTGCCTACCCGAGGGTTACCACCAGCAGCTGAGTACAGAAGTCGCTGCCAGTTTTGAGAAATATGTTTGATTCTCTTTTTCCTTTCCTTACAGGCTTCCCTCCACCAATCCTGGAGATGGAAGAAATGTACCCATTGGCAGGGACAGAAATTAACGTGACCTGCTCGGGGCATATTTTAACATCCTCTAGCCCTACTCTGAGGCTTCAGGGAGCCCCAGATCTTCCTGCGCCTGGGGAGCCTGCCTGGCTTTCACTTAACGCCAGTGAGGAAGATGATGGCCGGAATTTATCCTGTGAGGCCTCTTTGGAGGTTCAGGGTCAGCAGTTGAGCAAAACCACCGTGATCCAACTCCATGTCTTGTGTGAGTAGAAGCCTGATCTTTCTTGTCAAAACATGGATTGTTAGTCTCACATTTCCAGAGATCTTAGCCAATAGCTGCATTGTTAGAGTTGCCACATTTTTCTCATTAAAAAAGAAAATCAAAGGAAAAAATAAAAAGTAAAGCTCAGCAAGCTTACCTTACCCATGGGAAAATGAGTAGGGAGAAACCTGGGGGAAACTGAAACAAAAGAGAAAGTGATCAGGCTGAGGGCCAAAGGCTGAGAACATAGGGAATAAAAACAGCTGGAGCCTATGCTGAGGAGGGTAATTTCTTCATGAAAACTTGTATTTTGAAAAGTAGAAAAATCCTTGTCTCTGGGTTCACCCCTACCCATGATATCCCTCACAGAGAAGCAAAGATGAGGAGCAGGGACCCCAGGACCACCACTGAGCAAGCTCATTTAGTATTAACCCATTAAAATGCCCTGTTGCATCTCAGATTCATCCAAGGAGGAAAAAGTGTAGTTCCAAGCAGGGAACTGATGGTCCTCCCCTTGGGAAAGGAAGCTGTTGGGTGGAGGGGACACATCATTTGGGTAGGGGAGGGAGAAGGAGCTAATGCATGGCGGTCATGAAGAAGCGTGGCACACTGAACTGGCTCCTCTGGGGACTCTCTTTCCAGACAAGCCACGATTTGAGGAATCTGGTTGCCCTGGCAACCAGATCTGGGTGGAAGGGATGGTGCAGATGCTTGCCTGTGTCCCAAAGGGAAACCCAACACCGGTCTTGATGTGTACCTGGAATGGCACAGTCTTTGACCTTGAAGTGCCACAGAAGGCAACCTGGAACCACTCTAGAACCTACTGCTGCACAGCCACCAACCAGCTGGGCTCTGTCAGCAAACATATTGAGGTCCTTGTTAAAGGTGACTGCGGCTCCCCTGCTGCCAGGCCCAGGGTGGAAATCCCTCAGGGGGTTGGGATTCTTAAGGAGACAAGAAAGAGCTCAGTGGGCTGGGGAGGGTGAGGCTGACACATAAGCCTGGTGGGCTGGGGCAGGGTGATTCTCCTGCCTGCTAACCCTCCCATTTCTCTTGTCTTCTGTGCTTTGGCAGGACTGGATAAAGGAGTCAGTTCTGTCATTTTGGTGATTTTTAGGGTTGCCTTTGTAGTGGGTGTCATCTACATGGCACTGATTCGAAACATTTGGCCCTGAAAAGTGGAGAGGAGGAAATTGCCCTATAGGCAGAAGGAGAAGAACAAAGAAGAGGAGAGCCAGTTTGCTGTTCAACAAGCAGAAAAGCACAATGAACATAATTGTTTATTAGAAAGTTACTTGGTTGAAGGCAACCTCTACCACTGGGGTTTCCTAAGGGAGGGAAGGAGGGGTTAGAAGAGAAAGGGAGATGTTATCTTCTGTCCTGTGGTCCCATAAAGCAATATTGCTGGTCCTCATCCTGTGGATCCAATGCAGCCACAAGCCCAACTCCTGTAAGAATCCAGTCCCAGTGTTCAACTAGTGAGCGGGCCTTTTGCTCCTTGTGTGTTCTTCATCAGTCGACTCTCAGATTCAGAAAAGAAGTGCCTTGTCATCCCCATTCCCACTGCCCTTTGCTCCCAAACATCAGATGGAAGAGATAGCCAGAACTATCTCTGAGATACAGTACGTTTCTCATGGTTTCCTCATGACTAAATGGGAACCAATTTCTTAGTCTAGGGACCAGTTGGAAGGTAGTCAGTACCTAGCAAAGGGCTGGGAATTAAAAGCCTGTTTCTGCCTATATATTACACATTCTGGGCTCCCCTAATGGGGAATTCTGGAATACTGGCTCCAGAGCTGAGCTTGGTAACATCATTAAGGCTCAGTGGCTAGTCAGGCTTCAACTCCCTAACCATCTGTTGTGTGCCCTAGAAGAGTATACAGATCATAAGAAATTCCACATTGGGTCAGACAAGCAGCTGTCCTAGCCCAGTGTTCTGTCCTTGAAGTGGAAGATAGAGTTCTTCCTTGAATTGGGCTCTAAACATATCTGAATTACTCTTTAGAAATCCATTATAGAGTAAATCATCTGAGTTCATATTAAACATTTTTTTTACCTGTACAAGCTCTTAGGGTAGAATCCCAATTTATTCTCCTTTTCCATATAGAAGTATATATTTTTATATGTCTGCAAACTTTCCTTTAAGCTTCAGGAAGACTCCTCATATGATCGTGTTCACCATATGATAGAGGTTCCTTTTCTGTTCATTGGAAAGATTGTATTCAACCCTTAGATAAGATATAAAGATTTCTAAAACCAATCTTTTCTCCCAAATCAGTTATGTATGGGTCGTTGAAGTGTTGGATATGATAAAAATAAAAGTGATTTTACCTTATCTGAAACTAGTTTTCTTCCGTGTGTGAAAGTTTTATTAAGTCACACAGTTGCATTTTGAGTAAAATTTCTAAGAAAAGAATGTTCATAGCCAGCCCAGGGCAGGCGGTGTAGTTCAGGAAGTAGCGTTTTCGGCTCGCCTTTAAAACTGAAGTTCAGACTTCCAGATAGAGGGCAACAGGCCTCCCCAAATTGAAAACCCCACCTAGAAAGAGTACAGCGACGAGCATCAAAGTAAAAACAGTCTCATTCTTCCCAGACCTTCCCTGAGTCTGAGTTGTGGATTAGGTATAAAATAATCCTTTGGTTTTAAGACACACAAAGCAGTGGTGATACACTGGTGAACAAAGCCCTGTCCCTGCCACTAGAAGCTAGAGCTTGTCAACAGCAAAGCACAGTCCTGTGAATGGGGCCGCACAGACCCTTGGGAGAACACCTAACTCAGGGTCAAGGAAGGCTTCCGGGGGGAGCTGGGAAATACCTTGTTTGAATTTGTACAACAGCAACCCTCCAAATGACCTCCGCTTCCATTTTTCTAATTAGTAGGCACTGCTCTCTCATCGTGTGAGTAATAGCAATTATCCACTTTTCTGAATTGAGCGCTTGGGGAAGTAAGTTAGAAAACAGGTTCGAGAAAGGAGTATAGAGTTACGTCATCCAGGAATCTTTACCCACTTCAGTGTCTTGGCATTAGCTGCATCATGTGCAAACCCCACCTCATGAGCCCAGAGCTCCATGGAACAGTGAATCCTAAATGGGAGGGAGGAAAGGGTCTTTCAGGCTCCTTGGTCCACCTTAGTGGAGGCTTAGCCTGCCTCCTGCCTTTGCTTCTCACTGCCACATGGTGTCACTGTTGACAGTGTCCCTCCCAGCCCATACAGATCCAGATTCCTGGTGGGCTGCTGCTGATCCTCCAGGGAGGATGATCTACTGTTCAGGTCCAGCTTAGGGGACACCTTGCATGGGGTTCTTAGAGAAGGGTACTTTGGATGCCTTGTTCCCTAAGTCTCCTCAGATTTGGGTAGGCTCTTCCCCTTGTAGAATCGGAACTTCTATTTCCTTTCTCTCCCCAGAGGAGGTGGTCCCTCTTGGTCAATTCTTAAAGCACAAAGGATCTTCTTACATTTCGTTTCTGGAACAATTGAGCTAGTCTCTGCTCACCCTACCCTACTAAGGGCAGTGCCTCCAGGAAACCCCACTCCCTGAAAGGTTTTGATCATACTCCTTTTCTGAAAATAGAGCAACCAGCTCACACTTTACTGCATTTATCCTGATTTTCTCCAGGTGAAGAGCTACCTTTAATACTCCAAAAGTTTATCCTGTTAGAAAAGTCAAGGCGACTTTTTTTAGACCTGAAAAAACACAAATCTTCAGTGGGATAATAATAACATTTACGTAGTATACAACTATATTTGGAAAGAGATGACTTAGTGCTTATAAATACACTAGCATGGTGTCATATATGTGTATTCACAAGTATTAGTTTGTACTATACAATGATGGTGATAATCATAATGAACTGAAAGCAAGAGTCAGAAATCCGTGACAACCACTGTTAATGTATGTGAGCAAAAGTCATTCACATCATCAATACTTCCTTACTCTTTTTCCCACTGCGTTCTCTCTTCATTTTTTTCTACTCTGTTTTCTTTCCTCTACTTTTTCCTTTTTTTAAAGTTTATGTTCCCTAAGATTTAGGACTGCTGGTAGGATGTCCAGTTGTCCCAGTTTGCATAGAGCTGAGAGGGTCCTGCAATGGGTCTTTTGATGCTAAAATTGGAAAAGTCTCATACAGACTAGGAAGAATTGTTCATTCTAATACTGGTATCCCTCAAAATGTTTCTCAGCTTTGCCAGGGCATTCTGACTCAAAGAAGTCACAAAACAGTATCATTTCTGCTTCTCCCAGAAGCCCAGGGCCTGTAAATCTGAGGAGGACTCATGAAGAAAGGGAAAAGTGTCAGTTCTCTCAAATGTATATAAAAGGACAAAGCTCTCACTGTATGTATTTCAGCAATAGTGATGGAAAGGATTCAGGATGGCCATTTCAGGTTAAACTTAAAAGATTAAAGGAAGTCAGGAAAACATTATTCCAAAGGGTCTAGGATTACTGGAGCTCTATCTATTGAATTCTTTCTTATGTACATCTCACTAATCATAGGGAAGTTGTTTTCATTAAAAAATATTTAAAAAATTTTAAAATTATGCATTAGGATGTAATATACAACATAGTGACTATATTTAATACTGTATTGCTTATTTGAAAGTTGCTAAGAGAATGGATCTTAAAAGTTTTCATCACAGGACTTCCCTGGTGGTCCAGGGGTTAAGAGTTTACCATCCAATGCAGGAAATTTGGGTTTGATCCCTGGTTGGGGAGCTAAGATCCCACATGCCTAGTGGTCAAAATACCAAAACATAAAACGGAAGCAATATTTTTACAAATTTAATTAAGACTTTGAAAATGATCCATCTTTTTAAAAAGTCTTTAAAAACAGTTTTCATCACAAGAAAAAAACTTGTAATCATGTATGCTGACAGATTTTAGCTAGACTTATTGTGGTGATCACTTCATAATACATACAAATATGAGATCATTGTATGAGACATACATATATCTGATTCATTAAAAATATATAAACTAATGCATTATATGAAACTAATACAATGTTTTATGTCAATTATACCTCAATGTGAAGATTTAAACTGAGGTAAAATATACATAACGTTTACTGCACACTCATATTGTTGTGTAACCTGTCCCCAGAACTCGTTTTCATTTTGCAAAACTAAGAGCCTGTTAGGCAGCTCCCTGTTGACCCTCCTCCCAGCCCCTGGTAACCAGCATTCTACTTTCTGTCTCTATGAATTTGACCACTCTAAGTACTTCCTATGTGATGACTCATCTAATATTTGTCTTTTTGCTCTTGGCTTATTAGAACTTTTAAAGTTGACTGGTTGTGGACTTCCCTGATGGTCCAGCCTTCCAGTGTAGGGGGTGCAAGTTTGATACCTGGTCAGGGAGCCAAGATCCCACAAGCCTCCTGGTCTACAAATCAAAACATGAAACAGAAGGAATATTGTAACAAATTCAATAAAGACTTTAAAAACGATTTTTAAAAAGCCTATTTATTTTTAAAAAATAAATAGAAAATAAAATTAACTGGCTAGAACTGGAAACAGAAAGCGCTGAAACTGGCCCAGGTCTCTCGTCTCCTTTTGTTCCTTTTTACCAAGCTCACATGTGGACATGTGCAATTCATCTTTGTGGTTCAAACTCAGTAATTCTCCACCTTCTTACTCAGGGAGCATTTTAAAATTATCTTGTCCAGGTTCCACTCCCAGATTCATTAAATTTAGAATCTCAGGGATTCTAGGCAAACATCCCAGGCCTTTCTAATTTGCATTTAAGATTGCCATCCAGTGCCTAGCTGGAGAGCTGAAAGGCAGATGTGTGTGTGGGTGCTGTGTGCTTAGTTGCTGTTGCTGCTAAGTCGCTTCAGTTGTGTCCGACTCTGTGCGACCCCATAGACGGCAGCCCATGAGGCTCCCCTGTCCCTGGGATTCTCCAGGCAAGAACACTGGAGTGGGTTGCCAGGTACTTAGCTGTTTGCAACTCTTTGCAACCCCGGGGACTTCAACCTATCAGGTTCCTCTGTCCATGGGGATTCTCCAGGCAAGAATACTGGAGTGGGTTGCCATGCCCTCCTCCAGGGGATCTTCCCAACTGAAAGATCGAGCCCAGGTCTCCCGAATTGCACTCGGATTCTTCATCATCTGAGTCACCAGGGAAGCAGATGAATAGCTGGCAAATCAGAGAGTTTAGGGAAGATGATCTTCAAGGTCTCTTTTTTTAAAAAAATTATTTATTTATTTATGGCTGCACTGGGTGTTCCTTGCTGCATGGGCTTTTCTCTAGTTTCAGTGAGCAGGGGCTACTGCTCGTGTTGTTCAGGTTTCTCATTGCAGTGGCTTCACTTGCTGTGGCGCACAGGCTCTAGGCGTGCAGGCTCAGTAGTTGCAGCTCCCAGGCCCTAGAGTGCAGCGGACTTTGGAAGTTGGAACATGTGGCCTCGTCAAGTTCTTTTTAAATTCAAAAACTTTGCAAAATCAACTGGCATCTTTCTAATTCTCAACCAGCAGTGGTTGAGTTGTTTCAGCTAGGCTTAGAAGGAGAGAAACCAGAGCTGTCTGGAGTGTGGCTCTCGCTGCAGTTTACTGCTGTCTTGGCAAGCCCACTGTCCTGTCCTACTCTTTCCCAGCCCATGGATTGTAGCCCACCAGGCTCCTCTGTACATGGAATTTCCCAGGCAAGAACACCGGAGTGGGGTGCCATTTCCTACTCCAGGGGATCTCCCCAACCCAGGGATCAAACCCAGGTCTCTTGTGTCTGCCTGCATTATCAGGCGGGTTCTTTACCACTAGAGCCACCCAGGAAGCCACATAGAGGCCTCTTACTGGTGGCTATAACACCCCTCTCCTGCCGCATTTCATTTAACACATACTTCTTAATATGGCTCACTTTCCCTTTGAAACACTTATTCAAGTAATAGATAATAGTATTTGTGCTCAATACATCAACTTCTAAAAGACCTTGAGATTTGCAAATAATTCTAAAGTCAAATGGGGACATTACAGGGATATTGATTTCAGCTGAATGTAAGAGATACTTTACTGAAACCTGAGGGGTTTAATAGAATAAATTGCCTTATGAATAGTGATTCCCTTGACACCAGTGCTACACAAGTGAGTATGACCTGTGAGATATACTATAGCGTAAGAATCCTAAATTAGAAGAAATTAGGATGACCTGTGAGGAGGCCCTGTGCATGCGTGCTAAGTCACTTCAGTCGTGTCTGACTCTGTGACCCCATGAACTGTAATCCCTCAGGCTCCTCTGTCCATGGGGATTCTCCAGGCAAGAATACTGGAGTGGGTTGCCATGCCCTCCTCCAGGAGATCTTCCAGACCCAGGCTTCGAATCCATGTCTTCTGTGGCTCCTGCATTGCAGGTGGATTCTTTACCACTGAGCCACCTGGGAAGCCCCTGTGAGGCCCTCCTAAATCCAAAATTCCATGATTTTTATTTATTTATTTTGGCTGCACTGAGTCTTAGCTGTGGCATGTGGGATCTTTTTAGTTGCAGCATGTGGGATCTAGTTCCCTGACCAGGGATCAAACCCAAGCCCCCTGCATTTGGAGCTTGGGGTCTTAGCCACTGCACCACCAAGGAAGTCCCCCAAACTCCATGATTTTAAAGTCAGACAATTAAAGATTGACCTGAAGCAGAGGGATGGTTTCTGAGCTAAGAAATGGAGCTCTAGGGTTCTGATTACTCCAACTTTCAACCATTCCCCAAGTATATTTACACTAATTACTAAATGTAAGATATCCCAAGTGAATACACATATGTGCCATTTGGAAGAAAATTCATTACAGCATGTAAGAACTTCCTAAAAGCTTTTTAGGAAGATTTGCTGATTATTTTCATTGTAGAAGAATTATTGATTTTATAGCATCATGTTTTCGGAGAAGGCAATGGCACCCCACTCCAGTACTCTTGCCTGGAGAATCCCATGGATGGAGGAGCCTGATAGGCTGCAGTCCACGGGGTCACTGAGAGTTGGACACGACTCAGTGACTTCACTTTCACTTTTCACTTTCATGCATTGGAGAAGGAAATGGCAACCCACTCCAGTGTCCTTGCCTGGAGAATCCCAGGGACGGAGGAGCCTGGTGGGCTGCCATCTATGGGGTCACACAGAGTCGGACACGACTGAAGCGACTTAGCAGCAGCAGCAGCATCATGTTTTACAAATATGGATAGAAATAACAAAACATCAGAGAAAAAGAAAAAGGAGAGATAATCCACAATTTTAGTCGGAGATTTTAAAACTCATTTTTCAGTACTTAAGGAAGTAAATAGGCTGCCTCCCCAAAAATCATCTTTGTTGTTAATTTCTTAATTTTCATTAGAGGACATCCTCCATATTAATTCAATATTGTTAAATGCTTTGATACTTGTTTTATGTTCCTGAAATACTTGGAAATTAAGCAACATAATTCTAAATTGCCATAGTCAAAAGAAATCCCAAAGAAATTTGGAAAATATTTGAACTCGAGGATAATGAAATCACAAAATATCAAAATTTGTAGCATGTAGCTAAAGCACTGATTAAAAGGAAATATCAATAACATCAGATATGGAGATGACACCACCCTTATGGCAGAAAGTGAAGAGGAACTAAAAAGCCTCTTGATGAAAGTGAGAGGAGAGTGAAAAAGTTGGCTTAAAGCTCAACATTCAGAATACGAAGATCATGGCATCCGGTCCCATCACTTTATGGGAAATAGATGGGGAAACAGTGGAAACAGTGTCAGACTTTATTTTGGGAGGCTCCAAAATCACTGCAGATGGTGATTGCAGCCATGAAATTAAAAGACGCTTACTCCTTGGAAGAAAAGTTATGACCAACCTAGATAGTATATTCAAAAGCAGAGATATTACTTTGCTGACTAAGGTCCATCTAGTCAAGGCTATGGTTTTTCCTGTGGTCATGTATGGATGTGAGAGTTGGACTGTGAAGAAGGCTGAGCGCCGAAGAATTGATGCTTTTGAACTGTGGTGTTGGAGAAGACTCCCGAGAGTCCCTTGGACTGCAAGGAGATCCAACCAGTCCATTCTGAAGGAGATCAGCCCTGGGATTTCTTTGGAAGGAATGATGCTAAAGCTGAAACTCCAGTACTCTGGCCACTTCATGTGAAGAGTTGACTCATTAGAAAAGACTCTGATGCTGGGAGGGATTGGGGGCAGGAGGAGAAGGGGACGACAGAGGATGAGATGGCTGGATGGCATCACTGACTCGATGGACGTGAGTCTGAGTGAACTGCGGGAGTTGGTGATGGACAGGGAGGCCTGGCGCGCTGCGATTCATGGGGTCGCAAAGAGTCGGACATGACTGAGCGACTGAACTGAACTGAACTGAACTGAACCATACTTTTAAATCTTATATTTGTAAAGAATAAAGCTCTAAAGTTAGTAATCTAAAAATCCACTTAAAGAATAGAGGCTTTTAAAGAAGAAAACTTAAAGTGAGTAGTTAAGTAGAAATAATAAAGTTATGAGCAAAATTTAGCAGACAATAGAGTTACTTTGAACATCTAAGCATTAATTTATCGATCACTGGTTACTTAGCCAAGGTGCTTGGGTGACTAAAAACAACTTTAAAACTGCCCTTTGAAGTGTATTTAGAAAGAACATTCAGGCTGCCATTAGGGAAGCAGAATGTGATTCAATTCCTTTGGAAAAACACAGAGCACTCCACAGTTCAATGCAAAAATAGCTGAAGCTTCTTACCTGCCATAATGTGTCAATCACTTTAGAAACCTCATTTCATTTACTGCTCACCCAAGCCTTATAAGGCAATACATTATTATCTCTATTTTGTAGGTGAGCAAACTGGGTCTTGGGGAGGTTAAGTAATTTCTTCCTGAGCATAAGTTCAAGTCCAGGTCTTTCTGATTCTTTCCCTTATTCCAAGTTATCCCAATCCACTCCTCTAATAACAGATTGCTCACTGACTGCTTGAAGAGCAAATGTGTTTGGGTTAAATTTTGCCCTTATAATGTTTCAATATGAATTAGTTGCCAATGTTTAAACATTTGATTTTACATGAAAGTGTGGATATCCTGTCTGTCTTGAAGAATCAGAAGGTCTGGCAGCCCTGCATCTGAGCTCTTTTTTTTTTTTTTAATTTATTTATTTGGCTGAGTCAGGTTGTGGCGCTTGGGATCTTTAATTTCAGCATGAGGGATCTAGTTCTCCAACCAGGGGTTGAACCTGGGCCCCCTCCATTGGAAGCACAGAGCCTTATATGCTGAACCACCAGGGAAGTCCCCTGAGGTCTTTTAACTAGTTTTGGCTGTGCTGGGTGTTGGTTGCTGCAAGAGGGCTTTCTCTAGTTGCAGCGAGCATGGGCTACTTTACTTTCTAGTTGTGGTGAGCAGACTTCTCACTGAGTGGCTTCTCTTGTAGCACAGCACAGGCTGTAGGTGTGAGGGCTTCGGTAGTTGTGATATACAGGCTTAGTTGCCCTGAGGCATGTGGAATCTTCCCAGATCAGGGATTGAACCCGTGTCCCCTGCATTGGTATGTGGATTCTCAGCCACTGGACCACCAGGAAAGTCCTCCTGCAGTCCTGAATGCAGGATAAGGCAATGTAACAAGGCTGGGTGGGCTGCATCCTTAGCTGGGGCGTGAGACTTTAGGCTGCCCCGGTTCCTACCCCTCTGTGCTATGTCCTTCACAAGCAGGCTAAGGGCTGGTTGCTATTTCTCCCTTCACATGCAGCCCTTGCCACTTATGTATATAACCTGCCTGGTTGCTATTTCTCCCTTCACATGCAGCCCTTGCCACTTATGTATATAAGCTGCCTGGCACCTGTTGGCGCTGAGTTTGCAACCCCTCACTTAGAACTGGGTCCCAGGTGGCGCTAGTGGTAAAGAACCAGCCTGTCAGTGCAGGAGATATAAGAGACGCTGGTTCAATCCCTGGGTTTGGAAGATCCCCTGGAAGAGGAAATGGAAACTCACTCCAGTATTCTTGAATGGAGAATCCCATGGACAGAGGAGCCTGGCGGGCTGCAGTCCATGGGGTTGCAAATAGTCGGACACGACTGAAGCAACTTAGCATGAACACATGCATTTAGAATCTCTCTTCCACATCTCTTGACCCAGTTCAGATCCCAAACATTCTGGTCCTATTGGTCCCAAAGCCATTTTTGCATGGTTTCCATTTCCCACAGGGCTTCCCTGATGGCTCAGAGAGTAAAGAATCTGCCTGCAATGCAGGAAACTCGGGTTTGATCCTTGGGTTGGGAAGATCCCCTGGGGAATGGCAACCCCCTCCAGTATTCTTGCCTGGAGAATCCCATGGACAGAGGAGCCTGGCAGGCCACAGTCCGTGGGGTCACAAAGAGCTGGACACACCTGAGTGACTAACACACACACATTTCCCAAGGGTAGTTGGGCCAAGTGTGTAGTCACCTTAAAATTTCTGCACAAAACTAATTCTACGATTTCTCTCATTACCTCCTCACATGTTGGAGGCATTTTCTCTCCCTCTGTACTTAACAGCCTGTCTTGCTTTAATTTCTTCCCACTCTTGGAGGCTAGGTTTGGTTTGGTGGGCTGATGAGGGAAGGAGAAACGGCTCCAAATACTTTAGCGGGTGGGATTGAAGGCGGAGCCCTCCTGAGCTATGAGTGTCCTATGAGTGGGGCTGGAACTAAGGACCAGGGGCGAGGACCGGGTGTGTCACAGAGAAGGGGATGTGCCTGCTTCTTTCTGGCCCAGGAGGAACCGGGTCAATTATTCAGCACCTGGGTACCCATAGAGCCCACAGCATCCCTGCTATTGTCTTCCCAATCCTCCCCCTCACTGTCCTGCCCGACCCCACCCCCTAGAATAGAATGACACCTACTCAGACAATGTGATGCAATTTCCTCGCTTTATTAGGAAAGGACAGTGGGCACTGGAGTGGCACCTTCCAGGGTCTAGGAAGGCACGGGGGAGGGGTAACAACAGATGGCTGGCAACTAGAAGGCGCAGCTGGCCTCCCCGAAGCGGCGACACTTCATGACCCTCAGGTACGTCTCCGTCTTGTGCAGGTCCTTCCGGAAGCAGGAGAGCAGACCGTAGTTCTTGAGCAGCGCGTCGTCACTGCGCATGTTTGTGTCAAATTTGTCATAGGTCTGCTTGAGGATCTGCCCAGCCCGGGGGGTAACATCTTCCAGCTCCTGCCAAGGGAGGGAGAGACAGAGAGGCCGAAGGGCCCTCAGGAGCGGCTCCCTCCTGCCCGCTCCATTTTCCACCCTCCCCTATAGGTTTGGAGAAGGGCGAGGAAGGAGGTTTCAAAAGGGGAAGAGGTTTCTCCTGGGTCAAGGCTGGGCTGCTAGAAAGAGAGAGAGAGCAGGGATCTCTCTCCCCCAGCCCACGTGTGTTCTCCTGGCTAAGCCAGGAGAGGGTGGGCATGGCCCCCAGCATGGAAGGGACCCAACAACGCCATCCTCACCCGCATCAGGGCCAGGATGCCTTCCTCCAGGTCCTTCAGCTTCTCATAGACACGGTCCGAGGTGCCAAACACCAGGCTGTTGGTGAAGACTCTGCTGAGGAACTGCAGGGGCCCAAGCCACGACTGGATAAGGAGCAGTGAGATGCGAAGCAGCTCCAAGTCCTGCTGGCAGATGGGTGGTTGGTGGGTGCCGCGGGCTCTGGGCAGCCCTGCAAGGTCGACCTCTGCCCGAGGACCTCCTGCCACCACCACCAACCATCATCCTCCACTGCCATCCAACACCCTCTGCCACCTTGGGGAGAAGGCCACCCCAGGCCCGGTGCAGAGAGCTGGGGCAGCCTACTTAGGATGAAGGAGGTCCCCTGCTCCTCGGTCCTAGGTGGCCACTCACTGATTTCTGCTGGGCCTCGTTCTTGCCCGTGGGGGCTGGGATGGTTTCGGAGAAGCAGAAGGCAACCTGGGTGTTCTGGATGGAGTATCTCTGTCCCTCCGGGATGTAGGTGCGTTCCTGGGGGGAGAACACACCCACCCAGGTCTAAGCTGGTGCGTGGTTCCCCTCACTGCCTTATTTGGAACCCTCCCCACCCCACACACCCCCATTTCTGCTCCCCTGACCACATCCTTACTTGGATAAAATACCACTGAGGTCCTCAGTTCCCTCCCATTGTGTGGAGGGGGTGCGGATTCACCCCTTCCTGCCTCCCCACCTCTAGGACACATCTCTGGGGAGCTTACAAACTCTTTGAAGGTGTCAGCAGCCAGTTGATGCAGGTGCTGAGCCCGGAGCACAGCGTTGGCAAACAGGCCGGACAAGGACATGGCTGGGAAGGCGCCCACCACCTGAGTCCAGGGCAGGCAGAGCAGGGTGAAAGCCAGGAGCAGGGAGGTCCGGGGGCCTAGGGAGAGACCAGGAGGGCCGCGACGGAGGGGCCCAGAGAGCTAGACGCCTGATCTCCTGCCAGCCCCCACCTGCCCTTCCCTCCAGGGACTGAGAACATTTCAAACTTGGCCAAATGTCTGGGTGTAGATACCTATGTTCACATTCAGAAGCCCTAAAACCCAAAGCTGTGGACACATCCATCGGCAGGGCCCCCCGCATCACCCCCTTAGGACACGCTAATGGAGGGGATTTTCGTGAGCTTACCTGCAGCCATCATAGCTGGTGAGCTGTCAGCAGGACCCTGAGTCGTCTGGTGAACTGGGTCCTGGGATCCTGGAATTGGTCCCTGCTGGGCCCTTTTTATACCCTGGCTTCTTCTCTCTCCCTTTCCCCCCACCCTGTGTGCTCTATACATTTATGCAAGGACCACTGGCAGCCTGTGCTAATGGATAATTTAGAACCTCCTCTCACTCATCCTGTTCCCGTTCCTTCTCTGGGGTCATGTCCCCCAGGCTCGTCATCATCCCCTCTCCACTGCCACCAGCCTGAGGGCTGTGCACACAGGGTCTCAGCTTGAGAGCCCACCCCATAGGTTTTCTTTTTAAGGAGGAGGTAGCAGAAACGAATGGGCTTCCCAGGTGGCTCAGCCATAAAGAATCCAGCTGCAAATGCAGGAGACTCAGGTTCAATCCCTGGGTCAGAAAATCCCCTGGAGAAGAGAATGGCAACCCACCCCAGTATTCTTGCCTAGAAAATCCCAAGGACAGGAGAGCCTGGCGGGCAACAGTCTCAGTTCAGTTCAGTTCAGTTGCCCAGTCATGTCCGACTCCTTGCGACCCCAGGAATGTAGCACGCCAGGCCTCCCTGTCCATCACCAGCTCCTAGAACTTGCTCAAACTCATGTCCATTGAGTCAGTGATGCCATCCAACCATCTTACCCTTTGTCATCCCCTTCTGCTGCCTTCACTCTTTCCCAGCATCAGAGTCTTTTCCAATGAGTCAACTCTTCGCATGAGGTGGCCAAAGTATTGGAGTTTCAGCTTCAACATCAGTCCTTCCAATGAATATTCAGGACTGATTTCCTTAAGGATGGATTGGTTGGATCTCCTTGCAGTCCAAGGGACTCTCAAGAGTCTTCTCCAACACCACAGTTCAAAAGTGTCTCTTTTTAACTTCAGCGCTCAGCTTTCTTTATAGTTCAACTCTCACATCCATACATGACTACTGGAAAAACCATAGCTTTGACTTAGATGGACCTTTGTTGGCAAAGTAATGTTTCTACTTTTTAGTATGCTGTCTAGGTTGGTCATAGCTTTTCTTCCAAGGAGAAAGCATCTTTTAATTTCATGGCTTCAGTCACCATCAGCAGTAATTTTGGAGCCCTCAAAATAAAGTCTCTCACTGTTTCCATTGCTTCCTCCTCTATTTGCCATGAAGTGATGGGACCGGATGCCATGATCTTTGTTTTTTGAATGTTGAGTTTTAAGCCAACTTTATCACTCTTCTCTTTCACTTTCATCAAGAGGCTCTTTAGTTCTTCACTTTCTGCCATAAGGGTGGTGTCATCTGCATATCTGAGGTTATTGATATTCCTCCCAGCAATCTTGATTCCAGCTTGTGCTTCATCCAGCCTGTCATTTCACATGATGTACTCTGCATATAAGTTAAATAAGCAGGGTGACAATATACAGCCTTGATATACTACTTTCCCAGTTTGGAACCAGTCGGTTGTTCCATGTCTGGTTCTAATTGTTGCTTCTTGACCTGCATACAGATTTCTCAGTAGTCAGGTAAGGTAGTCTGGTATTTCCATCTCTTTAATAATTTTCAACAATTTGTCAAAGGCTTTTCGACAGTCAAATGCTTTGGTATAGTCAATAAAGAGAAGTAGATGTTTTTCTGGAACTCTCTTGCTTTTTCTATGATCCAACAGATGTTGGCCATCTGATCTGTGGTTCCTCTGCCTTTTCTAAATTCACCTTGAACATCTGGAAGTTCATGGTTCACGTACTGTTGAAGCCTGGCTTGGAGAATTTTGAGCATTACTTTGCAAGCATGAGAGATGAGTGCAATTGTGCAGTAGTTTGAACATTCTTTGGGATTGTCTTTCTTTGGGACTGGAATGAAAACTGACCTTTTCCAGTCCTGTGGCCCCTGCTGAGTTTTCCAAATATGCTGGCATATTGAGTGCAGCACTTTAAAGCATCATCTTTCAGGATTTGAAACAGCTCAGCTGGAATTCCATCACCTCCACCAGCTTTGTTCATAGTGATGCCTTCTAAGGCCCCCTTGACTTCACATTCCAGGATGTCTTACTCTAGGTGAGTGATCACACCATCATGGTTATCTGGGTCATGAAGGTTTTTTTTGTATAGTTCTTCTGTGTATTCTTGCCACCTCTTCTTATTATCGTCTGCTTCTATTAGGTCCATACCATTTCTATCCTTTATTGTGGCCGTCTTTGCATGAAATGTTCCCTTCGTATCTCTAATTTTGTTGAAGAGACCTCTAATCTTTCCTATTCTATTGTTTCCCTCTATTTCTTTGCATTGATCGCTGAGGAAAGTTTTCTTATCTCTCCTTGCTATTCTTTGGAACTCTGTATTCAAATAGGTATCTTTCCTTTTCTCCTTTGCCTTTAGCTTCTCTTCTTTTCTCAGTTAAGGCCTCCTCAGACAACCATTTTGCCTTTTTACATTTCTTTTTCTTGGGTATGGTCTTGATCTCTGCCTCCCGTACAATGTCATGAACCTCCATCCATAGTTCTTCAGGCACTCTGTCTATCAGATCTAATCCCTTGAATCTATTTCTCACTTTTACAGTACAATCATAAGGGATTTGATTTAGGTCATACCTGAATGGTCTAGTGGTTTTCCCTACTTTCTTCAACTGAAGTCTGCATTTGGCAATAAGGAGTTCATGATCGGAGCCACAGTCAACTTCCGGTCTTGTTTTTGCTGACTGTATAGAGCTTCTCCGTCTTTGGCTGCAAAGAATATAATCAATCTGATTTCAGTATTGACCATCTGGTGATGGCCATGTGTAGAGTCTTCTCTTGTGTTGTTGGAAGAGGGTGTTTGCTATGACCAGTGCATTCTCTTGGCAAAACTCTGTTAGCCTTTGCCCTGCTTCATTTTGTATTCCAAGGCCAAATTTACCTGTTATTCCAGGCAACAGCCTTGTCTAACTCATGAAACACAGCCTTGTCTAACTCAGTGAAACTATGACCCGTGCTGTGTAGGGCCACCCAAGACCGATGAGTCATGGTGGAGAGTTCTGGCAAAACGTGGTCCACTGGAGAAGGCAATGGTAAACCACTTCTGTATTCTTGCCTTGAGAACCCCATGAACAGTATGAAAATTCAAAAAGATATGACACTGAACAATGAACTCCCCAGGTCGGTAGGTGCCCAATATGCTACTGGAGATCAGTGGAGAAATAAGTCCAGAAAGCAGGAAGAGATGTAGCCAAAGTGAAAATGGTACCCAGTTATAGATATGATTGGTGATGGAAGTAAAGTTTGACACTGTAAAGAACAATATTGCATAGGAACCTGGAATGTTAGGTCCATGAATCAAGGTAAATTGGAAGTGGTCAAACAGGAGATGGCAACAGTGAACATCGACATCAACATAGATATCAGAGAAAAATGGACTGGAATGGGTGAATTTAATTCAGATGACAATTATGTCTACTACTGTGGTCATGTATGGATGTGAGAGCTGGACTATGAAGAAGGCTGAACGCCGAAGAATTGATGCGTTTGAACTGTGGTGTTGGAGAAGACTCTTGAGAGTCCCTAGGACTCCAAGGAGATCCAACCAATCCATTCTGAAGGAGATCAGCCCTGGGATTTCTTTGGAAGGAATGATGCTAAAGCTGAAATTCCAGTACTTTGGCCACCTCATGTGAAGAGTTGACTCATTGGAAAAGACTCTGATGCTGGGAGGGATTGGGGGCAGGAGGAGAAGGGGACGACCGAGGATGAGATGGCTGGATGGCATCACTGACTCGATGGACATGAGTCTGAGTGGACTGCGGGAGTTGGTGATGGACAGGGAGGCCTGGCGTGCTGCGATTCATGGGGTCGCAAAGAGTCAGACACGACTGAGCAACTGAACTGAACTGTGAGCAAGAATCCCTTAGAAGAAATGGAGTAGCCCCCATAGTCAATAAGAGTCGGAAATGCAGTACTTGGACGCAATCTCGAAAATGACAGAATGATCTCTGTTCATTTCCAAGGCAACCCATTCAATATCACAGTAATCCAAGTCTATGCCCCAACCAGGAATGCTGAAGAAGCTGAAATTGTACGGTTCTGTGAAGACCTACAAGCCCTTCTAGAACTAACACCCGAAAAAGATGTCCTTTTCATCATAGGAGCTATAGTCTATGTGGCCTCAAAAGAGTCGGACCCATGACTGAGCTACTAAGCAACAAGCAGAAGGGAGTATCCTGAGCCCAGGCACAACTCTGGCAGGGTGTCATTGTGGGGTTGTTCCCCAGGTGAGGGAGGCCCGAGCTGGTCCCCTGAAGGAAGTGTTATCTCAGCATGGAAGTATCTTGAGAGCTATGTGGATGCGTCCTCACTCTCTACCCACTTCTCCTCCCTGCAATGCTCCTCTCCATCCACCAGAGAGAATGTGTGTTTGGGGAAAGGGAGCCAAGGATAGCAATAGATTCTGAGGTTTCTGGGCACAAGTTCCTCCTTCGCTCCATCACCTTCCTCCTGCCACCTGATCCAGACTGAGGTGGATGCAGTGCTAACCCGTGACCGTTAGAGGGCTTCAGTCCCACACATCCCTCTTCCTGAACGTCCCCGCTCTGGTAGGTGGGTGGGGGCAAAGGACGGAAGCTTGAGGCATAGCCCCTACTCCTCGGATGTGCAGCAGAAATCCCAGGAACAGACACTGACCACAAGTGCTTGCTCCCGTAGCCCTGTTACCATCAGAGAATCTCAGCTGGAAGAGCCCTTGAAGGCTTGAGTCCCACCCCCAGCACTGAAGCATAGCATCCTGAAAAATTGCTCTCTCTAGTCATTGTAGTCTCCTCCCAGTCTTTCTTCTCCTCCTTTTAGTATCTGTACAGAGCTTATGAGGCTGTGAAAAGCATGCCCATGCAGCCCATATTAGACCTTCAGGATCATCTTGTGAAGGAGGTATGGTTATCACCCCCATTTTACAGAAGGGGAGACTGAGGCTCAAAGAGGCATACTTACAAGAGCTACTTCAGCCAAGACAGCAAATCTCCAAATGCCTACTCTTCTCATTGCAGCACTCCAGGTCCTTTCTTCAAAGCAGACTGAGTGGGCGCCACTCTGCGTTTTTAGCTTCCTGATCACAAGGATCCTGCCTCTAGTCACAAGAGTCTCTGCCTCATTTTGTCCTCCCTTCAGAGCTTGTCATTTTCCAGGTGAGACCAGCCCAGAGACACGGGATGTGTGGCAGAGACCACACAGCAAGGCAAGGCCTGAGTTAGGAAGGCTAGAACTACAAACTTCCCACCTCTAGGTGCCTAGAGTTGGGGCTATTTCAGCATCCAGAAGTCACCAGCATTGAATTGTCCCCAAGGATAAGAGCAGGAAAGAACATATTCCCCTGCATTTAAACCTTCCACCCCTTGAGTCTAAATACATTTAGCACTTGACCCTGTGGGAAAGCAAGAAAGAAACAAACCTTTTTAGAGGTGGTTAGTGATGGTGTTGCCAACCAGTGTTGAAAAGTTATACCCTTGTGGTCCAGAACTTGAGGGCTTGCACCTTGTGACCTTCCCCTTTTAAGATCAGAAGATAGAGCTCTCTTTTTTTTCCTGTCATTCGTGAACTGTCACCCAACCATGCCCCTGATTCTTTATCTGCTACCAAGGGCACTGGGACCTGTGGGAACTGTCCCAGGCTCAGCTGTAGGAGGACCGGAGGGGAGTGTCATGAAAGAAACAGTCTCTGGGACTTCCCTGGTGGTCCAGTGGCTAAGACTCCATGCTTCCAATGCAAGCGTCCTGGGTTCAATCCTTGGTTGGGAAACTCAGTCCCGCATGCGGCAACTAAAGATTCTGCAAGCTGCCATTAAGACCCCGTGTAGCCAAATAAATAAAAGAAATTTATTTAAAGAAAGAAAGAAACTGGCTCTGATGAAGGTAGGGCCACAGGAAAAGTGTGTGCTCAGGAGCTTAGTCGTGTCTGACTCTTTGCAACCCTATGGACTGTAGCCCACCAGGCTCCTCTGTCCATGGGGTTTCCCAGGCAAGAATACTGGAGTGGGTTGCCATTTCCATTCCAGGGGATCTTCCTGACCCAAGGAGCGAACCCACATCTCCTGCATTGGCAGGTGGGTTCTTTACCTCTGTGCCGCCTTTCCTCTACTTCCAGTGCCACCAAAGGGGAGGAGTCAGGTGGAAAGTAGGGGAGGGTCTCTGAGCCCCACACAGCATTCTACCTCTTCTGCCACTTCTTCCTTCCAGGCCACCTGGGGGAAGCAGCACTGAGGTGGAAGCTCCCATGACAGGCTTCTGGCGAATACTGGGGGGACTAGTACGTGAGCTGTGGACCACAGGAGAAGCCTCAGGCCTTCCCTAGGAGTGAGGGTACAGGAGCCTGAGTTGGGGATTGCTCGAGAGCCACACAAGGTGGGCACGGTGAGGAGAGGTGACTCCAGGCAGGGGACTGCCAAGAACAGGTGGGACCAGTCAGAGCAGGGGAGCATCTCCTCTCACCAACCCGCTTCTGGTTGGCCCACAGGATCCTGGGGGCCCCTGGGATACACCTTTCTCAGAACTGGAAGGTGTGGGGGTGGATACTGGTGATCCTCTTCTCTATAAGGTCTTTTTCAGGATTTTTCATAATGAAGACACACACATAAGTCATTGCTAGTAGAAGATAAACTTTGAATTAGACTTGGGATTTTCCTGCCCATGCTAGGGAGTCACTCATCCTTTCTTGGGGCCAGACCCACAGCTTCTCCAGTTTCAGAGACTGCCAGGCAATGGCCTCTGCATGGTGGCCGGTGGGCAGAGGCTGTGATCAGCATCTCCAGGGCCAGGCCCATAGGGTTAGAGATGAATTCCACCATTATCTTGGAATCCATGAATTTCAGCGTGTTTGGCAGCCCTTCATATTGTCAGATTCGATTGTCTCTGGGGTTCTCTGTACCCATCATGGTTACTCACAGATTTACTCTTGATCTGAGTGTTAGTCGCTCAGTCATGTCTGACTCTTCAAAACCCCCTGGACTGTAGCCCACCCGGCTCCTCTGTCTGTGGAATTCTCCAGGCAAGAATACTAGAATGGGTTGCCATTTCCTCCTCCAGGGGATCTTCCCAACCCAGGGATCAAACCCAGGTCCCCTGCA
Organism: Capricornis sumatraensis; assembly: GCF_032405125.1. Classification (NCBI taxonomy): domain Eukaryota; kingdom Metazoa; phylum Chordata; class Mammalia; order Artiodactyla; family Bovidae; genus Capricornis; species Capricornis sumatraensis. The sequence goes on from NC_091076.1 coordinate 98,107,865, forward strand.
CTGCAGGCAGATTCTTTCTGTCTGAACCGCCAGGAAAGCCCACTCTTGATCTGAAAGTGGCCCCTTCCAGGTTTCAAGAACCCCTCCAAGGTTCAAGTCCACTTGGCTTGGGGCCATCTCATTATTTAGAGTCATACTTGCCCTGGTCTTCGAGAGAGCCACAAAGGGACTGGAGGTAGCTCTCCCCATTTCTCTCTGTCACTTGAGGTCCATGCTTCCCATCTCTAGCTCTCTTCTGCCTTCCTTGAATCCAGAGGCTGGGATTGCCCCCAGGATATACACTTCTTCGACTCCAGCACAAGTCTGATGGCTGAGTGGATCACAGCTCATTGGGTCAACGTCTTTAAGAATGTTATGTGGGGATTCTCAAAGGCTTCTCCAGGGGACATGCGTAAGGCCAGCATTTCTGAGCACTTTCCATGTGCCAGGCGCTGTACTGAGTGATGTGGGGAGGATTGTATGAGGATATATCCTTCATACAAGGATACTCAGGCTCAGAGATAAGTAGTTTTCCTGGAGTGATAGCAGCCCAAGGTCCCAGTCTTTCATGGTGCCAAGCTGCTTAGAAGCCTCACCTAGGAAAGATGGTAGCGCTGCTGGGCATGGACAGAACTATCCTTAGTGCAAAGCTGGCAGGGCGGGATCAAGTCCCCACTCAGAAAATGTTCAATAGGACTTCCCTGGCAATCCAGTGGTTCAGTTCAGTTCAGTTCAGTTCAATTCAGTCGTTCAGTCATGTCCGACTTTTTGTGACCCCAGGGGTTAAAACTCCCTGTTTCCAGTGCAGGGGACATGGGTTTGATCCCTGGCCAAGGAAGATCCCACATGCTGTGTGGCATGGCCAAAAAGAAAAAGAAGATGTTCAAGGAGCTTCAGCCCAGAATGAGGTCCACAGGTACAGGTACCAAGACAAGCAGCAGAGAGAAAGCCACCTGATGCAGCCCGATTTAATGAACCAAGTCACATCATCCTTCACACTTGTGTTGCACGTTTCAGTGTACATCACATTTTCACTTCCTTTATCTCATCGGACCCTTGGGTTTGCCAGAGGATTCAAGCATGGAGGAAGGGCCCAGGAGGGCTCTGGAGTGGGGGTGGGGAGGATGAGGGCAGGCACCCCTGTGAGTCGATGGGGGTGTTGTTTACAGGGGGTGAGGATCTCCGAACAATCTAGAAGTGCAAAACAACCTACATCACTGGACCTAGTGGGTAATTTCACCTCGGGGATGACTCCCCAGGGGGACAAGCCCATTGAGAACGAAGTAGTAAGTACCGGGGTGTGTCCAGCAGCTGTGGGAAGTCTGAGGTGCTTTCCTGATTGGTGCTGTCAACTGGAAATAACCTCTGCCTCCTTCACCTTATTCTGTGGTTGTTTGTGAACATCTTACCCCCGTAGGGGAAGGTAAGCTCTTTGAGGCTGGGTTCATGCCTTTCATCCCTCCATTCATTCACTCATTCTCTTATTCGTACATTAACCAATTCAGTAAGAAGTTGCCGCACCTTCCATGTGCCAGGCATCCATGTACTGGGCAGATGGGCAGACCTAGATAAACAAAGGACACCACCTTTTCTCTGCTGGAGTTTACAGTCTATGGGAGAGAGAGACAATAGCAAACAAATAAATACCTAACAGTAACATGTATCCAGAAATTCCGCACTGTGAAGACTACCATGAAAGAAAGAGCTAAGGGGTGAGAGTATAGCTCTGGGGAGAAGGGAGGGACTTGGCAGCTGGAACCACATTCCCAGACGCCAGGAAACTCAACAAGCATCCGCCGAGTGGATTGAATGGATGGGAGGACAGTGTCAAGGAAAGAAACTCAAATAACCCCCCGGCCAGGAATGGCCAGGCAGGTCATGCTGTGTCTGTAGAATGAACTTCGCATAACAAGTGTGGAAAAAATGATAACGTGGGATCTTGCAACACACAGCAATACACACCTGAACAAATTCAAATGTAAAAAGGGGACGGGGTGGCATGCATATGCTGAGGGCAAGCACACAGATGTTCAGTAGGCCCACAGCTTACAGAACCTGAGCCCCAAACGGGACCTCACGAGGCGTCTGGCCGCCCACTCCTGCCACGTGAGAAAGTGATCTTAGGGCTGAACAGAACAATGTCTTTTATTATTATTGTTTGAAAAGTGCATTAGGATCTGTATAAATGTGTTTTAACAAACTACACTCTGAATTCAGGGTTTCAGGCTTGCTGTTTTGTGTTCTCTGTGGGGTCACCTAAGTTACAAGTAAAGGCTCTGGGCTGGGAGAGGGCCGCCAAGGTCTCCCCGACAGACGAGCTGGGTTGGTTTTGGTTTTTGTTTGTATCTGAGTCAATAGCGGTTCCCGAGGATGCTGTGACCCGGTGCAGCAGCGTGGAGAGCAGAGACAAATCCAGAAACTTCACAGTGTGTGGACTCTGAATCTAGCTGCTGAGGTTGCCTGCAGAGAGCAGGGCACAGCAGCGCAGGACCCCGAGCCCCGAGCCCCGAGCCCCGAGCCCCGAGCCCCCACTCCCCCGGGGCTGAATGGCTTCTGAGGCCTTTCACAGAAAACCCAGCCAGGCTGTAGCCCTGCTGGGGGTGGTCCACAGACACCCAGACAGCCTCAGCTTTCCGAGTTTTGTTTTTCTCTCATCTCTGATTCTGCTGGAAAAACACCCAAACCCTCTGGCCTGAGCGCCCCTGACCTAGCAGCACCTGCAGACAGGGGGCCGGAAGTCAAGCTAAAACGGAGGAGGAACCAGCTTGTGCTTCCACCAGGCCCCCGAGGGACTGGGCTGGATTCCCCCAGTGGGCAGTGGGGCATGTGCCCAACAAGGGGGCCTCGGGCTACATTTTGGGAGGAGGAAGGCTGAGGAGTGACCCGACATCCGGGCCTCTTAGGAAGGAGCGGGGCCTTCGGGACTCAGGAACAAGGGGACACATTTGGAGATGGTTCCCAGGACAAAGCTGTCCCAGGGTTCTCTCCTGATGGCCCTCCTCCTCTGGCCGAAGGCCTCTGAGCTGCCAAGTCCTTCAGGGGAGGCAGCTGTGATATAGTGGAAAGAATGCCACACTTGGAGTCTGAAGGTCTGTGTGTGACTTGTGGCCAATTATGGTAATCATCTCCCTGGGCCTTGATTTCCTCTTTTGTAAAGTGGGGATGAAGCTGTCCCCTTCCAGGGTTATGCTGGGGAAATATCATATAAATGAATACGGAAGTGCTCCATAAAATCTTATTGGCAGTGAAGAGATGCTTCATATATAAAAATCTGGGGGACCCACTGAGAGAATCTGATTCATGTTTTGTATTTTGGATGTGGTGGTGGTTATTCAAATTTGTACATGTGCTAAAATTTATGTCAAGAAAACTTTACTGTAGGATAATTTTCTAAAAACCAGCATCTGGTTCAACTTCTTTCCTTTGGAGAAGTTTTATGATTCCCATTTTGTAGAAAAAGCAACTGAGATCTGAGATAATTATCACTTCCACCAGCATCACTCAGCTTTGTTACCACTGCCTATCAGTTCTGGGGGCCAGGGCCCCACACAACAGACATGCAGACACCCGCAGTGTAAAAGCCTCTAAAACAGAACAGGCCATCGAGGGCTTCTAGATCGAAACCATGAAATCAGTGCCCTTTCAGGGTGTCTGATGGTCAAGGCAGGCCTCCCTGCTCAGATGACTCTCTGTCAACAGTACCTCAAAGTATTAGGAAAACAGTTATTCAAAGATATTTAATTGTCTTTCAAAAAACGCCAATCCTCCCTAGACTGAGGGCAGCCCCGAGCAGGGGGAGACCCTGCCTGGGGGGAGAAGTGAAGACTCCATCCCACCCCCAGCCGGTTGCCCAGGGTCCCTGGTGGAGGTCGAGGACAGAATTAGCCCCACTATGCAAAGCAGCAGGAGAGGAAGAGCTCCAGTTCAGTGGAGGCAGATGCCAAAACAAGTGCGTTTCCTCTGGCAGCCCAGAGACCAGGGAGGTAGGAGGCCTGGCCAGGCCCAGCCCCAGCCTGGCTCAGCGTGGTCACCGCTGATCAAAGCAGAGATGGACCTTTACCCCAGGCGTGGGGTCCTTGGCCTCCTGCCTGCCTCACCTGCAGTTCCAGGTGGAGCTGCTTTGACTCATCCCTCCCTGTGCTGACCTTGATTCTCCAATTAAACTGGCAGCTCCCTGAGGGCAGGGATTTCTCCCACCTGAATCCAGAACGTAAGTGGCAAATCCAGAGCATGGTCCCCCCAAGGTCAACAGGAAGTGGAGCTCAGCCTGGCTCTGCACACAGAGATTCACTGCACTTCAGCTCCTAGCCCTGAGCTGCTCCCAGTCGCTCCCGCAGCAGGCGGGCTGGGGATCATTTTGCCTCTGATTTTATGCCAGAAACTCTGAAGGGATTATCTGACTAAGAATCCCCAGGTTTCCTCACCACAAGGCCTCTTGATTTAGGAATCTCTCTTGCATAGCTCTGGGTAAAAAAAAAAAAAAAAAAATATATATATATATATATATATATATATATATATATATCTCCAGCATCTCATAGTTTATATCTGCAGCATCTCATAGTTTAATATTTGACCAAAATCAGATCCATACCTATACATTTATTGGATGACAAAGAACAATTTTTGACTGTGAAAAGTTAAAGTCAAAGTTCGTAAGAAAAAATATAGTACCTATCTCCAGGCTTGGTGGAGGACAGGAGGTGTATAATAGAGGCAGGGAAAGCCCTGCCCTCAGGGACCTTCTAGTTTAACTGGAGAACGAGGCCAAGACGGGCAACGCAAAGTTGTAGCTATATCAGAGCTGTGGAGGACAGCGTCCAAACAGGGATCAGGCAGGGGCTGGGGTGTTCTGGGAAGGCTTCCTGTAGGTGGAGGACCTTGAAGGACAAGAGGACTGGGTGGGTAGGGGAGGGTAGCTCCTCTAGGGCTGAGACACTCAAGTCCTGCAGGACTCAAGCACTGCTTGTCGGCTGAAGAGCAGGCAGGACACGGGCATCCCCACCAAGCAGAAGGACCAGTCCAGTCAGACCTTCTCTCTGTTCGGGGTCCCACCAGCGTCAGAGCGGGGAAAGAAAGCAGACACGAGCACAGGTCCCAACCGGGCCTTCAGAGAGAGCCGGGCATGAGCTGAGCCCGACCTCCCCACCCCCAGGCCCGAACGTTTGTGCCCAGACAGGTACCCTTATCCACCCCAGAACCACAGACGTCACAAGCCTGTTTCTCAAGAAACACTGTTTATTCCACGGGGGGATGGGCTCAAGGCCAGCAGCTCCCTGGGGTGGGGGAGGGCGGGAGAGAACGGGAGAGGGACGAAGCTCTCACGGCCCGTCTGCGGCTGCTTGGGGTGGGCTGTGACCCTGGCCCGGCTCTCCAGAGAAGCCGGGCTGCTCTGAGTCCGCTTGCAGGTTCCAGACAAGTCTCTGCCTTCCCTGGCCTTCACAGGGCCACGGATCCCCCACACAGCACCCCCGGAAGGCGGGGTCCAGTCTAGCCCCCGAGGACCCCGTTGCTCCTAATCACTGCCCTGCAGCCCTTCTGCGCCAGTCCCTTCGGTGAGAGATGGGGACCAAGGGCTGGAGGGGCAGGTGGGTCTGGTGGGCCCGCTTTGGAGGCTGACGGGGGTTCAGGGAAAAGGGGGGGACAGCACTGAAGCAGTCACTAAGGCCCAGCGGGCTGTGCCCAGGAGCGTGGGGAGGGCCGGCCCCTCACTCCTGGCCTGGGTGCTCACCCACAGACCACTTCACCTCTCCTGTCCGCAGAGTTACTATGTCTTCGTAAGTGGCCGTCTGGTCAATGTCCAGGCCCTGGAGACATGAAACGGAGCTCAGGCCTTGGACACTCCCCTGGTCGCACACTGATGGTGCCTCTGACTGCCCCCCCTCGGCCTTCGGAGCTTCCAGGAGTATAGGGGGTCCAGCTTGCCCCTTACCTCATAGGTGTGATCTTCCTCCATCCCGGCCTTGCTGTCATCCTGGCAGGGGAGGGATGGAGAGCAGTGTTAGCTTCCCCCACCCACTGCTGGGCCAGGCTGGGGAGGGCCAGGGAGATTGGTCTTGGGTGAAGGGTGAAGGGTCAGGGTTGAGGGGCACTCTGCGAGAACAGCTGATGAATGAGGGAGTGTTTGAATGGGTGAGTCAGTGGGTGGGCTCTGGGGCTGGGGAGACGGAGACCCTGCCAGTGTCTGGCCGGCCCCCACGGTCACCTTGTCCAGCAGCAGGAAGATGGGCACGATGATGAAGAGGATGATGAGCAAGGTCTGGATCATGATGATGCCGTCTTTCAGTGTGTTCCGCCGTTTCAGCTGGGCCAGGGTGCTGAACCCTGGGGGGAGGTGGGTGGACCTGGTGAGGCTTGGTGCGACATGTCCCCACTTTGGGCCCGGACCCCTCAGGACCTGCTTCTCCACGGCTCTCCCAGGTGCCCGGGGTCACAGCCATCCCACACGGTGTGACCCTCCCTCCTGCTGGTGGAGGGCTGGGGTGGGGTGGGTGTTGGCAGGGCTCCAGGAGCGCCCCGTGGTCGCCCTGGCTGGTGGGGGTAGGGGGGCAGGCCCCACACACACCCATGACCCGGAGCTCAGTGCCACAGCCGTGCTCTGTCCTCGAAGTCCCCTTGGTGCACTCCTGCTTGCAGAAGTAGATGCCGTTGTCCTGAAACTGGACGCCTAGGATGGTGAGGATGGCCTCGGAGTTGTTGTGGTTCTGGAGGATGCGGCCCTCCTCCGGGAGAAATATCTTGGGCTCTGAGTCCGGCTTCGGCTTCCGGAACCAGCTCACGACACCCATATCCTCCAGGTAGCACCTGATCTCCACTGTGGAGCCCCGTTTCTTGGCCACGAAACGTGGGTGCTGCCAGATCCGGGAACAAGTGTTTCCTGTGGGTGTCAGGGCTGGGGTCAAAATCCTGCTCCTTGCATTCTGGACCGCCGGCCGACCGTGGCCCGCCACGCCCCCCAACCACGGCCCCTGTCCCGGGCAGCACTGGCCCCTGGCTTGGTCTCCTGGCTTGCCCTTGTTTCTCAGAGTGTGGGACAGTCATGAGGCAGAGGTGTAGGGGAACTGAGCCATGTGAGGGGCCGCAGGCCAAACAGCTGGACCCCGCCCCTTCCTAATGGCCCACTCTCCCCATTTGATTTTCCTTTAGAAGGGCCTGGAAACTTCCAATGCCTTTCCATGCCCATTACAGCAGCCTGATGCAGGCCTCACCTTCTGAGGCCAGAGGGCCCCCAGGACAGCCTCTCACCCGGCCTGGTGCTCTCACCTCTCCCTGCCCACACCAGCCCCCAATCCTCAGGGTGACCCCGCAAATCCTCAGCCTGGCAATCAGGGCTCCCGCGCCAATCTCCTGCCCATGTCTCTCTTGTCACCCCTTCTGCGTGGTCCTGCTCCTCTTTTTATTCCTATGCCTTTCTCAGCTTGCCACACTCCCCACCACCCATGTGCCCCAGGAAGCCTCCCTCCTGCTTGGTCCCCAGTCAGGGGTGCCCTAGGAACCCCTAAGCCCCTGCAGCCTCTAGGGGGCCCCCACGGTTGCCGGCTCCTGCTGGGGCTAAGCCCAACTCCCCAGCCAGACAGCCCAGGCCTGCATCCCCAGTGGGATCCCCTCCTCCCTGACCTTTGGGACTCATGTTTGACGTGGGTGACACTGGAGGAATGGGGGTTGGAGGAACTTTAGAGCCAGGTCTTACAGAGAGAGACAGACCCTCAGGAGGCCTGGGGATGGGGAGAACCCAAGGGGGCCAGGGCGCCGGGGCAACCATAGGGCAGCTCGTGGACAATGACCCCCGCGTTGGACACAGACATACTTGCTCCCAGAAGGTTCAGGGGAAGTTGCTGACCTTTGGGATCCCGGAGCAGGTCTTCTGTTTTGGCCGCCAGCACCGTCTCACCTGCTGGGTGGGAGGAAGTGGGCGGGGCTGGTCCCTCGGAGTTGGCTGCCTCGCCCCTGCGTTCCCGGACCCACTTCCTCCCCCCAGGACATTAGCTCCAAGACCCCTGCCCTGGAGAGACTAGAGCCGGGTGGGGTCACCAGAGGATCTGATTCCCAGCCCCGCTTCTGCCCTCGGCCTTTGAGTGGGCTCCTGGATGAGACGAGAGGGAAGAAGTTACCCCTGGAGGGCTCTACTGCCTTCCAGACCAGGGCGCCGTGTGGGGAGCGGGCCTGTCCCAGGTCTGGTGGGGGGCGGCCTTTCCACCGCCTCCCCCACCCAGGGCCCTGCAGCGCCTGGGGGTGAACAACCCTCTCTCCATTCTTCCTCCCCAGCCTCGCTCTTCTCCAAAGTCAGAGCCACCAGCCCCTCACCCCCAGCTCAGCCCGACCCCCTCCGGGCTAGAGAAGGGCTAGGGGCCGCAGACTCCAGAGAACACCAGCCCCTCAGCCTGGCTGATTCCCACAGACCCGGTCCCCAGGGCTGTCAGAGGGAGACAGGAGGCAGCAAAAGTGAGAGACGAAGGCGGAGGAGGCGAGAGCAGGAGGCAGAAGCAGTGGAAAGAGCGAGACCAGGGCGCCTCTGGGCCCCTCGCAGTACCTGAAAGGAGCAGCAGCCCCAGCACCAGCCAGTTGTTGAGCCCGGGAATCAACGCCGGCCCTGCCATGCTCACCCTGTCTCCAGCCCCAAGCCCGTGACAACGGAGGCTCCTGGGGGAAAACGTGTAACTGCCTGGGCTGCAGTCTGCCTCCTCCCCGCCTCTTCCCCACCAGGCCCCTTCCTGCCATGCAAATTGGGACCCAGGGGAGGCACCAGCTCTCTGGGGACCCTGGGGGAGGGCAGGCTTTCTTGTCAGCTGTGCTGCTAAGACCCAAGGGTCACCCCGGCTCGGGCACTGCGGCTGGGGTCTGCGGCGGACGCCCCTGGGAGGCAGGGGCCCCTGAGGCCCCATCCCAACCCCCAAAGTCATGTCCTGGGGCCCGTTGGCCTCTCAGTCCAGAGTTCCAGGCACTTAACTGAAACTACATGGGTCCTGTGGATGGATGTGGTCACAGCCCTTCCTCCCCAGACAAATCTACACTCTTTAACTTACACATCCAGGAAGGACGGGGTAGGAGTGCTGAGGGGACAGCTATGGACCCAGAGCCCAGCCTCTTGGCTAGAGTGCAGGTGGCCATGTTGGCAGTTGATGGAGGCTTGACCTTGTGTAGGAAGGGAGCCACAGAGGCTCTTGAGCAAGAACAGGCCAAGAGCGGCAGCCACTTGGGAGAAGATTTGGTCCCGGCTCTGGTGAGAGGCCCCACCTCGCTCACTTGGTGGGAGAGTTTGCTGGGAGCTGCCAAAGACGGTGGACTTGGGTGTTGATGGCTTACTGAAAACCCACCACTCAGCAATCAGTGGACTCTCAGGGCACAGAAGTGTTATCCACAGCTCCACGGGTCTGGAGTGGAAGACAAGAGGCTGGTCTGGGGGAGCCTGCAAGTTCTGAAACAGAAAGTCTCTCTGGTTTTTTCTCATCTGTCAGCAGGGCCGCGGATGGAACCACAGAGTCTAGGAGCTTGTCTAAGCTGAACTATGTGCTCCTGCCCCTGGATCAGACACAGCCCTCATCCCTTGGGGTCTCGGGGGGGGGAGGTGCTCTTGTGCAGTGCACAACTTGCACAGCTGCCCATGGCAGCCCCACAGCTGAGTTTGTGAGTTTCATGTATTATGGCACCTTCTTTACTTTCTCTTGGCCCCTTGCTCTGTCTCTTCCTTCACCCCCCAGGAGGGGAAAGAAGATGCTGAATCCTGTGTCCTCTGCCCACATCTCACTCTCTTCACCACCCGCTAGTTTTCAAGCAGCCTGTGCTGCAGGCAGGTCTGAGTTCCGGGAGACATGGACCCACCACCCAGGCCAGGGTTGCTGGTGGAGAAGGCAGAGGTCTGGGTGCTGGCCCCTCAGTCCTGGGCTTGGGCCTCACCTGGTACAGTGGCATCCCCACCCCCCACCCGAGGAGCACAGGTTGGGGCCGGAGCTGTGGGAAATGGGGACAGGGGAGTTCAGGTTCCATCCGAGAAACAGCTCTTCCCGGCAGTCCCAGATGTTCTTGCTGGTTCCAGATGTTCCAAACGAAGAGAAAAACATTTCTCTGAAAAGGTGTCAGATGTTCCGTTCACAGAACAAACAGCCCAGGAATATAAACATCACCTGAGGTCAGCATGGGGACCACAGGCCCCTGGTGCTGGTGGGGGTGGTTGAAGACTCCCCCAGAGGAATGGGGGGAAATTCAGGGGTCTCTTCCTTTAGCCAAACACCTCCTGGTGATGGAGGGCTTGGTTAGCTTTGGGGCTGGGGGCCCCTGAATTTGGGAGAAAGGTGGAGAAAGGTTGGGGTGCACCTGTGTGTGTGTGTGTGTGTGTTTGCGTGTGCATGTAGCTGCCAACACGGGTGTACTGCTGAGTTGTGGGGTGGGAGGCGGTTTGGGAACTGGTCTGCGGCCGAGGGTGCCTCTGGGGGGCCATGGAGGTTGGGGATGCAGCGGGTACCCTCCAGACATACACACATGTCTGCATTTCCTGTGGGCAGCAATGCAGATGTGTCCTTTGGACCTCATTCCCATTCATGCCAGGCAGGGATCTATTTTCAGGAGGGGGTGGGGGCCCCACCGTCTACAGGGTTATTTGTCACAGGTGGAGCCGTGCTGTTCCATCCTCAGTGACAACAGCACCGAGCTCCTTCCGAGGCTGGTGACGCTTTTTCTTTCCTGGAACAGGAGGCCTCGTAAGCCCATCTCCGCCTCTGCCCCCGGCTGCCCTGGGCCGTACACCCCGACATCTGGCAGCTCCCACCCCACCTTTCCAGGAAGGCAGCATCAAAACAAGAGATGGAGGTATAGGGAAAATGGACAAGGAGCTCAGGGGCAAGAGGGCAGGGACCCCCAGCATCCCTGGGAAGTGGGGGGAGGGCAGAGCCTCAGTTTGGAAAGAATGACCTCTGCCCCTCCCCTAGCCCTTCCTTCCTCACTGACTGCTCGGCCCCTTGTGACCAGGGTAGCTACTGAGTAGCTACTGAGCATACACGCCTAGAGCCCGGGCTCTGCAACAACAGGAGCCACGGCAATGAGAAGCCTGTGACCTGTGACGAGGAGTACCCCCTGCTTGCCACAACTAGAGAAAGCTCTTGCACAGCAACGAAGACCCAGCACAACCCAAAATAAATAGATAAATAAGAGAAACCAAGCCAAGTCACAGAACACATATCTGAAAACAAAAAAGAGAATGCCGGTTTGACCCCTAACTCTGCAGTACACCAGCCAGGAAGCCTCCCCCAGTTACCTGGCAATTCTCAACAAAGGATGGTCCTGCCCCACACTGACAGCTCTGGAAGTGCTCCAGGGCCAAGGGATTGAGGCGAACCCAGCTCTCCTGTATTGCAGGTAGATTCTTTACCATCTGAGCTACCAGGGAAGCCCTTCCCGGGCCATGGTGGTTTAGTTGCTAGATCGTGTCTGATTCTTTGCGACCCCATGTACTATAGCCTGCCACGTTCCTCTGGCCATGGGATTCTCCAGGCAAGAATACTGGAGTGGGTTGCCATTTCCTTCTCTAGGAGATCTTCCTGACCCAGGAATCGAACCCGGGTCTCCTGTATTTCAGGCAGACTCTTTACCGACTGAGCTATAAGGGAAGCCCCCTCCAGGGCCGCGGCCATGGTCAAATGACCAGTGGACACCACTGGCATTCCTGGGCCAGGGGCAGTGAAGACACAGCAGTGGGAGGGGCAGATTTGTCCTGCCTTTCCTGCCAACAGCGCCCCAGTTAAGCAACACCCATTCTTAACCTCTCAGGGACCAAGTTTCCTTCTTTAGGCAAAATACAAATAACTGTAATAAAACCTTCTTTGTGTGTGCTCAGGGGCTTAGTTGTGTTGGACTCTCTGAGGCCCCCTGGACTGTAATCTGCCAAGCTTCTCTGTCCATGGGATTTCCCAGGCAAGAATACCGGAGAAGGGTTGCCATTTCCTCCTCAAGGGGATCTTCCTGACCCAGGGATCGAGCCCAAGTCTCCTGCATTAGCAGGTGGATTCTTCACCACTGAGCCACCTGGCCTTTGCAGGGCAGTCGTGAGCCTTGAAGGGCCTCTTGTACCTGAAGTGCATGGTGACATGGGTGGAAGCACAGTCCACCCTCAGGAGGCGGTGAGTAGCACTGATGTCTGGGGGAAGGACATGGTCCTGAATAGGAACCTTGGTTACATTTATCACCCAGGATTGTACCTTTTTCTTCTACCATTCAAGGCTCAGGGGCAACATAGTTCGGGGCACTCTCAAGCTCTCCTGTCCTTGAGGACGGAGAGAGCCCCAACCGAGGTTTGGAGAAACTTAAAGTGAGAAGGGGTTCAGCACCCCCGTGGGGGCTCAGAGAACCCTGCTGGCACCCCACCCCCGCAGGCAAAGACATCCACAGGGTGGGAAGGGGCTCGAGGGCATGGCTGAGGGAGGTCAAGGTGGCCTGTGGGTGCCCCTCCCCAGGCCCCAGGGGAGCCATGTAACCTCAAGACTCAGGAAATGGGGATAGGGGGTACAGGAATCTTGAAAGGGACTAAGTATTTACTAGTTTAGAGGAATACAGCCCTGGCTGTCTGAAAGCAGAATTAAATCTAAACTTATATTTCGCTCACTGGGATTGTGGCCTGAATTCACTATATAATATTTCTCTTTGCCATAGGTCCATGGGATGCTGGGTCCTCTGGGGTCAGAGGCAGCATCCTGGGGCGGGGGGATTGGGCCTCAGGAAAGGGAAGGGCCATACTGTGGACCCACAGGCCTTGGGTGAGGCAGAAAAGTGATGGGGGCTTCCAGAGAGGAGGGTCTGGGCACACGGGTCTCAACACCTATTTGCTGGGTACTATTGTGGGCAGGGAGGGGCAGTGTGGGTGCTGCCTGTTAGTGGGGCGGGCAGGGGTGAGGGAATGACTCCTGATCTCATCTGTCCTCTTGAGGAGGCTGGGTTCCAGCCTCCTTTCGGAGAGGGCAGGAGACAGCCGGACTGAGCCCGAGAAGGGAGCTGGGGCCCTCCTTATCCTGCTCTCCCCAATTCCTGGCAGCTCCTCAAGGCTTCTCCACTTGTTTCCAACCCCCCAGCCCTTCTTGTCGCCCTCAGCTCCCGTCCACGTCCGCACGCAGAGGCACAGAAGGAAAAAGCGAACCCATCCGAGGCACCGGGAGGTTTATTATAAGAACTGTACAAGGGAGCCTTCTGCTGGCCTGGCTTGGGCCTGTTCCCACCCGGACAAGGTGCAATGGCCGTGGGTCTGCAGAGGCAGGAGGCCTGGACCCCGTTCAGCCATGCTGGGTCTGTACCTGGCCCAGTGGAGAGAGTTCAGTCCAACAGAGGCTGAGGCTCTGGGGCCACATTCGTCCAGGCCCCAAGGAGAAGGAAGGAAAGGACGTGGGCAGGGTGCTGGTCGGAGAGGAGGCTGACCCCTGGAGGAACTTCTGAAGAAAGAATCGGAACTGCTGCAGGAAGAGATGGAAGGAGCAGGGGCCTCCTTCCAGAGAGGACCCAGGCAGGGCCGGGGAGCAGAGCTGGGCAGTGGGTGTGAGGAAGAGAAGCAGAGAAGGCAGTAGGGTGGCCTCATGGGCGGTGAAAGGAAGGAATGCCCAGGCAGAGCGGGGCAGACAGAAAGGAAGGCTCCGGCCTGTGGGCGTGCACACAAGCAAACACACACACATGTTGTTTGGAGGTTTTGCTGCTTCCTGAGTTTTAATCAAACTGTTCACGAGAAACAAGAAGAAAAAGAACAGGAACTAAGCGCAGCGGGGGTGGGGTGGGGGCTCAATGTGCAACCCTTACCACATGTGTTCACACTCACGTACACACTCCCAGCACAGGGACACTTCCACGGACTGGCCGACAGAGAAGACACACGCATACTCACTGGTTAAGCACTCCAGCACACAGATATACACGTAGACAAATGCATGTACAGGTTCTACGGGACACAGTGGTTCACAGATGCACACGCACACACACACAGGTGAGTAAATCCAGTGACCCTGAGCTGGCATCTCACCCCCTCCTCCAAGCTCGGCCTCTATCTATTCGCGGGAGCCCAGATCAGTGGGGCCAAGAGATGCACCGCACAGTTTCCAGTGGCCGGAAGTTGGAAGCTTGGGCCTGAGCCGGGTGAGCGGTGCCCACCTCAGTGTTGAAATCTCGAACGTGAGCTCAGCTAGAACATTCCTAGGATCACTTTGAGGAGGTGAGGAAGGATGAGGCAAGAGGAAGAGAAGGGGGTAGGGGTGGGGTCAGGAGAGGATCCTGGGGCTAGAGAGGCTGCCCAGAGCCCAAGTGCTGATGGAGGAGGAAGACTGGTGGAGAGGGAGGCAATCTTCTTCCCAAGCCCCAGCATCCCCGACCCCACCCGAGATCTGGGTGCTCAGTCCAAGGAAGCCCCCAGTGCAGCGATACACTGGTGGGATCCAACCCCTGCTACCCACCCCATCGTGCTTTCTAGAAAAAGATAATTCCCAAGGGGAATCTTCCCTTCTGCTCTTCTCCCAGGGGCCAGCCAGGGAGCCGGAGGGCCTGGGCAATGGATGAATCGGGAAAGGATTCAGGGGCCACAACCCAGCCCAATGTCTCAGCATCCAGTGGCCTCCCCGCCTCACCCCCTCCACCGGGTATGTGGAGCTATTTCTGAACCAGGGATGTTTTTCTTCTCCTGAGAATTCCTGAGCAGGCAGGGTGAGCCGCATCCCAGAGGCTGGACAGGGTGGCAGGCCCTGGGCTCAGGCGTCTGCTCTCACTGAGGTTAAGACTTCCTTGTCCCAGAGGGAGCTGGAGGCCTGAGCCACTGCCTGCACAGAGGTCAGTAGCCCTTAAGACTCTGGGGGCAGGAGGGCAGCCAATCCCTCCATCACAGGCCGGCTCCTCCCAAGTGGGGAGCAGAGACTGATGTTCTGACCTCCCTCGGGGCTGTGAGGGGGGCAGCAGGGCCCACAAGGAGGTGAGAGCAACTTGAAGGTAAATATCGCGGAGGCAGTGGCCTCGGCCCAAGGTGGAGGCTTCAGGTACAATTCCCCCCTTCCACGGCCTGGGTGACAGCCCAGCAAGGACAAAGCCTGTCCCCGCCAGGGAGCTGGGTCAGTCCCGGACGCAGAGCCGTAGCTCCCTCAGCAGCAGGCACCAAGGGGGTCCTTCGGGGCTGTGCCACCTCACCACCACCTGCTAGACGAGAGACTCTTTGACCCCGGGGCGCACCGTCTGCCCCAGGGATGGGGCTGGAGGGAGGGGTGTTTCGGAGGGGCTGATGGGCCTGAGCCCCACGGCAGGTCCGGGGCCCCCCGTGGAGCCCCTCTCCTCCTCTTTGCTCAGCACTCCGCTGTTCCCGTTGTCAGGGCCGTACATCTTGCTCATGGTGTCGGCGATCAGCCCCTCCTTCTCGGGGGCCCCGGCCCCGCCGCCGTCATGGTTGTGGCGGTACATGTAGGAGGCCTGCTTCACGGAGCGCTGCAGCAGATGCCGGCGGTAGGCCCTCTGGATCTTGATGGCGCACACTTCCTCGTGCTTCCTCTTGAGGGTGGTGGTGATGGGCTCGTAGGAGACCTTGGAGGGGTTGGCAGCCATGAACTTCTCCTCCATGGTCTCCTTGAGGGCGTCCATCTCCCCAGAGTCGCCTAGAACCTCCTTGGTCAGGGCAAAGAGGATGTCCAGGCAGTGGATCTTGTCCCCCGGAACCATGGGCAGATCCAGCGTGATGAGCTTGATCTTGTTGGGCTTGGCGATCCTCAGCGGCTCCTGCAGGGTGTCCACGAAGTCGGAGAGGCGGCTGTAGTCGATGAACTGCGTGGCGTCGGGGTCGAACTTCTCCCACGTCTCGTAGAACATCTCGAAGTCGTCCTCCCCGAGAGGCTCGCTGCTCTCCTCCGTGGCCACGTTGAAGTTCTCCAGGATGATGGCAATGTACATGTTGACCACGATGAGGAAGGAAATGATGATGTAGCTGCAGAAGAAGCAGATGCCGATGGAGGGGTTGCCGCAGTCGCCCCGGATGCTGGTGCCCGGGTTCTCCAGGTTGGGGTCACAGTCGGGGGGCCCGCTGTTGAGGATGGGGTTGAGGAGCCCATCCCAGCCGGCCGACGTGGTGATCTCGAAGAGGCAGATGATGCTGTTGCCGAAGGTCTCGAAGTTAAACATGTCGTCGATGCCAGACTCCTTCTTGACGTAGGCGAAGTTGGACATGCCGAAGATGGAGTAGATGAACATGACCAGGAAGAGCAGGAGGCCGATGTTGAAGAGGGCGGGCAGCGACATCATGAGCGCGAAGAGCAGCGTCCGGATGCCCTTGGCCCCGCGGATCAGCCGCAGGACCCGCCCGATCCGCGCCAGGCGGATCACACGGAACAGCGTGGGTGATACGAAGTATTTCTGGATCAGGTCGGAGAGCGCCAGGCCTGCAGGGAGGAAGCGGCGAGGAAGCACTGCTGCCCTGGGGGTGGGCGGCAGGGTGGGGAGCAGGGGGAAGGCGCGGCTCCATGGGGCATGGAGTGCTGGGCTCGTCTACCCCAGGAAGGAGCAATAGAAATTCATCGCTCCGTGCGCAGCCCCGGTGGCCTGACCCAGTAGACTCTCCCAGGCCTCTTGGGGTCCTGGGCTCCATCTCTGCCCTGATGCAGCCTGGTGGAGGTGGGATGTGCCAAAGTGGATGGGAGGGTGGGTAAGGCCCATTGCCAAGGCTGTTCACAGATGCCATGGATGAGAGGGAGGGGGAGAACAGCTCTGGGTGTGTGACGATGGGCATGTCGCCTACCTGGTTTGTGACTCAGTTTCCTCATCTGTAAGATGGAGGTGACAACGGTCCCAGTCTCAGGACATTTGTTAGGAACAATTACTAAGTACACAGTTAATACTATGAAGTGCATGGCCTAGTTCAGGCAAACTGTAAGTGATGGATAAATGATAGCTAGTTACTGTCATAATTACACACACCTCTCCTGTGCGTAAGGCTCCTAGAACCATCTTCTTCTTCTTTTTTTAGACTTTATTTATTTGGCTGTGATGGGTCTTAGTTGCAACATGTGGGATCTTTAGTTGCGGCATGCGGGATCTAGTTCCCTGACCAGGGATCAAACCTGGGCCCCCTGCATCAGGAGTGCAGAGTCTTAGCCACAGGGCCATGAGGGAAGTCCCGGAACCATCTTCTTACGCCTTTCCCGAAGCACATCGGCACCTGAACGTGCATCTCCAGGTCAGGTGAATGCTTCTGCAGCTGTAGCCGTGTGTGCACAGGTAACGGGCTGCCTGGGAACCCACCGTCTGTGCTTCTGCGCATTTGGTGTAGACACCGGGCGCAAATGCATGTGTGTATGTGTGTCTGTGTGTGTGTAAAAGCCTACCAAGTGCATGAGCAGGTGTGCATGTAGACACGAGGAGGGGGACCCCGGGCCTTCCCGAATGACTCAGCCCAGCCTGGCCCTGCTCACCCACAATGGACAGGATGACAACCACGAAGTCGAAGATATTCCAGCCGACGGTGAAGTAGTACTGGCGCAGGGCCAGCATCTTGAGCACGCACTCGCCCGTGAAGATGGCGATGAAGACCACGTTGATGTTGTACAGGATGTCCACCTTGAGCTGGCTCTGGTCGTCCGTCTCCACCATCATGGTGACCATGTTGAGGCAAATGAGGATCATGATCGCGATGTCAAACGCCTGCTTGGTCACTAGGTCGTACACCATGCCCTGGACCTTGTTCTGCAGCAGGGGTGGGAGTGCGGGGAGGCGGGCGGGTGGGGACAGTGGTCAGAGCAGGACATGGGCCGGCAGGAGACGTGGGAGGACGCGACCCAAGAGTGTGGGGGGTGGGGAGGCGAAAGAGAGAGAAAGGAGGCATGAGGGCCTGTGGTGGAGTCGGCCAGGGCCGCGGGAGGCGGGGAGGCCCATGGAAACGGGCCATTCTGTGGGGTCTGTGGGCCTCCTTCCTCTCTCTGGGAGCTTCTTCCCGAATTAAGGGCCCTCAGCAACCCCTCATCGTTCTCCCGAAGTGGTTGCTCCCTGGGGGAGCTGTCTGGACATCCTCTTCCTCCCCTCTCCAGGGGCCCTTGACCCAGAGGCCACCAGCTAAGGAGCTGAATGGATGCTGGGGGAGCTGTGCAGGGTTGGGCAAGGGGTAAACCAGTGACTGGAGTTCATCAGGCTGCTGCTGCTTGCTTGTACATGAAGTGTGTCGTTACGGAGAGGTGCTCCTCCCAGCAGGTGGGCCCAACCTTCCTGAAGGGGGCCCCAGCCTCACACCAGAGACAGAGCCTGGTGGGCAGAGAGCAGGCTACCTTTTGCATCCCCCGCACAGGGCCCCTTGGGCAGGAGCCTCATATGGGCTGTAGGGGGAGGGCCCCAGAGGGCTGGTACCTGGGGCCGGGGAATTGGCTTCTGAGGCTTCTTGGAACCAAGCTTCTTCATGGCGTTATAGTACTTCTTCTGTTCCTCTGTCATGAAGATGTCTTTCCCTCCAAAGTACAATGGGATGGAGCCCGTAAGGTTGGAGAGTCCCCCTTCCCAGCTTCCAGGACTTCCCTACCTCAGACATCACCTGTAAAGCCCTCCCCCATCCCAGCAGAGGGCCCTGGTGGGAAGAGGGAAGGAGACCTGCCTAGAGGGCCAGAGATGGGGCTTGAAGGAGGCAGGAAAGGGGGACGGAGGGGTCCAGAGAAGCGGGGGTGGGTGACACACAGAGGGAAGGGGCCCGCGCAGCCCTCACGGCCCGTTTCGGGCCACCTTCCATCAGTATTTCACTGGGTCCTCAGAAGGAGCCAGCAAAGCAGGCAGCAGGAGCCTCATGAAGGAAACCAGGGTCCACACTGGCCCCGTCACTGGTTCAAGGTCACCTGGTGGGATCGGAACCCAGGCTCTGCCTCGATCGGGTGGGCGGACAGTGTTTGTGAACATACGGAGGGAGGAGTGGGCAAAGCGGGTGGGAGGAGGGAGCCCAGCGAGGGGAGGACCCGGGGGGAAGGCGGGCTGGACACTCATCTTCTTCTTCTGCTGGTTGAAGTTGTCGATGATGACGCCAATGAAGAGGTTGAGGGTGAAGAAGGAGCCGAAGATGATGAAGATGACGAAATACAGGTACATGTAGAGGTTCACCTCGTACTGCGGCTGCTCTTCCTTCTGCAGCGGTCACAGGCCAGGGGCGGGCATGCGGGGTGGGCTCGGGGCACACGCTGCCTGCTCCCTGTCCCGCTGTGAGCCCGCCCACCCCTGTAGGCGGCGGGGTCTCGGGGGCTCCCGAGGAGGCTGCGTGGGGTGGGGATGGATCCGAGTCCTCTCCCCAGGCTCACTCACCAGCCACATCTCGGGGCCCCCCACTCACCTCCCGGGAGTCCACGGCAGCATACATGATGTCCATCCAGCCCTTGAAGGTGGCCTGCGAGAGTGTGGTTGGTGTGAGGGGAGGGGCTGCTCCCTGCTTCCATCATCCATGAGTTTCCCTCCCTGCCCACCCCAGAAGCTGCCTGCTCCAAGTCCCACTGGGCAGGCATCAAATACAGACAGGTATGGACACGACCTCTGGGTCCTCCAGCCCTGGAGGCAGGTGGGAGGTTCCCTAACGAGGAGTGGCCGTGGGCTCAGTCCCAGTGAGATTCCAGGGGCTTCTCCACCCCCGCCTCATGCAGGGGCCACACGTCACTCACCACCTGCAACAGCGAGAGGTAGCCCAGACCCACGTTGTCGTAGTTGACCTTGACGTTGAGCCAGCGGACCTGGCCCGTGTGCATCAGGCTCTCGCACTCGGACTTGTTGTTGACCTCGGAGATGTCGAATCTCTCGGAGGTGGTGGTGTTGATGCAGTAGTAGAACTTGCCAGCAAACAGGTTGACGCCCATGATGCTGAAGATGAGCCAGAAGATGAGGCAGACGAGCAGCACGTTCATGATGGAGGGGATGGCTCCCAGGAGGGCATTCACCACCACCTGGGGGGCCGGGCGTGGGGAGGAGGGAGTCACTGCCACACCCTCTCCTGGGCAGCAGGGTAGGGGGCATCACCCAGCCTCCTCTGGGAGAGGGCTCCCTACCCACACCAACCAAGGGACCAGGCAGGGAAGGCTTCCTGGAGGAGGGCTGATCTGAATGAACGCAGGCTGCAGGAGAAGTCTACCGGGCTTTTTGTGGGGGTGGGGGATGGTGGGAGCAGGGAGCAGGGGTAGGGGGTTGCCGGCCTGCTGGCTGAAGAGGGCTCTCTGCTTCGCTGGAGCCAACAGCCCAGGGTGGGGAGCTGGGTTTCTCTGGAAGCAGCCCGGCCACGGGTCACCAGGCAGGAGACAAACACTCTTTCCTCAGCCCCCATAGGAAACTCAGTCCCCGTGACCTGGCCCCCCGGCTCATCTGCTCACAGGATTAGACACAAAGACCCAGAAAAGAACGGAGCCTTTGAAGCAGCAGGAACCTTGGGGACTGGAGCTCTGTGCCCAGCCAGCCCTGGCCACACAGGCCAACCTCATTGTTTCCGGCTGAGCTGAATCTGAGAATTATCTGTTTTCAAGGAGAAGTGGTTTCATGACCTCCAGACAAAGTGAGTGGAGTAAGCCCGGTGATGCCCAGGAGGGCAATGCTATTCCTGGCTGGGGCACCAACCAGCTGTGCAGCCAAGGCCAGGTCATTTTCCCCCAGTGGGGAGGGGTCCCTGGCTGGGCTGAGCTCTTGTATGGGAGACACCAGGCTGAGTGCCCTGCTGACCTGCAACCATCTGCTTCATGGAAGTCTGTCCCCCTCCAGAGTAGGCCTTGCTCTTAACAGAACCCCTACTTCCAGCCTTGGCCGGGGAAGTCCCCTTGGTCTTGCCCGAACCCTGTATTTACCTGTCACTTCCGCCCTCAGGGGGCTGAGGGACGGATGGGCAGGCTCGGAGCCCTGGGGGGCCCCAGTCTGAGGCTGGGGAGAGTCACCTATAAACCCACAGACCTTTCCTTCCTCGCCTGCCTGGGTGCCCTCAGGCCCCTCCTGGGAGCGGCTGCAGCCTCTGCTGCCCCCTAGCGGTGGCAGAGAGGAGTGAAGGAGGGGGCTGAGAGCAGGAACCCGCACCTGGGCTGGTGTGTGGGGGTGCCTTCTGTTGTTGTCCTTGCTCAGTCGCTCAGTCGTGTCCGACTCTCTGCGACCTCATGGACGATAGCCCGCCAGGCTCGTCCGTCCTCCACCACCTCCCGGAGCTTGCTCAAATTCATGTCTATTGAGTCAGTGATGCTATCTAACCATCTCATCCTCTGCCACTCCCTTCTCCTTTTGCCCTCAGTTGCCTGGGGACCCCCCAGACCTGGAATCCCAGTGTTGGCCAGAGTACAGACACGCCCCCAGCCCCCTCCCAAGCTGTGGCTGCTCCCCCAATCCTTAGCCCTACTCACAGTCCTCCTCGACACCCACCCTCATGCCTTCGAATCGAGACAGTGCCCTCAGGGGGCGCAGGGCCCGCAACGTCCGCAGGGATTTGATGGGTCCCAGCTCCGAGTATCCCAGCCAGTTGGCCACCAGGCTGATGATGGAGACCTGCAAACGGGATGGGGGGGTGGTCAGGGGAGCGCCTCCGGAGTTGGCGGTGGGGCCGGGCGGGAGTGGGGCGGACTCACGTCCACAATGAGGAAGTCGAGCCAGCACCAGGCATTGGTGAAGTACACCTTGAAGCCGTAGGCCACCCACTTGAGTAGCATCTCCAGAATGAAGATGTAGGTGAAGACCTTGTCGGCATACTCCAGGATGGTGCGGATGACTCGCCGCTGCTCGATGTGGATGTCCTCGAAGGCCTGGGGGCACCAGCAGGTGGGTGACCAGGGCCCGGAGGCTGGGGCAGCCACCATGTCCCTACAGCCGCCGGTTCCCAGGGGTCTGGCACTGGCGTCAGGTTAGGGGGGGCAGACTCCCTGCGCCCATCAAGGGGGTGAGCAAGGGAGTTCCTGGTGCGGGGAAGCCCCTCAGCTCCCCTTCCCCAGACCTAACGATAGGAATGTTCACTAACCTGCAGGGGGGTCTGCTGTGACACAGGCTGGCCCCCCACCCCACATTCCCTTCCCACCTGCTTCCTGGTCGGGACCTGTAAGCCAGGGAGGCACGCGGGGTCAGAGCCCATCTGCCTCTCTGTAAAAATGAGCACAGTCTGCCACACACCCTGGAAGCACTGGTGAGTTCTTCAGGGCTCTCTTTCTGGGTTCCGGCCTGTCCAGCAAGTGTCCCTCCCATGGTGCGGAAAGGAGGGAGCCCTGGGACGGCCTGCTTCTGGCCTGGCCCCTGCCCCTGCCCGTGCCCGGCCCCCAGGGCGGCGCCTACCAAGGCCCCACTGCTGAGCAGGATCATGAAGACAATGAAGGTCTCGAACCAGTTGTGCTCGACGATCTTGAAGCAGGCCCTGCGGAGGGTCCACCACTTCCTCCCTCGACCCTGGGAGATGTCCACGTAGAGGAAGGGAAAGCGCTGCACGCAGGCTGGGGAGGGAGGGCGGCAGGCGCACCCGTCATGGGCTGCCTGAGGAGCATGGTCAGCCCGTTCCCCCCCCATCCCAGGATGTGCCCCCTCCCCATCCTGACTGCATGCAGAGACACTCCAAAGAACAGGGGTGCGGGACACCCGCGCAGGTTCCACGGCTTTCAGCTGTCCCCATCCTCCCCCATGTCCCCCAGGCAGCCTCCACTCTGCACAGCCCAAACTCTCTGGGCAAAGAATGTTTTGGAAGAGCCAGACAGGCCTCTTTCTGGAAGACAAAGCTAAGGAGGACAGCCTTAGAGAAGCCAGTGCTGAGCACCTGCTTTGTGCTGGCCATACTCAGGGCTCTACAGGGATTCTGTGCAGTAGCCTGCAGGCTGCTGGGACTGTCACCCAGGGCACACACGGCAGGGGTCAGAGGGGGCAGGGGCTCAGAGGCATCTGCTCTGACACGCCTTCCTGGGGTCACATTCTCCCGGGTGCAGAAGGGCAGGGTACAATCGGAGGAAGAAGGCCCTGATCGCTTTTGGTGACTTGTCTGTCCCCAGGCCGTCCCCGAGGAGACGGTGAGCTGAGGCTGAGGCTCGCCTCGGGCCCTGGCCTGGCCTGCCCCTCCCAGGGTCTGCCGGGCTGGGGGAGGCACCCCGGCGGGCTGGCCCTCACCTTCGGTGAAGCACTCCTCAGGCTCCTCCCCCTCAGGGTTCTCCTCGGCCTGCTCCTCGGGGTCGTCCTCAGGGGGCTTGTAGTCGGCAGTGCTGCAGACGGAGGAGTTCCCGTCCAGGGGCTGCAGCGGCTTCTGCGGAGGCCACAGGGTCATGTGACCCCTGGGTCCTCCCGCATTGTGGGGCAGAGGGGGTCCAGATGGAAGCCCCGAGGGGAGGGCCCAGAAGGGAGAAGGGGAAGCGGGGGGGTGGAGTGGGGGGAGGTGGAGCAGACTCACTCATTCATTCATTCAGCCCTGGATTGCGGACCCAGCACTGGGTCTGTGCAGAAGGACCCAGGCTTTGGCCCTGACCTCGGGGCACTTGGATTTGAAGAGGCTCAGAGATGCTGGCTAGGGAGGGAAGGGGTCAGGATGGAGCAAGGTCCGAGCCTTCCTATGCTCTGTTCAGCTGAGGAATCCAGGAAGATGGGGGAATCCAGAAAGGGTGGGGGTGGGGGCCTGGTACTCCAGCCTGGTCAGATCTCCCTCACCTCCTCCTGGCCCAGCCTCCACTCCTCAAGGGGCCCCCTTTATGACTGGGGTGAGGCCCCTGAAAAGGAAAATGTAGAGGGTCAGAGGGTGGTGGCAGGGGGCAGCTGTCAGAATGGTGGCCAGTTGACAGAAAGGGAAACTGAGGCACGGGGCATTAGGTCGGGCAGGAGGCCCGCTGAGCCACTGGCCCTGCCTGTGCCCCCCACCTCCCACTGCCCCTCGGGAGCCGTGCCTGCCCCCTCCAGAGTCCCCAGTGCCTTGGCCTGGCTGCTGTCCGGCCCTTCTCCACCCCCACTCCTCATACCGAGGTTGGTGCCACGTTTCCCGGGGTATTTATAGCTTGGCAGCCGCTCGGCTCCCTGGTAAGTGAGCATGCCACGTATTTGGGGGGAATAAGGAGTCAAGAGCTTTCAGGGCAAAGTTTATCCAGGCTCTGGTGCCTGCTGGGCCCAAGCTGCCAGGGTGGGGGTGGTCAGGGGGCCCTGCCCTAGCTTATATGCTGATCCTTCCCCTGATGGGGCTGGAGGGTGGGTGAGGGGCTCAGCCTACCGCCAGGGCCTCCCCAACCCTCACAGGGGAGGGGCAGGGGCAGAGGGTGGGCATCAGGGCTCCAGCTGAGGCTGGGGCCCAGCTCTCCAGTTCTCCTTCAGCTACACCCTACTGGATCCCTGACCCCCTCTCCCCAGTGTCTCGAGCCCAGACCCGGCACTCTGGCCCATGCTGGGAAGTTGGGACCGGGTCCCCACCACCACCAGGGGGCGTCTACACAGAAATATATAATAATAGCAAGAACTTGGTAGGGGCTTCTTAACCCGAGGGCAGGGTTAAGAGAGGCCCCTTGGGTTCCAGCCCTGGATTCAGGCTTCTCAGGTGAGAATATGCGATCTCACAGCGCCACCTACTGGTGAGAGGGGACCCAGGAGGAGCTGCAGGGCAGGAGAGCAGGGAGAGGCCTGGGGTGTTCAGACAAGTGGAGCAGGTCATAATAATGGTATTTATAAGTCACCATTCACAGAGATGCTCTGCACACAGCATCTCATCTAATGCTCACAGTAACACCACAAGGTAGGTACCATTACCCCACCTTACAGATGGAGAAACTGAGGCTTGGAGAGGGCTTTGTGCCACGTTCAAGGTCATACACAAATGTAGAGTTGTGACTGTCTGATTCCCGACCCCTGAATCTGGATCTTGCTACGGGCTTACCTTGACATCCTCAGGCTCGGAGAAGGTGTCAGTTTCCTCCTCTGTGGGCATCTCCAGGTCAGACTCCTCGGAGGCGATGGGCACATGGATGGTCAGGTAGGGGTTGTTGATGAAGTTGAGGTGGTCCAACTCGATGCTGGGGGGAGGGCCGTCAGCCAGGCCCATGTGGTTCAGGATATGGTTGTCCTTCTTGAGGTCCTTGCCATCCTCCTCGGGCGGAGGTTCCTTCTTCTCATCCTCAGGAGCACTTTCCGGAGCCTCGCCAGCCTCCCCAGCCTCGCCGATGCTTCCGAGGCTGAGCATGATAACCTTGGGGCTCAGGACCTTGCCATGCAGCAGCCCCACGAGGAAGGCTTTGGCGAACCCGATGCCCCACTTGATGCGAGCGATGGCAATCTGCAGGTTGTTCATCTCGCCATCCTCGTCCGAGGCCGCCAGGCTGTCGGCACTGAAGGAGCTGAGCAGCAGGGCCAAGAACAGGTTCAAGACCTGGAGAGCAGGAGGTGAGGGGGAGCCTGAGCTTAGCTGCGGGGCCCCGAGGGTGCCACCTGCAGTCCACATGAGGGTCCTTGGGCCTCCAAGTCAGACCTGCCTCTTGGTGGGCATTGAAGAGGGGCATCATCTAAGAGAGGGCTTCCCCGGTGGCTCAGCTGGTAAAGAATCTGCCTGCAATGCAGGAGACCTGGGTTTGATCCCTGGGTTGGGAAGATTCCCTGGAGAAGGGAATGGCTACCCACTCCAGTATTCTTGTCTGGAAAATTCCATGGACAGAGGAGCGGTGGGCTACAGTCCTGAGGGTTGCAAATGGTTGGACACGGCTGAATGACTAACCATCAGCAGAAGCACCTAACAGAACCCGCAAAACTGCTCTTGGAGCTGAGAAGTGCTACTGCCACGCCCACTTTACAGATTAGGAAACTGAGGCTTGGGCACAAGAGAGGACTCTGCTGACCAAGGCGGAGGCAGGGTTTGAGGAGGCCCACTGGGTGACAGGGGCTCTGTCCTCCACTTCCACTGCTAGAGGAAGCAGGTCAAAAACTAGGGCTCACGTCGCCAAGCTTCTAGGACTTACAGTGAGCCTGACTATTTTGAGCCTTCTCTTGCCTTGTAAGTGGGACTTTTAATAGTCCATGGGCTCCTGGTACGTGCTCCTGCGTCCTCAGTCGTGTCTGACTCTTTTCAACCCCATGGACTGAGGCCAGCCCGATTCCTCTGGCCGTGGGATTCTCCAGGCAAGAATGCTGGACTGGACTGGGTTGCCATTTCCTCCTCCAGGAGATCTTCCTGACCCCGGGATCGAACCCACGTCTCCTGTGTCTCCTACATTGGCATGTGGATTCTTTACCACTAGTGGCACCCGGAGTTCCCAGTACTCAGACCTATGTCCCCGGTTGCTGTGGAAGGACGTCCGATCTGCCTCGGCTCACTCCCTTTTCTTCCCCCGGGGTTCCCTGCTCTACTGGCTCTCTTCTCTTATCCCCACTGAAAGGGACGCTAAGAGGCTACTGGTCTACCTCCCTCAGCTTTATTTGTTGGTGGATATTTACTGAGCCTCTCCCACTGTGTGCGGGAATGACTGGCCTCAGTTTGCTCCCAGCCTAGAGAGAGACATTTGATCAGACGATTACAACGCAGTGGGCTTGCACAAAGTAGAGACCGGGGTTCACAGGCTTTGGAACCATGCCGCTTGGCTTTGAACCCCAAGTGATTAGCTGTGCGTCCAAAGGCAAGTCCTATTGCTGCCCTGTGCCTCGGTTTTCTTATCTGTACAATGGCAATGATTCCAGTACCTACTTCCTCACATTGTTGTTGTGAGGATTGAAAGGTCAATACAACTAGAGCGCACAGCAGGCACTCAAAACGTGTGGGCTGTTATGTGTGTGGTAATAGAAGGTTTTACACGGTGGTGGGAGGAGTGCGATGAACTCTGAGGCCAGCTCTGCATTTGATGAATGAGGAGCCTGAGTTCTCCCAGAGAGGTGGAGTGACTTGCCTAAGGACACACAGCACATTCAGAACTAGAATCCAGGTTTCCTGTCATTGCACAACTTGGTGTGTGTGTGCTCAGTCATATCCTACTCTTTGTGACCCCATGGACTGTAGCCCACCAGGCTCCTTTATCCATGGGCTTTCCCATGCAAAAATACTGGCGTGGGTTGCCATTTCCTACTCCAGGGAATATTCCTGACCCAGAGATCAAACCCAAGTCTCTTGCATCTCCTGCACTGGCAGGTGGACTCTTTACCACTGAAGCTCCCTGGAAAGCCCTGCACAACTTTAGAGGACATCATTTATTTAGACTACAGTGTGAATGGCCACCCCAGAAGCTGTGCAATGCAGTGGCCCTGTCTTCCACCAACCCACCTCCCAGGACAGTGAGGAGGACAGTGCAGCCTGACTGAGGAGGGGGAGGTCCCGGCTCCTGCCAACCAGAGGCAGGGGGGCCTCTTATTCTGGGGGCCTCAGGGTGGGGCTGAGTGTGTGACTGGACATGAAAGAAGCAGGGTCAACTGCACTATGCCATTTTCTATCGGATTTGAGTATCCCCAGATTTTGGTATCTGCAAGGGGTCTTGGGGGCTTGCCCCCCAAACGAAAAAGAATCTCCTGCATTGCAGGAGACCTAGGTTCGATCCCTGAGTTGGGAAGATCTCCTGGAGAAGGGAATGGCTACCCACCCCAGTATTCTTGCCTGGAGAATTCCATGGACAGAGGAGCCTGGTGGGCTACAGTCCATGGGGTCAACACGACTGAGCAACTAACACACAGGGGGTTTTGGAACCAATTCCCTGAGTGACCAGGGGAGGACCGTACATGTGAATCTGTCTGGCTTTCACCAGTGTCCTCTAAGGTCTTTTTGTCATTGTCTTAACTATCATGTTGACATATCTTTAAAATAATTATAGGGAGGGAGGTTCGAGAGGGAGGGGATATATGTATACTTAAAGCTGATTCACACTGTCATACCAAAGAAACCAATGCAACATTGTAAAGCAATTATCCTCCAATTAAAAATGAATAAATATGAACGAGAGCAGAAAAATTAAAAAATATCTATGTATCTATTACGTATTGTTCATCTTCTCTCTCTGGGGCAATGTGCTGGGGGATTCGCTCCATCGCCACGCCTTCTGGCTACTGTCCTGCCTTTGCCCCCCACCACAATGTACTGGTCTTTCTCTCCCTCTCTGGGGGGAGGTGTCCAGTTGCCAGAAACACATCTGAGATGGGAATTAGCTGCTCTCTGGGTCACCAGGGTTTGCACACGGCTCCTGCCTGGGACAGAAATAGCTGCCCCAGGCAAGGCATGGGGGGTGGGTTAAATTAGGGAGGGGGGATGGACATTAGGTTCCCCAGGAGTGGGCTCCGTCGGGAGGGTTCCATATGACCTGGTCATTTCCTCTTCACCCTCAAAGAAGTACCTGAGTGCCATGGACACTGGGGACCTGGGTCCCCACCCTCCCTGGCAGGGTGCCCCATGCCCTCTGGCAGACACTTGCTTCCATGAGGCCTGGGAGGGTGGTAGGCGGGGCCAGTGCCCAAGGAGCTGGCAGCACGCCTCCCCGGGCCGCTCCGCTCCCTTTGAGCAAAGTGGGATAGCTGCAGAGCTGGGCCTGAGAAGGGTGTCAGGGTGTGCGTGCGTGCGTGTGTGTGTGTGTGTGTGTGTGTGTGTGTGTGATATGGGAGGCGTGGGGGCACACACTGCTGTGCAGTGGTTCTGGATTCTGGGACCTGACTCCTTGGGTTCACACTGAGCCTCTGCTTTCTTGTCTACAAAATAGAGATAAGACAGCACATCCCTGGGACCTCCCTGGTGGTCTAATGGTTAAGACTCCGAGCTCCCAATTCAAGGGGCCTGGGTTCGATCCCTGGTCAGGGGACTAGGTCCCACATGATGCAACTAAGAGTTCACACGCCACAGCTAAAGATCACGCATGCCTCAAAGAAGATGAAAGATCCTGTGTGCCGCAACTGGGGCCCGACACAGACAATTAAAATTAAATATTATTATATATTTTAATATTAAAAGCAAAACAAAATCCAGCACACACCACATGGAGGCTGGTGAGCATTAAGGGATCAATACCCGGGGCCACCCTGGTGGCTCAGTGGTAGAAAATCCACCTCCCAGTGCAGGAGACACGGGTTCAATCCCTGATCCGGGAAGATCCCATATGCCTCAGAGGGACTAACCCCATGCACCACGGCTATTGAGCCCAGGCTCTAGGGCCCGGGAGCCGCAACTCCTGAGCCTGTGTGCCGCAGCTGTTGAAGCCTGAATGTCCTACAGTCTGAGCTCTGCAACAAGAGAAGCCTCTGCAATGAGAAGCTCACACGTTGCAATAAAGAGTAGCCCCTGCTCGCCATAACTAGAGAAAAGCCCCCAGGGCAATGAAGACCCAGCAAAGCCATAAATAAATAAATATATACAAGTTTTTAAAAAGAGAGAGCTTAACATCCGGAAAGTGCTCAGAATGCTGTATGAGCATGAGCAGAGGTCGGTCGTCACCACTGGTACTCTGATGCTAACTCATCGTTAGTATCACTAATGATGATATTGATGCTATTGCTGTTGAAAGTACACGGACTCAGTTTCTAGCCCAGGCTCAGTTTCACACTCGCTGTGTGGTTCTGGGCTGTGCCTCCGGGGAGCACAGAGCCAACATTACCTGCCTCACGGGGTTGTCAGGAGCAGTAGGGATAATACACGTAAAGCCCCTGGCGCAGGAACTGGCACGTGGCAGGAGCCCAGTGCCTGGCGTGTGGCGCCGGTTGGTGGCAGGCGTGGAATCTGCCACTGCTCCCTGGATGCCTGTAACTTTTGAACTCCCCTGGCCTGTGGGCCAAGCCCTTTGTTGAGCACTTAGGTCGGTGTAATCCTTCTGACCACCAGCAGAGTAGTCACTACCCGCCTCATCCCCATTTTCCCGATGAGAAAAACTGAGGCCAGAGTGTAAATAACTTGCTCAAAGTTTCCCAGTCAGAAAGTGGCACAGTAGGGGCCTGAAATGTTTTTGAGTTTACATGTACACAGAAACCACTGTGACCCTTAAACTGGCCCTCACAAACATCTATTCAGAGCCTGCAACCCCCCCCCCCAATCAGGAATCCTGCCCCCAAGTCCTGCTGAAGCGTTTCCTTTACTCTCCCCGCTCCCTAAGACCCCCTCCTAGGAGCAGTCGGCCTGGGTTCTGCTGTCTGGCTGTGTCGGACCCCATCCCACTGTCCCCTCCTCAGTCGCGGTAACTCCCCTGGCCGCCGGTCCGCCCCTGCCCCAGCAGAGCTCAGCGTTATCTGAGAAGCGCTGACGGAGCAGCTCAAGGATTCCACCGGCCTTTGCGGAACGTGGGGACGTGCGTCTTCCTACCCACTGTTGCCCAGGGTGGCATCGCCCCCGCCCGGGGCAGCCGAGCACAGCTCTCCTGGCAGGGGTGACCCCGCCCCGAGGAGCAGGGTCGACAAGGTGAGGAGAAACGCCTCCCTCCGCCCGGCCACAGAAATTCTGGTCAGCTGCACCACGACCTCACATCCCATTTCTCCTGGGCCCCTGCACCCCCTTCCCTCCTCCAGCGCCCCACCCAGAAAGTGGCAGGATAGATGCAGTTCAGGCCATCTCCACATCCTCCCAACACGCGGGGCCTGATTCCCAGGAGCAGAGGGTGAGAGGGGAGGGGAACAAAAGCGCCAGGAGTTCCTGGTACCGACCCACACTGTGCCTTCTTCCATCACGGTCAGTCCCCCCGGCCACCCACTGAGGCAGGTGCCCCCAACCTCTGGGATATAATGCCTGATGATCTGAGGGGGAGCTGATGTAATAATAATAGAAATACGGTGTTAAGTGTTAGTGGCTCAGTTGTGTCTGACTCTTTTGTGACCCCATAGACTGTAGCCCGCCAGCCTCCTCTGTCCATGGAATTCTCCAGGCAAGGATACTGGAGTGGGTAGCCATTCCCTTCTCCAGGGGATCTTCCTGACCCAGGGATTGAACCTGTGTCTCCTGCGCTGAAGGTGGATTCGTTACCATCTGAACCACCAGAAATAAAATCCATAATAAATGCAGTGTACTTGAATCACCCCAAAACCACCCCCCACCCCACGCCAGTCTGTGGAAAAATTGTCTTCCATGAAACCAGTCCCTGGTGCCAAAAAGGTTGGGCACTGTTGCCCTGAGGAGTCTACCACTTTTCTCCCATGTGGAGTTAGAGAACCCAGCCGACCAGAGAGCAGTGATTCGTTCAAGGTCACAGATGGCGAAGGAGCTGGGACTGGAACACGGGCCAGTCTGACTCCGGTTATCATGTTACTTTCCCCAAAACACTAGGTCTCAACTACTTGCACAGGACATCACCCAGAGCTCATTAGAAATGCAGGCCTAGGGGGCCTGGCTCAGAGCTGCCTCATCTGACTCTGGGGGGCTGGGACTGGGAATCTAGGTTTTGAGAAACTCACGAGAGCTTTGAAGCAGGTTAAAATTTGAGAGCCACTGGGTTAAACCATACACAACTGCCATCTAGGGTCAGGAGAGGAATAAAACAATCACGTGTCGGCAATGTTACACGACACAGATTCATGGGAAAAGAACCCTTCAACAGTCCGATTTAAGGGAAACAAAGGCATGGATGGACTTCCCTGGTGGCTCAATGGTAAAAAAACCCCACCCGCCAAGGCGGGATTTGATCCCTGGGTCAGGAAGATCCCGTAGGCAAGGAAATACCCACTTCAGTATTCTTGCCTGGGAAATCCCACAAGCAGAGGAACCTGGTGGGCTACAGTCCATAGGGTCCCGAAAGAGTCAGACACAATTTAGCAACTAAACAACAGCAACAAAGGCACGGACACGCCTTGGACACCTGGGCTTTCCGGGTGAAGGTATGGGAGCCGCCCAGGCGGACTCACTCACCACCAGGTTGCCGATGACCATGACCATGAGGAAGACAATGAGGCACATGGCCTGGCCGGCCACCTCCATGCAGTCCCACATGGTCTCGATCCACTCCCCGCACAGGATGCGGAAGACGATGAGAAAGGAGTGGAAGAAGTCGTGCATGTGCCAGCGGGGCAGGCTGCAGTCCGCGGCGATCTTGCACACGCACTCCTTGTAGCTCTTGCCGAACAGCTGCATGCCCACCACGGCGAAGATGAACACGATGATGGCCAGCACCAGCGTCAGGTTGCCCAGCGCCCCCACCGAGTTGCCGATGATCTTGATAAGCATGTTCAGCGTTGGCCATGACTTGGCCAGCTTGAAGACCCTCAGCTGCCGGGCAGGGGGAAGGCAGGGGTTGGTGAGACCCAGGGACCCCCCGGCCCAGCCACGACCAGTGACTGAACCCAGACTCTCAGCGCAGAGTCCTACCCACTGGACCACCAGGGGTTTCCCAGAAAGAACTCTTATGAATGGCTCCAGCTCCTACCCCCTGAGGGATATGGGGCCTCAGTTTACCTCTCTGTTAAATGGGAATGCTCGGATCCTACCACCTCATCCTCTTCACATGATCAAAAGAAAGAGTCCTCGTCTCTTACATATAAAAGCTAAAACATTTACAAGTGAAATAAAATCTCAGGATTTACTTAAAGATACTCCCCCATAAAAAGTGGGGGGACAGACCAAGCAAGAACTACAGGGTACTAATGGCCACTGGAGCCAGCTGAAAGGCACACAGAGGGAGATCTTTCTCTATATTTTTGTGGAGGCATGAAAGGTCCCTACAAGGTGGTGAAAAGGATGCTAATTCAGAGTCCCAATCCCACTACTGATGAACTTCCTGAGGCTCAGTTTTCAGGTCTGCAATATGGGCTGAAGCCCCCGCCCCACTGCCCCCCAAGTTCACTTAGGAGTCAAGTCCAAATGGCAGCTCCTGGGCTGCCATTCTGATCTACCAGCAGCCCTATGTGATAAGGGGGAGGGCCTCTTTCTCCCTTTTGCCAGTAAGAGAAGTTCCGAGAGGCAGAGGGGTACACACTAGGGCAGAGGGGCCTCCTTTCCAGTCCTCTGGCTTCTTGGGGGCTTCTGCTTGTGTCCTCCGAGCATCCACACCCCACCCTCCCTCGCCCAGGCCCCGGGGCCTCACGTACCAGACGGAAGGAGCGGAGCACCGATAGGCCCTGCACGTTGGCCAGGCCCAGCTCCACCAGGCTGAGGGTGACGATGATACTGTCGAAGATGTTCCAGCCCTGCTGGAAGTACTCGTAGGGGTCCATGGCAATGAGCTTCAGCACCATCTCGGCTGTGAAGATGCCTGTGAAGACCTGCGGGGGGTGGGGTGTGCAAAGCCTCAGGGGCACAGGGCCTCCAGAGTCTCCCACCCCACTCTTAAACCTCCGGGCAGAGCCCTCGAGGCCAGGAGAGAGGGTGACAGAGCCCCGAGGGGGCGGGCATGGTACATGTATACCCATGGCCCACAGTGGTGTGTGAATGAACGAGGAGCTGAACAGCCATGCCACCGGGCAGAGTGGGTACTGCTCAGAGACCGGGGCCCATCTCTTCCTGGCCTTGTGACTCCTGGGGTCTCAACCCACTCATAATGATATCTGACACTCGTAGAGCATTCTGTGTTTCACGCTATGGCCTCATCCGTATCCTGATCTCCATGAAGCTGGGAGGGATGATCACCACGTCCATCCCAGAGAAGAAAGACTGTCCATATGGGGTCAGGTCTCAAACCCAGGTCTTGGGGTGCTTAGTTCAGTTTCCTGTCTCTACACCCTACAGCCTCTCTATCCTAGTTTGCAGGGGAGGGGCAGGGGGTGGTCCCAGGACCCAGAAAATCTGGGTGGATTCTGAAATCTGGGGAGGTCAGACAGGAGGTGAAGTTGAGGATCAGTGAGAACCAGAGCTGATCCCCCACAATCCTGGACTTGTCTGAGGGCTTCAGAGCCCCTAAAAGCTCCCTGGGCATGGCCCCCGCCCTCCTGCCGGGCACCAGCTGCCCCGGGTCCACAGCCTGCCCGGGCACATGCTGAGCCCCGCCCAGGAGCTGTCCCTAACCATAGCAGGTGCCCAGACAGCAGCAGAGTGTGGGCAGAGGGTGGGCAGGCAGCCGGCCGGGCCCATCACGCACACCCCAGCAGCTGCGCAGCGAGTCCCGAGCCCGCCCTTGCCCCTCCAGCCCAGCCTGGTCATAGCTGCCTCGGGCATCTCCGTGGGGTAGATGTGCCTGCCTCAGGGGCTGGGGAGCCCAGGGTCTGATTCCCATGCCGCCCACCCCAGCCTCATCTTGCTCCAGGCCTCACATCTTACTTTCCCTGGGCTCCCCTCACCCTCAGGGTGCGGGAAGCATCTAGCCCATTGGCTGCCCTGGACAGATTGAGAAGGGAATTGGGAAGGGTGGGGCCGGGCTGGAGGAGGAGGCGGCGGCTTTTTCCCTTTGTCAGGCTCCACCGGGGCTGGCAACGAGGTGATAATGCTCCTAATGGGCAGGGATAAGCAGGGGGATCAGTGTGTGTCAACAATAGTGGAGCAGAAAGGGCTGAGAGGGGAGCTGGCCTGGTCGTGCTGGAGAAATGGAGTGGGCAGGGGGCCTCAGGGCTAGGGGACGATGCCCTGGGGCCTTCAGGGTGAGCTGGGGCCTCTTGGGCCTGGGTGCCCATGGCTCTACACCCAATCTTCTGGGTCCCTTGGTCTCGCTTAGGCCCCCAGGCTAAGTCACTTCAGTCATGGCTGACTCTTGGCAACCCTGTGGACCATAACCCGCCAGGCTCCGCTGTCCGTGGGATTCTCCAGGCAAGAACACTGGAGTGGGTTGCCATGCCCTTCTCCAGGGGCCCACAACAACCTCTGAAAGTGGAGAGGCTTGCCATCCAGCACTTCACTCTCCATTCCCAAGCTCCCACTCCCCCATCTCTGCCTCCAGGGCATGACCTGGACTCCAGAACCCCTGAAGTCCTGATCTTAAGAAGCCACGTACTTCATCCCCACTCTCTCTGCCCCCAAATACCCCGAAACCCAAATTCCACAGATCCCCATGTACCCCATGTACCTCCCCTGGTACATCAACTCATGTCCCTGTATTCCCATATGCTAGGAAAATAACCCCAGCCTGTCTCTTTATGCCCCCTAATCGTGCCCCTCATTTCCACACAGCCCATGGGCCCTGTGGCCCCTCTCCTGTCCTGCCCAGTAAGGACCACCTCTCCCCTGTCCCCTCCGTACCAGGTTGCCCACGTTGAGCACACTGTCAAAGTGTTCTGTCATCGGGTAATGCTCCATGGCCATGAAGAGGGTGTTGAGCACAATGCAGATGGTGATGCCCAGGTCCACAAAGGGGTCCATGACGATCAGGTGGACGATCTTCTTGAATTTCACCCACGGGGTGCAGCAGTTCCATATGAGCACTTTATGGGAACATTTGTACCACCATGGTGGGCATTTCTGGTGGGCCTCTTCCAGCTCTGAAAACAGACGGCAGATGAGGATCCGCTCCCTCACCTGCTCCTTCTTCCGCCTCCAACTTTGAGCCCACCTTCCAAGCCCCGCCCCTCAGAGCACCACACCTCAAGCCCCGCCCTCTCAGGGACGCCCACCGCAAGCCCCGCCTCTCAGTGGGTCACCCTCAAGACCCACCCCCAGACCCCGCCCACATGGCCCCACCTTCAGTGCTCCGCGCCCCCAATGACCAGTCCCTTGAAACTGAAGGTGTTCAGTTCAGTTCAGCTCAGTTCAGTTGCTCAGTCGTGTCCGACTCTTTGCGACCCCATGAATCGCAGCACGCCAGGCCTCCCTGTCCATCACCAACTCCCAGAGTTGCTCAGTAGTATCCGACTCTTTGAGAGCCCATGGACTGTAGCCGGCCAGGCTCCTCTGTCCATGGGATTTCCCAGGCAAGAATACTGAAGTGGGTTGCCATTTCCTTCTCCAGGGGATTTTCCCGACCCAGGGATTAAACCCTGCATCGCAGGCAGATTCTTTACTGTGTGAGGCACCAGGGCAGCCCCATGAAGAGCCATGCCCTCAGAAGCCTTAGCCCAGCTCCCTTCTCCCAGTGCTCTACTTCAGCTCCACCTTTTCAGCACAAAATCCCCCTGTGCCATAGGGTGACTTCCATCCACTATGGCCCAGGGCTGCCGGCCCAGGATCCCGACTAGGGAGGGGCCCAAGGGCCTCGGGGAGAGGCAGGAGGCCACTGCAGAAGGTTGGGTCCCAGTTCCGACTGTTGCTGGCCAGAGCCTCTGAGGAGCACAGCGAGTCCTCCCTGGGGGCTCTGCCTCGCGCTGCCGCCGGCTCCTCCACACCGGACCCTGCCGGTCCTTTCCCACCAGGGTAGCTTCCTGGAAACATGCCCTGTCCCTGCCCCTCGAGCTCTAAACCCCTGGGGCTCTGCCAGGCCCACGGAAATGCTACATCTCCTCCAGGTCTTCCAGGCCTCTGGTGCCCATGGGAGTTCTCAGCCAGGGCGTGATCTCATTTAATCCACGAAAAATGTATGAGGTAATAATATTAGTGCCCCCATGTCAGAGATGAGGAAAGGGAACAGGAGTCAGGGGCTGTCTCATAGACATGTGGGTTTGAGGGCCTGAATGGGACACCCCAGGGAGGGGACAGCTGAGCCTCTCCCCCCATCCAGCAATTAGTAAACCGGACTTCCCAAAGGTTGCAGGTTCTGACAGTAACACCCCCACTCCCAACCCAGGTGTTACTGCAGGTGCCTCAAATTGTGTCTGAGGTCCCAAACTTCCCACAGTGGTCCCAGAAAGGGCAGTGTTGAGTGATCTCCTTGGCTGGCTCTGCCCAGCATCCCCTGGGGTGTTCTCTGTCAGGGCACAGACACCTGGATGCCCTTCAGGCAAGGTCAACTGGGATAGAGGTTTGCAAAGTCCTTCAAGTTCTTCCTGCCAAAAGGCAAGAAATCCCTTCTGATGTCAGATTTCCCTGAATCTTCCTTTCCTGCATCATTTCCTCCTCCTCCCTCCCTCTTATCCATCCACACACCTGTGTCTCTTCCCATTCATTAATCTTTCAGCCCACCCACCCATCCATCAAACCATCTGTCCATCCATTCACCCATGCATCCATCCATTCACCTACCCATCCACTCACTCATCCATCCACTCACCCATCCATCCCCCCACCTACCCACTCACTATCTCTCCATTCATCCATCCATCCTTCCAACCATCCATCCATCTGTCCATCCATCCATGCGTATGTCTACCCACCTCTCCCTGTTACCCTAACCTAGTCTCCTGAGGCCTGGGGGGCAGCATGGGTTTTTTTTGGGGGGTCTCTGGCTCTATCTGGGCAGAGTTTGACTTTGACCTTTAGCTTTTACCCAGAAGATATTTGTGGAACAGGATCTTCAGTTTCCGGAACATTGGGCCTTCCTGGTTAGTATTCTTATCCTGTCCTTTCCCGTTGCCTTGGCAGCCCACAAGGCCTCCCGGAAGCCCCCAGTTCCCGCCGCAGCCTGGCCTTGTGGCCAGAATCGGGCCAGGTTAAGCCAGGACTATATTTATCACGGCCATTTCTTCGATGCCAATATTAAGTTACTGTCCTGAAGCTGGGCCCAGCCAGGCCCTCCCTGCCCCCACCCCGGGAGCCTGAGTGGCCCGATGGCCAGGGTGGGCAGGATGGGTCTGGGGATGCTGGGCACTCACCTTCCATGGCATCAGAAATACCGCTGTCTGTGCCGCAGCTTGGCCTCGGAGGCCCCTTCTCCCCTGCTGATGTGTCCAGGCTGCCGTTGCAGTCTTTGCTGTGTGCTGGGTCCCCGTCCACCTCCCCACCTTCCAGAGCCTGGGCAGCCTTGGCCTGTGGACCAGCAACGGTAATGGACATAAAGTCCATCGCCAAGCCATGGGAATGAACTCTCAGAGCTTCTTCCTGAGTCCTTCAGGCTGGGGACCTCTCTTTTTGGCCTTCACCCAGTCTACTGCAATAGGGGTGGTTGGTGGCGGGGGGTGACAGGGGAGGGACCAAAGTGACTGAGGACCCTCATCCCTGAAGACCCTTCCTTCTCTGAAGCCTTGACTGACCCTGCACTTCAGGAGGCGATGGGTGAATGCACAGCTGCTCCCTGGGGGCTCATCAGCACCCACCTTTCCCTCAGCCTGGACCCAGACACTGCCCATAAAAAAATCATAAAACCATAGGCATTTGAGCTGGAAGGCTACTTCAGGTTTAACTACTCCAGATTCCTGGTTATGTATGGGGAAACTGAGGCACTGAGCTACGAAATACTCTTTCTACTGCCTGGGAGCCTCCCACCCCACCAAACCTCCACCTGAGCCTTCTGCTCCCCGTCCCCTGTCTCGCAGCCCCCAGCCCACACCTCCCCGTGCCCCTCAGCCTGCCCAGGGTACCCGGGCTGAGGGGCAGGGAGACCCCCGGATCTTCCCCTCCCCCCACCTCCCCAAGTCCAGACCTTCTCCAGCTCCTCCTGCTGTTTTTTGAATTTCTCCAGCATCTGCTGAAACTCCTCTTCTTTCTCCTGATCCTCGGCCAGGGTGGCCTCGTTCTGCTCAGCGTAGGCCATGGCTACCACAGCCAGGATCAGGTTGATGAGGTAGAAGGAGCCCAGGAAAATGATGACCACGAAAAAGATCATGTAGGTCTTGCCGGCTGCTCGAAGGGTCTGGAGTGAGGGAAGGGGAGGAAGTGTCACGTGGTACCCTGCCTGCTTTCACCCAGGGCCCCCCTCCATACAACCATTGCCCAGAGAGGCAGACAGGAAGGATCCCTCACGGAGCCTGGAAGTTTGAGGGCTTTTGAGGTGAGGTATGGCTTCCCAGGTGGCACCAGTGGTAAAGAACCTGCCTGCCAGAGCAGGAGACATAAGAGATGTGGGTTCGATCCCTGAGTCAGGAAGATCCCCTGGAGGAGGAAATGGCAATTCACTCCAGTATTCTTGCCTGGAGAATCCCATGGACAGAGGATCCTGGAGGGCTACAGCCCATGGGGTGGCAAAAAGTCAGACACGACGGAAATGACTTAGCACACACGCACATAGATAATTATGTCATCTGCAAATAGAGACAGCTTTCTATCTTCTTCTACGGCCACCCTTGATGGGTTAAACCACATTCTGGGGCATTTCAATATATGAACTTGGGACCCAGACCTTCCTGGGCTCCTGACTCAGAGAGCCCTGAGGACCCTGGCCAGACATCTTGAGATCAGAGATCCAGGATAAAAAGTTGGTGAATGTGGGCTTTGGGATCAGCTTGAATCCTAGTTTCCCCATGATGCCTGGCATCTAGTAAGAGCTCAGCAAATAGAAGCTATTGTTGTTACTATTATTACAGTTATTTATTTATTTTTGGCTGTGCTGGGTCTTTGTTGCTGCACACTGGCTTTCTCTAGTTGCGAAGAGCTGGGGTTACTCTAGCTGTGGGGCACGGGCTTCTCGTCGTGGTGGCTTCTCTTGTCTCAGAGTGTGGCTCCAAAGCATGGGGTCAGTAGTCATGGCGCATGGGCTTGGTTGCCCCTCATGGCTTGTGGAATCTTCCTGGACCAGGGATCAAACCCATGTCCCCTGCATGGGCAGGCAGACTCACTTTCTTCTTTTTTTTTGAATATTTATTTATTTGGCTGTGCCAGGTCTTAGTTGTGGCCTTTTTCTTTTACTTTAAAATTTTTATTTATTTTTCATTGAAGGATAATTGCTTTACAATATTATGTTGATTTCCGCCATACATCAACATGAATCAGCCACAGGTGTACGTAGCAGGCAGATTCTTAATCACTGGACCACCAGGGAAGTCCTATTACTCTTAGTATTAACATTGTCGATGTTAGAAACATTACCAGGCACTGGAAGGCATTGTTCTCCAGACTCAACCTGCCCACCTGCAAACTGTGGAAGGTAAATCATTATGGGCAGAACTGGTGTCTAAGCAGCCCTACTGGTTACTGTGAAGAGGCCTGGAAGTCTGTGCTAAGCTTAGATCTCAGCTCCTAAGCAAATGAGGAAAAGGAAGAAAAGGCTGGGGCTCAGATCTGGGCAGGAACCAAATGCCAGAGGTGCCAAGAACCCATATATAGGGCCACTGATCGGGGGGGTCCCATGGAAGGGATGGCTTTGGTAAGGGTCCTACCAAGCCCCGAGGAGGCCATGGAGATGGAGGGAGGTAGGGCTGTGGGGCTGAGGGGCAGGGCAGGGCAGGGGGCCACTGTACCAGTTGGAAGAGGTTCTCCCAATAGTCCTGGGTCATGAGGCGGAAGAGAGCCAGGAAGGCCCAGCTGAAGGTGTCATAGCTGGTGTAGCCGTAGTTGGGGTTCCGCCCGGCCTTGATGCACTCATAACCCTCAGGGCAATGCCTGTGGACAGGATGGGGACTGGTGTTAGGGAGAAAGGAGAGCTCCAACTAGGGGCCACATGGGGGGCACTCCGAGAGAAAAAAAAAACATCCTTTAGTCTTGTCTGCATCCTGAAAACACGTGCATGCTCACGAGTTGTCTTTACACCTCCATCCACCCCAGGTTCTCATCCCCAATCATCCCCCATCTTCTGGCAACCCTGGGGCCACTGTTTCCATTCACCCCCCACCCTCCTGGGTGTCACTCACCCAGCATCGCTGCTGTTCCCACAGAG
The DNA here is from genome assembly GCF_032405125.1 of Capricornis sumatraensis. Lineage (NCBI taxonomy): Eukaryota > Metazoa > Chordata > Mammalia > Artiodactyla > Bovidae > Capricornis > Capricornis sumatraensis. The sequence goes on from NC_091076.1 coordinate 98,148,154, forward strand.
CAGGGCATCGTTGGAACCCTCCAGGAAATAGAAGTTCCCTGTGGGAGTCAGAGGTCACAAAGGAAGCATGTCAGCGCATGGACACTGTGGGCAGAGTGCCCATTGCACACCCGTGGACACATCTGTGTGGACCATGGGCACCGCCACGTAGATGCTCTCAGGGTGCCCCTTCCCGCTCCTTTTTTTTTTTTTTAATAATTTTTATTGGAGTATAGTTGCTTTAGTTGTGTTAGCTTCCACTGTACAGCAAAATGATTCAGCCACACACACATGGATACATATCCATTGCCACATACATTCTCCATATATGCATGGAGTCCCTTTTGGACTTCTTTCCCACTCAGGCCACCACAGTGCATTAAGTAGCATTCCCTGTGCCATAAGGGCTTCCCTTGTGGCTCAGCTGGTAAAAAACCTGCCTGCAATTCGGGAGACCTGGGTTCGATCCTTGGGTTGGGAAGATCCCCTGGAGAAGGGAAAGGCTACCCACTCCAGTATTCTGGCCTGGAGAATTCCATGGACCATAGTCCACGGGGTCGCAAAGAGTCAGACACGACTGAGCGACTTCCCCTTTCACCTGAGTGATACAGCATGTTCTCATTAGCTATCTGTTCTCTTCCTTCTCCTTTAAGGGCAGCTCCAAGTCCTAAGCTCTCTGGGTAGACACATTTCAGTGTCAGCGCAGTGCCTTGTATGGGGTATAGTGGGGGTACAGAGGGAGATGGGGGGACATGTATGTGTGTGCCTGGGGCTACCACGTACCTGAGCAGGACCCCCAGTGGAGGGGTGAGTGGGGAGCTAGAATCCAGGATGCCAGGTTGAAGAAGGTGGCATTTCTAAGCTGGCGATTCCATGTCCATTTTCTAAGCTGCCAGGAGGCACCGTGTGGACTAGGAGTGGCTCCATGAGAACGCTGTCTTGTGTGTGTGCACCTGTGAAGTCTGGGTATGTGAACGGGATGTGGGTGCCTGTTGCTGGCCCTGCCGGGACGATGGAGGAGAACAAGGAGCCCGCACATAGGGATTGTTGCTTTTCCTAGCCAAAGCTTTAGGATTTTCCTAACAATTTCGTGTTTGCTGTTACCCTTGTTTGCTGTAAACCCTTTGAGAGGGTAACCGTTGCTATCTAGTTGCTAAGTTGGATTCGACTCTTTTGCATCCCCATAGATTGTAGCCCACCGGGCTCCTCTGTCCATGGGATTCCCCAGCAAGAATACTGGAGCGGATTGTCCAAGGGTCTTTCTAACCCAGGGATCAAGCCCGGGTTTCCTGCATTGGCAGGTAGATTCTTAACCACTGAGCCAGCAGGGAAACTTGAGAGCAGTGTTGTGATCTTTATTTTACAGGTAAAGATTCTGAGAGTCAGGAAGATGAAGTGACTTGTCAGAGGTTACCTGAGCTGTTAAGTGCTGGGTTCACACTCAGATCTTCCCCATGATCTTCTTCTAAAAAAATTATTTATGTATTTGGCCACATGGGGTCTGAGCACATGGGACCTTCATTGCAGCATGCTGGATTTTTAGTTGCAGCAGGAGAACTTAGTTGGGGTACGTGGGATCTAGTTCCCCCACCCAGGGATCAAACCCGGGCCCCCTGCGTTGGGAGCATGGAGTCTTAGCCACTGGACCACCCGGGAAGTCCCTTCCTCATGTTCTTTATCTCACATAAGGGGCTGCCAATGGGGCTAGGAAAGACCCCACTGGCCTCCCCACCCTCCCTTCTTACCTTCATCATTGATGTAGGCATCCCAGTCAAAGGTAGAGTTGCTGGCCCAGCTCTCCTGGCCGTCCCAGGTGTTGTTGCCGTCCCAGGTGTCGTTGCTGTACCAGGTATCGTTGCCGTACCACGTGGTGTTGGTGTCATTGAAGGGCGGGGGCCAGCGCACACACTTCTGCCGCAGGTTTCCCATGAAGAGCTGCAGCCCCACCAGGGCAAAGACGCTCAGGCAGAAGACGGTGAGGATCATCACGTCCGAGAGTTTTTTTACCGACTGGATCAGGGCCCCCACGATGGTCTTCAGCCCTGATCACAGAGAGCGGGAGAGTGTGGCAGGGGGTAACTCACCGACTCAGCACCTCCGAGCCTCTGCCTGCTCCATCTCCTTTGGGCCTTGGCTTACTTGGGGCGCTACTTCCCTGAAGCCTTCCTAAATTAGCCCCATCCATCTCTGATTACAACCTCCATCTCGAGCCTTCCAGTGGCCACCGAATCTCAGCCACTAGAAGAATGGACTATGAAGACTCCACAGGGTGTTGTCTAACACAGGAGAACAACAACACTCAGGCACACGGTGTAACTTCATAAATGTCACTAAGTCAGGACTCCCAAAGTGTTCATAGAACACTAATCTCACAAGCTGCGCCCTTCATGAAAGGGGTTCAATCGTGCTTTTGGAAGGCACTTCCATAGTTGCTCAGTAATAAAAAATCTGCCTGCCAATGAAGGAGATGTGGGTTCAATCCCTGGGTCAGGAAGACCCCCTTGATGAGGGCATGGCAGCCACTCCAGTATTCTTGCCTGGAGAATCCCATGGATAGAGGAGCCTGCTAGGCTATATACAGTCCATAGGGTCGCAAAGAGTCAGACACCACTTAGCGACTCAACAACAACAACTAACCCCGTGATACCCTTCTGGAGGGTCTTTATGTAGATTATCCTACCAGAGGCTTGGGAAAGTTCTGCAGAAACAAAAACTTTTTAATACCATGTTTCAGCTTATTTGACACAGAACCCTTTCTCTTCTAGCCTGTTAACACCCAAGGAAGAGCAGGGTTCACTCAAAGAAGCTCTAGGCTGACTTTGCAATACTATTGCATTCTGCCCCTCTGAACAGGCAAAGGCATAGGCTCAGATCCCATCATTTATGGAAGAACCATAACTTCTTCCTTGGGCCTAATCAGGGTGTCTCTCGCTTCAATATTTATTTCCTTTTCTTATCCTGGTATGAAGAGAGATGCTCAGCAGCTTCATCATAAAAGCCCTACGGGCTCTGAGGATGCCGCAGTGTGGTCCTGAGGGCAGGTATTGTGGCCTTGACTCAGTGGCTAACATGCCGAGTTGCCTTCTCTCTGGGCGTCCCTCCTTCCTCAACTGCAATTCACAAGGGCTTTGGACTAGAGAAAACTAAGGTGCTTCCTAGCATTAAGACAACTTCCCTGTGTCCCAGAGCCTGTTCTCCATGCCTTTCAGATCATCTTTCTCTCCTTCTGGAGAAGGAAATGGCAACCCACTCCAGTATTCTTGCCTAGAGAATTCCATGGACAGATGAGCCTGGCTGGCTACAGTCCATGGAGTTGCAAAGAGTTGGACATGAGTGAGTGACTACACTTCTCTCCTTTAATGAACCTTCTCCAGTTTCTTCACATGCTTTTTTGAGGGTCTGGATGATCCAGATTTTATTTATTTCATGCTTTTCTCGATGCATTACTTTGGAACTGCCCTGGCCTCATGGCTCAGCGGGTATGTGATGTGTTCATTATTGAGCTCTCAGGGTGTGGACTTTCCGTCACTGAGTCCCTCTGTGTCTCTCAGCTGGAGTGCTCTGCTCCGTCCAGTCTGTTTATTTTATTTAAAGCATGAACCCTATCCCAGGGCTTCCCTGGTAGCTCAGTTGGTAAAGAATTCCCTGCAATGTGGGAGACTCAGGTTCGATCCCTGGGTGGGGAAGATCCCCTGGAGAAGGAAATGGCAACCCACTCTGGTGTTCTTGCCTGGAGAATCCCATGGACAGAGAAGCCTGGTGGGCTACAGTCCATGGGGTTGCCAAGAGTCAGACACGACTTAGGGATTAAACCACCACCACCTCCCAGTGCCAGGCATGGCTCTAAGCACCTTATTGCTATCAAGGCTTTGAATTCTCATAGTAACTGAGTGAGCAGTACTGTCATTATTCACAGTTCACAGATATGGAAACTGAAGCAGACAGGGTGGCCATTTAACCAAGGTCAAAGTCAGGAAGTGGTAGAGATGGGAGTTGAACCCAGGCAGTCTGGCTCCAGAGTCTGTGCTCTAACCACCTTGCTGTGCTGCCTCTCAAAGCCCATCCTCCCACTTGGGGCCTCTTCTTCTCCCTGTAGACACACTGGACCCCCCCTACTCTGTGTCCAGGCTTTGATGAGGGTGCTACGCCACCTGGGAGGGTTATGACCCTGGGTCAGGCTCCCAGAACTTGAGTGCCCCATTCCAGGCATGGGCGAGGGGGCAGGCCGGCTGGCCCAGGCAGAGGGTCCCTGCTCCTCCCCTGTACCTGGGATGACTGTGATGGTTTTCAGGGCCCGCAGCACCCGGAAGGTTCTCAGCGCTGAGATGTTGCCCAAGTCCACAAATTCCGTCAGGTACCTGGATGGGGGGTAGGTGTGAGGGCTGTGTCAGAGCCAAGGGGTGGGTGATGGGGCAGAACGAGGCCCAGAATGAGGATTCCCAAGGAATCCTTGTATTTGGGGTTACCGTGGAGATGCAAGGGGACAGGTCAGGGACCATAGGCTCCTATCGGGGCCTGGGTGGGAAAGACACTGCAGGGACTTTGCTGAGGAGTGGGGGAGTGGCAAGGGTAGCCCAGCTCGCCCAGTGGGTGGCGGCCTGGGGGCCAGGTCACATGTACTGTGTGGAGGGGCACCCGGATGGACAGCCTCCAAGTCAGACCCCGAGTGACAGCTCCTGGAAAGGTGCAGCCCACTGTGCACGCCGGACCACAGCCCTGCAGCCCAGCCTCGGACGGTCACCCAGCCCACTCAGCTGCCCTCTCCACAGCCTGGCCCCCTCCCTTCCCTTGCATCGGGCTCTGGACGCCCCCCTGGGGCCCCTGCTCACGCCATCATGATGACGCTGAAGTCCAGCCAGTTCCAGGGATCCCGGAGGAATGTGAAGTCATCGACGCAGAAACCTCGGGCCAGGATCTTGATGAGGGACTCGAAGGTGTAGATCCCTGTGAATGTATACCTGGCGGGGAGAGGGCGGGCCAGGGCCAGGATGTGGGTGGCAGAGGCGGGCCTCCTGGGACGGAGGACCCAGGGGGCTGAGGACATCGGTGAGAGGGCCAGTGTGTGCCACTCTGGGGACTTAGGGTGCTGATGGAGTGACAGGGACAGTATTTGTCCCCCTGGAATACAGAGCAATGGTCACTTGGGGCGTCCTCCGAGCAGAGACACTGGGGAACCGGGGGAAGTGGGGGCGGGGCACTTACTCCACGTGCTTGGACCAGGAAGGCGGGTCACTCATGGTCATGAACACGCAGTTGGTCAGGATGGTGATCATAATGAACATGCTGAACAGCGTTGGGGGGAGGGTCAAGGAAAGTGAGGGAGCAGGTGGGGAGGAGAGGAGGACAGAGGGCCTCCTCACCCAGAGCGCCCCGTTCTTGCCCATCCCTGACCCCTGCCTGCCTTTCCCCACCCCTGTGCTCGCCCCACTCCGCCAGGATATGAGTGGATGAGCACCTTGATGGCGCAGCGTCTGACGATGCTGAAGGGGCTCAGGAGGTAGAGAGCAGGAGTGGCTGAGAAGCGGAAGATGGACTTGCCCTTGTTGAGCACGATGAAGGTCTGCAGCAGGGAGAGAGCTGTGAGGCCTGGGACAGGCAGACGGATGAACCAGGGACAGACAGGTGGAGGGAGGCCTCCCCGGCGCGGACCTTCTTGTCGCTGTAGTAGGGATCCAGATCCTCCAGGGGGATGCCGATGACCTCCGGCGGAGGGTCCCCGTAGATGAGCGGCAGATTCTTGCCAGCCTCCATGTCGCTGCGCGGCTTCCGCTCGGTATCCTCGATCTCCATCTGCTTGTTCCGCAACTGCCGGGCCTCCTCCTCCAACACCCGGCGCTCTATGGCTGCCAGGGACTCCCGGGTGAAGGGGCGTAGGCTCTCGGGGCCCAGAGGCACCACCGTGGGCAGAGACGCATTGGCCATCTTCGCATCCTGGGCTCAGGGGCCAGCAGGGTGGCGGGCAGCTGGGGCAGCTGCAGCGTGCAGCCCCCGGGGTGCTGGGCGGCCACCCCGCCCTGGGCCTGCGGTCCCGCTACTCACCTCCCGCCTGCCCTGGGGCCAGGGCAGGCAGGTTGGCGAGCAGGCGCTGTCGGAACTGGAGGGTGTGCCTGCGGGCCCGGGTGCTGCTTTTGCACAGATGCTGGACACAGAGCATCACCCCCGCAGCCCTGCACCACACTCGCCCCAGCAGGGGGTTGGCTCCCCTCTGCACTGACAGAAAACCAACCAGGTCCTCTTCTCCCTCGGGGACTCGAGGCCAACGCCCCCGTGCCTTCAACTGCCTCCTGGGCCCGAGTTCTGGGAACTGTGTGGCTTCAGCCTACGGGGAACAGAGAAAACCACAGCTGGCTATACCCCCATGACCTCGACCCTGCCGTGACGCAGAAAGGAATCGGATGTGAGACGTGAGGGCAGACCCAGAGGACGGGCCGAGGTGAGGGGCCCGGCGGGGTCAGCCTAAAACAGGAACGGCAAACGGATTTCATCTTGAAGGCTGACGTGGATCAGCTGCTCTGGCTGCCTGGCTGCTGCTGCTGCTAAGTGGCTTCAGTCGTGTCCGACTCTGTGCGACCCCACAGACGGCAGCCAACCAGGCTCTGCCGTCCCTGGAATTCTCCAGGCTGCCTGGAGATGTGGGCAAAGACCATGTGGGCTGGAAACAGACTCGGCGCGAGGAGACTGCGGGGATTGATTAGTAATGTCTGCCGGGGGCATGAAGGAGAGAATGCCTGTACCTGCCACTGTTCACCACATCTTGCTTGGAGGGAGGAGACAAGGAAGATGTGTGAACATGTAGCACCTTGTCCTGAGCTTTGGGAAGGTGTGATGTTGGATGGGGAGCGGGAAGAAGGAAGATTCCCAGGCTCTGGGGATAGTTCCGATAGCTTCCTCCTCCATGACCCATGGGATCTAACCTATGGGCAGGGAGGGGGAACTGGAGCAAGAAAATGCAAGGGGTGTGTGTGTGGGGGGGGCACGTCAGGAGAGCTGCAGGTGTTAACATGGAAGAGCAGGACACACAGGTAAGGTCCTGGGAGAAAGAGATGGACAGTTTCGATGGTGGGGGCAGGACGGGAGCTCCCAGGGACTGCTTTTGGCTGGTGGTCCCTGTATGAACAGGGCAGATAGAGGGGCGCCTACCAGGAGCCTTGGAGGCCATAAGAGCTACACGCTGTCTCCTGGCCAGTCCCTTGGTTGCTACTACTCCCCTCCTCCCCCAAAGCCTTCTTGAGCCTGTTCTTTGTGGAAGGGAGGCGGCAGTGGGTCACTTATGGCAAAGGCCCTGGGGAATGACCCACATCAGGAGATGGACTCAGGGACACCCCAGCCACCTGGTCATACAGAGCCTTCCCAAGGACCCCACGGACAGAGGCTCCAGAGATACCCAGGGCTACACCAGAGGGCAGCTCTGTCACAGTGGGCCCAGACGCCTGAGCAGTGCCCAGGCCAGTGCGGGCACTTCCTCAGGCTTGGTCAACAGGTGGGGAGGGCGGCCCAGGGAACGGCCGGAACCATTGGGCAGAGCAGGCCACGCCCTCCGGCCTGACTGCCCAGCTGCTCCCTCCCATCACCCGGGGAGTCGTGTTTCCACGGGGATGACTTTGCTCATTCCTGCCCACCCCGCCCCTCAGCTGCTCATCGGCCCAGTCATGTGCGTGGAAATGTGTTTGTGCACGGACACGCACGTGTGCACTCGTGCACACACAGAAGTGCGCATACCCAGCTTGAAACCTCTCCTCACACTGACCCCACAGTTGTACCCACCACTTGCCACACACCTTCTCTCCTTCATCCCCATCACTGGTCCCACGTACGTGTCCGAACAGAAGACATTGACCTGCCAGATGGCCCTGAAGAGACCATGGCCAATGAGCACCCTCCTGGTTCATGGGCCCCGCTTGGCACAATTCTCTGGCCTGATGCTGCCCCCTTCCTCCTTTGCAGGAGCCCAAGTGAAGGAGATCAAACCAGTCAATCCTAAAGGGAATTAACCCTGAATATTCATCGGAAGGACTGATGCTGAAGCTGAAGCGCCAGTACTTTGGCCACTTGACGGGAAGAGCCGACTCATTGGAAAAGACCCTGATGCTGGGAAAGATTGAGGGCAGGAGGAGAAGGGGACGACAGAGGATGAGATGGCTGGATGGGCACCAACTCAATGGACATGAGTTTGAGCAAACTCCAGGAGACAGTGAAGGACAGGGAAGCCTGGTGTGCTACAGTTCATGGGGTCACAAAGAGTCAGACACAACTGAGAGACTGAACAACATCAAAGTGGGATGACAGAAAACCAGGGACAAACAGTCCAGCTTGGGCCCCAGCGCCGGTGGAAACTGCTGGCCAGAGTCTCCAGAGCCCCCAGCAGTCAGACCCGGTGGTCTCTGCGCAGCTGACCCTCCCTCGAGCATCTCCCGGCCATAACCCCTCCTTCTGTTTACGTACTTGTTTATTTTGCCTGGTCTTTTGAGATACTTGTTTGTGTGGCGTGCACAGTCTTCACTTGTGGCATGTGGGATCTCGTTTCCCATGCGTGCATGCTCAGTTGCTCAGTCATATCTGACTCATTGCAACCCTATGGACTGTAGCCTGCCAGGCTCCTCTGTCCATGGGATTCTCCAGGCAAGAATATTGGGGTGGGTCACCATTTCCTCCTTCAGGGGGTCTTCCTGACCCAGGGATCAAACCCATGTCTCCTACGTCTCCTGCATCGGCAGGTGGATTCTTTACCATTGAGCCACCTGGCAAGCCCTGACCGGGGATCGAACGCAGGCCCCTTGTGTTGGGAGTGCTGAGCCTTAGCCACTGGACCAGCAGAGAGGTCCCCACAGCCTTTGTTCTTGAGAGAGGAATGTGGCCTCCCCATCAGGCTGCTCTCTCTACATCTGCTCTGTGAGCGCTTCCTTCCTGCCCCTGGAAGACACTCTTCTCCAAGGCCTGGTCTGCAGCCCTGTTTTCGGTTGTTTTTCGCAGCAGGCGCCTCTCCCAGTGTCCTTCTCCTCTGCTCCGGGAACAGTCACCATCCCCCTCCTCTCATGGTTTCTGCTCACACTCTGCACTGGCCCCAGGACAGGTCAGGTCATGGCTCCTCTTCTTGTGTCGCCTTCGCAGTTCTTAGGTCAATGGTGGCTCATGCCCTGCTTGTGTGATGGGTGTCTGTCTCCCCGACCAGAATCCTCAGAGACCAGGGCTTGGGGTCACCCTGAACTGGTGCCTGGCACATTGGCACGGGGCCCACAGCCAGCACAGCTAGCCTGGCACTTCCTCCTGCTGGCCTCTAGCTGGCCCCCAGTGGACTCCTCATCCCTCCCTTTGGAATTTGCACTTGGTCCTAAATTCCCCGCTTCCTCCCTCCCTCTTCACCAGCCCTGGAGCCACTTAGCGTCTGGATGTTGTGTTATATCAGTGAGTGGATGCCTTCCTTGGCTAGGCCAGTGGAGGCAAAGGTTTTGGTTGGTGATGGCCAAAATCATCCCAGTGGCACATCTGGTCAGTTCCCAACCTCGCCGAGGCTCCCTCCAGCACCCAGCTGTCTCTCCATCCTGCCGGGGGTGCTTCATCACCCCTCACCAGCTCCATTCAAACAGCCTCCCACCTGCCTCCCTGCCTCCCACCTGGCTCTCCTCCAATCCACCATCCCCATTTCTTTTTTTAAAAAAATTATTTTAATTTATTTATTTGGCTGCACTGGGTCTTAGTTGCAGTGTGGGGGATCTTTAGCTGTGGCATGTGGGATCTAGTTCCCTGACCAGGGAACGAACCCAGGCCCCCTGCATTGGAAGAGTGGAGTCTTAACCATGGACCACCAGGGAAGTCTCTACCCCCATTTCTAAAGTCATAAATCTGTTCCGGTCACCCTCTGCTTAATCCTTCACTGGATTAACAATGCATCCATAACCGACAAGGGCCTGCTATAAAGCACAGGAAACTCTGCTTAAAGTTATGTGGCAGCCTGGATGGAACCGGAGTTTAGGGGAGAATGGATACATGTATAGATATGGCCGAGTCCCTTTGCTGTTCTCTTGAAACTATCACAACATTGTTAATCGGCTAGACCCCAATGCATTATAAAAAGTTTATTTAAAAGTGCGTCTGCATTCCTCCATGTGGCTCCCAGGCCCTCCATGATCCGATCTCTACCTTGTCACCCAGCCCTTGTCTACATGCACCCGGACTCTGGCCATGGTACCTCCATTTTCACAAATGGGCCACACTGTTTTTCACTGAAGCCCATGCCTCCTGCAGCACTCCTTCTTTATGTCACCCTGGAGAGGTTTAATTTGTCAGGCTCAACCTACACACGAACCACCACTTCCAGGAAGCCTTCCCTGGTAACCTTGGCTGAGTGGATTTCCCCTTTGGATCACCTGTGTGCCTGATGCTGAAGAAGAGTTTATCAAATGAATGAATGAATGAGAGGGCCCTTCCACCTGAGTTATTTCTCCTTTGAGCCCACTCTGAACTAAAATCATGAACAGAACCTGGATCTCCTCTGATATGTCTGCTTTGAGCACTCCCCTCCCCCACCTCCTACTACTCAGCTCAAGTGCCGGGTTGTGTAATCCTTGAGCTTCTCCTTATCTTCTGCCCTTGACCCTGAGACTTCTCCCTCTCCATCAGCCCCTCAGACTTCACCTCCCTCCTCTTCCAGCCTCAGTTACAAGAGCCATCATAATCCCCCCTTGAAAATACTGTTGGGAGACCAAAGATTCTATGCTTGGAATCCTTCCAGACTTTTCCCTGTGTACATTTTCATCTGGCTCTTCATTTTTACCCGTTATTATCCTTTATAATAAAATGCTTTTGAATTGTGGCTTTAGAGAAGACTTTTGAGAGTCCCTTGGATGGCAAGGAGATCAAACCAGTCAATCCTAAAGGAAATCAACCCTGAATATGCATTGGAAGAACTGATGCTGAAGCTGAAACTCAAATACTTTGGCTACCTGATGTGAAGAGCTGACTCACTGGAAAAGATTGAGGGCAGGAGGAGAAGGGGGCAACAGAGGACAAGATGGTTGGATGCCATCATTGCCTCTGCTAAGTCGCTTCAGTCGTGTCCGACTCTGTGCGACCCCATAGACGGCAGCCCACGAGGCTCTCCCGTCCCTGGGATTGTCCAGGCAAGAACACTGGAGTGGGTTGCCATTTCCTTCTCCAATGCATGAAAATGAAAAGTGAAAGTGAAGTCACTCAGTCGCGTCTGACTCTTTGAGACCTCATGGACTGCAGCCTACCAGGCTCCTCCATCCATGGGACTTCCCAGGCAAGAGTACTGGAGTGGGTTGCCATTGCCTTCTCCATCATTGCCTCAGTGGACATGAGTTTGAGCAAACTGGGATATAGTGAAGGACAGGAAGCCTGGTGCACTGCAGTCCATGGGGTTGCAAAGAGTCGGACACGACTTAGCAACTGAACAGCAATAGAATGCTTACACTACAATAGTAAAAAATATTCCCTTAGGGGGCTTCCCTGGCAGTCCAGTTTTTTTAAAAAAAGAAAGAAAAGAAAAGAAAATACCCTTAAGCATAGCCTTCTCTCTCTTTCCGCCCCTCAACAGGGGCAACCTTCATCTACCTGGTAGCCCAGCTATGCTCTGCCTGAGTCAGGGCCCTGAGCTGCTGGGTGCTACTGCTGCCAAGGCAGGACCTGGCTGGGTTCACATTGCCTTTGTGATTATAAGCTCCAGGTTTTCCCTGAGTGCCACCCTCTAAGGATAGGTTTCCCTGTGAGTCTCACTTTTCTTCTTTTTGAGAACTATTTCGTGCTTTCTCTTCTTTCCTCCAACTATCCCCTCCCCATCCTCCCCACAGTGCTCCCAGCTGATGACTTAGTCTCCATCTTCACACATGGGATCCATCACACACAGTCAAACCAATGGACCTAGCCTCACTGCCCGCCCCTTCCTCCTCCATCCTACCAACAGAAGAAGCAAGACCAGGACTTTCACTTCGGCTTGGGCCCCTCACTCCACTTGCCTTCCCAAGGACCTCCTTCTCTATGTATCGTCTCTTTCTCCCACCACCAGCCCCTCCCTCTCAGTGACCAGGCTTTCCCATCTTCAAAATAATGGTAGTGGTGACCAAAAGCACCCTCCTGCCTCCACGCCTCCCTTCCTTCTTTTTAAAGAGATATTTTATTTTTATTGATTTATCTGGCTGCACTGGATCTTAGCTGAGGCACAAGGATCTTCAATCTTCGTTGCGGCAGATGGATTTTTTTTTTTTTTTTAGTTGTGGCATGCAGGATCTTAGAGTCAAGGCATGTGGGATCTAATTCCCTGACCAGGGATGGAACCCAGGTCCCCTGCATTGGGAGTACGGAATTCTCACCTCCCTTCACACTCGCTCTATTTTTCTGCCTCTCTTCATGGACGGACTGCTTGGACAGTGTCTACACCAGCTGTCTTTACTTCCTTACCTTTTATTCCCTCTCCAACCCACTCCAACCTGGCGTGTGTCACCTCCCCCGCTCCACGGAAGTGGCTTTTGTCAAGTCACTAGCAGTCTCGATGCTGCCAAGCCTGCTGCACACGTTTCTGTCTTCACCTCCCTCAACCTCTTAGAAACATTCAACCCAGTTGGCCGTGGCCCGCTTCTGGGCAGGCTCTACCCACCCAGCCTCCATGACAGCTCACGCATGCTTTACTTCCTGCCTCTCTGGCTGTTCCTTCTCAATGTCCTTTGTGTTTGTCCCTCTTCCTCTCCCCAGGGCTCTGTCTGGGTCTGGATGGCATCATTCCTATGACTGTAGGTAGTGTTATAGGAGTATGGCAACTCTCTCCTCTGAACTCTAGACTAAAATACCCAACGGGCTCCTGGACCCCACTATGTGGATAGTAATAGGCATGCAGCCAATAGCATCTGGAATGAAACATTTGCCCACTGACCTGCTTTTAGCACAGGGAACTCTGCTCAATAATAGGTAATAACCTAATGGGAAAAGAATTTGAAAAAGAAGAGATACATGTATATGAATAACTGAATCACTTTGCTGTATACCTGAAACTAACATAATATTGTAAATCAAGTATGCTGTTGTTGTTTAATCCCAAAGTCCTGTCTGACACTTTTACAACCCCATGGACTGTAGCTTGCCAGGCTCCTCTGTCCATGGGATTTCCCAGGCAAGAGTACTGGAGTGGGGTGCCATTTCCTTCTCCAGCAGATCCTCTGACCCAGGGATCGAACCCTCATCTCCTGTATTGGCAGGCGGATTCTTTACCACTGAACCATCAGGGAAGCCCCAAATCAACTATATTCCAATATAAAAGAAAAAGATAACAGAAATATATTCTCAAAGCAAACAAACAGATAATCCAATTAAAAAGTGGGCAGAAGATCTAAACAGACATTTCTCCAAAGAAGATATACAGATGACCAAAATGCACATGAAAAAGGATTCAACATTGCTAAAGAGTCTAGAGAATTAATTCTGGAGAGGGTGAGGAGAAAAAGACACCCTACTACTCTGTTGGTGGGAATGTAAACTGGTACAGCCTCTATGGAGAACAGGTTTCACTCCCAAAAGGGGTTACAATCAACTATTAAGCTTGAGGACACAGTCCACCCAAGACCGCCCACATTTCTGATATCAACGGCAAGGTTAGGTTCCTCAAGATCACTGTCTTTTTCACCCTCTTCCTCAACCCCAGGAGATGGTACCACCATCCATCCAAGCACCAAATCTGCTCAAATCAAAAGCTGAGATGTCTTTGTGAATTCTTCTTCTCCCTCATCTCTATATTCAGCCTGTCCAAAGTTCTATTAATAACATCTCCAAAATTCCTATAACCTCTGTTTTCCCCTACCCACCCTGGTCCATATCACAACATTTTCTTGCAATAGCTGCCTGCTTTTGCCCCTGCCCTCTCCAAACCAGTCTAGTAAAGCAGCGGGTGCTGGTTTACGTAAACATTTTTTAAAATATTTTATTTATTTATGTGTGCCAGGTCTTAGCTGTGGCATGCAGGATCTTCTGTCTTCGTGGTGGCAGGATCATGAGTTGTGGCCTGTAGGATCTAGCTCCCTGACCAGGAGTCAAATCTGGGCCCCCTTCCTTGAGAACATAGGGTCTTAGCCAGTGGATCACCAGGGAGGCCCCAGCGGGCACTGTTTTAAAAATAAGAAACTAATCATATTGTTTCTCCTGCTTAAATTTCCCCAGTAATGGCCTATGGTGCTTAGAATAAAACCTAAACTTCTTTTGGTGGTCTCCAAGGCCTGGTGATCCAGCCCCTATCTATACCTCTTCATCTTTGTCTGCTGATCTGTTCTCCCTACCCACTCTGCCTCAGTCCTTCCGGCCTCCTTCCAGCTTCTTGACCACTGAGCTCAAGTCAGCCTTTGGGTCTTTGCTCTCTCTGGAGCTCTTGTCTCCTATCTCTTCACATGGCTCTTCCTGCTCACTTTCCCATCAAGCCTCTAAGGTCCCTTCTCCAGGAGGATTTCTCCTCCTCATCTCTCTGTCCTAGCCCCTTGTACTTTCCATGATGGTGTATTTTCCTTGACATTATTTATCATAATTCATAATCACTTGTTTATTGGCCTAATTTATTTGTCTATCTCCTTCACCAGACCAAAATGCCGAGAGAGCAGGAACTCTGTCTGTGCAGATCACCACGGCTGGTCCCAGGCCTGGGCACTTCGCAGATACTCAGTGTGTGGATGAGGCCTTGGATATAGATCTTTCTGAGAATAAGATGGATTCTGAAAGGTTTCATCCATCCATCCACCCAGCCATCCTTCCATCCATCCACCCACCCAGCCATCCATTCATTCTGTTCATAAGTCAGAAGCTGAGCTAGCCCTGAGTAGGACACAAAGATGCACCAGCTATGCATCCTGCCTTCCAAGAGTTGACAGCTGGGGAGATGGGCACAGAAGCTCTGATATGAGGAGACAGAGATGTCCGCCCTAAAGAAGGGAGCAGAAACGAACACAACATTATAAAGCAATTATATTCCAATAAAGATAAATAAATAAAGAAGGGAGTTGATTGTGCTATGGGAGTTCGGGTGGCTGGAGCGGTGACTTCCAGACCAGGGAAAGGAAAGAAGTGGCTTTTCAGTTGAGTCACAAAGGATGAGGAAGTTATGGGCGCAAGGAAGTGAAAGGGAAGGACACTCCAGGGAGAAGGGACAGCCAGAGAAAATACAGAAGCCGGACCTAGGGAGCTGCGCTGTGTCAGTCTTTGGAAGGCTTGGAATCCGTATGGGCTTTTTAAAAAGATCATTTATTCCTGTGTGCACTGGGTCTTTGTTGCTGTGTGGGCTTTCCTCTAGCCGTGGCTGAGTGGGGCCTACTCTCTAGCTGCAGCGAGCAGGCTTCTCATTGCGGTGGCTTCTCTTGTTGTGGAACGTGGGGTCAGTAGTTGCTGCACATGGGCTCAGTGGTCGCGGCTCCTGGGCTCTAGAGCACAGGTTCAGTAGTTGTGGGAATATGGGCTTAGTTGCCTTGTGGCATGTGGGATCTTCCTGGAGCAGGGATTGAACCCATGTCTCCTGCATTGACTGGGGAATTCTTTACCATTGAGCCACCAGGGAATCCCTGTTTATGGGCTTTGGGGAAGTGGGCTGGGCAGCTAGGCCAGGGCCTTGAAGACCACATCTGGGAGTCTGGACTTCATCCCCCTGGTTTGGAAAGCCCCTCCCAGGGGTGCTGGGTTGCTTACATTGGCCAGTGGGTATGTGCCCCCTGCTCACCCTAATAGTGTGTCTAGAATAGGATGACAAGCTGTGCTATTTGCAGTGGCACCAGTGGAGAATGAAAAGACATCTGGGGTATACACACAGCGACTTTCTGGCAGGGACAAGTACTGATAATGTCCCATGTCAGTGGGCTGGGTGTCTTGCAGGCAGATCGCCACATGGCCCCTCAAATCCAGCCTGGAGTAAAGGGAGCCATGTGACAGCTCAAACCCTCCTTCTGCCAGCCAGTCTCTGGCCTCCACCTCAGAGATGTGGTGTTTCTTCTCATGGAAAATTTTTTAATATTTTTTTTTTTTTGGCTGTGCCAGGTCTTAGTTGCAGCACTCGCTGTCTCTGATCTTTGTTGCTGCTTTAGTTGCAGCATGTGGGATCTAGTTCCCTGACCAGGTATCGAACCTGTGTCCCCTGCATTGGGAGTGTGGAGTCTTAGCCACTGGACCATCAGGCAGTGCCCCTCCCCCCCCCCCCCCCCCCGCCCCGAATTTAAGAATGTTAGATTTGCAAGGACCGGAGACATGGAGTCCAACTCCCTCATTCTGCAGATGGGGAAACTGAGGCCTTGAAAGGAGCAGTAACTCTCTACTCCCCAGACCACACATTTATTCCTTTAACAAACATTTCCTGAGCATCCACGCTATGCGGGGCTCTGTTTGGGGAACCAGGGATACAGGAGTGGCGAGGTCCCTGTCCTCACTGAGCTTGCATTCCCGAGGGAGAAGGCAGATAATAAATAAGGAAGCAAATAAGATAATTTTAGAGAATGATAAATGAAAGGCTCAGCCAAGACTAAAACCCTGTTCCGTGGGCACCAGAACTCAGTTAGGAAGTGAGAAGCTCCGTCGGAAACTGCGTCAAAACGGAAGTTTGGGCGGAAGTCGGGGTTAAAGTCTTGGGAACCTGGAGGCAAGGGGTGTGAAAGAAGGGTCCGGGAGTCAGGGAGCCAGGCGAGGGCCAGCTGTCCCCGGGCGGGGAGGACACTGGAGGGCGAGGCAGCTCTTCTCTGGAGCGGGTCCAGCCCTGCATTGTCTCTCTCTGTGGGGCTGCCAGGTCGGAACACCCAATTCCAGATATAGTCTGACCGCAGAGAGAGAGGCTTTTTCTCCTTGGCCTGGACACCCATTGTGTTCATTCATCCCAAAATGGCATTTACATTTTCAGCAGCCCACTTACAAGGGGAGTTTACAGACACCCCTGGAGTTTTCATCAGGAACTGTGGCCATATCAGAGTTTCACCATCCTGTAATTATGCAACTGACTTCTCTCTTTTAAATCCAGGTGGAGCTCAACAAAATATTAGCAAATCAAATCCAACAGCATATAAAAAGGACTATACAACCAAAGGGGATTTACCCCAGGTATGCAGCACAGATTCCACACTAGAAAATCGGTTAATTTTTATAATTATTTATTTATTTGGCTCTACTGGGTTTTAGTTGCAGAATGCCAGATCATTTTTTTTTTTTTTTTAAGTTGTGGCATGTGGGTTCTAGTTCCTTGACCAGGGATGGAACTGAGCTGCCTGCATTGGGAGCACAGAGTCTCAGACACTGTGCTAAGAAAATTAGCACAGGAAAGTTCCAAAAATCAATTAATGTTAATCTGTCGTATTAACAGGCTGAAGAAAAATCCTATAGTCATATCAATGAATATAGAAAATTAATTTTACAAAATCCAACCCCCATTCACGATAAAAGCTCTCAGCAAACTAGGAATAGAAGAGAACTTCCTCAACCTGATAGAGAACATTTTCCTAAAAAATCCTACAGTGGACATAGTACTTAATGGTGAGAAACTGGAACTTTTCCCATTAAGATCAGGAACAAAGAAAGGATGTCACCTCTCTCCACTCCTTTTCAATATCATACTGAAGTTCTAGCTAATGCAATAAGACAAGAAAAGGAAACAAAAGTTACACTGATCAAGAAGGAAGAAATAAAATTGTCTTTAACAGATGACATGATTGTCTTTGTACAAAACCCAAAAGAATCGACCAAAAACAAACAAATCAACCCCCTCTTGGAACTAATAATAATTATAGCAGAGTTTCAGGATGTAAAGTTAATATAAATTCAGGTGGTGTTGTTTAGTCACTAAGTCATGTCCAACTCTTTTGTGACCCCAGGGACTGTAGGGCCACCAGGCTCGTCTGTCCATGCGATTTCCCAGGCAAGAATACTGGAATGGGCTGCAATTTCCTTCTCCAGGGGATCTTCCCAACCCAGCAATTGAACCCACGTCTCCTGCATTGGCAGGAGGATTCTTTACCACTCAGCCACCTGGGAAGCCCAAATTCGGGTGTAGGATTTTCCATCTACCTCCACTTAAGTGCCTCTCATTCATTGCACCTCTTAACCTGCAATCTTTTGTAAAAATTTGATTCTCCCCACTCAGTTCAAGACCAATCCCTCACAGCTGAGTGCCTATGATCCTAATTGTCCCAAATTACTGGCCAAAGAAAACTCATGACAGACATCCCCACCTCCTGCCACTCATATGCTTCTAGAACCTTCTCTCTTGGGACACCAAGCTTCCAATGAGGGTCCTTCAAACCACCTTGCTGCACTGAAATGGCCTGAAACCCCCCCAAGGAGCCTCAGCCATGCCCTGCCAGCTTGGTAACAGTTGCTGCGGGAAACCTCCGGAAGACTGAGAATGGATGAGACCTGCCCCTCACAGCCTTCCCGTTCACTCGAGGGCCCGTTTCCCAGGATGCAGAGATGGTGGATGACTTGCTGGCCTTGCTCAGCACCATCTCTCTTGCCAACCAAGCAAGCCCTTCATCTCTAGTAAAGCCGCAGTCAGGCTGTTTCTCTCTGGATTGAGGGCAAAATTACCCAGAGCTGCAGCCAATCCTCAAGCTTCACCTGCAGTGAGGGCTCAGACTCAGGACTTTCTGGGAGGCTGAAACAGATCAAACTTTCTCTGTCCTGGCCAAAGACAGCACCGGGCATCCTGGTGGCCTGCTTCCCAAATTCCTGCATTTCTGCTGTGGCCCAGCACCAAGAATGCAAAATGGATCCCTTCCTCCCGTCCCCCTAGTTGTAAATCTCAAATCACAGCTTTTTTCTCAGCCGGGGCAGGCTGGGGGTAAGGATGGGAAGTGGGTAGCTGTGTTGTTTCTCTGCCAGCACTTAGGGCCTCGGCCTTGGCAGGCCAGGGGCCTGGAGGAAGTCACTCCAGATGGCCCTCCCCTCTGGTCTGACTCTCTGTAGAGGAAATCTGCTCGAAGAGGTCTTGGAGGGCAGCCTGGAGCCTAATGCAGAAACCTCTGGACACTCAGGAGCTCTGAGAGTTCCAGAAACCCTCATGGTCACACCGTGGGGGAGTGGGAGGGTTACCCTGGACAAGGGGTGGGCTAACGCTGATGACACTTTCCAGTTGGGGCTCACTGGATTGAAATAAGCCTCCCTTTTTCAGGCACCTGATTTAACCAGGCTGATGATTTGTCCTGCCTATGGGGAAAGAATGATCGTAGTGTGGCCACATTTATTAAATGTCACGTGAGTGTATGTTCCTCGGTTCTTTGTCTTGTCACAACAAAGATTTAGAGTGACGTTTCGACTTACTGTTTGCCTGGAGATGGGGTTCCCAGGAATGGGTTTTCCCTCCCAAGTGAAGTGAAAGTGAAAGTCGTTCAGTTGTGTCTGACTCTTTGTGACCCCCATGAACTATAGTCTATGGAGTTCTCCAGGCCAAATTCTGGAGAGGGTCGCCTTTCCCTTCTCCAGGGGACCTTCTCAACCCAGGGCTCCAGCATTGCAGGCGGGTTCTTTACCAGCTGAGCCCCAAGGGAAGCCCAAGAAGACTGGAGTGGGTAGCCTATCCCTTCTCCAGCGGATCTTCCTGACCCGGTAATCAAACCAGGGTCTCCTACATATGAGGGAAACCCCTCTTCTCCCAAGACTGAGCCTTAAATCAAAGGAATTGATCTTATCTCAAGGTGTAAATTCCAGGCCTCATCAGCATCAGCTTGGGGAAGATTCTATTAGGAGTGGGAGTGGGGTGGTTCCTCTGACCCCCAAACCTCAGTGCATTCACCTGTCATCCTGACATGTGAGGGCCTGAGAGGTGGAGGGCCAATAATTTTTTTTTCTTTATATATATATATATATATATATATGTATATTTCATTGAAGTATAGTTGACTTAGTGTTTCAGATACCCAGCAAGGTGATTCAGTTATAATATACACCTATCATTTCGCAGATTATTTTCCATTATAAGTTTTTACAAGATATTGACTATAGTTCCCTGTGCTAGACAGTAAAGCTTTGTTGCTTGTTGTATATCCATTTTTTTTTAATTAGAAATTCAGCACTGAGAATTATTTCTTGATCGAGAGCAGTCATCCGTATGTTCATTTGGTGTTAAACGCATGCCAGGCACTGTTCCATCATCCCAGCTACCAAGTGGTGCAGCCAGGATTCGAATGTGGCTCTCGGAGGGGCCAAATCCACGTGCCTGCTACTACAAACACAGCCTCCCTCTGGCACTCCCAGTGGGGGATGGTGCTCGGCCTGGCTGCCCTCCCCCAGCCCGGGGCACGCCCAGGTTGCAGTCCCATCCAGCTTCCCCCTGGGCTGGCCTGATCCTCACCTGTCTGTCCTCTTCAAAGGACAGACCAGTCCTTGGGCCAAGCCCCTGAAAGGCGTGGGCTGGGGTGGGCGTCTGGCAAGCCCTGGCAGGCCCCAGGCTCAGGCTTCCTGGGGCCTCGAGTTGGGGGTTGGGAGTGGTGGGGATTAAGGGCCCCCACCTGTAATTTGGTAAAGAGCCTTTGTCGAGGTCTGGTTTTTCATTTGCACCAATCAACTGTAAAATACCCTCCCAACTTCCTCAGCAGCCAGCCTGCTCCTACAAAAAACACACACCAAACACACACACACACTCGCTCACTCACTCACTCACTCGTTGCTTCTATGAGTCATTTCCCAGCTGCTCCAAGGGGTGGGAAGGCTAATTAGTTCCACCCAGGCCTGGGGCTTCCTGCCCTCTGGGGGCTCCATGGTTGGTCCCCCTCCAAATTGTGTGTGCACAGCCTCGTCTACACACACATCCAGAGCCACCTTGCCCATCCTCAGGCAGACTCACCCCTGCACACAGGGCTGCCTCCCCTCACCCTGTGGGCTCCCACCTAGGTCAGCCCCTGGAGCTGCCGGCCTCTGTTCTCTCTGCCACGCACTCTCCCCACTCCCAGACTATGGCTGCCAGGCCTTTTTCCTGCCTTAGGTCTACCCAGAGGGTGAGAAGAGGATGGTTCGAAACTGATTCTGAGCCTGGAGAGTTCCAGGGCCTATCTGGCCCCGCTTCCCTCCATCAACCCCTAACCATCCGGGTAGCATAGGCTTTGACCCCTTTCACCCCATACTTGGGCTCTAGGTCCCTGCCAGGCTCAGGGAATTGGACGAGGAGCATTAGGAAGAGTGGCCCACAGAACCTGAGCCTATAACCTAAACCCCCAAGCGGCATCCCGCCCCTTCAGCAGCGTGGCTTTGCCACTCAGAGAATTTGGTTCAACCCCAGAAACTGCTCCAGGGATGTTTTCTCACCAGTGACCCTGTGGAAGATCCTTCTCCCAAATTAGGCCAATCAAGAACTTAACAAGCCTCAAAAAAGATAAGACTCACTTGCAGCTCTTACTGAACTCTGAGCCTGGGGTAGGGGGAGGCTGGGGTAGGGGGAGGCTGGGGTAGGGGCAATCTCGGCTTTGTCCTTTACTCTCACAGAGCTTAAGGCAATACCTGTAAACCACACACTCTCATAAGGGGAGCTCTGCTGTCAGTATAATAAAAGCATCTCTTGGTAGGAAAAAACCCACCTCCTCCCAGGTATGTAGGGTACCCAGAGCTGGACAGGGTCTAATGCTTCCTACCAGGCACCCCCAACTTGTAACTTCTTCTCCCCTTCTGTGACTCCCAACCCCCCAACAAGGAGACATTTATTTCAGAGTCATAACCTGATAACAAGCGTAATAATGAATTCCTGGTTAACACTTATATACTTGCCAAGCACTATGCTGGGCATTTCACATGCAATGAGCTCATGTAATCCTGACATGATCCTATTGTTATTATTCCATTTGGCAGATGAGGAAACGGAGGCACAGAGAGGATAAGGAAGTTGCCAGGTGTTATTTATGTAGTAAATTGGGGCTGGAAACCTGACCCCTGGGGCTCTCGGAAGAGACCCTGGCTCTGAACCACTAAGGTATATCATCACCCCGGTCAGTGTCTAAACTGGGCCATGACCTTCTAGCACCTATGGGGGTGGAGGAGGGGCTGGCACCTGGTTTCACAAACCAGTTCAAAAACAGAGTGGGGTCTGGTGACTCTTGTGGGTTTTGCACTGAAGATTTCTGCTAGGCCTCCCAGCAGAGGGCAAGGAGGCCTGCGGGGGGCCGGGGGCAGCCTGCCCTTTGAGGGGCACCATGGCTCCCCTGCCATCCCCACTGCCCAGTGGGCTCCTCGAGCCCCTCCCACTCCTCTGGCTGTCCCATGCCCTGCCGCCCCTCCCGCCACACACATACAAGGGCTGTTGACTGAAAACTGTAGGGAATAAAAATAGCTGTGCTGACGAGGCAGAATGGGGGCCAGAGCACATGAAAGGCCTGGGGCTGGGGTGGCGGAGGCGGAGAGACCCTGGGATTCCCCAGCCCCAGGAGCACCTTCCAGTGGAGCCGGGGGGAGTCCGGGCCTGTTCCTGCCACTGCAGAGTTGGGGACCCCTAGGGATGCAACCGGGGACCCACTGCCCCCAGGGTCTCGGGGTCGAGCTCTGCCCCAGGGAGTAGGGGCCGTGGCCCCTCACAAGCCTTGTGCCCCAGGTAAGTGACAGGGCCCTCTGAACCTGAGCCTTCCCTCTAAGAGGACTCGAGGGACAGAGGTCTGTGTCATGTGGACTGGGGCTGCTGACGCTCCCTCCTCCTGCCCCCGCCTTCTCTCTACCTGCTCTCCAAGGCCCCTGGGCTCAGATCTTTCCCTCTAGGCATCTCTCCTATCACCTGGAGAGAGTGAGCCTTCCCCCTCTGGTCTGGAGGGTCCAATCCCTTCTCTCCTCTCTGCCTTGTCTCCCCTGGGAGCCTTCTCCAAACCCACCCTTTCCTGCCATCACCCACGCTTTTCTCTGATCTGGCGGACAGAGTTGCCCCCGAAGGCAGGGACTTTGTCAGGACCACCTCCAGCATCTGGCCAGGAGTTCAATGCCTTCAGCATGAGCTTCAGGGCTCCCCCACCCTTGGGCCTGGGTGGGTCAGGGCAGGGAAGCCGGCTGGGCAGACTTTGACACTCAGGCCAGTCTAGAGCTGGAGGCGACCCTGAGTCCTGAGCCTCCACCCTAAGCAGGTCCCGATGCAAAAATGACAAGGAAGCCAGGCAGGGATGGGACCACCTAGGAAGGACCCTTAAGTACCTTCCCCAAACCCCTCCCATCCCCTGAGAGCTGCCAGGGATGAAGATGGAGTGGGCCTTGGGCTATGTCTGGGCCCCTGCATCACCCTACACAGGGAACATGGCTCCAAATACTGGTGCAGTGTGTATAATCATCCACACCACTGGCCACGAGCAGGGGACTAGCTTTGACCCTGGAAGAAGCTGGAGGGTTCTGGGAGAACCAGCCCTCTGACACCTGCCCCCAACCCCAGCTCTGCACACCTGGGTTCAGGCACTGCCACCCTAGACGAGTGACAACAATGCTCACCTCTTGCTCTGCCCCAACTTCTGTCAGCCTCCTCCCCTCACCAGACTAGACAGACACGGAACCTGGTCTCTAGCTGCCCTCCCCGAGCTGGCGCATCTTTAGGGGCTGAATTAAATGGCCTTCAAGCCTTCCCAGGTGGCTCAGCGGTAAGGTACCTGCCTGCAGTGCAGGAGATACAGGAGACGCAGGTTTGATCTCTGGGTTGGGGGATCCCCTGGAGGAAAGCATCGCAACCTATTCTAGTATTCTTGCCTGGAGAATCCCATGGACAGAGGAACCTGGTGGGCTACAGTCCATGTGGTCGCAAAGAGTCGGACAAGAGAGCGCGACAATTACATCATGTCAAGGCTCCCTCGGGCTCTAGCCTTCCTGGGCTCTGGGGCAGACGCCTGCAGCAGGCAGTATAAGTCGGAGGCGGACCTGTCTAGTCTCCACCTGGAAAGCCATCTCCCCACAGCGGGGTGTCACAAGCTCTCATCAGGACCTGGCCCCCTGCCCTGACCCCATGCCCTGAGCAGGGTGAGGGGCAGTGGGACACAGTACTTGATGGGGCGGAGTGGGAAGGGGCTCAGGCCCCCCTCCCCCTACCAGTACATTCTTGGAAGCCTCCCATCCCACCCTCCTCCCCAGGCCTTCTAGATGCGGCATCTTCGATCTTTTGAACAAACTCCTCCAACACACACAAAACATACCTCCCTTCAGCTCCGTGAGCTTCCAAAAACACCTTCTCTCATCTCTGCTCAGACCATCAGGCCTTCTCGGCCAGCCCCTGCCCACGCTCCCTCCTAGGGTCCTGGGTGCCCAGCTCTGCCAGCGAAGGGGGGGGGGGCTGTGCTCTGCCCTGGTGTCGCATCCCTGCCCCTTCACCTCCAGCCCACTGAGCCCAGCCCCAGTCTCCTTCTGAGTCCCGCAGAGACCCTTCAGTGTGGCGGCCCCATGTGGGATGCCCCTCACCCTGGACTCTCTGGCTCCCTGTCCCCACACCCCCTTCACTAAGAGGAGCTGCTCCTCTGCCCACCTCCTCCTCGGTTTCTCCAGGAGAGGAGCCCAAGTGTGCCCCGCGGCAGGGAGAGGCAGGGGCAGCGGGCAGAGCCCAGCCGGCCTCTCAGCCCGAGATGTGTCCTCTGCTGGCATCTCGCAGATTCCTGCTCCAGCAGAGCAAAGGAGCCGCCGCCACCCCCCAGCCGGCCTCCCGCTCTCCTCCCCGCCGCCAGCCCTGCCTTCTGGGCCACTGCGATCAGGCCGAGCCGAGTCACTGCTCTGGGCCCTCCACCCTCCTCCCCTGAGAAACTCAGTCCCATCTCTGTCCCTTGGGTCACCCCGTCCGGAGCCGAGCCTTAGCCCCTGGGCCGTCTGTGATCAGGACGACGACCCTGGCTGAGGGCAGGGCTGGCCAGCCAGACAGGGGCACAGGCCGACGGGGCAGGAAGAGGCAAGCACAGGGATCCGGCCGGGGTCATGGCACAAGGAGCTCGGGCAGGGTGTCCGCGGAGCGGGGCCCGGCGTGGGCAGGAGGACAGTGGTGCCTGGAGCAAAGCGGTGACTTCCTCAGAGCCAGGCTGGGCTGGGGGCCAGGGCACTGGGCCCCTGGGGGTGGCCTGCCTTTGGGGTGCCTGGCCCGGCGGGGCTCAGGGCGGGGACGCGGTACTCACTGTTGGACGGGAGCAGACGAGCTCGGAGCGGCGTGCCCACCTCGGGCTGGGGCTGAGACTCTGGGGGACTTGGCCGGGGGGCCGGCCGGCGGGGACAGCTGCTGCCGCTGATGTCACAGGGTCATGAGTGAAACCTGAGGACCCGGCCAATCTTCAGGTGGGAGCCTGGGCCGCGCTTGCCTCATGGGTGCCCGGGGCTCGGCTTGGGACTGCTTGGGCTGGGGGGCCGCTGACCCAGAGCGTGACACACTCAACACGTTCGTCCACTCTCACACACACGCATGCACACACGCCCACTGTGTGGGCATGCGTCTGAGCCCACAGGCTCATTCTTGTACAGGACTCTCCTTTCACACTCGTTCCCAGAAGCACTCCCAGGACACACACTGGCTGGCACACTCTACACACTCACGGCTGCGTTCCCCCCTGCCCACTGTCACACTCATACATGCTCAGCTGGACAGGTAAACTATACCCTTCACACAGTCACACAAATGCTTCCACTGCGTGTCACACTTATTCAAATGCATACCTGCTACTCACATAGACACGTTCCCACGCTCACAGCAGGTTTGTGCACAGATGTGTATTATTACACGCATGCAGCCACATGCACTCTTCTGCCCAGATGAGCACAGATGTTGCATATCCCAGACACTACAGTTGTATCGAGTGTGTACACACACCGCTGTCATGCCCATGCAATTGGGCATTTCAGGCCTGTTATTGATATCCGGGTGTTTGTCTGTGCCCACGTAACATGCTTCCATTCACATGTACATAGGGCCACCTATATGTACTTATGGTCATTATATTTTTTTTAAATATTGATTTTATTTATTTATTTGATTGCACAGGATCTCAGCTGTGGTGTGTGGGGTCTAGTTTCCTGACCAGGGATCGAACCTGGGCCCCGTGCTTTCCCCAGTGTGCGGAGTTTCTTGCCCCTGGACCACCAGGCACGTCTCTGGTGACTAGGATTTTATCAAGGGTGTGTCTGTCTGTATGCCCACACCCACATCTCACACCCATGACTCCTCCCCCCAACCCAGCTGCTTAGCTGGACCACACAGCAGCCCTGAGGGTCATTTCTCCACCAACACTGCCCCACCCCACTGACGAGACATCTGTCCCGCGGAGTGGGGGAGGGGAGGGACGTCCTTAGTTTGGCCCCCTCCCCCACTTCCACTCTGGGGCTGTGGTGACCTCTAGTGGAGGTGTCTAGAAATGACCCATCTCTTGCTCATTAGCTCCTGCCCCGGGGCAAACAAGAGAATCTCCTCAGTGAATCCACAGTAACCATCCCCCAAAACGTCCCCCAGTCTCCCATACCCCTCACTGCCACTGACTTTTCTGGCAGCCAGACCTCTGTCTAAGCTGAGCCCAGGCCAGAGTGACCTTTGCAAGAGGCAGAGGGAAGCCCGGGGAGCTGGCCCCATGGCGCCTCTCCTCCCAGGGGCTCTCTGCGGTTCCAGCTTCAGCACAGTCCAGCCCCTCCCTGGGGGCCAGGCCTGGCTGTGGTCTGAAAGCTCCTGCTCTGCCCAGACTTCGAACATCTCCTCCCAGTGAGTCATTCACACCCTCAGAGGCGTGTCTTTAGACCAAGGTGGAAGCCTTGGTGTTTTTGCTGCAAGGTTCTTTATCCTGCGTTGCTCACTGACCTGACAACCATTTTCCATGTGGTTGTATTGCTAATGTAGTCCAGCCTCTGCCGGACCAACTTCTTCTTTGCTTCTTCTGGCATTCAGAGGAAACATGAGATTCTATCTCGCATCCTTCGCAAGTCGTCTCCCTGAAACTGCTCCTCGGGGGTTTCTCTCGCCACTCCCAGTCCTGATGCAGCTCCAATTTGCTTTGCTGCTGGCCACCGTCTGGAATTCCTGGTCAGTGTTCCCTTGATAGCACATTGCTCCCTGTCCGTGGGCACTGGAGGGGAGGTGGTGGGAGGCAGCTGTCATTCCCAACTATGGCTCTGCCCTTTAGGTCTCTGCCCAAAGCTCTATGGAGTCAGACTTTCTTTAATGAGGAATTGAAGTTAGTGAAGGGAACTATAGTACATAAGGCGGCAGGGGTTGTATGCATTCGGTCGTATGGGTTGTGCACTGTGCAATTCTGGGAACCAATCACATCTATAGTCATTATGGATTAATATATTTAAGATGATAGTTTTCTAGCAGATGGTGGCAAAATATCTCGAGGAAGGGGCTAATTTTTTCTGATTTGCACAAGGTGCCATTTGGATTAGGGATGGGGCTCATGGGAAAACAAAAGCTGTGTGTTAAATACGACTTTTTTCCCACAGCCCAAGGGGAATGCGTACCTCTATACTGATAACAATATTCTTCCTTTCTTTGGGGAACTGCTCTTTCCCTTCTCCAAATATGTGATTCTGGCTGAGCTGCTGATTACAGGGCAGCCACCTTGCCCTGGCCACAGAGATGGACATCGTCACCTAGGTCTGGCCAATCCTCTTGGCCACAGTGGTTGGTCCAAAAGCTGGATATGTGACTCGATAGGGTCAGTCAAACAGCCAGTGATAGTCCTTCCTGGGGATTTATATGTATCAATACAAAAGAAAGATCTTCTCTCTCTCCATGGGATTCTCTAAGTTTGTCTAGAGTAATGAAGCACATCTGAAGGTGCCTAGGGTATGTCTGTCAGAAGTGAGAGAGTCTATTTATAGGAAGGGGGGACATCATACAGACGGGAGGGGGACAAAGAGGGTGGGTTAGAGGAACCTGAAGACACTATGAACCAACTCCATCACTGTCCTGTATCACACGAGCCCCAAAACGTTCCTTTTATTTAAACTGATTTAGGTTGAATTTCAGTTGCCCACAAGCCAAAGAATTCTGCACACTAGAATCCTCTTTCAGAAAATCTCATCCTGACCCATAGAAACTGGCCCCGGCATATCCTGTCCCATCTCCCACCCCTTGGCCTGAGCAGTCAATTTCTTCCCTGAATCATTCAGTCAAGGGTGACTTTCTGGGAGTTTGGCAAGTGCTCCCCCATGGTTGGGGGCACCCCAATTCCAGGGAGCCCAGACGGGGAGGCTTCTGGACTCCATATCATAGCTCTGTTCTGGTGGGTGAGGCCTTGAAACTGTGACCCCAGCACGCAGCATCCCAGTCCCACTGTGTGATCTATGTGTGCGTGTTAAGTCGCTTCAGTCATGTCCAACTCTGCAACCCCGTGGACTGTAGCCCTCCAGGCTCCTCTGTCCGTGGGGATTCTCCAGGCAAGAATACTGGAGTGGGTTGCTGTGCCCTCCTCCAGGGGCTCTTCCCAAACCAGGGATCAAACCCAGGTCTCTTATGTCTCCTGAACTGGCAGTTGGGCTCTTTATCACTAGCACCACCCAGGAAGCCTGATCTACATGTTTATAAGTCTGCAAAGTACCACCAGGGGCCTTTTGGATAACCTCCCCCCTCCCCACCCACCACACATACACACACACACACATACACACACACACACACACACACACATCTCACAAGGATAACCACAATTTGTAGAAATAGCAGAGTCGGAGCCTCTAAGAGGAAAAATGGAATTTCTTTACTGTTACAATTTCAAGACTTCTCTCCACAAATCCATTAGTCTTGTAATTCTGCAAACTGGTATGTAACACCTCTCCTTCAGCCGTCGTATTCTAATTCCTTCCAACTTGTGCCTCTTTAGGAACTGGGCCCTCCCAAAAGAGTCTGCCACTAGGTCAGGCTCTCTCCACGTGGCGCCTCCTCATCTGTACTGAAAAGAAATACGGACATTTCCAGTTAAATTCTTTTTTTAAATTATTATTAATTAATTCTTTGGCTGTGTGCCTCTGTAGTTAGGGCCCATGGGCTCAGTTGCTCGGTGCTGCGTCGGATCTTAGTTCCCTGAACAGGGATTGAGCCCATGTCCCCAGCACTGGCAAGTGGATTCCTAACTTCCCTGGACCACCAGGGAAGCCCCTCCGCTTGAATTCTTAAAAGGACCCTTGTCTCTCCATTTCCATCTGAGGAAGAGAGGAGGGAGCCACGTTTTCCCATCCCATGGTTTTTAATGGCTGCACACTCTTCCTTGGAGTGAATTGCTTCCATTTACATAACCACTTCCCTATTACTGCTGCTGCTGCTGCTGCTGCTAAGAAGTCGCTTCAATTGTATCCGACTGTGGGTTGCCATTTCCTTCTCCAATGCATGAAAGTGAAAAGCAAAAGTGAAGTCACTCTGTCGTGCCCGACTCTAGCGACCCCATGGACTGCAGCCTACCAGGCCCCTCCGTCCATGGGATGTTCCAGGCAAGAGTACTGGAGTGGGGTGCCATTGCCTTCTCCCAACGTTCAACTTTCAGCTCTTAAAAATAACACTGCAATGGACACATTTGAGTAGGAATCTTTTTTCCATGTCTAGCTTATTGCCAGGAACAGATTTACCAAGACAATGGGGAGGACTTTTGGTACATGTTGTCTTGGGACATTAAAAACACACACACACACACACACACACAAAACTGAACGTGTAAATAAGAGTCCCCATTGAGAAGAAAAGGAAAGGGACTATGTGGAATGTTCAACACCCCAGACAAAATAATAGTAGGCAGGGTGAAGAGTCAGGAAGTCAACTCCATTGTTGCACATTACAGCGCTGCCAGATAACTGTGTGGCTTTCCCATTATTCAAAGAGCAGGGGCTTCTGTTTCCTTTGACAATGAACTCTAATTGGATATCAGAACCAGATTGTTTGACTCAGCCCTGTCTTCCAAAATACAAGCAGTCTCACATAAGGTTAACATACAATCTTACATGTGAGGTATCAAAATGATCCCTCTTCCTGCCTCTTTTCCACAGCCCCCTCCAGCCCGCCCTGGGCTTCCTTTACAGGGAAGGAAGGAGGCTTCCTTCCTGGCCTCCCTGCCTCCAGCTTTGCCTCAGTTTAATCCACGGAACTTTATATCCCCAGACAAATGTTCTTCAGTGTCTACTTTGGTATTTCTCATCATGGGACACAAATTCATCAGAGAGCTACAAGAATAGATTTCCCCCAGAGCTAGCAGCAGCCTGGGCAGAAGACATGGAAAAGGGGTGAGACTGGTGTTTGAATTCCCCCCAAAGCAGAGCCTGAAACAAGGACTTGGGAGCAAGGAGTTCATTTGGAGGGCGATCCCAGGAGGCACTGTGAAGTGGTAAAGAAGCGGGGAGCCAGGCAGGGGTGGTCCCCCCTCTCTCTCGCTCTCTCTCCCTCTTTTCTTTTCTTTCGTTCTCTCTCCACACACACATGCACGTTTATACATATAATTAAAAAAGAAAATAAGATCTTATGCCGCTTTCTGATTGCCTTGCTCGACTCTGTTGGACATTGTTCCACATCAATTAGATATATTTTGTACCAAAACTTTCAATGGTGGAACAACTATTCCACTGGGAAGACACATCCCATCAGACATCTATTTTTTCAAATTCTGGTTGACGTAAACAGAGATACGACAAACAAGATAAATCTTCCTAAAACATAGCTATGTACACATCATCCACTTATTTCTCTCCTGCAAAACCCACCAAGAATTTCCCATTACCCATATGGCAAAGCCTCACTTCTATAACTTGGCCATGGAGTCTGACCTGGGTCTGCCTGGAACGTCCCTCTGCCCAGCTCCCCTCACCCTGCCAGGCATTTTGAGCCACTGGATCTTTCTAGGTCCTGCCCGTTCCTGCATCTACGCCTTTGCTCTGGCTGTGTCCCCAGCCTGGGCTGCCCTGTCCCATCCATTGGCCCCATTCTAAGGGTCTCCACTTCCTTCAAAACTCCATCCTTCAGCGACAGAGTCATCTCTTTCTCATGATCCTTCCTCACAGAAGGCTTTGAATAGGTTACACTGTGCCCTCGTTTTTCACTTCCCAACAATGCTGGAACCAGCAAGGATACACCGCTGTGCCTAGAGTGCTCAGAAGGAGCACACACAGGCACCTCCTGGGCACAAGGCTTGGTTCTCTCTTTCTACCTGGAATAAGGGTGGGCCTGAGACCACAGTGCCCCATCTCAGCTTGGTCATGGATGTTGAAGCCAGAAGACCCCTGGGGACAGCTAACACACTGCCCACAGTACCCCGTCTCCCAGAGACAGGGACAAGGTTTACTGACGAGGAGGTGTGAATGGCCTTTCTGGTTCTAGACACCAGGACTGCTGGGAAGGAGAACAGAACGGAAGTGGAGGGTGGGGGAAGGGCAACTCCAGGGTGCTAATCCCAGCTTCCTGTCTGGATTTTCTTCGACTGCTGCTCAGGGCCTATCTTAGGACGGTCACAGCTGCCGAAATAGATCTCTCCCTTCACCTGTTCGTAAGCAAAGAAGACCTTGATAACTTCCTGTCCAAAGAATGCATGCTTTGGTAATTTTTAAAAGATAAGGGACAATAATGGGGGCACTGATGTTAAACTCCCCACTCTCCACTTTGGAGAAATGGCTCACCTTGACCAGGGACCAGGGAGCAAACAGGGACCAGCCTTCTCTGTGAACTTGGTCGATGTTTCCTTCCATGTCTGCTCCAGAAGCCTCTTTTGGCCTGCAGGCCGGCCCTCTGATTCAGAGTATGTGTCTCTGCTCAGTCATGTCTGACTCTTTGCAACCCCCATGGATGGCAGCCCGCCAGGCTCCTCTGTCCATGGGATTGTCCAGGCAAGAATACTGGAGTGGGTTGCCAAGCCCTTCTCCAGGGCATCTTCCCAACCCAGGGATCAAACCCCTGTCTCCTCCGTCTCCTGCACTGCAGGCGGATTCTCTACCATTGAGCCTCAGAGCAAGAGATGTGGAGAAAACCCCCTGCCCTCCTTGCTCACCTGCCCCTCACCCCCAAGCCTACGGCGGTATAATTCTCTACCCCTAACTCATCATCCTAGTCGATTGGGCGCCGGCCCTGAAAACCAAGTGTGCGGGGTGGGGTGGGCCTCCCCAGTCACTCATTTATTCATTCAACAAATACCACCCTCCCACCCCGCCCCGGCTCCCCAGGCCTGGTGCTGGGGGATGCCCAAGGGTGTGAGATACAGAGGAGGATGAGACGCGATGTCCAGAGAGCCCCAGCGCAGGGATCTGGGTATGGACATCTGGGAGAGAGTCCGGCCTCCGGAGCTGTGGGAATCCCCGAGAACCTCTCCTCCGTAGAGTTGGAGAGAGCCGAGCAGGAGGCGGGGACTTAGGGCGAAAGCCCCGGGCACCAGAGCGCAGGCGGGACCTGGAGGCCTGCGCATGCGTGGGAGGAGACTTTGGCGTCCTCCATTGTCGTCAAGGTAACTGTGCTCCCCGCAGCTGGCCATGGCCTCAGGGATTGGAGGGAGCTGGAGTCATCCCGCAGCACAGACTGCAGCCCCAATGGTGAAGCCTGAGTCAGGGAGCGGAGCCTTCCTTTATCTGGACGACCTTGTGGGCAGGCGAGGGTCAGGGGCTGAGTTGGGGAAATATTCCTGGAGGTTCGAAACCCTGGAAGGGGTGGTGAGGAGAGAGATCCCAGCCGGAAAGAAAGAGACTTGACAGAGAACTGGGAGGCCGCGGGGGCGCAGAGGGCAGAAGCTCCTGCCGGTTTAGGGGCTCCCTATCCCTTCCCCGCCTGCCTGACTGATCCCCTCCTCCCCCCAGCCCTGGGTGACCATTCTGCAGCCCCTCCCGTGGACCATCCCACCTCCATCCCCGCAGCCAGGCCGCGTGAAGGAAGGTGAGACTCCGGGAGTACCCCATTTTCTACCCTGCTCTGCCCGGCACATTCTCTGGGCGCCCCCCCCCGCCCCCACCCATCCACTCCCGGGGCAGGACGCTGGGGAAATGACCCTGGCGTCGCCAGCAAAGGCAGGGGAAGGGCTGGTGGGGGCCTGCTGAACTCCGGTCCCCTAGATCTGCTGGAGCTGATGATGCTACAGAACGTTCAGATGAACCAGCTCTTTCTGAGCGGCCAGGTGGCAGCTGTGCTCAACCAGGGGCTTTCCGGGACTAACTCACAGGTGCGTTGCCTGGGGGGTGGGGGTGGACTACCAGAGCTGCCCACCTGCAGGGACAGACGTGGGCAAACATTTGGGGTTCCCTCTATCTTGAGAAAAAAAAGAAAATCAGGCGACAGAGGAGCCAAAAGTCAGCCCACATCTATGTGGCTTCTCTGTTTGGCATCTATTACATGCCGGATGGCCATGCCATCCTCCATGGAATAGAGGTAGGGGGTCCCAAAATCCAGACCACTCAGGTCTCGTGTCAAAGATCCCCCTGCAGTGCATCGCCCGCTGGACTCCCAGGGACAGAGGCTCCACTGTACCCTGGCACTATAGGGTACCTGATAAATTACTAGGGGCTCAATTGCTTTTGTTGAACAAGTGACTGAAGAAATGGATGACTATGAATACAAGGCAATTTTGGCTGTGACTGGTACAAACTGTGAGGGCCACCTGGTTGGGGTTCCTCAGAAGAGCAGGTGGCCTTAGAACCAGCCCTTAAAAGCCAGGTAGAGGAATTCCCTGGTGGCCCAATGTTAGGACTACCAGCTTCCACTGCTGGAGAGCCCGGGGTTCAGTTCCTGGTCAGGGAACTAAGATCCCAGAAGCCTCTTGATGGGGCCAAAAAGAAAAAAAAAAAAAAAAAGCCAGGTAGGATTCTGATGCTTGAAGGAGGTGAGGGGTGTACAGTCCACCATCTAGGTGAACAGCGACGAAGTCAGAGACAGGATGGAGGAAACCTTGTGTACTTGCGCGTGTGGGTGTGTGTTGGTGGGGGTACATGGGGGGAGCTCTAAGGCGGAGCCTTATTTAGCAGATGCTAGGCACCCTGAGAGGTCTGGAGGAGTGACAGCTGGGTGGAGGGAGGAGGCCAGTCAGCTTGGAGGGAGCAGAGAGGAGGTTCAAGGAGGGGCTGGTCAGAGGCAGAGGGAGACCCTGAGGAGCTGCTGCCATCTCATCCCCTCACCCCTCCCCTGCCGGCCCTGGAGGTGGGGGTGGCCCTGGGATGAGCACCCCACCTCAATAGGGGCATAAGTGGGTCAGAGACTGGGGCTTGAGATGGGCTGGGACCCGGAACTCTTTACAGAAGTGCTTGCACCTGGACTAACCATCAATGGAAAACAAAGAAACTAAAAATAACTGCACGCATGCGCAGCTGGGGCACTTATGAACAATAAGCTACAGAAAGGTCACAAATCAACTGCCGTTTCTGAGCTTCAGGGAGCAAAACAAGGGTACTGCGAATGATCCCTGCACATGGCATCACCAAGAGAGTGGGCGGACCACTTAAGCCACCCCTCCAGCCCAATCCACCATCAGCCCTCACTCTCTCCACATTTAAGGAACCAACCCACTCTTCTTGGGGAGGGAGTCTGGGCACCCGACGACTCTCATTCTCACTCTCTGGTGCGGCTTGAGGCCCAGTGAATTATCAGCTTGAATTCCTTGGCTGGCTTCTTATTAAAATCTATTGATTAAAGCATTGTATCCGACTCTTTGTGACCCCATGGACTATATAGTCCATGGAATTCTCCAGGCCAGAATATTGGAGTGGGTAGCCGTTCCCTTCTCCAGGGGATCTTCCCAACCCAGGGATCGAATCCAAGTCTCCCACATTGCAGGAGGATTCTTTACCAGCTGAGCCACCAGGGAAGCCCAAGAATGCTGGAGTGGGTAACCTATCCCTTGTCCATGAAAGAGTCCAATGACCCTGGATCGGTAACAGGGTGAGGCCAGTGGGACTCCTGGGCCCAGCTCTGGAGCCATATTTGGATCCCTCCAGTCCCTGCTTGGCCCCTTAGGAGCTGGGTAACCTTAGAAAAGCTGCTTAACCTGTGAGCCTCAGTTTTACCACCTGAAGAATAAGGAATAAATGTCTCCAAAGTGCTTGCTTGCTTGTCTTAAATGCTCAAAAAACAGTAGCCCTTTTGAGCTGTGTATCTGAAGAAATAATTCAGAGGAATGGAGGACCAGGGGCAGGGAGAGTCTGATGCTGTATTGTCTCCCCTCCCATCTTGCACAATCCCCAGGTCTCCTTGGAGGTTCAACAGCAGGAGGAGAAGGAACCCCAGGAGGAGGGGCCTCTGGTTTTCCACCACCACTACCTGCCCTGCACCATGCCTGCCCTGGGCCCCCTGCTCCCCTGGCCAGGCCCTCTCCTTTCTGCTCCCCTACACCAGCCCCGCGTGCAGGATTCAGCTGAGATTCAGCACCACCCTCCTGCGCCTGGAAAAAGGGGGGTGTAAGTGAGGCTGGGGGTCTGGGTGCTGCCAAGGCTTTGTTCCGGGGGTGGAAGAACTGGCCAGGGTCTGTGGGTGGGGTGGAGAGACTTGTGGGTCAAGTTGCAGAGGCCACTCTGAGAACTCTGATGAAGGGTTTCTTTTCCCTTCCCCATCTAAGGAGCGCGGTGCCCCCACCCCCACCGCCCAGTGCCACGGGAACTGTGGGTGCAGATGTACCTCCAGCTTCAGGTAGGGACCAGGGGGTCCCTAGGCCAAGGGGCAGATCCGAAGGCGGGGAGGGCCATGTGCCCCGAGGTGGGGGGCATGTCGTATTGTCATCACTAAGCGGGTCTGTCCCCTTAACTCTTCCTTGGGGCCCACTGAGGCAGGGGGCAGTCATGGTGAGGATGCTTCTCCCCCCAGACTATTACGATGCTGAGAGCCCATAATGAGGACAGACAGCAGCCCTGGGGCCAGGCCAGCTTCATTGAAGAGTTGGAAACAGCCGCCCTGGAGCCCCCGTGTCCATCTCATGCCTAACAACCACTTTCTACACCTGGCAACCCTTTTTACCATCCCCATCCCCAGCCAGGCCCTCTCCTCGGGGTGAATGAGTCCCATCTCGACCACACGGAGACCTTGAACCAACCTGATATCTGATCCGTGGTGAAAGCGCCTTAGAACCCCGTCCAGGCCCAGAAGCCACATGAAAGGCCAACTCTGTCCCACTGATCGCTGCCTGGCTGGCAGAGGCCTGGGAGACGGAGCCCTCCCTCGACCTCCTCCCCTTCCCCTCTCTCTGGATGACCAGGGCTGCGGGGTCCCCATTTGGCCCAATAACAGAACTGGAGGTAAGAGGCGAGGACGGCTTTTGTTTCCATCGCTCCTGGAAGGCCCTGAGTGGCGGGGGAGGCCTGGCAGGGAGGTTTCTGGAGTCAACACTCCCACACTCACCCCTGGATGCTGGCTCTGTTGGCAGAAGAGAGCAGTCAGAGCCATGTCCTGGAGGGCCACGTGGGAACAGAGTGTCTCTCTGCCCCTTTCGGCCAGGGCGGGTCTCCCCACCCTCCCTCAGGAGGAAGGAGTCACTCAGGGTCCCTTCAGGCTGGGTGCCCGGTGCCCGGGCGGGTCGGCCTGGGGGCACACCAGGGTCTGGGTTTGCTGGGGCTCAGGAAGGCCTCTGAGGGAGAGGGCGGAGGGAGGCTGAGGAGACATTTGGAGACAGAAGTTCAGCCAGGCCTGGTGGCTCCCTTCCTGGCCATTCCCAGGAGGAGACATGAAGGCACGGGGTTAAGCCCAGGTGTTTGTATTGAGGCTGCTTCACGTGGTCCCTCCCCAGGCCTGGACCGCAGCCTAAGGAGCCACACAGTTCAGTGGCCGCCATGACAGTGGCCGCGCCGCTCACGGGGGCTGTGCGCGGTGGCTCCCTATCAGCCTCCTCCAACGGTCATGCACAGGGTAATGACCTGTCCGCCCCCGGTGCCACTTCTGGCTGAAGACAAAGCACAGGAAGACGGATGTCACAAACACGAGCAGCAGCACTATCACGACCGCGATGATGATCACCATCTGGGTGTTGGGCTCGGGCTCTGGGGAGGGAAGGGCTAGAGGTCACAGAAGTCCTCTGGTCCCAGGCGCCAGGCTCATCGAGGGCAGCTGTCTACCCGTCACCCAGCCACCCACCCCTGGGCAGCCTGCTGTCACTCTGCATTGCAGGGATGAGTGGCAAATGGTGTTATCACTGGAGGGAAGGAGGACCGGGGTCCGGGCCACCAGCCGGCCTCTGTGAGACCATGAGGGCAGATGGACTCAGATGGTGCCCTTGCCATGCGCTGCCAGACCTCATGGTCTGCTCTGTGGCGAGGTCCAGGCCAAGCCCCTCGCTGGGCAGAGATGAGGGAGCTTTGGCCAAACTCTCTGAAGACAAAGAGGATCTTGACCATCTAGGGTCACAGAAGCGGGACTCCAGGGGACCTTCGGGGTCAGTCCGGTCAAATTTATCATTGGAGAAGGGGTCAAGGCAAGAGAGACGAGCTTGACTTGGTTAAGGTCACCCAGCTCACTCATGACCAAGCAACTAGTCAGGGTCCAAGCTAGGAACTCGCCAGGAGCTCCAGGGAACCCCAGGGATCAAGTGTCATTTTCCCGAGTGCCTCCTCTAGGCTGGCAGAGAGTGGGG
This sequence comes from Capricornis sumatraensis, assembly GCF_032405125.1. Classification (NCBI taxonomy): domain Eukaryota; kingdom Metazoa; phylum Chordata; class Mammalia; order Artiodactyla; family Bovidae; genus Capricornis; species Capricornis sumatraensis. The sequence goes on from NC_091076.1 coordinate 98,185,539, forward strand.
CAAAGGCATTTTCTTCCCCTGACGGGCTGAAAATGAATGTCCCCCGACCTGATCTGTGGGCTCCCCCTTACCTTTGACTTCAAGCCTCTGGGGCTCTGAGACTCTGTGGACGAGGCCACCACCGTGAGAGCGCAGGTCCATCTGGGCCTCACATGAGAAGTTATGGTGGCCGTCTTCCCTGTGAGCTGTGGTGTTATGGCTGACCACGGCATCTTGGGGGGAAGGTGCTGTCCCCACAAAGGTGTGATTGTACAAGATCTCAGTACCACGGAGCAGGGTGACAGTGAGGCCTTCGAGGGGCGCCACGGCGGGGACCCTGCACTCGATGGTGAACAGTGTCCCTGCGGCCACTGAGGTGGGCCACAGCGTCAGGAGCACTTGCTTTGGAGGGTCTGCAGGAAAGCGGGAGGGAGGTCTGCTCAGGATGGGGATGCTGCTCCGGCAGGCCCCACCCGGCCCAGACCATCCCCTGTGACCACAGTGTCCTCAGGAAGTGGGCTGGGGCAGGAAGGAGGAAGCAGTTCAGGGTGAAGGATGTCTGGGTGGTAGTTTCAGGGACCTGATGACTTCTGGAAAGGACAGGAATGGAGGTGCCCTGGTTTCTACAAAGAAAATTTTCAGAATCAGTTCAGTCAACTAGAAAGATAAAAGTTTTGGCTGTGTCTCTCTCCTCTCCATAAATTCAATGGAAATTTCAAAAATTAAACAGTTGGATAGTTTTGTTGAGAGAGACTTAGAAGGGAGTGCTCACTGGAAATGGGCCATGAATTGTGAGGGTCTTCAGGGGCGGGGGCCAGAGTCAGACCTGCCTTGGTTTTCAGGATCAGGTTTAAAACTATCTGTATCCCTTAGTTATTAAACGCCATGGTTCCCTGAGTTTCCTTTAAAAAAAAAAAAAAAAAAGATTGATTTCTTTGGTTGTGCCAGGTCCTAGTTGTGCTATGTGGGATCTAGTTCCCTAACCAGGGATCAAACCAGGGTCCCCTGCATTGGGAATGCTGAGTCTCAGCCACTGGACCACCAGGACATCTGTCTGGGTTCATATTTGAACTAGAATACCTAGCCCCCACTACCCCAGGATAATATGGTAGATTTCGGACATCTTTGTACTCATTTGACCCACTGATGACAGTTCTGAGTGATACCCTGGGTGCTGAGCTTCTGGGAGATCCCTGGTCTCTCCATGGTCTCTGTGGCCAGTGGGCAGGTGTGTGTGTGTGTGATGGTCACACATTGCAAAGGGCCCTCAGGGGGATATAAAACCTCGACCTTCTCTCCAGGATGTGAATGGGTTAGTGGTGGTTGTGCCAGCCCTCCTGATGGGGTCCCTGTTGCTTGTCACGGGATGCAGGGTGTTCTGGTGATGGGGGTGCTCCCCAGCTGGGAGGGGACTGTGGAAATGACTTTTAGATTTGTCTAAAGCTTGCTTGGATTGTCTGCCTCTGAGCAAATCTCAAAATCCTGGTTGCTGGCAGGGTTCGAGGAGGCCAGGGGAGGGTGTGAGCAGATTCTGAGCCTTGGCCTGGATCCAGGAGCCCAGGAGGGTGCCATAGGCAGTGCCCAGGAGCAGTGACAGAGCAGCTCTGTGTGGGTTTGCAGAACCAGGCGCCGGCCTCGGGGAGCAGGGCCCGTGGGCGACACTCACAGAACACGGTGATGTTGAAAACTTTCGTCTCCTGCTTGCCGCCACAGGTGAAACTGCACAGGAGCTTCTCATCTTCGGAGATGTTGGCGACCTTGAATAGCTTCCACTGAGCCTGGCTCTTCAGGAGAGTCTTGCTTAGGTGTGTCTCCAGAACAATGTTCTTGGGGTCTGTGCAACTGGCAGTACAATTAATGAACTGAGACTCTCCAGACCCCACCATCAGATGCTCTGGCCCCTCGAATGCCTTCACACCAGACCCTGGAAGGACAGAAAACACAAGATTCTCCCGCTGCCCTGCCCGGCGGGGCTGCCCACCATGCGCAGTCTCATCAACGGGTCCCTTCTGCTCCTCCCTCCGTTCAGACATTTCTGCCTCTGGTCTAGACCAAGGGGGATGCGCCTAGCAGTCTCCCTGCCCCTGACTGCTCTTCCAGCTTGTCCCCTCCCGGTGAGTCTTCCTCATGCACATCTTCTATCCCCATGGAGATTCTATTCGAACTCGCCTCCAGCCCAAACGACCCCTCCTCTGCTAAAGCCTCCCTGAACTGGAGGTGGAGCGTGTCCTCTCAGGCCCCGTGTCCGTGAGTTCGGCTCTTCCTCACTCCTTCCCTCTCTTCTGCAAATCCCTGTAGAACACCGGCTGCATGGCAGGCATGGTTCTAGGCTCTGGGAGCCCTCAGAGACGGAAGGAATTCAAAGCTCGCCCTTGTGGAGCTCGCACTGCCGCGAAAGACACAGAGTAACCAAGAAGCGAACTAGCCAGGCTGCCAATTGGTTGAAAGTGCCCAAGCAAGGAAACATGGAGTGGGGTGGGGCTGCCAGGTTAAATACTGTGCTCAGAACAGGTTTGACGGAAATAATGACATTTGAGGAAAGGAGGAAGGAAATGGGGGGAGCTTGGCTGCCAGCTGTCTGCAGAGGGCAGAAAACCCCCAGCGCCAAGACCCTGGCGAAGACACCAGGATGGCTGGAGCCCATGAAGAAGGAAGAAGGCCAGGAATCTGAACTGATCTTGGCCAGCTGGGCCAGGGCTGTGCCCTGTGTTCCCGCCACACTCACCTGCCCCCACCTAGCCCTCAGCTGGGGAAAGAGAAAGGTTCTCTAGGGAGAGACAGAGAGCTGCCTTTGAATCCCAAGTTTGCCAGCTCTGTGGCCTTGGGCAAAATGCTTTCCTTTTCTGAGCCTCAGTTTCTCCATCTGTCAAATGGGGTAGTAATCCCTTTCCTGCATGGTTGTCAGGAAGGCACCTGACAGGTTTTCCAAAACAGAGTGCTCACACCTGGAGGCATTCTCCTTCACCGTCCCCTGGACCACCCAGAAGGGGCTTCGTTTGCACTTTGATGGTCAGCAGAAGACGATGCCCTCCATTGACCTCTGCTGTCCACTGGGCCACCTCTGAAGACCGGCTGGGACGTGCCCTCACTTTCCCTTGAGCCCCAGCCTCCTTGGTCTCCCATCAGTCTCCACGACCTGCCACATCCACACACCCTGAAGCTATGGGGCCTGTTCAACCCAAAGGGTGAAGGCCAGGTCCCCCATCTGCTGCCCCGGGTCCTGAAGAAACCAGGCTTGCATAGCATCCCACACCCGTGGCGGGCAGCCGCTGTGCTCAAAGCCTCAGTGACTTCGGGACCGGGACCCCCTTCTCCACACGACACCAGGGGCACAGGCGCCCTACCCTCTGGCGGGCACACACCCAGTCTGGACCCCCAGGCTCACCTCGGCAGCAGAGCAGGGTGAGAAAGGCTGCGAGCGTTCCCCAGCCACTGAAAAGTGACATCTCGGGTGGCGTCTGGAGGTTCACAGGGAACAGCTGAGGCCTGCCTGCAGAGAGGTGAAGGGCTCCGGTCAGGCGGGCGGTGGAGGAGGACTTGCAGCTGCAGTCCGGAACCCCCAGCCTTCTGTGACCTGATGACCGTATTTCCTCTCATTATCTGAGTGGTCTTGGGCAGGCCATGTGGAAGGCCAGCTCCCAGGGCCACAGGTCTGCAAGAAGTTGTGCAGAGGAAGCCAAGAGTCAGCTGATAAGCGGGACTTACCTAGTCCTCCTGGCACGGTCCTGTGTGGGGTGGGGCGGGCACCCGGGGCTCGTGTGTGTGATGTGTGCACAAGGGTGCCAAATCTGGGGAGCCCCGACTCCCACAGGACACTTTATTGGTTTTACAAGCGAGGGACTTTCCAAGTTGGAAAGAGGGTTTGGGAGGCGATGGCTGGACATCCTCCTCCTTCCTCTGGCCCCCTCCCCTTTTAGATTTCTGGCGATGCACAGGGTCCCCAGGCACTTTCTTGTCTCTTTTCTTAGCTAAATGTGATTTCACGTTACTAATTCAAGGAGGAAGGAAAAGTAAATTAGCATTTCATTGATGCCTATTCTCTCATGGACTAAGTTAAAGTTTTAATACATTGTCTCATCATCACACCAAATCTACCAATGTTGATTGTGGATCTGGGGAAGTTCAGGGCTCAGGTGAATTATAACTTGCCTAAATCACAACGATATTAGGTGATGGAACTGCAGTGAGAATTTAGGAATGAGGAGCGTTTGGTTGGAGAATTGGTGGTTGCCAGGGATTGAAGGGAGGGAGACACAGACTGAAAGAGCAGAGAGGACTTTAGGACGGAGAAGCTGCTCTGTTTGCTATGACAATGGCGCATACGTGTCAGTACACACTTGCCCAAACCCACAGAATGTACACACCAAGACTGAACCATAATGTCGGTGGTGGTCTTTGAGTGATAACGACGTGTCAGTGCAGGTTCATCAGTCATAAGGAATGGACCCTCTTCTGGGGGATGTTGGTAACAGGAGAGGCTGTGCATGTGTGGCGACAGGAGGTATGTGGCAAGCCTCCTCTTGCCCTAAGTTTTTCTCTAAGCCTAAAACTGCTCTTCTCAAAAGAAGTCTACTAAAAAAAAATGGAGATAGTGGAGGACAGAGGAGCTGGTGTGTTATAGTCCATGGGGCTGGAAAAGTCGGCACGACTTAGAGGGTGATCAGCAACAAGAGAGAATTAGCTTAAACACAGCACCTTGGAAGGCAGCCTCCTGGGTCAGGGTGCTTGTCAGCTATGGACTGTTGTTGACAATGCAGGCTTGTATGACTTCCCTGCGGGTCCAGTCGTTCAGACTCTGCTTCCAAGTGTCTGATCCCTGCTCTGGGGAACTAACATTCCATATGTGCATTCCATATGCGCATGTCATGGCCAAAAATAAAGAAACTGCAGGTTTTTAAACTCAGTTTTTAGCAGGTTTAGAGGAAGTAATTTACTCGGTCATTTCTAAATTTTTATCTCAAATTACATTTTAAAAATATGTATTTACTTGGCTGCACCAAGTCTTAGTTCTGGCATGTGGGATCTAGTTCCCTGACCAGGGATGGAACCAGACCCCATGCATTGCGAGCCACTGGACCTCCAGGGAAGTTTTTCGGATTACCCTTTAGAATATTTAAAACACAAAACCCAGTTCTACATTGTTTATGAGACACATCTAATGAATAAGCATGTGGAATGGTGGAATGAAAAAAGATATACCAGGCAAAAGCTAACCAAAAGAAAAATGGGGAAAGGTCTATTCATATCAAAGAAAAAGGAATTTTAAGACAAAAAATATTTATTAGGGCTACAATGAGTACCTAGATTAAATGGTCAGTTCATACAGAAATTATAATTGTTGTAAACTTGTAAGCATTTAGCTTGAAGGAACAACAAAGAGATAAAACCATCATCATAGCAAGAAATTTTAATACAACATCTCTCTATTATGAATAATGAAGCAAATGTGAAAAGATGCTCAACATCATTCATCATGAGGGAAAGGCACATCAAAACCACAATGAGACATCACTGAACCACTGTCAGAATGGTTATCATCAAAGACAACACATAAAAACACTGGCAAGGGTGTGGAGAAAAGGGAGCCCTCGTGTCCTCTTGGTGGGATTGTAAATTGGTGCAAATGCTGTGGAGAAATGTGTAGAGGTGCCTCAAAAGTTAAAAATAGAACTGACGTTAGAACTGATCCAGCAATTTCACTTCTGGGTATTCTCCTGAAAAAAACAAAAGCACTAATTCGATGACATATATGTGCACCAGTGTCCAGTGTGGCATTATTTCCAATAGCCAACATGAGAAAGCCACCTGAATGTTCATCCATAGATGCATGAATAAAGATGTGTTTGGTATAGCTACACAACGGAATATTATTCAGCCATAAAGAATGAAATCTTGCCATTTTCCACAACACGGACGGACCTAGAGGGTATTATGCCAAGTGCAATGACTCAGACAGAGAAAGACAAATACCAGATGATCTCACATATGTGCAGGATCTGAAAACCAAAACAAACAAAACCAGGCTCTACGTGTAGAGAACAAATGGGTGGTTGCTGGAGGCAAAGGGGCTGAGCAGGGTCCAAAATAGATGAATGGGATTAAGAGGTGCAAAGCACCAATTACAGAGCAAGCCACGGGGATGTGATGCAGCATCAGGAATGTGGTCAGTAGTATCGGAATAACTTTGTATGGAGGCAGGTGGAAACTAGACTTATTGTGGTGATAACTGCATAATGCATGCAAATAGCAAACCACTGTGTAGCACACCTGAAGGTGACATAATACTGTTTATCACAAGCCAGTCTAAAAATGTAAAGTAATGTATCTTGCAGTTCACAAAAGAAGAAGACTACAGATTCATAGAAACTGAAAGCAGAGCAGTGGTTGCCAGGGCCTGGGAGCAGGGGGAAATGGTGAGTTGTTTGTTTAATGCATACAGACTTTCAGTTTTCTAAGATAAAGTTTTGAGATCCATCGTGAAAAAATGTGAATATAACACAACCAAATGTACATTTAAAAACAGTTAAGTGGGGTATTTTGTGTTAGGTGTATTTTACTATAATTGAAGATTAATTTACACAACATTGTAAATCTTCAATAAGCTTAAAAATTAAAAACATATAAATAATTTATGCCAAGAAATATGACACCAAGTAGACCAAGTCTTAGAAAAAGTGGTACAGTGCAGTCGCTCCGTCTTGTCCGACTCTTTGCAGACACGCAAAAAGCACCTCACTTGATTGAAGAAGAAATAAAAAGCCTGAATAGTTCTGCAACTATTATAGAAATTACATCCATAATTTGAACTCTCCCCACAAAGAAAATATCAAGTCTAGATAGCAATACAGAAGTTTAAGTGGGGATAATTCTAATCTTACAAAAACTCTTTCTGAGAATGAAAATAGCAGGTACATGCTCTCTTTCTAGGAGGCAAGAGTAACCTTAATACCAAAATGAGACAAGAATAGGATGAAATAGAAAAATTAGAAGCCAGTGTCACTCATGAATAAAAAGGCAAAATAAAAATACAAACAGACCAAATCTAGGCGTGTATTAAAAATATTAGACATCATATCCAAGTTAGGCTTAGCTATGAAAAGTTGGTCTCACGATAGAAGAGAAAGCTGCCAATGTCATGTGTTATTGTTGGGAACAGTGAACTGCGGTGCTTTATGTCTCAATACTTCTGAGCTCCTCTGAAATCATCTGTATTTACAGCAGATAATTTCCTGCAACCTGAGACTCATCTCATGACCCCACCTCAAGTTTGTACCATGCTTCTGTTTTGCTTTTTTGCCTCAGGGTCTTCTTCAATGCTTTAGGAGTCACTTAGATACCTGTAGTGTTTCTTAGAAGCCTAGGACTGTCAAGTTCCCTAACATGAAACCCTCAACCAAGGAGAGGCCAAGAGCTAGGAGAAACGTGTTCCAGCCTCTTTCTTTAGGGGAGGCAGTTCTAGCCAGCATCCTGTAGACCCATCAGGGATTCTGGAAGGCTTGAGCCCCCTTTGCTCACACCTGCAGCATCAGCTCTGCATCTTCTGGTGGCTTTCTCGCCCCTGTTCCAGTCTTACTCCTTCACTCCCTCCTTCCTGGCCTCGATAATTAAGGAATCCGCCTGAAATAATCTACCTGAACTGAAGTCCTGTTGCAGGCTCTACTTTAAAGGAGTCCAAACTAAAAACTTATGTTACAATTTTAAGAAGAAAAAACACATGATCATCTTAGCAGATCTAGAAAAAAAAATGATGACATTCAGTATTCTTTCATGACAAAACCTCTTAGCAGACGAGAAGGAAACATCCTTAACATGACAAAGGAAACTTAGAAAAAGTTTGCATATGTACTATTATTTCTTTAACATCTGTATTATTTTTTTAATGAGTAAATCTTAGGGGCATTTCCTTTAAAATCTGGAACCAAACAAGATGCCCACTATCTTTGCCTCTATGTTAACATTTTACCAGAGCTCCTAGACAATATAGTAGGACAAGAAAAAGAAATTAAAGGCCTAGGGATGGGAAAAGAGCAAAATCATCAGTGTTTTCATATGATATGGTTGCCTAGATAGAACATTCAAATGAATGATCAGACAAATGATTCAAAATAATCAGAGATTTTAGCAAGATAGCTAGCTGTAAGATCAATATCCAAAAAGAAACTGCTTTTGTATATAACAGTAACATACAAAAATGTAATTTAGGACTTCCCTGGTGGCCCAGTGGTTAAGACTCTGCACTTACACTGCAGGGGCCACAGGTTTGATCCCTGGTCAGGGAAGTTCTGCGCGCTGCCAGGAGTATCTAGGGAAAAAGAGTAGTTTAAAAAACACACTATGTATAGCAGCCAAAAGATAGAAGTAACACATATACAGAAACAAAAAGACAGCAGAATATAAGACCTACAGTCAGAAAGTTATAAAACACAATTGAAAGACATTAAACACAACTTAAATAAATGTAGAACCCGCTCATGTTCATGACTAAGGGATTCAATATTATAATGAGGACAATTCTCTTCCTATAGATTTAATGCAATTCTAATAGATCCCAATAAGGGATTTCATGGAAAACAAAAGATGATTCTAAACTTTATTATGGAAAGAACAAAAGGACCAAGACACCCCTAAAGAAGAATAAAATGAGGGGATTTGCCCTACTAGATATGAAGACTTACTATAATATATAATTTTAGTGTTGATATAGACAAATTAACCAATGGAACAGTGAAAAAGTGCCCAGAAATAGTCCTATGTCAAACTCACACACCTGACAAAAATGGCACTGTAGATCACTGGGTGGAAGAGGGAGATAAAAATGAATGATGCTTGATTAACTGTTTAACTATATGGAGAAAAAAGATGGGAAATATATCCCTACATTGCTCTCTTCATTGGGAGGGATTATCCCTACGTTCCTCACCTGGAATGAAGAAATCAATTCTATCTAATTTAAAGATCTACATGTAAAAGAACACTTTAAAAACTTTTGTAAGAAAATATATACTTAGTCAGTCGTGTCCAACTCTGCGAGCCAGTGGACTGTAGACTGCCAGGCTCCACTGTCCGGGGGAATTCCCAGGCAAGATGCTGGAGTGGGTGGCCGTTTCCTACTTCAGGAGATCTTCCTGACCCAGCCTCCCCTCCCGCAGTGGCTCCTGCGTTGCAGGCAGATTCTTTACCGCTGAGCCACCAGGGAAATCCATAAGAAAATACAGGAGAGTCTGTTTACGTGCTTAGGGCAAGGAACGAGTTCCTAAGCAAGACCTCAAGATCACCACTGCTAGAATAAACAACTGATAATTGTGAGTATATTAAAGACACGATGAACATTTCAAGGAAAACAAAACCTCTCAACTAATGAAAAGATGCTTTGACTCAGTAAGAGCCGGGGAAGTTAAAACCACAATGAGGAACCACTTTGTATCTACTGGATTGGCAGAGGTTAACAAAGTCCACACGACCAGCTGTTGGAGAGGCCGTGGGTCAATAGGAACTCGTATATTGCTGGTGAGGGTGTATTTTGGTACTCTGAGAAATAATGAGGCATTATCTTCTAATGCTGAATAGTGTGATATCCTATAACCCACAATTCCACCCTTCGATATATGCCCTACAGAAACTCTTGCACTAAGAAGCAGAAGACCTGTCCCGTTCTTCATCTGTATGACCCTGAGCAAGTCACTTTAATCTGTGTGTGCCTCAGTTTTCTCTTCTGTAAAATGGGATTAACCATAGCACATGCCTTATGGGAATGGTGTGTAGATTAAACTATTTAAATGACAATATTAAAAAGTATTCAAAACAGTAGCTGGCACACACAATAGGTTCTACAACTATTTCATAAAATGAAAATGAATGGATGTGATAAAGCACTAAATTAAAGAAAGAATCAAGAGAACAACAACAACAGACTTTGGGAGGGAGGCTGTTTATGTCTGGGTGGAGGTGAGTGGCAGATGGAAGGTGTGGTGGTAGTTCATCCTTGAGTGCTGGGTTCCGGGCTGATCGTTAGGTTATCTCACTGTGCAATGCACATGCGTGTTACATATAAGTGTTCATTATGTGTCACATATTACATTTTACAAAAAGAATACAAAGGGAAAAGAGAAACGCCTACCTATCTAGAAAGAAGAGGCTCCTTGGAAGTATGAGCCACAGGATAGGAAAGTCCCTTCTAACCAGGTAGGACTTTATTGAATGGGATTCATCAGGAACCTTGGGTGTGACCCCGAGAGGCTGGGGACTATACTTGTCCCCTAAGCATCAGCTCTGAGCTCAGTCCAGATGACCTGGACACAGGTGGGCCGTGGCAGGAAGGCAGCCCCACGCTTCTAAGAGGGTGGTATGGTTGACAGAGCAGGAGAGAAAGAGAAAGGACAAAAACAGGAAATAACCACCGAGCAATAGGCTGTTGGACTCAGAGAGATGGCTGAAGTGAGCTCCTCATGCAACCACCAAGGAGCCGGAGGAAATTTTGAAGCAACTCCAGCCCCTGGCTTATGAGGAGACAGGGAGAGAAAGAACAAGAACTCAAGTGTTGATTGACAATCTATCCCAAGCCGTTTCCACTCTGCCAAGAGGGAAGCAGGGAGCATCACCTTACCTGTATCAGCTAACGGGTACTGCCGTGATGGGGAAAGAGGGTGGCCGGGGTCCACTTCCAGCAGCCGTTGTTCCCTGGGCTGCTGCTGGTTCAACGAGTGTTGCCTGGTTTTTGACTGATTTCCCTTCTCAGAAGTCACGTGCTTCCTGTCTCAGCTCTGACCTCATACTAACATCACTTTCTGTTTATTACCTCTTGTTTTAAACCCCGGTAAATAAATACCGGGGCTTCCCAGGTGGCTCATTGTATAAGAATCTGCCTGCCAATGTGGGAGCCAATTCCTGAGTCAGGACGATCCCCTGGAGAATGCAATGACACCCCACTCCAGTGTTCTTGCCTGGGAAATCCCAAGGACAGAGGACTCTGGCGGGGTATAGTGCCTGGGGTCCCAAATAGTCAGACATGACTGAGCATGCACGCAGGCATTCAAGGGACCAAGACAGTTGAGGCCACACAAGCTGAATATCCCCTGATTGGGGATCTTAGTTCCTCAACCAGGAATTAAGCTCAGGTCACAGCAGTGAAACTGCTACTAACCACTGGACCAGCAGGGAATTCCCTCTGCACTTTTTTTTTTTTTTTTTTTTTTTGATGTGTGGTTTTTGTGCTCCTGGGGGCCTTGGATGAAGGAGACAGATCGGGGATGAGCCGCCCACTGAACCCCTGCAGGAGGCTTGTCTACATCAGGGAGCAGGGTCTTCCCTGTATATGACATGCCCAACCACCAAACACTTCTACTTACAACTAAGAACAATTGTGTTTTGAGATCTTTTCACAGCTGCCACTTCACCTAACAATTAAAAACACCCTCCTCTGGCAGAGTAGTTTGTACCAAGAGGCAGAGTTTCAGAGCTGGTGCTAGACAGCCAGCTGGGCTCACCCACAAGCAGAGGTTTTGCTCTCACAGGCCTGCCCCTCAACGCCTGCCACTGAAAGTCCTGGCTTAGGAAAGACACAAATGAGTATGGGTCTGGGACCAAGACAGGGCTTTCCTGGTGGCCGAGTGGTAGAGAGTCCACCTGCCAAAGCAGGAGATGCAGGAGGCTGGGGTTCGATCACGGGGCAGGAAGATCCCCCAGAGGAGGGAATGGCAACCTATTCCATACTCTTGCCTCGAGAATCCCTGGACAGATAAGCCGGGCGGGCTCCAGTCCACGGAGTTGCAAAGAGTCGGGCATGACTGGAGCTACTGAACACCGCCCAGACAGTACCAGGGGCAGGGAGAGTCTGACGCTGTGTCCCCTTCCATTTGCACAAAGCCCGGGCCTCCCTGGAGGGTCAACAGGAGGAGGAGGCGCGACCCCAGGAGGAGGCCCTCTGGTTTGCCACCACCACTAGCTGCCCTGCCCGACGCCTCCCTGGGCCCCCGGTTCCCCTGGCCAGGCCCTCTCCTTCCCTCCCCTACACCAGCCCTGCTTGCAGGACTTGACTCAGGCTCAGCACCACCATCCAGCATCTGAGAAAAGGGGAGCTTCAGTGAGGCTGGGGGTCTGGGGGCTGTCAGGGCCTTGCCCTGGGGTGGAAAGAGGTAGCCAGGGGGCCAGGGGTGGTGTGGGGAGACCTGTGGGTGAAATTGCTGAGGCCACCCCAGGAACTCTCTTGGGGGATCTCTTTTCTCTTCTCCATCTCAGCAGAGTCGTGCCCCCACCCCCACCCACCAGTGCCATGGGAACCATGTGTGCAGATGTGTGCCCGGCTTCAGATAGGGACCGGGTGGGTGGTCAGCAGGGCCTAGGCCAAGGGATAGATCGGAATGCTGGAAGGGCCCCGTGCCCTGGGGCGGTGGGGGGTGGTCTTATTATCATCACCGCAGACAAGGTTCTGTCCCCTTACCTTTTCTTCCTTGGGGTCCACTGAGGCAGGGGGTAGTCACGGTGAGGGTGCTTCTCCCCCCAGACTACTGATAGCTTACAGTGAACGGTGTCAGACTTGTCATCTCCAAAGAAGATTTAGCTTAGGGACCGGAGACCAGGCTTGATCCCTCAAGAGCTTTTGTGTAGGAGGGTTTTATTCAAGTATGAAAAGCACAGAGAAAGCTTCTGACGTAAACATCAGAAGGGAATGGGGAGTGCCCCCTCGCTAGTGTTAGCAAGGGAGTTATAGACTTTTTAAGTTAGTTATTACAATAAATCAAAAGAATGTCTTTAGGTTTTAAAGATCTTGGTAGACCCACTCCCATATTTTACATTTTAAGATAACAGAATTAGCCCGCTGCCCTCAAGCAGGTTACCTTGTTGTTATATAATCCTCAGCACAGAGTTTAAACTGAGTTGTTTGTTGTAATCATCAGTTCCTGGGCTTAAAGAAAAAAGCATTTTATGTGACTAAGGACTTCCCTTATAGCTCAGTTGGGAAAGAATCTCCCTGCAATGCAGGAGACCTGGGTTCAATTCTTGGGTCAGAAAGATCCCCTGGAGAAGGAAATGGCAACCGATTCCAGTATTCTTGCTTCTTGCCTGGAGAATCTCAGGGACAGAGGAGCCTGGCGGGCTACAGTCCAAGGGGTCACAAGAGTCGGACACGACTTTGCAACTAAACCACCAATACCATGTGACTAAGGCTAAGGAATGGAGAGAAAAGAAGATGTTTGTTCTTTCCTTGTCCTTGAGAATTCCAGACCCCTTTCTCCTCCTTGGGGACTGCAGACTTCTTATCAACCTGTCTAGGAATAAATCTCATTACTATGATGCTGAGAGCCTCATGATATAAGAACAGACATCAACACTGGAACCCTCGCCAGCTTCATCACGAAGCTGCAAACAGCCCTGGAGCCCCCGTGACCCTCTTGTGCCTAACAACCCCTTTGACACCTGGAAACATTTCTTACCCACCCCCCACCCATCCCCAACCATGCCCTCTCCCAGGGGTGAATGAGTCTCGTCTCCACCAGATGGAGACCGTGAACAAACCTGATCTCTGATCTCTCATCCTTAGAGCCCCATCCAGGCCCAGAAGCCACATGAAAGGCCAACCCTGTCCCATTGATCGCTGCCTGGCTGGCAGAGGCCTGGGAGACGGAGCCCTCCCTCGACCTCCTCCCCTTCCCCTCTCTCTGGATGACCAGGGCTGTGGGGTCTCCATTTGGCCCAATAACAGAACTGGAGGTAAGAGGCGAGGATGGCTTTTGTTTCCATCGCTCCTGGAAGGCCCTGAGTGGCGGGGGAGGCCTGGCAGGGAGGTTCCTGGAGCCAAGCCATGGGGGCCCCCACACTCACCCCTGGATGCTGGCTCTGTTGGCAGAAGAGAGCAGTCAGAGCCATGTCCTGGAGGGCCACGTGGGAACAGAGTGTCTCTCTGCCCTCTGGGCCAGGGCAGGTTTCCCCACCCTCCCTCAGGAGGAAGGAGTCACTCAAGGTCCCTTCAGGCTGGGTGCCCGGTGCCCGGGCAGGTTGGCCTGGGGGCACACCAGGCCCTGGGTTTGCTCGGGCTCAGGAAGGCCTCTGAAGGAGAGGGCGGAGGGAGGCTGAGGAGACATTTGGAGACAGAAGTTCAGCCAGGCCTGGTGGCTCCCTTCCTGGCCATTCCCAGGAGGAGACACGAGGACACGGGCTTAAGAACAGGTGTTTGTATTGAGGCTGCTTCACATGGTCCCTCCTCAGGCCTGGACCGCAGCCTAAGGAGCCACACTGAGTTCAGTGGCCGCCATGACAGTGTCCGCGCTGCTCACGGGGGCTGTGCCTGGTGGCTCCCTATCAGCCTCTTCTAATCGGCTTGCACTCAGGTGTTTCGTGTCTGCTGTCGGTACCGGTACAGGAGGACGAGAGTCACAACCACGAGCAGCAGCACTGTCACAGTGGTGATGAGGGCCACCATATGGGTGTTGGGCTCCGGCTCTGGGGAGGGAAGGGCTAGAGGTCACAGAAGTCCTCTGGTCCCAGGCACCAGGCTCCAGAGGGGCAGCTGTCTACCCGTCACCCAGCCACCCACCCCTGGGCAGCCTGCTGTCACTCTGCATTGCAGGGATGAGTGGCAAATGGTGTTATCACTGGAGGGAAGGAGGACCGGGGTCCGGGCCACCAGCCGGCCTCTGTGAGACCATGAGGGCAGATGGACTCAGATGGTGCCCTTGCCATGCACTGCCAGACCTCATGGTCTGCACTGTGGCGAGGTCCAGGCCAAGCCCCTCCCTGGGCAGAGATGAGGGAGCTTTGGCCAAACCCTCTGAAGACAAAGAGGATCTTGACCATCTAGGGTCATAGAAGCAGGACTCTTGGGGACCTTCGGGGTCAGTCCGGTCAACTTTATCATTGGACAGAGGGGTCAAGGCCAGAGAGACGAGCCTGACTTGGTTAAGGTCACCCAGCTCACTCATGACCAAGCAACTAGTCAGGGTCCAAGCTAGGAACTCACCAGGAGCTCCAGGGAACCCCAGGGATCAAGTGTTGTTTCCCCGAGTGCCTCCCCTGAGCTGGCAGAGAGCGGGGCAAAGGCGTTTTCTTCCCCTGAGGGGCTGAAAATGAATGTCCCCCGACCTGATCTGTGGGCTCCCCCTCACCTTTGACTTCAAGTCTCTGGGGATCTGAGACTCTGTGGACGAGGCCACCACCGCGAGAGCGCAGGTCCATCTGGGCCTCGCACGAGAAGTTATGGTGGCCGTCTTCCCTGTGAGCTGTGGTGTTATGGCTGACGAAGGCATCTTGGGGGGAAGGTGCTGTCCCCACAAAGGTGTGATTGTACAAGATCTCAGTACCACGGAGCAGGGTGACAGTGAGGCCTTCGAGGGGCGCCACGGCGGGAACCCTGCACTCGATGGTGAACAGTGTCCCTGCGGCCACTGAGGTGGGCCACAGCGTCAGGAGCACTTGCTTTGGAGGGTCTGCAGGAAAGCGGGAGGGAGGTCTGCTCAGGATGGGGATGCTGCTCCGGCAGGCCCCACCCGGCCCAGACCATCCCCTGTGACCACAGTGTCCTCAGGAAGTGGGCTGGGGCAGGAAGGAGGAAGCAGTTCAGGGTGAAGGATGTCTGGGTGGTAGTTTCAGGGACCTGATGACTTCTGGAAAGGACAGGAATGGAGGTGCCCTGGTTTCTACAAAGAAAATTTTCAGAATCAGTTCAGTCAACTAGAAAGATAAAAGTTTTGGCTGTGTCTCTTTGCTCTCCATAAATTCAAGAGAAATTTCAAAAATCAAACAGTTGGATAGTTTTGTTGAGAGAGACTTAGAAGGGAATACTCACTGGAATGGGGCCATGAATTGTGAGGGTTGTCAAGAGTGGGGGCAAGAGTCAGACCTGCCTTGGTTTTCAGGATCAGGTTTAAAACTATCTGTATCCCTTAGTTATTAAACTCCATGGTTCCCTGAGTTTCCTTTAAAAAAAAAAAAAAAGACTGATTTCTTTGGTTGTGCCAGGTCTTAGTTGTGCTATGTGGGATCTAGTTCCCTGACCAGGGATCAAACCCGGGTCCCCTGCATTGGGAGTGCTGAGTCTCAGCCACTGGACCACCAGGACATCTGTCTGGATTCATTTTTGAACTAGAATACCTAGCCCCCATTACCCCAGGATAATATGGTAGATTTCAGACATCTTTATACTCATTTGACCCACTGATGACAGTTCTGAGTGATACCCTGAGTGCCGAGCTTCCGGGAGAACCCCGGTCTCTCCATGGTCTCTGTGGCTGGTGGGCAGGTGTGTGTGTGTGCGATGGTCACACTTTTGCAAAGGGCCCTCAGGGGGATATAAAACCTTGACCTTCTCTCCAGGAGCTGAATGGGTCAGAGGTGGTTGTGCCAGCCCTCCTGATGGGGTCCCTGCTGCTTGTCAAGTGATGCAAAGTATTCTGGTGATGGGGGTGCTCCCCAGCTGGGAGGGCACTGTGGAAATGACTTTTACATTTGTCTAAAGCTTGCTTGGATTGTCTGCCTCTGAACAAATCTCAAAATCCTGGTTGCTGGCAGGGTTCGAGGAGGCCAGGGGAGGGTGTGAGCAGATTCTGAGCCTGTGGCCTGGATCCAGTAGCCCAGGGAGGTGGGGACTGTAAGAGAGTGCCCAGGAGCAGTGACAGAGCAGCTCTGTGTGGGTTGGCAGAACCAGGCGCCGGCCTCGGGGAGCAGGGCCCCGTGGGCGACACTCACAGAACACGGTAATGATGAAAACTTTCGTCTCCTGCTTGCCGCCACAGGTGAAACTGCACAGGAGCTTCTCATCCTTGGAGATGTTGGCGACCTTGAATAGCTTCCACTGAGCCTGGTTCTCCAAGAGAGTCTTGCTTAGGTGCGTCTCCAGAACAAGTTTCTCGGGGTCCGTGCAACTGGCAGTACAATTAATGAACTGAAACTCTCCAGACCTAACCATCAGATGCTCTGGCCCCTCGAACGCCTTCACACCAGACCCTGGAAGGACAGAAAACACTCTCATAAGATTCTCCCGCTGCCCTGCCCGGCGGGGCTGCCCACCATGCGCAGTCTCATCAACGGGTCCCTTCTGCTCCTCCCTCCTTTCAGACATTTCTGCCTCTGGTCTAGACCAAGGGGGATGCGCCTAGCAGTCTCCCTGCCCCTGACTGCTCTTCCAGCTTGTCCCCTCCCGGTGAGTCTTCCTCATGCACATCTTCTATCCCCATGGAGATTCTATTCGAACTCGCCTCCAGCCCAAATGACCCCTCCTCTGCTAAAGCCTCCCTGAACTGGAGGTGGAGCGTGTCCTCTCAGGCCCCGTGTCCGTGAGTTTGGCTCTTCCTCACTCCTTCCCTCTCTTCTGCAAATCCCTGTAGAACACCGGCTGCATGGCAGACACCATTCTAGGCTCTGGGGAGCCCTCAGAGACGGAAGGAATTCAAAGCTTGCCCTTGTGGAGCTAGCACTGCCGCGAAGGACACTGAGTAACCAGCAAGCGAATTAGCCAGCCTGCCAATTTGTGGGAGTGCCCAAGCAAGGAAACAGGGAGTGGGGTGGGGCTGCCAGGTTAAATACTGTGCTCAGAACAAGTTTCATGGAAACACTGACATTTGAGGAAAGGAGGAAGGAAATGGGGGGAGCTTGGCTGCCAGCTGTCTGCAGAGGGCAGAAAACCCCCAGCGCCAAGACCCTGGCGGAGAAGACAGCAGGATGGCTTGGAGCCCATGAAGAAGGAAGAAGTTCAGGAATCTGAACTGATCTTGGCCAGCTGGGCCAGGGCTGTGCCCTGTGTTCCTGCCACACCCACCTGCCCCCACCTAGCCCTCAGCCGGGGAAAGAGAAAGGTTCTTTAGGGAGAGACAGAGAGCTGCCTTTGAATCCCAAGTTTGCCAGCTCTGTGGCCTTGGGCAAAGTGCTTTCCTTTTCTGAGCCTCAGTTTCTCCATCTGTCAAATGGGGTAGTAATCCCTTTCCTGCATGGTTGTCAGGAAGGCATCTGATAGGTTTTCCAAAACAGAGTGCTCACACCTAGAAGCATTCTCCTTCACCATCCCCTGGACCACTCAGAAGGGGCTTCGTTAGCACTTTGATGGTCAGCAGAAGACGATGCCCTCCATTGACCTCTGCTGTCCACTGGGCCACCTCTGAAGACCAGCTGGGACGTGCCCTCACTTTCCCTTGAGCCCCACCCTCCTTGGTCTCCCATCAGTCTCCACGACCTGCCACATCCACACACCCTGAAGCTATGGGGCCTGTTCAACCCAAAGGGTGAAGGCCAGGTCTCTCATCTGCTGCCCCGGGTCCTGAAGAAACCAGGCTTGCATAGCATCCCACACCCGTGGCGGGCAGCCGCTGTGCTCAAAGCCTCAGAGACTTCGGTACCCGGACCCCCTTCTCCACACGACACCAGGGCAACAGGCGCCCTACCCTCTGGCTGGCACACACCCAGTCTGGACCCCCAGGCTCACCTCGGCAGCAGAGCAGGGCGAAAAAGGCTGCGAGCATTCCACAGCCACCGAAAGGGGACATCTCGGGTGGCGTCTGGAGGTTCACAGGGAACAGCTGAGGCCTGCCTGCAGAGAGGTGAAGGGCTCCGGTCAGGCGGGCGGCGGAGGAGGACTTGCAGCTGCAGTCCGGAACCCCCAGCCTTCTGTGAGCTGATGACCGTATTTCCTCTCATTATCTGAGTGGTCTTGGGGAGGTCACGTGGAAGGCCAGCTCCCAGGACAACATGTCTGCAAGAAGTTGTGCAGAGGAAGCCAGGAGTCAGCTGATAAGCGGGACTTACCTAGTCCTCCTGGCACGGTCCTGTGTGGGGTGGGGCGGGCACCCGGGGCTCACGTGTGTGTGATGTTCGCACATGGATCCCCAAATCTGGGGAGCCTGACTCCCACAGGACACGTCATTGGTGTCAACAAGGGAGGGACTTTCCACGTTGGAAAGAGGGTAAGGGAGGAGTTAGCTGGACATTCTCCTCTGTCCTCTGCCCCCCTCGCCTTGTGGGTGTGCACTAAAGTAAACAAAGAATCAAGAGAACAACAACAACAGACTTTGGGAGGGAGGCTGTTTATGTCTGGGTGGAGGTGCGTGGCACGGTAGGTAGATGGAAGGTGTGGTGGTAATTCATCCTTGAGTGCTGGGTTCTGGGCTGATCGTTAGGTTATCTCACTGTGCAATGCACATGCATGTTACATAGAAGTGTTCATTATGTGTCGCATATTACATTTTACAAAAAGAATACAAAGGGAAAAGAGAAACGCCTACCTATCTAGAAAGAAGAGGCTCCTTGGAAGTATGAGCCACAGGATAGGAAAGTCCCTTCTAACCAGGTAGGATTTCACTGAATGGGATTCATCAGGAACCTCGGGGAAGAGGCTGGGGACTATATTTGTCCCCTAAGCATCAGCTCTGAGCTCAGTCCAGATGACCTAGACTCATGTGGGCCATGGCGGGAAGGCAGCCCCACGCTTCTAAGAGGGTGGTGTGGTTGACAGAGCAGGAGAGAAAGAGAAAGGACAAAAACAGGAAATAACCACCGAGCAATAGGCTGTTGGACTCAGAGAGATGGCTGACGTGAGCTCCTCATGCAATGACCAAGGAGCCGGAGGAAATTCTGAAGCAACTCCAGCCCGTGTGCTTATGGGGAGACAGGGAGAGAAAGAACAAGAACTCAAGTGTTGATTGACAATCTATCCCAAGCCCTTTCCACTCTGCCAAGAGGCAAGCAGGGAGCACCACCTTACCTGTATTATCAAACGGGTGCTGCCGTGATTGGGACACACGGTGGCCGAGGTCCAGCTTCCAGCAGTCGTTGTTCCCTGGGCTGCTGCTGGTTCAACAAGTGTTGCCTGGTTTTTGACTGATTTCCCTTCTCAGAAGTCACGTGCTTCCTGTCTCAGCTCTGACCTCATACTAACATCACTTTCTGTTTATTACCTCTTGTTTTAAACCCCGGTAAATATATACCTGGAGAAGGCAATGGCACCCCACTCCAGCACTCTTGCCTGGAAAATCCCATGGACCGGAGAGCCACGACTGAGCGACTTCACTTTCACGTTTCACTTTCATGCATTGGAGAAGGAAATGGCAAACCACTCCAGTGTTCTTGCCTGGAGAATCCCCGGCACGGGGGAGCCTGGTGGGCTGCCATCTATGGGGTCACAAAGAGTCAGACACGACTGAAGTGACTTAGCAGCAGCAGCATCAAATATATACCGGGGCTTCCCAGGTGGCTCATTGTATAAGAATCTGCCTGCCAATGTGGGAGCCAATTCCTGAGTCAGGAAGATCCCCTGGAGAATGAAATGACACCCCACTCCAGTGTTCTTGCCTGGGAAATCCCAAGGACAGAGGAGTCTGGCGGGGTATAGTGCATGGGGTCCCAAATAGTAGGACACGACTGAGCATGCACGCAGGCATTCAAGGGACCAAGACAGTTGAGGCCACACAAGCTGAAGGTCCCCTGGTTGGGGATCTTAGTTCCTCAACCAGGAATTAAGCTCGGGTCACAGCAGTGAAACTGCTACTCATGACTGGACCAGCAGGGAATTCCCTCTGCACTCTTTTTTTTATATGTGGTTTCTGTGCTCCTGGGGGCCTTGGATGAAGAAGACAGATCCAGGATGAGCCGCCCACTGAACCCCTACAGGAGGCTTGTCTACATCAGGGAGCAGGGTCTTCCCTGTATATGACATGCCCAACCACCAAACACTTCTACTTACAACTAAGAACAATTGTGCTCTGAGATCTTTTCACAGCCGCCACTTCACCTAACAATTAAAAACATCCTCCTCTGGCAGAGTAGTTTGTACCAAGAGGCAGAGTTTCAGAGCTGGTGCTAGACAGCCAGCTGGGCTCACCCACAAGCAGAGGTTTTGCTCTCACAGGCCTGCCCCTCAACGCCTGCCACTGAAAGTCCTGCCTTAGGAAAGACACAAATGAGTATGCGTCTGGAACCAAGACAGGGCTTTCCTGGTGGCCGAGTGGTAGAGAGTCCACCTGCCAAAGCAGGAGATGCAGGAGGCTGGGGTTCCATCACGGGGCAGGAAGATCCCCCAGAGGAGGGAATGGCAACCCGTTCCATACTTTTGCCTCGAGAATCCCTGGACAGATAAGCCGGGTGGGCTCCAGTCCATGGGGTTGCAAAGAGTTGGGCACGACTGAGCGACTGAGCAGTGGACAGACAGGACCAGGGGCAGGGAGAGTCTGACGCTGTGTCCCCTTCCATTGTCCCCTTCCATTTGCACAAAGCCCGGGCCTCCCTGGAGGGTCAACAGGAGGAGGAGGCGCGACCCCAGGAGGAGGCCCTCTGGTTTGCCACCACCACTAGCTGCCCTGCCCGACGCCTCCCTGGGCCCCCGGTTCCCCTGGCCAGGCCCTCTCCTTCCCTCCCCTACACCAGCCCTGCTTGCAGGACTTGACTCAGGCTCAGCACCACCATCCAGCATCTGAGAAAAGGGGAGCTTCAGTGAGGCTGGGGGTCTGGGGGCTGTCAGGGCCTTGCCCTGGGGTGGAAAGAGGTAGCCAGGGGGCCAGGGGTGGTGTGGGGAGACCTGTGGGTGAAATTGCTGAGGCCACCCCAGAAACTCTCTTGGGGGATCTCTTTTCTCTTCTCCATCTCAGCAGAGTCGTGCCCCCACCCCCACCCACCAGTGCCATGGGAACCGTGTGTGCAGATGTGTGCCCGGCTTCAGATAGGGACCGGGTGGGTGGTCAGCAGGGCCTAGGCCAAGGGATTGATCAGAATGCTGGAAGGGCCCCGTGCCCTGGGGCGGTGAGGGGTGGTCTTATTATCATCACCACAGACAAGGTTCTGTCCCCTTACCTTTTCTTCCTTGGGGTCCACTGAGGCAGGGGGTAGTCACGGTGAGGGTGCTTCTTCCCCCAGACTACTGATAGCTTACAGTGAAGGGTGTCAGACTCGTCATCTCCAAAGAAGATTTAGCTTAGGGACCAGAGACCAGGCTTGATCCCTCAAGAGCTTTTGTGTAGGAGGGTTTTATTCAAGTATGAAAAGCACAGAGAAAGCTTCTGACGTAGACATCAGAAGGGAATGGGGAGTGCCCCCCTCGCTAGTGTTAGCAAGGGAGTTATAGACTTTCTAAGTTAATTATTACAATAAATCAAATGAAAAGATCTTGCTAGACCCACTCCCATAATTTACATTTTAAGATACCAGGATTAGCCCGAAGGGTTTCAGGAAGGAAAAACTGCCCTCAAGCAGGATACATCGTTGTTATATAATCCTCAGCACAGAGTTTAAATTGAGTTGTTGTAATCATCAGTTTTGGGGCTTAAAGAAAAAAGCATTTTATGTGACTAAGGACTTCCCTTATAGCTCAGTTGGGAAAGAATCTCCCTGCAATGCAGGAGACCTGGGTTCAATTCTTGGGTCAGAAAGATTCCCTGGAGAAGGAAATGGCAACCAATTCCAGTATTCTTGCTTCTTGCCTGGAGAATCTCAGGGACAGAGGAGCCTGGCGGGCTACAGTCCATGGGGTCACCAGAGTCGGACACGACTTAGCGGTTATACCACCAATACCATGTGTTGAAGGCTAAGGAATGGAGAGAAAAAAAGATGTTTGTTCTTTCCTCCTCCTTGAGAATTCCAGACCCCTTTCTCCTCCTTGGGGACCGCAGACTTCTTATCAACCTGTCTAGGAATTGACTCTCTCACTTCTATGATGCTGAGAGCCTCATTATATGAGAACAGACATCAACCCTGGAGCCCACGCCAGCTTCACCACGGAGCTGCAAACAGCCCTGGAGCCCCTGTGTCCCTCTCGTGTCTAACAACCCCTTTCTACACCTGGAAACCCTTCTTACCCCACTTCCATCCCCAACCATGCCCTCTCCCCGGGGTGAATGAGTCTCGTCTCCACCAGATGGAGACCGTGAACAAACCTGATCTCTGATCTCTCATCCTTAGAGCCCCATCCAGGCCCCAGAAGCCACATGAAGGCCAACCCTGTCCCATTGATTGCTGCCCGGGGGGCAGAGACCTGGGAGATGGAGCCCTCCCTCGACCTCCTCCCCTTCCCCTCTCTCTGGATGACCAGGGCTGTGGGGTCTCCATTTGACCCAATAACAGAACTGGAGGTAAGAGGCAAGGATGGCTTTCGTTTCCATGGCTCCTGGAAGGCCCTGAGTGGTGGGGGAGGCCTGGCGGGGAGGTTCCTGGAGCCAAGCCATGGGGGCCCCCACACTCACCCCTGGATGCTGGCTCTGTTGGCAGAAGAGAGCAGTCAGAGCCATGTCCTGGAGGGCCACGTGGGAACAGAGTGTCTCTCTGCCCCTTTGGGCCAGGGCGGGTCTCCCCACCCTCCCTCAGGAGGAAGGAGTCACTCAGGGTCCCTTCAGGCTGGGAGCCTGGTGCCCGGGCGGGTCGGCCTGGGGGCACACCAGGCCCTGGGTTTGCTGGGGCTCAGGAAGGCCTCTGAGGGAGAGGATGGAAGGAGGCTGAGAAGACACTTGGAGACAGAAGTTCAGCCAGGCCTGGTGGCTCCCCTCCTGGCCATTCCCAGGAGGAGACACGAGGACACGGGGTTAAGTCCAGGTGTTTGTATGAGGCTGCTTCACGTGGTCCCTCCTCAGGCCTGGACCGCAGCCTAAGGAGCCACACTGCGTTCAGTGGCCGCCACGTCAGTGTCTGCGCCGCTCACGGGGGCTGTGCCCGGTGGCTCCCTATCAGCCTCTTCTAAGCGGCTTGCACTCAGGTGTTACCTGTCCACCACTGGTACCGGTACAGGAGGACGAGAGTCACAACCATGAGCAGCAGCAATGTCACAGTGGTGACGAGGCCCACCATCTGGGTGTTGGGCTCCGGCTCTGGGGAGGGGAGGGCTAGAGGTCACAGAAGTCCTCTGGTCCCAGGCACCAGGCTCCAGAGGGGCAGCTGTCTACCCGTCACCCAGCCACCCACCCCTGGGCAGCCTGCATTGCAGGGATGAGTGGCAAATGGTGTTATCACTGGAGGGAAGGAGGACCGGGGTCCGGGCCACCAGCCGGCCTCTGTGAGACCATGAGGGCAGATGGACTCAGATGGTGCCCTTGCCACGCGCTGCCAGACCTCATGGTCTGCACTGTGGCAAGGTACAGACCAAGCCCCTCCCTGGGCAGAGATGAGGGAGCTTTGGCCAAACTCTCTGAAGACAAAGAGGATCTTGACCATCTAGGGTCATAGAAGCAGGACTCTTGGGGACCTTCGGGGTCAGTCCGGTCAAATTTATCATTGGAGAGAGGGGTCAAGGCCAGAGAGACGAGCTTGACTTGGTTAAGGTCACCCAGCTCACTCATGACCAAGCAACTAGTCAGGGTCCAAGCTAGGAACTCACCAGGAGCTCCATGGAACCCCAGGGATCAACTGTCATTTCCCCCAGTGCCTCCCCTGAGCTGGCAGAGAGCGGGGCAAAGGCGTTTTCTTCCCCTGAGGGCTGAAAGTAAATGTCCCCCCTCCTGATCTGTGGGCTCCCCCTCACCTTTGACTTCAAGTCTCTGGGGATCTGAGACTCTGTGGACGAGGCCACCACCACGAGAGCGCAGGTCCATCTCGGCTTCGCACAAGAAGTTATGGTGGCCGTCTTCCTTGCGAGCTATGGTGTTGTAGGTGACCATGGCATCATGGGGGGAAGGTGCTGTCCCCTCAAAGGTGTGATTGTACAAGATCTCAGTACCACGGAGCAGGGTGACAGTGAGGCCTTCAAGGGGCGCCACGGCGGGAACCCTGCACTCGATGGTGAACAGTGTCCCTGCGGCCACTGAGGTGGGCCACAGCGTCAGGAGCACTTGCTTTGGAGGGTCTGCAGGAAAGCGGGAGGGAGGTCTGTTCAGGATGGGGATGCCGCTCCGGCAGGCCCCACCCGGCCCAGACCATCCCCTGTGACCACGGTGTCCTCAGGAAGTGGGCTGGGGTGGGCAGGAGGAAGCAGTTCAGGGTGAAGGATGTCTGGGTGGTAGTTTCAGGGGCCTGATGACTTCTGCAATGGACAGGAATGGAGGTGCCCTGGTGTCTACAAAGAAAATTTTCAGAATCAGTTCAGTCAACTAGAAAGATTAAAGTTTTGGCTGTGTCTCTTTCCTCTCCATAAATTCAATGGAAATTTCAAAAATCAAACAGTTGAATAGTTTTGTCGAGAGAGACTTAGAAGGGAGTACTCTCTAGAATGGGGCCATAAATTGTGAGGGTCTTCAAGGGCGGGTGCAAGAGTCAGACCTGCCTTGGTTTTCAGGATCAGGTTTAAAACTATCACTATCCCTTACTATTAAACTCCACAGTTTCCTGAGTTCCTGTTTTTTTGTTTTTTTTTTTTTAACTGAAGATTGATTTCTTTGGTTGTGCCAGGTCTTAGTTGTGCTATGTGGGATCTAGTTCCCTGACCAGGGATCAAACCGGGGTCCCCTGCATTGGGAATGCTGAGTCTCAGCCACTGGACCACCAGGACATCTGTCTGGGTTCATTTTTGAACTAGAATACCTAGCCCCCATTACCCCAGGAAAATATGGTAGATTTTGGACATCTTTATACTCATTTGACCCACTAATGACAGTTCTGAGTGATACCCTGGGTGCCAAGCTTCCGGGAGAACCCCGGTCTCTCCATGGTCTCTGTGGCTGGTGGGCAGGTGTGTGTGTGTGTGATGGTCACACATTTGCAAAGGGCCCTCAGGGGGAGAAAAGACCATGACCTTCTTTCCAGGATGTGAAAGGGTTACTGGAGAGTGTGCCAGCCGTCCTGATGGGGTCCCTGTTTCTTGTCACGAGATGTGGGGTATTCTGCTGATTGGGGTGCTCCCCAGCTAGGAAGGGACTCTGGGAAACGATGTTTAGATTTGTTTAAGCCTTGCTTGGATTGTTCGCTTCTGAGAAAACTCAAAATCCTGGTTGCTGGCAGGGTTTGAGGAGACCAGGGGAGGGAGTGAGTGGATTCTGAGCCTGTGGCCTGGATCCAGGAGCCCAGGGAGGTGGGGACCATAGGACAGTGCCCAGGAGCAGTGACAGAGCAGCTCTGCGTGCAGACCCAGGCTCCGGCCTCGGGGAGCAGGGCCCGTGGGCGACACTCACAGAACACGGTGACAATGAAAACTTTCGTCTCCTGCCTGTCGCCACAGGTGAAACTGCACAGGAGCTCTACGTCCTTGGAGATGTTGTCGACCTGGAACAGTTTCCACTGAGCCTGGCTCTCCAGGAGAATACTGTTTAGCTCTGTCTCCAGAACAAGTTTCTCGGGGTCCGTGCAACTGGCAGTACAATTAATGAACTGAGACTCTCCGGACTCCACCATCAGATGCTCTGGCTCCATGAATGCCTTCACACCAGACCCTGGAAGGACAGAAAACACTGCTCAGCAGATACCCCCGCTGCCCTGCCCGGCGGGGCTGCCCACGATGCGCAGTCTCATCAACAGGTCCCTTCTGCTCCTCCCTCCGTTCAGACATTACTGCCTCTGGTCTAGACCAAGAGGGATGCGCCTAGCAGTCTCCCTGCCCCTGACTGCTCTTCCAGCTTGTCCCCTCCCGGTGAGTCTTCCTCATGCACATCTTCTATCCCCATGGAGATTCTATTCGAACTCGCCCCCAGCCCAAATGACCCCTCCTCTGCTAAAGCCTCCCTGAACTGGAGGTGGAGCGTGTCCTCTCAGGCCCCGTGTCTGTGAGTTCGGCTCCTCCCCACTCCTTCCCTCTCTTCTGCAAATCCCTGTAGAACACCGGCTGCGTGGCAGGCACCGTTCTAGGCTCTGCAGAGCCATCAGAGATGGAAGAAGTTCAAAGCTCGCCCTTGTGGAGCTCGGGCAGCCGTGAAGGATAGAGTAACCAACAAGGGAACTAGCCAGGCTGCCAATTGGTGGGAAGTGCCCAAGCAAGGAAATAAGGAGTGGGGTGGGGTTGCCACATTAAATACTGTGCTCAGGACAGGTTTCATGGAAACACTGACATCTGAGGAAAGGAGGAAGGAAATGGGGGGAGCTTGGCTGCCAGCTGTCTGCAGAGGGCAGAAAACCCCCAGCGCCAAGACCCTGGGCAGGGAGTACACCAGGATGGCTGGAGCCCAGCGAGGAAAAAGGCCAGGAATCTGAACTGATCTCGGCCAGCTGGGCTTGTGCTCTGTCTTGTGTTCCCGCCACACCCACCCGTCCCCACCTAGCCCTCAGCTGGGGAAAGAGAAAGGTTCTCTAGGGAGAGACAGAGAGCTGCCTTTGAATCCCGAGTTTGCCAGCTCTGTGGCCTTGGGCAAAATGCTTTCCTTTTCTGAGCCTCAGTTTCTCCATCTGTCAAATGGGCTAGTAATCCCTTTCCTTACATGGTTGTCAGGAAGGAACCTGACAGGTTTTCCAAAACAGAGTGCTCACACCTAGAAGCATTCTCCTTCACCGTCCTCTGGACCACCCAGAAGGGGCTTTGTTTGCACTTTGATGGTCAGCAGAAGACGATGCCCTCCATTGGCCTCTGCTGTCCACTGGGCCACCTCTGAAGACCGGCTGGGACGTGCCCTCACTTTCCCTTGAGCCCCAGCCTCCTTGGTCTCCCATCAGTCTCCACGACCTGCCACATCCACACACCCTGAAGCTATGGGGCCTGTTCAACCCAAAGTGTGAATGCCAGGTCCCCCATCTGCTGCCCCGGGGTCATGGGGTCCTGGGGAAACCAGGCTTGCATAGCATCCCACACCTGTGGCAGGCAGCCGCTGTGCTCAAAGCCTCAGAGACTTCGGGACAAGGACCCCCTTCTCCACACAACACCAGGGGAACAGGCACCCTAACCTCTGGCGGGAACACACCCAGTCTGGACCCCCAGGCTCACCTCGGCAGCAGAGCAGGGCGAGAAAGGCTGCGAGCGTTCCCCAGCCACCAAAAAGGGACATCTCGGGTGGCGTCTGGAGGTTCACAGGGAACAGCTGAGGCCTGCCTGCAGAGAGGTGAAGGGCTCCGGTCAGGCGGGCGGCGGAGGAGGACTTGCACCTGCAGTCCGGAACCCCCAGCCTTCTGTGAGCTGATGACCGTATTTCCTCTCATTATCTGAGTGGTCTTGGGCAGGCCACGTGGAAGGCCAGCTCCCAGGGCCACAGGTCTGCAAGAAGTTGTGCAGAGGAAGCCAGGAGTCAGCTGATAAGCGGGACTAACCTAGTCCTCCTGGCACGGTCCTGTGTGGGGTGGGGCGTGCACCCGGGGCTCGTGTGTGTGATGTGTGCACACAGGGCCCCAAATCTGGGGAGCCTGACTCCCACAGGACACTTTATTGGTGTCAACAAAGGAGGGACCTTCCAAGTTGGAAAGAGGGTTTGGGAGGCGATAGCTGGACATTCTACCCTGTTCTCTGCCCCTCCCCTTTTAGATTTCTGGCGATGCACAGGGTCCCCAGGCACTTTCTTGTCTCTTTTCTTAGCTAAATGCGAGTTACTAATTCAAGGAGGAAGGAAAAGGAAACTAGCATTTCCTGATGCCTATTCTCTGTTAGGGACTAAGTTAAGGTGTTAATACATTGTCTCATTATCACACCAAATCTACCAATGTTGATTGTGGATCTGGGGAAGTTCAGGGCTCAGGTGAATTATAACTTGCCTAAATCACAACGATATTAGGTGATGGAACTGCAGTGAGAATTTAGGAATGAGCGTTTGGTTGGAGAATTGGTGGTTGCCAGGGATTGAAGGGAGGGAGACACGGACTGAAAGAGCAGAGAGGACTTTAGGACGGAGAAGCTGCTCTGTTTGCTATGACAATGGCGCATACGTGTCAGTACACACTTGCCCAAACCCACAGAATGTAGACACCAAGACTGAACCGTAATGTCGACGGTGGTCTTTGGGTGATAATGACGTGTCAGTGCAGGTTCATCAGTCATAAGGAATGGACCCTCTGCTGGGGGATGTTGGTAACAGGAGAGGCTGTGCATGTGTGGGGACAGGAGGTATGTGGCAAGTCTCCTCTTGCCCTAAGTTTTTCTCTAAGCCTAAAACTGCTCTTCTCAAAAGAAGTCTACTAAAAAAAAATGAAGATAGTGGAGGATAGAAGATCTGGTGTGTTAATGTCCATGGGGTTGGAAGAGTCAGCACGACTTAGAGACAGAACAGCAACAACAGAAAAATAGCTCAAACACAGCACCTCGGAAGGCAGCCTCCTGGGTCAGGGTGCTTGTCAGCTACGGATTGTTGTTGACAATGCAGGCTTGTATGACTTCCCTGCAGGTCCAGTTGTTCAGACTCTGCTTCCAAGTGTTTGATCCCTGCTCTGGGGAACTAACATTCCATATGCGCGTGTCATGGCCAAAACTAAAGAAACTGCAGGTTTTAAAGTCAGTTTTTAGAAGCTTTAGAGGAAGACATGGTCTGAGTCCTTTCTAAATTCTCATGTCAGATTACATTTTAAAAATATGCATATATTTACTTGGCTGCACCAAGTCTTAGTTCTGGCATGTGGGATCTACTTCCCTGACCAGGGATGGAACCCAGACCCCACGCATTGCAAGCTGGAAGTCTTAGCCACTGGACCTCCAGGGAAGTTCCTCGGATTACCCTTTAGAATATTTAAAACACAAAACCCAGTTCTACATCGTTTATGAGACACATCTAATGAATAAGAGTGTGGAATGGTTGACAGTTGAAGAATGAAAAAAGATATACCAGGCAAAAGCTAACCAAAAGAAAAATGGGGAAAGGTCTACTCATATCGAAGAAAAAGGAATTTAAGACAAAAAATATTTATTAGGGCTACAATGAGTACCTAGATTAAATGGTCAGTTCATACAGAAATTAGAATTGTTATAAACTTGTAAGCACTTAGCTTGAAGGAACAACAAAGAGATAACACCATCATCACAGCAAGAAATTTTAATACAACATCTCTCTATTATGAATAATGAAGCAAATGTGAAAAGATGCTCAACATCATTCATCATGAGGGAAAGGCACATCAAAACCACAATGAGACATCACTGCACCACTGTCAGAATGGTTATCATCAAAGACAACACATAAAAACACTGGCAAGGGTGTGGAGAAAAGGTACCCTCGTGTCCTCTTGGTGGGATTGTAAATTGGTGCAAATGCTGTGGAGAAATGTGTAGAGGTGCCTCAAAAATTAAAAATAGAACTGCCGTATGATCCAGGAATTTCACTTCAGGGTATTCTCCTGAAAAAAACAAAAGCACTAATTCGATGACATATATGTACACCAGTGTCCAGTGTGGCATTATTTCCAATAGCCAACATGAGAAAGTCACCTGAATGTTCATCCATAGATGCATGAATAAAGATGTGTTTGGTATAGCTACACAACGGAATATTATTCAGCCATAAAGAATGAAATCTTGCCGTTTTCCACAACACGGACGGACCTAGAGGGTGCCAAGTGCAATGACTCAGACAGAGAAAGACAAATACCAGATGATCTCACATATATGCAGAATGTGAAAAACAAGACAAACAAAACCAAAACCAGGCTCTACGTGTAGAGAACAAATGGGTGGTTGCTGGAGGCAAAGGGGCTGAGCAGGGTCCAAAATAGATGAATGGGATTAAGAGGTGCAAAGCACCAATTACAGAGCAAGCCACGGGGATGTGATACAGCATCAGGAATATAGTCAGTAATATCGGAATAACTGTGTGTGGAAGCAGGTGGATGCTAGACTTATTGTGGTGATATTCGCATAATGCATGCAAATAGCAAACCACTGTGTAGCACACCTGAAGGTGACATAATACTGTATATCACAAGCCAGTCTAAAAATGTAAAGTAATGTATCTTGCAATTCACAAAAGAAGAAGACTACAGATTCATAGAAACTGAAAGCAGAGCAGTGGTTGCCACGGCCTGGGAGCAGGGGGAAATGGTGAGTTGTTTGTTTAATGCATACAGACTTTCAGTTTTCTAAGATAAAAAAGTTTTGAGATCCATCATGAAAAAATGTGAATATAACACAACCAAATGTACATTTAAAAACAGTTAAGTGGGGTATTTTGTGTTAGGTGTATTTTACTATAATTGAAGATTAATTTACACAACATTGTAAATCTTCAATAAGCTTAAAAATTAAAAACTTATAAATCATTTATTCCAAGAAATATGACACCAAGTAGACCAAGTCTTAGAAAAAACAGTGCAGTCGCTTCGTCGTGTCCGACTCTGAGGACACGCAAAAAGTACCTCACTTGATTGAAGAAGAAATAAAAAGCCTGAATAGTTCTACAACTATTATAGAAATTACATCCATAATTTGAAATCTCCCCACAAAGAAAATATCAAGTCTAGATAGCATTACAGAAGTTTAAGTGGGGATAATTTTAATCTTACAAAAACTCTCTCTGAGAATGAAAATAGCAGGAACACACTCTCGTTCTAAGAGGCCAGTGTAACCTTAATACCAAAATGAGACAAGAATAGGATGAAATAGAAAAATTAGAAGCCAGTGTCACTCATGGATACAAATGCAAAATAAAAATACAAACAAACCAAATCTAGGCATGTATTAAAAATATTAGACATCATATCCAAGTTAGGCTTAGCTATGAAAAGCTGGTCTCACGATAGAAGAGAAAGCTGCCAATGTCATGTGTTATTGTTGGCAACAGTGAACTGCGGTGCTTTATGTCACAATACTTCTGACTTCCTCTGCAATCATCTGTATTTACAGCAGATAATTTCCTGCAACCTGAGACTCATCTTATGTTCCATGACCCCACGTCAAGGTTATACCATGCTTCTGTTTTGCTTTTTTGCCTCAGGGTCTTCTTCAATGCTTTAGGAGTCACTTAGATACCTGTAGTGTTTCTTAGAAGCCTAGGACTGTCAAGTTCCCTAACTTGAAACCCTCAACCAAGGAGAGGCCAAGAGCTAGGAGAAACGTGTTCCAGCCTCTTTCTTTTGGGGAGGCAGTTCTAGCCAGCATCCTGTAGACCTATCAGGGATTCTGGAAGGCTTGAGCCCCCTTTGCTCACACCTGCAGCATCAGCTCTGCATCTTCTGGTGGCTTTCTCGCCCCTGTTCCAGTCTTACTCCTTCACTCCCTCCTTCCTGGCCTCGATAATTAAGGAATCCGCCTGAAATAATCTACCTGAACTGAAGTCCTGTTGCAGGCTCTACTTTAAAGGAGTCCAAACTAAAAACTTATGTTACAGTTTTAAGAAGAAAAAACATATGATCATCTTAGCAGATCTAGAAAAAAAAAATGATGACATTCAGTATTCTTTCATGATAAAACCTCTCAGTAGATGAGAAGGAAATATCCTTAACATGACAAAGGAAACTCAGAAAAAGTTTGCATATGTACTATTATTTCTTTAACATCTGTATTATTTTTTTAATGAGTAAATCTTAGGGGCATTTCCTTTAAAATCTGGAATCAAACAAGGATGCCCACTATCTTTGCTTCTATGTTAACATTATACCAGAGGTCCTAGACAATATAGTAAGACAAGAAAAAGAAATTAAAGGCCTAGGGATGGGAAAAGAGCAAAATCATCAGTGTTTTCATATGATATGGTTGCCTAGATAGAACATTCAAATGAATGATCAGACAAATGATTCAAAATAATCAGAGATTTTAGCAGGATAGCTAGCTGTAAGATCAATATCCAAAAAGAAACTGCTTTTGTATATAACAGTAACATACAAAAATGTAATTTAGGACTTCCCTGGTGGCCCAGTGGTTAAGACTCTGCACTTACACTGCAGGGGCCACAGGTTTGATCCCTGGTCAGGGAAGTTCTGTGCGCTGCCAGGAGTCTCTAGGAAAAAAGAGTAGTTTAAAAGGCACACTATGTGTAGTAGCCAAAAGATAGAAGTAACACATATACAGAAACAAAAAATAGCAGAATATAAGACCTATAGTCAGAAAGTTATAAAACACAATTGAAAGACATTAAACACAATTTAAATAAATGTAGAACCCACTCATGTTCATGACTAAGGGATTCCATATTATAATGCAGACAATTCTCTTCCTACAGATTTAATGCAATTTCAATGGATCCAAATAAGGGATTTCATGGAAAACAAAAGATGATTCTAAACTTTATTATGGAAAGAACAAAAGGACCAAGACACCCCTAAAGAAGAATAAAATGAGGGGATTTGCCCTACTAGATATGAAGACTTACTATAATATATAATTTTAGTGTTGATATAGACAAATTAACCTGTGGAACAGTGAAAAAGTGCCCAGAAATAGTCCTATGTGAAACTCACACACCTGACAAAAATGGCACTGTGGACCACTGGGTGGAAGAGGGAGATAAAAATGAATGATGCTTGATCAACTGGTTAACTATATGGAGAAAAAAGATGGGAAATATATCCCTACATTGCTCCCTTCATTGGGAGGGATTATCCCTTCATTCCTCACCTGGAATGAAGAAATCAATTCTATCTAATTTAAAGATCTACATGTA
Organism: Capricornis sumatraensis; assembly: GCF_032405125.1. Taxonomy (NCBI): domain Eukaryota; kingdom Metazoa; phylum Chordata; class Mammalia; order Artiodactyla; family Bovidae; genus Capricornis; species Capricornis sumatraensis. Next base: position 98,218,835 of record NC_091076.1, read on the forward strand.
AAAGAACACTTTAAAAACTTTTGTAAGAAAATATATACTTAGTCAGTCGTGTCCAACTCTGCGAGCCAGTGGACTGTAGACTGCCAGGCTCCACTGTCCGGGGGAATTCCCAGGCAAGATGCTGGAGTGGGTGGCCGTTTCCTACTTCAGGAGATCTTCCTGACCCAGGCCTCCCCTCCTGCAGTGGTTCCTGTGTTGCAGGCAGATTCTTTACCGCTGAGCCACCAGGGAAATCCATAAGAAAATACAGGAGAGTCTGTTTACGTGCTTAGGGCAAGGAACGAGTTCCTAAGCAAGACCTCAAGGATCACCACTGCTAGAATAAACAACTGATAATTGTGAGTATATTAAAGACACGATGAACATTTCAAGGAAAACAAAACCTCTCAACTAATGAAAAGATGCTTTAACTCAGTAAGAGCCGGGGAGGTTAAAGCCACGATGAGGAACCACTTCGTATCTACTGGATTGGCAGAGGTTAACACACGACCAGCTGTTGGAGAGGCCGTGGGTCAATAGGAACTCGTATATTGCTGGTGAGGGTGTATTTTGGTTCTCTGAGAAATAATGAGGCATTATCTTCTAATGCTGAATAGTGTTATATCCTATAACCCACAATTCCACCCTTCGATATATGCCCTAGAGAAATTTTTGTACTTAGAACCAGAAGATCTGGTTTCTGTGTGACCCTGAGTAAGTCACTTTAATCTCTGTGTGCCTCAGTTTTCTCTTCTGTAAAATGGGATTAACCATAGCACATTCCTTATGGGAATGGTGTGTGGATTAAACGAATGAAATGAAAATATTAAAAAGTATTCAAAACAGTAGCTGGCACACAGAGTAGGTTCTACAACTATTTCATAAAATGAAAATGAATGGATGTGATAAAGCACTAAATTAAAGAAAGAATCAAGAGAACAACAACAACAGACTTTGGGAGGGAGGCTGTTTATGTTTGGGTGGAGGTGAGTGCCAGATGGAAGGTGTGGTGGTAGTTCTTCCTTGAGTGCTGGGTTCTGGGCTGATCGTTAGGTTATCTCACTGTGCAATGCACACGCATGTTACATATAAGTGTTCAGTATGTGTCACATATTACATTTTACAAAAAGAATACAAAGGGAAAAGAGAAACGCCTACCTATCTAGAAAGAAGAGGCTCCTTGGAAGTATGAGCCACAGGATAGGAAAGTCCCTTCTAACCATGTAGGACCTCATTGAATGGGATTCATCAGGAACCTTAGGTGTGACCCCGAGAGGCTGGGGACTATACTTGTCCCCTAAGCATCAGCTCTGAGCTCAGTCCAGATGACCTAGACTCATGTGGGCCGTGGCAGGAAGGCAGCCCCACGCTTCTAAGAGGGTGGTATGGTTGACAGAGCAGGAGAGGAAGAGAAAGGACAAAAACAGGAAATAACCACCGAGCAATAGGCTGTTGGACTCAGAGAGATTGCTGAAGTGAGCTCCTCATGCAACCACCAAGGAGCCGGAGGAAATTTTGTAGCAACTCCAGCCCCTGGGCTTATGAGGAGACAGGGAGAGAAAGAACAAGAACTCAAGTGTTGATTGACAATCTATCCCAAGCCGTTTCCACTCTGCCAAGAGGGAAGCAGGGAGCACCACCTTACCTGTATCAGCAAACGGGTGCTGCCGTGATGGGGAAAGAGGGTGGCCGAGGTCCAACTTCCAGCAGCCGTTGTTTCCTGGGCTGCTGCTGGTTCAACAAGTGTTGCCTAGTTTTTGACTGACTTTCCCTTTCAGAAGGCACATGCTTCCATTCCCAGCTCGGACCCCTACTAACATCACTTTCTGTTTATTACCTCTTGTTTTAAACCCCGGTAAATATATATTGGGGCTTCTCAGGTGGCTCATTGTTTAGGGATCTGCCTGCCAATGTGGGAGCCAATTCCTGAGTCAGGACGATCCCCTGGAGAATGCAATGACACCCCACTCCAGTGTTCTTGCCTGGGAAATCCCAAGGACAGAGGACTCTGGCGGGGTATAGTGCCTGGGGTCCCAAATAGTCAGACATGACTGAGCATGCACGCAGGCATTCAAGGGACCAAGACAGTTGAGGCAACAAATGCTGAAGATCCCCTGGTTGGGGATCTTAGTTCCTCAACCAGGAATTAAGCTCGGGTCACAGCAGAGAAACTGCTACTAACCACTGGACCAGCAGGGAATTCCCTCTGCACTTTTTTTTTTTTTTTTTAAATGTGTGGTTTCTGTGCTCCTGGGGGCCTTGGATGAAGAAGACAGATCCAGGATGAGCCGCCCACTGAACCCCTGCAGGAAGCTTGTCAACATCAGGGAGCAGGGTCTTCCCTGTATATGACATGCCCAACCACCAAACACTTCTACTTACAACTAAGAACAATTGTGTTCTGAGACCTTCTCACAGCCGCCACTTCACCTAACAATTAAAAAAACCCTCCCCTGGCAGAGTAGTTTATACCAAGAGGCAGAGTTTCAGAGCTGGTGCTAGACAGCCAGCTGGGCTCACCCACAAGCAGAGGTTTTGCTCTCACAGGCCTGCCCCTCAGCGCCTGCCACTGAAAGTCCTGGCTTAGGAAAGACACAAATGAGTATGCGTCTGGAACCAAGACAGGGCTTTCCTGGTGGCCGAGTGGTAGAGAGTCCACCTGCCAAAGCAGGAGATGCAGGAGGCTGGGGTTCGACCACTGGGCAGGAAGATCCCCCAAAGGAGGGAATGGCAACCCATTCCAGTATCTTGCCTGGAGAATCCCATGGACAGAAAAGCCTGGGGGGCTCCAGTCCACGGGGTTGCAAAGAGTCGGGCACGACTGAAGCGACTGAGCACAGCCCTGGAGCCCCCGGGTCCCCCTCGTGCCTGCCAACCCCTTTCTACACCTGGCAACATTTCTTACCCCACCCCAGCCCCAACCAGGCCCTGTCCCTGAGGTGAATGAGTCCCGTCTCCACCACATGGAGACCTTGAACCAACCTGATCTCTGATGCGGGTGAAAGCCCCTTACAGCCCCGTCTGAAGGAGTCTTTTGGGTCGAGAAAAGAAAACAACAGTTTCAAAGGCCCTTGCTGAATCATCTAACATCGGAGAAAACAAAACAGAACTTTAGGTCCCGCCCTGATGCTCCAGGCCGGTTCCATCTATCTGTGACTTATCACCCTCTGTCCAGAAACTTCCTACCCCCACACATGCCTAGAAGACTTATCATCCCGTCCAGAAACCTTCCACCCCCTACATCTGCCCGGAGGACTTATCACCGCCTGCCCAACTACAAATGCCATCTCAACTAAAGAATACCCAAAACATCCCGCCTGATTAACGTCTCCCTTATCCCTTCCACAAGCCTCCCTACAAATATGGGGCCTCCCTGATCCCTCTCCGCACTCAGCCTGATCGTTAGGCTGGCTGTCGCCCCTCCTTGCCTGAATAAAGGTAACCTATTTCTATTGAGGTTGTCGTTCCACTTTCTGCCTCGGCCCGAACTATACCTTACACCGTCCAGGCCCCAGAAACCACATGAACGGCCAATCCTGTCCCATTGATCGCTGCCCGGCTGGCAGAGGCCTGGGAGATGGAGCCCTCCCTCGACCTCCTCCCCTTCCCCTCTCTCTGGATGACCAGGGCTGCGGGGTCCCCATATGGCCCAATAACAGAACTGGAGGTAAGAGGCGAGGACGGCTTTCATTTCCATGGCTCTCGGAAGGCCCTGAGTGGCGGGGGAGGCCTGGCGGGGAGGTTTCTGGAGTCAACACTCCCACACTCACCCCTGGATGCTGGCTCTGTTGGCAGAAGAGAGCAGTCAGAGCCATGTCCTGGAGGGCCACGTGGGAACAGAGTGTCTCTCTGCCCCTTTGGGCCAGGGCGGGTCTCCCCACCCTCCCTCAGGAGGAAGGAGTCACTCAAGGTCCCTTCAGGCTGGGTGCCCGGTGCCCGGGCAGGTTGGCCTGGGGGCACACCAGGGTCTGGGTTTGCTGGGGCTCAGGAAGGCCTCTGAGGGAGAGGGTGGAGGGAGGCTGAGGAGACATTTGGAGACAGAAGTTCAGCCAGGCCTGGTGGCTCCCCTCCTGGCCATTCCCAGGAGGAGACATGGAGGCACGGGGTTAAGCCCAGGTGTTTGTATTGAGGCTGCTTCACATGGTCCCTCCCCAGGCCTGGACCGCAGCCTAAGGAGCCACACAGTTCAGTGGCCGCCATGACAGTGGCCGCGCCACTCACGGGGGCTGTGCGCGGTGGCTCCCTATCAGCCTCCTCCAACGGTCATGCACAGGGTAATGACCTGTCCGCCCCCGGTGCCACTTCTGGCTGAAGACAAAGCACAGGAAGACGGATGTCACAAACACGAGCAGCAGCACCATCACGACCGCGATGATGACCACCTTCTGGGTGTTGGGCTCGGGCTCTGGGGAGGGGAGGGCTAGAGGTCACAGAAGTCCTCTGGTCCCAGGAGCCAGGCTCCAGAGGGCAGCTGTCTACCCGTCACCCAGCCACCCACCCCTGGGCAGCCTGCTGTCACTCTGCATTGCAGGGATGAGTGGCAAGTGGTGTTATCACTGGAGGGAAGGAGGACCGGGGTCCGGGCCACCAGCCGGCCTCTGTGAGACCACGAGGGCAGATGGACTCAGATGGTGCCCTTGCCATGCGCTGCCAAACCTCATGGTCTGCTCTGTGGCGAGGTCCAGGCCAAGCCCCTCGCTGGGCAGAGATGAGGGAGCTTTGGCCAAACTCTCTGAAGACAAAGAGGATCTTGACCATCTAGGGTCATAGAAGCAGGACTCCTGGGGATCTTAGGGGTCAGTCTGGTCAAATTTATCATTGCAGAGAGCAGTCAAGGCCAGAGAGGCGAGCTTGACTTGGTTAAGGGCACCCAGCTCACTCATGACCAAGCAACTAGTCAGGGTCCAAGCTAGGAACTCGCCAGGAGCTCCAGGGAACCCCAGGGATCAAGTGTCATTTCCCTGAGTGCCTCCCCTGAGCTGGCAGAGAGCGGGGCAAAGGAGTTTTCTTCCCCTGAGGGCTGAAAGTGAATGTCCCCCCTCCTGATCTGTGGGCTCCCCCTCACCTTTGACTTCAAGCCTCTGGGGATCTGAGACTCTGTGGACGAGGCCACTGCCGTGAGAGCGCAGGTCCATTTGGACCTCGCATGAGAAGTTATGGTGGCCGTCTTCCCTGTGAGCTGTGGTGTTTAGATCTCAGTACCACGGAGCAGGGTGACAGTGAGGCCTTCGAGGGGCACCACGGCAGGGACCCTGCACTCGATGGTGAACAGTGTCCCTATGGCCACTGAGGTGGGCCACAGTGTCAGGAGCACTTGCTTTGGAGGGTCTGCAGGAAAGCGGAAGGGAGGTCTGCTCAGGATGGGGATGCTGCTCAGGCTGGCCCCACCCGGCCCAGACCATCCCCTGTGACCACAGTGTCCTCAGGAAGTGGGCTGGGGCAGGAAGGAGGAAGCAGTTCAGGGTGAAGGATGTCTGGGTGGTAGTTTCAGGGACCTGATGACTTCTGCAATGGACAGGAATGGAGGTGCCCTGGTGTCTACAAAGAAAAGGTTCAGAATCAGTTCAGTCAACTAGAAAGATTAAAGTTTTAGCTGTATCTCTTTGCTCTCCATAAATTCAATAGAAATTTCAAAAATTAAACAGTTGGATAGTTTTTTTGAGAGAGACTTAGAAGGGAGTGCTCACTGGAATGGGGCCATGAATTGTGAGATTCTTCAGAGGTGGGGGCAAGAGTCAGACCTGCCTTGGTTTTCAGGATCAGGTTTAAAACTATCTCTATCCCTTACTATTAAACTCCACAGTTCCCTGAGTTCCTGTTTTGTTTTGTTTTTTTTAACTCAAGATTGATTTCTTTGGTTGTGCCAGGTCTTAGTTGTGCTATGTGGGATCTAGTTCCCTGACCAGGGATCAAACCCGGGTCCCCTGCATTGGGAGTGCTGAGTCTCAGCCACTGGACCACCGGGACATCTCTCTGGGTTCAGTTTTGAACTAGAATACCTAGGCCCCATTACCCCAGGATAATATGTAGATTTCGGACATCTTTATACTCATTTGACCCACTGATGACAGTTCTGAGTATACCCTGGGTGCCGAGCTTCTGGGAGAACCCTGGTCTCTCCATGGTCTCTGTGGCCAGTGGGCAGGTGTGTGTGTGATGGTCACACATTTGGAAAGGGCCCTCAGGGGGATATAAAACCTCGACCTTCTCTCCAGGATGTGAATGGGTTAGTGGTGGTTGTGCCAGCCCTCCTGATGGGGTCCCTGCTGCTTGTCATGGGATGCAGGGTGTTCTGGTGATGGGGGTGCTCCCCAGCTGGGAGGGCACTGTGGAAATGACTTTTAGATTTGTCTAAAGCTTGCTTGGATTGTCTGCCTCTGAGCAAATCTCAAAATCCTGGTTGCTGGCAGGGTTCGAGGAGGCCAGGGGAGGGTGTGAGCAGATTCTGAGCCTGTGGCCTGGATCCAGGAGCCCAGGGAGGTGGGGACTGTAAGAGAGTGCCCAGGAGCAGTGACAGAGCAGCTCTGTGTGGGTTTGCAGACCCAGGCGCCGGCCTCAGGGAGCAGGGCCCGTGGGCGACACTCACAGAACACGGTGATGTTGAAAACTTTCGTCTCCTGCCTGCCGCCGTAGGTGAAACTGCACATGAGCTCCATGTTCTTGGAGATGTTGATGACCTTGAACAACTTCCACTGAGCCTGGCCCTCCAGGAGAGTCTTGTGTAGGGCTGTCTCCAGAACAAGTTCCTTGGGGTCCGTACAACTGGCAGTACAATTAATCACCTGAAACTCTCCAGACCCCACCATCCGGTGCTTTGGCTCTTTGGGTACCTCGAACTCCTCCTCACCAGACCCTGGAAGACCAGAAAACACTGCTCAGCAGACAGCCCCGCCGCCCTGCCTGGAGGAGCTGCCCATGATGGGCACTCTGATTAGGGCACTTCTGCTCCTCTCTTCTTGTGCAGACGTTATTGCCTGTGATCTAGACCAACGGGGCTGCCCCCTAGCTGTCTCCCTGCCCCTGCCTGCTCTTCTTCCAGCTTCTCACCTCCAGGTGAGACTTTGTCGTGCACATCGCCTATCCCCAAGATGATTATATTCAAACTCGCCCCCCAGCCCAAATGACCCCTCCTCTGTGAAGGCCTCCCTGAACTGGAGGTGGATCGTGTCCTCTCAGGCCCCGTGTCCATGAGTTTGGTTCCTCCCGCACTCCTTCCTTCTCTTATGCAAATGTTTATAGAACACCGGCTGCGTGGCAGGCACCGTTCTAGGCTCTGTGGAGCCCTCAGAAACGGAAGAAGACCAAGACTTCCCCTGTGGAGCTCGCACTGCTGCGAGGGACACAGAGTAACCAACAAGCAAACTAACCTGTCTGTCCGTTGATGGGAAGTACCTGGGAAAGGAAATAGAGAGTGGGGTGCAGCTGCCATGTTAATACTGTGCTCAGCACAGGTTTCATGGAAACGGTGACATTTGAGCTAAGGATAAAGGAGATGGGGGGAGCTTGGCTGGCAGGTGTCTGCTGAGGGCAGAAAACCACCAGCACTGACCCTGGGCAGAGAAGAGGCCAGGGTGGCCGGAGCCCAGGGAGGAAAAGGGTGAGGAATCTGAAGTGGTCTTGGCCAGCTGGGCCAGGGCTGTGCCCTGTGTCCCCGCCACACCCGCACGCCTCCTCTAGCTCTCAGCTGGGGCAAGAGGGAGGCTCTGCAAGGAGAGAGAGAGCTGCATTTGAATCCTGAGTTTCCCAGCTCTGTGCCTTGGGCAAAGTGCTTTCTCTTTCTGAGCCTCAGTTTGTCCATCTGTCAAATGGGTTAGTAATCCCTTTCCTGCATGGTTGCCACAAAAGCACCTGGCAGGTTTTCCAAAACAGAGCACTGAGCACATGGAGGCATTCTCCTTCACCATCCCCTGGACTCCTTGGAAGGGGCTTCGTTTTCACTTTCCACTGACCTCTGCTGTCCACTGGGTCACCTCTGAAGACCAGCTGGGACATGCTCTCACCTTCCCTCGAGCCTCATCCTCCCTTCATTTCCTCATCAGTCTCCACGACCTGCCACATCCACACACCCTGAAGTTATGGGGCCCGTTCAACCCAGTGTGTGGAGGCCAAGACCCCAACCTGCTGCCCCGGGGTCATGGGGTCATGGGGAAGCCAGGCTCACACAGCAGCCCACACCCATGGCGGGCAGCCGCTGTGCTCAAAGCCTCAGTGACTTTGGGACAAGGACCCCCTTCTCCACATGACACCAGGGCAACAGGTGCCCTAACCTCTGGCGGGAACACACCCAGTCTGGACCCCCAGGCTCACCTCGGCAGCAGAGCAGGGTGAGAAAGGCTGCGAGCGTTCCCCAGCCACCAAAAGGGGACATCTCGGGTGGCGTCCACAGGCTCACAGGGAACAGCTGAGGCCTGCCTGCAGAGAGGTGAAGGGCTCCGGTCAGGCGGGCGGCGGGGCAGGACTTGCAGCTGCAGTCCGGAACCCCCAGCCTTCTGTGAGCTGATGATGGTATTTCCTCTCATTATCTGAGTGGTCTTGGGCAGGCCACGTGGAAGGCCAGCTCCCAGGGCCACAGGTCTATAAGAAGTTGTGCAGAGGAAGCCAGGACATAGCCTAGTTCTCCTGGCACGCTGCCATCAGGGGTGGGGCGAGCACCCGGGGCTCACGTGTGCGTGGACGCAGGGCAGTCACCGCTACAAGCCCCAAATCTGGGGAGCCCCGAATCCCACAGGACTCATTATTGGGGTCAACCTAGAAGGGACTTTCCAAGTTGGAAAGAGGGTTTGGGAGGCGATAGCTGGACATTCTCCTCCTTCCTCTGGCCCCCTCCCTCTTAGATTTCTGGTGATATACAGGGTCCCCAGGCACTTTCCTGTCTCTTTTCTTAGCTAAATGTGATTTCACGTTAACTAAGACAAGGAGAAAGGAAAAGAAAACTAGCATTTCCTTATACCTACTCTCTGTTAAGTTATGACCAACCTAGATAGCATATTCAAAAGCAGAGACATTACTTTGCTGACTAAGGTCCATCTAGTCAAGGCTATGGTTTTTCTGTGGTCATGTATGGATGTGAGAGTTGGACTGTGAAGAAGGCTGAGCGCCGAAGAATTGATGCTTTTGAACTGTGGTGTTGGAGAAGACTCTTGAGAGTCCCTTGGACTGCAAGGAGATCCAACCAGTCCATTCTGAAGGAGATCAGCCCTGGGATTTCTTTGGAAGGAATGATGCTAAAGCTGAAACTCCAGTACTTTGGCCACCTCATGTGAAGAGTTGACTCATAGGAAAAGACTCTGATGCTGGGAGGGATTGGGGGCAGGAGGAGAAGGGGACGACAGAGGATGAGATGGCTGGATGGCATCACGGACTTGATGGACGTGAGTCTGAGTGAACTGCGGGAGTTGGTGATGGACAGGGAGGCCTGGCGTGCTGCGATTCATGGGGTCGCAAAGAGTCGGACACGACTGAGCGACTGAACTGAACTGAATTCAACTCTCTGTTAGGGACTAAGTCAAGGTTTTAATACATTGTCTCATCATCACACCAAATCTACCAATTTTGATTGCGCATCTGAGGAAGTTCAGGGCTCAGGTAAGTTATTAACTTGCCTAAATCACAACGATATTAGGTGATGGAACTGCGGTGAGAATTTAGGAATGAGGAGCGTTTGGTTGGAGAATTGGTGGTTGCCAGGGATTGAAGGGAGGGAGACACGGACTGAAAGAGCAGAGAGGACTTTAGGACGGAGAAGCTGCTCTGTTTGCTATGACAATGGCGCATACGTGTCAGTACACACTTGCCCAGACCCACAGAATGTACACACCAAGACTGAACCGTAATGTCGACGGTGGTCTTTGGGTGATAACGACGTGTCAGTGCAGGTTCATCAGTCATAAGGAATGGACCACTCTGGTGGGGGGTGTTGGTAACAGGAGAGGCTGTGCACGTGTGGGGACAGGAGGTATGTGGCAAGCCTCCTCTTCCCCTTAGTTTTGCTGTAAACCTAAAACTGCTTTTTTTTTTTTTTTAATGGAGACAGTGGAGGACAGAGGAGCCCGGTATGTTATAGTCCATGGGTCTAAAAAGAGTCAACACAACTTAGAGACTGAACAAGAACAGAAAAATAGCTCAAACACACCACCTTGAAAGACAATCTTCTTGGTTAGGATTCTTGCCAACTATGGATTGTTGTTGAACATGCAGGCTTTTAGGATTTTCCTTTTTGGGTTTCCCTGGTATCCAGTCGTTAAGACTCTTGGTTTCCCCGCAGAGGGTGAGCCTTGGAGCCCTAGTCCTTGATCCCCTAGGAATTAACATTTCATATGTGCATTGCATGGCCAAAAAGAAAGAAAATGCAGGCTTTTAAACTGAGTTTTTAGCCAGGTTTATAGGGAGTCATTTGTCCAATCATTTCTAAATTCTCATCTCAGATTACATTTTAAAAATATTTAACAGAAAACTTAGATCTACATTTTTTATGAGGCACGTCAAATGAATAACAGTGTGAAATGGTTGAAAGTCAAAGAATGATAAGATACACCAGGCAAAAGCTAACCAAAATAAAACCAGGAAAGGTCTGTTCATATCAAGCAAAAGGGAATTTTAAGACAAAAATATTTATTAGGGACAGAGGGAGTACCTAGATTAAAGGATCAGTTCATCTGGAAATTATAAGAGTTCTAAACTTGTGAGCGCTTAGTTTGAAGGAAAAACAAAGAGATAAAACCATCATCATAGCAAGAAATTTTAATACAACATCTCTCTATTATGAATAATGAAGCAAATGTGAAAAATGATCAACATCATTAACCATAAGGGAAATGGCAAATCAAAACCACATTGAGATATCACCCACCACTGTCAGAATGGTTGTCATCAAAAAGGGAACAAACAAAAAGCATTGGCAAGGGTGCGGAGAAAAGGGAACGCTTTTGTACTGTTGGTGGGATTGTAAATTGGTACAACTGCTGTGGAAAAAAGTATGGAGGTGCCTCAGAAAATTAAAAATAGAACTGCCATATGATCCAGCAATTTTACTTCTGGGTATTCTTCTGAAGAAAACAAAAGCACTAATTCGACGACATATATGCACATAAATGTTCACTGTGGAATCATTTCCAATAGCCAACATGTGGAAGCAAACTGAGTGTTCATCAATGGATGCATGGACAAAGATGTGCAGAATATTATTCAGCCATAAAGAATGAAGTCTTGCCATTTTCAACAACACAGATGGACCTAGAGGCTGTTATGCTAAGTGCAGTGAATCAGACAAAGACAGTTACCAAATATGATCTCACTTGTATGTGGATTCTGAAAAACAAAACAAACAAAACCAAAACCAGGCTCCCAAATACAGAGAATGAATGAGTGGTTGCTGGAGACTAAGGGGCTCCAAACTAGATGAACGGGATTAAGAGGTACAAAGCACCAATTAAAAAATAAGCCACGGGTATGTAAAACAGCGTAAGGAATATGGTCAAATATTTTGATAACTCTGTATGGACAGAGGTGGATACTAGACTTATTGTGGTGATAATTTCAAAATGTATGCAAATACCAAACCACTGTGAAGAATACCTGAAGCCTACATGATATTGTACATTATAGGCCAGTCCAGAAACTTAAAATAATATATCTGGTAATCACAAGGAAGACCATACAGATTCATAGAAACAGAAAGTAGAACAGTGGATGCCAGGGCCTGGGGGCAGGAGGGAATGCTGAGCTGTTTGTTTAATGGGTGTAGAGTTTCAGTTTCACAAACTAAAAAAGGTTCAAGATCCACTGTGAAACAATGTGAATGTAAGACAACCAAATATACATTTAAAAATGGTTAAGTGGTGAAATTTGTTATGTGTATTTTACCATAATCGAACATTTAATTAATACAATGTTGTAAATCAATTACACTTCAATGAAGTTAAAAATTAAAAGACTATAAATCATTTACGCCAAGAAATATGAAACCAAGTAGACCAAATCTTAGAAAAAATAGAACTTACCTAACTTGATTGAAGAAGAAAGAAAAAGCCTGAATAGTTCTACAACTATTAAAAAAATTACATCCATAATTTGAAATCTTCCCACAAAGAAAACATCAGATCTAGACAGTGTTACAGAGGTTTAAGTAGGGATAATTCTAATTTTACAAAAGCTCTTTCTGAGAATGAAAATAGCAGGAACATGCTATTTTTCTCTTTCTATGAGGCCAGTGTAACCTTAATACCAAAATGAGACAAATTAGATGAAACAGAAAATTTTTAATTAAATTATAATTTATATTATATTTTAATTTATATTATGAATATATTTTATATATTATATTTATATTATACATTTTGTTTATATTATATTTTATATTCACTCATGAATATACATGAAAAATAAGAAAAATACCTAGCAATGTATTGAAAATATTAGACATCATATCCAAGTTAGGCTTAGCTATGAAAAGTTGGTCGAATGATAGAAGAGAAAGCTATGAATGTCGTTTATTATTGTTGGTGATAGTAAATTGTGGTGTTCTATGTCACATTGCTTATGCCCTTCTCTAAAATCAGCTGCATTTACAGTGGATAACTTCCTGTAACCTTAGATTCATCTTATGCTCCAAGGTCCCACCTCAGGTTTATACCATGTTTCTTTTTGCTTTTTTTTTCTCAATCTTCTTCAATGCTTTAGGAGTCACTTAGCTACCTGCTAGTGTTTCCCAGAAGCCTAGGAGTGTCAAGTTCCCTAACGTGAAACCCTCAACCAACAAGAGGCCAAGAACTGGCAGATACAGCTCCAGCCTCATTCTTTTGGAGAGGCGATGCTGGCCAGCATCCTGTAGACCTATCAGAGGTCCCAGCAGACTTGAGCTTCCTTTGCTCACACCTGCAACATCAGCTATGCGTCCTCTATTGGCTTTCACTCCTTCCCTGCCCCAGTCTTCCTGTTCCTTATTTCCTGCCTCCTGGCTTCAATAATTAAATAATCTACCTGAACTGTAGTCCTTGTTGCAAGCTCTACTTTTGAAGGAGCCCAGACTAAAAACTTACATTATGGTTTTAAGAAGAAAAAAACATATGATCATCTTAAAAGACCAAGTAAAAAAAAAAAAATGATGACATTCAACATTCTTTCATGACAAAAGCTCTCAGCAAGCTAGATGGAAATGTCCTTAATGCGATAAAGGAAAATCAGAGAAAGTTTTCATATGTACTATTATTTATTTTACATATGTATTATTTTCTTTGATGAGGAAATTTTAGGACATTTCCTTTAAAATCCAGAACCATACAATGATGACAACTATCTCTGCTTCTATGTAACATTTTGCCACAGGTCCTAGACAATATAGTAAGACAAGAAAAAGAAATTAAAGGCCTAGGCGTGGGAAAAGAGTAAAACCATCAGTATTTTCATATGATATGGTTGCCTAGGTAGAAAATCCGAATGAATGATCGATTGGGTGAATGATTCAAAATAAGAGATTTTTGCAAGACAGTTAGCTGTGAGACCAATATCCAAAAAGCAATTGCTTTTGCGTATAACAGTAATATACAAAACTGTAATTTAGGACTTTCCTGATGGTCCAGTGGTTAAGACTCTGCACTTCTACTGCAGGGGTCGCAGGTTTGATCCTTGGTCAGGGAAGTTCTGCATGCTGCATGGAGTATCCAGGGGAAAAAAGTAATTTAAAACGCATACTATGTATAGTAGCAAAAAGATAGAAATTATATTAATGTATATACAGAAGCAAAAAGATAGCAAAATGTACATAAGACCTATAGTAAGAAAGTTATAAAACACTATTGAAAAACATTAAGTACAATTTAAATAAATGTAGAACCAGCCCATGTTCATGACTAAGAGATTTAATACTATAATGAGGACAATCCTCTTCCCATGGAAATAATGAAATTCCAATGGATCCTAATAAGAGTTTCATGGTACACAAAAGATGATTCTAAAACTTATTATGGAAAGAACAAAAGGACCAAGACACTCCTAAAGAAAAATAAAATGAGGGAATTTGCTACTCGCATTAAGACTTACTATAAAATATGATATTGGTATAGATGTAGACAGATTAACCAATGGAACAGCACAAAGTGCCTAGAAATAGACTTGTATGAAACGCTGCAAAACTGGCACTGTAGATCACGGGGCGGAAGAAGGAGATATAAATGAATGATGCTAGATCAAGTGGTTAACTATACGGAGAAAAAAGATGGGTTTTGACGGAATCCGCCTTCTAACCTTCATTGAATGGGATTCATCAGGAAACTTGGGTGTGACCCCAACAGGCTGGGGGCTATACTTGTCTCTACTTCACATGGAACGAAGAAATCAATTCTATCTAATTTAAAGATTCATATGTAAAAGAACACGGTAAAAACTTTTATAAGAAAATATGTTTAGTTGCTAAGTCGTGTCCAACTCTGTGACCCCATGGACTGTAGACCACCAGGCTCCTCTGTCCATACGATTTCCCAGGCAAGGATACTGGAGTGGGTTGCCATTTCCTACTTCAGGAGACTTTTCTGATCCAGGGGTTCAAACCCTGGGCTCCTGCAGCGGCTCTTGCATCGCGGGCAGATTCTTTACTGCTGGGCCACTGGGGGAGCTCGTGAGAAAATACAAGAGAGTATGTTTATGTCCTTGGGGCAAGGAAAGATTTCCAGAGCAAGACCTCAAGGTCACCACTGCTAGAATAAACAACTGATAATTGTGAGTATATTAAAGACATCATGAACATTTCAAAGAAAACAAAATGTCTCAACTAATGAAAAGATGCTTTAACTCAGTAAGAGCCGGGGAAGTTAAAACCACAGTGAGGAACCACTTTATACCTACTGGATTGACAGAGGTTAACAAAGTCCACACGACCAGCTGTTGGAGAGGCCGTGGGTCAATAGGAACTCGTATGTTGCTGGTGAGGGTGTATTTTGGTTCTCTGAGAAATAATGAGGCATTATCTTCTAATGCTGAATAGTGTTATATCCTATAACCCACAATTCCACCCTTCGATATATGCCCTAGAGAAATTTTTGTACTAAGAACCAGAAGACCTGGTTTCTGTGTGACCCTGAGTAAGTCACTTTATCTCTGTGTGCCTCAGTTTTCTCTTCTGTAAAATGGGATTAACCATAGCACATTCCTTATGGGAATGGTGTGTGGATTAAACAAATGAAATGAAAATATTAAAAAGTATTCAAAACAGTAGCTGGCACACAGAGTAGGTTCTACAACTATTTCATAAAATGAAAATGAATGGATGTGATAAGCACTAAATTAAAGAAAGAATCAAGAGAACAACAACAACAGACTTTGGGAGGGAGGCTGTTTATGTCTGGGTGGAGGTGAGTGGCACGGTAGGTAGATGGAAGGTGTGGTGGTAGTTCTTCCTTGAGTGCTGGGTTCTGGGCTGATCGTTAGGTTATCTCACTGTGCAATGCACATGCATGTTACATATAAGTGTTCAGTATGTGTCACATATTAAATTTTACAAAAAGAATACAAAGGGAAACGAGAAATGCCTACACATTTAGAAAGAAGAGGCTCCTTGGAAGTATGAGCCACAGGATAGGAAAGTCCCTTCTAACCAGGTAGGACCTCATTGAATGGGATTCATCAGGAACCTTAGGTGTGACCCCGAGAGGCTGGGGACTATACTTGTCCCCTAAGCATCAGCTCTGAGCTCAGTCCAGATGACCTAGACTCATGTGGGCCGTGGCAGGAAGGCAGCCCCACGCTTCTAAGAGGGTGGTATGGTTGACAGAGCAGGAGAGGAAGAGAAAGGACAAAAACAGGAAATAACCACCGAGTAATAGGCTCTTGGACTCAGAGAGATGGCTGACGTGAGCTCCTCATGCAACGACCAAGGAGCCGGAGGAAATTCTGTAGCAACTTCAGCCCCTGGGCTTACGGGGAGACAGGGAGAGAAAGAACAAGAACTCAAGTGTTGATTGACAATCTATCCCAAGCCCTTTCCACTCTGCCAAGAGGCAAGCAGGGAGCACCACCTTACCTGTATCAGCAAACGGGTGCTGCCGTGATGGGGAAAGAGGGTGGCCGGGGTCCACTTCCAGCAGACATTGTTCCCTGGGCTGCTGCTGGTTCAATGAGTGTTGCCTGGTTTTTGACTGAATTCCTTTCTCCAAGTCACGTGCTTCCTGTCTCAGCTCTGATATCTGACTATGACTTTCTGTTTATTATCTCTCGTTTTAAACCCCAGTAAATATATACCGGGGCTTCCCAGGTGGCTTATAGGTGAAGATTCCCCCTGCCCATGTGGGAGCCAATCCCCGAGTCGGAAAGATCCCCTGGAGAAGGAAATGGCACCCCACTCCAGTGTTCTTGCCTGGGAAATCCCATGGACAGAGGAGTCTGGCAAGCTGCAGTCCCTTGGGTTGCAAAAGAGTTGGACATGACTCAGTGACTAAACAACAGCAACAACAAAGTATACACTCCGTAAAATTGACCCTCTAACCGCCTTAGTGTAGGGCTCTGTGGCATTAAACACGTTCACATCTTGTGTAACATCCACCACCATTCCTCGCTAGAACCAGCATCCCTCATCCTCATCCCAAAGTGAACACCGCCCCCTCCTTGAAACACTGGCTTTCTATCCCTCTCCCCGCAGCCCTTGGCAACCACTGTTCTCCTTTTGGTTTCTGAGTTCGATGACCTGTGACTGGGCCCTCCTGTGAGTGGAATCAGACATCATTTGTCCTTTTGCGACCGGCTTATTTCACCTAGCTTGATGTCCTCAAGGCTCATTCATGCCATAGCACATTAGTTAGAATTTCCTTGCTTTTGAAGGCTGAGTAGCATCCCCTTGGATGCATACACCCCATTAGGCTTATCCACTCATCGGTCAGTGGACACTTGGGACGATTCCTCCTGTGGCTCTCGTGAGTAACACTTCTGTGCTCATGAGGGTACAGACAAGTCTCCAGGTTCCTGCTTTCAACTGTTTGAGGCAAATGCCCAGAAGTGGAATTGCTGTGGCCTATGGTAGTTCCATGTTTTCTTTTATTTTGGCCATGCCTTGGGGCTTGAGAAATATGAGTTTCCCAATCAGGAATTAAACCCAGGTCATGGCGATGGAAGTGCTGGGTATTAACCACTGGACCACCAGGGAATTCCCTCTCCACTGTTTCTTTTAATTTGTGTTTTCTGTGCCTCTGGCGCCTTGGATGAATGAAACAGATCCTGGATGAGCTGCCCACCGAACCCCTGCAGGAGGCTTGTCAACATCAGGGAGCAGGGTCTTCTGTGTATTTGACACGCCCTACTACTCAACACTTGGAGAAGGAAATGGCACCCCACTCCAGTATGTTTGCCTGGAGAATCCCATGGACAGAGGAGCTTGGTGGGCTACAGTCCCGGGATCGCAAAGAGTCAGACACGACTGAGCAACTTCACTTTCACTACTCGAAACTACTTACACCTAAGAATGATTCTGTTCTCAGATCTTTTCACATCTGCCGCTTCACCTAGCAATTAAAAAAACCCTCCCCTGGCAGAGTAGCTTTGTACCAACAGACAAAGTTTCAGAGCTGTGTGCTAGGCAGCCAGCTGGGCTCACCCACAAGCAGAGGTTTGGCTCTCACAGGCCTGCCCCTCAGTGCCTGACACTGAAAGTCCTGGCTTAGGAAAGACACAAATGAGTATGCGTCTGGGACCAAGACAGGGCTTTCCTGGTGGCCGAGTGGTAGAGAGTCCACCTGCCAAAGCAGGAGATGCAGGAGGCTGGGGTTCGATCATGGGGCAGGAAGACCCCCAGAGGAGGGAATGGCAACCCACTCCAGTATTCTTGCCTGGAGAACCCCCTGGACAGAGGAGCCTGGCGGGCTACAGTCCATGGGGTTGCAAAGAGTCAGACACGAGTGAGCATGCATGCATGTGTGCAAGAGACCGACAGTTGAGGCCACAGTCGCTGAAGTTCTGCTGGCTTTGAAGTGATCTCTCCTGGTACATTTGTGCCTCGATTTCTTCATAGAAGTTCTTTTGAAACCTTCCTCTCACAATGCTGGTCAAATGTTGGGGTGGGGGCATCAGGATCCAAGGCTTTGAGGGGCCCACGGGATTTTAGAGTTTTAAACACAAATCAGGGTGCGTGTGTCATTGACCTTTTCCCCTCCTCCCCTCCCCCTCTCCTCCTCGACCCATTTTGTGACTTCTGAGCAAATCGCTTTTCGGGTCTGTTTATTTCCTTCTCTTCTCTGCTAAGCTTCCTGTGCCTTCCCCTTTGAACCACCAAGAGCAGGTTCAATAAATGTTAATTAGATTTAAACTGTTGGCTAGGTTTTATGAGACACGTGTGTACATGCTAAGTCGCTTCAGTCATGTCCGATTCTGCAAGCCAATGAACTGTAGCCTGCCAGGCTTCTCTGTCCATGGGGTTTTCCAGGCAAGAATACAGGAGTGGGGTGCCACTTCCTACTCCAGGGGATCTTCCCAACCCAGGAATTGAAATGAACCCAGGTCTCCTGCATTGCAGGTGGATTCTTTATGTATATGTGTATATATATATATAATTCAATGTACTGTACACCTGAAACTAACACCATATTATATAAATTAACTATACTTAAAATTTTTAGAAAAATTTTAAAA
This sequence comes from Capricornis sumatraensis, assembly GCF_032405125.1. NCBI lineage: Eukaryota > Metazoa > Chordata > Mammalia > Artiodactyla > Bovidae > Capricornis > Capricornis sumatraensis. The sequence goes on from NC_091076.1 coordinate 98,237,420, forward strand.
AGTCAGTAGATACTATCAGGTGTTTATGGTTCTTTAACTATTAGAGTATGTGTCCAGGGTCAGAGGGGACAGTCACAGAGTCTGGGTCCAGGGGCAGCGATGGGACCTTGTCAGGTGAGTTCTGGGGCTTGACCCTGACCGCCCTTTCTCCAACTTCTGTGCAAGCTTTGCAGCTGTAATGATGCCACCCGGCCACAATCAGAAATGTGTCACAACAACAGAGAACCGCCTCAGTCCATTTGTCAGTGGATAAAAGGGCCACTGACACGCCCTAACCTAACTTTAAGAGATAAGTGCAATTGTGTGGTAGTTTGAGCATTCTTTGGCATTGCCTTTCTTTGGGATTGGAATAAAAACTGACCTTTTCCAGTCCTGTGGCCACTGCTGAGTTTCCAAATTTGCTGGCATATTGAGTGCAGCATTTTCACAGCATCATCTTTCAGGATTTGAAACAGCTCAACTGGAATTCCATCACCTCCACTAGCTTTGTTCGTAGTGATGCTTTCTAAGACCCACTTGACTTCACATTCCAGGATGTCTGGCTCTAGATTAGAGATCACACCATCATGATTATCTGGGTCGTGAAGATCTTTTTTGTACAGTTCTTCTGTGTATTCTTGCCACCTCTTCTTAATATCTTCTGCTTCTGTTAGGTCCCTACCATTTCTGTCCTTTATCGAGCCCATCTTTGCATGAAATGTTCCCTTGCTATCTCTAATTTTCTTGAAGAGATCTCTAGTCTTTCCCATTCTGTTCTTTTCCTCTATTTCTTTGCATTGATCACTGAAGAAGGCTTTCTTATCTCTTCTTGCTATTCTCTGGAACTCTGCATTCAGATGCTTATTATATCTTTCCTTTTCTCCTTTGCTTTTTGCCTCTCTTCTTTTCACAGCTATTTGTAAGGCTTCCCCAGACAGCCATTTTGCTTTTTTGCATTTCTTTTCCATGGGGATGGTCTTGACCCCTGTCTCCTGTACAATGTCACAAACCTCATTCCATAGTTCATCAGGCACTCTATCTATCAGATCTAGGCCCTTAAATCTATTTCTCACTTCCACTGTATAATCATAAGGGATTTGATTTTGGTCATACCTGAATGGTCTGGCGGTTTTCCCTACTTTCTTCAATTTGAGTCTGAATTTGGCAATAAGGAGTTCATGATCTGAGCCACAGTCAGCTCCCGGTCTTGTTTTTGTTGACTGTATAGAGCTTCTCCATCTTTGGCTGCAAAGAATATAATCATTCTGATTTTGGTGTTGACCATCTGGTGATGTCCATGTGTAGAGTCTTCTCTTGTGTTATTGGAAGAGGGTATTTGCTATGACCAGTGCATTTTCTTGGCAAAACTCTATTAGTCTTTGCCCTGCTTCATTCCGCATTTCCAAGGCCAAATTTGCCTGTTACTCCAGGTGTTTCTTGACTTCCTACTTTTGCATTCCAGTCCCCTATAATGAAAAGGACATCTTTTTTGGGTGTTAGTTCTAAAAGGTCTTGTAGATCTTCATAGAACCATTCAACTTCAGTTTCTTCAGCGTTACTGGTTGGGGCATAGACTTGGATAACTGTGATATTGAATGGTTTGCCTTGGAAATGAACAGAGATCATTCAGTCGTTTTTGAGATTGCATCCAAGTACTGCATTTCGGACTCTTTTGTTGACCATGATGGCTACTCCATTTCCTCTGAGGGATTCCTGCCTACAGTAGTAGATATAATGGTCATCTGAGTTAAATTCACCCATTCCAGTCCATTTTAGTTCGCTGATTCCTAGAATGTCGACGTTCACGCTTGCCATCTCTTGTTTGACCACTTCCAGTTTGCCTTGATTCATGGACCTGACATTCCAGGTTCCTATGCAATATTGCTCTTTAGAGCATCGGACCTTGCTTCTATCACCAGTCACATCCACAGCTGGGTATTGTTTTTGCTTTGGCTCCATCCCTTCATCCTTTCTGGAGTTATTTCTCCACTGATCTCCAGTAGCATATTGGGCACCTACTGACCTGGGGAGTTCCTCTTTCAGTATCCTATCATTTTGCCTTTTCATACTGTTCATGGGGTTCTCAAGGCAAGAATACTGAAGTGGCTTGCCATTCCCTTCTCCAGTGGACCACATTCTGTCAGACCTCTCCACCATGACCCGCCCGTCTTTCCAAAGAAAGGCAATGTCAAAGACTGCTCAAACTACCGCACAATTGCACTCATCTCACATGCTAGTAAAGTAATGCTCAAAATTCTCCAAGCCAGGCTTTAGCAATACATGAACCGTGAACTTCCTGATGTTCAAGCTGGTTTTAGAAAAGGCAGAGGAACCAGAGATCAAATTGCCAACATCCGCTGGATCATGGAAAAAGCAAGAGAGTTCCAGAAAAACATCTATTTCTGCTTTATTAACTATGCCAAAGCCTTTGACTGTGTGGATCATAATAAATTGTGGAAAATTCTGAGAGAGATGGGAATACCAGACCACCTGACCTGCCTCTTGAGAAATCTGTATGCAGGTCAGGAAGCAACAGTTAGAACTGGACATGGAGCAACAGACTGGTTCCAAATAGGAAAAGGAGTACGTCAAGACTGTATATTGTCACCCTGCTTATTTAACTTCTATGCAGAGTACATCATGAGAAACGCTGGACTGGAAGAAACACAAGCTGGAATCAAGACTGCCCGGAGAAATATCAATAACCTCAGATATGCAGATGACACCACCTTTATGGCAGAAAGTGAAGAGGAACTAAAAAGCCTCTTGATGAAAGTGAAAGAGGAGAGTGAAAAAGTTGGCTTAAAGCTCAACATTCAGAAAATGAAGATCATGGCATCCAGTCCCATCACTTCATGGGAAATAGATGGGGAAACAGTGGAAACAGTGTCAGACTTCATTTTTTGGGCTCCAAAATCACTGCAGATGGTGACTGCAGCCATTAAATTAAAAGATGCTTATTCCTTGGAAGAAAAGTTATGACCAACCTAGATAGTATATTCAAAAGCAGAGACATTACTTTGCTGACTGTGGTCCGTCTAGTCAAGGCTATGGTTTTTCCTGTGGTCATGTATGGATGTGGGAGTTGAACTGTGAAGAAGGCTGAGTGCTGAAGAATTGATGCTTTTGAAGTGTGGTGTTGGAGAAGACTCTTGAGAGTCTCTTGAACTGCAAGGAGATCCAACCAGTCCATTCTGAAGGAGATCAACCCTGGGATTTCCTTGGAAGGAATGATGCTAAAGCTGAAACTCCAGTACTTTGGCCACCTCATGAGAAGAGTTGACTCATTGGAAAAGACTCTGATGCTGGGAGGGATTGGGGGCAGGAGGAGAAGGGGATGACAGAGGATGAGATGGCTGGATGGCATCACTGATTTGATGGACGTGACTCTGAGTGAACTCTGGGAGTTGGTGATGGACAGGGAGGCCTGGTGTGCTGCGATTCATGGGGTTGCAAAGAGTCGGACACAACTGAGCGACTGAACTGAATTGAACTTTAAGAAAGGATGGGACTGCTGTCTTCCTGGGTTTCCAGAAAGAGGGAAACAAAATCTGATGAAAAGATAACATCATCTCCACCACCACAAACACCATTCCTTCTTTATTCCTGTTAATGAAAGGCTATAGTTGGAGATAAGGGCACATCCTCGCTGGGAGAATCTCCTGTGAGTATATGAAAGGCCTCCAAATGGCATTGCAGTAAAGGGGGAATCTTTATTTGATTCAGCATTTCCTGAACGTATATGGACATTGAGCCTGTTTTTCTGAGTTTCACCTCCCTTGGAACTCATATTCTGAGGCGTGAACTTTGGGAAACGGTCCTGTGGCTCTTGGTTCTCTTATCTGTACCAGCTGCCTGTCAGTCCATGGCGTCTGGGGCAAGAGGTGACTCGGGAATCCTGGAGAATGAACGGCCACTCCACCCCGACCCCACGGTGAACCCATGAACCCTTCTTCCTGGTGCCTCCCCACCCTGCTTCCTGTGTCACACCCCTTTTTCTAGGAACATCACAGGAAGGGGTGGCCCTCAGGCTTGATTTGGAAGGGACCCAAGCCCAACCTCTGACCCAAAGGAGACTTCCCCTTAGTCTGCTCAGGGTGAGGCCCTTCCCTTCTGTTGGGTTCCTCCTGAGACCTACCGGCTCCCTTGCAACCCTCTGGCCCAGCTGGGCGGTTCAAGCTGTTAGCAGCCCTGCTCCCTCCCGCAGCCGGGATCTGCTGTTGGGGACCCTGTGCCCCCGCTTCCAGCTTAGACCCTCGTTCCTCATCACGTGACAGACGTCTGTGCCCCCACCAGCTCCTCCCACGTCTCTCCAGGCCAAACTCCTGTGTATTCAAACATCAGTGAGTTTCCAGCCCCTCACGGTCCTGCCCTCCACCCCTGGCCCTGGCATTAATGTCATCATCTTTGCTGGGCTCAGCTTTCCAGTTTCTGGTAACTTCTGGAATCTTGATTGGGTCAAGAATCATCTTGGTGATTGGTCACTCTTTCCAGCTCTGCAGTGCCTGCAGATAAACATCCCTGGTGGCTCAGATGGTAAAGAATCCTCTTGCAATGTGGGAGACCTGAGTTTGACCCCTGGGTCAGGAAGATCCCCTGGAGAAGGGCATGGCAACCCACTCCAGTATTCTTGTCTGCAGAATCCCATGGACAGAGGAGTCCAGGGGGCTGTAGTCCCTGGGGTCGCAAAGAGTTGGACATGACTGGAGTGACTTAGCACGGCAGAGGCAGACAGACCCATAAGCCTGTATTTCTACAGCTTCATCCAGATCACTGAGCTGGGCTGGGGAGGGGAAGGTGGATTTGGAGGTTCAGGGAGGAGGGGGCGGGAAGGGTACTTACTGGGCTTACCTGCCAACCCGCTCAGGGGCCAAGTTTATATATTCAGTTGCTGTCTTGCCGGCCTTGCCCTTCCCATGTCTGGAAACAGCCCCCAGGAACCCCTGGCGTTTTCCAGTACGGTCTCCCAGGGGCTCTCATGTTCTCGCCAGCCCTGTTCGTCTGCTCATGGTTCACTGGCCCAGACACAGGGTCATGACGTGATTTTCTGCCTTGGCAAAGGGTCTGGTTTGTTTTTCACCAAAGAAAGGATGTTAAGTGTTCTTTCTTTTAATATTTATTTATTTGGCTGCTCCTGGTCTGAGTTGTGGCATACAGTGTCTTTGGGCTTTGTTGCAGCACGTGGGATCTAATTCCCTGACCAGGGATCAAACCTGGGTCCCCTGTGCTGGGAGCATACAGTCTTGTTTGCTGGATCACAAGGCAAATCCTGTTAAGTGCTCTTGATCTTGAGGAGATGCTGGTCTGCAGGGGGAGAGGACTGAGGCCAGCCAGCCACCAGGGCACAGACATCCCAGCTCAGTGCCTGCCTGGCCCCGGGAGACAGACAAACAGGCGGGGTTAACTGTGATTTTTTTTGTTATCATCTCCTGAAGCTATAGAACAGTGACAGACTTTATTTTCTTGGGCTCCAAAATCACTGCAGATGGTGACTGAAGCCATGAAATTAAAAGATGCTTACTCCTATGACCAACCTAGACAGCATATTAAAAAACAGAGACATTACTTTGCCGACAAAGGTCTGCCTAGTCAAAGCTATGGTTTTTCCAGTAGTCATGTATGGATGTGAGAGTTGGACTATAAAGAAAGCTGAGCACTGAAGAACTGATGCATTTGTACTGATGTTGGAGAAGACTCTTGAGAGTCCCTTGGACTGCAAGGAGATCCAACCAGTCCATCCTAAAAGAAATCAGTCCAACATATTCATTGGAAGGGCTGATGCTGAAGCGGAAACTCCAATACTCCAGCTGACTCATTGGAAAAGATCCTGATGCTGGGAAACATTGAGGGCAGGAGGAGAAGGGGATGACCGAGGATGAGATGGTTGGGTGGCATCACCGACTCAATGGACATGAGTTTGAGCAAGCTCTGGGAGTTGATGATGGGCAGGGAAGTCTGGCGTGCTGCAGTCTATGGGGTCACAGAGTCGGACACGACTGAGCGACTGAACCAAACCTGAAGCTAAGGCATGTGTCTAGCACACAGGACAGATCGGCCAAATACAACAAGATGGTGCAGACCAGTGTGTTCACTGATAGAATACAATCGGGTATATCTGCACATACAGCGAATAACTTTTGGGGGGAAAAAGTCCATGGCCCTGGCCTGACCACCTGTTGGCCTCTCCCTGTTCTCAGAGGCGGGTGAGTGTGCTACCAGCCACCTCCCTCCCTGGCCTGGACCAGTCCAAGACATGACCCCAGCCTGGGCTCAATAGCTTCATGGGGAATCTGAGAGCCACATCAAGTGACAGAAGGCAGCAAGCAGGTGCCAAGTGATGCCTTCTAAGCATCTCATCCTCTGTCACCCCCATCCCCTCCTGCCCTGCAGTGCTCCTCCTGCTCCCTTGGACTTGGCTGCATCCAAGGATCCATGCTTCAGAGAGAGGGCGTGTCCATGGCTCTCAGGGATGCCCCCTGTGTCCACTGGGTGGGGTGAGAAGTGGGAAGATGGGATGCTGGTTGGCTGAGTGGAAGGAGCCAGTCTCCAGGCAGAGCCCTTGCTAAGCTGTCCAGGGGCTGGAGGGCCCTTGGGGTCCTCTGGTGAATGACCCCTTCCCGGTGGTGCAAGAGAAAGCAGAGCATCCTCGGATGTCACCAGAGGGGATGCGGCCTGAGGGGTGAAAGCATGTTAGCAGGATCCTAAAATCCAACCAGGCTGGCCACTGAGCTCATGCCTTGGCGTGTGGGCAGACATCTTATGTGCTTCAGACACACGCAGGTCGTGTCTTTCCCACTGCTGTGTTGGCTGAGTTACCTCCCTGGCGTCTCTCCCCTGCGGATTTCCTGGACCAACAACCTGTTTACACCTGCCCCAACCCCTGCCTCACAAGGTGTGTGGGTCCTAACCTGGCCACCTTTCTGGAATTCAGCCTGAGCCAGTACTTTCGGGGAAATTTTCTGCAGTGTTTCAAGGAAGCTCTGCCCACAGAAACTAAGGAGGGGATTTCCCTGGTGGCCCAGTGGTTCAGTTCAGTTCAGTCGCTCAGTCGTGTCCGACTCTTTGTGACCCCACGAATTGCAGCACGCCAGGCCTCCCTGTCCATCACCAATTCCCGGAGTTCACTCAACCTCACGTCCATCGAGTCGGTGATGCCATCCAGCCATCTCATCCTCTGTCGTCCCCTTCTCCTCCTGCCCCCAATCCCTCCCAGCATCAGGGTCTTTTCCAATGAGTCAGCTCTTCACATGAGGTGGCCAAAGTACTGGAATCTCAGCTTTAGCATCGTTCCTTCCAAAGTACACCCAGGACCGATCCCAGTGGTTACGACTTTCCAATGCAGGGGGTGTGGGTTCGATCCCTGGATGGGGAGGTCCTAGGATTCCCACATGCCTTGCAGCCAAAAAACCAAAACATAAAACAGAAGTGATACTGTAGCAAATTCAGTACAAGATTTTCTTTAAAAATGGTCCATATTAAAAAAAAATCTTTAAAAAATATAAAGAAACTAAGGGGGACTCTCCAGCCCTGGGACCCTGCCATGAACACCATCAGGTAAACACCCCTCCTGCCTGTCTTCCCACCCACTGAGCCCACTGCTCCCTCACCATCCAGACAACTACCCAGGAAGACAGCTCAGAACGACCCCCTGGTCTGAGAGCGGTGGTCAAGTCTTGAAGAAAATGGAGCTGACTTCCAAATCTAAAACTGCCTTTATTTGTGGTTGGCTCAGCGTAAGGTGCCATCATTGATCAGCAGAGTTATAAAACTGTACAGGAGGTACAAAAATAGGCTGTTTAACGTAGATAATTACCCTCACATCATCGACCTTTAAAAATACACATAAAAATAGTACAATCTGGCAGTTTATAAAATATAAAGCTAAAAAGAGGATTTTTAGGTTCCACAAAGAGGATTGTATCACACGATTAACACATACCCATGAAACAATTAACCATCCACAGAGAAGACACAATGGCACAGAATTTTTTAAAAAAATCACTTTAAAATGAACATTTTTACCCTGACCAAATTATTCACCCTTTAATGACAAAACTACTGTAAGGCATCCATCCCATGGAAGGATACAGTATAACTTTTCCAGTTTTAAAATGGTCAGGGGTGTTTATCCAAAGCAAATCTGATGTGCTTTAAGCAAGTGCAACTGTCACTGGATACACTTCAGAGTAAAAATTAAATAAATATAAATAGGTTCAATAAATAGGTCGTTGCAAAAAGAATACTACATAAAGTTAGCATCTGAGAATGTGGCAGAATCAACTGGTAATGCTTTCTAGGTCAGTGGGGACGCCCCCGTCACAGCTTCTGGGACACTGAAAAGGAATACTGGACACTCGAGAACAGGGGGTGAGGTGAGCGGGGAGGGGACTTTGGCTGGAAGTGTTGGTTAAGGCTGCTCCAGTGGGGAGGCTCATTTTGGATGCTGTCTTTGTGGTTTTCCAAGAATACAGAGAGGATTTAAGTCCTGATACAAGAATTGGAACCAGTTACTCATGGGAAATCACTGATTCAAAGAGCAAACCAAATATACAAAAAGTAGACTCTTTGGTTTAAAATGTAATGGTCAAAAAAAAAAAAAAAAAGAAAGAAACCCAAAGAATGATGACGGTCCAACCCTGGAAGGTGGAATTCCGGCTCATCTGGACAGGACACCTGGAGACTTACTTCCAGGCAAGCTCGACGTGCACAGCGATACACAAACGAGATCAGTCCCGGGAAGCCCACGCCTGGCCCCGGGCCAACTTCGGAGAAAGAAGCGTCCAAGAGGAGAAAGCCCTGCAACCCAAAGGACCCCCCTCTCATCTTTGACGTCAGACCAGCCATCAGTTCATCTTTTTCACTGCGGTGATAAATGAATGGCATTCACACAGAACCTCACCCAAAGGATCAGTCAACTGAAGAAACTACTCCAGGATGGTGAAGGGGGGGCAAGGAAAAGAAACACTGGGAAATACGAAGAAGAGGGATTTCAGAAGCTGAACGATCGGAGAGAAAGCTCAAGAGAAGAGAGAGAGGCTCCCTCCAGGTGTGCTGTGCTCTGTCCCCCAGCCCTTCCACAGAAGGCTGTGAAAACGGAACCAGCCCACGTCCCGGATGACCTCAAGGCTGAGGATCCGATGAACAGAGATACACAATGAGAACAGTCCCGGGAAAGCCAAGCCTGGCCGTGGTTCAGCTTTGGAGAAGAGAGCGTCCAAGAGGAAAAAACTCTACGACCCAAAGGCCCCCCTCCCATCTTCGATGTCAGACCAGACTCCAGTTCTTCTCTTTCACTGTGGTGATAAATGAATGGCATTCACACAAAACCTCACTCAAAGGATCAGGGTGAGCTCTGATAAGGAACTTTCTTCTCAAGTTGGTAGGAAGGAAGCACTTAACTGGGCCTGCTAACCGCTGGACCTCCCACTGAAAGATGTGTAAGGGGTGGGAATGATGTCTCCCTGGGGAGAGCCGACAAGGACTACTGCACTGAGAAAGGGGGAGATGGGAGAGGAACTTGGTGCCAGGGTGGCATGCATGAGACATCAGGTGCTTTAGTGGCATCACCTAACACCTGTGATTGCAGACGCTCTGGAGCCCGTGACAGGTGGAGCTCTTCAAAAACTGAAGTTAAAAGGACTCAAGAAGCAGCAAGAGAATTCTGGCAGGTGTGCCAAGGACAGATTCAACACAAGGTTCAATACGAGATTTAAAGAGATGATGGTGTCCTTGGGATTCCTAACAGATGTGACTAAATTCTGTCTTAAAGATGAGACAGGACTTCCCTGGTAGTCCAGTGCATAAGAACCTGTCTGCCAATGCAGGGGACACGGGCTCGACTCCTGGTCTGGGGAAGTTTCCATATGCCTCGGGGCAACTAACTGAAGCGCTTACTGAAGCCTGTGCACCCTACAGCCTGTAATCTGCAAGAAAAGCCACCTCGATGAGAAGCTGGTGACCTCAGCGAGAGCAGCCCCTGCTTGCCACAAGTAGAGAAAGCCCGTGTGTGTGCAGCAGCGAAGACTCAGCACAGCCATAAATAAATTAAAAAAAAAAAGAAGATAAAGATGGTGTACTTGTGAAAATTCAGCCTTCCAGGAATCGTACAGAAGATCAGAGCAACGGCTCAGCTGTGACAGGACGTGGCCGACTGCAGAACCCTGCCCAAAACAACAGGAAACCAGAACTCTAGAGACCAGGACAAGATAAGCCAGATGGTGCCCGAGGTGTCATCATGATGGGCACCCACACAAGCCCTCTACAGGCCACTTGGGAAGACTTACGGGTGCCTGGGTTCCCAAGGGTGACGGAGAGAAGATGAACAGAAGGCGATCTGCTGGGTGCCCACCCCAGACGCACGCCCTTCCCCACCTCCGCGGTTTCTTCGCAGTGCTGGTATTTACTCCCTGTCCACTCTCTACCACTGGCTCGTGCGAAAGCCGAGGTTTGGCCTGTTTTGTTCACCTGGGTCTCTGGCACCCAATATCCTGTCCAGCACATATGGAAGTGCTCAAATAAAATACAGTGAATGAGCGGGTTTGAGACAGTTGGAGGGTTAAAAACCAGTACCACAAGCAGAAAAGGCAGTTTAAAAAAAAAGCTGTCCTGGAGGCAAGAGGGGCCAAAACAGAGAGACAGTCCCTTAAATCACTCGTGGTACTTTCTCCTTCTCCACCTCAACCAGTCTCATCATCTGCCCTGGCGGCAAAGCAACCTGCAGAGCCGTACGAGAGCAGCTGGGGAGGGGCTGGCCCGGGAGCATCAGAGCTGGGAGAAGAAAGACGTTGGTCTTCCGTGTTCCTGAAAAACGGACAGCATGGTACGAGGCATGATGCCGGCCGAGGATGCTGGGTTCCCAGGTCTAAGTGAGGCAATGGATGAGGTTTAAAGATGCAGGATAATTTTAAAAGAGAGAGAGAGAAGATGACTTTAGGCAGACGGAAAGGAAGGGAGTTGAATTCACTGAAGGCAGAATGAGTATGTTGGTGACTGGCTCTTGCTCAAATCCACTGCCAGAAAACATCTTGCAAGGAGAAGAAACAGTGATTTCTCTCTGTCAGTTAAAGAGAAAATTGATAGTAACATTCTTTCTCCCAAGCGGAGTCTCTGAGTTCACCAGGACCGAACTGCAGCGATCCGTCCAACTGGCTAGAGAAGGTCCTCAGAAAATGCTTCCTCACCTGTATCCTGACTGTAGTAAACCTCTAAGGGCTTTTGGCAGAGAAAAGACAGAGAAATTTTTGACTAAAACTAACATTAAACATTGTATCAATTTGGGGGGGAAAAACCCCATGGTATTGACATGATTTGGAGAGTGGGATTTTGAGGTTGTGTCACACACATACATAGTATGGCCACGCTGTTTCACTCTTCAGTGTTAGAGAACCAGAGGATGGGGCTTTCCGTGCCCCACAAAATAGAAGATGTATTATTCTGTTTCTTGCATTGCTTCTTCATGAGTAAGCTTCAAGTTCAGTTTAGCTCACACTAACATAGCATTCTACGGTATGATAAAAATAAAAAGTTATTAAAATCTGCCAGGAGAAACATAAAAGCCTGTACAAAGTGTGTGGTGACTCTGGCCTCGGCTCTCAACTCCCTGGCCCGTCCTGCTGGCCCCAGGGACAGAGTGGCCTCACTGCCTGCCCGCTGGCCAGGATGCCCTGGTGGGCCCTGAATGTCCCCTCCGGCCCCTCTGGCCTGTCCCTGCCCGGGTCTGAGCTTCTACCCCTCATGGCCAGGCGACTTGTCCCCTCTTGCCCCCAGATGCTCCTAAATAACCCCAAGTGCCCAAGGCACGGACCCACCAAGGGCCCCCGTTCAGGCCACCAGTGCCCGGGGCCACGGCATCCTCTCAGTGTCTGTGAGACCTGCAGACACAGCCTCGCCTTTCAGAGTGCCGGGCTGGCCTGTCCCCTCACCGCACCCCTATGCTCAAGGTTCTTGCTGCCCCAGAGGAAATGCTGGTCACAGTGACCTGGGAACCTGTGGGTGCACAGTGTCTCTGATCCCCAGGGATGACACCCTCTGAAGGCCCTCCCCCTCCCAGGGACCCTCTCCTCCAGGCCCTGCTCCTAGCAGGGGCCACACTTGGTACAGCTTGGCCTAGCTGGTCCAAGAGAGGGTGCTCCTGGACCCAGCACACAGGCAACACGGAGGGGTCCCTAATCTCTCTTCCTTAAAGGCCTACAGGCCAGCATCAGACAGGGAGTTTTAAAAGAAATGCAAGTCTGAAGCGAGTATATCCAGGAGAAGACGGACGGTGCTCCTCTCTGCCTCTGGGACCGGTCCTCTTTTGCAAACCTCCCCCGATGGTCCAGCTTTCATGACCAGTGTCTTCCCAGCTCCTCCGCAGGTTGGGGGGTGGGGAGGAATCACCTCTCGCCCTGCCTGGGGTTGGCATCTTCCCCTGCTGGCTGCGGAGCGGGCAGCTCAAGGCACTTGGCTTCAGGGCCCGGTCTCCCTGCTCGGCCGGGAGGCACCGGGCTGCAGCTCGTAGAGACCAGGCCCTCAGTCCCAGTGAGGCCACCAGCGTGGAGGCCGCCCGGCTCAAAGGGCGTCTGCAGTCACAGGGGGCTGGGGCTCGGGGGGCTCGTGGTAGTAGGGCTGGAAGGGCCTCTCGTGGCGGCACAGCTCCATGGCGCGGTAGGTGTGCGAGAGCAGGTGGGGGAAGCGGGAGGTGAAGTAGCGCACGAAGTCGTCGGGGAGGGCGCCCAGCGTCTCCTGCACCTCCTCGGGCAGCTCCCGGTAGTGGTGCTTCTGCAGACGGGCGGACAGAGACACATGGTCGGCGGAGAGGAGCCCGTGGGACCCGGGCCAGACCCACTCGAGGAACACAGACTGTGAGGCTGGCTAAACGGACCACCCGTCCACTCCCTGGTCTCTTCCCCTTCTTTGGGGGAGGCCTTTGAGGCTGGTGTGGGGAGAAGAGGGAGGGGCAGTCAGGTGCAGAAAGGGCCCCCATAGAGGGACTTCATCGAGTGCTGTCCAGGCAGGGAGAGGGCACCATGCAAGCATATGGCGACTGAGCCCGCTTCCCAGAGCACAGCTCCCCGCCCCAGCATCCCTGAAGAGAAGGCTCATCCAGGGGAAGGAACAGCCGCTAATGTGTCCAGGGCAGTCACGGCCGCCCAGCCTCTGCGAGCTCCTCACTCCAGGGTGGCCGGAGCACCCATGGGGAAGGGATACGAGGAGGGGGCTGTGCAGCGGCCGTGCCCGGCCCCGCCGTGCGCCCTCGGCCCTCACCTTATTCCTCATGGCTCGGAGGAGATCTCGGACCGAACTGCCTTTATAAGTTCTGAATTTCCGCAGATCTAGGAAAAAAAAAAGAAGGGAGGCAATGTAATAAACCCACTAGATTCCAAAAGAAAACAGTTTCTGGGGCTCCTGGAGATGAAGCAGTCTTAGGACAGAAACAGGACCTAACTCCACCCTCATCGCAGATCCCCCCAATCTGAACCGGTGCAGCGCAGCTGCATGAGCCTGAATCCCGCCTCCCAGTCACGCCCGCGGTCAGAGATGGCCGCTGAGAGCGCCATGCCTGGCACAAGCCTGTCACTCTGAGAGACGAAGGAGGACGCGCCCGAGAGCAGCGGGGTGACTGGCCACCCAGACCCCAGGAAGCCTCGGCCCCAGAAGCGGCATTTGGAGCCCCACGCGGCCTGGAGTTGTCGCTCCCACGCCTGCTTCTCAGAAGCGCTCAGGGGAACCGCTTCCGCCCACAGGCGCCCGGGCGCCTCGCGGTCACCTGTCTGCAGGGGGACGGTGATGTTCTCCCGCCAGTCCATCTTCACCACGGCCCGCCCGCCGCGCTCCAGCTGCTTCACTATCGGGCCGTCCAGGGCCTCCTTCTCTATCCGGTCACTCACGTCCTGGGAGGGAGACAGGGCAACGGGGGACGGTCAGTGTGGAGGCGCCGAGGGCCGAGGACGGCCCGGCCACCCCTGCCTGAGCCGGGCAGCGAGGGTCCTGCCTGCTCCCAGGGAGCGGCCCCGCCTGCCGCTCGCTGAGGAGAGACCTCCCGGCTCCACCAGATGCACACTGTCCACAGGCCTGCAGCACCTCGCCCGCCTGTCACCCACACTACGTGCCACACGGGGCCACGTGTGCAATCTGTATTCACCGATGAACCAAGAAAAAGGTTCACTTGGATTGACACGCTGTGACTTCTGTGTGCCCACACACACAAAGCCATGACTGATGGGGGGAGGTTTATCATTCTTCAACCAAACAATTAGAAAACAACAGGAAGCCAAGACTTCTTTCGGAGGAGGAAAGCCAGTGGCAAGAGTATCGGGTCCAAAGGCCCCAGCTGTGGATCCAAATCTCGCTCTGTGTTTGAGGGGGTGGACCTGACCACGGGCCTCTCGGAGTCCCCATCAGTGAGACAGATCTGCTGAGCAGCTTTGTGGGGAGCACAGCCTTCATCTTTGATGAAGACAAAATCAGACCAGCTGACTGTCTAACTTGCAAAAGGAAAGCCCTGTGGGGAACTGATGGCCGACTTGGGTACAAGGGGGGCTTTCCTGGTGGCTCAATGGAAAATAATCCACTGTAATGCAGGAGACGCAGGAAACAGGGGTTTGATCCCTGGGTTGGGAAGATCCCCTGGAGCGGGGCATGGCAACCCACTCTAGCATTCTTGCATAAAGAATCCCATGGCGAGAGGAGCGTGGTGGGCTACGGTCCATAGGGTCACAAGGAGTCAGACATGACCAAAGCAACTAAGCATGCACTTGGGTACATGGGGGGCACTTGGAGCTGAACCACAGCTTGTGATACGGACGGAAGCCTGTATGTTCACAAGACATGTGACTGGAGACACTAAGAACTTACATCTCAACCCGGGGTGCGGTGAAGTTCCCTTTGCATGAGCTCTATTCCTGCTCTACATCTTATCATCAGCCAATTGACCTGGCTAATCTGGAGGTCCCTTGAAGACGTCTGCCCTCAGACATAACGTTACTGCATTCTTAGACTACGGTGTGACGTAGACATTAACACTTATGTGCACTGGGAAACCAAAAAGTATGTGTGACTCGCTCTACTGCAATATCTGGCTTATCACCAGGGTCTGGAGCCGAGCCTGCAGTATCTCCTAGGTCGGCCTGTATGAAGAAAATACATTGAGATGCCAACTGTGGTTCTCTTTTGGTTGTGGGATTATGGGTCATTTGTTTCATTCTTTGTTCTTTCCTATAGTTTATGGAAAGAAACGGGCAAGGTTAAATGAATATCTTTGATGAAGAAAACAAACATCTCCACCTGGAAGAACTGGAGCTGCTTTTCCAGGCTCCAGAAGAAAGGGTGTTTCAGCACATGCTTCGCTGATGGGCGCTTCTGGGGGTCCATGGCGATCATCTTCTCTATTAACTCCCGGGCAATGACGTCCTCTGCAGAGGAGGAAAACAGACACACAGCTCGTTATGACCAGCCTCAAGCTGCAAGCAAATAAATACCCAAAACCTTAACAGTCTGCATCCCTGCGACTCAAGGTTCTATTGACAAGTGAAAGTCGCTCAGTCGTGTCCAACTCTTTGCAACCCCATGGACTGTACAGTCCGTGGAATTCTCCAGGCCAGAATTCTGGAGTGGGTAGCCTTTCCCTTCTCCAGCGGATCTTCCCAACCCAGGGATCGAACCCAGGTCTCCCACATTGCAGGCAGACTCTTTACAAGCTGAGCCATAAGGGAAGCCCAAGGATGCTGGAGAGGGTAGCCTGTCCCTTCTCCAGCAGATCTCCCCAACCCAGGAATCAAACCGGGGTCTCCTGCATCGCAGGCAGATTCTTTACCAACCGAGCTATCAGGGAAGCATTGATAGCTACTGACAGAAACCCATTCCAGTAACATAAGACTTCGGCTAAGGAGGAGAGACCTCATCACGCAGTTAATGAAAAGGAGTGATCGGAAATACTCGCTATCAGAGTCTTGGGTGACACTGTCCTGCCTCCACACGCTGGACTGTGGGCCACCAGGATGACGTACTGGCTGAATGTGGATGGACATGGATAGAGAATCAAGATGAAGGTTAAAAACGAGCGTGCTATCCCTGGTGGTCCAGTCGTTGAGAATCCGCCTGCCAACGCAGGGGACATGAGTTCGATCCCTGGTTTGGGAACGAAGATTCTACATGCCACAAGGTCACTAAATCTGTGTGTCACTGTGCCCTAGAGACTGTGCTCCACAACGAGAAGCCACTGTGATGAGAAGCCTGTACATCACAACTAGAGAAAGCCCGCGTGCAACAAAGACCACCCAGTGCAGCCAAAAATAAGTCAATAATACGAAAAGAGCATGCTGCAAAATACTATGTACTATTTAACTCCACTTTTTATAAAAATATGAATATGTGTCTAGAGAGATGATCAGAATAATGTGTACAAAGGTACTGACCGCAGTCATTCATCACTGTGTAACGAATCTATGAGCCTTTATGCTAATCTGTTTTGTCTCCAGGGAATAAGGAAAATTAATCCATGAGCAAAATTGTAAGATAGTTTAAATCTTTTTAAAGGGCAGGAGCAGGTGTCACAGGCCGATAACAATGTGGGAAGCCCGTCAGTCAGGCAGAAAGGCTTGTCCTCACGCCTGGAGAGTGAGTACCCAGATCATCTGTCCCTAGACCAGGGTGACCTCCTGACTGCCAGCCAACACACAAGAGCCCAGTTTATGGGGCATGGCCCTTCTGTCTCCCCAAACATTGGGACAGGAAGGTACCGCGAATTGTTTAACCCTCAGGAGTCACAAACTGGAAAACAGAGGTCCCCAAAGGGGCCTTGCCCAGGTCACAAAGGTTGTCATGTGACCTCAGGAACCTAGGAGTTACTTGGCTTCAGGACACCCCACCCAGCCCTCCACCAGCTCTGGATCGAGTCCTTGGTTCACTGAGGCCCACTGGGCGAGCAGCTGGCAGGAAGGCCCTCTGGGGCTCAGAGCCAGCACCACCCCCACCCGCAGGGGCTGCTTCCAAGCCCCCGACTCTGCCACCTACTCACTGCACTTCTTGGGGTACAGGCAGTCGAGCCCTGCCTCCCCCCAGCCCCCACTCACCATGCTTCTCAGGGTGTAGGCAGTCAAGGCTGTAGGCACCCAGGAGGATGTTGGCCTGGCGTTGCAGGGACTTGCCAAAGGGGTGGCTGCCCTCAGATATCACATAGTAGAAGACGCAGCCCGCGGAGAAGATGTCCACCGTGTAGGTCTGAAAAGAAACGAGGGGCGTCAGATGCTCTGGAGGGTGGGGGAGTTCTCATTCTCACCTAGCAGCAGAGTGCAGCTGCTCGGAGCAGAGCTGGGCGTGGAGAACTGGGCTCTGTGGAGCCAAGGTGTGGGACGCTGGCTCCACCACTGGCCCCCGGAAGCCCCCTAGCCACTCAGCACCTCCGCATTTACAACCATGAAGTGAGGATGAGCCCACGGGGCTGCTGTGAAGACTGGCTGCGTCCTCACTGCTGGTCATTCTTTACCCAACCAGCTCGTCACTCCTCGAGGGCCGGGCTGCCTTTGCATCCCCGTGGTACCCCAGGTACACGCATGCAACAGGTCTTAACCTCTGTTAATAAATGAAATACAGCGTTTGGTGGGAATTCCCTGGCAGTCCAGATTAGGACTCTGCATATCACTGCTAAAGGCATGAGTTCGATTCCTGGTCAGGGAACTAAGATCCTGTGCGCTGTGTGGTTAGGCCAAAAAAAAAGGAGTGTTTCATTCAAAAACAGCTCCAGAAAGTGATTATTTGACAAGTTTCCAGTGTGTTCACTTTGATGGTATCTATTAACATGTCTCACTTATCCCATGAAACCATTCCGTGTCTAGAGATGAAACCAGTGTGTGTGACTTCTAGTTTGGTCTACGTGGGGTGTAACGCTGGGGTGCAATCCAAGCACGGCGTGGGTCCCTCATGCCAGGCCCCATCACTTGGATTTTCCACTAGATGACGTGAGGCTCTGGTGAGAGAAAGTCAGGAGCTGGTCACCTGCCTCACCGGAGAAAACACACCCTTCGCAAGAGCCTCGTGAGGTGAGAGGAGCAAACGTCACCATTCCCAGACGAAGACACAGAGCGGTTCGATGATAAGCCCAGGGTCGCTGCTGGGGAGTGACGAGCCAGGGCAAGACGCAGGTCTTATTGCCAAGTCCCATAAATTACTCTGTTGTCAGAGTGTTCCTGAGGTGGCCGACAGATTCAGTACAGGAGGGGCAAGTCCACCAGCGCCGACGTTCCCACCTAACGGCCGCTTCCCGCCCCCACGGGGAACGGCCGACGCTCCCTGTTCTCCACAGCCTGTGATGCTGGTGTCTCCAGCATCCCCTCCCTGATGCCGCCCCACGGGCTCCTGTCCTGCATGCGGGCCCCTCTGCCTCCAAACTCCAGAGCTCACCTCTAGGCTCAGTTATGCTCTTTCCCAAACTCATTTCTGCCTCTGGTCCTTGCAGTTTAAATCCTCCATAAGCTGATAAAACACACATGCTGCCAAGTCTGAGGTAAGTTGAGTCTTTAGTAAGACTTGATATGAGAAAGTTGCTACAAAAATTGCTGTGGGATTAGATGTGGGAGACTCAACTGTGAGCTAGACAGGACATAAATAGCTTGAGGCTAGGATTCCGCTCTCAAATCACTCAGGGGGTGTTTAAAGTGTCTGAGTCTCAGTGCAGAAGTCACCGAAGGCATTGTGAGCATGCTTTATGCAAGAGAGGAAATCAGCAAGTCCACTCAGTTGGACCCAAAGTCAAAAAAACACCTTGTTTTACAGCCAAGATTTCTCTTATTTAGAGAGTGACTTAAATTTAAAATTAAATGTTTACAGTGTGTATTTTCTTATGATTCTCTATCGTAGCTGACTTTTTTGATTAACAGACCAACTGCTGGTCCCCAGTGAATTAGATAAGATGGCTCTGGTGCATCTTATCTATTTTAGGATGGCTGATCCCATCCAAGTTTGCTCAGGAAGTGTCAGATAATCCTCCAGGGTCTTGGTGAGCTAGAAAGCAAGGTGCTCAGACATGACTGGGCTCTTAGCAGAAGAATGAAGAACCCAGCTCAAAGAGGCTCCAGTTGGGCAAATCTGGAACAATTTGAGTATCAAAAGGAATGGGAGCTATTTTCACAGACGTTTAAACATCTGATGAAGCTCAACTTTCAGGAACCAAGGACTGCCAGAAAATATTGGCCTCTACATTAAGCATTTAGATGCTTATCTGAAATCTGCTTTGTATAAAGAAATAGTATGGATAAATTGAACTGCACAAATTTTAAAAACTTGATTGGTATTAAAGCAGAAATTATAAGATTGTAAAAAAAAAAGGGGGGGATAGGAACAAAAACAAATAAGACTACACCGAGTTATATTACTTTTTTTTTTTTTTTAATCCATGAGTCCATAGTGACTTAAAAAAAAAAATAGAAAGGGCATAGAAAAATGTCAGCTAATAAATGTAGAATTTCAACTGAATGGAGTGATTCAGGCAAGGGATGCCAACGAATGCTGAATCATTACCTGAGTGACTGTTGGTATCAGGACACTGACATTCTGCCAGGGTGTTGCCCCACACAGTCCTGGCAAAGCGGATATGCCACTGTTAAACACCTGTGCCAGGTGGGCCAACTCGGCATCACCAGTAGGGGTACAGTAATAGTAATGGTACAACCTGAGTGTGGCTGTTCTTGTCCAAAACACTTAATTTGAATCCAACTGAACCTTTAGACCTACTGCTAGTTCACAAGAAATATAAGGAATAGATGGGCAAATTCAACATCACCAAGAGGAAATGGGTGAGTGAATCCTGAGTGGGGCATTCTACAGAGAAGCATCTGGACTCCTCAGAGAGCCACTGTCATGGGGCAGGAAAGGTGAGAGAACCGTGTTAATTAAAGGAGAGAAAATCAGGGACTTCCCTGGTGGCCCAGTGGTTAAGACTCCACACTCCCAACGCAGGGGGCCTGGGTCTGACCCCTGGTTGAGGAACTGTTCAAATGCCAAGCAACAAACACGTGGTTGGTCCTGGTTGACAAAATCCAGCTCTACAACAGACCTCTGGGGAACAACTAGGGAAACTTGAATATGGATTGAATACTAGGCATCCCGGAAACAGTAGTAATGGTTGAGGTGTAACCATGGTGAAGTGGTTAGGAGGTAGAATGTACTTGTCTTTGGGAGACAAGTGCTAAAGCATTAAAGGGTAAAAGGCTGGGAGGCCTGCCACTTTTGTGCAAGTAGTTTCAGGGACAGAGAGGCAGTGAAAAATACTGACAGAAGCTGAACTGAGGTAGAGGTACAGGGGCACTCACTGCTCTCAACTCTCTGTATTCTCAAAACAGAAAGTTGGAACACCAAAAATTTTAAAAAGAATGAAAATTGGAAGTCCGCTCACCTTATGCTAGCCCTGACTTCCGTTTCCCGAAACAGGGGGAAAGTGACTGGAAGAGTAGGAGGGGAGAAACACAGACCACGGCCCAGGAGGCAATGTCAAAGTGGCAGCACGCGCTGCTGGGAGAGTAGCTCTTTGCTAGAGAAACATCGCTCTCCAGCAGTGAGCGCCGCAGCCCGTCGGCAACTGGAGCTTCTGACTCCCGAAGGTACAAGAGGCTGGCTCCGCACTTTTCACAGAGTCAGGCCCATTACTCACGGGGTTCTCCTTGCAGTCTTCACTCAGCATCTCCGGGGCGATCCAACCTTCGGTGCCTGGCACCCCCGAGCGGCGGCTGAAGCTGTGCCTGCCCACGGCCAGCTTCTTGCAGAGGCCGAAGTCGGAGATCATGGCCTTGATCCTGCCGTGTGCGTTGGGCATGGAGAGGAGGATGTTGTGGGGCTTCAGGTCTCTGTGAACTAACAGAACAGCCCAGGTTAGTCCACTTCTTCCACCACGGGGACGCGCCCTCCTCAGATTCCCGAGAGACCCGCGGCTGCCTCTAAAGCTTCTAGTCTTCAAACGTGAAAGTCCTCGGGTATGTAGACAACTGGGACCCCGGCCATGCAGCAAAGAGCTTCAGCAGAGGCGAGGCTACCTGGGCAAGTCATCTCCCCGCCCGGCAAGGGGGGGCTTCTCACCGATGTTGAGGGAGTGCAGGTGGGCCAGGCCCGAGGTGGTCTGCTGCAACAGAGTGATGGGCTCCAGGCCGAGGTGGGCGAAATCCTTCTGCTCCACGTACTGCAAGAGGTACAAAGGCGGGGTCACCGCACGGGGCCCCCAGGGCTCAGCTCCTCAGCACACTTCTCTCATTCTCTTTTTAAAAGTGATTCAATTTTATTTAGAAACACTCTGCCTGAAGGCTTTTGCTTTAATTAACATCTGGTATTGGGTCAGTTTGTTTACTCTTATCATATTTTAAGAAAGAAATGAGAATTTTTACTGACGTTTTCTACTTCCATCTTTTCCAGCAGACTTTCTCCTGAAGTTATAGGCTAACTTATACAAGCAAACAAGGCTCCAGTTTACTAGTTTATAATGAGATGATGAAAGGGTAAGAAACCCAAGTTCATTGCCTTCTATAGTAAACTCTACGATGAGGCCAAATGATACTCAAACAGTTTTACAGCCTTGAAACTGAGCAAAAGGGATTCGATGGATGATCTTAATGACTCCAGTCATCAACTAGCATCCTCCTAGCTCACACCAGCCCTGACCAGGGACAAGAGGAAGGACTAACCATGTTTCCTGGAAGCCAAGAGGGAGAGAGATGCCACCTGCAACCAAAGACTTTCCCAGGCAGCCGAGGGGACCACACAATTAAAGTTTGGGTGGGGACTTCCCTGGGTGTCCAGTGGCTAAGACTCCAAGCTCCTAGTGCAGGGGGCCCAGGTTGGATCCCTGGTCATGGAACTAGATCCCACATGCTGCAACTAAAGTTTTACGCGTACAGCAACTAAGAACTGGTACAGCCAAGTAACTACACTGAAAAAGCTGGGGAGATGAAAATGCACTATATTCCATTGCTTGTGGCTAAGCGCGTACATACCCTTGTCAACATGCAGCAAACGGTACATTTAAAACTAACATATGTTAATGTAACCTTAATCAAGCTGATAAAAGTAAGTGAACAACAACAAAAAAAGCAGGCAGTCCCTAAGCGCGCCGGCGCTGTGGGGGAGGCACGGGGCGCTCACCTCCTGCAGCGTGGCCGCGCACAGCTCGATGGCGATGTACTGGAACTGCCGGTCCCTCTCGGTGCAGAAGTAGCGGATCACGTTTGGGTGCTCGTCCGACTCTCTCAGCAGCTGGACCTCACGGTCCGCGAAACTGAAGCACTCGGGGAGGATCCTCTTGACGGCCACGTCGCGGTTGTCAAACATGCCCCTGCCAGCCGACGAGGGGAAGGCGGGCTAAGGAAATGCCCGGCGAGCACTGGCCCACGGGGCTCCTTCCACCGACGCAGCAGCTGCCTCTGCAGCCTCGTGGCCCACAGTGTCCCGACAAACCACCCGGAGGCCCCGTGGCCATCACTACCCTCCCGGGGGGAGCTCTTCTGTCTGGTCACCGTGATGACCCCCAGTGCCCCGGGAGCCAACAGGAGCTCCCACATGAGACCATGGGGGTCCGTGGCTCTCCAGGCCACTCACCGGTATACAATCGTGCCCTCAGCTCCGTGGCCCAGGACATCCTTTGGACAGAAGGAGATTTTCCCAACCATCACCATGCTGGTCTCCTCATCTGGGTCAAAACAGGGAAAAGAACAGATGTGACCTAAAGAACCTTGAGGCCAGAGTAGCTGTGAGCTCCCTGAGCTCAGATCGAGGGACGAAAATTTAGAGGGTTTACACCCCTGGGACCCTGGTGAGCAGGAGCCCCTGGGTCCGCTCCCCACGCTTGCCCAGGGCCGCCTCCTCCCTCGGTCTCCACCCTCTGTTCCTGCTTTACATTAATTACTGTGAGGATGGGAGCCTGAAGACAGGGCTTCTTTACAGGTCAGCCTAAAGGTCTGTACCTGAAACACTCAGGTAATGACGGGGGCGGGAGGCATGTGAAGTGGAGAGACCAGTAGCAGAGTCTCCAGCCTGAGACCCAGGACTCTGAGGTCTCCTGCCCTGGTCCTGCGTCCATCCCCCCAGAACATCAGCCCCAACAGCCAGCCTGAGCCCACCTCCCCAAGGGAAGCGGCTCCACAGCTGCACGTGTATGCGTGGTAACTGGCCAGCCTGGGGGATGCTCTCGACCCAGGCACCAGGGTAGCTCGATCAGCAGCGACTCCCAGCCCCAGCAGAGCGAGACAGAGGGAGGGGTGCTACGGTGGCCCCTGGGAAAGAAGCCCTTTGAGGGGGGAGAGGCTGAGCGATGGGGCAGAAGCCCAGCCCCCGAGTCGGGGGATGGTAGGAGGGGGTGAGACCTCAGCAGACCCTTGGGAACATCATAAACCCATGGAGACCCCCAGGAGGCGCGGGGGGCTCTGCGGTCCTCAGGCTGTGTTTCCACGAAAGAGAAGACGGCAGCTCCCTTTACCCTCGTCGTCCTGCTCCGGGAAGGGGCTGGTGACAGCCTTGGAGGTGGAGCCGGTGGAGTGGAGCGAGTGGTTGGAGGCTCGGGGGGACGTGTTGGGGCTGCTGGTGGCCGAGCTCTCCGAGTACTGGCCAGACGAGTCCTGGAGCTCGGCGTCCTGTGCTGCATCCCCGGGCGGGTGGAAGGGCAGCTGCTGCTGCTGCAGGAGCTGGATCTTCTCCAGTTCCTTCTGGAACTGCTGGTGCTGGAGCTGCCGCTGCTGGTGGATGCTCTAGGAAGAGAAGCACATGCCCGGGGCAGTGCAGCCGCTCCCCCGGCGGACTGGCGGGCGTGGGAGGGCAGGCTGCCCATGGCAGAGGGGCGGGCGACACTGGACGTGACCCTGGGGGTGGGACGCGACCGGTAAGAAGGCAGCAGAGGGCAGGATCGGTCAAGGACTGGCTGGAGGTCTTCCTGCCTGTCAGACTTCCTAGGACAGCCCATTCCCCCGACTGGAGGGGCCGGCAGCAGCAGCCGAGGAGGGATTCTGATGTAAGTGGAGGACTCGGCCAGGTGGAGGGGGTTCCGTTCAATTCTACAGTTCTGGGGCTTTTATGAAAGTCTGGGGGAATTCTCTGGCAGTCCAGAGGTTAGGACTCTGAGCTTTCACTGCCGAGGGTGCGGGTTCAATTCCTGGTTAGGGTGCGTGCTAAGTTGCTTCGGTCATGTCGGACTCTGCGACCCCATGGACTGTAGCCCGCTGTCCCTGGGACTCTCTAGGCAAGAATACTGGAGTGGGTTGCTGTGCCCTCCTCCAGGGGATCTTTCCAACCCAGGGATTGAACCTGTGTCTTGTCTCTTATGTCTCCTGCATAAGCAGGTGGGTTTTTGTTTTTTTTTTTACCATTAGTGCCACCTGGGAGTGTAGCCAAAAAAATTAAAATCATGAAAGCCTGAGGATTGTTGCAAGAGTGAAACCAAACAGGAAGAATGGGTACCAGGTGTCTGAGGGCACAGCAGGCACGGAGAAGACCTGGCCGTGCTGTCTACCACGGCCATGCACTTGGTGGAGGTTTGTGCAAAGATCGGCAGCAGTGCAGAGGTGAGGACGCTGGGTCTGAGATGTGGGCAGCCTGGCCGAGGTCGGGCTCCCAGTTCACCCCGCTGCCTTCCCCACACCCACACTCCTCTCATTTAGTCTGAACAAGGCATTCCATCCTAGTTTGAAGTGGCAGCGACTGTGATTATTAATTGTCCCCATGCGTGGGAAGGTGACTGTAAGGATGGGTGTGTAGCCAACACTCTCCTGGGAGTTTTCTGGAGAGCTCGCTCTCTCTTTTTCAACTTGGGTTGCAATTCTGGAAATTCCATCTAGTAGCTGGGTTACCTCGGGAGAGTTACTGAACTTCCCAGAGTATAGTTTCTTTCTTTGTGGTTAGGGGATAAATAGGGTTTCCCTGGTGGTGCTAATGGTAAAGAATCCACCTGCCAACACAGAAGACCGGAGAGACACATGATTGATCCCTGGGGTGGGAAGATCCCCTGGAAAAGGAAATGGCAGCCCACTCCAATATTCTTGTCTGGGAAATCCCATGGACAGACCCTGCCCCTTGGCTTGTGGGATCTTAGCTCCCCGACCAGGGATGGAACCCAGGCTCTGGGCAGTAAGAGAGCAGAGGCTTAACCACTGGACTGTCAGGGAATTCCCATGTGTAGTCTTAAAGAAGAAAACACAGTTAAGTATTTAAAATGATCGGCAAGCAAGGTTTCCAAATCAATTTTTACAGTCAAACTGTAAGTTGTAAGTACAAAACTGTACTTTCCTGAGAAGTGAGCATCTCTTTGATTACAATGTATTTGAAGGTAAGCCAATATTGACTCTTCAGTGGGAAAAGAAGCGTATTTGCTTGTTTGTTGCCTTTGTCTGGACCTCACTGACAGGCAAAGGTTCAGAAACGTGTGGGCGGGGTTGGGGGGAAGGAGCAGAGCCTTACCAGGGGGTAGGTGATGATGAAAGCCACCCAGCCGATGAGCAGGAAGGTGCTCAGGATGATGGTGGCCATGTCCTTGAGCACGGAGTCCACGGGGGCCTCGGGCTTGGCAGGGGCACGATCGAACTTCTCTTCCACGGCCGGAGAAACCGTGGTAGGTGCGTTTTCTGAAGTCTGGTCAACCAGGCCGATGACCTTATGTGGGAGAGAGTGGCGACATCACTGCTCCATTTCCAGCCAGATATAAAAGAGCCGAACAATCAGGAGAAGCCGTGACTCAGCTCAGATGGGAGTGGGGTTTAGGGGAGAATGGATACAGGTATGTGTATGGCTGAGTCCCTTTGCTGTCCACCTGAAACTATCACAACATTGTTAATCACCTATACTCCAATACAAAATAAAAAGTTAAAAAAAAAAAAAGAGAAGCCATGATTACTTATGAGGAATGACTATGCTGTGAAATATGTTGGATTGTTTTCAAGGCCCACCCAAGACCACAAAGCCAGATAACTGTTGCCCTTTTCAAAGCAACTGCCTTGAGAGGCCATGTGCTATTGCAGTGATGGAATCATTACTCAAAAAAACGGTTTTTAGAGAAATACTTTTGAAAGTGCCTTCACATGCAATATTCTTTCGAAAATCCTTATTAAAGGCAAAACCCTCCTTGGATAGTAGATTTGCTGTTTGGGGAAACTGAAATCATCGGTAACAAGTCTGGTAGAAAGCTGGTGGTCCACTTGATAACAGCATTTCACATTAAAAAGGAAAACACACAATCACACAATCTAGGAAGTAATAAAGCAGCTTTCCAACGTTGCTTGTAAACTTTCAGTGCGACTCCAAGCACAAAACCATTTATTCAAACAGTCCACTATATTTCAAAGTTTTTAAAAAGCTTTAGGGTCCTTTGTTAGGCCCCAAATTAACTCAGATAAAGTGGAGTTTTTCTCAAACTCTTCAGAAACTCTAGGACTTCTAGAAAAATGCATTGATTTGTTCTGGGACATCTACTTGTCCAGGCGTGCTTCAATTATTTGCTGGATGAGATGGACACACAGCCTCCTTGGCACCCCCATGCACTCACGCCTCCCTCCGCCTCCTTCGGGCCCACCGCTGCCTGTGGGGGTGTGTGGGTGGCCTGGCTAGTGGCAGCTGAGGAATGTTTGCTGACCATGTGACCAGAGACATACCACTCATTTGGTTATATTTGCTCAAGTGTGTTTGTTTTACAAAGTTACTCTTCAGTTCAGTTCAGTTCAGTCGCTCAGTTGTGTCCGACTCTTTGCAACCCCATGAATCGCAGCACACCAGGCCTCCCTGTCCATCACCAACTCCCAGAGTTCACTCAAACTCACATCCATCGAGTCAGTGATGCCATCCAGCCATCTCATCCTCTGTCGTCCCCTTCTCCTCCTGCCCCCAATCCCTTCCCAGCATCAGGGTCTTTTCCAGTGAGTCAACTCTTTGCATGAGGTGGCCAAAGTACTGGAGTTTCAGCTTTAGCATCATTCCTTCCAAAGAACACCCAGGGCTGATCTCCTTTAGAATGGACTGGTTGGATCTCCTTGCAGTCCAAGAGACTCTCAAGAGTCTTCTCCAACACCACAGTTCAAAAGCATCAATTCTTCGGCGCTCAGCTTTCTCTATAGTCCAACTCTCACATCCATGCATGACCACTGGAAAAACCATAGCCTTGACTAGACGGACCTTAGTCGGCAAAGTAATGTCTCTGCTTTTGAATATGCTATCTAGGTTGGTTATAACTTTTCTTCCAAGGAATAAGCGTCTTTTAATTTCATGGCTGCAGTCACCATCTGCAGTGATTTTGGAGCCCCCCAAAATAAAGTCTGACACTGTTTCCACTGTTTCCCCATCTACTTCCCATGACGTGATGGGACCGGATGCCATGATCTTCATTTTCTGAATGTTGAGCTTTAAGCTAACATTTTCACTCTCCTCTTTCACTTTCATCAAGAGACTTTTTAGTTCCTCTTCACTTTATGCCATAAGGGTGGTGTCATCTGCATATCTGAGGTTATTGATATTTCTCCTGGCAATCTTGATTCCAGCTTGTGTTTCTTCCAGTCCAGCGTTTCTCATGATGTACTCTGCATATAAGTTAAATAAGCAGGGTGACAATATACAGACTTGACATACTCCTTTTCCTATTTGGAACCAGTCTGTTGCTCCATGTCCAGTTCTAACTGTTGCTTCCTGACCTGCATACAGGTTTCTCAAGAGGCAGGTCAGGGGGTCTGGTGTTCCCGCCTCTTTCAGTCTTAATACCAGACAAATGCCCGCCAGAGTATTTTAATGGACTTTCAGAGGACTCTTTGCTCAAGATGGAACGATTGTATAGGAAAATCTCCATGACAGCCATCTCTGAGTGTTAGATTAAGGGTATTGTTTAATTTTCTTTTTAAACTTTTGTTTTCTAGGTGTTTAATAACAAATATGCTAGGCTTTACTCAGATCAAAATCAGATCCAGATTTTAGGGCCCTGATCCCCCTCCAACCTGGCTGCCTCCAGAGACGAGGGACAACTCAGCACGTCCCAGAATCTTAAACGTCCATGTGATTTTCTTTCCGTTTCCCTCTGGATAAAAATCTAAATCTCTAACGTGAATTTGATATGATCACAGCCCTCCCCCCACATCAGCCAGTTACTCCCCTCTTTCTCTGGCCCTGCCCACAGGCCCTTCTCAGTCACAGGACCCCCACCGGCAGGCTGCAGTATCCTCCAAGCCCGAATGGCCTTTGGACCCCGACCCCCAGCTCCCACCCTCCTGCAGCCTCCACACCTGCTCTGTGCCCCAGAGGCTACGCACATGGGCGAGGCGATGGTCTCCCCGCTCCCTGGCTTCCACCAGCAGATGAGACGGGGCTGGAGTTCTGTGGGGCTGCCCAGTGTCTTTGCTGGAGCTCCAGGCTCCACTCCCTCCCCACTGGCTTCAGGCTCAAGTATGCCCTGAGCACCCCAGAACTGCCCATGGAGTGAAGGAAACCCCCCTTGAGTCATCCTAGTTTGGGTGGTCGTCTGCTTCTGGCTGAGACCCTGAGAGCAGGCTTCATTTCCCCGGGCTCAGGAGGGCGACCTGGGCCGAGTCGGGCGGGCTTCCTGAGTGCCCACACCCACTCAGCAGGCGCCCTGGGTACCTGCCAGACCGAGCGGCCAGAGCAGGCCAGGCCTGGCTGGAGAGCACCTCAGCCTCCCACCTGCTCTCTCGGCCAGCTCTCCCCTCACTGCCCGGCCTAGAGCACGGCTCCTGTGCAGTCACCTGACCCTGTCTCCCACGGCTCCCTGCCGGGCATCCTACAATCCCGTCAGGCTGTCTCCTCAGCCCCAGAGACGGACGCACAGGGTTCACCCTGCTCCAGGCCTGCACCTCCACCTGCGTCCCTCCAGCGCGCCCACCGCCTCTCCCACAGGCCCCCTCCCACTGTCGGCCCTCAGCACTTTGCTGTGGATTCTCCTGTACCCCTGCCCCTCCTGAGTGGCCCTAAAGGCAGGACAAATGCCTTATTGCCCAGCCTCTGACTTGGGGCCCGGTGACCAACTGTCCATGTCCCCACTCACCTTCTCAAAGCTCTTCTTCTCCGAGTCGGCAGGAATCACGTTCTCCCGGTGTTTGGGCAGGTTGTTGGGGAAGCGCTCCAGCATTTTGGTGGATGCCGACAGTGGGGTTTCGTGGTGTCCTGCAAGAGGAAGCATGGCCTCTAATGAGAATGGTTTCCTCACGTGGTGGTCACACTTGACGCTCAACTGAGACATCAGTCGTCACCCAGAGAGGGGCCTGCAATGCAAGTGCTCACGTGACATCAGTCACCACCCAGAGAGGGGCCTGCGATGCAAGTGCTCACGTGTGTAAAGGCAGAGAAGGTGAGAGCTAGGGACTGGAGGAACTCCACCAAGACAGAGCTTTTACCTTCGAAGGCCATGAATCCAGTATTCTGAATCTCACAATAAGGAGCAAAGACGTGGCCCTGTCATGAGAAGGACTGCGATGTCCAGGACACACTCAGAGCAAGGCACAAGTGTGCGCACGCGCGCGCGTGTGTGTGCTCAGTCATGTCCAACTCTTTATAATCCCATGGACTACAGCCCGCCAGGTTCCTCTGTCCATGGGATTCTCCAGGAAAGAATACCTGGATTCTTGGATTGCCATTCCCTTCTTCAGGGGATCTTCCTGACCCAAGGATTGAACTCGGGTCTCCTGCATTGCAGGTGGATTCTTTACCGTCTGAGCCCCCAGGGAAACCCCCAAGGACTAGTCTGAGCTATATAAACTTCTCATCTGGAGAAATCCCCTTGAACTCTCCCTCTAGGTCAGTTCTCTATCTACACCGTCAACACTGCTCATTAAGGGAAGCCTAGGTTTGTTTTGAGACATCAAGTTCCCTCATCTTTCAAGGAACACCGAGATGCAGGATTTCCTGAACTGGTTGCCTGCTTCAGACCTCTGACTCACACTTGCCAGTGGGGCCCAGGGATCTGACCCGGGAGTGTCTCCAGGTACCTCTGAGGCTTGGGAACAGGAGACCCTCAAGCTAAAAGGAGTGAGGCTGCCCCTCCACGTGCCACCCTGTGCTGTGGCGCTCTGCCTGCTGCTCTCCTGGTTCTAAGCCCTGCCCCTTGGCCGGGCACCTCCCAACACACTGGTGAGCCCGAATCCCCTCTTCTGCCCACAGGCCTTATAAACAGGCCTTCCCCTAGCGGAGCCTTTAGCAGCATTACGGAGGGCACTCTGAACCCGTTGTGCTACAAACGTGACTGTGAGATCCTGAAACACTTCTGCGCAAACAAGACCTGGTCATCTGTTTTTCCAAAAGAGCCAGGAAGCCTTTTTTTCTGGATCTTTCATGGTCTCACATATGTATTTCCTCAGTTTCCAGTAGCTTTTCTTAATTTCACCTCTGGCTGGGCTGGGTCTTTGCTGCTACACTCGGGCTTTCTCTAGCTGTGGCGCCAGAGGCAGTGCGTGGGCTTTCCCGGGATGGGTTCTCCCGCTGCAGAGTA
Source organism: Capricornis sumatraensis (assembly GCF_032405125.1). NCBI lineage: Eukaryota > Metazoa > Chordata > Mammalia > Artiodactyla > Bovidae > Capricornis > Capricornis sumatraensis. The sequence goes on from NC_091076.1 coordinate 98,267,814, forward strand.
CAGGCCCTAAGCGCAGGGCCCTAGCAGCTGCGGCGCGTGGGTTTAGCGGCCCCAATGTACGTGGGGTCTTTCTGGGGCAGGGGTCGAACCCGCGTCCCCTGCATTAGCAGCTGGATTCTCAACCACCGGACCCACAGGGAAGCCCAGTTTCCAATAATTTTTTCATTCTTAACCACTGGTAGACAGTCAATGCAACCCGTAATTGCTACATAAAACCAAGTGGCCCTGTGATTTTAACGGCCTCTGCCCATTAGTTCTTTTTTTCCTCTGCTTTGGGCCCATTCACAACATGCTTTCCAAACTACATCTGTTCAGAAAAAAGGGTAGAATTATTTTGTTATCTCCTATGCTCATTATTTGGTAAAAATAATAACCAGGAGAAGAATGGAACAAGAAGTCAGGATGAACAAAGAACAGCAAGGCCTGGACGATGACGGCAAAGGGACCCATGGGGGCTCCAGGGCATCTCGCTTCCTCTCTGTGATGCCCAGTTACGGCCCCCTTTGGTGTGTAAAGGGAGAGATGACACCCGAAGGCAGCGAGTGTGACCGAAGAAGGCAGAGGTGACAGGAGCTGCGTCTCTGGTGGGCGTCCCAAGTAACTAGAGTAACCCCCACCCAGATGCCACTGCCTGGCTGCCTCCCGGGTGTGCAGGCTCCTCGGCGGCTCCACCTCCCGTTCCCGGCACCCCAGGCCTGACCTCTCTCTGCTCTGGCCCCAGCCCGCACGAGCGCTGGGGGAGAACAGTGGGGAGAAAGCTCATCAGCCCCTGTACTGCACCCCCTCCGGGGCTTGGAGATGGCAGGATCGGGGAGTAGACGCCACATAGGAAGGGCAAACCCGATTAAGAAAACTCCGTGTTGCTCTAGTTACTTGGGATGCTCGCCAACAGCTCCTGTCACCTCTGCCGTCCTCGGTCACACTGACTCACGGGGGCCTCCAGCCTAGGGGCCAGCAGGGATGGCAGCAGAAATAGAAGAGAAGGGGAAAGGGGCCATCCCACACCCCCGGGACTTCTGCCTGCTGCGGCTCCTGGACCTCAGTCCAGCCTCTGACTCTCTTCCAGCCTCAGTCCCTCCTGGGTCTTCAACTCATTCCTCTCCAACCCCCCCCCCCGCCCCCGCCCCGCTCGCCCACACCAACTCCCAAGTGAATTCTTCCTCAAAGGACGCCTGCTTCCTTGACTCTTAACTGGATATAACAAGGGTGCCGACCTTGCAAAGGGGTCATTTGTGGGAAATAAGGAAATACTCGAAAGTGCCTGGCACAGACATCCAACACACGTCAGATCGCTGCACAGAGCTTGCAATATTTAGTACTGGGATTTTGGAACATTAGTCAAATGATTTCTGAGAACTGACTTGGTAATACAGCTAGCCTGTTTTGTTTTCCTTGAGGTTAAAATAGTCCACGGTCTGAAAAACCAGCGTGGACAGGCTCCGAGCACAGAGCTGAGGGCTGTGACTGGTAATGTTGTCTCTTGGCCACAAGGGGGCAGCAGGTCGTCGCCGGCGCCCCGAGGAGCTGACTTACCAATGAGCAGCCAGTAGTTCCGCAGGTAGTTGAGCTTGCTCTTTCCTTTGAGCCCGGGGTCGAACTTCAGGTCTGTGCTGGGCGTGATCACACACTCCCCTTTGTCCCCAATGGTGACACCGTCGGTCTGGGGGCCTTCCAGCAAAGGAAGGGTGCTGCCCCGGGGCTGTGAAGACAGACCAGAGTGGGGTTAGGGGTAGCCATTAGGACAGCAGTATTCCCGTGCAAGGCTGGTTGGGAAGGCAGTTCAGTTCAGCCGCTCAGTCGTATCCAACTCTTTGTGACCCCATGGACTGCAGCACGCCAGGCTTCCCTGTCCATCACCAACTCTGGGAAGGCAGAGCGGGACTCAAAGGCTCCAAGATGGGGCAGGAGCAGCCCTTCCCCCAGGGTGTGACAACACTGCCCTGATGTCTTTTAAAATTTGGCTGTCTTTCTATTTATTTATTTACTTATTTATGCCACACTGTGCGGCATGTGGGATCTTAGTTCCTGGGCCAGGGATCGAACCTGTTCCCCTGCAGGGGAAGTATGGAGTCGTAACCACTGGGACTCCAGGGAAGTTCCTTGGACGTCTTTTGAAATGTGGACATCTCTCTAAATCTGGGAACAGGGAAACAGGAAGGGTGTGTGTGGAATTCCACGAGGGTACTGTGAGAAGCAGATATAAGTGATGGAATTCACACATGGTACAAGTGACCGGGGTGCGGATGTTCCAGCTGCGAGCCCAGGGCTGGCTCGGGCACCACTGGACCCTGGCAGGCCCTGCCCTGAGCAGCTGACAGACTCACTGGGAAGACAGGAGACACCAACCAAACAGCTCAAACACCGTAAGGACCAAAACAGCAGCCCGGACGGTGATGCCTCAAACTCTCAGAGACAGGGCGCTTGAGGCGATCTGGCAAGGCTGGAGGAGGCTGGACCAGTCACCAAAGGACGCCCAGGATTTGAGGAGGAAAAGGGAAGACAGGAGTACAATCCAAGTGTGAGGCGCAGCCCGAACAAGGGCTGAGAAAGATGGACAGGAAACTCTTAGAATTCAGGGAGGAGAGGGACAGTGCAGCCCCCACCATGATACCAGCTGTGGGGCGGACGGGCACTGCGGGGCGGGCCTGCAGGGGGCCTGAACCCCAGCTGGGGAGTCTAGACTGGAATCCAAAGGCCAAGGGGAGCAACCGGGGCTTCCCAGGCCCAGGCAGCTGCCTCAGTCACAAGACTCTGCTCATGAGGCAGAGCGCGGCACATGCACAAATTATCTCTGAGGATTTAGGATGCGTGTCTTGTGTCCTTAACAGGATGTTGGTGTATCATTCAGCTGTTCTTTGCTGAAATGGAACAGGAGTGCGTTGAGGTTGCCTCCGTGAGCCCCACCCCCCAGCCCCCAGAGTGGACTTACCACAACAGCGACGCCCTCGTGTACCATCGAGGGGGAGGCATAGAGGCTGGTGGAGTATTTCCCCACATACAGGGTGGGCCTAGGAGACAAACAGACATGTGCAGGCCACTGTCATTTAATCTCTGGACCCACCAAAGGGGGCTTTCAGGAGAGAGTCACAGCCCTGACTACCACCCCAAGGAAGAGGCACACGAAGCCCCAAGCTCTGAGCATGAAGAGGGTGGGAGGCAAGGGAACTGCCCTGGGCTCGAGGAGAGCGGGACCACGAGCCCTGATGTCACTGATGCCTTTGCCGGGCCACCTGCCTGCAGCCCGGGTTTCCTCAATTGCAGGTGGCAGGTCTGCACCGGCCCATCCCCGCTTCTGCCCTCAGAAGGGACCCTGAGCAATGATCACCCGGGAGAGACTGAGGCTGGAAGGCATGCAGACACCCCACAGTCTCTAAGTCGGCCCAGCCAGCATACTTTGATGACTGACGGGCCACCAGAATCCCCACCATGATGGCTGTGGACGCCTAAAGATTATAGAGGTTCTACAGAAGCCTGGAGAAAAGTCTTATCTGAATGCTTGAAGCAAAGGGGCTGCACAGGATATTCCAACTGGGTGAGACTTCTGGTGGGTGGTCTGTCCCTGTCGGGGGCACTGAGGAGGCGAGGGGACCTGGCTTTTGTCTGTGGTCGTCATGAGTGTGAAAACACGAGGCTGCACGTCCAGACCCTGCTAACTCGGGTTACTATCAACAGCCAGTCTTGGGGGTGGGTCACCCACTAAATTCTCTAAACCTCTCTCAACAAACATCTTATCTGAACAGTGCTATGAACTCAGAGAACATTTCACGCTCACTTGATCATCTCCACGGCTCAGCAACATGGGAAACGGAGGCTCAGCAAGGCTAAGTGACAGGGTTACAGGCTGTTCACAGGTGGGGGTGGAGAAACAGGCCTGAGTCTTAGACACACACATACCCTAACACTTTTTTTCCTGATTTTTAAAGCAAATACAACTTACAAAAAAATTTTTGGAAAATACAGAAAGCTAAAAACTAAATAGCCTTCCCCGTGTTCCCACCACCAGAGAGAGGTTTGATGGCGCTGCAGCTGCACTGGCAGTCTCTTTGCTGTGTCCTTCCATAATTTTGGCTTCCCCCATGTCTCAGGGGGTAAAGAATCTGCTTGCAGTGCAGGAGATACAGGAGATGTGGGTTAGATCCCTGGGTTGGGAAGACCCCCTGGAGAAGGAAATGGCAACCCACTCCAGTATTCCTGCCCGGGAAATCCCATGGACAGAGGAAGCTGGTGGGCTGCAGGCCATGGGGTCACAAAGAGTTGGATGGGACTGAGTGACTAAGCACCCTAGCACCCATAGTTTCAATTTATTTAATGCTCAGGAATCTGAAGCATCCAGGGGTGCCCACTTCTTCTGAGGTTTCTGAACGAGCTGTTCTCGGCTGTTTATATTTCTCGTGGCTTCAGGGATGTCTGCCCCAAGCCCTGGTGCCCAGTGCCTGGTACAGCACACCGCTGCAGGCCCAGAACGCCGGGGACGCAGCCCCTGCCTTTCCTCCCCGAGTCCTGGACTCACGTCAGCTTGCTCTTGGCCTCTGTCTCCTTGGGGAAGGGGTACTTCCACTTGGTAATGCGCCCCACTTCCCCCGACATGAAGGTCAGGTAGCGCAGGGTCTCCACGGCGACGTTGATGTGCATCACCTTCCGCAGACCCTCGCGCTGCCAGATGTAAAAGGCCACCACGGGGGAAGCGTAGTTTTGGATCCACAGGACGTCCCCAGACTCGCTGTCCACCGTCACCACCAGCCCATCGCCATTGGACACAAAGTGGGACATCTCTGTACGGATCAGATAAACACGGCATGTCAAGTCTCACCTCAGCTTGCAGCCACATCCTCCGTGCTCTTGCCAAGCTGCAGTCACCTGACCAGAGGAAACAGGCCTTCTGGAGTGTTCTCAGAATGCCTCCCAACAACTCTGCTAGCTTTCAGTGAATCTGCTCAGGCTCTACTACAGCAAGAGCTGCCTGGTTTATAAACCGGAGACAGGGTCACCCTCTCACTTGGCGGTGTTCTTTTTTCACTTGGTAATTCAAGTCAATTAGTGGGTTTCGCTGGTGGCTCAGATGGTAAAGAATCTCCTGGGTCGAGAAAATCCCCTAGAGAAGGAAATGGCAACCCACTCCAGTATCCTTGCCTGGAGAATTCCACGGACAGAGGAGCCTGACAGTCCACGGGGTTGCAAGGGTCAGACACGACTGAGTGACTGACACAACACACATAATTAGTGGGAGTAAATAGTGCAGGGAAGGGAACCAGAGGAGAGCCTGTGAACCTGGCGTTTTACAGCCATCCTTTCAAAGCTACCACTCAAGCTGGAGAGTCAGGGCTGACCACTGACACTGCCCGCACGAGGCCCAGAGGACATCTGTCAGCCTTTCAGGTACCAGTGTTAAGATGGCAAAATTGGCTTTTAGTTTTCATTTGAGCTGGGGGGATGTTTTCTAGAGAAATAACTTGGGAATGAGCCACAGTTATGGAGGCAGTTGTTCATATCAAACTGACATTTAATTCTGCTTCCCATGGGCTTGTAGTCAATTCCTGCAACATAGAGGGACTCCAGGAAGTGTGTCCTACCTCCTCTCGGGGTAAACTTACCACTGTTTTACCTGGGTTCCCTCCATACTTCTCGCCCAGGCCCCTGCTTTCAACACTGGCTGTTAAAAAATAGATAAATAAAAGGGAATTCCCTGGCCATCCAGTAGCTAGAATTCCACACTTTCACTGCAGGGGGCCTGGGTTTGATCCTTGGTCAGGGAACTAGGCTGCAGTCCATGGGGTCTCGAAGAGTCTGACACGACTGAGCGACTTCACTTTCCCTTTTCACTTTCATGCATTGGAGAAGGAAATGGCAACCCACTCCAGTGTTCTTGCCTGGAGAATCCCAGGGATGGGGAGCCTGGAGGGCTGCCGTCTATGGGGTCGAATAGAGTCGGACACGACTGAAGCGACTTAGCAGCAGCAGGGAACTAAGATCCTGCAAGCCGCGTGGTACAGCCAAAAAAAAGAAAAAGAAAAAGAAAAACAAACAAAAACCCCATTGACTGTTTAAGTATCTACTACAAGTCCATGGAAAGTCCAAAATCTGGTGACCAAGAAGGTCTTAAAAGGAAATTCGGTTTTCTGGAACCCTCGTTTCCCCACAGGTCCTAAGTACCCGCCTGACCTCTCCATGCCAAGGAGGCGGGGGTGGGCTACTTACTGTAGTCCCCATCGTCCTCAGGCAGCGCAGCCGCGTAGTCGAAGTAGGTGGCGTTCCAGCGCAGCTCGCGGGTCTTGGTGTCATACATGGTAATGGTGTACTCTGAGTGGGGAGCACACAGCAGCCTGTTACCGGAGGGGCCGTCCATGTAGGGAGAGAGAGGCCACGGGGAGGAGGACTGGAGTCCCAAATGCACGAGCGAACCCGGCCCACAGCCTGTGCAGCAGAGACAGGCCGCCTATGCTGTGTCCTTGAACTCAAGGCTCCCGTATCATGAGCAATGTCCTGGTGCTGTTCTAAGCCACTTAAGTTTTTGGGTAGTTTACTATACAGCAATAGAGAACGGACACTAGAAATCGGTACCTAGGTGTGGGATGGTGCCAGAACAGAACCCTAAAATGCGTGGCACTGACTTTGGGACTGGGAGGCAGATGGAAGCTGGAAGAGCAGTAAGGGAACAGCTGACGGAAGCTGAAAACGATGACCCAGGTTAGCTGGTGGTGACATAGTTATTAATTAAGACCACTTCTTGCCATAACTTGAAAATAGAAAGATTTAAGCAAGTAATGAACTTGTGGCTCTGACTAAGGAGATTTCCAGGCAGAATGCAGAACACGCCAAATGGTTTCTCTTAACTGTGCGTGGTAGGACACAAGGCCGATAAGCTAAAGAGGAAACCACTCTGTTTTCAAGTTGAATGCAGAGGAAATATAGAAGGTCCAGGACTGATGCTCCAGCTGGAAAAGACTCTCAACATAAAAAAATGGCCTTGGGGAGGGACTTCACAGGTGGTCCAGTGGTTAAGAATCTGCCTGCTAATGCAGGGGACATGGGTTCGATCCCTGGTCTGGGAACTAATATCACACATGCTGCAGGGCAACTAAGCCTGTGCGCCACAACTACTGAAGCCGATGCACCCTAGAGCCTGTGCTCCACAACAAAAGAAACCAGCACTTCGAGAAGCCCCTCACTGTAATGAAGGGTAGCCCCCATCTGCTGCAACTAGAGAAAGCCCACACACTGCAGCAAAGATCCAGCACAGCCGAAATAAATAAAGTAACTAAAAGAAAAAGGCCTTAGGGTGAAGATCAGGTTCAGGTGCTTCCAGTAAAAAATGGCTTCAGGGTTAAGGTCAGATCAAAGATGAGGCTGTAAGACCCTCCTCTGAGGCCTCAGAAAGATTCAAGGTGATCCTCCATAGACCTGCCTCCCCTTGCCGCTCTATTTGAGCTGCCCGTTATTCTTAGGGAGCAGCGGTGGGGGTCAGGGCTGCACCTGTGACATTTGGAAGGCGGGTCCCTGGAGGAAAGGGCCGCCCGCCCACCCATTCATTCGCTGCAGCCTCTGAGCCCCGGCCACGTGTCAGCCTCACGCCAGGTGTGGAGACTCAGCAGGCAGACAAGACCAAGCCCTGCCCTCAGGAATCCAGAGGTCTAGCTGAGGGGGCAAATACGATTTAGAAACGCTTGGCAACAAGAGCTGAGGAGGAGGAGGAGGCTGAAGAGAGAGGAGGTGGGAGATGGTGTGGTAGGGAGGCTGCTGATGTCTGGAAAGGGCCAGCAATGGGCCGTGTGAACAGCTGGGTGGTGTGAACAGCTGAGGCTGAGAGCAGGCAGCCACAGAGGTGGGGGCTATATCACAGGAGCGTCATAATCCTCGGGCAATGGGGAGCTTCTAGGGGGTATCATAAAGGGGAACAACATGGAAACCTGTGTGTGGACCAGGCCACTCTGGGTGCGTTCTCGAGAATGAAGCCTGGAGGCAGAGACCCCAAGGGAAGGCTATTTCAGGTCATTGTTCGAAATCAGGCAGGCTGTACACGATCAATGGTTCCTTCTTACCTGTTCGCCCCAGATACAGAAGAGAGGTTGATGGGCAGAGGCTGTCTGCAAAGGCTGACGACAGGGTCTGCTGCTTCTCCCCAGTCAGGAGGTCAATAACGTACCAAATGTCTTGCTTTTTACCTGCAAGGTCACAAGGACACGTGGTGGTTAACACTCACCCAACATGGAAAAAAATATCCCCGCCAAACCAGCAGCCCAAGATGCTCTCTGAGCTGAGAAACAGGCCTGAGAGTCTCACAATGTTGAAGACACTTCTATGATGGTCTGTCGGTGACCAGGTTAATGGTAATGTGCAGATCATTAAGCTTCTTGGGCCACTGGGTCCTATAACAACTTAATAACCTAGTCATGGTATAAAAATTTCTCCACACCTAATAACATAACAACTCACAGATTTTATTGCTCTGATGAGTAGCCTTAAATATGAAAAATCTGGCCTGTTAAGACAAACCTTTTCCCATAGACTAGGATCTATATAAATCCAGAAGTGCACCCAGGGGCTCATCTCCCTGGTAACCATCATTCACACATCTCAACATCCCTACTCATGAGCCCTCATGTAAAGAGGACCTACAGACACTGGTTTATAATCTAATTAGTGACTGGGCACTAGAGCTGGTGGCAGCCACGTGCTAATGAGGCCAAAGTGATCTCGGCCTCGACCAGCAAGTGACTCCCCAGCCACACACTACACCCCTCCTCTCGGTCAGCTGATTAAAAGGTGGACAGTGTAGCTAAACAACACAATTAGGAAAACTCAAACCTGTGGTGACACACACCAGGGCATCCTGGTGATGGCAAGTTCCTAAGAAAGCTGTTTTATAAATACTCCGTATTGTTTTAATAATTTTATTATCTGTTTGTTTATTTTTGGTTGTGCGGGGCCTTCATTGCTGCGTGCAGGCTTTCTCTAGTTGCAGCGCACAGGCTTCTCACTGCAGGGGCTTCTCTTGGGGCAGAGCATGGGCTCTGGAGCACACGGGCTTCAGCGGTTGCAGCTCCCGGGCTCTAGAGCACAGGCTCAATAGTTGTGGTGCTCGGGATTAGTGGCTCCGAGGCAGGTGGGATCTTCCGAGATCAGGGAGGGAACCTGTGTCTCCTGCGTTAGCAGGCGGATTCTTTACCACTGAGCCACCAGGAAAGCCCGATACAGGGTATTATTTCCACTATGATTTCAAGATAAACACAGCTCCTGCCTGAAGGTCAACACCTTCACTGTGATGTGCACGCTTCAGTTTTATAAGGTCTGTCTTCCAAAGACAAGCCTTCTCTCTGCTCACTCGTCTCTTCCTGCCTCATCGGCCATGATTCCCATTTCAAGGAACTTTTGGAAGCCAAGTACCGAGATGCCAGCAAGCTCACAGGGCACGTGAAGCTGCTAAAGCTACGCCTAATTCTAACAGAGGGAGCATACGTGCCAATCTGCATGTCGGAAACTCGTCCACGATCCTTCCTGCTCCCAGCGACACATCTTAATATGAAAAAGATCTGAAGATGGAGACAAAACATCACACCCGACAGCTATGGCCAGGATCCCTTTCTGAATGGCCCGGGCGCCCTTCTGGTTACTATAAGGACCGTGACAGTCTGCGTGACCCAGCTACCACTTTAATGGATGGGTCGGGGCAACTGCCACAACTTAGATGCACCCTAAGTGACGAACTGTTGGTCAGAGCTGGAAGATCAGCCAGACAACAGTGACTACAGATGGTGAGAAGATGTTCAGAGGGGCCCGAGCACGGCTCAGAGCACAGAGAAAGCCTGTGTTGATCACTTCCCCTGAATCCCTGGCCAGGGGCTTCCTCATTCTGAAGGTGTGGAAAGAAGAGCCCCAGTTTCCTTAGACAAAGACTTAAAATCCAGCCAGGGCCTGTGCTTGAGACACAGAAACACACATAAAAAGCTCCCAAGGCATCAATAGGCCGTAAGCACTTTCAGTTCCTCAGAAAGAAAGCTTCTTTATAAATACAGGATATTATTACTACTATGCTTTCAAGATAAATACAGCTCTCCTTTGTGTCACAAATGCATTTTTATTGACATTTTGGCAGCAACCTGGTCAAAGAAAAGCAGCTGATCTGATGCTTTGAAAGACGTGACCCCTGTAGGTATGAAGGAGGCTTATCTAAGCAAGCTGTTAAGTGCTGTTTTTATCCAATATTCTGATAGTAGGAAATACTAAGAAAGCCCTATAATTAATAGGCAGAGCCTGGCTTCCCTTTCTTGGCTCAGACTATTGTAATTCACTTTAAATTTCATCCAGTTGCTTCTGGGTATGTTGCAATCTGTAAATCGCAGGGGTAGGTCAACACAGCAGCTAAAAGCTTGTTAAATGAGTAACCATATTAATGGTGTTAGGTCTGCTCCCAAGTGTGGTGGCAGGGGTAACCCTTTCTTAATTGGTCAGCTAATCCTGGCCTGAACCAGCCCAACCGAGGCAAGAAAGGCCTTCCCCAGAAGGGTGGATAGAGGAGTGACTATACACACATCTCCTCTCTCTCAGACCCGCCACCTTCCCAGATTGTGGCATTCGCTTCCAAAAGGGATCAGCAACAGGAACTCTTACCCATGTAGAGAATGCCATCTGAACTTCGGCACGGAGATGCCTGCACCAACTCAGGGATCGTAAAGGGAAGTTTCTTTAAAACAAACCAAAGGAAAAAAAAAAAAAAGGCAAAGCAAAAAAAAAGTTAACAAGGTCTTGTGCAATGATTACAATTTCACTGCAGTCTGTTTCTGTTACCCAATTCTGCTAAAAAGAGGTGGTACGTGGGGGTTTTCCTAACTGGAAACCAAGGAGAAGGAGGCACCCTAGGCTTCCTGCACACTGTGGGCAGGTGTGCAGGGAGCCCAGGCTTCCAGGTCCTCGGTGCCGGACACACTGGTTCTTTTACGTGACGTGCCCCCTGCAAGTCTCTAGTCCAGAGCCCTTCTGGGGCTCTTTGACCTTTTCTGAAAAGACACACAAATAAGGACAGAACGACACAATCTTTGAAATCCTAAGGGTTGGGGGGTGGGGGAGAGGAGGGAGAGTTGCCCTGTCTTGGAAAATTATCCCAGAGCTGCTTAGACGGGAGCAGAAAACACTCCTCAGAGTGGGAGTCAACCAGGAGACTACCCTGAAGGGCGGCCTCGAGGGAGAGGAGCAGCCGTCGCTCTGCGGGCAACACAGGAGAGTTTGGGGAAGGAAGAGAAGTTTTGGTGTTTTCTCTAGCAACGAATTCTCCTACTGAAAAAGAGAAGAAGACTGGGCTTTTTGGTGTTAAAAGGAAGTTATGGTAGGTGCTAGGAAAAGAAACTCAGAGCAGTCCGCATGTTTCAACTGCATTTCATCATAAAAACCGATCCTTCAGAGTTGACGGCTGACATCTGACAAGCTCTTTGGGTTCAAGTTTGTTTCAGAACACTTTATTTTTGGAACATTCTGTGTTCTTGAAACCATCCCGTGGATACCTGCCTCATGACAACTGTCACCTTTCTTGCCAAGAAAGCAAAATCAACAAAATTTTCAGGAACCAATAATGCAGATTTTCCTGTCATCCCAGTGTTTAACCTAAGCGTTAGCAGAAAAAACACGCCCTGGAGAGGCTGTCCTAACCGGGCTTCTTCCAGATGTTTCTCAGTATTAGGATGTTGTTGCAAGGTTTTCAGTCTGGACTGTTTGGCAGTCTGCAGGGTCAGGCTGAGTGCGGCCACCTCGGCCTTCCGATTCGAGGCCCAGGCTGGAAACCATGTTCTTGGAGCTGCTAAACCATACCAAGCGGTTTGCGGGTGGTGGCAAGAGCAGCCTCTGGAAGGTGGGGGTTCATGGAGCACCCCCTCCACCTGGTGCTTTGGCCTTGGGCACATTCTTTCACCTCTCTGGGCAGAGTTTCCACACCTCTACTGTGGAGATGACCATATGCATGGGCCCATTCCCTTTCTCGGGAGCTTTTTAAAAAAGTCCTGATGACCTAGGTCAATCAAATGGGGACTTTGGGATTGGGACCTAGACAGTATTTTTTCGAGATCACCAGGTTATTACAATGTGCAGCTAAGGTTGTGAACCTTAAGGTCTGTTCTCAAATGGAGGTAGCAATGGAATATAACCCCCCACCCCCACCAAGGGGATGTCTACTGAGGGAGTGCACAGTGTTGCAAACTACACTCCTCCCCTCAGTTAAGAATCACTCAAGTTAGGGACTTCCCTGGTGGCCCAGAGGTTGAGACTGCGCTTCCACTGCAGCGGGCATGGGTTCAGTCCCTGGTCGGAGAACTAAGATCTTGCATGCCAGGTGGCCAAAAAAAATTTTTTTAATGATAATAATAATAATCACTAGATAAAGTGAGTCCTGTTCCTGAAGGAATTTCACATCCTTCCAGTGTGCTGGCTGAGCCCTGAGAAACTGCTAGGATAGATCAGTGTTTTTGAACTCTGGGCTATACATTTAAAAGCTCATCGAGGGAGCTGTGAAAAGACACTTTTGCCCAGGCCCCAGTCTGGACCCCCTGATTCAGTATCCCAGAATCTTTTGTAAGTTCTCAGATGATCCTGATGTACAGCTGCGGTTGAAAACAGAGGTCTAGAACCTCCGGAGCACCAAGAAACTAAATACACTCACCGTCAGGCCTTCATTGTTCTTGCCCCCAAGCGTGTACAGGCTGCCGTCATTGGGATCTGGGAGGAAGGCAGGCCTGCAGATCAAGCAGTGAGTATTAGTGACAGATTACAGCCCAGGGCACAGAATAAAATACCAAAGCCAGGCAAAACCACGATTGGTAGCAAGGGGGGTGTGTGTGTGTGTATGTATAAAACAATTCCATCCACTTCTTTTTCATCTTAGCCACAGATAATAAAATATCCTTCTGGTAATCTCCAATGGTCCCCAACTTTTTTTGGTACCAGGGACCAGTTCTGCAGGTGACAATTTTTCCATGGATGGTGGGGTGGTGGGGAGGGGGGAGGGTGTGGTTCAGGATGATTCAAGTGTATTCCATTTATCGTGCACTTTATTTCTATTATTATTACATCAGCTCCACCTCAGATCATCAGGCATTAGATCTCAGAGGCTGGGGACCCCTGGTCTATACTATACTTGGCGTGGGAAAAAAAAAAAAAACCAACCTGCAGTGGAAAACTAGTCCAAAACCACAGAGGAGTAAATCATCATTTGGTCAAAGCACGCTGGCTAAAGGTACAATAGGGGAAAAGGACCCAGCAAGCCTGCTTTTCAGTTTCCAAGCCAGCTGCATACAGGACCGCAACAGTTAATGTTTAATAGCATGGCATGGCACCTAAACAGGCAGAACAAGTGTGTCTTTGGTGCTCCACAAACATTTATTTTTAGGAAGCAAGGAAAGCTTGACATGAGAAAGAAGCTGCCAAGGGGATGGGTTAGGTTCTCATCAGCTGCTTCTCAGGAAGCAGGTTCACGGTGCTCTTCTGTGACCCTAACCTGCTAACCACTGAATGATGACTAGTCACGCAGAAACCCCTGGCTGAATCTTTTCTCTCCCCAGTTTAGAGCATCATTTGAGGCTCTTAGAGATGCCATCCGAACTTTTACTCCAACACACACACTCTAATAACAAGTCATTTTCTTGTTTCCTCTGCACAGTTTTGCACAGAGAATGGGGCAGAGATCCAAAGACGCCTGGGCCCTTTTGAGAACTCTGGAAGCTTAAGCTCAAAACTCACCTTAAATTACATCTCAAAGAAGCCTTTTTAACACCCTTGCCTCTCCACCTCACCCATCAAGGAACTGACCACCCTTTTCCCAACACAGGCTTCTTTCAAAGTACCCATGAGTCATTTGTTCTCATTCTACTTAAAATTAATATCGATGTATACATGTGCTCCCAGCAACTAGCTTCATAAACAGAGTAAAACAGAAAATGAATCAAAGGGAAGTGTGCAGCAAATCAGAACACTTACTCCTCCACGTGTGTTGGAACCTGCAGGACTGGATCTGTGCAAAAGAACAACAAAGCCATTGTCAGACAGACTGTAAAATGTCAAGATTTCTAGAGTTCCTAGGACCAGCTCACAAGATGGACCAATAAATTTATCTACACGAGAAAACGTAGGTGAAGGCACTTTAGAAAACTCACACAAAAACACTAATGTAGGCTCTTGGGAGCGGGGCTGGTGGGGGCGGGGGGGGGGGGGGCTTCCCTGGTGGCTCAGCGGTAAAGAATCCACCTGCAATTCAGGAGATGCAGGCTCAACTCCTGGGTCGGGAAGACTCCCTGGAGGAGATCCCACTTGAGTATTATTGCTGGGATAATCCCATGGACAGAGGAGCCTGGTGAGCTACAGTCCTTGGGGTTACACAAGAGTTGGACACGACTTAATGACTAAGTACACACGCACGCACGCACACATGCATCACTCATGCACGCTCTTAGGTCCGTTGCTGAGATTGGAGAGGGGGCTGAGGGCAGGATGGAACTGCTCTCAGGAAACATGCCTGTGACTTGGAGGCTGGACATATAAGGAAGCACAGTGACAACCCACAGTGGACAAGGGGTCACAGTGTCACTATCTGACACATTAAAGACTTCTAAACCCAAACCATCTCTGAGTCAGATACCTGGCGTGGTGCTAGATATTTCCATTGGGAAAGCAAAACTGTGGCTTAAGAAGCAGTTTTGCTGTTGATGAGAATTTGACTGGATGGTAAATGAATACATCCCTTTGGGGCAGCAATATGATGACTTTAGAGCCTTTGAATGTTCATTCTTCTTGATCCCCTTTGATTCATTAATTCCATGTCTATAAAGTCTGGTTTAAAAACAACACAAAGTATATAAAATGCTTTCTGTACAAAGATCTTCACAGTAGCATCACAGATGACCTAACTGTTCAGGGATGTGGTCAAATTATGGAATGTCCACTTGGCAGAAAATTAAGACTTCTAAAGTCACTCAGTCAGGTCCACCTCCTTGCAATCCCATGGACTGTAGCCCGCCAGGCTCCCCTGTCCATAGAATTCTCGACAAGAACACTGGAGAGGGTAGTCATTCCCTTCTCCAGGGGATCTTCCCAATACAGCAACTGAACCCAGGTCTCCTGAATTGCAGGGAGATTCTTAAAGCTTCTAAAAGGGCTTATAAAGTTTTATAACTATATATGTTCAGGAGAAAAAAATAACATTGTACCTAGAATATTAATGCAGCTGAGAAGAAAAAAAAAAAAACACCTATGTGTGTTAAAAAAAAAAAAGACGGAAAGGTCAAAAAAAGTGCTAAATTGTAAGTTACCTTTGTTGAAAATATAAATGACTTCCCCACCTTTTCCACATTTCCCCAAATTTCTACAAAAGTAGGCATTACCTTTGAAATACGAAACAGTTTTTCCTTCAAGTCGTTTTAATATTGGGTTGGCTGAAAAGATTGTTCAGATTTGTCCACTTGATGGTTCAGAAAAACCCAAACAAACTGTCTGGCCAAGCCAATAGTTGCTGTCATCTGAGTGACAGAATTTCTCCTGGGCACAGATCACAAGGACAATCCAGAGTCCACGGGGTGGCTGGAGGCCACTGACCCAGCAGTACTGTAACAGAGCTGAAATCCCAGGCATGAGACTACACAGCAATGAGGTGTTTCCAGCCATTGGGACCCCACAGGCTATCAGCCATGCTGCCCACAAAACTTCAAAGCTAGGGTAGAGGACGGCAAATGCTGTGATGTGACTCTGGATACAGGCCCTGCTTATGGTGGCAGACAGCTGCCTAATTCCCCAGGTCAGCTGGGTTTCTCAGATGAAGGAAACCCTTTCAAGCCTTATCGTGTGTTGACTTTGCTTTGCAGGCCCAGCTCCCACATGAAGGCGGACCGGTGTTCACAACAACAGAGGCGTACACACCACATGTGGTCTGTGGGCAGCAAACAAACAATTCATTAAAACCAAGAGCATTTCAGGAAACAGGAGGAACTTTCGGTTGGTAAGCACATGGTGATCGTCCCCATTAATCACCTCTCGGTACACTCTCACAAACAGACTGATGCAAGAGACAGGAAATGAGGGTGCCTAGCCCTCACCCTCCTGAAACAGACCAGCAGCAATTATAACCCAGCGCCTCCAATGCAGCCCAGAAGCTGAGTGCGCCAGGGAGAGCGAGAAGGCACGTTTCCAAGAAAACACAGCAGGAGGAAGGCGTCCTTTCGATTCGCTCCGGCCACTTAAAGGTGCCGCAGATCAACAGAGATGAAGAGGATGCTACCAAATCCTAGCTGTTCACCAAAAACAAGACGTGGACACTGAGGGGGTTTCGATGCCTGTTCCTGAGCTGATCTTTGTTGGTCAGTGTTTGCTCACTCTCGGGGTCTCCTCTTTCACTGTGGGTTTTCCTGGTTCTCTAGAGCTTATTCAGCTGATCTGACACGGAGGCCTCAGGTCCCAAAGTGTGTCCCGCACCAGAGAGGTTCCAGTTAAGACACAGGCTGCTGGCAGGAGCCAGGGAAGGGCGGGTGGACACCTACAGCAGGGTTGAGGAGCCACGCTTTCTCCTAGGCTTAAGGGGACATGACCTCCAAGAGGGGCGCCTCCTCATTCACTCGTAGAATAGGGCCCCTGGAATACACACCTGCAGAGCTGCATGCATGTCACAGCAAGCAGATGTGGAACAATGACCCGTTCTGCGTATTTTTCTTCTTAAAGAATCATTTGAATCTAGGGTTTCCTTTCAAATACTACAGGAAACTGGAGGATAATTCCAATATTGTGGTTTTTGCCATACATCAACATGAATCAGCCATAGGTATACATGTGTCCCCTCCATCCTGAACCACTTCCCTGGTGGTCCAGTGGTTAAGACTCTGCATTCCCAATGCCAGGGGGCATGGGTTCGATCCCTGGTCAGGGAACTAAGATCACACAAGCCATGTGACGTGGCCAAAATAAATAAATTAATAATAATATAAAAACAACACAAGGGAAGGAAACATAAGACAAAAAAAATGGCAGCCTGTTGATAAATGTTTAAAGATAGAATTGATAACACTGGCCTGTCATTTACTGTTCTCTCTACCTCTGCTTGAAATTTTCCATATTAGAAAAGGTTAAAGGATAAAAATATTTGAAAAGCCAGCAAAATAAAAGGAAAAAGCATCAGCTGAAAATGTGCCATGGAAGCGCAACATGAAAAGGAATTGTTTTGGATTTAATCATGAGAACTGGACTTAGGCAAGATTCTTGCTCTCAAAAAAAAACAAAAAACAAAAAACAAAGTCACCTTCATGTGAAAGGAAACAGTGGCCTAACCCTAAGGCTATAAACAAATGCTGCTACAAAATAAGCCTCTCTATCTATATGGAAACCGATAAGGACGAAAGCCATCTCACCAAGCTGTTTTACTTTCAGAAAGGGCAGGAAAAAAAAAGTTACTTTACTAGTATAAAAATGGGTGTTATTCAACGGAAAGGTAAAGATATCAGAAGCGGCGGTGGCCGGGGGTGGGGGTGCGGAGCTGAAATCAGTGTTTGGTCTCCAAGATCAAGACAGAAACAGATCTGCCCACCTCCCCTCTGGGAGCGGCCACTGAACTCGGCTCCCCTGGCGGGTCCATTTCAGGCCTGATTTACTCCGGGAGATGTGTGGCTCCTGTTCTGTGCTGGTGGAATCCTCCTTTTCAACCCGAGGCAGAAATGACCCAAGACAGACGTAAACATGTTTATTTCCAAACGAAGTGAGTTTTCATCTTTCCAAGAATACCTTTTCACCATCCTCTCTGGAACCTCCTAACTTCTCCTCTGCACCGGGCCCTGACTGCACACTGGACTCTGCTCCCTTCTTGAGCCCCGGGCCTCGAGGTCTCTGTCCATCAGCACCCACAGCTCTACTCTTGCAGCTGCTTCACCACCCTGCGGGTGATCCCACGTGCCTGCTGCTGCCCCCGCCTCAGGTTCCACCCTCCCCTCCCCCAGCCTTTCCACTTCCTGGTCTCTGTGGCCCTGCAATACTGCCAGATTTTCACTCATCTCTCTCTCCCTCTCTCTTCCGCCTACTCCTCTCCCCTCTCCCTCCCTCTTCTTACTCCAACAGGGAAGAACTTTTCCTGGCCCTCCTCTCAGTTCTCTCTGAGAGCACATCGATCTCTGTAGCTTCAACCATAATCACAATGGGGAAATTCTAGGTCCCCATCTCTCAAACTCTTCTTTCTAGACCCACTGAACCTTTCCATCATCTCCTGCCAGCACCTCAACCACCACTTGCCCAAATCACACCCTCCATCATTCTCTCCAGACTGGCTTGGCTACCCTGTTCTCCTAGGAGATAGGGAGTCCTCAGACCACACTGCTAAGTCACTTCAGTCATGTCCGACTCTGTGCGACCCCATAGACAGCAGCCCGTCAGGCTCCCCCGTCCCTGGGATTCTCCAGGAAAGAACTCTGGAGTGGGTTGCCATTTCCTTCTCCAATGCATGAAAGTGAAAAGTGAAAGTGAAGTCACTCAGTCGTGTCCAACTCTTAGCGACCCCATGGACTGCAGCCTACCAGGCTCCTCCGTCCATGGGATTTTCCAGGCAAGAGTACTGGAGTGGGGTGCCATTGCCTTCTCCCTCAGACCACACTGCTGACGCTCATTTCCCCTGCAGAACCTGCCATCGGATGTCAGACTCTCTGGTCTATTTCATCACTCTTTTTCCTACTTTCAGCAACTTTTCAGCATCACTGGAACTTGTCTTTCAAGAGTTCCCTTTTCTCCTAGTTGTGTGCCCTTTGGGATCAGAAAAACCTAGGATTAAATCCTAGCTCTGCCACTCACCAGCTGAGTGACCTCGGCAAAGTTACTTAACCTCTCTGAGCCTCAGTTTCCTTGTCAGTAAAGACAAAAATAAAGAGATAGAGATAATAACACCAAACTCGAGGGGCAACTTTATGTTGATTAAATAAGGTTAAATATATCTTAAGATTGTAAGTCAGTGCCTTGACATAGAAGAGTGATGCTTCGAAGACATAAATCAGATAATGCCTCTCTGCCACTCACAATCCACTGACGGGTATTCTGTTGCCCCGTAGAGGCCAATGTTCACCCAGTGAACATCTGTGAATCCACGCAACCCCACACCCACGCTGGCAGTCTGCCATGATTTCTTCCTTATTCTGTTCCAGCCATGCTGGAATACAGGCTACTCCTGGACTACTGCCAAGTCTAAACCTGCCCTGGGGCCTTTGCGTATGCTGTCCCCTGTGCCAAGGTCTTTGATCAAACATCACCATCTCAGAGAGGCCTTCCATGACCACTTCCTAGCCCCGCCCCCAGGATCCCCTACTCTCTTCCCTGCTTGATTTTTCTTCATGACACTGACCGCCTCTGAAGTGCTACATATTTTACTTTTTAAATGTCTGACTCTGGTCACTATAAGATCCGTGGGGGCTGGGATTTATCTCGTGCAGTTTGCCAACAAAGGTCCATATAGTCAAAGCTATGGTTTTTCCAGTAGTCATGTACAGATGTGAGAGTCGGACCATAAGGAAGGTTGAGCACTGAAGAATTGATGCTTTCAAACTGGTGCTGGAGAGGACTCTCAAGAGCCCCTTGGACAGCAAGGAGATCTGACCAGTCAATCCTAAAGGAAATCATCCCTGAATATTCACTGGAAGGACTGATGCTGAAGCTCCAATACTTTGGCCACCTGATGCAAAGAGCCGACTCACTGGAAAAGACTCTGATGCTCGGAAAGGTTGGGGGCAAGAGGAGAAGGGGATGACAGAGGATGAGATGGTTGGATGGCATCACTGACTCAATGGACATGAGTTTGAGCAAACCCCAGGAGATGGTGAAGGACAGGGAAGCCTGGCGTACTGCAGTCCATGTGGCCGCAAAGAGTGGGACACGACTACACAACAACATACCCCCGACGTCCTGGGTACTTTCCAAGTACTTCCCTGGGTACTTCTTAACCACTGGTACAGTGGTTCGATCTTAACCACTGGTACACAGGCTTGATCCCTGCACTGGGGAACTAAGATCCCATATGCCATGGAGCAGCTAAGCCCAAGAGCCACAGTGAAGAGCCCATGAGCCGCAACAAACACCCAGCACCCAGCCACCCCCCCCCCCAAAAAAATAGTGCCTGGCACATGAGAGGTGTTCAATATATTTACGGACTGAAACAACCAACAAATACTAGTTTCCTTCCTACTTGTACTCTTGCCCTGCCTGGATATCCATCGCTAACCATTCTATAATCCAGCAGCTACGCTCCATCAACCCTCCACCCAGAATCCACTGGGCAATCCCCTCTCCTCCTCAGTCCTCTGAGCACTGCTGAAGAGAATACCATAATCACTTGTGGAGATCGCAGAATGTAACCATGGCCAGCTGGGCCCCGAGTCACCGGAGATATGTTTATCTACTTCCTGTTCTGTTCCTCACAGCTGGTGTTTCAGACTTCCACGCCTTGTCTCTAGGCCCCTTCCTCCCCGCACAGGACTCCCCTCTGTGGCACGGGGGAACTCAGAGACTTCCTACCCCTAGTCCTCCAGGTTTGCCAACCCCACGCCACCCTGCATGTTTCTATAAAAGGACACGCTTTCATCTTCACATTCACAGATACTTCACACTCACACATCTAGAACCCCCAGTATTCTGTCTCCCAGGGGTCTTCAAGTCCTTCTGGATAACTCCTTCCTCAGCCTGTAAGCATGCCAAAATCTTCTTTGCACCTTTCCTAAATGCGTCCATTTGAGTCTTTTTGGTTGTGTTATTTGGCTATACCACACAGCTTGTGGGATTTAGTTCCCAGATAGGGATTGAACCCATGCCCTTGGCAGTGAGATCTCAGAGCCCTAACATTGGACTGCCAGGGAATTCCCTCAAGTGGCAATTGAAATGCATCACAGCAAAGGCCCCCAACTCAGCTGGGCAAAGGAAAGCAGTACAGTCTAACGCTGAAGCTACTAGGGCTCAACACTTGTGGAGGGCTGCTGTGTTTCTCTTAAAAGTCTAAAACTTTAGCTACCATGCCCTGAGAGCTGACTGTGTGCCCAGGGCCCCTCAGCACATGAGGGAACCACAGGCCTTAAGCATTCAAGGCTCTGCAAAACCTGGGCCTAATTCTTCTCCATCGCAACTCTTTCCAGAACTCAGCCCTTGCTTTCCTGTCTGTCTCTGAGGTCACCATCACTTGCCCCAACTCTGTCTACCTCTGCCCGGCCTTCAAATGCCCCTTTCTCCAGGAAATCAGAAACGGAGCGCCCACTGCACTTGGCCCTTAGCACATTTCTCAGGCAACAGGTTCTTAATTGCATGTGGCCTCTCTGGTTCTCAAAGATCTAGGGGCTGGATTGAATTTTAAGCACTTTGTAGGGCAGGGACCATCTATTTTGTTTCTTGAGAAATACACATGGGAAAGTGCCTGGGGCTTATGACAGTTCAAGGAATAATCACAACGTACACTCCAGTGTAATTGCTGCCAGAGTCTTTGCTCGCCTCCTACTCAGCAGGTAAAGCTGTCTGTAGAATGTAAGGAAAAGTCGATAATTTAAGATATCCAACATTGCACATGGAATGCAGTCACTCAGATAAGTTTATCTTAATGAGAAGGGCTTTTCCACACACAAACCTATTTGATAAAAGCAAAAAAGAGCTGCCCAGGTGTAGCTGTGTTTGTTCACTCACACTTAAAAATTATTAAAATTTACGGGAAAAAAATGATATGGTGTTTGCTTCCCAATGATGGAGATGGGGAAGAAGACTGTCGTGTGTGAGTCGTCACTGAAGCTGGATATCTGAGGCTTTCATACTATTCTCTTTACTTTTGCATATGTTGAAGTTTCTCTAAAATGAAAAAAAAAAATTTAAGAAGAGAAGCTAAAAAAAGAAAAAAGAGCTATTTAAGGAATACCTTTCTGGGGGCAGGGTGGAAGGGTGAAGGGGGTGAGGTAGGATGTGGCGGGGAGGGTCTGCAAAGAAACACCTGTTCTTCCTGCCCACCCTCAGCTGTAGCGTGAATCTTGACAGCCTGATCCTATAATGTCCCAGGGCTGGAGGAGAGAAGAGAAGCCCAGGGGAGGCGCATGAAGGACCCTGTCAGCACCATTTCAGGCTTCCCTCAACACAGAAAAATCTCTCCGATGAAGCCGGTCACCATTTGAGTTAATTGCTTCAGACCAGAGTGTGGGGCAGATGGCCTCTCTCTGCAGGTGACTCTGGGCCGACTCACTCTCACGTGGGAAGAAATCAGATCGCTTTGATTACAGAGGCTGCAAGAACAGGCTGCCCATCTGACTGGAGCTCGAGGAGCCCTGTGGGATCCTTCCCCGTCCCTAGATGAGCGCCGATATTTCTGGAACACATTGCTTCTCCGGTGGAATGTAGGTGGGTGCAGGGTTTACTGCCCTGCTCCTCCTCACCTGTCTTTCCAAAGCACCACCTCCCCACTGCCCCTGACACAGCCCGCATTTAAAACCAGCCCCAGGGCTTCCCCAGTGGTCCAGTGGTTAAGAATCTGCCTTGCAATGCAGGGGACTTGGGTTTGATTCCAGGTTGGGACTAAGGTTCCCGCACACCTCAGAGCAACTACGAGCCCACACGCTCTGGAGCCCGAGAGTCACAGCTAGAGAGTCCAGGCGCCGAAAGGAAGGATCCTATGTGACCCAACTGAGATCCCGCGTGCAGCAACTAAGACCAGATGCAGCCGAATAAATACCAGAGACGAAAAACAGCCTCAGGACCTCCCTGGTGGTCCATTGGTTAAGAGTCCGCCTTGCAATGCCACGGATGTGGGCTCGATCCCTGGTCAAGGAACTAAGATCCCACATGCTGCAAGGCAACTAAGCCCTCGAGCCACAACTAGAGGGCCTGCATGCTGCAACTAGAGTCCGTGTACTACAGCAGCAGCAGCAGGTATCCCACATCTGATGCAAGAGAGATCCCCCATGCTGCAACTAAGGCCTGATGCAGCCAAATAAATAAGTGAATATTAAAAGACACAAACCAGCCTCCTCTCTGACTGGAAGACCTCTCCAGGTGCAAGTAAGACGTCTTGTTGGCTAGAAACTCTGCAAACCAGACCCTTCTCAGTACACCTCTAGCAGTGACCAGAAATGTCCTGGGTTGGCCCTCTTGAAAGGGATTTAAGGACTGAAAGACCACAGGTGAAGTCCCAGCTGCTCTATGCTCCCTGTAAGCCTCCCCGTATACCCAGTCTTTGAGAGCCTCCTTCCTTCTGGGAGCCAAACGAGAAAGGGTGGACGGTAGGTGGAGAGACTGTGGAGAAGACAGGGGTGAAAACCTTGGGATGTGGTGCGGTGGGCACCAAGGAGGAAGCAGCCGGAGGCTTTTGGGAAGAGAAACGTGGTACAAGACTCTGAAGGCAGGTGAAGACAGGCAGGCACCAGGGGACAAAAGGGGATGTGAGAGAGAACGAGGAAGCACAAAGGGAGGGTACCGAGGGGGATGTCCCTGGTGGTCCAGTAGTTAGGGCTCTGCATTTCCAGTGCAGAGGTGAGAGGCTTCGATCCCTGGTTGGGGAACTAAGGTTTCATATGTCACGTGGTGCAACAGCAAGAAGAAAACAAAGAAAAAACCAACAGGCAGTGAGGAAGGCAATGCCATAACCCCAGTAAGACAGTCTGAGACAGTTTGGGGGTGGGGTGGGGAAAGAGAGGGGTGGTCAGAACCGAACAGGACAGAAAAGAAACATCAACAGGACTTAGTCCCAATCAGAAAAATGAAGTGAAGAAATGGAATGAGTTTAAGAGGACATGGAGATTTTAATCCCAACTGACAGTGAAGCTAGCTTGGTTAGTCTGCATGCAAAAAGCTGCCATTTCCTCAAGAAAATGCTTAAGGGTCTAATACCCTTTTTTTTTGTTTAATAAAAATTATTGGTAGAAACAAGGTCATTCCCCACTCCCCCACCTTAACTCAAAACTTAAGTCTCCTCAATATGGTCCATGCACTCAAGTGAACCAATTAGGGACTCCTTCTCCCCAACGGCGGCTCATTTCCTTCCTCCAGAGGGAAGGAACTTGGGTAATCTGTGCCCTAAACTCCCATGAAAGTTGTCAGGTCCAAGTTGTAGGGCAGCAAGTCTCAAACTTTCCTCAAAGCTCAGCTTTCATGACAAGAGCGTTTTAAAATAGATCTCTGCTCAGAAACTCTTAAAATCCACAGTGAAATTCCAAATTTTATCAGAGCTAGGGGGAGGATGCCATAAGCTTTCTTCCAGGGTAATCTCTACAAGGGGCTCCCCTGGTAGTTCAGCAGTAAAGAACCCACCTGCCAGAGCAGGTTTGAACCCTGGGTCAGGAAGATCCCCTGGAGAAGGGAATGGCAGCCCTCCCCCATATTCTTGTCTGCAGAATCCCATGGACAGAGGAGCCTGGCGGGCTACAGTCCACAGGGTCACAAAAGCGTCAGATATGACTTAGCAACCAAACAACAACAATCTCTGCAAGTCACCAAATGTCAAGTTTGATGAAGAGAATCCTGTAGAAATACCAATATAATCTGAAAAACCAGCCATGGTACCAAAGGCTGTCGAATGCTAAGGTCTCACTCATCCGATTGCCTTGGCACAAGTAACTCAGGCCGAAAAACACACCCTGCATGCTACAACCAACCATGAAGGAATTCAAGCTATAATCAATTGTGAAGGAGGACAAGACAATTTAATGCTTGGGACTCTGCCCTAGTGCCTCTCAGGATGTCATTAACTTCACAGAGTTCAATTCTGGAGCAATCAGAGTGTTCACCCAAAGGTAAGTAAGAGGATGGTAACTAAGTCACAGCCAAAACTGGCCTTTTATCCTGAGCTTCAATATTCACAACTGCATTCTGAAACACACCAAGCAACGCTGCAGAGAATGCCTGCTGGAGCTGAAATCTATGCTACTGTGTGTGATGATCGCTTTTTTTTTTGGGCTATGCTGCATAGCATGTGGGATCTTAGTTTCTCAACCAAGGATTGAATCTGAGTCCCCTGCAATGGAAACACTGAGTCTTAACCACTGGACCACCAGGGACATCCCATGACCACTATTTCCAAGAGCCCTTCCATGACATGAGACATATTGCTCTGAGGCAAACCCGAGGCATGTGGGAGGGACGTGAATGCAGGCACAGATACACGAGGCTGTGTACCAGCTGGTGCTCACTGAAGCTGAGTGATGGGTACAAGAGTGTTCATTAGATCATCATCTCTTTGTCTGTGTATGTTTAGACTCTCTTGATAAAAAGCAAAACACTCAAAAAAAGAAAATACTTTTTCAAGAGACTCAAAAGCAGAAACTCAAATGCAGAAAGGCCTCTCTCACAGCCCCTCTCAGAAACTTAGTTTTTAGTCCTCCAAAACAATGGAGAACAAATAAACACTTTTCTGTGCTTCGGCAATTAGGGAAAGACAGTGATGGCGTATCTTAAGCCTAGAAAATTCCTTAAGAGAAAATAGATTAGAACTACTAACGAAACGTCGCCCCCTTTCCCGACCTCCCTTCTCTTGAGTGTCACACAGAGTTTTCTCTCAAGCCTCTGAGGGTGGCTCGCTGACACTCCAGGGGAACACGAACCCTGTCTGAAGAACAGGAGAGAAAACCAACTGCAGAAAGTCATGAAAAGCCACGTGCAGCTCAAGATCAGAAACTGGAACTGGAAACTTCCATGATGACGGATCCTGGGGAGGCAAAGCCCGCCTCGCCCGCTTCTCCCTGGGGCTCGAGCTGGCACTGGGTGTCTTAGAAGTTTACTGAGACCCCTTCTTTCAAGGAGTTAGAAATTCATTAGAAGGACAAACATAGCCAAAAGTCCCCAGGAAGCAGGAGGTGCCAGTACAGAGGCTCCAGCGAGCTGCCTCTGGAGCCTGATGAGGGAGGGGCTCACCCTGCAGCAGAAGCCCAGGAGGTGAGCTCTGAAGGGGTCTTAATGGATGGAAGGGGGCTTGGGCAACACTGCAGGCTACTGGTGGGGAGAGGCCGTAAGCAAAGGCCCCGTGTCTCCGAGAGCTGACGGCAACGAGAAGCTGAGGCTGGAGAGGTGGGTGACAGGTGTGATCAGGGGCTAGACCTCACCCTGGGGCCCAGTGCTTCTCCAGCTGACTGTGGGGAAGGGCCAACTGTTGCAAAGTCCAACCCCCCAGGAATGAGGCTTCCGCTCCCTTTTGTACTTCTCTCCTCATGGGCGAGGAACATGGGTGGGCAGACCACGCTCGAGTAGCACCGTGATGGAGAACGCCTCTCAGTAGGGGTGCAATGTGGTCTGTGCAGTCGTTTCAGAGGCCGGCCGTGTGCTGGGTGATGGGGAGGGTGAGGCGAGCAGCGGGGATGGTGGTCAGCAAGCTGCTGCATGGATCCAGGAAGTGCATGTTGAGAGCTGGGCTAAGACACTGGCAAGGGAGACCAGGAGGAGGGCTCAGGTTTGGGAGACCCTCCGTGAGTCCACGTGGCGGGACTGGGTGACCAAGAGGCAGAGCACCGCTCTTTTCTAGCCTGGGTGGCCCATAACTGTCAGCACTGGTAGGAACTATGAACAGAGGCACAGGGCTGGAAATTCACAGGAGATGTTCTTCAGGCCTCAAATAACTAATTTTGTTTTTAATCCTTCCCTCATAAGAAATCTCCAATATTAACCATTTAGGGAGCATCTCAGGAGTTTGGACCTCTCTGGCTACAAGGGTAGCATATTTCTATAGTTAGTAAAGAATTGTTCTAAGGACTTCCCTGGTGGTCCCGTGGCTAAGACTCCACACTCCCAGTGTAGGGGGCCTGGGTTCGATCCCTGGTCAGGGGACCAGATCCCACACGCCGGAACTAAGAGTTCTAATGCTGAAACTAAAAGATGCTGTGTGCCACAACTAAGACCCTGAGCAGCCAAATAAATAATTTTTTTTTTAAGAGATGGTTCTAAATTAGACCTGGTCCTCTGGACCTATTATTACAGGAAAGGAGATGGAAGGGAATGGGAGTGGGGGTTGCTACAGAACCTTCTGCAGTTTGATGAAGATCTGAGTATCAGACTCACCAGTCATGGCGATAACAAAGAGAGTCTTTTAATCCCACCAGGCCAAGGCAAGCTTTGTGAAACAAATCTAACCCAGAACATGACAGCGACGTTCTCAGTTTATGTCTGGGATGGGAGCACAGAAATGAAACACACTCAGTCATGATCAGCGGTGAAATTTCAGAGACAGACAGCAGTGCTGCTGCAGTTACAAAATCACAGCTTACTGGGATCACACCTATGGGAAAACGCCAGGATTCAAGTCTGTTTCCGAAAACAAACAGAACTTGTTTTCTGTACTAAGTGGAGTTTGCTGCTGTGATGTGAGAAATCTCCATTTCTGGGAACAGCAACACATGTTTGGTTGAAGAACAAAAGCACCTGCCAAAACCATTCTGTGGATAGAAATTAAAAAAAAAAAAACCACTCCCAGTTTCTCAGTCCCTGAAAAAAGTAAACAGTTAGGAAACCACAAAATGGAATCATAGGTCAGTGCTCTGCAGAACCCCAGCTTGATGACTTGGAGGTGTCTGTCTGCATCAGCAAGTTTTTCCATTTCAATCTGACTCGCCACGGCCACTCAGGCCCACGCCCGCACCCTCCCCTGCCTGGACTGGTGCAGTAGCCTGCACAGCGCTTATCGCCACTATGTACCTTATCTCCTTATCTGATTGCCCCACAGAATGAAACCTCCATGCAGGCAAGGATTCTGCTGTATTTTCAGGGTCTAGAAGAGCAGCTGGATACATTTATACATCTACTTATGTATCGTTGCTGTTGTTTTCCACTGTCTCCCAGAGCTTGCTCAAGGTCACATCCATTGAGTCAGTAAAGCTATCTAACCATCTCATCCTCTGCTGCTCCCTTCTCCTTTTGCCTTCCATCTTTCGCAGCATCAGGGTTGGAAAACCAAAGCGTTGGCTCTTAGCATCAGGTGGCCAATGTATTGGAGCTTCAGCTTCAGTCCTTTCAATGAATATTTAGGGCTGATTTCCTTTAGAAGTGACTGGCTTGATCTCCTTGCCGTCCAAGGGACTCTCAAGCGTCTTCTCCAACACCACAATTCGAAAGCATCAATTCTTCGGTGCTCAGCCTTCTTTATGGTCCACCTCTCACATCCATACATGACTACTGGAAAAACCATAGCTTTGACCACATGGAATTTTGTCAGCAAAGTGATGTCACTTGCTTTTTAATACTCTGTCTAGGTTTGTCATAGCTTTCCTTCCAAGGAGCAAGCACCTTTTAATTTCATGGCTGCAGTCACCATCCGCAGTGATTTTAGAGCCCAAGAAAAGAAAATCTGTCAGCTTCCATGTTTTCCCCTTCTATTTGCCATGAAGAGGTGGGACCAGATGTCATGATCTTAAGGTTTCTTTTTAATTTTTCCATTCTCCTTTCACTTACATATTACTGGTTTTGAAATCTTTAGTTATAATTGCAAGATTAAAATTAAATTAAAAGTTCAGGGTCTCTATATGTTACCATCTTTAATCTTTGTATAAAAATATACAGAGAGAGAAGGAATTCCCTGGTGGTCCAGTGGTTAAGACTCCATGCTTCCTCTGCAGAGGGAATGGGTTCACTCCTTGATTGGGGACCTAAGACCCCACAAGCTATACAGCCAAAAACAAGGCGGCGGAGGTGGGGGGAGGAGGCTACCAATACTAGCCAGGGTTGAATTTAGCTAAAATGAGCCAATTTATTCTCAGAAAAACGATGAGACTTAGAACATACTGAAATTTCACTGAATTAAATTGAACCAAATTTCATTACTTGAAATTCCTAAGTCTTAATCAACTTTCTCTAATTCTGCCCACAAGTGTCTTTTAACTCTGCCTGCTCTGCCTACCTAACCAGTTGCTGGGCTCTCTCATCCTTCCCACCTCTTCCCTTTTCCCTGCCCCCCTTCCTCAGGTCAGCCTCCCGTCTCTAGTCGCACACACTGCTGCTGGATTAATTTGGAAGCAGTAGCACCTGTTGAGTCACTCACCTGCTCAGGCGTGTGAATGGCTCCCAACTTCCTGTTCCCTCAAGTACAAATGCCTCAGAGCTGCCACAGGCCTCAACATCCCCTCTGTCTGCCTCCCTCCACCTCCATCGCTAAGCCCCTCCCAAACCAGACCTGTCCCCACACCCCAGACTGATGCCTTTGTTCCCCGCCAGGCTTCCACCCGACTGCAGCACAGCGCGATGCATCCACCAAGTCTCAGCTCCGCACACGGAGCCTTTCCTGGCCCAGCTGGAACAGTTTCCTAGCACCTCTCTGCAGTGGTTACAAGGCTGCTTCCCTGTTGAACTTCTGTGTGCTTGTCATGTCTCCCTCCCGACTGTGGGCTCCTTGAGGGTAGGGGCTGTCTTTTTCCTCTTTGTGCCCCATACAGTATCATTCACAGATAGAGTTTAGAGTTCTCTAAACTTGAGTTAAACTTAAAAGGAGACAAGGGACTTCCCTGGTGGTCCAGTGGTTGAGAATCCGCCTGCCAACGCAGGGGACACAGGTTCCATCCCTGGAAACCTAGCTCGCACGTGCCACGGGGCAACTAAGCCCGTGCACCATCGTAAAAGATCCCACGGGCCACAGCTAAGAGCCGATGCAGCTAAACAATTATTTTTAAAGTATCTTTAAAAAATAAACAAACAAATAAAAGGAGGCAGTTTCTTTCAGCTCTAAATTACAGGAGAGAACAGATTGTTTCTTATGTTTGGCTAAGTAACAAACAAAGCAGGACACAGTTTTGCTGGCTATAGGCAAGGTTACTTGCAGAAATTAAGACTTGGAGATTGTTCTAAAACAATACACGCAGGGGAAAAGCAAAGCAGAAAAATGAAGTGGCTTGGGGGCAAAAATGTTGTGCCTGGGAATACTGGAACTGAGGAAACAGCCCTCATATTTAAAGCAAAAATGTTTATCTCAATCCTTTTGTGACTTGTTGATTTTCATCTCTGGACAAAGTCAGACATTCTGAAATATAAAGAACTCTGCTTACACATGAGAGCACAGATAATATTCGGAGAGCCTGTAAGGTACTGCCAAAACTGGGCTCTCCCATCTTGCTGTGGGCTCTCGCTCCTGAGGGACCTGGTCCTTTCCATCACTTAAAGTCCTTGCTGATCCAAGCTGGCCCGGACAGGTGAGGCAGGGCAGTCTGTGGTTACCTAGCTGCCAGCATCTGTGGATGGCAACCAGGTTTGCTGCTGAATGGACCAGATGATGTATGACCTTCTGATATATGCTAATATTTTTCCAACTAAAAACACTGTTTTGGAACATTTTATTAATGAAGGGAAAACATTTGCTGTGTTCAAGAGAATAATGAGTCATGGATTAGGGATGAAAGAGAACATACCAGCCAGACCTGAATCTACGGCCAAAGGAGAATTACGATAGGATGGAATAAAAGATGACTCTGAAAGCCCCCAATCCTGGGATTTGCCTGGCTTTTATCCAGGAAGATTACTTTGGGAACTGAATACAATTTCCCAGCTGTAGGGAGTCCATGCTGCCCACCATCACCAGGAACACAAGATCGTAAAATGGAAGCTTGGTAGAGAAAATGAGAAACAGCCTCTGCCTTCCACGTCCCTCAATGTACAGAGCTAATAAAGTGACTGACTTGGATGAATGTCGAATCTTACAGCCCTCAGTTATTCCAGCCTCTATAAAAACAAAATGAGTAATTTGAGGTTAGAGAAGATAGCTTCTTGTAATTATGATTACAAGATTCTAATCATTAGAACTTAAAAAAAAAATTTATGTAGCATGACTTCGTAAAGACCAACCAGCCAGAACTATTCATAGAAAAGCCTAGAGCCATTTATACATGAAATCTAGATAACTGTAAAAAAATAATAATAATAAAAAAGATAAAGCATGTCTCAACTGATGCCCTGAGTGGATAATCACAATTTGAGTTGTAAACATACCCTTTGTGTACACTTCATCTCTTCTCTTTGACTGTGTTAGCTTTTTTTAGTTTATTAAAATCATGTATAACTGTTTCTCTCTTTTTCTGGAATGTTTCCTCAGAAGCAGATGAACAAACGTCCATGTCACCCCAGGACCAAATCCCAATTACCTTCTTTTAAAGTCCATTTGATGGAGCCTGTCCTCTTGCTGACGGCATGCAGACTTCCATCCAATGTTGACACAAACAGCAAGGTTTCAGGAAGTGTCACAGTGCTGGGACTCCCAAAAACCTGCAGTGAGAGGTAGAAGAATCGATGTGGTCAATATGATTCTTCTTCTTGGGTGTGCACAACCACAGACCAGCTCCTCCCTTACCTGAAAAGTTATCCTTCTAAGATCCACCACGTCACAGATAAAGAAACCGAGGTTGACGAGATGAAGTTCCCATCAAGGGCATGTGTCTGGACAGCAGCTGGTTTAGGACTAGAACCAGATTGCCTTGTTCCATCTGAGTAACAGTGCTTCCCACACAAGGGCTGATGACCTAACATGTCAGGGACGGGGGACTCTGAATAGTCCAAGGCCAGCCTCCACTGAAACAGACGGGGAGAGTATGTATGCTCAGCTTTGAGTTCCTTCTCTTGGTTATATTTTGCCTTCTGAAACCTGGTTATCTTGCAAGACTCCATGCTAAAGTAGAATGCCAACACACCGACACGCACTTACGAAACTTTAAAAGGCAAGCAATCTGGCTCAGTGGTAAAGAATCCGCCTACAACACGGGAGACTTGGGTTCGATCCCTGGGTCGGGAAGATCCCCTGGAGAAGGGAATGGCAACCTACTCCAGTATTCTTGCCTGGGAAATCCCATGGACAGAGAAGCCTGGTGGGCTACCGTTCATGGGGTTGCAAAAGAGTCAGACATAACTTAGCGACTCAACAACAAACAATAACAAGGAATTTGGGGGAAATATTTAAAGCAAAATAGGAAAAACAGCTCTCATTATAGAAAGAGTTTATATAAGAGTAAACACCAAGATTTTGAGAGAGACATATCATAAAAGAAAATGTATGACTCAGGGAGTTCAACTTGGTGCTCTGTGACAACCTAGAGGAATGAGGTGGGGTGGGAGGTGGGAGGGAGGTTCAAGAGGGAGGGGACGCATGTATACTTATGATTGACTCATGCTGATGTATGGCAAAAAGCAACACAATATTGTAAAGCAATTATCCTCCAATTAAAAATAAAGTCTTAAAAAATTCGCCATCATAACCCAAATTATTCTTCACATAATAAAATACAATTTAAATTAAAACGTGCCTTTTATCTTTAATGAATTTTTAAAAGATTCTACAGAAAATAACCAAAGGTAGTGAAATTCACTTTCTCATCCACTACTGATTGGCAATGAAAGTTATGTTAGTGCAGTCTTTCTGGCAAGCATAAAAGTATTCATGCTTTTGAGTCTATCCTAAAGAAGTTAAGTCCAGCTATGGGAAAAGCTCGTTGCACAATGATACTCATCAAAACCCATTTATAAAAAAAACAGGAAAGACCTGAACACTTCTACATGGCTGAAACAAATTAGGACACAAACAAGTCAATGGAATATCATGTAATCATTAAAATGGCCCTTGGAAGAATCTACAATATAGAGAAAAACTTGTATGTGTTGTCACATGAAAACTATAGAATCCAAAATTTAATGTACGCTGTGGTTATAATTAGCTGACAGGTTTTTTTTGCTTGCCTGTCCTCTGGGTTTGCTAGGAACTGTACATTCATCCACATGGTTTCCATGGGAGCGAATGTGTGCGTGTGTGTGTGTGCGCGCACGCAGGCACATGCGCAAGCAGGCAATAGCTGGTACGGTTTCCTAGGATAACTCCCTAGGAAGTCTGGGTCCACTCAGCAATGCCACCTGTAATGAGATTTTCTCTTCTTTGTCACCGTACTGTCACACCAATCAGCTGGTTCCTGCAAGTCTTGAATTAAAAACAGGCCAATGCAACTTGCTTACACTGCGACAGTTTAAGTTTTGGCACAAATGCTTTTTTTAAAATACAGCAGTATGGCTGGCTTTTAGCATGAAACATAAAGACTGCATGGGAGCCTGACCCCCAAAATACCTGGTCACTCTTGGTAAAAGCCAGGATGACACTAATTAATCTCCTAAAACAGATGGGTCTCTCCAGGGCAGCCTGAGCTGGTGGGATAAACACTCCAGTGCCTGCATGCCTTTTCCAGTGTGAAGACCCCCAGGCAAAGGGGCCAAGCAGCTGCCAGAACCTCCTCTACCTCTTGCCTGTGTGTGGCCTGCAGGGGAGAAGCCCTGCCCTCCACTTTGCCCAGGGTGAGGGCCCCTTACCTGGGATGAGTGAAATAACTGCAAGCCTTACAGTTCCTGCTGAATCTACTCTCCAGGTTAAGCCTTAAGGCTGAGAAGAAGAACCTGTTTTTAACTTCACTTCTGCAAGTAGGAGATCCGTCTCAGTACAACCTGGCTAGGAAAACAGAAGCCCCAACGTGGTGGCTGCCCTGGGCGGAATCCAAAGTCTTGTACACCAATTGTCTAAAATTATTTTGGACCATGGGGTATGGATGGTGACTAGCCTCTTCTAGACCTGCTCACACCTGAACACATATCACCTGGAGCACCTGGCCTGGAGAACAGAGCCCTGTGGTGACCACTGAGGCTGGAGCTACTCGGGACCCTGGGGGAGGGGCTACCTCCATTAACAAAGGGGAATGAATGGGTCCTCGACTGGATGTGGGGTGGTGGGATTAAGTTAGGTGAGGGTAGTGTGAAGGTCGACCAAATGAAATGGGAACATGTATGCATATCTGTGGGCCAACAGGTGGAAACCCCCTCCCTCTGTCACACAGTTACCCTGGGAATAACCATTCTTAGGTCTTGGGAATCACGTCAGAAGCAGGTTGAACAATCTGGGTGGCTGAAGTACTAAGAAATTAAACTCAGAAAAAATAAAAGGGAATTAAACTTGGGACGTTTCCGTGGATATGTTTTTCTCCATGTGGAAAAAGCTGGATGAGAGCGAGAAAGATAAAGACAGAAAGAAGGTTGAGAAGAAACAGGGCAGGAAAGCTAGGAGAAAGACCCTGGCCTCCAACACTTCTCAGGCCTGGCCAAGCCCTGTCCTTGGGCCCAGGGACACCCAGCCCGTGCAATCAACTCCCCTGTTTGCTTAAGCTTGTTAGAGCTAAGTTTCTGTCCCTCGAAACTGAAACAGTCCTAAATACACACACACACACACACACACACACACACACACACACACACAAGTATTTTCCATATATCTATAGGAAAAAAAATGTAAAATTATAGCCCTAGTTTTTTCTCCTTTATTTTCTATATTTTCTACGATATGACCATAAAAAAAGAGATGGATAAGTTAGCAGGTAGAAGAGAAGCTGGGATTTAAAGGACCTTCAGCAAGCCCCTAAATTCCAGAAGCCCTTTCCACCTCAGGGTTATTAGGTAACCCAATCACCTTTGATCATTGAAATCCACCAAATAAGGGACAGAAGTTTAGAAACACAAAGGTCTCCCGGTCAGAGAGTGTACATCCAGAGAACAGAAGAGTTTCACTGTAATTAAAGCCTACAGTACAACTATAATTAACTAAATGCCCCCAAATACATCTCATCACAGTCTTAATACTTAGAGGGGCCAATATTTACTAAAACATATCAGTGCTGCTCCACTATTGGCATGGAAACGAAAATTAGCTGCTTTGCCTGAGCATCTTGGAAACCACAGGAAGAGCAATTGTCCATGGTTGGTTGGTGTCTCGAAATAAAACACTCATCACATAACTAACATGGTTTTCTAAAAAATCTCAGAAAGACCAGGTTTGGCCGGAAGTCGAATTTAGCAACTGAGAATACTGAATTAATCACAATGTCCACAGTGATGTCACAAACCCCATCTCACCAGACAGATTTTTCTCTTCTCTGAAGCTCTTGACAGTCTCAAATTAGAGAGAGACACTCTGAGCAGCATTAGTCTCTCATGAGGCAACTTAATATCACAAAATCTCTGCCTTTTTCTTCCGGCATTTTTTAAAGCATTAAAATGCTTGCCCTCAGCTACAGCTGCTATTTGTTGTTGCTGTAGTTCAGTCACTAAGTCGTGTCGACTCTGCGACCCCATGGACTGCGACACACCAGGCACCTCTGCCCTTCACTATCTCTCAGAGTTTCTGCAAATTCGTGTCCATTGAGTCAGTGATGCCATCCAACCATCTCCTCTTCTGTCCCTACCTTCTCTTCCTGCCCTCAATCTTTCCCAGCATCCAGGTCTTTTCCAGTGAGTCGGCTCTTCGCATTGGGTGGCCAAAGTACTGGAGCTTCAACTTCAGCATCAGTCCTTCCAATGAATATTCAGGGTTGATTTTCTTTAGGATTGACTGGTTTGATTTCCTCGCTGTCCAAGGGGCTCTCAAGAGTCTTCTCCAGCACCACAGTTCGAATGCATCAATTCTTCGGTGCTCAGCTTTCTTTATGGTCCAACTCTCACATCCATACATGCCTACTGGAAAAACTATAGCTTTGACCACATGGACTTTTGTTGGCAAAGTGATAAGTTGCTATAACTCACGTGAATGCCATAAGCAACTAAATTCTGTGTGCGATACTGAGCACAGCTCAGAATGATGTGTATGTGAAACATTTAAAAACACGGCTTCATGATGACGATCTTGCACATCACCTTCACCCTGTTGGTGTTCCATTTTCCCTGCAATGGATAAAAGGGCTTCAGGCCCCAAAGCTGCACACACTAGTTTCCAGATAGCCTAAGAGCAGAAAGAAAAGGTCTGATCCTGCCAATCAGCCTGGAATCTGCCTTGTTTTTCAAACTAGTGGGTTATATACTCCTGGCTTCATTGGTGACTTCTAAAAAAGTAATTGCAGTGACATGGCAGAGGCCGTGGCGGGTAATCTAGTCTAGTCTAAAATGAGACATCCATTAGCTAATTGGTCCTCCTGGAAGTCTGGCCCTCACACATGAGGTGACCCTGACATAGCAACTCGGGAAATGCCCCATCTGAGGACCGGAGAGCTGGGCAATTTGGGCCAGATGATGCTGGGGAAACGTGTGCCTGTAAAAACAGCTTATTTCACTCAGGTTGATTCCGTCGTTAAAAGCCAGCCCTCACTGCTGCTCGGCTCAGCCAGGGCTGCCTCCTGTGAAAACATAATTCCCGGGCTGGATCCTCATGTTCAATTTTCTTATTATAAAGCAAGATTAAAATGCACCACTTGCTTTGCATTTCCCACAAAAGACATGAACGCAGCTACCAACTGCTCATACAGAGATGATTAAAAGGTAGTTAAGTCTCCAACAATCTCATTTTCTAATATTCTAAACTCAGCTAATTGTCAGTTGCTCCTGCATTAATGAACTCAAATGATTATATTTCAGGCAAGAAAAAAAAGTCTTTCCTAAAACAAGCTCTGGAATAACTTTGTTTAGTACAGACAAAAGGGACTGTCTGTACAAACACTCACAAATCAAGTGTTTAGGTAGCACAAAAACAAATGAAACGGCCTCTAACACATCTTTTTTTTTAAGATTAAAAAAATAGGTATATATATTTATTTATTTGGCTGCATCGGGTCTGGTTGCAGTCGAGACATGTGGGATCTAGCTGAGGAGGGTTCGAACCATGGCCTCCTGCATTGGATATGTGGATTCTTAGCCACTGGACCACCAGGCAAGTCCCTTTAAGATTTTTTTGATGCGCACCATTTCTAACTTCTTTACTGAACTTGTTACAATATTGCTTCTGTTTCATGTTTTGGTTTTTTGATCACTAGGCTTGTGGGGGGGTCTTAGCTTCCCAAACAAGGATCATACCCTCATCCCCCAGCACTGGCAGGCAAAGTGTGGAACACCAGGGAAGTCCCAAACCTACCAGTTTCTAAACTAGAACTTGGGACGGGTCAGGCCAGAGGCAGCTCCCCGGTGGCTGGAGAGGAGCCCACAAAGCTGGGGTCTGGTTGCAGTTGCTCGGCTACCACTGACAAGGCTGCTCCCCTGCACCCACCCTCTGGCCCCTGAGGATGAAGCAGGAAGCACACCGCATGCTGCTCTAAGATTCAGAACAGAGGGCAGCCCCATGCTTCCCCATTAGGGATTTCCAAGAGGCTGCATTTTCCAAAGAAACACAATTCTTAAATTTTAGACACATATTTCAAGCACCAGCTCACGGTTTAACAGACTACCTAATAACAATGGTCAGAAACAAGATCAATGAAGTTGGCACAGACCTTTCATCTCGAAGTCAGAGGGAAGAAGTGGGGCCATGCACACACGTGTCTGACACCCGATTTCCAAAGTGATCTACACATGATACTGTAGTATTGGTCCTTTCCCCAAACTAGTGTGTCCTTGTTGTTTAGTTGTTAAGTCGTGTCAGACTCCTTTCTGAACCCATGGGTTGTCCATGGGATTTTCCAGGCAAGAATACTCGAATGGGTTGCCATTTCCTTCTCCAAGGGATTCTCAGGAACCCAGGAATCAAGCCCACGGCTCCTGCTGTGTCTCCTGTAATGCAGGCAGGTTCTCTACAGTTGAGCCACCAGGGGAGACCACAAAAAAAAAAAAAAAAAAAAAAGAGGATGCACACACTGTGAACAAGAGAGCCACACACTTCTCAGGTGGTGTGCAAACTGATCAGGTCCAACCCAAACGCCCATCTCCAAAAGCTCAATTTACAGGCCCTTTCCTGTGAAACTTTCCCCATTCTTACCTCCACCCCAGCGGACCAAACCATTTATAATAATTAGAATACAATAATCTAGCTAATTACAAAATGGTATTATTTTTCTTTCAGGAGTAGCACATTGATTTCCAGGATTTGCTGAGAGGTGGGGTTTTGTGCTTGTTGGTGTTTTTTGTTTTAACTAATTTTTTCCTGCATGGTTATTGGATTACTGTTACATTACATAATCCTCACTTTTAGTTTTACTTACTTAATTTCTATCTGAAAGACACAAAGGCCAAGTCCATAAAAAGCAGAATTTTAATTTGGAAAATAGTTTAAAATGTGACAGTTCACTACCTTGGTAGTGTATATTTTAAGGCACAATAAATCCATAAAACTTTTAAATAAAGACATGGAAATATCGCTCAAGTATGCTTGAAGTATAAGCAGAGGTTAAAGGGTGATTCCAAACGTTCTAAGTTATTCTTACGGAATAATTTTACTAGTTTTCAAGCCCAAGCCCGATATAGAAAGAGTCTAATGATTGTGTCTTTAAACATACATACTCTCCCTGGCATAAAGAATCTGCCTGCAATGCACTAGACACAGGTTTGATCCCTGCTTGGGGAAGATTCTCCTGGAGAAGGAAATGGCTACCCACTCCAGTGTTCTTGCCTGGGAAACCCCCTGGACAAAGGAGCCTGGTGGGCTCTAGTACATAGGATCGCAGAGTTGAACACAACTGAGTGACTAAACCACCACCACCAAGGTTAAAACCCTTCCACCAAACTGAAAATACAACACTTGTATTAGTCTAGCAAAGATATTGGCATGTGTCCAACAGAAAATCCTTATACAACATCAGTTCAGTTCAGTCGCTCAGTCGTGTCTGACTCTTTGTGACCCCATGAATCGCAGCACGCCAGGCCTCCCTGTCCATCACCAACTCCCGGAGTTTACTCAAACTCATGTCCATCGAGTCGGTGATGCCATCCAGCCATCTCATCCTCTGTCGTCCCATTCTCCTCCTGCCCTCAATCCCTCCCAGCATCAGAGTCTTTTCCAAAGAGTCAGCTCTTCGCATGAGGTGGCCAAAGTATTAGAGTTTCAGCTTTAGCATCAGTCCTTCCAATGAGCACCCAGGACTGATCTCCTTTAGGATGGACTGGTTGGATCTCCTTGCAGTCCAAGGGACTCTCAAGAGTCTTCTCCAACACCACAGTTCAAAAGCGTCAATTCTTCGGTGCTCAGCTTTCTCTATAGCCCAACTCTCACATCCATACTTGACCACTGGAAAAACCATAGCCTTGACTAGACGAACATTTGTTGGCAAAGTAATGTCTCTGCTTTTGAATATGCTATCTAGGTTGGTCATAACTTTCCTTCCAAGAAATAAGCATCTCTTAATTTCATGGCTGCAATCACCATCTGCAGTGATTCTGGAGCCCCCAAAAATAAAGTCTGACATTGCTTCCACTGTTTCCCCATCTACTTTCCATGAAGTGATGGGACCAGATGCCATGATCTTAGTTTTCTGAATGTTGAGCTTTAAGCCAACCTTTTCACTCTCCTCTTTCACTTTCATCAAGAGGCTCTTTAGCTCCTCTTCACTTTCTGCCATAGGGTGGTGTCATCTGCATATCTGAGGTTATTGACATTTCTCCCGGCAATCCTGATTCCAGCTTGTGCTTTTGCACCTACAACCTGCCACCTGGAACCTATAACTGGCCACCAACAACCGTTCTGCCTTGTGCAGTGCAAGGCTCCCTGCCTGGGCTCCAACCCACTGCACAGCAGGCCATAACGGTAAAAGGAAGGTAAAGTGACTTTTGGTTGGTTGATGAAGATCCATTACAGTATTATTAAGACTTAAGACAGGCATGCAAGTGAAGGAAGGATTCCACAGGAAAGATTTCCAAGCTATTTTGCTTTTACTACTTAGGACGGGGGAATCTTGAGAACAATTAAGATTGCATGTCACCAAATGTAGAATAATAAATTGCAAATGGACTTAGAATGTGCTAGGGAATCAGAGCTTCTAATTATTAACCTTAGCAATAATGCTTGGAGGTGAGAAGGGCCTTGGGTGCTGGGGGAAGTGCCAGTGCCAAGGCACCATAAAGAGGAGAGAAAATAAGACTTGCACATCTGCGTGTGTGGGTGTGATGGGGGAGATGGTTCCTATGGATAAGAAAGCAGAGGCATGGAAAAATCACAAGTAGACTGTATCCTCCTGTGGGCTATACCCAGCTGAAAGCCACAGGATGGGTGAGCTTATTTTGAGAGCTATGGGTAAGACATTTTCTGGCTCGTCATACCAGATCCCAGTCCTATAGGGCTTCCCACAAAGGGGAAACCTGTGCAATTAAGCAGGAAGTTCCTCAAAACAGTATTATGTAACATAGTCCCTTGGCAGGCCCTAAACGATTGAAAACAAAACAAAAAAAGACATCTTTGTCTACAATTCTATTTGCAGCCATATTATATACTTCTGGCTACAGACTCCAGCAGAGTCTGGCTCTTTGCAATTCTGGTGGCTTCACAAAACTACTAAGTGGGGTACTGTCATATTTGGCCACATGGTAGAAGACTGTGCCCAGAGATGGCCAAAAAACCACCAAGAATTCTCCAAAGCAGCATGCAACTGAAATCAGTGCCCAGTAAATGCCGGCACACACCCATTACGTAACAGTCTCCTGTTGAAAAATGAAGCCCCCATCATGATCAGTGGAGCAGGGAACAGCAGCTCACAAAGCCCTTCCTTTGAGGGTATCTTAGGTAAAGGTCTGATGAGACAGATCCAACAAAGTGTAACAGAGTCTGGCATCTTCTGTTATCCTCTGCTTTCTTATCCATAGGAACCATTTCCACCATCACACCCACACACGCACACATGCAAGTCTTATTTTCTCTCCTCTTTACGGCGCCTTGGCACATCCCCTGGCACCCAATGCCCTTCTCAACTCCAAACGTTATTGCTAAGGTTAACAATTAGAAGCTCTGATTCCCTATTCTAATCAAACTCTGCTCCCCATCCCCTGTCTCACTGACATACCTGAATTAAGAGTCAAGTACTCAGTATGGGTTTCCCTTGCAGCTCAGCTGGTAAAGAATCTGCCCATAATGCGGGAGACCTGGGTTTGATCCCTGGGTTTGGAAGATCTGCTGGAGAAGGGAAAGGCTACCCACTCCAGTATTCTGGCCTGGAGAATCCCATGGACTGTATAGTCCGTGGGGTCGCAAAGAGTCGGACACATCTGGGCGACTTTCACTCACTCAGCTCAAATGTGGAGACTTTTATACAGTCATCTGTACACAGTGACACAGAAACCTCATTGGGTTTATCCCAATCCAGTAGACTAAGGATGAAGAACGGAATTAAAACACTGGTGATATTAAAGAGACTTTTAATTGTGTCTACGTTTTAATGGTTTCAGTCTAGGATAAAAACCATGCCAAACTCTGACACATTTTGTTTACCCGTGCTTAGATCAGCACTAATCCGTCAACTGTATATATTTCCTGCTAATCAGCCCATCGGCTGCTGTTTCTTGACATCGGGTCAATAAAGGTAACCGTGACATTTGCTTTGGATGGGAGTCAGGTGTCTAACTGGGATGCAGAAAAAGGGCAAGGTTTAGCTGAGCAGTGCTGTGAAGTTTCCAAACTCAGCCACTGAGACAGTTAAACTAGCATTTGCAGCAATTCTTGCATGTGGTGTAATTAACCACCACCCAATTCTTTGGTGGTCTAAGCTGCTCCCTTAATGGATCTGATAAAAGGTTCCTTGTAAGGCCACATGATTTCTGACAGTAAAGGTGTGCTCATTTCACAACAGGTGAAGACACTTTCCCCAACTGGTTCTGGGGCCCCAGGCTAAGTGTCTAAGTTCAAGCAGCTGGCCGTTCCATTTGTCTTCACGGTCCCTCTGTCATCAACTTATATTGACCCCAGGGGAGGAGCAAATATCTTTGGGCGTGAAAGGTGCTACAGGAAACCCTTTACCATACTGTGGTCAAGGTACCAAGCCCTGTTCTTAGGGTGATATCGAATCTCTAAAGTTGTTAAGCGTTTTATTAATATTAAAACTAAAACCCAAGGTTTCACCATCATTTAGTGGTTGAGATTTAGAATGCACGTATCACCACCATTATTATTCAGTCTTCTTCACTGAAGGGAAACAGCAGCAATGCAGGCCTTGTAAAAAACTAAGAATCCTATTAGGCTCACTTACCTTCATGAAGCAGCATCGTAAACAAACAAAACCAATAAAAGTCTGGTTAGACCATAAATTCATAAGGGGACTACCAGCTTTACAAAAAAACCAGATTTTATCTATCTGAGTAGCACGTTCATCTGCAGTTAAACCTATTATTAGGAAGCCTTCCTATGAAAACCCCAAGGGGAAAAAACTCAATTAGATACCAAATTTTTCAGTCTTAATAACAGCAGTTAATCTGAAACTGTCAATTTTGCTCTTTAAACTTGGTAAGAGATTCCTTTCTGCCAGAGACGGACGGAAGGGGTCGAGTAGAAACTGGATAAATGCTCTAGTTGAATAAACATCCATAAACAACTGTATTTATGTATTTATGACATAATTGCCACCTAGGCCTGCCAGATGTTGCCAAGCTTTATAATGGAAGTCAAACACTATGAAATCTGCCTGAAGTTGAGCTCCTTGGCCAGATCGACTTTCCCCTAGACAAGAGTCCCCATTGTCTGAAGTACGTCTGAGGATTACCCACTGCCTGGCTGGCCCCATCCACCATGCCACCTTCCCCTCTCCAGTTAGCTGATGGTCCCGGAAATCCACATGGTTCCAGACAATACAGATCAAACAAGCAGGGGCTGTTTACGGCTTCTGGGATATGTAACTCCAGCAACGAAAAGAACTGGAGAAGGTCACCTTATCGCAGCCTCTCAGTTCACAGGAGAGGAGTCAAGGCTCAGAGGGTGAAGTGACTAGCTCAAGGCACCACAGACTGCTAACCGGACTGGAACCAACGTCTCTCTGCCTCGCCTCCCGGTCCTCTGCACACTGTACACACACTATAATTTCCCTGCTTTAAATCACGGTTTTCTGAGAAACACAGGCTTTAATTACTTGAGGCCCGGAGTCCTTTGAGTCTTGCTGGAGATCAACACTGTTCTGATGGGGAAGGGGTTGGGACCTTTCGGATGAGACACCAAAT
This sequence comes from Capricornis sumatraensis, assembly GCF_032405125.1. Classification (NCBI taxonomy): domain Eukaryota; kingdom Metazoa; phylum Chordata; class Mammalia; order Artiodactyla; family Bovidae; genus Capricornis; species Capricornis sumatraensis. Next base: position 98,310,615 of record NC_091076.1, read on the forward strand.
TTGTAATACATAGGTACATAGCCACCCAATAGACCAAAAGGCACTGAAAATTATACAGGGTGGGGCGTTAAAAATAAATGTTCTGGATAAAAATTCCTGAGATCCCACTGTAGAGCTAAGTGGGCGCGGACAACATCACAGGAAGTCAGAGATCATGGCCTTAGCCACTATAAAAAATATTCCTGGAATCCATCTATCCAGCCCTGTTCTGATGGGTCTTTAAACAAGTGCTCTTTGATGATGGTGGTGATGATACAGGGGCCACTGCCCTTTCCTTTGATGAAGTGAGTCATTCTTTTAATGCCAGCGCCAAGGAAACGCACATTACTGATTAGCACTGGACGACTCCTTTTGCACATGGAGGACCACTTTAATAACATACGTACACCCATGAGCCTCACGTAGCAAGCCGTGACAGCTTCACTTTGCAGGAATAAGATGCGTCCAAAAATATTGACTTTTTCACAGCAAAGAAAATCGTATAAACAATAAGATCCTACTGCATAGCACAGGGAACTATATTCAATATCCTGTGATAAACCATATTGGAAAAGAGTATGACAAAGAATGTGTGTGTATGTATGAATATATGTATAACCAAATCACTCTGCTGGCTTGATTAGAAACTAACACAACACTGTAAATCAACTATCCTTCAACAAAAAAAAATTTTTAATAAAAAATAAAATCGTATGTCACAGGATTTCCATACTCTCAGCATAGGTTTCTATTTTCTAGGCTCTTCTGAGAGGCAAATATAAACATCCCAGTGCAATTCCCACACATTTGGAAAGAGATAGGAAAGTGAAGAAACCGCTTGGAAGACTGTTGCCACAGGCAGACCTACGGAGTCGTGGTGTGAAAACTGCAGCCCGAGAAACTGGCCGAGATGGAAGGACCGCTGCCTCCCCCGGCGTATCTAGGGTGGGCAGGAAACGGGAGCAGGAAAGAATCACCCCAAGAGGACACCACGCCTTCGGGTTCGAGGAAGAAGCCCTTCCACACACAAAGGAGGACTGAACGCCCTCCGGAGAAAGGAAAAATGCCGTCCAGGGCCGGGAGGGGAGAGGGCACAGGTTTCTAATAGGACATGCTCTGCCGCCAACAGGCTGCATCCCAGTCAGCCTTCTGCTTTCTCTGGAGGTCATCCAACCTCACTGCCAACTTCTCGGGGCCAGAAGAAAGGCTTCCATGGGCAAGTGACCTGTGGGGCAAGGTGGCTAAGCTTCCTACTCTGTTTTTCCTTTTGAAAACTGAGCAATAGCAGTATCCCATTGAATGCTCAGCAAAATAAATATGAAGGATGTCAAAGACAAGAGCTGTGTAAATATTAGGGAAGACCATCTTATTAAAGAAAACTGGTGCTGGCCAAAGATACCGACAGAGAGTAAACAAAACTCAAAACCTGATTATCCACTCTGTCCCAAACCTCAGGTGCTCCCCACCTTTTGCTCTTGTGGGCAGACAATACAGTGTAAGAGCTGGTGGTGACAAGGCAGCAATAATGTAAGAGCTGGTACTGACAATCTAGAATAATCAAGAAACGCTTGAAATGCTTGGTTTGTGGTGTTTAAGAGGGAAGAATAATATAACTGCTGAAAAGGTGTCCACCCCACAGTTCTAGGGCTGTATTTGGATTACCTGGAAACTCATTTATGCAATAACCCCCATTTTCTGACGACGCTGAACAGTTCAGCGTATGTTTGCTATGTTTCATGTTTTGTGCCCGAACAGTATAATGTGTCTGCAAGAAGAGCAGTCACTGACTTATCTGTGCCTTGGTTTTCTCACCTGCAAAATAGGGCACAACAATAACGCTGATTTCAAAGCATTGGTGAGTTAATATATAATGGGTTAAAATATGTAAAACTCTTAGTGTACAGTCAGCATCACCTAAGTGTCAGCTCTTATGACGATGATTAATTCAGGCTGTGTAAGACGCAAGGAATTTTTTGGGATGACAGAGGATGAGATGGCTGGATGGCATCACCGACTTGATGGACATGAGTTTGAGCACGCTCTGGGAATTGGTGATAGACAAGGAAGCCTGGCGTGCTGCAGTCCATGGGGTTGACTGAGCGACTGAACTGAACTGAAGACCCTAGGATCTAATCACAACAATGATCTGATCCCTGCCCTCGTGGAGCTTACAGTCTAATAAGGGACCACAGGAGTAAAAAAAAGATACTGCACAAACAGAATGGCAAATTGCAGTGAGTGCTATAAAAGGGGCATCCCAGGAGCCACGAGAGTGTATCAGAAGCCAATCTGGTCTGGTGTTGCAAGGGGCATGGATCACAGTGTCAAATGTTTTTCACAAGGCCTAACAACGGAATGAAGATCTGCAGGAACTGGGAGGTGGGAGGAAAGAAGAGAAAAATCTCCTGGGCAGAGGAAACAGCCTGTGCAAAGGCCTGGAGACTAAAAATAATTTGCTGGATTTGAGGACCTATCAGGCAAGTGCTGCTGGAGAGAGAAAGCAGAGGGGTTTCTGGGACAAGGAGGGGCTGGGGAAGCAGACAGAAGGCCAAGGGTGTGGGGACTTCCCTGGCAGTCCAGTGGTTAGGACTCCAAGCTTCCACTGCAGGGAACATGGGTTTGATCCCTGGGCAGGGAATTAAGAACCCACAGGCCTCACGATGTGGAAAAAAAAAAACACAAAACAGGCTGAGTGTGGAGTGGGTCACAAAATCCACGTTTTCTTGGTTTCCTGCGTAGCTCACAGAATAAGCAGGAGGGCATGCTGTTCCTACGGATGCAAAGCAGACCTGCGGGAGAAAAACACTCCTCAAAGGGGAAGCGTTAGATACGCCTAACAGTCTGTTCACAGCCCAGGTGAGGCTTCCTGGTGTTGTCATTTAGACTAACGTCGGACTGGTGTTGCTTAGTTGGTTTACAGCTGAATAGGAGCGTCACACACCAAAACCTCACGGGAGAGTTTCATAAATGAGGCAGTTTTTGTGGTGAAATATGGCCCACAGAGCAACCTCACGGCAAGTTCTCCTGCTTTTGAGACCCGTCATCTGAGGCACTTCTCCAGCCAGACCCCAGGCACTGGATCACAAGGCTCCCCTCAGGAGGCCAAGGAGTGACAGGCACCCTCTCCGGTGGGGGGGGTGGGGAGCGGCTCCCTCTGCAATAACTGCAGTCACTTCCAGGGCTATTTTCTCTGCAAGAGGCAGAAATCCAGGGCAGGGAGGTGGGGGAGGTGGCGGCACTAACCTTCCAGGTCGTGGCTGAGTCCTGGATCACAGGCTCACGTTACTCAGGAGGGTTGGCAAGGACAGGCAGTATTTATCAATCTCTTCCAGGCACTCCCTGGTTTACGCTTCTTCCTGTTGGCTGACTCCTCTATGTCCAACTTACTTACTGGTTCGCTTATTTCAACCCCCACCCCCACGCTGGACTCCTCTCTTCTACAGGTAACACAGAAAGAAGGGTCCTGTTTTCCATGAGGCGCTGGAGCCTCGAGGTCTGTAGGACTCCTGCCTTCAAGGGTTTTACCATCTTGCAGAGAAACAGTGCCGTACAGGGGAAAAGGCAGGTCCCACGACTGTGTCCCCTGGAAGCTGAGCTGGCAGCATGCCCAGGCCCTGCCCAGGGCAGCTCCCTAAGATTCTGAGCCCACATGTCCCTGCTCAGGCCTGCTGCTCACTCTTTGGCCCATCCTGGGTTCGTGCAACTCCAAAGCCAGTTAATCCTTAAAACTCCAAGTGAAGGGACTTCCCTGGAGGTCTGGTGGTTAGGACTCTGTGCTTACACTGCAGGGGGAATGGGTTTGATTCCTGGTTAGGGAACTAAGATCCCACATGTCGTGCAGTGCAGTCAAAAATAAAAAATACATGGAACTCTAAGTTAAAAACCCCCAAGGTGTCTCCATGAGCCTGTCACACGCTCAACAGATGTTATTTGGAGAAAGGAAGCTGAAAGATGAGCCGGGGCACAGGGATGTATGTTCTGGTTCGTGCTCTGAACAAATCATTCAGTTTCTCTGTGCGTCAGCTTCCGATTCTCTAAAGAAGACTGGGTTGGGTGTGCCCTTCAGCTCAGAAGTAGGACAATCCAGGGTTTAGCAGGCTCTCGCCTCTCCTCATGGTTTACTGGGGATCCTTTCAGTCCCCAGTCAATCAAAACATGACCCAAACCCAAGTAAGAATGAGAGTGTTCAGAAGTCTTGATACCTTTGAACACAGTGCTGGTCTTTCAACACCCCAGTCTCTCCACTTATCTTGAACTATTGCAACATTGAAAATTATAATAGTAATAATCTGATTCACTTTAAGCTTCAGGGTGGGGAAAAGAAACACCACATAAATGGACTCATATTATGTGGGAGGAGATAGGTGACTCTCAAGTACACGTCCTTGCCATAGACTCTTGAACCAACCATCTCCTAATCTGAAAGGGAGATCTCTGTTCTTCTCCAAACCACAAATCCGATAAGTGACTGAACTTCACCCCAGTGCCAAAAGCCCCAGAGACTTCCAAGTACTGAACCGTCAGATAAAGATGATGCAGGATTGGTGTCAGAAGCAACTGTGGTTTGGTTTCCCAGTTCCAGTACCCAAACTACAGATAAGCATGTTCTTAATCTCTCTGTGTAAAGAAAACCATTTTCTTCTTTGCAAAACCAGACCCTGGCAAGTGGAAAATGAACCCGAACAGAAGAACTGGGTGAGGTCACTGGATTGTTTAGAGGAGGTGGTGACTTTGACATCAGATTCCCTAAACTTGGCTTTATACTGTTCTTGTGGTATTTGAGTTTATCTGGAGATTTTATAAATACACACTCACACATATATATATTCACACCACATGTGTATTTGAGAACAGAAACATCACAAAAATCAAAGAACCACTGCCTCTGTCCCCTGAGTCACAGAGGCGTCTGAGGTTTCCTTGACAGATTTTTAAACCTCTTATGTTACTGTTAAAAATTGACAACAGTTATACTCAATACCTCATTTTTTCTCAGGATTTGCAAACATACGTGAGTGGTCAATACCAGTCCTCCTGGGGACTTCCCTGGTGGTCAAGCGGTTAAGAATCCGTGCTGCCAAAGGAGGCCATATGCCAAGGGGCATGGCCAAAAGCTACACGAAACAAAACAAGACAATGGGAAACACACCAGCACTCCTGAAGATGAGACGAGAAATCAACTGGAAGATGACCTGGCATAGGGACTCCAACCCTAAGAGATGTGATGCTACTTAGAGTGCGGGGAGGGCACAGTGGTCAGGAAGGCGCCAGGCTTCCGCGGGACCCTACAGGACCGCCGAGCCATGGCTGGCGAAAGCACAGCCCCGTGGCGACTCCAGGCCCCCGTCTCCCTTGCTCTGCTCTTTCTTTCCTTCCTTTCCACAGGAGTCCATCACCTCCGCGCAGCCTGTGTATCCTGTATTGATCGTCACAGGATCCCATCACCTCCGCGCAGCCTGTGTACTCTGTACTGATCGTCACAGGAGTCCATCACCTCCGCGCAGCCTGTGTATCCTGTATTGACCGTCACAGGATTCCATCACCTCCGCGCAGCCTGTGTACTCTGTATTGACTATCACAGGATTCCATCACCTGCGCACAGCCTGTGTACTCTGTACTGATCGTCACAGGAGTCCATCACCTCCGCGCAGCCTGTGTACTCTGTATTGATCGTCACAGGATTCCATCACCTTCGCACAGCCTGTGTATCCTGTATTGGTCGTCACAGGAGTCCATCACCTCCGCGCAGCCTGTGTACTCTATTGATCGTCAAAGGATTCCATCACCTCCGCGCAGCCTGTGTACTCTGTATTGACCGTCACAGGATTCCATCACCTCCGCGCAGCCTGTGTACTCTGTATTGACCGTCACAGGATTCCATCACCTCCGCGCAGCCTGTGTACTCTGTATTGACCGTCACAGGATTCCATCACCTCCGCGCAGCCTGTGTACTCTGTATTGACCGTCACAGGATTCCATCACCTCCGCGCAGCCTGTGTACTCTGTATTGATCGTCACAGGATTCCATCACCTCCACGGCAGCCTGTGTATCCTGTATTGACCGTCACAGGATTCCATCACCTCCGCGGCAGCCTGTGTACTCTGTACTGATCGTCACAGGAGTCCATCACCTCCACGCAGCCTGTGTACTCTGTACTGATCGTCAAAGGATTCCATCACCTCCGCGCAGCCTGTGTACTCTGTATTGATCGTCACAGGATTCCATCACCTCCGTGCAGCCTGTGTACTCTGTATTGACCGTCACAGGATTCCATCACCTCCGCGCAGCCTGTGTATCCTGTATTGACCGTCACAGGATTCCATCACCTCCGCGCAGCCTGTGTACTCTGTATTGACCGTCACAGGATTCCATCACCTCCGCGCAGCCTGTGTACTCTGTATTGATCGTCACAGGATTCCATCACCTCCACACAGCCTGTGTTTCCTGTATTGACCGTCACAGGATTCCATCACCTCCGCGCAGCCTGTGTACTCTGTATTGATCGTCACAGGAGTCCATCACCTCCGCGCAGCCTGTGTATCCTGTATTGATCGTCACAGGAGTCCATCACCTCAGCACAGCCTGTGTATCCTGTATTGATCGTCACAGGATTCCCTCACCTCTGTGAAGCCTGTGTACTCTGTATTGACCGTCACAGGAGTCTATCATCTCCGCACAGCCTGTGTACTCTGTATTGACCGTCACAGGAGTCCATCACCTTCGCACAGCCTGTGTACTCTGTATTGACCGTCACAGGATTCCATCACCTTCGCACAGCCTGTGTATCCTGTATTGATCGTCACAGGAGTCCATCACCTCCGCGCAGCCAGTGTACTCTATATTGACCATCACAGGATTCCATCACCTCCGTGCAGCCTGTGTACTCTGTATTGACCATCACAGGATTCCATCACCTCCGCACAGCCTGTGTATCCTGTATTGACCGTGCTGCTTGCTGTGTCTTGTCTGTCTTCACCAAGTAGGTGGAAGCTTCTCGAGGGCAGGAGACTTTGGATTGTTCATTAACGTGTCCCAAGCCCCTCAGACAGCACTGGCATATACAATAAAGCTGGCAGATGAACCGGTGGGATCCACTACGTTCAGGAGCTGGAGGGCTTGGAGGCTCGAGGCAGAGGAGCCCCCACCCTCCCCCAGCCAGCTAAGAGCGGAGGTGAAACAGTGGAGCTGGGGGACTCGTCCCTTTAACCTAAACGGTGCCTAATCGGAAGACGTTTAGAAAGAGGCCCACGAAGACGTTTCTAGTTCCATGGCCCTGTTTTACAGATAAGGAAATACAGGGGAAGTGACTCATTTGCTGGAGTCTCCCAGCACCAGCCCCTCATCTCCCAAGTCCCTCTCACAGAAAGAAGCCATTTTTATCACGTAGGTCAAAGGTGTGTACGAAGGAATTTCCCTGGCGGCTCCAGTTGAGTTAGGACTCTGCACTTCCACTACAGGAACTAGGATCCCAAGGCCAAAAACAAACCAAAAACACCTGATGCATGAAAACAGAAGACTGTGCCTATAAACGACATGTCAAAACAGCTAAAACGACCAACTACACTAGTCTACCTGCTTAATGAACACAGACTCACTTGGGACTTCCCTAGGATTAAGTTCGGTCGGGAAACCCAGCTCTCAGCCTGGAGCTCACCCAAGCGCTAGGTTAGATGCCGAGCCCCATTCAGAGGCTGTCTTCAGGGACTTCCCTGGTAGTCCAGTGGTTAGGACTCTGTGCTTCCACTGAAGGGGACCCAGGTTCAAACCCTGGTCAGGGAACTAAGATCCCTCAAGCCACACAGGGCAGCCAAAAATAAGAGGCCAACTTTACAGAGTAACCTCCCACTTCTACTGACTTCTGTCAGCATGACTCCGGCAGAGTTTAGATGTGGTCTGGACCAGTCCATGTGAGTTTCAGAAGTCAGTTTCCTCTTGTTTCTAAATCAGCTCTTAGGATTCTCTGGGTAACAACTGAGGGGCAGTGGCTAAGACAGGGACTGGCCATCTCCTGCGGGGCCTTCTGCGGTGTGGCCTTTCAAAGGTGCACCTGCTGCAGAAAAAAACCTTCAGGCTATGATAATCACCCAGATGCTCACAACACTCCAGATCACAGAAAGGGGAAGGAGAACATCACAAACTGGGTCCTCTGGCAACTCATTTCCAACGTGCACATTCTCACCCTGCTAAGAAAGTCCCTTTTGGCTTTGTATGCTTCATTCTTATACTTTAACAGTTCAACTCACTCCTTCCACAAATTTCTCCCATACCCACTTGCCTTGGCTACTTCACTCTGGCTACAAACTTGAAGAAAGATTTTATTACCCACCAGGGGATGTGAAGGAACCTGGAAAACGGTGTTGTTTGGATTCCTTCAGGCCTCTTAATGTATGAAGAAGGCAAAAATAATACATCAGCTTAAGTGGAACTGCAATTCTAAACATCTTATAATTCAATAATGAGATGTATTTGAATGTAAGGCCAGTTATCGGTTAAAGCTGATTTTTTAAAAAGCAAATTCAGTAGTTAGTATTCAAATAACAACAACAACAAATATCCATCTGTCTGGAATTACTTGTGCTTTAAAAGGTGGATAGTTTCACTTTCATGCATTGGAGAAGGAAATGGCAACCCACTCCAGTATTCTTGCCTGGAGAATCCCAGGGACGGGGGAGCCTGGTAGGCTGCCATCTATGGGGTCGCACAGAGTTGGACATGACTGAAGCGACTTAGCAGCAGCAAAAGGTGGATATAGTGTACTAGAAAACCCATAATATGTTTCCCAGGTGGCTTAGTGGTAAAGAATTCGCCTGCCAGTGCAGGAGACAAGGGTTCAATCCCTGGTTCAGGAAGATTCCACATGTCAAGGAGCAACTAAACCTGTGTGTCACAGCTACTGAGCCTGTGCCCTAGAGCCTGCACTCTGCAACAAGAGAAAGCATCACAGTGAAAAGCCCACGCACCACGACAAGAGAGCAGCCCCACCAGCCACGAGCAGAGAAACGCCTGCACAGCAACAGGAGCCAGCCTGGCCAAAAACAAATAAGTACATAGATTTTATTTATATATATATAAAGAAAACAGATAATGCTAGGTTCTGTATTTCTACCTTTTTTTTTTTTTTTGGCTGCACTGCATGTGGGATCTTAAGTCACGAAACCAGGGGTCGAACCCGCATTCCCTGAATTGGAAGTGCAGAGTCTTAACCACTGGATGGCCAGGTAAGTCCATCTATTTCTAGTTCTGCCACTAACTAGCAGGATGTATCAATCCTAACTTCCATATAACACACGCTGAAAGCCAGTGGCTCTGGCCTGGTCCAGGGTTCTGTGACATCACAGGGCACAGATGGATACTCTGGCTGAGTCCAGGATTAAGGAGCAGGGCTTCCCTGATGGCCTCAACCTGGCTGCACATTACAGTCACCTGGAGTTTATTTTTTAAAAAAAAAATTTTTTTTTAAAGAAAGCATGCCAACCTCCTCTCTTAGAAATTCCGATTTCATTCATCTTAAGTGGGGCCTTGGCATAAGGTTATTTTAAAAGGTCCCAGGTGACTCAGTCAGCAGGGAGGGGAAGCACTGACTCAAGTTAACACCTTCCCATTGCAGCTGAAACAGGTGTTTCTCTCACTCCTAGAGGCTCCTCAGGAATCACGGGTCATTTGCTTCAAGAGGAGGGAGATCCGAGTTAGTTTTGGTCAACAAACTCCCCTGACCCAACTGGAGATCGATGACAATGTCAGGGTCTAGGTTTCTGATGGCACTGTTTGTTCAGAAAATGTATGAAAAAAGAAAAAAAATCCGGTTTCCATGACAAACTCTCCTGTAGCCAGGACAATGATTCCCCCCACTCTGAAATACAGAGGGGAAGATAATCTCTTCAAGGAAGGGGTGGTTTTGAATTATAATTATAAATTAGTCTATTAACTAGGGAAATCATGTTTCATACATAAGAGGACTACTCTGGATCAAGGTTCATTTTTTTAATAGTGAAACATCATGCTGAGTGAAAAATGAAACTGACTTGGAATAATCACAAGCCATTTATCTCCTGGGGTTTGGCAGTGGGAAAATTAATCTCATGACTGATATGAGGGGCCGATCAAGAGAGCACCACACACTGGGGGTCATGTCCACCCAAGCAAGTATCTTGGAACCCCTCTCATTGTGTGGAAGGAAACACAGTTGATAAGATCCCATTAAAGAATGCAAATTACAGCTAGAGCAACATTTTCCTTATTCCCTGCCCCAAATCCATAGCCCATTTACCCAATGATAAAAGAGCTCCTTGTCTTATTGGTCTTCAAGAGCCTCCAAGAAAAATCTAATCAATATTCGCTGAGTGCCTGCTACAGAGGGTATGGCTGACTCACCATGCTAAACACCATAGAGGGTGCAAAGATGGGCAAGACAGTTCCTGGCCTCAAGGATAAACCAGCAGGAGAAGTGGGCCACCCCACGCAGAGGGACCTTCCTGCCCCCTCCTCTCTCTGTCACCACCCTCTCCTGAGACCCATCCTCCACGGTGGCCCAAGGGCCAAGCCTACTCCCTCTCATGTCATCAAACACCCACATCCTGGTGCCAGAACCTGGTGGGAGGTGGGGCCCTCTGCAAAGTCAACCTGCACCCCAGACCCAGCCTGACCATTAGAGAGTTCTGTCTTTTCGGGACCCCTTGCCCAAAGCTCTGACTACAGTAGGGAGGAGCAACTCTGGTTAAAGGCTTCTAAGACGTGAACTTTCGGTTTTGCTATTTCAGAAACATTTTGGGGCAAGACCTTAGAGAAAAACATGCACCTGCTTGGATATTATTAGACCTCAAGCAAAGAATCGAGCTTGAATGGCAGGTTTGGCATAAGAGCCTCTTCACCTGCACTGTCCCCATGAGCGATGGATGCAGTCAACGTTCCTGATGGAGATGCTTAGAAGGCAGCGTTTCCACCCCAAAGCTGCATCTTTCCCAGGTTGAAACGAAGGGTGAGAGGCTGCGACTGTCCTGGGAGGATGGAGACCATTGGAGCATCTCCCCAAGCCTACAGCAAAGCCTCTTTCCGCTCCTTCTCTGGATCCCATCTCTCACTGCAACACGGCTTGGTCGGTCCTCAGGTTTGTTCTAACAAACGTACCACAACGTAAGCACTGCAGGGGCTGCTCTTCAAAGGGAAGCAGGAGGATCAGATTCAAGGTTCGGTTCCCTCCCTGGCCCATGACCACAGACAGGTCACCGGCTCTGTCTGGCCTCAGCTTCCTCGTCTATCTGCCATGGGAACACAGCAAAGCAGTGACTGTTCACCTTGGGAGGGCAGTGGTGATGCCTGGGTGAGGGTAGTACCTGTCCCAAAATACCACCCTCGAAGGTTCTAACCTGCTCCCACCACTGTCACTGATGGCCATGCATCCCATTCCTCAGGTGGGGGCAGGGTGGGGAAACTATTAAGACTTGGTGGGACTTCCCTGGTGGTCCACACTCCCAGTGTAGGGTGCACAGGTTCAATCCCTGGTCAGGAAACTAGATCCTACATGCTACAACTAAGACATGGCATAGCCAAATAACTAACTAAATAAACAAATATTTTTTAAAAAGATTTATTGGTCTAAACCAGCAAGATCTTTTCTAGGAGTCTCACATACTCTTTTTGTTGTTGCTGTTTAGTGACTAAGTGGTGTCTAACTTTTTGGGAACCCATGGACTGTAGCCCACCAGGTTCCTCTGTCCATAGGATTCTCCAGGCAAGAATACTGGAGCGGCTTGCCAGTTCCTTCTCCAGGAATCTTCCCAACCCAGGGATCGAACCCACGTCTTCTGCATTGCAGGTGGATTATTTCACCACTGAGCCACTTGGGAAGCCAAACATACTCTGATGGGAAGTTATGCATTTATCCATACATGCTCTCACTGCTCACAATACATCTGGAACTTTTTGGAAATTTTCTTCAAAGAATATACTTTTGAATCCTCTAAGAGGTAGAAAGTCTCTCATTAGTTTTTAGAAACAACCAAAAATCCAAGTGCCCTTTATAAATCATGCAATCAAGCTAAGTAATAACAGTTTTGATCAAAACCTCAGCGTGGGCCATGTCAAAGCTATATTCAAGCAGAGACTGGAAAAAATTGGGAAATGTTTTAAGTTGTGTAAGGATAAACAGCTTAAGAATTAAAAAAATAAATACTTGCTTTTTCAGGGCTCCTTTTTTCATTTTAAAGTTGAATTATTAAATGACACTAAAAAAAAAAAGTTTAAAAAAAGACTGATTTGACACGAACATTGACCCTGAAGGGGTGATGATTTTGAAAGACACGACATTCTCTTGGATGAAAAAGTTCAGGTACGTTTGTGGAAAAAACAAAACAAATATTTCACTCTATTGTCAAGCGGTACATTAATTTTCCTAGGAAAAACAGCTGTATGGACAAGCTAATGTTTTAAGAACTGTGACCTCCAAAAGAGACAAACAATGCATCAATTTTTGATTTATAAACCGTTTTGAGTCGAAATTTTAAATGGCCTCATAATCAACTATCAAAAGAATAGTGGGAATTCCCTGGCAGTCTAGTGAAGGACTCCGTGCCTCCACTGCCGTGGCCAGGGTTTAATCCCTGGTCAGGGAACTAAGATCCTCAAGCCTGTGGCACAGCCAAGGAAAAAACAAACAAACAAACAATCTTTTCTCTAGAGAGTGGGCTACCCATAAAATCAAACTCAAAGAATAATGCCGAGGTATTTCTGAAGCCACATCTGCTAGAAAGCTGATCTGAAACCACGGCAGACCAAAGGACCTATATTAATTAACATTTTTCGATAGGTTTGTAGGTACACAGGGCATCATGAAGGAACTGCTGTGATTATTCAGGTCTTCGAAATATAAGCAAAATAAAACCTACACATTCCATTTTCAGACTTTAAATCCACCCTGCTAAAAGGAAACACTTTAAAGCTTATTCTAAAATGGCTATCATGAAACCAATTTAAGGTTGGTTTGTGCTTTTTAAAACATCTACTATTGCTTGAGGGCTGGAGGAGGGAGCTCTTAAAGAATACATATGACCAGCAAATTCCAGCCCTAGGAATTTATCCCAAGGTAATAATTAAGCAGTTAAGATGGGCTCTGGCGTTTAGCAGTAAGGTTCGTCACAACTGTTCATAGTAATGAAAATTAAAAGCAGTCTGAATATCTAAATGGTTGAGTGGTCAAATTACGGTATACCCATTCAGAGAAGTATTACAGTGAGCTGTATACAGGGAAGCAGCCAGTGAGAATAATGTTGTAGAATTAAATTTACTGACCCAGTAAGATCTATGATATATTTCAGTTTGGGGAAAAAAAGCATAACTTATGCAAAGTGAGCACATAAAAATGTCCAGAAGGACATATATCAAGATATTAATAGACTAGTCATCAGAGAAATGCAAACCAAAACCATACGGAGTTATGACTTCACACCCACTAGAACAACTATAATTAAAAAAAAAAAAGACAGATATTAAGCGTTGGTGAGAAACTGAAGCCCTCCTAAACTGCAGGTGGGAATGTAAAATAGTGCAGTTGCTTTGGCAAATGGTTTGCCAGTTCCTCAAAAGGTTAGACAGAAAGTTACAACATGACCTAGAAATCCCACTCTTTAGTATATACCCAAGAAAAATAAAAAATACACGGCCATTCAAAAATTTGTACCTAAACATTCACAGCAGCATTATTCATAATAGCCAAAAAGGGGAAACAACCCGTGTCCATCAAATGAAGAATGGATGTACAAAATGGGGGATATCCACATAATGAAATATTGTTGTTTAGTCACCAAGTCCTGTCTGACTCTTTTCTACCCCGTGGACTGTAGCCCGGCTGGAGTGAGCTGCCATTTCCTTCTCCAGGGGATCTTCCCCACCAAGGGATCAAACACATCTGGGCATTGCAGGTGGATTCCTTACCACTGAGCCACTAGGCAAGTCCTCACGGAATATCATTCATCAATAAAATGGGGAAAAACACTGATACAGGCCAGAAGATGGATGAACCCTGAAAATGTTACGCAAAGTGAAAGAAGCCAGACGTGAAAGACCACATGTGGAATGATTCTATTAATATGGAATGTCCAGAATAGGCAAATCTATAGAGACAAATGGAGATCAGTGGTTACTGGGGGCTGGGAGGTTTGGGGGATATGGGGTTAACAGGTATGGAGTTTCTTTCGGGAATGACGAAAATAACATAAAACTGGGGTGATGGCTGCACATTTCTGTGAATACACTAAAAATCTGAACTGTATATTTTAAACGAGTGAATTTTGTGACATGTGAATTACAGCTCAAAGGAATGACAGAGGTGGCTGGATGGCATCACTGACTCGATGGACCTGAGTTTGAGCAAGCTCCAGGAGTTGGTGATGGATAGGGAAGCCTGGAGTGCTGCAGTCCATGGGGTCACAAAGAGTCAGACACTGCTGAGCTGAACTGAAAGCTGTTAAAATGTTAACAGAAATAATGTTTGCATAATATAATTACAGGTTTATTGTGTTTATTTTTTAAATTTAGACTATCTATATTTCTAACTCTTCTTTTTACCATAAATATGATTACTTGAGAGGTTTTCCCAAATCTTCCCATGTTATTATACAGAAAGCACCAAACACAAAAGATTTGAAGAAAAGGAAATATACCTTTCTTACAATAGTGGAATAACTGGAAAACAACCCATATGACCCTAGTAGGGTGATCACTAAGCAAAGCATGGCTTGTTACCACATTAGCCCTGGTCAGTTTTGACCCCCGTCCCTATCCTGAGGCTGACACAAAAGGCTCAAATGCTTTTTGCGTGGATGATAGTTTACTAAGGTGCTACTGAAAGTCACAGACACAGTAGTGCACTCAGCATACTTCCTAACAGGTCACAGGAGACGTCTGGTGGGAAAAAAAATACTGAACAAAAATACCGAACCCTCTTATACTGTTCGATTTGCTGTGTGTTTGTACGTGAACAGAGATCATAAGATAATCAGAAGTGATGCAGAGCCTGTGTAAAAGTGAAAAATTGTTAAAGTCATGTATGCAAGGACCTTGGGACTTTGGTGTTTGAGGGGAGGGTGGGTCTCAAGCTCTACTTTTCCCAGTCCACGTGTGTTCTGGTGCACTCACTCATTTAAATATCTCTAAGCACTTGTTGCTCTGGGGCAGCAAACTCTGAAACCAAACATGGAATATAGGTAAAGATAAAATAAGGGGGGGGAAAAAATCCCCAGCCCCTGAGAAATACAGCCAACCAGCATGTTTATTATTCACAGACTATGATTCACTGTCCCTGTTTTTTAAGCCAGCATCACATTCTAATCATATTGCTAGGTTACGGGCCCTGAGTTATGCGTGCATAATAAAAACGGAATCCATCAAAATGATACATTAGGCTTTTCTCCCCATATCATCTCTTTAGGGAAAACATTTGATCATGATAAAACACATACAGTATTAAACCTAAATATTACTGTGGATTCCCCAAAACCAAGAGGTTTCCAATGCAAATGAAATAGTTATCCTATGAGTATTCAACCTGGAAAACAGAGTTGCCATCAAAGGTAGGCAAAAAACTATATTCCCAAGAGGCCCATGCAGGTGCTACTATTCGGCTCAGACAGGAGGAAACCTTTATGTGGCTCACTGGCTTTTATATTCAGGAATATGGTTTACCATCAAACTTTCTCAAGGATCACTCTCATACACATTTTCTCCTGTGATTTTAGAAGTTGTATCGCTGTGGAGAGCCACGTGGGCATGCAAGTTACAGAAACAAAACAGACAAATGCGCATTACAGTCTAATTTCACGATCAGCAGTCTTGAACGTGAGCTTCAGGAAACACTCTCCTCCACTGTATAAATACTTGAGACCTCCTATGAGGATAATTCATGCAGGTAATAAGTATCAGAATAATTAAGAAGCAAGGCCATTTCTAGTAAGACTTAATGTCTCAGTGTGTTTTTGTGGACACTTCTCTGGGACCTTGTTTAGTCCCCTCTAAAACCCAAACATCAGCTCAATAAAAGAGATCGCATATCCTAAAGTACCCTGAAGAAGGTGCCCTGCCTTGCATTCCACAGATCTCTTTGGTACTTGAGAGAAGTGACACCCAGACGTGGCACAATGAGGACCACAGGGCAGCAGTGATGTGATAGCAACGATGCACCACAAACCAACATTAGGCACAAGATCCAGGTCCAGGAAGGAGGAGGAAACTCACTGAATAAAGCACCTTCTGGATTAACAAGACAGGCTCGGGTGCTTAGAAACACCGATGTAGCTGCATTTTAGGTCCAATAGCCTAGAGTCTCGGCTTGTGGACGTCTGGCTAAGACACACAGTGAAGGGGAACCACAATATTGCCTCCACTGCACTAGTTACTTCATCAGTCAAAAAGAAACAGCATCAAAAAAATATCCCCTGCCCAGGCACTGTATAATATTTAGAAATGATGACTTACGAGTGAAAAACACCTTCTGGGGGATGGGATGGCAAGGAGAATTTACATTATTATCTAATGTGATCTGCCAGGTCTCGTCACACATGTGAGTGTGTCAGCTGTCCCCATTTCACAGATCAGGAAACGGAGTCTCAAAGACTCTGAGGACACAGCTACCAAGGGACCGGAAAGCACTCAGGTTTGTCTGATTTTACAGCTCTACATTCTGCACGGAACATCACTGCAGCCTAGTTTAACTGTAAACTCTGCGTTTAGAACTTCAAAATAATAATTCCTGGATTCTCTGCTGGTGCAGTGGATAAGAGTCCACCTGCCGATGCAGGGAACACGGGTTCGATCCTGGTCTGAGAAGATCCCACGTGCCACAGAGCAGCTAAGCCCGTGTACCACCACTACTGAGCCAGTGCTCCGCAACAAGAGAAGCCACTGCAACGAGACGCTCGAGCACAGCAACGAAGACCGAGCACAGCCAAAAGTTAACTAAAGGAAAAAAAAGATTAAAAAAAAATAACAATTCCCACTATGTTTGGGGATCGAAATTTTTATGGGTAGGCGGTGATTCTGGGCGTGAAATTCTGACCTTTTCTCTAAAGAGCTGTTACACTCTAGCATAACCTTTTGATAAAGGGTCTGAACTCTTTTACCAAGAACTCTGGGAATTTTGGATTCTCAATACAAGTTGGAAATATTTACATGAACTGAAACTATAGTCCCAGTTAAAGGCTACAGTTATTTTTGGTTCTTTAGCCAAAGTTTTTCAATAACTGAAACACTAGAATCCAGTGACAGAACAGTAAACGAAAAGAGGTGGCAAAGAAAACCAGATACACAGTGATGATATGGAATGATTGGTTTCCATGTCATACACTTTGGTCATTCTCTTCACACTCTTTTTTGTGAACGGATGCCAGGCACCAATTAACCAATCCAAGATGAAATGTTCAAGTTCAAAACCTGACTCCTGTTGAGAAAGTGGATTTTTTTCCTCAACCAGAAGGAAAACTTAACTTCCATGACTTTTGTGGAGTGTGTACAAAAAAAAAAAAAAGAACTTGAATTTGAAAACAAATGGCCTCCTACTTCTTCAGCTATTTCCAAATTCTTGTTACTTACCCCAAGAGCACAGACTAGTATTTACCTAAAATGCATAACCTCCAAAGAGTTCACGCTATGGCACTCAGGGACACACACGTCCATTCTTCACCTGAACACCTAGTACCTGATACACCATATTAAAGAGTACAAAGTGGAGGTCATTAAATAGAACCTGCTCCAGTGTGCCATGCCCACATCCTGAACAATACATTAAAAAAAAAAAAAAAAAAAAAACACCTAAATTAGGTTCTTCCAACCAGAAGGGGGAAAAAAAAAAAAGCCGAGTTTGTCCACAAAATGTCCTCCCAGCCAAGGTGTCCGAGTCCACAGCCTGAGAGAAGGCCTGAAATCGTTAAATAAATGTAAACCAGGCTCTTCTCTACAGAGAAAAAAGAAAAAAAAAAAAAAAAGATGGAAAGACGTTTCAGACAGCCCCGCGGTGTTCTCCCACGAGGAGACAGTCTGTCGTTTAAAGTTTAGGAGCAGCCTCACCGCTGTCCCATATGGGGTTTTTAAAAACGAGTCCCATTCCCACCGCTTAACCTGCTTTAAGGAAGTCTTGCTGCCCCCAAAGGAAGCCCGCTGCCTCCAATATCAAGAAACCTGCAAGGCAGGTAAGCAGAATCAAACTCTTGGGGAAAGAATGCTTAGCCACTTTCAGTGGCATTTGTTTTCCAAAGTTTTCGCATTTTGGAAAGTTCAAGCGAGGATTATAAACGCAAGACATTCCCTTCCCCTCGGCCACAGGGCCCTTCCTGCCCTCCCTCCGCGGCCACCGCCAGGCCAAGCCGGCTCCCACCTGTGGAAAGGGTCCGACAGGTGGGACGGCCTCCCAAGGGCCCCGGGCCTTCTGGACACCCTGAGGTGCTGCCAGGGCGACACAAAGTTGCGGCGGAGAGCACGCGGCCCGGGAGGCGCTGCTCGTGACAGCGCGCCGGCCAGCGAGGCCCATGGGTGGCGGACGCCTTGGCGGGGCCGGCCGTGGCCGCCACTCGGGCCGGTCAGGAGGCCGCCTCTCCACGCCCAGCGTCGCCTCCGCCCCGGCGGGCGCACGGAGCCTGGGGCCGCCGCCGCCGCAAGCCGCCGCGTTCCCGGCTCGGACCCCAGCCCGTGCCGCGCTGTCCCCCACCCCAAGCTTCCCGGTCACTCACCCCGGGGCCGGGTAACAGCAATGCCAGCAGCAGCAATCGAACAAGCATGGCGAGGACTCGGCCTGGCTCCTGGCCGGCCGGCCGGCTCCAGGGGGGCGGTGCGGGCAGGCGGGCAGAGGACGGGGCGGGGGGGTCGCGACGACAGAGAGGCGGCGGCCGGGACTCAGGGGACGCAGCGCTGACTAGGCGGTGGCGGCACCCCCATTCCCGGCCCTATAAGTGCCGGGCGCCGGCGCTTCTTCCGGTCGGGGCGGGGCCGGAGGCGGGGCCTACCTAGAGGCGGGCCTGGGATTGGGCGGGGCCCTGGTTCGGGGCGGGGATCGGGCTGGTCTGGGCGGGGTTGTCGCGGGGGGCGGGGTTATAGGCGGTGCCAAAGGCCTCCAGCTGGCCTTGGGTCCCTTGGCCGCGGCGGCGGGAGAAGAGGACCAGGCCTCTGTGTTGGGCATCTAGGGGAGCTGAGTGAACGAGGCAAAGAACTTGTCTGAGGCAAGTGGAGGCCGGTAACCCGGCCAAGTGGGGGCATTCCCTGCCCCAGGCGGTCCCACTGACCTCCGTCTAGGGACCCTCTGCGTCAGGCTGGATCAGGAAAGGCCAGGAGACAGGCGGTGCCTTGAGTCTAGAGCCCCGCCGTAGTGGGATCGTCGGTGGTCTCCTGAGCGAAGGCAGGCAGCTGGCAGGGGATTCCTGCAAACCCGGCGTTTCTGCTCTGCGCGTGGCTATCGCTGAGTTCGCATCCCTGGTTCGCATCGCCCTCCAGTTGCGCCTCAGTTAACCCAGAGGTCCTTTTCTTCCTTTTCTTTGCCCTCAGGAATTCCCCTTCAAATCATATCCAACAGCCACCAATTCCCTTTGGTATAACCATGGCCAAGTCATTGGCCAAAAATTACAAACAAAGAAACCATTTCTGGCTGCTGGTGTCATGTGTGTTTATGTGGCATTTGTAGATGTGACCTTGTGAAGCTTGACATGTGTCAAGCTTGGAGAAAGTGGGTTTGTTGAGGACTAGTACAAGGTCCATTTGAAGGCTATGGGCTCTTAGCCTCATTTAAAGAGCCTGGAAGCTGTTTGGTCACTGGGTCCCATGCTGCCCTCCACTTATATAGGTGAAAACTGGGAGAGAGGACATTGTAACAAGAGAGAAGTTGGAAGCACATTTCTATATTCTAGGAGAAGAAGAAAACAAGGATAGTGACTTCTCTAATTTTTCTTGACTTGTTCATATGACAGTCCAAGATTTTTCAGGGTTTAGGGGAAACAAGTAAGCAATGCTAGGGAAAATAAAGTAGTTGGGATTGTGTTCAATATCTTGTAATAACTTATAATGGAAAAGAATCTGAAGTACACACGTACACACATATGAATCACTTTGCTGTATACCTAAAACTAACACAACACTGTAAATCAACTGTACTTAAATTATTGTTGTTTAGTCACCCAGTCATGTCCAGCTCTTTGTGACCCATGGACTGCAGCACACCAGGCTTCCCTGTCCTTCACTATCTCCCAGAGTGTACTTCAGTTTTAAAAAAAAAGTAGTGGAGGACTGACCAGATGTCTGGTCTGGATATATGTGAGCCAATCTTATCTCATTTCAGCAGACAGAAATGCTCATAGTGGGACTTCCTTGGTGGTCCAGTGCAGGGGCTTGGGTTCGATCCTTGGTCAGGGAACCAGATCCCACGTTCTGCAACTAAGAATTTGCATGTAGCAACTAAAGATACCGCATGCTACAACAAAGATCGAAGATCAAAGATCTGCAACCAAGACCTGGCGCAGCCAAATAAATAAATATTGGGGGAAAAAAAAAAAAGGAAATGCTCTCAGTAAACTAAAATCCCATCAACAAAATTCCCCAACAGTATTCCCCATTCCTCTTCACTTTCTGCCATAAGGGCGTGCTGTGATTCATGGGGTCACAAAGAATCAGAAACAACTGAGCTGCTGAACTGAACTGATTCCCCATCCCCAACCTGATATGCCTGTCACAGTCGAGGGACTAAACTCTACTCATGCTGGAGAATCCAACACATCAGTTTAAGGGGAGGACCAATCTTGGTAACTAGACACATTTTAGTGTGTCTGTTACTAGACACACTAGAACACAGAGTAGACACATTTTTGAAAAGTGTTATCTGCATGTCAAAATGCAGATGAGGAGGTTTGGGATTGGGAAGAGATGTGCAGTAACAGAAGCTCCATCATTCCTGGAGCCAGGGTGTCCAAGTGGCCAGGGAGGAGCCCACAGGAAGTGGGAGGAGCCCATGGAAAGTGGGAGGAGCTCTAATGATTATCTGTCCAGCTTGCAAGAGGACCACAGGATGTGTAAGACCACACCTGGCTTCCCACCCTGGGCTTCCCGATGTAAGACCACAGGGTTGAGTTAAAAGAGAAGCTTGACTGGATAATGCTGCTTTCACATCCCTTCTCTGGTGCTTTTTTCCTCTAATAGAGTAAATCCAGGAGGGGAACTTTCTGTGCTGGAACTCTGGAAGCCCTTTGACAATTGAAAATGTCACTGTGACCCTGTAAGCACAGCAGATAAAACACAAAGGGGAATGCTTACCTCAATCTGACTCATAAATCAATTTTAAAGATTTAATAAAGAAAAAAATCCATTCCAAGGAGACGGGTCCAGGTAGGTATATTTATCTTGTACTTGTGTGAACCAAATCTCCAGGCCATAATTGCAGTTTTAGCTAATCCGAATTTCTTATGCACCAGTTTGATTTTTCTTATGCTTAATCAGTCCATCTGTCTAGTGCATGTCTCCACTTGATTGGCAACTCATACTGATAAGTTCTGGTTTTATTTATGGCAGCATTGCCCACAGTCTTGTTCAACAGTCAAGTATTGTTTCAGAGAGTTTTTTGCTTGTGATAAAGCAAAAGCTGGCATCGCTGATAAATAGACAGAAATGGAAATACTTCTATAGGGTGCCTTTGAAGTGGACCTGACCATAGAAAAGACCAGAAAATGGTCAGTAAATGACCTTTCTGGAAGTTGTATTAAATAGCATCCTCTACCCAAAGCAAAGGTCATGTTTTTAGGGTAAAGATAAGCCCTCTTTTTCCACCAAGGTTAAAATGTATGTTCAACATGTGACTTCCCTGGTGGTCCAGTGGTTAAAGAAGCTGCCTTACAGTACAGGGAACATGGGTTCAATCCCTGATCTGGGAACTAAGATCCCACATGTTGCAGAGCAACTAAGCCGGTGTGCCACAACTAGTCAGTCCACATGCCACAAGGCTCATGATGCACTGAAGATCCTACATGCCACAGTGAAGGCCTTTTTCATTCAAATAAATTAATAAATATATTTTCAACAAAAATTGGAGCAAGCAGGACCTGAATTTATCAGCAGGGGAGAGCTAGTGGTGGGAGAAACTGAGTTGAAATCTTCACTTCTCTCTAAATCAGTGGTTCCCAAACTTGGCGAGGTTTTCAAAAATAGATTTCCAACACCTTTTTATGCCTTCTTCCCCCCACTGATTCAGAATCTTCTGGGGTGGAGCCCTGTGGGGTGGAGAGTGTGTGTTTTCCAGTTTCTGCAGTTGAGAAGGGCAGCCAAGATCCTGGAATCCAGCTCACTCCTAATGTCCGGTGTTAATCCCTCCGGCCAGTAATTCCTTTTATTTATTTTAGCAAATTTCGCCCTCTAGTGGAAGAAATTACGACCCAGCCTGTAAAAGTTTGTGCTGAAACAAAGTTTCGATTCTATTTGAAACCCTCCAAAATTTCATTTAAACATGATTGTGAGGTTAATTTGCAGACAGCTGTTTAGTGAGAGATTAGTTCCTTTTGAAGAAGACTTGAAAGGAAAATCTGGTAAAACCAGAAATGGAGGTCATGGTTGAAAGCTCCAGTTCCATATCAAAGGAACAATGTCTTTATCAGAATAAACCCACTTTTTTTAAAAAATGATTTTCATGCATGCTGCTACTGCTCCCAAACATACTTGCACTTAGAGCAGATGTTGGTAGGGGGGTAGTTAAGAGATAAATAAAATGATGAAGCAAGACTCTCTGGTAGCAAGCTAAATGGGAAATTTTTTCAAAGCTGCTGTCACTGAGCAGTTTGGTAGTAAGGTAAATAGAAGTTTGGTTCTTCCTGTTCTGGGATTTGAAATGACTGTGACGCTCACTCTAAAAGAACCTCTTTTTACCACAGAGTCCAATCTACCATGCACTTTTCTTGTACCACAAAAATAATTCTTTCTTATTCACAGTCATTATTTGTTGGCTATTGGCTATTATTTTAAAATGTGCAAAAAACGCATGCATTATAGGACCAGCTCATGTTATCGGCAGTTCTACGAGGTAGTGTTTTTGGCCCCATTTTACAGATGATGCATTGGAATTTTAAAAGATTAACAGCCAGGTGGGTAACACACAGCTAGTAAGAGGCACAACTCAGATTTTTTTTTTTTTCTTGGCTGCACTGTAAAGTATGTGAGATCTTAGTTTCAAACCAAGGATCAATCCCAAGTTTCCTATATTGGAAGACAGATTCTTAGCCACTGGACCCCCAGGTAAGTCCCAGCACAACAACAACAAAAAAGAATATTTTTTAAAAAGGAAGAAAGAAAAGAACTCAGCTATCAACATAACTTCGAAGAAGCCATAGCTGCTGCAGTGTTCCCCCTTCACCGGAGTTATTCTTGCCCGTCCCCCAGTGTTGTGACAAAGTCCCCATTGTGTGGCCCGTAAAGGTGGTTAAGCAGCAGCCCAAGCTGCTGGAATACTATTAACAACCAGAAGTTTGTACAAATATGGGATGATAAAGGGCATTGCCTCCAATAACATGTGAGTCTCTCAACTGGGGGTTGGTTGTGCAAAAAGCACGACCCACAAAAGTCACCGAGCAGCCACGTGGGAGAGAAGAGTGGACTTTCCCATGGGGTTTCTGCCCCAGGAGGGAGCTCAGCCCAGTCCTGTCTGATTATTTGTTCACTTGCCTCTGAGAGGTTGCATTATATGAACCACCCATTTGTGCTGAGTCTATATGCCACGATGGTGAAGCATCCATAGCGGTACCAGTGTGGGAGTTCAGTCACTCAGCCGTCTCCAACTCTTTGAGAGCACACTGGCTGCAGCAAGCCAGGCCTCCCTGTCCTTCACCATCTCCTGGAGCTTGCACAAACTCATGTCCACTGAGTCGGGGATGCCGTCCAACCGTCTCACCCTCTGTCATCCCCTTCTCCTTCTGCCTTTAATCTTTCCCAGCATCAGGGTCTTTCCCAATGAGTTGGCTCTTCGCATCAGATGGTCAAAGAGTATATTAATATTCTCAAAGGGCTGCTTCAGTGCCAACGTGGAAACGGCCATCCTCTCATAGTGCCTCCAATACTTCCTAATCCCCTGGAGTCTGGCTGATTTTCACAGAACTCTCTGGAAAGTACTCTCAAGCAGCTCATAAACATTCTTCCTCCGGTATAATCCTAGCAGGCTTGCTTCATCTTTTTCACTCTGGCCCTCTCTTGTTTTTTGTTTGTTTTTGGCCGGGCCATGAGGCTTGTAGAATCTTAGTTCCCCCACCAGGGATTGAACCAGGGGCCCTCAGCAGTAAGACTAACCACTAGGCCGCTACGGAATTCGCCCAGGTATGTTAACAGTCCTTTTTTCTTAGGCTTTTCCTCCTTGGAGAGTACTATTTTCTAGTTTTCCTGTTGTCTATCTACTCTTTTTCCTCCTTCCAGACTGTTTCTTAAGGCTCAAGATATAAACCTTACCTATTCTCTCTCTCTCTCCTTTCTTTGTAAGAGAGCTCATTCATAGATAGAACCAAATTTTAGAGCAGAAAAACTTCAGCTATAATTTCATCCTCTTCATTTTGCAGGTGACGTCATCTTTGACCTTGCATGGTTACCACTCATTAGTCATGCATTCTTTTAACACATATCATCGAGGGCATCCCCTGGTGGCTCAGATAGTAAAGAATCTGCCTGCTATGCAGGAGACCACGGTTCAGTTTCTGGATTGGAAAGATCCCCTGGGGAGGGAAATGGCAACTCACTCCAGTATTTGCCTGGGAAATTCCATGGACAGAGGAGCTTGGTGGGCTACAGTCCATGGTGTCGCAAAAGAGTCGGGCACAACTTACTGACTATACAACACCAAAGGTGATAGGATGTGCACAGAGAGCATCAAAGTATAAGGCCAACTGTGAAAACCGCAAGAAGGCAGGAATAAACTTTCAAAGAGAACTATGGTACTCATGGGAAATAGATGGGGAAACAGTGGAAACAGTGTCAGACTATTTTGGGGGGGCTCCAAAATCACTGCAGATGGTGATTGCAGCCATGAAATTAAAAGACGCTTACTCCTTAGAAGGAAAGTTATGACCAACCTAGATAGCATATTGAAAAGCAGAGATGTTACTTTGCCAACAAATGTCCGTCTAGTCAAGGCTATGGTTTTTCCAGTGGTCATGTATGAATGTGAGAGCTGGACTGTGAAGAAAGCTGAGCGTCAAAGAATTGATGCTTTTGAACTGCGGTGTTAGAGAAGACTCTTGGGAGTCCCTTGGACAGCAAGGAGATCCAACCAGTCCATTCTAAAGGAGATCAGTCCTGGGTGTTTTTTGGAAGGAGTGATGCTAAAGCTAAAAGTCCAGTACTTTGGCCACCTCATACGGTTGACTCATTGGAAAAGACTCTGATGCTGGGAGGGATTGGGGGCAGGAGGAGAAGGGGACGACAGAGGATGAGATGGCTGGATGGCATCACCGACTCGATGGACGTGAGTCTGAGTGAACTCTGGGAGTTGGTGATGGACAGGGAGGCCTGACATGCTGCAATTCATGGGGTCACAAAGAGTCGGACACGACTGAGTGACTGAACTGAACTGAACTGATGGTGTTCATGAGAAAGATGGGTCTGGTGGAAGGAAAGGAATGGGATAGATAGAACAAAGAGGGTTTCATGGAAGAAGGGGTATCTGGGCTGGACCATTTGTCAAATTTGACAAGGGGAAGGATAGTCTGGGGGTAAAGAAGGATCTGAACAAAAGCCTGGAGAAAGAAAAAGCATGTGTGGCTTCCCGGAAGCCCTAGCTGACTTATCAGTGAGCTCGTGCTGACTTCTACCTGGAGGAACTGGGGGAGGTAAGCAGGGCAGGCAGGATGGGCATTAGAGTCAGGCTGGGTTTTCTTACCAGGCAGCAGAGTGAGATGCTTCAGGAAGAGAGTTAAAGCAAAAGACAGGCATTTGAGAGACATTAGAAGACAGTGAACAAGGGTTGTGTGTGTGTGTGTGTGTGTGAGTGTGTTAATCGCTCAGTTGTGTCCGACTCTGCAACCCCATGGACTATAGCCCACCAGGCTTCTCTGTCCCTGGAATTCTCCAGGCAAGAAAACTGGAGCGGGTTGCTATTCCCTTCTCCCGGGGATCCTCCCAAATCAGGGATCGAACCCGAGTCTCCTGCATTGCAGGCAGATTCTTTACCATCTGACCCATCAAGTCCATAGCAAGGGTTATTTAGGTCTTTACTAGAACAAGAAAAGGGGAGACCAGGGCTCACACAAGAGACCTCGCCAAAGCAGGATGGAAAGTGTCTTACTGATGCAGTTACACAAACAAGAAGATTCAGAACAAGGAATTCAATAGCAATTATCAAACGTTTACCACGTTCAAGGGACTGTATTATCGAACTGAACTCAGGTCCGCTCGCCCACCTCGAAGCAGAGCCAATTTACTGACACTAGGTTGTGAGGCAGGCAAAGTACAACACTTATTTACAGCATGTCAAATAAGGCACTTCCCTGGTGACTCAGATGGTAAAGCATCTGCCTGCACTGCAAGAGGCCTGGGTTCGATCCTTGGGTTGGAAAGATCCCCTGGAGGAGGAAATGGCAACTCACTCCAGTATTCTTGCCTGGGGAATCCCATGGACCCTGGTGGGCTACAGTCCACAGGGTTGTGAAGACTTGGACACGACTGAGCATCTAAGCACACACACAAGGAAAGTGAGGGAACGCAGGAACAAAGGACAACATCAAGAAAAAACAGTTCAGTGAGTAAAAACCTAAAATGGAAAATAATTTCAAAAATAATATATGTGTGTTTGTACAACTGAATCATCTTGCTCTGCACCTGAAACATTGTAAGTTAACTATACTTATATATATATCCGGGAGCCAGCACGGGATATATATATATATATTTAATAGTTCAGCAGTAAAAGAGTCCAAGTTCCTCCTTAAGGGATATACATAATAAACTGGTATGGTCTTGGATTTGTTCTACAGGAACTAAGCCCCCTCCTAGGTGGAGGATGGCGAAGACCCCAGACTTGTCTGAACCTAAAGAATGATGTTGATATTTTTCTGACCTCTGTGACTTCAAGCAACTGAAGTTTGGACCCTGTCAAACACTGCCCCAATTCTGTGCTGAATTCTCCTTTACTCAGATCCCTTCATGAATACACACAGCCCCAGCCCATTCGTGAATATGAATATTCCTTTAGCTTAAAACTTCCCTAATTTTGCTGTTTGGGGAGACACTGCTTTGTGAAATATCCCTGGCATTCTCCTTCAGTTCAGATCAGTTCAGTTGCTCACTTGTGTCCGACTCTTTGAGACCCCATGGACTGCAGCATGCCAGGTTTTCCCGTCCATCACCAATTCCCAGAGCTTGCTCAAACTCATGTCCATCAGAGTCGGTGATGTCATACAACCATCTCATCCTCTGTCATCCCCTTCTCCTGCCTTCAATCTTTCCCAGCATGAGGGTCTTTTCCAATGAGTCAGTTCTTCGAATCAGGTGGCCAAAGTATCGGAATCTCAGCTTCAGCATCAGTCCTTCCAATGAATATTCTGGACTGATTTCCTTTAGGATTGACTGCTTTGATCTCCTTGCAGTCCAAGGGACTCTCAAGAGTCTTCTCCAACACCACAGTTCAAAAGCATCAATTCTTCGGTGCTCAGCTTTCTTTATAGTCCAACTCTCACATCTCACTGGAGAAGGGAATGGCAAACCACTTCAGTATTCTTGCCTTGAGAACCCCATGAACAGTATGAAAAGGCATTCTTCTTACTTCCTGCAAGTAATAAATCCTTCCTTCTCCCAATCTTTAGCTTGGCTATGTCTTTGGGCTTGAGGCAAAAGATAAAAGAGGCAAACTGTTTTCAGTTAACAAGGCTAGTTAACCCACAGAATTGCGAGAGATAATAAAAGGACTGTTGTGTAATACCACTAAATTTTGGAGTTATTTGTAATGCAGTAATAGTTGACCAAAATAGCTACCCATCTGACACCTTTATTTGACCCATGGGTATGCTTGTATCCGATCTGTCCCCAACTAGAGCCACAAAAAGGACTCATTTCCTTTCTACTGGCAAAGCCAGGAGTGTGAGGCCCAGGAGCTGCCTCCCTCTGTAATGAAAGCCATTTCAAAAGAAAAAAAAAAAACCTGACAAAGAGAAGCACAGATGTGGTAAAGGAGTCCTGGACAAACTTAAGTTCTGCCTCTAGTTGCCTTGAGATCAGCCTGCACAGCTTGTCTTCCCCTGTTTAACTAAACTTTCCCCTATTTATGGGCTTTCCCAGGTGGCACCAGTGGTAAAGAATCCATCTGCCAATGCAGGAGATGTGAGATGCAGTTTCAATCCCTCGGCTGGGAAGATCCCTCGGAGTAGGAAATGGCAACCCACTCGAGTATTCTTGCCTGGGAAGCCTCATGGATACAGGAGCCTGGTAGGCTACAGTCCATGGGGTTACAAAGAGTCAGACATGCTAGCCTATTTAGACCAGCTAGTTTGAGTTGGGTTGCCATCACTTACAACCACTAAACCCTGATTAAAATGCAAGCTCAGCATTTCTAAGAGGACTAAATCAACAATATACATGACACCATACCTGGCCCATCAGTTCAGTTCAGTCACTCAGTCGTGGTCAACCCTTTGTGACCCCATGGAAAGCAGCATGCCAGGCTTCCCTGTCCATCACCAATTCCCAGAGCTTACTCAAGCTCAATTCCATCGAGTTGGTGATGCCATCCAACCATCTCATCTTCTGTCATCCCTTTCTCCTTCCGTCTTCAATCTTTCCCAGCATCTGGGCCTTTTCAAATGAGTCAGTTCTTTGCATCAGGTGGCCAAAGGATTGGAGTTTCAGCTTCATCAGTCCTTCCAATGAATATTCAGGACTGATTTCCTTTAGGGTGGCCTGGTTGGATCTCCTTGCAGTCCAAGGGACTCTCAAGAGTCTTCTCCAACATCACACTTCAAAAGCATCAATTCTTTGGTGCTCAGCTTTCTTTATAGTTTAACTCTCACATCCATACATGACTACTGGAAAAACCATAGCTTTGACTAGACAGACCTTTGTTGGCAAAGTAACGTCTCTGCTTTTTAAATGCTGTCTAGGTTGGTCATAGCTTTTCTTCCAAGAAGTAAGCATCTTTTAATTTCATGGCTGCAGTCACTATGTGCAGTGATTTTGGAGCCCCAAAATATAAAGTCTGACACTGTTTCCACTCTTTCTCCATCTATTTGCCATGAAGTGATGGGACTGGATCTTAGTTTTCTGCATGTTGAGTTGTAAGCCAACTTTTTCACTCTGTTCTTTCACTTTCATCAAGAAGCTCTTTAGTTCTTTGCTTTCTGCCATAAGGGTGGTGTCATCTGCATATCTGAGGTTATTGATATTTCTCTCAGCAATCTTGATTCCAGTTTGTGCTTAATCCAGCCCAGCATTTCTCATGATGTACACTGCATATAAGTTAAATAAGCAGGGTGACAATATACAGCCTTGATGTACTCCTTTTCCGATTTGGAACCAGTCTGTTGTTCCATGTCCAGTTCTAACTGTTGCTTCTTGACCTGCATACAGATTTCTCAGGAGGCAGGTCAGGTGGTCTGGTATTCCCATCTCTTGAAAAATTTTCCTGAGTTTATTGTGATCCACATGGTCAAAGGCTTTAGCATAGTCAATAAAGCAGATGTTTTTCTGGAACTCTCTTGCTTTTTTGATGATCCAGCAAATGTTGGCAATTTGATCTCTGATTCCTCTGCCTTTTCTAAATCCAGCTTGAACATCTGGATGTTCACTGTTAACTTACTGTTGAAGCCTGACTTGGAGAATTTTGAGCATTACTTTGCTAGCGTGTGAGATAAGTGCAATTGTGCAGTAGTTTGAACATTCTTTGGCATTGCCTTTCTTTGGGATTGGAATGAAAACTGCCCTTTTCCAGTCCTGTGGCCACTGCTGAGTTTTCCAAATTTGCTGGCATATTGAGTGTAGCACTTTAAAGCATCATCTCTTAGGATTTGAAACAGCTCAGCTGGAATTCCATCACCTCTACTAGCTTTGTTTGTAGTGATGCTTCCTAAGGCCCACTTGACTTCGCATTCCAGGATGTCTGGCTCTAGGTGAGTGGTCACACCATCGTAGTTATCTGGGTCATGAAGATCTTTTCTGTATAGTTCTTCTGTGTATTCTTGCCACCTCTTCTTAATATCTTCTGCTTCTGTTAGGTCCATACCATCTCTGTCCTTTATTGAGCCCATCTTTGCATGATATGTTTCCTTGTTGAGATCTGTAGATTGTATTGTTTTCCTCTATTTCTTTGCCTGATCACTGAGGAAGGCTATCTTATCTCTCCTTGCTGCTCTTTGGAAATCTGCATTCAAATGGGTATATCTTTCCTTTTCTTCTCTGCCTTTAGCTTCTCTTCTTTTTTCAGCTATTTGCAAGGCCTCCTCAGACAACCATTTTGCCTTTTTACATTTCTCTTTCTTGTGGATGATGGTCTTGATCCCTGCCTCCTGCACAATGTCATGAACCTCCGTCCATAGTTCTTCAGGCACTCTGTCTATCAGATCTAATCCCTTGAATCTATTTGTCAGTTTCACTGTGTAATCATAAGGGATTTGATTTAGGTCATATCTGCATGGTCTAGAAACACCTATTTCTGCTTTATTGACTATGCCAAAGCCTTTGACTGTGTAGATCACAATAAACTGTGGAAAATTCTGAAAGAGATGGGAATACCAGACCACCCGACCTGCCTCTTGAGAAATCTGTATGCAGGTCAGGAAGCAACAGTTAGAACTGGAAATGGAACAACAGACTGGTTCCAAATAGGAAAAGGAGTATGTCAAGGCTGTATATTGTCATCCTGCTTATTTAACTTATATGCAGAGTACATCATGAGAAATGCTGGGCTGGATGAAGCACAAACTGGAATCAAGACTGCTGAGAGAAATATCAATAACCTCAGATATGCAGATGACACCACCCTTATGGCAGAAAGTGAAGAAGAACTAAAGAGCTTCTTGATGAAAGTGAAAGAGGAGAGTGAAAAAATTGGCTTAAAGCTCAACATTCAGAAAACAAAGATCATGGCATCCAGTCCCATCACTTCATGGCAAATAGATGGAGAAAGAGTGGAAACAGTGTCAGACTTTATATTTTGGGGCTCCAAAATCACTGCACATAGTGACTGCAGCCATGAAATTAAAAGACGCTTACTCCTTGGAAGAAAAGTTATGACCAACCTAGATAGCATACTAAAAAGCAGAGACATTACTTTGCCAACAAGTCTATCTAGTTAAGACTATGGTTTTTCCAGTAGTCATGTATGGATGAAGAATTGGACTATAAAGAAAGCTGATGCTTTTGAACTGTGGTGTTGGAGAAGACTCTTGAGAGCCCCTTGGACTGCAAGGAGATCCAACCAGTCCATTCTAAAGGAAATAAGTCCTGAATATTCATTGGAAGGACTGATGTTGAAGTTGAAACTCCAATCCTTTGGCCACCTGATGCAAAGAACTGACTCATTTGAAAAGACTCTGATGCTGCAAAAGATTGAAGGCCTGAGGAGAAGGGGACGACAGAGGATAAGATAGTTGAATGGCATCACTGACTCAATGGACATGAGTTTGAGTAAATTCCGAGAGTTGGTGATGGACAGGGAGGCCTGGCATGCTGCAGTCCATGGGGTTGCAAAGAGTTGGAGATGACTGAGCAATTGAACTGAACTGAACTGTATGGTATAGTGATTTTCGCTACTTTCTTCAACTTAAGTCTGAATTTGGCAGTAAGGAGTTTATGATCTGAGCCACAGTCAGCTCCCAGTCTTGTTTTCTCTGACTCTATAGAGCTTCTCCATCTTTTGCTGCAAAGAATATAATCAATCTGATTTCAGTATTGACCATCTGGTGATGTCCATGTGTAGAGTCTTCTCTTGTGTTGTTGGAAGAGGGTGTTTGCTATGACCAGTGTGTTCTCTTGGCAAAACTCTGTTAGCCTTTGCCCTGCTTCATTCTGTACTCCAAGGCCAAATTTGCCTGTTACTCCAGGTATCTCTTGACTTCCTACTTTTGCATTCCAGTTCCCTATAACGAAAAGGACCTCGTTTTCGGGTATTAGTTCTAGCAGGTCTTACAGGTCTTCATAGAACCATTTAACTTCATGGGCCTTTATCTGGCCCATGACTGACATTAAAGATATCATTTTTACATTTACCATATTGGAAAACATATTAGAGCTTCCCTGGTGACTCAAACGGTAAAAAATTTGCCTGTAATGCAGGAGACCCAGGTTCTATCCCTAGGTCAGGAAGATCCCCTGGAGAAGAGAATGGCAATCCAGTCCAGTATTCTTGCCTGGGAAATCCCATGGTCAGAGGAGCCTGGCAGGCTGCATGTCAGTATCCATACATGATAGTGAAAATATCTCCATTTCAAGAATCCGTGGAATATTTATAAAAATAGATCATGTTTTAGGTCACAAAGAAAACTAATTTCCCAACGTAGAAACTGTACTACAGAGTAATAAATGTTGAAATTAAAAACAAAAGTTTATTAAACAGCAATGAAAATAATCATTGTAAAGAAAAAAAATGTTGCCTGCCATTCCAGTTCTACAAGGATCAAGCCATTAGCTGCTGCAGTTGCCCACCACTGACAGGGGACCTGAGGGGAATCAGGAGTGAGAAAAACAGGAAGCATTCTTAGCTTTGGATACTGGCCCCTAGATAGTTGAGATACACATCTAAGGAAAAATGTCTACAGCCCCCAGATTCTTTCCTTTTCCCATATATAGAAAAGCAGTAAAATCATTAACTTGAGATGGCTGTTCTTTGTGAAAGGCAGTAATCTTTGATGTTCAACTATATTTGTTTTCTTTCTTTTTTTTTTTTTTTCAGCAAAAAATTCATGTATTTCTTGGCTCCTCCCTTGTTTCTTGGGAACAGTTTCTCATAGCTCTCTGTCTCCTGGCCTAAAATCCCCAGTAAGACACTGAATAAACTCAGCTCACACGTCTTACACTGTGGGTTTTTCTTAAAGCCCACATCATCAAAGGTTACAATACACTTGCCAAAACAATGATTGTTTTGGACCAAAGAAGAATTTAGAAATTTAACTAAAGAGTATGTAGAAAATAAGGAAAGTAAGAGTCCTATTAAACTACAAACACAGGCTGAAATGCTTTCATTATTACAGAAAACAATAAACTTTCCTTATTAAGTTGGGAGAAAAAAGGAAATTAATTCCCAAGGAAAACATATAAAGGAAGCAGTGATAAACAGATTATTGTGCCTGTGTGTTTTCTGTTCCCTTCCCGGTATATCAAACCCAGAGTGTGTGAGTGCTCTGTGTGTCCAACTCTTTGTAACCCCATGGACTGTAGCCTGCCAGGCTCCTGTCCATTGAATTCTCCAGGCAGGAATATTGGAGTGGGTTGCTATTTCCTCCTCCAGGGCATCTTCCCCATCCAGAGATCTAACCAGCATTCTTATTCTTTACCTGGTGAGCTACCTTGGAAGCCCAAATCAAACCCAGATAGCAAGGACATATTCTTATTGTCCACTTGTGAATAATGTGCCTGCCTCACAGTTTGATCTCGGTACTTAGAAGTACTTTCAGCTTTCCCAAAGTTAGACCGTCTCTCCTTTCGGCCTCCGAAGTAAGCTACTTCTATTTTACCATTTATTAAAGTAATATAATCACATAAGCCTTCCGCATCACACCAGTGCTTCAAACACACGTATTTGTTTACCACTTAGAATGTGTCAGTTGATTGACCTTAATGTAATCCTTGTACACCACTGTTCTTTTGGATTTCTCTGTTTTTCAGAAATCGAGGTTCAGAAAGGCTGAGTGATCAAGGTCAAGAAGCGAATTCATCACAAAGTCAGGATTTGGTAGCACATCGACCTGCTTTCAAATGCAAGCTTTTTCTGCCAGAACAGGTTACTTTAAATTCAGGGGCAAGACTATTGTCACCTCAGCTCCTAGCTTAGCTCGTGGAACTGAATACCTAACAGGTTAGGCATTTCTTGCGCCCTACTGTCTGTTCGGTTCCGTTTTGTGTACTATAGAGAGATACATCACTCACAAGCCGGTGACCTAGGTGAGAAAGAAATCAGAACTTAGGACACTGCATGACATAGCCTTTGCTTAACACCCATCTCTATGGTTGGCATGTAACCACTCTATGCTCTGGAGGATTCAGCGAGTCCAGCCAATCAGTGAGTTACTTTAAGGTCACGTGCAGGAAGTTTTAACTTGCAATTGGTCAATGGCGGTAAGGCCCGCCCAACTACATCCGATCTGCTTCTTTAAGTAGAAACCAGGCCAGTTTTCTTTCCTTTCAGCAGCTGAGGAGCTGGGCAGGTGAGGTGGTGTTTGCTTTGTCCCGGGGCAGGTCTGTGCCAGGTCTCGAGGGCCTGGGAGTCGGGCGGAGGGCGGGCGGCCTGCGGTGATGACATCCCAAATAAAGCACGTGTTAGACTGCTGACGCGGGTGATGCGAACTGGAGTCTGAGTCGGGCTGCCTCGGCGGCTGGGAAGAGACGGGCTTGCGGGCACATCGCACTCCTCACCCATAGCTCTTGTTCTTGCAGATGGCTCGAGAAGGACGTCGGATGTCATTGTCCTCCCAGCTTTAAGATCTTCCCCCGAAGCCCCTCAATAAAATGGTTTGATCCCAGTGGTGGTGTCCGATGTTGTTTGTCGGGACGCGCTGCCTTTGAGCCCCCGCCGCGCCTGCGCGTGGCGCCGGGGGTCAGGCTGCAGCGCCAGAGCACATGCTCGCGCATAACTGGGGTCGTCTGCCTCCGCGGCTGCGGCCCTTTTAACCGCGAGCGACACGGTCGCCCTGGGCTGCCCGGGCGGGGTATGCAGGGGTCTGGGGAAGACGTCGGGGGTCCTGTAGTCTATTTATTTCTTGTGACTTCACTGAGTCCGAGTGTCACTTTCATGGGGACCTGTGAGATGCGCAGCTTCATTTAACCGCCGTGTGGATGGCCATCTGCAGGGAGAGGAGATATTAACAGTTCAAGGGCCGTGGTGTACTCCACTGGAATTGCCTCCAGGTCTTGGGCTTCATGAGCTTATTAACTTTATAAGGGGTATTCGCGTACTACTTCAAAATAGGCTTCCCTGGTGGCTCAGACGGTAAAGCGTCTGTCTGCAATACAGGGAATCCAGGTTTGATCCCTGGGTTGGGAAGATTCCCCTGGAGAAGGAAATGGCAGCCTACTCCAGTACTCTTGCCTGGAAAATCCCATAGAGGAAGGAGCCTGGTAGCTACGGTTCATGGGGTTGCAGAGTTGAACTCGTCTGAGCGACTTCACTTTCTTTGACTTATAGGGTATGCCCCAGACGGTGTGAACAGCTCACAGTGCCAAGGTATTTTGCCACAGGGTACAACATAGGCCCCTACTTGCGGGTGTAATCCACATTCTGGGTGTTTTAAAAACGTGCACAAAGGGAGAGTTGAGTTTTATCATCCACTGGATGGACATGAGTTTGAGCAAGCTTGGAGTTGGTGATGGACAGGAAAGCCTGGCGTGCTGCAGTCCACGGGTGGCAAAGAGACGACTGAGCGACTGAAGTTGTATTAGAGGCAAAATGAGGGGCAGCCCAGGAAACAGCTCTGAGCACTGCTCCAAAGAAGCAAGTCAGTACAAAAGAGATTTTGGTGAGGGAATGCGTGCAATTGAGCACTAGTTTCTCTAGTTTTCTGCTTTTGCTAGTCACAGGGGCAGCTGTCAGGAGTTTTTCAGTGTTTTTGTAGATAACGAAGGGAGAAAGTTGAACTCAGCTCCTGAAAATGTATCTGAAAATCTCTGCCAGTCCCTGCCTGGAGCACAGAGTGCTTTATTACTGCTCTCCACTTGTAGGGGGTGGGTGTTGTAGGTCACCAGCTGCAGCAACACAGGATTTAATCCTTGGAGGGGTACATGGCAAGTGCCAATTTGTAGTTAAAACATGACAACAGGCTCTGAAGCTTAGCTGAAATGTGCATCAGTTCCGAGGATAAGGCGGCAGGTGTTGAAAGGCGAGAACGCATAAGTGCCATATCAACGGCTTTGTTGCTTAATAATGGAGGTGGCTCCAAGTTAGCAGGCAGTTGGTGAGAACTCAGTCTAGGAGGGCTTTGCAGGTAGTGCTAGTGAAGAGTCCACCTGGCACTGAAGGAGATCTCAGATGCAGGTTCAATCCCTGCATCAGCAAGATCCCCTGGAGGAAGGCATGGCAACCCACTCCAGTATTCTACCCTGGAGAATTACATGGACAGAGGAGCCTGGCAGGCTGCAGTCCATAGGGTTGCAGAGTTGGACACGACCGAAGGACATAGCCCATACATACCAAGGTGTGGTCTATGTTGGATCCTCAACAGAATAAGTCCAGTGATCACTCAAGAAACAAGCTGCCATTGGCAGCTGACTGCTCAGATTCTGTGCCACAGTTTATTCTAAACAGGATTAAGTAGAAATAACTTGGATGCTTATCTAGTATTTGACATGAGATATTTATTTGTGAAACAATGCAAGCGATTGTAAATCCCCCACATACTATTTGATTAAGTGCAATAAGGTACAGTCATGTGTAATCTCTTTACACAATAGTGCATCTAGTCCTTTGCCTTAAATTATTGCACAAAAATTATAAGACCAGTGAAGAAGACATGCGGACTGACAGGCAAATTGGCCTACACAATGAGAACAGTACACCAACTGGAATGGTCCAATAATTTAAGTCAAATGTTTTAATGGTGCAGTTAAAGTAATCAAATAAGGGTTCAAATATATTTTTTCAATATATTAATTTCTTTAAAGTCATGTTCAGGCAAGGTGCTGCTGCTGTTTAAAAAAACACTATTAGCTTTGTCCACAGATGTAGTTGTCAAAAGTCACCCAAGGTAAGTCTGATGTTGAATGCAGCTTTAAACCATTAAAAATTTGTATTTTGAGTGTACTTCTCAAAGCAAATTATACAGTTGAGAGCCCTGAAACTTGTAAACTAAACATTCTGACGCAAGTGCACAAAATAAAATTGGCAATGTTAAATGTCACGTTAGTTTTGAGATCTGTAGTGTGTGATGTTGAGCGAACTTTTGGTCTTGACTCAAGATGATAAGAGAGCAGTCCTGTTTTGGCCATCAGAAAAGGAAACTGCCCACAAAACATTCCTAGCCAATTAGGTTAACAAGGCATTTAAGACGCCTATTTAAAGCTTCCCAGAGCACAAAGGAAGTGCCAGGTGGCTGGACGGTGGCTGGGCTTCCAGGCCGCACTCCAGTCCAGTCTTGTGCAGTGTTTGACATTTTCACATATGCTCAGGTCTTAGGAAAATGGGATCAGTTAGAAACCAGGTGATTGTACCTTGTTGGTAGAAGGCATGGGATGGTTTGATCTCATGGCTTTGCCTAAAGTACACATAAATCCCACCATTCTCGCCCCAGCTGGTAGTGTGTTAAGAGTTGTATGTTCTATGGCTAGTTGCTTCCAAAACACAATAAGAGTAAGTTGCTATGCATATCTCTTTATCACCAAAGACACAGTTCACAAAATTCCACTCCCCACCCTCCACACATGGAACTACACTGATGTTCTCTGGGGCTGCCTCACAAACTGGAGAAGAGAGAAAATGTTCCGCTGCGCTGGCTGACTGAGCAAAAACCTTGGAGGCATCGAGGAGGCAAAGGGAAGCCTTCCAGCTGTGCAGCTTTGCTCTTAATGTGCTCTTTTGCGACAACAAAACCTGGTAGACTTAGAAAAGCCAGGGTGGGAGTCACCAGTAATCTCTGGACCCACCAGGATGATCCTTTCAGTTTTCCTTTGCTGAGGCAAAGCTTTGCAGCAGGCAATCTGGACCCCAGTCTCGGGACACCTCAGGGTGGGACCGGCACCGGCAGGCAGAGGGCAGAGCGGTGGCACAAGGAAAGGCCAGCGCTGCAGCCCAGATGGCAGCCGAGAACCCCACACTGAGCTTATCTCCTACTACTGGGAACACCAGGACTGCACCCATCACAGCTGATCAGCAGCCTCCACAGGTGGGTCTTTCAGGAGGCTGGAAGTGGAGCGAGGATCCATGGCCGAGTGCATGATGGGGATATAAACATCATCCATGTTTGGCATGACAAAAACTTTCTGCAGAAAGAAGAAACAGACATGGAACAAGGCTCTGTTCTCTGGGAGTTGCCCTATTGTGTTCTGATAAGAATTTTAGGCTTTAGACAAGTATTTAAAATACATATGAAACAACTTTTCTTACACATTCCAAACTAACTCCTCTATAATATTCAGAAGGCCTTGAGGGATCAACACCAGTGCGTGAACATGAGAACCCAATAGGCTGTGAGGCAGAAGCAGCCTTTGAGTTCACTTACATATAATAAAATTACTCATGAGCTGATAAATAACATTAAGAGAATGGGCATAAGCTGCTCACAGGATTCCAAATTACTATATCCAGAACACATGTTCTAAGTAAATTTTATCCTAGCACTTAAAATCCTAGCAACAAAAAAGTAAGCTATTTTTTTCCCCCAAACCAGAACCAGTTAAAGCTGCATAGAAAAGAAATCCTACTATCATGAACACCCAAAGGATAATCAGTGATTGACAGTAATGGTGCTTTGCCTATTTATAAACTAATTTTATGTAAGTGAATTCTGGCAATGTATTCAACTTCAGCAATGCTTCCAAAAGCAAAAACAAAAACATGTGGCCTTGGGAGAATGCAAACAGTTACCCTTTGACTTTCCAACTTGCCTCGAGAATACCATGCACCAAAGTCTGCCCCCTAGAAGGGGTGACCATTCTACCCCAACACTCTTAAAAGAGATGACCCACCCAAATTCCTCATGTAGGAAAGAGGAAAAGAACTAAAGGCATGAGGTTGTTTTTCCCCTAACTAGGTTCAAAGTGCTTTTTCTTTTGGAGATAAAATAAAGCTTTCCATAAATTGGTTGTTATATTTACAGCTACAGCTTTTAAATAATATAGCTTTTAGATAATAAAAAGTATAATTTTAAAGGCAATGACTCAGAAGGTACTACTGCAAACATAATATGGGTCTTCTTCAGAAAGTGAAATTCATTATAAAATAGTCTGTTAATCCATAAAACCTTAAAAGTCAACTATGCCTCAAAAACCTGATAAAAATTTAATAGAAATAGCTCATTGCAAGGCCTTGGCTACACTGCTATTTCCTGTGGTGGAAGAATGCAGAGACAGGCTTGGAGAATGAGCTCTGGTTGAGTCAACTCCAGGACTACCCTCGAAGGTTCACAGGGCAGGGACAGGCCTGATTCATCTTTCAACTCCCAAGGCAGGTGGAAACTGCACATAGAATGTTTGCAGAAACACACAAACTGAGCGAGGTGGGCACCGTCCAAGGGCAGGAATGACTTCCCTGACCACGGCCCAGGTGCTACTCACTGGCCAATTCCAGGCCCCACCTAGAGAAAAAGTCCAAAGATGGTCACAGCAGATGGACAACTTGACCCTCGCCAGGCCTACTGGGACATGACAGTCATTTTGCTCTTTGACCCCCACATTTTGAGTTTCCTCTGAAGACTATGTAACAGGGTGTGGATGAGTTTCAGGGTTTCCAAAACTAAACCTGAAATTTTATGCCTCTTTGATCATATGTGTACTTTCCCCAGATGAGGGTCCATAGCTTTCATCAGATTTTCCAAGGAGGATCCTGAACCCCGTCCAGTTCAGAACCTCTGTTCTGCCCGGAGCTTTCAGACGCAGCGTGAAATGCTAGAAGACACAGCAGGTGTACCTGAAACTCTTGTTCCAGTTTCTTCTCTATCCAGTCTGTCACGTGAACTAAAGTCACTTCTCTCTCTCCAAGTTTTGGCCGAGCTTTCAGCTCAATATATGGTGGCTTCCGGAAACCATACCTTTTAAAAGAAGACAAATAACCACATTTAGAAGCAAAGAAAAGAAGCGGATGGTACCCAGAGTAAACATTCCTCCTTTACACAAGGCTTTATCAGTACTTGAAAATGTTTTCTTCTTCTGAAAATTCCTTCTAAAAAAAAAATACTTCACTGCAGCAGGTATGAATTGTGAATTCCCTGTGTCCCGGGACCCAGGGCTGTGATGACTGGGGAACCGTTCTGACAAACCAAGACAGCCAGGAAACACCACTGGAGAAGTCCATGACCTGGGCATTGCTTCTCCTAAAATGGCGAGGATATTTTTTGTTTCTATTTTTATGAGAGTACGATATGTCTGTTACAAAACCCCAAATATAAATGTGTATAAAGCAGGAAACGACACTGTCTCTCTCTGGATCTCATAACCAAGATAGGGCCACTCAGAGAAACAGGGTCAACTTCCCCCACACCCCTAACATGCATACGGAAACAGAGAACCTTCTGTAACCTGCCTTTTCACTCCGTACTCCACACTATGATTATTACAGCTTCTCAGAGGAGCCAACTGGCACTCAGGACTGTTGGTAAGGTATCCAGTCAAGAGACTGTGTACTCTCAAACTGAAAACTTTGATCCATTATAGACCAACGTTTTAAAACATCCAGGTACACCTCGGAGATATGTGGGCTCAGTTCCAGATTGCCGCACCAAAGCTAACATTGCAATAGAGAGTCATGTGAATTTTTGGTTTCCCAGTGCACATAAACATTATATTTACATTATGTTGTAGTCTAGGTGTAGACTAGGTGTGCAAAACAAGGTATATACCTCAATCAAAAAATACTTCATGGCTTAAAAAAAATGATAACTATCATCTGACAACACGGGGTTGCCACCAACTTTTATAAAAAGTGCAGTATGGGCAAGTACAAGAAAGCAAAGCATAGTTAGACAAGGTCTGCCCATACGATAAGAACGGCAAGTTGCTATAAACTAAACACTCTGAATACATATAGTTATCTTTGTGGATTAGTAACAAATAGTCCGGCACTCACGCATGCACTGAGTAGCACTAGGCTGTGTGTGCTAAGCCGCTTCGGTCATGTCCAGGTCTTTGTGACCCCATGGACTATCGCCCGCCAGGCTCCTGTGTCCATGGGATTTTCCAGGCAAGAATACTGGGGTGGGTTGCCATTTCCTCCTCCAGGGAATCTTCATGACCCAGGGCTCGAACTGGCATCTTGTACATCTCCTGCACTACAGGCAGATTCTTTACCGCTGAGTTACTAGGCTGCTGCTGCTAAGTCGCTTCAGTCGTGTCCAACTCTGTGCGACCCCACAGATGGCAGCCCACCAGGCTCCCCTGTCCCTGGGATTCTCCAGGCAAGAATACTGGAGTGGGTTGCCATTTCCTTCTCCAATGCATGAAAGTGAAAAGTGAAAGTGAAGTCGCTCAGTCGTGTCCGACCCTCAGCGACCCCATGGACTGCAGCCCATCAGGCTCCTCTGTCCATGGGATTTTCCAGGCAAGAGTACTGGAGTAGGGTGCCATTGCCGTCTCCGGAGTTACTAGGCTAGAGGCTTCTAATTTTAATTACCATTGAGCAGTGGTGTTTGTAGCTCCTAAGTCAACTCTGACTTAAAAAAATTTTTTTTCAATTAAGCTGCACAGTAAAGTATAATCTGGTTATTTTTGGATGATAAAGTTATAGGTTCTTAGTTTTTGTTGTTGTTTTCATGTTCTTCCAGCGAAAATGCTACTTTTTAAAAATAAAATCCTAAATAGTATTTTAAAGTTTTTAATAGGAAAACACCAATATCATCATTAGATGATCAGCCAATTAAACAACCCTTTTGTAATCATTTTTATGAGTCCTTCTGAACACCGAGGATGTGCAGCAGCATTCTGGTTTCATGTGATGAGAGAACAGATGTGTCTTTTTCATAGGGGCTGCCCTGGTAGCTCAGTGTTAAACAATCTGCCTGCCAATGCAGGAGACTCAGGTTCAGTCCCTGGGCTGGGAAGATGCCCTGGAGAAGGAAACGGCAATCCACTCCAGTACTTTTGTCTGGGAAATCCCATGGACAGAGGAGCCTGGTGGGCTCAAAAGAGTCAGACATGACTTAACAACTAAACAACAACAACAAGCTTTTTCATAGGAGTGCAGCTTATGGTACAATGCGGTCTTTTATGTAATCACGATATACCCTTATGCACATTTATAGGTCTTACTTGCCAACTTAAAATTGAGATTTAGAAATAGTGATTTTCTTTTGCTGGGATCATGAATAATTTTTTTTCAGTGATACTCAGTCCTACCTTAGTCTCCCAACCCCAGAATCATGGGGGCTGGGCTCGGCACAGCTTTAACAAGTCCCCAGGTGACTGCAGCATGCAGGCAGGGTTAAAACCCACTGGTTCATTCAAATGACAACTCTTTGGGTCACCCTTCTCAGTAGCTCAGCTGGCAGAGAATCTACCTACAATGCAGGAGACCATGGTTCGATTTCTGGGTCTGGAAGATCTGCTGGAGAAGGGATGGGCTACCCACTCCAGTATTCTTGGGCTTCCCTGGTGGCTCAGCTGGTAAAGAATCCACCCGCAACGCAGGAGACCTGGGTTTGATCCCTGGGTTGGGAAGATCCCCAGGAGAAAGGAAAGGCCACCCACTCCACTATTCTGGCCTGGAGAATTCCAGGGTCGCAAAGAGTCAGACACGACTGAGGGACTTTCACACTCTACCAGAGTTACCAAGCACACATCCTGCCTCCTCAATGTGCAGGTCTGACCAGGGGAAGTCTTCCCTCACTGCCAAGGACTCTGCTGGCTGTGTGATCCCCATCTGCAAAGTGGGGCATAATGGTAGCCCTGTCTCCACAGGACGCTGGGAGGACTGGCCCGGCAGAGAATAAGGGTTCTACAAATCGCAGCTCTTCTTCCTGGTGGAAACGGTTGACTTGAGAGAGGAGAAAGACCTAGAAACAGCTCATCCCACAAACTTCACCGGTTGACGTTAACTTTTCCTAAGTGTGAAGATGAGTATTTTTTTGTTTAATTTTTGGTTGCAACTCACAGCCTATGGGATCTCAGTTCTCTAACCAGGGACTGAATCCATGCCCCCAGTAGTGGGAGCCCCGAGTCTTACCTACTGGACCACAAGGGACATTTCAAAGATGAGTATTTCTCACCATTTAAAAAACATCTGAATTATCATTTCATGGCATAATACCACACGCGCGTGCTTCAGTTGCTCAGTCGTGTCTGACTCTTTGTGACTCCATGGGTGTAGCCCTCCAGGCTCCTCTGTCCATGGAATTCTCCAGGCAAGAATACTGGAGTGGGTTGCCTTTCCTCCTCCAGGGGACGTTCCCGACCCAGGGACGGAACACCCGTCTCCTGTGTCTCCTACAGTGGCAGGCAGATCCTTTACACTGTACCCTCTGTGAAGCCCTGAGGTGTATCTTTATATCTGAATTAACCACTCACAGAAGAAAAGTGGAATCAGATTTACAACTAACTTTAAGGTCCCAAGAAAAACATTTGAAAGTACTTCTTCCCAGGAAGAAGGTACTTTCCATAATGTCAAGGGTCAGCAGACTATGACTATTATGATCATGCTCAAAGGGAATGACTGGCTGACCCCGAGGGGCCTTCTACATACGCACCATATTCGATCAGTCGCAGGAGGTGGAATGTTGACTGCCAAGGTTCCTCTACATTCTTGTACTTCTACAGTTAGCAGTAGGGGTGTATTGGAGACTTCTTCAATCTTCTTTTTAATGAATTCTGTCTCTGTTGCTTTTTGGAAATATTTTGACTTGGTAATTTTATCAACAAACCTCATGATCTTGCTTGTTCGATGACCTCCAACATACCTTTAAATGAGAGAGACAGGCAAGTGTTAGTGTCGACTTTGTTCCTTCATAAACAGAAACTTGGCTCTCTGTTCACCTGATTTTAGACCAGAGTTTCTCAACAGCAGAACCACTGACACTGTGGACTGGGCAATTCTTTGCTGTGGACGCGCCTCTGGACGAAATGTTTAGCGGCATCCTTGACCTTGGCCGCCTTGATGTCAACAGCACATCATCTCCCAGCAGTTAAGACAATAAAGTGTCTCTGGATATTGATAAATGTCCCCTCAGTTCTCAGTCACTCAGTCATGTCCAACTCTTTGTGACCCCATGAATTGCAGCATGCCAGGCCTCCCTGTCCATCACCAACTCCCGGAGTTCACTCCGATTCATGTTCATCAAGTTGGTGATGCCATCCAG
Source organism: Capricornis sumatraensis (assembly GCF_032405125.1). Taxonomy (NCBI): domain Eukaryota; kingdom Metazoa; phylum Chordata; class Mammalia; order Artiodactyla; family Bovidae; genus Capricornis; species Capricornis sumatraensis. The sequence goes on from NC_091076.1 coordinate 98,354,706, forward strand.
CCATCTCATCCTCTGTCGTCCCCTTCTCCTCCTGCCCCCAATCCCTCCCAGCATCACGGTCTTTTCCAATGAGTCAACTCTTCGCATGAGGTGGCCAAAGTACTGGACTTTCAGCTTCAGCATCAGTCCTTCCAAAGAACACCCAGGACTGATCTCCTTTAGAATGGACTGGTTGGATCTCCTTGCTGTCCAAGGGACTCTCAAGAGTCTTCTCCAACACCACAGTTCAAAAGCATCAATTCTTTGGCGCTCAGCTTTATTCACAGTCCAACTCTCACATCCATACATGACCACTGGAAAACCATAGCCTTGACTAGACGGACCTTTGTTAGCAAACTAATGTCTCTGCTTTTCAATATGCTATCTAGGTTGGTCATAATTTTTCTTCCAAGGAGTAAGTGTCTTTTAATTTCATGGCTGCAATCACCATCTGCAGTGATTTTGGAGCCCCTCAAAATAAAGTCTGACACTGTTTCCACTGTTTCCCCATCTACGTCCCATGAAGTGATGGGACCAGATGCCATGATCTTCGTTTTCTGAATGTTCCCTAGAGGGAACAAAATAACCCCTAGGTGAGAACTACTAGTTCAGATAAGGTGTAGACATCAGATGGAGCCTAGTCTTGATGGTGGAGAGTCAGGCCAAGCTCCCACAGTGCAGGCAGGGAATGCATCTCACCTGCTCTCCTTAATAACCTTCAAATACTGAATACAAATCTCGTGCCCTCTTAGAAAAAAATCTCATCGTCTCTATACAGCAAGTAAGACATCAGGCTGAATTAACAGGGCAGTAGAACACAGTAGAACATCTGCCTTTCAAGACAGTGTCACACTGACTCTGAGCAGCAATTACTTGTCAGAGAGTTTTAGGAGCATCTAAAGAGAATAGCTACATCAAGATGATGGGCTGGCTGGCCAGGAAAGTAAGCTCCTCTATCAGGCCACATGGACCTACGACTGCCCTAAGAAGAGAGGATATTTGTTTCTTAAAATCCTCCGCAGATCTGGAGTTCAGCAGTAGTATATGTACGTGTGTAGGAAAAAGCCATCACTCTGAAGAAGGTCAGGTGGGGAGTTCAATAGTGCACACAAACTCTACTGCCAACTCCTCAGACATCTAGATTCTTTTTATCTTCTGTAGAATTTCAAAAGTGAACAGGTTGATGTTTTTTTAAAAAGGCTTCTGAATCCCTTGGTTTCTTTGTCATTTCAGTTTCTTTGCTCACTGTAAATAATTAAAAGATCCTTACAGAGAGGCAGCCTAAGCACTTGGATCATTCCACAGTCCAAGTAACAGGCAAAAGGAACCCTCCAAACGAAGTTCATGATCCAAAAGGTCATCTAAGTGATCCACGTTTCCAAAATTCACCAAGGAAATCATTAAAATGTCTCAACTTTACAGGAACTATTAACAGATCACTGGAGGCACGTGACCCATAAGAAGGGACGTAATGCTCCCCACCGACACCAGGGGGAGGTGCTGCGCAATTTATGGTCCTTGTGTTAAACATCCATTCTGGTAGTCTTTACTCCAATGGCCTGAGAAAACCATTTTGGTCTGGACTCTTAAAAAGGGGAAACTATTTGGGTGTTTTTGACTTGGGGTCTCGAATTTTAAGCCACTGGCTTTGAATTATTAATGCAAAACCCATTCACTCAAAGTAAAGGAGGAAGGAAGATTAGAGAAGGAAAAGGCGATGCAAAGCTCACGCCCAACTTGCGGCCCTGACCACCGCCCCCCCACCCCGGGAGACCCCGGAAGCTGGGTCCACTCACCCCTCAGCCCCTGGCAGGAGCGGTTTGTCTCCGGCGCTGGGCTCTGGTGCATCGTCTTCGTCGGAGGAGCCAGCACTGGAGGACTCCTCGTCGCTGTCGGCCAGACAGAAGGCCCTGGGCCTGCAACTGATCAGGGCAGAGTCACCAGGCTGCCCGCCCAGCGCAGGCTCTGCTTAGGAAGAGCACGCGCTCCACCGCCACCATGGTGGCAACACTCCCCGCTCCCCCTCACCCAGACAGAGGAGGCCTAAACCCGGAATCCTCGGGTGGGCCTGGTCCCCTGGGAGACCCTTCAGCGCCCAGTCCCGGGCAAAGCCGCCGAGGACTTGCGCCGGGAGGGTTGGATTCTGCGCATGCGTCAGAGAGACAGGCGGTCAGAGTGTGACGCGGTCCACACAAAATGCAGTGATCTCATCCACACAAAATGCAGTGATCTTGTCAACAGTGCAGAGCAGCCAGTGGGAGGTGAGTGGAACGAATGAAGATTGCATGGGTGACGGGACAGCTCATGTTAGTGACATGACCACCTCATGGATGACGGGGATGTTTAGGCAAGTCCTCTGACACTGGCTGAGTTCAAAAGAATTGTGCTTTCTGGCTTAGTCATCTCCAAGTGAGTTTTGGCTGGAGACTGCTTCCTTGTGAAATTACATACCCCCTCTCCTGCCCCAGCTCCTGAAGGTCACAGAAAAGCCAACAACCAGAGGTACAAATCTCAAGGGATTCCAGGAGGCAACTGACATGGGAAGCCAGGAACCTTTCAGGAAAAGTACTAGTTTAAAACTTTTTAAAAATAAAGTAATAAAAAGCTTCACCAGAGAGCAATGTTCCTCATGAATCTTTCCAGGGTAGGTTCTCAGTTTTCAGAGGCCTGGAGGGTCTGGATCACCAGAGTGGCAAGTGATCAAGGCTCCCCACTGAGGGCACTGGAGGGCTCCCAGCTGAGCTCTGACCCTACAAAAGGCAGCTTCCTCCCTGAAGGGAGGCTTTACTTCCGAGAGGCAGAGAGACAGAAGGCAGGGCCCATCTCAGGATCAGAGACTTGATGGGGACAAAATGAACAAGGGACAGAACTATCTCTGAACACTGTTACGCTATCAAAGGTCACTAACCAGAGGGTCGGTCTTGTGATTTTGAGGACAAAATCACCAGGACAGGGGAAGGTATCCCAGCTTAGGTCCCATCGCCTGCATTCGAAACCCTCTGGGGTTTTCCTCAGATGCTGTCCTTGGCCACCAGAAGCCCATACGGGTGCTCATCTTTTGGCCAACAAGGGCCAAGGACACCCAAGGGCAGAGCACACCTGCCAGTGTGGCCTTGAAGGCCCAGCTGAGGTCCCAGCATGGGGGAGGAGGGCTCTGAAATCTCCGCCCTGAAACAGGAGCCTGGCTGTAAGAGGACCTCCCTGGCAGGACACCCGGATCCTCCTCAACCCTGTTCTGAAACATTAGAGCCCGCGCTCTAGCCAACAGGCTTGAGTGTGGCGTTGAGAAGAAACTCCCTCTGCAGACACAAAGGCCTCTTGTCCCCAGCCTTGGGGACAGCACCTGACTCTTCCTCCTTCCATCAGAGGCCTGGCCAGTCCAGGAAATGTCCCTGCTGGTCACAAAACCATCTCAGCCCTTTCAAGGGTTGGGCGGCCCTCACAGAGCTCTTCTTTTATATAAAAGGCAATGTAGGATTCCTAAGAAAGCTTACACGGGGACTTGGGATGAAGAAAGTCAGGGAAGTAAATCCCCAAAGATAATATGACCTTTCTCAGAAACCTAGTTTACTTCTTAGGAACATGATGGTGCCCCCCTGGTTCAGACCGCATGCTGCCAGGTAAGGAATCTACACAGCACCAAAGGCTGCCTCGGTATCTTGAAACGCAGTGAAACCTGCAAGGCCACTGGCCCCTCCTGTCCCCACTGGTATTTGTCATCTGGCAGCCTCCTGACCTGAGGCAGAAGATGCCAAAGGCTGAGCACTGCAGTGAGCTCTCGGGTTCCTAAATTAACCCTCCGCAGGACAGAGAACAGGACAAATTTTGTGGCTTGAACTTAATAATTTAGACAATGCCTTATCAGTTAAAATAGATCAGATGACATGAAATTCTGATTGTGGCTACATGGTACCTCTCCTCTCTGCCCGGGGAGCTGTATTATGCAGCACCAACACTAATTAAAAGTGGGGCTAAATGTCTGGCTGATTCAAGTTTATAACTGAATATGCATTTTGTGATCTCAGACTTATGAGGAATTTAAGAGAAAGACACCCTGCACATTCTTATATATAAGGTGTGCTAGTACATGATAAGCCTATTTTTTAAAACACACCTTGGGATTCCAGAGGAGAGTCATATCCTTTCTAAGAGTCACCTTAAAGGGCTGATTCCAGTTTCACTGCCTCTGCTAAAAATCTTTTTGGAAATGTGCTTGAAGTCGGACACATAGCAAAAGCGAATTATTTTATCACTGATAGTCTGTCTTGAGCCAAACATTTCTTAGCCCCATAATCACTGGCACCTCTGAGTGATGCCTGGCAATTACTCAAATATCTGATTCATCTAGAAAAAGTAGGATGATTTGCTGTCAGAGTACTTAAAAGAAGGTCACAGACGCTAGAGGCAGCTCTACAAAGGAGCTCCAAAGAATGCTTCAAGTGAAGGGTGCACAATTAAACAGCCCAGTGAGGTGACTGCTTGGAGGGAACCACACTCTTGAGAGTGTTCGTTTTCTTTAACAGAAATCAGGCCCATACTGCTACAGATACACGTGCATGTACACCCACAGTTAGACTGAGTCACAGCGTGGATGACAAGGACACGGTTCCCAGGACATCAGGGCCTCGGGGCAGGGCAGTGGACTCAGGTATACTGAGCAGCCTAATATGGAGGTCGGGGGGCCCCCCTATGGGACTCGCACACCAGCCCAGGCTGCCGTGGTAGAGCAGGGACAGGCCCTGTGCCTTACAGGAAACGCCGGCCCCGATGTGCATTTAAAGAACAGCCAGCGTACAGAACATTCCCCCTTCCTGACTCACTTAGGTACCCTTCAGGCAATTCCTAAAGTTCCAACCGCCCAGCTCACCACCTGAATTCCATTTTGAGCGTCTTACGGCCCAAAGTTACCATAACTACCGTACACAGCCAGAAGACTATTGGGGAAATGAAAAGACTAAAGGAAAAAGTCTGCAAGTACAAAGTGAACCCACATTTCAAAGGGACAGGCCTTCACTAGAGTGAAGAAACACAGACTTCTCACCACCAGCCTTGGGGTGATGACGTGAGGATGGAAACAGACTTTGTACGATAAGTAGGACTTCCAGAGGGCCGAGCAGCATCTCCTTGCGGACTTCCCAGGGCACAGTCATTTGCGTGCTTCAAGGGGGTCCGACAAGAGCAGTGAGACCAAGCAGAGGCCCTGCCAGAGCAGGACGACAGGGGACAAGCCCCCAGCCGGAAGTGAGCCTTGGACTGGCGGCCACGAGATAAAGGGCGGAGAGGGCTGCTGCTGGCCCCACTCTTCACACTCGTGGCTCTAGGAGGGGCTTCCTGAAGGAAACCAAGGATCATGTGCCAGCCACAGGTGCAGGGACTCCGCCTCTCCTCTGGTACTCAGCCTCAGATTCCTCAGCTCATGTGACTGAGGAGAAGTGACGGGAGAATCACTTCTGGGATTAGGCTCTTAGGTACGGGTGAGCTTTCCAGAGGCTCTCGAAGCTCCCAGATATTGTGAGCCAAGTGGTGTGTGTGTAGGCATCTTTCTGGGGCAAGGATCCAGAACTCTCAGATTCCCAATTGGGTCCTTTTTGCCAAAAAAAAAAAAAAAAGCAAAACAGAAGGGTTAAGGGTTCATTTTTCCAGGCCTTTTTCTCCCAAGATCAAGTGCTTTGGAATTATATTTGTCTTTGCTTTTAAAATTAAATGTCAGCCAATTACACATCAATATAAAAGTTAATACCCTCACAGGAAGGCAAAACATACCAGACTCTACTGGGAAAAAAAATGGTACTTTAGATATATATTAAACATTAAATATAATATCATTATATTCTTAAAGCAGAGCATATTTTTCATGCAGTCTAGAGAAGCACTGCTTGCTCAGAAACATGTCCATCCTCTGATCAGCTGAGTTTTATGAACTTGAAATTGCTCCAGGAGAGCTGCATGAATAACAGTGAATGTGGGACGCCTCACGGCAGGGATCTCAGGGACCCGGCCATGATGGGACCGCACCTGCCCACAAGACCCCCTTCCTTCTAGTGGAGCCCCAGCAGCTTTGGGCAGCACGGGGCTGTTTCCCAAAAGGGCTCCCTGCACAAATGCTCCTGACTTGTCTGCTCTGTCTTGCCCCTGGTTAGTTAGAGCTCACTTTCAAGACCGCTTCTGCCTGTGGTGCTTGGTTTTATTGCCAGCTGTCTTTGCAGTTCCGCTATGCTGAGGCTGGCCTGATGGCGCTCAGCGGGGCATGGCGCTGGGGAGGGGTAGCCAGGGACAGAAGCTGGGTTTGACTCGAGGGCTGGATCAGAACCCCGGCGATCCCAATCAAGGAAAGCCTCTTAAGTGCTCCTGATCTCAATCCTCTCAGGTCTACAAACGGGGCCTTTATGTCAGGGGACGTGATGAAAGGACAAGCTTCCTTGTGGTGTCACATGGGTCCACACGAGACTCAGCACTGATGGAGGGATGAAATGCTACACGGAGGGCCGATCAATAGCACTCACCGGAAAACACAATCCACAGATTGCCGAATCCAAACACATTTTAACAAACAGTAGAAAGGTGAAAGGAAAACAGCACAGATACAGGTTAGATTGCATACAGCAGGTGAGATTCTCCAGTAATTAAAATATAAACATTTTCATTAAATCTCTTGGACACATCAGAATCATCTCAGTGAAAGAATGTTCTGCAATGTGTGATCCAACTCCCCCCATCTATTGTGTGTCTACCACAAGTGTGAATTACAAGCATTAGGGCAGCATCATAACAAAGCAAACACCTGAGAGGAGCCTGTGTCTTATGTCTATATTGAGGTGCTGGGAGGGTGGCTCCTGGTGGCATTTCTTATCATTTTACTACTCATTCCATGCAAACAGGTTAAAGACGTGAGATGCAGACTCTAATCAGCAATTTTCAGTCTGATAACAATAATATAATTTAAATTTGTCATCTGAAGCAGTCATTTTTAAGGTGTGTGGGAATGTAAAAGGTCCCAACTTATTAAGTCTAGGCATCTAAGGGAAAAAAAAATCAACTTCATCAATTGGCTCAAAAATTAGGAATATTTACAAAATCAGACAACCCCGCGGCAGATGCAGTATCTTCTACAAAGAGAGGCATTTACTAAGAAAATCAATGGTGTATTATTTAGGGAAAATACATTTCAAAACACTTTAGAAGCACCCTCTTGGCTGCAAAATCAATCATCTAATTATAAATAATTCTGACACTGTGCTTAAAGCAGACAGACCCCCGAAGGACCTCAGCCTGGCCCATATATTGCTATTTGTGGCTGTAAGTTGGAGAAAGATCTTTCTGGATGGTGATTCTTATCACAGAGCATTTTATTGTGCAGCCTGCCCTGCTGATCCGAATCAGGGATGCTTCCTGGGTAATCAATACTGTGCAGCCCCGAGGCTGGTGGCCAACGGCACTGAGCAGAAGTGGAGATTTATGGTCTGCAGGGGATGAAACCAGGAAACATTCCCTGAAATCCTCTGTGGCCAGGAAACTCGTTCATGGACACTCACTCAACCTTGGGTCTACTACACAACAAAGGTGCTTCTCAAGGGCTGGAGGGAGAAGGAGGTTCCCCGGGGTTGGGTTAGTAAATTCATATAGCCCCTTACCCTTCTTTGCCAATTTCTCCAACCTTCAGGGCTTCAACAAGAGGCTCTTTACCTAGTTTGGTCAAATTCATTTTGGTCTCAAGAGTCATCAGAAAGGACCCATTGTAGGACATTTCCAAATCGATCCAGAGTCCTGGAGAAAGGGTTTAAAAAAAAAAAAAAAAGGTTTCTTTCCCCTAGAAAAACATAACTATGAATACAGTATTAAAAGCTATATTTTAAAGTATCTCAGTAGGTATCATACTGGAAGCCTATATATACTGCCTGTACTACCAAGGCATGTGAGAGGAGACTGTGAAATGAGAAGCTTCTAGAAATAGTTCAAGCATCTGGAAAATTGCCGGCATTTCAACACCCATTACAATGATCACAGTGACCTCAGCACACATTGTTAGAGATGGAAGAGTCCAGTCCTCTGAGTTCTTCTTACACTTAGTAAGAAACACAACCCCCAGGAGGAGACGGCTTGTCTCAGGACAAAGGCGGATTCTCAGTGGGTTAGAGGCAGAGGAGAGGTGCAGAGACTTCACAGCAGGTTGTGCTCTTTAAAGACACAAGTGAGAACCACTGTCTTTCTTAAAATTCTCCCCTCTTGGGGAGTGGGGGTGGGGAGGGGCACAGAAAATGGTTCAGGTTTAGGTTGGTATGATAAGGATGATGACAAGACCTTTTACAGCCCTTTTTTTTCTGGAAATTGTGTAGTAATGGGAGCAAAAGTATTTATGTTCCAGCCCCAGGATTATCCAGATAAAGCTGGGTAACCACTTTGTACACCTTTGCTTTAAAACCTGTTCCTTAGAAATCACTCATGTTGATGACAACATATCTTAGAGGCTTTTGGCTTTGTGGAATTTCACTGGGAAGGCCCATCAGAAGTGGCCACTGACCAGATGTCTAAAATGCAAACAGAGGTCATCTCATGACCTTCTACCCAAGGTCCTAGAATTCAGCAGGCAGGATAGACCACACTGTGATTTTGACACTCCAAGCGCCACAGCACCTCATGGACTTCCCATCAAAATGTGGTCCTTCAAGTGGGTGTTTAGATGTTAATAAACTTATTAAGATAAATATCTGAAAGGAAGCAGGAAATTAATTGAAAATCATGTTCACACACAGCTGCATTTTCAAGTAATTACAGTAAATAACCTATTCCCTGTTTGGCCACCAAGCATTAATGGTACAACTCCTCACTAAAGGCAGAATAATTTCCATTTTGCTTTCACCAAACTCCTTTTTATCATAATTGAAGGTAATTATTTTCCATGAATGACCTGGTCTAATTGATATGCAGATCAGCTGTGAATGTCTTTGCAGCAACTCACAAAACTGCTCTATTTCTTGCTTATGTTAAACACTTAAAAATCATTAATTAGCTTGGTTTCCAAAGGCACTATTACTGGAAATAAGGGCACATCTGCTCTAATAAAGATATTTAGTCATTAAATCACTTCCAAAAGAAAAGGGATTAGGGTAAAAGGCTTGATATTAATAGATTTTTAAGCTCAATATAAACAGAAAATCAATAAAGAAGATATTTCTTTAAAAAAAAAAAGTTATTTGTTTTTGTGTATCTCCAGCTTTATTTAACTTGAGAATCAATAGACTCAAACTACCTGCTTGCTGTCTGTATTCATATACGATCATGTCCTTTGAAAACCCTACTCAGGTTTCCAATAAATATTACTAGTTCAGATTCCTTTTGAAGGTTGTCATATTTATATACATATACACACACACACACATTCTTTTTTTTAGTGCTAACAAGTTTTAAAATTCCAGAGTCATACATAACTTTCCATTTGTACTTATCCCTAGCTTCCCTCTTTATTTTTTAAAATCAATTTATTTAACTGGAATACAATTGCTTAACAATGGTGTGTTAGTTTCTGCTGTACAACATGAGTCAGCTAAGGCTTCATATTAAAAAGAACCAGAATTTTATTTGTTATAAAGTGGAAGCGTTCGTCTGTTTTTCAAATAAGGGGATATGGATAAAGGTTTGGTAAACAGCTGGTGCACACCCCAGTCTCCAGTCACCTGTGATCTGGCCCCTCTGAGCTGAGGCTGGAAAGAAGAATACGTGGAGCCCAGTCACATGGACCAGGGCTTGGGTTCCCCTGGAAACTTCTCGACCTCTGGGCACCAGCCTCCTCCTCTGTACCAGGGAGATGATGCTGCTTACACAGCCAGCGCCTGGTGCATCCTGGCAGGGCTCTTCCCTTTCTGTGCCACCGCCAGCCCACTTCCTTCCACAGCTCTGGGCTGCAGCCTAGCTTGCTGTTGTTGCCGTGGCTCTTGGGAACCAGACCAGAGGAGGCCAAGGGGCCAGAGGGAAGAGGCTATACCGGGCAGCCAGACAGCCCTGTCTGGCTGGGAAGTGGAGGGTGGTACATGGACATCTGACCAAGCTTCTGCATAGGTGATAGAGCCTGTTTTTGTATCACTATATATGTCCCATGATGGTTGGATGGCATCACCAATTCAACAATGGACACGAACTTGGGCAAACTCTGGGAAACAGTGAGGGATAGGGAGGCGTGGTGTGCTGTAGTCCACGGCTCAAAAGAGCTGGACATGACTGAGTGACTGAACAAAGTATGTCCCATGAGACCCACCCATGGGGCCCTGCTCAGTCCTCGTTCTCAGTGAAGATGTAGAGTCAAGAATGGTTTGAGAATCTTTAAACACAGATATAAAGTACACACACTCAAAGTTATCCTAATATGGCGTGCTTGCATTCAGATGAGGATGAGATGACTATCTGAACATTAGATGCAAAGAAAAAACATGTTTCTGTGACAATCATTCAGCAGCAAAAATCGCCCTGAAAACCTTGGAGCACACACACCTGGAGCCAAGACCACCTGGTTACATAAAGAGTGAGTCGGGAGCTCCCACCCTGCAGAACTGATGAAATCGACAGTTACCAGAAAGGGACAAATGTAGCAACACTGTGAAGTGGGGACACACGCTGTCCTGAGTGGCACCCTGACCCTAACGGGCTGCACACTCCTCACCTGGGTGAGCGCGGGAAAGGTTTCTTCTGGGCTCTTGACAAAGATTAAGACTTCCTTGTGAGGCATTTTGTTTAAAATGTGGCTTCCAGACTCCCTTGGTGGATCTGTGGATAAGAATCCCTCTGCCAATGCAGGGGACACAGGTTTGATCCCTGATCTGGGAGATTACCATATGCCGCAGAGCAATCAGCCTGTGCCTCAGAGCCGGGGAACTGCAAGTACTGAGCCCACACTCCCCAGAGCCTGTGCTCCCCAACAAGAGAAGCCTGCACACCGAGACTCGAGTAGCTCCCGTTTGCCACAACTAGAGAGAAAACCCATGTGCAGCAATGAAGACCCAGCGCAGCCAAAAAAAGCAAATAAAATAACAACAATAAATAAATAATTTTTAAAATTCTGCTTCCTATAACCACCTGGTCTTGGTAGCACTCAAGGACAAAAACCAGAAGTTAAGGAGCAGGACCATTTTTTAAGTCTTTAAACAGGAGTAAGGTGGGCTTCCCCTTGGCTCAGCAGTAAAGAATCTGCTGCAGTGCAGGAGACACAGGAGAGGTGGGTTCGATCCCTGGGTGGGGAAGATCCCCTGGAGGAGGGGCATGGCAACCAACTCCAGTATTCTTGCCTGGAGAATCCCATGGACAGAGGAGCCTGGCGGGCTGCAGTCTGTGAGGTGGCACAGGACCAGACACGACTGAGCACAGCACAGGACAGTCACCCCGAGAGGCTCCCTGGAAAGGGCTCGAATGCAAAGGGTCTTGTCTTAGTCTCTCAGGCTGTGCAAAAAAATACCACAAACAGCGTGGCTGAAAAAACGGATACTTATTTGGCACCATTTTGGAGGCTGGAAGACCAAGATCAAGGTGCCGGCCGATCCAGTCCTCATGAGGGCTCTCTTCCTGGCTTGCAGACAGCCACCTTCACCCGTGTCCTCCTGTGGCCGACAGCGAGTTAGCTCTCTGGTCTCTTCTCAGGGGGGCACTAATCCCACCATGATGTCGTCTAAGCCCAATCTCCCCAAAGGCCCTGTCTCTACCATCTCATTGCAGGCAGGGCCTCGACAGCTGGATCTGGGAGGGACCCAAACACTCAGTCCATGAGGTCTCCACCACATGAGGGGTCTTCATGCTGCGAGGCTGTCCCGTGGTGAAGGGGGGCACCTGGTTGCCAACAAGTCCCTATCGGCCTTTCACTGGCAACAGGGGAAACACAAATGACAATGAACGTGACAAGCTTCAGTCAGGCTTCACACAAGGGCCTGAGGAGCTCAGAAGGCTGTTTTTCTGTTTCTCTTCAACTTCGTAAGGAAGGATCAGCTTCCACCACCACTGCTATCCAGAGGGAGACTGCGGCAAAAGCAACTCCTCACTTTTACTGCGGCAAAAGTGAGCAGTAGTGTAACTTCACCCCAAAATGTCTGTTGAGTTCTGTTTTTTCTTTTAACATAGCTTCTGTCTTTTTTTTCCCTCCTAGCCGCACTGGGTCTTAGCTGCGGCACTTGGGATCTTTATCACGTCAGGCGGGATCTTTCTTGTTGCGGTGCATGGGCTCTCTAGTTGTGACCCTAGGGCTCAGCAGTTGCGGGGCGCAGGCTTAGCTGTTCCATAGCATGTAGGATCTTAGTTCCCCGATCAGGGATCAAACCCACGTCCCCTGCACTGCAAGGTGGATTCTTAATCACTGGACCACCAGGAAAGTCCTGTTTATTGAGTTCTTGACACAAGCTATCAGACCTTAAGACTTTGAGCTAAACCTTTATCCTCAGGAAGTTGATGCCTGAAGAATAACAACACCCTGGGCCGTGGGTAGCAGAGCAGACTGAGATGCCACCACAGGTAAAACATGTACCCTGGTGCATGTCACCCGAGACAAGTAGAACAGAGCTTCTTCCGCCTTCTCCCTGGTAGTTGATTTAATGGGGTCGCAAAGAGTCGGACACGACTGAGCGACTGAACTGAACTGAACTGAACTAAGGCTTCCCTGGTGGCTCAGTGGTAAACAATCTGTCTGTTAGGCAGGAGATAGGCCCAATCCCTGGGTCAGAAGATCCCCTGGAGGACCGCATGACAACCCACTGCAATATTCTTGCCTGGAGAATCCCATGGACAGAGGAACCTGGCAGGCTACAGTCCACGGAGTTGCAAACAGTGGGACACACTAAAGTGACTGAGCACAAAAGCATTAGGACTAAGAAGCAGTCTTACCATGCTGGTAAAGATCTAGTACTTTCACTCAGCAATTCACTGCTGTGTTTACTATTAAAATAACTAAGTGGCCTCAGTCTCACTGGAACAGGTTAAGGGGCAGGGGCCGCTCAGGAGGTAAGAGGTTCTACAAGCCTTGCTCACTGAGCCCAGCTCGTGTTACCTGCTCCCCCATTTCCCTCTACCTGCAACTGATGGCTGATTTTCTCTCTGAAAGCCAACACCTGGCATCCGAAGAACAAAAGCTCTCAAAATGGAAGATGTAGTCATTTGTTATCAAGAACGGATGTTTGAGTTATTCAGCTCTTAGACAAGCACAACGGTGACTGTTCTGTTCCTGGCAAACAGACCGGTGCCATGTTGCTCCCTGGGATACCGCAGGAAACTAGTATTATTCATCGTACTTGGGTGTGTCCTTTAGGACAGATGTCATCTTTGGTTCTTTCGACCTGTAACTGTTCTCAGAATGGCTCCACCTTTCAAGGTCGACACAGTCCCAAATCAGAGTCTCTCCTCCCCATCTCACCCAAGACCTGCAAATGGGTACATTTTTCTCCTTTCCACAGAAAGTATGTTTTTTCTTTCTGCAACACCAGCTGGCCAGACAGTGTGTGTGCCATTCTTGTACTGAGCCCCACAGTCTGGCCTCGTCACTGTGGTCAGCCCTGGGCAGCTGCTCTCTTGATGAGGGTGTAGCCGACGGAACGGGAAGCTCACAGACTGACTGTGGTTGCACTCAGCTCACAGCACTGAATAAAGGCACCAGGCACCATAAATCAAGGTCAAGAAGACAGTGTAGATGGTGGACCTGCCAGTCACGACTATGGGCATCTCTGGAGACAGACCAGCTTCCCATTCCTGTGGGACACAGTCATCTTTCCAGAGAATCCGAGCTCTTTAGTGGAAACCTGGGTTGCTGGTTGGGTTATCTTGAAATAGGGAAAACCGGTATCCCACGGCTCTTTTTATCCACTCAGTGACCATCTGCCGACTTAACTCCACGTCGCAAACATCCTGAAGACTAAATGAATTAATCTGAACCTGAGGGGGTCATGGTCCACGTCCCTGGTTCATCCTGACACTGCTGATGCCCCCACAGGCACTGCTCTGAGACCTCTGGTTCCAGGTGTGGAAGATAAAAGCCTGGCCGACAGCCGAGGGTCCCCACTGCACCCCTTCGGGAAGATGTTACTGATCAGGCTTTGCAGCAGCAAACACCAGCAGCTTCCTGTGTGTTACCTGTGCTCTCTGAGGGTAACGCAAAGCGCTTCAGCTCCACCATGACCAACAAAGGAGACGCTCCTGCCCTCAGCACTCTGTGGATGGGGAAACCGAGGTGCTGGGTGCTCAGTAACCTCCTGAGGCCCCGCTGTGGGATCACAAAGGAGCAGGGCCTGAAGGCAGGTGGCCTGGCCCAGAGATGGCGCGCACACGAACCTCTGGCCTGGAAGCTGTGGAGCAGGATGAAGGCGAGGCTGCTGAGTGGCCTCTGGCATGTCACCCCCTCTCTGCGCTTTGGCTTGTTCATCTAAACAGCGCAGGGTCCTGCTAGGGAACCTCCGATTGCATTCTCAAGTCTGAACAGTCAATCTAACCAATTCTTTAAGGGTTGGAAAAAGGAGCTATACCTTTTCTACAAATTTTTTTAAACTTTTTACTTTCTTTCGGGGTACAGCCAATTAACAATGTTGTGATAGTTTCAGGTGAACAGCTGCAAACGGACTCAGTCATACATAAACAGGTACCCATTCTGCTCCAAACGCCCCTCCCAACCAGGCTGCCACATAACATCGAGCAAAGTTCCCTGTGCTATACAGTAGGTCCTTGTTGGTTATCCATCATTTTAAATTAATTTTTATCCATAAGAAAAAAAGCTCAGGAGAGAATGGACCGAGAACGTACCAAATGTAGCAGAAACAGTCACCCAGTTATCTCTGAGTGGTGGGATAAAGGGTTATATTTTCCTTTTTACTTTTCTAAATATTCAAGCTTTCCCCATTTTGGGTATTCGTTGGATGAATGAAGGTGTAAACATTACCCTAACAGAGTTAATAAAACAACCAGAAAGAGCTTGGCCTGGTGGCCCTCCAAGGTCAGGCCCAGGGGAGAGCAGCCGGTGGGGACGAGGGGTGGGAGGAGGAGGCTGTGTGGCCTGCGGGGAAGGAAGGAGACCAGTCCCTGTCCCATACGAGGTGTGTGGGGGGCAGGCAGGGATCAGAGAAAGGCCCACAGCCAATTTCTAAGGGATGGCCTCTCTCCACCTTCTGGCCACCCGCTACTGGTGGGAAGTGAAAGTGCCCCAGGAAGTAAGGGTCCTTTTCTCTTATTTGCTGCACGAGAACCCGGCTGTGTGTTCTGGAGCCAGGATAGGTCAGTGGTGGCAGATGACTCTAGGGAAGTCCCTAGAGACAGTTTTAACAAGTCACTCCTGATTTTAATTTCCCCCAAAGCAAAGGTTTCTCTTAGAGCAATGGAACCCAAGCCACACCGTCCCTTCATGTTCATTTCTGTTTTACCATCACATGCATCCTTTGCAGAATTAGAAAAACCTAATTTGATCAAACTTTTAAAACCTACAGGCTTTATGTCTTTATCATTCCTTTCTTTAGTAACATTTCCTCCCTTGTTATGTAAGCAGGGAGATCTCTACAATTTGCCCCGAAAGGAGTTAAGTAAGCCTCAGATGGATTAAAAACTGGCAAAGCTTTGATCTGTATAATAAAATGTCTGGCTGCAGCTCTGGCTCCGGAGGAACAGGAAAGAGACTTTAGTGTATTTCACTCAAAGCCTTACAAAGCTGCCCTGAGAGGCTGCAGAGTTCACAGCCACCAGGACGCTTCTTAAATGCTTCAAAGCCTCGCTCTGGCCCTGCCCCCCCCCTTTGGAAATTTCTACTAATTCAACAAAGGACAGTCCTGAGATAAGAGACTGCAAATGCATTAGAAAACAGAGCATGCACACGTATTATTATATTTACTTTCTTTAAGCCCAACTCTCAGGAGGTTTATGTTAGCTGATCATTTACCAGCTCGTTACCAGCCAATTCCTAATGAGGCAAAGGGCAACCCAGAGCCTGCTAGAGCCAGAGGAAGGCAGGCCGCCCTGGAATGCCGACGGGGCCGAGATCCGGGCTCCGCACCTGACATGTAGATAATGCAGCTTTTAAAACTTCACTTGCGGTCGACAGAACTCCAGTAAGGCCATTTGTAAAGAAACAATCCTTTCTAGCTTTACTCTTGGTGAACCAGAAATTAACGAAACCTGGGAAAAGTCAGTACTCTTGCCTGGAAAATCCCATGGATGGAGGAGCTTGGTGGGCTGCAGTCCATGGGGTCGCTGAGAGTCGGACAGGACTCAGTGACTTCACCTTCACTTTTCACTTTCATGCATTAGAGAAGGAAATGGCAACCCACTCCACTGTTCTTGCCTGGAGAATCCCAGGGACGGGGGAGCCTGGTGGGCTGCCATCTATGGGGTCACACAGAGTCAGACACGACTAAAGCGACTTAGCAGCAGCAGCAGCAGCAGCAGGAACACTCAGCTTCATCAAAGTGTAGACATGATTAAATGGTCACAGGTGATCTCAACATGCTATTATATGGACCTCTGGATTTGCAAATATTACTCTGCTCTTTCTCTGAAATCGATGAGATGCTGCTGCTGCTGCTGCTGCTAAGTCACTTCAGTTGTGTCTGACTCTGTGTGACCCCATAGACTGCAGCCCACCAGGCTCCCCCGTCCCTGGGATTCTCCAGGCAAGAACACTGGAGTGGGTTGCCATTTTTTTCTCCAATGCATGAAAGTGAAAAGTGAAAGTGAAGTCACTCAGTCGTGTCTGACCCTTAGCGACCCCATGGACAGCAGCCTACCAGGCTCCTCTGTCCATGGGATTTTCCAGGCAAGAGTATTGGAGTGGGGTGCCATTGTCTTCTCCAGATGAGATGCCAAGAACTGGAAAATCCCATGGACGGAGGAGCCTGGTAGGCTGCAGTCCATGGGATCGCTAAGAGTTGGACACGACTGAGCGACTTAACTTTCACTTTTCACTTTCATGCATTGGAGAAGAAAATGGCAACCCACTCCAGTGTTCTTGCCTGGAGAATCCCAGGGACAGGGGAGCCTGGTGGGCTGCCGTCTGTGGGGTTGCACAGAGTCGGACATGACTGAAGCGACTTAGCAGGAGCAGGAAATATTAGCTTCACTGTCAGATGAAATATTTGTTAGAGCTGCTAAGTGTAGAGCTGGAAAAAAAAAAAACAACTCTTTGTATTTACATCAAATGTATACAACACAGAACTTGATTTCACTAAATATGTTCAGGAGCCATCTGATGGAGCCTTACAGAGATAAAAGTAGATGCTAGAGTTTATAAATTTTACAAAACATTTACTTCAAAACAAACATTCTCCTGAGAAGTTGTAGTTATTTCCTCTCTTACTTTGTTCCCGAGCGTTTTGAGGAGCACTGTAAATCTAGTTTAAGTGCAAAGAGGCTCTGGGTTCCCTGGTGGTCTAGTGGTTAAGAGGCCACCTGCCAATACAGGGGACACAGGTTCCGCCCCTGGTCCAGGAAGATCCCATGTGCTTCGGGGCAACTCAGCTGGCGTGCCACAACTACTGAGGCCTGCGCGCCTTAGGGCCTGCACTCCGCAATAAGAGACGCCACAACAGTGTGCGAGAGGAGCGGGCCTGAAGCGCAGCCAGCGCCTCGCACCCTGCCAAGGGCAATGGCCATGCAGAGCCTGTCCACACGAAAGCTCAGCTCCCAGGAACTGGCACGTGGGCATCTCTGGGCTGGAGGAGGATCTTTGAGGAGGGGAAGTCCAGATATACTCCCCATCATTTTAAGGCTGTGACCATTAAGAACAGAAGACACACAGCATGAAATACGGTTAAAAACGCCTCCGCTAAAGTGAAAGTTGCTCAGTTGTGTCTGACTCTTTGAGACTCCACGGACTATACCCACCAGGTTCCTCTGTCCATGGAACTCTCCAGACAAGAATACTGGAGTTGGCTGCCATTTCCTTCAAGGGATCTTCTTGACCCAGGGATCAAACCCATTGCAGGCAGATTCTGCACCAGGGAAGTCCAAACACAAAAACAGGGAAGCCTCCAACTCTCACCAAACACAAAGCCTTGGTTTTCAATCTGCAGTGGTGGCTGTATTTTAACATTCATATAATCGCTCGGTTCCTCTCTAGAGCCAGTTAAGAGTTACCTTGGTGGTCAACGTAAGGCTTGAAGGCCTGAAGGATTTTTGGCACAGCTACCCCCATGTCAAGTTCCGTCAGAGTTAGCTCATTCATGAAGTACGGGAGCTGGAGGAGAGAAGGGAAGACGAAGGAGACACGTCAGTAGCCTGTTTAATGTTAGAAATCAACAGTCTCTCAGAGGGAATGATGGGGTGGGGAGAACACATTTATTTAGCCAAAATTTATTAAGCACACACCACATACGAGGCATCCTGTTACAGACAGAGCCGTGGACGAGTCAGGCAAGGTCCTTGCTCTCATGGGGTTTAGGCTGAAGGGGGAGAGACAGAAAAGTATCCAGCCTGACTCAGAGGCTGACTGGGCTACAGAGAAAGCAAGGTGGGAGATGGGGAGAAGGGAGGCGCGGAGTTCTGGATACGGTCAGCGAAGGCTTCTCTGAGGGTGCTGAGTGGCGAGAGGCCAGACTGTGGAGAAGGAATCAGTCTTGCTGGTCAGGTTAATAATGTCCAGCATTGGCTGAAGGCTGGGAAAATGGACCTCTGAGAGGACTAGCGGGGAAGACAGCAAGTCACTAGAACATTTCCTGTAGGCCAATTCACAACATATATTAAAATCCTTCAAAAAAAAAAAAATCACATCCTTTGACCCCTGTGCTAGACCTTTTCCCTTTGCCCCCAGGGATCTGAGTTCCTCTCTACAGCCCAGGAGGCTGGTCTGCAGGAACCGCACAGGTGACCTCTCTTGCCCTCTGACTTCTGGTTGAGCTTGGCCAGTGGGACACAGAGTGGGCAGGGGGCTGGGAGGTACCAGGAGAGAAGTCCTGTTGGGCACTTGTCCCCTCCCTTTGCTCGAGGCCACAGCTCCTGCCAGACAGGCAGCACCTTCGCACAGCCACCCTGCCTGAGTCTGGGTAACCGCTCCCTGCCAGCTCTGGAGTACGCACTAGGACTTTTGGTTTCTCTGCATCAGTCTACACCTTCCTAAATCCTCCCTTTATTAAACTCTCCCCCGCGGCTTGTTCCATCTGAAGGTGTCATGTGTTTCCCAGTGGGACCCTGACTGACACAGCTGTCATTAAGAATTTACTCTAAATGAACTAACATAAGGGTGCTGGTATCATGCTTAGAAATTCCTACTTCACCTCAGGAGCACAAAATTTAATTCTATGCTTCCTCCACCTGGATTTATATATGTGTATGTATATTTTAAACAATAGAGTTTAGGTAGTCCATTCCTAATTTTAGTGTAAGACATAAATTAGGAATCTACCTTAATTTTTTTCCCCAATGGCTACTCAGGCGTCTTAACCTACTTCTAAATCTTTCCCTACTGACCTGCAAAGCCACCTTTCAATATGAGATTCCCACCTCACTGGAGTCTGTACTGAGCAGTTTCCTACCAGTACCAAAGTGCTTTTATTACTGTAGCTTTAAAATACATATTTAAATCTGGCAAGTCCCTTTCTTTTCTTTTCCCCAGAATTTTCTTAGTCTTATAAGTACTGCTCCAGTTAAACATTAGAATAATTTTGTAAAATTTAGAATATAATTAAGAGTTAAAAAAAATATTGAACATATGCTGAACATTTCCCATAAAATGAGAAGCACTGAGCCAAGCATGAATTTCGTGCCTATTTGGGCTGGACCTCTTTAGCTGTCTCTCTGCAGAGAAACTCAAGACATTTTCAGGATTCGCCAGTCAGAGAATGTCATCTCTGATTTTTTGTGGGGATGGAGGTGTTAAATAGGTTATGATGTCTGAGATGGACAAAACGTGACTAGAGACAGTATTCAAATGTGTGTTCTGATTTGGTGGTTGCTTTATTTGGAAAACCCTTTTTCCAAAGCATCAATGTTATATGGTTCTTGGCCTCCCAATCAGCCTACAGAAATGCTACTTAGCCAAGAATGTAGCCAAAATCTGGCACCCCTGCCCCAGTCCTTTGTGTCTATTATTGTCATCCTCACACCCAGTGTTTCTGGAGCAGGTCAGGTTTCTATGGGAACAGGAGTCGACACTGAGACAGGGAGTGAATTGCAGATAGAGAACACGGTGTCCCTCCCTGTGCCCCGTCCAGCCTCCCACCCACCCCCATCCTGGTTCCCTGGAGTCCCCAGAGGGCAGAGGAAGGGCCTGAGATGAAAGCGGGAACTGAAGGAGACTGAGGAAGGCTTGGTGCGGTGGTGGGTGCCAATTACCAGTAAGCAGGAGGAGGGTGGAGATCAGCCGGGCGTCTCTCCTACCTACTCACCTGAGTGCCCAACTCCAAGATTCTACAACATTTCTAACCAACGCCCCACCCCTGCCTTGCTCAGATCTATGCTCCGAATCCAAACTCTCAGGACCAGGCCCAAGAGCAGCTTCCTTCCTGTGTTGCAGGGGGGTTGGGGGCAAGGAAAGGTCACTCCCCCAACAGAGACTCTCCTCTTCCCACCCAAGGGAACCCACTGTGTGCTCTCTGCGTAAACCCAGCTGGGGACTGGGCACTCTCCAGGTTTCTGGGGGGCGAGCCGGAAACCACTGCAATATCTGAGCAGCATCTGCGGACCTGGGCACAGAGGCCACTACTACCGAGGGCTCGAAGGTGGTGCCGGAGCAGCTGGCCAAGCCCAGGGTGTACCTGCTGTCGGGACAGAAACTCAGCTTGTTTTAAATCCATCAATGGGCACCGGCTACACACACGGGCTGCTCTTTCATGACGTGAGTCATAATCACGGGTAAAGGTGACAAGCTGAGACGGCAGCCAGCCAAGCGCTGTCCATGTGTCAGGCCCTCAAGGAGACCAGGAGACAGGGGAGATCTCTGTCCCAGGGGCAGCTGAGGACCCTCCAGCCATTCTGGCTCCTGACTGGTCATTCACCAACACTCACCACTGGATTTACGGAACTGCCCTGCCTAGGGAGGCTTGGCTATTTGCTGATAGTAGGAGTTCTCTTGGCAGGGGTGGTGGCAGGTTCAGAAGTGGGGTGACACCCTGCTGCCTTCAGGTGGGGGTGGAGGGGGGGAGGAGCTGCTGAGGCTGGCAGTATGGGGAGGACAGCCCCTGCCTCTGAACTTCTGGCGCTGCTGGACTGGGGCCACTTTCTCCTCCCTAACCCCCCAGCACTCTGGCCTCAAAAAACAGGAGGAGGTTTAAGTTCGTGTCCTGCAAAATAGGCCACATGGCCAGCCAGCAAAGGGGGAAGATGAAAATGAGAGACTTCTCTCAACCTCTTCTGGGTTAGGGGACCCCACAGTTCTCTACTGTGGATTTCTAGCACACAGCGCTCTGATACCCTGCGCCAGTCTGTTCTGGAACGTCTGTAAGGGGAGGGCGGTGTCCCTCATCAACATGACCTGTGGCCCTCCTGCTCAGGGAAGCACCCACGACAGTCTCTGGGAGAAGAGAGGTACCAGCCCCATCCTGCACCTCCACCCAGAACTCAGGCCCTCCATGGTTTCCCAGAAAGTGGAGGAGGCTGAGTGAGCTCCAGGGTGGCTGGTGGCCTGTCCACTCCAAACTGCTTCCCCGGGGACCTGGCCAGCGGAGCAGGCAACCCTCAACTCGCCCGGAGAACACAAACAGGCTGACCTTGTCCACAGGGCCCTCCCACACCCCTGCCCTGAGCCCTGCCTCGAGACCCACTCCTCGGGCTGAGGTGGCGCCTCTTCCTTCTCCTCAGGGCCTGGGGAAGGGACGACAGTGGCCAGCGTGGCAGGGAGAGCCTGCCTGGGTCAGGAAGGGCTCTGTTCATGATCTAAAGGAACCAAACCGAAGCTCCTCCAAGCCCACAGTTTCTTCTAATGCCATCTTACCTTCACTCACTGTCTCCTAACATGGAGTCCCTGAACTCTCTGAGATCATGGGCAGGATTCTGTCACGGTGCATTTTTCTAGGGAAAAGATCCATATGTTTCTGCTTCTCCAAGGTGGCTATGACCCAAAAGACCCACTGACCTCAGCTCCTGACTGGGCAAGCTCTCTGTGAGGATCTGGTGACCTAAGCAACTCTTCCTTGCGGGGTGGTCACTGGATCAAAACTTTAAGTCTCGGTCACCTAACTCAGGTCTCTTGGTCGGCAATGGTGGTACTGAATGAGTCACTAAGTGGCAACCATGAGGATCACTTATGCAAGTTTAGACTCACTTCCAAGCGGGCCTACACCAGCAGCAGGGCTGTTTCTTCAGCAGAGAGCCCAAAATAAAAACACCATCTGGCCAGAAGTAAAGGTCAAATGCAGACACACTGAGAGTGCAACGGAGGCTTTCCCAGCTTTGAGAGGAGCTGGGAAAGAGGCCTTATGTAGTCTGGCATTTTCCTCATAGCACTTGCTGTGTGGCCAAGACTGTGTGACTGGGTGAGCTCTCCCGCCATACAATTCAAGTTCATTACTAACTTAAAGATAACAGAATTCTACACAGAGAAACAGCTACAAAAGCTCACGTGGTCCCAAATCGAATCCTGGATGTGATAGTCCTAACATGGATAACAATGAGGGCCATGGAAGGAAAAAAGTAAACAGGAACAGTCGGTAAATCCCCAATGCAGTTAGTCAGATGTCAAGGTCACAGCCCAGATGTGTTATTTGGTAAGAACTCACTGCTGTCCATTTGTTCTGTGTTTTCAACTCCATTATTTTTCACTTAGGACGTAACGTATACAATTTCCAGAAATTAAGATGTGATGAACTGGAAGGTTCTTGTGTGGAAAACCATACCTTTATTTTGCTGAGTTTCATTTGGATTTTCTTAGACACCAGATCAGACCAGTACTTCTCTCCTAAGAAGTCCCAAAACATTCTTCCAAGCAAGGCATTCACCCAGGCTTCCCGTTCCTCCTCCTCGGAGGGTGGCACCTCTGGCAACTGGCAAAAGGAAAGGGTCCCAAATTAGCTAGAAAGCAACTGGAGAACAAGACAGGTGCTTATTTCTATAGTCACTGAAAGTTCCTCCCTCTTGAAATGGGGGAACCACATGAGTCGTATTTCTTCCCGATAAATTACAAGTCCCACATTATGTCAGTGAACAAGAAAAAGAGAAACGAAAGCCACCATCACCGATGAAAACTCCTCTTTGTCTATTTTCTTTGGCTACCAGTCTTCCTGTGAACCAGCTAGTATTTCATACAATTAGCTCAGCCATATTACCCTACTGCACTCCCCTCTCCTGCCCCCAAATCAGCTCGGTACCAACGTTCTGACTCAGTGATACATCTGATCAAACGCTGGCCTATCCTTCTTCCAGTTAAGATTCCCAGGACGTCTAATTGTCAAGCTGGTCTCCCCAGGCAGCCGCAGGACTCTCACATTTAGCCTGACTCCTGTGAGGTCACGATTCTCTTGGGTGAAGGGCAAGGGTTGCTTAGAAATACTGGTGTCTCGGTGCTATATCTGGAGATGCTAATGTAAGTGGGTAAGAGGATTTTCTAGAAGCTCTCTCATGGATGCAATGAGCAGGTGAGGTTGAGACCCACAGCACTGGATTAGAGAGAGGAATTCTGTGAAACTCCTACAGCTGTCCTCTTCCATCTCAGCCCAGGCCTAGCCTCTACTGGATACAATCCATCCGAAACGCCTGTCAGGCCAACGTGCGAGGTGGTGGTGGTGGTTTAGTTGCTAAGTTGTGTCCGACTCTTGCGGCCCCATGGGCTGTAACCCTCCAGGCTCCTCTGTCCATGGAATTTTTCAGGTAAGAATAACTGGAGTGCGTTGCCATTCCCTTCTCCAGGCATCTTCCCAACCCAGGGATTGAACCCAGGTCTCCTGCATTGCAGGTGGATTCTTTACTGATTGAACCACCAGGGAAGCCCAATGTGGGAGGTGGGAAAAGAGCAAACCCTGTCAGCCTCTAATTTCCAAGGCAGAGTATTGAGCTCTAGACTCTTGGTGGGAGAGGGCCAGGGTGGGGGACCAGAGGAGGGAGAAGTGGCCAGGACACCCACGGCCCCTGTCATGGTGCAAGTGACGCTTGGGGGCATCCACTGACCCTGCACCCGGCCCTGGGGTAAGACTCCTTCTCAGGCTCCCTCACTGGCATCTCACAATACCCCAGAAAGACAGAACTGTCACTTCTATTTTAGGAGGAAAAAACAGACTCAGCACCGATCAGTGCCCTGCCTGAGGCCCCTAATTCATCAGCGCAGCCTGACTCACAGCCCCACCCAGCCATCCTCCAGTGCTCTATCCTGTGGGAGTCAGAGGGACTGACTGGCCCCTCGTGTGACAGTTGTGTCCTGTGCCGAGGGCTCTAATGAGATGACAGCTTCACAGAATCAATTAGCCTTGGAAAGCAAAGGCCAAAAGGACTAGAAATGCAGCATCTGCGGGCTGTTCACCCTTCCTCTTTCCTCTACGGCTGATACAAATGCATTTGGATTCCTCACGGCTGCCTGCAGCCATTACACACAGAGACGCCTCTGTGCGCCACGCGTGCTGGCTCACGCCAGTCACGTCTGTCCTGGGCAGCCCCACACAGCTGTGTCCTAGGCTGGTGGCAGAGTACACGCGTGCGTGGCCTGGTGCTCATGGATTTGACACTTCAGAGATCTGGAGACGTGCGAGTGTCCTAAAGGTCTATGGCAGGTATCTATGTGTGACTCTTTTGAAGTCCAGAGCCCTTAAGAGTCTGGCCCAGTAGAACTGGCCACTGAGCGTGTGTGGAGCTTGGCAGACCGCCCAGCGCCTACCTCTCCTCCCATCAGAGCGTGTGCCGTCTCTCGCTTTGGGGACTTGGTGTTCACTTGCATTTCCCAATGTAATCGCTCAGTCGTGTCCGACTCTTTGCGACCCCATAGACTGTAGCCTACCAGGCTCCTCTGTCCATGGGATTTTCCAGGCAATAGAACTGGGGTGGATTGCCATTTCCTTCTCCAGCGGATCTTCCCGACCCAGGGATCGAACCTGGGTCTCCCACATTGTAGACAGACGCTTTTACCGTCTGAGCCACCAGGGAAGTCCCGTTACTGCATATAAGCAGGGATATTCTATGTTCGAGGAGTCCTTCAAATTGGGATGTTTTCAAAGTTCTCCCTTATGAATGTTGGTGAGTTTCATGAAAAAAAAAATTAAACTCTGGTTTAAAAAATAAACCCATGTTGGTCCCTGCATTTCAGAAGACACAGCTCCAGCTGCCTCGTGTGAGCAGCTGTGGGGCACCCTCTCTGTGCCCTTCTCGTGCTGCACAGGCTTCCGAGAGCAACCAGGGCACCTCGGCCACCAGGTCCTGGATGGATGAGCAGGAGTCTGTGCCCAGCAAGCACTGTCATGCCTCAAGTTGTATGTGGGTTTTGGAATCGCTTTTTTTCTCTGCCCGAACGTCTGCACCCCACCCGAGAGGGATCCGGTCTAGCTTTTCCGAGGTTACTCACTGTCTCTGAGTCACATTAGATTATCCACGCAGACTTCTGAGTGAGCGCTCACCCAAGGACAATGCCCTCCTCCCCCCGGGGAGCCAGGTAGAGCCAAGATGCTGCCCACGCAGGACAGCACATGTCACGCTCAGATCTGTAGGCTGTACAGAGAAGAGGTCACTCTTTCTCCTCTCCTGTGGGAGGGCTGGCCCTTTACTAACCTCTCCTTACACCCGAGTTATTCACAGGAAACGGGGTTTAACACAAAATAGCAAGAAACAAAGCCTATTTCACAACTTTTGTCCAAGCCAAAGGCATATGATGTGGAAACAAATTTCCGAAATTACTGACAAGCAGGCTGTGTTTTTCTTTTCAACTGTTCCTTTTTCTAATGCAGGGTTTCGCCTCAGACTTGAGAGGAACAAAGAAAAATCCAGGAGCAGCAGAATACTGACAATGCATCAGAGCAGCTTTATGAACAAAATCTGGGTTCAACAGGCTGCTAGAAAGAATGCATTTTCAATGGAAGTCATAAACATGTAACACCGTAAACAATAAATGTACTTATACTTCCTCAGGCTGCTATTTGGCTGCAGAGAGGAATGTGAGAAGT
Source organism: Capricornis sumatraensis (assembly GCF_032405125.1). Classification (NCBI taxonomy): domain Eukaryota; kingdom Metazoa; phylum Chordata; class Mammalia; order Artiodactyla; family Bovidae; genus Capricornis; species Capricornis sumatraensis. The sequence goes on from NC_091076.1 coordinate 98,380,688, forward strand.
ATATTCATGCCACCATTTCAACTAAAGATGTATATTTAGAAAGGGTACATTTCTAAACATGGCTCCCAAAATAAAGTTTGGAGAGCTCAATGGCCGGGAGCTGAAGCAAGGCCTTTGGAACGGTCTGATTAGCTCTCGGGAGGTATTTTATTAAAAACTAACCCACAGAAAGAAAACAGTACAGATTTACTTTGTGTGGTTTACTTGTCTCCTATTATAAATAGTCAGATGAGCCCAGCTTTTTATTTTTATTTATTTATTTATTTTTTATTTTTACTTTATTTTACTTTACAATACTGTATTGGTTTTGCCATACATTGACATGAATCCACCACGGGTGTATACAAGCTCCCAATCCTGAATCCCCCTCCCACCTCCCACCCCATATCATCTCTCTGGATCATCCCTATGCACCAGCCCCAAGCATCCTGTATCCTGTATCGAACATAGACTGGCACTTCATTTCTTACATGATAGTATACATGTTTCAATGCCATTCTCCCAAATTATCCCACCCTCTCCCTCTCCCTCAGAGTCCAAAAGTCCGTTCTATACATCTGTGTCTCTTTCTCTGTCTCGCATACAGGGTCATCATTACCATCTTTCTAAATTCCGTATATATGTGTCAGTATACTGTATTGGTGTTTTTCTTTCTGGCTTACTTCACTCTGTATAATCGGCTCGAGTTTCATCCATCTCATTAGAACTGATTCAAATGTATTCTTTTTAATGTGAGCCCAGCTTTTTAGGGACAAAAAGAGCTTAGTGGCTTTGCTGCTAAGGTTTGGTCACACACAATCTGGTGTCATGAGGGTTTCACAAAGGGCTGCATGGTCCAGGAGAAGGAACAGTGGAAGACCCTCCCACAGGGGCTGTTTCCCCAATTACAAAACCAAACGTAAGTACCATAGAAAACACCCATAATCCCACTATCCAGATTTAATTATTTAAAACATTTCAATTATATCTTCTTTTGGTCTGTTTTCAATGTACATATACTTTTAAGAATACGTTGCTTAAAACAAAAACAGATGTAACTAACGTGGTTTTGTATCCTTTTATAAAAACAGATATATGGAGATATAATCCAGGAGGCACTACTGGTAAAGAACTCACCTGCCAATGCAGGAGACTCAAGAGACTCAGGTTCAGTCCCTGGGTTGGGAAGATCCCATGGAGAAGGGTATGACAACCCCCTCCAGTATTTTTGCCTGGAGAATCCCATGGACAGAGGAGCCTGGCAGGCTACAGTCCATGGGACTGCAAAGAGTCAGAAACAACTGAATTGACTAAGGACACAGCACAATCCACATACCATACAGTTCACCCATTTAAAGAACATAATCAGCAGTATTTGATATAGTCAAGGTCGTGAAGCCATGAGCACAGTCAATTTTAGGATATCTTCATTACCTCCAAAGAAACCCTATATCCACTAGCAGTCACTCCCCATTCCCCCCAACTCCATCCCCACCAGCCTGGGGCAACCAATCACTCATCCATGGCAGTGAATTTGCCTATTCTGGACATTTCATAAAAATGGAATCATACAATGTGTGTTCTTTTGTGACTACTTCTTGCACTAAGCATAATGTTTTCAAGATCATCCATGATGTAGCACGTATCAGTACATCCATCATTTCTTCATATTGTGGAATAATATTCTATTATGTGCATACATCACACTCATTCATTCTTCAATTGATAGCTACTTCAGTTGTGTTCCACTTCTTGCTACTGTGAAAAACACTGCTGTGAACAGTTGTTCACAAGTTTTTGTGTGGACACAGTTTCATTTCTCTTAGATATATACACAGGAGTGGAACTGGACCCCGTAACTTTTAAGTTTATTTAACATTCTGTTGTTGTTCAGTTGCTCTGTCTTTGCAACCCCGGGGACTGTGGCATGTCAGACTTCCCTGTCCTTCAACCATCTCCCAGAGCTTGCTCAAACTCATATCCATTGAGTTGGTGATGTCATCCAACCATCTCGTCCTCTGTTGTCCCTTCTCTTGCCTTCAGCCTTGCCCAGTATCAGGGTCCCTTCGAATGAGTCAGCTCTTCGCATCAGGTGGCCGAAGTGTTGGAGCTTCAGCTTCAGCATCAGTCCTTCCAATGAATAGTCAAGACTGATTTCCTTTAGGATTGACTGGTTTGATCTCCTTGCAGTCCAAGGGACTCTCAGGAGTCTTCTCTAACACCATAGTTCAAAAGCATCAATTCTTTGCCACTCAGCCTTCTTTACAGTCAAACTCTCACATACATACATGACTACTGGAAAAATCATAGCTTTGACTATACGGACCTTTATGTAATGTCAGCAATGTAATGTCTCTGCTTTTAAAAATGCTGTCTAGGTTTGTCATCGCTTTTCTTCCAAGGAGCAAGTGTCTTAATTCTGTGGCTGCAGTCACCATCTGCAGTGATTTTGGAGCCCAAGAAAATAAAGTCTGTCACTGTTTCCATTGTTTCTCCATCTATTTGCCATGAAATGATGGGACCATATGCCATGATCTTCGTTTTTTGAATGTTGAATTTTACGCCAACTTTTTCACTCTCCTCTTTCACCTTCATCAAGAGGCTCTTTAACCTCCTCTTCGCTTTCTGCCATAAGGGTGGTGTCATCTGCATATCTGAGGTTATGGATATTTCTGCCGGCAGTCTTGATTCCAGCTTGTGCTTCATCCAACCCGGCATGTCACATGATGTACTCTCTACAGGAGACATTCTGAGGAACCATTAGTCTGCTTTCTGCAGCAGCTGTGTCACTGCACGTTCCCACCGTACAAGGGTTCCCGTTTCTCCACATCCTCACTAACTGCGACTGTCTTTTTCATTCTAGTGGTTGAGAAGTAGCACTGCATTAGGTTTCGATTGGCATTTCTCTGATGACTAATGACTTTGAATATCTTTTGTATGCTTACTGGTCATTTGCATATCTTCTTTGGAGAAATATCTGTCCAGATCCTCTGCCGATTTCTTAATTAGGTTTTTGTTATTGAGTTGTAAGAGTCCTTTGTACCAGTGATCCCCAATCTTTTTGGCACCAGGGACTGGTTTCATAGAAGACAATTTTTCCACGGACCAGGTTCGTGGCGGGGGATGGTTTCAGAATGGTTCAAGCGCTACTGCCCACTGTATTTCTATTATTATTACATCAACTCCACCTCGGATCATCAGGCATTAGATCCTGGAGGCTGCAGACCCCTGCGTTATATATTCTAGGTACAAGGCTCTTAGACATATGATTTGCAAACTCTGGGTTGTTTTTTCCCTTGCTTGATGGTATGTTTGCAGCATAAATGTTTTAATGTTGATGAAGTCCAATGTATCTTTTTTTTCCTCTTGTTGTGCATACTTTTGGTATCTTATCTAAGAAGTTTTTAATCTACCTCCAAATCACAGAGATTTATTCCTATATTTTCTTCTAAGAGTTTCATAGTTTCTGTTCTTCTAGGATCCATTCTGAGTTAACCTTTGTATACAGTGTGAGGGAGGAGTCTGACCTCATTCTTTGGCATGTGGATGTCCAGTTGCTGTAGCACTATTTGCTGAAAAAACTATACTTTCCCCCACTGAGTTGTCATGACACTCTTATCTGGAGGCTTTCTAAAATTTATTTTTAAATTGGATATATGGCTTTATATTTTTTACTTACTGTATGATAAGCACTTCACAATTCCACTTTTAAAAATTTAAAAAGCAGACTCTGAGGAGGCAAAGAGGAAGCCTTGGGAAGCCACTCTGCTTGTTAAGACTTCCTGGTTTCTGTTTGATTCCTGTTTGCTCTGTAGAGTTCTTATCTCCTGATAACACCAAACAGGAGGTAGTCCGTTAGGATCCAGTTTTTAGGTAACAAGATAGTGGAACCAGTAATAATGAAGACAGGACTCTCCAGACCTGGGGCAGACTTTAACACCTTCCAGCAAAAAGCAGTGTGGCAGTGCGTGATGCGATCTGAACACCAGAGCCACATGCTTGGAGGACTCACAGAGCATGGCCTCACCGATGTCCCCCCTCCCCAGGCAGGCTGCTCTGGGGCCCACAGAACTAGCGGCCTCCCTGGCCTTGCACCCCTCAGCAAATCCACAGGCTGCCAGTGGGTCTCCCCTCCTGAGGTCCCCACTCCAGGTAATACTATCGCACCTTTAGACATTTCTTAAGAGCTTCCTCATTTTCTTAATTTAGATCTCCTCAAACCAAGGAGACCACCTCAACAAGATGGTCAAGCTCTGGGTCTCCTCAGCCAGCCTCGTGGTCTCACTGTTCTAGAGGGTAAGCTGCCTGAGAAAAGAGAAAAGCACCAAGATCACAGGGCTTTGGAGACTTCAGAGGCTGGCACAGCCTGTGCTTGTGAGATAACACAGAATCACGAGGGCAAGTCAGGGTTCAGCAACTGACAGCTAACTGCTAACCATGTGGAGAACCAGGCCCTTCCTCCAAAAACAGTGGTATTTTATAATTCAGGTTTTGAGCTCCAAAGTGCCTTCAGAAACCCCCAAAGTTGCTTTTAATTATTGAGTGAGAATAACGAACAAAAGTGCTTAGTACTGTTTAATCCAAGTCTACGGGGAGCCTGGTGGGCTGCCATCTATGGGGTCGCACAGAGTCGGACACAACTGAAGCGACTTAGCAGCAGCAGTCTATATTTACTAATTATCACTGGCTGTTGTTAACATGGGTTTGGCTCCTGAGCACCTGCGGCCTCACTCACCTCCTGACCCAGCTCAGCACTGGGCAACATGTGAAAAAGGAGGCCAAGTGTGTGGACATTGCCATTAGACCTGGAGCCCTCTGGGTGAGGAAGTCTTTGAACATGGCCTGTCAGAGGAAGCGGCAGAGTGGGGCACAGGTTGGAGCATTGTCCCAAGCTCCCTGAACAGAAGGGGAAGGACATGTGACCTGAGGCAAGCATGCAGATGGTGGCCCACACTGACAGAGGGACAGTGTGACCTGAAGAGATGTCCAAGGTCCCCTTGAGTCTCAGAGGCCCTTCAATCCCTCCTGGACTCGACAGCAGAGGCAACATGAACCAAAGAAATACCCTGGCCATCTCGGGCAGGAAGGATGTGCACAAATGACCACATCCGAAAGGTCCACACTTGATGAAACTGTGAGGAAACAGGCATTCTTGTGGCCAGTGGGAATGAACATTGGTGCAACCCTTATGGGGGAGAATTTGGCAATATGTAACAAAACCACATGTGAGTTTACATTTTGACATTCTGCTACGATTTTACCATGAAGCTATATCCCCAATAAGACAAAAATACACATCCACAAGGTTGTTCACTGAAGTGTTATTTGTAACTGCAAAATATCATAAACCATCTACATGCCTATAAGAGACTGAATATACTATAGAACATTAACACAATGAAGTCAGTCTTCACGGCTGTGTTAAGGAAAAAACAAGAGGAAGGGAAGATACCTAAGAACTGACGTGGAGTGATTTCCAGAGTGTACCGGTAAGTGAAAAGAGCATGCGGGAGAGTGTCCTTAGCATGGATACCCTCTGAGTAAGAAAGGAGGGGAAATGAACCCAGAGAGGATGAGCCAGAGACTAAGGACACTGGTTCACTACTGGGGTGAGGGTGGGGGTGGGGAGGATGGCATGGATGCATAGGGTTGGGGAGACGGCACTTTTCTGAGTATGGGATTCTACAGCTTTGGTTTGGGGAACCATGTTAATGCCTCAAAGGCAAAGAATAGAAAGGAAAATCAAAGACGGGGTTGGGTCCTCATTTGCTCAAACGGCAAAATTAAAGAGAAATAAAACTAGTAAAGAACTATCTCCACTGAACAGAAAAGCCTGAAAAGTAACGAAAGGTGGACAGGAATAAATACTGTAGCAGATCTTATGTCCCCAGAATGGTGCAACGCTCTTCTAAGAATTTGCTGCTCCCTCAGCAAAAGGTAGCATCTATGCCCCTCTGGCCTCTTTGACCACTTTGACTAATAGCGCAGGAAGGATGTGAGATTATTTTACTTCCGAGATGAGCCATACTTTTACTGTCATAACAGGCAGTACAGCGTCTACCTGTCTTTTTCTCTAGGGACGCTTGTGCTTAGAACCCAGCCACCACAATGAAGGAAGCCCAGGCCACAAGGAGAAGAACCAAGGCCCTCAGCCTGAACTCCCAGCCAGCACTCAGTGTCTACACGCAAGCCGTGTGAGCACCATCTTGGAAGCAGGTCCTCCAGCCCTGGGTCCAGCCTCCCCATCTGACACTATGTGGAGCAGGAAGAAAGCTTTACTGCTAGGCCTGGTGAAATTATAAATTTGTGAGCAAAATAAATCATTGCTATTGTTTTAAGCTACCCCATTTGGGGCTGTTTGTTACATGGCAATAGATAACCAACACACACGCCTATACCTTATTCACAACCATCTCTACTCCCAGACCACCCGAGAGCCAGGATATAGCCAACATGTGCTTCAGGCCGGCCAAGCAGATGTGGAAACCCAGCACCAATGCTCCTGCACTTTCTTCAAAAGCCCCTCTTCCAAAGACAGCTGTCTGTTCACACAGTTCTGGTTCTCTGTGGTTTCCTAGCTTGGGCAGATTAGAATCAGTAAATTAAGGAGAAGGGTGGGAGATGAGGATAAGCACTCAAGGAAGGGCAATTAGAAGGACACACAGCAACACCAGCCAACGGACAACTGACAGAAAATGCTGCAGAGTCTGTGGTCTGGGATGGCTCAGACCGGATGAAAGGCCCGAACTCGGTGGCCTCGCCAGACCACAGGCCTGAATTTCCATGTGTTGTACTGAGTCTCTAATTCAGTAAGGCAAGATGAAATCATCCCTGCCTGCTCTGCCTAAGGGGGCCAGGAAGTGCCATGTGGTTTTTAGAGATTTTTATCAGGCGCAGAAGATGAAAAGAGATTCTGGTGCCTAAAGGGGTAGCGCTAAAGTGCCTGGAAGAAAGGTCGGCGACAGCAGCGCTAGGCCGGGGGCTGGGCCGCGTGCCAGCAGGGCCTCCCACAAACCCGAGACGAGGCGAGACACGCACATGTAGACACATACGGAGGGAACGATGCTGCAAAGCTGTTAATTTTCAGAACTCTTTTTTAAAAAGCAAGCATTTACTCAGATCATTTTCTCACATCACACAGTTCTCCTCCAGATCCTCCTGAGTCTGATGAGGGTCAAGACAGCTGACTGCCCAGGGAGAAAGGGAACCGGGGTGGGGGAGTGGGAGTCAGTGGTAAACAGGACATTTCTAGAACAGTTGTGTATGATCCCACCCTAGCTTAGCAGGAAGCCTACTTCCCACTCTAGCTGGTAAATTAAGTCAGAGGTCCAGGCAGTGGGTCAGAGGCCAGCAAAGGCATATGGTCTTTTTTGGCCCTGACAGAGTAGGCTGGGGGTAGGTTCTGGGGCCTCTTCCATAGTGAAATAAAGGCTGAGGGCACAAAGAGGAAGGCCCCAGGTGCTTCCGGTCAACAGAAACACGGTCATCTGGTCAGGTGTCAAACACTTTAGCAACTGAACATGGCTTCGTCCTACTCCACGGGCGGATGCTGGGCTTCAGAACCTGAGTGGCTGGAGGCCTGCGGTAAAGCACAGTCTGAGAGGACCCACCAAGATGGCAGTCCTGGCAGCCAAAGGACCCTGGAATCTCAGATCAGGTTTTGAGTGCTCCATCACTTAGCAACTGTAAAATTAACCTAATTAACTTCTGTGAGGTTGGGTCTCTCCACCTACAAAATGGAGACAGTACTAGCTGGTTTGCAACACTGTTCAAGGGATCAGAGTAATTCTATTAAAGGATCTAGCAGAATCTGGCAGATGGCAGCTTATATTAATCACAAATGCTCTCAAGTCAATGTCCAGCTTGTTATACTAATACTGTGCAAATAATGCTGATGGTAAACCTTCAAAAGCCCTGGACACAGCTGAGGAGTCTCAGAAGTTGAGAATACAATGGTTATTGAAGAATTAGACTTCTGTTGCTAATGATTTTGTGAATTTCCCTACTGGTCACCCAGCTGCTCAGATCAAATGCTAGGGGTAACCTCTGACTGCTCTGGTTCTCGCCATCATGCGTGGAATTCACCCGCAAACCCAGCCAGCTCCCTCCAAGAGTCTCCCAAAGGCAGCTGCGTCTCAGCCCCACTCTCGGCTGCCACCATCACCTCCCATCCACCCTCCTCCTCCTCCACCTCTTCTCCATGAGAGTCACGTATCTTTTTCAAACTCAAATCAGATCAACATTTTGTCCTGCTCAAAACCCTCCCAGGGCCTCGATCTGACTGACAAGGAGCTGACCTGAGGGGGCCGTGCCTCTGTCCCTCGCTCACTGTCACCCACGCCAACCTCATGGTGGTTCCCTGAACACTGCAGCCACATCCCTGCTTTGGGGCCTCTGAACCTTCTGGTTCCCACACCTGGAAGCTCCCCCGACACAGACCACAGGGCTCGCTTCCTCACTCTGGCCAAGGCTCTGCCCAAGTGTCACATCCTCAAAGAGGCCCTCCCCTTGAGAGCACTGAGACGATCAATCTAAAGCAGCCATTCTGGCTACTTTCCATTCTCCCTTGTTTGGCTTTATTGTAATCCTTATCAGCACCTGATGTTCATTGCTCACTGTCTCCCAGACTAGAGTTCAAGTTCCCTAAGAGCATGGCCCTCATCTGTCTGGTTCACCACTGTGTCCCCAGTGCCTGGAACAGGGCCTGGTACAGAAGAGCTGCTCGGAGGGCTGAAGCACGAAGACCTGAGTTTACACGTAGATCAGCCAGGCCAGGGCAGCCAGCTTTACCTTTTTCCCCGCGGTGGGGCTGCTCTCCGCGCTCTGCACAGGGCTCCTCTGGGGGCTCCGGTTTTCCTGGGGGACACACCTAGCCATGTACACACTGTAGTCCAGAAGCATCTTTTGCCGCACGCCGCCCACCAGCTCCTTCTGCTTCGGCTGGGCCACGAGCTCGTCCACGCTGCCTTTGCTGCTGCTGCGGCTGTGGGTCAGGTGCCCCGAGGGGCTGCTGTGTCTGCTATGTGAGGGCAAAACCCCTGGGACAAAGAAGAGATGGCTGTTAACACAGACGAAGAGCGTAACAGCAAGGGAAACGGAACACAAAGCGTACTGCACTGGGTTCAATTGAAAAGTGGCTAAAATGCTATCAATCACTGTTCAAAAAACATAAGACTATTTCCCACCCTGAAAGACACCTTCCACTGTAATGATAGATCACTTTTTTAGAAGAGTTTTCATTTTTCTTCAAGATGATTCAGAGTAATGGGAGCCATGATACATATCTGGTAGGTACCTTTCTTTCTTCCTGGTAACCTCTTAGGGTCAAATGCAGGACTGATATACCTCCCAGGGGCACATGGAAAGGGGGCAGAAAGCTAACTGGAACTGCCTTAAGCCTGTGGATGGACAAATACACCATCTTTCATTCATTCATTCAACACATTTTTTAAATCAAGCACTTTCTCTGGGCCAGTTTCACATTAAGAAAAAGACTAAGACATACACAATAACTGCCCTTTCACTCAGGCACCCAGGCAAATAAACCACAGTTTTCTGTAATAAGCACTGTGACTGAAGCACGACTGGGAAGCAGAGGGAGAGTGCCTCTGCCCGAGAGAGCTGAGAGGCGCTTCCTGCAGCACTGACCTCCACAGGCAGTGACCTCTGGACTGCCCCTTGAAGAAACAGTAGGCAATTTTCCTGGCCCAGGTGGGGAAGAGCATGCCAGGTAGAGGGAACTGCATATGCAGAAAGCAAAGACAGTGTCCTCCAGGCCCTGTCTGGAGGACAGGGAGAGTCAGTGATGTTCCAAGCAAAGTACATGGGACAGAGGGACAGGAAATGAGCACAGGGGCCTGATGCAAACGCAGCGAGTCAGGAGCCCAAGGATTCTGGCACTTGGATGGTGGTCTTGGGCATGGAGGCCATGCTGAAGGCCGGGAGCTTGGGAGCATGAGCCACCTTCTCATCAGCCTTCTTATTATAACTAGGGTTCTCCTGCTGCTGCTGCTCTCAGAGGAGCCTCAATACGTAAAAATAAATATAGTCCTTAAGGAACCAGCAAAGAGAATAAAAAACAAAACTATGAATGTTTCCATCACTGGTTAAATGATTCAGTTCAGAGTACTGCAGTGAGCAGCCTAGAAGGGAAAGGACCCCTGAACACACCTTCGGTGGCACAGTCACCAGTTCAGGGTGGGCTTCCTTCCTACCTGGGACTCTCTCTCAGTCTGCTCACAGGCCCTTTAAAAATACATAAGCACTCAGCACACATGTCATTACCTGCTCTACTTCCAGAGACACCAGGTGGCTTCTTGGTTTCTGACTTCAGCTTAGATGCCAGAATAAATCTCCTAAACCACTCCTCTTTTTCTCGGCCAGTTCTCCCAAAGAGATAGAGTATCTGATCTCGATGGCCAGATCGCGTTCCCTCCTGAGGGTGGGGTGGCTTCTTAGGGTCCTCGCCTCCCAGCTCCCGCTCAGCTGGTGGCTTCTCTTCACAAGTTTCTTTGTCAGTCTGGGCCTTAGACATAAAGTCATCTTGTTGACCAAGCTCAATACAAATGGGGTACTTTTTATTCCAGATTCTTTTTCGAGCCAGACTTTTAGGCACAAGATAAACCTACAGAGAAAGGGAAATGATTTACATGCTAAATTAAGAATTGGCTATGATGAACACTACTACTGTGCAGGGCACAGATGCAGACGTCACCGTCACTTTTGACTGCAATGATGAACGTAAAAGAGCTACCATCTGTCCATAACACGACTAGAGAAACTATAACTTTTCAGAATATTTATTTATTATTTATTTGACTGCCAGGTCTTAGTTACAGCACACGGGATCTTTAGTTGTAGCATGTGAACCTTTGAAACTAGAATTTATAGAAATGACTTTTTCTTCAAAATAAGTCCAGAAAGGAGATGTTCAAGAATGTTTGCCAGTTACAAATATCTATGATTTCCAGGTAACAGTAGCACAATAACTATTTAGAGGATTATCATCAATTAAGTCTGGATATGAACTGAATTTAATGACCCTAGGCCAAACTTAAGCTGAGGAGGGGATAAAAAAGAATTTATCAAACTAGATCTCGACAAGAAGCTCAAGTTAATCAACCTCAAGTTAAGAATGAATTTATAAACAAAAAAAATTTTTTTAACTTGTGCAATTTTGGGGAAACTCAAAGATCATGCACGAGAGTTTTAAGAACAGAGAACCTACAGCTTTTTGGAATAACAAATAATTTACATTTCTCAAGAACAGAAGTATGTGATACTTTTAACAAAATGTGGCTATTTTGCATATATATCCATAATTTCCAATTTATAGGGCCTCCATTAGTTATTAGCCAGCACTGTAATGTGTGACTTTTTGTTTGACCAAAAAAATTAACTCTCGAAGTCAGAAGGGTGTATGATGCCTTTGCTTCTCAAACTGTGGTCCATGGACTAGCAGCATAGATATGACCTGGGAGTCACAAAAATGCAGACTCTCAGGGCCCCCTCATAATTGCTGAATTGGATTCTGCAATTTAAAAGACACTCGGGTAATTTATATGCATATTAACGTCTGACAGGTACTGCTCTAAATTAGACTAATCCTTTAAAAACACACACAACCTTTTTAAGGGAGAAAAATACAGTACAGCATCCAAGATTCCAAATGCTTTTCATTCATCTAAGCTTCCAAAATTAGACAGGCTCACCTTGCTGTCTGAGAGGTCGTAGATTTTCTGGCTGATGTAGGTGACCTCTGGTTTTGTTTCATTGTAGCTTGCCCTTCTGGATATATTTTTATTGGGCTTTGAAAGTCTCAAGGTCCCACCCTCAAGTCGAACAAAGACTGAATGTGTCAAAGTCGCATGGTAAGTTTCTGGATCATAGTTGTAAATCTCATTCATCCATCCCTGATGGAGAAAATTTTCCATTAATAAAATGAGAATAAACAGACATCTGACTCAGTATGAAAACGATGGCCACTTTGGTATTCAGGACACTGAAGCCAAGCTTGACAATGATGCAAGTACTAACTTATTTAACAAGAGACTGTTGAGACAAGTTGCTTAGCTTGAAGGATGATCAGTGCTGAGGAGTAATTTGATATGTTTTTGATAACTAAAAACCTGGATTCAGGCGGGGAGAAGATAATGTCCATTTTCCTAAATTAAAGGTTTCTTTCTTTTTTTGAAGCTGATAAGCAAATCAGGAAACTTAAAAGTTGTTTTGATGTAAATATAACTGTCTCACCCTGACCTCCTCTGGGGACCAGTGATCCCACACAATCTGTTCTTCTTAATTAACCCAACACATCCATTTCTCAGCCCGCCTGAAAACAATCTTTGAGATTTCACAGACCATATTAACTCATGTTACAGTACCATTCTCCATTTATATCTCAGTGAAATCACATAGTAAAGCAGATGATCAAGAGTTAGGTATTAAATAGAACTTTCCTGGTGGCGCAGTGGATAAGAATCTGCCTGCCAAGGTAGGGGACGCAGGTTCGATTCCTGGTCTGGGAAGATACCACATGCCTAGCAGAACTAAGCCTGTGCACCACAACGACTGAAGCTCTCACTCTAGAGCCTGTGCTCCGCAACAAGAGATGCCCCTACTCGCCCCAGTCAGAGAAAGCCCGCATGCAGCAACGAAGACACGGCGCAACCAAAAACAAATAGACAGAGTGTACAAATAAATAAACTGCACTTATACATATGCTATTTCAAAAAAAGAGGCATTAAATAAATCACAGATACGATCAACAATACACCAAAATTTAAAGATATATAATAACTTTTAAAGTTGTGTTCCAGGTTCCCCTACCCATTAATATAAGTTTAAAAATCCACATATGAATACAAACAGCAAACATATGTATACACACGTGTGTGTGTGTGTGTGTGTGTGTGTACAGGCTGTGCTGGGTCTTCACGGTGGTGGTTGGGCTTCTCGTGTTGCGCAGCATATATGTGTGTGTGTGTGTGTGTGTGTGTAGGCTGTGTTGGGTCTTTACGGTGTTGCTTGGGCTTCTTGTGTTGCTCAGCGTGTGTGTGTGTGTGTGTGTGTGTGTGTGTGTGTGTAGGCTGTGCTGGGTCTTCACGGTGGTGCTTGGGCTTCTTGTGTTGCGCAGTGTGTGTGTGTGTGTGCATGTGTAGGCTGTGCTGGGTCTTCACTGTGGTGCTTGGGTTTCTCGTGTTGCGCAGCATGTGTGTGTGTGCGTGTGTGTGTGTGGCTTCTCGTGTTGCGCAGCATGGGCTCTAGAGTAAGGGCTCAGTAGTTGCAGTGCAAGGGTTTAGCTGCCCCAGGGCAGGTGGGATCTTAGTTCCCTGACCAGGGATCAAACCCACATCCCCTGCAATGGAGGGCAGATTCTTAACCACTGGACGACCAAAGGAGCAAACATATTGAACAGTACAGGCAATACACAACACCGTTACACCGTTATAAAATTCTGCTAAAGCTGGTTTTAGCTGTAGTCAGTATTCATCACTTAACACTGCCAGACCCACAGTACTTTTTCAGATGATATGGGTGCCCCAGATCTCTTTAAATGAAGTTCTTAAGGGAATTTTAATTACTATGTTCCCACTCTCATTTCATAAATGTCTTTGAAATAAACAGAAAAATGCTGAAGATCACTATACTGGAGTTGGGGTTGTCATTCAAGAAATAGCCATTTCCATGGTGAATATTTGAGTCTCACACTAAAATCTTGAATTGAGATCCTTGGCAAGTGAGGGATTCTCAAAATTCTGTTTCATTCTTTCATCCATTCATCAAAATATTCACTGAATCTACATGCCAAGTAGTGTGTCAGGAGTTGATACACAGATTTTTAAAAGAACAAGATTCTTGACACAAAGGTACTCCCAAAACAGGAGAGAACAATCAGTCATTTCACCATTCCACGACCCCACTAGAGTAACCATTTAAAAAAGTCCTCACAAAGAGTATCCTGAGCACATGATTGGAAATAAAAACAGACAGATATACTTCTTTGTCATTGGGTGTGTGTGTATGAAATTTAAGAGCCAATTATATAGATTTATACACTTCAGATCTTTTGCATGAGCTAGGAGTATTTCTCCATCCTCCCAATGAGTCATTGCATCTATTTAAAAAATGCTGGATGAGCAAGCAAGCAGTGGCCATGGGAAGAGGGTATAATCTAGGTGTTTGAAAAGAAAGGGCAATGATCCAAGCAATGATGCAAAAATAAAGGGGACAGGCGAAACAGCAGCACTGGAAGGTCTGAAGTGCAGTGGACTCTCAGAGCATCAGCTTGGGTGGGCTTATTTCGCTTAGGACAGAACTTAATGCAATTTTTGGTTCACAGTTTGTCTTTTTCTTCAGTCTATTATTATGGTGAAGTCCATTCACTGATTTTTGAATGTTGAACAGCTTGCATTCTTGGGAAAATTATGTATGGATCATGATGTGCTTTAGTTGGATTATACCAGCTCACGAGAGCTGATTCCACACATCTTTTCCCAACTCCACGTTCAGGGACCTTATGCTGGTAACTTGCCAATTGGTCATGGTGGGAGATTTACACCATGGAAATCCATACAAAGAGGGTTTCCCCCACCAACTGGGGAGCCAGTTTACCAGCACAACACAACTCCTATGCTATTTAAACATTGTTGAATTCGGTTTGCTGGTCCATTTGTCCCAGTGCATGAGGGAAGGGTTTTTTTTTGTCCATTTGTCCCAGTGCATGAGGGAAGGGTTTTTTTTTGCAATATCTTTTGGTGTTATCTAGCAATGGCACCCCACTCCAGTACTCTTGCCTGGAAAACCCTATGGACGGAGGAGCCTGGTGGGCTGCAGTCCATGGGGTCGCTAAGAGTCGGACACGACTGAGCGACTTCACTTTCACTTTTCACTTTCATGCATTGGAGGAGGAAATGGTAACCCACTCCAGTGTCCTTGCCTGGAGAATCCCGGGGATGGGGGAGCCTGGTGGGCTGCCGTCTATGGGGTCGCACAGAGTTGGGCACGACTGAAGCGACTTAGCAACAGCAGCAGCAGCCTCATAAAATGAGTTGAGAAGTGTTCCTTCTATTTTCTGGAAGAGTTTGTATAGAAATAACATTTCTTCCTTAAAGGTTTGGTAAACTTGCTATGGAAGCCATGTAGGTCTCGTTTTCTTTATAGAAAGGTTTTAAATATGAATTCAATTTCTTTAGTTACTATTGGACTATGCAGGTTATCTATTTCTTCTTGAGTGAGCTTTGATACTTTATAAGGAAATTTGTCTATTTCATTAAGTTATCCAGCTTCTGGGCATAACGTTATTTGTAGTATTTCTCTGTTATTCTTTTAATTACTATAGAGTCTGAAGTGATGCTCTCTCCTTCAGTCCTGATACAGATAATTCCTTTCTAATATAATCATTTAATACTATTAATTTCTCTCTAAGCACTGTCAGCTCTAATTCTGGATTTGCTATATTTTCAATTTCATTCAATTAAAAATATTTTCTACTTTCCCTTGTGACTATCTTTGGACACATGGCTAATCAGAAGTATGTTGTTAATTTCCAAATATCTGGGAATTTCTCAGAAATTTTTCTATTATTGATTTCTAGTTTTTTTCCATTAGAATCAGAGAATGTGCTTTGTGTAATTTCAGTTCTTTTAAACTTGTTAAGGTTTGTTTTATGATAGAATATTTTCTATCTGGGGACTGGTTCATGGACACTATAAAAAATATGCTTTCTGCTATTGTTGGGTAGAGTTTTCTATAAGTGTATTGATTTGTCTTTTCAAACACAAACCTTCTTCACTAAAGATATCTTAACATATGATCCATACTTTTCTTTTTTATCCAATTTGGTTGCAGAAAATACTTTCTTACACATAAGAAATACTTTCTTACATATAATACTTTCTTACGCTTAAATTCCTAAAGGCAACTAGATTAATAGAAAAGTTGAAGCAGATCTGATTTTTCTGGGCTGCTTCAGAGCCATGCTCAAGGCCAGGTTATGTTTATTTGTTATGTTACTAAAACCAAGAAGAATCCACGGGAGGAGGGAAGGATGGGCTGGTGCTTAAGGTCTAATGGTCAAGGAAGGACTAGGAAACTAAAATGGCGACTTGCTATCAGTGTCATTTATGAGCCGTTTGGCCACATGGTCCTCACCTGGGATTGCTTTTTCTTAAGTACTGAATTCATTACAATATTGCTTCTGTTTTAAGTTTTGGTTTTTTTGGCCATGAGGCATGAGGAACTAAGCTCCCGGACCAGGGATCAAGCCCGCACCCCCCTGCACTAGAAGGCGAGTCTTAAGCACTGGACTGCCAGGGAAGTCCCTGATCATCGTAATTTGATATACAAACATTTTTGCAATAATATCTCCATATAAACAGAGAAGGAAAAGGCAACCCACCCCAGTATTCTTGCCTTGAGAATCCTATGGACAGAACAGTCCATAGGGTCACAGAGACTCAGACACAACTGAGTGACTAACACACCTATCTCCATATAAAAGACTTTTTATTAGTTTCTGGTTATGTAAGATTATACTAGACATATAAAAGGCCAACAGCATGAACATGGTTCTGAAATTTTTAATAAAAGCCCCAGCCTTATAGTTACCATCCAGTTAGTTACCAGACCAAAAGTATGAAAGGAAAAAAGACAAGCATTATACTGTGAAGTTATCTCAAATATAGGACAGTCTCTGAGAAAGAGTGTAAAGAATTTTCCCTTTTTGAAACTCCTAAGTCTAAACAGGCTATTTATGAATAAGAGAAATTTAAGAATAAAAGATTTGATTGTTTTTCTCCAATTGGGCTTACCTGGTGGCTCAGCTGATAAAGAATCTGCCTGCAATGCAAGAGACCTGGGTTCGACCCCTGGGTTGGGAAGATCCCCTAGAGAAGGGAAAGGCTACCCATTCCAGTATTCTGGCCTGGAGAATTTCATGGACTATATAGTCCATGGTGTTGTAAAGGGTCAGACACAACTGAGCGACTTTCACTTTCTCTCCAATTGCTTTCATTTCTTCTTTCCTAAGTCAGAAAATTATCCAGGGAAGCACTCACTATCTAATGGAAATACAACGTGAGCCATAAACGCGCATCATGGAAACATGTAATTTTAAACTGGCTAGTAGGCACACCAAAAGAGAAAAAAGCAGGCGAAATTAATTTTAACAATCTATTTTACTAACCCAACATAACCAATTATCATTTCTTTTTAAAATATTTATTTATTTGGTCTCAGTTTCGTCACATGGTATCTTCCTTGCATCACGTGAGATCCGTGATCAGGGATTGAACTGGGGCTCCTAGCATTGGGAGTGTGGAGTCTTAGCCACTGGACCATCAGGGAAGCCCCCAAATGATCATTTCAACATGTAATAAATATTAAAAATTATTTTAAAAGGCTTTTGTTTGTACTAAGAGAACTCTAGTAAATACTGTACTAAACATTCTTTGTTTTGTATTAAGTCTTCAAAATCCAGTGTGTATTTTACACTTCGAGAACATCTCAGTTCAGAATAGCTACAGTTCAGTGCTCAGTGGCCACACATGGCGGGTGGCTACTCTATTAGACAGCCCAGGCCCAGTTCTGGGGTTCCAGCTTTTTAAACCTAGGCGCTGGGCTCAACCAGAATGGTCAAAACCCTCCTCTTTCCGCTTACGGATACTTCCATACATGCAGGTTTATGCTGTATGTTAGTAGGTGCTTTACATTATTAAATGAGAAGATACTCTTAAGTCATCTCCAGATGAACCATGCTATTTTAGAAATTCAAAACCCCTTTAAAAAGCTAACATCAAATACTAAAAACTCAGGAATAAAAACAAAAGTAATCTAGCTAACAGGCTAAAGTGTTTAAAAGCTCATGAAGTTCTATAAGACCATTAAAAGATACTCAACTTGTGAACAAACTTACGTAACATTTTTAACTTATTCCTTTGACTTTTAGTAGGAAAGATAAGACACAGGCATGCTCACAGGCTTGCTCAGGCGAAGAGCCACCACTCTGCACTACCCTAACAAACAGCTGCTCAGTCTCTGCTCCTTCTTCTTCTATTTGGTTAATGAGAGCAACCGTGTTTCCAGGTGCTTCGGGGACTGGTTTTGGCCACAAAGCCAGGCTTCTGATGCAGCCGCTTGAGCCTCCACTTGAGGCTCTACAGAGTTCCCCTGGGCCACGGCCTGTGTCGCCCATGTGGCCACAGCTCTCAGGGGAGACGTGGTTGTCCTTCGCTGATGGCTCTGACAGGGACAGACCACCCTCCGCCACCCGCCAAGCTGCAGGAACACTGGAACAGCCTGATTCTGAGGAATGTGGGGCAGTTTCAAGTCCCCAAAGCCACAGGACTCTGTCCACCCCACTAGAAGGGATGTCAGGGAGAGGCAGGGGGAGGCCCAGGGAGAGAGTCCAGGAGACGCTTACCCAAAGCGGAGGGGCTGCCAACTCCCTCTTCCAGTTAGGACTGGGGCGGGCCTGACCCTCCTTCTCCCAACCCCCATCCTTTCACAATCACCCGAGGCTGTGCTCCAAGTACAAAGGCACCTGTGGTTTCTCCTTCTCTTTTATCTTCATATTTCCTCCTTCCGGCACTACCATTCTCTTCGTGTTAAAAATATATCGGAGGTTAAGGTCCACAGCTGCCAAAACCGAATAAATACAACCCACAAATCAGGATTTGAACTGCATGTCTGCTGTGAATGATCGTTTGTTAGCTTCAGTGAGTCTGGGTCCTTGATTTTACTTGATGTTATGAAAGCTGCTGGTCCAAACACAGGCATGGAAACCAACTCACATCCATCAGCAGAACCACTAAGTGTGACACAGTTAGGTTCTGATCCTGGATTGATCACTGACTGCCTGGCTAGAGGATGCTTAGCCTCAGACCCTCAGCTTCTCACCTGTAAAAGGGTCTGGCATATCTTCCTGGCTTCATGCCTCCCTTGTCCCCACCTCCCACTAGGCTCATGCCAGAATGACTTTCTCCACACTAACAGTACTTAATTTTTTAAAAAATATATATTCAAAAATATATATATATATATATATATTCATTTTTAAAATATTTATTTATTTAGCTGTGCCAGGTCTTAGTCGTGGCATTTGAGATCTACAGCTGGGGCATGTGGGATCTAGTTCCCCGACCAGGAATTGAACTCAGGCCCCCTGCACTAGGAGCTTGGAGTCTGAGCCAATGGATCACCAGCCAAGTCCCAACAGTACTTTACTGAGGTACAGTCCGCATGTAGAAAAGGAACAAATCATACACATATGATGTTTAAAAGGCTAATATTAGTATTCATTATAAAAGCTGGCATTTCAGTTCACATTATGATCCTGGCCTTCCCATGAATTATCTCCTTCTGCCAATTCCCTAAGAATTTGCAGGTAAGGAAAGGGTGAGGCAGGTTAAGTGAGTTGCTTAGACAGTGGGTTTTTCTTTTTTTTAAAGCGGTCTGTGGAGTGGCAAATCTGGGACTTAAACCAAGTCTGTCTGCCTTTGAGGTCTGGGCTCCTAACCCATCTCCACGGCACAACCCCACCTTCAGCCTGGCTAACATCTGCCCGACCCCTGGATCATGGAAAAAATATCACTTTTCCCAGAGAGCTTCCCAGATTCCCTAAACTCTGTTCTTTGTTACCTTTATCCTTCATTCACTACTGCCTGGTTTACTTAACTAAAGTCTCCACAAGACAATCACAGTTAACAAACGTTTGTCGACTGACTGCATAAATGCAGCCTAATTCAGAGGGTGGCTATGAGCACTGAATAAAATCTGTAAAGCACAAGTAAGCAGGACAGGTTGGTGTGCCCGTCATAGCCTGTAGGCACAGTTGTGGCTGCTCAGGTGGAGAGAAGCAAAGGAATGAGCTGAGATCCTACTAAGCGCAGGGGCTGCAGGGTCTACTTTGAAGTAGAAGACTTGGTCACTGTTAGCCACTTCCCTGGTGGCTCAGATGGTAAAGATTCTGCCTGCAACGCAGGAGACCCGGGTTTGATCCCTGGGTCAGGAAGATCCCCTGGAGAAGGGAATGGCAACCCACTGCAGTATTCTTGTGTGGAGAATTCCACAGACAGAGGAGCCTGGAGGGCTACAGTCCATGGGGTTGCGAAGAGTCGGACACGACTGAGCACCTAACACTTTCTAATACTTATTAGAGAAAGCAGTGCTGTGACTGGAGCCCAGATGTCCCCACTCCCATGGAGGGCTCTCTGGAACACCACAAGCTTTGATAGGAAACCCCAAGAGAATCACATGAGCTGCTACTTGATCCACACTGTCAGGCATCCAGGATGCAGACTGGCCGTTGGGAGGCCCGGGTCAACAGGTGGCCGGGCACTATCACTCTCCTCTTCCCTGTTCTGCCCCTGAACGCACTCCTACTAACCTGAATCCAGGCTGCCCATGCAGAAAGCAGTTACCCAGTACAAACTCCGACTGCTGCTTTCGTGTGTGTGGCATATAGGATCTTAGTTCCCTGACCAGGGATTAAACCTACACCCACTTATAGTGGAAGCTCAGAGTCTTAACCATTGGACCACCAGAAAAGTCCCAAAATATGATATTTTTTTCTTTTTTTAATTTTTACTTTTTTTGGCCTCACCGTGTGGCATGTGGGATCTTAGTTCCCTGACCAAAGATTGAAACTGCATCCCCTGTAATGGACATATGGAGTCTTAACCACTGCACCACCAGAAGTCCCAAGACTGCCTTCTGATACCAGCAATCAGCTAACTTTTTCCTGGGGCCTGACCTACTCCCTGGATGAAGCTATATACATAGACTTTCCAGACCAAAGCTGCCAAATATCCAATCTCATGAGCAGCACAGCAATTCCAGGGCCTTCATCATGTTCCCCATATAGTGACCAACTGTCTGCTGCTCAGCTCTTCTAAAGTTCTGAACCCTGAACTGCTTACCAAGTAAGATCTTTCTCCAACTTTGTTTTGTTATGGGACACGGGGGTGGGAATAAAGGGAAACAGATACAGTTAGTAACTCATTCCATTTCAACAGCTCAACTAAAGAACTTCTCAGTGGAGAAGGAAATGGCAACCCACTCCAGTATGCTTGCCTAGAGAATCCTGTGGACAGCGGAGCCTGCTGGGCTGCTGTCTGTGGGGCCACAAGGAGTCGGACATGACTGAAGCGACTTACCATGCATGCATGCAAAGAACTCAGAGACACTCCCAACCCACACTAGAGAGTCTTAGACAAGCCTTGTTTTTTTCTGACGCTGGCAGTGTCAGCATGGAGACACAGGGCTGGCCGCTGGGGGGGACAATGACTACAGTCAGCTGGTCTGCAGCTGTATGGCCCACAGACTAGTCCTGTGATCCCAGTTGTAAAAGGTCAGGGGTTTCTCTTCAACTCTCTGCTGGATTCATAAGCTGTGACTGGCTGCAAGTACAAACCACAATCTATAAAGGGGCTCATTTAATACTTGAGAAGATTAAAAGCTACAATTAACCTTTTGCAAAATAATAAACTCTGGAAGAACTACTACTGTGCTCACTTTCAGTTACAGCGCCAATCAGGAGGTCAAGGCCAGTGCTCTCTTCGTCAGCTTGATGTTGAGCTGACCAGAGAAATGCACCAGAGCTTTGGCCTGAAGAAGCAATGGGGATTTCTGTCTTCAGTGTGTGGAGTGCCTGGGCCAACATCCCGCTGTCACACAGCTGTGCTGGCCGCAAGGCTGCCTGCCCCTGAGTCATTCCTTCATCTTGCCTTTCAGAGAAGGAGCAAACCCTAAACATAAGAACAGAGCCAGGACCGGAGGTCCCTGCCGCTGAAATCATCTCTGAAGCACACAAAAATGTGGCTATTTTTCTTTAGTCCCCCAGACTAAAACATAAGCAGGATTTTCACTTTGCCAGGCTCCAACCCTTTTCGATGTATTAATGGTTTACAACCAGAGTCATCAGTTAAAACGGAATATCATAGATCATGGACTTAGAGAATATGGCAGGAACAGTCTGCTAAACTTTAGATGCTAATCTGATTTTACCCACAAAAGACGGATAGACCTACTATGGACACAGAACTCACACTATGAATGACAGGCTCAAGCAAAAAAACATTCAAAATAAATGCTGCTTGAAGACACTAACTTAAAAAAAATTAAAAGTCCATTAAGGGAGGAAAGCACCAGCATCAATACTGTCCGCATCCTCTGATTGCTGGCTTCAAGGTCACTTTCAAGGCAGTGTCACCAGACGCACTGGAGTCAGGGTTAAAGCCACAGTCTCAGCCTGGGAGAATGGCTGTCACCCTAGTTTTTCCTATCTTTTGGGGCAGCTTGCAAATTCAGGTATCTGCACTGGCAGACAGGGCTACAGGTAGGAGATAACAACCATGTACATTAGAAAAATAACACTGAATATCAGATGAACCAATGAAATAATCAAGGTCTGATTTATGTCAATACACAATAAACATTAAGTCATATTAACAAGTGTTGAAATTATAAAACAGATTAGCAAGCAAATAAATTAGTAAATCAGCTTTAGCTCACACATCCTATCAGTTAAATTTTTTTGAGAATACTCACAGTATATACATTTACTTGTAAACTATCAATACATACATGTTCTAATACAACTTTTATAAAATACAGCTTTTATAAAAATTAAAATCAGCAATAAAGAGCAAAAAATGAAATATTTAATAATTAGCCTTTTTACTAACTTAGTTATTGCTTTCTAACAGCTTTGTACTATCTTCAGGTGACACATCAAGGCTCAATATATACACTTTAGGGTGAGGCTCACTGTTAATGATAATGGATGTAAATCCATATTTCAAACAGTCTTCTTGGTAATTTCCAAGGATATTGACCAAAGGTCAACAAGTGGCCATTTGCACGTTAAATATTAGGAAAGCTTATTTACTTTATTACAGATAAAGAATAAAAATACATATGCAAATAGAAACTGTAATATTTTCTTCTTGGACTGTGTCTTCAGCAACATATTTTGGAGAATACTGAATGCAGAGACAGAATGAAACAGAGTTCACAGGGGCCACTGGGGCACCAAGAGGCCAGCATGCTCATATGCTGGGGCTAGCCTGCCTATAATCTCTTGCTTTTGGGGGGAATGGCAAAAAGCTAGCTCTTAAAGGCTAATTATTGCACAGTAAGAGCAATCTTCGATGGGTTTTGTATCTTCCTTTACGTGACACATAAAATTTGGACAGGAAAATATGTCTAGCATTGATATTTTTTCATGGTTAACATCTTTGCTGTTGCTAAGTTGCGTCAGTCACCTCTTAGCGACCCCATGGACTGTAGCCCACCAGGCTCCTCCGTCCCTGGGATTCTCCAGGCAAGAACACTGGAGTGGGGTGCCATTTCCTTCTCCAATGCATGAAAGTGAAAAGTGAGAGTGAAGTCGCTCAGTCGCGTCCGACTCTCAGCGACCCCATGGACTGTAGCCCACCAGGCTCCTCCATCCGTGGGATTCTCCAGGCAAGAGTACTGGAGTGGGGTACCATTGCAACCTTACTCTTCTAAAAAATAAAAAAAGGCATGATTTGAGAAACCTCAGACTCATAATGCCCATGCCTCTCTGCTCATTCCTAGATGACACCTGGAACAAAACCATAAAGGATGGTCCGCCAGTACCGAGCAGGAATTCAGGATGCATTTTCCCAAGTAAGTAATGCTACAAACTGTAGTTACATGTAGGTGGACCAGAATTATGGTTTAGCCATGCCATAAGTTAATAGGTGAAAAGGAAAACTGGCAGAATGTTGATAATTATTGACGCTGAGTGTTGGATTCAGGGGGATCCATTATACTTTTCCCTCTACTTTTGAGTATACTTGAAATTTCCTACAATAAGACATTAAGAAGATGAAAAAAAAATCATTCCAGGGTAGCCTGACATCCTTGCCACTGTTCCTATGCAATCAAGAGGCATTTTCCACACAGCTTCTCCAACCAACTCAAAACACGGGGTAAGTGAGACAGTCTGCACTGAGACACCTCACCTGACCAACTCTCCTAGCAACAAGGGCACTGGGAAATAGCCGTGATTATAAAAGCCAGACAGAAAAATGTAAGTGACATATTTCAGGGGCAGGGTATTTTCAGTTAGGTACAATGTGGAAAAAATAATTTTTTTTTTTTAATTTCTTGTACTCATTGTACTGAGAATTCCAAGAGACCAACCAAGAGCAACCTTTTCTGGCTGTATGCAACGAGTGAGTCTCTTTCGGCTGAATGTAATGACGTTGTTTTTGCCGTAAGGTTTGCTCACTCTAATTTCTTAAAAGAAAGAATTGCATGAAATTGAGATTAAAGTTACAAGTTAGAATTTCTTCCCAAAATTGATAATGTTCTCCCTACAAAAGTATTCTTTTTTATGTCAAAATCACAGCCTGTATTTAGGGAACACAATTATAAAAACCTATCCCTCTTAATAGAATTGATGCTTTTGAACTCTGGTATTGGAGAAGACTGCAGAGTCCCCTGGACTGCAAGGAGATCAAACCAGTCAATCCTAAAAGAAATCAATCCTAAATATTCACTGGAAGGACTGATGCTGAAGCTCCAACACTTCGGCCACCTGATGAGAAGCAGCAGCTCATTGGAAAAGACCCTGATGCTGGGAAAGATCGAAGGCAAAAGGAGAAGGGGACAACAGAGGATGAGATGGTTGGATGGCATCACTGACTCAACGGACATGTGTTTGAGCAGACTCTGGGAGACAGTGAAAGACAGGGATGCCTGGTGTGTGCAATCCATAGAGTTGCAAAGAGTCAGACACAACTTAGCGACTGAACAGCAACATACCTCTTATTAAATATCTAAATGTGACAATATCTAAATGTGACATGACCCAAGGAAAAAAGGTTCTCCAAAATTAATGTGTGAATTTGGCAATGGTGTAAATGTAGTATTAGTCAACCTATAGGCCATATCTTTCTAAAACAGGTCATCACTATGGAAACCAACACCCTACTGCTGGGTTCTGCAGGTGGTTTATAAGTCTGAGGTAAAGACTTTACTCATGAATATAATTTACAATTACATGAGTCATACACTCAGACATAAACCCAGAGCCTTTCAAAATCTTTAGGAAGCATCTCATCGTGGACATGTGGAAACTCTGTGTGCAAGAATGTCACTGAATATAATCGTGCCTAAGCAACCGAGGGTTCTAAGACCCCCGCAGACAACAAAATCCATAGATGCTCAAGTCCCCTGATATAAATGGTGTGGTATTTGCATGTAACCTATGCACATCCTCCTCAGAAACTTTTTAAAAACTTAATCAATTAATTGAGCTGAACTGGGTCTTAGTTGCAGCATGCAGGATTTTTTTTTTTTAGTTGCAGTATGTGGGCTTTAGATCCCTGATCGGGGATCAAACCCAGGCCCCCTGCCTTGGCAGCATGGAGTCTTAGCCACTGGATCATCTTACCTAAAATAGTGCTAACGATACGTCAATAGTTGGAAATACAATGTAAATAGTTGCTGGCATGTGGGTTGCCCGCATGCAGCAAATTCAAGCTTTGCTTTTTGAAACTTTCTGGAATTGTATTCAGATAGTTTTGATCCACAGTTGGTAGAGTATGCAGGTGGGGAACCTGAGGCTATGGAGTCTGACTCTACACTCTTGGTCATGAGACAAATACAATCTTGGAGAAGAAAGAGCATCCAACGTGCTTAAGAACACTCAGCGAGGCAAACATCCCAAGTGCGAATATGAGATGCCTCATTCTCTCGTTCTTTCCCAGGGCCCCTGGTTCAGGGTATCTAGCTAGTCACACAAAGTAAAACTCCTGGAGGGTTACTGCCTAGGGGTGTCGCCCACAATGATGCCCTTGGACTCAGTGGCACGCACAAGGCCCCACCTGGAGCTAACTTACCCAGCCCTCCATGCTTGTAAGTCCCATTAGCTTCTCCTAACATTTGGGTCTTCCTCGGCTTTCATGTGCTCACATGTCACTTTGTTTTATTTTATTCGGCTGTGCTGGCTCTTAGCTGCAGGTGGCATCTTTAGCTGCGGCATGCAAGATCTTTTAGCTGCAGCATGCGAACTCTTAGTTGCGGTATGTGGGACCTAGTTACCTGACCAGGAATCGAACCCAAGCCCCCTGCATTGGGAGCGTGGACTCCTAGCCACTGGACCAACAGGGAGGTCCCCCACATGTCACTTTATTATGAATGCAGGTAGCAACTTTTTCCTCCTATTCTCTGCTCCATATCAGCTGTGAATTCCCATCATTAAGAACAAGCAGGCCTTGGAGAAGGTTCTGAGAATTATCCTGTGTACATTGTGACAGTTCTGTCGCCACTGCTTCTGGTCTAGACAGCAAAGCTGCTGACTGGCGGGGCTTGGGGTGGGTGGTGGCAGAGTATCATGAGGTCTAACCCCACAACAGTCTCTGAGAACAGCTACAGCTTGGTTGTAAAGTAGTCTTTTTGGCTCGCCATCCCACATACTCATCACTGCTGCAGTGTCGTTTTTAAATACAAATGCCTGCAGTGTGGCTGGAATAATAAAACCACCTGGATAAAGTACAGAAAAGCTTTACTTTTCTCCTCCCTTTCCTTGTCATGTGATGGCACATCAAAGAAAAACTGCAGTGTTCCTTGAATTGTTTATGAAGCCAATAAAGAAACCAGGCTCTCAGTCCAGGCTGCAAGGACTTCCTGGGCCCATCGATGAGAACTTCTGTGGGTCAGAGGTTTAAAACCACACTGGCTCCTCAAACAGTCCCGAGCACCAAGCTTCCTGCCTGACGGGTTTGGGGGCTTCCAGATGAAGAGCAGGCAGTCTGCAGATCAAGGGGCTGGGCCTCTGTACTAGCACATTGTATCACAGAATGATGTTTTATAGTCTCCTGTCTTACCGAATGCTTAAAAAATGTTCCATACCTGCCCTCAAGAACTGCATCATGTCCTTTATAAAAACTAACTAAATAGCATCAGATGCACAGGAAACAAACCCGCTGATGAATCCCCTACACAAGCCATTTTTCAAAAAGTGACTCTTTCAACTCCCACTAGAAACAGGTTCACAGAACTGCTTTATAAAGAAACCAAGGCCCGTCTTCTGCACCACTTTAAAAGCCACACATCTGGAGGCGGAGTGGAAACCGAGAGCACGCCACCATCCCCATCTCCCCAACGCTCGACTTGGCATGCATTCCTCATTCCTTACTCCCCTTGCACTCGCCGTATGAGCACTGGTAAGAGGAGAGCAGGCTTGCCGCCAGGCGATTTCTAAGCAGCAAACACCAAGTTTCAAGCCCTGTCAAAGATGGACCATCCTGGCTTTTCCAACGCTGAGGAAAAAGAAAAAAACTCTCTGTAAGCTGTACTTTTTATTGTAATTATTTTTTATCTTCTTGAAAGATCACTCTTATCAAATCTCTTTTAAAAAATACGTATTTGGCTGTGCCAGGTCTTAGTTGCCACATGTGGGAATGTAGGATCTAGCTCCCTGACCAGGGATCAAACCTGGGTCCCCTGCACTGGAAGCATGGAGTCTTAGCCACTGGACCATCAGGTAAGTCCCTCAAATCTTTTAAATTTATTTTTAATTGGAGGATAATTGCTTTACAATATTGTGCTGGTTTCTGCCATATATCAACATGAATCAGCCCCCGCAAAGCTTGACTAAACATTTTTCCCAAAAAATGCAAGTGTCAGGGATTTTTTAAAAAAGCAACTTCCTAGGGAGATGACAGGGTCAATATTAACTTACTGCCCACATTTTCAGATTAAAACCTCATTCATTCATCCATGCATCCTTCCATCCATCCATCCACCCAACAATTACTTAACATGTGTCTAGTACATGTCAGGGGCTGAGGACACAGTGATGAACAAGATGGCCACGGCCTGTGCGTTCATGAAGATTATGGTGTCCTGGGGAAGACAGACAGTAAACAGACAACTATAGCTCTGGTAAGTTCTATGAAAGTGAGGTAGAGAAGGCTAGCTGTGACTTCAAAATTTAGGTATCTCTTTCCATAGTGGGAAGGGGCTTCCCTGGTGGCTCAGAATGTAAAGAATCTGTACTACAAGAGACCCAGGTTCCATTTCTGGGTTGAGAAGATCCCCTGAAGAAAGAAATGGCAACCAACTCCAGTATTCTTGCCTGGAGAATTCCATGAACAGAGAAGCCTGGTGCGCTACAGTCCATATAGTCCACAGGGTCACAATGAGCTGGACACGACTCAGCGACTAACACTTTCACCCTTTCCGTAGAACCACTGCAGAGAAGAAGCTGCCCCATGGAGTCCTAGATTTCCCAGGGCCTCTGGCATTGTGGAGGGCCTGTGGGACTAGCTCACCCCAGTGGAACTAGCTCACCCCAGCGGAACGTGAATGGAAGTGATGTGTGTCGCGTCTGGGTCCAGGCATTTAAGGAGGTATACCTTCTCTTTGCTTTCTCTTTCCCCTTCTGCCAGCTGGATGCAAGGAACTCTAATAACTTAGGGCGGGGGTCAGCAACCTGGGCCCAAGGCCTGTTTCTAAGAAGTTTTCTTGGAACACAGCCACACTCATTCATTTACATATGGCCTACAGCTCCTTTTCTGCTACAATGAGGAGCTAAGTGGGTTGCAACAGGAACAGAGCCAAAAGTCTAAAATATTTACTCTGTGTGTGTGTGTGCTCAGGCATGTCCAACTCTTTGCAACCCCATGGACTGTGGCCTCCCAGGCTCCTCTGTCAGTGGGATTTTCCAGGCAAGAATACTGGAGTGGGTTGCCATTTCCTCCTCCGGGGGATCTTCCCAACCCAAGGATCTCTTACGTCTACTTGATTGGCAGGTGGATTCTTAACCACTGCGCCACCTGGCGTTGGGGTAAATATCTACTATTTAGCTCTTTAAGAAGTTTGCCGAGCCACAGGATGGAAGGAACTTGGGCTCCTAACCAACATGGGCCCCCATCCACCGCCAGGAACACCCACACTGGACTGTTAAGAAGGCAAGGAGCAGACTTCTAATTTGTTACAACAGCAAATGTTATCCTACCTCATTCAGAAAGCACAATGTCCAATGAGAAAATGGAACAGAGGATAGATGCTCAAAGTTAGGCTCTATTATACTATCCTTTTCTTATCACGACATTGTGCCCTAAATTTAATGTCAACACGGCTGAATGTTTTAAAGTGTCTCTTTTGTTCCTATTTGGCTGCGTCAGGTCTTAGTTGTGACACACAGGAAATTCCTTCCTGCAGGATCTTTCATTATGGCATGCAGGTTTAGTTCCTCCTTGGCATGTGGGACCTTAGTTCTCAGACCAGGGATTGAACCCTTGTCCTCTGCCTTGCAAGGTGGATTCTTAACCACTGGACCACCAGGGATGTCCCTAAAGCGTCATCTTTTTAAAATGCTTCCCCAGATTGTGATTTCCTACTCAGTAAAACTAATCAAGCCCAAAGCGCAGTTGCATTTGAAATCTTCCAACTTGCAACACACATCCTACCCTTCCAATTCTTGGTAGCGGCCCCTTTAAAAATAGAGAACGTATTTAGCCAGATGTCTAAAAACAGCCCTGTGCACCAAACAAAAGACCTCAAGCTACAACGTACAATTTTCTTGAATTACAGGTGTCAATCCATGATAGCACTGAAGTATTTGTTCTCTGCAAGGAAAATCCAAATATATTTATCACAGGGACCAAGGGTAAAACACCTTCCTTAAAAAAAAAAAAAAATTCAGTCCTGCCTGGGCCCC
The DNA here is from genome assembly GCF_032405125.1 of Capricornis sumatraensis. Classification (NCBI taxonomy): domain Eukaryota; kingdom Metazoa; phylum Chordata; class Mammalia; order Artiodactyla; family Bovidae; genus Capricornis; species Capricornis sumatraensis. The sequence goes on from NC_091076.1 coordinate 98,410,368, forward strand.
CTGTGTGACTTTGGTGAGTAACTTACCCTCTCTGTGCATCCACATCCTCATGAGCACGTTACCTAACTGAAGAGGGCTGTGGTGAGGATTAAATGAGATGCTATACCCAACATTCAGCCAGGCCCCCTGTCGGTGCTCAGCTTCATAGTGCTGCCTTCACTGTTCCATTATCAGATCAAAGCAACCACACTGTGCCATAACTTTGGCATTTTCTGTGTAGTTAGTAAAGTCTTGACTAATTAGTAGAAAACTTAGTAAATTGCAGCCTCAGCACTAAAGATCGACGGATTAAAATTAAAATCTTCCCAAGACAATTAAGAGCTCAAATCAGTTTAAACGGAATACTGCAGTCGGTCATTAGGCACTGGAAGCAACGTAAGCAGCATTTTTCTTTGCTAAAGTTAGCACTAACTTACTTACAGGGCATGTAATTCAGGTAGACGCGGCACCACCCTTATGGAAAAAGCTTAGCCACCAAGCATAATGATCACTTTTGCTCCACTTCTTACATGAATGCTACACTTCAGTGTGTCACAGCCTCAAGACTGAGCACCAGCTTCTCTTAAAAAAGAAACACTCTCATAACATATTGCCATGTGAAAGGGGGAAAAAAAAGGTTGAACTGCAGAACACAGGCATACCTCATTTTACCGTGCTTTGCTTTAACTGAGCTTCACGGATGTTGTGTGTTTTACAAACTGATGGTTTGTGGCAGCCATGCGCTGTCAGCTGATGGCTGACATTTTTTCAGTAATAACTTTTTAAAAAATATATATTTTATGGAAGTACAGTAGGTTTACAAAGGTGGGGAGCAATGAAGTATTTTTATTTATTTGGCTGCGCAGGGTCTTAGTCACATGGGATCTTCAATCTTTGTGGCACCATGCGGCATCTTTAGTTCCGGCACTGCATATCTTTTTTGTTGTTGTGCCAACTCTTAGTTGCAGCATGAAGGATCTAGTTCCCTGACCAGGGATCAAACCTGGGCCTCCTGCTCTGGGAACATGGGAGTCTTTGCCACTGGACCACCAGGGAAGCCTCCTGAAGTATTTTTAAATTAAGGTGCATACACTGTTTCTTTAGACAGAATGCTATTGCACACTTTACAGACGACAGTATAGTGTAAATGGAACTTTTACATGCACTGGGAAACTGAAAATTCATCTGACTCCTTTATTGCAATATTTTGTTTTATTGTGGTGGCCTAGAACTGAACCCATAATATCTATGAGATGTCTGTATATGACCCCATTGAAACAAAAGAGTTCGTGTGTGATATATGTACTCATATTTGCAGAAATGTAGGAAAAAACAAGGATATATACCAAATATATATATATGTATATATTATATATTGTATTAACTATAATTCCCTCCCACTACTGTGATAAAGAATAATTTTTTCCTTAGGGTTTTCTTTGTATCTTTAAACATTGATCATGCATTTTTTTAAATAAGGGGAAAAGGTTATTAAATTAAAAAATAAAGCAGAACAAACAGTATTTTGCGCTCTGAGAGTTCTTCCCCTTGTTTTGCGGGGTTTTTGTTTTGCAGTAAATAGAGACCATGGTGCTCTTTTTTGGTGCACCCATTTAAACAGAGAGAAGGAAAAACCTGTTAAGAAAGAAACCAAACAAGTTTTGAATCATCAAAAAATCAGAAAATAACAAGTGTCAGCAAGGATGTGGAAAAACTGGAACCCTTGTGCACTACTGGTGAGAATGTAAAATGGTACAGCCACTGTAGAAAATAGTACGGCAGTTCCTCAAAAGATTAAAACTAGAATTACCATACAATCCAGCGATTTCACTTTTGGGTACATAAACCAAGGAATCAAAAGTAGGGTCTCAAACATCTCTTTGTACACCTACGATCATAGCAGCATTGCTCACAAGAGCAAAAATGTAGAAACAACCCAAGTGTCCATCAACAGATGAAGAAATAAGCAAAATGTGGTTAGCATATACATACAATAGCAGCCTTAAAAAAGAATAAAATTTTTCAATATGCTACAACATGGAAGAACCTTGTGGACGTTATTCTAAGTGAAACAAGCCAGTCGCAAAAAGACAAATACTGTGTGATTCCACTAATATGACATATTTAGAATATTAAAAAAAACAACCACCACCAAGGAAGTAGAATGGTGGTTACCAGGAGCTAGGCAATAGCCAGGAAAATAGGAGGTTACTGTTTAATGGGTTTAGAGTTTCCGTTTTAAAAGGTGAAAAGGATATGGAGGTACATGGTGATGATGGCTGTACACAATGTGAATGAATATTAAACATAATACTGCTGACCTGTACACTTAGAAATGGTTAAGATGGTAGATTTTGTTAGGTGTATTTTACTGAAATTAAAAAATATATATACAAAAAAAATGTATATGTGCTTAACTTATGACCTATATAAGCTACAGCTATGGTTTCAGTTGTGTATATTATGAAACATATAGAAGCACCAGAAACTTTTAAAATACGTGGAAATAAATACAAATGGAAGTTCTAATATTTTCTTTCCAACGAATTGCCTCAGGCACCCCTCGGGAGGTCCAAATCCTAAAATCCGACAGGCACAGAAAGGTAATGCCTCCTTCTCAAGCCCAGGCCCCACTGTGCACAGAGCAGCGTGCCGCAGCCCAATCCTGACATTAAAATCTGTCTTCTCTTCCTCCTTCCCTTCTCTTGCATTTCAGGAGTCTTTAACCCTGCTCCAGGTTCTCAAAAAATTTTTTTAATTATTTATTTATTTATCTGGCTGTGCCAAGTCTTCACTGTAATATACAGGATGTAATTCCCCAACCAGGAATCGAACCCAAGCACCCTGCATTGGGAGCACAGTCTTAACCGCTGGACCACCAGGGAAGCGCTACCCTCAAGAATATTTAATCCTAACAGACTCAGCTACCATGAATCCTCAGTAGGCAGCAAATGCCTGGCAAATTCAGAGAGAGATCGAAATGGAAACGAATGGAAATGCTACTGGAAAAGCTCCAGAGCCATGGAGATCCTTGAGAAGCTACCTGGTGAACTGGCAAAGCGGGAGCTAGAATGAGGTTTACCAAACAAGTCTTTTGGGTGCCTGGAGATTCCAAAGTTTTAGAAACACTGCTTGAGCAAACACTTGTGGAGACAGTGAACTGAAAGGATACAGTCAGATCTACAATGAGGCTGGCTGCCAGCCAGCAGCTGCAGAGAGGCTTACCTTCAGGATCTCAGGTTCTTTGATATCCAGAGACCTTGGGTTCCAGTGTTGTAGATGTTTATGTAATCTGTGATGTTTATGAGCACTTGGTGGTGTAAAAAACCAAATCAGGCAGACTGCAGTCATGAATCCAAGGCCAATGCCCAGAAAGAGTCCGCTCACGTAATGCGGGAGAGGGAGGATGAGGTACGCATAGACGCACAGGACAAAGCAGCCCAGCGTCTTGACGGGTAATTCCAGCTGCTGCGCGGCCGAGTCCACTTCGTGGTCACTCTCCAGAGCTGGGCCATTGTCTGCCAGCCCCTCTGGCTTGAGAGGACCTTCTGGGAGCTTCTCAGCTTTACTCTCCCCCTCCGGTTCCAGGTCAAAATCCTCAGTGTACAGTTCGCAAAACTCTTCGTCTTCTTTGCTCGCTAAGGCAGACAGAGAGCATTTCTCAAGAACCAGGGAGCCGGTCTTCGGGCCTCCCTCCTTCAGCCCGCTCCCCTGGGAGCTCCTCTGTTCCGCCTCTCTGGCAGGCTCCTCGGAGGACTGTGGGTGGTCGCTGCTGGGGACGCCGGGGTCGCTCCCCACGCCCTCCCCCTCGGAGTCACACTCCTCCTCTTTGATGCTGTAGTTGTTATTACTTTCCAAGTGACCGTTCAGGCTGGACAGATTGGAGAGCTCGGAAGCACTTGAAGATAAGGCTTTGGGCCTGTGGCTGCCACTTTCTTCCCCTATAATTTTACTGAAAAGCTGAAAAGGGTCATAGATGACTTCCGAGAGGCGTCGCTTAGTGTCTTCGATCTTGGCCTCCATTTCGGGCACTTTAAAAAAGGAGCGCGTGTCGGAAGGCGACGTCAGAGGGGAAGAGGGTGCAGTTTTGGAATCCCCACCTGTGTTCCGCGGCTGCGTGAACTGCTTGAACAGGTGTAAATTCAGCTTGGAGTCGGGGGGCCTGTAGGACACGGCGTCGGACTCCTGCCGGGACGTGTCGGTGGACAGAGACTTGACTAACGTCTTCATCAAGTGCCTGTGCCGGGGCGGGTGGGGGGACTCTTTTGGCTCCACCTCGGTCGACAGGGACTTCACGAGGCTCAGGAAGGGTTTGGCGCTGGAAAGCGTGGAGGACGAGGCGCTGGATGAGAGGATGGGCGACCGGGAAGGCGAGGACAGCGGGGAGGAAGAACTGGTTTTCTGCTCAGACAGGGAGGACACGCTGGGAGAGCTAGCTAAGGGCCCCGACGAGGACGAGCCCGGGGACAGAGCCGGTGGCACTGTACCGAATACTTGTGCGGCCGGAGCAGGGGGCTCCAGCAGCTTTACGGTGTTCTCGGAGACGGGCACCACGGCGGGGGACACGGACAGGCCATCCGCCAGGATGAGCTGGGCGCCGGCGGGGTCATGGCCACCCTCGGGTTCCAGGTAGAGGTCCTCCTTGGCTTCGAGCCCCGTTACAACGCTCTGGTCGTCCAGCCCCTCCTCCAGGAGCTCCCGGAACTCCTCCTCCTCTTCCTCCTCCTCCTCCCCAGACACCGAGAAGTGGATGGCGATAGTGTCTCGGGACACGGACCTCTGCACGTGCACTCTGGGGGCTGATGGTTTTGGCATCTCAAGGGTTTTCTCGGCATGGCGACCATTCAGACTTGTCATTGCCGGCTTCACAAGGGCTCAGGCTCTGTGAAAACAGCGAGAAAAACCAGAAGTCAGAAAGTGTTTTCTCCACGGGAGACGCTGTCCTGTGTGGACCAGAGTGCAGCTACGGCTCACTTCTAAATGGTGATTATGCTTTTACCTGGCAGATGGCCACCCTTTCTCACTTGAGCAGGTTTAATGGTTTAATTTTCATCAGATAAATTCCAGCGAGGCATTCTCTTTTATAAGCAAACTACCCACCCGTGTTATAAATGCCATACAACCTGTCTTCCTTCACAACATCTAAGTAATTGTTTCCTCCCTGTTAACTGGCCCATTTCTATCAGTAATTCTATACTGCAAGGCTTGAAACACCTGCACGACAGTTGTTACCAGCATTAGTTCAGAACTCCCACAGGATAAAATGCAGCATCCTGGCGATTTTGAGGATCTCGGAACAAAAACTTCACCAGTGGCTTTCCGGCTATAAAAAGCGAATCCTGGAGGGTTATGGCTTTCACTGCAATTTTCACAGCAATCCTAACAATTATTTGGCTTGCGTCTCCCACCAATGCTCATATAGCCTGCCACTGCAAATAAGTAGCAGAGTAACCAAGGGTGGCAAGGGACATCTGAAAACTCACTGCTGGGACCGGCTGGCTTATTTCCCAAGTGGTAGGTATCCTAAGGCCAGAGTATTTAGGCAGCCATGAAGACATGGCCATTTCTAAGACTTCAAGATAAAGCAAAGTTATATTTTCAGCTGAATCCAAGGGCAGGAAAATGAAGTCTCAATGCTGAAACCTACCACCAACTGAGAACTCTGCTAAGAGCTGGGGTGAGAGACACAGAGGCGACGTTGCTTAGTCGCTGTAGAGATAAGAGACACCCAAAAAGCTGGGCAGCAAAGCAAAAGAAGCCAAGCCTACCTGTGACACCCAGTGCATGGCACCGCCCCCCACTCCCCATTCACTTGAGGCCCACTTATAGAAAACCAGGCATCAAGACAGGTCCTACCAGAAGGAAATGAACGCCACCATCTGGAAAGCATGACTATCAGAGTAGCTGCGATGCACTTGAGGAGTGACCTCAGGCCTTCTGAGGAGGGTGAGCAGCATGGGAGGCAGGACACCTGCCTGCTCCTTTAAACTGGCGGCAGGCCATGGCAGGACAGGCCTGATTAGAAAGAAGGGACGAAGGCATGAAGATGAGCGTGGGCATGGTGTGTCCTCACACAGGGGTCTATTCTCCACGTCCAGGGCGGAGGGTGGGTGTTGGGGGTGAGGGCCGGCATGAGCGTGGCATCACGGAAGAGAGGAAAGGGCAGCCTTGGGGCCAGGAAACAAGGCTTCTGACACTTGATCCTTCTCCAGCTGACTTGGTGGGACCTTGAACGAGCCAGGACCTCTCTGGGTCTCAGAATCTTCATCTGTCAAATGAGGGACCAATGACTTTGAGACTTTCCAAATCTCAAACTCTTATGTTTATGTTTACAGGTGATTGTACACAACCCAATCTGATACTTACCCTGATATTCTGCCAGAGAGTCAACATTATGCTGCCTGCTCCTTTAATTTGAAGCACTCCTATATTTAAGTCTTCTACCAAACTTTCAGGTTCAAAATGCTAGTAGCTAAGACTATAAAACAAGAGAAAAAGTAAACCTGTGTTTGTTTGGAGGTGATGAGGGAGAAAAATCAGGCTGGGGAGGAAAGGGAGGGCAGGAAAAACTATTTCCTAGAAACAGGAAATAATCCAGTGATGGCAAGAACTACAGTTCAAGAGCCCGGTCACAACAAAGATACATGTCAAACTACCGATTGAGAAATTACTTTCATAAAACCTTTTTCAACAGAGTTTTGTCCAAGCTCCTTCATGATCCTCAGGCTCTCCTGTCTCCATTGGAGCCAAGAGAAAAGAATGATTTCTATTGATCAGACAAAACAGTCAAATCCAGGAGCTGGCAGTAAGCTAGAAAGACACAGCCGCGGGTCCAGGACAATCCTTCCCTGTTACCTTCCCTTAGGAAGAAGAAAAATACCAAGTACAAAACACATTTTTCATTTTAACGGTCACCTACTTTTATAGGGGCTTCCCTGATAGCTCAGTTGGTAAAGAATCCGCCAGCAGTGCAGGAGACCTCAGTCTGATTCCTAGGTTGGGAAGATCCGCTGGAGAAGGGATAGGCTACCCACTCCAGTATCCTTGGGCTTCCTTTGTGGCTCAGCTGGTAAAGAATCCGCCCACAATGCGGGAGACCTGGGTTTGACCCCTGGGTTGGGAAGATCCCCTGGAGAAGGGAAAGGCTACCCACTCCAGTATTCTGGCCTGGAGAACTCCATGGACTTGCAGTCCATGGGGTGGCAAAGACATGACTGAGCCACTTTCACTTTTACAAGGGTAATTTTAAAATAAGATTATAGAGGTAACTTAAAAAGAAAGTTTGGTTTTTGATAATTCTCAGTAGGCTGAAAAATAAGCTATTTCAATAGCTTTAATAACATAAAGAATGATCTGAAAGGCTCTGCTACTCTAAGGCTGAAGTGAAAGTGACAGTGGGCACAGGTGCAAATACAGAGAGCATGACCAGGGGCTGAACAGGGTAAGGGACTCATCTGGGGAGCAAGAGTGGAGAGGCTCTTCTGGAGCTGAGGTAGGATGGTTTGGGCCACCCTACAGGCCCAGTGAGGCCCAGTCCAGAAGGGCCAACAATAGTGCTTCCAGAAGCTTGTAGTCTCAGCAACCAGACAGGGCCATTAGGGGCCCATCTGCCCAACCCTCCAACACACAGTCGGGCCTCCTGACTTGACAGGAACCTCAGCTGATCTCTGACTAGACTGTCTTAAAAACTTGTTGGGCTGCACCCTGCAGGCCTACAATGCTGTACTCGCTCAGCTTCAAGACCGAAGAAGAAACAGCCCAGACTCAGTGACGGAGACATCAATGGTTTACTGGATGGGGGAGTTTACATGTCTGAAGCAAGGTTCTGGAGCAATATCCACCATGTGCAGTGTGGTGAGCAAGACATGGCAGCAGTCTTTGCTGCCAAAGGGAAGGGGAGATTGCTAGTTATAGGCGGAAGTGACATCAGGTTTGCTCATTGGTAACCAGGGGATCTAGCAGCGGGGCATGCCCCTTACGGCCCATTTTGATAAGAACAGTCACTAGCTGGGGCCTGGGGCAAATATGCAGGTGGGTCAGTCCTGAGAGTAGGTGTATGTGAAGCAGGCACTGGTAGAGCAGGGGATGTACAGAGAGCAAGAGAACAGCCATCTTGAGTGGCCTGTGTCAGCCAAATGGGCCTGAGCACCCCCTCAAGAGCTAGGTGCTAGTGTGGCTCACCACTGCTAACGTCTTTCTCTAAGGCTCAAGCAGTGGCTTCAGAGGGTTGGAATAAACTCTCCCAAATTAGGTTTTACTAAAGCAAGCCACATGAGGCTAAAGCAGCACTACAACTTTTTAAAAATAAGAAAATCTTACAGCCCTTTTTGCTCATCTGCAAATGAGGGGGCTAGGTCAGATAAACAAAGATTGCTTCAAGGACCCAAACTGCTGGATAACTCTGTGTCCTGGAACCAGAGGCCCTGGATTGGGTTCTAGACAAACCTGATCACCACGTGGCTGCTCCCTCTTCCTCCTAGGGAGTCCTCCAAGCCCCGCCCCCACCCCCTCCATCCTTCATCAGTGGGCAGCTGGAACCAGTAAAACTGACCTTCCTACAGCCAAGGTCAAGGGGAAAACCACCTGACTGCTGTCCGGAACTTGACGTGACTGCGCCAAGGACACAGCACTGAACGAGGAGTGGGTGGGGAGCCGGTCAGACTTGGGCTTTTGACATTCATGTCCTGATTCGCCACCATAGCGATCTGCCTCCTCAAGCATGTCATGCACGCTTGTTATTCCTGCTTGTCCTGGCCTTGGTATGGCCCTCCATGCACCAGCATGAACTGCTCTCTCAGGAGCTGAGAGCATGGTTCTCAACAGCTAGCATGTGACCAGCAGGATTGGGAAATAAGAATTCGTTATCCATCTGATAATCTAGCATCGTAAAAAAGTAGCCTCCTGCCCTCTACTATCTCAACTCAATTATAACCGGACTCAAAATAAATAAACGAGGACAACCTTTTCTCAAGCTCTCAGGAACTGAAATGTCAATAAAGGTCATTTCTCTCTCACCAGGTCTCCTTTTTCCAAAGCCACCAGCACAAGACCTTGGGTTTTAACACTGATTTTGAGTCTTGTGAGGGGAGGGCCTAAAGCTTCCACTGTCAGTTAGGATGATTTCTTGCCAGAGGTATGTTTAAACAAAAGTCTGATCTGGTCATGAGCAAAGTATGCTAAATATGAACCCCATCCAGCCCCAGAATGGATGGGGGTGCAAGAGCGAGGCGATGTTGATCAACACCAGAGGCCAGAGGTCTGGTGTCTGGGAAAACAGGTTCTATTTTTCAGGTCCACCATTCTGCTGAAAACAACTAACAGTGAAATCAATATATTTTTTTAAAAAACTGAAAAGCACTGAAGCTTCAACAACTGAGTAGAGGAATCACAAGGCCAGAAGGAAGAAAGAACCTCAGAGAGATGAGCCCTACAGAAGCTGCTCTTGCCCTCAAAACAATGGATGATTCTGCCAAATTGGAACCTTCATTTTATTCATCTTCTGAGCAGAAATCGTAGTTCGGGGCTAGCTGAGGTGGAGCCCTAACTGGAGAGCGTTCCCCAATGAGCTGGGATGTCAAAGGGCTACATCTCCCTGGGAGTAGGTGAACCAGAGGCAAATGGCCCTCACCTAGATCTGAAAGCTCCGAGGCCATTAAGCTAAGTGAAGGAAACCAATCACAGAAAGATGAATACTGTGTGATTCCATTTTGTGAGCTATCTAAAGTACTCAAATTCAAATAAACAGAAAGTAGGATGGCAGTTACCCGGGGTGGGGGAGCAGGAAGCAGGGAGTTGTTTTGTAATGGATATAGAGCTTTGTATGATGAAAGAAGTCTATAGATCGGCTGCATAACAATGTGAATGTACTTTCCCTACTGAGTTGGGAAAAGAGGATGGTAAATTTTAAGTTATTCCTATTTTACCGTAAGACTCTTGAGTTCCTCGGACTACAAGGAGATCAAACCAGTCAATCCTAAAGGAAATCAACCCTGAATATTTGTTGGAAGGACTGACGCTCAAGTTGAAGCTCCAATATTTTGGCCACCTAATGCAAAGAGCTGACTAATCAGAAAAGACCCTGATGCTGGGAAAGGTTGAAGGCAGGAAGAGAAGGGGACGACAGAGGATGAGATGGTTGGATGGCATCACTGACTCAATGGACATGAGTTTGAGCCAGCTCCAGGAGATGGTGAAGAACAGGGAAGCCTGGCATGCTGCAGTCCATGGGGTCACAGAGTCAGACTCGACTGAGCAACTGAACAACAATAATTTAAAAATAACTTTAATTTCACCAGTCGTAACTTTAGAGTGAAATAATATAATACTCTGAACCACTTATGCTGGCTAAAAAAATTCAAAAAGCTCACATTGTTCTATAGTGTTTATACCGCCATGTGGTTATCTTCTAAGATAATAAATGCAGACGCATTCATTTACACTCTCATACTTTCAGCGGGTAGGGAAGTTATTTAGAGCCAAACGCTCTCTGAACCTTAGTCAGGCCTGTTTCAAGGAAGCAGAGTATCTTGAACCATTCTGGGGATGGGTCTTGATTAAAGTCTTCACTGTAAGTCTCCAGTAAAGTTATTACGCCTTGTAAAGATGTTCATAGCTCTAAGACTGAGAAAGCCTCTAATGAGGGTTTCTCGCCCCAGCACTGATGCAGGATCATAGTGTATTCAGTCTAAAAATAAGGAACAAATCAGTGGCTCCCATCTAACCTGAATTCCGAAAAAACAAAGGCCTCTACAAGCTGGTAGCCAACTGCCCTCCAAACATGCCCTCCCATGGATTTCACGAGCTCCATGATATCAACCTCAGTGAAGTCAGTTAGAATAGCAAACATCCATGAAATTTGTATTATTTCTAGTCACTCAAAAAGTTTATCATCATTAATTAGTCCACGAAAAGCCAATCAACAATAAATCAGATTGTACAATGAAAAATGAAGAACTCTTTCAAGGCTCACTGTTGGCATTTATTAACTTGGATATAACAACCTCTCTGAATCTGATAGGTTTGTTTTCTGTGAGTTTTCTGGACTAGTTTGCTATTAATAACTGCCCTTCCTGCCTCTAGCTGTATTTGAAACAATTCAATCTCAGGATCTTACAGAGCCATGAAAAGAGAAGAGTTCCTTCCAGGCCACCCACTCATCAGCAACTCATCTCCTCGGTCCTCTCACATTATAACAGCCAAACAGTAATGTAGCCATTATTATTATCCACATCATTATTATTAATTTCTCAGTCATATGCTAGGTTAGAGGAAGTGCTGGAGGAAGGAAAAGGAGGAGGGAAATGAGCAACTGTGACTGAAAATTAAACGTGTCTCCAGATGTCGAGAGCACAGTTACACAGCATCTTGAGAGGCAAGCCTGGTTTGGCACATGCCTCGTTTCTCAGGAGCATCCCTAATCCTTCAAGATCATTGTGAAAATTTTGTAAAATTTGGCCCATTAAGACATTTGCTGTCTCTGGACGAGCTTGCACTTGGACATATGATGTATGGGCACCATCTGCTAGCATGGGTTGTGTCAGTCCACAGTCTTAATTCCAAAGCATCTCTTGGCAGAGGAAGAGAGTCAAGCTGCATTGTACTGCAGAGGCTGTCGTAACATCTCTTATCTGTGCAAGCTTTTAATAGGATTTGGTTTTATGAAAAGTAGAGAAGGGCCTCTGGACTCATTTTTTCCCACCTTGATGCTGCAGAGGAAGTGGTGAATCTGGTCAAGAACAACAAGTATAGGCAGGTCTGATTTAGCCTAAAAATCTCAAGTACATCTTAACAGTCATCCCTTGATTCATTTAAATTCAATGAAGCAGCTGAGAACTGCCAGCAGCCAGCAGATTCTAATCTGTTAATACTCCACCTTACAAACAAAAATCAATATTGACATTGTAGATAATGAACTAGTGCTAGCCTCAGCTTCATTTAAAGAGAGAGAAGAAAGAGAAAAGATGGTACTCTACTACCAGCACAGGCATTCTCACAAGGCACTTAGACCTTGACTGTGAGAAACCTAGAACTCCTATGCCATCAGTTATTAAGGTTCCCAGACTGACTCAAAGTCTCTTCCAACCTAGTAGAACAAGACAACCCAAAGGTTGATACGATTAACACAGGACAGCTTCACCCTCTGCACCCACTGCACAGACTTTTACACCTACTATGAGGAAGGCCCACCTGGGAAGAGGGCCACATCCCTGAAGGAAAAAGGGGTTCAGAAGCATCAATGTGATGAGAATTTTGCTTTATAGATTGCTGGATGGTTCTGGTAATGAAATCCAAATGCAGCAACTCTTTCAAAACCAGGTCACACCTTTGGCACAACTACATGAGGCCTACGGAGGTTTATAAAAGATAATCCCGATGCCATCCATGGGGGGGCGGGGGTGGGGAGATCTCAAGGAGACAAGAGATGTCACATGATGACATCTATATGAAAGTTCAAAACAAAACCACCCTGAAGTAATGAAAACTCAGGATAGATATGCCCAGATCAGATGGTGTTAAATAGAATAAAGAAGGAATTTTTTTTTCAGCAGAAAAACCATGTTATGTGACTTAGGAGGAAGTGATGTGAACAAAATAATCTGCCAGATGTGGAACAGCAGCATACGGAAAGGCACTGGGATGAAAACAAGTCAATCAAGATAGAACGAGACAGTTGCTAAACGACTGGGTCGGCTGCAGCTGAAGGGCTGTTCTAGAGGCACGGCAGGAAGATTAATATTTGATTTCAGAGGCAGGGAATCAATTGCTCAACGCCTCTGAAGCCTAAGTGCTTGGATTTATATTTAAATCTTAGGAAACAGAACCACTGTAGGTTCTTGGGAAGTCTGCAACCTGGATGTAAAATAGTTTTGTTCAGGTGAGTGCCTGGAACCTGGAAGACTGTGGTGCTGAAAATCCAGGAGGATGAACAGAGGGTAGTGACTGTGGTCACAAAAGAGCACATTTTTCAAGGGGTCATCAGGTCAAAGGTTATTAAGGGGGTGAATCTGACAAAGAGTAAATGGAGTTCCTTATTCTGTTTTCATCTGTGCAACCAGGAGATCCAACCAGTCCATCCTAAAGGAGATCAGTCCCGGGTGTTCACTGGAAGGACTGACGTTGAAGCTGAAATTCCAATACTTTTGCCACCTGATGCGAAGAGCTAACTGATCTGAAAAGACCCTGATGCTGGGAGGGATTGGGGGCAGGAGGAGAAGGGGACGACAGAGGATGAGATGGCTGGATGGCATCACCGACTCAATGGACATGGGTTTGGGTGGACTCCGGGAGTTGGTGATGGACAGGGAGGCCTGGCGTGCTGTGATTCATGGGGTTGCAAAGAGTCGGACACGACTGAGCGACTGAACTGAACTGAACTGATTTATTTATGGCCACACTGTATGGCTTGTGGGATCTTAGTTCCCTGACCAGGGACTGAACTCAGGCCCTCGGCAGTGAAAGTTCAAGAGTTCTAACCCCTGGACTGCCAGGGAACTCTCACAACCATTTAAAGTCTGAGATTATTTCCAAATGAAAAACAACAACAAAAGCAGTTTCCTAACTAATGTTTGGCTTTCGGTCTGTTGTCATATATTGCTCCTTCCCTCTGTCCATGGGCCCTTCCTATAAGAGTTATCAAGCTCAGTTACAGGAGGGAGCCCAAGTTTTAATACTCTTTGAATTTTTAAAACTTTATTTTGAAATAATTATAGACTCTCAGGAAGTTGCATAAGAGAAGTCCTGTATACATTTCACCAATCATTCCTTATATTTTAAAATCAAACTTTTTTTTAAGTGATTTTTTTATCATGCCGTGAGGCATGCAGGATCTTGGGTTCCTCACTAGGGACCAAACCTCCACCCCCTGCAGTGGAAGCACAGAGTCTTAACCACTGGACCACCAGGTCAAACCTTAAAGGCAATTTCAAATGGTCAGGAAGTCAAGTTTTAACCACAGACCACGAGTTCATCCCTGTAAGAAAAACGTACTCCAATGGGCAGAGTGAAACTTCTGCTTTTAAGGACTTTCAAATAGTCTTGCTTAAGGTCTTCAATGGTCAACTTTAGGAAGACATCATCAGTAGATACTTCCCAAGTACAGGAACAGCCAATTCACCCGAAAGTTCAAAAGGCCAACAAAGAATCAAGAAACAAATCAATGAAACAATTTTGGTCACAAATTTCATCATTAAAATATAACATGGGATGATGTCAAGGGTATGTTGAGACAAACCCTCTATTATATTGGCACATAATCAGCAAAAAGTTCTCTGAAACCAATTCTGCAGTAACTATTAAGTACCTCAATAATGTTCACACCTACACACACCAGGCAAAAAAAGGACTGGAGGGGGATTAATGCTAGTTTTCTCCATGTAACAGGCTTACCAGTAATTTTTATTTTCTACTTTTTAGGTATTTCCAAATCCTATTAATTAGGTAATTCCAAATACTTTCATCATCTCGGGGTGGGGGGGATTACATGTATTAAGTGTATGTAAATTTTTATAATAAAACATTAATTTCAGAATATCTAATTGTATTAATATTAGCCACTCATGCCCTACACCTTACCCATGAGAAAACTAAGACACAGAAAGATTCATTTTTATAAAATGAGTCACATCGTACGTATGTATGTAATCTGTTTTTATACTTAAGAAGTAACCTAGCATCTGGAAAGTAATCTAGAATCTAGGAATCTGCAAGACCTTTGTGTTCAGTTCTACTAACTTGGTAGGAATCTGACCCTCAAGCAAATTTATTTACTCTAACCAAGCCTCCATTTCTCCATTTGCAAAATGGGAATGACAAAAGACAATTCAGAAGATTAAACAGAACAAGTTATAAAAAGTACTGAACATGGTTCCTGGTACAGAGCAAGCATTTCTAAAAAATGTTAACTGTTTGTATGTAAGTATTTCCTCAAGGCAACAGATTCTTTCACACACGACTGAAGTTTTATGAAATGAATATAACGGAACCATTTCAACACGGGCTACAATTTTTTTTGCTGTTACACACATGCTGTAATACATTATGATGCTATCCTTACCTCTGACAGCTTCTCCAATTATTTCCTTGTGCGTGTGTTTGCTCAGACATGCCCAACTCTTTGTTACACTATGGACTGTAGCCTGCCAGGCTTCTCTGCTCATGGAATTTTCCAGGCAAAAATACTGCAGCAGGTTGCCATTTCCTTCTCCAGGGGATCTTCCTTACCCAGGGATCAAACCTTCATCTCCTGTGTTGGCAGATGGGTTCTTTACCTGGGGAATCCCAGGGACGGGGGAGCCTGGTAGGCTGCCGTCTATGGGGTCACACAGAATCGTACACGACTGAAGCAACTTAGCAGCAGCCCTGTGATACAAGCCGGCCCTGAAGTCCACCCTGCAGTGTGAGATTTTGACAACTGCTCAGTTGGTAGTGGAATCAGTCACTGAAAACGCAGACCAAGGGAAGCCATGAGGCAGCAAGGCTAGGAGCCCTGAGGAGGACCAAAACCTTCAAATGACAGTGACGGGGCTCACGCCCTTCACCTCCTAGGACCTTGGGTTCTTTCACTGTGAACCAGGGGCAAGGGGAGAGAGTGTCTTCCATTGTGTTTAGGGAATTTTCCAGAAAGCTCTAAATTTTATCAGTCTATGAGTCTATAATTCAATTTCCATGGAAAAGAACCTCCTTAGAGTCCTACTTTTTCATTTTGCACCAGAGAAATTCTTGGCCAGTGCTCAAGCTAAGTACACTTGGACTAATGTGCCTAAGGCAATTAAGTCCAAATACTTTTCTAATAATATTGCCACAGTTCATCTCACATTAACAAACACTTCTAGACCTTCCGGACTTGTCTTGCTTAGCGCAGCTGTAGAAACATCCCTTATCTCTGGTTACAGGTGGAGAGCGGGCTGAGTCCGCTAAGAACGTGATGCAGATTAGCAGCACCTGGGTGTGCTGTGGCAACAGAGGCCATGTGTCAGCCTGGCTTCCTCAGGCATCCCTTATCCGTCCCGCCCTCCACCCCCGCATCCCCAATGCCACACTGCACAAAAGGGCTGCCTCTGCGCCAGCTGTGCTAAGGACAACTCCCGTCAGGCTCTCTACCCCACCACTTCCTGTTCTTACTTGGCACAGACGTCCCTTCCAGCGCAACCTCTTGGCTCCTCCCTCCTGTGGATTCATCCCACACCAGCTCCACGTTCCCACTGTCCTCACTTCTACAGTGCCCTGCAGAGACCCCCAGGGACACAACTCCCTGCCTCTCTCACAAAACACCATCCGCCTTCTATTCTGCCTGGCTTTTTTCCTCAATGAAGAGGAGACCAAAGTAAGAGAAGGGCTGGCCTCGTTTTCAAGGCCAAACTACCATCTGTACTTTCAGAACAAACCACCATCTGCACCACCCTCTTTAAATCATCAGCACTGCTCTCTCTGCCTGTGAGACATCCACACCAGGGCCAGAGGTGCTCCTGCTGCCAGGGATCTCGACCCCAGCCAGGGAGGGTATGGAGCTGGGAGGGTTGGGGGCAGTGCAGACATGGCTGCTGCAGACCCCAGCCAGGAGGCGGCTGTGGCATGCAGACCTGCCCTATGTCCTTGCTGTTTCCAGGAAATTCCTGAATGAGCGCACTGGTTTCCTAGTCAGAGCCCCCCCACTGCTGTGGTTCCAGGCCTTGTCTCCCATCCAGCCCTCCAATTTTGTCTCCCTCCTTTCTCTGTCTGGGCACATGGCCTTGCCCACAACTCACCAGGAAGGCAGTATGAGTTGCTATCTTGTCTCCCATATCCATCTATCCACACCAATCACTATTCCCATTCCCTGGAGAGAGATTCTTCTTCTACCCATTCTTATCTCTTCTCCACCCACACAGAGACTCTATCTGGGACCAAAGAAGTCTAATTCTAAACCCAAGGGACCCATCTCATTCCTGCCTACCCCACCCTCGCCCACTAAGTCCCTCCCATCCATCAAGGAACCACTGCTCTTCCAACCGAGGCCCCAGTCAAGAGTCTTCTCTTCTTTACCCTCCAAATCTCTTCTCTTCAGTTCTCCAAGTCCTGAAGAGTCCCACCTCACACCTCAGCATTTCTTTCTGACTTCACCCCCTGCCCCAGTCTCCAGCCTACATGGCATTCAGCTACCAGACTAGTCTTCTTTAAAATACCTCTCTCATCATGTCACCATTTTGCTCAAAATCCTATCACATTTCTGTGTCTCATCTAATCTCCTTGGCCTTCAGGACCCAATATGCCCCAGCCCCTCTGTCTGCTGCTGCTACTGCTGCTAAGTCACTTCAGTTGTGTCCGACTCTGTGTGACCCCATAGACGGCAGCCTACCAGGCTCCACCGTCCCTGGGATTCTCCAGGCAAGAACACTGGAGTGGGTTGCCATTTCCTTCTCCAGTGCATGAAAGTGAAAAGTGAAAGTGAAGTCGCTCAGTTGTGTCCGACCCTCAGTGACCCCATGGACTGCAGCCTACCAGGCTTCTCCATCCATGGGATTTTCCAGGCAGTACTGGAGTGGGGTGCCATTGCCTTCTCCACCCCTCTGTCTACTCAACCTTATTTCCAGTTACTATAAAGTGTTCCCAGTACTCTGGTTGGGTGTAGGAGGCACTGGCTCACATGCAAACCATCCTCCTTCCACCTCCACTTCTGAAGCACCTCTTACTGGACACGCCTTCCCCTCTCTCCTCTGACTTGTCAAATCCTAGCATAGTCCATGAAAGCAGTGACGCCCGAAATGAACCCCTACTTCCTTCTGGACAGCTCTAGTCCCTCAGGTGACCTCCTACAACATTTACACCACCAAAATAACCAAAGAAAGTGAATCCTCAACCAAAAGGAAACCGAGTTCCAAAAGTTCATCAGTAAATCAAATGTCTAAAGTTCCAAATCCACTTATCCTGAAGGAAAAAAAATGGGAAATAGGTTCATAGGCCCACAAAACTTACGCAGTCCACAATATAACCTCTATGGTACAAGTTTTCCAAACTGTGCAGAACCACTATTTATAATTCACTCAAAAGACTGAAGGCAAAAGGAGAAGGGGAGTGGCAGAGAATGAGATGTTAGATAGCATCACCGACTCAATGGACATGAGTTTGAGCAAACTCTGGGAGGTGGTGGAGGACAGAGGAGCCTGGCGTGCTGCAGTTCACGAGGTCACCAAGAGTCAGATATGACTTAGCAACTGAACAAAAGAAAAACACATTCTGAGCTCAGATAATGTCAGGACCCTAGAATGAGGGCCACGCTCCAGAAAAAGGCAATTTTAGAGACTAGGAAGCCAAAGGCCCAGGGGGTAAATCCAGACACTTTTCACCCCTCTGCCCCAAGAAGTCTTCTAGAGTCTGAACTCCAGTTTCCAATCCCGCCCAAGGACATGAGTGCTTTAATTCATGTGTGAAGTTTTCTCATTCAACAGAAGCAAGCTCCTGGGAAAGTACAGAGGAACTGGGTCTGCGGGCCCCAGACACACAGGAGTCCAGGTGACAGAGGAACGCCTCCTCCCGGGACCGCTGCGGGCAGGAGGGACCGCTGCAAGGACTCCCAAGCACTGCCACAGGAAACGGCAGCAGGGAGAAGGTGGGAAACTTGTTATCGTGTCTACAGACTGGAGCAGGGCACACAGATAATGTCTAATTTTAGCATGTGTAGGAATCTGGTGGCCGCTCTCTGGGGGACTAGGTTTTAAGGTCAGGGGGAAAAAAGCTATTTATAGCCAAAATCACCCCAAAAGCAAATGCCTAACATGGATGGGAGCATCTCCGGGGCTCCTGCTTGCCGGCAGCATTCACTTCGTATTGTTTTAATATTAAGCCTCTGTGACTCGAGTACACATTAACAGAAGTATTTGTTGTGAGGATTAAGGTGGAAGGTGGTTAGTTTGCTGAAGTGAGCTGAGAACTGAATGAGCCCCGTGGAGCACAGAAAAACCTGGTAGAGAGCTCTGGCACTGAAGAGACCCAGCTTCGGATCTCTGGCCCACTGCTTCCTGCCGGCATGTGACTGCGGACAAGTCACTGCAAAAAGCCTCTTTTTTCTCATATGTAAATAAAATGGTGATAATAGTGCCTGCCTCACAGGAGCTGCTGGGAAAATTAAGAAATAACATTCAAGGGACTTCCCTGGTGATTCAGTGGTTAGGACTCTGTGCTTCCAATGCACAGAGTAGGTTCGATTTCAGGTCAGGGAACTAAGATCCCTTATGAGGTGCCACTAAAAAATTAAAAAAACAAACATACACAAAAAGAAAAGAACATTCAGCATATGTAAGTTATTATCCTCAGCATCCCAGCAAGCATGAGCACATCTTTTTCACCCACACAGACTTGGGCAGAGTTGACCCCACCAGCCATGGTACCAAAGATCAAACAGACAGACTTCTCAATCACTTGAGCTAGACTGTCTGGTCTGACCTCAGGTTTATTTCAGGCAGCTGTGACCATTAAGAATGACAAACACAGGAGCAAAGCAGAAAACTGGGAAGGTCTATACATCATAATACAAAGTGAAAAAGCAGAATTTGGTATGATGTGTATACATCAAACATATCTACGCAAAAAGTACATACAACCAACAGGATCCCAGGAGGCTATGGAGACTAAGTATTAATAGTCAGTGCTTCACTGTAAATTATCTTCGCTTTTAGTGCAAAGCTGGTTAAAAGGATCATTTTTAAAATGAGGGCACTAAATGAGAAACTGCTGTTTTACTAACCTTTTTTTCTGTCTCTTCCCCAGGCTGGCCACAAGATTCTAACAGATGATGTTTAACAGTAATTGATCGATTCCATGTACTATTGTTCCATTTCAACACGGATCCAAATTTTACCCAACAATCCACATTTACAAAGGGTTCATAATAATATTATGAAATCAAATCATTGCTACAGGTGAGATAATGATAAGCACAGCTAAGTAAACAAGAAACAATCAGTTGCTTAATTTAGATAGTAAGGGCACTCGTATTCAAGGTCAATCTCATTCTAAAGGTATTGAGCATGTTCAGTTTGGGGAATGATGTCTGATGCCAGCTCTAGTAACAATGTCTAAAGTCAGACCAATCCTGTCTCAGAAATTCCTATTATGTCATTCATAGCCAATGAGAACTTGGCACTGGCATGAAACCATACAGACTTGCAATTCCCAACAAAAGCAAGGAAACTTGATGTTCTGGGTAGTTTGTGTGCCCTTTTCCTGGGTAAAGGTGTAGATTCTGTGAAGCCTTTTGAAATGCTGAACATGGTGCCCTGGCTCCTGGGGTTCCTTTGCAGATCCAGGTTGGAATCATCAGCCTCAGTCAGTCCAGCTCCGAGCAGCAGCCTGTGGTGGGACAACCGACCAGCCAGCCCTAAGCACCTTCTTAATCCCAGCTCTCAAAGGGCAGATGCACCTTGGGGTGGGGCAGAGGGGAGCTGTGCCAGAGAATCCTAGGCAACATGAGCACGCAGATGACTCAGCCATTCCTCCCCATCTTGGGGTCTAGCGCAATGGAGGAGGGAATGGAAGACATTTAATTTGAAAAAATCCCCCTAAGTATGCATGTGCCCCCGCCCCAACCCCAGTGTCTACCATGGAATTGAGACTCACTGGTCTAAATCAACTCAGAATATCAGGAATGCATTACATATACTTAAATACACACACACGTACATACATTCACCAGAAACTGAGTTGGAGAGAGACACAGTATCAGCTATTCCTGGGCACCAGGAACTTGTTAACCCAGTCTACACAGAACGCGTCACCCTAGGGGCAGGTTGCTTTGTAAGAGATTACTGCTGTGTATCAACATGAAAGAAAAAAAAGGCCAAGCTCCACCAAGATTACTTCAGATATTTTCAATGAGGACTCACAGGTGGGCCCACTGCTTCCGCAGGCACGGGACACGATCAGACTGAGTTCTGCTCCTGATCTTTAACTCACCTGCCTTCACTGCTTGCCCCGTGAGTTGTGGCCACATCTCCTGGGGCCGGTCCCACCCTCCCCAACCCCCATCCCCACCCCTACCCCGGACCCCACAGTCGGGGCCTCCAGAGCTGCGCATCCCTGAATATCTGTTTCGTTGCTGTCTAAAGGCCTGAAACAGGACAGAAAACAAAAGACAACCAGGATGAAAAAGAAACTTGGATGCATCAAGTAACAGCAGAAACAAGGCTGTTTCTCAGCCAATCAAGGAAAATAAGCGCAAGAAGCATTTCATAACCAGAAACATGAGTACACACCATGGAATCACAGTCTAATCTAATTCTGGAGCACTTTAAACCTGACGGCCGTCCTGGGGCTCCATCTGACGTTTCAAAGAACTGAACGCTGTGAAGTTGTGATCTTGATATTTTCCTCTTCACAGGTCCAATAACTGCCTAACAGCAGTGTCCAGCCCTTTCCCAGATGATGAGTGCCGAGTTCGTTGTTGGGTTTTTCCTTCTAGCTTATGTGGGTCCTCAGATAGTCCTCTCGGCCAAAGCGAAATGCCATCCTCGAGCGACTAGGATCCCATCAAATCCCACTCAGATAACCCAACACCTAAAAGTGCGCTGCCTGGGCCAGCTGAGGCTCCCTGGAAAGACCCCTCCACTCAGGAGAAGCCTCACTGGGTCGGGGTTTTCTGATCCATTAAATGAGGGTCATGATGGAGAAACCCTCCCCCTCAGATTGTTGGGAGAAAGAATAAATAGGCTAGCCCTTCATAAACTGCAAACTTTGGGCACATTAATTAATTAACCACACTGCACTCTCCCCCTGGATACAACCAAGGTAATATCACCACTTGTTCTCAAAATAAGCTGTTTGGCTGATATTCTACTTAAAGATGTATCATGGTTATTCTTCTCTCGAGAAAATTCAGGGTTTTTTCCCCTCCAAAAGCTTTGTGACAGTCATTTACATTTCCATAATGAAGAGCATCATTTATGCATAGAACAGTATTTGCCCCAGGCATCTAAAAAGCAGGAGAGTTATTTCTGGGAGGAAAGGAGGGCCATGAGCTACAGAGATCCAAGAGAGACACGAACCTGAGTCAATACCAACAGCTCCCTTTAACATGGCTCTAAATACCATACCAACAATACCTCATTTACGTCTGATGACCCACTGAGGTAGGTACTGATACTATTTCCACGATTTACAGGTGAAGGAAAAGACCAGAAGTGGTTTCCAAGATAACAAAGCTACTTATTAGCAGAGCTAGGACTCCAAGGCCATGTTCTTCACCACTGTACCATACTGCCTCCCTCAGCTTTTTGCAGAGACCGGTTGATCCCGGGTCAACAGCAGCTTTCCACAGGTGCTCCGAGCTTCAAGAAAGAGTTCCATCTGGTCCATGTTCACTGAGCGCTGGCTCTAGACCAAGCTCAAGAGCGTCACCCTATCTGCCCAGGGAGTATCCACCCCAGGCTGTGTCTAAAGACAACTCAGGAAAGCGCTGAAAAGTGCTTAAAAACAAAACACTGCAATAATGCACAGAATGGGCTATAAAATATTCTACTGTTCTAGGTTCCGCAAAGCCTGTCTGGGATGACAATTAACTCATTAAGGACATATGCTCCAGGGTGGACAGATTTTCCTATGGCATAACAAACCTCTTTATAGCAGAAAACCACCAAGCAGGCCACAAGAGCTTATCGCACATGGGCAACCAAGGATTCTATGCGTGCTAACAGGAACACAGTCCTTACAAATGGCAAGCATGTAAGGACTACAGAGAAATGCGGCGATATGCAAATAGAATCCTGATAAATGAGGGGGACGATGCAAACTAGTAATGACACTGCGTGTGTGTCAGTCGCCTCAGTCATGTCTGACTCTTTGTAACCCCAGGGACTGTAGCCTGCCAGCCTCCTCTGTCCATGGGGTTTCTCAGGCAAGAATACTGGAGTGGGTTGCCATTCCCTTCTCCAAGGGATCTTCCCTACCCAGGGATCAAACTCAGATCTCCTGCATTGTAGGCAGACTCTTTACTGCTGGAGCCACTAGGGAAGCCCCACACTGAAAAAGCAATGCTTAAAAAATGTATATTTGAAATGCTAGAGTGATAGAGTTTAACTCTCTTCTATGGAGATAAAATACAGATACACACACACACACATATACATATACACACACATTACATATGTACATAGATGTGGGTGTGTAACTGTGTGTTTAAAGTTTGTCACAAATATTTTAAAGTCTATTAACCCTCCAGGTACCTGAAACAGCAGTTCTTCTCAATGCGGCACTCCCGAGCCAGCTCACAACACCCAGCCCAGCATAGACTCAGCTGGGCCACTGGCTCAGATGCTGGGCAAAGTGACGGAGGCGATACTGAAGAAGAGGACGGCGGTGCGGAGTTACAAAGGGAAGAAGGGAGCAAGGGGCAGGTGGCCTCTGGCAGGGGAGGCAGGCACCGGGTAGGGTGGGAAGAACCTGAGTTTCCAATTCAGACTGTGTGCAAACCCTAGCTCGGCCCCTCACCAGCTACATGACCTCAGCCAGGTTACACGATCGTTCTGAGCTTCAGTTTTTCATCTATGAAGTGGGAAAAATAAAGTCGACCTCAGAGCATCTGTGTGGGGAAGAAAAGCGTTCTACACTAGCTCCTGTACAGGCTTCTCTTCACATGGCCAGACCCCTTCCTTCCCGACCAAAGTCAGTTTCCTTGTCTGCCAAGGGACGACAGAAACAACAGGATGTCTCAGGACTAGTGGAAAGCTTTTGGCAACAGATCTGTCCATGGTGGCCCTAAACAAACACTGGTTGTCAGTGTACCCTGGGCATGTGGGGTAACAGGAACAACTGCGGGCTTCATTAACCTGTCACATAAGACAAAATGTATCAAATGGTGGCAGCATCACTGGGGGGGCTTCCCAGATGGTGCTAGTGGTAAAGAACCCCCCTGTCAATACCGGAGACAGGGGAATTCCCTGGTGGTCCAGTGGCTAAGACTCTGAGCTCCCAGTGCAGGGGGCCCAGGTTCGATCCCTGGTCAGGGAGCTAGATCCCACATGCTACAACTAAGACCCAGAGCAGCCAAAAAAAAAAATACCGGAGACATAAGAGACACAGGTTCAATCTCTGGGTCGGGAAGGTCCCCTGGAGTAGGAAATGGCAACCCTCTCCACTATTCTTCCCTGGAAAACCTCACAGACAGATGATCCTGGCGGGCTACAGTCCATGCAGTCACAAAGAGTCGGAAACTGACGCATCTTAGCACAGCATCACTGGCAGAAGCGTTGTTGCTGTTTACCTGCTAAGTCACGATCGACTCTTTCTCGACCCCATGGACTGTATGTAGCCTGCCAGGCTCCTCTGTCCACGGGATTTTCCAGGCAAGAACACTGGAGGGGGTTGTCATTTCCTCCTCCAGGTGATCCTCCCGACCCAGGGACTGAACCCATGTCTCTTGCATTGGCAGGCAGATTCTTTTCCACTGGGCCACCTGGGAAGCCCTGGTGGAAGTATCAGTTCAGTTGCTCAGTCGTGTCCGACTCCGTGCAACTCCATGAATCACAGCATGCCAGGCCTCCCTGTCCATCACCAACTCCCAGAGTTCACTCAAACTCATGTCCATCAAGTCAGTGATGCCATCCAGCCATCTCATCCTCTGTCGTCCCCTTCTCCTCCTGCCCCCAATTCCTCCCAAAGTCTTTTCCAATGAGTCAACTCTTCGCATGAGGTGGCCAAAGTATTAGTTTCAGCTTTAGCGTCATTCCTTCCAAAGAAATCCCAGGACTGATCTCCTTCAGAATGGACTGGTTGGATCTCCTTGCAGTCCAAGGGACTCTCAAGAGTCTTCTCCAACACCACAGTTCAAAAGCATCAATTCTTCGGCGCTCAGCTTGCTTCACAGTCCAACTCTCACATCCATACATGACCACTGGAAAAACCATAGCCTTGACTAGACGGATCTTTGTTGGCAAAGTAATATCTGTTTTTAACTATGCTATCTAGGTGGGTCATAACTTTCCTTCCAAGGAGTAAGCGTCTTTTAATTTCATGGTTGCAATCACCATGTGCAGTGATTTTGGAGCCCCAAAAAATTCAGTCTGACACTGTTTCCACTATTTCTGCATCTATTTCCCGTGGAGTGATGGGACCGGATGCCATGATCTTCATTTTCTGAATGTTGAGCTTTAAGCCAACTTTTTCACTCTCCTCTTTCACTTTCATCAAGAGGCTTTTTAGTTCCTCTTCACTTTCTGCCATCAGGGTGGTGTTATCTGCATATCTGAGGTTATTGATATTTCTCCCAGCGATCTTAATTCCAGCTTGTGCTTCTTCCAGCCCAGCGTTTCTCATGATGTACTCTGCATAGAAGTTAAATAAGCAGGGTGGCAATATACAGCCTTGACGTACTCCTTTTCCGATTTGGAACCAGTCTGTTGTTCCGTGTCCAGTTCTACCTGTTGCTTCCTGACCTGCATATAGGTTTCTCAAGAGGCAGGTCAGGTGGTCTGGTATTCCCATCTCTCTCAGAATTTTCCACAGTTTTTTGTGATCCACACAGTCAAAGGCTTTGGCATAGTCAATAAAGCAGAAATAGATGTTTTTCTGGAACTCTCTTGCTTTTTCCATGATCCAGCGGATGTTGGCAATTTGATCTCTGGTTCCTCTGCCTTTTCTAAAACCAGCTTGAACATCTGGAAGTTCATGGTTCACGTATTGCTAAAGCCTGGCTTGGAGAATTTTGAGCATTACTTTACTAGCGCGTGAGATGAGTGCAATTACGCGGTAGTTTGAGCATTCTTTGGCATTGCCTTTCTTTGGGATTGGAATGAAAACTGCCATTTCCCAGTCCTGTGGCCACTGCTGAGTTTTCCAAATTTGCTGGCATATTGAGTGCAGCACTTTAATAGCATCATCTTTCAGGATTTGAAATAGCTCAACTGGAATTCCATCACCTCCACTAGCTTTGTTTGTAGTGATGCTTTCTAAGGCCCACTTGACTTCACATTCCAGGATGTCTGGCTCTAGGTGAGTGATTACACCATTGTGATTATCTTGGTCATGAAGATCTTTTTTTGTACAGTTCTTCTGTGTATTCTTGCCACCTCTTCTTAATATCTTCTGCTTCTGTTAGGTTCATACCATTTCTCTCCTTTATCGAGCCCATCTTTGCGTGAAATATTCCCTTGGTAGCTCTAATTTTCTTGAAGAGATCTCTAGTCTTTCCTATTCTGTTGTTTTCCTCTATTTCTTTGCATTGATTGCTGAGGAAGGCTTTCTTATCTCTTCTTGCTATTCTTTGGAACTCTGCATTCAGATGCTTATATCTTTCCTTTTCTCCTTTGCTTTTCACTTCTCTTCTTTTCCCAGCTATTTGTAAGGCCTTCCCAGACAGCCATTTTGCTTTTTTGCATTTCTTTTCCATGGGGATGGTCTTGATCCCTGTCTCCTGTACAATGTCATGAACCTCCGTCCATAGTTCACTGCTTCCTAAAAAATTGTTTCATAATTTTGTGATTCAATGCTTAAAAATGATACCACGAAAAAACAGCCTTAGGCCAACAGCTGCCATATTTCACCCTATAACCAGGCCCCCTGTGTCTGGGACTAAGGGCCAGCTCAGGTCATATGGTGTGGTGAACATCCTAAAGAAAGCAATCAGGTGGTTAGACCTCCTGAAGTGACAGGTGAAGAAGTCAGTTCATACATTTTATTTTTACTTTTTATTTATTTTTAAAATTTCCTAATTTTTCTTTTTTTTAGTATAGTTGACACAATACTATGTTAGTTTCAGGTATATGGCAATGATTAGACATTTAAGCACTTTATGAGATGACAGCCATGATAAGTCTAGTAACCTTTTATCACCATAAGAAATAATTACGATATTATTGACTATATTCCTTATGTTGTGTATTACATCCCCATGACTTAATTTATTTTTTAACTGAAAGTCTGTACCACTTAATCCTTGTCTCCTGTTTTGCCCATCACATACTCCTTTCTCCTCTGGGAACCACCAGTTAGTTTATTCTCTGTATCTGTTTCTGTTTTGTTTTGTTTGACTTCTTAGATTCCACGTAAAGGTGAGATCATATGGTATTCGTCTTTCTCTGACTCATCTCACTCAGCATAGAACACTCTAGATCCATTTATGCTGTTGCAAATGTCAAGGTTTCACTCTTTTTTATGGTTGAGTAGTATTCCTGTGTGTGTGTGTGTGTATCGATTACAAATATGTCCTCCCATTCAGTAGGCTGCCTTTTCATTTTGTTGATGGCTTCCTTTACTGTGCAAAATCTGTAGATTTCATGCAATCCCTATCAAAATACCAATGACATTTTTTCACAGAACTAGAACAAATAATCCTAAAATTCATATGGAAACACAAAAGATCCCAAATACCCGAAGCAATCTTGAGAAAGCAGAACAAAGCTGGATGTGCGGCATCCCCTGATTTCAAACTGTGCTACAAAACTGTGACAGTCAAAATGGTAGGGCACCGACACAAACACACACACACGAATCAACGGAACCGAACAAAGAGCTCAGCAAGAAACTAACACTTATATGGTCAATTAATGAACAACAAAGGAGGCAAGAATATACAATGGGGAAAACAGACAGCCTCTTCAACAAATGATGTTAGGAAATCTGGCCAGCTACATGCAGAAGAATGAAACTGGACCATTTTCTTATACCAAATATAAAAATAAGCTTCAAATGGATTAAAGACTAATGTAAGACCTAAAATCATAAAACTTCTAGAAGAAAAAAAGGCAACACACTCTTTGATATTATTCTTTTAGATACATCTCCTTAGACAAAAGGCAACAAAAGCAAAAATTAACAAACGGGTTCACACATTTTAAAGACTGCTGGGCACAGATAACATCAGAAAGCCAGGTACAGGGGCAGAGCTCCAAGCCAACTGGACAGCAAGCAGGGAGACGCTCAGTCTGCTTTGAACCTCGGCCAAGACGTCAGCAGCAACTTCATCTCTCCTGTTCCTGCCGCAAGAAAACTGACAGTAAGGAAAAGAGGGCACCAAACCAGATAAGCCAGATCACTCCCTCAAAAGGCCACTGACGCCAAAGTCCCGACTCTTCAAAAGGTCCTTCAAAGTAATCACAGTCTCTACAGAAAAGCCTCAGTGAATTCCACGGCCTCAAAGACAACTGTTACTCCCCCAAATTCGTGGCAGTAAAAATAATGGCAGGACTCATCTCAAATGCTTCCTCCTCAGAAAGACCTTCTTGACTACCCTCTCCAAGAACGTCTCCCCATCCCTTTATCCTCTTTATTTTTCAGAGCACTATGCTATGTGGCTACTTACTTCTTCCCCTCACAGAATACGTCTCTATGTAGGCAGAAACGTAGTTTGTTTGCTGCTGTGACCCCAGTTTTGTACAGAGCAGACACTTAAAATATTTACTGGTTGAATGAACGCATGAACACTATATATAATACCTAAGTAACTTGTTTCTGTCCTTTTCAGAAAATTCCATACCATAGAGAAGATAAACCTGTCATTTACAGTTGAGTATATTTTTAGAAACTGGGCATCAGGTTTTAGCTCCTGAATATAACATAACTGTTGTTATGAACAAGTGAGATCTAATTTAAAACCCAGATCCTCTTTACTCAGTAATACCCTTCCCAGGAACACAAGCCTTCCTGACTAAGGACTGGGGGCATGGTCCCTCTCACAGGACCACTCTGCACATTGTTTCTGCTCAGAAAATGCATTTCTTTTAGGAAACCTGGTTGTTGTTCAGCCACTAAGTTGGATCCAACTCTTTACGACCCCATGAACTGCAGCACGCCAAGCTCCTCTGTCCCTCTCTACCTCTTGGAGTTTGCTCAAATTCATGTCCATTGAGTTGATGATACTATCTAACCACCTCATCCTCTGCTGCCCCCTTCTCCTTGCCCTCAGTCTTTCCCAGTGTCAGGGTCTTTTCCAATGACTCAGCTCTTCGCATTAGGTAGCCAAAGTATTGGAGCTTCAGCATCAGTCCTTCCAATGTATATTCAAGGCTGATTTCCTTTGGGATTGACTGATTTGATCTCCTTGCCATCCAAGGGACTCTCAAGAGTCTTCTCTAGCACCACAGTTTGAAAGCATCAATTCTTTGGCACTCAGCCTTCTTTGTGATCCAACTCTCACATCTGTACATAACTACTGGAAAAACCATACTGTTGACTATACAGGCCTGGATGCTGTGTCAAAGTTGAGGATCCTTCAGGACAAGGGGGAATATTCTTGAGTGGTGCTGAGTTCTTAGACCTCAATGGCATAAATAAAGGCTCCTCTGCAAGTCACCATCCACTGAGGTGGCAGGAAGGGTCAGAAGTGGAAATTAAAGAAGTACTGCTAACAACAGGACTCCAGACCTGAGGCTCCAGGGTCTGCCCTTGGGTCAGAAGCACCTGACCCCCAGCTTGCCTCATACAGGAAGGCTGGTGGAATGCGCAACAGATGATCTAAAGCCAGGACACAAATGCAACAAATGCAGTTTTCTCAAGGCACTTTCTTAAACACATATATTCTCAAATGGGAGAACTCTGAAGTCATGTTGTGCCATAATAAAACAGGCAATGCCTCCTTTAAAACTAATATAACAAGCGATTTACCTAGCAAATTAAAAACCCACTGGGTCAAAGGCTGTATCTGTCTTTCCACTCTAAGGGAAAACACACATAGATAACTAGGGAAATAAATGCAGAGTCGGTACTGCTTTTCTACATAATTTGCCCTTAGACAAAAAGAACCT
Source organism: Capricornis sumatraensis (assembly GCF_032405125.1). Taxonomy (NCBI): domain Eukaryota; kingdom Metazoa; phylum Chordata; class Mammalia; order Artiodactyla; family Bovidae; genus Capricornis; species Capricornis sumatraensis. The sequence goes on from NC_091076.1 coordinate 98,440,049, forward strand.
TCTCCCCAAAGTCCCTAATGGGGAACTGGGCCCAGCTCTGCAGGGGAGGGGAGCTGCACTTTCCAGAAGCACTACTCTTGGGTCACATGGCTTTCTCAGAATGAGGCCTGGCTGCAGCTTCCAGCCCTGCTCAAACGTACTGTCCAACAACCCACAAGGTACATTTTCAAGCCACAGCCTGAACTCTCCAATGAAAAACGGTGTAACAGCAGCAAACTCCCTTCTAAAATTCTCTCCAAAAACTTGCCTCTTGTTGTAAATCAAGGGTTTTTTTTGTCTACTTGCAAAATTGATCTGTGTGTACATGTGTGGTTTTCTAGAGAGATCTCATGGGGTTCAGAGACTCAAAAGTGCATGGCCTAAAAACAGTTAAAGTACCACTTAAAGGGCAGCAGAACTTTTTCCTTTGGGTTACTTTGGGAAACGAGTTTTCCTGATGGCTCAGCTGTATAGAATCTACCTGCAGTGCAGGAGACTCAAGAGATGTAGGTTCAATCCCTGGGTTGGGAAGATCCCCTGGAGAAGGAAATGGCAACCCACTCCAGTATTCTTGCCTGGGAAATCCCATGGACAGAGGAGCCTGTTGGGTTACAGTCCATGAGGTTGCAAGGAGTCAGACACAATTAAGTAAGCATGCAAAGCTTCTCAGAGCCGCTGCCGGTTTCTAACAAGTTAGGACCTGCCTGGAGTCAAACACTTTTTCCCAGGAAGTATACTAGGAATGGCAGTACTAGCTACCATACTTTTGTGGTGCAGATTCCCCCACATTCCTGGGGATCCCAATGACAGGGTGCTGGACCTCACAGCTATGACAGCCCCTGAAATCAAGATGGTGAGTCAGTGAGGTCTGCACTTAGGATGCTGATTCCTGAGTTTGCTTTAGACTCCTCGATGTTGACATTTTCCATTGCAAGCTGGTAACACGTCATAATAACTTACTGGGGTTTCTTTTTTTCTTTTTTTTTTTTTTAACTCAGAAACACATTATTTTATCCACCTTCCTAAGCAATATCAAAATTAATGTTGAGTCTTCAATGCTTCAGTACATCACTCAAGATACAGGACACATCTCCATAGAAACTTTCCTCCCAGGCAAGTTTTATCTTCGACTGAGCATTTCTACATCAAAATGTAACCCTAAAGTCATCGTTTCCACTGGTCTCTGACCCTCTCAACATACTGTGTCCTAGATATTAAAGAATTTTCAACATTCTGTAAGAATTAAGAATTAATACTTGTACATTTGCCCTCCCATTAAAAAAAAATTTTTTTTTAATTTTTGTTTTAATAAACTTGCTCTCTCTGAGGTTTTTCTAACATGGAAATTTAAATACACTACAGATTACATAAACTCTCCACTTCCGTCAATCCCAGATGCTGGACCTGCTGATCACACACCCTTTGTTTCTACAAGCCATGGAACAAAGTGACTTTGTTACTCTAAAATCTCATCGTAATTTCACGTGTACCCAGTTACCAATGTTCTTTCACACAAATGGCAATTTTTGGTCTTTATTCCAAAAAATGTGACCAAAGGTACAATGAAAGGCTGAAAATTACTGTTTTCTGCTTGTTCTCCTGGACTACCATCTCCCTCTAGCATTTCTTCTAAACCAAAAGGTACCACTGTATTTGGAAAATAATCAAGTTTTTAGAAAAAGGTACCTTTATGCTATTATTTCCAGAATGACTTAGATACACCAAAGGGGAAATTACAATCTGCTGAGAAAATTGTAAAATAATTTCTAATTCTATTTGCTATAATTTGACAATTCTATCTTAAATAGTCTAGAAAATGTACCATTGTGAGATGTCTCAAAGCCATTATCCTAACTGAAATCTATTTAAATGGACTAGTCAGTTTCTTTTCAAGTCACATAGACCAGAGATCCTGCCTATTAAATCAAGGGGGGGGGGGGTGGTATGCCTGTAAAGTACATGTTGCCAAAGGAGTAGAGATTTTAACCTCAAAATGCCTCAGCCATCTATCATGGCATATGTAAGTGGCAGTCTAGAGAGCTTCACATGCTGACATACACACAAAATGAAGTATTGAACAATCCTCCTTTTTAAAAAATCGAAGTCAGGAAAAGCAGCCACGTTCTGTTCATCAGGCTGGTTTTCGCTCCCAAGTTTTTGTTTCCCACGTGTTTGACTGTTTTCTTTAAACAGTAAACAGACTTTTCACTTCTCTGCATTCATAGAAAGGTGGAATGGAGAATCCCAAACAGCTGACTTGGGAATGCACTCCATTTTCTGGATAGCTTTCCATTAAAATGGGGCAGAGGCGGAGGGAGGTAAACTGACCCGGGTCCCAGGTGCAATGGGGAGAAGGAAAACTTAGGGGCTGGCGAGCAATAATTCACCTTCGAGAAACAGAGCCAGGGCCATAACTTCCTCTGTATTTACAATCCACAGTGCTGACTCTTCGTTAATTTTAGATGAGTTTCACGGTAGGTTTTTTGTAATTACCAACAGCTTGCATTACTAGCACAGGAGCTGGCTCTATCAATTAAGAGATCCGGTTTCCCAAGCAGAGCCTCCTGGATCACATGCCCACCTTCACACGAAGGTGTGTACTGCCGGGGAGCTACCGAATCCTCAGAAGTAGCAAGAGAAGAAGACCTTCCTCCAAGACCCCTTTCAGCGCCAGATCCCTGACCCCGCAGAACTCTGGGAGAGAAATTCAGAGAGGGAAAGAAACTCAGACTACCAGAGGTAGCTGACGATCACCTTTGACTGTGAATGTAACAGGGTTCTGCTATAACAACGCTCATGTCACCAGTGCTGTCATCTACTGGTCCGCCCCTGCAAGAACGGTCTTTTTTTTTTTTTTAATTTTTTGGCTGCACTGCATGACATGGGGGAAATCTTAGTTCCCCAACCAGGATCGAACACAAGCCAAACCCCTGGCAGTGGAAGCACAGAGTCTCAACTGCTAGACCACCAAGCAAGTCCCAAGAACGGTCCTTCTGAGAGCAACTTCTTCTGTCTTTTCTGCCTCTAGCAAAACTAGAATAAGGAATATAAAACAGAATCATACTTTCATAAGCAGAGCTCACATCCTAGGACACACATGAGGTCTACAAGGAAAGAAGGGAGCCGGTGACAGGGAGGGCAGGTGGGGGTTCCTGACCAGTTAGAGGCTGCAAGAGGAGATTGCTGGACTTCAGGCTAGGAATGGTAAGCTGAGACCCAAGGGGCAGGGTCAAACAAAGATGCAAGGCTCAGAGTCTCAGTTCTCTTTCTACTTCAGGGCCCCCTTTCTGGCTGCAGACCAAGAATCACCAGACCCAACAGAAAACCCCGTGAGAGGGAAAAGATTAACTTAGAAGGCATTAGGATAAAAACAGAAGGAAGAAAAGGTGGTATAAAAGAGGTGAACCCAAGAAAAGAGAAGCCCCGTGAGAATTTAGGGGGTTGAGGGGAGAGACTGGGGCACTGATTAAAAGACACTGACTAAGGAAAACCAAGGAGAAGATATCTTGGTATAAGACACCTGGTTCAGAGAACAAATTTATCCAGTGCTCTCCCACAAAGGACATCTTAAGGATTTGAGGAGGGCAAAGAGGCCAGCAGTAAGGAAAGAGAATCTCAGGGGTCCAGGCTAGCCTGGCATGACTGGTGAGAAGAAGCCAGCAGGCTTGCACGCACAGACTCCCACCCGCTGGGACCCTGGAGCCTTTGTTCCAGGTTCTCCCTCTACTCTGAATTGGTCCCTCCTTTCTAAAAACCTGGCTTCAGAGCTTTTTAGACAAAACATAAAGAAACTTTAGAGCTGGAGTTCTTCCTTAACCTGCTAAACAACAACACCCAGGCCTACCACCACCATCACTGCCACTGCAGCCAAACGCACAGGCACAAATGCCCACAAGATTTCACATTCAACTTTTGAGAAGACAAAGACTTCTCCCTTCCCCAGCCCAAAGTTAAAAACCCTGGCTGAAAGAACTCAGTGCACTGTTTTTAGTGGGGGGTGGTAGTGTCTTGATCCACACCCCTCTGGTTGGTGGGTGCATGCTCTGTAGGCCGTCCGAGAAGGCTGAGGTTCTGCTCTAGGAAGACAACACTGGTCTAGCACCTCCCAAAGCGTCACCAGGACTTTTTACTCCTGGAACCAAGACCTTACTGGGAAAACAGCTGGTTACTTTCTAGACACTCCACAAATAGGCCCAAATAGAAAAACAAATGAAAATTCCAAAACATACTTTAGTTAAAAAAGAAAAATAGAAAAACTGGCACGTTGGCTTATAAACTACTAACCTGGGAAAAAAGAATGTAACTAACCAGTGGCTCAGCTGGTAAAGAATCCACCTGCAATGCGGGAGACCTGGGTTCAATCCCTGGGTTGGGAGGATCCTCTGGAGAATGGAAAGGCTATCCACTCCAGTATTCTGGCCTGGAGAATTCCATGGACTGTATAGTCCATGGGGTCACAAAGAGTCAGGCAGGACTGAGTGACTGTCACTTTCAACCACTTTATAATTAAGAATTTATCAGGTTTAATTGCTATTCAAATACCGGCTTTAAGAGTTTTGAAATGCCATCTTTAAACAAAGAATGGCAAAGTGGGTAAGGACTTCCTTTAGGAGATACACAGCAGACTGACACTCACTGAGAGAGTCCAGGCCTCCCAGTGACAGTCCCCAAGCACAGCCTCTGTCTTCTGAGCGGCGTCATCTGCTGAATGCTCAAGGGATCCTTGGAGTTAGCCCACACTAACTCAATATGGGGATAACCTATTTGACAAGCCCTTTCTCAAGCCTCAGAGAATCTGGCCTGAAATTATCACGGTGATTGGAGGGGTTCTAAAGCCAGTCTCCAGGCTTCCCACTTGTCTGGCCGGCCCACTCCCTTAGCAACAGCATCACACCACTGAGAGACCCTGATGTGACGCCCACAACCACAGGCAGGAAGAGGGGCCGGCAGGGCTGAACCACATACCTGCCCCTGTCGCACTATTATCAAAACAAGAAACCAAAAACCTCTCATTCATGCCTGAAGTACCAATTTGCTCACCTGTAGAAAAGAACTCCTAAAACAGAAAAATGTGGCCAAAAAAAATACTCCTTTCTTCCTGAGCCTGAGCACCCCTCTCACTCAACACTAACCAATTACCAGAGCTCACCTGCTCTGTGCTCACTCAGCGCAGCGGTGAGGGAGAGGCCAGGAGACCCCACTGCAACACTTGGGAGGAGCCCAGGGGAGGCAGGACAGCGTTTTTGGGAAGGGAAACTGAAGATAACAGGTCAACAACTCTGACAGATAACACAGAAAGATTAAAATTCTCATCAAGCCCCAGTAGAGGGAGGTTTCAGAAAACAGTTAAGTTGGCAGTTTCTGGAAGATTTCTTCTTAGCTGTGGGTCAAAAATGTATATACTTTAAACATGTCTTACATTTTAATCTGTGAGATTAACACTCTGGCATCATAAATTTACATAGTTGGAAGAACCTCTTGACCATCTGCCTCAGAAAACCCTGGGCCCTGTACTTGTTCCCTGTGCTGCCAAAAGTGACTCTTCTCACCTAATTCAGAAACTCAAATTGTGCTTCTTTCCTTCTATGAGATTTTCGTACCACAAATCAGACCTCATGAAACAAAATTTCACTGCAGGCTATTAAGCCTCTGCCAACACCCCTCTCGATCACAGTCAAGCCTGAAGACAAAAGCTCAAATGACCAAATGAGTTTGGTTTCAGGCTCAGAGCATGATCAATAGTCATTTCTGTTGGGAGTTTTAGCCTTAAAAAAAAAAAAAAAATTAATGTCCCTGCTTTACTATAACCTACCCCATCAGGATCGAATAGCACTCATCACCTCCCCACAGACATTAGCCTACCCTGGGAAATTAAAACAAAAGCAACTCCTCTCCCCCGGGCTTTCCACTACTCTTGACTTATTTTCCACTTCGGTCTTGCCTGTGAACTTAGCCAAAGCCCGCAGCTCCACCTTCCCTGAGGACGGCTCCCTTCAGACTTCCTAGCACAGGTACTAGGAGACCCCACTATTTCTGTCCTGAACCTGGGTGCGGGAACGGGAAACCGACCAGAGGCCACACAGACTAGTCACTGCCCTGGGCTAACGTTCCAGAGGTCACTTCTAACGGACATCTGGACGCTGAGGACACACGGATGGCCTCCCTTCCAGCTCAGGTGAGGAGCAGGTCCCTCAATTTGACCAAAGGAAGCAACAAAATGAGGTAGGAGATGCTCAGCCCAGTGACTGCAGGGTGGAGGGCAGGCGCCGTGGAGCCGGCCTCCCCTACCCCGAGCTCTCTGCCTACTGCCGGCCGCAGCCACAGGCCCCCTTGCTGTCTGCAGGCTTCCCCCTGTCCTCGCTGTCAACCGGCTTTTCCGCATTTGTCACCGTTAGGCCCCAGCAGGACTACACACACCCACACACACACACACTTCCCTTTACCTGCTCTCAGAGGTAAAATGATCAGCAAGGTAGGGTTAGAATCTACCACACGGCCCACTCTGAACGGAATTCACCTTATACAAACATCTGCTTGGTCCACTACACCTGCCAGGAGGCATGTTTTAAAATCTGTCTATGAAAAAAAAAAAAAAAAAATCATTGCCTCCTCAGTCTGGCAGGCAGAGTCCCACAGTGACATAACCTGGCCTCTGCTCTATCATCATTCAAACGCTCCCCGCCAGCCTTCCATGATCAGGGCACACAGTGAAGCTCGCAGAGGGTTTCCTTTCAGAGCCAGGTGTACCCACACTACCTGGCTCTATTCTAATCCTCCCTCCCACCAGATCATAGTTACCCAGCTGAGCTATTCAGGCTTCCAGGGCATGGAGGTATCACCTGTTCACCCTCCACCAGTGGCGTTCTCAACCAGCTGATGCCAGTTCCCACTTGGGAGTTCCTGGGCACCACTTCTGGACCCACACTGCTACCCAGTCACACAGGTCTCTATAGTCTCTGGTTCTGCCATTTTCCTGGACACTTTTCTGTCCCCTTAATATTCAGCTTAAAGCCTTCTTAACCAGACTTGCAAGACTCCCGGACGACATATCACTCTGGTCTTCATGAAATACCTCCTCTCTGGTTATTGGAGGCTCTGGTTCAGGGAACCAGTCCCTTCCTTCCAAAAATAAAAACAAAAACACACATTACCTAGGAAACCAGCTAGTGACATCCCATCAAACTGAGAAAACATCCCAGTTCTCTTTCACAAAAGTCATAGAAGAAATATAACCACCATCTCTGCCAAGTCCTTCCATTTCCCAGCTAGAAATTCATAGTTTCTGGTGAAGATCCAGGTTTCCCCTATGAGTCTCTCCCACACGACAAGAGCGTCTGATGAGCACCCGCAGGCTCCTCCCCTCAGCTAGAAGTGGCCCAGGAAGGGGGAGTCTCCTCACCGGCAGGGGCAGGACTGAACGCAGCTGCCTCTGTTCTTCCCAGCGGCTGCGAGTCTTCCGGACCAGGCACAACTAGAATCCCCTCCCACTCCTGCTGAGAGTGCTTCCCAGGTGGCTCAGCGATAAAGAATCTGTCTGCCAATGCAGGAGACGAGGGTTCGATCCCCAGGTCGGGAAGACCCCCTGGAAGAGGAAATGGCAACCCATCCAACCGACTCCAGTATCCTTGCCTGGGAAATCTCACAGAGGAGCCCGGCGGGCTACATACAGTCCATGGGGTCGCAGAGTCAGAGGTGACTGAGGACCACACTGCCAAGAACTCTTTTTAGGACCCACCTGGCATGACTTTGGAGTAGCACCACCACCTGTGGGGCACAGCCCAGGGGTGCCGATGGGAGTAAGAGCCATGGTGGAAAGCGAGGAAAGAGAGACAAACATAACAGGGCAGAATCCCGACTCTAAAAGACAGGGGGATTACCACATCCCCGTCTGTGGGTTGTGTACGGAAGACTCCAACCAGTTCTTAAATCGGAGCCCAGTGCAACTAAGCATATACTCAGTGAGAGTGATGCCTCCCGAGGGCAGGGATAGGAAGTCAGACAGGGGGGCCACCCCTAACTTGGCAGGCAAATGCTTTTCAAGTACGGGTCAAGACATGTTTCTCCTGTAAGGCAACGCTAAACCCACCAGACAGCTCCAACCACAGATTCCCATGGACTATCCCTCCAACCTCAGCCCCCAGCCTGGCCATTTCCCTTCTCAGGTTATCCTGCTCTAAAAACTATTCAATCCTTCCAATAAATCCAAGTGTTAGAGAGCGTTCTCGCATGTTCCTAATGTGCTTACATTCATTCACTCATTCATTCACTCACCCAGCAAACATTTAAGAAGCTCATGCAGTGGGTCAAATGCTGAGTGAGGCACTGGTATATAATCGCGAGCACGATGGATGAGGTCCCCGCCCTCCCAGAAGAAGTGGGAAAGCAGATGTCTCCTAAAGAATACGTCACAACAACAGCGAGAAGTGGTGTAAAGAACAAGAGAGAAAAAGGGACCGAGGTGAGGAGGCGGAGCTGCTTCCTGAAGAGGCAGATGCCCGGTGGTTCAGTTCCTGAAAGGCTGAGCTCCCTTCCAGCTGGGAACAGAAGCGTCACGGACTGTAATTAACTGAGACGGGAGGCCTGGCCCCAGCAGAGGCGGGCAGGGGGCGCTGAATCACACAGGACTTTCAGACCAGGTTCAGAATGTGGCTCTTATCCTGGGAGCAACAAGAAGCCTTCCTAGGATTGAGAACGAGGATGTGGTGTGATCACATTAGGAATTTTTAAGAGAAAGAGACCACTCCGGCTGCCAAGGGGTGAAGAGATCAGAGCGGAGGGAAAGTGGCTGTGGGAAGAACAGGGGGATGGCCGCTGCCGCCTTCAAAACCAAGAGAGTTGCTTGGACTAGAGTGGTGGCAGTGAAGCTGAAGAGAGATATCTAAGAGATGAAAATAACAGCACCTGGTAACGGACGAGATAAGAGCCAGCTTGCATTTGCAGTGAAGAGAAATGTCAATTACCTCCGGCAGCAAATATTGGCTGTATACACTCTGCAGCTCACTGGTATTACACTTACTTCCTTTGGCACCTAGTTTTCAGAATTTCTAGACAAATTTAAAGCTCTTCTCCTTACTTGCTCTTAAATCCATTCTTAAAAGCTGTCATCCGTTTTTGAAACATATTTATTGAGCATGTACTATGTGCTGGGGAGGAAAAAGGTGACTAAGAGAGCCCAGGCCCTTGGCATGTCTCCTCTGAACCTCTAAACCCCCCTGCAGTGAATGCAGCTACCAAGAGTTAGGTCACTCGACCACCTGAAACCTTCACATGAGCTACTCAACAGATTCCCGTCTACCTCTTAGAAAGCTTCTGTGATGTAAGAGCAGCACAAGCGCTTTGCACTGGAGGGAGTCACTCCTTCTTCCCTAAGATCTGAGCCCTGGAAGACATCCCGCATCAAATCTAACCTCTCAGGTTACTGAGCTGCCAAAACCGTGCTCTCAGAGGAAGACCATGAACCCCAAGAGGCAATTCTTCCTTCTACGTAATCAAACTCCTTTTCTCTAAAATATACTGAGTTCGGGACCTACACAAGTATTGTGCTCTCTCATTTGTTGTCCAAATTAGTTTCTGCAGGATTTTTCCTATCGCACAGATTGAACAGTGTAGCTCCAGGGTTTCCGACACCATCAATGTGGCCACATGGAGCTATTTAACTGAAAATTAAGATTAAAACATCGGTTTCTCAGTTGCACTAGCGACCTTACAAGTGTTTGATAATCAAGGCAGCTAGAGGCCACCATATCAGATGGAGCACATTCTCAACACTGCAGAAGGGTCTGTCGGAAAGAGTTCCACAGAGGTGCTGCTACGAGGTTCTCTGCAGGCTTGAACTCTCCTTAAAACATACACAAAAGTTTAATGGACAGAGACTTTCAATATATAGCTGTGTCCTCCTTGATTTTATAAGTGAATGCCACAATCTGGAGAAGGCGATGGCACCCCACTCCAGTACTCTTGCCTGGAAAATCCCATGGATGGAGCAGCCTGGTAGGCTGCAGTCCACGGGGTCACTAAGAGTCGGACACAACTGAGTGACTTCACTTTCACTTTTCACTTTCATGCATTGGAGAAGGAAATGGCAATCCACTCCAGTGTTCTTGCCTGCAGAATGCCAGGGACGGGGGAGCCTGGTGGGCTGCTGTCTATGGGGTCGCACAGAGTCGGACACGACTGAATCAACTTAGCACCAGCAGCTATAATCTGGACTTAATATACACCAAAAAATAGTGCTTTTTAGTTAGTCTCATAGTTTGGGGTTGGTGTATATTTTATTTGCCAGGGATGTTGAAAATAACCATGTGATTCCTTGTGAGGAAGAAAGGGACCAAGATTTCACAAGCCACTGTGAAGACTGTCTTATTCTTTCCATGTGTGCATGTGTGTATGTGACTGTGTGTGTATGTGTGTGTGCACGTGTGCGCACGCTCAGTTGTGTCCAACTCTTTGTTACCCCCGTGGGCTGTAACCTGCCCAGGCTCCTTTGTCCATGGAATTTTCCAGACAAGAATACTGGAATGGGTTGCCAATTCCTTCTTCAGGGGATCTTCCTGACCCAGGGATTGAACCCGTGTCTCTTGTGTCTCCTGCACTGGCAGGCAGATTCTTTACCACTGCACCACCTGGGAAGCTTCTTTCATATATATCTTATATATTGCTCAATGCAGTTGATATTCTCAGTAAATCCACAGATTCTTTGGCCATCTAATTTTGTGCCTACTTTTCATAAGCAAGTCTATAAGGGGCTTGCAAGAAATGTTCCCGGCCCCTCCTCACTGCAGCCACACCGGCCACAAGCCACTCCCTCCCTTGAGGCGCCTTCCTAACACTGGCTCCCTCCCTTTATTCTTTCTCAGGGCCTGTTTTTTTCCCCCCTCAGAGGAAGGAGACTTCCAGCTTCTCACAATTTAATGTATATGACACACACGTCAGTTGACTTGTTTACTGTCTAGACTACATAATGTGCTGTGTGCCAGCAGGGAACACATCTGTTTCGCTCCCCGTTGGATTTCTTTCCAATGCTAAGCACAATGCTTGGCTCCAGCAGACACTCAGAGAGATACTTGTTTAATGAATGATGATCGCTGTTCAGTCAGTCCTTTCAGTGGTAAGATTTTTTAATTTTGTATTTCCAGCCCCAAATGATACATACATCTTGAGGAACACTGCTTAAAAGACAACCTTAAGTGTAAGAAAGGACTTAAAACTGAGAAAGAGAACAGCCGGGCTTATGTCAGCTTTAAGTAACAAACGTGAAATGAAACTTATGAAATGCATATTGGGATTCTCAAAGGTTATTTGCAGGAATAATCCTGCAAGGACTGGGGTGGGGGTGGGGGGGTTTAAATCTCAAAACCTAAACAAGTTGAAGAGGGCTCCTCTTGCCCTGTCCTGGTCTCAACTGTTAGGATAAGCCCGGGAGAGGCTCAGTGTGTCCAATCATCTCTTTAGGGGAAGCCGTTAGAACCAATCTTCTGGGCAAACCCAACAAAGGTCCCTAGGTTGTTTCAAAGCCCACCCGTCAGCCACTCCAGCAGCTTCTTCACAGAAAGGCCAGATTCTTCTCTCAACAGTCCTATCTATGCTCACAGGGCCTGGCCTGTGGCTTTTGTTTACCAAAGAAAAACCAAAGAGGACTTAAGTCTTCTGCAGCTCCCATAGGGTTCGTCTTCAAATTTAACAAAGTTCTCCCAACACACAGCAGATGTTCTAAAGGAGAACTCAGAATTTAAACTGGGGTCAGTACATAGTAAGAGGCTGGGAATGTATGACCCCAAAGCAAATGGAAATCTCACTTTTTGAACTGAGAAAACTTCCAGGGCACGTGGCTTAGAAGATTTCAAAATGAGGCAGGGTCCACCCGATACAACCACAGAACTCACGATGGGGAGCAACATAAGCCTGAGTTCTAGTCCCAGCCATAAGCCCTTGTCCTCGCTGCATGATCTTGAACACGCTACTTAACTCTGAACTTCAGCTTTCTCATCTTAGAAAGAGATTGATACTAGGGTCTACTATTCGTAAGGGCCTCCCAGATGGCGCAGGGGTAAAGAATCTGCCTGCCAGTGGAGACGAATGAGACTGGGGTTTGATCCCTGGGTCAGGAAGACCCCCTGGAGTAGGGAAATGGCAACTCATTCCAGTATTCTTGCCTAGGAAATTCCATGGACAGAGAAGCCTGGGGGGCCACAGTCCATAGGGTCACAAAGAGTCGGTCACAAAGAGTCAGACACGACTGTGCATAAGCATTCACAGGGTGATGTGAGGCTGAGGAGTGGGGACTGTGCCTGGCACACAGCAGGTCTCCATGAATGACAGTTACTCTTACTGTTTCATCACCTGCCTGTGTTTCTCATTACAAAAGCACTAGCACAAACAGCCACCTGAGACTTCAGGCGTCCTTTCCCTTCAAACAAATCCTGAAATTCATAAACTCACATAATCGATGACACTGTATTGGAGGGAGCGGGAGGAGGAGACTAAGAAATCAAGTCCTCACTTTGAAGAGAACTTCAAGGTCCAGAGTAGGGGAATGAAGTGCCCAAGACACACATAATAGCTGGAGAACCCCCAGGACGGCCAGCGGGCCTCTTAATACCAACTGCAGTGCTCTATGCACCTCACTCAGAAATTCAGGGTTTCCGTACTTGCCTCCGAGCACCCCTCTGATGAATGGGGCTGCACAGACACGTCACACGATGCAATTAAGCATCACAAGGAGCCTGGCCAGAGGCAACATGGAATCTTGCACAAAACCCTGAGGTGCTTTCAAATTCACACATAAGAGTATTCACATCAGCCCAGGTTTCCAAACTTCTCATAAGGCTAGTTATTTTTAACTTGGGATTTGAAGTTGACAAAGAACTTAATGAATAGGCAGGGAGCTGTCTGTCCATGGCTGGTTAGCTCCTGAAGTGAATGCTTCTCACGGGGACAAGAGTCAGCCAAAGGACAGAGCTCCACACACACTGGAAAATGTTCCTGCAGCCCACAGATTGTGAATTACTGCCTGGGCTCTGAGTGGCAAATCTTACAAGACGCTCCCTAGCTTTCCTCCAGAGCCACCTACCAGTTAACCTTACGTTCTGTCATTCGACAGCATCACGTGTACATGTTCCTGGCTCACGTTGTAATCCTCACAACTACCGACAGAGAATGTACTAGCGTGGTTCATCTGGCCTAGGACCCCACTAGGACACCGTTATTTTATGTACGAAAAAAGGAAGTCCTGCCAACTGCAACTGTCACACCTCATAGATTTAAAAGATACTTTGGCTTCCCTGGTGACTCAGACTGTGAAAGCATCTGCCTACAATGCAGGAGACCCAGGTTCGATCCCTGGGTCGGGAAGATCCCCTGGAGAAAGAAATAGCACCCCACTCCAGTACTCTTGCCTGGAAAATCCCATGGACGGAGGAGCCTGGTAGGCTACAGTCCATGGGGTCACAAAGAGTCAGACACAACTGAGCAACTTCACTTTCACTCTCTTTTCTTTTCAGAAATGTTAAGATGAGACAAAGTGTATTGTCTTACGTTTGTGGAAATGTAAATACTGTTCCATTTTACAGATAAAGAAACTGAGGTATACAGAGAAAACAGTTTGCCCAAGGTCACAGAGCTAGTAAATAGAAGTACTGGGATATGGACCTGGTAAGTCTGGTCACCTTTTCATGGCAGTAAACTCAAATTTCCCAAGAGTCATGTGAATCACCCAAAAACATACCTGACAAAGAGGCAGGGCACAGGGCTCTCAGACCTGCCCCGCCATGAGCACATCAACTGTGGCAATTCTCTGAACCTGACCTTTCACGTCCAAGAAGGCACTGTGCTAGACTAGGATAACCTGCCTGTCTTCTTCTGCGAAAGCAACTGGTATACTACGGAAAACATCCATCTGGAATCACAAAGTCCTAGACTGAAGTTCTTGTTTCAGGGAATTCCCTGGTAGCCCAGTGGTTAGGACTCTGCTTTCACTGCCGAGGGCCTAGGTTCAATCCTTGGTCAGAGAACTAAGATCTTGTTCCACCAACTAAGCAGCTTATGCCCTGGGCAAGCTACTGAACTGCTCTCACTTTCCTCTCCTGTAAATTGAGACTCTGTGTGTGTGTGTGCCTGCACACGCCTGCCCACTCAGTCACTCAGTCGTATCTCTTTGCGACCCCATGTACTGTCCTGCCACGCTCCTCTGTCCATGGAATTTTCTAGGTAATACCAGAGCAGGTTACCATGTTCTACTTCAGGGGATCTTCCCAACTCAGGGGTCAAACCTGCATCTCTCATCTCTCTGGCATTGGCAGGTGGATTCTTTACCACTGCACCACCTGGGAAGTCCAACATTGAGGCTACCAGCATCTGTCTCCCTTAGAGGGCTGCTCAAGGACAAAAGACGATATATTGGGTTGGCCAAAACGTGCGTTCAAGTTTTTCGGGTTTATGGGAAAACTCGAATGAACTTTATGGCCAACCCAATATACACAGAGAAAGCAGCAATGGCAGAGCTGGAATTCAGCAAATGTTCTTTCTATACCAACCAGCTTTCGCTTTGGGACAGAATTAAAGAACAAACAATTTCTGGTGACCTCAGCAATTCCCCAGGGGGACACTCTGGTGAGAATCAGGATCAGATAGAAGAAAGCTGACCCTGAGGGCCACTCAGGCAAAGAAAATGAACTGGAAGCACCTGGAGGGCAGGGACAGCTGCCTGACTTCCAAACTTCTGAGTAAACTCACTGACAGAGGGAAAGGTTAAAAAGAACTTAACACCATCAAACAGAGAAGGCAATGGCAACCCACTCCAGTACTCTTGCCTGGAAAATCCCATGGACGGAGAAGCCTGGTAGGCTGCAGTCCATGGGGTCACTAAGGGTCAGACACGACTGAGCAACTTCACTTTCACTTTTCACTTTCATGCATTGGAGAAGGAAATGGCAACCCACTCCAGTGTTCTTGCCTGGAGATTGCCAGGGACGGGGGAGCCTGGTGGGCTACCGTCTGTGGGGTCGCACAGAGTCGGACACGACTGAATCAACTTAGCAGCAGCAGCAGCAACACCATCAAAAGACACTGATCAACAGATATGAGGATGAAGAGATACCAAATCTGACACAGAAAAGCAGTCTTGGAAGATCCAGTTTGATACCAAAAGTGACCTACAGGAGGATTTCCCCACTGTCCTGACTCATTCTTACGATAAGTAATATTCTGTGCATTTCACCTCTTTCTTTCTTCATGAGCTTCAGAAAATCCTCATAAGTTATGAGCTTTGGGAGGGAAGGTGAGTCATATGGATGCAGAAACAAACTCCTGACCCGCCTTTTTTCTCCATCGTACCCAGAATGCCTCAAAGTTTCTGGCACATGGCCAAATCTCAACAAGAATTAGTTGAGTGAATATTTTTTGACTACATGTCATTTCACTGGGACCAGAACTCCCAAACATCCTATACATTTATCTGACCTAAAAGACTAACAAGTCTTTCCCGCTTCTTTTCCAGACTCATCCCCAAACCATAATCTCTCATATGCAAACGATACACTCGGCAATGCTGTTTCTCCAATCCTCTCACGTGATGACTTTCTACTTGCTCTTCAAACCTCCAACAAGGCCTGGTCCCCTTAGTCCCACCAAAACCCCTGCACTCTCTCTTCCCCTTCCTCCGTCCAGCCCTTGGGCCACTAGGCAGTTGCCTCAATTACCACCATTATCTGAATCGGTTTGTTAATCTCCTTCCTCTCAGGCATAGCACCTTTCCTGGGGATAAAAGCAGGCAAGTCTAGTTCACCCACAGCTCTCCACCACCCGCAACCCTGAGGCCCATGTGAAAAAAAGAAACCATATGGCAAAAATCCCACTCTACCCTCATCATCTCAGGAGGCTGTTTGTTTTACATAAAGTTTAGCTCAATCACCAACTTTTAGAAGAATCTGAAAGAATGCTGTGATGATTTAAGGGTTGGGTAAGAGCTAATAGGGCTTTCCTAGGGGCTCAATGGTAAAGCATCTGCCTGCCAATTCAGGAGACTCAGGCAGTTTGATCCCTGAGTCAGGAAGATCACCTGGAGAAGGAAATAGCAACCCACCCCAGTATTCTTGCCTGGGAAACCCCATGGACAGAGAAGCCTGGCAGGCTACAGTCCACGGGGCCGCAAAGAGTAGAACCCGACTTAGTGACTAAACAACAACCAGAGCTGACAAAAATGGCACTTTTGCTCTTTCAATACCTCCCTGGAGACCAGCTGCACTGTGTCACCCAGCTCTAAATCCACAAACCCAGACTTTCAGGAATTCCCTTGCAGTCCAGTGGTAAAGACTTTGTGTGCTCACTGCCTAGGGCCCTGGTTTGATCCCTGGTCCCAGAACTAAGATCTCATTAGCTGGGTGGTCAAAAAAAAAAAAAATCTAAACTCTGCAAACACTCCCCATTCCAGAGCTCAAGGACCATTTGGGTCTCCGTTTTTCCTTATTGGCTTCCATATAAAAGTTACTCATTGTTTTTCTCCCAGCTTACATCAGGCTCCTGAAAGGACTCCTTTAAAGCCTTTGATGAAAACCATCAAAATGCGAAAGGCTGGTTCTTTTCAACGTCTGCGCAGAGCAGTCGAGGTGTCACAACCTAGAACTTCAAACATGAATATGGCAGCACTCTTGCCTTCATGGAGCTCACGCTTTTCCTCCAAATAAAAAAGGATTCCCTCCATGGGCAGCGTCTCTTAAAGACGGTAGTGACAAAGTACTTCACGGCTTTGGAGGAAGAGCGAGGGTGGAGACAGGCTTTGCCCTTACATTAGATGCCCTGCAACCATAACAACCGATGGTTTCAGTAACCATCAACCCACCGAGGGGCTAAGTTTTCCAAAAGGCATTTTCAAGAGGGCAAAACTCCCCTGCACCGACTCCCGCGTCAGCCGAGCGTTCTGGGGAGCTGTTCAGCCCATCTCTGATCCCACCGATTCGTTCCTGCGCTCACCAGCAGCACAGCCTCCGCCGTCACACCCCGCGCTCCGGGCAGGGCACCTGGCGTTAGGCCTCAGCCCAATGTCACTTGTTAACCTTCCAAAACCCCCGGCGTTCGGAACGCCGTCGTCTCAAGTCTAAGGCACGCGAACCACCCACTGCCACCCGCGATTTCCAAGAGCTGGCGAAAAACAACCCGAGGAGCTGAGAGCCTCTGAAAGATCCGCTTAAAAGTAACTGCGGTTCTCGACTTCCAGGCGTTTCGCGACGTGTGCGCCGGGGGAGACCAGAACCCGGGGCCCCATTCATAAAATCACAAGCTGTTTTCCCTTAGTTTGAGTGTGGACGGTGCTCCCCAACCGGGGCCGAGCCCGGAGACCGTGGACGGCAGGCTGGGGGGCTGGCCGGCGGGCACCTCTGGCGGGGTCAAGCCCAGACCGCCCCACACCGCCCCCAGAGGAAAGAAGGGTGCGCCCGGGGGCCTCGCTGGTAGGCGTCCATGTCAACTTAACCGGGAGCGTGACAGCGGGGCGGGGCCCTGGGGGACCGGACCCCCGCGCCCAGCCGCGCCAACGGCCGCCGGCCCCCGGACCCTGAGGAGCCGGAGCAGCCCCCAGCCCCGGCCTTCTCGGTGGGCGCTCCCTCCACCGCTCCGCCCGGCCCCGGGAGCGCTCACCCCGGATCCACTGGCTGCCTCATTGTACTGCGCCGGCGCCCGTGCTTCACGGCCGCCGCAGACCCCGCTCCGTTTCGGGCTCGGGCCGCCGTCCTGCCGCCCGCCCGCCCCCGGGGCACCGGCCACCCCGCCCCGCCGGCGGACCCGCCCCGCGCCCGCGGCCGCCGCCGCCAACCAGAGGGCGGCGGGGGCGGAGCCGGCCTCGCGCCAGGCCCGGCCAATCCAGCCCCTACCAGCGCGCCGAGAGCGGCCGCGGAAATGGGTGTGCGATTGGTCGGGTCTGTTAAAGAAGCCGCCGCCCACGGGGCTGGGGAGAGGGGCGGCAGCCGGGTTACCTAGGAGAGCCTGGGTTGGAAGGGATGAGACCTTCTGTTCTCTCCCTAGTCCGGCAGCTTCGCTCTTCCCAGCACTTTGCATTTGTTAATTTCCGCTTCCTGAAGTCTAGCAACAAGTGGGGGACAAAACCTGCCTCTGTCAGAAAGAGAAACTGAGGTCCCGAGGGTCGCCTCGCTTGGCACAATGACTGGAATTTGAGTTTCATAGGGCCGTCCGACACAAGTGTTCCCGTCCAGTCCCAGAAATTGGCGTAAAAATTATCCAGCTTCACCCTGGAGAATTTTGTAAAACATTTAACACATTCCGTGTGTCTGAAATGCGACTGGGGAAAATATGTATTTTTCAGCGCCCGTCCCCCGAGGTGATTCTGATGTGGGTAGTGTTGGTACAAGAGCCACATACAGGCAGTCACGTATTATTTCAAGTCCCTCGTGGCAATGAAGTTCAAGTGCAACTGCCATAAATAAAGATAAGCTATTCTTTATCCCCAAAAACAGTAATATGGTTGGGAGATTTGCTAGTTTGGGTGGAGGTCGCCTACTGAGAAACTCAGGACAGTTCCCTGAGTGGGTCATGCCAAGAACTGAGTCTGAAGGGCACCAGGCTGGGCTGAAGCAACAAGGCAGTCTTGTTCTCTAACTCTCTAGACAATGCTTAAATACTTAAATGGCAAAACACACCCTTCCTTGTTGCCATTACCAGGCCCAGTCATAACCCCAGGAAGGTGCCTGGGTTCCAACGCAATCCAGCCCTGCCCATTCTCCGAAACACATGCCTCTCCTCCTCCCGGGGTCCCGGACATCCATCTGACCCAGAAGCCCCTGCCTGAAAGTGAGCCTCTTCTGCCTAGACCCCTTCTAAGAGAAGCAAACTGCCTCCAAAGAACAATCGTATAGTTGGTGGTGGTGGTCATGGTGTTTTGGCTAGTTGTTTGTTTTGGTTTTTGCTGTGATTTCTGTGGGTGTTGTGTTTGCCAGGAACAGCTCGACACACACATTCATCAGCATCATCGAGATTAAGTCTCTGGGTTGCAGACATCACTGCCTGGGAACACTGTTTGCTTCCCTTGGCCCTTGCAAAGGAAAAGGAATTCTTGTTTTAAATACAGAGGGTTCCAGCCTTGGGTATCTGGAAATGTGCAACAAAGGCAGTTAGCACTAGAGAAACAGCCCAAAGTTCACCTTGGCCACACCTTAAGACCTCCACCATTTGGTGAGGGTGGAGTGGGCAGTGAAGGTGAGGGGGCCTGGAGCTGTACCACTGCAAGGGTCCTGGGGAAGCTGGCATGGTGTATCTCAGAGTGCCTGCCTCCACCTTCCTTGCCCAGGCAAAACCCTACATAAATATTAGGTTAATTTATATAGTGTCAACCTGACCTCAAGCTGGAGGCCCATAAGATCCAGCATGAACACTAAGAAGGAGCCCTTCCTTTTAAAAAGTGAGGAATTCGGATGCTTTGAAAAATAAACAAATGTATAATAATGTAATAATATTAACACTTTCTCCTACCTTTAAAAGATTACTCTGGGCCAACACTATGTCAAGATCTTTGTACCCATTAATTCATTTGAAACCTTATAAGAACCCTGTGTGGTAGGTGTGGTTGTTATTTTCTCCATTTTACAGATGCAGAAACAGAAGCTCACAGAAGATTGGGATTGTGTCCAAGGTCACAAGACTAGCTTAAGAAAGAGCCAGCCTTCATGGCCTCCTAACTGCCTGCTCCAGTGCCTGCCAAAGTGCCCTTCCTTCTTGCCAGAAACAGGACAGCTAACTTCAAAAGGCAAAAGAAGCAAACATCACTGCACTTCTCCAAAAGACAGTGTATTGAATATAGCAGCACTGCCTTGGAGTTTCAGTTCCATTGCTCTAATGTACCATCTGTTTGACCTTGAACAAGACATACCATTAAATCCCTGTGAGCCTCTGACTGCTCGTCTATAAAAGGGGATGATGATAACACATTCTGCCTGCTTGGACTGGCAAGAAAACCAAATCAGTAAATAATATATATGAATATACTTGTATTTGAGCTTACAAATGAAAAGAGTGATGTTAGACCTTGGTATCTGTGACTCAGTAAAGTGACCAATGACAAAGGCCAGGGATTGTGATGCTAAATTCAAATATCAAACAAGATTCCTTACTTTGTCCCCCAAGTATCTATAGGAACAGTTTACTACAAAGTGAACTAAATTTTTTCTACCTACAGAAGAGATAGAAGTCACAGAAATTCAAATCTAAGTTATCCCTCTGGCATCTGGCTCCCTTCACCCCTGCCCCCAACCATCACCCAAGTCTTTCTTACAACCCAGGCTTCAGTTTAAGCCTACAGATTCCAGTATACTT
Organism: Capricornis sumatraensis; assembly: GCF_032405125.1. Taxonomy (NCBI): domain Eukaryota; kingdom Metazoa; phylum Chordata; class Mammalia; order Artiodactyla; family Bovidae; genus Capricornis; species Capricornis sumatraensis. Next base: position 98,460,341 of record NC_091076.1, read on the forward strand.
GAATCATTCCCAATTGTGACATTTCAAGACAATCCTGATTTTCTTATGAAACTTAAAAAAAAATGCTCTAAGATTTTTGCTGCAATTTTTTGACAGTGCACTTCTGTCTTGGCAGGAGAAACGGTTATGAAGTACACAAAAACAAAAAAGTTGATACACTTATACATGGAAAAAAATGGTTAGGGACCCATTGTGCCACAAGCTGCACCATTAATGAACAATTACTGAGAGCTCCGTAAGTACCAACTGGTGTGCTCAGCACTGCGGATGAAGACAGTACTTTTTGTTTTAAGTGCAAAAATGGTGGGCTTTTGGCACTAGCTCTAGCGGAGAAAGACTGATATATTGATAGACCATTACTGGCCTCCACAGAGTTAAGCCCAAGAGCTATGGGAGGGACATTTATAACCCCTGGGGAACCCCAATAATGTTTCATTTTTTTAAAAAAACTCTTATTGTTGCTAGCTTATATATTTATTTTTGTGGCCATGCTGCAGGACACGTGGAATCTGTTTCCCGACCAGATATTGAACCGGCACCCTCTTCATTCAGAGTGCGGAGTCTTGACCAGTGGACCACCAGGGAAGTCCTTGATAATGTTTTAAGTTTGACCAGATGAAGGCTATTGAGAAACCAGAAAGGTAATGAAAACCTAAGGAAGAGTGTTGTCTGCAGGGGTCAAGTGGGGAGAGATCTGAACGTATACCTTGGGATCTGGAAATTAGAAGGTTACTGACCGTGCTCAGATGCTCAGTCACATCTGTTTGTGACCCCATGGACTGTAACCCTCCAGGCTCCTCTGTCCATGGGATTCTCCAGGCAAGAATACTGGAGTGGGTTCCCATTTCCTCCTCTAGGGGATCTTCCCGACCCAGGGATCGAAACTGCTTCTCCTGCATTGGCAGGTGGGTTCTTTACCACAAGTGCCACCATCCCAAGCCCAGGAACTACGGCTTCAGAAGGTTACTGAGGCCACTGACAAAAGCCGTGTGGGTGGGGCTAGAGATGCAGACTCTCGCTAGAGCTAGACTGAGAAGAAGAGCCAAGAAGAGAGAATGAAGAGGCCAGGCAGGACAGGACCGATGGGACAGGGTCCCAGGAAGCCCACAGGGACAGAGAAGAAGCCCTTGGGGAGGAAGAGGGTCTGTTCTTCCACTTAAGCTGGATGTAGATAAGAATGGGTGTGGGTGCAGATTCATTCATAGATGGAGGGCAGGAAGTTGAGGAAATTCCTGCCTGCTGGTTTCTATTATTTTCACTCTAAAGTGAGAAACGAAGTCTTCTCTTGAGCGTGGGTGGGAGGTGGTAACCGGGCCTTGAGGAAAACAGTGAAAAACTGGAAAAGCCACCGAGAGGAATGAAAGAGGGAGCTGCCAGATTGAGAGGGGAAATTCCTGACAGCCCAGGGCCCATGCATGTGAGGCATTCCCCTTGTGGCTCAGCGGGTAAAGAATCCGCCTGCAATGCGGGAGACTTAGGTTGGATCCCTGGGTTGGGAAGATCCCCTGCAGAAGGGAAAGGCTACCCACTCCAGTGTTCTGGCCTGGAGAATTCCATGGACTGTAGAGTTCATGGGGTCGCAAAAAGTCAGACACAACTGAGTGACTTTCACCATGACAGGGGTTAGATGTCAGGGATGGTTACGTGGGGCTCGGCAGCTGGGTCCCGTGTGGAGAATCCAGAGTGAAGAATTTACAGGGTCAGGAGCAGGAGAAACTCCAAACAGTGCAAGGTATAGACAACAGATGGTCACAGTGATGGATCGTGGGTTCTAAGTTGGATGGAGATAGAAGGAAATCTGTGGCGGTGGAAGTAGGGGGGCTGCTGCTGGACTGGAAGAAACACGTGGGGCGAGAGAGATGGGAAGAACCAGACATGGTGTCAGTTTGGAGTGGGATGGATTAGGTGAGATGTTCAGAGAAGAGCAATTCTGAGTGATGACAAGGTCAGGTCTGGCCACGGAGTTGGAGTTTCTAAACACACTCGACTCCTGGATTGTCCCTGGTTCCTTTTAGAGAATGATCTGTGGCTGTGTGGCCTCCAGTGCTTTCTGTTCACTCTGCACCACTCTCTGAGATGATGGAGGTGGGAGAGCATCCTTCTCTCTCATCTGGTTTTCCTTCTAAAATAAAAACCTGTTAATGAACAGAAGGACTCCCACCATCGTCATGGAGACAAGAGCATTTGCAGGAAGGGATGCCGGTGGGAAGTCTTCCGGGGCTTTAGAGGTGCCTCACCTGGTGGGTTGATGTACTTGTGAATAATTCCCAGTCATCAGGGAGTGGCAAACAGCCAGCTGATGTCGATTATATATTTGCTAATTAGCATGTGAGACACGAGGTTATTAAATATAAATGTCTCAAAGCTCTGTCATTCTAAGAGGAGGACCAGTAGGGGAAGGGTGGCTTCTAATTGCTGTGGAACGGAGCTAGAGTGGACTTCTGGGGAGAAATCCTGACCCCTCCCTCCATTTCCCTGCTGACTCTCTGCCCACCCTCTGCTCCACGCAGAGAACAAATCCATCACACAGCATTTACTCCCTCCCTTTCCCTCTAACCCGCCATCCTCGAAGACTTCCAACGACTGGATCTTCTGCTCCCCTCCAGCACAGGAAATTCAATCTCTAGCTTGCACAGAAGTGCCCTGGTGCACAGTTTTAACTCCCAGAACGAAGGGTCAGCCCTGCAGCCAACAGGTGCTGGCCTCCACTTCTGTATCTCTTTTCCCCTTAAGTAGCAGAAGTGGGAGGACTCAGCTGGCTTTTGTGGGGTGGGGGATGCTCAGCTTGTAGTTTGTGGGATCTCGGTTCCCTGACCCAGGCCATGGCAGTGAAAGCCAAGAATCCAACCACTAGACCCCCAGTGAACTTCCCCGGCTGGCCTTTTAACGACACATGTGCGTGTGTGTTAAGTCGCTTCCGTCGTGTCCAACTCTTTGCGACCCTGTGGACTGTGGCCCACCAGGCTCCTCTATCCAGATTCTCCAGGCAAGAATACTGGAGTGGGTTGCCATGCCCTCCTCCAGGGGACTTTCCCGATGCAGGGATCGAACTGGTGTCTCTTATGTTTCCTGCATGGAAGGTGGGTTCCTCCCCTAGCGCCCCCTGGGAACCCCTTAATGACGTACACATCCACCCACACATAGGGGAAGGTTGTTTTCATTTTGAAAACGTGATTTACATACCCTGATATAGAGTAGCTAGAAGTCAGTCAGAAATATCCACTCCCAATCAGGTTAAACAAAATGAGAAGCGGTAGAACTGCTAGCCTCTGCCATGTCCATGTGGCTGCTCTGCTCAGCATCTGTGTGATTCAGAAGACAAGAATGGTCTATATTTGGGTAAGAGCTTAGGCAAAGAAAGTGTTTCAGTCTGTTTTGGACAAGGTTCCCCTAAAAGCAGAACTTGAGACAAAGCTCACATTGCTCAGGAGCACGAACCCAGGGAAGATACCCAGGCCTCAGGAACCAAAGAAAGGATGGGGGCAGAGGCATTTGATCATGCATTACTGGGGTGGCCACTGTCTGGGCTGCTTGATTAGGATATACTAAGAAGCCCTGAGAGAAACATGTTAGGATGCACCTTCTAGGATAGGGGAGACGGGGGAGGCATTTATCCAGTGGTTTCTGTCCCCATTGGCAAAGACCTATGCACAGGGATCTGAGCCCTGCTTCCAGGGAGTGCTGGCCTGGCATCGAGTGGGTGGGCATCAACAGAGATGCTCTGGGTGTGATCCAGAGACAAAACACTTTCAGATTGTACCTGCTGGAATCTGGTAGGAGAAGACACAGAACTGGCCACTAGAGTGGTGGCAGAAGATCTCCAGTGGTACATAAGAGGTTTCCAATCCAAAGCCCAGTTTTTAAACAAGGTTTCCCTTGTGGCTCAGTGATAAAGAATCCACTTTCCAGTGGAGGAAACACAGGTTCCATTCCTGGTCCAGGAAGATCCCAGATGCCATGGGACAAGTGTTGCCCCTGTGTGATCTAGAGTCTGCAACCAGACAAACTGCCTCAGTGAGAAGCCTGCATACTGAAGCTAGAGAGTAGCCCCTGAGCGCCAAAACTAGAGAAAAAAGCCTGCATAGCCGTGAAGACCCAGCACAGCCAAAACCAATTTTTTTTTTTAAAAAAGAGAAGAACATCCCACTGTTCCAAAAAAACTTGTCATCTGAAGTTAGGCTGGAGGGACACAAGATTTCAAATGTCTTTTAATGTCATGATAATGTTCTCTTTAGGGAAGCAGCGTTAGGCTGGTGGCTTTGGGGTCATTTGGACTGGTTTCAGGGTTTGCATCTGTCATTTCTGAGCCATGTGACTTTGGAAAAGATATTGAACTTCCTTGAACTTCCTTGAATTGTTTCCTCATATATAAGTTGGAGATATCCATACCATATGTTGTTTTAAAGATTAAGAGTATGCATAAATCCTTAGTGTAGCATCTTTTCATAATAAGTGCCCCATTAATGGAAGCTGTTGCTTTTTACTCTAGGGCAAATTCCCAGCCATGGAATTTATCATGTACAGGAAAACAATGGGATGATATGCCTAAGCCTCAAAAATAGAAGTGAAAGAAGATATCACATGGTTGCAGGCAATGAAAAAACATCTAATACTATGAAATAACCAAACAGCTTTTATCTACAGTGGCTAAATATCTTGGAGCTTCCAAGAAAGCTCAATTTCAAATGTTCTCTTGTGTTGATGTTCAGTTGTGTCCAACTCTGTGCGACCCCATGGACTGCAACATGCCCGGTTTCCCTGTCCTTCACCATCTCCCGGAGTTTGGGCAAACTCATGTCTGTTGAATTGGTGATGCTATCCAACCATGCTATCTCTCCTCCTGCCCTCAATCTTTCCCAGCATCAGGGTCTTTTCCAATAAGTCAGCTCTTCACATCAGATAGCCAAAGTATTGGAGCTTCAGCATCAGTCCTTCCAGTGAATATTCCGGGTTGATTTCCTTTAGGACTGATTGGTTTGATCTCCTTGCTGTCCAAGGGATTCTCAAGTCTTCTCCAACACCACAGTTTGAAAGCATCAATTATTCTCTTGTGTTGCCCCAGTACAAAAACACCTGTTTGAGGGGCGGTCACCTTGACCTTGGATCAGAAAATAGCATTATGTGTACATCCCACTAGGAAGGGGATCATCAGTCCTCCAGTTTCTTTTGCTCTACCAATCATTTATCTATTTCTTTGGGGGATCTGCTCATATCAGGGATTGAACCCATTCTCTTGCATTGGCAGGTGAATTCTTTACCACTGAGCCACCTGAGTTTCCCTGGTGGCTCAGACGGTAAAGAATCTGCCTGCAATTTGGGACACCTGGGCTCAATCCCTAGGTTGGGAAGATCCCCTGGAGGAGGGCATGTCAACCCCCTCCAGTATTCTTGCCTGGAGAATCCGCAAGGACAGAGAAGCCTGGAGGGCTACAGTCCATGGGGTCGCAAAGAGTTGGACACAACTGAACAACTAAGCACAGCACAGAGCCGCCTGGAAGCCCTCCCTTTACTCCTGTAGGAAGACTCCAGTGTCCTCAGTCTCTCTTTCGCTCATCACACCAGCTCCTTCTTCTTTCTGTGGTGCACACACACGCCCCAGGCCCTTACGATGCTCTCCTGGTGATCTCAGTCATGAGGATGTGTAAGCTGCCAAGAAGAGATTAGCGAAGGCCCTTCACCCTTACAGAGTGCCTGCTCAGTTTAGCCAGAGGAAACTGGAAACACTCTCATCAGGTCCCTGGGGCGCACAGGAAAGAACGGAGCAAATGCAGACAGAACTGCCTACCCACTCATCCTCAAAGCCAAGTCCTAGCGTTATCTTTGGGCTAGAAAATGATTGGCCTCTTTCACAGTATCCAGGGCCCCGCTAAGTCTCCTGGAGAGGACACCAAGTCTCTGCTTCTGAGAACTAGTGCTCAACTTCTGGTTTACTAGGTGCCTTTGATAGCCATCAGTTCAGTTCAGTTCAGTCACTCAGTCGTGTCTCTTTGCGACCCCATGAATCGCAGCACGCCAGGCCTCCCTGTCCATCACCAACTCCCGCAGTTCACTCAGATGTCCATCGAGTCAGTGATGCCATCCAGCCATCTCATCCTCGGTCATCCCCTTCTCCTCCTGCCCCCAATCCCTTCCCAGCATCAGAGTCTTTTCCAATGAATCAACTCTTCGCATGAGGTGGCCAAAGTACTGGAGTTTCAGCCTTAGCATCATTCCTTCCAAAGAAATCCCAGGGCTGATCTCCTTCAGAATGGACTGGTTGGATCTCCTTGCAGTCCAAGGGACTCTCAAGAGTCTTCTCCAACACCACAGTTCGAAAGCATCAATTCTTCAGCGCTCAGCTTTCTTCACAGTCAAACTCTCACATCCATACATGACCACAGGAAAAACCATAGCCTTGACTAGATGGACATTTGTTGGCAAAGTAATGTCTCTGCTTTTCAATATGCTATCTAGGTTGGCCATAACTTTTCTTCCAAGGAGTAAGCATCTTTTAATTTCATGGCTGCAATCACCATGTGCAGTGATTTTGGAGCCCCAAAAAATAAAGTCTGACACTGTTTCCACTGTTTCCCCATCTATGTCCCATGAAATGCTGGGATCAGATGCCATGATCTTCGTTTTCTGAATGTTGAGCTTGAAGCCAACTTTTTCACTCTCCACTTTCACTTTCATCAAGAGGCTTTTCAGTTCCTCTTCACTTTCTGCCATAAGGGTGTTGTCATCTGCATACCTGAGGTTATTGATATTTCTCCCGGCAATCTTGATTCCAGCTTGTGTTTCTTCCAGTCCAGCGTTTCTCATGATGTACTCTGCATAGAAGTTAAATAAGCAGGGTGACAATATACAGCCTTGATGTACTCCTTTTCCGATTATAGAACCAGTCTGTTGTTCCATGTCCAGTTCTAACTGTTGCTTCCTGACCTGCATACAGATTTCTCAAGAGGCAAGTCAGGTGGTCTGGTATTCCCATCTCTCTCAGAATTTTCCACAGTTTCTTGTGATTCACACAGTCAAAGGCTTTGGCATAGTCAATAAAGCAGAAATAGATGTTTTTCTGGAACTCTCTTGCTTTTTCTAGACGCTCTATAATTTTATTAGTGGTGCGTACAACCATTTGGGGTGATAGATCTGTATCACAGCCATAAAAAACCCAAAGACAAATTAAAAGGAAGGAAAAATCGAGTAGTTAGCCTGAGGCTCAAAGCAAACCCCGCTTACTGGTGGAATCGGAATTGGCTCCCTGCCATTTCCCCATCAGGCTTCCCAGGTGGCGCAGTGGTAAAGAACCTGCCTGCCAACGCAAGAGACGCAGGAAATGCAGATTCGAATCCTGGCTCAGGAAGATCCTCTGGGAGGAGGAAATGGCAACCCACCCCAGTACTCTTGCCTGGAAAATTCCGTGGACAAATGAGCCTGGCAGGCTACAGTCCAAAGGGTCACAAAGAGTCAGACACGACTGAGCAACTGAGGACACATGCATGGGTTTGCTAATCACCCTTCCTACCCGCCTACACCTACCTTGGTCTCTCGTGGCCCTCTGAGCAATCACGGTGTGACCCACTTAAATGATCATTCAGAAGAGCAATTGGTCTCTCCTGGCTATAAGTCATCCCCTAGTCATCGTCATCATTGTTATAATTAGTAAGACATCTCTCATTAAGTTGTGAAGGCGTCTGTCCCAAGCCTTAGAAGGTCACCCAGTTTCCAGAGGCTGGGAGAAACCATGATGCTATTCATCCATCCCAGGCCCAGCTCATGCTATAGTTTTCATGCTTTTCAGAGCAGAGGAGAAAACACTCTCTATGCTGCATCCTTACCTCACTGCCTGCTAGGTCACTCCTGGATGTCTGATAATCATCTCATGTTAAAAGTCCTCAAAAGGAATCCTTGGTCCCTGCCCACCCGCATCGTAGTCAATAGCGCCACTGCCCACCCACTAACTTGCTGGAGTCAAGAACATCAAGAATAGTGAGTTGGCAGAGGGGAGGGATAAACTGGGAGATTGGGATTGACATCTACACACTGCTATACGTGATAGTACTGTTTATGGTTCAGGGAACTCGACTCAATACTCTGTCCTGACCTATAGGGGAAAGGAATCTAAAAAAGAGTGGATGTATATAGCTGATTCACTTTGCTGCACGGCCGATGCTAATCGGTTAGCATCTGTTAATCAGCGATGTTGTTTGCTAAGCCATGCCGGACTCTTTTGCGACCCCATGGACTGTAGTCTGCTAGCCTCCTCTGTCCATGGGATTTCCCAGGCCAGAATACTGGAGTGGGTTGCCATTTTCCTCTCCAGGGGATCTTCCCGACTCCGGGATCAAACCCAAGTCTCTTGCATTGGCACGCAGATTCTTTACCACCAAGCTACCAGGGAAGCCTGCTTTGAAAAAAAAAAAAAAAACAACAAACAATGAGTTATCTGAGATTCCATCCTTTTCTGCTCACATCCAATCCATCAATATACAAACTTGCTCTAGCATCTCTCTTCTGAAAAATCTCCTTTTTGTCCAGGACTCCCTCCTGCTGTCCTTTATAGCACAAGTTCTCAAAAGAATTCCCCTCTTCCTCTCCCATCATCCTCTTTAAGCTGCTCCTCCAGCGGCTTCCATCTCCGCTGCTCCCCAGAAACTGTTCTTGTCACATCATTGATGCCCTGCACTCTGCCAAGCCAGGAGTCACTCCTCTGACCCATCTGACCCTTAATCCTTTCACAGCATCTACTGGCCACCTCCCTACGCATCCAGTCCTCATTCCCTTAGTCCATCTCTCATACTCCCTGCATGCCATTTCCAGGGGCCTGTTGCTGGTCCAACAGATCAGACTTCAGGCAGGACCTCAAACGGTCCCTGGGGGCCAGGCTGGTCAGGGCAGGCCCTGGGATGTCCTCAAACAACATCCCCCACGAGCCTGTTCTCTTTGTCTCTTACACAGAGCTGGAAATGGAAAACTTAACATGTTGGCAGAGGAAAGTGACAGCCTTGCTGTGTGTTTTTTTTCCGCTATCTCACTTTCCATTACTGCTGTTACAATGGTGTTTGCGCAATAGAGGAAAGTTGGGTGCCCAAAAATAAAAAGCCTGATAAGAAGATTTGGCTCTCATACGTGGATGGAGTTCTGGGGGGAGGTGCCAACGGTGGGCAGCAATCCATGTAGTGACAGCCGGGGGTCTGGCTGGCACTGCTCAAACCTCCCTTTGCAGCTGTGATGGTATCTCAGTGACCTTTCAAGAGCTTGGCTGCAGCCTTCATAGGTCTGCTGTAATTCTGGTTCATGTTCATGCTGACAGAGCACCCAGGGAACAACCTGGAAAATTCCTTGCCTTTTTTTCCCTTCCTGGAGATTAATCCATATCAAATTGCAACTTTTTTCATCAACATTACTACCTTCTTTTCAAACCTCTTCAATCAGACTCTTGCTTTTCTTTTTCTTTCTTTGTTTTTTTTTTGACCACACTGCCCAGCTTGCAGGATCTTAGTTCCCTGACCAGGGATTAACCAGCGTCCTTGACAGTGAAAGCGTGGAACCCTAACCACTGGACTGCCAGGGAATTCCTCAGACTCTTCCTTCTCTAACGATTAAATTGGGCCGTGTCACCCTGGCAACCCATTTCCTTTGGCCTTGGGTTGTAAATCGGCTTGGCCTAGATCTTTCTAGTCCTGACTGTTTCCTTTGTGACATTTATCCAAAGAGTGATTCAAGAATTATTAGCATCTTTGCCCCTGGATGGTGAGTTCCAGGAGGGCTGGGATGAGATCTGTCTCTCCCTCCTTCTGCAAGACCAGGCCCATCACAGGCCCTCAGTAACACTCGTTGCTGAAGGAGTGATGTTCAGTAAGAGCCAGTGAAGGGCCCTCCCTGGGCTGGGGAAGCACGTCTCAGCTCTCCTCTCCACTTGGCTCTTACAGACAAACGCTTCCAGCTAGAGTTCGGACAGATCTCAACTGCCTCCAGCCTGGTCTGCCAGAAGGGAAGAAGAAAGAAAATTCCTGCCTTGGGATAGTTTTATTTTTTTTAATACTTTATTTATTTGGTGTGCTGGGTCTCAGTTGTGGCATACAAGTTCAATCCCCGGTCTGGGAACGTGACCCTGAATGTCATAATTAACAGCCCACGTGCCACAACTATACCTGGCGCAGCCAAATAAATTTTAAAACGGGGGTGGGGAGAGAGCAGGGACTTCCTGGTGGTCCAGCGGTTAAGACTCTGTGCTTCCATTGCAGGGAGTGCAGATTCAATTCTTGGTTGGGGAACTAAGATCCCCTCGCCAGTAGTAAAAAAAAAAAGAGAGAGAGAGAGAGAGTTAGAGGAGAAGAAGAAGAAATAATAGCACAGCACCAGGATTAAAAAGAGAGAGTTAGAAACCCTCTAAGTCTGATCCTTAGGATGGAGTTTCCAAAGCCTGGGGGAAAGTACAAAAATCCTTCCTATACATGGTGGGGCAGGGTGGTGGCTCCAATGCCTACATCTAACATCCACTGAACTTAATAAAACTCTGCAGTTGTGGTATTTAAGGGAGTGGACTCTCTCTGCCTTAAAATACTTTATTTCCTAAATCACATGCAATATATAAGAATAGCTAGAAATTCCCATTTCTATGGTTAAGTTGGAGGGACAGAGCAGGAAAGGGCATGCTAAATGTTGCTAAGTTGCTTTTTCTTAAAGGCTTAAAGAAAGAATATCCAGGGTTTATAATAAAATTTACATTTCTAATTACTCCTATATTAAAAGCTGAAGACACCTGAAATTTACTAAGCACCTATTTCATTCTTTGTTGCCTAATTTAAAGTTGAGATATAATTAACATATAGCATGATATTAGTTTTAGGTATACAACATAATGATTCTATAGTCTATATTTCTGTTTTGCATATATTGCAAAATAGTCCCACAAGTCTAGTTAACATCCATCACCACACATCACTACAAAATTTTTTCTTCTTGTGATGAGAACTTTTAAGATCCATTCTCTTAGTAACTTTCAAATGTACGTTACAGGATTATGAACTCCAGCACAGTATAGTACCATAATGCTGTACATTATATCCTAAGGACTTATGTATTTTATAACTGAACGTTTGTACCTTTTGACCCCTTTCACCCACCCTCAATTTTGCCTTTGGCAACCACCAGTCTGTTCAAACTGTGGTGCTGGAGAAGTCTCTTGAGAGTCCCTTGGACTGCCAGGAGCTCAAACCAGTCAATCCTAAAGAAAATCGACTCTGAATATTCATTGGAAGGACAGATGCCGAAGCTGAATACTTTGGCCACCTGATGCAAAGAGCTAATTCATTGGAAAAGACCCTGATGCTGGGAAAGATTGAAGACAGAAGCAGAAGAGGGCGGCAGGGGATGAGACGGTTAGATAGCATCACCAACACAATGGACATGAATTTGAGCAAACTCAGGGAGATAGTGGAAAACAGAGGAGCCTGGTGTGCTACATGGGGTCGCAAAGAGTCGGAGATGACTTAACAACAAATGTGTTCTCTGTATCTCTTATTTATTTTGCCTGTGCTGAGTCTTCACTGAGACACATATGAAGATGTGTTTTCACACACACATGGGCTTAGTTGCCTCTCTGCATGTGGGATCTTAGTTCTCCAACCAGGGATTGAACCCATGTCCCCAGCATTGGAAGGTGGATTCTTAGCCACTAGACCACCAGGGAAGTCCCCAGTTTCTCTGTATCCTCTTGAGTTTGTTTTTTGTTTGTTTGTTTTTGATTCCATATATTAAGGACTCTTGAAGACTGAAAAAAAAACAAGACCTCTGGTCTTGACACCATGCTGTTCCCAGGCTTTCATCAACATCCTCTTCCGAGTTTACCTCCCTGGGAACCAGCTGCCCAGAGTAAGTGCTGTGTTGACAAGCCCAGACCTGACTGCTGGCAGAATTGTCTGGGTGAGGCCTGTGTGTCTTGTGGAAAGAACACAGGAGGGTGGATAGAAGGTGCCAACCTACAGGAGGAAGAGCAGGGAGGATGGAAGGGTGGAGGGGATTTGCATAAAACCACAGTGGGGTGTGAATGCCAAGTGCCAAGCAGTATAACTGTTTCCTTTTGATGCCATGAACTCCCCCAGAAAACAGTCTCCAAACACACCTGTGTCCATAAAACAAAACATACGGCATTTTAGACTTAAAATGATGGGTGAGGGACTTCCCTGGTGGTCCACTGGTTAAGACTCTGTACTTCCACTGCAGGGGGGCATAGGTTCTACCCATGATTGGGGAACTGAGATCCGTCATGCCACACAGTGTGGCCAAAAATAATAAAATAATGAGTGAATTTCCCCCCATGAAAGGGAATGTTGGCCAATTCCAGAAACTTAACAAAGGCTGCACCAAATGATGGCTAAGAAGTGTGTGCGTGAAATTGTCATAAGAGGATTGATTATAATTCAGAAGACGATTCTCAGAAGTTTAAAAAAAAAATGAAGCCCAGATCTCTAAGACTCTTTCCAGCTCTATAATCCTGTTAAAAATAAACTCTTAGCAAAACAAAATCAGTTGATATGTTTTGGTTTTAGGGAGAACTTAACTTCTGTTTGATGGAGAGAGGGATATGAGCAAAATTGTTCTGTTGGTAGAAAGCCACTTTTTTCTGCCTTTCTCACTAATTGGGTACAACAGGAGATAAAAGGCTGTCTTCTCTTGTCGATTCCAAGATATTTTTACTGCTATGTTTTAAACTCTTTGTCATAGGAATTTTCAAACACATACAAAGTAGAGAGAAGAGCATCATTGACACCTGCGTACTTATAACCCAGCTTTATCAACCATCAACACACACCTCATCTTTTTTTTTAATCAATCCCCACTCCTCCCTTACTTATTTTAAACTACATTCTATACAATATTGTTTCATTTGTAAATGCTTTACTGCGTATCACCAGGAAAGGCTCTTTAAAAGTACATAACCACAGTACCATCAGCACATCTAGAAATAGCAACAACAGTTCCTTAGTGCCATGAAATATCCAGCCAGCAGCCTACTGGGGAGGGGAGTTTGGGAGAGGATGAATACATGCGGATACACAGCTAAGCCCCTTTGCTGGCCACCTGAAACTGTTACATCGGTAACCGGCTACAGGCCAATATAAAATTTAAAGTTAAAAAAATAAAACATCTGGTCAGAGCTCAAGTTTCCCTGAAATTAAAAAATTTATATCTGGGGCCTTCCTCATGGTCCAGTGGTTAAGGATCTGCCTTGTAATGCAGGGGGCATGGGTTTGACCCCTAATCTGGGAGGACCCCTCATGCCTTGGGGCAGCTGAGCTCGTGCACCACAGCTACTGAAGCCAGGGCTCAGGGGCCCACAGGCCGCAACTACTGAGCCCACGCACCGCAAGGACTGAAGCCCGAGTGCTCTCGGACCCGTGCTCTGCAGCGAGAAGCCACTGCGATGAGAAGCCCTCACTCCACGACTAGAGAAAACCCACGTGTGGCAACGAAGACCAGCACAGCCAAAAAGAAACAAACGAAATTTAAAAACAAACACAAAAATATTTGGTGCCGTGTATTTGTCAAGAGCCTTAAAATGTTTAGACTTGGCACCTTCACTTCTAGAAAATTTCCTAAATCCAGAAAAAGCTTTATACATAAAAGATGTTTTCTGCAGCTTTATTTATAATAATGAAAGTTGGAATAAGTGAAATGGACACCCTAGGTGAATGATTAAGTGAGTGTGTGGGTAATACCCAATGAACAAGCATTGTGATTAGAGAAAGACAGTGATGTTAGACATAATACATTTCACACCACCATTTATTATCAAGTTTTCTTAAAGCATCCTCTTTGCTCAAAGATAAAATATGGGTAATAACAGTATCTACCTCATGGAATGAGGACTAAGTAAAAATACACATAAAACACTCAGTAAAGTGTTTTCCTGGTACCAAGTGAGCCCTCAATACATGATCACTGTATAATATGCAGCAGTAAACGTGTTTTTGAAGAACTTGTAGTAACAGAAAATTATTACAGTATCAAATTTAAAAGCCGGTAAGCAATTTTCCCACCATATAACCACAACCATGTTAAGGAAGTATATGAAGGTAGTAACCAAAATAACAAGTTTATCAGAGTGGTGATTCTCATCTCCCATCATTCTTATTTTGTAGAGGCAAAGTAAGTTCATTGCAGAAAAATTGTTAAGTGCAGAATAGAAAAAAAATTTAAGTTTTGATGGATTAAGGAGGGAGCAATCTTGAGATTTCCTTTTTAAAGCCCTCAATGTTTTCCACGCCGCAACCCGTGGCCGCCAAGGCCATTAGCACCCCCTTGTGGTCAAACAAAGCAACTACTCTTAGACAAAAATCCGATGAAGCATTAAATAGATGATTGTATCGCCCCACAGCGAGCGGAAATGTCACGCTGGGTCCTGTGCCATGGGACTTCCAACCCAAGCTCTATCTGAATCATGGGGCCAGGGGCAGCTTGGGGACATCGTGTGATTGTCCTCAGGTGAGAAACCTGGCTCAAGGATTTCATATGACTCACAAACTCATCATACTCGCCCCGTGAATCTAGCTCACCCATCTCAGAACTATTGTATGAGCCATCCTGAAAACTCGTCTCCACTGTGTCCAGCCTTCAGAGAGGAGACCCCCTGCCCTAGGGCTTCCTGCCTGTGCAGAAGAAACCTAGCCAGCATCTGCCCACCAGAAGATCAGCAGAGAGAGAGAACCCAAGAGCCGCACCTGAGTTTGTTATAGCTCCACCCACTTCAGATCCTCCCTGGGTCAACCCTGTTTTGTAAGGGGCGAAACCAGCTGCAGGACCTCGTTAAAGTCACCCAGCTCCACCAAACCCGTTTCCCTTCCTGTAAAGTGGGAGGAGCAGACCCGAGCTTCTGGGTTCCCGGCACCTGGATCAACAGCATCAGAACCACTTCGGGGGGAGGTGTTGACTAAATGAATTTTCATGCTTCCACCCAGAAATTCTGATGCAGGCAGTCTGTGGGGGATGAAGGGCTGGGAATCTGTAACTGACGAAAGCTCAGCAGGTGTGGGGACCTGGGACTCTTCAGATGCTCTTCCTTTCGGAATTGCCGGTCTCTGTCTTCTTCCTGAGGAGTCTGGAAAACTTCCTCCTGACTGTGGCATTGCTTCAAGAACATCCAAAAGGGACACATATGTCCTCATGGATAAGAGCAGGACTCTGGAGGTGGACTTCCTCCTGCATCTGCCCTTTCACCTTGCTAAGCTTCAGTTTCTTCCCCTGTGAGATGAAGATAATGTTAGTATGTACTTTACAGGATTGTTGTACAGGGAAGATTAAATCATTTATTACAATGATTTAATTATATTTCCCTTTCATTATAATTATTTTAGCTACCAGTAAGCGGCTTAGATGGTAAAGAATCTGCCCACAGTGTGGGAAACCTGGGTTCATTTCCTCGGTTAGGAAGATCCCCTGGAGAAGGGAATGGCTACACATTCCAGTATTCTTGCCTGGAGAATTCCATGGACCAGAGGAGCCTGACGGGCTACAGTCCGTCCTGAGTAACCAGTACACATACACACACATAATTATTTTATATATGCAAAGCCCAAAGCTCTTAAAACAGTGTGTAACACACAAAGGCTATTATTAGCTGTGATTATTTTAACTATTATTATTGTTACTGTTCCATACAGATGAGTACCTTTTTTTCAGAATTTTTAAAGTTTGTACTCCATTAATAGTTATTGTAAAGTATTGGCTGTATTCCCTGTGTTGTACGATATATCTTTGTGGTTTATTTTACACCTGCTAGTTTATATGTCTTAGTCCCCTATTCTATCTTGCCCTTGCTTCTTCCCTCCCCTCACTGATAATCACTACTTCATCCTCTGTGTCTGTGAGCCTGTTTCTTTTGTTGTTGTTGTTGCAGATGGGCATCTTTAAATAATAATACTTTTTAAAAGGTACAACCCCGGGGGGAGTATGGGATGAATTGGGAGACTGGGATTGATGTATATACATTGTTGAGACTATGTAGAAAATAGACTGGAGAAGGCAATGGCACCCCACTCCAGTACTCTTGCCTGGAGAATCCCATGGACAGAGGAGCCTAGTAGGCTGCAGTCCATGGGGTCGCTACGAGTTGGACACGGCTGAGCGACTTCACTTTCACTTTTCACTTTCATGCATTGGAGAAGGAAATGGCAACCCACTCCAGTATTCTTGCCTGGAGAATCCCAGGGACAGGGGAGCCTGGTGGGCTGCCATCTATGGGGTCGCACAGAGTCAGACACGACTGAAGCGACTTAGCAGCAGCAGCAGCAGAAAATAGATAAGTAATGAGAACTTACTGTATAGCTCAGGGATCTCTACTCAGTGCTCTGTGGTAACCTAAATGGGAAGGAAATCCAAAAAAGAGGGGGCACATGTATGTGCGTGTGTGTTAGGCAGTCGTGTCCGACCGACTCTTTGCAACCCCATGGACAATGGCTGCCAGGCTCCTCTGTACATGGAACTCTCCAGGCAAGAATACTGGAGCACGTTGTCATGCCCTTCTTCAGATATATGTATATGTATAGCTGGTTCTGGAGAAGGCAATGGCACCCCACTCCAGTACTCTTGCCTGGGAAAATCCCATGGACGGGGGAGCCTGGTGGGCTGCAGTCCATGGGGTCGCTAAGAGTCGGACACGACTGAGCAACTTCACTTTCACTTTTTCACTTTCATGCATTGGAGAAGGAAATGGCAACCCACTCCAGTGCTCTTGCCTGGAGAATCCCAGGGACGGGGGAGCCTGGTGGGCTGCCGTCTATGGGGTCGCACAGAGTCGGACCCGACTGAAGAGTCGGACATGACTTAGCAGCAATAGCAGCTGGTTCACTTTTTTGAAGCAACTCTTCTCCAATAAAAATTAATTTAAAATATAAAAGATACAACCCTTAAACTGTGGAAAAGAACATATGAGGTGTAGTTAAAACTCTGGGTTCAAACCAGTCCTCTATCCCCTCCCAGAGTGAATGCAGGTGAACACCCAGGACAAAGATAAGCTGCACCATCTACAAAAGTGATGCTCCCTGAAAAAGATGTACAGAGGGGGTTGAGGGGTTTTAGGAAAAGGCCAAGCCAATTGTGGTGACAGGGGTCATGTCTTAAAGACTGTGGCCAGTATGTGATGATACAGAATAGGGTTTCCAAAGTGGGCCCCGCTACAGATACTCAAGAAGTTTCCAGTGGTCCAGGGACCTAAATTGGTCATTAAGATCCATGGACCACACCATTATTTTGACTCTATCCATGATGGGTCAGCTGACATGGGTGCTCAATGCTTTGCTGACCCCTCCCCAAGGGCATCCAGTGAGTGTCCTGACTGCTCATTCGTCACCCCTAAAACTCAGAGGGGCTGCCTGAGCCTACTCAAGACCTCAACCCCATCCTCCTCTTTCTTCACCTTTTTCTTTCTCTGCCAGGACACTCCCCTCACAACTCTCAGTCCCCAGATCTTTGGAGGATAGTTAACAGATACATGAATTTATTCAGCCACTGGGGTATGCTCAGAAATGATGCCCCAGAATACATACACATTTGAATCCCTGGACCTGTGGATGCTCCTTCTATGCAAAAAAATATCCTTGCAGATGTGAAGAAGTTAAGGTTCTTGAGATGGAGAGGCTATCCTCATTTATCTGAGTGGACTCTCAATGTGTCAAAAGTGTCTTTACATGATAGAAGCAGAGGGGGATTTGACCTGCAGAGAAGAAGGTGTCAGGAAGACAGAATAGAGAGAGACTTGAAGACACCATCCCTGGAGTGAATGCTCTACAAGTGAGGGAGGGCTTGGGAGTCAGGAGATCCGAGTTCGAGTCTCACTCTCCTTACTGGGGGATTCAAGGCAATCCTAATCTTTCGTTCCTTTGCCTGTAAAACTCCAGCAGTGACACAGAAGAGAAAGGTTCCCTCCTGCTGCAAATGCTATTAGGTTTAAGGGAAATGCTGGTGAGAACACCGTGTATAAACACATGCTACTGTTACCTCTGGGGCTGCGGGCGGGGTGGCCTCACGGTAGCCCTCAGATTCGGCCACCAGTAGCCACCCTGCTTTGAATTTTAGGAATAACAATTATAATAGGAGCATCTTGACTGCATGCCTACTATGTGTCAGGTGCTGTGCCAAGCATCTTATTTGCATCCTCCAGAGACACGTAGAAATGGGATAGTGGAGTTTGCACTGCGGTGTTTTTATTATTATTGTTTTTGCACTTTGGAAGCAGAAAGACCTAAACTGAAATCTCAGCTGTGCCCTATTTAGTTATGTGACCTCAGGCAGGCAACTGCACCTCCTAAGCCTCAGTATCCTCACAGACAAATAGTGCTTGCTTTTTTTTTTTTTTTTTAAATAATTTGACCATGCCTTATGGCATGTGGGATCTTAGTTCCCTGACCAGGGGTTGAACCCGTGCCCCCTCCATGGGAAGCGCAGCGTCTTAACCGCTGGACCACCAGGGAAGTTCTCAAAATGGTGGTGTTTTGACCTGTCTTCCTGGGAGGTCACAAGGATCAGCTCTACCCTAAGCAAACTGTCTGGCGTGGTCCTCTTATTACCATTTGTCCCCTATAATCAGTGGCAGCTTCGTGGTGAGCACACAGGTTCATAGGGGGTACACTGCTGTCTCCCAGTGTGGAAACGTCTGTGTGCCACTGGCATCCATTCAAAAGGCAGCATTTCCACTCCCGCCCCACGCCTGTGGAACCACAGAATCTTTCTCCCATGACAGCACCTAGACACACTCATACGTGGTAATTTTCAGGCCAGAGCTGAGCAACTAATTTTCCCACCTAAAATTCATTCTTTCTTCTTTTGTTATTACAGGCTGGGGAAAAGACATAATAAAAACCCTCTGAGTCTGGCAAAGAAAAACAACGGTGAAATGCAATTTGAAACCAGGAGTAATCATTGTGTCTACAATTCTAAAAAATAAATAAATCAAGGAGTAGCTTTTAGAGACAGTTTTAAATCATGCAGAAGAGTCAGAGTTAGAAAAAAAATTCATTATTTTCCTCTCTAAAATGCTGCTCCTCCTGGACTTTCCATCCCCGCTCAAAGCCCCACGAACCCTCAGACCCACTGTTCCCAAACCCCAGGATGCTGTCAATATTCCCCTTTTAACTCCATCTAGCCACCCAGTCCCTTGATTTTCTGCCTCTTGCAGCCACAGGGCATTTTCATTAGTCCCCTGCCTTTAGGCTTGAACTTGGCTGGCAACCCTCCAAGCCAGCCGCCAAGGGATCTTCCTGAACACAGATGAGAAGATTATCAGGATGACTGTCAATTACTGAGAACATATGCGGCATCTACCACGTAGCTGGTATTCTTTCACTAACCTCCCAAAGCCTCTCTTTCTCTCTCTTTAGTCGCTAAGTCGTGTCTGACTCTTTCAGCCTCATGGGCTGTAGCCTGTCAGGCTCCTCTGTCTGTGGAATTCTCCAGGCTAGCACACTGGAGTGGTTTGCCATTTCCTACTCCAGGGGATCTTCCTGACCCAGGGATCGAACCTGGGTCACCTGCACTGCAGGCAGATTCTTTACCGACTGAGCTATGAGGGGAGCCTCATTATTAGTCCTATTTCACTAATGAAGCAGTTTGCTTCTGTAACTTGCCCAAGATCACTGACCTGGTAAACAGTAAAACTGGGACTTGAGCCCAGGTCTGGTGACTCCTGAGTCTGTCACTGAGCTCTTCCCATGTCACTGCTTTCTCTCCTGGGCTTCCTACTGACCGCAGCCAAGTTTCCCAAACCACGCCCTGGGGACATCACTGTATAAGATAGAATAAATTTTCTTTAAAGCAACAATACCAGTAAAATGTACGTGGAGGGGAGAAGTGACCAGTCTGCCTTAAATAAACTTAAGGCACGCTCCCTAGGCTGCCCAGTCTCAGAGAATCCCTGGCATATATTAAAGGCTTTTGTGTGTCCTACAATTATTTTAAAAAGAAAAAAAAAAAAACCCACTTTAACCTAGAGTTTTCCAAAGTTATTTTGCCATGGAACCCCTTTGCTCTGAGCATCCATCACAGCCTGAAGGAGGACAGGTGTTCCTCGGCACACAGTCTGGGAATCACCTGCCTTCCAGCTCAGGCCCCACAAGCCCTGGGGCTGGGCTCAGCTGCCTCTCCAGTTTCACCTCCTCTTACTTTTGCTCCAGCCCCTCCTCAATGCTCAGGTTTCCTCTAACATGCCAGGGCGTTCCTGCCTGTGTGCCTTTACATGAGCTGTTCCCACCCTGAGTCTGCAATGCCCTTTCCTCCTTCCCTCCTCGAGGCGGTCTGGCTGAAATGTCTCCTATTCCGGAAGTGATTTCCTGGTCTTCTAACCAGAGCTAATCACGCCTTGTACCTCAAACTTACCTCTAGTAAAACACATTTCTCCAAAAAACATTTGTCTCCCCAAAGCTGTTTCCTGTGGTGGCCTGTGAGCTTCTAGCAGGGCAGACCGTGCTTGCTTTATTTCAGAATCAACACCGCACACAAGGCCTGGTACACATCAGTTGTTTGCCAGGCGAACCTCCTTAGCTGCCCTCTAGTCTATTTTCTTAATACAGCTTTCTGATTATACATGTCACTCAAGCCCACTGTGAGATCTGAAAAAACACACATATATATGATGATATATATTTAAAGAAGAAATACCCATAATCCTGATGGGAGAGACTGACTGAGGGGGAAATTGGGTCTTGTTCTGATGGGCGGGGTCATGCTCAGTAAATCTTTAATCCAATTTTCTGTTGATGGGTGGGAATCAAATCCCTTATGATTATACAGTGAGAGTGAGAAATAGATTCAAGGAATTAGATCTGATAGAGTGCCTGAAGAACTATGGATGGAGGTTCATGACATGGTACAGGAGGCAGGGATCAAGACCATCTCCAAGAAAAAGAAATGCAAAAAGGCAAAATGGTTGTCTGAGGAGGCCTTACAAATAGCTGTGAATAGAAGAGAAGCGAAAGGCAAAGGAGAAAAGGAAAGATATACCCATTTGAATGCAGAGTTCCAAAGAATAGCAAGGAGAGATAAGAAAGCCTTCCTCAGCGATCAATGCAAAGAAATAGAGGAAAACAATAGAATAGGAAAGACTAGAGATCTCTTCAAGAAAATTAGAGCTGCCAAGGGAACATTTCATGCAAAGATGGGCTTGATAAAGGACAGAAATCGTATGGACCTAAAAAAGCAGAAGATATTAAGAAAAGGTGGCAAGAATACACAGAGGAACTGTACCAAAAAAGATCTTCACAACCCAGATAATCATGATGATGTGATTACTCACCTAGAGCCAGACATCCTGGAATACAAAGTGAAGTCAAGTGGGCCTTAGGAAGCACCACTACGAACAAAGCTAGTGGAGGTGATGGAATTTCAGTTGAGCTCTTTCAAATCCTAAAAGATGATGCTATTAAAGTGCTGTACTCAATATGCCAGCAAATTTGGAAAACTCAGCAGTGGCCACAGGACTGGGAAATGGCAGTTTTCATTCCAATCCCAAAGAAAGGCAATGCCAAAGAATGCTCAAACTACCGCACAATTGCACTCATCTCACATGCTTGCAAAGTAATGCTCAAAATTCTCCAAGCCAGGCTTCAACATTACATGAACCATGAAATTCCAGATGTTCAAGCTGGTTTTAGAAAAGGCAGAGGAACCAGAGACCAAATTGCCAACATCTGTTGGATCATTGAAAAAGCAAGAGAGTTCCAGAAAAACATCTACTTCTGCTTTATTGACTATGCCAAAGCCTTTGGATGTGTGGATCACAAAAAACTGTGGAAAATTCTTAAAGAGATGGGAATACTAGACCACCTGACCTGCCTCCTGAGACATCTGTATGCAGGTCTGAAAGCAACAGTTAGAACTGGACATGGAACAACAGACTGGTTCCAAATCGGAAAAGGAGTACATCAAGGCTGTATATTGTTACCCTGCTTATTTAACATATATGCAGAATACATTATGAGAAATGCTGGGCTGGATGAAGCACAAGCTGGAATCAAGATTGCCGGGAGAAATATCAATAACCTCAGGTATGCAGATGACACCACCCTTATGGCAGAAAGCAAAGAAGAACTAAAGAGCCTCTTGATGAAAGTGAAAGAGGAGAGTGAAAAAGTTGGCTTACAACTCAACATTCAGAAAACTAAGATCATGCATCTGATCCCATCACTTCATGGCAAATCGATGGAGAAACAGTGGAAACAGTGGCAGACTTTATTTTGGGGGGCTCCAAAATCACTGCAGATGGTGATTGCAGCCATGAAATTAAGACGCTTGCTACTTGGAGGAAAAGTTATGACCAACCTAGACAGCATATTAAAAAGCAGAGACATTACTTTGCCAACAAAGGTCTGTCTAGTCAAAGCTATGGTTTTTCCAGTAGTCATGTATGGATGTAAGAGTTGGACTATAAGGAAAGCTAAGCAGCAAAGAATTGATGCTTTTGAACTGTGGTGCTGGAGAAGACTCTTGAGAGTCCCTTGGACTGCAAGAAGATCCAACCAGTCCATCCTAAAGGAAATCAGTCCTGAATGTTCATTGGAAGGACCAATGTTGAAGCTGAAACTACAATACTTTGGCCACCTGATGTGAAAAACTGACTTATTGGAAAACCCCGATGCTGGGAAAGAATGAGGGCGGGAGGAGAAGGGGATGACAGAATGAGATGGTTGAAAAAAAAAAAAGAATGAGATGGTTGGATGGCATCACCAACTCAATGGACGTGAGTTTGAGTAAACTCCGGGAGTTGGTGATGGACAGGGAAGCCTGGCGTGCTGCAGTCCATGGGATTGCAAAGAGTCAGACACAATTGAATGACTGAACTGATTGAACTAACCCATAATCCTAGAGGGTTCAGGGTGAATGATTCTCAAACTTACATCAAAACATAAGAAGGACCTGTATGAGCTTATTAAAAACAGAAATGCTTAAACTGCAGCTGGACCATCCAGCTTCTGTCCCAGTGTGTGTTTGTGTGCACACACATGTATTTAAGAAACTTCCAGTTGATTCTAAAAGACATCCCTTGGGAATTCCCTGGCGATCCAGCGGTTAAGATGTCACACTTCCAGTGGAGGGGCTGAGAGTTCTATCCTTTGTCGGGGAACTAAGATCCCACATGGCATGTGCATGGGTGTCCGACTCTTTACGACCCTGTGGACTGCTCTTCTGTTGATGGGATTTTCCAGGCAAGAATACTGGAATGGGTTGCCAGTCCCTTCTCCAGGGGATCTTCCTGACTCAAGGGATTGAACCAGGGTCTCCTGCATTGCAGGCAGATTCTTTACTGTCTGAGCCACCGGGGAAGCTCCCACCATGTGGTGAAGCCAAATTAAAAAATAAAGAAAATAAAATGCACTGGGAATTCCCTGGCAAATCCACTGATTAGGATTCTGCACTTTTCATGGCCAGGGCCAGGGTTCAATCCCTGGTGGGTCTCAAAAGCCACCTGGTGCAGTCATAAAAAGAAAAAAATGAATCCCTCATCAAGCTTCACTGCTTAGGTGATTTCCCATGTTTTTGAACTATGAACAAAACAGTGATGAACAATTTTGTATGTAAATCTTCGTCTGTGGGTCTACTGATTGCCTTAGGAAAGATTCCTGGAAATGGAATGGTGGCGCCAAAGCGGGAAGGCTTCTCAGGCTCTCGGAGGAGTTATTCTCTGGGAAGATGGTGCTGCTCCCCTCTCCCGCCGGCAGCTTGTGAAGATGCTTGTCCCACCACGCCCCCATTATTATGGCCATTTTGGACAAGAAAGAATACAGGAATAGTTGCTATTAAATGTGAAAGAAAAATTGCCTAGCTGGGTGGTTTTTTAAAGAGGGACATTTAGAAAGCTTTTGAAGTATAATTACTGTTTAATCAAGCCTGGGAAAGCACAGTCATTAGTCTCTTTTTGTGCACGCTTAGTAATTTTGCCAACGAACGCTGTGAGCACCCATCACTTCATCTGCTTTCCAGGGCTTATGCCGCTTGTCTGTTTTCCTAGAAGAGCTTCAATCTCTCGCGCACTCTCTCTCTCTGTGTCTTTGTGTCTCTGTCTGTCTTTCTTTTGCTGAGGTATGTAGACATTCGGTTTAGATTCTTCTTTTCCGCAGTCTCAGGTAACGAGCAGGTTCCCTTACCCTAGATGCTCGTACCCACCTGGTAGGCAGGGGGCTGCTGACTGCCCACCACCTAGAATGGTGGCGTTAAGCACCATCCCCTGGTGGTGCAGTGTATAAGAATCTGCCTGACAATGCAGGGGACATGAGTTCGATCCCAGGTCCAGGAAGATCTCACATGCCCCAAAGCAACTAAGCCCGTGGGCCACAACTACTGAGCCAGCTCTCTAGAGCCCTCAATCCACAACTTCTGAGGTCTGTGTGCCCTAGAACCCATGCTCTGCAACCAGAGAAACCATTGGAATGAGAAGCCTGAACACCGCAATGAAGAGTAGCCCCCGCTCGCTGTGACTAGAGAAAGCCCAAACGCAGCAATTAAGACACATCACAGTCAAAAAATAAAATAAATAAAGAGATCTTGAAAAAAAAATGAAGCAAAAAAGACTAAACCTATATAGACAGTGGGAGGATATCGACTGTTAAATGAAAACAGCAGGAGGAAAAAACATGTTCGGAATGATCTCATTTCTGTGAAAGGAAATAATTTATTCAAACAGCATTTAATAAGGACCTATTGTGGCTCAGAGGGTAAAGAATCTGCCTGCAATGCAGGAGACCAGGGTTCAATCCCTGGGTTGGGAAGATTCCCCCAGAGAAGGGAATGGCAACTCACTCCAGTGTTCTTGCCTGGAAAATCCTATGGACAGAGGAGCCTGGCAGGCTACAGTCAGTCCATGGGGTCGCAAAGGCTCAGACATGACTGAGCAATTAACACTCACTCACTCATATGCCAGACACTGTGAATAAATAGGTAACTCCACACAAAACTTGCCTACATGGATGTGCATAACCAGGGTTTATCACTAAACAGGAAGGACCCTGGAAGGACCTGTTCACCCTGGTTATTTCAAGGCAGAGTGCGCAGGAGCAGGGAAACAGTTTTAAGAAGAGTTTTCATATTTTACTCTCTATCCTTCTATATTGTTGGATTTTTTCCACAATAAATATGCACCATGTTTGCAATTTAAAATAATAGAGAACGAATACATGAAATAGCAGGGAAACAGAGCCCATGATACAGCCAGGCTGGGGGACCCAGGCCTGAGCTAATTTCTCACCTCTGCTTCTTGGGACTCCATCACTTTGCTCTCCATCCACCCAAAGGTTTGGTCTTCAATCTCTCCAGAGAAATCAGCCAGAGAAACAGAGATAAACGTTGTAGGGTAGGGTTCAAGTTTACCCCAGCTGTTACCACTTGGTCCACTGGTCCCAGGTCTCCTGGAGGAGTTCCTTGTGACTTAAATGTGTCCATGTATGATAGTGATTCCTTTTATTTTTAATTTCGGAAACTTTCCAGCCTTCAGAAAAGTCACAAGAAGTAATACAATGAACACTTGTATATTCTTCACCTGGATTCACTAGTTGTTAACATTTTGCACGTTTGCTTTATTTCATTCTCCTTTTATGTATTAATTGTAATCTTTGCTGAATTGTTTGAAATTTAGGTATAGACTTCATGACTTTTTATTCCTAATACTAAGAAAATATCTTGCATAACCATGGTGTATTATCACACATGGGAAACTGAACATTAACACTTTGCTATTATCTTGCATACCTTTTATATTCAAATATTCCCAATTGGCCCTATACTGTCCTTGAGTAACTCCTTAAAAAAAAAAAAAGATTTGAGATCCAATCCAAGATCACGGGTTGCATTTAGTTGTCCAGTCTTTTTTAAGTACCCTTTAATCTCGAGAAGTTCCTCAGCCCATTTTGGTCTTTTCTGATGTGGAGGTACTTAGAAGTCCAAGCCAATTGTGTTAAAACTACCGCCACTTTAAATGCAATACTGAATTCTACAAGAGATGTGAATTTTCGTATGCTACCACTAGGTGACGCTCTCAGCAGCTCTTGCCCTTCAACAGCCCTTATGAAAGGATCCTTATTTTAAGGATTGTCTCAACCAAATAAGGCGCTTACTAGGTAAAGCATGTTTATGATGCCTGTATATTGGGAGGAGGGATAATTTAGGAGTTTGGAGTTAAAAGATACACACTACTGTATATGTAATAGATAATCAACAAAGACCTACTGTATAGCACAGGGAAGTATACTCAATATCTTGCAATAACCTATAGTGGAAAAGAATCTGAAAACAAAACAAAAAGCACACATATAAAACTGAATCATTTTGCCATATACCTGAAGCACACATTGTACCTCAACTGTATTTCTTTTTTTTTTAAAGATTTTTTTAAAAATGTGGACTATTTTTTAAAGTCTTTATTGAACTTTTTACAATATTGCTTCTGTTTAATGTTTTTGTTTTTGGGCCACAAGGCATGTGGGATCTTAGGTGCCCAACCAGGGATCAAACCCACACCCTCTGCACTGGAAGGCGAAGTCTTAATCACTTGACTACCAGGGAAGTCCCAATCAACTGTATTTTAATAAAAATTAAAAGAAAATAAAATGCCTGTATATTTATAAATGTGGTATCTTTTCAAGATACCTTGATGCTTTTGGATTGTGGTGCTGCAGAAGATTCTTGTCCTTTGGACTGCAAGGAGATCAAACCAGTCAGTCCTAAAGGAATTCACCCCTGACTATTCACTGGAAGGACTGATGCTGAAGCTGAAGCTCCCATGTTTTGGCCACAAGATTCAAAGAGCCAACTCATTGGAAAAGATTGAAGGCAGGAGAAGGGAGCGACAGAGGATGAGATGGTTGGTGGCATCACCGACTCAATGGACATGAACCTGAGCAAACTCCAGGAGATAGCGGAGGACAGGGAAGCCTGCCATGCTACAGTCCATGGGGTTGCAAAGAGTTGGACGTGATTTAGCGACCGAACAATAGAAACATCCTTTCAAGAATGTCCTCCCAGCAACACCCAGATATTGTTTATCAGGATGCTGATTCAGTGGGGCTGGTGTAGGTCCTAAGATTATGCCTTTCTAACAAATTTCAGGGTGACTGTGATTGGGGAACATACCTGGAGGAGCAGGGTTAGGACAAGCACATGAAGAATCATATCTATTTACACTTGAAATGTGAAAGTGTTAGTCACTCAGTCGTGTCCATGACTCTTTGTGACCCCATGGACTGGGGCCCCCCAGGCTCCTCTGTCCACGGGATTCTCCAGACAAGAATACTGGAGTGGGTAGCCGTGCCCTCCTCCAGGGGATCTTCCCAACCACAGGGGATTAAACCTGTGTCTCTTGCATCTCCTGCGTTACAGGCGGATTCTTTACCATCTGAGCCATCAGTGAGGCAACTTTTATTTTTCTGTCAGAGCCAGCAATGGAGCTGATCTGGTCTCCTGCCTTTTCCCTCCTTCCCTCCCTCCCTCCCCCCAGCACCCCCCTGCCCTTTGACCTTGGTGCTTCTCGGCCACAGCGCCTCTGTTCTAGCTGTCCTCTCTGCCTGCACACTCTTCCCCCAAGTATGCTTCTGTCTGGCCAACTCCATCAGCTTCCTCAAGTCGTTCCCTAAATCTCACTTCTTCTTCTTCTTTGTTTAATATATATATATATATATATATATATATATATATTTTACTGAAGTCTTCCCTGGTGGCTCAGATGGTAAAAAAAAAAAAAATCTGTCTGCAATTCAAGAGACCTGGGTTTTATCCCTGGGTCAGGAAGATCCCTTGGAGAAGGGAATGGCAACCCACTCTGCAATCTTGCCTTGAGAATTCCATGGACAGAGGAGCCTTTCGGGCTATAGTCTACGGGGTCACAAGGAGTCAGACACGACTGAGTGACTAACACACACACATAGCTGATTTACAATGTTGTAGCAATCTCTGCTGTACAGCAAAGTGATTCAGTTATACACACACAGACATTCTTTTTTTCATGTTATTTTCCATTATGGTTTATCACAGGGTATTGAATATAGTTCTCTGAGCTATACAGTAGGACCCTGTCGTCCTTTCATTCTATGTATAATAGTTGACATCTGCTAATCTCACACTGCCAGTCCTTCCCTTCCCCTCCCCTCTCCCCCTTGGCAACCACAAGTCTATTTTCTATGTCTCTGAGTCTGTTTCTCTTTCATAAGTAGGTCTAGTTGTGCCATATTTTAGCCAAATCTCACTTCTTATCAAGGTTTGCCCAGACTACCCTATTGAACGCTGCCCCCTGCCCCCAGGGATTCCCTCTCTCCTTCAATCCGCTCAGTTATTTTCCTATAACCCTTACCATCTTTTCATGTATCATGTAATATGCTTATTATATTAATTGCTTATTTCTCTCTCTGTAGTAAGTTCCATGAGGGCAGATCTCTCTATTTTCTTCACTGATATATCCCTGGTACCTAGAACAGTGTCTGGCACATCGTAGGTT
Source organism: Capricornis sumatraensis (assembly GCF_032405125.1). Classification (NCBI taxonomy): domain Eukaryota; kingdom Metazoa; phylum Chordata; class Mammalia; order Artiodactyla; family Bovidae; genus Capricornis; species Capricornis sumatraensis. The sequence goes on from NC_091076.1 coordinate 98,488,791, forward strand.
CAAAACAAAATATTTGTGGTCCTTAATGAGAGGTTCAGGGTGGCAGCTCCCAATCCCCTCATTCAGTGGATGAAGAAATGAGCTCCAGATCTTTGAGCATGATAAAGACGTGCGCAAGGGTCACAGGGACTGTAGGGAGATTGTCCAGTTTGTCTAAATGAATATAATTTAAAAACAGGACTTGTTTGTATCAGTCAATTTTTCCTTTTTTCTTTTTCCGTTTGTTGTTGGTTTTTTTCCTATCAGTTAAATTTTAAGCTGCCATCTTAATTGTTATTATCTGTGTTCGGCCTTTTCCCAAAAGGATCTGAAGCTGCCGAAGAGATGAAATGTCATATAAAACAGAACAGTTAGGAATCAAGTTGGAAGCGATAGCATCTAGAGGAAGAGGGAGTTGACTTTAACAAGCCCTTGATGGTAGTTAATTGCCCTAATGGGGTACAGAATTTGGCTCTGAATTCTTTGGCAGCCGAGTCAAACGGGAAGCACGTGGGGCTGCAGAGTATTCCTTGTCTGTGCTAAGAATGTCTGAACACTCAGCAGGGACGCACTTCCAGGAGGAATTCAGTACAAGACCAGAGAACTCTGTGTGACATCCAGTGGCCCCAAGTGGGCTCCTGTTTACGAAAACCCCCAAAATCCTCAGTGATGAATGTGATCCTTTTATCCGGGAATACTAAGAGCGTGACGTTAAACCACATAATGATAACGTTTATGGTTCCTGTGAGTTCTTTTCTGATGCTCTACCTGAAAATAAAGATGAAAACCAAAGAATCTAGAAGAAAACACAGATAAACATGTCTGTGTGCTTAGTCTCTTCAGTCGTGTCTGACACTTTTCGGCTCTATGAACTGGAGGCCCCAGGTTCCTCTGTCCATGGGATTCTCCAGGCAAGGATACTGGAGTGGGTTTCCATGTTCTCCTCCAGGGGATCTTCCTCACCCAGGGATCAAACTCATTCCTCCTGTGGCTCCTGCATTGCTGGCAGATTCTTCACTGCTGAGCCACCTGAGGAAGCCCCAGGAAACATGTATGTCTAGGAATACCTTTTACAAATATTTGCTGTCTCAGATCTTTGACAAACATTGAACCAGAGGCAATTCATGGACTGAATTTTCACATGTTCAGTGGCAGGGAGATATTTATTTTTTACTGGATGGCACAGTGTTAAAGAATCAATGCAGGAGACGAGGGTTTGATCCCTGGGTTGGGAAGATGCCCTGGAGTGGGAAATGGCAACCCACTCCAGTATTTTTGCCTGGAAAATTCCACGGACAGAGGAGTCTGGCAGGCCACAGCCCATGGGGTCACAAAGTCTCAGACACAACTGAGCAAATGAGACAGAAGCATGAGAATACACCAAGCACTATAAATAGAATCCTCTTTCTTATTTTCTCAGAGGGTACCCCCTCCCTCAGACCCAGCTAGCTCAAGGACAGAAAGGACAAGAGGGAAAGTCACTTCTGTTTATTTAAGTTGCAGAAAGTATTTGCTAGGGTGTATTTTGTATCCAAAAGAAGTATCCAGCAAATTCACCTCTTGGGCCACCAGGAAGCTGTCCTCCACCATCAAGTAAGGACAGTCGCTCTCTGTGTTGTTGATGCTTTTTCAAAACCCAGTTCTTTTACACAGCTGCTGAATATCCTGTATTTTAATAAATGATAATACGTTTTTTCTTATAGATTCCTTGTCCCAAAAATTATTTAAAGATTTACCCTTTAAGATAATTCACAGCCTAATGGCAGGAATAAGCACACCTTAACAAATAACTATAAGAAATGTGATGGGTGCACATGGGTAAGAGCGGCTGGACCATTTCCTTTAACAACAACGTACTTCCTCTTTTTACATTTGTACATCATTATATCATGGATTGTTCCACTGGGATCAGTCTTTTTATTTTTTTTAAAAAATATTTGTCTAGTTATCAAATAAAGAGCTGTGCTAGGTCTTAGTTGCAGCACGTGGGAACTTTAGCTGCAGCATGCAAACTCTCAGTTGCGGCATGTGGGATCAAGTTCCTTGATCAGGGATCAAACCCAGGCCCCCTGCATTGGGCGTGCAGAGTCTTAGCCACTGGATTACCAGGGGAGCATCTGGTAAACTTTTAAATAGAAATCACGGGACTTCCCATGGCCCAGTGGTTAAGAATCCGCCTGCCAACGCAGAGGAAACAGGTTTGATTCCTGGTCCAGGAAGCTTCCATATGCCACGGGGCGACAGAGCTGGTGCCCCACAACCCTTAGAGTCCACGCTCTGCAACAAGAGAGTAGCCCCCCACTCTCTGCAATTAGAGAAAGTCTGAGCAACAACAAAGACTCAGTGCAGCCAAAAATAAAACAATTAATTCAATCAAAAAAGAGAAAAAGAAACCATCTCCAACTGAGCCCTACCATCTCTGCTTCTGCCCATCACAGCTGTGTCACACACACATGGAATTCTTTCCCCTCCTGGCACTGGTTCTGCCACACCACCCTGGGCTGTGATATATCAAGTGGTGGGCCCACCTGGGGCTGGATTCTACTCCAAACCAACTCTGGGCTTTTGCCTGAATGGCCTGGAATCCTCTGCTTCCACTACACGGATTAGCTGCATCCATCTTGAAAGAAGAGACCAGCTTGGGTTTGGCAAACAGCCAGCTGTGTGCAAACAGCAGGAGGGCAGGGGTGGTAGAGGTGGGGGTGAGGGGTGGAGGGGAAGGTGCCAACTTTGAGGGCTGGGTCAGCTTGTAACTGGCTTGTAGTCTGTGTTGGTTATTTGTGGGCTCCTGCTTCTTCAAGGCCAGAGAAGGCAATGGCACCCCACTCCAGCACTCTTGCCTGGAAAATCTCATGGACGGAGGAGCCTGGTGGGCCACAGTCCATGGGGTCGCTAAGAGTTGGACACGACAGAGCGGCTTCACTTTCACTTTTCACTTTCATGCATTGGAGAAGGAAATGGTAACCCACTCCAGTGTTCTTGCCTAGAGAATCCCAGGGACGGGGGAGCCTCATGAGCTGCCGTCTATGGGGTTGCACAGAGTCGGACATGACTGAAGAAACTTAGCAGCAGCAGCTTCTTCAAGGTGTCTTCTTATCTTGACATCTTCTGCACAGCTGTGGAATGTGCAAAGCCTTGCACAAACCAGGCGCTCATAGCTTGTTGAATAAGCCCTGATGAGCAAAGGTGATATATTGGACTGTTTGGAGTCACATTGCCTAGATTTTCACTTTTTGCTTTCAATATCACATCCCCATATGCCGACACCTCCCACAAAACAGAGAGAAGCACCTGTGTTGGTCTTGGCACGCAATCTGTTCAAGGGCAGGGAGGGGCCATCTGTGTTCTCTATTGCTCTGTGCATGTGTACGTGTGCACATGCGTGGCCCCAGGCTCCTGTGGGTGTTCACACATGTCGACTTATGTAGGTTTTATTTAATCTGCACTGAGTCTTAGTTGCAGCGTGTGGGATCTTTCAGTTGTGGGATGTGGGATCTAGTTACCTGACCAGGTATCAAACCCGGGCCCCCTGCACTGGGAGCGTGGAGTCTTAGCCACTGGACCACCAGGCATGTCCCTGTCTACTTATGTTTGCTCATGGACCAAGGGTTGGACAGCTGTGTCCCTGAAAAGCAGCAAGTGGAACTCGGACAAATTCAGAGTTGAATACAGTTAGATCAACAGGTCTCAACCTGTTCAAGTTTAAGGATCCTTCTTTAACTGACATAAAAAGACTGCAGACTCTCATATGAACTTGTCTTTTCTGCATTTGCAAATTGATTTTAAAAAAATGTCCCTATGCATTTGAAAACCTTTTGCAATGGTTCCCAGTCTCTCCAGATCTGGGGGTTCACTTCCCATATTAACACCAGAAAGGAGTACCTCCTGTGAACCCCTAACATTCTAGCAACTTTCCCCCTAAACAAACATGACCAAAAGCGTGAGCAAAGTACCACAAGCCCCAGAGGCCACATATATCAGTTCTCTGATGCATCCTCTAACCTCACACAGGATCTGCACCTTAACAGATACTGAGAAAATACTTCTTGCTAAAACATCCAGAAAGGTGAGGATGGAATGGCTGGTTAGGCTCACTCACCAGCTATGCTCTATGGTCCTGCACACCAACCTCAAAGAGCATGATTCCAAGTTCTACATAAGGGACTTCCCTGGTGCTCCAGTGGCTAACAGTCCATGCTCCCAATGCAGGGGGCCTGGGTTCAATCCCTAGTCAGGGAACTAGAGCCCACAAGCCATGATAAAAATCGAAGATCCAGAGTGCCAAAACTGAGACCTAGTTAGCCAAATATAAAAATAAATATGTTTTTTAAAAGTTCTGTGTAGAAGGCCTGACTTATCATCCTCAAACTTGGCTCTGCAACAAACATCACATTACTTTATTATCATGAAATGAAATAAAGTCTGTTCCTGGGCCTCCATTCTGCCAGCCTATTGGGAAATTTAACATTGGCCTCAATCGGCAAATCCCTTCTCTGTCTGGATTGACACAAGAATATGGAAGGATCGTGTGGTTCCCGGAAAATGGGAAGGGAAGGGATTCTGGCTGTGGTCCCTGCTCAAGCTCCTTGTGATTTGGGCTCCCAGGGTCCTGAGAAGACTGGTGACTCCCCAGGCTCCCTGTTACACGAGGTGTAAGGGGATTTTGGCCGAGGCTGCAAGCCCCAGGCCTAGCGTCCGGCCTCCCTGGACACCCTGTGCCATCAGACACTTCCCTGAGGGACCAGACTCCTTCACAGGGATAGAGCACCCTCCCCAGTTTGGGGGACTCTCCTTTGCCTGCTGCCCCCGCTCTGTTCTTCCCAACTACCACCTTCCTTGAAGTGAGGGGCACACACAGGGACTCAGCTGGACCTCCTAGAGCTGTGCCTGGTGGCAGGGGCCGAAGGATCCCAGAGGGAACTAAGGACAAATTGCGCCTCGGTGACTGGCCCTGCCACAGGGGCCCATCAGAAGGACCACATGCCTGCCTCGTGTCTAACCCTTCTGGGCCATTTCTTTCTTTCTTTCTTAATTAATTAATTTTTGGCTGTGCCGGGTCTTCTTTGCTACATGAGGGCTCTCTAGCTGCAGCGAGCAGGAGCTACTCTTGGTTGCGGTGTGCGGGTTTCTCACTGCAGTGAGTTCTCTGGTTGCAGAGTACAGGCTCCAGGGCACTCGGGCCTCAGTGGCTGAAGCACGTGGGCTCAGAAGTTGTGGCTCCTGGGCTCCGTGGTTGCGGCACAAGAGTTTAGATGCTCCTCAGTATGTGGGATCTTCCCGGATCAGGGATCAAACCCATGTCCCCCACACTGGCAGGCAGATTCTCAACCACTGGGCCACCAGGGAAGCCCCAGTTTGTTTCTAAATAAGTCAAACCCCAAAGAGCTTCTTCTGCCTTCTTGTTTTTCTGAAACTGACTTGCCAGAGAAGTAACCTGGGAATCTGAACCCGTCCTCAGGGACACATCTTTCACTGAGTGGCTGGTGGTGTGACAGAGCTTCTCCAGACGGTGTCAGATCCTGACTTGGGGTTCGCCTTCACTTTGGAGGCACAAAAATCCATTTTTTTTCCTTTTCCTAGGACCCTGTCCCGGGCTCCTTCAAAGTCCCAACAGCGGGAGGTTTCCTCGCAACAGCGGGAGGTTTCCTCGCTTGAGGAGGGGAGTGTTGGTTGTACCAGAAAACTAGTGGAATAGTTTCTGGCATGAAACCAGACCCTCTTGTGCCAAGAGGTTCCAGGAAAACCAGCACATCCCAGGACTGGGAGGAAGCAAGGCAGTGACTGGGGAGTTTTTCCTAATGAATCCAATAAATCCCTTGGAAAAATAATCCACCAAAGGTCAGATATAGATAGAAAACAACTTGCAGGCTTTAGGAGGCATTTTTTTTTTTTTACCTCTAAAGAGAGAGAAAAAATCCCATGCATTGGCTCAAAATAAATAACTAGGAATACGAAACTCATCTATTTATGTAAGAAATATATAAACTTTGGTTCTGGAATCAGAGAAAGGATAAGAGGTGAGAGGGAGAACTTGGAGGAAGATTAGAGAAAGAAACTAAGTAATATTTTCAGAGGCAGAGGCATGAAGCGCAAGAGAACGGGGCATGGTGAAAGAACATCAGATGGAGAAATCGCAGAAGATTATAAGTTACAAAGAACAGAGTAGAGCTACCAGAGGGGAAGGGGTGTGGGGCAGGGTGAAACGGGTAAAGGCAGTCAGCTGCGTGGTGACGGATGGAAACTGAATTTTTGGTGGTTGAGCACACTGTAATGTATGCCGAAGTCAAAATATAATGTTTGTACACATGAAACATGTTATACACCGTTTACCTTAATTTAAAACAATCTTATTTGGGGGACTATTCTGGTGGTCCAGGGGTTAAGACTTCAACCTCCCAATGTAGAGAGTGTGGGCTCCATCCCTGGTCAGGGAGCCAAGATCCCACGTGCCTAGTGGCCAGGAAAAAAAAAAAAAGTCCCCCTCACCCCCGCAAATCACAAAAAAAAACAGAAGTATTGTAGCAAATTCAATAAAAATGGTCCCATCAAGCGGCTGTATACCACAGGGAGCTCAGCTCGGGGCTCTGTGATGACCTAGAGGGATGGGATGTGCGGGAGAGGGAGGCTCGGAGGGATGAGGTGTGTGTACACTCAGAGCTGAGTCAGGTTGTTGTTTAGCAGAAATTAGCACAACGCTGTAAAGCAACCGTACTCCAATTAAAAAAAAATTGCCCACATCAAAAAAATATTTAGGAAAAAAAGTCATCTGAAGGTAAATCCTTGTGGTCATGCTTTTCTTTTTACGTGAGCATTTGAAACACACGGAAAGTCAGAGCTACAAGGACACGAGGTCATCTTGTCCAATTCCTTCTGGGTTGCGGTGGTGTCCCCCTCTTCCACCAAAATTCGTGTCTACCTGGACCCTCAGATTGTGAGCTCCTTTAGAAACAGGATCTGTGCAGATGTCATTAGTTAAGATGAGGTTACAGTGGGCTAGTGTGGGGCCTAAACCCAAAGACTGGTGTGTTCAGGAGACGGTCACATGAAGACACAGACGCTCAGGCATATGGAAGGAGGCCACGAGATAACAGAGGAGGGGTTAGGGTGGAACAGCAGCCACGGGGCCTCATGGATCTCCAGCGACCACCAGAAGCTAGAGGAAGCCAGGAAGCAGGCTTCCCTGGAGACTCTGGGGGGCTCCTGGAACGGCTGACACTTTGATTTTGGACTTCTCACCTCCAGAATCTTGGGAGGGCAAATCTCTGTTGTTTTGAGTTGCAGTTTGTGGGGATCTGCTATGACAGTCCTAAGAAACTAATACACCATTTTCTTCTTCAAAAAAACTTTTTAAAATTTGTTTATTCATTTATTTATTTTTGACTGCCCTGGGTCTTTGCCGCTGCACGAAGGCCTTCTCCAGTTGTGGTGACTCGGGGTTACTCTCTAGCTGCAGCAAGGAGGCTCCTCATTGCAGGGACTTCTCCTGGCGCAGAGCACAGGTTCCAGGGCACAGGGGCTCAGCAGCTGTAGTGCATGGGCTTAGTCGCTCAGAGGCATTTGGGATCTTCCTGGACCAGGGACTGAACTCACGTTTCCTGCACTGGCAGGCGGATTCTTTACCACTGAGCCACCGGGAAAGTCCAATACACCGTATTCTTTCTTTCTTCTCCTTTTGGCTGCACTGGGTCTTAGTGGCGCTCCCACCCAGAAGGTAGAGCTGCTGGACAGGGAGGGGCAGAGACTCAGATATGGCAGGAAATGGGACCAGGTTCCGAGGGCTAGATGGGCATGCCCTCTTCTCTTTTCTCTTCTCCCGCCCTTTCTTCTCCTCTCTTCTTTCCGCTTAGGTCTTAGCGGCGTGGGATCTCTGATCTTGGTTGCAGGATGCAGGATATTTAATTGGAGCATGTGAACGCTCAGGTGCAGCATGTGAGATCTAGTTCCCTGATCAGGGATCAAACCTGGGCCCCTGGCCTTAGGAGCATGCAGTCTTAGCTGCTGGACCACTAGGGAAGTCCCTAATACGCCTTCTTTTGCAGGAGAAGAATTGTAGGATGTGTGACATCGCCAAGGCTGTGGAGTCAACTGGTAGCCAATCGCCCACTCCAACCTGCCTTTTACTTTTCTTGAAGAATTTTATTTATTTCCAGCATCTTTCAGCCTCTCTGAACGTGGGAAGAATTTCTCTCTTCATTGTTAAAGTTCACATTGAAATATTCTTTGCCCGTTGAATTAGGACATGTATGAAGGGATAATTCAGGCTTTAGAAACACCTTGGACTCAGAAGCTTTTCAGATTATTTGCTGCCTATTCCTTTGGTATTCCAGTGCAGTCTAATAGGTCATTACTTTTGAGAGATGAGGCGGTCTCTTTTGAACATTGAAATCACTATTTATTTATTTATTCTGAGCTGTGTTTTCAAGGCAAGCCAAGACCCTCTTAAGACATTGGACTTAAAACTGTCCATGAAGCAGACCCTTTGATAAGAAATGGATTGCCCGCTTTCTGGGTTTTCTTTTCAAAATATTTTTTGATGTGAAGTGTAAGTCACTCAGTCGTGTCTGACTCTTTGAAAACCCATGGACTATACAGTCCGTGGAATTCTCCAGGCCAGAATACTGGAGTGGGTAGCCTTTTCATTCTCCAGGGGATCTTCCCAACCCAGGAATCGAACTGAGGTCTCCTGCACGGCAGGCAGATTCTTAACCAACTGAGCTATGGGGGAAGCCCTGATTTTTGATGTGAACCATTTTTAAATATTCTTCATTGAATTTGTTAAACATTGCCTCTGTTTCATGTTTTGGTTTTTTGGCCCTGAAGCACATGGGATCTTAACTCCCAGAACAGGGAAGGAACCTGGACCCCCTGCGTTGGATGTCAAAGCCTTAACCACTGGACAGCCAGAGAAGTCCCACTTTCTGGGTTTTCAACTGAGATTAAATCATATGGAGAATGCACGAGTTTTTAAATTGTTTCATAGTTGGCCCTTTTTTGGTTTATGTCTCTGAGAAACTGATAAAAGCTGTGCACTCTCTGTGCCAGAGTACTATATACTCTTACAACTCTTTTCACCCACTCCTGGGGGCTCACAGACAACATGCCCTACCCTCATTGCCCTGTGGACACCAGCTATGGAAACTGTCCTGTTGGGCAGCCACCTCCCTCCAGTTCACCTTCTCAACTTGAGGCTCATGGTGGTAAGTGAGCAAGGGTCAAATCTGACCTATGGCAGAGGTTTTCTCTCCAACGTGCTAACAACACTGGTGTGTGTGTGTGTGTGTGTGCGCACACTACTTGCTCAGTTGTGTCTGACTCTATGCAACCCCATGGACTGTAGCCCACCAGGCTCCTCTGTCCATGGAATTCACCAGGCAAGAATACTGGAGTGAGTTGTCATTCCCTTCTCCGGGGGATCTTCCCGACCCAGGGATCAAACCGACGTCTTCTGCGTTGCAGGCAGGTTCTTTACCGTCTGAGCCCCTGATGACAACTCTGAAAAACAACTGTGCTCAGAAACTGAGTTCTAGCTGAGCAACTTTTGGGGACCTTCTCGTTAAGACTCTCAAAGACTGGGTCAGGCCGATGGGATGCCTGGCAGAAATTCTCGGGGGACATGGTGTGTTTTTGAAGAGGACTGATTGGGTCACAGGGCTGACAGGCTGTTTCCCTGGTATTCCTTGGGAACACCATCCTCCCCCTTGTCTTGAGGCCTCAGCACGTGTCCCCCGGTTTCTGGTCCTGCTCCTTGCTCTTCACTCCACCTTTTCCACCTGCTACCCTCTGCCTACCCTCAGTTAGACACTTCATCTTGGACACTTTCTCTGATTCCCCCAAAATCTTTGTTAGGAGCTCCCCGCCCCGTGTCCCCGTTTTCTTTGAATTTCTCCATCATCACCTTTGTCTCACTGTTGTGACTGGGTCTCTGTTCACCTCTCTCTCTACTAGATTGTACAAAAGATCAGGTGCCATGTGATTCTTATAATCTTCCTATTCCCATCAGCGTCAGGAAAATCGATGGATGGATACAAGCTTGCTGAGTGAATGCACGACTAACTGCAGGGCCGCTCAACCCTGGCACTTTTGGCATCTGGACTTGACCTTCCCCTATCAGTGGGGTTGTCCTGCGCATTTCGTCCCGTGCATTCCAGGATATTTAATGGCATCCTGGGCTCCCACCCGCCAACATGCCAGTCGCACCCCCACCCAACTGTGACAACTAAAAATGTGTCCAGAGACTGCCCAGTGACCCCGGGAGATAAAATCACCCTCGTAGAAAACCACTGCGTGCATGAATGAATGTATGCTGACCTTGGGGTCACTTCGCCCATCTTGGGTCTACGTTGGGGTGCGAGAGTTTGGTCAGTTCCTGCTGGTGGAGTGCTCAGTATGTGCTTATGAATTGGGTTTATCTGACCTCCTGTGGGTTATCAGAAGAGGGAAAAAATTCTCCTGTCTTTTCTAAGTGGTTTCTTCTCTAATGATCTATGACAACATGAGGACACAAGAGGGAGCTCTAATTAATGACTTCGCGAGCCGAGAAAAATGTCTTTTCTTTCCTGGAAATGGTGACTGGACCCTCCCTTTAAGTGATGAGCTCAGGCTTAGATGCTTGGTATCAGGTTAGGACAGTGGAACCAGGAAGCTGGGTTTAGAGAGATTCTAGCCATTAAATATCCTGAAAGATCCCTGAGTGTGTGTGTGTTCTCCTCCTCAGACACGTAGACTGAGGGGAAAAATAAAGACCCAATTATGCTCCATAAATAAATCATAGGCAGTATGAACAGGGTTTCCCCAGTTTCCATAGCAATGGCCGTGCTCTGGTGGTAACAAGGGATCGAGGGGTTGACAAGGGGGCTTGGAGCGCTTCCCAAATCACCGACACATTGACTATCAGGCTTGAAGGCTGTTAGAGACCATCTAATCCAGTGGTCCCCAATCTGCTTGGCACCAGGGACCAATTTCATGGAAGACAATTCTTCCACAGACCGGGGGTGGGGGTTGGTTTCCGGATGATCCAAACGCATTACAGTCATTGTGCACTTTCTTTCTGATCCAACGCCACCGCTGATCGGACAGGAGGTAACGGTCCACGGCCCAGAGGTTGGGGACCCCTGGCCTAATCCTCAGTCCGTGGCCCTGAACACTGGGAAACTGCACTGCATCTTTGTGATACAACATTGTGTGTGTATGTGTGTGTCCATAGCTTCCATCATATTTTGCAAAGAACCTAAACCCTCCAAATGTTAGTCTAACCATCTTATCTTAGAGATGAAGAATCTAAGAGGCTCCTTCAAGTTTCTGCAGCTGCAGGCTGACAGAGTCAGGACAAGTTCTCAGACCTCCTCCACCTTCAGGCCCAGAGGAGGGGGTGTGGGGTGTGGTAGGGAAGTGGGGGTGGGCGCGGTGGTGGTGCAGCTGTGAAGGGGCCCTGGCCTGTGGGTGGGGAGGTCTGGTCTGAGGCCACAGGGGAGAGTGGGTCTGGAGGTTTTGAGGGGTGGGAGGGCGCTTTGCCAGTAGGGTTACCAGATAATATGTCAGATGCCTAGTTAAATTTGAATTTCAGATAAATGAATATTTTTATAGTGTCAGTATGTTCCAAACGTTACATGGGACATGTAGCGGTTAGTGGTTTAGTCGCTAAGTCGTGTCCAACTCTTGCAACCCCATGGACTGTAGCCTTCCAGATTCCTCTGTCTATGGGATTCTGTAGGCAAGAATACTGGAGTGAGTTGCCATTTCCTTCTCCAGGGGATCTTCCCGACCCTGGAATCGAACGCTGGTCTCCTGCATTGCAGGCATATTCTTTACCAACTGAGCTACAAGGGAAGGCCTTCATGGGACATACTTATACTCAAAAATTATCTGTTGTTTATCTGGAATTCAAATGCAACCGGGCATCATGGTTTTGGATGGCGGCGGGGTGTGGGGGTAGGGGTGGGGGTGGGAGCTGTTCCTGTTTTTGCTCGATCTGATAACAGCCTAGCAAGCAAGCTTCAGCTGCGAAGCCAACACTGAAGTAGCCCCTGATGGATATTAATGACTCAATGTGCCCGACTCAGACTACCTCTGGCTTCAGTGAAGGCCACGGAGGCCCTGGCCTGCTGACAGAACCTGCGTGGTTCTCTCTGTGGCCTCCTAGGCTTTGATGGAGGAGTCCTCGGGCATGAGATATTCTGTATGTGTTCAGCCTCTCAGAAGATGACATCTCACGGGTCTGTGAAGAGTGAAGATCAGATTTATTTAATACAACACCCCACAGGGCCCCTGCACGGCGTAGCTGAGGAGGGCGAGGAAGGTGGCTTCGGTGGGACATGCTCACTAGGGCAATCCCGCCACGGAAGGGCCACAGTCCCTCATCCACACTCAGGACACCATCAGAAACACCTGAGGACCTTGGGAGACCATTCCTTTTAGCAAGGAATAAATACCAAAATTAGTAAGAAAAATATGCATTTCGTTTTTCTATTAAAAATTTTTTTTGCTGGAGGCAGCCATCTTCCTGTCCTTTGGCCTTCAGCGTGGTAGAGGAAAAGAAAGAAAGGGGATAGAAAACCAGCCTAAGAACATCTGTGTTTTGTCTGACTTCATTTTCTATTTGGTGCATTGCCCAGAAATGAAGTTGGCATCAAGTTGGCATCTCAAAAGAGTCTCTCCCAAGCAGCTTTGTTCTCCCAGTAGTGTCCAGAGAGGCCGTGGAGAGGGCAGGGTGCAGCTGTCCAGTCCATGCTGTGCACTTCCAAGGAACAAGGACTGCCTAGAACCACAGACATTCAAAGGGCCAAAGGCAAAGAGAAAAACTAGCCCCTAAGCTAGGCCACTCTCTATGGGGAACTGACTACAAAACAGAAACCGGCATCTGTGCATGAGGGTGCTTGAACAAGTTCTCGATTTCTGCACAAGAAAAAATATTCAAGTTTCAAAATATCCCAATGGCCAGTTTACCCTGAATCTCTGGCTGCCACTCTCCACTCCTGAGGATGCTTCAACTTGCTGGGAGGCGGGCTGTGCGGGAAACTAACCAGCCGGTCTGTTAGCTCTTTATACCCAACATAAAAGTAGTTAAGTTGGATTTAATAACTGGTGGCTTGGCCTGACGAATTGCTACGTTCGGTGGGAGCAGGGCAGGTCCATAAATAAGTGCACGAAACTCTTGCGATACAGGAATCATCTGTTCTTCTCGGAATGTGGGCATCCTCCCAGGGAGGCGCGTGTGCTCACGGAGTCCTAAGATCCGTCAAGGGAGCCTTCCGTTCTCTGCAGTGACAAGAGACAGGACACGCTATGGTCACACCCTTCAAGACTGAAGAATGGCCTGGTGGAAAGATACACAAAACTGCACCCCAGCACTTCTCCAAGACTGCAGAGCCTAACCGTCATCCGTGGGCACCCCGCACCCTGTGGGGGCAGCTCCTGCCCAGATTCATTCTACTTTCTCTCCATGTCCACTGTGTGGGGTCTGCAGCCTCTGTTCCCCGCATACATGCCACACAGCAGACTCGCAACCAATTTCATCAAGCACCCACACAGGAAGACTAAGAAACACCTGGTGGTCTTACTCCAACTCTGCCTCTAAGTTAACCTTCTCTGGGTCTGTTTTGGTTTCTTGTTGTTGTTTGCCTGTTTGTTTGTTTTTGGTCATGCCTCTTGGCTTGCAGGATCTTAGTTCCCTGACCAGGGATTGAACCTGTGTCCCCCTGCAGTGAAAGCCCTGAGTCTTAACCACTGGACTGCCAGAGAAGCCCAGAGGTCTGTTTTTAAATTTTAAAAAATGAAAGACCAAACTCAAATGATTAAACTTTTAAAAGAGTTTTAAATTATGATTCTGCCTTTAAAAAGAATGAAATTCTGATTCATTTCAACATGGATAGACCCTGAAAACAATATGCTAAGTGAAATAAGATAGACATGATTCCACTTAAATGGGGGTACCCAGAAGAGCCAAATTCCTAGAGACATGAAGTAGGATGGTGGCTGCCATTCTGGGAGGCAGGAGGAACGGGAAATTAGGGCTCAACAGGTGCAGACTTTGGGATGATGAAAAGTTCTGTGGATTTGGCAATGGTCACACAACAATGAAGCTGTACTTAGTGCCACTGAGTTAACTGTAAGATGGTAAACTTCATGTTGTGTATATTTTGCCACAATAAAAGTGAAAAAAAATTTTTTTTTAATTCCATATGCCACCTTACAGTGTTCTCTAACTGTTCCACATGGTATTTGTGTTACCTACACACTGCTTCATGAGTGGACCTCCGTCTGACCCAGGCACTGTTTTCCCTGCTGGGAACGTAAGAAACTGCCCCCAAGAATTGTATATTCTATCAATTACTGACAAACAACACTACCATGAAGTAGAAAGTGGAAGAGGTCCTAACGACCTGCAGGAGTTGAAAGGCTATGAGAGGGGTGGATTTTGATGAATGGATGGAACAAAGGGGCAAGAGGGGAGCATGCTGGGAAATTCCCGAGTAGAGGGGCCCCGGGCAACAGTGAGCCTGGAAGAGCAGGCAGTACCTGAGGGCGTGACACTGGGCCCTCTGTGAGCACAGGGTACCCAGCAGGAGGTGGAATCCAGGGAGGCAGGAGAAGTTGTGGGGATTGGCCTGGGGCTTGGGAACACCAGGATGGGGTTTTGTCTGTCTCCCTGAGGGCTGGCTGAGATGGAGTCCCTGTTTTGTTCTGGTCCTGCCAGGTCTGAGGAACCTCTCGGAAGGATGCAGGTCCGTGGGGCTCCAGCTGGAAGGCCAAGGCTCTGTCTCCTCCTTTGCCAAGAGAGACCCACGCAAGCAGGCCAAGAGAGCTGTGTTGGCCCCCGGGGGCTGGAGGGCCGCCAACCCTGGCAGCTACCCTTCCTCCATTTCCTCCACTTGGCCCGGAGGAGTGACCCTGGTGTCCAGCCTTTCTGCAGGCCCTGGACCAAGTCCTCCACCAGACACCTCCGCTGCCCTCTCCAGGGGAAGTGAGCTCAGGGAGCTGCTGCAGGAACAGCTCCAGAGATGGGAAGGGCAGGGCCACACTTGTCCAGATCTTAGGGGTTTTGAACTAAAGGCTGACACACTCCCATCCAAGGCTGTGCTTGCCTGCTTTTAAATCAGAGCCCAGCTGTCAGGCACCTGAGAACAGCCAAGAAATCAGCCCACTTTTGGCCAGAACATGGTGTGGACAGTCTCAAGGGTCATTTTGCTTCTAACACTCCTGGGATTTCTACTTCCTGCTTCTCGAATGTGCCCCTTCTGTGCACTTTCAATGAACCAGATCTGTGCTGGGTGCCTGCTTAATCCTTGCAACAACCAAGTGAGAGGGTTCTATTTCCTCCAGTGAAGGCAACTAAGGTCCCAAGAGGTTAGGATATCTTCCCAAAGTGACATGTCTAATAACGAGCTATCAGGGAAGGGTCAAGTTTTAATGTGGGGCTCTGCTTCCTAAGTCAAAGGGTGGCTTGAGTTGAATCCTGGGTCTTGGGTAAGCAACTGCTACATTCTCCTCATGTGACAGGGGCCTTTTAGGGCCAAGCAAAGTAAATTCCCCATCCATACCCTATGCTGCCAGAGTGTCTGATGAAAAGAACTTTAAAATAGATATCTAGGTTTTCTATGATAGTTTTCAATCTGCAAGTACTTTGCACAAGTAGTTCTCATTTAAGAAGTGTTTCTCATTCTGAAGACGCTTCTTGCTGTTTTTTGTTGTTTCAGTCACTAAGCCATGTCTGATTCTTTTTCGACTCCATGGACTGTATAGCCTGCTAGGCTCCTCTGTCCATAGGATTTCCCCAGCAAGACTTACTGGAGTGGGTTGCCATTTCCTTCTCCAGGGGATCTACCCAACCCAGGGATCGAACCCCTGTCTCCTGCCCTGAGCCACGGGGGAAACCCTAAGAAACTGTAAGAAACCCTAAGAAACCGTAATAGACAGATATTACTGTTTTTGCTATTCCCATCACCATCTCCATTTGATAGATGGGGAAGCTTAGGCTTGACTAGGGAGCTGGAACCCAGACCCCAGTCTTTTGATCCCAAATCCTGGGCCATTCCCATTGTATTCCAGCTGTCTGCTGGCTCCCAGGAAGGAAGGAGGTGAGTTGTAACTAGGAATTGCCTTTTTTTTTTTTTTTTCAGTAAGATGGCAAGTTATTTCCAAAATCCTGAGAGCCATGCAGGTTCAGATTCATCCCTTTCAGTACAGGCTGTTCTCTTTCACGTTATCTGTCTGCCTGGGCCACAAACATGATTTATAAACAAGGCAAAAATGGCAGAGGAAAAATGAAGTCAGAATGTGCCATTGAAGCAAGTCAAACAATACTAAATTAGTATTTGGCTAAGCGGCTATCTCATTGTTAAGATATTTCCTCCAATATGTTTTCAGAAGCAATGGCTATTAAACAACTGGGAATGATCGCCAGGTTTGATTTCAGGAAGGAAATCCCCTCCCATTTCCTTCTGGGCATTTCAATTAATTTTCTCCTGACCCTTGCCAGCTGATTATTAGGGAAACTATACCTGTGTCGTTTATAAACAAGATGCTTTCGCGTCAAGATTCCAAATGCTTTTCCCAACGGCTGGGAATCCCTGTGCTCCCGCCAGAAGACTTAATTATTTTGGGGGGCAGGACCAGCCATGGGTGAGCTCTCAGGAGCAGACTCTTGGGCCTGCAGGCCAGCTTCTGGGCAAAGGGAAAGTTCTGTCTGTCCTAAAGCTCAGAGCCTCCGTCCAGAGAGATCATTTGGATTGAAGACAAAGTAAATAAGTCGGTCTCAAGGTCCAGCAGACCTGCCTTGGATGGACACACCATGATTGGTGCATCAGGAGAACATCTCTTTATTTGGGTCCCACAAAGTCCATGGAGCAAAATTCTCACTCTCCATGCTCTCAGAGCTGTGATGGCTGGAACAGTGACATCACTCTTGGAGGGAGTCTTGTGGTGTGGACTGGCTGGGGAGCTTGGAGACCTAGGTTTCCTAGCCCTGGCTCTGCAGTTAACAAGCTGGGTCACCCTGGGCAAGCTATTCTGCTCTAAATTGTCCTCCCCCCACACCCCCAATGTCCTTCCAATGCAATCGTCTCTGATTTCAGAAATCTCAGTTGGCTTAGACTAGAAAAAGACATTCATTTCATTGCTCTTTTCCTTAAATTGATAGCCTTCCTCCATCACAAGAATGTCAACAGCTTCCTGTCTGTCAAAGGCAAAATGAGTACTCTGTTTTACAAGAATTCAGACTCGGGCAAAACAAAGGAAGTTGGGGGCCCATTGGAGGGAGCTACCAGCAATCTTGCTGAAAGTTCTTCCCAGACCTTAAAGAAGCAATTTGAGAGGCAAACACCTTATTCCTTAAGATGCTAGCTGCCCAGTTAACTTCTATGCTGCTGGGCAGCTCATAAAGAGGTGGAGAGTAAGAAGATAGGGGGAGATGGATCTTTGCAAAACTTGAACTTGGACCTCTGTGCCATTTTTTTTTTTTTAACTACACAATGCAGAATCTTAGGTTTCCAACCAAGGATTGAACCCATGCCCCCAGCCCTGGGAGTGTGAAGTCCCAACCACTGGACCACTAGGGAAGTCCCCTTCTGCACTTCTTTTAAGCATTCCTATCTGCCAAGTGGCAGCTTGCTAAATTTTCTACTAGCTGCAGAATGAAACCTCATGATGAGGTCCTGGAGTCTTTTCTAAGCAAACGCTGCCTCACATTTCCCCCCATCACTCCTCACGGGCACCCTCGTCTGCTCCCATTCTGCTGCCAGAGCTTCCGCCATCTCCCCAGCCCCCAGACCTCAGCCCCTGAAGATCTTTCTACCTAGACGCTGCTGTAATGCGCTCATTCCTCATGGCCTATCCGCATGACCCTTTCCCTGGGGAAGAGTCTGCTAACCAGGCAGCATGAAGCGCCTCGCTTTTGTTTCTGTGGTCTCTGGAGCAGCAAATCGCTTTGCTTTCTCAGCTGAGATAATCCCCCTGATTTCCTCACTGGGTCAAAGACCTTCTGTGTCCCCCACAGCAGAGGGTCTGGTATGTGAGGGTAACTACACCCCCCGAATCTGCACTGTCCATCCCCTCCACCCCCTCCCCACCACCCCCCCCACACACACACAGAGGACCTGGACTCAGAGGGAATATGGAATCTGCTCATCTAGAACCGAGCATCCTAGATTTCCAACCCTGCGGGCAATTTCTGGGCTTTCATGTCCTAAGCGGGCTGCGAAGGAATGGTGGGAGAGAATTTCAAAACCACAACAGGTCTAGAAAACCTGATAGCCTGAGCACCAGGCTGGTCAGAAGAGCCCAGGGTTCTGGTGTAAAACAGACAAGGCTAGTCCAGGGCTGTCTTTGCT
Source organism: Capricornis sumatraensis (assembly GCF_032405125.1). Classification (NCBI taxonomy): domain Eukaryota; kingdom Metazoa; phylum Chordata; class Mammalia; order Artiodactyla; family Bovidae; genus Capricornis; species Capricornis sumatraensis. The sequence continues at coordinate 98,507,093 of NC_091076.1, forward strand.
GGGGCTGCAGAAAGCTGAGTGAGCCTGGAAATATTTCACTGTTGAATGGACTAATTTTTTTTTAAATAATGCATATGAAATGTGTACTTACAGAATATCTGTTTTCCACGAAATCTGCAAAACAAAGGATAAGGCAAAGGTGAGCAGTATGAAGAGCACGAGGAGCAGTTAGGCTCCCCACGCCAACATCTCAGAGGCTGAGCAGCCAAAGGGAAGGGACAGCGGGGAGGGGCGGGGTGGCCGTGCAGGAGACCCCAGCCCTCACACCTCCTGGGTGCCCAGGTTTACGGCTCCTTTGCCCACAGGTAGCTTCCCCAGGACCCTGTGGCTCCATGTGACAAGCATATAAAGTCCCTGGCAGCCCATTTGACATTTTAAACAGTTTTTTTTTTTTTAACTTAATAGCACATACTATTTTAGAGGGGAAAAAAGACACCTGATAATTACAGAAAAGTAGAAAGCAGGTAAAAATTCTCCCTGGCTCCATGGTTGACTGAAATGTCTTCCAGTCATTTTCCAATAAGAGTAGAGTTTTTTGTGTGTTTTTTTTTGGGGGGGGGGTGGTGGAAGAAGTTATAATTATCTAGTCTATGCCATTTTAGAGCTTCTCTTTTACACATGGTGTGATTTTAGAAACATAATTGTTAGCAGCTATTTAGTCATTATTCCACAAGTATGCAGTTGTTTACTAAACCAGTTCCTTACTTTTAAAAATTTAGGTTCGCTCCAAGTCTTTGCTATTTTATATGATGCCGCCAGTATCCTCTTTGGGAATAAAGCTATTTCCATGGTTCATACCAGTTTTTCTATTCCCAGGAGTGGGATCCATGGAGCAGAAAGCATAAACAAGGCCAACGCCCTTGGCATATAGACTTCAAGTGCTGTCTGAAGGGCAGGGCGCCGCATCCCCTTGCCCTGGAAGGGAGCATCATCCCAACCATGTGGAGATCACACGGTCTTCTTGCTGGACATGCCGAGACTTGTCCAGAAGATGAGAAGGAGGGTGAGAAAGGCCCAAGGGAACAGGAAACGTTGTACCGAAGGTGAGTGACCACCTGCATTACTTAAAGATGGTTTTTACTACAAGAGGCAAGAGAGGGCTGTGATTAGCCCTTGAACAGGACCAGACTCCACAAACAGCAGAGTTTCTGAATGAGGGGGGGATGGCCCACCTGTTGTGGCTGATACCCCAAATAGCCCACTATGGCCCTAGCTCTAAAGACATGGAATCCTGGGGAAGGCCCAAGAGGAAATGAGAGTTTTTGGGGTGGTTGCTATTCTTGAAGGTGGTGGAGGGCCAAACTCTCCTCCTCACCCCCAAATCCTCGTTCTTCCTTGAGAGGCAATCCTGGGGACCTCGGTTTCTACCCAGTCCCCTCCGCCGCCCCCCAAGTTCAAGCCCCTTCTGAATCTTGGCTGTCCTGGGGCCCAACTGTCACAACAGGAGTCACAACCTTCTGTTTCTTTCTTGAATTTAAAAATATCCTGTTTCCACCAGTCCACTTCCCCCCTCAAACCCTGTCTTATCACAGCTCCATTGTGCGTCTCTTCTAGAGGGAACAGGGCCAGGAGTTCCTAAGGGGCCCCCTTCTGTCCTGGCTAGGCCAGAGGCAGGCATCAAGGGCCAAATGGATGAATCAGCCTGACCAGCAAGTCAAGCCATTGTGTAAACTTCCACACATTGAGTGAGGCCGTGGGCAGCACCCCACCCCAGACCAAACCTGACCTGGAGGACCCAAAGGACCCCATGCTTCCCTCTCCTTCAGAGCCCCAAGGCTTCTGGAATCAGACCCATGAGGGCGAGAGCCTCATTTCCTAATGCAATGCAGACTCGGAATACCAACATTCAAATCTAATATATTTGATAATGTATTATAATAACACATTGATATTGTATTATTATAATATCATCCCCCCTCATGGCTCAGAGGTTAAAGTGTCTGCCTGCAATACGGGAGACCCGGGTTCGATCCCTGGGTTGGGAAGATCCCCTGCAGAAGGAAATGGCAACCTACTCCAGGATTCTTGCCTGGAGAATCCCATGGATAGAGAAGCCTGATGGGCTATAGTCCATGGGGTAGCAAAGAGCTGGACATGACTGAGTGACTTCACTTACTTACTTACTTATAACAACACTGATTATACTGATAATACTGATGGAGCACCAAGCTACACCCACTTGTTGTTGGTACTAGAATCTGGTGGGTAGCATCCTTTTTTTTTTTTAATGGAGTAAGTTTTATCTCCTTGAAGTAGCAGAGGCCACCCTGGGGGTGGGCTAGCAGTGCCCATGGGCCTAGTTTGCTCTGGGCCTCTCAAGATGGGTGTGGGGAGGTGGCACAGGCCCTCAAGTGCTCTTTCCTCCCTCCCAGAGAGGGCATGGCACAGGGCCCTCCTCTGATCATGACTCTCTATGATCAGCCCCTCCCTCATCTACTGGAGTTCTGCTCCCTTAAGAAGAAGACTGGAAGTCTGAATTCCAGCAAAGAGAAAGTAGAAGAGGGAGGCTGAGTGAAGGAGGTGGGCCTTGCCAGGCCAAGAAGACAGAGGTTAGTGTCTGGAGTAGGACTTGGCATCTCTCCCTAGAGCCACAAGTCGTCAGGTGGGAGGTGCCCAGGACACCTCCAAGTGGGGACACATGACTTCTAGGGAGGAAAACCAGCTCCTGTCTTGGGGGAGTCACAGGAAATTAATTTCTTTAAACCAGAATTTCTTAATGCTGGCACTACTGACTGATATCCTGGGCTGGATAATTCTTTGTCATGGGGCTTGTCCTGTGTGTTATAAGATGTTTACCAGTATCCCTGGCCTCCGCCCATTAGACGCAGGAGCAACCCCTTTCCCCACCCCTTGCCAAATTATGACAACCAAAAATGTCTCAAGACACTGTCACAGGTCTATTGCGTTGAGAACCACTGCTCTAAACTGCAAATCTTATCCTAGGCCTGAGTTCTCTCATAGGGAAGAACTGACTGCATTGTTAATTAATTATGAGAAACCACTTTACGCTCCGGTCTTTAAAACTGGGGTAAATATATGTTAATAAGTTATGCTTTGGATGAACTGCAAACCATTTTATAAAGTACTTTCAGGATAAGCTGGAGCCCTTTGAAACCATCAAGTGCTGAATCAGAGTGAAGGTACAAACTTCCTGGGCTAGCCAGGAAGTCCAGTTCACACAAGGCTCAACCAGGCTGAGTGGAGCTGATGAGTAAGCCACGGCAACGCACTCCAATATTCTTGTCTGGAGAATCCCATGGACAGAGGAGCCTGGTGGGCTACGGTCCATGGGGTCACACAACTGAAGGGACTTAGCATGCATTGCTGACAAATCCTAATCTTGGGCAAAATAAGTGGAAAGGAAATAAGAACTTGAAAGACCTGAAGTGCTAAGCTTGCAGATCTAAATTATGAGGCGATTATCAGCATTTTCTCCACTCCCGAGAAAGCTGAAGTTTCCTGAGAGGCAAGATCTCCTTCTCCACCCATTAATTCTGGCTATGTCCTCGGGCCTGGTTTTCTCTTTCTCCTGAGGCTGACTTCAACTTGATCTCTTTCTGATAAAGTCTTCTTAGTTCTGAGAAACCCTCTCCTTCCCTCCCTAATAGGCAGGGAACATGTCGCAGAGAATGGTCTAGTGGCTGGAACGTGAAGCAGCTCAAAGATGGAGAGATTTCCTTGCCTAGGACGAAGAGTTAATTGTTGGGACAGGAATATGCTAGCTCAGCTGTGTGCCAGCAAGTTGGCCAAAAAGTTCGTTCAGGTTAGTCTAGATGCTGGTATGGCAAACCCAAACAAACTTTTTGGCCAACCCAATAGAGGAGCACAGGGAACTCTGCTCAATATTATGTAACAACCTAAGTGCAAAATGAATTTGAAAAAGAATGCTGCTGCTGCTCCTGCTAAGTCACTTCAGTTGTGTCCAACTCTGTGCGACCCCACAGACAGCAGCCCACCAGGCTCCCCCGTCCCTGGGATTCTCTAGGCAAGAACACTGGAGTGGGTTGCCATTTCCTTCTCTAGCGCATGAAAGTGAAAAGTCAAAGTGAAGTTGCTCAGTCGTGTCCGACTCTTAGTGACCCCATGGACTGCAGCCTGCCAGGCTCCTCCATCCATGGGATTTTCCAGGATAGATACATGTACATGTGTAAAAAAAATAAAAACCAAAGTAACTCCAATGGGAAAATAAGCTTTAATATCAAATTTTTTAGGCTACTATAATTAGTACTTTGTTGTTCAGTTTGCCGAGTGGTTGGTGTCTGACTCTTTGCAACCCCATGGACTGCAGCATGCCAGGCTTCCCTGTCCTTCACTATCTCCTAAAACTGAATATTTCAGGTGTTGGAATAGTTAAGAGTAAGAAGAAGCACAAAGCCATTTGTGCTTGAGTCACTGTTAACAACATATTAATAATTAATTTGAATTTTTCAATACATTTTCAACTATCAGGAAAACAGCAGAACAGCAGATGTGCAAGACTGGGGTCAAGACTCAGCAGGAGGTAACGAGTTGGAAGAGTTGCCTCCTTTCTCCTCATTTTATAGAACTCACCTGCCCACCACAGCCCTTATCCACTCAACAGCCATGTGCATTCCTGAGACACACTGAGGTGTTCACCTTGCAGCAACTCCACTGAGGCCAAGGGCATTTTATTGAGAATTAACGAGGAAACTGGGCTTCCCTGGTGGCTCAGTGGTAAAGAATCTGCCTGCCAACACAGGAGACTCAGGTTCAATCCCTGGGTTGGGAAGATCCCCTGGGAAAGGAAATGGCAACCCACTCCAGTATTCTTGCCTAGGAAATCCCATGGACAGAAGAGCCTGGTGGGCTACAGTCCATGGGGCTGCAAAGAGCTGAACAGGGCTTAGCAACTCAACAACAACAAGGAAACTAATTGGTGACAAGAAGCAGGGGTGGGGCAAAGTTCTATAACCTGATGAAGGTGGAGCTGAGCCCAAACCCCAGAGCTCCTACTGAGCATGTTTCCCATTAGGCCGCAGTACAGAGAAGCATCCAGGCTGGCCTCGGACCAACACAAAAGCAGCAGCAACACAGTACAATGGCTCCTGAGACCCAGGACTTAATTCAGATTTGAAGGGCAAACTTGGAGTCAAGGATGGGTAAAGAATCAGGGTGGACTCCAAGGGACGCGGGAGTGACTCTTAGAAGTGACTGAGTCCCCACCTCATCAACAAGTTCCAGGGCATAGGTCGGGAGTGACCAAGGCATAGACAAATGACCATTGCTTCCAAACACAGGACACTGAGACTCTGAATGGTATGATTGTAAGGCCACTTAAGATCATTCATTCAATCCCCTGATTGGACAGATTAAAACAATTGAACATGGTCAAATTCACAGAGACAGAAAGTAGAATGGTCATTGCCAGGGGTTGGGGGGCAGGGGATGGGAAGTTACTGTTTAGTGGGTAAGGAGCGTCAGTTAGGAAAGATGAAAAAGTCCTAGAGATGGATCGTGGTGATGGTTGTATAACAATGAGATTGTACTCAGTGTTACTGAAATGCGCACTTAAAAATGGTTACAATGGCAAGTGCTATGTATTTTTACAAAATACACACAAAACTGAGCTTAGAGCCTAAAGCCAAGATCACAAAGACCTGGTGCCTCCCATAGCCCATCAGCTCCCCAGACACTCTTCAGCCTACAGTCTCCAACACCCTCTCCAGGGCCCTGGTCCTACCCAGAGCCCCACCCTAGAGCTGCTCCTTGGGGCCAGGCCTGCCCGATGCCCTTTGGCTTATCTAGACAAGCAGTTTTCCTTTGTATCACTCAGGGGAAAAAGGGAGTCTAAGTGCCAGAACTATGTCCTGTGAGCCATTTCTCAAAATAGCCCAGCCCTGAAGTGATGCGTGTTGAAAAAGGATGGGAAACTGAGAAGCTAAGGTGGAGAAGAAAGAAACACTAAGAAGGAAAGGTCAGACAAGACCCCGCCCTGTACTCAGCTTGCTCACTGAGACCTACTTCCACTGCGGCCTTTTCTTTTTATTGTGGGTCACACCCTCCCCTTAAACTACACACACACACACACACATACACAGTTTCTGGGTTATCTCTACCAGCCAGTCCAGAACAATCACTCCAGGATTGCTGGGGAGGAAGAAAGACTCTACCCCCTTGAATGAGAACCAGAGCAGAACTCAGAACATCTAGAAAATGGTTCTAAAAGCGTATCCCCAGCCTGACAGCAGCAGCATGTGGGAATTTGTTAGAAATGCAAGTTCTCAGCCCACTCCCAACCTACTGAATTAAGGGTAGTGCCAAACTACCTGTATTTTAACCCACCTGCAGAAGCCCTCATCGAGATTCGAGCACATGCCCCTCATTCTGCAGAGAAGGTGACCGAGGTCCCGAGAGGCTCCCTGACTCACCTGGGGTCACCCAGACCACACCAGGCTGTTACTCTTAACTTGTAAAGAGCAACAAAGCTGAATGCTCTAATCAGGCTGATGACAGTGGAAACCAATTGGTTTGGCAACACAGAGAGGGAACATGAAGCTTGTGAGGGGCATCGCGCTGCAGCCAGGCTCCCTGCACCCCATCCCTGCTCTGCCATGGACCAGAATAAGCTATGTCACCTCTGGGCCCATCACCCCATCTGCAGAGCAGGAATAATAACAGAGCCTCCATCAACCCTGTGATGGGTTTGAGCAGCTGATAAAGGAAAAGAAAGAAAGAAAAGGAAAGAGGAATTAACCAAGGCTCACAGCCTCCTCCTTTGGGCAGCAGACAAGTGGGAAATGCTCAAAAAGAGGAACTCCCTTGGCTTCCAAGATGCTGGCTTTTGCAGCAACGATGTGGTTTTGGCTACAAGGCCCAGGGCTCCCTCTACCCGTCTGACAGGAGCTGGCTACCAGGTTAGAGACCAGACTGTAGAGAGACCCAAGCCCCAGTTGACCCCTGATGGCCCAGAGGGTGCTGCGGGAGTGCCCTAGCCTGGGAGTCCAGAGCTGGCTCTTGTCTTGCGCTGGGCCAGGCACTGAACTCTATGGCTCGAGTTTTCCTTCTGCGTTTTTTAGCTAAAATGGATTGACTGCTCACCGTGGTAAGAATGGGTTTCCCTTGGTGGCTCAGATGGTAAAGAGTCTGTCTTTAATGTGGGAGACCCTGGTTTGATCCCTGGATTGGGAAGATTCCCTGGAGAAGGGAATAGCTACCCACTCCAGTATTCTTGCCTAGAGAATTCCATGGACAGAGGAGCCTGGCAGGCTACAGGCCATGGGGTCACAAAGAGTTGGACTGCTGTCTCATCCCCTTCTCTTATTTAATCTCTTCTGTGTTTAATAGTTGAAGAAACTGAGTCTCAGAGAGGTGAGGCATCTTGGTCAGAGTTGCACAGCTGGTGATGTGGCAGTACCAGGGCAGGGGCTCAAATGTCTGCCAGCAAAACAGGGCCCTGCACCACCTCAAATCCCTGCTGGGTTGGGTGCTATGGTCTAGCTTATGGTCTGTTCCAGCTAGGGGGGAGCAGTCGGGTTCCAACAGCTGGGGACTGAAAACTCAGGCATCTAGAACCAGCCTGGGGACCCTGAAAAAACACACTAGAATAGTTGCCCTAAAGCAGAGTAGAAAATCAGAATGTGTCACCCTAAAATAAGCCGCTTTGGCATAAGGGTCATTTTGAGCTGGAGGCAAATAAGAATCAACAGAGGCAAGCCTTCCAGGAGTTTCCCTCCTCTTTTTCTTGTTAATTATCTGTCTTTTGTCAGGCTAATCTGCAGGGTCCCTAGATACTAACCCTTGGGAATCCACACGGGGTGTGACCTTCACCAGCAGCCTGGGGCCTCCCCGGGTGGCCTCAGGTGACCCGAGAGCCCAGGCCTCCTGTAGCCTGGGTTTCCTGCAGTCTCTACCCTTCACCAGCTGCCCTTCCTCAAAACCAAAGGAACTCATTTAGTGATCAGGAGTATGGAATCCAGCTCTAGGGTGGGCCAGTTCTCAGTGAAAGTAAAAGTCGCTCAGTCGGGTCCAACTGTGACCTCATGGACTATATAGTCCATGGAATTCTCCAGGCCAGAATACTGGAGTAGCCTTTCCCTTCTCCAGGGGATCTTCCCGACCCAGGAATCGAATTGGAGTCTTCTGCATTGCAGGCAGATTCTTTACCAACTGAGCTATCGGGGAACTAGCACTAACCTCGGGGAACTGTTTTAAGCTCCCTAAGTCTCGTATCCTCATCTGAAAAATGGGATTTATTGTGGAGGATTGAAAGAGGTAATGTCATATAGATCACTTAGCACCAACAGGAAGTGCTTAATAAATGTTGAGTTTTTGCATAACCAAAGCAACTGAAAGTAAACCATCTCAGGGACCATGAGGAAAGCAAAGGGCATTTTTATACAAGTACCTGACAGGACCAACTTTGAACCCTCTCTGAATTTCAGCTTTCTGCTAACACTGGAAGAACAGAGGAAGCCTGTTTCTGAATTTGTGTTTTGCTATCTCTGAATAATGCTAAGAATGCCAAGTGAGATACTGAAGCTAAAAATCCCCCAGGAAATGGTTTTCAAAAATTATTCAGTCAGTGTCAGATTCCCCATGGGGCTGAGTTTCTGATCTATTCATGAAAATACCACCTTTTAAAAGATTGATTAAGAGGTGATTCCTAGTTGAGATAACAAGTAGACTCTTGAGGTAAGACACTGCTTTTCAAATGTTGGCGGCATCAGAAATACGTGGGACCTTGTTGGGAGAAAAGATTCTGATTCTGTGGGTCTGGGTTGGGCCTGAGACCACCTGCTACCTGTCTGTGGACCGCCCTTGGTGTAGCCAGGTTTTACTGAAGTTTCCTTGTCTATTTGAATAATTCCTTTTCAAAGAATCCACTTAAATAGAGATCTATTGTACAGAGAAAGATATCTGCCTAGTGACTATTTTCTCTGGGAATGTTTGTGCTTTTGGGGTTGTGACTTATTTTCCATGTAATATGTCACACAAGGAAGGTGGCCAATAATATTGTAATAAATCTGTATGGGAGCAGATGGTTACTAGCTGGTGATCATTTAATAATAAAATGCCAAACCTTTATATAGTAAATCTGAATGTAACGTAATACTGTCCATCAGCTAGATTTCAATGAAGAAACAAAAATAAATAAAAGTGGTTCTTGGTAGATTTCATTTCATGAGAATGAAATAGAATAATTACACCAAAAAAATGATTGTTGGGAGTGATTCTAGTTTGCTGTACACCTGAAACTTACACATTATAAGTCAACCATACTTGAATAAAAATTTTTTTAAATAGATAACTAATAAGAAACAGAAGGAGAAGGGGGTGATAGAGGATGAGATGGTTGGATGGCATCACCAACTCAATGGATGCGAGTTTGAGCAAACTCTGGGAGATAGTGAAGGACAGGGAAGACTGGTGTGCCACAGTCCATGGGGTTGCAAAGAGCTGGACAAAACTGAGCACTGAGCAACAATAAGAACCTACTGTACAGCACAGAGAACTCTATTCTAGACTCCGTAATAGCCTATATAGGAAAAGCATCTAAAATGAGTGGAGGTATGTATGTAGCAATGATTCACTTTGCTGTACTCCTGAAGCTAACACAACATTGTATATCAACTCTACTCCAATAAAAAAACGTTTAATTAAGTAAATAAAAGTGGTTCTTTGTGGATTTCATTTCATGAGAATGAACTAGAATCATTACACAAAAATGAAATTGTTAGGCCATGGCCGAAGTTCCTGGTCCGCCCAGCCCTGGGGAAGGCTCTCTGAGAGGAAGCAGAGAAGGCAAGGAATGAGGTGGGGCCTGGGCAGAAATCACAGGAGGAGGAAGTGAGTCCCTCCCCGCCTCCCTCGCCCAGAGTCAGCGTGCTCACCGAAAGGATGTAGCTACTGAATATCCTTCAAGCAAAGGGCTGGCTTTGCCTGAGGCCTTCAGGAGCCTGGTGCACCAGGGCCTGTGTGAGGAGCGGGCGAGGCCCCTGAGAAGAGGCAGGCAGGACTGCGCTGCTTCTGTCCGGGTCAGGAGTGCCCAGAACGCTGTTGGGCACCTCGTGAGCACACAGTGGCTCCAGGACACGCTCCAGTCCACCTGGCCCTTAGCTGGGTGTGAACGATTGAGCCTCTGTCTGCCTGGCATGCAGCCTGTCCTCCGTAAGTGTGCGTCGACTACATAAACAGTACACGTGGCCACTTTCTCAGGGTGGTGGGGAGAGACCGTCGATAACTCCAGTGCAACTCTGCACTCCTTTGTACCTTCTTTCCCCGGTCCACACCCGAGATCCCATGGATGAAATTATAGGAAGTGCCCTCCCCCCGACTCAGGCTGGGAGTGTAGGGGACTCTCACTCACCAGGATCAGCTTTCCGGATTTCACTGTATACCGTCTCCGTGCCCTTTGTGCCCAGACCTGGAAAGGGGCCAAGCACAGGTCAGCAGCCAGGTCAGCCACTGCTGAAGCAGGAGAATGTTGGGGTACCCCAAGAAAGGCGGTGCCCCACGGTCCACCCCCTGGCCGGCCCCATGAGTAGTGTCTGCAGGGGCCCCTGGCGTCCTTGTCACCACCGAGCCCAGCCCACTTCCTGGAAGATCCTGGTCTCTCAGCCTGGAAGTACGAGACTGACAGGCCACTGTGGGACCCTGGACCCTGGGGGTGTGGGTAGAGGTGCCCCCCCATGCAGATCTGGAGTCTTCAGCTCTGCGGCCCCCTCCCTCCTTCTCTGCCATTGTGACCCTGTGTCCAGTTGCTCTGCCAGCCCTTTCCTGGGAGGCTGGGATAGGGTCTTCCAGTCACCCTTGGGAAAGTCTGGGTTAGAGCCTGGGCATCACTGAAACTGTAAGGATCAGCGGAGACCCGCTCACAACACTGGACAGCTGGGCTGGTTGATTTCAAATGCCGAAAATCTTGGCCTCAATGCAGATTCTGATTGAGATGGTCCAGGGTGGGCCCTGGCATTGGTCTTTTAAGAGCTTCCTATGCATGCTCAGTTGCTTCAGTCATGTCTGACTCTTTGTAACCCCATGGACTGTAGCCTACCAGGCTCCTCTGTCCACTGGATTCTCCAGACAAGAATACTGGAGTGGGTTGCCATGCCCTCCTCCAGGGAAGAGCTTCCTGGGGGGTTCTAATATGCAGACAGGGTTGAGATCCTCTGGTCTGGACTTTTCCTGAACAGCAGACAAGATAACCAACTAAAGGTGTAGATTACTCCCAGAGGAGACTCAAGGGTTCGGGAGACAAAGAACGCCCAGTACGGCCATCTGTTTAAATCAATGTACATGCACAGGTTGTGTATACACACATGTGCACACACTCACAGTGTATCTACACACATTGTACACACACTCACACCCTCAGGATGGAACCTGCCACTTCCCTCTCAATTGTGCAAAGGACCAGGAGGCCTTATTGTAGAAAAACGCCTGGTGCTCTGTGGCCAGGATTCCCCCGCTACAGATCAGGAAATGGAGCTCCAGACTGGGTGATGCTTCCTACCACCATGGGCAGTGCCACTTGGATGTCGCCCTCCTCGGTGGCAGATGGCCAGGGCACATACACTGATTCTAAGTACACCAAGATACCCTCAGCTCACCAGACTCCCCTCTCCCGTGGCCTGGCCCTGCACTCCTGCACTGACTGCAAGGACCTTCTGTTTTGGCCCATTCCCCCTCGCCCTCCAAGCCCCGGGACAGGCTTTGCTCCTACCCTTGGGCGCACACATCCTCACACACCCATATCCGCCCTTACATGCGCCCCTCTTCCCCGGGGCCGGGGCGGTCTCACGGGCTCCCGCAGCACTTCGGGGATACTCGCCCAAGGCACTGACACGGCTTGTCTCCACAGCCGTCTCCCTGGGGGACCCCCCGCTCCTCTAGGGCAGCGTCTTGGGTCTTCTGCTCCTCCAGATTCCAGACCCTGCACATCTACCTGGAGGCATCTATAAAGTTTGATGGGACAGTGAAAACAACAGTCAGTCTCCCTGCAGGGATCTCTGTCTCAGACCTTCCGGAAGGCTTTACATGATCAGCCTGATCGTTGAAGATTTAGGTCTTAGGATGAAAATCACCATCATTCACTATACACCAAATGGTGGCGGTTCCTAAGTCATGACCTGAATGCCAGGAGAAAGCTTGGGGGGCAGTTCAGTTTGGCTGCTGAACTTGGGGCACTCAGGGTGTTAGGACCTTGCAGAAGGCATCATAGTGACTCCCCCAGGGCACCAACAGCAGAGTGGCTGAGCTACAAGGCACCCCCACACCGGGACACCTATCTTTCTCCAAGAGGAGAGCAGAGATGCCCACACCACTCTCTCTTCGTGGCACCAGACCTGGGGGTGTACAGGGGAGCTGCAGTGATCCCCATGTCTGCTAGGGCGTGAGGGGGTGGTGTCTACCCCATCCCTGAGGGACTCTCCACTCAATGTCAGGCCTGGACACGTCACTCATTCAACACGGTCCTAACACCTCCTGTGTGCCAGGCACCGTGGAAGAAGAAAAGGGAATGGGGACTTGGCTCCAGCTTTCGGAACTCCAGGCTCCAGGGCCGATGGGTGCAAAGAGTGCTGGGATAGAGGCTCTGGAACACTGCACACTGCACGATGCGCTCCTCCACAACGGGGCCAGCAGAGGGAGGGAAGGGGCTGCGCAGCCAAGCCTGGGGGCCTGCACACTCTGGGGGACTCCACCATCCCCAGGCACATAAGGGGCTCCCAAGGAACCTCTGGTCACCTTGGGGACACTCTGACACCCTCTGGATCCAAGGAGCTGCACTTGGCTCCCTTTCATCCCATCACTCGGAGCATCAGCCAGGGCACAGAGGGGTTTCACTTCTTGGTTGAGCTGTCAGAGTTGCAGCTGTCCCAGTGGAATCTCCCCACCCCCACCCTCCGGGCTCCCCTGGCCATGTGGACGAAGTCTGCAGCTCACTGAGGGCTTCCCGCCTCCTCCCGCTGCTCGGTGGCAGCAGCTGCCCGCTAATGACTAAACCAGGCCAACAGGCTGTTTGTCTCTGCTGTCAGGGATGTTTCCGGAGGGGCTTTGTTTGGGCTTCTGTTTTTCTCTGTTCAACAGAGAAAGAGATGGCTTCAACGTCATGGGGTTTTCCCAGCAATTGGTCTCAGAGCAAACAGGCAGCAAACCGGGATTTAACGAGTTCCTTCCCACCCCTCCTCCACCTGCGAGTGACCACTTGGGCAGCCGCCAGCCACGGTTGGAGCTGGACTGGTCCCCTTTCCTTCCTCCATCCCGTCTGTAGAGGAGGGAGGCCTAGACAATAGGGAACTGGGTTGGCCAAGACCAGGTCAAGTCTACCAGTGGCCTTGAACCCACGGTCTTCTCCTTGCCTAGTAACGCCCCACCCACGGGAGACAGCAGGCAAACACCATCCTGGGCCAGACTCCCCCACTGTCCCTCAGTTGTCAAGGAGGCTGGGTCCAGAAAACAACTGGAGTCTTTTAGAGACTTCCCATTTTCACCCCAGACTGCCGAGGCCCCCGCAGCCTACTCAGCACCTTTGTGCAAACTGGGGAAAGTCCCCCCGGGGGTTCCGACCCCGCAGCTGCATGACTGGGCATGAAAACACCCTTGCTTCATCTGGTCCCGGGGATCCTCTTGTCCCTTCAACCCCTCCCTCCCTACCTGCAAGCAAGAAAACCAGATGCTGCCAATGTGGAAAGCCTCCCCAAGGAATGGAAAACAGATGCTTTTCCGAGGACAAAGCCCTGTTTCCTTCTTCCTGCTTCAGTTTCCTGCAACCCAGAGCCTTCGAGGCCTCGTATAGAGGCCTCACCACTCCACCTCGCTTTGGCCCAGCCAGCAGGGTGGGGCCTGGCCCTCTGGGACCAGTATGAGAACCTCGAGGGGCCAGGGACTTCCCTGGTGGTCCAGCGGCTAAGACTCCAAGCTCCCAGTGCAGGGGGCCCAGGTTTGATCCCTGGTCAGGGAACTAGATTCCACATGCCGCAACTAAGAGTTCGCATGCCACAGCTAGAGATCCTGCATGCTCCTGCAGGCTGCAACTAAGACCTGGCGCAGCTAGGCAAATAAATAAATATTTTAAAAAAGAGAGAGAGAGATCTTCAAGGCCAGTGCCCAGGGCAATCTCCGTCTGCTTGAGTGCTTGGTGAGGCATGCATGGAGGACAGGGGGCTTTTTCCCACGCACATGCAGCCCTGGCCTCTTGTTGCGGTTCCCTTTTCCTTCCAAGCCTGAAGCCCCCTTAGGAGGAAGTGAGCTGTTACTCATGGGATGGAGCCCATGAGGCACAGGGATGGAGGACCTCAGGCCAGACCCAGGAAGGCTGGCAAGGAGCCTCCCTAAAGTCCCACCGGCCACAACCCACCCAGACCCGGTTCTGAGCCGCAGAGCCCTGCACCACACCCTCTCAGGCTCTCACTTTTAACCCGATTGAACCAGGCTCCCCCTGAGCCTGTGCTCCCAAATGCAGGCATCATGAACATCCATGTGGTTGTTCAGTCAGGAAACTTGTAGAAATTCCGTCTCCCTCATCCTTGCCATGAATGTCTCGTCCAGGGCTAACATATATCCAGAATCTATCTCTCCTCTCCTCTATCTCTCCGCTCGCCTGGCTTCAGTTTTTGTTCCTTTTAATCCACCCTCCATACCAGCCCTAAGGATCACAGAGTCACTTTTAAAGAGGAAGTTGGCTGCTTAAAGTCTTCCAAAGGCCCCCAGTCTGCTCTCGGTGGACTAGAATAGAAAGAGAACTTTGGCGGCTCCGCCCGGTCCTTCCAGCTGCGTCTGCCTTGGCTCCCTCTCGCTCGCTCTGCAGACATTTAAGGATCCAAAAGTGTCGCTTAAGGATGCTGTAAGGTCCTCTTTCGGATCTTTAAATGAGCCGAGCCCGAGCCCACCTCCCACTGCCCTGCACATCTCCTAGTCCTCCTGGCCCTCCTTCCTCTTGGCGGGGCCACCTTCCCTGCGCCCTTCAGGCCCCAGCTCAAAGGCCAGCCCTCTGACCGGCCTTCTGGGACCAGCCAGAAGAGGCACCACCTTGCAGGCCTTCTCCTCTCTCCCCACTCTTCCCGCAAGCTCTGACTCTAACCCGATACCATCTGCTCATCGCTTCCTTGTTTCCCTGACTCCCTCAGAGGCTACACCTCCATGAGAGGGGGCACCGCGTGTGTCAACCTCACCGCTTGTGCTGGGGCTGCTCCATCACAGCCTTTAATTTGTTAACCCAGCAAATCACTTTACCATGAAACAATAAGAGGGAGGGAACTTCAGGCCGGCCGTGGCCCCCACCTCTGTCCCCATCCGACCTAGATATAGAACTGGGACACCCTCTGCAGGCCAGCAGATGGGCAGTATCAACTCCAGGGGCCAGGCTGACTGAGACTTACGGGCACCATGGCTCTGTGGGGCAGCACCCAGCCGCAGGGGATGGCCCTGCCTGGAAGGTTCCACACCCACATCTGCAGACATGGTACCTGGAACTGAGCTAAGCAGAGGAGGAAGGAAGGACCCCCAAACTCCTTCCAGATGATGGAGCCAGAATGCCCTCACCGTGTGGCTCTGGCTGAGGTGACAGAGGTGTGGTCTGCAAAGCAGCCCTGGGTGTGCCAGGCTAAGTGAACACGGTTTGGCCTCAGCCTCAGCAGGAAGCGGGGTGCTTGGCAACAGTCCTAATGAGCTTCCCAGCAGGGCAGGAAGGCTGGATGGCTGCTTCCTTGGTGTGGCAGCCTCTGGGGGAGCTGAGGAGGCTTAGTTGGATATGCATGTCTTTTTGTGGTGCCAGAAGCAACTGAGATTGATGTTCTAGCACTTGCTGCGGACTTAACTCACCATGAGTCAGTCTCCCCAGTGCAGGACCAGAGCCAGGGGCTGGTGCCCCAAACCAGCCTGCCCAGGAGAACCACACACAGAAAAACAAAACCCAAAGTCCAGGTGGTTCGGTGGTAAAAGAATCCACCTGCCAGTGCAGGAGACCCAGGACATGCGGGTTCAATCCTTGGGCTGGGAAGATCCACTCGAGGAGGAAATGGCAACCCACTCTAGTATTCTTGCCTGGAGAACCCCGTGGACAGAGCAGCCTGGCGGGCTACAGTCCATAAGGCTGCAAAGAGTCGGACACGACTGAGCAGGCACACACACACACACACAATGCTGGTGCCATTGTTTTCCCATGAAGAGAGTCTCTGCTTTCAAAGACCTTTGTCCCTTAAATAGCCAAGCCCTTGCTTACTCCTTCAAAGACGCATTTCATTTACACAAGCTCAGTCCGTAAGCAATTTTTTTTTAAGGAAGGTTCTAGACTGGGGCAAGGGGGCTCCCTCTGGAAGAACACCCAAACGCCCAGGGGTGAGGCAGCCTACAGTCTCTCGACACACCGATGTCTTAGCACCTAGTAACTGCTCAATAAAACACACCCATCTTTAGTTGTATGATAAATAATAATGCTAAAGCTGAAACTCCAGAAGTTTGGCCACCTCATGCGAAGAGTTGACTCATTGGAAAAGACCTCGATGCTGGGAGGGATTGGGGGCAGGAGGAGAAGGGGACAACAGAGGATGAGATGGCTGGATGGCATCACTGACTTGATGAACGTGAGTTTGAGTGAACTCCGGGTGTTGGTGATGGACAGGGAGGCCTGGTGTGCTGCGATTCATGGGGTTGCAAAGAGTCAGACACAATTGAGCGACTGAACTGAACTGAACTGAAATGATAATGCAATTGTACATCTCCAAGCCTGGACGGGGGTCACTGCTCCCACCTCAGGCATGTTCAGCCCGCCTGTCTGCTGGCCACCTCCCTCCTGAGTGACAAGGGTGACTAGACTCTTGTCCCGGAGCTGTAGCACAGTCCAGTCCAGCATCTACAACCAGAGAGCATGATGTGGGGGTCCCTCACGGGCTGGCAGTACCTCGGTGAGGCTCAGGGGAGGTCACTTCCACTTCTGTGTACTCCACGTCCAAGGTCAGAGGCTCTGCTCGAAAGAATCACAGCAGCCTGTGGTCAGACAGGGTCTCCTTGGGTTGGGGGAGGTGGGGCAGGGACTCAGGCCGCATTAGAGTTTTCTGCTCAAATGATCAAATTAATTGGTATTTTTTAACAGGGAAACCAGACACAGGGTTAACGTCACTCTAAGTGGGTGAGAACACTCTTGAGAGTCCCTTGGACTGAAAGGAGATCCAACCAGTCCATCCTAAAGAAGATCAGTCCTGGGTGTTCATTGGAAGTACTGATGCTGAGGCTGAAACTCTAATACTATGGCCATCTGACGCAAAGAGCTGACTCACTGGAAAAGACCCTGATGCTGGGAGGGATTGGGGACAGGAGGAGAAGGAGACAACAGAGGATGAGATGGCTGGATGGCATCACTGACTTGATGGACGTGAGTTTGAATGAACTCCGGGAGTTGTGATGGACAGGGAGACCTGGCATGTTGCGATTCATGGGGTTGCAAAGAATCAGACACGACTGAGCGACTGAACTGGACTGAATTGAAGTGGGTGAAAAAACTCAGGCTGAGTGAGGCAGTGAGGAAGCCTGCGCTCCCAGGATGTGGAAGGACCCTCCGGGTCAGGTCCCATTGTTACCACAGTGAGCGGACTTGCAAAGTAGATACAGAATCCAGCCAGCATGGGTCACAGCAGTTACCTCTAGAAGCCCTCTCCTTGACCACAGGCACAGAACGCTTTCTCCAAGACAGTGAGGATCTCAGGAAATGAGGAACAGGACCCCAGCCTCAAAGTGCTTGAAGAGTGTGAGGCATACGCATAGGAAATCCAGTTACACCCAAAATGGAACTTCCTGATTTCAGAATGGACTACTAAACAAGTCAGGAAGCTTTCCCTTCTCTTGAATAGCAGAGGCATAGGGTGTTTTTTCCAATATAGAGTTACTGCAAATCATCACACTTTACACTTTAATTTATACAATGTTATATGACAAGTGTATCTCAGTAAAGCTGGCAAAAAAAAATAAAAGTGCTAAGAGGCTGGGGTGGGGAGGAATACACATAGTAGAAATGTTCTTTTTTCTCTTTAAGGATGATGGATAGATATTTATTGAATTGCTATTGTTTAAATTTTATACATGTTATAAACATTATTTTGTATCTACTAAATGTCTAATAAAAATGAAAAATACAAATAAAAATGAAATAGCACTGCCGCTTACTTTTAAGAGAAGTAACAACAGACACTAGATAATGTCTTTGGAAAAACCAAGAACCATCTCTATTTAAGAGAGGTGAGGAAACAGCCATGGGGTCTTAACAATTTTAGTTCTTTTCCTAGGCATCTTTGACATAAAAGCAAAGATTTCTAATTTTTTTAAAAATTAGATAATTACCTTTATTTTCATTTAATGGCTTCATTGCATGGTTTCCAACATCTTCATTGAAACCTAGTTGAAAAACAGCAATCATTGTGAGAGACCATGGAGTTCCTAGTTTTCTACATAAATTGTAAATGACTCAGTGCCACTAATAAGAGAAGTCCAGGCCAAATTCTTTAGTGTAGTTGGCAACCACAGTGTATCTGGGTTCTGAATACCCTCCCAGTGCCCCTGGGCCCCATCCAACCCACCGTGTGGTGTCTTTCTAAAACTGGTGTGATGTCCGATTTATGAATGGTTCAAAATTCAGAATTGTTCACTAGAAGCAGTTTCAAAGGAAATTAAGCTTAATTCTAGAAGGGATGAGCCAGTGACAAGAAGCATGAAGGATACTGGTGAAGTAACCCTTTCTATCTAGAGAACTGGGTCCATGAGAACATGGTTTAAAGATACTGCAATACCTCAGGCTGCCACTTGGGCATGGGGAAAGTTCTTTGAATTTTTTTTTTAACCAAGTTGTTCTTTATTAGAAAGAATTCTTATGAATGCTATAAATACTATCCCTGAAGAGCACATGGTTTTCCACTCCATGTCATTATGTATTTACTAATTATTATCATGATTACTGGGCTTCCCAGGTGATACAGCAGTGAAGAATCCGCCTGCCAATGCAGGAGACGCAAGAGATGTGGGTTCGATCCCTTGGTCAGGAAGAACCCCTGCAGTTGGACATGGCAACCTACTCCAGTACCTGGAAATTTCCATGGACAGAGGAACCTGGTGGGCTAAATCCCATAGGGTTGCAAAGAGCAGGACACAACTGAGTGATTGAGCACGTATACATATTGTGATTACTAACATATATTTATAAGCTAAAATAATCTGTGCAGAGAAAAAGGTAAGAAGAATTGTAGCATTTCTTGCATTTTGGAAATTTGAGAGGAAATTCTATTTTAATATAAGTATCAGTATTTAAAGTATCATATATTTGTGCTTATGTATGTTAATCGCTCAGTCGTGTCCACCTCTTTGCCACCCCACTGACTGTAGCCCGCCAGGCTCCTCTGTCCATGGAATTCTCTGGGCAAGAATACTGGAGTAGGTAGCCATTACCTTCTCCAGGGGATCTTCCCAACCTAGGGATCAAACCTGCACTGCAGGCAGATTCTTTACCCTCTGAGCCACCAGGGAAGCCCATACTTATGTATACATAATACATATTACCAACAGAGCCCACTTTATACCAGAAAGAGGTATTTTCTCTATAGGATTGGATTACTTTTTGCTAAATATTCACCAAATTTTTCTGAACGGAGTTTCTCAAATGACATATTTGCTCTCTTCTCTTTATTGGCACATTACTTTAATTATGACAAATATTTTACTTTTTAAAAAGTTTGTGGTTCTGTACAATAGGAATTGCTCCTTTCTCAAAAGATTTCTCAAGACTTCCCTGTAAAGAGGGTATTCTAAAAATTTCTTATTTTCTGGGACACTGTTACAAAATTTAAAAAGAACACCAGTGTTCAACTCCCAAACCTATCTGGGACAGAACTCTTCGTGTGATGTAATCATGCCCTCTTCTGGGAAAGAGCCAGCACCCTTGCTAAGGGCTTGAATAATTTTCTCCAAGATCTAATGGGATTAAGAACTCCCTGGGGCTTCCCTGGTAGTCAGGTGGTTAAGAATCCACCTTGCAATGCAGGGGACACCAGTTCCATCTCTGGTCTGGGAGATGCTCCCACGTGCTGTGGGGCAGCTAAGCCCACGCACCACAACTACTGAGCCCATGTTGAGCAGCTACTGAAGCCCGCACGCTCCACAACAAGAGACACCACCACAATGAAAAGCCTGCACATCACAACTAGACAGTAGTCCCCACTCTCCATAATGAAAGAAAGCTTGCACACAGTAATAAAGACCCAGTGCAGCCAGTAACAATTAAAAAAAGAAAAGAAAAGAACTCCCAGGATTGGCTCCCAGTTGAGCTGACTCTCAGCTTGCAATGAACCTCACAACTAAGTATTCTTTGTACCACTTCTTTATTTTAAGTACATCTACTAACAGTGAGATCTTTAAATGCGCTTCCCATTGTGGCAAGTTTGAAATTGCCTTGTGCTTGCAAGAAATAATTTCATCTGAAATGTTTTACCAGTGCCTTCATTTCATAGCTGGTTTCTATCTTACAAATGGAAAATGATTACACGTGGGCAGTGTCCTGTGTTTGAAAAGAACTCACGTGGTTGTCCGCAGATTGTAATTACTCTCCACCTTTCGTTCCTTGGGATATTTAAAAGGTGGTGAAATTAGAACACTATGTTCTGCCTTTCTTCTGACGCTTTTGTTTTGCTTCCTAGCCCACCACCCAATGACTGATTAGATTAGGCGCCTCTGCCTGAAGCCAGAGTTTCCCGTTCAACCTCACCCTACCGCCCACGGATTTCTGCTTCTCAGAAGGATAAGAGATGGGAGCAAGCTGGGAAAAATTATTTTTTTTAATAAATTTTTAAATTTTAATTGGAGGTTAATTACTTTACAAAAAAATTGTTAACAACCACACAAAACCATGACAGTACCATAACGTCTGTCGGCTTCAGTGCTGGCATCTGACAATGTCTTCTCATTGTTGGAGTTCAAAAGCGGTACGGCTGGCCTTAAATCGAAATTTAAAAAAGGAAAAAGAAATAACATTTTTCTTGGCTCTAACTCCAAACTAACAACATAGTCAAAGAAAGAGCATGAGAAAAACCAGGAGGACTTTTCTGCAATGAGGAAAATTTTACTCTCTTATTGGGAACTCATGCTTTCTTCAGTTCTATGATTACTGGACAAAAATCTTTTTGTCATTGAAATCAGTGTCCGGACCAAAGGAGGCTTAAACAAGAGGAATCCTTTATTGGGAGGGAGGGGATTCCTTATCCTGTGTTAATGTTTTCTCTCGAGAACAGAGAGATAGTTTCCATATTTGGGGAGTTTAGATCTCAAGAACAGTAAGAATAGTACACCCATTGTTTAAGGAAATTCTATTTTGCCAATTAAGTTTAAAAATTTTTAATTCCATCTACCACCAGGATAATTTCATAAGGAAATGTGTAGAAAGGACATGATGTCAGAATATAAGCCATTACTTCTCCTGAAGGACAGTTGGCAGTCTTACACACCCACACATACCCACACACACACACACACACACACATCCCTCCATAGCTCATACTCAAGGTCCTAAATTTTTTGAGTTTGCCAAGAACCACGGAAGACTTCCTAATGACAGAAATCCTTGCCAGACGAGTCTATCCATACCCACAGATCAGCCTCCCCTCTTCCAAAAGACACTGACCTGGACATCTCCACTGGCATCTGCTTGGCTTTAAAAGACAAAGAGAAGAACCAAAGTCAGAATAAAGAACCCACATCCACATCAGATGGGAACACTCATTTAACCATATTGGACTTTTTTTTTTTTTGAAGACTGAACATCCATAAAAAGAGAGAACAGAAAGCCAAATATAGTCACAGTTTTTTAAGAAGGAAAACAAACAAATAAACAAAGCAGGTCTTCTCTTGGTCTTACACCAAGAGAGTTCACATCATTTTCCATGAAATTGGACATTTCCACTGTTTCAACCAGGAGCAACTTCCCTTCGTGGAATGTGGCAGAGAGCAAGATCATAGCACAGGAAACAGATGAGCCAGATAAATGAGCGACTATCTCTTTGCTCCAAGACCTTCCCCAAAGTAAAGGTTACATCAGTCCCCGTGCTTTGAATCCCAAACTGGCCTGAGACAAAGGCCAGACTGACCCTGAGGAAGCGGTTTGTCCTGAAGACCATTTTCCCAGAGGGGCTGCCCCCTTCCTGCTTTGAAAAAACCCCGTCTCATCTCATCTGGTCCCTCCTGTCCCCGGCAGCAGCCCCAGGGGTCTCCAACAGAATCTGCTTTACCTCAAAAAAAAAAAAAAAAAAGTTGCAGGGCTTCCCTGGGGGGTCCAGTAGTAAAGAATCCGCCTGCCAATGCAGGGGACGTGGGTTCGATCCTTGGTCCTAGAAGATTTCACATGTCTCGGGGGCAACAAAGCCTGTGCGCCACAACTACTGAGCCTGTGCTCTAGAGCCCACGAGCCGCCAACTACTACCGCTGCTCACTCTAGAACCCCACTCTGCAACAGGAGAAACCACTGTAGTGAGAAGCCCGTTCACTGCAACAAAGAGGAGCCCCCTCTCCCTGCAACTTGAGAAAGCCTGTGCAGCAATGAAGACCCAGCAGAGCCAAAATAAACACAATTTGAAAAAAAGGCATTTCTTTCTGTGCAGACTTTACTGATGCTGTGCCCTTTTGCTTGAGTCTTGCTTAGTTGACTGATTCCTCAGTGTCAGTGGCTAATCCTGGCTTCCCTTCTGTACATGGATAACCCCAAGTACAGGGTAGAAATCATAGCACAACCAAAAGATTGACCAGGAGGAATTCAGTGTGTGGGGCTGGGGTGGGGAGGGTGTCTCCACTCACGCCCAACTCTACCAACTGTAGGGCTGCTGCTGCTGCTGCTGCTGCTGCTGCGTCGTTTCAGTCATGTCCGACTCTGTGCGACCCCATAGACGGCAGCCTAGGTGTGGCCAAAGCCCCACACAAAGAGCTACTTCTGATCACACGTAGATGCAACCTTCCCCCCAAATTCGTCTTTTCCTGGGAGCCCAACTCGGAAAGCAAAGGCTTTCACTCATGCCTGGCTAACTCCAAAGAGGAGTAAAAGCTCATACCCACCAAAGGCAGCATCTTTGGTTAGGAAGGTGACACCCCGGGAGGAAAACAAGTGTCAGCAGCCACATGCCCTTGGCTCCCACTGGACCAGGGCACAAGCTTCTCATGAGGCTGAAGCCCGTCCCCTCCATGGCAGGTTCCCTGGCAGGGCAGCCTGGCAGGATGGAATGAAAGGACTATGCTCACCCTTGGCTTTCTTCAGAAAATAGCATCTGGCTCCAAGGACCAAGGTGGCAATGATCACTCCGATGACCACCACTGCGATGAGTCCTTTCTTCCAGGAGGCAAGATAGACTGGAAATGAAAAAAAAAAGAAAAACACTTTTAAATATATATGTTTATCCCTCTGCCAGCAAGAAATAGTACAACCTTAAGCAACAAATGGGCTTCCCTGGTGGCTCAGATGGTAAAGAATCCACGTGCAATGTGGTAGACCTGGGTTTGATCCCTAGGTCGGGAAGATCCCCTGGAGAAGGGAACTACTAACCACTCCAGTATTCTGGCCTGGAGAATTCCATGGACTATACAGTCCATAGGATTGCCAAGAGTCGGACACAACCGAGCAACTTTCATTTCACTTCGCTTCACTTAAGCAACAAATAAGAGTGATTGCTATATCCTTGTCACTCGTGTCTTTCACTGAGCACCTACCTCTGAGGGACTCTGTAATAGGCGCAGAAATGTTTGTTTCTGCTATAGAGTCAGTGGTGACCTGAGGGGACCAGAGGACTGAAGAAGATGCTTTTTAAGCTGTCTGTTCACCCCTCTTCCCTCTCTATATATCATCCTCTACCCGCACACGTGGGCCCCTCTAACTGTGTCTGTTCTGCATGACCCACTCCCCTCAACCATAGGCAGTCCATGGATAGACACTTGATCCAAGTTGGTGTCTCTGCACCAAGAAGTTTGTAATGAGGACTGTGTGAAATCCTTCTGAAGGGAAGGGAAGTGAAGTCGCTCAGTCGTGTCAGACTCTTTGCGACCCCGTGGACTGTAGCCTACCAGGCTCTTCCCTCCATGTGATTCTCCAGGCAAGAGTACTGGAGTGGGTTTGCCATTTCCTTCTCCAGGGGATCTTCCCGACTCAGGAATTGAACCCGGGTCTTCCGCATTCCAGGCAGACGCTTTAACCTCATCCTTCTAATTCCTTATAATAATCACGTCATCTTTCATACTTAACTTGAGTGGACTTTTGTTCAGTTCAGTCGCTCATTCGTGTCTGACTCTTTGCGACCCCATGAATCGCAGCACACCAGGCCTCCTTGTCCATCACCAACTCCCGGAGTTCACTCAGACTCACATCCATCGAGTCAGTGATGCCATCTAGCCATCTCATCCTCTGTCATCCCCTTCTCTTCCTGCCCCCAATCCCTCCCAGCATCAGAGTCTTTTCCAATAAGTCAACTCTTTGCATGAGGTGGCCAAAGTACTATGGTATTGGAGAAGACTCTTGAGAGTCCCTTGGACTGCAAGGAGATCCAACCAGTCCATTCTGAAGGAGATCAGCCCTGGGACTTTTGTTACCTGCCGCCAAACAGCCTGGTGGATGTTGGTCCCTTGGCCCACAGCAAGATGCACTAAGTGCCCAGCTATGTCCTCTTAGATGTGCTTTCTGGCCTTGAGCTTGCAACTTACACTGCATTCTGCTGTTGAGACCTCTTACCTCTGATGGTCAGTGTGTTGCTTTGGATCACGTGTTTGGAAAGGTTGGCTCTGTTGGAGGCCGTGCAGTAATACTGTCCCTCGTGCTCTTTGCTGGCCGTGTCCTCGTGCCAAATGGCCAGCGTGGCATTTAAGGTTTCTTGGTGGAAGGGTTTGCTCTCCTTTCCTTTGTAAAACTTGTACGTGATAGGACTGGATCCTTCGCTCACGGAGCAGCGAAGCACAATGGGCATCCCAGACTCCACCTCCTCCTTCAAGAGGATAGAGAGCTTGGCTTCATCCACTGGGGCTGGAAGGCAGGAAAAGGATTAGTGCTGAGCAGAGAAGGGGAGGAACATGACACGGCCGCTGGTCACGGCCAGTCTTCTGTAATCATGACTCAGACTGGGACTTTGCCCTTTACTCAAGTCTCTTGTGTTAGTTTTGCCATACATCAACCCCACATTCTTGACAGTTCCTCCTCCAGTGAGCCCAGAAGGGCAGCAATGGACACCTGTCCTCACATGCTGATTAGACACAAGAGGCTAGGGATACCACCCCCACCCCTTCATTTACCACCTCAAGTGTTGGGTTGGACTTAGATGTTATGGGAAAACTCGAACAAACCTTTTGGCCAATCCAGTATTACTGACCACTCAGCTTAACTATACAATTAGCTTATGTGTCCTGTTGGGGTCTACTCTGCTTAACTCAGATGCAGGGCATTTCCAGATCTTACGAGCAAATAACCTTGACACACTGCCTTCTCTAGCTCTTGTCCTATCTTTCTCCTCCTCTGAATGATCTAAACCAATTACTTTCATGTCCTTATTTCCCACTTGCTTGTGAGCTTGGGACCCTGAATTCTGTCCCTCTGCTTCTGAAACTGCACTGCATTTTTGGTTTTGAAGAAACTCCAAGGTCACCTGATTCCCAACTAACTCATCCCCGGGTTTCCTGCAGGTCAAATCCATGTTGGATGTTCTTCCTGTCTGTCCATCCTTGGCCTCCCTACAGCTCTCACTTGTCACCCAGCCCTTCCTTTGGAATTCAGCTACCCCTGGGCTCCTGCGAAGCCTCACTCTGATTCTCTTACCTCCTCACCTGGCGCTTCCTCTTTATTCATCAATTTTTGCTCCCTACATTAGGACTTTCTGCAAAATTCAGTCCTCAGTTTGCCATCTCCCTTCTCATCTTTGGTGATTTCACCTACATGATAGCTTCTATTTGCACATTTAATGCATAAACACACAGCATCTAAAGCTTAGATACATAGTTCTAGTCCAGGTTACTCTCCTGAATTCTGTGTCTTGACTTTAACCTGTGCATTTGCACCAAGAAGCCCTGCCAGCCTCTCACTCCCAGCAGATCTGAGCAGAACTCACCTTCCTCCTATAGCCCCTTTTATCCCATGTTTAGCCACCAAAATTCTGAGCCTAAACTGTCTTCCCAAGTACATTACTATTAGTGGGAGAATGAACTGATCAGCAGACCAAGATCTGATTTATGAACCACCCTCTTGTGAGTGCAGGGGGTGGCCAGACCATGGAGCTGCTGATCCAACAAAAGGGAGCACCTGGCCTGGTGTGGGATGGCAGGAGTCGATCACAAGGAAGGCTCCTGAATGGTGCAGCCTGACCTGACAGCCTCTCTTCTTGTGAAGCACAAGGAGGTGGTGACAAACCAGGCTTAGGAGCCAGAATGCCTGGCCAAAATTCCGAGCATTACTGGCTACCAGCTGTTTATCTTAAGCCCTAGTTGCCTCGTTGTAAAATAAGGATGATATGAATATGGTGCTTACATGGCTATTGTAAGTGTGAATGGGACTAATTTACTAACATAGTTCACACAGGGTTGGACTTATTATCGGTGCTCATAAACATTAGCCACTAATATTGACCCAGTTTATTTTCTTAATTCATTGATTTTTGGTAGCACTGGGTTTTTGCTGCTGCATGCAGACTTTCTCTAGTTGTGGTGCAAGGGCTTCTCATCGAGGTGGCTTCTCTTGTTTTGGAGTGTGGACTCTAGAACATGTGGGCATCAGTAGCTGTGGCCCACGGCCGAAGTTGCCCCGTGGCACGTGGAATCTTCCCAGACCAGGGATCCAACCTGCACTGGCAGGTGGATTTTTAACCACTAGACCAGAGGGGAAGTCCAATACTGACCTGCTGAAAACCAAGAGTTTCACATGGACTTCTACGTTAGCGTCTTAAAGCACTGTAAGGTTTAAAGCCCCCACCCCTTCTAACTGATGGGACCAGCAGGTGAATCTTCCCAAGAACCAATTCTCAGCATGCCCTCCTTCCTTCTTCTAGCTCTTCACTGCACACAGGACAAAGCCCCAGCTCCTCTGACTGGCAACTGGTGCCCTAACAGTTAGGCTCAGTTACTCTACAAGTTTATATCCAATGACTCTCCATTCCCAAACTTACTTTCCAGTCATCCATCCCCAGCCTTTTGAGCTGCCCCATGGAGCCTTTTAATCACCTATTTGACTAGGCTAGAGACCATCTTGAGCCCTCTCTGCCTATCCATCACCGAGTCTTAGTTCCTGGCCCAGCTCTTCCTACTCAAGCTAGACGATATTTTCATGCCCTTAATTCCTATTATCATCACTGTAAGGAGAGTTAATAATGTGTTGCCTGGTGACATTTTTTAAATATTTATTTGCATTATTGTTCAAATACGTTAAAATGTTTCTTCACTATTTAACCAGGAGATACAAAGAATGTATCTTCTTTTTTTTGTTGTTATGACCTATGGCGTGAGGTGCTTATTAGCTACCAATGCTAATTTGAGAAGTACAGTTACTCAATGAAGTGAAGTGAAAGGCACACAGTTGTGTCTGACTCTTGGTGACTCCATGGACCATACAGTCCATGGAATTCTCTAGGCCTGAATACTGGAGTGGGTAGCCTTTCCCTTCTCCAGGGGACCTTCCCAACCCAGGGATCAAACCTAGGCCTCCCACATAGTTACTCTTAGGCTATACATTAATAGTAGGAGGAATCGGGGAGTTCCCTGATGGCTTAGAAATTAGGATTCTGGGTTTTCACTGCAGGGGACATGGGTTAAATCCCTGGCCAGGGAACTGAGATCCTGCCAGCCGACTAGTATGCCCCCTCGAAAAAAAATTATAGGAGGTATCACTACCCAACTCAAGATGTCCACATGGCACGTGTAGATAAGCAGTCCTTAAACAACAAGAAGGAAGAGGAAGCCTTATTAAGCTTTTTACAACAAGATGCAGAACATCTCAGAGATGCAAGTAATGGCACTCCTAAGACCTTCTGAAAGGTACAAGACCAAGGCTCAAGGAAAATTATTCACCCCAGGACAATGGTATATTTCTCTTGAGTATGAGAGTCCCAGTGACTGTTAGCCTGCAGCTCTGACCGCTGAGATTTCCACACATGACAGAATTTGCCCTGCCAGGGGTCCAGCGTCCATGGTAGAGAACTCTGGTCTACATTTCCCAGAGAGGACTGTCAGCTCATCTAAAAAGGGACAAATGGGGACTTCCCTGCTGGCTCAGTGGTAAAGAATCCACCTGCCAATGCAGGATATGCAGGTTCGATCCCTGGTCCGGGAAGATCTCACATGCTGCAGAGCAGCTAAGCCCGTGTGCCACAACAATTGAGCCTGTGCCCTAGAGCCCGGGAGCTGCAACTAATGCAGCCCAAGTGCCTAGAGCCGTGCTCTGAAACAGAAGGAGCCACCGCAATGAGAAGCCCACAGACTGCCACAAAGGGTAGCTCCCACTCACCACAACTAGAGAAGAGACGCTCAGCAGTGAAGGCCCAGCACGATCAAAAATACATAAAGAACACTATAAAAAGGAGCAGATGGAACTTCCCTGTGATCCAGTGGCTAAGACTCTGTGCTCCCAACGCAGGCGGCCCGGGTTGGATCCCTGGTTGGGGAACTAGATCCCGTATGCCACAACTAAAGATTCTACATGCTGCACGTAAGACCCAGCACAGCCAAATAAATAAATGAAAAGGAGCAGATGCTACGGGAACCCCAAAGCACAACTTTTGTGCTTCCTCAAGTTGGGACACTGTACTCATATTTCAACAGTTCATTTGAAAGTTTCTGAAAATAGATGATGCCAGCCACGCTGATAACCACCAGATATTTTCCAGCCCCAGTTACTTGGGCTTTGGTCCCTCTTGGCACCTGTCATGTTTATGGACTTTGCACAAGTACCATCCACTTCTCATGTCCACTCTCAAACCTTTGAAAGTGTGAACTAAAACCGCAGTCCCCCGTGGATTCTTCTCACAGCACAGAGGCTTACCTATCACCTTGACTCGCAGAACTTCGCTGAACATCTTGCTGTGGGAATGGCAGTTATCTGCACTGCACCAGTATTCTACATCTTTCGTGGGTTTATCTCGGAATATTGCCGGCTCATTTGAGCCCACGCTCTGATTCGCCACAGGCTTACTTGTGTTTGAAAGCTGATAAAAAATGGGCGCCGTTCCATTTATGGACTGACAACTGACTTCAATGGTCTGTCCTTTTATCACCTCAGACCTGGAGTCATGAAAAATACTGGGCTTGGAAAGCATTTCTAGAATGACAGAGGGAGAGAGAAAAAAACAATCTGAGACAAAACATCCAGCCCAAGGTGTTCCTTCTGCAAACTCTGGGCTTGGCTTTCTCTATCATTGCTCTAATTTAAAATGCCTGCCTGGACCCAGAGATTGCCACACTTAGTGAAGTACGTCAGGTAGAGAAAGACAAATATCATATAATGTTGTTTATATGTGGGATCTTAAAAAAGGGTACCAATGAACCTATTATAAAACAGAAAAAGATTCACAGATGTAGAAAACAAACTTATGGTTACCACAGGGGGAAGGGGGCGGGGAGTGGGAGGGATAAATTGGGAGAATTGGATTGATATGTACACACTACCATAAATAAAAGAGGTAACGAATGAGGACCTATGGTATAGTACAAGGAACTCTATGCAGTATTCTGTAATGGCCTATATGGGAATAAAATATAAAAAAGAGTGGATATCTATTATGTATTACTGATTCATTTTGCTATATAGCTGAAACTAATGCAACATTGCAAGTCAACTATATTCTGATAAAAATTAACTTAAAAAATAATAAAATAAAATGCCTGCTGCCATATCTATCTTTAGGGGACTCCTTTAAGATTCTTGAGGAGAGAGAGGGAAAGAGAATAACATAAACAAAAAAGGATGACACATATTCAGGAAAAACATTATAACCCCCTAAATATATGCTTATATGTTCACATGTCTTATGCACACATACACACACATTCACATCTCTTTCTTTGTATTGAGAAAGATAGAAGAAAAATGTAAAAACAAAAATGTGTAACAAGTATCCAACAATATATTTTAAAGCAAATTCTCAGTGCCTCAGCCTGTCCTGATAGTAAGTTTCATGCCTCAGAAACAAGAATTATCCTAGGCCATTATTTAGAAATTAGCTTATTTATAAAGCTAATATGATGAAATGACCTCCTCACAAGAACTACAACAACACAAAGAATTGCAATGGAATGACCCACATTTGTCTTGTATGTTATTTCCTTATCCGGTAGACGACTGCTAAAATCCTGCTTCGGTTGAGACTAAATCCTGAGTCTGGATTTACACCGAAGGCTCAACTGAAGGACCATGACTATTGAATAAGAACAGTGACAGTGACAGCTTGACATCCCGCTTCTCAAAGTGTGGTCCGGGGCCCAGCAGCACCAGCATCTCCAAGACGCTGGTTAAAGACACAAAACCTGACCCCAATCTAACCTGCGCTGTAACCAGGTGTTTTGTGCACATTCAAGTCTGAGAAGCCAGGGTCTAAGTGGTCCAGATATCTACTTCTACCCAGTAGGGGGTCCCAGCCAAGAGAAGAATCAAAAGCTGGAACTTAGGGACTTCCCTGCCAGTCCAGTGGTTAAGACTCCAAGCTTCCACTGGAGAGGGTGAAGGCTCAATTCCTGGTTAGGGAACTAAGATCCCATTTACCAGGCGGTATGGCAAAAAAAAACCCCTAAAATCTTAAAGCTTAGCGTTGACTAAGCAGCGTTTCATCCCTGACCCTTTGGGTGAGCACCTGTTCAAGCAGCAGAATCCTGTGGATTCGGAGGCCACTTCATCAGCATGCAGCCACAACAAAGCCACACGTGTGACTTTTGCCAACGACATTGATCCTGATGCAGCTCACCTGTACCCTGAGCAGAAACACCCACTTGCTGCTATTCGGCCTCTTGTTTTCACTCCTCTCTCCCCAAATCCCCATCCCCTATCCCCTGGGTTTTATCCTGCCTCAGTCTGAACCATCTTCAGACTAGAGAAGGTGGTGGCTGGAGACAAATTCCCTTTCTCCCATTCAGTCCAGAGGCTCTCAGGGCCAGTGAGGACACACTCACCACACACAGTTATCTGGACTGTGTTGCTTCTCTTGACCACCCTGCCGACGCCCGCCACACAGGTGTATAATCCACTGTCCCACTCTGCCACTCTCTTGCTGAAATTTTGAGTCTGCGACACAGTCATGCCTCCCTTCTGGATGGTGAAGTTGGCCGGAGGTGCTCCTGGGATGGAGCACCACAGGTTCAGATTTTCGCCCTGGTCCAGATGTGTGGCTGAAGACTCCAGCTTAGGCTTGGAAAACAGCTCTGAAAAGAACAGTGAGTGGGAATGGGGTGAGATGTTTGTGGGTACCAGCTCCCCCAGTCCCCTGTATGGAGAGGACTGTGGCCCAGGTGCTTCTGGGAGAACCAGTTCCCCACTTCCTGCCCTAAGTTTCCCTTTGCTTCTCATGACCCTGATGATCACACAATTCACAAGCCGGGGTTCATTCTTCTCCTGGGATTCCAATGGCAGGTTTGCCTCCTTCATTAACCCAATTTATCTTACAGACACGGATTAGAGAACTTTGGCAGTTTGTAACGTGGCAAGTAATGACTCAGGCATTCACTTGTTTATTCATCCCCTCATTCATTTCATCCCCCTAGTATTTATCTCAGGCCATCTCTGTGCTTGGCAGAGGAGAGGCAGCAGTAAAAAAAGAAACAGTCCTTGACTCTATAAAGTGCTTAAGTCTCATGGGCGACTCCTCAGAGTGTTTGCAGTAGAGCCTATAGAGGGGACATGGAACCTAGGCTTAAAGAATCAGGAGAAAACTCCTGGGGTAAGTTATCCAGGCGAAGATGGAAAGTATCACAGGAACAGAAAATAACATATGGAAGGTCTGACAAGAGGTTCAGGCACCTGAAAGTTCAGGCAGCCTGGGACACTGTGGGAGAAGAAAAAGAAGGCTTGCAGATCTTCAGGGAACTTGAGAATCACATTTTTAAAAGTGTGGATTATACCCTCAGGACAACGGGAGCCATGGGCAGTCTGGGTCACAGGGATAGCTTCAGACGTGTTTTGTAGGGAGATCTCTGGAAGGAGAATGGATGGAGTTGGAGGGGCCCAGACTGGAAGCAGGAGGGAATGTAGTCTGGGCTTGAAGCACAGTGATGCTGTAGAGCCGGGGAGAAGCGGCAGCTTGCCCACCATTCCTCCAGCACTTCCCATGGAGGAGCATGAAGACGCCACCCGAAGCCGCCCAAGGCCAAGTGCTTGGTAAGTTTCCAGATTCTATGCTACTGGAAGGAGTTATTAGCATCATAATGTAGATTGGATATCGAGAGTGCTAAAGACTGTGGTTGACTTTCAAGAAGTTTCATCGATCTCCTAATACAAATATTCCCTGAACAATACCAGTATTTTATAATAATGGTAAATGTTTTCAGCCACAGAGGAATTACTAATTAGCCACTTAACCTTTGCGGACTTGACTTCTTCATGTAAGCAAATGTGCACTGACTCCATGGCTATGACCCTTGAAGCAGAAAGAAAAAGGAGCCGGTGGCCCTTGAGACTATCTTCGTATTGAGAAAGAGACGGAGACGTGAAATTTCCCCTAGAAAACCTCCTTAGGGGTTTGAGGACGCAATCAGGACTCAGGGGTCAAATTCTACCTTTGGCTCTAAACTTAGGATTTGATCTGCCATACAGGTTTGGAAGTAAAAACCAACACTGTCGTGGTCATCACTGATATTCCATGGAGGGAAATGGAAGTCATTTCCATCATAATTATAATCAGTACTGATGTCTTCTTAGTTTCCTTGATAGAGAATAAAATAACACTGTAAGTCAGGTGATCTCCTAATAATTAATTCATTGAGGCACATTCCACCCCTCCTTCCTTCCATATAATGAACATCGACTTACCTCTTTTCAGATCACCATCAAAAGCTTGAGGTTAGGGGACTTCTCTGGTGATCAAGTGGTTAAGACTCTACGCTCCCAATACATGGGGCCTGGGTTCAATCCCTGGTCAGGGAACTAGATCCCACATGCCACAATGAAAAGGGGCAACTAAAATCCAGCATGCCACAACGAAAAGGGGCAACTAAAATCCAGCATGCCACAACTAAGACCAGGCACAGCCAAATGAAATAAAATGAAATAAAACAAAGCTCTAGGTTAGGAGTAGGAAAAAAAGAAAGAAATTGACCTCCTTAAGGGTCTTACAATCTCATTGGACAAATAACAAAAAAGTTAAAATAAAAAACAAAAAACAAAAAAAACACCTCAGGAAGAATCCCACAGAAATGATTCCACACTAAAAAATAAGTAAACAAAAATGCAAAAAATACAAAACATCTTGCTGGGGTAGGTGGACAATGGTTTAGCGTTAAGAATGAGATGTTGTTAGGGAATAATCTGTTTGTAAAGGAGTGTCGTAAACAGAACTGCTGGACCATCACTCGGGTTAATAAGGATGTCTTTTGTTCACTCGCTGAGCAAATATTTACTGAGTTCCTATAACATGCCAGGCTCTGTGCTAAGTATCAATGTTGTCAGATGCATTGAGCCACAGACCTTCCAGAGCTCACCCAGGATGATGGAGACAGATGCTAAATCTTTACAGTGACTGTTGACCTGTACACAGGAGAAGAGTGTGATGGGAACTGAGATGTGATCATGGGACTCTTCCTGGGAGGTTCCTAGAGGGAGATTTGGGGCTTGGTCTTTAAGGACAATAGAGGTCTTCCAGTGACCAAGCAGAAAGAATATTCCAGGCAGAGTCAGGTGAGATGTTTGGAAGGGGCTGGAGTCAAGGTGAAGGTGTGTATGTGTATGTGTGTGCAAGCATGTGTGTGTGTGTGTGTGTGTGTGTGCAAGCATGTGTGTGTGTATGTGTGTGCATGCGTGCGTGCTCAGTCATGTCCAACTCTTTGCGAGCCCGAGGACTGTAGCCTGCCAGGCTCCTCTGTCCATGGAATTTTCTAGGCAAGAATACTGGAGTGGGTTGCCATGCCCTTCTCTGGGGGTTCTTCCTGACCCAGGGATGAAACCCAGGTCTCTTTCATCTCCTGCACTGGCAGGCAGGGTTTTTTGTTTTTGTTTTTGACCAACTGAGCCACCAAGGAAGCCCATAAAGCCCAGGAATAATGAAGTCAAATAGGTGCTTCTCCCACAGGTTAGTCGAAGGATGAATTAGAGCAGAGATACTTGGGGAACCCCTATGACATCCTGCTGTGAGGGGTCAGAATGAGGGTGTGATTGAAGAGATGAGATGACAGGACAGAGTCAGGAGTCCTGGCAGCACCTGGGTCTGAAAATGTGAACAGTGAGAGGTGATGGAAACCCACTTTCAAGCCAAAGACAAATTACTAGTTCGATGATCTTGATGTCCAAAAAATTACTGTGAGCCTCCAACATCACTTTATAGAACCACTCATAGAGAGGCTTAATACCAACAGGGGAGTGGAGAATAGGCTGCAGAAGTGGGCCTGGAGCCAGGTCCAAGGGCTTGCAGCTCTTGAAGGTGGGGGAGTTGCCTGCCAGCCCTGGCACGGCTCCGGCAGCTCTACATGCAGCAGGAGCACAGAGCATCAGACTGAGGGGATGGGAAGGGCCGGCCAAGCCTAACCCTGCGCTTTCTTGGGTCAGGGAGCCTCGCCTTCTGATTGACTCAGCGTGACTCAAACTTCTGATGTGGGATCAGCTACAACAATAGTATCTTGTGGTCCAAAGATGCCTCATGTTTCCCTAAAGTAGCCTGGTCTGAGGGGTTGGAGTGCTGCTCTAAGCCCTGAAATTGCCCTTGTGTATGCCACGTGGTCCCTGCTGCTCCCATGACCATACAACCATCTCTTTAACAGAGCTGATCATTGCATCACATTCTCATCATCTATTTATGTCTGTGAAATTCTTCAAAGCTGCATAGGGCAGCTCCCTAGGTCCCCAAAGTAGCCCAGCACACAGAAGGTGCTCAATATATGTTGAACTAAGTACTGTTCTCTAATAAGATAATTATATTTTATCTAAAAAAATATATGCCATCAAAATATTTGCCATTATCGATAATAAACTAAATAGCTAGCAGGAGCCAAGCTGGTATAGACCAGCAGGATCCAACACCTGCCAGTCACCTAGCTGGGTTGGTTGGCAGCCTACCTATGATACTGGGGACTGTTGCTGTGACTGTATAGTCTCTGTTGACACAGAGGAGGCTTTCAGTAAATGAGCAAATGCATGATGAATGAATGAACACTTTCACTTGGGAACCAAAAAGTGCTGACTCTCTCTGCCTCTGGAACACTGTCACCCAATGCTCATCTGTTCATCCAACAAATATGTATTGAAAGCCTACTGTATGGCAGGTACTGTTCAGCTCTTAGCGATATAGCACCAGATAAAATAGATAATACACTCACCACCTTAACATTCTAGGGCCTAAAGATATTCAATACACAGGGAAAGGTAGAGTACATTTTTCTCTTTTTTCTGGTAAAAGCTGTTTTGAAAAGTAAAATCAGGTAGGGACCTCCCTGGCCATCCAGTGGTTAAGACCCTGCGCTTCTCGCAGCACTGTGTGTAATAGCCAGGACATGGAAGCAACCTAGATGTCCATCCACAGATGAATGGATAAGAAAACTGTGGTACATTTACACAATGGAATACCACTCAGCCATTAAAAAGAATATATTTGAATCAGTTCTAATGTGGTGGATGAAACTGGAGCCTATTATACAGAGTGAAGTAAGTCAGAAAGAAAAACACCAATGCAGTATACTAACACATATATATGGAATTTAGAAAGATGGTAATGATGAACCTATATGCAAAAGAGACACAGATGTATAGAACAGTCTTCTGGACTCTGTGGAAGAAGGCGAGGGTGGGATGATCTGAGGGAATAGCATTGAAACATGTATATTATCATATGTGAAACAGATCGCCAGCCCAGGTTGGATGCATGAGACAGGGTGCTCAGGGCTGGCACTGGGATGACCCTGAGGAATGGGATGCAGAGGGAGGTGGGAGGGGGGTTCAGGATGGGGAACACATGATGTACACCCATGGCTGATTCATGTCAATGTATGGCAAAAACCACCACAATTGTAAAGTAATTAGCCTCCAATTAAAAAAGAAAAAGACCCTACGCTTCTGCTGCAGGGGGCGTGGGTTCGATCCCTGGTCAGGGATCTCAGCTGCAGCAGGGCAACTAAGCCCGCGTACTGCAGCTAGAGAAGCCAGAGCACAGCGGTGAAGACTTGTGTCTGTGTGTGCTCTGCTGTGTCCAACTCCTTGCAACCCCATGGACTTCAGCCCACCAGGCTCCTCTGTTCACGCGATTCTCCAGGCCAGAATACTGGAGTGGGTTGCCGTTTCCTTCTCCGATGAAGACTTAGTACAGCCCCCAAATTAAACTAAATAAATAAATGAAAAGTAAAGCCAGGTAAAGAAGAAAGGCATCCAGGGGAACTTCCTAAGTACATGGGTTTGGAAATCTAACAGGCCGGTGGGTAACTCTTGCTCTGCCACTCAGCAATCCTGTAATCATTAGGTGAGTGACCTGACTTCTCAGCTCCAGTTTCTACATCCATAAAGCCAGCATCATAATACCTACTTTATGGCATAATTATGCGCTTGAAATGAAAATGTATGTAAACCAGGCAAAGAGTATTCAACAAAGAGGAACTGTGACTATTATTTTTGAGTCTACCCCTGGGTGTACTTTAGAAGGAATGATGCTGAAGCTGAAACTCCAGTACTTTGGCCACCTCATGCGAAGAGTTGACTCATTGGAAAAGACTCTGATGCTGGGAAGGATTGGGGGCAGGAGGAGAAGGGGACGACAGAGGATGAGATGGCTGGATGGCATCACTGACTCGATGGACGTGAACCTGAGTGAACTCCAGGAGTTGGTGATGGACAGGGAGGCCTGGCGTGCTGCGATTCATGGGGTTGCAAAGCGTCGGACACAACTGAGTGACTGAACTGAACTGAACTGAATGCTTTCTTGCTCCTGACCCTGTCTTAGGACCTCCACAGGGATGTAGAGATCTAGCACAGTACTTGGCACAAAGGGAAGAAAAATGTGACATGATAACAGAAACATCGGCTAACACCTGCTGAGTGCTTACTCTGTACGCGGCTCTGTAGGAAAGGCGATGGCGTTTAATCCTTATAACAGTCTTGCAGTGCTATCATCACTCCACTGTCAGAACTGTGGCAAGGAGACGGTCAGTCACTCACTCAAGGTCACAGATGTACTGAGAGGCCCGGCTGGGATCTGATGGCCCAACCTGCACCCTCAAGCACCACAGCAGACTGCTGGCTCGCTCTGCACTGACTTTCTCCCCACGAGCACCACGGCCCTGCCTGAGCACATCCATTCAGACCGGTGGGAGCAGAAGAACCAGCTCTCACTGCCCAGTCCGGATTCCAGCACAGACACCTCATGAGCCCGCCACGTGCCGACGCCCTGCAGCAACCCTACCTGTGATGTTGACCACGACGCTGCTGACTTTGGATATGCGACTGGCTTCCACTTTGCACGTGTAGTTGCCGTTGTGCTCTGTCGTGGCCATCACGGAGTACACAGCCTCACTGCTGAGGCTGTTGTGTGCGACAATCTCCCTGTCCTTCTGGATGATGATTTCCGGGAATGACTGGGCCTGGTGCGTCACCTGAACGGTGCACTTGACCTGGAGGTCATCTCCTTCTGTGATCTTTCCCTCGGGGATGATGTGGAACTTGGGATTAGAGAAGGATTCTACGAGAAGAGGACAGGCTGGTTGGACTCAGGTTCAAATCCGGGTGAGGAGAAAAGGCACTTCCCTCCCCTTTTCTGTGCTTTTGGATGCCAACCAGTTTTTCCTTATTAATTAAAAAGAAAATTCAACCTTTCCTCTCAAAAACCTTCACCTAGGCTGCTCTGGTGCTCCCTCCCTCCCGCTCACTCTTGCATCTTCAGCCTTCTTCTTAATTTCATTTCTCTACCTTTGAGCTTCCCAAAGGTCAAACCTACATCTCATCTGAAGAACATTTTTCAAATGACTTCAGAAATAATCACAGCAGTGAGAATCAGACCCCTCTCCTGCCCACCAAGGATTTTCTAGGTAACTCTCATACCATTTCATGGACCTCTGGCATTCAGCTTAGATATTCCCTTGCTTTCCAAAGTTCAGCTTCATGGAAATGAATTTTTAAATAATGCCATATCCCCCTGCAAAGTGTTTTCTAGTCTATTCTATTTCTTTTTTAAAAATGCTGGTTGTGACTAACTAAATTGATTTCATGACTCAAGCAGTTTGGAAAACACTGTTTTAATAAAGTATGGGTCAGACATTAGGGTTCGGACATGGTGAGGGAAGTAGAGCCAGGCCTTTGCTTCCACCAAAACACCCAGCAGAGCATAAGGGAGTGTATACACCAATTACAGCCACATAAAATACAGATAAGGACATTAAAAAAAAGCCAAAAGTAAATTTAAAGTGACCTACTACTTTAATATTCGTTAGCTTTTTTTTTTTACTGTAAAGTCATTTAAATTCACAATAAAAAACTATCACTGAAAAAAAAAAAGGAGTTTGTTTTCCTAAGTAAGAATCAAAAAAAGAGATGGCATCTTTTAGGGCATTCAATAATACCCTCTGGGGTAGCTTGATAATAACTAAAGATTCTTTTCCTGACACCCAAACTCAATGTATCAGAGATCTAAATGCACAAGAGGGAAAAAAAATTAAATCACAGAAACAGTAAAAGAAAACAGAGGTGCATTTTTTGCTTTAATAATCTTGGAGCATGGAGGAACTTTAGGTATGCATCATAAAACTGGATACCGTAAAAAAAAAAAAA
The DNA here is from genome assembly GCF_032405125.1 of Capricornis sumatraensis. Lineage (NCBI taxonomy): Eukaryota > Metazoa > Chordata > Mammalia > Artiodactyla > Bovidae > Capricornis > Capricornis sumatraensis. The sequence continues at coordinate 98,545,962 of NC_091076.1, forward strand.
GATGCATAAATTTATACCATAAGGAAAAAAGATGCATAACTTTGATTTTAACTAAAGATTGAAAGCTTTTTCATGGAAGTAAAAAATAAAGACAAGTGACAAACTGGGTAAATTTTTGCATAGCACCTGACAAAGAGCTCATTCCTTTAATCTATAAAGGGCTCAAACAAATCAATCAGAAGCAGTAGGCAAATATGGGCAAAGTGTATGTGAATAGAGAGGCATGAAGGGATGTAAAAGCATACATTTACAAATGTAAAAAGCATACTCAACCTCACTAAAGACCAAAGAAATACAAATCACAGTAGTGATATGCCATTGTGCTTCAATTATAATAAACTGTCAAAAATAACAAAAACATTGGGAGCTCCCTGGCAGTCTAGTGGTTAACATTCGGTGCTTTCCCTACTGTGGCCCAGGTTCAATCCCTGACTGAGGACTGAGATCCCACAAGCTGCTCACAAGGCAGTCAGTAAAAGATAAAACATCAATAGAGAAAACATCAATAATACACTGTGTTGATGAAAGTTAGTTGAAAGTTAAGTTGCTCAGTCGTGTTCGACTCTTTGCGACCCCGTGGACTGTAGCCCACCAGGCTCCTCCATCCATGGGATTCTCCAGGCAAGAACACTGGAGTGGGTGGCCATTTCCTTCTCCAGAGGATCTTCCTGACCTAGGGATCGAACCCAGGTCTCCTGCACTAGAAGCAGACGCTTTAACCTCTGAGCCACCAGGGAAGCCAGGATATGGGAAAATGAACACTTTTGATGGAAATGTTTATCCTTTTGGAGGAGCGCATTGGTGATATTTTTCAACACCGAAAATACACAGAACATTTGAATCAAGAATTTGACACAGGGACTTCCCTAGTGGTCCAGTGGTTAAGAATCTGCCTGCCAAAGCAGGGGACATGGGTTCAATCCCTGGTCCAGGAAGATTCCACGTGCCACAGAGCAACAAAGCCGTGTGCCACAATTACCGAAGCCTGTGTGCCCTAGAGCTCACGCTCTTCACCAAGAGAAGCCACCACAATGAGAAGCCTGCACATCAGAACTAGAGTAGTCCCTACACCCTGAAACTAGAGAAACAAAGACCCAGCACAGCCAAACATAAAGAAATAAATAATTCAATAAAAAGAGAATATGACACATAAAAAATAGGATACTCACGAAAATATAGAAGTTACAAGAATGTTCGCTGCAAGATTGTCTTAAGAGCAAACAAGTGGGAAAAAAATGCCTAAATGTCCATCAACATAAAATGAGGCCGGTGACTGTCACCTTCTGAGACAGCCCACACTCTGTCTATGGAGTGTGTTCCCTCCCTGAATAAAAGCTTCTTTCACTTTCAGAAAATAAATTAATTCAAAAAACTAAAATGAAATGAGCATATCCTTACAACAGGATTCTGAGTGGTCACTAAAATGGTAAAGATCTGTATTTCCTGATATGGACAAAAGTACGTCTATACTGTATTTGTTAAGAAAAAGTTATAAGATAGAATGTTTGACAGGTCTCTCTCTCTCTCTTTTTTTTGGTAAAAACAAAGATAAACAAGTCAAAACTGTGTGTGCACATGACGAATGAGCAGAATAAGTCTAGAATACCGTACAAAGGACTTTCTCTAAGTGTTGATACTTACTGTGAAGAATTGTCACTTTATATAGTACCGTATTTTCTAAAAATTTAACCCACACCATGAACTACAATAAAAAAATGTTGTATATACATAATACTATATATATACATATACACACATAATACTATACAGGAAATATATACACATACAATATAGCATTATGTACACACAATGGGCAAAAGTGAAGGTGCCAGAAGCAGAGGTTCATTTTTTTTTCTCAGTTGTTGTTCTATTATTTTTTTGGCCACACCACACAGCATGCAGGATCTTAGTTCCCTGACCAGAGATCGAACCCCTGTCCCCTGCATTGGATGAGCAGATTCCCAACATTGGACCACCAGGGAAGTCCCCTGAGGGTCACTTAACAAGCTGTAGGGCTCCGATCCTGAATACACTTGAGGCTTTCTGCAGTAAACTGTTCCTTCCCCTGCCTTCTTCCTGCTTCACGCATGCTCCCTTCTCAGGTCACGGGGAGCTGCTGGGTGCCTGACCTGGAGCTCTGAGCTCTCTGTCCTGGACTCTCAGACCCTGGCTCCCCTCTGCTGTAGCCTTTCTGTCCTGAGAGCACTTCTCAGGCCACCTCATCTGTTTCCTACTAGTCCAATGTCTCAGTGATGGAAGGATGGGTAGAAGGGGGAAATCCCTTGTCAAATGCAGGAGGCAAAAGCTGAGGACCTGCCCCTCCTTTCCTCTGAATCCCCTCCAGACCCCACTTCCTGATGTCTGATCCTCATGGTTTAAAGTCACGGTTCCCAAGCTGCAGGTCACACAAGATATCGTTTCAGTGAGTCTCAGCCAGTGCTTTAAGAAATGGAAATAGAATAGAAAGAACCATAACAAAATACATCATGTTTGAAGGTTAAAAATTGTTTGGAAATATATAAGTGTATATAGTTAAATTGTTGAAAAATATAAAGTGATTAAGAACAGTCTTGACAGAGAAGGAGAAATATGGTATGATGTCTCCTGTATGTGGATTCTAAAAAGAAACACAAATGAACTTACTTACAAAAGAGGAACAGACTCCCAGACTTAGAGAATGTTGCAGGAGGGGTGGGGAAGGATGAGGGGAAGGGATCGTTAGGGAGTCTGGGATGGACATGTACACACTGCTATATTTAAAATGGATAACCAACAAGGACCTACCATATAGCACATGGAACTCTGCTCTGTGTTTTGTGGACCAGAAGGGAGTTTGGGGGAGAATGGATACATGTATATGTACGGTTGAGTCCCTTCACTGTTCCCCTGAAACTATCACAACACTTGTTAATCACCTATACTCCAATACAAAATAATAATAATAAACACAGAACAGTCTTGAGCAGCAAAGGCCTGAGCCCCTTTCCAATTCTGGGCTTTCTCCCCAGACCAAATCAGCAAACCAGGAAGAATGATAGAAAGGAGAGTAGGACTCTGACCCCGCACAGTGACCAGTTCACTCCTCATGGATCTGGAGGACTCCACGTTGGACCCGGAAAAGATCTTCGCTTGACATTGGAAAAATATGGCACGGTCTTGCTCCTCAACTGTGAATTCCAGCGTCACAAAATTCTGGTTCTGAGAGGTTTTTTCTCTTTTTTTCTTGGCACTCCTTATATTTAGTTCGAATTTTTCTATTGTGAAATGTACAGGAGCCTTTTCCTCTGGGACAGAACAGTTGACTACCACGACTCCACCTTCTATCACCTCCTTCTTGTCCAGTGTCACCCTGGGATGAGACACTCCTTCAGGGGAAGAGAAAGTTCGTTAGTATGTTTGCTCCAGCGGCCAAGCCACCCGTCAGCCCAGTCACTGGGGTTGACCCGTCTGATGGTTCTTTTGTTCCCAGAACCTCAGTGTTACCTACCAGGTAATTATTGAGTATGTATGTGCTGAGCACCATACCAGGTTCTTTGGAAAAATATGTAGACTATGTCTAAGATAGTCCAAGGAGTGGTGGCCTAGCCGGCACAGGAGGGCCTAGAGGAGCTATTCCACGGTCAAGGTCAGGAGGGGCGGTGGTGAGGAGATACCCCTTGTCCAAGGTAAGGAGCAGTGGCTGCACTTTGCTGGAGCAGCCGTGAAGAGATACCCCACGGTAAGAGAAGGTAAGAGAAACCCAAGTAAGACAAGAGGGCATCAGAGGGCAGACACACTGAAACCATAATCACAGAAAATCAGTTAATATAATCACTCTAGGACCACAGCCTTGTCTAACTCAATGAAACTAAGCCGTGCCCATGGGGCCACCCAAGATAGGCGGGTCATGGTGGAGAGGTCTGACAGAATGTGGTCCACTGGAGAAGGGAATGGCAAGCCACTTCAGTATTCTTGCCTTGAGAACCCCATGAACAGTATGAAAAGGCAAAATGATAGGATACCAAAAGAGGAACTCCCCAGGTCATTAGGTGCCCAATATGCTACTAGAGATAAGTGGAGAATAACTCCAGAAAGAATGAAGGGATGGAGCCAAAGCAAAAACAATACCCAGCTGTGGATGTGACTGGTGATAGAAGCAAGGTCCGATGCTCTAAAGAGCAATATTGCATAGGAACCTGGAATGTCAGGTCCATGAATCAAGGCAAACTGGAAGTGGTCAAACAAGAGATGGCAAGAGTGAATGTCGACATCTAGGAATCAGCGAACTAAAATGGACTGGAATGGGTGAATTTAACTCAGATGACCATTACATCTACTACTGCGGGCAGGAATCGCTTAGAAGAGATGGAGTAGCCATCATGGTCAACAAAAGAGTCTGAAATGCAGTACTTGGATGCAATCTCAAAAATGACAGAATGATCTCTGTTCGTTTCCAAGGCAAACCATTCAATATCACAGTAATCCAAGTCTATGTCCCAACCAGTAACGCTGAAGAAACTGAAGTTGAATGGTTTTATGAAGACCTACAAGACCTTTTAGAACTAACACCCAAAAAAGATGTTCTTTTCATTATAGGGGACTGGAATGCAAAAGTAGGAAGTCAAGAAACACCTGGAGTAACAGGCAAATTTGGCCTTGGAATATGGAATGCAGCAGGGCAAAGACTAATAGAGCTTTGCCAAGAAAATGCACTGGTCATAGCAAACACCCTCTTCCAACAACACAAGACAAGACTCTACACATGGACATCAACAGATGGTCAACACCGAAATCAGATTGATTATATTCTTTGCAGCCAAAGATGGAGAAGCTCTACACAGTCAACAAAAACAAGACCAGGAGCTGACTGTGGCTCAGATCATGAACTCCTTATTGCCAGATTCAGACTTAAATTGAAGAAAGTAGGGAAAACCACTAGACCATTCAGGTATGACCAAAATCAAATCCCTTATGATTATACAGTGGAAGTGAGAAATAGATTTAAGGGCCTAGATCCGATAGATAGAGTGCCTGATGAATTATGGAATGAGGTTTGTGACATTGTACAGGAGACAAGGATCAAGACCATCCCCATGGAAAAGAAATGCAAAAAAGCAAAATGGCTGTCTGGGGAGGCCTTACAAATAGCTGTGAAAAGAAGAGAAGTGAAAAGCAAAAAGAGAAAAGGAAAGATATAAGCATCTGAATGCAGAGTTCCAAAGAATAGGAAGAAGAGATAAGAAAGCCTTCCTCAGAGATTGATGCAAAGAAATAGAGGAAAACAAAAGAATGGGAAAGACTTTCTCTTCAAGAAAATTAGAGATACCAAGGGAACATTTCCTGCAAAGATGGGCTCAATAAAGGACAGAAACGGTATGGACCTAACAGAAGTAGAAGATATTAAGAAGAGGTAGCAAGAATACACAGAACTGCACAAAAAAGGTCCTCACGACCCAGATAATCATGATGATGTGATCACTAATCTAGAGCCAGACATCCTGGAATGTGAAGTCAAGTGGGCCTTAGAAAGCATCACTATGAACAAAGCTAGTGGGGGTCATGGAATTCCAGTGGAGCTATTTCAAATCCTGAAAGATGATGCTGTGAAAGTGCTGCACTCAATATGCTAGCAAATTTGGAAAACTCAGCAGTGGCCACAGGACTGGAAAAGGGCAGCGTTCATTCCAATCCCAAAGAAAGGCAATGACAAAGAATGCTCAAACTACCACACAATTGCACTCATCTCACACGCTAGTAAAGTAATGCACAAAATTCTCTAAGCCACGCTTCAGCAATATGTGAACCGTGAACTTCCAGATGTTCAAGCTGGATTTAGAAAAGGCAGAGGAACTAGAGACCAAATTGCCAACATCCGCTGGATCATGGAAAAAGCAAGAGAGTTCCAGAAAAACATCTATTTCTGCTTTATTGACTATGCCAAAGCCTTTGACTGTGTGGATCACAAGAAACTGTGGAAAATTCTGAGAGATGGGAATACCAGACCACCTGACCTGCCTATTGAGAAACCTATATGCAGGTCAGGAGGCAACGGTTAGAACTGGACATGGAAAAACAGACTGATTCCAAATCAGAAAAGGAGTACATCAAGGCTGTATATTGTCACCCTGCTTATTTAACTTATATGGAGGGTACATCATTAGAAATGCTGGGCTGGAAGAAGCACAAGCTGGAATCAAGATTGCCGGGAGAAATATCAATAACCTCAGGTATGCAGATGACACCACCCTTATGGCAGAAAGTGAAGAGGAACTGAAAAGCCTCTTGATGAAAGTGAAAGTGGAGAGTGAAAAAGTTGGCTTAAACATTCAGAAAACATTCAACATTCAGAAAACGAAGATCATGGCATCTGGTCCCATCACTTCATGGGAAATAGATGGGGAAACAGTGGAAACAGCATCAGATTTTTATTTTCGAGGGACTCCAAAATCACTGCAGATGGTGACTGCAGCCATGAAATTAAAAGATGCTCACTCCTTGGAAGAAAAGTTATGACCAACCTAGATAGCATATTCAAAAGCAGAGACATTACTTTGCCGACTAAGGTCCGTCTACTCAAGGCTGTGGTTTTTCCTGTGGTCAGGTATGGATGTGAGAGTTGGACTGTGAAGAAGGCTAAGCGCCGAAGAATTGATGCTTTTGAACTGTGGTGTTGGAGAAGACTCTTGAGAGTCCCTTGGACTGCAAGGAGATCCAACTAGTCCATCCTAAAGATCAGTCCTGGGTGTTCATTGGAAGGACTGAAACTGAAACTCCAATACTTTGGCCACCTCATGCGAAGAGTTGACTCATTGGAAAAGACTCTGATGCTGGGAGGGATTGGGGGCAGGAGGAGAAGGGGACGACCAAGGATGAGATGCCTGGATGGCTTCACTGACTCGATGGACGTGAGTCTGAATGAACTCCAGGAGATGGTGATGGACATGGAGGCCTGGCGTGCTGTGATTCATGGGGTCACAAAGAGTCGGACACGACTGAGGGACTGAACTGAACTGATGTCTAAGATGTGGTTGATGCTTTCAAAGTTTATAATTCCACCTGGAAGTCAAGTCATCTCAACCAACATAGTTAAGAACAAAACAAAGGCTGCCAGTATTCATCAGTATTACCGTGGTGGTTGTTACAATATATTGAATGCCAACAACAAGCTAGGATTAACTTTCTATCTGTGACTCCATTTTGTAATTCTCATAGTAAATCTCTGGGGAGGGCAGGAAAGAGAAAATTATGTCCATTTTACAGATGACTGAGGTGACACTCCGAGAGGTTCAAGGTTCACCCAGAAGCTTAGAGCCTTCAAGCCCCAGAGCAACTGAAACTCACCCCCAGGTCTGTGTGACTTTACAGCCAGAGGCAGGGGGTGGTGCAGGGAGAGGAGGCAGGCGTGGCCTCAGTTTAAAAAGCGAAGCTGAAAATAACCAGGACTTAGAGTGCCTCACAGAGACAGTAACCGAGGGAGCAGTCAGGAAAGGAGGAGTCCCTCTTTGCCTGAGGAGTCAAGAAGGTCCTAGAAAGGAAAAGCACCTGAGAGGATTCTTGGAGGAAGGAGGTTACTTGGACAGATGAAGTGAGATGGGGGCCAAGGACAGGCATTTTAGGGCCTTGGGATCTGCTTGTGCCAAGGGATATGAGTGGCTTTTCAGGAGGGCTGTCTAGAGCAGAGGAAGGGCTGGAGGGGAAAATACAGCAGATGGTGAGCCAGGGTCGGATTCGAGGGAGCTGGGAGAGTCTGGCTGAGATGAGCTGTCCTGTCCAGGCCCCTGGGTCCAAGGGCTATGGACTCCATCTTGGAGTCAGACAGACTTGCTCGTATCCTAAATCTGCCTCTTCCTGAATGTGCCACCTGCCCGCATCACTCATGAATCTTTTTCCTTGACCCGCCCAGGTCAGAGATAAACAATGGATACATGTATACGTATGTCTGAATCCCTTCGCTGTTCACCTAAAACTATCACAACCTTGTTAATCGGCTATACCACAGATACAAAATGCTTTTGGTGTTTAAAAAAATAATTAATAAAAATAAAATTTTTTTTTAAAAAGGGAGAAATAGAGAGCTGTCCTCTTGGGGAGGAGAGCTGCATGTGCTCCACTTCTGCTGTCACTTCTGGTGAAGGTGCTCCCCTGCCCCTACACGAGATTCCCCAGGAGAAGGGATCAAGGGATGGGAGCATGTTGTTCTCATTGTTGGGTCTTCATCAGAATGGGCACTTGATAAACGGTTAATGAATGAATGGACTGTCTTTTCTCTGCCTCAAAGACCTCCTATCATAAAAAAGAGTTAGAGAGGCCAACTGCAGAGTCAGATAGATCTAGTTTCTGACTCTGGCTCTGTGTTCGATATGACCAGACCAACCAACCTCTCTGAGCTCCAACATCGACACTTGCACACAGGAGGAACCAGGCTGATCTCTCGGTGCTATTGCAGGAGTAAAATGAAATGCATGTGACATGCTCAGAACTGTTTATCTTGTCTTGTGAGGGCCTGAGTAAGTGGTAGTTCTTATCACTGGAAGTAACAATGGTATGAAGGACTGTTCTGATCACAGAAGTGAGCTCAGTGATGCGGAAATGACAGTTATGGCAGCAGCTGTCCAGGAAGAACGGGGCTGAATTCACAAACTGTGTCTGTTAAATTATCCCAAGTTTCTGGCACATTTCTTTTCAACATCTATTTCCCAAAGTCTTGGCCTGCCACTCTTTCCTCATCACTACTGTGAACATGGGGACCCGTTGGCTCCTCCCCTGTCCCCAGTGGAGATGCTGAACTGCTGCTCTGCTTCTCTGTGTCTGTGGCCCCTGGTGATACAGAGGGATATCCGGCCAGCCATGCCGCGATGGTCCACGGGACGCCCAGGGTGTCCAGTGGACGAACCGGCCTGGAGGGTGACACAGTCATGTCCTCCCGTGTGAGCCTCAAACCCTGACGGGAAGGTGGTCAGAGGTCGTATGCTTCTGAGAGGAAAATGCCCCCAAACACTTGCCCACTGGTTCTTCCTGTTTCCTGCTTGCTGAAAGGATTATTTCTTTCTAAGGATGGTCTGGCCAAGCACCTAGTACATGGTGGGCCATTCATTCATCCAACACTGGATCACTTCCTCGGCTCCCCATTTAATCCTCAAAACAAACAACATTCAAGGGTATGCAGAGATACCCAGAGATCTCGACTTTAGAGACAGGAAATGAAAACTTGCCTACAGAGGTTAGGGAAGTTGATCCAGGGGCACTCTGCTGGGAGAGCAACTTCTTTCTCAGCCTCTGCACTTTCACTCTTATGCTATATCCCTTTTCTCTGTCCTTGGCACCATTTGGCCATCAAGATAATCCCTAAGTGATCTTTTGTATCTGAACCCGCTGTGCATTTTCTGGGAGGCCGTCCCTATCTCCTCTAGGCCGAATTGTTTCTTCTCACCGCTCTGCTCCCAAGGCAGTCAGATCAAATGACTGTTGGACTGCAGTGATTTGTTAAATACATCTCTTCCTTCCAGGACTGTAATTGCATCCAGAGCTAGGATTTGCCTGATGCATTTTCATGTCTACCACCTTTTTTTTTTCTTCCTGATCTGCAACCTTGAGACATGCTTCTTGAGAGAGTAAACCAATGAAAAAATGGATGGATGGAACCGTGTGACCCAAATTTCCCCCAATGATACATTTTTCTTGTTTCTCAATCTCTATTTCTACTTGCTCTTTTCAACTGGGTTTATGCCACAGTCATTTATTGAATGCCTATTATGAGCCAGATTTTTTTTGAAATATATTAAAAAAAAAAAAAAAAAGACTAAAATTCACCTTTCCTCAGGATCTCACAGTCTGGAGAGCAACCAGATGTGTGAGAAAGTTGCATTATTGAGTGAAATAGTAATTGTAGCTTATTGGAGACTCATTATGTGCTAGAAATTGCACTATCTTTACCAACACAGAATCTTTTAATCCTCTCAGTAACTCCCTGAGGTAGTATTATTATCTTCATTTCACTGATGAGAATTTTAAAGTGTAGAGAAGGTAAGGGACTTGTCCAGACCAAAACTAAGTGGAGCAACTGAAGAATCCAGTGTCAACACCAAGAGTCCTGACCTTTATACAGATACCACTGAATGCAGAGAGGGACAAGAGCTATAAGGACCAGCACCCTGGGGGAGATCAACTTTGTTTGGGAAACGTGTCAGAGAAGCGATCACTGAGTTGAGGGTTCAAGGAGAGAGAATTCATGAGGAGAGGAGATGAAGAGGGAGTTCTAGGGAGAGCAGATAGCATGTGCAAAGCCAAATGAAGTGGAGCGAAAGTCGCTCACTCTTGGCGACCCCATGGACTATACAGCCCATGGAATTCTCTAGGCCAGAATACTGGAGTGGGTAGCCGTTCCCTTCTCCAGCGGATCTTCCCAACCCAGGGATTGAACCCAGGTCTCCTGCATTGCAGGCGGATTCTTTACCACCTGAGCCACAGGGGAAGCCCGTGCAAAGGCAAGGAGGCTAGGAAAAGCCTGGTGTATCAGGAGTGTGTCTACTGCCCACATGTCCAGGTTGTGAAAACGTCAAGCACACCAGTGAGAAGGGCGGTGGATCAGCAGGGAGGTCCAGTGTGTCGTGACTCATTCAGTCCCTTTTCTAGCTACAGCATGTGTTCATGATTCACCCTCCCAAACCGTGTTCTTTTGCAGGCTCTCACCTTTCACCCACACCTCATACTCTGGCGTCGCTTTCTCCTTGTTGTTCAGTTTCACGGTGCATTTGTATCTCCCTGAGTCACAGACCCGGACGTGGGGAATCAAATAACTCTCTCTGTGTGTCCTGGAGGAGACGTTGTGAAGCAGCACATCATCCTTGTAGAACAGCACCTGGTGCAGAGGCTGGACCGGCGAGGTGGTGCTGACATCCACGAGGCACTGCAGGGTCAGGTTCTCCCCGTTTTGCACCGTGTTTTGTGGCAGGATCTGCATGTGGATGCTGTTGATGGTGAAGGCTAAGGGCCGAGGGGAAGGAGAGCAGAACCACCCATCTGTTATCTCAGGAACAACACCACCATCATCATCAGATGGGTATCATCACCTCCTGCACAACAGAGCGTCCAGGGGTCCCAAGAGGGTGATGACTATGCGTGGTGGGTCAAGCACAGGGCAGTTGGTGCTAAGTGGCTCATATTCCCACCATGACAAGGTGGCAGGCTTCAGAGTGTGACAACTAAAACATGTCCAGGAGATGCGTGCAGCCAGTGAGCCGCCGCATCATGGCCCTGGAGAGAACCTAGGACTGGGGCAGAGGAACGCTCATGTCTCGGGTCACACTTACTGTGTGACCTTGGCTGATTAACCTCTCTGAATTCAACTTCCTCATCTCTAAAATGAGGTTATAGTACATACATAGTAGGTTGTTGTAAGACAGAAGAGTAGAAAGTACCTAGTGCAGTGCCTGGCACACAGTAATTGTGGGATAAGTGATGGCTACCACTGTTCTGAAATCAATGGCGACGCACAGGAAATGCTCCACCACCCTCCCCCCCAACCCCTCCACTCCACCCCCAACCCTTCCATCCCCTCCATCCCCCACCCTAGCCTGACCAAATTAGCACAGTCTCAGCTGATGTTTTCTAGCTGATGAAGTCAGAAGCCTCACCAGATGAGTGAGAACTTGAAACCACATTTTCTCACGGATCTTGCTTCCCTCTTTCACTTTGACTGCTAAGAAGTACAAGCCCCCCAATTTTACCTCTAGCAACCTTTGGAATGCATTTTTCTGTGCTGAAAGAGTCATGGTTTTATTTGACTGCCTTAATTTTCTTCTCACTCTGATTTCCTTATTTTATCCTATTGAACAGTAATATACATAATTTTTATAAGTGGTCCCAAATCATTTTACAGACAGCAAAAGGTATAGCCAGGTAGCTAGCCAGAGATACTGGCAAGAAAACAAAAAAATTGTCTTTCTTTCTCTCTCTTTTCATAACATCAAATCTTTTTTGAACAGCTTAAAATTTAACTTCAACATGTCCCAGGTTTTAACTGAATAGAACAGTCCATCCTTGTGCCTTTATTTCTGAGCATCTTAACAAAAAAATGGCATCTGATTAGTCACGAGATGAAACAAGGTGATTGTTTAGATGCATTTCTTACACCATTAATCTTCAGGACTCCCTTTTTTGTCTTGCAGGTCCTGGTCTGAGGAGCTTATTGGGTGAGCTCTCAGAACAGAAGTTTCTTTTAACCATGTTATTTTCCCATCAATTAATACATTCCCTTCCCAGGTAAGGACGGATAAGTCCCCCTACTGCTTCAGTACCTTCTCCTTCACTTTAAGTGATGATGTTTAGTGCAGTGATTCTATCAGGAGATAGTAGAGAGCAGGGGATGAGTGCAGAGTCAGACTTCCTGGACCAAATCCCATCTCTGCACACAACCTGTGTGTCTTTAGATAAGTTACTGAGCTTCTCTGAGCCTAAGTTTGCTTATCCATACAATGGACATTGTTGTTTAGTGGCTAAAGTCATATCCGACTCTTGCAGTCCCATGGACTGTATCCTGACAGGCTCTTCTGTCCATAGGATTTCCCAGACAAGAATACTGGAGTGGGTTGCTGCTTCCTTCTCCAGGGGATCTTTCTGACCCAGGGATTGAGCCTGAGTCTCCTACATGGCAGGCGGATTCTTTACCACTGAGCCAGCAGGGAAGTCGCAATGGACATGATAACAGCAAGTGTAAAAGAGAAACAGTTTAAGTCCTTGGAGCACAGTTCCTGGCACAAAGCGCTTTCGAAATGTCAACTAGATTCTGTCAGTCACAGGTATAAAACCAGCTGTTGAGTCTTGCACTCTCTAAAGCTCTTCCCTGAAGTCATATTTCTGGCAAATTTTTTTCAGGGGAAAACAAAACAAAACAAAACAAAACAGGGTTTCCCTCGTGGCTCAGTGGTAAAGAGTCCCCCTAACAAAGCAGGAAACAGGTTCGATACCTGATCTGGATCCGGGAAGATCCCACACGTGATGAAGCAACTAAACCCATGGGCCACAACTACCGAGCCTGCGCCTCAGAGCCCGGGAGCTGCAACTACCGAGCCTGCGCCTCAGAGCCCGGGAGCTCCAACTACCGAGCCTGTGTGCCCTAGAGCCGGTGCGTTTCAACAAGAGAAGCCACCATTCACCACAACTAGAGAAAACCCCTCGCAGCAATGAAGACCCAGCATAGCCAAATAAATAATTTTAAAATTATATTCTTAAATTTCTAAGGTGACTTACAACAACTTCTCCAGACTCCTGGTGTTAGTTACCCCTCTGGTTTGGGCTACTTTACTGTCATCATCTGAATGAAATGCACAGCCATGCCTGATACACTGGGACACAGAACTGGGACCAGGAAGAAAGCAGAGTCGGACACACCTGGTCCAAACCCCTGGTCCCACAGCCATTAGCTGGGTGTCACTGGGAGTTATCTAACCCTTCCAGGATACCACCTCTCCTCCTATAAAGAGGGAACACTAATACTTGCCTTCCCTGGTATTTTGATCTCAAACAATAATGACCAAACCAAGGTGGCTGATAGCACTGAAGGGGCAGGTCCACTTTGCCCAGTGCCTGGCCCCTGATTGACATCTCCTTCCCATTTCCTTAGCATCACTCATTCAGCAGATACTGGAGGGGCTGTCTCTGTGCCAGGCACTGCATCCAATGCTGGGGGCTCAGAGAAGGTTGGGACTGGCAGTTTCTGCCCACCTGGGGCTCACGGTCTACACTTCACCACTCTTTCCCACTCCAGGTCTTCCAGCCTCAGCGCCAGCCCTGCCAGAGTCTCCTACTGACCAGCCCTAGGGCACTCTACCACTGTCTAACCAGTTAACAGCAAACTCGGCTAAAGCATTGGATAGTTGGTTTTTCAAGAGGAGGATGTTCACTAACGTAAGGCGCTTCCGCCACCTTGTTTTTCTAAGCAAACCTAACACACATGTGCTTAATAAATTAACTCAGCTGATTCGCTGGTAGGGATCTCACATTTCCACACCCAGCCAGCAGGAGCAGACAAGGAAGAAGAAGGGAAGGCAGGACAGAAGAAGGGGAAGCATTTATAAAATGTATCAAGATATGAATCCCAGCTGGTTGACTTGATGCAACAGGCCAGCAGCCTCGGTTTTATCACCATGACCACCACCTCCACCAACACCCTTCCGGTTTCCAGTCTTCAAGAGGGCCCCCCAGCGAGCCCTGCCTTCTACTGTCACACCAGCCAGTGGTCTCCTCCCACATCGGGCCAGGGTTGGTCTCAGGAACAACAATATTGCAGAAGTGCTAGTAGGTCACTTTTGAGATTAGTTTGTAATTGCATTTTTCCTCTTGGGTACCCCCTCCTCTTCTGGGATCACTCCCTCTGCACAAAGCCAGCTGCCATGTCATGAGCCTCCCTCTGCAGAGACCCACATGGTGAGGAATGGCCTCATGAGTGGGCTTAAAGGCAGAATCCACAGCATCCGACAGGCCCTCAGGTAAATCATAACCCTGACCAATATTTTACCTGCAACTTCCAGACAAACCCTGAGTCGGCACCACCCAACTAAGCCATTCCCAGACTCCTGCCCCTCAGAAACTGCGTGAGATGATAAATTATCTTAAACCACTGAGTCTGGGGATGATTTGTTAAGAAGTGATAGATAACAAATACACCACACAACCTTCAAAAATCTCAAAAATCTCAAAAAAACCTGATTCTTAAGACACGTGTGCGCTCACTCTCTCAGTCGTGTCCAAGTCTTTGCAACTCTTTGGATGGCACCCCACCAGTCTCCCCTGTCCGTGGGATTTCCCAGGCAAGAATACTGGAGTGGGTTGCCATTTCCCTCTCCAGGGGACCTTCCTGACCCAGGGATCGAACCTGAATCTCCTGTATCTTCTGCATTGGCAGGCGGATTCTTTACAGCTGAGCCTCCAGGGATGCGATCATTAAGATAATATGAAAAATAATATCCTCTTTGTGAATAAACTTTCCAGGAGCAGCCAAACTAGATTACTGTGTGTAGGGCTCATTATTTATAAAACAGAGTGATTGCTACAACCCAGGCCTCCCTGAGGTTCACAGAGAGGCGTTAGGGGACCCATGAACCACCTCCAATTATATGCAAGTGTGTGTCTTTCTGGAGAGAGGACACCAAAGGTTCAGAACTGTAATGAAAAGGACACGGTTGAGAAGTGAATTGTTAGTTGCTCAGTCGTGTCCAACTCTTTGCAACCCCATGGACTGTAGCCCTCCAGGCTGCTCTGTCCATGGGATTTCCCAGGCAAGAATACTTGAAAGGGTTGCCACTTCCTTCTCCAGGGGATCTTCCTGACCCCAGGATTGACCAGGGTTTCCGGCATTGCAGGCAGATTCTTTACCATCTGAGCCACCAGGGAAGCTCAAAGAGGGTAGATTTTTTTTAACCTGGAGAGATGAAGGCAGATGGAGAAGATCCAAAGGAAGAGAATCACCACAGCTCAGATGAGACACCGGGGGACCATGGCGCCAAGGCCCCACACCCTCAAACAAAGGGCCCTGCTTCCCGCCACCTCGGGCCAGTAGTCAGCGGATACTGATGCTCTGGGGAAGATGAGGCATCGCGACTCAGTCAGCTCCTCAGCCCTCCACCTGGAAATGACTCAGAAAGAAGTGGGTGGCTGGGGGCGGGTGGTAGAGAAGGAGGGACCGTCCACCACTATCAGGAAAATACAGGGAGCCACGAAACACGGAGGCCCTGATGACCCGCAAAGCTCAGCATGCAGTGTGCTGACCCAGCTCCCCTGAATCTCAGGCACCTCCAAGTTCAGTTCAAGTTTCTTTCAGGAAAACATTTCCTGAGCACCTGGTGCCAGGTGCTGGGATCACAAGGTGAATGAGAAAGCACCCCTGTTGTCCTAGACGTGCAGGCTGGTGGGGACCCAGACAGCTGGACTAAGTGGTGTAAGGCCAGGAGGAAGGGGTGCCCAGGAGAGGCCAAGGCAAGTCTGAAGGAACTGACCCCAGAACTGAGCCTTGGACCAGGACAGAAGGGATGGGTGGGAGACTCGGGGCAGGAGAACAGCATGTACCAGAGCACAGGGGTGGGAGAAATCAATGAATTCCGGGCACAGGTGGTTATAGGAACTGGAGTGTGGGGACGGGTAGGAGGGGCCAGAACAGAGGGCCTTGTCCACCATGCTGACCCGCTGGGCCCTGTCCTCAGGGTCTTGGGAGGGGTGGAGGGTAAGAGGATGACAGGAACTTTAGAAAGATCACTGTGGGCTGGAAGGGGAGGCTGTAACTACGTGCATGAAGGTTCAGGTGAAAGCTGATGTGGCCTGAGCTCGGGCAGACGCAGTGGGCTGAGGGGCAGGGATGGGCTTGAGAAATGTTGACTGGATGCAGAAGGACTTTGCTTTTTTGAGGGTGAAGAAAATGTTCTGGAGCTAGACAGTGGTGATGTTTGTACAACATTATGAACGTACTGCAAGGGCATGGGTTCCATCCCTGGTGAGGGAACTAAGATCCTACATGCCATGCAGTGCAGCCAAAAAAGTATAAAATAATAATAATATTTGTTATATGTATTTGACCTGTTTGATTGGCCATGGGGAGTGAGGGAAAGGGTGGAAGATAAGGTTCCTGGATTAGGTACCTGGGGGGGAGGATAGAGGTGCAGCGAACTAAAGGAGACAAGGCCAGAGAAAGAGAAGGGCGGGACCAAGTCCTGGTGCTGCAGCTGGTGTGAGGGACCCTGGGGGATGACCAGGAGGAAACATCAGCCATGGCCCTGGAGGAAGCCTGACCATCAGTGGAACAGCCAGAGCTGGAGTGGAACTGGAGGGTGGGCATGTGGAGGTGTGTGTTGGGGAGGGAGGAGGAGATGAGCTTCAGCGAGGATCAGACTCTGGGAAAGTCCAAGTCTCCCTGGGGAAAAAGTCCAAGTCTCTGCATCAGAAAGGTGGGAGAACACCAGGGAAGAGGGTCTACAAGGCCAAAGAAAGAGGCTTTGTGCAAACACTGGGGTCCTGAAGGCTAAGGTCTGGACGTGGTCATGGTATTTGGCATCTCCTCTTGGCAAGGATTCAAGAGGTGTAGGGTCCAAAGCCAGACCTGCCTGGTAGGGTCAACTGAGAGGTGAGGAAGCAGAGAAGTGATTAGAAACCAGGCTTCAGAGGATTTCTCTGATGGTCCAGTGGTTAACACTCCATGCTTCCACTGCAGAGGACATGGGTTCAATCGCCCGGTCAGGGAACTAGGATTCCGAATACCAAGCAGCCCCAAAATAAAGAAATAAATAATTAAATTAAAGAAACAAGCCTTCAGAGAAGTTTGACTGAGGAAGGGAGTAGATAGATAGGGGGACAGAAGATAAATGGGGGGAGTTTGTCTGTGATTTTTCTTTTTCCTAAAATAAAGTATTACTAATCACATTTGTAGACTGAAAGAGCCACAAAGGCAGGGGTAGCTACTAAAAGTGGGGTAGGGGGATCAGTCAGTGACAGCATGAGATTCTGGGGGAGGGGGTGATGCCAGCGATGGGCTCAGAGCCCAGGTAGACCAGCTGGCCCTACCCAGCTGCAGGGTAGACATGGCCTCTGAAGCCAGGAGGGAAGCTGGGAGGACGGGTGGGGAGGCAGATAAGCCTGAAGCCGGGGCAGGGCGGGAAGTGGAGGGAGTTCCCTCCAGACAGCCTTGTGTTCTAGGTGAAGAGGGAGCTGAGGTCATCTCCTGAGACTGGCTGGCTAGGGTTGGGTGGGGGCCTGAGGTGAAAGGAGAGGAAAGGCCAGGGCTGACCAAGCACCTCAATCCTGGAGCAGGCTGGCAGGTCACGCACATGGTCCTGGATGGTCTAAGGAATGGTAGGCCTGAGTCCCAGGCCCCCCACCTGGCTCTGCCATCACCCAGCGGTGACCCTGCACAGGCACCTTATGTAAAATAGGATGGAGGCCTGAGGAGGCAGTCGGAGAGCCTGAGGTCTTCCCCAAAGTTACAAAGACCTTTCTCTAGGAAACTTGGGCAAAGAGTGACTGACTTCCCCCTGAGGCGGGGACTGTGGGAGCCCTGTACCAAGGTCAGAGGAAAAAACTCTCTGGGACTGACCAAGCCCCACTGAACTGTTGCCTTGAGCCTCTAGATCTAAACCGGCCAGGTCCCTGACCCAATATTGGGTAAAATACCCACCCTATCTGATGCAAAGAGCTGACTCATTTGAAAAGACCCTGATGCTGGGAAAGATTGAAGGCAGGAGGAGAAGGGGATGACAGAGGATGAGATGGTTGGATGGCATCACTGACTCAATGGACATGAGTTTGGGTAAACTCCAGGAGTTGGTGATGGACAGGGAGGCCTGGCGTGCTGCAGTCCATAGGATCACAAAGAATCGGACTCGACTGAGCTACAAACACACACACATAGCACCCTAACCAATCACCTCACTGCCACCATTCCAGTAGGAATTGTCTGTCCTGGGGCTATAAAAACAGGCTACTAGCCTGAGAAATGGTTGTCAGAAATGTCTCTCCCTTGAGACAGCCTGCTGTTCTAACAGCATCTCCTACTCTAAGAAACTTTCTTCTCATCTCATTCTGCCTTGTGTCTGGAAATTCTTTTCCAAAATGCACATGACATTTTGGTATGGGGCTTGGTCATTCCAGAGATTTTTATCCTGTGACCTTGGTACATGCCCCAGGGGGCAGAAGACGCAGGGCTCCATAGGGATGAAGAACGGAGAGCTGAAGAAGTCACAGAGGTAGGGTGTGGTCTGGACCGAAGCAGAGGCACAAGGCTGCAGTGGATAGAGAGAGGAGGAGCTATGGGGGTGATGGTGAACTAGGATCATTGTTGCTACTGAGTCATTGAGACCCCGAGAACTGTAGTCCACCAGGCTCCTCTGTCCATGGGATTTTCCAGGCAAGAATACTTGAGTGGGTTGCCATTTCCTTCTCCAGGGGATCTTCCTGACCCACGGGTCAAACCCGAATCTCCTGCCTTGCAGGCGGATTCTTTACTGATGAGCCACTGGGGAAGCCCTGAGCTAGAACCATGATAAATCATTATTTTACTAATAATGTTGGGCAGGTGAGTCACCTCTTTAATCTCATCTCATACTGACTCGTCACATTCATTTTACAGACTGAGAAAAAGGCTCAAAGAGGGACTTCCCTGGTGGTCCAGTGGTTGAGAGTCCACCTATCAATGCAGGGGACATGGGTTTGATCCCTGGTCTGGGAGGACTGTGGCAACTACGCCCATAACCACAACTACCGAAGCCTGCTCACTCTAGAACCCACAATTCCTAAAGACCGTGCTCTTGCAACAAAGAAGCCACCACAATGAGAAGTCCAGGCACGGCAACTGGAGAGTAACCCCTGCTCACTGCAACTAGACAAAGCCCCCAAACAGCAATGAAGACTCAGCACAGCCAAAAATAAGCAAAATTTTAAAACAAACAAATAACAGTACAGAAGTGCCTCAAAAACAAAAAAAAGGCTCCAAGAGATAGAGCAACAGCAGCTTTATAGATCTGAGTCAAGCCTGTGGCTCCACACTCCAGACAATCGGGTTTTGAGACGGGGAGGTTCTATTGCTGATGTTCTAACCAGCTCTTTTTGGACAAGTTCCTCTGAGGGACAGAGATTTCTTCAGTCAGTTAGTCTGATTATGAAGCCAATGGACATCCTGATTCTGTGGGTTGCCATGGGGATCAAACATCCTTCGAAGCACTTGGGCTATCACAGGAGACCTGCCAGATCGGCCTCATGAGCCCTCCCCACGCGAGTGACTGCTCCAAGCTGGGGCTCAAAAAACAGCAACAAGCACATAAGGCATCTCCAAGCAGAAACCCAGTCACCCTGCTTCTGCCGACTGAAGTGACCTCTGACCAGGGCATCTCATCTGTGAGCTCTCCCTCTATTCAGCCCCCAGACCCCGCCCAGTCCCTTACTTCATTCGGTCCCAGATGAAGCACAACAAAACCTGCTTAAGAATGATTCAAAATCAGCTCTATAGTGGATGACGGGCCAGATTTCAAAGTCAGGCAAAAACCCGCTTGCCGTGCCCCAGAACAAAACATTACAGGTATTTTGCAGATAATTCACAGGTATGTTAGATATCACGGCCTCATGGATAGATGGGAGATGATATCTAATCTGTTTTAGATCATTTAGGAGAGAAGTCATAACGACAATTGAAACTCTGTTCTGACTTCATGAATCTAACAAGTTGATTGTAGCTCATTTTTTAATTGGAGAAGGCAATGGCACTGGAGAAGGCAATGGCAACCCACTCCAGTATTCTTGCCTGGAGAATCCCAGGGATGGGGGAGCCTGGTGGGCTGCCGTCTATGGGGTCGCACAGAGTCGGACACGACTGAAGTGACTCAGCAGCAGCAGCAGCATTTTTTAATAAAAACAATTGGGGATATGAAAAATAGATATGCTATGGTAGAGGGCTTCCCTAGTGGTCCAGTGGTTAAGAATCCACCTTGAATGCGAGGGACAGCAGTGCGATTCCTGATCTGGGAAGATCCCACGTGCTGAGGAATAACTGAGCCTGTGGGCTACAAGAGAAGCCACCACAATGAGAAGCCCGCCACGCACCACAACTAGAGAGTAATCTCTGCTCGCCGCAGCTAAAACACCCCGAGTGCAGCGATAAGACCCACCACAGCCAAAAACTAAAATGAATCAATAAACAAATCTTAAAAATGAAAAAAGAAAGAAATTTATGGTAGAACAACAACAACAACAAAAAACAAATTGTGGAATCACTCACTTTCTAATCACCCCTCTCTTCACCCACCAATCCTAACAAGCAGAAAGAGTCACAGAAAAAGGTAATGAAGCTGGATGGGAATCTCACGACTTACAGTTTTCTTGACCTTTGAGGCTTGAACCTGGAAAAGACAGGAGAAATACGTTGATTTCATGAGCTTCCCTTCTCAAGAAGCTTACGTGATGTTGAGCAAGAGTGGGAACTCACAGAGCAGGAGTGTCAGCAGTGCTCCGAGCCACATCATGCCCCGCTGGGTCCACCTCAGCTGCATCCTGAGAGGAGCGGAGACTTTGGCGATCAGTTCTGCGTTGGGGCCATGCCCCGGGGGGCAGAAGACGCGTCTCCGGAGTCGCAGTTGAGAGACCCGCCCTGTGAAAAGCAGAGACCACGACTGGGAGCCTCTCCAGGCGCTGCGGACACACTGGCCGAGGCGCTGGTCAGGTAATGGCGGCCATGCTGGAAACCAGGAACAATGCCTGGGCGGCCTCATATCTCCTCAGGAAATGACTGGCCTTCCTGAGGGGCCACTGAGCGCAGCTGCTTTGTTTAGTTTGTTTGGGGTTGGGGGGGGGCGGCATGAGTGACATTTGCCTCAGCGCTCCTGACCCTCTGTCTCCACTGGGTCTGGGGGCCCCCTTCTCATGGCAGCCTGAGAGGTTCCTCCCTCCCTTTCTCCAACTTTCCCACAAAGGGCTTCTCTCCCCGCACACTCAGCATATCTCTCTGCTTTTCCTCTGGCCCCTCCAAGGGGTCTCTTCTCACACAGCCCAAGTCTGGACCTCCTGCCTTTCCTGACACGGGCATGGAGTGGAGAGGACGGACTCTTTTCTTTAGAGAATTGCAGGTTCGTCAGGGAGACCCTGTAATGCCCTCCCCCCACTGCCCTCCAGAGAAAGTCCGTTTCCCATCCTTCATGGCCCAGCCCTTGCCTACCTCTCCAGCCTGGTCTCTCACTTCTTCCTTCCTTGCCCTGACCTCTGGTTGCTGAAATTTATAGTTCCCAGAACACATCACATGTCTGTGACTTTGCAATGCTCTGGCACCCTTTCCCCTGTCCTTTTCTGACGAATTCCTACCCATTCATCATAACTCAGTCAAGGCATCAATCCTTCAGCATGCCCCCTTGTCTTCCCCACACTGAGCTGCCCTTCCTCTGAGCTCCCCTCACCTTCCTTTCTGAGACACTTTCTACCGTGTGCCCCTCCTCCCCAAGCAGACTGCTGGCTCCAGGGTGGCAGGCACAGTGCCTGGAGCCTAGTAAATGATCAAAAAACACTAGTGAAATGGATGATTGACTGAAAGAGGACAAGTTAACTGTATGGTCGGAAAGAGAGTATCAGTGCCTGGGGGATCACAGTGCTACTTTCTGAAAAGGTACTCTTGAATACTGTCACATGTAAAAGGTACTCTTGAATACTGTCACATGTAAAAGGTACTCTTGAATACTGTCACATGTAAAAGGTACTCTTGAATACTGTCACATGTAAAAGGTACTCTTGAATACTGTCACATGTAAAAGGTACTCTTGAATACTGTCACATGTAAAAGGTACTCTTGAATACTGTCACACGTAAATCTGGAAGTTTTGATAAGAGCTGTCAGAGGACAATGCGTGCAGAAAGGATTGTTTTTTTTTCTTTTTTTTTTTCTTGGTTGTTGTTATTGTTTCGTATTTTCCACTCCTCACTATAAACTGTCTTCTTCGGGAACCTGTTGGAAATTATCCCCCCCCACCACCCCATCTACCAAACTTTAATTTGGCAGGAAAAGAAAGGAAACGTCATGAGTAATAAAATAAATGTTGGTGTCAAAGGTGACTTTTACCTACTGCAGAGTAAGCAACTTCTGCTTCTCAAAGTGACATTCAAGCAAGAGTGGTAAATGTCCCACCCCATGGCCCTAAGTTCCAAAGTAAACGTCCAAAAATTAGTCATTGTTTGATATACAATGCTAGTACTTTTAGAACACACCGAGAGAAAATAAAGCTTTATTTCAAAATTGTGTTACTGTTTTTTAAAAAAGTAGAAAAACTATATCCTACAATGTACACAATGCACCAGAATAAATTTCAAATAGACCAATCTGAAGGTACAAATGAAACATAAAAATTCTAGAAGAAAACATAAAAGAATTCCTCATGCCTTGGGCAAAGACTGGTTTAACTATGTTTTAAAATTCAAAATTCATAATATGAAATATTGGCAAATTATACTCCATGAATTAAAGTTCTGCTTTGCCCACCATCCCCTCAAAAGAGGTTCAGTCAAGAGAAAAACTACAAACTGGAAAAAATATTTGCAACTCCCATCATAGACCAAGAGCTAACTCTAATATGTATATAAATGGACTCATATAATATGTACTTTTTTATTGTTTTTTTTTTGGGAGTCTATCTTCTTTCAATCAGCATAATCAATACTTCACCCTTTCTTTTTATTGCTGAGGAACATTTCATTGCATGAAAATACCAGTTTGTTTATTCACCCACTTATGGACATGTGGGTTGTTTCCAATTTTGACCTAATACAGATAGAGCTGCTATAAACAAGCCTTTGTCTGGACACATCCTTTCATTTCGCTTGAGTAAATACCTAGAAGTGGAATGCCTGGGCTTTATGGTAGACACTGCCGAACTGTTTACCACGCTGATGACCATTTTACATTCCCATCAGGAGCGCATGAGAGTCCTACTTGCTTCATATCCTCACTAACAGTGGCAGGTCACTCTTTCCAAATTTAGCCATTCTAATAGGGAGCATGTGTACATGCATGCTCAGTCATGTCCAACTCTTTGTGAACCCATGGACTATCGCCCGCCAGGCTCCTCTGTCCATGGAATATTCCAGGGAAGAATACTGAAGTGGGTTGACATTTCCTCTTCCAGGGGATCTTCCTGACCCAGGGATTAAACCCAAGTCTCCTGCACTGGCAGGCGGATTCTTTACCACTGACCCACCTGGGGAGCATAGTGCTTTCTTATTATGGTTTTAACTTGCATTTTCCTGATGACTAATGATATTGAACATATTTTTATGTGCTTATTTGTTATTTAATGGGTCTATTAAAATCTTTTGCTCTATTATTAGTTAGGTTGTTTGTTTTCTTAGTGTTATACTTTTGGAATTCTTAATATATTCTGGATATAAGTCTTTTATCAATTATGTGATTTGCAAATATTTTTTCCTAGCTTGTGGCATGTTTTTTTTTTTTTTAATCTTCTTCAGTTCAGTCCCTCAGTTGTGTCTGATCCCACGGACTGCAGCATGCCAGGCTTCCCTGTCCATCACCAACTCCTGGAGCTTGATCAAACTCATGTCCATTGAGTCGGTGATGCCATTCAACCATCTCATCCTGTCTTTTATCTTCTTAATGGTATCTTTTGATAAGCAGAAGCTTCAAATTTTTAAGACTGAAGCCAAATTTATCCATTTTTCCTCTTATGGATCACATCTAATGTACGACATCTAAATGGATCAGATTTCCTTTTGGTGTCACGTCTAAAATATCTTTCCCCACCAAGGTCTCAAAATCTTTCCCCTATGTTTTTAAATTTCAATCTATTATCTATTTTGAGTTAACTTTTGTACATGATACAAGACGTGGATCAAAGTTCTCTCTCTTTTTTTTTTGCATATGGATGTCCAATTGTTCTGACATTGTTTGTTGAAAAGACACTCTTTTGTCCAGTTAATTCTCCTTGAACTTCTGCTGAAAACCAGTTGTCCATATGTGAGCACATATATTCTGGAGTCTGTATTCTATTCCACTGATCTATGTGTTTACCTTTATGCAGTACCATCCAGTTTTGATTTCTGTAGCTTTAAAATACATCCTGAAGTCAGGTAGTGTTACTCCTCAAACATTTCTCTTCCTTTTCAAGGTTATTTGGACTATTCTAAACCCTTCATCCGTCCATATAGCTTTAAAATCAACTTCTCAGTTTCAACCCCGAAAAGAAGCCTTCCAAAAATTTTATTGGAATTTCATTGAAATTCATGAAAATCAATTTGGGAAGAACTGATGACCTAACAATACTGAGTATCTGACCCATGAACATGGCATATATATCCATTTATTTGTCTTCTTCACTTTCTCTCAGCAGTTTTATAGTTTTCAGTATATTTTTCATTATAAACTGTGCCCCTTTTAGTTTTTAAATCATATGAATGTATCAGGGCGTTGGAAATCATTTGAAATGGCTGTTGTAGGGACTTCCCTAGCAGTCCAGTGGCTAAGATTTCATGCTTCCATTGCAGGGGGCCCAGGTTTGTTCCCTGGTCAGGGAACTAGATCCCACATGATGCAATTAACAGCCTGTTTGCCCACAACTAAAGATTCTGCATGCTGCAACTAAAATCTAAGATCTCACATGCTGCAGCTAAGACCTGGTACAGTCAAGTAAATAAATATTTTTAAAATGATAATAACAAAATAAAACAACTCCTGTACTCATCCCCTACCCCAACCCAGGCAGCACAGCAGGGTGACCTGGGCTAAGGCCCAGAGTCAAGACAACATGGGGCTAGTTCTTCACAGGACTTGCAGGTCCTCTTGCGAGAGCCTCCCTCACCATTCTCCATGGGTTTGTCTGTCTGTCTCCCTCTCACTCTCTTTCCAGGGGAACCACTCCTTCTAGTTTTCATGGAAATCTCTTCCTTTTCTCTTGTGCCTTGGCTGTGAGATAAGAACTGAAGCATATATTCTCCATCACTTATTTTTTTCCTTGAAAAGATAATCATGCCGCTTAGTTTTCATTTGTAAAGTTTGAATGTCTTAATCAAAGTTAAAAATGTATAAAAGGAGGGACTTCCCTGGTGGTCCAGAGCTCAAGAATCCGCCTTGCAATTCAGAGGACAAGGGTTCCATCCCTGGTCAGGGAAATAAAATACGACATGCTACAGAGCAGCTAAGCCTGAGTGCCACAACTACTGAAGCCTGTGCGCCGCAACTAGAGAATCCGTGCACCAAAACGAAGATCCTGAATGCAGCAACTGAAACCCAATGCAGTCTAATTAATTAATCAAAAGGTGTAAAGGAATTTTTCTCTACTTCATCTTTTTAAAAATAGGCAATCAGATGACTTTCTATATGTGTGTGGCCCCCATATATCTTCCCGTTCCTTCCTTTAGCTCTTACTGGATTCCTTAATCATTAAAAAAAAAAAAAATTCACATAACTATCTCAACTCCTTGGTAAATAATCAAGAAACTGACTCCCACATTGCCAAGGATGGAGACCCCAGGAGTGCCCACCAAGCAGGAAGAGCTCACCCGGGAACCTGTCGCTCCCGCAGCACTGCTCTCTGCTCCCTCTTCTCAGGAGGACAGGGTGCTGTCTACATGCTGTGCTTCTGCCTTCAAACACCAGGGATGTCACAAATCCAAATCACTGCAATTCACTAGCCACCTGAAAAAGCTGCCTGGTGGGATAAACTTCAGGAAGTGGTTTTTCTGAGAAGCTGAGGTGGGTGTGGGAGGAAGAGACAGGCAACAAGGATGTCAGAGGGCCACGGGCACCCAGCAGAACCAACCCCCCATCTGTTTCATGACTACAGTGATAGGAAATAAGATATTAGTCATTTCCCCCAGCCATGACCTGTGACTGGCCTGTGACCAGAGGTCTGATTAATTAACCTTGGCCAGTTAACGAGTGGGCCTAATCCCACGTTGGCCAGATTTGAAAGTCACCTCACGGACATGTACTAATACACAGATCAGAAGCCTGGGTTTCCAGTCCTTTCTCTGCAGCTCAGTAGGGTTAGGGTTTTGAGGTTCACTTTCTGCTCCTATAAAATGGAAATAGTATGCCCACTCACACTGGAGACACACAGACAACAAAAGAGTCTGAAATGCAGTACTTGGATGCAATCTCAAAAGCGACAGAATGATCTCTGTTCGTTTCCAAGGCAAACCATTCAATGTCACAGTAATCCAAGTCTATGCCCCAACCAGTAAAGCTGAAGAAGCTGAAGTTGAACGGTTCTATGAAGACCTACAAGACCTTTTAGAACTAACACCCCAAAAGATGTTCTTTTCATTATAGGAGACTGGAATGCAAAAGTAGGAAGCCAAGAAACACCTGGAATAACAGGCAAAATTGGCCTTGGAGTACAGAATGAAGCAGGGCAAAAGGCTAATAGAGTTTTCCCAAGAAAACGCACTCATCATAGCAAACACCCTCTTCCAACAAGACAAGAGACGACTCTACACGTGGACATCACCAGATGGTCAATACCAAAAATCAGATTGATTATATTCTTTGCAGCCAAAAATGCAGAAGCTTTAGTCAGAAAAAACAAGACCAGGAGCTGACTGTGTCTCAGATCATGAACTCCTTATTGCCAAATTTAGACTTCAATTGAAGAAAGTAGGGAAAACCACTAGAC
Organism: Capricornis sumatraensis; assembly: GCF_032405125.1. Classification (NCBI taxonomy): domain Eukaryota; kingdom Metazoa; phylum Chordata; class Mammalia; order Artiodactyla; family Bovidae; genus Capricornis; species Capricornis sumatraensis. The sequence continues at coordinate 98,573,075 of NC_091076.1, forward strand.
CATTCATGTATGACCTAAATCAAATCCCTTACAATTATACAGCAGAAGTGAGAAATAGATTCAAGGGATTAGATCTGATAGACACAGTGCCTGAAGAACTACAGACTTTGGACAGGAGATGGAGGTCAAGAACATCCCCAAGAAAAAGAAATGCAAAAAAGCAAAATGGCTGTCTGGGGAGGCCTTACAAATAGCTGTGAATAGAAGAGAAGTGAAAGGAGAAAAAGAAAGAGATACTCATTTGAATGCAGAGTTCCAAAGAACAGCAAAGGGAGGTAAGAAATTCTTCCTCAATGATCAATGCAAAGAAATACAGGAAAACAATAAAACAGGAAAGACTAGAGATCTCTTTAAGAGGTCTCTATTACAGATACCAAGGGAACATTTCATGCAAAGATGGGCTCAATAAAGGACAGAAATGGTATGGACCTAACAGAAGCAGAAGATATTAAGAAGAGGTGGAAAGAATACACAGAACTATACAAAAAAGATCTTCATGACCCACATAACCATGATCATGTGATCACTCACCTAGAGCCAGACATCCTGGAATACAAAGTGAAGTGGGCCTTAGGAAACATCATTACAAACAAAGCTAGTGGAGGTGATGGAATTCCAGTTGAGCTATTTCAAATCCTGAAAGATGATGCTGTGAAAAGTGCTGCACTCAATATGCCAACAAATTTGGAAAACTCAGCAGTGGCCACAGGACTGGAAAAGGTCAGTTTTCATTCCAATCCCAAAGAAAGGCAATGCCAAAGAGTGTTCAAACTACCGCACAATTGCACTCCTCTCACAGGCTAGTAATGTAGTGCTCAAAATTCTCCAAGCCAGGCTCCAATAGTACAAGAACCATGAACTTCCAGATGTTCAAGCTGGATTTAGAAAAGGCAGAGGAACCAGAGATCAAATTGCCAACATCTGCTGGATCATCAAAAAAGCAAGAAAGTTCCAAAAAAACATCTATTTCTGCTTTATTGACTATGTCAAAGCCTTTGACTGTGTGGATCACAACAAACTGTGGAAGAGATGGGAATACCAGACCACCTGACCTGCCTCTTGAGAAATCTGTATGCAGGTCAGGAGCAACAGTTAGAACTGGACATGAAACAACAGACTGGTTCCAAATCGGGAAAGGAGTACGTCAAGGCTATATATTGTCACCCTGCTTATTTAACTTATATGCAGAGTACATCATGAGAAATGCTGGGCTGGATGAAGCACAAGCTGGAATCAAGATTGCCAGGAAAAACACCAATAACCTCAGATATGCAGATGACACCACCCTTATGGCAGAAAGCAAAGAAGAACTAAAGAGCCTCTTGAAAGTAAAAGAGCAGAGTGAAAAAGTTTGCTTAAAACTCATCATTCAGAAAACTAAGATCAAGGCCTCTGGTCCCATCACTTCATGGGAAATAGATGGGGAAACAGTGGAAACAGTGGCTGACTTTATTTTGGGGGGCTCCAAAATCACTGCAGATGGTGCCTGCAGCCATGAAATTAAAAGATGCTTGCTCCTTGGAAAAAAAGTTATGACCAACCTAGATAGCATATTGAAAAGCAGAGATATTACTTTGCCAACAAAGGTCCATTTAGTCAAAGCTATGGTTTTTCCAGTAGTCATGTATGGATGTGAGAGTTGGACTATAAGGAAAGCTAAGCAGCAAAGAATTGATGCTTTTGAACTGTGGTGCTGGAGAAGACTCTTGAGAGTCCCTTGGACTGCAAGGAGATCCAAAAGATCTAAAGGAAATTTTAGATCCTAAAGGAAATCAGTCCTGAATATTCATTGGAAGGACTGATGTTGAAGCTGAAACTCAAATACTTTAGCCACCTGATGCAAAGTACTGGCTCACTGGAAAAGACCCTGATGCTGGGAAAGATTGAAGGCAGGAGGAGAAGGGGATCACAGAGGATGAGATGGTTGGATGGCATCAGCGACTCGATGGACGTGAGTTTGAGCATGCTGCAGGAGTTGGTGATAGATAGGGAAGCCTGGCATGCTACAGTCCATGGGGTTACAAAGAGTCAGACAACTGAGCAACTGAACTAAACTGACTCTCAGTTGTAGGATGTGGGATCTAGTTCCCTGACCAGGGATTGAACCTAGACCTCTTGCATTGGGAGTGAGGAGTCTTAGCCACTGGACCAGCAGAGAAGTCCCTCCAGTTACATTTTAATTTCACAGAAGCAACAAGTCATTTTTTGGTGTGTCTCACATTTTGCATGGGACATTCCCAATGATTATTCGTTGTTGATTAGAAACTCATATGAAACTAGGCATTCTGTATGTTAACTGACAGCCCTCACTCAGGACCTCTTCTGGGTAGCAGTCCATGTCAGGAATGCTTCTGCTAACCTGGAGTCACGAGTAGAAAAGCCAGAACTTCCAGGGGCTAACGCCATCCATTCCCAATTTTTGCTTTTTCGGGTATTTGAATGGACATCAGGGGAAACACAGGCTTCCTCGATGGCTCAATGGGTAAGGAATCTGCCTGCAATGCAGGAGACAAAGGTTTGATCCCTGGGCCGGAAAGATCCCTTGGAGAAGGAAATGGCAACCCACTGCAGTATTCTTGCCTGGGAAATCCCATGGACAGAGGAGCCGGGTGGGCTACAGTCCAAAGGATTTCAAAGGGTCGGACACAAATGATCACGAGCAGAGAGGGACACAGAGCGGGAAATAAGGCACTAAGCCAGCTGCAGACCAGAGGGAGTGTCAGGAACGCTCTGCTCGAGGCCAGGCCCCATCAGGATGAAGTATCGATGATGCCCTAGAGGAAAAGGTGGCGTCTCTCAGTCCAAGCAGACACCAGGGCAAGCTTCAGGAAAGACAAAGGCCTGGCCCTGCACACCAGGGGTTTGGAGAGGAGGCTGCCCTATCCCTGGATATACTTTATTTCCTGCCTTGGTGGAGTTTATAGTCTAATTGGAGAGGCATGAAACCCAAGTACCCAAGAAAGTGAATTCATAGCCACAAAGTGTGTTAATTGTTATAAAGAAACAGAAACTGGCACAGTGATAGAGGAAAGTCAGAGGGGTGGTGGATGGGGAGTGGCTTCCTTAGACTGGATAGTTGTGTGCATACTAAGTCACTTCAGTTCAGTTGTGTCTGACTTTTGATCTCATGGACGGTAACCCCCAGGCTCCTCTGTTCATGCAGTCCTCCAGTCAAGAACATTGAAGTGGGGGCTGCCATTCTCTTTTCCAGGGGATCTTTCTGACCCAGGATCAAACCCGGGTCTCCTGCATGGCATCTTTACCATCTGAGACCAGGAAAGCCCTGGCCAAGAGCAAAGCAGCCACCATTTTTCCAACCTGTTCTCTTAAAGCTCTGGGCTTTAGAAATCCATCCTTCTCCTAACATTTTATTTATCTTGTTTATTTTTTTGGCTGCGCTGGGTCTTTGGTTGCAGTATGCAGGCTTTTTTTCTTGCATCACACGGGCTCTCTAGTTGCAGTGCATGGGTCCACGCCTTGTGGGTTCTTAGTTCCGCAAGCAGGAATGGTAACCCTCGTCCCCAGCAATGGAAGGCGGATTTGTAACCACTGGACCACAACGAAAGTCCCCACCCTTCTCCTAACATTTTAATATTAATATTAGGGATTGAGGAGAAGTAGCAGAAACACAGAAGGCAGGAAACAGAAATGTTGGCTGATGGCTGCTGTTCATATCATCTCTCTATGACTTGCTCACCTCTGCACATAGACTCTAGGAGTTTAAGAAAGAAAAACACTTTCAAGTACTTAAAACACTGCCTGCTGGAGTGGTTCTCAGTCTAGCCTGTGTGTGGGTAGCCAGCCCAACCAGCTTTCGTGGGGTCAGCAGAAGTGCATTTCCATTTCTTATCGTAATCATCTATGTGTCAGCTCAATTTTAACAGGAAATCTGGCTAGGGCAGCCGCAGAGGAAGCAGAGGTCAGGAGTTGTGAGGGCCCTCTCATCTTGGTTCTCAGCAGACCCCTCCATCCCCTGCTTTGAAAGGAAACAATGGTTCTTGCCTAAGAGGCTTCACCTCCCCAGCCTTTTGGGCCAAGCAGGTTGGTGATATTCCTGGGCTGGACCTCCAGCTGATGGAGGTGTTGGGGCAGGGCAAACTGGTCCCCCTCTCATATTTAGCCTAAAACCCAGAAAATATACTGAGTTTTCATAAAGGAGGTAGGGTGGAGGTAAGGAATCCTAAACCCACAGATCACAGGGGCCTGTGCAAAACTCCAGCAGGGACTTCCCTGGTGGTCCAGTGGTTAAGAATCTGCCTCCTAGTGCAGGGGACACGGATTTGACTCCTGGTCCGGGAAGATGCCACATGCCATGGGGCAACTGAGCCCATGTACCACAACTACTCAAGCCCGAAATCTATAGCCCATGCTCAGAAACAAGAGACACCATCACAGTGAGAAGCCCACAGACCACAACTAGAGAAAAGCCCGCACGCAGCGATGAAGACCCAGTGCAGTCACAAATAAGTCAGTCCAGCAGGTTACTTATTAGGGATGTAAAAACTTTATGTTGTATCTAAGCATTTCCTAAAATCTTTCCTAATGAGTTATGGCTCTCACTGTGTGCAGAACATCAATAAAGCCTTCATCAAAGAAACACACACACACACACACATATACAGAGGGGGCCCAGATCTCTGCGGCTGGAATAAATTTAGGGAAGGGTGGAGAACAGGGAGTCTAGGCCAGACCCAACAGCTTGGCCGGTGAGGGTCACGCCCAGGAGGAGTTAGGTCATGTATTAAGGGCTAGATGAGGCCAGAGTCATGAAGGAGGAGGGGACAGGAGGAGAGGTGCTCAGTGAAGCAACAGAAATGGGGTTCGAGCACCCAGTAGATAGTACAGATCAGAGCAGAACTCTTACAGGTTGGCAGAGAGCAGTTTCAGTTACCAGGGAGGAAGTAGAAATGACCAAAAATCAGCAAATATCTTCTAAAAGTAGGTCAGGACACATTAACCTGGTTTCTTCTGTAGTTAGAGTTACTAACAATCTAGGGTTACTAGATTGTTGAGTGAGTAAATCCTGCAGGTGTAAGGCTTGTGGATTTCAGCAAGATGTCTGACCGGGTGTGTCCTGGGGTCCTCATGGAGAAGAATGTGGTGTCTATCGTGTGCGGGACAGTTAGATCCAAAGAGCTTTGATCAAGGTCAATTCAAAAGATATCTGTAGGAACCTCCCTGGCGGTCCAGCGGTTAAGACTCTGTGCTTCCAAAGCAGAGGGTGCAGGGTTCCATCCCCGGTCAGGGGACTAGGATCCCACATGCCACATGGCATGGCCAGAAAATAAAAATAAATAAGTAACTAACCAAGTAAAGGTTCACAGAAGTGGTGCATCACTGATCCAAGATGACATTAAAAAAAAAAAAAAAAAGACATCCCATAGTGGAGTGCCACATGGCTCTAAGAACATGCTGACTGGACCCCTGAATGACACAGCACGGAGAGAGATAGATGCGTAAGAGGCCAAATGACAGGATCAGTAGTAAAAAGTCGTCACTAGGAGGGTGCAATGCGCCAAATGATGATGCACAATAGAAAGCTAACGTTCCTCAAAGCTGACCTTGCATATACAGGATGATGACGAGAGACATGTTGCTTAACAGCAGGATATGTAGTGGAAAGACTGATGAGTTTGAAAGGAGTGTGGCTGCCATCCTGGTTGATGGCATTAATGAAAGTAAAGAGTTCAGAAGAGAGGAGAAGACCGCCCCACTGTATTTTGTCACACACGCCCAGTTCAGAGGATGATGCCCCAAAGCATATGGAGGGGTGATCAAAATGCCACAGGCAAGGGACCTTTAAAAACCACATCATAAGAGGAGCATTTGAAGGAAGTGGAAATGCTAAGAGCAAGAAGGAAGATTTGGGAAGATCTGATGATTATCTTTAAATACTGAATTATTTATTTATGCATTTTAAATTTTTATTTATTTTTTATCGTAGGTCCTTGTTGATTATCTATTTTAAATATACCAGTGTTCACATGTCAAACCAAACTCCTAATCTATTCTTCCCCTCACTCTTCCCCTGCCATAACCATAAGCTCAATTCTCTTAAGTCTATGAGTCTGTTTCTATTTTGTAAGTAAGTTCATTTGTATAATTTTTTTAGAATTCACATAGAAGTGCCATCATATGATATTTGTCCTTCTCTGTCTGGCTAACTTCACTTAGAATGATAATCTCTAAGACCATCCAAGTTGCTGCTAATAGCATTATTTCATTCTTTTTAACGGCCAAGTAATATTCCATTGTATATACGTACGTACGTGTGTGTGTGTGTGTGTGTGTGTGTGTGTGTGTGTGTGTGTGTGTGTATCACATCTTCTTTATCCATTCCTCTGCTGATGGACATTTAGGTGGCTTCCATGTCTTGGCCATTGTAAACAGTGCTGCAATGAACGTTGGGATGAACTTATTCTTCTGAACCATGTTTCTCTTTGATATATGCTTCAGAGTGGAATTGCTAGATCATACAGTAACTCTTTTCAGTTTTTTAAGGCACCTCCATACTGTTCTCCAAAGCGGCTGCACCAATTTACATTCCCACCAACAGTGTAGGAGGGTTCCCCTTTCTCCACACCTTCTCCAGGATTTATTATTTGTGGATTTTTTCGCTGATGGCCATTCTGACAGGTGTGAGGTGATACCTCCTTGTAGTTTTGATTTGCATTTCTCAATTGCATTGGTCGTATGCGAAAGAGGAATGGGACTTTTATTTTTTAACCTTACAGTAGAAATTATAGGGAGATCTATTTTAGTTAGAGGTCTGTGACACAGCGGGTGAGGGAAAGTTAGCTGAGAAGCGGGGAGACATTTCCAGAGGGCTGCGGAGTCTCCTCTGCATCCAACTCCAGCAGCCACGTGGGCAGACCTGCTCTGTCCGGGGAAAACCGGCTACTGCACGTTTCTTCATCTTCATCTTCAGAGCCAAATATTTGTCAAAGCCAATGCCATGCGTCAGAGCAGAGTGAGAGCAGTGATCCTGCTGACTTCCAGGATTGAAGACAAAGGAAAGAAGACAGTTGTCCTCATCCCGAAGGTCACTAAGTGGCCTCCGTTGCTCATAAGTGGGGCCAGGATCACCACTCCGGTTGGATGCTGAGAAGACCCATGACATTGTTCACGGAGCTCAGGCACCACCTGCCAGATGCCGTGAGAAGTCATCTGTGTCCCTGCTGTGGAAACCCAAGCGGATCCGTCTGACCAACCGAACAGCAGACGTGACAGGAAGAGACAGGAAAGACAAGAAGGAAAGCAGAAAACAGCCCAAGCGCTCAGTCTTCATCTCAGGGGGCTGGGGTGCCCGCCGGGGTGGCAGAATGACCACAGTCGCCAAGGAGACACAGAGAAATCTCAACAGCTACCTGAGGAAGAAAGGGCCCATCTGGGGGCGAGGGTGACAGAGGGAGGCCAACAGGCTGACTCGGTGCAGGCGGTGGCGGCTTGGCTTTGAGGGAGAATCTAGGTACAGGAGACTGGCAGGAAGTTTTCCTCTGGGCAGTGAGACGTAATTTTCCCTCACAGCCCCATTCAGACAACCTTCAGTGAAGGCTTTTGAAGCATTATTCTCAAGAGACTGGGAGAGGGGGGTTCTACTAAAATGTACTGAGCACTCAGTACTCCTCATGGACTGTCTCATTTAATCCTGTGGATCAGACGCTAGAATTATCCTCACTGCACAGGAGAGAAACGAGAGTCTTAAAGAGGTTAGTACTCTTGCTCACCATCCCATGGGTGGTTTAAGTCCATTGGAATGCCGGCTGCCTGACTCCAGACCTAAGCCCTGAACTCCACACCTGATGCCTCTGGAAGAAAACCATTTCAGGGCTTCTTGAAATGTACCACCATAGGGAAATCTTTGGCTTAGAACAAAGACCGAAGGGGTCAAAGCCTACAAAAGTTGAAATGCACGGAATATGAGATATTTATTCACCCAGGTTATTTTAGGATGCCATCCTTCAATGTGTTTTATACAACTGTCTCAATGTTTCCTGTTTCTTTACAGCTTCATTACCTGATTAAACAAAATTAAAACAGATACATCCCAATAAAAAAGGCAGCCAAGTTGGAGGATGAGACTATGCACAGGAAACTGTGCTCCCAGACAGACATGAGGCTCATGTGATTTAAGACCAAGCCAGCAGCCTGTATAAACATTTCCAACTCTGAGAATGTGAGAACACACATTGGTCTCAAATAGATCCCTCACAGACCTCAAGGATCTTCTTTAATTAGAGCTGTATATTTTAAAAAATGGAAAAGCTGCCCAGAAAAAATTTAAATGTAGGATCACACACACACAAAGTTTTTGTGTGAATGTTCACAGCAGCTCTATTTGTCATTTCAGCTTTCTGGAAAAACTGGGGTCCATCCAGATATCCTTCAGTGAATAAATGTTAGTTACATGCACACCATGGAATATTCCTCAGCAATGAAAAGGAACAAACTATTGATACAGGCAACTATTTGGATGAATCTCCAGGACAATAAATAGGCTGAGTGAAAAAGAGCCAGTCCCTTAAATATGATCCTATTTGCATAACATTTTTGAAATAACAGAGGTTTAGGGATGGAGGCCAAATGGGCAGTTTCCAGAGGTTGGAGTGGGGACAGGGGAGGGAATGGGTGTACCTAAAGAAGGGCAACAGGGGGATGCTTGTGGCTTGGGAACTGTGTACTGCTTACAGCGATGGATACCTGAACCTACATGGTAATAAAGCTGTTAAGAACTTTACACACACTGAAACACAATGAGGAACAGTAAAACTGGAAGATTAAATGCTATAGGTGGGTTGTATCAATGTCAGGGTCCAGTAACATTATACTGCAACATTAAGATGGTACCACTGCGGAAACCTGCTTAAAATATATTTTAGGGCTCTCTGTATTATGTATTATAAATGCACAAGAATCTAATGTTAGCTCAATAAAGATCACTATTAAAGGACTTCCCTGGTGGCCCAGTGCTTAAGAACCTACCTGCCAGGCTTCTCTGAAGGCTCAGTGGTAAAGAATCTGCCTGCCAGTGCAAGAGACACATGTTCAATTCCTGGTCAGGGAAGGTTCCACATGCGACAAAGCAAATAGGCCCATGCCTCACAACTATTGAGCATGTGCTCCAGAGCCCGTGAATGGCAACTACTGAGACCTCAAGCCACAACTACTGAAGCCCACGTGCTCTAGAGACCACGTTCCACAACAAGAGAAGCCACGGCGATGAGAAGCCGTGCACTGCAACTAGAGAATAACCTGTGCAGCAACAAAGACCCAGCACAGCCCAAAACAACATAAAAAAAAAAAAAAAAAAGTCTGCCTGCCAGTGTGGGGAACATGGGGGTTTGGTCCCTGATTTGAGAAAATTCCACATGCTGCAGGGCAACTAAGCCCTTGTACCGCAACTACTGAGCCCACGTGCCTAGAGCCCAGGCCCCACAGTAAGGGAAGCCCCTGCAGTGAGAAGCCCGCCTGTAGCTAGAGAGTAGCCCCTGCTCGCTGCAGCTAGAGAAAGCCCACATGCGGCAAGAAGGACCCAGCGCAGCCAAAAATAAATTAATTAATAAATATATTTTTTTAATTGCTATTTTTTTTTAATGGACTGGTTCCCTGTCCCGGAAGGATTCCAGTGCTGGTTGTATGCCCCATGACGAAGGTATTGTTGGGGAGTTTACTGCATGGGGCGGCCCCTCCAGTTTTCCTGAGGTCTTGTGGGGAGTGAGACCCTTCCAGGGCAGTGAGGAGGTAGCTGAGCATTGCACGAGGGTCCTCCGTTTCTCCCAGTCCACAAACATACAGGGAGAATCAGAGACAAGTAGAATGTCCTCCTTACAGACGCTTGTTCTCTTACACCAAGAGAAAGAGGTGAGCTGAGTGGCTCTGAAGGTATTTGGCAGGGCTACCTCTGTCACCATCTGCTTTCTCCTAAAGGCTGGGCTTCCCTGGGGTCTGGGGGTTCAGGCAGCTCCCCTGACAAAAACAAAACATGAATGTTCAGGTTGCTACTTAGAATCTGGAAGAAACTTGGAAATCCTCTCCCCAGTAAAAGAACCTTCTAGGTGGAAAGAGAACAGGAATATTTTGAGACCTAGGAAAGATGTGGATGTTCGAGGAGGCAAAGGGGTTTTGAATATTGTCCTAGCTGAAATGCACGAGCTTCTCCTAAAGGAAGTGTTTCCTTCCTGGATAATTTCAAGACCAGTTTCATGTAGATGGTTATTCCTGATGGACCTCTTGAACAGTGAAATGGATAAATGTGAGGTGTCCTTAGACTCCTCTTCCCCCCATAGGTTGAGGCCAAGAGAGACATCCCTTAGGGGAACTTACAGACAAGGCCCCTGAGCTGGCCACAACCTGTCCAGGCAGCCCAAGTAGACCAGGCACTGTCTCAGGACTTCCTGGCCAGGGAGCTTCCTTCATGGTCTCTGGGGTCCCCGTTCACCACATGCCCTGTGTCCTTATACCAGGACCTAGCCCAGTATGTGTGATGGAAGACTCAGGGTACCAACCTTTTTTTTTTGGCCGCCACACTATGTGGCATGTGGGATCTTATTTCCCTAACCAGAGGTCAAACCTTTGCTTCCTGCAGTGGAAGAGCAGAATCTTAACCACTGGACTACCAGGGAAATCCCCCAGGCACCAGCCTTTAAGGAATGTCCTGAGTCCTGGACCGACCCCAGCAAAGCCAGCTCTCACCAGGCCTCCAGCTGACGGCGCCTGAAACTCATGGGAAAGTGGATGTGACACAGGTAGAAGTCTCCTCTGAGTACCCTCTGGCCTGCATCTGCATCTCCCTGTATCCACGTCTGCCTTCCATGTGCCCTCAAAGAAGGCTCAGCCCCCACAAAGGCGCTTTGCGTTTACTGCCACCTAACACAATGCGGACTACCTGCATCTGCCTGTAAACCCATTTTTAAAGTGCAGCGAGGAAAGCTGAAGGAAGGGGAAAGACAGGGCCCCAGTTCAGCCCTGGAGGCTGCATTGTTCTCACACCAGCGTTGTTTCCCCCCACAACCCCTGGGGAATCAAATGGGATTGTTTTTCCCCAAGACCGAGCTCTTCAGGTGTGAGCTCCTGGACAACGGTGGTGACTGTGACGTTTCTGCCACAGGAAAGAGGAAGGAACTGTTGATCTGCGTAGCCAGGGCACCAACAATGTGTGCCCTCCCCCCACCCCCCCAGCCAGCAAAGAGGAAAAGAGCTCAGAGTCCATAGTGATAAATCACTGGGAAGCCGGAGGGGGAGAGTCGGCAACAGGATTTTTCCTTTCCTCTGGTTCCCCTGTAAACACCATCCCAGCTTCAGAGTCTGGCAGCGGCCCGGCGCCTCTCCAGGCAGACTCCAGGAGCACAGGTAGAGGAAGAGGGAGGGGTCACAGCCAGATGGAAATCTACATGGAAAACCCTCCACTGCTGAGAGCTGAAGGGAAGGGGCTTGGGCTTCTCTTAAAGGTGAACATCGGGCCCAGCAGGACGTTACACCTGAGTGGCCACGTGCCAACTGTTAAGCTCCCCCATGTATGCCACCCACATTATTCTAGTTCACAGGTTTCTCAGGTGGCTTGAGTGGTAAAGGATCTGCCTGCCAAAGCAGGAGATGCAGGTTTGATCCCTGGGTCGGGAAGATCCCCTGGAGAAGGAAATGGCAACCCACTCTAGTATTCTTGCCTAGGAAATCCCACAGACAGAGAAGCCTGATAGGCTACAGTCCATGGGGTCACAAAGAGTCGGACACAACTTAGCACGAGCCCCTATCTTACGTTAAGCCCTGCCATGATCCTGGGTTCTATTATGTGAGCCGCACACATAGGGGTAGTACTGGCCTTTTGCAACAGAAGAACAGGCCTGGAGAGGGAGGGAGATGGGCCAGAGACAACTCACCAAGTTAAGACACTTGCTGCAAGCTGGTCCTGAAAGTCTTCAGGGCTCTCACCTGAGACTCTTTCCCTTGCTTAAGTTAGACTACATTTCCCAAGGAAAATTCCAGCTTTTTGGAAACGCTCCGAAATGTCTGTCCCGAGCCTTGCTGGTTACTCTTCTTTGAGCCTTGTTTATTCTGTTGCCTCTTACCTCCGCATATGCCATTCCCTCTGCTTGGAATGCTGTTCCCTCACTCTCTGGTCCGCTAACCCCTCATGCAAGATGCCTGGGAAGGTTTCCCGATGGTTCAGACACCTCACTTTCTGGGCTCCTACAGAATTTACCCCAACACCATGTGAGTCAGCATAGAGTGGTAGTAGGAAAATGCTAGGGCCAGACTCACTAAGCGCGGGCGGCTGTGAGTAAGCGTGGCCGAGAGCATCTAGCCCACGTCCGAGGTCAGGGGCAGCAGCCTAGAGTGCCAGGCTGCCACGGCGCAGGAACAGCCGAGAGGAGCTACCCTGCGTCCGAGGTCAGGGGCGGCGGCCGGGAGGAGACACCCCGAGTCCGAGGTCAGGGACAGCCAGGAAAAGCCACCTCGCGCCCGAGGCCAGGGGCGGTGACCTTGAGGAGCCACCCCGAGCCCGAAGCCAGGGGCGGCAGCTGGGAGGAGCCACCCACGCCCGAGGCCAGGGCCGGGAGGAGCAACCCGAGGATCGGTGGCTGCGCAGGCACAGGAGGGCCTAGAGGAGCTATCCCACAGTGAAGGTCAGGAACAGCGGTGGTAAGGAGATACCCCTCATCCAAGGTAAGGAGCAGCGGCTGTGCTTTGCTGGAGCAGCCTTGAAGAGATACCCCACGCCAAGTTAAGAGAAACCCAAATAAGATGGTAAGTGTTGCAAGAGGGCATCAGAGGGCAGACACACTGAAACCATACTCACAGAAAACTAGTCAATCTAATCACACTAGGACCACAGCCTTGTCTAACTCAATGAAACCAAGCCGTGCCCCGTGGGGCCACCCAAGACAGGCAGGTCATGGTGGAGAGGCCTGACAGAATGTGGTCCACTGGAGAAGGGAATGGCAAGCCACTTCAGTATTCTTGCCTTGAGAACCCCATGAACAGTATGAAAAGGCAAAATGATAGGATACCAAAAGAGGAACTCCCCAGGTCATTAGGTGCCCAATATGCTACTGGAGATCAGTGGAGAAATAACTCCAGAAAGAATGAAGGGATGGAGCCAAAGCAAAAACAATACCCAGTTGTGGACGTGACTGGTGATAGAAGCAAGATCTGATGCTGTAAAGAGCAATATTGCATAGGAACCTGAAATGTCAGGTCCATGAATCAAGGCAAACTGGAAGTGGTCAAACAAGAGATGGCAAGGGTGAACGTCGACATTCTAGGAATCAGCGAACTAAAATGGACTGGAATGGGTGAATTTAACTCAGATGACCATTACATCTACTACTGTGGGCAGGAATCGCTTAGAAGAGATGGAGTAGCCATCATGGTCAACAAAAGAGTCTGAAATGCAGTACTTGGATGCAATCTCAAAAACAACAGAATGATCTCTGTTCGTCTCCAAGGCAAACCATTCAATATCACAGTAATCCAAGTCTATGCCCCAACCAGTAACGCTGAAGAAGCTGAAGTTGAATGGTTTTATGAAGACCTACAAGATCTTTTAGAACTAACACCCAAAAAAGATGTCCTTTTCATTATAGGGGACTGAAATGCAAAAGTAGGAAGTCGAGAAACACCTGGAGTATAACAGGCAAATTTGGCCTTAGAAATGCAGAATGAAGCAGGGCAAAAGGCTAATAGAGCTTTGCCAAGAAAATGCACTGGTCATAGCAAACACCCTCTTCCAATAACACAAGAGAAGACTCTACACATGGACATCACCAGATGGTCAACACCGAAATCAGATTGATTATTTTCTTTGCAGCCAAACATGGAGAAGCTCTATACAGTCAACAAAAACAAGACCAGGAGCTGACTGTGGCTCAGATCATGAACTCCTTATTGCCAAATTCAGACTTAAATTGAAGAAAGTAGGGAAAACCACTAGACCATTCAGGTATGACCAAAATCAAATCCCTTATGATTATACAGTGGAAGTGAGAAATAAATTTAAGGGTCTAGATCTGGTAGAGTGCCTGATGAACTATGGAATGAGGTTCGTGACATTGTACAGGAGACAGGGATCAAGACCATCCCCATGGAAAAGAAATGCAAAAAAGCAAAATGGCTGTCTGGGGAGGCCTTACAATTAGCTGTGAAAAGAAGAGAGGCAAAAAGCAAAGGAGAAAAGGAAAGATATAAGCATCTGAATGCAGAGTTCCAAAGAATAGCAAGAAGAGATAAGAAAGCCTTCTTCAGTGATCGATGCAAAGAAATAGAGGAAAATAAAAGAATGGGAAAGACTAGAGATCTCTTCAAGAAAATTAGAGATAGCAAGGGAACATTTCATGCAAAGATGGGCTTGATATAGGACAGAAATGGTCTGGACCTAACAGAAGCAGAAGATATTAAGAAGAGGTGGCAAGAATACACAGAAGAACTGTACAAAAAAGATCTTCACGACCCAGATAATCATGATGATGTGATCACTAATCTAGAGCCAGACATCTTGGAATGTGAAGTCAAGTGGGCCTTGGAAAGCATCACTACGAACAAAGCTAATGGAGGTGATGGAATTCCAGTGGAGCTGTTTCAAACCCTGAAAGATGATGCTGTGAAAGTGCTGCACTCAATATGCCAGCAAAGTTGGAAAATTCAGCAGTGGCCACAGGACTGGAAAAGGGCAGTGTTCATTCCAATTCCAAAGAAAGGCAATGCCAAAGAGTGTTCAAACTATCGCACAATTGCACTCTTCTCACAGGCTAGTAAAGTAATGCTCAAAATTCTCCAAGCCAGACTTCAGCAATATGTGAACCGTGAACTCCCTGATGTTCAAGCTGGATTTAGAAAAGGCAGAGGAACTAGAGATCAAATTGCCAACATCCGCTGGATCATGGAAAAAGCAAGAGAGTTCCAGAAAAACATCTATTTCTGCTTTATTGACTATGCCAAAGCCTTTGACTGTGTGGATCACAAGAAACTGTGGAAAATTCTGAAAGAGATGGGAATACCAGACCACCTGACCTGCCTCTTGAGAAATCTGTATGCAGGTCAGGAAGCAACAGTTAGAACTGGACATGGAACAACAGCCTGGTTCCAAATAGGAAAAGGAGTACGTCAAGGCTGTATATTGTCACCCTGCTTATTTAACTTATATGCAGAGTACATCATGAGAAATGCTGGACTGGAAGAAACACAAGCTGGAATCAAGATTGCTGAGAGAAATATCAATCACCTCAGATATGTAGATGACACCACCCTTCTGGCAGAAAGTGAAGAGGAACTAAAGAGCCTCTTGATGAAAGTGAAAGAGGAGAGTG
Source organism: Capricornis sumatraensis (assembly GCF_032405125.1). Lineage (NCBI taxonomy): Eukaryota > Metazoa > Chordata > Mammalia > Artiodactyla > Bovidae > Capricornis > Capricornis sumatraensis. The sequence continues at coordinate 98,588,377 of NC_091076.1, forward strand.
AAAAAGTTGGCTTAAAGCTCAACATTCAGAAAACGAAGATCATGGCATCTGGTCCCATCACTTCATGGGAAATAGATGGGGAAACAGTGGAAACAGTGTCAGACTCTTTTAGGGGGGCTCCAAAATCACTGCAGATGGTGACTGCAGCCATGAAATTAAAAGATGCTTACTCCTTGGAAGAAAATTTATGACCAACCTAGATAGCATATTCAAAAGCAGAGACATTACTTTGCCAACTAAGGTCCATCTAGTCAAGGCTATGGTTTTTCCTGTGGTCAGGTATGGATGTGAGAGTTGGACTGTGAAGAAGGCTGAGCGCCAAATAATTGATGCTTTTGAACTGTGGTGTTGGAGAAGACTCTTGAGAGTCCCTTGGACTGCAAGGAGATCCAACCAGTCCATTCTAAAGGAGATCAACCCTGGAATTTCTTTGGAAGGAATGATGCTAAAGCTGAAGCTCCAGTACTTTGGCCACCTCATGCAAAGAGTTGACTCATTGGAAAAGACTCTGATGCTGGGAGGGATTGGGGGCAGGAGGAAAAGGGGACGACCCAGGATGAGATGGCTGGATGGCATCACGGACTCGATGGACGTGAGTCTGAGCAAGCTCTGGGAGATGGTGATGGACAGGGAGGCCTGGCGTGCTGCGATTCATGGGGTCGCAAAGAGTCGGACACGACTGAGCGACTGAACTGAACTGAACTGAGGGCCAGACGAGCTGTGTGATCTAGGGGACTTGATCTCTCTGAGCCTCCACTTCCTCACAGGCAGGATGGAGAAAACGATAGTACAGCAAGTCCCCTGCATACATACGAGTTCTGTTCTGAGAGTGGATGCCTTTAGTCCGACTGTTCCTAAATCCAATGAAGTTAGCCTAGGTACCTAAATAACACAATTGACTATATAGTACTACACTGTCATAGGTGTATAATACTTTCCACACAAATAATACATATAAAAAAACACAAAAAATAAAGGAAACATTTCTAATCTTACAGTACAGTACCTTGAAAAATACAGCAGTACCAGCTACATCACCACTGCTTTTATGCTTGCTTCCGGACATCCTAGGCTTAAAATAAAGATACTGTACTACTATACTCTATACAGTACCGTGAAGTACCCAAAAGCACGACTACTCGTAGAGGATGCGTGCACGCGATTGTGTACGCTGGACACGTGAACTAAGTTACGTGATTGGACGTGCAAACACATGTGCGCGTGTCTGAAAGTTCTCAAGTTGAAGGTTCGTACGGCAGGGACTTGCTGTACCTGCCGTCTAGCACTGGTGAGGATTTGATGTTAACACATACAGAGCACTTAGAAAACGCTGGCGTGCTCAGTAAACACAGGCTGCTAAAGGATCAGCTGTCTTAAGGTGGGGACCTTCTCCATTGCCAACCCTCAGATGGAGCGGCTGTAGCCCTCAGTGGGGTGTTCAGCCGTATGTGTCAGAAGAACTCTGAATTCATGGAAGCCTGCTTTCAGTTGCCATGTCCACACCAGGCACAGTGTGAGTATATGAGCTTGACACACACTATCTCACTTAGTGGAGTCACTCCAAGATTGGGCCCAGGAAGCCAGGCATCAGCATTCACCCAGTGAGGCGTGTGGGGTCCTTGATCGGCCCCTCAGATCGCCTGAGAACCCCTCCCATCCTCCTTGCCTGCCCACCCTGGTTGGGCCGGGAAAGGCTCCCCTCTCAGGGCCAGACCAGGCGGCTCTGGGCCTTCACCAAAGCCGGGCTGCCCCGGCAGTCTGCAAACACCGAGAGAGACTGAAATGATCCACGTAATTGCACCCCGAGGCCTGCTTTCTGGGCCCACCGAAGTCACCACACCGTGACTGGGAGGTGTGTGGTGGGACAATGTAATCCAAACAGCGTATGGGGTGGCCGGTCCTCTCCGTGGTCTCACATCCAGAAAAAATGAAAGCAAACTCTTCACGCAAATACTTAAGTGGTTTAGTCGCTAAGACGTATCCGACCCTTGCGACCCCATGGACTGTAGCGCGCCAGGCTCCTCTGTCCATTGGATTTTCCAGGCAAGAATACCGGAGTGGGCTGCCATTTCCTTCTCCAAAATACTTAAAGAGTTTAAACTAAATTGGAGAACAGCTGAAGCCTTTCTGCAGCCAACTTTTTAATTGCCCTGGAACTTTATAGCAAGCCCTGGACCAAATGGAAACAATAAACCTTTTTGGAGCAAAACAAAACCACAAAAGCAACTCCCCACCCATACCCCAGCCTTCCTCAAATCTATTCATCAGCCCAGCGGTGAACCCAGACCAACAGGGCTCAAGTGGTGTGATCAGTATCTGCCTGAAGGTACGGCCGAACACGCTGAATAAGATGTTGATGATAGTAACTGGCGTTTATTGCAGGGCAACACGTGATTTACATGTGTGTGACCCAGTCCCACCATAACTCGTCCACAGTGCCAGGCTGGTTGGGGCTGGCCCTAGCCAGGGTCCTTGCTCTTATCGCCCAGTTCGAGTTCCTCCAGCTTCTGGCTGAAATTATATCAACCCATCAAGCTTGTCCCTTTGTCTATCAAGAACTTCAACTGATCAAATACATACATACAGAAACAGAAAATAGAAAAACCTTTAGCTACTTAGTAAATGCTATTACCGTATGGGTAAAATCTTTCCAATAATGAGATTTAGTTAAGAAATAATAGAGGAGTTGGTGGTGGAGAAAAGGTAGGAATCTCAGCCTGCTCAGAAGTCTGGAAATTTCAAAGTAACAGATAGCATTTTGCATTTCTGGTAATCAGGACTGAGAGAAAACAACTTGTCCCTAAGTGCCCATTTTAAATGCATTTGACAGTAGTTTTCATCTAATGACTAAATTTCTTTAAAAAGTATCTCATTTCATTTACTCCCATTGACTTGAAATAATAAGGTATTACTGAAGAGCGCTTTAAACTTTCTTTTTCAAGTGACTTAAAAGAAAAGCAAGCAAAAATAATAATAAGTCTTCACAGACAAATAGTTAATGGGTGTGAGAGTTGAAGTTACAGAAAATTTTACAATGGCGCCATCTAATGGAATATCTAATGTAAAATTTTTACAATAGCAAATGTAAAATTTTATCTTAAAGAATATCTAATGTAAAACTTTTACAATGGCGCCATCTAATGGAAGGGGCTTCCCCAGGGCTCAGCTGGTAAAGAATCTGCCTGCAATGCGGGAAACCTGGGTTTGATCCTGGATTGGGAAGATCCCCTGGAGAAGGGAATGGCAACCCACTCTGGTATTCTTGCCTGGAGAATTCCATGGACAGAGGAGCCTGGAGAGCTACAGTCCATGGGATCTCGAAGAGTCAGACGTGACTGAGCAACTAATACACAATGGAATATCAGATTAGACACACAAAAAATCATGTTTTATTACCTTTACATTTGTACCAACCACTTCTAACACTTCCTTATCAGCTTGGGACACCCCCACTGCTTATTTTGCCCTTCGGTTATTATAATATTTCCAGTGCAAACAGAGCATTGATGTAAAAATATTATATAAAATACATAGCATAAGAATGGTACTTAAAAGTGATTGAAAATAAAACTTCCCCATTTCTTTCTCCAGAGGACTGTATACATATACTAATAAATGAATGCATGAACAACCATATAAACACGTGTAGATATAGATATTACAAATAGATGGAATATCACTTATTTTCTGCAACATGCTTTTTTGAACCTTTTTCCCATTACAAATATATTTTCGTTTAAATAGAACTTGTTTTTTTTTTTTAAATGGCTCCAAAATATCTGTACGAGATTCCTTTTCAGGGTAATAAAAATGCTGTAATAGAAATGCAGATCAAAACCACAATGAGGTACCATCTCACGCTGGTCAGAATGGCTGTTACCAAAAAGTCTATAAACAATAAATGCTGGAGAGGGTGTGGAGGAAAAGGAACACTCTTACACTGTTGGTGGGAATGCAAACTAGTACAGCCACTGTGGAGAACAGTATGGAGATTCCTTAAAAAACTGGAAATAGAACTGCCGTACGACCCAACAATCTCGCCACTGGGCATACGCACCAAGGAAGCCAGAATTGAAAGAGACACGTGTACCCCAATTTTCATCGCGGCACTGTTTACAATAGCCAGGACATGGAAGCAACCTAGATATCCATCGGCAGACAAATGGATAAGAAAGCTGTGGTACACAAACACAATGGAATATTACTCAGCTATTAAAAAAGAATGCATTTGAATCAGTTCTACTGAGGTAGATGAAACTGGAGCCTATTATACAGAGCAAAGTAAGTCAGAAAGAAAAACACCAACACACATATATATGTATATATATACACACATATATATTAGCGCATATATATGGGATTTAGAAAGATGGTAACGATGACCCTATATGTGAGACAGCAAAAGAGACACAGATGTAAAGATCAGACTGTTGGACTCTGTGGGAGAAGGCGAGGGTGGAATGATTTGAGAAAATAGCGTTGAAACATGTATATTATCATGTGTGAAATAGATTGCCAGTCCGGGTTCAATGCATGTGGCAGGGTGCTCAAGGCTGGTGCACTGGGATGACCCTGAGGGATGGAATGGGTAGGGAGGTGGGTGGGAGGTTCAGGATGGGGAACACATGTACACCCATGGCTGATTCATGTCAGTGTATGGCAAAAACCACCACAACACTGTAAAGTAATTAGCCTCCAATTTAATTAAATAAATAAATTATTATTTTTTTTAATAAAAATGTTCTAATAGAATGTGGTGATGTTTGCAACTCTTTGTGACTATACTAAAAAAAAACGCTGAACAACTTTAAATTTTATGGTATGTGAGTTACATCACCAGAAAACAACTGTTTAACAAAATAACAGAATGTCAAAAAAAATCCTATAATTTAAATCTTGTTCCCAATTGATAGGCATTTAGGTGTTTGCAGTTAGATTACAAGCAAAACTGCGTGGATGCCCCTGGACACTTGTAGCTTCAGGTAAGCTTCTAGGACTGCACATATAGGTCTGGATGTGAATGCAGAAATTCTGGTGTTAGCTGGGGTTGTAGAAACCACTTCAAATTTCTTCCAAGAATATGAAGGTTAGAACATACACTAAAGTGAATTTTCTGTTGAGGGTGGGTCTGTGTTTCCCTCACTGATCATGCAGGTGAAGTGAAAGTTGCTCTGTCGTGTCCAACTCTTTGCAACCCCATGGACTGTATAGTCCATGGAATTCTCCAGGCCAGAATACTGGAGTGGGTAGCCTTTCCCTTCTCCAGGGGATCTTCCCAACCCAGGAATCTCCAGGCAGATTCTTTACCAGCTGAGCCACAAGGGAAGCCCGATCCTGCAAGGGAGAAGGGCAATGTGTTTAGCCTTCCGACAACAACCTGCGTGGCTCGGTGTGCCTAGGCACCTTGGTTAATATCCCCGATCTGCCTCTGTAAGCTGGAGACCTCGTTCTGTTCCTGAACAGTTTTTCCATCTGTGAAACAGAATAGCTCACAGGTTACTACGAGGATGGGGTGAACTGGCCCGCATCTGAGGGGCTGACCCTTGGCTAGATGTTTCTGGCTAGATCCTTCCCGTCAGTCTTTGAAACACTCTAGATGAGAGCACAGCAAATCCCAGGAAGTAGAAAAGACCCTGGTGAATCCATTCACATTGTGTTGTTCCTGAGTGGTGACCCCCACAACTGGCTGGTGCCCTGCATGAACACCAAAGTTGACTATTCCCAGCTGTGGGCAGGTAGAACAAGTCCCAGGAAGAATAGTGACAAGGAGGGTGAGACTGACGACTGCCCTGTGAACTGACTGGATTCCCAGAATACTCAGCACCCCTTTCCTTGAGATGGGAGAGGGGAGGTCACTTGACATCACTCCAGGGTCCAGGAGCAGACAGCCCTCTCAGCAGCAGCCCAGCCATCATGATACAGGAGAACTGGAGAAGAGGAAATTATCGAAGTCTGTGTCAGCTCCAACCCCTTCGAAGAATCACAAAGCTGCCTTCTTTTAAGGACCCTGGTATGACTTCATCTCGACCTCCCCAGTGGCTCAGCGCTAAAGAATCCACCTGCAATGCAGGAGCCGCAGGAGACACAGGTTCAATCCCCGGGTCGGGGAGATTCCCCTGGAGGAGGGCATGGCAACCCACGCCAGTATTCTTGCCTGGAGAATCCCATGGACAGAGGAGCCTGGCGGGCTACAGTCCATGGGGTCCCAAAAAGTAAGATACGACTGAGGCGACTTGGCATGCACACATGCATGACCATCTTGACCGATTAAATCTGCAAATATCTGACTTTCAGATAAGCTCAAATTCTAAGGTGCTGGGCAGGTTTGAAGTCTAGGGGGCACCATTCAGTCAAGTACAGAATCTATGGGAACAATTCAGAAATAGTGAGCTGCAGCCCAGAACATCTTCTGCTCAGATCAGAACAGCCCAGAATGTCTTTTTACACTGTACAAAAAGCAGTACAAAATAAAGCAAATGATTTCTATTTCTGGAATGAAAACCAATTTGATTATTCGAACAGAAAACATGAACAGGACTCAGAAGTTGTGCTGTGAATAAATGGGGCTCAGAAGTTATGATGCAAAAAATTGAAAATACTAAGTATATTTCATCAGAATGGTAATCTTGTTCTGACAAAGCTCATTGCTCTAATAAATTCTACAATTCTAGTGAGCAAAATAATAAAAAAAAATCTTAAATCTGTATTTGAAATAATAAAAATTCTGGAAGTTAAAACATCAAAATTATATCTATGAAATAAGTGACAATATTCAGAAACTGCTCTCAGACTTTTAACACAATCTAATGTATAGTTTTAAATGATTAAGTATTTTTAGACATGAAATGAATAGAATTTCAAAAAAGAATAAAAAAGCATGCGTGTATCATTGTGACCTAAATTAATGGCTCCACTTGTTATAAAATGTCTCTATTGAAATGAAACACATTTTGAAAATTTATAAATTAAGGCAATAAAATCTGCATCATTTCCCCCCAGTTTCAACTACTTCCCTAACATGTATTTTTAAATTAAAATGTAATATTCACGTCTTCAAAAATAGTTGCTTATTTTTGCTCATCTCTTAAAGGGGAAGGAACATGTAAAATACTATATCCCAACTTTACCGTCAGTGCTTGAGAAATATGGTTTCCATGATGTCTCATGAAAATCTTACTGGGTTTTATGCATAGTGGGAGTACTAGAGCAGGGTAAAGAAGAAGTCTGGGAAATCTGGAGCGTCAGCCAAGATTTTAGAAACTGTTTCTAGACCCTTTAGTTTGGTGGTAGGCTAGTAGCCCAGCTCCCTTCCTCCACGACTGACTGGGCAGAGTGGCACATCCTCTTTGGAGGATGGTTTATCCAGAGATGCCTGGGTGGTTCCAGGCACATCCGCCCAGGCCCATGACCATGACTGAACAATGGGGGGAAGGTGCAGGTGTCTTGCCACCAGATGGACCAAACTCCATGGCGCAACTCACATCCCACATCACCCCAAAGGGAGCCGACAATGGGTCAAGTTCAGAAGGATCCTATCTTTGCTTGGTTTCTTCCCATAATCTGTTCTATGTGCCCATCCCCGTCCCTTCTCCTTCAAGCACTCCCTCAATAAACCACATACCCAAGAAGCCTGTCCCAGGCTCTACTGCTCAGGAATCTGTTCTCAGACAGACGGGGTCAAACCCTCCATAGTCACCGACGGGTGATGTAGTTAAAGATGTGAGGGACTTCCCTGGTGGTCCGGTAGCGAAGACTCTCTCCAAGGCAGGAGGTCCAGTTTCAATTACAATTTAGGGAATTAGACCCCACATGCTGCAGCTAAAGATTCTACATGCCCCAGTAAAGATGGAAGCTCCTGAGTGCCGCAACTGAGACCCGGCACAGCCAAATAAATAAATTTTTAAAAAAAGATGTGAATCATGTCAACCTTAAAGTATTTTTCTGACAAACTTTTAATTTACCTTCTTTCATCCCGCCTGCAATACGGGAGACCTGGGTTCGACCCCTTGCTTGGGAAGATCCCCTGGAGAAGGGAAAGGTTGCTGCTGCTGCTGCTGCTAAGTCGCTTCAGTCATGTCCAACTCTGTGCGACCCCATAGATGGGTTACCCACTCCCATATTCTGGCCTGGAGACTTCCATGCGCTGTATTCCATGTGGTTGCAAAGAGCTGGACACGACTGAGCAATTTTCGCTTTCACTTTCACAGGAGCATAAATGAAATTAAACCAATGGATTAAATGATTTTTTTGTGATTTAGAAATAAAAGATCATAGAAATATTGGGTATAGGGCTTCCCAGGTGGTTCAGTGGTAAAGAATCTGCCTCTCAACGTAGGAGATGCAGGTTTGATTCCTGACTCAGGAAGATCCCACGTGCCTCAGAATAACTAAGGCCGCACACCACAGCCATTACGCCCGTGCTCTAGAGCCGGGGAGCCACGACTTCTCAGCCCACATGCCTCAGCTACTGGGGCCTGAGTGCCGCAGAGCCTGTGCACCGCCTCAAGAGAAGCCACGGCAATGAGAAGCCTGTGCACTGCAACTAGAAAGTAGCCCCCACTCTCCACAACTAGAGAAAAGCTCTTGCAAAAATGACCAGCACAGCCACAAATAAATAATTTTTAAAAAAATATTGGATACAGAAAAAATGTCAAACAGCATTATGAGGGCTGGAATGCTTAAAATTTTATCATTGTTATTGTTCATCAGGAGTTGAAGATTTAACACCAGAAACAACTGATGTGAAGAGAAATTCTCAACTTGTTGAGTTTACACATCCAATGACCACCAGTTTAAAGGAATTCACTGGAAAAGTTCAAGGCAGTTCTCCATGTCAAATCATCCCAGAACGTGAGCCCTGTCTTGAAGGATTCCATGCCAACCATTTCTAAACATCAACAAAATTTTGGAAATTATCAGAATAATTTTATTAAAGATTTGCTCAAAAATTTATATCACTCGAGTAGTTTTATAGCATAACAGTTTATTTAGAGATAAACTAGGGGTAGTGGAATATATTTTAAAATATTTGATCCAGGCTTTGAGTCATATATTTATATTATCCTACTGGTTGTGGCATAATTTTAATAATACCTCGGCATACTTCATACTGCTACTGCTACTGCTAAGTCGCTTCAGTCGTGTCCAACTCTGTGCGACCCCACAGACGGCAGCCCACCAGGCTCCCCCATCCCTGGGATTCTCCAGGCAAGAATACCGGAGTGGGTTGCCATTTCCTTCTCCAATGCATGAAAGTGAAAAGTGAAAAGTGAAAGTGAAGTCGCTCAGTCATGTCTGACTCCCAGCGACCCCGTGGACTGAAGCCCACCAGGCTCCTCCATCCATGGGGTTTTCCAGGCAAGAGTACTGGAGTGGGGTGCCATTGCCTTCTTCATAGAGATTTCTTAAGGAGTAAATGAGATGATCAGTGTAAAGCTCTTAGACAACAGAGAAGCCTAACTTTACTGTTTGTTTGACTATATTTATTTTTTTAATGAGTACAATCCTATCTATTTGGCTGTGTCAGGTCTTAGTTACAGCGCTCAGCCTCTCTGACTGTGGCACTCGAGCTCAGAAGTTGCAATGCATCGGCTTAGTAGCCCCGTAGGATGTGGGATCTCAATTCCCAGATCAGAGGTGGAAATCTCGTCCCCTGCATTGCAAGGCAGATTCTTTAACCATTGGAACACCAGGGAAGTCCCTGGGTTATATTTATTTTTATCAAGTTTATTGATATGATGAATTTCGGTGGACCATGATAGTGCAGCTTCGTCATGATTTGGGCCCTATGCAACGTGACAGGTCCATGGATGAACTTTTTTCTTCTTCCACTTGAGACTTTATATCCGATTTGTTGTGTAATCTTTGATAAACTATGATCCCTTTGGGGGGCCTTGATAAGGTACTCCTAGTAACGCTTACTAACAGCCCTAAGAAGAACTTCCTCCAGTTTCCTTTGCTGTCTTTGCTGCGGTCTGCAGGCTTCCTGCCCGAGCTGAAAGTTCCACATGCAGAAATGCCCCAGACACGTCAGCTTTTCTGAAAGAGCCCCCATCCTTCTGGGCATGACAGTTCTCAGGCCAGGATGGATAAGACACTGGTGGGAAACGTCAAAACCAAAACCTCTGATTCCCCTTAGCAGAAATCCTCGTGTTAAGAGTTATGCCAACAGAGATTAAACTGGTGGGGTGCTTTCCCTCCCTCTCCTTTAGTGAGAGAAATTGCCACCAATATTGCCATATGGAGTCACTGAGTGCTGTCTTTGTTGGAAGGGTGGGTGCCTACAAAGTAACTTTTACTGTTGGAAGGAAATAAAGTCCTTTTACAAACGGAGGGCTAACTTCGCATTTTTCTTTTACAAACTGAGGACTAAGATGATTTGCTTCCAGACAGTGGCAGCAGACAGGGAGGAAGTGGGGGTGACGGCAGCAAGCCCTGGGCTCTGTTCAGACCCCCAGTGGTGTGGGGCTGGGCATGACTGACCACAACAGGCTGGGAACCTGGGGAGCCCAAGCAAGGAGCCCCTGGAGCGAGTTAATACTGGTGATTGGGTGATGTTTTGGAAGAACCTGCACCCAGGCAGGGGTGTGTCTTCCCCACGGAGAGGGAACCTATCCACGAGAACGAAGAGACCTTCAGGGTCAACCCTTCAGGCAACAAGAGCCAGTAACCTGGGAATTCCCTGGCGGTCCAGTGGTTAGGACTCTGCACGTGCACTGCAGAGGATGCAGGTTCATTCTCTGCTCAGGGAACTAAGATCCCACAAGTTGTGCAGCTTAGCCAAAAAAAAAAAAAACAAAACACACAAATAAGAAAAGAAAAAAAGAACCAGTAACCCAAGGGGCCCAGCCCAGTCACAGCCCCCGCCACTCAGGAACCCCTCACCCCCTTCCCACTCCCCACTTCATGCTGATGACAGCAGAACATGCATCCACTTGGCAGAGTCAGGAGAATTCTGGATTGGGTGCAAGTGAATCACAAGCCACTTCGGGGCTGTAATCTAGACACGCTGAGGCTGCTGGGGCCCTGGAGAAAATCCAGAGTCCCAGGTTTCATCCCCAGGAAGCCTGGAGCAGGGCCTAGAAGCCAGTGTTTAACACAGTCAGGCATTTCTGCTGCCACGTTTCTCTGTGTCTCTCTCTAGACAGCTAATGTTGCTCCCCAAGACTAAACCAAACTTTCCACTAACTTCCTTCTGACCCAGGCTGAATCCAAAAAGAGATGATCACGTAGGTTTGCATAAAGACAGTGTTGTTGTTTAGTTGCTAAGTAATGTCCATTCCTTTTGTGACCCCATGGACTATATAGTCCGCCAGGCTACTCTGTCCCTGGATTTTCCAGGCAAGAATACTGTAGTGGGTTGCCATTTCCTTCTTCAGGCGATCTTTCCCACCCAGAGATCAAACCCGGGTCTCCTGCATTGGCAGGTGGGTTCTTTACCGCTGAGCCACCAGGGAAGCCCATAGTAGCAACACTTTGTCTTTTACTCACAGTCCGCTTCCCTGCCAGCCTGAATTAGAAGTAACCTGCCATATCCCTCTCTGCCTACAAGTGCTCTCAGAGGAGCACAGGGTCACACCAACCAGTCATCTCGCATCAGGCTAGTCCACACAACTCCAATTTCTTTAAATTCGTCGAAAAAGAGGAAGTTCTCTCTGTGATTCGCTGGTGGGAGGCAGGGAGGCCATCAAGACTCCTTTGCCCTCCTCCCCGATTTCATTCAAGAGAATGTGCGGCTATTTAAACAAGCCGTTCTTTGGGGGCATTTTTCTTTCTGTCACATCCGAGGCTCACTTACCATTTTGAAGCTTGAATCTCCAAACCAAAACGTCATGTGGAAAAAGAGTTTTCTTGTGTTCCTTTTCTCTCTTTCAGTTCAAAAGGCTGCACTGGATTGTGAAAGACTGAGAAAACCAAATGGTAAGTTTCATTTACTTCTCTGTTATATTAAAGCCGCTTTCACCGAAACGGTGAGACCGTCAGCTTCAGTCACGCGCTGTCGCGAGCAGGGTTTTCTGTGCTTTTTGTTGAGCAGCCAAAGAGGAGAGTTTTTCCACTTTGTACTGTTTAAAATGAAGTGATATTAGGGAGGGAGTCAGAGAATCTTTCCTGAAACTAAGAAACAAAATGTTGAGATTGTTTTTTTAAAAAAACAATGAAACGGTTCTTTCTTTTCCTGTCGTTTTTTAATTAGAAAATCAATACACTATCGTTGTAAAATAATTCAGGCGACACTAAAAACATATCCTGGGAGGCAGTTTATCATCATAGAGCCAGGCTGTTGTGGTCCTAACCTTGTTTCTACCCTTTTCCACCTGGTAGTCTGGGCGCATGACGAAAACCACTTTAAGCTTAATTTCTATCCTCTGTGAAGCGGGGAAAATAAAGGCACCTCCCTGGGAGTGCTGTTGTGAAGACTGAGACAAGCCCTGTCCCTCAGCACAGAGCCAAGTGCGTGGGGAGCCATCAGTAAATGCTAGCCCAGGTCGTTGTTGTTATTATACTGTAAACGGTGAACATTCTGCTATAAACAGATCCCCTCAGTCCCTCTCCCATCTCTGTGTCCAGGAGCAAACACTAGTAACAGTCCTTTTCACTCCAGTATCAAAGCAAACAAACTCTTCTGTGGCCTGTTCTTTTTAAAATTAACACGTCCCAGACATCTTTCTAAGAGGAAGTTGTAGGTTTCGCTCCATTCTTCTCAACAGTTGCATGGCATTTCACAATAGGACTTAGTCATAATTCATCGAACCATCATTCCCGTATTGGTTGTTCCACTTTATTCCTTATAGAAACAATACTGCCGTAAACATCCTCTGTGGACACATGAGCGTGTGAGAGTTCACGTAGGATAAAATCCTAGAAGTGAAATGGCTGGGTCGAAGGCCATGTCCGTTTGAATTGTTACAGCTGATGCTAAGTTGCCCTCCTAACACACTGAACTGGTGCATGTTCACCGACACTAACCACGGACATGGGTTGAGTGTGAGTTTCTCACCCTCTCTCTGGCAGTGGATACAATCAATTTTTTAAATTTGTGTCAGTCTCATGAGTACAAAAATAATATCTGAATGTTGTTTGAGTCCGCAGTTGCCTCATCACTCATAAAGCTGTGCTTCTTTCTCATGTTTGTTGACTATGAAAGCCCTAGCATGCCCTTATAAAGGACATTTAGGGACGGCAGTCTGGCTGGAAAGAGAGGTGAGGTCTTATCTTGAATCTGAGCTTACATAAGACTGAGAAAATATTAATTGTCCAGATCAAAGTGTAGATTGCTGGCATTTTTGAGGGGTCTAAACCCCTCCTCCACCCAAGCCATCCCTGGAACACTATTTCTTCTTCTGGGAATTACCTATTCATATTATTTGACCATTTATTTGATTGTCTTTTCCTTATTAATTTGCTATTGGTTTATGTATATTAGGGCTTCCCTGGTAGCTCAGATGGTAAAGAATCTGCCTGCAACGCAGGAGACCTGGGTTCCATCCCTGGGTTGGGAAGATCCCCTGGATAAAGAAATGGCAACCCACTCCAGTATTCTTGCCTGGAGAATCCCATGGACAAGAGGAGCCTGGGCAGGCTACAGTCCATGGAGTCCCAAAGAGTCAGACATGGCTGATGACTAACACATTTATCTTACGTATATTAAAAGAATCCTATGCTTATTTATGTTTTAAGTACTTTCTTCTAGGTTTCCACTTGTCTTAATTTTGCCATGGAGGAGTTTAAAGTTTTAGAATAGTTATTTCTTTCAGTCTTTTCTTTATGGTTCCTGTTTTGTGGATCTTACTTGGAAGACCTTTTCCAACAGATGATATAAAAACGTTTCTGGGTATTGCTCTTAATGCTTTTATAATCTTAAATTTTAACATTAGATTTTCTGATGAGGGTTATTTCTTCCCTTGGCATTTTAAAATAATAAAATACAAGCACACAGCTATCAGAGATTACTAGGATTGTGGCAAAAAGAGTCAGAAGGCCGTTTAGAGAGGCTATAAGAATAAAATAAGTGCAAATAGTGTAATAGGTTGAGACACATCAAATATGTTTACATCTATGAGTTCACAATGATTCTTAAACAAAAATAACGATAATAAAGGAGAAACATGTCACTCTTATAAGATAATAGGAAACCAACTCATTTTTTTTAAAAATTGGTCAATAACAGAAGAGAATCTAGTATTTATCCTCCCTTTTCTAGACAAACCGAACCACAGTGTAACCAAAGAGTTGACAAGGGTATTTCTCTTCATATAATTATGGGTTATAAATGAAAAAGAATTGGTATAGCCTCATTTTGCAACATCTAATGAAATTATCAATGAGCACATGTGTTCTCAGGCGTGTGTCTGACTGCTTGTGACCCCCTGGACTGTAGCCCACCAGGCTCCTCTGTCCATGGAATTTCCCAGGCAAGAATACTGGAGTGAGTTGCCACACCCTCCTCTAGGGGCATCTTCTTCACCCAGAGATGGAATCTGCATCTCCTGCCTAAGCAGATGGATTCTTTACCACTGTGCCACCTAAGAAGCTCAGTGAAATAATGTTTCTGGGTAACCATCATCAAAGCCTGCTAACAAACAAAAAATAGAGACAATCGGACATTATGTGCCTCCTAATGGAGGTACATCTACCCCCTAAGGTGCATTCTTGCTAAATAAAAGCTGATCTGAATCTCATCAAGCCTCTGGACAGGAGATAGAAGAACAAGATAAAGAAGCGCCATGGGAGCGTAATTAAAGAAATCCAGGCCATGGGAACTCTTCAGAACAAACAACTTGCTGTCTTCAGCAGATAAAAGTACAGGGGGAATAAAAGAGACAGAAAGATTTATCAATGAAAAAAGACATAAGAAACATTTCAACTAACTACAACAGACCGTCATGGGTCCTAAAAGAAAAACCAGACAGTTGGGGGAATTTGAACAGTAACTAGATATCTGGTAATATTTTTAAAATATTGTTAATTTTCAGGTGGGATAATGGTATTGTTATTTTTACCAGAGTCCTTACTTTTTAGAGATAAAAACTATTCATATGAATGTCCTCCAGCCAAAGATCACTGGGGACACGTGGGTAGTTGAGCCAAGTTGGGTTCTGAGGGGAAATGTGTACCGTGGGAACGAGCAAGAGGGCATCCTAGAGTAAAATTTGTGTTAGGTAACTTGGAGGAAGATTTGAGGCAGCAGGATTTACTCTGAATTGGATTCTCTCTCTCTCTCTTTTTTTTTTTTTTTAAATTTATCTAGTTTCCTGACCAGGTATCAAACCCAGGCCCCCTGCATTGGGAGCATGGAGTCTTAGCCATTGGACCACCAGGGACGTCCCTGAATTGGATTCTTTTAGGAAATGGAAACAACAACACAGCTGGGCATCTTAGTAATTCTTATCTGATGACCAGTGTGAGACTGATGCATGAAGCAGAGCCCCCAAAGCCAGGGCCCTGGGACAGCCTAGAAGGATAGGGAGGGGAAGGAGGTGGTGGGGGGGAGGTTCAGGATAGGGGGACACATGTATGCTGCTGCTGCTAAGTCACTTCAATCGTGTCCAACTCTGTGCGACCCCATAGACGGCAGCCCAACAGGCTCCCCCATCCCTGGGATTCTCCAGGCAAGAATACTGGAGTACGTTGCCATGTCCTTCTCCAATGCATGAAAGTGACACATGTATAAGCTCTGGCCAATTCATGGTGATACATGGCAAAAACCAGAACAATATTGCAATTATCCTCCAAGTAAAATTAACTAATTAATTAATTAAAAATAAAATAAATAATTCTTACCTGAAAGATAAGCAGTGCAAGGCAAAAACCGTGACTGATAAAGAAGCAGCTGTCAACCACACTAGCCAGTTTAGAGGGATATTTGGCCATTTTTGTGTTTTGGACGATGTTCACGTCCTCATCTGTGTTTAGACAGGAGTCATCTGGTCTTTTTCTCTCGATCTAATATGGTCATGGGGTGGCCTTGTCTGGTACCAGTGACCAGTAAGTTCCAAGCCAGAACAAAAGAGCTTGCTGAGGTCACCCATCTCTCACTGGGAGAGGCCTCTGGAGGTGCCGAGACTTCCTCACGTACTGTCCAGGCTGGATGCGCAGGCAAGAAATGCCCCCTACCTCTGGGAATTTCGCCAGGAAAAGAGGGTTCTCCACCACCTCGACCCACAAAATCTGGCTTGACAACCATGGGGTTATTATTATTGGACGGTGAAAAAGGACGTTGTCTTGTGTTATTTTGTTTTCCAGAATTCCCTTCTCCACGTTTGCACTCACAAACGGAAACAGTCATGAGGGGTCAGAATGTATCTCTATCATGTTCCCTTCAGAACATATCACTAGAGATCACCTATTTTTTGTTTCGGGGTGAGAAATGCCTGCAAACCCAGGATGGAAAAGGTGAACCCATGACTATTAACCTAACAGTCTCAGAAGCCCATGATCTGGGTCCCTACAAATGCAAAGTCCAAGTTGCCAACTGTTCAAAATACAGTCATCCATTCAAGTTCACATTTGCTGGTAAGTAAAATGCTTGTTACTCGGGGGCCCTGTGGTTTGGGGGGATTATTTCCTGTTCTAGGGTAGACTCTCTGTTCTGCTGGTTAACACTCTCTCAAGATCCTAGTATATATGTCACTAAGATCTTGTTTAAGAAGCAAGATCACTCGTTTCTTAATAATTCCATTTCACTTTCTCTCCCAAAGACGTTTAGCCATTTCAGATGATAATAGGCTGATGGTCTAAGACGAAAAGTCTTACATCAACAACTGAGAAAGTTGTTGAAATCCTTTCTAGATGCTTTACTCTGGATTCTTGTCATATAGGCATACACACAAAAAGAGACTTTTTCTCTGAAGATTCAAGTAAGAAGTCGTAGAATCAGTGTTGGACCCTGTGGCAAGGGTCTTCAGAGCCCCAGACTTTCCCCAGCTCCTTCTGTTTATGACGGGCATTGGCCAGCACACTTCCTGCCCAGCCACCTCTTTCCCTGCCCTTCCCCCACACTACCCACAGCTTGTGGGATCTCAGTTCCCTGACCAGGGCTTGAACCCAGGCAACAGCAGTAAAAGCCCAGGATCCTAACTGTTAGGCCCCCAGGGAACTCCCCAACCACATTTTATCACTTTTACATTTTTCTCTCCCATCTTCCCACCCCAAGCCTCTCACAGCCCAGCATTAAGGGCCTCATCCATGACGGTGACCTTGATATTGGACTGCTGGGAGAGGGAGAGAGGGTTTCCAGGTAATATGTGTACCTGGAGTCTTCCAAACAGAGGACCCCCGACTTACTGATCGAGTATTTGGGTGATTCTCTGGGTCTGTGCTCTCTAGTGCAGTAGCCACTAGCCACATGTTGTTATTTAAGTTTCAATTCAAGTTAGTTAAAATTAGGTGAAATTTTAAAAATGCAGTTCCTCCATCTCGTTAGTCACACTTCAAGTGCCCAGAAGCCATGCGTGTGGGGTGGCTGTTCTATTAGACAACACAGATACAGAACATATCCATCATCACGGAAAGCTCTATTGGATGCCTTTACTCTAGGGCAATGGTTCTTGGCTTTTTAGGGTATAACCATTTTAACAACATAATGATAGTGATGGTTACCTTCCCTGAGATGTTTTCATGGGACTACCAACGCAAACATCTGCATAAGACTATAAGGGATGCCATGGACTCTGGATTAGAGCCATCCCAGGGACTTTCCTGACAGTTAAGACTACAGGCCTTCAGTGCAGGGGGCACAGGTTCATTCTCTGGTCAGGGAACTAAGAGCCCACATGCTGTGTGGCACAGCCAAAAATTTTTTTATTTAAATTAACAAAAAAAAAGAAAGAACCAACCATCTTAGGACAGATTTGAACACAAACTCAATTGAAGCCATAACTGTAAAAGAAACATAAAAAGACAACCATGTAAACCAGGTCTAGGATGTGGCATATAGTGTGAGGGCAGTGCCCTCGCTGGTAATATTCTCTGGTGATCAGATTCCTGCTGGACTGGGCAGCGTGGACTTGCAGAAAAAGCAATGCAAGGGCCATCTGGAAACCCATGTATACCCCTAGCTTCCTGTGCAAGGCTGAAGCCTTAAATTAATGGATTAAAAAAAAACAAACAAACCCAGTCTTCATTTTCTGAGCATCTGTCCCACAGATAGGTGTATAGTCTTCCCACATCCTGCCTTCAAAGTAAATGCACTAGTTTCCAACAGTAATTACACTGCCTGGTAGAATTTTTTTATAGATTATAAACCTGTATCATCTTCATTTAGGTCAGACTAGGAAAGTTATGAGCAACCTAGATAGCATATTCAAAAGCGAGATATTACTTTACCAACAAAGGTCCATCTAGTCAAGGCTATGGTTTTTCCAGTGGTCATGTATGGATGTGAGAGTTGGACTGTGAAGAAGGCTGATGCTTTTGAACTGTGGTGTTGGAGAAGACACTTGAGAGTCCCTTGGACTGCAAGGAGATCCAACCAGTCCATTCTAAAGGAGACCAGTCCTGGGTGTTCATTGGAAGGACTGATGCTGAGGCTGAAACTGTAATACTTTGGCCACCTCATGTGAAGAGTTGACTCACTGGAAAAGACCCTGATGCTGGGAGGGATTGGGGACAGGAGGAGAAGGGGACAACAGAGGATGAGATGGCTGAATGGCATCACCGACTCGATGCACATGAGTTTGGGTGAACTTCAGGAGTTGGTGATGGACAGGGAGGCCTGGCGTGCTGCGATTCACGGGGTTGCAGAGAGTTGGACACGACTGAGCGACTGAACTGAACATCTATTGAGTGCCTACCCCATGTGAATAACTGTCTTGCATGCTGCCAGAGTTTCGATGATACCTAAATCATGATCTTGTTCCCAACTCAGTAAGGGATATGAGCCATGAACACAGATTCATTCCTCTTTGATCCACTCATCGAATATTTAATGATATCCCCAATGTTCCAAGCCCTGGATATACATTAGTTCCTGCCTTGGTGGAGCTTATAGTCTAATTGAAGAGGCATGAGACCCAAGTACCCAGTCAAATAAATTCATAATCACAAACTGTGTTGACGGTTATAAAGAAAAAGAAACTGCCACAGTGATGGAGAAAAGTTGGGGAGTGGGCGGTGAATGGGGAGTGACTTCCTTAGACAGGGTAGTTGCGTGCATGCTAAGTCCATTCAGCTGTGTCCAACTCGACTATCAGCTGTAGCCCTCCAGGCTCCTCTGTCCATGGGGATTCTCCAGGCAAGAATACTGGAGTGGGTTGCCATGTCCTCCTCCAGCGGAATCTTCCCGACCCAGAGATCAAACCTACATCTCTTAACGTCTCCTGCATTGGCAGATGGGTTCTATTTTTTGGCTGTCCAGGAGTCTCAGTTGTGGCGTATGGAGCTCTAGTTCCCTGACCAGGGACTGGACCCGTAGAGTCTTAGCCACTGGACCACTAGGGAAGTCCCGGCAGATGGGTTCTTTACCCCTAGCGCCACCTGGGAAGCCCAGATAAGATAGTTATGGAAGGACTTTCTAAGGGGATGGCATTTCAGGGGGTCCCTGAAGGATGAGCAATGATTTGCCACAGTGAGAGAAAGAAGGCTCTAGGCAAGGGACAATACCCTGTGCTGGGGGCTCCACCTTGAGGAAGAACTTGGCTGTTGGGTAGGGTATAATATGCCACTGGTACGGCTGGAGGTCAGATGAGGGGATGGTGAGCTCAGGTCACTGGAAAGGGGAGGGGAGAAAGTCAGGCCTATGACCCCATTTATCATCTTTGAAGTTAATTCTTCCTGAGTGGGGCAGGGCAAGGGTAGAGGTTGGGATTGGCTGGGAGATTTTTGCAGTCATCCAGGAGATAAACAGTGGGAAGATGGAGAGGAGTGGACGGGGTCAGAACAGACTTTGGAGGGAGAATCAACAGGACTTGCTGAGTGATTAGGTTTGGAATCATAGGTAGTAAAGGTGAGGAAGGAGTTGAGAATGACTCTCAGGCGTCTACTGTGATCAGCTGATGGACAAGGAGTGGTGTCATTTACTGAAAGGGGCAAAAATAGAAGTTGTTCAATGGGTATAACATTTTGGTTATAGTTAACAATGCTGTACTATGCACTTAAAAATTAGATCCAGTTTCATTCATTTTTATGACTGAGCAATATCCCATTGTGTATAGGTACCACATCTTCTTTATTCATTCATCTGTCATTAGACCTATCCGTTGCTTCCATGTCCTGGCTATTGTAAATAGTGCTACAGTGAACATTGGGGTACACGTGTCTTTTTGAATTATGGTTTTCTCCAGATATGTCTAGCAGTGGGATTGCTGGGTCATATGGTAATTCTATTCCTAGTTTTTTGAGCAAACTCCATACTGTTCTCCATAGTGGCTGTATTAATTTACATTCCCACCAACAGTGCAAGAGGGTTCCCTTTCTCCACACCCTCTCCAGCATTTATCATTTGTAGACTTAAAAAAAAATACTTATTATTTATTTGGCTGCATCAGGCCTTAGTTGCAGCACATGGGATCCTTGTTGCATGATGCAGGATCCTTCATGGTGGCACACAGATTCCAGAGCCCTGGGGTTCAGTAGTTGGGCTCCTGGGCTTAGTGGCCCAGTAGCACATGGAATCTTGGGAGAAGGTGATGGCAGCCCACTCCAGTACTCTTGCCTTGGAAAATCCCATGGACGGAGGGAGCCTGGTAGGCTGCAGTCCATGGGGTCGCGAACAGTCAGACACGACTGAGCGACTTCACTTTCACTTTTCACTTTCATGCATTGGAGAAGGAAATGGCAACCCACTCCAGTGTTCTTGCCTGGAGAATCCCAGGGACGGGGGAGCCTGGTGGGCTGCCGTCTATAGGGCCACGCAGAGTCGGACACGACTGAAGTGACTTAGCAGCAGCACACGGAATCTTAGTTCTTCAACCAGGGATTGAATCCACGTCCCCTGCATTGCAAGGTGGATTCTTAACCACTGGATCAGCAGGGAAGTCCCTATAATTTGTAGAGTTTTTGATGATGGCCATTCTGACCAGTGTGAGACATGGATGGACCTAGAGTCTGTCATACAAGATAAAGTCAGAAAGAGGGGGAAAAAATCATGTATTACTGCATATATGTGGAATCTAGAAAAATGGTACAAATGAACCTATTTGCAGGGCAGGAACAGAGACAGAGACACAGGGAACAGATGTGTGAATATGGCAGGGGTGGGATGAACTGGGATATTGGGATTGATGGTGTGTGCACTGCCACGTGTGAAACAGATAGCTAATGGGAACCTGTTTTATAGTGCAAGGAGCCCAGCTCAGTGCTCACCCTAAAGGGGTGGGATGGGGGTGTGCTAGAAGGGTGGTCCAAGAGGGAGGGGCTGTATGTATACATATAGCTGAGTCACTTCATTGTACAGCAGAAAATAACACGTGGTAAAGCAACTATACTCCAATTAAAAAAAAAAAGAATCTACTGTATAGCATAGGGAACCCTACTCAATCCTCTGTAATGACCTATATGGCAACTGAGAGAGTGGATATATGTATATGTATAACTGATTCATTTTGCTGTACAGCAGAAACTAATGCAACAGTGTAAATCAACTGTAATCCAATAAAAAATAATTAAGAAAAAAAAGAAGGTAGATCTCATGTTAACTGTTCTTAGCACAAAAGAACTAAATGCATGACTGAATGCATAAAAGCATTTTTTAAAAGAATATAATCTTAATAATGTTTATCTACCTACTGATTGATGCATTAACTAGCAGATTAACTAGAGTTCAGTTTCAAAAGGTTGTGTTTGAGGTGGCCAGGAGACATTCAAGTGGATCCTGAAATAAGAGTCAGAAAAAGTAGTATAAGGACGGGATCAAGTGCTGGAGGAGACGGAAGAGGGAGAACTGTCGCCTGGAGGATTTAGGAAAAGTTTTATGGGGAAGGTGGCATCTGAATGAGCCTTAAAGGACTCCTTTAATTTAAAAAACAACTGCTTTATGGAAGAATTACAACTCCCTTGTCTTGATCACAGTGATGCCATGATGCCCTTTACCAGTCCTTTTACAAACTCTGAGGGAAGTTTACTGCTAAGTTGCTTCAGTCATGTCCGACTCTATGCGACCCCATAGACAGCAGCCCACCAGGCTCTCCTGTTCCTGGGATTCTCCAGGCAAGAACACTGGAGTGGGTTGCCATTTCCTTCTCCAATGCATGAAAGTGAAAAGTCAAAGTGAAGTCGCTCAGTCGTATCCAACTCTTAGCGACCCCATGGACTGCAGCCTACCAGGCTCCTCCGCCTATGGGATTTTCCAGGCAAGAGTACTGGAGTGGGTTGCCATTGCCTTCTCTGAAGGGAAGTTTACATCTTTCCACTAAATTTAGATATCAACCCTTATTCTAGTTTGAATCATCTTATCTTAGAGAGAAGTCCATGCTCTCTACTTCATCATGAGTACGTCAATTCCTGAAAATTGCAGCAAGCAGATTTCAGTTTTTCGTAGGAAGAACAGTCTATTGATGCTATTCCCAAACAAAGTTGCTCTTTGAGGCTCCCATCCCTGGGTACCACTCTGTCAAGGATGCTGCTCAGGGGAGGGAGGGATGGAGCAAGAAGACTCTAATTTGTTAGTTTCTTTCCTTTGACTTAAACAATGAAACTGCACCTAGTTGTTAAATTGGCACACTACTGTTAAAAACAGAAGCATCTGCTTGGGAGCTGGCCCTGGCTCTGCCATTTATTATGTATGTGGTCTCTGAATTTCAATGGACTCTTCTGTGGAGTGGGCACAATGCTGTTCACCTTGTGTGCTGTTGTGAAGTGAACCAAGATAACATGGGTAGTGACCCCAACACATGAAGGATACTCAACTATTTCTTTCCCTATAATCCTGTTTCCTTAAAGAACTATATAACAAATTACAGAGCTGGATTCTCACATGAAGTATGGTATGCTCTGGCAGAGCTTACCAGAATCACTCGTTTCTGGTCAAGAATTTCCCTTAACTCTATTTATCAGGGTTACTTCCTGTTTCGGGGAGGAACTGGAAGATAATTGTACAGCTGAATTCTATAAATGACAGTACTGTGAGAAAAGATGATATTTTTAGACTTTCTTGATTAAAAAAAACAACAACACTGTTGTCTTACAAGGATTAGGACTAAAAGCACCTCTCAACTACATACTTGGAGCTGGATCTTTGACAAAATTATACCATCAACCACAAACAAATGGTGAATTCTGATAAAAGGCAAGTTTGCACTCCAGCTCCTCAAAGCAGAGAGACACTCTCCACTCTCTGGCTTTCTCAGAGCCTGGTTCATGCCAGGATACATGGGGTTAACCCCATAGCTGTTGATTTTTCCCCATGGAGCTTCTTGTGAGCAGCTTGGCTTCACAAGAGAGGTGTCGTTCATCTTTGGGTGAACATACAGGAATAGAGTAGGGCTTCCATCTATGTTTGTGGACTGAGTGAGGGAACCCATTCTGCTTAGCCATTTAATGTGCACTTTCATTTTTCTAGACCCAGTGACTGCACCAATGCTGAACATTAGTGTCATTCAAACAAAAACAGACCGATATATAACACTACGCTGCATCTCATTCAACGGCTCTCTGCCCATCGATTATATTTTTTTTGAAAAAAACATCACCATATCACCAGTTATTTCCAAGGATGTAAGGAAGCCTGCTGAACTTAACATAACCGAGAGTAACACTGCAGGAGTGAAAGAGTACAGGTGTAAAGCTAAAAACAGATTGCCTGACCGTGTGAAATACAGTCAACCTGTCATCATACCCTCAACAGGTAAGGGCTACCTGAACTCATTCAACAGGGTCTAGATTTACTTCCAGAAACTGCAGCCTCTCCTCTGCCCACCATTTCCCACTTCGCCCACCTGCTTCTAAGTGCTTTTCCTTCTGTAGGGTCCATATGCTCTGATGGGGCTGCTTTCTGCCATAAAGGAACCATAGAAAAGCCTAGAGAGTGGGGCAGGAAGGGACTGTGTAGTAAGACTTCCTGAACTGACTCTGTTTCCTGCTCAGGTTCTAAGCAATCACATTAGAATTTGTGACTTTCTTTGTTTTCACTTTCTTTTTTTAAGCACTGTTTTTATATATTTATTTATTTTGACCATGCTGGGTCTCCATTGCTGCGCGTGGGCTTTTTCTAGGTGCAGCAAGTGGGGGCTACTCTTCGTTGCAGTGCACGAGCTTCTCATTGCAGTGACTTCTCTTGTTTGTGGAGCACAGGCTCTGTGCACGCGGGCTTCGGTGGCTGCAACACAAAGGCTCAATAGTTGTGGTGACTGGGCTTAGTTGCCCCACGGCATGTGGAATCTTCCCGGACCAGGGATCGAACGTGTGTTCCGTGCATTAGCAGGCGGATTCTTATCCACTGCACCACCAGGGAAGTCCTGCATCTCTTGAAGCTGCTGGGGTCTCTTGATTTTCTTGTGCTTTTTTAAATCATTTAAATAAAAACTCACTTCTAACACCGGTAGCTTTCTGCTTGGCTGTTGAATGCCCTACTGCTAATGCTTGGTGAATCTAGATTTCTCTACTGGGGGCAAGAGCGGCTCCTGTCCCAGTCTTGTGTTTCGGAAGGCGCTACCTGGATTCTTCTCAGCCACACACTTTCCAATAAGCTTCCCATAAGCCATAGGGATGCCTGCCTGGACCTTGTATCTCTACTTTTCTATACCTCACTCTAGGTTCCTAGACCTGAATTCCCTGCCCCATCAGATCAGAACCCACCTCCCAGGGCCTGCGCAAGTCTCTTTCTCAGCTCGTCCACCCAAGGATAGACCACTGTGAGGATGTGAGCACTCCTGGACTCAAGCCAAGGGAGCTGTTTGTGGGGGCTGAGGGACGACATTTGGCCACACAGGCAGGGGCTGTCTATGTGTCTGTCAGGTTCCTTAGGGCGCAGATCAGAGCCTGGAAGGGAAGGGGCCAGACCGGAGCTAGAGCCAGCTCTCTTTACACTGTCATGTTCCAGCACAGAACTCTGAGTCTGAGAATTCCAGATTTAAAGCTGCCTTTAGGGACTTCCCTGGCCATCTAGTGGTTAAGACCGCATTTCCAATGCAGGCAGAGTGGGTTTGATCCCTGGTCAGGGAGCTGGGACCCCTCATGGTGCACAGCCACAAAATTTAAAAAACAAAAACGTGGCCCGATGAAGGGACACTGGTCAAGGCGGGAGGAGAAAAAAAAATTAGTTTAGCAAAGGTAATAGGCATACAAGGGCGTTAAACACCTCATCCTCAGAAGATCAGAGCCCACATCTGGGTGTTCAGTAAGTTCTAACAAGTCAGGCAGCCTGTTGGAGTCAGGCCCCAGAGTCAGCATTTTGCCTACAAATCATCACCTTCCATTCACTAGCTGTGTGACCTTAGAAAAGTCACATACTCTTATTTAATTGTAAAATGGGAACTTTACTTAATTGAGTCTTATTCTACTTAATTGTAAAATGGGAATAATACCAATGAGATACCTAAGGCAATGCACGTAAAGTGCTTAACACAATGTCTGCGTATAGTCAATAGTAAGTGACAGCTGTTGGGTAACATAGATCATGCCAGCCTGACTAAAGACGTTGCCTGACAAATGGCCAGGCTGTTCTCAGATTTATGACCCTAATGATGTAGACAGCAATCTGTTTGTTAAATGCTGTGCTGCTTTTTTCTTTGTAAATAAAACCCTTGGTGGAAGACGGACTTGGTATGACTTTTAGAACGGTGCTGGAGGTGTCCACACAGGGCAGGGGCCCAGGTTTCATGGTATCTTACCTAACTTGGGAGACAGTCATGATTGACCTTTCCAGAACATTCCACAATTCAGTATCATTGGAAAAGCAGGTTGTGCAGTGACCAGTGAATGCTGTCTTCTTCTTCTTCCAGGAGGAGACTGCGGTCCATTCTGCCTGCAGCTCCTGCTTCCGGGGTTATTACTGGTGCTAATAGTAATCATCCTAATTCTGGCATTTTGGATGCTACCAAAGTACAAAGCAAGTAAGTTCCTTAGGAGCTTTGCCATTGTTTTCCCCTGGTGGCTCAGACAATTAAGAATCTGCCTGCAATGCAGGACACCTGGGTTCAATCCCTGGGTGGGGAAGATCCCCTGAAGAGGGGAATGGCTACTCACTCCAGTATGCTAGCCTGGAGAATCCATGGACAGAGGAGCCGGGCAGGCTATATAGTCCTTGGGGTTGCAAAGAGTCGGACACAACTGAGCGAAGAAAATGAAAAGAGAAGGAAAAGGTGCAAAACGAGAGGATAATGCAGGACTTCTTGAACTGTTCACATTTAGCACAGTTCTCTTTTCTCTGGTCAAGCCTTCCCTATTGAGATTGCTTGTGGGCATGTTACCTGTGCAGTCACATGGGGCCCCGTGCTAAGAAGACATTTTAATGCTCTGCTGTCATTGTCTTAAAATTTGTAATACCTTTTTACCTTTTTTTAAATTTTTTAAAAATTCTTTTTCAAAATTGTGGTAAAATATGCATAACAATAGAATTTACCATTTTGGCCATTGTTAAGTATACAGTTTGGCGGCATTAAGTACATCCACATTCCTGGGCTACCATCACCAGCCATCCACTTTTTCACTTTGCAAATATGACACTCTGTACCTGTCAAACAGTGTACGTCCCTATTAACTTCTCTCTCCTCCCAGCCCCTGGCAAACACTATTCCGATTCCTGTCTATTCTGACTAATAAATAGTCTAATCTGACTATTTTAGAAATCTCATGTAAATGGAATCACACCGTATTTGTCCTTATGTAGATGGCTTCTTTCATTTAGCACACTGTCCCCAAGGTTCATCCACGTTGTATACATGTCAGAATTTCCTTCATTTTGGGGGACTTCCCTAGTGGTCCAATGGTTAGGACTCTGCACTTCCATCCACTGCAGGGGACACGGCTTCAATCTGCGGTTGGGGAACTAAGATCCCACAAGCCTTGTGGTTCAAAAGATTTTTTTTCCCCTTCATTTCAAAAGCTGAATAATCAGTTATATATGTGCATGTATACATTATACACACACATGTATACATACATAACACATACTTTGTTTATCCATTATTCATC
Source organism: Capricornis sumatraensis (assembly GCF_032405125.1). NCBI lineage: Eukaryota > Metazoa > Chordata > Mammalia > Artiodactyla > Bovidae > Capricornis > Capricornis sumatraensis. Next base: position 98,615,443 of record NC_091076.1, read on the forward strand.
CATCAATGAACTCTTTCTTCAGAAAAAATTCCAAGAAGTGGAATTGCTGGATCTTTTTTTTTTTTTTTTTTTTTGAGACTCCTCCGTACAGTTTTCCACAGTGGCTACGTCAATTTACATTCCCACCAACAGTGCATGATGGTTTCCTTTAAGCTGCATCCTTGTCAACACTTGTTACTTGTTACCTTTTTGATGGCGGCTATCCTGAGATGTGTGAGGTGGTATCTCTTTGTAGTTTCAATTTGCATTTCCCTGATGATGAGTGATTTTGAGCATCTTTCCATGTGCCTGCTGGCGATCTGTATGTCCTCTTTAGAAAATGTCTATACAATTCCTCTGCCTGTTTTTAAATTGGGTTGTTTGGTTTTTTGATGTTGAGCTGTATGAGTGCTTTGTACATTTTGGATATTAACTCCTTATCAGACATATCATTTGCAGTATCTTCTTTCATTCAGTAGGCTGCCTTTTTGCTTTGTTGATAATTTCCTTCACTGTGCAAGCTTAATGTAGTCCCATTTGTTTATTTTTGCTTTTACTTCTCTTGCCTGCGGCGACAGAGCCAAAAAAAATATTGCTAAGACCAGTGTCAAAGAGCATACTACCTGTGTTTCCTTTTATGTGTTTAAGGTTTCTGATCTCACGTTTAGGTTCTTCATCCACTTTATTTTTGTAGATGGTGTGAGAAAGTAGTCCAGTTTGATTCTTTCACATATAGCTGTCCAGTTTTCCCCATACCATTTATTGAAAAGGACTTCCCTGGTGGCTCAGACAGTTAAGCGTCTGTCTACAATGTGGGAGACCCGGGTTCGATCCCTGGGTCGGGAAGATCCCCTGGAGAAGGAAATGGCAATCCACTCCAGTACTATTGCCTGGAAAATTCCATGGACAGAGGAGCATGGTAGGCTACAGCCCATGGGGTTGCAAAGAGTCAGACACGACTGAGCGACTTTACCTTACCTTACCTTATCTATTGAAAAGACTATCTTTTCCTGACTGTATATTCTCACCTCCCTTGTAAATTAATTGACCATATACGTAGGGGTTCATTTCTGGGTTCTCTAGTCTGCTTCATCGATCTTTGTGTCTGTTTCTGTGCCAGTCCCATACTGTTTTGATTACTGTAACTTCATAGTACAGTTTGAGATTAGAGAATATGATACCCCCAGCTTTGTTTTTTTCTCAGGATAGGTTGTTTTGTGTTTCCAAACAAATTTTAGAATTATTTGCCTAAGTCTGTGAAAAATCCCATTGTTAATTTGACAGGGATTTCATTAAACCTGTAGATTGCCTTGGGGAGTACAGCCATCTGCAATATTGATTCTTCCAATCCGTAAGAATGGTATATCTTTCCGTTTGTTTGTGCTAACTTCAGTTTCCTTCATTGGTGTCTCTGGTTTCCCAAGCACAGGTCTTTTACCTTCTCGGTTATATTATTCCTAGGCATTTTATTCTTTTTGATTCAGATAGGATTGTTTTCTTAATTTCTCTTTCAGAGAAATTGTTGGTGTATAGAAATGCAACTGATCTCTGTATATTATTAATAATTCCATATACTGTGATTTTCAGTTCAGTTCAGTTCAGTTGCTCAGTCGTGTCCGACTCTTTGCGACCCCATGAATCGCAGCACGCCAGGCCTCCCTGTCCATCACCAACTACCGGAGTTCACGCAGACTCATGTCCATCAAGTCGGTGATGCCATCCAGACATTTCATCCCCTGTCGTCCCCTTCTCCTCCTGCCCCCAATCCCTCCCAGCATCAGAGTCTTTTCCAATGAATCAACTCTTCGCATGAGGTGGCCAAACTATTGGAGTTTCAGCTTTTGCATCAGTCCTTCCAAAGAACACCCAGGACTGATCTCCTTTAGGACGGACTGGTTGGATCTCCTTGCAGTCCAAGGGACTCTCAAGAGTCTTCTCCAACACCACAGTTCAAAAGCATCAATTCTTCGGTGCTCTGCCTTCTTCACAGTCCAACTCTCACATCCATACATGACCACAGGAAAAACCATAGCCTTAAGTAGACGGACCTTAGTCGGCAAAGTAGTGTCTCTGCTTTTGAATATACTATCCTGTTTTATTGGTGTTTTGTTGATGTACAACTGTTTATCTTAATCTCTTACGACTCTTTGTATTTCTATGGTTATCAGCTGTAACTTCTTTCATTTTTTTTAAAAATTTCTTGGACAATATAATATGGAATTTACTTCCATGGAGAATTCTCAGTGAAGTCCTATAAAAGCATTCTTTTTTTTTAACTGAAGGATAATTGCTTTACAATGTTGTGTTGGTTTCTGTCATACAACAAGGCAAATCAGTCGTAACTGTATGTATATCCCTCCTTCTGGAGCCTCCCGCCCATCCCCCACTTCTGTCATTGTTTATTTATTTGAGCCCTCTCTTTTCTTGATGAGTCTAGCTAAAGGTTTATCAATTTTGTTTGGCTTTTCATAGAACCAGCTCTTCATCAGTCTTTTCTACTGTTTTCTTGTAGTTGTTATTTCACTTATACCTGCTCTAATCTTTATTATTTCTTTCCTTCTAACTTTTCTTCTTTCCTTTGGGTGGAAAGTTGGGTTGTTTATGATTTTTCCTGTTTCCTGAGATAGACTTGTATTGCAATAAACTTCCCTCTTAGAGCTGCTTTTGCTTGGTCCCCTAGATTTTGGATGGTTGTGCTTCCATTTTCATTCATCTTTGGGTATGTTTTTTTACTTCCTCTTTAATTTCTTCAGTGACTCATTGTTTGTTTCATAATATATTGTGTATCCTCCATGTGTTTGTGGGTTTTCTTTTTTTTGGTAGTTTTTTTTCTTGTAGTTGATTTCTAGTCTCATATGTTGTGGTCAGAAAAGATGGCTGATATGACTTCAATCCTCTTAAATTTATTGCATCTCATGCATTTTAAAAAATCCGAGGATCCTACAAAAGTGGAATTAATATTCTTGAGTACTCGCCAGGGCTAAATGGAACTCAGTTGGGTAATTTAGTATCTCTTGCAGATATTAAGAAGCTTTTTACAGGCTATTCTTTTCAGTGAAGGAAAGAAAAGAAATCTCTGGCCATCTCAAGCACAATGTGATAGGTAAAGGGTGTTATTTGCAGATCTGAGAAAATAAATCAGAAGGACTCCTGGCTTGAAGCAGCAGATGCTATGGTCTCCTAGCTGAGCCCACAATTTCCCTTTAATAGACAACACTTTAGGCCATCCGAGAAGGTCATTCTTCCAGAACTTTGGGGAATTCTGCTCTGTGGAGGAGCAAGAAAATAAAGATGAGGCTGAATTGGTTTATTTTAATGATTTTGCACCAATTTATGTAGGAAAAGCTATGAAAGATAGTGCACCCAGAGTCTACGGAAATACACCCATGGAAGCTGGAATATATGCAAATGTCCGTGAAAATCAAGCAGGTAAGAGAATTTTGTTTGAGATTTTGGTTGGTTTGGGGTTTTTGTCTTTTACATTGTTTTAAGGTCATACAGACACATGGGTAAAATACTGAAGAAACTGAGTATAGCGTCTCCCTCTGGCCCCAACACTCAATCCCACTTTCCACTTTAAAATCCTTCCACAGGTATTTTATGTGTGTTTTAGCATCTAAATAAATGGTAGCAATGGTAGCATGTCATAGATATGCCATTCTACACCTGATTTTTTCAGTTAACAACATATCTTGGAGATTTTTATTTTGATATCACTTCAGAATGATCCACACTGCATTCCAATCACTTTTATGATCACCTCTTAAAGCTGGCATCATTTACTGCTTTATGGCATACAGACGCAGCACCTTGGCCAACAATGAGAACAACCCCAGCCAATGTTGGTGCTGACTGAGGGCCAACCATGTTCCAGGCACAGCGCTAAGCGACTTATCTGCTCTGTCTGGTGTAAACACCACTAACTCCCAAATTATATCGCCCTCGTTTTACAGATGAGAAACCTGTGCCAGGCTTAGAACCAAAGCAATGTGCTTCCAGTGCCCAAGATGGTAAGTACTCTGTGCAAGGTCTAGAAGCGACATGCCATTGCAAGTGTAGCCACTGCCCTCAGGAGATCAGAGATTTGGACCATAGACCCAATAACTCTGTTTCTTGTCTTTTACCCAGGGGCTGAATACTCCCAGGGGATACATTATGCTGCCCCCATGTTCCAGCAGGTGGCACCAAGAGATCAGGGTGAGCCACAGTTTGGGATAGGAGACACTGTTGAAATGGGTCAGTGGTTTCTGTGAGGCCATCATTGGCTTTAGGAACCCAAGGATGGGATGAACAGGGGCAACATGCACACCCTAGGAAACCAATAGCAACCAGCACCGCAGTGCCTAATAAATTTCATCAGGACGTGGGTGGATGGGGAGGAGGAAAGGATGTGGTAAGGAGTGTATCACATAAAAAAAATCCAGAGAGAACAATGCAAGTGCACTTCTTTCAAGAATCAAACATGCTTTCAAGAATCAATCACATAACGTAGTCCAGGAAAAAAAGACAGTTCACACTTGGTTTTATCAGGCCCCCCAGCTACCAAAATAGAATTTTAAAAGAGCTTCTATAGATATATATCCAAGATTGAAGGCAAAAGGAGAAGAGGGCGGCAGAGGATGAGATGGTTAGATAGCATCACCAACTCAGTGGACACAGCTTGAGGAAACTCTGGGAGATGGTGAAGGACATGGAAGCCTGGCATGCTGCAGTCCACTGGGTCGCAAAGAATCAGACATGACTTAGCAACTGAACAACAACAACAACACCCTAAGTTTACTGAATTATTTTCTCTTCTGTATTACAGAAAACAGTAATAATTCTAAAGGTGGATATGTCTATTCTCAACTCGTCTTCTGAGATTTAAAAAAGTAGGCTACATCTCAGGGTAAGATGCTTTTTATAAAGCTGATTTCCATAAAGAAAAAGCAAACTTGATTGATACTTTAAAAGGTTTCACCTGGTTACCCAAAATGACTCACTGTTTTTCATGCTTAAACACTATTCCTTTGGCTTTTTCAGGTACATACAATCCTGTCATCAGACAAGAGTTTTGTTAGGTGGGATCCTGACTAACGACAGTTTTTACATGCTGTTGCCATTTTTTGGCAAGGGCCATTTCCCGCATTTCCACACCATTTAATAAAGAATAAATTTTGACCACTGTGTTCTTCATAAGTGCATCCTGGAAGCTTACGACAATCATCTCCCTATCCCTGTGCCCACTGAAGTTTCAGAAGCAAACGCACAAAGCAAAAACCATGCCTGAATTCCAGAACAAAACCTGGTGACCTTGAAAAGGTGTCTGAAGAAAACAGCACCTGCAGTCACCTCTGGAGAAAGGCAAGATCACTCAGCGAGTACATATTTATTATCCACTGCCAGTAACATTTGCTCTTAGCTTCTGGAAGGCTGCAAATTCATTTCTATTGATTTCCATGGACTTTCTCAGTCCTCAAGACTTAGCTCATGTCAGAAGCATGCCTTTATGCACTGCATTTCCGGTCAGCTCTCTGTCAAGAGGACAGCTCAGAGTTGAGTTGGGGGAGAAGAGAGAAATGGATTGGTTTCCCAGGATTGCTGTAACAGATTACTACAAACTGCTGACTTAAAACAACAGACATGTATTTCCTCATAGGGCTTCCCTGATAGCTCAGTTGGTAAAGAATCCACCTGCAATGCAGGAGACCCGGTTTGATTCCTGGATCGGGAAGATCCGCTGGAGAAGGGATAGGCTACCCACCCCAGTATTGGTGGGAGTGACTTAGCACACACACACAGTAGATTCAGGAACTACCCAGATGATCCAGGTTGATCTTATCTTGAGATTCTTAACTAATTAATTACACCTTCAGAGACCTTTTTCTCAAGTAAGGTGATATTCACAGGTTCCAAGCGTTAAGATTTATGAGGGAGCTACCATTCAGTCCACTTGAGGGGCAAAAATATTTCTGGTTTGAATCTCTCATCCCAGGAGTTATAAGTAAAGTCCAATAAAGCCAAGAGGCATTTCTGGGGTTCTGGACACAAAATAACTTGGCCAAAATTGCTCCACTCTGTTCTTCTTCTGGGAGGGTTGCCTGAACCTCAGTCTTAACTATTCTCAACAATGGACCTCTGACTAGAAAAATCATTGTTATCAGCTAATTAGACACTAACTCTTTAACACCCTTGGGGCCAGTATTATTAACTTGATTTTACAGGTAAGGAAACTGAGGCTTAGATGGGGTAAGTAATTTCAGAGGGTCATCCCCAGCTTGGTAAGTGGTTGAACTGGGACTTAAATCCCAGCAAAGAACAAGAGCAGCACTGGCTGTGGGAATGCATATTCAGGGTGGGAAGGGCTATGCTGTACACACAGGTCCAGGCGGATCTGAGGATTTTGTTGCCATAAAGCAGCATTCATGAGCTTAATTTCCCCTTCTTTTTGTGGATATGTTTATTGGCTTGGCCAATAAGTCCGTCTGGGTTCTTTCCATAAGATGTTATAGAAAATCCCAAATGAACTTTTGACCAACCTTAAAGAAGGCTGAGTACCAAAGAATCAATGCTTTCGATTTGTGGTGCTGGAGAAGACTCTGGAAAGTCCCTTGGACAGCAAGGAGATCAAAACAGTCAATCCTAAAGGAAATCAACTCAATATTCATTGGAAGGACTGATGCTGAAGCTGAAGCTCCAATCCTTTGGCCACTTGATGCAAAGAACTGACTCACCGGAAAAAGCGCCTGCTGCTGGAAAGATTGAAGGCAGGAGAAGGGGGAGACAGAGGATAAGATGGTTGGATGGATCATCAACTCAATGGACATGAGTTTGAGCAATCTCCAGGAGATACTGAAGGACAGAGAAGCCTGGCGTGCTACAGTCCACGGAGTCGCAAAGAGGAGGACACAGCTTTGTGACTTAACAATATTTGGAGGAACTCAGTATATCGCAGAGGCTGAGGGTGAGGATATGCAGGCTCAGTGCTAACTGTGTGACTCTGGGTAAGTTACATAAAATCCTGGGGTTCAGTTTCCTCACTTGAGGGGGTGGGGGAAAGAGGAGAGGGACAGGGAGACATGTTACCTGCATCGTGGAGCTACTGTGAGAATTAACTCAGGTAATGAATGTAAAAGGTTTGGAACAGGGCCGGGCACAAAGTAAGAACTGGAAAGAAAAAAAAAGGCTAGCTATTCATAGTATGCTCATCCTTAGCACGTGTCATACTAATTGGCTGCTCCCCTTAGAAATCTTCAGTCTTTGAGGTCATAAACTTAGTTACTTGGCCACCATTAACCTCTTGATGTAGTAACCTGAGCTCCTTCCTGAAGCAGAGCCTGAGGCAAGGACTTGGTGCAGGGCCCAGGGAGAGTGAAATAGAGAAGCAGCCAACACAAGAGGTGGGGACGGGCTGGCAAATTAGTGAGCACCCCAGTAACTGGATTTGATCCTATTAAGACCAATTGAGGTCTCAAAGTCCACTATGTCCCTGGGTTTCACAGCATGCCCTGAATCGACAGCCTCTCATTTTCTCTTTGCAAAGCTTCTAGAGCAGTTAACAGAAGCCAACCAACCCACAATCCATGTAATTGCCACCGCTTCCTGCCTTTCAAGCGCTAGAACTATTGTGTAACCTCGAGCTTCATTACCTACCTCTGCTCTCTTCCCCACTGCAAGGGAAAGTCATAGTAATTGTGAAGCTATAACATGTAAGGATTATCTCTACTCCCCTCACCACCAGCAAGAGTCCTTGTTGCCATTCATCTTGGGAGGAAATCTGTTTATCAGGGCTGCTTTCTCCAGCCTTCTGACAGTCTGATAGCCCTGAAAGCAGAGGCTGAGAAAAGGCCTTCTGTGGAACAGAAGGGACACTGGCGAACAGGCATGAGGGACTGGAGGAAAAGCCAGAACGCGGTGTAAGGTTGAGTTGGGCATTGCTGGGGGGAACTGGGGCTCGATTCCACTGGAACTGTCTGCAGAGCGAAAAAATGCCTCTCAGAATTATCCCCTTGAGGACTGACAGCGAGAAGCACTTATCCATCGGCTCCCATCCCCCATTGACTGAGGGCTGCCCCCAGGAGGAGATGCATGTGGGCATTCCAAATAGGCTTCCATTGGCCTCTCACCCCAGGCACTGGAAAGCCCCGGGGTAGAAAAGGAGTAATATGCATTGACCACTTAAAGCAAGAAAGCTGTCAGCACAAAGTGGGGGAGGCTGCGGATGCAGCTGGAATCCGAGGATGTGACTGCTGGCCGCTCTGCTCTCTCTCAACATTTCCTTTGTAATGACCATGTGGTTTAGCTGCTGATGTCTGACTTTGCGACCCCATGGACTGCAGCACGCCAGGCTTTCCTGTCCTTCACCGTTTCCCGGCATAACGACTATAATAACGACAATAATAATAACTGCCATGGGCTGAGTATATACCAGGTTCCAGGCACCGCTGAGTGTTTTGTGTACTTCTCACAACACCCTCCTCACACAACCCCAATTTTCTGCGGCCTCCACCCACACCTACCCCCCGCACAGTCATTGAGCCCCAGCCCACAGCTTTTGGACTGAATTGTTTAGGAGGGGAAGGGGAGGAAAAGGAAGAGGAAGAGGATCTATTGAGTTTCCATTCAATAGTTACATTTTTTTCAGTTCTAGAAGTTTCCCTTTGGTTTTTGATTTTTTTTGCTGAGCTGGGTCTTAGTTGCAGCACGTGGCTCTTTAGTTGGGGCATGTGGGATTTAGTCCCCTGACCAGGGATGGAACCTAAGTCCCCTGCATTGGGAGTGCAGAGTCTTAGGACATCCCTGGTTCTTTTTCAAACCCACATATTCTTTTTTTTTTTTTGGTTGCGAAATAGAGTACATATTATATAAAAATGCACAAAAATATATATCCATAGTTTAATAAGTTCTATTAAGTGGACACTAGCAACAGAATGTTGTCAGCATCCCAGAAGGCCTCTGCATAGCTCTTCTCAATCACAACCCCAATTCCCCAACTTAAGTACCCTGTTATGGGACTCACACCTTTGCTTTTCTTTATAGTTTTACCACCTACATATGCATTCCTAAGCACCATATTTAGTTTTGCCTGCCTGCTTTTTCAAAATTGAATGTAAATGAAATCACATAGCATTTATTCTCATGTCTGGCTCCTTTTGCTCAACATTGTGTTTGAGAGGTTTACCCAAGATGCTGCATGTATTTGTAATTCATTTATTCCTCTTGCTCAGTTCAGTTCAGTTCAGTTGATCAGTTATGTCCGACTCTTTGTGACCCCATGGACTGCAGCACGCCAGGCTTCCCTGTCCATCACCAGCTCCTGGAGCTTGTTCAAACTCATGTCCATCAAGTCAGTGATGTCATCCAACCACTTCATCCTCTGTCGTCTCCTTCTCCTTCTGCTTTCAATCTTCCCCAGCTTCAGAGTCTTTTCCAGTGAGTCAGTTCTTCACTTCAGGTGGCTAAAGTATCGGAGTTTCAGCTTCAACATCAGTCCTTCCAATGAATACTCAGAGTTGATTTCCTTTAGGATGGACTGGTTTGATCTCCTTGCTGTCCAAGGGACTCTCAAGAGTCTCTTCTCCAATACCACAGTTCAAAAGCATCAATTCTTCCATGCTCAGCTTTCTTTATGGTCCAACTCTCACATCCATACATGACTACTGGAAAATCCATAGCTTTGACTATACAGACCTTTGTCAGTAATATCTCTGCTTTTTAATATACTGTCTAGATTATATTATTGTCTTGCTAAGTAGTATTCCCTTGTTTGTATACACTATAATTTATCTATTCTGGGCTTCCCTGGTGGCTCAGTGGTAAAGAATTCGCCTGCAACAGGAGCCGCCGGAGATTCGGGTTCCATCCCTGGGTCAAGAAGATCCCCTAGAGGAGGGCATCCCAACCCACTCCAGTATTCTTGCCTGGAGAATCCCACGGACAGAGGAGCCTGGTGGGCTACAGTCCATAGGGTTGAGAAGAGTAGGATACAACTGAAGCGACTTGGCATGCACACACACAGCTTGGAACTGTCACAGACAATGCAGTTATGACCATTCTTACATGGCTTGCACACAAGTGCATGCTGTTATGCTGAACATACTCAGGAATGGAATTACTGGGGCATGGGGCATGTTTAGTTTGCTGATTCCTAAAATGTTGATGTTCACTCTTGCCGTCTCCTGTTGGACCACTTTCAATTTGCCTTGATTCATGGACCTAACGTTCCAGATTCCTATGCAACATTGCTCTTTACAACATAGGACTTTACTTCCATCACCAGTCACATCCAAAACTGGGTGTGGTTTTTGCTTTGGCTCTGTCTCTTCATTCTTTCTGGACTTATTTCTCCACTGATCTCCAATAGCATATTGGGCACTTACCAAGCTGGGGAGTTCATCTTTCAGTGTCCTATCTTTTTGCCTTCTCATATGCGGCTTCATGTGGGTTCATGGGGTTCTCAAGGCAAGAATACTGAAGTGGTTTGCCATTCCCTTCTCCAGTGGATCACGTTTTGTCAGAACTCTCCACCATGACCCATCCATCTTGGGTGGCCCTACACAGCATGGCTGGCTCATGGTTTCATTGAGTTAGACAAAGGCTGTGGTCCATGTGATCAGATTGGTTAGTTTTCTGTGATTGTGGTTTTCAGTCTATCTGCCCTCTGATGGAGAAGGATAAGAGGCTTATGGAAGATTCCTGATGGGAAAGACTGACTGAGGGGGAAACTGGGCCTTGTTCTGATGGGCAGGGGCATGCTCAGTAAATCTTTAATCCAATTTTCAATTGATGGGTGGGGCTGTGTTCCCTTACTCTTATTTAAGTAGAAAGTGAAGTCGCTCAGTTATGTCTAACTCTTTGAGACCCCATGGACTGTAGCCTACCAGGCTCCTCCGTTCATGGGATTTTCCAGGCAAGAATACTGGAGTGGGTTGCCATTTCCTTCTCCAGGAGATCTTCCCAACCCAGGGATTGAACCCAGGTCTCCCACACTGTAGGCAGACACTTTATCGTCTGAGCCACCAGGGAAGTTATTTACCTGGGGACAAACTACAGGGGAGGTAATGAAGATAATGGCAACCTCCTTAAAAGGTCCCATGCACACACTGCTACGCTCAGTGCCCCTAACCCTGCAGTGGGGCACTGCCGACCCTCACCTCCACCAGAGACTCCTAGACACTCTGTTCATGTCCGAGGAAAACCATTCAATATCACAGTAATCCAAGTCTATGCCCCAACCAGTAATGCTGAAGAAACTGAAGTTGAACGGTTCTGTGAAGACCTACAAGACCTTCTAGAACTAACACCCAAAAAAGATGTCTTTTTCATTTTAGGGGACTGGAATACAAAGGTAGGAAGTCAAGAAACACCTGGAGTAGCAGGCAAATTTGGCCTTGGAGTACAGAATGAAGCACGGCCAAGGCTAATAGAGTTTTGTCAAGAGAACACACTGGTCATAACAAACACCCTCTTCCAACAACACAAGAGAAGACTCTACACATGGACATCACCAGATGGTCAATACCAAAATCAGATTGATTATATTCTTTGCAGCCATACATGGAGAAGCTCTATACAGTCAGCAAAAACAAGACTGGGAGCTGACTGTGTCTCAGATCATGAACTCCTTATTGCCAAATTCAAACTTAAATTGAAGAAAGTAGGGAAAACCACTAGACCACTCAGGTAGGACCTAAATCAAACCCCTTATGATTATACAGTGAAGTGAGAAATAGATTTAGGGGGATTAGATCCGATAGAGTGCCTGAAGAACTATGGACGGAGGTTTGTGACATTGTACAGGAGGCAGGGATCAAGACCATCCCCAAGAAAAAGAAATGCAAAAAGGCAAAATGGTTGTCTGAAGAGGCCTTAAAAATAGCCATGAAAAGAGAAGCAAAAGGCAAAGAAGAAAAGGAAAGATATACCCATTTGAATGCAGAGTTCCAAAGAATAGCAAGGAGAGATAAGAAAGCCTTCCTCAGTGATCAGTGCAAAGAAATAGAAGAAAACAGTAGAATGGGAAAGACTAGAGATCTCTTCAAGAAAATTAGAGAAAAATTTAAAATTAAAATTGGCTCAAAACTCAACATTCAGAAAACTAAGATCATGGCATCTGGTCCCATCACTTCAAGGCAAATAGATGGGGAAACAGTGGAAACAGTGACAGACTTTTATCTTTTCGGGCTCCAAAATCACTGCAGATGGTGACTGCAGCCATGAAATTAAAAGATGCTTGCTCCTTGGAAGAAAAGTTATGACCAACCTAGACAGCATACTAAAAAGCAGAGACATTACTTTGCCAACAAAGGTCCATCTAGTCAAAGCTATGGTTTTTCCAGTAGTCATGTATGAATGTGAGAATTGAATGGTGAAGAAAGCTGAGCGCCAAAGAATGGATGCTTTTGAACTGTGGTGTTGGAGAAGACTCTTGAGAGTCCCTTGGACTGCAAGGAGATCCAACCAGTGCATCCTAAAGGAAATCAGTTCTGAATATTCATTGGAAGGACTGATGCTAGAGCTGAAACTCCAGTACTTTGGCCACCTGATGGGAAGAACTGACTGATTTGAAAAGACCCTGATGCTGGGAAAGATTGAAGGCAGGAGGAGAAAGGGACAACAGAGGATGAGATGGTTGGATGGCATCACTGACTCAACGGACATGAGTTTGAGTAAACTCTGGGAGTTGGTGATGGACAGGTAGGCCTGATGTGCTTCAGTCCATGGGGTTGCAAAGAGTCAGACATGACTGAGCAACTGAACTGAACTGAAGTGGGGTATGTTTATCTCCAGTCCAAGTAGATAATGCCGTATTTTCTTCCAAAGTAGTTCTACCACCTTTGCATTCCTGTGAGCAGTATGAACTTCCCCATTCCCCTACATCTTCACCAGCACTCTTGTGGATATATACTGGCATCTCAAGGAGATGCAACCAGTCCATCCTAAAGGAGATCAGTCCTGGGTGTTCATTGGAAGGACGGATGTTGAAGCTGAAACTCCAATACTTTGGCCACCTGATGCTAAAGAGCTGACTCATTGGAAAAGACCCTGATGCTGGGAAAGATTGAGGGCTGGAGGAGAAGTGGACAACAGAGGATGAGATGGTTGGATGGCATCACCGACTCAATGGACATGAGTTTGGGTAGACTCCGGGAGTTGGTGATGGACAGGGAGACCTGGCGTGCTGTGGTTCATAGGGTCGCAAAGGGTCAGACATGACTGAGCAACTGAACTGAACTGAACATTGTGATTTTAATTTACATTTTCCCTGATGACTAATAAAGTCAAGCACTTTTACATATATTCGCAGGCCATTTGGATTTCTTTTATAAGGTGTCTGTTTGAGGTACTTGGCCTATTGTTCTACTGACGTGTTTTGACTTTTTCATATTTTTTAGTAGCTGTTCTACTCTGTAGCCTGATTTTTCACTATCTTAATGGTACTTTTTGATGAAGTTCTTTCTTCTGTTTTAGCTTACAGTTTTTATTATAACCAAGTAGCTTTACCAAACACAAAATTCAGTAGACTTAAAATTCTAATGCATTATATTATGCAAAATTGATTTCTGCCTTGTAATGATTGGTGACTACAGCTCCACTTTTATTATTTTTACTCAATATTATTTCCCATGTAGGCTTTCATATATTTACATAGTTTAACTTTTTCAGCACGTATCATCTTTTAAAAGAAATCTATTTATTCCTTTATTTTTGGTTGTGATGGGTCTTCACTGCGGCGTGAGGGCTTTCTCTAGTTGTGTCGAGCAGGGGTTCCTCTTCCTTAGGGTGCACGGGCTTCTCATTCAGCACATATCATCTTATTTAATTCTTGCATTGTTGGTTGGTTGGTTGGTTTAGTTGCTAAGTCATGTCCAACTCTTTTGTGACCCCATGGACTACCCTGCCAGGGTCCTCTGTCCCTGGGATTTCCCAGGCAAGAATCCTGGAGTGGGTTGCCATTTCCTCCTCCAGATTGATGAAGTTTGAAGAACTTGTTGTGCCTGCTGTGTCTTATGTTTAGTGCTTTTTTGTGAATGTGTGTCCAGATGAATATTTTTTCAGCTTGAGGTCATACAAACATACTATACTATACTATACTATTATCTACTAAAGGCTTTTCTTCTTCTTCTTTTTTTACTAAAGGCTTTTTTAGTTACTTTTATATTTCATTTTGTATCAGCCTGTAATTGTTTCTGTGATGTGAAATTGGCATCGCATTTTTTTTAAGTTTACTGTTTATTGTTGGCCGTGTTGCTTTGCGTGGGCTCTCCTCTGGCCGCGGCGAGCAGGGCTACTCTCCGTGGCGGTGCACAGGTCTCTCAGTGCAGCGGCGTCTCTTGTTGCAGAGCGCGGGCTCTAGGCGCGTAGGTCCAGTAGCTGCAGCATGTGGGCGCTAGAGTGCAGGCTCAGTAGTTGTGGCACGTGGAGTTAGTTGCTCCGTGGCGTGTGGAGTCTTCCCAGGCCAGGGATCAAACCTGTGTCCCCTGCTTTGGGATGCAGATTTTCACCCACTGCACCACCAGGGAAATCCCGGCATCTCATTTGTTTCCCCTCCCCTGCATGGACATACCCCCTTGCTGCAGCACTGTCTACTGAAAAGGCCGTCCTTTCCCCACTAAACTGCAGTGTCATCCATGTCACTAATCAAATGTTCCTATACATGTGGGTTTCCTTCTGGGCCGTGGATTCCGTTTCACTGTTCTATACTTCTCTCTCCTGTGTCAATGCCATACTCAGCTTTTAAATAGATCGTAACAGCTGGAAGAGCAGTTTCCCCACCTTGTTCTTTCTAGTCATGTCTTAGCATTTCTCAACCTTTTCATTTCTGTACTTGGTGAGACTTGTGGGATCTTAGTTTCCCAACCAGGAATGGAATCCGTGCCCCCAGTAGTGGAAACACAGAGCCTTAACCACAAAACCGCAAGGGAAGTCCCTGCATTTCCATACAAATTTTAGTCAGCTTATTATTTCCTTACAGAAAAAACTAAACATAGTATGGATTTTGATTGATAGTGCATTGAACTTTTAGATCAACTTGGGGAGAATTAATATTTTTATAATATTGAGTTTTCTGAACTGCAAGTATTTCATCATTTGTCTTCTTCAACTCTCTCAGTAGTGTTTTATCATTTTCTGTATAAACAATCTTGCGTACTTTTTGTTAGATTTAGTCCTAGGTGGTTAATATTTTGAGGCTATGTTAAGTTGTATTTTTATTTCATGTTGTGGATACACAGCAACACAATTATTTTTCTTGGTCAACTTTGTATCCAGCAACCTTGCTAAATTCCCTTTCCAATTTTAATAATTTGTCTAAAGGTCTTTTAATTTATCTGTATGTTTTCTTACAATCTGGAGACCAGACAACTACTGCTGCTACTGTTAGCGTTGTTGCCTTCGGTACAACTGCCTCACCCAGAAACTGGAGCCCAGTGGAGTGTGGAGTTCCGCCATTAGAGACACTTGCTTTTCAGCGGAAATCATCATCTCCCCTCTCCTTCCCAGGTCCTATGGACATGCATCTAATTGGTGGAAGATATTCACAGTCATACCCTGGCAGCAAGGGAATTCCAATTTTTCAGGTTTTAGACCCCACCAAATAGAAGAAGGGTTATGATGTGGCTTAAGAGAACCAACCAAAATAACTACCACTTTAGCCAAAATACCAATCAAGACTGAGGGGAAAATAAACACATTTTAAGACAAAGGAGGAGGTTTTGTCAATTGCGTTCACGCTGAAAGAACCACACAATGTACTACATGAAAAAGGAAACTGAATACAGATTCAAGAAGCATGTGTGTGTTAGGGGGTGGTGAGGAATGAGAGAGAGAGAGGTATATAAGGTTTGAAAGCATTATAAAATTAGCAGGATTTTGAAGTTGTGTTATGGGTATATGGCTAAACAAGTAGAAAATGTAAATGTAACATGAAAGAAAGTCCAAATATAAATCTAAATATGGATGAGTTTAGTATGTGAAAAATATGGCATTTTAAATCAATGGGGAAAAGATGGAACATTCGATACAGTGTAAAAATTGAAAACCACATTAAAAAAAGTTAGAACTCCACTTCATTTTTTTTCCACTTCATTCTTTACAAAAAAATCCATTCAGCTAGCTCAAATATTAAAATACCTAAAAAAATAAATATATAAAAATAAACTACCTAAAAATTAAGCCACAGAAGTAGAGGAATTTTATAATAATTTTTAAGAGGGAAAGGCTTTTCTAAGTATGACTCGTGATCCAGAAGACATAAATAAGTGTTAAATTTCGTTAGATGAAACATTCAAAAATCTTTAACTCAATCAAAAGAATGGGGAGGGGAAATAGTTTTAATCCATGTCTCTGATAAAGTATGATGTTCTACAATATTTGATGAGCTCTCAGAAATCATTCAGAAAAAGGCGAGCAACCCTAGGAGGCTGGGAGAAGGCAGTATACACAAGGCAACACCAGGGCAGCAGGAAAACCCTGCTGGGATGAGGAGCTGCAAACAGGTGTTCCCTTCAAGCATCTGTCCCTTCTGCCCCTTCTGGTCCCAGAGCTGGGAGATTTCAACCTAAGGAGACTGCCTTCTCTCAGTGTTCCTTCTCCTAAAGGAGATAAAGGGGAGAGCTAACCACAGGAATGATCAGCAGTGAGTGGTTCAGTGATGTCTGAAGATCACACATTCTTCTTTCTCCTTTATTGCCCTGGAGAGATGTGCACTAGTCCTTGCCTTTGACCTTCCCCATTACACACTATCAGAAACAGGAACTAAGGTCTCGGATAGTGCATCAACTCACAGGTTAGGACAATTAGACACCTAAGGATTACAATGATCTCCAAGCACATCTCCCTGGCCCCTCACATATAATGTGGAGGAAGGCACAGCAGAGAAGGCCAGAGCAGGACCCTCTAAACCACAGGACTTTAAGGAGGTATTGCTACCTCTTGCCAGGTCTTGCCAGGTCTAAGGAGGGTGTTGTTACCTCTCTCGTCCTGGCCACCATCGCCTGGGTACTGTCAGAGCTCCTAATAGGTCTCCCAACTGTTTACTCCTGTAAAATTCCACTCTCCACAGGGAGCTTTTCAAAACAGCAGAATGTCCCTCTTCTGCTCAAACTGTGCCCCCTCCTGTCCCAATGGCTTCCGGGCTCCTTAAGTGAAGTGAGCACCCTGACCACCTCTCTGACCTCACCCTCAGCTCTGCCCTGCTTTATGCTCCTTGCTCATTCCACGCTGCTTCCCTCCTAAGGGCCTTACCACTCGCTACTCCCTTTTGCTCAACGTACTGTCCCAGATCTTCACACAGCTGGCTGCTTTGCATCATTCAGTTTCAGTTGAAGGTCACGTCCTCAGAAACTTCCCTTATCACCCGTGTAAAGCACACCATCCTGTCCTATTTTACAACACTATCACTACCCAGAATTACCTGAAATTGCCCATGCACCTACTGGCTTACTGGTTGTCCCCGCCTGCCCACCCCGAGAAGGGCTGTTTGTTTTGCTCACCATCGCATCCCCACACCTCAAGTTCCTGATCCTTGGTGCTCAAAAAGCTTTTGCAAATAAACAAAATGAACCCATACATGACACATGTAACCGGCCAGTCTTCAGGAAAAGCACAACCAACCCTGGCATGTAAATCTGAAATTTCTCCATGCTTTCTCACAGGAAGATATGGTGTAACATAGCAACTGTCAAGAACTTTTTTATGGTGGCATGAAAAGTGAATTTCATAAAGCTCTTTTTTTTTTTTAACCTGTCCCGTGGCATGTGGGGTCTTAGTTCCCCATCCAGGGATCAAACCTGTGCCCCCTGTAGTGGAAGCACAGAATCTTATTAATCACTGGATCGCCAAGGAAATCCCATAGGGCTGTTTCTAATAACATCTTTTAATATATATTGGTGTGGTATAATACCTAAGAAGGGTATTTGGTAAAAAAAAATTTATTAAATGCAATTGGGTTGGAGGGAAGTTCTGTCAAAACCATATCATCCAGGTATGGAGCTCTAAGAAAATTTTTTTAAGATTTTTTTTTTTTTAATGTGCACCATTTTTAAAGTCTTTACTGAACTTGTTACAATATCATTTCTGTTTTTTGCTTTTTTGTCCACGAGGCGTGTGGAATCTTAGCACCTCCTGCCTGTGGGCTTCACTATTAAGAGAAATAGTATGTCTGTCTGGGACAGGGCTTGAATATATTTATTTTTTAAAAGTTTCATAGGAGATTCTGATACATAACCTCCACCAGACACCTCTGATCTGGATAATCCTCCATAAATATTACTTACCCCAACTGCGGTTTAGATATTCCATGTTGCCAGTAAGTGCAGTCAGCTGACCTGAGACCAGGAATGCAATCCTCTCGTCAAGGCTGAGGCCCCTAAGAAGTCAGAGTACCTAAATAAAGGTACCTGTGGCTTGGACTGAGATTTTCTTTAGAAAAATAATTCTTAAAACTTTTTAGATTCTTAGTTATACTATAATCAAAAAATTGGACCCCAAACTGCAAAAATGAAATTTAACCTTTCAGGTAGGCATATGGTGGAAATACTGGTGTTGCCATCTCTGAGTGCTGTGGTTAAGATAAAGCAGGTGAGCAGCTGTGTGGCATGACATTCTAATTTTATCTCTCAGGATTCTTGAGAATTAGGGTTCTTGGGGGTGGGGAATTACAGATGTGTGATAGAAGAAGTTCAAGTCAAAACCCTTAAGTCCTAAAGGGGCATGAGGGGACTTTTGGGGGATAATGGAATGTTCTATATTGTCAAGTGGTGGTGGTTATTATACACGTCAGAACTCATAATGTGTACATTTAAAACAATTTACTGTATGTAAATCATATCTCAGTAAAGCTAAGTCACACATACATACACACACACACTTGCCAGCTCTGAACACTGAAAAGGTCTAGAAAGAAAGACCATCTTCTAATAATGAGCACCCCTGGCACCCAGGGTATAATCTCCAGTTTTCCAACAAAAGGAACCAGGGCTCTTCAGAGAAACTCTAACTATACAATCTCTATATTAGATATTAGATACTAAGGAAGCTCTCAAGCACTACTACAGTTGTGTCAAAAGGACTTGAGACAAAAGACAGGACAACTGTGCAAGAAAAAGAATTAAAAAGGGCGAACCCAGCATTTCTCCCACCTTTCCCATACCCCTAAACAAACAGTAGATGAGATATTTCCCTTCATACAAGTATTCTAGCTAATAAATAAAGAAGGATGATAGAGTACCAGCATTTTGCCACCTCTTAAAAACTGGCTGATCTGGGCATTGGTCAATGATTGCCGGCATTCCTCCAAGAGAAACAATCAGACATTTACTGCCGATCATCTTGCCTAACCCCTGCCCCACACCAAAGTGATCAAGCCTCTGGATTCAATTTCCAATCTATAGGGGATACAGAGGATTGGAGATACAGAGGAATCGGCTAAACTAAACCAAGGTGGTACAGTTTGCAAAATCCAAGCAGTAGGAAACACTGTAGTAAATAAACGTTTCGTAAAAAAGTACAAATGAGCAGGAGAGTGCTCAAATCTATGAGGATAACAACCAACTTGAATAGTAGACCTTATTTGGATCCTGATCCAATTATGAGACAGTTTTTAATAGAAACTAAGTGGATACATGTTCAGTAGTTCAGTCATGTCTCTTTGCGATCCCACAGGTGATCCCACCAGGCTCCTCTGGTCCATGGGATTCTCCAGGCAAGAATAATGGAGTGGATTGCCATTTCCTTCTCCAGGGGATGCTCCTGACTCAGGGATCAAACCTGGGTCTCCTGCATTGCAGGCAGATTCTCTACCATTTGAGCCACCAGGGAAACCCATAACTGGATATCTGATACTACAGATATGATTTTTTAAACTTATTATTATAATCCTCAAACATATGCAAAAAGCAGTACAATGAACCCATGTACCCATAACTCAACAACTCAGGACTATCCTTATTTTTCATCTATATTGTACCACTTTTTAAAAACTAAATTTTAAAACAAGTCTCAGATATTATATATTTTTACTCAAAAATATTTAAGTACATGTCTTTCAGATAAGGATTTTTAAAAAGAAAAATAAAGCCATAATATCATGATCACGCTCAAGAAAATTCTCAGTAATTCCTTAGTATCATCTAGTGTTAATTTTTTCAGGCATGACAATGGTTAACAAAAGATCCTGAACTAAAATATTTACAAATGAAGTGATAGCTGTGACCTGCTTTGTATAATATGGGAGGGTGGTGTTGGGTGGATGAGGCAAGTCTGGTCATAGGTTGATGGTTGTTGGTACTGGGTGATCGGTAAACGGAGTTAATTATACTGTCCTGTAGATGTCTTTGTGTTTGAAATTCTCCCCAAGAGCAAAAAATAAAAACCTACTAGGTAAGGTCAACTCAGACAAGTTGGCCAACCTTTCAAGACATTGGACACAAATCATCAGTTGGGATATTTGCCAAGTTGGCATTGACAACACAGTCAACACAAACATAATCAGCACATAAACATTTACAGAATCAGATACTAATGTTAGATTATGCCATTTAACATTTATTTTAGCTTGCTTTTCAAAAACCAATAAATGTCCTAATTTAATTTTAGGTTAATCTTTGATATCTGAGAGTGTGCATAAAGACCTTTGCTTTCCTGATAACAAAACCCATTTCAGAGACTGAAAGACAGTACTGTAGCACCAAAGGATAAAGTGTCTTTGATCCAAATTAATCATGATATCCTCACGCCCTTGGACAATGACTAGCCCAGTAATGAATGTGTGATTCAGTTCTGATGAATAAAAGTAAACAAGTCTTCTGGTTAGGATGTTTGGGAAAGCATTTACTTTCCTAATTGAAAAAAAAGGGAAAGAGTCATGGCTGGCCAGTTCTTATCTCTTTGGCTTTCTTTCTAACCAGGGTGTAGCTGAGAAGGTTAGAAATACAGCAGCCGCCTTGGGACCAAGAAGCAACAAGTAGAAAGATATAAGCCATATACTAAAGATGGTGGAAAGATAGCAAGAGCCTTGGTCCCTAACTACTATAGAGGAAAAAATTACACCAGCTCTGGACAGTCTAAACCCTTGATTGCTTATTATTAGAAAAACAAACCCCAATTTGCTTAATCTAGTAGAGTAGTCTTTTCCTTATAGTTGAAAATATTTCTGATACCATGAAATACATCAAAAAGTAGTAAAAACAATGAAACAACAAAGCACCAAAAACATCCACTTCTTAAGTGCAAACGGGTTAAACAACAATAACAAAGTTAAATAAGACAACCAGCTTAGGAAAGGTGAATATTTATTATACAAATATTGAAATCTATACATTCTTAGCTGATGATATATATTTAGTTAAAAAGTCTTTTACTTTGGATATATGCATCATCTCCTTCATTGTGGTGTCTCTGCTTCTCAACTGTATTAATCCATTCTCCAAAGTAGCTTCAGTAATCAACACTGTGAAGAGGATACTCATTTCATCATATCTAAGAAAAAAAGTAGTTAACCAAAACATATGAGCGCAAATATAAATTGGAAATTTACTACATTACCAGCATTAATTACTCTGGAAGCAATGTCACTTTCCAGAGCCACAAAACTCAAAGACAGTGCTTGAGAGCTAAACACAGAAAATAATTTTCTGAAGTTTCTGAATCATTTTCAAAGTAAAATCTTCAGAAAATTTCTGACTTATTGTAATAGCTTGGAAGCCATAAAAGAAAATAAAACATAAGAAATAAATACAGTCAGAAAAAAAAAAAAGAAAGAAATATTGGTATCTCAACACATCATTTGGGATGATATTACGTATGAACCTCAGACTAACCTCGGCCTTTTGGTATGTGGACACAATCCAAGAAAATTATTTTAGACCCAACTCTCTTATACAACTATTCTAATATTAAGATCCAGTGCACAACAAATGATACCAAAACCCATGTTTAATATATAACTTAGTATGCTAACGTACAGTTTCTAGTTTAGCAATAACTGAATACATTCCACACTGGCCTTCTTTTTGCTTACCCAGTCACACACTAGGTCATTAATATTTCTCTTCTTTGTGGGACTCCACCAGAAACTATCTTATTCACCTACTTACTTGTCTGCTGTCTACTCTAGCCCACTACAACAGAAGCATCACAAGAACAGGAAACTTTGCTCTCTTGTTCGTTGCTGTATCAAAGTACATAAAATATAGTAGGTGCTTAATATATATCTGAATGAACATATTCTGGGACAAAGAAAATAAATATCCTGAGACATAAAGCCTTTACTATGTAAAGAACAGATGTAACTTGGTAGTGTCCTTAAGACTCAAAGGGTAAGATTTTAGAACTGAGAACACTGGAAGGTTCAAGCACTACTACTTCATTTTATATATGATAAAACCATCAGTTGCTCTATCTATAGAAACCGATTTTTCTTCTGACATCATCTGAAAGGTATATTTAATAAGTAAGTATATTTACTAGAGAACTGAGGAACAAGACACTGAGCTTTACAACTTATCACCTAAAAGATAAGTACTTGACACAAAAAGCTGAAAAAAATAAACCCCAAAGTAAGGGAAATGAACTGTTTTATTGGAAAATAGAAGTCATTGGAAATAACAAGGCTAAGACTAGAGACAGGGAGATCGATTAGGAGATTAGCCCAGTGATTCAGCCAAGAGATACCAGCAGCCTTAACTTGAGTAGGGACAGTGAAGATGGGGAGAAATGGACGTGATACATTTAGGAGGAAGACAAGAGTCAGCGACAGACTGGGCGCGGACTGTAAGGGAGAGGGAGGCGTGCCGGACAATATCCAGGTTTCAGTCTTAAGTAATCAAGTAAACAGAGGCACCGATCAACTGAGAAAACCGGTTCCCTGTTCTCTGGAATGAAATTACCTTCTACTCAACCTGAGAACGAGCAAGAAAAAGGCACTCCACTCAGGTTCCCACAGTCCTGATTCAACAAATGCCTCTAATGGGAGTAATTCCATTCCTGATAAACTGCAAACCTCAGGGACACATACTTCATAGCACACAAACCTCATAGGACACATAGGAGTCCTGAGGTTTCACATAGCGCATGGTTGAATATACCTGCTGAGTATTGCCTCCTGCTGTAGCAATTAACTAAGGGTATGTGTGGTTCTGTAAATAGAACAGTTAGGAATAATTTTAAATGACATTATAGATACATATTCAGAAGAGGTTTGTTACTCATAAAGTAAAGAAACATCAGATAATCAAAAACTCTGAATAAATACAATTTTTTTTAGCAACCAAAAAGATAATTCTCACTTTGAATAAAGTTGTTCCAGTGAAGACTGCACGGTTTCCAAATAACCAGGCCACACAGAAATTCCATTCTCTAGTAATTCATTAAACAGCCCTTGACAAACCTAGAGAGAAACACAAAAACCCTGAATACGAAAGAAAAGTAGATAGAAATAGCACCCTATTTTTATGAAACCACCAATCATCTTTTTCAATATTTAAAATGGGCATAAACCCCTTTAATTACATAATATTGTTCATAATTTTATATATTGTATATTTATAAACTGTATATTTCTTAAGAATTTAAACACTGCAGAGCGTGTTCGTTGTTCAGTTGTATCCGACTCTTTGAGACTGCATGGACCACAGCTGGCCAGGCTTCTCTGTCCATGGAATTTTCCAGGCAAGAATACTGGAGGGGTGGCTATTCCCATCCCCAGGGATCTTCCCAACCCAGGGATTGAACCCAGGTCTCCTGCATTGCAGGTAGACTCTTTACAGTCTGAGCCATGAATACTAAATGCAAATCTCTCAGATTTTTACACTAAATATAAGAATTTTTATTATCATCACTCAAAACACAAAAGCAAAATAGAGTCTATCAGAAAAAAAGCAGTTAAGTCCAAAGGGTTATGTTAACTCATCTGAGACTTGAGGACTGAAGAGAAGAGACATCAAAGAAAAGTAAGAAGCCAGAAAAGTATGAAGAAAACTAGGAAAGTGGTATTCCTGAAGCCAACTAAAGAAAATGTTTCAGGAACAGAGAATGACTGCTTAGCATCAGTGGAATGCTGGAGACAAAGGCCTGATGGAAAATACAGAAATAATGAGTAAACGACAGTTTACTTTACTGTTTTCTTAAAAATGGTGATGCAAAAAAAAAGGAAAAAAGAAAAATTTAAAATGCCCGTAACAATCCAAAACTAAAAACTCTAAAGCAAAATTTTCCTCACTGGTGCTGCTGACGCAAGATGTTTAGCAGTATCCCTGGCCTTCATCAGATGCCTGGAGCACTCTCCCTCACCTTGTGACAACCAAAACTGTCCCCAAACTTTACCAAATGTCCGTGGTGGGGAGGGGGAGGGTAAGGGCGAGCGGAAGGGTCACGTGAGAGCATGTGCTTACACTAGAGCACTGGGTCTCAAACTGTACCTTCAGTAACACCTGGAGGGCTTGCAAAACACAGATGGCTCAGCCTCACCCCAGAGTTTCTGATTCAGCAGGTTTGGCAAGAATCTGCATTTCTAGCAAGTTCCCAGGGAAAGACCAGAGCAAAGTAAAGGGGTGTTAAGGTATATGGTATTCTGGGGACAAACGAGAATAAAGATATTAATAAATCTTAGAAAGCAACAGGAAAAAGACTAATAGGAGTTTTAGTGAGTTAGTGGCTGCCAGCAGAAAATGACCTCTTCCTAACAGAAGGTGGAAGAGGAAAGAAAAAGCTCTCCGCATGATTAAGCCCAGGTGAAGACATGGGGAAATGAGAGCCCTCATGTCACAGACGAGTCCACAAACAGGGGCAGCCAGTTTGGAGAGCAATCTAACTGATATAGTGAAATTAAGGCTACATGTTCATTTTATCCCAAAATCTGATCCCTGTAAAAACAACCCACAAAACCTCTTCCATGGCCCAGAAAGTTACAGGCATAAGGATTCTCTCTGTCATAAAGCTGAGGAAAAAAGTTAAGAACAGAACAGATACTACTCGTTTGGTAAAACACCTGGGGCACCAAGTAGTACTATTCTTCCTGGAAACAAAATGAAACAGAAAAGGGCCTGCAGTAGCAATCATGAAAATCTAAGAGGCAGACTTCTTTGTCCTGCAAGCAAAAAAAAACTCCCTAGGAACTTGGTACCTTCTGGGTGTTTGGGAAGTCTTCCTCAATCCTGGGGGCAAATGTGGAAATCAGGCCATTCTCTTTCCCTTTCCCTGAGCTCATTATCACCACCTTCCCAGACCCTTCCCAAGAGCTCGAGAAAGCCAGTTAATCTTTCAAGAGTCCTCACTCAGTCCCGGATGGTCTGAGTCACCCAGACAGAAATGACTGCCGAACAGGCCCCGGCTGTTTTTAACAGTATTTAATTTGACCAGATATATTAAAAAATAAAATAAGATTGCAAATCTAGAGCTTGTGCTGATACCAACAAGTATCAAAATGTTAAGTTGGCCAATAAACACATGAAAAGATGCTTAACATCATTCAGTGTTAGAGAAATGCAAATCAAAACTACAATGAGATATCACTTCACTCCGGTCAGAATGGCCATCATCAAAAAGGTCTACAAACAATAAAGGCTGGAGAGGACAGGGAGAAAAGGGAACCCTCTCGTACCATTGGTGAGATTGTAAATTGATAGTGCCACTGGAGAACAGCAATGGAGATTCCTTAAAAAACTAAGAATAAAACCACCATATGATCCAGCAATCCCACTACTGGGCGTATACCCTGAGAAAACCACAATTCAAAAAGACACATGTAACCCAATGTTCACTGCAGCACTATTTACAAAGGCGAGGGCATGGAAGCAACCTAGATGTCCACTGTCGGATGAATGGACGGAGGAGATGTGGTGCATATACACAGTGGAGTATTATTCAGCCACAAGAAGGGATGAATCTGAGTCAGTTCTAGTGAGGTGGATAAACCCAGAGCCTGTTATACAGAGTGAAGTCAGAAAAACAAATATTGTATGTTAATGCATATATATGGAATCTAGAAAAACAGCACTGATGAACCTGTCTGCAGGGAAGGAACAGAGAGGGAGACTCAGAGAACAGACTTGTGGACACAGTGAGGGAAGCCGAGGCTGGGACCAACTGAGAGAGCAGCGCTGACGTATAAGACACCGTGCTGTGCTGAGCCGCTCAGTCGCGTCTGACTCTGAGACCCCGTGGACTGCAGCCCACCAGGCTCCTCTGTCCAAGGGAGTTCTCCAGGCAAGCATACTGGAGTGGGCTGCCATGCCCTCCTCCAGGGGATCTCCCCAACCCAGGGCTCGAACCCAGGTCTCCTGCACTGCAGGCAGATTCTTTACCATCTGAGTCACCTGGGAAGCCCAATACTGGAGCGGGTAGCCTATCCCTTCTCCAGGGGATCTTCCCAACCCAGAAATCGAACCAGGGTCTCCTATACTACAGGCGGAGTCTTTACCAGCTGAGCTACCAAGGAAGCCCAGACATAACACTATTCTGGGTAAAGTAGCTAGCTAGCGGGAAGCTGCTATATAACACAAGGAGCCCAACCTGCTGCTCTGTGACGGTCTAGAGGGGTGGGTGGGAGAGTGGAGGGAGGTTCAAGAGCTGGGGGATATACATATAATTATGGCTGATTCGAGTTGTTGAATGGCAGAATCCAACACAACACTGTAAAGCAATTATCCTCCAATTAAAAAAAAAAGTGTTAAAAAGAGAAAAGCTAAGAAGTTACTCACTAGACTTCTGTACAAATATTTTAATCACCAAAATTATGTATACTCATTTTAAAAAATGCAATTATGACTTAGCATGACATTAACAGCAAAATCCATGCAAGTGTATTCAGTTTCTTTTGTATGCTATATTCCAAATTGCATTAATTAATCACAGTATTTATCCACAGTTCATTATTTAGTTAAAAAAGTTTTTAAATGAATCAAAATAAAACTTAGATGGCAAACTACTCATTTATTTGGAATAATGGTTATAGTTGAAATCAAGACATTAAACTTATTTAACCCACCTGTCTTAGTTCCACTGTTGGGCCTCGTCCCACATCCAAAGCAACTTTAATAGGGGCCAAACAAGGGTGAAGTTTAAGCACCTAAAACAATTTAAAGAGCAGGGGTAAAAAGGACAAGCACCAACAAACACGAAGCTTCTTCAACAGTTAAAATTTTCTGTGTGAAAATGAAGCTAGCAGTCATCTACGGTCAGCTGCCATAGATTTCTGCACTTAGGCATTCTGCAGAAAGACACCCACTTGATGCTCCCCTCTCTCCTGACAACTCCATTTCCCTCAGTTGAAATGCCCTTTCGAAGGAACTGCTGCCTTCACTACCCAGCCTGCGCCACGCGCCTTATCACTCGCACTTTCTCTGCCAAAACCCATCACGCTACACATTCATTCAGCCATTTAACACTTGGTACGAGAAGCAGTTCTAGGCGGCGGGGACAAAAATCCCCGTCCCTCATGATGGGGAGAAGATAACAAAACAAAAAAGTAATACATTTGAAGGTAGGAAAAGAAAAGCAAGTGAAGTCGCTCAGTCGTGTCCGACTCTTTGCGACCCCATGGACTGTAGCCTACCAGGGATTTTTCAGGCAAGAGTACTGGAGTGGGCTGCCATTGCCTTCTCCAGGAGATCTTCCCAACCCAGGTATCAAACCCAGGGTCTCCCATGTGCAGGCAGACGCTTTACCGTCTGAGGCACCAGGGAAGCTCTGTATTTCAAGGTAGTAAGTGCTTAAAAAAGAAAGAAAGAAGATATGTGTTGGCAAGGGGTGGGCTAGGGGAGGGCTGTTTGCAGTTTTAAATAAGGTGATAAGAGAAAGTCTCCTCTCTGAGGTGACATTTGAGCAAAGATTTGAAAGTGGATTGAGGGGCAAGACTTGTGCGTTTGGAGGAAGAGCACTCAGACAAAGGGGAGAACTGATGACATGGCTCTGGGGGCACACCTGGCATGTTCTAGAAACAACAATGATGTCTGTATTGCTGGAGCAGACTGAGTAACGTGGAGATGAGTTGGAGGTCAAAAAGAAAAAGGTTTTGTAAAACATTTTAAGGGGCTTGAGCTTTTCCCCAGAGTAAGAAGAGGAGCTCACTGGAGGGTTTAAAGCAGAGGAGCCGAGTAACATGAATGTTCCAAAGGGCCACTCAGCACAGGGTGGTGGGGATGATGGTGGCTTAGATCAGAGTTCAAGCAGGGGAGGTGGTAAGAAAAGGCCAGATTCAGGATATATGTTGGAGACAGAGTCAGAGAGGTTTTGCTGATGGTTTGGAAGTGGGGTATAAAAGAAAGAAGGGTTCTCCCTTGTTTGTTTGCCACAAATGCCCCATAAATCCCAACTCCCAGAATGGCCACATCAGGCTAAATGAACACTGCATAATAAATCACTAACTGTGCAGAGTGGAGCTACAAGCTGGTGGTATCTGAAGCCAGGTGAGCACTCAACATGTTAAAACTTTTGATTTGGAGACGCTCCCTGTCACAGTTGAGGGGAATAGGACTATTCTAAACTCTTGCCACTTAAACCCCTACTCCTCCACATTTTAAGCTAACAATCTTGCTTCTGAATTCCCCAAGAAAACAAAGGATGTGAGTAAAGCTTCCTTCAAGGGCTAAACAGCCCCGGCAGCCTATTTTTATCTATACTATTGTTTTTCCTCCGTGCTGTTTAAAGTAATCCTTTTCAAGACAACCCCCCGCCCCCCACCAACCAACATGTATTCTTGATTCTGTCTTAATCCTTCTTGTTTCTTCCAAAATTTTGCTCCATTAGGCATTTCATTTCTCTTCTACGGCTGCAACCCCTCCTCTCTCTTGATTTCGAGCCCGTAAGGATGCTAAAACTGCACATCCTAAGATAAGCCTTTTCCTTGACCCAGACCCATGGCTTGCTCCTGTGATCCAGTGACCAGCCACTTGGGGTCAGACCAGAAGCTGAGAGGTCAATAGCACAAGTCTGGCTGGTCTTACTGCTATTTAACATTTTGCTCTGATGTAAGTGGAAGCCATCAGTGAAGAGGCTCAGGGGCTGAGAGTCAGAGAGAGCTCTCTAGCTGCCCAAGATCACACAGAAACGCCTTTAGGGTTACCCAGTAGGGATTCCCGGTTTTAATTCTGCAAGAACCCGCTTATTATTCCTGTGGCCACATTCTCTAAGAAACCTGAAAAATATTTCAATTAAAAAAATTATTATTCAGAGCTTATGTTAGAAACCAAGTACGCTAACATAAAAAAGAGGGGAGAAACCTGTATTTTTAACTTCCCAAGGCTGTCTCTGAAATATCAAAGTACCTTTCTATGAAGATCTTTCTTTCTTGTAAAGGAGTTCTCTGTTAGCTGGAAAGAATCATAGAGGTAGGCCAGCATGCCTCGGTCTAGGTCTCCATTTATAGATAAAACAGAAGGAACCACGTTTTTCCGCCCGTCTCGGCCCTCAATAGAAAAGTACAACAACACTAAAGCATTATTCAGCAGAACTACCTCCTAAAATCACATTTTAGACTTACAGAATCAGAATGCAAACTGATCAATAAATCTAGACAGAATGATGAAATTAATTTAAAAGTTATCATTTTGGCAACCCTCACAGTAATCATTGATTTGGGCAAGAAAGATGCTGTAACATCAGCAGGTCAAAATTTGGTGAGAAACAGGTTATTTTTACGTAAAGTATCTGCCCACAAAAGACTTATTAATTACTTGCCAATGAATAACCTCAAAATACTTATCAGCTTTACAATGGAGAAACCTGGTAGGATCATCTTAATTAAGTGATAAAAGTGATATCACCAGTAACAAACTGCTATCACATGCCTCCTGATGTGATGCACTGAGGAGAGGGCAGCACCATTGCTGCGGCATGCCTAGCAAAAAGCACATGAAGCAAGCTCCAACCAAGGGACGCTCTACAGAGCAACTGGCCTGTACTCTTCAAAAATCTCAAGGTCATGAAAGACAAGGAAAGATAAAAGGAAGGGGACTAAGAACACGTGACATCTACTTGAAATCCAATTCTAGATTGGATCCTGGACCTATAAAGCACAGATCGGAATAACTGATTACATTTGAAGGGTTCTGTGGATTTGACAGTAATAGCAGATTACTGTTACTTTCCTGATCATAATGACCGCACTGCAGTTATATAGGTAAGTCCTTGTAACACTTGAGAAATGTATACTGAAGTACTGGGAAGTCTTGGGCCAGCCACCATGTCTACAGTTAATTTTCAAATGGTTCAGAAATGATCACAGGGTAGTCCAGTGGTTAAGAATCTGCCTTCTAACGCGGGGGACAAGGGTTCGACCCCTGGTCTGGGAACTGAGATTCCACATACCACGGGGCAACTAAGTCTGTGCACCACAACTAAGACCTGACTCAGCAGAAAACTAATAAATAAAATTTTAAAAAATAATAAAATGTACAAGTCAGAGGGTTTTTTAAAAAGTATGTCTTAAAAATGATCATGGTTAGAGAATCTGGGTAAAGGATACATAGGAGCAACAAGGGAAAACATACGTGTAACGGAGCCACGCTTCCAGGATACATGTGTAGAAGTTCATGATCGCCTAGATTCCACAGGGTTTCTATTGGCTCCTTTCCCCAGGGAAAATTGTAGTAAAGTTTGTTTCCTTTTCGGCCTGCTTCATCCTGACAGTCTCCACTGCTGAAGTTAGATGGACTCATAGCAAACTGGAAAGGAAAGTTTGTCTTATTAACATATTAAAATAAACATTAAAAAGTAAAGTTGCCTGCAGCAACTGAATGAAATGGGTCAAGTTCCATATAAGACCTGTTAAGTTGAATTAAATATGAATGACTATACTGCTAAAAATACTGTTTTTTAATCTGAACGAATTACAGAGAATAACTGCCGATGCTATTTAGCCTTTCTGTGGTCAATTAACAAGAAGGGAAGGAACCATGAACTTAGATACAGAAGAAAGTATCACATACCATTCTCATCCTCCCATAAGCCTGAGTATTTGTGATCATTTCATTTATTTTAGGTGAGTATTTGGAGATTCTGAGAGTTAGAGTAATAAGACAACAGCAAGACAAAAATGCTTACTTCAGCTTTTCTCTCTTAGGCTTACATTGAAACCTGATTGTAAATTACAGGACCATTTGATTAACATGGAGGGTTCATGGAGGTTGGGAGGAAAAGCTAAAGCTGTAAGAGTGGGTCAAACTCTATACCAGTCAGGAATGCCAGGTAAGAGAATTTGAACTTTATTTTGTTGAAGTCTTACCAACAAGTTTCTGACCAAAACATCAACAAATACCTTTACCAAAGTAACTTTGTCTTACAGAACAATGAAAATCATTACTAAGAGTTTTTTTATATGTACTTATTAATTTTTATAGCCATCTCAGAAATATAACATAGCTACATCAAATAAAATTTCATTTATTATAGAGAAGTATTACTTCTTACTTAGACAATTTGCCTATTCATTATTAAATTAAAGGTTAATTATTGCAGTACCTTTCTCCACCATAGGAGTCGATGACGTAACCAGAAATCAAGCCACTGGCTTGCAGTTCTTGCTGAAGTAAACCATACCAGAGAAGCTTCAGTCTTTTCACCGATTCTTTGGATATCAGAAATATAAGATAATCATTTATTTGAAAATCATATAATCTATCCCAAAGTGAAAGTGCTTAAACACAAGGCCAAGTTATATGCCATTTTCTGTGTACCTTTTAACACCATCAGGGGTCTGCTTAGTATCAGACACAGGGTGAAAACACACTCCAATCTGAGCAAGGCCAAAAGGCAGCCTCTTGTTTATCAGATCCAGGTAACTAACATAGTGCTCCAAGGCACCTGTTGAAAAATAAATCAATCACTGTATAAATCTGTTTTATAAACCCAATCATTTTGGTCAATTTATAGACAAATTAATAATATACAGCTAACATAGCAGTCAGCAGAGTAACATGGAGCTAAAGTAGATTTTAGTTGATTACCACTTAATTTCAAGTAGTGCTCTCCAACTTTTTAGTTTGAAGATTTTCAAATCTACAAGAAAGTTGAAAGAATAGTACAATAAACGTCTGTAAATCCTTCACCTAGATTCACCAACTGTAAACATTTTGCCACATTTCTTTTTCTTATTCACCACAAACATTTCAGCAGGCACCTCCTAAAATTAAAACTATTCACTGTACACCTTTATTACACCATTAATCATGTCATGATTTCATCTAACATATGATCAATATTCTATTTTCTGTCACCCCCAAATGCCATTTATTGCTGTCTTTTTCTCCCTAATTAAGGTTAATACTCTGCATTTTGATTAGGTTTCTTAAATCACTCTAAATCTAGACTATTTCTCTGACTTCTCCAACTTTGCTTTTAATAACACTGACTTTTGATTTGAGTACAGTCCAGTCACAGATTACTCTCAAATTAGACTTGTCTGAATGTTCCCTTATGATTTCATTTTTAGCAAGAATACTACCGAGTTGATATGTTATGTCTTATTGCATCCTAATAGGAGGAACCTAGCATCAAATGATCCCATTTCTAATGAAACCAGATTTAGATTAACTAGTTAAGGCAGTGAATATCCATTCCCCACTATTATCCTGCTCCCCAAAAATCTTCTATCCAATCTTTTAGAATTCACTGATGACCCCTGCTTGAATTATTCTATCAAGGATTACAAAGGTAGTTTTTCTATTCCAGCATTCCTTCTATATTTACTGCACAGCTCCTATTAAAACAAACTCTCTTCAACTCCTCTTTCTACCAAGAGCCTTAATTACTTATTTTTTTCATTAACACTGTGGATTAGATTTTTATTTAATGTGTTCTCATCCATTACCATCAATATTTAATTTAATGTTCAATTTGCCCCATATTTAGCCAGTGGGAATCTCCTTCAAGCCAGTATCTATGTCCTTTTATCATAAACCCATTTCTCCTCCTTGGAAGGAAAGCTATGACATACCTAGACAGTGAATGAAAAAGCAGAGACATCACTTTGCCGACAAAGTTCTGTATAGTATAGTCAAAGGTATGGTTTTTCCAGTAGTCATGTATGAATATCAGAGTTGGACCATAAAGAAGGCTGAGTGCCAAAGAACTGATGCTTTTGGATTGTGGTGCTGGAGAAGACTCTTGAGAGTCCCTTGGACCACAAGGAGATCAAAGCAGTCAATCCTAAAGGAAATCAACCCTAAATATTCATTGGAAGGACTGGTGCTGAAGCTCCAATACTTTGGCCACCTGAGGGGAAGAGCTGACTCAATGACAAAGACCCTGATGCTGGAAAAGACTGAAGGCAAAAGAAGAAGGGGATGGTGAGATAGCGGGATGGCATCACTGACTCAACTGACATGAATCTGAGCAAATTCTGGGAGATAGTGAAGGACAGGGAAGCCTGGTGCACTGCAGTCCATGGGGTCGCAAAGAGTCGGACACAACTTAGCGACTGAATAACAATACTTAGTCTTCTAGTAATTTTTTGCTTTCTAGCACCATGAACTGTCCCAAAGTCACCTTATATTGTCCCTGTCCCAGACCTGGAATGAGCCATTTCTCCAAGTACTGCTTCCTTTTAGAAACTTAATTCTAGGTGTGCTCACTGCTATTGTCGTTGTTTCTAGGCCTTTTCAACAAAGAAAGTTAGGAAATATGTATTTTTAAAATAAGTTCATACTGATAGTCAATTCAAATTTAATATTACAAAGTTTATCCTTATCTGCTTTGTATCTTTTTCCTTACAGTGAAAATCTTGGTTCCTAATAAATCTATCCATGGGTCTATTTGCTCAGAGTTGGACACAACTGAGCAGGCATGCACAAAATATATGTAAAACAGCTTCAGAACTATAATTTCAACATTTCTACTTAGAATAAACCAAAGTTGAAGATTTCTTACACCTATTCTCACTAAATGACGACACTGTGTTCAACAGTTACTTGAGATTTCCACTTCCCGTAATAACTGGCAAGCTGGTTGACAAGAAAAGCTTGGCCGAGAAACTTTAAAAAATCTGTTTAAAGACACAAGAGAGCTATCAAGGCAGTAAGGACTGAGGGTCCAAGATTTGGAGAGAAAGGAAGAGAGACAGGTGAACGCAACATTTAGTGTTGCTTTTCCAATCTGAAGTAGCAGAGCTGAGAAGCTGAAACACTGACATCGTACGGGGCTGGGGGCTGGGAAGTATAAAAATTGTAGTCCGAAGGTCATAAGAAAGAGGGGCCCTGGCAAACACCCCAGCCTTTCACTAGGGACACCTAAAGGGTTACCTTCTAGGGGTAAAGTGAAAACGAAGCTGTCAATGAACTTTCTGGATAAATATGCCCTAACTGCCTGCCCAGAGCAAAAGTAATCCCCACCCGTTAGCCCACAGATAGAAGAAAACGTCACCCAGAGCTTCAATTTATCTCTATAATTAACACACAAATTACTTAGAAAATCAAGAGAAAAGTCCAAATGAACAAAAGTCCAGAGTAACAGAGATACTAGAAACAGACATAACTGAGTTATCAGACCGGACTTTAAAATGTGATCAATGTGTTCAAGAAAGTTGGCAACAAGCTGGGGGAAGTCTAACATATGTGAAACTAATCACAGGACGGAAGAAAGAGAATAGGGCAGCAGCGATCTTTGGAGATATAATGGCTGAGAATTTAAAAAAACCGTTCATACTTAGATCAGTTCAGTCACTCAGTCGTGTCCGATTCTTTGCGACCTCATGGACTGCAGCACGCCAGGCTTCCCTGTCCATCACCAACTCCTGCAGTTTACTCAAACTCATGTCCATTGAGTCGGTGATGCCATCCAACCATCTCATCCTCTGTCATCCCCTTCTCCTCTCTCCTTCAATCTTTCCCAGCATCAGGGTCTTTTCAAATGAGTCCGCTCTTCGCATCAGGTGGCCAAAGTATTCATACGCAGAGGCTACCACAATAGTTCAGACATGAGATAAAGAAGGCAAGGGCATGGGGCATAGAAAGAAATGGCAAACTGGTACTTGAAAGCTAGAAGCACTAGACAACCGAAAGATCAGGCAAATGCATGGATTTAAGTTTCTTAAAGGGAAGAGAATGTCTGGCTCATCAATAAATACTTTCATGAATCTAAGACAGCTATGTTTCATTTTCTCATAGGAAAGAAAAAATTGATTTGTTTTGGGACATGGTAATGAACAGTGATTTAACTTCCCTAAAGGAAAACCATCGTGAATAATTAAAGTAGTTCAAATCAAAATTGTCACATTTACTCAACAGTTTAAGTTTGCCTTAGTTTATTTAAGGAAATCTTTAAAAGGTTATAATATAGGTACTAATTTTCAGAGACCATGGACATTGGTTATTTCAAATTACTTCCTAGTACCTCTTAATTAAAAAAAAAAATGGCAAGGATAACATGTTGCAAAGATGAGATGCTTTAAAAAATAAAAAATCTAATTCCCCCCCCACCCCAGGATCTCTACTATCATTTACTATTTAACTTTAAAGGTATACTGTGCCCTACAAAGTTCTGTGTATTCACTCAAGAATCACTTATAAAACTTGATCAGTCCTATTATTCTGCCAATTAAAAAATTACCTGAAGGGCTCTTCAAACAACAGATTATGTAGATCAGTAAGAAAAACTGAGGGAGGGCATTTTCTTGTTACTCTGGAAAAACGAGCTCTTTTTTTTTTTTTAATTTGGCTATGCGGCATATGGGATCTGAGTTCCCTGACCCGGGATCAAAGCCACACCCTTGCACTGGAAGCTTGGAGTCTTAACCCTGGACCACCACGGGAAGCCCCAAAACGAGCTCTTGCTAAGTCTTCTGTGTGTTTAAAAAAAAAAGAAGAAGAGTAACTGTGGAAATACTTGTTAGTATTTTAGTAACAATGAACCAACGATTCAAACACGCGATTTAACTTAGGTCCTAATTCTAGGACTACTCAATTGAACTCCAAAATACTACGGTTGCCTTGGGAAACAGTTTTACTAGATCCTTGAACCAGATTCTTTTAAGAAACAATAACGATCCCATGAACCAGTCGTCTCCAAGGTAGCAAGATTGTCAATAAACCCAACTACGTTAAGAAGACAGATCCAGGTAATTTCCTTTCCACGTGAATTGCCAGTTGCAATTCGTGAAATCGAGCGAGATTGCCTTTCCACCCCCGACACCTATTTTGAAGCATGAAATCTTGAAGCATACCGTGAAGAAGGCTCTCCCGTAGTTTCCCAGAAGTGTTTAGTAAGTTCTCAAGAAATGCTACTAGCTGTTCCTTACTCAGCTCTTTGTCTTGCAAGATTTCGCGCAGCGTTTCTGCAGAAACTAACCTGAAGCCATTGTCCACGGGCAGTGAAGGACCTGGTTCACGATGGAGGGCGTCTACCGGGAAGACCTGCTCCCTGAACACCACCACCGAGGACCACCATTCGGCTGCCAGGTTCTTCCGCAACTCTATGCCCAAGGGGCCAAGGCCGGGGTGGCATCCGTTTAGAAGAGAATCTCGGCTAAGCTGCTGCTTGGTGCCACTGAGGAAACGTCTCTTCTGACAGATCTCTACCAGCGCCTCACTCCCCTCACCACCAGACTCGGGGGCCTCTCTCGGCTCGTTTCGGGATAGCTCCGCTCGCGACCTCACGGGCCCTACGAAGGAGCCTGTCCGTTCCGACAACTGTTCCGGCTGCCTCCCATCTACTTGACCCCCAAACCCAGACAACAGGCACCGGCAGACTCTCTGGCAGGCTCTGATGGCTGGAGCAGAGCGCATCGCCCTCGGGAGTTAAAGAGCAGTCTCCTACTAACTGGCAGATCCCAAAAAACAGCCACCACAGTGCGAGCCCGGGGGTCCAGTTGCGCAGGCGCGACGGAAGTGAGCGTGAGCAGAGACCGGTCCCTCCCACGGAAGTACGTCACTGCGTTCCGGCCGCCGCCGCCCCATCCCTTTCGTCCAGGCGAATACAGGATCCCTCTTTCCTCAAGGTCTAGATCCTTCGGACTGCTGCTAGATCATTGCCATCTGCTTTATACTATCCCTCTGTTGGCAGTAGAATCAGCTTTACTTTCACATTTGCTTTTGCCAAAATACCTAGGTGTTTTGCACATTTCCGTTTACATACACCTCATTTAAATGGCAATTTGCATTCTCAACGTAGTTACCGAAAACAAACCTTAGTTCTTTTTTAAAAAAAAGGTTGTAGTCCTAAATGTTAAGACCAGGCCTCTCGTGCATCTCTACTTTAATGCTGTCGCCATCCTCCCTGCCCTCCTGGAAGTACGTGTGGGGAGTTGTGACGAGAAAGTATAGTCCCTTTATATGTATTAAAAAGGAAGCCCTTGGCCACCTGTACCCATCACCTGAAAACACTTCAAAAACTGCTGAGAATGGCCCAGTAATATTAAAAACTCTACAGGTTAATGTGGACGCACCCGACAACCAAGCACTGGTGTACACTGCAGTTGTTCTACCAGAGGGCCCTTGAAACCCTTCCAGAGCTTGTGACTTCACACTTCCACTTCAGCCCTGAAAAAAATTGCCCAAGTAGTGCTACAGCCCAGATTAAAGAAAACGGTTTATTTCAAAGCGCATTACAGTTCTACTTCTGACTTTCCTATAAGTGGCTAAGAAGACTAACCCAGGTGGAAGAACAAACTACTGTATTCTTCTAGAATACCAGGAAAAGGCAATTTATGAAGAGAATGGTCTAGCAATTGAGTTAAGAGAACAGGTTCATCACGTTAATGTGTGACAGGTTCAGAAAAATCTTCCATACAAGAACATGTGAAAGGCAAAGTCAGTAGAACCGTGTATGAAAAGCAACTGTATTAACAGCAAAGCTGGGCAAAATTAACGTGTTTTCCACTCCCAGAAAACACACGAGGCCTATAGCGCAAATAAATAAAAGAGAGAATGGGAAGAAAAATCACATTTATTAAGACAACCACAGGCTGGACACAACACACATGCTAAAAAGTGGACTGTCTTTTAAAACTTACTTCAAAGGTAAATAGTTTTGTTTTCCACAGCCCCACAATCATTCCAGTGTTTACAAATTAAAAGGCCCACCTTAGACATTGAACAGTAATATGTAATACTCCAACCTACCCCAAAAGCTCCTTTTAAAGAGTCATAATGACTAATCATGCTATTGAAAACTGTTAAGTTACTAGAGGGTCAATCAGTTTTCAATGTCAGTCCTAAAAATACCATTCCTTGTCTTGTCCCTGGAAAATTAGTTTGTTTTACATTTTAGAGGTAAGGCATTAACACCAATTAAAGCCTCAATAACCACAGTTTAAATGAAGTCTCATAAAATCCTACCCTCTCCTTGCAAACATGAGAAGACATTCAAATGAAGTATTAAGGTTGGTGAGACAGTTAAAGCTACCCATCAGATCTTTTCAGCAATAAACCCATGTTGACCCTAACAAAAGGACCTATATCATAGTCACTGTGCTTTGGGTAACGTGGTTTCCTCTAGATAAACCCGTTAAATTTGAGGTCTTTCATCCTACATTTTGAAATCCTCCAGAGTTCCCTCAATTACTGGGCATTCATGACTCCTAGTTTGACTAGTTAAAGAGCCCCAGGAGGCCTATGAAGACTAGCCTTTCTGTACTACCCATGGCAGAACACAGAACATGAATTCAATCTTAGCTTGTGGCCAACCATCTTCAAGGGTGTAGTCTTTCAGCCTCAGTAATTAATAGTACAGCCCAGAGCAAATATAATCTCTCGAAAAGTTATTTGAAGACTTCCCAAATTACAAATTTGCAAAAGGAACAAAGTCATCCATATTCTCACTAAGCAATCTAAGTTAAGGGTGGGGCTATACACTTGTTTCCTGTTTTAGTGTCTCCTTTCACCATTTAAATGACTATTTAAATGACTCACCTGATGTGGGGAGGCACCAAAAGAAAGCCTTTATGCAATTTAGCTAGAACTGCTAATCAACCTAAATCAATTGCATTTTAGTCCTTGCAATAGGAATAGATCACTTTAAGAAGGGCCTTCTGATCTCCCCACTTCCCAAAATGAAATTATAGAAAGGAGCAGTCAATTTTAGTTTTATGACTAAAAAAGACCATCTAAGCAAAGTTTTACATGACATTATATATGTAAAATAAAGTACCATTTCCACTTAATTCAGTCTTCAAATATTTTTTATTGGAAGGCCATGCATTGCCTTCATTTATTGTATTTCAAATCACTGTACATTTACTTTTGTGAAAACACTGCCTGCATTTTCTAGTACAAAAAAAACCTAAAAATTGTTTCAGGAATGTAGAGAAATATCCAACTTAAATAGCGAAAAAGTGCACCATAATTACTGCTGCACTGCAGTCATTTCTGCATTTCCCATGTTTCTTAAATAACTATCTTGTCTGATAACACACAATATAAAGAGCAATTATGAAAAACAGACATTTACATATACTTCTAAAGTCTTATTGAGAATATCCTGTTGGCATCGGATAACCAATCATAGGTGCAGCTGCAGTAGCAGGATATGCATATGCCTGTTGGTTCATACCATTGTGCATATTTGGAACGTTACTTCCATATTGCTGAGTGCTATCATAACCGTTCTGGTAAGTCCCTGTTGGATTACCAGTCCTAAAACTGGTCTGTATACCAGCAGACACGAAATTACTTCCAAAGCTCCCATTGGTGTAATTTGCAGCACTGTAAACACCATTTTGAGTTTTTGCCCCAAAATCTCTCTTAAGCAGACTAGAGTAACCGCGGTCATAATTTTCCCTGTCTCTAAATGTATTAAATCCACCCCTTTTGCCCGCAGAGTATCTGTCCCGCCGGTCATCCTTCATGCCTCCTCTACCCCTGGATCGACCTGTCAAGAAAAAAATTGCCAACTGGTTATTTCCATGGAACCAATCATTACTAACACAGAAAAGAATTTGGTAGCTCTATTTCAGAATATTTTCTCAACTCCTTTCTGCCCTCACCCACCAATCCCATCCAAATGGACTTGTTAACAATCATGTGACTCCACACCCACCAACACGTCTTTACCAAAGGTTGGTCTTACCTGAACCTCTGTCTTCGACCAACTGAAGCAACTTAGGATTAATTGCTTGATTAGCTTCCCGAAGCACAGAGATAAGGTCGCTCACTTGCTTTATGTTATTAGGTGTAAAGAAAGTGTATGCTGTGCCTGTTTTGGTACTGCGAGCAGTTCTTCCAATTCGATGAATATAATCCTCTGAGGAGTTAGGGTAGTCATAATTGATGACAAATTTCACATCTTCCACATCTGTAAGGTGTTGCAGTGTGGCAAAATAGCAATGTACAGGGTTTTGCACACCACAACAGCCAGACCAAAAATAAAAAGTTAGACAATTGTATTCCCAAGAAGGTATGGGCTGCAAAAAATACAGTTAAAATGGTTATCCATTCCCTGTAGGAATACCATTGAGGTTGAAAATGGGGAAGAAAAAAAACAAAGAAAAAGCACACGTCATCTGTATACCTTATTACCCACCCAATAATGGAGCGTGTCAAAAGGACGTGTGTATTTCCTAACATTCCCAAATTATCAAGTCCCCTTACAGATCATCAAGTGACATCTGAATGCTTCTGCGCAGTAGGGCCACTTAAAAGTTCACAGCAACCTCCTCGTGTGCTCTCATTTTGAGGACCTTTCATCAAAAATGTACATGGTCCTTTGCGTTACACACTCATCAGAAGTTCAAAATTCTGGCCACACTGCTTGTCTTGCCAAGACCTTACAACCGCAGCTGCAAGAAAAACATACCTGTCCCCCAAAAGTTGTTTTTATGCACTGTGTCTCGTCTAGGCAAGCGCTTCCAAGAAGCCAGGATTCACTTGAGAATGTGTCTCTCTCTGGCAGGTCTCGACATGACGACTACTGTGTAGGTGAGGGAGGAACTTTCAAAGCACTGCTTTTTTTTCCCACTGACTACGTGTGAGAAGTTGCTCCTGCTCTAGATCTTATGTGCCAGTACTCACCAATTTGTAAAAGGCTTTTAGTACCTTTTAAAGCTGCTCTCTCCATTTCAAACTTGAACAAAAATTTCATTGAACATTGAAGTTTGGAAATATTTCTTCGACATTTCAGCAAACTCACTGAAACTCAAAGACCCACAGATCACAGTAAACAGTTTGAAACAATGCTGTACCATGGCAGTCATGCAAAGCATGGGACAGAAGAAATACCACGGCAGTGAACTGTGAGGATAACTTCCATTTTTTTCCCCCGGAGAGAACAGTTTACGGGGCAGAGGTGGTATGTTCTGCCTTTTGAAGATTACTGGCACACTTTCAGCTTTTCACCTCTCTAATCGACTGGAAGCAGCCAGCCGATCACTAGTCCTCCATCCCCCTCGAGTCCTCCGATTGTCATGCCTAGGCCTTGCCACAAAGACTGCACCTTTATATGAAAAAAACTTAGAAAAAATGCAGAGGTTAAAGAAAGCAATAAACTTTCTTTAAAAAAAATTATATGGGTATCTTCTGGGAAACCAAGCCATGAATGCGAGTTTGTACTAACCTAGCCCTCTGGAGGCCACATCTGTAGCAATCAGAATAGGAGCCTTTCCATGTTTGAATTCTGCAAAAGAAGGCACATATACAGCCATCAATATGAATGGTATTCTAAGTCTTTGGGGGGTGGGGCCCCACACTTAAAATACTTACCATTTAGAACCCAGTCACGTTCCTGTTGACTCTTGTCACCATGGATACCCATGGCAGGCCACCTAAATTAAAGAAAAGTTACATTAAGAGACTGGCATTTAAAACCGTGTAGATTTTAACCATGTGCTTTAACCGTTTTGGTCACAAACCCTTTTAACTCCATCTGAAATAAGATATACAATCTTTCCTATACATGTATACTACCAGATAATTTCCATCTTTGAAACTCAGAGCTATCAACCCTGATTAAACTTTGCCCCTTCTCCTGAACTCAGCTCTAATCAATATCTGCTTTAGTGGAGGACAACCACACATACCCATCTCTCCTCATTTTTCTAGTGAGTTCATCACATCTTCTTTTGGTTTCAACAAAAACAATGGTTTTATTCTCCTTTTCACTCATGATCTCTTCCATTAGACGAATAAGCCTTGAAAGAAAAAATATTCTCAATTTTTTAAAAAGTTCATGGTTATGAACGAAACACCAACTTTTACTCACAGGGCTACAAGAGAACACCTGCTTAACCCTTTTAATCGTTCTACCCTTTACCCTTAAACCACAAGACAATACTCTTTCTGTTAAGAATATAAAAAATAGTAATAGCCAATTACCTGAAGAAAGCAAAACAATTTTGAGCATGACAGATTTCAAATTAGCATTTAGATTCCACCCAACTCAAAGTCATTTTTAAGATAACTTGTGAAACAGTGACTGAACTTGTAAAGTTGTCTTCAGAGTTAGTCACTTACTTTTCATCCTTTTCTACGTCATGACACACATCCACAATCTGAAGAATGTTGTGATTTGCACTCAGTTCTAGTGCACCAATGTTTATATGAATATAGTCTTTCAGGAAATCTTCAGCAAGCTGTCTTACTTCTTTTGGCCAAGTAGCACTCCACATTAGGGTTTGCCTATCAGGCTACAGATTTTTAGATTAAAAAAAAAAGTCATTGTATTTCAAGAACAAATTTACAGCTTAGTTTGAAGACATGATAACATTTAAAAGGGCACTCACTCTGATCTGGTCCACAATCTTCCTTATTTGGGGTTCAAATCCCATATCAAGCATTCTATCTGCTTCATCAAGGACAAGGTAGGTGGTTCTTCTTAGATTGGTTTTCCCACATTCTAAAAAGTCTATCAGTCTTCCAGGTGTTGCAATACAAATTTCCACACCTTTAATTAAACACACAGAAGTTACCATGACATCCAGAACTTCCTGCATGATCAGTGACAAATAAAACCTTTTTGGTTACATACCTCTCTCCAAATCACGTATTTGTGGTCCCTTGGGAGCACCACCATAAATGCAAGTAGACTTCAAGCGACATGCTCTACAGTATTCAGCAGCTACTTGCTGCACCTGTTGGGCCAGTTCCCGAGTAGGTGCCAGCACCAAGCACTAAGGAAAGAGAAAGTGGAACACCTTTAGGAGACCCCTGAATTCTAGTTTTAAAGTGCTAATTTACTGTTGCTACACTAGCAGATGATTTACATTGTCAATACCCAAAGCAGCTTTGTCCCCTCCTACACTGAAAAACATAACTTTCCATATAAAACCACCACAATTTTCTTTTGCTGTATATTCTACAAATCTCTACACTGTTAACCAAGTTAAGAGAATACAATGTACACTTACGATAGGCCCATCACCTCTCTCTAGGAATGGTTGATGATTGATGTGGACAATGGCAGGCAGCAAATACTATACAAAAGAAAAGCAAACAAAAAAGTCATATTAAAAACACTTCTGGTTTCTTTTAATTCCCAACCCATTTTTTTTCAGGACCTGTCACCTAACTCAAAGTTCCCCAAACTTACAGACAAAGTCTTCCCAGATCCAGTTTGTGCTACCCCAACCATATCCAATCCACTCAGAGCAACTGGCCATCCCTGAGCTTGAATAGCTGTGGGTTCAGTGAAGTTCTGCCTTGCAATCACATCCATGACATTTGCTGTAATGTTAAGAATTAAGTAAACGTCAATAATGCCATGAGAAAGGGATTTTTTTTTTAAGGTGGGGAAAACTAGCACTTACCAGGGAAGTTTGCCTCATAAAAATTCAGGACTGGCTTTGGGCAGTTATGACCTCTAACTGTAATTTCCTTGCTTCTTCTGTATGTCTCTACCTCTTGCTACAAAAGAAATTTATAAAATTCAGTTATCTCATGAGGACTCCCCCTAACTAAACACACGACCAACACACCCCTAAGTTTATTAACATTCCTTTAAGTTTGCAAGACATTTCTAGTCAAACTTAAATGTCACTGAGTTACAAGCTGAAGAAACCACATGAAATTACTCACTGCTGTACGCCTAGCCAAATCGGGGTGTTCTTGATAAAAATTCTTCTCAAACTTGGGCAGCTCATCAAGATTCCACTTCTTTTTAACCAGTTTCTCTCCAGGGTTTCCAAACTTCTTTCCAGATAAGGGCCCTGCCCTACTACCTCCAAATCGAGGAGCACCAAACCTAAAATTTGAGGGAAAAAAAATTGCATTTTCAAAAATGTACAGACTTATTTTACCATCCCTGCGCACATGCTAAAACTCCATGAAAGATTCTGGAGGTGCAAGCGCTGTCCTCAGTGATGGTCATTCTTTCAAAAGCCAGTTAGTACTACATCTCCTACATCTCCCTCATTTCCCGTTATACGAAGTACACACCATTGAAAACAAATCAACAGCCCGGGATTTACTAGGTTG
Source organism: Capricornis sumatraensis (assembly GCF_032405125.1). Lineage (NCBI taxonomy): Eukaryota > Metazoa > Chordata > Mammalia > Artiodactyla > Bovidae > Capricornis > Capricornis sumatraensis. Next base: position 98,659,731 of record NC_091076.1, read on the forward strand.
GAAACTGGCTGGCCAAGCTCTAGGAGTTCAGATACAAGGACAAACAACAGCTGGTGGATACTACTCTTTCACACAAGCGAAAGAATTAAATGCCAAAAAAAAATAAAGCAGAAGCTTAACACAGATGTTACTTAGCAACTGTCCTGAACTAAGAGCTCTGATTTTAATAGGTAGCGGAACAACACAGGTAAGTGAGTGCAGAACACGGCGGGTAGCTCGGGGACAGTTAGGCAAGCCAAGCGAGTTGGGGGGATCCCTCAAAACGGCTTCCTACCAAGGTAGCAAAATTATATAACGAAAGGAAAACCAGGAGGAGGAGCCGGAGACTACCGGGGGAGGAGTCCCGGCCCGGGCGGAGTCCTTCGGGCTGCGTTCCCGCTGGGGCGGCGCTTCCCCCTTTGTCTCGCATTTCTCTCTGCGCCACATTTTCTCGACGCTGCCATTTTGAGCTCCTCCGCCGGGCGGGGTAACAAAGGCGCCGCCGCCATGTCCGCCGCCGGCATTTTGTACCCACGGCTCGGCCACATGGCCGATTCCCGCGGCACCGGCCACCCTCCAGCCCTCGCCGCATTAACGGCTTCGGAGGCGGCCCCCTCGGCACCCACAGAACCCCCAAATTCCTTGAAATTCCTGTAAGCTTACATCTAATAGTGGCGACTTCGCCTCAAAGCGCTGCGCTTTCCTCCCCTCAAAAAATGTGCTCGAAATTCTCCGAACAGTTGCCAAATCATCAAGGCCCCGATACCCCCTCCAAAACAAAAAAGAATCTTGAGGACCGTTAACATGAAAACTCCAGGTTTGGACAAATAACAAAATGGCGCAAGCCCTTTTCGATGGCGGAGGCCCGAGATTAGTCTTTAGAAGCCGAGTTGCCCCCGCCACCCCACCCCCGCAACGCTCATCCGTCTCCCATCCCCCACCCGCCGGGCCTGACAGGTCGATTCCCACACTCACCCTCGATCCCGGCCACGGTCTCGGTCACTCGAATAACCCGACATGGCGTCAATGGTTGCGGTTGGCGGGAAGCGAAGCGGAGAGAATCGGGTGCGACGAGTCGCTGGAGGTGGCTCCGGCGACGGCAAAGCCTTGCGGGGGCGGCAGCGGCGGAGGGACGACGATGACAGAAACCAAGGCTGCCCAACAAGAGACCGGTGGAAATGAATGAGGTGCCGGCCGCGTCCCGGCAGCCGGTTTTATAGTCTGGCCCGCCTCCTCTGCCGCAGAGAATGCTGGGAGCCGCTCTATGACCTAATCACTCCGCCCCTGCGCAGAGGTATTAACGCCTGCCGGCGTTCCGGGATCCGCCATTTTCTCGCCCCTCCCCCCGGGCCCTTTGCCGACTTTTCGCCCCTTTCAAGGATAGGACCCGCCCCCACCCCGCGGTCCTCCACTGGGATGCCTCAGCTTGCAGTCTCTTGACTTCACCTTTTTCTGGTCTTTAACACTTCAGGGAAACCACTGCGCCCTTTTCCAGGTCTAGCCCAGACAATAAAACGTCCAGCCCAGGTCAACTCCCTCGGTCCCCTTGAAGATGTTTACGTCTCCAAAGAGCCTTTACACCCATTACTAGGGGCGACAGGAAGGCGGAGCCTGACATTGTCACGTGGCTGCCCCGCCCGCCGAGTGAGCGGGACGCACTACTTCCTCAGTTGGCGTCGGCGGAGGAGTACAAGACGAAATAGCTCACCGGAAGTGCCGTGCTAATGCCCTCGGGAAATCGGCCGGGGCTGTTGGGTGACCCGAACTGTCAAACCCACCCATCCCAGGACCCCTGAGCGGGATCTGGCTGGTGAAAAATGGTATCTAGAGCTCGCAAACCGCCACCTCGGCACGTGCCGCCAAAGGAAGTACTCCCGCGGTGACCAATCAGCAGCGAGAAGCCGTTTTAACGTCCCTCCCTCCTTCACCGCACCCCTTCCCGGCACTTTCGTTTGCTTCCTCTCCTGTCAGCCCTGGGTCTGTGCCGTGCGGCCCTTTCAGGACGCCGTCCCGCGCGCGCCCGGCTAGGAGTCCGGCGGCGACTTGCCTCCGCGACATGGCCGGCTCAGAGGCTGGTGAGTCTCTGCGTGGAGCCCCGTTTGTGTGTGGGCTCAAGTCCTCTTTCAGTCCAAGTCCTGAACGCCCCTCCCCATCTTATCTTGAGGCTTCGGGTGGGTGTGGGTTGCCGGCGGGGCTCATGAGACAACCCGGTCGTAGTTGGCGGGTTCTCTGGCTGGGGCTTCTTAGTCCCGCTCCCTGGCGCATTCGAAGTTGTCGAGCCTGATTTGGGGCGGAGAGACAAGGGCCCTGCGGCGAGGCCCGCAGCACGCGAGCATGTTGGCTGTAAATGATCAGAAAGTGTCTTTCCCTAGACTGGTATTTTCTAGGGAGTGTGCCCTCTGCTCCTGCACTGCGGAGCCTGAGGCTGAGTATTAGCACTCTAAAAATCTATTGTTGCCATCCCAAAGCGGAATAGTGGTGGATTTTCTCGCTTCAGTGCTTTCTACGGTTACCGGCTTTCTGTAGCGCAGTTTTTGAAAAGAGAGTTGATTGGGTTGTCTAGGACGCTTTCATCTTTTTTTCCAAGACAGCGTTCAAACCAGTTGTCATGGTTTGATCTGCTGTAAGTAATGGGCACTGGGAGAGGGAGTTAAGGTGCCTTGACACGCCCACACATAACACGTTTATTTCTAGAACATGCTGAAGATAACGTGCACAAGAAAAGAACTTGCCCCTTAATCGCCAATTATTTCAGGGAACAAGTGTTTCAGGTTTGCTACATTACCTTTGGTTGAGAAGCCCTTGAAATAATTTGGCTAATCCCAACGGAGGGGTGATACACAGGAAACTTCGATAGGGTTAGTAATGTGCTAGCTCTGAATTTAAAGGCGTTTTTATGAATTTCCCATGTCTGTTTTCATATACGTCAAGTATAATTAAAAAGAGAACTAACAAATCCAGTAGTGTTGGTGCCATTACTCTAGTTCTTCACAGGCTAGATTAATCACCACCTATTTGGGCAGCAGAGAAATTCCAACTTGCACAAGATAATTGGGTTAAAAACATGACTAATGCTATAGGGAATTTGAAGCAGCATCCATTAATTAGTTTCTAGTAGCCTGAGATTTATCATTAATAAACTGTCTTGTTTGTGACATCCTGTTTACTTGTAAATGTGTTGAAAAAACATCTACCTATGGTTAGTAAAATGAGACCTATGGTAAGTAACTTAGGATTTTAGGTTGCAGCAGTGAAAATTGAATTTGCATCATAGTTTTGACTGAATTGAAATTAGAGCTTTTTGGAAGTCATCCCAAGAAATTACATACAGCTTTTCAAAAATCACCCTTAGTTCAGTGGTTAGGGCTCCACCTTCCAGTGCAGAGGATGCAGGTGTGATCCTTGTTAAGGGATTTAAGATCCCTTATACTGTAGGGTGTAGCCAAAAAAATTATTTTTAATTGGAAAAAAAAAATCACCTAGGAGGGTCTTCGAAATTCTCTAACAATCAGATTCCTTATCTTCTATTGCATTTAGTGTCTGTGTTTGTGGAGGTTATTTTTTAAAGAAATGTGTTTGATTTTTTCCTAGTATTAGTTAGACTAATCTTTTCCCTCCTTTCCCAACAGAGTGGATAACTATTGCCAATAATCTTCTTTTGAAATGTCACATACACCTGAGGATTCGAGAACTAGAAGACTGTGATGCTAATGTTTTTATTGCTCTTTATCAATCCATTTTGGGAGAAAAGGTGCCAGGTAAGAATGCTTAAAAGCAGGAATAATAGTGTCTATGTAGTGTCTATATCTTAAGCCAGATGTTTCTAGTGCTTTTTAGTTAGATCTTATATATAAAGTCTTGAGATTTCTCTTTGTATCTTGTTTTTATCTAAATAATAGCATTCATTGCCTTAATAAATATCTTAGGAGACCCACTTATAGTAACTGCCTTGGTCATCAACTGGTTTAATCATTCATAATGTCGTGTGAAAGTCACACCTCTGTAAACGTACCTGCATGGGTTCTAAGAAAGTGAAAGAAAGGGAAGTCACGCATTCGTGTCCGACTCTTGGCGACCCCATGGACTGTAACCTACCAGGCTCCTCTGTCCATGGGATGCTCCAGGCAAGAATACTGGAGTGGGTTGCCATTTCCTTCTTCAGGGGGTCTTCCCAACCCAGGGATCGAATCCTGGTCGCCTGCATTGTGGGCAGATACTTTACCGTCTGAGCCACGAGGGAAGCATGGGTTCTAAAATTGAATTTGAAGACTTGTTGAGTCTTGGTATTTAACCAATGTTATGGATAAGAATTGTTTGTGCTGTGTTCCTGGTTGAGTATCTCAGAGTCCTTATCCATAGATTGCTCTGCTACTTCTCTATCTTTGTATTGTTTATAACTATTAAGCACTGAAGCTCTGCACAATCTCTCTTCGATCCATTGTTATGAGTCAGTGCCCTCATCACTTCCTGGAATAATGGGATAGCCTCCAGCTGATATCTTTATTACTAGTCTCAGAGTACAGAAGTGAAGTGAAGTCGCTCAGTCGTGTCTGACTTTTTGCAACCCCATGGACTATAGTCTACCATGGGATTTTCCAGGCAAGAGTACTAGAGTGGGTTGCCATTTGGGCATGTAGTTATTGAATCAGTCTTTTAAAATACTTATTTCATCTTTCCCCAAGACGGTTATCTTCCTCAATACAAGAGGAGAAACTCCAAATTTAAGTTGTTATTAAGATCTTTCTGCTCTGATCTATACTGATCTTAAAAGCCTTTATGCCAGTAATTCCCAATAGCTTGCTTTAATAGCACATATATGAATCCTCCTTTCACACCTGTTACGGGTTTTTTCCCTCTCATGGAAAGCAGCCTGGGGTTATGGGTTAAAGTCCCAACTCACGGGTTCTCTCTCGTTAGAGTAATAGTATCTCCTTGAATTTATGGATTTATTTAGCTTTCTTTAGCATGGCACTTATTATGGAGCATGTTCATATATGTGTTGTGTATGTGTGTGTGTTAGTCGCCCAGTTGTGTCTGACTCTCTGTGACCCCATGGACTGTAGCCCACCAGGCTCCTCTGCCCACTGGAGTTGGTTGCCATTTCCTTCTCCATATATATGTTGATTGACTATATATTCAACCAATAAAGATTCCACTTTGTGGAATTCAGGTTCTGTTTCCCTATATGTTATAGCCCACTCTGGGCAGAGCTCAGAGGCCTGGTCAGAGACAGGTAGATGAAAACTTGGACTTGCATAGGGTGCAAAATTACATAGTTTTTTCCCCACAGATCTCATAGCTATTCCCAGGAATCAAGAGGATGAAGCTCACAATGTACAAGCAGTGATTGATTCGCTAGCTTTGGATTACCTACAGGTCAGCCTGTCTCACATAACAGGTTGGTATGTATTAATCATCGGATAATTTTCCATTTTACTAAAATATTTTGTTGGATAGAACTTGGCCTTGTTTTACCAAATGAGTAAGGTTGTGAAATAGACCAAACAACAAGACTGAACCAAGACAATTCACTGGTATAGTTAAGACAACATCCTTAAAAGCTTTTCCAGGAGAGTCATACATTGAGTTTGGGATAGGTCTCAGAATCCTAGCTGGTAATTTCAACTGTGTTTTGTTGTTGTCACTACTTTATAGTTACCATTCTGTTTGTAGTAACGAAAAATCAGAAACACCTGAGTGTCCATTAATAGGGACAGGTTGAATAAATTACTATAGTTCCTTATAGGGAACTACTCTATAGCTCTCAAAGATAATTGATGATGCTCTTTATATATCAATAATATGTTCCATATTCATGAAATGATCTCTAATATATATTGTATGAGAAAAATACGACATAGTTATAATGCTGATTTGCAGAATATGCTATTATTTGTAAAAACAAATTCAGAAGTTATATGCAGTTGATTGAATGCAGAAGGACTCTCTAGAAGTACATGAAAGAAAATTAATTCTGATTGCCTCCAATGAGATAAACTGGACAAAGGTGGGATGAGATTTTTCATTTTATACCTTTTACACTTTTAAAATTTTGAACCATATGAATGTATTACCTGTTCGGAATAAAACTGTAAATTGTTTTTCAGCCTTTTTCCAAAACAGTATCCATACTTATATTCAAAAGCCAAACATAACAAATTCATTTGTAAATCTCTGTTTTGGTAGATAGAAAATGAGGGTTATTTCAGTAAATTATTTCAACCTAATGAACAGAGGAAATTTTGGAGACTTGAAACTATACCTGAATCACTAAGAGAAAGTGTATACTGTTTAATCCTTTTACAGTCATTAAGAGATACATCTTAGTCAGGATGGGACATTTGTATCTTATTTTGGTAGTGATAAGAGCAAAATTTTACAGAAATACTGTCTTTAAGTTTTTTAGTGTAGTTCTAGGTGAGTAAGTGTGGTAAATTAGTTTGGGGAAAATTCATTTTGAGGGATAATGTGGGGACTTCCCTGTTCTTTGGAAATGGCTTTCTCTGCCAATTGGGCAATTTTTGGTATTTGTATTTACTATTTAAACATACCGTATACCAAGATTGTGTCTGCTTATAGAACTTCTGGTGTGTGGAGTTGCCTCTAACAACTCATACCCACCCCACAGAAAGTTGCAAAAGTGCTTACCTCCTGCAGTAGACTGCAAAGCAGCTTTTTACTTCTTGTGTGCTGTTTAAAGCAGTTTCTCCTACACGCTGAAGCACTGCTTTCTGGCGGATAGTCTTGTTGCTTGGTTGGCAGAGTATGCTCCCCATCCTGGAAACCAGAAGTCTTGGATATGTCCATGGGGTATGCTTGTATATCTTGTTGAGCCAGGAAACACAGGGCTTAAAAACAAAACAAAACATAGGGCTTAAGATTTCTGTTTAGTTGTTTTAAACAGAAAAAAAACTAACATTGACTGTCTTTACTGGAGTGTTGTAAAACATCAAATTCCTGGTTTAGTTTTTTGGGGTTTTTTTCTGCATCATGACTAAGGTTATGAATGATTGGATTATCTCAAATATCAAATTTCCACTCTGCCTCTTCCATACTTGTTTGAATTCATGCCAAATCTAATCTCCCAAAGGACAGCCCAAGTGTGTCAGGAGTTTTAAGTTCCATCCATACCTCAGGTTGCTCAGAGTCCATTTTAGGTGACATTAAACATGTCAATTTTTCATGCTTTTGCAGCCCATTTCTTGTCAACATTTGAACTTAACATTTATTTAAAATCTATTTGAGCCAGGTACTGTGCTGGAGACTTTAAACAGTTAGTTTAAATGTTAGTTTCTAGGTATTAAGTTGGTATAATGGAAGGTAAGGCTGGAGAGCTGGGGGTAAGGTGAGATTAAAAGGAGTTTTATATGCAGGGAACCGGCTCAGTTTTTAATTAAAAAATGGTATAACGTGTAGTAAGTGAATAGGAGTTAACCAGTTTTAAAAATTAGGAATTTCTGATGAAGGTGTCTGAAGTTTGTTTTTGTTTTACGTTCTCTACTGCTGTTGTCTTCAGAACAAGGCATGCCTCCATCATCCCATATTCACCAGGCTAGTAAATTTCAGCTTAATTGTTTTATACTTCAGTGTAAATCTTATAGGATGAAATTCACTTATTTTGCTTCTTCATAAATGAAGGGCTGTGCCAATGAATTACCACCCATAATGTTCAGGACTACCTTTTTCAAATATCAGGAAATTGATATTTTTAATATTTACACTGTTATTTTTTGTTTTGGGTTAATTTATAATCCTGTGTCCTGAACAATATTTTTACACTGGTATATCCATTTCAGAATCATGAGGCTTTCAATTTCTTGGTTAATTTTTTTTAATAGCTCTGTATTCTGTGTTCAGGAGAAAATATAGTGAAAGGAGATAAAGAATCTATTAAGAATCTTCTAGAAATATTTGATGGGTTGCTGGAGTATCTTACAGAACACATCAGTGAAACATCTCACGAGAAGAGTAAGTTTAAGAATAAAATTTGGCTTTTTTATATTCTGTTATCTCCCTTTTTATCTTTTATCTTTTTGCCTATTTTTGTCCTTAGGAATTAGAATCACTAATACACTGTATCTGACGAATTTAATTGTAAATTAAATTTCAGTTCTCACTGTTGAAGTGGTTGAAAACTCTTATCTAATCATCACATGCTTTGTCAACTTGGGTATTGCTTGTAAATTACTTTAAAGTTAATATATAATAGGAAGCTAAATCTAGTTAAAATTGCTTATTGTCCTATTATTACATGAAATTCCTTACTCAGTAATTCCCATGTCAGAATTGCCGTTTTTGTGTAAACTTGGATATTGCCAAGGCATCAACAGGAAGAGTTGGTATGTTTCTGTCTTCATCCTACACCTAGGTTTGTGACAGCTTGAATATTTTTTATTTCACTCTTCAGCTAATTCAGTTCCCCAAATTATAACACTTTGTTGTGTGAAATTTTGATTTTATGGTTTTTTATTGCTGTATTATTAATATTTTCCAAAAGTGTTCTGGTTATATTTAAACTGTATCACTAGTGTATAGGAGTTATTCATAATCTTTGACTCCATAAATCCCATTTCTAGGGATTTATCCTGAAGAAATAGTACAGAAGAAAGTTAGGGACTTCCTTGATAGTTAAGTGGCTAAGACTCTGTACTCTCAATACAGGGGCCTGGGTTTGATCCCTGGTCAGAGAACTAGATCCCACAGGCTGCACTGAAGATTGAAAAATCCCAGGTGCCACAACTAAGACCTAATGTAGCCAAATAATATAAAATAAATTTTTTATAAAACAAGTGCTTAGAGGTTTTCATGCACTGTTACTTATCAATGAAAAAAAAAGAACCTATATGTCTTACCAATTTGGACTGATCAATAAACAATACAGAAGTACATACAGGTTTCTCCTGCCTGTTGAGAAACCTGTATGCAGGTCAAGAAGCAACAGTTAGACCTGGACATGGAACAATGGACTGGCTCCAGATTGGAAAAGGAGTGCATCAGGCTGTATATTGTCACCTGGCTTATTTAACTTATATTCAGAGTACATCATGCAGAATGGTGGGCTGGATGAAGCACAAGCTGGAATGAAGATTGCCAGGAGGAAGATCAATAACCTCAGATATGCAGATAACACCATACTTATGGCAGAAAGTGAAGAGGAACTAAAGAGCCTCTTGATGAAAGTGAAAGAGGAGAGTGAAAAAGCTGGCTTAAAACTCAACATTCAAAAAAATGAAGATCATGGCATCCTGTCCCATCACTTTATGGCAGATAGATGGAGAAACAATGGAAACATTGACAGACTTTATTTTCTTGGGTTTCAAAATCACTGCAGATAGTGACGATAGCCATGAAATTAAAAGATGCTTGCTCCTTGGAAGAAAAGCTATGACCAACCCAGACAGCATATTAAAAAGCTGAGACGTTACTTTGCCAACAGAGGTTCAAGTAGTCAAAACTATGGTTTTTCCAGCAGTCATGTATGGATGTGGGAGTTGGACCATAAAGAAGGCTGAGTGCTAAAGGATTGATGCTTTTGAACTGTGGTGTTGGAGAAGACTCTTGAGAGTCCCTTGGACTGCAAGGAGATCAAACCAGTCAATCTTAAAGGAAATCAGTCCTGAATGTTCATTGGAAGGACTGGTGCTGAAGCTGAAGCTCCAGTACTTTGGCCACCTGATACGAAGAGCGACCTTATTTGAAAAGCCCCTGACGCTGAGAAAGACTGAAGGCAGGAGGAGAAGGGGACAACAGAGGATGAGGTGGTTGGATGGCATCACCGACTCAATGGACATGAGTTTGAACCAGCTCCAGGAGATGGTGAAGGACAGGCAAGCCTGGCATGCTGTAGTCCATGGGGTCACATAGAGTCGGGCACAACTGAGTTGACTGAACAACAAAAACATTAATATACAGTGAATAATATATGACTCAGAATAGGTTTGCTATTGTGAAGTTATCCAAAACCAGTTTTTAGCAGCCATAGCAATTTATATTGGAGAAGGCAATGGCACCCCACTCCAGTACTCTTGCCTGGAAAATCCTATGGATGGCGGAGCCTGGTGGGCTGCAGTTCATGGGGTCGCTAAGAGTCAGACACGACTGAGCAACCTCACTTTCACTTTTCACTTTCATGCATTGGAGAAGGAAATGGCAACCCACTCCAGTGTTCATGCCTGGAGAATCCCGGGGACAGGGGAGCCTGGTTTGCTGCCGTCCATGGGGTCGCACAGAGTCAGACACGACTGAAGCAACTTAGCAGCAGGAGCAGCAGCAGCAATTTATATAACTTCTAGTACAAATGAAGACAAAAAATGGGGGCAGGCTCATGATTTCTTAATTCTCGCATTGTTGATGCTGATAACTATGCCATGATTATAACATCTGAAATTAGTCTTAAATTCTTTAGAGATAGTTTTCTATCTTTTATCCTTGTTGCTGAAAAGATTTAAAAGCATATAGAGATAAGGCCTAGAAGGAAAGTTTGAAGGATACCCCATACTCTATATTTCTTTTTAATTTCAAAAAACTTAAGTGTGTAATATATTAATATGTTAAATATCAACCTAGGAACACTGGGAAGAGTCAAAGCTGCATGCCATATTTATTGCTCTCAAAGCTATACTCAAGTTAGGGAGAGTGCCATAAGTACATACGATAAAAAGTGTAACAGAATTGGGAGGGAGTGAATGACATGCAAAAAAAACCTGACCTAATTCAAGGCTGCCATAGGTATTTCAATGCTCTATGGTTTTCTAGTCATTCTAGCAGCAAAAGTAAGAAGAAGAAAACTTCTGTAGGAGATTGATTGATTTGAAACATTCTAGAGACGGTAGTTTTTATGACATAGTACTTGATTACAGGTAGTGGGGGATGATAATGGGGATGGAGAGGAGGACAGAACTGAGAGAGACTTATATGTGAGGCTAGTGAAAAATGAAATGCTGAGTGGGGAATCTTCCCGGGGAGGTCAGGAGGCTCTGGTGAGCTTAGTGCTGCTAGAAGGGAGTTGCTCTCACAGAGTTGGAGAATGTATTCTGAAGTCTGGTCCTCAACTTTGCAGGTCCAGATTTATACAGCAGTATTACCTGGAGCTGATCAGAATCTCAAAATGCCAATTAATAACAGGAAATATTTATTACTAGTCGTCAGGTATAGGGCAGTTTCTTCTGAGCTGGCATTATCGTTTACCACTGAAGAACAAGGAATTTGAAGGCAAACTGTGGACTCGGTGCTGCTGCCCACTGTATGACTAAATTTCCACCCTCATGTATGACTGAACCTTTCTAAGCTGCAGTTTTCTCCATCGGAAATTCTTTCACGGTTGTAGGAAAGGTTAATAGATACACATAAATGGTTTAGTACTGAGCCTAGCCCAGAGTTACTACACAATGAATATTGAGTAATGTTGTTAAAATGTTGTTTGGTGAATATAGAAATAGAAAAAAAGTAAGAAGTGAGATGAGAATATGCAGACGGGTAGGTCTGAAATAGGAGATTTCACCCACATACCTCCTAGAATCACTCCCTTAGTTACTGCCACTGTGAAAATGTATTTCTCTAGTATGTTGGGGTAGAAAAAAAGGTTGATAGTCTTCTCATTTTTTGGCCACTCGGTATGGCATGTGGGATCCTAGTTTCCCGACCAGGGATGAGCCCCTGCAGAAGTGAGAAGTGCAGAGTCTTAACCACTGGATCACCAGGGAATTCCCAAGATTGATAGTCTTAAGGAAAATTTCACCCACGCCCTAATGTGGTCTCTCTCTTTGGTTAGGCCATGACTGTCTGGGAGCTTGAGTTAGGCTGACTCAGTCATGTTTTCTGAAGCTACACCCTGGTCATTCTGCCTCATACATCCCTTACAAATAGAGAGGTATGAAGAATGCATGAACCTACCACCTAGCTTAAAGAAGAAAACATTGCTAGTACAACCGTAGACTCTGCTTAGAAAGCAGCACTTGTGTTGCTTCTTTGTTGCCCAGGTAGTCCATGCTCATTGCAAGTAATGATTTGGCTCCTGCTTCACTCTCACAGGTACCTAGTTGACCAGTAAGGGGTTGAGGGTGTTTTGCTGTCCTTAGCTCTATGCTTGCCCTGTAGAGAAATAATTGCATTAACTTGTTTTTTCTTTTTTTAACCTGGGGTGGTTTTTTTTTTTTTTGGTATTGTTTTTATCTGTTCCAAACAGGTGAAACTGGACAGGGTTCTAAAGAATCCCATCGAGGAGACCCTTTGGAAGATCGAGAAAATACTAAAGAATCCACATCATCATGGAAAAGAGTTTCTTTTGAGAGGTAGCTCTCACTGTCTGTGAATTTAATCAAAACACGTTATGCTTTTCCTTCTACTAAGAGTTAAAATTGCACACAGTATATCAGAATGGCAGCAAAAAACAAAGCTAATGTGAATTTTACTAACTTCTCGTGTTTTAAACCTCCCTGAGAGAGTTTTAAGCACCTTGAGCTATGTATAATCTCAACATTAACCGCCTACTTAATTTAAAACATTCCCTTGATCACCGAAGTAATTTATGTTCCTTGCAGAATACTTGGAAAGTACTTGGGGTAAAAAAGAAGCAAAAAACAAAGAATAAGATGAACTGTATCATTCAGAACTAAATAACTGCTTATTAACATTTTGTTGTAATTTAGTCTTTTTTTAAAAAACTATATTTTTCTTTTGAGATTTAGTCATATTGTCTGTATAAGTTTGTTTCCTAAATTTTAAAGTTTAACATATCTTTTCCTAACTTGATAAACAATAATGATTTTTAATCACTGTATAACATACTGTGTGAATGGGTGCATCATAATTTACTAAATCACTCCTCTTCAGTAGAGGTAGTTTTTTAAGTATATATTTATTTTTTAAGGTAATACATACTTTAATTTTTCTCCTCTTCTCACATATTTAAGCTGTATTCAAAGTCAAAGACTATGAATGATATAGGGTGATTCAGAGTTGCCACATTACTTTCCCAAAAGGCTGCAAATGTTGGATGCCCACCAGCAGTATAAAAGTGCTGGGTGACTGCACTAGTGGTCGTCCACCGGTATTGTTGCCTATTAAATGCCAGTTTCATCGGCAAAATGTAATGTTGTAACAGGCTTGATTATACTTCTGCTAACTAGAGGTTGAATATCATACTAAGATTTTTTTTTAAATATCTGATTATCATTTATTTTGTGGAGTCTGTCAGTTTGAAAAGCACAAGCAAAGCCTTCTTATGTAAATACAGCACATTGTGGAAAATGTGTCTAAAGAAGACTATCAGAAAATAAATTTGACTTAATTTTTCATTATTAGATTAAAAAATACACAAGTGCAAAAGTAAAACAATAGAAGAATGTTTAGTACAAATTTAATATCCTACCCAGATTCCCTTCACACCCCTAAAGTATCCAATATTTATTGTTCTCCGTGTGTCTTCTCTTATACATTTAATCCTTGACACTTTATACACTGCTTTTCCCACCATACATATATCAGATAGGCAGCAAAAGGGAATGTTCCCTTTTTCCTCACATAGTGATGACCAGTCTGAGCATTCGTAGGCAGGCTGCTTGAAGCAGTTCTCGGGATCCTCTCTGGAAGGGCCCTTGTGGTCAGGCCAGGCCATGAGTAAGTGAGGAAACTCTTTCAGGTGTTCCTTATCGTCTGGGGCATTGGGCTCCTCTTGGGATGGAGATGAAGCAGAATCCACTGGTGAAATAATTAGACTTGGAGACACAGCACACACCTTTTCTCTAAGAAGTAATGGTGAGTAATTAAACTTTAAATATCAGTTATTATTCAGCATACAACTATGAAAATGTAAATAGTTATACTTAGGGGTTTTTAAAAGTTGAGAAGACTAGAGAGCCCTAACTGAATATCAGAATTGAAATTCCAGAATGCTACCATTACACACTGAATATGAGCAGTCGTCCAAAATGAGTCAAGTGGGAGCCCCAGGTGCATGGGCAGATAGGTGTGTGTAAGTTTGTCGTGTAATATGTGCGGCTTCCCGAGTGGCAGTAGTGGTGAAGAAGCCGCCTGCCAACGCAGGAGACACTGGAGACGTGGGTCCGATCCCTGGGTCGGGAAGATCCCTTGGAGGAGGGCATGGCAAGCCTCTCCAGTATTCTTGCCTGGAGACCATGGACAGAGGAGCCTGGTGGGCTGTAGTCCCTAGGGTCACAAAGAATCGGACACGACTGAAGAGACTTAGCACGTGTGAGTGCACATGTGGGACTTGATACCCTAGGAAGAAAATCCTGGGTGCAGCTTCACAGTTTAGTCACATTCAGAATACCCACTAAGCATAGTTTTCCAAGCTGGGTGACTCATTTCTCTCCGAGCTTCAACCAAGTCTGTACATCCAGAGGCAGTTTTTCTCCCAGGCTCAGGCCGCATTTCCGAGTCTGCTGCTGATACAGGCCCGTTTCGAGCCTCTCACCTCGCCGTCCTCCAGCCATCCCACTTCTGTTCTGCTTGTCTTGCTCTTTTCTTGTCATCATATATTGAGTTGGCTGAAAAGTTAATTTGGGTTTTTACATAAGATGGTACAGAAAAACTCAGACAGACTTTTTGGCCAAACAAGTTTCTTTTTTTTTTTTTTTTGGCTGTGCTACACAGCTTGAGGGAATCTCAGTTCCCTGACCAGGGGTTGAACCTGGGCTGCAGGAGTGAAAGCCCAGAATCCTAACCGTTAGGCCAGCAGGGAACACCATATAGTTTCTTTTGTTGGGATACTCTTCCTCTTTGTCCCTGGCAGACTCACTCTGTACAGAGCCTGGCCTCTGAGGCTCTGTATTCCCACAGTGGGGTCTCCTTGCCTTATTTCACTAACACCATTCTCAACATTGCAGTCACTTTCGAGTTCGACGTTATGTAAACTGAATTGCAGGGACAGCAGCCACCTCATACACATTCAGTCAGTATTTGTTCGGTGCCTTCCCTGTGCCAGGCAATGGTGATGCGGTGCCAAACACACACACACAACTCCCTTCCCTCGCGGCACGTATATTCCACTGGTGGGGGCAGTCAGTAAATAAGACAAATAAGTGAAGTGTATAATAAAATTTTTCATGTTTGTCTTAGTATCCCCCAAATTAGGAAAACATCAGGCCCACAGTAAGTATTTTTTGGAGTTGAAGAACAGGAATGGTAGAGTTGAATGAAGTACGTTAAATTATGGCAGTCAAGGGGCCCACATTCTCTTCCAGACACCGTACTGGCTGTGTGACTTAGGACAAGTCCCTTCTCTTTTCTGAGCCCCTGTTTCTTCCAGTGTGAAGATAGAGAATTCAACAAAAGCATCTCTGAAATCCTGCACGTCAGTACTCTTAATTCCAAAGAATAGACTCTCCTTTCCAAGGAATTGTGTTCAAAGAGCCTGAGCCTGGAGGGGTCAGACAGTAGGCCATAGATGTACACTTGCCACTATGGGCAAAGGAGCAGAATACCAGAGTCAAGTGTAGGTAATGTGAGAAGGTTTCTTCAAGGCGGAGAGTTGGATGAAAGGGATGGTTGCTTTAGAAATGGTATTCTGTGATAGCCAGTGCATGTAGAAAGGTTGTATCTATAAAAAGTGAATTACTTGTTTTCAGATTTTAGCTATTCAGATGAAACGCAATTCAACGGAGAAAGAAAAGGTTGAGAGAAAAGCCAGGCTGAGGTGTTTGGGTTTGATATCATATGGTGGCTTCTTTTTATATTGGTTTAAGTCATTAGATTAATGTCATCATATGCATTCTTAGGCATCTAATTCAGACTTTAATTCCCGGATTGTAAGTCTTTATTGCAGTATAATGGACATATTATTATACAGGTGTACAGTATGATTCTTTATTTGTGTATATTGCAAAAAGAATACCACAGTGTATCTTGTTGTTCAGTCACTCAGTCGTGTCAGACTCTGTGACCCCACGGACTGCAGCGTGCCTGGCTTCCCTGTCCTTCACCGTCTCCTCGAGTCGGCTCACACTCATGTCCATTGATCAGTGATCCCATCCAACCATCTTGTCCTCTGTCGCCCCCTGCTTTTCCTGCCCTCAGTCTTTCCCAGCATCAGGGTCTTTTCCAGTGAATCAGTTCTTTGCATCAAGTGGCCAAATTTATTGGAGCTTCAGCATCAGTCCTTCCAGTGAATATTCAGGGTTGGTTTCCTTTAGGTTGACTGGTTTGATCTCCTTGCTGTCCAAGGGACTCTCAGTCTTCTCCACCATCACAATTGGAAAGCATCAATTTTCGGCATGCAGCCTTCTTAATGGACCAATTCTCACATCCATACGTGACTCCTAGAAAAACCATAGCTTTGACTAGATGTACCTTTGTCAGCAAAGTAATGTCTCTGCTTTTAAATGCACTGTCTTAGGTTTATCATAACTTTTCTTCCAAGGAGCAAGTGTTTTTTAATTTCATGGCTGCAATCACCGTCCACGGTGATTTTGGAACCCCCAAAAATATTCTGTCACTGTTTCCATTTTTTTCTGCATCTATTTGCCATGAGGTGATGGGACCAAATGCCATGATCTTAGTTTTTTGAATGTTGAGTTTTAAGCCAGCTTTTTCAATCTCCTCTTTCACTTTCATCAAGAGGCTCTTTAGTTCCTCTTTGCTTTCTGCCATTAGGGTGGTGTCGTCTGCATATCTGAGGTTGTTGCGATTTCTCCTGGCAGTCTTGATTCCAGCTTGAGCTTCATCCAGCCTGATATTTCACGTGATGTACACTGCGTGTAAGTTAAATAAGCAGGGTGACAATATCCAGACTTGACGTACGGCGTACTCCTTTCCCAGTCTTGAACCAGTTTGTTGTTCCGTGTCCAGTTCTAACGGTTGCTTCTTAACCTGCATACAGGTTTCTCAGAAGGCAGGTAAGGTGGTCTGGTATTCCCATCTCATTAAGAATTTTCCAGTTTGTTGTGATCCACATAGTCAAAGATTTTAGCGTAGTCAGTGAAGCAGCAGTAGATATTTTTCTGGAATTCCCTTTTTCTATGATCCAGCAGATGTTGGCAGTTTGATCTCTGGTTCCTCTGCCTTTTCTAAATCCAACTTGGATATCTGGAAGTTCTTGGTTCACATACTGAAAAAAAGTATTTTTAAACCTTTTCTAAAATCGAGCCTAGCTTGAAGGATTTTGAGCATTACTTTGCTAGCATGTGAAATGAGTGCAATTGTGTGGTAGTCTGAACACTCTTTTGCATTGCCCTTCTTTGGAATGGGAATAAAAACTGACCTTTTCCAGTCCTATGCCCACTACTGAGTTTTCCAAATTTGCTGGCATATTGAGTGCAGCACTTTAACATCATCATCTTAGGATTTGAAGTAGTTCAGCTGGAATTCCATCACCTCCGCTAACTTTGTAGTAATGCTTCCTAAGGCCCACTTGACTTCACACTCCAGGATGTCTGACTCTAGGTGAGTGATCACACCATCATGGTTATCTTGGTCATTAAGACCTTTTTTGTACAGTTCTGTGTATTCTTGTCACCTCTTCTTAAATATCTTCTGCTTCTGTTAGGTCCAGATCATTTCTGTCCTGAATCGAGCCCATCTTTGCATGAAATGTTCCCTTGGTAGCTCTAATTTTCTTGAAGAGATTTCTAGTCTTTCCCATTCTGTTGTTTTCCTCTATTTCTGTGCATTTTTCACCTAAGGCTTTTTTATCTCTCCTAGCTGTTCTTTGGAACTCTGCATTCAGATGGGTATATCTTTCCTTTTCTCCTTTGCCTTTCACTTCACTTCTCTTCTCAGCTATTTGTGAGGCCTCCTCAGACTACCATTTGGCCTTTTTGCATTTCTTTCTCTTGGGGATGGTTTTGACCCCTGCCTCCTGTACAGTGTTACGAACCTTCGTCCATAGCTCTTCAGGCTCTCTGTCTATCAGGTCTAATCCCTTGAATCTATTTGTCACTTCCACTGTGTAATCATAACAGATTTGGTTTAGGTCATACTTGAAAGGTCTAGTGGTTTTCCCTACTTTCTTCAATTTAAGTCTGTATGTCTAATTAACATTCGTTACCTAAAACTTACCAACTTTTTCTTGTAATGAGAACTTTTACAATTCACTCTATTAGCAACTTTGAAGTATACAACAGTATTTTTTCTTAAACCTTTTTTAAAATTGAGATACAATTAACGTACAATATTATATAAGTGTCAGGTGTACAACATCATGATTCACAATTTTTAAATTTTATAT
This sequence comes from Capricornis sumatraensis, assembly GCF_032405125.1. Classification (NCBI taxonomy): domain Eukaryota; kingdom Metazoa; phylum Chordata; class Mammalia; order Artiodactyla; family Bovidae; genus Capricornis; species Capricornis sumatraensis. Next base: position 98,677,894 of record NC_091076.1, read on the forward strand.
TCCATTTGTAGTTTTTATAGGTCTTCCCTGGTGGCTCAGATGGTAAAGAATCCACCTGCAATGTGGGAGACCCGGGCTTGATCCCTGGGTGGGGAAGATCCCCTGGAGGAGGGCATGGCAATCAACTCCAGTATTCCTGCCTGGAGAATCCCATGGACAGAGGAGCCTGGCGGGCTACAGTCCGTGGGGTCACAAAGTCAGGACACAACTGAGTGACTGAACACGTAGTTATAAAATATTGGCTGTATTCCCTGTGTTGTATGATATATCCTTGTAGCTTTATTTTATACATAATAGTTTGTACTTCTTAACCCCCATCCCCATCGTGTCCCTCTCTCCACTGGTAACCATTAGTTTATTCTCTGTATCTGTGAGTTTATTTCCTTTCTGTTACATTCACTGCTTTTATTTTGTAGATTCTACACATAAGTGATCTCATATATAGTATTTGTCTTTCTCTAACTTACTTCACTTAGCATAATGCCCTCAAAGTCCATTCATGTTGTTGTAAATAGCAAAATTTTTCATTCTTTTTTATGACTGAGTAGTGTTCCAGCGTGTGTGTACATAAACCATGTTTTTTCTATCCATCCGTTAATGGACACAGGTTGCTTCCTTATCTTGGTGGTTAGAAATACTGCTGCTCTGAACATTGGTGTGCACGTGTCTTTTCAAATTAGTGTTCTCTTTTATTTTGAATATATAGCAAAAGTGGAGGTGCTGGGTCGTATGGTAGTTCTGTTTTTAGCTTTTTGATAAGCTGCGGCATTGTTCTCCGCAGTTGCTGCACCAATTTACATTCCCACCAGCAGTGTACAAGGGTTCCCTTTTCTCCACATCTCCACTGACGTTTGTTATCTGTGGTCTTTTTGATAAGCCATTCTGACAAGTGTGAGGTGATAATCTCATTGTGGTTTTAATTTGCATTTCTCTGATTAGCAGTATTGAGAGTCTCTTCTTGTACCTGTGGCTATTGTATGTGTTCTTTGGGAAAATGTCTATTCAGGTTTTCTGCCCATTTTTAAATTGGGGTTTGTGTTTTTTATGTTGAGTTGTATGAGCTATTTATATACTTTGGATATTAACCCCTTATCAGTCATCTCTTTGGCAGATGTTTTCTAATTTTAAAGACTGTCTTTTTGTGATGGTTTTCTTTGCTGTGCAGAGCTTTTAAGTCTAACTAGGTCTCATTTGTTAATCACTTTCATTTGTTTATTTTTGGTTTTATTTCCTTTGCTTTAGGAGATAGATCCAAAAAGGTATTGGTATGATTGTTTCAAAAAGGGTTCTGCCTATATTTCCTTCTAGGAGTTTTGTGGTTTTGGTCTTATATTTAGACCTATAATCCATTTTGAGTTTATTTTTGTATATGGTGTGGAAAAATGTTCTAGTTTCATTGATTAATATGTAGCTGTCCAGTTTTCTCAGCACCACTTATTGAAGAGACAGTCTTACTGTATTTTTTGTTTTCTCACAGATTAATTTCAGTCTGTATATATACATGATTGTTTTAAGTTGCTGATCTCTCACTTTCAAGTCCTTTTTAACAGCCCTGCATTTGTACACGCCTCCCCTCACAGTTATTGTTTTTGATTTTATATTTTATATCTAATTATTTTGTGGATCCCTTAACTGCCAGTGCAGGAGATACAGGTTCGACCTCTGGGTTAGGAAGATTCCCTGGAGAAGGAAATAGCAACCCAGTCCAGTATTCCTACCTGGGAAATTCCATGGACAGAGGAGCCTGGCAGGCTACAGTCCATGGGGGCGCAAAAGAGTTGGACATGACTTGGCAACTAAACAACAGTTCCTTACTGTGGATATTCATGATTTTGCTACTTTTGTCTTCTAACCTTATTAGCTTTGTGTGTGGGTGATTTCCTACCTTTTCTGTGTGGCTGCCTGTACCAATGAACATTTTCATTTCATAATTTTCATGTTTCTACTTATAGCCTTTTTTTTTCCATTCAGAGGAGTTCCTTTAACATTTGTTGTAAAACTGGTTTGGTGATGCTGAACTCTTAGTTTTTGCTTGTCTGTAAGGCTTTTGATCTTGCCATCAAATCTGAATGAGAGTCTTTCTGGGTAGAGTGTTCCTGGTTGTAGGTTTTTCCCTTTCATCACTTTAAATATAGCCTGTCACTCCCTTCTGGCCTTCAGAGTTTCTCCTGAGAAGTCAGCACATATCCTTGAGGGAATCCCCTTGTTTCTTCTCCCTTGTTGCTTTTAGTAACAAGAGCAGTTTTTAATTTTTACCCTTAGAACTAGAGTTGTCTTGTAATGTGGGACTTCCTGCACTTCCTGGACTTGGATATCTGTTCCTTTCCCAGGTGAGGAAAGTTTTCAGTTATTATGTCCTAAAATATGTTATCAGCTCCTTGTTCTCTCTCTTCTGGAACCTGTACAATGGGACTGTTAGTACACATGAAACTGTGCTAGAAATCTATTAAAATGTCATTTCTTATCATTTTCAAAAATTCATTCAGTGCCCCTGATTTCCACTACTCTCTTCTAGCTGGCTGATCCATTCCTCTATATCATTTAGTCTATTTTTAATTCCTTTCAGTGTATTTTTCATTTCGGATATTGTACTCTTCATTTCTGTTTTGCTCTTTATTTTCTCTTTGCTAAAAACTTGTAGCTTCTCATTCTGTGCAGCCGTTGCTCTCTCGAGTTCTTTGATCATCTTACACAGTCACTACCCTGAGCTCCCTTCTCTGGTAGATCGTCTGTCTCCACTTCACTTAGTCCTTCTGAGGTTTTACCTGGTTGCTTTGTCTGGAACATGTTCTGTCACCGTATTTTGCCTAAGTTGCTGTTTTTATTTTTATGTATCTGGTACATTGATTATGTTTCCCTACTGAAGAAGTGGCTTTTTGTTGGAAATGCCTTATGCATCCCAGCAACATGTCCCCCTCTCGTCACCTGAGCTGTATGCTCCAGCAGTTGTGTCTTTGAGGACTGCATTGGGCCTTTGGTTGTGGTGGGCTGTTTGGTACACTTGGTTGGCCCTTGGTCCAGTTGGTTGCCAGGCCTTGCCTTGTGCAGAGGCTGCCAGCTGCTGGTTGGCTGGTCAGAAGATGGCTAACTGTGTAACCTCAGAGACCCCCAGGGCTAGTGCTGGCTCAGTGGTGGGTGGAATCAGACCCTTGAAGCCTGCAGAGCTGTTTCCTGCTGGTTGGTGGGTAAAGCCAGATCCTGGCTTAGTGCTGCCCTATACATGGGCAGAGCAGGTCTTGGAGTCTGGTTGCAGAGCCCAGGGGTCCCAGAGCTGGTGTCTGATTGCTGGGTGTGGACAGTTCCTGACACAGTTGGGTACAGGGTCTGGGGTGTTCTGAAGCTTGTGCTGGCCTGCTAGTGGCCAGGGCCGGGGCCCAGCTGTCCCAGGGAGGGGTCTGGCCTACCGCAGGACTTGTTTTCTTGCGTCTGATGTCTGTCCCCTGGTGGGAGAAACTGGTCCAGAGGCCAGAGCAGGCTCCCGCGAGGCCAGGGCCAGCAGATCTAGATCTTGGAACTGCTGCATGCCCACTGGTGGGTGAAGTTCAGGGGGTCTTAAGGCAGCCTATCAGCTGATGGGTGGGGCTGTGTCCCTGCTCAGTTGCTTGGCCTGAGGTTTCCCAGCACTGGTACCTACAGGCTTTGGATAGGGCCAGGTCTTGGGGCCAATAAACTAGAGGTAGGATTCCACAGTGATGCTGGCCAGCACCAAGGTCCACGTGGCAGGAGTTCCTCACAACAGCTGCCACTAGTGTCTGTGTGCCCGGGGTGAGCTGCCGCTGCCACCTGTCTCACCAGGAGACTCTTGAGTTCAGGAAGTGGGTCTGGCCTAGGCTTCTCTCAAATTACTGCTTCTGTTCCCAGTCCCAGAATAGAGATTTTGTGTGTGCCCTTTAAGAATGAAATTTCTTTCCTGCAGCCCTTTGGACTCCTAAAAGTAATCACCACTTGCCTTCAAAGCCAGATGTTCTGAGGGCTCATCTTCCCAGTGCCGGACCTTCAGGCCAGGGAGCTCACTCCTTTGGGAGAACCTCTGCAATGTAATTATTCTCCAGTTTGTGGTCACCCACCATACCTTGGGGTATGGGACTTGACTTTATTGCAAGTCTGCCCCTCCTACCATCTCGCTGTGGTTCCTTTTTGATGTCTTTAGTAATAGAGATCTTTTTTGGTAGGTTCCTATCTTTTTCATCAACTGTTGTTCAGCAGATGGTTGTGGTTTTGGTGTGCCCATGAGAAGAAGTGAGTTCAGATTCTTTGTACTCTGGCGTCTTGGCCATCCTCCCTTCCTTATTCCTTTTCTGTGAGTAAGGAGAAATCCCTTCCTAAGCACCTTGTAATAAGATACACAGCAGGATCTCATCATGATGCAAACCTGGCCAAGGCAGGCTGCTCTGTGACTGGAGTTGGGGAGGCGGTGGTGAGGCCTCTGTAAGGCCTGGGTTTGCTTTACAGTTGGCATGAACCAGGCTCATGGAGGAGGAGGCTTCTGGCACCCAGGGCACTGCCTGCTCAACACAGTATTAATTGTAGTCACCATGCTGTACACTGGGGCTTCCCTGGTGGCTCAGACAGTAAAGAATCTGCCTGCAGTGCTGGACACCCAGATTCGATCCCTGGATTGGGAAGATCCCCTGGATAAAGGAGTGGCAACCCACTCCAGTATTGTTTCATGGAGAATTCCATGGACAGAGGAGCCTGGTGGGCTAGTCTGTGGGGTAGCAAAGAGTCGGAGACGACTAAGTAACTAAAACTTTTACCTACTGTACATTAAATCCCCATGACTTATTTATTGCATAATGGGAAGTTTGTGCTTCTGTCTTCACTCATTTGTTCTACTGCGGACCCTTTTTTTGTAAATGAGATATTATGTATGTATTATATAAATACTTATATAATTTTTTCTTGTCTGTGCCATGCAGCTTTCGGGTTCTCAGTTCCCTGACCAGGGGATGAACCCAGGCCACAGCAGTAAAAGTCCAGAATCTTAACTGTTAGGCCACCAAGGAAATCCCTAATTGAAATATTATTAATGTTTACAGTAGAGAAGTTCACAATCTCTGCAGTGATAAAACAGTAGGTTCTAAAACAATCTGAAGATTGAGAGATAATTAAATGTGTAACTTTCACTCTGACAAAAGTTCTAGATGATAATTAACCATGAGTTTTTAGGAGAAATTCCATCAAAAATGAGGAAATCCATTTTGTTTATGGGGAGTTTGTGTATTGTAAGATTTCCAAGGCAGCAACGTGTCCCAACTCTTTGCGACCCCATGGACTGTAGCCCACCAGGCTTCTCCATCCATGGGATTTTCCAGGCAAGAATACTGGAGTGAGTTGCCATTTCCTTCTCCAGGAGATCTTCCCGACCCAGGGATTGAACCCACATCTTCTGCATCGTAGGCAGACGCTTTACCATCTGAGCCACCAGGGAAGATTAGCAAAGTGGTATTGCCTCAATTTCAGAACTATTTTAGTACTGCTTTCTATGTAATATAATAATAATATGGAGCTGATTCAAAATATTAACCATTCAAAAATTAGACAAAACTTGGGATTTCCCTGGTGGTCCAATGACTAAGACTCTGCACTCCCAATGGAGGGAGCCAGAATTCATTCCCTGGTCAGAGAACTGGATCCCACATGCCCCGACTAAGACCTGGGGCATCCAAATAAATAAAAACAAATGTTTTTTCAAAAGAAAAAAAATCAGAACATTGGTTTGACCTATAAATCTTTGATTATGGTTCCAACCAAGACTTCTAGCTCAGAAATACACCTGTGCAACAGTTGGTACTTCTACAACTCTGGCCCCTACTTTTCTAAAGCGGAGGAATGAAACATTGTGTAAAACTGCTTTTAAGTTACATAAATGATTCTGGGCTACAGAACTACAGGTTGCTATTAGCTATGACAAAGTAATTGGTATTTCAGGAAATCAGACCAACATAGTTCTATGATTTATGTCATTTTCTGATATTTTTGTCCTCAAGATACTAAACTTTTAGCTTTTAGTCTAACAGCAATAAAGAAATTTTACCTTTAATATTTTCTAGGTGCCCAAGGTCCTAATGAAATGCAGTCTAAAAAATCCTCAACCCTACCATGCTCTAGCTCACAAGAAGAAGCAGTGTTGAGCCCTCCCTCTAGTTTTTTGTCCAAGAGCAGGACATCCTTTGTTGAAGACAGTGAGTAGTAATGCACGGAGTTCTTGAGATTGTGGCTGGGATCTGGCGGGAGCTGACCGGGAGCAGTGCTTTTAGCCTTTTTACTTTTGTTGCTCTACAGTTAATGCAGTTCTTGGTTTTACATGACCTCATTTGTGAATGTTTCCTATTAATTGTGAACTTGGATGTCTTCTGAAGATGGTCTTTGGTCATATGTTTGCATCCACTATTTTATTATCTAAATCCTCTCAAAGGCTTTAGGACCGTAAGAGTCTCTGATACATTAGTTTATGAGTTGGTGGTCTTCAAATTATATTAACTTGAAAAATATTCTCATTTCATATTATCTCTAGGATTTTCATACGGTTAGTATTATATAAAGTCATAGTTAATGGCTAACTATTTTTATAACGTATAGATGAACCATAATTTATATAGCTATTCAAGTCATTTAGGTTTTTAGTAATTTTTCATTGTTTTTAAATAACTTTTTAGGAAACTATTATAATAATATTAAAATTATATTCTTCCTGATTTAATTGGGTCCCTACTTGTTCATTGAGAATGAGTCCCTATTTCCATTGTCTTTTCGGTGTACTTTTCTTAAAATCAGGTTTAAAATGTATTTCTAAGTAGTGTGTGTGTGCACTTGTTTGTATAGGGTATATGTATATGTGAAACGATTCATGTCTGAATGTCCACTTTGATTTGTCCAACTAGCAGGAATTTCCTCTGTGGATGTGATCCCAAGTGCTAGGAAGTTAGGGGAGCCTATCCGGTCAGCTGTCCCTTTGCATCCCCCTTACCACCCTTCAGAGCCTCGAGCTCCCTGCCCCATAGGAAGAGAGTACTTGCGTTCAAGTCACTGCTCCCCTGCCATGAATTCTACCGGAGAAGGCACGGCATTTTCTACGGTAAGTGGAAAAGCTTGCTTTCAGCTGGACCAAAGCCTACAGATTTATTTAAAAGCTCTCTGCTAGAATAGTAGTCAGGAATACTGCACTGACCAGAGAGCACTGTAGTTCTTAGAGTTCACCTCTGCACACACCTGCGTATTCTTAGCCTGGGAGACGGGCAGGATGACTGTGAAAGGGGAAATAGGATGAGCCAACACATACTGAGTGCTCATATTGTGTTAGGCACAGTTCTGCATACTTTACAAATATTGGATAAATTACTTCTTACAACACAGCTCTGAAGTAGATAACTATTTTTATTTCTTATGGGGAAACTGAAATACAGGGTTTAAGAATCTTGTCTGAGGTCACACAGCAGTTGTAGAATTAGGATTAGAATTCCGGCATTCTAGCTTCAGAACCCATACTGTATGTATCTAATTTAATAATTGAAATTATTTAACAGAAAGTATAAAAAATAATCTTTCAGCCATATTCCTATTAATCCAGCATGAACTACTATTAACATTCTGGCCTGTTTGCTTCTACTCTTTTCTTTGAAAATAAAAGCCTCCTTTATACAGTCATCATGTTCCTATTTTCCCAGCAACAAGAGCACTCAGGTATATGCCAAGGGTAGATGTATTTAAAAATTGATAACACAGTCATTATTAAAAATTGAAACAATACCAAAAAAGTAAATTAGCATTAGGTGACCGTCATTCTAAACATTCTGAGCATCAGTTTAGATCAGAGGGTGAACGGATAAAGAGAGAAAGGGATCATAGGTTAGTGGTTACTTTGAGGGGGCTTGCAGGGGTGGTGGAAGGGCTTCTGAGTTGTTGGTAATACTCTTTTTCTTTACTGAGTGGCAGTTAAATGGAAATAATCATTTTGAACCAGTTCTTTAGAAGGACACTAACTTCAGTTTTAAAAAGGTTTCTTTTAAATGTGATTATAATATAGTTTTTACTTAAAGGCATTAAATTTAATTTTACTTTAATAGAAGAAAAAGATAAATGAAATTAAAGAGCTAATTAAACATCAAATGTTTCTTAACCACAAGAAATATTTTCCATAAGATTCCCTCCAAAGTTAAGATATACATTGTTTAAAATGTTGAATTTATATTCATATTTTAGAGATTTTGCCTATTTGTTTTGAACTGTTTCTGTTGACTTCATCATATGAAAGAAAATGATTTTAATACTTTCCGCTTGTGATTTGATCATTTTTTCACTGTCCAGGTGTAGCCATAACCTCTATAAATTTTCATATTTGAGACCACTTCACTTGCCTTTGTATTTGAATGACATCCTGAGCCATGCTTTTTCTTTGAGGACAAGTTTACAGACATTGCTCCATTCCTTTGGCATTGGTGATCAGTAGAGTGTTTTGACAAATGGGTTTTTTAAAAAGGCAAAACATGGAGAATAAAGGGACCTAGCTTTCTATCTCAGGTCCTCCCTTCCCATCACACACAATATGTTGTTTTTTATGTCTTCCTTATGTCTTTTTCAAATCAATTCTCCTTTGTTTTTAATAGGAACCAGACAATAGAGTTTCCTTAACTTCCAAGTTGTCTAAAGATAGCAAACAGGAAATGTATCCAGCTCGGGACCGAGGCCCTAGGACAAGGAAACTTCCCAGAGAAAGAAGGTAACAGTACTGCAGGCTTCAGTGTTTACAGTTTGTTTGCAAAGGGATGTGAAGAGTTAAGGGTGTACTCTCCAGATTTAGCTGTGAAGGCCAGTATGAAACATTTGACAAAGCATGTATTACAGTTGTTCTGAACTAAGTAATGTACACTTGTCTATTTAAATGTCATATCACTTTTTATTACAGATATGAAAACAGAGCTGCAGTCTCATCCTGGGGTTCACCTTTCTCCCAGAGGGCAGGAAAAAGGTTAACAGAACAAGAATTACATGCAGTATCAGAGAAGCTATCTCAGCGCCTCTCTGAACTAGACTCGGCAAGTCTAATTTTTTTTGTCTTACCTGTATTGAGATTGTCCAATTAAGATGAGAGCTAAGCTTAATGAACTAGAAAATTAATTTTATCTTAGTTACTGTGAAAATCTTCTGTAAGTCAAGCAGATGGGACATAGGCTGAGAAATTATCTCCTAGCCTTTTATGATATAACCAGATTTGGTACATATTCATCCAAATTTTATCAAATTCTGATTAAATAACAAATGATTACATTAAACCATATATATTTAGATGCATATGTATTGTTTCTCTTTGTCACTAAAGACATTTTGATATAAAATTGGATGAGCTCTGATTTTCAAAAGATACTGTAGTTTGGAGATATCATTGAATAAATATATTAAGTCCCTATGTGACTTACTGTTAAGGTTATTGGAACTGATAGCCTGTGGCACTGATATATATCCTTTAGAAACTCTGCATAAGCATCTGAAAACTTGTGCCTGAACCTGTGCCTGATTATCAGAGAAAGCTTTTAAAAGGTTTTATCTGTCTAATCCTTCCAACTTGCATTCTGCTGAAATCAGTAACAGAGGTTAAAAAGAATTTTCTTGATAGATGTTAAAAAGTGCCCTGGGTGACCGAATGAAAGAAAAGACTGGCTCCGAAGAGAATATTGGAAATGAAGAGGTGGGAAGTGGAAATGACGAGACCCTGTCTCAGCACAGTGATGGCATTGTGGAGTACGGACCGAAGAAGCCAAGGCCAGGTAAAGCCTGTATGCGTTTCATCTAGATCTGTTTGAATTTTATCTTGTTCTTTTGTTTGGAACATATTCTACTGTTTCTTCATTTTCCTGACTTTGTGTTGGTTTCTGAGCAGTATGTAAAACAGCCACTCTCTCAGTCCTGAAGGAGTAGTCTTGCACAGGAGAGGACTCTTAGCATTTAGCCCATCCCTAGCTCCTGGTTGGTTCTCAAATCTTTGTGGTTGTCCTAGCCACTCTCTTCATTCTTAATGGCTCCTGGTAGTTGAGGGTGTGCCCTAACCCTTTTTGATGTGGGTTTTTTGTCATTTGGGTCACTCATCTAGTGTCTAGATTCTTTTCAGAGGAAATTATTCATATGTAGTATATGTTAGTGTCTCTGGAGGAGATGAATTCAGGAGCCTGTATATTAACATCTTGAACTGGAACCCTCTCACCCTTGTCTTTTTACTTAAAAAAAAATTTTTTTTAATGTTTTAATTGAAGGATAATTGCTTTATAGTATTATGTTGGTTTCTGCCAAATATCATGAATGTTGATGAATCAGCCATAGATATACATATGTCTCCTCCCTCTTGAACTTTCCTCCCACCTCCCTCCATATCCCACCCCTCTAGGATTTTACAGAGCCCCAGTTTAAGTTCCCTGAGTCATATAGCAAATTCCCATTTCACCTCTTTTTTCTTTAACAGCATTGTGTTACCTGTCTAAATATGCTATTTTTAAAATTTACATAGATACTATATATATTTTTCTGCAACTTTTTTTTTTTCCTGTTAACATTGTTTTAAAAATCTGTTCCTGCTTCTGGTTCACTCATAACTACTGTGTAACCGAGTTCATGCTTCCTTGGTGACTAAGATGGTAAAGAATCTGCCTGCAATCCAGGAGAGACCTAGGCTCGATCCCTAGGTTGGGAAGATCCCCTGGAGAAGGGAATGGCTGCCCACTCCAGTATTCTCAGGGCTTCCCTAGTGGCTCAGACAGTAAAGAATCTTGCCTGCAATGTGGGAGACGTGGGTTCAGTCCCTGGGTTGGGAAGATCCCCTGCAGAAGAGAAGGGCTACCTACTCCAGCATTCTTGCATGGAGAATTCCACGGACGAAGGATCCTGCCGGGCTACAGTCTGTAGGGTTATGAGAGTCGGACGTGACTGAGTGACACTTTTCACTGATTTCGTACAGTGTATCTCATTTATATGAGTGTGTATTTTTATTTATGTATATGTGGGGGTTTTTTGCTTCCAGATTTCATAACTACAAACAGTTCTGCAATGAACAACTTGTAATATGTGCAAAAGTTTCTCTAGGATCCACATCTTCCAGAATTGGTAGATCAGGGGTTTACACTTTCTTATCATTGCCAAATTCCCCTCCAAAGTGATCGCACACATTTGTACTTATATGAGCAATGCATGACAATTTCCGGTTTGCCCCATCTTTGCAGATGCTTCCTACTGCTTGTTCAAATAACTATCCCATTTTCCAGCAACTGAAATTCTGCATGTTTTGCATTCATTTTTATCTACTTTGGTCATCCCTTGTTTCTCTAGAAACAGTCCATTTCTCATCGAGAACTTACTTTTCAGTTGGTTTTTTTTTTTAACCTTAAGAATACTTTTTCCTTGTCTTGATTATTTCCTCTCTTCCCTGAGATTTGGCTTAGGTAATCTCTAGGAACCCTCACCCTGTAATGTGCATGTTATACCATTTTGAAAACACATTGTAAGTTAAAATGTTTGGTTTATTGGATCTTCAGTTTCTAAAGAATACATTGTGGACATAGTAAAAATGTTATTAAAACACCATTTAAAATAGATTGTGCAAGTTAGTTTTACTTGAGAGATTTAAATTAAGAGAGTAAAGAGACAAAAGCTCAAGGACACTTTACTTCTCTGGAAAAATTTATTTAGAAAGTTATCAAACCTTTCAAATTTCCTTGATGTCAGAGCTGTATTGAATTATTTACTTTTCCAAAAAGGCACAGAGTCCCCCTCTTCACAACTAGCAGATTCCTAAATGTATCTGTAAACAATGGGACATAAAAAAGTTTGTGGAGGGAAGTAATTTGTTAGATCTCACAGGCAGTGTGGAATATGGGGGCTGGATCACTAAGTAGGGAAGAACAGGACTGCTTAAAAAGGCTAAATAACTTCTGTATATAAGGTGCTGCTTTATGAGGGTAAGGTGTGTGTGTGTGTGTATATATATACACACACATATACATACATACACACTTACATCCCCCTCCTCAGGACCTACATAGGTAAAAGGTTAGCAGACACACTGCTAGGATGGTTTAATTTTTTTTTTTTCCCCTCTCTCTACCAAGAATACTAAGTATAGGCCTTTGTGTGCAGCAGGCATTCCACATGTTGCTCCATTTTCAACCCAAAAGTGAATATAGAAACTTAGTACTTCTTTGAAACATTTTGAGCACATATTTATGTGCATCTGTCTGTTTGCTTGGTATGATTAAACATACAAATAGAAATCACTTAGAGGAGAGCACATTTAGCACGTTCACAGTCTCTTTGGATTTGGTAAAAATCAACTATTTGGTGCCAGCTTAACATTTTTGGTGCTCAGAAACTCACGGTATGTGTCTCTCTTGTGTTGCAGGACTTGCCATGCATAGAAAGGCACCCTCCAGATCTCATTCACTCTCTCCATCTCCAGTTAACAAAAACAAACAATTCCAGATGGAGAGAAGAAGGCAGCGAAAACCCAAAGAAACAGATATCCGCCGATTTCAAGCACAGGTATATCCCATCTCTTGACTGTTACTAGGCAGCAGGTATTACCATTATTTACCCTCAGCCAGATGCTACAGTGAACATGCTGTTGATTAAAGGCATAAAATGCATTTAAGATTCTTGAGCTGAGTGGATGACAAAATCATGTGACATGGCTTTTATGTCCCCCATTATAAAACTTGTACTCCTGAAACTCTAACAAAACTAACCTTATATAGCCCAGTGCTCCAGTGGATTAAGAAAGTGTATCAGTGTAGACTGATATTTTCAGAGAGAGGTTTAGAAATAAAGAGAACTTGAGGTGGATTAAATGTGACAGACCATTTGAGTTACAGATAGGATGAAAATGCCCGAGACAGGAATGAAAGATGGTTAGGGTTCAACAGGAAAATGTATGATTTCTGAGGATTCTGCTGTGGAATAGTGATTTTGAAATGTAGCATAAATTTAGAACATTTAAGTTGTTTGCTATAGTATGTTTTATAATGGTGAAAACTAACTCAGGATGTAATTCAACATGTAACTTCCATCCAAGGGTGTATCAAAATAATTACAAACTGTGGGAACAAAAAAATAACATTAGGTAAAGTTTTATGTCTCAGTTAGGTATCTGTTAAATAATAAATGTTTATTGATCAGTAGCCTGAAAGGAACTTTAAAAAAAGTGATTCAAAGGGCAGTCTTAGGTAGATTTTTTTTCTTCATTTTCATATATATGTTTTTAATAACTATAATATCATATGGCGTTTTCCCCTGTAGGCAATAACTGAGGCATTTGAAAAGGAACTAAGAAGAAATAAAGTTCAAGAGAATATTGGACCTCTAGGAATAAATGACGAGGAGGAAACAGTGGGTAAAAGTCTCTACTGTAATAAATGCCATTTGATCAGATCAGTGGAAAGTATAGAGATGATCTTTTTGAAAGGAAAAAAGAATCAACAGAACCTTAATCATTAGCTTCTTAGAAAAAAGCAGAATTTCATTTCATGGATGTGGATTTTCTTTTATTCATAGGGTAACCAAGCTGCTAAATTGTGGTACCAGAAACTCTAGTGTTTTTTCCTGCCTGCCTGAAACTTCCATCAGTTTTAAGGGCTTCTATTGTTTTATCAGTTCACCAAGGCTTTAAAGACAGTCTGGGCTGACAAGTTAAAGAGGGAGAGTAAGAGAAGACAGAAAATCCCAGTTCTAAGCTTGGTTGGAACAAACCCAAAGCATAAGGTTTCATTGCCTTTCAAAGGAATAGTTACAGAAGCTAAATGAAAGCATGGAAGAAGATGCTTATGCTAAAATGTTCACAAACCAGGATATAGAATACAGTATGGTTATAACTAAACATTGGTTTAGAACTTCTGTAATCCACATGGAAAAGCCTGTCAAAGAAGCAAGCACCTCAGAACACTGAACATTGTCAGTTGTCGTATTTAGCAGGTAGGACTATGGCAACTATGAAACCTGAATTCAGTGCTTTTTCAAACTCCACGGGCTGCCAGAAACTAAAGAGGTATTTACCTTAGAGTCTGAGTAAGGTAGTTTGGTTGGGAATTATGTTGACTATTTTTGCTGATATGTAATATTTAAGATAATATATGAAAGAGCTATTGGACTTCTCATTCTATTGTTTTATGTCTAAGGAAAAAATATACAGAGAAGCTGTTCATAAAGGAACTCCAAAACGAAGTCAGCCCTGGAAGATTTACTCTAGAAAAACCACAACTCCAAGTCCAAGAGGTGCCTTGCCAAAGCCAAATAAAGCAGTTCCAAGTAAGAACCACAAAATTGTACTTTATGGAAAACTGGCATACTTTGAAAGTGCGTGCTGCCTGCCAAGGACACAGCACTGAAAACTAACATCTACCAGTGAGCTGGACAAACTGCCCTCTTCTGCCTCTGCCGTATGCTAAATTTCTATAAAGAGAGATAAAACTCTTAAATGAGGCATTTCTTTTAAAACTCTTAAGTATATGCCAGTACATTGGCACAGAGGAGTGCCCTGGCTATGACCTGCTGCTCCAGCTTCAGCTCTCTCTGTTCACTAAGTGCTGGCTGCCTTTTCTTTGTTTCTGGGAAGTTTGGTAGAACCAAAGGGATGCTCCAAAGCAAGCAGAGGGCCTATCCAGCTCCTGCATATTGACAGTTGGCACCGAGGTGCATTTTCAAAGACCACTGACCTTTAACTACATCCTATTAGACACAGACTTTCCCTCCCGGGAGGGTTGGAGAGTCTGTTTAACCACACACAGCATCCACCCCAGGCACTGAATCAGCTGAGCAGTTAGGATGGACTTCACAAGACCAGCATGTCCTCAGTCAGAAATGTTGAGCTTATTTTCAGCCTTACTAGTAGGTGGCTTGTCCCAATCAGAAAAGGAATGCAAAAGTAATAACATACTTTTAGACTTGTTCTTTTCAGGCTCAGAGCCATATCACGTAGATAAGCTTTGACTGAAGGTTGAATGAGATTTCTTCTTAAAAGCTGTCAGCAAGTTTCTCAGATTAAAATTTTTTTTACCTTGCAGTGAAAGTGAATGAACACAGTCTCCTGCCCCTGATGCTGGAGCAGTTTCCATTTCTCTATGTTTCTGGCCAAACACTAAGCAAAATGTGGAAACAGCAAATCGCACAGGTTGAACAACTCAAAAAAGACGCATATAGAGAAAATCAGTCAAAGAAGAAACTCCAGGATGAAGTAAGATAACTGTCAATTAAGCATAGAAATACAAAGCAAAAAGAGGCAGAGCTTATCCTTGATAATCTAGTGAATAGAATTATTAACCTCCTCCTCTTCCATCCCACTTAAAGATAGAAGAAGCCTTGAGAAGGCATGACCTCCTTACTGCGCTTATCAAGAAAGAATATGAACATAACAAGAGACTGGTATGTCAAGAGCAAACCGGGTATTATATCTTTGAATTTGTAAGTTATATTAATTACTTTCATTTGTACTAGCCAGGCAATATCCCTACTGACTCATACTTCCAGCATTTGCCTGTGGAAGCATTTAGGTCTTTAACCAACATTGACGTGAGGGTAAGGTACTAGGTGCTTCGTAAACACAGTTTTATTTTTTCTAACTTATTTTTTAATTGGAGGGTAATTGCTTGACAGAATTTTGCTCTTTTCTGCCAAATATCAGCATGAATTAGCTATAGGTATACATATGTCCCCTCCACCTTGAATCTTCCTCCTGAACTTCCCTCCCTATACAGTGTCTCCATAGTAACACGAAAGAGATGTTTTCTGTGAAATGAAAACACTGAAGTTTTGAAATGTTAACCTGCCCTCAGCCTCGCCATAATCAGCAAGGGCAAGGTTAGATTTTAATCCAGGTCTGTCTCTACCTATGAGCCCCTTCAGGGTACCAGGTGGTTAACTCAAGTGTTTGTTTTGTCCTCTCCCTTCTTTCTCAGGTCCCAAATAGAAAGTTGAGGTTATTTATGCCTCCATTATAATTTGGGCTAACAGTCGTATACTAGATAATGTTATCCTCTTAAGTATCATGAAGGGAGAGGACAGAGATCAAAGACAGTAATAAGCCAGAGGAAGAGACTGAGTATAGAGACAAGCTGCTGCTAAGTCACTTCAGTCGTGTCCGACTCTGTGCAACCCCATAGATGGCAGCCCACCAGGTTCCCGTCCCTGGGATTCTCTAGGCAAGAATACTGGAGTGGGGTGCCATTTCCTTCTCCAGTGCATGAAAGTGAAAAGTCAAAGTGAAGTCGCTCAGTTGTGTCCGACTCTTCGCAACCCCATGGACTGTAGCCTGCCAGGCTCCTCTGTCCATGGGGATTCTCCAGGCAAGAGTACTGGAGTGGGGTGCCATTTCCTTCTCCAGTAGACAGGCAGCGAGAACTGAAACTCAACAGTTCCTAAGAAGGAAGGGGAAGCATCAGGAATTGCATGTGGGACTCGTGCTGGGGAGAAGAACACGCGTGTCTGGACAGGTAGTCTGAAGGCTTTTCCTTCATGATTTCATTTCATCCTCACTACTTTGCTAAGTTATCACCTGATTTCCTTAGTTTTGCATCTTTTGAGAGTACCAGTTTTCTACTCCTTTTAAGTGGGCATCTGGGTATTACTTAGGTGACCTCCTGGAGGAACAGGGAGATGAGATTCTCGTTTGAGAGGGGCTCAGTGGAGATGGCTCTTCTTTTTCCGCTTTTTTGGCTACACAATGGCAGGCAGGCTCTTACTGCCCCTACCAGGGGTGGAGCCCATGCCCCCTGCAGTGGGAGCACAGAATCTTAACCACTGGGCTGTGGGGCAGCTCTTCTGACTCCGATGACGAACCTACCAACAAAGGCTGGCAGGCTTCCGGGGGCCACGCTCTGTGCAGCCAGCAGACCACGGGCCCTCCACAGCCAGCTTGCTGCCCGAAGACATCGTGATGGGGAGCAGGGCCGATGAAAACCTGAGTCTGTCTTCCTCTTGTCCTTACCTCTTTTTCCTTTCCCGTAGCAAGACTTCAAGGACCGAATCCATAGGCAGAAATTGACCCAATCAAAGATAAAAGAAAATCGACAGCAGATTGTTCGTGCCCGAAAATATTATGATGATTATAGAGTTCAGTTGCGTTCAAAAATGATGAGAATGAGGACCCGGGAAGAAATGGTAACTATGGCTTTTCTGTCCAATCCAATTAAAAAGATAAATTTTGTCTGTTACCTTTTTGAACCACCCTCATTGTGACGCTTGTCCTAATTTGAATGCAAGTCTGGAATGCTGGCTAGAGTTCAGACTTGTTCACACCTCATTTTATTACTGCCATAGTGCATCCCAGTCTATTCTCAGTCTCTACTACTATTTCAAAAATCAAAGTATAGTTGATTTGCAGTTGAAGTATAGTTGTGTTAATTACTGCTTTACAGCAATGACTCAGTTATACATGCATTCTTTTCCTTTATGGTTTGTCAAAGGGTACTGACAAATATCCTGTACAGTGGGACCTTGTTTCTCCATTCTCCATATGAAAGTTGACACCTGCTAACCCCAGCTGAGCCTCTGCCTCCCTCCCCCTCAGTAGACAGGTTCACTTGTCATATTTTAGATTCCACGTAGAAGTGATATTATATGGTATTTGTCTTTCTGTTTGACTCACTTAGTAAGATAATCTCGAGCTGCATCCATGTTGCTGCGAATGGCATTATTTTGTTCTTTTTACGACTGAGTAATGTTCCATTGCGTATATGTTCCACATCTTCTATATCCACCCATTCATCTGCTGATGGACGTTTAAGTTGTTTCTGTGTCTTGGCTGTGGTGACTAGTGCTGCTATGAACATTAGGGTACATGTATCTTTTCACATTACAGGTTTGTACAGATACATGCCCAGGAACAGGAGTGCTGGATTATATGGAAATCCGATTCTTAGTTTTCTGAGGAACCTCCATATTGTTTTCCATAGTGGCTTCACCAGCTTATATTCCCACCAGCAGTGTCGGAGGATTCCCTTTTCTCCACGTCCTCCCCGGCGTTTGTAGACTTTTTAATCATGGCCATTCTGGCTGGTGTGAAGTGATACTTCATTGTAGTTTTGATTTGCATTTCTCTAATAATAAGAGAGGTTGAGCATCTTTTCATGTGCCTGTTGGTTATCTGAATTTCTCCACTGTGCTTATCTTAATGTGAAGTCTTAATTCCCTCTGACCTCCTGTGTGTCAGTATTTTTCCAGGATGACTGCTTTAGGGGGCTGGGAACATGTTCTAAGAGACAGGAACTTAAGGTGTGATTACATGACCTTCGATTCTACTCAAAATCAGGAAAATAATGGATAGGTATGCTGTGAGATCTTTCCACAGGATACTTGTTGTTTCATCCTTATCAAGCTTGTGATTTCAAACTAGCAATAAATTTCATCTCTAGAGTAAAACATTACGGTAATTCTACTTCATGGGACTGAATACTCTGAAGGGAGTAATACTATTATCCTCATTTCTAGAGGATCCTTACTAAGGCTTTGAGAGGTTTAATAACTTCACACTAAGGTAATACCACCGACTAATGAATGCATGGCTGTACTTTGGTCAAGAATTCTTACTAATCAGTGGAGGACAAGTGGGCATATCCAAATCCTTTGAACAGTTGTTTATCTGTGGCCTAGTTAGATAATAACGACGTGGCCCTCAGCTATGCACAAGGGGACATGCAGCATTTACTTCTGCTCTAGGGTTATTTTCCCATATACATGGCTGCAGCAGAGAACCTTTGGAATACAGGAAAAGATGCTGAACCTCATTAATCATTGAAGGAATACAAATCAGAACAACAGTGACATCAACTCTCACCCATAAAGGTGGCTAAAATAAAACATTGGCAAGGATGTAGAAGTTGGAACACAAGATGCAGGGCTGGTGGGGTTATAAAACAGTGCCACCACTTTGGAATACAGTCTGGCAGCTCCTCCAAAGGTTAAACATGATCCAGCACTTTGACCCCTAGGTAACTATACACAGGTGTTCATACTGTAACAGCCCTATTTATAACAGACGACAAGAGGAAACACTACCAGTGTCCATCAGTTGGTGAACTAGCAAAATGTGATATCCACATAGTAGAGTATTAAAGTATTACTTGCTGATATTTCCCCCAAAAAAACTTTGTGAAATACAGTCAGTATGCATACCTCTAGTTGGGCAAAATTTTATTCCTCCATGAAAACTCCGCATAACTTTTTCTGACTTAAATAATTAACAGATATTTAAGAAACTGTTTGAAGAAGGTTTACAGATTCAAAAGCAAAGGTTACGAGACCTAAGAAACTACGCCAAAGACAAGCGAGACGAACAAAAGAGACAGCACCAGAATGAACTGGACTCAATGGAGAACTACTATAAAGACCAGGTGGGTCCACCGCTGCTAGTTTACGTTCTGATGTGCTTGATCTTGACCACCTGGTGTCATGAGTCTATGTTAATTCAGAACTTTTCATACACAGGTTAGACTGACTGAAATTTAAGATAAAATTAGCTAGTGCTTGACCACAGTATAGAATCTGTATTGCTGATTTTCATTAAAGATTTTAAGCCTGTGAACATAGTTGTTATATTTGGACTACAAATACAAGGTTTGGTTTTTTTCTTCCCTGTAAACAGTTTTCATTGCTGGCAGAAGCCATATCACAGGAACGTCAAGAGCTCAAAGCCAGAGAGAAATCACAGGCCCAGGTAATAATTAACAAGATAGAAATCATTAATTTACATTTTTAAGAAATAGAAGTGGAGAGGATACTAATAAGGTCTATTAACGATTCAAAACCTGTATTCTGTGATTTTAACTTTACCTGTTCCAATCTCTGTGAGAGCTGCTGCTCAATTATTAAAATTACTGCAGAAGCTTAATGAGCAGGAAAGTAGAGAGGGAATAAAAATAGATGAGGGCCGGGATCGGGGTTGTGACCAGCAAGTGACATGAATTCTCTTTTAGATGTTACGTAAGGTGAAGAGAGAGCTGAGATCTAAGATGGAGAAGGAAATTCAACAACTGCAGTACATGATAACACAGAACGACGACGATGCTTTTTTCCGGGAATTGGAAGCTGAGCGCTTCAAATGTCGGCTTCATTTGGCTTCGTTTCAGTACAGTAAAAACCCCTTCCTATGATGCCCGACTTCCTCAGTGTGGACTTCACCAGGGCAGAGCTAGAACTGAGCCAGTAAAACAGTCTAAACCAGAAGAATCATTTCTGAATGACTAGTACTCTTCATGAAATAACTTTTAAAATAAATACTGTTTTTTTTTAAAAAGTTTACTGCTTTGAATTTGACCTAAAACTTTAAAAGAGGTGCATGAAAGCAATTAACAAGCCTCAATTGAGCCGCAAGCTCCTGAAGCCTATTGCTTTAGGTGAACAAAAACAGCACTTGAGGACCAAAAGAAAAGATCTGTAATTCAGAAAAGAGCTAAAGTGTGGGCTTGTCATTAGAGGTTCCTTAGGGTTAAACCCTGAAAATATGATGGTTAAGTCTGTGTAACTTTGTCACGTGGAGGCTGGAAGACGAGAATTACGCACTATGGCCTCTGTCATTTGGGAGGGGTGACAGGTGTAAGATCGTCCATCTGTGCTCAAAAGAGCACTCGTGATGGCAAGTGGGAAGGAGTACACCACCCCTCTTTCCGGTGAGAGCAGAGGAGGAAGAAGGAAAAACTCACTCAGGGTGATGTCCTTCCTGAATAGGAGGGCTTCAGTAAAAGCCAGGAGGTGTGGGGAGACAGAGCAGTTGAGGAAATGGGAACTTTGCTAATCAAAGCCAGAGAATGGCAGAGGGCACCAGAGGAGGATTGGAAGGGAGAAGAGGGGCGCCCATTAGGGCATCTAGAGAGGGGAGTATGTGGACAGGGACAGAGACCCAGGGAGGCCAGCTGGCATGATAGGGCGGGGTCTGCTTACCTTGGGGGGAAGAGCAGCTGAACCCAATGCTCTGGTCCCACGTGCTGCCCTTTTGGAACGGCAGCTGACAGTGTGGGCCTCTAGGCAGGCAGGAGTTCCCTGGACAGCCAAATTTAGAGCATCATTAGGAGAGACATGCAGATAGCTGCAGTATATATATTGTGACAGTCAGTGCCGGTGAATGGACAGAATGCGGGAAATGCACAAGAGCTGGAACATAAGGTCTAAAACTGTTAGAGGAAAATAACGTCTAGCTAGATAGACATGCTGTATTCTTAAGTAAAATGAGCAAATCTTTAAAAAGCTGTGGTATGAGCGGGTATAATGCAGTGTGGTCAATACAGCGTAGGTGGAGGGTGGCCTCTGGCTCAGTCAGTGAAACAGCCACCTGCAAAGCAGGAGACTGTCTGCAGTGCGGAAGACCTGGGTTTGATCCCTGGATCAGCAAGATCCCCTGGAGAAGGAAACGGCAATCTGTGCAGTATTCTTGCCTGGGGATTCCCATGGATAGAGAAACCTAGCGGGCTACACATACTCATTCATAGGGTTTCAAGGGTCAAAAACACTTTAGCAACTTAACCACCAAGGTCTGGAAGAACAGTCCCCAGGTGTGACTCAGATTATTAAACTAACTTTGCATAATACACTATTCGAATTTGTTACAAAGGCATCATTATGCTTGTTTTTTCTTTTTTCCTTTTAATGCTTTAGGACTCTTTTAATTCAGCTAGCTCTTTGCCAGACTAAGTAACTGGGAATAACAAAAAAGAACAGGTGAGGGAATTTGCCAGGAAAGGGATGATGCCAGTGCATTTTTTAAAAGTAGAATGCAAATTTATGAAGCGGTAACTTTACTCAGTGGAAGCTCTTGCTATCCAAGTACCTGTGGAAAGGGGATTATATGTGAAACCAGTTTGCCCAGAACCAACCAGGGAAAGCTTATGATCACACATTTGAAAAGTGACTTAGAACTGTAACTGTATGAGGTGGGGGTGGGGGAGGACGTGTTACAGAATGACGTGGTTTGTGTGAGAACTAAATCTTTAAATATCCTTCTACTCCATTCTCCCCCCACCCCCAAATCAAACTGTCTAAAAGTAATGAAGAGCACTATTAACCACATCATCTGGAAATGTGGAAATACCACAAGAGCTGACGGAAGGTTTAGGAGTAGTAGCTTCTGGAAAGTAAGACTAGGGTTTGGGGAAACAGGTGATGAAGAGTCCCTCCTCTTTTAATGAGATACAATTGATATATATCTTAAATTTATATAATACCTTAAGTTTATACAGTTTCATATATTAATTTGATAAATGTACCTATTATGAAATGATTACAAGTGCAGTTAAAATCTGTTACTTCAGATTTTTTTTAAGCTGGTAATGAGAATTTTTTTTTAATAACTATGTATGTTTAGCTGTGTATATGCATTACTGTATCATGTGGGACACTGGAGAATTAGCTGCCTCTCCTATAAAATGTAGAAAGGAAAAGAAAACCTTTGTCTAAGTAAGGCAGGAGAATAGAGCCGTTAGTGAAGGAACTAAGGGTGTAGGGGAAATTTATTCACAACGGAAAGAGGTATCACATTGAAAACAGGGAGTGTCTGCAACAGGAGAATGAGATAGGGCAGACAGAAGACAGCTATCGTTAAGAGAAATGGCATAAACAGAAGGAATTCCAAAATTGGAGTTTAAGCTGCAGCTTATAGAGTGATCTATTAGATTAAATCCAGACATGCTGAAAACGCTGAATGGAATTTCAAACTATTCAAACTCTAACCTAGAATTTGATGGACATGGCCAGTTTCTTCTTAGCTTAAAAAATACACTAAATTTGAACTGCCTTTAAAACTCTGCCCCCTGAAGAACAAGCTGGTGGCATCATGCTTCCTGACATCACACTATGTTACAAAGCTGCAGTACTCAAAACAATATGGTACTGGCATAAAGGTACATAAATTAATGGGACAGAATTAGCCCCAAACAATCCCATGGACCCAGGAGCCTGGCGAGCTACAGTCCATGGGGTCGCAAGAGTCAGACACAACTTAGCAACTAAACCACCACCACCATATAAAATCAATTAATTCAGTAACAAGTGAGCCAAGAATATACAATGGGGAAAGGATATTCTCTTCAATAAATAATGTTGGGAAAACTGAACAGCCACATGCAAAAGAATGCTAGACTACTGTCTTAACTATACACAAGTAGTTAACTCAGAATGGATTAAGACTTGTAAGACCTGGAATCATAAAACTGGAAGAAAAAGGCAGTGAACTCACTGACATCAGTCTTGGCAGTGATTTTTTTCCTTTTTTGGATTTGACACCAGAAGCACAAGTGAGACTAAATCAAACCAAGAAGTCTTAAACAGCAAAGAAAACCATCAACAAAATGAAAAGGCAACCACTGAATGGGGGAAAATATTTGCAAATCAGACATCTGATAAGAAGTTAATATCCAAAGTACATAAAGCACTTACACAACTCAGGAGCAAACAATCTGGTTATAAAATAGGCAGAGGAATTGAATAGATAATTTTTTCCCAAAGATACTGAGGGTCAACAGGTCATGAAAAGGTGCTCAACATCACTGATCAAGGAAATGCAAGTCAAAACCACAGTGAGATATCATCTAATAACTGTTTGCTGCCAAAAAGTAAGTTTTGGTGACTATGCACAGAAAAAGGAACCTTGGTACACTGTTGCTGGGCATGTAAACTGGTGCAGCCGCTATGGAGGTTCCTCAAGAAATTAAAAACAGAACTACCATATTACTCAGCAATTTCACTTCTGGTTATTTATCTGAAGAAAATGAAAACACTGACTGGAAAAGATTATCCATACCCCCACATTCAACTGAAGCAATAGCCAAAATACAGAAACAACCTACGTGTCCATCGATGGATGAGTGGATAGAGAAAATGTACATATATACACACACTGAAATAACATGCAGCTTAAAAAAGGAAATCCTGTCATTCACAACATCATTAACCTTGAGGGTATTATGATAAGTAAAATAAGAGACAAATACCTGATCTCACGAGTAATTTAAAACAAAAACAAACCCTTCTCACCCTTCAAAACCGAGCTTATAGATACAAACTGGTAGTTGTCAGAAATGGGGAATGGAAAAAATGGGTGAAGGGTGGCCAAAAGGTATAAACTTTCAGTTATAAGGGCTTCCCTTGTGGCTCAGCTGGTAAAGAAGCCACCTGCACTGCAGGAGACCTGGGTTCGATCCCTCGGTTGGGAAGATCCCCTGGAGAAGGGAATGGCTACCCACTCCAGTATTGGGGCCTGGAGAATTTCACAGACTGTAGCCCATGAGGTCGCAAAGAATCAGACATAACTGAGCAACTTTCACTTATAAAATAGGGCATAGGGATATAAGTACAGCATGGTGACTACAGTTACTATATGTTATTGCATATTGGAAGGCTGCTAAGAGGGATCTTAAAAATTCTCATTACAAGGAAAAAAAAATTTGCGACTGTGGTGATGGATCTTAAGACTGACCATTTCACAATACAGACAGGTATCGAATCATCATGTACACCTGAAACGAATATAATGTGTCAACTGTACCTGAATTAAAAAGCAGAACTTTGTCCTCCTGTCTAGAGAGTTCTCCACTGTCACCGTCTCTGGGAAAAGTGAGTGGTCTCAAGGTTTGAGTGTGATGTGCTCTCCATCTTAACTCTTCTGGGCTGAGAGAAGACTTAGATCAGCAGGAGAAAAACCCTGGACAGGTCTCTTACCCACCCCTCAGGGTGCTAGAGTTGTCTCTCCACTTCCTTTGCTTATAAAACACTCTTAAAGAGTCTACAGCTCAGACTATTTTGATAACCTAGATAAATCCCAGCCCAAATATCCAGAAAAGGTATGCTAGAACCTGAGATGTCATGGGGAAAGGGAGTGGGGGGACAGTACCAGCTTTTAAAACCAAAAGGGATTTGAAGCCTTGCGGAGGTGAGGTCATTAATGTTGTGTTCCCATCATGACTGATTTGCTGCACACACTCTTGAGTTCTGAGGACCTCGGTTTGCACTGTAGCTTCGGAGACATACACTAGAAACACCAGTTTGGACGTTCCATTGTTTTTTTTTAAACACCATCCAAAGCTGTGTCCCTAAAGCTGGTGCAGAGCTGGACACGTGGTAGGAACACGACAGGTGCTTGCTGAATTTCAGCACAAAGAACGAGCCATGTTTACGGTGCATACCTTTTAATGAAATGTAACTTTAAAATCTAATTTGTCTAGTTTGCTAAGAATATCATCATGAGCTTTTAAGCCTTTCTGTGTAATTACGTCTGCTCCATTCCTCTGTGCGTATCCTACCGAAAGCATTTGGGATATCAAGTACAAGTAAATGCAGTGGGTGGTGCTGAGGTTAACCTTCATTATAATGAAAAGGTCACCACACGGCAGAAAAATGTCACATATTACTCAAACTTTCAGGTAATTCATAGATGATACTACTACTAATTTTAGATCATAACAAGTAAACTGGCAATGTGAGGCAAAGCAAAAAAAGATACATTCAAAAGGCTGTAAAGATGGACCCCATGCCCACTCTGGGAACTTTTATTATTTTTTTTTTCTGGGAACTTTTAATACAGGACTGCTTCCACTGCACCACCACCCCCTCGCCCTGCCAAGACACGCCTCTGTGTGGCCTATGCTGAGAAGAGACTTACACAGACTATTGTGGATGAAAGAACATCCAGTTCTCTGTCCACCCATGTAGGCAGGTAGATAAGACTTCAATTCACTACATTTACAGAACTGTGAATTATGACCCTTAAAGCCATGGCTCCTTGGGAAAATGTAACTGCTGCTTCTCGAGGATTTTACTGCCCAACACCAAGGAAGCAAATGAGGCCCCAGTCGTAGCCCTGCCCTCCAGAGCCTGGCAAGCTGTTACAGGCCACACTGACCACTAAGGCTGCGCCACCGCAGGAGAAAACGAGCAGCTTCCCTGCCAGACCTGGCACAAGGGGTCCCGAGCCCTCAGGCTCAACCGCGTGACAACATCAGCAGCTCAGGAAGGTTCACGAATCTTCTTAAACTTCACATTTTATGGTCTGTAAGTAGTCACTCTTGATAGAGCCAAAGTTCTTAAAAACAATTCAATATAAACTCAATATTCTTTAAAAACTTTGATGCTGTGACAGTGCAAACAGCATTCATTTATTGCTCAACTTCGGCATGGACACATACATAGTTAATTTTTAAAAACCATTTATACAGATGTTATTGATAAAGCTCATGTAACAACTGAGTGAAAATACAAAGAATATCAAAGCTAAAACACTCTGTAATAAATACACATACAATGAAAATGATAAAACTTTGTTTTTAAAGTCAGTTTGAGAGAAGAAGAATATTACAATAAGTGAACTAATTACATCTAGAAACAGAACAACTCAGCATTTGGTACAACCATCATTCTAACGTAAGTACATTAAATACCACAAATGGCAGCCATTGGCTGTGCTGCAGCCTAAAGACAAGCAGGAGGAGCTGCTCTATCAAACTGTCAAGACGTCTGGAACAATCTCGTAACTCCCATCAATGCAGCCAGCTCAATGCACCGGAAGTTCAAGCCAACTTAGTGTTATAAAATAAAGCAAATTACACTGTATTTAAAAGAAGGGAAACTTGTGCTCTGGACTGTAATTACAAAGAAAAAATAAAAGACTTGGTTAAAAATAAAACCCATTCGGGGCAACAAACTATGTGCAAAAACAAAATGTACACTATACACAGCACTGTTTAAAAACTTTACACCAAGTGAGGCCCTCTGAAACAAACTCTCCTCTGTACTGCATAAGAGCGCTACAAAGCAACCACTGTTCACAATTAAGCATTCACGATGCAAAGGCATTGTATGGAAACACGACATCACGTGTCTGAAATAACACAGCTAGAGGAAGGATTAGAAAAAACCCAGCTAAGAGGGACGTGTGGAAATAAATATTCACATTAAACATGAGGTGCAAGTCCGAGGTTCAGTGATTCGTTAGGGGGTTTTGTCTGCTCAGCACCTGTTTGTCAGGTAACGTGACTTTGAAAACGAAATCTAAACCATGTCTATAAATTATGTTGGTGACACCACAGACTCTAAGGGAGGGGAGTTTCTTTCTTTTAAAGCTCTATTAAAGTCATTATAAAGTTAAAAAGGCACTCAAAAAGCGATGGTATTTGCCTGCTCTATTTTGTACATTATTTTGAGAGTAGCATTTCATTATTCATCTGTCAGTTATAATTTCTCTGAAGTGTTCATCATGCACTTACTTTTACTGAAAGATGATAATAGGCACAATTACACTGCGCTAGTGCTTTAATATGAAAGAGAGATGGACCTGCGACCAATAAGGTATTATTGTGAAAGCTGAAAACTACTGATAATCAAACAGGGTATTTCAAGATGTTCTCCGGTACAGCTAAGAATGCAGTAAGAAAACAAAGTGGGAAGAAACAGTTCGGCATAAGCACATCGCCACTACATGGTTACAACTAAACCAGCTTGCGTGTGGCTGTCGAATGCGGCTGAATGAAATAAACACAGAGAAGCTCCAGAGAAGTTCTCAACTTTTTTTTAAGCAGCAAGTTTTCCACCTCTTGTATTCTACCCATCCCCCCACGCCTCCTAGTCTCTGAAACCTTATGTGAAATTCCTATATATATATATGTATATATATAAAAGAAAAATCAGAGCTGTTCTGGGTAAAAGGGGGTGGGGAGTTCGAGGCCTCTGCTCAAATACCAACTCGGCCTTTCTTCGCCCTCTCTTTGTCCCTCCCCTCTAACCATGACTTCCGAGGCACCTCTGAGGAAGCCCTTGGCTCCAAGAACACAGGCTGAAACCAATCCATCAAATGAAAGTACACAAAGGGCTGATTCACTTGATAATTAAGCTGCAAAATTTAAACAAAGCTGTCTCATCAAAATTTGCTATGCTTGACTTCACATCAATGTAAAAAATAAAAAGAATAGTGCAGATTTCTGACGGCTGAATTTAAAGAACCACTCATGACTTCAGATTTTTCCAAGCTCTCACTCCAGAATTCTGGTTGCCTTCTGGATCATGCAACATGCCACGCACCTTCAAAGCTGAATCTGGATGTTTCAAAATCAAATGCTGATCTTCAACACCAAGGGAACCGAGATTCCATTACCTCCAAAATTACTCTTCAGACTTAATGTATATGAGAGTGTTAGAATCACTTTTTGGTTTTTGTTTTTAGTAATCACATCTCCTGCCCCACCACCCTCACTTCATTTTGTTAGGTAAAAGAGTTTTCTAAGCTTTGCTAAATAATCTTTCGAGCAGAGTTTTTCCTTTTTCATAATTTTAACTGATTAAGATATGAGCAGCTAAATGGAGATTCAGGATGGTTTACTCGATAGAAACCATAATTAAAATATAATATGAATTAGGTGCACTTGTCATAGAAGACTTTGGTTTACAGACATAGTATATATATATATATATCAAAGATAAGCTGACCCAGTAACAGAATGAAAATCCCATCTCATCCATGTGATCTGAGTAGCTATAAAAATGCAGTATTTCCACTTAAGATGCAACGTAAATCCAAAATACCTGATCATACTCATTCAAGATAAAAAATTAAGGTTTGTTTTAAAGTCTCTTAAAGAACAGGGAGCCCCTGAATGCATCATTTTATTGTAGCAAGTAAGCTACTGAGTTCAGACTAAATGGTTGCATTAGGAACTTGACCACCAAAATTATATAGCTGTATTCCAGAGAATTCATGCTTGAAAAATATAAAAAAGACTCACTTAGGCTAGGTTGAAACATATAATGCTTCTAAAATATGCTTTGCTATAGAAAAATGCAATTAAATGTGTAAATGGCTTAATTTTTTTTAAAGATTCTTTTGTAGCCAATTGTTTACAAAGGTAGAATAATTCAAAATAATTTTATTTTATTTTATTTTTTACAAAGAGCAAGTACAGGAGCTGTTCAAAATCATGTATTCAAAATGAAATGTGACTTGTACCGACTGCTGAAGTTGTCTTGATGTTTGATAGACTTGAAATCTGTGAAGCGATTTGAATAGATTACCTTTTATAAAAATAGTAGTAGTCTTTAAGTGTAGAATACTGCCTAACTCTGGAAACGTAGGAAAAGTCAGCATTCTTTAGGTTCAAGATATTAATTTTAAATAGCAGCTGAATGTGGCCTCATGGCAAAGCATAAAGACCTCTTTTTTTCCTTGAAAAGGAATTTCAAAATTGTCCTTTCCCCTCACAGTGTCCTAAAATTTTTTAAAGGGAGGGTGGGGGGGGGGGGCATTTTCCTGTATTTCAGCATTCCTTGAAATTCTGCTGAAAGGAGGCTGTCTGTCCCTCAGGCTATAAATAGAGTCCTGGGTAAATCCTTGAAGTTGTCATTCCACAGCAAATCCACACGTTTCTTCGATGGCTGTTAGCAGCTTTTCATATAACTTTTCATAGCTTTCATAGGGCGGAATGTCTATTCGATTGAAGCTGTAAATAAGCAAATCACAGTTCATTCAAAACAGAGCAACTGACTGGCAAGTGTGTATTAGTTTACACTAAACTAATACAGAAAACTACAAGAAAGAGGCTATATTCCTCTCAAGTTGAGATTTACTTGAAAATCCCCCAAAGGAATTTTCCTACCCATTTTTGGATAATCTTAATCCATTTAAAAGGAATGATAAGCAACTCTTTTAAGGGTCCATTCAGTAAAAAGAACAACAAATAAAATGTGAAATCTGCTTGAAACGAACACCTACATAGCTGGCATGAGGGAAAAAGCTACTGAAGTAACTCACCAGGTGTGGGCTTTGGGCAGGTTGTTGGTGCAAGCATCGATCTGATGTATGGTGAACAGCCGTGGGCCTGCGGCACCTGCAGAGGGAGCCAGTGCGGGTCAGATCGCTGTGGGCACCTGTGTCAGCCTTCAGAATCTCAGAATAAAACTGGTACATGAACCATAGGGTCTAGGGCTAAGGGGGGACTGGTGACTCCACAAAGCTGCCAAAAGGCCCAGGAAAAGAATCTGGGTTTTTAAAAGCTGGAACTGACCTTGGATAACAAGGCTGATTCCTTGATCTGCTAGCCTTTCGATTTAAGAAAAAGTTCAGGATTGAAACCTTTTGCCAACTTCTATCTTCTATGGACAATCATTGTCCCAAAGGGGCAAATCCAAGATCCAGCACATCTTCAAAAAGATGACAGCCTAATGCAAATTTAGGTTCCACTCCTCAGACTTTGCAGAGAGCAAAAGATCAGCAGTCTAGAGAGTAGAGGTGGCAGAAATACAACTTCACTTCATGCATTTGGGCAGTCTGCTGATAACGAGTTCTCCACATAGGGAATGCAAACACGACTCAAGTCTGTTTTCCCCCACAGAATTCTGACACACTGACTGTACGCAGCACTGTGGAGTCATGTACCAGTCTTGCTTCCTACACCCTCAGTCACCAGCAGCAGCAGCAGTTTTAAAATTGAAAAGCTTCAGAGGTAAAGGAACACTGCCACCCAGTGAAGCACCACGATCACCAGCAATATCCCAACTCATCCCCCAAATGAACAGCTCTTCCACGGAAAGCAGTTCTTAAAAATGGAATATGGCTGTGAGATGGTCTGATGCCATGCATTAACTGAAAGTGTTCAATCAGACAAACGGCTTCCACGACTCATGCTGCCTCTATTAAAAGATTAAAAAAGTAGAGGGGAGAGGCCTCCCAGGTGGGTAAACGTTTGCCAGGCTGAGATGTGAGCATGGAAGCAGACAGACTCCCCTAGAGCAACGGGCAGCAGCATTCTAAAGCGAGGTGCCCAGGAAAGGCAGAGCGTCAGCACACACGCCCCCGACATGCGGCACTCACTACAACCACAGAGAACCCAGCGGGAGAGGCTCTTGGGAGGGAACAAAGGAAGGAAGGAGAAGAAGGTATCAAGACACAAGAGTTACAGATAAGAACCAGAGTGAAAAGAGAATCTGTTTATAAGCACATGTGTACACCATCTGCATACACCAAATACTAACTCCCTGCCCCCGACGACGAGATGCCAGATCGTCTGTGCCTCCCTCTCCCCTACCTTGTAAAGCCTTGAAGCCCTGCAGAGGCACTCGGGATGAGCCGGTCACAAACTGAAGCAACCGTGCTCGCCGTTCTTCGTCAAAGAACTCCACAGCCTTCCAGAACCACTTGACAACGTTGCTGTCCGGAGTACAGTGTTTTAACCGGGTGTTTACCTTCCAGTCATTAACATCTATCTTTCCAAGTCCACAAATAATGAGCTGTTAAAATATTGCACAAATAATGAACAATGGAAACCCAAGTCAGGCCAAAAATTCCTTAAAATGGAACTTTAGATTTGCAATGTTCGCTTTCAAATGGTGTCCTTAATCAAAGGTAGACATCAGAACCATCTGGAAAGTTTTTCAAAATGTACACACTAGGTTCTATGCTCATATTTTAATGCTGTGAATCTGGGGTGAATCAGGATCTGTATTTTTTAAAAGCTCCATGAGTACCTACACACTGCAGGTTCCCTACCCAGGATCTGAGAACCACAGTGATGGACATGACAAGATGAGAAGTTCCATAATCTCACAGTGGAATTCTAAAAAAATGTTAATGATCAGAAACTAGATTTAGAGTAAATACAGCTTACATATGCCTTCCTTAAGACCTGTATCTACTATTCCAATTTCAACCTTTATTAGCTTTGGCATTCTGGGCAGTTCTGCTCACTTCCCTTGGCCACAGTTTCCTCTGCAGTAATAAGGCAGTAATATCTGTTTCATTCTATCCTCTGAAAGCAACCAACAGTGCATGGGCATTCAAGAAATTGTGTTGAGTAAGTGGTACAGTCTGTTTAAAGGTGGACCAAAGTACAAAATATATGAACGCACTGTCACAGAGCTCTGCTTGGCATCTGATGCAGGTTCAGTGTAAGTGATGCGTCAAAATCACTTTGATCCTATTAATACACCTCCTTAGGGGCCAAGACAGAGTCATTTTACTAACCTGTGTATAACACTGACTTATGATAGTGTGTAGTACAGAACATAATTTAACCTGCAAATCCCATAGTTTACAATTAATTATAATAACCCAGGATAACACTAAAATAAATTATATATATATATATTTCTTATGAGTAGAAATTATATAATAAACCCTAACATTATTGAATAAAATCTGCAACAAAGCTTCTACAGGGTTCTGAAAAATACTGAATCACAGCTACATGAACAGGTAAGTGGTTATCCAAATAGAATTACAGAAGTACTTGTAATAGTGAATATACCTCTCAAAATTCCTTTCTTCAGAGGAGTGGTAACTTTAAGGCCAAATTCCTTATTTATTATATGAACAGAAACAAATGCATCGTATTTCAACTTTATTGTCATTTCTGCTGTGTCTCATTCCTCCTACTTCCTCCTGGCCATTTCACTATGAATAGCTCAGTCACGAAAAGAGTGGGGGTGGTATTGAGTCAAACCAATCTTTTTAGGTTTGTCTAACAGATCTGTTAACAGATTTAGTTAGAAAGGACACTAAAGTTAATTAATAAAATCATGTTTTAAATTATGGATAGACTTCCAATATTTATGCTATCCCTAGGCACTAATTAAATTTTGGGACCTCAAGCAGAATAAAATCTCATTACTTTTCAAAGCAGTTCAGTAGCAATTCAGATGTATTTGTTAAAAGTCTTAATTATAAAACCAAACCTAAGGTGCTTTAAGGACTAGCTTTAAAATAAAACAATGGTTAACTGGTTATTAATTAAAGTCTGTATTAGTAATGAAAATTTCCAAGGAGACTGAAGATGTTTAGATAGTGTGGAAAGTCGCTCAGTCATGTCCAGTTCTTTGCAACCCCATGGACGGTACTCCATGGAATTCTCCAGGCCAGAACACTGGAGTGGTTAGCCTTTCCCTTCTCCAGGGGATCTTCCCAATCCAGGGATCGAACCTAGGTCTCCTGCATTGCAGGTGGGTTCTTGTTTAGATAGAGACGATCCTGAATGTTTCCTCTAGGTTTTTGTCTATCAAATGCTTTCTTGTAAAGCTTAACGTAAATCCACTTGGGTCTAGGTTTTTATTCCAAATAAACTGCAATATGGTGGAGACCAACTGATAAAGTTTTAACTAAATCAAGAGCCATTTAATTAAAGAATAGGAAATAACACTGGAAGAATATACACAAAATACACAAAATCTGTTAAAAGGAAGAATAGAAAATAAGGAAAAATAAAGGATAGTCACAATATAAGAGACTACTTGCAGAATTTCCAAAACATGAACGGCTTTTCCTATGAGTTAGAATTCTCACAGCAACACATAGAAAAACTTCAAAAGCACCAGAAATACAACTCCTCTAAAACTAAGTAACAGAAACTTCTCAACCTTGCTTTGTTATACTAGATGACGTCATGATATTCATACACTGACCTCTAACTCCTTCTCATCAAATGTCTTCAGCAGATGCTGTGGAATTACTTCATTAAATCCTTTCTGCAGGGCCAAGAATTGTGCCTCAATGCCTCGTAAAAATCTCCAGTTCACGTAAAGCCTGGAAACATTGGACAGGGGTTTTATATGATGAAATATATTCAGATTTGGTAATTACTATGAATCTCTAGTACATTAGCAACATTGCACTTTACAAGTATCTAGCATTAAGAATTTAGTCTAAAATCTAAAAGAATCTCATATTACCGAAGGTAGATGGATCCTCAGCAGTGAGGCAGTTCAGCATAAATTATAAGCAGTATAAATTAAAAAACAGTAACCTTCCACTAACAAAAGCAGCATCGCTACAGCAACTCTTCACTTCAGAAAAACTCCTATTAAACTGGAAGTTGGCTGGAGAGCAGATGGGTCTGAAGTTAAAATCTAAATGAAATTATTTTCTTAGCTTCTAGCATGCATGCCAATAACCAGAAAAAAAGAGCTCATTCAACCGAAAATGACTTTTTCTGATTTCACTTGAAAATACAATCTGAACGTGTTGGGTGTTTTCTTTATATTTTGTGGGTTGTATATGGGGGAAGGGGGAGTGAAGAGAATCCTCATATCCAAAATGAGAAGAAACAGTAAAAGCCACTAGGCCAGCACTTTCTGACCACTCGTTTTCCCCTATAGGCTTTAAAAGCCCTGGGAGATGTAATTTAGCAACAAAGTTCACAAAACTACATCTCATGTGTAGCTGTACTCGCGGCTTTGTTTGGACTTACGCTTTCTACATGAATTGCTTTTTTTTTTTTTTTTAATTTTTATTTTTACTTTATTTTACTTTACAATACTGTATTGTTTTTTCCATACATTGACATGAATCCACCACGGGTGTACATGCGTTCCCAAACATGAACCCCCCTCCCACCTCCCTCCCCATAACATCCCTCTGGGTCATTCCCGTGCACCAGCCCCAAGCATGCTGTATCCTGCATCGGACATAGACTGGCGATTCGATTCTTACATGATAGTATACATGTTTCAATGCCATTCTCCCAAATCATCCCACCCTCTCCCTCTCCCTCGGAGTCCAAAAGTATGCTATACACATCTGTGTCTTTTTTGCTGTCTTGCATACAGGGTCATCATTGCCATCTTTCTAAATTCCATATAAATGTGTTAGTATACTGTATTGGTATTTTTTTGTTTAGTCTAAGGTTTACAGATTTATTTCCACCAAAGACCTTCCCTAATAAAAGTAAATATATTATTTTGTCATAGTATTAATCTACATTTTCTAATATCTACCTCTGTTTCATTGACTACACTAAAACCTTT
The DNA here is from genome assembly GCF_032405125.1 of Capricornis sumatraensis. Lineage (NCBI taxonomy): Eukaryota > Metazoa > Chordata > Mammalia > Artiodactyla > Bovidae > Capricornis > Capricornis sumatraensis. The sequence goes on from NC_091076.1 coordinate 98,712,622, forward strand.
GACTGTGGATCATAACAAAATGTGGGAAACACTTAAAAAGATGGGAACACAAGGCTATCTTACATGTCTCCTGAGAAACCCTTATGCAGGTCAAGAAGCAACAGTTAGAACCCTGTATGGAACGACTGACTAGTTCAGGATTGAAAAAGGCTTATGACAAGGCTGTTTATTGTCACCCTGGATATTTAAGTTATACATAGAGCACATCATGTGAAATGCCAGGCTGGATGAGTTACAAGCTGTAATTAAGATTGCTGGGAGAAATATCAACAACCTTAGATATGCAGATGATACCACTCTAAAGTGAAGTGGAACTAAAGAGCCTCTTGATGAAGGTGAAAGAGGAGAGTGAAAAAGCCAGCTTAAAACTCAATATTAAAAATTATTTAAAAAACTGAGATTATGGCATTTGGTCCCATCACTGCATGGCAAATAGAAGGGGAAAAAGGGGAAGCAGTGACAGATTTCTACAGCCATGAAATTAGAAAACAATTGCTTCTTGGCAGGAAAGCTAGGACAAACCTAGATATTTTATGGACAAAGATCCATATAGTCAAGGCTATGGTGTTTCCAGTAGCCACATACAGTTGTGAGAGCTGGACAGTAAAGGAGGCTGAGCACTGAAGAATTGATGCTTTCAAACTGCGGTATTCAATCTTAAAGGAAATCAACCCTGAAACTCTTGGGAAGGATGGATGCTGAAGCTGAAGCTCCAATAGTTCGGCCACTTGATGTGAACATCTGACTGATTGGAAAAGACCCTGATGCTGAGAAAGATTGAAGGCAGCAGGAGAAGAGGGTGACAGAGGATGAGAGGCTTGGATGGTTTCACTGATTCAATGGACATGAACCTGGGCAAACTCTGGGAGATAGTGAGAGAAAGGGAAATCTGGCATGCTGTAGTCCATGGTGTCACGAAGAGTCAGACATGGCTTGGTGACTGAACAACAGCAAAATAATAATAAATTCCAAAAATGCTCAGTATGTGGTAGGCAGACTTGATCTCCAATTTAGCTGATGTATATCTTTCCTTTGTAGATGGCAGGGCAGGTGACTATCTGTGCTTTGATAATGAGAGCTTTTGTTTAATAGTAAAGGTAAGAGCAGAAAAACTGTGCACATGTAAGCAAATTGTATTAAAAATGTGTTTGCATTGACCTAATTACTAGTTTAGTGTTAGTGTTAGTGGCTCAGTCGTGCCAGACTCTTTGCAACCCCATGGACTGCAGCCCACAAGGCTCCTCTATCCATGAGATTTTCCAGGCAAGGATACTGGAGTGGGTTGCCATTTCCTTCTCCAGGGATGAATTGCTTTTTTAAAAAAAATCTATCTTCCCGGGAAAATGTACCTCACAAACCTCAGAACTACTCAAACTCCCAATTTGTCAGGATTTCCTTTCCCAAACTTCGGAGAAATAATTCTCTAAGAAATGAGTTACTTAATATTAACTGTATCCCTTGGGGGACCTCATTTTTCCTTGTTTAAGGGCACATCAAAACTGCATACCTGTAAAAAGTTTTTCTTTGTAATTTTTAAAATTTCAAAACTATCTGATAAGGGATAATCGGTGGTAGTCGTGTCAGACCCTCTTGCCACGCCCTGGACTGCAGCCCGCCAGGTTCCTCTGTGCATGAGATTCCCCAGGCTTCCTTCTCCAGGGGACCTGACCCAGAGACTGAACCCATGTCTCCTGCGCTGCAGGTAGATTTTTTACCACGGAGCCATCTGGGAAACCCCAAGGAATAATTACTGTGTGCTGTAAACAAGAATTGAATCCTGGAGAGAGCAGTCTACTCGACTCTAGATCCTGGGAGTGACACGCTACTGAACTTCAGGAAATCCCCATTCACTCTTCTTTTGTTATTTTATTTTTTAATTGTTATCTATGTGTGTGTGTATTTTGGGGGGGGGGGTGGGGGCCACACTGCTTGACATGTGTAATCTTAGTTCCCCATCCAGAGATCAAACTTCAAACCCATGCCCCCTGCTGTGGAAGCATGGAGTGCTAACCACTGGACCATGGGGAAGTCCCTCATTAAGTTACAAATGTGTTTGTTATTAAAAGAAAAGTCATAATTTAAAAATCAACCATTAAATGTGGAGACAGAGTAAAACCCGAAAGTCCACTCTCTTACCCTCTTTCGTCTCTACTTCCAGGCCTATCACTTCCACTCCCCCACCCTAGGCAACATTTTATTGGGTAAGTGGTCTTCCTGAACATCTTCTGTATAAGAATAAAACAATACAGACTTTGTTCCAAGACATGCTTTTTAAGTGACAGCTTATGCAGAATCTTTTTTAAAATAGCCACACAATATTCTGTTATATTCATCATCCTCTTCTACAAACATTTTGCAGTTTTCAGGTTTAAACAGCCTTGTATTTCTTTAATTACAAATGTGTTTCCAAACAATAGATCCCTAAGAATGGAGCTGCATATGCATTTTCATTTTGGCAGCTGTTTTCAAATTGTTTTCCAACAAAGCTCTACCAGTGTTCACAGGCTACGAGACTGATGGGCCTCATCCATAAACCAAAACATTTTAGCCAGTAAGACCTGAGGACATATTCTGTGCAAAAAAGTACAGCAAGCACACTTCTGTGTACATATGGTGAAGTTCACACTCCTAAATTCGATTATCATAGTTTAATGCTTAGAAAAACTTTACATACCATGAGCCAAATGATCTCACTTAATATTTCTAGATTCCTCAATCAGCAGGTGATTTTGTAAAACCTGAACATTTTCTTGATTTTTTTAACAAGAAATATAGTACTTATATAATCTATATTTCTTTAATAAATATTTCTATTATATTTATATTTAATATATATCAAATATATTTCTATTTTCATAAATTAGATTTCTATTGAAAACATGTATTTCTTATATAAACCCATAACATCTTTATTTATAAGTAGGATTAAGTCCTAGTAATATAGCACAAAAGTGCTTCTGCACAGCTAGCTGTGGGAGCTCCACCACACATGACATGGCAAACCGTGTTTCCTGAAATTAGTGCCTTTGTACAGCCCCTCCTTCAACTGAACCTGGGCTGGTGTGCGACTCGCTTTAACCAAAAGAATACAGCAGAGGTGATGTTGGCCAATTTCAGCCTTGGGACTTTAAAATATCCCACAACTCCTCCTCCTGTGCTCTGGGAAACCAGCCATCCGATAAGAAGTCTGGCTACCGTGCTGAAGAGCCAGGCCTCTGAGACCACATGGGATAACCAAGGAGGCCAGCCAACAGTGAGAACCAGGTGCCAGATGGTGACCCAGCGTCCACTCCAGGCAGCGCCCAGCCAGCCAAGCCACCCCAGGTGAAACATCAGACATGTGAGTGAAGAGGCCATCTGAACATTTCCGCCCCAGCTGACACCACGCGGAGGAGCAGTGTGCTATCCCTGTCGTCCTCGATCCAAGTAACTGACCCACGGGACCATGAGAAATAATAAAGGCCACTTAATTCTGCAGAAGCCTATTCTGTGGCAGTAAGTAACATTATCTAAGCATCAATGTTTTTCTGTACCATTCTAGAACATTAAAACAAGTCTCAGGCTTAAGAAGATACAAGTGTTTACCTGACATATTCTTTTTTATTTTCTTCAGTAACGGGGATGCTCTTGCCATTTGGTTTAAGTTCATGCTGAATGATTTCACCATAGGCATTATGTTCGACACAGAAGGTGTGGTCCAAAACACCTGTGGTATCATTCTCGCTAGAAAGGAAGAAAAGGGAAAGACACATGACTAGAAAATCTAAAATTCAGATCTCGGAGATATAGTAATTGGTGAGACAAATAAAACTAAGGTAGTTTTACGACATGACAAACACAGGAACATCTGACCCTATGTTCTTGTTACTAGTTCTTAGGCCACCGTTCCTCCTAGGGGCAGAAAAGTCAAAGAGCTTTAACCTTCATAAACCCTGGGAACATTTTATTGAGCAAAGAGGAAGCCCTGGAAAGCTGGGTTTTACACAGGGAAACCTCAGTTCTGTTTGGCTTTTAGGTAAGAAGTTTTACCAGAATCTTGGTAATCCAAGTGACCAAACACCTGAGGAGCCCCACTGAGAAAGCTACTTGTGTACCTGGTAAAAACAAGCATGGCCAGTGTATCTTCACAGATGAATGACCTCCCAACAAACAGAACTAACTCTTACAAAAACCCTTTTTAATGTATGGTTTCAGCAATCATCATTTGAGCAGAAATATCTTATTCTAACACATGATAAATGGAAACAGAACCTGCATCATGTTGAGGAAACCATTAAGTGCTTTTAAAAATACAGTATACTACATTTTCCCCTTTTAAAGAAATAACACTTTTGCTAAACTTTAGGAATTTGAAAAATACACAAAAGCAGTAGTAGAAAGAGGTAAAGTCTCATATGGTCCCATCACTCAGATGAGCACCCTTCATATTTTCTGTGCATCATGTTTTATATTTCAAAAAAAGTACATCCATTTTGAAACATGTATCTTTTAAGAGCTCAGATTCTAATGAACAAGACTCAATACATACAGTATCCACACTAAACTGTTATGAAGATCTGGATCAACTAATTCCATGTCATCCAAAGTAATGGACTTCCCAAGCAACTGTTTATAGAACGGCAACGTGAAACCACCATCAATATAATGTCCATGAAACACAGCCATTCCCATTATTCGTCCAACAAAGTGGAAGTATGATAAATGTTCCTGAAATTGAAAAGTTTATATAAATATTCAAGGTAGATACTATCCAGGGAATTTTTAATAAATATGTAAGCAACACTAATTTTTTAAATAATAAGTATCAACTGAAACTCCAGTTTATAACTATTTAAGTGGATAGGTTATCATATCAAAGCTCAATGCTCATTAGGGAGAGTTTCTATAGGGCACACTTAAGATACTATACTTAGCTATAAAATATCACAGCAGAGTCAATGCCTCTCGCAAGGAAAGGGCAGTCACTGTGAAATCTACCCTCGGAAACTGAGTCTAGCCCCTCTGCAGCCTCACTAGTCTCCTGCAGATCCTGTTCTCCTCTCTCCGCCCATCTCCTGCTGAGCTGAGCTCCTCATAATCATGGCTCTGTCATTCGGAAAAGCTTTCAACTCTCTACCTCCTAGTTCTCTTGACCTACCAGGAAATGAACTTCAAAACATCACAGATTTAAGAGCACAGACTTCATGTCTAACTTGGACTAGAGTCCTGATTCTACCAGTTACTAGCTATGTACACTTGGGCAAACTGCTTAACCTTTGTAGAAATAATTTTCTATTATCTGGAAAAATGAGGGTAATAATAGTATCTAAAAAGAGTCTCTGTGGGTAGTAACATGAGGTGATGAAGCCCAAGGCACTGGACCTGGTATATGGTAAATGCTCTACAAACGTGAGCTATCATTACTACGGTGAATGAGCTGGTCAAGCAGAATCTTCACCTAAAAATCTTCCCTTTAGGAAGAATACCTAGCAAGGAACTTACCGTGCCTACCATGTTTAGACAGATTTGGTCTTCCATGATATATTGTTTTATTACTGTTGGATATTTGTATTTTAAACTTCTTTTACTTCTCTGTTTAACAATCCCTAAGCTCACCTTTAAGCCTCCCTTTTATCTTACAAATAGCACTTTTCTTTTAAAAAACCAGTACCTGTTCACTACAAAATATTTAGAAAATACAGACAATGAAAAAAAGCTCATAGTCTTAACACTCAGAGATAACCACTGTAAATATTACAGTGTGGATCTTTTCAATGTTCTCACATATACGTATGTTTACCAAAGTTGCATCATTCTATTTCGTTATCTTTTTTCCACCTAATATATTACAAATACTATCTTTACGTATCATTATCCATTATCCCACAACATCATTTTAGGGGCTCTATAATATACCCTTGTATGGAAAGATAATAGAAATACTATAAAACCAACAAATTAGTAACAGCTGCTAACTCTTGCTGAGTACTTAATAATATGTAATAGGGTTAATAACGTATAGCACTGTTCAGGGTCTCATTTAACAGTCACAACCCTTCTCTCAGGTTCAAATTATATTTTATCACTGAGGCTTAAGTCAATGAAAGTCACAAAGCTAGTTAGTAACAGGACCAGGATATGTTCTCATGTCTAATTCCAGAGTCTAAGCTCTTAACCACGTCATGCTGCTTCATGTCATAATTTAATCAGTCCCTCTTGTGGACAGCAATGTTACTTCCAGTTGGGGGTACTGTAAACAGTGATGTGGTAAACCTCCCTGGGCCAAACTGATGCATCCACTCATCATCACTTATCTAAGAAAAACTTAAAAGAGGACTTGCCAAGTCCAAGGATGTGACTTCAACAAAGACAGCAAACCTATGTCATAGACTACACTGACATTTAAAGATGAAAAAACATTGTAGGTCATAAGTCAGTTCATATCATTATAACCACCAATCATACCGGATTAACTGCAGAATCAGGATTGATCTGCAATGTATAGATATCATCTCTTGAATACTGGAAGAGGCCATAATAAGGATTCAGCATTTCATGTGACAAGAGATATAACCACTCCCTAAAAAACAAGATATGCCACAGGAATTTTTTGTTAATAAATATACTTTTACTAAGATATGCTATTAATTAATGTTAGCAAAGAAGTTTTTAATAAAACAAAATAAAGCACGAGTAACTAGTTATGTAAGATCACTTTAGAAAAGTATACTAACCCATGGAGCTCAACCCCATGCCCTGTGACAACCTAGAGGGGTGGGACAAAGTGGGGGATGGGAGGGAGGTTCAAGAGGAGATAGTATACCTATGGCTGATTTCTGTTGCTGTATGGCAGAAACCAACCAACATGGTAAAGCAATTATCCTCCAATTAAAAATTTAAAAAAAGAATAATCTACCACGCCCCAAAGTAAATGAAAACCCTTGTTTTATTATACTGAACTCATGTCTCACTCAACTTTAGGTAATTTTATGACATTTTAACATAAGCAAATATAATAATAATATCCAGAAGTACTATCAGATGCTGCAGCCCAGTGGTCTGTTACTTTCAATTGCTAAACAAATCTGTGATCCATGATAAATATAAAATGAAGGGAAGAATATGGTTTTATTTCAAAACCTCCATGTGGTCCCATCCATACCACCCTGATCCTCTCCAATCGTGGCAGTTTTCTACTAGTTTATACCATATATACCATTCATACATAACTAATTCATGTCTTATTGTTGGTATGGTTTTAGTAAGAAAATTTCACTATCCATTTCCACTGTCTGTCTTGTGTAAACCCTAGAATAACCATGATAAACCTGTAAGTGGTGAGAAACTACCAAGGCCTGTGGTCTAAGTGGGAATGAAAGGGCAGGCCAGCACTTCCTGGGGATGTTTCATCCCACTTCTTGGTTTAAGCATACATCAGTGTTTTTAAAACCTATAATAACCAGTTCTATCACCTTAAACTGATTAAATCATTTACATTTTTCAAAGTATGAAAGACCACTTCTTGTCTTGGTGAGACAGAAATACAATCTCTAGTCTAGAACTTAAGGTGACGTCCGCGTCTCAACTCCTGTCATTCCTCGGCTAGGAAAGTCATGTAAGTGATATACTCTGATATTATGGATTAAACAGGGGAATAATATAATTTTAGGAAATGCAGTGAAACACTATTAAAATAGTTAAAGGAAAACATTTCAAAGTTCTATCATTTGATGGAGTCTAAATCAAATCATTATGTTTAATACTTGAAAAGTCTATAAATTAAAAAGTGAGATCTCCAATAAGCAACTTTCAAACCTAATATGTCTTGTATTATTTTTATGCATATATGTGTTTTTTAAAGGCTTCCCTGGTGGTTCAGTGGTAAACAATCTGCCTGCCAAGCAGGAGACTCAGGTTCAATCCCTGGGTCGGGAGGATCCTCTGGAGAAGGAAATGGCAACCCACTCCAGTATTCTTGCCTGGGAAATCCCCATGGACAGAGGAGCCTGGTGGGCTCCAGGCCATGGGATTGCAAAGAGTTGGACACAACTGAGCATGCATGCACAGTGATCAATTCTAAAAATCCAAACTAAGGAAACTATCCATTTGCAAGTAAAAGGGTCACAGAAAAAGTTTACAGGTAAAAACAAGTAATGCCAAATAGCAATTATGGGACCTGGTGGAAACACAAATTTCATTTAGGCTAGATAGATTTAGATTAGGGGAGACAGAATTATCATGATGGTCCTTAAAATGTTTTAACAAAGAAGCTATAATGTTTCTGTTGCATTTATATATAGTGAATTCTCACACCTGGAAACAAAATACTTGATGTATGAATGCAGCAGAAACATCATATTGAATGTACTGAAATATTCTATGGAGAATTTATGATAGACACACATACTTTCAGACACAAACATTCCTTTAACAAGGTTAAAAAGCATGGCAACGGAAGCAAAGGGAAACAGTATTCAGTTTAGAATACACATCATTAAAATCTCAAGATTGTTCCTGACAATGTAAAGCAGAGGGAAGGGCATGTACTGAAGGAGAGAAATGGAGAGAATATCAGGCCTATAGGCCCCACCAATAGTCCACGCAGGGTTGCAGCTAGTCTTCAGAGAAAGTCGCATTGGAAGATATGATCCGTTAGGGAGTTCACAAAGACTCCACTGGCAGCAGTGCTACAAAATAACTTCATTATGAATGTATGTACTAGGGTATCCTCCACACTGCAGACATTCGGTAACACTATGTTAGAAACTAAATACCAATGAGAAGGTTACACCACAGAGAGTATCTAATTTGCAAATATAAGGATCTATTTGCCATTTACTGCCAAGTATGTCTTTACCTGGCAACCCCTCCATAGTCAAGGCCTTCTTCTCCACGAAATTTTATCATTAATCGCTTCCAGAGATCTTTTGGTCTCATTTTCATGACCTGTCGATATGATTCCTGAAAAAAATGTTTAATATACTATTATTACTAGGTGTTTTTAACTCCTGTTTAAACTCTCCTTCCCATTCCACCTACGAAACATATGTTTATTTAAATAAGGTGGAATGTGTTCAACAATCAAATCAATGGATCAACTCCAAGTGTTTGGAACCTCATGGAACTTAAAACAGATACAGTTTAATACTACTGAAATCAATTCCTTTGATAGACATTATCCTTTGATAGACATATTAAAAACCTACTAAATGCAAGACTCCATATTTAAGTCCTATTAACTACAGCAATGATACCACACATATTAAAAAAACACAATCTGACAGAAGTACCACATTTTTAAAGTTAGTCGACCTCATCCAAGTGACAGATTGCACCAGAAAGTAAAGGTAAGAAGCAGAAAGTTTCAAAGAACGTTAAGTAATTGTTAATGTGCTCCTCACTACACTGACAACTTTACATTATTTTAACATTACAAAGGGCTGAGTACAAACAAGGTCAGAACTGTTCTGAGAGAAAAAAGTTCATCCTTTGGGAGAAGGATTATGAAGTCCCCAAACATTTCTTGCCCTGGAACCCTCTAATAAGTGGGCAAGTCCCACCTTGGACCTCTTGCCACTTATTATGTAAGAACATTGAAGCTGCTATTAGAGCTATAAAATCGAGAGATAAAAGGACATACCAGAAAGGAAGATTTTCAATAAATTAAGGAAGCAGTCCAACAGTATTTAGACAAAACGATTTTTTTTATCGAACAGTCCCTTACCTTTTGGAAGAATTAAAAAATAAGGGATGGATAATATCTGTGGTCTTTTAAAATTCATGAACAAATCAGTATCTGCAATGCAGGGACCAAGCTTCACCCATCAGAACCTCTCACACTTCATCCCATTCAAATGTTTATCTTATATATGAAATCTCTCCAATACTACTGACTTTACTCCCCACAAGTAAGAAGAGAAATTAATGAAAATTCTCCCATTTTAAAGAGATTAAAGTAGAAGTCGCTCAGTCGTGTCCGACTCTTTGCGATAACACGGACTGCAGCCTGCCAGTCTCCTCTGTCCACGGAATTCTCCAAGCAAGAATATTGGAATAGGTAGGTAACCATTCCCTTCTCCAGGGGATCTTCCCTACACAGGGATCAAACCCAGGTCCTCCCACATTGCAGGCGGATTCTTTACCATGTGAGCTACCAGGGAAGCCCTTAAAGAGACTGAGTCCCAATATATACTTGGAAAACAAGTTCATCACTGGAATTTAAACTTTCTCTATTTTAAAATCAGACTTGTACGTTTACCTCAAAAATCTCTTCCCTGGAAACCTCAATGCGGCAATGGCCAGCCTGAGGCTGTTGCTGGGAAAGTTCCTGCCGCAGAATCTTTAGCTTCTGAACTAGGTCGCGCTTGTACCGTGGGACTGTCAGACACTCTGTGTCATCAGGGCACAACGACACCACCTGCTGCTGCTGGTCTTTCAGTTGGTTCTGCCGACTACAAGTAAACAAACATTAGTAAAGAATCTTTTTTAAAGACTGCAATTATACATTTAAAATAGCACTGCATGCTAAACCGAGTCTATATTATTTCGAGGCCTTATTTTAGTCTTAGCTTGACATTTCTGACAACAATAAACTGGCTCCAGAGTTTATTTCTTAGAATTTATGGAAGTGGACAATGAGAGTTTTATCCAAAAAGCTTTATACAGCTGCTGAGAGCAACTTTCTCAAGTACTGTTTCCATTTTCCTCCACTCAGTTTACCAGCTCTCACTTCAAAATTCAGGCGCATGCCAAACCCTGCGCCTGTTATCTCGAGTCTGTCTCTCTGAAAGAGACAAACAGTTGGAACTGGCAGTTTGGCAGGACCCCTTCTCCTATGCATGCTACAGTCTAGACCACAGGAATGTGGGAAGTCACAGAGAAATGAGCACTTTACAAACAAGTCTAAATGCTTTATAAAGTGACTATTTTTCTTTTCTTTCCTTCTTTTTTTTGGGGGGGGGGGCATGCAGTGTGGCATGCAGGACCTTAGTTCCTTGACCAGGGATCAAATCTGTGTCCCCTGCAGAAGAAGCATGGAGTCTTAACCAGGGGACCACTAAGGAAGTCCTTATCTTTTTACTGTGGTAAAACATACATAAAATTTACCATTTTAACCATTTTTAAGTATTACAGTCATTGGCATTAAGTACATTCACATCGTCTCTTATGCTAAAGTGACTTTGAACTGCATATACAGTTTACCACAAATACACAAAAATAATCTCCCAAGTATAGCAGAAACATAATTTTTAGAAGGCACATTGCCTAGAGATACATTTATTCTGACAAAAATACTGTAAGCTGCATCTAAGAATTTTTTTTAAAGAATCTTATGATATAATGAATGAGTTAATTTCAGTAAACTGTCAGGAAATAAAAAGTCACGTAATTCACAATTAATGTCTATGCAAATGCGGAATGATTCCGTTGGAATCTAATTTCACATACAACAGACAAGAGTATAATCTTCTAACCTATAAGTAAAGGACAATGGTAGCTATGAGAAAATAAAAATAACTTTCAGTTCTCTAACAAATCACTCAAACTTACTTTACATATAATGGTTCAATAGGTAAAGGCCCAAATTTATACGTAGAACACATAACTATCCAAAAAAACGCAGCTTTGATGAAAATGACAAATCACCATTTATTCTCATAAGCATTGTAATAAAGGTGTTTTTTGTATACACACACATATATAAATCAAAACAGAATATATTAAAAATACTCTTTAACGTATTAATCCTATCCCAAAAAAAGAACTTGGGTACACAAAGTTAAAGATACAAAACTTTAATTCAAAGTGGATCAGAGACTTCACTGTAAAACCTAAAGCCAAAAGCCTTAGGCGCCAAAGCACAATCCGTAGACAAACAAATGGATAAAATGAACATCACTTAAATTTCAAGAACCTTTACACTTTTCAAAAGACACTGTTAAAAAAATGAAAAGACAAGTCACAGTCTAGGAGAAAATCTTTCTAAAGCTTATAGCTGACATAAAACTTGTATTTCAAGCATCTAAAGAATTCTCAAAACTCAAAAAAACTCAGTTTTTTTTTTTTAAAAAGGAGGCAAAAAATTTCACCAAAGAAGATATACAGATGGAAATAAGCCCATGAAAAGATGCTCAACATCATTAGTTACTACAGGAAAGCAAATTAAAACTTCATGAGAATTCTGTAAAGCAATTATCCTTCAATAAAAAATAAATTAATTTAAAAAACTTAATGAGATACCACTATACATCTATTAGAATGTCTAAAATTAAGATTAACCATAGTGAAACTCCAGTACTTTGGCCACCTCATGCAAAGAGTTGACTCATTGGAAAAGACTTTGATACTGGGAGGGATTGGGGGCAGGAGGAGAAGGGGACGACAGAGGATGAGATGGCTGGATAGCATCACTGACTCAATGGACATGAATCTGAGTGAACTCCGGGAGTTGGTGATGGACAGGGAGGCCTGGCGTACTGCGATTCATGGCGTTGCAAAGAGTCGGACACGACTGAGAGACTGAACTGAACTGAAACCAAGTGTTACCAAGAGCAACTACAACTCTCACACACTGCTAGTGGGAATGTCAAATGGCACAATCACTTCGAAAGACAATCTGGCAGTCTCTTCAAAAGTTTAACACAAATCTGTCATATAATGCAGCCTAGGCATTTATTTATCAAAGAGAAGTGAGAGTGTATGTCCACAGAAGGACTTAAACATAAATGTTCATAGCAGTTTAGTCACAGCCCCAAACTGAAACAATCCAAATATTCATCAGCAGGTAAACAGATTCATAAATTGAGGTCTATCCACACAATGGAATGAAAAGAAATGAACTATACAGGCAACAACAGAGATGAATCTCAAATAATTACGCTGGGTAAAAGAAAACAAAAGAGAGGACATATTGTATGAATCCACTTATCCAGAACTCTAAACACTGCAATGTATAGTGATAGAAAGCAAATCGGTGGTTGGCTGAAAATGAGGTGTAGACTGAACTGTGTCTAAGTAAGTTGAGGGCGTAAGCCTTAGCACCCCTGACTTTGACCTTATTTGGACACAGGGTCTTTGCAGATGTACTCAAGTTAAATGAGGTCACACTAGATGAGGGTGGCCCTAAATCCAACAGACTGGTATTCTTATAAGGAGAGGTAAACTTGGATCCAGAATATAGGGGAGAAGCTGTAACATATTAAGATATATACTTTGGTCTTTGTCCCCAGTTACTGACACAGAACTCCTAAAATGCTTGAAATTTCCTGAATGACAGAGGTGACAAGAAAAGTGTATTCTGTTCCAATATTTGGTCTTTGTCCCTGGTACAAGACACGGAAGCTCCTAAGTCCCTTAGAAGTTCCTGGGTTTTGGAGCATTCTTTGTTTCAGTGAGGTGACTGTTACATAGTTGCAGGATGGGGCCTGGTCGCAGGAAAAACCAAAGCTTGATGACAAGCCTAGAACTTTCAGTGCCAACCCCCCCTCCGCCCCCCGCCGCACAGCCTCTGGGGAGCGGGGAGAGGAACTGGAGACTGAGTTAATGATCAATCACTCCTATGTGATAACATCTCCATAAAAACCCCTGAATGCTGGTGTTCAGAACGCTGGGTTGATGAACACACCGCAGGTGCCCCGAGGATGAAGCACCTTGCAGGTAAGTACATGCAAGGCCCATGTAGCCCCTCTCTCCTGTCCTATGCCTCTCCTGTCCTATGCCTCGCTTCCATTTGGCTGTGCCTGAGTTACACCCTTTATAAAAAAAACTGGTAACAGTAAGGAAATAATCTCCCTGAGTTCTGTGAGCCATTCTAGTAAACTGCTGAACCCAAGGGTCATGAGAACGCCTTGACATATAGCCAGTTGGCAAGAAATATGGGAGGCCTTGTTGAAACTGAGCCCTTCACCTGTGAGGCCGATACCAACTGGGCGGCATTAGACTGAATTCAAGTCCGTAGATAGGGAGAATTGAAATGTTTGAGGAAAAAACTCCCACACTTGGTGGCAGATGTTTTGTGGGTAGACCAGATGGCAGAAGGCCAGGTGAAGACAAGGAACAGACTGGAATAATGGTCCCACAAGTCAAGGAACAGCAAGGTTTCTGGGAACCAACAGCAGCTGGGAGAAGGGCATGGAACTGATCCTCCTTGAGAGATTCCAGAAGGAACCAACCCTGGGCCAGCCTGGCTCTGAACTCCAGTCTCCAGAACTGCCAGAGAATGAACTTATACTATTTTAAACCACCTAGTGTGTAGTATTTTGTTACGGCAGCCTCAGGAAACTAGAAAAGGGGTGGGAGGAGGGACCACCAAGAGGCTACAGAGAGGCAGGAGGAAACTCTTGGGGCAGTGGATACGTTCACTATCTCCATTAAGGTGAGGGTCTCACAGTATATAATATGTCAAAACAAACTGCACACAGAAAATATGTACAATTTACTGTGTGTCAATTAAATTTCAACAAAGCCAATTTTAAAACAGTTCATCAAAAAAGTCTACAAATAATAAATGCTGGAGGGTGTGGAAAGAAAAGGGAACCCTCCGACACTGTTGGTGGGAATGTAAATGGGTGTAGCTACCACGGAAAACAGCATGGAGGGTCCTGAAAACACTAAAATGGAGCTACCATATGATCTAGCAATCCCACTCCTGGGCATGCATCTGGAAAATATGAAAACTAATGCAAAAAGATACATGCACTCCAATGTATACAGCAGCACTATCTACAAGAGCCAAGACAAGGAAACAACCCAAGTATACATACTCTCACACACAATGAAATATTACTCAGTCATAAAAAAGAATGAAATATTGCCATTTGCGGCAATATGGATGGACCTTGAGAATATCATACAAAGTGCAGTAAGCCAGAGAGAAAGACAAATATTATATATGATACCACTTATATGTGGAATCTAAAAAATAATATAAATGAATCTATACACAAAGCAAAAACAGACTGACAGACACAGGAAACAAATTTATGGTTACCGAAGGAGAAAGGGAGGGTGGGGAGGGGTAAATTAGTAGAATAGGATTCACAGATATAAACTGCTACACATAAAACAGACAAGCAACAAGGATTTACTGCAGAACACACGGTACTATATTCAATATCTTATATAACCTATAATGGAAAATAATCTGGAAAAAATATATACATATAACTGGGCCACTCTGCTATACACCTGAAACTGACACAGTATTATAAATCAACTATATTCTAATTAAAAAAAAAAAACCAGGATACATCAAGCCCATTCACAAAGATTTGTGAAAGAGACTGTTTCAGTCCTGCAAACGGGAAAAAAGGATTCAAGCTGAAGGACAAAACTGACAGCAGAAAGTCCTCTGGGATGGATTCAACTCTCCCAGAGCTAGTTCTAGGGCACTTGAGGGGTGGAGGGGAGAGGGACACAGCAGCCTGTCTCTGCAGGTGTACTGGGACAAACCTCTGACACACACTCTTTTCGTAACATTTCAGGGCAGGTTCCTACTTAAGCACAGTTGGGATTAAAATATCCAAACATCAGAGTAACATTTGGTATACCCATAAAATTATGTTCAACAAAAATAATTTATAACTGAAGAGAGAAGCCATTCTATCACATTTATTACAAAAAGCATCTATCAGTCTTCTTTTGTTGAGACTCATATTTTAACATGTATTATTTTTAAAACTTACTTTAAAACTAAATGCAAGTTAGCAGAGAGCCGAGGATCTGTAAACTGTGTTGTTCTGTTGTTATGGTCAACGAAATAAACTCTGCCTGTTGCTGTATTCCGGATCTCCCATCCAGGAGGCAATGGACCAAGCTCTTCACAATTGATGTTGCTAAGATCCCTGCAAAAACAAATATAAAATAAAAAATACCTCACTGCTGGGCCTGCTGAGCCAAGCAAGTGTAAATGACACAGAACAATTCCATGAAGTCTGAGAAAATGTATTGTTTCAGAAACTTGAGATGTTGAGCTGGAATCTTTAATTCCCAGTGGTTTAACAAACTTGCTTATTCAAAACCCAATCCATAAATGGCTCAGAAACTTATCACACAGCCTATATTTTTAGTGAGTTCATTCCTGGGTTTTAATATAATTCAGGTTTTAAATTAATATAAAAGCAATCACAACATTTGCCAACAGAAACTGTACTTCAATACTTGTCTGAAAAAACATTGTTTTCCAAATGTCAGTGATATAAGGAATTACATGTTTTCTAAA
Source organism: Capricornis sumatraensis (assembly GCF_032405125.1). Lineage (NCBI taxonomy): Eukaryota > Metazoa > Chordata > Mammalia > Artiodactyla > Bovidae > Capricornis > Capricornis sumatraensis. Next base: position 98,728,820 of record NC_091076.1, read on the forward strand.
ATTTCCCTTCAATTATTTCTTTACCACACCATAAAATCTGTGTAAATGTTCATTCCATGATTAATTTTAAGCTCTTCAATAAAGCAAAACTGGACATATTATTAAAATTATGATCCTGAAAATAACTACAGCATATGTTTTAAAGGATAACTGCTCCATTTTGAATTGTAAAAGCTATAAAGCTAGTGAACGGAGAATCAGTTTAAGACACCTTAGGAAGAATGTTCTAAGATTCACTGCTATGTAAAAAGCAACTAAAGATTTTTAATGGAGCAAAGACCCCTGTTATTATATCATAGGCACGCTCACTCAGTCATGTCTGACTCTGTGACCCCATGGACTGTAACCCACCGGGCTTCTCTGTCCATGGAATTCTCCAGGCAAGAATACTGGAGTGGATACATTTCCTCCTCCAGGGGATCCTCCTGACCCAGGGACTGAACCATGCATGTCTCCTGCATTTCTTGCACTGGCAGGCAGATTCTTACCACTGAGCTACCTGGGAACTGTGTTATTATGTCATACATTCTATTATATAGGACAAAGATTTATAGGACCTTAAAGAATGAAATAAAAGCAGCATATCTATTATAAATTTGAACTGTAGCCAATAATTATAATGACAAATCTCATCAGTTTTCCTGAAATAACCTCTTCTTGGTCCTAGTGAAAATACAATGATGGGCACCCATAGATTTGTTGGAACAGTGATTTCTGACCTGTGCTTACAGAAGCCCCAGAGATTTTTCTGCTTCAGAACAACTAAATATTGGAAAGAAGAAACTATTTTGAGACACTGCTAATCTTCAAAAGAGGCAAGGGAAAAAGTTCCAAGAATCCTCCTCAATTTTTTTTTAAGTGAATTGAGCTGGAGCTGGTACCTGAGAGGCAGACAGGTAGAGTGCGGGCTGCCAAAGAGCAGTGATCAACTGAGAAACAGCCTCAGGCCAGAGGCAAGGTTAGAAAAGGAAACCTGGAACTGCCCCACTGAGAACTCAAAGGCAAGATGAAGCGATTCCAGGGAAAACTCCTCAATTCTCACTTTAGGTTCACAGAACTCCAACCAATTAAAATCAAACTCACAAAGATCACCAAACACTTCATTCAGAAAGGAATTCATGGTGACTGGGAGTCAGCAGAAACAAAACCACGGAATTAGATCCCCAAGTACTATCAGAGATCAAAAAGAATAGCTATGATAAGCAGTGTTAGAAAAAAGTAATAAAAGGGAACAGTTACAGAAACAAACTATCACTCAGAGATTAAGAATGAACAGATATCATTTTATTCAGCATTTCATAGATTTATAGTCATACATGGAAGAACTCTGAAGAACTGATAAGAAGCAGCAAACTGTAAACACTCTGTGGAACTGGGACGTGATTAAAGGAAGATGGTATGGTATCAAGACTACATAGTATGCCACAGAGTGAACAAAGCATCGTTAATCATTATTTTAAAGGGAAATACAAAACATTCTGAAATGGGACTTCTCAGGTAAATCTAAGTTTACTGGGTATCTTTAAATAAAGCTAGTCTTAAAAGTGTCTGCATTACACTATTTTATAAATGTCTTTGACTGGTAATATTTTAATGGAATCTAAATATTTATAGTCTGCTTCGATAAAAGATTCTCCATACAAAAGACATTTATTAAAGGAACTTCCTGAACAAAAGATATATATTTTAAGATAACACTTTGGAGCATAGAGACTAAAGAAAAGAAACACATAATCCAGAGCATTATTTCTTAAAGTCATTATTCAATATTCAATATGAAATATTCTTAAATCCTTATAGAAACCCCTTACTCATTAATGAAAAACTGACACTGTTTCCTTAGGAATAAGAACGTATTGCCAACTGCGGTGCCAAAATCTCTCTCAATTCCAACTTCTGATGCCGGCTTAGCATACTACTCTTTCAACAGGCAACTCAAAATCAACTTTCACACTACTGTAAATTATTTAGTTTTAAGATTAATTTTTCTTCTAAACATTTCCTTACAATGACTTTAATTTTATAGAAAAGTTCAATATTGACCTTCAACTTGATAAACAGAACCCAAAGCACTTCTTTTAATAACTTCTGTAATAAAACTCTTATTTCTAAAAATTAGGCACTTGGATTTTTTTCAGTGAGCTTATTAATAAAACAAAAATTTCTTTTTTTTTTTTTTAAATCAACAGCTTGTATCATGAACACACAGAAATGGCCACCTTGACACAATCATTAATGATAACACATTTCCTTGGCTGCCACTCTCAAAAGATTCTAATTAAGCTCTATCACAAGTAAAACATTTTGGGAATTCCTTGGCCAATTAGGCAGTTTTCACTGTTGGGGCACAGGTTCAATCCCTGGTAGGGAAACTAAGATCGCACAAGCCACAAACCAAGGCCAAAAAAAAAAAAAAGTAAAACATTTTCATTATAATAGCTTTATTTATAAATAAATACAGTATCAAAGCCATCCAAAATCAGCTAGTCACATCTGTTTTTAATTAAAAAACATGACTCTTGACAGAGCTCTGAGTACAAACTTTATGCAGAAAAAGATGTAACTTTCCATAGGACTTTTTAAAGAGAGGAATGTTGTATTTAATATATAAAATATCCTCATCTTATAAAGGTGTATGTGCAGCTTACAAAGTTGATTTAGAAACTCACTTAGAACTCGGCCTTTTTTTTGCAGCTTCAACTGGACTGCTTGGCACTCTCCATCAGTTCATTAGAAAATAATTCAAATAGCTAGTGGCTTAAAATGCATTATTTGATACTAAAATGTACTAGAAATTATGTTAAACTACTGAATTGATTTTGTGTCATGTCATTTTCTTGAAGTTAAAAGATTGCTAACATTTTGGTTGGTAAGTGCATTCAACAATGACTGCAGTTCAAATATACAAGTTTTAGCATTTAAAATAAATTTAATTTCTTTTAATTGAGTTATTTCTCTTCTATTTTAAAACCTGAAGATTGATTATACTTATGTAAAGCTAAAGTAAACAAACCTTTAAAAAAAAGCCTAACCAGAAATAAAAATATCAATTTACTACCCTTAAGAAAAATGTTTTTGTAAGGTTTCCATGTTTCCCCCAGGTCATTTTTCAAACTCTTAAAAGACTCATGTTTCTGCCTTGATTTCTTTAAGGGGGAAGGGGAGAGGAACCAGGGACTGGTTGGGGGGCAGGAGGTAGGGCACTGGGATATGCTTGCAGAGAAGTTAGAACTTTCAACTAAATGTCAAACTGAAAAGATGATCCGAAAGAGCCAAACTTTTACTATTTTAAGGAGTTAAAGATTAAATAATCAAATAAGTGTTCAGTGAAACGGATATTCGGTGGTACGAAGGGTATTCAGAACGTGTTCTTACCTAGGCACTCTTGGATCATGCCACGTGCTCACGCCAGTCTGAGTATGTAAGAAATACACCTGACCTTGCTGTGTTGTCCTCTGTTCTGTAAAATTAGGAGACACTAATGATAAAAACATTCAAAATGTCCAAATAAAAAACAGCTATAAAACACTAGGACATGAATAGGTAAAATTTCCAAATTACCAATCTATTTTATTACAAAGGAACTGCCTTACTTGTTCTGAACTCAGAACACATTTCCTCCTGGAAACAATCTTATAAATGGTGCTGAGGGTCACAGGCCAGCTATCTAAAATATGGCTCATATATTAAACATGTTGCAATGGAAAATAGAAAACAAACTGTCATAGTACCAATAATTAAATGAAACAAACATGAAATTATCGTTTGTTTGTCTTAAATGCAGAGACTAAGGGGAACAGAAGGGCTCAGAGGAAGAGGCCAGCCAACTCTGGGGAGATTCTCAGGGGATTTGTAGTAACTTTCAAGGAGTTAACAGGCTGGGAATGCTTTTTAAATAATGCCTAATTTTATATCCAAACTTGTTATTTTTTTCTTTCCCTGAGAGAAGTGTATTCTCAAGTCTACACTTGGACTCCGACTAAAGCAAAACCAATGGAATACGAGAGAGATACCCTATAGTCAAAAACAGGCACTGATGGAAAAACAACCAAGTTAGAAAGAGAAGACTAAAGGCAAGTGTGCCTACTGGAGAGAAAAAAGTCACAGGTAAAATTAAGTCAAAACCTTCGGGAAGAGAGTGAGAAAGCCTGAAAAGAGAAGGAATCTGTACAAGGGCTTCTCTACTGGGGTTTCTTCAATGGTGGTTTTCGGTCTTTATTTATTTATGCTTTTCAGCAACAGAACTACTTAAAAAAAATCTAATGAAAAATTCCAGTATATGAAACAATAAAACTATTGCTAATACTTATTAGTATACATTTGTTCACAAACTTGTAATAAAAAACAATTTAAACTTTAAACTTTTATAAATGCAAAAATGTTTAAAACTGGTTCTGCACAACAGCTGCAGTAATCTCAGCCTTGGAACTCATGTTTTACTATGTTTCAGTTGTACAAAAAAAACTTTTAATTGAAATCACACAAATATAAAAGTATGACTCCCACACTCCAAGCCGCCTGCCTTATAATCTCAAAGAGAAATGGCAGGCAATACTACATTGTAATGTCTGAACATTAATAATGACTGCTAAATTTTACTAATGTTAACTTCTCATGACATTTCATTTATTTCTTACAACAAATCTACATGAGTGGTACTAATATTTCCCCCTTTTTATATAAGATAAAACCGGAGGCTCAGAGAGGTTAAATAATGTACCCAGAGTCAAACAACTATTAATACCATGTGGCAAAGACAGGATTTGAACCCAGGTCTGCCTGTTTTCCAAGCTCCATGCACTAATCACTGTGCTTTAAGTTAACCTGTATGGCCTAGCACAATTAATGGGAAAAAAAATTTTTTAATTAAAGAGTTAAAATACTTTATAAAGTCAGAATGATGCATTTAAGTTTTAAAAATATTCTAGAGTAAAAATAAGTTAGATCAGGCAATTCCCAATGTTGGTCACTAGGTGTCATGACCAGCCCACAAGAGTTTATCTAGAGGTTGTGAAAAGGGCAAGGGTGTAACTAACTTGGTTAAGTTTTTAACAAGAGAGTCCAGTTGAGTTCATACTACAAGAGTTCACAAGATGAGATTAATTTAGGAAGTTCTGTCCTCAGCTACAAGACTCATGTCATCTTTCACATGGAATTCTAAAATTTAGGAAATTACATAAGATTATATTTTTATACAAACATAGAAGTGACTAAATCATTTACAATAACCCAATCAGATAACCCCAAACTATAGACAGCACAAATATAATACATAAATACCATCACATGTATACATCATATGTATATTTAGAAAATTACATTCAGTTCTGACTTCAGACTGCTGTTATCAAGAACACCGGCATCTCACTTTTTACAGTGCCTGTGTACAAAGCAGTCTCACGCTGCTTCACGTACTCCTCACAATGCCTTTGTGAAAAGGAGAGGTATTGTTCATCTCATTTCACTGTAATGGAGCAAAAAGGCTGAGGTTAAAATGTCAAACTGTTGTTAGTCTTCTATCACTTCAGAGACTTATCAGAGTTGGGGGGGTTTACATTTACTTTTATTTTCATGCAGAATTCCTAAATCCAGATTAATAACTACTTTAAAAGCTGATTTTCTGGCTTTCTTAGCAAGTTTAAGTCAGTAAAACACACTTTATTTTTCCTCTGGTAGTTGTCATACCATAGCCTTCCGGTAGGTCTGGAGGAGTATGTAAATGTGTCCTGCTCATGTAATTTCTATGTCGTTGTGACCTGACTCTTCTCTCTGCCAGTCTGGGATCTGAAGACTGTCCACACGTTGCACCATTTGTTCCACTAATTGGAGTGTTCTCATCAACAAAGCAGCTAAGAGGTCTCCCAGGACTAGAATATTCAGATGCCGGTCTATCAAAAAGTAACAAGGAAAAAAACCTTACTCAACTCAGATATCAGAAGTAGAGTTTATAGACAATGTGTGTACTGCAGGAACAATCACTTCCAAGAAAACAGAATGATTAATACAAACATGATGACTTCAAGAAACTCTAAATAAAAGCAAACCAGAAGTCTCAAAGCACCAAAGAAACCCAGGTGATAAGCAGATTATCAGTTATGGATTAAAATCACTTTGGTGGTGGTGGTTTAGTCCCTCAGTCGGGTCCGACTTGTTGCGACCCCATGTACTGTAGCCCACCAGGCTTCTCTGTCCTTCGGATTCTCCAGGAAAGAAAACTGGAGTGGGTTGCCATTTCCTCCTCCAGGGGATCTTCCCGACCCAGGAATTGAACCCAGGTCTCCTGCACTGTAGGCAGATTCTTTACCATCCGAGCTACAAGGGAAGCCCTTACTGATCTTAATCACATTTTATATGAAATCTACATATCCTTGCAGATGTGTGTATGAGCGCACAAAGCCCTACTTGGCTCAGCTACAGGCCACTTCAGACGTGTAACTCCATCATTCTCCCGTGCTGCCTCTGCCACACTAACCCTCTTCCTCCTCCTCAATCTTGCATGTTGTTCTACCTTCAGTGCCAGAGAGTAGCCCTCCCTCCTATTTAGGATGATTTTTTTCTCCTATTTTCTCTAGGCCAGACTCTTTTTTGTCATTCAAATCACAGCTTAAGCTTAAGTGCTGCCTCTAAGAAGTCATTTCTGACCATCACATCTACTCACCCAGGCATTTGATAGTATATCACCTTACTTCCTCAGCAGAGCAGTTAATTTTGGTGTTTTCCTCATTTGCAACCCTGTTCCTGCCCGTCTTCTCCCACTAGACTGTTTATTGAGAGAACAGAGTCTGCCTAGTTACCCACCATAAATATTCCCGTACCTGGAACAGCACTCAGCATATATTTAAGAGAAGTAGTTCAATATATACTGAATAAAGGAAAGAAGACAGTTTGTCACTTCAAAGAGCTTCCAGTCTCTTCTAGGTCAACCAAATTAAGAGGATAATCAAGAGTTAATTTTTAAACTAACATTTACAATCAACTTTATACATGTGAAAATTAAAGTCAATTTTATCAGGTAAATGAGGAAGAAAGGGACTTCACTAAAACACTGACACAAGCACACGTTTATTTACACTGAGATACAATAAAACAGGTTCTTCTGACTTTAATATAATCCTCGGCTGTTTAATACTAGAAATAAACTCTCAAATAAGCATTTTTTTAAATGGCAACATAAGCTAGGCTTTCATTCAAGAATCACAGTGTAACAGAGAAGACTTAGTGACTCAATGAGTTAAGCAATTTAATCCCAATAAATAAAAGTTTTCCAGTGGTCATGTATGGATGTGAGAGTTGGACTGTGAAGAAAGTGAAGAAAGCTGAGCATCGAAGAATTGATGCTTTTAAACTGTGGTGTTGGAGAAGACTCTTGAGAGTCCCTTGGACTGCAAGGAGATCCAACCAGTCCATCCTAAAGGAGATTAGTCCTGGGTGTTCATTGGAAGGACTGATGCGGAAGCTGAAACTCCAATACTTTGGCCACCTCATGCTAAGAGCTAACTCACTGGAAAAGACCCTGATGCTGGGAGGGATTGAGGGCAGGAGAAGGGGAAGACAGAGGATGAGATGGCTGGATGGCATCACCGACTCGATGGACATGAGTCTGAGTGAACTCCAGGAGTTGGTGACGGACAGGGAGGCCTGGCGTGCTGTGATTCATGGGGTCGCAGAGAGTTGGACACGACTGAGCGACTGAACTGATAGCTAATGCGAAGCATTTGATGTTCTATGTCTGGGGTCATTCTTGTTCAGGGAGAAAAAAACAGTAGGGAGCAAAGCAAGCGCTGAGTAAGTACAGGTGGCAAATAAACTTTTTTCTTATTTTGAAAAGTAAAAAAAGGAAAGCCAGCCACTTATCCTGTTCATTTTCAGTTACTTAAAGAGCTTTCCTTGAAGCTTTCAAAAATTACCTTGCATCCCCGTCTTTACACATTAAGCTCCAGGAAGGCCTTTCTGCATTATTCATTGTTATAGCACAGAACCGAGCATATAACAATTTAGTAAATTCAATGATAGCTGTTAGCACTGTCCTGAACACTTTTCATCATGTTCCCCCTTACTTCGCTAAATCTTCATATGTTTCAGGAGTTTTAGTTCAGAGATTCTCCTCCTTCAGAGTTTTCCTTTCCAAGTTCTACCATTCCCTTACCCCCAACTCTAAGTCAAGTGCCTCTCCAGATGGTCTCAGACCATCTGGTCCTTCTCTTGGTCATAGACCTTACTGGACACACTATAATCATCCCTTGACATGACTGAATAAATGGTGATCCCTGTACACATATTTTGTTACAGCCATTCAATAATGGACTCAAAAAATTTAAGAGTCGCAGGAGTAAGATGACTTCTCAACGTATTCATTTAGCTCATTTAATAAATATTTACTAAATACCATCACAGGCCATGGAGCTACAATAACAGGATAACCTGCTCAGCAATCTTTATTAAAAATAATAAAGGCATCTGCTGTAAGATCTACTGATCTAGAGCAGTTTACCCCAAGGAAAGAAATCTGATAAAGCTGACATATAAACAGAGGGTGACTTCAGGAGGGTGAACAGCACAGACTCTGGAAAGAGATTCGTATGTTCTTACCGTGTTGGGCGTTCCCATTGCGTAGTTCTTGTTATGTGGTTTAGGTACTGAATTCTTCCAGAGGCAGTTCGCCTTTCTTCCCAGCTTAAATAAAAATATTGAGAGATAAAGCAGTAATAGGAAGCCAGACATGGAGTGGTTTTGGTGCAACCCATAAGACATTTGTTATGAATCAGCAATGAAAAATTGAAAAAATAATACACAGAATATACAAATTGTTTCAACTTATTTTACAACTGTATAATATGTCTTCTGGAATGCTGAAGCTTTTAAAATATTTATTCTGAGGAGTGACTATTTTCCATCAGCCAAACTGAGAATTTTTCAATGATGTAAACAATGCTCAATTATTGATAATTATACTAATTCTCCAGAATTTAGTGGGAGGGGGGAGTCCATACTAAAAATAAAAATTACACGTAATTTTAATTAAATGTAACTAGAAATGTGTATAAAAATCTTTCCAAAACATTTAGGCTACCCAAACTAATTTTTTAATCTTCATATTTTTATTTTCTCTTACATATTTTCTATCAAAAGTTATGAGTTTTTAAAAAATTTGAAGTACAGCTGACATACAACATTATATTAGTTTCAGGCATTCAACATAGTGGCTTGACACCGCCATACACTACACAATGATCACCAGGATAAGTCTAGTAACCATCTGTAACCAAAGTTATTACAGCACGGCCTATATTCCTTATGCTGTACATTACATCCCCATGACTCACTCTGACTGAAAGTCTGTACCCCCCAATCCTCTTCACCTGCTTCATCCACTTCCCTCCCTCTCCCCGCCCTGGCAAAGCAATACAGAGTTTGCTCTTTGTTCTCTGAGTCTGTTTCATCTGTTTGCTTTGTTTTTCAGTTTCCCCATATAAGTGAAATCAGGTGGTATTTGTCTTTCGCTGACTTATTTCACTTAGCATAATACTCTCTGGCTCCACCTGTGTTGTTAGGAACGACAAGATCTCATGCCTTCCTTATGGCTGAGCAATATTCTATTTTGTGTGTGTACACTGCATCTCCTTTATCTATGTCTCTGTCAATGGGCACACTCAGGCTGCTTCCGTATCTCATCTGTAATAAATAATGCTACAGTGAACAAGAGGATGCATATACCTGTTTGAATTAGTGTTTTCCTTTTCTTAGGATAGATGCCCAGAAGCGGAATAGCTGGATCATACGGTAATTCCGTTTTTAACTTTCTGGGGAACCTCTATACCATTTTCTGTAATGGCTGTACCAATTTACACTCCCATCTACACCATACAAGGGTTCCTTTCTCTCCATAACTTCAGCAACATTTGCTATTTATCAAACTAAATTTTTAAAAAGCAAAAATTTTACTTCAATCTTATTAAATAATATAACAAAAAAATTAGGTAAGTGACCACAGTAATGTTAATATTCCACCAAGCCATTGGCAAAAAAATAGAAAATAAAAAGACACTTGCAGGTTTCTCCCCCTTGTGATTACAATTACAGTACAATGATGTGGAACAAATTCAGAATAACTAGTCTTACACTTCTGTAACCTCTCAATATTGATTAGTTATTTCATCCTAAACTTCTCCCTCAAAAGTACCATAATTTACCTCACATCCATAAAAATTAACAGGTACATCAAGAGTCTAAAATGATCTATAAACAGACTTAAATTATAGCAATTTTTAACAGTTCCCACAAAATAAGTAAACATCACAGCCTGGACTTGCAATTTCATGTGAAAATAACTTAAATCAAATTTTAAATGAATTATACATTTAAAATGGATATCATTTATTATACATGTAAACTATACTTCATTGAAGTTAAAAATACTTTGAAAATTAAAAATAAAACGGTAAGATTTCAGAACTAGTATCAAACAAAAATAGAGAACAATGACAAAAGCATAAACTTCAGAATCAAGTTCTGCCATTTTTATGTGGCCTTTGGCAAAATACATATCTTCTCTGAGTCTCAGTTTCTTAAGCCTGTAAAACGCATGAGGGTGGTACCAGCAGTAACGGTAGTAGCAATAGCAGCTCATTATTTATTTATTTACTAAATCGTAGCTAAATATTTATTTATTTATTAAGCACTTGCTATAGGTAAGACATTGTGCTGAGCGCTCTACATGAATGATTTCATTTCATCCTCCCAAGTATTTAAGGCATGTGCACTACCATCATTATCTGCAATATAAACCAAAATTTACAAAAGCCAAATGAATGGATTGAACTTATAAAGCTAGCAAACAGAATGGTAAGGATCGAAACCCTAATGGTGTAACTCCAGAATCACATGCTATGAGAATGAAATATTATGTATATCATGTAATGATAAATCATATAAAGTGCTAACACTTGTAGGCTCAATAAATGTTACTATGTTATTGTCATTACTATTACACAAATTCTGTATCCCATCCCTTTAAATAGAGCAATGTCTCAGATTCAGTATGTATATACCATGTTTTGAATTTAATCAAACAAAAAAGCTTTTGTTTTGAATACATAATATTCACAAGAGATTTATATCTGTCAAGCAATTTGATTTTTTTCCCCAGTCAAAACTCTCAAGTAAAACAAATGTAACATATCTAATTTGTTCATAATTAGTTCATATATTATTTTATGAATCTGTTGTAATAAGATTCCTCACGAATTTTCTAAGTGCAAGGAAAACCAGGACTTTGGAACTGATCAGCAAATTCCTAAAGTATAAACACCAACTTATTGCTCATTATTTTAAGGATATTATCAATGAATTTAGCTTACCCATCGGGTAAATCATTATCAAACAAACGACTGCAGTCCACCACTTGTCCTCCTGTGCCTATTCGGTCTCTGGACTGAAGGCTTACTGTTAAACAACAAAAACATCACTAAGAGTCACAGAACTAGAAAGAATTACTGCAATTTACAACACTGCTTTTTAAAAGATATCTGGCTTATTAGCTCGTTTTAATAGTTAAGAATGAACTCTAGTTTCTATTAAATTCTGCAATTTCTTTGTGCATGATATTTTTCCCTTTAAGGTTTTCTACCTTTTATCATATTCATGGAGGAGAGTCCATGAACTCCTTTTCTTCCTATCATAATGGGGCAACACAAGTCCATGCTGCTGCTGCTAAGTCACTTCAGTCATGTCCAACTCTGTGCGACCCTATAGACGGCAGCCCACCAGGTTCCCCTGTCCCTGGAATTCTCCAGGCAAGTACACTGGAGTGGGTTGCCATTTCCTTCTCCAATGCATGAAAGTGAAATCACTCAGTCATCTCCAACTCTTAGTGACCCCATGGACTGCAGCCCACCAGGCTCCTCCGTCCATGGGAGACTCCAGGCAAGAGTAAAATCCATGAGTGCTCTTGAAAGATAACACATGAAAGGTATACTTGTGTATTTCACATTTTTGAGTTTTTAACTTCCTTTTCAATCTAAGAATGACAGGAATTAGGAATAATGCTGTAGTTTAGATACTTCCTTGATACCCACAATAGGGCTTTTGTTATGATGCTACTCTGGCAACTCCCTAACCATGACCCTAATTCATTGCCTTCTAAATTTAAGTCTTTCAATACTTTCTGTAACTAAAACCTCTCTAACAGGTTCATATAAGGTAATCTTTTTTTTTTTTTTTTTAATGTATTTTGGCCGTGCCATACAGCATGTGGGATCCTAGTTTCCCAACCAGGGAATGACCCCATGCCCCTGCATTGGAACCACGGAATCTTAACCACTGGACCGCCAGGGAAGTCCCACATACAATGTAATCATTTTATTCTAAATCCTCCTCTATAATCAAATGGTAAGATTTCAGTTGCATATTTCTTTTTAAAGAAGCTTCAAAGGAGCCCATCTCAGTGTCCTATACTATTCTAGGTATCTTGATCAATCTTAATCTATCAATTCTTAAGATAAGTTTCAGGAAATTTTATATAATGAGGTCAATTCAAGATTAACCCCACTAGTCCAATAAGTGCCTATGAGTAAGGGAACAATTTTTCTTCCCTTTCTCCCATCAGTGCTATACTGCTACTCCTCATCCTATTTTTTTCAGTTAGTAAAGATTATTTTAAAACCATAAAGTATTAAACTAGCTTTTCTTACTCAAAAACTAGTTTGAGAAGATCTTGATTTATCTCAAAGTTTTACTGTATTTGTATACTTTAAAAAAATTCCTTCCTAAAGGATCAATAGTTCTTCACATTAGGAGCCTATATTTTAAATTATTTATATTTTGTTCCTTTTTAAAAAAATTAAGTTGGCCTGGACTCTGGATCCAGCATTCAAATAATTTTACATGACTTATTTAATTCATGCCAGTACAATGAAGCTACAAAAGCTACAGTTATAGTACTTTGATTTAACAGGTATTTAGAGTTTGCTGTGCTAAGTTGCTTAGTCGTTAGACTTAGACTTAGTCGTTAGACTCTTAGACTTAGAGTTTAGGTCAGCTTAAATGAAACCCAAATTCATATAATTTTCAGTTCCACACTTACCTACTATCTGTCCTCTAACTGTATCATTGTCATTTGGCCCAAGTTTGCATAGATCCAACCTCTGATCTATTTCAAATCAACAACAAAAGGAAAAAAAGTAAGTTGGTATCAGAGATTCTAACATCTATACAGTAATAGTAAATTTCTACAATCCATTGGAAATTGGACCAGTCATTTCAAGAATTTTTAAGGTTTAATGATGAAACAAATGTTCAAAATTTTAACTGCACACATAATATTAATATAATGTCTCAACAGAAGTTTTGACAAACTCAGATTTCAAAAACCACAATACATGGCGCCAACGAGCAGTTACTTTTTCTCCAAAAATTTCGAAACACTTTAGTCTAAATCTTAGCTTGCCACTTAATAGTTTGGTTCCTAAGCAACTTATCCTTAAGCTTGATTTTTTTCAGGTGTAATTAGAGTACTTACCACATATTAAGGATTAAATCAGACAGTTATGTAAAACTCTCAGCACAGTACCTGGCACATAAGTGTCCAAAAATATTAGTTGTTGTCATTATTTTTATCTAACCATTTCAAATAACCCCCTGCCCCAAGACACAACATAAATATTAATAAGAGGGCAACTATAAACTAACAAAAGGGTTTGAGTCAGTTCTGGTACTAATCATTTAGAAGCAACTCACTTCTTCTCTCATGTCTCATCTATAAAAACAGGCATGACACTGGCCTGACCAGTTACAGTAAGGAACAATGTCAACCAATGTATGTTGGTTTTACTTTGGTTACGGCACTCATAACTGAATTCTTAACATGTTTCACTTCTTTTGAAAAAGTCAACAAAATAAATTTAGACCAGGAATTTTTATCAATGTTTCAAATATACAGGGGAAGTTAGGTTTCAGACCCCTGCCTCCCCCATCAAAATATACATATACGTATATATATTTAAATTTGTATATTTAAATTTTTAAGAGCATTCGTTATCTACTCACAACCAGTGTCTTTGAGGCGGTTGATGGCATTGGAAAGAAGACGAACACAACCAAGAAATCCAGCACCTTGTTTTTTATGGATCTTCTTGTGATTCCATACACTGATCGTAACTGAATCAGACTTTCCAATATACCTAAAAAAACCAAAATGACTGCATGAGTAACTTGGTAACTATGAGTAGTTAATATAAAAGTTTTCTTTCCTTTTTGTTGTAGTCCAAAGTCACAAATGTTTAAAATATGGCTAGATAGCACAAAATATGTTTGAATCCAATCTATCCACAGGACTGAATTTTTTTAAAAAAAAGCTCAAAAGTAAAGTCTAAAAAGAATTTTTAATATATTCTTCAACACATTTGCCACTTTCAGATTGAGTAACAATTTTTGTTAATAAAGGAAACTATTTTAGTAGCTAGTGTCACAGAACTCTATGGAAGTTTATGATTATTTCTTTCCAAAAACAAAAATCTTAGAAGAACTTTTATCACAGTCACATTTTAAATATATTTCAATGACATGACCTATTACCTCAGCAAATACTCAGTTCATTTTCAAGGGGCATTGTCAAGGCTGACAGACCAAAAATCTGACATACCTGTTATGTTTTAAAATGCTGCAGAACAAAAGCTGATTGTAACGCTTTTCCCCTGCTTCTTTCCTGTATGCAGGCCTTGAGCGAGCAGGACTCTTGCAGATTTCACTTCACTGCCTGCAGACAAGCAGAGCAGGGAAAAGCGTTACTACACTTGTCTGTGCATACACCTGGAAGTGTGGAGAAGCTCTACCACACCCAATTGTTAACATGGTGTCATCCCATGCGAAAATACTATAAAATAATTATATCAGTAGAACCCTAAATTTCAATGACTCTAAGAGGTCAAATTTTTGGTCCAGCAACCTTGACCTTCAAGTGTCATTCAGTAAAGCAGTAATATCAGAAAAATTAAAAAAAAAAAACAACCCTATACCACTTAAGTAAGGACTAAATCTTGTAAATGAGTAACATGAAAGGCACACTTGAGGCCTTGGATCCAGCTGTGTTAAAGCATGCCTACCCTCCTTTTAATTATGCAAGCTAATACTTTTACATTTTTTTACTTTATACTGGAGTATATTTACAATGTTGTGTTGGTTTCAGATGTACATCAAAGTGGATCAGTTATACATATACTCATTCTTTTTCACATTCTTTTCCCATATAGGTTATTACAATAGGTCCCTGTTGAGTATCTATTTTATATATAGTAGTGTGTATATGTTTCATTATGCAAGCCAACACTTCTCAAAAATGAAGCCAATGTGAATTTCATTTCTGTGGCTTGCAAATGAAAAAGCTAGACTAAAATATCATTCAGTACAAGTGTATCAATTTTCAAATAAACCTAAACAGAGCTTATTCAGTAACTATGTACCTCCATGATATGTAAAAATTCTAGAATCAGAATCAAGTATTAACCAGATAAATCACCCCAAACCAAACATTAAAAAAAAAAACCATCACACTAAAGTCAGTGTCCCAGCTGATACACAGGTATGCTAAAATACCAGTTCCTTGAGGCCTTAAAGCCTACCCCCTCCACTGGCTTAAGCATCCTGTTGGGAGGTTGGATATCAAAGCCCAGACAGACCCTGGGAACCTATATGGAAAACAGGAAAGCTTCTGTCAGCCTGTATCCTTGAATGACTGTCTTTCTCTGAGACTCCCTGAAACAAGACTATTGTCACCAAGCCCTGAAATATTCTCAAACTGTAAGCCTTATATACTCCAATGGTGATGACGAGGTTGAAACAAAAAAAGGAGTAGCAAAAAGTGTTTAAAAGGAATGGAAAGTTAAATCAACAACTCAATTTAAAAAAGTAAATAAATAAAAAGGGATGGAAAGACCTCCTGGATCCCTTCCCCAACCCAGTTCATCCTCAACCATAGCAGCACTCAGAGACACTAGGCACAGCTGAGGGAGGAGGTGAAATTCTGTATTAAAAACAGGGTATTCAGGGAAGGGGTTAATCTAGTGAATGGAGAGACCTCCTAGCATCCTTAAGTCTTTCAGATCCAAGAACCCTCTGAGATCAAGAATATAGCCCCCAGGAAGGAGAAGGAATAATTCTGTGCAGAAAATGTCACAGTTACTCCTGACCACCCTACCAAGCAGGCCAGCACTACCCATGGGCAGAGTTTCCAATCAATATTTAAGTGCCTCTCCTTGAATATAAAAAGACAGGAACCCAAATCAAACTAACAGAAAAGAAAAAAAGGAAACTTGAGCAGAGAGAGGTTACACAACAGAAAAAAACTACAATTATAAAAATTAAAAACTGGAGAGCAGAAATTACATTAAATAGGAATGCTGGAAAAAACAGCCCAAATATTTTGATGTGGGCTTTAATTTTTTACTAGAAGAAAAAATTTTTATTATAACTTTTTTAATATGGGAGAAAAAAAGACAGGACAACTAAATGAAAATCAATTCAGGAGAGGTACCATCCAAATAACAGGAGTTCCAGAAGAGGAAAAAGACAGAAATACAGTGGAGGAGAGGGAATTATCTATAGATCATTAAATAAACAGAAAAGTTTCCCATAACTGAAGAGTCTAAGTATCTAGATTAAAATCACAGTAAATATTGAGCATTATATTTCAAATATACTGTAGGAGAGTTTGTGAAGTGCTCAATGAGATAGACGGAAAACTAAACAAATGGTGAAGTTAGACAGCTATTAACTTCATAAAATAAAAAGGTGTCCAGAAAGAAAATACAATCTGCACACCACATGGCTCAGTCATGAATATTTTACATGATCATAATAGCATAAACAGAGAACAATATGATTTAAACAAAAAGGTTCAAATAACTATACATAGGAGGGCTGGGAGAAGGGAAGTGGCATCTGGATGCTGTAGGAATGGGGTGAGAGAGATCAGCTACAAAAGCTACACGGTCTTATATGGCGGAAAAATTTAAAATAATACCTAATACTAAATAAATATATATTTACATTAAGTGCTATAAATAAGCATGATACCTAGAAGTAGAAAATTCTACAATGGCCAAAGTTACTGAAAACAGTTACCTTGAGAATTACAATCAGGAATAAGAATTTTCCCATTAAAAGCACTACAGTATCATCTGCCTTTTTAAAAACGGGACATATGCTACTATGATCAAATAAATTTTAAAAGAAATCATCCATATAAGAAACAAAGAGAATGCCTATGTGTGTAATCCAATGATGATTTCTGATTTTATATTTATAACTGACCTAACCATATGAAACCAATCAATCTTAAAGGAAATCAACCCTGAATACTCAGAAGAACTGATGCTGAAGCTGAAGCTCCAATACTTTGGGCCCCTGATGCAAACGGGCCAACTCACTGGAAAAGACCCTGATGCTGGGAAAGATTGAAGGCAGAAGGAGAAGAGGATGACAGAAGATGAGATGATTGGATAGCATTGCCAATGTAATGGGCATGAACTTGGGCAAACTTCAGGAGATGGTAAGGGACAGGGAAGCCTGGCATGCTGCAGTCCATGGGGTTGCAAAGAGTCGGACATGACTTGGCGACTGAACAAACTGACCTAAAGTGAATTAATGCTTTATGTGACTGAAAGGGGTGGGAGGACTGCATTTTACTGTGTATACGTTTTGTTCTTCATAGGCTTATTAAGGACTCCACATCTTCACACAAGGTTTTGCATCCCTCTTGACAATCAAATTACACCATGATCAAACTCAGATCATATTCAGTGATTCTTTTCAAAGACTACATCAAATAATATTGAGTCTATGTTTTTATTTCAAATAAACCGTTTAAACCTACAGGTCATAATGCTGATTCCATTTTGGATCGAGTGTATTCTTCACAGTATCTGTAGAATGGCATTGCCCAGATCCATCAACCACCACCTTAGCAAATGGATCAGGAAGCCCTGTAATGGGTGGGGGGAAAAAAGGGAGGGTTTAAAGAATATTTTGACAAGATTAATTATATAAAGACTAACATTTGCTACAAAAGACTTACTCCATTCTTTATAAAAAGTTTAACATTAAGCTACAAATGAAAAGTGGTTCATTTTAAAACTAAGATTAAAGCTAATTACCCAGGGATCGAACCCAGGTCTCCAGCATTGTGGGCAGACACTTTAACCTCTGAGCCACTATGGGAGGGGCTAATTCTACATTAAGTATCAAAATCTACATTTTTTTTTCTTGCTCCTGTCTTGAACACTCTCAAACTACCAAAGTCTAGAGATTATTTTACAATGTAGAAGTCTTCATTCATCTTTACCAGCCCTTTAACCCCTGAGGGGTGAATGCTTAAAACATACCTGGCTCTCTCAGAGCTTTCCCAAGGTCCCCCTTAGCTCAGTTAAAGAAAGAGCTTACTGAAGTTTTCACACGGGAACACAGGCCACCAAGAAATCAAATTAGCCATAAAGTTTTTTTACTGAATAACTCCCATGAGTGATGAGAAACTGAAACAAAAAGCTTAACACCCTGCCTTAAAAGAGCTTCCCATCTGAGAATACTAAAGCACCACACATTATAAACAAAACAGAAACCCAAAGAATAAGCAAGCTTTTGACCATACTGATTATAAAGAAAACACTTATAATACCATGTCAGGCACTATCCTAAATGCTTTATGTATATTAAACCTCTTAATCTTCAAAATCATTCTATGGAGTGAATAATACTACTATCTATATTTTACTGATGAGGAAACTGAGGCACAAAGGGGTTAATTAACTAGTCTAAGGTCACACAGTAGTAGGTGGTGAGCCAGGGTCTGAAGTGTAGACTCTTAAACCCAGGCACATAGAGTCTGGTTCTTAACTTTATTCTCTTAATCGTTTACACTGCATCATACCTCTCATTTGCTACCTGGTTTAATAGTGAGTACAAGAGCTCAGAAAAGCAGAACAATCTGAGTCTGAACAGTAGAGAAAGGCTCCCCACCCTACTCCCCTTTTTGAGGGGATGGGATTCCTCTGGGGTTTAAAAAACAAACAGAAGGAGCACCAAGGAGGGTGTAACAATACTTGAAAGGCTTTGAGCAATCTAATAAAACCCTTTGTGCTAAAGTGTAAAAAGTAAACACTGTTGGAGAGATTAGACTGATTAGTAAGAAAGGCTTAAAAGTCAGAAAATAAAGGCTTGGAATGACTTAAGTAGAAAACGGGGAGCCGTTTTAGACTTTTGACCATTGCTGTAAAAAATACTGTCGCATCTGTCTACTAGTGGTCTCCAGAGAAGGAAAGATTGATTAAAGGTACAGAGCAGCTGTTCTAACTTTCACACAGTAGGATGAGCAGAATTTTAACATTCAGGGGAAGAAGGTGGCACTAAACAAAATGTTAGAGACCAAAACAACAATTCAGGAGTTAGACATGTTGGGATAGTGTAGATTTCCCAGAGACAGCTGAAAATACTAAAATGAAATACTGGTAAGTGTTGGTAACTGCACAAACTGTTACCTTGATAACTATGCTAATTTTTTAAGTCAAGATACTAATCTGCCAACATTCAAGGCCAGACAGAAATCATCTAGCCAGTCCCTCAATTCTATAATTCTGTGATCTAGCAACTTCAAATAAGAGAAGACTAATATTTAGCAGTATTAAGTATTCAAGAAAAACCTTGGCAAGTGAGGGTATCAATCTATTTAACTATATATTTCTTGCAGTTTAGCACTATTCATATTAGTATTTCAATACAACCTAACCATTTGTAAATGTGTCTAATGGAAGAATACTTTCCCCTCTACTTGCAATAATATTAATTTTTATAATCCATTTTATCTGTTTTTTTTTGATTCTACTATCTAAACAAATAAACATGTAAGAATATGTCTCTAAGTAAAAACAAAATTAAAAAAAAATCACATTTCTAGCTTTCCCTTTAGATGGCGCTTAACCAGTTAAAGAATCAAGACTGAGAAAAACCACCTTTCCACACATAAGTCAGTAGTTGTAGCTTCTAGATCCTTATTTAAGTACGAAAGTCTGAATCTCATCTTCCTATGTTCCCTTCTGTTACATAATACAAAACACAAGCTCTTTTTCCTAACAAACAAATACCGGGGTTTCAACTTACCTGATTATATTATCCTACAAGAATTTAACCTGAGAGTCAAGTTCCCCTAATGCAGTCAGAAGATAAAGCTTTCACAAGTGAGTGAGACCTCTAGTGGTAAACATAAAGTGGCTATTTTCTATATTTTTAAAAAATTTCTCAATTCTCCCCATCATTTGAGTCATATAAAATAGCTAAAACTCAGGAACTTCCTCGGAGAAGGCAATGGCACCCCACTCCAGTACTTTTGCCTGGAAAATCTCTACGGGGTCGCACAGAGTCGGACACGATTGAAGTGACTTAGCAGCAGAAGCAGCAGGAACTTCCTCACTAAAGTAATGCACTTAATGAGCTTCAAATAATGAGACAAAAATTTCCACTTAAAAGTGAGCTACTTAGCAGATAAAATAAAGCTTTGTTTTTGATTGGGGTGGGGGAGGAAAAAACATTCAACCAGACATGCTGGAGCTCAATGGCTTCAATTTGGCCCTACATTGCACCTTAACAAGAGAAGGCGATGGCACCCCACTCCAGTACTCATGCCTGGAAAATCCCATGGGTGGAGGAGCCTGGTAGGCTGCAGTCCATGGGGTCGTGAAGAGTCGGACATGACTGAGCGACTTCCCTTTCACTTTTCACTTTCATGCATTGCAGAAGAAATGGCAACCCACTCCAGTGTTCTTGCCTGGAGAATCCCAGGGACGGGGGAGCCTGGTGGGCTGCCGTCTATGGGGTCACACAGAGTCGGACACCACTGAAGTGACTTAGCAGCAGCAGCAGCACCTTAACAAAGTATCTTACACGCAAAGATTTATTTAAATGTTACATAAAAGACAAAAAGAACTTGACACTAATAAAAACATTTTTTTTAAAACAAAATGAATATATTCTTTTTTGTAGCTGAGTAATATTCCATCCTCCTGGAGAAAGGAATGGCTAAGTGAGTGTGAAAGTCGCTCAGTCGTGTCCAACTCTTTCCGACCCCATGGACTGTATAGTTCATGGAATTCTCCAGGCCAGAATACTAGAGTGGGTAGCCTTTCCCTTTTCCAGGCGATCTTCCCAACCCAGGGCTCTCACATTGCAGGCAGATTCTTTACCAGCTGAGCCACAAGGGAAGCCCTAACCCACTCCAGTATTCTTTCCTAGAGAATTCCACGGACAGAGGACAGGTGTGTCCATGGGGTCACAAAGAGTCAGACATGACTGAGTGACTTTAATATTCCATTGTATATAAGTAGAGGCCAAAACAATATTAAAGCAATTATCCTCCAATAAAAAAAGAGGAAAAAAGACAGTAACAACAGATACTATTAAAGAACACAATGGATAAATGGATAGATATGTGATGAAGTTAATGACAGAATGTAGATGATGTATATTCATTGTATAATTCTTTACATGTTCCTACATGTTTGAAATTTTCTTCTGCCAAAATCTGGGGGGAAGCTTGAAAACAGTTCCAAAAGGTAAGTTAGCAAAACTTTTCTCAGAAAAGGTAGATTATCTCAAAGCAAAGGTAGTATTATCTCAAATATACAAATTACTCTACAAAAGACAACACACAGCAGTGCCATTTTTCCTATAGTTAAATATATATAATATCGGCCTATAGTCATGCTTCATATTAAAATTTACATTTTTCATTCAACATGACTTAAATTGATCTACATGCAAAAAGAACTATATTGCAGTATTAATGATAACAGCATTCTGATCAATATAAACACACTCTCACTCTAATTTAATTGAGAGATTTAGGAACTCTCATTCAATGCTTTCTTTGAAATTGATATGGGCAACCCTCAACATATAAACACATCAAAAATAAATGTATCTGTCACAGACGGGGGACTGTGCCAATGTGAACCTGGGGTGCTCATCGTCAGCTGAGTCTCTTCTGAAGGCCTCACAAATGGGTTTCCTGTTTTCCCCACCAGGCCATCAAGTGTTTTTTCCATCCTGGGTTTCAAAGATAATCACAGTTTCCTCTAGTTTTCTTATCCCTGAAGCGTCCTCACAACTCAAGGATTTTTATCAATTTTTACTGCTTACACCAATAAAAAGGGGAAAGATTTCCTTCTTTTTTTCACATACAACTTATGGAGAGATAAAGATCATGTAATTGATAATAACAGGCTTCTCAGGGGCTTACAAAGACTTAGAGTAAGATTTCTCTAGATTTCCTAGGAAGACTGAGACAAAGATATCTGATGCTTTATTGGAGAAGGTGTGTCTTGGGACTCCAGAGGAAGGAAAACAATTTGGGAAGGAAGGCAAGGAGACAAAACTGAAGATGTTGTCTTTAAAACCAGAACAGTTGTCCTGGAAGTGGGGGTGGGTAGACGATGCCTTACTTCACTCCCTCTTCTCCTTGTCACCTGCCTATCCAGTTCTACTGGCCACTCTGAAGCCTACTAGGATAATCCTACCTTGGATCAACCTAAAGGAAGGTCAAAGGAGTATGCATTAGTTCAGCTTATCAGCAACAGGGACAAGGCGGATAGTTCAGTAGCCACTGTGAAGGTAACACTAACTGGGGGCAGCAAGGAGAGAGAGTCACTGGCTCTCGTCCTGTGACATGCTGTAGGGTAAAAAGAATATAGTACATAAACTGGAAACTACTTAACTATGTCCCAAATTATCCTGTTTAACTGCTTTACCATATAAGCATACCATAATTTACATAGTTAATGTTATTTTATAAACTTTAAGGTGCTCTTCTAGGAAGACTGAATTAAAAATTTAAGTAGAATGAATTAAATATGATTTAAAATAGATCAAGAGCTTATTACTTCTTTTAATCAAACCTTGAAAATTAACTAAGTCATATTAATTAGCATATAGCCAGTTTTTGATGGCTGGTAGGACCTGAACTTTAAAAATCTAATGAACTTCTCTATTTCTAACTTCAAATATTTTGTCTATCAAATTTAGCTGGCTTAGACTTTTTTTTTTTACAAAAAAATTATATCATATTTACTCGAAAATTGAAAGCCAATGTGAAGTCTAATATTATAGGGTAAAGATCTTAAATATGTGTGAGGGGTACTTCCCAACCCTCCCTCACAAAACTTAATCCTAAATAAAGCCACAAAAAAATATCACAACTGATTGGCAAAGAGACTGCAAATATAGTAACTAAATGTCTCTTTTGGAGTCTGAGACATTACAAGCTTCTATGATCAAATGAGGCAGAGATTTCTTTCCTACACTCTGGAAATTCCAAGCAGGCTGAATGACTTCACTGCCTTCCAATAACTCCTGAATGCATGGGTAAACTTTCTACAAAATGTTAGGGGGAAAGTGTTTAACAAATAATCTCAAATCTCTTCTAGAAATCTAGTAGTATGCACACCTTCAATATACATTACACACACATACATTTCACACAAACATGCTAGGGTCCTCAGTGGATAAAGGGAAAGGGGCTAAGGAGCACAAAATCCTCTTTAAGAAATGTGATGCCAAAAAGCTCAATCAAAGAATTCATAAAACAATAAGTATATTTCTGAATAGAAAAATCCCTAAACCAGACAATTCTGAAAATGCTTTGCAAAAAAATCTACATACAATATACAAGATTTAAAGTTAATTTACTTACGGAAAAAATCCTTTTTCACCAAGTTTTTTGCACAGAGTACTGCAAAAACAAAAAAACAAAAAATACATGGGAAGAATTAAAATGGTGAAACTGCACCGTCAAACATTTTGAAACACTGTGAAATACTAGTGAATAATAATTAAACACTAATTATAGCAAGGTATGAAATACAATCACAATCTTTGATTAAAGCTTAGCAAAAGACAGCTGAACCAGTGGCTGCAACTTCAGCAATGATCACCAGTAACAGGTGAGGGCAACAAAGTTTATAAATCCAGTATTCTAACAAAGAACCGATTCCTATCTCCCATCAAGATCTAGTCTCAGAGTAGCTTGACAGCAAGGGAAAAACACAGTTCTAAGGAGGAAATACATACACTGGGATTAATATACATATATTTTAAGGGTAAAATAATTTTATATTGAAGAGGATCATAAGTAAAATAAAGCTTAAATGATATAGATGACATTAAAAAAAAAATTGTTATTTCTCTCCATCTCAACTCCACAGAAACACTGGCTAAAAGACAAGAAAGATCGACTGTCTTCCGAAAACTAAAAGTTAATATATCAAGACAGATATCCCAGATCCACATTCTCTGGATTACCCTGCATTACATGATTACTTAATGGTGATGGCTGCACAGCCTTGTGAATAGATCAATTCTAAAATCACTGGACTGCACATGCTTTAGAGGGATGAATTTTACAGTACGTGAATTACATGTCAATTTAAAAGCCTCTGCTTATGCAGTCACTGAACTTCTGTAATTCAAACTTGTTACAAGTGAAGGTAAACCACCAATGTCCATATATTTATATTTTAATTTATAAAGTATCTATGAAAGTAATGTGTGACTAATTTCTACCCACTTCTGCTAATAGTTTAAATGATCTGTTCAATTAGTTGTACTTATTGGAAGTTTAGTGTGTAACAATTCACTTAACAAACCTTGGGAACAAGTCTAAATAAATAAATCACTGTTAAAAGTTCAAATAAAAATAATCTTGAAGACAGATGCCACTGATAAATGAATAAAATTATTAAGTAAGCACAAGAAATGGATTTACTAGTCAGAGTCTCTTAGGCCCTGTGTTAGAAACAGTTTAAGAACACAAAAACTCAATCATGAAAACCAAGGCCATATTTCAGGAGACCAAATCAGAAAGCTGATTGAGGAGAACGCCTCCCAAGGGACTTCCCTGGAGTCCAACAATGAAGACTGCGCCTCCATTGCAGGGGCTGTGCATTCAAGCCCTGGTTGGGGAACCAAGGTCCACCATGCCTTGTGGCATGGTCAAAAAAAAAAAACGGCTTTTTTAAAACAAGAAAACCAAGAACAGGGGTGCTGTTGTCATAGAGAACTTGGAATCTGATCTGATAAATCATTAAAAAAAAACTCCCTCAACTTTTGTTATCATCACATAAACTGAACAGAATACTCAGGATCTATACATATACAACACACGCTGTTTAGTCACTAAGTCGTATCCAGCTCTTTTGCGATACCATGAACTGTAGCCTGCTAGGCTCCTCTATCCATGGGATTTCCCAGATTAGAATACTGGAATGGGTTGCTATTTCCTTTTCCAGGGGCTCTTCCCTACCCAGGGACTGAACGCATCTCCTGCACTGGCAGGCAGATTCTCTACCAGAGCCACAAGGGAAGCCCATGCAACACGTATATAAATCCAAATCATAACCTGCAGTACTGACAAGGTATTAGTAATGTTTAAACCACCACTCTATGATTCAAAACATAAATAACTGCACATCCTACTTCAGAGAAAAGAGTACATGGGAAGTTCTCCAACTTCTTGTCACTAAGCCTACAAGCACACTGTTTTAACACTCATTCTTTTCTTCCTCCCACTTACCATGTTCACTCCTCTAAGGGCATCCTTCCGATTGTGCTATGGATTTCATACCCAACCCATCATTTTCTCAAGAACTTGTCCCCCCATTTCCTCTAGTGATGGCCTCATCAGTACTTACACATCCTCCAGTCTTGCCCATGCCCCTCCACTCCAGCCACCATCTTACCTCTTTTCCTCCGTAACTGAACTACTTTAGAACACCATGTACACTTGTGACTTCACTTCTTTACTACCCACTAAAGCCTCAATTAACTGTAGTTTGGCTTCTCCTCTCACCATTGCCTCTACACTGCTTCTCCAGAGCACTGGGGGACCTAATTACTAAATCCATCCAATGGACGCTTTTCATTCTTTATTGCACTTGCCCCTGGGGGGCATTTGCCACTACTGACTACTCCCTCTTCTGGAACCCCTCTCTACTTTCTGCTTAACACCAAACATAAAATTTAAATCAAGTGTAATTTTTTTAAATTAAGTTAGTTTTAATTGGAGGATAACTGCCTTACAATATTGTGGTGGCTTCTGCCATATATCAACATGAATCAGCCATAGGTATACGCATGTCCCCTCCCTGCTGGATCTCCCCCCAGCCTCCCAGCCCATCCCACCCCTCTCGGTTGTCACAGAGCAGTGGGTCTGAGCTCCCTGGGTCATACAGCGAGTTTCCACTGGCTGTCTATTTCACACATGGTGGTGTGTATGTTTCCCTGCTCCTCTCTCAATTCGTCCCTCCCTCTCCTTCCCCGCCTCTGTTCATAACTCTGTCCTCCATGTCTGCGTCTCACTGCTGCCCTGCAGATAGGTTCCTCAGTACCAGATTTCTAGATTCCATTTATATGCATTAACATACAATATCTATTTTTCTGACTTACTTCACTCTGTATAATAGGCTCTAGGTTCATCCACCTCGTTAGAACTGAGTCAAATGCATTCCTTTTTATGGCTGAGTAATACTCCATTGTGTATATGTATCACAAACAATCCAAGTATAAAATTTATTATAAGTCTTCTTTGCCAGATCTCTTTCCTTTGCTCCATCCATGAAAGCTGAGGTTCTTCAGAGATGTCCTTACTCAGGTCCTCTTTTACTCTATAACCTAAGGAGCACAGACGTCCATCCTATAAACCTTGGAATTATATGTAAACTGTTACAAGCTCAACAAAGTATTAGCAAGCTGAATCCAACAACACATAAAAAAGATCACACACCACGATCAAGCTGGATTCATCCCACAGTCACAAGGATTGTTCAACATATGAAAAGTCAACTGATGTAATACACATCAATGAAAGACCCAAAAAAAGCCACATTATCATCTCAATGGGTGCAAAAAAATTTGATAAAATTTAGTATCCATTTATGATAAAAACTACAGAGAAAACATATCTCAACATAATAAAAGCTATTTATGACAAACCCACAGCCAACATAACACCCAACACTGAGAAGCAGAAAGACCTCCTGCTAAAATCCAGAACAGGACAAGGATGTCCACTCTCACCACTTCTATTCAACCAGCACTGATGCAGATGACATGATACTACTACACATAAAAAACCCTAAAGACACACATAAAAACCACTAGTACTGATAAATTCAGCAACGTATCAGAGTACAAGATTATCATGCAGAAATCTGTCACATTTCTTTAAACTAACAGTGAAATATGAGAAAGGGCAAGGGGAAAAAAAAAACCTCTTCTGAAATTGCATCTTAAAAAAAAAAAAAACACCATAGGAATAAACCTCACCAAGGAGGTGAAAGACTTATATGTTGAGCACTATAAAATATTCATAACGGAAACTGAAGATTATTCAAAGAAATGGAAAGGGGCTTCCCCGGTGGTTCAGTGGTTAAGAATCCACCTTGCAATGCAGGGACAGTGGTTCAACCCCTGGTCCCAGAAGATCCCACATGCTGTGGAGCAGCTGAGGCTGTGCACCACAGCTACCGAGCCATGCTCTAGAGCCCATGAGTGGCAGCCGCGGAAGCTCTGGAGCCAGCGCTCTGCGACGAGAGAAGCCAATGCAATGGGAAGCCTGAGCACTGCACCTAAAAAGCAGCCCCCACCTGCTCCAACTAGAGAGCAGCCCCCGCTCGCTCCAACTAGATAAAGTCCACATGTAGCAACGAAGACTCAGCACAGACAAAAATAAAAATAAAGAGATGGAAAGATACCCCATGCTCTTGGATTCGAAGAACACTGGTAAAGTGGTCATACTACTCAAGGCCATCTACAGATTTACTGTGACCCCTATCAAATTACTCACATCATTTTTCCCAGAACCAAAACAAATAAACCTAAAATTTTTATGAAACCATAAAAGACCCAGAATTGTCAAAGCAATCCTAAGGAGAAAGAACAAAGGTGGAGACATAACCTTCCCAAACCTCAAACAATACTACAAAGTTACAGTAAGCAAAACAGTGCAGTACTGCCGCAAACACATATGGATCAGTGGGACAGAACAGAGCCCAGAGACAGACCTGCAAACCCACAGTCAATTAATCCATGATAAGGCAAGAATATACATGGAGAAAAGACAGTCTCTTCAACACGCGGTACTGGAAAAACTGGACAGCCACATGGAAATCAATGAAGTTAGAACAGTCTCTCACACCATACACACAAAAAAACTTAAACTGGCTTAAAGATTTAAATATAAGACATGACACCGTGAAACTCCCAGAAAAGAATACAGGCAAAGCTTCTCTGACATAAATCAATGGTTTCTTGATATGACAACAGAAATAAAGCCAAAATAAACAAATGAGATTGTGGTGTTGGAGAAGACTCTTGAGAGTCCCTTGGGCTGCAAGGAGATCCAACCAGTCCATCCTGGAGGAGATCAGTCCTGGGTATTCAATGGAAGGACTGATGCTGAAGCTGAAACTCCAATACTCTGGCCACCTCATGCGAAGAGTTGACTCATTGGAAAAGACCCTGATGCTGGGAGGGATTGAGGGTAGGAGGAGAAGAGGACAGAAGAGGATGAGATGGCTGGATGGCATCACCGACTCGATGGACATGAGTTTGGGTAACACAACTCCGGGAGTTGGTGATGGACAGGGAGGCCTGGCATGCTGCAATTCTTGGGGTCACAGAGAGTTGGACACGATTGAGCTGAACTGAATCAAATGCATAACCTTTCACACAGCAAAGGAAATCATAAACAAAAAGACAACCTACAGAATAGGAGAAAATATCTGCAAACAATGCAACCAACAAGGGCTTACTTTCCAAAATATACAAACAGCTCATATAACTCAGTAACAAAAGCAAACAAACAAAAAACCCCAGTCAAAAAATGGGCAGAAGATCTCAAGTACTGCTAAAGGAGTAATACTACTCCAAATAAGACATAGAGACGGCCAACAGACACATGGGAAGAGGCTCAACACTGCTAACATCAGAGAGGTGGGAATCAAAGCTACAAGGAGGTATCACCTCACCCCAGTCAGAATGGCCATCATTAAAAAGTCTTCAAATAATAAATGCTAGTGAGGGTGTGGAGAAAAGGGAACCCTCCTACACTGTCGGTGGGGATGAAGTCGGTGCAGCCACTATGGAAAACAGCACGGAGGATCCTCAAAACACAGTGCTGCCACGTGGTTCAGCAACCCTGCTGCTGGCACCTATCTGGAGAAAATGCCAATTCCCAAAGATACACGCACCCCAATGGTCATAAAAGCACTACTTATAATAGCCAAGACAAGGAAGCAACGTAAATGTCCATCAACAGGTAAATGGATTAAAAAGGTGTGATACACACATACACAGGAATACTACTCAGCCATAAAAAAAAACCCTGCCATTTCCAACTACATGGGTGGACCTAGAGATTACCATACTTTAAGTGAAGTCAGTCACAAAGAGAAAGACAAATACCATATGCTATCACTTATATGTGAAACCTAAGATATGATACAAATGAACTTATTTACAAAACAGAAACAGATTCACAGACACAGAGAAAAACTTATGGTTACCAAAGGGGAAAAGGGTTAGGGGAGGGATGAATTAGGAGTTTGGGATTCAAACAGAAAAACAACAAGGTACGACTGTATAGCACAGGGGACTATATTCAATATCCTGAAATAAACCAGAGTGGACGAGGAAAACAAAAATTGTTATATCCATGTGTACTCTCCTGGGGAGAAAGTTCATAGTTTTGACAGTTTGACAAAGCTCCTCCTCTCGTCTTGAAAAACAAATTTGAAGAGCCATTTTTTCAAACATTCTCCCTGGTCTTTACCATTTTGAGGACACCTCAATCTATAAACCCAATCCTCAGCTCTCTCTTGAACTCCAGATCCACACAGGCACACTAAATACACCCTCACATAAAAATCACTATCCCCCTTTCCCTCAAACTCCTTCTCCAGTTAACTTTCTTTCAATAAATATCTTTGCTTTCCACTCTATTGCCCTAGTCAGAAACCTCCACTACACTATCCCTCCCCACCTCCTGGCAATTACTGCTTCTAATCAACTCTGCCTCTGAAATATCCTTCACCTGTCCACTTCTCCCTATTACCAGTGCCATTACACCTGTGCAGACCACCATCAACTACTGTTTAAGTCATTACAACAGCCTCCCCATCAGTCCCCTGCCTTAAGCCTCAACTGCCTTGAATCAGGTCTCCACACTAGACCTAAAATGATCTTTCTAAAAATACTATTTAATTCCTTCCATCCATTTCTCTTCCTAATAACTTTCCAAAACATGTGTAGAACACTCCTCAAAACAGTCCTTCCACTGGTGCTCTGGATCACATCCCCAACCTCCCACTTTCTCAGGAACCTTGTATCTGTCTTTTCTATTGACCTCCATCCTTAGAATACTGCCAAGGTCTTCAAGCCCAAAACCTATTTGGGTTATAAGCCCATCAGACCCTGGCTCCTGCTCTCTGACTTCGTCTTCCACTACCGTCCCTCCTCTTCAAGCATGCAAGTCCAAGATCCACCCACACTAAACCTTCACATTCTCAAATATATTCTCTCACCCACAACCTTCATGTATCATTCTCTCTCCCCGAAACATCTGCCCCAGGCTCCTTCAACTACCTGTATTTAGGTCTCAAAAGGGAAGGAAGCTTTTTAGAACATGTTTCTCTCAACCTTTTGCCCAATTGTATTTTCACAAAAGCCCATACTTATCCCAGGCACTTGTCGCACATTATGTTTTTAAGTTTAGAATGTTGCTTGTAACTAGAGGTGGTAAACTCCATTCAGCATAAATCATGACTGCATCGTTTCTTTACAACCCCTGCACCAAGCAAACACTGCGCCAGACATTTGATGGGCACTTGGTAAAATGCTAAATGAGTAAAAACAAACTCCAAAATAATCTAAAATAATTTCATTGAAAGAAGGACTTTTAATACTATGTGATAGATTACCACCAGTCTGCAAGTAACCATAGTTTTGGTTTATACAATGTTATTATCATTTCTCACTATTTAAAAGATAATCATCAGATCATGTTTGACATTTTTTCTTTTAATCACAAGTATGATGTTGCTAATATATGACTAGGTTTTAAAGAGTAACTGAAAAAATCAAAAGAAGAAAGAACTTTAAAGTCAGGTTCAAAGTTTATAAAAAGAAATTTTAGCAACTCTGAGACTAACGAAGATAACACAGAGAAACAAGATTAATTTAAAACAAAGAAATATCAAGACTGGTCAGAGTGCCTACTAACACTACATTTCAACAGCTCCAGACAATCTTTTAATTATTTACAAGTAGTAGCAAAAGAGTGCACTTGTAAATCTTCAGATGACATTTTCAGCTACCATTTGAGATTCTGGTATTTATTCACATAAATCCATTTTTAGCCCTTGGAGTCTACTGTTCCTTTTTTTGGGAATGTACTCTGGGTCCTAGAACCATAGCCCACTGCTCTTTTCATCCTCGGTACCAATCATAAGGGCTCAGTAAATGCTCAATGAGTTAATGAATTTCACTAGGACAAACTCCTATTTGTCACTGTAACAAATTCTCAACTAAGGAGGTATACATCAGAATCTCCTGAGAAATATATAATACTACAATGTGTTTTAATATTTGTAGTGTAATTTTACGTTTATATTTGCACAAATTTATATCTGTAAATCACTTTCTGTAACAGCAAACTAGAGAAAGTTGAGCCAAGACTGGGAACTGTGGCACTAGGGAAGGGTGGCAGAGAGGAAGGACTCCCATTTTTGTTTTATAGATGATTATTACAGGAGAGAGATGAAAATATTGTTGAGAAACACAGGAACTGAGAAATTACAGGAAGGGACTAGCAGGAGAGAAACCTTGTATGGGGGTGTGAGGGCCAGAACAAAGGTTAAAGAGTATAGACTTACTCCTAGACAGATGTCAATATTTTAAAATTTTTAATGTTTAGTGAGTTTTCTCTTGAAATAATGTACAAAGAAAAGTGCGTAATTCTTAGGAATATAACTCAATGAACTTCCACTAATTTCTGTATTAAAACATTATACAGGACTTCAGATATTTAACAGCCATATGTCAATTTTGAGTAATGTGAACTACAAATGTGGCGTTACACCAGCACAGTACCATTATTTCAGATTCCATTGGGACCAAGTCTCACACAGCCTGTAGATTTATACTAGATTAATTTTACTAGACTAATATGATCATGCTACTACCCTTCTCAAATTTCTTCCAAGCATTTCTCACTCCTAAGTCTACACTTCCAAAACCTAAGACCTGTTCTAGCTATTCTACTCTTCAGCAGACAGGTGGGTTTGAAATAGAGGAGATAATCAAAATAAGGTAAGATCAGCCTGGCTGGTACACTGGTAACTCCTCTCTATTTCACACACAAGTAGACGGGACCATCTTGGGATGCTTAATGAGAAGGGAACGCTCCTTCATTCACCCTTTCATTCGCATTTCCTGAACAACTGCTTCGTGCCAAGTGCGATGACAGATTCTGCAGATACCAAGATAAATAAGACACAGTCCTCTCCCCTCAGAGCTTGCTGGTCACGTACAATACAAATATCATGCCATAAAAGCCTTTCTTTGTTGTTGTTTTCTCAAGAAATATTTTTAAATTTCACAAAAGTCTTTAGTATATTTTATTAGAGGCAATGATCGGAGGAAACCATGTGCAGAAGTGCAGATGCAATAAATATTATCATTTCAGTTGATAATTCCTTCTTCTGGTTGGAAAAGCGTTATCTATATGGAACACAGCATCTAATAATACCAGAGTACAACTCCCAGCTGTAGAAGTAGAATGCTATTGCTGCTCTTACTGGGTTGTACTCTAATGCATGGCTGCCTATACTAAATCTGAATTAAACTCCCAACTGCTCAGTATCTTCTTGCCAAAAATTCCCCTTCCTCCTCCAGACTGGAGTTGCATTCCAATTACACTGCTGATTGGAATGAGACTGTTTGAGAGAGAAAAAAAAAAAAAAACACTCAGACATCCCATTTTCCTTTGCCCCACAAAAACAGATTATATAGCACTGTTTGTTCAAGCTGTACAAACTATTTTTCAACAGAGTAGACTGCTTTTGTATTTCCTTTGAATTTATATTAACACTGCAAAACAAAACTGAAGTTGAGGACAGCACTCCTATACAAATTCCAACAGGATGGCCTAGTGCTTTAAAGATGTCTACAATACGCACCCTTCCTGATCTTTCTGCTCCAAGAAAATAACCTCTACTTCAACTCCTAAGCACGAAATTTAAGTTCTATTGAAAACTTGCATAAAATATAATTTTTATACCTATGTGTTTCAGCTTTTTGCTTGAAACAGGAGCCCTAAGATTCATATTCAACCGCATTATTATCCTTTAAAAGCATTATTACAAAAGGCTATACTTAGCAGAAATATCACATACAACCTTATTTGCACAATAACAAAATATTGATAGTTTTTAAGGATGACAAATAGTATGCTGAAATATAACCATTAAGATTACATAAACATTTATTGACAAGAAAAAATTTTAATATGCTATTAAGAATAAAAGTCCATTTATTCATTAAATGAAAAAGAACTTTAGTAAGGAATATAAAAAGATTGGATAACATTTATTGACTATTTACTATGTCCAAGTATATACCAATCATATGAAGTTAAGTAACAATATTACCTACATTTTTCTTTTTTTTTTGGCCACACAGCATGGTATGTGGGATCTTTAGGGACTTAAACCTATACCCTCTGCAGTAGAAGTCTACAGTCTTAACCACTGGATCGCCAGGTAAGTCCCTACTACCCTTTAGAGATGAAGAAATGGAAGTTTAGGCATTAAGGACTTGCCAAAGATTACACTGTAAATGCTAGAGTGAAGATAACAATACAAATGCTGCTGCTAAGTCGCTTCAGTCGTGTCCGACTCTGTGCGACCCCGGATTCTCCAGGCAAGAACACTGGAGTGGGTTGCCATTTCCTTCTCCAATGCATGACAGTGAAAAGTGAATGTGAAGTCGCTCAGCCGTGTCCAACTCTTAGAGACCCCATGGACTGCAGCCTACCAGGCTCCTCCGTCCATGGGATTTTCCAGGCAAGAGTACTGGAGTGGGGTGCCATTGCCTTCTCCGAACAATACAAATAGTTGATACTAATCACAGAATCCAAACTCTTAAACATCATACATACAGCTAAACACAGTCTGTCAGGTTAGCTCTTCCTTTTTAAAGGAACTTAATGCAGAAAATTCTAAGAGATGGGAATACCAGACCACCTGACCTGCCTCTTGAGAAATCTGTATGCAGGTCAGGAAGCAACAGTTAGAACTGGACATGGAACAACAGACTGGTTCCAAATCGGGAAAGGAGTATGTCAAGGCTCTATGTTGTCACCCTGCTTATTTAACTTATATGCAGAGTACATCATGAGAAATGCTGGGCTGGAAGAAGCACAAGCTGGAATCAAGACTGCCGGGAGAAACAGCAATAAGACTGCCGGGAGAAACAGCAATAACCTCAGATATGCAGATGACACCACCCTTATGGCAGAAAGCAAAGAAGAGCTAAAGAGCCTCTTGATGAAAGTGAAAGAGGAGAGTGAAAAAGTTGGCTTAAAACTCATGGCATCTGGTCCCATCACTTCATGGCAAATAGATGGGGAAATAATGGAAACACTGAAGAGACTTTATTTTGGGGGGCTCCAAAATCACTGCAGTTGGTGACTGCAGCCATGAAATTAAAAGACACTTGCTCCTTGGAAGAAAAGTAATGACCAACCTAGACAGCATATTAAAAATCAGAGACATTACTTTGCGGAAAAAGGTCAGTCGATGTATGGATGTGAGAGTTGGACTATAAAGAAAGCTGAGTGCTGAAAAATTGATACTTTTGAACTGTGGTGTTGGAGAAGACTCTTGAGAGTCCACTGGACTGCAAGGGGATCCAAACCAGTCCATCCTAAAGGAAATCAGTCCTGAATATTCATTGGAAGGACTGATGCTGAAGCTGAAACTCCAGTACTTTGGCAACCTGATGGGAAGAACTGACTCATTTGAAAAGACTCTGATGCTGGGAAAGACTGAGGGAGGGAGAAGGGAATGACAGAAATTGAGATGGTTGCAAGGCATCACCAACTCAATGGACATGAGTGTGAGTAAACTCCAGGAGTTGGTGATGGATAGGGAGGCCTGGCGTGCCACAGTCCATGGGGTCACAAAGAGTCAGACACAACTGAGCGACTGACCTGAACTGAACGTGCTAAAGCAATTACTGGTGATACTGGTTTACAAAATGGTTAACAGAAACCCAGATTGCAAAAGGACCTCTTCCAAAAGATGAGCAATTTCTTTCAATAGATTATAGTTTACCTCTGCGATCATATTAGATCTCCTTTTAACTAAATGTCTTGCTACCGTGCCATTTAATCAAGGAATTTCAGGCAATTCATTTCATGCATGTTACAAAACAAACTGGGTCTCTAAGTTTAGCTTAATGTTTTTAGTATCTGATGGGTAACTAATCAGTATACAGATTCTACCAACATGATGTAAATATTCTTACTTAAAGGAAAAAATAAAGCATCAGCATTTAAGTATTTCAAAGGCAAAACTGGTTCTTAAGTTAACCAACTGAAAATGACCCATCTAGTTCATTCACATCAAACAACTTTAAGTGCAGATATTTCTTTTAGCCACAAGAGTAAATAATTACCTTAAAAAGACTGGAGGCAATTTTAAAATAAATCTTCTTCTATTACACACACAATTATCAAGTTTTGGCATTAAAAAATAAATAAATAAAGGTTCTGCTAAAGCCAAGCAACATTCAGTATGAAATAAATGTAAAGCATGCAGGGACTTGGGATGTAGCAGGCACGCTGCAGATACTGCTACTGTAAGAAACTCTGCTGCTATTTATCTTAATACTACAAGACAGTCCTTCTGCTATCTTAAGCAATATTTCCTTGAATTCTCTTCTCCACTTGAGGGATGAAAATGCACAGAAGTACTATCCTTCACTCATAACAATGGTAAATTCACTAAGACTTAAGGACCTCCGATGCAGTCTGTAGACAATACTATCAGGCTAGTGCTACCGGAGACAGTCACTGCACCTTCTTGATTGGACACTTTCATTCAAACAGATCCATTTCGTAACTGGTGGCTGCTCAAGAGACAGGTCTAGTGTATCTAAACTTCACCAAACAACAATTTACTTTCATCAAAACACCAAGAGAAGGAAATCTTGGTATAAAATTCAAGTATATAGTTGCAGTGAATTTACTTTCATCAAAACACCAAAAGAAGGAAACCTTGGTATAAAATTCAAGTATATAGTTACAGTGGAGCCTGAACATCATTCTTCGTGTAGGGGAAAAGTTGACTCACTTTCTGGCCACTCCCAAATGTGTCTCCTTTACCCTCTTTCTCTAGAGACAGGCATAGAGATACCATACTATACTGTTAAGATATAAACATTATATAACGTTAAACACTTTTGAGTCAGAATGCCTGGATTTGAACCTGGTGCTGTCACTTATTAACTTGTGACCCTGAACGACGACTTAATGCCTATTTACCTCAGATATCTCGTCTGTTACAGTGAGGATACTAGGAGCTACCTTTCAGTGTTGTTTTAAAGATTAAATAAATTCAAACACATAAAACACCTGAAGAGTACCAGGTGCTCAAAAAATATTAGCTATTATTATTCTTTCTACTCTAAAATTTCTAATAAAGTTAATCCCCCAGTTGTAAGTATCTTAAATAGCAAGAAAGGGGTCTTCTCACAATCTGATGAGAAGCCTGTCTTAGTTCAGGCTGCTATAATAAATGCTACAGACTGGGTGGCTTAAACAACACTTATTTTTCACAGTTCCGAGGCTGGCAAGTCCAAGATCAAGGGACAGGCAGATTCAGTGTCTGGTGAGAAGCCCCCTTCCTGTTTTGTAGGCAGCCACCTTCTTGCTATATCCTCATACAGCCACAAGAAGTAGCACCTCTCTTGAAGAGCACTAATCCCAATCAAAGAGCCTCTTGGTGAAAGTGAAAGAGGAGACTGAAAAAGTTGGCTTAAAGCTCAACATTCAGAAAATTAAGATCATGGCATCTGGTCCCATCATTTCATGGCAAATAGACGGGGAAACAGTGGAAACAGTGACAGACTTTATTTTGGGAGGCTCCAAAATCACTGCAGATGGTGACTACAGAGATGAAATTAAAAGATGCTTGCTCCTTGGAATAAAAGTTATGACCAATCTAGACAGCATATTAAAAAGCTGAGACATTACTTTGCCGACAAAGGTCTGTCTAGTCAAAGCTATGGTTTTTCTAGTAGTCATGTATGGATGTGAGAGCTGGACTATACAGAAAGCTAAGTGCCAAAGAATTGATGCTTTTGAACTGTGGTGTTGGAGAATTCTTGAGAGTCCCTTGGACTGCAAGGAGATCCAACCAGTCCATCCTAAAGGAAATCAGTCATGAATATTCACTGATGGACTGATGCTGAAGCTAGAGCTCCAATACTTTGTCCACCTGATGCGAAGAACTGACTCACTGGAAAAGCCCCTGATGCTGGGAAAGATTGAAGGCAGGAGAAGGGGACAACAGAGGATGACATGGTTGGATGGTATCACCGACTCGATGGACATGAGTTTGAGCAAGCTCAGGGAGTTGGTGATGGACAGGGAAGCCTGGCATGCTGTAGTCCATGGGGTCACAAAGAGTCGGACATGACTGAGCGACTGAACTGAATTCCAATCATGAGGGCTCCACCTTCATGATGTGAGTACCTCCCAAAGAGCCCCACCTTCATTTACCATCACACTAGGGATGAGCATTCCTTTTTTGAGGGGGAGGTTTACAGATTTTAGTTCCCCATCCAGGGATTAAACCTGGGCCCCTAGAGGTGGAAGGCAGAGTCCTAACCACTGCAGCAGCAGAGAATTCCCTGATTAGGGTTTCAACATATAAAATACAGGAGAACACAGACAGAAGCATTCAGTCAGTAACAGAGTTCATGAACCTAGTAAGCTTTTGGTACACACTGATGAGTCTCAATCTGTACGCCCAGTCTCACTCCTCTCTCAAAATCCAAATTCACATTACAATTGTCTACCATAACATACTCACTTAGGATACCTTTCCTTACCAGCACTTGAAATTACACGTATTCAAAACTGAACTGATCAGGGATTTCTCTGATGGTCCAGTGGCCAATAACTCCACACACCCAATGAAGGGGGACTGGGTTTAATCCCTGGTCAGAGAACTAGACTCCACGTGCTGCAACCAAGAGCTCTCATGCCACAACTAAAGAACCTGCGTGCTGCAACTGAAAAGGGCCTGCGTGCTGCAACTAAGACCTGTCACAGTCAAATAAATAAATAGAAATTTTAAAAACCTGAATTCATCAGCTTCCCTACTGCAACAGCTCTTCTTCCTTTTGACCTCCCCAGTTCTGTGAACTGCACCATATGCTTGCAATCATCCAGAGAGCAAATGTCTTATCACTCCCTCTCCCTGAACACCCAAAGTAGTTGCCAGATTATTTCAGGTATCACATATCTCTTTGCCTATTTCCATTTGCAATATTCACATTTAAATAACATCAGTTCAGTTGCTTAGTCGTGTCCGACTCTTTGTGACCCCATCAACTGCAGC
This sequence comes from Capricornis sumatraensis, assembly GCF_032405125.1. Taxonomy (NCBI): domain Eukaryota; kingdom Metazoa; phylum Chordata; class Mammalia; order Artiodactyla; family Bovidae; genus Capricornis; species Capricornis sumatraensis. The sequence goes on from NC_091076.1 coordinate 98,767,537, forward strand.
ACACCAGGCCTCACTGTTCATCACCAACTCCCGGAGTTCACTCAAATTTATGTCCATTGACTCAGTGATGCCATCCAACCATCTCATCCTCTGCCTTCAATCTTTCCCAGCATCAGGGCTTTTCAAATGAGTCAATTCTTTGCATCAGGTGACCAAAGTATTAGAGTTTCAGCTTCACCATCAATCCTTGCAATGAATATTCAGGACTGATCTCCTTTAGGATGGACTGGTTAGATCTCCTTGCTGTCCAAGGGACTCTCAAAAGTCTTCTCCAACACCACAGTTCAAAAGCATCAATTCTTTGGTGCTCAGCTTTCTATATAGTCCAACTCTCACATCCATACATGACTACTGGAAAAACCACAGCTTTGACTAGATGGACCTTTGTCAGCAAAGTAATGTTTCAGCTTTTTAATATGCTATCTAGCTTGGTCATAACTTTTCTTCCAAGGGGCAAGCATCTTTTAAGGTCATGGCTGCAGTCACCGTCTGCAGTGATTTTGGAGCCCCCCAAAATAAAGTCTGTCACTGTTTCTACTGTTTTCTCATCTACTTGCCATGAAGTGATGGGACCAGATGCCATGATCTTCGTTTTCTGAATGTTGAGCTTTAAGCCAACTTTTTCACTCTCCTCTTTCACTTTCATCAAGAGGCTCTTTAGTTCTTCTTCACTTTCTGCCATAAGGGTGGTGTCATCTGCATACCTGAGGTTATTAATATTTCTCCCGGCAATTTTGATTCCAGCTTGTGTTTCATCCAGCCCAGCATTTCTCATGATGTACTCTGCATATAAGTTAAATAAGCAGGATGACAATATACAGACTTGATGTACTCATTTCCCAATTTGGAACCACTCTGTTGTTCCATGTCCAGTTCTAACTGTTGCTTCCTGATGCGCATACAGATTTCTCAAGAGGCAGGTCAGGTGGTCTGGTATTCCCATCTCTTTAAGAATTTATCACAGTTTGTGGCGATCCACACAGTCAAAGGCTTTGGTATAGTCAATAAAGCAGAAATAAATGTTTTACTGTAATTCTCTTGCTGTTTCTATGATCCAACGGATGTTGGCAATTTAATCTCTGGTTCCTCTTCCTTTTTTAAATCCAGCTTAAACATCTGGAAGTTCACAGTTCAAGTACTGTTAAAGCCTCACTTGGAGAATTTTGAGCATTACTTTACTAGCATGTGAGGTAAGTGCAATTGCGTGGTAGTTTGAGCATTCTTTGGCATTGCCTTTCCTTGGGATTGGAATGAAAACTGACCTTTTCCAGTCCTGTAGCCACTGCTGAGTTTTCCAAATTTGCTGGCACATTGAGCACAGCACTTTCACAGCAACAGCTTTTAGGATTTGAAATAGCTCAACTGGAATTCCATCATCTTCACTAGCTTTGTCTAACTATTTTACAATGTGCCCCAAAAAACACGTATACAGAGTCTTTTGCTTGGTCCTTACAAAAGTTACATTCTAAAATCCACCATGAGAGAAACTACAACTCAAGAGTTGTGGCCTGTTCCAACCTGTCACCTAGTAAATGAGCTCAGATATTCTGGACCCAGGTTCCACCCTCTTCTACAGACTCCTCACTCGGAGGCTGTCAAGAATCCCTTCTTTCTCTCTCATTAACTCCTACATTGAAAATACTGTTCTCTTTGTCCCCTCAAAGAAGCCCAGGATTTTTCTGCCTTTGCCTTTATTCAAAATACTCTCCCTACCCAAGTGCTATTATTCTAACTACTGGGAATTTTTTTTATTTTTTGGCCACATCAGCTGGCATGTGGGATCTTAGTTCTCTGACCAGAGATCAAACCCACACCCCCCACCTGGGAAGTGGAACTCTAAACCACTGGACTGCCAAGGAAGTCCCTATTCTAACTACTAACCCTCAAAACTTTATCCATCCATCACATTTCAATTCCACGTGAAAACTCTTACGTTCTCCTCCTTTCTCACAATCTGATCTTGATCTCTCTCTTCCTGTGCACTTCCAGTTCTGGCTCTACTTGTTTTGTATGTCCCTTCTCATTTTGCTTGTATTAAACATATTCACATGATGTCTTCAGTTCAGACGCTCAGTCATGTCTGACTCTTTGCGACCCCATGAATCGCAGCACGCCAGGCCTCCCTGTCCATCACCATCTCCCGGAGTTCACTCAGACTCACGTCCATCAAGTCCGTGATGCCATCCAGCCATTTCATCCTCGGTCGTCCCCTTCTCCTCCTGCCCCCAATCCCTCCCAGAATCAGAGTCTTTTCCAAACATGATGTCTTACCCTTCCTTTTATGTCCCATTAACCTATACGTTTCTTGAAGACAAAGTTTGGCTTACTTTTATTTCTCTTACAGTTTATTACATACGATATGTACTCAAATATTTGCTGAATCAATGAAAATCCTCCAAAAAGCACTGACAAGGTATAAGGATGAGCAAACTAAAAGGTAAAGAATAAAACAAAACTCACTGTTCCCTTTAGCCAAATTTTTGTTCAAAAAGATCATTTCGTTTAAATCAGGGTGGCTTCCTCAACTATTTGTAAGCACTCTGTTTTACCAGAGGGCTCAACTACCTACTGGAGCCCTATCCCAGTAACACATCTCACTGAGCTCTCTCATACACAATAAAAAGGTGTAGGAGAACATGAGATCATCCAAATTTATTAACCTATTTCTACAACAGTGCAAATAAGGATGAGTTCCCAGGTCTTCTGCATTCTTCCAGGCTCTAAAAAGTATAGTCATTCAATTACCTGAGGATACACTCATATGGACCAAAAGTGCCAAAGATATTTAGTTTCCCAAACAGGCTCCATTTGTAAACACAGGCCACCAGCATAAACAGGAAAGAAGACTGCAATTACAAAAAGTACTGTAGTTACAATAAGAAAGTACTTCTTTATAACTTCATGCTTTCGAAATATTTCCAGGGTTCCCTACCAGACCATGAACTCCTTGAGGTCAAGGACTTAACTTTGACCTCCACTGCATGCCTAGAGTCTAGAAAACCACGCACAGAGAACACATTCAGTAAGGGCTAAACATACTGACATTTTAGACATTCTGAAGCTCCACAAGAGGACTCAGAATCAAGTCATAATGTAACTCACTGTTCCAGAGGAGTCTGCCTAGATTTGTCATGTTTACACTCCTGTGATGTTAGCATCACTATGTCTACTTCACTGCACTGTCTTACAGTAAACAAAAGCCTTCCTTTTCCCACTGCTCCTCCCTCTTATTTCACTGCAAGCCCCCAAACTATCAAGTATTATTCAGTAAAATGTGCAATGCAAAGGACTAATGCATTTCCTAGATTCTTTCTATAGAGATATACTGCCATTTACACATCAGCCTGTCCAAGTTCTATTCAAATGATCATTTCAACTTTCTATATAGAGTTTAAGTGAAAGGCATAATGCCAAATCCTTATCAACACTAGCAGCAGCAGAACAATTACTGACAATGAAAGTTCCCAAAATCTGATACGTGTTTACACAAAATGCCTTCTTCAAACACACAGTAGGTATGTATGTAAAATAAAGCATCTGAAACCTACCAGTATCTTTTTATAAATCTGTAATATCTTAAGGAAAGAGCATAAGCTAAGTACATATTGTCTTATGTGTACACAGTTTGATTATAATTTGAAAGAATGTTTCCACAATCCATCCAAACACATGCAAAATTAAGTCAAGATTATAAGGACATGATTCTACTAAACAACTTTATGTCTATAATTTTCTATAATTACATCTGTACTATAATATCTATTAATATAATATTCACTAATTTGCGATGGCTTGTTTTTTAGAGAAAGTTACTGTGGAGAAAAAGAACACAATTTACTACTAACTAAAATGCAAGTCAGATGGTCCTACTTTAATCTTAACAGCATATCAAAATGCCATTAAACTGTATTACCTCAATAAAATGTAATCTATAGCTACAGCATGAGCCAGAGAAGAAAAAGATCAGCAGCTGTATTTGTAACGTGTGATCCTGACCACAGCTGATTGGATGATGAGTAGCCACCAGATCCCCAATGATCCAGTTAGATCCTCTCTGCTATGCAACAATCACAGGGAATCAGGCCACTGCCAAGAAAGAAGCGGAGCACTTAGAAGAGTTCTAAATGGCCAGAAGGGGTCACTGAGAATAGCTGTCTGAGGCTTTCCATTTCCTGGATCCTGTCTCACCTAAAGCTGGGCTGCACTTTCCCCTCGGGCCTGAAAACTCCACTCCCATAATGTCTCTTTTTGCTTAAGTTAGTCTGAGTGGGTTGTTTTCCTGTTACCTGCAACCAAAATGTCTTCATTAGAATAAAAGTAATCTACAGTGCTAACCAAAACACTCTTAAAGACCAAAAGGCATTTAACCAAAAGTAAAAATGTTAAACCTAGGAGTCATTAACATTTTATAAATCAAAATGTTTTCAAATATTAGTTCCAATCCTAAATATCAACAAAACAAGATTTGTGTTAAATAAAACTGCTACACAGACAAGAACATGTGAACATGCTTGTAAAATTTTGTATTCAACTGATGTCTCTATTGTCAAATTGTCAACAAATTAACATCAGTGTAGATCACACAGATTAGTATCAACTATGCATAGAGTCAGAAACAACTAAGCGACTAACACACACACACGCCAACATATATCGAAATTGTATTTGTTAGGTTATTTCTATTCTATCACCTTAAAGTCATGGTTCTCAAATTTCACCATCATACCATCTGGAGTGCTCACTGAAATATGAGGAGGGGGCACTTTTAGAGTTGCTAATTCATTAGGTCTGGAGGGAGGTGCTGGGACTAAATACCCAGGTGATGCTGCTGCTTCTGGTTTCTGTACAACATTTTGAAAACCACAGCAATACAGTAATGCTCTTAACTTTCTAGGGGATGAGATGATGGTGGTAAAGGGCCACTTGGAAAATCTGATGAAAATATGTCCTTACACCACACACACACACACACACACAAACATGTTCTTACACCACACACACACACACACACACACACACACACACACACACACTGTAAAGGACCACTTTGAAAATCTGATGAAAATGTGTCCTTATACACACACAAAAGGGTTTAGGGAAACTCAGAAGCTCATCCACGTTCCTCTTCCAGAGAATTCTAGGTTCAGTTCAGTTGCTCAGTTGTGTCCGACTCTTTGGGACCCCATGAATCACAGCACGCCAGGCCTCCCTGTTCATCACCAACTCCCGGAGTTCACTCAAACTCACATCCATCGAAGTCGGTGATGCCATCAAGCCATCTCATCCTCTGTCGTCCCCTTCTCCTCCTGGCCCTCAATCCCTCCCAGCATCAGAGTCTTTTCCAATGAGTCAACTCTTCGCATGAGGTGGCCAAAGTACTGAAGTTTCAGCTTTAGCATCATTCCTTCCAAAGAACACCCAGGACTGATCTCCTTCAGAATGGACTGGTTGGATCTCCTTGCAGTCCAAGGGACTCTCAAGAGTCTTCTCCAACACCACAGGTCAAAAGCATCAATTCTTCGGTGCTCAAGCCTTCTTCACAGTCCAACTCTCACAGCCACACATGACCACTGGAAAAACCATAGCCTTGACTAGAAGGACCTTTGTTGGCAAAGTAATGTCTCTGCTTTTGAATATGCTATCTAGGTTGGTCATAACTTTCCTTCCAAGGAGTAAGAATCTTTTAAGATCATGGCTGCAATCACCATCCGCAGTGATTTTGGAGCCCAAAAAAATAAAGTCTGACACTGTTTCCACTGTTTCTCCATCTATTTCCCATGAAGTGATGGGACCAGATGCCATGATCTTCGTTTTCTGAATGTTGAGCTTTAAGCCAACTTTTTCACTCTCCTCTTTCACTTTCATCAGGAGGCTTTTTAGCTCCTCTTCATTCTGCCATAAGGGTGGTGTCATCGGCATATCTGAGGTTATTGATATTTCTCCCAGCAATCTTGATTCCAGCTTGTGCTTCTTCTAGTCCAGTGTTTCTCATGATGTACTCTGCATAGAAGTTAAATAAGCAGGGTGACAATATACAGCCTTGACGTACTCCTTTCCCGATTTGGAACCAGTCTGTTGTTCCATGTCCAGTTCTAACTGTTGCTTCCTGACCTGCATACAGGTTTCTCAAGAGGCAGGTCAGGTGCTCTGATATTCCCATCTCTTTCAGAATTTTCCACAGTTCATTGTGATCCACACAGTAAGAAACACATTAAAATAGTAACAATAGGGTCCTTACATATCCATATTTTTCAAGTACACTTTGGAACTTTCACCTAGTTTATTTCACACATTCATCTTGATTTTTTAAAGAGTACAGGCTTTTTCATTCAAATTACTAATCAACATAAAGAATCTGTTTTAGAAACCTACCTGAAAATAATTTCCCCTTGTCATGAAAAAAAAAGACCACATGATACAAAATCTGTATCTAGATTTAATTAAACACAAAAGGAAAGCATTTAGGAATAACTAAATTATCACATGAAAGACATACGAATACAGGTATGTACCAACACAGGTGTGTTTCAAAACCAAACAATACAACCACCTCCAGATTACAGCTAACAAATTCTTTTCTATGAAGAGTCATTCCAAAAAGCACTGAGACCTACATGTATAATCCACCACACCAAAGACAAAGCTAAGAAACTCCTTCCCTGAAAGCTCACTGGGCCACTGGAAAAATCCAGGTGCATAAGCACTTTTACATACAGTGTAATAATTAGATCATTCATCCTATAAGGGCAGAGCATTTAGGAATTTTGTTTCAAAGGTTATTAGGTTTACTGTCCTCAAGAGTATCTTTCAGTGACTAAAATGTGACACTGTAATAAAATCTGTAAAATATGAAAAGCCATACTGTTTCATTATTTATAGTTCATAAACTTTTATTTCCGTATTTGGAAAGTCCTAGATAGTGTTTTATTTTTAGTAAAGTGTTCTTTTATGGAAATTAAGATGTTATTTTGGGTATATAACTTTTATATCGTTGAAAAATAGGTATGTTGCAGACTGAATGCTTGTGTCCCTCCCAAATCTGTACAGTGAAACCTAACCTCCAATGTGATGGTATTTGGAAGTGGGGCTGTGGGAGGCGATTTGGCTCTCTCTTTGAACTGACCCAGGCCACATAGAGAGGCCACTGGTGGGAATTTCAGTTGAGAGTCCCAGCTAAGATCCCAGCAGACAGACAGCTGAACTGCCAGAAATATTACTGAATAAACCTTCAGATAACATAGGCCCTGGCCCTTGAGACACCCCAGCTGATGCTGAGTGAAAGAGACAAGATGACCCTGCCAAGTCCTAACAAATTACAAATTTTTGAGCAAATTCTTGTTGTTTCAAGCCACTAAGTTTTGGGGTGGTTTACTGAACATCAACCGATAATTAGAACACCATTAGATGAGTTAAGAACAGATTAAGACCCGTTAAAGCAGACATTTTTTCCTACTAGACCACCTTTAAGAGTCTATAGCATACCCAAGATCTCTCTAACACCCACATCTCTATATCCATGCAACTACTTAAACTCTGATAAACCCTGACCTGGCAACCTCACCTGATGCCAATCCAGCAGCTGAGTGACATAATCTTAACTTGGACATACTACACACAACAAAGGTGGTCAAGACATCGTAATTCCATACCACATGTATACCACAGACCATCTCCAGCCAGCCCAGTGCTTACCAACCAACAAACCTAGACAACACCAGCCAGTGGCTCTTCTACTGTCAAACAAAGATAATTCATGGTTTTTGGCTTTAAAGGACCTACCCCATTTCTCCTGCCCTGAAGCCATCCCTGAGGACCTGCTTATAGACTCTGGGCTGGATCAGGCTCCATGCTTGGCAGTGAAGCTTTTTCACTTAGTGCACAATCTGGGTCTCCAACAGTCACTGTGCTCTCTCTAACACTTCACAGGTCCCACAGAGATCAAATGATTGAGCCCCCCAGTGAAGCTGACAGACCGTGGACACTTACGAACCTACTGAGCCCTGGATTTAGCAGAGTTTTGGCACCTTCTGGTGGTGACTCAGCTGATTTCTAGCTCTGAGTCTGTTCTATCTCACAAGGTTCTGTTTATTCTGGCTCAGAGCCATCTGGTTTCTCATGGGTAGAGGAAATTTGGTCTCTTTCTTGAGTGACACAAAGAGAGGGCATCTATTCTATACATTTTCTGTTGTTAATCCACCTATGTCTTATTGAAGAGATTCCTCAGAAAACTCATGGTTTGGACCAGATTCAAGGACTGCAGGCACTAGACTACGGGGTTTCTTTCAGCTGACGAGCTACTGTGTATACATTTGTCTACCAAGTGGAAAAAGAATCTCCTTCTTGGCATTTATTGAAAGGACTGTCAATTCAAAGAATCAATTATATGCATATTCATTTTAGTCCATGTTCATATACATGTCTAATAATACGGCATAACTAAAACAAGAATAGTTTATAACTGTAGTAGTCACTTTGGAGAACTTAACGATTTCAGCAAGGACTATTCCCAAGGCCATGGTCTGCCTTTTTAAACTGGTACACCAAGACATCTAAAGGCCTCAGACACTCAAAATTAACTTCCTTGAAGGATTCCCTGGCAAATGCTAAAGCAAAGGCAACTTCTCTGTTCCTGGCTTTCTGCCTCCAAAATTCAGCCTTTATCCCATCTTCCAGAATCCTAATGTACTGAGTCCTCAGATGAAGACTTCAATACTTCTCTCACAACTTCTTTATTATCATGGCTTGCCTTAATGTCTTCCTCCCTTAGCGATCATGGTCCTATCTCCTCCCCTGTTGCTGATCATCCACATAAGGAACAGACAATCATACAATTTCATTACACAGTTATCCACCTCACTCTTTAGAAGGTCACAGGTCACACTGCTACTTTCAACTTTTGGTCAGAAAGAGTACCCAAGCCCACTGAGAACCAAAGGTTTAAAGGAATTTAGAATATTTTTAGACACCTATATACACCCTAGACTTTTCAGAACTTCACAGGCTTATCCAGAACACCAGTTTCCTTAACAGAAGGTTTGAAAAACACAGTTTGGGGTTCTAATGCACTATCACAGATTAGAACAAATTTTAAGGAAAGCTAAAGGCACAGAAAAGTGTTTGCTTCTGGCCATCCCAGATGCCTTTCTTATCAAAGTACGACAGACCAAAATCCAAAATCACAAGCAAAATAATTCATAATCAGAAATTCTATAAACTTTTAGGAAATAGCTCAATATAGACTGAGAAGCCACTACAAGATGTTCTCAGCCTTTTAATGAATTAAAACCAGAAATAACCAGATTAGTGAGAAGAATGCCAGTGGACTGGCAATCATTTAGAGGAGCTACAACAGAAAATCGTCAAAGAACTCTAAAAGACTGAAAAGGGAAAAGGCCCACAAGTCCCCTTCAAAATAAACAACTTACTCAAAATCTAACATTCCCTCCTCTGACAGGTAAGAACTGTCGGAGAGGGTTTGCTAGATCCATTAAGAGTTCAGATGCTAGAAAAGTGACTATCCCCTAAAAACTGAGAAAGGAGTTAAACCAAATTAAAGATGCACAGTAACAATACACCTCTGAGCATCTCAACAATACCCTATTATCCTTTCTGCTGTTACTAGACAGAATGAATTTTCTGTTGAGAAACAGAGGTGCAGTTTCCTGGGTACAGGGCCTTCTGTCTCTATCCTAAATCCCTTTCTACTCTTTCTCATAGTACAAAAAGAATAACAGAGGTAGGTATCACCAATAACCCTATTATCTTCCCAGTCTCCCAATACTTGCCAATTTCAATTAGTCTATTAGAAAAGGAAGATATCTTCCTAAGTGTAATCTTTGTTCTGGATAATTTACTAGGTGGAGGATTATTATGTAAGTAGCATGTCAAATTAATGTTTGACAGAAGGCATATGTATTTTAGAGATCCCAAATGAAATATATACACAAAGCTAAATTACAGCAGCTGCAGACACTTGTGCTTTCTTGCACACACTGGCTTCTCTTAAACCACCCTTAAATCAGACCTGTACTCCTTGAGCTGAAGATTTTACTAACACAGATAGAACAGATGATCAGTTCAGTTCAGTCGCTCAGTCGTGTCCAACTCTTTGCGACCCCATGAATCGCACCACGCCAGGCCTCCCTGTCCATCACCAACTCCTGGAGTTCACTCAGACTCATGTCCATCGAGTCGGTGAGAATAGATGATGTTGACTCTTAAATAAGAGTTCAAACTCTTAAAGATTCAGTTATACATTATACATATATATTCTTTCCAGATTATTTTCCATTATAGGTTATTGCAACATATCAGGTATAGTTCCCTGTGTTAGTAAAATCTTGATAGGAATCAAATTTGATAGGAATCAAATAAGTCAAGGAATTCATTTCATTGGAAGAGGTAAACAGAAACTCTGTAACACCCCTCTCTTCACCAGAAACTCCACTTCTCATACTATCCCCAAAGTTTCAGAAACCTTTCCTTTTCCCTAGCCTAAAGTTTTGCCACTATTAATAATGGCCATGCAATTGTTCCCTCAGAGCCGACAGAGACTTTCTTTCTATTTGTAATCATTACAATATGCCCAACACAACTGGGGTCCACCTCCACTAAAAACTTACTCAACTTATTCTGTACTCTTACATGCAAATCTCACCAAATACTGTCAATGACTAACCTGATTTACCCAGTCTCTTACCCAAAAAATGTAAGCTACCTTGCCTCTCTGCTAAGGACCATTTCAGGTCCTCCTGTCAACAGCTACAACAGTCAAACTTCAAGGAGTGGATGCATGGGTGTGTGTGTCACAGCTGAAACAAGCTCCTAATTCAGACCAGGAGATTCCCACGCCCCTGAGTGACCTTAGACTGAGCCTAATTAAAAGAACTCTAGAAGCAGATGATCCTAAGAAACAAAATTTGCTCCAAAACCACAGATCAAACTGATGACTACATATAAAGACAGTTTCTACATAAGATATTGGAACAAAACACAGAATGATAAGTTCTTTTTAAAAAAACAACTGTTATTCTTCTAGTGATTTAACTCAAACACCAGGTGACTATTGTTTTCTCTTAGCATAGTGAGACTGACTTTAACCATGTTTAGCTCCTGGTACAGTTAAAACACATTTGTAGGTACACTGTAAACGCACCTATACTAAGGCCTGTACACTGGCAGCTAGCTACACATTATAATCTCAAGACAGGCACATACATATATACTCAGGACACATACACAGACTCCTTCTGGCCAGTCCAGTGCTTATCTGACCAACAAAGACCTTTATCATCAGCCTATCAACAACACTCAGAGACACTGCTTTCCTAATACAAAACAGGTATCTAATACCAAACATGTATACCTAAGCTCTGTGCTAGATCAGGCTCCCTGCTGGGCAGTAAAATTTCTTCATTCAACGCTCAATTTTTGGTCTTTAATAGTCTTCTCTGTTCTCTTTAGTAACTGTGTCTAGGGTTCCCCCCACTATTAAATTCTGATTCATCTCTCCCTTTCCTCTTCAATTTTAACAGCACTACCAATCCATTCCTTTTCCAGTAGTCATGCACAAAAGTGAGAGTTGGACCATAAAGAAGGCTGAGTGACAAAGAACTGATGCTTTCAAATTGTGGTGCTAAAGAAGACTCCTGAAGAGTCCTTGGACTGCAAAGAGATCAAACTAGTCAATCCTAAAGAACTCTGAATATTTATTGCAAGGACTGACACTGAAGCTCTAATACTCTGGCCAAGTGATGCAAAGAGGCAACTAACTGGAAAAGACCCTGATACTGGGAAAGACTGAGGGCAGGAGGAAGAGGAGGCAACAGAGGATGAAATGGTTGGATTGCATCACCAACTCAATGGACATGAGTTTGAATAAACTCTCAGAGATAGTGAAAGACAAGGAAGCCTGGCATGCTGCAGTCCAGGGGGTCACAAAGAGTCGGAAACAACTTAGCGACTGAACAACAACCAATTCACACAGTCATCGAGGCAGTTTAGAAATTAATCTTTATCCCTCATCCATACACTTTCTACAATAAACTAAAACAGAACTCAGATTATATCATTACTTGCTTAAAATTCTTCAGTGGCTTGCCAAAACACCTTAGCCACAGATGATACTTCAAAATTTGATTCCCGAACACCATATTCTCCAGCATAACCTCCTATACTCACATGTACCCTTCAACCACTATACTCCTTCAAAACAGAATGCCTCTTCTCTATCCCAGTTTACACACCTGGCTAAACACTACTAATCCTTAAAAACATTTCCCAGCAGAAAGTGATCCTGAGCACCTAACCAGGCCTCTGCTAGTCTGGTCAGGTTTGGTTTTCCTTTCTTAGTCTTCTTATAGTACTGGGTTTATTTCTGCCATTGCACTTACCAACATATACTGAAATACCACACTGTAAGTACCTTACACATAAAGATCATGTCTTCTTAACACCTATTCTGTCACATTGCCTGATACATATCAAGTACTCAGTAAATATTTCTGAACTAAATGATTAATCCTCTCGGTATGCTGGACGGTCACTACTTTCATGGTCTGAGAGGTCTGGGGTTTTTTCCAGCTTTACTGAAGTATAATTAACACATAACACTGTAAGTTTAAGATGTACAATGCAATGATTTGATATTCATATATACTGCAAAATAATTACCACAGTAAGGTTACTGAGCTTCCCTGATGGCTCAGACAGTAAAAAATCTGCCTGCAATGCAGGAGACCTGGGTTTGCTCCCTGGGTTGGGAAGATCCCCTGAAGAAGGGAATGGCTACCTGCTCCAGTATTCTTGCCTGGAGAATCCCATGGATGGAGGAGTCTGGCAGGCTATACATTCCATGGGATCACAAAGAATGGAACACGACTGAGCGACTAAGCATACAAGGTTAGTTAACTGAGGCCCACTGCCCATTTCTTAAAGGGGGAAAAAAAAAACCCTTTGCTATGTATGTAGATATTTATTATCTTCTATGTATCTTTTATATAAACTTTTAGTCCCACTACAATTGCATGAGGTGGATATAATTTTACTGATGAGGAAACTGAGACTCAGGGTCTCAAAACAACAAAGTGGAAAAGGAAGATTTAAAATTCAATTCTTTCTCACTACAAAAATCCATACTCTTTCCACTACATTTTGCTGTTAACTTATTGGTAAAATCTAAAGAGAAAGTAACTCCTCATCTACGGTGGCTACTTCATCCCTCCCCAAAACATGATTATAAATTGTAGAGAGTATTTAAGACTCCTTAAGGCCAGTTAGAAAGAGATGGAAATACCAGACCGCCTGATCTGCCTCTTGAGAAACCTGTATGCAGGTCAGGAAGCAACAGTTAGAACTGGACATGGAACAACAGCCTGGTTCCAAATCAGGAAAGGAGTACGTCAAGGCTGTATACTGTCACCCTGCTTATTTAACTTCTACGCACAGTACATCATGAGAAACACTGGGCTGGAAGAAGCACAAGCCGGAATCAAGATTGCCGGGTTCCTCAGATATGCCGATGACACCACCCTTATGGCAGAAAGTGAAGAGGAACTAAAAAGCCTCTTGATGAAAGTGAAAGAGGAGAGTGAAAAAGTTGGCTTAAAGCTCAACACCCAGAAAACAAAGATCATGACATCTGGTCCCATCACTTCATGGCAGATAGATGGGGAAACAGTGGAAACAGTGTCAGACTTTATTTTGGGGGGCTCCAAAATCACTGCAGATGGTGACTGCAGCCATGAAATTAAAAGATTCTTACTCCTTGGAAGGAAAGTTATGACCAACCTAGATAGCATATTCAAAAGCAGAGACATTACTTTGCCAACAAAGGTCCTTCTAGTTAAGGCTATGGTTTTTCCTGTGGTCATGTATGGCTGTGAGAGTCGGACTGTGAAGAAAGCTGAGTGCCGAAGAACTGATGCTTTTGACCTGTGGTGTTGGAGAAGACTTTTGAGAATCCCTTGGACTGCAAGGAGATCCAACCAGTTCATTCTAAAGGAGATCAGTCCTGGGTGTTCATTGGAAGGACTGATGCTAAAGCTGAAACTCCAATACTTTGGCCACCTCACGCAAAGAGTTGACTCACTGGAAAAGACCCTGATGCTGGGAGGGATTGAGGGCAGGAGGAGAAGGGGACGACAGAGGATGAGATGGCTGGATGGCATCACTGACTCGATGGACATGAGCGTGAGTGAATTCCGGGAGTTGGTGATGGACAGGGAGGCCTGGCATGCTGTGATTCATGGGGTTGCAAAGAGTCAGACACGACTGAGCGAGTGAACTGAAGGCCAGCTGAAGCAATTATCATTGCACTGGAATTAAAGGGGCAATCACACCAGGGTAAGACACAAATTTCTAAAGAGATGGTATTTCCAGGGAAGTCCTGGGAAATAATCTTGGAGACCAGGACTGATGTTCTGGGTCAGTATCTTGAAGATGAGTTTTTTAGTAACACTGCATAAAAAGAAAGGCTAGATTGAATGACAGATAAGTTAGTTTTCAGAGAAGAAGCTGAGGGAATTCCCTGGCAGTCTAGTGGTTAAGACTTGGCACCTTTGCAGCAGTGGCCCAGGTTTGACGCCAGGTCAGGGAACTAAGATCTTGTAAGCTGCAGCGAGAAAAAAAAGAGAGAGAGAGGCTGAGATGAAGAGCAGGTTACTAAAAATTTTAAGAACATGGGCAAATGAGACTGAAAGCAAAGAAAAAAAGAAGGAAAAAAAAAAAAAAAACTGAGAACAGAGGCCAGGAGAAACAATCACAATAATAAGTAAACTATCCAGCCAACTCTGGGAGATAGTGGAGGCAAGGGAGTCTGCTGTGCTGCAGTCCATGAGGTCACAAAGAGTTGGACATGACTGAACAGCAGCAAACTATCCGGTATCAAAGACCGCCTATTCAGAGACCTACAGGGAGGGCTCAGAACACCTGCCATAGAAGGCTGTCTTGAGATAAGAGTTCTGACCAAAAACCTATAGGAAATTAATTTGGTGATTTGACTGCAAGAAAAATATGTATCCAGAAACCTAGGCTACTAAGCAGAGAAAGTAAAGGCTGAGGCTTAGAAGAAAATGGAGAGAAAACTTACGAAGACATTAACCCCAAGTGTCAGTTAGGCTCAGAAGAATGACCTGAGAAGTCACAAAAGATATCTGGAAGGAGCTATTTCATACTTTAAACAAAGTGTCAAGCTGACAGACATGAAACTATTAGGTTGGTATAAACATAATATCAATTTTTGCACTACTGAAATTTGCCCTTGATATTAGAACACATTCTTAAATAAATGTGGTTATGTTGCACATTCATTTTAATGTGCATTTCTTGCTTTGTTGTTTTCTTTTTTTTGCTAATGACTTATTACTTGCTATTTACTTTATATTTATTTTAGACTATGGAAATGATGTTAGACAAAAAGTAAATTCAAGCAATTTCTTATTCAAGTTCAAAATGGGTCATAAAGCAGTGGAGACAACTCACAATCTCAAAAATGCACTGGCCCAGGAACTGCTGATGAACATACAGTGCAGTGGTAGCTCTGCTGCCCAGTTCAAGCTCACTCTGCTCACCGCACAATAGGCCCATGAATCCAAGAGATGAGGTGTTGAAGCAAAGAATATTACTTTATTCAGAAAGACAGCTGACCGAGAAGATGGCAGACTAACTTCTCAAAATAACCATCCTGTCAGGGCCTGGATGTCAGGTTCTTTTATTTCTTTTATGGATCAGAGATGGGGAGGAGGTAAGGAAACAAAATTAAAAGACCATTTAATTTTTGCAAATATCTACTAGAATGGCAATCCTCAAGGAAGAAGATGTGTTAGTTTTTTTTTCCTTACAGTCATTCACAGGTGGGTCAGAATGTCTCCCTATGAGCTATGCAAAGGCACTTTAGTTTAAGGGTCAGGCAGAGAGGGCAAGGTTCTGAGGCAGGCCTTCATGTATGATTATAATAACTAAAATGGCAAAAAGAAGGATTAAAGTCACAGCATGGAGTCAAAATTAACCCTTCCCAGTTACAGTTCAACAAGTTTTGCAAAGGAGACATTCTTGAAGATGAAGAGCGCAGTGAGCAGACATCAGAAGTTGACAATGATCAACTGACAGCCATCACTGACACTCTTACTGATCCTCTTACCACTACAAAAGAATTTGCCAAAGATCTCAAGGTTGCCCAGTCTATGGTCATTTGGTGTTTGAAGCAAACTGGAAAGGTGAAAAGGCTTGATAAGTGGGTGCCTCATAAGCTGACCGGAAATCAAAAAAGTTGTCTTTCTGAAGTGTTGTCTTCTCTTATTCTACACAACAATGAACCGTTTCTCAATCAGATTGTGACCTGCGCCCAAAAAATGCACTGTCTATGACAACGGCGATGGCCAGCTCAGTGGCTAGACCAAGAAGTTCCAAAGCACTTCCCAAAGTCAAACCTGCACCCAAAAAAAAAGAGTCATGGTCACTCTTTGGTAGTCTGCTGTCCATCTGGTCCACTCCAGCTCTCTGAATTGTGGCGAAACCATTACATCAGAGAAGTATGTTCAGAAAATGCGATGAAAACTGCAACCCCTGCAGCCAGCACTGGTCAACAGAAAGGGCCCAATTCTTCTCCACGACAAAACCCGACTGCACATTGCACACCAATGCTTCAAAAGTTGAACGAATTGAGCTAAGAAGTTCTGCCTCATCTTCCATGTCCACCTGACCTCTCACCAGGTTAGAGAGGTTGGTAAGAGATGTCTTCAAGCATCTCGACAACTTTTTGCAGGGAAAAATGCTTCTATAACCAGCAGGATGCAAAAAAATGCTTTCCAATAATTTGTCAAATTCTGAAACACACATTTTTATGCTACAAGAATAAACAAACTTATTTCTCATTTGCAAAAATGTGTTGATTGTAATGGTTTCTATTTTGATTAATAAAGATGTATTTGAACCTAGTTATAAATGATTAAAAATTCAAGGCTCAAAAACCACAATTACTTTTGTACCAACCTAATACCTGCCTTTCAACTATATATATAGTTTGGACCCAGAAATGGTCTCATAATATGAAGATCAGCTGTAAATCTGACCTCAGTTAGCAGGGAGGTTTTACAAAAGGAGACAATGAATGACAGGAAGGGCTAGTTACTTGAAGTGGCTAGTTACTTGAGGTGAATAATCACCTGCTTTTGCCTCTAGATGATGAATATAAAGTTAATGCAGATTAAGTGATTAGCAAAGATCCTAAAAGAGTGTTTTGTTTTAGGAGGAGTCTTCATGTCTGCACCAAGTAGAACATCACTTCATCTGAGAAACTATCAGTCAACTGGGAATTTCTAAAAATATACAATATCACTAAAATTAAATGCCACAGAAGGAAGGAAACCTGTAACTCTGCAAGTGTGCAAAGAACCAATCTACCAAGACACAAAAAATTAGTTATCACCACACCCGAACTGGTGTAACAGGTTGGTGTAAGGGGTAGTGCAAAAGTATCTGTTAATACTGTCAGAGCTAAAAATTTATATTTAAAGGCTCTAGGACAACCATCAGCAGAGGGAAAATGGGTGACAGTCCAGCCAGAGTAGAAATAAATTTAGCCCAAATCGGTTTTTTAAATTGTCTTTAGAAAACTGTAACAACTACCCAGAGTCTGCCTCTGCTCAACTGATAAAGATAAGAACACACTGCTTTAGGGGAGAACTTAAAACATCCCGAGGCCAGCACTCAACCAACTCTAGGATGTCCTTATTTCTTAAATAAGAAATTACTAGTTAAGTAGTGAAGGCAAGAAAGGTAAGACAGAACAGTCTCCATTCATTTTATCAATTAGCGCACCACTATCTTCACCAAAAGTTTTGGAAGAGTACTAGGCAAAGACTGGATTAGCACGTAAATGAAGAGTGAGAAACACGGACGGAAATGCGTGGACAGCTCTTATTCTAAAAGTTGGACTTGAGAAACTACAGGAGCTAAACGATATGGGCTGTAGAAGGACTTTTTAATATGAGAGGTACACATGGATACTTAAATTCTCGAAGAAACAGAAAAGGGCAGGAGGGCAAAGTTTCACAACACAGAAGGATAATTAACTGGTCTTGACTGAGGAGGAGCCCAAGCTTCTATGATCTACTCTTTAAAAAAAAAAAATTAACCGATGCCCTCCAAAAAAAGAAAAACCCACCAGAGAAATATGATAAGGCCCTACATTCTGCTTCTGAATTCACTTCTCATTTAACACCATGTTTACTGGATGTAAACAAGTATTCACATAATAGTCATAGTCACTGAGTGTTTACTCTTTCACTGTGCTAAGTACTTTATATGGATTAGTTCACTAAATTTTCTGATTAATAATACTATTCTCACTCTACAGAATAAAATTAAGGTTTAGAGAAGATCACCAGTGAAGTTGTACTTTACTAATATAGGCCTCTCGTCTATCAACCACTCTAAGCCTCTATTTAAAAAGGGGGGAAAGGCATCACTTTCAATTTCCCTAAGTTTTGACTTGATTAAGTTTTGGCACATTAATCACAAATTTCCTCATTAGATCAGATGTCTGAAGGTAGAATGGCCAAAGTACCCTGTGTAACCCACACCACATGGTTAATAGTTCACCCCACACTCTAACATCAACCCTCTCGAAGAACATCTGCCAAATAAATAAAATGGGTCTCCAATTGACTTACACTCAGTCAGCTGTTGAAAAGAGAGATGTGCAGGAAAAAATCAAACTTCTCTTAATTCAAAACACAGCCTATTTGACGCAAAATCTGGTTCTAAAGGAAGTTATAAATATTTCTGTCTTCCTTTTTTTTTTTTTTAAGCTGAAGGGGAAAGTAAGACAAAAAGGAACTGCCTAGGAGAAAAACAAAAACAAACAAACAAACCAACCCTGTTCAAATACTTCCAGAGCTCTGTCAAGCGATCTGAACAATTTAGGAAGACAGTGTAACACAACACAGACAGGAAAGTAAAACACATCTTGTTCAAATTCAACCCCCCCATACTTACTAGCTTTGAACCCCTGGACAATTACTTCACCTCTCTGAGGTCAGTGTTTTCTGATGATAATATGACGACAGTATTTGTACCCACCTACTTCACAGAATTACTTTGAAAATTAAATGTGATGATTCAGGTAAAGAATTTCTTAATTCTTGTACATATTAGGAGCTCCCTCCCCACCAAATAATCATAAAGTTTCATAAAGCAGAAACAGTAAGAACACTCTGTGGTCACAATTAATGTAATCAATGAAATAAAATTAAATCCCTTGCTACTTTTTTTTGCCCAAAATATCCAGGTTTTAATTTTTAAAAATCCCTCATCATACAAAACATCAGGAACATTTCAAACTAAACGAGAAAAAAAATCAGAAGACATCAACACCAAGATGACACTCATGTTAGAATTCTCTGACAAGGATTTAAAGCAGCCATCATAAAAACGCTTCACTGGCCAAATATGAAAAACTTAAATTTTAAATACAGCAGAGTGTATGTATCCATCCCGGACTCCCTAACTAACCCTTTCCCCTCTGCAACCGTAAGTTCATCTGCCAAATAAATGGATCTGTTTTGTAAATTCATTTGTATCATTTTTTAGATCCACCTAAAAGGGATGTCATATGATATTCCTCCCTATCTGTCTTACTTCACAAATCTGTTAATTAATTTAATGAAACCCCAATAAAAATACTAACAATCATTTTCTAGAAAAATTGGTACCCCACGATAGGTGACAATATCACAAAAGAATATCAAGGAGAAGAAAAGCTATGGAGAAAAGGAGAAGCCTAGATATACCAGATACTGAAACAAACTACAAAAACTCTACATTTAAAACCACTAACACAGAAACAGACATGAGTTTTGGTGCATTAACAGACAGACTGATGGTAAAGAACAGAAAATGCGAAAATGGACCCAATTACATCACGACTTTACCCATGATATATTTGATATATATCCCTTTACAGAACATATACCAATGAAACATTTGTTTTACATAATTTTTTATCACTGCAGTTATCAACTGATCTCCATAAGAGGAGAGACAGCCTCTTTCATCTTTCCATCCATTCATATTGGCACAACACCAAATTCATAGGCCTTATTTTGACTGTGAACAGAATTAATAGCAGTAGAATGAATTAATGAATATCCATCCACAGGCAATGAGGATAATGTGTCTCAGGATCAAAAGATAACTGCAAATTCACCAATTCCTTGTAAATATCATGTAAAATCTTTTCTGTCAAGGAAGTATAACTAAGTTTCAAAGTGAACTCGAAACTGACTCTCAGATTATCTGTAGCTGGGTCTTTCTTTATTTCAAACATGTTTATTTATTTATTTGGCTGTGCTGGGCCTTAGGGGCTTCCCCAGTGGCTCATCTGGGGAATCTGCCTGCAATGCCAGAGACGTAGATTCCACCCCTGGTCAGGAAGATCCCTTGCAGAAGGGCATGGCAACCCACTCCAGTATTCTTGTCTGGAGAATCCCAAGGTCAGAAGAGCCTAGTAAGCTAGAGTCCATGGGGTTGCAAAGAGTAGGAAATGACTGAAACAACTGAGCATGCATGCTGATCTTAGTTGTGGAGCGTGGAATCTAGTTCCCTGACCAGGGATGGAACCCAGGCCCCCTGCACTGGAGTGCAGAGTCAGCCACTGCGGGGAGAAGAAACGGGGAGTGAGTGAGTGAGTGAGTTTTGTGTATATGTGTGTGTGTGTGTGTGTTCAGTCGTGTCCAACTCGGCAACCCCATGGACTGTAGCCCACCAGGCTCCTCTGTCCATGGAATTTTCCAGGTTAAGAATACTGGAGTGGACAGTCTTCGCGGAGAGTCACCGCGGTTTCCTGCTTCAACAGTGCTTGAACGGAACCCGGCTGCTTGTCCCCCCCTCACCCCGGCCGGCCACTCAGAGCCAGCCCTCGTCACCACTTGACAGCACCCTCCGACCGGCCCAAGGTCCCCGCCGCCACCACCACCACCGCCCCTTTTCAGCCGCCCACCATGACGACCGCGTCCCCCTCGCAGGTGCGCAGAACTACCACCAGGACTCGGAGGCCGCCATCAACCGCCAGATCAACCTGGAGCTCTACGCCTCCTATGTCTACCTGTCCATGTCGTACTATTTTGAACGTGATGATGTGGCTTTGAAGAACTTTGCCAAATACTTTCTTCACCAATCTCATGAGGAGAGGGAACATGCTGAGAGACTGATGAAGCTGCAGAACCAACGAGGCGGCCGAATCTTCCTTCAGGATATCAAGAAACCAGACCGTGATGACTGGGAGAATGGGCTGAACGCAATGGAATGTGCGCTGTGCTTGGAAAGAAGTGTGAATCAGTCGCTACTGGAACTGCACAAACTGGCCACTGAAAAAAATGATCCCCATCTGTGTGACTTCATTGAGATTCATTACCTGAATGAGCAGGTGGAAGCCATCAAAGAATTGGGTGACCACATAACCAACCTGCGCAAGATGGGGGCCCCTGGATCGGGCATGGCAGAGTACCTCTTTGACAAGCACACCCTGGGACACAGTGACAGCTAAGCCTCAGGCTGGCTTCCCAGAGCCACACGGGTGACTTCCCTGGTCACCAAGGCAGTGCATGCATATTTGGGTTACCTTCATCTTTTCCATAAGTTGTAACAAAACATCTACTTAAGTTCTTTCTTTAGTACCATTCCTTCAAATAAAGTAATTTGGTACCCCCAAAAAAAAAAGAAAAAAGAATACTGGAGTGGGTTGCCCTTTCCTTCTCCAGGAGATCTTCCCGATGAAGGGATCAAACCAGCGTCTCTTGGGTTAAACATGACTAGAATTAGTTTTTAACCATTTATTTAAGGACAGAATTTCCCCCAGCATACCTTCACAGAAATATGGTCAAAACTGTTGAAGAGACACAAGTTCTGTTTGTATATGTGTAGAATCTCTTGTTCAAGTGCATAATGATATTCACATTAAAACAGAAAAGATGTACATGAGAAACACTGTAAATTAACTAGACTTTAATAAAAAATAAATTAAAAAAAAAAAGAGCTTTCAATCTAAAGTGCTGAGACTTCACTTTCTTTTTTATGTTTTTTTCACAGAAAATAGGTTTCCTAGGCTTTCTTTTCTCAGAAAAATGCATCCAATGTAATCAACTCTGTGGAAAAACTTTAAAAAAAAAGAAAAGCTATACAGATAGAAATTACTGCCCTCTAAAAGTTGGATCATTTAAATATCATTAAAAATAATCCAAATATTTAAATTACTGTCCTTATAATTTAAAATTAGGAACAAAAGGAGGTCTGTATGCAATGTTATACTTAGAAGAATGATTTTTAAAAGTCCATGCCTGGGTTCAGTCTCTGGTCAGGGATCTAAGATCCCAAAGCCACTATCAATCAGTGTCACAATCAATCAGTCTGTGACATAGTAACAGTAAGAAAATGAAACAAAATTAAAATCAGTGAAGATTCATCAAAACTTTCTTAAAAAATTAAAACCTAGTATAATAATTCATTATGTCAGTTCCATAATGCTAGGTTTGATCTTTATGCAGTATTAAATCTGAATCTCATCACAACAAATTTACTACTTAAAAATTTTGTATGGCAAAGGTTACCACAAAACAAAGTCAAAGAGAAATGACAGGAAAAAATATAGAACAGAGAACTAATATCCAGAACATATAAAGAACTTCTACAAACCAAGTAGAAAAATTTCAGACAGAATAGAAAAATGGTTAAAACAATATAAACATGGAATTCACAGAAGCTAAAATGGCAAATAAGAATATGAAAATATGACTACCACACTATGAATCAAAGAGATTAAACTTGAAACAAACATTATGGTAGTATTTTTAACCCACTGAATTGGCAAAAAATTTAAAGATCTGTTAAAACTCGGAATTTTCAGGGTATAAAGAAACAGACTTTTTTTTTTTTTTTTTAACTATTCATGGCTATGAATGTAAATTAATTCCTCCTTTCTGGAAAGCAATTCTGCAGTATCTGACAACAGTCAAAATCCAATTATCCTAACTCAGCAGTTCCAGGAATATATTCTGCTGAAATACTAAAACATGAACCAAAAGATGAACCCGCAAGGGAGCGCCCCAGTGGTCTAGGGGTCAAGACTCCAGGTTTTCACTGCCAAGGGCCCAGGTTCCATCACTGGTTGGGAAACTAAGATGCCACAAGCTGCCTGATATGCCTCCCGCAAAAAAATGCACACACAAAAGTGTTCACTGGGTAACTATTTGTAACAGCTAAAAATAAACAATCTAAATATTCAGCAATAGAAAATGAGCATGCTCTACTTTTAATTACTGCCTAGGATTATCTATTCTATCTGAAAGTAAAAGTGTTAGTTGCTCAGTCATATCCAACTCTTTGCAACCCCATGGACAGTAGCCCACCAGGCTCCTTGTCCATGGAATTCTCCAGGCCAGAATACTGGAGTGGGTAGCTGTTCCCTTCTCCAGAGGATCTTTCTGATCTAGGGATTAAACCCAGGTCTCCTGCACTGCAGGCAGGTTCTTAACCATCTGAGCCACCAGGGAAGCTATTTTATCTATTCTATGGTTAAAAAAGAATACCTTCAAGACAAATCAAGTGAAAAAAAGCAAGTCACTGGACACTTGGTAGAGTATGATTCTATTTCCATGTTTTATTAAGAAAAATATATTATGTGAGTGTGTATAAGCCAAATGCAGAGCAAATCTAGATAAGTTATACATACACTGAACTATGTGAACAGTAGTTACATCTGGGAAGACACTGAGATTAGCTACTAGGAGGAACCTACACTTCTTACTCCATATATTTCTATATTGTTTGAAATTTTTACAATGAGCATGTAGACTTATATAACTGAAAAACAATGAAAATTAAATCATTTCACACATACTTTCTGTATTTTTAAATAATTTATACTTCACAAATTTGCATCATAGAGAATATAGTTGCAGTTTTTAAAAATAAAACAGCCAAGAGTTACTTACTTTTAATCTAAATTATTATATATAAGTAACAAATAGTTTCTCCTTCTGCTGTCTTGTTTAAAAGCCTCTGAACTGAACACAAGCTGCCAACTTTTACTTCAAAAGCAGACAATTTCTGCAATTTGATTCAATTTAACATTTGTTATAAAACCAGACAAGCACACAATCTTAAGTACATTTTTGCCACAGGTCCTTACGTGTTTGTTTTTATTTTACGTATGTATCTAATGTTCAAAAACTCCAAGGTTATTAGCATAATACTGCAAAATGGAAGGTACTGATTTTTCTGTGATTTTAAGACAAATATTACTAGGCAAAACAAAGACTCAAGGATATACAATATTATTAAACTCAATTGCCGTTAGTATATAAACATAATTCTCAAACACATACACACATCCCCTCTGTGTCTGTGTGTGTCTGTGTGTGTGCAAGCGCGCTCAGTTGTGTCCGACTCTTTTGTGACCCCATGGACTATAGCCCCCAGGCTCCTCTGTCCATGGGATTTTCCAAGTAAGAGTACTAGAGTGGCTTGCCACTTCCTACTCCAATATTAACTATACTAGTTGGCAACTATAAAGGAAACATTATAACAAGCTATAAACACACAGAGCTGTCATAAAACTATCCCTCATATTGAAATTTCAAACACAGAAAAAAGCACTCATCACAGAATAATTTCTATAAAAGTATTTCAAACAGATAACCTTCAGACTATCTGAACAGAGAAAACTACTCATTATAGAAAGGGGTATCATACTGCTTTTGTAGCCCCAAAATGGAGGGGCTACTTGAACTTCTGTTTCCTTAAAATATAACCTAACCTACAGCTATGAAATTTTATATGTGTGCTTCTATTTCATACAGAAGTATACATTTCTAGGGTTCTGAGAAACATGTTACAACTTTTCCAGTTACTAAAAAAGCTTTAAGTCCCAAAATCAATTGTCAAATATTTCACACTAGGCTGAAGCATCTCAGCACTATTTTTAAAAATGAAAACCATTATATAAGAATTCTGAAGACAGATTAGACATCTTTCCTGCCCTGAAGAATTTCATAGTCTAGTTGGGAAGCCGTGACTAAGAAACATAAAACAACTACTATCAAATTGATGCTGAACAATTAGTGCTAAAATAAACTACCAAAACATTTGTAGCCAGCACAAAAGACAGTCCCCAAATAAGAGTGTTCAATTAACAGAACAAGTATTTGTCAAGCACACATGGATATATATGAAGGCACTGTGTCAGTCACTCAGTCCTATCCAACTCTTTGCGACCCACACAGACTATAGCCTGCCAGGCTCCTCTGTCCATCGGATTTCCCAGGCAAGAATACTGGAGTGGGTTGCTATTTCTTTCTCCAATGAAGGCACTATGTGCAGAAAATAAACACCGTAACTAAGTTATATCATCCAGCAAGGCAGTTAAGACAAACAGGCACAACAGAATGCATTAAGTGCCTTAAGTATAAAGAGTTCTGAGATTCTAGAGGAAAGAACTCAAACTAGCTTCTAATTTGAAGAAGCTCTACGAGGGAGGTATAACTTTAACTGAACTCTAGGCTGGGTATGGTTTTTAACCAATAGAGATGACACTAGAGAGAGGATAACCCAGGAGGAAGAATCAAAGACGAAATTTTTAAGTGAAAGGGGCAAGCTGTATGAGAGGGTAAAAAAGGAACATCTGAAGTTCTCTAGAACCAGGGGAAAAGATAAGACTTAAAAGGCAGACTGGATTAATTATTGGAATGGCTTGAATGACAAGCTAAGAAGTCTCGATCTTATCCTGTCAACAAAAAGGAGATACTAAAGGTTTCTGAGCAGGAGAAAGACCTGATCAAAGTGAAGCTCCAGGTAAGTAACCTGATAGTGATATCCAGAATTAGCTGCAGGACAAAGGTCTCAAAGCAGAGAAACCATTTGTTAACTACAGCAACCATCTCAGTCTGAAGTAGTAAGGACTGGATTATGGTAGTGGAATGAGTAAGAATGGGAAAGGAAGGATAGGTTGAGAGATTTCAAAGAGCAGGGTTTCAGAATGAGGGTTGGGAGAAATGGGGAATTAACCATATAGGAAGCCCCCTAAATACAAATGAGTCCTGTTCTGAGAGTGCATTTATAAGTCCAATTTCTTCTTATGTCTAAAGTTACCCTGTTCTTAAGTCTAAAGTACCCAACTAACACAACTAGCTATATAGTATTGTACTGTAATAGGCTTATAATACTTTTCACACAAATAATACATAAAAATATATAACATTCTTAATTTTACAGTATAATACCTTGAAAACTACAGTAGAGTGCAACAGCTGGCATACAGGGACTGACACTGAGTGAACAGGCAAAGAGTTACTGACTGGAGGAGGGAAAGGAAAGGGGAGATAGCAGAGCTGAAGAATCGGCAACAGGAGACAGAGGAGAAGCTCCAGTCTCACTCACACCGGACACTGACGGAATGCACGTCTGCATCTTTGAAAGCTCACAATTTGAAGATGTGCATGTAGGGGACTTGTTGTAAATCTAAAATTCCTCCCTTATTTAAAAATGTTTACTAACTCCTGACTACCTATCGGATAAAATCCAGACTCCTCAGCCTGTCATTTAAGTCACTGTACAATCTCACTGCAGGTGTTCCTTTCTTCACCTCCCTACCCTATTGTACTGGTGGCTCAGCAGTAAAGAATCCACCTGCCAATCCAGGACACATAGGTTCAATCCCTGGATCAAGAAGATCCCCTGGGGAAGGAAAAGGCAACCCACTCCAGTATTCCTGTATGATAAACCCCATGGATAAGGAGGAGCCTGGCAGGCTACAGCCCACGGGGTCACAAAGAGTCGGACACAACTGAGCTCACACACACGGAGATTCCTTGAAAAACTAAAAACAAGTGTTATCATATGTTCCAGCAATCCCGCTCTGGCATATATCCAGAAAGAAAAAGAAACTAATTCAAAAAGAAACATGTTCACAGCAGCACTATTTACAATAACCAAAATAGAAGCACCTAAGTGTCCACTGAGAGCAGAATGGATAAAGATGTGGTACATAGATCCAGTGTGATACTACTCAGCTGTAAAAAAAAAAGAATGAAAGATTCATTTGCAGCAACATGGATGAACTTGTAGATGATCATACTAAGTGAAGTAAATCGGGGAAGACACACATCATATATCATGTATGTGCGGGATCTTAAATGATTCAAATGAACTTTTTTACAGAACAGAGATGGGGCATTCATTCCCTGGCAGTTCAGATTTGCTGCTGTCACCGCCCGGCCTGCACCTGATCCCTGCTTGGGGAACTGAGGTTCCCACAAGTCACATAACAGCCCGAAACAAAACAGAAAGAGACTCACAGACACAGACAACAAACTTAGGGTTAACAAAGAGAAAGGGGAGAAAGGGTAGATGAGGAGCCTGGAATTAACAGATGCACACTGCTACATATAAAACAGATAAGCAACAAGGACCTGTCGCATAGCAAGAGGAGCTATATTCAGTATCTTATAATAACCTATAATGGAAAAGAATCTGGAAAGGGGTGTGTGTGTACATATATATATATAACTGAACTCTGCTCTATACCTGAAACTAACACAAGATTGTAAATCAAAGATAGTTCAATTTTTTAAAAAAGAAACTGTTTA
Source organism: Capricornis sumatraensis (assembly GCF_032405125.1). Classification (NCBI taxonomy): domain Eukaryota; kingdom Metazoa; phylum Chordata; class Mammalia; order Artiodactyla; family Bovidae; genus Capricornis; species Capricornis sumatraensis. The sequence continues at coordinate 98,795,175 of NC_091076.1, forward strand.
GGGAGCAGATGGAAATTAATCATTTCCCTGTACAGTCTTTTGTACAACTTGCCATACATATACATTTAGCTTACTCAATGTTTCAACTTCTAAAAATCACGCATAAGAGAGATAAAAACTGAGTAACAACCTGTTTCTTCAAGATGCCTCAAAATCAATCACAATATCAGACCAAATCCTATGTCTTTTTTTTTCCCCCCCCAAATTTTGGCCTCACAGCAGAGCTTGCGAGTTCTCTGTTGACTGACCAGGGACTGAACCCAGCCATAGCAGGGAAAGCACCATGACCACGAGACCGCCAAGGAACTCCCAAGTCCTAAGTCTTGTTTCTTCAAGGCTCAAGCCAAATAACTACCCCAAGGCAACTCTGATCTGTCTCCTCCTTACTGTGTAGCAAAGTTTGAAACCTTTAAATAGAGAAAAAGGGCAAAAAAAGTCCTTGACTGAATATCAATATAATTTTTTTTTAATCTTAGAAAAAGAAAGTAACATTCCCACTAAAACACATTTCTGGGCCACATACTATTAAAAAAAGAAAATGTTTCAATATAATTCCAAAATGTAAGGTAATGTGGGTAATGATTTATTTTTCTAAACAGTGATTTTCTAAATTTCTAAAATGTTTCTGTATTATTTTATAATCAGTTTATCTTAAACAATGTTACAAACTGACAATAATCTCAACCTTAACAATACATCCTAATGGACTTAAACTGAGGACTGATTATTTAATAAATAAGCTTAGATTTCTCCTTATATGCTTGATGCAAATTACACAAAGTCCCTGCCTCCAAGGGGGTTTCAGCCCAGTAAGAGACAAAATACAGCCTAAAACTCAGCAGCTGCTCAAGAGAGAAGTTAGAGAAAGATATACTAGTCCTTAAGCTTTATTTCCAAAATCGACTGAAAGCTTAGGTATGTGTTAGCTGCTCAGCTCTGTCCAGCTATCTGTAACCCCACAGACTATAGGCTGCCCACTTCAGTATTCTTGCCTGGGGTGGCAGAGGCGGAGACGACTGAGTGACTAACACACACCTAGGAACGTGTGTTCTACCCTACACTTACTTAAGGCTTCGACGCTAAAATGCATTCAAATTGACATTCAAACCACAAGAATACAAGACCCCGAAACAATCATTAAGATATTACTAACCAGGACAGAAAAGGAGATTTACGTTCCAGAAAAAATTCAACACAGTAAATTAAACAACCCAAGTTGTCTCCCTAAACATTCATTCAACAACTGCCCCACCTCAAAAAATTATAAAATGTGTGTGAGATGCACCCCTTTAATCTTTTAAAAATGTTCATAGAATTTTTATTTTTCTCAGTTTTTCCCTTCACAAAGTACAAAACACAAAATTTTATTCTTCATAATGATGAGGACTATTTGACATGTCTCATTATTGTAAGTCCATGTCTCATTATTTTAAGTCCTTTCTTTAATTGCCGTAAAGTTGCTGAATAAGAAGCTGTGCTGTACTCAGATGCCCAGTCATGTCCGACTCTTTGCACTGCATCCCGGCAGGCTCCACTGTCCACGGGACTTCCCAGGCAAGAATACTGGAGTGGTGTGCAATTTCCTCCTCCAGGGGCTCTTCCTGACCCAGGGATTGAACCCAAGTCTCCTGCATCTCCTGCACTGCAGGCGTACTCTTTACCTGCTAAATCATCAGGGAAGCGTTATGTAAGTTACAGTTTTACAAGTCAGTGACTCACAATTTTTAAAGGTTATACTCCACTTATAGCTATTATAAAATATGGGCTACACTCCCCATGTTATACAAAATATCCTTGTAGCCTATTTTACTTCTTAAAGGTCTACATATCCCAGGTTAAAGGTAATTTTAGAGCTTGGTTCTCGGCCAGCTCTGAAACTTGGGTGTTTTCTATCAGCAAGTATTTTAGCAATAAAGCTGTAAGGTAACTGACAAAAGCGAAGAAAAAAGAATCTGGCAAATGAAAGTGTTCAATGGGACTGACAAAAGACCATCAAGCTCAAAATTCTTTAAAAGTGCCATGTCTCTTACCTACAAAACTGTCAAACACTAAAAAAATTGATAATGTCAGTCACTGGCAACTTTTTATTTTTATTTTATTTTTTTACAAGTTTGGCTTTTGTTTATAAACAAGAGTGCCGACACAGACCCTCTTCCAAGAAGCTGGATGGCCCCCAGAGGCTTCTCCCTGGACTTGGGGCTCACTGGCTCCCCTCTCTCTGCCTCCCCGTGTGTGCACGGGCACACAGCCAGCACGTGCCACTCTCAAAGCGTGTTCCCTCACTTGGATGGACACATCCTTCAGCAGCTCCCTAAAAAAGGTGAAGCAGGAAAAAATGGGGGGGATCTGGCATGCCTCAACGTGCAGCTTTACTCTGCCTTCATACTGGATGAGCAAATGGTTCTAGGCTAGAAGTGCTCTTTCCTCAGAACTCCAAAGGCACTGTTCAACTGTCTTCTCAGCTCTGATGCTGCCGTTGAGAGGTCAGTGCCACTTCTAATTCTCCATGAGCAAGTGACAGTTTAAGGAGTGGTGAGGCCCTCCCCCCACCACCACGCAACTGATAACTTTCACTGTAAGGTGTCTAGCAGGGAGACTGAGCTGCTTCATTAGACTCTGAATATCAGCATTTATCAGTGCTTTCTCGGGAGCTGTCCAGTATTTTCCAGAGAAGACCTCTTCATAAAGGGGAAAAGATTTAACTGGGTGCTAGTGTTCGTGGAGCTGAGCAGTACAGGGGGGCTGGGAAAATGTGTTGCCGGTCCCCTCATTTTCAGGGGAGCATTTCTTCCCCCCTACCTTCCACACTAGCAGGTATCCCTGTGCTTGGAGTCAATCTGGTTAACTTTCTCCACAAAATGTCTTTAACTTTCTCTGAGGATTGAGGAAGAACAGTCACCAGGCTGCCTGGAATAACGTAGAGAAATATAGAACCTTTGACAGATTTTACATCATTTCTCGTTTTCAGCCTCACATCTCATCTGCACCCCACAAAGAAATCTGGTGCCTCCAACCCGTGAGTCTTTTCATGAGATCTTGGATGTAAGGTAGCTGGAATACAGCAAGGGTCTGGCACATCCTCCGCAACTACTTTATACTCCACATTCTCAGCTAAATTACCTGCTCCAACCCTTTTCCATCTCCCCCAGATTTCTGACATCACTATTTGCCATCTCCTCTTCTGTTCTTTTTGCTCTTACAGGTGTATATGCTATCTTTACCCATTTACTATCACTGAATGTAGTTTGGGAAAGAACAGAAATAAATGCTTGTTCAATCCCCCATGCTTAAAAAGATAGCACAGTACTTGAATCATTTTTATTTGATGCTAATATACATCCAAGGGTCATCCAGGTTTTGTGGAGCCTGGAGTTCATACAGTTTGGGGGCCCCATTTTAGAGTAAAAATACAAAATTAGGTATGAAAGCAGGTATTCAATTTTGAATGAGAAATCATAAATTTGAACAAGCTGACAAATATCAAACATTATAAACGCCAGAGAAGAATACTTTTGATAACTGACAACCCTGTAAAATCTTTTTTTCCTAGTTTTTTGGCTGTATACTCACTGAATACCTCTTCCATGTGACAGGGGATTTTCTACAATTTGTTTTGAGATAGTAGTCACACAATATAAAAAATTCACCATTTTAAACTGTGCTATGTTCCCAATACTGCACAACCACCGCCATGATCTAATTTCAGAAAGAAACCCCACACCAGGGAAGTCACTCCCAATTCTCCCCTCCCCTGTCCCCGGGAAACCACCCATCTACTTTAGTTGGAAAATCTGTGAAGACAGAGTCATACAATTTGTGACCCTTTGTGTCTAAACTTCTCTCACTCAGCATAACGTCTCTGAGGTCCATCCATGGTGGCACATACTTCACTCCCTTTTAAAGCTGAATAATATTCCATTATATAGATACACCACATTTTATCTATTCCTCAGTTAAGGAACATTTGGGTTGTTCCCACCCAACTACTTTGGCTATTACAAATAATGTTACAATGAACATTTGTGTTCAAGTTTTTGTGTGAACACATGCTTTCAATTTTCTTATACAGCCAGGAATGGAACTGTTGAGTCACATGGTAATTCCATGTTCAATTTTTTGAGGAACTGCCAAAATTTTGCCATAGTGGCTGAATCATTTTACATTCCCACCAACAATGTATGAAAAACCTTACTAACACTTGCCCTCTTCCCACTTTTTATTACAGTCCTCCAAAGGGGTGTGAAATGGCATCTCCTTGTGACCTGCGTCTCCTCTAGTGACTCACAACACTGAGCAACTCTTCACAGGCTTCTGTTCACTGGTCTGTCTGGAGAAATGTCTGTCCACGTCCTTCTCCCATTTTTGTGTCTGTGTGTTTTTTGTTGAACTACAGCTGACTTACATTGTTGTACCAACCTCCGCTGCACAGCAAACTGACTCAATTTTACACATATATTCTTTTAATATTCTTTTCCATTATGGTTTATCCAGAAAGACTGGATATAGTTCCCTGTGCCACACAGTAGGGCTTTGCTGTTCATCCACTCTAAATGTTAAAAGTTTGCATCTACCAACCCTCAACTCACAGTCCACCCCATCCCTCCCCACCCCGCCTTGGCAACCACAAGTCTGATCTCTGACCACAGATGTATGAGCTTATTTATGGACTCTCAATTCTATTCCATGGACCTATTACGTCAACCCTTACGCCAATACCACATTTTCCCAGGAGTTTTATAATGTCATTTTCTATAGAGATAACAGAAAAATAATTCAATCCTGTCTCTAGCATAGCTGAGCACATTTTTTTGCTGTTATAAAACTTAGAAAACGTTTCTTTTAGCACAGGGCCATTATTGGTAATGTTATGTAAACTTTTAGGACTGTGGCCAAACTTGGGGAAACTATTAACTATTCTCTTTCATATGAAGCTTTAAGATTTGGAAGAGAATTTCACGAACTGGCCTTTTGGCATCAAACCTTATTTTTCCTCCACTAACCACATACTTCAGGTGCCAGATGCTATGGGACATACTCAGGTCACTACACCATCTCTAGGACTGCACATTTATGTAACAATGTCAAATGAGTTAACACAACGTGTGGTATTCCTAGACACTAACACTGTACTAGGATGGCTAGCAATACCTTGACTATACTTGAAGAGACCGAGATTCTACCCATAAACCTATCCCGCTAAGTGTTAGTCGCTCAGTCGTGCCCGACTCTCTGCAACCCCATGGACTGCAGGGCACCAGGCTCCTGTGTCCATGAGATTTTCCAGGCAAGGATACTGGAGTGGGTTGCCATTTCCTTCTCCAGGGGATCTTCCCAACCCAGGGATAGAACCCTGGTCTCCTCCACTGCAGGCAGATTATTTACCGACTGAGCTACACAAACCCAACTAAATGTATCCCCAGGTCAGTCACCCCATAGCCAGATGCCCAAACTGCCTACAGCCATTCCAGCGCCACTAACATGTGGGAGAAGCATGATAGAAGGCAAATCAGTGTAGAGAGAGACAGCAATCTTAATTGCTTGTGGTTAAGACAGCTTTGCAGCTTCATAACTATGTGACAATGTACAGGAAACACTATTTCTTGATCTGGGCACTGCTTATATAGGAGTGTTAAGCTTGTGAAAAGTCTTAAGTTGCAAACTTGAAATTTTTGGCACTTTTTCTGTATTCATAATATATACTAATAAAACAATTTTTTTAAGTGATCATGTGAACTCACTGCCAGCATCCCTCCCAGGACCTCAGATAGAATCCTGAAAGTTAAGCGTCACTGGTTTCACAGTAAGTTAAAGTCATTCAATCGTGTCCGACTCTTTGCGATCCCATGGTCTATACAGTCTATGGAATTCTCCATGCCAGAATACTCGAGTGGGTAGCCTTTCTGTTCTCCAGGGAACTGTAAACTCACCTCTAAATATAGCAAACTAGACATCACAAGATGTGGTTTCTAGTACGACCCTGGAGACTTTGGTACTGCCAACTAGCCATCGACTTAGAGAAGACACAAATGACTTCCCTGAGCGAGTTATTCACATAAAATGGGAAAGAAGTTAGACTATAAACTCTAAAACATCTTTCAGGTAGTAGGTCTTCCAAGAAATACACAGTAACTCGTAAGTGTTTAGTATTATTCTAGATGAATGAAACATACACAGTCTCTGTGCTGCAGGAGCTTCCAACCCGGTACTGATAAAACCTAAGGAAGTCTAAATAAAGTATGGATTTTAGTTAAAAATAATGTCTCATTATTGATTTATTTATTGTGACTAATGTAATATACTAACCTAAGATTACTTAGTAATACAAGAAACTGGATAGGGAATATATAGAAAGTGAAAAATCATCACAATTTTTCTGTAAATCTAAAACTAATCTAAAATTTAACATTTTTACAAAGACAATAAATATTTAAATATGAATAAATATGAAAATAAACTACAACAAGTGCTCTGAAGTTAACAGGATACTGTGATACAGAATAATGAAGGTAGAAATTACTTTAGACAGAGTATTTAGGAACTCTCTGAAATGATCCCCATGAAAAAGAAATGCAAAAAAGCAAAATGGCTGTCTGGGGAGGCCTTACAAAGAGCTGTGAAAAGAAGAAAAGTGAAAAGCAAAGGAGAAAAGGAAAGATATAAGCATCTGAATGCAGAGTTCCAAAGAATAGTAAGAAGAGATAAGAAAGCCTTCCTCAGCGATCGATGCAAAGGAATAGAGGAAAACAACAGATGGGAAAGACTAGAGATCTCTTCAAGAAAATTAGAGATACCAACGGAACATTTCATGCAAAGATGGGCTCAATAAAGGACAGAAATGGTATGGACCTAACAGAAGCAGAAGATATTAAGAAGAGGCGGCAAGAATATGAAGAACTATACAAAAAACATCTTCAAGACCAAGATAATCACGATGGTGTGATCACTCACCTAGAGCCAGACATACTGGAATGTGAAGTCAAGTGGGCCTTAGAAAGTATCACTACGAACAAAGCTAGTGCAGGTGATGGAATTTCAGTTTAGCTATTTCAAATCCTCAAAGATGATGCTGTGAAAGTGCTGCACTCAATATGCCAGCAAATTTGGAAAACTCAGCAGTGGCCACAGGACTGGAAAAGGTCAGTTTCCATTCCAATCCCAAAGAAAGGCAATGCCAAAGAATGCTCAAAGTGAAAGTGAAGTCGCTCAGTCATGTCCAACTCTTTGCGACCCCATGGACTGTAGCCTACCAGGCTCCTCCCTCCATGGGATTCTCCAGGCAAGAGTACTGGAGTGGGTTGGCAGAATGCTCAAACTACTGCACAATTGCACTCATCCCACACGCTAGTAAGGTAATGCTCAAAATTCTCCAAGCCAGGCTTCAGCAATACGTGAACCGCAAACTTCCAGATGTTCAAGCTGGTTTTAGAAAAGGCAGAGGACAACATCCAACAACCTCTGGCTCATGGAAAAAGCAAGAGAGTCCCAGAAAAACATCTATTTCTGCTTTATTGACTATGCCAAAGACTTTCACTTTGTGGATCACAAGAAACTCTGGAAAATTCTTCAAGAGATGAGAATACCAGACCACCTGACCTGCCTCTTGAGAAACCTATATGCAGGTCAGGAAGCAAAGGTTAGAACTGGACATGGAACAACAGACTGGTTCCAAATAGGAAAAGGAGTACGTCAAGGCTGTATACTGTCACCCTGCTTATTTAACTTCTATGCAGAGTACATCATGAGAAACGCTGGGCTGGAAGAAGCACAAGCTGGAATCAAGTTTGCTGGGAGAAACAGCAATAACCTCAGATATGCCGATGACACCACCCTTATGGCAGAAAGTGAAGAGGAACTAAAAAGCGTCTTGATGAAAGTGAAAGAGGAGAGTGAAAAAGTTGGCTTAAAGCTCAACATTCAGAAAATGAAGATAATGGCATCTGGTCCCATCACTTCATGGGAAATAGATGGGGAAACAGTGGAAACAGTGTCAGACTTTTATTTTGGGGGGCTCCAAAATCACTGCAGATGGTGATTGCAGCCATGAAATTAAAAGACACTTACTCCTTGGAAGAAAAGTTATGACCAACCTAGACAGCATATTCAAAAGCAGAGACGTTAACTTTGCCGACAAAGGTCCGTCTAGTCAAGGCTATGGTTTTTCCAGTGGTCATGTATGGCTGTGAGAGTTGGACTGTGAAGAAAGCTGAGCACCGAAGAATTGATGCTTTCGAACTGTGGTGTTGGAGAAGACTCTTGAGAGTCCCTTGGACTGCAAGGAGATCCAACCAGTCCATTCTGAAGGAGATCAGCCCTGGGATTTCTTTGGAAGGAATGATGCTAAAGCTGAAACTCCAGTACTTTGGCCACCTCATACGAAGAGTTGACTCATTGGAGAAGACTCTGATGCTGGAAGGGATTGGGGGCAAGAGGAGAAGGGGACGACAGAGGATGAGATGGCTGGATGGCATCACTGACTTGATGGACATGAGTTTGGGTGAATTCCGGGAGTTGGTGATGGACAGGGAGGCCTGGAGTGCTGTGATTCATGGGGTCGCAAAGAGTTGGACACGACTGAGCAACTGAACTGAACTGAAATGATGAACTGACACAGAAAAAAATTATAAGTAACCAGAGAAAGATTACTAAAAAAAAAGGGGGGGGGGGGTTTGCTTCAGGTGGGAAAGAGATTGATCTTTTCAAGAAATCAAAACACAATTAAAGTCACTAAAGCATAGTGAGCCAAGGAGAGACAGGGCCAGATTATACAGGACCTTATGCAAAATAAAAAGTTATGACCAACCTAGATAGCATATTCAAAAGCAGAGACATTACTTTGCCGACTAAGGTCCGTCTAGTCAAGGCTATGGTTTTTCCAGTGGTCATGTATGGATGTGAGAGTTGGACTGTGAAGAAGGCTGAGCGCCAAAGAATTGATGCTTTTGAACTGCGGTGTTGGAGAAGACTCTTGAGAGTCCCTTGGACTGCAAGGAGATCCAACCAGTACATGACTGAGCGACTGAACTGAACTGTGCAAAATAACATCTATTTCATTCAATGTATAATGAAAAACCACTGGAATGTTTAAACAGGAGAGTAAAATAATCCAATTTAAATTTTTTAAATGAAACTGTCCATGGAGAATTGATTACAAAAAGTTCAAAGAAAAACAATGCAGACCTGATGAGGGAGCACTAAAACTCTTTGATTATTAGCCCTGAATTACAACATTTTTTCAATATAAAACTCATTCCAGAGAATTAAATAATTTAATTCACATATTTTTATAAATTATTTTATTCAAACAGTATCTGCCTTCTTTCATCTTACCAGTCTGCTTCTGTTTCCACTGAGTATCTTTATCCTTTATAGAAATTTTACTTTTGGATATTAATAACAAATTACCATAGCAAATTATCATTAACTCTTTTAGAAATTGTTGAAAATTTCTATGCCCTTTGTTAAGTTCTCTGTAATAAAATTTCTGGAAACTTCAAAGGCAGAACATAACTCAATTATAAATGCTGGAAAACAGTATCAGATTAGGACCCCAAAGAGCATGGAGTCCAATCCAAAAACCAAAAGTAGCAGCAGCAGAGCCTGCCACCACTGCCACCTATAACAACTTTTTAAATGACTGTAAATTCTTTTCTTCTACTTTTTTCATCAAGAAATACAGTCAACACTCTCTTCCCTTGAATCTAGAAGAACTTGTAAGTAACTTGCTTGTAACCAGTAAAATGCAACAAGGACTTTCTAAGGCTGAGTCAGAAAAGAAGATGTAGCTTTCCACCTTGGTTCCTGACAATTCCTTCTGGTACCCTGAGCCAGTCATATTAGCAGTTACACTGAAAACCACATGGAAAGGCTCACAGATGACCTGAAAAGATATAAATGCCCAGCCAGTCACCAGTTATTTCAGTTTCAGTCACCATTTGAATAAAAATACATGACAGATCCTGCACCAAAACCACCCAACAGAGCCCTTTCCAAACTTGTGACCCACAGAAATCATGAGAGAGAATAAAATTACTGCTTGTTTTAGGCCTTTAAGTTTTGGAGTAATTTTTCATGCAGCAATTCTAACAAGCCTTTATAGCAAATAGTTGATAATTAGTTTAACTGGGGTGAGGGAAAGAATTTGGCTAGCAACGAGGGTGCACTTTCTATATAGAGACCAGCTTTCATTTAAGAGACTTGAAAAAGCTATGTAATAACCCAGAGAAAGTCTAATAAGGCATGTTGCTGCTGCTAAGTCGCTTCAGTCATGTCCGATTCTGTCTCACCCCATAGCCCCCATCCCTGGGATTCTCCCGGCGAGAACAGTGGAGTGGGTTGCCATTTCCTTCTCCAATGCATGAAAGTGAAAAGTGAAAGTGAAGTTGCTCAGTCGTGTCTGGCTCTTAGCAACCCCATGGACTGCAGCCTACCAGGCTCCTCCATTTATGGGATTTTCCAGGCAAGAGTACTGGAGTGGGGTGCCATTGCCTTCTCCGATATCTAATAATATTTGATCGTATTGATTTCTACCTGAAATCAACATAATTTTATGGCCTTACAGCCTCTACAGATTCTTTCCCTGCATCATAATTCTCCTATAGCAAAAGAAGGTACATAAATACACTTATTATGCCACTGAGCTCAGATAAATCAGTCTTCTATTATAATCCTTCTAAACACAGAAGTTATCTATTATGGCCTAAATTAATCCCTGGCCTTTCTTCAATCTAAATGAGTAAGTCAATTACTGCAGAAGCATCAAAACTGCCAAACAAAGCAAAAATTATAGACTTACTCTTCTGAACTAAGACTCAACAACACATTACCACTAAGTAGAACAGATCTTTTAAATTGTGTATCTTATTCATTGCTTTCTTTAAACTTCACAAATATCTAATAAGCACTACGGGCAGACAAATATGAGTAAGAGCTAGTTCATAGCTACAGAGAGGAGTTCACAGTGCTATGAGGAAAACATCACCACGAACAATGAATTTTAAGTCAATATAATAAATGATGCAATGGCGTATGCTAACGTATTATAGGAATATAAATACGGGTGTTCTGTATATTTCTATTTGCTCCTTCAGATCATTCTCCATCCTTTAATTAGCACACAGTGTCCTAGGAGGCTGACATTTATGGACTATATTAACTGGCCTCGCTTACCCTTCACCTTCAAAGTGGGTTCAGTAAATGAGAAGCAACAGCAAGGGTCTCTCTGGGTTCCCATGGCGACTCTCTCCCTTTCCCTTTCTTGCGCAAAGATGATGCAACTTCCCATCACTGCTAGTCCCAAGGTGCTGCACCATTCCTAGTTGGATTCCCTTAATCCTGCCCATTCATTCTAAGTAATCTCTGAAAGACATTCTCCTTCATCTTTTGTGAGAATGTTATCTGTCTCTATCAGGACCCTAACTATTAGAGAGGGGCACCTAACTCAAACTGGGAAAGTCTGGGATGACTTCTCAGAGGAAATAATGCTTCAGCTGTCTGAAGCTAGTGACTGGGCAGAGCAACTAGGTTAGAAAGAAAATATTGTAATAGTGTCTCAGGAAACAGTACCATCAAAATTTGGGAGATATGAGAAATGTGAAGAACAGGAAAAGAAGAGGAATTCAGAACGTGGAATATAGGCATATGATGGAACACAGGCATGATGGGAAACAAGGCTAGAAGCAAATCATACAGAGTTCTTAGATGGAGGTATTTAATAGATCTGGTTTCTATAATAAGTAAATTCAAAAAAGAAAGGTAAGCAAGGGGCAAGGGGCCTATACTTTAAAAGTGACTTTAGACATACAACCAAATACAATGAATGTATAGCCTTCCCTGCCTCCTAATCAGAACAAACCAGTCATTTCTGGCGGCGCAGATGGTCAACAATCTGTCTGCAATACAGAAGACCCGGGTTTGACCCCTGGGTCAGGAAGTTCGCCTGGAGAAGAAAAGGCAACCCACTCCAGTATTCCTGCCTAGAGAATTCCTTGGACAGAGGAGCCTGGTGGGCTACATCCATGGAGTCGCCAAGCGTTGGACACAACTGAGAGACTAACACACACACACACACTTATTCAAAAGGGGGGAGAGGAGATGAGGAAAAGGAGAATCAGAAATGCATCATTTCATAAGAGGGATGAGGTTTTATTTTTAATTCATTCATGTGTCTATCAATGAATGCTTATTGAAAATATTTTATTTCAATTTTTCATTTTTATAAATTCAAGCGCTAAGAAAGCTTATTTTTATGAAAAAAATTTTTAATGATCAACTAGCAACTTGATTGAGTCCCTAAATTAAATTAAAGGGTTGAAACTATATGACTTGTGAAAAGGTGTCACTCATTGGAGTCACTGACTTCTCAACAACCTCATCAATATATCGACTTGTCTCTTAGGTGGCCTGGAAAACCTCTTAACCCAGGACGATATTATGTGGGATGGTCAAGAGATATGCCTTTCTTTTGTAAAGAGAAAGGAAGAAAATATAAAAAACTAATTAACTTTAGACTCTAAAAATTGAGCTCCCTTGAACTCCCTCCAAAATATCCACAGGTTTTCATTCTTTTATTTTACCCTCATTGCATGTACTCTAGCATTAACTGTTCAGTTACTTCATCCATCAAGTCTTGTCTCTGCTTGTTTACACTGCAGGTTCCCTGAAAGCAAGATGAGGATCCAAGCTCTTCCTGAAATCCCAAAACCTACCCCTAAGGGTAAGTAAGGTGCATGTAAGACTCTCAAAAATGATCACGGAACGGATAACATAAGCATTTCATCACCATTCCAAGTCCTTTCTCTAGTTAGAGAAAAAAAGATTTGACAACTAAACTGGAAATCAGAAAAACTTGAAATAACATCACCAACATATTTTAAAAATAATAAAAAGAGCAGTTCACTACCTAAGCTTTCCTATCTACTTAAATTTTTAAAATTTCAAAACAACTAAGAAATAGAAGGGACTGCCCTATAGCTCAGATAGTAAAGAATCTGCCTGCAATGCAGGAGACTCAGGTTCAATTCCTGGGTCAGGAAGATCCCCTGGAGAAGGAAAGGCAACCCACTCCAGTATTCTTGCCTGGAGAGTCCCATGGACAGAGGAGCCTGGCGGGCTACATGTAGTCCATGGGGTTGCAGAGAGTTGGACACAACTAAGCAACTGACACACACATACACATATACAGTAAATAAAAAACTAAAATGTATAAGGATTCATATTTCATTATTAAAGACTTTTGGTACAACCAACCTTCTCTCTATGGAACTTAAAAAGTTGTACCAATTGTTCCCTCAAAAAAAACTAATACTATTCTCTTTGTAAGATTCAAGAAAAAAAATTTCATCAGATAAAAGATTATATTTCACTTTCACTGATTTAGAATACCTAAGTCAGTATCTGAATAGCAATTAAATTAGATAACAAATGAGAACAAGTTAAAACTATAAAGTTCTGGAAAAATATTATCTTCCTAACACTGACAGACTTGTTATACATGTGAATTTCTTAGGTGACACTGCAAAAACAAATCTCTTGCACTGAATATCAGACTGATCTTCACTTTGTAGAGAAGTAAATTTTGCAGATGGTAAAAGATTACTATTCTTTAAGTCAAATACTAACCTAAATGAGTACTTCAGTCCTCTATCTTTATAACTTGACACTGTCAAAATTTACTAAGGCACAAATATCAGTTAATTCAGTAATAACATCATAGAGAGAGACTATTATATGTTTCAAATGAAGTCCTCAAACCATGTAAGCATTTTTTTCAATGTCATCATTCTTGAATTCACAAATAGTTACCGAAGATACACTATGTATCAAGTACTGTGTCAGACATGGTATTTTGAATATATCAAATACCATTTTACTTTTAAAACTCTTTTTCATTCTTCTTCCTTTACAAAACTCAATTTTTAATAAAGTTCTTTCAACCTTATTTAGAATTAACTTCATATGATTCTGAATAACCAATAATAAATTTTCTACTTCGCAAGAGAAAGTTAAAGGCTGATGACATAAGATCATACAAAAATTAAAAATGAATTAACTACCAATGTTTGCAATTCTAATATAACAAAAATAATTTGGGGGGCTTCCCAGGTGATGCCAGTGGAAAAGAACCCACCTGCCAGTCAAAGAGGCGTAAGAGAAGCAGCTTCGATCCCTGGGTCCGGAAGATCCCCTGGAGGAGGGCATGGCAACCCACTCCAGTATTCTTGCCTGGAGAATCCAGGCCGGACGAGCCTGGAGAGCTATAGTCCACGGGGTCGCAAAGAGTGGAATACGGCGGAAGCGACTTCACACATGTGCACGCATTCTTCCTATACATACATTAATAACATACAGTCTATATAAGGAAGTTTATCCTAAAGCATGGATTTTCACTAGAAGCCAGCATCACCTCTGATAGTTTCTAATACTCCAACTCTCTTTAAGAACTCTTTTTTACAACTCTGAGTTTCAGTTTTACAAGTTTCTTTTACACACTGTTGATATCTACCTATGCAGAAATATCTCCACCTACTGGCAAGAGATAAAACTACAGGCAACTTTTGAAAGTACCAGCAAAAAGTTACTGACGATGTGGATGGAACCAGTTCTCCCATCTCCAAAACCCTAAGCCATTCAAATTATTCTCCCAAGCTCCTTTACTTCTTTAATGTTGTACTTGCTCCTATAAAACAACATATAATTGGTTATGACTATTTAAAACACTATCTTTGCACACAGTCTATATATAAAAAATAAACAGTAAGAACCTACAGTATAGCACAGGGAACTCTACTCAATACTCTGTAATTACCTAAATGGGAAAAGAATCTTAGAAAGAGTGGATATGTGTACATACATAAATGATTCACTTTGCTGTACTGCAGAAACACAACATTGTAAATCAACTATACTCCAACAAAAAATTAGAAACAAAATAAAACACAATCTTTGGATAAAAATATCAAAATATATTAACATAATACTTGAATACAGCTTGAATAGTATTTTCCACATACATTATTTCTTATCTAGCAGGATCCTAAAATAAATAACACTGTCATTTTAAACATGTATTTATAACTAAAAAGCATAGGCACCAAGAGAATAAGTGATTTGGTTAAAGATACAACGTTTATCAGTGGCATAGCTAAGATCCGAACCCACATTTCCTAGCTCCAAGTTCTGTACTTTCCACAACATCCCAACTACCTCCAACCTTAACAGTAAATAGGTCTACGCTGTAGATGTCTGCTTTATGACAGTTTCCAGGAATACACTGTGGTCAAATTAAAAAGTCTGCTCAGATTTTAACAAAATTTTCTTCCATATTCAGATGGCCAAGAGGCACATGAAAAGATGCTCAACATCGCTAATTATTACAGATCAAAACTACAGTGAGATACCACCTCATACCAGTCAGAATGGTCATCATTAAAAACTCTACAAATAACAAATGCTGGAGAGGATGTGGGAAAGAGAGAATCCTCCTACGCCATTGGTAGGAATGTGAATTGGTACAGTCACTATGGAAAACAGTATAAAGCTTCCTCAGAAAGCTAAAAATAAAATTACCATATGAGGTAATTTAGTGCTGGTACCTCAGCACTAAAGAATCCGCCTGCCAGTGCAGGAGACACAGGTTCGATCCCTAATCCAGGAAGATCCCACAGGCCACAGAGCAACTAAGCCCATGTGCCACAACTATTGAGGCTTTTAAAAACTCAGCACAGCCAATAAATAAATAAAATTACAGAATTACCATATGATCCAGCAATCCCATTCTTGGACATATAGCCAGTTACAACCCTAATCCGAAAAGATATACACACTCACTCCAATGTTCATAGCAGTGCTCTTCACAGTAGTCAATACACAGAAAGAATCTAAAAGTCTATCAACAGATGAATGGATAAAGACGATGTGGTACATATATACAGTGGAATACAACTCAGCCATTAAAATAGAATGAAATAATGCCATCTGCAGCCACATGGATGGACTAGAGATTATCAGTAAATCAGAAAGACAAATACCATACCACTCACTTGTGGAATCTAAAATATGACACAAATGAACCTAATCCACCAAACAGAGACAGGCGCACAGCTGCCAGGGGCGGGAGGGAAGGAGTGGGAAGCTGGAGTTAGCAGATGTATGGAATGAATTAACAAGGTCCAACTGTATAACACAGAGAACTATACTCTGTATATGACAAGCCATAATGGAAAAGAACAGGGGAAAAAAAGAATATATATATATACACACACACACAAATATTTATATATAACTGAATCACTTTGCTGTACAGCAAAAATTAACATGATAAATCAACTATACTTCAATAAAAAATTGTTTTTCCTTTGTCTTATAGAAAAATGCTCATAGAATAAAAATTTTTTAAAATGTAATTCAACCCACATTTAACAAAACAATTATAATTATATCCTTTTCTATTGCCACATTTTAGATATGTTAATTTTTTATCCCACCTTTTTCCAAAAATTATTTGAAGGGGCTGGTAGCTGGAAACAGCAAACTTTATTATGTTATGCTTATTGTTATCCACTTTCATCAGTAAGAGACAAAAATAATAAAAAACTTCTTAAAGATTTGTAATCGAATTTTAAAAAGAAAAACAAGTGAGTCCAACCTAGGTTTATTCTGATTTCTTATACTTCCATTCATGGTATTATAGAATTTAAAAAATTACTGTCTGACACATGTCAAGAAACTGATACGTATTTGTTGACTAAATAAATGAAATAACGGCTCCAGACCATTACAAGATTCTAAATCATTATGGGGTCCCAATGCTTATTAAACTGTTTTCAAGATGTTTCCAAAAAGTTTAATCAATGAGTGAAATCAGAAGACTTATATTAAAGCTACAGTAATAAGAAAGTGTTTACAAAGAAAAGAAGGCTGGATAAAAGGAACAGAATAGAGTCCAGAAAGAGAACATGTATGTTGTCAACTGATTTTTAGCCAAGGTGCCAAGACAATTCAATGGAGGAAACAAAAGCATTTTAACAAGTGGTGGGAGGAAAATCGGCTATCTGTGAGAAAAAAGAAAAAGAACTTGACCCTTACTTAATCACAGCAAATTAAAAAATTAACTTTGCGAGAAGGCAATGGCACCTCACTCCAGTAGTCTTGCCTGGGAAATCCCACGGACAGAGGAGCCTAGTAGGCTGCAGTCCATGGGGTCGCTAAGAGTCGGACATGACTGAGCGACTTCAATTTTCACTTTCATGCATTGGAGAAGGAAATGGCAACCCACTCCAGTGTTCTTGCCTGGAGAATCCCAGGGACGGGGGAGTCTGGTGGGCTGCCATCTATGGGGTCGCACAGAGTCGGACACAACTGAAGCGACTTAGAAACAGCAGCAGCAGCAGGAGAGTTCTAGACCGAAATGTAAGAGCTAATATAAATATTGCAGAAGAAAACATAGAAAATCTTTAGAACTGTGGATTAGGAAAAGATTTCTTATATTTGACATAAAAAGCATGAACCATAAAGAAAAAAACTGATGAACAGGGCTTATTCAAAATTCAAAACTTCTGCTCTTTGAGACACTATTAAGGGGAGGAAAAAGCCACATGCATATTAGGAGAAAATATCTGCAAAACACTTATCTGATAAAGAACCTGTATCCAGAATACAAAAAGAATTCTCAAAACTCAGTAAGAAAACAATCCAATTTTAAAACTATGAGCAAAAGATTTGAAAATATATTCACCAAAGATACACAGATGACAAATAAGTCTATTAAAAGATGCCTAACACTGTAGGTCAGTAAAGGAATTAAAACTAAAACTACACTTAAGTTATCTCTACACATCAATTCCACTCCAGTACTCTTCCATGGAGAATCCCATGGAGGGAGAAGCCTAGCAGGCTACAGTCCATGGGGTCGCAAAAAGTCAGACACGACTAAGCGACTTCACTTTCACACACCAATTAGAATGGTTAAAATCAAAGACTGACAACAGCAAGTGCTAAAGCTCTGGCTAGGATTGGGAGCAACTGGAACTCTCAGAAGCTTCCGACAGAAAAACAAAAATGGTACAACTTTGAAAAACAGTTTAGCAGTTTGGTGTTTAAGTTAAACACATACTTACCATATGATCCAACAATCCTAAATATTTACCCAAGAGAAATAAAAACATGTTCACAAAGAGAGGTATACCCAAATTTCCTTTATGATGGCTTTACATATGGCAAAAAACTGGAAACCAATGTCTGGATATTTGTGAACACGTAAATAAAATGAAGTATGATGCAATATTCTTCTGCAATAAAAGGAACAAACAACTGATACACAACTTGGATGGACCTCAAAAGCACCACACTAAGGAAAGAAGCCTGACTCAGAATACTACATACTGTAGGGTCCCATTTATATAAAATTCTAGGAAAGGCAAAACTACAGCAACAGAAAGGGAATCAGTGGTTGCCAAGGACTGGGGGTGGCAGAAGACTGACTGTGAAGAGGCAGGAGGAAACTTTTGGGGAAGAAAGAAATGCGATTTGTGCGATCATCTATCTATGTAGGAATTCCTACCTAAAAATCAGCATTTATTTTAAAACTAAGTTTTATGTCTGCTGTGGATTTTTAATAAGAAACCAGACCAAACTGCCAAACTTAAGACACATGTTGAAATTTCTAAATTCATATCAAAAGCAGTTTTTAAAGTCAATGCCTTTAGAAGTGATTCTAAAATAAACTAATATAAAATTCTTCACTTTGTTCAATTAATCACATATTAGTGCAAAAATCCAAACAAAAAGAAAAAAAAAATTAGTGTTAACACTCAACTGTAAAAAATGCCAAATACTCGGGACTTCCCTAGTGGTCCAGGGGCTAAGATTCCACGCTCCCAATGCAGGGGGCCAGCGTTTGATTCTTGGTCAGGGAACTAGATACCATATGTTACAACCAAGACCTGGTGCAACCAAATAATTTTTTTTTTACATGCCAAACACTGATATCTGGAAAATTACCACTAGTGAAATATTAGTAGGCTCAGTGTTCAGCAAAGTCGCTCTAATCAAACAAAAATAGATATGACTGCAATCCTAAATGCAAACCAATAACTAAGGTTAGAAAATACAATGAATATGCTACAAATATAAATTAGCTGGAATTACACTAAAACATAGAAAGAAAACTATTAAGCTAGTCTAAACGAAGATCATGGCATCCGGTCCCATCACTTCATGTGAAATAGATGGGGAAACAGTGTCAGACTTTATTTTTTGGGACTCCAAAATCACTGCAGATGGTGACTGCAGCCAAGAAATTAAAAGACGCTTACTCCTTGGAAGAAAAGTTATGACCTACCTAGATAGCATATTCAAAAGCAGAGACATTACTTTGCCGACTAAAGTCCGTCTAGTCAAGGCTATGGTTTTTCCTGTGGTCATGTATGGATGTGAGAGTTGGACTGTGAAGAAGGCTGAGCGCCGAAGAATTGATGCTTTTGAACTGTGGTGTTGGAGAAGACTCTTGAGAGTCCCTTGGACTGCAAGGAGATCCAACCAGTCCATTCTGAAGGAGATCAGCCCTGGGATTTCTTTGGAAGGAATGATGCTAAAGCTGAAACTCCAGTACTTTGGCCACCTCATGCAAAGAGTTGACTCATTGGAAAAGACTCTGATGCTGGGAGGGATTGGGGGCAGGAGGAGAAGGGGATGACAGAGGATGAGATGGCTGGATGGCATCCCTGACTCGATGGACGTGAGTCTGAGTGAACTCCAGGAGTTGGTGATGGACAGGGAGGCCTGGCGTGCTGTGATTCATGGGGTCGCAAAGAGTTGGACACAACTGAGCGACTGAACTGAACTGAAGCAATATAAACAAAAGTTCAAATAAACATAAAAACACTGCATGTTTCTAGGTGGAAAAATGAAATACACTTAAATGCCTCCTTTTCCCAGATTAATGGATTCTAATCACAATGAATTTGTTTTTAAATTTAACCATTTAATTGGAGTTAACTTGGAAGAGCAAATAAAAAGAGCAAAAATATTTTTCTGGTACAATGAGAAGATTAAACTAAATTATAAGCTATAATATTGAAAAGAGTATGGCACTGAACAAGAGCTCATCGATTGTAACATAACAAAAAGGTATCACAGCACTATGAAAAGGAAGAACTGGTTAACAAATAATGATGAGATGACTGAATAGCAATTTGGGGGGCAATATCTTCCTAAAGCATTTTTAAAAAACACTAAAATAAAACAAAATTAAATATTTACTAAGCCTCTTGAAGAAAAGGGCTTCCCTAAGTATAAAAGACAGAAAAAAACAAAGGGAAAGTTGGACAAAGTTGACTCCTTAAGTAACAAATTTATTCAAAATCACTTTTCTTCCAAAAATGATCAAAATTAAAAGTCAAATAACAAAATAGGGAAAATGTCTGTAACAAGTATGACAACAGATTAATATCTTTTTCAATTCTCAAGCAGATCACCCAAGAAAAACACACAGAGCCTAACCGATATCTAGGACAAGACCAAACAAGTCAACAAAGAGAAATAATTAGTTAACAGGAAAATACTCAACTTACAAACAAAATACAAAAAACTGCTAAATACTCTTTGTCATGAAGTTAGCAAACATTTAAAAAAGAACAAGAGCCAATTCTTTATTAAGAGGGATACATTTATTCAACCGCTCTAAACAGGCACAATTCTTTTAGGAAATAGCCTTAGGAAAAAAAATTCATCAACCACCTAAAAAGATCCACACCCTTTAATGCAATAGCACTCTATGGAAATATCCTAAGAAAACAATCCTTAAAAAAAATTAATCTGCACCAAGATGTTTACAGCAATTATCTATAGAAACAAAATTTAGAAATAAAAGTTAAAACAAGAAAAAAACATGAACACCGGTGATTGTATAGCATTCTCTTAACTGGTTATCCTAAAATCAGTCTTCAGAGTTTCCATTCCAGTCCATCCTTATTGCCTGAAGATTGAAGCTTCTAAACATTGAATATATCGAAGCTTAAAATCCTTCAATGGTTCCCACCACTGTAAAAAATTTTAAAAATCAAACTTCTGGGCAAAATTTCTATATAACAAGGTCCTAAAATGGGTTGGTCCTGTCTACAGCCTCATCTCTTGCCACTCACACCCAGAGTACTGGTCATAAGGAACACATGTAAAAATATACAGAATTACTTCTATGTCTCCAGCATTCATTCAAAATAAAATGCCAGAAAGCTCTTAATCCATGCTGAAACAGGATTCTGCCTTCATATGAGTTTACAGCATTGACAACACTCACTAAGCATAGCTAACTCGAGACAACTCACTGCCTTCTGTGAGTTAGGTCTGATGCTAGAAGTAGAGCCTCTTAGTCACAGAGGAAAGGTTAACATCGGTCAAGGAGAAATTTATGGATAAGGGTTCCTTGAGTTGAGCCTTAAAAGATGAGCAAAGATTTCGAGGGACAAGGGTAAGTCAAAATAAATGAAACTGTTTTATTTTCTACACAAGATCTTAAAAGTTTGTAACAGGCACTCTAAACAGACAACTTGGGCTCTGACATGTACTTAACCTCTCCGAGTTTCTCCTACCTCTTGGAGTATGAGAATTACAAGTAATAATGGATGTAAACTTAATATGGTATGTGGCACTTAATAAGCATTCAATACATGTCCCTTCAACAGAAACACGTAACAATGCTGATTACAACAATATATTTCCAAGGTTTAGCATTCTTAGAACAAAGTGCCAATAAACAAAACTGAGAGCAAAGAGAAAAAGCTGTAAGAACAGGGCAACGTACAGCCAGAATCAAACAGTCCTCCCTACACACCATGATGACATCCTCGTACTACACACCACACCAGCACAATAACACATTCATAAGGATCGCTGTTACTGCTCCATCGCCAAGTCATGTCCGACTCTTTTGCAACTCCATGGACTGTAGCCCGCCAGGCTCCTCTGTAGATGGGATTTCCCAGGCAAGAGTACAGGAGTGGGTAGCCATTTCCTTCTCCAGGGGATTGTCCTGACCCAGGGATTGAACCCACAACTCCTGCATGGCAGGTGGATTCTTTACCACTGAGCCACATGGCACTGAATCATAAATAAAACATTAAGTTCTGTTAAGGACGGACTACTCGAAGAGTAAGGCATAGTACATCTTTGAAAGCCTTCAAAATTGTTGGAAGATACCAAAAATGGCTAAAATAAAGACCTCGCAGGGCTAAAGCATGGACCTTCATTTACCTTGAAAATGGAGTTATATAATAAATATGCTAAATAAATGTCAGTATGCTGTGATAGTTATAGTTCAACCAACAGGAAAAAAGCAGAATCCATGTTTAAACACACACACACATCCACACTTTAGTCACCAATAAAAACCAAACTACATTAAGCACCTAGGCAGCTTCAGTCCCTGCCTGAAGGTCAGACTAGAAGAGATAAACTTAAGAGAAAAGGAAGGAGCTAAGTCAGGCTTCATCCTCAGACACCAGGGGAAAAAAATATGAACTGGGGACATTCAAATTATTAACACCCATAGAACAAATCATTATGGTGTACAGGCACATTCCCACTTAGAAAACTATGAGAACCAAGTTGTAACTTTTAAAATTTTTGAATCAACAAAATATGTAATAAAACAATACTAAGATACCAGCATATGTGAAATGAGACTTTTTAAAAGTTAATTTTGCTTTAGCTATAGCCAAGGTTAACCACATTACTGCTTAGGATTTTATAAATTAATAACAAGGAACAGTGTACAAAAACATTTAAATTACAAACAAGTCTACAATAAATGTTTTGGAGAAGTAATCTGATATTTCTTCATATCTAAGAATTTTAAATATTAGAAATTATAGTAAACTGCTTTTCCAGCCTTTGGTTTTCAAAAACGTAATAATATAAAAAATTACCCTCAATTTTTTACCTCAAAGAATATCTTCTATCCAAACCGTCATGAGAAAAGCCTATGCATAAGTCTAATGTATAAGAATTTACATTTTATAATTAATTTTCTGTACAAATACTAGTTGAAATTGATAGCTTTACCATATAGCCCATTTTAATGATCAAGTGTTAATGTGTCACAAAAAAAAGAAGTAGTTTGATGGACCAAATCAGATCTTAACCACCAATGACCTGAGGAGTTTCAAATTTCATATTAAATTAGCACTGCCTTCTTCGCATCAAGAAATATCAAACAGTTCGCCAGTTGACTGTAGTCTTAGGAATAACATGGAAAAGTATAATATCTGTTGTGTGCAGAGATCTCATGGTTCAAATATTTTTCCTTCAGTTTGCGTGTACATGTGTGAATGTATATGTGGGGGGAGGGGTGTGTGTGTATATCTGTGACAAACACCATGCAAAAGCTGTTTACATCTTTCAGTAAAGGGGCAGCTCTATGTGAAGGACATAAACTGAGTAACTACAATTCATGAAGCACCTTGAAATCAAAGACAGTCTATAAATGTAAAATACTAATATGGTATTAACTTAAAGCAAAGAACAATTATTGTACATCATCTTACAGTTCAAGTATACTGTAATCCAAATAAAAATTCACTATGGGATTTGCTCCTCCCATTTTTTTAAAGTAATTTTCCTCTATTATGGAACCCAGATCTAAATGAACTGTTAAACACTTAGTCTAAAGGTATGCCAAACATTTCTTAAGGTCTTAACAAAGAATCAACCTTTTTTTTTTTTTTTTTAAACAAAATGAGGCCTAGGTTAAATATTTTATTTGGCTTCTCAAGATGGACTGAAAAGTTGGGCACCAGCTCCAGACCAATTCCTGGACGCACATCAAACACAGCCCTGTCATTTATCCAGTCAGTCAAAACAATCTTTTCCATCTAACTCTTTAATGTTTATGTCCTAAAAAGCTGCTAATTGAATCCAGCTCTTAAAATCTATTTGTTAAAATCTATACCATCTAATTTGTAAGTGGACAAAAATGAAAAAATACATATTAACCTTCCTGGCAAAACAGAAGGGACTCTACCATTCGTAACCAAAAGGAAGAAGGCGAAGTTTTTAATATTTAAATAGTTTTCTCTTAAAATATGACAGAGACAAATTCCCAATGGTTTTAAGAAACTGAGAGTATCTAAAACTGTTTTTACAATTAAGGGGACAAAGTGTATTTAAAATTCCTCAGAAAAATCTAAAAATACAAAATTACTCTATAGATTTAGCCCAGTATTCCCTATCCCTTCAAAAATAAGTGTAATCTTTTCTCCTAACTTAACTCATGAATTTTTATAATGTATCATATGTAGGAAGAAAACCACAGATAAACACTTTAAGATCTTCTGAATCACATTAAAAACCTCAAACTCATTTTATCTGCAAAAAGTCAAGAGCCCTGTTTTCTCCCTCATGTTCTCATCGTGTATATAACCTAGAAGGAATTAAGTGGCCACCAGGCTATTTCTGATGCCTTTTGCACACCTGGAATCACAGGTTCTTTCCATGATCACTGACACAAGACTGACTCCACAGAGGAACAGCAGTAGATAAACTCTACAACAAAGATCCCTTACAAAGGTTTCCATTGATTAAGAAAATAAGGAAACTGAATGGGGGGAAGTAGGGGAGACAGGCATCCCCCAATCCAGGTTTTCCATTAAGAACCACTCAGTTAATGATTCTTTGCAATATTCTCTAGAGAAAGTAAAACTGTCATGAAAGTAATATATTTTAAAAATTGCTGCCAACATACAGTCAGGCTAAATTCTCGAATACCTAATTCACTGCAAGTTTTTATCTCGAAAGTTCAGCCAGTGGACTGGGATGTAACAGACAAGCATTCAATTACAAAATTAGTCCATATAAATCTCAAAGTCTAGTGGAGACAAACATAATTACAGTTTATTCTTACACACGCACCCACACACACACAGATTCTCTAAGGAAAGTCATCTTTCTCACCACATATCCGAATATCAACCTGCATAATTTATTAATAGCGAATAATGAAGCCAGAATTACAATGGTTTCATTTACACGTTTCAAACTCCAAATAATTTGTCCCTAAAATGGGGTAAAACGACCATGTAAGATCAAAAATGTACTTGTAACATTAAAGATCTAACACACTTGGGATCATAAACACTTCGTAAGAAAAGCCTGCTATCCAGCAACCCCTCCAGACATTCTTTTCCATTTAGAAAAAGGAAGGGGAGGAGAGTGGGGAGAGAGAGAAAAACTCTGCTTCAAAGTCCGTCTGAGCACAAACTTAGAAAGGGACTCAAAAAAAGTGTGTTTTTAAAGCAGGTCTAGAGTTAGAAGTGAGACACAAGTTCTGCGGCCTACAAGGAACAACCCCAAACATACTACCCTACAATCAAACACTTCCAAAACACAGAGGGTACAATGAGCCCGAGTCGTCGGATCAGGCAGACACACCGGAAAAGTCAATCTCGGTCTCCTTCCCTCTAAAGTCGTGCGTTTCAGGTGTGTGGAACCGGCGGCTGCGCCTGGCAGCCGAGAGGGAAGGTTTTGCACGCGGGCATAAGTGGGCGAACAAGTTAACAACCGGGGAACACACACACACACCCTCCCGTTAAGCGCTCCATCTTTAAGGAGTGTTTACTGCGCGCAGTCAGCAGCCGGATTCAATAATCCCCGCCACAGGAGCTCCTCATCCCCTCAACGACCCCACCTGGGCAGCAGCCCAAGGGCTGCTCCCCGACGCCCCGGGAGAGAGTCGTGCTTCTCGGCCAAGGCTTTTCGACCTCAAATCCGCCTGGAATTCCAACGGGGGGACCCCCCCCCCACAACAACAAAAGACCCCCGAGTCACCCTTGGCTTTTCCAAGAATCTCCCAACGAGGGAGACTGGTTTTGCAGTTACTCTCCCTGAACTAGGCCTTCCCACGTCCCCGACTTCCCACTCACCATTGATCGCGACCCTGGCCCTTCTCAAGGCCACAGGCACCCCCCGCCGGCTCGCCCACCCCGCCGCCGCCCCCGCCTGGCTCCCGCCGCCCGCCCAACCCCCTCACCTGTCAGGCGCAGCTTGACGGGCCCGTTCCTCCGGCCCCCGGGGTTAGACATGTCCCCGGCGGCGGGGGCGGCGGCGGGGCTGCGGCCGCGGCGCGGGGCGCGGGGCCCGGGGCCGGCGGGCGGCGGGCGGGGCGGGGGCGACGGTGAGGCGCGGCGCAGTCACCACAGCGGCCGGGGCTGGGGCCCGAGCAGCCGGCGCCGCGGCCGCCACGGCCGGAGGGTCCCGGATGTGCCGAGCGTCGTCGCCATGA
The DNA here is from genome assembly GCF_032405125.1 of Capricornis sumatraensis. Classification (NCBI taxonomy): domain Eukaryota; kingdom Metazoa; phylum Chordata; class Mammalia; order Artiodactyla; family Bovidae; genus Capricornis; species Capricornis sumatraensis. Next base: position 98,821,444 of record NC_091076.1, read on the forward strand.
GCCGCGGAGGGAGCGGGACGCCGAGCTCCCCCCTCCTCCCACTTCTCTTTCCTTGGCCCGGGCCGCACAACAAAGCGGCAGCCGCGGCCGGCCGCGCCGCCTCCGCCCGCGCCCCCGCCGCCTCCACGCAGCCTCCTCTGCCGTTCCCTCTTCTCGGCTCGGTGAGGCCCAGGAGCCGACGGGGCCGGGCGGTTGCGGCGGGCGGTGCTCGGCGGCGCCGGAGCAGGATTCTGGGCTCGGCCGCTTCCTCCTCCACCCGCCCTCTTGTCTGAGGAAACCCGGTCCTGGGGCCGCCGCCGCCACTCAGCGGCTCCGGGGGGCGGGGTGGAGACGGGGGCGGGGCCGACGAGGCGGGGAGGGGCCGGGGGCGGGGCCTGGGCGGCCGCGCGCGGAGCACCGGGGGGCGGGGGGGGGCGGAGGCGTCAGGCCTGGCTTCGGCCTGGGCGCGGCGGTGCGGGCTGGTGAGCCCTGGTGTCCCACGCAGAACTTGAGGAAGGAGCGGGCAAAGGATCTGGGTGGCGGCGCCGACCTCTGTGGTGCCAGGAGGGCCTGGAGTTCAACCCGCTTAAGGGAGAGCTTTTGTCCGCGCAATACAGGCTGCCTTTATTAGACGCCCACCGCGTGCAGGGCGCTTCTCTGAGAGGCAGGGGCCAGCGGTTAGAACCGAACCTGCTGCGGTCCGGATTGAGCCTCGGCTGGAGTGAGGCAGGAGAGGCTCTTCCCACACCGAGGGTTCCGGCAAATCCCCAAGAGTGTTTTGCTCCTGGTAGCGTAGTTTCCACCTCCATCCAGGACTCACCTGGTGAACGAGATCAGGTTACCAGCCTGCTTGGGCTCTTTTTTTCAACTGTAGCGCAGGGATAGGCGGATGATAATGCCGTAAGGGATAATTAACAAGATAAGCCTTCGAGAGCAATGTATGAAAGCTCTTCGTACAGGGCTGTATTTTGTTATCTCAGGAGGAAAAAAATAGAAAATGAAATAAAAATAAATGTACCTTACCCTTTGACCCTGTAATTGCACTCAGGAATTTATTCTTGATATAATAGTACAAAAGATGTTCTTGCAAAATTCGGTTAATAACAAAAGGGAGACGAGCTGACAGTCTAATGGCGAATTTCATTACATCAACCGCATAGGTTTTAATGCCCCCATTTAAGTGGCAATTACGAAGATCGTATAATATGGAAGAGTTTACAAATAATCAAAGTTTAAAAGCAGAATAAAAAGTGGTATGTATGCATGCAAAAGTATACATGGAGGATTTTGTGTGTGCTGTTTTGCTTAAGGCTACTACTATTGCAATTTTAAATGTTTAATAAAATCTGATATATTTTAATCCTGTGTCATTTGTTTCTTTTAATTCATCAATAATGTCATTTTATTCTCCAGATCAAGTTACCTCCAAGAACTTCTCATCAATCTGGGTGAAGTGAAGTGAAGTGAAAGTCTCTCAGTCCTGTCCAACTCTGCAACCCCATGGACTATACAGACCATGGAATTCTCCAGGCCAGAATACTGGAGTGGGTATCTGTTCCCTTCTCCAGGGCATCTTCCCAACCCAGGGATCAAACCCAAGTCTCCGGCATTGCAGGCTGATTCTTTATCACCTGAGCCACAAGGGAAGCCCAAGGGTATCTTCCGGATCCAGGAATCAAACCAGGGTCTACCACATTGCAGTGGATTCTTTACCGACTGAGAGCTATCAGGGAAGCTCATCAATCTGGATACAGTCCTACAAATTAAACTGATGCAAAAATTATATAAAGTTCCAGAAGTCGGACTAGAAATTCAGGAGACAGTGCTAGAAATTCATTCAACAAATGCTGAGTGCCTGCTATGTGCAGTAACTCTTCTTTGTGATACACAAGCTCTGAAAATACATTAAACAATTTCAACAATGGTTGCCATTACAGTTTAAAAGACTAGACGAATAATGGCAATAAAACTTACCAAACGGATGTATACATACACATTTGCCTTATTCTAATGGCACACATTGTTCCCAACCACCTACTAACACAGTTTGCAGTTTTGTATCAATCAGGTAACAGAAGTTAAGATCTCAGAAAACAATGGAGGAGCTGTGGAGATTGCCTGTTGTGAAGTTTAAAGCAGTACATTCAAATGTGCAAGTGACAATTCAGGAAAAAAATGCACACATGCTTAATATGCAGAGAAGGATTCTGTTTAGGCTTGCCTGCATATAAGTTTAAATCTTTTTGTTGTTGTTTTTTTAAAAAAAGATTCGGATAATTCCTTAAAACCATACAATTGAGGAGAGCTAAACTTTCACTAGATTTTATTTCAGCCTTAGATGCACAGCATTGCTTCATCCCTGGAGAAGGAAATGGCAACCCACTCCAGTATTCTTGCCTGGAAGATCCCCATGGACAGTGGAGCCTGGTGGGCTACAGTCCACGGGGTCACAAGGAGTTGGACACGACCGAGTGACTGAGCATGCATGCATTGCTTCATCATGGCAACGTTTTTAGACATATTTTTGAGAAAAAAGGGGAGGAACAACGACTCCTAGGGAATTCACTCTTTTCTTCCTTCCTAAAATAGAAATCTACTTCTAATGTAAATCATACCTGCACATGACTCTAATGGGTACAGGAATTGCAGAAAATCTTTTCAAAGACTTTTTATTCCCTTGTGACTTCTAATTTGCTCTCAGTGGAATTGTGCACCTTTTATCAAATCACTGTTCTAGGCATCTGTCTTAAGTATACTAACTCCACCTATTTCATACCAATAAAATATGTCTCTTTCCATGAATGCCACTTAACAGAACCTTCCAATGAAAATGGTGTAAGAACTCATTAAACACCGTTTTTGAGCAAAAGTTTTAAACTCTTTTCATTAACTTATTTTAATCACTTCAAGTTGCACTCTTTAGGATAGTATCCTAGACCAGAGGTGAAAATCTACACACGGTTCTAAGACTATTTAAAACCTTTTGTTTAAATATGTTTCTGTTTTCCAAGGCTAATGTTAAATTTGATGTGACTTTGCAAGAAAATGCTTACCATCTGTAGTTGGTATTTTTCTTCTGCTTCAGCCATTAATATATTTTGTACCTAGAAGGGCTGTCTCCAGTAATAAAAAATCTGTCTGAGGTAAGGTTATGTTAATAATGGTACTCCTGTGAAGCTATTTTTGTAGTGTAAATTTCAATTTTAATACAGTTTATGTGCCATGGAAAAAGCAAACATCAAGCACTCAGCAGTTTCTATCACTGCTTAAAAATTCAACTTTCTTCACTGTTTAAATATTATTAATTTAATTTTCTGATGCTGAGAAAGATTGAAGGCAGAAAGAGAAGAGAGCGTCAGAGGAGGAGATGGCTGGATGTCATCACCAATGCAATGAACATGAACTTTGGCAAACTCCAGGAGATGGTGAGAGACAGAAAGGCCTGGCGTGCTGCAGTCCATGGAATTGCAAAGAGTCGGACATGACTGGGCGACTGAACAACAACAATTTAATTTAATATTTAGTTCTGGCTTCCTCCAAATCAGTTTATAACTGAGGAACCAGCCAAGCACAGCCACCATATACCTTGTCAACCTGACTCTTCCCACCCCCCACCACCTCCACTCATTTCCTCTCTGCCTCTGCCCATCCCAGGTCCTCAAAATAAGGTTCACTAAAAACACTCACATGTAGTCCTGTCCTGACATGATTTACGATTAGGTCACATTCTGAGCTGTTCTCTGTGACCTCGTCCCTCAACCCCTCCCAGCAGACCTGGTCCCCAGTGGTAGAAGCTGAGGCCCCATCTAGGACCTCTTTCTCTCCTGGTCTGGGCTCCCCCATGCTCCTCACCTCACCTCTGGCCTCTAAGGTGATATACTAAGATGGTAGTCCTTAACCACATCCTCTTCTGAAGGAATCTGCCCTCATCCGTGGCTAACACAGTACCCCAGGCTCCATCCCCAGAGACACTGATTCAGCAGGTTGGGTGGGGCCCATGAGTTTACACTTCTAAGGCTGCGGGTGGAGAGAACCCACTTTGAAAACCACTGCCTTAGACCAGGGATGAGCCTGGGTGGCCCCAGTGGTACTCAGTGGGCTTGGCCTCAGCTAACTGAGCCAAAGGTGGGTGAGTGACTAAGTGGCCGATCAGATTTTCTCTCCTTGGAACATGAAATGGGCCATGGGGCCACTAAGTTAGAGGTGGGGAGTGGAGTGGAGAAATCCTAGAGGTAGCCGCTAAGGAAGCCACTTTAAGGCCCAATTAGATAAATAAAAGAGGAAATGAGTGTGTAGAAAAGAGACTAACAAAACAGACAAGCGGAGAGAAGTGGAGATAAGAGGTTTCATAACTAAAGAGGGAAACAAAGAGAGTGATTGTCTGACCAGTTTCCTGCCGGTACTCCCAGCCTAGGTGTGACTTCTTACAACTAGTTTCCAAAGGATCTCACTGTACAGAATAACCAGCCCATCTCTGACTAAAGCAAATTTAAGTGGATCCTTTCCCATTCACTCACTTTGCCTCTACTTGGAACAGTTTCCTCTTCAGGCTGTCCTAAACTCTTCCCTAGACGCCCTTAGCTTCTGCAGCGCTCCTGCCTGTGTTCTTCCCCAGAACTGAGTCTCACTTGCAACCCAGTCTGTGGCTTGGATCCTAGCAGAGTCAGCGTTTCTAGAATCTACTGCAGTCTAATACATGTGGCTATCCTGCTCTTGACATGGCTAGTGATGTCCTGCAAGTATAAAAGGCACATTGGATTTGAAAGACTTAGCATGGGGAGGGCTTCCCTGGTGGCTCAGTGGTCAAGAATTCGCTTGCCAATGCAGGAGACAAGGGTTTGATCCCTGATCCCAGAAGATCCCACATGCACAGGAACAGCTAAGCCAGTGCGCCACAACTCAGAGTTAGCCTATGCTCAGAGCCCAGGAGCCGCAACTACTGAAGCTCATGCCTACAGCTGGTGCTCCACATCAAGAGAAGCCACCACAATGAAAAGCCTGAGCACAGCGACTAGAGAGCAGCCCCTGCTCTCCTGAACTAGAGAAAACCCCATGTATCAGTGAAGAACCAGAACAGCCAAAAATAAAGAAATTTTTTAAAAGCTTTTTTAAAAAGGACTTAGTATGGGGGGAAAAGGAAGGCAAAAATAAATATCTTAACCTTTTTTATATTAATGCCATATTGAAATTATAATATTTTGGATATATTGAATTAAAGTCTTTTTTTTTTTGCTGCATAACATATGGGGGTCTTGGTTCCCCAACCAGGAGTCAAACTCACATCCCCTGCGCTGGAAGCACAGTCTTAACCACTGGACCACCAGGGAACTCCCAAAATAAGGTCTTATTTTCCCCATTTCTTTTTACTCTTTCTGATATGACTACTGGAAAGTTTAAAACTACAAGTGTGACTCACTTTTATCTATTTATTTATTTAGCCCACACTGCCCAGCTTGAGAGATGGTCTTGATTCCCCAACCAGGGATCAAACTCAGGCCCTCAGCAGTAAGAGCTCAGAGTCCTAACCACTGGACCACCAGGGAATTTCCGTGACTCACTTTATATTTCTATTGAACACTGGTGATCTAGAGGATGATGACTACCCCACCCATCTACCTCCAGAAGTTTTGCTACCAGCCAGCTGGATTCCCCATCAGTGGGCTCTGTGGTCTGCCCAGCACCAGACTTTCCCTGCATCTCTCTTAGGACCTTATCCTACCCACCCAGCTCTGCAACCAGTTTCTTTTCTTTTTTTTGGCCAGAGGGCATGTGGGATCTAGTTCCCTGATCATGATCTAGCTTGACCATGATCAAACTCGAGCCCCCTGCATTGAAAGCACGGAATCTTAACTACCAGACCACCAGGGAAGTCCTTGCCACCTACTTCTAAAACGAGGTCAGTTCAGCAGCAACTATCTCACACTAGTAAGTGTGGGACAATTTTGTGTCAGGACCCTCTTTCTGCCACTTCTCCACCTACCTGGGTTTGACTTAAATGGATTATCATACTTTGTGCCTAAGTCTTGCAATTGGATAGATCTCATATAGCTGATTCCTACATCCAGTAGAGAAATGAACTTGATGACCTAAGTTATGGGTTGAATTTTTGACCTCCCCTCCAAAAAATATGTTACAGTCCTAAACTCCACTCCCAGTACCTGTAAATATAATCTTATTTGGAAATAAGTTCTTTGTTTAAGATGAGGCCATTAGGGTGGGTTTGAATTCAACATGACTGGTATCCTTAACGAAGAAGAAAATGCTATTTGAAGTCGGAGACACACAAAAAGAATGCCGTATGATGACAGGCCGAGACTGGAGTGTGTAGATGCCAGCCAAGGAATGCCAAAGATTGTTGGCCCCACCAGCAGAAGCTAGGAAGAGCAACTTCCCCAGTGGTCCAGTGGTTAAGAATCCACTTTGCAATGAGGGAGACGCCAGTTTGATCACTGGTCTGGGAATTAAGATCCCATATATCGAGGAGCTACTAACCCCGTGAACCACAGCTAGGAAGTAGAAGTGCCAAAGCAAAAGGTCCTGTGTGCCGCACCTAAGACCTGATGCAGCCAAAGAAATATTTTCTTTAAAAAAGATGCTAGGAAGAGGCAAGGAAGGATTCTACCCAGAGTGTCAGAGAGAGCATGGCCTTGCCTGCAACTTAATTTTGGACTTCTAGCCTTCATAACTATGGCAAAATAAATATCTGTTGTTTTCTGCCACCCAGTTTGTGATACTTTGTCACGAGAGCCCTAGGAAACTAAAACAACCTCTCAGTCCCTTCCACACCCAGTTGTATTATATACAATACAGGTAAAAAGACACACGGCGTAACTGTTTCTCATCATTTGTTGCATTTACAATACTGTGGGTTTTTCGAAATTTAAATCCTGTAAATCTAGCCCAATTTTAATGCCCCCATTTTCAAATGTCTTAAGTACACAGACTGCCCTCTGATACTGTGAATTCTCAGTTAAAAGAGAATGTAATTTGAAGGCATTGCATATTTTCCAAAGCCAATTTGGTGATTTAAGCGTGGAAGTATTACAATGAAATGTTTGAAAAGTTATCTGTGCATGGTTTGCTGTAAGCTGATATCATGAAGCAACACATCTTTTCAGGATGAGGTAGCGGCCCCAGCCCCGGGGGAAAGGGAGCGGGCGCATCAGTCAACTGCAACTACTTGGACAACTGAGCAACACAAGCAGGCTCAACCGAAGAGTCATATCCAATCATCTTCAACATAAAAACTCTAGTAGCTAAAACATGATTCTCTAAGGGCGGGATGGGAGGAGATGTGGAAATATTTGTATGATGCAGTCTTTATGGGTAATGCAGAGAATATGGGCCAGAATGAGATCAACATGGCTCACAAGCCAATGGGTCAATGTCAACCATTGCTTAAAAACCTTCAATGGCTGCTCATTGCCTTTGGAATCCAATCCAAACAGCGTTAGTGGCACCAAAGGAATGGTCCTCCTGTAAATTTGTAAATTTTTTAAACGCAGAAAACAAGACTATCTGTATAGAATAATCCCAATTCTAACTTTTAAATAAATATACTAGTAAATACATTCATTCATTACAAATGGCATATGGTAGCTAAGCATATAGTAGCTGGTGAGTACTGTTCTTAGAATTCGTAATCTAGTGGAGGAAGACAGACAAGTAAACAATATGTAAAATAAAAGAGTAAAAAGAGAATTATCTGTTGCTGCTCTCTAAAATGCACTTTCAGTGTTTGAGTCAAATCAACCACAGCAATTCTCCAGAGTTTTACTGAACATGTTTAGAAAGATTTTACCTCTTTCTCGCTAAACATTAGCTAGGAAGGACAGGCACTGTGGGGTCATATTATGGCCCTCAGTAGCAGACACTGTCATTGGAGACTGGAGTCAACACAGAGGAAGAGGGGCCAAGGGATGGAGAGAGTGGAATATGATCCTCACTATCCCACTGAGTCCCTGGTTCCAGCCATTCCTAAAGCCATCACATAGTTTGGATCACATGTTCAATCACTTGTTCACAAGAGTCCTAGCTGATACACTGAGGGAAGCAAAATCTCTGGCGTGAAAACTGCAATAAGGTCTCCAAGTGAATAATCGTTGAGGAGGTAAAGAATTGGCTCCAAAACACAGGCCAGCAAACGTTTTCTGTAGAGGGCCAGAGAGTAACTATTTCAGGTTTTGCCAGCCATAGAGCCTCCTTTGCAACTATTAATACCCAACTCTGGTGTCATAACGCAAGAGCATCGTTGGATGAATGGGTGTAGCTATGTAATTAAACTTTATTTACAAAAACAAGCAATGGGCCAGATTTGGTGCACTGTCTATAGCGCTAACCCCTGCTCTAGAACTAAGACCATAAGCAAACAGGACAGTGTCGGAGTCAGTAGAATTCTGCAAAGTGTTTTTCTAAGATCTGTGAAACCTGAAACCGTCTAATGGCTGAGGGAAGGGGGCCAGTACAATTCTAACCAGAACTGATGCTTACTGAAGTCTCACTGCGTGTCAGATACTTCCCTAAAGGATATATCATTTAAGAGGTTTGGGTTAGCAAGAAACGGAAAGCCTAATTCAAACAAACTTAAATAAAAAAGAAGATTTTTTATTTCTTATAAAAAGTAGTTCTGAGATAGGGTTGACTTGGTAATTGGAGTTTCAGTGGTTTAGCGATATGTTCAAGGACCCAGGTTCTTTCTATCTCTTGCTTCTGCCTTCCTCGGGGTTTTGGTTTTACCTTCAAGTAACCATGACCACAAGACGGCTACAATAGCCCCAGGCTTCATGTCCAGACCAAACAGTCTTCAAAAGAGACAGATCGTCTCTTTCTCTGCTTCTTCAGTCAGTCAGTTCAGTCGCTCAGTCATGTCCGACTCTGCGACCCCATGAATCACAGCACGCCAGGCCTCTCTGTCCATCACCAACTCCGGAGTTCACTCAAACTCATGTCCATCCTAGGAGTGAAGAAATCTTTCCCAGAAGTCCCTGCATGCTAGCATCTTTCCCTCTATGCTCTCATTGGTCAGAACTTTATCCTAGCCCACACTTAAACGAACCATTGGCCAAGGGAATGGAATTTCCATGATTAGCTGAGAATCATCAAGAGCCACTCCTGATCTAGGCTACTATAGAATTCAGAAGATAATACAGAGGATGTATGACTACTGAACAAAATCAGAGTTCTGTTGGGAAGGAAATATAGGGACCAGAAATGGATACTGGATAAGCACCCACAAGTGATATTATTAGGTGATAAACCTTTCCACATTTTACAGATGAGAAAATAAGGTTCAGGGAGAGGAAAGTGACTAGTTCAGGGTCATACTCCTCAAGAGACTGGATTCAGATCCAGGTCTGGGACTACAGTGCCCAAGACCTCCACACTGAAGTGTTGCAGTAGAGCTGAGGGTGTTAGAGAAGAACAGGATAGCTCCAAAGATGGCCTTAAAGTCAAGTAAAATTGAGCCAGTTATTAAATCTGTGACGTAACCAGACCTCCCTAGCAGGGTGAACCATTCAACTTCTGCTGTGTAACAAACCACCTCATAATTTCACATGTAAAGCCACAATCATTTATTTAGCTCACAATTACATGGGTCAGCACTTTGGACTGGGCTTCCGGGCTCGGCTGGACTCACTCATGCATCTTTGGTCAGCTGCTGGTCAGCTAGCAGATCAGCTGGGGACTGGCTGCACTAAGTGGCCTCAGGTGGGATGGCTTGCCTTTATTCTACGTGGCCGCTCATTCTCCACAGACTGGCTTGGGCTTGTTCACAGGGAGGATGGGCTGAGTGCCAAGAGGGAAGTGGAGCTACACAAGGCCTATTGAGTCGTAGCTCACCTCAAGGAAAAGTTACTTCTTGATTAGGGACTGAGCTGAAAAAGGATTCTATTTTCTCATGCCATAGAAATATCAATGCTATAAACACTTTTGTGCAACATTATGCCCCATATCCATGCTTATAGTTCAGGAAGTGATCAGTGGGTTGGCCAACATCACCTAGGCTTCCAGAGGACAAGGACTCTTAACCAGAGCTGGCAGAAGATGCCAAGGAGTGGAACATGGATTTAGTACAGAGACTTGGAAAAGTAGCACTGTGGTCAATGGATTGAGCCTGGGATAAGACAACACAAGGAGAGCATCTGAAAACCAAATGTTTTAACCCGAAGACAAAACGATACCCAATCAATTTGTGCCCCTACCAGAAGATATTCCATATGGCAATCAAGAGTCTAGAGGGACTTCCCTGGCCATCCGATGGTTAGGACTCCAAGCTTCAAATGCAGGGAGCCAGGGTTCTGTCCCTGGTTGGGGAACTTAAGATTCCACATGCTCCATGGCACAGCCAAAAAAAGGCTAAAGTCATATTTTTTACTATCCTGGTAGAATAACTATAAACTATACGTTCATTCATCAAAATATTTACTGTACCAAATGCTGTCAAACTTGAATTCTTAGTTTTCAAGTTCCTGTCTTTAAAAATAGTCTTCAGAATGACTTGTATTATCTTTATAGGAACCAAGAGGGTTTCCTTTCAATATCAGAATTTCCTTATTTGCAAAACTATTAAAATATGTGGTGTAACCATTTGAAAACATTGATATGCCTTGTTTCTGAATTCCTTCACTACTATCATTAGCAGTTTGAACCTATGATTATATGTAGGCATTTAAAACTTTCTGGAATTAATTTCTAAGTAAAGGCAGTGAGCACAAGTACATTGTTTTTCATCTTATGAACCCATTCAGAAATTTGCAGTCTGTAGGTATGAACTTACACAGAGTGACGCTTGGCCCACAGCATTTCTGAAAGTGGAATTTGTCTCCTGTGAATTCTCATAACAAAAGAGGGATTGCCAAAACTAGCAACTTTCTTCAACTACAGGTGAAATAATATTCTTATAAAGTAAATCCTCACACTGTGAAACCATACAGAGTCAGTTCACTAAGCATTCTCTAGAATAGTTTTCCATAGAATCGAAGCCATGAAAAGCAATTCAGCCAGTCAAGACCATGGAGGGAATTCCTCTCCTGCGTCCTCATGCAGGAGACACAAGAAAGAACTCTGAGTAAACCGAAGTGAAACCTGTCTACCCTCATGGTAAAGCAGCCTGGAAGGAGAAATTCTTTTGGCTTCAGTTATCTCAGCTTTTGGGCTTCCCAGGTGGTCCTATTGGTAAAGAACTCATCTGCCAGTGCAGGAGACATGAGACTCGGGTTCAGTCCCGAGTCAGGAAGAACTCCTGGCGGAGGGCATGGCAACCCACTCTAGTATTCTTGCCTGGAGAATCCCATGGACAGAGGAGCCTGGAGGGCTACAGTCTATAGAGTCACAAAGAGTCGGACATGACTGAATGAGCACAGAAAGAGAAAATGTTCATGATTATGAATATAAATGCACACAGAAAATTTTTAAAAAGCTATCTACTTATTGTTTAATGCTTATTGTGAATTTTCTTGTTGAAATAGGAATTTTGAACATGCCATTTGTGATTGTATTATAGGTAAATAATCAATAATGTATGCAACTAATAGAATGCCATATTGGCCATTAAAATGCTAAGTAGATAAAGTATATTAACACACTGAATTGTATATTTGTAATAAAGTTAAGTTTATTTAAGAAAACTGAGTTAAATATCACTAAGTAGTACATCGGAGAAGGCAATGGCACCCCACTCCAGTACTCTTGCCTGGAAAATCCCATGGACAGAGGAGCCTTGGTAGGCTGCAGTCCACGGGGTCGCTAAGAGTCGGGCACGACTGAACGACTTCACTTTCACTTTTCACTTTCATGCATTGGAGAAGGAAATGGCAACCCACTCCAGTGTTCTTGCCTGGAGAATCCCAGAGACAGTGGGCCCCTGCCTATGGGGTCGCACAGAGTAGGACACAACTGAAGCGACTTAGCAGCAGCAGTAGCAGCAAGTAGTACATATTAACAAAGAAGTTGAGAAAACATGACCTAGTGAGAGACTTTATTTGAATAAAAACTTTATATCCCAGGAAGAACTTACAAACTATCTTAATATTGCACCATAGAGGGTCAGTTAAATAAATTATGGCACATTCATATTTCATGGACTTCCCTGGTGGCTTAGTGGTAAAAAATTTGCCTGCCAATTCAGGATGCTCAGGTTCGATCCCTGGGTTGGGTAGATCCCCTGGAGAAGGGAATGATTACCCACTTCAATATTCTTGCCTGAGAAATCCCATGGACAGAGGAGCCTGGTGGGCTACAGTATAAAGGGTCGCAAAGAGTCAGACATGACTTGGTGACTAAATAACAACAACATTAATATTATGCAATACATTCAGTCATTAAAATAATATTATAGAAATATGTTTTTAAAATAAAGATACATAGCACACATATAATGCATAAATGTTAAATATTATTAATATGTATATTTCTTTATGTGGGGAAATGCTTCCAGCATGCTGTCAAGTGAAAAAACTTTATAATGTAGTATTACTATATAAATTAACAAAAATATATATACAGATTAAATATCTTGAAAGAAATATATCCAAATGTAACAAGTCATTTCTAGATAATGGGATTTCTATTTCTTCTCTTGCATATTCATATTTTCCACCTATTTCTATAATGAACATCTACTACTCTTGTAAGAAAACAGTTTAAAATATTAAGTTTTTAGTAAGATAAAAGTAGACAAATAAAAAATGAAAGATTGATATACATGAATGTCATTCCTCAACAATGGTGTATCAACTAGATGATGGCGTCATATAGGACTTCTTTTTCCCTCTTTAATTCTGATGTTTTTCTGATTTTCTCACAATGAGCATATGAGCATATTACCTATGTTAGTAACATGAAGAAAGAAAGTGAAAGTGTTAGTCGCTCAGTCGTGTCCAACTCTTTGCAACCCCATGGACTGTAGCCCGCGCCAGGCTCCTCTGACCATGGAATTCTCCAGACAAGAAAACTGGAATGGGTAGCCATTCCCTTCTCCAGGGGATCTTTCCCACCCAGGGATGGAACCCAGGTCTCCTGCATTGCAGGCAGATTCTTTACCATCTGAGCCACCAGGGAAGCCCTGTTATCAACATTACATATTAATAATACTCATATTTCACCCCACGTCGGGTAAGTGAGCAGGGGAACAAAAATGGTTGCAGTTAGGAGAAAGGTTACTTCAGTGAACCAAAAATTTCTATATTATCATCAATTGCTATAGATTCCTTCTTCAGAAATGTGACTCTCCACAACAGTGTTAATCGGCTATATGCCAATATAAAATAAAAAGTTAAAAAGAAACATGACTGTCATGGCAAGATTCCTAAATGAAGCCAATAACGGTGTAATTTGCAAATACCGGCAACACCTTTGTATTGGTCCAAATGGTGGTGGGATTCCCTGACTCAACACCGCCCCCTTCCTGTGATCATAGCATTTTTCTCTGAGACAAGGACAGCCCTATGCCAAATTCAAGCGAGAAAACGAGCTGAACAGGGATCCCTGGGGTCACTTTGATTCAAAGTCAATTGCTCAAGTAGAAGCTGAGGGAGACGTGAACCAACCACAGCTCCTGTGGAAATGACTTCAGGCTTTTAGCTGACAGTGGGCTCAGCATGAGTCATTCAGGGTCATGGGCTCTTTAGCTGAATTCACAGCAGGATTCTATTGGGGTGAGGGTCATGATGGTTGCCCTCTACCTGCAGCCCATCAGCCCACACCATGAGTAATACTTTCAGTTCTGAATGCAACACTGTAAAAAGGACCAGGGAGAAAGGAACCAAGATGCTGGGGAACGTCAAGCCATGTCCCACGCAGAAGGAAAAGCTGAGAAAGAAAACTCAGAGGAACACATCAGCTGCCTTAAGATATTAAGAAATCGTGTTCAGGTGAATTAACATTCTGCCACATAGTTTTTCAGGGAGGAACCATGACCAGTGTGGTGGAGCTGGGGTTGGAATTCTATTGAGACAGACCTTAAGACAGGAGGAATGCTTTTTGAGTCATTTGAACCGGCAGAAGATATACCAGCTTTGAACCTGCTCCTCAAAGTGTGGTCCGTAGAACCAGCACGTGGACCTCAGGGGAAGCCCATGAGAAAAACAGGGCTGGGTCTCAGGGCCAGCCCAGGCATATTGAATCAGAACCTGCAGTTCAAAAAGATGCCCAGGTGACGCAAACGCATATTCAAATTGGACCGGCACTGGTTCGGACTGCCCACTTGGGGAGGGGATAAGCGCCCTGTTGCTCTGGAGAGAAATCAGAGGTGGGACTACCCTCATTCAGGAGTGTGCAGAGAACTTCAACACTGGAAGGGTATCTCAGAAAGACTTCTGAATAAGAATGTTCATTGAAGGGACTTCCCTGGTGATGCAGTGGTTAAGACTGGATCACGCCGCCAGTGCAGGGGTACCGGGTTTGATCCCTGGTCAGGGTCTAAGATCGCACAGGCTGAGCCCTGTGGCCAAAAGATTAAAAATAAAAAAATTTCACTGAAGAAGAGTTTGAATTAGAAAAAGAAAATGTCTGGTAAAAACTATAAGAAAATGTATAGCCATTAAAAATTATATCTCAGATGACAGTTTAAAGGCATTAACAGGTTCATTAAAAGTGTTTATAATACATTTAGGGAAAATAAATTACAAAATAATATGTTCAGTGTGCTATTTATCATGTGTATTTAACAGTCACTGAAAAATAATTATAAGAACCTTAAAAAAGGTTATCTAGCCTATGAAGACTGATTTTTTTAATGTTTATTATAGAAAAAGAACAATTGCTCATTGTAAAATTTGGAAAGTGGCAAAAACTATAAGGGAGGAACTAAAAATGACTTATTATATCTACCAATCAAAGATAACCACTGTATATTTCCTTTTATTGCTTATTCTATGGAAATTTATGTATTTTAACCAATATTTTTCTGATTATAAAAGTAACACAAGTTTAATGCAGAAGATTTGGAAAATCAGAGAAATACAAAGAAGATTGTATGTATTTATATTTAATCACTATTAATATTTCAATCCCAGTTGTGTTTTTAAAATATTTAAGTCTCTCTTGAACTTGTTACAATACTGCTTGTGTTGTTTATGTTTTGGTTTTTTGGCCTGTGTGGCATGGGGGAGCATAGCTGCCTAACCAGGGATTGAACCTGTACCCCCTGCATTGGAAGTTGAAGTCTTAACCACTGGACTGCCAGAGAAAGTCCCCAGCTTGTGTTTTTATGCATAAACATATAAAAATTTTAAATCAAGTTATCATACTGCAAAATCAATTTTACATCCAGATTTTTTACCTATCACGAGACTGTTTCCAAATAATTAAATATTATTTTTATAAGTGGCTGTATAGCATTTTGGGCTTCCCTGGTGGCTTGGTGGTAAAGAATCCACCTGCCAGTGCAGGAGTTGATGCAGGAGACACAGGTTCAAATCCCTGGGTCAAGAAGATGTCTGGAGAAGGATATGACTACCCACTCTACTATTCTTGCTTAGAGAATCCCATGGACAGAGAAGCCTGACGGGCTCCAGTCCATGGGGTCGAAAGAGAGTCAGACATGACTTGGCCACTAAAACAACAACAAAGTAGTGTTTTATCTGATAAATACTCTTGATTTATTGCCTGTTTCCATAGTGATGAATATTTAGGTCGTTTCCAATTTTTCACCAGTTTTTATCTCTAAAGAATACTCTTGCTCATAACTCCCTGGTTCTTTTATTAGAATGAGTCCTAGAATTGGGATTCCCTTGAAGTCAAAGGGCATGAACTTTTTCTCAGTACAGTCTTTTTTTTTTTTTCAAACAAATGAGGCTATTTCACTACACGACCACCAGTCCTTCTTTTCCTAAAAGCTGACTGTATGGACTGGCAATTCTCTGGACTCAGATATTTTCTTGAAATTGGCTTTTTCTTTAATGACATACATATTCAGTTTCTTCCATACCTTTTCGCTTATTCTGATATGCTACTTTCTCATGGATCAATTTTGGTCACATATTTCTCTGGGAAAATTTTCCACTTCATCGAGAATTGCAGATTTACTAGACTTGAGTTGAACATCATACACTTTAAATTTTGAAAAGTTTCTTCTCATCTTATATTCTCTTCCTCATTTCTAAATCTAGTTATTGTGGGGTTTTCCCACCTTTTTTATGTCTACTTAGATCATCAGATTTTTTCAATATTTCAAAGAATTAGCCCTTCAGTTTATTTATCAATGCAACCTTATCTCTGACTCATTTACTTTCCCAAGCCTAAAAACAATAAAAGTGACTACGAAAGAAAAAGTGATAGAATTAACTTTATAAAATTATTTTTTAAACTTACGCAGGCCCAAGAAAAATTAACACAAAAGTGAAAGAAACAGACTGCATTTTGTTTCCAAAAGTGATTAGGGAAGTATTTATATATTTACTATGTGGATAAACAAATTAGCAAGGAAAAACCCCAACCCCAAAGTAGTTGCACATATAGTTCAAAGAAAAATTTTTGATATTCAACAAATTTTTTAATTTTTCATTTGTCAAAATATGTGTAAGTAATTGAATCAGGAAAATATAACAGTAAAGAATAACCCCATATTAGTCAGTTTCATAGAACTCCTTGCCTTTTTTAATAATAGCCTTGCTGCTGCTGCTGCTAAGTCGCTTCAGTCGTGTCCAACTCTGTGCTACCCCATAGACGGCAGCCCACCAGGCTCCCCCGTCCCTGGGATTCTCCAGGCAAGAACACTGGGGTGGGTTGCCATTTCCTTCTCCAATGCATGAAAGTGAAAAGTGAAAGTGAAGTCGTTCAGTCGTGTCCGACTCCTAGCGACCCCGTGGATTGCAGCCTACCAGGCTCCTCCGTCCATGGGATTTTCCAGGCAAGAGTACTGGAGTGGGTGCCATTACCTTCTCCAATAATAGCCTTATTGAGGTATAATTCAATTATGCAAGTCAATGCTTTTAAAGTGTGCAAACCAGTGGCTTTTAGTGTAGTCACAGAGTTGTACAACCATATCAGTATCTAATTTTAGAACATTTTCATCACCCCAGAAAGAAACACTGAACCCACTAAAAGTCATTTCCTACCCGCCTCCCCTTCAGTAGTGGACAATCACAAATCTACTTTCTGCCTTTCTAGATTTGCTTATTGTGGACTTGCAATGAGTGGTCATTTGTGACTAGCTTCTCTTACTCACTATAATGTTTTAAAAGTTCATCCACATCATAGCATGTATCAGTATTTCAATTCTTTTTATTGGCAAATAATATTCTATTCTATGAACAGACCACATTTTTGTCTATCTATTCACCACGGGCATTTGGATGTTGCCACTCTTTGGTGATTATGAACTTTCATGTACAAGTCTTCATGTAGAAGAACTGTCTCTTTTACACACATAGATATGGAAGTATATAATTGGATGCAACTCTTTGACAAAGTTATATATAAAATGGGTTCCCTGGTGGCTCAGATGGTAAAAGAATCTGCCTGCAATGCAGAAGACCTGGGTTCAGTCCCTGGGTTGGGTAGATCTCTGGAGTAGGGAATGGCAACTCACTCCAGTCTTCTTGCCTGGAGAGGTCCATAGAAGAGGAGACGGGTGGGCTCGAGTCCCCATAGGGTCTCAAAGAGTCAGACGTAACTGAGTGACTGTCACTTTCAACCCTTTGACAAAGTCATGTATAAACTGTCCATAGCTTTTAACTCCACAATCTCACTTCTCAGAATCTGATTCAAATAAATCAATAATATATAATGTGGGAAAGCACTATGTGGAAAGCTGCTCATCATGATATTATTTAAGCATAACAAGGATGCCCTGTTTCTTCAGCATAAGGCACAAACATAAGATCCCATCTTCTTTATAGCTGACATGCCTGGAGACATGTTCCCAATCTTTTGCCCATCAATCAACAATGCAACAAATACCCTTATAAAGTCAAAAACTCAAATTCTAATGTGTAGAGGGGTTTCCCCCTCAAAACCACCAAGCAATGCTCTGACACCAGCTGGGTATCCCGTAATTCAATTCAATTCTACACTATCTGAGAGTGTCAAATTCCACAAGTTAGGGCTCAATCCTACAAGACTGCCTGCCACCTCCCCACCCCCTACTTCAGACGCATACAGATTTCTCAGGAGGCAGGTCAGGTGGTCTGGTATTCCCATCTCTTTAAATCATTGGCCACTAGCAATTGAACTCTATCTCCAGCTCCACCCCATCCTGGGAGTTCCAACTCTCTAATTACATGATTGGGTCTCCTGGCAACCAGCCCCTAACCCTAGGTGCTGTCCAAAGTCATATTAACATAACAAAAGACACCTTTACAATTCTCCTCACTTCAGAAATTCCAAGGGTTTTAGGAGCTCTGTGCCAGCAATAGGACCAAGTTGTTGTATGTGTTAGTCACTCAGTCGTGTCCAACTTTATGGGACCAGATGAACTGTAGCCCGCCAGGCTCCTCTGTCCATGGGATTTCCCAGGCAAGAATACTGGAGTGGGTTGCCATTTCCTCGTCACTAAGTCGTGTCCGACTCAGGGATTGAGCCAAGTTTTCTGCATTGCAGGCGGATTCTTTACCACTGAGCCTTAAGGGAAGCCCATAATGGGATCAAGATCAAATGTATAAATCACCAGATCACAAAAGGACATCATTGCTCATAATAAATCAATGACTTAAATGTGAAGCATACCCACCTAACTCATAGATGGTGGGATGGGGATTCAAACCCAGGTTCTCTAAGCCAGGGTTGAGGATCTTAACCACGAAGCTAAACTGCATTTTTGGTCCCTCTCAATCTGAGAAATAAAGACTGTTACTGTCTAGGATAGTTTTCCTATGAATTGCTCTTACTGTAAAAGAAAATGAATATTATTTCATATGTTTAAGAATATTTTGCTTTCTTTTCTGTGAAATGTTTCTACCTAGTCTTAGACCATTCTCCACTAGGTAATTGACTTGTTTCCTTACCAATTTGTAGGAACTCTTAATATATTAGAGAAATTAGTCCTTTCTATATTTGAAATTGAAATTGTATTTCAGTTTTGTCATTTGTCTTTTGATAGCTTGCATAGTAGTTTCTGCCGTGAAGAAATAAGATTCTATATGATCATATTTATTCATTTTTTAATTTTATGAATGCTGGACCTTGTTTCATACTTGGACAAGATTTCCATTAATGAAATAATGAAAAAATTCTCCAGTGGATTTTTCAAGTATTTTTACAGTTTCTTAGGGTTGTTTTTTGTTTTTATTTTTTGGATACCTAAATATTGGGTGCACTTGAAATGTATCCTAATTCAGGGTGTAGATATGAGGGTTTTTCCTCCCAGTTGGCTACTCTGGTGATCCAACATAATTTTTCTTGTAATTATTTATGTGTGTGTTAGTCGCTCAGTCGTATCCCACTCTTTGCAACTCCATGGACAGTAGACCGCCAGGCTCCTCTGACCATGGAATTCTCCAAGCAAGAATACTAGAGTGGGTTGCCATTTCCCTCTCCAGGGGATCTTCCTGACCCAGGGATTGAACCCAGGTCTCCTACATTGCATGCTGATTCTTTAACCATCTGAGCCACCATGGAAGCTCCTTATTATCTATAGTTTCTGTTGATTTTTGTACCCGTATAATATATCAGATTTCACTGGCAACATTCAAGTGATGGCTTCTTCTAGTTTAAAAAAAAATACTGAATATAGATACCCCTTATGAATTAATACCAGGGACACCTTAAATATTTGGTAACACAGACCAACAATAGGATTCTGGTTAAAGTGTGTTCTTGTAAATCTTCCTGGTGAAATCTCTCTAAAGCAATGACTTTAAAAGTTATGTCAAAAAGTAGGGGAAATGCTTCTGATGCAAATGTCAAGTGAAAAAGTTTATAAAGTTTACACAAACCAAGAATATGACCACATTCTGAAAACATGCGTAGCAAAGAATCACATGAGCAACACACCAGTGTTGAAGGATAATAGTGCTTTTGTTGGGAGGAGAGACGAGAGATTCCTCCTACCTTTTCTTCCCCCCTGAATTTTCTACCAGTGGTGGTATCAGTATAATTTTCAAATTTAAGTTTTAATCATGACAGACTGTCCACTTGGGTTTTTCTCCTCTGCCTAGGGAGACCCTTTTACAATGATAGTATAGAAATTAAAAGATTACAAACCCATGAGAAAAAAAAAAGAAAGCAAACTATCTCATGGTTGAAAAATTCCAACACATTTTTGGGAGAGGGCAAGCTGATGGAGGAGTGGTAACAGACCCACAGATCTGTGAAGGAAGAGACCAGAAGGCGCTGGGCGGGGTGGTGATTAAAATAAAACATGTCACTTGTGGACAGGACGCCAGACTCCCCTCCTGGGAGACGTCGCTGACTCACTGTGCGTGCCCTCCAGCCAAGACGCTTAGAAGTGCTCCTGTTTCTTTTCTCTCCACCGAACAAGGAACACTGTGTTTAACATCTCTAGCTTCCACTTGGGTCTGTGGGGAGCTTAATTACCAACTGAGAAGGTATGTGAATGGGTGGGATAAAAGACCCAGTAGGCAGGAGGAGGGTTCTTAGGAGTCATGCAATCAATCCTATATATCCCGTGATCTCCTGAAGCACCTAGGAGGTCAGCACTCTGGGTTTAGAGCTGGGTCGTGCAGGAGCAGAAGTGTGGCCCAGCGCTCACATCACTGTCAGCAAAGAGCCAGTGCCTGGGCTCAGTCACTAAGTTATATCCAACTCTTTGCAACCCCGTGAACTGTAGCCAGGCTCCTCTGTCCACGGGATTTCCCAGGCAAGAATACTGAAGTGGGTTGCTGTTTCCTCCTCTAGGGGATCTTCCTGAACCAGAGATCCAACCTGCCTCTCTTACATTTCCTGCGCTGGCAGGCAGATTCTTTACCACTGAGCCACCTGGGAAGCCCCATCAGAACAGGACAGGGGTGGCCAACTTGAAGACATGAATGCACGTGAGACTCCCAGCTGGGATACCAGCCCAGGCACATCCTTCAGCATCTGTTCCCCATCGAGCTAGTGATCTGTCCTCCTTGGTCCCCGCCCCCGCCACCAGTGTCCCTGTTCCTCCCCAGATGTGAAGCCCTATCTTAAGCTCTTATTTATTATTATCAGTAGCTGCACCAAGTGTCTTGTGGGATCCTAGCTCCCTAACCAAGGGTTGAACCCTGGGCTTTGGTAGTGAAAGTGCTGAGTCCTAACCACTGGACCCCCAGGGAATTCACTTAAGCTCTTATTTAGAGTGGGCTTCCCTGATTGCTCAGTTGGTAAAGAATCCGCTGGCAATGCAGGAGACTCCGGTTCGATTCCTGGGTTGGGAAGATCCCCTGGAGAAGGGATAGGCTACCCACTCCAGTATTTTGGCCTGGAGAATTCCACGGACTTGTATAGTCCATGGGGTCACAAAGAGTCGTACACGACTGAGTGACTTTCACTCACTTACTTGCTGTCCTGCCTTTCTCCTACTTATCACGACAAGTCTAATCTCCACACACTTGGAGCTCTGATGCCCTAGAAGTACTGCTCAGAATGAAGTAGTCTCATCAAGATGTTGAAATGTGGTGCAGTAAACTGTTAGTATTGGCAGTTACATCTACTCAGGGGACAGACACACACACACATTTGATTTGGAGCACTTGCTTGTAGGCTAGGGTCCAGTCTCTTACCTATGGCTGGGAAACCAGATGGGGCTAAAAATAGTCATAGATGTATTCAATCAGTTGTCTTCATTCTTCCTTTGAGGGAATGAATTTCTAAGCCCAGAAATTTAACTTTGAAAACCACAGTCATCATTTATTGAAAATCTACTCTATAGATCATTTCCTATCCTCTACTCTATGAAAATACAAAGAAATGTAACCCCTACTTCAGAGCTAGCTAAATGATTTATACTTCTTTTATTGTATTTTTTTTAAGTCTTAATTGAATCTTTTGTAATGTTGCTCCTGTTTGGTGTTTTGATTGTTTGGCTGTGAGGCATATGGGATCTTAACTCTCCAACCAGGGATCGAACCTGCACCTCCTGCATTGGAAGGCGAAGTCTTAACCACTGGATCACCAGGGAAGCCTCTATATTCCTTTTAAAGATCTAAGCATTCTTTTTTCCATGAGGACAGGAACCATGTTGGGCTTATTTGCCCGGTATATTGCATCCATTCATCCAGTAAATATTTACTGAACATCTACTATGTGCCAGAGCCCAACTCAGGCACCAGAAATACAATAGCGAATAAAAACCAGGTATGTCTTCTGGTTTCAGATTCTAGAAAGACAATAAGTGAATGAAAAAAGAAACCCATAACATGTAAAATAATAAGGAAAGATAAAGAAGGGTAAGGAGACAAAAGTGGTGGAGAATGTTATTTTGTAGAGGTTTGCCGAGGGAGAGTTCTCTGATCAGCAGAAGTTCGAGACTTGGATTAGGTGAGGGAACAAGCTGTGTGGAAGCAGAGGGACTTGGAAGTACAAAACCCTCAAACAAGGAGCAACCAACAGTGTTTGTTGGAGAACAATATATGAGTGGAGTGAGCAAAGTTGGGGTGCAGTCAGAAATGAGGGCTGGGGAGAGGGAGTGGCATTGTCACTGTCTCTGGAGGTCCAGTGGTTAAGACTCCAAATTTCCACTGCAGGAGGTATGGGTTCAGTCCCTGGTCAGTGAACTAATATTCTGCATGCTGCAGGGTGCAGCCCCCCCAAAAAATTTTTTTAAAGAAATATGACCTGGGGAGAGGGAGTGGCATTGTCATTCAGGGCCTTTTAGATAAGAACTTTGCGTAAGCTTTTCATGGAAATATGGGAAGAGAAAAGTACACAAATCATAAATGTACAGCTCAATGAATTTTCACCAACTGGACACACCCATTTAAACCACCTTCCCAAATGAGTTTCAGAACATTGCCAGCAACCCTGAAACCTCTCCTGCCTCCTTTGTCATTATCCCAAGGATAATCATGACTTCAACTTCTATTACCATAGATTAATTTTGCCCCGGTTTTGAGCTTCGTGCAAATGGAATTGTACAGTATGACCCTTTGGTATCTGACTTTGTTCACCCATGTTATGTTCATGAGACTTGTCCATCTTGTTATGTATAGTCAGGCTTCATTTTTTTTCATTAGTATATGGTATTGCACTGTATGAATATCCTACAATTTCTTTCTCTATTCTATTCTACTACTGATCAGTATTTGGATTGTTTCCAATTTGAGGGATATTTCAAATAATACTGCTATGAGCATTCCCGCTCATGTCTTTGGGAACACATGAGCATGCCTTTCAGTTGAGTAACTATCAGGACGGGATTCGGGGGTGTGGGTTTTTCTTTGGTAGAAATTACCAAATGGTCTTCAGATTTAGCTTTTCAATCTGAGTGAAAAGGGAAATCATTTGAAGTTTCAACGTAGAGAAATCATACAATCTGAACTACATCTTTAAAGGATCACATACCAGAAGTTCTTTAAGATTACATCTTTCAAATGTTCAGCATATGAAATAAAACCCAGAGCCAGCACTAAAAGCATGACTCCAGAGTTATATCTCTAGCCAGGACCTCTGCTCTGAACTATTCACCCATGTCTGCATAGCCTGCTTGACAACTCAACATGGATCTCTAACAGGCATCTCAAACTTTCTATGGCCAAAACCAACTTCTTGATATTCTACCCTGGCCTAGCTTCTCCGGCAGGAGACCCCATCTTAATTCATAACAGCTCCATTCTTCAATTTTCCTGGGCTATACACATTGGTGTTATCTTTATCTCCTTGTATTTTTTCACACCCCATCTCCTAACAGCAGATCCTGTGAGCTCTATCTTCAGAATATTCTGGAACCATTGCTCACCCCACCCTCTTCCTCTACCTCTCTAGGCCATCATTATCTCTCCCCTAGACTATTTTTTGGCCACGTTTACAGGCATGAGGGATCATAGTTCCTCAACCAGGGATTGAACCCCACACCCCCTGCAATGAAAGCAAGAAGTCTTAACCCCTGGAACGCCAGGGAAGTTCCTCCCCTAAACTGAGGCAATCCCCATCTAAGTGGTTTTCTGTCACTGCTCTATTAAAACTCTCCCATGGGGATTTCCCTGGTGGCTCAGTGGTAAAGAATCCACCTGCCAATCCAAGAGACACAGGTTTGATTCCTGATCTGGGAAGAACCACATACCTTGGAGCGACTAAGTTCGAGCACCACAACTACTGAGCCTGCGCTCTAGAACCTGGGAGCCGTGACTACTGAAGCCCGCGCGCCCCAGAGCCTGTGCTCCGAAACGAGAGAAGCTGCAGCAGCTAGAGAGTAGCCCCTGCTCACCACAATGAGCGAGAAGCCTGAGCAGCAGTGAAGACCCAGCGCAGCCAAAAATAAATACAGAAACAAAATTATTAAACAACTCTCCTGCGGTTTCCCATATCAGTCGCTATACTAAGTTGCTTCAGTTGGGTCCGACTCTGCGACCCTATCGACTGTAGCCCGCCAGGTTCCTCTGTCCATGGGATTCTCCAAGGCAAGAAAACTGGAGTGGGTTGCCATTTCCTTCTCCAGGGGATCTTCCCGACCCAGGGATCGAACCTGCATCTCTTATGTCTCTTGCATCAGCAGGCAGTTTCTTTACCCCTAATGCCACCTGGGAAGCCCTCCCATGTAAAAGTGACAACCAAAGTCCGTACCACCGCTCACAGGGCGGCTCCTTCTACCTCTCTGACTTCAGCGCCTGTGCTTCCCCGCTTCTCACTCCACTGCAGTCGCCCTGGCCTTTCCCCCCATTTGCCAAACAGTCCAGGCCCACTTCCACTTCCCAGCCCTTATACCTGCTGCTCCCTCTGCCTAGAATGCTCTTGTCCCCCAACTGATCACTCCTTGCCTCCATCCATTCATTACTTAAAACTTCCTTTTGCAGCAAAGACTTCTCCAGGCCCCCTGATGACCGTTTCATGCTTCCCGTCACACTCAACATTTCGTATTTGCTTTCCCAGCTTTGTTTTCTCCACTTAGCATTTATCGCTATCTTACATGCCATAAGTTTTTATACGTTTTATCTTGTTTATCAGCTGTCCCTGCCAGCGGATCATACGTAATTGCCATGAGGACATCGATTTTTTTAAAAGAACATTTTATTTTGTATTGGAGTATACTCAATTAAGGCGTTCCTTGGGGTCTCAGACAGTAAAGAATCTGCCTGCAGTGCAGGAGACCCAGTTCAAATCCTGGGTCAAGATGATCCCCTGGAGAAGGGAATGGCAACCCACTCCAGTATTCTTACCTGGAGAATTCTATGGACAGAGGAGTCTGGCGGGCTACAGTCCATGGGGTCGTAAAGAGTGGGAAATGACTGTGTGACTAACACACGAAAACATTGTCAACTAACAAACAGCATTGAGATAGTTTCAGGTAAACAGTGAAGGGGCTCAGCCATACATATACATGTATCCTTTCTCCCCCAGACCCCTCTCATCCAGGCTGCCATATAATATTGATCAGAGTTCCATGTGCTATACAGTAGGTCCTTGTTGGTTATTTTAAATACAGCAGTGTATACAAAGACATGGATTTTTATGTTTTGTTTATCTCCATAGTCTGGCATCTAGAATAAGTCTTGGCTCACAGTAGGTAGGGGCTTCCCTGGTGGCTCAGTGGTTCAGAATCCGCCTGCCAATGAAGGAGACGTGGGTTCAATCCCTGTGTTGGGAAAATCCCTTGGAGAAGGAAATGACAATCCACTCCAGTATTCTTGCCTGGGAAATCCCATGGACGGAGAAGCCTGGCAGGCTACAGTCCACGGGGCCTCGAAAGAATCAGACCAGACTTGGTGACTAAACAACAAACAACAGCATAGCAGGTACTCAATAAAGATTTGTTGTTGGAGGGAATGAAAGTGAAAGCTGATTAGTCGTGTGTGATTCTATAGTTCATGGAATTCTCCAGGCCCGAACACTGGAGTGGGTAACCATTCCCTTCTCCACGGGATCTTCCCAACCCAGGAATCGAACCCAGCTCTCCTGCATTGCAGGTGGATTCTTTACCAGCTGAGCCACCAGGGAAGCCCAAAAATACTGGATTAGATAGCCTATCCCTTCGCCAGGCGATTTTCCCAACCCAAGAATCGAACTAGGATCTCTGGTATTGCAGGCGGATTCTTTACCAGCTGAGCTACCAGGGAAACCCCAGTTGGAGGGAATGGATGGATGGAAATGATCCTTGCCCCAGGTCCTTTCTTGACTACCATGTGCCTGCGAGGCTGATAACAAACCAGAGGTGGTTCTAAGCATCTCCAATGAGTTGGAGTCACCAATAGAAACACGTTCCTTCTCTATCTACTCTCCCTTCCTGGCGTGCAGGGACCTGGGAAAAGCGGAGATGCTGATTGATATCTCTGCCTGGGAAGGAAGATGGGATTAGGTACTAGAAATCAGAGGAAGGATGTCTCCGCCCGTCTGCTCCCAGCAGCAGAGGCTGCGATCTGCCTGGCAAATCGCCTGCTCTCAGAAACAGGATGTGTCCAGAGAGGAAGTGACTGCAGACGTGGTTGGGGTGGGGGGAGGGAAATGCCCCGTGCCTGAGACGGAACACTTGAGGCTAGTCATTCTGGAGCCTTCCAAGGGTCCATTCCTGGGGGGTGAGTAAATTCCGCTCCATGGTCCTGTGGTGACTCACTCTGTGTCTTGGGGAATGCGCAGCCCATCCCTAGGAAGGGAGAACAGGTGTTTCCTTCTTCAGGGTTCTCGGCTTGAGTGACTGGTGGCTGAAGGGGGATCAGGACGCTGATGCCAAGCCCCCAGCCAGCTCCAGTGGGCTTTGCGATTAACCGGCTTCTGTGCCAGCATCTTCCTGGGGACGATATGAGTGAGGAAGTGAACACTCGACGAGGCAGCAAGTCTTGGTGCTGTGTTTGCCGCCTGCGGGGAGGAATAACTCAGTGGCAGAGAGAGGAGAGGATGTCTGGGTTAAGGCTCTGTAGGAACTGTTGAAAGGAGTAGCTTTTTTTTTTTTTAAACACACCGCATGGCATGCAGGATCTTAGTTCCCTGACCAGAGATCGAACCCATGCCCCCTGCAGTGGAAGTATGGAGTCTTAACTACTGGACTTCCAGGGAAGTCCCAGGAGTAGCCTTCTAGCAAGCGGTTTTACTAATCTTGGTTTGAGGTAGGAGATTAGACCACCTAGAAGCCCACTGCCCGAGGATCTCTAGGAAACCTGCTTTCTATACCTCCCCCGGAGTGGTCCAGGAAGCTGACTTGGCCTGAATGAGTCCTGGGCCCTCATGCTCGGGCGCCCCAGCAGAGGAGTCTCCCAACTTTACGGAGGTATTCCAGCCTCAAGACCATGGAAGCTGTGGCCTGATGTCTTGTTTGGCAGCCAGAAGAGAGAGAAACAGTTCCTGCAGACCCCTCACCTCAGTTCTGCCCTGGTGGGCTCCAAAATTTGGACTCTGCATTTTGGCTAAAGGGCATTAGTGTCATAAAACCCGTACCAGGAAACTGCTGATGAAAACCAGCTTGGCTGTTTAAGAATCACAAACAAAGTGCTCAGCATAGGAAAGGGCAAATGCATTAATTTAAGTTTCCAGAAGAACAGAAAAAGCAAGAAAACTTGGCGTGACCACAGATATCTCCAGACCAGCTCTGGGACTTGTGTTTATGGTGAAATGCAGCGAGCAGCTCAAAGCTTGGAATGTTATTATGAGATTATGATTATTATAATAAAAGCTGTGATTTTTTTTTCTTCTACTCTGAATATCAAAGCAAGCATCTTTAAGCTTGTCTTTGACATGAGGTTAAAGACAGCAGGAGATGTCATCCTGGCAGGCTGCTTCTAATGCATTTATTTACAGCAAAGAGCTCATATGGTGCAGAGCATTCTGCAACTTGCTTTTTTACTGAAGCAATTTGTCATGAGCATCTTTTCACGTCAATATATATATATCCACATTTTTCTAGGTGCTTCCTGTAAACTGAGAAAGAAAGTGGCCCTCCTTGATGGAAGACATGGAGTCATCCTGGGAGTAGCCTAGAGGTGGGCCCCAAAGTGGGGCCTTCCCAGGTGATGTCGTGTTAAAGAACCTGCCTGCCAGTACAGAAGCAAGAGACGCGGATTCTATCCCTGGGTCAGGAAGATTCCCTGGAGGAGGGCATGGCAACCCACTTCAGTATTCTTGCCTGGAGAAATCCATGGGCAGAGGAGCCTGGCATGCTATAGTCTATAGGGTCATGAAGAGTTGGACATGACTGAATCGACTTAGCACGCATGCACAGGCCCCAAAGCAGGCATCCATTCTGCTAAATTCTCTGCTAAATGTTCCCATAGGAGGAGCGCACCACCCCAGGTTTCAGTCACATGTAGTAGAAACTGGTCCATCTTTTGTCTGAGCTCTGTGTGACAGCCACAAAGGTGGGAAGACACCTCAAGTCTGTCTTGAGTTTTCCCTTCCTGTAATTTCCCCTCACCTTATTCCAACCTCACTTTTTCCTTTCTAGAAGCTGGAGAGGGAAAGCAAAGTAACTGATCTTCCTGGTAGAGTGAACAGCCCCACTGGTTTGTCTGAGAATGAGGATTTTTCCCAGGACATGAGACTTTGAATTTTAAAGCCAGAAGAGTCCCAAGAAAACCAGGGAGGGTTAGTCACCCTATTTCCAGAATCAGGAGGGGTGCGGGGAGACATGGTCCAGTTTGACCGAGTTGCTAGAGATCCCCTTTTCACAGTTCCACAAAGGTCAGGTTGGAAGTTTCTGGAAGGCACATTCTCTGAGTTTCAACCAGGCCTCCTTAGGTCCCTTGTCCACCCTGCAAACATTCTCCAGGACAGGAGATCGATGCCTTGGAGGCAGAGGAGAACTAGCCACCAGGAAGGCGACCCGCTGAGGACACTTACTGTTCCCTGCTCTGCAGAGGCGTCATGCATCTGAAGCCAGCTGCGACCCCTCCCCAGACTCTCCGACTTGTCCTCTCATGAAATGGCTTCATCTCGCTGAGCCTCAGTTTCCTCATCTGAAAGTGGGAAGAGGATTAGAACGCAGTGACCTATGTCAGGTCCTTAGCAATTAGCGAGGCTGGAGAAATCCCTGGTGACATCTGGAGGGAGCTCTGAGGTGCCAGAGCAGAGGCCAGGGGACAGCGCCGCAGACGGTCATGCTGTCACCCCGCCGCCCCCCGACCCCCCAGCCAGTCAGTTGCCCTCATCCCCCCAGAGCCAGCTTACCATTCGCTCATCTACCCATGAAAAGCAGCAAGGTCAAGGGCCTTTCAGACCCTCTGGGTCAGTTTGGTTAGGGGGTGGCTTGCACAAAGCTTTGCTTGTTAACTTGAGGGCCCAGAAGTTACACTTTGTAGAAACACAATGTTCATGCCAGTGTCTCTGACCACAAACCCCAAGAGTCTAAATGTTGAGACACTCAGGAAGTCAAAAGGGTCCTCTCGTCTTCAGCAGCCCAGCCCAGCTCACAGGAATGGCATGCATCAAAAGGCAGGAAGTCTCTGCAAGTCTGTCCCGTCAAGCCACCAGACGCTGGTCACCTTTATGTGGCTGCGCAAAAAGTCAAGTTCTCAGGGAGAGGAGAGGTGATCTGGGACCTTCAGGGCTGGGGTGGAACCCATGCCTGAGAATCGAGGCCACCACAGGAAGCCGGGCTCCCCTGTGTTGACAGAGGGACTCAGAGCCGAGCCTTGGCTCCCTCATGGGATAAGTGACATTTTGGCCCCTGTTCCCTTTTCTCTCTGTTCTTTCTTTTTCTCTTTCTTTCTTTTTTTAAAAAAGAAATTTATTTATTTATTTGGTTGCACTGGGCTTTAGTTGTGGCGTGCAAACTCTTAGTTGTTGCATGTGGTTCCCTGACCAGGGATCGAACCTGAGGCCCCTGCACTGGGAGCGAGGAATTCTAGCCACTGGACCACAGAGGAGTCTCTCCTCCCTCATTTCTTTCCTTTTTGGCATGCATTCTCCGAGGAAGTATCAAACGTGTACTGCAACTCCCAGGAACAAGCCCCCAGAGAAACACAGAGAAGAGTGGGTGGCCTTCCTTCAAGATCTGATGTATGGAAGGCCTGAGACAGCCATGGCCCATCACTCTCCCCTTCCAGTTGTGCTTTACTGACTGACTTGGTGGCCCAGGTTGCCAGCTCCCTGTCCTGGGCTTCCTCAGGGGACAGAGGGAAGAGAAAGTAAGAGAAAGGGGCTGGCTACACCGAAGGGACCGCCTGGCAGGTCACAGAGTCAGGCTTGGTCACGGTTGCCGGCAGGGATTTCTCTGCAGCGCATGATCCCGTGAAGAGAGAAAGAAAGAGAGAGAATCTCTTAGTGAGCTGAAGCAGTATCATTGCAGAAGAAGGGAGAATAAATAACAGGTTGCCCAGGAACAATTCCTGGCCTTCTGAAGGCAATAGTAGGTAAAACACGCCAGCTGGTCGTAGGAGTCCTGCTTAAGGCAGAAGCAACCCAAAGAGTGAAAGCAAACAACGCCCAGGAGGGGTCTTTTCCTGGTGGTCCTGGTGGCTAAGACTGCACGCTCCACGCAAGGGGCCTGGGTTCGATCCCTGGTCTGGGAACTAGATGCCACATGTTGCAACTGAGAGTTCAAATGCCACAACTAAAGATCCCACCTGCCAGAACTGAGACCCGGCATGGCCAAATAAATAAATAAAAGCAAGTACAGGGGAGTGAGAACAGGATGGGAGGAAGGAAAAGCAGAGAGCGAGACAAATTCCTAGGGACAGAGGGCAGAGGCAGGCAGCTCCTATTTGCTAAAGCCCTGTTCTAGGCCACTGAATACTGCTAGAAGACTTAGTTATCACAGCATTTTACAGATAAGAAGACCGAGGGAATTCCCTGGTGGTCCAGTGGTTAGGACTCCATGCTTTTATTGCCAGGCTCCAGGTTCAATCCCTGGTCAGGGAACTGAGACCCTGCAAGCCAGGCAGCATGGCCAAAAAAAAAAAAAAAAAGAACAAAACCCAGAAAACAAAACCTACAAATGCACAAACAAAACCGAGACCCATGAAGTTAAATTCTCCACCCCAGGACCACAGGCAGGGATTAGCTAAATATGAATTTGAACCCAGGGCTGTCTTGACTCCAGTGTCCAGGCTCTTGACACAGCTCTACGGTTTATCAGTCACTGCCTGGGAGCTGTCTGCTTTGAGTCCACACTTGACCCGTGGCTGCTTCTCGTTGCTTATAACTGTTCAAAATAACCACCATGTAAAAGAAAACTTTAGATCATAAGATTAAGTCAATATACCCTGAATGGTATATTAAATAGGAAATGAATGTGGCTGCTGTGACAGAGAACCAAAAGAACAGTGATTTAAAGAAGCTAACAGAGAAATTTCTGTTAGCACCCCTTAGCTGTCAGGAATTCACACTCTTTCTGTCTTTGTTACTCCAGCCAGTGCCCCGCCAGGATGGCAAGTCAAAACCATCAGAAACCTGAAAGATGCAAGGACAGCCTCTGTAACATACTTGTGTGAACAGTGGAAAACCCCAGGTGGTCATGGGGAATGTCAGGAGACTGACCCAGATATAATCAGGTACCAGCTATGGCACAATTCTAGGCACGTTAATACATAGGCTTCCCAGGCAGGGCTAGTGGTAAAGAATCTGCCTGCCAGTGCAGCAGATGCAGGAGACATGGGTTCGATCCCTGGGCAGGAAGATCCCCTTTAGGAAGAAATGGCAACCCACTCCAGTATTCTTGCCTGGAGAATCCCATGGACAGAAGAGCCTGGTGGGCTACAGTCCATGGGGTTGCAAAGAGTCAGATACAACTTAAGCAACTTAGCACATACACACACAATACATAGCTGCTCAACAGAAAAACACTTTTCTCCCCTATCTCCCAAAGGAAAGAAAATTGGAGGCAGGGGCCAATAGAGATGATCTTGACTGTTCTGCCTTAGGGTTCCCTTAGCTCTCCTTTCTCTCATCATAATCTAGTCCAGAAAGCTGTAATAATCTTGATAACCTAAAAAACATCACATTGGTTCATGACATGGATGAGTTATAAGTACTATAAATGAGTTGTAAGTACTATAAATGAGTTGTAAGTACTATATCTTAGATATCTAAGTAAACCAATGCACTGCAGAGGGTGGAAGATAAACCCCATGGCCTTTCAAAACCTACTATATTGTGAAATTCTCACAGTCTAGGGTATGTGAGAAGATCCCTTCTAAAGTAAGAGATGCACTTTGCATTGCCCACCATGAAAAAAAAGATGCAACCCTGGTGGACCCCTGAATTTCAGAGATGGCATGTGTCCTATGTGGGCATGCCGCTCTGGGCGACCTGAAGTCTGCTTGCCTTGGTGGGGCTTAGGATAAGAAAGCTCTCCCACAGTCCAGGCCACACTGGAGACTGCTCTGCCTGTGGGTCATATGACTCAGCACACCTAATGGGATCAGAAATGCCTCTGGCCCACAGAGATATTCTCTGGGGCACCAACAAGCCCCAACAGGAGAAGGGGCAGACTGGAGAAAGGTTTTGCCTTCTTCTGCCAGTCACTATTCTCCATTTGAAAAGCAGCTTCTGGTTTGCTTCTGGATCCAGGTTGAGAATCAACACCTGAACACAGGCCACTGGGTCACATGCACAGCAGCACTCCAATATTCCATCAGCAGTTGGAGCTGGTGCACCTGGATCCAGGTCTGAGATCTGGAAAGCACAAGTGTCTGTACGAGCAGGTGACAAGAAGCTCCTGCTGTTTCACCATCTTTCCCTCAACCCTACACCTATGGGCTTGCAGCAATTTCCTTATGACAAGTTAGCAGAGGAGGAAGAAGAACCAGTAGGCCTGGTTTCTGGCTGAGTTCATACTGCAGGCAGGCATTACGTGAGGTCAATGACAACTACATGCCACTCAGGCATGGCCCTGAATGACAGTGGTGAAGGAAAACCTTCCCAATGGGCCGAACTTCAGACCAAACAACTGATTTGTCCACTTTGTGTGGAATGAAAAGTGACCCGCGATAGAGATCCACACTGACTCATGGGCAGTGGCTGAAGGGTTGGCTCACTGGTCAGGAGCTTAGTAAGTACAAGACTGGAAAGCTGGTGACCAGAAGTTTCTGGGGAATAAACCCACATACCTATGGTCAATTAACCTATGACAAAGAAGGCAAGAATATGCAGTGGAGAAAAGACAGTTTCTTCAGCAAGTGGTGTTGGGCAAGTTGGACAGCTGCACGTAAATCAATGAAATTAGAACACTCCCTCACACTGTATACAAATATAGACTCAAAATGGCTTAAAGACTTATGACATGACACCATAAAACTCCTAGAAGAAAACATAAGCAAAACATTCTCTGACACAAGTCGTACCCATGTTTTTCTAAGTCAGTCTCCCAAGGCAATAGAAATAATAGGAAAAATAAACAAATGGGACTTAATCAAACTTATAAGCTTTTGCACAACAGAAAAAAAACATAAATGAAATGAGAAGACAACCTACAGAACTGGAGAAAATATTTGTAAGTGATGCAACTGACCAGGGCTTAATTCCCAAAATATACAAATAGCTCATACAACTCAGTAACAAAACAACAAAGAACCATATCCAATCTCCTGGGATAAACCATAATGGAAAATAATATAAAAGAAAGAATGTGTGTATACACACACACACACACACACACACACATATGTATAACTGAGCCATTTTACTGTACAGTAGAGATTGGTACAAGATTATAAATCAACTACACGTCAATAAAAAAAAAGACCAAAAAAAAAAAAAAAGTACAACCCATCAAAAAATGGGCAGAAGACCTTAGACATTTCTACAAACAAGACATACAGATGACCACTAGACACATGAAAAGTTGCTCAACATTACTAATTATTAGAGAAATGCAAATCAAAACTACAATGAGCTATCACCTCACACTGGTCAGAATGGCCATCATTAAAAAGCCTACAAATACCAAATGCAGGAGAGGGTGCAGAGAAAAAGGAACCCTCCTACACTGTTGATGGGAGTGTAAATTGGAGCGGCCACTATGAAGAATGGTATGTGTGTGCTTAGTCACTCAGGCGTATCCGACTCCTTGTGACCCCATGGACTATAGCCCACCAGGCTCCTCTGTCCATGGGATTCTCCAGGAAAGAATACTGGAGTGGGTTGCCATGCCCTCCTCCAGGGGATCTTCCCAACCCGAGAATCAAACCCAGGTCCCCCGCAATGCAGGCAGATTCTTTACTGTCTGAGCCACCAGGGAAGCCCTGGAGAACAGTATGGAGGTTCCTTAAAAAACTAAAACTTCCTTGGTGATCCAGTGGTTAAGACTCCACACTTCCACCACAGGGGCACAGGTTTGATCCCTGGATGGGGAACTGAGATCCTACATGCCACGCAGCCACTACCAAAAAAAAAAAAGTCAAGAGTTGGAGGGAAAGGGATAAATTGGAAGATTGGGATTGACATACACACACTACTATATATAAAATAGATAACTAATAAGGACATGAATTTGAGCAACCTCTGGGACATAGTGAAGGACAAGGGAGCCTGGCATGCTGCAGTCCATTGGGTCGAAAAGAATCAGACACAATTTAGCAACTGAACAACAACAACAACAAATAAGAAGCTACTTTATACCACAGGGAACTGCACTCAACACTCAGTGATGGCCTATGTGGGAAAAGAATCTAAATATGAGTGGATATATGTATATGTAAAACAGATTCACTATGCTGTCCTCCTGAAATTAATAGAACATTATAAACCAACTCAGTTCAGTTCAGTTCACTCACTCAGTTGTGTCCGACTTTTTGCAACCCCATGAATCGCAGCACACCACACCGCAGCACACCACGCCCCCTGTCCATCACCAACTTCCAGAGTTTTACCCAAACTCATGTCCATTGAGTCGGTGATGCCATCCAGCCATCTCATCCTCTGTCGTCCCCTTCTCCTCCAGCCCCCAATCCCTCCCAACATCAGAGTCTTTTCCAATGAGTTAACTCTTCGCAAGAGATGGCCAAAGTATTGGAGTTTCAGCTTTAGCATCAGTCCTTCCAATGAACACCTAGGACTGATCTCCTTTAGAATGGACTGGTTGGATCTCCTTGCAGTCCAAGGGATTCTCAAAAGTCTTCTCCAACACCACAGTTCAAAAGCATCAATTCTTCGGTGCTCAGCTTTCTTCACAGTCCAGCTCTCACATCCATACATGACTGCTGGAAAAACCATAGCCTTGACTAGACGGATCTTTGTTGGCAAAGTAATATCTCTGCTTTTCAATATGCTATCTAGGTTGGTCATAACTTTCCTTCCAAGGAGTAAGCATCTTTTAACTTCATGGCTGCAATCACCATCTGCAGTGAGTGGAGCCCTCCAAAATAAAGTCTGACACTGTTTCCACTGTTTCCCCATCTATTTCCCATGAAGTGATGAGACCAGAGGCCATGATCTTCGTTTTCTGAATGTTGAGCTTTAAACCAGCTTTTTCACTCTCCTCTTTCACTTTCATCAAGAGGCTTTTTAGCTCCTCTTCACTTTCTGCCATAAGGGTGGTGTCATCTGCATATCTGAGGTTATTGATATTTCTCCTGGCAATCTTGATTCCAGCTTGTGCCTGTTCCAGCCCAGCGTTTCTCATGATATACTCTGCATAGAAGTTAAATAAGCAGGGTGACAACACAGAGCCTTGACATACTCCTTTTCCTATTTGGAACCAGTCTGATGTTCCATGTCCAGTTTTAACCATTGTTTCCTGACCTGCATATAGGTTTCTCAAGAGGCAGGTCAGGTGATCTGATATTCCCACCTCTTGAAGAATTTTCCACAGTTTCTTGTGATCCACACAGTCAGTCTTTGGCATAGTCAATAAAGCAGAAATAGATGTTTTTCTGGAACTTTCTTGCTTTTTCCATGAGCCAGCAGATGTTGGCAATTTGATCTCTGGTTTCTCTGCCTTTTCTAAATCCAGCTTGAACATCTGGAAGTTTGCAGTTCACGTATTGCTGAAGCCTGGCTTGGAGAATCTTGAGCATTAATTTACTAGCGTGTGAGATGAGTGCAATTGTGCAGTAGTTTGAGCATTCTTTGGCATTGCCTTTCTTTGGGATTGGAATGAAAACTGACCTTTTCCCGTCCTGTGGCCACTGCTGAGTTTTCCAAATTTGCTGGCATATTGAGTGTAGCACTTTCACAGCATCATCTTTCAGGATTTGAAATAGCTCCACTGGAATTCCATCACCTCCACTAGCTTTGTTCGTAGTGATGCTTTCTAAGGCCCACTTGACTTCACATTCCAGGATGTCTGGCTCTAGGTGAGTGATCACACCATCATGATTATCTTGGTCATGAAGATCGTTTTTGTAGAGTTCTATGTGTTCTTGCCGCCTCTTCTTAGTATCTTCTGCTTCTGTTAGGTCCATACCATTTCTGTCCCTTATCAAGCCCATTTTTGCATGAAATGTTCCCTTGGTATCTCTAATTTTCTTGAAGAGATCTCTAATCTTTCCCATTCTGTTCTTTTCCTCTATTTCCTTGCACTGATCGCTGAGGAAGGCTTTCTTATCTCTCTTTGCTATTCTTTGGAACTCTGCATTCAGATGCTTATGTCTTTCCTTTTCTCCTTTGCTTTTCACTTCTCTTCTTTTCACAGCTATTTGTAAGGCCTCCTCAGACAGCTATTTTGCTTTTTTGCATTTCTTTTCCATGGGGATGGTCTTGATCCCTGTCTCCTGTACAATGTCACGAACCTCATTCCATAGTTCATCAGGCACTCTGTCTATCAGATCTAGTCCCTTAAATCTATTTCTCACTTCCACTGTATAATCATAAGGGATTTGATTTAGGTCATACCTGAATGGTCTAGCGGTTTTCCCTACTTTCTTCAATTTAAGTCTGAATTTTGCAATAAGGAGCTCATGATCTGAGCCACAGTCAGCTCCCGGTCTTGTTTTTGCTGACTGCATAGAGCTTCTCCATCTTTGGATGCAAAGAATATAATCAATCTGATTTCAGTGTTGACCATCTGGTGATGTCCATGTGTAGAGTCTTCTCTTGTGTTGTTGGAAGAGGGTGTTTGCTATGACCAGTGCATTCTCTTGGCAAAACTCTATTAGCCTTTGCTCTGCTTCCTTCCGTATTCCAAGGCCAAATTTGCCTGTTACTCCAGATGTTTCTTGACTTCCTACTTTTGCATTCCAGTCCCCTATGCTGAAAAGGACATCTTTTTTGGGTGTTAGTTCTAAAATGTCTTGTAGGTCTTCATAGAACCGTTCAACTTCAGCTTCTTCAGCATTACTGGTTGGGGCATAGACTTGGATTACTGTGATATTGAATGGTTTGCCTTGGAGACGAACAGAGATCATTCCGTCGTTTTTGAGATTGCATCCAAGTACTGCATTTCGGACTCTTCTGTTGACCATGATGGCTACTCCATTTCTTCTAAGCGATTCCTGCCCACAGTAGTAGATATAATGGTCATCTGAGTCAAATTCACCCATTAAAACTTTTTTTAAAAAGACAGAGTGGTATCCAGACAAGGAAAAACAAAGAGACCAATGGAACAGAGCAGAGAGGCCAGAAATGAACCAAAATCACATGAAAACAATATTTGGCAAAAGGAACATTACAAATCAATAAAAAGGAGACGGCTGGATTACTTAAACGTGGTGCTGGTTAATTGGCTATACCCCAGTACAAAATGAAAAGTTGAAAGTTGAAAAAAAGAAGTGGATCTGGAAGAACTAGTTTTATAAATGGGAGGGAAATAGTTAGATCCTTACTTCACATAATATGCAAAAATAAACTCAAGATGGATTGGAGACCTAAATGCAAAACTTTAATACTTTTAGAAAAAAATATAGAGAAATATCTTACAGCACTGGGTAGAAAAAGACTTCTCAAATAAGACACAAATAAGATAAAGTTAGAAGAAAAAAAAAAAAAACTTCTGTACAAAAGGAAGAAAACGAGAGATAAAGGAGGGCTTCCCTGGTGGCTCAGTGGTAAAGAATCCACTTGCCAATGCAGGGAACATGGATTGGTTCCCTGATCCATGAGATCTCATAGGCCATGGGACAGCTAAGCCCATGCGCTGCAGCTACTGAAGCCTGCGCCATACACCCAGGGCCCATGCTCTGAAACAAGAGAAATCAGCACAGCGGGAAGCCTGCCCACCACAACTAGAGAGTAGCCTCCACTCCACAGCCATAAATAAAAAAATATTTTTAAAAAAGAGAGAAAAAGGAAAATAAAAGGGTATAATCACAGTGAAAATAAAGCCACAGACTTTCCGATTTATTTTCAGATGATTTAAAGAATTCCTAATAAAGCAAGAAGAAAATGACTAAGAATCCAAAGGAAACAGAAAATAGTCAAGGGTGTGAGGCCAGAGTTCCTAAATTCATCAACAGGAAAATGCAAATTAAAACCACCCTGAAAGACCACATTACATCCTTCAGATTGGCAAGAATTTAAAAGACTGTCAAGGGTGGGCAAAGATGTGCACAAATAAGAACTCACTTGCACTATTGGCGAGAGTGTAAACTGAATAAAACATTGGCCGCAGCTAGCAAAACCAATGGTGAACAAATTCTTCAATCCAGCAGTTTCACTTCTGGGCACACACCATAAGCATTCTCTCACTCACCCAAAATGGTAGAAACAGGAATGTCCATTGCAACTCCATAACTGCAAAGCAATAAAAACAAAAACAACTAAATTAATTATGTATCAATAAAATACTAGATAAATAAATTGCAGTAGAATTATACAATGAAGTACTATGCAGGAACTTAAGAAAGAACAACAGCTTCCTATACCATCATGAATAAATTTCAAAAACTTAAATTTGAGAGCAGCTGAAGTATAATAGATACCCAATGTAATTTAACTAAAGTTAATAAATAGCTCAAACAACAATTTTATATTTGCAGATGCTATATATGTTGTAGATATATGAAGACCATTATAGAAATTCAGAAGAGTAGTTATCTCTGGAGAAGGGAGGCAAGGTAACAAGACTGGCGAGAGTTACAGCGCAGAGGTAATAGTAACAGACTGCCGGAGAAGACTCTTGAGAGTCCCTTGGACCGCAAGGAGATCCAACCAGTCCATTCTGAAGGAGATCAGCCCTGGGTGTTCTTTGGAAGAAATGATGCTAAAGCTGAAGCTCCAGTACTTTGGCCACCTCATGTGAAGAGTTGACTCATTGGAAAAGACTCTGATGCTGGGAGGGATTGGGGGCAGGAGGAGAAGGGGACGACAGAGGATGAGATGGCTGGATAGCATCACTGACTCGATGGACCTGAGTCTGAGTGAACTC
This sequence comes from Capricornis sumatraensis, assembly GCF_032405125.1. Taxonomy (NCBI): domain Eukaryota; kingdom Metazoa; phylum Chordata; class Mammalia; order Artiodactyla; family Bovidae; genus Capricornis; species Capricornis sumatraensis. The sequence continues at coordinate 98,860,667 of NC_091076.1, forward strand.
CGGGAGTTGGTGATGGACAGGGAGGCCTGGCGTGCTGCGATTCATGGGGTCGCAAAGAGTCGGACACGACTGAGCGACTGAACTGAACTGAACTGATGCCTCATTGCCTTAAAAATAAATAAATATTGAAAGCAAATATAGCACAATGTTAAAAGTCACTCAGATAGCAGGTGCAGCGAATACTGCAGTAAATTCTGAACTTTGCTTGAAATGTTTAACAATTTTTTTTAAAATGGAGCCCTTTTTTGCAGAAATTGACAAACTGGCTGGAAGATTCATAGAGAAATAGAAGAGACACAGAGTAGCCAAAATAATCCTAAAAAAGGAACAAAGACCTCCCAAATCCAAAACTTACTACAAAGCTACAGTAATCAAGGCAGTGTCCTACTGGCATAAGGATAGACATACAGATCAACGGAACAGAACTGAGAGTCCAGAAATAAACCTTACACTTATGGTCAACTGACTTTCAACAAGAGTGCCCAGACAAGGACTTCCCAGGTGGTCCAGTTGTTAAGACTCCAGGGTTCCACTGCAGGGGTCACAGGTTCATCCTGAGTAGGGGAACTAAGATTCCACATGCTGTGTGTTATGGCCAAAAAAAAAAAAAGAATGTCCATGAAGGAAAGATTAATCTTTTCTATAAATGGATATCCACATGAGAAAAAATGAAACTGAATCTCCTCATTTCAGTTCAGTTTAGTCGCTCAGCGGTGTCCAACTCTTTTCAACCCCATGGACTGCAGCACACCAGGCTTCCCTGTCCATCACCAGCTCCCAGAGCTTGCTCAAACTCATGTCCATCGAGTGGCTGAGGCCATCAACCATCTCATCCTCTGTCGTCCCCTTCTCCTCCTGCCTTCAATCTTTCCCAGCATCAGGGTCTTTTCCAGTGAATCTCCTACCACACATCATATATAAACATTTTTTAAATGGATCAAAGAGTTGACTGTAAGAGCTAAAGCTATAACACTCCTAGGAGAAAACATAGACAAAAATCTTTGTGACTTTGGATTAGACAGTGATTTCTGAGCTATGACATCAAAAGCATAGCGTTAAAAATAGATAAACTGGACTTTATTTTAACTTAAAATTTTTGTCCTTCTAAGGATACTATCAAGAAAGTAAAAAGAAAACCCACAGAATGAGAGAAAACATTTGCAAATTATGTATCAGATAAGGGCCTGGAATGCAAAATATACAAAGAACTCTTACAACTCAACAATAAAATGACAAAAAAAAAAAAAAAAATCTAACTAGAAAGTGTGTGAAGGACCTGAACAGACATTTCTCCAAAGAAGAGATACCAGTGGCCAATAAGCACATGAAAAAATACACTCAGCATCAATAGTCATTAGGGAAATGCAAATCAAAACCACAATGAGATACCACTTCACACCCACTAGATGGCTATAGTCAAAGAGATGGATAATAAGAGGTGTTGGTGAGGATATGGAAAGGCTGGAACGCTCATTCATTGCTAGGGAGAATGTAAAATAGGGCAGCCACTTCGGAAAACATGTCAGAGTTCTTCAAATTTTAATTAATCTACGTTCAAATTTTTATTATTTTTTAAGTTTAAATCAAATTTTATTGGAGTATAGTTGCTTTACAATGCTGTATTAGTTTGCTGTATGGCAAAGTGAATCTGGTATAGACACACACAGACACACACACACGTATCCCCTTTTTTGGCTTTTCTTCTCATTTAGGTTACCACAAAGCACTGAGTAGACCTCCCTGTTCTGAGATAATAAGAGAAAGCTCTGGAAATGGATAAGTGGTAATGGTTGTACATGTTGTGAATGCAGTTAATGCCAGTGAATTGTACGCTCAAAAGTGATGAAGATGGTAAACGTCAGGTTATGCACATTCTCCTGCAGTTTAAAAAATCTGGGGCTCCCCAGTGGCTCAGTGGTAAAGAATCCACCTGCCAATGCGGGAGACATGGGTTTAATCCCTAATCCAGGAAGATCCCACAGGCCACGGAGTAACTAAGCCCACGCGCAACTATTAAGCCCTGTGCTCTCAGAGCCCGGGAGCCACAACAGCTGAGCCCAGGGGCTGCAAGTATGGAAGCCTGCGCTCCCTAGAGCCCGTGCTCCTCAGCTAGAGAAGCCAGTGTACTAGACCTAGAGAGTAGCCCTTGCTCTCCACAATGAGAGAAAAGCCCACACAGCCTGCACAGCCAAAAAAAAAAAAAAAACATTTTAAAAATACAAAATCGGAACCCAAAGAAAGAGGATAACCATTCAGGAGCGCTTTGGAGACAAACCCCCTTCCCCTAACATTTATCAAAGATGGGTGACGGAAAAGACGATAAGGAAAAATCTTCATAAATGTTGTCCAGAAAGCAGACACTGGGGATGCATACGCTTTTACAAGATAATGACATCATCTGTCTAAAACTCTCCTCTATTAAGAAAAAGTGCCTGTGATGTGGTCTAGAGCAGCACTGTCCAGTAGAAGTACAATGTGAGACGTGTGTAATCTTACATTTCTAATAATCATGTTGAAAAAAAAAAACTGGGGGGAGGACTTATTTTTTACAAAATAGCTGTGTAACCCAGCATATACAAAATGCCATCTCAGCTTGTAAAAAATGTAAAAAATCAGTAATGACATACTGTACTTTCATTACTTTTTTCACACTAAATCGAGAGCTGGTGTGTATTTTGCTCTTGCCGCTCATCTCAGTGAGAGCAAGCCGCATTTCAAGGTTCCAGGGCCGTGTGTGGCGCTCCAGGCTTCAGTGTGAGGGGCACAGTTCTGGACCAGCCCTGAGTCCCTGGTTTCTTGCTCCACCACCAGCTCCACCACTGACAATGGGACCTATGGGAAGAGCCTTGCGTGCTAAGTCGCTTCAGTCGTGTCTGACTCTTTTCGACCCCATGGACCGTAGCCCGCCAGGCTCCTCGGTGCACAGAATTCTCCAGGCAAGAATACTGGAGTGGGTTGCCGTGCCCTGCTCCAGGGGATCTTCCTGACCCAGGGATCGTACTCACGTCTCTTATGTCTCCTGCATTGGCAGGCAGGTTCTTTAGCACTAGCGCTACCTGGAAACCCCAAGTGCCTGAACAGCTGTGAATCTCAGTCCTGGAAAGTGAAAGTGTCCGTCGCTCAGTTGTGTCCGTCCCTTTTCAACCCCATGAACTGTAGCCCTCCTGGTTCCTCAGTCCATGGAATTTTCCTGGCTAGAATACTGGAATGGGTTGCCATGCCTTCCTCTAGGGGATCTTCCTGACCCAAGGATGGAACCCCAGGTCTCCTGCACTGGAACAGATTCTTTACCATCTGAACCACCAGGGAAGCTGGAATTGTAGTCCTAGTCTTGAGAAATTCCTAATTAAATGGAGTTGAGTTGATCTGTCTAGGCCATATGGTTATTGGAAGTCTCCATCAAGACAATACACAAATATAAAGGTTCATACAGCTGTGATGTCTGACTGAATCTATCAATACCAAAGTGCAATATGTTAAAATTATAGCCTAAGACCATCATAACCACAGGCAAGAGAAATACTTCTAGACAAAAATTCCCTGATTGTCCAGTGGTTGGGACTCTCTGCTTCCACTGCAGGGGCCACAGGTTCAATTCCTGGTCAGGGAACTAGGATCCCACATGCTGCAGGGTACAGCCAGAAATAAATAAATAAAATAAAATACTTCTGGACAAGTGAACTCAGGGGGAGGCATGCAGGGAGGGTAGCAGGGAGAAGTTCATGGTACGAAGCGTCCGTAGACAACTTCAGACTAGTCTTCTCCAGGAAAAGAAGCCCCAAAGCCAGAGTCACTGACTTGTGAATGTATGGAGCCTGAAAGACACACAGTCATAGCTGTTCTGCGAGTGGATTTTCTTCCAGGCTATAAGATGCTATTTCTCAAAGGAAGGAGCTCAGCGCGTCCTTGTTTATGAATTTATTTTTCAGGGGTGGAGTGATTTAAAGAGCTGGGGCTGTTTCCTGACAGTGTACACTGAGCCGGCCTGGAAGCCTCAGGCCCCAGCCAGGCTGACCACGAGCCAGACCCAGAGTAAGCTTCGTCCCACGCTTCCTGTCGGGTCCGGCAGCCTGAGTTTCCTGGTGACCCTTTCCTGCACCCAGCTGATTCAAAGGCCTGGCAAGACCTGGTGCCAGCCAAGAAAATCTGAGGCAGCCAGGTTTGTTATTTCAAATCTCTAACCCAGCAGACCTCTGTGCTTGGCTAGTAAATAGAAAGTTTAAAACGAGGATGCATGTGATAGCTGTGATTTATAAGACAAGCGGGCAAAAATCCTTGCATGGCCAGCCTTCAAAATGTCAGCCCACTTCAAATTGAATGAATTTAACTAGTGTCATAAAATAATAAAAATGATGAACAGTGGGAAGGTAAAAATGGCAAGGCCATTCTAGGAAACGCTTTGGCAGTTTCTTATAAAGTTAAATATATACTTACCATAAGATTCGGCAATAGCAGCCCTGGGAAATTATCCCAGAGAAAGGAAAATGTGTGTTCATACAAAGTCCTCTATACCAATGTTTATAGCAGTTTTATTTGTAATAGTCCTGTATTAGTCAGAATTCTTCAGAGAACCAGAACCAGTAGAGAGAGAGGTTAAGAGAGAGGGAGATTTCTCATAAGGAATTGACTCACATGATCATGGAGGCTGACAAGGTCAAAGTTTCGGAGTCGGCAAGCTGGAGATGGAAGAAAACCAAAGATGTAGTTCCTCTGAGTCCGAAGGCCTGAAACCCAGAAAGAGCTGATGTTTCAATTTGAGTGTAAAGGGAGGAAAAACCAATATCTCAGCTCAAGGCATTCAGGCAGGAGGAGTCCCTCTACTGGGGGAAAATCAGTCTTTTTGTTCTGTTCAGGCCTTCAGCTGATTGAATGAGGACCACCCACACCAAGGAGAGCAATCTGCTTCACTGAGTCTGCCAATTTAATTGTTAAACTCAACCAAAACACCCTCCTAGAAACAATCAGAATCAAATTTGACCAAATATCTGAGCACCATGTGATCCAGTCAAGTTGATACATAAAATTAACCATCACACACACACACACACACACAAAATTAACCATCACAAGTCAAAAACTGGATACAAGCAAATGTCCTTCAACAGGTGAATGGATAAACAAGTTGTGGGCCAGTCATACAATGGAATACTGCTCAGCAATCAAAAGGAATGAGCTACTGATATACGAAACCACCTGAGGGCATCTTAGGGCTTTATGATGACTGAAAAAAAGCCTATTTCCAAAGTGTACATACTGGAGATGGCTGCTATGGTACTTATCTTGATTGCGGTATTCATCTCATGATGCCTACATATATCAAATCATCACAGGCACACCTTAAATACACACAGTTTTAATTTGTCAATAATACTTCAATAAAGTTGGAAAAAGAGAAAAAAGATTAAGCCCTGCCCTTAAGGCTGGCTTTGCTCCTTTTTGCCTATTATAGGTTTATATTTTAAAATAGGTCTTTTCAGGAATTCCCTGGTGGTCCAGTGGTCAGGACTCCACACTTCACTGCAGGAAGGCACAGGTTTGATCCCTAGTTGGGGAACTAAGATCCTGCAAGCTGTGCAGCATGGCCACCCACCAAAAAAAAAAAAAGGTAAGATTGCTCTCTTTAAAGTGTTCATTTCAAAAAAGTTACATATTCTTTGATTCTTGAAGTGGCAACATCATAGTGACAGGGAATAAATAGATCAGTGGTTGCCAGGGGTTACGGCTAGGGGGAGGTGTGACCACTAAGGAATAACATGAAAAAGTTTCTTATTGGTGATGGAATAGCTCTGTATTCAGATCTTGATGATAGTTACTTGAATCTGCACAGAAAATTTCATAGAATTATACACCTTGCAAAAAAGGAATGCATGTTCTTTTTTCTAATGATGATGAGTACCTCTTCAGCATCATGTTCACAGCACCGCTCTTGCAAGTTTACATACACCCTGTGCATGTATGCACAGCTCTTGGAGACCCTATAGACTATAGCCCACCAGGATCCATTGTCCATGAGATTTCCCAGGCAAGAATACTGGAGTGGGTTGCCATTTCCTTCTCCAGGGGACCTTCCCAACCCAGAGTTCGAACCCACGTTTCCTGTATTGGCAGGCGGATTCTTTACCACTGAGCAACTTGAGAATGCCTTCCATACATTAAACATGATATTGACAGTAACTTTGTGAATAAACACTATTGGTCCATTTTAGACAGGAAGAAACAGATGCTCAGAGAGTGTCAGTAACCACACACAATCACACAGTAGGGAAGTGGCAAAACCAGGGCTTCAACCAAATCTGTCTGACTCCAAGACTTTTGCCCTTTCCCCTGCCTGCCTCAAGTAACCTCCTAATCCATTAAAAACTCCGAAGAGCAGAGCCTCTGCCATTCACACAGTAGATCATTCCAGCTCTGATGTCCTCTCGCACCACAGCTGAGCATTCTACACTTCCTTCTCACATGCTCGGAATCCCACTGAGCTGCAGCCAGGTCCTAAGGTAGATGCAGAAAATCCTGCTCTACAAAGAGGTGATGAGAATTGGGAATTCCCTGGTGGTCCAGTGAGTAGGATGTGGTACTCTCACTGCTGGGGCCCAGGGTTCAATCCCTGGTCGAGGTACTAAGATCTCACAAGCCATGGGGTGTGGCCAAAAAAGAGAAAGGATTAGCAGAGAGATGAAGCCACTGAAGAGAAAACTACACGACGAGTCCGGATAGGCAGGTGACTCAGACTAGCTTCAGGGGTCCCAGAGTCAAGGGAGCAGCTTTCCTTCATAAACCTCACTTAGAAAGTGACTGGCTTTTTAAAGCCTGTAGTATGCCTCATCAGCTCCCTCAGGGCTGAGCTAGGAGCCCCTACTTCAATGCTCTCATCAGCAGGGTTTACTGGGGACTAACCATCCATTTCCAGAATCATTAGTGTGTGTGTGATGATCGGGGAGCCTCCAACCGAACTTGGCCTGAGTAGGAGTTAGGAGCTCAGTGAGTATTGAGTGAACAAATGAACTGTAAGGGGTTGTGGACTCAAATGTCTTCAGAAGTCAGGCAGGATGGACCTACAGATTGTCGTACCAAGTGAAGTAAGTCAGACAGAGAAAGAAAACATAACATGATGTCACTTATATGTGGAATTTTAAAAGGTGATACATGGGTTTCCCTGGTGCGCCAGTGACCCGCTTCCATGACAGGGGGCATAGGCTTGATCCCTGGTTGGGGATGCCCACATGTCATGAGGTGCAACCAAAACAAAAAAGTATAAAAACAGTACAAATGAACCGGTTTACAAATCAGAAATAGGCACAGATGTAGAAGACAAACTTATGCTTGCCAAGGGGGAAGCAGCGTAGGAGAATAAACCAGGAGACTGGATTGACTTATACATATACTATAAGCGAAAGCAAAAGTCGACCAGTCGTGTCCGACTCTTTGCGATGCCATTGACTATACTGTCCATGGAATTCTCCAGACCAGAATACTAGAGTATCCCAACCCAGGGATCAAACCAGGGTCTCCTGCCTTGCAGGTGGATTCTTTATCAGCTGAGCTATAAGGGAAGCCCGAGAATACTGGAGTGGGTAGCCTATCCCTTTTCCAGCAGATCTTCCCAACCCAGGAACTGAACCAGGGTTTCCTGCATTGCAGGCGGATTATTTACCAAGTGAGCTATCATATATATAACAGGTAATTAATAAGGACCTACTGTATAGCACGAGGAACTCTATTCCACACTCTGCAATGACCTATATAGGAACAGAATCTAAAACACATATATGTATGACTGATTCACGTTGCTGTAGAGCAGAAACCACAGCAACAGTGTAAACCAACTATAAAATCCAGGCAAACACAAGTCACTGAGGTTGAGGGTTGTGAGCAGCAGGGAGTGGTGAGGAGTAGAGTGAAATGGAGCGCTTGCACCATGCTCAGCTCCAGCCACTTGCTGCCAGGGGAGAATGCAGACCATTTATTGCCTCATCTGATTTTTCAAGAGAAGCCAAAATCCAGACTTTTATGATGAACTCCTGATTTTTTTTCATGTTGTGAGCTAATTTTAAACTTCTTAAATTAAGTGAGGACCAAACGAAACACATATGCTGTTTGACCACTGCCCAGAAGACATGTTTAGAGCTTCTACTCGGAAACCTCAGATGCTCTGGAGTTTCTGATGAAGTAATAGTGACTTTGCTGATAACTGATAGGCAAAGAGGTCAAGAGTGGGCAAAGGAAAGCCTCCTCTGTAGGCATCCCACAGGGAGAGGCCCAGAGTGCAGGCAGGAAATTTGAAGGGGAACAGATAGCCTTGTGACTATTAGCTGGTTGAGTTATAGGTTTCTTGCATCACTTGAGCCCTCATGGAAAATGCATCTTTTTTGAATTATCAGATTATCTGTGCTTTTAGTGCCAGGATGAAAAGACCAGACAGCCTCATTTAATGGGCATGTGATGGTCTTGCCATATCTATTTAAAGAGGAGACCTCATTGCCTCTTGCACCGGACACAGGAAATTTAAGACAAGACTGGACAGGGCCGTGGGGCAGAGACCATGTGTGGTGAATCACCCTGGCTGAGGGACCTAATATGGACATGAGGTCTCCCCACATCCCACCCTTCACTTCAATGCTAAAGGCCTCTTTTTATCTCCCTCACTGGCCAGTTCTTCCCCTCCAACAAAGGAAGTGGCACAAAGTTCAGAATGGCTCAGTTTCAAATCCTCCCTCCACCATTTGTTGGCTGTGTGACTTTAGGCAAGAGACAGCTTTGGAATCTCCATCTTTAAAATGATAACTAAAAGGGACTTCCCTGGCAGTCCAGTGGTTAAGACTGCCTTCCAATGCAGGGGGTGCGGGTTCAATCTGATTGGCGAGCTAAGATCCTATGTCTCGTGGCCAGAAAGCCAAAACATAAAACTGAAGCAATATCATAACAAATTCAATAAAGACTTAAAAAATGGTCCACATCCAAAAAAAAAAAAAACCTCAAAAAAATGTAACTAGTACAGGTGGATATCACACATCCCACGATAAGCTATAATCAGAAGGGCACACCATCTCGTAGGTGTTCTTTCCCAAAATCTACATCCCCAATCTTGATCATGAGAAAACAGCTAATGAGCCCAAATTGAAGGCAGGAGGTGAAGGGGATGACAGAGGATGAGATGGCATCACAGACTCGATGGACATGAGTTTGAGCAAGCTCCAGGAGTTGGTGATGGACAGGGAAGCCTGGCGTGCTGCAGTCCATGGGGCTGCAAAGAGTCAGACACGACTGAGCGACTGAACTGAACTGAACTGATACAAAACATCTGAGTGGACTCTTCGGAAGTGTCGAAGACAAAGGACAAGGATAAACTGAGAAGCCGTCACAAATAGGAGGAGACTAAGGCAACTCGACTACTCAGGGCAACGTGGTACCTGGTTAGATGCTGGGATGGAAAAAGGCTGTGAGCAGAACTGGCGAGATCTGAACAAAGTCTGCAGGTTCGTTTTTAAATCACGGGACTAATAATTCCTCCTCTTCAAATCCCTTTTCCCTCCCTCTTCCTTTCCCAAACAATTCAGTCCTAAAACTTGGTTGGGACAGAGCAAGGTGGGTATCCACCCTGGAAGGAGGTAGGGAGTCATGGGGACCCAGAGTGCATGCCCACATAGGAGGAAACATGACATACGGAATCAGAGCCCAGGCAGGGTGGGAAGAGTGTCCACCCCGAGAGGCCTGGAATGAGGGGTCAGAGGTCAAGAGTGAGAGGAAAGTATGGCTGTTGAAGACAGCGACAACATGGAAGGGAGAAGGCTAGGATGAACCCTGTGATGTTGAACGAGAGTCAGACACATCCGGGTGAGCCCATGGCTTTTAGTACATACAGACAAATACACAAATCATTATAGAGATGAGTATTTAATAGGCTGAGTCTCGGTTTTGCAAGATGTGGATGTGCGATGATGATGGCTGTACAACAATGTGGAGATACTTTGTTGGCGGTGTTTAGTCACTATGTCGTGTCCAGCTCTTTTGTGACCCCATGGATTGTAGTCTGCCAGGCTCCTCTGTCCATGAGATTTCCTGGGCAAGAATACTAGAGTGGGTTGCCATTTTCTTCTCCAGGGGCTCTTTCCCACCCAGAGGTCAAACCCAACTCTCCTGCTTGGCAGGCAAATTCTTTACCACTGCTGCTGCTGCTGCTAAGTCGCTTCAGTCGTGTCCGACTCCGCACGACCCCAGAGATGGCAGCCCACCAGGCTCCCCTGTCCCTGGGATTCTCAAGGCAAAAACACTGGAGTGGGTTGCCATTTCCTTCTCCAATGCATGAAAGTGAAAAGTGAAAGTGAAGTTGCTCAGTCGTGTCCGACTGTTAGCGACCCAATGGACTGCAGCCTACCAGGCTCCTCCGTCCATGGGATTTTCCAGGCAAGAGTACTGGAGTGGGTTGCCATTTCCTTCTCAGCCACCTGGAAATCCCATGAACGTACTTAAGGCCAGCAAAAATGGCTAAGATGGGACTTCCCTGATGGTCCAGTGGTTAGGACTTCACCTTCCAATGCAGGATAGGGTTCAGTCCCTGGTTGGGGAACTAAGATCCCTCTGCCTCATGGCCAAAAAACCAACACATAAATCAGAAACTATTCTAACAAACTCAATAAAGACTTTAAAAAAAATAAAATTGATGGAAAAATGGTTAAGATGATAAATGTTATGTAACACAGATTTTATCAGTTTTTTTAAATAATAAATAAACGTAGATACAAATGATTCTCTGTGTGTCGCATTGTATGTGTATACATACCTACATTCCCTCCGTCCCTCTGCTGAGAGGGACTGGGAGGTCTTGCCCTGGTAGCAATGAGCACACTCGGCATCCAGATCTTGAGTTCTAAATACCATTTCCACTAAAATCAACCATGTTCCTTGGAGAAATAGCTGATTCCAGGGTTGAGACAGGAAAATACAAGACGAGCCTGGTACATCTTGTGCTAGAAAGCTCACAGAATAACAGGTCGTGGCCAAAGGACATGGTGACTAGCTTGAAACGGTTTCCACCAGTCAAATCAGGAATGACTTAATTATCAAAATAAGTAACGAGAGTCACAAACTGTAACACACTGAATCCACAAGTTCATGTAGACATAAATAAACTACTTGCCCAAGACCACAAGTGGGTAAGGAAGCTCTCAGGCTAGAAGGATGCTCAGTCTCTTTTCCTGTTTTATTTTTCCTATTAAAAAAAAAATAGCTTTGAGTGGAAAGGATATGACACATAGAGCAAACTAGAGGCCCAGAAAATTCCTAGAGAGACGGTCCAGGACATATGGACTTCTGAGATCTGTCCAATGTCATTTCCTGTTGGTGGGGAGGGAAGATGCTGGGGGTGCCAGGGTGAGGCCTGGGATGCGGGAGTGAGGGGAGCTGGGGAGAGGGGCCGGGGCTGGGTGGCCAGCTGCTCCTTCTGATATGCCCCCTCCCCAGATGCTGAGGGGTCCCCGGAGTGGCTTCTGCCCTTCAGTGTGATGAACTCCACATCTGGTTCACATTGAAGGGGAAAAGCAAACGGGTTTCTGAGCTGGAGGAAGCCCAGCGGACTTGGCCAAACCTGGAGCTTGGACACGAGGGCACAGCATCACCTCTTCCGTGGGGCACCAGGCCTGGCCAGCTCCCCAGGGCCTGCCGAGGGGCCGTGGTTGGAATGAGGCTGTCTTCTTCGCTTAGAACCCCATTATCCAGGTCCAGCTTTTCCTAATGTACAAAACAGCCTTGTTGTGTGTCCAGAGGGGCTTGTTCCATGACTTGCCGATGACTCATTTCGGGCCCGAAGTGAGGCTGGAGCTGCGCACACACCAAATGTAATCACCTCCACCCACAGGGCTTGTCTCTGCTTCCCAAGGTGCCTCCCTTGGCTGGGAAGGCACAACTGCTTGCCCTGGAATCTTGAGAACTTTCTTAACCTCTCCGAGCCCCAGTTTCCCCATCTGGAAAATGGAAACAACAATTTCCCTTCTCACCAGGCCATAGTAAGCCTACTAGAGTCGCTGGTTATAAGGCATAGTCAGCCCCAGGAAGCTCTCCATCCGTGTCTACCATTCCTATTGGTCATCTGGTTACCAGTCTTTTCCACTGGATAATAAAAATCTTAGTGGGGATGGGGGAGTGGGAAAGGACTTTCTTTCTCTCGCTTTGTACCCCAGCAATCAGTACCATTCCTGACAGTATGTGGAGTAGGAAATGGCAACCCGCTCCAGTATTCTTGCCTGGAAAATTCTATGGACAGAGGAGCCTGGCAGGCTACAGTCCATGGGGGTCGTAAAGAGCTGGACATAACTGAGCGCATATGCACACACACAGACTATATGGGACAGAAGACAAAGGACACTTCACTTTCCAGTTTTACCATTTGTTAGCTGCATGACTCTACAAAGCTTCCTTAACCTTCCTGAGCTTCAGTTTCTTCCTCTGTAAAGGGGGAATCCTTGCCCCTGTGACCCACATGGTTGCGAGAATTGAGAGAGACCATGCCTGTCAGGGTATAGGTGCTATTTTCCCTCCCAGACTTCTGTTAAAGACTCAAAGAATAGCTGTTGAGCTGAAGAAATGCACATCAGGAGAACATCTCTTAAAACATCCAGTCTTGGCCCTTTCTCTGCCCAGCATTAGTTCTTTCCTCTTCAAAAATCGGCAGCTGCCAGAAGAGAGCTGATTCATTCTGAGGCTCACATCCCGGCCAGTGCTCCGCGGAGGTCTCAGCTTCTGAGCCTGGGCTCGCCTCCCACGATGTGGACCTCAGACATATAGAAAGGGCATCACCTCTTTTCTGGATGCAATCAGCTTCTCCGGTGCCCTCCTGGGTGTTCCCTGGGAGCCACTCAGCCTCGATGGGACCCTCATCCGTGGCTAAGAGCTCCAGCCAGGAACCAGGTCTCCAGAGCAAAAGGGTTTGGGTTCTGGGACACCACCTTTCTTGGTCCTTTGGAGAAGAAGGTAAAACCAGAGAAGCTGCTTACATCTCCGCAAACCATTTGTCCACCTTGTGCCTCAGTTCTCTTACTTGCTAAAAGGGCTTGTAGACACTCCCCACCTTACAGAGTGCGGTGAGGCTCCCTGAGAGGTTCTAGCATGTAAAGGGTGTACTTAGTATATAGTACCTGGCCCATGGTTGAAGTGCTCACTCAGTGCTTTGATGAGTGTTAGCACTCATGGAAATCTCTCCAGCCCCAAACAATTCCTCCTGCAGCTCAGAAATTGCCAGGGTTCAGGCTCAGCTCTGCCTTACCAAGGAGGCTGGGGGAGAGAGAGGCAGTCACTCACTTGGTTTCTCTCTCTCCCTTACGCAGGTGAGAAATACAGGGGATTCCTTGGTGCTCCAGCAGTTAGGACTCTGTCTCCACTGCAGGGGGCACAGGTTCAGTCCTTGGTTGGGGACCTAAGATCCCACATGCTGAGAGGCATGGCCAACGCCCCCCTGCCCCGTTCCCCACGTACATACACATACACACAAACAAGTGAGGAATCTGACATTCCATCAACAACTAATTCACTCCTATATATAATCCACTCCAGCCGGACAATCTACAGATGAAACCATAATTCCATCAGGTGGTTAAATCTAAATTCAATATACCCACTTAACCCCTCTCCTCCTTCAAAAATGGTACCAGTCTCTGCATTGGAGAAGGAAATGGCAACCCACTCCAGTGTTCTTGCCTGGAGAATCCCAGGGACGGCGGAGCCTGATGGGCTGCCGTCTATGGGGTCACACAGAGTCGGACACGACTGAAGCGACTTAGCAGCAGCAGCAGCTCAAACCATCACCCACTGAACTACCAGCCGCGATTTAATCACTCCCCTGAAACTTGGACACAGCTCAGTGTCATTAACACACAAGATTGAAATCTTTTCCTTTAAGCACTTTCTTTGAAACCTTGAAACAAGAAAAAGAGCAGAAGAAAGCAGCCTTCCCCTTCTCTGTGAAACCCTAAAAAAAATAATAATAATAAAAACCAAAGATTTTATACATAATACATTTTATACATAATTTCTAAATATAATAATATACTCCATTCCATAATACAACTGTTATATACTAAGAAAGTAATTCTAGAATATATATCATTTCGTTGTGCGTGTGTATACACTCAACCAAAGGCTAAGAGAAAGCCTGTCACACTCAAAAGTGGAATGGAACAAATTACACAGCCTGTGCATGACAAGAAAGAGCTAGAAGAATAACACTGTGGAGGGCCAAGGTTTCTTTGAAGCAGCTGTTGAAATTTGCTTCTTGATTACAATGGGATGTGATTGTAGGTGAGGATTGGGACTATGCCTTTGAGAAACTGTTTAGATGATTTTTTTTTTTTTGGGGGGGGGGTGCTTCCCTGGTGGCTCAGATGATAAGGAATCCATCTGCAATGCAGGAGACCTGGGTTCAGTCCCTAGGTTGGAAAGATCCTCTGGAGAAGGGAATGGCTACCCACTCCAATATTCTTGCCTGGAGAATTCCATGGACAGAGGGGCCTGGTGGACTACAGTCCGTGGGGTCACAAAGAGTCAGACAGACTGAGTGACTAACATTTTCATTTTAGACCATTTTGCACAGCCTTAAATATATTGTGCTCTCAAAAAAAAAAAACCCTGCCTATTCACTTCTCTATTTGAAGCTTGCTCCCCTCAACTCCTGTATTTTTAAACACTAATCAAGAGCTTACTTAACACCCCTAGGAGTTTGATATTAGTTTCATCCCCATTTGGCTGAGTTGGCCAGTGAGGCACAGAGCAGCTGAGGAACTTTCTGGAGGTCACACAGCTATGACGTCTGCCTGACTTCCAGAGCCCGCACTCTTAACCACTAGGCTCTACTGCCTCCCTGTGGCAGCTTCTCCAGTGGGGAGGAAATGACCAGCTTTCACAAATCCATCCCTACCGAATAACACACAGAACTCAGTGTCTCCCATGTGGCTTTTCATAACAAATCCCACACCTTGTGTTCACATTTTCAACAGGCATAAAATATTAATCCACCAGGAGAAAAAAATACGTTGGTTTGAGGGATGTTTTTAACCAATACCTTCCACTCTCTCTGACTCTAGACCATCATAAGGAAAGCATTTTTTTCTCACCTTCCTACGTCAAGCCAAAAGAATCTGTCAGCTCTAGACCTGGGGGAGGTTCCACCTCTAGAGTTTTAGGAACATTTTGTTCTTCACATCGGTGATTCAGATACCTTTGCGTGGTGGGGAGGCAGGTTTATTTTCTTCCTGTTAAAACTTTTAAAATTTACAGTAAAAGTTGTCGGCCACAGAGGCTGGCTTCATGCTGCTGTGGGGAGGCATGGGGTGACTGGGGAGGAGGGTCTTAGTGGGTGGGGCAGTTTTGATGTATCTGGTGGGATTAGCAGCCCCTTTAATTAGAAGATTAGAACAGAGCTGATGGGGTCTGGGCGGGATGGATTGAATTAAAGCTTACTAGGCATTTGATTCCTTGCTGCTGTTCACTTGCCAAGTCGTGTCTGACTCTGCGACTCCGTGGACCGCAGCCCACCAGGCCTCCCTGTCCCTCACCGTCTCCCAGAGTTTGCCCAAGTTCGTGTCCATTGAATTGGCAATGCTGTTTGGTTCCTTACTGTTTACCAGGTATGTGGAGGGTGACAAAAAAGCAACCCAAGGGCAAATATTAGCCCTGGCGTTCCAGTGGCTAAGACTCCATGCTCCCAATGCAGGGGGCTCAGATTCAATCCCTGGTTGGGTAACTAGATCCCTTATTCCTCAACTGAAAAATGATCCTGCATGCCAAAACAAGGATTGAAGACCCTGCAGTGCCAGAACTAAGACCCAGCACAGCCAAATAAGTCGATAATTTTTTTTTTTTTTAAAGAATAGGGCAAAGAAATGATCCACTGTGGGAGAAATGATCCACGGATGGTCTGACGTGTGAGGCCAAGGGGACGTAAACTTGCAAATAAGTGAAATAAAATATTTAAAAGAATGGAGATACTGTGTTTCCTTTGTCTTGTCCAAACCTTGCTGCCTCAGTTAAAGCTCTCAGAGTGAAGTTGCCTGAGAACACGTGGCTGCCCTGGATGCCCAAGGCCACGGCCACCGATGATCATGGCTGAGTCTACTGAGCTCTTAACAATGTGTCACCCCAATCATTTTACCTGCATTAGGCTATTTAACCCTCACAACAACCCCAAAAGGTGGGGACTATTTTCCACGTTAATAGATAAGAAGGGTGAGTTACAAAGAGGTTAAGTAGTTTACTCAAGATCACAGTAAGGGACTTCCCTGGTGGTCCAGTGGCTAAGGCTCTGTTCTCTCAATGCAGGGGGCTGGGGTGCCATCCCTGGTCAGGGAACTAGATCCCACATGCCGCTAAGAGTTCTCATGCCACAGTGAAGATGCAAGATCCCGCACGCCACAACTAAGACCCAGCACAGACAAATAAGTAAAAATTAACATT
Organism: Capricornis sumatraensis; assembly: GCF_032405125.1. NCBI lineage: Eukaryota > Metazoa > Chordata > Mammalia > Artiodactyla > Bovidae > Capricornis > Capricornis sumatraensis. The sequence continues at coordinate 98,877,104 of NC_091076.1, forward strand.
TTTTAAAAAGTAAAAGGGTGGTGATTCAGGAAAACGGTGATGTCAGGAAGGCTTTAGGAAGAGGTAACATCTGAGGCAAACCCTAAGGGTGAGAAGGAATGAGTCATGTGGATATGCGTGGGGAGATTACCGCAGAAAGAGAGAACAGCACAAGCAAAGGTCCTGTGGCAGCTCCCAGCTTAGAGTTTGAGGACTGGAGGGAAGGCCAGGATAGCTGGCACACAGTGAGCTCAGGAGGGCATAAGAGGTGGGCACCAGATGGGAGCCAGGTCACACAAGGCCTTACAGGCTACCGTGAGTTTAATTCTAAGCGTGATGTGAAGCCAGTGGAGACTGTGAAGCAGAGGAGTGATAGAATGTGATTTGTGTTTTTAAAAGACCCCTCTGTGGTTGAAGTCACACTAGTGGTTACCTCTGGCTGCTAGGGAGTGGGGATGGCAGCTAAGGTTCAGAGCAGGTGGAGGCGGGGGGAGACCAGTAGGTGATTGACTAGAGAGGGACCTTAAGGAATCTTCTGGGATCCTGGAAATGTCCCATACCTTGATCCAGACGCTGCTGACCTGGGTGTGTCCATAAGTAAAAATGCATTGAGCAATATGCTTAAGAGTAGAGCATTTCACACAGATTACTGTGGGTTTACTTGCCTCAGTAAAATCAAATAGGGACAAACGAAGCAACATAAACGTTCATCAACAGATGAATGGATAAAGAAGATATAGTATGTATATCTATATATACATATGTATATCTATATATCTATATAGTATATCTATACTATGTATACATATATAGATATACATACTATATACTAGTGTATATATATACATAGTGTATATGTATATATGTATATGCGTGTGTGCATATATGTGTATATATATATATATATACACATACAATGGAATACTACATGGCCATAAAAAATAAAATAAAAGTAGCATATAAAAATAAAAATAGCATTTTTATTTGCCGCAACATCAACTCTGAATATTCATTGAAAGGACTGATGAAGCTGAAGCTCCAATACTTTGACCACCTTATGCAAAGAGCCAACTCATTGGAAAAGACCCTGATGCTGGGAAAGATTGAAGGCAGGAAGAGAAGGGATGAGATGGTTGGATGGCATCACCGACTCAATGGACATGAGTCTGAGCAAGCTCCAGGAGATGGTGAAGGACAGGGAAGCCTGGCGTGCTGCAGTCCATGGGGTCACAAAGAGTCGGACACGACTGAGTGACTGAACAACAGCAAGCAGCACATGGATGAACCTAGAGATTATCGAACTAAGTGAACGAGGTCAGACCAATACGATATCACTTATATATGGAATCTAAAAAAATGATACAAGGACTTCCCTGGCAGTCCAGTGGTTAAGATTCCACATTTCAACTGCAAAGGGCATAAATTTAATCTCTGGTCAGGGAGCTAAAATCCCACATGCCACATGTACAGCCAGAAAAAAAAAATCTTTTAAAATGATACAAATGAACTTATTTATAAAACAGAATCACAGACTCAAAAACAAACTTATAGTTACCAAAGGGAAAAGTCAGTGAGGGGAGGGATAAATTAAGATGTTGGGATTAACATACACACTACTACACACAAAACAGATAATCAGCAAGGACCTACTGTATAGCACAGGGAACTCCACTCAATATTCTATAATAACCTACATGAAAAAAGAATCTGAAAAAGAATGGACATGTGTATAACTGTGCACCTGAAACTAATGCAACATTTTAAATCAACTATACGCCAATATAAAATAAAAATCAAATTTAAAAAAGACAAATGAAAAGGAGCAATCTTGGGGAAACCGTTGTAAGAGTGAGCAAGGTTCACCAAAAAATAAATCCCTCTGGCTTCTGCATAGACTGGAGGGGGACCTGCTATTCTAGTTTTACTCTCTGTTAGGGGGACAGGGAGAAGAAAGGGAAGCATGTTCTTTTTATTGGCCCTGGCTTGAGTTTTAACCTTTAAAGACAAATTGGTTTCACGTTTTTCTGTTTCCCAGATTCATCCTCCACTTTCTGCATCCTGGTCCATTGCCTCCCGGCACTGCCACCGCCTGCCTCTGTCTAGCAACATAGCATCATCCATCCAGGAGGCCAGATTCAAATGTTTCCAATGGCCTCAATAATCCCTTTAATGTAAATTTCCCCCAGTTAAGGATCCAATCTCAGATGAGGGATAGCATTTAGTTTTGTTATGGGTTGACTTATTTCTATCCCCCCCAAAACTATGGTGTGTTGAAATTCTAACCCCCAGGACCTCAAAATGTGATTTTATTTGGAAATGCAGTCTTTATACCCTTCATGGATCATGGGTTTGTCATGGCAAAGGGGTTACAAAACTCAATGAAGCTATGAGCCAAGTCATGCAGGGCCACCCAAGACAGATGGGTCATAGTCAAGAGCTCTAACAAAACATGGTTCACTGGAGGAGGGAATGGCAAGTCACTCAAGTATTCTTGCCACGAGAACCACATGAAGAGCATGAAAAAGCAACAAAAAGATATGACACCGGAAGATGACCCCCCAGGACAGAAGGTGTCCAATATGCTAGGGAAAGAGTGGAGGGCAATTCCTAATAGCTCCAGAGGGAATGAAGAGGCAGGGACATAGTGGAAATGATGTTCAGTTGTGGATGTGTCTGATGGTGAAAGTAAAGTCCAATGCTATAAAGAACGATATTGCACAAGAACCTGGAATGTTAGGTCCGTGAACCAAGGTAACCTGGACATGGTCAAACAGGAGGTGGTAAGAGTCAACATCAACATTTTAGAGTCAGTGAACTAAAATGGGCAGGAACGGGTGAATTTAATTCAGATGACCATTATATCTGCTACTGTGGCCAAGAATCCCTTAGACAAAATGGAGTAGGCCTTTTAGTCAATAAAAGAATCCGAAATGCAGTACTTGGGTGCAATCTCAAACACAACAATGACCTCAGTTCGTTTCCAAGGCAAACCATTCAATATCACAGTAATCCAAGTCTATGCCTCAACCACTAATGCTGAAAGAAGCTGAAGATGTCCAGTTTTATGAAGACCTACAAGATCTTCTAGAACAAACACCAAAAAAGGATATCCTTTTGATCATAGGGAATTAAAATGCAAAAGTAGGAAGTCAAGAGATACCTGGACAGACAGGCAAGTTTGGCCTTGGAGTACAAAATGAAGCAGGGCAAAGGCTAACAGAGTTTTGTCAAGAGAACACACTGGTCATAGCAAACACCCTTTTCCAACAACACAAGAGATTACTCTACATGTGAATATCAACATACGGTCAATATACAAAATCAGATTGATTGTATTCTTTGCAGTCAAAGATGAAGAAGCACAATACAGTCAGCAAAAACAAGACCTGAAGCTGACTGTGGCTCAGATTATGAGCTCCTTATTGCAAAACTCAGGCTTAACTGAAAGAAAACGGAAAAACTACTAGGCCATTCAGGAATAACCTAAATCAAATCTTTATACTTATACAGTAGAGATGATGAATAGATTCAAGAGATTAGATATGGTAGACAGGGTGCCTGAAGAACTATGGATGGAAGTTCACAACATTATACAGGAGGCAGTTACCAAAATCATCCTAAACAAAAAGAAATGGAAGAAGGCAAAGTGGTTGTCTGAGGAGACTTTATAAATAGCTGAGAAAAGAAGAGAAACAAAAGGTAAGATAGAAATGGAAAGATATACCAACTGACCGCAAAGTTCCAGAGGATAACAAGGAGAGATAACAAAACCTTCTTAAGTGGACAATGGAGAGAAATAGAGGGAAACAATAGCACAGGAAAGACTAGAAATCCCTTCAAGAAAATCTGAGATATCAAGGGAATATTTCATGCAAGGATGGGCACGATACAGGACAGAAATGGCCAGAGAATTAACAGAAACAGAAGAGATTAAAAAGAGATGGCGAGAATACACAGAAAAACTATACCAGAAAGGTCTTAATGACCTGGATAACCACAATAGTGTGGTCACTCACCTGGAGCCAGACACCCAGGAGGGTGAAGTCAAGTAGGCCTTAGGAAGCATTACTACAAACACAGCGAGCAGTGATGATGGAATTCCAGCTGAACTATTTCAAATCCCAAAAGATGATGCTGTGAAAGTGTTGCACTCAATATACCAGCAAATTTGGAAAACTCAGCAGTGGCCACAGGACTGGAAAAGGTGTTTTCATTCCATTCCCAAAGAAGGGCAATGCCAAAGAATGTTCAAACTACCGCACAGTTGCATTCAATTCACATGCTAGCAAGTTTATATTCAAAATCTTTCAAGCTAGGCTTCAGCAGTACATGAACCGAGAACTTCCAGATGTACAAGCTGGATTTAGAAAAGGCAGAGGAACCAAAGATTAAATTTTCAACATTCGTTGGATCATAGAGAAAGCAAAGGAATTCCAGAGAAGCATCTACTTCTGCTTCATTGACTATGTTAATGCCTTTGACTGTGTGGATAACAACAAATTGGAAAATTCTTAAAGAGATGGGAATACCAGAGCATCTTATCTGTCTCCTGAGAAACCTGTATGTAAGTCAAGAAGTAAAAAATTAGAACCAGACATGGAACAATGAACTGGTTCAAAATTGGGAAAGGAGTATGACAAGGCTGTATACTGTCACCCTACTTATTTAACTTATATACAAAGTACATCAAGGGAAATGTTGGGCTGGATAAATCACAAGCTGGAATGAAGATTCCAGGAGAAATATCAACAACCTCAGATATGCAGATGATACTACTCTAATGGCAGAATGTGAAGAGGAAAGAAAAAGCCTCTTGATGAGGGTGAAAGAGGAGAGTGAAAAAGCTGACTTAAAACTCAACATTCAAAAAACTAAGATCGTGGCATCCGGTCCCATCACTGCATGGCGAATAGAAAAGGAACAAGTGGAAACAGTGACAGATTTTATTTCCTTGGGCTCCAAAATCACTGTGGATGGTGACTGCAGCCATGAAATTAAAAGACACCTTGGAAGGAAAGCTATGACAAAACTAGACAGCATATTAAAAAGCCGAGATACCGCTTTGCCAACAAAGACCTGTATGCGCTGTGTGCTGTCACCTCAGTCGTGTCCGACTCTTGCGACCCTATGGACTATGGCCCTCAAGGCTCCTCTGTCCGTTGGATTCTCCATGCAAGAATACTGGAGGGGTTGCCAGGCCCTCCTCTAGGGGATCGTCTCAACCCAGGGATTGAACCCATGTCTTATTATGTCTCCTGCATTGGCAGGTGGGTTCTTTACCCCTAGCGCCACCTGGGAAGCCTGATGATTTTTCCAGTAGTCATGTACGGATATGAGAGTTGGACCGTAAAGAAGGCTGAGCACAGAAAATTGATGCTTTCGAATTATGGTGTTGGAGAAGACTCTTGAGAGTTCCTGGGACTGCAGGGAGATCAAACCAGTCAGTCCTAAAGGAAATCTATCTTAAATATGCATTGGAAGGACTGATGCTGAAACTGAAGCTCCAATACTTTGGCCACCTGATGCGAAGACCCTACTCATTGGAAAAGATCTTGATACTGGGAAAGATTGAAGGCAAAAGGAGAAAAGGGTGGCAGAGGATGAGATAGTTGGATGGCAGCACAACTCAATGGACATGAATCTGAGCAAATTCTGGGAGATGGTGAAGGACAGGGAAGCCTGGCATTCTGCAGCCCATGGTGTCTCAAAGATTCAGACACAACCTAGCAACTGGAACAACAACAATGGTCTTTACAGAGACAATCAGGTTAAACTGAGGTCATTAAAGTAGGCACTAATCCGATATGAATAGAGTCCTTTTATTTGTTTTTATTGTTGTTGTTTATTTATTTTGACCACACCATGCAGCTTGTGGGATCTCAGCTCCCTAGTCAAGAATTGAACCCAGGCCCTTGGCAGTGAAATCACAGAAACCTAACCACCGGACTACTGGGGGATTCCTGAATGGAGTCCTTTAAAATGGGGAAGTTTGGACCCAGAGACAGACATGCGTGGAGGGATGATGGCGTGAAGTGATACAGGCAGAAGACAACCATCCATCTGTACTCGAAGGACAGAGGTTTGGTACAGCTCCTTCCCTCACAGTCCTCAGAAGTAACCAACCCACTGACACCTTGACCTCAGACTTGTGGCCACCAGAACTTAAGACAAAAAATCTCTGTTCTTTAAGTCCCCCAGTTTGTGGTATTTCTTAACCACAGCCCTAGGAAACAGGAAACTAAGACACTTATCAGGTCAGTTCAGTCATTCAGTTCAGTCGCTCAGTGTGTCTGACTCCTTGCGACCCCATGGACTGCAGCACACCAGGCCTCCCTGTCCATCACCAACTCCTGGAGTTTACTCAAACTCATGTCCATTGAGTCAATGATGCCATCCAGCCATCTCATCCTCTGTCATCACCTTCTCTTCCCACCTTCAGTCTTTCCTAGTATCAGGGTCTTTTCCAATGAGTCAGTTCTTCCAATCAGGTGACCGAAGTATTGGAGTTCCAGCTTCAGCATCAGTCCTTCCAATGAATATTCAGGACTGATTTCCTTTAGCATGGACTGGTTGGATCTCCTTGCAGTCCAAGGGACTCTCAAGAGTCTTCTCCAACACCACAATTCAAAACCATCAATTCTTTGGTGCTCAGCTTTCTATATAGTCCAAGCCTCACATTCATACATGACTACTGGAAAAACCATAGCTTTGACTAGATGGACCTTTGTTGACAAAGTAATGTCTCTGCTTTTTAATATGCTGTCTAGGTTGGTCATAACTTTGCTTCCAAGGAGCAAGCGTCTTAATTTCACAGCTGCAGTCACCATCTTCAGCGATTTTGGAGACCCCCCCCAAATTAAGTCTGTCACTGTTTCCATTGTTTCCCCATTTATTTTCCATGAAGTGAATGGCAATGGGTGAATTTACCTCATATGACCATTATATCTACTATTGTGGGCAAGAATCCCTTAGAAGAAATGGAGCAGCCATCACAGTCATCAAAAGAGTCCAAAATGCAGTACTTGGATGCAATCTCAAAAATGACAGAATGATCTGTTTGTTTCCAAGGCAAACCATTCAATATCACGGAAATCAAAGTCCATGGCCCGACCAGTAATGCTGAAGAAGCTGAAGCTGAACGGTTCTATGAAGACCTACAAGACCTTCTAGGATTAACACCCAAAAAAGATGTCTTTTTCATTATAGGGGACTGGAAGGCAAAAGTAGGAAGTCAAGAAATATTGGAGTAACAGGCAAATTTGGCCTTGGAGTATAGAATGAAGCAGGGCAAAGGCTAACAGAGTTTTGCCGAGAGAACGCACTGGTCATAGCAAACACCCTCTTCCTAAAACACAAGAGAAGACTCTACATGGACATCACCAGATGGTCAATATCGAAATCAAACTGATTATATCCTTTGCAGCCAAAGATGGAGAAGCTCTATGCAGTCAACAAAAACAAGACCGGGAGCTGACTGTGGCTCAGAGCGTGAACTCTTTATTACCAAATTCAGACTCAAATTGAAGAAAGTAGAGAAAACCACTAGACCATTCAGGTTATCAGGTCAGGTCACTTTTAAAAGCCCTTCTGACCCAGCTGACAAAGAGCAGGGCTCACCATGGGCCCTGAAGCCATAGGCTGCCTGGCTTTTGGAGCAAGTGTTCAGACTTCCATATCACCTGATGCTGGGAAAGATCCAAGGCAGGAGGAAAAGGTGGCGACAGAGGACGAGAAGGCTCTATGGCGTCACCCACTCAATGGATGTGAGTTTGGGCAAACTTTGGGAGAGAGTGGAGGACAGGGAACCCTGGCGTGCTGCAGCCCATGGGGTCGAAAAGACTCAGACGTGACTTAGCCTCTGAACAACAACAACACAGCACCTGTTGTGAGATCTGGCTGAACCTTTAAGTGTCTACCTGGAGCTTGGGTGGGCCAGTGTCCAGGACTGGGCCCTGGGGGAACCCAGGGGGCACCCACGACTTGGATACTGCTCTCGGGCTGCCCGTGGCAGCAGGATGGAGGGAAACCTATCCCCCAAGCAATGAGGGAGACACAGCTTGGTGAAGGTGTCATCAGGAGGAGGCCAAAGGGGGTGGCAGAGAGGAGGAAGGGACCCCGTGGGGATGTCCAGGGGGCTTCCTGGGTGAGAGGAACATTTCCAAGGTTTTCTCCATGAAGGACAGTTTTTAAATTCTTATTGTTGTTTTTTAGTTGCCTGACCAGGAATCGAACTCATGCCCTCAGCAGTGAAAATGTAGAGTCCTTACCACTGGACTGCCAGGGAATTTTTAAGTTTGCAAAAAGAAAGATTGAAGTAAAATTCCCCTTGTCTTTGGCTATTGGCTGAACTTCCTTGCGGCTGTCTCTTGCTGATGGCCAGACAAACAGTGACAGCCTGGGGCTGCCTGGCAGCTAGGCCTTGAGGAAAGAAAAAAGAAATAGCTGCTTGCTGAATAGGCCCTGTCGGAGAAACAGAATGGCTTATTTACTGCAAGAAAAACAGGACCTCGAAACCCTGGGGCCAATCAGAAGTGCAAAAAAAACGGGGTCCCTTTTCCACAAGGATCACTTACAAGATTTACAAGATACCTGATTCCCAGGGCGTGTCTTCAACATCCAATGTTTGGGAGATTGTCATCACCTGCAGGACCAGCCCAGGAATCCAGGATGCTCCCAGAAGCTTAGATCCTAGATCTGAATGGGCTGAAAGGTCCCCACCGTTAAGATGTGGGACTTAACAGAGAGGACACAAGCCAACACTGAGTCACGCTGAACCTTTAGACCAGGCTTTTAAAACCTCAGCACTACTGATGTTTTGGGCAAGATCACTCTTTATTGTGGGGGGTCTATTCTGTGAGTTACACACAGTATGTTCAGTCGGATCCTAGACCTCTACCTACTTAGTTGTCAATAGCATCCCTCTCCCCAAGAAGTGACACCCCAAATGTTCCCTTGGGGGTTGTAAAATCACCTTTGATCTAGCACCATTGCTTTAGATAAAAATTCACCTGGTTAAATTTTTTATTTTTCAGTTACCTGAAATCACATTCAAAAGTCTAAATGACACAATTTCAACACCAATACCTGAACCCCACTGAATGCAGCAGAAAGCAAATCAAAGAGCCTGCCTCCCTCGCTGCTTCCTTGCAGTTTCAGTTGCGTTAGGCGGTTGGCTTTCCGCCCTCTCCACTGTTTGAATTGTTGCTGTGCAGGGCAAACACAGCGGCGGCTCCACCTCAGACAGAGCTGGCCGCATTTCAGCAACGGCTGGGAGGACTCTCGTGGGGGCTTTCCAAGCTTAATTAGTTCATATTGTCAAGTTCCTTAGGAAGCACAGGCCAGGATGCTATGGGAAGTCCAAGTTACTAGGATTCTCGCCACACTCTTTTAAAAAAGAACATTCCCGCATAAAAAGACCAGGGAAGCCAGAAAAGGGCTCCTAGGAGCATGTGTGTGTGAATAGTGAAGGAGTCCCTGGGAAGTGCCTTTGTGACCGTAAAGAAAGAGAGTAATACTTTCCAACTTTCTGGCTCTCCTCCTAGTCTCTAGAGCAGGAAATTATTTAAAGTATTTCCTGAACAGCTGAAGTATGTTAGAAACCTGCTAGCATTCTCTGCGTTATCTCCAGGAAATAGACGCCGAAGAATTTTTCTTTGCCACCAGAAACTATTTGGGCTCTGTTGCTCATTTCCACCTGAATGGGATGAATACTCTCATTCTGGGAATTGGAGATGACAATCTTTTTAGATCATTTTTATGTCATACGCAGTGTCCGAAAAAACACACCCTCGAAGAGAACTCTCTTAGCGTGTGTGTGTGTGTCTGTGTGTGTGTATGTGTAGAGAGAGAGAGAGACAGAGAGAAACTTTCTTTGCCAGGTAATTTAGCATTGTCAGTAATAACTTGCTAGTTACCTAGTTGTCCCCACTTAATCTCTGGGTGGGATAAGAATGAGGTCAGCCTCTTCTGTGTTGGGCAGAATTCTAGAATGCGCAACAAAAGGGAACTGAGTAGCCCCAGCCCACCTCTAGAGATTTGCTCCCTCCAAGGCCTGAGCCCATAAATCTCTCCGGGTGGGGGTCTGCAGGCATCCTGCCCCGCTAGCTAGCTGAGTTTAAGCCTCCTGAGCAAATCAATGTTGGGATGTTCGTGGGGTCATGGGACGGAGAGCCATCTGGGAGCCAGCTGTTTGACTTTGGCTAGCAAATTCCCCCAACCTCCTAGGAGAAGGGCAGGCATGATGACCGCAGCAGAAATACCAGGGGGAAATGGCAGTTGTTAGCTCCAAAGCAAAGCACAAGGCCTAGAAACAAAGCCAATTTCTAAAGAGAGTGACAGCTCTGATGAAGCTGGTGAAGGCCAGGCAAGTTCCCTGCTTCCTTGAGAATAGTTAGGAGCCATCCCTGGCGGTCGAGCCCGGGATCCAACACTGGGAAGTGTCTGATTCGCCTCTCAGAGACCTGGCTGTCAGCAAGAGGATGGGGAGCCAAACAGTACTTCGTTACCGCCCACCCTCTGGGGCCTGCAGAGAAGCCGAACTTGAGGCCAAAGAGAGAAACGCAAACCCCTGCCATCTTCTCTTTCAGGGCACAAAGGCACCACATTCCTCCTGTGCTCCATCACACTTTTGGAGTGAATGTCCGCCAAATGCCATCTTTCAGGGACAGCAGTTAAAACTCCCATTCAACTTGTTCTTTAGTCAAATTACAGCTGAATTCTTGGCCTGAGGTCTTAAACAACTGCGTGAAGCTGGCTCCGATGACATTAAAAAAATAAAGTGCACCTCAGCCATGTACAAAATAAATCGGAGAGAACTACACCTGAAGTGTGTAATGTTTTGAGGGTGGCTACACCTTTAAGAACCCCGTTTTCATCAACCTATGAGCCCCTTTCTCGGAAAAGCTCATATTCCTGTATTTAACAGTAAACTTTGCATACAACTTCAGGGGTTCATGGGCCCCTAAAGGCCTATCTTGGATCTCAGGTTATTCCAATTAAAACTTTCTATCTCTACAAAGTATTAATACTATGTATAAAATAAAGAAGTACCAAGATTATGTTGTATAATACAGGGAATATAGCCAATATTTTATAATAACTATAAATGGAGTATAGTCTATAAAAATCTTCAATCACTATTGTACTATTAGTTGTATAGCTGAAACTAATATCGTAAATCAATAAAAAAAATCCCAAACTCTTCCTGTGTTTAATTATGCATGTAAACATCTTGTGGTCCTATTTTTCCTTGTATTGTTTTCTAATAAAATTAAAAATAACTTGAAAAAGAATTCCTATCTATGAAAAAATATACAATCTAATGGTGAGATTTTAGACTATTTTAATCTTTGTGGTGGTGGGTTTTTTAAATTTTCCAAAATTAGGATTACCTCTGTAACAAGAAAAGGTTATTTTACAAAGTTACCAAGAAGAAAGAAGTTTCACTAAGTTAATGTGAAAGTTTCCTTGATGTGACAGAGAAATTGGTTGAAAAGATGGGCGAAAATTGAGAGCGGGGGTAGTCACTGGTCATCTAAAAATTTGGTTTAAGCCCGTTTTTAAAGGTCTTCTCATTGCTATGTGTTTTTCCACATTTCTCCTGTAATCCAAGTTTTGCTAAAAAATCGTATGTCTTTCATAATTACATTTGGAACAGCCTACTAATATTTATGTATTTATATTATCTTTTTTCATTCATTTTGAATGAATTCAAAGTTTTCTGAGTCATCCAATTCTTTCTCAAATTCCTTTGTTTTTATGACGAAGCTTCCAATATCTCTCCCTGAGGGCTTCCCTGGTGACTCAGATGGTAAAGAATCCGCCCGCAATGCAGGAGACCTGGGTTCAATCCCTGGGTTGGGAAGATCCCCTGCAGAAGGGAATGGCAACCTACTCCAGTACTCTTGCCTGGAGAATTCCATGGACAGAGGAGCCCAATGGGCTACAGTCCACCGGGTTGTAAGAGTCGGACATGACTGGGAAACTAACACACACACATCCCTACCCGAATTTGTTCAAGTTCTAAACATTCAACCTCATTCAGAGTAGAAAACACAGCTTTGTTTGGTTGTTTCTTGGTAAAATGTTTGCTCACTTAAGCAGGTTCATATCACAAGTAAAGGCCTATATGTTGTCAGATTTTATTTTCTTGGGTTCCAAAATCACTGCAGATGGTGACTGAAGCCATGAAATTAAAAAACACTTGTTCCTTGGAAGAAAAGCTATGACAAACCTACACAGCATATTAAAAAGCTGAGATATCACTTTGCCAGAAAAGGTCCATATAGTTAAAAGTCATGGATTTTCCAGTAGTCATGTACAGATGTGAGAGTTGGACCATAAAGAAGGCTGAATGCCGAAGAACTGATGCTTTCCATCTGTTGTGCTGGAGAAGACTCTTGAGAGTTCCTGGACGGCAAGATCAAACCAGTAAATCCTAAAGGAAATCAACCCTTAAAATTCATTAGGACTGATGCTGAAGTGGAAGCTTCACTGGTTGGCCACTTAATGTGATGAGCCAACTCACTAGCAAAGACCCTTGATGCTTGGAAAGACTGAGGCAGGAGAAGGGGGTGACAGAGGATGAGATGGTAGGATGACATCACCAACTCAATGGACATGAGTTTGAGCAAACTCCGGGAGACAGTGAAGCCTGGCATGCTGCTGTCCATGGGGTTGCAAACAGTCAGACACTACTTAGCAACTGAACAACAATGGGTTGGCTATACTGACAAGCTTCCAAGCAAACCATCACCAGGATGGCTTGAGTGGGGCTGTTCTCAGGGCCAGTGAGACATTAGATGAGAAAGGTGCCCTAAGTCATAGAATGAAGAGAAAGGGGAATAAGGGCAGGTTACAGGAACTTGAAGCCCTCACAGGTTTAGCTGCAAAGGCCATCCCTGGAAAAACTGGTGGTCCTTGGGCCAGTTTCACTGTTTGCAAAGCTCTGGTAAGCCTGTAATAGGCCTAAAGACCAACAGAACATCCAACTTTGGAATAGAATCCTACCATTGAGTACAGAAACAAGCCATGTGGTGTCTCATGATGATGTATAACAGAGACTGATAAGAAAAAAAAGGAGTAAGAATAAACTTAGCTAGGAGGCAGAAAGTGAAGAGGAACTAAAAAGCCTCTTGATGAAAGTCAAAGAGGGGAGTTAAAAAGTTGGCTTAAAGCTCAACATTCATAAAACGAAGATCATGGCATCTGGTCCCATCACTTCATGGCAAATAGCTGGGGAAACAGTGTCAGACTTCATTTTGTGGGGCTCCAAAATCACTGCAGATGGTGACTGCAGCCATGAAATTAAAAGACGCTTACTCCTTGGAAGGAAAGCTATGACCAACCTAGATAGCATATTCAAAAGCAGAGACATTAGTTTGCCAACAAAGGTCCATCTGGTCAAGGCTATGGTTTTTCCAGTGGTCATGTATGGATGTGAGAGTTGGACTGTGAAGAAAGCTGAGTGCCGAAGAATTGATGCTTTGAACTGTGGTGTTGGAGAAGACTCTTGAGTCCCTTGGACTGCAAGGAGATCCAACCAGTCCATTCTAAAGGAGATTGGTCCTGGGTGTTCTTTGGAAGGAATGATGCTAAAGCTGAAACTCCAGTATTTTGGCCACCTCATGCGAAGAGTTGACTCATTGGAAAAGACTCTGATGCTGTGAGGGATTGGGGGCAGGAGGAGAAGGGGACGACACAGGATAGATGGCTGGATGGCATCACCGACTCGAAGGACGCAAGTATGAGTGAACTCCAGGAGTTGGTGATGGACAGGGAGGCCTGGCGTGCTGCGATTCATGGGGTCACAAAGAGTCGGACATAACTGAGCGACTGAACTGAACTGAACTGAGGAGGTAAATATATATCAAAATAGAGGTCTGTGGAAGAACAGCAAAGAAACCTTTGTTCCTAAAGGCTGGGAATAGGGACTTTGCTGGTGATCCAGTGGTTAGGACTCCATTTTTCTAATGCAGGGGGTGTGGGCTCTATCCCTGGCGGAAGCACCAAGAACCCACACGCTGTGTGGTGCAGCCAAAACAGAAAATAATTACATTTTAAAAAAAGGTGGGGAATAGCTGTTCTATGACTACAATATTTACCTAGCATACTGCTATTATATGGTAATCAGATATTATATGGTAACCTATTTCAGGGTACAGTCCATCAGGGATTGCGGGCTACACAGATAACCCAAAGGACATTCACTAAAATACAGTAGAGACAGATTTTAACTTAGGCTGATCTGGCTCCTAATTAATAGCCCATTCCATTGCACCACTCTAGGAACTTGAACAGGGAAAGACATTTTTTATTGTGAAAAGCCTGAGAGGAATGCACAAACTGATCAATTTAAGAGGGTTTGCTGTGTACAACTCCTACACAGTGTTATGAAACTGTCCCAAATATTTAGGAGGAACTGGGCGTTTATAGACACCAGAATTCTGCTTTCAAACTATGCCAACAACATGCCATTTAACATACAAATGCTCAAAATTAAACTGCTCTTCTGTCCTCAAAAAATCCTACTTGATAGCTTGAGTGTTTTCTATCATCTTTATTAGCTGAGGTTATTTAAATCGGTGATGTTGCTAAACACTTTTCATGAACACTTTCCCTGGGGGGAGGGGAGCACGGCGTGATTTGGCCAGGTTTTGTTCATCACAAATTAGGTCAACAGCCCAATCTCAAAAGCAAGCACCATTAATGACATATTTCAAGGGCTTTGCAAAATCAGCCAGCTGGGTCTTGGCAAGCTTCAGCAAGGGTGGAGGGAGGGAAGGAGCGGCCAGCTACACTTCCCTTAATGGCCTTCTGAACTTGGGGTCCTGTGGCTCACGAGGTTTCCAACTGCCCATACAAACAAAACGGCTGTTTAGAATGGAAAGGAACATGCCACTTTGATGAGCACAATTTTGGTTTTAATTGACTTGGTTCTGGAAAGTGCAAAATAAATAAGAGCAATTTAAGGTGCATAATACTGAAGCAAAAATCCTATTTAACAAGGATGTACTGTAACAAGAAATTATCCAGAATTTCTTTTCAGGGATGAGGCAGTCACAGAAAGGTTGAGAATGAGAAGAAAAAAAAAAAAAAACAGCCTTGAGAAAACAAATGTTTATTTCCTCAGTTCAGTTCAGTTGCTCAGTTGTGTCCAACTGTTTGCAACTCCATGGATTGCAGCATGCCAGGCCTCCTTGTCAATCATGAACCCCCGGAGTTTACTCAAACTCATGTGCATTGAGTCAGTGATGCCATCCAACTCTCTCATCCTCTGTCATCTCCTTCTCCTCCTGCCTTCAATCTTTCCCAGCATCAGGGATTTTACAAGAGTCAGCTCATCAGGTGGCCAAAGTTTGGAGTTTCAGCTTCAGCATCAGTCCGTCCAGTGAATATTCAGGACTGATTTTCTTTAGGATGGACTGGTTGGATCTCCTTGCAGTCCAAGGGACTCTTAAGAGTCTTCTCCAGCACCACAGCTCAAAAGCATCCATTCTTTGCACTCAGCTTTCTTTATAGTCCAACTCTCACATCCACACATGACTACTGAAAAAACCATAGCTTTGACTAGACAGACCTTTGTCGGCAAAGTGATGTCTCTCCTTTTTAATATGCTGTCTAAGTTGGTTGCAGCTTTTCTTCCAAGGAGCAAGCGTCTTTTAATTTCATGGCTGCAGTCACCATCTACAGTGATTCTGGAGCCCCTAATGTCCATCAGTTTCCACTGTTTCCCCATCTATTTGCCATGAAGTGATAGGACCAGATGCCATGATCTTAGTTTTCTGAATGTTGAATTTTAAGCCAACTTTTTCACCCTCCTCTTTCACTTTCATTAAGAGGCTCTTTAGTTCTTCGCTTTCTGCCATAAGGATGGTGTCATCTGCTTATCTGAGGTTATTGATATTCCTCCCTGCAATCTTGATTCCAGCTTGTGCTTCATCCAGCCCAGTGTTTCTCATTATGTACTCTTGCATATAAGATAAATAAGCACAGTTAAAATATACAGCCTTGACGTACTCCTTTCCCTATTTGGAACCAGTCTGTTGTTTCATGTCCAGTTCTAACTGTTGCTTCTTGACCTGCATACAGATTTCTTAGGCGGCAGGTCAGGTGGTCTACTATTTTCCAGAGTTGTGGTGATCCACACAATCAAAGGCTTTATAAAGCAGAAATCAGATGTTTTTCTGGAACTCTTTTGCTTTTTTGATGATCCAGAGGATGTTGGCAATTTGATCTCTGGTTCCTCTGCCTTTTCTAAATCCAGCTTGAACATCTGGAAGTTCACAGTTCACAAACTGTTGAAGCCTGGCTTGGAGAATTCTGAGCATTCCTTTACTAGCATGTGAGATGAGAGCAACTGTGCGGTAGTTTGAGCATTCTTTGGCATTGCCTTTCTTTGGGATTGGAATGAAAACTGCCCTTTTCCAGTCCTGTGGCCACTGCTGAGTTTTCCAAATTTGCTGGCATATTGAGTGCAGCACTTTCACAGCATCATCTTTTAGGATTTGAAATAGCTCAACTGAAATTCCATCACCTCCACCAGCTTTGCTCGTAGTTTATTTCCTACCTTATTCTAAAAATAGTCAAGTTGCTTGATAGGATTTTAAAGCCAAGATACACTGGCAATTTAAAGAATCAATACTCCAGGAAGTATAGCAGAAACTAACACAATATTGTAAAGCAACTATACTACAATAAAACTAATTTAAAAACACTCGGGAAATACTTAGCACCGATGTTCAATCTTTTCCTCATGTTAACTTTTTAAAGATTTTTCAACAAGCAAAAGAAGTGTCAGCAGTACTTTGATGTTTGACTAAAATTTTGCTTTCCCATCTTATGACAATACAAAAATGAAGTCATCACAGGCAGTGATGGTTTATTAAAATCTAGATGAGATTTAAAACGGCTAAAGCTTAAAAAATGCAGTGTATTAATGCAATATACACGTGCACACACACATGCTCAGTTGTGTCCAGCCCTGCAACCCCATGGACTGTAGCCTATCAGACACGTCTGTCCATAGTTTCCCAGGCAAGAATACTGGAGTTGGCTTGCATTTCCCACTCCAGGGTATCTTCCTGACCCAGGGATTGAATGGAGTCTCCTTCATTGGCAGGTGGATTCTTTACCACTGAGCCACCTGGGAAGCCCATAATTTAGAAATTATCATTTAATGCAAGAGGGAAAATTGAGGGGCTGTTTTGTCACTTCTTAAAATCAAGCTGAATATAAAAACGTTAGATTTTATCTAGTTAAGTTCAATAAAAACATACAAATGCCTCTCTGGATTTTCAAGGAAACTAGTATGTTAGGAATTTTATCTAAAATATGAAAATGTATTTTCGGAAAGCAGCTGTCTCCTGTCCATTACTTCACCAAGTCATGCCTTCACGCTAACAAATCCAGGCCTTATACTCCTATCAAAGTGTGTGTTACACTAGTCCCTTTAAAACCGTAAAGCTCCATCTACCTTAAAGTGAAAGCCTAGGATGTGCAGGTTCACTTCCACATTTTCTCAGGCTAAAGACTTTCGGATGCAGCAACCAAGAAGGGATTCACATTGGGGGAAAGGGAGGGAAAAGGGAGGCAAGCAAGACTTAGGCAGGGAAGGGAGGACAGAGCTCCAGCCTGGTTCCTTCTGTCCTCCTGTCTGGAAGACTGCAGAGAAAACAGAAAACACCAGGGCTCCAAACAAGGCGCCCTGCACTTAGAGGAGCACCTGTAACAGGTTTCACGTTCCGTGTTGAGAATTCGGCCGTTGGAGGTGCTTTAAGTACACATCAGCTGAAGCGTTTCTGCTCCCCAACAAGACGACCACCTTTGAGAAGAGAACTTAAAAACACCCTGTTATCTACAAAAGGCAAAATGTATTAAAGTGTATGTCGATGAACCAGGGGAAGGGCTTGGACCCACTGAGAAGGTAAATGGCAATTCCTTACATTATACAACCAACTTGAAGAACTATCTTGTCTTACTGAATACAGTAGCGCTTATTGACTACAGTAGGTCATAAATTGTGTTCAATTTGAGTCTTCCACCCCATGCCCGCCATCATAGCTTTTATCTTCATGAAGCATTTGCTCATTTTTCCAATAATCTGAAAAGTGGAAACTGACAGTAGTATATTAAAGATGCGTTTTGTTTTCCTAAGACTTCTGGGATATTATAGTTAAAAACTCTACCTGACCCCTTCCTTTTCTGCTAACGTAGTGGCTTTCACAACCCAGACTGCACCTGGGAATTAAAAGGACAAGACTCAATAGGTGGACCTCACCCCTTAGCAATCGAATTTTCCCAGGTGCAGCCTTGAAATCACTTTCAGCCTTGAAAGTTGGGAGGAATGAATTCCACTTGTGACTCCAGGAGAAATTTAAGATTAAATTAAGATTTTTATCCCAGTGGCCAGTATGACTTGAGAAGACACTGGCTGAGGGGTTCTGGGAAATTTTATTTGTTCTTTGGTGAAAAACCTGTCCAGTGAAAAATGTCCTATGACATTCCAAGGGCCATTTCTCACCAACCAAGTGGGGAAGCAGCGTAGAGCAAAGCCAGAATTCAGAAGCAGACAGGAAGCGATCAATTCGGTATTCTTGATGACACGACAAACCTTACATCAAATGCTGCCTGACACCAGAACTACACCCCAGTTTAGAGTCACATGAGTTCAGTTCAACTCCCTTTCATTTGCCACCTGTGAGAACTCTACATTAGAAAGTAACACATTGGCATGGTGAAGTAAAGAAAAGGGTGGAATTTAATCTTTATTTACAGGACACTGCAAGATATGAAATTCCACATAGAAACATAGAAATAAGAAACCGATTGAGAGAAGAAGCTTCACACAGTATGTACAGTTTGGAACTGTTCAAGTATAGTTTTGTTGTACAAAGTGCTACAGTAACAAACCACATTTAAAAAGAGTTCTTGGTAGAGAAACAGTAAGACAAACTTATACCAAACAAAGGGCACCACAAACGGCGTTAAGCCTCGGGGGCACGCCTAAAAGCTGAAGGTCCCGGCAGAGCCATCCTGCACCTGGAATGCATAGCCTTCAGAGGTAGCTTCTGGCACAACATTTTGATCTTCCTCTTCCTAGAAGTATTTAAAAACAAAACAACAGAATCCCATAAATTTGGCACAGTTCTAAGAGGTAGCTGCCTAGCAATCTATATTTACGCTTTTTTCTTTCATCTCAATTTATTTAAGCTGAAAACAAAAACAAACAGTTTACTCACTTCTCCCACCCTCAACCTCTGGCAACCACCCATCTATTCTGTGAGCTGACATATTGTTTGTTACCCCCGCCCAAACATCCCACACATAAGAAAAATCTTATGGTGTGTGTCCTACTCTGTCTCATTTCACTTAGCATAACACCTTAAGGTCTTCATTTGCATATTTCACCTTTAATCTTGAACCATATTTTAATCTCTCAAACAGTGGAGGGAGGGCTACTGAAGTTTGCCTGAGAGGGGAAGGTTCTGAATAGGTTAAGAAATGCTACTCTAACAGGGATGCAACCAGATTATCATACTAAGTGAAGTAAGTCAGAGAGACGAGTCACCTCTATGCGGAATCTAAAATACAATACAAATGAACCCATCCACCCAAGAGAAACACAGTCATGGACACAGAGAAGACGGGTGGTTGCCAAGTGGGAGGAGACTGGGGGAAGAGATGGTGCAGCAGGTCAAGGTTAGCAAATGTACATTTTTATATATAGAATGGATTAACAAGGTCCTACTGTATAGCAGAGAATTATATTCAATATCCTATGATAAACCATAATGGAAAAGAATATATGTATGTGTAACTGAATCACTTCACTGTATAGCAGTAATTAAACACATTATAAATCAACTATACTTCAATAAAAAATTATGGGACTTCCCTGGTGGTCCAGTGGTTAAGAATCTGCCTGCTAACACAAGGGACAGGGGTTCGATCCCTGGTCGGAGAAGACCCCACTAGGCCCACGAGCCACAACTGCTGAAGCCCTTACGGTCTGGAGCCTGTGGTCCGCAACAAGAGGCCACCACAATGAGAAGCCCGCACACCGCAACTAGAGAATATCTTCCTCTCGCTACAACTAGAGAAAGCCCTTGCATAGCAACAAAGACCCATCACAGACAAAAATAAGTCTTTTTAAAATGCTACTACGGTAACAGAAAAAGAGATTTCCTTAACCTGTCACTTTTCAGTAGGCAAGAGGAAAACAGCCTATTAGGCCAGAGGATGGCTGTGGGGTTGGCCCACTTCTCCAACTCCTACACAAACTGACTCTCAAGATATTCTAAGATTCGTGAGGCTATTCATTCCAAAGTAAACTGGTGACTTTTTAATATTTCAAGTTAAAAGATGGTATTATTATCAAGCAAAACATTAGAGAAACAAATATGTATGTTATATGCAATAGGATACTTACACGGATATTTTACTACGTCTATCAAGACTCATTAAGAAAGTCTGAGGGAAAAATATTTTATGGGGCTTAACCTTCCCAGCTATTAATATTACCAGTTTACTCACCTCTACAGAGAAATACTTCTCAATCAAGTTTAATGAAGCTTTGTACACAGACTCATTTTCATGGTTTTGTAGAGCTTCAATTTTGTCCAAACCTCCACATTCTTCAATCATTATACTAAGTTTCTCAGTTTCACCTAGTTTCTCAGCAGCCTGAAAAAAAGTCCAAGTTTAGAAGACTAAACTTTGAATGAACTCTTTTAATGAAGAAAACAATGTATGTTTGACTATCAATATATATCAGACAGAAATAAACACTCAGCAGTTCCTTCACAACCCTATGAGATAAAACTCAACTTCACATTTTTTAACAATTCAAAGGAATCAGATCTGTACTTGCTCTTCGCAGCTACTTCTGTAGCTTTCAGCCACGAAGATCTTACTATAATTCTCAACCTTTTCTGTATATCAAAATCACTTGGGTAACTTAAAAAATGACACTATATCCAGGTCCACTGGTCTGTGATGGGAATAGAAAATTACTGGTATAAAAACACCCCAGATAATCCCAAGGTGTATGGAAATCAAGCAAGAGAACCATTGTTCAAGGGTAATAACCCCTAACTGGACTATTTGTTGATATCAAGAATCTATTAGGTATATACACAAATGATTATCATGGCTAGCTATGTTTTTAAAGTCCTCAACTTTCAGGAGAGACATAAATATTTAAAAATGAAATAACTGACTTGCTTCAAAATAGAATAAAAGGTAAGGGTGAGAGTCCCTTGGACTCCAAGGAGATCCAACCAGTCCATTCTGAAGGAGATCAGCCCTGGGATTTCTTTGGAGGGAATGATGCTGAAGATGAAACTCCAGTACTTTGGCCACCTCATGTGAAGAATTGACTCATTGGAAAAGACTCTGATGCTGGGAGGGATTGGGGACAAGAGGAAAAGGGGACGACTGAGGATGAGATGGCTGGATGGCATCACGGACTCAATGCACGTGAGTCTGAGTGAACTCCGGGAGTTGGTGATGGACAGGGAGGCCTGGCGTGCTGCGATTCATGGGGTCGCAAAGAGTCGGACACGACTGAGCGACTGAACTGAACTGACTGAAGGGTGAGGAGAAAGAGAAGGCAAATGCTGACAAATTATTTAAGCTAGGTGATACATTAGGCATCATTACTATAAACTCAACTTTGATATGTAAAAATTTCCATACTCAGAAGTTTAAAGTTGTTTTTCAATGTTGACCTACCAACCATTAAACATTACGATCAAGTGCCATGTGCTATCACACTTCGATCAATTGGGAATGGAACCAAAAGAAAAATATAATTAACCAGGTCATTCAAATTTAATTTCACCAAAGTTTATATGAAATTAGGGGAATTAATGCTTGACAAAATAAATGTGTATGAACAGCATATCTACGTACCTGGCCTCAATTCAGGTCACATCATGCATTTGTCATCTCCTTTTTCTCTCTCATAATCCTCTGCCACATCTTTTATCAAGAGTGTGGCCCACATAAACAGGTTTTCTGATTCTGCGGTGAACTGAGTAAACTTAGCTGCCCTTCACTTCGTCATCTAAATAGTAAACCAATTATCGAGTCCAAATTCAAACAAATGCTGTCTTGCTAAGCCTTACCCGAAAGATATTTGAAACGGCATCCAGAATAACCAGAACAATTTTGGTATCTTTTGCAGTTAGGAGGTTCATCAACGGCTCTATTATGCCACAGTGAACAAGGTACACGATCTGCTCAACAGTTCCGCCACTTGTATAATTGTTCACAGCCCATGCGGCTTCCTTTTGCGTCTTAAAGTCTGCCTAATTAACATAAAGAAACAGGTTTATTTTAGAATGGTCATAAAAATAAGATTCCAAAACTACTGTTTTAGAAGAAAGTGATTAAGACTTTCAATTGGTTCTATCCAAGCTAAAGTAAAAAGGCTACTATTATTTAGCAAAGGACTGTTAAACAGAACCCAGCATTAGTACGTTAAGAATCTTAAGAAGTACAACTCTACCAAGTGCCTGCCCATTTAAGTCCTAAGGCTACAGTACCTTTGAGAGAAGGCCAACAAGGAATGGGACTAATCCATGATTCACAACTTGTTGTATCTGGTCCTGGCGGCCAGCTGTGATGTTTGACATTGTCCATGTAGCTTCCTTCTGAATATTAGTTTTGGAGTTTGTCAGCAGGCTGGGAAACACGGCAAGTGCTCCCGCATCTATTACAACCTGTGTTTGTTCATCTGTCCCAGTGACAATATTTCCTATGGCTCTGAGCGCAGGAGTCTGAAAGGAAAAAAAAGTTGACGCTGGCAGTTATCTTTTATCTATTCCAGCACTACTCAAAATCACTACACCCTAAAAGTTTTGACAGGTAAGAGGCTCATTATGGCCTAAAATATACAATATGTCAGTATTAGTACCAACTAATTGTGCTCCTTATACGTTATACTCTCATTTGAAAATCAACTTACCACAATTGGCAATTCAGTAGCTCCTAAAAGCTTCACAAGTTGGGGTACAACCCCAGTTTTCACAACCATTTCAATCCGTTCATTTGGACCATCAGTAAGGTAGGAAATAGCCCAGCAGGTATCAGCTAACACTTCTGGATCATCGTGATGCAGGAGACGAACTAAAGTAGGAAGAATCTGCTCAATAGCCTCTAAGGGGGGTGCAGGATTCTTGTTGCGACAAAGATTTGAAAGCGTCCAGGTAAGATTACGTAAGTAACCACACTGGGGGGAAAAGAAACACGCAGTGAAGTGCTGTTTTTTAAGGGGGGTAGGAAAATGAGAATCAGTGAGAAACGTGACTTATGCTAAGTAACTTACTGCTAGAGACGACATATCAGGCACAGCCAGAAGTGCCAAGAGCGGATCAACTGCACCATACTTGATAACCAGGTCTCGGAAAACAGAACCATCACCTTAAAAAAAAAGAAGGCGGCTAAGTCAACCACAACCACCTGTCTAGTGCCATTAATTTCCGTTACAGAGTACACCAATGTCTTGACGCAACAAACACACTAAGACACGTATGCCAACCTCAGTATGACTGGAGACATTCAGCCAATTTCAAATCCAAGTACCTGCAATGTTTCCTAGAGCCCATACAGCTTGTTCACTGATGTGAGCATGGGGAGATGCCAACAGAGAAATGAATGCTGGGATAGCACCTCCATCCACCACAGCCTTGGTCTGTTCTGAAGTCCCAGAAGCAATGTTAGTGAGGGCCCAGGCAGATTCGAACTGAATGGGACTACAATCAGTTCTTCCCAAGAAGGACACAAATTTTGGAATCAAACCAGCCCGGATTATGTTGTCAATAGGGGGCTGTTTTTCCCTAGAAAGCAGTTTCCTATGGGTAAGCAAAAAGAGAAACAAAAGTTGAAGGTGATTAACCAAACAAGTTCATACCAGAGGAAAAAAAAAAACAAAACCACAACAATTTAAAACGCCAACTCGAGACCGAACAAGTTCATATAAAAAACACAATTTAAAATGCATCTTACACGGGGATGATCCAGAGAGATGATATGGGGTGGGAGGTGGGAGGGGGGTTCAGGATTGGGAACTCATGTATACCCGTGGCGGATTCATGTCAATGTATGGCAAAACCAATACAGTATTATAAAGTAAAATAAAGTAAAAATAAAAATTAAAAAAAATAAAAAACAAAAATAAAATGCATCTTAATCCAAGAGTTTAGAACTTTAAGTAACCTTTTACAGTGAAGACTAAATGCTGACATATCCTGGAATTTAAGAGAAGCTGAGCAGACAGATTGTTTGCATGGTGCTACCACAGGTAGTGTCATAAACTACTTTTCCCAAAACTGAAATATTACCAATGATGCAGAACCCTTCTCTGCAGAAATCTACTCCAGATCTTATCACTTTTTAAAAACCCTGACATACAATACCATCACAGTCCACTAATCCGCATTACTCTGGCCAGTGGTGGGGACACACACGTTTCCCCTGATCTTCTGCCAATTGGACCTGCTTCTCCCCACACTGTGAGGCTACAGAGATCATCAATCCTTATATTATGGATGTCACAGATAGTTGTGTATGGTGGGTGGGAAGAGTCTAATAAATAGAATATATTTATTTCCTAAATGGATGAACCATTCTAAATCAATGTGCTAATCCCAGTTACTGAATAATTCCTCCTTTCCCTGGCATTGACTTGAAATGCCAGTGACAAGAAAACATTTCTTAAGTACACTAAAAAGTTATCACTGGAGGTAGGTGTAATTTTAGGCAACTACAGAAAATTTTAGATTAGGAAAGATTATAATGAAAATTGGCCTAGGCCTGGCTTAATCTTTACTCTCTGCACCACCTGCCATTGCTTTCCCACCAAAAAATGTAAAAAGGCTGATTTCTTAGTTTACTCATGCTACAGAAGACAAGACTTACCTAGCAGCTTGAGTAGCTTGGAGCTGGCTTTCCAAATTGTTGCTGTTTATGCCTTTGACAATATCATCAACAGACCAATTTACAGTGCCCTACAAGAACAGGGAAATTAATTTTCAAATTATCATTTTTAAGATTAAATACAATGCAATCCCAACACAAAGACATTTCTGTTTATAATCAGTTACTAAAGTTTAGCCCCACATTTAAATTCGCCTGTTAAATATTCATTATTTAATATATAGAACAATCCTCAAATTTGGTGTCATGACTAAATGATGTCTTAAGTGATGGAGTATCCCAGCATCTAGTCACTAAGAAAAGTAGCTGTGAACAGGCTAAAAAAATGAGCTAGAGCACTGTGAAGGTTATTCCTCCATTAGTCTCAAGCACTTGTACTCAGATATGC
Source organism: Capricornis sumatraensis (assembly GCF_032405125.1). Lineage (NCBI taxonomy): Eukaryota > Metazoa > Chordata > Mammalia > Artiodactyla > Bovidae > Capricornis > Capricornis sumatraensis. The sequence continues at coordinate 98,902,410 of NC_091076.1, forward strand.
TTTTAGGGGAAAAGGGACAGAGTTAGAGGCAATGTGCTGGGAATCTGAAAAGCTAAAGTTGTTATCCATGCATTTCCCCACCGGTTTATGTAGTATTTATGCACACATAAACATTATAGGTAGTAACTACATATTGGAGTTAACTGCAGCATTTGCGAACCAAGCTACAGTTAACTCAAAAAGACAGTATCACATTCTCCCTAAAACCTTACAACAAGGACAATGTAAAATCTAAACAACCACAGAACAAATGATTATATATATAAAACACTGTATATAGCATTATACAGAATTTACTCTTCATTTGTGGTGCAGAATGGGGTGCTGTAGGAATTCTGGGAAGGGAGCATTTTTCCTGTTAGGATGACCTAGAAGTGCTATAAAGAGAAGATGAGATTTGAGTATAAAACTCGAAAAACACAACACAGGTCGAATTCAGTGGGGTGCGGGGGGGTGGGGGGCGGGGAGAACACTGATAAAATGAGGAGAACTGAAGGAAAGCATAACGTGGGGGAAAAAAGCAGGAAACTGCCCAATATTTTTAAAAGATGAAAGATAAATTTTAAAATGTAGGATGGGGTTTCCCTGGCGGCTCAGCTGGTAAAGAATCCAGCTGCAATGTGGGAGACCTGGGTTCAATCCCTGGGTTGGGAAGACCCCCAGAGAACAGCATGACTACCCACTAGAGTATTCTGGCTTCCATGGACTGTATCGTCCACGGGGTCGCAAAGAGTTGGACACAACTGAGCAACTTTCACTGACTTCTGATAAAATCATGAAGTCTCCATGAGTAGAACTCTAGGATGGGTCTAATTTCCAAAAAACCTTTTAAAAAGGATTTAAAATCATAAAGTTTCTAAGATGTTTTAAGCAGTATTTTAAGAAAACTTTTAGGTAAACAGTATGTGGCACAGAAAGAAAATCAAGAGACAGCTGAGGAAAAAGACCTGAAAAAAGCTGGTGACAACTACAAAAAAAGAGAGGGAGGGAGGAAGGGAAAGGGAGAGAAAGAAAAAAAAAGGCAGAAAAAAAAAGTTGGTTCTGGACATACTTTCACTGAACACTTGAATGGCCAACTCAAAGTAAAAGCTGGCAACTGGAAAAGCAGGGAAACTTGAAGGGGAGATCAGAGCTAAAGACAACCTTGGAATCAGCTTCCACAGATTACAGAGGATGGGCGGGGGGAAGATAACCCATCAGAATTACTGAACAGGAGCACACAAAGACAGATCTTCACATCTGATAGTTAAAACCCACAAAGCTAAGACATGTTATTTAAATATCTCAGAAAGGCCTCATATTGATTTTCTGGGTTTACCATAACTCATAAACTAAAATATCCTCACCTGGTTGTTGCGGTTTTCCTGCAGTGGAGAAGTAGCATCATCAGGAAAAGAGCTGACATTTCTCCTTTTCAGCATCTGGTCATCCTTCTTAGCTTTCCTTAGCTCCACATTCACTTCTATTCGGCGCCGCCTCATTTCCTTGAGAAAAGATAACGTATCATCTCACCTATTACATCAGTGTTAGGTGCCAAGTGAGGACAACTTTTTAAATTCACTCAAAGTGTGGACGCTCTTTCCAAATACCTTACCATTTAAAAAATACTAGAAAAACAACAGAAGGTACTCACTGTACTGTCTTTCCCCTTGTTCTTGAATCTGTTAAGCCGGGGAGCGGGTGAATTAGCATTCTCATTGGTGGACATGATTATGAGACAAAGGGAGAAAGCTGCAAGATAAGGGAGAGAAAAAAATTTCCTTTTTATCACTTTGTTTGGCAATAACACAGCATTAAGGGAATTATCAAATACACGTTCAATTCGTATTTCCATACTAGAGGAGAAACTTCCTTTTTCAGCACTATGGAACTTGAGGTTTGGCCAAATTATATTTGGCCCCTCCCCTCTGAAGGGCTGAGGCTTCCAGGAGCAGTACTGTCCATCAGAAATATATAATGCAAGCTGTATAAATTTAAGCTTCCTAGTAGCCACGATTGTTAAAAGCAAAAAGGAACAAATGAAATTAACTTCAATAATATATTTTATTTACTCCAATATCTATTTTCTCACTTCAACACATTACATCAAAAAAATTACTTAACTATTTTGCATTCTTTCTTCATACTAATTCTTCCAGATCTTGCAGGTACTTTAAGCTTACAGCATTAACTCAGTTTAGACCAGCCACACGCCTTTGGTGACTACCACACTGCACAGCATGGCTCTAGACTCTATATAGGATCCATGAATAGTTAACTGAAGACAACGTACGGGATATAAGGTTACAGTTAAAATCTATGTCGTATGGGCCACAAATTCAGATCTGGAGGCTCTGCTGCTGCTGCTAGGTCGCTTCAGTCGTGTCCGATTCTGTGCGACCCCATAGACGGCAGCCCACCAGTCTCCCCCGTCCCTGGGATTCTCCAGGCAAGAACACTGGAGTGGGTTGCCATTTCCTTCTCCAATGCATGAAAGTGAAAGTGAAGTCGCCCAGTCATGTCCGACTCTCAGCGACCCCACTGGACTGCAGCCCGCCAGGCTCCTCCGTCCATGGTATTTTCCAGGCAGGAGTACTGGAGTGGGGTGCCATTGCCTTCTCCGAGGCTCTACTGGCTTTAAACGGCCCAAACAGATACATTCTGCACGTTTGAAAATTTTAAAAAATGATTCGTCGTTAACATTGTGTAAACTTTCATAAAATTTCCTGCCCACCCTTAACACCTGAGATGCAGTTCAGCATCTCGCACGTTTTCATTTCCAGAAATTGAGTGAATGCACTAAATTAGGCTCTATCAGCTGCGTTCCACTCAAACTCACCTACTTAAGAGCAATCTCCCAAAAAATCACAAAAGTCCTCCTTCTAAGTGGCTATCTTTAATTCCATTCTGTTCTTTTACGAAATCGTGACACAGCCAACTCAGGGCCTACAAATTAAGAGATAGCACTTCCAACTGCCACCTCCATCTCCAGTCCCCTCCCCTACCCCCTTCCCCACCCCCATTTCGGGGAAGCAGCAGCGGGAACCAGCGGAGGAGGAGCCAGAGGCGCCGGGCCCCCTACCGAGGCTTTCGTCCTCGGGTCTGACTCTAATTCTTACTCAAAGGCGATTGCAGCGGTTCGCAAGGCCTCGGGCACTAAAGCCCATGCACTCGCATCCACAGTGAAACACCCGTTTCGTCAACGAACTACGCCCCCGAGGCCTCATCGACCAGAGAGGCCGAAGCCTGGCCGGGCGTCTACCCCGGGACTCCCCTCCCGCCTCCAGCAATCCAAGAGCGGCCTAAGGACCAGCCTTTGTCGCTCCAGCTGCACTGCGACCTCAGTTCGTACCTACACAGCAGGCTCAAGCGTCCACCGGAGGCGGTGCGCGGCGCACAAGCTGCGGGATCTACTGCCTCCAAACGTCTACCACGGTCAGCCCGAGGACGGTATGGCTCGTGCAGCCGGCCGGCGCGATTTAAATTTCCCGGTGGCTCTGCATTCCGATTGGCTGGTTCGAGCTTACGCTATACGCCCATTGGTGGATTTGAAAAACACGTTAGCTGGGGAGGGGTCAGAGGGCCCAGAAGAAGATAGGATAGCATCGCGAGATAAGGGAGCGGCCGCGCGATCCCCGAGAGCCTTGCAGTGCGGAGAAGAAAAACTCCAGATCCCGGCATGCAGCGCGCAGGGCCGGTTCCCTGTCCATCTTGGTCGGAGGGTCAGCTCTTTGCATGGGTTTACCGCGGTGTGGTGGCTGGTCGTTTTCCTGAGTGTTTGCCTTAACTAAGTACCACAAATGATTCCCAAAATAATTCTCTTTAAAAATCTTAATAAAGAAATATATTGCTATGCATTTTTCCCGATGGGACTCAGAAAGAACTTCGCCGGGGTCTCTGGACATCAAGGAGGGGAGGGATAAGGCAGATGTGTGCTGCATTTTTTAGTTACTGTTTTTAACTTGTGTCATAAAAGATTGCATAGAAGGCAGAACTATGTTAACAAAAGCTTTATTAATGCCTGCTTCTCCAGTCTTATTTTTAATAATTTGAAATACAAAAGAACTGCAAATCTTTATCCATATTTGTTAATTTACTATTTTGATGTGTGTATATATGTATATATATGTATACACACATGCGCGTGTACCTCTATTTATATATACATGGCTTTTACATATTACTTTTTGAACCATTTGAGAGTAAGTTTGAGAAATCTTGTCCATTTACCCCTAAATATTTCAGCTTGTATGTTGTAAGAATAAGGACATTCTGTTATATTACCACACCATAATCATCAAATTCAAGACAATTGAACTTATATGAGATTATTTATTTATAGTCTGTGTTCAGATCATCAATTGTTATAGTAATGATCTATGCTATATTTTATATATTTCAAATAAAATGTTTGCATTTTCTTGTAATTTAAAAAAAGCTTCAGTGATAGTCATCAGAACCTCAGGATTATGGTCCACTTTCTTTTCGCAGCTTTTCTGTATCCTGAGAAGGGTATTTTTAAGAAAAGCTGTATTGGCTTTTTCTTTTTTTTTTTTTTAACTATGATTTGAACAATGAACTTTGTCCCTCCTGCAGGCATTTTTGCCAGCCTCACTCATTGTGTAACAGTAATGAGAGTCACGGAGGTTCCTTCTACTTCCACATAACCAATCAGGATAATCTTACCCCCTCTAAATGCACAAGGTTGTGGGATTTCACCTCTAAACCAGTCATTACATGGCATTCACTAGGCTACTGTGAATGGTTCGGGGCAGTCATGTGACCTAAATTCATTCAGTTGAGAAGCCGGATACCTTTTGTTTAATGATGAGAGGTAGGAAAGCAGGCTCTGTTCTCAACTGAGAGATGTGAATCCTGGAAATCCAGTAAGACAATTGGAGAGAAATCGTGAAAACTTTGATCAATACCCTACCTTACTTCAAAAGGCTGCAATTATATGACTTTGCAAATACATCATCCAGTACACTTCCTTTGTTGTTTAAGCTAGTTATAGTGGGTATTCTTTTGCTTACGAATACATATTGGGTAATATTATGTGCCCAGAAGTGTTCTAAGTTTTTTATCTTTGTGAATATATTTAATTTTCACAACTCTGTGAGGTAGCATTATTATCTGCTCCATTTCACAGAAGAGAAGAGTGGGTGGTTAAGTAACTTGTCCACATTCACACCGGAGTAAATGGCAGAGACAGGACTCAAACCCAGGCCCTGTCCTTCCAGGAACCATGCTCTCTGACCACTATTCCGTACTTGCACCTGAGAACAACCTGAAACAGAAGTAAACTGTCAACAGTGAAAGCTGCCTTTGACAGATGCCTTGCCTGGGAAAGCACAGACCCCACCCCCTCAAACCTTCCTATTGTAGTTGGGATGGAGATTCAGGAGAGGGCCTAGTGTAGCCTAAACCAATCCCATTCCATCCCCCAGACACAGGAATTGCTTTGCTGATGAAGATGTAACAGAATACAGTAAAATATTTACTGAGACTTTTGTGAGATATCCCCTCTCTTCCAATGGACTGTGTGCTATGATGATGTGAGCCTGAGAAGGAAGCTGAACCAGAGAAGCAAACTCAAGTGTGGCCAAGTCTGAATAATCATAGTCTGTCAGCCATTCTTTCAAGTAAGAACTGTGTTCCATCGAAAAGGCAACGAGTTTAGCCCACAACTCAAACACTACACAAAATGTTTCCTCAAGAGACACTCACTGAATTTTGGTTATCTGGTAGAAGTGATTTATGCATAATTCCATTTTGTCGCATAAAATCTTAAAAACATGTATTCAAGGGTTGGGATTTAAATTAATAATTCTTATAGTGTCACCTCTTCCAACAACACAAGAGAAGGCTCTACACATGGACATCACCAGATGGTCAATACCGAAATCAGACTGATTATATTCTTTGCAGCCAAAGATGGAGAAGCTCTATACAGTCAGCAAAAACAAGACCGGGAGCTGACTGTGGCTCAGATCATGAACTCCTTATTGCCAAACTCAGACTTAAATTGAAGAAAGTAGGGAAAACCACTAGACCATTCAGGTATGACCTAAATCAAATCCCTTACGATTATACAGTGGAAGTGAGAAATAGATTCAGGGGATTAGATATGATAGAGTGCCTGAAGAACTATGGACAGAGGTTCGTGACATTGTACAGAAGGCAGGGATAAAGACCATCCCCAAGTAAAAGAAATGCAAAAAGGCAAAATGGTTGTTTGAGGAGGCCTTACAAATAGCTGTGAAAAGAAGAGAAGCTAAAGGCAAAGGAGAAAAGGAGAGATATACCCATTTGAATGCAGAGTTACAAGAATAGCAAGGAGAGAGAAGAAAGCCTTCCTCAGTGATCAGTGCAAAGAAATAGAAGAAAACAATAGAATGGGAAAGACTAAAGATCTCTTCAAGAAAATTAGAGATACCAAGGAAACATTCCATGCAAAGATGGGCACAATAAAGGACAGAAATGGTATGGACCTAACAGAAGCAGAAGATATTAAGAAGAGGTGGCAAGAATACACAGAAGAACTCTACAAAAAAGATCTTCATGACCCAGATAACCACAATGGTGTGATCACTCACCTAGAACCAGACAACCTGGAATGTGGTCAAGTGGGCCTTGATGCTTCCTAGAAGCATCACTACGAACAAAGCTAGTGGAGGTGATGGAACTCCAGTTGAGCTATTTCAAATCCTAAAAGATGATGCTATCCTAAAAGTGCTGCACTCAATATGCCAGCAAATTTGAAAAACTCAGCAGTGACCACAGGACTGGAAAAGGTCAGTTTTCATTCCAATACCAAAGAACGATCAAATTACCACACAATTGTACTCATCTCACATACTAGTAGAGAAATGCTCAGAATTCTCCAAGCCAGGCTTCAGCAATATGTGAACTGCGAACTTCCAGATGTTCAAGCTGGATTTAGAAAAGGCAGAGGAACCAGAGATTAAATTACCAGCATCGTTGGATCATCACAAAAGCAAGAGAGCTCCAGAAAAACATCTACTTGTTTTACTGACTATGCCAAAGCCTTTGACTGTGTGGATCACCACAAATTGTGGAAAATTCTTAAAGAGATGGGAATACCAGACTACCTGACCTGCCTCTTGAGAAATCTGTATGCAGGTCAGGAAGCAACAGTTAGAACTGGATATGGAACAACAGACTGGTACAAAATAGGGAAAGGAGTACATCAAGGCTGTATATTGTCACCTTGCTTATTTAACTTATATGCAGAGTACATCATGAGAAACACTGGGCTGGATGAAGCACAAGCTGGAATCAAGATTGCTGGGAGAAATATCAATAACCTCAGATATGCAGATGACACCACTCTTATGGCAGAAAGCGAGGAAGAACTAAAGAGTTTCTTGATGAAAGTGAAAGAGGAGAGTGAAAAAGTTGTCTTAAAGCTCAACATTCAGAAAACTAAGATCATTTCATGGCAGATAGATGGGGAAACAGTAGAAACAATGACAGACTTTATTTTCTCGGGCTTCAAATCACCGCAGATGGTGACTGCAGCCATGAAATTAAAAGATGCTTGCTCCTTGGAAGAAAAGTTATGACCAACCTAGATAACATATTAAAAAGCAGAGACATTACTTTGCCAACAAAGGTCTGCCTAGTCAAAGCTATGTTTTTTTCAGTGGTCATGTATGGGTGTGAGAGTTGTGGACTATAAAGAAAGCTGAGCGCAGAAGAATCGATGGTTTTAAACTATGGTGTTGGAGAAGACTCTTGAGAGTCCCTTGGTCTGCAAGGAGATCCAATCAGTCCATCCTAAAGGAAATCAGCCCTGAATATTCATTGGAAGGACTGATTGTTGAAGCTGAAACTCCAATACTTTGGCCACCTGATGCGAAGAACTGACTCATTAGAAAAGACCCTGATGCTGGGAAAGATTGAAGGCAGGAGAAGGGGACAACAGAGAATGAGAAGGTTGGATGGCATCACTGACTCAATGGACATGAGTCTGAGTGATGGACAGGGAGGCTTGGCATTTTGCAGTCCATGGGGTCGCAAAGAGTCGGACATGATTGAGCAACTGAAATGAACTGATTGTCAAAGATGTTCTTAAGTGAAGCTGGCCAACAACCGAGCCCCCCACCTCCACTGCACAAAGGTGAAGCGTAACGATTATTACTAGCTTAGTCTGACTGCCTGGACTCAATAATGTGGCAGTTTTACTTACCATCACGTCTGCACCATCGTTGCTGTGTGATTAGCTATTATTCACTGATAATGTCCTAGTGTCCATGAAAAGTATTTCCCGGAGGACTCAGGATCCCCAGGTAGTAAAACTGACATGACACACAGACACATAAAATTTGAAAGAAACACACCAAAATGTTAATAGTGGTTGACTCTGAACACTAGATAGCATATTCAAAAGCAGAGACATTACTTTACCAAGGTCCATCTAGTCAAGGCTATGGTTTTTCCTGTGGTCACGTATGGATGTGAGAGTTGGACTGTGAAGAAGGCTGAGCGCCTGAAGAATTGATGCGTTTGAACTGTGGTGTTGGAGAAGACTCCTGAGAGTCCCTTGGACTGCAAGGAGATCCAACCAGTCCATTCCGAAGATCAGCCCTGGGATTTCTTTGGAAGGAATGATGCTGAAGCTGAAGCTCCAGTACTTTGGCCACCTCATGCGAAGAGCTGACTCATTGGAAAAGACTCTGATGCTGGGAGGGATTGGGGGCAGGAGGAGAAGGGGACAACCGAGGATGAGATGGCTGGATGGCATCACGGACTCGATGGATGTGAGTCTGAGTGAACTCCGGGAGTTGGTGATGGACAGGGAGGCCTGGCATGCTGCGATTCATGGGGTCGCAGAGAGTCGGACACGACTGAGCGACAGAACTGAACACTAGAATTATAGTCAGTTTTCATTTTCTTTGCTTGGCTTACTCCTATTTATACAATTTTACAGTGAACAGGTATTATGTGTCTAAAAAGAAAAAGAAGTATTTAAAAAAATTAAAAAATCAGCACATTTACGTGCAACAAGCAAAAAGGTATTATGCATGGAACCAGAAAACCTCTAAATCTTTATCCAAGATCTAGTTTTAAGATAAAAACAAAATTCGTATTATTTTGTATGTAGGACCTTGTTATGTTTATTTTCCCTTTAATCCGGAGGGAAAGAAGAGATGGGGAGAAATACGGATGTAGATGGGTAGGGGAGCGGGGCAGATTTACAGAAAAGCCTGTTCACCCTGGAAACCCCCAACAGTTCCCAGCACATAAAAAGTTATCCAATTAACGTATATAGAATAAAAGCAGCAAAGAAGGGGGAGACTGTTAGGGACGGGAAGGCTGTGGGGACCTCACGCTAGAGGAAGGCGGCAGACATGCCAAAATGCAGAGGCCTGGGTCTGCCCCGGTAAACAGAATTAGAACGGGGGTGGGGGAGGCCAGGCATTGGAACTTTGTTTAAAGTTCCCCGCAAGAGCGTCTAGTATGCAGTCAAGACTGAGAGCTTTCCCGAAAAGAACCTCCCGAAAGAACCGAATGAAAAGCACGCCCCTCCCACAGATACCCAGACCCGCCTGCGTGCCTGCCAAGCAGTACCAGGACAGCGCGGTGCGCCGAGGTAGCTCACGCGCATGCGCGTAGGGGCTAGGGCGGCGGGCCAGGCCGAAGGCGCAGGCGCGTGCTGCAGCCACTGGGGGCGATTCCCAAACCGCACGCAGCCTGACGTGAGGCCTCGAAGCGCGGGGGCGGGGCACGATGATGGCATCGCGTAAGAGGGTGGTGTGAGAACCCGGATCCTGTGGTGACCCAGTGGCCTAATGGATAAGGCATCAGCCTCCGGAGCTGGGGATTGTGGGTTCGAGTCCCATCTGGGTCGCACAGAGATTAGTTTTTGGTGGGCAAAAAAGCAATGATGGGCACAAAAGTAGATTTTGAAATGTCGTGATTTCTCTTTCTCTGCTGCGATCTCCGGGGCTGTTGTATTTAAAAATCGGAAATGCGTTCTCCGCTGTAGCACAATTGAGACCTTGCAAGAGAGAACTAAGATGGGACCGAAAAGAGGAGCGTTTACTCTTGCCTAGTTTATATTTATCTTTAAAAGAAAAAAGCCTTAGGAAACGCCAAATGCTAGCTGGATAGATGGCATCATCTCTTTTTCTGTCTTTTAAAAATGCATTTCATCATGGGCAGGCACACATGGAAAACTCCCTCCCCATCCTTATCCCCAGGGGTGTGTGAGCAGATCCAACTGTGCTGGCTGCAAACGTTTATTTCCAGAACTAAGGAGAATTTATAAGAAACTGTGTTAAACCATATAAATATAATAAATATAATTTATGGTTTATGTCCTTAAAGACCGATGAACAACAAACTATAGTTGAAATGTAAGGTTTGTGTGTATGTGTATTTGATTTGCAAATTAGTGTAATAAAAGAAATGCAATCAGAGTTTAAGCTTTCCAGACTGGTTCAGCTGACGAGCCTGAAAAGTTCAAACTCTTCTTGTAAAACTTGTACAGGAGAAATATCACAGAGTTAAGTCCTACTTTTGAAAAAACAAATACTAAATACTATGTGGGGATCCTGGGGTTGAGCCTGAAACAGATAAAGGACGGTAGGGGAAAAACCAGTGGAATCAGTACATTCTGCAATTTAGCTACGCACAATTATCAGTTCAGTTCAGTCACGTCCGACTCTTTTCGACCCCATGGACTGCAGCACACTAGGCTTCTGTGTCCATCACCAACTCCTGGAGCTTGCCCAAACTCATGTCCGTTGAGACAGTGATGCCATCCAACCATCTCATCTTCTGTCGTCCCCTTCTCCTCCTGCCTTCAGTCTTGCCCAGCATCAGGGTCTTTTCTAATCAGTCAGTTCTTCTCATCAGGTGGCCAAAGTATTGGAGCTCCAGCCTCAGCATCAGTCCTTCCAATGAATATTCAGGACTGATCTCCTTTAGGATGGACTGGTTGGATCTCCTTGCAGTCTAAGGGACTCTCAAGAGTCTTCTCCAACACCACAGTTCAAAACCATCAATTCTTCAGTGCTCAGCTTTCTTTATAGTCCAACTCTCACATCCATACGTGGCTACTGAAAAACCATCGCTTTGACTAGACGGACCTTTGTTTGCAAAGTAATGTCTCTACTTTTTAATGTGCTGTCTAGGTTTATCATAGCTTTTCTTCCAAGGAGCTAGTGTCTTAATTTCATGGCTGTAGTCACCATCTGCAGTGATTTATACCAGTGTTGATTTCTTAATTGTGACATGGTGATGTAAGATGGTAGCGATAGGGGAAACTGACTGAAGGGTATATGGGAGCCCACTTTGCAACCTTTATGAAATTATTAACATTAAATCTGAAATTATTCCAAAATTAAACATTTATTCAAGAAAAAAAGCTAAACAATCAATGGGAAAATTTAGCTGATACCTTTACTACCACCACCCCCCGCCCCCTTTTAAGATTAGCAAGAGGGTGCTACATTTAAAAGCCAGAACAGACTAACAAATGAAAAAGCCCAGGGCATGATTTCCAGCTCCATTCCTGGTGCCTCAGAGTTGGTGGCCACATTAGGTCCTTGCTACAGTAGGGGCTCAAAAAATTAGAATTGCCTTGTCTCCACTTTCCACCTGTGGGCAGCATCTGGGGACAACAGACAGCGACACTGTCTCCCTGGTCCCAAGGCAAGATTGCTGTCATACACGACCCTCAGCCTGAGGGCTGGGCAAGACTAACTCCTCACAGGCCCTCCACGCTTTGGGCTTCTAACTGGCCTGCTAGGGCCTCCAGCGAGCTCACCGGACTCTCCCACCTCCTCCAACCTCTCCTCTCAGCCCCGGGCCTTCTCTCTGGCAGGTGTTTTTGTGACTCACTCACCATAGTTCATCCCAGCTGAAGTCAATGCCTGCTGAACACCCCAGATTCAAGTCATTCAATGCAAGTTCCGCGTTTTCGCCTACGCTCACCTCCACCATCTCCCCCATTTCTTCCCTCTTCTGTCTCACATGAAGAGTATGTCCCTCCTCCAGTCCAGGCCATTCCCTCCCTCTGCTTTTGCTTTGAAACGCCTTCTCCTCAGGAAACTTGTCTGATACTTAGAGTGAAAAAAAACGAAGTGTTACTGGGGTCCAGCTCTTTGCAACCCCATGGACTCTATAGCCCGCCAGGCCCCTCTGTCCATGGAATTCTCCAGCCAAGAGTACTGGTGGCGTGAAAGTGAGATTCGCTCAGTCGTGTCCGACTCTTTGCAACCCCATGGGCTATACAGTCCATGGACTTCTCCAGGCCAGAATACTGGAGTGGGACCCATTCCCTTCTCCAGGGGATCTTCCCAACCCAGGTTCAATCCCTGGGTCTCCTGCATGACAAGCAGATTCTTTACAGTCTGAACTGCCACACTTAGTAAACATTTAAAAAGTGTAAGCCCAGTGATCCCCTCCACCTTGTCTATATCTTTATAGTTTCCTTCTTCTGGCTTTCCTTTGAGACCCCGAACATTCTACAGTTTCTCTATTCCTTAAAAGCTCACCCTCGGTCCTGGGCATCTGGCAGACAGGTGGCACCTTGGCACCTCCCTCCAAGCAGCCAAGCTGCCTCAGGGTAGCTCCTGCACACCCAGGGTTTCCTTCCTTCCACCTGGCATGTACTCTTTGCTCCCCTGTTGCTGGACACACTCCTCCTGGATACTGACCTCCGAATTGGCAAGTTTAAGAGATACCTTTCACTCCTTCTCTTGCTTGACTTCGCCCTGAAGTTTGAAACTCTTGCCCAGTTCCTTCCTGAAACAAACCGTTTTTTCACAGGCTTCCAGAAAAATCTCCTTTTTCTCAGTTCTCCAATCAGCTTCTCAGTCTCCTTTGCTGGTTCCCTCTTGTTTCTAACAATGAAAACAAACCAGCCCAATCAAAAAGAGCAAAGCAAAAGAGAACTCATTGGAACGCTATGAGGAAGGGGGGTGCTTACTAAATGGGGTTGGGAAAAACTGGAGGACCACTTGTGGGGGCTAGCCAGAATCAAAGGACACACCAAAGGCCCCCCAGAAGAAGAAGCTGGAAGTATAGTGACTCTCAGAGCCAGCCACCTGCCAAGAGGCCACCACTGCTGCCATCATTGCCACTTGCCATGCAGCTAGGCTTGCAAAAAGTGCCTCTGATGGCTTTCATCATCCCAGGGTCACTTGCTCCAGAATCAAGCTTCCCTGGAACAGCTTACAGTTGGCCCAACTTTCTCCTGTTGATTCATGGGGCCACAGAGGAATCACCCTCCCACCAATTCTTCTCATTAAGGGGAAGAGATAATTTCTTAAAAGGAGGCTTGCATACTAACTAGCCACACAAAGCATCGGCTCCTTTCCTCAGCACAAACGTTGTACATTTTATTTTGATTATTCCATAGTGATTGCTCCATTGTCATTGTTGACCTTAGGTGATGAAGACTGTTGTTGTTGTTGTTGTTGTTTTTTCCCTCTTATTGAATTTGGTTTTAATGAGTCTCAAAATTCTCTGACAGATTTTTGGTTCAGTTGTTGCCATTTAAAAGATTTTAAGAACTAATAACTTAAATCTGCCACACACATATACCCACAAACAAATGGTCCACAAAACACTCTCCTTTCCATCTGAAAGTTTTATGATGCATTGCTTATCATCAACCAGTCTCATACTATCAAACTTAAATGGCCAATTGAGACAGTTCTGAGATGGTTTTTCTATCACTGACTAAGACTGGGGTGGCAGGTATTGGAGCTAATACTCAACCTAGCCTTCTGAGGTTTCTGGGCAGACATGGTGACCTTGCCATCTTACAGCACACAGGACAGCCCCATAACAAAGAATGAGCTGGCTCCTCATCTAGGAATTGCCTTAGAGGCTTGACAAACAGGGATGGTATGACTATATTATTGATATACCTCATAAAAACATATTAGGGCCTTTCTAATTGTCCCCATTTTAATCTTTTTTTTTCTTTGTCCCCAGGCAATCTCAGGGGCAAGGGCTTCCCAGGTGGCTCAATGGTAAAGAATCCACCTGTCAATGCAATAGACACAAGAGATGCAGGTTTGATCCCTGGGTCGGGAAGATTCCCTGGAGTAGGAAATGGCAACCCACTCCAGTATTCTTGCCTGGAAAACTCTATGGATAGAGGAGCCTGGCGGGCTGCAGTCCATGGTGTCCCAAAGAGTTGGACACAGCTGAGCATTCATGCACACAATTTCAGGCAATGTGAGGAGCGGGTCAAGGGGTAAATATTAGTATTATATCCAGCCAAATTTTCCAAACTCATATAAGAATGTCAGAAAGTACACCAGAATTAATATTAAAATGCAATACAATAATATTAACATTCGGAATTGTCATAAGTTTAAAATTTTACCAGATTACAGTACGGCTGCCACTTTTCTCCACTCTCAGAAATCCTACAAAAGCACAAACACCTCCATCAGTGAAACCAGGAGGCATCGCAACTCCTCAAATAAAAGGAGAAAGGTTCCTCAAATAAAAGCATAAGGAACCAAGACTGCTGCTAAGTCACTTCAGTCGTGTCCAACTCTGTCCGACTCAGTAGACAGCAGCCCACCAGGCTCCCCTGTCCCTGGGATTCTCCAGGCAAGAACACTGGAGTGGGTTGCCATTTCCTTCTCCAATGCATGAAAGTGAAAAGTGAAAGTGAAGTTGCTCAGTCGTGTCCGACTCTTAGCGACCCCACGGACTGCAGCCCACCAGGTTCCTCCGTCCACGGGATTTTCCAGGCAAAAGTACTGGAGTGGGGTGCCATTGCCTTCTCCGAGGAACCAAGACATAGATGCCAATTAGAAGATGCCCGTGGCCGCAGGTCTGAGGAAAAGCCAGCAGAGGGCGCTTCATCAAGGGGAGGGTCGCATCCTGAGAGGCAAAACAATAATGTCTTGTTTGCAGGGAGTCTGGGATGTGCGGACAGCAGCCGGTCCTCACAGGGACAGACACGTGTTCTGGGTCTGGATTTGCCTTCCTTGCCTGCAGGGCTTCTAGCACTACCATTCCTGGACTTAGGCATTGCCAGAATGCGCCTGGCCAGGAACTAAGGAGAGGAGGTACGGGTGGCTTCTCCCACGATGACCGCTAATGATCCACTGGAAGATTTATTTTATTTTATTTTATTTGCTTTCCTTGCCAGAGGCTCAGTGGGTCCAGAGGTCCTAGTGACCAGTGGAGAGATGTTTGGGCCAGGAGACACTATTATGGCTCCATTCAACTGGAGATGAGGCTGCCCCTTGACCATCTGGGACCCCCCAAGGCTGCTGAATCAACAGGCGGAGAAGGCGAGGGGGTGTCACTTTTATGAGCTGAATATTTATGTTACCCCCAAATCGACTGGTAAAAGTCCCAGTGTTACTGTATGGGGAGGTGAGGCTTTCAGATGAGGTCATGAGGGTGGAGCCCCGTGATGGATTAGCGTCCTTAGGAGAAGTGTCTGGCGCCCTTTCTCTCTCTCTGTCTCTCTGTTGCGCGCTCTCTCTCATGTGAGAATACAGCAAGAAGGCAGCCATCTGTGAGCCAGGAAGAGAGCTCTCACCAGAATCCAGCCATACTGACACCCTGATCTCAGAGTTCCAGCCCCAGAACTGTGAGAAACAAATGTCTGTTGTGTAAGCCACTCAGGCTGTGGTACTTGGTTACAGCAGCCCCAGCTCTGACAGTCCCGTGAATGATGTGATTACCAAGGGGAAAATGGCTCTGCTACTTAGTGGAGGAAAGAGGAATCCAAGGACTCACGGGAGGTACATCTTAGTGTGCTCTTGTCCCAAAGACTCAGTTAATAGGAAAATACAGCAATCCAGTAACGACAGGACTGCCAAGAATGCAAGTCTTACAGGAATACAGTTTTGAGTCTCGCTACCAAGCATTGAGCCCTGCCCAACAGAGGGTAGGAGAAACACAGAATAAATGATGGAAGAAGGCAGTTACGATGATCAACTTAGACCTCACGGGCATTTGCAGAGGAGGCCTCTAACAGCTACATTTATGTTAATTGTATCTTTTCCCTTCTTTTTAATTTCTACTTGATATAAAGCAGACTAGCTAATGGTTTTGGTATCCATTGATTACCAGCTGAATAACCCTGGGCAAGTTACTTAATTTTTCTCTTATCCCTAATCTGGGATAATAAAAGTAAAAGCTCATATGTTCATGCAAAGATTTATAAAAAAATATTTTATACAAAGATTTAATACTTGGAACAGTGTTCAGTAGGTGCAAGCTATTATTAACAATAGATTTTCTTTTACATTTCATTATAACATTAGAATCCAGTACTTTGGCCACCTCATGCGAAGAGTTGACTCATTGGAAAAGACTCTGATGCTGGGAGGGATTGGGGGCAGGAGAAAAAGGGGACGACAGAGGATGAGATGGCTGGATGGCATCACTGACTCCATAGATGTGAGTTTGAGTGAACTCCGGGAGATGGTGATGGGCAGGGAAGCCTGTTGTGCTGCGATTCATGGGGTCGCAAAGAGTTGGACACAACTGAGTGACTGAACTGAACTGAACTGATAGCATTAGACTAGGCAATTCCCACATTAAAAAGGGAAAAGTTCCCCAACTTTATTATCATTCATTTCAGAGATCATTTATTGAACTGCTGCTGCTGCTGCTAAGTCGCTTCAGTCATGTCCGACTCTGTGCGACCTCATAGACAGCAGCCCACTAGGCTCCCCCATCCCTGGGATTCTCCAGGCAAGAATACTGGAGTGGGTTGCCATTTCCTTCTCCAGTGCATGAAAATGAAAAGTGAAAGTGAAGTCACTCAGTCGTGTCCGACTCTTACTGACCCCATGGACTGCAGCCTACCAGGCTCCTCTGTCCATGGGATTTTCCAGGCAAGAGTACTGGAGTGGGTTGCCATTGCCTTCTCCGTTATTGAACTACAAGTGCATATTTTATGGAATGTAGCAAAACTTAGAATTATAATTTTTTAAACTCCTCAACTTGGAGAAGGAAATGGCAACCAACCCCAGTGTTCTTGCCTGGAGAATCCCAAGGACGGGGGAGCCTGGTGGGCTGCCATCTATGGGGTCGCACAGAGTCGGACCCGACTGACGCAACTTAGCAGCAGCAGCAGCAGCAGCAGCACACTCCTCAACATTAATTGATGATATCTTTTTACAATGGCAGCTAGCGCACTCATAATAGGAAAAACATTCAGGAGAATGGTAAAGACCCCCATTTCAGAATAAAGATTATTATCTCTGGGAAGGAAAATAAATTGGATTAGGGAGGAGCCTAAGGGGCCTTCAACCCTGTATTAGTTACCTATTACTGCAAAATGAATTACCCCAGAATTTAGCAGCTTAACAATAAACACTTATTACTCATACTTCCTCTGCCCCAGGAATCTGGGAATGGTTTACTGGATGGTTCAAGTCCCTCAGGAAGAGACCAGTCAAGCTCTGGGCTGGGGCTGCAGTCTTATCTGGAGGCTCAACTGGGAGAGGATCTGCCTTCAAGTTCACTTACCAGCTATTGGCAGACCTCAGCTACTCACTGGCTGTTGGCTGAGGACTTCAGCAGCTTCCTTGCTATGGGCCTCTTTGGACTGTCTGGTGTCCTCCCATTATAGCAGCTGGCTTCCCTCAGGGGAAATGATCTAACAGAAAGGATGAGATTTTGAGAGTGAAGAAGGAGGGGGATGGTAAGAAGAAATAAAATTATGTAATGAAAACAGAGAGAGGTGAGAGTTCAGTCTTTTGTAACCCAGACTTGGAAGCATTTATTACCACTTTTTCCATATGCTATGGGTCACTCAGGCCAGTCCCACTGCATGCAGGGGCCGTGCAATGCCAGGGGACTACACAAGGTGTGAACACAAAGAAGCAGGGATCACTAGAGGCCAGTCATCCCGGAGACTGGCTGCCACCAACTATATCTGTAATTTTTAAGCATTAAAAAAGAAGCAAATATGGAAAAATTATTAAGGTTTGATAAAACTGGGCCAGGCTTATGCAGGTATTCTTTATATTATTCTCAGTAGCTTTCTTCTGGACTTCCCTGGTGGCAGAGAGGATGGGAATCTGCCTGCCAATGCAGGGAACACTGGTTCTATTGATGGTCCAAAAGGATTCCACGTGCCGCCTGTGGAGCAACTAACCCTGAGCACTACAACCACAGAGCCCCTTCTCTAGAGCCCACAAGCCGCAGCTACTGAAGCCCACCTGCCTACAGCCTGTGCGCCCCGGGAAGCGAGGCTACTGCAGTGAGAAGCCTGCACACCGTCATCGAGTAGCACCCGCTTGTCACAGCTAGAGAAAGGCTGTGTAAAGCAATGAAGACCCAGTGTAGCCCAAAACAAATAAATACATTAAAATTATATATATATACATATATATATATATATATATATATAAAGAATGGAATGCATTTAGTTTTATAAAATAGCTTTCTTTTTTCTTTCTTTTTTTTGACTGTGCTGGATGGCTTGCAGGATCCTAGTTCCTTAACCAGGGATTGGACCTGGGCCCTGGCAGTGCAAGTGCTGGAGTCTGTGGACCACCAGGGAACTCCTTCTATTAAATTCCCCCTTAGAAATGCTCAGAGAAAGATATACCTCAAATAATGATGACAAAGAATCCCAAAGACAATTTCAAGGAGCAGATATTTTCCAAAAAATGTACAAGAAGAAATTGTTCTTGTGAATCAGGAAATTACAAGCAGGGAGTAGACTGAATTGAAAGAACAGGGTGAACAACAGAAAAAGAACTAACTAGGGGACTTCCCTGGCAGTCCAGTATTTAAGACTCTGTGCTTCCAGAGCAGGGGGCGTGGGTTTGATCCCTGGTCAGGGAACTAAGAAATCATACATTCGAGGCACAGCCAAACTCATAGTTGATGTTACTGAAAATGAAATCAGAATGAAAAGGAAAAAGATAAAGAGACAAAAATGACGAGTGAGAAGGTAAAATACGTGGAAGACATATTCAGATCAGTAGTATTAAGAAAGCAATAAAAAAAAGGGGTATCTGTCAGATTTCCAAGCTGAAATGGTGTGGACATCCCTGAAATAAAGTGAAATTTTATTCATTTGAAAGTGAAACACTTGAGGTGTTCCCTGAAAATGAGAACTACTTATAATGCAAAGATGATGACTATGATTGAGATTATTTAATAGCTTGTGAAGTTCTCATCAATGCAATATGAAAGTTTTACAAATATTTGAGAGGAACAGGCAAAATACCACTACTTCAAAATTTTACAGTTTTCCCCTGAGAAAATCCAAGGGAATCTATGGCAAACAGTTTGAAATATTTTTGTATATATACAAATTGGGATATAAGCAATAAATATCAATATATATCAGAATATATATATATGTATCAGGTATATATATATATATATATATATATGATCAGGTATAATCACTATCCTTTCTGTACACCTACCAAAACCAGTTAGAAAATATAAAGAAAAAATATCTTTCTATATTACCCAGGAGATGGTTAGTGCTTAGGTGAAGAAAATGATAATATTCTAACAGAAGGAAGAGGTTCAAAAATGTAGAGATATTCGATTTTAATGGCTACAAAGATAATACATGACAGTTGCCAATTCCTTTACAAATCTATGTATTTAGTGGAATTTTAATTTAATGCAAATTCTGGTTGTTGTTTTTTTCCCACACTGTGAGTCATGCAGAATCTTATTTCCCAGATTAGGGATCAAACCTGTGACCTCTTCAATGGAAACATGGAGTCTTAACCGCTGGATTGCCAGAGAAATCCCAGGGTCATTTTTTTTTTTCCAATTTAGCAGAATAACCTTGAAGTTCACTTGGGAAAAAGAAAAACTATAATAGTCAAAACAATTTTTGAGAATAGAGCTATATTATAAGATCATTATAATAATGTCCCATTGTAGACACCAAAATAAACAGATGAAATAACAGAGAAGAAAGTCCAGAAAGAGATCTACATTTATTAGAAGTTAATGATCTTTATCTGCTGCACTCAATATACCAGCAAATTTGGACAACTCAGCAGTGACCACAGGACTGGAAAAGGTCAGTTTTCATTCCAATCCCAAAGAAAGGCAATGCCAAAAATGTTCAAACTACCACACAATTTCACTCATCTCACACTCTAACAAAGTAATACTCAAAATTCTCCAAGCCAGGCTTCAACAGTATGTGAACCGTGAACTTCCAGATGTTCAAGCTGGATTTAGAAAAGGCAGAAGAAACAGAGGTCAATTGCCAACATCCATTGGATCATCAAAAAAGCAAGAGAGTTCCGGAAAAATATCTACTTCTTCTTTATTGACTATGTCAAAGCCTTTGACTGTGTGGGTCACAACAAGCTGTGGAAAATTCTTAAAGAGATAGGAATACCAGAGCACCTTATCTGCCTCTAGAGAAATCTGTATTCAGGTCAAGAAGCAATGGTTAGAACCATACATGGAACAATGGACTGGTTTCAAGTTGGGAAAGGAGCACGTCAAAGCTGTATATTGTCACCCTGTTTATTTAACTGCTATCCAGAGTACATCATGCGAAATGCTGGGCTGGATGAAGCACAAGCTGGAAATCAAGATTGCCAGGAGAAATATCAATAACCTCAGATATGCAGATGACACCACCCTTATGGCAGAAAGCAACGAAGAACTCAAGAGCCTCTTGGTGAAGTGAAAGAGGAGAGTGAAAAAGTTGGCTTAAAGCTCAACATTCAGAAAACAAAGGTCATGGCATCCAGTCCTATCACTTCGTGGCAAATAGATAGGGAAACAATGGAAACAGTGACAGGCAAAAAAATCACTGCAGATGGGGACTGAAGCCATGAAATTAAAAGATGCTTACTCCTTGGAAGAAAAGCTATGACCAACCTAGACCTTATATTAAAAAGCAGAGACATTACTTTGCCGACAAAGGCCCATCTAGAAAAGATCTTCATGACTCAGATATTCACAATGGTGTGATCACTCACCTAGAGCCAGACATCCTAGAATGCGAAGTCAAGTGGGCCTTAGGAAGCATCACAGTGAACAAAGCTAGTGGAGGTGATGGAATTCCAGTTGAGCTATTTCAAATCCTAAAAGGTGATGCTGTGAAAGTGCTACACTCAATATGCCAGCAAATTTGGAAAACTCAGCAGTGGCCACAGGACTGGAAAAGGCCAGTTTCCATTCCAATCCCAAAGAAAGGCAATGCCAAAGAATGCTCAAACTACCGCACAACTGCACTCATCTCACACACTAGCAAAGTAGTGCTCAAAACTCTCCAAGCCAGGCTTCAACAGTACTTTGAACTGTGAACTTCCAGATGTTCAAGCTGGTTTTAGAAAAGGCAGAGGAACCAGAGATCAAATAGCCAACATCTGCTGGATCATCGGAAAAGCAAGAGAGTTCCAGAAAAACATCTACTTCTTCTTTACTGACTATGCCAAAGTCTTTTACTGTGTGGATCACAACAGACTGTGGAAAATTCCTCAAGGGATGGGAATACCAGACCACCTGACCTGCCTCCTGAGAAATCTGTGTGCAGGTCAGGAAGCAGCAGTTAGAACTGGACATGGAAAGACAGACTGGTTCCAAATAGGGAAAGGAGTACGTTAAGGCTGTATACTGTCACCGTGCTTATTTAACTTATATGCAGAGTACATCATGAGAAACGCTGGGCTGGAAGAAGCACAAGCTGGAATCAAGATTGCTGGGAGAAATATCAATAACCTCAGATATGCAGATCACACTTTCAGCCTTATGGCAGCAAGTGAAGAAGAACTAAAGAGCCTCTCGATCAAAGTGAAAGAGGAGAGTGAAAAAGTTGGCTTAAAACTCAGCATGCACAAAACGAAGATCATGGCATCTGGTCCCATCACTTCATGGCAAATAGATGGGGAAACAGTGGAAACAGTGACAGACTTTATTTTTTGGGGCTCCAAAATCACTGCAGATGGTGACTACAGCCATGAAAGTAAAAGACACTTACTCCTTGGAAGGGAAGTTGTAACCAACCTAGACAGCATATTAAAAAGCAGAGACATTACTTTACCAACAAAGGTCTGTCTAGTCAAAGCTATGGTTTTTCCAGTAGTCATGTATGGACGTGATAGCTGGACTATAAGGAAAGCTGAGCGCTGAAGAATTGATGCTTTTGAACTGCGGTGCTAGAGAAGACTCTTGAGAGTCCCTTGGACTGCAAGGAGATCCAACCAGTCCATCCTAAAGGAAATCAGTCTTGAATATTCATTGGAAGGACTGATGCTGAAGCTGAAGCTCCAATACTCTGGCCACCTGATGCAAAGAGCCGACTCATTGGAAAAGACCCTGATTCTGGGAAACATTGAAGGCAGGAGGAGAAGGGAACGACAGAGGATGAGATGGTTGGATGGCATCACTGACCTGATGCACATGAGTTTGAGCAAGCTCTGGGAGATGGTGAAGGACAGGGAAGCCTGGCATGCTGCAGTCCACGGGATCGCAAAGAGTCGGACATGACTGAGCGACTGAACAACAATAATATAGATCTTAAAGACTTTCATAAAGGGATGGAAGGCATAACAAAAAAATAACCAATAGATTCTACTATACAAACAGTAATATTTGTCATGTAAGATATGAGAAATTAATAGATAAAGCTTCAACAGCAAAGAACTCATCCCCCCACCCACTCAGATATTCTTTCTAGTCACTACCTATCCCCAGGATAAGCATAGCCTGACTTTTAACTCCATAAATTAATTTTGTCTATTTGTGAGTGTATAGAAATTAAATGAAATTACACCATAAAGAGTTTTTTCTTTTTTTTGGCCATGCATCTTGGCATGTAGCATCTTAGTTCCCCAATCAGAGATGAAACCCAAGCCCCCTGCACTGGAACATAGAGTCTCCACTACCGGGCCATCAGGGAAGTCCTTGGCATACAGCCTTATGTGTCAGACTTCTTTTACTTGATATCACGTTTATGAGATTCATCTATATTTTGCTTTTGTAGTTGTAGCTCATTTATGTTCATTGCTGTCTAGCACTGAATATGGTTCACAATTCTGTCTCCAAGAGACATCTGGCAATGTCTGGAGACAGTTTAGCTTGTCACAACTGGCGGTGGAGGGGCACTACTGCTATTCAGTAGATAAAGCCAGAGATATTGGCGAAGAATGCACAACAAAGAATTATCTTGCTCAATATGTCAAACGTGGCAGGTGGAGAAATGCTGCTCTATAGTATTTCAGTATGTCTCAATACATTCATTCCTTTGTTAATGGGGACACGGAATGTTTTACAACAGCAAAAACTGAAAACAGTCTAAAATGTACAAGTGATGATTTGTCTAAGTGAGAACATATTATGCATTTAGGAGATTTCAAATCTACAAAGAGTGTGTAATATATTTTAATTTGTAAAAAAAAAAAAAAATCTGGCTATGCTGTGCATGTGGGATCTTAGTACCCCAACCTGGGATCAAACCTACAGCCTCTGTCTTGGAAGGGCCAGTCTTAACCACTGGACCACCAGGGAAGTCCCTATAATATTTTAATTTTCATCGAATAAAAGCTAAATACAAAGTTGTATACACAGCAGGTGAAACAGGAATGTGTCTTTGTCATGGTGTCATCTGAACAACACTGGATCCAAAATAGTGTTCGTCCACTGAAGGCATCTGTGTGAAAATGGCATCTCAGAAAGAGCCTGGAAGGAAAAACATGGGATTATTGCAGTGGTTGTTGAGGGTGATGGTAGTAGTTCTTGTGTCTACTCTTTATTTTCCAAATTTTTCATTACAATAATGGACAGTGATAGGAAAACAAAATAAAGATTTAAAAGCAGCTATTTGGGGAATTCCCTGGCGGTCCAGTGGATAGGACTGGGCCGCTTTCACTGCCATAGCCCAGGTTCAATCCCTGGTCAGGGAACTAAGATCCCATGTGCACAGCAGCAGCCAAAAACTAAAATTAAATACATAAAGCAGCTAGTTACCATTGTCTGTGGAATGTTCGTCTATAGTCATCAAGATTCTCAGCAACGTCACCCTCCTAAGAAGCTGCCATGCTTTCTGGGCCTGGGTAGACTCACATGCTCTCTTGTATCCCCATGCCTTTGCATGTGCTGTTGTTTCAGCCTGCAACGCCTGCCCTCCTGGGTCTATCTGGTGAAAAGTGTTAGGTGCTCATTATGTCTCTTTTTGACCCCATGGCTTCTTTGTCCATGAGGATTCTCCAGGAAAGAATACTGGAGTGGGCTGCCATTCCCTTCTCCAGGGGATCTTCCCAACCCAGGGATTGAACCCAGGTCACCAACATTGCAGGCAGATTCTGAGCCACCAGGGAAGCCCTTACCAAATGGGAACCAAAGCAATAGTACTATATTCTTTTTGAAAAATGATGATGATGATGGGTATTTCTGGCTTCTAAAACTCCTGGAACATAGTGGGTTTTTTTTTTTTCTTGGCCATGCCGTAAGGCTTGCAGGTTCTTAGCTCCCCAACCAGGAGTTGAACCTGGCCCCCAGCGGTGAAAGCACCAAGTCCTAACCAATGGATCACCAGGAAATTCCCGTGGCACACAGTGTTTGAAAACTGAGTGGTGGGGTGCAATTCAGTTCTGACAGAAACCACCCAGAGTTAGTGCAGACCTCATTAGTTAAAGAGCAGATGATCCAGAACAAGACTGCCCTTATTTCAGACAGCTGGGTACAAACCTAGGGGGTTCCCATGATTCCACTCAGATTTGATAATTCTCTATAATAACTCAGGAAAGTGCTATAACTTATGATCAGTTTCATTAGAGAGGATACAGATCAGTACCAATCAAATGAAGAGACACATAAGACAAGATCTAGGAGGGTCCCAAATGCATAACTTTGGCATTGCCTCTCCATGGAGCAGACTTTGCTGCTCCCTAGCACATCAGCGTGGTCGTTGACCAAGAAGCCCCACTGAGTTGTCACTGCATTCAGCAGGCATGATGGATTAAAACACTGACCATCCGATTGAACCCAATCTCCAGCCTCTGCTCCCTAGAGGTCATGCTGGCTCAAAGTTCCAACCCTCTAATTGCACGGTTGGTGTTTCTGATGGCCAGATTCCAGCCCTAAGTTATCAAGGGGCCCTCCAAGTGTCAACTCATTAGCATAAACTCAGGTGTGATCTAGGAAGCTCATGAATAATTAAGATGTTTCCTTCACTTGGGAAATTCCAAGAGTTAGAAGCTCCATACTAGGAACTTGGCACAAATTCTTTATTATTCAACACACAGTAGATGCTCAACAAATATTTGCAAAGCGGAAAGATACACTCAAAATGCCAGTGATTGGCAGGGGAGAGGAAGGCAGTTAGGGTTTTAGATTTTTTCATCTGACACATGGAAGATGGGCATGTCTCCATGGATGGACATTATACATTGTGAGAAACCAATACTTTTAAACATTCCAATCATATAAGGAATCCTTGTATCCTTACCAACCACCCTGATGATAACTGGGCTTCCCAAGTGACTTGTTTATAGAAAGAGAATGTTAGCCAGGTTGACATGAGACTCGGGTCTGCCTGAGTCGATCTTTTGTAAATTAATAAAGTGGCATTCTCGCTTACATAGTTCCATCTCTTTGAGCTCTTTGCACTTTCCACCATGAATATGGCTTCGGCGCCTGCAAGTGGTATGCTGCCCAAGACCCAGCCTTGGACCCTGGCAAGTCCTTCCAGGCTGGTGCCACCCCAGGAGCCTCTAGGAGACTTCCAGTCCACTCTCTGCCTCTACATTTCAGGGTGTGGGCTTCAGGGCTTTCATTCACAGCATTCCTGAAACAGAAGAGTTTCGGGAACACCCCAAATTGGATCTGGGTGACTTGAACATAATCTCAGGCAACTATGTCTGAGCTGTGGTTGTAACTGAGAAAGCTTAAGCCTAATTAATTTTATTCCACTTAACTTAAAGAAAGAGTGTGTGAAAGAAAGGAATCTAATGACATCTGTAAATTATAATGCCCAGGAACTTCTCTGGTGGTCCAGTGGCTAAGACTTCAAGCTCCCAATTCAGGGGACTTGGGTTCAATCCCTGGTTGGGAACTAGAGCCCAGATGCTGCAACTGAATATCACACATGCAACTAAAAGATTCCAGATGCCACAATGAGATGGAAGATTCCACACGCTACGACTGAAAGACCTGGTGCACCTGCCCCCTCCCCGCCCCCAAAACTGTAAACCCAAAACACAAAATTCACAGTGTTTTTTTGATCTTGGCCAGAATCTGGAGACACTGACTCTGATGTACATAAGACATGTAGTGATTGAAGAGATATACTCTTTTGGAGGAAACAGAGAATTTGCTCCTCTAAAACTTGAATGAGGAAAGATGAGCCCATCGTCAACTGCAGTTTGATTTAGTTCTCAACAGGGAACTTCTGATTAATAATTAGACCTCTGACTCATCTTTGCTATATCCTCCCTATTACAAAACAATAAGCGATATTCTGGTTTATACATCTGCTTTTTATGAGTTTGGTTAACATGAGTTGGTTCCATAAATCTGATCTATTGATAAAAGTGAGTTTCAAACTGAGGAAATTTGAGGACCAGTGTTCAGATACAGTGATCCCCTCCAACATATTGTCAGCCTGTGACCGGACAGGCAACTCCTCCCTAGAGCTCATTTATCTACTCTACCCCTCAATCCACAACACACCTAATCCAGGAATCTGTTCTACAAGTATCCCTGAATCATGTTCTCTTTGGACATCCCCAGTGGCCAGGACCTCATTGTTACAACCCTTGAAGGCAGCCCTTTCTTGGAGATCTCTGTTGTTAGAATATTCTTTCTTAAACTGAAATTAAGCCTGTCACTTCATAACTTCTACCTACCAGTTCTTTCCCAAAATATAAAAAATGTTTTTGTTTGCCTACCCTGCCTATCTTCAGTTCTTCCCAAAGAACTTGACCATCATGGAGTCCAGCCCTCTTAGCACTCTACTGTTTTCCTTCTAGCTGTCCAGTGTCTTTCTTGAAAACATGATATCCACCCTGCCCTGCACCAGTGAATCTGACAGATTCATTAGCACTATTATTTTTGAGACATAAGATATTAATGCAGCAAAACTTTTTAAGCCGCTGCATCTCACTGTTGGCTCACGTGCTTAAGATAAAAATGCCTTCATCTCAACATACTTCCCCTTCCTCTTGGATGGGAAGCTGTTGAAATGAGATACACATTGGGAAAGTTGTGGGTTTACTACGGTGAGCTTACTTCCCTCTTTGGTGAATGCTGTTTCAGTTCAATCTGAGGGATAGGGTTCTTAGCTCAGGTTGAATTTACAGAGCCATTCAAGAATTCAGACCCAATGGGACTTCCCTGGTGGTCCAGTAGCTAGGACTCCGGGCTCCCAACACAGGGGGCCCAGGTTCCATCCCTAGTCGGGGAACTAGATCCCACATGCCTCAACTAAAAGAGAACCCGCCTGTCACAACGAAGATCAAAAGATCCTGTATGCTGCAACTAGATTCGCTGTAGCTAAATAAATATTAAAAAAAAAAATTCAGACCCAAGTAGTGAGTGAGTTTTTCTTAGAAAGAAAAAAACAGAAAACCCACCTTTCTTGAGGAGGTGAGCCATCATCAGAGAGCTGGGGAGGATTTTTCACTGTCCCTGGTGGCTGAGAGGTAGAGTCCACCTGCAATGCAGGAGACACGGCTTCGAGATGCGGGTTCCATCCCTGGGTTGGGAACACCCCCTGGAGAAGGAAATGGCAACCCACTCCAGTATTCTTGCCTGGGAAATCCCATGGACACAGGAGCCTGGTGGGCTATATAGCCCATGGGTTGCAAGAGTCAGGCACGACTTAGTGACTATACCACCTACCACCACCACCATCCTCTAGCACCTGGTGGCTAAAAGACTTGATGAATCTAGCCAATTAGATACCAATTTCAATTAGGGAAAGGAGGAGAGAGAGAGAAGAAAAGCTATTAATATTTTATGAGGGCGTTTGGGCCTTTCTGACTCTAGAATAATAAATATTACATATATGATGTAATCAAACCCAGGATGTAGTGACTTAGTTCATCTCAGAATCCATGACACATTCTGGGATGAATTTTCTGTCACCTGGAATCTCCTCCCTTCCACAAGCCCAAACTGTCTTAGGCTCTAATTTGCCCAATTGTTGTTGGCTTAATCTAGAAAAATCTCCTTATCACTCATTCTCCCACACCCAGTCCCTCAGCCCCTCAACACCCTTTTTTGGTGTTGCCGCCCTACACGCTCCTCCACCCAGCCCCAGCCCGCAAGCCCACACGGGTTTAAAGTGTCGGATCTGATGTTCTCATTGCCCGCAGATCGCAGGACAGACGTTCCCAGGGACAACTTTGAGAGGCCACGTGCTCTTCCCCCTTAGGAGGTGGGAGAAATCCTTGCAGCTCGGTTTTGTTCCAATGGTCTGTTCAGTGAGTGATTCCCGTTTCCCCAAAGGCTGCCCCTCATTAGCATGAACGGGGGTGGGGGTGTGGAGAAGGGGTGGGGGGAGAGAAAGAGCAAAAGCCCAGGCTCAGTTTTAGAGCCTGGGAACCGTGTCTACAAACATGACAGCTAGAGCTTTCTGGCTCCTCTGTTTGATCGTTGGATCTTCTCCCGAAGCCCCAGTGGCGGAGAGAAAAGGTAAGATCGATGAAACGTTGAGCCCTGGGAGAGGGGCTGGAAATCTGGGGGCGAGGTGCGGAGAGCGCGCGACGAAGGGAGGGACGAGAAAGGGGTCAGGGCTGACCGGAGACTCCAGGTCCGTGTTCGTGTTTGAAAGAAGCAAAATGTGTCCCCAAGATTGTGTGTGTCTTGGCAGCCTTTTCGGAATGAAGCCAGTTGTTCAGCTACTGAAATGATCTCGAGCGAGCCTGGCAGGCTGGAGAAAACTTTGCATGTTAAGTAGTTGCTCCATCACAGAGGAGGGAAAGTGTCAAAAGGGGTCGTGGCGCGCCTTTCGGAAGCCTTTTGGGCCGGGCTCGCGGGACGCGGCGGGCGGCTGGCGCCCCAGGAGCTCGGGGTCCGCCCTGCGCCCGGGTCCGCGTCCCGCCGGCGATCTCAGGCGCTGGGTGCGCCCCGCCGCGGCTGGGGGCGGAGGGAGCCGAAATCGGACCTCTCTTCCCTCTCCCTGCAGCCCCAACCAATTGCCTTGGGACACCTGAGTCTTTAAAACACACAAAACATATATACACAGTTTCATGCATGAGATGGAAAATACTGAGAGAATGAAGAAACAAGAGGTTCTCTGCGGAGAGGTGTTTTTGTTTGGCTTTTATTTAGATGTTCTGTTCGATTCACTATCTCCGGGAAAAATAGCTTCCGCACCTCGCAGGGCAATTTACTTTGGGTTATTTTTCCACATGGAAATTGAATGACTTCAGTGGCATTTAACCCAAATATCAGACAATCTTTCCCATGACAACAGATGGTGATATCAATGGGGAAGCAGTTGTGAGGTCAACAGTTGACAGTCAGGAATTGGATATCCACCAGAACTTTATTCAGCTGTGTATGGGCAACGTTGAACATAATGAGTCAGAATCAACCTCTCTGCAAAAACATGAGCTATAACTGGCGATTATTGCTGGCTGAAAGCTGATTTTAAAGGAGATTGTCAATTTGGCAAGATAAATCACTTGAAATGAAGATTGTCAATTTGGCAAGATAAATCACTTTAAATGAAGTGTTGCAAGAACTGCAAAGGGGCAGGCCATGCATTTCGATGCCAGAGGAGAGAAATACTGAAAACCAGCCGTTAAAACAATAGAAAAAATAAAGACGGGCTCTTGTGCCCGCCTGGAGGGCACTGGGACCCAGGCAAAAGGGGGAGGTAATATTGTGTAACTGGGCATGGAAAGTTGCCCAACTTCTAAGCTGGCTGAAGTTTGCTCACCAACCTGCCTGCAAGGCTGGGGGAAATCACTAATAAATTCAAAAATTTGTTTCCATGCCATGCCATTTAGGAGCTTTTTCTTTACCACGAAAATGATGCGGGGCGGGGGGAGGGGTGCATGTAAGGGATGTGTGTGCTTTCACACTTAACCGGGGGCTTCTGCCTCCCAGCCACGCTTTAAACATCTTTCTAAGCTGTGGTTTACTAATAAACGGTGTCCAAGAAGCCAGATAAAAATCCACTTACAAATGCTCGATTCTGCGGAGACCAAGATGACAGTGTAAATACGGATGGGAAAACCAAATAGTTCTGTTGTCAGGGGCGCTTAAACAATTAGGAGAACCTGTAATATGAGACCTTTCCCCCTGGGGTTTGCTCTCGGTACTTTCTCAACAAACTGTACATAGCAGAAAGGCGGATGTTTATACATATATTAAAGAAAGGGCAAAAAGAGTTTGTTATTTAACTAGAGTTGTCAGTTGTGTTTAGTCCTAGAACAAATAGGCTGTTGTAATTTTAAAAGCTATTGATTTAGACAGGGTCCTTAACAAAATGAAATCTTCCCATGTGGTGAGAAAAATGTTCCTAGTTGTCCTCATTCTCACAGGGCGAGACCCTCAGCTCGGTCTTCCAGTGAGGCCTAGGAAACCCGTGCTCATCAGAAGCTGGGGCGTCTTTCCTCTCCTAACCGGGGGGCGCCTTCCTCTCCCCTCTCCGGTTCTCTCCGCTTCATTTCCAGGTCCCCCGCTCGCAGGTGTACGGCTCCGTTAACATCGTCCCCCATCTCCTCCCCCCCCGCCCCCGGTCAGCCTCTCCTCCCCTCCCCTCCGCAGCTTCATCTCGGCCGGCCTCACCTCGCCTCCCCTCCTCTCGGCCTCTCTCCCTTCTTCTCGGCCTCTCCCCTTCCCCCTCCCTTGTCCTCCCCTCACAGTCTCCTCTTTGCCCCCCTCCTCTCGACCAGCCCCCTCCCCTGCCCTCTCCTCTCAGCCTCCCCGGCCTCTCCGCCTCTAATGGCCTCCCCGGGCTCTCTTCTCTCCCTACAGCCTCGCCGCCCCACAGCCGGAAGCCCGACCCCGGCGGCGGCCCGAGTGCGGAGATGCCTGGGCCCCGGGCGCAGCCAGTCCCCGAGACCGCGCGGCGGTCGCGCGCGGCCGAAGCCGCTCCCCGCGCCTGGTCAGACCTGAGGCGCCGGAAGCCCCCGCCGCCCGCGGAGAACCGGGCGGGCTTCCGGGAAGCCGCGCGCGCACCCGCCGGCCCGCCGAGCCCGCGCCTAGCGCAGGCCGAGAACCGCGCGTCACCGCGCCACCAGCCGGCGCTGGGGGATTCCCCGCGGCGGGCGCGCGCCCGGGCCCCGCGCCTCCCGGCAGTGCGGCCTTCCGCGCGCGCCGCCGAGATCCCCGCCGGCCCCGCCCACCCCAACCGGCCGCGCGCCGCCGCGCCGCCCCCGGAACCCGCGCCCGCGCCGCCGCAGCATCTCGGCTCCCTGCAGGGGGAGGACGCCGAGCCGGGCGCCGAGACGTGTGCGCGCCCCTGCAGGGCGGACTTGGACGAGCGCGAGTCCTACTGCGCCAGCGAGTTCGGTGAGTCCCGCCCGCAGCTCCTCCCGGGCCCGGGCGACCGAGCCCAGGCCAGGGGGCGAGCCTTTCCGAGCCGAGAGCGCCAGGCTGTGGCCCGGGGCCCCTAAACCCAGCCCTAGAGAAACCCACCCACTCGGTCTTTCAAGCCCCAGAGATTTGTAAGAAACGCACTTGGGGGGAGAAAAGAGGATGTGAGCGCTATGCATTTCTCCAAACTCTGTTTTTTGAAAGCAGCACTGAACGGAATCGTGCATGATGTAGACGTCCTCGGCACAGGGATCCGGCTGGTGACTCTCCTGGTGGACCGAGACGGGCTGTACAAGATGAACCGCCTGTACATCACTCCGGACGGGTTTTTCTTCCGAGTCCACATACTAGCCCTAGACTCCTCTAGTTGCAATAAACCATGTCCAGAATTTAAGCCAGGTATTGAAACTGACCGAAGGGACCATTTTGAATATGCACTTTATGCCACTTTGTAACTTGTATATGCCACAGATCTGTCCCTATCGGTCATCTCAGTACCATTTTTTTTTTGGGGGGGGGGAAGGGTATTCTAAAATGAATAGAATTTATACAGGTATCTCTTCGGCCACTCTGTGATTTAAATTCCTTCAGCGAACACCCCCTCCCGGCTCCTCTGGTTAAGGATGGGAACTGCTCGCGTTGGCACAAAGCAAGTCTCTTATTTGTTGACAAGTGTAGTGAATGACCGAACACAGTTGCCAGAAGGCACGCCTAAGGGGCTGTTTAAACTGTTTATAGTCGTCTTTGCGGGGGCGGGGGGCGAGGAATGTCCACTCCTACATCTTTCTAGAAATGTGCTCTGTAAAATCCTGCTGGTACTGTTGTGATTAGAACCTTTGTTCCTAGTGTTGGCTATTAACAGCCTGAGAATCTGATTGTAAAGGTCACTCAGCTGTTTCCACCTGTTGTCTGAGATCTGAATGTCTGAGATTCAGCAAGCGCAGCAAGATCATAGATTCAAGCTATAGGCATGTCTTAAAGGTGTTACGTTTTCTTATTGTTACATGGCACTTGAAAGATAACTCTTTATATTTTGGCTTTTTTTTTTTTTCTTCAGGCAGCAGGTATATTGTGATGGGCCACATCTACCATAAGAGAAGGCAGCTTCCTACAGCTCTGCTTCAAATCCTGAGAGGACGCCTTCGCCCAGGAGATGGACTACTCAGGAGCAGCAGCAGCTACGTGAAAAGATTTAACCGAAAAAGGGATGGGCAAGTGCAAGGGGCAATTCATGCCCAGTGCATCTGAAAAACACCAGCTGGGCATTTCTGGATCTGAAACTTAAATTCTGCAATGAGACAGGAAAGGCCTTATCATCATATAATGGGATTTTCCTTTAGAAAGAGCACATAGTCCCTTTAGGAACTATTTGAAAGTCCCAACTCTCATCTTGAAGTCACTGTCTTATTTACAAAAGGCTTCTTAACTGGTTATGCTTCTGAGCTCCATGGCGGGGTTATTCAACTGGTGTGCCAGTTCTTCACACAAGCTCAGCTCACTGACCTGTCCAGTTAACAGATCACTGCTTCATGTTGTTTATTTTTAATTATTTTAATTTAAATACATTCTTCAGTAGAAATAGTTCACAAAAACATTTGCTTGATCTTAAATATACAATTCCAAGTAGTTTATATCATGTATCAAACCAGATTTTATACTAAAATCATCACATTTTAAATTCTGTACATAACAGTAAGTGCACTAGTCAGACGTATGAAATGTCATTTAAATCACATTTAGATCAAACACTAAAGTTGGAGCCCAAGACAAGTATTGAAGTTTTCCACTTAAGAGTACCGAAGGTCTTATTTCAAGCAACAGGTGTTCCTGATGTACCAAAATACAAGATACAGTTTATTTTCACGCCGCCCAGGTTCTAAAATCCTGTTTTGTGCCATATTGGCAGCTATCCCAATGCCAGACATATTCTGGGTGTATCTGATGTCATTTTTCTATTAAGACCAAGTATCGTGTTTGTGTTTGTAAAGCAGTAAATCCTGCTGTGAAATCAGATCTTGGATGCACCTGGTTTTTTTAGCCTCACTGAGCCCCAGAAGGTTTGGGAAAAAAAGCATTTCTCAAACTCACTCCCCAAACCCTGGAACCAGTATTTAATGATGGCTTGCAACATGTGAATCTTAAACGTTTTCCAGCTAGCTTGAAAAATATTTAATCGCGAACTGAATTATTGATTTTATATCTGAGCCCACAAAGACATTAACAGTGTTGTTTTTTTTCCCCCCAGAAGACCAAGTTGTGCTTTACTTAATGTGAAACTGTAAATAGACACTGATAATCCTTGGTTGAAGATGACTGCCTAAAGAAAAATAACTGCACTGAAGAGAAAAACAGCACATTTGCTTTCCAAGGAGATGCACTGGATTCAAGCTACGTCAGTCTGTAATGGCCTCAGAGAAGCATCATAACACACAGGATGTCAGGACAGCAGTGACTATACAGCTGAAAACATATCTGCCTGTGATAAGATACTGTTACCTTTTTTGTCCCAAATGAGGCAAAAAGTCAAGAGGCTCTGAGTATTCTGTCGTAAAGCATTAACTAAAGGATTTTCAGAGAGTTTGCTGAGAATGAGTTTTGCCCAAGCTTATTAAAAATTATCCCAGAATTGCCTCTTGGGAATCCACTGCATTATTACATGAACCATTGACAGTGAATGCATATGCAGTGAATGAAAAGCTTCTGGATTAATTTTCTTTAGGACAGAAATTAACTAAGACAGAAGTAGCACCAGTCACAAAAACCAAAGCTATACTTGTAAATGTCAAATGGCTAAGTGGTGATCCTGAGTAACATAGTGGGGAAGATTACAATGTGACCAAATAAATGATTAGTTGGATGGTCAGATGTTAGAGTATAAAGGGAAGTGTTATAAATAGCTCTGGTTTAAAAGAGAGGGGGAAAATCACTTTTATTTAAGACTGAGGGTTAGGGTTTGATTGTTAACAGTTTGAGAAGTTCTGAAATCACACATGTCACTTA
This sequence comes from Capricornis sumatraensis, assembly GCF_032405125.1. Lineage (NCBI taxonomy): Eukaryota > Metazoa > Chordata > Mammalia > Artiodactyla > Bovidae > Capricornis > Capricornis sumatraensis. The sequence continues at coordinate 98,936,850 of NC_091076.1, forward strand.
GAGGTCACAAGGTTATTGTGGCAAACACAAGCATGTCAACTTTTTAGAAACTGCCTGTTAAAACTAAGGCAGTCATTCAAGACCAAGTTTGCAGTGAGACGAGTGAGGCTCAGGTGAGGTCGAAAAGTGGTATGTGTGGGGATATGGATGGGAGGTAGTAAAGAACAGACTGGTAATTCCAGGTTAGGCAAAAGTTTACAGAGAATCTCAATATTAATCAGTACTTTGGACACAATCTTTGAATTTTATGGAAAATTTTAACTTGCAAATTGACTGTAGTTCCGAACCCTTCTGTCCTGTTGATAAGATTTTTCTTAGTACATGGGTTTGTGCTCCAGAGACGAAAGGATCTTGGGGACAATACTCTGTTGCCTTCAAGAGGAACTCAATACATTCCTCCTTCAATTAAGCTGTTGGAGCTCAAGCAGAAAAAAAGTGTTTTTCTTTTGATAGGGAAAGGTTCATAAAACATATACACTTTTGTACTAGCTTTTAACTCTTAAAGACATCACTTGGCACTGTTTATGTTTTTCTCAAAATAATTTTTAAGGTTCATCAAAGGTTTAGGTATTTGCAAACACCTAAAAACTGACCTGACCCTTCCCAGGTGGCTCAGTGGTGAAGAATCTACCTGCTAAGCAGACATGGGTTCAATCCCTGGGTTGGGAAGATTCCCTGGAGAAGGAAATGGCAACCCCTCCTAGGATTCTTGCCTAAGATATCCCATGGACAGAGGAGCGTAGGCAGGCATGGGGTCCATGGGGTTGCAAAAAGGTGGACAAGACTTAGCAACTCAACCACCACTACCAAAAACTGACCCACTTTCTACAACGGGAAAACTAAAGCACTTATTTCTTCAGTTGAATCTGGTCCAAATTGGATTAAGAGGGGTGTGATCTTCTAAGAAATGTCTTTTGTGGTATCTTATTCCAAGTATCCAAAAGTACTTTGTATTTCAATTCACTAACAACCTTTCCCCAAGTACTTGTAAGACATTACTTTGTTCCTGAGAGGCCACCATTTTCATTTTAAGGACGAAATCTGACACTCATGGGTAATGGCCTCAGTCATGAGGCTATGTGTGTAGATTTAAGAGGTCATCACGCAGGCTCTGTAGTATCAGAAACACAAAGATGTAGGGAGTTTGCCTAACAAATGAACAGAAACAGGGAAAGAACTTTTTATTTGCAGATTCCAGGAAGGTAGATTACAAACAACAGCAAATCTCAGCGTCTCTTTAATAACACTCTAGGCCACTTGAAATATAAAAAAGTAATTGTTTTACTTTAGAAAATATCTCTGAAAGTTCACTTTTTAACTACCACAGGACATGAACTAAAATACAAATCCTGCAGAGTTTGGGTAGGAGGAAAAAAACCTTACCAATATTATGAAAATACTTTTGTATGAAATGGTTTCAAGGTTTGTGAACTTGGCAGATGAAATATAACAAGCACTGAAAATACTTCTAGTCAAGGAAATTGTTGATGCAAAGTAAACATATATCTATATACACACACACACAAATCCAAAGGCTGGGTAGAAAAACCCTAACAGTATAACAAATGTGCACTCTAGTACTTGGATTATTGAAAGCAAAATAGTTGCATCATGTATACTTTATTGAGTAGCAGAAGCTTATCAAATACTCATAGAAAAGCAGCTTTGAAACTTATTATGTGTATATAAGAAGGCGTGTTTTCCCAAAAATTACTTTTCAAAGACTAAAGCTCTGTAGTTGATAAAACTATAAAATGTCTATGTATTTATATGGTGATAGAAATCACAAGAGGCTTTATACTATTAAATACACTTATGAAATTAACATCTTCCTGGTCCAAGGATTCCCACAAAATTTACCATTTTTGTACAATTTGGCAATGTCAACATCTACAGAAAATATATTAACCAACCAACCAACCACTGTTTCATTAGAAACTGCACCAAATCCAACGTCAAAAACATTACTTTATTTTTCTAGGATGAAATGTCCTATTACGTACAAAAAGAATTGCTGTTTAAATTTGCCACAGTCTGTTAAAAACATAGCAATCTATTGCCTACAGATAGGAAAGTTCTTGCCGCAACGTTTTAAGTGATTAAGCCCATATATATCTATATATATGAATAAATAGTACAGAAATACTGTGACGTGAGATGCAAAATAATTTCATAATTCATTAAAATGTAGGATTCTTGCATCAGCACAGTGCATACAATATGTAACATTTTTTAAAAAGCAAAAGGACAAAATAACCTATGTTTGAGTACTTCCATGTTAATATTTTAAGCAAAAACTTTGTTTCCATGTATTCAATGTTGAACAATTAGTCTCCTTAGTTTGTAAGTATAAGTGACATTTTTATGTACAAAAAGGAATGGGCTTCATTAGATAACATTAACCCAGAATAACTTGTACACCTGAGCCTGTAATAAGAAATAATTGGGAACTGTAGTAACGTCTTTCTTTTAAGAAACTAAGGTCTGGGAAGGTTTTGCATAGCAGGGTGATATTAAACAGAGGAAACTTAAAAAACAACAATTAGATAAAATTCCAGAACCTGGTAGGACAAAGCTAATATGAATTAGTGCAAAATCTAGTAAAATTTTTGCAAAGCTGCATAAACCAACTATGGCAGATCTCACAGAAGTGATTATGACAATGTAGAAATATGACGTGTAAGATTAAAACACTGAAAGGGAAAACATGCAAACTACATCTTCCTCTGAGGTTTCCACTCTCCCCCTACTGCTTACACTACTTTTTCTTATGTGGGGAAAAAAACCCCAAACAACGCAACCAACCAACAAGTACAGAAAGGATGAAGTCATTAAAAAAAAATGCCCTTCATAAAATGTAAGCAGCAGTCTGTAAAGGGTAATCTGCCTGGTATCATAAAAACGTACAGATGAAGGCAAAGTATATTCTGTCACATTATCTTTTTTTTTTTAATCAGTCTGATCACTTGATGCAACAGGATTAGCACCGCTGAATATTTTTCCTTGACATGATGACAGTGGGCTGGGAATTGTAAAATTTAGGAGCACTACTGCCCTGGAGAAATCCAGGCACAATCAGATCCTTCTGCCTTTTTATTTTTCTACCTTGCAGCCCTCCCTTTCCCCTCAAAAGGCTTACGGAGAATCATTAGCGCACATTCAAAGACACCATCTGTGGGAGAAAAATGATCTCCATTTATTTTGTTTCATATACATCCATAGTTGAATTTTAATACAAAAAGAAAAAAAAATTAGAATCTGACAAATGTTTACAAACAAGATACCTTCAAATAGATTTTACTCATTTTAGCCTGGTGCAGAGTAAATGACAAATTGTTCTGTTATATTCAAGGCAACAGAGTCTATAGTCCAGGACCACTTAGCCCAACCTTTATGCAAGCTTAATTTTTATCTACTATGAACAATAAACTCACTGTTGATTCCCAGTTGTGCGTGTGTGTGTGTGTGTGTGTGTGCACATGTGTACATAGCAGCTCCTTTCATAGAAAGAAAAGACATCTAGAGGTCGTCTTGTACTTTTACCTACAGGAATCATGATAAGATACAGAATGGACTACATGTAACCGGGGCTGGATTTTATAAGAAAAAATAATTAGCTGACAAATGAGGGCAGCAATAAAAAAGCGTCTTTTTTGCAACAATAAATAAATACAGTCGAAAGTTTTCTGCGAGACTCTAAACCAGCTTCTTCACTGAAGAGCAGACGTGGCATTTCCATGGAGTTACACTTGACCCCATATTATCTTTTTTTTTTCTTGCTTTCTTTTTTTTTCAATAAACAAAGTTTTCCCGCTTCTGCCACAATAGTAAAACCATTTGATCTTGACAAGATAATGGTGTCGTTGACTTTGCTTTTCCCTTGTCCGTTGGACAAAATTGGCCAAGAATATAATTGGACTGTTATGACCAATAAAAACGAAGTTTAGGTCAAGTCTTGTCAGGATAACCTGACTAAAAGCATCTGGCTCCTTAATTTTAAAATAGTTCAGACAACCAGATTCTTGCTGTGTTTTATGTTAGGTTAACACGCTGAACTTTAAGAAGCTGTAGACTGCAGTTTGTTGTTATGAGACCTACAGAATACAGAAAAAAGGGAACAATTAAGCACCCTTCATTTTTTAAGACGATGATGCTTTCTGTGGATGCCAAGGTCAGTCTGTCTGGGGAAAGCAGCCATGTTCTTTCATTCGCCCTTGGCAAGCAAATATATGAAAACAAGTAAGAAATTTTTAACCTATAATATTAAAATTTTTCACGGTACACTAAACATGATAATTCACTGGAAAAAGCCAATATTTTTTTAAAAGGAATATATATATAATATATATATATATATATATTTGTCCAATACAACATTTTTAGCCAAAGGGACAAATAGAAACATTTACAAAAGCATTACCACTGTGGTAAAAGATGTGTACACCTATGCGTGTGTGTGCTTATTTACACTGAGTTGGGAAGTTTGAAGGAAAATAATACTAAAAGGAGAGAAATAACAGTATTAAAATCACAGTTTTTTCTATGAACGTTCAGAAAGTCTCCTTTCTAGTTTCACAGTTTTATTAACAACTTTTGTTAGTAAACCAAATTACTGTACAGTTATCAAGTAGGTACTATTGCAACAGTGTATATAAATACAGTCTTCCAGGAGTTTACAATTCTTAAATACATTGTTCAACATGGCTGCTAGAATGAACTGTTTATACTACTATACATCTTTTTTTAAACATTAAAAAAATTATATTAACTAATCTGAACTCTGGGGGGCAATTTTGAATTAGGTAATCACGTGGTACAATAAAAGAAAAGAGTGACCCCAACATCCAGTTCTGATTCCAGTTAAAAATTCAGACTAAAGATATCACAATCTGTAAGAAAAGAAAGAACACGGATGATAAAAATGATGAATTGTAACAAAGAACAGTTACAAAAATAATGCTGGAGATTGCAAATTAAAAATGGGGGAAATATGGCAAAGGAAACACTGGAAATCCATCAATAAATAAAATTTCAAAGATTGGCTACATATATGTTTCATTCTGCCCTAAACTCAACAAAAGCTCCCTAATATCACTTCACATTTTTTTTTTTAAACATAGGCAAGACTTGGGTAAAGTCGTCAGTTGACTTCTGTGTTCTTCAATAAAAATCATATCAGCTAGAATATAATTAAATAGTTATAGAAAGTACTCAGGGGGCAAGCTCTCCTGAGTGGCCCCTTCACTGTGAAGACCCAGCCTTTATGTCTCCTCTCCTGTCCCCAATTCTCTACTTTTGTAGCAGGCCCATCTCATCAGCAGCTGCTACCACCCCTACTCGGCTGCGATTCAAATCCCCCAGCTTCCACCAAAGGCTAAACTAAAGCCTTTTCAATGAAAAAAAAAAAAAAAAGCAGTTTCAGAAATTCAGTTGCAGTATAAACTACATAAGGTAGGAAGCACAAAGCACAGAGGGCTATATTATAGTAAGTTTCAACCTGAAGTCTGGGCTGCCTGAGAATTCCTTGGAACTTTCAGTTCTTGGGTAGGGAGATTTCTTACCCTGGTATTTCTTACTTACCAACTTCCTATTGTTTAAATTGTTATAGCAAATGAGAACTGGGCTTGTGTAACCATCTTCCCTTCTCCCTTCTTGAGTACAACTTTTATTTCTCAGTAATTTAAATCTTTCCACCCTTTGTCTGCAGACTGATTATAAAAGCTGGAAATCAATGTGCCATTTACATTATTGTGACTATATAAATATTTTTCTCTGTAGCATCTACTCTTTTCCTAAGAGGGCATTCTTAGTAACCTATACAACTTTTTTCCTTTCATGGAGTTTCTGATTGCCTTTCTCCCCCCCCCCGCCCCGCCCCTTACATTCTTAAGTTATCTAATGTATGAATCATTTTTTCCCTCCAGACACATCCCTTCTGGGAGTGCTCCATTCTCCTGCTTCAATTTGCCGTGCCAGCTGCATGGGCCTGCTGTACAAATGTCACTCTGGGTCAGAGTCATTCTCTCAGCTTTCTTGAAATTCAAGGTCTTTCGTTTTTTTTATTTTCTTCTTTTTTTTGTTAATGCACATCTTAAAATAACTTGCTAAGAAAGGATGCAAGGGAAAGAAGCTCTGAGTCCTTATATGACCTGAAAACATACTTATTCCACCTCTACATGTGACTGTTTGGCTGGACACGGATTTCATCTTTCCTCAAACTTTTCGATTATATTCTTCCATTACTCTCTAGAGTTCTGTGTTGTTAGAGAAAAGTCTGATACCAGTCTAATTCCTATTACTTTACAGGAATTTTAACCTCTTTAGAAGCTTTCAGAAGAGCTTCTTCTATCCCTGGCATCTGGAGATTTCAGTTATGGATATGTGGAATGGACCAGTTACGGATACGTGGAATGAACCAGTGATGGATACGTGTAATGGACCTTTTCCCACCTGTCCGGCTGGCTTACTCGTTTACCAACCATTCTCATGCCTCCACAGCCCCACCCAGCTCCGCCTCCCTGTCCCACAGAACAGGAGCTCCATGGCAAGCCGCTATATTCAATATCTGATGCACAGCAGTGGCTCAACAACCATTTGCTGAACAAACCAGCTTTGCTTAGATACAAAGTTGTCTGCATCTCACCAGCTCAGGAAATTTTTCTTAGTAGTCCTCTGATAATTTCTTCTCCTCTGGTTCTCTGTTCCTTCTGAAATTTCCACTAAGTGAATACTGGATATCCCATAACAATTTTTTCTTCATATTTTTCACCTCCTTGTCTTTTTGTTCTTTACATTGAGAATGTCTTGATTCAATGTGTACAGTAAGTTTGTAAAATTTCTAGTTACTCTTTTTTCAGATTATTCTTTATTTCTAATATCCTGTTCACCATTTTACAGATACAGTATCTTCTAAAATTTCTCTTGGGACATGATTTAGAGGCTTGCTTTGTTTTTTAAGGTTCTCCTTTGACTTCTCTGGAATCTTTTTTTATTACACCCTGACCTTTCACCTTTGCACTGCAGGCTTTCCTTACGTATCTGGCTATCCCTGACTGTCTGTTCCCACTTAAGAGTAAGTTCACAAACTTGACGGGTGCCTGGAGAACCCTATGCATATGTATGCAGCTTACTAACTGGCAGGCTTTGCTTTAGATCACAGTGTTTAATCTCAACACCACTGACATTCTGGAGCTGGATAATTCTTTGCTGTAAAGGCTGCAATGTCTGATGCAAATGTGGGATGTTCAGCAGCATCTCCAGCCTCTACCTATTAGATGCCAGTATCACTTACCATCTCCAAGTGTGACAAGCAGTAGTGTCTTCAGGTATTGCTAACTATCCCTTGTAGGGTGAGGGTGAGCAAATTACCCTGTTGAGAGCCCCAGTGTTAGCATAAGGGGAGCTGATCCTTCAAGTATCAGGGGATTTTACTCTGGGTCCCATTCTCTTCTGTCTACTCTAGCTCTCTGCTGATGGTTTATTCTGTTTCTTTGGAGAAAAATCCAGTGTTCTTCCAGTTCTTCAGGCCTCCTACAAGGTCTACACACTGGTCAATGAGGGTGACTAGCCTGGATACATTGGAGAAGGAAATGGCAACCCACTCCAGTGTTCTTGCCTGGAGAATCCCAGGGACGGCGGAGCCTGATGGGCTGCCGTCTATGGGGTCACACAGAGTCGGACACGACTGAAGCGACTTGGCAGCAGCAGCCTGGATACAGATCTTCAGTTAACCCTCTCTCTTCCCACTCTCTTGCCTTCGATCCTATTTCAGACTCTGTGTGTTGAAGGCTGTCTGGTGCCCTACCAGTCAGCAGGCTGTCATGTCTGCTGAAGAGCCTGCTGGAGGAGTTTGGCTGCAGCCTGCTTGCCTCCATCAGTCAGTGCCCTTCTGTCTGCTGCATTTCATGATTTGCTGAAATCTCATCAGCTGACTGACTTCTACCATATTCTTTTCACCACTCTGAATTTCTCTCTTTCTTCCTTTATTATTATTTTCCTGGGGACTCTGTCATATTCAGTAAGTCCTCTCCCATTTTAAGTTTTCCAGCTAATGGGTTCATAGGCAACAATAAAAGCAGGAAGGTTTTAGAGATTCTGTAACTCTCTTGGTTCGTGGTTCACAAAGTCTCCCTACTTGCTTTCCATCCTGCTTTGCCTATAGTTTGTGAGTCTTTTGCTGAGAAAGTGATTGGGTTGTGCCTATCTTTAACTTTAAATAGACTGACTCTGAAGTACAGGTCTCAGTCTACCTTGTTACAGGAGGAGGAGAGAAACCCAGAAGATTTTCCTCAAAGAAAAATGACTAGAGATTCTTACACTTTGGTATGCAGAGTCCCTTGGGAGTTCACTAGATAATACAGGTGCCCAGGCCCCAGCCTAGCCAAGAGTTACCCAGGGAAGGTAGATCCTATGACTACTTAGGAAGGATCAAACTAGTGGGCTGGTGGATGGGAGATAGTGAACAATGAATCCCAGGACTAGACCGGTGGCTGCTCTCAAAGAAAAGGAAAATGGGCCTCTGTTGGGAAGAAGAAAGTCATGGGCTTGGGAGGAGCAGGTAATGAAGAAACAGAAGGCATGAGGTCAAAGCACCTGAATACCATACGCAGCTGTTCAATGCTTTTTATATGTTACTATAGAGGTTAAAGCGTCTGCCTCTAATACGGGAGACCTGAGTTCGATCACTGAGTTGGGAAGATCCCCTGGAGAAGGAAATGGCAACCCACTCCAGTATTCTTGCCTGGAGAATCCCATGGACGGAGGAGCCTGGTGGGCTACAGTCCATGGGGTCACAAAGAGTCGGACACGACTGAGTGACTTAACTTATAGATTCAAAGGGGCTTTCCTGGTGGCTCAGCTGGTAAAGAATGACCTGCAGTGTGGAAGACCTGGATTCGATCTCTGGGTTGGGAAGACCCCCTGGAGAAGGGAACGGCTACCCACTCCAGTATTCTGGTCTGGAGAATTCCATGGACTGTATAATCCATGGGGTCCCAAAGAGTCAGACATGACTGAGTGACTTTCACAGGTTCGAAGAAAAAGTCTGTGGAATTAAAGTCTAGTCTTGGCCCAAGGAAAAAAATTCCAGAAAAATAAAATAATTCATGATTTCAAAGACATCACAAACATAAATGAATGAGAATGTGCTAAGATCCCCTCTTTATGGTCTTCCCCTCACTCTATCCTATAGAACAGTTATTTTCATACTTCTGTAAACTTAGTGAGAGCAAGAACTCTTACTACTATCTTTGTATGTGCCCCATGGCATTTAAGACATCTTACATTCTTTAAGCATTTGATAAATGTTTTTTGAATTTTAGAAAGTGGCTCTAATTTTAAGTAGATCATACACAAATCTAGCCATTTCTCATCAGGAGTTGAGTTGATTCAGAGCACTGAACACCTCTGCTTACCTGCTAGCCTTGAATCCTTTCAATTTCTGTACAAAGAATGATTCAAGAACTTCTGCACACTGGTAAAAAGGAGAGTCACTTGGATTGTAGTAACGACAATTATCAAAAATTTTGGTCATATCTGCTACAAATTCCGTCAGCTTTTCATAATATCTTCTTTGTACTCTTTCTTCCATGGTGGCAAGGTCTTAAAAACACAAAATGTAAAAGATTTTCAAAACCTTAAGGTCATTCCCATGTGAATACTGCCTGCAGTTCTGACAAACAAGAACAGGACTGATAGATAAACACAATTTCAAAACTAAATCTCAATAATAATTATTTTAGAATTGAGAAAATAATTTTGAAGTTCATTCAAAAAATAAAAGCTCAAGAGCATCTAAGAAACATTTGAACAATAAAAGTAATGGAAGAAGACTTAATCTATGAGAATTTAAAACATCATAAAACTGTGATAATGAAAAGTGTGGCACTGTCCAAGATGATACAAACATTAATGGAACTGAATTCAAAACAGGGACAGACCTGACTGTATTCAGCATATGAATTTTACATATGTTGAGGATGTCATTTCAAGTAAGCAGAGAAAGGAAGAACTCATTAATAAAGTGGGTTGGGACAACTGCCTACCTATATTTGAAGAAAAATTCTATCTCATACTATATGCCAAAGTAATCCTAGGTGGATTAAAATGTAAAGACAAAAACGAATGTAGTCAATCACTGAACCATGCATATGAAAGTAGTTAAAATGGCAAGTTTACGTTATACATATATTTTAATACACACACATACATATCTTTGATAGTTACAGTGTATACAGGTAGGGGGAAAAAGTATAAACAGGAACAACTGTAAAAAAGGACCCAGTCTGATAAATTCCAAACAAGATCTGGGTACATCACTTTGTGCAGGTTATGTAAGCTGTACAGGAAGAGTGAACGCTTGACACAGCCCACCACGAAAGCACCATCTTCAGACTTTTTTAAAGTTCCAGGCAACCACTGATTGAGTAGCTATAACAAAGTATGTGAGTAGGGTTTGGACATTTTATGATTTCTATTTAGTTTGATATTCCTTTAAAAAAAGTATTGGAAAAAAATTTAAAAAGTATTGGGAGAATATATAGGTAAGTCTTTATATATCTGGGGTAGGGAGAAAGGCTGAAAATACAACTCTAAAAGTAGAATTCATAATGATTAATAGATTTGAATTAAAAAATATTAAAAACTACCTATGACCAAAAATTACCATAAATCTTTAAATATCCTTAGAATATAACTACCCCTTAAATAACACTGACAAGAGGATGAATATCTCAAGAACAAAATGGCAAAATATATAAATAGGAAGCTCACAGAGAAAAAGTTCAAACAGTAAGAACATCACTATTTACTGAAGACAGGCAAAAACAGAGAGTCCTTTTTTTGTCCAAATTAACAGAAACTAAAAATCATAATATCAGACTATTAACACAGGCTATCTTTAAAGGAGGATGAGAATGGTAGTAATTTACATTTTACTCCCTACATTTCCGTAACATCTGCGTTTGCACCTTTAACCTATCATTTTGAAATAAATATATGCAAAGAAAAAAATGTTCTCAAGAGTGATAATGCTCAGTGTCTTCAGGGGTGCAGAGAAAAGGGTACAGATATATGCCATCAGTGGAAAATGGCTCAATCTGCTAAAGCATAATATGAAAATACATATCAGAAGCCTAAAAAGTATACATACCCTCTGACAGAGAAATTCTGATTCTAGAAATTTTTACTAAGAAAACAAACAAGAACAGCACAGATGCACAAAGGTGTTTTACAGAAGTGTCATTTATAGTAGCAAAAATTGCATACAACCCCCAAAAAACCCATTTTCGCGGAGGTGATTAAATAGATTATCTTAACTTCATACAATTAAGAACAATCTGGGTCTATACCACAGCTGATGTAACAAAGCTACTGACTGACAAGTTTACAAAATATGCTACAGAACACGGTGATCCATGTGTACAACTCCATTTAAGAAACCAAAAGCTGCTGACCTTGTCGGCTCCTTCATACCCTCAGAAGAAACTATTTTCAAATTAGTCAATGTTTGTCCAGACATTTTCTATGCACCTTTAAATACATGTACATATCCTGAGAAAACACACTTGCTTACGGCTTAAAACCTAACAATTACACTGTAACTTTCATTTTTCTTTCAACAGTATATTTGGGAGACCTGTATTATCTTTATGCACATACCTACATAAAATGCTATTTATCTGGCTGGCATTTAAAAAAAAGGAAAACATTCTAGCTCTTCAAGGAAAGAACTGTGGTTAAATAAGTTAAGGCATAATCAATTTACAAACTATATAAAGCCATTAAAATTGTTACTGAAGATTAATGAAGATATCGGAGAAGGCAATGGCACCCCACTCTAGCACTCTTGCCTGGAAAATCCCATGGGCGGAGGAGCCTGGTAGGCTGCAGTCCATGGGGTTGCAAAGAGTCGGACACGACTGAGCGACTTCACTTTCACTTTTCACTTTCATGCATTGTAGAAATAAATGGCAACCCACTCCAGTGTTCTTGCCTGGAGATCCCCAGAGACGGGGGAGCCTGGTGGGCTGCCGTCTGTGGGGTCGCACAGAGTCAGACACAACTGAAGTGACTTAGCAGCAGCAGCAGCAGCATGAAGATTAATGACAGGAAGATGAATGCCAGACACATTTACTACATGATCTCAATTTTTTCCCTTTTAAAAAATATATATGATTTCAATTTACACACACACACAAAGAACACACCAAAATGTGAGAGCATTCAGGGAGGAAAAGGTTTAAAGTGCATGCATCTAAAAGGCTTAGCTGCTCTTGGAATATTTTCATCAGCTAGAATGAATCTTTTGGTAGTTCTGGAAGCTTTTATGTATGTTCTAACTTCTATAACTTCTTTTGCAGATAAACTATTTTTAATATAATTATCACCTGCAGCTGTTCATCTTAATACAGTCACTTGCAGCTGTTCCTTATTACTACTTTCATTTTCTGGGCAATGAAGCCATATTTTCTTGGATTTCTACCTTTGTTCGCCTTCAGGAAAAGAGGAGGAAGAGAGGACAAGAAAGATGAGAGGTTCAAAACGACCTCAATCTATTCAAGGATTTCACTCCTTATACAGCTACAGAGTATTCTGCTCATCCTTTGATTTGGCTGCTTTTCTCCTGATGGTCATTTATTTCATTTCCAGTACTTTTGCAATTATAAACACTGCTGGGATGAACAACACGTGTGCGTATATAAATCCTAAGGGATGAAACTGCTGGGTCCAAAGCTATATACCCTTGAACTACAACATGTACTCCCCATTTATCCTACCACTGACTATACCAGTTTAGACTCCCACCAGTCCTGCTCAACACAGCCTCATGATGTATCAGCTGCATGGATGAAAAATGAAATAGCTGCTTAGACTTCTGAAAAAACTTCAAGTTCAACTCAAGCACTTACCCATAGGTTCCTTAATAACACCATAATAATCTGGTGCGTCGTTAGGATCCACTGGTTCAAGGAAAGGCCAGGCCATCTTATGGGCCTATATTGATGAGAAAAAAGGCATCATTACTGTCAGGGAGAAATAAAAATTTCATCTAAGCTTCCCATCTGAGTTACTGCATCAGTCAGCCCTTAAACTTGGAGAGTCAGTTTTAAACTTGATGGATGAAATTTATACTTGGGATGGTTTTTGCTCCAGTTACAAATGATCTCAAACGAACATGCTCTATAATAATGGTGCTCAGAGGCCTGGGACCTTGCCCTGAGGGGGGATGGTGGAGCACTAGCTTAGGAGTCAAGGAATCTGTCCTCTGGTCCCTACCTGATGACCTGCCAACTTAGTCATGCTGCCACTGCAACCACGTCTATTAAACTGGAGTGGGAGGGGTTCCAAGTGGGGAACGGTTACTTTTGTAGGTGAAGGACGTGGCAGAGAGATGAAGTTAAGTAAGATGCAACCACATGATGAGACTACTGTTCTTGCTTCGGTTCTTTCAATGTTTCTGATTATAATGACACGGGAGACAGTGTTGATCTAGCGTTATGTCTGGAATACATCTCTAATACTTGGCAATCCTATTAGGCACCCCCATCTCCTTCTTATTTTTAATAAGGGAGGGAAGGCTTTGCCTCAAAGCCTTAGATAAGCATTTGTATCTCACTAGAGTTTAATCAAATTGCTTCTCAATCGATGGTATTAACAGTAAGGTAGTTTTCTTTAAAAATAAAATTTGGGCAAAAAAAAAAAATCAGTCATTTTAAACATGAGCATTAGCTAGATAACAGCTGAGCTAGCCTGTGGATCTGGTCAACGTCATGACAATGGCATGTGGAGGGCTGAGTTCTGTGGAGCACTTCAGCTGGGAGTCGGCAAATAATCAGGTCCTTGAAGATTGGAAAGGTCAACCCCCAGAAGTGTTTCCTAGGTCATGCTGGTTGACTTCATCTTTCAATGAGAGTGGCTTCCTACCTGTAAAGAACGCAGCACCCTCTTCAGACCCTCATAATCTTTCTCTGTGAGCGGCGTGAGCACTGTCATGGCATCCTCTGTTGACTGGCACTGTGGACAGACGTACTCGTCAATGAGCTCTGCCTCACTCTGCAAGATGCCAACGCAGCGCCCATGGTACCAATTCTGACACCGATCACAGCCAATATAAAATCTGCAAGATCCGAAATGGAAATGTGAGTTCAAAACAGATGGGATGACATGACTTATAATTTACTTAAAAAAAAAAAAAAAAACATGCATCTGAAAATATTCTAACCCTGGGATATAAAATAGTTTTAGTATTATAATTATTTTAACACTTTTGAAGATTGACATTCCAATGTGTTAATTTAGTATTTCCGATGTTAAGAACAAGCATTAAAGGTTTAAGAACACTGTCAAAATTGAAGAACCAATATGATAAAAAAAAAAAGTAGAACATTTAATTGACTTTAAAGCTCAAAACAAAATAAAGACAAAAATCTTTCAACTAATACCATATCAAATGGGAAGCTGGTACTGGCCACCCAACTGGGAGTTCAAAATCCTAAAAGCTAATAACAGAGTCTCAGAGCTTATTCCCAAATTAGTGTTTTACTAACCTGCAATAAAGCACCATTTCAAACACTGATAAAAGTCCAAACAAGTCAGGCTATTTTAATCTCATTAATTTCTGTGTTACATATTGAAGAATCAAGTCTACCATTAAACCACATTTTCCCCAATGCATCTCAAACATTCACTATGAAGCAGCATAAAGTTTGAAGGGGAAGTAAAGAGGGAAGAAGAGAAAAAAAAAATTGGAAAGGAATTTGTAATGTAAGTGTATCATATATGCAGAAAAGTATCTTGCTTTTTATTTTAAAATAAAATAAGTAACCAGTCAGAGCAATTTGGCTTCCTAAATTATTAAATATGATGCTCTTATCAGAACTCACTGTGACTCATCATAAGGTGTTCTGCAGATACAGTACAATTCCTCACTGTTGCCCTCTTGTGCCCGTTTACAATCATTACAGATGTACACATCCATTTTCTTAGCCTCCTTTTCTGTGATGCCAACACATTCTCCATGATACCAGTTAGTACAAAGATCACAGCCAATATAGAACCTAAAAGCATTCACAATGAAAATGACAATGTAGTTGTCATTTTGAGCTGCATGGTACGTAAATCTGTCTTCCCTGTCCTGATTCACGTTCTTACAGGGTAACTTTCTGCAATGAGTCAGCTAAACATCCTGAATCCAGCCATTCTAACCCTGACAAGCTGCAGCATTTGACACTGTATCAAGTGTGGAAACATAAAAGTCGCTCACATCCATTTCAACAAATACACTGTTGAGTGAAATGCGGGTCTTTAAAAAAACACACTGGGATTTGAAAAAATAAACAACACACCGATGGTAATGTCTCCCTCTTAATGAATGTGTGTAAAACTGTCACAGGCACAAAAACCAAAGCCAAAGAATCAAAGACTTACATCTGTCAAACCTATGCCACAGAAGCCATTTCAAAGTCAGGGCTATTTCTTAGATAGGTTTGAAAATGTATCTCACGATTTAAATTTGAAAACAAAGCAAAGCGCAAACACCGAGTAGAAGTTACACTACAAGGAACATGCAGGAGCTCAGCCAGGGGCAGAAGATAAAATGGTCAAAATGCAATATGAAGAAGAAAATTAAAAAAGGCACATGTAGGAAGTCTACCAAGTTTTCGAAATAAATATTAGAATTTAATTGTAATAAGATTATGACATGGGCCAGTTTTTCAGTCAGTAGAATGTGTGTGACAATGTGGAGAGCGGCCAGGTTATTAGCTGGTGAGAAAGTACTTCAGTTCAAAACCAGGGTTATACTGTGTGGAGAGTGATATAAGGATTGTTAATCTGAAAACGGGGCTATATGAGTGTGTCACTGTGGGTAACCACAGTTAGTCAACCTCGAGGCCTTTGTCGTGTAAGATCCCAAATAGCACAGTGAAGACTATCTCTATGACAAACACATACTGTGTCTTCCGTGCTGACGGGTGCTCTGGAGGAATGCCTGGTCAGAGTCACGGCAAGGATGAGCGTGAACTGCAGGGAATGAGACTGGCCTTGCTGATACCCCTGGTTCTACCCAATGTATTTCTTGGCAGATTCACCTAGAGGAATCGCAATAGTCCTCAAGCTTCCAACTAACCTGCTTTTGAACATCAAGGAGTAATAGACTTTTCTTGTGAGTTACAACGCGCACACGAATTGCACTGCCCGGGGTGGAGGCCCTGGGGCGTTTCTGCATGCTGCCTTCACCCAGGAAGGCGGTGTGCTGTGTGTTCTGGAAGTAAGCTCAGGACTTGAATTTCAGGTTTTAGTCTTCCTCACTAGATTCCCAAACCAGCCTAGTTTGGTATAAGAGATCACAGAACACTCCTTAAAAAACTCTCCCCAACTAGAACAGGGAATGGATGAACCTGGTATACTGAAATGTTAATAATGAAAAAAAGTAAAAAATATGAAATATCCACAAAATAACAATCTCAATACAATGAACATATGTACGTGTGCCACATTTTATGCAATTTAAAAGTTGTGTGTGAAATGAATTTCCATGATCTGAATATTTTAAATAGGCCAAAGTGTCTTGTTATTTAAGGAAAATCCATAAGCAGAGCTTTTTGTAAAGAAAGTAAATCATGTTGTTTTGTTCTATAAATCATTTCGTATAATTTGCCTAAAGGGAGGCACATGTGTTATTGAACCATGGGGAAAATCAGTTAATAGGGTTCTACTTTTTATATCACATCTAATTTCTCATAAGGTAAGAATGAAAAGTGAAGATGCCTATACTGATCTGCGTTTAATTCAACACACAGCTAAATCTACCAACAAAAAGCTTTGATTTAGCACTTCCAAACAGATTATAATTTAAACTGCATCACTAAAGTAGTTCCACTGTTACAACTTAAACATCATTAAAGGGACAATTTTATTTTATAAATGGATTAGGCATCCACTTACAGTAGACATTAAGTATTCCTAATTCTAAATGATCACACTTTTTAGCATAATCAAGCTTTTGGATATTGTAAAATTAATACTGCTATTAATTTTGGTTTTAAAAAGTTGGCCTGCATCTGAATGTTGAAAATGGAAGCTAAATAAAAATGAGTGATAAAAATGATAGAAAAAAAAAAGTGTAACCGCATTTATGGATTAAGGTCTCTAAAATCTTGTATATATAACCAAATACAAGTCACAACTATCAAAAACAGCTTCCAGTTGCCGTGCTTATCAAATTTTTGAGTGTCATACTTGAGGAATGAGTGAAAGAACTCCTTTTTGTATTCTTCTGACTTCTGTCCCCAGTAAGAAAGTGGGAACTTGGACAAAAATATTAGGTTACACTATTCTATTGCAAGAAGATAGAATTACTTGCAATTAAGTGATAAAAATCCCAAACCACTCCAACTCAAAGCCCTTTCCACCATTTGAATCTAGGTTGTCTCTAGGGTTGGATGTAATCATGGGGTTGTGAAGATTCCAGAAAGGATGATGTCAACTTTGGGCGGTGATAGTAACACCCCTCTTCCTTCAGAGAGCATTACTGATTGATCTGGAATTGATCCAGAGAGAAAAGGAGACAGCAAAGGAGCAACAGAAAGCTTATTTTTGATAGAAAAGAATATGATGAAGGACAAACATGAATCATGAACACGTGGGGTAAAAAAAAACACGAATTTTTATTCTAGTGTCAAGGTTAAGAATATCAGATGCAAGACCACAAATGAAATATCTTATGTTTAACTATTTTCATTTACACTGCTACTGATATCCTCATTTTCTTCAAAACTGTAAACTTAGCTACACTTTTAAGAGAATAAACTAGAGCTCAGAAAGATCTACTCACTTAGATTCATCGTAAGGCGTTTTACAGATACAGTAAAGCTTTGTGTCCTTCTTAGTTTCCTTTGAGGTAGTAGAGATCATTTTCTTCTTCTTGGACTTGGAATTGGAGTCTCTCTCCTCTTCCCGCTTCCTTTTCTGGGAAGCCACAGGCAGCGTGGTTGTGGCCGTGGCCAGGGGGCCCGGGTGCTGCGGGGGAGGCGGAGGCGGAGGCGAAGGTGGAGGGGCTGGAGGTGCAGGCGGTGCTGCGGGGCAGGTGGCAGCTACTGCTGTGGCCTGCACCATGTCTTTTTCCTTCTTAATTTTCAGGTCCCTCTTGAGCTCTTCCTGTCGTCAATTAAAGAAAATACCAGACCATCAACCGATTTACATAACGTCCTGGCCAGAGGACCTTACTTCCCCTCCCTTGTCCGAGGAGTTCCCTAGTTCAGTCTAAGGCGAGGGAGTCTTGCTAACTCCAGCCAAGAGGGTTCTTACTTTACCTTAAACCCAACAAACAGCTAGCAACAGAAAATGATAATTACACAATTAGAAAGCTGCGAGTTATTGTCAAAGGAGGTTTGACAGAGAGAGGAGCATGTGTATAAAAGAACGGTCCTTCTGACACGCCAGGGCCCTGCCTGGTCACCGCAGTCGCCGCTCAGGACATGGTTTCAAGTGTCCACACGTGCTGGCTGCTTCCTTTCGGCTGGTCTCCTTCCGTCCCCTTAGAGTGAGACTGGACATACTGGACACGAACAGGATGTGACCCTCCAGACATGGCCTGACCAGCGGAGTATGAGACAGATGCGCCTTATTTACTGTGCTTCTACGTCTAGAATTTAAGACTCGAAGGAGAGCTATCTTCTCAAAAGAAATTTTGCATAAATTACAATCTTCACTTTTTCCCATGTGAAATATTTTATAGACACACCTGCGGTATTAAGTACTACAACTTCTTAGAAATGATGATTTAAAAAGAGTTTCATTTTCCTAAATAATATGATGTGTTTATAACATAAAGTTTATAAACATACATTTAATTTAAGGAAAATTAAGATTGTCAAGACAGTATAAAGGGTATACACTTTGACCACCCCTTCAAGAACATTCCTATGACAGCATTAACATATGCGAAGTCTCTGCTCTCTGCATAATTTTTATGTAAATTTAAAACTGTTCTTAAAAATGAAGTCTATTTGTTTCAAAGAAGGCAATCATAAATGATATGAGAACAGGTAGATATAAAGGACCAACTGCACATCTTGACAATAAGAATAACAGCTTTATAACTAAAAGTAATTGTTAAAATATACTAGTATACATAAATTTGAAAGTTGTTCTTCAAAGGAAATCATCCTAGCAATAAATTCCATTAGTTAAAATAATGCTGAATATTTTTCTCCCTCATTAGATGAGCAATACACTGTCAGAAACAACACCACTACTGTACACCAGAGTATCTGCAGTAGTAACAGCATTTTTCAGGGGCAGCATAGTATAGAGAACGCAGAAAAATGTTCAGCATATGCTTACAGTGTGATTCTGATTAAAATGTGTTTTATGTAAATACCTATATTACAAATAATATATATGAATATAAATTATTTTAAAATGGTAATCTTTGAGGGGGGATCACAACAGACTATTGGCTCTTTTATTTTTGTTTCCTTTGACAATGGTTGTGACACCTCGATATTCATCTAGTAGTGACTACCTTACTGAACTCGCTCTTAAATTTTAATAATTTTTCTTTGGGGTTTCAATATAATCATACCATACACAATAAAAAATTTTATCTTCTTTTTTTTTTTTTTTTTTGCTTAACATGTTAGCTAGAATTTCCAGAGATGCTGAGTAATAATGGTGATTCTGGGAATTATCGCCAGTTTCTGACTTCAGTGCAAAGATTTCTAATGTCTCAAGAGTTACGTGCAATGCTCATTAGTAAGATGACCTACTAATTTAATATTTAATATTTCTAACTTAATATTTCTCACTTTTCAAAATGTACAAGACATTTTTAGAGATGCTTTAGATAGCCTACTTCTCTTTTAAATATGTACGAGTAATCTTTCATTTCTCAACAAATTCTCCAAGTATACAGAGGACTAGCCATGCCTGCAGGATCAGTTACAAGTCAAGGAAGAAATCTGGCCTTATTTAATGAACACACTTAATTTTTCCTTTAACATTATTTCCCAGTTTCTCTGTTTACTCTTCTCATGAAAGTTGGCAACTTTTGGCAAGACTATGCTGTAGACAAGAAGAACTACAGTCAAGAGGATCCTCAAATGTTTTAATCAAAAGCCTAGACCTCTCCAAGGGGCCAGTTTAGAGATTACAATATACATGTACACATAAACATCTATCTTATTTTAAAAGACCTATGTTCCACTGCTTACTACTTATCCTAGGAACAAAAATGTAAATTCTAGAAAACAAACTCAGATTTTAAGTTTAATCACAATTTCAAAGGGGGGAAAAAAAAAGAGTAAAATCCGATGCTGAACACTGGACACAGGAGGATAGAAAACACTTTCTTACCTGCACTTCGATTTGTAGATCTTTGTCTAGCAGCGCTCTCTTTTTCAGTATTTCAGCTTTGAGCTGCTCTTTGTGCTTGAAGAGCAGTGCAGAGAGCTTGCTGGCATTCTGTTTGCTACGTTTCTGTTCCACACTCTCTTCTCGCTTCCGTTTTTTTGCTGCCTGTTTTTCTTCTTTATCTATCTTATCCAAAATATACTTCATCACCTGGTTACAGACAATCATTCTAGAGAGAAATACACAACCTATGTAATGCTGGGCATTTTATTCTGGGCTGAAGACATAATTTTTCTATGTCTCTATAGTTGATACTAACTTTCTGGGAATGGAGAACTTCAAAGAGCGCTTCAAAACCAGTCACAAGCATCTATTAGTACTCAGTGTTCTGATTTAATAAACTCCAATCAGGATAAAACACAAACTCAGAACTCCCATGCGTGTGTGTGTGTGTGTTTGTTCATGCACACACTACTTTAAGAGAAGAGACTGATGCACAGTGAGAGCCTGTGTAATGGGTTATAAACATTTCTCCCTACCTTTGATTCTCTTCTCTTTCTGCTGGAGTCATGGTCTTTTTCTGTTTTAAATGTTCTATTACAGCATTATGCTTCATCACCACCTTCAGGACAGAATAAAATCCAAAAATGCGTATTTTATAATGACTACAAGTTAGCACAGAGGTAACAACAGTAGAAATCTGAGCGTGTGTATGTGTTTCCCAAAGAAACTAAGAATTTTATATCATGGTACAAATAAAATTAGCGCCACAGTATGCCCCAGGTGCTTACCATGTACTGGGCACTGCACTGAGTGAAGCACTGAACATTACCTTGTTCATTCACTGTAACAATGCTGAACAGTAGGGACATTTTTATAAATGAGATGCTGAGATATAAAGAATTTACTAACTTGTCTGAGAGTAAAGAATGAATACAGTTGTAATTTTAACCCAGCTATCATCCTCCTATGATCATGTTTTGAATGTTATGTTCTCCTTCCCAGGCATTAAAGATCACTCCATTCCAGCCCATCCCCAATTTATACAGAAATCAGCATAGAGAGAGACATTATAACAATTCTCAGTTCATGGCCCATACAGTACTGAAAGATGGAAAATAATGCATTTTAAAATACTGCAGATGACATTAATTTTATAAGGATATTCCCATACATCTTCAAAATCCCTCTGCTGCTTAATGAGTGCTTCTAACAACAGTATTACAATCATCAAAGTTGTGAAGAGACTAGATCTTAAATTATTCCAATCACCAAAAAGAAATGAAATTATGTGACATGACAGAGGAGTTAATTATTGCCATGATGGCAATCATAAGATACAATCTGTGTCAAATAAGTCATACGCCTTAAATTTATACAATGCTACATGTCAAATATATTTTAATAAAAAATAAAAAGTGCTTCTATATACATGACCTAGTTTAATCATTACAATAGCCTTGCATGGCTGAAAAGAGAGTTTTAAGGAGGATAAAGCCCAGGGAAGGTGAGTGAGCTTCACGGACTGTAAATGGGAGACCCAGGAACTGGGTTCTCATGACTTGGGAACACTTGAAATCCACACAGACTCCTGATAAGTGCAGAGTACTGCAAGCTGTAAATGCAAAGAAAGCTTTCTCCAGTAATGTAGGATATTATTTATTATACATGAAACTTCATTTCAAGTAGAATAACTCTAATTCATCTAAATTGCCTTACTTCACGATGAGGCTACTGCACAAGGTTGCTTTTTATTTCTGCTATGGAGTAATGGTACTTAACACTTCTTTTTTTCAAAACAAAGCTATGACTGGAAATACAAATGAGTTTAATCTGCCTGTAAAATTTGCTTAGTCTACACACCAACTAAGGAAGGACAACTGCGAATACCTTCAAACAAATTGCCAGGATGCCTCAAGTGGCTTCAAAACTTAGTCAAACCTTCAAGTTTCAAAGATGCTTAAACTTCCTATGTCCATTCTTTCCCTCTTAGTTCTCCCAAAATACGGGTAGTTTTCACCAGTAAGTACTGGCTGTTTATACACAACAGAGTCCCAGACCACAAGTCATGTGATACGTATTGGTCAATGCAGTGCTGCTTCTAACTTGAAGCGACAATGACGTCTGTGTCTCGTTTACGGAAAGCTAACACAACCAAACACTACGTCTAATGCACAGCACAATCATTCAAGCTACTGAACATGCTGCTTTCACTCAACGACTTTACCTGTTTCTGAATGATCTCACTTTGATTAGAAGCCTGGAGGGTGTGTTCCCGCTCCATCTCTATCTGCTGCTGCTTCTTCTTTTGCTGCTGCTCCCTGAGTTGCTGAACCCTCTGCAACTGCTCTTGCACACTGGCTGCCTGTACTGTGACCACACTCTGGATGTGGTGAGTCTGCACAGGGCTGCTCTGCTGAATCTGAACGGGCAACTGGAGTCTGATCTGCTGGGGCACACCACCTTGCTGAGCCTGTATCTGAGCCACAACCTGCGACTGGATCTGGGAGAGAACCTGGACTTGTGGTGGCAGCTGCGGCACAGCCAGGACTTGGGGCTGAGGCTGCGGTACTTGGAGCGGAGGACGGGGCGGGGATGCAACAGTAACTTGACTTAACGTTTGTCCTGGTGAAAGAGTTTGAGTTGAAGACTGTACCTGGGGTTGTGACTGTGGCTGGCCCTGGGAAGGTGTCGGAAGAGATGTGTGTGGCTGGATTGGAATCGGTTGGGAGGCTGCAGTCTGACCCTGGGCCTGCTGTCCGGGAGACACTTGGGATGGCGTCGATGGGCGTGCTCGAGTCTGTGGCGGGCTCTGGACGCGAGCAGGAGGCTGTCCTTGGCCATTGCTCTGAGGCGGACACTGTCCTGCAACCTGGGCTTTGGAGGACTGTGCTTGGGTGGGCTGTGCTTCAGGAGGGACATGGGAGGCCACAGCTGTTTGGGTCTGAACTTCAGGCTGAGTCTGAGTTTCAGGCTGAGCTGGGGACGGGGGCTGGGTTTGGGGCTGGGGCTGAGCTGAAGGCTGAGCTGAAGGCTGAGCGGGCTGCGCAGGCTGAGGCTGGGCTTCTGGAGGACTCACGCTCGACGGCGGAGCTGGAGGCAGGCTTTTGGCTGGCTGCACCTGTGTCGGGGACGATAATTTACTCTGTCTTTGTTCACTTGTACCTGTGAAAAGGCAAGAGCAAATACTTATGACTCTAGAACGTAAGACTGTGGTTTAAGAAGAATTTGAAGGGGATTTTCTAAAGGTGAGAATTCTACATTTCAGGACAGAGGACTGAAGCTTAGAAATGCTCCATCTAGAAATACTTCGGTCAGAACTCGCCTATCAGGGAACCTCGCCATGTTCATGGCTGCCCACCACACGTTTTGCAAGGTCTCCGGAAGGCTGGGTTCCGAAGCAAAGTGCATTTTCTGGACATCAGTCCGGACTTGTGGCCCAGGCTAAGCTACCCGTATCCCTCTCCTACGGCATGAGGTCAGTGAACAACAGCAGCTTGCAGGGGGAGGCTCACAGAGTGCTCCGGTTTGGGAGCTCTCAGTCCTAGCTTATGAGCTGGACAGACCATCTGCCTCGTGAGCACGTCCGTGATTCACTCAGCAACTACAGGTCTGGGAGAGAGCAGGGGGGGGCACGGTCACCACGGCGCTTTACTACTGTGCGCTACCCCCTGCTTTCCTCATTTCCTAAAGGGGGAGGGGGTGGCGACAGGGAGTTTGTCCGAGCAAGAGATCTGGTCGAGCCCTTGTGAGGCTGACCAGTCAGCTGTGGCCGCTCCTCGGCTTGGGGCACATCCGCCCAAGGTAAGCCCCAGTCCTCTTGCCTCCTTGGTCACCCAGCAACTTGTGACACCAACAAGCAGCACTTCCGACAGCCCCCAAGTTCTACCTGCTGCTGTAGTAGAGACGGTGGTGGTGGTGGCGCTGGTGGTGGCAGCTGTGGTTGCCAGCGGGGTGAAGAGGAATCGCTGAACGGTACCATTTGGCATTGCAGCTTGCATCAGCTGCTGTCCTGGACCCGGAAGTATCGTCACCCCTTGAGGTATCAACTGCAACTGCCCAGTAGTCTGACCTTGTCCTTGGATCACCACTGTCAAACCTTGATTGCCACCCTACAGAAAAAAAACACCTAACATGTAAAGAGTATTCAAAAAACATCAATCTCTAAGTATACTTGTTTTTATGTTGAAAAGATCCTTTAAAATGATGAAACTATGTATTTCAATGTCTATGGAATAGTACCAAGAGAAATACAGATAAGCTAAAAGAATGACATTTATTTTAAAAGACTGATGGTGATTAGTGGAAAAAACATGAATTAACAATCCAGAGTTTCAGTCCGAGTTCTGCACATGGACAGCCAGGAATCTGTCTATGAGTAACACCACTTACCTGGATCTAAGTCTCCCAGTCTATAAAATAAGAGCACTGAAGTGACTAACTAAGGTCTCCACAAAATTCTGAGTTTAAATCACCTTATTTATATTCATATTATTTTATAACTTTTACTTTAGACATGCCTCATTTGATTCTCACAACAGACTTGTGACTTTGTGGAGTAAGCAAAGAAATATTACTACACTCTTCCTACCAATTAGGAAACTCAAGTTAGAAAGTTCAAGTCCCTTGCCGACAATTAGAGAGCAAGTCCAAGGTGAGACACAGTGAGAAGCCCAGGTCTCCTAGTTTCAGCTTTTTCACTAGGTACCAAACGATCTATGGAGTGTGTGTATGCTGAAGCATAGAAGCTTAGGGTTCTACACATGGAATGCAAATACCAAGTAAGGAAGGTCACTAATGTCTGCGTTGTCACCAAAATGGGGACCAGGAACTAAAAACTCCATGTGTACTACCACTTCTGTCCAGGACTTATTAATCCTCTCAGCCACCAGGAGCATAAGGGAGAATGAGAAAGCAAATGTAAAACCAATCCACCCCAAATCTCCAACAGTCAAAACTGACACTGCAAAGTTCACTTACTAAGCTCCGTGCACTTTTACTCATGAGCCCCTTATTCAGTCTTGCTTTTCTAAAATACTTTGTGTGCACGGTCAAAACTGCATAAAACACAAAGTATAAAGAATAATTAGGAAGTGAAGATCTATAAACCCAGCATTCAGGTCATCATCGCCAGTATCCAAGAAGCTCTGCATGTGACCTGCTCTGATCTTCATCTCCTTCCTCTGCCCTAGAGGGAAGCGCTAATTTCACGGACACAGTACCTGCATTTCATCGCGTTGTGACCACTGAGGTGTATACAGATCTCTACGAGGCCATAGGCTCATGACTTCAGGAGCACCATTATTTACAAAGAATATGAAGGGTGCCCTTTGGTGCCCTCTCCAGGAAGGCAATGCAGCAGCCCCCTAATTCTGCATAATGTAGCTAGTTTTGCCTGTTTCTGAATCCTAGGCAAGTAGATCATAATGTATGTTTGTTACCTGCTTCTTTATTTAGCTCAACAATGTAGTTCTACATTGCGGTAGTTTGTTCATTTCAGTTGCTGTAGGAAGGCATTACCGCTTTACTGATCTAATCGATGGCTGCTGTATATGTTCATGTCCGTTATTCTGGGGCTCAGACGAACAAGAACTTTTCAAGAGAACATACCTAGGAGGGTAACTGCTGTGACCTGGGGCATGCTGTGTCTTCAACTCTGCTAGAAAGTATTGAGGAGTTTTCCAAGGTGGCCAAACCAATTTACATTATTATCAGTTGTGTATGAGAGTTCATTCTACTCCATGTTTTTGCTTTTCTCGATTTTGTCTGACATTTTACTTTATACCAATCTCTTAATATATGGTTTTAATACACATTTCCCTCATTACTAACAAAGTTCAGCAGTTTTTTGGATTTGTGGACATTTAAGAGTTCCTCTAATCTCATCAAGTGTGTCTATTCTTATTTTCTACCAAGTTATCTGGATTTTTCCCCATCTTAATCTGTAGTGGTAACGCTTCATTTCTGGAGAACAATCCTTGGCTGGCTACGTGTGTACCTTCCCCTCACTCTTTTCACTCTTTCATGTTTGATGGACTAAAGTTCTTACTTCTAATGTTGAATTTATAAATCTTTTCCTTTATGGTGAATATTTTCTGTCTTTAAGAAAGCCTTTCCTACCTTCTGACAAGTACTATAGTCTTATCTTTTACAGCCAGGACTTTAATCTTCCTGGAGCCGAGTTTATGAGTGAGGTTGTGGTCCAAGCCAGGACCTGTTATTGAAAAGTCTGTCCTTGATCCACACTGCCATCCAGGTCATATATCAAGTGACCACATATACATATGGGTCCTCTTCTACTGTTCTGTACTGACTGGTCTACCTATCCTTGTGTCTGAACCTTACTGTATTAATTAGTGAAGAACTACAATTTAAAGTCTTTATATCAGGTTACTACATAGGGCAAATCCTCCTTTTCTTCAAAAGTATTAAGAGTTATTCTGGATCCTTTGAACTTCCATATAAATTTTTTAAAAACCAGCTTGTCAAACTTTAAAACATCTCTCTTGGGATTTTGATGGCAACCACATTCACTCTATGGATTACTACTGGAAGAACTGACAGAACTGACAGTAACACTGGGTGTTGCAAGGAAACGGCCTGATGTATCCAAATTTCATTTTTCCCAAGCAAATTAGTTAACTAATAAAATTTTGGTGGTTCAATGTGTTATCCACCCTGCTATTACAGCACACAATCTCAGCATTCTGGATAGTTGAGGGGATCACATCCTGCCTTTAAGAAGTACTTTTCTTTGACTTTAGGAAGCAGCCATTTCTTAAAACAAGTACATTTTTAAACCTCTGAAAATAAGTCCATGTTTTAAAACTCACAGCAGATGTAAATAAGATCACTTCTAACGTGAAAAGGGAAGTCACATTACTTACGTGGCCCTGTGTTAACTGAGTGAGCTGAGCCATGGTAAGCTTCACCTGTCCTTGCTGGGGACGAGGGGGCTGTGAGGCTGAAGGCTGCAGACTCGCAGTGGATGTTCCTGAAGATAACCCTTTCTGTGCAGGTGTGGAGGAAACGGTACTAGGGGCAGAGATCGCAGTGGAGACAGGCTGCCCTCTGATGATCTGTGTCACCACCTGCTGAGGAGCACCTATGTAAACAGGGAAACATTAGAGTGCTTCTGTGCCCAGAGTGGTCCTCTGAGTTGAGATATATCTTTCAACACTTCGCATGAATGTATTTTCTCAATTTTCAAAAAGACTTATGGGATGCCGACAGACAGATGCCTTTAGTCATATACCCATACCAGAAGGACCCACCAGGTTGTCAATGAGTCTGTTTTCACTCAGCTCACTGACAATCTCTCTCCCTTTCCTGTTCTCCGTAGAAGAGTTTAAAAAAAAAAAATACAATGCTCTTCCTGTGACTCTGAAGCCAAAATGATAATAGGGAAGATGGAGGAGAATACGTAAAAAATGCCGTTAGGCAGTCTTTCCTTAGGAATACAAGTTAAAAATAACAACACATAATTAACTAATGTAATTTTTAAACAAAACACATAATCTGGAATATTCTGGGCCAATTATATTTATAAATGAGCTTTTCTTACAGCTATCTGCCAAACAGTTTGGGAGAAGCAAGAGGTCAAGGACCCCTATATATCCTCAATATTAGAGCAATGTGCTTAACTAATGCTTTCATATTTACTCTTCAATAACTGTCTATAGAATGAATGAAATTTAACTGAAATGGCTCTATCATCTTCTTGAAAAACTGTTTCTCATTTAACCTGATATAACTGGAAAAAAAAATCAGATGGTAATTATTTGGTAGCTGGTTTTATACTTACAAAGTCTGAATTCATTATTCATTAGTAAATAACATCGTATTTCTGAAGTTTTATGTTCGCATCCTGTTTGTCCTTTTGTGTCTACATATATATTTCTGTGTATATTTCTTTTAATGATTGGTGGTTAATATTACTGCATTATGTATAAAATTAAATCGATTTTGACCCTTAGAACACTTTCCCCTTTTCTTTTTTTAGATAACACCATGGTGAAATCCCTGCTTATAAACTTTTTTGTGCTTCTAATTATTTCCTTAGAATGAACTCCTCCCAAAGATACTGTGTTCACAGTATGCACACAATACTAAACTGAATTTTAGAAAGGTTATACTCACTCATACTCCCCCCACCACTGGGTACTCATTACATTGAACCTTTGCCAGCCCTGTCACTAAAGTAACATATTCCAGCAATCGGACATAGTATGACAGCATCACAGGGCCTGCAATTTTTCAGCTGGGCTAGTTTGCTTTGGTAGCATGTGCCTGAATTCCAGTGGCTTGTAAATATGCTTTAAAAATTGGCAGGATAAGTTTTCTTTTTTTTCTCTTTCTTCTAAACTTTTCTTGGTTACTGTTATCCATTTATTCATAAAGATGAATTGAAAAATAGCATAGTATATGCAGACAAGTGCCTGAATTTACAAACTTCTGGACCCCAACACTATGTTCTTGTACTAAAGTTCAAGAACAGTTCATGGAAAGTTACTTCATCATCTTGTATTGATACAATGTCGTCATAATCACAGATGGAAAAAAGGGTTCAGACTGACTGGTTATATGATGTAATTCAGACGATCCCCAATATGTACGTGTTAATTTATTTTTAGATTATCATAGAAATGCAACTTCAAAAATTAAAACACTTTTTATTCCATCTTGGGAATGTACGACTTTGGGAAAGGCTAGCGAGTGTGGTGGTAGGAACAGGGTATGCTAACCAGCGCCCACTCAGACACACACACAGCACATATCCACTCTCCCTCCATCTCTCTGACTACAACTCTAAAGAGTCTTCACTGGGCACCCCAGCCCCACTGGCCACCTTGCTTTTCAAACAACACACCAGACACACTCATATATATTCACATATGCAAGTCTATTATCACTTATCATCTATAAACTTTTCTTCTTCTTTACATCAGTTTTATCTTCCCTTTAAGTCAGCTGCCTGATAGCTATTTTTAAACACAAATAGATATTAAATTTCATCAATTGTCATTGTAGTATTAACTGAAATAACAAACCATACTTTCTTCTCTGGGATAAATCTTGCTTAAGCATTAGGGGATTGCTGTTTCAAAAAAATACCAAGCCATGTTTTATACTAGAATTATGCTAAATCTGTAAAATGAATGGGAAAAAAAATCAATCCCACCCCTCTCCCCTTATGCCCTGAAACTATTTCTTAGAAGAAAGAAATTGTTTTCCAACCATTTCAGAGAATTTTACCTATAAATCCATGAGGTCTAGAATTCTTTTTTGTATGTAACAGTATGGCAACTTTCCAAATTTCTTTCCTTGATATGAGTCATTAAGACTTGAAATTTAGGGGACTTCCCTGGTGGTCCAGTGGCTTCCAATGCTTTCCCTGCAGGAAGGTGTGGGTTTGATACCTGGTCAGGAGACTAAGATCCCACATATCATGTGGCATGGCCAAAACAATTTTTTAAAAAGACTAGAAATTTATAAACATAGTATATAACTATGCCTTGTTATTCAAAAAGATTTAGTTCACTCTATTTTTATGGCACTTTCTCATTCCTACTTTTAGTAAACTAGCATTTTGTTTCCTTTTGTCAAGATCAGACTTGCAAAAGAAAAGAATTTAATATTTGCTTTTTTTGCCTTATAATCATTACTTATATTTATTTTACTTCCTCCTATTTTCATTTAAGACTTGTTTTATATATTTTTCTAACTTCTGATTAAGATTTAACATGGGTTTTTGAGTCTGTTTTGTTCACCAACATATTTCAACTGCCTAGAGTAGGTGCTCAAATATTTGTTGAATGAATGAATTTGCCTCCCAGTTCAGCTTTGCAGCCTGGCTTAATTGCTATTTGATAATCTGTTTGTAATGACACATTTTCTTTAACATAAAAGTTACTTTTGAAAACATATGTTTATAAATTCCAAGCAAATAAAAGTTATTAGTATAATACCTTAGTATTAATTTCTAGATTCACTACAAAAAATGTAGCCTATACATATTCTACTTTTTGGAATTCTTCAAGGTTTTACCCATGGCTCATTTTAAGACCATTTTCATAGGAACAGCTCATAAATATCTGCAACTAATGAGTATTCCTAAAGGTACAAAATTGATATAGTCTGGTTCTGGTTTATTATGCTTCTGGTAATCCTTCCTTGATTTCAAACAAACAGCTTTTGCTTTATACACTTCAATCACATCTTATTTAAAGATACAAGATTACATCTTCACTGCAATGTTTAGCTTTAAGCCAAAATAAATAAAATGACCCTCTGTGTCCTAGTTGTTTTTTTTTTTAATTGTGAATTTGACTTTGTTCGGTATTAATAGGATTATCGATGTCTTCTCTCTGCCCCTTGGTTTTTTTTTGTCCTTTATTTCATGTATCCTTAACCATCTTTTTTTTTTTTTTAACCTTCTGTGGTAATCTGCTTTTAGGTACATTCTCATAAAGGCTTTTCCACTCAGTCTTTATTGGCTTCAACTTTTAATAGGGGAGCTTTAACATTTACATTAAAAAGGGCAGGGACTGCCTTTGTAATTTTGTCTCACGCTTTCCATTTAAATGCTTCTTAGCCACTTCCTTGATTTTATCTGTCCTTTACCACACAGACTGATTTCTCTGCTCATTCTCTTTCCGCCAGTGATTTCAATGTATATATTCCATTAACTAGAGGTTTGAAGAACATTTTAAACAAGCATACTTGAATCTGCTTAGCTCTTATTGACAATGCCAGAAATGAAATGGGGACATCCCATGATAAATCAGAAATTTAGTATGCTTTGAAATCTTAATTCATATTGGTATTTTCTAATATGTGGAGTGCCGAATACAGAATATTATAGATTTCCTACACTGGCTATTTAGATGTAAAATGATAACGCTGGGGTGGATGAATACCTGGCTGTACCATCACAGGTGTTCGAATAATTGCCTTTCCTAGTGTTGACTGCTGGAGTGGAGTTCTAATCACCGTCATACCAGGGCGGATCTGAGGCCCTGTGATGACCTACAAATGACACAAAGGACAAGGAATTAAATGTTTTTAAAAGACTAGAGCATGATGGACTCAGGAACAGAGAGATCTTTAAACATTCTATATTGATAAACATGTCTATAGAAATGACAGAGACTCTTGGACATTACATATTAAATTATATGAAGCATCAGAATAAAGACAAATTTTTGAGGGGAGAAAACAGCATTCAAATCAGATCATACGACACTCCTCATCACTGATACCAAGAATAGCCTACAGACTAAAAGAAAAGGACAAGACCCAGGAAAGCTTGCTCTATAACCACCACAGTTGCTCACAGGAAAACGAGGAGTCCTATTTTTCCTGAGCTCCGTGTCTGTAACCCAGAGAACACAGGAGCAAGATCGGAGGCCAAAAGCTCTTTCATACGGAGCATGTTACCTTCAGGGTGAGGTTTAGAACGTTCTCAAGTCTGCAGAACATTAAGCCTTTCTTATAATACTAGTGCCAAAGACATGATGTATCTAATATGTATGCGTATCAGCTGACAGACTAGTTTCAGGGCTGTGGAGTGTATTTTTCACTCTACTTCTTAGCTGTACTGAACATTCTCCTGGGTGATCCAGTGTTCCCCACTGTTTTCAATTAAGAAATATTTTTGTAAAATCCTGGAAAAGCAATCTTCATGATTCATAAACTGTACTAATGTGGTATTAACAAAATGTTAAAAATGAACAGTTCACTAGAAATATAACTAACAGATTTTTTAAAAAACCAATACTTTGTCACAGATAAAGTAAGGGGCAAAGAATAATTAGGAGCTGGATTAATCCCGGAGGAGGCCATTCAAAAAACTCCAACCAATGTGGTTATTAACATCAAATAAACCTGTAAAGGACTCTTACTTGGGAAGCGGTTGTGGTTCCTCCAGAGCCTGAGGTGTTGGGCCTAATGGTGACTGTTGCTGTCCTGGGCTGGAATGAAGTAAAGGTTTGCTGACTTGTACCTGTACTCGATGGAATGATACCCAGGACTTTCTGCTGTACTTGAACAACGCCTTAAAAAAAAAGATGAAGAAGTCATTAGTAACTGCTTCTTTAGTAACATCTCAGGTACTGCTTGGTTTCTGAAGAGAAACTAGGTGTGGTGGGGGGTTTTAGTGGGCTACATAAAATGTGAGATCCGAAGACTGAAATCAGTGAAAAGGAAATGAAAATAATGGCAACAGTATGATCTGGCAGATGTGAATCAAAACTCTCCACACTTCCCTTACCTCCTTGTGTTGCTGGCACATTTACAGCGACAATCTTGCTGTTTGCAGGAAGTGGAAGTTTGGTAATTACTTTTCCTGCCACAGTGACTGGACTGCCTGTAATTTGGAACGTCTGACCTGTGCTGGCAATGGTGGTAGCAGATGTGGCAGCTGTGCTGGTGGCTAATGGGGTATAAGACATTCGATAAGCTTCAGATTTAAAATAACCAGCAACGCAGTGACTTCTAGGAAGGCACCAATGCATGAAATGTGGCTCATTTTTGTATTTTTAAGAAAAACATTCCACTCCACTCAAAGTAAGTGAACCATGTAAATGTTGAAAGTGAAATAATGTAAGAGAGGAGTTTCGCTAATGTAATATTAGGAACATTATCTGTAACAAACCTACTGTTACAGTTGGTTTGCTCAACCGGCTGCAGAAGAAAAAGAATTTTCTAAAGAAAAGTTTCATTTCAGTAGGTAAAGGACTGAAATTTCTTTCTCTTGAATGAAAGCAAGCTTTTATTTAATCACAGGTGTGTACCTGAATTTGACTGGCCTTGCTTTACCCAGGTGGCAAAGGTTTGATGAAAGTTCTTGTTCTGCTGGAATGTTACTGTAGCGGGAGATCCAACTTTAGTAGTTAGTACCATTTTAGTTCCAGTTGTGACTGAGCCACTTATGGGGGCCACCATGACTTTCTGTGCTGGAGAGATGGTACTAGTCGTACTGTTGGTTGGGGAAGTAGTAGAAGCTGCAATCACTGTAGGCTTCTGTTGTTCCAATCGTTTCTAGAAGAGTCAGGGAGAGAAATCATGAACAAACATCATTTCAAATAAAAACGCCATTCTGTAAGAAGTCCAGTCACAATTCCTTCTAATCTAAAGAAACTGCACCAAACTTCTAAAAATATTTTACTTCTAAAAATGTGCTCATATAATGTGCTCATATAAATTTACACCTGAATTTAATTCTTGAAGAAGGCAATACTTTTATGACTCTAAATTACATATACTTTATTAAAAGTAGATTTTCACAACAAAAAATTGAAATAACCATGTTTTTCCAGTCCGTGCAAAGGTCCAAGCTTTCAGACTAAAAACACAAGAGACACGGGTGATCTTACTAGACACAAGGATACTGTGTGACTCAGTGGTGGAGTTTAGAACAGATAGCAAATGATGGGCCTGTAAAAGGATTTAGTTTTATCATGATGCTCATTTATCCAATAATAAAGAATGAGTCAATTTTTTTGGGGGGGGAGGAGGGGCTTTTCCATGTGAGACACAGAATCTTAATTCCCTGACCAAGGATCAAACCCACGTCCCCTGCAGTGGAAGAGTAGAGTCTTAAACACTGAACCATTAGGGAAGTCCCCAAGAACAGGTCAATATTTAAATATCACTATTCAAGTTGGCAAACCTGCAATCAAGCAAGCTGAAAATTATAAACGATTTTTCTGTATTTTTCAGGTCAAGTATTTTTATATAAAAATCCTTAAGGGTATTTTATACAGAAGTGTATAATCTGATCTTTCAGACTATGGGGTTATCAAAGACAATGTTTCTTTTCCCATAGATTGCTGCCTTTTCCTGACAGCTTACTGACATGACAGCTTACGTTTACACATGTAAAACCTACAGATGCCACTGACGACAAACCTGGTGGGAGACCCTGTACCTTCATTATCCTATTTAATGCTTAGATCTTTAAATTATGATTTACAGATGAGGAAACTGAGACTCAGTTTGTAAAACTAGTCTAAGGTTACAGAGTTAGTACATGG
The DNA here is from genome assembly GCF_032405125.1 of Capricornis sumatraensis. NCBI lineage: Eukaryota > Metazoa > Chordata > Mammalia > Artiodactyla > Bovidae > Capricornis > Capricornis sumatraensis. Next base: position 98,971,238 of record NC_091076.1, read on the forward strand.
TGGAGTTGAGTTGTGTATGAAGACCAAATTTCAATGATGAAGTATTTCCTACCATCAAAAACAGCTCAGCAAAGACAGCACACCCCATCTTTTTACTGTTACTTTTGTACATGTCCTGTATGCCTGAAAATAAACTGAGGTATTTTATATAATTTCTCATTTCTCAGAAGAAAAGGAGTTTTAGTTTTGGATTCCTAGAAATCTCATCTGACTAAATTAGGTTTGTTTTTTTTTTAAAAAAAAGGAGACCAAACACCTCCCCCTAAACACATAGCTATTTTCTGGGTCTATGCCTTTAAATACCAGAAATGTAGACTATGGGAAATATAGCCGATATTTCATAATAACTGTGAATGAAGTATAACCTTTTAAAATTGTATAAAAAATTACAAGGGTAAAAGAAATCATAGATTTGATATGTCCACAGAATCTGCTGGTTTGTACACATATTCAAAAAGGCAAGTTTGTCATTAAATTCTAGCCGTCATTATTGCCTAATTTCTGCATGAAAAAAAAAAAGTTAAGATCATCTTCACTGATAAATTTGAAAAGCATATTAAAATGAAGACTGGCCTGTTTCAAGAAAGACTCTGAATAAAGATTTTGAAGTAATGTATAAATTAATTATATCCTGCTCTGTTCAATTAAGCTATATCCAGGATGTATGTCCATCACCTCAGAAACTGACATGCATGGGGAAAACAGAGACAACAATGTTCCTGGGGGACTTAAGGGGCAATAAATCAAGTTCAGGTTCTGACTTTCAATCGCCAGAGAAAAGTTCGTTATCAAATTATAGAAATTGACTCCCTGCCCACCCCTAACCCCCACCAAAGCAAAATCTTAGGTTACATCGTAGAGATGACAAAACACATCCATAAAACGAAAAACAAAACAACTAGCCAGTCCTTCCATAAGTGGACAGACAGACGTGACAAAATCAAAGTGTTGTTATCTCAAACTCTGATCTAAGTAAAGATGACCCATAGTAAACCACCGTAAAAGATATATAAGAACTTGAAAATGTTTTATAAAATATGAGGGACAAGGTAAAATGTAAGGAAATGAAGAATCTGATTTAGTATGTAATTTTTAATTTAGCTTTGTGTCACTAAGTTAATGGTATCTATTTTATCTATATCCTGAAAATTTATATATTCAAGTTTGGCTAAAAGCTTTTATATTACCTTCTTAACAATAATTAACAACAATCTTCTTAACAGTAATTATCTTTTATGCCTTATGCCTTTATCTTATGTGCCTAAGTTGTCAGGCACAATTTGCTTTTTCTTAGGCTACAGAGATTTTATTGATCAGAATTTTGCAGGAAAAAATTATCCTTAGAAGCTACTCATCAGGACTTTCCTAATGGTCCAGTGGTTAAGGCTCTGTGCTTCCACATGGAACTCTGCTCAATGTTATGTGGCAGCTTAGATGGGAGAGGGATTTGGGGGAGAATGGATACATGTATATGTACAACTGAGTCCCTTCGCTGGTAATCTGAAACTACCACAAAATTGTTTGTCAATCAGGCATATCCCAATACAAAATAAAAAGTATAAAAAAAAAGAAAAAGACTCTGCTTCCACTGAAAGAGGTGAGGGTTCAACCCCTGGTTGGAAAACTAAGATCCTACCTGTCACACGACACGATACAGCCAGGAAAAAAAAGAAAGAAACTACTCATTGAAATATAACAAAGAAGAGCTTAGACTTCAAACAGTGTTCTTCAAATATGTACACTTTTTGCAAAACCACAGCTTGGTATATCCACAGAATTACTTTCAAGTACTGAAATTAAGATACACACGTGAGATACACATAAAAACAAAACCACATAAACATATAATTACTGTGCTTTTAGCGTGCATGAATTTGGCTAAAAATGTCAATTCGTTGCCAGGTGGGACAGTACCAACTCCCCCACCTGCTGGGCAGCCAATCGCTGCTGTTTGAGGTGAGCCTCCATTTGGGCCTTGAAGTCCTCTGCCTTCTTCTGTTCACTAACCTTAGCCTGTTGCTCAACTGCTTGTGCCTTTTCTTTCTCCACTCTGCAGGGAAAGAAAGGAGGAATTTGTCAGAAACTACAAGCATACCTCAGAGATATTGTGGGTTTGGTTCCAGACCACTGCAATTACACAAATATAGCAGTAAAGTGAGTCACATGAATTTTTTTGATTTCCCAGAGCATACAAGTGATATTTACACTATTACTGTAGCCTATTAAGTGTGTAAAAGCATTGTCTAAAAAAATGTACATACCTTAATTTAAAAAATACTTTGTTGTTAAAAAATGCTAATAATCACCTGAGCCTTCGGTGAGTACAGTGGTAACATCCAAGATCACTGATGGGGAGTGGGGACGGGGGTGGGGGTGAGGTTCAGGAGAGGGGAAATGTATGTATATAGTTACGGCTGATTTGTGCTGTGGTAGGGCAGAAACCAACACAACGCTGTAACGCAATTATCCTTCAATTGAAAAAAAAGATCACTGATCACAGATTATTATAAGAAATATAATAATAAAAAATTTTGAAATATTGTTAAGAATTACCAAAATGTGACCCAGAGACACAAAGTAAACAAATGGTGCCAACAGACTTGCTCAAGGTAGGGTTGCTACAAACCTTCAGTATGTAAAAACAAAAAACAAACAAAAAAAAGCAGTTATCTGCAAAGTGCAAGAAAAGGAGCAAGCCCGTACCCATCCTATCAGGCATCTGGAATCTAATATTAGGTGAAACCGGGCTAAATGTCATAAAAGTATAAAATTGTCTCAATTTAAAAATAAAACATTAAATCACGGTAATTCACAACTGACAAGTGGATGGTAACTCATAAAAATTAGGAAGAGGCCCTTAATAAACACCCAGCTAGAAAATCAAAATGTGGATCAAAGTTAGGACATACTGAATAAACTATTCAAGAAGTAATTCTTAAATTCTGAAGTGACAGAAATCTTCAATAGCTGATCACACGTAAGCCATTTCCTTACCTTTCGGCAAATGCCCTGATCTCCCATAATTCCAGCTCTTCCTCTGCCACCCAGGTTTCGATAATAACAGGGCCAGTTTGCTTGGGCGTTTCTGGTCTCTTTGGCCGCAACGCACTTGATCGAAGGCCTTTCCTCTGAGGTGTAGGTGTTTCTTTGGAAAAGAAACCAGAGTATTCTAAGCAATATAGCTTCTAAAATTATAGTGCTTCTGGCATCTTCTCTTATATGAAAAGCAGGGATTGGCAAAGTTTTCTTAAAGGGCCAGATGGTAAACACTTTATAGATTATTTTTTAGACTTTTAGACTGCATACTGACTATGCAGGCCAGATGGTCTCTGTTACAACTTCTCAACACTGCCTTTGTATCATAAAAAGAGCCAAAAACAACATACATGTGAGTGAGTGAGTGTGGCTGTGTTCCAATCAAACTTTACTAACAAAAGCAGATGGTGGGTCAAAGTTTATGGGCCGTCGTTTGCTGGCCCCTGATATAAAAGTCCTATGAGCCTTTACCCAGCCTGTTCCCTCTGCCTGGACACTATTCCTAGCTCCCTTCATCCTCATTTGACTGCTGCTTAATCATCCTTCAGACCACAGCATGGATACAAACTTCCTTCAAGAAGCACGGCATTTTCCTCCCAGGTGGGCTGTGGAGGTCTCTGACATGTGCAGCCCTGGCAATCTGTATTTCCCTATCATGGCACCGAGAAGAGGGACTGGAGAGTTGCTAATGGAAAGGGGGGATTGGAAACTATTAAGAATAGATATAATTTCCCATGATAAAGATTTTAAAAATAAAAAGTAAGGACAGACAAGCATTGAACCGTCCCATATGCTCAGGAAAAAGAGAAGCAGCAGAATCACAGGCAAGCAACAGAAGGAAACTGAAACAGCAGCAGGTGCTGGGTTGTACAAAGTGATACAAGAAGAGTGATTTCAGAAGACTGGCAGTGGTTGCATGGACGGCTGAGGTCGAGACTGGTCAGGAGCACATTCTTTCATCTGTGTGCCTCTGCCTATCAGTGTTCCAAGACAGCCCTGCTTTAATTCTACTAGTATTTCATCATCTTTTAGGACAGGTACCCTCTTTGTTGGTACTCTTTTCAAAAAAGGCATTCCTATTTATTCCCCAAGATGAGCTTCTGACTTAATTCAATCAAGCTTCAAAAAATTAAATTTATACATTTGGGGACAATTAACTTCTATAAAATAGTAAGTTTCTATCTATAGACAGCACTTTCTTTTTACACATTTCTTAACAGATTTTTCCCTAAGCACTTTTACTATACATATAAAATAAAATTATTGACTTTTGTCTAATTATAGATCTTTAATCTGGACACCTTACTGCACTCTTTTTAGTATTAATAGTTTTGATTTTCAAGTATAGTACTATCATACCTTTTGCTTCCTTGAGAATTGGGCTGGATGCCATTCTATATATTTGCCACCTAGTACCTATCATGTAGCTGTCCGTGTTTCCTGAGCAACTCTTTACGCCTGTTAGGTTATTTCTATATTGAGCACTTAGGTATGACGCAAGAGCTTGAACCCTTGAGTCAATACATCTTCACTGACCACTTACGTGTCAGATTCTGCAGCAGGCTCCAGGACTACAACCAGACAGATTTGAAGGCTTGAGTCTTGGAGCTGATGGTCTGGTGTCAACCACTGCCCCACATCTTAATTATAAGAGGTATTTGTACCCTTCCTCTGCTGGGCACTGTTGATTGTGGACAACACAGTGCCCAGGGGAATCTTGCTATATTTATTACTTAAATATCATTTTAAAAACGGAACTGTCTGTGATGAACAAGTATTGCTTTCAAAAGCTGAATGAAGAGTTAAACCAACACTGCAGGGGAGAAACAGAGATCCAACATAGAGAACAGAATTATGGACACAGCTGGGGAAGGAGAGGGTGGGATGAATTGAGAGAGTCGCACTGAGATATTTACACTATCACGTGTCAAACAGACAGCTAATGGCAAGCTGCTGGGTAGCACAGGGAGCTCAGCCTGATGCTTTGTGACAACCTAGAGGGGGGGATGGGGAGGGAGGGAGCGTCAAGAGGGAGGGAATGTGTGCATACCTATGTCTGATTCATGCTGACATACAGCAGAAATCAACACAACATTGTACAGCAATCGTCCTCCAACTAAAAATAAATTTTTGTTAAAAAGGCATTTTAAGGTGCCTCCCACAAGTACCTATGGACGATGAACTATTAAAAAGTTAAAGAAATAATTATAATTAAATTTCAATTCATCAAAGATATGGATAACAGGTGAATAATAATAGAACTCTTTCTACTCCTTACCTTTTGGTGCTTCTGGAACTCCAATGGGGCAAATGATTTTCCTGATACAATATTCAGATCGAATGCCATAAGGACCAACATCTCGCCTCTTAATTATTTCTGTTGTTGTGATTTCAGTTTCTGATGTTTCTATGGCAATTTGATTCACACAGTATTAATAACCACCCAAAATATTCAAAGAATAAAAAAATACAACATCTGGTACTTTAAAAAAGACACACATGGACTAAACCTCTGGAAACATCTGCTTAATGAAGAGCTGCAGCACCATCACCGGACTGCAACAATATTGAGTGTCCTCCTCACTGAAAATTTCTAAGCTGAGCAAATTGCTGTTTGGGGACAACTTAGTTCCTAGTGGCAAAATTCAGTCAAAATAATAAAAACCCAAGGAAAGCAGCAGCAAGCACAGGGTTCCAGGTGTCCCAGTGTATGGTAAGAAATAACTTCGAAAACTTCACACTGGTTCACACATTAGTGATTCATCTTATAATCCAAACCCTTCCCCTACCCCCAAGATTTTATAGCATATGCTGCCAAACTTTACCAAAGCTGTGTTTTTAAAATGGGCTTCCCAGGTGGCTCAGTGGTAAAGTGCTGGCCAATGCAGGAGATGCAGGCTTGATCCCTGGGTTGGGAATATACCCTGGAGAAAGAAATGGCAACCCACTCCAGTATTCTTGCCTGGGAAATGCCATGGAGAGGGGAGCCTTGTGGGCTACCATCCATGGGGTCACAAAGAGTTGGACATGATTGAGCAAACTGAGCACATTTTTAAAATACTAGCACTATCTTTTAATAAATAACAGATATGCTTACAATGAACTATCAGGAGATTTTCTCTTTTAAACTTAAATTAGAAAATAAAAAAACCCCTTACCTGTCCGTGTGGTCCCTCCTCCTGGAGGAGCCTTAGCTGCCATGTCATCCCATCTCAGACTTGCCCACAGTAACCGCAACATAAGACTCACTCCAGCTAAGGACTTCACAGTCTGAAGTCTATACCTGAAAGAAAAACCCAGAAAAACCATGTATGTATATAAACACACATACACACTCTGTATTGAATGGAAGGACTGCTTTTTGTCCTCATTGTGACTTCAATATTTATAATATGGCTTTGTAAGTGCTTTGGTTATTATGTGTCCCTTAAGAAAAGAACTTTTTTATTCCCAAGCATAACATGCATCTAACAATTTTAAAAGGGGCTGCAGTCACCTCAAATGCCATATAAATTTGTAAAACAAGAACATTTCATTGTAAGATTGATATGGCAATAATTTACACAGATTTTACAAATTTAGCCTAGTTCTAAAATATGTGTTAGAAAAATTATGAGAGAAAATAAATATGAATAAATAAATAATGTCACAGTGTGATAAGTGATCTGAAGGATAAAATCTTAACTGACTGATTTTTGCTCAAACAAATCTGAAAATGTTTAATTTTCCCAACAAGCAAAACAAAAACAAAAAGACCTCATAAATCCAACAAGAGCTTTCCAGATGGACTGAAATTTTGTATTCAAATGGTGGTTCTGCAAAACATGGAACAACTGGATGGTAAATACTGCTAAAACTAATATCACTTTAGCAACATTAGTATAGTTTTGGAATTCTTTGATACAATGAATAATAAAAAAGACGTTACTGTATTAATTACTAGTCAGGAGACAAGGGAATCTCTGTGTTCAGGTTTCTCCTAAGCACTATATACAAAGTTATTGAACTTTTTAGATATTATTTTAAAAATAATATTAAAAATGCGTTCCAGAGTGAATTTACAACTCTACTGAGTATCATGTCTTAAAAATAGAATATTTTAAAACAGCTCTAGGCTGTCAATTCTCTATTAGCAGTTTTGTATATAAGTATTTAACTGACATTTCCACATACTGAAATGAATACCCTGATTGTACTGTAGAGAAGAACTATGACACAAAATTAATTTCCTCCTCTAATGGAAGTACAGGTAAATCTTAAAACAATTTGTATTTGAAAACAATGCTTTCCATTTTTAACGTTAAGTTAGAAAAATGAACAATGTGAGAAAAAAACGCTCTAGCCAAGAAGTTGCTGCCCCTTCTTAACTTCCCCTCTCCACCTATAATACTATTATTTTCTTCCCTGTACTATCAGCGTGTGAACCCTCTGACTTGTACAGACAGTTCTTAAATTAGAGGGCAAATGTTAAGTAGTGCAGGGTAGGCGAGGGGGAGTGTGTCCCTTTCAGACCACAGCCCCTATAGAGATGCCTAGGGAACTTTGGACTCATGGGAGCAATCAAATATTTATTTGGAGGTTTTTCTCCTTCTCTCTCTTCTTCCTCTGCTCACTCTCAACAAATAACTTGAAAGTATCTCTGGTTTTACAATGGAAACACCACAAGGTGGGGAACACATCCATGCATTAGAGCCTGTTCATTCATTTATTCATCCAAAAAACACTTGAGTGTCATCTATGTGTTCAACTAAGTAAAAGGAGCTGGGAACACAGATGAATTTTAATCTCTTCCTACATTACACAGGAGCTGTTAACAGAGGAAAGCACAAGGAAGCGGTTATCGGATTTGGCTCAGGGATGGGGATGAGAGCTTTGCTGGAGTCTCAAAGACAAGGGTGTGGGGGCAGCTGGCCAAAGGCAAGGGGGCAAACATGTGCTTAGGAGGAAGGTGTATGAGGGCTCACACTTCTTCATCACACCACATCTGGTGTGCTAGGACTGGAGGGAAGGGGTGTGAGGTGTAGCAAGAGATGGAGCTGGCATGAGAGAGGAAGGCGGAAGCCAAAATGTGCTACACCAAACAGAAGAATTCAAGGACATCAGAGACCATCTATAAGGAGATCTCTAACATGTACACAGTTCTGCACAGGCTGTAAAGGGGCATACAGGTGACACTGTCCCCCTCCCAGCCCTGCAGTACTTAACACGTCCTCTTGGTTTGTTTATTAAGTTTTTCGGCCACACTGAGCAGCACATGGGATCTTAGTTCCCTGACCAGGGATGGAACCCATGTCCCCTGCAGTGCAAATGGAGAGTCTTAACCACTGGACCACCAGGAAGTCCCAACACACCTGCCTGCTCAGCTTAGTCAGAATAATCACAGGATAGATCTGTGTTTTAGAAGGATCCTTCTAATAGCACTATGGGTTCTAAGTGATTATGATACACAGAATCAGGGCCTGGGGAAAAGAGAATATGGGAATGGACAGTGTAGAGGGAAAAAAAAAAGGCCCTATTGAGTCAACGAGACAAATTTCATTTTTTCAGTACTGCTCAGCCTTACCATTAAATTTAATAAAGATCAAATATGTGTGCCTTTGGCATTCTTAGCTCCTACTCTAAGCATCAGACATATTTTTATTCAAGTGTGAGTAGAAAAATGCATTTCACATGCATGGTTTTTATAGCAATATAAATATTTTTTAAATGCATTCTGAAGTCAAAAATAATTACATTTTTACCCATGCCTCTGTTAGGTAGAAGGGATTATGGTTCTCTCAGCCTCAGCAAATTAAGACATTAGCGTATACCTGAAGGCAATACCTGTTTCAAATGTACAGGAAGGTATTTCCATCTCATTTGAGAAATGAACTAAACAGATACAAACTGTGCCCCCAGTGCATATTAAAACATAACAGTACAAGGCTTCTGACACCCAGCCGTGCAGAGAAGGGCCCTGGGCAACATGGGAACAGAACTGGTTCAGAGGACAGTGCTTCCCAGTCAAGCCTACCTTCCATTTCAGAACAGAAAAGAGCAGAAAGGCCGGCCTCCACAAGTGCCAGGTCACTTTAATTAAAGTATTTGTACATAGTAACTTTTCCAGTGGGAAAGAAGTTACCTGCAGGACAGTCAAGGATACATTTGGGGACCGCTCTCAATGAAGAAAGCAGAAAAGTGCAGAGTAATCCTACAAATCCATGAACTGTAATGAAGAGTTCCTTGATTCCCTGCAGGATTCTGCAAATCCTTCATTGCAGGCCCTGCAGAGAAATTGTACTTTTCAGCTGTCTCTATTGAATGTGTAATGGAGTGATGATATTTAATTCAAATCAAAAGATGAGTTATTAAAAAACTTGGTCAAACCAACTATGACTGGTCATATTAATTCCTTCATAGAGAGTATTCATTACAGTCTTTTTTTTTAAAATGCTAACTGTAATATAAAGAAAACCAAAAAAGTATGATTTCAACGTAAAGAAACCATATTAAAGACACAAAGACATGAAGCCTAAAGTGAAATGGAGTCTGCTCAGGAACTTGCTGATGTCATGAACTTCAGGATCTTAGGCGAAAACTAACTGCAATTAAGACCGTTCCTGGTTTCTGCGCCTGTCCCACAGAACTTGTTTTTGATGTTCATGTTTCATCCTTTTCAGATGTAAAAGTGAAGAGATAAAAAGACAAGGCCATGGAAAAGGACAAAGCAAGGGGCAAATATGTGTAATGTGATACAGGAGATAAAGGACTGGACTGAGATTCAGGAAAACCAGGCACTGTTCCTAACTCCCTCTGTGGCCAGAGGCAAGTTACTACGCGTTGAAAAAAGATAACGAATTTCTAAGATCCTCCCCCAGTTTAAACCTACATGATTTTACAACTGCCAACTCTTTGTACTTATGACTCATCCCCAAAGCTTAATGCCCAGAAAATTTTAAATTAAGACTATTTCTGGGTTTAAACAAACTCTCTAAGGAATCTCAGATTACCTTTCCTCACAAAAATAACAGAGAACTCCAAAACAAATGTTTACATTGCAAATAAGTTACATTCAGGAAGATTTCTACGTTATGATGAACCTTGTGTGAGTCATAGGCATGTCTCCTATGTCTTCTGTATTTATGAATTACCTAATAGAAATATTCAATAAAATACAAACATTCCAGAAAGTTGATGAGTATCTAATTCTGTGATTATTTCATTCCCAAAGCAAACACATGGCAATATCTGGAAGGTTAGACCACAAAAACAACTATGTTTGACACATTTCTTATGCCTTATGAAAAGTGAAGTTGAGTTTCATTTTAAAAGATTCCCTTACATTTTCAGTCTTTAAACATTTTTTTTCCCTAAGCAAGCTTTAGTACCTACCAGCTGGCCGAGTTAAAAACTCTGTATCTTATTTCCATTACTAACATGCCCATTAAATATATATTTCCCTGTCTTGTTTCTATTATCTCATAAATGAGATATTCTTATTAGACAATTTTTCAAAAACGTTCTCCCTCCCCCAAAGGCATTTAAAAGTACATACCTCCAAGTGATACCAAAGGTTGGTCTAGGAGAAGGATATGGCCATATATCCAAGGCAGGTTTTGCATTGTAATTAAAATAAGGGACTTCTCGGATTCCTCCTTTTCTGGCCAATTTTTTTAGGTCATCATTGGGCAAAACAAATATGCTCTTCTTGCTGCTCTTGGTGATAAACTTTCTGTACGACGGCAGAGCTGTACCTGAACGAGTCTTTTTGGGTCTTGAAAACTTCATGAGTTTCACTTTGTCTCTTGTGGAATATTCTTTGCTCACGGTCATAGATGTGACCAGAGTGCCTCCGGCGGTGGTCAGCGAGTCTGTCACGGTTGTGGTGACCACAGTTTTGCTCTGCTCCTTCACAGAGATGATGTCCACGTCGCTGCCTGCAGAGGGCGTGGAAAGCTTGGTCACTGTTGTAGTGGTGGTTGTGACGGTGGACTTGGCACAATTTTCCGTGGCAGAGACCACGGTCTGCTTATCGCCCTTTGCTACCTTAATTACGGTTTTTGATTCTGTGGCCACTGTGGATGTCATGGTGGTGACTTCTGTGATGACTGTTTTTCTTTTAGGTTCTCCATTGACATTTTCATCTTTGTTGGTGGGGAGGCCATTTTCATCAATAAAATCATTACTGAGGTTAGATTCCTCTCCAGAAGTAACAGGGGACGAAGTAACTTTCTTAACTTTGGAGGTGTCAATTTCCATATCTTCTACCTGATTGGATGAACTGCCTTCTGGACAAGATGGCAGAGGCATGGTGGCCTGGGCACTCTCTGACTCTCTGGTTGACGGCAGTATCTCCAGGCTACCATGGTAGCCACCTTCAGCATCCGAAGACCTCAGTAAACGTGATTTTGTTTCCAAGTTGTGTTTTTCATTAAAATCTTCCATAATGACATCACCATTCATGAATGGCTTTACAGTAGATTCTTTAACAGTCAAAGGCTTGATATCATTTTCAGGAATAATTTTATTTATATTATTAACTTTTGGTTCAATGTCCCCACTTCCTATTTTACTCTCAGAGATGTCTCTCAAGCATTCACCTTTCAAATATACTTTAGCTTTATTATCTTTTCCATTTATTTGAAAGGTACTTGCTTTCTGTCCTTTCTTTTCAGACTCTCGGTTTTCATTATTCTTTTTATCAGTGACACTTTTCAGGCTGTTTTGATCAATACATTTATTAAGTGGTCTCTCCTCTAATTTCTGATCTTGACTTGGCTTTCTACCATTTGCGTCATTTACCTTACCCTGCAGCCTGTCATCACAGCTTCCAGTAGTCTTATCTGAAACAAATTCACGTTTCAGTGGTTCAAAGCCTTCACTACTTTGTTCTTGAGTTATTAACTGTTCAGAAATACTTTCATTGCTATTTTGAACAATCATATCTTCTTCACTGCTGTCCTGAACAGACATAGTATCAGAACTATTTTCCAAAGTGCTATTATATTCAGAGTCACATCCCAGTTTTCCTTCAAAGTCTATTGCTTTTGACAGAGACGGGATATCTCTATCATCAGTACTTTTAGGTACTGATGGAAGCAAAGGGCTCTGGGAGGGACACACAGTGGTGTCATTATCTTCCTGTATGAATGGTTTTCTGTTCTTATAGATCAAAGTGCCAATTTCATCTGCACTGCCTAGTTTAGAGTCATCAATGAGAAAATCAGTTCCTTTTGTTTTAATCTTACTGGGCTCCTGGCCTTCACTGGCAGGGTCAGAGAGACCCTCATGCATGTCATTTTGAACAGAATTTTGTTTCTGACAGTGTGTCTCTGCGCTCTGAATGGAGACGTCCTCTAACATTTGATCTTTTGAATAAAGTTTGTTTGCTGTATGATCAGGGTCACTGATTCCAAGAATTGAGGAATCACTCTGTGAACATCCCTGAATCGAGTCTTCGGATTTATCGTTACTTGAGTTAGAGCTCTGTTCTTGTGTAAGCAAGTCACTCTGACATCCTTCTTTTACTTTCGTTATGACTGGTGACTCAGACAGACTTTTCACAGAACTTGTAGGGGTCTTTCCCGAACCTTTAATCCCACCCTCCAACTTCATTTTTTCGTGGCGTTGTTTTTCTTCCAGTGTAAACTGTTTAATTCTCCTTTCCAGAAGTCCATCTAGTTTGGATGATTTGATTTTCTTTTTATAACTAGTCCTTAGATGAAAACCCTCACTGACATTGACCACATCTACTTGAGAGCTTTCCTGACAATTTACATGGGACTCTGTTTTCATATCATCATCTATTTCCATCGGTTCTTCTTTAAAGGATTTATCATTGTCAGAATCTAAAACTTCTTTTACATCTGTGAAACAAAGACATTGATATAAATGTAGTTTTTAGTCTGAAATGTGGAATCCATAATATTTTTATTTAAAAAAATACCAGTTTTTCTTACTTTTACTTAAATCTTAACTATAAATAGCTATATATTTAAAAGTTCCTGATATGATTAAAATAGGTCAATGGACAGGGCTAAACTTTATAAAGTTTAAAAACCACATACATACCAAATATTTAAATATTCTGATTCTCAGTATCTAAAAATGATGGAATGTCAAGATATCACAAAATTAGTATGTGATATCTATTGCATATACCAGTACCTTCACATAAGATTTCATTTAGTTTAGGCTTATAAAACATCTTAAGGTTTATGCATTATCTAACTCATCTAGTTTTTAAAAAACAACTGTTCACAAAAGACAAGGTAAGTTCCTCAAAAGGCTGAACACAGAGTTATCTTTGATTCAGCAGTTCCACCCCTACATATTTACCCAAGATAAATGAAAACGTATGTCTACAGAAGAACTTCTATACAAATGCTCTTATTACCATTATTCTTAACAGCGAAAAAGAAACAACCCAGATGTTCATCAACTGATGAATGGATAAACGAAAGATGACACATTCATACAATAGAATACTACTTGTAAATAAAAAGGAACGAACTACTGATATTAATATATGCCACAACATGGAAGAACTCTGAAAATAAGCTAAGTGAAAGAAGCCAGACACAAAGGACCACATACTACCTGATTCCATTTATATGGAATGTCCAAAACAGGCAAATCCATAAAGACAGAAAGTAGACTTGGATTTAGGGGAAGATAGAGGACCAACTGCTGGTGGATATGAGGTTTTTGTTTGAGGTGATGAGAATGCTCTAAAATTGAGCGTGGTGACTGCTGAACAACTCTGTGAACTGTACACTCTAAGTGGATGAATTATATGGCATATGAATCATGTTTCAATAATGCTGTTATCGAAAAGAGACAAAGCAGTACCTTTCCTGCTGTGCCAACTAGATCCAGTGCTTTCTTATCACCCCCAGGTGCCCTCCACACTTGACTCTCCTTACCTTGATCCTTCTTCTCAGTAACCTTTGAAATGTCCATTTCACTTTGGTCTGCTCCTTTTGCAGCATCAGAGTCTTTTACCTCGCCTTTCTCAGAATCAGGCTCTGTTTTTATCTTTTTAGGGCTTCGCGGACTTTTCCTTCTATCCGATTCATCCATATTTTCATCCATGTTATTTTTAACTAAAAAGAACCAAGTACATAGTAATTACAAGTATGTCAAATATTAGCAATTACTTTAATACACCCAGTTTAGTGGAAATTATGAAGTATATTCCAGCAATGTATATCTTATTTTTAATTCACAAAACAAAAATTGAATATACTACATACTTTCTTATATGCTCAGCTGACTTAAACCATAGAAGTAAAGACTACACTTTAGACACGCTTTAGGAATCTTCACCTAGGAGACTGTTTCACCCTCTTCACTGACCCCAGAAAGTGTCCATGAGCGGTTTCTAACATAGTTTGTATCACAGAACCATATTAGAACTGGATAAAGCTATGATTCCCTATCTAGGAAAAAAGTACATACAGAAGCTTTTGTTATTAAATTTCAATGGATTCTTAGATGGAATTGAAGTTTATCTATGGACTCCCAGGTTAAGAATATTTAAGTCTGTGTCACTGAAAAGAGAAAAAAAAACAAATGCAAAGTGTGGCCTTGTTTGGATCTGATTTACCACTAGTTTTTTTCCCCTGCTAGCAACTAATTAGGGAGAAAAAGACTCAAACGATGCTCCAAGACCAACATGGTACCTGCTGGATAAAGGCCCAGCATTAAGACAATAGAAAACCCCATGCTAAGGAAAGTGGATACAAAGAAATTTACAAAAGCCTAAATGTTTTGTATATCGATAATCTGGATTTTATTACATAGGACAAAGCAGGTCAGACACAATTAGAAGCTCTCCATAATTCTAAGTGCTACACAGTAACTAGAGCAATGAAATGATAATAAAAAGTTAACCTTTTGGAATTTATTATAATGGACATTTAGCTTGAATATAATCAGATAAGTAACTAAATACTTAATATTTTTATTTAGCAAATAGTTATTGAGCATCTACTAAAGGTAATTCAAGGACAACTTTAATAGTTTCAAAAATCTACCAGTCTAGGTTTCACAAGAACCATTCACAAGTGAGCCCAATCAGTTAGCTAAGTGTGTACTTATTTGACCTACAACACAGGTTTCACAACAAAGACCATACCACACCATAAACCAGCAAATTATACTGCAGAGCGAACAGAACTGCTCTTGAAAATCACTTAGATAACAAAAGAGACTTGACAAGGTAGAGTGCAGAAAGGGGAATGGAAGCCAGGAGACAGAGGTTCAGCCAGGATTCTATTACTCTTCGTCTATGTGAGCTTCAGCATGTCCCTTAACATCTTCATGAAATAATTTGTTCATGTAGCATGAGGTTCGAAATACATGGTCTTCTAAAAGGACAGTTTACCTCTAGAGTTCTGTGATTCTAAATACTGAAGTCATCAGCCAGTGGCATAAACTGAATTAATATCTCCTTTACGTGATAGTGTTATGGAAGCCTTTATTGCTTTCTTTCTGGTTTTGTTATATGTTACAAATCTGAAGTCACCAGAGATTTGATTCCTCAAGAAGTTAAGCAGTATTGAATTTAAGATTTTAGGAAGACAATTAAGTAGCTGAGGTCTTCTTTCTTTCAACAAGTTCTATTCTCTCACCTTTTTAAGCTATTTTCCTAAGTATCAAAATCCTGTGAATAAAGGTAATTTTAAAAATGAGAGCTTGTTAAACTACATTAGTAATTTTACACATTCTAGAAAGAATTTCAGAAAAACTTTTATCCAAAATATTGTCAATATACTACAAATTTGTAAGAATATGGATCAGAAACAATTATGCAGGAAAATAGCTTCAGTTACTTACCTCCTTCTACTGACTTTCTGTAATGCACATTGGTATTGCCTGGCAATTTAGGAACAAACCTATAAACATGAGTTTTACTAATCCAGCTCCAACCACCATATCCTGTTACTCGGTATTCCTCTCCTTTTTGTTTCCAAACCTGGTGTAAATAAAAACATGCTGATTAAACAAGAATGAGAATGTTTCATAAAGCACATTTGATTTTACATATTTTTACCAAATAAAATCAACAGTCAGGCAAATTAATTTGCCAATTTTATTTTCACCCAGAATCAAAGATTTCTGAAGAAACTTAAATATTCCTGATACAAAAAAATATAAAAACCAATTTTACATTTTATAACAATTTCTACAAATTGGTCTGATGACTCACATCTATTTTACTAAGAAAAATCTATGCTTATAAAATTGCTAGAAAGATTTACTTCGTTCAAACTATGTTAATTAAGAGTGTATCAAAAGTAAAATAAAATTACTGAGTATTCGAAGTTACAGAATCAAAGTCTCAGAAATGGCTAACACTTTTAAATAAGATCATCCTAAAAATTACCTGATGTTTAACTGGAAATGTGTATTTTACCCATGTAGCTTGCTGCATTGTTTCTTCCTCTTCTTGTTTTTTCTCCTTTTTTTTGACTTTCTCCTTTTCTTCTCTTTCAATTGATGTCATTCTATGTAACCTAAGAATATATGAATAGAAAGACAGAATTACATTTAAAAAATAAAAAGATAAAAATACAGTACTGAAGATTAGGAAGGTAAAAGCAAAGGATGATTAACTATAATTCTACAACCCAGAAAACTGAAAAGTCGCAAAAAATAAGCAGACATACAATTATGTAATAGTAGAAAATCAAACAGTACCAAAAGGCAAAAATAAAACTTGCTGTCCTTTCCATATGCCTCTCCATAAGAAATAACTCACTTATGACTTATTTCATGGATATACCAACATTATAATCACACAAAGGATGTTATATTACAAATACAATTACACAGTTTTTAATCAACGGAAAACTGCACTAGATCTTTCCAAACCCTAAGATACATTATCTTCTTACCTCCCCACAAAAAGATCAACAAGTCCCAAAACTTTTATCAACCAGTATTTCTATTTAGCACTTTCTATTTAGACTCTCTTTAGTAGAGTCTTCACAGGGTCCACTAACATAGAATTTAGGCTTCCTACAAGCAGTGAGACAGGGATCCGCTTTTGGGTGACTGGAAGGGTTGGGCAGGGAGGACCACATTAATCAGGCAATAATCACTAGGCATATGGCATAGACCATGCTCTTTTTTTAAGGCAGGAAATCAGACACCACTGCACCTATCTGTAAGGAGACAGGTGAGTCTGTGGTGAGGTTTTACTTTAAGTTGATTACACTAGATTTCTTGAATGGGAGTATTTCCCATAAAAAAAACATTAACCACAGTCTACAAAGGAGCTCCTGTCTCTAAAAGCCCTAGTGGTAGAATAACTGCTTTTATCATACCTTACCCAGAAGTAGCTAATTTCAAATGCACAGCTATATGGAAAGAAGAAAGAGCTCTTTTGTTAACTGGGGGAGCAGTAGGTGCTACAAAGATGTGAGAGGGGATTTAATTCTTTTTTCTTTCATCCTTCCACCAAAAACCTTCTATGTCCACGCTGAAACAAGTTTCATGTCCCTATGACTACAGGACCCTAGAATCTGTTAACTGCACACAACTAGTATAGCAACGATTCTTCATTCTGTCACAAATGACAGGAGAAGAAGAAAGGGAGGAAGTTCTCACCGGGGACTAACTTAGTCTCAGATATCATAGATCTGCAGCCACTCCTGGAGTCAGGGAGTGGGGCAAGCTCTGTAGGCACAGCTTGGTGGAAAACCCGACAGCCTCAGCTCCCCAGACTACAGGAGTGACTGAGCCACAAGCAAGCAGTTATTTCTCCACAGGGATTCTGTGGGCTCAGCTTTAAACTCCTACGAAAGGCCAGGTCTGGCACAGCAACTGAGCCACCTTCACAGATGCTGGCCAGAAAGGAAGCCCTGTCTGGGGAGAGAACCAGTGCACTGACACTCTGGGAACACACAGCTGAGCCTGGCACTCGGCCTGTGCTCTTGGTGTTCATGTGAGGAACAGGTCCATCTTCATCACCAAAGACAAACGCTTTTCTTTGCTGGGGATGCCAGGCCAGTGAGACAGTATTGTAGCTAACCTATGATTTCTCTCTACCAGAGCAGAGTCTATTGTTTTCAACACCGCTGAGACAACCCTTATGGGAAAAAGCAGCAAGAAAGGTGAGCTAGGAAGGGGTTCACTTCCACGTGGTTAGGCAGAAATCCTGGCTACTGCTGGCAGCCTGGTGGCCCCAGGAATCAAACCCCAGGAGGTTGGTAGTCTGAGCCTCCAGACGCTGCTCCACACTGGAGGGCACACTGGGGACAGGGGTTTCCTCCATGCATCCTCGGCTCACAGAGACCCAGGCCACCAAGTGCAGAATGAGCCTCCACTCTGTTCCCCATGTCCATGGGGCTTCGCTGTGTCTGTCTCCCTATTTCTTAGTGAACACGAGGAGTAGCCCCTTATGTTTCCCACTGGTAGGATGGCTGAGTCCAAAGAGCATCGTATTTAAAATGCTGACAGTGCCCAATTGCTCTGCAGAATTATATACTTCGCATTGCCATCGACTCTAGTCACCCTGCTTTCCCATACCTTCACTCAAGTCAGCACCAGATTTCTAAATTATTAGCCCAACTGAGAAAGAAGAAATATTTATCCCATTGTTTTTATTTACATTTAATTATGAGAGAAGTAACCACTTTTTTTTTTTAATGTCTACTGGCCTTTCATATTTATTTTGCTGCCAGATGCCTGTTCAAATCCTATGTCTTGTCAGCAATGGATATTTCATTTATAAAAAAGATCTTTTCATTTTAAAGGAAAGTTTCCATTTGTGGTGCAAATATTTTTCCTCAGTGTCTCAGCTGTCTTTTGAGTTTGATTATATTATTTTTCCACTGAGAATTTTAAATACATATATCCACTTTTTTCATCTATGGCATCTGGGTTTTATATCTGTTTGAAAAGAAAGTATCACAACAAAAATATAAATTAATCCATGCTCTCTTATTTAAGCTTTTTGTTACTGTTTTTAACAGTATGTTGTTTTTCTTTTTAATCCTCATTTGTCTGATGAATGTTTTTGCTGAAGCAGGAATTTGGATGACATTTTCCCCAAACACACCCTCCTTCCTTGTCTGACAGGAAAAGCTATCACAGTAGATTTCCATGTGTATTTAGGTTTATTTTTGGATTCTCTGTTTGATTCCATTGCTCTACTTTTTCTCTAGGACAAAGTATTTTGACTATTGTAGCTTCAAAACACATTCTAAATATCTAATCCCTTTCCTGTAATACCTGTTTTCCTTTTCTTACACAATAAGTCTTCTAAAGGAAATACCAGTATCATTTTGGTCAAGTCTCCCTCACTCTCCAAAAGGAAAACTATCTACATTGCAAATGAAAACTAAATTTGATAGACTAAATTAGCATAATTAGTATGCTGTATGGAAGCATATGATGTCTCTTTCCATTTACTCAAAGTATATCCTTTATATCTTCTCCTTCTGGCGGGGGAGGCACTGAGGGGAGAGGGTGCTGCCGCTGTGTGTCATGTGGATCCCAGTTCCCCAATCAGGGACTGAACCCACCGTGGAAGTGTGAAGTCCTAACTGCTGGACTGCTGAGGAAGTCCCAAGGTAGCCTTTATATCTTTAGTAAAGTATAAATGATCTCTTTACATGCCCTGAATTAAATTTATTCCTGGTCTGAAGTATTGTGTTATTGCTGGATGTTTTCTTCATTATAATCTTTAAAAACATGTAAACTGCAACCAGGTTAAGAAACAGACCCTTATCGATAACGACTACATCCAAAGCTAGAATGTCCCACCCCAGGCAGGCATTAGGCTGACTTCTGTGCTATGCTATCATTTCCTTGCTTTTCTTCATAGTTTTACAAGCACCTACATGTGTGTCCTGAAAACCCAGTAGCGAGAATAAAACCAGCTGCATGAGCAAGAGCAATACTGTCACTATTAAAAAAAGCACCCCAGGAAAAAATAAACTTGTCTCCGGGTCACACTTCACAAGTTAAGAGCTTCTTGTGGTGCAATCACAGGGTGGGGCCATCAGCAAGGGCTAGCAGACTGACACTCAGGGAACCCGGCAGGACTGGGTATAAACAGCTGCACTGCCCAGAAAGAATCCCAAGCAGATTGCTCTGCACTTGCTGCTTCCGTGCCTTTCAAGGGTTCTACGGTGTGACTGGTGAAAATTCTCAGTTCTCCCCCACTGACTTGGGATCTGCCTTTCTTGGTTAGGGTACCGCTTGTTCACCTGCAATACTGCTTCCACAGCTACACGGCACTGCGTTCTCTGTGGTTTCCCTTGTCCCTGTTGGTTTATGCTTTGAAAAAAATCCTTGTGCATAGCTATGGTGGAGTTCAATAGGCAACAAAACTAAACATACTTTTTAATTTGTCATTTTAACTCAGAACTCCCTCTGTATTTTTTTCATGGTTACTACTTGTATATATAAATCCTATTGTGGAGTACAGGGGCCACCTTATTTAATTTTCATATTGTTTTACAGTTTTTCAGTCAATTAAGTATATAATTAAACCAACTTAAATAACTATCCCTACATTTACCTATGTATCTTTTACTTCTCTTGGCAAACTGCATTAACTAATACTTTTAGGAAAAGTTAACAGTAACAGTAGGGATTCTCTTGTTTTGTTCCACCTAAATGTTAACGGGAAAACTTCAAGAGTTCCATAAAAAAACATGATGGTTTGGTCTGAAATGTATCTTTACAACAAAGCAGGGTGGGTGGGAGTAGTCACTCATCTATTTCTATTTACTTAAGTATTTTTTAATACTTAATACAAGAATTAATAATGAACTCATATCTTTTTAATAAACAAATACCCTCCTGACATCTAAAGAGAAAATCAAAGTTTTCTCTGACTTCTTAAGATAGCACGGTATTAATACTCTCCTAAAAACAGACAAACGTTCAATGCCAAGAGGAAGTCAATTTTGTCATAATTTATTATTCTTTTAATTTACTCCTGAGTATATTTCCTAATGCTTTAAGATTTTCTGCATATACTTCTATTTGCTATTAATTATTAATCAATGGTAAATATTAATAAATGAGACAGGATCTTACTTTTCCATTTAACTATTTGCCTATTTATCAAGTTATAACACAGACAGAACTAAGGCACAAGATTTCCTTTTTTCCATATGAAACAATTTAAACAGAATTACCTGTTTTCCTAAAATTTGAAAAACTTTCTTATGAAATCATCTGGTCCTGCCCAAATCCTTACTCTGATAGGCACAGTGATATCCTTCAAACTGAACCAGACATTTCTTTCGTGCCTAAGAGCATGGCCTCTGCCCTACGTCCAACGGCTGAGACCTGTGGTACTCCTCCTCCCCAACCCTTCTTCCACTCAAAACAAGGCGTTCAACAGGATGCTTTCTCTACAGATGTAGGAAGCCTGAATGCTATGTCAGTGGACTCTGAAGGTTTGAAATCACAGCATCAGTGACAGAGAATCAGAAATGTTCTTGATATTGGTTATTTGTCCTTTGACCTCTCCCTTTTTTTTCCTACCTTTCCTGATAATCTCATAGAGATTAGTAAACTGTAATAGTATCTAAGTTATTTTTAATCCTAGGAAGAATTTAAGTCCATTCCATTTGTGTAAGTTTCTATCAGGAGCAGCAATTACATTCAAAATGGGAGGGAGAAAGGAGAGAGGGATAAAAGTATCCGTAAGATTTATAGGTTGGCAGGGAGGAGTGGGGAAGACTACAGAAAACTTACAGCAACCTTTGACAGATAAAAAATATTTAGCAGGCATACTTACTTTTCTTTAAAATTTCTCATTATAAGGTAAAATACAGCTGTAAAAATCAACACAAAATATATTTATATATTTTTAAAAGTATAGCATTATACCTTTGGAGTGGGCCCAAAGGGGCAGGGAAGGTAGGAGGAGTCTTTAGTTCAGTCAGTGGTGTCTATCTCTTTGTGACCCCATGGACTGGAGCATGCCAGGCTTCCCTGTCCATCACCAACTCCCAGAGCTTGCTCAAACTCATGTCCATCAAGTCGGTGATGCCATCTAACCACCTCATCCTCTGTCATCCCCTTCTCCTCCCGCCTTCAATCTTTCCCAGCATCAGGGTCTTTTCCAATGAGTCAGTTCTTCACATTAGGTGGCCAAAGTATTGGAGCTCCAGCTTCAGCATCAGTCAATCAATGAATATTCAGGACTGATTTCCTTTAGGATGGACAGGTTGGATAGCCTTGCAATCCAGCGGACTCTTCAAGAGTCTTCTCCAATACCACAGTTCAAAAGCATCAATTCTTCGTACTCAGCTTTCTTTATAGTTCAACTCTCACATCCATACATGACTACTGGAAAAATCATACCTTTGACTAGATAGACCTTTGTTGGCAAAGTAATGTCTCTGCTTTTGAATATGCTATCTAGGTTGGTCATAACTTTTCCTCCAAGGATCAAGGGTCTTTTAATTTCATGTCTGCAGTCACCATCTGCAGTGATTTTGGAGCCCAAGAAAATAGTCTGTCACTATTTCCACTGTTTCCCCATCTATTTGCCATGAAGTGATGGGACCAAAGGCCATGATCTTAGTTTTCTGAATGTTGAGTTTTAAGCCAACTTTTTCACTCTCCTCTCTCACTTTCATTAAGAGGCTCTTTGTTCCTCCTTGCTTTCTGCTATAAGGGTGGTGTCATCTGCCTATCTGAGGTTATTGATATTTCTCCCAGCACTCTTGATTCCAGCTTGTGCTTCATCCAGTCTGGCATTTCTCATGATGTACTCTGCATATAAGTTAAATAAGCACGGTGACAATATAGCCTTGATGTACTCCTTTCTCGATCTGAAACCAATCTGTCGTTCCATGTCCAGTTCTAACTGTTGCTTCTTGACCTGCACACACATTTCTCAGGAGGCAGGTCAGGTGGTCTGGTATTCCCATCTCTTGAGGAATTTTCCACAGTCTGCTGTGATCCACACAGTCAAAGGCTTTGGCATAGTCGATAAAGCAGAAATAGATGTTTTTCTGGAACTCTCTTGCTTTTTCCATGATCCAGCGGATGTTGGCAATTTGATCTCTGGTTCCTCTGCCTTTTCTAAAACCAGCTTGAACATCAGAAAGTTCACGGTTCACGTACTGCTGAAGTCTGGCTTGGAGAATTTTGAGCATTACTTTGCTAGTGTGTGAGATGAGTGCAACTGTGCAGTAGTTTGAGTATTCTTTCGCATTGCCTTTCTTTCGGGTTGGAATGAAAACTGACCTTTTCCAGTCCTGTGGCCACTGCTGGGTTTTCCAGATTTGCTGGCATACTGAGTGCAGCACTTTCACAGCATCATCTTTTAGGATTTGAAATAGCTCAACTAGAATTTCATCACTTCCACTAGCTTTGTTGTGATGCTCCCTAAGGCCCACATGACTTCACATTCTAGGATGTCTGGCTCTAGGTGAGTGATCATACCATCATGGTTATCTGGGTCATTAAGATCTCTTTTGTATAGTTCTTCTGTGTATTCTTGCCACCTCTTCTTAATATCTTCTGCTTCTGTTAAATCCATACCGTTTCTGTCCTGTATTGTGCCCATCTGTGCATGAAATGTTTCCTTGGTATCCCTAATTTTCTTGAAGAGATCTCTAGTCTTTCCCATTCTATTGTTTTACTCTATTTCTTTGCACTGATCCCTGAGGAAGGCTTTCTTATTTCTCCTTGCTATTCTTTGGAACTCTGCATTCAAATGGGTATATCTTTCCTTTTCTCCTTTGCCTTTCAATTCTCTTCTTCTCACAGCTATTTGTAAGGCCTCCTCAGACAACCATTTTGCCCTTTTGCATTTCTTTTTCTTTGGGATGGTCTTGATTACTGCCTCCTGTACAATGTCACGAACCTCTATCCATAGTTCTTCAGAAGGAGTCTTACTTATCACATTAAGTAATAATTTATGCTTTTCACTGTAAGCTTATAGTTTTTATAATAAGAACTTTTAAAGTTACAAAATAAATCCATTTGAGCTAAAAAGTAGAGTCGCGTCACAACAGTTATCCTTTTTGTTAACCAGGTGCTAAAGTCACGTACTCTTGGGACTACTTAGGAGCTATATCATGTTGGGCCAAATACTCGTTTCTAAATATATCAGATCTCCAGTACATTCCAGAATAAATATTCAAAAAACATGAGCATTCTTCCTATTCAATAAAAATGTTTTCACTTGATGTTGCTTTTTTAGTTTCTTTTTTTTTTCGGCTGAGCCTTACAGCATGCAGGATCTTAATTCCCTGCAGGGGAAGCACAATCTTAAACCACTGGCCCACCAGGAAAATCCCTAAAGATGTTTCTTTTACTTTAGAAAATATTTTTCATTTGTATATACCTGATCTCTTCTGCTCTTCATTACAATCCTATGTCATAAATAAGAACTAATATTCATTCAGGGTTATACCTTAGAGAGGAGGAAAATGAGGTCAAGGTTGTTCAGTCGCTCAGTTGTGTTCGACTCTTTGCGGTCAAGATTAGTTAAGTCTTTAATATGGCTTTTTAACGACATTAACTTTCATTATTAGTAGACTAATAATACTCCAAAAGGGAGTCTAACACATTATTCATAAAGCTCAGGACTCACTTACCTGGTATGTCCTAAAGATTCCCGCCATATCGGCAGCATCACAACTGGCTTGACTGCACACTCCAAAATAGCTAAAGCCAATGCAAATTCTCTGGGTTTGCTACACATCTGAACAGCCTTGATCCAATTTGCCCTATATTTCAGAAGTGGGGGAAAAAAGGGGAAAAACAAAATTTCATCTTGTTGATCTTAAATTAAAAGCACCAGAGTTGTAATTTATGACAACTTTACCTTATAAGGCATGTCAAAGTGTTAGTCACTCAGTCATGTCCAACTCCTTGTGACCCCATGGACTGTAGCCATCCAGGCTCCTTTGTCCATGGGCTTATCCAGGGGAGCCCCTGGTGGCTCAGCCAGTGAACAATCTGCCTGCAATGCAGGAGACTTGGGTTCAATCCCTGGTTGGGAAGATCCTCTGGAGAAGGGAGTGACTAACCACTCCAGTATTTTCGCCTGGAAAATCCCATGGACAGAGGAGACTGGCAGACTACCGTCCATAGGGCCGCACAGAGTCAGACACGACTGAGTGACTAAGCACGTATATAAGGCATATGTTTCTAGGCTAATGAAGTACAAAATACACTGCTACTGGAAGTTTCTACCTCACAGAATCACAGATTTTGAACACTGGAGGAATCTCAGAGGTCAGTTAGTTCTCCAAATCCTTACACCTTCTATGATGTCCCAACTTTGTTGGGACTCCATTTGGATCCAGGAATAAAGACTGCTTTCCAGAAATCTTCCAAATGTCAGTGTTGGTTCATTAACTTTATATGTTAAATTAATCAATCAATTAATCAATTTATTGGTCATACCGCACAGCATGCAGGATAGATCCCTGACTAGGGATTGAACCCATGCCCTTAGAAGCATGGAGTCTTAACCAGTAGACTGCCAGGAAGTCTTGGTTCAGTAACTATAGAAGTACACTCAAATTCCTAACATCCTCAGTGTTCTGCTGACTAAACTGATGTCATTCAATTTACTAATAATGATAGTTTAGGGATTTCCCTAGTGGTCCAGTAGCCAAGACTCTACACTCGCAATCCACGGGGCCTGAGTTCCATCCCTGGTCAGGGAATCAGATCCTACATGCCACGACTAAAGATCCTGCATGCCGCAGGAAAGACCTGGTGCAGCCAAATTTTTTAATATTTATTTTAAATTTTAATATACACATTTTTAAATGACAGTTTAAAGTGTGCAACTGCAATAATTTTATAAATATTTACTATATTCACAGCAATAAACAAACCTTAGTTTCCTTTACCTGTGCGAAGCCCAATTGGGATGAAGAAAGGAGGAAGGGATATTGTTTTCCAACTGGGTGATAGTCAGTCTCAGAGTAGATATAGTAAGAACTTTGGACCCATGGACAGAACCATTCCATTTGAACTCTCCAGCTGGAGTCAGGCAGAATTTATGTGCAAGATGTCTTCTCTTATCATGGTCTTCTCTGTGCTGATGCTTATTCAACGCAAATGAATTGGTGGAGTACTGATTGTGGTAGACGCGATACTTCCCCTCTTGACCCAACTTAAAATAATTGTTGATGTTTCCCTTCATGACCACTTCCTTTCTGGTGCTCAACCGTGAAATTTCTCCTTGAGAGTTAACTACTAGTACCTGGCCAAGAAAATAAAAAGAGACTCCATTATTTGTGTCAAATGCATAATAAATCTGATCAACTGTCTTTCCACAGTTTTTAATTTATCATTCAAAGTAAGTTAAAATATATCTTATGACTGCACTTTTGAAGTTAAAAGCTCAGTTATAAGCTAAAGCTAATTATTTATCATTAAACAACCAAGATGTGCCTGCAAAAAGAAAAAAAATTAAGCTTTATTAAAGTGCCTGTCATATGTTGGACATTAGTAAGTACTTTAATATATCTCAAATATACACCTGAAACCAAATGTGTGATATATAAATCATTCAACAATCATTATCTCAAGCTTACAATACTCAGGGGTCAGGGTTAAGCATGAGGGCATTACATGTACTATTCCCCTCCAAAATACACTCCTAAAAATATATTTTATTCTGTTCCTTTTATCATTCCAGCTTTAGATAAGAGCCCATAGATATATGAAAACAGTGTTTTAAATAGTTGATTCCAATCCTTTAGTGGCCTGTGAAATCAATAGTGGGCCTTATCCAGCTTTAAAAAAAAAAAAAGAACTATAATACAATAGACTAGGAAAGAAAATTCTAGAGCGCTCCCCACACAGTAAGGTAAAATCCTATTTCAGGAAACTTTTAAATATATGTACTGGGCTGCTAAGGGCTTCCCCAGTGGCTCAGCGGTAAAGAACCTACCTGCAATGCAGGAGACACAGGTTCAATCCCTAAAGGAGGAGAAAATGGCAACCCACTCTAGTATTCTTTCCAGAACAAACCCATTGACAGAGGGGCCTGGTGGGCTACAGTCCGTGGTGTCGTAAAGAGGTGGACACAACTGAGCATGCGTGTGCGCACTGGGCTATGAAAAATGTCTTACTGAGGGTCAGAGTGAAAAACCTGAAAACCTCTGCTTTAAAGCTTTTTCTATGATGTTAAAAACACTGCATATTCTTGCGAATATCTACCCTGCAAATAATTCTCAAATCTGAAAGACACAACTGTGACCCTTATTCAATCACCATGGCTGGCTGGGGGACAGAAATATTGAGTCTTAGCTTCCATTTTTTTTTCTTCAAAATCAGGGTTAAGATGATGTTTTACATACTACTGTCTGCTGTCAAGAGGTTAAGTCCCATCCTTTAGTTGCAGGTTCACCTAAAATGACTACAGTCAGATCTGAGCATTAAACTTTTAATAAAGCCCACAAAGAGCCTACCTGTTCCCACATGTGAAAAAGAAGCCTCTATCTCTTTAGAACTGCATACAATAAAACTAACCGTATATAAAAAAGTATCCATGTTCAGCATTTCTAGGCATGGACTGAAACTGGGGTGTACATTTATCATAACATAAACCTAACACTTTTCATCTTCTTACACACTACACTCTCGAAGTGAGGAAAATACAGTTTAAAAGTGTATGTCTACAAACATCTTGCCTCTATTTTAAAAATTATTTTACATTCCAGAGATGTTTGTTTTAAACAGAAAGAACACACCTCTTTCCCCTCCTTAAATAATTTATTTGCTTCATGGGCTGCAGCAGCCACCTGTTGGCTCTTCAGCTGACTCAGTTTGCTGTCTGGGTTCCGTAACCTGGTGATAATCCGAGTTGAACCAGATGCTCCTCTTCCTCCTCCAGGAGACTCACTTATTTCCCCATTAGACTTCTCTGATTTGAAATCACCTGTTATCAAACGAAAAGCCAAAAGTAATTGCTAATAGTAAGTAGACTATATATAATAAGTAATAATACTTTACTAATCCAAATATTCTATCTGATAGACAACTAAGATCCAGAAAACAAACAGAAAAAGTCCTTGAATAGCCAAAGCAAATGGATTAATTCTTCAAAGTTTTACTCCAAAGAAATTATGTCAGAACTTCACTGTGAGTCATTATTTTACAGAAAATTCAAACATGCCAGGTTATCTGTTGTAAAGCTCATCTACCAGAAAAGCGGAAGGGCTGCTACAGGTTAACAAGGAACAAACATAACTCGAAATGCAAACTAATAAAATATTGCCTTATATATTCAATGTGGGTTTCTGTATTAAAAGCATATAATTACTTTTAGAAAGATTTCCACTGAAAGTCTGTTCAAATACCTAACTGTTTAAAGCTTATAAACATAAACTGCATGTTCTCCTAAGGAATCTAGGTAATTATCTGTGTTTGCAGACAATGTACATATGAAAATCAACTGCATTAGTTTTTTTTTTAATATAGTAAAGACCTCTCATATTTTCATAACATCAATTTTTTAAAGTGATGGATTTAACTGCCAGGGAGCAACTTCTGCTTTCCCATGAATCTCACTTCAGCTGAAAATTCCTATATATTCTAAAACTATTGCATCACTATCCAATTTCCATTGGCCAGATGGTTAAACAAGACCTCATTTTCCTTTTTCAGTTTTTAAAAACTAAGTGTGGCAACGGCAAATGAAACACCAAGCAGACAATAATGCCACTGACTAAATCAAGATGCGGCATCTTGCCATCTCAGGCTGGACAGCAGGTAACCTTCAAGGTGAGGTAGCAAAGCAGTTGGTTAGACTTCCCACAATTTTCTCTTGGGTCTCAGACCATGACTCTACCCATGCTGGAGGTTTGTGCCAACATGTTGAGCTACAGTGGCTACTTCTCAGGACCATCACTGAAGTTCTCCAATAAAGACATTTTAAACTTCACTTAGTCAAGGCAAGACTTCCTAAAAGCAGAAAGGGAACAGCGCGGCACTTTTTAAACGGTAGGCACTCAATTTACAGCCAAGGATCCAATAGGCAAGAGTCCATTTGTTGCCACTTACTAAATTTAGTGCAAATAAGGGCGAGGAGGCAGAAAATTCATCCCTGGGGGAAATACTTGAAGGAACAGAGAAAGGGGACAAGGCTGAGTGGAGGTCATTATCTACTACACCCTGCAAAAAGGGTGTATTCTCCCTGTTACAAAAGAGGGAATCACAGTGATGCAGCCTGCAGGCAGAGTCCAGAACTGCTGGACCCTGGTCTCCTTAACTCCTTGTTTAATGATGTCAAGAGGCAGGAGCCTATACAGACTTTGCTCACCTGAGGGCTAGGGCAGACAAACTCGGTAAGTAGAGGGGGTTTACCTTCAGGTACCCTGAGCCAAGTTTCTGGGCGTTAGGTACGAGCTGGGGGTCCAAGCAATCTACAAGGGGTATGACTGCCAGAAAAAACTCCAAACCTGTCAAACAGGATGTATAACTATTCAAACCTACCTACAGCAATTTCCAGCAGGCTATCCCTTACAAGTGGACCTAGGCTGGTAAAGCAAGCTGGCCTCCAGCAGGGGATCTTGCCATGTTCCTCTCACATCTTGTCCATATCCATCCTCCCAGAGAATCTCCCCAAAAATGCCAGCCAGGTTTATCAGAGAACACCGTTCACCATCAGGATAATGAGTGTTACAGGTAGTTAAAACTCATAACCTGGCTCATGGATTGTGATATCAAGGTAAGCCACATCCAGATGTAATCAAAATAGTACACACAATACACAGAAATCCTAGATACAATGTTATCAGATGTAATTTGGGGAGAGAAGTTTTTGAAAAAAATTTTCAGTTGTGGGTGAGACCTTTGCATTGTGTCAGGCAGAAGCGCTTCTGAATCTACGCCTGTACCGAGCTAGGGTGGAACTGTGGATATTCACTGTTTGCTGTTTCCACATCTCTCTTTATTTGGAAAACCATTCCTACCCCACTTGAATCATATACTTTTGCTGGAGCCATCAATCATAATACCTTGCCTGCCCTGGCCACAGGGGTGGAAACAATTCCAACAGGCCACTCAAATTCCTTCCTCAAGCACTTTTGATTTGGAGCAGAAGTAGGGGCCTTGCCTTTGGGTCACAGACCATGGAAACTTATGAATACATGAAACCGCTGAGGCCATCTTCCCTGTTACTTGGGAAAAGCCTGTCTGTATTAGGAGAGAACGAGGTTAACACACAAACATATGCAGATCCAAAAAGCTGAGACAGAAAGAGGAAAATGGAAAGAGTTTTGATACCTGGGGGGTCCAGTTATGCCTGATGATGGCTTGGACTTCCCAATTACATGAGCTAATTAAATTCCCTTTTCACTTAAGCTAGTTTAAGCTGGTTTGGTCACTTGCAATTGAAAAGGTTCTAATTAAAATAGATTTCCATCTCACACACAAAATTATACACCAGCAGGATTAAAGACAAAGTTATAAAGTATTTTAGGTGAAATTACTATAAAATATATGTATGTTCTTGGGATAGAGATGGTCTTCCTTACTTAGTAAGACACAAAATCCAGAGAAATCCTAAAGAAAAAGATAGATTTAAATGCATAAAAAAATGTAAAAACTTTCTGTACAAAGCAAGCAATGCCTATTTAAGTATAGAGGTAAAATCAAAAATTAATACCCAAAATACATAAAGCGTTCCTAAGACTCATTGGGGAATATCAAAAGTCAAGAGAAAAAATTGAGCAAAAGACATGAATAAGCAATTCACAGAAAGTTCAGCAAACACATGAAAAGAAATTCAACCACATTAGTAAGCAGGGATATGCAATTTTTTTCATGAAATACCACTGGCCAAAATGTAAGAGGTGAAAATGTGAAGAAATACACATATATGTAAATTACTAGTATAAATTCCTTTTAATGTACAATTAAGCAATAGCCATCATTATTTTTAAAATGTACCTACCATATGATCCAGCAATTCCACTTACTGTATCTACACTGCCAGAAATACTTACATAAGGAGACAAAGATATATGCTGAGGATGTTAAAAAGCACCACTAGTTGTAATAAGGAAAAAACTGTTAACAGCCTAAATGTCCATTAATAGAGAAACAGTAAATGAATTATGGTTCATCCATACTGTGGCATATCATGCAGCAGGTAAAAAGAATAAATTCAATTTATTACATGAAAAGAACCCCTACATGTATTACTGAGTGAAAAAAGCAAGATGCAGACAACACATGCAGAATGATCCCGTTTAAATATTTTTTTTAAAAAATGTTTTCTGTAAGCATACATACATAAATGTAACTACACGGAGAAAGATACAATACCAATTAATGGTGGTTACCTTTGGGGAGGGGGTGTGAAACAGATGTATTTTTTCCTATATGCTTGTTTTTTAAAAGCAAATTCACTGAGTCTGAGTGTTACTTATGCTTTAAAAAAAAAAAAAGAAAGAAAGAAAGAAAATCCAAATCTTCCCACCCCCATCAAACTTGTATTTTAAAAAATTTAAAAAATTAAAAAAAAAAAGTTCCTCTCGTTGTATGAAGTGTATCCTTACCTATCTCTTCTTGAATAGAGACAGGTGTATGGGGCTCTCTTTCTCCGTTTTCAGGGTCGTCAGCTGCCTTAACAGGCTCACTCTGGGAAGAGCTTAGTTCACTGCTGCTGTTACTGAGCTCCAGATTAGGCTGGATGCAGGTAGTGGGAGCACTAGTGTTACTGCTGTCACATGTCTTGTTAGGTTCTTCTAGAAAAATAGAATATCTGAGTTTTAAACTGGAAATCACGTCAAAAATAACTAATTGTCAGAAAAGACATTTAATTGTTTTAGGGTTGCATTACAAAGCCAGATTTTAAAAAGAAAAAGCTGCTCATGTATGAATAATGCAATGTATGAAAAGAAATTTGTAAAGAACACCCTGTGAACTGTCTTTTAAGTCTCTCAGCATTAACTCAACACACAGTACAAAGCAGACCATCTGTCAGAGTCAAATGATGTAACTATCTCACAGAATTTATGATGATATGATATGCCAGATACTGCAAAAGTAAGTTAGTGGAGAAAAATCCCTCAAAATCAGAAATTTATATTCTTACTTTTCAAAAAGCCTTCAAACAGTATTCTAAATGGAATTAAACAGGATTACTTCTCTCTAAGGTTTTCCTGCCTGAATTCTATACCCCCAAATTTAACTACAAGGTAATGCTTAAGTGATTGCTAATTTTAAGAATATAACAGTATCAATAAGAGTATAGTTGCTGAAAGACCAAAATGAACACTACCATGTACTGAAAGCCTATGTCGTTCCTCGGTAGGTCAAAGATCTACAGCCTCCTTGTGTTATTTCATTTTGCCACTATTAAGGTAGCTTTTATATCAATCATCTAAAGTAAAAGTGATTGACAGTATAGTACAAAGACTATCTGTAATATGTTGTGAGTTCCTAAATTTTGTTTTGAAGGAAAAAAACAACAACCTGATAGAAAAATGGGAAAAATATATGAACAGTGACAAAACAAATGAAAATGGCCTTTAAACATGGAAATAGGCTCATTTAATTAAAACTAAAAGAAATGCAAAATGAAACTATATGGAGAAACTACCTCCCAGCTACCAGAAGGGCCCAAAATCCAAGTTTCATGATATACTCAGGTCGAGAGGCAGTAGCTTAAGAGATACTGCCATACACTGCTGTGGGAGTGGCAACAGGGTGCCAAGTGGATACAAGGGAACTGACGATACCTAGAAAAATTACAGTTGCAACTACTCTTAACCTAGCAATCCCATGTCTATAAATCTATCCCCAAATTCACTGGCAGAAATAATACTACACTGCTTCTTTGCAGAGGTATTCACTGTAGCACTATAATGGCAAAAGACCAGAAAAAGGAAATGCCCATCAATACGGCACTGGCTGAATAAAAGACGGAACATACAGTAAAATGTCATGCGCCATAAAAAGGACTGAGAGGACCATTATATCCACATACAAACTGACCTCGATTAAATGTAAAAAGAAACATGCAGAAGAGCACTTAAGAGTACGCCAACATTATGTAAGGAAAGGAGAGAAATATGAATTTATGGATATATTTTGCCTTTCTATACAAAAAAAAAAAAAACTGAAGAAAAATGAATAAAAATGGCTACCTATAAGGGAAAGGAAGGATATAGTTACCTAGAGAGGGAAGGAATGAAAGTGAAAATTCTCTGAACAGATATTGTTACACACAGCTGGACTTTGGAATCATGTAAATGTTTTGTATTTAGTTAGAAATGCAACCCCTAAAAAGTGAAAACCAATGGAAACAAAAAAAAGTCTAACTGTGCATCAAGTTGTTGGCATGACTGCACAGAGAAAAAAATTATTTCAAGTGACTTTGGAACACAGAATTTTGACTATATAGTCTTACTGGAAATATGGTACAAAGATGAAAAGCTGAAAAAAACCTTAAATGCCATTAGGAAATCTTACTGTGAGCAGTAACATTGGTATTATGAAATTCTATGCTGTTTAAAACATTTCTTTGTATTACTGTTATTAATGCATATCAGTATATTGATAATTATAATGTAATAATAATGTATAATTATTAATTAACATCTGTATCAGGATAAAGCAAATATATAATTAAGCTACTGTTGTTAGGAACTAAGCCATTCAGTATAAAGAAAAAGATACAAGTGTTTAAAAAAGAAAAAAAAAAAACCTATGCAATCCTCAATCTGAATTTGAAATGTCAACGTGAATTGGTCTTTTTCTTTTCTGAAATATGTATTTCCTAACACTACCCACCAAAAAAATCCTACAGACAGTGTACTCCATAAAAGAATAGGCAATCAATCCTATCCCCAGGAATTTTGATCCTGCAAAGACTGAGCTCAGAATTTATCTGTTTAAACTTTCAAGGTGCTAATGAGCTGAGGACTCCTGTAACTCATTAACACACAGCGTTTTTGTTAACTTGTCCCAAATTAATTTGCCTTACTTTCTCCTCCATTTCAGTTTAGAATTATGAATTTGTTTTTCAATTGTTCTAAAACTCTTGACCTCTTTACTTCATTAGGCTATAAGACTAAAGAAATCTCAAGCATTTGCTTTAAAACACCACAAAGGTTTCAGTTCAGTTCAGTTCAGTCGCTCAGTTGTGTTAGACTCTTTGCGACCCCATGAATCGCAGCACGCCAGGCCTCCCTGTCCATCACCATCTCCCGGAGTTCACTCAGACTCACATCCATCAAGTCTGTGATGCCATCCAGCCATCTCATCCTCGGTCGTCCCCTTCTCCTCCTGCCCCCAATCCCTCCCAGCATCAGGGTCTTTTCCAATGAGTCAGCTCTTACCCACAAATTGTCCCCACAGTTCAACTAGACTAGAAACTAAAACCAAATTTTAAAAAATAAGAAACAAAAGAGTAACATTTTGCTGCAGAACCTCCAAAAGCTATTCTTAGTCAACTCAATGAGGTGAGCCGGTAATAAAGCAGTTCAGCATCCAATATCAGCAGCCTCTTCTGTCCACTAGCTTCCTGATAATAGTATCAAAACCTAAAGCAAAGTACTATCTTTATCCCAAAAGTTAAGAAACAGATTAAATAAATATGTTCTTATCATTCAACTTTATAGATGTTAGAGTTTCAATATGTCTATGGAAACATTTTCAAAGCAGTTATAAATAGTTATGGATATAAAGCCAGTTTTATCTATTGTTACTATCTTCTGAGTCCCAGGCATTAAATCTAGAAGCGTAACTTAAATAAAAACAAATGCTGTCTGCATTATAGGTTTGAATACCAATTCTCTGTAGTACATTTGAGGTTAAGATGCTAGAATGACATGCCCCTCTCTTCTCTTATAAACTGAAAAAACTGACACTCTGGTACAAAAAGTTTCTAATCTAAAATGGAAAACAAAAGTATAACTCTGAAATTGAGCTTTTTGTTAACTACAAAGGAATTATGCTGAATAATAAACAGTATACTTGCTATAAGGCATAATTTTTGGCAACATAACCATTTTCATGAGCTGAAGTGAAATGTTTGGAGTAGAGATGCGGGGGCGGTGGCGGGAGGATCTGGGGAATAGATATTAAGAGATTAACTTTTTAAAGTGATGTCTACAAACCTCTCTCAAAATACAGCCCCGAACTCAGTTTAAACTTCAGTCTCAGCTACATAAAGTCTTTCTCATCACTGAAAATACCAAACTTGAAGTCATGAAATCTGTCCATTTTTCTTATGTTTTCATTCCTTTAGATTCTTAGATCACAGATTTGTAATTCTTCCTTTGCATAATGTCATCTAGCATAAGACAATGACAGTGCTGTCTGACAAGACTTGACAAAATACAGCTTGAAATAAATAAATATACATATGCACATATGTATATATTTATGTGTATGTATGTATTTCTAAAGAAATTCTAAAGTAGATATATTTAAAAAGAGAGTTTAAATTCTCAGGTTATTTTTAACTATCTTTCTATTCTAGAAAAGATATCCAATACAAATGCTAATCAAAAGAAAGCTACTGTATTTAGTAACATTATTAACAATAAAGGGTATTTCACAAAGACAAAGTTAATTCGACAATAGAAATTATGTGCACCTAATAACACAGGCTCAAACTATATAATGCAAAACTAAAAACATTTGAAAGATAAAAAGGCAACACATTAAAAAAAGTAACTTAAAAGTATCTTGCAGAGAGGGGGGGAAATAGCAAAAATATAGATATGAACAACATAATTGAAAACCCTGACCTAACTGTTCTGTACAGTACCCCAAAACTAAAAATATATGTCTCAAGTGTATATTGGAGGAGGAAATGGCAATCCACTCCAGCATTCTTGCCTGGAGAATTCCGTGGACAGAGGAGCCTGGCAGGCTACAGTCCAGGGTGTTGCAAAGAGTCGGACATGACTGAGTGACTAACACTTGACTGAGTGATTAACACTTTCTTTCAAGTGTAAATGAAATAGCTTATCAATATTAACCAAATGTTGGGACCACAAAACAAGCCTCAACAAATCTTAAAGGACATAAATCATGCACAGAATGTTCTCTGACTCCAGTTTGTCAAACCAGAAATCAGTAACAAAAATATAAGTAGCAAATCTCTAAATGTTTGGGTGCTAAACAACAGATTTCTAAATAAGCAATGGATTAAAAAATATATAACAGAAATCAGGAAGTATTTTAAACTGAATGATAAAGACAAAATAATATATTAAAGTTAGTGAGATGAAGCTACAGCAGTATACAGGGGGAAATGCATAGCCTTGATGGCAGCCATAGCAAAAAATAAAAACTGAAAGGCATGAAAGCATCCATTAAGTGAGAAGAAAAAAATTTAATAAAGAATGTATGAGAAACTTGGGGGTGACAGATGTTTATGCCACAGACTACAGTGATGGTTTCACAGGTACATCTTTATCTCCAAACTCATCAAGTTGTATACACTGAATATGTACAGCTTTCTGTGTGTCAATTACAACTCAGTAGAGTGGTTAAGGGGGAAAAAAGGCAGAGAGGAATAACTCACAAGAACGAAAAGAAATTAAAAGGAATCCCAAAGTTATTTTTTTAAAAGACTCATAAAAATTATTAATAGTCTCATGAAATGATTAACCAATTTCTGGACTGAAAAAAGGGAACATCACTACAGATGCTATAGACACTTAAAAACAGTTATCATGTCAGTAAAATTTAAAATTGAAATGAAATGGTATATTCTTAGAAAAATAAAACTTAAGAAAACTGACACAAGCAATCAACAGAAAACATGAATACTTCACTATCTGCCAAAGAAATGAAATCTACAATAACTTTCCCTCAATGAAAACTCTAGGACCAAAAGACTTTAGCAAACATTTAAGGAATAAACAACATCCACCCACAGAAACTCTTGCAGACAAAAGGAAAAGTGAGAACTTGTAAAATAAAAATTCATTTTATAAGGCCAATGTAATCTAGGCATCAAATCCTGACACAGACATTATCAGAGGAGAACTACATGTCAATTTCATTCATGAAAGCTGATGCAAAAATTCTAAACAAAACATTAAAAATGGAATGCAACAATATTTAAGAACAAAAAGATGTCACAACAAAGTTGTATTTATTCCAGGAATATGAGATTGGGTTAACATTATTTTTAAAAAATCAATGTAGAAACTTTTGCTTCCAGTCAGGATAGAGAAGAGGGACTGAACCTAGCCCAGTCTATGCAACAACCGCAGACAAAAAAAGAAACCACTTAATAGAAAATGAACAAAAGAACTGATAGGCACTTCAAAACAGAAGGCATCCAAATGACACACACACAGAAGCATGTGTGTATGCACACACACACTAAAGGTGTTCAACATCCTTAGTCACCAGGGAACTGCAAGTTCATC
This sequence comes from Capricornis sumatraensis, assembly GCF_032405125.1. Classification (NCBI taxonomy): domain Eukaryota; kingdom Metazoa; phylum Chordata; class Mammalia; order Artiodactyla; family Bovidae; genus Capricornis; species Capricornis sumatraensis. Next base: position 99,008,614 of record NC_091076.1, read on the forward strand.
ACAATAAGCTATCCCCACATTTCTCCCAGAAGGACTAAAAAATACTTTTTCAGGATTTCCATCACAGTATTAACGACAATTACTGACTTTCCATAGGATCACCACTGTTTTCTTGTTTTGCTTACCTAATTTTCTAATTTGCCTTCTTAAAAAAATATATCAAGCTCCTATGATAAAATGTTTTCTTTTTTTAAAAAAGGCAAAAGGAAAGGCATATTAAACATTCTTGATGTGATGTAACTTACTCTCAGTATTAATTTTAATTTTAAAAAGCTTAAATTATTACTGGTTAACTTACATTTTCATATCAAAATACATGACAATGGTTTTCTATTATAATATTATGGTTTGAAATGTTGTTAAAAAGAAACTTACATGACCACATGCAAACATAAAATTAATCTGTTAGTACATAGAGAACTGGAATGGTCAAATCATTCAACACTGAGCCATTAGCATGTGAGTAGTTAAAACCAAAATATCTGCCACTATGGTCTGGTGATAAATATACAAATAAGTCTATTAAACAAAAACAGCTAAATGAACTTTAAAAAAGCATGAAGATTATGATGAGTTTCAAGCACTAAATGCAGGAACATCTGTCAAACTCCAAATGTTAGGTGACAATTTAGCAGTCAGGGATGGCACTGATGTAAGCAAGCAGCATGAATGAACACATACTTTAAGGTTTTAGGTGACATTCAGCTTTCACTACTCAAGGGAAGGACTTCCCCCCATTACAGAGGCATTGATACACTGCCCTCTGTACCTGGCACGTCCTGGGGGAGCTCAGATGCCACCTTCTTCTCTGCCATGTTGCTGCTATCGTGGGTTTCTGAGACACACCCCATGGGACTCCTCCCTTCAGAGGGAACAGTCTCTTCGGAAGAAGCATTTGTTGTGTTGTCGCCAAGATTTGCTGACACAGAGTTACCTTTATCCCCAACTTCTGTTGGCTCTACAGTAAAATGCACAACAAAACTTTAACGATACCCTTTAAAATTGCTCGAGGACAAATGGCCACATTCAGTCATCCACTGAAAATGAATGAGCACCAAAAAACCTGGCTTCTATTCAATGGCCATTGTGAAGCAATTAGATTCTGGGATATTTTTGCACCAGGTAATCCAAAGGGTATTTAAGAATATTTGGTATTATTAAGAATGTTTAAGTAGTCAACATAAAAATGAACATTTTTTATCACCCCAAAGTGTATATTCTGATAGAAAAACAGTGACTTTTCACCAACAAATCTCATAGGAAAATCGTACCTTATTAAGAAGTATAGAGATACGGATATAAAATCATAGCAAATCCACCAATATATAAAACTCATTACAATGATTATACATGTTATAAGGAGGAAGGATATACTAATCACTTTAGAAATGTAAAATTAAATAGTTGTTTGTAATTTTTTAAAAAAAACCTCATTTTCATTTTGCAAGTAAAATTGGAGATTTCCTAAATAACACTGATGAAATATTTCTTTTTAACCAAGTAATGTCTTTTTTACCCTCAGATCTTCCTTGCTCAGGATCGACGTCATCTGGTGTTTTGTCATCACTGTCTCTTTCAACAATCTGGTCTTCAAACTCCTCTCTGCTTTTCTCAGCATCTTTGGAGTTACTATTCTCAGTCTCATTCTTGTCCTTGTCTATTTCTTCTGGGCTTTTAACAATATCAATGTCTCCCTTTTTGGCTCTTATGGATTCCAAAATTTCTTCTATAATAAAACAAAAAAAATTTTGTTTCCATATTATGAAGTATAAGGTACTACACGTGTCACTTAAGAGTTTTCAATACAAGCTATTAACAGATAAATTTGTTAAACGCATTAAGAACTCTGAAACGAGGATCAAGATTACCAGTAACAGTTTGATACTTAACAGAACTTGACCAATTTGGTTATCTTCACATCGAGAAAACAGTCTTTTAAAATTGAGATTGCTACAGATTACTGTAACATCCTCTGCCATATAAGAACAACTATAAGCTGACACAGACCCACAGTCTGTGCAGTGTGGTTCGGTGACAAAAACCTAGTGACCCATGACCTAGCACAGTTCTGACTTAACTGTGTGAGCCTGGGCAGGCTAGTTAACCTTCGGTCCTCCACTGTAAAATAAGAAAACAAAGGCCCATTAAACATTTCTCTCTGAAATCCCATAGCTTTCTGAAAATCACTAAAGCCTAATGGCTCTAACTTCCTTTCAACCTCGGTGTACTGAGACCATAACATGGGTGCAGACGGCAAGGTATACCAACACAGATCCCTAGATACTGACATTCTTTACATCATAATACAATACTATCTTTTTTTTTTAACTTTGTTGCTCAAACTGGTCCAGCTTTTGGCCACTGGGAGCTTTTCCCAGGGAGTCCTGTATCCTTTTAAACACACTTCCCCTCCCTCCTTCCTTACTTTCCAACACTACAAGATGCTCCAGACTCATCTTGGGTTTTCTCTGCCCGGCCCTAGAATATACCACCTCTCAAGGAATCTTGACTCTTTTTTTAATTGGAGAAAGAGGTTTAGAAGTCATGATCTAGGCACTATGTGCACTTCTTACTAGTGGGGTGTCACTGCTCTCACCACCACAGACCCAGGGAATGTATATACGTATACTAACCCATGTATATATACATCTTTATTATTTCTGTATCTATCTGTGTGTGTGTAGCGGGGAGTACGTGTGTGGTTCATTCAACCATGGCTCTGTTGTTTTTTTGTAAATTCACTGTCTGACAGAAGCTGCTTTCATTACAATATATCTATTTATTTGGTTAACCCTATTATTCACAGTAAACCAGTTTCAGAATTGCTAAACTGTACTCCCAGGAGAAATAATGTTTCTGAACAAGAAGAAACATCTTTAATGCTAAAGCCATGCACCCATGGTACCTCTTTTGGGATTTTTAAATTTCCTGGTTTACATTTCCTTTCTTTAAATGTTCTCTACCTTCATTTTCATCAGCGTTTTCTAAATTGTAGGTTTCTTAGGATTAGAAAAACCTTGTAAAGTCATCGCTGAAACACACTGACCTCTCTGCTTAAAAGATTATCTTTGAGATGGCTATAGTTAATTCCTTACTCTCTTTCACCTACTCCTAAATCCTGTAAGAATTCTAAGTCAGTGATTATAGAAACATCTAAGTCAGCTATAGGACAATTTCAAACAGAAGGAATTGTAATACGTGTATTTTCTGTCTTCACCATCACCCCAGGATCCTTTTTTTACATCATTTCTTTGTATCCTTTTACCTATCTATACATCTACACTGCTTTCAGTTCCTGTTAACCCTAATGCATTTACTCTTGCTACACACACTAAATCTATCAACGCAAGTATCTCAATCACTGTGAAAAGAACTTTTTATTCGGAAAAAAAATTTATTCACCAACTACCTGCTTCTCTTAGAGCCATATTATTTCTTACTTTCAAATACAGCTCCATCCTGATCAAAGTGTTACACATTCAACCAACTTCCCTCTTGCCATATAATGAGGATAGAGTTTAAATACAAAACTATAAATTAGATCACCTAAATTAGGTAGAAAGCACAGGTAGGATGATCAAAGGTCTCTGATTTTCTATAAAGGTTCTAATTTTAAATAGTCTATTCTGTTATCTACTCTATCAAGTATACAAATAATTATCAGTCTATATGTCTGTATTTTCAGCTCAAGACCTACAGTACTCAGAGACTTATGAGTAACATACAGTTCTCATAGCCTTATGAGAAACACACCAGAAAAGTGGGGAGGGGAAAAAAAAAACATTAAGGAGGTGACAGAAGAAATAATTGGTCTAGGCTGTATCTGATCTGTAATAAATATGCATCTTCTATAAACGTGTATAGTAGTCTACACTTTGCAGGAATATTTCAAAATTAAATAGAATCAACCTACCAAATATTAAAAATTATCTCCTCTCAGAAAAAAATTTATTCCCAAAATAAATTTCTTTCAAAACAAGCAGAATAAAGCATTACAAAACACAATCACCAAAGGGGTATATGATAAAACCAACTATTTACAGTTACAAATATATAATAAATTTTAGAATCTAGATGGTAGGCTTATGGGTATTTACTGGATAATTCTTTTAACTCTCTGTATATTTGACAATTTCAAAAATATTAGGGAAAAAAACAAAAAATATTCAGAAAGAAAAAAAAAAAAGAAAACCACCAAAAAACTGAATTAAACTCTCCTGAAGTGGACATATATGTATATAACAACCAGAGAGCTGAAAATGTGAAAGGATTTACGCTATTTGTGAGGTTAAAAAAGAAAAGTTACAAGGATAAGCTGGGATTCTGAGATCACTGATAAGATACTGTAAATTATTCTTGGCTATTTCAGGAGCCCAGTAGTCTGTCTTTTTTTAATCTCATAAACCCCCAATTAAAGAACACCACTAGATATTATTTTAGGTATTTACCTGGACTGGATGCTCCTAAACTATCATAGCCAAGATTTTGGTTCCCAGAGAGAGCAAATAAAGATAATGGTGGCAGACCGGTGTCTTAATAGGAAATTCTTCTATCTGAATGTTTAATTCATTGCCAATACATTCCTTATAAAGTTGCTGAGAGGATTAAAGGCTTGTGTAACATCTAGATGAACACCTGGCCCACAGGAGGTGCTCAAAAATGTTAGTTTCCCTTCTCTTCCCCATCAAGTTTCAATCCTTCTGAATCCCTCCACCTTTAGTACCAGGTTGGTTGTACCTTAGCAAAAAAAAGGGGAAGGGGGAGAAAAAAAGAGAAGAAAAATGTCACTTGTTGTCTAGATCTCACCATTAAATTCAAGGTGCACGTTACCTTATTTAAATTAACTTCAGTTGTACTAAGAGGGTAGCTGTCCACAAGCTGTGGCCACATATCTCTAAGAATATACTGTGCCCTAATGCTCAAAGCTCTATTTCTGATTATTACAAAAGATTTAACTAATTTTTAAAAGTACATCACAGGCTGAATTACATGAACTATAACATGCTTATTGTAGGAAATTTGAAAAATATAAAATGGAAAGTAACTATAATCCTGCGATGCTAATTAGTTACTTTTTAGTGATAAAAGCTGATTATTCACCCAGTTGATTATTCAGAGGAAGAGAATTTAAGTGCCTCAATGACCGAGGTACTGTTTTGGCGTGGTACCTTATGTATTCTCCAATGTACAGTGCTCCATCCCACGGTAATTCAAATGAAATTAACCAATTCCTCCCCAAGTTCATTTCCAGTTTGACATTCCCCCCAGTCAGACCACTAAACATTTTAATTATCCATTTCTATATAGGCTTTGTTCTTTACTTAAGATGATGAAGTGTTACTCGCTCACTCACTCAGTCGTGGCCGACTCTTTGCGACCCCGTGGACTGTAGCTCCCAGGCTCTGTCCATGGAATTCTCCAGGCAAGAATACTGGAGTGGGTAGCTACTCCCTTCTCCAGGGGATTCTTCCCGACCCAGGGATTGAACCTGGGTCTCCTGCACTGCAGGAGTATTCTTCACCAACTGAGCCACCAGGAAAGCCCATGATTAAGATGATACTACTATATACATAATTTTGTATACAGACGAGTTCACTCTAGAAAATATTTCTAATTCAATACCTGGTAAAAACACATTTCACATTGCTTTTTAGGGGACAGCATGGCTCATTATTACTATACTAAAAACTGAGACTGCAAGAGTAAAAAGGGATTTGTCAATTGCAATGCTGGGATCCATAAAAGGAAATTAACAGGGGAAGTAATCCTCTTAATTATATTAGTACAATTATCAACCTCCCCAAAGAATTCTGATGAGTAAAACTTATCTGATGGAAAAAAAAACACATTAAAAAACCCAGATCTAGTGATAAAAGATACTTCCAACTACCAGATATGAATAAATATAACTCTTGTTAACTAGATCTACTAGTTTTTGAAGCAGTACAGGAAGTCCCTGTACTATTTACTTTTTTAAAATGTCATATACATTCATTATTTGTTACAAAGCAGGGAATAAAAATAAAAACACTGAGCAGCAAAATAAATAAGGTAGTAATCAAAATACAACCCAAAGTGTAAAATATATATCCATGAGTCCTGATATACATGACTGAATAAATAAAGAATACACACATCTGTGCAGGAATCCAAACAATGTAAGATCAATGCTCCCTCAAGGAGGTGGACTGTGACTCCCGATGGCCTAAGTGGGCTGTGCACAGTGACTCTCCCCAGACCACAGTATGGGTGGGAGGAGTAATTTTACAAGAAAGAAACCGGACAAACACTGCCTCAATCAGATGACCCAAGTTAACATCACTGGTGATAAATCACGCTGGCGGCAGGTACTCTGGATAAGATGACGAGGAGGGCACTTCACCTTTGTAGCCTTCCTCCCCAAAATACACAGCACAAGGCTAACTCTGAGAAGAACACGAGACAAATCCATGTTGAGGGCATTCTTTTAAGTCCCTGGCCAGCAATCCTCAAAACCTGTCAAGGTCGTCAATAATAAGGGAAATCTGAAAACCTGTGGCATCCGAGAGAGACAGGATGACTAAACATAGTGTGGTGTCCCGGAAGGGATCATGAGACAGAAAAAGGGCATTAGATAAGGACTGAGGAAATCTGAATAAAGTATAGACATAAGTTATTAAATACATCAACACTGGTTCATCAGTGATGACAAACACACCACACTAATGTGAAAGTCGCTCAGTTGTGTCCGACTCTTTGCGACCCCATGGACTAGCCAGTCCGTGGAATTCTCCAGGCCAGAATACTGGAGTGGGTAGCCTTTCCCTTCTCCAGGCGATCTTCCCAACCCAGGGATCCAACCCAGGTCTTCTACATTGCAGGCAGATTCTTTACCAGCTGAGCCAGGATGTAACGCTGATAATAAGGGAAGCCTACCGCAGGGCATGAGAAAAACCCTCCGCTTAGCAACTTTTCTGTAACTCTAAAATTATTCTAAAATTGAAAGTTAAAAAAAAAAAAAGGCAGAGAGTAAATTTTAAAGGAATACCATTTCTCATAATTAAAAACAGGACTCCCTAGAAGGTTTATTAATAAAATTTATGAATTAAAAAACAAATATAATTTGTAGAATATCAATAATGAGTAAGACAAGGCACCAAACACTAAACTGTATAGGATCTCTAATTTAAATTAGGATGAACAAGGTTCTATTGGGAAAATATTATAAAGAGTTAAAGTAAAATAGTCATACTTGAAAATTTTAATACATTTTTAAATTTTGTAGTGATTTCACACCAAGAGTTTATCTCAAAAAGTAAAATCTAACAAAAAGTAAAATGAGAAGAATTTCCCACTCACCATTAGCTGCCGCCAGGAAGGATTTGTTACTGCCCCGAGCTTTATTGGTCAGGTCTTCAGTTATGTCCATGTGCCGGTGGATTTCTTCACGCATTTCTTCTAGAATTTTGCAGAGTTCTGCCTCCCAGTAATCTTTGTCTAGACAGTCAATTAACTCTGCCAGTTGGACCTTCGTGCTGTAGTACCAGATTTTCTTTTCATCTTCATTTTCTGTGTCTTCTTCTCTGTTTAAGAGAAAGCACAAACACACTTTATATGTTGGACGTAATGGCACTTATCTGACAATTTTATCTATCCAGTGAAAGTTAAAATACATAACACAAAGACTGCACACTAAAATTCAATGTATTAACATTTATTCACAAGAGATCGTCAAGTTTCATTCAAATTCAAGGTACTCATTTTACTTGAACTTCTATTTTGATTTCCTAGCCCAACATAGACAGCATGTTAAAAAGCAGAGACATTACTTTGCCAACAAAGGTCCATTTAGTCAAAGCTGTGGTTTTTCCAGTAGTCATGTATGGATGTGAGAATTGGACTGTAAAGAAAGCTGAGTGTCGAAGAATTGATGCTTTTGAACTGTGGTGTTGGAGAACTCTCTTGAGAGTCCCTTGGACTGCAAGGAGATCCAACCAGTCCATCCTAAAGGAAATCAGTCCTGAATATTCATTGGGAGGACTGATGCTGAAGCTGAAGCTCCAATACTTTGGCCACCTGATGTGAAGAACTGACTCATTGGAAAAGACCCTGATGCTGGGAGGGATTGGGGGCAGGAGAAGGGGACGACAGAGGATGAGATGGTTGGATGGCATCACCAACTCAATGGACATGAGTTTGAGTAAATTCTGGAGTTGGCGATGGACAGGGAGGTCCATGGGGTCACAAAGAGTTGGACACGACTGAGCGACTGAACTGAACCTAGCCCACAACAGCTTAGGATAAAATATAGTAAATGTAGATAAATGTAGCTTGTAGTAATGGGAAGAGAAGAATTAGTACAGCAACAAAGAAAGATTTCTAAGAACATGACACTCAGAAATAGGACCTTAAAACTCAAGAGTGCGTGCGTGAGTACTTGGTGGAGGATGGTCTTGGTGACACTTCAATCAACATTAAGATCGTCACTGTAACAACAGCATGCACGGAACTTTAACCAGAAATATTTAAACTCTGTTCAGTACCTGACAGGTACAGGGCAGGATCATGTTATACTACAGTTTAGAAACATTTCCACCAAAATGGTGGAAATGCTTTGTTAAATCTTGGTCCTTGAATGAATCATCTCAATTGAGTGACAATATCTCATCACTCTTCTTGCCTGTGGACAATCAAAGCTCAAACTGGAAAAGAGCAGAGCAGCTTCCTGTCCTGCTTAAATCTCTCTAAAGATGCCATTCACTTGTAATGGACGCAGACACTTACACACGAATAGTCACTGATTAAAAACACAAGGCAAATTAATGTCTAGCGCCAGACTTTAAGAAACACATGTGATGGCAGTTCTTCTCTCATTCAAAAGAAGTCAGGATTCCATAGGCATGCATCAATATACAATACTTGTCTTTCTCTTTCTGACTTACTGACTCTGTATAATAGGCTCTAGGTTTATCCACCTCATTAGGACTGACTCAAATGTGTTCCCTTTTTATAGCTAAGCAATATTCCATTGTATATATGTACCACAATTTCTGTATCCGTTCACTGAGGGTGGGACCAATTGAGAGAATAGCATGGAAACACATAATTACCATATGCAAAACAGACAGCAAATGGGAATCTGCTGTGTCACACAGGGAGCTCAACTCAGTGCTGTGACAACCTAGAGGGGTGGGATGGAGAGGGAGATGGGAGCGGGGTTCAGGAGGGAGGGGACATACATACACTTGTGACTGATTCATGTTGATGTACACAGAAACCAACACAATATTGTAAAGCAATCATGCTTCAATTTAAAAAAATTGTTTAATCTGGAGTATGTGCCAAGTAGCTGACAAGAATAAATCTAACTTTCCTGCTTGCTCAAAGGCAAACTGATGGAGCTGAAAGAAGAGGACTTTAAGAAAGATCTGGCTTTAAATGGGCTCAGTTGCTTATGATATGCGAACGTGGACCAGACAGAACCTCTAAGTGTCTGAGCCACTTTACTCACCTCACTGGCACATGGGGATAACATGACCTGTCTTGAGGGTCACTGTGAGATATTATAAAGCAAATAAAGGTATTCACTTCCCTGGTGGCTCAGAGGTTAAGCATCTGCCTGCAATGCGGGAGACCTGAGTTCGATCCCTGGGTCGGAAAGTTCCCCTGGAAAAGGAAATGGCAACCCACTCCAGTATTCTTGCCTGGAGAATCCCAAGGATGGAGCAGCCTGGTGGGCTGCAGTTCACTGGGTCGCAAAGAGTTGGACACAACTGAGCAACTTCACTCACTCACTCAATAAGGCATCTTATTAGAGGTAAGAGTTATAGTGCCTGGAAACATCATTGACAAGTGAGAAGTGTTAGTGGCTCAGTTGTGTCCGACTCTTTGCAACCCCATGGACTGTAGACTGCCAGGCTCCTCCATCCATGGAATTTTCCAGGCAAGAATACTCGAGTGGATTGCCATTTCCTACTTCAGGGGATCTTCCCAACCCAGGAATCAAACCCAAGTCTCTTGTGTCTCCTGCACTGCAGACAGATTCTTTATTGTCTGAGCCATAATGACCAATAAATAGAAAATATTATTGTTACTAGTAAGGTAGTAAATAAATTAAAATGTAGTAGAATTCCAGGAATGAGACATTCAACAATTTTGAAGAAAGATAGGATATATTAAATCATGGATAAATAAAAGGATATCAAACTTAACAAAAACTTTTAAGAAAAAAGGTTTAATAAAGGGTCCCTGTTATCTAGCTTTGCTTTTTCAAATAGGCATCTACCGACATATGATCTCTCTCTCTGATAGAGGCTTTTCACAAAAATTTCTGAAAATCACTTTTTTAAGCTGTTCTGGATTTTACTTTACAATAGGTATTTTTACTGACTTCTTATGACTGAATGAAAACAATGGTCTATTGCAATTTAGAATGCTAAAGATGTCAGAATCCTCTAAGCAAAAGATTAACAGGGAATGCCCTGGTGGTCCAGTCACTAGGACTCTGCTTCCACTGCCGAGGACCCAGGTTGAATCCCTGGTTGGGGAACTAAGTGCACACAAGCCATGGGACACAGCCAAAAATAAATAAATAAAAAGCTTTCCAAAGGCAATACCATAACAAACACATTCTCAGGTGGCTGACTGGTGAGAATTCACTTGCCAAAGCAGGAGACACAGGAGATGCAGGTTCAATCCCGGGGTCAGAAAGAGCCTGTGGAGTAGGAAATGGTTACCTGCTCCAGTATTTTTGTCTGGGAAATCCCACGGACAGAGGAGCCTAGTGGCTTACAGTCCATGGGGTTGCAGAGAGTCAGACACGAATGAGTGACTTAGCATGCACACACCAAATCAGAACGTACACAGTGAGCTTTGCCCAAGCACAAGAGTTACAGGACAACCTAATTATTTTCTAAGATATCAATCTTAAGGAATTTTCCTCTGTTATGAAGATTATCAAATTTTTTTCTTACCTGTTTGCTTTTTTCTCGATACAGAAATATCTACAAATTTCAATGGAACAAGAAAAATAGTCTACATAAAAACATTTTGGGGGTAGAAATACAATTTACAAGCATAAGAATGAGATGTTAAGAGAGCAAACTTAAGCAACTCACAAGCTACTCAAAGGGCCCCTATCAGATGACTAAATTAGCCCATGCTGGCATTTGCAGAATTTCTATCTTAACAGAGAACACTTAATTTTAATCTTAATTTTCATCTTAAGAGAGAATTCACAACTTCATAACAGTGGCAGTCCATTCTAGATTGAAACTGCTCTATTAGAAAGTTTTTTCCCTTTTAAGAGAAGATACACATACCTAGTATTTCCATCAATCCATCCTGCTAGAATTCTCTGAAATGAATCTAACACCTCCTCCACACAGTCCTTCAATTCTTTCACATCTATAATTTTACCACTTTTTTCTTTTCTTTATCTTAAATGATAAAATACTTTAATCATTTCTCACACAGCACGTTTTCCAGTTTTCACTACACTGATATTGTTCCCCTAAATGTACAGTTTGTCAATGTCCTGCTAAAAATAGCCCTATTTTTTATCCTGCTCATCAAAGATAATACTCAACACTATTCTTTTTTCTTCTTGAGGCTGTAGGAGGATAAATTCATCAAAAGCATAGAGTAGTAAAACTGAGTGAACAATAATGGCAAATGCTCTCAAAGAAAAGCTGTTTTAATACTGATGTACTTGGGCACATTTACACAATCTAAATAACCAAGATTATTTCTTCTAATTGTAAAGGTGACAACAGCTTTCCTGTAGGAATATACATCAATTTGTAGGTCTAGCTGTTTATGGGGTTTGTTTTCTACAGAAGCTCTGTCTCTGCAATGCACCCTCTGCACCCCAAAACTGGCCGGGCTTCTGTGAAGTCACTGATCAGCTCCAGGAGCTCACAGGCTGGCGGGGGAGGACAGGCTGGGATGAAAATATTTGCCAAAAATGCAATTAAGCACAAGTTTCCAGATTCTATGCCTATGCTTTAAAGTCTATTTGGCTTCTACTTAGGCAAGATAAGAGGTTAATGACTAACAGTTAAATTTTGAGTTTCATTTCTAAACAAACCCACAGAAACTAAGAGTAAGGAACGCTAGTGTGGCGGGTTGACTAGTATCCCACAGAAATGCATGTCCACCTGAGACCACAGAATGCGACCTTATTTTGAAACACAGTCTTTGCACCTGTAATTATCTAGGGATCTTGAGATGAAATCATTCTGGATTTGGGTGAGCCCTAAGTCAAATGACTGCTATCCTTGAAAGAGAAGATTTGAAGAGACACATGGAGAAGGTGATGTGAAGATGGAGGCAGAAATCTGAGTGATGTGCCAGTCTGTAAGCTGGGAAATGCCAAGGACAGCCAGCAACCACCCAGAAGCTAGGAGAGAGGCGAAAGAAACAATCCTGTTGACATGGATTTCAAACTCTCAGCCCCAGAATCATGACAGAATAAATTCCTGTTGCTTTAAACAACTCAACTTATGGCAATTTTTTATGGCAGCCCTAGGGAACCAAAACAGATTTGGATACTGGGAAATGAAAGTGCTGTTGTAACAAATACCTGAAAACATGGAAGCAGCTTAGGAACTGGGTAATGGGAAAAGGCTGGAAGAATCTTGGGCCACTTGACAGAAAAGGCCTATCCTGAATACACAGAGGTTGGCAGAAACAGGAATTGTGCTACTATAAGCCAAGGAACACCTCAGGTACCAGAAGACGGAAAAGGCAAACAAAGAATTCCTTCCTAGCGCCTCTGGAGGGAGCACAGCCCCACAGACACCTTGATTTTAGACTTCTAGCCTCCACAGCTATTAAAATGTGAATTTCTCATTATACTTTGTTACAGCAGCCACAGGAAACTAATGCAGCTCAAGATTCAGAGACCAAAGGCAGCCCCAGCAGGTTAAGAGCACACATTCTGGGTTAGAATGCCTGGGACTGAATTCTCATTCTGCCATTTGCTAGTAGCATCATACCGGATAAATTATTTAAACTTGCGATGCCTCAACTTCTCCATCTGTAAAATGGGAGTGACAGTATTTATATATCAAAATGCTGCTGTGAGGATTAAATAGATTAAAACCGTAAAGTGCTTCAAACACTGACAGCATTTAGTAGGTGCAGTATGCACGGTTGCTACTATCTTGCTCATCTTATGAAGTATACGATACCTACCTTAAAACAAATAATCAAAGTAGAGAGTGTGTGTGTGTGCGCGTGTTTTTAAGTTGTCTCAGGGTGCAAGTGGGAGAGAATTTCAGGGGGGGAAGCTCTAGGAAATGGCATATATAGGCTGTAGTTGAAAGCCTTTGAGTTTTTTGGTTTGCCTGGGTGCTTTTTATTTATTTTGTTCTGGGTGGTGGAAAGCAAGAGAATAGGGCTTCCCTGGTGGCTCATTGGTAAAGAATCTCTCTGCAATGTAGGAGGTGCAGGTTCAATCCCTGGGTCAGGAAGATTCCCTAGAGAAGGAAATGGGAACCCACTCCAGTATTCTTGCCTGGAGAATTCCATGAACAGAGGAGCCTGGCGGGAAGCAGCCCATGGGGTCGCAAAAGAGTCAGACAGGACTTAGTGACTGAACAACAACAAAGTTAGGGAATATACGAAACTAGAGCTCTACCAACTTTCTGTTACGGGCAAAGGAAAGCATGTAATTGAGAAGCTGTTCAACTTGGGGGTAAACGAGACCTGACCAGAGAGGCTGTTTTAAGAACAGTCCAACTATGGGACAGAAAACACAACTGGGGAATGGGGAGTCACACACAGACCGGTCTGGAGACAACTCAACCAATATAATTGAGATGATGTTGACCCTGAGCATGGAGAAAAAGAGATTCAATACTGAAGAGATAATTACAAGGTATAAAAAAACAACACAGGACAGGAAACCATTTCCAGGTTTCTAGCTTGAGCAGCAGGCAGGATGGTAATCCCATCACTAAGATGGTAACACTGAGTGAAAGGCAGGTAATGGGGGCAAGTGGGGCATTCGGTTTCAGACATGTTGCATCTGAGGCGCCTGCTATGTGGACTTGTCCAGGAGGCTGATGGATACACAGAACTGGACATGGGTAGAAAGGTTACACGTGTTAGGTCTGATGGCAACTGAGTCAGCCAGTAAACAGGCAGCTTATGGCTGGAATGGGGAGGTACAGGTAGAAAGCTGTACAGGTTAAAAAGGATAAATCAGTTCTGGAAAGTGAAAAAATGCAGAGCTTTAAAATGCTATGTTCAAGGTAATTTTATCCAGAACAGAGAGTGAGAGGAAAAGGTGCTAATCTAATCTGGTACATCCTATTTTATTAAAAGCCCCAATTTCAGAGCAAAGGATTGATAGAATGAAAGCAATATTTAAGAAAGATTGGCCCTCATATATCAGACTGGAACTAATCTCTAAATTGTTTGCTCAATATCCTAGTTCTTCAGGTAGACTATAAACTCATGCGTAAGAACTTTTATTCACTAACCTATCCAAATAACATTTTAAATGACTATTAAATAAAAGCAATAATAGGAAAACTTTAATGTCTATAAAATATTAGCATTACAATGAAAAAGTGTTCACTGGAACTTCCTTGGTGGTCCAGAGGTAAGACTGTGCTTCCACTGCAGGGGGCAAGGGGTTCACTTCCCAGTGGGAAAACTGAGATCCCGCCAGCCTCAGCCAAAAAAAAACAAAAAAGTGATTACTGCCCCAGACTTTGTTTCAGACATAACCCCTTGGACAACAGGTCCACTGATTCATCATTTTAAGCTTCTGGACTTTCCCAGAAAGCATACACCAAATCTCTATATAACCTGAGCAATTTACATTGTTTCAAAACTTTTCATCAGGAGTCCACATACAATCTACCACAAGGGGGCGCTTAAATGGAAATTGTTTTGATCTAACTTTGAAAAAGATCTAAAATCTTTCACATTTACTCAAATTATTGACAAGGAATGATTCATTAACAATGATATTGAAATCTTGGAATCAGACTTGACAAAGAAAATAGTCAAAATGTTGCAACACATGAAAAAAGATACTACCCTAATTCATCTGGAATCTTCCATTAAATTTTGTGTACTTTATTATCATTAAGAAAGGAAATTTGGGGACTTCCCTGGTGGTCCAGTGGCTAAGACTCGGAGCTCCCAACGCAGAGGGGCCTGGGTTCAATCCCTGGTCAGGAAACTAGATCCCACATGCTGTGACTAAGACCTGGCACAGTCAAATAAATAAATATTTTTTAAAAAAAAAAAGAAAGGAAATTTGAGGGACTATGATTGAAGCTTTTAAAGCAAATAAATGTAAGTGAATAGTTTCAATGCCAAATATGTAATTTATTATTAAATAATAATAACAAATTATTATTATTACGTATTACACTGGGACTTCCCTGGTGGTCAGGTAGTTAAGAATCTGCCTGCCAGTGCAGGGGATGAGGGTTTGATCGCTCTTCAGGGAACTAGATCCCACATGCTGCAGGGCAACTAAGCCCCAAAGCTAGAGAGAAACCCTCATGCCGCACGATAAAGGGCCTGTGTGCCACAACTAAGACCCAGTACAGCCAAACATACATGTAAAGGGATTTTACTGTCCAATTTAGAAAAGCAGATTATTTCATCTCATTGATGATGAAACCACAGGAACCTTCTTGAGTCCTTTGACTCCTGTAATCTCAAAGGTTTGCACTTTATTTAACCACATTCAATGAGTCTTCTCTTCTCCTTGTCTGAGTGTTGCTTTACATAAGATGCCAATTTATCAAGAAACAACTTTTTTGGAACACCACTTATTTATGTCATATTTTCTAAAAATGCCTTTGTTTCAAATTTATAAGATCTCAGAAAAATCCAGTCTCAACAGAGCCAAAATCATTATGCTATTTTTCTTTAAGCACCGCTTTTAACAACTAAAACAATGCAGGCTGCAAACTTCTCAAGACGAGGGCTTAGCAACTAGACCACAGTATAAAATTAGTTTTTGAAAATATTCTTGGGAGTTCCCTGGTGGTCCAGCGGTTAGGGTTCTCACTGCCATAGCCCAGATTCAATCCTTGGTCAGGGAATTAAGATCCTGCAAACCACATGGTATGGCCAAGAAAAAAGAAACAAGAAAAAAGAAGATTCTTAAAAATAGGTCCTGGAAAAAAAATTTTTTTTTTTTAGGTCCTACTTCCTAATAGCCAAAGAGTCTTGGGCAAGTCCAAGAGCAACTTATTTAACTTCTCTTGAGTTTTAGTTTTTCATCTATGAAATGCAGACAAGAAGAGTACCTACATTACTGGACTGCTGCGAGGATTAATTTTTAAAATGTATTATGTAAAATGCATTATACAGTCCTTTTTATATGAAATGCTTAGAAAAGGCGGATTTATACAAGCAAGTGATTTTCTAAGGCTGAGGATGGGCGTGAGATTAACTGCAGACAGATACGAGAAAATTTTCATTCAGGATGACTGAAACATAGAGTGACCAACCACGTGGATTTGTCTCAGAAGGAAATGTTTCCTGGGATGTGCGGTTTTCAGTGTTAATTTACTAAAATTATTGAATTGTACACCTATAACAACAGAATTTTATAATACATAAATTAATGAACAGCCCAGGGAACCCCCTGCTGGCCCAATGGTTAGGATTCTGAGCTTCTACTGTAAGGCGCAAGGGTTCCCCCCGGGTCAGAAAACTAAAATCCCACGTCCCACGTGGTGTGATGAAAACAAAACAAAACAAGGGCAGGACAGGGAAGACGACGCAAGAACCGGAGAAGAGGAGCACAGAGTGAGCATCCCTTGCTTCCTGATTTGTTCACAGCAATCCTGAGGACTCTGAGCCCTTATGGTAAGGCACAGGAGACTGAGGGAATGGGGCCTGTTAACTGCTGAGCTGCCTGCTGTCTAGAGGGTATAAGCACCAGGCTCCCTGAAAGGCAGCCACTGACTCTTCATTTAGAATGCAAGACTGCATCACACTTCACACCAAAATGTGGTTCCAGTCACCTCTCCATCTGTAATGACCGCGCCGACACAAGCTCCCATGCTACCATTCCCATAGCATGACGTGCAAAAGACGGAACAATAAACACCACAACCAGGTATGTGGGAGGTACGGGGGCAGAAAAAGAAAATTATATAAACATTCTAAATAACTGATAGAACCCAAAACACAAAATAACATTTAAAAACATAATATGCTGTTTCTCACATCAGTGTCTGGATTAAGGAACAGACTGAATCCACACGTCTCATTCATGCTGTCTCTCGAAACCCTCTTGCTGTGTGCTGTGCTGAGCCGCTCAGTCGTGTCTCTGACCCCATGGACTGTAGCCCACCAGGCACCTCGGTCCACGGGATTCTCCAGGGAAGAACGCTGGAGGGGGTTGCCATGCTGTCCTCCAGGGGATCTTCCCAAACCAGGGGCTGAACCCAGGTCTCCTGCATTGCAGGCAGATTCTTACCATCTGAGCCACCAGGGAAGACCCTGGAAACCCCCTTAAAACTGCTAAAGAAATATCTTTAAAGACGTAAACTTATAGTACTTCCCTGGTGGCTCAGTGTAAAGAACTGGCTTGCTAGTGTAGGAGACACAGGTTCAATCCCTGGTCCGGGAGGATCTTACACGCCTCAAAGGAACTAAATGCATGGGCCACGATGACTGAGCCTGTGATCTAGAGCCTGGGAACAGCAACTACTGAAGCCCGTGCACCTAAGGGCCCGTGCTCCACAGCAAGAGAAGGCACCGCAGTGAGAGGCCCACACACGGCAACCAGAGAGTAACCCCTGCTCGTGGCGGCTCGAGAAAAGCCCACGCACCAATGAAGACCCAGCACAGCCAAATAAACAAGTAAAATTATAAAGTATGCTTGCATTTTTTAAAAAAAGATCTAAACATAAAAGAATAAAGAAACTAGATAATCGTAATTCAAAAAGATACATGCGCCCTCGTGTTCACCGCAGCACCTAACTGCCAGGACGAAAGAAGTGATCTAGATGCCCGTTCACAGGAGACTGGGTGGAGACGATACGCCACGCACGTACGATGGAGTATTACTCAGCCATAGAAAGAGATGAAGTAAGGACCCCCCCTGGTGGTCCAGTGGTTAAGAATCTCTCTTGCAATGCACAGGACGTGGGTTCAGTCCCCGGTCAGGGAACTAAAATTCCACATGCCTCAGAGCTACTGAGCCCATGGGCCACAACAAAAGATCCCACGTGATGTAATGAAGATCCCAACTGCTGCAACTAAGACCTGACACAACCAAATAAACAAACATCTTTCTAAAAAGAACGAAATATGCCATTTCACAGCAACACGGATGGAACTAGAGACTCTTAAACTAAGTGAAGTAAGTCAGAGAGAGAACAACAAATACCTTAGGATATCGCTTACATATGGAATCTAAATAAAGGGTACAAATGAACTGGTCTATGAAACAGCAACAGCATTACAGATGGAGAAAACAAATGCATGGTTAGCAGTGGGTAACTGTGAGGAGGGATAAACTGGAGACTGGGATTGACGTGTATCCACTACTATATACACAGGAGATAACCAGTAAGGACCTGCGGTATAGCACAGGGAACTCTACTCAATACTCTGCAATGGCATATATGGGAAAAGAATTTTTAAAAAAGTAGGTATCTGTATGCGTAAACCTGAAACTAACATAAAATTGTTAATCAACTATACTCCAGTAAAAATCAAAAAAACAAAAGATTAGAGAAAATAAAAATAACAACAACAACAAAAACTGGAAGCAAGAAAGGAAATGGACAAGTGGTAACTGCCTTTAACAGAGCCAAGAAAGTGCAGCCTGAAATATAAAGGGCACAGCTGAGAACCAGCAACCACAGTCCCCAGAAGACACTGAAATGCGGAGGGAGTGTGGACAGCAGAGAAGGGCTTGAGCTTCAGGAGCAGACCTAGAGACCACTTAGTACCCACTTTAAGCCACTAAAGGTTTAGTTACTACAGGAGGTAAAAGTGAGGTTCTCTGGACCAGGGGACACCGGGAACAGAGGTACTGTACAGAAAACCAAGGAACTGAGTGGCTATGCACACAGTCTGCAGAAGCCTCTTGACAGTGCCGTGGGCTGCAAGGAGACCCAAGCAGTCAATCCTAAAGGAAATCAACCCTGAATATTCACTGGAAGGACTGATGCTAAAGCTCCAATACTTCGGCTACCTGATGCAAAGAGCCAACTCACTGGAAAAGACCCTGATGCTGGGAATGATTGAGGGCAGGAGGAAAAGGGGGCAACAGAGGATGATGGTTGGATGGCACCATCAACTTAATGGACATGAGTCTGAGCAAACTCCAGGAGATAGTGAAGGACAAGGAAGCCTGCCATGCTGCAGTCCCTGCGGTCGCAAGAATCAGACACGACTGGACAAAAAACAAAGCACAGAGTTAAATGTGCTGTGCGTGGTAAATGCAACCCATGTTCTCCACCCAGCCAGCCAGACCCTCATGCTCCACGCAGGACACGAGAAAAGGCCTCTCTGGACCACCTGACCAGCTCAAGAGGAAGAGCTAAAGATAGTGAGTGACGCTGGGGATCACCAAGAACAAAGATTAGGAAAAATCACCTAAAGGTTAAGCTCAAAATTGACATAGCCTACCCACTTGCTCAGAACTTCCAATCAGCTGTATAATCCCACAATGTTAATCAATCAAGAGCAGAAAACTAAAGATTAACAGACATCTAAGGATGGAAGAAACAAAACGAACAGCAGGGAGAAGCAGATTAGAAGAAACAGAGGGAAAAAATATATGAAGAATGATCAAAAATATCTTCAAAAGCAAGAGAAATTTTTTTTCCAGAAAATAAAAGACCAGGATTTTATGTTATTTTTAGAAAATGAGGATGATTTTAAGAACAAAAGAGCTCTTAAAAAATAAAAATATGATAGGAAAGGGAAAATAAATACTCGGGCTTGAAGACCAACCTTCAGAAAAACCTTCCATAAAAACTGAGCAACACATACACACACTGAGCAACACGCATGTGTACATACACACACCCACACACTGCAAAGAAGACAGAGAGGAAAACTGGAGAGAAAAGATAAAATCAGAAGACCAAAACAGGAAGTCCAACATTCAATAACATAATAGTTGAAGAAAAATGAAACAGGGAATAGGAGAGGAGGAAGTCCTCAAGGGAAGTTCTCAGAACTGACTCCACTGTCAGACTGAAAGTGCCCACCACACACACAATGGACAAAAACAGACCCACAGGAGGCCGCATCACTCTACAACTGCAGGAAACGCCAAAGCAAAGAGAAGGCTCATTACGCTTCCAGGTAAGTCCAAACTGGTTATATACAAAGAATCAATGAACGGACTCAGATTTCTCAACAGCAACACTGCAAGATGACAACTGTACAAAATTCTGAAATTCGCTGTGTATTCTGTACCATTTTTAAAAACTAAGGGTGGCTCTGGCTAAGCTCCTCCTCTCTACCTGGCCTGGTCTGGCCGTATGCTGATGAAGTTCCCTCTCTCCTCTCCTCTCTTTCATTTCATCCCACGATGATTTCTGCTTTGACCTAGTTCTGAGAGCTTGAAGAAGGCTCTGAAAACTTTAGAAGCTGAAACTACAAAGCAGCCGCTCTCTCTGACCATACTTCTACAGGCTGCCCAAAACCAAGTCCACACTGCAACCCTGTCCCTCACCCTCACTGAAGTCAACCCTCTGCTTCCCCAGACTTTCTCCCACTCTTCCCACTGCCCTGCCTGGAAGCAATCTCTTGAAAACCCTCGGGAAAGCACAAGCCAAGACTATGACCATGAGTTTCATCTTCTGGGAGACTGCAATCAATGTGACAGCACCGATCTTCCCTGAGACAGCTGGTTTGTTCTTGCTGCTCCATTTCATTACAGGCACAGCAAAACTAAAAAGAGAAGCAAGAAAATCCTAACACCAAAGTGAGGATGGAGACTATCCTGGGGGGTGGGAGCAGGGGTCGGGGGAGGCGCAGGGATCTAATGGGGGAAGGGCCCACAGTGGCATGTGGCTTTCCACCTAGTAATTAATGTCTTTAAGTAATTTTAAGTAATTAATTTTTCCATCCTAGGTATTGAATACAATGGGGTATACTTTGCTTTTTCTCATATACCCTTCTGTCCCTACAATTGTAAAAACTTGTTTTAATGCACATATTCCTTCAAGTTAGTAGCTATTAAACTATACAACTCATTGGGCTTCCCAGACGGTGCTAGTCTGGGAAGGTAAAGAATCAACCTGCCCATACAGGAGATGTAGGACACACAGGGTTGATCCCTGGGTGGAGAAGATCCCCTGGAGAAGGACACGGCAATCCACTCCAGTATTCTTGCCTGGAGAATCCCATGGACAGAGGATCCTGGCAGGCTACAGTCCACTGGGTTGCAAAAAGTCAGACACTAATGAAGTGACTTAGCACCCATGCCTACAACTCATTATTAAATCACAAAACTTTGTATCACATCGGCAGCACAGTTCTGCTACATCAATCATGAAGGAAGCTGGCTTAATTTTAAATAGACACACACAAAAAATCTAAGACCAGATTTACTCACATTATGAGTCTTCGGTTTAAGAACCAGTATTTCCTCCGACTTCTGTCATATCCGATAGGTTCGTGTCGAATATAGGGTTTGTTTTTTTGGATTTCAGCAACGCAGTCAGTTACACCAGGCACCTTATGTGCTACACAGACTTCACACTGCCACTCATCCTCCGGCACCTCCTCGAGCGGCGGCTTCACGCATTCCAGGTGGTACACCGCCGAGCAGGTCTCGCAGCAAAGCAAGTCCCCAAGCTTGTGGCAGACCCGGCAGTGGTCGTCGTACTGGATCACCCCTTCAGACATCAGCTCCTCCCGAGCGATGTTCGTGGTGAGAAACTGGTCGACTAAGAACTGCAGAACTTTGATTTTGTTCTCTACTGGTCCGTAAGGATAGTCCTCCGCTTCTTGGTAAGGAAGAACGTGATGGTACTCCTTGTCACTCTCACAGTACACCCGCAGCACCTCTGGCCACGTCATGCCATCGATGAAATACAGCGTGGAATTCACGCTGTCTTTCAGATCGGCGGGTCCAAAGGTAGTATTGGAAGTGTCTTCTTCACGCAAGACTGCTTTCAAAAGCACGACGTGCATCTCTGCCATAAGTGTGCACTGCTCTTGACTCACCAGAGCCGCACAGAAGTCCTCGAAGCGAAAAGGAGATAACCTTAGAACCGTGCCAAAGTTCCGCAGTACCTCATAAATGGCAATAACATTCATTATATGCTCATTAGGCACCATTAAATCCTCAGAGGACTTGGGAAATTCAAGGGGCGGGATGTCTTTTTCTTCCAATATTGGAGAACGAGGCCGATGTACTCTTGGTTTTCGCCTACCTGTAAAGAAAGAAATGGTATAGTTACAAATCAATACCTCATTTCTACGAACTACGGGTTTTCCAGTTTTTCCTGTTTGGATGTATACCCCCGAAAAGAGATATGTCATACTTCTATTTTTCTAATAACTGCCAAGTTCAAAGAACACCAAGAAGCAATGATTTAGCTCTGACCTTGGTGTCTCTAGAAAATCTAAATGCAAGTTTTCCCATTATATCCCAAACTAGAAGTACCAAAAAAAAATTGCAATTATATTCAATTCTCAACTACCTAGAGGGGTTAACTGGTTTACACGTAACCACAATAAAAAAAGTTAACAGTGTATTTGTGAAAGACCTGATGAGAATAAAAGACATCTCCAAGAGAAGAGGCGCAACACGGTGCCCCGCTGCACTAAGAAAAGGCTCTCAGCAACCAGACAGGAAGTCCACTGGTGCCGCAGCCCTGTCCTTGGCCAGAAGTTCTTCCTGAGTGCCACAGTGACGCTCAAGGTTAGGGCTGAGACAGAAAGGAAGAAGGAAGAGAGAAGACAAGCAAGATTCCAATACTGGGAGAAAATGAGATCGGGGGTTCACTTAAGAAACAGACAACTGACTGTAATTTTTCAGCATAAATTCATCAACAGCAGATGCCTGTTTGCCAACTGACGAGCTGCGATGTCCAGTCTAGAAATACCTATGTATGTAAATAAATATACCAAGATATATCATTTGAGAGCTTAGTTTATAACAAGCATGCAGATTTACTCAATCCTCTGAAAAAGTCTATTAAGTATTTTAATAAGAAAATCGGTGGGAAGAAACAAGTTTCTCTTAAAATGCTATGCCTGCATTACTATTATTACACTTTCCAATGATGTTTACAGAACAAGAAATGTATTTTTAAATATAAGGATTAATTTTATCAAGATCAGTTAACACTGAATTCATTTTTCACAATTAAGCTTTATGGTAACCATGGCTTTGGGTTGCTGGTCACCTCCTGATTGCCTCTTCCATCCCCCATTCCTAAGCTCTCCTCAGGTTCAGCTAACTCACTGCTGCTGCTGCTGCTGCTGCTAAGCCGCTTCAGTCGTGTCCGACTCTGTGCGACCCCATAGACAGTAGCCCACCAGGCTCCCCCGTCCCTGGGATTCTCCAGGCAAGAACAGTGGAGTGGGTTGCCATTTCCTTCTCCAACGCATGAAAGTGAAAAGTGAAGGGGAAGTCGTTCAGTCATGTCCGACTCTAGGCGAACCCATAGACTGCAGCCCACCAGGCTCCTCCGTCCATGGGATTTTCCAGGCAAGAGTACTGGAGTGGGGTGCCATTGCCTTCTCGGAACTCTCATTAGGTACAAACTAAAAGGGTACAGGACACCAGGAGCAGAAAGTATAATAAAGGATATAAAAGGTCAAGATCTTTTATACAAAGCACTACTCCCCATATGCGTTCACTGGGAAGATTTCCCAAATAAGACTATATCCATTACTTTCTGTAGAAAAAGGTTCAAGGGATCATGCTACGCCAGACTTCGCAGGTGAGCCTACATAGGAAGGGGTATCCCCGGTGGCTCAGTGGTAAAGAATCCACCTTCCAAGTAGAAGATGCAGGTTCGATCCCTGGGTCGGGAAGATCCCCTGGAGGAGGAAATGGCAACCCACTCCAGTATTCTTGCTTGGGAAATCCCATGCACAGAGGAGCCTGACAGGCTACAGTTATGGGGTCGCAAAGAGTCAGACACGACTTTTAGTGACTGAGCACCCCCCATTACGTAGTAAGTAGTAAGGAAAGAAACCTTCATCTCAGCAAATCTTCATCTACTACAAAGATGCAGTCTTCACAGATTCAGCTAAATCACGGAATCACCACATTAGTGACAAGCATCATGATGGTAATCCAGTCCATTTCACTGTCTTCTGGAAATTATTTGGGTCTCAGCTGCATAAGTATAAATAGAGAAAGCCAAAAGGGATTCAAGGGAAGACTGAGCCTAGAGGAATCCCTCAAATCCAAGAGAAGAAACACAAGTCAAACCTGCTTATAGAGATAGTGCCTGTGTTCCTCTCGGCTGTTTACGCAAAATGCTGTCAAACAAGAGTCCAAGCAAAGGATTGCAGAAGCAAAGGTTGGAAAAGCAGTTCGAGGACCAGAACACAGGGATCCTTAAATGTCAGGTGTAGGCATTTGTACAGCACTTTATTCAGGCAGTAATGAAGGCTGTCACAGGCTTTCTGAGCAGGGCAGGGTCATGGGAAGAGTCCTCTAGGAAGCCTTCTCTGGCTTCAGTGTGTACAATGAAAAGGACAAGGGGAACAGGTCAGAGACAGGGCAGTTGCAACTACCGGGAAAATAAAGACCTGGATTCAGAGTCTGGCTGTGAGAACAAAGAAAAAGATGGATAAAAGTGATCTTATGAAGCAGGAAATCAAGTGGTGTGGAATACAACATGGTCACCATAACGTTTGACTCAGGTACCATTTCCTGCAAAAGACTGCTCTAACTCCCCCAAACTCTTCTGAATTCTTGTCGCCGTCTCTGAGCCATGTTACCTTGTTTTTTACCTGTTCATGGTAGCTATTCCACCTCTGCACCTGAATGCCCGCCTCTTAGACCTAAGAAAGATTTGGCATGCTTCTCTTACTGGCAGAACTTGCCAGCATCACTCTCCTGAGAGAATTACCTTCCCCCACACCACCTGATTCGGATGGGGTCCCCATGCACAGTAGTCCATCTCCCGAGCGTGGGCACTGAGGGCCGGCTAGGGTCCTGCCTGAGATTTTACATTCAGATGCTGGGTGAGAAGTGCTCTGAAGCTTGTTCTTTCCAAGATGGTGGCCAGAGGCGGTCTGGGGCCAACCCACCTTTACCTCCCTTGTGGAAGGGAATCAAGACAAGAAAACAGAGGAAGCAGGAGTGAGAGAAGAGTACTGATGACTCAGGAGTACTGGCAGAAACTGTCATTCAAATTTCCCAGTCACACAAACCAAGTGTGACTTGAAGCAAGTCACTTGCTTAAAGTGAACATGTTGGTTTTTTGTCACTTGCAAAAAAAAGGGAACTGATTAAAACAGTATTTAACACAGTATATAAATCTTTTATAATGAGAAACTCAGAAAATTGCTATTTAAAGACTATCAATGAGAGCAGTTAATATGTTTTTTTTTGATAAAGAAAGACTGTTGATAGTACTCTTCTGTAATAAATTAGACAGTAACAGAAACACTGTCCAACATCTAATTTCAAAGGATCAGCTTTCACAGATTCTACAAGATTTTGGATAACCATTGCATTCTGATATTTAACAGTTCATTTAGCTTTATCTTAAGCTAAAGTATGTTTGCTTTCTATTAGGTTTAGAGGTAAGAGGAAGAAAGGCAAAAAAAGGCTCACAAATTCTACACTCCAGTATCTAGCTGGAGACCACAAAATAGGGTCTATTCAAACTACGACTATATACATACTGAACAATGTGAGCACTTTTCAAAGTTAACATTAAATACTGGTCAGTTCATTCTGAAGTATTATTGGCAGAGTTTAAGTAAGTTCAACTGTTAAGAAGGCAATTTGGCAAAAACCTATCTGAAGGCATATCCCTTTGACCCAACAATTCTACCTCCTAGAAAGTATTCTACAGATAAACAGACACACGCACTTAAGTAATTACAAAATACTTAACACCACAGTTTCTTTGCATGTGTTTTGTGGGTTTCTTCATTTAACCTAAATATATATCAATACTTAAACAAATCATAAATTACAATGCATATAGATAATAGCATCCAATATAGCAGTTGAAAAGAATATGGTAATATTCATACGGGTTGAAATAAAAAAATCTTGAAGATATGTTATTAAGTAGAAGAAAAAGCCAGCTACAAAACAATGATGAGAATGTCATTTGAGAAAAGAAATTGGAAACAAACAAAAAAAAGGGGGGAAGAGCAATATAGTATATACATCTAAGAGGTCATATAAGACTCTTTTTCGTAGTTGCTCCTGGGGAGGAGAAATGAAGGAAAGGAAGGAAGGCCAGTTTTTTTTATCCTTTTATAGTCTTAAACATCACATGCATATATTTTTGCTATAATATTTTAGGAAAAATACTGGACAGGTATCTATGCAAATACATAAAAATATTAATATTCAAATCAATAAAAATGATGCTAATAATAATGGCTACTGATGGTCTTGTATGAATACAAATATAAGGTCATTATGCCAAATTCAAAGATTCAGGTAAAAGCATAGAGTATAGTGCATAAAGAGAAACTCGTAAAATTAAACCACTTACGCCCCTCAACTGTCAATCACTAGTATTAGCAAGTCAAGTCATTTCCAGTATTCAGGGAAATGTATTTATAATGTGCCACAGAAGATTATCCCCATTACCACTGCAACACTGATACAACACCTAGCAGATAGCTCTAGCTGCCCTCTCGCGTCCCCGCGTGTGTGCACCTAACCTCAGCTGGTCTGCCCGAGGCCACCTGAGCGCCAACCCTAGTCCCCTGCGCGGCCCCATTTCCACTCCAACAAGACGAAAGAAACTATCATGAACAAGGAAAAACTCGCCAAACTGCAAGCACAAGTGCACACTGGTGGGAAAGGAACTGCTCGCAGAAAGAAGGTGGTGGTTCGTAGAACAGCCACGGCAGATGACAAAAAACTTCAGTTCTCTTTAAAGAAGTTAGGGGTAAACAATATCTCTGGTATTGAAGAGGTGAATATGTTCACAAATCAAGGAACAGTGATCCACTTCAACAACCCTAAAGTTCAGGCATCTCTGGCAGCAAACACTTTCACCCATCACGGGCCATGCTGAGACAAAGCAACTGACAGAAATGCTTCCCAGCTTAAACCAGCTTGGTGCCGACAGTCTGACCAGTTTAAGGAGACTGGCTGAAGCTCTGCCCAAATAATCTGTGGATGGAAAAGCACCTCTTGCCGCTGGAGAGGAGGATGATGATAGAGTTCCAGATCTTGCGGAGAATTTTGATGAGGCTTCCAAGAATGAAGCAAACGGAACTGAGTTAACTTCTGAAGAAGATAAATCTTGAAGAAGTTACTGGCAGCTGCTATTTTATATTATGACTGCTTTTTAAGATTTTGTTTATGGATCTGATAAAATCTAGATCTCCAATATTTTTAAGCCTAAGCCCCTGGACACTGCAGCTCTTTTCAGTTTTTGCTTCTATACAATTCATTCTTTGCAGCTAATGAAGCTGAAGAAGCCTAGGAATAAAGTGTGAGACAAAGATAAATAAAATTCTTTACCTAGTATATGGTTTTATTTTTTATTTCATTGATACCAATTTGTACACAGAAGGCAAAATTGTTTATAGAAAGCTAATCATGGCATGTAATATGACTGATAATCATGAATGGAATCTGATTAAAGATTTTAAATGACAGTTTAAAAAAAATATCTAGCAGATAAATTATATTAATTTTCCTGTATTAAAGAAAAAAGTGATTAACGTCAACCTCGCTAGCTATCCGGAAAAGGCAGAGTAAAACCACAATGAGATAGTTTCATAGTCATCAACAAAAATTTTAAAGTCCATCCAAACAAACTTTTGAGAAGAAGAGACAACAACAGACACGCTGGTATATCATCTTTGGGACCCTAAAGTGGCACAACCACCTTGGGGAGCAAGTCAGTCTGAGTCAGGTTTAGGCTATACACATAACTTTGAGAGGGCAGTCTGCAAACTTTCTGTCCATGACCCAAAGTAAGAATACATTTTATATCTCAATCTAGTATATAGCCCCCAAACTAAAGTCTTTTAAGCACTACTCTTAGCTTCCCTCATAGCTCGGATGGTAAAGGATCCGTCTGCAACGCAGGAGACCCTGGTTCGATTCCTGGGTCAGGAAGATCCACTGGAGAAGGGATAGGCTACCCACTCCAGTATTCCTGGACTTCCCTTGTGGCTCAACTGGTGAAGAATCCACTTGAAATGTGGGAGACCTGGGTTCGATCCCTGGGTTGGGAAGATCCCCTGGAGAAGGGGGAATGGCTACCCACTCCAATATTCTGGCCTGGAGAATTCCATGGACTGTACAGTCCATGGGGTCACAAAGAGTCGGACACGACTGAGTGACTTTCCCTTTCTTTCACTTTCACTTAGACTAATGTCTTCTCTTCCATCCCATTTTAATACCTTCTATTCCATTCTTTTTCTGCTTTTAAAACATGCTGCATGCAGCCCACAATCTGAAAAACACTTCTCAGGAATTTCCTGACATCCAGTGGTTAGGACTCTGCACTTCCACGGAAGGGGGCACTGGTTCCATCCCTGATTGGATCCTGCCTGCCTCACAGGGGCCTCCCTGGTGGCTCAGTGGTAAAGAATCCACCTGCCAAGACAGGAGACGCAGGAGATGTGGGTTCGATCCCTAGGTCAGGAAGATCTCCTGGAGGAGGAAATGGCAACCGATTCCAGTATCCTTGCCTGGGAAATCCCATGGATAGAGGACCTGGCAGCCTACAGTCCATGGTCACAAAGACCTGGACACAACTGAGCACAGCACAGCATGCTGTCCAGAGTGGCCAAAATATAAAGTGTGAGATGCTGCCTTGAAACTATCCATCCTAAAACTAGAAGTGCAGCAAAATCACATGGGTCACTGTTAAAGAATGCAGAGAACTGTACAAAAAGATCTTAAAGGCCCAGCTAACCACGATGGTGTGATCACTCACCTAGAGCCAGACATCCTGGAGTGCGAAATCAAGTGGGCCTTAGGAAGCATGACTACGAATCAAACTAGGAGAGGTGATGGTATTCCAGTTGAGTTATTTTGAATCCTAAAGGATGATGCTGGGAAAGTGCTGCACTCAATATGCCAGCAAATTCGGAAAACTCAGCAGTGGCCACAGGCCTGGAAAAGGTCAGTTTTCATTCCAATTCCAAAGAAAGGCAATGCCAAAGAATATTCAAACAACTGCACAATTTCAATCATCTCACATGCTAGCAAAGTAATGCTCAAAATTCTCCAAGCTAGGTTTCAATAGTACGTGAACTGAGCGAGAACTTCCAGATATTCAAGCTGGATTTAGAAAAGGCAGACGAACCAGAGATCAAATTGCCAACATCCACTGGATCATCGAAAAAGCAAGACAATTCCAGAAAAAAATCTACTTCTGCTTCATTGACTATGCCAAAGCCTTTGACTGTGTGGACCACAACAAACTGTGGAAAATTCTTCAAGAGATGGGAATGCCAGAGCACGTTACCTGCCTCCTGAGAAATCTGTGCAGGTCAGGAAGCAACAGTTAGAACCAGACATGGAACAACGGACTGGTTCAAAACTGGGATAAGAGTACGTCAAGGCTGTATATTGTCACCCTGCTTATTTAACTTATATGCAGAGTATATCACGTGAAATGCTAGGCTGGATGAAGCACAAGGCAGAATCAAGACTGCTGGGAGAAATACCAATAACCTCAGATATGCAGATGACACTATCCTTGTGGCAGAAAGTGAAGAGGAACTAAAGAGCCTCTTGATGAAAGTGAAAGAGAAGAGTCAAAAAGCTGGCTTAAAACTAAGCATTGAAAAAACGAAGATTGTGGCATCCAGTCCCATCACTTCATGGCAAATAGATGGGGAAACAATGGAAACAGTAACAGACTTTATTTTGGGGGGCTCCAAAATCACTGCAGAGGGTGACTGCAGCCATGAAATTAAAAGACACTTGTTCCTTGGAAGAAAAGTTATGACAAACCTAGACAGCATATTTAAAAGCAGAGATATTACTTTACCAACAAAGTCTTTATAGTCAAAGCTATGGTTTTTCCACTAGTCATGTACAGATGTGACCGTTGGACCATATAGAAAGCTGAGTGCCAAAGAATTGATGCTTTTGAACTGCAGTGTTGGAGAAGACTCTTGAGAGTCCCTTGGACTGCAAGGAGATCAAACCAGTCAATCCTAAAGGCAATCAGTCCTGAATATTCATCGGAAGGACTGATGCTAAAGTTCCAACACTTTGGCCTCCTGATGCGAAGAACTGACTCACTGGAAAAGACCCTGATGCTGGGAAAGACAGAAGGCAGGAGAAAGGAATGACAGAGGACGAGATGCTTGGATGACATCACCGACTTGATGGACAAGAGTTGGAGCAAGCTCCAGGAGTTGGTGATAGACAGGGAAGCCTGGTGTGCTGCCAACCATGAGGTCGCAAAGAATCACACAGGACTGAGTGAATGAACTGAACTGAACCGAAACTGTTAAAAGCAGAGTATCAAAATGCAACACAAATTTACAGAACCCCAGGTGAAGCTCAGTAATCTGTATTTTTAATCTTTCTCCCCAGATAATTCCCATGTGCAGCAAAGTTTGAAAATTAAGGCTCTCCTGAAATTGGATATTCCCCCTGCCAAGCAAAAGTAGAGCTTTTGCGGAAACTCAAGGAAAGAAAGCTAAGAGGCCACCTCAAGGCATGATTAGAAGAAGAGTGGCGTGAAAGGAAACTGAAGCCTAATCAAAGACATTAATAAGACCACAAAGAAAAACTGCTAAGGATGGAGAGTGGTCTGCATGGCGGATGGGAGTGGGGTGGGGAGCGGAACCAAAGACCAAGAATTTGTCAGTGTTTCCAACACAGACTGGGTTAAGGGAGAGAGTTTCTTGTCTGAACAAGAAGGATTCTGGCCCATGTGACAGATTATTACCTTAACAGAAAAATTATGTTTTTATGTACACTATTTAAATAACCTGGCAGTTGCTGAGGCAATACTTTCCACTCCTTTGAATTCCATAATAGAAGTTTACTTAATAGGGTCTATGGGGACACCCTCTGAGCTCTTTGGAAGAACTGGTCAATAACACTAAGTGTTAACTGTTGCTTGGGGTCCTTTTCTACACGCCTAGGTTTTTTTAATATACACTGTTGGCACAATCTGTATTTGTTAATTTCCCACTGTTTTCATTTAAAAACTTGTCTATACATTTTAAGTAGATATTGCTTTCATCTGCTGAAGCTGCAAGAAATCCTAGACCTTTTTCAAGGCCCTGATCAGATGTCACCTTTCTGTCTTCTCCTGGGCCTCCCGGCCCGGTGCTTCTTTGACACTTTGTACAGCTCTCTGTTATAGTGTGAGCACGTTTATACCACAGGCAATTACTTATGGGTCCTCAGCTCATGTGTTAACTTCTTGAGAGCACAGACCACGTTTTATTGTAATAACTAAAATTTTAAAAGTGTTCAACAAATGATACCCAGAAGCAAAACTACCTACAAAGGGCAGAGATCCAGGGGTGCACTCAGGCCAAGATTAAAATCCAGATGCCACTGCAGATTTTTCAGTTTGGCTTACACATTTCTACTGTATTAATACTAACAAGGATATTTATAGTATTTTCAGACTTTTAGACCCCATAACTCTCTATATATGTGTTTCTATGGAAAAAAATGTTAATATTGTCCCCCTATTTCTAACTGCTATCTGAGGGAAGAAAGAGGTACACTCAGTATTGGTATACAGGGTGAGTGAAGTTTGTTTCCAACATAAGTTCATATTCAGTATCTAATCAAGTCTCATTCTTTAATCTAATGTTACACATAAACCATGAATGGCGTAACAAAATAAATCACCTGTAGTTTGTTCACTGGGCTTCCCAGGTGGCTCAGTGGTAAAGAAGTCACCTGCCAACACAGGAGACTGGGGTTCAGTCCTGGGTCAGGAAAATTCCCTGGAGAAGGAAATTGCAACTCACTCCAGTATTCTTGCCTGGGAAATCCCATGGACAGAGGAGCCTGGTGGGCTATGGTCCATGAAGTCGCAAAGAGTCAGACACGACTTAGCAACTGAACAACAATATATTTACTAGTCATCTTTTTAAAATTGGGCTCCCCTGGTGGCTCAGGCAGTAAAGAATCTTGGCTGCAATGCAGGAGACCCAGGTTCGATCTCTGGGTCGGTAAGATCCCCTGGAGAAGGTAATGGCTAATCACTCCAGTATTCTTGCCTGGAGAATTCCATCAACAGAGGAGCTTGGCAGGTCACTGTCCATGGGGTTGCAAAGAGTTAGACGCCACTGAGCAACTCACACTTTTTTTTAAATTATGAAACTGATTTGTCCAAAGTAACAAGGATATCTCCCTTTGATCTGGAATAGTGTCCCAATCTAGCTTTAAGATTATTACTCACAAGTTTGAGCTCTTCCAGTGAATCTCCTTTGTCTCCATTCCCTATCCTCCCATTTCAGTAATAACAGGAAAAATAGCAGCTAGCTTTCACAAGGGCTTCCTATACGCCAGAGACAGGAACTGTGCTAATAAACACATTTAAATGCATTATCTCCACATCAACTCCATGAACTAGGTATTATTATTCTCTCCTTTTAAAGATGCATGTAGAAAGGCTGAATGACTGGTCCAAGGTAATACAGTCAGTGCCACTAAGAGTTACAGTAAAGGAGAAGTCCACCTGTCTCTTAAGCTTATGCTCTCTACTGCATTAGACTTTCTCCCCTATTATTAAAAAACCACTGGAGTCAACCTCTCAGGTAAAAGGCATTTGAGAAATAACAAGAGTCCTTTGTGCAGGTGGCAGAAATAGCAGCTAAAGGAGATCAATGACAGAGTTAGGAAGTTTGGACATCTAAAGCAAAAATTTTAACAAGAGGCATCATTTCAAGTGCTTAATAGCCAGGTATGGTTAGTGGCTTACCAGACTGGACAGTACATATACAGAACATTTCCATCACCACAGAAAGTTCTTTGGAGAACCCTGGTCTAGAAATATATCTAGGGACTACTCCACAACCCTACCCCACTGGGTTAACAACACAAGGCTAAAATATGTCAGTAGTCTCTCCCTTTAAAACAACTGCAAAATACTAAAAGCATTCTCTGTGAAATTCCAGCATTAAATAAGGAGTCTATCAAAACTGAAATAAAGATGTAAGCCTCAGATAAAGAAACCCATGTAAATATATACACCTACAGATAGATTTAAGCATTGGTAAGAGTACACGATATGCGCTCTAAAGCAGCACCCCCCAAACTGGAAATAACCTAAATGTTCATCAGGAGGAAATGGATAAATATAATGGAATACTACATAGTATTTAAAAACAAATGAACTAGGTGTATCAACACGAATAATGAATACTTTTTAAAAAGTGAAACAAGCAAATTAATTAAACACCTGAAGACCACCTATGTAAAAATTTTAAACATCAAACAATAATGGCACATAAACATATGTAAGTGAAAGTGAGAGTTGCTCAGTTGTGTCCGACTGTTCGCAACGCCATGGACTGTAGACTGCCAGGCTCTCCTGTCCATGGAATTCTCCAGGCAAGAATACTGGAGTTCCTTCTCCAGGGGATCTTCCCAACCCAGGGATCAAACCCAGGTCTCCCGCATTGAAGGCAGACTCGTTACCGTCTGAGCCACCAGGGAAGTCCATAAACATATATAGGACAAGCATAAAAACATGGATGGGAATGATACACACTAACTTCAGGAGAATAAATACCTCTGGAGGGGCAGGGAGGGGAAAAGGAGAGAGAATGTTAACCTCTAATATTCTCTTAAAATAGGTAGAACTGGAACAAATATGGAGAAAATGTCAGTATTTACTAAATCTGGCTAGGGTGTTAAAGAGTGTACACTGTCTTATTTTTCAAACTTTTTTGAATGCTTGAAATATTTTCTAATTATTTTAAGAGGAAAATTTCTTATATTTGAAAAGTTTACTTCCATAGTATGCTTAGTTGTTCAGTTGTGTCCAACTCTTTGCGACTCCATGGATAGTATCCCGCCAGGCCCCTCTGTCAATGGGATTCTCCAGACAAGAATACTGGAGTGGGCAGCCATTCTCTTCTCCAGGGGATCTCAACCACCCAGGAATCTAACCCAGGTCTCTTGCATTGCAGGCGGATTCTTTTCCATCTGAGCCACCGAGGAAGCCCCTGAAAATTAGTACTACTATGCACTCAGTTGGGTCTGACTTTTTGCAACCCCATGGACTGTAGCCCACCAGGCTCCTCTGCCCATGGGTACTGGAGTGGGACCCACCACTGAACTCAATGGTTCTTCAACCATTTCTGAATATGCTACTTTCTGTATAGTCAAAAGAAATTTTTCACTATAGTAGAAAAGGTGAAATTCTGGCTTCAACAAAAGTTGAAGAATTCATTTACTATTTCTTTTAGCCTTTGAAAAATAAAAATTTTTCATAGTATTATATCTCTTTAGTTTCTTCTCCAAATAAAACATTTCTAGAACAGGTCAGAAACATTTTAAGTAACATTACCAAAGAATCTTGCTTCTTAAATATCTGGCACAAAAACTATTATGACATAAAAATCTCTTAAGTCTTCACAATGAATTAAAAAAGAATCTATCAGTCCACAGTAACATTCAAAAGAAAGGGAGGGAGAACTCTTCAAATGCTAATATATGAAAGAATGAAAACTCAGAAAAAAATCATTATGCAATCACGAGTGTAATAACCGACTCAGGCAAGGCCTGAATGAATGCTAAAACCACTGGGTGAAAGCCTGATGGGCAACGGGATATTCTCACCATAATATCACCTCATAAATTACCTGGTCCTTTCAAAGGGAAAGCAACCTTTAAAAGTCAGACTCAACCTTTACAAAGTGATCAAATTGTCAGTAATGGGACAAACTGATGACATGCCTTCTGCTGAGATGTGCAAAGGAAGACACAACATCACTTACACAGAATTCCCACCAAAAACATCTAAACTGAGTCTGCAGGGAACAATCAGATAAACCCAAACAGTGAGACGCTCTGAAGACAACTGGCCTAGACAGTTAAGAAATGTCATTGTTGGGGATTCCCCGGTGACCCAGCGGTTAGGACTCCATGCTTTTTTGGGTTTGATTCCTGGTCAGGGAACTAAGATCCTACAAGCCGCACGATGTGACCAAAAAACCAAAAAGTCATTGTCACAAAAGAACCTTTCCCTCTCCAAAAGTGACAGGACAGCTCTAGATTAAAGGAACAAAAGAGATGTCAGCTAAAAGCAACACATGACCCTTGACTGAATCCTGGATAAACAAAAAGACAAAACAGCAATAAAGGGCATTTAGGAAAATCTGAAATGGAATATTATATCTGCGTTAAATTAAATGTCTTGAGCATGCTGCAGAATCTAGAAGTGAAATGTCATCATGCCTGCAATTTACAGTCAAACAGTTCAGCAAAAAGAAAACTTTTAAAGACTGAAAAAGTAAATACAGCAAAAATGTTTTTTAAAAAATTGGTGAATTCGAGAGAAAGGTATACTGGGTGTTCACTGTACTATTCTTTCAGCTTTTCTGCATATTTGAAATTATGTAGTGTTCAGAAAATATGTTCTACAGTTTCTTACTTTTAACTGTTTCAATGATTTAATTTTTTCAATATATAAGCTAACAGGAAGTATCATGTTATAGTCTAAATATAGACTAAGATTAAATAAGATTATTAAATTAACTGCAAACTCAAGAACATCAACTGATAGTTGAGATCGAAAGTGCTACAACGTACCCCTGTTTTACCCAGCCTGTCTGAAAATATCTGACATATTTGGCCACAACACCCTTCTAAACTTCCTTTTGCCAAATGACTCATTTTCCCTGACCGGTGTTCCTCTGCCATACATCTCTCTTACACGCCAAATTCCCCAAAGTTTAGTCCTCAGCAGATTCTCCTGCTTTCCCTTAATTATCAGTGGACTCAATTACCACCCAAATATCAATAACTTCTAAATGCATTTCTCTACCCAGACCTCTCTTCATAACGCCAGAGACATTATTTCCAACCTACTAGCTATTATTGCCCCCTACTAGCTATTTTCAATAGGATGCCCTAGGTAGGAAATGAAAACAAAAAGGGTTCATAAAAGTTTAATTCAAAGCAAAATTTTAAAATCCCTAAATTAAACGAACATTTTGTAATGATGAAGGATGCAGTCTACAGTGAAGATATACCAGTTATGAGCGACTTAATAAAAAGCAAATATGACTGGACTGGATCAGTCCTCAGCTTTCAGCCTTTCAGTGAGTCCCCACCGTACTTGGTTACAATCCAAACTCCTTCCTGAGACCCACAAGGCTCTCCGTGAGGTGGGCCCTGCCGACTGCTCCAACCTCAGCCACTCTCCCTTCCTTTCTGCTTCAGTAACACTGGCCTCCTGGACCTCAAAAAGCTTTCTGTCTCCCCCCAGCTGTTCTGTCTGTCTAGGATACTCCCTCCCACTCTTTCAAGTGGCCAGCTCCTCATTCATTCAGATCTTTTCCCTCATAGTATTTTATCATATTTTCAACTCTTACAAGTTTCTTTCAATTAACATATGCCTCCACTAGACTGAAACTTCCACAATGGCCAGGACAACTTCTGTTTGACTTGTCAGGCCTAGTACTTATGACAGTGCTTGGCCTGTGGTAGATTCCTGAGTTAGCTGCTGCATTAATTAATAAACCAAATAGACTGGCATCACACAATCAAACAACATAAAGCACAACTATAAAAACTCCAAGGAGAACCGGACAGGAACAGAGTAGAGCCTTTAAGATACTTCTTTTTTGAACCTTAACGGATCTAGGAGACTGAAAAGTAAACGCAGGTCATAAACTCAAGTGTCCACAAAGAGGAAGTGGAACAGCGAAGAGCATGGTCAGAGGCAATGTACAGGGCCCAACCAGAACTAACCTAACCAAGAAAGGTGGGAACTACGACCCAGCAATCCCACTACTGGGCATATACCTGAGAAAACCATAACTGAGACAGACACATGCACCCAGTGTTCACAGCAGCACATTTCCAATAGCTAGGACACGGAGGCAACCTAGACGTGCATCAGCAGATCAAAGGACAGAGAAGGTGGGATACATATATACAACAAACACTACTCAGTCACAAAAAAGAAGGAACAAGCTGAGCCAGCTCTAGTGAGGCGGATGAATTTAGAGCCTGTTACACAGAGTGAAGTAAGTCAGAAAGAGAAAAACAAATACAGTATACTAACACATGATGCTTTTGAACTGTGGTGTTAGAGAAGACTCGAGAGAGTCCCTTGGACTGCAAGGAGATCCAACCAGTCCATTCTGAAGGAGATCAACCCAGGGATTTCTTTGGAAGGAATGATGCTAAAGCTGAAACTCCAGTACTTTGGCCACCTCATGCGAAGAGTTGACTCATTGGAAAAGACTGATGCTGGGAGGGATTGGGGGCAGGAGGAGAAGGGGACGACAGAGGATGAGATGGCTGGATGGCATCACCAACTCGATGGACGGGACTCTGAGTGAACTCCGGGAGTTGGTGATGGACAGGGAGGCCTGGCGTGCTGCGATTCATGGGGTCGCAAAGAGTCGGACACGACTGAGTGACTAAACTGAACTGAACTGAACACATATATGGAACCTAGAAAAATGGTATTGATGAACCTAATTGCAGGGAAAGAACGGAGATGCAGATAGAGTGAATGGACTTCTGGACACAGTGAGGGAAGAAAAGAGTGGGACGAAAGGAGAAGGTAGCATATATACACCACCCAGTGTAAAACAGACAGCTGGTGAGACGGTGCGGGACTACGCAGGGAGCCCAGCCGGGTGCTCTGTGACGACCTAGAGTCGTGGGGTGGGAGGGAGGCAGGCAGGGAGGGGATGGATGTATAATTATGGCCGATCTGTGTTGTTGTACGGCAGAAACCAACACATTTAAAGCAATTTTCCCCCAATTAAATTTTTAAAAAGGTGGGACTGAGTACAATAAATAAAATTGGTGATGATAAACAAGAACTTGCCACAGGTACAGAAGCTATTAAAATAATGCTAATAAAGTCTAAACCCTGAGTGCAAGGACAACTGTCAAAGAATTACTGAACACCAAAACTAAATCAAAAATAGGAAAAAAAAAAAAAACAGAAAACAAACCAATAATGATAGGAGAAACTGAGGAAGATGTCAGCGAGCTCTTATCCATAGAACAGCTCAGATGGTTTTCAATATATTTCAGAGGGCAGAAAAAGAAAATATTTTAAAAGTCCTTTTTAAAAAAACCAAGATAACAGAAACAGCAAAACCTAACAAAGAGAAGCACCTTCCCTTCCACAAAACAAACGATGGGCCAATCTATTAAACTAAAATTTAAAATACATTTTTAAAATGGCAAATAAGCTCTTTCCTGATGGTCCAGTGGTTAAGAATCCACCTTGCAATGCAAGGGTCACTGGTTCAATCCCTGGTCCAGGAGGGTCCCACATGCCGTGCAGCAACTAAGCCCCCTGGGACACAATTACTGAGCCCACACGTCACAACTGCTGAAGACCCCACACCCACAGCCTGTGCTCTGCAACAACAGAAGCCACCACGATGAGTCCCCCACTCACTGCAACGAGAACGCTGGTGAGCATCAGCAAAGACCCAGTGCAGCTAAAAATGAAAACAAATAAACCCTTTTTTAAAATGGCAAATAAAACCCAGAAGCATACTGTGTTTAAGTATCTATGAAAAATCACAGAATAATACATACTTTTAAATCCAGCAATTCCCTTTCTAAGAATTCACCATATAACATACGCACATATACATTCATTTTGGTACTGTTTGCAACAGCCAGAAGCTGTAAATAATTTAAACATCCACCAATAAGGAACCGACTAAAATAAAGACTATTATATCGTACTTCCGCACAAGGGAACACCATGCAGCTCCTAAGAAGAATGTGGCCCAAAGCCAAGTCAAGATGGCGTAAGCGCACTAGAGCCGAGGGCTCCACCAAGCTGCAGCTAAAAACTCTGGACTGAGTACAAAAGAAGCAACCACCAAAGGGCTGGGGGTTGGGGGCGGGGTTGGGGGGGGAGCAAAAGCACAAGGACTGGCTAGCAGAGTGTAAACTTAGAGGAAGCAACAACCAACAACAAGCAGAGGCTTGTTTCCCTATTTTTCCTCCTGGAATAGAATAAGCTCACAGTGGATCTGTGGCAAGAAACATGAACAGAAAAAACGCAGAGAAACCCTGTCTTTCGGGCAGAAGACTGACGAGAGGGTCCCCTGGAGCTGAAGACTATGGGGGAAATCCCAGGTTTGGGATTTTACTCCCCTCGCCCCTTTCTGGCCCCTGCCTCAAGGGAGGCTCCAATTACAGAAACTACAAGGAGATCACATCTTTCTGGCCAGCGGATCAAGCAAAGGGGGCCCCTGCAAGCCAGAGTATGGAAGAAATCCCAGAACATACAGCTGAGGGAAAATCTACAAACAGCAAGAGAAAATAACAACAATATGCATGAGAGAACAACAATTCAAATAACTGCAGAGGGTGGACTATCTTTAAAGTGCTTACAGAAGTATCCACCCAGAATTCTATAACCTTCAAAAATACCCTTTGACAAGTCAGGAAAAATGAAAACATTTCAGATGAAGAAAAACTGCAAGAATTTGATGCCTAAAATCTTGCTTTAAAACAAATGGTAAAAACAGTAAAACACACAGAAATAATACCAGAGTGAACACTGGACTGTCAGGAACAAAGAAAGGGCCACAAATTAAAAAACAAACAGAAAAAGGTAGTTTCAACTCTTAAGTGCTTTAAAATACGTATGACGGTTGAGAGCGAAAAATTGTCGCAACGTCTAGTGGGGCTTTCACTGTAAATAGAGTTTGATACAGAAGGCCGACTGTACTGTGCACCACTTTGTCAAGGGACTTGACATCTGGAAATTCTGCTTATCTGCAGGGGTCCTGGGAACCAGTCCCCCATAAATAAAGAGGGACAACTATAGACATACATGTGACAGCATTGGGGAGGGGACTAGGATAAGTGAGCCTTTGCAGCTGTGACACTTTAAAGTTTTACCTAAAGGAATGAAAAAAACTAAGTAGGTAAGTACTTTGCAACTCCTAGAGGAACCACTAAAAAAGTAGCACAGATACAACCAAAAAGCTAATAAATTAAAATAGGACAATATTCAACTAATGCAAAAAAGGCAGGCAGGAAAAAGAGGAAACAGAGGAACCAAATGAAAAAGAAAAAATACGGGAATTCCCTGGTGGGCCACGGTCCAGTGGTTAGGACTACAGCCCTTTCACTGCCGAGGGCCAGTGTTCAATCCCTGGTTGGGGAACTAACATCCCACAAGCCTTGCAGTGCAGCCAAAAAGAAAAAAATAAATATATTTAATGTAAATAATCTAAATTCACTGTCATAAGACTGGATTAAAAAACAAACAAGGAACCCCTTTAAAATATGACATAGTAGACTTAAAAGTACAAGGGTGGAAAAAGACATACCGTGCTAACACTCTATTCAAAAAGAGTGAAGCTGAATTTGTTATATTAATACCAAACAGGAGATTTTAAGCGAAGACTATTACCGGAGTAAAGAAGTCAGATAAAGAGGTCAGATAATCAAGAAGGTCAGATAATGATAAAGAGGTCAGATAATCAAGAAGGCAAACAACCATAAATGTTTATAAATCTAATAACAGAACCACAAAATACATGAAGTATAAACGTACAAAACTGCAAGGAGACAGAGAACAAATCTGTGACAATGGTTGTAAATTTCAACACTCCTCTCTTAGTAATCAATAGAACAAGTAGATGGAAAATCCACAAGGATATAGAAGACTTTAACAACAGTATCGACACACTCGACCTAACTGACATTTAAGGAACACTCCATCCAACAGCAGCAGAATCTTCCTTCCT
Source organism: Capricornis sumatraensis (assembly GCF_032405125.1). Taxonomy (NCBI): domain Eukaryota; kingdom Metazoa; phylum Chordata; class Mammalia; order Artiodactyla; family Bovidae; genus Capricornis; species Capricornis sumatraensis. Next base: position 99,049,645 of record NC_091076.1, read on the forward strand.
TGTACATGTGGAACAGTCACCTAAACAGACAATATTCTGAGTCATAAAACAAATCTCAAATGATTTCATTTTCTAAACATTTAGTCATACTCTGACATATGAAGTTAAATAGAAGCCAATTTTTATAATAGCCAAGACTTAAGCGACTTAAACGGCCACCAAGAGATGAATGGATAGATGTGGCATATATACACAACAGAGTATTCTTACTGAGCCATTAAAAAAAAAAGAAAAGAAACAATGCCATCTGAAGCAACACAGACGAACCTAGAGATTTATCAGACTAAGTGAAGTAAGTCAGACAGAGAAAGACAAGTATTCTACACCACTACTTATATGTGGAATCTTAAAAAATAGTACAGATCAACTTGTTTACCAAACAGAAACAGACTAACAGACATACAAAACAAACTTCTGCTGAGCAAAGGGGAAAAGGGGCAGAGATGAACGGGAGCATGGGATCAGCAGACACACACCATCATACGTAAAATAAACACGGATTTACTGTATAGCAGAGGGAACTGCATTCAATATCTTGTAATAAACTACAGTGGAAAAGAATAAAAAAGAGAAGAAATAGATATATATAAAATTGAACCACTTGCTACACACCTGAAACTAACACAATATTATAAATCAATTACACTTCAATAAAAAAAAAAAACAAAAAAAACCCAGAAAATTCAGCTTGGAAAAGGAAGACATAAAACCATCTCTATTTGCCAGACAACATGATTACCTATGTAAAAATCCCAAGAAAATTGCCACCCCCCCAAAAAAAATCTACCAGACTAGCAGTTGAATTTCACAAGGTCACAAAGATCAATACACAAAAATTAATTATATTTTTATTGTAACAATTAATAACTGGAAATTCAAATTCTTTTTCTTCTGGTCATACCATGAGGCATGTGGCATCTTAGTTTTCCAATCAGGGATCAAATCCTGCCCTCTGCATTGGACGCACAGAGTCCTAACTACTGAACCACCAGGGAAGTCCCCAAGTTCAAATTTAAAAGTACCAGATATAATAGCACCAAAAATCATGAAAGATAGGTACAACATAATAATATCAACAGGACCAGTATGCTTAAAACAAAACAAACAAACAAACAAACAAAAAAAAAACAGTGATGAAAGAGATCAGAGACTTGAATTAATGGAGGGAAAAAATGTGCTCATGGATTAGACAGTTAAAAGAAAGAAACACAAGCCACAGACCAGAAGAAAATGCAAGTACATACGTAACAATGCACTTAAATTCAAAACCAAAATGAAATATCCCTGTATGCTTACTAGGACAGCAGAAAACAAAAAAGCCAAAAGCTAGCGTTACAATTAACAGTGAAATATTAGCATCGGTCTCTTGGAATTTAGAAAGAACACAAAGATGCTTCTCATTTCAACTAGTATTTAACATCACTTTGGAGATGGTTGGTAACACAATTTGAAAAGAAAAAAAAAGGAGAAATAAACGTAAGAATAGCAGATGTATGCACATGATTCACGTTTGAAAATGACACAACTTTATTCCTAGAAAATCCAACCCAACAAATAAGCTATTAGAAACGATCAGAAAAGAGAAGAGGTGGCTAAATATAAAACTCATCTTTAAAATCCATGACTCCATGAGAGCAGACATTTTCGTAGACAAATTATTTAAAGACATACTAAGATCTCATGGTATAAGGGAAAAGATTTACAAAACCAATTAGGCATTATCTAGTTTTTTTTTTTTAAGTACATTTCTATGCACAAATAAGTATTCCTCATATAAATACACACACATCCACACAACGCTGGTTATGTAAGGAGTGACCAAACTATTAATGCTATCTTCTGAGTTTTCTAAGTTTTCTGTAGTTCTTTCCTGATAAAAAGTAAAACTTAAAAACTGAAGTTCTTACTAGACTTTCCAGTGGTATTTTAAAAATTCAAAGCTCTTTTCCTAACCTAGTTATCCAAATCACAGATGAATGAACGTCAAGAGCTCAGAAAGGGGTTGGCAAACTGGCCAGCCAAAGGCTGTTTTTATAAATAAAGTTTCATTCAAACACAGCCATGCTCATCTTTACCTGTGGTCTCCAGTTGTTATCATGCTACAATGGCAGAGTTCAGTAGTTACAGCAGAGCCAGTCTAGCCCACAAAGACCACAGTATTTACTATCCAGCACTTTCTAAGAGGAAGTTTGCCAATCCCTTGCCCATTAGGATCATCTAGTCACAGAGGAATGGCTTCTAGAAGGTCAAGTTCAAGCTAAGGAGCAATAAAGAATTCCATTCCCACTCGGTCAGATAACCGTCAGAGACATAGTTCAGGGGTTAAACCTCAGGCTCTCGTATTACAAGTATATTTAACCAATAAATTGATGAGGAAAGGACGTTGGGCCTAGTCTATATCCAAGAACACCCGCTAAAGATCTGAGTAAACTTCGGTAAGTTCCAGAAAATATCCATTTAAAAGCCACACAAACACAGATTGGGGAAGGTCTAAAAACAAATAGGTAATGAGAGCATAACCTGGCTCATCTTTTTAAATGCGACCCAACAACCTTATCTTAGGAATCTACCTTATAGAAACACCAGTCTGGGTGACGAAAGATACATCTCTAGCACATTTAGAACAGCACTGTCTGTAAAAGCCATAAAGATTCCAATAGGACTAGCTTTTCAAGACAAACTTTAACGCCAATTGCAATTGTGCACAATTAGTAAAAGAAAAAAAAAGGCCACTTCATATCTTTAATTCACTTGGACTCTGCAGCATTCAAGTTTGTGACCCCTGCCATACACAATCCCCCATGGTTAGGTTTCTCCTAAAACGCAGGGAGGATTTTTAACTCAAGTTATTTATAATTAAGGACAACAATATATCTGGATAAAGGCAATCTTCCACGTTAACAGAGATTCAGAAATCTGAGGTATTTCACCCAGATTAATTCAAACTAAAAAGTTCAAATATGTATCTGAAATTACAGTAAAATCATTTTTAAATTTTTTTATTATTTGAATAATACTTTGAAAGCAGATTATGGTCTTAAGTTGGAGAAAAGGGTAATTTATTAAGACTTCAAGGAGTGTGCGAAAGAATTCTGATGTCTAGAAGAACAGGGAAAACGGCACTGATAGGAAAGTTTAACATTTTATTAGCTATTTTAAATGCTAGACTATTTCCTCAGACAAGTCTTGATATAGCTATGCAAGCATTAGAAGGAAAAAGGACAAGATGAGAAATTCCTCACAGATTAATGTGTGCGTTTCTGAAATGCTTTTTAAGTTCCATAAATAGGACATACTATAAACAGACCTCAAAGGAGGCAATGTTAGCATACTGAAATCAAGGAGGAAGCCGTGACAGTAAAATGTAGAAAGTGCACCTACTGAACATCATTCAGCATGAATCACTCGGCCAGGCAGTCTCCCAAGTGAATGAACTCTAGAACACATCCATGAGGAGAGAAGAGTCTAAGCATCAGGTTTCTTGGCAAATGTGCTGAGGCTCCGTAACTGCAATTTAACGTCACTTTAATAACAAAAGAATCCCACCCCAAAAGTGATGTCTCTTCCTTGAAAACTATTAAAATAGTTAAGTCATTTGTCCAGAGACTCCTGAGAAAGAGGTTTTATACAGAATTCAGACAACTGAAGGCAATGGCACCCCACTCCAGTACTCTTGCCTGGAAAATCCCATGGACGGAGGAGCCGGGTGGGCTGTAGTCCATGGGGTCGCTAAGAGTTAGACATGACTAAGCGACCTCGCTTTCACTTTTCACTTTCATGCATTGGAGAAGGAAATGGCAACCCACTCCAGCGTTCTTGCCTGGAGAAACCCAGGGACCGGGGAGCCTGGTGGGCTGCCGTCTACGGGCTCGCACAGAGTCGGACACGACTGTAGCGACTTAGCAGCAGCAGCAGCGGACAACTGAGATGACCTATCAGTACTCAGTTCACAAACCAACTTTCAGGCTTTTATAATACGGAATTCTCTTAGTCGTCAAACTACATGTCTCATCTAAAAGTCTCTTAAGAGTTTTAATTCTTTTTTCCCTTCTGTCTTACATCTATGACTTCACTTAATTTTCTCAGGACCATGATAGATTTTTTTAAAACTAAAGCTTAACTGACTACCTCTCCTTTTTCCCTACCAGAGAGAACAACAAATGATGCCATCTTCCCAAAGATGAGTCCAAATCTCACTCCAGAAATTCAACACCGTCACATCGACAAACAACGCTTTGCTGACAGGCTTAACAGAGAAGAACCACAGCCAGAGTGCGGGGGCTAACCCAGGCCACGCAGGATTCGGAGCAAATACAAAGCCAGAGGAAAAGGGATAAATTCCCACAGTCTGGCAGAAGCAGACTGACTACAACAAACCACTCAGCCCAAGGGAACTTTCTGTGATGATAAGAAATGACCCAAATGTTCTACATCACACATGGCTCTGGGCACGGGAGATGTAGCCAGTGCCAATGAAGAACTGAAGTCTTATTTTACTTAATTTAAATAGCCCCACATGGCTAGTGGCTGCCATACTGGACAGGGCAAAACTAAGAGTGAAAAGAATCTAGGTTGTTGTTTTTTTTTTTTTTAACGCTCAGTTCAGCAATTACTGGTGCTGCCTACTGCATACTAGAGAGAGAGAGGAGGCGCTAAGACGAGAGAGATGAATGAGAATCTCCCTACTTTAAGGCAGGTTCTAACTAAGGAGACAGCCACATAATTACAGTCCATTTCAGCAGAATGTCTTAACAAATAGATAAAATGATGGGGACTTCCCTGGTGGTCCAATGGCTAAGCTCTGTGCTCCTAGCGCAGGGGGCCTGGGTTCAATCCCTGTCAGGGAACTGGATCCCACATGTCCCAACTAAGAGTTGTCAGGCTGCAACTAAGACCTCGTGTAGCCAAATAAATAAATACTTAAAAAAAAAAAAGATATAATGATGAAGGGATTGAATAATCCTCCCTAAATGTTTATGGACTTAATAACAGAACCTCGAACTATTAATACGTGAAAACTTAATAGAATTCCAGAGAGAAATAGGCAAATCTGGGACAGTAATTGTAGACTTCAACATTCCTCTCTTGGTAATCAACAGAACAGGCTGGTGGAAAATTAGCAAGGATACAGAAGACCTTTACACTGCAACCAACCTAACCTGACTCTTCAGGAACACGCTCTCAACCAGCAGAAGAATACACCTTCTTTCTAAGTACACCTGGAACATTCACCTAGACAAACACCTGGGGGCACAAAACAAACCTTTAAAAATGCTTTACAAAACTGAAGTCATATGAACATAATGACATTAAGTTATAAATAAGTAACAGAAAGAAAGACGCCTTTGAAAATCCTCAAATATTTGGAAAGTGAACAACATATAAATGCATACAGTCCTGGGGGAGCAGGGGAGAGATAAAAGAACTTAGTCCCGCCCAAGGACCAGAGAACGGTGCCCAGAGGAGGCAAGCTGCAGGATATGGGTGGCTGACCAGAAGTGAACCATCACAGCAGTGAGTAACGGGAAGGTGTGTGAGGGGAGGGCTTCCCGGGTGGTGCAATGGTGAAGAGTCGGCCTGCTAATGCGGGAGACACAAGAGACGTGGGTTCAGTTCCTGGGTCAGGAAGATCCCCTGGAGTAGGAAATGGCAACCCACTCCAGTATTCTTTCCTGCCTGGAAAATTCCACAGACTGAGGAGCCTGGCGGGCTACCGTCCACGAGGTCACAAAGAGTCAGACATAACTGAGCAACTGAGCACAGCACAGAAGCACAGTGTGAGGGGAACTTTTATAAAGAAATTCAGTACTACTTGACAGTCAAATTTACGGTGAAGAGAAGTAAGTGGTGAACAAAAAAACAAGGGAGATTCAGAAGTGAAGTCAACTTTGACCCTACCCCATCTAACCTGTCTATCACTAAGATGTGTCATTCGAAGTCCTAAATTACTGGGTTGGCCAAAAACTTCGTTTGGGTCTTTCTGTACGATGTTTTGAAAAAAACCAAATGAACTTTTTGGCCAACCCAGTATTTTTTTAATATTTCTTTCCAAGGTACAAAATCTATCACCTGGTTTATTTCAACTGCCTAATTTCCTTCATTAATTCTTACCCCACTCCAATTCATCCTCTAGCCTATAGCCAGAGGGGGAAAAAAAACACGCATCTGATCACATCACTCTGATCCTTCACAGTTTCCCCTCCAGTCCATTTCATGCAATGATCATCTGATGGCCTAGAGTCCTCGTTCCCTTCCCCTCCCCCAGCTGCTTCAATTCTGAACCCAACTGTCACCTCTTTGAGGAGGCTTTTTGTGACGGACCCCCATACACACACACCACCAAGTCACTGTTACTCGCCCCCTCCGGAAGCGCTTCTCTCACTGATACACTGGCTGCCTTCCCCTGTGGACTCAGGGCAGGGGCCACATCGGCTCTGTTCGCGGCTTTATCTCACAGAGTGCTTGGAACACAGCAGGTTCCCAACAGGTATTTCTCAAATAAATGAACAATTCAACGAAGCAACAGAACATGAGGCCGGGAGAGGAAGCAAAAGTCAAGTCAGAACTATCCGCATACACTTACACACATACTCATTTTCCCACAGAAGATTTTTAAGAAAGGGCATAACATGGTCAGCTTTGTCTGAGAGCAGAGCAGTACGTACATGGAAGATGGAAACGAGAGACGAACGGGAAAAAGGAGACCAGGCAGGCAGGCTGGTTCCTTCAGAGACCAAGTATAGGATAAAGAAGGCCTGATTCAGGTTACCATCAGTATGGATGGACAAGAGAACTGAAAGATATTTAAAAGAGACATAAGAACCAAACTGAACAGGACCTGGTGACAAGCCTGCACATGGAGGGTGAGGCATAGGGAGGAATCTGTCACTTCCTCACTCTGACTTGGGCAATTCAGCAGGCAGTTCCATTATTAACTGAGAAGGAAATGGGAGGTCGGGAGCAGTCATTAAAGCATGAACTCTATTTGGAACATGTGGAATTAGATGTGCCTATAGGACTTTCAAGAGGGGTTCAAGAAGGATTCACTCATCCATGAGTTAAAACACAGGAAGGAAACCATGACTTCAGAGATGGTGTCAGAGGCCACGAAGGTATTAGATTTTATGAGTAATCTAAAAAAAAAAAAATGCAAATTCAAATGAGAGCTTTTAACCCACTGAATGCAAAGCTGGTTTATAAATAACCAGTGCTGGTGAAATAGACACTTTCACACACTGCCAGTGAAAATGCGTTTTTTATTCTAGAGTATCTATATATGTTATATATAAATCAGGCTTCCCAGGTGGCTTAGTGGTAAAGAACCTGCCTGAATAATGCAGGAGATGCGGGATCGATCCCTGGGTCGGAAAGATTACTTGGAGTAGGAAATGGCAACCCACTCCAGTACTTCTGCCTGGAAAATTCCATGATCAGAGGAGCCTGGTGGGCTACAGTCCATGGATTGCAAAGAATCGGACATGACTGAGTGACTGAGCATGCACGCCTGTTATATAATATTTATAATGCATCAGGAATACATAGGAAAGCCTTAAAAAAAAAAAATCAGGAATGTGAACTAAGATTAGTCTAAAGGTTTAGTCACTACGAGTAATCAAAGCAAACAGTCAACCCTCCATATCCAGGAGTTTGGCATCGGAGGACTGGAGTCTTGGGCACCAGCAGACTTCAGTATCATGGCGAGGGGTCAGTCCTAGAGCCCACCACCCACAGATACTAAGGAATGACTGTACAGGAGAGCTTAACTATTTGGTAAAGCCTTGGGACAGAACCTTATTTTATACCAGCCCCCTCCTATTCCCCCAAAATTTTATACACCAAAGCCAGATTACTTTTTCAAAAAGCTCAACTTTATCATGACACATTCCAGCTTTAAAACATTCAATGACTCCCCACTATCTACTAAGTACAATTTCCTCAAACTGGCATTTATTGAAGTTGGACCAAAATATAAACTCCACTTCTCTGCGGCCTTGTCTGAATATGCACGTTCCTCTCATCTGTTACCTTTCAGCTCCCTTTTTCTCTTCCTGTTCCATCTCCACCTGGAGAAATCCTACCCAACTTTCAAGACATATCTCAAATTTAACCTTGCTCTTGACCCCATTTCTGACCTCCCAAACAGAATGTGACTTCTCTTCCTAATTTGTTTTTCTTACAGCATTTACCATGGCCTGCCCTATGTTATTTTATATTTTATATTTATCCATCATCGGATCTCATGAAGGTTTTTAACACAGTACCTCGCACTCTGAGTAAGTATTAGGTTAAGTTATTTTTAAACTGTTTTGTAGAGAAATACTTAATGTGACTTCACTTTACACATGGTTAATATGTAACATGAACCAATATCCTTTTCCTCTCAACACTTGGTAAACTGACAACGAAGAAGTACAAAAGATAAAAACATACCAGAACAAAGAGAAAAGAACCACAGTGAGACATCACCTCACACCTGTTGCTATGGCTATTACCAAAAAGGTAAGAAACAACAAGTGTTGGTAAGGATGTGGAAAAAAGGAAACCCTTGTCCACTGCTGGTGGGAATATAACTTGGAAAACAGTATGAAAGTTCCTCAAAAAAATTAAAAGTAGAATTACCATATGATCCAGCAATTCCACTTCTGAGTATACATCCAAAGAAAAAGAAATCACTGTCTCAAAAAGATATCTACAACCTCCATGTCCACTGCAACATCATTCATTAGTTATACGTAAATGTTTACAGCAGTTTTATTTATAATCAAGACATGAAATAGCTTTTATGTCCATTGATGGATGAATGGATACAGAAAATGTGGCGTATACACACACAATATGGAATATTATTCAGGCATAAAAAAGAAGGAAATCCTGCTGTTTGTGACAACACGGAAAGACCCTGAGGACATTATGCTAAATGAAATAAGACAGACAGAAAAAGACAAATACTGTATGATCTCACTTATATGTGGAAAATAAAAAGCCAACAAATAAGCTCATAGATACAGAGAACAGATTGATGGTTACCAGAGGCAGGGCATAGTGGGTGGGCAAAATGGGTGAAGATGAGTCAAAAGACACAAGCTTGCAGTTATAAATAAGTCACAGACATGTATGGTACAACATGGTAACTATGCTTAAGAAAGCTGTATTGAATATTTAAAAGCTGCTAACAGAGTAGATCTCAAAATTTCTCATCACAAGAGAAAAACATGTTTTGTAACTATGTACTGATATGTTGACAGATACTAACTAGACTTACTGTGGCGATCATTTGGCAATATACAGAAATACCAAATCATTATGTTGTATACCTGCAACTAAAATTAAGTTATGTATCAATTATGGGCATGTCTATGCTCAGTCCACCAGGCTCCTCTGTCCATGGAATGTTTCAGGCAATTGGAGTGGGTTGTCACTTCCTACTCCAGGGGATCTTCCCGACCTAGGGACCCAACCTGCATCTCCTGCATTGGCAGGCAGATTCTTTACCAATGTACCACCTAGGAAGCCCTTTTATCAATTATACCACAATTTAGAAAAAAAGATCACTCAGGTTTTTAACAGGGAAATTTAGTGAAGTATGCCTACTCTAAGCGTGAACTCTAGCCGCCTGACCTCATCCAGCTTCCTAGGGTACTTGTCACTCACCCTCGGACCCCTACTTCCAGGTCCCGGTAAAAGATGGAAGAAAGCTTCCCTTAAGAAACCAAATAGAGGACTTCCCTTGCGATCCAGTCATTAAAACTTGTCGCTTCCAATGCAGGGGGCACAGGTTCGATCCCTGTTCAGGCAACTAGGATCACACATGCTTCGTGGCACAGGCAAAAAAAGGAGAGAAAAAAAAAAAAAAAAACCCAAACAGATTCATATGAGAAAAACAGAAGTGTGCAAGAGAAAACAAATACACAGAAACAAAAACATTGATATCTGGGATCCCACCGCCCAATTACTTTACAGTGAAACCCACCAACTGTCAAACCATGGCCACCCACAAAGTGTGTACCCAGTGCTTCACTCGTAAATATGAACAGCTGAGGGTCAAGAGGCATTTGAAAAGAAGCCTCCAATGTCAAAGAGAAAAAAACTAAAACATAAGAATGGAGTCTGATGAAACAAAAGAAACAAAGTGGAAAAAAATATCCTATAATAGAGAATTCCCTGGTGGTCCAGGGGTTAAGACTTGGCACTTTCACTGCCACGGGCCCAGGTTCGATCCCTGGTTGGGAAACTAATATCCTACAAGTCACGAGGTGCAGTTGACCTCCACCCAACACAAAAAAAAGCTATAATAAATGTCCTTAGGTAAGTGAGGATGTTGCATCCAGGAAGAAAATGCTCTGAAAAAGGAACAGAGCTTCGGGAAACTATATAGCATAAATAACTATGTTAGCTGAACTTTAGAAATTTACTAACAAGAAAACCACTCAGTGAAAAACGGCAAAATATTCCAGCAGATGCTTCACCAATGATTTTCTTCACAGCAAAGAAGCACATGAAAAAATGCTCGGCATTACTATTAGGGAAATGCAAATTAAAACCATAATGAAATATAACTCTCTGTGACCCCATGGACTGTAGCCCATCAGGCTCCTCTGTCCATGGGGATTTCCCAGGAAAGAATACTGAAGTGGGTTGCCACGCCCTCCTCCAGCAGATCTTCACAACCAAGGGATTGAACCCAGGTCTCCCACACTGCAGGCGGATTCTTTACCGTCTGAGCCACCAGAGAAGCCCTGAAACATACCACTATATAGAATGGCTAGAACCCTCATCCCTCCAGTCCTCTTGCCTGGAAAATCCCATGGAGGGAAGAGCCTGGTAGGCTGCAGTCCATGGGGTCACTAAGAGTCGGACAGGACTGAGAGACTTCACTTTCACTTTTCAGTTTCATGCACTGGAGAAGGAAATGGCAACCCACTCCAGTATGCTTGCCTGGAGAATCCCAGGGACGGCAGAGCCTGGTGGGCTGCCGTCTATGGGGTCGCACAGTCGGACACGACTGAAGCGACTTAGTAGCAGCAGCAGCAGAACCCTCATCCATTGCTGGTGAGGATGCAAAATGTTTAACTGGAAATGCTTAACTAGAAAAGAGTTTGGGACTTCCCTGGTGGCTAGGTGGTCAAGAGTCTGCCTGCCAATGCTGGGGACACGGGTTCAATTCCTGACCTGGGAGGACCTCACATGCCACAGAGCAGCTAGGTCCGCGCGCCACAACTTACTGAGCCTGTGCTCTAGAGTTCAAGAGCGGCAACTCCTGAGCCCGAGTGCCACAACTACTGAAGTCCAAACTAGAGCCTGTGCTCCGAAACAAGAGTAACGCCCGCTCGCCGCAACTGGAGGAAAAGCTAGAGCAGTAACGAAGGGCCAGCACTGCCAAAAATAAATAAATAAAAATTATTTTTTAAAAAAGAAAACGGTTTGGCAGTTTCTTAGGAAGTTAAAATACGCTCAGCATACAACCTTGTGATTCCACTCCTCTTTACCCGTGAAAAAGGAAAACTTACATTCACACAAAAACCTGTAAGTGCATGTTTAGAGCAGTTTTATTTATAATCTCCAAAACCTAAAAACAACTCAGAGGTTCTTAAATGGGTGAATGGATAAACCAACTGTGGTATATTCATATAATGAAATACCTAGTTGGCAACAAAAAGGAATGACCGAGACAGAAGCCATATCTTGGATAAATCTCAAATGCATTATACTAGGTAAAAGAAGCCAAGACTCAGAAAGCTACATAGGTTGTAATCCCATTTATATGATATTCAGGGAAAGGCAAAACTACAGGGACAGAAAACAGATCAGTGGTGGCCGGGGGTGAGGGAGAGGAGTTGACTATTGGAGCACAGCTGAGGTGGGGTGATGGAACTGCTCTGTATTTCATGGTAGTGGTGGTTACATGACTATATGTATTTGCTAAAACTTTAAAGAGTCAAAACTGTACACTAAAAAGGGTGAATTTTACCATATATCCTTGGAAGAAAAGTTATGACCAATCTAGATAGTATATTCAGAAGCAGAGACATTACTTTGCCGACTAAGGTCCGTCTAGTCAAGGCTATGGTTTTTCCTGTGGTCATGTATGGATGTGAGAGTTGGACTGTGAAGAAGGCTGAGCGCCGAAGAATTGATGCTTTTGAACTGTGGTGTTGGAGAAGACTCTTGAGAGTCCCTTGGACTGCAAGGAGATCCAACCAGTCCATTCTGAAGGAGATCAACCCTGGGATTTCTTTGGAAGGAATGATGCTAAAGCTGAAGCTCCAGTACTTCGGCCACCTCATGCAAAGAGTTGACTCATTGGAGAAGACTCTGATGGTGGGAGGGATTGGGGGCAGGAGGAGAAGGGGACGACCCAGGATGAGATGGCTGGATGGCATCACGGACTCGATGAATGTGAGTCTCAGTGAACTCCGGAAGATGGTGATGGACAGGGAGCCCTGGCATGCTGTGATTCATGGGGTCACAAAGAGTCGGACACGACTGAGCGACTGAACTGAACTGAAGTTGCACTTCAGTATTTTTTTTAAATTATCAATAATGAGAAACATAAGATACTGTGTCAACAAACAGGATGAAAAGGAACACAGAAAACAGTTTTCAGAAATTAAATATCTGACAGCTGAAATAAAAGCGGATTTAATAGAAGGCTCAGAAGAGAAACTCTCCCAGAAAGCAGACCAAATTGACAAACAGATAAAAAGAATTGAAAAAGATAAGAAATTTCACATGAACAGTCTAAAATGCCTAACATCTAACTAAAGAGAAGTTCAACAAAAGAACAGATCAAATTTGGGGGGAAATTAGCAAATAATAAAGACATTTTCTCAGAACTAAAGAGTATGAGTCTGTAGATTAAAAGGGCCCACCAAGTACCCAGGCAGAATGAGTAAAAAAGAGCCACATCAAGGGATATGCAGTCCCTTTAAAACTCCAGAGCACTGGGGACCATGAAAAGAGCCTAAAAGCTTTGCTGCTGTTCGGTCACTAAGTTTTGTCTGACTCTTTGCAACCCCACAGACTGCAGCACGCCAGGCTTCCCTGTCCTTCACTATCTCCTGGAGTTTGCTCAAACTCATGTCTGTTGAGTTGGTGATGCCATCCAACCATCTCATCCTGTCGCCCCCTTCTCCTCCTGCCTTCAACCTTTCCCAGCATCAGGGTCTTTTCAAATGAGTCAGCTTCAGGTGGCCAAAGTATTGGAGGTTCAGCTCCAGCATCAGTACTTCCAATGAGTATTCACGGTCAATTTCCTTTAGGATTGACTGGTTTGATCTCCTTGTTGTCCAAGGGACTCTCAAGAGTCTTCTCCAGCACCACAATTCAAAAGCATTAATTCTTCAGTGCTCAGCCTTCTTTATGGTCCAACTCTTATATCCGTACATAAATTACTGAAAAAATCATAGCTTTGACTATACCGAAATTTGTCGGCAAAGTGATGTCTCTGCTTTTTAATACACTGTCTACATTTGTCATAACTTTTCTTCCAAGGAGCAAGCGTCTTTTAATTTTGTGGCTCCAGTCACCATCCACAGTGATTTTGGAGGGATAAAAACAGGTCAGACATGAGGTAATCAGGACGGCCCTTCACCTCACAACAGCAATCCTCGATGCTGGAGCACACCAAAGCAAACCTTTCAATGAAAGTGCTTTTTTAAATTTAGAACCCTACCCCCTGCCAAATTCTCTACCAAGTATTAGGACTGAAAAGGGCATTTTCAGATACATCATGATTTAAAAAAAAACAAGTTTATTTCTCATGCGCCCATTCCTAGGAAGCAACTAGAGATTGTGCTGAAACAGACAAGTAAACCAAGGGGGCAGTAGGACCCAAGAAACAGAATCAACAGTGAAAGCAGCAAAAAGAAGTTTCAGGAAATTCCCTGGCAGTGCAGTAGGTTAGTCTTCACTGCCGGGACCAGGTCCACTCCCTAGTCAGGGAACTGTGATCCCACAAACTGTGTGGCATGGCTAAAAAGAAAAAAAGAAACCAAGATATGGGGAAAGTTTGCTGTATATCAAGGGAAAACAATCAGTTTATTTCATCTTAGTTATAACTTCTGAAAAATATTACTAAGAACATGTTGCAGTAAATGGAATTAAACACACACACACACACACACGCAAACATACACACACATGTGTCCAATGGGTATCTTTGGTTGCTGGGATTATAGATAATTTTCATTTTTAGCTTTATATTATGTGTATTTTCCCAAAGGAGTAAAACTGCACTATTTTTCAATTTTTCACTGCAATTTTTAAAAACAACTTGAGAACAGATGAGATCTCAGGGGAAGAAGGGACATAGTAAGAGGGCCAGGGGCTGGCTTGAAAACCTGGAAAACTGGGGTTTAAGGAAAAGGCAGAGGAAGATGTCTTGGAGAAGGAACTACCAGAGAGCTGAAATTATCAAGAGCACTTTTTCTACTTTAACAGTAAATAACAGAACTCAATGTATTTTTTACTATAGTTCTAAAATAAATTAGATGTTAGGTAAACTAAATGTTCTGAATGGAGAAGTTAAACACTTAATAACCCTTTTGGGGGGGGGGGATAAAGCTCTAGTTTAATGTGAACTTTTACTTAAATGTGGTCTTCAAAATATTTTTCTACCCTGTGAGTCAACTGACAGTTTTCTGACAGAATAAAATACTACCTTGCTACATTGTAAGTAAGGTTCCTATATTTTAACAGAATCTCAGCTTACAATTCAGGAACAAATCAATAGACAAGAATAGTTACTATTTATTGAATCTTTACCCAGTACCAGGCACTGTTCTAGTTTCGCACACATTAACCCATTCGGCTCTCACAACACATTGAATTCAGTACTATGATATTTTACAAAAGAGGAAAGTGAGGTACAAAGACCTGAGCAAAATGCCCATCATCACAGAGCCCAGATTCATTCATTCATTCGTTCATCCATGAGGACTGGTAATCTCTATGCTACATGCTACCTCTCTAGATCCTTGACATTCATGAAAGATGCACCTAGAATCCTGAGATTCTCATGTATCACGATAGCCTAAGACTTGCATAGTGAGTTTATTTACATGAGTGAGTGCCTCCAAAGCCTGCCACACGTTGCTCACACTGACTGTGTGAAAATATGACTCCACTTACACTCCTCCTTCTCTGACAAACCTGGAATAAATTCTCCAAGCTGACCAAAAGCAATCCAAAAATCATAGATATTTTGGAAGACTTACAAACTAGCTCTCATTCATCCTAAGAGAACTGTTTCAAAACTATTCCAAACAAAAAAAGTACATCTGGTTAAAGTGATTCTATTTAAATTGTATTTGTATTAAAAAAAAGTATTTGTAATTAATCCAGCTATATATAACATTCCTAGGATATACCCAAGAGAAATGAACACATCTTGTCCAGACAAAAACCTATACATGAACATTAGCAGCAGTGTTACTCACTATAGCCAAAAAGTGGAAACAATTCAGATGTCCATGGAGTGATGAATGGATGAACAAAAAGCGGTATATCCATATAAAGGGATACTATTTAAATATAGTACTGTTACATGCTCCAAGATCCATGCACCTTGAAACCATTAATCTAAATGAAAGAAGTTATATATTGTATGATTTTTTTTATAAGAAATTTCCATGAGAGACAAATCAACAGAAAATGAAAGTAGTGGTTGCCAGGAGATGGAGCAGGGGAGGGAGAGAACAAGGAGTGACTGCTGTGACTGTCACTGTTTCTTGTTGGGGTGATAAAAATATTCTGGAATTAGGTAGGGGTGATACATTCACAACTCTGTGAATACATTAAAAACCACTGGATAATACCTTTTTCTTTTTTTAAAGGGTGAATTTTATGCTATGTATTCTGTATCTCAATAAAACTGCTATTTTAAAAATGCAACTTTTAGAGATTTCCCTGGTGGTCCAGTGG
Source organism: Capricornis sumatraensis (assembly GCF_032405125.1). Classification (NCBI taxonomy): domain Eukaryota; kingdom Metazoa; phylum Chordata; class Mammalia; order Artiodactyla; family Bovidae; genus Capricornis; species Capricornis sumatraensis. Next base: position 99,065,566 of record NC_091076.1, read on the forward strand.
TTAAGAGTCTGCCTTGCAATGCAGGAGAGACAGGTTCAATCCCTGATCCAGGGGCCAAGATCCCACATGCCTTGGATTAACTAAGCCTGTGCACCAAAACTACAGAAGTCTGTATGCTGCAGCTAAGACTTGTGGCAGCCAAATGAATAAAGTAAAAATTTTAAAAATTAAAATTAAAGTGAAACTTTAAAAATGTTTTTGTATTTTTAAATGCAACTTTTATTCAATATTACTTGAAAATAATTCAGCAATTCAGAAGTCCAATAAATGTTAGCTCTATTTTTAAAAATCATTCAGCAATCAAAAAATATTTGAGTAATGTAACTTAGTATCTAGAAAAATACATAAAATAATTTGGCATATACCAGTAGATAAAACAATTAAAACATTGTATTTAGCTATATCCACTTTAATTCCATCTGTATGGTTTTACTTTCAATCTTTTCAAGTGCATTCTGTAAGTTTTTTTTTTTAAGAAATGTTCTACCTCCTGAGGGTTATCATTTTAAAGGACTGAAAGCATGAAAAAAAAAAAAAAAAAAAAAGCGTCAGTGCTAAGCTAGTGCTAAATTATGAAGATGAGGCTCTAAGTGCCACAAGCAGGCATTCAAAGAGGAGAGAGATCAAGGTGATCATCAGTACTCTGGGAGGACTTCTAGGAAGAGCTCCTCAGAGCGTGCTAAGGAGCAGGGAACGAGGGATCTACCCAGTGCAAAGACAGCATCTGCTAGGATCTGCTCCTGTTTGTTACCCAGACTACTGGTCTCCCATCACCCCCACCACCTTCTCACCCCCCACATCCCTACTCCAAGAATCTCCAGTCACAGGGAGGACACAGTGTCCTGAAGAGGAAGAAAAGATGGACCTGAGGGAAGAAACCGGAGCTCCTGGCCTTAGTATCCCCAGTCCTGCTGCACACCCACATTTCAACACCCAGCTCCACTTCCACTCATACCCCAGCCGAGTACCGGGCCTGGGTGGTACACAAGACCATCTATCACTGCATACCTTGGACATATCTCTCCATCACTCACAGATCACGTCATCCAACTTTGTAATAACTCTCTGGGGCCCTCATTTTCTTTCTTTTAATTCTCATGTTTAACCTCTTCAAGTACTGATACCCGAAAACAGATCTCATTAATTTCTCTTATAATCCTGAATACCTGTTGCTATTGAAAACACTGCCATTCTTACAGAGGCCTATCTGATGAAGTCCTCTGTCTACACTTCTGATGCTGTCCAGGCTTGGAGAATTCTGAAGTACCTCCTGGACTGATGTTTCCATCCAGGGCTATAAAACCCATTCACATCCCCACCAGTTATCTGACCTCTTTCAATCCACCCTGCAGAACGGAAGCAATGCTAAATTTCCTGACGTCCCACTGAAATCATATCCACTTGTTTCCAGATCTTCTGACTGATCCCCAGTACCCACAAGTGAAACAGATCTGAAATAGACTGGAGAGAAAAGAAAAGGGCTTCAGATGTCACCTCTCCATTGATTTTCTCAATTTGTGGGGGGGGGAAAGAGCTGGCTAAATCGGCGAATTAATAGTATCTGTGATTTAATGTGCTTTTGTTTTACGCTCCTTGCATAGTGCTGATAGGAATACAGCACATCCCTTGGGTGGTCCTGAAGTGAAAAATGACCGAGGACCACTGATCTAGCCCAATCCTGACCCAACAGATGAGGGAGAGAGGAAAAATGCTGTAGCCTGGTTCTCTACCTATCGCTCAGCAGTTTCTTATTCATATACTCAGGCTCTTGCTAAAGGAGGTTACTTAAGACTGCCCACATTTGAAAGTCAGTGCCCTGGTTTATGCTACTCCCTCCCTGCCTCTGTCCATCCTCACTAGCCACACGCTGGCCACATCCCTATCCTCCCTAGCCACATGCCCATCCAGGAAGCAGACATGCATACCAGCTCCCCCACATAGCTTATGAGCCCGCCCTCCTTTACCTCTCCGCAGTGCTTTGTATCTGTCTCACTTGTAGCAATCAGAAATCCCAAGCATACTGAAAAGATATTTGCTTGAAACTGGTGGGAACAAATATTGTCAAACTAGTAACAAATTCTTCTTCAGATAAATCCACAGTGCATTCATGGCACCTGTGCCACCCCTCTCAACTGTCACAGTCTTAGAGGACATAAATCACTAATTCTCCCAGGACAACACCAGGGATTCTATTTTCTGAAGTCACCAGAAGTTCCAAATTTCAAAATAACAGCTAAGTATTCTCATAAATTCCGCACAAGTTAAATGTAAGAACGGCTCTGTTTTAAAGTCTGACTTAACTTTTTTGAATTAGCAAACACTTGATTACAAGGTGCTGTCAGAATTTTACCAAATGCCTATGCAAAACATTTTCTTCTCAATGTACTTCAAAAGTATGTCATAAAACCTACTGTCTGAAATAATTCTAACTTTTAACAATAAAAATACTAAAAGCCTTATGCAATCAAATGTTTTGAACTTAAGCAAAACTAGATGATTTCAAATTTTTATTAACAAGTTGCCACCCCTACAGTAACATCTGTCATGTGAGGACCTTACATACCCATTAAAATTTTTTCTTCATTAAGAAGAAAACATTTCACCTCCACTGAAAACTTTTTTAAATCTATGGTTTTAGAAAAATCTAGTAACATCAACCAATGTCCTTGCATCAACAGGTATATTACCTACGAAGTACTCAATATACGAACAGATGAATGAGTAATTTCTTATACTAAGTATATAAGTATACTAAGTATAATTTCTCATTCTTATTTACTACTTAAGCCAACATTCTAGTTCACAAGACTTAATTAACTTATTCTAAATTACCAGCAAAGTATATTCCTCTTTTCAATCTTGACAACATAGGTAGACTCGAATCCACCAAGTGTATTTATTTATGAACTTCTGGGATATCTTAAACCAGTTCTAGAACATTTTTCCTTCCAAAGCATATACACACATATACACATTTACCTAGAAGTACACCCAATAAAACAAACGAAACAAGGGCTTAGCCTAAACAACTCACTATCATGAATTGTTATTCCAGGCAAGTGGACATATTCTAAAAGTTTAGGATGTAAAATGTATCATCTCTTTCACCATAATCTTGAGAAATAATGTTTCAAAAGTAAAACATATAACAAGTTACCACCACATCTAATAAAGAAAGGAAAATGCCTGGCAAGCAATATGAAACAGCAGCTCCAAACACACTCTCTCTGCTACTATAAACTGGTCAAACTATCAAAATCTAATTAGGCCAATTTTTAGTTTCCCACATCCAAAATATTTAGGAATTATGGTAGCCACTGGAGAATCAGCACAACTTCATCTATTACAAGTTCTCACCTACTAACAATCATTTGTCCAACCCATCTTTGATGAGCACCTGTAGTGTGCTCGAGGCACTACACTAGGGACTACAGGGGCTGTAAGCTTAGTATAAGGATATATAACCCTTAATTTCACATAAAGGTGAAAGGTGACAAGCATACACAAGGTAGACTATGAATGTCATCGGAAAAAACAAACTATCATGGAAGTACATAAAGATATAAGGATCTTTTTAAAAAAGGAAGCCTAACCACAAAATTGTAATTTAACAGCATATACACCGCTCTCAACCCTAAATATTACTTGCTAAGCCTTCAAAGAGGAGTTAAAGTTAGCTGAACCACCCTGCCAAACGCCTTAGCTCTGCCTAATCTGAGAAAACTTCCTCCAATAGTATAATTTCCTCTCCACAAGTCTTTCAGTTCTGGGCTCCTGGTCGAAAAGACCACATGTGATTTCGTAAGGTAGAAATCATTACTATAAAAGATGCACTAAAATTAAGTTGGCAAGGATGGTGTGTAGTCCTTTCCACATACAAGACATACACACTTGACATTTGATTCATTCTCTTCATTCTCCTGCCAGCTCTCCTTCACTCCACCCCCAAAGACAGGCAGATATTACTGTCAGGCAAAAGAAATTACCTTTTTCCTTTGCTGGGAGGACAAGCTAAATGGGCTTACATCTGACTTAATGCTCATACTCCTCCAATGAGTATTTAAGCATTTATTTAAAAAAAAAAAAAAAGGCACATTTACATTTAACCACTTCTATTCCAGTCCTTTTTTTTTTTTGTCTTCTTTGTTGATTTTTATTTGAGGGCTGGTCCAGTCTCTTTTAAAAACAAGTGACACACCTTAATCACTGTTAAGACTCTATTCCTTCATGAACTTTAATTCGGAAATGCTCTGAAAACTGGATTCTAATTCAGTTCAGATTTTAAAAAATACAAAGGAAAAGATCTTGTAGGTTACTGCTATAAATTATGATTTTTTTTTCACAATTTAGTAAACTGCAACTATGAATTTCATACACAGCAGCCATTGTGTGTGTATGTGTTTTTTAGATAAAATGTATCTCCGCACCAGCCTAGAGAAGCTCTATGAGAAAAGAGGAGTCACCATGGAGAAGTTCATTGTAGATCAGGGAGGACTTATTACCCTCAGAAATAGAATGAAAAGAAAAAGTCATTTTGCATTAGATTTCCCTATACGTCTGTTGTGTGACTTGGAAGTTGGTCCGAAAGTTCATCTTCAGCAATTACGTCTGCAGGATCAACCATACGTGTCTGCAACAGGTGACAGGAAACGGCATTTCTCAGGCAAAGGGATCAAATTAGTTAAGACTCAAGTTCCTGCGGTCTCTTATTTTGCATTTTACCAAAATGATACTGGAATCAGATAAAACAGCAAATTTGTTTTGGTATTCTTTGGTTTTTCTTCTTTGCTTTTTAATCAGCCATTCACTAGCAACTGTTGCACGAGCCCATCAGCACTCAAGAATAAACACACACACACAGGACCAGATAAGGCTCCCCTACTAACCCAACTGATCCATTTCCTTAAGACACTTTTAAAACCACACAGTTCGGGGTGTGAAGAGAAGCATGTTGTGTGTGAGTGTGTGTGTGTGTTTGTATGGCACAATCTGTCTGAATCCTCCATTCCCTTTTTTAGGAACCGATTAGAGACGAGAAATCTAAAAGAAACCACATTAGAAATGCAAAGAGGTTTGCAAAAACAAGAAGCTTCTTTCATTCCAAAAAACCAAACCAAAACAAGGGGAGAAAAATGAATGCAATGGATATGTGTGTGCCAAAGTTTCAACTATGCCCGTGGAGACACTGCACTGGCACACATTTTTAAGAGGAAAAAGAGGGGGTTGAGGGGAGAGAGCGAGCGAGCGAGCGAGCGAGCGTGTGGCCTGCGAACTGCAACAATGCAATCTCCATTTTGAACAATGCGCCTCTTTCCTCTAGTAAATCTAGTTTTTTGCCACTTGATGGGCCGTCGCATTTCCCCTCCGTTTGGGGGGTGGGGGGGAGGTGGGGGTGGGGGGAGACCAGAGAGGGAGTGAGCCAGGGGGGAGGGAGGGGGAGGAGGTGGGGAAGAAGTCTGCAGCAACCGGGCTGGGTGGGTACCTGGAGTGCTGCTATAGGTGCTATGGCTCCTGAAGCTGCTTTCCGTGCAGTAACTGGCGTCGTCGTCGTCGTCGTCTTCCATCTCCTCCGGATAGTCGGAGTCATCGTCGTCCTCCTCCATCTCATCCTCCTCGTCGTCCTCGGAATCCTGGGTCTCCTCGGCGTCGCCGTCCTCCTCCTCCTCCTCCTCCTCCTCCGAGACCATGTCCTCCTCCTCCTCCTCCTCTTCGCTCTCGTGGTCATCGTACACCACTTTGTTGACGGCCCTCCGGGCCGGGGTGGTCCGGGCCAGGTGGCCGCCGCCGCCCCCGCCCCCTGTCCTGCCGCCCCCGCCTCCTCGCCCCCCCCGGCCCGGGGCGCTGGTGCTGGGGGGGGCCGGCGGCGGCGGCGGCGGCGGCGGCGGCGGCGGCTTCCTCCGGCTACTGCTGCCCCCCCTGGGCGAGCTCAGCCGCGTCTTGGGCGCCACCTCAGCCTGGGCGGCGGCCCACCTGCCCCGGCTGCTGCCGCGGTGCCGCGAGCGGAGCCCCCCGATGGGTCCGGACGTGGGCGGCGGCGGCGGCGGCGGCGGCGGGGCCGGGGCGCAGCGCTCCGCAGCGGGAGCCGCGGGCTGCTTGGGCGGCCTGCCCCGCCGGCCCCTCATGTCGGAGCTGAGGCGGGGGGGAGAAGGGAAAGCGGAGGGGGGAGGGGCGGGCGGAGGGGTGGCGGTGGGGGGCGCCGGGGCCGGGTGGGGAGGCCGGCGGGGCCGGGCGGGAGGGGCCCGGCCGGCGGAAGCGGGTGGAGGGAGAAGGCTCAATCCGAATTGCTGGGGCCCCACTCCGGATCGCCTTCAGCCGCCATCTTGTTTCTTCCCTCTCGCTCGGTGACTGGGGGAACCGACAGCGGCCGCAGGCCCGGAGCGCGGTCACGTGAGCTGCGCCGCCGACGAGCCTGGGACGGAGCGAGGCCGCGCGGCGGCCGCTAGGGGGAGTGCGGGAGCGCCGGGTCGGGGGCGGGGAGCCCGGGGCGCCTCCGCGCGGCTTGGCTAGACCGCGGCGGCCGGCGGCTGTGAGGAGAGGGGCGCTCCCTCGAGAAGTGCCCCGTGTCGAAGGCCCCGGGAGTCTAAACTCACGGGGCCTCCTTCCCGCGTGTCTTCTTCCCCCGCTAGGGGACAAGGGCAGGGACGCCCCCAAATTTGTCCCCGTCTTGTCCCCTGGGGGATAATGATGCTGAGAGCGCCAGAGAGGGTATCGCGCCGCGGCGGGGTGGGGCGAGGGGCTGTGCAACTCCAGCGACAGAAGGGACAAGGTGAGCGCCAGCAACGGAGGGAGGTTACCTGGGGACTGTGAGACGAGCCCCCAGAACTGTGAAACTCCGAACGCTTGGCTCGAGAGAGTCCAGGAATTGATCCCAATGACAACTGCTGGGGTGGGGAGGGGATGGAGGGGGCGCTGTGCTAGAAGCCCCGCCCTAAGCTGCCAGACCCTGAGGGAGGGTCGCTCTGAGACTCGGGATAAAATCCCCTCCCAAAAAGCCTTCGATAAACTTCAGAAAGCAACTACATTCCAGTCTCCTCCACCTTTGCTAGTGTCCCAGCTAGGAACTCGACCACCTCAGAAAGAGCTTTCTAATTTCTTCCTTGCTGTAGAAAGGATAACTTCTGTCCTAATACCTACTTTAAAATGTTGGATGTTTGAGTTATCGGGAGATAATTTTAATCTACCTGACAAGTAACAAAGTCTCGGCTAAACCGAGGGGGCGAATCATGAGGATGAAATTTTAGGCATCCTGGGACCAAAGCTGGGCTTCTCTCGTAGCTCAGTTGGTAAAGACTGCCTGCAATGCAGGAGACCCGGGTTTGATCCCTGGGTTGGGAAGACTCCCCTGAAGAAGGAAATGGCAACCCACCCCAGTATTCTTGCCTGGAGAAACCCATGGACCAGAGGAGCCGGGCAGGCTACAAGCCATGGGCTCACAAAGAGCCTGACACGACTTAGCGACTAAAACCACGAACCACCAGGGACCAAAACAGGGAGACTCAACTCGCAGTGGTCTGGGGCTAAGACCCAGACTGTATTTTATAATATATTAATACTTATTGAAACATGTGACCACGAAGAAGTGATTTGTGTTTAACAGTTAACAGGATTCTGTCCACCAAGTGAATTATTACAGTGGAGTTAGAAGGATAGAATGCATACGTGAAATGAAAATGAACCAACAAGCATTAATGGCCAAATTCACTTATTCAATATATTAGTAGTTCCATTGAGCGACAAGGGTGGCAAACTTATATGCCTTCAGGAACCAGGTAATTAATGAAAGTAAATCAAGTGGGCAAGGTGTGGACTTTTCACAGACGGAATTGCCCGAGTTTTGTTTGAAGAGGTCAGCTTTGGGAATGTGGCCTGAAATGGCCAGATCTTCAAATTTTTTAAGAGAAGGTACTGGCAACCCACTCCAGTGTTCTTGCCTGGAGAATCCCAGGGACACGGGAGCCTGGTGGGCTGCCGTCTATGGGGTCGCACAGAGTCAGACACTACTGAAGTGACTTAGCAGCGACACATGTGCATTGCACATGAATCTCTTGGTTTTTAAATGTTGACAACTGTCAATGAAAACAATCTACTTCAGATTGATCAAAATGAATGCAGTTCATCTATAGCCCAGAACCTACAAGTTTGCAACCTGTATCCTGCACTATTTAAAGTACAGTGCTAGGACTAGAGAAACCCCCATAGGAAAGCAAGAAAGATTCAGCACAATCAAAAATAAAGGCTGCATTTGTAAAATAAATAAAGTACAGTGCTAGGGACTTTCCCGGTGGTACAGTGGATAAGAATCCCCCTGCTAATGCAGAGGACATGGGTTCAATCCCTGGTCTAGGAAGATTCTAGAAGACACGGTACAGCTAAGCCAATGTACCGAAACTACTGAGCCCACATGCTGCAATTACTGAAGCCCCTCTGCCTAGCTCCACCACAAGGAAAGCCGCTGTAATGAGAAGCCCGTGAGCTGAAATGAAGAGTAGCCCCCACTTACCACAGCTAGAGAAAGCCAAAATAAATTATTTAAAAAAAAATCAGGGGACACAGCTTCTGTGGCTGGTCCAGGAAGATCTCATGCCTTGGGGCTCCTAAGCCCGTGCACCCTAGGGCCCGTGCTCTGCAACAAGAGAAGTCACCACGATGAGAGGCCCACACACTACAGCTAGAGAGAAGCCCCCGCTTTTGCAGCAACCAAGACCTAGCACAGCCAAAAATAATTAATTTTTTTTTAAAGTACAATGCTAGGTTCTTAAATACAAAGATATTTAAAATGGTGACAGCCTTCAGAGTCTACAATCTAATTGCAGAGGAAACCTATTTTAAAATAGATGCTCATTATTATAAGTGATCTAGAGATGATTTAAAGTATATTGGGAGAATGCGTGTCAGTTATATGAAATACTATGCCATTTTACATAAAGACTTGAGCAAGCGTGGATTTTGTCATCTGGGGGTGGGAGGGTGTGGGGAGAGCTGTCCTAGAACCAATTCCCGGAGGATACCCAGGGACTATTGTAAATAGAGTCCTAGCTCTCAAGCTGTTAGCTTCCAGCTGGTTCAGTAGGCATGCATTCTCTGTCATTCTACTGTTTGCTGAAGTCAGATGCTTCTGGTTGTTGGGGTTCACAGTGGGGTCAGCGAATCTGATCAGACAGCCAGTTTTTTACTTCACTGTAAAGTTAGTTCCTTAGTCAGATGCTGTTAGGGACTAAGTGTGTCTTCACAAAATTCACAAGATGAAATCCTTCCCCCGGGCATGATGTATTAGGATATGGTGGCTTTGAGAGGTAATTGGGATTAGGTGAGACCATGAGGGGCGGAGCCCTCGCGAATGGGAATATTGCCCTCATACGATTATGAGAGAGCCTGCTTCCCATCTCTGCTCTGTGTGTGAGCAGAGCATCTCACACACCATCTCTGTGTGTGAGGATATAATGAGAAACGGGTAATCTGCAAACTGGAAGGGGGCTCGCGCTAGAACCCAGACACACTGGCATCCTGATCCCAGACTTCCCGCTTCCAGATAGTGAGAAATAGATATCTGTGGTTAATAAGCCATCCAGCCTACGGTAATTGTGATAACAGTCTGAACTAAGACAGATGCCATAATGTATAAGATACCATGGTGGTGAATAAGGTATTCAGTAAACCCATTTAAGACGAGGATGGTAAAAGCATAGCTGGTAGGGGGAAAAAAAGAAATTCAGTGTAGACCCCTTCCCAATGAGGTTGACTCACTGTACCTACCGTGAGAGAATTAATACATGATAATGATTCCTTCTATTAATAAAACGGTCATTCTGCAGTGGCAACGGTCAGATACTCCTTGTCAAGGAGAAGCATGTGATGAGCTCGTGACTCCGACAAGCAGGCTATAGGGAAAGGTTGACTAGGAAAAGAGCTTTATCCACTTGATCAGTCATCTTGTTCACTAATTTATTAAGGCTTCTTTAGCAGTGGGGACATTTTGATAAATATTCATATAGGATGCAATTACTCTCGCTTCCTAAGTCTGTTTTGAAAGGTTCATCTATGTCTATATCCTCTCTCCCAGACTGCCTTGTCACTAGCCTAAGTCCCTACCCACCGGGTCCATGAACTGGTATAGTCTTCTTTCTCAAGGGAACGAGAACCCAAGAGTACAGCTCACAGCTTATGCCACTTCCAGGACCATTTTTAAGACCACCTCCAACTGCAGCTAGAACACCTTAGCAGTCCACTCCCAGTTGATACCATCTATTACACCAAGTTCAAATGTCTTGCTTAGTCACCTAGTCACAGGAGTTTCCATAAAGCCATAGATGTGAATTGAGAGAGGAGCGGTGGTAAAATGGGAATAAACAGATAGGAACATCTCATTTTATCATGCTTCGCTTTACCGTGCTTTGCAGTAAAGATACTGTGCTCTTTACAAATTGAAGGCCAGTGTGGCAAGTAGCTGGTATGTCAGCTCCCACAAAGTGGAGGGCTGATTCGATCTGAGAGGGACTGTAGGCTGGGTGAGATACGACACATAGAGAGAAGTGAACGTGCTTTAACTTGGACTTGGGTGACTTGGAGAATGATGTATTACAGACCTGCAGTTAAGACAGAAAGTCAGCCCAGGAGCTGGTTTAGGAAGGAAGAGATTAGCTCTGTGACCTTAAACAAGTCACCCTGACTGGGCCCCAGTTTCCTCATATACAAGTTAAGGGGGCTGGATTAGATCTGTACTTTACAACCCTTTCACATTACAGCACCCACTGAAAATTAGAAGGGCTTAATGAGTGTGATAAAATATTATAATGAAAATTAAAAATACAGCATTAACAAGCGAAAGTCGCTCAGTTGTGTCCGACTCTTTTCGACCCCATTTACTACACAGTCCATGGAATTCTGTAGGCCAGAATACTGGAGTGGGGAGCCTTTCCCTTCTCCAGGGGATCTTCCCAACCCAGGGATCAAACCCAAGTCTCCCGCATTGCAGGCGGATTCTTTATCAGCTGAGCCACAAGGGAAGCCCAAGAATACTGGAGAAGACAATAAATAGAGAATTTGTTAACACTTTACAAAAAAATATTTTTGTTAAATGAGAAACTTGAATCCTGGTATCTAATTTTATGTGTATCTAATTTTATGGTATCTAATTTTCAGCTTTGTGTTTTAAATAGCTCATTCCTGGTTGAGACTCTTGAACAGTGATCTTGTTAAATGACAAGAAACTGCAGCAGTAGGTGATACAAAGAAATTTAAACCATCTTCTACAACCACTCATTTACAACAGTAGAAATTATATTGAAGTTATGTTTAATGCTCTCCCTTTTCTTTCGTTGACAAATGTGCTTATAAAATTTCTTGTGGATTTTCGATCCAGTCAGACTTGTTCATAGCTAGTATTTCAAAACAATGATGAAGCCCCCACTTACAGAACACAGACAGTTTTACGATAGCCACTTCATAGTTTGGACATCATTTGTGGCGCATCAGCCACAAATAGACAAAATTATCCAACATAGAAGTGTGTGAAGATGGAGTTTCTGAGCTGTAAGCACCAGAACCCCCACCACACACACTCACTTATTCACAACTTCCTACCTGCCAGATTGCTCCTTGGGCACCTGGGACACGAACTCCTCCAGCATCTCTATCTAGGTAATGCTGTGTCCTGCATCCGGCTGTCAATGATAGCCTCTTGCTCAGTCTCAGAAACACGCCCCCACCCCCCGCCGGCCCCATGTAACGCCATCAGAGGATGAGGCTGTAGTGAACGGGAGTGACTGGTCCAGAGGCTCCAGTCACTGTAGGGACTGGGAGGATGAACATCCGCGTCCCCCACCATCCAGACCTCATTCACTGTGCCCTGGTGTGTGTCATAGCTCCCTGGTTCAACAGGTCTGGATTACACCATCTCTATGGTTCCTTCCAATGCTAGCATGTATGATTATGATCCTGTCATGCTTCTTATTTAGGAGGCTGGATTTGGCTTACTGGTGGGAAAATGAGGTGGAAATATCTCGGAGACAGTTTGAAATGTGGACCCAAGCTCTTGCAAGGTTAAAACTGGAGGTATAATTTGGGAGCCAGCCGTATTGAGATGAAAACAGCTGCCCCAAGGATAAATTAAACTACTATGAAAGACAGGGCAGAGAGAAAAAAGAACACCTCATATAGACCTTGGAAAATCACCTGCATTTCAGAGACAGAAGAGAAGTCTATTCGATGATGTAGCAAATGTTCAGTCAATACTGGCTTTGGAGTGAGGCATAGCCAAATGGAAGCTAAGGGCTGGTTGAGGACTGTGTCCCAGACCTGCGAACCTCAAATCTAACTTTTCCTTGACTGCCTTGACCACTCCTCGGTTTCTTTTGTGGACTCATCTCCCTCCACCTCCTGGCTCCAATGGCATTATCCTCAGGCTTCTGTCCTACTTACACATTGCCTGGACACTCTCCCCGACATCTGTGACTTCAGTCGCCACCCAAGAAGCTCATGTTTTCCAAGCCAGCATCTCTTGCCCAAACTTGTGCTCTGATCGCCTATTTCTCAAGCAATCGTTTGATTAGTTTACTTACTTCCCTAGTACCAAAGATAAAAATCCTCTGAATTTAAACACAAATATTCTGCTCACCCGTCAGTCCTCATTTAGGGAGGAACACAGCCAGGCTCCAACTGAGAGAAGAAATGTCATTTGGGCACCTAAATAAAACGCTTGCACCTTTGGAAGTATTCTGGGCATTGAGACGGGGTCACCAAAGAAATGGGATCACCAACAAGATGGGGTCACCAACTTATCCCAATTTGCCAAGGACTTTCCCAATTTTAACACTTAAGAGTCTTGCATCCCAGGAAATCTCTCAGGTCCAGGCAAACCTGGTGGTTGGTCCTCCCACCTCACCATGGAGGTATGCCCACTGTAAACAGAGAAGGTCTGGAAAGAATGACTGGGTCTATAAGTATAGACATCTTATGAATACTGGAGTGGCTGGGGGAAGCAGACCTGATCTAGCTACTCCCTGGGGCCCCTAGAACATTTGCAAAGGTCTGCAGGAGCAGGTGGGGGCAATGAGGCAGAGAAATTTGGGTACGAGTTAAACCCACAAGCTGGAGATGCCGGGGGACTTTTGGAATATAATTAGCCAAGATGACATCACATACACAATTTTGTCTTTTTTTTTTTTTGCCATGCAACATGTGGGATCTTAGTTCCCTGACCAAGGGATCAAACCTGTGCCCCCTAAATGGGAGGCACAGAGTTTTAACCACTGGGCCGCCAGGGCAGTCCCTGTCTAGGGCTTTTGTATCTGTAATTATACAGCACATTCTCACAGTTTAATGGCTTCATAATATTCCAAGAGGATTCTGAATTTTCTTCAATGTTTTTCCTATTACAAATAACACTTCATGTATATCTTTGTGCTAAAAGGGTTTACTGTATTAAAATGTTTTTCAATAGTAACTTAAAATTATCATTGATGGAGCATATACATTTTGAGAAATTATCTCATTTAATCCTCTATATTAAAGCACCTCTGTGGAGCAGATATTATTTTCCTTAGGTAGAAATTGGAGCCCAGAGGCTATGTCATTTGCCCACAGCCAGTGCATGATGAAGCCAGGACTCGAAGCCAACACCACTCTACATCTTTTTAAATATGCTGCTGATGAATTTTGATTAGTTCAGGGCCACACTGTTGCTTGCCTAGGTGTGCTGCACTGAGCCTCTGGAGCCTTGCATATGTATCTCTTTATTTCTGGGTGTATATAGTGCCCAAGTCATCACATGTGTCTCTCTTTAGCATTTCTCCCACTGTGTTGATTTAATATTTACTTGTTTACACATTTGTTCCACCTGCAAGCAGGGGAAGCATACCCCTAGGTTAGAAATGCACTTATGTGTCTCCTCCCAACATACCCAAGCAGAATGGAGTAGAGACGAGAGATTTGTTGTTGAATGTGCAAAAGGAGAATCAATTGGTAGTTTAAGAGTGAAGGATTATTACAGGATTGAAGGGACTGGAACATCTTGATGGGTGAGGACTGGTGGTCTTGTATGTGCTCAAAGAAGGTGACGTTTCAGGGGGTGGGAGGAAGGATTTGATCCAGGCAGACTAGCTAACTGGACTGCGGGAACAAGGAAAGCAAATCTAGGGATGTGAGAAGGTCCATGGATGCCTTAACTTAGTCACTATTTACAGAGCACCTACTGTATGCCTGAAGTATATGCAGTACTACTTTGGGTGGGGTGGAAAAGGCTTCTGTGGGGAGGCAACATTTTAGTTCTAATCTGAACATGAAAGAAGCCATCTGCTGAAGATCCGAAGAACATTCTGGACAGAGTGGACCCAGCATGTTGGGGAAACAGTAAGGAGACTAAATGCGTAGGGGCAACTCTATAATCTGGGGCAGGTTTCTTGACCTCTATTTGTCATAGGTAACATGGGATGATAACCCCACTGTACCCATCTCAGGGTGGTTATGAGTATTAAAGAATGCACTTGAGGAGCCCAGTACAGTGCCTACAACTCAGCAAACGATGAAGTTTAGGGATAATAGTAATCGTTATGATCCTACAATTATTTATTATTCTATTAATAGAAGAACACTGAGAAGTGCATGGAAAGCCACATGGAATCATCCAGTGTTAATACTCAGGAGTCGGTCGGGCCTGGATTCAGTCCTGGGGCCACGACGTAACAGTGTAATTTGCATTTTCTTTTACTTCTCTAAGCTGTAGTTTTCTCAGCTGTGAAACAAAAATAAAAATAGTACTTATTGCATAGGATTGTTGAAGGACTAAATGAAAAAAATACACAGCATTTAATACAGGGCTTGGTCACATGAGTTCCCAGAAAGTCTGTTTTTTATTATTATCATTGAAGTACACGGAGGTTGACTGTCTACCATCCCATCGTCTCCCAAGGAAGAACTCTAGTTTACATCAGCCCTGAGCCCTTCTCTGATTTACCCATAAACTCTGTTAGCTAAGTGAATAATCTTCTGTTTGCAGTAACAATGCCTTAGATAGGTTTTATTCTTTACAGTCAATGCACTTATTTTGTTAAATAGTCATTTTATTAGTTATACAAGAAAAGAATTAATATGTTCTGATCAAATCAGCAATCCTAAAGAAATCAACCCTGAATATTCATTGGAAGGACTGTTGCTGAAGCTGAAGCTCTAGTACTTTGATCACTTGACGCAAAGAGCTGACTCATTAGAAAAGACCCTGATGCTGGGAAAAGATTGAAGGCAAAAGGAGAAGGGGGTGGCAGAGGATGAGATGGTTAGATAGCATCACCAACTCAATCGACATGAATCTGAGCAAACACTGGGAGATGGTAGAGGACAGAGGAGCCCAGTGGGCTATAGTCCATGGGGCTGCAGAGTCAGGCACGACTTAGCAAGCGAACAACCACAACACAACCTGATTTAAACAAAACATTATGAAATTCAAATCTAAATCACAATGAGATCCACTAGGATGGCTGAAATTTTTATTTTTTAAAAAAGGAAAACAACAAGTATTGGTGGATGTAGGAAAATTAGAACTCATATATTGTTGGTGAGAGCGTAAAACGGTGCAGCCCTGTGAAAAGACATTGGCAGCTCCTCAGAAGGTTAAACGTGAGTTGCCATATGACCCGGCAATTTGACTCCTAGGTATATAGCCAAGAGAACTGAAAACATGTTCATGCAAAAACTTGTACCCAGACGTTTGTAGTCAAACATAATCGTCCAAAAGTAAAAATAACCCAATGTCCATCAGCTGATGAATGGATATATCCATACAATGGAACATTAGTCAGTCTTTTAAAGGAAGGAAATGCTGACAAATGCTGCAACATGGATGAACTTTGAAGACGTGCCAAGTGAAATAAGCCAGACACAAAAGGATAACTGCTATTCAGCTCCCTAGAACAGTGAGATTCGTAGAGACAGAAAGTGGGATGGTGGTTGTCAGGGGCTATCGAGGAGGAAAATGGAGAGTTAGTGTCTCGTGGGGACAGAGCTCCAGTTTGTAACGATAATAAAGCTCTGGAGAGAGACGGGGATGATGATCGCACAACTGGGTGAATGTACTTAATACCAATGGACTCTTCACTTGAAAGATGGTTAAAATGGTTGGGGACTTCCCTGGTAGTCCAGTGGTGAAGACTCTACGGGCTCCCAATGCAGGGGGCCCAGGTTCAATCCCTGGCTGGAGATTAAGATCCCACATGCTGCATGATTGGCCAGAAAAAAAAAAATTTCATTTTTTATAAATGATTTACTTTTGGCTCTGCTGGGTCTTAGTTGCTGCGAGGGCTTTTCTCAAGTCGCCGCGTCGCCGCGAGCAGGGGCTACTCTCTAGTTGCGGTGCACCGGCTTCTCATTGAGGCGGCTTCTCTTGTTGCGGAGCCCGGGCCCGCGGGTGCGGGGGCTTCAGAAGCTGCGGCTCCCCGGCTCCAGAGCACGGGGTCGATAGTTGTGGCTCCTGGGCTTAGCTGCTCTGAGGCAGGTAGGATCTGCCTGAATCAGGGATCAAACCTGTGTCTCGTGCACTGGCATGCAGGCATGCAGATTCCTTACCACTGGGCCACCAGGGAAGCCTCTGCAAATTTTTTTAAAGTAAATAGTTGGTACAAGGAAGGGGAAAAATATATATAGAGATAATGCTTTGTCTTCTTTAATTAGCTCTCCTTACCCTTTCAGCAACAAAGTTACTCTCAATGGATGCTACTATTATTAATTAGTAAGGTTTCTAGTCCCTTTTCTAACATTTACATATGTACAGCTCCAGAGAAAATATGCAAGGCTAATTTTTATACTCTCTAAATTTTTTCTTGTAGTGTATCTGTGGTTCCACAACTTCCTTGTTTCCCTCCCCTCTATGGACTTTCTTTCTGCCTCATTTGGACTCTGCTTAAATTGACCTAGTTTCCTCTTTAATCAAATCTTCAGGAACCAATTCATTACCATTAAAAATGATCTAACAAGCTTCATTTCGATCATTGCTAAAAGTTCTTTTTTATTTATGGATAACGCAATCACAAAGAATGTTACTTGACCAGTAAAAAAGACGACGCTTCTGAATAAAATTTGAAAAACATATGGCAGCAGGCTTACCTGATGATAAAGATGATTGCAGCTGAAAGCTGCATCTGCCAGACAATGGTTTTAGATTTTCTGTGCTCCCTGAAAGCCGTGAAAAATGTATCGCCCGGCATCTTGATAAAGAAATCAATTACCTACCTCATTCTGAAGGAAGAGAAAAAGAGGATTAAAAAACAACAACAACCAAAAATGGTAAGAGTAAAACAAACTGGGAAGAGACATATGTTTCAAGGTAGCATTGCATTTCCTGAAAATAGCTTTTATGCGTTCAGATATTCAGGGTGATTTTTATTCCTTTATTCCTGAGTCCTCGGAAGTCACTGGGAACATTTTTCCTCGAAGCAGCTAGCTGCCAACCTTCAGCCACACCCAATGTCATTTTTCTTAGCTTGTCAGGATAGTTACCCAGAGTTGCCTCTGCCCCTCCCCACCACAGGCATCCCATTCAAGAATTCACAGCCCCTGCTGGCCTGGCAGTAGAAAACGAATTTAGTTTGCAGGAGAAAGCTACACATGATCTTTTGTGTTTTTTCTGAACTGGGCTTCTATCATAGGAGTTACTCCTTTTGCCCCTCACTGCTCCCTGGACAGCCCTGGTAAATAGGAAGTGAAAGAAAGGCACAGGCTTTTCAAAGCTCCATTTAGTCTTCTTAACAGGTCATTTTCACCGAGCAACACAGAGATGGAAAATTTTTATTTCCTGATCAATTACAAGTTACCCTCAGTAATTTCAGCCATTTCA
This sequence comes from Capricornis sumatraensis, assembly GCF_032405125.1. NCBI lineage: Eukaryota > Metazoa > Chordata > Mammalia > Artiodactyla > Bovidae > Capricornis > Capricornis sumatraensis. The sequence continues at coordinate 99,083,387 of NC_091076.1, forward strand.
TTATCTTCTCGCCCTCACAAATGCTGCCTTCCCGGCCAGGAGGCTATAAAGCCAACGTCTTAGGAGATTCAGAATTTTATTAAACATTTATTTGCTTTACTCAGAAGTGAATGTATGTTAGCTTGATCGTAAAACAAATGACCTTTTTTGGGGGGTGGAAGGAAACGTGGTAAATGAAACATGAGACTCATTTGCCAGCTGATGCTGAGGGCATGAAATAAATAAGAGGCTGGTGGTGGGGAAGCCTCTCACACCTTGGCTAGGAGAGTGCATCCATGGACTGAGAACTGAGGCTGGAAGGAGAGGATCTGCTTAGCCCTGCTCTGGGAACACACACACACACACACACACACACACACACACTGACTGGATTGACCTCAAGGGTAGCCATGGCCAGACTGCACCTAATTTCAGAGGCTCTGCCCTCAGCCAGGGCTACTGTAGTTTTAAAGCCGCCACCATCCAGGACAGAACCTTGCTTTGCTGATTCTCTACCTTCTACCATGTTTAGAAAACTAGACCCAGGTCACAGAGGCAGGGAATAAAAGCTAGTCTTACAGACATGCCTCAACCCATTTGTATAGACTGAGTCCCCTGACTAGGACTGTGGCCCCAAAATGAATGAGCAGAACCTAGAATCTAGCAATAGGTCTCAGGCCACCTGTATTTCTGTCCTCTACCTGTGCCCTCCACTAGGGGACTGGTAATAGTAGTAGTGTTCATCGCTTGGTTGTGTCTGACTCTTTGCAACCCTATGGACTATAGTCTGCCAGGTTCTCCTGTCCATGGAATTCTCCAGGCAAGAATACTGGAGTGGGTAGCCATGCCCTTCTCCAGAGCGTCTTCTTGACCCTAGGATTAAACCTGGGTCTCCTGCGTTGCAGGCATACTCTCTACAGTCTGAGCCACCAGGGAACTGGGGCTCAACATAACTGAGGAGGGGGCTAGCCAGGCTCCTGGGCACCGGACGACAAAAATACCGCTGGCTACACAACCTAGTCCCACTTGCAACACTTTCCTTAGTAGAGGTCAGATGTGTCTTTGCCCTGGAAACACTAAAAGCACATTTTGACCAGAAGAATGTTTAAGATGTGTCACAGAAGGCTTTGTGGGAAAGCTACATTCAAAAGTTTATGAAGAAACTGGAGTGTAGTACTTAAAATCTATGTCATTCTGGATTTGAGGGAATGGGAGTTAGAAACAGATTTCAAGCTAAGTCTTGAGCAGTTTTAAGACACGGCAGTGGACTTAGGCTTGGGCAATGCCCCTGCTCTCTTCAGGAGGTGATGAAAAGGTCCAGCCTAGGTTTCTGGGCATCCTCTTCCACTGGGTGGCATCCTCATTCTTTTTTTTTTTTTTTAGCTTCACTGAGTAGCATGTGAAATCTTACTCCTCCAGCCAGGGATCGAACCCATACGCCCTACAGTTGAAGCTCAAAGTCCTAACCACTGGACCACCAGGGAATTCCTGACACCCTCATCCTTTGGCCAGACCTGCAGGAGCCTTGGTCCAGCAGTTCCAGACCAACAGCAAGGGCGCCACCTCCAGGCCAGTCTCCAGAACTGAGGTGTTGTGACCCGGACCAACATTCTGGGTCACGTTCATTCTGGGAAGTGTATCCTGGGCAAAGGATCCCGGCTTCTGGGTTGGGGACATCCTCCTCCATACAATTCTAGAATATAGGGCTTCTTGGGACTCAAGAACCTAAATGGTTCATCCATATTTTGCCACCGTGTTTGACCTCTAAAAAGAGAGGACTTTCCTCAGGTACCAGCCTCGCTATGTATTTGGTTTCAGGGATTAACAACTTTTTGTTCCTAAAATTAGCCTGGCCTGACATCCTCAAAGCCAACTGTTCCGGCCTGTCTCAAGGACTCCCCAGCCTAAGTGACTTCCTCCCTTGTGACCTCATGTCAAGAAACCCATGATGGCTAACATCAGTGATCTTGTGGGGAACATGGAACTGCTAAGCAACCATGTGGCTTCAAGGAGGGATGTCCTTCACCTGACAGCCAGGCGTGCCTGAGACACACTCGGCTCTTCTCACGCTTCATCACAGTCTTCAAAGGCTGGGATTCTCACATTGGCTAGCTGAACAAAACTGTTTTGCAGATATCCTGTGACAAAAGCTGGGGAAGGCAGAGAAGTCCCATGCCCACAGCCCCACGGCCTGAGAACTTTGCAGCCATTCTAGGTTTGCTGCTGGTGGTCTAAACAATTCTGCAAGGCCGCCATACAGCCAGCCGAGATCCTAGTCTCCCCAAAGGTAAGGCAAGAAATGCACAGGATCCTCTTCCACTTGAACCTCTTCCACCAGAACCTGCTGGGATCAGATGAGACACTACGCCGCATGCTGCTGCTGGTCATTCAAAATCCTGCACATGGTCCGAAAGAGCTTTTGATGAAGCTTCCCTGGTGGCTCAGAGGTATCGTCCACCTGCAGTGCAGGAGGCACGGGTTCAATCCCTGATCCGGGAGGATCCCACATGCCTCGGACCAACTCACCCCATGTGCCACAACTGCTGAGCCTGTGCTCTAGAGTCCAGGAGCCGCAACAAGGGAAACCACTGCAATGAGAAGCCCAAGCACTACAACTAGAGAAGAGCCCCCACGCACGGCCCCTAGAGAAGAGCCCAAGAGCCCCCACTCACGGCCACTAGAGAAGAGCCCCCACGCACAGCCACTAGAGAAGAGCTCCCACTCGCTGCAACTAGAGAAGAGCCCCCACTTGCTGCAACTAGAGAAGAGCCACCACGCACGGCCCCTAGAGAAGAGCCCCCACTCGCTGCAACTAGAGAAGAGCCCCCACGCACGGCCCCTAGAGAAGAGCCCAAGAGCCCCCACTCACGGCCACTAGAGAAGAGCCCGCACGCACGGCAACTAGAGAAGAGCCCCCACGCACGGCCCCTAGAGAAGAGCCCCCACTCGCTGCAACTAGAGAAGAGCCCCCACTCACGGCCACTAGAGAAGAGTCCCCACTCGCTGCAACTAGAGAAGAGCCCCCACTCACGGCCACTAGAGAAGAGCCCCCACGCACGGCCACTAGAGAAGAGACCCCACTCACGGCCACTAGAGAAGAGCCCCCACTCGCTGCAACTAGAGAAGAGCCCGCATGCACAGCAACAAAGACCCAGCACAGCCTAAATAAATAAAATTATTTATTTTTTAAAAAAGGAGTCGGTTTAAAAGAAAAAAAAAAAAAAACTTTTGGTGGCCTTGCAGTCTGGAAACTGTCCCTGAAACCCTGAACTCTTGAGGTCACAGGTACTGTGGCTGGGGATAGACAGCAACGGTCCTGAGGGCTAATATACCTACCCTCTGCAGGCCCTTTAATGCCCATGGGCATCACATCGTCATGGTGGATGAAGGGGATACCCTGACTATGTGGGCGACTTCGCCCTCTACACTGGACCTTTCTTCTGAGTTTATGGTGGAATACATCAGTCAAGCTCTAGAGAACTCTCCCTGCTCCCTCCCCACAGGGAAACACGACTGTACCACCCACCTTCACTGTAAAATCTGCGGACAGTTCAGCACATTCTTAGGTCCAGAACACACAGGCACACACCTACCGCGGCTTCCATTTCTTGAACCTTCTAAATAACCAATCATCTCACCAGCAAATGCTTAGGACCCCAAGGGTTTGCACCCTAGGGATGTACGTCAGAGTCACCGGAAAAGCTTTAGAAAAAAAGAAAAACAGAATTCCTGCCACAAATAGACATGTATGTGGTTATTTGATTTTCAACAAAAACACCAAAACAATCCTGTGGGGAAAGGAAAATGTTTCCAACAAGTGTTACTGGGAAACTGGACATCCATTCCAGGTGAGAAAACAAGCAAAACTCCACCCCTTATCTCGTGAGGATATAGTCGCTCAGTTGTGTCTGACTGTCCTGCAACCCTATGGACTGTAGCCCGTCAGGCTCCTCTGTCCATGGGATTTCTCAGGCAAGGATATTGGGGTGGGTTGCCACTTCCTACTCCCAGGGATCTTCCCGACCCAGGGATTGAACCCACGTCTCTTGAGTCTCCTGCATTGGCAGGCAATTCTTTACCACTGAGCCACCTGGGAAGCAACTGCCCCACTCCCCCACCACTTACCTCATTCCATAGACAAAAATTACTCAAGAAGAACCCTAAACTTAAATATGAAAGCTAAAACTATAAAGCTGCTAGAAGAAAACAGGAAAATATTTTCATCACTTGAGTATAGGCAAAAGTTTCTTAGGACACAGAAAGCAATAACCATAAATGAGAGCAAATTAGACTGATCCAAATTTAACACTTTTGCTCATCAAAATACATCATTAAGAAAATGAATAGATGAGAGCCACAGACTGAGTGAAAATTATTCTCAAAATATATATCTGACAGAGGAGGTATCTTGGACATTCAGAGAACTCTTAAAACTCAATAATGGGGCTTCCCTGGTGGCTCACTAGTGAGAAAAAAAGTCTGTCTGCCAATTCAGGAGACATGGGTTTGGCACGCCCTGGAGCAATTAAGCTGGTGTGGCACAACGGTTAAGCCTGTGTTCTAGAGCCTGGGATCTGCACCCACTGAGCCAGCAGGCTGCAGCTGCTGAGGCCTGAGAGCCCTAGAGCCTGTGCTGCACAAGAGAGGCCGCCACGATGAGGGGCCTTTGCACTGTAACTGCAGAGTAGCCCCCGCTTGCCACAGCTAGAGAAAAGCCCATGCAGCGATAAAGACCCAGCACAGCCAGAAATACATAAGTATATATATTTTTAAATTCAATTTTTAAAATAGGCAAAGGATTTTAAAAGACATTCCACGGGGGAAAACATATGAATGGCCAGAACGTACATGAAAAAGTACTCTCCAGCATTTAGTCATCTGGGAAATACATGTTAAAATCACAATGAGCTACATCTATACTCCCACCAAAATGGCTAAAATTCAAGACTGGAAACACCAAATGTTGAAGAAGTTAGTAGAGTAACCAGAGCTCTCATACATTCTTTTTTTTTCCCTCCAGTATATTTTGGGTGAGAGTTTAAAACAGCATTGCGATGTTGGGGAAATGTGTGACAGATTCTCATAAAACTAAACACATACCTGACCTCAAACCCAGCGAATTTATTCCTGTGTATTTACCCAAGAGAAGTGAAAACACATGACCACACACAGACACACAGTTGTAGAAAAACATTTATGGAAGCTTTCACTGCAATAGCCAAAAACTGAAAATATTAATAGTTCAGGTGTCTAGGAGACTTACTTTAAAAACCTGGTGGATTTTCTTGTTTAGTAATCCAAACAATGGATTACTATTTACAGTAAAAAGGGACAACTGCTGATCCATGTAACAATATAAACAAATCCCCAAAATGTTAAGTTAAGCAAAGGAAGCCAGATACAAAAGACACGCCATTTCACTCCAATTTTGTTAAGTTCTAGGGCAGATAAATCTATGGTAAGAAAAAATACCATAGGTTTGGGATCTTCCCAAGCCAGGAATCGAACCCAGGTCTCCCGCACTGTAGGCAGACGCTTTACCGTCTGAGCCACCAGCGAAGCCCAAGAAAAAATAATTACAATAGATTTTTACCTCTGGGGAGATGAGGAAGGGACTGAGTGGAAAAGGGACTGAGTGGTGTTATTCTGCATTTCCATAGCAGTTTGGGTTATATGGATATGTGCTTTGTTAAGCTCATCAAAGGGTACATTTAATATCCATGCATTCCACTGTATATGTTTGAGCTAAAATTTTAAATGTAAAACTCATAAACAAACACAAGACATATATGATGAAGTATACGGATGTTTGTAACACTTGACATGCATAAAAAATAAGATGGGTTGATGGATGAATAGACAGGTGGGGAGATGGATAGATATGTGACCAGACAGATACAGAATCTTAGGTATACTGGTAATTATTGCACTTTTTTTTTTTTCAATTTGGGAAGGGTAGTAGGAACGATAAACTGACTATGGCGATTTTTGTTTAAGTGGTAAATGTACATGGGGGCTTCCCTGGTGGCTCCACTGGTAAGGAATCCTCCTGCAATGCAGGAGACCAGGGTTTGATCCCTGGGTTGGGAAGTTCCCCTGGAGAAGGGAGCTACCCAGTCCAGTATGTGCATGGCTGTTTGTTAGACTTTTGTCATATTTTTGTTCTCGCAATGTTCCGTAATTATAAATTAACAAACACATAAATTAGAGTTACCAGGTGGTTCTGACACTCACTCCTGGCTGGGAACGGCTGGGCTCTGAGCACACAGAGGTCTTTGTGTGCAAAGTGCTGAGGAGCTACACAGCACTCACGTGGGGGGAAGAGATGACGTTCCTATTGCTGCTGCAACAGGAACACCACAGATTCGATGACTTAAAACAAATTTGTTGGGAATTCCTTGGTGGTCCAGTGGTTAGGATACCTCTTTTCACTGCTGGGACCTGAGTTCGATCCCTGTTTGGGGACCTAAGATCCTGAAAGCTATGCAGCCAAAAAGAAAGCAACCCCAAAATTCTGCAATAAACATTCTTATTTAAATTACTTTAGTTTCCTCTTGTATTTCTAGGGACAAATTCCCAAATGTGAGATAACTGGGTTGAGGTGTTCATCTATTCCTGTTTTTGTCTGACATTCATCCTTTTCCACCGAGAATATGCCCTCCTCCACTGTATAGTTCTCATGTGCTTTTAAGCAAAAGTCCCCACCTGTCCTGTGCCAGGGGTGGGTGTTTGAGCCAATTTGTTCATGGGAGATTGGCAACAACAAAACACAAATCTCAAGTGGTTTAGCACAGTAAGGGTTTATTTTTTGGTGATAGAACTCTAATGGCAGAAAGTGAAGAGAAACTAAAGGTCTTTTTTGATGACGGTGAAAGAAGACGGTGAAAAAGCTGGCTTAAAACTCAACATTCACAAAACGAAGATTATAGCATCCGGTCCCATCGCTTCATGACAAATAGAAGTGGAAAAGTGAATGAAGTCATGGATTTTATTCTCTTGGGCTCCAAAATCACTGTGGACAGTGACTATAGCCATGAAATTAAAAGCTGCTTGTTTCTTGGAAGAAAAGCTATGATAAACCTAGACAGTGTATTAAAAACCAGAGACATCACTTTGCCAACAAAGGTCTATATCGTCAAAGCAATGGCTTTTCCAATAGTCACGTACGGATGTTAGTCACATACAGATGTGAAAGCTGGACCATGAAGAAAGAAGGCTGAGCACCAAAGAACTGATGCCTTCAAACTGTGGTGCCAGAGAAGATTCTTGAGAGTCCCTTGGACTGCAAGGAGATCACACGAGTCAATCCTAAAGGAAATCAATCCTGAATATTCATTGGAAGGACTGATGCTGAAGCTAAAGTTCCAATACTTTGGCCACCTAATGCGAAGAGCTGACTCACTGGAAAAGACTCTGATGCTGGGAAAAACTGAAGTCAAAGGAGAAGGGGTCAGCCGAGAATGAGATGGCTAGATAGTATTACCAACTCAATGGACATGAATTTGAGCAAACTCTGGAAGATAGTGAAAGAGAAATAAATGTAGTCTTCTCCTGTGTCTGAGAAGAAATGAACCAGTTGGGTCACCACATAGCATGGTTTTTGTCAGTTAGAATATCCCAAACCTGAACGTATGTTCACTGGAAGGACTGACGCTGAAGCTCCAATATTTGGCTATCTGGCGCGAAGAGCTGACTCACTGGCAATGACCCTGATGCTGGGAAAGATTGAGGGCAGGAGGAGAAGGGGGCGGTAGAGGATGAGATGGTTGGATGGCATCACGGACTCAATGGACATGAGTTTGAGCAAACTCTGGGAAATAGTGAAGGATACGGAACTCTTGGCATGTTGCACTTCATCGGGTCACAAAGAGTCAGACACGACTTAGCGACTGTAACAACAGTACCCGAACATTAGGCTTCTCAGCGATGGGCATATGACCTAGGCAGACTGATTAGTGTCCTTCTAGGGAATTGTTGTGGATAATGGGAGTCTCGTAGGACCAGATATGCAGCTCTTGTTAGCATAGCACTGGCAGGGCTTCTCCAGGAGAGGGAAGGGAGGAAGGCTACCAGAGAACAAAGGCAGAGTCAGGGACGGTCAAGGAGCTCAGATCCCTGGGGCCCTGCTTTGAGCTTCTGGATCCAGAATCGGCTCCTTTGGATAAATTCCTTTCCTTTGAGCCAGTCTGTGTTGGATTTCTGTCACTTGCAACTAAAGAAGTCCTGACTAATAATGCATAGCCCAAGGGATAAAAAGTTTTACTAAAAGTGTGTGAAACATTTTTTCTAGATTGCTCTCTAAAATAACCTAGACGTCGTGTAGGGCATTTCTATGTTCCCAATTAAAAAAAAAAAAATTATTGCTTTTGGCTGCATCTCACAACTTGCTGGATCTCAGTTCCCCAACCAGAGGTTTGAACCCAGGCCGTGGCACTGAAAGCACCGAGTCCTAACCACCAGATCACCAGAGAACTCCTTGTTGTCCCAGCTTTTGTTTTTCATAACTTATATGTACTTCTTTCAATTCCTATGTATTTTACTTTTCCTTCTTAGAAAACTGTGGCAAGCATTTCTACTACAGCAAGTACTAAAGTAAGTCACATTAATTAAACCGTACTATGTTAGGACATTTTGGTTTCATACTTTAAGAAATTTCAACGTGTTTGAAAATTCAAAGCTTGCAGATGAAAGTGAAGTGAAAAGTAAAATCTTTCCTCCTTACCACCTCCCCCTCTCCCAAAAGGCAAATAGCTTTTTGGGCTTTCGTCCAGAAAAAAACAATAATTGTATATGCAAGAATGTGATTAATGCATGTGCGTGTATGTGTGTGTGTTTGCAAACTCTTGATTATATATCTTTTTGGAGCGGTTTTTAGGTATGATGATTCTAAGTGACGATTCCAGGTGTGAGAGGCACTCCTTAAGCCCTTAAGCCATGAACAGATGGGAGAGAATGCATTCACCCCTCCAGAAGAGAGGCAGGGTGCAGGGCGTGGGCCTGGGGGTCTCTCCCAAGAGGAGCCCTGCTTGAGAGTCGAGCAGAAGGACATTTTAATGGATTGACACCACTGATTCACGGTTATTTTGCAAGAATTCTGCTGTTTCTTTGCAGCCCATTATCCCTGAGTTAGGAAGATTCCCTAGAGGAGAGCATGGGCACCCTACACCAGTATTCTTGCCTGAGAAATCCCATGGATTGAGGAGCCTGGTGGGGTACTGTCGACGCGGTTACAAAGAGTCGGACATGATGGAAGTGACCAACTGTGCACAGCATGTTGGTTTTAGGTCCTCCTTAGCATTTGCCGTTTCGTCATAAACTGCTTTCTCGATGGCTGCATAGCCCCTCTTATCACCATTATTTCTTCCCTGATTAAAAATACCTGTTGGCAGGACTTCCCTGGTGGTCCTGTGGTTGGGACTCCATGCTTCCAATGCAGGGGACCCTGGTTTACCCCCTTTACAGGGAACTAGATCCTTCATCCCACAACTAAGACCCAGCACAGTCAAATAAATATAGAAACTTAAAAAAAAAACAAAACAACTTATTGGCTAAGGGACCTGCTGGTTCAGTGGCTAAGACTTGGAGTTCTCATTACAGGGGATTTCGATTCGATTCCTGGCCGGAGAACTAGATCTCACACGCCACAATTAAGAGTTCACAGGCTGCAACTACAGATCCCACTTGCCGCAACTAAGACCCAGCCAAATAAATAAATATTTAAAGAAAAACTCATTGGCTAACACTTGTTCACAAGTCTTGCTTTTTCTGTGATATTTTCATTTGGAGTTCCTTTCCAGCTTTCCTTCCCCTTTGTGGTGGGCGCCTCTGGGGGCTTGGAATGCAGGCATGCCAAGGCGTGCAGATCTGCCTGGAGTCTCAGCCCGAAGAACCCAGTTATCTCCTGGGAAGGAATGACTCCTGGGGGACGACAGCTTCAGGCAGACAAACCTGGCACCTGAATGGTGCGGAGGTGATGCTTGTCACGCTTACCCGTGTAGTCCCTGACCAAGCCACCTGGAACCCAGGATCCCTGGCTTGAGCTGTCTCCGTTTTCAGGCTCCATATGAAGAAATCTAGCAGAGCTTTTTCCAGTACAAAGTGTATAAGACCTAGGACCGGATGCAATCATGTTCCCTTTCATCATGTCTGTGTGACGAAGCGTGTTGGTGAAGTACGGAGAGTGGCCTTGCTCCCCACGCCTATATGCGCTTATGGAAGACGGCACGCTTCGGGCTGCTGAATTTGTCAGAGAACACGATGTAGCTTTGGCCTTCTGCTCACTGATGGTGGTGGTACTCATCGTCGTTTGGTTGCTCAGTTGTGTCTGACTTTGCCATCCCATGGACAGTAGCCCCGCCAGGCTCCTCTGGCCATGGGATTTCCCAGGCAAAAATACTGGAGTGGATTGCCATTTCCTTCTGCAGGGGATCTTCCTGATCCAGGGATTGAACCTGAGTCTCCTGCACTGCAGGCAGAGTCTTGACCGCTGAGCCACTGGGAAGTCCTGGGGGTATTCTTGCATGATGGTTATTTCCACCTATCAACCTGGCTAAGCTGTAGTACCCAGTTATTTAGTCAAACACTCACCTAGGTGCTCCTGCAAAGGTATTTTGTAGATGTGATTATTGAGTTTAAGTAATTGAGATTATCCTTGATAATCTGGGTGGGCTGCATTTAATCAGTTGAAAGGCCCTTAAGGACAGAAACTTGTCTGTGGATTGTCACAGCAGCTCCTGCTCCTTAGCAGAGCTAAGCTGATTCCTGGCAGTAGGTTTCTTTATACACCTTTCCTACTGGTTCTGCTTCTCTGGTAGAAACCCGATAGGTATACCACGGGAGTGGTGTTGCCAAGGGGAGGCTGTGGTTGGGGCATTTTGGGCAGATGGCACGGCCCGTGTGACACCGTCTTGACTGTGGGTATCAGACAGCATGGCAAGAGGAGACGCCACACCGTTTTCACTGGTGGTGGGCATCATTGGAAACAGGGTGGAGAAAAGATCAGACTCCTTGAGGAAGAAGATAGCATTGCTGGTGAGCGTGAGCGCACGCACAGTCTGGGGACGCTCGGAAAGACGCTCGGAAAGACCCCCGTGAGACGGAAGCGGCTGGAGGCCCTTCCTCCTCAGCAGCTGTAAATGCGGAACCCAAACGAATGTTCATCTTCTTGTGACCCCTTTTGTAGCTTGCAGATGGGGTGGTGCCAAGAAACACAGTGGTCGAGAGTGCAGGAAGCAGGTGGCACGCTCAAATTAGCACCGTGCAAGGAGGTCTGACAAACTGACCGTCTACTCAAGGCTGGGCGGGATGCAGGGATACCACGAGGAGCAGCCCAGTACTCCCGGGCTGGAAAGAGTCCAGCTGTTACTTCCTCTGGGCTGATGGGACGAGATGAAAGATGCCCGGAAGCTGGAAGCAGAATTGTGTACAGAAAGTTGTCCTGTGAGGAACCTTCCCTGGAGGGACAGCCAGAGCAAGGCAAGCTCTTAGGGAGGGAGCGGAGGAAATAAATGACTCTGATCTTCCTATTTCTGGGTCTTCACTGGCTGTCCAGTGGTTAAGACTCTGAGCTTCCACTGCCAGGGGCAAAGGTCAATCCCTGGTAGGGATTGACAAAATCTCACATACCTTGCAGTGTGGCTAAAAAAAGGAGAAAAACAACAAAAAAGATGTTCTTAATCTTTTTCCTCCCCTGGTCTCTTGTCCGGGGCTCTCCCGACCAGTAGCCAGAGTCCTAGGAGCCCATCTGTTTGGTCCATGTGGGTCAGCCTCGAGGCAGACAGCAGGACGGAGAATGATGAAGAATGATCTGGAAGGGCAGAGAAATGCTGTCTGGCCCACACAAATTACCCTGGAATACTGAACCTGAGGGGATCTTTCCTACCTTGGGAAAAGTGTGTGTGTGTGTTTTTTTTTTTTTAAGCATTATATTACATTTATAGTTTCTCTTTGTTCTGGTGATTCTCAAGCAGGGACGGCAGGGCTCCCTTGGAGGGTAATGGAAAGGTATGTGGGCAGTTTCTTTTCTCTCTGCTTGTCTCAATGACTTGGGGGCACAGTTGGCATTTTCTGGGTGGAGGCCAGGAACACTAAGTGGTTTGCTGTGCTAAGGAAGAGTCCTGAAGAATGAAGAACTTGTTGAAAGCACTGCAGAGTAGGTTGGGCTCAACCAGGGGAAGGAACCATAAAGCACAGTGGCTTGAACTGGAGCATCCAGAAGAAAGCTGGTTATGCCTAAGGGTAAGATCTTGGGTGACTTATAGCTACATGGGCAGCTGGAGGTGCCGCCATGTATGAAAGAGACAGGTTGGAGGTCAGGAGCCGGGACTGACACACGCTGCCCAAAGGAGAGAAGATCAGTGGGTTCAACAAGCAAGACATTAGGAGCCTAGTCAGGCTAGTAGATTCATCGGGAACATCTGTGGGCAGGGTGGGCCTGTGGGTTTATACCATAACGCGAAGGTCAAATCCAGAGGAAGGAGGGCACTCCTGGTCCATATGGTGCCAGCCCGGATGGATGCTGTCCTGGGCTCAGATGGGGACGGGCTTCCCTGGTGGCTCAGATGGTAAAGAATCTGCCCTCAACGTGGGAGACCTAGGTTTGATCCCTGGATGGGGGAGATCTCCTGGAGAAGGAAATGGCAGCCCACTCCAGTATCCTTGCCTGGAGAATTCCATGGACAAGAGGAGCTTGGCGGGTTATAGTCCAGGGGGTCGCGAAGAGTCAGATGCGATTGAGCGACCAACGCACACAGATGGAGACACCCTGTTTGTCTTCTCTGCCATCCCGGGGGGGTTGTCTCCTTCTTGTCAGGTGGGTTCAGGTAAGATGAGCCTTAGAATCTGACAAGACGGGAGGTGACAAGGAGGGTCAGGGGTTGGAGAAACCACTGTAGTTAAAAGATCCCGCACCCTTTATTTCTGTGTCCTTGAGTTGGGGACAGAGCGGCGGCTCTAGAAACGGAGGCAGCGTGAAATGTGCAGGTGGAGGCAGCAGGGGGCGCTACTGGGCCTTCTAGAGGTGGGAAATTGGCGAAGTCAAAGGGTTGGTTTTATATAAAGTATACTGAATATAAGATGCATCTCAACTTCAGAGATAATATAAGAAAAAAAGAGTGTCTTAGAATTGACAAAATACACAGTCCTTTTACTTGGTTCTCTCGGTAACCTTAAGAAATGAACAGGGGAAGCCTGGAGTGCTGCAGTCCATGGCGTCACAAAGAGTGGGACGTGACTGAATGACTGAACTGAAATGGATATCTCCATTTTATCAATGGAAAAACTGAGGCTCAGAGAGAGTGGGTAACTCCCCAAGTATAGGGCTTCAGTCCAACAGGAACGTATGTCTCCTAGAATCCCTGGAGCCAGTGACGCTCTGAAATTTCCATTTAGCAGGGATTTGGGCGCAGCAAATGGGTTGGAAGGAGCCGGGAGCCAGCTTGACTTGAGAGCTACCTGGGAAAAAGTACGCTTCTCGTGTGGCTTTTTGGAGGACAAATGGACATTATAGCTGTTGTTCGGACAAATGGACATTATAGCTGTTGTTCAGTTGGTCAGTCATGTCTGACTCTTTGTGACCCCATGGACTACAGCACGCCAGGCTCCAGTGTCCTTCACTGGAGATATCCCAGTGTTAGCTCAAACTCATGTCCATTGAGTCGATGATGCCATCCAGCCGTCTCATCCTCCGTCGCCCCCTCTTCCTCCTGCCCTCAGTCTTTCCCAGCATCAGGGTCTTTTCCAGTGAGTCAGTTCACTGGAGATTATGGTGAGTGTGCAAATCCCCGAAGCCACTCCCTCCAGCTGTCAGTGCTTAGAGCTCTGAGCAGTACTCCCGAGGTTTGTCTTGTCTCTAGACACCATCAGCCCTGGATGGGGACTCGCCCCTTACCTGACCCTCTCAGCGGATCCCAGCTTGTCTGACGCCACTGTGCCCCCCAGCTTCCCTGGAACTAGGTCCCAGATGCCTCAGGGCTGTCTCGGAAATGCTGAGGGCCTGTGAGGACTCCACAGAACCCACACAGCCCAGCCAGTGTCTGCTGTCTGCCCGAGGCCACTCAGAGATCCTGGGCAGGCCCCACGCCTCCACGAGGCCACTGTCTCCTCTGCAACCGAGTTTAAAGTGTCTAAGTCATGAAGCCAGGACCCTGGGCCTGGTCCCCACAGGCCCCAGTATCTCTGCTCAGAAGGAATTAGAGCTCCAGGCTTCTGTTCTTTTGTCTTTAAGCTTTTTTTTTTTGACGTGAGCCATTTTTAAAGTCTTTCTTGAATTTGTTACAGTACTGCTTCTGTTTTACACTTCTGTTTTGTGCCCATAAGGCGTGTGGAATCTTAGTTTCCTGACCAGGAATTGAACCCTCACCGTCCCTGCATTGGAAGGTGAAGTATTAACCACTGGACCTCCAGGGATGTCCCAGGCTTTTGTTCTGGCCTCGTGTGTCACAGAAGCGTCTGGTTGGATAGAGAGCATATCTGAGAGAAAATCAAGCCCCAAGCAGGTCTCTCAACACGGATGCCTATGCTTCTGACAAGGCTGCATGGGGCATCTTTTTCTAGTACAAAGAAAGCGTTTAGCCTTCATGGCTTATTTCCAGCTGGACTCTAATCTAATTTCAGAGACTAACACTTATTTTTTAAATATTTTAAAAATTTACTTATTTCTCTGGTTGTGCCCAGTCTTAGTTTCTGCATCCGGGCTCTTCACTCTTTGTTGTGGTATATTTAGCAGCAGCATGAGAACTCTTAGTCGAGGCAGGCACAATCTAGGGAAATCGGGGAATGAACCTGGGCCCTCTGCATTGGGAGCACAGAGTTTTAGCCACTGGGCCACCAGTGAAGTCCCTCAGAGACTAATATTTAAGGAGACCTAATAAATTGGCCACCTAAACCATAAACTCCTAGGTCTGTGCTACGTCGCTCAGTTGTGTCCAACTCTTTGCCACCCCATGGACTGTAGCCCACCAGGCTCCTCTGCCCATGGGATTCTCCAGGCAAGAGTACTGGAGTGGGTTGCCGTGTCTTCCTCTAGAGAATCTTCTCGACCCAAGGATCAAACCCTCAAACACATGCGTTTATGGTTTAGGTTTCTTTATAATTTTGGAGGAGAAGGCAATGGCAACCCACTCCAATACTCTTGCCTGGAAAATCGCATGGCAGAGGAGCCTGGTGGGCTGCAGTCCATGGGGTTGCAAAGAGTCGGACATGACTGGGAGACTTCACTTTCACTTTTCACTTTCATGCATTGGAGAAGGAAATGGCAACCCACTCCAGTGTTCTTGCCTGGAGAATCCCAGGGACGGGGGAGCCTGGTGGGCTGCTGTCTATGGGGTCACACAGAGTCGAACGCAACTGACGCGACTTAGCAGCAGCAGCATGGTTTTGGAAACCAATGTAACATTACAGCAAATCTTGAACAAAGAAAAAACTTCATACTGACCCCATCACCTTAGCACTACTTTCAGAGTTACACAGTCACTCCTGTTGCTTATCGAGCATTTACTATGTGCCCGCCATTATACGTTGTACATTACTGTGCAGTGTTCTTAATTATAATCATCCTCATTCTATCACGTATCCAGCATAAAAGAGCAGGCTCATAACTGACTCATAAACAATATTCACATGTTCATATAATCTTTATCATTGTAATTTAAAAAATATATAGTACTCTAAGAAATTTAGAAAACAAGGGAAAAAGATCTATCCAACACCTAAGAACCGCTTACCATTATGTCTCTATGTACTTTTACAGAAAATGATAATCATGTATCTTACTTTTCCCAGCATCGTCTCATTAGCCTTTCCTCATCTTATCATCCACTCTTGCAAAATAGCATTTGCTCATAGAAATTTCCAGCCCTGCTGGCCTTGTCCAGGGTTCTCCTGCTGCCGACTTCTCAAACAGTGCTGGAAAAATGCCAAAAGGATCGTCTGGCATTTGTTCTAAGCGGTTTCAGCTGAGAATGGTCTGGCTCTGTGGGGGCCCCCACCTGCAGGGCTCAGTCCTGTTCTCCTCCCTGAGCCCCTTTCAGAAAGGGTTGATGGGGAGGAGATTAGCTTAGCTTTGCGGCTTCTTCCCTCTGTATCCCTCACTCGCCCTCTCTTCTGTCTCATCTCAGATGCCCATTTCTTTGCTCTCGGACAGTTCTGGGCTCAGCCACTCAGCGGAGCGACCACAGGTGAGGCACTGCATCTCCGAACCTCCCTGTTTGTGCAGTGCTGTCTCGATGAGGCTGCCATCCACACATGAGACGAGGCACACTTGCTGCTGTTGGTGCCGAGCAGTCATTCTGCATCCAGGGTCTGATCTCCATCACTGAGTCCCTCTGCCTGAACCTGACCTGTAGATTCACCCCTGCGAGCAAACTGTGATTGAGTTTGGCTCTAGTGAGCCAGTTCCTCTGGGCATGAGGTTCCACACCCAGACTTCCTTGACCTCTATCTCCTCAAGCCCTGTCTCTTGTTTTGACTTCCTCACCAAAAGCAGCACTCCTCTTGCTGAACAGTGGCAGCCTCCCCAGGCTCCAAACCTCCCCAGCCCATCATATCTTTGCTCCCCAGTTCCTTCCCTTCTTTGCACTGAACCTCCTGACACAAGCTCCCCTCCACACCTGCACGGTGACCTGGTGACACCCGCTAATCAGTATCACGCTCCTATGCGCTCTGCCCACTCGCCATGTGGCTGCACACAGCAAAGTGTCTTCTACACGTATGCTTTCCTATTTAAGAAAGGAATCTGATGCCACTAAGATAAAAAATAAAACTTTATACGCGTATGGTAATTAACACTACATACAAAGTACCTGCTGGCAAGTTATCACCTTTGATTATCCTAACAATCTCCTGAGCTAAATAGGAACAATTTAGGGATTTCCCTGGCAGTTCAGTGGTTGAGATGCCATGCTTTCAATGCAGGGGACAAGGTTCAATCCTTGGTTGTGGAACTAAGGTTTCACATGCCTTGCAGCCAAAAGATTGAAAAAAAAAAAAGAACAATTTAGTTAGCTTCTTTTTCTTTTTTTTTTTTTTGGTCTTGCTATATGGTTTTGAGAGTCCCTTGGACTTCAAGGAGATCAAACCAGTCAATCCTAAAGCAAAGCAAATCTGAATATTCATTAGAAGGATTAATGCTGAAGCTGAAGCTCCAATACTTTGGTCACCTAATGCAAAGAGCCAACTCATTGGAAAAGACTGGGAAAGACTGAAGTCAGGAGAAGAGGGTGACAGAGAATGAGATAGTTTGATGACATCACTGACTCAAAGAACATGAGTTTGAGCAGATTCTGGGAGATAGTGAAGGACAGGGAAGCCTGGCATGCTGCAGTCCATGGGGTTGCAAAGAGTTGAACAGGACTTAGCAACTGAACAACAACATGGTTTGTGGGATCTTAGTTCTCTGACTAGGGATTGAACCCGAGCCCTTGGCAGTGAAAGCACTGAGACCTAACGACTGGACAGCCAGGGAAGTCCTATTATGTAGTTAGTTTCTTTTGAAGATGGAAAATTAAGATGCAGAGAAGGGAATTGCCCAAGTTTGTCGACTTCACAGTCGCACTAAAATGAGTATTATATGACTTCAAATTTAGTACTTTCCTGCTATCCTACTCGAATGACTAGCAGCCCCTTCACTTTCCATGTGGAATATGCAGTTTAGAAGAATCCAAATTAATGAATCCAAATGAGTTTTCTTTTCTGGCTGGCCACGGGACAAGAGGAAGAATTTGAAATAGTAAAGTCATGCAATGGGAAGATGTTATTCCTATGGCTACGCTGAAGGCTGCAGAAGCTAGCAGCCTTCACCACTTCAACTTAAAAAGGAGGAGGAGGAGAGAAGAGTGACTGAGGGCAGCAAAGAGGGACATAGAGAAAGAGAAAGAATTTTTGTTCTGTGCACTAAAAGAAAATCTCCCGGACTGCAATCTTATTCTTATTGACAAGGCAGCCAGAATTTGGTCCTGGTTTTCACAAAGAGCAGCTGGGAAACCAGCTCCAGGGTCTGGGTAGGTTGTTGGCCTTAATAAAGTCTGGGTTCTAGAGGGATAAGGTAGACATCAGATGGAGTGAGCAGAAATCAGGGCTTTGGGAATGTCACCCCTTCCCTCCTCCCCAAGACAGCTTGCTGAGTAGCTCTTGTTGGTAAGATAGTGTTTAACCAACCCTAGTGGAAGGGCTGGCCACCTTGCCAGTTCATCTGGACCATAAAGAAGGCAGAGTGCTGAAGAACTGATGCTTTCAAACTGCGGTGCTGAAGAAGGCTCTTCAGAGACCCTTGGACAGCAAGTAGATCAAACCAGCTAATCTTGAAGGAAATCAACCCTGAATACTCATTGGAAGGACAGATGCTGAAGCTAAAGCTCCAATACTTTGGCCACCTGATGTGAACGGCCTACTCATTGTAAAAGACCCTGATGCTGGGAGAGATTGAGGGCAGGAGGAGAAGAGGGCAACAGAGGATGAGATGGTTGGATGGCAACACCAATTCAATGGACATGAACTTGGGCAAATTCCAGGAGATGGTGAGGGACAGGGAAGCAAAGAGTCAGACACGACTTGGTAACTGAACAATAAAAACAAACTCACAGCAGCTCCCAAAGGCAACCTGAGGTTAGAGGAAGCCCAGTGGGCATGGGTCTGGCATTGGAGAAAAGACCTGGAGGCCTGTGACGGTCATGATCAACAGCAAACATCTGTTGAATTACTGGTGTTCAAGACAGGCAACCAGAGTCAGGTCTGAGTTTTAAGAGAAACTATTCCCTGATAGGTCGGAAGGCCAGAAATGCAAAATCAAGGTGTTGGCAGGCATGTGCTGAAAAGCTCTAGGGGAGGATCCTTCCATGCCCCTTTCAGCATCTAGAGGTTGCTGGCAATCCTAGACATTGCTTGGCTTGTAGACATACCACTCCATACACGCCTCATCTTCGCACGGCCTCTTCCACGTGTATCTGTGTCTCTTCTTATATGGACACTTGTGATGGAATTTAGGGCCCATCCAGTATGACCTCACCTTAACCTCATATACCTACAAAGACTTCTATTCCAAATCATGTTCAGGGTACTGGAGGTTAAGGTGTCAACAAGTCTTCTTGGGGACACAAGTCAGCCCCCAACATGACACAATATCCAAACAATGTCAGGAAATTGACAACCATCCAAAGGAAACATGTTCTCATTTTCTTTTGTTTCCCAGGTTAATGGAATAGTTTTCCTTGTCATACATTGTACTCCTTCCCTTTGCCTTTTTTTTTTTTTTTAAGAGAATAGTGTTTTTAATTATCCGGTTGGCCAAAAAGTTTCTTTGTGTTTTTCCATAGCATCTTATGGCAGGACATAACTGTTCATTGCAGAATATTTAGAAAACAGAAGCGCACAAAGATAATCCTTAATTGGAAAAAGAATCTAAAAACAGTGGATTAAAAAAAAACAGAGTGGAGATATATATATATACATATAACTGATTCACCTTGCTGTATGACAGAAACTAATACAACATTGTAAATCAACTATACTCCAATAAAAAGTTTAAAATAAAAAAACGAGAGATAATCAAGTATTTTTCCATGTATAGTTTTTCTGTGGATAAATAGTATCGCATTACATAAATTGTTTCGTAGCCTGTTTATTTTTACTCAATGTATCATATGTATTTTCCTAGCCAAATAGGAAAATATTTGGATATTATACAACATGATTTTTAACGGATCCATAGCATGTCTTCTTATGAATTATTACTCTTCTATCATTGGCTATTTAGCTTGTGTGTGTGTGTGTGTGTGTGTTTCTGCTACTGTAACACTATGATGACCATCCTTTTCACATAGGTCTTTGTACATGTATCTGATAAGTTCCTAGAAATGCAATTGTTAAAGATATGCACAAGTTAAGGTTTGGGGCGCATATTGATAAACCATCCTCCAGAGAGACTATGCAATAACCACACATGAAAATGCCAAGGCTAAATCACGTAGGGTCTCCCTGAAGAAACCTGTCCATTATATTTTGAGAGTCTTGTTAAAAATGCAGATTCTGAGTCTGTATACAGGTCAGGAGAGAAGTGAGGACCGCAGTTCTCCAACTCCCTAGGGGGTGCTGCCACTGACAACCTGCTGACTATGCTTTGCACAGTAAGGATTTAGAGGACTTCCAAATCATACAAGGAGATTAAATGAAAAATGGCCTCTCAGTACCAGCAGATCCAGGGAATTCCTTGTGGTCCTGTGGTTAAGATGCTGCACTCTCACTGCCAAGGGCCCAGGTTCGATCCCTCATGGGGGAACTAATATCCGGCAAGCCCAAGAAGAAAACTCTCTTAAAAAAATACCAGCAGATTCCAATCAACAGGCACTTGACTTATTCACCTGAATAGAAGACAGGTAAGGCACCAAGGTTCTCAAGGCAAGAATACTGAAGCGGTTTGCCATTCATTCCCTTTTCCAGTGGACCATGTTTTGTCAGAACTCTCCATGACCCGTCCATCTTGGGTGGCCCTACATTGTGGCTCATGGTTTCACTGAGTTAGACAAGGCTGTGGTCCCTGTGATCAGTTTGGTTAGTTTTCTGTGATTGTGGTTTTCATTTTGTCTGTCCTCTGATGAAAAAGGATAAGAGGTTATGGAAGCTTCCTGATGGGAGGGACTGACAGTGGGGGAAACTGGGTTTTGTTCTGATGGGTGGGACCAGTAAATCTTTAATCCAATTTTCCCTTGATGGGAGGGGCTGTGCCTGTTGTTTGGCCTGAGGCCAAATTGACCCACCAACATCTCCACCTAGACTCCTGGACATTCACATGCAAGTCTGCCTGGTCTCCCACTAGCCTCCAAAGTCAAGTTCCCTGGAGGGTTCTCAGTCTGTTTGCTGTATCCCCAGGTTGGGAAATCTGTTGTGGGTCCTAGAACTTTCTTAACAATGTGAGAATTTCTTTGGTATAATTGTTCTGCAGTTTGTGGGTCATCTGCTCAGCAGCTCTATGGTGGGGCTCCTCCAAGAGGGCTTATGCCACACACTGGGTGACCCAGGTCTGCCAGAGCAGACCTCTGTCCCCGTGACAGGCCACTGCTGACCCGTGCTCCCACAGGAGACACTCACACACTCAAAGGCAGGTCTGGCTTAGTCTGAAGTCTGAAGCTGAAGTTGAACGGTCCTATGATGACCTATAAGACCTTTTAGAACTAACACCAAAAAAAGATGTCCTTTTCATCATAGGGGACTGGAATGCAAAAGTAGGAAGTCAAGAGATACCTGGAATAACAGGCAAGTTTGGCCTTGGAGTACAGAATGAAGCAGGAAAAAGGCTAACAGAGTTTTGCCAAGAGAACACACTGGTCATAGCAAACACCCTCTTCCAACAACACAAGAGAAGACTCTACACATGGACATCACCAGATGGTCAACACCGAAATCAGATTGACTATGTTCTTTGTAGCTGAAGATGGAGAAGCTCTATACAGTCAGCAAAAACAAGATAGGGAGCTGACTGTGGCTCAGTTCAGTTCAGTTTAGTTCAGTTCAGTCGCTCAGTCGTGTCCGACTCCTTGCGACCCCATGAATCACAGCATTCCAGGCCTCCCTGTCCATCACCAACTCCCGGAGTTCATGAACTCCTTATTGCCAAATTCAGATTTAAATTGAAGAAAGTAGGGAAAACCACTAGACCATTCAGGTATGACCTAAATCAAATCCCTTACGATTATACAGTGGAAGTAAGAAATAGATTCAGGGGTTTAGATCTGATAAACAGAGTGCCTGAAGAACTATGGATGGAGGTTCCTGACATTGTACAGGAGGCAGTGACCAAGGCCATTCCCAAGAAAAAGAAATGCAAAATGGTTGTCTGAGGAGAACCATTACAAATAGCTGAGAAAAGAAGAGAAGCTAAAGGCAAAGGAGAAAAGAAAAGATATACCCATCTGAATGCAGAGTTTTAAAGAACAGAAAGGAGAGATAAGAAAGCCTTCCTCGGTGATCAATGCAAAGAAGTCAGTTCAGTTCAGTCAGTCAGTCGTGTCTGACTCATTGAGACCCCAGGGACTGCAGCATGCCAGGCTTCCCTGTCCATCACCAACTCCCGGAGCTTGCTCAAACTCATGTCCATCAGGTTGGTGATTCCATCCAACCATCTCATCCTCTGTCATCCCCTTCTCCTCCTGCCTTCAATCTTGCCCAGAATCAGGGTCTTTTCTAATGAGTCAGTTCTTTGCATCAGGTGGTCAAAGTATTGGAGTTTCAGCTTCAGCATCAGTCCTTCCAATGATTTCCTATGGGATTGACTGGTTTGATTTCCTTGCAGTCCAAGAGACTCTTAAGAGTCTTCTCCAATACCATAGTTCAAAAGCATCAATTCTTTGGTGCTCAGCTTTCTCTATAGTCCAACTCTCACATCTATACATGACCACTGAAAAAGCCATAGCTTTAACTAGATGGACCTTTGTTGGCAAAGTAATATCTCTGCTTTTTAATATGCTGTCTAGGTTGGTCACAGCACTGCAGGATATCTGGCTCCAGGTGAGTGATCACACCACTGTGGTTGTCTGGGCCATTAAGATCTTTTTTGTACAGTTCTTCTGTGTATTCTTGCCACCTCTTCTTAATATCTTCTGCTTCTGTTAGGTCCATACCATTTCTGTTCTTTATTGTCCCCATTTTTCATGAAATGTCCCCTTCGTATCTCTAATGTTCTTGAAGAGCTCTCTAGTCCTTCCCATTCTATTGTTTTCCTCTTTCTTTGTATTCCAAATCAGGAATTTCTTTAGTTCCAAATAGGAAAGGAGAATATCAAGGCTGTATATTGTCACCCTGCTTATTTAACTTCTATGCAGAGTATATAATGAGAAATGCCAGGCTGGATGAAGCACAGGCTGGAATCAAGATTGCCGGGAGAAATATCAATAACCTCAGATATCAGATGACACCACCCTTATGGCAGAAAGCGAAGAAGAACTAAAGAGCCTCTTGATGAAAGTGAAAGAATAGAGTGAAAAAGCTGGCTTAAAACTCAACATTCAAATAACTAAGATCATGGCATCTGGTCCCATCACCTCATGGCTAATAGATGAGGAAACAATGGAAACAGTGAGAGACTTTATTTTCTTGGGCTCCCAAATCACTGCAGATGGTGACTGCAGCCATGAAATTAAAAGATGCTTGCTCTTTGGAAGAAAAGCTATGACCAACCTAGACAGCATATTAAAAAGCAAGACATTACTTTGTCAACAAAGTCCGTCTAGTCAAAGTATAGTTTTTCCGGTAGTCATGTATGGATGTGAGAGTTGGACTATAAAGAAAGCTGAGCACCAAAGAATTGATGCTTTTGAACTATGGTATTGGAGAAGACTGTTGAGAGTCTCTTGGACTGCAAGGAGATCAAACCAGTCAATCCTAAAGGAAATCAGTGCTGAATATTCATTGGAAGGACTGATGCTGAAGCTGAAAATCCAATACTTTGACCACCTGATGCAAAGAACTGACTCATTTGAAAAGACCCTGATGCTGGGCAAGATTGAAGGCAGGAGGAGAAGGGGATGACAGAGGATGAGATGGTTGGATGGAATCACCAACTTGATGGACATGAGTTTGAGCAAGCTCCGGGAGTTGGTGATGGACAGGGAAGCCTGGCGTGGTGCAGTCCATGGGGTCTCAAAAAGTCAGACACGGCTAAGCGATTGAACTGAACTGGAGGCACCAAGGGAGACATCGTAAGGTGAAGATGGTGGAGAAATCCCAGATCCTTTCGTACTTTTGATGCAATTTATCTTCTATGGTTCCTTCTTTCTCGCAGCTGACTTCACACTGGTCCTCACCTCCAACAGCTAGGCCAGTTCCCTGGTTATCAGTCACAAACTCCATGAACACAAAATTGTGTCTTCCTAATGGAGTCACAGTGGTCTTGACCCCATTCCTGTTGACCCCTTGGCCCAGCCCAACACCCTCATGTCAGAGTCCTCGGAGCATCTATCCTAGACCTGCCTTTACTTGCATCAGCAACGCCTGTAGGTTCTCTCCCCTGGTCCAATCTCCAGCTATTCCTAGCTCAGTGAGAAGGAAATTTGTTGGCAATGAAAGAAAAAGGTACTATGAGAGAAGGAATTTCAGCAAAGATATTCACAGCTTGCAGCCTCTGAGTTCCTTCTGTCTGTGTTCCCTAACTCCTTCCAGCCTAAGGGCCTGGGGTGAGTGCCCACTGGGAGAGTCCTCCCTGCAGAGCACCTGGGAACCATTCGATCCTCAGTCCCACCAGCAGTTTGCCAAGGCTGTCCTCGGTGAATTCAGAGAGGGCCTGTAGCATGAAGGCGGGCACCCCTAGGGCACTGCAGCACAGATGACCTTTGTGACAAAGCTGGCACCATTTATGACATTGCCAATCATCCTCTGAATCCTGCCAATGGCAGGAATGACACCTAGCAAAGTTCCAAGGACAGTCCTGTTCCAGTGATGTTCCAAAGATACTGAGAACAGTGGTTCAAGGGACCAGTGCTGTCTCTTAACCCTGGAAACCTGTGAGATATGGCTATGATCGTCACCCTACAGATACATTCTTTCACTAACATTTACTTCATTCTCTCAGCGTCCCCTCTGAGACTCTGAGAGCTTCACTCTCTCAGAGTACCCCTCTCATGGGGTGGGCTCCGTGGAGGCAGGCAGGCCCAGTGCAGCCCTGGAGTTGGGCTAGTTACCCTGGACAAGTCACTCGACTCATCCTGTGTGCTTCTTCATTGAGTTTTTTAGTGTCTACATTCCTCAGAGTGATAGGGACGGAGTAGGTGCCTAAATAGTTAATACCACTAGGGGATTATAAGTAGAAAAAGTACAGGAGACTCCTGTAAGTTAATGATTACTTAAGAAAGCAGGTTTGCTTAACCATAAAACCAACAGGCTTGCTTAGCAACAAAACCATGCAACAGAAGTGTGAGACAGACCCCCAAACAATGAAACAATAATGGCCTGAGAGCCACATCCTACAGAATGAGTTCGGTAAGTTTAGCACATGTGATCCTAGGAACATCAGTGAAAACCCATTGCAGCCAAGAATAAAAAAAAATTTAATAAATTTAAAAAGTAAGTCCTTTTATTTTCAAGTATCGAATCAGAAATCAGCCTTCTGTTTCGTGTCATATATTGTCTAGGTTTGTTGGTTTAAATTGATACCGCTTTTATGTCTCTCAGTTTATAGGTTACACTTCCCCCTATTATTTTTAATTTTTTAAAATATTTATTTTTATTTATTTCTTTGGCTGTGCTGGGTCTTAATGGAGGCATGTGGGATCTAGTTCCCCAACTAGGAAACGAATCCAGGTCCCCTGCGCTGGGAGTGTGAAGTCTTAGGCATTGGACCACCAGGGAAGTTCCCCCCTCTTTATTACACCCTTGCAATGTATTTGGTAGTGAAAACCTAAATTATATTTTAAAGATGCTGAATTAAAATCATCTTGAGATCGTATGTTGGTCTTAAAGCAAAGCAGTATCAGTCAGGAGGGGGCAATCATCCATACTTTCCACTCACTTTTGTAATTAAACACTGATTCCTTTACAAGGGAATATTCAGTAAGAAGACAGCGTTACATTGTAAATTCAGGTGCATGATGGGACTATCTCTTGAAAATTTTAAAAATTTTATGAACCAGTTTTTAAGCAATCTAAACGTTACAGAGTTACTCTCATCACTGGAGATTTCCAAAGGGAAAAATAAAGTCACTGAGTTCATTTTCTGTGAAAGAACAGGGTGCACAGTTCCTGCAAAGGGCAGCACCCAGGGCGCAGGGCAGACAGTGCTCTGCAGGGATAAGAGCATGAAAGTGCATAAAGATTAGCTGCTCTTTATTAATCGGTTCAAAGCTTTGGCAAACATGAAAGTTTATAAAGACACCTGGTTGTTATGGTTGTACAAGGTAGAGAACAGAGACAATTCTCATTCACCTACAATGAGGAGGGTTTGAGGGGCTACTTGTATCTCCAGAATTGCTTTAATTTTCCATTATCATTGCAGTTTCTGTCTCCAGCCTTGGCTGAAGCGCTGAGGTCCCAGGGGCTCATCTTGAGGGGCAGCGCTTGGGGGAGTGGGGGTGGAGGGCTGGAGGGGGGCAGGGAGAGGGCTTTCTTTTTTCCTCTCTTCTCTGGGCCCTTTAACCCCCTGCCCTTTGAGTCTTTCCAAGAGACACCCTGCCCTGAGAGAGGGCGGTTCCTGGAGAAGAGCTGAGCGGCCGGGTGGTTGGTCAGAGGTGACTGGGTGTGGACGACACCCGGGACGTTCTGGCCCTGGGAACGGAGCCAGGCTGAATTAGTTTTCTGGCTATTGTGGGTCTCAGTATACATTCCTTTCTCTAGTTCAAGTTGAAAATTCCATTGCACCGAGCATGTGTATGTGTGAGCACGTGTATGGTATGAAGAGCATGTAAGGAGAGGCTGGAAGGACCCAAGTTTGTGGCCTCCTTGGCCCTGGGGTCCCAGCCCTCATCTTCATGGGCCAGATCTCCGGACTTTCAGGAAAACTGGCTGTAGAGCAGAGAGAAGGGGGCCCTCACTCCCCTCCAGGCCACCTGGAAAGGGCAGTATCAACCTGACATTAAGTGGAAAAAATCACAATAATAGCAAACCTGATTAAAGGCTTATGACCATAGCTGGGCATTTTCTGTGCATTAATTATTTCATTTAATTTGCACAGCAATCCCCCAGGTAGATGGGATTGGATTGGAACAAAGCAAGCAAAGGGAGCTTAGTGAGGCCGAATAACTTGCTCCAAGATAAACAGAGTATGAAGATGTTTGGCTGTAGTGCTTCAGCTAAGCTGTGACTCTAGGCCAACTCATCTGGCCTCTCTGAATCGCAGTTTCCTCATCTGCAAAGTGGAAATAATGGGGATACCCAGCTGCGGAAGTTAATTAAAAGGAAAAATGAGCTAATGCATGGAAGACCATAGGGTGAACTAGAGCATAATGTGAAAATATGGTAAGAATGTGAGAAAGCTGCTTGCTCAGCACAGACCCAATTGTTTTCCTAGTAATAAGGCACAATTTCTTTGATGAAATTCTTCTAGTCAATAAACTAGGTTACCTCATTGTAAGGATATCTGTCTCTTCATAGCATTCAGTATAGCTCATGTCATCTAGACTGAGAGGAGGAAAAAACGCAGCCTGTAAACACTTCTTTTCCTGAATGAGCCTTTGTGCTAAAGGAGGGGAGCTCGCTGCTGAAGAAGTTGTGCATTCCTCAGAGGCAGGCCAAGTTTTACAGTCTGTCACCAGCAGCTTTTAGCCAAGTCCTAAACACAAGTTAGTCTCCTGAGAAACACCTGCTTGACGTATATCTACTCTCTCCAGTTCCTGCCCATACGACCGTATGTAGGCAGTATGCACGTCATCCTCTATTACAAAGTTCAAAGAGAGGGTCCTGTATTCTTAACATGCAGAGCTTCATTCATTCATTTATTCTACACTCAAATCTTAGTTTGTGTTTTTTTTTCATTCATCTTGTAATTTTTGAGATTGCAGTAACCAGGCGCTGCGTAGATTCTGGAAATACAGAACAGACTTGGTCCTGTTCTCATGAACTCAACATAGTTTAACGGGGGCAACAGGAAAACGAGCAAACAAGTAGATACTGCTGTGATCAGTGTGAGGAAGGAAGCAAAGAGCTGGTGCAGAGATGGGGTGGGCAGGAAAGGGCCCTCAACGGTGGAGAAGGAGCCAGTGCCCGGGTGGAGCTGGCGACAGAGCGCGGGTGGAGGGAACAGAGCAGGGGGCTGGAGGCAGGCGTGGCAAGGCTGCTGGGAGCAGGCCTGCAGGCAAGGCTCACAACGTGAGCACGGGGAGCCAGGGGGCACCATGCAGGGCTTTGTGGACTACGGTAAGGAGTCTGATTTTAAAGACTGCACTAAGAAGCCATTGACAGTTGTTTTAATTGTGGCAGAATTCATTTAACATTGTAATTTGAATTTCTATTCCTCCCTCCACCCACCCCACCCCTACCTCTGGCCACTGCTAATCTGCTTTCTGGCCCTGGGTTGGGAAGATCTCTTGGAGAAGAGAAAGGCTACCCACTCCAGTATTCTGGCCTAGAGAATTCCATGGACTATACAGTCCATGGAGTCACAAAGAGTCAGACACAACTGAGCAACTTTCACTTTCATACATTAAGTGGCAGCTTCTTTTATTTGGCATGTTTTCTAGGCTCATCCACGTTTGCCCTTTGTAAAGGGCAGTGTGAACCCATCTGACTTAGCTGTAGGATCACCTTCAGTGCCATGGAGAGGATGGATAGAAGCCAGAGGGCAAGTGGGCAGATAACCTGCAGTGGGGAGAGTGAGAGGCCATGGAGATGCGTAAAGATGGCTGCAGTGGAAATGGAGGGAGGGGCGCTTCCAAGCCCCCAGGAGGTCCAGGCAGGGGGAGCAGATGTAGACGGAAACCAAGAGTTCCATTTTGAATATCTTAAACTTGAGGTATCTGAGATGTTAATTAGGCGATGAAAATGTGAATCTGGGAATTAGTAGAAAAGTCAGAGCTGGATGCAGATAGAATTTGACGGTCATCAGCCAGGAGATTGAGGCTAAATCCAGGGGAATATGTGTTAAATTATGTGCATAATAAGAGATTTCCACCCCCAAGGGTGACCGAGAATAAGGGGTCTGTAGATCTAATACTTCTCAGCTCCTAGCTAAAAGTGGAATAGTCTGCATCTGAATGAGTGCTCAGCATTTGCAAAGACAGAGGCTGGCATCCTCCGGTCTGTATTCAGAGGGTGTTTGCATTTCTATTGCCTCTGCACTCAGTCTGCCCCCCAAACCAGTAATTCCGATTAAGGGTGTTAAGTGAGAGGATACTTGCCTTTCAATAAGAAATCCAACCAAGGGGCTTCCCTGGCGGTCCAGTGGTTAAGACTCCACTGCAGGGGGTGTGGGTTCAATCCCTGGTCAGGGAACTACTATCCCATAAGCGGTGTGGGTGCGGCCAGGAAAAAAAAAGAAACCCAACTAAGTGGGATGTCTTGGCACAGGTTAAAAATGAATGATCACTGAGGTCACTTAGATAGAAGAAATCAAAGTTGTTTTTCTCAGATTTTTGTCTTAATTGAAGGGAAACATATATTCATGTTTTTACATTGTTTTCAAGTATTTGACCTTCTCTGGACAACCTGTACTGTTTGGTGGAGGATTCTCTTAATGGCTAACAAAAACTCTCTGGGAGGAATCCTGGAACCTACCGAGTACTGGACCACTTTTGCTCCAACAGGTGGGGATGGGGGACAAGGCGCATTCCCAACAACTGTCCTTGCCTTTGCTGCCCACACCTGTTAATTTCCATGACTGTAAAACATAGATACCCTGTGACTGTTAGCACAGGTTTGAGGTGAATTAAGAAAAATAGGGCAACATAACAAGTACTTAAAAAGTTAATTAGCAGAAAAAACTGCCAACAAAGGTCCATCTAGTCAAGGCTATGGTTTTTCCAGTAGTCATGTATAGATGTGAGAGTTGGACTATAAAGAAAGCTGAGCACCAAAGAATTGATGCTTTTGAGCTGTGGTGTTGGAGAATTCCTTGGACTGCAAGGAGATCAAACGAGGCCAATCCTAAAGGAAATCAGTCCTGAATATTCATTGGAAGTGTTCCAAGAAGGGGAACCCCCTGCCAGGGCCCAAAACTGGGCTCTTGTCTAACACTCGGAAATGAATTTTCCGAGGAGACACATGTGCTGACAAAGCGAGAGATTTTATTGGGAAAGGGCGCCAGGGTGGAGAGCAGTAGGGTAAGGGAACCCAGAACAGCTCTGCCTCGTGGCTTGCAGTCTTGGGTTTTATGGTGATGGGATCAGTTTTCAGGCTGTCTTTACCCAATCATTCTGACTCAGAATCCTTCCTGGTGGTGCCTTGTTCAGCCAAGATGGATGCCAGTGAGAAGGATTCTGGGAGATGGTCAGACATGTGGTGTCTCTTTTTTACCTTTCCTGAACTCTTCCGGTTGGTGGTGGCTTATTAGTTCCCTGTTCGTAACCAGGACCTCCTGTTGTAAAACAACTCATGCAAATGGTTACCGTGGTGCCTGGCCGGGGTGGGCGGTTTCAGTCAGTGCGCTTCCCCTAACAGGACTGATGCTGAACCTGAAACTCCAATACTTTGACCACCTGATGCGAAGAACTGACTCATTGGAAAAGACCCTGATGCTGGGCAAGACTGAAGGCAGGAGGAGAAGGGGACAACAGAGGATGAGATGGTTGGATGGTATCATCAACTCAATGGACATGAGCTTGAGTAAGCTTCAGGAGTTGGTGATGGACAGGGAAGCCTGGTGTGCTGCAGTCCACGGGGTCGCAGAGTCAGACACAACTGAAGTGAACTGAGCAGGAAAAAAACCCTCGGCAACCTTATGTCAGATCCCAAAATCTTTTGGAAATTTTACTGATTCATCAAGGCCAAAGTCTGGACTGTAGGCTTCTTGCTTAGAACTCCAGAAGCACTGCTGGTCACAGCCTCCAGGGGAACTCATATTGTAATCTGCTTTTGCTTTGAGGTCTCTTCTGCTGCATAATAAACACATTTAACGCAGGATTTTTTTCTCTCACTTTTTGTATTCCCCTTGCTGGTGCTCAATAAATATTTGTGGACATAAAGGCAACATCTCTCCCCACTTTTCTGACTAAAAAAAGCAACTCTTCTGCCTTTTATGTTTAATAATTCCCTAAAAAAGTCTTAAGAGTTGCGGGTTTTCAATACAGCCTGTTTGCTCATGATGCCTGTGGGGAAAGGAGATGCGCTGAGCATCTCTTCCAGATGGAGGTTTGCTTTCCCACCTGCAGGGAGATCAGGTGAGGAATCTCCTCTCAGGTTAAGTTCCTCGTATCTCCCCATGGCCCCCAGAGACTTCAAGCTTCTTTGTCTAACCAATGAATGCCTCGGTTCCTTACTGAGCATCTGGTTTTGAGGGAACTCTTCTTTCATCCTGTAGAGGTTTCTCACTCAAACGGTCTTCTCCAATCCTTCAGTAATCATTTAATGAGTATGTCCTCTGTGTCATCTTCCTATTTCATCTGCTAACAGCTCCTAGCTCAGATCGATCCTGTGTCTCTTCCTGAACAATAATCCAATTTGCCCTGGCACTGGGGCTCAGCAAGGAAGACCTAAGCCCTTTAGCCAGACACCTAAGGTCCTAACTGTTTTCCCCAGGGTTTCAGTATATTTGCAGAAAATTTAAAATATCAATACTTATTTTTAAAAAGATCTAAAGGTTCCCTGCGGTCTTCTGTCTTTATATTAAGAAAAACTACAGAATTAGAGAAAAAGAAAAGAAAAGCAGAGATTTGAAGCAAAAGTGACTTAAAAAATCTACAAAAGAGACCAGGTAAAAAAGTCTATAATAGGAGATCAGGTAAGAAAACAAACATTTCCAGAGACATTCCACCCTATAGCAAATGCAACCAGGCACTGCCAACAGAAAGTACGTTAGAGAAGTAAATACGCTGCATCAAGAATACAACAGGCAACAGCACCGTTTATTAAACGTGTAGGTAGACACAACATTTCCTTTGAAATCCTAGGGAATATAGTTTTTGCAAACATCAATTTAAACATACTTACCCGTCATATAAGTAAACTCATATTACTTTATAATTATGGTATCCTGAAATGGTCCAATAGCTTATTTAAAATTATACACGGGGACTTCCCTGGCAGTCCAGTGGTTGAGACTCTGCACTTCCACTGCACGGGGGCATGGGTTCAAATCCTGGGTGGGGATCTAAGATCTTACATGCTGCACGGTGCAGTCAAAACAATTCAAAGGAACCGGAGTCTCATAAAGTTTCTATATCCAAATACCAATTTGGAGGAAATATGAATCCAGAAGAAACTGTGAAAAATGATACTATGAGGAAATGACCAACACAAGCCAGACAGGAAATTCTATAGGACAAATGACCTAATTTCACAAGAAAGGAAAAAAAAGAGATAGTAAGAAAATCTATAGATTGAAAGTCATGAGACATCAATCACAAATATGTAAACATCACTTTCCTGATTCAAATAACTTATAAAATAAATTAATAACTGAAATAGAGATGAAAGTATCTGATGGCTGGGATGAGAAGGGGAAGTAACTGGAGGCACAGATGAAACAAGATTGGGAAAATACTGATAAATGTTGAAGCTGGGTGACATACGATATACAGAGTTTGGTCTAGTTTTGTATGTGTGAAATTCTCCACAATACAAAGAAAGAAAGAAAAAGAGGAGGAACTTACAAAGTCAAAGCTTCAGACTTATCATCAGGTAGTTCTTGTGAGCTTCAATTAAAAATTCCTTGACTTTTCCAGTTGTCATATTTGTATACACCTTTCCCGGGCGTAATTTTGTATTTCTACTATACTTGCTTGCTCATTTCTCTTTGAGAGGCAATGTATAAATTTAAAAGTTTACACCAAAATTACAGAAATCTTAAGCCTCTTGATTTCAAGAGAATCATGCACCAATCAACTGATGAAGTGAAAGTGAAGGTTGCTCAGTTGTATCTGACTCTTCGCGACCCCATGGACTATACAAGTCCATGGAATTCTCTTCTCGAGGGGTATTCCCAACCCAGGGATCAAATCCAGGTCTCCCACATTGCAGGTGCATTCATTACCAGCTGAATCACAAAGGAAACCCAAGAATACTGGGGTGGGTAGCCTGTCCCTTCTCCAGCGCATCTTCCAGACCCAGGAATCAAACCAGGGTCTCCTGCATTGCAGGCAGATTCTTTACCAACTGAGCTATCAGGGAAGCCCTCAAACTGAGGAAAATGGTACAAATTTCATTTCTGGAGTGTCAACTATTGCCTATTACATGCTGCTGTCCAACCTAGCAATGAAACAGGGATGTGGCATATGGTCTGTGCACATCCAAAAGGCTTTCGTCAAGTATGGGCTAACCTGGTGGTGTAGACGGTAAAGAATCTGCTTGCAGTGCAGGAGACCTGGTTTCAATCCCCGAGTCAGGAAGATCCCCTGGAGAAGGGAACGGCAATCCACTCCAGTATTCTTGCCTGGAGAATTCCATGGACAGAGGCTACAGTCTATGGGGTCGCAAAGGGGCAGACATGACTGTCTTCTCATCAAGTAGGTACTTAAAGTACTTGGGATCCAAGTTCATTTCAAAGTAAAATAAAACATCAAACTTAACTGATGTACAATGTAAAACATAAGACACTTAACAATAAGGCAATGAAATATCCAAATGAACCAGAAGAAATAAATATTGTAAGCCCTGTGGTCTGAATGTATCGTTACAAGGGATTAACAAATTTGGCGCTGACCTCCCAAATCAAACAAGTTCATCCAGAAATGAAAAGTAGCCAAGGATAATTAGGTTAACATGACATTACACCTTTAGAGAAGAATTTCAATTTGTTAATTTATGAGGATTCTAGGAAACTCATCACTTCTCATATCAAGTTGTTTCTAGGAAAGCAAATCAATGTCATTTGCTTGATAAGTACAGAATTAGAGAGGGAAAAATACTTGGAACATTTCTTTTTGGAACAATGTGCACCTCTCACAGACTCCCTTCTCTACCTCCAGGGCAGTATGGTTTTTGGTTTTCCACTTAACAAGTTGTCCAAGTTCTCTAACTTTTCCTGTATAAACATCACTACATTTTTTTCTCTGACTCAAATCACTCTTTTCATCCTTAGACTAATGGAACTTTGCTGGTCTGTGCCTCAATTTCCCCAACAGTAAATCCTACTTCATGGGACTGATACGTGGGCTTAGGACTACTAAATCAATTAATATTTCTAAAGCATTGGATACACACAGTGGCACACAGTAAGTGCTATATAATCAAATATATAGTAGCTTATACGTTATAAATTTAAATGGTAAGTATACAAATGTATGTTATTATTAAGTTAAAATACAAATAAAAAACTTATATTCTAAAACTGAGCACAGAATGTCACAGCAACTGGGATCTGAAATGCATTAATATTATATATACACTAAATATATAATACACAAAAGTCACAATTCTAATTGCTGGCTGTGTTAATCTAGGTAATAGTATATGATCTGAAACTAAAAGGAGAACCGAATGAGACAGTTATTACCGTGCTTTCTTACGGAAGAAAAGGCTCTGGGGAGGTTCTTTTAAATAATGCTAGTCTCTCCAAAAAAGCTGTTCAGAATTTTTTTTTTTTTCCTTAAGAAATTTGTCTGTAGCAAATGAAAGCAATTCCAAAAATTCCACTGATGTGGATATGTGTTTTAAAATGCATCCCAAATTATACTGATGATGATTAAAAGAAGTGGAAGAGTATAATCTAAAATCACATTTCAACTTTGCTAAAATAAAGATGTGGGAACTGGCTAAGTTAGTTAACGTTTATGACCAAATTTACTGGTAAGCCTTCTCAGCTCTAGGTTTTTGAGTCTGAAACTTTAATGAATCAAAACATGTTACCTATGTAAAAACATGTTTTTATGAAACTATCAAGTGAAAAAAGTAATCACACACTGTACACTCAAGTGTGATTATAACTATTCAAATCTGTGGAATATTTCCATCCATTTGTGTTTGCTCATCCATCTGCAGATTTAGAAAGTAAACTGAAGAGGTAAGAATGGTGGTTACGTGGCACACAGCATTCCACTTCAGACTGATGCCAAAACAATGTTTACATCTGCAACCATAACCACCACCAAAATAATAATCGATTCCAGCAAAAATTACCCACGGATTCAAAACCATCGTTGGGGAAGAATAATATTCCAGAACAGGTTACAGGAGTGAGGCAAGCTGGAACACCCGACCTTAACTAAGTGGCCCAATTCAGCATCACCAGTGATAAGACAGCCCACACCAGTGCCCCTGAAGCTGTGCCCTCTCTAGCATTCTTGTCAGAAACGTCTAATCCGAATCTAATCATGTGGAACCGAGACAAATCGAGGGACAATCTACAAAATAACTGGCCTAGACTCTTCAGAAATGCAGTTGTCTAGGAACTGTTCTAGATCAAAGGAAATTAAAGAAACATGGAAACCAGATGCAATGCATGACCCTTGACTGGATTTTAGGGAGGAGAAAGTCCAATTACAAAAGACATTACTGGGACAACTGTGGAAATCTGGAGGAGGGCTGTAATCATTCTAAACAGTACTGCATTACCATTAATTTTCTGAATTTGGTATTGCATTGTGGTTATGTAAAATTAATGCTCTTGTTTTACAGGATTAAGCTTAAGTATTTATTGGATTAAACTAAATTATGAGACTGTTCGGAAATAACTCTCAAATGATTGAGGAGAAAAGGAAAAAATATATAGTGTAAAACTATTAATAACATGGCAAAACGGTACCAACAGGCAAATTCAGGTTAAGGACACAGGAGTACTCATCGTTTCTCCTTGCAATTATTTTAGGATTAAATTGTTTAGAAAAGGTGGGGCAAAAAAATCCATCTTTGTTTTAAAATTCTACATGACCCAGAATGGACTCCACTAGTTTACAGTCACCTGATACTTACTAAGAAGGCTAAAGAGGCAAAAACGCAAGCATCTACTTTTATGTAGTAATGGTGACTTGTTAGCTCATAGTCCCCTCAAAAACTATTAAGCTGCAGCAAGAAACTGTTTCCCAGACGGAGAACTTGAGTTTAAAGAATGATTCTTGGGAATTCCCTGGCAGGACAGTGGTTAGGACTCAGTGCTTTCACGGTTGGGGCTGGAGCTCAATCCCTGGTCAGGGAACTGATTCCACAAGCTGCTCAGTGTGGCAAGAAACAATTACACAGATGTACTATATATAATCAGAAACAAATCTGAGGCAGTTTAATTATAAAAAATTAAAGTCTAGGGGCAGAAGATACACTGCCTATATGTGAACATGGAGGATTTACTTGCCAGAAAAAGGAAGTATTGCAAACCTCGGAACTACAGTTGGACAGATAAGACCTATTATTCAGTAATTTTATTCAATGACCATTACTGAACACTGATTATGTGCCAGTGGTCCTCTGCTGAGGTGCATTAAGGGTAAGACACAGTCCCTACCTTGAAAAACTCAGCCTGTTAAGAGTCTCCTGTCAATTATACTTCAATTAAAAAAAACCAAAAAACTTCTTTATAAAATCCTTAACTTCTAAACTTAGTCTTAAGACTAGTCAACTTGAAGATAATTTGCAAATAGTATTTAAAAGCCATTAAAATGTTCTACTTATTTTAAAATTTGGTTATTTGCTTCCATAACATTGACAATCTAAATTATTTATAATAAAGCCTTTCTAAGGACCCTATACAGAAGCCCCTTCCAAACAGACACAAGTTTGAGGGCAGAGGAAATCTTTCTCTCACTCAAAGGCCTCTACTTGTTTGAACCCTGACCAGGCAAGTAAGGTTTCAGTGCAGCACCTGTCTTCAAGTACAATTAACTCAGGAGACATGATGAGTGTACCATCTATGAATTTTGGTTGTTTTCTCTGACTGAAAGAACTTTCAATTAACCCGAGATTCATCTGTTATGGGTTCTTTTAAGTTAAATCATAAACAACTCAGAATCTAAAAACTGAATATCCTGAACAATCTTAACCTACCATAAAATGATCTCTAAATCATAAAGGATGTGCTATTCTAAAGCTCAAAGGTTTTGTTATTTTTAAAAATTTATTTTTTAATTGAAGGTTAATTGCTTTACAGATTGTGTTGGTTTCTGCCAAACATCAACATGAATTAATAAGTAAAGTTTAGGAACCCACAATTTTATGCCTGGATGTCTGTAATTCTTAAATGGTTCATAAAAAAGAGGATGAACATCGTGGAGACTTGGATTTTTCATTTCTGCTGAGAAGTTCTGTATCACTTAAACTGTCTGAGCAAAAGGTCCCACTATGTTAAGTGGGCATAACTGTTAATAATATATGCTGTTATTTTTGGTACCTCTTTTCCCTCAGGATTCAAATAAAAATTAAGAATGACTAAGAAATTAACACAACATTGTAAATCAACCAGACTTAAAAAAAAAAGACTAGGGAGACCCTCCCTGTTTGTTCAACTGCAGCAGTTGTAGCTAAACTTTATACAGAGTGTCTGACCTAAAACGAAGCCCTTCTCTAATGAAAATTTAGTTAAGCCATCAGGATTCTGGAAATATGGGCTCAAGAACCACACTTTAACTTATATTTATGCATTAGAATTTACAGGTATTAAAAAATACACATATATATTGCAATTCTTCAGTTTAAAACAGGTTTTAAAATGATTTACTCAATAGTAAGAGACTTTCATAGCTCAGAAATGTTTTTGGGAAACTTAGTCCATCACCTGAAAAAGTGATTTCACTTTTAAGAAAAATAAATTTGAGCTTATTTTTAAGAAACAAAAGTTTCTATTTCTTCTATATAAAATCTTTTGTTTGTCCTAAATTCAATGAGTTAAAACAGGAAACTCTACAGTCAACCAACCTATAAGACTTTTTCAGAAGAGACTATTTTTACTACCTAGAAATATTCAATGCATGTATTTAATTAACTAGTTTTATCTTGGTTGTGATAGGTCTTTGTTGCTGCACACAGACTTTCTCTAGTTGTGGAGCGTGGGCTCTGGGGTGCGTGGGCTTCAGCAGCTGCAGCATGAGGGCTCAGTAGCTGTGGCTCACAGGCTCTAGAGCGTGCGCTCAGAAGCTTTGGTACACCAGCTTAGGTGCTCTGTGGCACGTGGGATCTTCCTGGACCAGGGATCAAACCCATGTCCCCTGCACTGTATCACCAGGCAAGTCCAAAACATTCAATATAACCAAAATCAGCATCTAGTCACAGAGGTAACGTGAGGGATAACGTTCTAGTCCTAGATATGTAAGGTGGTACAACTAGGTAAAGATCTGGAGAAGATGGCAGGAGATAAGTGCATGTGTGTACAAGGCTCCTCCCCAGCCTGCCCATGGAACTGCCTTCTTCTCTCCCCTATGAATGCAGATGAGGCCAGACAGCTTCTGACTCTGATAAAACTATATTTTTCCTAGTATTACTGTTTCTCCAATGGTGATTTTTTTTTATTAAAAGAACTATTCAAACAGGTGGTAAGAAATTAAACTTTTATCAATACACAAATAAGTTTACTTAAAAGCAGCTCAGTTCCATATTTTAAAAAGTTTGAGAATCTCACCCCGCCAATGTCCGTAACCTAGAAGAGGTTCACATGAAACCTGCAGTTCCACCTAGGAGCATCAGTAAGTGAAGGTCTAGGTACTTTCACATGTATTTGTCTTGTCATCGAAGAGACAGTCAAAAAAAACACATCTCTTGCCTGGCTGAGTAGGAAGAATCCAGAAAAAAGAGCTTCATAAAATGTCTATGAAGGAAAACTAGCAATATCAGAAGAGTTCCAGCACTTCAATTGAGTATAATTCTCTACTATTCTTTTCTTGATTTAATTTCTGTAGCTCGCGAAAACTTACTTCAATCTTGTTGAGCTCGGAACAAATGCTTATCTAAAGAAAAAAATTCCAAAATAAATTTTTAGCATAACCTGTACATATACATGAATCCTCCACAACTACTTAGAGCTATTCCAAGAAAAACTTTAATAATAATGCTTCAAGGTTACAAACAGAATTCAGTATATATAAAATAATTACATACCTGGGATTTCACAAATTTGTAAAGACTTAACAGTAGCCTTTTTGCTTCTGGTATCATTACCACAACAGTAAAATTAGCATCCAGAAGTAGACATATCCAATCCATAATCTGAAGATAAACAGTGAAAAGGGAAGTTAAGATTTTACAAAGTCTATGATTATATCAAGCAGTTATAAGAAAAATAAGCTTTCTTTACAGAAGTCTGAACATTTTAGTTTAGAGATGAAGGAATTTCTAAGCAATCTAAAAAGGCTCTTTTCTGCTTTCATATTTACCATTTTATAAGCATAATTGTGTCTTTTCCATCAGATAAGTCAGTAAAAAGAAAGCCACAGTGATATTTAATCCAAGGGAGAGTGAGCATATTTTATTTAAAAAATTTTTTTGATTAACTACTGGCAGCTATAAAAAAAGAACCCACTCATTTCCTATTCTGAAATATATTACATACATTATGACGTAAAAATAGGGTGTCATGTATTATAGATGAATGGCCAAGAACTAAAATAAAATTACTTTACACTTATTTAAGTATCCTATGTAGCCTACATCTTCAAATGGTGGTGTTAACATGAAAATATCACCCATGAAAAAGCATTAAGGAAATCAATTATCCATTTGCGGGAGGGGGGAAAGCAGATCCCTATATATCCTCTACATCAAAACAAATTTTATATGTATCAAAGCATTAAACACAGAAAAAGAAAATAAATTTATTATGGAAAAACACACAGTGGCTATTTTTATACTCAGAGTGGGAAGGGCCTTAAGCATGACACGGCCAAGAAGAAGCCACAAAGGAAAAGCTCAACAATTTTAACAGTATGAAAATTAAAAACTCATCTATGGTAGAAATTACATTAAAGAAAGTAAAAAGACAGTGATAGGAAATAAGTATTTGTAATACGTTGACAGAAATAGATGAGTATCTCAATATACAATAAATAATTTACAAGTTAAAACGAAAAAGAAAATACAATGGAAAAATGGGCAAAGAATCTGATTAGGCAGTGCACAAAAAGGACTATAAATGGGCAAGAATTGATGGTCTCTTGCTCATTACCAAAGAAATACAAATTAAAACACCCATTTGTTACCTACCGATTGGCAAAGAGTACAGTCTTGGACCTTTGTGGCCATAGTACCTCTTGTCACAACACTTGGAAAGGTAGCCTGGCATGTTCAAAACTAAAAATGCATGTACCCTTTATCCAGTAATTTCACTAATGAGAA
Source organism: Capricornis sumatraensis (assembly GCF_032405125.1). Classification (NCBI taxonomy): domain Eukaryota; kingdom Metazoa; phylum Chordata; class Mammalia; order Artiodactyla; family Bovidae; genus Capricornis; species Capricornis sumatraensis. The sequence goes on from NC_091076.1 coordinate 99,123,179, forward strand.
TCAACCCAGTAGGTGTTCTCTCATAATACGTAAGAATATCTGTATAAAGATGCTCATTGAAGGTTCATTCATAATAGCAAAAAACTGTTAACAATTTAAATGCTAATCAACAGGGGACTAACAAATTAAGATTTTCTATGAAATCAAATGGTGTGCAGGTATATATATCTTGATCCAGAAAATGCACAAAGCGTAGTACTGAATGAAAAACCCAAACCGCAGAACAGCTTGTACCTTATGATCTAATTTATGTCAGAAAGATACAAGAAAGATAAGTTAGCGCAAAGAACAGAAAATTTCTAGACTAAAAGCAACTCTGAGTATTACCTATCTTTAAGAGGGACTAGGAATAGATTATTCAGAGGACACTTATTATCACCCTCTCCCAGTGAAGGTGAGGAAATGCTTGAAAAGGATCACAATAAAGAATCAGAAATTTAAGTTCTAAACATCTATCATTCTTCCCAGCACCAGATCAAAGTAAAAAGATTATCTCACCTGGTTCAAGGTTGGAGGGTGTGTTCCAGGAAGAGTCATTGTAGCATTTTCACTACACTTCAGATAAAGGAAATACAAATACTGGAGAAACAGCTGGGCAGATGGAGAAAAGGACCATCACTTTCATAGAAAATTTTTCTCTATAAAAAGCTAACAAAGAGACTGGAAAGAATTTTAAGAGGCTACTGAAATAAACCATACATCAAACAAACATGCTATAGACATCAAGGACACAAAAAACAAATCGAATGCACTTTCTGCCGTCAAAGAGGAGTTCATTTGGTTTGGGAGAGGTGGGTGAAGGGCTTATTTTGTTTGCAAATAGTAAGTGGAGAAGAGAGACTCCTTCTCTGGGCGATGCTTTTTAGCTTCTGTGCTGTGCTTGCCGTGCTTAGTCGCTCAGTCATGGGCAACTCTTTGCGACCCCACAGACTGCAGCCCGCCAGGCTCCTCTGTCCATGGGGATTCTGCAGGCAAGCATACTGGAGTGGATTGCCATTCCCTTCTCCAGGGATCTTTCCAACCTTGGGATCGAACCCAGGTCTTCCATATTCCAGGCGTATTCCTTACTATCTGGGCCACCAGGGAAGTCCTTCTAGTTTCTACTCAATTGTAACTTAGATGGATGAACCTGGACTTCCAGTTTGGCACCAGCATCATGCCGAACTCTGCCTCCTCCAGATCAATCTAGTCTCCTAGGCACAATTTTTCACCTTGAGGGCTGGGAAATCTCTTACTCAGAAGAAAGAACTCTACAACCTTTTGAATGCTCTAAAAGCTGGGTAGTGTTAAACAGCAACATTTAATACAGAAATAAAATCCTGTATGACCTGTAAGAATACTCACAGTGCTGTGCTGCGCTGGGATGTCCTTCAAATGAGGCAGAAGAAAAGTCTCACTGTATGCTGAGCGAAGAATTGCATTTCTACTTAGGAATAAAGGAAAATCTTACTTCAACAAATAAAGGCTTTTCAACTGAAATTATGAGTAACTCTCTTCCCCAGTGACATTTTTTCTAAATGGATACAAAAGTTCTACTTTTCTAGAAGAGCTCTATCACTGAACATTCTCATCACTAGAGATCATCTCGTATGCTTCACTGTTATAAATAACTGGTATTTATTCAATACGTTAATTTTTAGAACTGACAAAGCTTCTATCTTAGTACAGCTTCTTAAATAATAAAGTTTAAGTAAACTGTTTAAACACAATATTGAATGGAATCCATTTTCAAGCAGAATCTGGAAAAAAAAAAAGAAAGAAAAAAAACCCCACCTTAAACTATCTAACTACCCCTTAGTTTTTGCTTGGTATTGATTATATTCCTGGGAAAGAGACAATACAAGGGAAACTGTTTCAAAGGACACAATAGTGCTGCTCTTTTCGGGGTAAGGGGGCACGAAGTGCTCTCGTCTGCTGTGGCCTGAGGCTTCTCCTTCGACTTCTGAGCACAGCTGTCACAGTTATCTTCCTCAGGATTGAAGCCATTCTGAAGAAATGTAGTTTGTTCTTCCATTTCCCCATCTTGTACAGGATCCATGTAGTCAGAAACTGACTCCATATTGATATCTGCGTCTTGAAGAGTGTCATCATCAATGCTATCATGTTAATTGAAAGCAGGAAATAATTCTTATCAATACTTGAATTTACTGGCAAAATTTTCATTTTCAAAGTTTTAGAAGTCAAAAAATACAATAGATTAGAAAAGCGGTGAAAGGGAATTCTGCAGGGACCCAGTGGTTAGGATGCCATGCTTCCACTGAAGGGGGCATGGATTCCATCCCTGGTTGGCGAACTAAGATCCCGCGCGCCATGTGGTGCGGCTTTAAAAAAAAGGGGGGGGGCAGTGAAAGAAAAGGACCATCAGCTTCTAACTCACCTCAAGAAAACTTTTAGGCAAGCGCAGGTGACTGACTCAGGGATGTCAGGGAGCTGCTGCAGGCAGAGCTGCAGGATCTGCACGTCGGTCTTTTCTAAGGCAACCTCCATCAAGCCAGGGCACATGCTGAGGCCAAAAACGCAAATTACTTTTATATATTAAGGAACTCTTAACTGCAAAAAATTTACAAGCCTTTTTTAGAGTATGAAAATCTGAACTGTAAAAACCGCAGAAATATTTACCTGTAAGAAAGCACGTGTGTTTGGACAAGCTGCATCAGACAGTTGCGGGGATAAAATGATGGCTCTGCTTTACATCTTCCCAGAAGTCCTATTACTACATCCCCAATAATGGTATGAAAGTCAGGGGTCCGCTTAGTAGCCAAAAACTTACGTAGTTCTACTTCGATATGTTTTTCTGAATCTTTCTGGAAGGGCAAAAGTAAACAGTTTAGTATGGTACCAATTAATAAATGTCACTCTGTACTTGAAAGTTCCTAGCTCAACATTTTCTTAAATCACTAACAGCATTCATGTATTCTTGTGAAACTGGAGTTGATATGACAATTTACTGCACAAAGACAAAATGCAAGGAAAAAAACAAAAACCACAAGGATTTAGACATCAAAACTTCTAAGAAACTAAATTACAAACATTCAATGCAAAATTGAATGAGATAAGAGGCCAGCACCATCACATTAAACTCACAAAATGCTTGGTGCGAGTCAAAGTATCACTCTGATAACCTCAACGTACCAGACAAATGTTAGCCATAGCTCTAAAAATGATCACAAAAGGAAGCTAGATAAAAAGTACATGGCATTTCTTTTAACCATGAATTGATTTTCCGTATTTCTAATATTTTAAAATTTACCTGTATGGTTGCTAAGAGTTGTGTGGATGCAGGAACCTCTGGCTGTACACTCACTTGAATTTTTCTTCTCCTTAACTGGAATTCAGTAAATTGATTAGGATCTCAAAAGTGATACAAAAGAGCCAACAGACATTTAGAAGAAAATAAATGTCCCAAAGAGACTGGGACACTTTTGCTCTAATCACAAACTTTTTTAGGGTTTAGTTTTCTTAAAGTGAAAAGTGGGTCTATTTCAAATTTTAACTTAAATATCTTGAAGAGTTTAAGGTTTTCATTTTTTAATAAATAAAATAAAATCACTATGCTCAGGAAGGTATTATTACTAATTGCAAATTGGTCTGTTTTTACAGTTGGGTCTTATACACATGCCTAAAAAACTACTAGATGACATGTCATTTTTAAATAAGGCTGTTAGGGTTCAAGCTTCCAATCAAACATTTGTACTAAGATTTCTATTTAAACTACCAAACTTACAATTCTCTTTGACTGCTCTGAGTTCTGAGATCCAAGTTCACATCCCTGTGATGTTTCCCAGTTTACAAAATGAGGTGTGACATGGGTGCCTAAGAAAACATAAAACACACAATTCTGGAATTTTTTGACCTATTGATATTTACTCAGCCAATCAATCAAACAAAGAACATTAAAAAAACAACCACTCCGGCACAATTCAAGAGAGGCTTTATCGTCCATTTCATTCTACCAATAACAGATCAGTAAACATCCTAAAGGCCATGTGCCCACCAACATTAAGCCGACAGATGAGGCTACTGATGAACCAGGGAGGAAAAAGCATCACTGATTTTGTCTGCAGGACTTTCCCATTACCCCTAAAGTCTGAACACTGCTGTTTAAAACACAGTGTCGCTCTTCAGCCTGCAGCAGTACCTGCAACGTGGACTGTTCTCAATGTATCTCCCTAGACCAATGAAATGTGAATGAACAGTGGCTCAACATTAAGAACAGATTATGCAAACTGGGAGCTCTGAAAACCTACATATCCAACTAGAAGTTTATACAATGGCCTGCAGTTAATAAAACAAACATTTAAGTTCCTACCTGGATCTTGACTATGTTTGAGTTTTCCAAGAGCACCTGCCAATGATGACACTTCACACTTGTATGGAATTACAGTTAGAAACTTTCCATGTAGCATAAACAGATTTTCCCCATAATACCAGAGCTACAAAAAAAGAAGTTGTCAAAAAAAAAGTTATCAAAAATGTAAGAAACCCTTTTTCTAAGATCTGATTCAACAGAGCCATATAACATAAAACAGTAACTTGTGGTGTAAGGAATCTTAGTATGACAAAAAAGGATAAGGCAAAGGTAAATAACTTTCTAGAATAATCTCACACGTTCAATTCATTAATTGAGGTAGGTTTACAAAGCTCTCATTTTTGCCCATGTGTGAATAGAGCATAATTTAGAGAATATTTTCTTTTAACTCATAAAAATCTGATTAATACATATATTTAAAACCAATAAACTGTTTAAAATAAATATTGCCACTACTACACATCTGTTAACATGAAACTCACAAAGGCTACTATAACATAAGCAAAATGTTTTGATGTACTAAAAAGAAAAAAGTAGAATTTAATATTATTTCTATCTCATGATCTCAATTATAAAATTGTAAAAATGAGATAGGTTATAGGAATAAAAAGCTCACATGAAATCTAAAGTGAAGTCTGGGAAAAAAAAAGTGAAGTCTATTAGAACAGCAGAATTGTGAAGTGTTAATTCTGTTTAAATATAAAATCAGCATTCTATGCTGAGAAATCTAGTCTTCTTATCCTCTAATTACAATGATCAACAATGTCCTATATCTTGATTTACATATATCTTATATCTTGATTTGAGTGAATATCCATTCACTGGGCAACCAGTACTTATTGAGCCAACCTGTTAGGCACTGGAGATACGATGAAGAACAAGAAAGACAAGGACCTTTGCCTCAGATAATTTAGTCTGGTCAGCTTAAACTTTAATTCTTTTAAGTATTCTTATGTAATTCCATGATATGTTTACCATGTAATTTAAAAGACTAATTTATTAGGCAAAGTAGCAGCCCTCAGATATAGTTCAAAATATGAAAGTAAAAGATCAAACAAAAGCAAGATTTAAAAGTTTTATTAACTAGGTAATTGTTCTCTCCTGATCTAAAATTAGCTTCTAATTTAGTCTTTTGAAAGTGACAAATGTAAGGAAATGGTTAAAACAATAGCCAAATTAAGTATAATCTTGTAGGTAGAAAATTAAATATTTAATTTATTTTAATCAAAACTGACAAATATTTAGATCTGTAGCGGTCTCTTCCCTTACAATATATCTAGCAAACACAAAAATAATTATATTTAAAAGAAAAAAAGCCAAGGTGAAAAAAACTTACTTGTCCGCTGGTCCCCTGTGGTAACTCTTTTGAAGTCTGCAGCGTTTGAAATTTTGTATTCCATACAGAGAGGCACTCTATAAGGTAAGACATACACATTCCAAAGTTTTCCAAGTATATGTATATAATGCGGAGCAGGGGGTGGGTTGATGGGGAAGGCGGAAAGTTAAACACAAAAGTCTTACTTTAGTAAGTATAAAAATGAGTAATGAAGATAGAAAATCAAAGATGTGAGATCTCATGGTAAGAAGTGGACACGTGCAGGGAGGAGGTATATGGGAATCTGTGTATCTTTCCCTCAATTTTGCTGTGAACATTAAACTGGTCTAAGAAAAAAAAGTTTTTAAATTAATTTTTAATTAATTTTCTATTGAAGTATACTTGCTGTACAATATTATATGAGTTACAGGTATACAATATAGTGACTCACAATTTAGTCATTATAAAATAGTGGCTATATTCCCATGCTGTACAACATATTCTTGAAGGTTATGTTATACAGTCTTTGTGCCTCTCACTCCCCTATCCTATTCTGCCTGCCCCCCCTTTCCCCACAGGCACCACTAGTTTGCTCTCTGTATCTGTGACTCTGCTTCCGTTGTTATCTTCACTAGCTTGTTGTCCTTCTTAGATTTCACACATAAGTGATGTCATACAGTATTTGTCTTTCTGACTTATTTCATTAATGCCCTCCCAGTCCATCCACGTTGCTGTGAATGGCAAAATTTTCATTCTTTTTAATGGCTGAGTAGTATTTCACTGTGTGTATATATACATATGCATATATATATACACATATGTCTATATATGGATATACACACACACATCACTTTATCTACTCACCTGTTGACAGACACTTAGGGTGCTTTCATATCTTGGCAACTGTAAATAATGCTTCTATGAACATTTGGGTCCAAGGTTTTTTCTGAACTAGTTTTTGCTTTTTTTGGATATATACCTAGGAGTGGAATTGCTCGGTTATATGGTAGTTCTACTTTTAGCTTTTTTGAGAAATTCTATACTGTTTTCCACAGTGGCTGCATCAATTTACATTCTTACCAACAGAGTATGAGGCTTCCCTTTTCTCCACATCCTTGCCAACATGTGTTATTTGATGACAGGTCTGAGGTGGTATCTCACTGTGATTTTGGTTTGCGTTTCCTGATGATAGCAATGCTGAGCATCTTTTCATGTGCATACTGGCTATCTGCATTTCTTCTTTGGAAAAATGTCTATTCAGGTAGTGAGTGATATGAGGAAATGTTTTAGAGAAATTGATCAAGGTAAGATGAAGTCAAAGACCTATTCAAGAATTAAGAGGCTACAGTGGGAAAGAGAATGATTTTGGGTGGTAATAAATAAATGAAAAAGAAAGAAGAGACTAAAAGGTACACTTTGATGGAATAAATCCAAAGGACTTTGTAACCGATGGAACTTCAGTTACCCTTAAAATCTGGCCGTGGTGCTCCCAGGACTGCTATGTGATCTTGATCCAGGATGCTGAGTGCAGCACCACTTCGAGCACTGCCAGACACCACAGACTTGAGCAACTGCGACTGAACTAACCTCTGATTTTTTTCGGGTTCACTTGGATGTATTGGTATCAAGGTTTCATATACACATCCATCAGAGCCTGTTGAAAACAGGTATTTATTGCTCATTATTGGATAAGGATAGTTCCATACCTATTATAGCTAAATGTACTAAGTTGTTTGTAAGATTTTACCAGTGTGATAGAGGATTTAACCAGAAAAATAAACAAATCTAACAACTGCATTACTCTATAGTTTCCTATCAAGATTATACTACAAACTTAAAGTTGAGGAAGAAGAAATATTAAAAATGTCAGTAAGAAATGGCATAATACCCTGAAATGAAAATTTGAAGTATCTGTAATAACTTAAAATACGAGGAGATGGCCATGAATATAGACAACCCAGTCAGTAAATGGCTACATCTCTGATTAGTTAGCATCTGGTCTGAACATTACATTTCTTATTACTCCATCACTCTGAAAACCCTGTAAAATTGGCTGGGTTTTGCAGGTCAACTGTTGGCGATTTCCCACGGTTCTGGCTATGTTATATGAAGATTTTATGATCCTTTGGTTCAGACTCCTTTACTTCAATGTTCAAAAGGTGAAACATAAGTCACAAACTTCTGTTCAACAATAAATATGTCCTATAAGCCAAACTTTAACAAAACCTGTTCCTCTTGAGCAAAGATAGTAAGCAGATTCCAACGATCCTCTAGACATGATAAATGATAGGAGCCTTTTTCTTAACAGCCACTGTAAAAATCTGCACATTGAAAAACTTCACGAAGATTTGAAATTGTGATAATAGGAAATGCTTCCTAAATACTGCTCTTGCTTTTCCCCCCTTAACCTTTCCAAAACAACTTCAAAAGAAGCCATAAATGGGGGGAGAGAATTATTGCAAAGGCATTTCCCCTCCTAGATACATAAGAGTGAGATTAAACCTTAGAGGATTAGGTAAAGGTAAATTCCAAAGCAATAAAAACAACAACAGTAACAAAAACTGTAAAGTGCAGGCTGAGTCCAATACTGCTCTGTTAGTGTCCCTTTTCACTTTCATGCGTTGGAGAAGGAAATGGCGGCCCACCCCAGTGTTCTTGCCTGGAGAATCCCAGGGATGGGGGAGCCTGGTGGGCTGCCGTCTATGGGGTCGCGCAGAGTCGGACACGACTGAAGCGACTTAGCAGCAGCAGTGTCCTTTTGACTCTATCACTGTTCAAAGAAGGGCACACTATATCTTAAGGTTGGAAAAGAGAAAATGGGAGTACCAACCTTAGGTGTTAATTACAATATATAAAAAAACCTGGACTTACCATAAAAAGTGATCCACCCTTTTTCATTGGTGTTTTATTATTACTTATGATAAATTTTAAGACATAAAAATTACCTGCAAGAGAACTACTGACTTGCAGACATCTATGACTACACATGGCAAAATGCAGAAAGTGAGGGCATAAATGCTTGTTAAAAAGCATGGAAAGGCAAGTACTGCAATAGCAAACTGTAAAATCCAATGACTAACTTAAAAGAAAAATATTATCCTGTAAGATACTTTTATTTATAAACTCTGAAAGTTTAAAGAAATACTTACTTAATGAGATTAGAGAGATGAATTTCCGACCTACAGATGTACTAAAACTCTGTATAACACATTTTTCTTCTTGACCAAGTAAAAGCATGTATTTGCTTAGGATACGTGAGTTAAACTTTTGTACATAAGCAAAGTAGTTTCCATGCTGCAAAAAAAAAAAAAAAAGGTTATTTTATTTTAAAAATATTCCCATTTTTACCAACTATATTTAACTGTTGAGACCAGCTGTTGTCCCACTGTAATTACTGTAATGAATGCTTAAAAACCTCTTGTCCAACTAAATCTTAGACATTATAAAAATGTTTAATTCAGGCATAGAAATAATTATCACTATAGGCTTTTTAGTATTTTAAAGATATCAAAGTCTTCTGAAAGAAATATCAAAGTCCAATTTTAGTTTTAAAACTCATACTCTGAAATGTCACAAAATGGGCCAGGAATGAAAGATATCACTTACTTTTTCTGTAATGAAAATTAGCACAGGATGCCTAAATACCATGAAACACTTTGTCCACCTAAAAAAAGAAAAATTATAAAATGCCAAATCACCAGTTGAGAGAAACACATCTTCATCTAAATTTAAGAGATTTTTTTTTAAAAATTAGTTTCCAGAGCCATAGAGAGAGCAGAATACACTTAATTCGGTGTTTCAAAATATCTACCACAGGAACCCAGGAGGCATTCCTCTGTTAATCATTCCTGGATTAAATGCAAGTTGCCAATGCTCCCAGAGCTTTAAAGATAATAGCATGAATTAAAGGTGTATGAGACCAGATGCAATGTTTTCTCAAACTTTTCTGACCTGTCTCATTTTTTCAGGGTCATTTTGAGGACTGGTGTTCTCAGGAAAATATTAGCATCTCACCTGTCTTTTTCAAGTGACGTTGGGAACTGAAGCACAGGGAGGGTAACAGCCTGAAACCAAAGTTGCACAACCATCTTCTGGCAAAGTGGGGATTAGAACCCAGATTCTCTACCTGTAGCTTTTTTTTTTGGCGGCGGCGGGGGCAGGGGGCTGTGCTGCAAGCCTTGTGGGATCTTATTTTCCCACCAAGGATTGAACCTGGGCCCACGGCAGTGAAAGCATGGAGTCCTAACCACTGGACCACCAGATAATTCCTTTTATCTATATCTTTTTCCCTAAAGATTTCCTCCAAATACAGCTGCTGACACTTCAGAGGCATTAATTAGGTCTAAGATTCCCTGATAGCTCAGTTGGTAAAGAATCTGCTTGCAATGCAGGAGACCCTGGTTCGATCCTTGGGTCGGGAAGATCCACTGGAAAAGGGATAGGCTACCCACTCCAGTATTCTTGGGCTTCTCTTGTGGCTCAGCTGGTTAAGAATCTGCCTGCAATGCAGGAGACCAGGGTTCAATCCCTGGGTTGGGAAGATCCCCTGGAGAAGAGAAAGGCTACTCACTCCAGTATGCTGGCCTAGAGAATTCCATGGACAGTCCATGGGGTCACAAAGAGTCAGACATGACTGAGCGACTTAAAAAAGATATAACGGGTCAGGATCCCCACTGCTCACTGACTACGTGCAAGTCTTTGCTTGGCCTTTTAGATATTTGGTTTGTATCAGGTGCACCGGGAGGGGCAGCAAGTTAATTAAACAAGAAATGTGATAAAAGAATGGGGATTGGAAAGATATGAAATCAGGACATTTCCTTCTATCATTTGAGTGAGTTATTTTCCCAGTTTTATCCCAGAATTGGGAAAAGAGGAGGTTCCAAAGCACTCTTGTGATTCCACTAACAACAAGCTGCACATTTCTTCAAGGGAATGGGCTCTGACCTTGCAGTCAGGGCTATATGACAGAAGATTCCAATCTTGTGGGATTACCACTTCAAGTTCAAATAACTGACTGACCAGTTGTGTCATTAGGGCAGGACTCATTTGGCCAGAGATTCCTCAATCGCTATCACACCAAAGGCTTTTGGAGGATGTCATTTTGGCTAAGGTTCTACAGATGATTTTTAGCAAGTTTTTTTGTTGTTGGTTTGTTTTTTATTTTAAAAAAATTTTGGCTGTGCCCCAAGGTTTGTGGGATCTTCGTTTCCCAACCAGTAATCGAACTCTTGCCTCCTGAGTTGGAAACTGTGAGTCTGGAATCCCCAGAGTGCATTTTCTTTTGGTAAAAATTGTAAGTATTAGAACTTACTTAATCACTTCTTCATCAGAGATAACAGTTTCAATCTTCTGCTGGGGCTCTGCAAGCAAAGCTTCTAAACCACGAACTGCACCTTCCTTGAACAGTACCAAGGGTTCTGTTCCCTGTATTGAATGTATTCTATACACCTCAGCTGACAACTAGAAGAACATAAAAACATTTAAATTTTTATTATAATGCAATTGCCACCTAAGAGAATAAGGACAGTTAGAGAAGGCTTATCTTTAAGGTACTGATTTATTCTTATTTTGATTCACTTTTGTTTAATAATTATGTATGGTTCCAAAGTCAAATCTACAACATAAAGTACATTTAGAAGTCTAACTTTTGCTCCCATACTCTCTATTCTCTCCCCTGCTCCCCTCCAAAGTAATCACTTGTATTCATTTTTTGTTTCTCTTTCCATTATAAATACTGGAGGTAAGGCCACAAACTGGGTCTCTCAAAATTGGAGGCAAAGAGAAGTACAAACCAAATCATTCATACAGAGTTATAAGTGGTTCTGGTGTTAGAAAAAGACAGATGCCATACATAAATACATGCACCATGTAAAACACTGACCTGCAATCCCAAAACACCATACACGGGATTAAAAAAAAAAAGTGTAAAATTCAGGATCATGTTGCTGTAGGGTAAACAGAAAGACTGGAGCCAACAGGCAGCACCCGTAGCTAGCTAGACGTTTCAAGGGTCCAGGTGATAACTGCCATTGAAACGGTATCAGCTCCATTGTGAACCACTTCTCAAATGTGCCAATTATATCGAGAATTAGACACTTAAAACCAGAGTGAGCTTTTAAGATTCACATAGTTTAAGGTCATCATTTTATAAGAAAAAGTTAATTAACATACTTAGGGGTCACTGGGAGAAAAGGCACAGTTAGTGCCTTTTCATTTCATCATGTGCTACTCTTAAAATGTCTAACCGCATGGAACTTGCAGAGTCTGTTCTACCTATTTCGGGAAACGGAACAATCAAGTTCACTTGTTCTTGCAAGGGACACACCACAAACATTTAAGTGCATGGAAATAACTATATAAATGTGTCATTCATTAATTATTTAAATTACTTCAATATCATATGAAAATAATATATAACATTTTCTAACATACTCAAATTGAGACATTTTACCAAGATATACTATACAATAAATAGAATGAAAACTTGATTATAACATTCATGTCATGTTCACAGACCCTTTAAGATTAATAACTGCCACATTACAAATAATTCCATCTCACCAATAAACTAAATAAGTATGTTGGATCCAAAGACTTACTGTTGCTTTAAAAACTTTATCCAGGTTGACGTCTTCATTATTCCATATTCTCAAGACCTTAAATTAAAACATACAATTAAAAAAAGAGAAGCATTCCAATATCCATTTACATATAACATGAACAGTTAATAAATCAACATTTGATTTGTTTACATATATAGCTTTGAAAACTCACCTTATTATCATGTACAACAATATACTCGCCAGTTTGAAAGTTGCACACAGCTGGACATGTTATAATTTGCCCTTGTTTCACTGACCAGCTCCCCAAGGGTTTCTGATCAGAAACCTAATGAAATGAACATACGATATTTAAAAAGTCAGCTTCAGATTTTAAAGCAACTAAATTTACAATAGAAACAAAAGAAGAAATCATTAGAATGACAGCATTTAATAAAGCTCCTAAATTAAAAAATAAGAAGACAAATATTATATGGATTCCACTTAAAACAGAAAGTAGAATGATGGTTGTCTGGGGTTGGGGTAATTGGGAATTTAATGGGAGTTAAATGGGTATAGAGTTTCAGCTGTCAGATGAAAAGGGTTCTGGAGACGGATGGTAAGCACAACTGCACAACCATGTGAATGCATGTACTTAATAACCTGAACTGTACACTTACAGTCATTAAGATATTACATTTTGTTATGTGTATTTTACCACACCTTAAAAGTAGTTAAACTGAAAAATCTAAGTTTCCAAAATGCAAAATTAGTAACACACTTTGATAATCAACAATATTAGTACATTAAAAAAAAATTGATTCCATTGTGTTCTTGGAACAGAGGCATGAGAAACGAAGTAAGGATAGCTGGAATAATGCCAATTCCAATCAGCCATTCCACTCCTATGCAAACACTACAAAAGGTCCCCTTGACAGCCAGGTAAAAACCAACGGTATCAACAGAAGCATCAAAAAAACAGTTTAGGGAACTGTTGGCAACCTTTTCCCCAAACTTCAAAGCAGGCAGCTAGCTTTCTTTTTAAATTGATGTATAATTGCTGTACAATATTATATAAGTTACAGGTATACAATATAGTAATTAGCAATTTAAAGGCTGTACTCCACTTACAGTTATTATAAAACGTTGGCTATATTTCCCATGTTGTACAATCTATCCCTGCAGTTTATTTTATACGTAACAGTTTTTTCTCTTACCCCCCCACCCCTATTTGGCCCCGCCTCCCTTCCCTCTCCCCCCTGGTGACCTCTCGTTTGTTCTTTGCATCTGTGTCTTTTGTTATCATCACTAGTTTGTTGTAGTTTTCAGACCTAGTGCTATCAGATTGCATTTGCCTTTCTCTGTCTGATTTATTTCACTTAATGAAATGCACCCCAAGTCCATCCACGTTGCTGCATGCTGGGCTTCCCAAGTGGGGCTAGTGGGTAAAGAATCCACCTGCCGAGGTAGGAGACCTAAGAGACACAGGTTCCATCCTTGGGTTGGGATGATTCCCTGGAGGAGGGCACACAACCCACTTCAGTACTCTTGCCTGGAGAATCCTATGGACAGAGGAGCCTGTTTTTTGGCTACAAATGGCAAAATAATGTTTTTTATAAGTGAACATTATTCCATTGTGTGTGTGTACGTACATATAAATACACTTCTTTATCCATTCATCTGTTTGTGGACCCTGAGGATGTTTCCTTATTTTGGCAATTGTAAAAATGCTGCTGCTATATACACCAGGGTGCATGTATCTTTTTGTGTTAGTGTTTTTGGGGTTTTTTAGATAAATAGCCGGGGGTGAAACTGCTGGGTCATATAGCTATTCTAGTCTTTAGTTTTTTGAGAAATCTCCATACTGTTTTTTTTTTTTGAGAAATTTCCAGCAAATTTGGAAAAAACAGCAGCGGCCACAGGATGGAAAAGGTTTTCATTCCAATCCCAAAGAAGGGCAATGCCAAAAAATGTTCAAACTACCACACGATTGCACTCATTTCACATGCTAGCAAGGTAATGCTCAAAATTCTCCAAGCTAGGCTTCAACAGTACATGAACTGAGAGCTCCCAGATTCAAACTGGATTTAGAAAAGGCAGAGGTACCAGAGGTCAAATTGCCAACATCCACTGGATCATTGAAAAAGCAAGAGTTCCAGAAAAACACCTACTTCTGCGTCATTGACTACATCAAAGCCTCTGACTGTGGACCACAACAAACTGGAAAATTCTTAAAGAGACGGGAGTACCAGACCACCTTACCTGCCTCCTGAGAAACCTGTATGCCAGTCAAGAAGCCACAGTTAGAACTGGACATGGAACAACAGACTGGTTCCAAATTGGGAAAGGAGCACGTCAAGGCTATATTTTGTCACCCTGCTTATTTAACTTATATGCAGAGTACATCATGAAGAAGGCTGGGCTGGATGAAGCCAAGCTGAAATCAAGATTGCTGGGAGAAATATCAATAACCTCGGATATGCAGGTGACAACATCCTTATGGCAGAAAGCAAAGAGGAACTAAAGAGCTGCTTGATGACAGTGAAAGAGGAGGGTGAAAAAGCTGGCTTAAAACTCAACATTCAAAAATGAATGTTGATCATTCAAAAATGAAGATCATGGCATCCAGTCCCACCACTTCATAGCAAATAGATGGGAAACAATGGAAACAGTGACAGATTTTATTTTCTTGGGCTTCAAAATCACTGCAGAGGGTGACTGCAGCCATGAAATTAAAAGATACTAGCTCCCTGGAAGAAAAGCTATGACCAATCTAGACAGTATATTAAAAAGCACAGACATCATTTTGCTGACAAAGTTCACATGGTCAAAACTATGGTTTTTCCAGCAGTCACGTATGGATGTGAGAATTGGGCCATATAGAGTGCAGATTTGATGCTTTTGAACTGTGATGTTGGAGGAAGCTTTTGAGAGTCCCTTGGACTACAAGGAGATCAAACCAGTCAATCCTAAAGGAAATCAACCCTGAATATTCATTGGAAGGATTGACGCTGAAGCTGAAACTCCAATACCTTGGCCACCTGATGCTAAGAGCCAACTCATTAGAAAAGACCCTGATGCTGGAAAAGATAGAAGGCAGGAGGAGAAGGGGATGACAGAGGACAAGGTGGCTGAACGGCATCACTGACTCAATGGACATGAGTCTGAGTAACTCCGGGGATGGTGAAGGACGGGGAAGGCTGGCGTGCTGCAGTCCATGGGGTCGCAAAGAGTCAGACATGACTGAGCGAATGAATGACAACAAAACTTTCAGTTTTCTGAGAACTCTCCATACTGTTTGTGTTAATTTACATTCCTCGGGTACAAGGGTTCTTTTTTCTCCACATCCTCACCAACATTTGCTGTGTTCTTTTGGATGACGACCATCCGACAGGTGCGAGGTGATATCTCATGGTGGTTTCAGTTTGCCTTTCTCTGATAATTGGCAATGTTGAGATAGAGAGCTTCTTAAAGACAGAGAAAACTATGTTCACAAGCTCACATAAATACAATTACTTTCTACACGACCACTAAAAGCAAAGTTTAGGTGCGCTTTAGCAACCTAAGCCAGCACTTTCCAGCCTTTTTGGCATCAGGGACTGGTTTCATGAAAGATGGGTTATTCCATGGACAGGGGTGGGGGATAGTTTCGGGATGACTCTCATAAAGAGGGTGCAACCAGATCCCTGGCATGCACAGTTCAAGCTCCTTTGACAATCTAATGCCACCACTGACGTGACAGGAAGCAGAGCTCAGGCAGGTATGCCAGTGATGGGACGCAGCTGTAAATACAGATGAAGCTCTGCCTGCTGGCTCACCTCCTGCTATGCAATCTGGTTCTTAACACGCCACCAACCAGTCTGTGGCCCAGGGGTCTAGGACTGCCTGGGCTAGGCTGAAAAGGGGGCGGAGATACCGTAGACTTCAAGGAAAGTAACCCAGAACTCAAAGGGTGAACCACAGGTGGCAACCAACAAGTCCCTCAGAATCAGGATGTCCACTAAGCTGCCCCCAAAGCAAAAAACCAAAACAAAACACAGACAAAACTTTTCTCCCTCATGAGTGGGTAAGAAGTGTAGGGATACACTGCTAAAGCATTGTTCTGGCAGTGACATCTCCCACCCAATCAATCTCCGTTCAACCCTTCAGCGGGCACCTGGGGTGACAGAGGCCCCAGAAAGGGATCTTAGCAAGGCTATCTCCGGGAGATTCGAAGCGAAAATACAGGTTTCCTTTCCGAGTCTAGCCCACGTGCACGTAAACGCTCTGCCGCCTGCAACTCGGAAACACGCCTCTCTCTCAGGGAAAACAACCCAGTCAAGTTCTAGACCTCATTCAGCGTCCCGAGGAGGCCACGCCGGCTCTCCGATAAGTCCGCTGCACGAGCTCTTTCTGAATTTGTGAGAAATCCGAGGTTCGGGCTCCGAGCTCAGAAAGGGACGAGACGGCAGCGGGGGCACTCCGATCCTAACGCTCTCACCTTATAGAGGATGACGGTCCTGCCGCTGTCCGTCACTAGAAACTGGTCGGTTTGGTCGCTCTGCTCCACTCCGAGGGGTCCGTCAGGCCCGGAACCCAGGGGTACCGCAGTCAACGTGAACCCTTCCTCCAGGTCTGCCATTTTGGGCCAACTTACGGACGGCCTAGCGTTCCTCCCGGCAGGCTTCGCGCTTTCTCTCGCGAGAACTAGGAGGCCGGCTGGATCTAGCGCTCGGAAACTAGGATACCTGTTCGCAGAGCCTGCGACCTCTGCCGGGCAGAGATCGCTAGCGGCGCTGCGAAAGGCGTCGGGTAGGCGGGGCCTGGAGTTTGCGTGAAGGCTCCGCCTCCCAGGCCACTCCACCGAGTCCCGGATGTACTGCTCTGAAAGGGAAACGCTGGGTGGGGAGGGGAGGTCTTACCTGTTAGGAACTTAATCCGCCGAGCCTTGTTCTGGAGGGACTGACGCGTAGGCGTGGCAAGTGGCGGAATATAAATAAAGTAAATCTTTTTAGTGGAAGTGAACTCTCTAGGAATTCCTACCACGGCTTCATGGAACGGTGTCTGCAAAGAAAAATATTTTTCTGTGCAGATTAACTATGGCTAACGTGCCGTGGCATCGTGCTCAGTGTATCCCACTCTTGGGAGCCAGGCTCCTGAACAAGGATACTGGAGTGGGTTGCCATTTCCTCCTTCAGGGGAATCTTCCTGACCCAGGGATCAAACCCGTGGCCTCTATGCCAACTCCTGTATTGGCAAGCAAGTGCTTTCACACTGCACCACCTGGGAATCCCTGAAATAAAGAGGGCAGTCGGTGCTCGTGGAGGCTTTCAACATCAAATATAAAGAGCCACGCTGGAGAACAATCCAGTTTGTCTAAGGCAACAGCATTCTCCCTCAACTGGCTATGTCTCAATAGAGAAATGTGCCGTAGTCGGCAGGATTCGAACCTGCGTGGGGAAGCCCCAATGGATTTCTAGTCCATCGCCTTAACCACTCGGCCACGACTACATGCTATACCTAGCTGAAAAAAAATGCTTAAGTCCCACCACTTCTCAGAAATGGCCCCAGAGGTCAAGTCTCTGCAGCCTTTTGGGCCTCCTGTGTTGTCTGTCTCCCCTGTTTCTCTGAGCACCCATGTAGAAATCTCTCCAGCTTATAAGAAATTCAAACTTGTCTGATGAAGCAGGTGATGTGAAAGGTTCCGCTGGGCAATTTTTTGGGGAAAAAGACCATTTCCGGGAGAGATTTTTAAGATAAACATGACTGATTCAGTCAATAATGTATCACAAAAACTCAGAAAAGAGAAAGTGTGTATGTTCTTAGGGAGAAACCATCTAAACAGGCAATTATTGAAATATGTTCCATGTGCTCCAACACAGGGCAAAATGCCTCCACATCAGTTTGGATTAAGCATCCACAGAGATCATCCCTTGTGTGTGTTTGCTTATGGTCACAGCATTACAACATAAGAGAAAGGAGACTATGCAGCTATCAAAAAAAAAGTGAAAATCGCTCCGTAGTCTCCAACTCTTTGCGATCCCATGGACTGTCCATGGAATTCTCAGGTCAGAATACTGGAGTGGGTTACCTCTCCCTTCTCCAGGGGACCTTCCCAACCCAAGGATCAAACCTAGGTCTCCCACATTGCAGCAGATTCTTTACTAGCTGAGCCACCAGGGAAGCTCAAGAATACTGGAGTGGGTTTACCTTTTCCAGGGTATCTTCCTGAACTGGGGTCTCCTGCACTGCAAGCAGATTCTTTACCAACTGAGCTATCAGGGAAGCCCAATGCAGTTATCATGAAAGAATTTAATACCTACCATAAATTTTTTTCTTTTTGGCTGTGCTTGTGGGATCTCAGTTCCCCCACCAGAGATCCAACCTGGGCCATTGCAGTGAAAGCCCAGAATCCTAACCACTAGGCAACCAGGGAACTCCCCTACTGTAAATCCTTTCTGTTGTTGTTGAGCCATACAAAAGTAGAAAGTCAAGAAATACCTGGAGTAACAGGCAAATTTGGCTTTGGAGTACAGAATGAAGCAGGGCAAAGGCCAATAGAGTTTTGCCAAGAGAATGCACTGGTCATAGCAAACACCCTCTTCCACAATACAAGAGAAGACTCTACACATGGACATCACCAGATAGTCAATACAGAAATCAGATTGATTATATTCTTTGCAGCCAAAGATGAAGAAGCTCTATATAGTTAGCAAAAACAAGACTGGGAGCTGACTGTGTCTCAGATCATGAGCTCCTTATTACCAAGTTCAGACTTAAATTGAAGAAACTAGGGAAAACACTAGCCCATTCAGGTATGACCTAAATCAAATCCCTTACGACTGTACAGTGGAAGTGAGAAATAGATTCAAGGGATTAGATCTGATAGACAGAGTGCCTGAAGAACTATGGACCAAGGTTCCTGACATTGTACAGGAGGCAGGGATCAAGACCACCCCCAAGAAAAAGAAATGCAAAAAGGCAAAATGGTTGTCTGAGGAGGCCTTACAGATAGCTGTGAAGAGAAGCGAAAGGCAAAGGAGAAAAGGAAAGATATACCCATCTGAATGCAGAGTTCCAAAGAATAGCAAGGAGAGATAAGAAAGCCTTCCTCAGGAATCAGTGCAAAGAAATAAAGGAAAATAATAGAATGGGAAAGACTAGATATCTCTTCAAGAAAATCAGAGCTACCAAGGGAATATTTCATGCAAAGATGGGCTCAATAAAGGATAGACATGGTATGGACCTAACAGAAGCAGAAGATACTAAGAAGAGGTGGCAAGAATACACAGAAGAACTGTACAGAAAAGAACTTCATGACCCAGATAACTACGATGGTGTGATCACTCACCTAAAGCCAGACATCCTGCAATGTGAAGTCAAGTGGGCCTTAGAAAGCATCACTATGAACAAAGCTAGTGGAGGTGATAGAATTCCAGTTGAGCTATTTCAAATCCTAAAAGATGATGCTGTGAAAGTGCTGCCCTCAATATGCCAGCAAATTTGGAAAACTCAGCAGGGGCCACAGTACTGGAAAAGGTCAGTTTTCATTCCAATCCCAAAGAAAGAATGTTCAAACTGCAACACAATTTCACTCATCTCACATGCTAGCAAAGTATTGCTCAAAATTCTCCAAGCCAGGCTTCAACAATATGTGAACCATGAACTTCCAGAACTTCAAGCTGGTTTTAGAAAAGGCAGAGGAACCAGAGGTCAAATTGCCAACATCCATTGGATCATCGAAAAAGCAAGAGAGTTCCAGAAAAACATCTACTTCTGCTTTATTGACTATGTCAAAGCCTTTGACTGTGTGGATCACAAGAGGAAAATTCTTCAAGAGATGGGAATACCAGACCACCTGACCTGCCTCCTGTCAAATCTGTATGCAGGTTAAGAAGCAACAGTTAGAGCAAGACAAGGGACAACAGACTGGTTACAAATCAGGAAAGGAGTATGTCAAGGCTGTATATTGTCAGCCTGCTTATTTAACTTCTATACAGAGTACATCATGAGAAACGCTGGGCTGGAAGAAGCACAAGCTGGAATCAAGATTGTTGGGAGAAATATCAATAACCTCAGATATGCAGATGACACCACCCTTATGGCAAAAAGCAAAGAAGAACTAAAGAGCCTCTTGATGAAAGTGAAAGAGGAGAGTGAAAAAATTGGCTTGAAACTCAACATTCAGAAAACTAAGATCATGGCATCCAGTCCAGTCACTTCGTGGCAAATAGATAGGGAAACAGTGACAGACTTTATTTTCTTGGGCTCCAGGATCACTGTAGATGGTGACTGCAACCATGAAATTAAAAGATGTTTGCTCCTTGGAAGGAAAGTTATGACCCACCTAGATAGCATATTAAAAAGCAGAGATATTACTTGGCCAACAAAGGTCCATCCAGTCAAAGCTATGGTTTTTCCAGTAGTCATGTGTGGATGTAAGAGTTGGACTATTAAGAAAGCTGAGTGCAGAAGAATTGATGCTTTTGAACTGTGGTGTTGGAGAAGACTCTTGAGTGTCCCTTGGACTGCAAGGAGATCCAACCAGTCCATCCTAAAGGAAATCAGTGCCGAATATTAATTGGAAGGACTAATACTGAAGCTGAAACTCCAATATTTTGGCCACCTGATGTGAAGAACTGACTCATTTGAAAAGACCCTGATGCTGGGAAAGATTGAAAGTGGGAAGAGAAGGGAATGACAGAGGATGAGATGGTTGGATGGCATCACTGACTCAATGGACATGAGTTTCAGTAAACTCTGGGAGTTAGTGATGGAAAGGGAGGCCTGGTGTGCTGCAGTCCATGGAGCTTCAAAGAGTCAGACACGGCTGAGCGACTGAACTGAACTGTTGAGCCATGAAGCATGTGGGGTCTTAGTTCCCCAACCCGGGATCAAACGCATGTCCCCTGCATTGGGAATCCTAACCACTGGACCAGCAGGGAAATCTTTATTGTAAAAAAATTTTTTTAAGGTGAAGGAGGCAACAGAGGATGAGAAGGCCTGCCAGGCTCTTCTGTCCATGGAATTTCCAAGGCAAGAATACTGGAGTGGGTTGCCATTTCCTTCACCAGGGTGTAAATTCTTAATAAGATCAATAGGTCTTTTATGTTTTCAAATGGCTAATGTGGTTGACATTGAATTTGTGGCCCCTTTGTTATTTGGAAAAGAAAGACAGTAAGATTCAGCATAGATATCCTGGCCTCTCTGAAACCTTTCTTTTCCTCCAAGCCTCTCTCAGCTTCCTTGGTGGCTCAGTGGTAAAGAATCTGCCTCACAAGTAGGAGACTCATGTTCGATCCCTGAGTTGGGAAGATCCCCTGGAGAAAGAAATGGCAACTCACTCCAGTGTATCTCAAAAGAGTTGGACACGACTTAGCTACTAAACAAAAACAACAAAATCAGTCTCTCTACTGAACTGTGTTTTGCACCTACTACCCATGTTTGAGATGCCAGCCTAGACACCTCCTCCTCCAGGAAATCTTCTCTGACCCTCTGAGACTGGATTTAAATGTCTGATTAAGACACCAGTGTGATTGAAACGTTCAGAACTTGTCCCAGTGACTTATATATTCCCCCATTATATGTATTTCTTTGAAGGGACTCTAGACCTATCACTAGTGTCTGGCATAGCGCCTGTCGCATAAATATTTGTGGGACTAATGAATTAAGAGCACAAGTTTACTTATTCTTTGGTATTTGTGCTCTCCCTCATCTTCACCTTGAAGGCTTTAAAACAGGGATTCTCAAACTTTGTGATTTCAGGATTCCCTCTACACTCCTAGAAATGACTGAGGATTACAAAAAACTTCTATTTAATGGGGTATATATGTTGATATTTACTATATTAGAAGTTAAAGGTGAGGAATTATGAAATATGTATTTATTTTTGTGTGTGTGAAAGTCATTCAGTCGTGTCCGACTCTTTGCGACCCCATGGACTACAGAGTCTATGGAATTCTCCAGGCCAGAATACTGGAGGGGGTAGCTGTTCCCTTCTCCAGGGGATCTTCCCAACCCAGGGGTTGAACCCAGGTCTCCTGAATTGCAGACAGATTCTTTACCATCTGAGCCACCAGGCAAATAATAATAAATTCATTACATGTTAACATAAGTAATATTTTTATGAAAAAATAATTTGAAAAAACAATTTAGTGAGAAGAGGGACATTGTTTTACCCTTCTGCAAATCTCTTGAATGTCTGGCTTAGTAAGAGTTGGGCTTCCCTGGTGGCTCAGGTGGTGAAGTGTCTGCCTACAATGTGGGAGACCAGAGTTTGATCCCTGGCTTCTCCCCTGGAAAAGGAAATGGGAACCCACTCCAGTACTCTTTCCTGGAAAATTCCATGGACAGAGGAGCCTAATGTGCTGCAGTCCATGGGGTGGCAAAGAGTCGGACAGGACTGAGCACCTGAACTGAACTTACCTGTTTCATCTGTTTGCTCACTCACCTAAGCTTTCCCACTGTATCATAAGTTTCTTGAGGGTAGAGGGGCCCTGCCTGTCCTGTTTCCTTATGCATCCCCATTTCCTAGCACTTTGTAGAAAATCAATAAAAATGTGCCATTTGATTGAAATGAATCACTTTACATCTTTGTATTCATGGCACCAGCAGTTGTGTCTGATCCGTATAGAGTTTCATACATGCTTGTTGAATAAATCACACTTACATGGCAAGCTGTTGTAATAAATGGGACGTGCACCTGACCCGTTAGGATAAAGTAAGACTTAACAGATTGAGAAACCCAGAACTGCCCTGGCATGTTTGTCCATAAATTTGAGTCCAAGTTTGGTAAGCAGTTAAAGGAGATCGTGGTCCTTTTTGGAAGGACACCAGCTATAATGAATGAACTAGGAGTCTTTTGCAACCTAGCTTAAGATAAGAACGGGTCAAAGCGTTCCTCTTCCAAGATGAATCAATCAAAGTCAATGAGCAAGAACAAGGCAGGCTATCCATCTCTG
This sequence comes from Capricornis sumatraensis, assembly GCF_032405125.1. Classification (NCBI taxonomy): domain Eukaryota; kingdom Metazoa; phylum Chordata; class Mammalia; order Artiodactyla; family Bovidae; genus Capricornis; species Capricornis sumatraensis. The sequence continues at coordinate 99,146,282 of NC_091076.1, forward strand.
GTTAGAGATGTTTAAGAGTTGGTCTTCAAAGGCAGCTGTGACCCTGTACATTTTTATGTGAGCTGTGGATGTTCATTCTGTCTGGATTGCTTGTCATGTTTATGCTGCTTGGCTGCCTAGCTATGAAGGCTGGGGGAAAATATCGCCTCTCACATTTGATTCCTAGAATAGAATCAGGTGATAAATATACAATGAATAAATCTAATTATACAGTAGGGATGCCTGCCCATATTCAAAAGGGAGGATGTTACCCATTATAGATTTTTCATGGAAGGTTGACAGTTGATGACTTGTGCATTGCATGAGTGGGATATAGTAAGTGCTTTGCCAAAGGAATATTTCTAGAAGTGCCATTCTGGGAGCAGGATGGATGGTAATAGATATATTCTACCAAATCTCCAGTGTTATATGGAAGCTGTAATGGTTCTTAAGTCAAGGTCTAAGATATCCTGAGATCTGTTTTCCAGTTTTAGAATCTCAGAATGCCTTTGCGGGTAAATGTCAAGACCGCAGACATGAACTGGACAATATGAGTGGCACTCAGGCAGGCACCTCTGAAGATGTTTCTCACAGCAAATATCAGAGATAAAGGAAGAATCTATACTCTTTTGTCATAATCTGCGTACATTTCAATTTCATGCTAGCGCCCTCCCCATGAATGCCAAACCCCCAATGGGTGTGTTTGGAATTTGGGGTCAAGCCAGCACTTGTGATTTAATTGTAACAGGATAGGGAAGTGGGAGAGAAGACCCGGGTTGAGGGGTTTCAGATAGGTGAACAGAGTCAAGTGTTCACAGAACCCAACAATCTTCAGGAAGAGTTTGGGCAACTTGTCATCGCCAGGGGTCCAAGCTGAAGTCTGAGAAGCCCTGACCAGTGACCAGAGCTCTGGAAAAGGGAGCCCTGCAGGTGATGAATAAACAGTCCAAGAAAAGTCTGGTCACCGATGTCGTTTCCAGGCACCGGGGTGGGGATGAGGGTGAAGCAGGAGCAGGACAGAGCTTCAGATCTGGCTGGAGACCACTGACACTTCCTGTCCCTCGTCTCGAAGATCCAAACTGCTCCAATGCATTTGTTTATTTCCCAAGTACTGGTGAGTGCCGGAGTGCCTGCATGCTCAGTTGTTTCAGCTGTGTCCAACTCTTTGCAGCCCTGTGGACTGTAGCCCGCTGAGCTCCTCCGTCCATGGGATTCTCCAGGCAAGAATACTGGAGTGGGTTGCCATGCCGTCTTCTAGGGGATTGACCCAGAGATCGAACCCGTGTCTCCAGTGTCGCCTGCATTGCAGGAAGATTCTTTACCCACTGAGCCACCTGGGAAGCCTGATGCGTGTCTAGGAACTGTGTATTTTGCAGTGAAGGAGACGGGGAAGTTCCTATTCTCAGAAAGCTTGCAATCTAGTGATAGGAGACAATCTGCTCAAGAAAAGTCCCCTGAGAGACGAGACATTTCCAAGGACTTCCCTCGTGGTCCAGTGGTTAAGAATCCACCTTGCAATGCAGAGGACACAGGTCAATCCCTGGTTAGGGAACTGGTACAGGGCAACTAAACCCACTCTCCTTAACTACAGAGCCCTTGTGCCACAACTAAACCCTGGCACAGCCAAATCATTTAAGTCTCTCTAAAGATGAGATCTTTCCAGTGAGAGTTGATAGACAAGAAGGGGTCAGGTGAGGGAAAGAATGAAAGACGATGAGGCTGAGAAAGGCAGGGATCTTTGATCTTGTAGGGCTCTCTGTAGGCTAGATGAGGAGTTGGTATATTCTAAATGTAATAAGAAGTCAGTGGAGGGTTTTAACCTAAGGTCTGATTTCTGTTTTGAAAAGATCATCCTTGCTCCCAAGAGGAGAATGGTTTAGAGGTGAATAAAAGTAGAAAGAGAAATAGCAGTTTTGAGGCTCTGGCAGTCTTCTAGATGCAAAAGATGGTGGTTTGTGGTGAGTGATAGCAGTGGAGATAGAAAAACATGGGCCAGTTCAGAATGAGATTTAATGGGTAGAGTCAACAGGATGGAGGTTGGATTGAGTGAGAGGAAGAGAGGAACTAAGGGCATGTTTGCCTTGAAGGACCAGGTGATGTGGGGTGTTCTTTACTGACATGGGGGAGGGTGGGCAGGGGAGTCAGTTTCACAGGGAGCGGTTTGGGGAGGCAGAGACAGAGTTCTATTTTGACTGTGTTCAGTAGGAGATGCCAACTAAGTTGGTAGCCCATCTGAGCCTGGAATTCCTGGCAGACGCTCAGCTTGGAGATGTGGATTTGGGCCTCACTGGCACTTGGAAGGTGTCTAACGCAGTGGGACGGAGTAGGTCCCAAGTGCTACTGACTTATCTTCTCAAAATCACTTCAGGGACTTTCCTGGTGGTCTAGTGGCTGAGGCTTTGCCCTCCCAATACAGAGCCCCAGGTTTGATCCTTGGTCAGGGAACTAGATTCCATACGTCAAAACTAAAGCTCCTGCGTTTGGCAACCAAGACCTGGCACAGCCAAGTAAATAAATACATATTTTAAAAACAATAACAAAATAATGACCAGATTTGAAATTGAAACTAAGAAATTAAAAAAAAAATTCCTCCAATTGCCCACCTCTCTCCTCCACCATCACCCAGTCCAAGTCCCTCTTACTCGGCCTCTGTAACTGCCTGCTTGTCACCTGGTTCTCCACTTGCCCCCTTCCAATCTGTAGCCAGTATGATCTATTCAAAGTTTGAATCTGATTATGCCACTCCCTGCTTAACATCCTTTAATATTTTAATACCTTGGTCTCAGGATGAACCAGATCAAATCCTTACCTGACCCACAAGTAGAGTTGCCAAATAAGACACAACATGCCCAGTTAAATTTGAATTTCAGATAACACATGATTTTTTAGTGTAGATATATCCCATGCAATTATTCATTGCTTATATGAAATTAAATTCAACCTGGCATCCTGTATTTTTATTTGCTAAATCTGGCAACCCTACCCACAAGGGCTTTGTAAGATCTGACTCTGGGCATCACCTCTCATCAAATGTCCCTTGTTCTCTGACTCAAGCTACATTGTTTTGGAACAGGCTGTGCCCTCTCCCGACGTTCCCTGGTGGCTGAGTGGTAAAGAATCTGCCTGACAGTGCAGGAGATGCGGGAGACACGGGTTGGATCCCTGGGTCAGGAAGATCCCCTGGAGGAGGACAGGGCAACCCCTCCAGTATTCTTGCCCAGAGAATCTCACGGACAGAGGAGCCTGGTGGGCTACAGTCCACAGGGTTGAAAAGAGTTGAACACGGTTGAGCACGCATGCATGCATGTCCTCTCTCACCTCAGGGGCTTTGTACATACTCTTTTGCTGGGAATGCTTTTAGCTCCTCCTAAATCAGCTAACTGCCACTCACCTTTCACATCTCCGTCTCCACATCTCAGTCCTCTTTCCTGAATTCTCTGCTCTTCTAGAATGATGTAACTTTCCTTCACTGACTCTGTATCGAGTAGCAATGTCACACTTGTTTGTGTGAATTGTAAGTACTATGTATCTTTTCCACTAAACTATAAGGTGAGAGATCGATTTATTTTTGCTCCCCTTTGTGTTCCCTGTGCTACCGTATGTCTGCTACATAACAGGCACAGTGAAAGGAGAGAAGGAACACAAAGGGAGGAAAAGGATGAAGGACTGTATTAGATTATAGAATAAATTATATCAGGATCAGAATGAGGACCAAAGAGACTGGCTTTATGACCCAGTGCACAGGGAGGGCTGGGAGGGGATGCAAGCAAAGATAAGCACTCAGGTCAGCCTACGAAGAGGCTGACTTACTAGTCTGTGCCAATACTTTGAGGGGGTAGGGCCGAGGAAGAGGTTTGAGGCTGCTTAAACCTTTGGAACTGTGGTGCTGGAGAAGACTCTTGAGAGTCTCTTGGACTGCAAGGAGATCAAACAGTCCATCCTAAAGGAAATCAGTCCTGAATATTCATTGGAAGGACTGATGCTGAAGCTGAAGCTCCTATATTTTGGCCACCTGATGCGAAGAACTGACTCATTTGAAAAGACCCTAATGCTGGGAAAGATTGAAGGTGGGAGGAGAAGGGGACGACAGAGGATGAGATGGTTGGATGGCATCACCGACTCGATGGACATGAGTTTGAGTAAACTGCGGGAGTGGGTGATGGACAGGGAAGCCTGGCGTGCTGCAGTTCCTGGGGTTGCAAAGAGTCAGACACGACTGAGCAACTGGACTGAACTGACTGAAACCTTTTCTACCCCTCATCTGTATTTGGTCTGGCAAATCGGGCAGTCTGGGGGCAGTACTGATGAAGTTCTTTGTAGAATTGCTGCTAAGGGAAAGGCCAAGTGGGTTTGGACGAGGGCCCTGTTCAGCTGTCTGGGAATTGCTCTCCTCCATGCCCATGTTCCATGAGTAAGTATGAGTGTGTGTGTGTGGATTAAAGAAAAGCAATGTGATGCAATTAGAGACAAACAATGCAATAAACCCCTCCTTCTCAACCAGCCCTCCAAAATGATTTCATTTTAAAAATTATTATTTTTTTGGGGGGGTCACATGGTGCAGTACATAGGATCTTAGTTTTCCAATCAAGGATCAAACCCAGGCCCCCTATATTGGGAGCACAAAGTCTTAACTACTGAACTGCCAGGGAAGTCCAAATTTCATCATTCTATTCAACCTAAATTTTTAGTTGACCTTTTTTTGGTATAAAGATAGATTTATAAATTGCTTTAAGTTTTGTCTTAACGACAAATGAAGTAATGAATTGTCTTAATGACAAATGAAGTAATGAAGTCAATAGCAAAGAAGCAAGAGAGTTGGTGCTCTTGACACAAACATTTCCATTTTTCTGCTAAACATTATTTTGGGGGCTGTCTTCATGGCAAACGTTAGCTATAACTAATCTTTTTTCTTTTCATCATCTAAATTTTGATAACTGGAGATAAAATGGCTTGGAATTTTGCCGTTTACATAGTGTTTTCATACCAGGAAATTATTTTTTATGGAATTAAATGAGATTAAATTCCTGTAAAATTAAATTCATTATCTCAAACAGTAGATGACTTCTTCCCTGAATTACATCGAATTAGTATTTATAAATGTTGTTACAAATATGCATATACACAAGGAATCCCCAAACTCTGGAAGAGCTGTGTTCCCAAGGGAAAAATTACTTTACAAAACAATTACAACTTTGAGGGTTGGTTGTTCAGAATTTGGTCCAAATTTCCTCATGCTCTTTAGGGAAAGCAGGCCAATCTCAGTGCAGCTGAAGGACCATCAATATCACTTTTATGTTAGTGTTCAAAACCCTAGTGACCATGGTTCAGTAGGAAAATGTTTTAAGAGTTTGGGATGTCAGAGAGACATCTTTGTCTGCCAGCGTTTAGACAAAGGTGGTGGTTTCCATTGTCTTGGGGGTTTGGCGGGTGAGGAGATGGGTTTGAGGGAAGGTCTTGGAGACCCAGGGGCCAGCATTACAGCAGGTGGAACTAGGATTTGAGAACCATTATGTGTATCGGTCAAGAATAAGCCAGATGTTTGGGCTGGAGAGGGAAGTGAAATAGCAAATGCCTTGGAATGGGAGAGAAGAGAATACCATACGGAATCTTAGGGGTCCCTTTACGGGTTTCAGTGCTTTCACTGGGAAGAAAGGCTCTAACATTGTCCACTCAGAAGATAGCCAGATGGTCTACTTTTTAACGCACCTTTCCCTGGTTTTCTTTTTTTTTTTAAATATTGATTTCTTTTTGGCTATGCTGGGTCTTCAGTGCTGTGCAAGGCTTTCTCTAGGTGGAGTGCTCGGGCCACTCACGGCCGCGGCTTCTCTTGTTGTGGAGCACCGGCTCTACGTGCCTGGGCTTCAGTAGCTGTGGCTGGCGGGCTCCAGAGCGCAGGCTCAGTTGCCCCTCGGCATGTGGGATCTTCCTGGACCAGGAATGGAACCAGTATCCCTTGCATTGCAAGGTGGATTCTTAACCACTGGGCCACCAGGAAAGCCCAATATTTATTTGGCTGCACCTGGTCTTAGTGGCGGCCTGTGGAATCTTTAGTCATGGCAGGTAGGATCTGGTTCCCCGACAAGGGATGGAACTTGGGGCCCCCCTGCAATGGGAGCTTGGAGTCTTAGCTCCTGGACCACCAGGAAAGTCTTTGTCCTTCCTTTGAAGAATCAAGAAAGATGCAAAGAGGAGGGAAGGAAAGGAACTCAACCGAAACAATGAAAATAGTTGATTCCTATTTGGATACAGATTTGAAGATTCATTTTTAAGCTATGAATGCTTCTCTGGGTACTTTTGGTTCAATTTTATTTAAAAGGAATCACTGAAGAGTTTTAGCTGAGGTGCTGGTGTTCAGCGAAACCAATTAAAGTCTCGGCCTTTCTTGGTTGAGTTTTTCTGTGTGTTAATCAGATCTGAGTTAAAAGTTACTCATCAGGTTGGGGAGGGTCTCATTATGCTAAGAAGCTTTTTCATCTAGATGTAAATTATACCTGCAAATCAGAAAAAAAAGGGAACTTTTGGATATTTTTATATTCTGACAATGAACAGAAAACATATTGCTCAAAAGAACGTGAATACAACACAGTGTTAACCCACCAGATACACGAGTCAGTTTGCTGTTGTTGTTATTTAAGAAAACCAAGTGTCCTTTGTATTTAAAGTGGATAACCAACCAGGACACGCTGTATAGCACATGGAAGTCCGCTCAGTGTCATGTGTCAGCCCGGATGGGAGGGGGGTTTCAGGGAGAATGGATACACATATATGTATGGCTGAGTTCCTTCACTGTTCACCCCAAATTACTACAACATTGTTAACCGGCAATATCCCACCACGGGGTCGCGAAGAGTCGGACACGACTGAGCGACTTCACTTTCACTTTTCACTTTCATGCATTGGAGAAGGAAATGGCAACCCACTCCAGTGTTCTTGCCTGGAGAATCCCAGGGACGGTGGAGCCTGGTGGGCTGCTGTCTATGGGGTCGCACAGAGTTGGACATGACTGAAGTGACTTAGCAGCAGCAGCAGCAGCAGCACAAAATAAAAAGTTTAAAGTTGGGGGAAAAAAATCCACGTACCCTCATTTAACCCTCTTTCCCTGAGTAAAACAATTATTTCACAACTTGCAGGCATGAAAATGAAGCAGGTTTTGCAGGTCTGGCTTCATCTGTATAGTTTTGGGTTTTTTTTGAAGCAGAAATGTCTTTCACCTTATTCTTGAAACATTTTCACTTGGGATGTTTTTAATGTTTGTTGAAGTCCTAGAAAGGAAACACAAATTTGCATTTCTTCCCTTTGTTTCCTTTGGCAAACTTGCGTCTATAAAGGACATTTCAACCTACTTCCCAACTGCTTTTAGTTACCTCCTGCGGTTGAAAGGAAGAGACTTCACTCAAAATAGACTCGAAATGAAAGGCGCTTCGCATAATGATGGAGCTCTAGGGAATGGCCGGCTCTTTCTCATGAGCTACCTGATCTTTTGCATGGGGCTTTTGTTCGAACTTGTTTGTACCCTCTCTTTTTCTCATGGTTCTTCAGCAGCAGCTTCCACAACCAGGTGGCAATCTTATTTTTGCACACTTGCCATTGAGCTATAAAATATGCCACTTACTGTTACACTTAAAGAAAGGAAGCCTGGGCAGCCCTGGTGGCCCAGTGGTAAAGAATCCACTTGCCAATGCGGGAGACACAAATTCAGTCCCTGATGCAGGAAGATCCCACATGCCACGGAGCGACTAAGTGCCCGTGTGCCACAACTGCTGAGCCTGTGCTCCCCTGGGAACCGTAACTACTGAGCCCACTTGCTGCAGCTACTGAAGTCTGCATGTCTAGAGTCTGCTCTGCAATGAGAAGCCAGAGCATCGAAACCGGAGAGGGGCCCTGACTCGCTGCAACTAGAGAAAAAGCCCTTGCGGCAACAAAGATGCAGCACAGCCCCAAATAAATGAAACTATGTTTAAAAAAGAAATGAAGGCTCAGAAAGATGAAGTGATTCACACAACATCACACAGCGTTGGAAAACTTCTGTTAAAAAAAAAACAGAACACATGGGAAGGTGTGTTTATCAGCCTATCAGATATTTTTCCAATAAAATAATCCCTTTAAAATGTCTGACACATGCTTTAAAATGAATGGAACTTGAAAACATTTTGCCAAGTGATATAAGCCAAATATTGTATGATTCCATTTATAGCAAACGTTCAGCACAGGCAAATTTATAGGGACAGGAAGTAGAATAGAGGTTATCAGGAGCTGGAGAGAGGAAGCATAGAGAGAGAGTTACTGTTTATCTACAGAGTTTCTGTTTGGGATGATGAAAATTTTCTGGAAATGAGTGCTGGTGATGCTCACCCAGCATTGTGAATTACTTAGTGCCACTGAACTATACACTTAAAATAGTTAGAGGGATAAATCTTATGTGGTGTATGCTACTGCTGCTGCTAAGTCGCTTCAGTCATGTCTGACTCTGTGTGACCCCATAGATGGCAGCCCACCAGGCTCCCCTGTCCTGGGATTCTCCAGGCAAGAACGCTGGAATGGGTTGCCATTTCCTTCTCCAATGCATGAAAGTGAAAAGTGAAAGTGAAGTTACTCAGTTGTGTCTGACTCTTCGCGACCCCATGGACTGCAGCCCACCAGCCTCCTCCGTCCATGGGATTTTCCAGGCAAGAGTACTGGAGTGGGTTGCCACTGACCACAATTGAAAAATAGCCTAGTAGAAGTTTGAGAGCTGTAATAAGCGTGTTATAATAGAAAAATTGATATGGCTATTTCCCCCAGTGAAATATTTTCTTTCTTTTTAAAAGTTTTGTAGGGGCAGGGTGAGGCAGGTGGTGTGGGGAGAGGGGGCTTGGTTATAAACTGACAGTATAGGGACTTCCCTGGTGGTCCAGTGGTTAAGACTCTGCGAGGCCAGTGTGGGTGGTATGGGTTGATCCCTGGTTGGTGAACTAAGATCCCACATGCCACTTGGTGAGACCTAAAATAAATAAATAAAGGGACAGAAGGGGGGAGTTCTAGAGTGATGGAGTAGTTCTGTGTACTGAATGTGACAGTAGTTACATGAAGGTACACAAGGGATAAAATTGCATAGACTCATGCACACACACTTGCACACACATCAGTGAGTGTGTATAAGGCTGGTGAAATCTGCATAAGCTTTATGGATGGTGTCCATGTCAGTTTCCTGGTTGTGATATGGTATGGTAGTTATACAAGCTGTTACCGCTGGGGGAAGTTTTGTGAAGGGTGGATAGACCATCCATGTACCTTTCTTTGTAACTTCTTTTGAATCTGTAATTCTTTCAAAATAGAAAGCTGACATCAACACACAACACTGACAACAAAAAAGAAAGCCTGCAGTCAGATTCCAAACTAACCTGAGGCTTAATTTTACACCTTGTCCTTGTTATGAGCGAGAAATGGCCATCCTCCTTGAGAATAAGATTCTCTGTCCCTCCAGAAAGACTCTCAACGTGGCTCACGAGAGGAGATGCACTGTTACCTTCCTTTTTTGGAGTACACGTGCAATCCATCATCACGTTCTAAGAAGTTAAATGAGAGACTTTGAAAGGACGCTGTTCTGTCCTTTAGCCAGGTTCTGTTAGAATCAGGAAATCACTAATTCTAAGGGAAAAGTTTCATGTTTTCCCTTGGTTAAACAAACAAACAAACAAAAAAAACTGGGTGGCACATATATGGTGGTTTCCAGGAAATCCTCAAGTAAAAAAATGCTTTCAGTGTTTGTCATCAGTGAAAAATGAAAACAAAATGGCTTTACATTTATGTTTGTTCAGAAACAAAGTCACAGACGTTGGAAACAAACTTATGGTTACCAAAGAGGAAAGGTTGGGCGGAGAGATGAACGTACGCGCAGTACTGTAATATAGGATCGATAACCAACTAGGACCTACTGTGTAGCACAGGGAACTCTACTCAGCCTTTTGTAATGACCTATATTGGAAAAGAATCTGAGAAAGAATGAATACAGGTATATGTATAACTCAATTGGGCTTCCCTGGCTCAGTGGTTAAACAATCCACCTGCCAATGCAGGAGATGAAGGTTCGATCTTTTCTGGGTTGGAAAGATCCCCTGGAGGAGGAATTAGCAACTCACTCCAGTTATTCTTGCCTAGGAAATCCCATGGGCAGAGGAGCCTGGCGGCTTGTAGTGTATGGGGTCACAAAAGAGTTGGACACGGCGTAGTGACTAAACAACAACAACAAATAATTGAATCCCTCTGCTGTGCATCTGAAAACTTATACCACATTGTCAATCAACCATGAAAGAAAGAAAGCAGCAGGATGAAAATGCTAGTCGCTCAGTCGTGTCCGACTCTTTGCGACTCCATGAACTGTAGCCCACCAGGCTCCTCTGCCCATGGAGTTCTGCAGGAAAGGATACTGGAGTGGGCTTCCACTTCCTTCTCCAGGAGAATCTTCTTGACCCAGGGATTGAACCTGGGTCTCTGGCACTGCAGGCAGATTCTTTACCTTCTGAGCCACGAGTGCATGTATATTATGCTCCAGTATAAAATAAAAAATAAATTAAAAAACTGATGTGTTTATTCAGTTAAATGCATTTCCTTATGCTTTTGTTTCTATAGCAGACAATGTTTCTAAGATAGGGAAGCCGCTGAACATCTAAATAAATCAGGGGACTTCTTTGTCTAGGTTTGTCCTTCCTCACAGGAACACCCAGAAAGAGAGTATTAAAGATATTAAATGAAAAAAGGATGTAGGTGGGAGATGGATGCTAGCCACTGCTTAGCGAGGTGAGAATAGTGAATTTTTACAACTGCAGATACTTGTTTAAAAAGACAAACGTTCTCACTCATATATTGTCAATGGGATTGTAAATTGGTAGAATTTTTCTATGGAGGAGACACTGGCAGCAAATACTCAAAGTCATAAAAATTTTTATATCCTTTGACCCAGTGTTCAATTTCCGGGAACTTATCCAAAACAAATAATTAAAAAGAAGACATAACCTATATTACAAAGGTGTTCCCGACAACCCTATATATCATAACAAAATCCAGAAAATAATCTATATGCCAAATAATAACGAACTATTTAGATAAATGATAAGATTTCCAACCAAAGTGGAATATTACATGGCTATGAAAACGACAGCCATGCTATACACCAAATGTAGCTTACAAAGTAATTCAAAATTCTTGAAATGTTTGGTAGAAAGATATGCATCTCTGGGTTACCTTCCACAGAAGGGCAAATTCCAAAGTACTTAATGAAGGTGAAAAGAAAATTCACAATCTGGGTCAAAATGCAAAGAAACGGAATAACTCCAAGATAGGAGTGGGAAAATTCAGACTTGTAGACAGACTTCTAAATTTTCAAACTGTGCTCTGGGAAGAAGCACAGCACACATTAATAGTGATGACTGGCTTGAAGAACAGACTGCACAGAGAGTGGCAAGCTATCTTTGGACTGCTCTGAATATAAACCCCCTGTGTGCTGAAGATCACAGAACGATTCCCAAGGGTTGCTGAAGAGCAGCAAACTGCCAGCATCTTGCATGCAGAATCCCTTGGGAGCAGGCAAGTTATTTCAGAATACGACTTTTTCAAAATCACAAAGGTTCAGATCTGGCTGTCCTTGAACACCCTTAAGTGACAGATGACCAAATCTCCTTTCTATAAATTAAAAGAGGGGAAATGATGACTCCTGATCCTTTGTGCCTGCCTTTAGTGCAGACGATTGGTACTTCTAGTTAAACATAATTATCCCCTAAATTCTGGGTGTATAATTCAGTGGTTTAATGTTGCTGTACTGAATGGCTGGACTCTCATAGAACCTGAGGCCATGTCCAGTTTCTCTGGCTACTTATTAGCTCAAGTCCTCCATACTGGGACCAGGACAAGAACATTAAGGCAAAGTTGCAAGCTGGTTCTCATTTTCCCAGGCAAAGGAGTAGTTAAATGTTTGGACTTGAATGAGACATCCTACTAGGTTGGATGCTGTAGAAAAGAGAGAATTTATGGGAGTGTGGAATAGCAGAAGGCTAATAATTAAGCAGAGAAAGTCAATACAATAAACTGGAAAACAGCTTGCCTGGGTCAGCCACACAAGTTACAGGCTCACACACACACACACACACACACACACACACACACACACACACACACACGAACGTACATGTACACAAGATTGATTGTTGTTCCAAAGCCATCAGAACTTCGGGTTTGACACTAACATTTTCATAAAGCGATATTTCAGATTAGGACTGGAGAAATAACACATGATTTATCTTAAACTCAAAAGGGCAAGGTACAGTTGGAAGCTGGAGGCAAAAATTTCTAAGTGAATGTAGTGAAGTAAACAGGAAGTTTTAGAAAAGAACTTGGGTGTTCAGAAATCTAAGAGTAACACTCAAATGAGATAATGTCATGATTTAAAGCTGACCAGAGGAACTGGGGGTGTGATAAACATCCACACATTTAACATCAGGCATCCATATATTTACTCACCTATAGAGTTTGTGTGTGTCTCTGTGTTAGTCACTTAGTCGTGTCCGATTCTTTGCGACCCCACGAACTATAGCCTGCCAGGCTTCTCTGTCCCTGGAATTCTCCAGGCAAGAATACTGGAGCCAGGCTTCTCTGTCGCTGGTATTCTCCAGGCAAGAATACTGGAGTGGACTGCTTTGGCCCCAGGAATAAACAGCTAGCCTGCTTGTACCAAGTTGGCTTTCAGCCAGCAACTACGTGTGGGAAGTTTATGTGCTTTGAAGAATGAATTAAGAGGCAGGGCAGGAGTGGTAAGTAACTTAATTAGTGTTACGTAATTTGGGGAAAACTAGTCAATCCTACAGGAAATCAACCCTGAATATTTACTGGAAGGACTGATGCTAAAGCTGCAATACTTTGGCCACCTGATGCAAAGAGCCAACTCATTGGAAAAGACCCTGATGCTGGTTAAGACTGAGGGCAAAAGGAGAAGGGGCAACAAAGGATGAGATGGTTAGATAGCATCATTGACTCAACGCATATGAATTTAAGCAAACAACGAGAGATAGTGAAGGACAGAGGAGCCTGGCGTGCTGCAGTCCATGGAGTCGTAAACAGTCGGACGTGACTTAGCGACTGAAGAACAGTCACAAATTTCGGGAAAATCCTCAGCGTAGTTGTGGTGCACTGTTAGAGGAAGCTGTAGCCTGATATGATGCAGAGATCAATGCACATGATGTGGGTGTTCCTGAGCATACGCCCAGAGAAAACCATAACTCAGAAAGATACATGCACCTCTATGTTCACGGCAGCACAATTCACAATAGCCAAAACAACCTCAATGTCCACTGACAGATGAATGGATAAAGATTCCTTTACATGCAAAGGAATATCACTTGATCATTAAAAAGAATGAAATAATGCCACCTGCAGCAAACAGATAGACCTAGATGATCATACTAAGTGACTTAAGTCAGAAAGACAAATACCGTAATCAGTATCACTTATATGTGGAATCGAAAATGTAACACAAATGAACATATGTACAAACAGAACTTACAGATATAGAGAACAGAACTGTGGTTGCCAAGGGGTGGGGGGATGGGACAGAGGACTGGGAGTTGGGGATTAGCAGATGCAAACCATTATACTAATATATGGATGGATGAACAACAAGGTCCTACTATAGCACAGGGAACTATATTCAGTATCTTGTGACAAATCCTAAGAATATGAAAAACTGGAAACTATGAAATATGGAAAATAATTTTCTGAAAAAGAATATATATAATGGAATCGCTTTGCTGCACAGCAGACATTAACAACATGGTAACTCAACTATACTTCAACAAAATAAATATAGACGTTGACATTTGTTACAGGGTTGAATAGAAGAGGAGCGAGAGCTCTGGCTAAGCTCTGAGGAGGCTATGGAACAAGGAGGGTAAAGCATTTCTTTGCTCACTCTTCCATCCCTGGAGGACCCTTTTGTGAACAACAGGAGCTACTTGAGCTGGAGAAACTCTCATCAGATCAGAGTGATTTCAGCTCAACTCAAACTGGCTTGCTCTGCTGTGGAGAGAATCTGGTGTTCCCCTGGGGTGGTGTTCCTACAGATTACCTTGGGGAGCTTTTTCTTGGTTATCACTCAAGACTGTTGCCTCACATTTGATGAGTGGGAACCAAGGATCTGTTGGGTGGATCCCCCTAGGTTACAGACTCACCTTGGCGACTTTTTTAGCTGGATAGAACTGGCACCCAGGCATTTCCTACCAAGGGCTGAGCCCTGAAGATACCTATTAGATACTTCTTTGCACACAAGTCACCTAGAACTGGGTCTAAGAACCGGCCATTGGCTTGTTCTTTCTCCCTTGATAGCTTCTTTCCCCGTCAACCCACAAATTCCTAATGTGTCAGCATTCCCTTGGAAAGAGCTGAGAAAGAGAGAGAGGAAGATACACTTGGAAAGAAGATTGGTTTGTACTTTATTTACAACAGAATGTAAGAAAAAGTAAGTTATTGTCAATAATAAATAACTGGGAGAAAAACACAAAACGGCTGCAAAATGACAGAGGAGGATGGCTTCCTCACACAGTTGAGATGTGTGAAGATCAACTTCTGTTTGCTTTGCTGTCTATGGCACTGTGCATTCCAGAACTTGGTCCTTCAGCTGTGGCAGTGGTGTATCGACCATTTAACTAATCAAGATCCCAGTTCGCAATGTAAACACTAAGATTGACACTTGAAGCTACATGTAAGCGGCACAGGTACAACATCAGCTCAAACAGCCTCTCTTGGAGACACACCGAAACTGAGGGGAGACTTGCAGTTCAACAGACAGGCTTTTGATTTTAAGCAGTAACACTGAGAGAGGCTTATCCTAAAGCGTTTGTTAACAACAAAATGATAATTAATAACAGCATCTGGAAAGGTCTCAACATATTCACATTCTCTTATTGCACTAACTCCTAAAAAGCTTAAACACATATTTCAAATGAAACAGACTGCTTTGAAGGTAGAAATCAGAAGAACCCAGTATGTGTTGCCTCCATATGCCATTGCTGTGCTCTTCTGTAACATTTCGTTTTCAGCAGGAAAGAATAGTTTTAAACAGTTTATTTATGATCAATTGCAGTTGCTGGGCAGATTTTTTTTTTCTTAATTTTAAGAATTATGGCTCAGATGGCATATTGTCACCCAGCCTACTGAACCAGATGATCAGAAAGAGACTAAAACTATTTAAACAATCCTTCTGTGTTGGAGTATCTGAATATGCATCACATATGGAGTAAAATTATACTCTGGCCCTTCTGAAAAGTACAATTGTTGTTGACCTATGCCAGCCGGTGACAAGCTGTCTTTGAGCCATGAAGAGGAGCTAAGGCGAGTAGGATTTAAAAGTACACATAAATTCATTAGCCATGAAATTTTCATGGAAAAACGACTTCTCGAGAAGTGTCAGAATCTACTCTCTTAGGTCACTGTTTATTATAGTGTCTTGAAAGAAAACCATATAATAACATTTGGGAGTCCTGTTGTGTTTTTTAAGTGTCTACATAAGACATGCACAATTGCGCTAGTTAGAGATTTATTTTCACAACCAAAAACGTGGCTAATAAATGCCTTCAAATAAATTAAACCCATTTTCCCCACACCCAAATGCAAAACCAAAACAGAAGGGTTTATAAATTAATTCACAAATAAATTCATATGGTTTCAGTTATAACGTGGTAACTGAAGAATGTCACGGACTTCTCTGTTGTTAGGCTTTTTTCTTTGCTTTGCCTTATTCTAGCTCAAAAGTAGGAAAATGAAAGGTCTTCAGAGCTGACTTCTGACAAAGTTTATGCAGTAAAAACACTGAGGCCTTCTTGTCCTGGAAAAGCACAGCTAAAGCAATGATCTGTTCGACAGGCAATGAAAAGCACAGGGACATTTTGTAATTTGAAGTCCATCCAAAGTAATGAAATTTATGTTCATTTTGATGGTCTCCACTATCATGAGAGACAAAGATGGGGTGAACATAAATGCTATTCTGTGGAATTATTTTAATTTGGCTACCAGAGACTTAAAACTATGGTGTTGGATTTACCATATTATATTTATATATATACAGGTATAATACAATTTTGGTGAACAAAGTTGAAGGTTTCCACATTGCAGACAGAGGCACTGAGTTAAGATTCTATTTTTTCCCCAAAACATGCTTAATTAATTCAAGTTTCTGTTTTTTTTTTTCTTCTAAGTTTCCATCATGCAGCCATTTAATTTCTATCCTTATAGGAATTAGTAATGTTCTATATACACATTCACTGCAGGCTTGTACCCCACAAAAAACAAATCCATGTATGAAGACTGTGAAATGACACTTGAAAATCAAGATAGGTAAAATATTGAAGCCATTTATGCCTTGTGATGACTGGATTAAATATTCAAAGCAGCTAAAAGAATATTTGCACCCCTCCCCCCTTTGAAAATGTACATGAACCACGTGTAGACAGAAAATCTGAACATACTCTAAGACCACACATATTTGTTGGCTAAGAATCACACTATCAGTGGTAGTTTTGCAAGTAATGTCTGTGGTATTGTACTGGCTATAAGAGAAAGAAAATTCACAGTAGGAAACCAGGAATTAGCTTTCTAGAGCATATAGAATTGTTGACCTTGATAGAGGAAGCTACTTTACAAAAATGGAAAATGAGCAATGGCCATCGACAGAAAAACTAGGTGTCAGATGTGTTAACAACGTGCTCAAAACAAATCCATTCCATGCGAATATCATGATCCCACCCTATCTGATTTCAGCTTGCAAATGTTAAGCAGATACATATACTATGCAAGTGTCTTCTGAAAGGAGAATTTTGCTTCCTAAAGCCAGACATTCTTGTTGAGTACTACTGTGTTGAAAGGGAGCCATTGAGAAGTCCAAGAGGTCTGGATAAATGATCGAGTTTTCCCACAAGCAAAAATCATGCTACCATACCATGCAAAGAGGGCGTCTTACTGCGGTACTATCATTCTTAGGGAAGAGATGCACTGTTGATTTAAGCTATTTGCAATGGGTTTCCTTTGAGCTCTGGGTTTATTTATATATTTATTAAGCTAAATGTCAACCTACAGGTTAAGAAATGATCTTGACAACCTGACATATGACTTAGAACACTTGGTGCTGGGCTCCTGGGGCCAGCACTTGCACCGTGGGAGAGTTTGTCAACTTGAAGGACACTACGCAGAGTGCTGGGCACGAGAGAGAGAAGCAGGCAGGGTCCACTGGCTGAGAGCCCATGTAAGAGGAAGAGGACACGCTCCTTGGCCTCTGTGGTCTCCTTTGGAATCTGTGTTTGGGGAAAGTCCCTTTCCTGAGGTTGGAGGTTATGGTCAGGAAGGCTAGCTGGGGCCTTGGAGTTGCCCAATTACCTTGTTCTCTTCCTCCGTTGGAGGACAAATGCTAGATTCTGTTTACTCCTCCTTCTGTGTTTAAAGGCAGTGAGGTGCAAAGGTGGCAGATTTTTCTCTTTAGATCAAAAGAGAGCTCGATTTCTGCCACTTTGGTGAATGATCTCATCTCCCGTCAACCTGGAGTCTAATCCTGCATTACTAAGACCCTCAGAAAAGAAAGCTGGCCAGAGGGGCATCTTTTATAATTTCTTTTTACTCTATAAATAAGAGTTAGCCGTTCTGCTCACTTTCTCCTCCCACTTGATGGTGTTGATGCAACTTTTGCGATATTCCTGATATTTGGATTTCAAGTCAGGAACAAGAGAATGACAATCTTTTCTAAGGTCCAGTGATGGGCAATGTATTCCAGGGAGGTCCAGATATTATTAAGAGTATCCCTGTCCCATTAAAGGGATGGAGACAGTCTGACAGTGTTGAAGTCCAGGCAGCTTACTTTACCCTGAACTTCTCTGAGTGAGCAGAGTCAATGAATTCTACTCAATTAACTGCAAATTCTGAGAATCTTAACAAATGACGTAAGGCTCGTTGATACCTGTAGGGAAAAAAAAAAGACATTTGCCTCACCTGGGTCTCTTGGTTCCTAAACCAAACCATTCAATATCAGTCTGTTACGGTCATATGTATTCATGTAATTCTTAAAGATTTCTGAGGCCACAAGGGCACAAAGGGGAAGTTATTAAAAGACAGACAGAAGTGGCATTTTTATTAAATTCTGCGAAAGGTATCAATAAGTTATTGTTAATTGCACTTGGAGCCTCTACAGGTTGATAATTAAAATTTCCAAAAAATTTAAAGAGTTAATTAGGCCCCAAATCCTGAGTCAGACTAACCAAAATAGGAATCTTAGTAACTCCTGGTATTCAAGTATTGGTAAGGAGCAGTTCAAAATTTAACAATTAGGTGTGTTATGCCTGAGAAAATTTTTGAGAATTCCACGTTTGATGGGAGGAAACTAACTTCATTATTTTACTATACCTTGTAACACAGTGGTGTAAAGTTTTCATTTATTTACTCTTGAAGTCCACGCCAACCTCATCAAATGCCCCATAAACAAGGCTTCCTCCCTGGTGACCAGCTGCGGCCACCGAAGACCTCTTCTGCCCTTCGCGAGTCTCGCATTTTACATCTAACGTGACACTGCGTCGCAGACTCAGGGAGTCATATTCTGTGTGAAATTACTTAACCACATGCACACTCAAGAGATCAAAGGGACATGTCTGAGTGACAAAGCAGTCTTTTTCTAGATCAGAAGATCCTTAAAAACAAACAAACAAGACCCCAAACCGAAAATATAAAACCCCATGAAATATTCATATGAAGTTACTCTGATTTGGGCCGACATGGCTTATCTGAAGAGTGGATGCCAGGTAAATTCAGGGTGGCTTTTTTCTCAGGGTCTGGAAGTGTGAGAGTTTCTGGGGCAGACTTTTTCCGGGGTCGATCTTTGGGAACCGACAGGAATTCTGGTGCATCAGTGGAGAGAGGAGTGGATGGAGCGCTCGAAGGGGCACTGCGGACTGAAGAAGGCAGCAGGGGGGTGCTGGAGATAGAAATGGCAGGGGGGAAAACGCCAATTTTCTTGTTGGTGGCTTCCTGAGTGGCTCGTTCAAACTCTCGGACTTCATCCATTGTCATGTCTTAAAGGCAAAAAATAGAAAGAAAAAAAAAGTGAGCAAGTATTCGGAAGAGACAGAAATGGATTCATCTCTCTGTTTAAAGGAGCTATTAGAATCTTATGAGTAAGGGGTCTCTCCAGATTATGAGCCCAAATTAGCATTGAAATGCTAAACCCTGAATTTTTTCTTTTTACTGAGGCTGACCTCTGAAAAATTATTCTTTTATGACTATCCATCCAAGATTTTCCAAAGCACTTTCAATGAGTACTTTAAGTATTCCGAAGAAGAGTTTATCAGGCGAGCACAGAACCACACCAACTTGTGTGTGTCTGTACATCCGCGTGCTGTGGATAAGGTGTGGTATATGGAGCTATTATTAGACCTGGCCATCTTTTCTACAAAAGCAAGGTAATTAAAGCAATCAGTGGCCCCAAATGATACATATTAACAACTACTTTAGATCATGAAAAGACAAGTTTACCTTTACAGGGTAAATAGGCAGATTATCAGAATTTCTCAACATGTTATCCTCTTGTTCAATAAATATACTTTTTTCATTCTAGGAGTTACTTGTTTCCTAACTATGTATCCATCCTGAGATCTTTTCAGATGAAAAAACAAGTAAGATGGGACACCAACAACAAACTTTGCTAATTATCCCCAAACCAAGGTAACAAAACAATTTCTCAAGGAAACATAAAAAGAAAAAGAGCAGAGAAGAAAAAGAGAGGATCACAAAATCAGTGCGAATTTCATTTAAAAGAAAAAAAGAACATTCTTTGGCACCCAAGAAATAAATTCAGTGACGCCTTATTTAACGGGCATTGTCAGATGATACAGACTTGCCAAATGTCTGAAATGTTCTTATGTGAGAAAGTTAAAAAAAATTCTTTTAAAGGCAAAGCCTTCCCTAATGTAAATACATTAAATAATGTATTATGCACACTTACTACCAATTAGACATAATATATGGGAAGAATATCACTGTGCTCCAATACAGTGGTGACTCATTTCTTAGGACTGATTTGCTTTATAGAGTGTGGTTTTTCTTCTCTCATTCTCAGGAACTCTATTATTACTCTCAGTCTGGCTGTCCCTGGTATCCTTTGGCAATTTTGTTACTGGTAACTGGGAAAATAGGTAAGTGGTCTAATTAAAGACGCTCTGAGTGAAGGCCGACAAGCTTGTCCTGGTGTAGAAGGTGAAACCTGCTGGCCATGGACTTCTTTACCTGTTTTATCTTCCCAGAGACCCCTGTTTTCACTTGGGTCCTTTCCCGTGGACTTAGGTGGTGAGCCTTCGTTGGATGACACTACATAAACCAGTATGAAACATACAGACACTTTGGGAATATTAACTATGGAGTGAATATTCATAACATAATATTTGTCATTAAGATATATGATCTATAGTCGTATCATAGCATACAAGCAAACCAGAAATATGTTAAAAAAAAATCCTTAGGAGTATTTCTTGGGAACAATTATTAAAATCTTCTGGAAGGGAGACGTTTTTACAAAGGAAATAAAAAATTATGCCCATGTTGATAGAATATAAAATTCAGAATACAGCAAGAACTGTATCTGTAAAGTTACCACTTAGAACACTAAGGCTATTAGATAAGCTAAGAAATAAGATTAAGTTCTTTAAAGACAGGTATTTCAAAATAAAATTGAGACTCAGAAAAGTTTCAGTGAATTTCAGCAAAGTTTATCTTTGAAAAATCAGGTTTTCTTTACAAGTGGCTGAATGGTGCGCTACTCCATACATCCAGCAGGGGGCAGAAATTACCCAAAGTACAGAATTTTGATTCTACACTCCCGTTCAGTCTCTTAGTTCTCTTCCTTGAAACGTGTTGAAACAGCTCAGTTGAAAAGGAGACTGTTATTTCCTTATTGCTGGGGCCATGGATGTTCATTTTGCCCAGTTTCAATACAGTTTGTCTCTGCTCAGGAAGTAGATCCAAATTTATTGAGCACCCATGTAATTTTTGTGATCAACAGCAGTCTCTTGATTTCAACTTTTTCATTATGATAGAGAAGAAAAATACAGAAAAATCAATGACCCTTCCCAATTTGATGGAATTTCAAAGAATAAGGCACGTGTGGTATGCATTTAAAGATCACCACATCGTGTAACTTCTGAGGAGATGGGCATTTCTGACACTGAAGTTACGGGAAGGGCTCTGAGTTGCAGCCAGATGCACGGGCTTTCCCACGGGGAGACCCATTCCAGGTGTCACCGTCTAAATGGCAAACTGACTTTCCAACAGTAATAATCAGAGTAAAATGGAAAGAAAACCAAACTAAGGGTCTTAAGCTGTAAGCTATAAGAACTTAGACTGAGGGAAGCGCTGTGTAGTGTCCCTCGCTACGTGGCATCTTCCCCCCTCCTCTGGTTTCCCTTGTCTTGTCATGCGTATATAGGGGAGCAGCTTTCAGACAGCAGCTGAGAGGGGACAGGTATCAACATTCCTAAAGAAAAGGTAACCGAGAGTGATGGAAATTTAAGGATGGTTTCCTGATGAGCACTTCTAACTTTAGAACGGGGAGAGAGAAAGTTCCTATAGGAACTGGCCAGCGCCTCCAGAGGAATACTTCAGTTAAGTCTGATCCAAATAGCTTCCGCAAATCCAATCACTGCATGCAAGAAGGGTTAGGGCCATTTCAACCTCAAGGGCTGCCACATGCACCCAGTAGCAGCACATAATGCCTCACAGGGCACATTCCCAAGACATGCTCTCAGTTCACTCGACTTTTCCAAGGTGCAACCAGAGGTCTTCACAAAGCATTCACAACAAGAGCCATCTCTCAACTTCCTAAAACTACACTGTCGATTTCTTACATAGCTAATATGCATTATTCTGGGGCTGACAGACATGCAGGCTCAAGCTGGCACCCAAAGAGACCACAGCTCTGGCCAAAGATACATGAAAATGACCTGGTGATTACATTTTCTTTGTTATCTGTAATTCTTCCTCATAAGCACGGATGACTTACAGAACTATATTTAAGATGCTGGCACGTAGGCAGCACACTGTCGGCTCTCAGTCACCAACGTGCCATTAAATAACCTTAGGCTCTCCGAGGCTTAAGTCCCAGCTAGACCTAGCTCACCCCACCTTCACTGCTCAGCCAGTGTGTATGCATGGACAGAAGCCCCATCTGGACAGGAACCTAAGTAAAAAGGAACCAAGGGTAAGACAGCCATAAAGAGCCATGGAAAGCATTTCAAAGCAAATGCAGAGAAACTGAAAATACCAGATGAGCCAATAGCCCTCCCTGAAACGAATGACTGAACGTTAACTATGTCTTTAAAAGTTACTGGCGCTGATGTTCTAGCTTTCGTGTGACATCCGGTTCTACCCCTCTGTTCTTCTGTGGTGCAGGCCACAAAATGTTTCCATTCTCTATGCTCTTGGTTTTATGACCAAGACAACGTAACCTCCGAGTCAAGCGGCTTTAAAGAATAGAAATGTCTGGAAGCAAGAGTTAATACCGTCCAGTTAAGACCCAGCTCAGGTTCTTCACCGACAGCCTCTGGGCTATGACGTTTTTTTTGTGGAAGTTTGAGAACTGATGCGTTTGAAGTCATTTCAAAGATGGGTTTATGGGTACGTTTGGTAAAGAGTGGGCAACATGTTTTAAAAATTCTACATACACTTGTTTGGGCCTGGCTCTCTATGTCATCCACAGTGGAGGAATGCTGATTGCAAACTTTTATGTTGGTTTGTTCATGCATGTTTTTCTCGTATTCCCGAACATCATCCATTGTCATATCTGAAAGAAGGTCAAGACGTTGGCAACTTCCGTTATTAAAGGCGAACTTTCAATGGGGGAGACTTTAGGGGACGACGGCAGCTTAGCAGAAGCCAAAGAGAGGAGTGAAAAAGCGGGGAACTCACTAACTTTATGAAGAGTTAATCATAAAGTTAGCTAAACCAGCCAAAGGCAGAGTGAATACAAGGGAGTTAAGTCAAAACAGTCTTAGAGCTGAGAAGAATGGAGATTATTTAGGGGTGATTCTTGTACAGTGAGTTAGGCGGGTAGGAAGTATTAGCTCGTGGACAGGGCTATAGCTTGAGATCTCCTAAAAGCATGGTTAGAAGATCCCTGTAAGGGACACGGTCAGGTTTGTGTGGTGTAATACTTACCTTTCATATACCTTTCAAAGTAGATTTGGAGATTCTTTACAGCAATGCATTCAACAGAAAGGACACTTTCATTGCTATTGTATGAGACATGGCATTGAGGGCAGAGAAATGATGCCCACTGCTCCTGGTGAGATTTGGGGGCAATGCTCACACAGAGGTGTATTTTTGCACAGAACACATGGTGTCAGAGAGTGCAGGGCGACCCTGAACGTCAAGTCCAGCCTAACAGCATGAAGAGGGCTGCTGCTACTTCCACCCACACAGTTCTAGAAATGAAATGGCAAAGGACATTACGATTTTTTGGCCTGATTCTACAGATTTTTCAGGATTTCAGAATAATAATTTCTTAAATCCTGTGGTTCTAAACAGGGGGACGGTTCTGTGACACTTGTGGTTGTCACGACAGAGGTGGAGGTGCTACTGGCACGTGGCCGGGAGGTGCCAGGGCTGTGATAGCACAGGCCTCCTCCCTCCCCAACAAAGAATTATCTGGCCCAGAATGTCCGTGGTGCCGAGGTTGAGAAAACTTGTCTAAATCCAAGGGATAAAAAACTTCAAATAAGAACCTGTTATCTTTGATATGTGCAATGCATACAAATAATAATTAGTCTCACTTTAAATGTTTCTGTTGCTTTATCCTGCACTCCCCACTCCACTCCTTGGATATTTTACAACAATTCATTAGCAGTTTCCCCAGATGGGGATTCCTCTGCCACTCTCCTGGCAGAATTTAACTTCATGCCTCTTTACAATGAATGGTACATGCTCAACAACTGGTTAATCAAGCTACCACCTTGATCACTAATTAGCTTGGTGGGGATTTAGAGCGAGTATTTACAGTTGGAATTTTTCCATTAGTATTTTCTGCATCATGTGGTCTGGTGTCTTTTTATATGAGTCCTTGTGTGTCACGTGAGAGTCTCTTCAATTCCAAAGGGCAGACTTGTGAGAAGTTTATGAATTAATTCAGTGTGGTCTGGGGCCAAGATGGAGGGCAGCTGTAAATCCAGACCTGGGTGATATTATTTAGCTGGTGACACCCCGACACCCTGAAACCGTTAATCAAAAATGCCATCCATAAGCAATGTAGGTATCAAGAATGCTAAGCAACAGTCTGGCCAAGCGAAGAGCATGCTTTTCTTTTAGAAAATCAAGGTAACTGCAAAGCAGTAAAGAGATGCTGCTTTGTGAATAGAACAAAGGCATCTTTGTTAACAATAATAACATCCTTTCAATACAACCACTTTAATTTCAATGGCCGGTTATCAAAAGTTCTTAAACACAAATATACCTGGAATGAATACTGAGGTCATTTAAAGTTAAAAGTTTAAAATTAAAGAAATTTCTTTATACATACGTTCATCAGACATGTTATTTCCCCCCTAACTGGCATGCTAGTAATTTTAAAAACAAAAACAAAGGAGGCTTCATTTCTTTGTTCTAGTGAATCTCAACGGAAATCATTCTTTATCTTTAATTAGCTCAATGTTAACAGAGGGGCTTAAACTGTGTGACTAGGGGCTTTCAAAGAGTTTTATGGATGTGAAGAAAGATTTAATAATGAAGATACTCATTATTAGCTTGTTCATAATAGTGAAAAATTGAAAACAACTCTGGGGCCTGATAGTATTATGCAGCAATTAAAAATGATGCATAAGAATATTGAACACTATAAAGAAATGGCTTTGGTATATTGTTAAATAAAATATTGGAGGTAAAAGAAATCATTTTTGCCAGAAAAAAACAAAAGGATACACTTCTAAATGTTAACAGTGATTGTTTTGAGGAGTTGAAATTTTAATTTTCTCCTTTTGGTTATCTATCTTTTCTAAATTTTCTACATCAAATCTGAATTATTTCTGTAAGAAAGAAAGAGAATGTTATTTCAAAATCAATTATTTGGGGTCATTAGAAGATGGATACCATCAATTTGCGCTTGTATAAGAAGATACACTTTAGAAAAGAGTTATTTGCCGATTTTAGAATCATGATCCCCTCCTTTTTAAAATGAAGAGTTAAGAAACAGTTGCAGAAAACTTCATCTTAAAGAAAAAAAAAATCTCTCAATTAGACCACATAATAATGAACATTTCTAGGGAGTTCCCTGGTGATCTAGTGGTTAGGATTCAGTGTTTTCACTGCCGTGAACAGACAAAAAACAGAAAAAAGAATGAGCCTTCTAGCACAGGGAGTTCTGTAAAAGATAACGATAATTTGGTCCCAGCCAATGCTGAAGGAAAATATGTTTGTCTAAATCGTGAACTCTCCTCTCATACCATACACGCTTGTGGAAATGATGTCAGTATTCCTCAGTAATTTATGGAAAGCCTAATCAAGTGAAAATGTTCTTATTCAGATTATCTGATAGAATGCACTACATCTTGCTTCAGCAAAGTGTATTACCTTGAAATCTATAAATGAGTCAATTTTTCAGTAAATTCAATTACATATGCCCAATGATGGATTACACTTTTGGAGTCGATTCATCTTCATTACTAATTGATTTTCAATGATCAGAGCGACTTCTCACAGTTTAGGTTCAGATCTCTTTGTCCCCAGCGAAACCGTGCTTATGTATGTCAGATAAACTCTTAAAGGAATCCTAGGTCAATTATTTTGCAAATAACTGAATTTAATTATCCCTTAATTTACAGATCTGAAAGGCCATAATGTACTTTTTTCAAGTAGAGTTTCTTAAATGAAGTCTTCTTAAACAAGTAACACTGGCCTAATGGCCTGATTTAAGAGACTACTGGAACTAGCACCAGAGTCCTTCTGGTAAGGAAGCTGTATCCCAGTATCTTTGACACTCGGCCATTAGAGGGTGACTGATCATCTGGCGGCATAAATATTCTCTTCGTTGCAAGATTTCCTGCCTTTGTCCTCTGGCAGGATCGTTTCTGTCCTTCTTCTTCTCACCCTCTTTCAGGTGAGAGAGTAAGCAGACCGCAGTCTTCTATTCCAGCACGTGAAAGTCGCACTAAACGGGCCTGGGTAGAACCCTCACCTCTACCACCAGCCCAGCTTTATTAAAGAAGCTCTGGACTCAGGATTTGTTAAGAAGCCCCTTCAATTTCTTAAACCAGGAACTAAGCAAAATATACCTCTGTATGAATCTTGGTCTGCTTCAACTATTTTCTGCTTTGTTATAAAATGTGGATTTCAATTATTATTTACTTACTGAATCACACAACTAATGTGTGAATTATGGTCCACAGAAATAATTCAAAGAGTACTGGATTATACAGAAAAAGAGTTTGATTTCTTTTAACTTCCCGTATCAATCCGATTCCTTCTGGAGGTAACCACTGACAGGTTTTTTTCCTATGAATTTGCATGTATTACACATGCACATTACACACGCACACACAGTCTCATTTATTTTCACATTGATGGAATCATACTACAGTATACTCTATGATACAAGTTGCTCTGGCTTACTTTTTCCACTAATGGAAAGTGAACATATCTCCATACCAGTGCACACAGAACTACCTTATTCTTTTTAACACACAATATTTGTCATATGAGTGGTATCATAATTTGCTTGACCATATTTCTGTTGAAGGACATTTACATGGAGACTGGATTTTAGCTCTTTTAAGCAACACTACCCTGAATAGCTTTGTATAATGGGAATCTAGAGGTGGGATTACTGGGCCACAGATTATCTGTATTTCCCATCATCAGTTTTTATAGAAACTGTTAGTGTGTTCTCCCACCTAGCCAAAACTGGATTATTATCACTCGTTTTAAATTTTGCTATCAGATGGGCAAATGTCCTATCTTCTTGCCGTTTTCGATTCATTTCTTGTGATTAGCAGAGAAGCGATTGGTTATTTGCATTCCTTCTTCCACGGTTTACCTATTCCGGTTGCTAACCTTTTTTCTACTGCGTGTTGGATTTTTGATTTATAGGGCCTCTTTACATATTGTGGGTATTAGTCCTCTGTTGGCTACATTTATTGCAAATAGCTTCTCTTAATCTTTCAGCTTTGTTTATGGTGGCAACTTTCTTTCAATCATTTTATTAAAGATTTCACTGGAAGTGGAGGCAAGACTGTATATTTGAAAGGCCTTTAGGGTAGAAGTCAGCTGAATGTACAGAGACACTACAAATGCCACCAAACAAAATGTCTGCAGTTAGGAATTTTCCTTCATTAAAGTTTTAATGAAGAGTCATATAGCTTAATTCCATGACCTATCCAACGGCATATTTTATTTCCTTCCACAAATATTTTCTCTCCATTTCCGGGCCTGTCAGCCTAAACGGAAGTAACTTTTTCTTTTGTTGTTGTTCTAAGTCAAAATGGAACTCTTAAACAAGTGGCTGGGTCAGAGGAAGGTCCAGCAATCAAGAATTAGGTCTGACACCCCTTTGACTTCAACAAAATGATGGCCCATCCTTTGGGAAGTGCCTTTTTTTTTTTTTTTTTTAAAGGCTATAAATTCAACAGGTGCTTATTACGAATAGTTTACTTTTTTTTTCTGTAGTGAAAGTAGCTAATCCTCAAGGCTTGGTGTATACCCTTTCCTTGTAATTCAGATCACAAGATCTAGAATTGTAATCTACGGTTATGATTTTTTCTACAGTTCTTAATTTGGGGAGGTGGAGAGCAGAGTCAAGATCCCTTTGAAAATGTGATGGAGTGCAATGGGTTCTTTCCAGAAAAATGAATGTAAGCAGACACACATAAAATGCTGCATAAGAGACATGGAACTTATATTCATGATTCAGGAAACCTGCAGCCATTGGAAAATGCTGGCTTGGTGAAATCAACCAGCTAATGCTAACCTTTGAGTCAGCTTCTTTCTCCAACTTCAGCTTGATTCTTTTGTTATTAGACTGCTCTTGGGACTCCAGAATGATCTCTAAGTCATTTTTGTGAGGGAGTTTCATCTATACTAGCCAGAACAACCCCCTATTTTTTGGAAGGGTCAGGATTCATGAAATTCCACTCAATCACAGCCTCCCTTGGGCAACCCACTGTGTTCTTCTCAAAATGCTGTCAGATTTGTGAAGCAAAACCAAGCTTTGGTGAAGCTGGGTTGCCTATTTTTATTCACCTCTTCTTTTACCCCATCTTCTAAAATACGCAGTTGTTTTTTCTGACTAGTGTTCCAGTCATGCAGGGGACACTCAAGGCTCATGGATAAAGACCAACCAAGGCTTTGAAAACCAAACTCAACTACTCCAACAGTAGAAAGCAGTTGTACTTTAGGATAAACAAGAGCAGAATAAAATCTGTTTAGGGAAATAGTTATTGTGACAGTCAAATGCTAAAATTCAGGAAGGATACAAAATTAATCCTTGGGGAAGAAATGATTACTATCATTTATAGTGTCCTTTTTAAAAAAAACAAAACAAAATAAAACTCAGTTAAGCACTGGAGGTGGTGAGTCTAATTAGGGAGAAAGACATCATACAGGGCTGCCAGTGTATAAAGGTATATACACTTTGGGCACTGTAGGAGCACAGCGCAGGGTCAATGGAACTAAAATTCAGCCCTCAGCCGACAGCACCCGCTGAATCTGCTTGGAAGGGGTGCCTTTTTGTAGCGCTTACAAGGCACCAGAGTTTAGCAGTTGGCCCTGAAGACATCTACCATTTTCTAGTCTAATTAAATTTGGACTGAATTAATTAAACTGTGCTTTCAATCTAATCTGATTTAAAGTTGTTCTTAAAACTTTTGGGACTTCCCTGGCGGTCCAGTGGTTAAGACTGCGTTTCCAATGCAGGGGGCTCGGGCTCAATGCCTGATTGGAGAACTAAGATCCCACATGTCTTGCGCCGTGGCCAAAAAATGAAAACAAAAACCAAAAAACATAAAAACCTTTAGGATTCACCTAGAGGGCTTGTTAAAACACAAGGGGGTGTGCTAGGCTACAGCCCCAGAATATCAGATTCAGCAGGTTTGGGGTGGAGTCTGAGAATCTGAAACAAGTACCCCAGGGATGCTGAGGTTGCAGGCCCAGGACCTCACTGGGAGAATAAGTGCCATAAGCTATAGGAAAGGGTTTCTTTACTTTGAACCCTTCCCATGTTTACTAGTGAAGGCCTCACTGAGCCTGTACAGACCAAAGAAAAATAAACAACTTCAGGTACCCAAAACTGAAGGGCTGTTCTGGTGGGCGATGACACACCCATTTACCTGAAAGGCTTGCGGTACACAGCATTACCTTGAATAAGGAAGGGCTTGTGGGCAGGGTTCTTAGCATTTAGTTAATTGAGTATCTGTGTGATGAAGGAGCTACCACTTTGGCTCAGTTGGGGACAACTATGCCAGTAATTTACATGAAATTGATGGGGTAGGTCTCAGACCCCTTTGCTGAGTGAAAAGGCTGCTTGTTTTGGCTGGGGCTAGGACTGTATACATAGCGGGTGGAGGCCTTCCTGGGGAGTACACGGTGCCCTGATGATCTACATCCAGTAAACCACACGCTGTTTTTCTGCACTCAGATACAGAAAGGGCTTTTTGTCAGTAGGCTCCTTGAGTTAATTCCTGTCTCCACCTCTCCATCTTAAGTAGGTGTTCTCTTTTTAAAGGCCTTCCTTTGATGCGTTATGTTAGCTTTGGGTCCTTGTAATAGTCTGAGATTTTTTTTTTTTTTGGACTAAAAGTCTTTAAGTCTCTTGGTTGCTGAGGGCTTGGTTGAGATGGAAAAAAAATGGGCCCTTGTCCCCTGCACTCCAGCCATTCCTCTACTAGACGCCCACCCACTTTTTCTCGTCCTTTACCCTGCCTTGACCCAGAGTCTCTTTTCTGGTCCACAGGCTTGCAGTGTTTCGTCTTCTTAGTTAGGATGCAGCTTCCCTTTTTCATGTTGCCTTTTCTGAAAAGTCCTCGAAGGCCTCATGGTATTCCAGAGAAACCTATTACGTTGTCCTGTCTCCTGGTCTTCGAGACGGTTGAGTTTTGGCTCTTCAGGCTTCAGTTCACTGACCAAACTTCTCACCAGTTTAAGCCTATTATTCTTTGACTATCCTTTTGAAATTCCCTTAGGATGTCAGGAAGTGTGGATGTCAGCAAGTTGGGGGAGACCAGCAGTTGTTAACTTTTGGGGTGTCCCTCTAAGAATCTGTGAAAAGCTCCCCAGAAAAAACAACCAGAAAGATCTGTTTAATGATCTGGGGAAGTAATCACAGGAGACTCTCCTTCCTCCCATCTCACAACAGACAACCACAAAGAAGTGTTGGGGAGACTTGTGATAGTGTGGCCAGTCGGTGTAGTGCTGCCTGAAAAAAGCATCCCGGGTCCTGGGGGTGTGTGATTATTGTTGTTCTTTGGTTGCTGAGTCGTGTCCAACTCTTTGTGACCCAATGGACTGTAGCCCGCCAGGCTCATCTGTCCATAGGATTTCCAAGGAAGAATACTGGAGGGGGTTGCCATTTCCTTCTCCAGGGGATCTTTCCAACCCAGGAATTGAACCCAAGTCTCCTGCATTGGCAGGCGGATTCTTTACCACTGAGTCACTAGGGAAGCCCAGGGGCATGTGATTAAGAGAAAGCAAATGGTGATTTTTCGAAAGCATCTCTTCTAGAGGTCTGCATTTGGGCAAACCAAGGAAGAGGCAAAGATGTATTTGCTTTTCAGAAGATGTGGATCTGGGAAAACTGTGCAAAAAAAAGAAAAAGAAAAAAAAAAGCACACCCATAGCCTACAAAACCTTATTTTGAAAAATATGGTTCAGAAACAGCTAACAGTCACTGTCTTTGTCTGTTCAGTCCACTGTAACTTTTCACTTTAAACTTGATGCCTTCAGCTAAGAAGAGAGAGGGCACTGGTGAAACAGTGATACAGAGGCACCAAAATGCAATCGAGGTTATGCTGAGAACAAATTCAATGTGACTTAGGAAAAGGCCAAAGAGAAGAGCATTTTCATTAGGCAATCAGATCTGACCCAAGTCACCAACTGGGTGTGTTTGTTTCTTTTTATAGTCAAGGACTCAAGCCTCTGATGACTGATTCTGGGAATGTAGGGGATTCACGTGGACAAAATGATAGCACTGCAGATATGGGAAGTGTGGTTCATCCATCATGGGATGAAACAAACCTTGTTTCTTTTCCCTTACTGGAAATATAGAGAACTGGTTTAATTCTTCTTGAACCGTTTTTTAAAAAGCTAGAACAACAGTCTCGGTTAGAATTAAGGGGTCACCAATTTCTTTGCCCTTGAATCCTTGCAGAGTCCTTATGTTTTTGGTGAGGGAGTGTTTCAAAGGACTGCGTTCACCTGATATGATGCTTAACGACAAGATCAAGGCAGCATTGATCTTGAGGTCTGGAATAAATCAGAGGGGTCTGAAGCCAGTCCAACAAGGATTATAGAACCGTGCACTATCAAGCATGCAAACATCAAACATGCCGAGGTCCTCCTTAGCCAATAGTTAAGCGCTGTGGTTATTTTAGACCAAGCTTCTGCCATTACATCCTTCTTCACTATGTCCCACGGACAATGCTACTTTCAATCCAGGAAGCAATAGCTCTGCCTTCGTTGTTGTCTTTCTAGGTAGCAGGTGAAGCCAGAAGGACTGAAAGTCCAAGCCAATGTGCTATGAAGTTGTTCTATAACTGATTTTGGGGAGTTGACTTACCATACCACTCATCAACCCAAGCAAAAGCCTGTCTATGTCCAATCAGAAGAATATCTCGAACCACCTAAAAAAGCAAAAGAAGGAAGTTGACAGAATACCAGGTTTGATTGAAATGATCTGGGAAAGGAATGGTTTCCAATTCTAGGAAACCTGACAGTTACAAATTTCTCCAGCCCTCTGTCCATATGGGATGACAATTAGAGGGAGGCATACTTACTCTCAGCCCTTTCCCATGGTGTACATACACTCGCTGTAAATTAATCTCTTTATCTTATTTGAAAGTTAGGCTGGAAGCTGTTCAAAATAATGACAACGACTTGGCAGTCACACAACAGTGACTGGAATGAGTCTCCAGGGCTGATCACCCTTGGATTTTTCTCTTCATTTATCTTTACCGAAAACAGGTTCTACTTTCCATTTGTGGAAGGGTGCATCTCACAGAAGCCAGGAGGTCATAAATGTTGGAAATCAAGCACATTTGTTTGGATAGAAAATCACTTCTAAGACCAAAGCACTTAAAACTCTCTCTTCTCTAGTGAAGTATCCTATATATTGGTAATTGAAAAAAAAAATAATTGAAGGTGTGGGATTCAAGATAAGTAGATATCTTTCTAAGCTTGGCTTTCATGTATTAGAAGTCACAGGAGGGAGCAGTTTAGTCAGCTGTTATGTTAACTATTATTGAAAGTCATGAAATAAGAGACCTGAATCAGAGTAGAACATAATGGGAATGATGAACTTGATTGGAGATGAAAGGAATGAAATTATTTCTTATGGTGACACATAACGGCAATAGAAGATTAAGAAAAGTAATTGCCAAGAGCCTGTGTGTTATACCATTTATGTGCTTTTATTTCATGGCATTCTTTTTTTGGCCTTCTATCGCTATAAATACAGCATACCTTTTTACCTTTCTTAGATACTCAGTACTCTCCTTCCAACATTTCTTTCCTCCTGATAAACAAATCTAGCAATTGTCAAAAACCTCTTGTAGAAGGTTCGAGCGTGTTTCAAGAAACGAAGGATTTTAATTCAGTGAATTTGCAGAAACAAGGGAAGCCTTCATAATGAAGTGTTTATTATTCCAGGCCTATGGATATCTAGTGAGGCTTTTATGATTTGGAAGGAGGAAACATATAATGAAACTAAGAAACAACATGAAGCCATGCACACTTGAGTGCTGAGTGTGTCAAATTCATGGAATTAAAAGAACAGCATTGAGGCGTCAGTAAATACGCCCTATTGCATTAAGCACAACACAGCTGTCTGCTGGAAACAAGAATCCAATAATGTGCTAATGGCTCGCTTTCGAACATTTTTTTCCCGTTAACTGTGAATAGATTCTTCAAAAACAAAAGGTGTTTAGAGAAAGGCATCCCTGGCACTTGAAACCCACGCAAAGAAGAGCCTCAGATTCTCATTAGTGGCTCATGCGCCACAGCAGGTGTGTTTTGGGGGTGTTGATGACACTTCGTTATATTTGGAAATGGGCAATGGGAATGCCTATTGCTAGAGTGTAATTCTTACAGGTATTTTAAAGAAACGGATTCTCAAAACTAGAAAAGAAACACAGTGACCCATGTGGCAATCTAAATATGTTTTGTGAGAAGGTGAGATAATGAAACATACTATGGTAGGGGCCCCAGTAAGAGGAGATCATTTGTTTCTTTTTTAAAAAAAGGTGGGATGTTGTAGGAAGTCAAGAATATACTACCAGAGACAGACACAGAGCTAAGGCTGGAAAATATTTACTCTGGGAGCCTGGACTTTCTTCCATCTTAATAACTGGGACACAGCAGGAAAACAGCAGGTCCCAGAACTTGATTTCTATGCGTGCCACTTGGCTCTCACCCCTGGCTGGGCAAAAACGGATTCTAGAGCTCAGCAGATTAGTACATTTCTCTGTCTCAAATTTGCTCCAGGCCCTGCTATTATCAGGAAAGCAAGTTCAATCTATTTCTTGGACCCAAATTCAAGATTTACACATTTTACTATCAATTGGCTCCCCAAGCTCAGTAGACAAATCCATCTAAGTAACAAACAGCTCAGTGCATTAAGGTTAATTCCAGTGCCCCCAAAAGAATTTCAGAAAGCTATTCTTTATCAGTTTTTAAATGGAAAAATAAACAGATATCCAGCCTATCTGGAATGTAGAGACAACTTGGATAGTACTTATTCTCATGAAAATAGGAGTTACAAAGGGCAGTGCTCAGCACTGCATTTCCAATTAATTTCCATGAGGATAAGAGTTATGTTCAGTTCAGTTCAGTTGCTCAGTTGTGTCTGGCTCTGCGACCCCATGAACTGTAGCACGCCAGGCCTCTCTGTCCATCACCAACTCCTGGAGTTTACCCAAACTCATATCCATAGAGTTGGTGATACCATCCAACCATCTCATCCTCTGTCATCCCCTTCTCCTCCTGTGCTCAATCTTTCCCAGCATCAGGGTTTTTTCAAATGAGTCAGCTCTTCCCATCAGGTGGCCAAAGTATTGGAGTTTCAGCATCAACATCAGTCCTTCCAATGAACAACTGATCTCCTTTAGGATGGACTGGTTGGATCTCCTTGCAGTCCAAAGGGACTCTCAAGAGTCTTCTCCAACACCACTGTTCAAAAGCATCAATTCTTCTGTGGTCAGCTTTCTTTATAGTCCAACCCTCACATCCATACATGACTACTGGAAGAGTTATGTTAGAAGCACCCAATAAACTTAAATCATCACTAAATGGGTTCCTGCTACAAAATTAACATGTTTAGCCAAAGGAGGTATACAACTAAAACCTGTGTTTTGAGCTTGCCCATAATTCTTTGGTAACAGAGTTATTAAAAGGGCAGAAATGCTGGGGTACGTCATCTAAGGGGACCCCTGGGGTTTCTTCTGCCTCTTGGGGCATCTTTTACTTCAGGTGTCTACATTTGTAGGACCTTTTGAGCGAGAACTATCCTTGGGGGGCAGGGCACACAAATAAACCCTGTGCCTCTGCCTGGAACCTGAGTGCCCAAGTACCAAGTATAAGAACCTCTCTTTGGAACTAGGATAGCCCGAGAGAACCATACTTTGAAAGCCCAACTTTCTGAGTATACTCACCCAATAGACATGGAAGTCACAAAATGAGAGATGAAGTGTAAAATATCTGTTAGCAGAAGAAAGTTAAACAGTAGGCAAAATTCATTTTCATGGAAACAGGGTTTTCTAGATGCAGGTAACTTGTGTTGGTTCAGTGCTTATACATCTGTTGGGCACTGGGCACTCCGGCTCACAACAAAGACAGTTACTGTGCCCACAGCCCAGGAACTGCCAACCATTCACTTACCTTGTGTACAAATTGTTCCACTCTGGTTTGAAGCCCCCAGACCTCAAACTTCACAGTCACCAGCTTGTAGGAACACATGATGGGCTGATGACTGTCTCTCCAGCCTTCCCTTAACTGTCCTCGTCCTGTCTTCTCTGACTTGAAGTGTTTAGGATCCTGGAGGAAAAAATAGATCAAAGAAATGATAACTTAAAAGTTCAACCATCATTTTTATGAAATAAATGAATACAGAAAGCTAAGTGAAAGAAATCAGTCACCATAATAAGTACCTCAAGGAAATGAGTGCTTCTGGGGAGGGAAGGGGTGGTGATCTCGAGTGTGGCTATGTAGCATTTTTGAATCTTCAGTACCAACTATGCCATGCTATCACCTGAACCAACCCAGGAACTGCCATTGAAATTATAGGTATAGACCTGGGAAGATTATGGTGATAACGTCATATATGAAAAAGGCATAAGCATAGAGTTTGGTCCATAGCAAGTGCTCAGCTGATGTTGGCCATTATTGTCCTTCCCAAGGCAGTCAGTGAAGCCTCTGATGCTCAGCCCTACAGTCCAGGGAAGAGACAGCAATGCCTTTCCAAAGCACCCTGGAATTGCTGGTAAAAGATCTGATGTTTAAGACGATGGGACTATTTCCTGCCTGACTTGTGTTCTTATAGCACAAAATGCCAGCAGGACCAAAGAGAGGAGACCAATAAATCAAGAGAATAGCACGAGATTATAGGAGATAATCTCCAAAGATGGCCCTCATTCACCCCCTTCCTCACTGTGCCTGCGTGTTTGTTGTTTCTCTCACCAAGCTGTGGAGGCTACTTCCCCTCCTCATGAATCTAGACTGGTCTGTGACTTGCTTTGACCAAAAGAATGTGGCAGAAGAGGCACTGTGTCAGTTTGGGTCTTTAAGAGAAGCTGGAAACCAGAAGTCTGCCACAATGCAAAATGTCTTGTTTGATTATCCTGAGACCATCATGGAGTGAGGAAGCCCAAGCCAAGCCTGCCACACGGAGGGCCACGTGGAGAGAGGCTCACTCATTCTGGCTGAGAAGCCAGGCACACGAGCGATAAAGGCATCTTTAATATTTCAGCTCAAGCCTATACCATGAGGAACAGGAGATCCTGTCCAGCTAAGCCCAGTTGAGATGGCAGAATTGTGAGAACTACCACACTGTTGTTTTAAATCACTAAATTCTGTTTTCCTAAATGGCCAGTCAGTCATCCTATTACTGGCTTATATATTCCTTCTTTTTTTTCTCCACACCATGCCGCTTGTGAGATCTTAATTCCCCAACCAGAGATTGAACCCAGGCAGTGAAAGCACAGAGGCCTAACCACTGGACCGCCAGGGAATTCCCATAAGCTGCTAAATTCTGGAACGAACTGTTACTTAGCAAAAGAACAAAACAGAAACATCATGCGGATTCCAAGCAGATGTAATAACTGGATCTCCAAAGACAAAAGGGAAGGAATGCTGCTTTTGTTCTTTGCCAGCACTCTCCAAAAGTTCGTACCATTAGCTACATCCACAAAAACTACACACGAGGAAATGCACAGCTGCCAGGCCATTCCTGCAACTTAAAATACAAAAGCTGGAGTTAAACAGGGGAAGCTGGTTCCTTTCCCCATCTGACTTTCCCACAAGAGGGACATGATGGTGAATAATGAGCTCACCAACAACTATCTTAAGGCTCAAAAGACATGGCTGCCACACTGTGGCTGGTCAGAATATACAAAGACAGACCCTCATGAACCTGAGTGACGGTTGTCCTACTCCAGGTAGCAACTGGGTAAACAAAGGATAGTTGCAGAGCCAGCAAGCAGTTGAAAGCAAGAGGCCAAAGCTCCTGGCAACCCAGACATGTAAGGGACAAAGGACCCAGCAAACAAAGCAAGTGTGGCTGTGGCCTGAGCTGCCTTCATCTGTCTCAGGTCCTATGCAGCGGGCCTGAGAAAGGCCTGCAGACGGAGGCCCCTGGGTCAGCTGGGTGCACTCCACACTCGCCTTCCTAGCACTAGTACCTGATTCATGGACCAGCCCCAGCTTGTTCCTTCCGCTGACCACTGCGGAACTTGAAACGATACCTATTGTAGAATCTTCGCGTAGATTCCAGACATCTCAAGAATGAAATAAGGTTCTGCAATATTAAATATGAAACACTGGTAGACTGCATTTCCAAAGTCCTTAAAACTTGTGGGGCCTCACGGCAAACTTCGGATCTGAGAAAGACTAGAAAAGTACTGCCTGCAGTGAAAACTATGGAGACGCTTACATTTGTGTGTGGTTCCTTTTCCTCATGGAACTACAAAAGTGTAAAATGATATCAGGCTATCATGAAATAAAGCTTTGAGAAAAGGTTAGAAGAGTGTATTGTATTTTCAAGAGGCAGAATGGG
The DNA here is from genome assembly GCF_032405125.1 of Capricornis sumatraensis. Lineage (NCBI taxonomy): Eukaryota > Metazoa > Chordata > Mammalia > Artiodactyla > Bovidae > Capricornis > Capricornis sumatraensis. Next base: position 99,183,765 of record NC_091076.1, read on the forward strand.
ATTTTTCAGTTGGAAGTGGTAATTTGACTTCATACCCTTGGTTTTATGGATAAGGATACTGAGGTCTCAAAGAAAGAAATGTTTTTTGTCCTCAAACCATAGGCACTTGGTAACAGGTTTGGGACAAGGATACTAGCCTCCTCTAGTTCTAAGCCCAATGTTCTTTCCACTACATTTAGTTTTAATATTAAACAGAAAAAGGGTGTTTTTGTTATAGCCAGATGCCAAAGAAGCAATTAACAATTGGGCTTTTTATGGCAACAGTGTGTTGATTTTTTGAGAGTCTGGTGTCATATCCACAGCTGCTGATTTCATCTAGTAAATCTCATACATGGCCTATAATTAGGGATTCACTTTCAAAGAGCTAGAGGGAAGTAAGGGAGAAGGATTTACCAAAGGACTCCATTAATTCAAAACTCAAGATCAGAAATGAACATCCAGCTGAATGCCTCTGGATGACAATAAGCAAAATAAATAAATATACAAATAAAAAATTTTAAAATCCAACCCAACCACTAGGTCTTATTTGAAGTATTCTGATCACTTCAAATATCCCCCTTTACACAGTCTACCCCTTCCCCTCTATTCATTTTCCCTACCTTGTCCCAAGTACTCATTTCTCTTGAAATCATTACCTTCAAATCTCATTCTCTCACTTGGGTTTGTGAACATAAATATCTAAACTGTCCCATTCATACAGCAGTTGACCTTCCTTACAACTTAAAAATTTTATTTTAAAAATTTCTAGTTTGTTTCTTTCTTTGGCTATAGTATTTTGTATTCTGATTGTATTTCGTATCATATAGTATAGTATTTCATATAGTATTTTGATTCTGATTCAAGCTCAGTTATATTATTTATTTTTAATAAAGTAACTGGATTGTTTTATGTTTTAAACTTTGATTTCCAGGTTTTCTTATTTTAAAATAAAATTTATAAACCTCTGACTTCATCTTGATGCTGAAAAGTTGGCCTCTGTGCAATGGTGCTGAATCAAATTTTGCAGACCGTTTTGGGTGAAGTAGAAGAGAACAGCTTTATTGCTTTGCTAGGCAGAGGGGAGCATAGTGGCCTTGTGCCTCAAAAATTGTGAGTTTCCAACCTGGGAGGATTTGGTAACGAGTTTTATAGCAATGCTTTAAGGGTGGAGTTGCAGTAAGGATGGGGTGTATGCAGAGCCCACAGTCCTTTAATCTGACCTTAGATGGTCTCCTGATGAGTTTCTTTGGGTCCCTTAGTCTGGCCTCAGGCGGTCTCCTCCCTGTTGCTGCATCCCCTCCCTTCCCTGACTGTAGCTGTTCAGTTGCTCAGTCGTGTCCGACTCTTTGCGACCCCATGGTCTGCAGCACGCCAGGCTTCCCTGTCGGTCACCATCTCCTGGAGCTTGCTCAAATTCATGGTCACTGAGTCGGTTGATGTGCCCCAACCATCCTGTCCACTGTCGTCTCCTTCTCCTGGCTTCAGTCTTGCCCAGGATCAGGGTCTTTTCCAGTGAGTCGGCTCTTCACACCAGGTGGCCAAAAATGTATGGAGCTTCAGCTTCAGCATTAGTCCTTCCAATGAATATTCAGGATTGATTTCCTTTAGGATTGACTGCTTCCCCATCTATTGGCCATGAAGTGATAGGACTAGATACAATCATCTTAGTTTTTTTGAATGATTTGCAATGGTTAGAATCTTCCCTTTGGGACTCAGGGAAAGTCATGGAGGTTGAAGTCTATTCCTTACACACAAGAAAAGGGGACAGGAAAAGGCCCCCCAAACCACGGATCTCCTGGAGCCAAGAGAAGCTAGAAGAGGCAAGAAAGGATTTTCCCCTAGAGCCTCACTGTCACTAAGAACTTCTATTGTCCAGAACTGTGAGACAAACCTTGGAGGATGAGGAGTAAGGTTAAATCCCCACTGCCTCTGATCAAATTTGTCTTGGGTGGGGTCTCTGCATCTAGCATTTCAGAAGCTTCCCAGGTGCCGAGTTTAACCACTACTCTAAAGTACAAGTGTCATCTCTGTGCTCCAAACGAGGAGCCTGAAGTTCAGAGATAACAGCTGACGTATCCACAGTCTAGGACTCAAGCTCAGGTCAAACCGACTCCCAGACCTGGGCTCCCTGCACTTAGACTATGAAGATTCTCATCTGAAATTCTGGCACAATCTGTCAGAGGGGAGCTGGGGTCTCCTCATCGGCATGAAGGTGTTAATACTAACTCCGCTGTGGGACTGCTGTGGACTGCTGCGCTGTGGGCTTAAGAGGGATAATGTTGGGAAGTCCACAGCCCAGTACCCAACCAGTGACATATGAGACACAGGGGATGTCCCAGAGTGATAAGAAGCATATGACACTGAAACATCCTTGAGGGATACCACAACTCAATTTCCTCAAATCTCAGGAAGCTCCTCAGAAGAAAGGAGGCAGGAATATCTGAAGCGCTGTACGACTACTTCATTCTTATCCTGTGGTTGAGTGTATAGAAAAATGATTGCCAAAAAACATGGCTGCCCACCATCATGCTGGTGTCTTTGTGCCAGTGAGAGGCAGTTGGGCATTTCCATTTTCTGGAAGCTGTTGCCCACCAGTGTCTGTAACGATGGTGGTGAAAGAAATCCCAAGAAAAGAGTTTTTGCTTATTGAATGCTTATGACTAGGTTTTGGGCCAAGGACAAATGAGTCTTCAATATTAGACTCATTTCCTTTCCCTCCTTCTCTTATGTTTCAGGAACAAAGTTGACAAAGCAGAGAGCAAGGCAGATTGCCCCACTGTAGGCTGCTCCCTTAGAGGAAGGGATTGTACTGATGACACCAGGTTCTGAAACTACATGAGGGCACACACAGGAGATGGTCTATCCAAGCTGGGAGCTTCCCTGGCAGGTGGACACCCTCGGCGGCTATCTCCCCATGTCGGGACGGGCCAGCCTTGCATCAGACAATCTGAGCATCCTCGGGGTTATTAATAGCTTTCCTCCTGAAGAGCTGAGAGCTACACAGAAATAAATGAATCCTTTCCTTTCAGTAATCTTCCCAGCTAGGGTGGAGCATGTTTCCCTAACGGGGAACCCAGTTGTATGTAAGTTTGCTAAGGTGGCCATTCAAAGTACCATAAATGGGCTGGCTTGAACAGCAGAAATGTACTCTCTCAGGATTCTGGAGGCCAGAGGTCTGAGATAAAGGTGCTGGTGAGGTCGGTTCCCACTGGGGGCTGTGAAGAGGAATCTGTCTTGCCCCTCTGCGCTAGCTCTGGTGGTTTGGTTTGCCGAGAATTTTGGTGCTTCTTGACTTGCAGGTGTATATTCCGGTCACATGGTGCTCACTCCGTGCGTCTCCACATCATCTTCCTTCTGTGCACGTCTGTCTCTGCATCTAAACTGCCCCCTTTCCTAAGGACACAGTCATACTGGATCAGGCACACCGAACCTCACTTTCACTTGATTACCTCTGTAAAGACCCTATTTCCACATAAGGTCACACTCTCAGGTATTGAGGGTCAGGACTTCAACATATCTCTTTTGGGGGGCACCCAGGTCAACCTCTAACACCAAGTCAGAGAGGTTTTCACAAGGGAAACCTAGGTTCCCCTCTGACTCCTCCATAGCGTGTTCGTCCACTCGGTCAATGCTCCTGCTTTGAGGGCCCCGCCCTGCAGTTGGCTAGCTGGGAAGGCGCCAGTCTGCAAGTTCCTCTGGCTGGGGGCTTCTAAATTCATCCACAGCAAGAGCCCTGGCTCTGAATCTCATCAGTGCTCCCTAGGCCTGGCAGATGGCAAATTGGACGCTTGTTGTTAAAGCCCATCTGTATGGAGGGAGCTGAGCTGGTGCCAGGGCTTCTCCCTAGGGCCAGATGGACCATACTGGCCACCCTTCCTTTGGCGCGGGCGGATCTTCTTTAGAAGGCTTCCTCCTTCCTCACTCCGGAGGTCGGTCACACCTTCAGGTTTCATCTATCTCACACTTGGACAAAGCAGAACAAAAATGACGCTAAGGGCTTTGATTAGTGCAGCCAACGTGAAACTGTGTCCCTGCATTTGTCAGGATCTGTCTCATACCTGGGAGGTGCAAGGAGAAACCCGCAGGAGGTCTCAGCCTAGATGGAGCACAGCTTGCATCTCCAAGGCGATATTATTGGCCGACATTCACTGAGATATAAAGTCTCTGTGATTAATTACTCTTTCAATCTGAACCACAAAGGACTATAGCCAACAGGGGCTTGCCCTGTTAATTGAAATTAGAAGTCTTTGATAAATGTTAAATGAAAAAGGGCTAAGCAGTCACTGGCTAGGAAATACTACATTATGTAACTACAATGCTCAGCCCTCAAGTAAGGATGAACTAACCCATCTGAAAGACATCATATTTTTTTCGTGCATTTGGGAACTTTTCTTGAAGACTCCAAGGTGGTATTATTTTCATTCCCCTTTAATGAATGGCCCTTTCGATCAGGTTAAGATTTAGCCCCTAATTTGGACCAACGTTTCTTTTGCACAGCTTGCAGGATCTTAGTTCCCCAACCAGGGATTGAACCCCGGGCTCCTGGTAGTGAAAGCGTTGAGTTCTAACCACTGGACTGCCAGGGGATTCCCTGGACCAACATTTCTTGAACTTGAATCTTAAAAGGGATGCACAGAAAAATTAAAGAGATTTCAAAGAAGTTAGCCCCCAAAGACCACATAGTAAAGGATTCTATTCATGTGAAGTGTCCAGAACTGGGAAATCCAGAGACAGGAAAACTAGTGACTGCCTAGGGCTGGGTTGGGATTGAGGGTAAAAGAGTAGGGGGTGTGATAGCTACAGCATACAGGGTTTCTTTATTGGGCTGGTGAACATGTTTACAATTCGATTGTGATGATGGTTACCCACATCAGTGAATAGACTAAAATCCACTGAATTCTGTACTTTAAATGGGTGAATTGTATGGTACATGAGCTGGATCTCATAAAGGTATTTAAAAAAAAAACCCAAAAAACCCGACAGAACTAAGGAGCTTTCAGTGCACTTGAAAATTGACCAAAAACTTCACTGAAAGGTCACCTGCTATGCATCAGTTTAAAAAAATAAAACCCTAAATGCAAATTGTGGCCAGAAGCAGCCACTTCTTGCTTTGTTAGCAGTTAATACCTAAAGTGCTATTTTTAAAGCATCTGCTCTTGGCACTAGCGTGTACAGCACACACACAGTGGTTTGTGCTAGTCCTCTGCAGAGCGACTCTCTTAAAGGAACTTGACTCAGAAGGTGTGTCTGACATGCAGAAAGGCAGAGAAAAAGGTGGCTGTGGTGGTGGGGGGAGTGTTTTGGTGGGTGTTCTGAGCCCTTCTCGGTTCTAATTCAGGGCCAGAAAAACTCAAGACTCTACTTGAAGAAGAGGAAGTGTGAGAATGGAAAATTTGAGCGAACTGCAAAACCACTGAGTAGTCAAAGGCCTCTAGCCTTGAGGGTGATGCCTTCTAGGGCTATGGAAAAGATGAAGGCAAAAGAGAACCCTAAGAGAGGTGGTCAGGAGAAAGTGGAGGATGGAAGGAGGGAAAAGTCACGAAACTAGTTAATGCTTGTCAAATACTTGCTGGGAACCAGACTCTGGATCCAGCACTTTGGGTACACTCTTATTTAATCTTTGTGATAGAAGAAATATATGTGAGGTGACTCAGAGTGCAGTCCCTAGATGCCTCAGGATAGGGCTGGGTCTCAGAAAGATTGTTTAGTCGGCTCTCCTCTGGGGTGGGGAGAAGAGAGAGGCTGGAGACTGAAATATACAAACGCTTGACAATGAGATCTGGAGAGCTTCCGGGCTGGTGAACACATCTCTGCGCTGGGGCCGCGGGTGGCAGGGGGCATGCCTGGAGAGGGCATGCAAGCTTGTACCCCTCTCCCTTATACTTGCTCTATGCATTTTACCCATGTGGCTGCTCCTGAACTGTACTCTTTCTGAAAAAAATGAGTAATTGTAGATCAACTGTTTTCCTAAGTTCTGTGAGCCTTCCCAGCAAATTCTTGAATGTGAGGATGATGCTGTGGGAGGAAGGGAAAAATAACCATAGTGTGGTGGCCTTGGGCTTCTGACTGGCATCTGAAGTGCAAGTAGTCTTGTAGGACTGGTTCCTTGAACTTGTGCTATATGATGCTAAAGAAGGGAAGTGTCAGAACTGAATTATTGACACCTGGTTGGTATCAGAGAATTGGAGAATTTGTGGGTCTTGGAGCAAACACAAATTCCCTCACTACAAAACCTCTCAAGTAGTATGCTATTATCTTCATTTTGTATAATGTCCAAAAGAATGCCCCCTTCCTATTTCCAGACTCTCTCCACAGCTCTAACTCAGCATCCTTGCCACAGGCTCCTTCCACAAGCCTCCTCCTTCAGAAATCTCCAGATGGGAAGCAGGCACCAATCAGTCTCTACATTCCCCTACGAACTTCTAGGGCCACTCTGCAGCCTTGCCCCAGACTCACGAGATGGCAGAGTTGTGTGCGGATCTGCAGGTCCCCAGCTTGGCAAATAGCCTTTTTTTTTTTTTTTTCCACCAGATACTCCATGGGGTCGCAAAGAGTCAGACATGACTAAGTGACTTTCACTTTCACTTCAATTTCTGTAATTAATTCTCTTGGAATACTCCCTTCACATGGCTTTGGGGTTGGGCAAGGGTCAGGATGACTCTGAGAATTCCCCTCACCCATCTCCAAACATGGACTGGGAATGGAGGAGAGATGGAAGACAGGCGCCATGGCAAGAGCGCCAGCTGAGCCACCTGGGCCAGTCCTGGGGTACCTGACCTCACTGATGAGCAGCTGCTGGGGAATGTGGAATTACAACTTCTCCTTGTCCCCAGCTTTGGGTCTGGTTCCCAATTCCAGAGCAACAAGAGATGGCTCCCTATTATCCTGTTATACAAAGCTAATCTGCTCCTTCAGGCAGAGATGACTTTTTATGTATAAGATCACCTCTAATCAAAACCAGTAAAGTTATTCAAGGGCGCACCAGGAGAGGATCCCCTGCCTTACTACATGTGACAGTGAGAGGCCAGGCACCAGCTCTCCTAATAGCCTGGAAGCCAAGCTCTTCCCAGAAAGGAGTGCCACTAGGACCTGGCTCTGCTGGCAGACTTTGAGCTGGGACTGCGTGTTGTGGACTGTCCGCACTCACTCTGATCTTAGCTGTGCTTTTTGGACACTTGGCATGAAACATGACTAAGCCTATCATCTATCCATACTGAGGATATACAATTTGGCCCACAGATAGCGTTAAGTTCCTGAAATCAAAAGCTGATAATAGACTAACAAATATTCTTGATATTGCAACATAGCAGCAGTGATCAGCACTGGATTCACTGTCCCTGAATCTAAGCTTGCTCCTCATATACAGTATTATTTTGGGAAACCTGGACCTCCAACTTGTTGAACAGAAACGGGGGTAGAGACAGTCAATAAGCTCTGTATTTGGAGGCAATAAAAGATTCCCATTTTTAAAGCTGGAATAGATTTCAAACTTATTTTAGCTTTGGAACTCATTTTGTTTTTCAAAATATATTATTTAGGGGACTGCCCTAGTGGTCCAGGGGTTAAGAATATGCCTTCCAATGCAGGGGATGTGGGTTTGATCCCTGGTTGGGGAACTAATATCCCACATGTTGTGGGGCAACTAAGCTCGTACACTACAACTACAGAGCCCATGGGCTCTGGAGCCCACACACGACAACTAGTGAGATGCCCACATGCTCCAACTCAGACCGGAGGCAACCAAAACTAATTAACTAAATAAAAAACTGCAAGCTGCAGCTTATAAAAAACACTATTTGGAATCCCAATATATAAAGCAGGTAAAAATGAAGAGTGGATTCTTTGTACTATTTCAACCTTCATTATTTGAATTCCCTGGTGGCTCAGATGGTAAAGAATCTGCCTGGAATGCAGGAGACCCAGATTCGACCCCTGGGTCGGGAAGATCCCCAGGAGAAGGGAATGGCAACCCACTCCAGTATTCTTGCCTGGAGAATCCTATGGATAGCGGAGCCTGGCGGGCTACAGTCCAGAAGGTCACAGAGCTGGACACGACTGAGTGCCCCCCACGTTCACTTTCTTGTCATTGCTTACTGGGCTCAAGAAGCACCTCTGTGGGGCCCTAGGTTCTGTGGAGCAGAACTGAATGGGGGACCACAAGAGCTGTGGAATGAGACACCCATGGGGGAATTTCTGATTCAGCAACTACTACCTGTGTGTACCTGGGCAAATTATTTAACTACAGGACTGCTGTGGGGATGATAAAAATAGGAGGAATGCTGCCCAAATTGGAAGTTGGTGGATGTTTGCTTTAGGGGCTGTGACTTTTATTTTGCCTTTAATGGGCTCCTGTATTATTCAACTGTGGGATGGCCAGGTTTTGTTTTTTCCCAGACAAGGTTTGCTTCAATCACTATTATTTACCTATAAGATGGGGAGTCAACTTTCATGAGATCATTAAAGCTAAGGAGGGGGCCTTCTGTGGAGGTCCAGTGGCTAAGACTCCATGTTCCCAATGCAGGGGGCCCAGGTTTGACCCCTTGTCAGGGAAATTGATCCCATATGCCACAACTAAAGATCTCGAGTGATGCAATCAAAACCCTGCATAGCCAAAATAAATAAATACATATTAAAAAAAAAAAGTTACAGAGGGTAACCAAGGGACTGGAAAGGCCTTTCCTCTTACTTACTCTGTCTTTCCCAGCGATTCCCCATTCACTGGGTCGTTGAGATTCGGGGTTAGCGAATTACATTTCAGAAGGAAACAAATATCTAGAGTGTTTTTTAAAGACAGACAACAGTGTCTGTACCTTCAGCTTTGCCTGAAGGAGCCAGCTTGATGGGGCAGGAGAAGCACAATCTGTGAACTTTGAATCAAGGCTTCCTGAAACACTGGCAAGCTACTGAGACTTTCTGAGCCTCAGTTTCCCTATCTGTAAAATGGAAACAATATCTATTCTATTTTGTAGTTAGCATTAAAGGATATAAGTCAATAAAATAACTTAGCAAGGACTTTTCTTTTTCTCGAAAGTTAGTTCCTGTCCTTCTGAAGTCAGGTTTAGCAATTCGGTGAGAAATCTATTAAAATTTCTAAGGCCCAAGTTAATGAGCTGGTAACTGTATGTCTTTCTTTGGGTCCCTTAACAATAAAAGATGAAGACAAGCAACTTAATAGCACCTATTCTTTCCTGGATATTTTTGGAGCAGAAGCTGAACAGTTAGTTGTACTTGGAGTCTGCCAAAAAATTTGAAGTGGAGGAGGCAATCACTGGGTCAGGTCTTATTTCTCAAGGGGAAAAAATACCACTTCCATCATCCCAGTCACAGCTCTAGATTCTTAGAGCTAGCTGGGAAATGGCTTGGGCTAGACCTAGCCAGAGGACCTGATGGACACTGACTATTGTTTTTAATTAAAGAAAATAGATTTGGATGATCTGAAGACGGCCCCCAACTCAGAAGCAACTTAGGAGAAAACTGCACAAATGTATATTATAAAAACACTACTGGCTGGCAAGGAAGGCATTGAGTATGACTCTACAGATGACAGATGGGATCAGATTCTCAACAGATGGAATGAACTTCAAAGGTACTGACCCCTCCCTCGGTAGGGGAATGGGCAGTCTTCCAGGCTTACGTTGCTGTTTCCTTTTGCCTCTACAAAATTAAGTAACAATAAAATGCTTTTAAAATGTGACCATGGTAAATGCTTCTCTTCTAGGCAGAATTTCCTTGCCTTGAATGGATAACAGATGTGACAAGGTACTGGTTCCCTTGGTCCCTGGGTGAGAAGACTGGGCTTCCTGACCCTGCGGGTGGTCCTCTGTGGTGAGGAGCTCCCTGACACGCCAGTCAAAACTGATCATTTTCTATGTGCACTATGCCATGAAAAAGGCTGGGATGCTCTGCTTGGAGGCTTTCTTCCCCCCTAAACCTGGCACATTTATCCTTGTTTCCCATCTTACTACATCTGGTTAGGTAGGTCCAGAGAGGGTTCTGGGTATCTACATTTTTTGGAAGCTCCTAAGGGGATTTAAATCTGATTTGGGAACTCTGCTCTAAGAGTCAAGAAGTTCTGGTGTTTTAATAAGACAAAAAAATAGCAGGGGCTGATGTAGGTGACCCAAGTTCTGAGCAAGGTGTGGATTTAATGTCTGCTTTCTTGAAAGTACACAGGGGAGGTTCTCCATGAGATGGGACTGAGGAAGAGCTTGGTTGCATCTTTCACTTTTGGTTGAAAGCCTTGGGCCCTTTGGACCCTGCTTCCTTCTTTTAAAGTCTTAACTCTTAATCTTCTAAAATATACTTGGGGACTTCCCTGGTGGTTCAGTGGTTAAGAACCCACCTGCCAATGCAGGGGGCATGGGTTTGATCTCTAGTCCAGGAAGATTCCACATGCTGCAACTACTGAAGACTTCACACCTTAGAATCCATGTTCTGCAACAAGAGAGGCCACCACAATGAGAAGCCCACACACTGCGACTACAGAGAGTGGCCCCTGGTCGCTGCAGCTAGAGAAAGCTCACGTGCAGCAACAGAGACCTAGTGCAGCCATAATTAATTAATTAAAACATTAAGTAAAATACACCTGGTAAAAGGCTTATGGAAATCAGTTGATAAAATGCTCAAACTGCCTTGGGAAGCATCCTGGACCCCAGGGCCACAGAGTGTCCTAATTTGGCACAACAAACAGTAAATGTAACCTCTAAAGTTTCTTAGGGGGTGAACTATCAGAGGCACATGCCAGTCTGAATTCAGGTTAAACAATAACAAAAGTAATAATAACACATTTTTAAAAAAGTCTCAGCTGTACAAATGGCTCTGTTTTCTGAAGGATCTTGCTACACATGCAGCAAACTCTGTCACCTTGTGAACTGGAGTGACTGACATCAACTCTCTGCTTCTTTTCTCCATTCATGCCAACAGGTAAAAAGCAACACGCAAACTTAGCCCCACTCACGGCAGCCACTTTCCAAAGACACTTGGTTTCTGCTGAGCAACCACACCAGCAACACATCTGCAGCTCTCAACGCCAGCATCAAAACAGGGAGAAGGGAACATTTATTAAATGTTAACTATGTGCCAGGACTGGGCATGTTAATGCCTTGCCTTTCACATCATCTCACTGCATCTCATCTCATCTCTCCATCCATCCACTCATTTGAATGGAAGAAGAGATTCAAAATGGTGAATCAGTGGTGCTGATGAAGCCCAATGGCTGTAATCACCTGGGAGGCCTCCCTAAGTGCATACCCGCTGATACAACAATTTCACTTTTAGAAAGTATTCTACATAAATATGAAAACTATACCAAAAAAATACAGCATGAGGATGTTGCTGCAGTACTGTAACAGTGAAAGAATGGAAACATTCTGAATGTCCATCAAACAGAGTATGGCATAATTATATACTGGCACCTTATACAGTTGTTACAAAGCCTTCCAGGGAGATGTGTGCTGCCCCAGAAAGACAGAAAGCTTATATCATTATTGAGAAAATGAATGTTGCAAAGTTGCATCCTATGAGCTCAATTTTATAAAACAGTGTTATGTTTAAGTATGAACACCACAAATACCAACTTCAACAACATCTAACTCTGTGATTAGGACACAGGACATTTGCTTTTCTGATGTTACACATTTATGTCATGTTGGGCTTTTTTTTTTTCCGGCCGCACCCTGCAACCTGTGGGATTTTAGTTCCCCGACCAGGGATCGAAACTGTGCCCCCTGCACTGGAAGCACGGAGTCTTAACTGGACTGTCAAGAAAATCCTGGACTTTTTTTTTTTTAAACAAGGATCATGAATTATTTTGTGAACAGATAAACAATAAGAGTAGACATTGTTTAAAGGCCCAGTTCAGATTTCATTACTCCTACAAAGTCCCCCTTGACCACTTCTGTTTGTAGGGATGCCCCCTTCTTAATTCATGCAGTAATGGCAGAGCAGAGGGATTTTCAGGGAGTGAATCCCACAGGGTGAGAAGGCCTTTCTCCTGCTGCCCGAGGCTAGGCTGTCATTTAGCCTATGCTGTCAGCCTTTATCCTCCCAACCAGATCACGGGCTTCTTAAAGGTGAGGGTGTCCTACTTTTCATTGATTGTGTCAACACCCAAGGTCTCACATTGTGTCTTCACAGAGGATACGTTCTCGAAGATCATGGGAATGGCAGACTTCTCTGCAGCCTTGCTGGGACCAAGCCTTCCTGGCTAAGGTGATGGGATCACCATTCCCACACACAAAGGGAGCCACTCAAATATTATCGCAGCCTCCCACTGGGTGGGATAACCATTGCTTTTCCAGTGCCATCCACCTAGATTAATGAACAGGACATCATCCAAGTTGCAAAAGGGAGGGCAGGGGGAAGGAAAGCCAGTTGCCCAGGAGACGACTCACTGTCCTGCACGATCAGCAGGGTCTTTGTAATGACAATATGGTCAACACGTTGTTCTCCTCCTGGGACCACTGGAGGCATTTGTGTTGTCACCTAGGCTTTGGAGGAAGCAGGCTAAAAGAAGCTCCACTGACGAATGTTCTTTTTCCCAGGGCTTTCCTTCTCATCTACTGCTCTGGCCATGTTCAGAGGCCTCCACAAGCTTCCGTCTCTAACGGAACTGGCCTTATGGAGACCCTGTGATGCAGCAGGTCTGGGGGACCCTTCTCCGACCCTCTCCTTGCAGACTTCCTGCCCCGGCTTTGGTGGCTGTCATCAGGGAGCACTTTGGTGGCAGGGGCTTTGCCCCACACCAGCGAGGGCAGCCAGCTCTTATTCTCCCAGAGGGGCCCAGAACTGGTAAATTGGAGCCCATCACCAAACAGCTGTGTTATAGTCTCAGAAAGAAACAGATGGACAGAGGGAAAAGGGAAAAAATGATAATAACAACACAACAACAAACTGAACTGCACCATGCACCCCAGCGGGAGGCAGCTGTGTTAAATCTGGCCATTTGGAGATAACTGAAAATTCTGACCACCCTCAACCGCCAAGATATAGACTGACATGAAAGTATTTTTAATTTGAGGGAGCACAGTTATTTGAAAGAAGCACTTTGTACTGAAGGGTACAGCTATGTATGACAATATTTGCTCATTTCATCTCTTTGTTCACTTTCTGGGGGTCCGTTGTGCTCAGCAAAAAGCATTTAATGTCTCACCCTTGACAGTTATTGGAAAAGTTAGACACATCTCTGTTCCCTTCTCTCTCCCTTAGGAGACAACCCAGCAGGTATTTACATCGGTGAGACCAATGAACTGGCTGCCAAGGATTTCTTACTTTAGAAAAACTCTAACCCAGGGGCCTGGAGTCTGAGTTCCAAAGAGTCCCCCAGTTAACCAACTCAAAGGGAAAGCTCTAAATCAAATCCTGCCTAAGACTTCCTGTACCCTCCTACCTCCAATTATACCAGGGCTGCTTGCTTCTCAGATGGTCTCACATTCTCCAAGTTTAGAACACTGTGAGTTCCTTTAATTTCTCCATTAGAACTATTGTGCTCTTTATCACTGGTAAAATGGAGACTTCTTTTACATCTTCCAAAAGGAAGGAGAAATTTCCTTTTTCTATTAAAAAAAAAAGATCAAGTTCAAACGGTGGTGGAGACTGGTGAGATTACGGCCTTTGTAACCTCAGTGCCTAGCACAGAACGTGGCACACAGTAAGCACTTAATAAATGCAAATGAGGGACTTCCCTGATGGTCCAGTGGTTAGGGCTCTGCGCTCCCCATGCATGGGGCTGGGATTTGACCTCAAGTTGGGGGAAACTAAGATTCCTGCATGCCATGGGACAAGGCCAAAAAAATAAAAAATCAAATCAAATCAAACTAAAAACGACTGCAGTGAATCGAGGAGCAAGAGGGTTGGATTTGAGCCAACACAAAAGCCTCTGAGTCAGAGCTCCCTAAGCCTGATTTTTGGAGATTGTCTAGGCTCGACCAATCCTGGAGGCTGGTTGTCGAGATTTGCTTCCTCATCCCAAAGGCCAGCTCAGCTTAGCAGGTGTGGGCTCACTGACCGTGTCCTCTGAGCACGTGCTATGACTTATAGTCTCCAGTTCCTCCTTCCTGGGCTGGGATCTTCACCTTGAAATCTTGGCAGAGCATCAAAGGGATGGACATCTTGGCAGAGGAAAGAACCCACGTGTCAACCACATAACAAGTACAACCTGCTCAGATGTTGGCTTCACTTTGTCTTTGCTGCTTGGGTGGTGCGGAAGTGACTTGATCCAAAGAGTTTTATGATTCTAATGGGCTCAGGGCCTTGGCGGGGCTGCGTGGAGACTCATGGAGGTGCCTTCTGTGCCTGAGAAGTCACACTGATTTTTTTAACAATGCAGCGCTGGCCTGCAAAGTCCTGCTATGTGTAGGAGAGCAAAAAACTTGAGATTGAGAGGCTCTTGGGAGCTGCAGCTCAGGCCCCTGATGTGGCTGGGAAACAGTGGCAAAATGAAAATAAAGACAGTACTGGGCTGGGCTCTCAGCAGATTCTGAGTCTCGAGTTCTGCTAAAACTCTGGTCAGTGTGGGCTCTTATGCCACCAGACAGAGGGCACCCCACGGAAAATTTCCAGCTCCGGTCACCTTAATGAGAGAGGCATTCCTGCCTCTCATGTGGTTTGGAGGTTTCCAGGGACAAATGGAAAAAGAAAAGAAAATAGTTCAACCCCCTGCTTAGTCCTGGGTGGCAGTGTGTGTGTGTGTGAGAGAGAGGGACACACGGGAGCTGAGTGGTGACCCAGATAACCCTGGTCTGAATGGATAAACCTCAAAAATCTCAGAACAAATTGAGTCCACCAGCATTTCAGCCTTCTCTGCAGAAAATGTGTTTCCTATTTATGATGCTGACATAGTCAACGTATAAAGATGGATTGAAAGAAAAAGCTCATAAAGCCGCAGACCTCAGATTAAAATACATACATATATATATATATATATGGAACGGATGCACAACTGTTAGCTTAATGGCTACAAATGCATTTTCTTTGATAGCACTCATTCTGAGATTGTCACTGCTAGAAGAAAAAAAATAAAGCCCATGGCTTTCACTCATCCATTCAACAACTGTTCTGTGAGCAGCTGCTATGCGCTGGTGCTATCCTATCTGCTGGGGTACAGTGATAAAGAAGACAGCCCTTGTTTTTGCAGCTAGCATTATCTAGAAACCACAGACCAAAGCTCTTGCTCCAATGGGTAGGGAGTGGGGTGCCCAGGAAGCCCACAGAGCAGAAGCTACGTTTGATGGAACTCTAAACATTAATGACTAGAAGATTTCCAATTGAGAGGCACAGAGGTGGTGAGGGTCAGAAAGGGGAGAAGGCAGAGGTCCATACTAAGGGATGGAGCTTTTAGGCAGAAAATGACCAGGTTTGATTTCATTTTAAAAGGAAACTCTTGTGGCGGGAAGAAGGATGTTATTTATTTACAGTGTACAGAGGAGAAATTTGTTTGGATATGGTTTGACTTCTAAACTGGTTGTTTCCCTCATTCTCAGTTCAGTTCAGTTGCTCAGTCGTGTCCGACTCTTTGCGACCTCATGGACTGCAGCACGCCAGGCTTCCCTGTCCATCACCAACTCCCGGAGCTTGCTCAAACTCATGTCCATTGAGTCGGTGATGCTATCCAATCATCTCATCCTCTGTCATCCCCTTCTCCTCCCGCCTTCAATCTTTCCCAGAATCAGGGTCTATTCCAATCAGTCAGTTCTTCGCATCAGGTGGCCAAAGTATTGGAGTTTCAGCTTCAGCATCAGTCCTTCCAATGAATATTCAGGACTGATTTCCTTTAGACTTGACTGGTATGATTTCCTTGCAGTCCAAGGGACTCTCAAGAGTCTTCTCCAACACCACAGTTCAAAAGCATCAGTTCTTTGGTGCTCAGCTTTCCTTATAGTCCCACTCTCACATCCATACATGACTACTGGGAAAACCATAGCTTTGACTAGACGGACCTTTGTTGGCAAAGTAATGTCTCTGCTTTTAAATATGCTGTCTAGGATGGTCACAGCTTTTCTTCCAAGGAGAAAGAGTCTTTTAATTTCATGGCTGCAGTCACCATCTGCAGTGATTTTGGAGCCCAAGAAAATAAAGTCTGTCACTGTTTCCATTGTTTCCCCATCTATTTGCCGGAAGTGATGGGACCAGATGCCATGATTTTAGTTTTCTGAATGTTGAGTTTTAAGCCAACTTTCACAGGCTCTTGAGTTCTTCTTTGCTTTCTGCCATAGTTCTTCTTCATCATATGCATATCTGAGGTTACTGATATTTCTCCTGGCAGTTTTGATCCCAGCTTGTGCTTCATCCTGCTTGGCATTTCACATGATGCATTCTGAATAGAAGTTAAATAAGTATGTTGATAATATACAGCCTTGACGTACTCCCTTCCCAATTTGGAACCAGTCTGTTGTTCCATGTCCAGTTCTAACTGTTGCTTCCTGACCTGCATACAGATTTCTCAGGAGGCAGGTAAGGTGGTCTGGTATTCCCATCTCCTGAAGAATTTTCCACAGTTGTGATCCACACAGTCAAAGGCTTTGGTATAGTCAATAAAGCAGAAATAGATCTTTTTCTGGAACTCTCTTGCTTTTTCAATGATCCAATGGATGCTGGCAATTTAATCTCTGGTTCCCCTGCCTTTTCTAAAACCAGCTTGAACATCTGGAAGTTCTTGGTTCATGTACTGTTGAAGCCTCGCTTGGAGAGTTTTGAGCATTACTTTGCTAGCATGTGAGATGAGTGCAACTGTGCGGTAGTTTGAGCATTCTTTGACATTCCCTTTCTTTGGGATTGGAATGAAAACTGACCTTTTCCAGTCCTGTGGCCACTGCTGAGTTTCCCAAATTTGTTGGCACACTGAGTGCATCACTTTAACAGCATCATCTTTTAGGATTTGAAATAGCTCAACTGGAATTCAATCACCTCTGCTAGCTTTATTTGTAGTGATGCTTCCTAAGGTCAACTTGACTTCACATTCCAGGATGTCTGGCTCTAGGTGAGTGATCACACCACTCTGGGTCATGAGATCTTTTTTGTATAGTTCTTCTGTGTATTCTTGCCACCTCTTCTTAATATCTTCTGCTTCTATTAGGTCCATGCCATTTCTTTCTTTTATTGTGTCCATCTTTGCATGAAATGTTCCCTTGGTATCTCTATCCCTCATTCTCAGTCCCTGGCTAATGACACACAACCCAGACAGCCTTGGAAACTCACTCTCTCCCTTCTGGTTGGTTCATACAGCAATCTGGATTCTACAAGTTGAATGATGGTGGGTTTGGGTCACAAGGGAATCCCACGGAACACAGTTTTCCTATAGTTTTATTGCAATTCCCAATTATGCTCTTTCTTTTGTGGTCTAACTGCCAGAGAGAGTGAGAACAAATTCTACGTGTAATGTAGGTTGGTGATCGTTTGGGAAGCAGTGCTTGATAGAATGTGCAGGGTTGAGCCTTCTGGGGCCCCTTTCTCCCACATCCATTAAGTAACCCTAAGATTCCAGGACAGGCAGCGGTGGCTCTAGGTATGAGAGCAAAATCCAGATCACCAATGAATGAATGAATGAATGAATGAGTGAAATCGAGACCTCCAATGAATGAGATCCAATTAATCTCCAATGACCTTTACTTTCAGGGCAGGATTTTCCAGCCTTTGCACGCTGAGGGTTGGGATTCTCTGGTGGCTCAGAGGTAAAGAATCTGGTTGCCTGCAGTGCAGGAGACTCGGGTTCGATCCTTGGGTTGGGAGGATTCCCTGGAGAAGGAAATGGCAACCTATTCCAGTATTCTTGCCTGGAAAATTACATGGACAGAGGAGTCTGGCGGGCTACAGACCATGGGGTCAGAAAAAAGTTGGACACAACTTAGCGACTAAACAACTCTTGTTGTGGGGGCTGTCCTGTTCATTCTAGAATGTGGTTAGTGGTTGGTAGCACTCCCAAGCTGTGACAACCAAAAATGTCTCTAGACATTGTAAGCATCCTTGTGGGGTAAGGATGCTTTCAGTTTAGAGCCACTGCTCTTGGAGACAGTTTTCCCTTCTTATCTTATTTGATTTCTCAGCAGCACTAAGCATAACCATTTGCTCTCTTCTCTTGAAACTTGCATTCCTTGGTGCTCTCTTCTTTTTTTCCATCTAATTCCCTGCCCAGTTCTTTGCAGATTACTGAGGCCTCTCCATCCTTTCCCTGATCTCCAAATACTACTGTCCTAATGTGATACTAGGACCTGAACTCCCTTCCCATTATACTTTATGCTTGTTCACTCTCATTATCCTCAGGACTTTAAATTCTTCTATTTCCAAGTTCAGTTCAGTCGCTCAGTCATGTCCGACTCTTTGTGACCCCATGAATCGCAGCACGCCAGGCCTCCCTGTCCATCACCGCCTCCCGGAGTTCACTCAGACTCACGTCCATCGAGTCGGTCATGCCATCCAGCCATCTCATCCTCGGTCATCCCCTTTTCCTCTTGTCCCCAATCCCTCCCAGCATCAGAGTCTTTTCCAATGAGTCAGCTCTTCGCATGAGGGGGCCAAAGTACTGGAGTTTCAGCTTTAGTATCATTCCTTCCAAAGAAATCCCAGGACTGATCTCCTTTAGAATGGACTGGTTGGATCTCCTTGCAGTCCAAGGGACTCTCAAGAGTCTTCTCCAACACCACAGTTCAAAAGCATCCATTCTTTGGCGCTCAGCTTTCTTCACAATCCAACTCTCACATCCATACATGACCACAGGAAAAACCATAGCCTTGACTAGACGGACCTTTGTTGGCTAAGTAATGTCTCTGCTTTTCAATATGCTATCTATGTTGGTCATAACTTTCCTTCCAAGGAGTAAGCGTCTTTTAATTTCTTGGCTGCAGTCACCATCTGCAGTGATTTTGGAGCCCCCCAAAATAAAGTCTGACACTGTTTCCACTGTTTCCCCATCTATTTCCCATGAAGTGATGGGACTGGATGCCATGATCTTCGTTTTCTGAATGTTGAGCTTAAAGCCAACTTTTTCACTCTCCTCTTTCACTTTCATCAAGAGGCTTTTCAGTTCCTCTTCACTTTCTGCCATAAGGGCGGTGTCATCTGCATATCTGAAGTTATTGATATTTCTCCCGGCAATCTTGATTCCAGCTTGTGCTTCTTCCAGCCCAGTGTTCCTGTACTCTGCATATAAGTTAAATAAGCAAGGTGACAATATACAGCCTTGACATACTCCTTTCCCAATTTGGAACCAGTCTGTTGTTCCATGTCCAGTTCTAACTGTTGCTTCCTGACCTGCATACAGGTTTCTCAAGAGGCAGGTCAGGTGGTCTGGTATTCCCATCTCTTTCAGAATTTTCCACAATTTATTGTGATCCACACAGTCAAAGGCTTTGGTATAGTCAATAAAGCAGAAATAGATGTTTTTCTGGAACTCTCTTGCTTTTTCGATGATCCAGTGGATGTTGGCAATTTGATCTCTGGTTACCCTGCCTCTTCTAAAACCAGCTTGAACATCTGGAAGTTCATGGTTCACGTATTGCTGAAGCTTGGCTTGGAAAATTTTGAGCATTACTTTACTAGCATGTGAGATTAGTGCAATTCTGCAGTAGTTTGAGCATTCTTTGGCATTGCCTTTCTTTGGGATTGGAATGAAAACTGACCTTTTCAGGTCCTGTGGCCACTGCTGAGTTTTCCAAATTTGCTGGCATATTGAGTGCAGCACTTTCACAGCATCATCTTTCAGGATTTGAAACAGCTCAACTGGAATTCCATCAGCTCCACTAGCTTTGTTCGTAGTGATGCTTTCTATGGCCAACTTGACTTCACATTCCAGGATGTCTGGCTCTAGGTGAGTGATCACACCATCGTGATTATCTGGGTCATGAAGATCTTTTTTGTACAGTTCTTTTGTGTATTCTTGCCACCTCTTCTTAATATTTTCTGCTTCTCTTAGGTTCAGACCATTTCTGTCCTTTATCGAGCCCGTCTTTGCATGAAACGTTCCCTTGGTATCTCTAATTTTCTTGAAGAGATCTCTAGTTTTTCCCATTCTATTGTTTTCCTCTATTTCTTTGCACTGATTCCTGAGGAAAGCTTTCTTATCTCTCCTTGCTATTCTTGGAACTCTGCATTCAGATGCTTAAATCTTTCCTTTTCTCCTTTGCTTTTTGCCTCTCTTCTTTTCACTGCTATTTGTAAGGCCTCCCCAGACAGCCATTTTGCTTTTTCGCATTTCTTTTCCATTGGGATAGTCTTGATCCCTGTCTCCTGTACAATATCACGAACTTCAGTCCATAGTTCATCAGGCACTCTATCTATTAGATCTAGTCCCTGAAATCTATTTCTCACTTCCACTGTATAATCATAAGGGATTTGATTTAGGTCATATTTGAATGGTCTAGTGGTTTTCCCTACTTTCTTCAATTTAAGTCTGAATTTGGCAATAATGTGCTCATGATCTGAGCCACAGTCAGCTCCCAGTCCTGTTTTTGCTGACTGTATAGAGCTTCTCCATCTTTGGCTGCAAAGAATATAATCAATCTGATTTCAGTGTTGACCATCTGGTGATGTCCATGTGTAGAGTCTTCTCTTGTGTTGTTGGAAGAGGGTGTGTGCTATGACCAGTGCGTTCTCTTGGCAAAACTCTATTAGCCTTTGCCCTGCTTCATTCTGTATTCCAAGGCCAAATTTGCCTGTTACTCCAGGTGTTTCTTGACTTCCTACTTTTGCATTCCAGTCCCCTATAATGAAAAGGACATCTTTTTTGGGTGTTAGTTCTAAAATGTCTTGTAGGTCTTCATAGAACCGTTCAACTTCAGCTTCTTCAGCGTTACTGGTTGGGGCATAGACTTGGATTACTGTGATACTGAATGGTTTGCCTTGGAAACGAACAGAGATCATTCTGTCATTTTTGAGATTGCATCCAAGTACTGCATTTCGGACTCTTTTGTGGACCATGATGGCTACTCCATTTCTTCTGAGGGATTCCTGCCCACAGTAGTAGATATAATGGTCATCTGAGTTAAATTCACCCATTCCAGTCCATTTTGGTTGGCTGATTCCTAGAATGTTGATGTTCACTCTTGCCATCTCCTGTTTGACCACTTCCAATTTGCCGTGATTCATGGACCTGACATTCCAGGTCCCTATGCAATATTGCCCTTTACAGCATCGGACCTTGCTTCTACCACCAGTCACATCCACAACTGCCTGTTGTTTTTGCTTTGGCTCCATCCCTTCATTCTTTCTGGATTTATTTCTCCACTGACCTCCAGTAGCATATTGGGTACCTACTGACCTGGGGAGTTCCTCTTTCAGTATCCTATCATTTTGCCTTTTCATACTGTTCATGGGGTTCTCAAGGCAAGAATACTGAAGTGGTTTGCCATTCCCTTCTCCCGTAGACCACATTCTGTCATTCTATTTCCAAAGTACTCCCCAATTTGTCTCCAGCCCAGATCTCTTATCTAAGCTTATTTCTGTTTGTTCTAGATGTCTCACTGGCATCACAATATCTATTCGTCTTTCTCCAAAACCCATTTCTTTTCTTTTCTCACCCCCATCTATCTGTTGTCCACACAGTAAACCTTAAGGTCATCCTGCCTCTTCCTTTTCTCTTATCTTCACACTCAGTTTATGATCAATCCCTATCAATTCTATCTTCAATAGATACCTCAAAACCCTCTGTTCCCAGCCCTCCAGCTCAAGTTACCATATAACCTAAATAAACAACATAGTAGATAATTCCAATGACCTCAGTGGATTCCTGACTTCCACTCTGCTCCTGGACAGCCCATTCTCCACCCAGAGCAAACTTTTAAAAGCATAAATCAGAGCACATGATGCCCCAGCTTTAATTTCTTCAGAGGCATTCTACTGCAGGCAAATAAAATCTAAGCATCTTAACGTGGCCTCATCCTCTTTCCCAACCTCCTGTCCTGCCATTCTTCCTTCTGTTGCTGCTGCCACACTGGTCTCTTTTGCTTCCTCACAGGTGTCACCTCCACTTGGAGCACTGATGCCCGCTCTTTCATTCCTGCAGGTCATGTCTTCCTGAGCATCTTTCCCGATCCCGTCATCTTATGTTCAGTTTCCTTATCATGGGCTCTCCCTGCAAACTTCCTTAACTCCACATGTTTATTATGGAATTAGTTCTTTATTGTCTGGCTCCCGTGCTAGACTGGAAGTGTTGTAAGGCAAGAGACCCTCTGTGTCTCTTCTGTTCATTCGTTGCCATGTCCCCATCTAAACATTGTCTGTGACACACAGTGAGTACTCAGTACATAGTTACTGGATGAATGTCTATTCCTCTCTCATTTCCTTGGTCAAACTGTATCTCGAAAAGAATACTTTATGGCCTGGGAAAATGAATGACAGTGAAGCATGAAAAAAAGTTCCTCGAATATCTGTGTGGTGGTTCTTGGGAGCACAAAGCACAGGGAGATGAGTCAGGCACTGGCTGACTAGCAGGGAGTCTTGTTGATTTTGTCGTTAGTATTCTGTATCTGTGCTAAGACTTTCCACTGAATCAGGGGATCCCCGATGCCAGGCAGGACCACACTGAAGCCATCTGAGAGGAAGCGCTGAAATCAGTTCAGAGTGTTCTGGCAACACTGCCTTTCTAGAAGGCTTGAGCTACCAAAGGGACCAGGATGTTCAGGTAAGGCAACAGCCGCCCAGGCTCAAGAAGCCACAGAGGCGACAAGGCAGCAGCGTCACCCAGTGCACTGCCTGGCGCGTTCCCCGTCACTGAAGCCCCGTAAGTACTGGGGGCCTTGAGAGGAAACCACAGAAAAGGAAGACAAGGGGAGGCCAAATTTCTCTTCTTGAGCAGGTCCACAGTTATGCAGAGAGCATTTTGCTTGGTTTTTCTGACATTTCATGAGTGTGGCTGGCTGCAATGTATAATGTAAATGGATGACGTTCAAAGGCTCAGCCTTTGAGTCCCACCAAGAGTCATTCCCATCAGCCTCTCCCAAGATCTGAAGGGACAGCAGCTGCAGAGCACATGCCTGCAATTAGGCAGCTAAGCATTCACTAAGACTGGGTTAGACCCTGACATCCAAATGAATCCCAAAAGGTGCAGGCAAAAAAAATGTGAACCACACTCAGAGCCCAGCGTCTGTCACGGTGGAATTCATTCTTACCGGGTTTATTTATTACATCTTAAATCAGCCTTAATGAAGCCGAGGAAAGAGTTTCAAGGTCCATGTGTTACAGCTCAAGGACGAGAAGAGGGCCACGAGTCCAAACATACTGTGATTGGTTGCATGTTGCTAAACAACAAAAATAGCCCAGCATCTGTTGTTGCAGGGCTGGGACGTTATTTACAAGGGGGTCACCCAAGTTCCATCAGCAGCCATTAATAAAAATACTAACAGGCCATAAGTGGGGACCTATACTAACAGGATAAAAGTTTGCAATGAGGCAAACAGTGGATTCTGGTAGGTGGAAATCATATAGAAAGATATTCTCTTAAATTTATTCTCAGTCAAGATTAAAAAAAGGAGAGGGCTTTATGAAGGTCCTTTCAGTTTTGAGACAAAGTTTCTGTGCAAACACAAGCTGCCCAAGTTTCAAAATTTACTCAGGGAGGACTCATTGAGCCTTATCTTTGTGTTAGACCCCACAGATATAAATAAAACACAGCCCCTGCAGAGGGGGAGACAGGCTGGCCCCAGGCCTGGCCAAACAGGAAGCCAGAGGTGGCCGCTGTGTTTTATAGGCCAGCTATCAGTTGGGCGGTTCAGCCTTGCGAGTTATTTTGCTGCCCGGAATGACGGCAGAGCTGGGGAGACAGAAGACCTCACTGAAACTGAGTGGCAGCTGGGGTCAATGATGGGCCTCAAGAAGTAGGAACTCCACTCGGAGAATCGCAGTCAAGAATTCAGTAAGATGTAACAGCAAATTGAATCAACACAAAGACAGACGGACGTGCCCTGGGTCAGGGTGGACTTAATAAGAGTTTGCTGAAAGAATAACTCTCTTCCACATGACACCCTGTCTATTGCTCACCTCAGATTCTTTGTAGTAACGTTCTGGAATTTCATCACAGGCAATATCGATAAAGCAAACTTCTCTCTCCAGATCTTTGGCTTCGTTGTCAAAAATCTGAAAGAGCAGAGCAACAAATCAAAGGTTAGTGACGGTAGGTGAGATCCTCAAGGTGCCCGCAGGTTGGCCCAATGGTGCGTGAGGCAGAATAACTCCCCACAGAGCATCTTCACATGGCTCAGTGCCCCTGGTGAGAGCTCTCCGCTGCCTCAGAATGTGCAAGAATCATGAGAAGCTTTTATTCATCGCTTACATTTTGTCACTTCAGAGGCAGGTGTAGCATCAATCACTGCTTGGTGAGGGGAAGAAGATAAAACAAGCTGTTTTTAGAAGTTCAAGAGTGAAGAAATAAATCTCTTCCAAAAGTCTCTTCCAAAAAGGAAGTCTGCTGATTTTTGGCAGTTAATCTAAACAGGGAGAGGGAAGAGGCTAAAAAGGTTCTGGGTAGATAGGAGACAAAAAGCTATGATACAGCCTGAGATTTAGAGAAGAAAAATAAGGTGTTTTTTTTTCATTGAAGTGTTTACATATATTTAATTTTGGAAATAACATACACTCACTGCAGGAAATACAGATAAACAAAAAGAAGTAAATAAAGACTGTCCACAATCCCATTACCCAGTGTGTTATTCTTGATCATTTAAAAGCACGATTTCTTTGGTACACATAGGGGTATGAAGGTGGAGCTTGAAAAAGTATTGAGATGCCTTATTGTCAATCTAGGCTTGGTTCTCCTGGCCCAGAATGCCCAATACTTGCAAAGAAATATGTAAGTGAGACACGTATACAGATATACACTCTGGTGGGAAGACTAAGTTCCTCTACTTTTCCCCACTGCCAATTTTTTTCTGACCTTACAGGGATATCTTCTCATCACTTCTGGAGGATAATAAAAAGATTAAGTTCGCAAATCACTTCACTCTTGGAGAAAGTCTTATCCCTATCTCACTGTTTAGCTAATTCCTACAAGGGAATCATCTGCTAACACTAATTAAATCTCACTCTCCAGAAGAGAACGAAATATTTTGGAAGAAGAAGGTGGTTGATGCCTAAGAACACTGTCTTGACACAAATTTGGAGCCTATTAATAACATGTTCTCCTCCAGGATAGCATCTGGAGGGCGCTTTACAAGTTGAAACTGCTAGTCCTTTCCAAATGCTTTCTGAATAATATTTGTGCTGGTAATTATCTGCCCAGGCTGCTGTTTGCTCTGTCACCAATTTCCTTCTATAATGGTTAGATACTGGACTCTTCAGGTCTGTTCAAGGAGACTGACTCCCCGGTCTGAACTGAGGAGGCCATTACATTTTCCTAAAGGCAGAGGAAGACTGGTTCCTGGATCAGCTCTGATTCCGACCATGGCCACGTGAAGTCAAGTGCTTGGAGACACTCCCAAAGTGTTTGGGAGGGATAGGTAGATTGCTTTGAAATGAAATGGAGAAATGGTGGGAAAATAAGTTCGAGTGGAGAAATGAAACACGAAATGAAACACCGGGTCTCAGGGTGTTTGTGTGTTTCACTCTCTCTCTTTTCGCTTGAGTCTCTTTTAAGTGTGTGCCAGAGAAGACATGTGCCTCATTAAGAAAACAAAACAGAACGGAACACCCCAGAGGCAAATGAGCTGCTAGAGAGTAAATTACAAGAGAAGTTAGAGAGCTTTGACATTTATTGGTGGTAAAATTTATGGGACTGAAAGAAGGGGAAATGAACAGGGGTTAAGGGAGTTATTGACAGATTAGGTGGCGTTTCCTAATTTAATTCACATAGTTTTGGATCACCCATTATCACATTATTACATTATTGCCCTTCTGCTCCAAATTCACCCTTTAGTCTCTGCTCCAACAGACCAGACCCTGTAAGCACTTCTTGACAGTGAGTATGACAGTAAGCCATGTATTAGAGGAACCCTGCAGGAAGAAGGGGGCTTCTCTTCCTGGCGTGAATCTTATTACCGCTATACAATCTGTTGGGGGGAGAGGGGAACGAAGTGCTGCTCTGTCCCAGTTACATGTCCAGAGTGCACAGCTACTTGGTGACTTTGGAGTCCTGGCCTTCATTGTAGCCCTTCTGATGTAGGCACCCCTCTGCTCCAGCCGCACATCGCCAGTGGTGCCCTGACTCTACATTCTTGCCCACCAGTTTCATCTCACTTGTACCCAAAGGGAACTTTTCTGCCACCCAGCAACTGTGGACCACTTCTGGTCCACCTCTGGTCCAGGAAACCCAGCAAACTTTTCTGCTATCCAGTGGGCTATGATCACAATCTCTGCAAGGAGGTCAAGCTCCAGCCATGGAGATGGGCCCCTTCTGAGTTTGTTCTTCCTAGTGTCCACTTCCTCAGCCTTAGGTACGCTTTAGATTTCTCTTTACATCTTTATAATTACTCCTATCAAAGTTTCAGTTCAGTTGTTGCTCAGTTGTGTCCAACTCTTTATGACCCCATGAACTGCAGCATGCCAGACCTCCCTGTCCATCACCAACTCCTGGAGTTTACTCAAACTCATGTCCATCGCGTCAGTGATGCCATCCAACCATTCATCCTCTGTCATCCCCTTCTCCTCCCAACTTCAATCTTTTCCAGCATGAGGGTCTTTTCCAATCAGTCAATTCTTCGCATCAGGTGGTCAAAGTATTGGCATTTCAGCTTTAGCATCAGTCCTTCCAATGAATATTCAGTACTGATTTCCTTTAGGATGGACTGGTTCGATCACCTTGCAGTCCAAGGGACTCTCAAGAGTCTTCTCCAACACCACAGTTGAGAAGCATCAATTCTTTGGCACTCAGCTTTCTTTATAGTCCAACTCTCACATCCATACACGACTACTGGAAAAACCATAGCTTTGACTAGACGGACCTTTGTTGGCAAAGTAATGTCTTTGATTTTTAATATGCTGTCTAGGTTGGTCATAACTTTTCTTCCAGGGAGAAAGCATCTTTTAATTTCATGGCTGCAGTCACCATCTGCAGCGATTTTGGAGCCCAAGAAAATAAAGTCTGTCATTGTTTCCATTGCTTTCCCATCTATTTACCATGAAGTGATGAGACTGGATGCCATGATCTTAGTTTTCTGAATGTTGAGTTTTAAGCCAACTTTTTCACTCTCCTCATTCACTTTCATCAAGAGGCTCTTTAGTTCTTCTTCGCTTTCTGCCATAAGGGTGGTGTCATCTGCATGTCTGAGGTTATTGACATTTCTCCTGGCAATCTTGATTCCAGCTTGTGCTTCATCCAGCCCAGCCTTTCTCATGATGTACATATAAGTTAAATAAGCAGGGTGACAATATACAGCCTTGATGTACTCCTTTTCCAATTTGGAACCAGTCTGTTGTTCCACGTCCAGTTCTAACTGTTGCTTCCTGACCTGCATACAGATTTCTCAGGAGGCAGGTAATGTGGTCTGGTATTCCCATCTCTTGAAGAATTTTCCAGAGTTTGTTGTGATCCACACAGTCAAAGGCTTTGCATAGTCAATAAAGCAGAAGTAATTTTTCTGGAACTCTCTTGCTTTTTCGATAATCCAACAGATGTTAGCAATTTGATCTGTGGTTTCTCTGCCTTTTCTAAATCCAGCTTGAACATCTGGAAGTTCTTGGTTCACATACTGTTAAAGCCTCACTTAGATAATTTTGAGCATTACTTTGCTAGTGTGTGAGATGAGTGCAATTGTGTGGTAGTTTGAACATTCTTTGGCATTGCCTTTCTTTGGGATTGGAATGAAAACTGCCCTTTTCCAGTCCTGTAGCTGCTGCTGAGTTTTCCAAATTTGCTGGTATACTGAGTGCATCACTTTAACAGCATCATCTTTTAGGATTTGAAATAGCTCAGCTGGAATTCCATCACCTCCACTAGCTTTGTTCATAGTGATGCTTCCTAAGGCCCACTTGACTTCACATTCCAAGATGTCTGGCTCTAGGTGAGTGATCACACCATCGTGATTATCTTGGTTGTGAAGATCTTTTTTGTACAGTTCTTCTGTGTATTCTTGCCACCTCTTCTTAATATCTTCTGCTTCTGTTAGGTCCATACCATTTCTGTCCTTTATTGTGCCCATCTTTGCATGAAACGTTCCCTTGGTATCTCTAATTTTCTTGAAGAGACCTCTAGTCTTTCCCATTCTATTGTTTTCCTCTATTTCTTTGCATTGATCCCTGGGGAAGGCTTTCTTATCTCTTCTTGCTATTCTTTGGAACTCTACATTCAAATGGGTATATCTTTCCTTTTCTCCTTTGTCTTTCATTTCTCTTCTTTTCACAGCTATTTGTAAGGCCTCCTCAGACAGCCATTTTACCTTTTTGCATTTCTTTTTCTTGGGGATGGTCTTGATCCCTGCCTCCTGTACAGTGTCACAAACCTCTGTCCATAGTTCTCCAGGCACTCTGTCTATCAGATCTAATCCCTTGAATCTATTTCTCACTTCCACTGTACAGTCATAAGGGATTTGATTTAGGTCATACCTGAATGGTCTAGTGGTTTTCTACTTTCTTCAATTTAAGTCTGAATTTGGCAATAAGGAGTTCATGATTTGAGCCACAGTCAGCTCCCGGTTTTGTTTTTGCTGACTGTATAGAGCTTCTCCATCTTTGGACGCAAAGAATATAATCAATCTGATTTTGGTGTTGACCATCTGGTGACGTCCATGTGTAGAGTCTTCTCTTGTGTTGCTATGACCAGTGCTATGACCATGCTCAGTAAATCTTTAATCCAGTTTTCTGTTGATGGGTGGGGCCCGGTTCCCTCCCTGTTCTTTACCTGGGGCCAAACTATGGTGGAGTAATGAAGATAATGGCAACCTTCTTCAAAAGGTCCCATGCATGCACTGCTACCTTCAGTGCCCCCAGCCCTGCTGCAGGCCACCACCGACCCAGGCCTCTGCTGGAGACTTCGGGACACTCACGGCAAGTCTGGGTCAGTCTCTTGTGGGGTCACTGCTCCTTTCTCCTGAGTCCTGGTGTGCACAAGGTTCTGTTTGTGCCCTCTAAGAGTCTGTTTCCCCAGTCCTGTGCAAGTCTGGTGGCTCTGTGGTGGGGTTAGTGACCACCTCCTCCAAGACGGCTTATGCCATACCCAGGTCTGCTGCACCGAAAGCCCCTGCCCCTGTGGCAGTCCACTGCTGACCGTACCTCCCCATACCTCCACAGGAGACACTCAAACACAGTTCTGTCTCAGTCTCTGTGGGGTCTCTGGGTCCTGGTGCGCACAAGGTTTGTCTGAGCCCTCTGAGCGTCTCTGGCGGGTATGGGGTTTGATTCTAAACACGATTTCGTCCTTCCTACCATCTTACTGGGGCTTCTCCTTTGCCCTTGGACATGTCCTCAAAGTTGCTCCAGCACTGTACAGCTGCCGCTCCAGCACCCATCAAATAATTCTAATTAATAATTAGAATAAATAATTCCTTATATTACACTCTTCCTGTTCAAATTTTTTGTGGTTTAGGCCTCCTAATGAGGCCCTGACTTATACACTCAATTGCATATGAAATACTGCTCTTGGCTTTGAGGGCTGCAAAGATAAGGGCTGAGTTCCTGCTCTTCACAAGTTATCATCTAGTGAGAGAGACAGACTGGGAAGCTATTCCCCAAAACACAAGGTGAATGAAATATTCGTTACAAAAGAAAGAACAGACTGTCAGGCCAGAAGAGGAGTCATTTATGTTGACTCCACAACTGCATGGTCAGGATAGTATTATTATTTCTACTTTTCAGATGAGAAAACTAAGGCTCAGGAGACGCAGGAGATGTGGGTTCCATCCCTGGTTGGGAAGATCCCAACCTGGAGGAGGAAAGATCCTCCTGGAGGAGGAAATGGCAACCCATTCCAGTACTGTTGCCTGGAGAATCCCATGGGCAGAGGAGCCTAGCGGACTACAGTCCATGGGGTCATGAAGAGTTGGACACGTCTGAATGACTGAGCACGCATGCGCCAGAAGTAAAGTGCCTTGCCCGAGGTCACACTGCCTGTTGGCAGAGAAGCTCAGATTCAGGGCACGCCTCCAGGCTTCACGATCAGACTCCTCCAGCGATAAAAAGGCTGCCTCTTGGCACCCAACTGAGAAGATAAATATCAGTCAAAAGTGCTTCCTATTTCTTTCCAGAAAGATGAAATTAGAATCTGATTCTCCTCCTGTTACTGAAAAATGTATGTCCTGAGTAACTGTTATGGGAACTCCCCAACGACTTGGAGCTTTTCTGTTGAGACTGCAGTAGAATCTACTCAGGTAGTTTTTAAGTTCCAACTCTGGACTCTTTCTTTAATATGACACTTATTCTCACATCCAAGTCCATGAAATAACAAACACTTCTGAAGTCAGTGTTTCAGGGTGGGGTTCTCACCACCTGAACAAAGCTACAAAAAAAAAATCACTTTGAGGACCTCAACATTCTCTTCAGGCTTGAGATTACAAAGCATCTTAATTTCCAATAAATGATTAATCTCCCAGTGATTAGAGCTTTTAGAAGATGCTCATAGGTGCTCAATACATGCTGCTGAATGACTGACTGGAAGACATTAGCTTCTATCTTCCAGAGAAGAATCTATGGCAGGAATATTGCTTAGTAATTGATGTTAGGTTCTTTTCATGAGTCCCAGTTCTATCTGCTGGTAAGCACCCTAACTTTCCATAATTCCCAATACAGACCTCAGTGGAGAGGGGAAACCTCACAGTATTGGCTGATGGGTCCCACAGTGGAAATCAGGAGAGCTGAGTCTGAATTCAGTTATCTCCTCTGTGTGACCCTGGGCAAGACCCTGCACCTCCTTTAGGCCTCATCTGCAGAATAAAAGGCAATATCTGGATGGATGGGTATTTGGGGACTGTGAAATATCCTGGAGCTGTATCTAACATCTGGGGAGATGCTTTCTTTCTGGCAACAGAGTTTGGCCACTTTCACCTGATTTCAGAGAGATCTGTGGCCCTAATGAGGTTGAAGGCAAGTGACCTAGATGACCACTAGAGTTCTTTCCAGTTAAAATGTCAGTGATATTGAGTGACTTCCGGGTTTTGTTAGGTTCCTACATCCTGTTCTTTGCTCCTTCACCCCATATCCAGCTGACTTGGGTGGTGCACAGAGGGGCTGCAACGGGGAAGCAGGAAGTGGCCATGACATAATGTAATCAGAGGCTATGGCAGGGGTGAAACAGTCTCATCTTCATGCTTAGCTTAGGGCACCATCCAGAATTAAGCCAACGTTGTTGCAAACAGAGGCTTAGCAAGGCCTCAAAGCAAAACAGCAAGAGTAACTATTCACTGGGGCTTCCTCAGTGGCAGCCGCAGCAGCAGAAGCTGTCAGAACTCTGGTCCAACCACCAGCTCTTTGAGGTGGAATAAGAGCTCTGCTGAGATAGCTTAGGAACGACATACATCCTAATGTTGGTGTGCCTGTGTGCTAAGTCGCTTCAGCTGTATCCGACTCTTTGTGACCCAATGAATGTAGCCACCAGGATCCTCTGTCCATGGGATTCTCCAGGCAAGAATACTGGAGTGGGTTGCCATGCCCTCTTCCAGCGGCTCTCTCTGACCCAGGGATGGAACCTGCATCTCTGAGGTCTCCTGTATTGGCAGGTGGGTTCTTTACCATTAGCACCAACTGGGAAGAAGCCCCTTAATGTTGGCACACTAAGCCAAAGCTCCACCAGGCTGTCATCTGACACAGATGCTGAGCGCCTTCACGTCCTTGGGCGCTTCTTGGTCAGCATTTGTCCCTTTCTGAGATGGGAGTGGGTTTGGGACTCAAATGTGGTCCCTTCTCTATACCTCCAATAATAATGCTCCCCTCTGTGGTTACTTAGCAGACATATCCACTCACAAGTCATCTGTAGTGGGTTTCAGCACCAATCTGACTGACTCTTCTGACCTCTGCCCCCTTCCTCCCCCAACTAGGCAATGAATACTCAATAAACTCCTTCTTTTAATCTGAACTAAGCAATATTACACCTAGAAAGCAAATTTCCTGAGTAAATACTATCTTATAGTTTCCAAAATGAAAAGGGGGTAACTTTCTCTTTTCTGTAAAGCCTTATGAACATTAAATACCAAGATTTTTAAAGTCTTCACATACTTTGATCTGGTAAACTTAAGCTTTGAGAATCCATCTTAAGGATCTTAACTAAATGAAAAGTTTAACGCACAAAGATTTTCATTGCAACATTAATGTAATGGCAAGAAAAAACAGAGGGAAAGAGGGAGAAAAAAAAGCAAACAGCCAAATTATTCCAGTATGGGAGAATGGCCAAGGAAATTATGATAAATCCATTTGATGAACCATTATGTGGCCATTAATAACTCCATTCTTAAAAAAGATTTTCCCAGGAGGGTAAACATGGGCGTGGGTGGGATGGAGAAGGGGAGATGCCCCATATTTAATATGGACAGATGCTGAGTCATGTGTTCATAACTCACACAACTCAGAAGGGAAAGGTACACTGATAAATGTGGAATGTGTTTTAAGGACGCACTAGATTTCTTCCTTGAACTGCAGTGTCTTTCTGGATTTAATTATTTCTCATTTTGCTTTTAGACGTTTCTAGATTTTGTGATCTCTCTTGTGATTGTCCAGCCAGGGAGAGCACTGTGTACAGCAGCTTTTCAGAAATCCATGGTCCTGAGAATCATGGGTTTGTAGCCCCTTTCTCTGTAACAGTAAGCTCTGTGGTTTATGATCCAAGTTTAGATGGGAACTGTCTGAACTTTCTGCACAGTTTTTCCATAAACTTAAAACTGCTTTAAAAAATAAAGCATAATATTTTTAAAAAATTGAGGTTGGGGGGGGGCAATCCAAGCTTCTTCCTGCCATCTGTCCAAGCTACCAAGGATGGAAGATAGAGGTGGCTGATCAGTCATCCTGTTTTATGCTTCACGTATGATTTAAGGGACGAAGAATCCCAGTTAAGCCACTGTTCTGCTCTTTCTTCGATGTACTTGGGAGGTTTCAGGGGGAGGCAATTGACTAAGACACACTAACAAAGAATAGGTTCAGTAAGGAAGAACACTGGAAGCAGAATTATTGTTTTAACATTGCTTTCATTTCAATGCTCTGGATTTGCAAAGTGGCCAGTTGGTTTGGTGCAGAGGATGGGGCTAGAATTGGTTCGTGGTTTTTTATTGATTATTCTCTAATGGCAGCATACCTGTAGGAAGAGCCTGAAAAACACTTACGGCCAGAAAAAAAAATAGTCCAAGTTATTGATGAAGACAACCATCATTTCATTACCCTATCTCTACTTGTATTCCTACTAAGAACATTTTCATGCCCACACAATTCAGTGGTGACCATTTCATGAATGTGTAAGCTAGATGATCCAACCCCAGAATATGCAACTTGTCTTCCCCATTGCCATTAACACAGAGATTTAAAAAAAGGATGGTTTTCTTCCATCTCTTTAAAAACATTTCTGCTTCTTTCCAACTCTCAGAATAAAGAGCTGTTATTTATTCTATTTCATTATAGCGGAAAAAATAAGTGCTGAAGGTGGACATACTTAACAACAGTTCTCTGAAGAGAAGAGACTAGGCTTCAGCAATCAATAAATCAGCAAATAATTATTAAGCATCTGCTATGTGGTCAACAGGGCTTCCCTGGTGGTTCAAAGGGTAAAGAATCTGTCTGCAATTCAGGAGACTTGGGTTTGATTCCTGGGTTGGGAAGATCCTCAGAGAAGGAAATGGCAACCCACTCCAGTATTCTTGCCTGGAAAATTCCATGGACAGAGAAGCCTGGCAGGCTACAGTCCATGGGGTTCCAAAGAGCTGGACATGACTGAGCAACTAACAAACATGTGGTCAACACTGTGCCTCTTAAAATTTGTGAGATAAGGTCCACTCTCAAGGAGGCTTATGATTTTGCAGCGAAGACTCGATTCGCTGCAAGATTTAATTAACAGCATCATGAAAGTGAAAGAAAAAGTGAAAGTGAAGTCGCGCAGTCGTGTCCAACTCTTTGAGACCCCCTGGACTGTAGCCTACCATGCTCTTCCATCCACGGGATTTTCCAGGCAAGAGTACTGGAGTGGGTTGCCATTTCCTTTTCCAGAGGACCTTCCTGACCCAGGGATCGAACCCGGGTCTCCCACATTGTAGGCAGACGCTTTATCGTCTGAGCCACCAGGGAAGCCTTAACAGCATCATATAATAAAATATTATATCTGTTACTAAGTAATAAGTACTAAAAGCTATGTATCAGACAAGAAGTACTTTACTCTGAATCCAGCAAGGGAGAATGTACGTATATATTTGTGTGTGTGTGCGTGTGACATTCTTTCTCAGATTCTTTTCCATTATGGGTTGTTACGGGATATTCGATATACACTGTTTCCTGTGCTACGTAGCAGGTCTTTCTCGGTTATCTGTTTTATATATAGTAGTGTGTATATGTTAATCCCAAACTCCCAGTTTATCCCTCTCTCCCCTTTTCCTCTGGTAACCATAAGTTTTTTTTTTTTTTTCTATGAGGAGAGACAAAATTTTAAAAATAAACCTTATAGAAAAGCTAGAGCTCCCCTGGTGGCTCTGACAGTAAAGAATCTGCCTGCAATGCAGGAGACCCAGGTTCAGTCTCTGGGTTGGGAAGATTTCCCTGGAGAAGGGAATGGCAACCCACACCAGTAATCTTGCCTGGAAAATTCTATGGATAGAGGAGCCTGGCGGGCTATAGTCCATGGGAACACAGAAAGTCGGATACGACTGAGCAACTAACATTTCATTTCATTTCAGGGCCATCTCGTCATTCACACACACAGATACACACACACGAAGACAACTCAGCACCTTTAGTGAGATGTTGATCCTTGTTTCTTCAGACTCCCTGCCCTTGAAACAATCTTTTTTTAAATTGATTTCTGGGGGAATGTATAGTTCTATGAATTTTAACATGTGTATAGATTCTTGCAACCACCACTCCAATTAAGACTCAGATCAGTTTCACCACCCCAAGAAACTAATTTATCATCACAATCTCCCTACACCCCAACTTCAGGCAACCACTCCTGTGTTCTCCAACACTACAGTTTTCGTCTTTTCAACAATGTCATACAAACGGAATCATGTAGGTTTTAACCCTGTGAGACTAGGTCTTTTCACTCAGGACAGTGCCTTTGACATTTATCCTGTGGCTGTGGAATCAAAGCGCATTCCTTTTTCTTGCTAAGTAGTATTCCACTGTATGAATGCATAGCAATTTGTTAATTCCCCCGTTTATAGTTTGGGAGAATTATGACAAGAGCTGTTAAAAGTATTTGTGGAAACATTTTTGTGTAAATACAAGTTTTCACTTCTTTAGGGTACATATTCAGGAGTGGGATGGCTGGGTTATAGGATGTTATGTTAATTTTTCTTTATGAGCAGATGAATCAATACTCCTGAAACGAATTGACTAGTATCTCCCCCCAATTCATGCCCACCCCAAACCTCAGAATGTGACCTTATTTGGAAATAGGTTCTTTGCAGATGTTGTTAGTTAAAGATTGCTATTGACTTAATGTTTGTATCTCCCTGTCCCAAATCGGTTGAAAACTAATGTCCAGTGTGACATTATCAGGAGATGCAGCCTTTGGGAGAATGATTAGGTCATGAGGGTAGAGCTCTCATAATGGGATTAGCACTCTATAAAAAAGATCCCTCAGAAAAAAAGACTCCATAGAGGTCCCCAGTGGAAAAGGAAATGGCAACTTACTCCAGGTACTCTTGCCTGGGAAATCCCATGGACAGAGGAGCCTGGCGGGCTACAGTCCATGGGGTCGCAAAGAGTCGGACGTGACTGCGCCACTAAACAGCGGTAGCACAGAAGTGCCTAGACCCTTCTTCCATGTGAGGACACAGGGAGAAGTTGCGGCCTGCAACCCAGAACCCAACCATGCCAACACCCTGAAGTCAGCCTGTCTTCACCACATGTCATAAACAACTGTTTTTTTTTAAACATTGACCACTGGTGGAGATTTGTCCTTTTCCTTTCTCCACCCACCTCAAAGGTTGCAGAAAATTCAAAACCAACAGGCAGAAACCTGATGACAACAGTGGAAATGAACGAAAGGGTAATGTAGGACACTGCTCATCAGTGAAGTTCAAAACCAAAAGCTGCTGATAAACTCACTTGAGGCTGAGAACACAGAGAGATGTAAGAGGAAAGGGTGCCTGGGGAAGGGGCAGGGCAGAGACCTAAGGGTCAAAGGACACAACACAGTGGACATGAACTCACAGTGTGCTCCCTTTGAATAAAAGAATGCTTCTTTCTATCCTAGGACATGTATCTAGAAACAGCGCCAGCAAAACTAGTAGAGAGTTGAGAGCCATTTGGTGCTGTGACCTGAAGTCCCACGCAGGAAACAATGGTGACCCCTGGTTCATCTGGGTGAGATAAAGGGTGAAGAAAGTTCAAGAGACAGTAATCAAAGTGACATGGTGACTGCTGAGAAAAAGATTCGGACTGGCAAAACAGTGTTCTCATAAGGTGCTCTGATCACGGTAACTAATTAAGAAAGGAACAAAAAAGTACATTAAAACAACCCAGAAGGGTCACAAATGCTATGACTCAATTCATTTGCTGAAAAGGCTTTAATGGCACAAAAACGCTTCTAAGTTACGGTTCCCAGGGCAGCTGTAACAAGGCTCTTTTTATAAGCTCCTTCTGATTTCAGCACAGAACAGGCTCAACCTGAATTCTTTCTGTGGCCACAGCCCCCTTTGGACCCATAGGCTGTGTCATGAGATCAAACCAATACTTCACATGGGCACATGTGGATACTGGCTCCTGGTAGCTGAGAACACACATGGTTTCCCTGCAGTATGATCAATAATGCTTCCTAAAATAAGTCCCAGAAGCCGAGCTTAAAATAGTTTCAATTTCTCCTTGTTCCTTCCAATTTTAATTCACAAGGTGGTCTCCGGGAACTAGAACCGCTGGTTTTCCCGCAAGTTGAAGTATGGCTATTTCATCTGGAAACACTCTGGGGCTCAAGATGGGCCAGCCCTCACTAGCCTCAGTGTTTGTCAAGGTGATGTTGATTCTGTCCTTCTTGAAACCTTTCTGAGCCAAACAATGTATCCTTTGCACAGAGAGGTAACATTGCTGACATGCAACCACCTGTACTTTTTTTCTTTCACTGAGAAGCTACTAACTCAGCCTGGAGGGAAGGGACCGAAATGCTGAGTTAGATGGCTTGCTGAGGCCTGTGCCTGGTCTGGCAGCCACACCTGGAAGTCAAAAACAATGCCGAGAGTCCCAAGAAGGCTGCCAGCAGTCTTACTCTCTAGAGGCCAGTTTCCTTCTCTTGTTCCCAAAATGAGTGTCCTGAGGTACTTCAGGACCTTGTGTCTCTTTCTAGCTCATTCCTGGCATGCCTTTTTGGAGGCACAATGAAATGGGCACCAGCCCAAACCCACTTAGGAATCCTGATAGATCGCATCTACTGTCAGAAGAAACAAAATCGAGGAACAGACGGTTACATTTTCCTGGTAGGTTGTATTGTGTTTGGTTTTTCCTTTTGCCTGGGCTGGTGTTAAACACCTCCCCCAAGGCAAAGTTGGGGTACTAGGCAAGGCTTCTGGCCGAGCTCCACAGACTTGCCCTGGGCAGCTGACCAGAAGGCTCCAGAAGGAGCTCACGAGGCGTAGGCAAGGCAGCAGACAGGGGCCAGCAGAGGGCAGGGGGCTGCTTCCTGAGAGCCGTTCCAGCTCATGGCGTAATTAGACCAGAGGCCCTCGACAGGGCCTGTCGTTCCTGTGTGCATCTTTATCATGGAATACAGAACCAGAAAATTGTGGCGAGAGAAAATACAGTGCAGTGGTGGTGAGCCCAGACTCCAGAGTCGGCAGACTGGGCTCCGTGGCTTGGCTGGGCAACCTGGGGTCGCTGCTGAGGGTGACCTGACCTTACTCTCCTCGACTGTGAAGGAAGGGCAATACTGGCTCCTGCCTCACCTGGCAGCAGCAAGGACACGATGACATAAAGCAGTGATGACAAATGGAAATTAAAATGGAATAACCGCAGTTTAGGCGGAAAAAATGGGGCCCGGTGGCCATGGAGAATCCGGTCTCAGACATGTCTCTGCACCACTGAGAACTTGAACTTTCTTTGAACTGTACCTGACCCAAGGACACTGCCAGCCATACTCAAAACAACACCTGCCAGCTGCAACCTTATGGTCTCAAGGTCTCCCTTTCCACCCATGCAACAATTCAGATCTCAACCAATCTGTCCTTACCAAACATGCTTACGCCTTGCTGGCTCCAATTACAATTCTTGAGAAACAATTCATGTAAACTCACTGTAACCTTGCAGCTTTTTGCTTTCATAAGCCTTCCCCATTTTGTAGTCTGGCGGAATACAATTCAAATACTTCTTTGAATCTGTGACTCCCAGGACGAAGTCCAATACATACCTTTTTATTTCAATCCGGTCTCTATTTCTGGAATTTTGGTTAATGGCAGGTAACACCCACTTTACTTTGACCTGGTGGTAAGCACCCTGGTGGTGTTAGATGTTAGTATCACTAAGAGGGGAAAAAAAAATCACAAGGCTAGCACTCATTTTTAAGATATGAATCACTTTTCATTATGCAGCTGTAGCATAAATGAACCACTTTCCACTATTAAGTGTTTAAGACGTTTCCTTTTTTGTCTTTTCTCTTTTTTTCACACTGTTTATATTACAGTAAACACTTGTAATAAAATGTTAACCTTTGATTGTTAATGACCTAACAAATCTCTTGCATACCCCAGACACTATTCCTGAGATCCAGACCTTTGGTATCAACTGACTATTGGATACCAGTCTCTGGTTTTACTCAAAATTAATATACTCAAGACTATGGACTTATGGTTACCAAAACTCCAGGAGATAGTTCAGGACAGAGAAGCATGGCGTGCTGCAGTCCACAAGGTCACAAAGAGTCAGATGTGACTTAGTGACTAAACAACAACAATGGTTACCAAAGACGAAATGTGTGTGTGTGTGTGTGTGTGTGTGTGTAGGATAAATCAGGAACTTGGGGTGAACATGCACATGCTGCTATCACTACTATTTATATATATCACTTATATATATATATATATATCACTACTATATATAAGATTGATAACCAACAAGAACTTACTATGTAGCACAGGGAATTCAACTCAACATTTTTGGATAACTTATATGAGAGAAGAATCTAAAAAAGAATGAATATATATATATATGCTGCTAAGTAGCTTCAGTCGTGTCCGACTCTGTGCAACCCCATAGACGGCAGCCCACCAGGCTCCCCCATCCCTGGGATTCTCCATGCAAGAACACTGGAGTGGGCTGCCATCGCCTTCTCCAATGCATGAAAGTGAAAAGTGAAAGTGAAGTTGCTCAGTCATGTCTGACTCTTTAGCGACCCCATGGACTGCAGCCCATGAGGCTCCTCCGTCCATGGGATTTTCCAAGCAACAGTACTGGAGTGGGGTGCCATTGCCTTCTCCATATATATATATAATTGAATCACTTTGCTATACACCTGAAACTAACCACATTGTAAATCGACCATATGCCAATAAAATTAAAATTACCAAAATATTAATGCATTCAAAGTTACACTTATTGTCTTCATCACTAACCCCTTGGCTCCAAGATTTGAATCTGCCCTTCCTCTCTTCCTCTTATGGTCCTTGAATCATCCAAGGTAAAAACTTGGGTGCCATCCTAGGCTCTTCTTTCTTTTGTATTCTTGCATGTAGTCAGGTAGTAAGTTCTCAGAATTTTTCTGTATCTGCCTGCATAACTCACCAATCCATCTCCCTGACAGACCTTTGTTCTCTATCTCACCTAGACAACTGCAGAATCCCTAATATCCTTTCTCTTGAGAGTCAGGTTTCCATCATCCATCCATCTATGTATATCTACCCTTGAGTTTTCTTCCCACTATGCTAGCATGGTTTCTTTGTTGCTCCTGGAACATATCAGTTTATTGTGGGAAGGGCAGACCCTAAGAATCAAAATATCTGGGTCTAATCCTGGTTTCATGAGTTGTGTCAGCCCAGAAGCTCTTTCAGACCTCCATTTCGTCATCCAGAAGTGAGCATTCTATGTGTCCTGCCCCTTCACTGAGCAGTCAGCACCAGTTAAGATAAACAGGCATGAAAGTACTTTGCAAACTCCAAAATGTTACACAAATGTATGGAATTGGTATACCTGCCTCAACCTGTCAACTCATGTTGTCTGGTATTCCTCCTTTCTCTCATCTTTGCTCGAAGCGTGCCCCACTCACCCCTCTGAGTGTCAAA
This sequence comes from Capricornis sumatraensis, assembly GCF_032405125.1. Lineage (NCBI taxonomy): Eukaryota > Metazoa > Chordata > Mammalia > Artiodactyla > Bovidae > Capricornis > Capricornis sumatraensis. The sequence continues at coordinate 99,223,982 of NC_091076.1, forward strand.
CTTCCTAACAACTCACTATTTCAACTTTCCACACCCTGGCTTTTGCTCATCTTTTTGCCCTAAAGGCTCTTCCCCACCCTATCTGCCTGACTCACATCAACTCATCTTTCAAGGTCATGCCAAGCCATACCAAGCATTTCTTGATAATATTTTAGTAAAGCAATCACATGTATAATTCACTAATCTGCATAACATTTGGATATGGTTAAATTCTAGGGCTCCCAGAAATCACGATGCATATCTCCCTGACGGACCTATCAGGGGAAACACTACTTCTAGTAAGTGGTTTGTCTCAGCTGTTGCTACTTTGGTTAAATTAGAAGCTCATAAGTCATTAACACTCAAGGTTGAACAATTATCTTTCAGCTTTTGAAATCTCTCCAAGGAAAGTGAAATCAAGCAAGTGGCAACAGACTCATTGTGATTTTTGTTTTAAAAAACCATTAAATTGGAGAATCCGGAGGAATGTCCTGGCTGCACTGTTTTAGATAGCTGTCTGGACATGGAAGATAAAATAAACTTGACAGGTGAACTAGCAAAAGGCTTTTATTTCACTGAATTCTACAAATAAGGATAGGTAGCACTCCAAAGACTCTAGTCCCTCTAACTGTCCCAGCACTGTGAACCTATGTGGTCCCCAAGTGGGCAAAAGACTACAGCAAACTGTATCTCATTCATCAGCGCATCCCTCAACCTTTCAATGTCTCATATAATCAAAGCTCAACAGTTACGTTTTTTCTTATTATTTTCTCCTGTTGTGGAACTGAACTGTTGGTCTAAATACCACAAACGTTGAGTTTTAACGTTAGCATTTGTTTGCCGGTAGTTGGTTCATTTTGTTGACCGGTAGCAGATCATATCATGTTAACCAACAAGTAGCAGCAGATGTCAAAGTTTAGAAAAGAAAAATTGTGCGAGGAAAAAGAAAAATTGAGAAAAAGCCCATCCATGAAATTTCCTTCTTGCTTGCAAATTGGAAAAAAATAATTGCAAAATTTAATTTTTAGACACTGAATCCCTTGATGAAAGAACAGTTTGAGACTCAAGCCTCAAAACCAACAACAGCAAGAACCTGAGGGGCAAGGTAAGATCTTTCCAGCATATTCTAAATAGCACTTCCTAATGTGCATGTAAATTACCCGGGGAAACTTGCTAAAATGCAGGTCTGGTTCAGAAGGTCTGGGGTAGGGCCTGAGGTTCTAACAAACTCCCAGGCGATGCTGAAGATTCTATAGACACCTGATGCCTGGGAGATAGTTTGAGGCAGGGAGTATGAAATTAAGAACCTGTAGAGGGAAGGAGTGGTGAGATGGGACTCATCCTGGCAGTGGAGGCCACTGCGACATGATCACATTTGGGGCCTGAATGGATCTTCCCTCAGGCAGCTTTGTGGGAGATGGCTTTAGTGAGAGACTCTTCTAGAAAGAGGTAAGAAGCTAAGCTAGGGTAACAGCAGGTAAAAAGGAGAAGATAGGGTGGACATTCTATTTAGGAAGAAAAGCATCCAAATGGAATTCTCCAGCTCAGCAGCTTGGGTACAAAAGACAAATGGAGGGAAAGAATTTGGCCTCTGTTCCCTCAAATCCCATCAGATCCACTTCTGCTCTGAAGGAGACTGTTAGGGCTTCATCAGCAGTTTGCAGGAAGTTAGAGGTCAGCTCAGAAGTCCCTTGTTGCCCCTGCTTTGGGATCTTTCCTGCTCTCTCTCTCGGGTCAGGCAGCCACAATTTCTTCTCCAGTCCTAGAAGACATTAGCCTGAGCCTTGGCCAGTGAAGACCCCACACAGTGGGCCCCCAACTCCAGCTCTGTGATAAATACAGCCTGGAAAACTGAAGGAGGCCACAGTCTCCTCAACGGCCAGAAAATAAAACAGGAAAATCACACATGTCAGGGAAGGACATTTGAAAGCCCACCAAGACCCAATGTTGCTTCTATAGAATTTCTGAAAATCCAAATCCAAATTTAAGCATGAGATCACAACTGGGAAAACCCAAGAAAGAAGGACATCCCCTAAAATGGCCTGTGTTTTTTCAAGATGCCAATGTCATGAAAGACAAAGAAAAGTAGAGAAATTGCTCCAGATTAAAGAAGTCCAGAGAAAATAACAACTAAACGTAATGGGTGTGCCTGAATGAAAACACAAATCATGAAGGTTTTCTATGGCTGTTCACTATAAAACACATGAACAGGACAACTGGCAGAATTGATGCTTTTGAGCTGTGGTGTTGGGAGTCCCTTGGACTGCAAGGAGATCAAACCAGTCAATCCTAAAGGAAATAAACCCTGAATATTCATCAGAAGGACTGATACTGAAGCTGAAGCTCCAATGCTTTGCTCACCTGATGCAAAGAGCCAACTCATTAGAAAAGACCCTGATGTTGGGAAAGACTGAAGGCAGGAGAGGAAGGGGACGACAGAGGAGGAGATGGTTGGATGGCATCACTGACTCAATGGACATGAGTTTGAACAAGCTCTGGGAGATGGTGAAGGACAGGGAAGCCTGGTGTGCTACAGTCCATGGGGTTGGAAAGAGTCAGACACAACTGAGCAACTGAACAACAACAAAACCATGACTCAATATCAGATAATAGTATTGCATCAATGCTAAATTTCCAGAATTTACTGCAGAGTGACCATGTAAGAGAAGGTCCCTGTTCTTAGGACATGCACACTGAAGTCCTTAAAGGTGAGTGATGTTTGCAATTTAATCTCAGAGAATTATGGAAAAAATAATAATAATGTGTTAATATTTAGGGAGAGAGACAAAGCAGATGTAGAAAAGCTTAACCATGGGTGAATATCTAGAATCGTTGTGCTATTCTTGCAACTTCTCTGCAGATCTGACATTTTTTAAAATAAAAAGTTTAAAAGAAAGTCATAACCAATCAATCATTTTGCTAGTTTGGAGAAAGCTGCTAAAATGCCAGAAGCAACTGCCAACAGGAAAACTGAGCACAGCACCCACTCTCAAGAGTTACTGTACTTGCAAAAGAGAACACCGGCCTGCCTGTCCGCATGCCCTGGATGGGGCTGGCCAGTCCCAAGGATCTCTTAGAAAACGCTACCTCAACTCTGCGGCATCATGAAACCCCAGGGCTGGCTCCATCTCCTAAAATCTCAAAAGGCAGCACCCCACAGGAAGCAGCTTGTTTGAAAAAAAGCTGTCTTACAAGAGGTCTCACTGGGCCCCATGATTTAGGCTCATCCTTCTGGGGAGTCGCTTCCATCTCCTGCACATTTCTTACTTAGAGCTCTGCAGGGCAAGAAGGTAGCAACTCTGAATTTTTGCTCAAATGGAGCTTCCTCCAGCTCCAAGTGGAAAGTGGACCTTGCTGACCACTACTTCCCTCTGTTGAAGATAACACACCCCATCCTGCACATGGGCCAACCGAGGACAGCCGAGGGGGGCTGGTTGGAAGGGTTTCCGCCAAGACCATTTTAAGGTCAAGCAACTGCCGAATTTTCAAACAAGATAATGGTTTGTTTTTATGCTTATCTGGATACTGCAGGAGAACCACCTGAGAAAGGGTTGCTAAACAAGAATTCTCTTGTATCTTTCCTCTTTTTTTTTTTTTTGGTTTTTCTCTTTTTATTACTATTTGTTCAATGAAAAAAAAAAAACAAAAAACAAAAAACAAAACCTCTCCTGGCTCAGAGCCTAAAATCTCTTACTTGAGATGCTAATCTCTCCTCCCTGGCTCCAAGCCACTGCTGCTGGCTGGGTGCCTGTTTAATATCGTGGTTGCTGATAGCAGGTTGTGTCAGCGTTTCCATTATGAAGCTCAGCTTCAAAAATATTTCTGAAATGGACATATAGTCTTCCAGGCAAAGGGTCCTTATTCTACACCTGGTCTTCCAAGTGTGGGCCAGGCACCTCCAGCCTGCATTTATATACCTTTTCTCTTCATGGCCACTTGGCAAAATACAACGGCGCTTCGTTGAGCTTTTTAGAAAAGATGGTTTTCAATGCAATGCTTCATTCTTTAAACATCTCTTTGAAGGCATTTAAATTTGGGTATAAAAGGGTCACTTGTCTTAGCAATTAGAAAAGGAGACAGAGAAATACCAAGTTGGGTGTTTGAGGATAGAGTGTTTTTCTCCAAGGCTTGATAAAGAAAACATTTTTATCTCTTTACTCTCTTCTCTCATTTCTCTCAATCCTATTTTTCATGACTTACGTAAGATCTGTTTACATATTGAAGACTTTTTAAACCAGTTACTGAATAATTCCCTCATTTATCCCCCATCGTTCTTTGTTCTATTAATTCAGAGGAGCCTGCTCAGGGCAGAAAGCTTCCATCTGATGCTTTCCCACTGAGGTCCACTCTGGCCCTAGGATTTGCTTCTTGCCAGCTGAGGTGGAGTGTGGAAAGAGCAAAGAACACACAATCTAAAGACTCGGGGGGACCTCAGTTTTGTCGGTTATTAATTGTGCGGCCTTGAGCAATTTATTTAAACTTCTCTCGGCAGCAGTGCCTTCATCTGCAAACTGATTATAACCATACCTACCCTTGAGATGTTGTGAATGTTCACTGAGATAATACCCTTTAAATGTCAGGTACCATGCCTGGGTGCTGGTACCTAATAGGAGCCCTATGAATGCCAACTGAACTCACTTGATTTCCTGGTAACTGCCAAAGCCATTTTTCCGTCTAGTGCTGGAGGAGTTTTCTGATCTGGTTTTAAGCGCTGTTTTCCTGCCCATTACTTACTGTTTTATTGTCCATCATGACTCCCAGGCACAACCCAAAACAAACACAAGGACTTACTGTACTACCTTCATAACCATTAACATAATAGAGAAGGAATGGCAGAAATACATGAGCCCACTAATGCAATTTCTCCTAACTAAAATCTTCATTAAGAAAAGACTGGGAGGTTTTCAGGATGAATATGCAAAATAGGGGAAAGTCACAATAAACCCAATGAAGACTCTCCAGCCTGGAGGGCAAGGTCTGTCCCCAGGCTGGAAGGCGGCTGCCAGTTGGCAGGCGGCATATATCCAAAGTATTGCACAGACCATGGAAAATCCATAAACAATTCGGGACAAAGGCTTTTGCAGAGCGGTCTCTCTCTCCATGTGATGAATATGCTGAGTAGGTTTGGCTGTGGGTATTTTGAGATGTCCTTTGGCACTTGATCTCAGCTGAGAAAGGCACGTGACTAAGGTAGGGAAAATAAACTGTTCAGACACTGGGCTCTAGGAATAGAGTTCTTGGTTCGACTGTGCTCCTTCAAGCAGCCCTTGGGTTTATCTTTAACTGATTTCCTTTTGCCTTTGTCTCTGGGGCCGGTCTCTTTCCCACCTACATCTTCTTTTTCTCAGAATCTAGTCATTTGTATCCCTTTCTGTATGTGCCGCCAGCATCCTTCTAGTGGCTGAACATCCTGACCTTCTAATCCCAACGTAACTGATTGGCATGGCCCCTTCACAAGGATAACATGCAAATTAGTGAAGCATTCCATAATTATTTTGGAGAAGGAAATGGCAACCCACTCCAGTACTCTTGCTGGGAAAATCCCATGGACAGAAGAACCTGGTAGGCTACAATCCGTGGAGTTACACAGAGTAGGACATGACTGAGCATGTGCGCACATCTGACTGGAGCCAGATTCGAGATGACCCAGCTCTGTCCCAGCACTCATATTAGAATATATTTTATACAAAAACTGAAGATAGCGTTGGAAAGCAATCTCTCTGTCTATCCCAGCTGATAAACATGCCTTATTAGGCTCTAAACCTCTGAGAAATTCCTACTAATAGAGTTTTTTAAAAAACTGAGATGACTAAGGATATCATTAACACGACGATTCCTTTCAGGAAAATATACTGTTCTGAAAAACTTGGAAAGAGAAAAAAAATTGTCTTTGGACACTGCTTCTGTAACATGGGAAGGACTATTTCCCTTTCCTCATGGTGAAAATTTAAACCTTTAACCAGGCTTTAAAAACTCAGGCAGCAGATTCCACACACACAGTCTCATAACTCTTATTTTTAGAGCCAAAGAGAGTATATTCATTATATGAGAGCTTTGAGACTAAACCAACCTAGAATCAAGTTCCAGGTTCGACACTTGCTAGCTCTTACCGTGTGCAGACCACTTGCTCTCACGAAGCCTAAGTTCTCAGCTGTAAAATGGGGATAATAACACTTTTGAGGATTTAATAAGATCATGGGAGGTATCCCAGGTGTCTCAGTGGTAAAGAATCTGCTTGCCAATGTAGGACACACAGGCGATATGGTTTTGATCCCTGATTTGGGAAGATCCCCTGGAGGAGGAAATGGCAACCCACCCTAGTATTCTTGCCTGGAAAATCCCAGGGATAAAGGAGCCTGGAATGTTGAAGTCCATGTGGTCACAAAGTCAGACATGACTGGCTGAGCACGCACACAGGCGTCAGGACTCCTGGTCCAGTGCTCCCTTGACAGTAGGCCCTCTGCCTGAAGAATCTGCATGAAGAACTATGGATGGAGGATTGTGCTATTGTACAGGAGGCAGTAATCAAGACCACCCCCAAGAAAAAGAAAGGCAAAAAGGCAAAATGGTTGTCTGAGGACACTTTACAAATAGCTGAGAAAAGAAGCGAAGCTAAAGGCAAAGGAGAAAAGGAAAGACAGTATCCATTTGAATGCAGAATTCCAAAGAACAACGAGAGATAAGAAAGGTTTCCTAAGTGATCAATGCAAAGAAATAGAGGAAAACAATCGAATAAGAAAGACTAGAGATCTCTTCAAGAAAATTAGAGATACCAAGGGAACATTTCATACAAAGTTGGGCACAATAAAGGGCATAAACGATATGGACCTAACAGAAGCAGAAGATATTAAGAAGAGGTGGCAAGAATACACAGAACTATACAAAAAAGATCTTCATGACCCAGATAACCACAATGGTGTGATCACTCACCTAGAGCCAGACATCCTGGAGTCCAAAGTCAAATGGGCCTTAGGAAGCATCACTATGAACAAAGTTAGTGAAGTTAGAAATTCCAGCTAAGCTATTTCAAGTCCTAAAAGATGATGCTGTGAAAGTGCTGCACTCAATATGCCAGCAAATTTGGAAAACTCAGCAGTGGCCACAGGACTGGAAAAGGCAGTTTTCATTCCAATCCCAAAGAAAGGCAATGCCAAAGAATATCAAACTACCACAACTGCATCTCACATGCTAGCAAAGTAATGCTCAAAATTCTCCAAGCAAGGCTTCAACAGTACATGAACCGAGAACTTCCAGATGCTCGAGCTGGATTTAGAAAAGGCAGAGGAACCAGAGATCAAATTGCTAACATCCACTGGATCATAGAAAAAGCAAGAAAATTCCAGAAAAAATCTACTTCTGCCTTATTGACTATGCCAAAACCTTTATGTGGATCACAATAAAATGTGGAAAATTCTTTAAGAGATGGGAATACCAGACCACCTTACCTGCCTCCTGAGAAATTTGTATGCAGGTCAAAAAGCAACAGTTAGAACCAGACCAGGAACAACAGACTGGTTCCAAATTGGGAAAGGAGTATGCCAAGGCTGTATATTTAACTTTTCATTTAACTTATATGCAGAGTACCTCATGCAAAATGCCGGGCTGGATGAAGCACAAGCTGGATCAAGACTGCTGGGAGAAATATCAATAACCTCAGACATGCAGATGACACCACCCTTATGACAAGAAAGTGAAGAGGAACTAAAGAGCCTCTTGATGAAGGTGAAAGAGGTGAGTGAAAAAGCTAGCTTAAAACTCAACATTCAAAAAACTAAGATCATGGCATCCAGTCCCATCACTTCATGGCAAATAGATGGGCAAACAATGGAAATAGTGACAGGCTTTATTTTCTTAGGCTGCAAAATCACTGCAGATGGTGACTGCAGCCATGAAATAAAAGATGCTTGCTCCTTGGAAGAAAAGCTATGATCAACCTAGACAGAATATTAAAAAGCAGAGACATTATTTTGCCGACAAGGGTCCGTCTAGGCAAAGCTATGGTTTTCCCAGTAGTCATGTATGGACGTGAGAGCTGGACCATCAGGAAAGCTGAACGCAGAAGAATTGATACTTTTGAACTGTGGTGTTGGAGAAGACTCTTGAGAGTCCCTTGGACTGCAAGGAGATCCAACCAGTCAATGCTAAAGGAAACAGTCCTGGGTATTCATTGGAAAGACTGATGCTGAAGCTGAAGCTCCAATACTTTGGCCACCTGATGCAAAGAACTGACTCATTGGAAAAGACCCTGATGCTGGGCAAGACTGAAGGCCAGAGGAGAAGGGGACAACAAAGGATGAGATGGTTGGATGGCATCACCGACTTGATGGACATGAGTTTAAGCAAGCTCTGGGAGTTGGTGATGGACAGGGAAGCCTGGCGTGCAGTAATCCACGGGGTCACAAACAGTCGGACATGACTGAGTGACTGAACAGAACTGAGTAAGATCATGGTTATAACAGGTTAGCAGGATGCTAGGTTCGTGCTCAGTAAATATTCCTGAGAACATCCACAGAACTATCATTATCATCTTCATCATCACTAGCCATTATCCACATGACTTACCTCACGATGATGAAGGTGACAATGATTACTATTACCACTGTGGCCATTCATTCTTGAAGAAGTTATTTCCTGGTTGGGGTCTGCTGGTTAACCCTCCACCCTCTTTGCCTTCCTTTTGCTGGGTAAAGGGGCATCAAAGAGCTGCTTTGTTCCACCTGTACTGCTTTGTTCCACGGGCCATTAGGTGGGGCCCTCCCATCACCCCCCAAGTCAGCAAGTGGCTCTGACTCTAGACTTTGGAGCCTGAGGAAAAGGTTGAGAGGACTACTGAATTCTGTGATTACTGCTTAGATTGGCCAAAGGAACCCACAGGCTCTGGTGGCTCAGACAGTAAAGAATCAGCCCGCAATATGGGAGATCTGGGTTCATTCAGTCCCTGGGTTGGGAAGAGTCCCTGGAGGAGGGCATGGCAACCCACTCCAGTATTCTTGCCTGGAGAATCTCCATGGACAGAGGAGGCTGGTGGGCTACAGTCCACGGAGACTTAAAGAGTCAGACATGGCTGAGTGACTAAGCACAGCACAGTACAGGGTCTATCACCCAGCAAACACCACAGCCCCTGTGGGCTGGCACATGTCTATAATAAGATGGGTCACTAGCCTGAAGTACAAGAGATGTGCGCCTGCAGAATACAGAGCTCAGTACTGAAGAGGCAGTGTATTTAGAATTGTTAATACAGCCACTTTCGGAAGATGCTTGAGGGAAAAGTCTAAAGCACATTAAAATTTCTAGAGATTATAGTGGTCATTTGTAGAAGGATTGGTGCTTTGTGTGTGGGGGTCCCCTCCTCCTTTCTAGCCACATGGTCATGCTGACCGGTATTAGTTACAGACCACTGATCTGAACACCCCAGGCCCCTCACATCAGAGAACACCATGGCCCACATTCCAGGTTCTGCTTTACCCCAACTCATGCCCACATCTCTGATCTCAGTGTCCACATGGGCGACCCATGCAACACCACAGGCTCAGCCTCCTAATTCCTCTTCCACTTCTCCTCCAACGACCTTTACCTCCGTTCGGTCTCCTCCCCCACTTCCTCTCTCTCCCCTAGTCCCACTCTGGACTTGAATCTTCTGGAATTAGTCCACTTCTGAAATCTGAAAACTCTAGGTACTGTTTTCTTAAACTCAGACTCAATCTTTTCATTCCCGGGACCCTTCCTTCTTGACCTGGTTTAGTTCTCTGATCCCCGAGAGCCTCCACTGGACTCACGGCTCACAGTGACCTTCGCTTTCTCACTCCACTTTTCCATACCCTGCTGAACCCTCCCTGAAAGCAAACCTTGAGTCAATTTCACCATTTCCTCTGCCCTGACATGCAGGCTGCAAAGCACAGCTGGGAAAATAACACCAATACTTAGGCTGGTGGCACAGCTTACTCAGAATTTCCCAAAATCACCAGACTGCCAAACTTTCAAGTGGTCCTTTTTCTCTTCTGGGGTTGGTTCCTTTATCCATTTCCCTTTCAGGTTATCTTTGACCTTTATCCTCTTCCCTAAGTCCTTTTCCCTGTCTCCTTCCCTTTCAGTAGATGACCTTTCTTCTCACATTACTGGAAACTGGAGCCCATCAAGGGTGAGACCAGTGACTTTCCCTTCCCTGTAGACATAGCCTTGCCTGCCCTTTACCTGCCCTGCTCTCTGCCCTCTGATTTTCATTTTCTTTTTAGGGGCTCACGAAGACCATTCACCCTCTGACTTCTGGGAACAGGCCCTTCCTCTTCTACTTCTAAACTCTTATTCACCTTCTGGCTCCTTCCTCTCAGTATCTGACAGTCAAGAGTTAATTTACAATATTTTATCAATATTGTTCTGCATAGTGATTGTACTGTTAGCTATTTATTTTTTAGAACTCTTTTATGTTTCTGTGCTATAAACTAGGTTGTATCCCTAAATACCATCTTCTAATTTATACTAATTATGTCTTTAGTTGTGTCTAGAGTTTATGTTTATCTATGGAGTCTTTCATTTCAGGAATTGAGTTCCTAAATTTCTAATTGCTTCTTTTTCAAATCTTCATTTCTTTTTTGGTAAGTTTTGTTTCTTAATTTCTCTTTTATTTTTCTTGTTTTTGGCCACAACATGGATTGCTTGTGGAATCTTAGTTCCCCAACCAGGGGTTGAACCCAGGCCCTTGGCAGTGAATGCAGAGTTCTAATCACTGAACTGCCAGGGAATTCCCTCATCCTTTTAAAATGGACATTAACTCCTTATTTTCTTCTTTGAGCAGCACAAACATATTATTTTAATCAGAGCCATCTAAAAAGTTTTAAAATTTGCACTCAATTCGTGTTTTTATTGATTATAGTGGCTATCTTCCTTTTTAAAAAAAATATAGATGCATATTTCTTAAAAAAAATTTATTTGGCTGCGCTGGGTCTTCATTGTGGCATGCGGGATCTTGGAGTCTTTAATTGTGCTTTAATAGCACGTGGGATCTGGTTCCCTGAAGAGGGATTGAGCCGGAGCCTCCAGCATTAGGATCCCAGAATCTTAGCCACTGGACCAACAGGGAAGTCTCTGGCTATCTTTCTTAACAGTTGGTTTGGGGGTCTTTTTGAGTGGGAAGCTTCTTTTCTTCTTCTTCTTTTTTTTTGGTTGGTGCTATCTTTCTCCATCTCCAACTCATCTCCTACTCTTCACATCAGTTGTTAGGTTTTCCCATTGCCTTCCAAGAGCAAAACCAGTACTTTTAAGCTGTGGCTCAGGAAGCAATCATAGAAGATGCTTTCAGCCTCCCTTTTACCAAGAGAGATGCTTTAATCCTCTTCAAACCCTGAATGTGGCTCTCATCCCTTGTTTGTATGAAGCACTTTTCATCCCACTGTCTTATACAACCCACAAACACCTGCCCCTAGACTCACAGTCCAGCCACTCCATGCATTTCAACCCTCCTGAATTTCTGTCCTGTTTCCATGACTCTAGCTATATCATTTTGGTTTTCTTTTTTAAAAATTTTATTTGTTATTCCTAAGTGTTTAGAACAGAGGAGAGGCATTTGCACATGAACATGACTTTCCACCCAGACGGGAAGTCTTCCATAGGCTTCTCCCCTCAATCCTGAGTCTCATTCTGATTTAATTTCTTTTCTTCTTTCCACAGCCAACCATTTCAGAATTCCTCTTTGGTACAATGCAAGCTGGGTTCCGCTGCTACCATTTCACTCATTTTCATAAAGGTCACTAATGACCGTCTTATTTCTCAAAAGACCTTTAAATTCTATCTTCCTGAACTCTGTTGCTACTATCATCGATGACACTTTCTTTCCTTACCCCTCACATATTCTTTGGGTAATATTCTCTGTTTCTATGGTTTTGAACTACCTTTGCTTTATGACTTTTAAATCTATACCTCGAGGTCTCAGCTTTGATTTACAGGTCCAATTTCTTTATATATATATATATATATATATATTTTTTTTTGTGGGGGGGTGCTGCTCTGGGTCTTCGTTGCTGCCCTTGGGCTTTCTCTAGTCGTGGTGAGCAGGGGCTACTCCCTAGTTGCAGTGCTTTGGGCTTCTGACTGTGGCGGCTTCACTTGATGGGGAGCATGGGCTCTGAGCATGTGGGCTTCAGGAGCTGCAGCACATGGGCTCAGTAAATGCAGCTCTTGGGCTTAGATCCCCAAAGCATGTGGAATCCTCCCAAACCAGGGACTGAACCTGTGTCCCCTACACATTGGCAAGCAGATTCCTAACCAGTGAACCATCAGGGAAGTCCTAGGTCCAATTTCTTACCAGTTATTTTCACTAAATTTTCCATAAGCCCTTTAGACTCAACTGGACCAAAACTGAACTAACCAACCTCTCCCAAACCACTTAAAACAATCCCTTGTCTTAGTTGGTGATACCACCACTGATCCATGACAAAACCTTGAATCATGCCAGACCCCAGAGCCAGCTGTCCCCAACCCATTCCCAAATCCAGTTAGGCACTGATGTTTCTCCCTCTTCCTAATTAATCCTCTCCTATTTCTTCTGCCAGTGCTTTAAATTTGGGGCTGCATTCTCTCTCATTTGACCTACTGCAAATCTCCTGTTTTCTCAACTAGTCCCTCCTGGCATGACGATCCTGCCTTTCTTTTCAGTCTCATCCTCCACCCTGTGTTCTCTGGAGCACCTATCACATCACGAGGCTGTGACAGTCTTTGTCTCCCCAGACTGACAACTCCTGGTACAAAATAGATGCTCGATAAATGTTTCTTGCATGATGAATTAATGCGCTATTGAGATCATCCTCTCCTTTCAATGCAAAATAAAGGTCATCTCAGGTTCCTGCTGGGAGGTTACGACGAAAGGATGGAGGAAGAGAATTGGTATTTACTAAACATCTATTACCTGAAGGAACTGGGATAGGTGGCTTATGTCAAGTATTTGGTTCAGAACATTGTCTTTCTTAAAATTGTTCCAAGGGAATAAGGAAAAGCCAAGTGCAAGAATCTTTAAAACATAAGAATTTACTAGACCTCTAGGGAATAAGGAACACCCAAGGGAACAGTCTTTAAACCAGAAGACTACATATCCTTGTCAGTTTAGAATAATGACTGGGAACAACGAGAGTAAATCTAGCTCTGTTGAAAACGGCCACAGCTCCTCTATCTCTCAAGGCTGTTGCTGATTGTCCTTGAGACTCTTCAAGTTCATTACCCCACCTGTGCAGCAGGAAAAACCTGTTGAAGTCTCTGAATGTTTTGACTCAAGAATCACTTTTTGACTTTGTCCAGTGTTACTCAACAGCTGTTATCGGTAGGGCAATGGCTTGGTATGAGATAAAGCAAACAGTTGGAAATGTGCTTTATGGTGGACATTCCTTTTTGTACACTGAGTAACGATACGTGGCACCCATTGTACATTCTGCCCCTCAACACCCCATGGTGCAAACTTACCAAGTGGGTACTAGAAGGCTGTCTTCAGGGCAGCTAGAGAACAAATCCAGCATAAAAACATAACTCTCCAAAATCTATACCCAAAAGGAGTCACTAATTAATTTTTATCCTTAATTGAATGAGAGAATATTTTTCCCAATAGTAAGATTTTTTTTGAATAAAATGTTAGAAACTTTAGAAACAAGAAGCAATGGAATGATATGAACTCTTAGCCAAAACAGAATATTAAAGTTATCCTAGATATCACATGAAACTACTCTTTTTTTTTTTTTTAAGAAAAGCAGTGTTTTCTATTTCAAACTGTTACAAAAAGTCTCAACAAAAGCACCATGTGTGCAACTGGTGTAGCTGGTTTAACATCATCTATTTCAAGAGACCCAGATGGTTCTAAGCAAATTTAGCTGGGTGCTGAAAACAAGGCTTCACCCATAGATCAAAATTAAGTTACTAGAAAAATCAATCTTTCCCGTGTCCTTCATTGCTGAGGTCCTTCCCTAATATGTTTCATATTTCATTTCAATATTTCACTCTGGTTTTGACATGCCAAGCAAGGTGAAGTTGAGTTAATAACAAACTCAAACTCATGACAGATTTCTGATTTCCTCTGAACTTAGGTGTACCTGAGTGATAATAAAAGAATTCAGCACCAAAAAGTCAATTATTTGGTTCCACTCCCGAGTATCTACCCCATGATATGGCCTTTAGTTGATGCTTTTCAACATCTACTTATTAATAATCTGATGGGCATAGCCAAAGAAGATTAAAATTACTTCATTTAATGGTCTGCATTTTCCAAAGGTATTTATGACTGTCTCCTTAAAGGGCTGGAAATGAGATTAAAGATTTTCAGATGCAGCTCCATGAAGTTTTTATTTACTAAGTTTATGTCCCAAATGGCTATAAAGCCTGATGGACTATAAACAAGTCTTCAATAGGTATTAGTGGGGAAATGTGATTTAAATTTAACAGCTTAGTATTGTTCAGACAGAAGTACTATCAGTCTCAGAAGATCAAGGACAGAATTTGGTGGGCAACAGCTGACACACTGCTTGATTCAAATGCAGAGTCTGTGTACAAGCAGAGGAGCAGATGGAAGCAATGCTTCTGCTGCATCAAAAGGAAAAAACTGCTTTGAAATCATGTCCATTGGAAATCATTAACTTCTTTTCTATAAGGTCAGCTCCTATCATCATCTCCTTGCAACACTATTTTTTCCCCTAAAGACTAAAATACTAGTGGAGATTTAGTTCTAGAAGGTATTTATCTAGATAGATGACATCCAGGGATTTTAGAGAGAAATCTATTTTATAAAGATGATGGCTCTGAACCTAAAAGTGGGAAGATTCAAGTGCTCCTTTTTTGGGTCTCTATCAAGTCCTTCACATCATAAAGAAGCAGATTGGAGCCCTGGAAAAAGTTAACAAACAACCTTCCAGGCCTGGATGACTGAAGAGCTTATTTATTCAATGACTTTTCTTTGGCAGAATCTGGTACTGTGTTCACACTTTACATGCAAACACTCTTCATGGCTTAACTTCGCTAACCAGACATATCAACATCCTGTGTAAGAGGAGGTCTCACGCTGAATTCGTTGATTCTAAGAAACAACCAGTTATATTTCCAAAAAAGAAAACTGCTGCCGCTGATCATTGTATGATGCCGTTGACTATTACATGTTTCATTTATAGAGTTGTTAAAACATAAACAATAATGGCCACCTCGGAGTTGATGAAATATGGCAATATCAGTTAACAATAACACACTGAGTAGGACTGGGTGGACTAAAGCACTGTTTTGAGTGCTTTTGAAGATTAATATATTCAATCTTCACAAGTACCCAATGAGTAAGGACTATTTTTATATCCATTTACAGGGGCACGAAGAGCTGAGGAACATGCTGAACTAGCTGCTAAGTGGCTGGCCCAGGAATCAAACGCAACAAGTCTGACTCCAGTGCCTGCAGCCTTCATCTCTTCACCACTGTGCCTCTATCACCTCTTGGGGCCAAGATGTGCCCATCAGGATTCCTTTAGGTGAGTAAGAGCCAAGGAAGGATGGTTTCTGAAACAAGAACTCCCAGGCAGGAGGCCAATTGGTGGAGGGTCCTGAGCTCCAGCCAGTGATGGCCCCTCCAAAGTAAATCAAAAGCTACCAGAAACATGTGATTTCCCAACTTATGTCTGAGGATGCCCCATTCCTGGATGATGGGAAAGGAGTAAAAACTACAGGCTTTGGAAACGAGAGCTTAGCACCTTCCTTCCAAAAGAACTCCCCTGATTAACCTCCCCACTTGCAGATCTTGCACTTACAAGCATCTAACTCTTAAGTGGTCTCCACAAAGCATAACCGAAGTTAAAGAGAAGAACGACTGTTAAGGAGTATTTGACATGCACCATCTCAATGAATTCTCCCAATCATCCACTGAATGGGCATTGTTCTCCATTTCACTGTCGGGAGGGAATTCAGAACGATGAAGTCCTATTATCATTGAACTCCCAAGTTCTGCTTTGGACCCTGTTTGGTCTGAGGCTGCTGAGTTCTCTGAATTCAGCACATCATCCTGCTAAATGGGCCTGGCCAGCTGCAAGCTTTTGGCAGGTTCCTAAGGTGTCCTCATTCAAACGGCTCCAAGATCCAAATGTTGGTCATCATCTGTTGTGAGCAATCCATTCTCTAAGGTACCAAAACTGGGCTCAACAAATGTCAACACAAAACTCTAGGTAAATAAATAGGAAAGCTGTGCCTTTTTTTTTTTTTTTTTAAGTGAAATACATGGTTTTCCCACAGTAATTAGGTATCTTATGAGGGGGAAGAAAAGCCAAACATTTAGGAAACAATTGCAAAGTGACATGAACTGAGGATGGATTACAAAAAAGAGAAGAGGTTTGAGTCTCACAGAATAGAAGAGTTGGATGATATTCTATGATAAACCATAATGTAAAAGAATACGAAAAAGAATATACATGTATAACTGAATCAACTTGCACAGCAGAAATTAACACCACATTGTACATGTATCCTGGGCTCTAACTCTTTGGAGGATTGTGCACTTAGAAATCTAGTCTGAATCATGTCCATCTGCCTTTTCAAAACTTCACAATACAACCCAGAGTGTGAAATTACAAGAGAGAAACTAGGGTTTCTGCAATTCAAAAAGTCTCCTCTTTCTAAACATCTTTTGGGTGAATGGACTCAGCATTGATGCTGACATGGTGACAATCTTTATGACTAGGCTATTTCACTAATGAAATCAGGATACTACCAAAAGAGAGAGAAAGGACTGAAAGCTTCTGCTTCATGACTACAAAAACACAACAACAACACAACTCATTGTGTAACTTTGAAGTAAGTTATTGGACATCTCATTGCAACATGTGAATAGTTTCTTAATTTTATAAGACTTTTTAAAAGAAGGAAAAACATACACATATAAATATCTTTTTTGGCTGAACCATATGAGAGTTAGAGTACATTGCGTGGTACTTCATTCCTAAATATGTCAGCATGCATCTCCTAAAAACAAGGAGATTCTCCTACGTATGTGCAATATAATGATCGCAGGCAGGAAATTTAATACTGACTCAATACTACACGGCACTAGTATCGAATGTATGGTCCAGAGTAAAACGTCCCCAACTGTCCTATCTTTTCTGTGTCCTGCACAAGCCTACCTCTTTCCTTAATCCAGAATCTAAGCAAGGATTAGGTGTTAAATGTACTTGTCAAATTACTTTAGTCTCCTTTAATCTAGCACAGCCCCCCAGGTTTTTGTTTTGTTTTGGTCTTTGGTGACATTCTTCTGTGAAGAATTTTGGCTGGTTGCTTTGTGGAGTGTCCCTCGATTTGGATTTGTCTGATTGCTTTCTTTCCTGGTGGCTCAGACGGTAAAGCATCTGCCTGCAATGCAGGAGACCTGGGTTCGATCCCTGGGTCAGGAAGATCCCCTGGAGAAGGAAATGGCAACCCATTTCAGTACTCTTGCCTGGAAAATCCCATGGATGGAGAAGCCTGGTGGGCTACAGTCCATGGGGTCGCAAAGAGTCGCTGGACATGACTAAATGACTTCACTTTCTTTTCTCCTGATTGGATTCCAGTTAAATATTTTTGGACGGATGATCCATATCATGATTTGTGATGTTGCATCCTCAGTACGTCACAAAGGGAAGCACAGGATGTCATCTGTAAAACTTTCTACTGCTTGTAATTAGTACATCATCTCTGCAGTGACACTTTTAGGCAGTGTGAATTCCTGTTTCCCTAATACTGTTTCACACTCAATGGTTTGGGCATCCACTGATGACTCCTACTTGAGTGAACTGTTACTCAGGTACCTATGAAATGGTCATTTAGATCTTGCTTTTCCGGCTCTGCCCACTGGTTTCTTAACCATGGGATTCAGCCTTGTCCCTTTGATTATGCTGCTTTTGACCAGTTTGGCTAACTGTCTTCCGAAACCATTAGTACCGACGGGTCAGCACAGCCTGGCTGTTTTTAGATATACCACAGCACCAATGAGCCAGGCCTAGACAGAAAGCAAATACTACTTTAAGCTATATCTATTAATAATAATGATTCTTACCAATTAGCTCTAGCTTTCCAGAATGTAGATAACCTGCATTGTGACTCTCCTCAACCTGAAAGCTAGTCCTCATGCTGGATAGACGCTCTTCTTATCCACTCCCCCACACCCCCACATCCAACCCTCAGATGGCAAACTGTACTACAAAGAGCAAAGACAACATCTTAAGGAATCAAATATGATCTGTTTTCCATTGTCCTCAAAATGATACCATTAGACCCAGATTGAGTAAGGACATTGAATTTCCATTTCATGGACCACCTTGGATAATAATCCTTTAAAACTGCAAATGGGGGTGCTTTGTGCAAACTTCTTAGCATTACTGACTATTTATTAGAGAAAATTGCAGATTTTGTACGTGGCTGGTTGTAACAATCTTAAGGTTAAAAACGGAACAGTATATCAGACATGTCTAAAAATAAAGCAAATGCTTTTTTCTTTCTATAATCCTCAATTAGAAACCATTTAAAGAAAGGATAATCAGCTTGAGAGGCTTGTAAATATGGATTCTACAGTTCTCACTGGCACCCCTGCTTTACAAATTAATTTTAGTACATTTCAAAATGTGTAAATAAATTATTTTATTCTACATCTACCCATATTGCCCTCTTGATGTTCAAAATACTAATACCGCTAATGAAACGAACTTCATGATGACTATAGCAATAACAAATCCTCAATAAATAGAGCTCTCCTTAGATGGTAAAATTCCCTCTTTGTTGGTTGTTGGTTGGTAACATCCAGTGGGAACTATTTGTGGTCAGGAGAACTCCTGGCCATGTCTCCAAGGCAATGCAAGTTGAGACAAGTGAAAATACTGAAATTTTTACTCAATTCATCCGAAGAAGGCACCTATCCAGAGGAAGAAGTTGACTAAAAGATATAATCTAACTCCCTAAAACCAAGCACAACTCAGTGATTGAAAGTGACTTGGTCTTAACCAAGGTGATAAAAAAATAATCAGAAGCTAGATTGAAAGCCATGGGAAGGTCCTTCTCAAGACCAGGGTGCTCTCCATCCTGGAGCAACCAGAACTTTCTTTTCCCTCTCATTCCTCTTCATAGATAACTTCACTTATTTCCGTCTCTGAACGATGACTTTACACCTCTCCCTGAATGCCAGAGTCATATACGCAACTCCTTACCTACCATCCGCTTGGAAGTCTCCCTGGCACCTCGAACTGACTGTGCCCTAAGGGGGCTCTCGACTTCTTCTTTCTCCTGTACTATTCCCCACTCCCCACTAGGGTCCATGGACAAGTCTAGAAAGCCTGCTGCTCCCTGCTAAGCTGCTTCAGTCATGTCCGACTCTTTGCACCTCTATGGACTATAGCCTGCTGGGCTCCTCTTTCCATGGGATTCTCCAGGCAAGAATTCTGGAGTCGGTTGCCATGCTCTCCTCCAGGGGATCTTCCTGACCCAGGGATCATCTGGATCCATCTCTTACATCTCCCACATTTGCAGGTGGGCTCTTTACCGCTAGCACCACCGGGGAAGCCCAGAAATCCTGAGGTCCAGGACATCCTCACTTTGCTCCCATCTAATGCATCAGTTGGAGAAGGCGATGGCATCCCACTCCAGTACTCTTGCCTGGAAAATTCCATGGGTGGAGGAGCCTGGTAGGCTGCAGTCCACGGGGTCGCTAAGAGTCAGATACGACTGAGAGACTTCACTTTCACTTTCACGCACTGGAGAAGGAAATGGCAACCCACTCCAGTGTTCTTGCCTGGAGAATCCCAGGGACGGGGGAGCCTGGTGGGCTGCCGTCTATGGGGTCGCACAGAGTCGGACACGACTGAAGTGACTTAGCAGCAATGCATCAATACCTAGTCAGTGTGTTTCCAAAATACACTGATCTTTATCCGTTGCCCTCTCTCCAGATAAAGCCACCATCATCTGTGATCTGGATTCTTGCCCTTGTAGCCAGCTGGAATACCTGCTTCTATTCCTTCTGTCCTCTCATCACTCTTGACAGAGTGGCCAGAGCAAACACTGAGAAACATAAATCACCCAGTGTAATGTGGTATCCTAAACTGGACGCTGGGGGACTTCTCTTCCCAGTCCAGTGGCTGGGACTCTATGCTCTCAGTGAAGAGGGCCTGGGTTTGATCCCTGGTCAGGGAACTAGATCCCATATGTTGCAACTAAAGATCCCACATACCACAACGAAGCTGGAAGATCCCTGTGTGCCACAACTAAGACCTGGCACAAAAAAAAAAAATTTTTTTTAAGTGGTAAACTGAATGCTTCCCTGGTGGCTCAGAGGTTAAAGCATCTGCCTGCAATGCGGGAGACCCAGGTTCGATTCCTGGGTCAGGAAGATCCCCTGGAGAAGGAAATGGCAACCCACTCCAGTGTTCTTGCCTGGAGAATCCCATGGATGGGGGAGACTGGTGGGCTACAGTCCACGGGGTCGCAAAGAGTTGGACACGACTGAGTGACTTCACTTCACTTCACTTCAAACTGAATGCTGGAACAGAAAAAGGATTTTGGTCATCCTCATGTGGTTTGTTCTCTGTGAGTGCATATCCCTTCCTAGTTTTGGGTATTCAAATTTTCTCTTCTTTGAGGGATACCAATCATCTTAGATTTGGCTCCACCTTCACAGCCTCCTTTTAACTTGGCGGTTTAGTCGCTAATCATGTCTGACTCTTGCAACCCCACAGACTGTAGCCCACCAGGCTCCTTTGTCCATGGGATTCTCCAGGCAAGAATACTGGAATGGGTTGCCATTTCCTTCTCAAGGGGATCTTCCCCACCCAGGAATTGAACCCTGGTCTCTTGCATTGTAGGCAGATTCTTTACTGATGAAGCTATAACAGACTCCCCTTTTAACTTAATCACCTCTTTAAAAGCCTTATCTTCAAACATAGCTATAGTCTCAGGTACTCCAACATATGAATTTTGGGGGATACAACTAAGCTTACAACAGGCCCCTTGCCTGGACAACCCTTCAGAGGGTCGGCTCCTTCCCAGCCTCAGGTCTCACCAGATTCGTCACCTCTTGTGAGAGGCCTTCCATAA
The DNA here is from genome assembly GCF_032405125.1 of Capricornis sumatraensis. Classification (NCBI taxonomy): domain Eukaryota; kingdom Metazoa; phylum Chordata; class Mammalia; order Artiodactyla; family Bovidae; genus Capricornis; species Capricornis sumatraensis. The sequence goes on from NC_091076.1 coordinate 99,245,009, forward strand.
GGCTTCTAGCTGAGCTCTCCTCCACCCTATTTACTGCCTTTTCAGCACTTCCCACAGCTGGAACTCCTTGTTTTCTTTCTTATTATGTGCTTTCCCCCATTCCATGAGTAGTGGGGACTTGCCTATCTGGTTGCTGCATCCTCACTGCCTCTTGCATTGCCTGGCACATAGTAGGTACTCAAACTTTGCTGACAAGAAATGGTTTATTGACAATTCAGACAAAAGGAGAGTCTCATTAGAAAATCACTCATAATGCAGTTAACCCCAAGGTAGGGCTGTAACTGAAGCAAAACCTAAAATTTGTATAGCACTTACAGTTTATTAGCGCTTCCAGGTTGTGAATTAACCTGGATGAATCCTCCACACTGTGATCCAGACATTATTTACTCTGTTTTCTTGATAGAGAAGCCAAGACTCCATTGCTTAAGTCATAGAGCTGGAGATTCAATATGAAGCTTTTCATTTCACAAAGAACAACTCTGTGTTTTCCCACTATAACATAACTGAACTAGAAACTAAATAAATGATCAATACTTCTTCTAGGTAACTTCGAAGGAGAGTTCTGTGAAGAACAGAGCCTCGCTCTTCCAGGAACTAAACTGGACATTCTTTCCATCTGATCAGAGAAGTTTTGTTGCTGAGGAATAATGGCTAATGAGAAGAAATATGGTTTCCTCAGGGGCCTTCATTGTGTGTGGGGGGTGGGGGTGGTGGTTATAAATATGCTTTTTTGTAAACTTTTATGTTTTCAGGGGTATGAAGAAATGAAGAAATTTGGAGAACCGGATTTCCTAAGGGTTCACTTGGTTTAGTTTTAAATAGCACTTCATATTCCCTTTAAATCTGTAGTTCTCAGCCTTAATGGCTCTTAGGTTACCCTGAGGAAGTGCAACAAATCCCAGTGACTGGACCCCCATCCCAGACAAATGAAATCAGAATCCCGCAGAGGGGGATAGTGGCATCAGGGAATCTAAAGCTTCCCAGGTGACCTTACTATGCAGGCAGGACTGAGAACCAGTGGCCTAGATCCTCAAGTGGGGCGGGGATGGCCTATCTTCTACCCTCCAAAGAGAATGAATCAGGTTTGACCAGAGGGTAGACCCTACAAGTCCTCACACTTGTGACTGGCAAACTCTGTACTCCTAGAGACTCAGTGTAGGAAGCACTGCCCTAGACCAGTCTGCACCCAGGACCAATTAAATCAGAATCCCAGGGTGGGCAGAAACCAGGCAGGAGCTCGGGTTAGAGTTCCTGAGTCCCACATGCAGCCGAGCCTGAGCACCACTGCTTTAAGTGGTGCCTGCTTTGTTTGGAGGAGGAAGTGAAGGCAGGCCTCCCCCCCACCCCCCCATTAACTGCAGTGAGTGACAGTAACCTGGCAGAAGCCGACACTCGAATGATAAGCGCCGACTCTCCCAGATCTAGATTTATGGCCTTGGACAAACAACAGAGCCTTACTTTGGCATGGTGCCGTCCTCCCTGCACTAATTAAGGCCTAAATAGTTCTCATCAGCATGTGCATAAAATAAATGGGCCTCAATTTAAGACAACTTCCCCATTGTGTCCTGGTTAATGTAATCACGGTTTATAGGTTTTCACATTCATAAATATACTAGCTTTATTTTAACAAGGAGAAAATGTTTAAATCTAGATACACTGATTTCTATTTTTTTACATGCAGTATTGGGTCACGTAAAAAGATGACATAGGTGGCGATTGATAAGAGGATAACAGCATGGACTCTATTCAATCAGTAATCAATATGATTATCAGTAGTGTTTTTCAATTTAATTATTGCTTCTTATCGTCATCCATTTCATTAAAGTTCTGGCAGGTAGGGAGAGAAACAGGATGCAGATAGCAGTATGAAGGATGGTAGCTGAAAGATAAGAGTATACACCCAGAAAATGCAAAGAAATGGCCTGAGTTTATTAAATAATTTGGCAAAGCAGTGAGACAAGAGAAACATCCACCACTGCACTGCTTTCTTTAGCAATTCTGCCTCCCACCAGAAACTCTATCCTCATCTCTGGACAGAAAAGAGCATGCCAGAACATGCCATCTGCTTAAGGCTCTAGTTTTGAACCCCTGGACAAAGCGATCTTTTAATAAAGTATTATTACATAAATACATATTCCTCATGTTCTGATTTGGAAACATTAACAAGTGTGAATGAAAACCAATGAAGTCCTCCTTTTCTGCCTCCAGGGACCAAGCTTGAACCAGCTGGGTGACCAACAGCTGCTGCTAAATATGGAAATTAGAAGGCAGCAAACTGGCAAAGAAGTCTAATTGAGCTGGAGCTGGCTTGTTTGGTCCAATAGCTCAGAAGCGAGACCTGGGGATGTATGGATCAGAGCCAGGCCGAGGCCGGGCAAAAACACTTCGTGAACTTGGACTTGGGCAAGGTGGGTGCCATGACAGTGAGATACAGAGCTGGCTGCGTGGGCAGTCTCAGAGTCAGCAAGTTGGGGAGAAGGAGGCAACACAGGATACAATAGCTGGCATTTCTCCCAGAGGAAGCACACTGTGTTGACAAGGACTGCTCACAAGTGCTCTGGGGCTCACTGCTTTTCTTGCAGGCTGGCCTAAGTCTCAGAGAGAACTGGCCTTTGGCTTGGGTAGAGAATGCTGGCTCCAGGCATCGCTCCTGACTTTAGGATGGCTCACTCGGTATTTTAAATTCCTAAGAGAGTAGTGACAAAGCTAAATTCCTAGGAGAGTAGTAAAAAAAGACCTTAGCGCCTGCCAAAAATGGGACACAAGACAATAAATGATAACCATGTGATTTTTTTTTTTTTAGATTAGACTTGAGCAGAGGATAAACCAGAAGATTACACTGGTCCTACCAACCTATCAGGCTCATGGTGGGGCCACACATCCATTCCAAACCTCTACAAAGGAAGTGAGTTATAACTATCTGTGAAGACAGGACAGCGCCATAGAGAAAAAGAGAAAGCAAAATAATCTGTCTGGAAAGACTAAAAGATGTTTTAACCCCTATTGCTTCCCTCAACCCCATGTTTTTTAGATTGTGCCAAGAAAAGCAATTAAGGCATGTTTGATCTTTTCTTGATGATCTACAGATACATCAAAATGGTCATACCCACTCCCATATGACTGGCAATTGTTTAAAGAAATACATTTAAGTAGGGAATGCAGGGTAGCTATTAAAAATTACTGGGAAGGATATTTTGTGACATGTTAAAAACAGGATGTTGTATGATTCAATTTTAGGGAAATTGGTTGAAAAGTAAATTCATTAATATTTTGCAGGATGAACCAAAATGCTAACAGGAGTCATCTCTGAAGCATGAGATTACTACTGGTTTTGCTTTACTTCTTCCCCCCCCCCAAAGTTTTAAGAATCATGTGTTAATTTTCCAATCAGAAAGAGTCATTACTTTACAAGAGTTCAAGTTACACTGTGCAACACTACTTTAGACCACAAGACTTTGCTGGAGTTGGCCCCAGTGAAACTGAAAATCGCTTAGTTGTGTCCGACTCTTTGCGACCCCATGGACTATACATAGTCCATGGAATTCTCCAAGCTAGAATACTGGAGTGGGTAACCTTTTCCTTCTCCAGGGGAATCTTCCCAACTCAGGGATCAAACCCAGGTCTCCCGCATTGCAGGCGGATTCTTTACCAGCTGAGCCACAAGGGAAGCCCAAGAATACTGGAGTGGGTAGCCTATTCCTTCTCTAGGGGATCTTCCAGACCCAGGAATTGAACTGGGGTCTCCTGCATTGCAGGTGGATTCTTTACCAGCTGAGCCATCAGGGAAGCCTGATTTCAGGCTATATACAGGGAGATGGGACTGAACGTTTCCTCTGAAGTCACCCATCACCAAGGGATGCTACCCACTGAGGCTCCTGAACTCACGGGGGGACAAGCACCCTTGAGGGTAGCAGTCTTTTGTTCTCTGGATAGTTTCAGGAACCCTGGAGTTGGCATTCACCTGGGACAGATCTAACAAGTGGCCAAATTTGGAGACACAGTGGGTGCTGTTCTGATCTGAGTCTCTCTAACCAGGCAGGGGTTAGAAAACTTTTTGTCTGTAAAGGGCCAGGTAGTAAATACTCTAGGCTTTGTGAACCACATGAGTTCACAAAGTTCACTTAAAACCAATGAGTTTTAAGTACTCATTCTGCCACAAACGAATGAATGTAGCTGTGCTCCAAAATACTGAGTGGATTAACCAGTGTCCTCTTTCCCACACTGGTGTGAATTGTATCAGTAGTTGTTGGGTGACCCCTCCTGGGAACCACTCAAGCTCTGTTCCAGCAGACTCCACCCTGATTGGGACCCTTTGAGTGCTGCACAAATGCACCCATGTCTTCTAGAAGAATCTGTTCCTGCCAAGGGGAGGAACCTTCTGGAAGATGTTTCTAGAAGCTGTTAACATGATGAAACACAAAGCAAGCCTGGCCAAAGCTGTAAACTGACAATGTCTATGAGACCTTTAGATATTTCTTTCTGGCACTTAGGCCCCTCCAAAACCTCCTGCATCTTGTTTTGTATTTCCTTAGCTCAGTGACGGCATCAAAGGGGTCACTTTGTCTGGAGAGCCTCTCTCGTTCATTTTGATACAGCCTCAATTTTCATCATTCTCCACAAATGTAAAACATGTAATTGAGGCAGAGATAAACAGGTGAAGCCTTGCAGCTTCTAGATACAGAGTTTTCCCTCATGGGTCCTGATGGAACCCACAGCTCAAGGTCAGGGTGAGGTTGTTGTAGGTCAAATAATCCATTCATAAAGGGAAGGGAATTTAGAAATGCATTGCTCTGACAGAAAGAGGTGGGGGTAAAAGCCAGGTCAGAAGAGACGTTTAAGCAATACTAAGAAACAAACTTCTTGACTGAAATTTAGTGACAGTCAGAATGCTTCATGTGGAAAACATCTTGCAGGAGGGTTACACTGATTTTTACGGTGGGATTCGTGGGCAAGTACGAGTGTGTGTATGTGAACATATGCAGAGCCCAGAAAATATATACAGTATGCACATAACGTATCTGCTCATATTCATCCTTCTAAGTAAATGTCAATTGTCACGGAGAAAATGTGTGTTCAATCCCATGACCAGAAATCAAATTCTAAGCTCCGAGGTCCCCCTCATCCCTCTTGATCCCTGACAACAATCACTCCAGGTGACAGAGATTTCTGCAGAGAGGCCCAGAGAAAGTACATAAAAATGAGAAGAAAAGCCAGAGGTTCTCTGAGGTCCCAGGCACAGATGGTGGGGCTGGCTCTGTCCACGAGGGGAGAACACAGTGTGGACTGGGGCGAGGGTCGGGTGGGGAGAGCAAGGGGGCTACTCACGCTGTCGTTGCTTCCTTTGTTGTCCTCATACTTGGTTTCTATATGAATGGAGAATTTCGGCAGAAAGGAGCACTATGGGAAAAGAGAAAGGTTTCATCAGCATACCAGTTTTTTCTCTCTTCACATCTTCAGCTTAGCCTCTGGATGCTCTCCTGGCCTTCTGGTTGTGACCACTGTCCATAACCAGAGATGTTAAGACATTAAGTCCAAAGCTACCTTTGGCGACGTGAACACAATTTCACCCAGGAGTCAGGCCAGAGAAAATAACTAGGCAATGAGATAAGTTGGCTGGAGAAGGCAATGGCAACCCACTCCAGTACTCCTGCCTGGAAAATCCCATGGATGGAGAAGCCTGGTAGGCTGCAGTCCATGGGGTCACGAAGAGTCGGACTCGGCTGAGAGACTTCACTTTCACTTTTCACTTTCATGCACTGGAGAAGGAAAATGCAACCCACACCAGTGTTCTTGCCTGGAGAATCCCAGGGACGGGGGAGCCTGGTGGGCTGCCATCTATGGGGTCGCACAGAGTCAGACATGACTAAACTGACTTAGCAGCAGCAGCAAGAGAAGTTGGTGAAGAGGACATTTCCCAAAGGAGTATATTCTGTGAGTCCAACCACAGGCTTTATAGAAAACCAACCCCCTGAAACAGAGACAGTGCCAGTTCCAGGGTGCTTCCCTTTAGGGAGCAGCTACCACGGCTGGATACCTGGGGGCCAGCCTTAACCATTATATAAGTATTCATAATAAGCTGGAGGTGGTAAGAGTAGAGCTTTACGGTTATAAATTATTGAAGTCAGACAGACCTGGCTTTTAGTTTGGGATTTATCACTTGATAGCCATGTGACTTTGGACAAGTCATTGAACTTACCTGAACCCCAGCAATACTGAAACAGAGACAGCAATGATTACTTAACAGTGACATTGTGAGGGTTAAATGAAACCATGTGCGTAAAACATATCAGTGCTAGGTGTCGAGCAAACATTTAACAAATCAGTATAAGGCTGCATGTGAACTTGACATGAAAGACAGCCTCTTTCTGCTGGCATGGGGGAGAAAAACCCCAAAGGCACATCACCCTGACACCCTCATCTCACTGAGCCCGTTCCATGTATTCAGTAGATGAAGGGTTAGCATAGCTTGAGAAGAAGATTCTGATGGAGGTCGATGTGGCCTTCCTCCTGCTTGCACTGGCCCTGAGCTAGGCATTAACCTTCCTGACCTCCAGAGATAGGATCGCAGACTACAGGCTAAAAGGACCCAGCAACTCCACTGGGAGCTGCAGGTATTGGAGGAGTGAGGCTTGGGTCCACATGCTCCCAGTTCCAAGAAGTTGCCTTTTTAATTTATCCAAAGTACGTAGACCTGGCCCTGGTCTCAGTGCTTCCAAGTTCTAATTCATTTATTCCTTCTAACTATCCCATGAAACAGGAACTATTATCATTATCCTTTTTTAAAAAAAATTGGAATATAATTGCTTTACAATGTTGTTTGGGTTTCTGCTGTACAACAATGCAAGTCAGCCATAATTATATGTATATCCCCTCCTTCCTGAACCTCCTTCACCCCTCCCATCCCACCCCTCTAGGCCATCATCGCAGAGCACCAAGCTGAGCTCCCTGTGCCGTGCAGTAGCTTCCTGTTAGCTCTCGATTTTACATATGGTAGGATACATACGTTAATGCAACTCTCTCAATTCAATCTCCCAGCTATGTCCACAAGTCTGTTCTCCATGTTTGCACCTCTATTCCTGCCCTGCAAACAGGTTCATCAATGCCATTTTACTAGATTTCATATATATGTTTTAATATATATTTGTTTTTCTCTAACTTCCTTCATTCTGTATTGACAGGCTCAACTTTCATCCACCTCACTACAACTGATTTAACTCCATTCTTTTTATGGCTGAGTAATAGTCCATTGTATACACGTACCACCTCTTCTTTATCCATTCGTCTGTCAATGGACATCTAGGCTGCTTCCATGTCCTGGCTACTGGTTAAGTACATGGCCCATGACCACACAGCTAGTAAAAAGTAAAGTTGTGCTTGAAAGTCTGGTGGCCTGATCAGTGTCCATGCTCTTGATGAAGACCCCACTGGTTTTCAGCATGAGATTGCTGAACCTGTAGCAGAAGTACCCTGGAACTTCTAAGAAAGGCAAATTTCTGGGCACAGTGCCAGACCCACTGAATCTCAGCGGATGGGGCTCAAGCATTTTTCTTTGTCAAGCCTTGCAGCATGCTAATGCAGGTGTAAGCTGGGAAACCACACCACTATACCATGTATGGGAAGGAAAGAGAGAATACGCATTATCTAAAATCCCATGGTCCACCATACACACCCTTGCCCCACTTGGTCATCTCATGGTGGCTGTGATCCCCTTTCAGCTCCACTGAGATCCCCCAAGTGGCATCTGTGCAAGAAAGGAGAGGCCTTCGATGTACCATTGATAATTCTCCTGACATCACACATCTGTGTGCATTCAGCCTTCATCTGTCTTAATCCGAGTAAAACAAGCAAGCTGAACCGTGACTAAGGAAACATGGTAACAATCAATCCCAGTAATTGCCTTTATGGAGGACGAAGCCCTGCGATCATTCATTAACACCTTCTTTGCTGTCTCCTCTCAAACCTCTCACTGCACAACTGCTGCCCTCACACCCAGACCCAGGGCGTTCCAAGGAGGGGCCGCCTGTCATGAATCAAGAGCCCCACCACAGAGCTCTCAATAGCCTTGTGAACTTGAGAACATGAACCTGCAAAGACTTCAAAATAACAAGCTTCAGGTGAACTGATTTGTCCTTTTTTAACCCATAATTTGGCTTCTCTGGTGGCTCAGCCAGGGAAAGAATCCGCCTGCAACACAGGCGACATGGGTTTGATCCCTGGGTCAGGAAGATTTCCTGGAGGAGGGCATGGCAACTCACTCTAGTATTCTTGCCTGGAGAATCCCACGGGCAGAAAAGCCTGGCAGGCCACAGTCCATAGGGTCCCAAAGAGTTGGACACGACTGAAGTGACTTAGCACGCATGCAACCCGTAATTCATGAGGCTCAATCCAACGTGTGCACAGTACCAAGTAGCAAAAGAACAGAGCAGTCCAGGGTGGGGAGGTGGGTCTAGGTGAGTCAGAGTGGAACCCGTCAAGAGTTTTTAATCGGCTGAATCTCTAAACCACTTAACTAAGGTCAAACAAGTGAATTTTAGCATTTGGATATTAAATACAAAATACGAAATGCAAACTCTTATGCAAATTAACAGATGTTGTTATTTCTGAGTCAGGGACTTAGGTTATTTTCATGTCAGAATGGCAATCCTGCAAGAGGCTTGAAGGGTACTTGGTTTTGGCAAGGCAATGGGAAGACACGGACAGGCCAGCCCCAGGCTGCTCAGCTCTATCTCTTTCAGCAGTGGTTTGGGACTGATAATCCCCTCAGGATATCAATGGATGATTCTCAGAGCCCTGTAGTATACATTGCTTCATGTTAAAATCTGAAGTGTCTCTGGCTTGGGGCATTTTTGACACTATCACTAAAATCTTTCCAACTAGATGTCCATCTTGAGATCAACTCCTGCTTCTCCCAAGTAAGTTAGCTTCCCTAAAAATCCAGTCCTCTAATCCTCAGTCAGTCAGTTCAGTCACTCAGTCATGTCTGACTCTTTGTGACCCCACGGACTGTAGCATGCCAGGCTTCCCTGTCCATCACCAAATCCCAGAGCTTGCTCAAACTCATGTCCATTGAGTTGGTGATGCCATCCAACCATCTCATCCTCTGTCATCCCCTTCTCCTCCTGCCTTCAATCTTGCCCAGCATCAGGGTCTTTTCCAATCAGTCAGTTCTTTGCATCAGGTAGCCAAAGAATTGGAGTTTCAGCTTTAGCATCAGTCCTTCCAATGACTATCAAGGGTTGATTTCCTTTAGGATAGACTGGCTGGATCTCCTTGCAGTCCAAGGGACTCTCAAGAGTCTTCTCCAACACCACAGTTCAAAAGCATCAATTCTTCGGCGCTCAACTTTCTTTATAGTCCAACTCTCACATCCACACATGACTACTGGAAAAACCATAGCTCTGACTAGACAGACCTTTGTCAGCAAAGTAATGTCTCTGCTTTTTAATTCACTATCTAGGTTGGTCACAGCTTTTCTTCCAAGGAGCAAGTGTCTTTAAATTTCATGGCTGCAGTCCCCATCCACAGTGATTTTGGAGCCCCCCCCCCAAAAATAAGTCTCTCATTGTTTCCATTGTTTCCCCATCTATTGGCCATGAAGTGATGGGACCAGATGCCATGATCTTAGTTTTTTGAATGTTGAGTTTTAAGCCAATTTTTTCACTCTCCACTTTCACTTTCATCAAGAGGTTCTTTAGTTCTTCTTTGCTTTCTGCCATAAGAGTGGTGTCATCTGCTTATCTGAGGTTATTGATATTTCTCCCAGCAATCTTGATTCCAGCTTGTGCTTCATCCAGCCTGGCATTTCGCATGATGTGCTCTGCATAGACGTTAAATAAGCAGGGTGACAATATACAGCCTTGACATACTCCTTCCCCGATTTGGAACCAGTCTGTTGTTCCTCTAATCCTAATCGAGTTTAAACTGTTGAGTAAGGCTTTCTTTCCTTTCTCCCTAGCTGGCTCCCTATTGTATGTCACCACTGAGGTTATCTTAAACCCCTTCCCTTTTCAAGACCCGTGCTTGGCTTCACTCTCCCTTCCTTGCAGTTGATAATTTTGGTTCATAGTTTAACAATGACACAGATCACGTGACAGAAACACCTACTTTTCCCTCCCTCCACTGTCACAAACCTGCTTCTTTATGCTGCTTCCTATTCTTTGTGAATCAGAGAAAGATGCTGCCTTCTTTATCCCAATGGGAAAGAAAAATAATATAATGATCAGAACTGAGACACAGAGGAGTCATCAGACCTGAGATGTATTGACTTGGGCAAATTATTTTCCCATCCCCAGTGGGGACAATTTTTTTCTACTCTGTAGGCGTGCTGAGAAGATCAGTGAGGATCATTCAGGTAAACCCAGCACAGTACCTGGCACAGAGTAGGTGCATGGTTAAATATATTTGCAAGTTTCTTCTCTGGAAACTTGTTTCATTGATTATTTGCATCCTCTCCCTGCTTCCTTCCTACTGCCTAAAAATATAATGAAAAGGGTCATACTCTTAAAAAACAAAACAAACAAGCATCAAATAACCTCAGTTATGTTTCTTCTGATCTACAACCAACCCCACTTCTCCTGTCTTCACAACCAAACTCAACTAAAAGAATAGTTGATGCTTGCTTGCTCTACTTTTCCACCTCCTATCTTTTTTCTCAAGCAGCGCAATATGGTATGGAAAGGACTGATTATCAGAGAATTTTCAAAGCAGCACTGCTTCTCCATCTACACCCCGTAGGCCTCCCTAAACTGTTCTGTTTGTGTGTGTGTGTGTGTGTGTGTGTGTGTGTGTGAAGGTGCTTCAGTCATGTCTGACTCTTTGTGACCCCATGGACTATAACACTTCAGGCTCTTCTGTCCACAGGATTCTCCAGGCAAGAATACTGGACTGCCATTTCCTCCTCCAAGGGATCTTCCTGACCCAGGGAACGAATTCGTGTTTCTTATGTCTCCTGCACTGGCAGGCGGGTTCTTTACCACCAGTGCCACCTGAGAAGCCCACTCTTTCATACGACTAAGCAATTCCTCCAGCGACAGCAGCTCTCTTCCCTCCTCTGGTCCTTCAATGAAAGTGGTCCCTCCGGTTCCGCCCTCCACCCTATTTACTTGCTCCAATTGAGCTCATCTGTTTCTGACTTTTCCATGACTTATTTTTATGAATCCTCCCAAACTGACATGTCTCACTCGGCTGCCCTTCTCACAGGTCCAGATGCCCACTGGCTGTCCCCAACAAGGGTCCTCTAGGCACATCAAACTGGAAACATCCATACTGAATCTGAATGTTCTGCACTGTACGAGTTTCCCAGAGCTGTCAAATTACCTCGAATCTGGCGGCTTAAAACAACAGAAATGTATCTTCTCATGATCCTAGAGCCCCTAAGCCTGAAATCAAGATGTTGGCAATGTCGTTCGTGCTCCCTCTGAAGGCTCTAGGCTTCCAGTGGCCTAGCTTCTCCTACCTCTCCCAGCTTCCAGTGGCCCCAGGGGCTCCTTGATCTGTGGCAGCAACTCCCATTTCTGCCTCTGTCTCCACATCACCTCCTTCCCTCCATATGTCCCTCTGTCCTCTTCTTATAAGACAACAGTTACTGGATTTATCCCACCTTAAATCTAGTGTGATTTCATCTCTCATCTCAAGGTGCTTAACTAATAACACAAAGACCCTACTTCCAAATAAGGTCACACTTGAGGTTTTGGTGGACATGAATATTGAGAGGGATGTTATTCCACCTACTATTTGATACACTCACCCATCACAAACAGTGAACTGCTGGGTCCTGCTGACTCAGTTTCTCTCCTTAAGGGGAAGACCTGGAGTCTTCTGCTTCTGACCTGAATCTTCTTTTCTGGCTTTGCCTGGTATTTATCCCATAGCCAGTCACAGAAGATCACTTCCCATTAACACTTCTGGCTGCCATGTTTTTTGCCCACAATGCCCTTAGCTTGATATTTCTTTCCTAAATCTTATCATTTCAAACACCACTTCAGAATGATTATCTGGTGTATACAGGTAGCATCCTGTTTGTATTTCTGTCACAGCATTTAATTTATCTCCTTTTCCATCATCACACTGAGCTGTCTGTTTGTCCGGCTCACCAACCAGAAGATAAGCGCCAATGCTATTCCAGTAGAAGGATCCCTCGCCTACAACCCGCTGCCATTAGGAATGGTGTGAGTCCCTGTCTCCCCAGTTATTCAGGCATCAAAGCATCTATTTTACCTCCAGGTTGCCTGAGTCTGCTTTCTATGACAAAGGGCTTTGCTCCAGCTGGGAAGATACCACTTAACCTAGTCATTCTCAAATATCTAGGGGGTGGAAAGGAAGCACCCCATCTTCCAACCATGGACTTTCTCAAAATACATGCTATCCCCTAGGGATTTGGACACATTTCCTAGAGAGGGGGATTCCATATCACTGAGGGAACTGTCAGAAGTGTGGCAGCGGAAAAAAAGTTGGGAATCCTGACATAACCAAACTTGCATGATGCAAGAAGAGAGATGATCAGGAGTGTCACTCATTGGCTAAAACTGTCTCAGGGATTCAGAATACTCCTATGTTCTCCATGTCACTTGCTTGGCCCAGAACAACATGGTGGTTGTTCAGTTGCTAAGTCGTGTCTGACTCTGTGACTCCATGGACTACATGTAGCACGCCAGGCTTCCCTGTCCTTCACTATCTTCCAGAGTTTGCTCAGATTCATGTCTAGTGAGTTGGTGATGCTATGGAACCATCTCATCCTGTCACCCGATTCTCCTTTCACCTTCAATCTTTCCTAGCATCATGGAGGAAAGACTAAAATACTCATGGTAGACAGAGTTCTAAGATGGTCTCCAAGATTCCCAGCCCGTAGTATAATCCCTGGTATAACTGCACATCTTGCATAATCCCTCCCCTTAAGTGTAGATGAGACCCATGAATAGAGACTTCCCTGGTGGCTCAGACAGTAAAGAATCTGCCTCCAACAGGGGAGATCTGGGTTTGATCCCTGGGTCAGGAAGATCCCCTGGAGAAGGGAATGGAAACCCACTCCAGTATTCTTGCCTGGAGAATTCCATGGATGGGGTAGCCTGGCTGATTACAGTCCATTGGATCCCAAAGAGTTGGACATGACTGAGCGACTAACACTTTCACTACTCTTCTGAATAGATAACCATGGGGATCAGAGACTGTGGAGTGGAAGTCGCTCAGTCGTGTCTGACTCTTTGAGACCCCCTGGACTATAGAGTCCATGGAATTCTCCGGGCCAGAATACTGGAGTGGGTAGCCATTCCCTTCTCCATGGGATTTTTCCAACCCAGGGATCGAACCCAGGTCTCCCACAATGCAGGCAGGTTCTTTACCAGCCGAGCCACCAGGGAAGACCCTGGGGATCAGATAATGTTCCATTATATAAGACTTCATTTCAGAAGCAGATTTCTTCTTTTATTCTTTTTTGCTATTCTGGGTCTTCATTGCTGTGCATGGCTTTCGCTAGCTGAGGCGAGGGGGGTCCCTCTTCATGGTGGTGTGCAGTCTCCTCTTGTGGAGCACAGGCTCTAGGGCGGTCGAGCTTCAGCAGTTGCAGCCCGCAGGCTTAGTTGCTCCATAGCACGTGGTGGAATCTTCTTGGACCAGGCATCGAACCCACAACTTCCGCATTGGCAGGTGGACTCTTATCCACTGTACCACCAGGGAAGTCCAAAGCAAGTTGGGTTTTGAGGAAGTAAGCTGCTATGTCTTAGAGTGCCATGTGGCTAGAACCTGAGGGAAGTGTCTAAAGCCAAGAGTGACGCCTGGAGGCCAGCCAACTAGAAAACCAGACTTCAGTCCTACACCTACAAGAAACGGAATTCTGCCGAAAACCAGTAAGCTTGGAAGAGGACCTTGAGAGTCAGATGACATTGCAACTATGGCTGAGATTTTGATTTCGGCCTGATGAGACTCTGAACCAAGGACTCAGCTAACCTGAGCCCCACCAGCTGAGAAAATAAATTTGTGAAGTTTTAAGTCACCGCATTTGTGGGGCATTTATTATACAGCAATAGAAAAGCAATATAACACCCAACCGCAAGAATACAACCACTGCTTCCCTTCCAAATCACTCATTTGGCTCTCATCTGAGCAAAGCATCACTGACTTTGAGATTTGAACATATCTAGGAAAATGGGATGGGGAATTTGTACTCTCTCTAACTTAGTTCCATCTGTAATGCCATCCCCTCTGTCAATGGCCACTGCTAACTGCCCAGGGTGATAGTTACTAGAAACTGATGCCATGAAACTTGCCACTGATTGTTGTCCAGAGGCAGCAGTGTGCACCTAGCCCACAGGGAGCAAGTGCGGCTGCTCAGTAGAAAGAATACAGGTTTGGGAGTGAAACAACCTTTAATTCAAACTCTGGCTTCTTTTCACACAAACTGAGACCTTGGGCGAATTCCTTAATCACTCTGAGCTTAAGTTTTCTCGTCTGTAAAATGGATACGATACCGATCTCTTAGCTGTGGAGTGAGATAAGAAATGTCCAAGGCCAGTCCAAGGTCTGGCTGAACAAATACTACAGAAACGTTGGTATGCCTCATTGTACTCCTCTGCACGAAATCCCACAGCCCAGATGGGGACTAAACAGAGACTGCATGTGTGTAGGGAGACCCCTCCACTGTGTGTGTGTAAGGATGCCTTGGGAGGCTGTGAATTTGCTGAAGCGGCAGCAACAGGAGAACAGCTGATTGGTCCTTCCTGTGACATGGATGGCAGCTAAGCCATGGAGCAGGCTTGAGTCCTTCCAGCCTTGCTCTGACCCCTAACTTGTTGTATTTGGAGGACACGTCCTCACATCTTCCAGGTCCATCCTCTTTACTGTCTTCCTTTTCCTAAAGCAGCTCCTCTTTCTGCACAGGGGCCCTTTCCTTTCACCTATCTCAGATTTCCTTGACCCCTTTGCCAATTTCACACAGGGAAAAAAGAATACAACCAGACCTTCCACAAGTTTTCTTCTTTCCTAGATCTAAAGGCTTTATGCCTGCCGGTTCACTTAGCCTTATTTTAAAAAAGTGAGGCTCAGAGAAGCTAAGAAATAGCATCAAAAGACAGCATTTGGGAGCCCCAGAGGGTCACATGAGATGAGCCTGCTTATAGGCAGAGGGTTGGGGCAGCGACTGGAGAGCAGCACAATGAAGCAGAGAGAGGGGCCATGAAACAGCCTCATCCCTCAGAGCCTAGGGGGCGTTAAGGAGTTCATTTCAGCCCCTCCTCTGCCCTCTTCCTCCCCTGGGCCCATTCAAGATCTAGAACCTTCTCCCTCATGAAAAAATCTCTTTCTTTCTCTTGTTGACTAGTAAAGCAACTTGGCCAGAAGATTGTTAACAAATATCCCCTTTATTAGATCCAGGGTTTATTTTGCCTCTAACCCCCTAAAAATAACACAGGTATTATGGAGAAATTGGGGAAAGGAGGAAAAAAAAAACAAAACTCTTGTCAGCTGCTCTTTCATTTTCTAGCTTAAAGCCAGAAGACTCTTACTAGTGTTGCTCTCATCTGCTCCCTGCCGGGACTAACTTCCTTTGTACCCAGCATCTGAGTGTCATTAACTTGCCTTCCAAACAGAATGTGATCCAGTGGAATGAACCTCTTATTGGAAAGTGATCATCAGGTAGCTGTGAAATCTCCAGCATCTGAAACTGAATGTGCAGGAAAGTGATGTTCCCTGCTAACATTAAAAACATGTACTTGTATCTCTTGGAAGTGATAGAGGGGAATCTGCAGTCAGGAAGAAGAAATCCAGGAAAGATGAGTGAAGTACCTGGGCTCCTTGCAAGAATAATTTCCGGACACAGACACACCCCAGTTCAGTGTCAGGAAAGGAAAGCAGCATGTGCAAAACGGACGGCAGAGCTCGATTTTCTATTCACTACAGACATGCTTTGGAAAAAAAAAAAAAATGAAAGAGCTATTTTTAGTCCAGTGATTGATTAGGGTTGCTATGGCAATAAGAATCACTTACGAGAAGGAAAGTGAATGTAAGCGAGTCTTAAAGTGAAAGAGGCAAGTGCACTGGAAATTTTATAGTCGGTTTCTGGGTGGTGCTGGGAGCCTGGCTGAATTGTCCACACCTGCCGAGGGAGAGAAGGGATGGTGGCTGTAGAGAACAGGCCAGGGGGACAAGTCTCAGGCTCTCTGGGGGCTCCATACTTCAAAAACATGCAGAGGTGAAACTTCTGGAAGACCTGCATTATCCACTTTGAGATCATCATTATTGTCATACTATACCCCCCACGTTGCCCAGTGCATGGTGGAAACTGCAAGCTAAAGGGTACTGCTGCTGCTGCTGCTGCTAAGTCGCTTCAGTCGTGTCCGACTCTGTGCGACCCCATAGATGGCAGCCCACCAGGCTCTGCCGTCCCTGGGATTCTCCAGGCAAGAACACTGGGGTGGGTTGCCATTTCCTTCTCCAATGCATGAAAGTGAAAAGTAAAAGTGAAGTCGCTCAGTCGTGTCTGACTCTTCGCGACCCCATGGACTGAAGACTACCAGGCTCCTCCGTCCATGGGATTTTCCAGACAAGAGTACTAGAGTGGGTTGCCATTGCCTTCTCCAAAGGGTACTAATCCCTCCCATACCAAGCAAAAATCGTATTCTAAAAGTATGTTTCTAAAACTTAACCTCATCTGGTGGAGCTGTTAAAAACAGATCCCAGACTCCTTTCCTAATGACTTGCTTTCGGAAAGTTGGGAGTCCCAGAGCCCAGACTGGAACCTAGAACTTGATTTTTCTTTTTAAAAATAGCTTTATTCACTCCCATATTATTCTCTCATTTCAAGTGTACAGATCAGTGATTCGTATTCATAGAGGTGTGCAACCATAACTACCATCTAATCTTAGACTACTTCATCACCCTAAACAGAAGCCCCGTACCCATGAGCAGTCACTCCAGCCTCCTCCCCTACCTCATGCCTAAAGCAACCACTAATCTACTTTCTGTCTCTGACTTGTCTATTCTGGACATTTCATATAAACGGAATAACATAGTATGTGGTCTTTTGTGTTTGGATTCTCTCGGCATCCTTTTTATGGCAGAATAATATTCCATTGTATGGACACACCACTCTAAATGTACCCATTCATCAGGTGATGTGTACTTGTGTCTACTTTTTGGTTATTACAAATAATGTCCAATGCCATGGATATTCTTGTAGGTGCTTTGTGTGAACATGTCTTTTTGTTTCTCTTGGGTATATACTTAAGAGTGGAACTGTCCGTCATATGGTTATGGTTAACTTTTGGAGGACCTGCCAGATGGTTTTCCAAGTGGGTGCACCATTTTGCACTCCCACCAGTCGTGTCCGAGAGTGCCAGGCTCTCCATAACCTTGTCAGCACTTGCAATTGCCCAGTGTTTCTCAACCCCAGGAAGTTCTGGAATAACTTTGGGTCAAAATGATGAACCAAGGTAACCATTCCTCAGTCCAATCTAAGACACACAGACATGACTCAACACTGAGGTAATAATGACAAAACTATGGATACTGTACTATTATCAGGCACTGTCTCAAGTATTTGGTATATAAGAACTCATTTATTCACTCCTTAACCCTCTCATACAACTCTGTGAGGGTCATTTTACAGACAAGAAAACAAAGGCAGGGAAAGGTTGACTAGTATGCCCCAAATCATACATTTACATGATGGCTCTGGAATGGATTCACTCAGGCTGTCTGGCTCTGAGTTCAAGCTCATGACTCCGCATCCTGCTGCCTGTTGAGTATTAGGAAGGCACATGAGTGTTTCTGTTGGAGTTTAAGTGATCAGCTGGGGGTGAGGGTGGTTAAGGTCCCTCAGTATGTCCTGTGGCCAATGACAGCAGATAAAACACGTGTCTGTGTGCATCCATCTAATGATCAGTTCAGTTCAGTTGCTCAGTCATTCTGACTCTTTGTGATCCCGTGGACTGCAGCATGCCAGGCTTCCCTGGCCATCACCAACTCGTGGAGCTAGCTCAAACTCATGTCCATAGAGCCAGTGATGCCATCTAACCATCTAATGATAGATGTGCTTACTTTAAATAAGCCCAAGAGGCTTATTCAAATAGGAGGCACCCAAAAGATATATTGGGGAAATAATGAGTAATTTAAGAAATTTATAGTGGTACTCCTTTAAAATGCCAAAATATCCTAGTACCTTTAAAATATACAATCATTTTCAAAAATTCAAATGTCAATATGATGACTTAAGATAACTCCTACTGTGGAAGTGCTCTTATTTTAAAAAATTCTTTTTTGGCCATGTGGCTTGCAGGATCTTAGCTCCCTGACGAGGGACTGAACCCGGGCCATGACAGTGAACACACCAAGTCCTAACCACTGGACCTCCATGGAACTCCCCTGGAAGTACTTCAAAAGTACTTGCCCAGAACCAGGAAGGGAATGAATCCTCAGGTGTGAAAAAAATATTACAAGTGAACAAATGTTCATTACTATACTGTTGGTCCTATAAAGGACAGGGAAACAACCCCAAAGTCCACCGGTAGAACGTTGGTTAAGTACACTGTCGTGAACTCTAAAGGTTTTTAAAAAGCAAAGTGCAAAACAGAACAACTTCATTTTTGCAAAAAGAGGGGGAAAAAAGCATGTTAGCATATGCACAGAAAAAACAGAGGACTAGATATGAAAATATTTTCATAGAGGAGAAAAGTTAAATTATGGGGCCTTTTAATTTTCGGTGATACAGTTTCTTGTAGTACTTGAATTTTATAATAAATATCGACTTTTTCAGTAAGCAGAAAAAATTCAAATCCAATTTAAAAAGTACATAAACACATCCATGATATCCCAAAGTGACTATATTATCTCTAACAGAAGTCACAAGATGACTAAAAACTTTCTCTGTCTCAAGTGGTTCCTGTATCACACTTTTATGGAGTCTTAGAACGAGGTGGATCTGAGAGGTGATACAGTTCGGTAGTTCAAAGCACTTTTTAAATGGCATCCGACTTCTTTCTTCAAATAATACGTTAGGTAAGTATCTGGTGGCTAGTGAGGCATGTTCACGGAACTTCCTGGACCAAAAGAAAAGTTTGAAAATCGCTGACTGAGCCCAGTAATACAATGCTTTATTTCTGGTTACCAGCCGAAATTCTTCCATGTCTGAGAGCCAGCATTTTACAAGGAGGCTTGCAGTCAAGAAAATTAAATGTAAGAGTTGAGACTCTGGCTTGGGGCAGATAAAGTACTTATAGGCTTTTAAAAGATCATTTCCTTTTAGCGTTTATCTGGAATTCAATGCATTCCTCTCTGACCATCTTGTTCTGAAACTCTATCAGACTTGATCTTCTCTCTAATGGAACCCCCATGAAGACATTGATTCTCTGGTACTATATTCTGTATTATCATATTAAATATACTCCAAGGCCATAAAGGGAATTTCAGCTTGAGATGGGATCATTCATAAAACTGAACTTGCAAATGCCTTGTCCTTTCACTAACAGGAGACTTACGTTCAGATTGTTCCAGTGAACCTAGTGAAATAATGGTTGAGATTTATTATCTTCTAGGAATTCAGAGCTGGAGCCTGTGCTATTTGTAAAACAGCAGACTGTGGGTGGCGAATCTGTATGTAGAGGCAGGAGACGACTTAGATTTTAAAGTACCTTTCAACTTTTAAAATTCTTCATCGGAAAATTTTTATCCTTCCATTTTGACTGAAGATTTGTCCCATAGTTGGAAGGTAATATAAACTCTTTTGTGCATAGAAAATCTTTAATAGACACAACAGTTTCAAGAAGGTGTATGTCTGGCTGTACCACATCTATTCAGAATCTCAGTCATCCTGCAGGGACTGATGTAAATAAAATAAGGGAGATATTTGAGCTTTCTTGGCTGTTCTGGGTTCCCAGGGTCATGTATGACTATACAATCTAGGTGGGTGGCCCTAATGACAGAGTAGTTAGAAAAAAAAAAAAAACTGCAAAGAAGATAGGACCAGAAAAATGAGAAGGGGAACCCAAGCAGAGAAAAAAGGAGAAGAATTTTAAAGAAAAGAGAAGGCAAAGAGGAACAGTATATAAGTAATACAGATGAGGATGAATTGGAGAGTGGTTTCCCCAGTATAGGCTGCATCAGAAGAAAAATGTGGCCAAGAGGAGCAGTGGGACCTGAAAGAGAAGTGGGGGAAGGTGAGAGAGAAAGGGGCTGTGTGGAAGGCAGAGCATGGAAGTACAGCAGGAAAACAGCTGTTCGTATTCCGGCCCACAGTCAGGAAATGCACACCAGCCTCTCCGCTGCTTTTCACTAGCCTGTACCCGACACTGAGGCTTCCATTCATTCATCAGTTCTTCCACTGATGGAGCCTCGTCTGTCTTCTGATATGCTGAGTAACAGACACTCACTGGAGAAGCAAGGGCAAGAGGGAGAGGGAGCAAATGCATGAATGAAAGAAAGGTTTCTCAATGGGGAATGGTTGGCTACTGGTGCTTCTATGAAATTGAGGAGGGAAACTAAATTCAGGCTCATTCAATCTACAGTTGGACCTGCCAAGGCAGAAATAAGCAGAGGATGATGGGGAATACCAACAGCTACCCGTGATAAAGGCAGGGCAAGGAGTTAAGGAGCAGATGGAAAGAAACTGCGTGTAAATGAAAAAGAACTGTATGTAAATAAGAGATTGGAACAAATCAGTGGTTCCCCATATACAGGTTGGCATATGGCCAGGTAGGAAACTTTCATATTACAAGCCTTCCCAGTTAAAAATGGTTAACAATCACCCCCTCTTAACCAACTGGGCAAATTCCTCACCTAAATCCATACTGTAGTTCAGAGTATCTTAGTGATTAGAAAGGTTGAAAGATGTGGGGACAATTTTGATTCACTTTATTTAATCACTGAAATGTACTATTTCAGTGTATCCATATTTACACATGTTTAATTTTATTTTTGCAGAAAGAAATCTGCCCACAAAATCTTCCCGGCTGTATTATTCTGATCACACCAACTTGAACTGAACACAACTCCATAGACATCAGTAAATTGTATTAGAAGAGAAATCCAATTTTCAGTACAAGTAGAAAATAGAAAAGAAGGAAGAGTATTTTTTAGGGAAACCTTCTTTGGAAAATGCCTTTCAACAAATATTTTTTCCTTTGGTGATTGTCCTCTGTTAAGTCATTCTTATGGACCTAGAGATTACCATGCTAAGTAAAGTCAGTCAGAGAAAGATAAATATCATATGATACCGCTTACATGCATAATCTAAAACAAAAACAAAAACAAATTTATTTACAAAACAGACTCACAGACACAGAAAACAAAATTATGAGGACTTCCCTGGAGGTGCGGTGGATTACAACACACCTGCCAATGCAGAGGACACTGGTTCAGTCCCCGGTCTGGGAAGATTCCACACGTCGAGGAGCAGCTAACCCCGAGTGCCAAACTACTGGGCCTCCGCTCTAGAGTTCGTGAGCCCCAACTACTGAGCCTGCATGATGCAACTGCTGAAGCCTGAGAGCCTAGAGCCTCTGCTCTGCAACAAGAGAAGCCACCAAAATAAGAAGCCCATGAGCCGCAATGAAAAGTAGCCTCCATTCACTGCAACTAGAGAAAGCCCACACAAAAGCAACGAAGACCCAGAGCACTCAAAAGTAAAATAATAAATAAAAATTAAAAAAGAAAACAAAATTATGGTTACCAAAGGGGAAAGGGTAACAGATATACAATAGTACATGTAAAATAGATTAACAACAAGGTTCTACTGTATGGCACAGGGAGCTATATTCAATACCTTATAACAACCTATAATGGAAAAGAAACTGAAAAAGAATATATATATATACACATATATATCTGAATCATTTTGCTGTACACCTGAAAGTAACACAACATTGTAAATGAACTATACTTCAATTTTTAAAAAATGCAAGTAACTTTAAAACACTACCTTATGGTAAAGAAGCATATTTTAGCTTCTGCTCTCCCCCCACCGCCCCACACCCAAAAGTCGCTGAATCAATTTTTGTACAAAGAAGAGACTGGGAGAGCTGGAGTAAATGGAAATGGGATAAATTGGACAAACAACGCTGGTTGTCCCAAGGTTCCTGCTTCCCCAGGCACCAACTGATTGGGTTGCTGAGATGTGGAGACAAGCGTGAACCCTGAGCAAGGACTCTGGCACATTTGCGAATAAAGCTGGTTTGTAACGGGGTCACTCGTACAACCAGCTCATTTTCTAAACTGAAATAAATCAGAATGCATAAACTCCCTGTCATCCCCACCTACTGCTGCCTTGGCTGTTTGGTCTAACAGAATTGATTTTGCTTGAAAAGGAAACTTGCAGGTTCTGTATCACTTAATTCAAAAATCCATTACAGTTGGGAGCTCTTAAAAAAAACTCTGGTGTTTTAGTCACAGTAATCTTTAGACAACATATTAACTAAAATTTAAGAGAAAAGTAACATTTACTGAAATAGAATTAATCCACTAGTCTATTTCAGTTCAGTTCAGTTCAGTCACTTAGTCGTGTCTGACTCTTTGCGACTAGTCTATTCAGTGGGCACATAATAGCTCTGACCCTGAGGGAAGCTTCTGGAGCACCTCTAAGTTTTAGAAGACTGGCTTTGCAAAATCCAAGGTCCTATGGACAAATAAAGTGTGGGAAGTATTATATACTACGGCTCCCTTTTGGAGATTCATAATGTAGCTATTCTGCAATGACATGATCTACTAAAATCTGTATAACCAGGTGTTTCCCTTACTTAACTGGCTATGAACCTTCTTAGTGGTGGTTATGAATGGTTCTAGACTGTATACTGCTAAGCTGAAGCTCCAATACTTTGACCACCTGATGTGAAGAGCCGACTCATTGGAAAAGTACTTGATGCTGGGAATATTGAAGGCAAAAGGAGAAGGGGGCAGCAGAGGATGAGATGGTTAGACAGCATCACTCATTGAAAGGACATGAATTTGAGCAAAGTCTGGGAGATAGCGAAGGATAGAGGAGCCTGGCATGCTGCCGTCCAAGAGGCTGCAGAGTCGGACACAACTTAGCGACTGAACAACAATAACAATTCTATCTTAGCTTACACAGTAGCTTAGATGGCCAGATTGTCTTCCAATTGCCTTCCAAACAAGACCAATCCCAGGGTTCAGGTATAATAACGTATCTTCCTTTTGACTTGCTACTATTTCCTAGTTATGTAATTTTGGGGTTTCTAGTACCCTTGGCTGGGACTCAGTGAAGGGTGGGAGAGGAGAAGCTTAAGATGGATGAGAGAGCTTGAGAAGAATGTACACACAGCAGCCATCAGCTCTTTCATTCACTGGGGAAACTGATGAGGTCAAGAGAGAAAGTGAAACTCCTATCCAAGACAGTTTGCTGCTTTCAGAAAAACACCTGTCTCCCTCGTGCTACCCCTGGGAAGAAAACCTGAGTTCATCCTGGGTGACTGATGACCCAATTACGAGTAGCCCAACTCTCTTCCCGGGCTGGACTAACCCAGACCTGAGCAACTCCATCTCTCATTGTGGCTCGGTACTATTGGAGGTTCTCATGCAAGAGCCACTTCCTACTCCCTGGTCTGTTATAGTTGCCTTTTTTCCTACCTCTTCAACTAAATAATTAAAATGTTGGGTAGCACTGGACAGCCCATTACTATCTTTGGGGAACAGTCAGTCCTTCCAACTAAGAGAAAAGGTGCTTTCCATTTGTCATCACCTCTTCTTCAGATTCTTATTAAAAGATGTTTTGGTGGAGTGGGTGGTCACAGTAGCAAAATATATACAGCAACTGTATATTCCAGGTCACGGCTATTGACTTACTATAGGCTTGAGTTTTCAATTTCTTACAAATGAGAAGAAAATCCCTTTTCCTCCCCTGCTTCATTACTACCAAGGTTGAACTGATGCTGCTGAGCTATGTTCATACTCTAGAGCGGCCTTTTTTTAGCCCTAGAAAAACAAAATCGGCCACTTTGGAAAGCAGCCAGTCTCCTCGGGCACCTTCCTCTGTGACTTTATAAACTTCAGAAGAACCGGCAGGTTTTGAAGAACTGGTTAGATGATCCGTCCTCTGGAAAATTGTCGTCATGTCATTCTTTGTTTACTGTATAATTAAGATTTCTTTTTCCTATAACTGAGCTAAAGATATTTTTTTCCACTTCCTGTGCAAACTGCATTTTCACATAATCCTAAACACATAGAGTCACTCATAGTGATGAAAAAGCTTTTACGTCTTGATAACCATGATAATACTAAGGCCCGAGATGACCCGAAAGAGAAAGTTCTCTTGGCTGGATTTCTCACAAATGAGGGCACCGTGAGCTCTCAATAATAGGTTGGACAGTCAGAAATAAGACCCAGGGGATCCTAGGAATAGACATACACTGCTCTGGACTAATCCTATGAGGAAAGACACCTGTCCGGAGTATTATGAAGAGCCCCTCTGCCTCCCTGAGCAAAAGTGGAGTGTGGTGACCCCAGCTGGGAATTTGGCTTTGGGGTAGTTTTGTTTTGGGGCATAGACAGGAAATATGGGACTTGGAATGACATCAAGAAGAGATATTCAGGATTAAAAGATCAGGGGATAAAGAGCCCACCGAAAACACATTTAAAACAGGGGAAAAGATGAAGACAACTAAAAGCATCTGTCCTAAATCCTGGGAGCAGACCCTGTCGTTAGAAAGAAGAGTAGGCTCTTCCTCCCAGGCAGAGAGCGTGAGAACATGGCTGAGTCTTAGTCAGGAGGAGGGAGGCAGCTTCAAAATCAGAACTGCGGGCCTAAAAGTATGCACCTGCAGCCAGAGAGGAAAAAAGCCAGAGATCCTCACTGGGGAGATGGAAAGAAAAGCTGTGCTATATTTGGGATGGAAAATAAAAGTGGACTAGCCGGGAACAATGTTGCTTCCCTATGGAGAACTAAACCCAGACCTTGCCCTGAGACTCAAAGCTACCATGACCTGCCCTCCATGTGTCTGGGCAGCTAGGATCCAGAAAGATCACTTGCCCACTGCGCCTGGAATGACCAGGTGGTGGACTGAATGTTTTTGCCTTCCCTATATATGTTGAAGCCCTAATCCCCGAATGTGATGGTGTTTGGAGGTGGGGCCTTTGGGAGGTAATGAGATTTAGATGAAGTCATAAGGGTGGGGCCCTAACGATGGGATTAGTGTCCTTATAAGAAGGGACCAAAGAGCTTGCTTTCACTCTCTCTCTGGCGTTTAAGGACACAGCAAGATGCCTGTCAGCAAATCAGGAAGAGAACTCTCATCAGGAAATGAACCAGGTGATATCTTGATAATGAACTTCCCAGTCTCCAGATCTATGTAAAATAAATGTCTGTTGTTTCAGGCACCCAGTATATGGTGTTCTGTGATGCAGCTCAGGCAGACTAAGAGCAGGTATCTGCAGGTGGGAGTTCCACTCTCCCCATGGTCCAGCTCAAACTCCGCCTGCTCCAATAAATCTTCCCACCTTTCTCCCAGGCAGAATTTCTCTCTTTTTTGCACAACTCTCTGTTTGCACTTAGCCCTAGTCTTCTAGACTCCTAGACTCTAACACTAAGCCCTAGTCTTCCCTGAAATACTGACAGCTATGTATTAATTTGCTCTCATCTTATTTTCCCCTGCTCAAGTCGCTTCAGTCGTGTCTGATTCTTTGTGACCCCATGGACTGCAGCCTGCCAGGCTCCTCTGACCATGGGATTTTCCAGGCAAGAACACTGGAGTAGGTTGCCATTTCCTTCTCCAGGGGATCTTCCTGACTCAGGGATCGAACCTGTGTCTCCCGCAGCTCCTACTCTGCACCATTCAGTCCATTTCACTCCCTGAGCCAATCCTACTGAGGCAGGAAGTACTAATGTTGTCCTCAAGTGTCACTTGATTGGCCCTAACAGGAACGTGGCATGTCAGCTGCAGGACAGCTTCCCGGGTTTCAGAATTCTCTCTCCTTTCTTTTCCTTGGTTTACCAATGTTCCTCTGTTCTTATAACCTGACTTTTGTATATTAGTTTCTGAGACCACTTCTGCCCCACTGTCAGCCCCTCCCCATAAGAGGTCTGCCAGATAAAATATGAGATAAGCCCTCTTTTAATATAAAGTATAGCCCATGCAATATCTGAGACATACCAAAAATTTACTTGCTGTTAATCTGAAAATTCAAACAACTGGATATTCTGTACTTTTCCTTGCTAAGCTAGCAACTTTCTTACCCTAGTAGCTCATGACCAAGTAACCTATGTAAGAGGGGAATGTTGTCTTCTTGCCTGTACGTCTTCCTGAGGACCACAGTCCTGTCTATGAAGCTTATGGCCCCACCCCAGGGGCCAGGACTCTCCTTTTCACACTGTAGTTGCTTGTCTGGCTGGATCCCAGGGCCATTCATTCTGCCTATTGGTCTGAACCTCTGCTGTGACCCCGTTCAGAGCTCATCCAGGTCTGAGAGTCAGTCCTGTCCTCTGAGCTGTTGTGCTGGCCTGTCCCATTTTGCCTCCAGAAAACTCCATGACTTGCAGATGATTCCCAGGATTTAACTGGAATATCTATTTCCCACCAGACTGACTCCCCAAAGGGGCAGGGATTACTGTTTAATAAAACCTAGCATATAGCATGATGCTTTACATATTGTTGGTGCTTCATCATAAATTATTGTTAATCTAAAGTTAAAAAATGGTGATATGGATTAAATTGTGTCCCCCCTAAATATATGTTATATTCCTAAACCCCAGTTCCTCAAAATGTGATCTTATTGAGAATTAGAGTTGTAGCACATGTAATTAGTTAAGATGAGGGCAAACTGCCATAAGGCAGGTCCTTAATCCAATATGACTGATTCCAAAGAAGAAAGACTTCCCTGGTGGTACAGAAGATAGGAGTCCATCTGTCAATGCAGCGAACACAGGTTCGATCCCTGGTCCAGGAAGATTCCACGTGCCACAGAGCAGCTAAGCCCGTGGGCCACAACTACTGAGCCCGTGCACCTACAGCCCGTGCTCTGCAACAAGAGAAGCCACCACAGTGAGAAGCCAGCACACTGCAACAAGGAGAAGCCCCCGCCCAGCTCAACTAGACAGAGCCCACACACAGCAACAAAGACCCAGTGCAACCAACAGCAGAGAAATACAATTATAAAAAAGAAGAGAGACACACAGTGAAGAGGATGCTAGCCAAGGAAGACACGATCACACAGAGGGAAGACAGCTGTGTGAAAATGGAGGCAGAGATTGGGGTGGTGCTTCCGCAAGCCGAGGAATGCCAGAGGCCACCAGAAGTTAACAAGAGACAAAGGAGGACTCCTTCCCTACAGGTTGGAGAGGGAGCACTGCCTTGCTGACAACTTGATCTAGACCTCCAGTCTTCAGAACTGGTATAAATTTCTGTTGTTTTAAGTGACCCAATTTGTGATACTTTGCTACGACAGCTCTAGGGAACTACCTTAAGGATTACATTATTGACCCTAAAAAATGAGAGTCTAGAAGAAATCAAATAATACTTGAGAGTTAGAAGGGGCTGACTATGAGATTATACAACTATAACTTATTTATGCTTTGTCTCCAAATTTCCTCAAATAGAAACATCATAATTTGTGTTCCTTTAAAAATCTGAACCGTATGATTAGAACTGCATGAATACTGTGGGTCAGAGGCTGGGCAGAAGTAAAGGCTATGAGTCCCTTAGAAATCCTCTGTGGTCTGCACAGAGGTGGGCACAAGAGACCAAGATCCCATGGTGAGAGAAACTGGCAAGAAAGGTTTGGGAGGTACATCCCTGTGGGGTGACTTTGTCAGGAACCATGGTTTCCATTCTGTTGCCTTCTGTTTTCAGAACCTCAGTACTTTAACATACACACTTAAAAAATGAAGACAATATCACTAAACATTTTTCAGACTTCATTTCTCCATTAATTATTCCCACATTTCATTAGTAGTGTCATGAGTTTATGAAGAATAAGTGCTACTGGTTTGGGTCAAGCCAGAGTGACCCATTTCTAAGGCAGCAAATAACTATCTTTGCGTAGTTACAGGGACAAGAATTCTCTTGGCCATGCAACTACAGATTACATTTCAAATGAGAGGTCCATGCACAAGCTTTTGGAGATGTAGGAAGTGGGATAACATCAGCTACCAATTAAATCAAATCAAATCTTAGACAATCCTAATGAGCCCAGTCTGCACTGAGACACACCAAGATATATTCCAATTTATTTGTCCATAGAACTTCCATTGCACTTTCATTCTAGCACTGTATGATATATGATAATTTGTGCATCTTCAGTCATGTCCAACTCTTTGCAACCCTATGAACTGCAGCCTGCCAGGCTCCTCTGTCCATGGGATTTTCTAGGCAAGAATACTGGAGTGGGTTATCATTTCCTACTCCAAGGGATCTTCCTGACCCAGGGACTGAACCCACATCTCCTGCATTGGTAGGCAGGTTATTTACCACTGCGTCACCTGGGAAGCCCCATGATATATAATAATAATGAATGTTTATTGAGTATTCACCATGCACCAAGGACTAGGCTGAGAGTTCATACGGATTATTTGATAAAATCTTCCTATCACCCTCATGAGACAGGAAATAGAGACTTAAAAGGAATTAATCTGCATAACTGTTAAAAGGAGGCAGAACTGAAAAGTTTCCAAAGTCTTCCTCTTGAAGACTGTACAATTGATGGGGCTGGGAGTGCTGTTGGCGGGGAACCATTCAATTTCCTGCTCTTACAGGCAATATGCTAACAGTCTTCCATCCGCTAGATCAGGGGTTGATAAACTATAGCCTGGGGACCAAATGTGGCCTGCTGCCTGGGCAAATATGCCCATGCCTATATGTCTACATATAGCCTCTGGCTGCTTTCTCAAGGACAGAGACTGTTCAGCCCACAGACAGAAAGTATTTACTATATGACTCTTTACAGAAAAAGTCTTCTGATCCCTGTGTTAGATCATTGAATTGTTTTATTAATACTAACAGATCTATTAAAAGGGGATTATCTCAGTTTTAGAGATGAAGAAACTTAGGTTCACAGAAGTTAAGCTCTTGTTCTAGAACAGTGTTTCTCTGATTTCCAATACATAAATGTTGTACTTTGCCATAGAATTGCCTTTTTTCTTCCAAAGATTGGAGATGGTGCTAAATGTATATTCCTTCATTTCATGAAAGAAAAGAATGAGCATTCTCATTACCAACAGTCCTTTAAGTGGAATAAATTTAATTTTATGAAAAGCTTTTTCTCACTCCATTTTGTAACGGGTGAGTGAGAGTGCAGTCATGGAGCAGCATGAGTTCAAGAACTGGCAATTGAGGGTCACTTCCTTAAGAAATTCATCTGGTAAGTGGCAGAGCCAGAGGTCTCAAAACAGGTGACACTTTCATATCTGTTGGGACTATCCATCTACTGCTGACCCATGCATTTCTTCTGTCATTCACTAGTGCAGGGAACCATGCTCATGCCAAGGAAATCATGAATCATTTGTCTCCACGTCTTTCTTACCCTCTCTCTTTCCTCTGGCTGTTTTTTTGTTTGTTTTCGTTTTTGGCTGTACTACACTGCATGTAAGATCTTAGTCCCCCATCCAGAATGTGTGGAAGTGTAGGGCCTTAACCATTGGATTGTCAGGGAAATCCCAACCTTTCTTTGGCTGTTTTGCTTAAAACTAAACACTCAGGACTTCCCTGGTGGTCTAGTGGTTAAGAATTCTCCTGCCACTGCAAGGGACGTGGATTTGATCCCTGGTCCAGGAAGATTCCCACATGCCTGGGAGCGACTAAGCCCCTGTGCCACAACTACCAAAGCCTTTGCCCTGGAGCCCGTGCTCCACAAGAGAAGCCGCCACAGTGAGAAGCCTGTGCACCGCAACTAGAGAGTAGCCCTCACTCTCCGCAGCTAAAGAAAGCCTGCAAAAAAGAAAAAAAAAAAGAAAGCCTGCAAGCGGCCCAGCCGAAAATCAAATGAGTAAGAACACATGGATCTTTAACAAAGACTCAGCCTGTTCAAAATTAAAGTCCAAAGTACTCAGTCTTTTTTCTTTAAGAACAAATAAAAAATAACCCCCTGTTTATTTTTTACCTTGCTTTCCCCCGCTTTTTAAACTTTTTATTTTGTATTGAGGTATGACCGATTAACAATGTTACAGTTTCAGGTGAACAGTGAAGGGACTCAGCCCTCCATACACATGGATCCATTCTCCCCTAAACTCCCATCCCACCCAGGCTGCCACATAACATTGAGGAGAGCTCCATGTGCTACACAGGAGGTCCTTGTTGGTTATCCGTTTTAAATATAGCAGTGTGAACACTCTTAAGCCTGACTGAGCTCAGTTAACCATTTTCTTCTTATGACAAGTTTGATCTGTTCGCCATTGAGGAAAATGATCCGTATGAAAATACCAATACAATGACATTATAGACTTCTTTTTTAGTGTAAGTCACAATGCTAGAGGCTCTTAGGACAGGAAGAAATTAAATGACTTTATCAAGCCACTGAGACTGTCCAATCTGAGTAAAACAGTTTGAAGGTATGTCTTTCAAGTGTCAAGGTCTTTCTATAAGGGATCAGATCACAGACTATAAGGAAAAGCCTCTCCCTCCATTGATAATTAGCATCATCTCTTTAATACCACATTGCTAGAAATTGTTCTATTATAGTGAACTACCACAAATAGAGCAGTCAAGCTATTTAAAAATACAAGCAAAAGTTAATAATGTAAAGTGACTACGAAGGCATTTTAAATTACATTCATATTCTTGAACAAATGAGAACATTCAAATTATTGCACTGTATATAACTATATAATGGCATATATTTAAATATTTCTGATTCTGAATTATTCCTCTTTTTCTAAATTACATTAATAAGATGAGAAGTACAAGGGAAGTTCCAATTACTCCTCTGATCTTACGCTGAATATTTTTAAATGATTAAATGAAACTTACTGTGTATTCTGGTCCCAGATGTTCATTTGGGCAAGAGGGAAAAGAAAAAAGAGAAAATGATGATTAAGACCACACTTATATGCAATATAAATCCACAGAACTAACAAATATTGCTGAATTATAATTATTAAAAATGTGGCAAAGAAACCTTCTGAGAATTAAACTTTCATAAATACTAAGTGTCTCCATGTTTGTTCTTGAAACTCTTTCATATGATACTTTTGCGGTTGGGTAGATAAGGAGTGTAAGACAAGATTCAATTAGCCTATAGGTTTGTGGCTAATTAAAAACTAAAGAGTTGGCCTTAGAAAAGCAGAATAAAAGGCTAATAATTCCAGTAGAGCATTTCATTAACCACAAAGGAAATCTTTTAAGTGGAAAAGCAGCTTTTAAAACCAATAAAAAGAGCTTGTTAGGCTGATATTCAAACAGGACCTTGAATTTTCATGTGTTTGAGGTCAGGAACCAAACCTTTAAAATTTTTGGGCCAGTTTCTAGCTCAGTATCAACATTTTGAGTGTGGTTATCACTCCACTACAAGTTGAGGAGGAAACTGATTTTCATATTATCTGATTGCAAAGGAAGTGGTTTGGAGCAGAGAGACCCAACGGAACCTTTTATATAAATTATAAAAATAGTCAAGTTTTGCTCTGTGTGTGTTGGGGGGAGGGTGTCTGTTAAGCAAAGAAGTCAAAATAAACAACTTGATTATGAACAAACCACACCTTAAAATAACTTAGGGATTATTGAGAAAAGAAGGAGAAATAAGGATAATGAATTACTTTACAATTAGCCTCCAATTAAAATAAATAAATTTATATTAAAAATTTTTTTATTAAAAGGATAATGAAACCTCTAGAAATGTCACTAAGTAGAGCTTCCTTTTTCTTCTCTATATGCTATTTACAATGATCATTTCAAGAAGGAAGATAGAATAGTTTAGCTTAACCCCTACAACCTCCTGCTAGGAAGAGTGTTGACTTAAAAGTATGGAGACAAAGGGTCAGGGAGGTGTCACAGGGCTCCTGTGAGTCCCTGCTGGGATAACCCACGCTCAATCAGTGAAATCTGAATCCCCCTATGTCCTAGCAGGGATGCTTGTGACATACTGGGTGTACAAGGACTTACCTGTAATTGTGTAGGGATAATAGTTCCATGCCTTCTCTGTTACATAAAATATTTTGGGAACAACAGCTCTAGCCCAACTAGGCAGTTTGCTAAGAGGAGAGAAAGAAAACGACAATTAGAGTCTGTCCAGTGCCTCACCCTGCTACCACATCTGTTCAGAGAAACTGACTGCTAGAGAAGTCAGAGGACTTCTACTTCTGCTCTTCTCTCCGCAGCAACTTGGTCTCTATCTCCCTGGTCTTCATCACGGTTAAACTGTCCCCTGTTCGTATTAGTATTTAGGACACGTAGGATGACCACGGACAACAGAAGGCAGGAAAGAGGTTCAGAACAGATTGGTTCCCCAGAAGGAACCAACACTGCCAATACCTTGATTTCAGACTTCTGACCTCCATCCTGGGAGAGGATTAACGTGTGTTGTCTTAAAGCCATCCAGTTCACCGCAATTTGTTACTGCAGCCCCAGGAAACTAAGGCAACGACAGAGCCATTTCTCTGGAACAGGGACCCGGGCAGCCATTTGCAAAAAACATTCTCCAAACAAGGAAAACCCAAGGGCACAGGTCCCAAGACCGTTAGTAACCAAGGACTAATTAAGTTTTGCTTTGCTTCATTCTGTTTTCCTTCTGAGGCAAACTTCACAGCGCTCTGCAGGCCCAGAAAATTCCTTATATATTCCTGTAATCTGTTTGCATGATTTCATTTCCCCCCACACTCTACTCTGGGGCTTTCTGTTTTTCCGGTTGCTACTATCTTGTTTCTTTCCTGTGCTGGTGCCTACAGCTAAGTGTCTGGGACACCAACGTCTAGCAGTACATCAGACCCAGAGACAGGACGCAGACTCTCGGCAGTTGGCAATAAAAAACATCAAGAAGCAGTTGTGAATTGCAAGCTGATCTAGCTAAGACAGTGGGGACACCAAGGTAATAAACCCCAAATCCCCCTCTTGGACACAGGGTTTAAATGACATCCAGAGCCAGTAAAACACCATGTTCCTTTTATGTCTTCCCAAATTGCTTCTCTTCTTTCTGACAGTATCCAGGATCTGCTTTTAAAAACACAAATACGTATTTTTGATGGTTGGCCAGACCTAACTCAAAGAAAGCTCTGGGCCATTTATCACAGCTAAAATAAATGGGGAAATCAGAGTCCCCCCTGAAGCCAGGTGGGCATCAGATAAGGACACTGTTCATAGGTGCACTGTGAGGGGCATGCAGAGCAGTATTATAATTCACAGAACAGTTCTTTTTGCTGCTGTAATGCAGAATGTCTCACTCTCATAAAATCGTTTCTGCAGTAACTGCTCATTTACCTTCCCTTTGCTCCACTAGGAAGGAAGAAGCTTGCTTCCCAACAGAGGATTTTACAGCTTTCGCCTAGGATTTATTCCTTCAGTCACTGAAGCTGGAGGGTAACTGGGATTGACATTGAGAGTGGGAAGGCAGTGCTGGGCTGGCTTGTGGGAAGTGGTCACGATCACCAGGTCCCCCGGGTCCCCTCCTGCTTGTCCCCACACCCCAGCGTGATATGCCATTGTGTCAGTCAAGGAGATGTTGATTCTACTCATAGGCAAATTGGTTTCTCATGCTTTCAATGGATTGAAATGGGATTGTAGAAGCTCCCCAAGGTAAGCTAGGCATTGTTCAGCTTAGACCAAGTACTTTTTGTCTCCCTTCAAGCGTTAGAAACCATTCCCCACTGTTCCGTCTACACTGCACAACCCCCACACCCCAGACTCACCAGCCTCTTGATAGTACTTTGGGGTCCAAGTCTTCCTCCCTTCATAACTCATTCCCTGTATCATTTAAAAAGCCTCCCAGCAGAACCATATTCCTAAGCAACAAGCATTTTCTGGAAGGAAGATGACAAACACCAGTCATTTTCCATTCATGTTGAGACTTGTCCTATTTGTAAATGATCAGGACTACAGGCTCTAGAATCTTTACCTTAGCTGTCTCATTTGCCAACATACGCAGAATATGCCACACTATCATCAAATACCTTTTCCAAGGCACCCTAAAATGACATTTAGCCAAGATGGCTGATGTGATTTTATGTGACTCTTATACATAGTCTGGGAAGCAGGCCCTTCTGGTATAAGCCTTTTATTAGGCCAGGCACAGGAGCCATTGGAACAAATTCCATGATATGCCATTTAAATATTTTTAAGCCTACTACAGACCTTCTCTTAGCCCCTGACTTCCCCAGAGCACATCATTACTCAAATAGCTTTTGTCTGAGAAAGTAAAATTCATTTTTCCCTGCAGCAATGATTTATCAGGGCTGCAAAGGAAATGAAATTAGACTCCACTGCTGCTGTCACTTTCATGATGTATACTGCCACACAGCCTACCATTCCAAGGAGAAGCCTGCCACTCAAACTTGCTACCTGGCGTCAAACAAGACTCTCTCTGCTGGAAAGATGGCACGACTTGAATCATGGTCTACCGGCAGAGATCAAACCTCCCCAAATCATCTCACCGTGGCTCAGGCTTTAGAGACACTGAGTAAAAAGACAAAACTCTAAAATACCGCGTTTCTCTAAAACCTTTGTCCATGTCTCCCAAGGACAGACTTTTTATATTGTTTCATTTCTTATATCTTTACTTTGTATGAAATAGTTGCCCCAGGTTACATGGGACTGTCCTGGTTTTAGCAGTGAAAGGTCCTACATGCTAAATTCCTTGATTATGAGCAAAATGGGAAGCTGGTCATTCTAGAGCAGCGGTTCTCATTTCAACAGGAAAGAGGTGAGGGAACTTCCCCCTCCAGGGGCTATCTGGCAAAGCCTGGAGGCATCTTCAGTCATGAGAGCTGGGGGGTGGCGATGGGGAGGGATGCTGGTCTGGCATTTAGTAGGAAGAGGCCAAGGATGCCCCAAGGCAGGCATAATCTGAATTTGCCTCAGGTTAAGAATGTTTATCTACTTCATAAAGAGTTTTTGGAACTGAATCCTAAACCATCTCTCCCTTCTATGGCTTTACAATCCAGATTATCACCAAATTCTCTAGCATATCTAACCTCATTTTGCAATTTATGTCCATTTGGGAATATTTTTTGGCTTCAGGGGTTCTTGAACATCATCAGGCCAAATGTGGTCCAAATGGAGTCTAATTTCATTTTCTCAACAGGGGTCAGAATATGACAGTCTCAACTAGACACTTTGAACTTAAACATTCCAGGCAGGGAGTCCTTCTAAGTTCACAAAATAACAGTACTTTGGGAAGAATTTCCTGGGGTCCAGTGGTTGGGATTCAGCATGTTCACTGCGAGGCCTGGGTTCAATCCTTGGTTGGAGAACTAAGATCTTGAAAGTCATGCGGTGTGGCCAAAACCCCCACCCCAAAACCAACCGACACACAAACAAAAAAACAGTGCGTCACACAAGATTTTCTGCCAAACTGCGTATCTGAAACTAGTCACTATGTACGCTAAGATTAGGCTCAAAGAACTGGAGCTCATTTAAGTGATTTTTAAAAAATAATTTTATTTCTTTATTTATGGTTGCACTGGGCCTTCACTGCCGCGTGCGGGCTTTCTCTAGTTGCAGTGAGCCGGGGCTACTCTTCATTGCAGCGCACGGCTTCTCATTGTGGTGCCTTCTCTTGTGGAGCACAGGCACTGGGCTCGCTGACTTCAGCAGTTGTGATGCGCCAGCTTGGCTGTTCTGCGGCATGTGGATTCTTCTTGGACCAGCAGTCGAACCCGCGTCCCCTGCGTTGGCACGTGGATTCTTATCTACTCTACCATCAGGGAAGTCCCATTTAAGTGTTTCTTAAAAGGTCTTAGCTACCTTCATATCTCCATTTCCCAGTGGTCCAGGATGGATATTCTGATCTTTTCTTTTTTGTGCCCAAATCTGACATTTGACAGTCGTTTGATAATAATCAATTGTCCCTCTCCAGTTGTGTGTACAGTGATTTCTGAGGTCTTTAAATTTCTTTTCTGCTGCTATGGCTTACTCATTTACTCCTTAATGCATTGTCTTTTGGCTGGTCTTTTCGTCCTGATCTTAATGTAATTCTTTATACTGCAGCAAAGAGATGAACTGAGTTTCTGGACTATAGCCATTTCCTGTGGGAGATAAGGCTGCTGGGGCATCACCCACAGAAATTCCTGGAACTTGGACACTGCTGCCACTCTTTCTATAAAAGGACAGTATGTTCTGGATTCTGGAAAAAGAAGCCTACCTTTTGTCAGTTCTTGGAAGGCTCCGTGTGTGGACAGTGGGAGGGTAATGTGGCAGGGGTGCTGGGGAGCATCTAGGGGAGTCGACCACATGTGTCAGCATCACTGGGTAGGAGCGTGGCGGAATCAAGGTGGAAACTGCTTGACAGAATGACCCTGAAGACCCCAACCAGGCCGAGACATCCTGCTTCTGTGGTTTTTCCATGGGAGTAGTCAAAGGGACAGAAGGCATGGGGCCCAGCAGCATGAGAATGCCTGATGTGTTCTTAAGGATTGAGATGGGGACCAAATGATGAGCGTGGACTGAAAGGTACGTCTGAAAGAGGGCCATTACATGTTCTATTTTTTCTAATATATATTAAAAATACTATTTATTTCATATTATATTCAATAGACATGAATTCAATATTTTTTAGGATATATGACTAAACATTCTAAAATACATAATGTCCTTATACAGATGGCTATTGTGTATTGCCTGTTACCCATAGCTAGAATGTGAGTCACACCAGGGTACAGACCTTTGTCCTCTTCACTGCTGCTCCCCAGTCACACCTAAAATGATGACTGGCACACAGCAGGCGCTTAATAAATATTTTCTGAATGAATGAAGATCACCTCTGGATATTCAGAAATCAATAATAACTATAAGGAGTCTTTCAAAATAGCGCGGAAATAAGCTCTTAGGTCAGAACCTCTGGGTCCAACACTTCCTCTATGACCTGTTGCCTGGGCAGTGGGCTCTCCCACTGCCACATAAACTGTGGCTCTAGGCTCTTACTTTGGGGTAAGATCTGGGAGAGCAGGAAGAAAAAATGAGAAAAAAAGACCCAAGCCACAGCATCAAGGCTCTACCAATGAGCTGGTAGGTAAAGTGACTGTCTGGTGGCTTTGCTTATCCAGTTAAACAAGATTCATGGCTTAGGGAAGCTGCCCCCTCTCCCACCCAGAGCCACTAGAAGCCAGGAGAGGTTGCTCTGGAAGGCAAGAGCCATGTAGTGGGAGAAAGGTCTTCACCATGCAAATCATTTCAGGCATTAGGCGGAATCACCGTTAGAAGCTGGCAACCCTCCCTGACTGGCAGCTGCCAGCACAGCCTAATTAATCCAGCAGCCATAGTGAAGAAGAACATGACACTTCATGACTGATAAACAAGCCAAAAATAGGCTCCATCTTTTCTCCAATTCCCCTCCGCCCCCATCTGCTTCTCTCCTCTCATGAGTTTCAGTGAGAGGGGACTGGAGTGAAGCTAGGAATGAGGTAAAAATGAAAGGGGACAAAAGAAAAGCTCCATCCTCATATGATTCTGGACGACAGGTTTTATTTAGAATCACTATTTCAGATTAGTATCTTGACTCTTTTCCCCAGATGCCAGTTGAAATCAGGATTTTTGCAGATAAGCCAAGAAACACCACTTATTTGGTTGACTGAACTGGACTGAAGGCCCAAGGACAATCACCAAATGTACTAATGTATTAGTACTAATGTAATGTTCTAAATGCATTAGGGCAGCCACCCAAATGTACTGCACACAACAGTGTATCAGACACTATAGGAAGGGCCAGAGAATGGAGTAACCCCGCAATCCAGGGAGCTAAGCGACAAGAACTAAAACGATAAATGGCACTTGAAGAAGACACTATACTCAAGTTAAAAATGGGCAAAGGATTTCAATAGACATGTCTTCGAAGAAGACATATAAATGGCTAATGAGCACATGAAAAGATGCTCAATATCATTAGCCATTAGGAAAATGCCAATCAA
This sequence comes from Capricornis sumatraensis, assembly GCF_032405125.1. Classification (NCBI taxonomy): domain Eukaryota; kingdom Metazoa; phylum Chordata; class Mammalia; order Artiodactyla; family Bovidae; genus Capricornis; species Capricornis sumatraensis. The sequence continues at coordinate 99,282,975 of NC_091076.1, forward strand.
AACCCAAACAAGATACCACTTCAAACCCACTAGGATGACTGTAATCAAAAAGACAAACAATAACAAGTGTTGGTGATTATGCAGAGAAACTGGAACTCCCATACATTGCTGGAGGGAGTGTAAAATAGTACAGTCACTTTGGAAACCAGTCTGGAAGTCCCTCTCCCACTCACTAGCAGCCAGGCTTGACCTGGGAACTCAATGGGATGTTTATGCCTGGAATTTTATTTTATTTGGCCATATTGTGCATCTTGTCGGTGAAGGCAATGGCACCCCACTCCAGTACTCTTGCCCGGAGAATCCCAAGGATGGGGGAGCCTGGTGGGCTGCCACCTATGGGGTCACACAGAGTCGGACACGACTAAAGTGACTTAGCAGCAGCAGCAGTGCATCTTGTGGGATCTCAGTTCACCAACCAGGGATTGAACCTGGTCCATGGCAGTGAAAGCCTGGAATCCTAACCATTAGACCACCAGAGTTATTCCCTATGTTTGGTATTTTAGAACAAAGGCTAGAAAGAAAAAATGGACAGTTCAGGCCTACCCCTGGCAGCCATGATGGTAATGGCAAAATGAAAAGGTCAGTTTCACTAAAGATCGTTGTCATCATTGTTGTTCTTGGCTTCTTGGAGCTGCCCTGACCTGATAGCTATCCAATCTCAAGCCTCCAGATAATTCTGTGGACCACTAACATCCTTCCATGAAATGTCCTTTCTGATCAAGAGAGACCCAGAAAGGAGGCCCTGATGATACAGACACTAAGTACTTCCAGTGCTCCAAACAGTTGCTCTGGGTAATAAGTTGATAAAGCAGTTTCTGAATGTGGTTTGTCTTGCCATACAAATTGATGTAAAGAAGGGAATCCATTCCTTTTGCCAGATCATGAATTCAGGTCCATAGGACACTGGTATTTCTCTGAATAAGTTATCAAGTGAGCACTGGAACAACTTAGTAACTTCCAGTCCAACTTTTAGAGCCTACTTACCTGTGGTCAGTGAGAAGGTTCACAATATGCTACAGTGACATCAGGATTATTTTGAGCTGAAGACATTTGAGAATCCAACAGTTGCAGGAAGACATTTTTTCTGAATTCTGCTTATCCTCATAAAAACAGAGCCTCCCAAAAGAATTCAACTGTCATAAATCCCCTCTCCAGGAGTTTTGCAACCAGAGAAGACTGACTCCTATCACCAGAGACAAGAAGTAAGCACCAGGACAAGAAAGCGCCTAAATAGACATTGTCACAAAGCTATCTTCTCTCTCATCTGTTCTCCTGAGGCCCCATTTATTTTTCATACAAGACATTTCTTTTCCCCTAAGTCCCTTTTCTCTCCCTCCCCTATTAAAATGGTATATAAGCCCTAAATTCTAACCACTCCTTTGAGTCATGTTTTTCTGGATGTTCTTGCCTATGTACATGGTTAAAAACTTGTCTTTTCTCCTGTTAATCTATCAGTTTCAGTTTAATTTGCAGGACCCAAATCATCAATACTAAATAAATTACAAACAGCTGAGAAAAGAGAATTGAAAGGCAAAGGAGAAAAGGAAAGATACATCCATTTGAATGCACAGTTCCAAAGAATAGCAAGGAGAGATAAGGAAGTCTTTCTAAGTGAACAATGCAAAGAAATAGAGGAAAACAATAGAATGGGAAAGACTAGAGATCTCTTCAAGAAAATTAGAGATAACAAGGGAACATTTCATGCAAAGATAGGCACAATAAAGGAAAGAAATGGTATGGACCTAAAAGAAGCAGAAGATATTAAGAAGAGGTGGCAAGAATACACAGAAGAACTGTACAAAAAAAGGTCTTAATGACCCAGATAATCATGATGGTGTGATCACTCACTGAGAGTCAGACATCCTGGAATGCATCCTGGAAGTCAAGTGGGCCTTAGGAAGCATCACTACAAACAAAGCTAGCAGAGGTGATGGAATTCCAGCTGAGCTATTTCAAATCATAAAAGACGATGCTGTTAAAGTGCTGTAGAAGAAGGGAAGGGCAATCCACTCTGGTGTTCTTGCCTGGAGAATCCCACGGATGGAGCGGCCTGGAGGGCTATTGTCCATGGGGTTGCACACAGTCAGAAACGACTGAAGTGACCTAGCACAATATGCCAGCAAATTTGGAAAACTCAGCAGTGGCTACAGGATTGGAAAAGGTCAGTTTTCATTCCAATCCCAAAGAATGTTCAAACTACTGCACAACTGTACTCATTCCACGTGCTAGCAAGGTCATGCTCAAAATCCTCCAAGCTACGTTTCAATAGTACATGAACTGAGAACCTCCAAATGTACAACCTGGATTTAGAAAAGGCAGAGGAACCAGAGATCCAATTGTCAACATCCATTAGATCATAGAAAAAGCAAGAGAATTCCAGAAAAACATCTACTTTTGCTTCATTGACTATGCTAAAGCCTTTGACTGTGTGGATCACAACAAGCTGTGGCAAATTCTGAAAGAGATGGGAATACCATACCACCTTACCTGCCTCCTGAGGTAATCTGTATGCAGGTCAAGAAGCATCAGTTAGAAACAGACATGGAACAACAGATTGGTTCAAAATTGGGAAAGGAGTACATCAAGGCTGTGCATTGTCACCCTGTTTATTTAACTTATATGCAGAGTATATCAAGCAAAATGCCAGGCTGGATGAAGCAAAAGCTGGAATCAAGATTGCTGGGAGAAATATCAATAACCTCAGATATGCAGATGCCACCACCCTTATGGCAGAAAGTGAAGAGGAAATAAAAAGCCTCTTGAGGAAGGTGAAAGAGAAGAGTGGAAAAGTTGGCTTAAAACTCAACATTTAAAAACTAAGATCAAGGCATCTGGTCTCATCACTTCATGGCATATAGATGGGGAAACAATGCAAACAGTGACAGATTTTATTTTCTTGGGCTCCAAAATCACTGCAGATGGTGACTGAAGCCATGAAATTAAAAGACGCTTGCTCCTTGGAAGAAAAGCTATGACAGACCTAGACAGCATATTAAAAAGCAGAGACATTACTTTGCTGACAAAGGTTCGTCTAGTCAAAGCTATGGTTTTTCCAATAGTCATGTATGGACGTGAGAGCTGGACCATAAAGAAAGCTTAGCGTCCAAGAACTGATGCCTTTGAACTGTGGTGTTGGAGAAGACTCTTGAGTCCCTTGGACTGCAAGGAGATTGAACCAGTCAATCCTAAAGAAATCAACCCTTAATATTCATTGGAAGGACTGATGCTGAAGCTGAAGCTCCAATACTTTGGCCACCTGATTTGAAGAACGAACTCACTGGAAAATACCCTGATGCTGGGAAAGATTTAAGGCAGGAGAAGAGGACAACAGTGGATGAGATGTTTGGATGGCATCACCAACTCAACTGACATTAGTCTGAGCAAGCTCCAGGAGATGGTGAAGAACAGGCAAGCCTGGTGTGCTGCAGTCCATGGGGTCGCAAGGAGTCAGACATGACTGAGAGACTGAACAACAAAAAGTGGATGGAAGAAAAGTTTTTCCTCCTTGATACCACTCATAAGATGGACAGCTGGACTTACAAATAATGAAATCAGTTGACCTAGGCCCTACTTTGATCAGAATACAAGGACCATGCCTTACTTATTAAGAGATTCTCAACACCAGAACAATTTGTTACACATTGTCAATGTCAATAGATATTCAATTAATGAATTACAATTATAAAGCAGCCTCACTAGACTGAGAGTCCCATGACCTCTGCATGCAGGACATGTGTTAGCTTGAGGTGGGTTAACTCTAGTTTGTAACTACAAAGTAGTGAAAAGTGTTCATCGTTCAGTCATGTCCTATTCTTTGAGACCCCGTGGACTGTAGCCCACCAGGCTCCTCTGTCCGTGGGATTTCCCAGGCAAGAATACTGGAGTGGGTTGCCATTTACTCCTCCAGGGGATCTTCCCCACCCAGGGATCAAACTTGGCTCTCCTCCATTGCACATGGATTCTTTACAGTCTGAGCCACCAGGGAAGACAGTTTACTTTTATGATTACGAACATATGTATTTCATAGTTATGTCACATATCAATTTTTTTCTTTTTGTTACTAAAGCATAATCTTCCTGGTTCTGAGATAAAATAATGGACTTACTTAGGTTTGTGCAAAAGGAGCGAAAAGTACTCTTTCTCCTGTGCCTTGTTGGTTACTCATTTATGTACGCTGGAGGAGAGTTGGAGTAATGTCTGAACCATACTTCAAGTGTAGAAAGTTAGGATTCAAAAGGATCTAAAATGCTATTTTAACCACCTACTTGATGTCTGAATTTGCCTGAGAAGTGCGTATTCTACCTATGCTCAACGCCTCCCCACCAGCAATAGCATAATGTACTATATAAATAACCCTACTATATTTGCTGATGGCTTGAATACTTAGATTTTTTCCTTAAACTGAGCCTAAATCTATCTCCTGGCATTCTCACCCACTGGCCTTAGTCTAATTGGTCCTCTTGAGGTCATATAGAATACACGGGCCTAATTATTCTTTCACCTGATCACACTGTTATATGCCCTAGTTAAATGTCCTTGGCTTCGTCCAGTATTCTTCACATCACTGGGGTTTCTAATTCTAAGATTCATATGAAGAATTTTGGAAAAGTTCAGTAAGTAGGAGAGACTTACTACCAGACATCAAGACTATTTATAAAGCTATAGTAATTGGGAATATTAGGATTATATCCTTAAAGTCTATCTAAAAGCAACCTTGTTGGCATTTTAATTAGATCTACCTTAAATTTATAAGGGACCTGAAAATTGATTGAAACTTCAAAATGCAGCATGTCCCATTCATGAATACTCTCATTTGTCCAGGTTTTTAAAAAATGTCCTGTTAATTGTTCATATTTTCTCCAAAAAGATTTTGTGTATCTGTAGATTTTTTTACTGGGTACCTTAAGTTTCCTTTTCTCTTATAAATGGAATTTTTTAAAGTTACTTTTTTCCATTTATTGCTCCCAAAAATAGTGCTAGTGATTTTTCTATTATGAAGTTTATACCCAGCAATCTTGTCAAATTCTCATATTAATGAACAAAAATCTGATCAAGTCATGAATTATTATTATTATACTCTGAAGTATTTGATTTGCTAAAGTTTCATATAAGATATTCATGTCTACATTCTTAATTGAAATTGATTTGTAAGCTTCCCTTTGTAATGTTATTGCTCAGTTTTGTTATCAAGATTCATGTAGTAGGCACTATTTGTTACCTTCTCATCCCCTTTCTTAGAATCACCTTGAATATCTTACCCTTTTTAATCATGGAGGAAAATCTCACATCTCATTGGCTGGAACTAGGTTATATGCCATCCCTAGCTGCAAAGGTGGCTGGGAAATTAAGTATCTTATCTGACATTTTCAACCCATTAAATGCTTAGAAATGTTTATATTGCTATATGTTGTGGAAGTTCACTTATTGTTTTTAGTTCAGTTCAGTTGCTCAGTCGTGTCTGACTCTTTGAGACCCCATGAACTGCAGCATGCCAGGCCTCCCTTTCCATCACCAATTCCCAGAGTCCACCCAAACCCATGTCCATCGCGTCAATGATGCCATCCAACCATCTCATCCTCTGTCGTCCCCCTCTCCTCCTGCCCTCAAACCTTCCCAGCATCAGGGTCTTTTCCAATGAGTCAGCTCTTCTCATCAGGTGGTCAAAGTACTGGAGTTTCAGCTTTAATATCAGTCCTTTCAGTGAACACCCAGGACCGATCTCCCTTAGGATGGACTGGTTGGACCTCCTTGCAGTCCAAGGGACACTCAAGAGTCTTATCCAACACTACAGTTCAAAAGCATCAATTCTTCAGCACTCAGCTTTCTTTATAGTCCAACTCTCACATCCATACATGACCACTGGAAAAACCATAGCTTTGACTAGATGGACCTTTGTTGGCAAAGTAATATCTCTGCTTTTCAATATGCTGTCTAGATTGGCCATAACTTTCCTTCCAAGGAGAAGCGTCTTTTAATTTCATTGCTGCAATCAACATCTGCAGTGATTCTGGAGCCCCCCAAAATAAAGTCAGCCACTGTTTCCACATCTATCTGCCATGAAGTGATGGGACCGGATGCCATGATCTTAGTTTTCTGAATGTTGAGCTTTAAGCCAACTTTTTCACTCTCCTCTTCCACTTTCATCATGAGGCTCTTTAGTTCTTCTTCCCTTTCTGCCATAATGGTGGTGTCATCTGCATATGTGAGGTTATTGATATTTCTCCCGGCAATCTTGATTCCAGCTTGTGCTTCATCCAGCCCAGCGTTTCTCATGATGTACTCTGCATGTAAGTTAAATAAGCAGGGTGACAGTATACAGCCTTGACATACTCCTTTCCCTATTTGGAACCAGTCTACTGTTCCATGTCCAGTTCTAAGTGTTGCTTCCTGACCTGCATACAGGTTTCTCAAGAGGCAGGTCAGGTGGTCTGGTATTCCCATCTCTCTCAGAATTTTCCACAATTTATTGTGATCCACACAGTCAAAGGCTTTGGCATAGTCAATAAAGCAGAAATAGATGTTTTTCTGGAACTCTCTTGCTTTTTCCATGATCCAGCAGATACTGGCAATTTGATCTCTGGTTCCTCTGCCTTTTCTAAAACCAGCTTGAACATCTGGAAGTTCACCGTTCATGTATTACTGAAGCCTGGCTTGGTGAGATAAGTGCAATTGTGTGGTAGTTTGAGCATTCTTTGGCATTGCCTTTCTTTGGGACTAGGATGAAAACTGACCTTTTCCAGTTCTGCGGCCACTGCTGAGTTTTCCATATTTGCTGGCATATTGAGTGCAGCACTTTCACAGCATCATCTTTCAGGATCTGAAATAGCTCAGCTGGCATTCCATCACCTCCACTAGCTTTGTTTGTAGTAATGTTTCCTAAGGCTCACTTGACTTCACATTCCAGCATGTCTGGCTCTAGGTGAGTGATCACATCATCGTGATTATCTGGGTCATGAAGATCTTTTTTGTACAGTACTTCTGTGTATTCTTGTCACTTCTTCTTAATATCTTCTGCTTCTGTTAGGTCCCTACCATTTCTGTCCTTTACTTAGCCCATCTTTGCATGAAATGTTCCCTTGGTATTTCTAATTTTCTTGAAGAGATCTCTAGTCTTTCCCATTCTATTGTTTTCCTCTGCTTCTTTGCATTGATCCCTGAGGAAGGCTTTCTTATCTCTCCTTGCTATTCTTTGGAACCCTGCATTCAAATGGGTATAACTTTCCTTTTCTCCTTTGCTTTTTGCTTCCCGTCTTTTCACAGCTATTTGTAAGGCCTCCTCAGACAGCCATTTTGCCTTTTTGAATTTGTTTTTCTTGGGGGGATGGTCTTGATTGCTGTTTCCTGTACAGTGTCATGAACCTCCATCTATAGTTCATCAGGCACTCTGTCTACGAGATCTAGTCCCTTAAATCTATTTCTCACTTCCACTGTATAGTCATAAGGGATTTGATTTAGGTCATACACTTATTGTTTTAGCAATTTCTTATTGTCATGCTTTGAAATCAGCCAATAGGACCTACACGATATCAATTTTCTAGTATTTGAGACTGGTTTCTGGCCTACTTTGTATTCAGTTTTTATATACTTTCATGTGCATTTGAAAGGCATGTTGGTTCCACGGTCTATTAATATCCACTAGGTCAAGCTTGTAATTCAGTTGTTTATATCTTCTTTATGCTTGTTATTAATAAGTTGTCTACTTGCTCTATCAGTTTATTAAAGAAGTAGGTTAAAATCCCCATTATAACTTCAGGACACATGTAATTTTGTCAGTGTTGCCATATTTTTGTTGAGCGAGGTTCAGGTTTAGGATATAATACATCATTGTGATCAGTGATACATTTTGATTTATCATCTGACAAACACAACTTATGTTTTCTATTTACCATATTTTTTTGTAGATTTCTCTTTGTTCTTCCTCTGCCTTCAACTGGATTGGTCACGCTTTTCAAAACCGTGTATGACCAAAACATACTATTTTACTATTCTTTTAGAGGTTACTTTTACATTTTGAATAGGCATACTTGCTTTAAATTTTTAAAATTAATAAGCATGTCTTTCCTCTTTCTAGATAATATTAGCAACTTACAGCATTTCTTTTTTACCACCCCTACCCACTCAATGGACATGAGTATGAGTAAACTCCAGGAGCTGGTTATGGACAGGGAGGCCTGGCATGCTGCAGTCCATGGGGTCTCAAAGAGTTGGAGATGACTGAGCAACTGAACTGATCTGAACTGAACTGTATATTTTCTGTTATTGTTATCTGAATTGTTTAAATTCCATGAGTCTATTTCCAATTACTCACTGTTCATATATTTGCAACATTCTATGCTTATTCAGATTTGTCCAGATATTTACTACGGAAGAAGGAATTCATAGGGCCTGGACTCCATCTTAGGCCTGTTCATGCTGATCATGCTCGGCCACCTTTCCAATGGACTCTGAACTCTGTGTTTAGTGCCTATGAAAAAAACAACCGAAAGATAAGACCCCCTCCAGACAGGGGAACCTTGAAGATCGTATCTAGATTACTCATCGCCTAAGAGAAAACATACACTAATCACCCCTTCCTCCAGGCAGGCCATAAATTTTTCTGTATCAATCGGAGTGTAACCTCAGGTTTATTGATTATTGGCTAATTGTTTGACTGTTTGAGCACATGAGCACATAGCATGTGAATCATGGGGTTATTGGGATTGTATTTTCCTTGGTTTATGTAAGTCTCAAGGAATTTGGAGTGGTGGGTTCAGACACGTAAACATGGGGTATAAAAGATTTTCACAAATGCTGCTCGGGGTCCTTGGCTAAGAGGAGACTCTGCCTTGGGCCTGCCGGTGTAATAAACTGCTCTCCACTATCTGCATTGTCCTTCTGAGTGAGTTTGTTTCCTGGAATGCGTGGCTACAACACTATCTCTTCTAGAGTCCCTCCTCATTATTCTTGGTTTCAACTCCCTTTTACTTAAAAATACAGCCTTTATTAGGACTTTTTGTGGCCACACTGGGTCTTCACTGCGGTGCTCAGGCTTTCTCTAGTTGTAGGACGCAGGCGCTGCTCTTCCCTGTGGTGTGTGGGCTTCCCATTGCAGTAGCTTCTCTTGTTGTAGAGCACAGCCTCTAGGACACACCAGCTCACTAGCTGCAGCTTGAGGGCTCAGTAGTTGCAACTCGCTGGCTCTAGAGCACAGATGGCCTCAGTAGTTGTGGCGCACGGGCTTAGTTGCTCCGCAGCATGTGGAATCTTCATGGACCGGAGATTGAACCTGTGTCCCCCGCATTAGAAGGCTGATTCTTATCCACCGTACCACTATGGAAGTCCAGTAGTACTTTTAATTACTTATTTGGTTTCAGTATGCAGAATCTTTGCTCTTCATTGAAGCATGTGGGATCTAGTTTTCTGACCAGAAATTGAGCCTGGGCCCCCTGCACTGGGAGCAGAGACTCAGCCACTGGACCACCAGGGAAGCCCTAGTTCTTTCAGTGTGCACCTCTGAGAGGTAAGTTTTCTCAGTCTTTGTCAAAAACTTTTTTTTTTTTTGCATGATTCTTAATCACAATGCCCCATTTACAAGTACTGAGGCCTCATTTCCTGTCCCTTTATGGGAGGTAAAGGATCTGCCTGCAATGTGGGAGACCCGGGCTCAATCCTTGGGTCAGGAAGATCCCCAGAGAAGGGAATGGCTACCCACTCTACTATTCTTGCCTGGGAAATCCTATGGACAGAGGAGCCTGGTGGGCTACAGTCCATGGGGTCACAAAGAGCTGGATATGACTAAGCAGCTAACACTATGAGCATGACACCCCAACCCCTGGATGGCAGGGCCCACACTCAGTTCTGACATCCCCCAGCTTCCCTAGCTCATGCGCTTTCCACTCCTGTTAGAGTCTCCTCTTTATTTCTAGTAACTGAGGATTTCCCTTTCTTTGGTTTGAATTCATTTTTATATTGTTATATTTCATCCTGTGTTTGTCATACGAGGTGCAGGGGGAAGGTCTATATTAATCTTTTTAGTTATTATTACTGGAAGTCCAGATATTCTATTTATAACAAGTTTCCCTCCTACTAATGCTTATGATTCTCCTTTAAAATAAATGTCATATATTTTGATAGAGAAAACAGACATGACAGAGACAGCTGGACACCTCTTGTTCTGTTTCAGGAAAAGTTATAAAGTTTTCTAATTTCTTAAATTTGGTACATAGGGAACATTCCCCAGGCAATAACTTGGGAAAATGCAATTGTTTGCTGAGAAATGGAATTTTCTGTGGGTTTCTATCTATTTTCTCGCACTCTCCTCACTTCTCTTTGCTCTACAGAGGTGAGTAATGCTCAATATTTTATTTACACCCTTAGCACTAAGAATGTCAAAGCAGTATATTGAGAAACCTCTCTGTGAAGGAAGCCATCCTCAGACCAGACTTGGAGCTCAGATACTCCTGCAAATCAACAGCTGATTGCAGGCTGAACTGGTTCCAAATCCTGGCAATTCACAGCTACTAATAGGTGAACAGGATCGATCTCATTTGCATTTCATCATGACTCAGGAATTCCCTGGTACTGCATCCTTGGGTTTAATCAGCCCAAGGCCTTCAGTGTCAGGATACTGGCCTGAGAGATTTCCAAACACACTGGTGACAGAACACAAACACTCCCATCAAGAAGAAATAGTCCCCTTCAGCCTGTTGGAGGGTGGAGGTCATGCAAGAATGAGAGACTCCAAAAATGGCTCTCTCAGGAACATCTGTTTGTGGTTAAAGCACTGAGAATGGAGAAATATTCACAAGTGTCAGTGGATAAAATGGGGACACAGTCCAACTATTATGTTGGTAGTGCTTTCTGAATAATGAGAAATGGGCCAATAAGGGAGGCCACAGATGGTAGTAGAGTATTCATGGAGAGGATAGCAAAGACCAGAATGGTCACACACTGGTTCACTAACATAGACTGTTAGTTTTAAGAAAATACACCCCATATGGCACGCGACTACAAATGTTCTGACCCAGAAAAGGTAAAGGAAGAAAATGACCTAGAGGGGAGTGTAAGGTAGGGAGAAGATCAGACAAGCCCCAGGAATCAATTATGTCATTAGTGATAAGAAAACAGAAAAGATTTTAAAAAATGTATTTTGCAAAGCAGAAATGGCAGTCCTGATCAGTGCTGGCTGATCATCCTTGAATTTTTACCCTTCCAAAGGAGAGATGACATTCTTTACCTTGGGAAGAATGGAATTATTACTGAAAGTCCAGATATCCTATTTATAACAAATTTCCCTCTTACTAATGTTTATTACTCTCCATTAAGATAAATATGAATATTTTGATAGAGAAAACAGACATGACTGAGACAGCTGGCCACTTCTTGTTCTGCTGCAGGAAAAGTTATACAGTTTCTCAAGTGGTTTAGAGATAGAAACCACCTGCATACTGTATCTCACTTTGGTCACAGGTGACTGTTAGTTTTGTCAATTCCCTCTGGGGACACTTCCACCTGACAGGAAGTGGAAATCTTACTGAGTTAAGACCCCAATGGTACACGACTATCTTCAGCACTTACTTCTCTACAATTTACAGGCAAAGCTGCCTCTTTCCTTCTGCTAATCCCAGAACCAAGGAAGAAGACAAAGTCCTTTAATCCTTAAGATCAGATTTCATCCTAACATCTGGTGGAAGGGTTGCGAATGGTAAGAGGAAAGCTCCTGTTGAAAATGCATTTGAGGACTATTTTGCAGAATGCGGGGGAAGCAACTTGACTGGTGGTTTTGGAGGGTGGATATAAAGACTTTCTAACTCACCTTTTCATCCCAGACAGTCACCGCCTCTACTGGGTGCCGTGAGGCCAGGTGGGAGGGATTCCTGGGCAGGGAGGGCGCCTGGAGGTGGAACGCCAGCTGCCAGGACTTACCTGTTGAGATATACCCGCTTCTCTGTGAACTGTCCATTGCCATGGTGAGGGTCCTCGAAGGGTTCATTCTGGACAACCTCCACCCCTTCTCCTCGGTCACTCTGTTCGTGGCTGTGCTTGCTGATCATGTACAGCTGTCCGATTCTGTACTACAAAACACACGGATGCAGACAGGTCAGCCCCACCACTCACTTTTAAAGACAACCCCTCCCAACTACGGTGCCGCAAGCAACTCATGGCATCAGCACTTCCTGTTGAGAAAAGAAAGCAGGCACGTGGGCCTGATGTTAGTTTTCCTCAAGAATAAGGAAGAGAACTAACTGTGATTAGAATGCAGAAACGGCTTGTTCCTGTGAACATTTTGCATCACCTTGGCAAATGTTCACTAGGGGGCTGATGGTCTTCAAGGTTTGGCAGCCAATCAACCAACCAATGGTAAGCAGCAGGGAGGTGGGCATGCTGGAATCTCCCTTTTCACACTGGCCTTACAGGGTTAAGTGGAGCTAAATTCCTGTTTTGCTTGGCATAAGACAGACCAGGGTGTGTTATTTCTGTCCATTCTTTTTGCCTAATTAACTGCATTGCTGGGCACAGAGGATTAGATGTCAACTGTTTCTTTCGTTGCCTCTCTCAAAGTGTTAAAACTCTCCTGGAGGTCTCTGTCCTCTAGAATAGTGGTTCTCAAAGTTGGATGGACATTAGAATGACCTGGAAGCTTAAAAAAAAAACTCTAGATGCCCAGACTCCCCCTTGAGTGGAAACTGTGAACCCACCATTAGGCTGGTCCACAAGGGAGAAAATCTATACAGTATAAATCCTTTTCAACCAATTCCACTAACAGTGTGTGGCCTTCTAGCCTGAGGGCCCTGAAGCCACATGTGCTTACATGAAAATGATAAAATAGAATAACACGTAATGTGAATATTTTCCATGCTGTCTGCTGTTTTGAGCTGTTCCAGTCTCTTTCTTGCCTCTCTGAAAACCCTGGAGCCAGCATGCATCTCTTCACCCAGTGAACTTCCGAAGTGACAAAAACTAATTTAATGGAGGGGAAAAGAAGAGAAAGAGAGAGAGGCGAAGGGGGGGAGTAAAACAACTTTTGCATGAAGTCTGCTCAGAATCAGAAGGCAGGGTGATGAGACACTGCTGTGGTCCTTCCTGCAGATTCGGTGTGAGACAACACAGTGTCAGCATCATCGAGGCCCACGGGATAGGGGGAAGGGACCCGAGTCTGCAGCTAGCTCATGATGGCTCTGGGTTATCCCCAAAGAGCCAAGGTCAGCAGGGATGCAGCTCTCTTGTCTAGGTGCGCAAGAGAAATAGATTTTAAATTAAAGGGGCAAGGTGAAATGTACAAATCAACAGTGCAGTCAGTTCTAAAGCTGAGAGGACTCACATGTCTGAATGTCCCTGTTTTATTCTGAGGCAGGTGCAGGGAGGGGAGTGTGAAGAGAATGGGAAAGGCTCTGGTGTGAGGTCAGCCCAAGGGACCAGGCCCAGTCACCATGACAATGGAAAGAGCAGTCAGAGCCTGGCTCTTCTCAAAGGGCAGAGCTTCCTGTGCCACACTCCTCCCCAGAAGGGTCTGCATTTAAAACGCTTTTAATGTATCTCTGTCTGTGCTGAGGATGAAGGGAGTGAGAGGAGAAAGGAAATCAAAGATAAAATTTATTTGTAAACACATTTTGGGATTAGAAGCTTATCTTGGCTTCCCTTTAGTAAGTCCTCTTTCCTTTGTTCATAAAGACTAACTAACCCTCTTTCCAGGAGGAAGACAGTGAGAAAAAGGTTACAGGCTGGAGATCTCTGAGATACACCTGTCAGATCAACACTCCACCTTATGTGGATAGGCACACAAGCCTAGAACAGAATGCCCAGCTGCCCAGGGGATGGAGATTTCACTAGAAGTTGCTTTGTACTTGGTGTTCAAAGAAAATATGTTTACTTTCAAAGGAATATTACTCTGCCATAAAAAGGAAGGAAGTACTGATACTGATACTTCTTCATGGGTGTGAATCAGTTGAATAGTGTTTCCCAAAAGTCAAATGTAAGTCCCAATACCTCAAATATGACCTTATTTGGAGACAGGCTCCTCACAGAGGCAATCAAATTAAAATGAGGTCATTGGGATGGGCGCTAATCCAACAGGGCTGGTTTCCTTATGTGCGTGCTAAGTTGCTTCGGTCGTGTCTGACCCTTCGTGACCCTATGGACTGTAGCCTGGCAGGCTCCACTGTCCATGGGATTCTCCAGACAAAGAGTACTGGAGTGGGCTGCTATTTCCTCCTTCAGGGGATCTTCCTGACCCAGGGACTGAACCCAGGTCTCTTATGTTTCTGCACTGGCAGATGGGTTCTTTATCACTAGTGCCACTTGGGAAGCCCCCAAGGGGCAAGATGGACAAAGAGACACTCAGGGAAGAAGATGTGGTGAAGTGATGCAGGAAGATGGCCACTTACAAGCCAAGGATTGACCCAGAAGAGATCCTTCCCTTCCAGCCTTCCCAGAGGGAACCAGCCCTGACTACTGACACTTGATCTTTGATTTCCACCATCCAGAACTGTCAGCCCTTACAATGCTGGTTGGTTAAGCCACCCATCCTGTGGTGTTTGCTATGGCAGCCCAAGCCAACCAATTCAGTGAGTACGAGGTCTCCATCTGGGGTGATGAAAGGTCTGGATCTGGTCAGAGGTGGTGGTCGTACAAGGTGGTGAATGTACTAGATGCTGCTGAATTGACTTTAAAATGGTTAATTCTGTTTTCGACCTTGTAGAATGAGAATGTTGCTGCCATTACAGTAAACAAAGAGTATTTGCTTGCCATCATGCCATCAGCCACTGTAGCCTCTTGACTCCAACCCACAACAAGCCTCAGTGTTAAGCCCTGAGCAGAATTCAGGATGGAGAAAAACAGATAACATTCTGTGCTTTGGGCACTGGCCCTGATGCATACCTAAGGAAACATTTCAGAGAACCTAGACTCACGCACCTTCCCATTCATGGATAAAAAAAGCACTAAAATCATTACCTTGAGATGTATGGTTTTATTGTGTGTGATTAGCATATCATTTACTGCTACATGGTATTTTTTTTAACTGTTTGACTGTGTGGTGTTTTTTCCCCCAGTCCTATATATCCTGGCTCCTCCCTTCTCAGAGCTCTCTCTAGTTCTCAGTAAGCTCCACAAATACAATTTAACACATCTTTTGGGTTGCGAATTTTTCTTGAGTTGACAACTTCAATTTTTTTTAAAGTGTTGACCCCACTTCTGAAGCAGATACACTTAAACCAAAATGCTGTCCAGGGCTTTAGTCAGGGGTGGGGATGCAGAAGGGATATCTATTCCTGGACCATCTCCAGGAGCTCCTACCCACTCATGCATGGAAATGCATGGGACCAAGGACAACGCATGACACAGAAAAGCCATTAGCCGGACTCGAGTCAGTCTGGCTGCGCTCAGCTCAAGTGCTTCCTGCTCTGTGTTGAAAGCAAAGGGCCAAGGCAGCCAGAGGCTGATTCACCAGCAGCCAGAGGAGGGCCTGGCTGCCCAGCCTCATTGATCATTCCAGCAGCTCCTGAATGAGCCATCGCAGGGCAGACACCAGGGTTAGCTCACTAAGATAGCGTCAGCCTGTGGGCGACAACAGACGCTGGATTCAGTCACGTGGGTGACAGTGCTGGGGGTGGTGGGAAACTCAAGCCCAGACACCAAGATGATCAAGGGCTCTGCAGCTGTCACTTTCTTTGCTCTCAAGCAAATCAGGCCTGTTCTGCCTGTTGTGGCCATCCGAGCTGGGCCATCCAGAAGTAGAGGTTTTAAAACACAAATTCACTCAAAGACACATGCATCCAGAAGTTTCTCAACTGGAGGGGACAGGACAAAACAGAGAGTCTTTGAACCATGTCTCAAAATCACCAGAGATGCTCCTAAAAATGCTAAATCCTGGGTCAATTCCAGCCCATGTTACACTCACACTGTGAGATACAGGGAGTTTGGGATTTTACTTAAACACAAGCTAAAAGCTGAGAACCACTTCAGCAGAGGGTGAGGAAGGTATTCATTCACTTGCTCAGTACCAGATGGAGCCAAGACCAGAATGTTCCATCTTTAGAGGGCCTGTTTCTTCTTTCCTCTTTAACACTAATTTCTCATAAAGCTTCATCCCTAAATTAGATGAAGATCACCAGCTTCAAACTAACTTTTATGTAAAGTGAAGCGCTGCAAAATCCATAGACTCAGAAGGACTGTGAAGATGTTATAGCCTGAGAATCAATAACAGGATTGATGATGGTGGTGAAGGCGACGACAATGATGGTGGTGGTGAAAATGCTTCACTGATTGCCTGTCGGTGTGAGGCACCAATTAGGTGCTTTATATTCATTTCTAAGACTCACAATGATTCAGCCAGGTAGGTGTTTACAGATGAGGGATCTGAGTCTCTGAGAGGCTAGAGACTTTCTCCTGCCATGTGGTTTCCAGGTGGCAGAACTGGGATGTGAACAACACAGGCCTGTACTCTTTCTTCTCCACCCAAGTTCAGCCCTTATTTCTCTAACAGGTGAACTACTTTAATAAACCTGACCTCACTATGAAGAACAAAGAGGGATGGTTTGGAGCCACTGCCTTTGAACTTCACTATTTCAGAAGATGAAGAACAAAAGTCTGATATCATTCAAAAGATCAAAGACGTTTAAACTGTGTTCACATATGGAACGGCAGAGTAATTATGCTCTAACTTTGTAAAATCTATTGTTATAATTCCAGAGTTTGGGGTAATCATCATTACAGGCAATCACGATTAGAGACAGCTCCGCGCTGCAGGGCTGAGGCTCCGTGTGAGCCATCATCAGAACAGCTACCCCAAATAATTATCTCTGTAGTCAAAAAAAAAAAAAAACCATCATGGGGATGCAGATCTTTCCCACTTGCACGCAGCACTGAACATTTAATAGAGCTGCAGAACTTGAGGGAAGGCAGAGTTGCATAATGTGCCTGGAAAAACCAAGCATCTTCATCACCTTGTACTTTGCAAATGTGACCACTCATGATCAAGATACTTAATTCAGTTCAGCCTCAAACCCTGATTTTAGAAAAGGTGACCTCCAAGTCAAAACTGCTGAGTATGTTAAGGGATTATTAAATGACCACCACCACCACCTGAATATCATTCTTGCTGGAGAAAGTTTTGGACCTGAAGAGTTAGGTTCAATAGAACCCCAAGCCATGACTGATTTTCACTTAACTGCCCCCTTCCCCTAGTTGCTGAGCTTCAGAGATCCCTGCAAGGCCAGACTCCTATATTTCCCCCTCCCTAAAGAACCATGGGGTGTTATCTTTCTTCCAATCCCTCCCTTCCTGTCCCCTTTCTCTTCTCCATTAGTACCAGTACCATTTCCAAACATCATGATGTGAAAGGTGGGGACCATTGCTTTGCAATAAATATTACCTAGTCTGGATGGATTTATTTCCTGATGATATGACTACTTCTGCCTTTAACATCACAATGGATGCAAGCCACATAATATCATAACCATGGAGAAATATCCGTCCCTCTGATTTAACGTGATTATTGTGTATGTTTTCATCTGTGAAGTGGGCATGATTCCTGCCTCTCTCTGGCTGTGTGGAGAGAGCAAAGAGTAGAGGGTGGTATACCCTGGTGTTCCTGGGAGTTTCACACATTATTCACATAACCCATAATGCTTTTATTGGCTTTTTACCGCAAGTTTCTCTATTCTCAATACACAGACCTCAAAGCACTGTGAAACAATTTCCTCCCTATGCACAAGGAGAGTGTGTCTGAAAGATGAAAAATCATCCAGGACTCCGGTGCATTGCAGTCTTCACACCAAGTGGTGCCAAAATTGTAATTACACCCTGGAAAGGGGATACGATGGGGCCGGGTTTTAACAACCTCATCTCAGAAAACAACCTCTTCTCACTCTCACAGCATGGGTGAAGCAGCAGAACAAATGCCCTAGCCCAACAGTGGGCAAACTATGTGGTCTGGGGCTTGTTTCGTAAAATAAAGTTTTATCGGAACAGTCATACTCATTCACTCTGCAGCTGCTCTCATGATATCAGAGTAGAATTGGGTAGTTTCAACAGGTACCATGTGGTTTGCAGAGGTGAAAATATTTGCTATCTGGCCTTTTAGGGAAAAGGCTGCTGACCCGTGTCTAGTCCAGGACTGCTGGGTCCAGTCTAGAGCGGCCTTAGCTGCTCACCTAACCAGTGCTGTCCAGTGTGGTGGCCACTCGCCACATGTAGCTTGTGAGCATTTGAAATGTGGCCTGTGCAATGGAGGGACTGAATTTTAAATTTCCCTTCTTTTTAATTAAATTTTAAAACTGATACTCAATTCAGCTATAAGAAAACTTTTCCATATATGTGAGACACCTTCAGCAACATTAATCTACTGTTTCAACTGGAAATTTTTATGAAATCTCAATTCACATCAGGTACCTCTGATAAAATTTTAGCATCTGGCTTGAGATTGCTTAAAAGTGTAAAATGGGTACTTAGTAACAACAACAAAAAACTTGACAATAACAAAAAAGTAATATAGCTCATTAATAATTTTTAAACTGATTGCATATTGAAACAATTTGGAGATATGAGGTTAACTAAAATGTTTTTTTTGGTTTTTTTTTGGCTGCACCCCCATGGCATGTAAAATCTTTGTTCCCTAACTAGGGATTGAACCCAAACCCACTGCATTGGAAATGTGGAGTCTTAACCCACCAGACTGCCAGGGAAGTCCCTAAAATGTATTCTTCAGTAACTTCACCTGTTTCTTTTACATATGTGGCTTGCACTTGTGGCTCACATATTTCTACTGGATAGTGCTGGACTAAGCCATCAGTGACAGAGAGTCAGGCCTTCAGTTCACATCAAAACTCTGGAGGCTGGTTTGTCAGGTCAAGGGTTTCCATGTGTTTCCAAGCTAGTGAGGGAGAGCACGGATAATCAGGGATACATTTGGAGGAGCCTTCCTTTCCTGAGGGCTGGCATTGCGTGGACCTCCAGAGAGGTGATAATTGTTCACAGTGTGTTATGGTGGAAGGCACTGCACTTTTAAAATTGAAAACTGGCGGCCAAAGTCCCAATTCTGCTGTTGATGAGTTTTGTAGCCCTAGACAATTTGAACTGAGCCACAGTTTCTCATCATTAAAATGGGACTAAGCAAATACCTGAGAGGACATGGTGAGAATCAAGTGAGGAAAAAACTTACAAATTAATATGCTTCATTAAAATGTAAAACTACACTAAGTAGTTATGGCTCCTGTTTGGCAACACATCTGACTGGGAGGTGAAGATCTGTTTCATTTGTTTCCATTTGGCTATAGTTCTATGAAGGCTAAAAGAACAAAGCATCCGCCATACACACCGCTATGATGCAAAAATCAGGAAAACCTGACAATCAGCCCAAGACCATCGTTTCCTCCTCTAAAATTTTTCTTGGAAGTCAGATCAAATATTTCCCAAAATATTACAAAAAGCTTGGGAATGTCCACTTATATGACCTCCCTAGTCAAATTCACAGAGCCCGAAAGTAGAATGGTGGCTGCCAGGGGCAGGGAGTTAGCGCTCAGCAGGACAGAGTTTCCCTTTGGGATGATGAAAAAGTTCTGGGGATGGATGGATGGTGCTGATGGTTGCATAACAATGTGAATGCACTCAATGCCACTGAACAGGACACTTAAAAATGGTTAGAATGGTCAATTTTATGTGATGTATATTTCATCACAATTCTTTAAAAACCCTGGAACATGTCATTTTGTCCTGAGTGTGGCTTGCTTACTTCATACCTCAAGGTGACCATCTATCAGTGATTTTTATGATTATGCAAAAGTTTTTTCTTTCTTTCTTTTTTTTTTAAAGGCCAGGGACTTTTATATTTGCTGGATCTTTGGTTTAGAAGGTTATTTGAAGGTGTTAAGCCCAGGGGACAGAATTATAAAATGACTTCCTCCAGAGACAATGCTCTACAAGATGCCTGATTCCTGCCACGCAGGAAGAAATGTCTGGCTCGCTCTGCCCTAAACTTAAATGTCTTTAACATTAGCATTCTGGAGGATTCTTGTTGCTGATGTTCCCAAGCAACGCAGTAGTGACAAAGACCCTGACAGAAGGGAAAGAGTGATTAACCGAATACAAACTCACTCTAATCCTGCCGACCTTAACGCAGGTCACTGAGAACACCAGCTTCTTATTGAACAGGACTGTCACAGTTCAGAGCCCAACTCCTCTGTTTGCCTGGGGGCGACTCTGCAACAAGCCCAATTCCAGTTCCTTTTTTCCCTTGGGAAGGTGAGGTGTGTATTTTTACTTTTGAGGGCTGAATCTGATTTGGGCTCTGCAAAGACATGACTGGCTGGCCCCATCGGTCTTTCTGGCTCTGTGATTCAATGTTCAGATTTCTCCATGCAGACAGAGAGGTTTAAAAAAAAAAGGTGTAAAGTTCTTCGGTGTTTCGTCAGCTCTCTCCCTGCCAGGTCAATAAAGCACGAAAACCAATATCCGATGCCACAAAGAAAATACAAACCTGCAGCTCATATTTCAGGATATCAGTGCATCATCACATATTTATCTTTTCTCCCGGATCTTTATAAGCAGCCCTCAAAGGTGCCTTGTTTACGTAATACCTGTGTCATTATGCCAGGGTGTAGGAATGAAAAAGCTGATAAAAAGAGTTAAGAAGGAGCTGGGTTATCGACATTTAATTCAAAAATCCCCTTTTCATGACAAACTAATATAAACAGCATCATATGCTGGTGCTTAACCCATCCTGAGTTTTGGACTGAACTGGATAGAAATACAGCAACTTAATGCCAGGCGAAGGGCTCAGGGTATACTTTGTGCTGGTGCAAGCAGAAGGCTATGCTTATAACTGTGCAAAACCGCAAATCGTTTCCAGTACACGGGGAGGTCCAGGAGCATAATCCACTTGACTGAGTACAGGCGAGTATAGTATACGAAAAATAAGAGCGCATACTTTAACTGCTCCTTCCAACACAGATTTATCCTTGGGGGAGGTATTCTAGCCCTGAGAACTCACTTAATGCACAGATTTAAAAGCCAAAATGATAACTATCAGCACATAGAGGCTATTTTATAAGCATTAGCTCAGGTGAGAGGTGTCATTCCCCAGTATTGATAAATGAGAAGCTGAACACATTAGCTTTTAGAGAGCAGCATGTGAAACCACAGAGAGCAAAGACAAGAACTGCCAGGACTCAGTTCAAAACCACAAGGGTAGTCTGTCCTTGGGGCAGAACATGGGATTTCTCCAGACATGGGTTGGGGGACACTCTGGGTGTAGAGTCCAGTTCCTTCTGGTCCGTGCATTGAACTAACAGAGTACACTAGGCCCTGTAGACACGGGAGGCGGAGCTATCAACAAGGTTGACCCGGTCTCCAGCAAAGAGGAGCGTTTCCTGAGTTCCATCTCAAAGACACAAGGCCTATAAGCCCAAGGAACTTGAGGCTGACATCACAGCCATTGAACCATTTTTCAACAAGTGTGAAATCAAATGCAACTCAAGTAAATGGAGAGGTTTGGTGACAGGGCTGACCTTTACAAAGCAATCAAGTCTCTGTGTTTACTACCAAGCAGAAACCCACAGCCAATCACAAGACCAAACAGGAAGAAAACTAAGATAGTACTTTCCTGGGAATTGTATCCTGTGCCATCTTCTTGCCACACCCCCTGTGTCACTGCTCACCTCCTTAATCTTGGCCTCTCCGGAAGTGATTCTGGGAGAGAGGTCTATCCGTATGGAGGTAACAGGCTCTTTCCAGAACTGGAAAAGCCCCTGTTTCTGAAGCCTATTGCACCCACCCGGTGGCATGAAAGGATGCTATTGTTTTGGCTAAAGCTAGAAATACACTTGTAGGAATGATAGCAATTAGTTTCAGTGTCTTTGAGACCTTCTGTGAACAGAAGGGCACGCTGAATGCAAAGAGAAGCCCTTATTGCTTCATGTACAACTGAACAATGAACAACTTAATGTTTTGAAAGAATTATTCAAGCCACTTCAAGCCTAGAACAACAAGATCTCAATAATATTTGAAGGTCACTGAACCTCTTTGCTTGCTTAAGTGCTAGCTGGCACGGCAAGTGGTTTCAGCACTCTGCTAACTATCTAACAATGAGGAGAGAGAGTTATGGCCAAATTAGATATGTGAATCAAAGTTGGAAAAATTCTAGCATCTGTCTTCACCCCACTTTGGGGGACTGGCCCCAGGTTTCACTTGCCTGCAATGGTGCCTGTAGCCCACAGATGCTCATAGGATATGTGGCTGGCTGCAGGGAAGGTACCATTTTCCTAAGCAATAGCATCCTATAGGTGTTTCCTCCGGTAAAAGGAAGCAGATGGAGAAAAGTATATGGTCATTTACTCCTGCTCTCTAGAGAAAGTTAGTGAAGAGGGGCAAAATAGAGTAAATTGGATATGTTTCCAGAAATCACTACATTTAAAAACCTGTCATTCTGAGATACATGCACCCCAATGTTCACAGCATCACTATTCACAATAGCCAAGACACAGAAGCAACCTAAATGCCCATCGACAGATGATTAGATAAGGATACAGTATACACACAGACACACACACACAAATACTACTCAGCCATAAAGATTGCCAGGAGAAATATCAACAACCTCAGATATGCAGATGACACCACCCTTATGGGAAAGTAAGGAGGAACTAAAGAGACTCTTGATGAAGGTGAAAGAGTAGAGTGAAAAAGCTGGCTTAAAACTCAACATTCAAAAAATTAAGATCATCGGTCCCATCACTTCATCGCATATAGATGGAGAAACAATGGAAACAGTGACAGATTTTATTTTCTTGGGCCCAAAAATCACTGCAGATGGTGACTGCAGCCATGAAATTAAAAGATGCTTGCTCCTTAGAAGAAAAGCTATGACAAACCTAGACAGCATATTAAAAAGCACAGACGCTACTTTGCTGACAAAGGTCCATCTAGTCAAAGCTATGGTTTCTCCAGTAGTCAGGTATGGATGTGAGAGTTGGACCATAAAGAAGGCTGAATGCCGAAGAATTGGTGCTTTTGAGCTGTGATGTTAGAGAAGACTCTTGAGAGTCCCTCGGACTGCAAGGAGATCAAACCAGTCAATCCTAAAGGAAATCAACCCTGAATATTCACTGGAAGGACTGATGCTGAAGCTGAAGCTCCAATACTTTGGCCACCTGATGTGAAGAGCCGACTCATTGGAAAAGACCCTGGGAAAGATTGAAGGCAGGAGGAGAAGGGGATGACAGAGGAACGAGATGGTTGGATGGCATCACAGACTTGAAGGACATGAGTCTGAGCAAGCTCCAGGAGATGGTGAAGGACAGGGAAGCCTGGCGTGCTGCAGGCCCCGGGGTCGCAAAGAGTCAGACATGATTGAGTGACTGGACGACGACAACAAATAAAGACTGAAATGATGCCATGATCATACTAAGTGAAGTAAGTCAGAAAGAGAAAGACTTTAAAGAGAAAGACTCTATTTGCCTTTCTCAAATATATATTGCTTATGAGATCCATGAAACTGAAACAGACTCACGGACGGAGAACAGACTTGTGGTTGCCAAGGGGGACAGTGTTAGAGGAGGGATGGACTGGGAGTTTGGGATTAGCCACCGCAAACTCTTATATTTAGAATGGATTAAAACACAAGGCCCTACTGTATAGCATAGAGAACTACATTCAATATCCTGTAATAAACTATAATGGAAAAAGAATATGAAAAAAAATGTATGTGTGTGTGTAACTGAATTACTTTGCTGTACATCAGAAACTAACAGAACATTATAAATCAACTACACTGCAATAAAATTATAAATAAATAAATAACTTTCTGACACATCTCAGGCTTATTCTAGTGACCTGGAGAGAGATTCTATCAACTGGTATTTTAAGGCCGAGTGGTGGCCCTGTTCTTGCTCTATAACCAGTTGGTAATCCTTTCATCTCTGTGCATATCCTGCTAAGGGAGGCAATGCCACGATAAAATATAGTTCACCATGTATTCAGATAGTGGGGAGAAAAAAGGACATAGAGACAAAATGAAGAACCAGAACGTTGTTCTTCACAGGATTCTTTTTTTCATCTTTTTAAATTGTGGTATATAAATATACTTAACAGAATTTACCATTTTAGCCATTTTTACATGTACAATTCAGGGGCAGTAAGTGTATTCATAATGTTTGTGCAACCATCACTATCGTCCCCTTCTGAACTCTTTCATCATTTCAAAAAGAAACTCCATCCCTATTAGATACCAAGTTTCATTCTCCACCCAGTCCCTAGTCAACTCTAATCTACTTCCTGTCTATGAATGTGTCTATTCTAGACACCTCATATAAATGAAACCATACAATGGGCGTCCTTTTTTGACTGGTTTACTTCACTTTAGCATCATGTTTTCAAGGCTCATCTATGTTGTAGCATGTGTCAGAATGTCATTCATTTTTAAGGCTGACAAACATTCCATTGTATGTGTATACCATAGTTATTTCTTCATTCATCTTTGCTTCCACCCTCTGGCTATTATTGTGACTAACGCTGCTATGAACAGTGCTGTACAGGTATCTGAGTCCCCGCTTTCAATTCTTTTGAGTTCACACCTAAAAGGGGAATTGCTGGATCATATGATAATTCTATGTTTAACTTTTTAAGGAACCGCAAAACTGTTTTCCACAGCAGCTGCACCATTTTATTTCCAGCAGCAATGCACAAGGATTCCAATTTCTCTGCATCCTTGCCAACACTGGTCACTTTGTTTTTTTATTTTGTTTGTTTGTTTTTCAATAATAGCCATCCTAATGGGTGTGATGTGGTCACATGACATTTTAAAGTCAATGCTAATTTCTTTCTTGGATCTCAGTCTTGAAAGGTTCATTTTAAGTGGTGCTTGGGCATGTCAAATCAGTCTTCCAAAAAAAGTACTGAGCCAGCCCTGGGAGAGATTTCAACTCTACGATTTATTTAAGTCAGAAGACCTTTCTGATAAAGCACTGGTGAACTGAGATGGTTATTTTTCAGGGGGTTGGAGGGTGTCCCTTTGAAATGCTCTGTCTGCAAACAGAAGATGAAAATGCAACAAATCCCTTTAAGTCAAAAAGGCCCCAACATATTCACAATAGTTACATCACTCTGTAAGGGCACCACAGAGAAGCAGCTATGAATTATTACCTTAGGAAGTCTGGGTGTGGGGGGTGGTGGGCATGACCTGAAAAGGCACTTCTATTTCTGTTATAGAAGCTGCATATAGCATTATTTAGATGGCCCAGCCAGGAATGCAGCAAATTACAGAATCACAATGTAGAAAGCAGCAAATAGTCCTGTGGAACTTACTTAGGAATCAGATGTGTATGACTTATATTCAAAGATTTGAGGCAAAAAAAAAAAAGCCATTCTTGGTAATTTGCCTTTTTTGTGTTTTTTTCTGACAGTTTAAGTCACTCTTTATTCTATTTCAGGTGACAGCTACTCTTGAAAAAGTAATCTTGGAAATGACTTTAAACTCTGCAGTAGATTTAAGTAGTTTTGCGTACTTGCTAGTTTTTTTTTTTTTAAGTACACAATTCAGTAGTTTTTAGTCTATTCACAAGATTGTGCAACCATCGCCACTATCTAATTCCAGAATATTTTCATCATCCCCAAAAGAAACTCCACACCCATTAGCGCTAACTTCCCATCCTCCCCTCCTCTCAGCTCCTGCAACCTCTAATCTACTTTTGGTCACTACAGACATATCCATTCTGGACAGTTCATATAAATGGAATCATACAGTATGTGTGACCTTTTGTGACTGACTTCTTTCACTTAGCATACACTTTCTTTCTAAACTGAAGTATAGTTGATTTGGGCTTCCCCCGTGGCTCAGCGGTAAAGAATCCCCCTGCAATGCAGGAGACACAGGAAACAGTGGGTTCGATCCTTTGGCCAGGAAGATCCCCTGGAGGAGGGCATGGCAGCCCACTCCAGCATTCTTGCCTAGAGAATCCCATGGACAGAAGAGCCTGGTGGGCTACAGTCTATAGGGTTGCAAAGAGTTGTATACAACTGAAGCAACTAAGTACACACAAGCACATAGTTGATTTACAACACTGTGTCGATTTCTGGTGTACAGCAAAGTGATTCAATTATAAGTATATTAATATATTCTTTTTCATATACTTTCCTTTATGGTTTATCACAGGATATTGAATATAGTTCCCTGTGCTATACAGTCGGACCTTGCTGTTTATCCATGCTATATAGAATAGTTTGCATCTGCTAATCCCAAACTCCCAATCCATCCTTCCTTCACCTTCCTGCCTCCACAACCACAAGTCTGTTCTCTATGTCTGCCAGTCTATTTGTTTCGTAGATATTTGTGCCATATTTTATAGCCCGCATATTTGTCTTTCTCTTTCTGACTTACTTCATTTGGTATGATAATCTCTAGGTTTGTCCATGTTGCTGCAAATGGCATCATTTCATTCCATTTTATAGCTGAGTAGTATTCCATACATAACACATCTGCTTTATCCACGCATCTGTCAATGGACATTGAGGCTGTTTCCATGACTTGGCTATTGTAAACAGTGCTGGCATAATGCTTTTGAGATTCATCCATGTTGTAGCATGTATCAGTACTTCCTTCCTAACTACCAAATAATATTCCACATGTGTTCATTTATCAGTTGATAGACATTTGGGTTATTTCCACTTTTGGGCTATTGACGAGTAATGCTGCAATGAGTGTATGTGTACGAGTCTTTGTGTGGACTTGTTTCCATGTGTCTTGGGTAGATACCTAGGGGTGGACTTGCTTGGCCATATCTGTGTTTAACCTTTTGAGGAACTGCCAGACATCCAAAGCAGGTGCATCATTTTACATTCTCACCAATAATGTCTCATACTTACTTTAGATTATTTTAAGTTACTTGTGGAAATAAGAAAATCAAACAGTTGACTTCAAAAACCAAGAGTAAATTATGGGACAAGTATGGCCTTGCTTGCTCATGTCACCACATTTGACACTTGGGCACACTCAATCAACAGATACCCTGGGCAACTACCCAGCCTCATGGTGTCTTTTCATCACTCGGGTGGGACAACAAAGAGCTAAGCATGACACTACAGACAATTAGGAGCTAAGACAACAGATCCAAAGTACTAATTATATGACACATGGAAAGCGTGTGAGGGTTAGAAAGGGAGGGGCATGGGCTATAGATATCCAGGAGGGCGTCACATAGAAACTGAGGCTTGACTGGTATATGGAGAGACACTAGCCTGTTAAGAAGGAAGCAGGAGGAAGTCACAGCCTGCAAATAAATTCTGGACATTTACATACCACAGAAAAATAAATCTAATTAAAAAGATACATGCACCTCTATGTTCATAGTAGCACTATTTACAATAGCCAAGACATGGAAACAACCTAACTGTCCATTAACAGATGAATGGATAAAGATGTGGTGTGCGCGCACACACACACACACACACACACACACACACACACACACACACACACACAGAGGAATACTACTCAGCCATGAAAAAGAATGAAATGCCATTCGTAGCAACATGAATGAACCTAGAGATTATCATACTAATTGAGGAAAATCAGACAAAGACAAATATCATATGATATATGTGGAATCTAAAAAATGATACAAATGAACTTATTGATGAAACAGAAATAAACTCACATAGAAAACACACTTGTGGTTACCAAAGGGGAAAGGTGGGGGATGAATTAGGAGTTTGGGATTAACAGATACACAGTTAATATATATAAAATAACTAAGCAACAAGGATTTACTAGTGTAGCACAGGGAACTATATATTCAATATCACGTAATAACCTATAAGAAAGAATCGGAAAAAACCAAATCACAGAAATGAACACAACATTGCAAATCAATTAAAAAGGTGGTTGTTTGGAAAAAAAGAAAAAAAAATGCTGCTACACAGTGCTAACTTTTCTAGGGTCAGCATGGTCCTAAAGCATTCCGTCCTTATCTAATCTGCATAGCAACTCTATAAGGTAGGCACTAGCTAAATCCCTATTTTACAAATGAAGAAATTGGTGCACAGAGAGGTTAAGTAACTTGCCCAACATCACCCAGCTAGAAAGCAGCAGTGCAGAGATTTGAACCCAGGGAGTCAAGCTCCAGGATTTACCATACTTTGGCATTAATCTCCTAAGCCATTTGCTTGACATCCCAATAAAAGGCTATTTATGTATAAGGCTGGGTAAAAGGACCCTGGGAAGTAAAGTGACTTTCCTCACTCTTTCATGCTGCTGACAGTTTTAGGTAGATATTAGGAGGTTTTTTGTTGTTGTTTTTTTTTTCCAAAGAGGTGGGAGATAGCAGTCCCAACAAGAGCAAGCAGAGACGAGGTCGCAGGGGAAGCTACCAGGGGATACAAAATTAGAAGCTAAGAGCACAGTGGTTTTCACTCTACTCCTGGAAACTCTTCCTCCTACACAAATTCTGACACATGGCAATTAAAGGAAGCACACGCTCCCATACAAGTCCTTAAGGGTTTAACGTAAAAATTAATGAGTCCATCTAATTTGGACTCAGAAAACACGTGGGTGGAAGAAATTCCTGCAGCTGACAGCTGATGTGACAGTTATTTCATGAAAAGGAGAAGAACTTCCCTGCCTGCCTTTGGATTTGAATGTTTCCAAAAGTGATTCTAAACCTTAGCCTGAAACAATATACAGGACAGGCGCTGAATATAGATATTCTGTGGAGAAAATCCCTTCAGCTTCCCCAGTGAAGAAGATGTGAGGGAAAATGACATGAAATATCCCCTTCTCTTCAACCTTCTTGAGAGCCCAAGGAAAGCAGCAGGCTCCTTCTCTGCTCAGGCACTCTTATCAATTGAAATTAGATTTCTAAAGGCATTGTGGAAAACAAGAATCACATCCTGAAAGGTTTCATTAAGCTATTGCAATTATCTGAATCTAAATACACTAAAGTAATAAATGCTACCCTACCTTGTTGGCTCCCTCCCTGCCCAAGAAATGCAAAATTGAAGACCTCCACGTATAACCCTAGTGGTCTACCTTAAAGGACAGTCCATAAGGCAAACCACAAACTCCTGTGCTCCCTCCTAGAGTGAGGTAGACTGTAACATTGAAAAATTGCATCTTCTCTGGTTTTCCTCCTCTCTGGAGAGCCTCCTCTCCATTCCCAGAGGAAGACATTTCCAGAACTGCTGACAACCCCTAGAGGAGGAAGGCCTTCCTTCCTCTTGGGCAGATGGTATTTGCATACTGACATATTGTAAATCTGGTCACCCAGGTAACCGGCTCCAGTTAGCAACAGCGCAATGAAGGTCAGCTTGATTCCTTCTAAAATTAGAAGTCAGACCAATTGGATTTTTAACTGTTCAAGGTAGGATGCCCAGTTAGATGTCAAATCCAATTCTGAAAGTGAAATTTTCAATTGGGAGATTCAGCACTAGTTAATAAAGGTAAGCTGGGGGAGGGATTGGGATAAAAGGCAAGTTGGAGCATTTCAACATGATAACAACACAGGCTTTGACATGTAGAAGATTTCAGTTCTGCGATTTTGCTGTTTCTGTGAATAATTCTTCTGACTCCAGACTCTGTTAGTAGAGTTGTTTGTGGCCTTGGATCTCCCTTAACCTTCAAAGGCAATTGGTCATTAAGAACTGGTAATTCCATGCCTGCCCTCTCAGGCCTTCTACAGTTGGCTGCCACCAACTGCACTGTGGTCCCTTCTCTCTCTGCCCTATCTGTCCTTCCTTCAAAGTCAAACTGCTGGGCACTCAACCCTTTTTTCCCCAATCTCTTTTGTTTCTGGATCCCTCCTACCCGGGATTTGCCCCATTCTCTTCTTTTGCTCCCTTCTCTTCAACAGTATGTGAACCGAGAACTTCCAGATGTTCAAGCTAGATTTAGAAAAGGCAGAGGAACCAGAGATCAAATTGCCAACATGCACTGGATCATCAAAAAAGCAAGAGAGTTCCAGAAAAACATCTACTTCTTCGTTATTGACTATGCCAAAGCCTTTGACTGTATGGATCACAACAAACTGGAAAATTCTGAAAGAGATGGGAATACCAGACCACCTTACCTGCCTCCTGAGAAATCTGTATGCAGGTCAAGAAGCAACAGTTAGAACCTAACATGGAACAACGGATTGGTTCCAAATTGGGAAAGGAGTACATCAAGGCTGTATATTGTCACCCTGCTTATTTAACACCTATGCAGAGTACATCATGCGAAATACTGGGCTGAATGAAGCAAAGCTGAAATCAAGATTGCCTGGAGAAATATCAATAACCTCAGATATGTTGATGACACCACCCTTAGGGCAGAAAGCAAAGAGGAACTGAAGAGCCTCTTGATGAAAGTGAAAGAAGAGAGTGAAAAAGTTGGCTTAAAACTCAACATTCAGAAAACTACGATCATGGCATCTGGTCCCATCACTTCATGGCAAATAGATGGGGAAACAATACAAACAGTGAGACTTTATTTTTTGGGGTTCCAAAAGCACTGCAGATGGTGACTGCAGCCATGAAATTAAAAGACGCTTGCTCCTTGGAAGAAAAGCTATGACAACTTAGACAGCATATTGAAAAGCAGAGACATTACTCTTCCAACAAAGATCCATCTAGTCAAAGCTATGGTTTTTCCTGTAATTATGTATGGATATGAGAGTTGGACCATAAAGAAAGCTGAGCGCTGAAGAATTAATGCTTTTGAACTGTGGTGTTGGAGAAGACTCTTGAGAGTCCCTTGGACTACAAGGAGATTAAACCAGTCAACCCTAAAGGAAATCAACCCTGAATATTCACTGGAAGGACTGATGCTGAAGCTGAAGCTCCAATACTTTGGACACCTGATGGGAAGAACTAACTCATTGGAAAAGATCCTGATGCTAGGAAAGACTGAAGGCAGGAGGAGAAGGGGACAACAGAGGATGAGATGGTTGGATGGCATCACCGACTTGATGGACAAGAGTTTGAGCAAGCTCCGGGAGTTGGTGATGGACAGGGAGGTCTGACATGCTGCAGTCCACGGGGTCACAAAGAGTTGGACACCACTGAGCAACTGAACTGAACTGACCATGGAGAGGGGTGCTGGATGGGCTTCAAGGAATGCATGAAGTGTGCACAATTTTTCCCACTCCCACTGTTAACTTCTCAAAAGATCCACATCTCCTAAAATGTTAAGAGTCACTAGCTACCTAATTACAGATGGTGGGAATTCCCTGGTGGTCCAGGGGTTAAGACTCTGCACTTTTATGTGCAAGCAGGTACAAAGTCAATCCCAGGTCAGAGAAGTAAGATCCAACATTCTGTGTGGCGAGGCAAAAAAATAGTAATAATAATTACAGATGGTATCTACATCAGTATTTCCCAGAATGACTTCAAGGAATGTCAGTTCTATAGGATGTTAAACAGTGGGGAGAAAAAGAGTTTCACACTCACATAAGCTTGGGAAACACTAGGCCAAGCAAAGTCGAACAGGTGTTTCTAACACGGGCTTTCTTTGCACCTTAGCTGTACTGATGTGTACTGTGAACCGCTGATTTCATAGGAAACTCCTTCTCAGCAGACACTTCTCAATGCCCCCTTGGTAGACCCCAGGAAACCTGGGCTTTTCTTCTAATCACAACTACTAAGTCATGCACTGCTTTGTGTTGGTTCTTTCATTACTATTTTGAGCTATTTATTTTTTATTCCATGTTTTTAACAATTTTTAGAAATCCTATCACTGTACTTATCACCTCATGCTGGGCTCACTTTATATCATTTTATATCCATCTCTCCTTAACTGAAAGCCACCTGAGAGCGGAGTACACACCTGGATATCATATCCCCAATGCCAAGCTCCAGACTTAGACCCTCACTATATGTCAAATGACTGACTGATGAATGAATGACTGATTGAGCTTATCTGCCCAACTGGATAACAAGCTCCTTCAGAATATAAACCACACTTTAGACCTTCCCGTGTTGCATTTAGAAGACAACTTTTCATATGGCAAAAGAGTCAATAAAATTATGAAAATTTAAATCCATTCGAGAATATTTATCAAACTTATGCCCTGGGCACCAAGGATATGAAAGTGATAAAGTACAGCCCCTGCAATCAAGGCACTTACATTCTGGTAAGGGAAATAGATATATAAACAAAAAATGATGATAAAATATAAATACTCAAAAAGGAAGTGCAAGCTGCCTGGGAACACAGGATGGAGCCCTCAGATACATGTCGGGCTGTGGGAAGCCGGGAAGGGTCAGCACTGTGATGAGGAATCTGTCATCAGGGCCTGACCACCCAGGTCCTTGTCTGGTCATTTTGGGGGGAAATTGGCCAAGAGGCTGCTCAAGCTGAGGTAGTGTTCACCCTAGCTATGATCTCAAGTACAAGAGGGGTTCCAACTCGCCTCCTCGATTGAAACTGGTGGGCCCTGTTGCCCAGGGAGAGCTGTACGAGAGCCAGGCAGGCAGTCTGTCTCCACTGCCTGCAACTCCACAATCCATCAGGGTCTTTTCCAATGAGCCAGCTCTTCGCGTCAGGTGGCCAAAGTACTAGAGCTTCAGCTTCAGCATCAGTCCTTCTAATGAATATTCAGGGTTGATTTCCTTTAGGACTGACTGGTTTGATCTCCTTGCAGTCCAAGGGACTCTCAAGAGTCTGCTCCAGCACCATAGCTTGAAAGCATCAGTTCTTCAGCACTCAGCCTTCTTTATGGTCCAACTCTCACATCCGTACACGACTAATGGAAAAAACAGAGCTTTGACTGTATGGACTTTTGTTGGCTTTTTAATATGCTGTCCAGGTATGTCACAGTTTTCCTTCCAAGGAGCAAGCGTCTTTTAATTTCATGGCTGCAGTCATTGTCCGCACTGATTTTGGAGCCCAAGAAAATAAAATCTGTCACTGTTTCTACTTTTTCCTCTTCTATTTGCCATAAAGTGATGGGACTGGATGCCATGATCTTAGCATTTTTAATGTTGAGTTTAAGCCAGCCTTTTCATTCTCTCTTTCATCCTCGTAAGAGGTTTTTTAGCTCTTCTTCACTTTCTGTTACTAGAGAGGTACTATCTGCATATCTGAGATTGTTGTTATTTCTCCAGGTAATCTTGACTCCAGCTTGTGATTCATCCAGCCCAGCATTTCTCATGATATACCCTGCATATAAGTTAAATAAGTAGGGTGACAATATACAGCCTTGATGTGTTCCTTTGCCAATTTGGAACCAGTCCGTTGTTTGATGCCCAGTTCTGCTGATTCCTGACCTACATACAGATTTCTCAGGTAACAGGTAAGGTGGTCTGGTATTCTTATCTCTTTCCCACAGTTTGTTGTAATCCACACAGTCAAAGACCATGGACTGCAGTCCACCAGACTCGTCTGTTCATGGAATTCTCCAGGCAAGAATACTGGAGTGGGTAGCCATTCCTTTCTCCAAGGAATCTGCCAGACCCAGGGATAGAACCTGGGTCTCCCGTACTGCAGGCACATTCTTTACCGTATGAGCCACCAGGGAGGGCCAGATGCCTGTTAACATTTCCATTTCTCAAGAAAAGCTGGAAATCTAGATTTTTATGTTAACATCCTAACTTCTAAATGCTGGCTGAAATAAAAAAAACAACAACCCACAACACTCTATAAATATGAGAAATTGAAATATTTATCCACATTAGGTTGTAACCTCTGATTATGTGTAACTCAGTTACAATAAAGAGAGAAAACAGATGTGCAAAGAATAATATTGGAAAGTGTTATCTTCAGAGCCAAGCTGTCTCATTCATGTTTGAGCCCCAGGACAATTATGGCAATAGAGAAGTATAAGAACACAGTAAATGTTTTAGCATAGCTCCATTTTCAAAGGCTTTCTCCATATCCTTCACCATCTCAGTAGTGATACTGGCCAGAAAGCACAAATCAGAAAACAATGAGTACACTTTATTAGAGCAATAATAATACTAGTTAGTGTTTCCTGAATGTTTAGACTAAGAGCTTTACATAACTATACCATTTAATCCTGAAGGCAACCCTTTGCTGCAGACAATTTTACTATCTCAGTTTTCAAATGAGGAATCTGGGGCATAGAGAAGTTAGGAAAATAACCAGAAGTCACACAAATACGTGGAGCAATTGGGAGTCACCCCAGGTCTTTGCCACCAAGAGTCCTGGGCTGGGGCTCACTCTCTAACTCTGAGGCAGGAAGTGGTGGTCAGCACAGGGTCTGGAGGAAAGCAACAGATTTTCCATCCTGGCAGGTAGAGCACAGAAATGAGGAATTAAAGTGCACAACCAAGTAGAAACCTGGGAAAGAATTCAAAGAAACACAAATGGCTGATAAACAAGTGGAAAATGTGCAACCGCAAGTATTCGGTATGACTCCAGAATTTCGCAATGGGAAGACAGGTAAAAAAAAATTATTTTTCATACAACTAATATATTTCACCTATTAGACTAGTAAAGATGAAAAAGGCTTGCCAGTGTTGGTGAGATGGAGGGGACAGATCCTTGACCACACTGGTGGGAAAGCAAAGGGAGAAGATGATTTTGTCTGTTAAATTTTAAGGTGTTTGTTATCATTTCACCTAGTTACTCTATCTAGGAATATATCCTAGAGAAACTCTTTTGCATTTGTGCAAAGATTTACATGCTTCAGATTATTCATTGCTCCATTTATGCAATAGCACAAAGCTGGAAAAACGCCAATTGTCTATCAATGGGACCAGTTAGATAAATCAAGGCAGATCCAAATAGTGAAATACAATATAGCCATTAAATCATGAAATAGATCTCTATTTGCCAAAATGGAAAGAGGCCCCAGATGCACACTTAAGTGAAGAAAAAAACAAAGTGAGCTGCAAACAGTAGGTAAAGCAGGAGTTTCAGTAAAATGCACATGCATGTACTAGTATATGAATTGTTAAGAAAAATTTAAAAAATTATCTGTCCGTTGTTAATGATAATTACCCAAGATGGGATTGTGGGAAATGTACTTCTGGTAAGGTTTGAAGTTTTTATAAAAAAGCATGTCTTTTTCAATTAAAGAAATAAGTTAGTATGGAAAGGGTGACCCTATGTTCAAATTTTGAGGCAGGATTCCAATTCCTGGGGTGGACAATAGAAAAAGGAAGCGACTTGAGGGTGTTTCTGGGAAAGGGCAGCTGCACAGGTTGTGCACTGCACAAGAACACCGTCTTTTGAGTTGCACAGGGCTTGGACCTTTAGATAGGTTCTTAGTGGCTCAGATGGCAAGGAGTCTGCCTACAATGCAGGAGACCCGAGTTCAGTCTCTGTGTGAGGAAGATCCCCTGGAGAAGGGAATGGCAACCCACTCTAGTATTCTTGCCTGGAGAATTCCATGGACAGAGAAGCCCGGTGGGCCACACTCCATGGGGTCGCAAAGAGTTGGACATGACTGAGCGACTAACTGTTAACTGAAATGAGAACTGAGAAAGGTAACCAAAGCAAAAGTCTTGGTATCTATGCAGGACAGGTAAAAGGCGGCCCAGAGAGGGTACAAGTTGCCCAAAATAGGCAGAACCTCCAATATTTTCAAAGTAATTTGCAAAGCTCTGCATAAAGTGTGACTGTGTCTTATTGAAGTAAATCTGCCTTCAATTTGAGTGGATTGGGTTCTAGAATTTCCTTTTCAGGCTAAAGTGTTTTAAAGCTCCTATAGAAATAATGTCACTAGATCAGGCTGGGAAAGACTAACTGATCCATACTTTTCCTAAATAAAAGCCCAACCACCATTCTAATAATGTTTTTTAAAGAAATGTACTGAGTTCCAACAGGGTGTGAGGAAATGAGGTACTTAATTCCTCTTCCCTGACCCCAGGTAAGTGTGAATGTTCCCCAAAGTATGTTCTTCTTACAACTAAAGGATGTGAATATATGTTCTACTTCCAAATATTTTTTCTTTTCATCAGAGAGCTCCATAATCAAACAAGTCTGGGAAAAATTGGTTCAAACCAAGTTGAATAGGTTTTATTTACATTTTTTAGTTTTTAATTGTGGTAAAATATTCATCACAGAAATGCATTTCCTGCATTGGCTGGCGGATTCCTTAACCAACGCGCCACCTGGGAAGCCCATGTGTCATTCTTTCTGTATATCTATGGATATTTTGCCCTCCGTTCAAGGCCCCACTTCCATTCCACATTTTCTGGGAGGTGAAAATAGATCCTTGAAATAGGGATGATTGGGTTCATCCCCTAGAATCCTACAGAGCTGGGCTATATCCTTAAAAAAACAACAAAATCATATTATCATCTAGTTATTAAGTTGATTTGTTTTCCCTATAGAAAAATTAGAATATGTAAAACTTTTTTTTTTTAAACTCATCTAGAAATAAACAATAGTAACATTTAGGGACATATTCTTTTTAGTCTTTTGAAATCTTTTTAAGCTAAATTAAAATTAAATTGAATATATCACTCTGTAAAGTGCTTTTCCTAACTTAATATATTGTTGTCAACATTTCCTACATCTTTAAATATTCTTCAAAATATTTTTGGAGAAGGAAATGGCAACCCACTCCAGTATTCTTGCCTGGAAAATCCCAGGCAGGCTACAGTCCACATGGTCACAAAAACACAACTGAGCACAGCATGCATTCTCCAAAAATTATTAATGGCTGCATAAGGGAGCCCCTTGTATGGACATAATTTAATGAATTCCCAACTATCAAAAAAGAATTAAAAAATTTTTTGTTTACTCCAGTGCATTGCACATAGTAAGTATTCAGAAGGTATTTGTTGAATTGAATTTTATCATCACTAGCAATAGCCAATTCCTCTGAATTTACTCCAGCATTCAAATAGCAAATAAATTATTTATTTATTGGCCACAATGTGAAAGCTTGTAGTCCTAACCACTGGGCAATCAGTGGTTCTGAAAATAAATTAAGTGGAAAAACGTTGCTTTCA
This sequence comes from Capricornis sumatraensis, assembly GCF_032405125.1. Taxonomy (NCBI): domain Eukaryota; kingdom Metazoa; phylum Chordata; class Mammalia; order Artiodactyla; family Bovidae; genus Capricornis; species Capricornis sumatraensis. The sequence goes on from NC_091076.1 coordinate 99,319,839, forward strand.
GCTTCTTGGATAACACGGACTCACAGAATTTATAAGCGTTAGTCTGAAAAGCAAATTAGAACTGAAGAGCGCATTGCTTTCCCCAGCCTATGATGGCCACCACATCTTCTTCCAAAGACTGAAACCCATAAGGAAGGCAGCGATGTGAACAAAACCAACCATATGGTAAACCTACAGAGAGACTGCATGTTCAGGAAACTTTATAGATCTTCAGTATCGTCTAATCTAGAAATTTGTGAAAATCTTACTTCATCTTTTTCATTTATCCTTTCTTCAGTATATCTCATCACATTAAAATATACTGACCTTTTTCAGTTAGTAAAAGCTTCAGGAAAGGGGCTTCAAGGATAGGGTAACAAAAGAGGGCCAACGACTGGACAAGGCCAAGGGCCAAAAAGCCTTGAAGGAAGCCCCAGTGCTAATTAGGCAAAGAAGTCGCATTGCTGGCCAGAATAAAAAGAAACAGCAAACAAATCTGGGAAGAAACGTTACTCCACAAGTTTGCACATGGCCCAGATGATATTTGTGTGAAAAGGTACATATGCAGAGGTTCCACCATATCCTTTTCTCAGAAACTACTATTTGAAGATCTCCTCTAGAAGCCTAAGAAGTATCAAAATTATGAGCTCAAAATAGGATAAATCAAGGTAGAAAAGATATAATGGTGTACATGGAAACCACCAAAATAGTTATGTCTAAATAATGGAAGTACAAAATACTGACTGAAAATAAAAATTGTAATATACAATGCCAAAAATACTAATAATTTTCTGAGCGCTACATATCATAGTAGGTGACAGTGGCTTGAGAAAACACAAATGAAGACGGGGAGGGAAGAAAAAACATATTGCTCCATGTACTGATTACACTGACTTTGGTAATCAGAAAAAGCAAAGGTTGAGAATGCTTTTGCAAAATTGAAAGGCAGAATTAAAACAGGATGTGAATTTTCAAGTCACTAGAGAAAACACAGTGCATAGAGCAAATAGCAAATGTTAAAGGATAAGTAAAAATAAAATAAGATGAAATAAGATCATACTATTCGTTTTAAGAAGATACTATACTTCCATATTTAAAGGAAATAACTTTCATACTGGGTTGAAGAAATATAATCCAGTGACACTTTGCTTATAAGAGACAGGACTAAAACAAAATGAGACAGAAATGGTCACAATAAAAGGATGATCAAAGATTTGGCAGACGACAAACAAAATGAACTGACTTCCATTCATGATAACAGAGGCTATATTTTCTTTTCATGTGCTCATGGAACCATATAGTAAACCACAATAAAACCTAAATAAATTCCAAATGGAACTATATTGGACTCACTGTCACACCTTCCCTCATCCTCTAAAAAACTCACTTGGAACAGCAGAAGTCTAAATCAAAACCATAACTCTTGGAAACTTAAAGAAATCCTTTTTGATAAACTTTTGGTTATGGTAGAAATCAAAACTACAGCTACGAACAATTAAAAAATAGAAAATAACAACAGGAATACTACATATTAAATATTAGGTGATACAGGAAAAGTTGTTATCAGAGGCAAGATAAGCAATGGGAACGTGACTATTATCTAACTCTTAGGTTGCTTAAAGCAACCTAAATCCAAATTCAGATGCCATTTAAATACTGTATGTACATATAAACATATACACATTAGTGAGAGAGGGGAAGGAAGGAAGGAAGGGAGGGAGGAGGAAGAAAAGACTCCAGAATATTGAGTGAAAAAAAATTTAAAGAGTAGCTATCTCTGGGTTGTGGAATTTCTTTCTTTCTGAGTTTTCTAAATATTCTCAATGAGAATATATCACCTTTATAATCAGAACAAAATTAAACAAAAGCACAACAGAACACAATTTACAATCATCGGAGGGTAGGAACAAAACAAAACATCTTGCAAAATAATCAAGGCAATTAAAATTATCTCCTTTTCTTTGACTTTTAAGCACTAGCCTGTTGATGGTTATTACTAGCCTGGTTTTATTGTTTCAGCACAATTCCATCCTCCGGTCTTGTGCCTGAACATCGGGTATGGTGTGCACAGGTTGACAACTCCTAACCACTGCTGCCTATTTAAGGAAAGTCAAGAGTTCAGAAAAGTGGGGAACCACAGACAGTTCAGTGACTGCTATGTTTTAAGGTTAACAGTGTGATAGGACAGAGTCTGCATTACAGAATTGATGGGAAAAAAATAAATGGCTGAAGAGAGAACTTCCTCTTTTGCTGTGTGTTGTTTTGGGGTTTTTTGTTTGCTTGTTTGTTTTAAAAAACAAACAGGTGGGAGTTAATATAAATGACACTTCAAATATCAGAAGCAACCCCAGGCAGCAATTCAAATCCACATAAAAAAAGTGTCGGTAAAGGTAATAATGTAATTTTAAAAATAGTACAAACATATATTTCTTCTTTCTTAACTGATTTAGTACGGATATAGATACAGGTGTAGTTATAGATATCTTCCCAGGTGGCAGAGTGGTATAGAATCTGCCTGCCAATGCAGAAGACACAAGAGACCCAGGTTTGATCCCTGGGCCAAGAAGATCCCCTGAAAAAGGAAATGGCAACCCACTCTAGTACTCTTGTCTGGAAAATTCCATGGACAGAGGAAACTGGTGAGCTACAGTCCTTGGGATCTCAAAAAGATGCACACAACTGAGCAAACACTCATGTATAGATATATACATACATACAGACAGAGAGACAGATAAAAGATAGATGTGTGTGAGCTCAGAAGTATCCAACCCACTGCAACCCTCTGGACTGTAGCCTGCTAGGCTCCTCTGTCGTTAGGATTTTCCTGGCAAGAATCCTGGAGTGGGTTGCCACTCTTTCTTCCAGGGGATCCTCCCAATCCAGGGATCAAACCCATCCTGCATCTCCTGCACTGCAGGCAGATTCTTTACCACTGAGCCACCAGGGAAGCTGCGTGTGTGTGTGTGTGTGTGTGTGTGTGTGTGTGTGGTGTGTGTGTGGTGTATGTGTGTGTGTGTGTGTGTAACAGATTCACTTTGCTGTATTCAGAGAAAAGCAGTAGTAGAAAACAGTATGTCTAGAAGTGTGCTGTTGGTCTATAACAGAAATGCAGTGTATTTGACAATAAGTGCACAGAGGAGATGAGTATGAACAAAGCTATATGAGAGCAACGAAATGGTACCAGATGGTAACTCATATCCAAGACACCAATGAAGAGAGCTATAGTCAACTATAAAAATGTTTTTACTGAAGAATGGTTTATTTACAATATTGTGTTAGTTTCTGCTGGACAACAAAGTGAATCAGTTATATATATTTAAATATCCATTCTTTTTTTTTAAGATTTTTTTTCCCATATAGGTCATTACAGAGTACTGAGTAGAGTTCCCTGTGCTATACAGTAGGTTCTTACTTTATATGTTAATGTGAATACATCTATTTTATATAGTAGCATGCATATGTCAACCCCAATCTCCCAATTTATCCCCCCACACTTCCCCCTGATAACCATGCTTGTCTTCTGCACCTGTGACTCTATCTCTGCTTTGTGGGAAGTTCACTTGTATCACTTTTTAGATTTCACATATAAATGATATCATCTGATATTTGTCTTTGTCAGAATTACTTCACTTATACGATCATCTCTATGTCCATCCATGTTGCTGCAAATGGCATTATTTCAATCTTTTTTATGGCTGAGTAACATTCCATCATATATAAGAACCATATCTTTATCCATTCATCCGTCAATGGACATTTTGGTTTCTTGCAAGTCTTGCTTATTGTAAATACTGCTGCTATGAATACTGGAGTGCATGTATCTTTTCGAATTAAAGTTTTTTCCACTTATACGCCCAGAAGTGGGATTGCTGGATCATATGGCAGTTCTAGTTATAGTTTTTTAAAGGAACCTCCATACAGTTACCCATAATGATTGCACCAATTTACATTCCCACCAACAGTGTAGGAGGCCTTTTTCTCCACACAAAGAGGGACAATTTATAATGATAAAAGGGCCAACTTCTCAGGAACATACAATTATAAATATGTATGCACCTAAAAGAGCTCTGAAATACATAAAGCAAAAATTAATGGGAGAAATAGATTAATATTTGGAGACTTCAAAACTCCATCTCAATAATGGGCAGAATTGTTAGGCAGAAGTTCAGCGAGGAAACAAAAGACTTGAACACCAAAAAACAACCAGACCTAACATAACCACAGAACATTCCACCCAACACAGCAGAATACATTCTTTTCAGTGCAGAAGGAACAGTCTCCAGAAAAGACCAAATGGTAGACCACAAAACAAGCTTCAGTAAATTTAAAAGGACTGAATTCATTCAAAGCATGTTCTCTGACAACAATGGAATGAAATTAGAAATTTGAGAAATTCACAAATAGGTATGACTAAAACAACTCACTCTTAAGCAACCAATGGGTCAAAGAAGAAATCACAAGGAAAATTAGAAATAAAAATTAAGACAAAACATATCAAGAAGTATGAGATGCAGCTAAAACAGAGAAAAGCAGGTGCTTTGAAAAGATCAACAAAATTGACAATCTTTTAGCTAGACTGACTGAGAAAACAGATGACTCAAATTACGAATATCATTAAACACTGCTTTGCTAGAATATGTTTTCCAGGTCCTTTTGCCCCAGGGTGGAGAATGAGTTTTGGAAAGATTTTTAGCCATCTCCTTATAACTTTTTAGCAGAAGCTTAAAATTGTGTTCTTCAATAGTTCTGTACATGTAGCTGCCAGCTCCTGGAACAGCAAAACAATTACTACCTCTGGGCCTTTTTAGTTGCTTTAGAAAAGACCTGTTTGGCACCAACCTCAGAAAACAGGAAGATACAAGTGACTTTTTTGTGCTTCATTTATACGGTGTTGTCATGTTTTAATTTGCTGTAAACTTCCAGGCAGATAAAAAGTGAAATAAAAACAACTTATGTTCAATAGAGTGGTCAAGTGGTCCTATTCCTTGGGGGATGGATGCTCCACAGACTCCTAGAAGGTTGAAGAAAATACCAGGGTTGTAAAAAAGTTACCCAGAAACCCTTTTCCTTTCAAATCAGAGTCCATTCTCTTTGCCAAGCTTTCGTACACTCATGAGTGAGAGGAAGTGGTTCAGTGTATGATAATTTCTCCCAGTTCCTGCCACCTTTTGTCCAGTTCTACAAATGGGAAATCCAAGGCGTCATCCTTTATGCCTCCCTACTCCACCCCCCAGCATATCCCGGAGATTTCCTTCTCAATAACTCTCACCTCCACTGATTCTCTTCATCCCACAGCTGTCGCCCTGGTCAAAGATACAACCATTTCTGGACCCCATAATAGCTTCCAGAAAGGAGTGCTTGAATCCACTCCTGTCCCTCTCCATCTCTTTCTCCTCACTATAAATCCGTTTCTTTAAAAAAAAAAAATTATTTAATTGGAGGCTATTACTTCACAATATTGTAGTGGTTTTTGCCTTACATTGACATGAATCAGCCATGGGTATACATGTGTTCCCCATCCTGAACCCCCCTCCCACCTCCCTCTCCGCCCCATCCCTCAGGGTCATCCCAGTGTTGCTTCCCAAGACTAAATCCTTCAATTGCTCTTGGAATCAATCCCCAGGCTTCAGCATGGCCCATGACAGATGCCCACCCTGATGCGCTGGGTACCTCCTCTAACTGGAGCGTGTACCCTCCTCTCCTTTACAGTTTTGTGTTTCAGATACACTGGCTTACTCCCCTCCTCCTAGGAGCTTCTGAATGCGTGGTTCTCTCAATCTCCTTCCCTTCGCATGGTTAACGTTATCTGACTGAGCTCACAAAACGTCTCCTTGAGTACCCAAGACTAGATCCATTCTCCCAGTCAGAGCCTCCTTATAACCTATTGTCCCTTCCTTCTTGAGAAAAGGTTAAGGTGGGACTAGGATTGACAAACGCCCCAACTCTCCAGTGGCAGACATCACTTACTTGTCAACAGCCTAACTGCCCCCAGAATCCTCTTCAATGGCCCCTACAGATTGACCAGGCTGATGGTTTTATGTTTTAGTGCTTTTGTATCTGAGCCAATCTACTCCTTAAATATTCAATGTCCTAAATTTTTCAAACTCCTTAAGTAGTTTGCATTGTTACTCTCTCAAGCTACTTTCATACATTTAAACCAAATTTGCATTACAACTTAAAGCCATTTCCTGGAAAAGGTTGTACTTTACTAAATTCCAGAGAGCTGAGAACAGCCTAGTGACTCTTAAAAAAAAAAAAACAAACCACAAGTAAATCCTACAACACTGATTATGAGTTCATAAAAAAAGAGAAGAAAAACACTAAGGAATAACTATTAATAATTCATAAGCCTATGATGCAGCTATGGTAATAGGATTATTTACTTAATCACACAAACTTTCATCTTATTACTTTACTGTTAGTCCACACAGTGTTTTCAGAGTGCTGAACGCTATGGCTCATCTAAGGGCTTCAATTACAACATTAAGGGCTAATGTTTACTGAACAAATTTCTTAACGTGCCAAAGGCTGTCTAACAGCTTTCTGCACACTAATTCATTTAATCCTCATTAATAACTCTGAGACAGGTGCAATTATGATCACCCCTACTGCACAGATGAGAGAACTGAGGCACAGGCAAGGCAGAAGACCAAAATTAAGATATTTTTAGACATGCTAGGATTCAAAAAGTTTCTCTCTCTTACACATTTTCTTATGAGGAACTTCCAAGAGGATATACCTGTTAGAGGAAGCACACTGACTGAAACTGCCCACCCTGGCCAGGCACCATAGTAACTATTTGCATGAGTTGTTTTACGACAGGAGATCCTGGTAAGGAACACGGAACTAATAAGCCACCACCAACCTGAAGAGTTCAGGAAAGGTCAAAAGGAGATACTACATGTGCGACCACCGCCCAGAATCCTTCTTGCTGGCATCCATCTTGGCTGAACAAGGCGTGCACCACCAGGAAGGACTCTGAGTCAGAATGATTGGCTAAAGAAAACCTGGAAACTAATCCCATCACCATAAAACCCAAGACTGCGAGCCAGTGGCAGAGCTATTCTTCTGGGTTCCTTTACCCTACTGCTCTCCACCCTGGTGCCCTTTCCCAGTAAAATCTCTTGCTTTGTCAGCACATGTGTCTCTCCGACAATTCATTTCTGAGTGTTAGGCAAGAGCCCAGTTTCGGGCTCTGGAAGGGGTCCGTCTTCCTGCAACACACCCATTCAAGAAGCTGCAAAACAAGTGAATGGAACAAAAAGAGGACAAGAAATTCAGTAAAATGAAGAGCCAAGGCAGCGAAATGATAAGGACATTGACTAGTGACTTGGGACAAACTGATGACGACTCTGGGAAGTAAGGGGATGTCCTCTAATCACATTATGTGATGGAAATACATTATTTTTTGCCCACATGAAAAAGAAAGATAAGTAGAAACTCCAGGAAAACAAAAAACCTGTAGTGGATAGTACAGAAAAGAGAATTCATTTGGACCCTGATACATGAATACTGATTTTTTAGGTGGTCAGTGGGTTGTGTTTTTAATGTCATAGAGAAAATAATATAGCCCTTGTGCCTGGATCTGCAGTGAAAATGTTTACACAGAAATAATCATATAAATGTTGCTTACTGGTATTCAAGTTTTAGAAACAACCTAAAGGTATTAGGATTCGAATGGCATGTAACTGTTAAGAATTCTTTAACTGAGACAGAATTCACAGATCATAAAACTAACTCTGCCCCCTCCCGCCACCAGCTTGAGGGATCTTAGTTCCCTGACCAGGGACTGAACCCAAGAACCGCGACAGTGAAAGTGCAGCATCCTAACCACTGGACCAGCAGGGAATTCCCAAAACTAACTCCTTTAAAATATTACTTTCCCTAGTTTTGAATATACACACACAATGTTGTATAAGCATGACCCCTATCTAATTTCAGAACATTCTCATCGCTCCCAAAAGAAGTCCCACATCCATGAGGACTTCATTCCCATTCTCCCTAGTCTACGGAAACCAGTAATCAGTTCTCTGTCTCTGGATGTGTCTGTTCTAGACATTTCATATTAATGGAATCACACAGTGTGTGACCTTTTTTTAAAACATCTGGCCTTTTGGGTCTGTTTTCTTACACTTAGCATGATATTTTCAAGTTTTTTTCCATCTTGGAGCATGTATCAGTACTTCGTATGTTTTCATGGCCAAATAATATTTCATTGTATAGATATGCCATATTTATTCAGAATGTCAGCAGGTAAAAATGTGAGAAAAGGTACTCAATATTATTAATCAGGAAAATGAAAATCAAAATCACAATGAGACATCATCTCACACCCTCAGGATGGTTACTATCAAAAACACAGAAAGTGACAAGTATTGATAAGGATGTGAAGAAACTGGAATCCTTGTGGTGGGAATGTAAAATGGTACAGCTGCTATGGGAAACAGCATAGAAGAGAGGTTCCTCAAAAAATTAAAACAACCATATTCAGAAGCAATCTCACTTCTAGGCATATATCTAAGAGAACTGAAAATAGAATCTCAAAGGAAAAAAAAAATTATTTTGGCTGTGCTGTGTGGCTTGCGGGATATTAGTTCCCCAAGCAGGGGTCAAAGCTGGGCCCTCTGCAGTAGAAGTGCAGAGCCTTAACCACTGGACTGCTAGGGAATTCCTTCAAAGAAATATTTTACACCAGTTCACTGAAGCATGATTCACAACAGTCAAGACATGGAAGCATCCATCCAGCAATCCGTGGATGAAGAAAATGTGTGAATATACAATGGAGTAAGGTTGAATAGATTCAGCCCTAAAAAAGAAATTCTGCCATATGCTATAATATGGATGAATCTGAGGACATTATGTTAAGTCAAATAAACCAATCACCAACTAGATAAATACTACATAATTCCACTTAAATAAGGTATGTGAAGTAATCAAACTCATAGAAGCAGAAAGTAGAATGGTGGTCACCAGGGTTACCAGAAAATTAGTTGTTGTTGTTTAGTAGCGCAGTCGTGTCCAACTCTTCTGTGACCCATAGACTGTAGCCTGCCAGGTTCCTCTGTCCACGGGATTTCCCATGGATCTTCTCTAAGGAATCTTCCCGACCCAGGGATCTGGGATCTGGGTCTATATCTCCAACATTGGCAGGTAGATTCTTTACCACTGAACCAACCACCAGGAAAGCCCACCCAAGAATGAGTACACAGTTTTAACCATGCAAGATAAAAAAAATTCTAGAATTGTTGCACAACAATGTGCATAAAGTTAGTAATAGTATGCTGCTGCTGCTGCTAAGTCACTTCAGTCATGTCAGACTCTGTGCGACCCCATAGACGGCAGCCCACCAGGCTCCCCGTCCCTGGGATTCTCCAGGCAAGAATACTGGAGTGGGTTGCCATTTCCTTCTCCAGTGCATGAAAGTGAAAAGTGAAAGTGAAGTTGCTCAGTAGTGCCAAACTCTTAGAGACCCCATGGACTGCAGCCTAACAGGCTCCTCTGTCCATGGGATTTTTCCAGGCAAGAGTACTGGAACGGATTGCCATTGCCGTCTCCGTAGTAATAGTATACTATATACTTAAAAAAAAAAAAAAAAAAAAAAACCTTCTTAAGAGGGTAAATTCAGGTTATGTGCTTTTTTACCACAATTTAAAAAAAAAAGCTGACTGAGGGGCGGACATATAGGGCTGAAGCAGGCATGGCTGTTAGTGGTGGGGAAACGGGCCTAGTGCTCAGCAGTGGGGGCAGATCTTGAAGGAAAAGGCTAATCTTTATAAGGAGAGATTAGGATCTTGTCAAAAGGATCCTTCTGGAAGCAGTAAGGAAAACAGAGTTTCCCAACAGTCGTTCTCAATCACTAGAAGGTAAGTTCCTTGAGGAGCAAGTGAGGTCTTGTCTCTGGTATTACCTAAGCTGGAGTTGTCAGGTTCAATGAAGAAAAATACCAGACATCCAATTAAATCTGAGCTTCAGACAAACAACATAAATTTGTTTAGTATCAGTACCTCCCATGCAATACTTGGGGCATATTTTTACTAAAAAATTATTTTTTCTCTGTAACTCAAATTTAACTGGGCATCCTATGCTTTATCTGACAAATCTATGGAGAGCCAGTACATATGGCGAATGAAAGAGAAGGAAACAGAAACAACGGGGAAAAAACAGATCATGGAGCACTGCTGGGAGGACTACGAGGTGATAAGTCTTCTGGGAGGGCACGAAGGCAGTGTCTCCCCAAACTGAAGATATGCATATTTTGGAACAGCAATTCCACGTTAGGAATCCATCCTGGGAAAATGTTCACATCTGCACCAAAGACGTAAAGAAACACACAAATGAGTTTATGGAAATAGAGATTTATCTTATTTGCAATAAGCAAAAAACCGAAACTTTTAAAATGTCTATCATTAAGGGAATAGTTACATTTTGTCATCTACCTGATGAACTGTTGTGAAAAATAAAGTGGCCGATAAAAGTGTACCTGCAAAAAGACTTCCATTATAAATAAAGTTTTTTAAAAAAACAAGTTTATCACAATGTGTCTTATGTGGACATTTACATAAAAAAAAAAAAAAACCTAAATAAGTCATTATTCCAAAGTTTGTAAATGCACAGAATAAAGTCTGAAAGGATAAACAGCACATTTTTGAAGTCGATAAACTCTGCAGAGAGGGACAGAATTGGTAAGATTGAAAGAAGACTTTAAATATACATGGGCTATTTGTGTTTCACTTTCAAATTAAAAAAAAAAAACCCCACTCATCCACTTTTGACATTATCACCCTCAACCTTCTCTTCTTTGTTCTAAACAGAAATAATTCTGCTAATCTCCTATGAAACACAAACTCTTTCAATCACTATGTATGAGTCTGGGTTAAAATCACTCAAGAAGTCTAACAGAAGTGAAAATGTTTTTTCTAGAATGAACTGCACCTAACACTTTCAGGAGGGCTCAACCAGAGGGGAACAGTGAGTACTTTCCAAGTATCTTAGTGAACTGGAATTCAAAGGCTGACTCAGAAATTCCACAGTAAACTGGGGGAGATTAAGGCTCAATTTTGGGGTAAGACTAGTCACGAATGGACCCAATCTATCTTGGTTTTTGCAAAAACAAGCAATAACCTTTATATGACTCAACTCAAAGAAAGCAAGGAATGGGACTTAGACGCCTCATGGAACTAGTTAAAAACTGACATATTTGATTATGTACTTAGAGGACTGAAAATATTTTTTTGTATAATTTTCATGGGGAAATTACCACATGCAAAAATCTGTAGTTCAATAGTAGGAAGAAATAGAGAAGAGAAATAATGGGGAAGGAGAAAGGTCTCCCTCAGAAAAGCATTTGTTAGAGGGGTGGTATTTTGAAAATTTGTTTTTTTTCTCCCCCAATTTAAGTTGTGTGCTTTGGTATTTTTTTCTCCATGCTTGGCAGGACTCCAAAAATGCTCTCTATAATTCCTGCAATGTTTTCTTCTCAGAATTCAACTCTCCCACAACACCAACAATTCATTTGCATTTCAGAATTTCCAAATCTGAAGCATAATAATTAAATGAAAGATGGTCAATACACCAATAGGCATATGAAAAGATGCTCAATCATTAATTATTAGAGAAATGCAAATCAAAAATACAATGAAGTACCATCTCATACTGGTTAAAATGACCATCAGTTAAAAGTCTGCAAATAATGAATGCTGGAGATGATGTGGAGAAAAGGGAACCCTCCTATGAAGTCGGTGGGTCTGTAAATTGGTGCAGCCCCTATGGACAATAGTATAGAAGTTTCTCAAAAAACTAAAAGTAGTGTTGCCATATGATTCAGCAATCCTACTCCTAGGCGTATATCTAGAAAAGACAAAACCCCTAACTTGAGAAGATACATGCACCCCAACATTCATAGCAGCACTGTTTACAAAAGCCAAGACATGGAATCCATCAACAGATGAATGGATAAAGAAGATGTGGTGTATGTATTCAATAGAACACTCAGTTCAGTTCAGTTCAGTCGCTCAGTCGTGTCCAGCTCTTTGCGATCCCATGAATTGCAGCACGCCAGGCCTCTCTGTCCTTCACCAACTCCCGGAGTTCACCCAAACCCACGTCCATCGAGTTGGTGATGTCATCCAGCCATCTCATCCTCTGCTGTCCCCTTTTCCTCCTGCCCTCAATCCCTCCCAGCATCAGAGTCTTTTCCAATGAGTCAACTCTTCACATGAGGTGGCCAAAGTACTGGAGTTTCAGCTTTAGCATCATTCCTTCCAAAGAACACCCAGGACTGATCTCCTTTAGAATGGATTGGTTGGATCTCCTTGCAGTCCATGGGACTCTCAAGAGTCTTCTCCAACACCACAGTTCAAAAGCATCAATTCTTCGGTGCTCAGCCTTCTTCACAGTCCAACTCTCACATCCATACGTGACCACTGGAAAAACCATAGCCTTGACTAGATGGATCTTTGTTGGCAAAGTAATGTCTCTGCTCTTTAATATGCTGTCTAGGTTGGTCATAACTTTTCTTCCAAGGAGTAAGCGTCTTTTAATTTCATGGCTGCAGTCACCATCTGCAGTGATTTTAGAGCCCAAAACAATAAAGTCTGACACTGTTTCCACTGTTTCTGCATCTATTTCCCATGAAGTGATGGGACCAGATGCCATGATCTTCATTTTCTGAATGTTGAGCTTTAAGCCAACTTTTTCACTCTCCTCTTTCACTTTCATCAAGAGGCTTTTTAGTTCCTCTTCACTTTCTGCCATAAGGATGGTGTCATCTGCATATCTGAGGTTATTGATATTTCTCCCAGCAATCTTGATTCCAGCTTGTGCTTCTTCAGCCCAGCGTTTCTCATGATGTACTCTGCATATAAGTTAAATAAGCAGGGTGACAATATACAGCCTTGACGTACTCCTTTTCCTATTTGGAACCAGTCTGTTGTTCCATGTCCTACTCAACCATAAAAAAAAGTGAAATAATGTCATTTGCAGCAACGTTGATGGGCCTAGAGATTATTATAGTAAGTGGAGCAAGTAAGACAGAGGAAGACAAATACCATGCGTATCAGTTGCACGTGGAATCTAAAATATGACACAAATGAACTGACTAATGAAGCAGAAGCGGGCTCGTGGACACAGAAAACAAACACGGTCACTAAAGAGGTAAGGGGGTGGGGGAAGGACAAATTAGGAGTTTGGCATTAGCAGATACAAATTACTCCATAAAAAATAGATAAATGACAAGGTCCTATGGTACAGCACAGGAAACTATATTCAATATTCTGTAATAAATCATAACAGAGAATAATAGGTATATACACGTAAATTTCAATTTAAAAACAAGATGGCTGATACAGAAAAAACTATCCCATATCCAAAGACATTTATTTCTAAATGCTGATTATATGTGTCCAGTTTTTTAAAATACCAACAAAAACTCTACGTCAATGTCACTTTGACAACATGATAGAATTAGCGAGAAGGGGTCTCCCTGAAGGTTGCTGTATGTTACGCCTACAGCTGCATCTGTCAGGGTTGGTCTGTAACCTGACTGACCAAGTCAGGGTTGTCTGTAAGCCTGTGGTAACAAAGAATCCTAAGATCTCCACGGCTCAAAACAGCCAACGTTTACTTCTTGCTCAAGAAGGTCAACAAGGGTGCTCTGATCCTTCTCATCACCAGGACAGAGCAGTCACCTCCTTGAACTTTGCTGGTCACCATACAAAAGGGAAACAGAGAACTCTTCAAGCGCCCACACCAGTAAGGAAACATGGAATGTGACACTATGTCGCTCCTGTTATAGCTCATTGTTCAGAATGAGTCACATCGCCTCACTCAGCCACAAAAGACCAGGAATACGGTTCTCTTCTATGTCCAGAAAGAGAGTACTAGAAATATTTGAAGAATAGCAACAAACAATAACTGATAGATTTTCAAAAACGCTAAAAACAAGACTATAAAATAGGCTGGGATTTTTTTGTTTTTGTTTTTTTTTTTAAATGTAATTGTGTTGTCAAAGTGGATATAATGTTCTGGAATTCCATCTGGGTGACAATACCAAGATGTCAGCCTCTGGGCTGAGAAAGCTTTATCCCCATCAAGGTTGTCTTTACAAGTTCAGGTCTGCAGCCCAGCTTCATATATCATTCTACCTTTTATAAGCATTTCTTGAGGCCTAAGAAGGAAAAAACATAAACTTTCACTATTTGATTTTTGATAGAGGTTTGCTTTTTAAGAAGGAAATATGACTAATTATTAGGATCTGCTGCATTAGTAATAGTGCCAACCTTTTCCTGTTTCATCTCATTATTTTGGCACAACAGGATATCAAGCCAGAGAAATGTCTAGCTTTTCAGGTTATCTAAAACAATCTGAGCTAAAATCCAGATGCATTTAGCCATTAATTTTTTTAAAATCAGAAATGTGATTTGCCAGTTCAATCAAATGTCTAAATGGAAAGCAGGCAGCTGTTGCCTGCTGTTATCTAAGATATCATTCTGGCTTTCTTAAGACAGAGTTTATGTTGATTAATATATAGTTACAAACTGCTAGCTCACATTTAATTACGTATCAGTGTATGCAATGTACAGTTCCCCAAGTCATTGGTCAAGACAGTCACTAAAAACAAGTCATATCATTCTAGACTTGAGTTCCCTCATGTTGGAAGAATTCTATAGATAGATGTCATTAGATTGTCTTCTCTTTTTTTTATCTGTCTTTATCAGCTAAATGACAGGACCAGTCATCTATCTGACTAATCACTAGGAGTAAAAGTCAAGGTCATAGCTTTGATTCTGACATGGGCTAGTGCTTAACACGTGTTCTCCCCAGTAGTCGATAATGAAATAAGAACTCAAGTGCAAGCAATGTATTTGGGAGGTGAAAAGAATGGAAAAGTGATATATGGAAGGGAAGATATAAGATAAACAGTGTGTTTCAAGCCAATTACCACCCTGGGCAACTGAGTTGAACCTCACTGGCAGAACCTCCAAAAACTACGTAGATGCACACCTTAGACTTACCCACTCCAAAGGGTGAGGGAGCTGGGCTATCTATATACCAGTCCCTGTCCGTCATTGGGCTGCTCCTGGGAAGCAAGTACTGCTTCAGGGGCAGCAAAGTGATCTATAGGCCAGAAAAACCCTCAGGCCAAGAAATGCAAGTTCTGTAATTCAGAAGTCAGGCCAATGAGCACTGAAGTGGTAAAGATGAAAGAATACGGGCAAGGTACCAATCACATCTGCGATAGGCTGCAGTCCATGGGGTAGCTACGAGTCGGACAGGACTGAGCAACTTCACTTTCACTTTCCACTTTCATGCACTGGAGAAGGAAATGGCAACCCACTCCAGTGTTCTTTCCTGGAGAATCCCAGGGATGGTGGGAGCCTGGTGGGCTGCCGTCTATGGGGTCACAGAGAGTTGGACACGACTGAGGCGACTTGGCAGCAACAGCATAGGACAGTATTAACCCATCAGGCAGTGGCCACCAGCTCTGAGTCTAACTCTAGGCAAATGCCTTGTTATTGGTCACTAGAAGCATCAGTATTGAGTCATACATGCCTGCATTTCCAAAGGTCAACTTGTAATGTTAAAATAGTGGCAGTCCAAGATGAAGATATTTTTAATACACTTCGTAGTAATAAAATTAATGGTGAGCCATCAAGAAGGGCTTCCCAGGTGGCTCAGCAGTAGAGGATCCAAATGCCAATGCAGGAGGATCCCTGGGTCAGGAAATGGCACCCCACTCCAGTATTCTTGCCCGGGAAATCCCATGAACAGAGGAGCCTGGTGGGCTATAGTCCACGGGTTCCCAAAAGAGTCAGACACAACTTTGCAACTAAACAACAACAGCAAGAAAAAGTTAAAATGCACAAAACCACAGCTTTATATCAAAAGCAACATTTCTCAAAGGGAAAACACTCAAACCCCACTCTATCACATCATCTTGTTTTACTATATTTTCAGCTTTTATCACTATCAGAAATTACTTAGTCAGTTATTTCATGTATGGATTTACTTGTTTGCAGTTGTTTCAACCACTTAGATGTGAAAACAGAGGCCTTGTCTGTCCTGTTCACTAGTGTAATTCTGGCATCAACCAGCATGTGTATGTATATGTGTGTTAGTCGTGTTCAACTCTTTGCAACTTCATGGACTGTAGCCTGCCAGGCTTCTCTGTTCATGGAATTCTCCAGGCAAGAAAACTCTAGTGGGTAGTCATTTCCTTCTCCAGGGGATTTTCCTGACCCAGGAAATTGAACCCGGGTCTCCTGGATTGCAGGCAGATTCTTTACCTTCTGAGCCACCAGGGAAGTCCTGGACGCTCAATAAACAGTAGTTAAATGAATAAAAGATTACCCTTCCAGAGAGATCCCAAAGCCCACGGGCATAGCATAGGCTCTGAAAAGTTCTTTATCATAGGACATAGTTATTTAGCCTACCACATCTCAAATTTATTTAACCATGGAACTTTTAATTTATTTTTTTGGCCACACTGCACAACTTGTGGGATCTTAGTTCCCTGACCATGGATTGAACTTGTGCTCTCACAGTGAAAGTGCAGAGCCTTAACCACTGGACCACCAATTCCCAACCATGGAACCCTTTTATCCTGGAAATTAATTTTCCCTGGGAATAATGATAAATGCTAGTCAAGAGATGACAAAGCCAGCAAGACTTGAGAATAACTTTAGTGAGTGTGACATGGTTAATAAACTGAGGGATACACTAGAAATATTCACTAAGGGAATTCAATAGACTGAAGGAAGTAAAGGCCACTCCTTAAGAAATAGAAAAAATTCACAATATATGTAAGTCAAATCATTATACTACTCACCTTAAATGTACACAGTGTTGTATGTCAATTATAGCTCAATCAAATTGGAAAAACAAATAAATAAGCAAGAGTCTGGTCTTCCACCAAACAAAGAAAATATCTCACATGGCTACCAATGGGGGCTTCCCTGGTAGCTTAGCTGGTAAACAATCTGTCCGCAAGCAAATTGCGCCTAGAGATAGAGCAGGCTGACTGACTACTGATAACAGCAGACTTCTTACCGGCAGACGTTTAGTTCGGGTTTTTTCCATTGATAAATCTACAGAAGTTATACCAGAATATCTGATACCACAGAAAGAGGTTAAAAGTACAGTTTAGTGGAAGAAAGCAGCTGATAATAAATGTGTGCCGTATGATCTCATTTAAGTATTCAGTATTGTATATATAATCTCCCTGGAACGTCAGCTCCATGCAGACAGGGGCTTTTGTCTGTTTATGCTCTATCCCTAGGGATGGCACATGGCAGGCACTCAATAAATATTTGTTAACTTCAGAAATAGATGTTTGCATACAATGGAAGGTTTATACGTGCAGTGTATATGCAAACACATTGAACAGTGGTTAACTCTGGGTATCAAGTCTGTGGGTACTCTCTATTAGACCTGTATTTTTCTCATTCTTACAAGGAAGATACATTGCTTTTGGAGTCAGAAAACAAAGACACTTTTTACAGTGATGGCTTGATTGCTGCTACCACATCTTCCTCCCCTTTTCAAGCCCCATTTCAGCACTTTAAGGTCACGCCCACCCTCTCCTAGCTCCACGGAGTCTAGAAGCATCAGGCAAATGAGAAGCTGCCTCCACTTTAGGTGGGTGTGGACCTGCATTTTAATCTAGCGCATCCCACTACACCAGTACTCACTCTACAGACTTATCAAAGCAGGATATTTAGAAATTCTGCATATCATTTAATCAATCTCTAAGTTATAGAGCACAGAACTACATTTGAAAGCTGTAAAGGTGACTTAAAACTTGAGCTCTTAGGAGACTGCACATTCGCTGCTGGGACTCAAGCGGAAGGCACCAACGTTGCACTATTCATCTTTCCACTGACGGGTGAAGAGCGTTTCGAATTCACAGTCAGCAGCTTTGCACCTTCTCTGATTCTCAAAAACTGGGGCTCTAACACTTGCCCACTTGTGATGGGGTCTTCTGACACATGGAGTATTCCTCCTTGAGAATGCAGAGCTCCCACCTAAGGAAGAGGGTCCTTGTTCCTAGAAAATCCTAAGTCCAACACTTGGATCTTACAAAACATCCACATTAAAGAACAGCTATTGAATTCCTCACTGGGTTCTCTTTTAACAAAAGGATTCCAAATATGATTGGATATTTTAAAAATGAACTGTAAAACTGGCAATATCTACTAAAGCTGAACATACAACATTTCAACTCCTGAGAATATCACCAACAAAATACACAATATGTTCCCTAAAGGCACTACTTGTAATAACTCCAAACAGGAAGCTACTCAAAGTCCCCAGAAGAAGAATAAATAAATTGTGGCATCTTCACACCATGAAAGACTACACAGCAATGGGAATGATCAAACATACAATAGGACATGTCTCACAAACACAGTGCTGAGTGGAAGAAGCCCACTACGGAAGATCACGTACATATGATTCCATTTAATTAGGTTCTCAGGGCATAAATTCCATCTACAGTGTTGGAAGTCAGGACAGTGGTTATCCTGGGGTGATGAGAAGACAGGAATGAGGCATGAGGATCCTATTTCTTGAGCTGGGTGTTGGTTATTGTTTTAGTTTCCGTATCAAATTGCTACAAACTTGGTGGCTTAACCCAACACAGATTTATTCTCTCAGTTCTGGAAGCCAGAAGTCAGAAAACAAGATGTCTGCAGGGTCAGGCTCCCTCTGAAGGCTCTTCGGGGCCATCTGTTCCTTGCCTTTGCTAGCTCCTGGCGACTCCAGCTGTTTCCTGTGGCTGTATCTTTCAAATCTCCGTCTCGATCACCACGTGGTCTTCTCTCCCGAGGCCTCTTCTCCTCTTCTGTCTCTTGTAAGGACACTGGTCATTGGATTTAGGGGGCACCCAGGATGATCTCAAGAGGCTTAATTTAATCTCAAAGACCCTTTTCCAAATAAGATCACATTCACAGGTTCAGGAGGACATCTCTTCCTGGGAGCCACCATTCAACCACTACAGTTACTTGGGTGTGAAATTTTACCCAGTGATGCATACATGTACTTTTCTGATTGTATTTTATATACCCACATGAACACAGCTTTTAAAGACAGCTCACAACTTCTCAGAAATACAGTTGTTATTCACCATGAGGCATACTGCACACATCTAAGGAAAAAAGACCACAATCCCTGACATTTCATTGGCCACAATGCCTGCAGAATTTTTGGCTTTGTACAACCTCCCATCCCACTTCTGGTTCTTATAAGAATGTACAGAAACCTCACAGCAACTTCCACGTATGTTTTTATTAACTGACTTCCCCCCATCCTCCACTACCTAAAGTGGTGAAATCTTTTAACAAATTATAAGCCAGGGGCCATCAGAAGGTCTGGATTCTGCACCGTGTTATCTCAGGGAACCAGGCTGTTATTTTAGACAGATGTTCATAAACTTGGGGACTCCTGGTGTGTGGACTTGGGTGCCTCCAACCCCAGATGGCAGGGGAAGCAGCCAGTGTTCCCTGCCCAGATGACCCAGAAAATGTTCTTAATGAACCGTCCAGCGTGACTCACATTGGCTCCCACATCTGGCAGATCTGGGTTACATCACTCTTAGTCCTCAGCGTCCTACGGGTTCCTGGGAACGCACTGCCCAGAGTCAAGTGCACCAGCTGCAGCAGCTGGCTGCGTTCACACGCCTCTCTGCGTCATCCTGACGGCCACACACTATGGGGCTGGCTCCAGCTCCCTGTTCCAGAGGCTGAGTCGGCTGCCCCCCAGGAGGCCGCCTCCTCTCACTTTCCCATGGGCCTAAGAAGTCACCATGGAAGTAAAATTCCATGCCAGAGGTGTCCAGGGGAGGACTACATTCTTTGCTTTTCTACACTAATAGCTCCTGGCACTGTAATTCAACATTAGCTGTGTTAATCTGGAGAAAGGAAAAAACCAAACATAAAAAACCAAGCCATTCACATTTCTCAAATAGGATTAGAGGAGAGAAATAAGTATAAACTTTGAAAGAATTTCCAAGAAGAAATACTGATTTAAACAGCATGTAGCACAAGGTGGATGCTAGCAAAGAGGTGACAGTTTTCATGGAGATGGGGGCTTCTGAGTCCTGCTACGTTCTCTCCATCATTTAAAAAGCCCCAAGACTCTCTCACAGTCTACCTAGCAAGACATTCCTGCTTTCTGATTAACTACAGAGCTTTTGAGATCTTTATTTTGTATCCTTTTAGTAACTGATCAGAACTGCCCTGAGGCTGCTTCTGGGACAGAACTCACAGCAGCACTCTGTGGGGAGGTTCTTTATCCTCTTGCTCATTATGCCTAGAATATGATGTAATTCACACTTATGGAACTACAGTCCAAGCCTGTCTCACTCCCCATCAATTCCACCTATTCATTTAGAGTCATGGCTTGTTAGAGCTAGAGAGGACTTTTTTTTTTTTAACAAAATCTTTAATTTCATTCTTCTAACTGATTTGTGAAGCCATATTCTAATTTTAAAGCCAAAACACAAGAAACCTGTGATCCTGACAAGTTAAGTAATTCATCAGCCCTGTTTAGATAATGTCAAACACAATGTACAACCCAGGTCTCCTCACTCCTGGTTTCAAAATTACATCATGAAGCCTCATTAAAAAAAAAAAGTCTATTAAAAGACTCAAATTTGGGTTGAGATTTACAAATCTGCAGAGGTGTTCTAAAGAAATAACTAAGAAGAAGACAAAAAGAAAAGGATGGAGAAAATATTCATTTAGATTCAGTCATTTACCTGAGGCTTCAGAATCCTGGCTGCCCAGCAGACTCGCCTGGGGGCTTTCCCAAACCCCCAAGTCCAGGTCAGGCTTCAAACAAATTAAATCAGAATCTCTGGATGTGGGGTTTGGATGGCAGTAGCAACCAGGTGACTCCAATGTATAGCCAACTTGGAGTGCCACTGATTTACTGGAGGTTAGACCAAGTATGGATGTGAGAGCTGAACTATAAAGAAAGTTGAGAACTAAAAGAATTGATGCTCTTGAACTGCGGTGTTGGAGAAGATTCTTGAGAGTCCCTTGGACTGCAGGAGATCAAACCAGTCAATCCTAAAGGAAATCAGTTCTGAATATTCATTGGAACGACTGATGCTGAAGCTGAAACTCCAATACTTTGGCCACCTGATGTGAAGAACTGACTTACTGGAAAAGACCCTGATGCTGGGAAAGATTGAAGGCAGGAGGA
Organism: Capricornis sumatraensis; assembly: GCF_032405125.1. NCBI lineage: Eukaryota > Metazoa > Chordata > Mammalia > Artiodactyla > Bovidae > Capricornis > Capricornis sumatraensis. The sequence goes on from NC_091076.1 coordinate 99,341,019, forward strand.
GAAGGGGACGACAGAGGATGAGATGGTTGGATGGCATCACCAACTCACTGGACATGAGTTTGAGTAGGCTCTGGGAGTTGGTGATGGACAGGGAAGCCTGGCATGCTACAGTCCATGAGGTTACCAAGAGTCGGACATGACTGAGCAACTGAACTGAACTGAACTGAGACCAAAACAGCTATGTAGAGACCAAAATCATAAAATCATAGTTTTCAAAAGAAGAAAGAGGAAAGAAAAGAAAAAGGAATGGAGAGAGGGGTCGTTTATATGATATGATCTTCAATTTACTTTGTCATCCTCTGTGCTTCAGAAGGCTAATTGGATGTGTGGCCAAACCGAGAAGATTTACATCCGTGATCTCAGCCTGGGACAAGGTCACTTTTCCCCACCACGCCTGTGGCTATAGAAGCATGAAGGCTACAACTGGAGAAAAGGGAGACACAGCAAGCAATCAGGTCCTGCACTCCTCACAGGTTCTCATGATACCTCTCCTCTTTAAAAAGGGCACCAATTACCATATGGTCCAGCAATTCCACACTTTGATATATACCTAAAAGACTAAAGTGCAGGGAATCAAACAAATGTCTGTACACTCAAGTTCAGAGCAGCCAAAAGGTAGAAGCAATCCATCCATCTATCAACAGAGGAATGGATAACGAAAACGAGTTCTCTACAGATAATGGAACATTACTGAACCTGAAAAAGGAAGGGGCATTCTGACATAGGCTACAACGTGGATGAAACTTGAGGACGTTATACCAAATGAAATAAGCCAGTCACAGTACAAATTCTGTATGATCCCACTTTTATGAAGCCCCTAATCAAATCATAGAGACAGAAAGTTGAATGATGGTTGCTGGGGGTAGGGAGGACACGGAGTATTATTGTTTAACAGGCACAGAGTGTCCGTTTTGCGAGATGAAAACTTGCAGGGATGGTGGTGATAGTAGCGTAACAATGTGACTGTGCTCCAGGCAACTCAATTGGTTAAAATGCTTCATATGGTTAGAGACAGCACTGGCAGCCCACTCCAGTACTCTTGCCTGGAAACTCCCATGGACGGAGGAGCCTGGTAGGCTGCAGTTCATGGGGTCGTGAAGAGTCGGACACGACTGAGCAACTTCACTCTCCCTTTTCATTTTCATGCATTGAAGAAGGAAATGGCAACCCACTCCAGTGTTCTTGCCTGGAGAATCCCAGGGACAAGAGAGCCTGGTGGGCTGCCGTCTATGGGGTCGCACAGAGTTGGACATGACTGACGTGACTTAGCAGCAGCAGAAGCTTCAGTTCAGTTCAGTTCAGTCGCTCAGTCGTGTCCAACTCTTTGCGACCCCATGAATCGCAGCACGCCAAGCCTCCCTGTCCATCACCATCTTCCGGAGTTCACTCAGACTCACGTTCATCGAGTCAGTGATGCCATCCAGCCATCTCATCCTTGGTCGTCCCCTTCTTCTCCTGCCCCCAATCCCTCCCAGCATCAAAGTCTTTTCCAATGAGTCAACTCTTCGCATGAGGTGGCCAAAGTACTGGAGTTTCAGCTTTAGCATCATTCCTTCCAAAGAAATCCCAGAGTTGATCTCCTTCAGAATGGACTGGTTGGATCTCCTGGCAGTCCAAGGGACCCTCAAGAGTCTTCTCCAACACCACAGTTCAAAAGCATCAATTCTTCGGCGCTCAGCCTTCTTCACAGTCCAACTCTCACACCCATACATGACCACAGGAAAAACCATAGCCTTGACTAGATGGACCTTAGTCGGCAAAGTAATGTCTCTGCTTTTGAATATGCTATCTAGGTTGGTCATAACTTTTCTTCCAAGGAGTAAGCGTCTTTTAATTTCATGGCTTAAGATGGTATATTTTTTAGCAAGTAGGGGGGCACCCAATGAGTGCCTCTCATTTTCTTCTCTCGGGTGTTGGCAAAGGTTATTGAGGACAAAATCACAAAGGTAGACATGTCATCTCTGAGGTTCATGCCCAACATACCCCAGGCCGCTGAAATCTGTTTGGCAGGACTAACTGCCTCAAGAAAGAGTTAGAGAGCCTCATGACTCCTCCGGGGACACACTGAGTATTATATAATCACCAAGTTGCCAGTTTCCAAACAAGACGAGGTGAATTCTGATGTGCTCTGTGTCTATGAGGTGTCAATTGATGGTTAATTCCCAAATAACTTTATCAAGGAGCCTTTTTCTAATTCCCAATTGCAGTAATGCCATTTATTTGTTAGTTGAGAAATCTCTTGTTTCCTCTTTGGCGGGTTGACTCAAATGTATTGTGAAAGAGGGACTTATTTTTCATCTTTTCCTGCCTTCTGGCTTGGTATTCTAGGGGCAAAGAACATATTCAACAAGGAGAAAATTCCATTGCCAATGGCTCTTTTTTTGAGCTGCTCTTTAATCCACAGCTTTCAAGTGAGTAAGCTTTCTCCTTGACTAACATCACTGCGGCAGGCAGAGAAGGAAAAATGTGCATCTCTTTTCTGATCAGTGGTCCTAACCCTTTCCTTCAGCCTGTGATGATTCTATACAGAGAAAGACTTGTGAAGACATTTTCTAGGGGAAGTCACCTGGGCCCTAGAGACTGGTCCCTACGCCAACGTGTTTGAGCTCTGGCCAGGCATCTGAAAAAGCTTGTCATGCTTCCCCAGCCTCGGACCGGCAGCCCCAGAGCACCACTCACACTTGACCCAGAAAGTCTGTCCCAGTGATTCATCAGGAAGCCCAAAGTTTGGCAGCTGAAAAAATGTAAACTTTCTGCTTTAAGAGTTTGCAAATTAACAGTTCTACCAGAAGTCCACTCAAAGGAGTTGGATTAAGTACTTGGACATCCTTCTACTGAGCTCAAGACACAGTGAAACACTGACTTGTTTCTTTGGCACAAGGTTTTGCAAGACAAAATAAATTTCCCTACATCTGAGCAATAACAGAAAAGGGGAGAGGTTCTTGTCCATGGAGGGAAAAGGAAATCTAACTTAAACAATATGACTTATTTGTGATAAGTTCTAACCAGTGTCCATATTTTTATGGGTTCTTTTCATATTGATATTTATGAATCACTTCCACAATACTCCATAATATAAGACATGCCATCTTGGGGACTCCAGGAGACAGCCTGAAGAGCAAAACGGAAGCCGCTTTATGAGGTGCTCCTAATGCATAGACAGTTTTCAACTATATTCCTCATTACATATCTGAATTCAGACACATAAAACGTAACCTTCCTGCCTCCCGCAATCCCACCTCAGGTTTGCCCCATGAATGCTTTGAAGGGAGAAGATCCCCCTTGCTTAGACAGAAAGAAAACAACTCCCTTGCTTATAACTGCCACGGGTGCTTCATGATTTCCACAAGGCTCTCTGGAGTCGACAGAACTCTGGAACTATGAAGTGGTCCACGGAGCATGTGGACAGCAGCATCCCAGCCATACATACCACCCCAGATCAATGTCATCTTCTCAGGTCTCTGTGTGCAGACATAAGGCTAGCAAATAGTTCAAAACTATTACACATATTGACATGGGAGGAGGAAGAAAAGGTGTATTTTTCCACCGTTACTCCTTAAAAAGCGCCCTAAGCACTGTATGTTAACTTAACAGCCTATTCCTTTATTTGCCCAAAAGAGAGAATTCAGTTCATGAAATACCACCATCAATTGATACTGAGTGTTCATTATACATACAGCCCAACAGTGAGATAATATACTGTGTTCCAAAACACTGTTAAGGCTCTCAGTACATTCTTTGGCTCATTGAAATAGTGGAATGACCATCAATTGTGTAAAAGGAGAAATTTCCTTGTACATTCCAGAATAAATGAAATAAAACCTCTACCAGCAAAATTTAGTGCTTAATAACTTGCATACTGAAGTTTCCATTTAATCAACTGTGACTTTTGTTATTTTATTTAATATATCTAGAAAGAATCACCAGAAGAGGAATTTTAATATCACTTCTAAATTCAATTAGAGTGGTTATGTTTTTATGGTAGAGTAACATTCACAGGGCCATTCTTTAATACACAAGTTATTAAATCCCACAGTCCCTTAATCCACACTGCAGACTAATCTAATACATTTAAGCTGCCCTTGAGAAGCCATCTCAAAGCACAGGGCTCACAGAGTGTGATCGCTTTCACTTTTCTGACCCAAGAAGTAATTTTTTTCCCCTCTTGACATCTTACGAGTCATCTTCAATAATGTTTTTTCTGTAGTTCTAATGTCTCTCAACTCCTGACATGCCAGACTGACTTGGCAAGTCTGTTCTTCTCCTCCAGAAACATCCATCAACTGCAGCTATTGCTGACTCCCAGGCACATGGTCTGGCAGATACCCTGTTATGAAATAAACCCACAAATCCAGATGAAAAGCCAGACGCTTTCTGGCATGCTCCACACACTTCCCACTCTGCCTGTGACAGATGCTCTCAGTAGCCTGAGGACAAGGAAACTCACATACACACAGACACACAGAATCTGGCCAAGTAGGTGGAAGTAGGTAAGTCACCATGTCACTTTGAGCCTCTCTTCTTCCCCTATTTGTAAGATGGGAATACTGATTGTATCTACCTTCGTTAACGCGATGACCAACAATCAAAAGACGCTCTGGTACTTAGGGTGGCATGTGAAGTTTTTATCAAAATCTTTAGTCTGATTTCTTAGGGAACTGGACTAATTTTTTCAGGTCCAGACAAATAGGCAAGGCAAGCACCAGCAAGTTCTAAATCAGGGTTCTACTGCTTTAAATATTTTCTTCAGAACAAGGTCAGATGTAAATTAACAATGACAGCAGCCCCTAGAGGATTAAGCCAGTTTATGTGGTAACTGAACTAAAGATGAATTCTTTAATACAAAGTCAAAATGGTCCCAATTTAGAATGACAAGATAGTTCAACAAAGGCTTATGCTTTTAATCTGGAAAAAATTGACTATAAATGATCTCAACCTTAACAGAAATCGAATTAGGCGAAGCTAGACAGTGAGAACTAACGCAAGCATCTACCACATACACACTTTCTGAGCTAGGTATTATGCCATATTTTAAGCAAGGAAACTGAATAAAGAAAAGGTTTAATAGGGATAAAGGGAAAATGGCTATTTGATGACAATCAACAATGTTGGCTACATTACATTACTCTTCTGTTACTAAGAGAGCTATATTTTGAAAATTAAGATCTATATGCTATTCAAGTAGAAAAATCAAAGTATAAAGTACTAAGTCTGCACAGGTTACCCACCAATTCAAGCTGTTGGTACTTCCCTGCAAACTTTCCATTCTGCCCTCAGACGAATAGGTAGGTGATGGACAGATGGACAGATGGACAGATGACAGATGGATTTATGGTCTTTGAAATCAAACCTATACATCATAAAACATTTTCCATAACATTTGTACCAATTAAACCAGAATCACACCCCCAAAGACACAATTCATCTTACTATTGATCAAAAAATAAAATTATTTTTAAAGATGGAATAGCTTTTTAGCTTTTTGACCACTTTACAACAAGAAGAAAATCTTTTATTTTCATAGTCATGGTGAGATTTTAACTCTCAGTGCTCAACTTTGAAATTTTTTATGTGTTGGGCAATGAAACTTCTTTTTAGAAGAGCTACAATTGAATGGAACTCTTAACAATAATTTATCAGTTATTTTAAAAATAAACTTTAAAAATTAGAGTTTTAACGTTTTACGACATGGTTATCTGGAATAGGGTATTTCCAGATTTGTGTGGAAATATACTATAGATAAAGAGGGCTTTTTTCTCCTTTGGATCTATGTGTTGGCAATGAAACTTCTTACAAAATTGGCTGCAAGTCTGACTTCTGCCCCAAATGTGTTCATTTAGTACTATGAACCCAGAACATCTCTGCAGATGTTCAGTAGACAAAGCATCAAGAAAGGGGCAGGGAGAGCTGGGGTATAAACATGGTGCCCTCACTCCCACTTCATCCTGATGCCAACCCATCAGTCCCATGGGTCAGGAGCTGTAAAATTATTGCCCTCTCTTCACTGGAGTTTCTATCTGAGGCTTTTGTCACTGGTGGAAAGCAAGCTGGCAAACCACAGAGGCATAAGATACAGAGACATGGCATGGTGTGGGACACCGTGACTTGAGGACAGAAAGTCAAAGCCATGGTTATGAATTTTGCCATAAATGAATGATGTGACCTCAGTAAGTGAGTTGAAACTGTTTGCATCTCAGTTCCTCATCTGCAAAATAAGACAAGTAGATCACCAAATTTTTAAAATTCTTTCCAACTGTAGAAATCTTTATTACAAGGATAAGCACAATTTACAACCAGCAATTTTCAAATCTGGGCCTCATTTGCAACAATTCTTCCCTATGGGGCTTCTGCATCCTGAATTTCCTGAAGCCAAACAAAACAAAAAACCCCAAAGTACCAAATGATTCTTAATGTCTTCCTTCAAACATTTTGTTGCATCTCATGAACTATCAGGGAAGTATTAATGCCAAGTCACAGGCATTTGGATTCCAGTATGTCTTAAGGGGCCATATTTGGGGTGGATTAAAGAAGAGACTAACAGTAAGGACCTACTATATAGCACAGGCAACTATATTCAGAATCTTGTGATACTCCATAATGTGAATATAAATCACTTTGCTGTACACCTGAAACCAACACAACATTATAAATCTTCTATACTTTAAAAAGGAAAACAAGAGACTAAAACCCATCATTTGACTTTCGGAAGTTTAATATGTAAAACCAGAACATTTTTTCAGTTTTTTTAGCCTAAATGAAACAAACTTGAAAAATCTGATGCTAGGTAAAAGATATGCAAAATCTGATCCTGTTGTGAAGGAGGTAATGTATCTTTGATTACTAAAAATATAACAAAGATAGAAAATTCTCAAACCAAGGGAGAAAAAAAACCACAACTCTTTATAGTATACTTCTGGTTTGCCTTCCACACAAGTCTAGAAATATTCTACTCCAGATAACCATATTTTAAAACTCTAAAACTATTTTTTATTTTTAAAATAAATGATAAATTATTGCTGAGTTCTGTTCAAATTGTAGCCCTTCTAAAATATTCTATGTTAAAGATCACTACAGATTTAACAAAGACTTACAATAAACAACAGCTAACTGATGGTCAATCAGGACCTTATTGTTAGGTCAGTAGGAAATCATGATTCAGATCCTCTAAGGTGAAAAGGGGGAGTCACAGTACTGTAAAATGTCACAAAACACAAATAGTTTTACTTCTTCCAAAGGTACAGGTAATCCTTGTAGTTCAATGAAGCAGAATTGCAAACTTTTCAATTCACCCTAAGCCTTATTCCAAGATCCTAGCCAATTTTCTCCTCTGCATTGATCTGGCTCCTCTTTTGGCCCTTTGCATATAAGTCTTTAAATTGTTATTGGCCTAGTTACTGTATACAGTAACTGTAAATCCCTTGAAGGCGGTATCCAAACTTCATACTTTCTTGGTAAAGTTTAACTCCTAAATGAATTGCCCTCTGAAGACACCTAATTCAAAGTTTTATTCCTTTAGGAAAAAATTATATTTTCTTATACAGGTAATACCTTTAGCAGAGACTGAAAACTTTCCAGCAAAATTCATTTTCTCCTTCCTCCATAGATTAGCACTATCACTGGCCACTTAGATACCTATCAGGATTTTGTTCCCTGCCTGCCTTGTGGTTGGCAGCTGGGTGTAGCTGTGTGACTGTTTCTCTGGTAAGGGGTGTGAGCTGAAGTGATATGTGCCACTCTGGGAGCAGAGTCTCTTCCACTTCCCTTCTTCCTTCTTGTGACAGCACCCAGCCTTGACCATGTACAAGAGGACAGGCCCTGGGGAAAGGAGGAGAAACAGGATAGAAGGAACCCAAGTTTGTGAATATCTGAATGGAACAGAACCCCCTTACATATCTGGATTACCTATGTCAAACTGCTAAATGAGAGAGAAATTCACTGTATCCATACTGTGGACTTCTGAGCAGTCTGGATTTTTACTCTAACTAATATATGTCAAAGATGGCGAAGCTCTATACAGTCAGCAAAAACAAGACTGGGACCTGACTGTGGCTCAGATCATGAATTCCTTATTGCCAAATTCAGACATAAATTGAGGAAAGTAGGGAAAACCACTAGATCATTCAGGTATGACCTAAATCAAATCCCTTATGACTATACAGTGGAAGTTACAATAGATTCAAAGTATTAGATCTGATAGAGTCCCTGAAGAACTTTGGACAGAGGTTTGTGACATTGTACAGGAGGCAGTAATCAAGACCTTCCCCCCCCAAAAAAAATGCAAAAAGGCAAAATGGTTGTCTGAGGCGGCCTTACAAATACCTGAGAAAAGAAGAGAAGCTAAAGGCAAAGGAGAAAAGGAATGATATACTCATTTGAATGCAGAGTTCCAAAGAATAGCAAGGAGAGATAAAAAAGACTTCTTAGTGATCAGTACAAAGAAATAGAGGAAAACAACAGAATGGGAAAGACTAGAGATTTCTTCAAGATAATTAGAGTTACCAAGGGAACATTTCCTGCAAAGATGGGCACAATAAAGGACAGACATGGTATGGAACTAACAGAAGCAGAAGATACTAAGAAGAGGTGGCAAGAATACACAGAAGAACTGTACAAAAAAGATCTTCATGACCCAGATAACCACGATGATGTGATCACTCACCCAGAGCCAGACATCCTGGAATGCGAAGTCTAGTGGGCCTTTGGAAGCATCGCTAAGAACAAAGCTGGTGGAGGTGATGGAATTTCAGTTGAGTTATTTCAAATCCTAAAAGATGATGCTGTTAAAGTACTGTACTCAATATGCCAGCAAATTTGGAAAACTCAGCAGTGGCCACAGGACTGGAAAAGGGCAGTTTTCATTCCAATCCCAAACAAAGGCAATGCCAAAGAATGCTCAAACTACTGCACAGTTGCACTCATCTCCCAGGCTAGCAATGTAATGCTCAAGATTCCCCAAGCCAGGCTTCAATAGTACGTGAACCATGAACTTCCAGATGTTCAAGCTGGATTTAGAAAAGGCAGAGGAACCAGAGATCAAATTGTCAACATCCGTTGGGTCAATGAAAAAGCAAGAGAGTTCCAGAAAAACATCTACTTCTTCTTTATTGACTACACCAAACCCTTTGACTTTGTGGATCACAACAAACTGTGAAAAATTCTTCAAGAGATGGGAATACCAGACCACCTTATCTGCCTCTTGAGAAACCTGTATGCAGGTCAGGAAGCGACAGTTAGAACTGGACATGGAACAACAGACTGGTTCCAAATACGGAAGGGAATATGTCAAGGGTGTATATTGTCACCCTGCTTATTAAATGTCTATGCAGAGTACATCATGCGAAATGCCGGGCTGGAAGAAGCACAAGCTGGAATCAAGATTGCCGGGAGAAATATCAATAACCTCAAATATGCAGATGACACCACCCTTACGGCAGAAAGTGAAGAAGAACTAAAGAGCCTCTTGATGAAAGTGAAAGAGGAGAGTGATAAAGTTGGCTTAAAACTCAACATTCAGAAAACTAAGATCATGGCATCTGGCCCCATCACTTCATGGCAAATAGAAGGGGAAACAATGTACACAGTGAGAGACTTTATTTGGGGGCTCCAAAATCACTGCAGATGGTAACTGGAGCCATGAAATTAAAAGACGCTTGCTCCTTGGAAGAAAAGTTATGACAAACCTAGATGGCATATTAAAAACCAGAGACATGACTTTGCCAACAAAGGTCTGTCTAGTCAAAGCTATGGTTTTTCCAGTAGTCATGTATGGATGTGAGAGTTGGACTATAAAGAAAGCTGAGCGCTGAAGAACTGATGCTTTTGAACTCTGGTGTTGGAGAAGACTATTGAGAGTCCCTTGGACTGCAAGGAGATCCAACCAGTCAATCCTAAAGGAAATCAACCCTGAATATTCATTGGAAGGACTGATGCTGAAGCTGAAACTCCAATCCTTTGGCCACCTGATGCAGAGAACTGATCCATTGGAAAAGACCCTGATGCTGGGAAAGACTGAAGGCAAGAGGAGAAGGGGATGGCAGAGGATGAGATGGTTGGATGGCATCACCGACTCAATGGAGAAGAGTTTGAGCAAGCTCTGGGAGTGGATAAAGGACAGGGAAGCCTGTTGTACTGCAGTCTATGAGGTCGCAAAGAGCAACTGAACTGAACTGAATACATGTGTATTTATAGTGGAAAGGATGAGAAAATACGAGAAGCAGGAGAAAAGCCACCTGGACCCTACACCACCTAATAATTATTAACCTCTTGACTTCTCTCTGTATCTACAGAAGAGCCACATACATGTATTTTTCTACAGAAACAGAGCCTCTCTTACTTCATATCATCTTCTATGTATTAATATTTTTCTTTGTTTTTGGCTGCGCCTTGCAGCTTGCAGGATCTTAGTTCCCTGACCAGGGATCGAACCCAGGGCCTCGGCAATGAAGGTGCGAATCCTAACCACTGAACCACCAGGGAATTTCCTAATATTTTTCAGTATCAAAAATATATACATTTAATCTTTTTTAAAAAACTTACTTTGTATTAGGGTATAGCCAGTTAACAAACAATGTGATAGTTTCAGGCAAACAGCGGAAAGACTCAGCCATACATACACAAGTATAAATTTTCCCCCAAACTCCCCTCCTATCCAACTGAGCAGAGTTCCATGTGCTATACAGTAGGTCCTTTTTGGTTATCCATTTTAAATATAGCAGAACATACATTTAATCTTAATGGCTATATAATATTCTACTGCTTGGATTTATCAAAATAAACTCAGCTAACTTTTCATTGTTGGCCACTTGCATTTTTTCCTCTTAAAAATTCTGTTATAAACAACACTGCAGAGAACATTTTTGCACACAAACCTCATCAAGTTCTTTTCCCCCTAGGTCTCTCTATTCTCAGCATAAATCTGCAAAGGTGTTCCCTCTTTCTCAGGGCCTGCATTAAATCATATGTCTGATAAGTATTTATAAGGCTGCCTTCATTCATTATATTTTTGAAAAAACTCCTATTTATGTTTTGCCAACCAGAAAAACCAAACAAGGTCCAGCTCCCACTCGGCACCTGGAATGAATAATTGACTCCCTACACATGTAAGACAAACTGTCCCTGTACAATGTAGTCCTGCCTAGTAACATGCACAAAAAGGAAAGCAGTAGTAGACCTTGTTTCCTGTTGACAAACCTTGATCTACATCTGTGTTGCCAATTACTTGTTCAACAAACCTGTTACTTTTTTGGAAATAATAAATAATTCAGAGAAAGTCGTTTTGAATCCTCTGACATCTGTTGCTTGTATGACTCTGAATTATTCATCAGTGAGCATAAACAGCATTAATTAAAGAAAAGGACTGAGGCAAACCAGGGAAATAGAAAAACGAGCACTGCAGAAGAAAATGCCTTTACTTAACCCATACTTCACTTGTCATGGACAAATATCCAAAGAGCCCGCCAGTTCTTGTAATTTAAAGGAACTGGTACACGTAAGATACCAGAAGGCAGGATCTAAATGAGGAACGCTATTTCATGTTTCATGCTTTTTTCCCTCCTTCAGAAAAATCACCTTCTTTGATTTAGTCTCTTTCAGCACTCTACCTGCTCGTTCTCTGGGTCTGAAAGAGTGTTGTGGTATTCAAAGGGAAAGGAAATTTACTAATTGAGGTGCAAAAGAATTGCAAGAAGTGTCCCAGATCAAGTCATCCTATTCTCATTTGTAGACCAAGATTTAGAAATATTAATGGAAGAGGTCCCCCAAATTAAGAGCAGCTCAATTCATCTGGCTGCCACCACCTGATCATTTATTTCCATGACGACATTGGCACTTCCTCTCAACAAAGCGCTTTCTTGTGGTAAAGAGCAAAAGAAAAACCTTACAGTCTGGCTGCCTATTCCACCCGGGTGGCCCTGGGCTAATACTTCCCCCAGTCTCTCTCTCTGCATCGGGAGAGTGATATTAGATTCAGTAACACCCTCCACTGTAGAAAAGCCTACGGACTCTGTGTGTGGAGGGAATGTGTGAGCAGACAAGAAACGTGTTAGGGTTTACACAGCACTGTTGGTAAACACATACCTCCAGAGGTGGGGCCTTGGGTGTCTCAGCAACTGGTTTCTCAGGGACCAGAAGAAATAGGCCTCTCTGGAAATGCAAGGTGGCGGTTGGGGGGAGCTGCAGAGGCTGGTTTGAGTCAGAAATTTTCAGAGAAACCTATTCTTTTGTCTGGCTCTGGTGACTTGCTCAGTGAGGATTTCTTGACTCCAAGGTAACCTGGCCTCCTGCTCCCCTCGCTCTGGTACCAACTGCTGGGGTTGTTGTGGGCAACAGAGGAGAAACACTAAGCAGAGAACAGAGCGGCCGGAGAAGGAAGGGGGGGCCGGGGAACAACTAGACTGAAGAAAGTCACAAGCCTGTTTAGGGTCTTTTCAAAACCTCTGAATTCAGAGGCATGACAAGCAATTGGCAAGGTCTTCTTGGTGGTAGCCACTAATGAACGGTTTCTGTGCAGAAATGACCACTCCAGCCTCTCCAGATTGGGTGCACAGAGACCTCCCAAGGCTTCCAGAAAAAGAGAGACACAGAAACCCTCCATGCACTTTTGAATCCTCTTTCAGTAACACCCTTTCAAAGGATGTCACAAATGGGGACAAACCTCCCTTGTTTTTTCCCAGTTTAGTTTGTTGTTGTTTTGTTCCGGCGAGGAGGAAGGTTGGAAGAGGAAAAGGAGATGGTGGAGGGGAGTGTAGAAGAGGGGAGAAACTGCTGGCTCTGCCTGGCTCGGAATGGCCCTTCATCAAAGGGGGCTTGTTCTTAAAAACGGCAGCGGACGGCTGGAAAAGAAGCCAAGATGTTCAGTTTCCCAAAAAGAGTCTGAACAGGGACTTCTGTGTCTCTTTCAGGCACTACCCAAAATGCAACTACGGATTTAGAAAAGATCACTTATATAGCACTGGATTTGAAGAAATGAACTTAAAAAAGATCTCTTTTAGAAAGACAATAGATGGATTTGCTGGGTAAGAGGTCCTTCCACCAAAATCCAAGTCCAGTTAGGATGGATGAAGCCTGTTTGTAATGTCAAGAAGTGTCCCAGATGCCCACATAGGGTTTATTTCATTCAAATATTCAAACAACAAACGCTGACCCAGAGTACTTTCTCTTTTGGAAGGGGGGGGAAAAAAAAGGGCGCTACCTCCTTCCTTTCTAATCCAAGCAGGCTTTAAGCTAGACGTGAAGTGAGAGTCTTAGGGATGAATACCAGGTGATGGTTTCATCACAGCCGGATGCCACAGCTCTTAACAGGAAGAGCCTGGGGGCACCCAGACTGAAGGCTTGGTTTGGTGATGATACTATGATGCACCTAGAAATTGGGAGTTGTGAAAACACTCTACATGCAAGTGCTGAGAAAGATTTTAAGGGGGAGGAAGGGAGCACCAGGGTTCTCCATCTAGGAGAACCCACAGTGCAGAGGGAAGCCAGGTCACCCAATCCTTGAATGCTATCTGAATGGTAAAAATAACACCTGGAGTCACCAGTGGAGATACCAATGGGCAGCTCAGGAAACCTTGCCTCAGAGGCAAAACCCAGTGTTTCTAAACTTTACCTGGGAATCTTGTTATATTGCAGATTCTGACTCAGAAGTTCTGGGATGGGGCCCGAGATCCTGCATTTCTAACAAGCTTCCAAATGATGCTCTGCTGCTGGTCTACAGACCATACTCTGAGTTGTAACAGTTCAACCCAGGCAACACATTAGAATCACTGTAATTCTGAAAGAGAAACCCCTGACCCAGTCCTTCCCATGACCAATTAAATCAGTATATGTGGCAGTGAGGCCAACCACTGGGATTTTTTTTTTTAAGTTTCCCAGGTGAGTTTTACATGCAAGCAGGGTTGGGGACCCACTAGCTGGACTATTCTGACTCTCCTTATCAACTAGGTATGTGGACCCAGGAAACTTAATCTCTAGGAATCTCAGTTTGATATCAGAAAAAGGGGATATGCTGGCAGAAATGGATTGGTATAGAAACAAGCATTTCTGAAAGCACTTTGAAAGAAGATAAAATACAATAGTTACTTTATTTGAGTTCTTACCTTCCTTGATTGGAATGAGTTCATAGTCCCTGACTAATCAGATTTCACAAGTATCAGCTGCGTGCTAATTCTATGGAATAGAATGGTTTTTAGCTGAGATCTCCCTGTTGTTCTGTTAATGCCCCAAAGCTCAGTGCGTTGGGATTCTTTCTTAAATGACAATCCCGAGCTCCCTGGGTGCAAGAAAGGTCTCCTGCTAACAATTTTGGACTTTCTGTGCAATAAACAAAGCGTGGAAGGCCATCAGTTCTGCCAGCCACCAACAGATGGCATCAGCGGTCGTGCAAGGTCCTTTCAGCTTCGGCCTTGGCCTTGTTCCTTAATCTCTGTCACACTTGCTGTCTATGAAATGTAGTGTCTTGTTAAAAACTAACTGAAAGTTAAAAAAGAGAAAAAGTCAAAATGCAAGTGTCTCTGGATAATAAAACAAGAGTTATAAAGGAGTAAGAGACCTTGACATCACTAACTCACTAAGAAAACAATTTTACCAGCAACAGGTACACAAGCGAAGACTAGCGTCATTTTGGATTTAGAACAAACAGGCCTACAGAACCCCATCAGTGAGAAGAGCCTCTTGTCCCTAGCTGATATCACACTGAAGTTGCTTCTCAAATCCACACAGAAAACAAAACAACCCACCACCACAAGGCAAGGCTATAACCTCAGCAACACTCACCAGAACAAAGACCCTCTGAGAACCAGAGCTCCGTTTCCTCTGTGAGCCGAGAATACCATCAGCTGTTCCTAAGAACCTCCCACCCCTTATCAGCCGTGGGTACACTGATGTCCACATCAGGGCAGCTGAGCTCTCTGTGCAGGAACTAGAATGAATGCCATCGTCTTAGTCTTTCAAAAGCAACACTCAGGAACCCTGTGCATGGCCAGAATGGTGTATGTTATTCAAGATCAGTGGTTCTCAGCCAAGGGTGATTTTATTCTCCAGAGGACATCTGGTGGCATTGCTTCCACTTGGCGGCACAGGAGACATTCTGGCGGTCACACTGGGCAAAGAAGGGAAGACGCTACTGGCATCTGGTGGGCGGAGGCCAAGGATGCTGCTAAGCGCTCTACAAAGGACAGGGCAGCCCCTCACAATGAAGAATGAGCCAATGTCAACGGTGCTGTGGTTCAAGAAAGCCTCCTCTAGAGGCCAGGAATTTCAGCCAAGAAAATTTAAATTCCAAAAGTCAATTTCCTACTGTCGTCACCAAAAACATCCTGACTGGGAAGACAAAAGCTAATTAATGGGAACTCCCTCCTGGAGACAAAAATCAGCCCTCCCAAGCTTTCTTTGTCCCTGTTTTTGAGTACAGGGTGTTCCTTGTTTTTGCCAACCTCCCCCCTTCTGGACCTCATTCTCACCGGTCTTCTCAGGAACTCTGCTCCCTCCGCCATGACCTACTCTCCTTCACCACCTCCCTCTATCTGGTTCAGAGAGGCTGTTTCCCCCTCTTACCTAGAGAATGAAATAAACAGGATTCAAATACCTGTTGAGCTCATACTGATACAGACAAGTAATTGGATAAATAAATAAATGGAAGAGAAGGAACAAAACATCCTCACAGAAGAATTCCAAGTAATAAATATAGCAAAGAATGAAAAAAGAAAGAAAATCACTAGCAGAGCACAATGGTAATAACGGCTGCTCGTGAGATCCACTGGTGAAAGCTCAAAGGTTTTAAAGGAGAAACAAGATACTGCACAGCCTCAAAACATCTCTCCAAAAGCATTTATCCATCACTTTTGGGCTTTTAGCACCTGTGAACAACCTTGTTTTCATACTCCTCTCTCTACTGGGTAGAGCTTTCATTCCCCTCCCCTAGAATACAGGCTGGATTCAGTGACTCACTACTACTGAATGGAGTAGGTCCCAGGGACAGCTTTCTAGAATTATCACGATGACTTCTGGCAGTTTTATTCTTAGAGGTCGAGATATCTGGACACAATATCCAAATGCATCACCCACCTGGGTGTGGCTGGCAGGTGGCTTTGGTGCCCAGATAGCATAGCATTCACCCTGAGTGACATTAATTTGCAGAGCAAATCTGGCTGGGGCGCAGGCAAAGTGAACCTTATAACATGCCTGAAGTGACAGGTTGGTGTAGCGGAAGAACAATAGCTGGTTCCCAAAGTCAGAATTGTTTTAACAGCCATTCACTTACTGACCACAACCATTTCAAAAGCCTTGCTGACAACATCTATTAAATTAATACCCCAGTCACTCTGCTTCAGAGTAAATATGAAACAGGTGCAACCGAAACCTCTCCCACCAGTCCACACCTCCCTCCCCCCATCTTGTATCTGGAAATCTGAGGTCAGGGGAAAAAACTGGATGCCTCAGAATTCTTTTCACCTAAAATACAAACAAGAGCAGGTTCAAGAAGCAATCAAATGAACCTTAGCACAAGAATGCCAGCTTGTTATTTTGCAAACAGTAGGGTCAAAGCCCTGTTAATAGGAGGAAAATTATTGGGGGCAGAAAACTAATATTCATTGCTGAGTCCTATTTGCCATGAGTTGACTGGAAGCAAGCATTTGAAAGATGGGTCAGGATGAAAGCATTATCATCTCCCATTCTACCAACTCCAGGGGCCACCACTCCTCCCAGAGCCAGGGAACCCCTAGTGGGGTCCAACTCAAGGCACAGCTACCAGAAGGCATGGGCATCTGATTCGTCTTTCTGGTGTCCAGGAGTAGGTTTTCCAAGGGAGCAGGCTGAGGACACTGTATTTGGAAGGTCAAATGGGTGCTTTGAAGAGGGACACTTGGAAGAGTGGTGAATCATGTTAAAGTGTAAGAGTAAGAAAAGGCGGATGCCTGGCCCTATTCTCTGCTGAGTAAGGCCAGAGTGCCCTGCATGTGTGCCTTTACCGGGTAAGGGTTGCTGTAAGTTGACTGCTAATGGTTCCCATCTGGTCCCCTAGTCTGCAAAATGGCCTTTGGCCTACAGGAGTATCTCCACCTGGAAGGTTATACCTACCCTGAGGGAGGCCCAGAACCAATCAATGGCTGATCTGGGAGAGGGGAGCAAAAAGCTGACCCTTGGGCAAGGGGAGACAGAGCTCCTCAACAACCCAGCTAAAACTCACCTTTCCCCCACTGCCCCGCCACTCTGTACAGGGCCTAGTGGCTCAGTCATGCCCAGCTCTTTGCAACCCCATGGCCTGAAACCCGCCAGGCTCTCTGTCCATGGGGATTTTCCAGGTAAGAATAATGAAATGGGCTGCCCTGCCCTCCTCCAGGGAATCTTCCCAACCAAGAGATCAAACCCAGGTTTCTGGCATTGCAGACGGATTCTTTACTGTCTGAGCCACCAGGGAAGTCCCTGCCACTCTGCCCACCCCCAACCCCTAGGCTAACACATTATCTCCATGCAAATCCCTTGACTTCTAGAGAACCTGACCCAAGATACTGGGAATTAAGCTTCCTTGAAGTCTTGGGGCGGGGGGAGGTTTGGTAGATCCTGGGAAGAGAATTTCCAGTTCAAGGACTCCAGCGCTCCCTTGAGGACAACTAGGCAGAGAAGACTAAGACCCAAGCCCACTGATGCCCCAAACACTAGAGAGAAAGCTCATGTCCTGGTGCTTCCTTATTGCGATTGGACAAAGGATATCAGAAGGAGATGCATCCGCTATATCTGGGTGACAGAGCCATGTCCTAAAAAGATCCTACCACAAAAGGCTGATTTTGCTGGTTACTGGACACCATGTACCCAAGCTGGGAAAAACTAACTACTGGCAAATCCAATCTCACAGATCACTTATAAGGCAAAAAAGAGTTATGTCAGCTATCAAGTCTTTTTCAACAAGGTATTTAAAATGAGATTTCGCACTGGTGCTAGAATCGCAGCACAGATGATCTTTCCTTGGTGTTTTCCAAGGATGTTTCCTCTTTCCAGGATCAGCAGGGACCCTTCTCCTTTGCAGACACTCCCCACTGCCTTCCCTCCTTCACCTTTCTTCCTGCCCTGTGCTCCTCTTGGGGCTTCCTAGGATTACTTCCCCAGTTCTCATCTTAGGGCTGACCCTGGGGACCACTCTAGGACAGTGTACATCCAGCAATGTAAAATCTTAAAATCTTAGTTCCAGAGCTCATACTCTAAGTGAACAGCCCAAGAATGTAACCTAACTAGTTGTAACTTGTAAAGTACTTGATTCTTGGGCAAAGTAGTTAAAAGCCAGAGAATTGCAAAAGAGTGGTCTCAAACAACCTAAGAATTTTTTACAACTCAAAACAATGTGCTTCTTTGGTGCAATTTTAAATTAGCTTTTAAAATTAGCTTTCATAAATCTTGCCTGCTCCATTATATTTCACATGTTGAATTTAGGACAGTGTTCAAAGATTTTTATGGGGCCAGTTCATGGTTCCAATTCCAATTTACCATTAATCCTTTACTGACTTTCTTTGGGAGTTCTCCAGCATATGGGTCCTTAAGGACTAAAGAAACCAATGGTTTAATCAAAGGGAAAATGTTCTGTTTCCTCTAGTTAGAAATTCATTGAAGTAAAGATGAAGTCCATCCTGAACAGCAGGACGTTCTGAGAAAGCCATCAGTCTAAATGCCTTTATGAATAACTATTATGTTAGAAACTCAAAAGATCTTACATCTCAGCCAGATGAATAATCAGGCCACTAGGGAACCCAGGGAAGAGAATTAATATAACGTGGGTCTACACATTTTTTTTCTCTGCTTGTCTGAACACATGAAATATCTCTCTACTTTTACTACCAAATACATATTCAGGTAGCTTCTCTTGCTATCAGTGATGCTTCTCAACTCTAAGTTAAGGACTTCTGAAGGCTGAATTTGCTTCCTCCAACCTCCAAAGCACTATGAGCATGCGTGTGTGCTAAGTTGCTTCAGTCACGGCAGACTGTGCGACCCTATGTATGGTAGCTCGCCAGGTTCCTCCATCCACGGGATTCTCCAAGCAAAAATATTGGAGTGGGTTGTCACACCATCCTCCAGGGGATCTTCCTGACCCAGGGGTCAAACCTGTGTCTCTTATGCCTCCTGTATTGGCAGCTGTGTTGTGTGTTCTTTACCACTAGCACCATCTGGGAAGTCCCCAAAGCACTCTATGAAGTATGGAATTATTATAGCATGAATACAACATCCTGCTTAACTTGTAAGAACTGATGGTATGGGCTCAGGGAAAGCTGAATCAATATTGCCATAAATGCACATTAAGGAAATACATGCCACAAATTCAATTAAGAAAGTGATTAAACATTATTGTAACTAAGTATTGAAAAAACACAAAATTAACCCAAATCCAGCTTTCAGTTCTCTCTACCTACCTGTCAATCAGAGGTGCAAAGAGAAAAACAGGATGAGTGTTTATCTCTCTTTAGCTACTATAAACTGTCACTTGCTATGCAAAGGCATTTATGAGTCCAAATTACTACAGGATGCTTATCATCTTAAAAAACACAAATGCTAAATACAAGTTCTACATTACGTTATATACGTGTGTGTATATATATATAACTACAATCTATGTATTTGACTATAATTATTCAGTGACAGGGAAGCCTGGCGTGCTACAGTCCATGGGGTCACAAACGGTCTGACCCGACTGAGTGACTGAACTGACCGACAGATTAGGTGATCCAACTAGTGTTTTTTTTCCTGTAACATGCTATTTAGAATACACTATTACATCATGTAAATAATTTCCCTGGCTCCACCCCAACTGCATAAAAGCAGTCAATGGCAACCCACTCCAGTATTCATACTGGAAAAATCCCATGGACAGAGGAGCCTGGCAGGCTACAGTCCAAAGTGCTGCAAAGAGTCGGACACAACTGAGCAACTAAAGCACAGCACAAGCACAGCAGTCTTTTTTCCAGCACAATGTGTGTTTGGAAAGTGCCTGCTATGTGGTGTTCTTGTCCACATCACCACATTTAAGCATGCAACAGAAAAAAAAGGAAAAAACAAAATTGTAGCTAAGCTCCCTCCTCCCAACTCATAATCAACAAAACACTTTCTTGTCAAAGGACCAAACACATGAACTTCAACGATGAGAGCTGACAACAACACAGTGATCTTCAAATTCAAGCAGTACACTGTGAAAGCACATGGAATGTTACCCAGTGAGAAGTGGAAGAGAAACTCCCCAGGGACAGCGATGGGCAGGAAATCCAAGGACCAGGTTGAGGGTTGATTGTGTTAACTGACTAGTTC
This sequence comes from Capricornis sumatraensis, assembly GCF_032405125.1. Classification (NCBI taxonomy): domain Eukaryota; kingdom Metazoa; phylum Chordata; class Mammalia; order Artiodactyla; family Bovidae; genus Capricornis; species Capricornis sumatraensis. Next base: position 99,361,299 of record NC_091076.1, read on the forward strand.
TGTGATGATGAGCAAGTTATAACATACTTTGTGGCTTCATATTCTTCATCTACAGTTAAAACACTTGATTAAATGGTCTAAGGTCCATGGCAGTTGAAAATTCTAAGATTTTTAAGGCTATTTCTTTAATACCTAGGCATTGATAAGACTCCACGCCACTGATCCTGACTCCCAAGGCTGCACTGTGGTTGCTGGAGAGATTTTGCTTGTCATTCTCCAACACAATGGGATAGGTTTGGAGAAAATCAGGAAAGACATGTCCTGAATGACATGTGTGTGGTCCCCTTAAGTGAAAAAAATTTCCTATTTCATATGTTCCCAAAGGGTATGGAGTATCTTTCTTCTAAGACAGAACAGACTAACTCAGGCACTGCCCTGATAGCTGCATGCTATCCTGTGTTATTCTACTGATACCTCTTATCTATTTGACTCAAGTAGGAAAATTTTAGAAGCATTTTCAAAATGAGAATACAGAATATGTTTTACCTCTAATTTGAGTAATTTGAGGTATCCATGGGATTTGCTCTTATACACACAGTTTTAGGCAAGAGAATGAAAGAGTTCTAGGCCCTAGGACACAAATAAAGGCTAACCCCTGCAGCAGGGTGCTGAGGCTGGAAAACACCCTGGCACCTTAAACTCCTCACCCACCTCTTACAAACAATGGCAATGCAGAGGCTGCCAGAGAAAGTGCGGAAAATCAATGAGTGCTCACTTTGACAGACAATTCTGGGGGCAGAATACCTGCCACAGGTAATAAATCACTTCATTTAAGTTTATCTTTTTAGCAGTGCACAGTGGATTATACCCTTTGGCCTCTCTTTTCTGCCCTGTTGACAAAGGACAAGTTGAGAAGGATGGTGGGAAAACTGGGAGGAAAACAGAAGAGCTCTGTCCCTTGGCCTGCACAGTATAAGAAATGATGATGATGGTGGTGGCGATGTGCAGTGCCACTGTTTTCTAAGCATCAGCTCCATCTGTAAAATCTTACAGCACTTTCTGGATGTACCAGTGAAGTGACTATGGGTTGGAAAATAAAGTTAGCTTTCTTCCCAAATCCCTTAGCACACACTGTATATCTACAGTCTCAACAGGATCACAAGCACTTGGCTTTTCTAACAATGGGTGAGTTTATGGGTTATACCAATGACCCTGTTAGGAAACTGGTATCCTGAGAAGCACTGCAGCACAGAACTGAATATGGTAACTAGGACTTTCTGGTGCAGCATTACGGTGGCAAATTAAGACAATGTGGAAAGAAATTTCTCACTAAAAATATTTAAGAACTGGGTAAAATATGAAAAAGGAAAAAGCCAAGTGAGAGCGTATGAGTGGATTCTGAGACTGCTTTGGTAACTTACAGACTTGCATTTTAAAACCCAAGTGGATAAAGGAGTAAAACCGTGAGCTGCCATGAGGCAGAGTTGAAACTAAAACTCTTTAGGAGAGGCAGGACCCTCAATGGGTGGCTTCCTCAATGAAGACTGGGGGAAAAGCTCACCCCCTAGAAAAGGGATCCAACAGGACAAGCCTGTATGTCCCTGAACTCTGAGTGAAAAAGAAAAACCAAAAAACCAAAAAACCTCTCCTCTGAAATACGGATATCCAGACCTGAGCCTTGAACAAAATAATCCAGAAAGTTCCAAAGTAAAAATTAGCAGAAATATTGGCCCCCAACCAGTGATATTCCTGAGAGCTCTAGAATAAGCGATGCAAATTGTTCTGGAGGGGCTCTGTTATCAGGCCACATGATATCCCCACAACAAAAAGTAATCCCCACTCAAGATCAGTTTATAAGAAAAAGGTAAAATTACAGTATACCATAAGCAGAAAACAGCAACCACAACAAACAAAACTGTTAGAATGCCAGGAACTTGGGATCATAACATTCAAATCTGAAAAAGAGAATACAAAATACAAAATAAATGTGTCTAAAACTATAAAAGACATAAAAGTAGGGAATAAAACCCTGAGGGGGGAAAAATATGAAGAACATTCAGATGTAAAAATAAGCCAAATAGAGCTTCTAGAAATGAATATTATAATCACTGAAATTAAAGTCAACAGATTAGGTTAAACAGATTAGACACAAATAAAGAGAAAATTAAGTAAAATGGAAGACAGATTTGAGGAAATTGCCAAGGTGGATCACAGACGTAAAAAGGGCATGAAAGAATAGCTTGATTCCAAAAGCATTTAATGTAAGATTCAGATGATGCAAATAGAGAGACTGTGTCAGTTTGGACCCTCTAATAAGCAGATGCCAAGAAAACATGTTGGCAAGAGAGGGATAGACAAAGAGAAGCCTCAGACCATAATGCAGGTGGGACCTGTGAAAGGAAAGGGAGAAAGAAGCGGTGCTGGATAGGATGAGATGCAGAGTAAATCTCAGTTCTAAGAAAATTCTGGTCATGCAGTGGAGAGATCTTGAGCCAAAGTCCTGCACTGGCAGAGTCCTACATCCTGAACGAATGGGCTAGCCCTAGCACCCATGCCTTACTGAGCCAGCAACTGGGAACAGCCCAGCGCCAGTGTGGCTTCTGAGTAAATCTTGAGACACAGTATCTGGGGTCTCTCAACTATGCTTCCCAAAGCAGAAGATCTGGGAGGCATATTTTCATAGTTGCCAAAGTGAAGGGGAGCGATATTTTAAGAGATAATAGTTAAGGATTTTCTGGAATTGTAAAAGCCATATATCCTCCATGTAGAGAATAATAGCAAGTTCAGAGCAGAATAAATCAAAGCAAATCTACACATGAGGTAATTAAATGGTAGAACATCAAAGGCTATAAAATGCCAAAGACAAGGAGAAATTTGAACTAAATGAAAAGAAAATAAATTGGTAGGTAGGATAATTGGAGTTAATTTCAGACTGCTTTCTAAGAACACAAATTTAAGGATAACAAATTCAGCAGAAGGAAAAAGGGAGGAATTGATAAAACTCAATCCAGTAAGAGACAGGAAAGGAGAAAAAGAAAGTAAAGGAAAACTATGGGAAATAGAGAACATGAAGTAAGAGAAATAATTTAAAATATCTACAGTTACTATAAATGCGAACAGATTAAAATAGCTGCTTAAAATTTAGCCATATGCTATTTACAAGAGGTTCTTATAAATAAAAACCTCTTACTTTACCACTAAGTAAAACCAATTACTGGTTCTTACACAAGACTTATTGATCTCATCAATGAGATGAGATCCTATTCTCATCTGTAAAATGGTATGATAATGATAAAGACTTATTTTTGAGTCTAAAATACATTTTTCTTAAAATAACACAAAGAAGTGAAATGAAAATGTTAATCACTCAGTCATGTCTGACGCTTTGCAACCCCATGGACTGTAGTCCCCTGTAGCCCCCCAGGCTCCTCTGTCCATGGAATTCTCCAGGCAAGAATACTGGAGTAGGTTACCATTCCCTTCTCCAGGGGATCTTCCCAACACAGGGAATGAACCTAGGTCTCCTGCATTGCAGGCAGATTCTTTATCATCTGAGCCACCAGCAACACAGCAAAATGTTAACATTTGTGTGATCTTTCTGGTGGGTACATAGGTGCAAGTTTCATTATTGTCTGTATATTTTAATCTATTTGAATTGTTTCAAAAATAAGTGTTGGCAGTCCAGTGGTTAGGGCTCCGAGCTCCCACTGCAGGAGGCATAGGTTCAAGTGCTGCTGGGGGAACTAAAATTCTGCATGCCATGCGGCATGGCCAAAAAAGAAAATTTTTTTAAACTGTTTAAGTCCAATAATCAAGTAAAAATATAAGACCACAGTAAATGACAATGTTTTTATACACCATTTGGGAAGGTATGAACTATACACCTTTCCTAGGAAACAATTTAAAAATGTAGATACTCTTTAGCCCAGTGATTCAATTCTTGTAATTTATCCCAAGGAATTAATCAGAGGTGTGTACAAAACATGTATGTATTAGTTTATAACTGAGTTACATGCAATGGTGAAAAATTCAAACAACTTTAATGTTGTTGGGAACGGCTTCACTAAACTGTAATGCATCTGTGTAACAGAATAGTATGCAATCATTAAAATTCAGGTTAAGGTTATAAAAGATTGCTAATGACAAGTATATATTAATACGTGAAAAAAGAAACAAAGCATTATCATAGAATGAGCTTGTTTTAATTAAAAAACATATGTGTATGTACGTAAACAGACAAAGGACCACCAGTGAAGCACTTCTGGATGGTAGAGATTCCGAATGACTTTTTTCATTGGCCTTTCCTCTGTTTTCCAAATTGTCTGCAGTGAGCATATGGTGCTTTGCAGTTAGTGGGGGTGGAGGGGCGGAAACAATCATTATTTCTAAAGTAAGTGGCAATAATTTCAGTTTTCACTTTAATGCAGGGATCCACAAACTATATTCTGCAGGCCAGATCCAGCCTGCCACCCTGCCTGTGAGTTAAGAATGGTTTTATATTTTTAAATCCTTGAAAAAAATCAAAAGCAGAATAATATTTATAATCCGTCATTCTAATATTTGTATTCAGTCTTTACAACAACACTGTGAACTTGGTACTATAGCCTGTTTTATAGATAAAGGAACAGAAGCTTCAAGACTGGTCCGGTAAGTAGTCAAAGATCTCATAGTTACCAAATCTTTGCAGAAATTCAAACCCAAGGAGTCTTACCCCAGACTTTACCTAACTTGCTTCCTCCATGTGAAAAATCCTCCACCACTGTGAGGGCAGATCTGCATAGGTGAATATCACGGTGGAAGACCACACTGTTTCCGGGAAGCTTCATTTGAGAATGGGCCCTGTTTCTACCATGATAATGTGCTGTGTTCAGTTGCTTTCTTCGTGTCCAACTCTTTGTGATGCTATGGATTGTAGCCTGCCAGGCTCCTCTGTCTATGGGATTCTCCAGGCAAGAATACTGGAATGGGTTGCCATGCCCTCCTCCAGGGGATCTTCCTGACCCTGGGGTTGAATTCACATCTCATATCTCCTGCAATGGCAGGCAGGGGTTCCTTACCACTAATGCCACCTGGAAAGCTCATGATGACAGGAAACACAAACTCAATTAACCAAAATGTCATCCTCCTCAAAAGAATTACAGGGCAAAAAAAAAAAAGAATTCAGGAACTTCTCTGGTGGCCGAATGTTAAGAAAACACCTGCCAAGGCAGGGTACACGGGTTTAATCCCTGATCCAGGAAGACCCCACAGGCTATCGAGCAGCTCAGCCCACGCACCACAACTACAGAGCCCGCACTCCCGGAGCCTGTGCTACGCAACAAGAGAAGCCACCACAGTAAGAAGCCAGCTCACTGCAACAAAGAGGAGCCCCCGCTCACCACAGCAAGAGAAAACCCCCATGCAGCAGTGAAGACCCACCACAGACTAAAAATTAAATAAACTAAAAAAAATTTTTCCATTTTTTCATAACTAGACCTGCATTATACAAAATTGTACACTTTCATTATTATTATTCTGTTTTCACTTTCATCAATAAAAAGTTGTGGAAGTTTATTTAGTCTCATCATGTAAGGGCGTGGCAACCCACTCCAGTATTCTTGCCTGGAGAATCCCCACGGACAGAGGGGCCCGGGGGCGGGGGGGTGGGGGGGGGGCTACAGCCCATGGCGTCACAAAAAGTTGGACATGACTGAGCAACTAAGCACACGCACACCTGGAACCACAGAGAAACCAAGAACCTTAATGGTTCCCTCTTTCCAGCTATTCTACAGCTCTTTCTACTGCGATTTCTCTCTATATATATTTATCCATTACCTCCCATCAAAGGGTGCACTAAAAAAAGAAAGTAAAATTTAGTACAGTCAAGGTTATTGCTTCTAGCAAAAATTTGTTCAAGGGAAAAGATTGACTTTTATGTCATTTCTGAAGTTAACTTATCAGTGTTTTTTTGTTACCAGAATAACTGAGAATTTGGCCCATCCTGGGTTTGTTCATTCATTCACTTAACAAACCCTAACATAGCTTACAGATCAGAAGATAGATATCAATACAATAAAACACATTTTATAATAGAAAGCGGTTTTAAATGACTACAGGAAATACAAATTAAAACCACAGTGAGACATCACCACACCCATGAAAGTATCTATAATCAAAAGGACAGATAGTACTAAGTATTGGCAAGGATGTGGAGAAAGCAAAACCCTCATACAGTGCTAGTTAGAATGTAAAAACATAAAATGCAACAGTCACCTTGGAAAATGGCCTGGTAGTTTCTTTGAAAGTTAAACATAATGATTCAAAAATTCAACTCCTAAGTATCTACCCAAGAGGAGTGGAAACATGCATCCATACCAAGATTGCTATACAGATGATCACAGCAGTATTTTCATAATAGTTCCAAACTGGAAAGAACTAAAATGTCCATCAACTGGTAACTGGATAAACAAAATGTGGTATATCCACACAATGGAACACTACTTAGCAATAAAAAAGGACCAACTATGATACACTCAACAGCATGGATGAACTCAAAAACAGCATGCTGAGGGAGAGAAGCAAGTCTCAAAAGACTGTATATTGTATGTTTTTAAAAGGTATTTCTAGAAAAGACAAACTATAGAGACAGAAGCAAATCAGTGGTTACCCAGGATTGGGGTGAGAGCAAGGACTATCTATAAACAGGCAAAAGGGAACTTTGCAGGGTGATGGAAAGTTCTACAACTGAATTGCGGTTGTGACTGCAAACATGTATGGATATACCAAAATTCATCAGTACACTCATGGGTGGACTTATAGCATGCAAATGAGGCTTCAATAAAGCTGTTTAAAATAAAACTACAGGAGCAAAGGGGCAGCTATCTGCTTGAACTGGAAGAAAATGTAGGAAAGCTTCAGAAGAAATTGTAAGGTAATATTCTGATAATGGACATTTAACTGAAACAGGGATTTAACAGTGTGCAGAGGCTGGAACTGGAAGGCATGAAAACTTAAGTAGGATTTAGGGAAAGAAAAGAAAGAGGTGATACTAAAAGTTAGGCTAAACTTAGGTAAGTGAGAAAATAGAAAGGTGGTAAGAAGTTGGTACTTCGTCTCACAGGTCATGGGAAGTCATTAAGGAATTTTGGATTGGGGGTGAGTGACTTATCACATCTGAGTTTTAGAAAGCTAACTCTGAAGGAAATGTAAAAGGGAAAAAAGCAACAGGCAATGTCCAGGTTAAAGACATAGAACCAACTACTTAGTTTCCAATGAGGTGGTGGGAAAGAAGACAATTTCTAGGTGTCACTAAAACAAATAAGGATGAGTGCTGAGTGCTCAGTTGCTTCAGTCGTGTCCAACTCTTTGTGACCCCATGGACTATAGCCCGCCAGGCTCCTCTGTCCATGAGATTCTCCAGGCAAGAATACTGGAGTGGGTTTCCATGTCCTCCTCCAGGGGATCTTCCCAACCCAGGGATCAAACCTGTGTCTAGGTGCATCTCCTGCATTACAGGTGGAATCTTTACCACTGAGCCACCAGAGAAGCCCATGATAGGAGCAAAAGCAGGTTTGGGGGAAAGAGGCGACATAAATATTGTCTTAGGTTGCCTGTGCAATGCTGGCAAGATATTCAAGTACAAATATCCAGCATACAATCATGCAGAAATGGAAAGACTGGAGGTGATGCTGTGGCTTGGAGAAACCTTAGCAAAGAAATAGTCATGGAAACCACTGAATTAAGATTCCTATGGACTCAGACAAACAGCAAGAAGTTATGGCTCAAAATCAAAAAGGCTAATTACAGAGAACTCCTTGGTGGTCCAGTGGTTAGGCCTCCACACTTTCACCTTTGACGGCCTGGGTTTGATACCTAGTGGGGGAACTAAGATCCTCACAAGCATGAGGGCCAAAAAAAGGCTAACTATAGCATCTACTCTGTCCTACTTGCAAAGATATTAAGAAAATGCTTTTCCTTCTCTATTTTTTTTTAAGGGTTAGAAACATTCATTTGTCAAAATATCTTTTAGAAATATGGGAAGAGTGGAGTAAAACAAGGCTAAGTTTCAGCTAATGCTGTTCCATGACCATAGGTCAGACATAAAACAACACAACAACCCAAACTCCAGTGGTCCTAGTAATTTCAGAAGATTAGCTTCAATGTTAGAGTCCAGAGCTAACAGAGCAAAGTAAAAGGTTGCTTGCCCTCTCACAGTCATTTTAAAAGGAAAGGAGAGGAGTTCCCTGGTGGTCCCCTTGGTTAGAACTAGGTAGTTCCCAGTGGTTAGGACTCTGCTTTCACTGCTGGGGGTCAGGTTCCATCCCTGGTCAGGGAACTAAGATTCCTGCATGCCATGCGCAGGAGCCAAATGAAAAAAATTTTTTCATTTCAAATTTTAAATAAATAAAAATAAAGGGAAATGGACATGTTGCGGGTAGACAGGGAGGAGAGTTCAACTCCTAAGAAGAGCAAGATGAAAGGGATTCCACTGCACAGGAAAAATGGGATGGCCAGCATCATCCTTACCTAGGGCAGCTCAGTGGCTGAGAATATACAGAATGGATCAAAAGGCTATAGAGACTAGTATCAGGAGGAAAGAAAAGAACGTAGAAAAATTAAATTAAGAAAGAAAACATAGTTGGTCACAGACCCCCCCTTTTTTTTTCAGACCCCTTTTTTTAACCTAAACATGAAGGAATGGAACCATATCAGCAAAAGGCCATATGGAGCAAGTTCTCCTACAGGACTGCGGCCCGAAGGCTCAGTCTGCCATTGTCCTACCTCCAGTTTGTAAAAGGCTGAGTACCACTCCTCGGTCCACATCCTGCTCCTGCTCATATCGGGCCACATCATACCAAAAATTCCCCGCAGCTGGTGAAGCCTGAGGCAGCGCACCCTCCGCCCATTACAAAGCCCTCTCCAGCTGTGGGAGCACAGCTGCGGCAGGAACGGGGGAGGCGGGCATCCTGTCTCTTTCATAATAGAATCTAGTGGTGGCAGTGGCAACAGTCATAGCACCTGAGGTGGCAGCAGGGTTTGAGTTTGGCTATGGGGGGTGCGGGGTGGGGTGTCTGTCCAGGGATCAACAGGAGTGGAGGGACTTCCCCGCTGGTCCACTTGGTAGGATCCTGCACTTCCACTGCAGGGGACACAAATTTGATCCCCGGAGAAGCAACTAAGATCTCGTATGCGGTGCAGTCCAAACAAACAAAAAACCCTGGAGTTGAGGTGACTGGTCACAGCTGTGCTCTGATCTTAAGGCACATGGGACACGTAGCTGTACAAGGAAGCTGCTGCCGCCATTGCCTCCTGAAAGCGGGCTCCATATGGGCTTAGCCTAGTCAGTAGCCGAGTGCTCCCAATGCATCCTTCTCATACATGGATTCCCTATAGCGCATGGGGTCCGCTCCATATTTCTCATTGTACTACTCAGTAAAAGTCAGCCATGACATCCCTTTGATCTCTTTTGACCAGTGCTCCTCTTTTCCACAACCAAGAGCAGCCACCCTGGTCTTCTCCCACACCAGGGGCGGTTGGAAGCTGGCTCGTGTACGCCACGCGCATTCATTTGCCTTGAAACTCCGTGAGTCAAGGTCCTCTGCCCGTTCCACATGTAGGAAGGCATAATCGTTCACGACGTCACATTTCATTCCACCACTGGTCCATACTCCTCAAACTTGACCCAAAGCTATCGTTTGGTACAAATAGGACACATAATGCCTATAGGCAGCTTGGTTGATGCTTTGTTCCTATTCTTGCCGGCTTCCTCATTGATGTTCACTCCCTGCAGCTTTTACGGGCGCAGGTTGCATACGGCACATTCAGCTACATCTTTTTCTCTATGTGCACAAAGAGGGTTTTGTTTGGTTGCTGTAGTTTTGTTTTGTTGTTCTGGAGGGGCTTGTGGGATCTAAGTTCCCTGACCAGGGATGGAACCCGGCCCGTGACGGTTTGCTGGCCCCTCACTGAGGGTGCAGGCGCAGCGCCCTTCCTACCCACAGGACCCACGGCCAGCGCATTCCCAAAGACAGTACTTAACGATGTCACATTCTAGCACCTTCCCATGCTGCTCAAAGAGTGAGTGGATCTCTTGCTCTTCCTCCCAGAGCAGGTTTCCGATGAACAGCGTTACCACCCTGACAAAAGCCTCACGGACGCAGCAGTAGCGGCGGTTCCTTCGTCAGAGAAAACTCTACAAAATGGCGCCCGGGGCTTGCGCCTCAGTGGCGCGACGTGCACGTCTTACGCGCCAACTCACGTATGCGCAACTGGCGCCCCTCACCCTTGCAAGAGCCGTGTTGCTGTTCTGCAGTTTACATCTAGCGGACCGCCAACCGATTTTTGCAGTTAGAGACCACAAAACAAACAAAGCCCAAGTGAGGACAGATGTATAGATTGGAGAGCAGAATGCTGAACATATCAGAGGCAATCTGGACCATATAGAATCTGCTATCTAGAAAGCAAGGTGCATGCTTTCGTTGTCTTTGAAACTCTCTTACTGTGACTATGAGTACTAATCTGCTCTTTCAAGTTAAGGGTAGGTGGGTCAGTCCATCTATTGCCCTAAGCTCATCTACACCAACCAAATGCACATCATTTCTGCTGTCTTGTCAATAATATATTGTGCAGGTTGGTACCTTGGAGATCTACTTGAACTTCCCAATGCTCCCGAATGGCTAACACATGGAGAGGACAAAAAATTTCACAGATTGTTGAATACAGGGTACTAGGAAATATAGACAAAAGAAAAGTAGGCTAAATGCGAGAAGATCCCGATTTTATATTTTTCCAACATGGACAAGTTAATTTTATTCTTTTTATGTACAAGGGGGAATAGGATGCACAGATCAAATTTTGAAAATGTGTTTCATAATACACAGTAATACTGCTTGAAAGTTAGTCATTACCACACACAACCTCCTGTCTATTTAGGGGCCAAAGGAGTTAAAGCTGTGCTCTATTATTTTAGGAGAGAGGTGTCTTTGATGATAAACCTTGAAAATAATTTACAAGAAGTCGTGCCTAGAGGTGGACTACTGCAATATAACAGATTCTCCTTCTACACATGACCTGCTCACATATATTTCTAGCCTTTTGGGTAAGAGAACTTAGAACATGACCTGGAGGACTTCATTCCTCAGGCCCCCACCCACAGTGGATGTGGGTCTTCTCCAGCACTGAGTCACCCTCTTCCCCATGCCTTCTGCTTGGGTGGCAGCCCACCAAGCCTGAAACCCAGTTTCCTGGTCTGTCTACCTGGCCAGACAAAAAGTTCTCTGCATGCAGGGTAGAGCTCATTTGTCCCTGTCTTCTCAGCACATGGCATCATGCAGGGTTCAAAAAATGATCCCCAAGTGAAAGAATAGCAGGAAATTAGGAGAAAAGATGCCAAATGGCACATCTTAAAAATAATGTTTATACTATCCTATTTTTTAAAATAATAATTGTATACACTTGGGAATTCCGTGGCAGTCCAATGGACAGGACTCTGCTTCCACTGTAGGGACCCAGGTTCAATCCCTGGTTACGGAATTCAGATCACACACACACACACACACACACACACACACACACACACACAAACTTAGGGTGTATGAGGTGATGATTTGGGATACATATACATAGTGAAATTATTACTATAGTCAAGCTCATTAACATATTTCCTCTTGGGGTTACCTTTTTGTGTATGTGTGTGATGAAAGGAAAAATTAAATTTTAAAAGGCTCCTGTGCATTAAGTCACAGATAAGTGGATACACAGCATGTGGTACCTGCATACAAGGAAATATTATCCAGCCTTCCAAAGGAAGGAAATTCTGACAGATGCTACCACATGGATGCAACTAGGAAGCATTACGCTTGGTGAAATAATCCAGACAAATTATTCCACTTGTACAAATAGCTTGAATAGTCAAATTCTAGAAACGGAAAGTAGAACGGTGGTGTGAGGGAATATGGGGGGTTAGTGTTTATGGGGTACAGAGCTTCTGTATGGGTTGACAAAAAAGTTCTGGAGATGAGTAGTGGTGATGGTTACACAGCATTATGAATGTACTTAATGCCACTGAACTATACACTTAAAAAAGGTCAAAATATAGATTTTATGACACATATTGTTATGCCCAGAGTCCGAGTCCCCAAAACTGAGAGAATAAGACGTCCACAGCAATGCAAAAGCATAAAGGGGTTTATTGCTAGCTCGAGTTAGGGCCCAGGTCTCATCCAGCACAGTGGAATCCGACAAGAGCCCCGAGCTCTGAATCACATCTACTTTTATACAGACGGTTCTTTGTTTCTGTAATAGCATAGCTGATTGGTTAAACCACGCATCTCTATCTGGATTGGCTTGGGTCTGGCGTGGGTGGGGGGCTACGGGGATTTTTCTGATTGGTCTAGCTACATTGCCTGTGGGAGTTTCCAGTGCCTCAGCTTTTCTAGAGACTAAACCTCAGACCTAGCCTGCCCCTTAGAGCCTGTCCTGGCTCCAGTTTGGTCCTAACAATATAACCACAACATTTTTAAGACTCCTATGCAGTATTCTAACGAAAAATAGAGGACTGTGGCCTTTGGCCCATTTTTAGATGGTTATTTCTTCATAAGTTGCATTCTTAAATATCTAATTGATAGCAAAAGGAAGAAAACACATTAGGCATTCACACACCTCAGTGTCCAAAGGTCCAAAGTCATTAATCTGGAAACATACCACAAAATTCATGAAACTGATTCAAAATTTACTTCTAAACCGTGAGAGCAAAAAAAGAAGTGTGATTTTAATTTGGTTTTCTGGGCATGCAAGTGTTGTCTTGGTTGACTTGTTATTTTAATTGTTGGTAATCCCTGGTTAACAGTACTAACCTCACTGCCAGAAAGATAAACATTTAAGCAATTAAAACATTCAAAACCTGAACTAGCAGGGAAAAAAAGTTTATGTTTCTAACACTTTCCTTTTAGCATCAGTTGTGATTCATATATCAAAAGACTAACCTTTTAAAAGGAGATGAATTAGCTTTCATATTTGACTATTTTGGTAACCAGCTGTATAGAAAACTATTTTATCATCCCCTTTCCCCACGCCCAGACAGAGAAATTTGTTGAGCTTGAGATTTCTAGATTATAATGCTGAAGTTCTTGATGTTAGATATCTTGTCAAGGTAAAAACAGAAGATTTTTTCCTTTGATATCTGTCAAGAAAATATAAAGGTATGGTTATTACTTTCTTTAAAAAGTTCTTTTCCCCTTAAAGGAAAGTGTGTTTATTCCAATGGTGGTTTAACAAATAATCACATGTCCTCAGCAAGCCTTCAAAACGAGTGATCAGAATGTAAGAAGCTGACAGACTCCAAATTAAATCGACACTACCCAGTCTAAGGCGTCAAAAGGTGTGTATCAGCATCGTCCAAAGCAAGTCTTTGGGGGTCACTTTTAACTTCTTCCAAACACCAAGTCTTTCCAAAATCAAACATGGCAGCAGAGAAAAGGCAAGAGAAGGGGCTTTGCTGTGTCAGTGTGGACATTCCTTAGGAGGTCAGTGCAAATCAAAGAAATACAACCAAATGGTTTTAATCGTGTGGGTGACAAGGGACAGGTGACAGGCGGGAAAGGGCGAAGAGATAGAAGTGTTAAGCGCTTAAAACAGGTGATGCACCCACCTGTGCAGTTCAGTAAACACAGACTAATGGTAATTTTTGTCTTTGGGTGGTGAGACAGGACCGCACCAGAAGATCTTATCCCTTGGGAAGGACAAGAATCACAGAGTCACAAAAAAGGGGAGAATGACCCTGTGGTTCTAGACAGATCCAGTGGAAGGGAGAAACAGAGGTAACATGAAGATGTGAATAAAGCATGCAGGAAGCGCCTACAAAGGGCAGCTTCCTGGGTCCTGGAGAAGCCTGGTACCCTCTTACGCATGTTGGGGTAGCCTCCCCCCCATACTGGAAGCATCTGGTTCTGGAAGAGAAAATGACTTCAATCTAGGTGGAAGAACCACAAACAGACACAGTCAGGGACACACAAAGACCAAGGTGATAAAAAGAAAATACCCAGGTTAAGCCCATAAATCATTTTCAATAAGCCTTTCTAGAAAAACATTGTGGTGAGATAGGTAAGTCCTGGGGATGCAACATACTGGCATGGAGAGTGCGGATAACAATATGCTATTGTACATTTGAAAGTGGCTAAGACAGTAGATCTTTAAAGTTCTCATAAGAAAAAAAACCAAACATAAAAAAAACAAAGACAGCCATGTGTTTCCAGATCCCAGGTGAAAATTTCAGAAAATAGACACCCTCAAAAAAAATGAGACTTCTCTCTGTGGTTTTGAAGACAGAGTTTCACAGCCACTACTCCAAAGACCCAGAAAGACTTATTGTGCTGGGCAACTGGAGTGTGCAAGCTTTGAGACTTACACAAATAATCAACCCTCCTTTAGAGATCCTGAAGTATCTTTTTAAGAGATTCTATGCTTCTATTTCTCCTGCTGCTGCTGCTGCTAAGTCGCTTCAGTCGTGTCCAACTCCTGCGACCCCATAGACGGCAGCCCACCAGGCTCCCCCGTCCCTGGGATTCTCTAGGCAAGAACACTGGAGTGGGTTGCCATTTCCTTCTCCAATGCATGAAAGTGAAAAGTGAAAGTGAAGTCGCTCAGTCGTGTCTGACTCTTCGCAACCCCATGGACTGCAGCCCACCAGGCTCCTCCGTCCATGGGATTTTCCAGGCAAGAGTACTGGAGTGGGGTGCCATTGCCTTCTCCGTCTATTTCTCCTAGTTTTTTTTTTTTTTTTTTTTTTAAATCTTAATCGGAAACGAACTTATTTCTTTACCAAAGACTCCAATTCTGTGTGATATCCTGCTTAAGCTTGCTCATTTTTTTCTCCATTCTATTTTTTGGAACTCGGAAGAATTTCCTCTTTCTCTAAGCTGAAAAGCCTCCAGAAAAAGGGTTGGTTGTGCCCTAGTTTTAGAAGGTGATGAAAAGGCAAGTCGTTAAAGCAACATGGAGAAAACTACTACTTGTGGCCTCAGGGAGGAAAGAAAAAAAAAAAAAAAAAAAGTCAGTCAAACAAAGATACCTGAAGTCTGATTGGAAATTCTGGGGCAATCTAAGCCTCATCTCCAAATGCCTAAACAATAGCCTCTATTTATGCACAGTTCAAAGGGACTCATTTCATCAGAAGGCATCTTGCGAATAAGAGTGCAGCTAATTCTCCCAGCAGTAGAAATCCACTCCCATGAATAACAAAGCTTCGCTCTGTTACTCATAATAAGGATTAAGCTCAGTGGGATAAAATACACAGTTGCCAGGTCATCTTGGCATAGGGCTGAGTGTGGAAAACCAAGTTCCCATTTCTTCTCCATAAAGCCTGGTGGTTGGTACAGGAACCAGTTCTTTAAATGTTCTGTGACAATTTCTTTCGCTGTTTAAGGAGAAATCAGTTAACAAAGAAAGTGCTTTGAGAGACAATTGAAGGGCACTAAATCAATATTACTACTATCCTCAGACCCGGGTCACAACTGTGAGCACAGACCTCCAAAGGAACACACTGCTACCTAAAACGAAAAGACCCCACAGTCCATCCCCTCACCTACAGGGCTACCTCTAAAGCATCAAGGGCCTGGTCCCCTATCTGTTCCACACCTAGGTTTTCCTTCTTATTTCCTCTCCCTGCCCTGACCCCTGTTTCAGCAAAATCTATATGCTGACACCTTGTGCACACATGACTTACAGCTTCCCACTTAACAACTTTATTTGCCAAAATCTATATTCATCCTTCAAGGCTTGCTTTACAAGGGCTTTCCCATGACCCCAACCCACTGGCAGCTCTTCCTTGCATGTGGATGATGCTGAGTTTGCACTCAATTAAAAGTTTAATGTTCTTGTTGAAGTAATTCTATGTGGAATAATATGTGATCTGGGATTTGCTTCTAAAAAAAAAAATCCAAGAATAGGAGTGGAGGGTGGGGTATTACAAGATTCTAGATTAGCTTAAGCTGACTGTTGTAGTTGCGGGCTGGGCCCATGTGGGTTCATCAGAGGGGTCTCTCTACTTTTGCTTCTGTTTGAAAGTTTCCATTGTAAAACTCTGAAAATATTTAGTGTCACAAAGCTAGCTAATGACAACTGACATTCGAAACACAGGATCGCCTTATGTTAAGGGCTGCTAAGAGCAGAGCCTCTTGACTGTGCTATTGTTTTTCATGAATTATTTCATAGTTGCTGTTACTGCTTTTGTTACTGCTTTCACTGTATCCAATTGTATTCATTATTCACCTGACATGAAAAGCCCTGCTGCTCTCCTCAAGGAGAGCTGGCAGTGTAACCGGGGACACAGGTAAACAGATAAATCACAGTGGAATCCTAAGTGAAACAGCCAGGACAGAAATCGAGTGGAAACAAACAGGTTTCTATGGGAAAACAGCAAGTAAGCCTGCTTTAGGGAGCTCAAAAACGCAGTGCAGCCAGGAGGTGGAACTCAAGAGCTAAGCAGGGACGTCCAAGGTGAATAAGTCTGGGGCCAGGAGTACAACTCTGAACAGAAGATATGGCCTGGACAAAGACGCAGTTCTCAGGGTCAGATGCGGAAGATGCCCTAGCAGGCTAAGTGGGGGACCAGACTGTGAAGACTTCCCTGGTGACTCAGATGATAAAGGATGTGCCTGCAATGTAGGAGACCTGGGTTTGATCCCTGGGTGGGGAAGATCCCCTGGAGGAGGACATGGCAACCCACTCCAGTATTCTTGCCTGGAGGATCCCATGGACAGAGGAGCCTGGCGGGCTACAGTCCACCGGGTGGCAAAGAGTCGGACACGACTAAGCGACTAACATGCATGAAGACCAGAAGGGGCTTGTAGCCAAGCCAATGGGGCCAGATTTCACCTCTTAGACAATCAGGGACAAATGCGGAAGTAACATGATCGTTGTTGGTCTATTGGGAAGGTCACTGTCAGCTGTGTGCCTAACAGGCTGGCATGAGCTTTCGCAACAGACCAGAGCCAGGCTTAGGGTGATCGAGTGAGGTACAAAATTTACGGGGACACCAAAGAATTCAGGGATTATTGATTTATTTTAATTATTATATAATTATTTAAATTATTATTTAATATTTATTTTAATTATTATTTTAAAATTGCATTATTTTAATGCAATCTTCTTTTTCAGAAATCAAAATTAAAGCAAAAAAAAAAAAATCCACGAGGGAAAACAAAATCCAAATTGTAGGTAAAGACAGAATGTTGCCGTTCGTTTTACCACCTTGCCTTATTTGTAATGGAAAACACCACCCCATCTCTACAAGCCCCACTCTCCACCATGCTGGGTGGGTTTACAAAGGCGGACAGTGATACAGGAACAGACTGGATAACGCGAGGCTTTATATATAGTTGTATTTTTTTTGTCATTGTTGTGGAGTTTTATTAACTTTTTCTGCTCGGTTCCCAATATGGGAGGATATTTTGATAAGTGGACATGGGGTGCACAGTTTCTTTGCCTGAAGGCGCCTGTAAGAGCTTGGCAGGGCTCTGCCATAGACTGGGTAATAAATGAGGACGGGCAGCCCTGAAGCAAGAACAAATGCCCAGAGGGTGAAAGAGGAAGAGGCCGGATTCAAGCAACGTTTCTAGGGGAGAAATGAGAGAATGTACCAACACAGCAGGAATATAAGCCTAAAGGCTCAGCTGGAGTATAATTTATTCTCCCCAACTACATCATAGACACTTCAGGGGCAAAAATTCCATTCTCCTAGCTTTTTGTATCATATTGTGCCCAACTCAATAAATTCCTATTAACTAATTAAGTGGAAAAGAAGAGCTTAAGTCCAAAGCACACACCACTGAGTGTGTGGTACTGTTTCGCAAACTGCCTCTCGCTGAAGTGCAGGGCGCAGTGATGAATCCCCATTCATGATAACTAAGACCCCCAAAGTCTAATAAGCTCTTTGAATGACACTCTCCTGTCATTCTCCCATCTCATTTTGTATCCTTAGGACTAAAGAGAAGAGTAACTGAAATGAGGGCTCTGCTTTGTTATCTCTGCAGCTACGATCAGATTAGAAGGCTGAAAAAATGGTTGGTTACACCTGGCTGGGACAATGGGAGAGAATGGATGGGGGGAGGGAGCTTTACAGTTTTGTATCAGATAGTAACCAGATTCCCTCTCCAACCTTCCTGCCCATGTGATTTCTACTTGCCCCATATTAGCTTCAGTCCTATGTTATGGAATATGGCCTCTTCTCTGTGGAGCAAATCAGAGGCCGTTCAGGATCATGGACACGTTATCCAGATAAATCACTAGGCGTGGAAATGTGCTCAAGAGAGACTCAATGATGGAGGAGGTTTTAATAAATAGAAAGCTGCTATGAGACTTTCCTGGTGGTCCAGCGGTTGAGACTGTACTTCCACACCTGAGCGAGCGGCTTTGATCACTGGTGGAAGAATCCCACAGGCCCAGAGCAGCCAGAAAAAAAGCTGCTGTCAAATCTAACTTCTGGATGGTTTTGGAAGGCTGACTTGCTCTGAGAGGGAAGTACAGAGATATCAACTTGCTCCCCATGTCCCAGCCCAGGCAAACAGCTATGACTAAACAGGAAACTGGTCACTTAGCTGTTAAACGGATGTATGAGCGTTCAAAGCGCAGGCACCGGGCAACACTCTGAGACATCCTATAAAGCGAAAGCACAGCTGTGTTAACCCTGACAGATGTGTAAAAGACTCGTGTAAGAGGCAGAACCTACTTGGGTCGCCTGAAGAACTGAATTCTCTGTGAATAACTATGAATTATTTCAAGCCATGGTTTAATGGCCATCTACCGTGCACCCAGTAGCCTCACAGGTATAACTTTAAGCCATCCCAAAGTCCTGCAAAGGAAAGCACTATTTTTTTTTTTTTTTCCTAAAAAAGGAAGCTCTGAGAGGTTGAGTCATGAGCCTGAGGTCACAAAGCTGGTCCTAAAGGAACCAGAATTTAAACCCAGAGCAAAGCGGGCTTAGAGCAAGGACAAACTTTTCCTTTTAAGCTCCCGGTAACTTACTTTCAGTTAGTGGGAGGTGAATGAGTTCACCAGGGCAGGGTCAGGTCCTGCACTCAACATTTGGACATTTTATTCAGCAGAGGATATTTTATATTAACGATGTTTGGTTTTTTTTACAATATATCAGATTTAAAATATTATTCATCGTGATTATTGAGTTTGGGGGCTTCCCCCTCAATTTGGGGTCCCAGGGGCATGTATCACTAGCCTCATCCTAGCTTTGGCTGCCGTCCAGGCTACAGGTGACCTGTGATAACCTGAATGCAGCCTACAGACAGCTCTCATTTTAAGCAGACATATCCCTCTTCTCCAGCCTGCCTGATAAGTTTTACATTCAAAAGTATTGCCTACTGTGAAAGAGGTTTTCAGTGTTGTATGTTTTTTGGTTTGTTTGTTTTTTTTCACTTACTTGTTTCCGTCGTTTTTTTCCCTGTTCGTTTTACTTTTTCCCTTTACCTCCTTCCTCTATTCACCACTGACACTGACTGGGATACTTACAACCAAGAAATGTGGCAAAAGGTGATAAACTGGATAACAGGATGCAAAAAATTCTACACAACCCATGAACATATTCAAATGTACTCAAAAAGGAAGCATCCTAGAATAATGGCCTGTCCAAGGCCTCAGAGTATATTTATCTGTACAAGAAATTAGCTTCCATAAGGATCAGCTCTTCACACATCTGCCTCACAGAATTGTCTCTGAGCCCTATTACCAGATACAAAATCAAATAAATATTATGAGCTGAGGCTGTGGGTGGTAGTGGTAACTGGAGAGAGAAAAGTCATCCTTATTCTTTCTAAACTTTTGTTTCTACAATGTGGTACTGTTGTGACATAACACGAATATGAGGAGGATAAAGGCCACGCCAACAGCAAACACAGCTGTTTTGAATCCTAGTCTGTATTTTTTTAATTAACTAAATACAGTGCTTGGTGGTTGTTTTTTTTTTTTTTAATCAACATTAGGAAGCTCATCAATTACACAGAAGAGAAACTGTCATAGAAACTGACACTGTCCAGGTATTCATGCCTAACCAGTTTTGCATTTCAGCCCTGGTTTAAGTTAAAGAAGCACTCATTCAGGACCTGCTGTGTGTTCAGACAGGACCAGGAATTTGTATCACGAAGACAAAGGGCCAGGTTTCCTGGGAGAGGCTGATGCTCGGCCAGGGCATCACTACTTGGATCTGTGTTTTATGGAAGAGAGGCCAGTCCATTAGTTTAATTAAGAAAAAAAAAAAAGCTTGATTGATGTCCATGCACACTTTCTACAGGACCGGCCAAGAGAAATTTATCGGAGCAGAGCGGGTAGGCCTCTGGCAGGATTACAATAAAATCAAATGTTTGTGTCCTGGACTTTCCTCTCCTTTTTCAGCACTTTCAACCTCTTAACAAAACAAAACAAAAACAAATAGTAGCAGTAAACCATCAGCGGGACTGCTTTTTGTTGCTGGGGTGGAGGATTATATTTTTGGATAGCTTCTCCAGTTCTCCCAACTTGACCCAGCTAATAAACATTTAAAAGGGAGTAAGGGAAAATACCGCTCAGCTCAGAAAATCAATGTTAAGGGTCCAGATTCTAAAATCCACACAGTCTATGCATTAGAGAGGTACTTAGGCCCTCACTCAGGAACTCGGTCCTCCCCATCCATATTCTAACACAGATTTTTAATTAATCTGGTATTTCAACCTGCAGGAGCTTAGAAGGCACAAAGCAAAGGAGCACCCACACACTGTCCATGGTTGCTTACAATTATGACGACGGAGGCTATTTAATGACCTTCAGGGCAGACAAGGCCCTATTCGTTCACAGACAGACCTATTCATTCACTGTCTCTTTCATTCATTGATTCAACCAGCCCTGCCTCCTCAGGGCTACTAATGCTCATTCAAGTTCTTGGTAATACCACCCTCCCTGATGTTAAGGGAGGTTTACAGAGCTGCCAATGTTCCTGTAAGACTCCCACTCTCTACCCAAGTGAAACCTCCTAAGAGATCAAAGAGTCTTAGGAACAGCATTAGTTTCCTGTAGCAGCAATGAGACAGTACTACCAACCATGTCACTTCAAGCAATAGAAATGTTACTCTCTCACGGCTGTTGCTTCCCTTGTGGCTCAGGAGGTAAAGAATCTGCCTGCAATGCAGGAGACCTGGGTTGGGAAGATTCCCTGGAGAAGGGAAAGGCTCCCACTCCAGTATTCTGGCCTGGAGAATTCCATGGACTGTATAGTCCATGGGGTCGAAAAGAGTCAGACACAAGTGAGCGACTTTCACTTTCACTTTCTTTCATGACTCTGCAAGTAGAAGTCCAAAATCAAGGTGTCAGCAGGGCTACACTCCCCCTGAAAGCCCTAAAGAAGAATCCTTCTCTACCTCTTCCAGCTTCCAGGAGATCCCTGTGGCTGCATATCCCCAATTTCCGCCTCCACTTTCACAAGGCCATTTTTGTGTCTGTGTCCTCTTTTCTTATAAGGACCCCGGTCATTCTATATCCAGAATGATTCCATCTCAAGCTTCTTAACTTCTTAACTGACTACATCTGCAAAACCCCTATTTCCAAATAAGGTCACATTCTGAGGATCCGGACAAACATGAATCTTGAGGAGACTACTGGACCCCCACAGAAGGCTATCACTAAACTGATAACTGAGCATCCCACCTCCCCTGAAAGGCCATCATCATGAATCCCTGAACCTCAACATCCCTGAAGTCCAAGGATTCCTGGTTCCCTTTTATCCCCACTCCTTCTCTTGCCTTGACTTTCCACACATCAGAAAAGTGTTAATTGCTTAGTCGTGTCTGACTCTTTGCAACCCCATGCACTGTAGCCCACCAGGCTCCTAGGTCTGTGGGATTCTCCAGGTAAGAATATTGGAGTGGGTAGCCATTCCCTTCTCCAGGGCATTTTCCCAACCCAAGGATTGAACCCCGGTCTCCTGCATTGCAGACAGATTCTTTACAACTGAACCACCAGGGAAGCCCTCCACACATCAGAGACAAAAATCAAATCATGTCACTCTTATAACTCTCAGTGGCTTCCGCACTAAGAAGGCAACATCCCAAACTCCTGGCCAGACACCCAAAGCCGTATATGACTTGCCCTCTGCCTTGGTCTGCTCCATCTCCTCGGAGAACCAGGTTCTGTTCTGAGCCCCAGTAGCAGTGCCACCTGTGGTCTTGGCCCCTCTGCCCCATGCTGACAACACCCATGTCCAGCCTGTGGTGTTCTGCTGGCTGTCAGACTCCTCTTTGGGAGCATCTTCTCCCATAGCTAGGTGGTCCCATCGCCCATGGCTGGCTGGCATTCTGATGATGCATCTGCCTGCAAGCTTGGTGGATCATAGCAGCCACCACACTCTCCCATGTGATGTCACCCACGTGTCCAGACCTGCTTCCGCAGCTGGAGCTAAGTCCTTTGCCTTCCCTACTGCACACTTGTCGTTCTGTCTCCTCTCTAGATCTGGCTTCCGTTGGTCTGGCTCAAGCAAGGAGGAGACAGGAAGACTATAAAAAGCAGGAGAGGGAGAACCATTTAATGCAGAAGCAACTGGCTCTTTTGCCAAATATCTTCGAGGCTTCTTCCCGTGATTCATGCAGGTCTCTGCTCAGATATCTCATCAAAGGCCTTCCCCATCACTTTTCCCATCGCCGCTCCCTGCTTCTTTATCCTGCCTTTTTAAAGTCTCTACCTGACATTATATTTGTATGTTTATACATTATCATCCAAAGAGCCGACTCATTGGAAAAGGCCCTGATGCTGGGAAAGTTTGAAGGCAAAAGAAGGGGGTGGCAGAGGATGACATGATTGGTTACATAGCATCACCGATTCAACGGACATGAATCAGAGCAAACTCCAGGAGATCATGGAAGACACAGGTGCCTGGCGTGCTGTAGTCCACAGGGTTGCAAAAAGTCGGACACAACTTAGCAACTGAACAACAACATTATTATCTGGGTCCTCCCATGCAGAAGGCAGGAAGTTTCTAGCGGTGCCAGGCATTCTGAGACTTGTGGCTGCACATCCCCAGCGCCCAGAGTGGTATCTGACACATAATAACTACTCAGTAAATAGTGGTAAACTAAATGAGAACAGTAGTACCACAGAACTGAAATCCATAGGATACACTGTAACTGCTGACCTTTACAACAGACCTCTCAAGCAATCAAGGCAGAAAAGTATTTATTTTTTTTTCTTCCGATTAAATGAGATGTTCCGGAAGCCTTTAACAAAGTTTCTAGAACATAACAAGCCCAGCAAAATGTTAGCTATTATGATAGAAAATATTCTAGAAAAATGTACATGATTTTGTTAAACCTTCCTTATCAGGCACACCCAGCTTGTTTCCTGAGAGTTTCAGACAGCTAGAACTTTCCTGGAGGGTTAATCCACTGGGGAAATACGGGGGTGTGGTTGGTACCACCAGAAACTGAAAATATCTGAGCCAAACAGAGGGCATTTTAAATATAGGTATTGCTGATGAAATAAACATACAGCCCCTTGTCCAAAAAAAGTCACCACTTTAAAAGATAAATGAAGAAAAGGTTTCAGACTGATTCACGTGGAGCCTTTGAAGACATAAAATGTGTGGAAATGTGTGAATTATGCATTTCTCGGGATATATGCTTTTAAGATTAGTAAGGGACAAATCTATATTAGTATTCAAGGCCACAGAAACAAGTCTGTTTTACAAATTACCATGTAATTAAACAGAAGGCTCACAAGATCTATTTTAAGCACATCCTTCCCTTAGTCTTAGTATTCTGCTCACCATCTAAGTCCCCTCTAGCCAAAACCACAACTTAAAAACTGCAAGCTCATGGCACTGTCAAGGAATATTTTCTAACTGTCCCCTAAAACTGCCAGACGAGCCGTGTTCCCGTCATGAATAAGGGTATCA
This sequence comes from Capricornis sumatraensis, assembly GCF_032405125.1. Lineage (NCBI taxonomy): Eukaryota > Metazoa > Chordata > Mammalia > Artiodactyla > Bovidae > Capricornis > Capricornis sumatraensis. Next base: position 99,385,138 of record NC_091076.1, read on the forward strand.
AGAGGTTGACAGGAGGTTAAAAGATGGGGAAAAATATAGTAAGAAGGGTAAAGCTTGAGGGTGAGACAAGACAGGAAACGTAAAAAAAAAAAAGTGTTATTTATATTTATGATAGTTAAAGGGGCAGTTCATCATAAAGTAGAAACATCTAATGAATGTCTTTAAACCTTCCAAGTTTTTTTATAGTACAAAGCAGCAGAAAGAGTTAACGGTCCTGAGATGTTACCATTTATAAACTCCCCTGCATCTGAAACTGTCTTAAACTCTATATAAATCATATCTTTACACCTGTGAAAGGTACTCCTTTTACAGGTGAGCAGAATGGGGTTCAGATCAGAAAAGTTAAGTGATTTGCTCCCAAGTAGTGGGGATGCGGAGCTGCAACTGTGTTTGTTCCAAAGTGGGACTCTTTCGGCTGCACTGATAATTCCTCAATGATTCTCAAGCGCTCTTGCGTCACCACGTTTGCACAGGTTCAATGCCAAACGGAAAAAAACAAAGCCAGTGTAGTCTGTTCTCATAAGGCTAAATTTACTCACTGTTTAAATGCTGAAATCGTTTCATGTTCAAACATACTTCCATAAAATGAAGCATATTTCAACATGAAAATTTCCCCCAATCATAAAAAACAAATTTTAACATGAAAAATTAATGAAAAGAATAGCAGAAGTTTTTAAAATAGCCTTACTCTGCCACATAAAAAGTTGATCTTGCATCAAGTGCCAAAATTTCTTTTGAAATTTTACTGACCCATGAAATAAAAGACTGGCACTATTGCACAATAGTCAGTATTTTTCAATTTACCCATCAGGGGTTTATGAGGTCATTTTAGTTGGTCATTGTCTGCACTCTTTCTATGTCAATAAAATAGAATAAAAAATTGAAAACACCAGGAAATAACGACAGGTAGTCCAAAGGGTAATGAATGCTTCATGAAATGCTTGTTTTAATTGTTTACATAAATGCATGCTTGTACTGAGTTAGGATGTAAATTTTACTTCTTCCTGGGGGTCACAGTCAAAAAAACTTTAAAGCCTTTGTACTGTTTTTCTTAGAGTAATGCATATTCTTTATTGACCATTTGTAAAACAGAAAAATTGTATAAGAAGAAAGTTTAAAATCATCTATAATTCCATCACTTGCAAATGACTATAATTAATAGCTTTATCTCCTAAGCATGTTTTTATATTACACAAACACTAGCTGGACACACAAACACTAAATATTCCTAAGTCCTCTAACATGGCACCATGATTTAAATAGAAGCCTGATCCTCAGTGGCTTTGTGCCACAAATGAGGGAGAACACACATTTTTTGTTTTTATTTTGGCTGCAACATGTGACTTGTGGGATCATAAGTTCCCCAACCAGGGATTGAACTAGGCTCCATAGCAGTGAAAGCAGCCAGTCCTAACCACTGGAGCACCAGGGAATTCTGGAGAGAGGGGAAATACTCTTAAACAAGATGAACTAGTGTGACTTTGGATGCTGAGGCTGAGGCATCTGTCAGTCTCTGCGATTACATCAATTGATAAGGGGGAATTGATTTCTATCTACCTGCTCACAGAAGGAATGCAATCTTCCACCTTAAGTGAAAGTCACTCAGTAGTGTCTGACTCTGCAACCCCATGGACTCTCCAGGCCAGAATACTGGAGTGGGTAGCCATTCCCTTCTCCAGGGGATCTTCCCAACCCAGGGATCAAACCCAGATCTCCTGCATTGCAGGAGGATTCTTCTTCATCTGAGCCACCAGGGAAGCCCAAGAATACTGGAATGGGTAGCCTATCCCTTCTCCAGTGGATCTTCTGGACCCAGGAATCAAACTGGGGTCTCCCGCATTGCAGGCAGATTCTTTACCAACGGAGCTATCCAGGGTGATCTTCCACCTTAAAAGTCAACATTTGACTCCTCCATGAACATTTTCAACAAGGATTCAATCAAAGCAGATTATACATTTGCTTGGAATTTTGCTTCCAAGTGTTAAATATGGTATATTTTTAGCCTTGGGAGTGATGGAATTTGTGTTAACAGGTCGTGGTGAGAAGAATCAGTTCACAGTCAAGCTCCGGGTGCAGGCAGTGTTCACGTGCAATAGAGGATGACTTTGAAACTCTGGCAAACCTGGCTCACGTGATCTTGTGAGAGAAATCGGAGGTTTTAATACTGAGAGACTGTAAATTGTGGGAAAGCAGTAACGTAGCCAAGATCTCACAGTGCCACAAAGCCTTACGGATTAATGTGAACTATGACCAGAAGAATTTCTCCTGGCAGGAATCGAGACTAGGAGAGTGGTCTGGTATGGCACCTCCAGAGTGGACCCCATGCTTGCATTTGCTACAAAGAAGAGACACCCCGAACAGGGTGCTGAAAACATCACTGGCAAGTAAAAGTGAACTTCACCATGAATAGGAATTCCAACATTATCAATTAATTTGTTTCCTATCAAACATGGGTGTCCTTACCAAGCAATGAAAATGAGGAATCCAATTTTGAGGCAATAAATGTGGAATGTTTAAATAAAAACTAAGTAAGCTGTAAGAAAATGTTGTGATACATCAATAAGGAAACTCTAAACACAAATTTATATTCAAATGAGTTTTTTACTCCAAAGTGTAATTTTCACACTCGCAAGGTTACAGAAGTTTATGATGATCTATCCAGATGTCAGCGAATCAGGCAGGCCAATGGCCTATTTGGTAAATAAAGTTTTATTAAAACACAGTCAGACTCATCCCTCTCACCTACTGTTTATGGCTACTTTTGAGCTATGAAAGCAGCATTGAAGGATTGTGCCAGAGACCTTGTGGCCTGCAAAGCCAAAAAAAAGTTATTCACTGGCCCTTTAAGAAGAAGTTTGCCTAATGTCAGAAATTCTGGTGAAGCAATGCAGGTTTTGAATAAGCTGTGGCCAGTTGTGAGGGCTTGATCCTCCTGCACAATGAACTAGTGATCCTTCTTTCTCTCCAGAGGTCATTTATTAAAGGCCATATAAATAGCTGTAAAACATAACAGGAACACCAGTGGGGTTTGGATTGGTGTTAAAACCAGTTTCAGAGAAGTGTGACTTTCAGCATTGGAAGGAACCTACTCAAAAGCTCTTCTGTGAAACTGATCCGGATGTTCAGCCCAGAGTCCAAATAAGGACCAAGAGACTCAAGAAGGAACATTGCGACTCTGCATGTGAGACTCTGACAATATCTTCCTTCCAGGCTGGAGGATACCAATCTGGAGCCTGCTTTTGAAGGCACTATGGAAACATTCTTCGCTTAACAACTTTCTTTCATTTGTCCTTAATCCCAGAACCACAGGATGGAAACCCACAGAGATACAGTCAGGCACACACTCATCTTGTTCAGTGCAGGTAAACCACATAACCCTATAAGTTGAAAGTACTAGTGACCATATTTCACCAGCTCTCTATATCAAACCCATATGCTCACCTTTAGAAAAGAAAGGCATGCCCGCTGATTGGGGTCAGGGTTCTCCAGGGGAATATTACCTTCCCCAGGCAAAGCCCTACAAGCTGATGGAGAGTATTTCCGCAATCCATCATGGTTCTTCAATCTGTCAGAAGAAAGACCTTTATTCAAGTTGTATTGCTTGATCTGAAAGCCAAACTCAAAATCTCAATGCCGTCCTGACAATATTTCTATTAAATAAAATCCTCCCGTGTTGTTGGGGGCTTTTAAATCAATCTGCCACAAAAAGCTTCTGAACAAGTTAATAACACAGACGCTGACTCACACTCTCCAGCAGGCACTCCTCCACAAAGAATCAATGGACTCTGTTCAATCTATCAAAACAGTTAGCAGTTGAGCAGTAAAACAATTAAAATGCAGCTCTTCTTTGTATTCTTTCTCATTAAAAAAAAAAAGGCAAGGATGCTTTAGTCTTGGGAGCAACAGAATTAAGAGCTGCTGAGTTCAAATCAGAGCTTCATTCCTTAGAGCAGAGCTCACGCTTACTAAGTGCTCAGGACACAGAAGGCACTGAGGCACGTCCACACGATCACTCTTTCTCAGTCCACTTTTTTATTTATATTTATTTATTTGTGTTTATTATGAAAGCTGAGTTGATTTACAGTGTTCAGGTGTTAATTTCAGGTGCACAGAAAAGTGACTGCATTATATATATATATAATAGATATATATTCTTTTTCAGATTTTTTTTCCATTATAGGTTATTACAAGATAATGAATATAGTTCCTTGTCTCAGCCCACCTTTTTGAAATTTTTTAATTTTTAAAAAATTTTATTGAAGTGTACTTGATTTACAATGTTGTGTTAGTTTCAAGTGTACAGCGAAGTGAATCAGTTATACATGTATCAACTCTTTCTAAGATTATTTTCTCATATAAGTCATTAAAAAGTATCAAGTAAAGTTCCCTGTTGCCCACTTTTAAAGATGAGCACACTGAAGCTCAGAGGGTTGAAGGGACTTGTCCAAGGTCAAGCACCTAATAAGTGGCAGAATTGGGATTTAAACTCAGTCTATCTCTGAAGCCTTATTTTTTGTTTTGTTTGTTTGTTTTGGCCTCACCACATGGAGTGCAGGCTCTTAGTTCCCCGACCAGGGATAGAACCCTCACTCTCTCTACTGGAAGTGCGAATGCTTAACTATTGGACCTCCAGAGAAATCTCCTTATTTTGTTTTGTTTTCTCCTCCCAACTATATGAAATGGTAGCTGGACAATGTCAAAGGTCTATGAGCTCCTCTCTTCCCAGGACAGGCCAGGGGACATGCTGTTTTGTTTTTTTCTCTGCCTTTCGAAGCGTACATCGGTACAGCCTTTCTTCAGATGGTCTGCTTTAAGCCTTCTTCATTACATTCACAAGTGAGTCATACTTCCTGCAAGTTACACCAGCTCACCTTTCTGGGTTCCAAGCATTCACAGATATTAAGCTCATCTCTTATCCTGTGAATCTTAACTTCAATTTGAGGTCATTTCCTGTTGGCCTCGTGTATCATCGATATGTGGAATTCACCACTCGATATTATCTCTGAAAGGTCTCTAATTGCCTTGGCTCTACTAGACTGTGATTCCCATCAAGGAAAAATTTGCTGGCTCACTCACCTCTGTATTTCCAGACCTTGATAAATACTGACTAGATCAATGGACAATGTAACTTTGCCACACTTCAAGGCAGTAGGGAAACTAAGGCACAGGAAGATTAAGATAGCTTCTCTAAGGTCACAAAAAGAGTGGGACTTCACATAAGGCGATTTAAGAACCGCCATAACCTGGATGAGGTGTCATCTGTTAGAGCAAGCTGGTTTTTCATCTGTTAGAGCAAGCTGGTTTTTCCCCTAATATCACACTACACAAAGAGGTTAGGAATAACATAAACGGATTTTGAAAGCTACCATCCTCTTTTCCCAAGTCTTTGGCACCAAGATAAAAAGGCTTTCGATCTTATATACAGGCTGTATGTGTGACTGTATCCAACACAGGGTGAAAAACTAACAGTTCTTTTGCCACCTGCCAAGTCTTCACAGTGCCATGAAGAAGAAAGCCCACGCTCAACCTGCCTGGAAGGGGAGAAGCCAAGGAGGGGTGTGCAGAGGTATCCCAAAGCTCCGTCTTCCCCTTCGTATCCAGAAAGACCTTAAAAGAGCCCCAGCCAAAGAGACTGGAGCTGAGTATGTTCTAGTTAACATCATGGATAATGCATTATTCATGGATGATAAAATTCTAATCATTGGGATAAGAATGGGCACCCACATGAGGCAGTTTTGATCTTCCTTCAACTACATACAGACTATGGAAGTGAAGGATTATTGACTTTTTTCCCTGCAGGCATGTGTGATGCTAGTTCCCCCACCAGGGATTGAACCCATACCCCCTGTATTGGAAGCAGAGTCTTAACCACTGGACTAACAGGGAAGCCCCAAGGACTACTGATTTGATTAGAAGAAATATTGGAAAATATGTCTGAGTATTAAGGCACTAAGTGCTTCTCTGGGGAGAAAATATATTAAATGTCAGGAAATGCAATGGGAATAAAAACACAAGTAGAAAATTGAATGGATTCATGTTGTGGGTCTCCAAGAATTTAAAAATCTGGCTACACATTGAGATTTCTTTTTTTTTTTTTTTTTGCTCCGTTGCTCCTGGCTGCATTCAGAGGCATGCCGACAGGCCTAGACTTAACAATTCCTGAGAATTTTCCTTTGAAGGTTTTCAAATAGCATTTAAAACAAAGCATGCCATTAAAAAAGACTCACTGATCACTGATCAATACAATATATTCCTTTCCACGGAGTGCCTTTTTATAGCTCCAATGTGAAAAGCATTGCTTTCCTGCTACCCTCTTGGGGATCAAAGGCAGACTGATGTCAAGCGCTCAGAGCACAAAGGGAAAAAAGGTCTCCGATAACTTTGTGCTTTATGTACAGCCAGAGGTGGATCATTCTGGTATAAAAGGTTTTTTTTTTTTTTTAATGAACCCATTGACTCTGTAATGCAGGAAAAAAGAGGGTCTTCCCTTTCTCAGAATTCTCCTGATCCCATTATTTAAGGTCAAAACTAGAAAGCATCCCAAATAAGGATGAAAGATTGGCTTCACTCTTAGCTCTAAAGCATGTACTGAATCCGCAAGACTTGAGACAAGGACTCAGAGAAGGATCCACGAGTCTGGCACGGCAACTAGAGATGATGTTTGCTGGATATAAATCTGTCTTTCCTAGGAAATACACCCTATCTACGCTCTAAGAATTAGGAAACTTCTAGAATCTATGCCAGTGAAGCAGAGCTGACCGACCAAGTCGGAGAAGCGTCTACTTCTCCACCACACGTAGCTATCTTCTCCCTCACACTTTGCACCTGCTGCCTGTTTTTTCCCACCTCCTGTTGCCAACTTTCTTTTTAAACAAATATTTATTTATTTTTATTTGTTTATTTAGCTACACCAGATCTTAGTTGTGACATGTGGAATCTTCAGATGTGCACACAAACTCTCAGTTACAGCATAGGACTTCCCTGACTAGGGATCAAACCCAGGCACCCTGCACTGGGAGCATGGAGGCTAAGCCACACGAGAAGATCCTGACAACTTTCTTGCGTCCACCTTTTTCCTCTCCTTTTCTCCTTCTTCCTCAAAGCAAGGTTTTACTCGTGGTTACAAGCCACAGTAGAGTCTCTGCTTTACTTTACTGACTTATCAATCTAGTGTTAATCTGGGCAAAGAGGGTGCAGTCCTCTGCTCCTTACCGATCAGCTGGCATAAAAAGAAAGGGTTACTCAGTAATGCCAAGCTAGACGCAAGTAGCATGAAGTTCTCACAGGCTGACAGACCTCCGAATGCAACCCAGGGCATCAGTCATGCCTGTTCTCTCTGGTCAAAGGTATTCATTTTCATCATGCTTATATTAAGCAGAGTCCCTAAAATGACTGCCATCCCCAGTTGCGAATGTCTTTCATTTTTGCTTCCTCCTCCTCCAGCAAGACTGTTTCAGGGAACGTGCAGAAATCTGCCTACCTAGCCAAAGAATGAAAAATGTGATGCTCTAGTGATAGGAACTTTTTTCATGAAACACTGAAATCCCATTTCCCTGCATTGTAATTTCTAGGTCATTACTTACTAGGCAAAGTTAGAATATTCCATTTAAATGTAAAATTGTCTTCTCCTAGGAACAGCAGGGCAGCGCTGCCATAAACAAACGAATTGAACGAGTTAGAAATTTAGTCTCTAATCAAAATAGGTTTGGGCTTCCCTTGGTGGCTCAGACAGTAAAGAATCCGCCTGCAATGCTGGAGACCTGGGTTCGATCCCTGGGTTGGGAAGATCCCCTGGAGAAGGGAATGGCTACCCCCTCCAGTATTCTTGCCTGGAGAATTCCGTGGACAGAGGAGCCTGATGGGCTAGTCCATGAGGGTGCAAAATAGGTATGGGGGGCTTTATAACAGTCTACAAGGTAATAAGCAGACCTTAATCTACTACCCAATCATCTCCTGATAATGAGGTTATGTGCTTGGTAGCTTTAAGAGTCAAATCATCTCTTGGTGAGATCTATCATACATACTTCCCAAGGGAAGAATACCCTAATATGTTGGCTCTTTCCACTGACTAAAGCTGTCGGAACCTTCATGTCTACAGGAAACCAGAGAGAACTTCTCACAGTACCAAGTACAAAAGTATGCTCTCAGCAGGACAGTTGATGAGAAGTTATTTTGAAAGTGTACAAATGGGTTTCCCTGGTGGTTCAGTGGTTACGAATCCACCCTGCGATGCAGGGGACACAGGTTCAATCCCTGGTCCCGGAAGATCTCACATGCTGCAGAGCAACTAAGCCTGTGACCACAACTGCTAAGCCAGTGCTATAGAGCCAGTGAGCTGAAACTCCTGAGCCCGTGTGCCACAACCACTAAAGCCCGAGTGCCCTAGAGCTTGCGCTCTGCAACAAGAGCAGCCACCTCAGTGAGAAGCCTGCGCATCGCAACTGGAGAGCAGCCCCCACTCACCGCAACTAGAGGAAGCGCACACAGCAATGAAGACCCAGCGCAGCCATAAACAATTAAAATTTTAAAAGAGTGTGGTGCAGCAAAAACGGAACTTTTCACATAGTCATGCTCATGTTAGTCGCTCAGTCACGTCTGACTCTTTGCGACCCCCTGGACTGTAGCCCACAAGGCTCCTCTGTCCATCGAATTCTCCAGGCAAGAATTCTGGAGTGGGTAGCCATGCCTTTCTCCAGGGGATTTTCCCGATTCAGGGGTCAAACCCAGGTCTCCTGCATTGCAGGCAGATTCTTCACTAGCTAAGCCATTTTCAAATATGGTAGGACCCCATCCAGGTATATCAGCATCCCGGTACTGAGAAGCAGGGGGCTGAAGAATCTAGGCAGAAATATACTGTATCTCGCCCAGTTCCCCACGACTGTTTTGTTTTCCCTAGGTTTAAGTTATCTATAGCTGCAATCATAGGTTCTTAATCTGGCAGTGGCTGAAATTATACGAAATTTCACTGTAAATAAAATAGCATTCATATGAACAATGAAAAGGGGTGCACACTTACAGAAAAGGACAAAGCATTTTTTGGAAAGTTAAATGAGTTTTTTAGAGTTAGTACCTGTGTTCCTAAGAGTCCAGTCACTGTCATGCTATTTTACATATTAAACATACATGACACTGATATCGGCATGCCTTCAATTCTGCAGTCACTCTTCAACACACAAATGAGAGCAAAGAATAGCAGCACATTTTTACACATAAGTATAAAAAACATTCAGGCTTGTTTTTCAGGCGAGAGTCATTTTTAAAAGTCAGTGTTTTCCTTCCAAAAGACGTGACTATTGCGTATTTATCCTATCTAAGTTGGGACTTTATCATTTTCAACCAAAGTTCCTGGCAAATCATTCAGAAGAAAGAAGAGGACAACATGATCTTCAAAAAATGTTATAAATCTTCAAAGAGAATAAAGTTTGAATGAGTTTCTGGGTTCCAAAAGATGTAACATTTTAGATTTCATTTATTAAGGGCCTTGTAAGGCCATTACATAACCATGTTCATAGAACTGTAATAGCCAACATTTCATTAGCTCTGATTTTTCAAGAGAGCCAAGGCAATAAAAAGAGATATTAAAAGTTAGCTACATAGTACATTGGAAAACCATAATTAGTTTGATTTGGTCAAAGGATAGGACAGGGGCAAAAGATGAGGCTGGGAGAAGTCTGCCCTGGAGGACTTTAAATGTCATGTAAAAAGACTTAAACTCACTGTAAAAGAGGGTGTATTGACCATAGGGATTTGGAGTAGAATGAGATGTGAGTCTTGGTATTAAGAAACTTCATATCTAATGGAAGTGACACCCAGAGAGGTTCCTGAGCTAAAGAAAAGCAAGAGATGGAAATCCCCTGGTGGTCCAGTGGTTAACACTCCGCGCTTCCAATACAAGGCCTGTAGGTGCAATCCCTGGTCAGGGAATTAAGATTCCCACGTTCCCAGCAGCCAAAAGAAAAAAAAAAGAAACAGAAAGGCAGGAGAGAAATGAATTACGGCTGAGGAGACAGGAAACCTTCTCTGAGAATGTAGCATCCCATCTGACCCCTGAGCTGCTGCTGCTGCTGCTAAGTCGCTTCAGTCGTGTCCGACTCTGTGGAGGGGAAGGTAACATTTTGATAGCAGTGAATGGTAACAAAAAAGCGTAGTAGATGGAGAGGCCGGGCAAAGACTGGGAGTCAGAAACACACAGAGGAGAGCTAGAAAACGATGAGAATTTCAATTCGGCTGTACACGCAGATGCACGGGGAGCACCCTGCAGAAAGAGGTTCCCCTCTGCCTGCAGTTCTCTATGGCACAGCATTCCTCGTGACCATGTCATTATTCCTAGCCATTTGTGTTTCTTTTCTGTGGTTGGCTGCCTGTTTCTAACTCTAGGCCAGGGGGTGTTAAACCTAAAGAACAAGATAGCAAATATTTTAGCATGCAGACGCTGTCATGACTATTATACTCTGCCACTGTAGTAAGAAAGTGGCTATAGACAGTGTGCTAGCAAAGCAATGAGACTGTGTTCCCATAAAACTTTATTGCTTAAAAAAAAAAAAAAAACTGACCCACAGAATGTAGTTTGCAGACCTCTGCTCTGAACTGCACGGCAACTGCCAAGGGCTGGGGCAGTCTATATACACAGCCTGGTGTGGCAGGCAATGAATGTCTGAAAGCAGAAGACACCTAATAGGGCTGAAAAGCTGAGTTGAGAGTCCATCTGACAAGGATATGTGCTAGGGAGTTTGGGCTTATTATTCAAATTAGTGGGACAACCTTCAAGGTGGTCTGGGTTTATTTATTTGGCTGCGCCAGGTCTTAGTTGTAGCATATGGGATCTAGCTCCCTGAACAAGGATTGAACCCAGGCCCCCTGTATTGACAGCTTGGAGTCTGAGCCACTGGGTCACCAGGGAAGTCCCTGGGGGGTCTCTTTTATAAGCATGCTAATCCCATTCATGACACAAATCTACCCTTACGACCTAATCACCTCTCAAAAACCCCATTTCTACCATCACATTAGGGATTAGGTTTCAACATATGAATTTGGGAGGGACATAATCATTCAGTTTATGACACTAGGCATAACATCAACTTATTCCTGAGATCAAGTTGCCTCCTTGTATTCGAGTTTCAGTTTCTGGAATACAAGGCCTGAGTGCCCTTAGGGTTGGGGCATCTTACCAATCTCCTCTTCCCTCACTCCTGCTTTGTAACTGACATCCTGTCCCTGAGTCCCACTCTGACTTGGAGCACTTTCCCACATGTTTCTCTGATGCTGCCAGGCAAGCTGCCTGCATCTCCCATCTGTCTCCCTTCCAAAGGCCTTTCTTCACCTTTTACATGGCCATCCCTGTTGACGCCCATCTACCTGGACCACACTTGTGGTCCAGTATAGAGCCTGTTGTGTTTTCCAGGTGTAACTCCCTGTAATCACAAGCAGAGAACACTTTTATCTCCTTCAAGGTTCTAGGTATCACCTAACTCAACTTTGTCAGTCAACTTTTGCATAATGCTATAGGATGAGATAGGGTATGTTTCTCATCACCATGGACACAATTTGGTCTTAGCATAGCTATTCTGCACTAATATGTGGGCTCCAAGAAAGGGAAGCCTCCCCCCTGTACTCTTGGTGCCCTGATTCTGCCAACTGCTACACTATAGTAGCTCCAGACCCTATATAAGAGAGTAATAATAGGTTGGTGTGATGTTGCTTCGGAGAAGGCAATCGCACCCCACTCCAGTACTCTTGCCTGGAAAATCCCATGGCAGAGGAGCCTGGTAGTCTGCAGTCCACGGGGTCGCTAAGAGTCAGACACAACTGAGCGACTTCACTTTCACTTTTCACTTTCATTCATTGGAGAAGGAAATGGCAACCCACTCCAGTGTTCTTGCCTGGAGAATCCCAGGGATGGGGGAGCCTGGTAGGCTGCCGTCCATGGGGTCGCACAGAGTCGGACATGACTGAAGCGACTTAGCAGTGATGTTGCTTTAGTGAACAAACATACACCCTTATTTACTACTAGCAAAAGCTTCATCATCTCAACCAGCTAAAGATCTGTTTAAGCCTCACACTAATATTTACAAATTTACAGAGATACTAATTGGATACTCGGTTCTCCAGCTATTGGCCTTTTGCTTGTTTAGAACAATTCTTGCTAATAAAATATCAGAAGCCTAAGGGGCAAATTCCACTTGCAAATTTTTTTACTACTTCTTTCCTTTAGGTAATGACTTTTCAAAGAGACACTAAACAAATAGAATATCTAAAACTGAATTTTCCCAAATGTAAACTCTTCTACATTGCTCATAGGAACATAAATATTACAATTACTTTGGGGAAACATGTGCATAACTCTACACTCCTAAGCATATTCCCCAGAAAGACTCTCACACGTGGGAAGTAAAACACATGCTCAAGTATGTTACCAGCCACAGTGTTCAGAAAAGCAAAACTCTGGAAACAACCCACTGTGCATGGATCGAAGAATGAATTAAATACAGTATGGCAGATTCATATGAAGGATACTATACAGCCATAAGGGCTTAGCTTCCCAGGTGACTCAGTGGTAAAGAATCAACCTGCCAGTGCAGTGACACGGGTTTGATCCTTGGGTCAGGAAGATCCCTGGGAGACGGAAATGGCAAACCACTCCAGTATTCTTGCCTGGAGAATCCCATGCGCAGGGGAGCCTGGCGGGCTACGGTCCATGAGGTATAGCAGCAGCAGCAGCAGCATACAGCCATAAAAAATGAATGAATCAGGGCCATGTGTTTCAATCTCAGGATCAAAATGTTGAGTAAAATAGATTGAGTTCTGCAATATAAGGGGGAAAATAGTCTTTTTCAAAAATGATGCTGAGTCTTTGGTCATACCACCCTGTATACACTCAATCTCATCTGATCATGGAAGTGAAGCAGGATCAGGCCTGGGAAGTACTTGGATGGGAGACCACCTGGGAATACTGGTGCTATAGGCTTTTAAAAAATGATGCTGGGACAAAATGGGTATTCACATGCAAAAGAATGAATTTGGATCATTCCTCTATATCACATTCAAACATCTGGCTCAGATGGTAAAGAATCTGCCCGCAATGCAGGAGACCCAGGTCTGACCCATGAGTCGGGAAGACCCCCTGGAGAAGGGAATGACTACTCTCTCCAGTATTCTTGCCTGGAGAATTCCATGGACAGAGGAGCCTGGTGGGCTACATCCATGGAATCGCAAAGAGTCAGACATGACTGAGCGACTAACACTTTCAATTCACTTCACTTCATATTCAAAAATCCACTCAAAATGGACCAAAGACCTGAATATAAGAGCTTAAATGATAAAACTCTTAGAAGAAAACGTAAGTATAAATCTTCGTGATATTGGATTAGGGAATGATTTCTTAAATATTACACCAAAAGCACAAGAAATCAAAGAAAAAGTAGATACCTTGAACTTAATAAAAATTTAAAATTTTTGGCCTTCAAAGGACATTATCAAGAAAGTGGAAAAGCAACCCACAGAATGTGAGAATATTTTTGCAAATCATGTTACCTGATAAGGGTCTAACATCCAGAATATAGAAAGAACTCTGAGAACCCAACAATAAAAGGACAACGTAACCTGAATAGAAATGTGTCCAAAGATATGCAAATAGCCAATAGGCCCAAGAAAAGATGTCCAGTATTACTCATCATTCAGTTCAGTTCAGTTCAGTCACTCAGTCGTGTCCGACTCTTTGCAACCCCATGAATTGCAGCATGCCAGGCCTCCCTGTCCATCACCAACTCCCAGAGTTCATTCAAACTTATGTCCATTGAGTCGGTGATGCCATCCAGCCATCTCATCCTCTGTCGTCCCCTTCTCCTCCTGCCCCCAACCCCTCCCAGCATCAGAGTCTTTTCCAATGAGTCAACTCTTCGCATGAGGTGGCCAAAGGATTGGAGTTTCAGTTTCAGCATCAGTCCTTCCAATGAACACCCAGGACTGATTTCCTTTAGAATGGACTGGTTGGATCTCCTTGCAGTCCAAGGAACTCTCAAGAGTCTTCTCCAACACCACAGTTCAAAAGCATCAGTTCTTCGGTGCTCAGCTTTCTTCACAGTCCAACTCTCACATCCATACATGACCACTGGAAAAACCATAGCCTTGACTAGACGGATTACTCGTCATTCAGTTCAGTTCAGTTCAGTCACTCAGTCGTGTCTGACTCTTTGCGACCCCATGAATCGCAGCACACCAGGCCTCCCTGTCCATCACCATCTCCCGGAGTTCACTCAAACTCACATCCATCGAGTCGGTGATGCCATCCAGCCATCTCATCCTCAAAACCACACTGAGCTCCAACTGCACACCCACTAAGGATGACTAGAATAAAATAGACAGAAAGGAGGACCTTCCCTAGTGGTCCAGTGGTCAAGAATTCACCTTGCAATGCAGGGGACATGGGTTCCATCGCTGTTTGAGGAAATAAGATCCCACTTCCATGGAACAACTAAGCCTCTATGGTGCAACTACTGAGCTGGAACACCACAACTAAAGTTCATGAGCCCCAACAAAAGAGCCCACATGCAGCAAGCAAGACCCTACACAGCCAAAGAAATAAATACTTTTAAAAGTTATTTTTAAAAAAAGAAAGTAACAAGTGTTGGCTAGGATTCAGAGAATCTAGAACACTCATACACCACTGGTGGGAATGTAAAACAGTGCATCAACTGTGGAAAACACTCTGGCAGTTCCTCAATAAGTTAAACAGACTTTCCACAAGACCCAGCAATTCCACCTCTAGGTGTATCTATCCAGCAGAACTGAAACTGTAGGAACAATCCAAAGGTCCATCAACTGATAACTGTAAAAACAAAATGTGATATATCCCTACAATAAAGTAATATTTAGCTATAAAAAAGAATGAAGTACTGACTCACACGACATGAAGGAATCATGAAAACGCCATGCTAAGGCAAAGAGAGCCATGTATTGCATGATCCCATCTATATGAAATGTCTGAAACAGGCAAATCTGTAAAGATAGAAAGTAGATCAGTGGTTGCCAAGGGCTGGGGAGGCGATTACCAGTGGGTACAGAGTTGCTTTTTGAATGGTAGAAATGTTCTGGAATAAGAGTGGTGATGGCTACACAATTTTGTGAATACACTAAAACTGCTGATCTGTACACTTATTATAAGACTGAAGTCTATGTTATATGAATTATATTTCAAGACAAAAAGTTAATAGAGAAAAACCCCAGCAAGCTGTTAAAGACTACCTCCTCTGGGATGCCATGTGTATAGACAGCCTGGGATCAGTTGGGGTCACATAGAGGGCTAAATGAACTTGTTATCATTCTACTTATTAAACTGGGCAAATGAGTAGATGGGTGTATTGCTTCATAAGTATTCAATAGAAAATAAAACATTTAAAAGAGCAATTAATATACCCTTTTCCTGTTTTTCAAACCACAATCAACACAAAAATTGGATCTGAATTTATTTTATTTTTTAACTGATGGATAATTGCTTTACAATATTGTGTTGGCTTCTGCCATACAACAGCATGAATCAGCCATGGGTACACACATGTCCCCTCTCTCTTGAACCTCCTTCCCTCCTCCCAGTCCATCCCATCCCTCTAGGTTGTCACAGAGCACCAGATTTGAGCTCCCTGCATTATACAACAAATTCCCACTGGTTATCCATTTTATGTATGGTAAAGTATATGTTTAAATGCTACTCTCCCAATTCATCCCACCATCGGCAGATGAATGGATAAAGAAGCTGTGGTACATACATCCACTGGAATATTACTCAGCCATGAAAAGGAACACATTTGAACCAGTTCTGATGAGGTGGATGACTCCAGAGCCTATTATACACAGTGAAGTAAGAAAGAGAAAAGCAAATATCGTATTAACACATATATATGGAATCTAGAAGGGTCGTACTGATGAGCCTACTTGCAGGGCAGCAATGAAGATGCTTCCCCAGTGGCTGAGATGGTAAAGAATCTGCCTGCAGTGTGGGAGACCTGGGTTCTGTCACTGGGTTGGGAAGATCCCCTGGAGGAGGGCATGGCAACCCCTTACAGTATTCTTGCCTGGAGAATCCCCATGGACAGGGGAGCCTGGTGGGCTACGTCCATGGGGTCACAAAGAGTCAGACATGACTGAGCAACTAAGCACACACAATGGAGATACAGACACAGAGAACAGACTTGTGATCTTAAGTTAAATGACCATAAATTCATAGTCAACCTTAACTAAGAAACCACAGTGTGCAAAACACCATTAAAAAGAAAGAAAAAGAGGCAGCATTTTTTAGAAAGAGGCATGACAATCACCATCCTCCAAAGAGCTTATAACCTAAAGCATGAGTGGCCACCAGCTCCGGAGAGCCAAAAAACCAGCTTCCTCATGGAATAACCTCAGCAAGGGTTTTGTCATTCCCAGCACCAGCTATAATTAAAGAATCAATTTCACACAATTAAAATATCAATACTTTTAGAGTTTCAAATTTGTATCCTGAGAAGTTGTTTCATCTCCCTTTTATAAATCTGCTTTTAAGGACTCAGGCTAAGGAATTAAAAGCACATGGAATTGTAAAGAACTTGTTTCCAAGACTTGTTTTTCACTTGAAGTAATGTATTTTTAAGCCCCAACATAAATGATATCTATAGATTATCGCATATTTTTATCTAGGTTCTATTAGTTTCTGAATATTCATATAATGACATCTTGAAATGCCTTTTTTACAAGGTACAGTCTAGATAAACACAGAAGCTTTCTAAAAACAATTAAGGCTTCCTTCAAGATTTATGTCACTGTAAGGTTATTGAAAATTGATTCTAGTTTCCAGTTTTACCTAAGATCGGCAAATGCCGGTTACAACTTGAACATACTCTTTCCACTAAGAAGGTCAATATTTTTATTTTATATCACAGTTTCTACAGATATACACTCCAGAAATATATCATTCCAGGAACATATATCCCTTTTAGGATCGACTATCTAAATTAACACAAATAACTTGATAAAGAATGAGGGGCAACTTCTCTTTGGCTGTGGAAAGCAAATGGAAATTTGTAGCCAAAGTGCTGTGCATCAGAAGCCAGCTCTGCCACTGATTCTCTGGGTGACTTTGGCAAATCCAGTGAGCCTCAGTTTCGACATCTATAAAATGGAGATAAAAGCATCCACTTTGAAAGATCTTGGAGAAGGAAATGGCAACCCACTCCAGTATTCTTGCCTGGAGAATTCCATGGAGAGAGGAGCCTGGCGGGCTGCAGTCCATGGGGTAAAAAAAGCCGGACAAGACCGAGCGACTAATGCTTTGCAGGATAACTGCAAAGATGAAATGAGGTAATAAACACAGTGGTCCTGGCATACTAGAAAGTTCCGTAAATGTTGGTCCTCTCTGTTTCCCCTTCTCTTGTGAAAAACCAAAGCCTTGCTAAGTAAATATTCCCATAGACAGATATATGATTTTAATTAAATATTTGTACACTTTTTTTTTAAGGGCTTTACCATTTACTAAATTTTCTCCTCTGCATGGTAAATTATAATTGTAGTTAAACTGTTTCACAAAATATCTCATGAGAACCTTATTTAAAAAAAATTAAAACTAATAAGGAAGCAGTGAATAATCCATTCTTAATCTTATTAATATAATTGAGGGCTTCATCTCTATACCCAAGTGCTTACTGGTTTCTGCAACCAAGGTAAGCAGCGATGACCTATATTTTAGGATTTGGATGTGACTGAAAAGTCGCTGCGCTGTTGGATCAAGACAGAAAGCTATGCTTATCACACCTGGCACTAAGTGAAGAGGACTAGCTAACACAGTAAATAACAGAAACATGAACCAAAAACATTTTGTCAAACTTGAAATCAGCAGATGCTGATCATCACATTTACATTTCAAAGTCCTACGATAATGGCTGTTGTTGCTATCAGGCTGCTTGTTTTTGTAGATTTCAAACAAAAATCTGGATGCAGAGACAGCATTGCCAGGAGGTCACGTGGTTAAGACCAGGGTGAACCGATCACCTCATCAGTCAAAACTGATGCCGCTTCCAAAACTGACGATGCTAATGCTCAAGCATCAACAGAGCATAGGGTGATGAAGTAACTACTTCCCATATTTTCAGCACTGCTCCTCCAATATCTTGAGCCCAAGCCAGCCCACACCTGTTTTTTTTTTTTTAATATTTATTATTTATTTATTTAGCTGCACTGGGTCTTGGCTGCAGCACGTGGGATCCTTTTTTTTTTTTTCACCTGTGGCATGCGCGATCTACTTCCCCAACCAGGGACTGAACCTGGGGCCCCTTGTATTGGGAGCATGGGGTCTTAACCACTGGACTAGGGAAGACACCCAACACCTGTTTTTATATGGCCCATGAGCTATGCATGGGGTGAAAAAGAGCAAGAGAAAAATATTCCATGACATGTGAAAATTACATGAAATTCAGATTTCAGGGTCCATAAATAAAATTTTATCAGAACACAGCCATACCCATTCATGTACGTACTGTCTCCACCTGCTTTCATGTAGCAGGGTCAGAGTTTAGCCATTGCAACCTTACAGCCTGCAACTCTAAAATATTTCTATCTGGCCTTCTACAGAAAAAGTTTACTGACCCTTGCTCTAGAGTACCGTGTTCAGTATTTTTGAAAGGTCAGTAACAGAGGAAGTCCACAGGATTGGGGAGGAAGTCTGTGTATAAAAATATGTGTGTATATACGTATATGTGTATGTATTAACATATATATATATATCAATGGCATATTAAAAAGAGGTTTATTTAAATAAAGAGCACATCAGCTATAAAAAGAATCAGATTTAAAAAAAGAAGGATTATTTTTAGGAGGAGGGTTCCAATTACACAAAATAAGGAAGGACAGCCACGGCTAAATAAAATGAGCTGAAATCTTGCCTTGGGTTACTACAGGAAATCCACTTGGTGCTGCTTGATAAAGGGGAAAGGTTATATATGAAACGGAAAGAGGAAAATGTGTTGCAACAACAACAAAAAAGAATGTTCTAAAATACAAAATACAGTAAAGGGCACAGTTGCGTGATTTACTCTCATTGGACTTCAGAAAATAGTTTTACAAACAACATCACAAAGCACAGCCACCTGTTAAAGCGGTTATTTTGGCCCATCTATTTCCAATGACAATCTTGACAACCCAAGTAAGAGACACACCACCATAGCAACATAAACATCACGATGTTGGAAAATAAAAATTTAGGAAGCAATTTATAGCCTCTGCAGGGCTGGAAATAAACTAATCCTGAAGCATTTGTTACTATGACATAACGTTTCCACAGGACAAACTTGGATCCCCCTGGACACCTCGGGATTCTTTCCCACAGGCCATTTGGAAAGTACAGACTCCCAAAGTGAGTATTGTACTAGATGGATTTCTAAAATAAAGGCATTTAAAGGTAATGAGATCATGTCATTTCATGCACAGCTCAGGGAACGCATGATCACCAGGTGTTCAGACAGCACCCACACGTGGACAATGATTGCTGTCTCTTACACTGACCAGATGGGCTTATATGTCATGTGATCAGACCCTCGTGGAGGCAAAAAGACAGGTATGGGAATACTATTGAGCCATAAAAAAGAACAAAATCTTGCCATTTGCAGCAATGTGGATGGACTTCGGGGGCACTATGCTAACTGAAAGAAGGCAAAGACAAATACTGTATGATATTGCTCACGTGTGGAATCTATAAAATACAACAAACTGGTGAACAAAAAAAGAAGCAGACTCACAGACACAGAGAACAAACTAGTGGTTACCAGTGGAGAGGGGCAACATAGCAGTGGGGAAGTGGGAGGAACGAACCAGGGGGTATAAGTTAGGCTTAAGGATGTATTGTACAACAGGGGGTATATAGCCAATACTTTGTAATAACCATAAAGAACTGTAACCTTTAAAATTATATGAGAACGAAAAAATTTTAAAAGAGGGGTATTGAAAATTGAGGAAACTGAGGCACAAAAAAATCCAGTCTTCTTAAATCAATTCATGACAATCAAACAGCAAACTAGTCCTTCTAACTCCACACCATACCACAACACCCGAAGCCAGAAACCCCAACTTAGGGCAACAGGACTCTGGCTCCAGGAGATAAATGCAAAGTGAAGGGCAGCAGAAAATGAAAGAAAAATCACATTTGGAAGTGATGCCTCATTTTAGCAATGTTACTCATTGTGAGAGGTGGAGCAATTACCAGGACTTAAAACATGAACTCTGTAAGGTATGGCTGAGCTGCCATTCAGAAAGACCCAGACACAGGGAGAGAAAGCTGATCTTCCAGTTTGAAGATGAGACACACCCAAAAGGTATGTCATGGGGCTCAGGGTGGCAGCAAAGAGCATCTCCATCAGGGTGAACAGGTTCTACCCCAACCTGGAGATCTGAGAGATACCCAAGGTGGACGCTGAACCCAGTGATCAAAATACTGGCCTGGCTTCCATCCTGGAACCACAATGCATTAGCCCTGGCCATCACTCCTAACTCTTTTTTTTCCTTTGCTCTTAAGCATTCTCAAAGAAAGATGCCTGCAAGGCACATGGGCTGTGCCTTCTCCAGATCCACAGAAGAGACTGTCCAGAGGCGAGGACGACACTGGATGTAGCCGTTCTGCAGATGAAAAATAGATGACTCTAGGATGAACTTCTGGCTGCTTTTGACATGAGAACCATTCCTGAGCCCCTTTGGGGGCTTCCCAGGTGGTGCTAGCGGCAAAGAACCTGCCTGCCCATGCAGGAGACGTAAGAGGTGCAGGTTTGATCCCCGGGTCGGGAAGATCCCCTGGAGGAGGGAATGGCAACCCATTCCAGTATTCTTGCCTGGAGAACCCCATGGACAGGGGGGCCTGGCAGGCTACAGTCCATAGGATTGAAAAGAGCTGGACACGACTGAAGCAACTTAGCATGCATATACCTGAATCCCTTTAAAATAGAAAATGGTTTCTGACAGACATAACCAACATTTAAAAAAAAAAAAAGCTGATTAAAAGAGCTTAGGCAGAAGGCTGAACACTATGTAAATAATGGCTGGTTTTAAATATATTTGACCTTTTTGGAAGTGTGTTTCTTGAAAAGGCTTAAGGAGGATTATTCCATTTGGACAACTAATAGCCTAATAACTATTTTTTAAGAAAACAACAACCAAACTCCTTTTCAGCCAATCTTGGCAAGAAATCTTTAAGAAACACCCATCTCTGCAGTACTATAAGTCATACTGCTGAAAAACATAATTACACTCAGCTGCATCCAAGTTTCCATCAGACACAGTCCAAAAGAGGTGAACTATTGAATCCTGAATCTAAAGGTTTTTCATTTGGGGCACAATGCCTTTTTAAGAACAGGAAAAACTTAACATCAAAAAAAGGTATTCATCATAACCTTCAATAGTCCAAGATTTGGGTCTCCAGTGTACACAGCACAGTCTCTACCCCAGTGATTAAATACAATTCTAGCTACCAAACTCTTTGCACTTGGGGGGATTAAATAACTCTATTTCATATCTTTAAACTTGTTGAGCAAAAGTACGGTCTATTTTCAGGTATTGAGAACACCACTTTTATCCCCCATGTCACTTTTATGGAGGCTGAAATAGTCCAGAATGATGAGAAATGTTAGGTGACGTGAATGGCTTTGTCTTTTCAGCTCCAGCATCATCATCATCATTATTTTAGACCAGGGTAAGTTCAGCAAAATGTTCCTGATGTAGGCACAAGTCACAAGGTTACACACCATAGGGAACTTAACACGTTTCAGAAGACATGTCCAGGGGACTCAAGTACAAACTTTAGACTTTAATGATAACCCCTGTTCCCGGAAGTACCTGTCCACATAAGCAGGTATTACAAGTCTTGTTTTCTCAAGCATCTATCACGTTGTTTTCTTATTTGGCTAAACTGCTAATTACTACTTTAACAAGAGTTATTTTCTGGGTTTTCAGTGCATTAGAGATTAAACAGACATCTGGAAGGTGTCCCAGGCACACTGCAAAATTCTCAGACTGAAGACCAAAATTTTTATACCCACCATTACTTTATTTTTTTTTTTAAGTTTTGGTCACACTTCATGGCATGGAGGATCGCAGTTCCCTGACCAGGGATCAAACCCTCACCCACTGCAGTGGAAATACGGAGTCCTAACCACAGGATGACCAGGGGAAGTCCCAACGTCCCACTCCTTTCTTGGACAGTCCAACACACAAACTGCTCCTTGAGAGTAGCAGGACCATAATCTTTTAAAATCTAATGAAATCCAGGTTGTTGGCTAGTGATTTTGACATCACTACGTGGATGGACAACAATGAAAATGTTATAAAGTTAACTTACTGATAAGCTGTCATAATGACAATTTTTTTTTCTCCTGAATTAAACATCATCTTTTTTAAAAAAAAGAAGCTAACATTTTACCTATACTTCTTTATTTAGAAAAAGTGTCCAATTCAGGTCTGTTTCTACCTGGTATAGGAATAAAGCATTATTATTAGTCAACTATTCTATCTTCTATTTTAATAGAACACTTGTCAGTGCCAACTCTGTTGCAAGTACTTCTAAAATATGCCAGTACTTTTTCCTTCCATAGCAAGTATTTCAAACAAAAAATGTGATTTCTCTGTTAAGTTACAGTATAGGAGGACTCCTGAATTAAAACTGTCAAGCACTTCAGATGTCGCTGCAAAGGTATAGGTCACTAATCAAATCATTAATGCCACCCCAAATAGGGACACAGGTCCATTTGTCATTTTCCTCCTTTCCTCCTTAGAAAGCAGAATTCCAAACAAATTCTAGTTAGCTTCCGTTAATTCAAGTTTTACTGAGTTTGTTTCAGGAAATGATATGTGAGTTTAATGACAAAGTAATATAACCAATGCTTTAAAGGAAAGAAAAAAAAAAAATGCTGACCCAATCCCTAGAGTAGTGAGCGCATAAACAGAAAGAAGAAAGGTGGTTGCCATGGGCTGGGAAGAGGTGGACAGAGAGTTACTGTTTATAGGTACAGAGTGTCAGTTTTGCAAGATGAACAGTTCTGAAGATGAATGGTGGTGATGGTTGGCCTACAGGGTGACTGCACTTAATGCCATCACACTCTACACTTAAATAAAATGGTCAAAGATGGCAAATTTTATGTAATGCATGTTATACCATAATTTTAAAAAAAATTATTTTGAAAAGATTGACCTGAGTGTACACATCCGATTAAGTGGTGCCATGCTGTGCTGAGTCACTGAGTTGTGTCCGACTCTTTGTGACCCCATGGACTGCAGCCCGGCAGGCTCCTCTGTCCATGCGGGTTTTCCAGGCAAGAATACTGGAGTGGGTTGCCATGCCCTCCTCCAGGGGATCTTCCCAACCCAGGGATTTAACCCGGGTCTCCTGCATTGCAGGTGGATTCTTTACCATCTGAGCCATTGGGGAACCAAAGAATACTGGAGTGGGCAGCCTATCCCTTCTCCACAGGATTTTCGAAAACCGGGGTCTCCTGCATTGCTGGCAGATTCTTAACCTGCTGACCTACCAGGGAAGCCCCCAATTAAGTAGGGTCCCCTTCAAATGGTTCATTTTAGGGCATTCCATGTTCATTTCCCTGGTGTTGATATAGAGTGAAACATCCTTGAATCTCTGCTGTGGAACATAGGCCTGTTTGCTTTTTTTTTTTTTTTTTTCATTACTTTGATGATGGTAAGTGTCTCTGGAGGACAATTTTTAATTTTGAAAAGAATA
Source organism: Capricornis sumatraensis (assembly GCF_032405125.1). Classification (NCBI taxonomy): domain Eukaryota; kingdom Metazoa; phylum Chordata; class Mammalia; order Artiodactyla; family Bovidae; genus Capricornis; species Capricornis sumatraensis. The sequence goes on from NC_091076.1 coordinate 99,408,872, forward strand.
TTTTAGAGCTCCTTTGTCAAAAAAAAACAATCTTCTCAAGTTAGAAAATTCATTTGAGCCCCCACAGGAGGTGTGACACTAGAGTAACAATATGAATTTGTGTGTGTGTGGTTTGTAAACTGCCTCCGAGGCAATGCTGGCGAAGGCGAGACACAAGTGTCCAAGGAGCAGCCATCTCAGCAGCAAGGGAAAGTATACCAAACAACACATTTCGATCATTTTTCATACTCCCTGATTTGGTTACCTCCATGTGAAGGGTTGTAGGTGTTCGACGAAATGTGCCCAAAGCATGGCTCTTGTCTGTTGCCACTGTTATTTCCAGACACTAATTTTGAGAAACTCACAGGAGCCAGCCCATCAGTGAACATCTCTGCTGCTGCTGTCTATGAAAAGCCAAAGGGTGTCACTGCCATCAAAAGGAATAATTTCTGAAAGTGTAGGGGTGGTTCTCTTTTTAGAGCATGAACTATAAAAGTTATTTTCAAAGAGGAGTATGATTCATTTATCAAAGTTAAACTGGGGAATGTTGCTTGGTTTAATACTTGGGTAAAGTTGATCGTTCAATAGGAGATAAAACTTACGGATCACTCTGTTAGCTCACCTGGAACAAGAAAACTACCTTACCCCAATTATTTCCTTTGATAATCCTGAACAAGTTATTTAATCTTTAAGAAATGTGTGTGTGTGTGTGTGTGTGTGTGTGTGTATGTGTGCTTACTGGGATAGAACTAAATAACCTCCAATGCTCCTTCCAGCTTTGGGATTCTAGAAAAGGCAGAACTGGGAGGGCAAAGACTCTGGGCTCTGCAGTCTGACCAGCATGGGCGTGGATCCAGGTCTGCCACTGACTAGCCATGCAAGCATCCACTATCCACATCTGTAAAATGGGATGATAATATCCAACTCACAGGACCATTACGAGGACTAAAGAAATAAGCGCTTGTTAATGTAGTTTCTCTCTTTGCCTCCTTTGCATGTGGAATGTGACTGTGAGCAATCCAAGCATACAAAACTGAAACTGACTTTTTAAACCTCTTACTTTCCACACGAAAGGTTTCATGGGATATGCATTGCCAAGGCACAGAGTGCTATTTTATTACGTACATAAAAGCAAGGTGACTGCCAAGCCACATTCAGCCGAGATCTTGTGGCACAGAGTGACAGCCCAGCTCCTCACTGCTGCGATTGAGAGGTCAGGACGAGCAACTTTCACAATCTGTCTAAGATACGAAGACGGAGATGGCTCAGATAGGCAAAGTGAACAGTGCAGTTCTGCGCTGTCTAGGGACTCTTCAGTCCTCCATGACACTTTTCAGGAAGCATAGGCACAATATTCATGAAGAGGCCCTGCCACCATCTCTATAAACCGTCTACACCAGTTGGAAACACTCCCGTAGGAGTCAAAAGATAAGTGAAACTTGGCCATTTTAAGAATAGGTAAATCTTATTAAATCCCATCATGATGGTTAAAACTAGAAAATATTGGAGAGCTTTGGAGAACTCTAGATAATCCAGCAAATAAGACCCCAAAGCATTTGAAGGCTTCAATAACTTAATTACGCGTCTGTGCTAAGTTGCTTCAGTTGTGTCTGACTCTTTGCAACCCCACGGACTGTAGCCCACCAGTCTCCTCTGTCCATGGGATTCTCCAGGCAAGAATACTAGAGTGGGTTGCCATTCTCTCCTCCAAAGGATCTCCCCATTCCAGGGATTGAACCTGTGTCGAGTCTTTACGCCCAATGCCACCTGGGAAGCCCCACCTTAATTATATTAGCATACAAGTTTATGGTGACTTCTCTTTCCCTAGTTGGTACATTTACTTCTGAATAAATACACAGATCAGTTAACTGGAGTGTAAAAATACACAAACTAATGCCCAGAAACACCTGGATCTGACCTTAATACAGCAAGTATAATCAGACCTAATCTCTGTATGTGTGCGTGTGTGTGTGTGTGTGCGTGTGTGTGTGTGTGTGCGCGCGCGCATGTGTAGGTGACATGGGGTGGGGAGCAGCCTTTGGAGATTAATTGCTTAAATTAAGTGCTTAAACGGCATTCTTACAGGTTGTCATTTGTTTGGCCAATCTTACTTCTCTAGATGATTCATTCTGGGAAAGAAACAACACCCTGAAGATTGTCAGATTAATTCTAAATAAATTAAAGGATGATGATATTTTCCCTTTGCTCAGGAACAACAGGAATTCTAGAAGGCCATGCTTCACCCAAACTTAAAAGAAACACACAAAAAATTATTTTTTTAAAGTGAAGAACTCTTAGATAAATCTGATCAAGAACTTATGTCAACTAACTTGTTGAGATGGATGAGTCGACTTCCACTAAAGTCTAAAAAGGAGTTTTAAGAGATGGCCTCTTTTGTCAGAGTGCTGGGAAATAAAAGAATGACTCACTTCATACTTGATGTCAAAGTCCTGGTGAGCTCTGGCTTTCGTGTTTCTGAATCAACAAACAGTCCTGTATAATGTTGCTCAGACCATTACCCAGGAAGTGGCCGGTGACCCTCGACTCCTTTCTCTGTCATGGGTAAAGCTAGTGTGTCCTGGGCAGAAAGGGGCTCCTTCTAACTCTCTGTCATCTTGAGAGACTTGCCCAGCCTCACGTGGCACGACAGAGACTACTGACAAGCACAGTTTAAACAGCCATTTAGCCTGTTTTATAATGAAGCCCAGGATGGAAAGTCTTAAGGACATCTGCCTGAGAGGAATAAAGCAGAGGACTCAACTCCCATCTAGAACCATCTCTTCCAGATTCATTCCGCCAACACGTCACTTTCCACCCAACATGCAGAGAAAGTAGAGGAATGCACTTGGAGCCACAGCCCAAGAGGCCACCAGCTACTTACTGCTCCTTCCATTCATGATAGCCGATGCCAGCCTCTGTCCCCCTTTAGAGGCAGAGTGGCTGTTCCTGAAGATCATGAAGTATGCCGATGATTAGCCCTCGGTACCCTAACGACCTCTGCTACTCAAGTCGTGATAACTATTTTTTCCCATAAGAAGAAAATTCTGACCTAAATTGTGGTCATTCTAGTCCACACCTGGCAGCTTTTCCCCCCACCCTGCTGCAGAAGAGAACGGTCTCCTTTGCAAAGCTGTCTAAATTCAGGATAACCAGAGTCATCTTCTTGCGGACAGGGACCATAACTTTTCACTGTACACATTCAAAATTCAATTTCCGTGCTATCAATGTCTCTCTCTCTCTGAACATAGATGTCTATTCTGCTGGGAAAATCCATAGATATCTCTTTTAAAAAAACAGCTTTATTGAGACATATTTTATGTACCAAACTCAATGGTTTTAATGTATTTAATATTCACACAGAGTTGTGCAACCATCGCCAATATCTATTTTAAGATGGCGAGGAAACCTCTCCAGTGTTCTCTGGACTATAAGCTCTAAGAGGGTAGGGATCGTGTCTGCTTTGCTTGCTCCTCTATCCTGGGCACCTGGTCTGACATCTGGCCAAGCACCTGGCAGAGCAGGAGTTCAGTAAGTGTTTGTGATAGCAACACTTTTATGCTGCCCCAGTGCCAACCTGAACCTTCCAGATTTCTAAGTTTCCCAGGTATGAAAAATAGCTACTTTTCCTCCAACAGAAACTATTTTTTAAACTTTTTATTTCATATTGGAGTATGACTGATGAAGGGTTCCCTGGTGGCTCAGCGGTATAGAATCTGCCTGCAAAGAGGAGCCGCAGGAGATGCAGGTTTGATCCCTGGGTCAGGAAGATCCTGTGGAGAAAGGTGTGGCAATCCACTCCAGTAATCCTGCCCCGAGAATCCCATGGTCAGAGGAGCCTAGTGCGCTACAGTCCATAGGTCGTAGAATCAGACATAACTGAAGACACAGCATGCACGCATGGCTGATTAGAATGCTGTTTCAGGGGTCAGCAAAAGAATTCAGCCATACATACGCATGTATCCATTCTCTCCCAAACTCCCGTCCCATCCAGGCTGCCAAGTAACATTGAGTAGAGTTCCCTGTGTGTACAGTAGGTCCTTCTTGGTTATCCATTTAAAAAATAACAGTGTGTACCTGTCCATCCCAAACTCCCTAACTATCCCTTATGCCAATCCTTCCCCCAACTCCAGCAAGCATAAATTCATTCTCTAAGTCTGTGAATCTGCCAACAGAAACTTTTAATTCAGCTCATTTCCCTATGGTAGGCAGAATGGTCCCTAAGGTTCCTACTCCTTGGTGTATACACCCTGTATATGCACAATTCCTTCCCCATTGAATGGGGGTGGGTCTGACCTTATCAGGCCAGTTTTTTTGAAAAAGAGTAGATGTCAGAGACAAGAAGTCAGAGATTCAAAGTTGCAGTAAATACTGTCCTGTTGGCCTTGAAGGGGCAGACAGCCACATTGTGGAGGGGGTCCCATGGCAGGAAATAGCAGGTGGCCTTCAAGAGCTGGCTCCTAGCTGATGGGCAGCAAGAAAGTGAGGACTTAGTCCTACTGTCACAAGGAACTGAATTCTGCCAACTACCACGTGAACTTGGAAGAGTACTCCAGGTTCCAGGAGAAAATGCAGCTTGATATCAACCCTGTGAGACCCTCAGCAGAGAATCCAGTCACAGGGTCTTCTGATCCACAAAGACTGTGAGATAATAAGCGGGTATTGTTGGAAGCCACAAAGTTTGTGAAAATTTGTTGCACAGCAATAGATACTGAGTATACACTCCTCCAAGAATTAGGAGGAAGGCAGACAGATTACATTAACTCCCAGGAATGACCAGCCTCAAATTTTGAAGAGGCATTGCTGTGGAATTTTAAAATGAGGAGGCTTCTTAATAAAAAGGAATCTCTAGTTTGCAACATTTCAAGAGGTATAAAGCTGAAGTGGAAAAAAAAAAAAGTGTGAAGGTAAACATCGAGGGTCAGATTTCCTAAAAGGTTCCTATTTTTCTCAGCTTCTTTCATCTATGCATGCAGCAAGCATTTGCTGTGTGCCAGATCCAAGATTTAAGCACCAGCGTTGCCCTATCCAATATGCCAGCCACCAGCTATATATGGCCTTTGAGAACTATGAAGTGGCTAGTGGGAACTGAAATGTGCTGCAAATGGAAAACATACACCAGATTTCAAAGACTTTACATGGAAGAAAAATTAGTTAAGAGATTTCCCTGGTGGTCCAGTGGCTAAGACTCTACACTCCCAAAGCAAGGGGCCTGAGTTCAATCCCTGGTCAGGGAACTAGATCCCACATGCTGCAACTAAAGACTCCACATGCCGCAACAAAGATCGAAGATCCTGAGTGTTGCCACTAAGAGCCAGCACAGCCCAATAAATAAATAAATAAAATAATTAAATATTTTTAAAATTTTAAAGAAAAATAAGTTAAAAGATCTTGTCAGTATTTTCTTCTGTGGATCACATGTTGAAAAGACAGTGATGGAGATGGATGGCAAAGAAGTAAAGAAACAAGTACAGATTAAGATAAATGTAAAAGCCAAAAAGATAAATACTACAAAGGAAATACGTGTGACGATAGCGCATGAAAGGGGAAAACTATTTTATATGGAGTGGACAGGAAAGACATCTCTAAGGAGGTAACATGCCCACCTGTAAACCTGCAAGACCACCATAACCTCTCAAGTGTTAACACATGACAGCAACAGGGTCTGAGGAGCTTGAGAGGACTAACAGAGGGAGCCGGTCAGCTGCAGGGCCATCACATGGCACTATACCCATTAGCTTCCGTGGAAAGTGCGCCCCCTGCAGGTGTGCGCCCCTAAGCTCCCGTTTGTATAAATTGTTAATACTTTTTTTGTCAGGCTTCCCTGGTGGCTCAGATGGTAAAGAATCCGCTTGCAATGCAAGAGACCTGGGTTCAGTCCCTGGGTTGGGAAGATCCCCTGGAGGAGGGAACAGCTACTCACTCCAGTATTCTGGCCTGGAGAATTCCATGGACAGAGGAGCCTGGCAGGCTACAGTCCATGGGGTTGCAAACAGTCAGACACGACTGAGCGACTTTCTTTTCAAGTTGTTCTAAGTTGGAGGGGTGTGTATGTGCTCAGTCGCTGAGTTGTGTCTGACTCTTTGTGAACCCATGGATGGTAGCCCTCCAGGCTCCTCTGTCCATGGGATTATCCAGGCAAGAATACTGGACTGGGTTGCCATTTCCTCCTCCAGGGCATCTTCCCTACCCTGGGATCGAACTCAGATCTCCTGGGGTTCCCGCATTAGCAGGTGGATTCTTTACCACCGAACCACCTGGGAAGCCTAAGTTGGAGGGTAGACAGTATGAAAAATCAAGCTTCCAAGATAATTTTTTCAAACTTTAAGTTTTCCAGATACAAAACTGTCTTCCAGTTTTAATAGCTACAGCACACTTGGACTCCGTCTGCCCTGTAGCCTACAAAAAATCTCCACTTAGGAATACAACATAATTTCTGATTTCAAGCACGAGACACAAAGGGCAGACAGTCGGCCATCTGCAATCTGAAATTCATTTTTTTTCATCTCCCAGTGAGCTGAATTTGCTAAAGATTTGTAAAACCTTCGTGACTTCCTGCTACGAATCAGCTGTTTTCTGTATCTGTCTTTTTCTCTGAACAGAGGCAGAAGTGTTAGATAGTTTTCAAAAAAATGTTCTGAGTTACTTGACTACACAGACCTCCAGGCAACAGAAAGCAGGGCAGAGCCAAGAGAGGCTGGCCAGGGCACCTGTGTCCTCACTCAGGTGCCTAAAGCAATGAAGCTCGACTACTTTTCCAGTAATTGCCGCCCCTGAAAAACACATTTACTGCCTGTCACTGTGCACACACTTTTATATTTTTTTAAAAAACCATCTTTGTGAGCCCTCCACCCAACACACATACACACACACACACACACACGTGTACACATACACATGTGTACACAAACACTTCCCTGATTGACACTCTGGAGCAAGAAAGTGTTGAAAATAGACTTTTTTTAAAAACTACTTATAAAAAACAGTATTCTCCATTCACCTGAAATGAGAGGCTTCTGAAATGAAGATGCCTCCCTTTCTCTTAGTACCAGTTATACTCAATCAGACACAGGGTTCTGAAGTCGATTTTTAAGAGCCTTCGGAACTCGTCCCATGCCTTTGTAACGAACAGTAAAAGTTAATTACCACCCACTTTTAAATAGAGTTTTGTTAACAATAGCATGCTATCTTTTTTTCTTTCAAGGCCCAGAATCTGTTTCATAGGAGGCATTCACGCTCAAATCACAGTGAAAATGCAGTGCTCTTTCTCCAGAAAATCACTTTCACTGACCAACCAGGAAGAGAGCATCTGCTCCGGTCGCCTATTCCATTAGTGGTGAAAGGTTTGCACTGATCCATTAACCACTCCCCCCCACTTCCTGGGTGGCCCTCACGACCAAGAAGGGAGCTTCAGGAGACAGCTGGGCCGCCATGGTAGCTCAGACGGTAAAGAATCTGCCTGCTAATGCAGGAGATGGGTTCGATCCCAGGGTACGGGAAATCCCCTGGAGAAGGAAATGGCTAGCCACTCCAGTATTCTTGTCTGCAGAATCCCATGGACAGAGGAGGAGCCTGGTGGGTTACAGTCCATGGGGTCACAAAGAGTCAGACACAAGTGAGCGACTAAGTATGCACCCACGGGAAGCCACTAGCAACACAATTCCCGAACTGTGATCAGGCAAGAGAAGCTACCAAGATAGCCCAGAAATTGACCCTGGCCTGAGACCCTCCCAATGAAGCTAACAGGGGGAAAAAAAAAAAAGTCAAAATAGTGCTCATTCTTAAAAAAAATTTTTTCCCAAAATTATGTTTATGAGGAACCTTGGAGAAGGTCTATGAGATTAATCCAGGGGGATTTTCTCCTTTACACTTCAGGGTACCACCTTGTACAGAAGACAAAGTGTCGATGAAAATATCGTACTTAAAACCTCTTTTCTTAAAGAATTTCTGCCCCAATAGGTTTGCAGATGCATTTCACGACAATCCTTTAAAACGGAGCGGAAGGAGCACTGATGGTCATTTTGGCATCTTCATTTATGTCATTCCAGAGACAGCACCACCCGGATCCCAAATCTGTTCTCAGAAATGTACGCAAGAAGATTCTCCAGGGACTTGGGGGAGCCTGGATAAAGTGCACTGGCTCCCTGCCAGGACAAAGAACACAATGATATTCTGTTAAAAAGCTGAGTGCTTTTTTTCCCCTCTCTCTCTTTCTTCTTTCTTGGAGGGGTTGTTGTTGTTGAGTCTCACTAAGTCGTGTCCGACTCTTTGCAACCCCATGGACTGCAACAGGCCAGGCTTCCCTGTCCTCCACTATCTCCCAGAGTTTGCTCAAACTCATGGAGGGGGAGTTTTTCATTGTGCATCAAATCCCTGACGACCACAAATAAATCCCAGACATTAACGCTGATGCAGTCAGAACAGGAAGTGTTAACACCAAAATGAGCAATGAACTTGAAAAGATTCCCGCCTTAGATCATACTGGGATGTGCTTAGCTCTTGGAAGATGCTTATCTTACTGATAAGGACCTGTCAGAGAGGAGTGATCAGACTGTGTTCCACCGAGTCCTGAAGATGCATTTGGGGATCCATGTCAGATGCTGGGATCAGTGGCAGCATCCAGGAGTGGCTTGGGAGGGAAGGCCTTGAACTCCACCATAATCTCCATCAAGTCACACATTCAAATAAAAATACAATCTAAGGAAAACCAGTGGGCTTATTATACAAAAGCAGCTTCAAAGAGAGCTGCTGGACCCTTTTCCAGGCAGCTGACAAACTCCTAAAATTCCCCTAATGAGACAATGTCTGAGTCTCCAACCCACCTTTCCCACTACAGACTAATTCACACATCCAGTTTAGGGATATTTCCTTCCAACAAGGAATCCCAGAGGGGGAAGTGAGAGAATCCCTGGCTTGTAACAAAAAGAGCTTTGCTCCGAGTTCTGGCCTGGACCTTGACCTTGGCTATGAGACGGGCAACTGACTGTACCTTCTAAAGCGCTAGTCTTCTTTTCCACAAAATGAAATGGGTCAACTCTAGACCATCTGTAATAGCCCTTCCAAGTCTAAAATTCTACAATTTCTATCACCAAATGTTTCAAATAAACACAAAGACAACTGTCTCTTTACAGGCAACTATTGGCCCCTAGGGACCTCTGCTGTTTAGAACTTTCCAACAGGCTTATATTTAGTTCAGAGACAACACCACTGAACATAAATGAGGAGAATACTCCAATGAAGTGGGTTTTTTAAGTTAAAATGAATCTATGGGATGTTACTTCTTATAGTTCTTTACTCTGAATATGAATGTCTAAAACAGAAAACACCAACACTCTGAGCTAGACGGTAATTCAGCTTTATTTGCTTGATCTCTTAGAGCTATTCTTCTTTCCTGGAACTAGGGAACATTTTATGAGTCAAAATAAGGTGAGTGAAACATTAGAAACCAGTATTCTCTATACTCGTTCAGAAGGCCTTTGGTTTTTCATTTAGTTGACAGTGCTAATTTTCAAGAAATTTTTGTTTTCTTTTTGCTGGATTAAATATGAGTAACAGACAAAAAGCTGAGTAAGGAGAAACAAATACTAATGGTTTTTGGCTTTTTTTAAATCATGGTCTGGTTTTAGTTTGGCTAGTAACTAGCTGTGTGGCCTGGCACACATTACTTAGCCTTTCTGAACCATGGTTCACTCATCTGTAAAATGTGGACAACACACCAGTCCACCTTCTGCTCCCTTCTGCTAGGAGTTAAATGAGATAAGGCCAGGGAAAAAGAACAGACATACAGTGTTGGTTCTTTTGATGACTTTCCAAAACACGGACATTTGCCTAATTTTTTAAAGTATGGACATTGCTACTAATTAATGTGGTGGTTAGAACACAGACAAGTCCTAAAACATACGCTGAATCGGCCCAAAGCAAATCAAGAGTTGTAGCAAGGGGACTTCCCTGGCAGTCCAATGGTTAAGATTCTCCCCATCTGATGCAAAGGGCACAGGTTCAATTCCTGGTCAGGGAACAAAGGTCCCATGGCATGTGAGATGAGGCCAAAATTGTTTTTTTAAAAAAAGAAAAGAGAAAAAAAATAAATAAATAAAAAGAAAAGAAAAAAGAAAAAAAGAAAAGAGTTGTAGCAAAAGTGAGGCTTCCAAAAGTCTATTAAGCTAGTGGCAATTTTCTTCTTCTTTTTTTTTTTAAATATATTTACTCATTTATTTTTGGCTGCACTAGGTCCTCATTGCTGCAGGTGGGCTTTCTCTAATTGCGGAGAGTGGGGGGCTACTCTTTGCTGAGGTGTGTGGGCTTCTCTTTGCGATGGCTTCTCTTGTTGCAAAACACTGGCTCTAGGCGAGCCAGCTTCAGTAGTTGAGGCTTGTGGGCTCTAGAGAGCTGACTCAGTAGTTGTGGCGCATGGGCTTAGATGCATGTGGGATCTTCCCGGACCAGGGATTGAACCTGTATCCCCTGCATTGGCAGGTGGATACTTCACCACTGGCCCACCAGAAAAACCCCAACAATTGTCTTCTTTGAAGACACATCAGTTGCTTCCCCAGTTTTCCGTGTTAAGGTTAGGAAGACATAGTGCTAAGGTGGATGGTGGAGATTGTGGGGTTCACTACTGGTCAGACCTTAGAAGTCTAACCTCTGGTAAGCTGGGCCTCCTGTCCTCACGCATCATGATTTGATTAATCTGAATTCTTCCACTTGGAAACCTCTCAACCTAAACCGCCCTTCTGTTTCTCTAACAAAGAAGAAAACTACTTTGGAATATGACCTTTCAGATACTGAATCACGCTTTGGTCCAAATGGATGATACATTAAGTAAGCTATAATTATACATTATGTTATAGGCCTGGCCTCATTTCATTTGCCCACTAAGGAAAGGAGGGCCTCCACCTATACCACTCAAATAAGATTACTTCACACCAAAACTGTGTTATTTCAGTACCAAAAAAAAAAAAGTGTACAAAGAGTGGTGGTGCCTGAGGATTCAAGGCAAAGTCTGAAAAGGGAACCAACCAGAATAAAGAGACGTCGCAGGTGGTACAGATGATTCTAGAGTTGGTTACTTTCTTGACTATCACCTGCCTTGCTGGGTATTTCATGCCATACCAGCATTGCCCGGAGATCCCAAACTCCTCTCAATAAAAAAAGTCATTAGGAGGAGATGGAGGGGAGGGAGGCAGACATACCTCCAAGCTGAACTACTCCAGCTTAGCGAACTACTCCAGCTTAGCGACTCAGGGGTTGGGAAGATCTCAACAATTCCTAAAATTGCTTTGGTTAACCAGTTTCATTCATTCCCCGCCCCACTGTCCACAGAGCTGGGCGCTGCTTCTCCACAGGATGTACACGGTCTGCCTACCCACATGGCATCCATCCTTCAAGAACCTTGCTCAAATGCTGTCTCCTCCAAAGTCACAGAACCGCGCTGCTCGGGTGTTCACTGGATGGGGGGGGCTGATCTCTTTTTGGCAGTCAGCCTCCCTCGGATACATTTTGCAAACGCGGAGCTACTTTGATCTTGCCTTGGATTGTACTGTGGGTCTTAACACTTGCTCCAGATGACACATGCAGACAAGTCCCTTGGGAGCACACCACGTTCTTAGTTAAAAATCTTTTTCTCTCCCAAAGCACCTTGCCCCTTCCCCAAAGCAGTGAGAGATTAAGGGCACTGTATTTAAACATAAATACGGTGTGGGTCGCCGGTATCACGTGTGTTGTCACACCAAACCACATTAGTTAAGTTTCAAATTGCCCTGATTGGCTTCAAGCTCCCTCGCAGTCCCCGGACAGGCGCTAAGCAATTGTGAAATCACCGAAAAGGTAGGGAGGCAGAGAGGGAATAAAGGGAAGCCGGGCCTGAATAATCCTCACTGAGTCATCGTTTCCTGAATGATAGAGCTTGCCGCTTCGCGGGGACGAGGTGTGCGGATCCGGGGAAAGCAACCTGAGCGGCCGGTGGAGGACGAGCCCAGGAAGAGTCCCCCGCCCCTAGCCCTACAGCTGGGGGACCCGAGAGCCGGGGGGCCCGGCCGGCACCCGCGTGCTACAGCGCCCCTCTGTGGCCGCGCCGCAGTCCCCGCCGCTCCCCGCTCGCCCGCAGACCGCTCTCCCCGCGGCCCAAGAAACAAGACACGCACAAAGTTTCCCAGCCAGGCGGTTAGAGAAAGGTCGAGGCGAGGCCAGGTTCCCGAGCCTCGAAGCACGGGCGTGGCTGGAGCGGCGCCCAGGCTGGCGGCGATGGCAAGGGGTCTGAGTCCAAATGGACTCCTCCCTCCCCTAGGATTCCGAGGTGCCCCCAAGCGGGACCCGGGCCCTCCAAATCCCAAGGGCGAAGGACTGCTCCCTTACCCCAACCTTCTAGTGGTGGGCGGGAGGGGAACCCGGGTCCACGACGGGAACGGGACGCACACCCCCCAGGGTTGCGCTACCAGGGTGTGCTTGGAGCTCTTGGGTTTGCTTTTTTTCATTTTCTTAATTGGAGGGAGGGGACGACCAGCTCCCTTTGGCGCATTCTGATCCTCAGCGATCCGAATTCTGGATGCCCCCAAAGAACCCACCTGCAGTCCACCGCCCCACCCAACGTTACTCTCCTTGCTGGGGTGACAAGTGGAAGCAGCAAGTCCCCTCCTCCTCCCCCTCCAGCCTCCGGATTTGGGAGGCAATGTTCCACCAGGGTTTTCCCCGCCGTCCGCAGTGGACCCGCCGGCGGGAGGCGGCGGCGGGAAGCGGCGCCCCGGAGCCGGGGACCGGGAGCGGGCGAGGCCAGGCCCGGCGCGGCGCTTACCTCGTCCACGGTGAGCGGCATGCAGATCCGGTACTCCTTCAGCAGCATGATCCTGCCGGCCACGGACCTCCGAGGCAGGAAGCGGGCGGGGCAGGGGTGGGGGCGCCCCCAGATCAACAAGGCTGCCGCCCAGGCGCAGAGCTGAGCGCCGGGAGCCCCGTGCTTGGAGCCGGTCGGCGAGGCAGCCCCCCGGGCGGTGCGCTCAGTTCCTGGCTTCCTCCTCTCCGCCCGAGAGCATGTCAAGGTTTGGGTCCGGGTGTTCGTGGCTCCCCCGCCTCCTTCCTAGCCGAGGTCGACCCGCCTGGAACGCGGTGTTGCAAAGTCAGGGAGGGAGGGAGACCGACCCACTGGAAACCAATCTGATCGGCAGCCCCGGGCAGCAGGAGCGGAAGCCAGATCAGGACATGCCCGTCGGCAGGCGAGGGGGGTGGGGGGGGAACAACAACAAACCACGAGGTCTCCAAAAATTACACGGAATACACAAAAGTCACCCTCTCGATCCGCCTCTGAAACCAGATCTTAACCTGGCGACTTCCCCCCACCCCCTTTTCCGGCCGGTCTTCCCAAGGCGAATGTCACCGAGCACACGTTGCAGCCAGAGCCAGAGATGCTGACTTTTCAGACAAAGGCTCGAACGGCTGTGCTCCCCGGCGGTAAACAAGATTTCCTTCTCTTTTTAAGGCCGGTCGCCGAGGCGCTCCAGGGTCTCGCTGGGTGAGAAAAGGGAAGCCTCCGCCGCCGCGGCCGCTCGGCTTCTGCGGGGCTGGGGCTCCGGGTTCCTCCGACCTCGGCTCGCGCCTGCGAGGGGCGGGCGGGCGGGAGGAAGCTGGCGCCTTCCGCGCGCGTTCCCTCCCCCGAGTCCGGCTCCCCGAGCGCCGTGCGTGCCCGCGAGTTTGCAGCCACCTCGCCGGGGCCGGAGAGTCGGCGCCGAGCTGCGGTGTGCCTTGGGCTGGGGAGGTGGGTGCGGGAGGAGCGAGCGCAGCTGACATCAGCAGCCGTCGCGGCGGGGAGGGTAGCCCCATCCGGCCAATGGGGAAATGGCAAAGAATGTGGAGGATTTAAACAAAACAGCATGTCTCTCCCGGGCTGCTGCCAGACGGCGGGGCTGCCCCGGAGAGCCGAGGCCGGCCGGCGCTGGGAAGGATCGGAAAAGAGGGGGCTCCTGTCGGCTCCTTGAAACCCTTTGAGTCTTGTTCTCAGATGTACCCCGGGTGCCACGGTGCTCTGTCCAGCCACCCTGGGTAGCTTCTGGGTCCAAGGTACAGGAGTGTGTCCCTTGACTTTTAGAAACGGTTTTTGTGGGGGGGTTTTTTTGTTTGTTTGTTTTTTTAACAAATGCCCACCCGAGTGCGTTTTCACTTTGGTCCAGTAAACAAGTCCAGCGCTGGAGAGGCAACGGGATTTGGGAGCAAAAGAGCAAACCTGTGCCTGGTTTCCTAACTGGTTTCAGAGCAGGAATGCAGAAACAGCAAAGTGCAACACGGTAAATGAAAATGAAATCCACAAGGAAAGACGCACAACCAGGGGGAACGTGAACGGGGACATAGCCTTTTACCTCTCCTGGCCCTGCTCTGCAGTCTGACTGCAGGCTTCGCAGAGCAGCAAGAATAGGTTTTCCTGTCAGCACTCCCAAGTTCAAAAAGTCACAGTGAAATGTCAATGAAAATGCCTGGAGTGTTGGTATTTCATCCATATTAAACAGATCCCTCATTTTAACCACAAGAGGCACATTCTTCAGTTTCTCTGGAAGCTGCATGTAACTGCTGAAGTCTGTTTTTCATTTGCCTGGTATTTTTAAGCTTGTTTTTCTGAAAAGTGCTGGATGAAAAATGCATCAGTTGCCTCTTTGCAGAATAACCTGCAAGCATCATCTTTTCTTGGAAAAGAAAAAAAAGTGCTCTAAGATCCTGCAGGATCTATAGATCCTCCTCACAGGGCTTTGGATGGCAATGCAGATGGCCTCCATATTACAGTATTTAAAATTATGAGCAATAAGTAATTAATTGCTATGGTGGGCTGTGGCTAAAATCATCCAGATGGCTGAAGAGAATTTCTGTGTGAACATGATAACAAAAGCTGATAGAAAAATGACATCCTCTATACAGCTTATATTCTAGGGAAAAACTATTTTCTAGATAAATGCTTCCCAGTATTGGCTCAGAAAGATTCACAGCAACTAATTAAAGCTAAACCAAATTCCTCGAGGTGGAAAAATCTAAATCTGATGCTGTACTGCTGAATAATAACACATGAAAGCCTGCGATACGCAGAGGAAGCTCAAGCTGTTATTCTTTTTCCTGCTTCTTACTAAAACAAGTGTAGTGTCTTCACTTATGGCAGCTAAAACTCTGCCCGGAGGCAGCTAGGGGATGTAGTGGCTAGCCACATACACATACGCACACAGGACATCAGCATACTTGGACATATTCCTGGCTTCCCAGCCGTTCCTGAACCAATTCTATAACTAAGTATTTCACTGATGAATATTATGGTTGAAGAATTACTTCTCTGCCTCCGTTGTTCAGTCGCTCAGCGGTGTCTGACTCTCCGGTGTCGATGGACTGCAGCACACCAGGCTTCCCTTTCCTTCACCATCTCCCGGAGTTTGCTCAAACTCATGTCCATTGAGTTGGTGATGCCATCCAACCATCTCATCCTCTGTCCCCCCCTTCTCCTCCTGCCCTCAATCTTTCCCAGCATCAGGGTCTTTTCCAGTGAGTCGGCTCTTTGCATCAGGTGGCCAAAATATTGGAGCTTCAGCTTCAGTCCTTCCAATGAATATTCAGGGTTGATTTCCTTTAGGATTGACTGGTTGGATCTCCTTGCTGTCCAAGGGACTCTCAAGAGTCTTCTCCAGCACCTGGCAGACTGTAAATAACCCCAGATATGCTTCTGCCCTTTCCTTCTCTGTTAAGCTCCCTTCTCCCCTGAACTCTTCCTTTTCACTCAGTTCGCATGCCTGGTCACATTACCCTTGTTCAAGCACAGCTGTAATCCTACCACCATCAAAACCTTAGTGACTCTCTGGTCTAACTGAACAAGCTGAAATTCCTTGGCGGGAGGATCAAGGCTCTGAATCTATCATTCCTATGGAGCCTCACCATCCTTTTCCAGCCCTACTCCAGCCAAATGAAAAACATCTCTTGTCTGGAGAAGGGCTCCACTTACCTGGATCCGTCTGCTCCTGCCACTGCCTTCACAGAGCCTCTCCTACCCGCTCCCTCAGGACCCCAGCAGGCAGCAGCGCACTGACAATGTGTGTTTTTGGAAAGTGACTCTGATGGCAGTGTGTTGGATGGCTTAGAACAGGATATTAGACAGAGGCCAGAGGTTATTGCATTACTGTAATTCTAAAGCAGACAAATGGAGAGAGCCTGAATTAGCGGATGAAGAAGAAAAGATGATGGATTTAAAAGATTCAGGCAGTACTTGGAAACCGAAGGGTTTTCGCTCCAACGGCGCTTGGGGGAGGGGAGGGCAAAGGGAGCGCGTATTCATTCATAACTCACTCACATAAAAGGAGGAGGGCGCCATCTACTGGTCAGACACCTTGCTTTAAAATGTTTCAAGTCATCAGCAACATTCTGGCGAAAATTGTGTTTGAACCAATGGAGTCTGCAAGGTTCATTTCCAAAGAACCTTGAAGGTGTTGCTACCATCGCTAAGGATGGTAGCGATGTTCCACTAACAACGTACACTACAGTTTACGGGATCATCACATATTAAAACGTGTGGATGGGGACTCCCTGGTGGTCTAGTGGTTAGGACTCTGTGCTCCTAATGCAGGGGGGCGCACATGCTGCAACTAAGACCCAGTGTAGCCAAATAAAAAATTTATAATCTTTTTTAAAAGTGTGGATGGGGTGCAAAGGGCAAAAAGAGGAACCGAGAGTAAAGTTACCAGTGGCGAATGATACTACCAAAAGGAAAAAAATATAAGCCTACGCATGTCTATGACAGCATACAGTCTCAAGGCGGTGACACCCTCTGAAGACAAGGGATTTCAGATGCAAGAAGGGGGAGGTGTGCATCTCAGGCATCTGAGGAGCTGTTCAATCCACTGTCTTCACCAGAATTCTGTTGACTCACACCTTCTGGACATTGAAACCTCTTATCAGTTCAGTTCAGTTCAGTCGCTCAGTCATGTCTGACTCTTTGTGACCCCATGGACTGCAGCACGCCAGGCCTCCCTGTCTATCACCAACTCCAGGAGTTTACTCAAACTCATGTCCATTGAGTCAGTGATGCCATCCAACCATCTCATCCTCTGTGGTCCCCTTCTCCTCTTGCCCTTAATCTTTCCCAGCATCAGGATCTTTTCAAATGAGTCAGTTCTTCACATCAGGTGGCCAGAGTACTGGAGTTTCAGCTTCAGTATCAGTCCTTCCAATGAATATTCAAGACTGATTTCCTTTAGTTTCCTTATCACTTCATGTGAGAAAAAAAAAAAATCTGTAGGGTTCTGATCCACGTCTGTAAATAGGATCTGAAAGAAGAGTGTATCAACAGAGTTTGTGACTCTTCATGTTTTATTCCAAGAATATCCCTGGTACTTCTAATAAAATGCTGTGGTTCTTTCCACCTTCCTACTCACTAGATCTAAGGTCTGAGGCTGCTTTAAGGTCCTGTCTCCTAGACAGCCATTCTAGACTCTTTATAGACAACCCTGGACTATTCATTTTTGTTCTTGTTTGTTTGCCAGGGTGGCCTTTCCATACAAAATATCATATTCTGTAACTGAAGTGCTTCTCTTGTTCTCCAATTCCCTAACACAATGATGAGCTTCCTGAGGAGACAGACCATGTCCTGTTGTGTCTTCCAGAAAGTGTAGCCTGGTGTGAGGGATATTGTGGGTACCCAACAGTGGACTAGCAGATGTATGTATATGAGTTCAGAGTTCTTGACCTTGGCACTACCCACATCTGGTGGCAGATCATTCCTTATGGGGGGCAATCACTGTAGGACTTAGCAGCATCCCTGGTCTTTACACACCGGTTATCAGTGGCAACACCGCCCATGCACCCACCCACACACATTGCCAAATATGGAGATGGGTCTGGAGGGGGAAACTCCTCCAGTGGAGAACGACTGTATTAGTGTAACACTCATTGTGCTTGTGTGCTTGTGATTGTGCTAAGTCACTTCAGTTATGTCCGACTCTTTACAACCCCACGGACGGTAGCCCGCCAGGGTCCTCTGCCCATGGGGTTCTCCAGGCAAGAATACTGGAGTGGGTTGCCATGCCCTCCTCCAGGGGATCTCCTGACCCAGGGATTGAACTCCTATCACTCAGGTCTCCTGCCTTGGCAGGCAGGTTCTTTACCACTAACGCCACCTGGGAAGCCCCATAGTATTCATTAATCTTATCTAAATGTGTAGATACTCCAAAGAAGCTTTTAAAGAGATGGACTTTCAATTTGTTTTAAAGCTAAGGAGAGAAGGAACAGAACAAAACTGTTACATCATGGTGCTATAAAGCTGTCCCCTTCTCATCCCCGTGCTCTGATTTCTATTAGTACAGTAGCCCTTGGTAAAGGCCTTGACTTTCACCTTGATCGTTTGATTAAGGTGATGTCAGCCAAGTTTTTCCATTGTAAAGTGACTAGTTTTTTTTCTTTCCATACTCTATCCTTTGGAAGGTAGTCATTAAGAACAATCATGGCACAGTGGTAAAGAATCTGCCTGGGGACAGAGACGCAGGTTCTATCTCTGGGTCGGGAAGATCCCCTGGCAACCCACTCCAGTATTCTTGCCTGAAAAATTCCATGGACAAAGGAGCCTGGCAGGCTACAGTCCATGGGGTCACAAAGAGTCCAACAGGACTGAGCACGCACGCACGCACACACACAGACACACACACGCTCAAGGGAGCAGAGCTAAGCCCCACCTCCTTGAGGGAAGGGTATTGTGGCAACCTGCAAGATGCGTCTTTTGCCCCTCATTTGTGTGTTCATTCAAGCATTTATCCATATCTGTGTGGACTCGAGAATATTCCTTCCCTTCTTTATAATTCAATATGTTATTTTTGTTGTTCAGACTGTTCCAGTTTTGGCCATTGGTAGCTCTTGCAGAATCATTCTTGTGTCCTTTTGACATGCTCTCCTCCCCTTTAAGGGCAATTTTTGAAAACCAAAGTTATACTTTGCAATTAATTTTTGTTTTACTAAACATTATTTAATTCCAGCTAAGACTATGTCTATATATTCCTCTTTATGCATCTGTGTGTATGGGTCTGTGTGTCCGTGTGTGTGAGTCTGTGTATGTGTGTGCGTTTTAAACACTCGTATGCTGATCTTGTTAGCTTCTAAGCAAATGTTAAATTCTTTCTTAATAAAACTACACAAAGCAAGTTCCAGAGCAATTCTTATGTGTAGACCCATTTATCAGGCTTCTATTAAATACGGAAAATGCCTTTGATGTGGAATTGCTTATAGCCGTGCAGTAAATGCTCATAAAATAAAAATTAATTGAGAGTGATGTGCTACAAATTGCTTCACATAGGGAAAAAACTTGGAGGTTCCATGGCCAAACGTATGGCTTTATCTTTTTTTTTTAATATTCATTTATTCGGCTGCTTTGGCGGCACACGGGATGTTTTAGCTGTGGCATGTAGGATCTAGTTCCTGGACCAGGGATAGAACCTGGGCACCCTGCATTGGCAGCATGCAGTCTTAGCCACTGACCACCAGAGAAGTCCCTATCTTATTTTTTTAATAAATAAGCTAGTAATAAATTTTATGAAGTTTTCATTTTTTATTACATTACTTGTTTTTACAGAAGTTGGCAAGACACTGGAATATTTTGAGATGAATTATGAGAGGATCTGTAACCTAAACTCACTGGAGAGAAATTTTAGTGATGAAAGAAGATGCTGTCCTTGATCCTGAGTGTCCTTTAAAGGGAGGTAAATGCAACCATAACTTATGGGAGCTCTCTAATGCCAAGTATACTTGACCTAGTATCATCAGATGATGTCAACACAGATCCAGAAATAGGATTTCTTAGCTATGTGGTGCCACAGAGACGTCATGGAATTTGACTTTTTGTGGAACATTTTAAATGTCCCCAGAGAGAAGAAGGAATTGTGGTTGCTATTAAGAGTATGTAATCATTTATATCAAAACCTCAGTTTAGAAATTGCTTAGGTGACTATTGGAGAAGGAAATGGCAGCCCACTCCAGGATTCTTGCCTGGAGAATCCCATGGACGGAGGAGCCTGGCAAGCCACAGTCCATGAGGTCGCAGAGTCAGACACGACTGAGGGACTAAGCATAGGTGACTATAGTGAGGCTGAATAATAGCCCTCAAAGATATTAGGTCCTAAGCCCTGGAGCCTGAAAATGTCACCACATTGGAAAAAGGATCTTAAAAAAAAAAGAAAAGAAAAGAAAAAAAGATCTTGGCAGGTTTGATTAAGTTAAGGACTTTGAGATGAGCCTATCCTGGATTATCTGGGTGTCCCTAAATATAGTCACAACTATCTATATAAGATACTCATATTCAGGGTATTTCAGATACTTATATACCCTGAATATTCACTGGAAGGACTGATGCTGAAGCTGAAGTTCCAGTACTTTGGCCATCTGATGCGATGAGCTGACTCACTGGAAAAGACCCTGATTCTGGGAAAGATTGAAGGCAGGAGGAGAAGGGGATGACACAGGATGAGATGGTTGGATGGCATCACCGACTCAACGGACATGAGTTTGAACAAACTCCAGGAGATGGTGAAGGACATGGAAGCCTGGGGTGCTGCAGTCTGTGGGGTAACAGAGAGTTGGATACAACTGAGCAACTGAACAACAACATCTATATAAGAGGGGCTTCCCAGGTGGTACTAGTGGTAAGGAATTCACCTGCCAAAGCAGGAGACAGAAGAGACTCGGGTTTGATCCCTGAATTGGGAAGATCCCCTGGAGGAGGGCAGGGCAATCCACTCCAGTACTCTTGCCTGGAGAATTCCATGGACAGAGGAGCTGGGCGGGCTATAGTCTATGGGGTTGAAAAGAGGAGGACACGACTGAAGTGACTTAGCACGCATGCATCTGTATAAAGAAAGGCAGGTGGACATCTGACAGAGGAGAGGAGAAAGCAATGTGAGCATGGAGGCAGAGATGGGAGAGATGAGACCACAAGCCTATGGATGCCCACAGCCACCAGAAGCTGGACGAGGCACGGAACAGAGTCTCCAGGGAGGGCGTGGCCCTGCCATACCTCATTTCTGCCCACAATGACGCTGAGTTCAGACTCTAGATTATAAGAGCATTAATTGTTTTTGTTTTAAACCAGCAAATTTATGGTTATTTGTTACAGCAGCAAGAGTAAATGAATACAGTGACTTAGGTGTGCTTTTACTCACCTGATATAACGGCGCTTGACAGGAAGTAATTCTAACCCAGGACCAAGAGGTTTACTCAAAAGATAAAACACAGCATATTTTTCTTGATCAAGTGCTTCGCAACAGACTTGAAAACATCAAGTTCTCCCATTGTCTTTCTTTCTTTTTTGACATAGGATGGCATATGGGATCTTATTTCCCTGACCAGATACCAAATCTTCAACCCCTGCAATGGAAGTGTGGAGGACCACGCTGGACTACTATGGAAGCCCCTCCCATTGTCTTTAAAATAAGCAATTTATAAAAACAAATATTGGGGGAATTCGCTGGCAGTCCAGTGGTTAGGACGGGGTGCTTTCACTGCCAGGGCCAGGGTTCAATCTGTGGTCAAAAAATAAATAAAAACAAATATTTTACACACAGGTCAGGAAGTGTTTTATAAACTAAGCCCCATGACTTTCAATACCATCAGTATGTTATTGCCTCCTAACTTAAATCTCTAGCCCTAATGACTCCCTTTAATTTGACACTTGAATATCCATTTGCCTTCTCATCATTGTCACTTGGATATCCAACAGCCATCGCAAACGTAACATATCCGAAAGTGACGCCTGTCCTTTTTTCTCTAGCTTGCTTGTCCCTAGTCTGCTCGATCTTGGTAAGTGGCAACTCCATCCTTTCAGAGCTTGATGCAGACATGCTTCACCCTCCCCGCAACAACCAACCACAAATGCTACCTTGGCTGTGTTTTCAGATTATATCCGGGACCACGCCACTTCTTACCCCTTCTACTGCCTCCACTCTCATTTTTCTCCCAGATTATTGCTGAAACTTTCTAACTCGTCCCCCAGCTTCTGCCCAACAGAAGACACCTTCTGCTCCACAGGAAACAAGAGTGATTCTTTAATTATACTATACAAATTAACACTTGTCCATTCTGTTGCCCCAAACTCCATTGGCTTCCCACCTTACACAAATTAAAAACCAAATCCTGAGACTTCCCCAGCAGTCTGGTGGTTAAGACTGCCTTCCAAGGCAGGGGGCACGAATTCGATCCCTGGTTGGGGAACTAAGGCCCCACATGCTGCTAGGTGTGGCCCAAAAGTGAAAAACAAAATAAACAAAAAAAACCCCAAGCCCTTCTAATGGTCACTGCCCTAAATCTCATCTCCTAAAACTCTCACCCTCACTCATTCTGGTTTGCAAACAAGCCAGGCATGATCTGATTGCTCTCAGCTCAGGGTCCCTGCTGTTGCCTCTGGCTGGAATCTCCATGCCTCAGCAACCTGCGAGACTTCCTGACTTACTTCTGGTCTTGGCTCACTGGCCATGCCCTCCTCAACCACCTCCCAAGCACTGTCACACCCAGCATGTATTTACGTGTCGGTTTTCTGTCTTCCTCCCCGTTAGAGTGTTTGTTCACTTCACAAAGGCAGGAACTTTGGGTCAGATAAGTGCACAGACAATAAGCTGAAAGTGCCAGAAATGCCAGATATGAAAACAGACATACCAATGCAGTAATTAATATTAAGCACATTATTTTCAATAATTAGTATCACAATATGCATTACTGTGATTCTTTCTGAACGAACGTTTTTTTCCAGTCTGTATTTCTCTCTCCATTTTAAGTACCTTAGTCTTCCATTGCCAATTTTTCTCTTCTGAAACCAAATTCTTTCTTACAAAGCCACAAATTTAATCTCAGACTCACTCAAATAATAGATTTATAGTCTGTCTATAATACAGTACTTTTATCTATTTTCTCTGCCCATTACTCAGACTTTTATTGATTTCTTTCTTTAATATTTATTGATTTATTTGGCCGCGCTGGGTCTTAGTCATGGCATGTGGGATCTTTAGTTTTGGTATGGAAACTCTTAGCTGTGGCATGTGGGATCTAGTTACCTAAACAGGGATCGAACTCGGGCACCCTGCATTAGGATCGTGGAGTCCCAGCCACTGGACCATCAGGGGAGTCCCCCAGTTTCCTTCATTTACTTCACTTGAATTGTTTGGCTTCCTTTGCCAGCTTTTCCTTAGATTTCAACTTGCTTTTTTGTTTTCACTACCTCCAAGCCTAGCAAGGAAGGGCTTCAGTTTGGTGTGGAGCCAACTAGACTTTTTTCCACCTATTTGGCTTCTCCACACTATTTTTTGAGTTCTGTGAACTATAAATCTCTTTAGTCCACCACACTTTTGTTACTTTTTGTCTTTTCAAGCAAAGGACGGACCTCCAAATCCTTTTGTCTACTCTAGTCAAACCAACTGCCCCCCAAATGCAGAACCACAAAACATCTTACCCTAGTGTGTCTCAGTGGGCGTTAGAGTGTGGTTTAGAAATCTGCAAGGGAATTTGGGGTTGCCACAATCGTTGGGGAGGAGGAAGATATCAACATGGAATTGTGATGCTGAACAACCTCGATGCAACCAACCTACACAATAGAATACAATCCCACATTTCGTCAGACTTTTTGACATCCTGCCAGACACTTCCTTATGTATCTGAGGCGTAAACTCTCAACTCCATTATATATATGTCAAGCTATTTTTCATTTTGAAGTTTTAACACCCACTAAAAAATTTCAGACTTCTATGTGGAAAACAATGTAAGATTATACTTTGATATAGACAGAACTTTACCGAGACGTTGTACACTAGGTTGGAAAAATCATGCTTGAGGAACCAACAGAATACACCTGTGGCAGCTCTAACGTTTGCATTTAGTTATTGTGTTGTATATGTGTACAAGCAAATGGCTGCTTCTTTGTATTTCTACTGTAAACATGTTTTAGCCTTTATATTTAGAAATATATCATTATCTTGCTATTTTGCAATGTTTCTCCTTTACAGCTAGGATGTCTTCTTGATTTTTTTATAGTTATGTGTGTAGATGGGTTACATTATCCATAATTTTCATTATAGAACAGTAGGGGGAGAAAGGTCTATTCAGCATATATAAAGAGAGGTTGGTGCTGATGACACTGAGAATCACTAACATAACTGTTGACCACTCAAAAGATTTCCCATTTGCTTCCCAGGCTACTGTTGACACTTGGACCATACCACACAGAACCTCATTCTCACTTTCAAGGATCTTAAGCTTTTTTTTTTTTTTAAGGGATCCAGATGGTGTGGATGATAATAAAGAAAACTAGTATGCTCCTTAAGAACTGGAAATCGACTCGTGTTTATAAAAGAGATCTCATTTGATGCTCAGAAGTGGGAAAGAGAAAGCAAATAAAATGTCTTTCTAAAGATTCTTCTTACCAACATAATATTTACGGATACTACCGAGTCACTCCCATACCTTCTCTTATGAGCTTTAAGAGATTCCACAGATTAAGTCACCAAGATTTTCAACCAGATGAAACCTGATAATTTTTTTTCTTCAGGGTTTATTTCAGCTTGCTCTTGTAAGACAGGAGAAAAACGAGATCCAAGAAAACGTTGAGTGACTTGCCCATGGCTCTGAGAAACCATATTTCAAAAGGGAAGTGCAAGAATATGTATCATTAAAAAAAAAAGAATATGTATCATAGTCTATTCGGTTATACTAGCTTTTTTCACCGCGAACTGTAGATGAAAAGTCTGCCACCAAAGGCAAAACCAGACGGGGGCGGGGGGTGGTGGGTGTGGGTGTGTGTGTATGTGTATGTGCGCGCGCGTGCACGCTCGAGCCACGCCCCCCCCGCTCCGCCCACCACCCCGGGGCTGTCCGCGGCGGTGCCTGACTGGCGGCCAGCGCAGGGGGCCTCGCGGGGTCCTTCGCGCGGGCTGCCGACGCACTGCCTGAGCGGGTGCGCCGGCGGCTTCCGGTGTGGGTGACGAGTGGTGGCCGAAGCAGGGGGACATCAAGGGACGCTCAGGCGGGGACCATGGCGGACGGTGGCTCGGAGCGGGCTGATGGGCGCATTGTCAAGATGGAGGTGGACTATAGCGCCACGGTGGATCAGCGACTGCCCGAGTGCGAGAAGCTGGCCAAGGTGAGGGGAGGCCGGCTGACTGTTGGCGGGCGCCAGGGGCTGAGTCACGGCGCCAAGCTTGCTTAGGCCTCAGGGGGCCTCCGGGCTGGAGCGCGCATCCCGCTGTTGTCTGTCCGGCCCGAGTTAGGCCTGCATAACCGGGACATCCCAGGTCTGCCCGACCAGGGAGACCCCGCAACGGGAGTACCGTAGTACTTCCAGCTTCCCAGACCCTCCCCAGGACAGATGGTCACTTCATTCCCGTAGAAGTTGGGACTCCAGTAGTATTTTTTGCCTTTTCGTGGATACCGTTTCAAGTTTTCTTCAGTAGTTCCTCAGGGTTTAAGGCGGCTTCAGCATTCACGGTAGATCAGAGAGTTTATTTCTTGCTCTTGCCGAATCAGTTTCTCTTGTTAAGTTGCGGACGGATCGTGGCGATGTGCTTGGCCCTTGGCCAGAAGAAGGGACGGGAAAGTGATAGTACGAAGGGGATTAATTCAGGACCCCTGTCCTTAAGGAGGAGTTCGTGTACACAACGAATTAGACGAGTCTCATATGCTAGTGAGTGCCATACGAATATGAAAGTGTTACTGAAAAACAGAAGGAAGCTGTTCGTTCTTACTGGTGGTTTAAAGAAGGATTTTTCAGAGAAGCTGACGTTTGTATTAGATCTTGAAGAATGAGTAATATTGGAATGGGGAGGAGTCATCCTAGGAGCGGGAACTTCGCGAGTAAAAACAAATGAGAATACCATGATTAGCAGAGGTCTTGAACTGTAGTTTAAGCCCAACTGCTTATCTCCCATGAAATAGAAATTTTACTTGATCCAAGCATTTATCATGTCCCCACTGCTGTGTGTCAGGCAACTTTGTGTATGTGTGTAAAGAAACCAAGGCTCAGAGTTGTCTGTCGATGGTTACAGTGAGTAATAGGTGGAACCAGGGATTTAAACCTAGGTTTGCCTGACTAGGGCTTTCCTTGTGGCTCAGCTGGTAAAGAATCCGCCTGCAATGCAGGAGACCTGGGTTCGATCCCTGGGTTGGGAAGATCCCCTGGAGAAGGGAAAGGCTACCCACTCCAATATTCTGGCCTGGAGAGTGGGACACGACTGAGTGACTTTCACTTTGCCTGACTAGGGTTTGGATGGTGGTTGCATCAGTTCCATTATAGGAGGTTGTTAAGGATTATGCTCAGGCCTCCTTAAATTCTTTGATCAATCTATCCACAGTCATTTATCACAGTTCATCTGGGATGCATTCACTAATAGAGTTGTTTTTGTTTATTATGGAGCTTTCTATCTAAGTACATTAAAACAATTCAGGGGCAGGAGGAGTGTCAATACTTCACCTTTAGTTTTTAGAAAGAACCCTTTTAATGCTTCCCTTATTCCCAGAAAAAGAATGTAGTGGGGCTTTAGTAAAGTCAGGGATAGGAAAAGATGATGAAGTTGATAGACCTGTATTTCTTAGGTTCAGTACCCTAAGGGGAAGGGAACCGTAGATTCATCTCTGAGCTTTCTAGCTGCTAGTGTAAACAAACCAGTTACATAGAGGTTGGAAAACTGAAGACACCTCCAGAGCCGGGCAGATAATCGCTAACATTTATTGATTGCTTTCTGCAGTGCTAGGTACTCTTCTTAGTGTTTGTTTACACGTATTAACTCATTTGACCCTCAGCATAGCCCTGTGAGGTCCACATTATTATCATTTGTATTTCACAGACAGGAAAACGGTCTAGGGGAAGTTAAGTCACACGATCCAGAGTCATAGCGATAGTAAAGTGATGGATCCAGGGTACAGACCCAGGCACACTGACTCTAGAGTTTCTGCTCCCACTGAGCTGTCCTGCCCAGTGAGCAAAGTGTGGTGAAAAGCTGAACTTCTGAGCACCTGGACTGGGAAAGGGGGCAGGAACTCTGCATCTTAGGTTCAGCTTTGCCAATGGAGGATGAAGGCCAAGCCTTGTCAACTCTTCTTATTTGTGGGAGTGACCAGAATATGGGTTTTTGTATGAATTGCCTCTGTATTTAGAAACTGGACACTAAACTGCTTTGAAGCACTGTTTGAGGCAGTACCACATAGATCAAACAAAACATATGTTCAGTCCAGAGTCAGCCCCAGAACCACCTCTTTGGAATTAATAGATTTAGTAGTGTCCATAAAGAAGCAGCTAATTGCTTTAAAGGAGTACAGCTATTCCTAGAACTAAGATGACGGTAAAAGAAAACCTTCCCCTTAGCAGTCTCTTCTAACAGCCTACTGTGTGCAAGACCCAGTCAGTGCTGGACATTGTGGAGAGTATAAAGATGAGTGGATAAAACTCTTGCTCTCTAATCGCTTAGAAGCCAGTAAGGAAAAAATAATGTTGCTGCTACAGTTGTTTTAGTGGTCAGTGTATGGCATTTATTTACAACATTGTGGTTATGTTCAAGATAGTTGAATGGATTTGCAAACTCAAAGGCCAACTGATTTTTTTTAGGTATCAAGTTGATGGAAATGTTTGAAGCCAGGAACGTTGGGACCTGTTAAACTTATTTTGGTTTTTCTTTTAAGGTGCTGTGCCTGTTGAACACAACAAGGTGTAGATGTGAATTTTCTTTGTGGGGAGGTGGGGCCGGGGAAGAGGGCTGGGGCATGGAGGGTAGAAGGTTTTTTTTAATACAGACCACAGTTTTCAACTTTTGGATAAGATAGTTGTCTTAGTTTTTTTTAGGGTATGTTTCTGTTTTGCTTTTTATTCATCATTTTATATTCTAAGCATTCTGCTAATCATGAAAAAATGCTTAAAACACTGCATTTCTACATTGGAATGCATGGAATATTTTAACATACATTCTTTAATATAATTTTATTTATTTGTATATTTTTTTGGCTGTGCTGGGTCTTCGTAGCTGTGCGGGCTTTTCTTTTAGTTGCAGAGAGCAGCAGGTACTCTCTAGCTGCAGTGTGCCGACTTCTCACCGCGGGGGCTTCTCTTGTTGCCCATTGTGGGCTGTAGAGCCCATGGGCTTCAGTGGCTGCAGCTCCCGGGCTCTGGAGCACAGGCTCAGCAGTAGCGGCTCATCGGCTTAGCTGCTCTGCGGCACGTGGGATCTGCCCAGATCAGGGATCGAAGCGATGTCTGCTGCATTGGCAGGTGGATTCTTGACCACAGAGCCACCAGGCAAGCCCTAGCATACATGCTTTTGTTTTTCATTTTGAACCCATCAAGAAAACTGAAGCAAGTTTTCTTATCTTCACTTCTGAGAAAACTAAGGTTCAGGTAGATTCAGCGGTTATCCAAGGTCTAGAGAAGAGTCAGGTTGAGCTGAGGTCTCCTGGCAACAGGTAGCAAGTGTTCTTTTTGCTATGTCCCGTGGCTTCGTTAAGAGACTGTCACTTCTGTGTTTAAGACATTTTATAAATATGGAAGGCAATTTAAGGTAAAAGATTATGTGTGTCGAGAATAAGAATGTATCAGGTGAGAAAACCACATATAGCAGAAGCCTTGGAAAGTCCAACTGAAGTCTAAACCCAGGTGGTAAAATTGCCAAATCTAGGCCTTTTGTATCTCTTACAGTTGTGACCTAGTACAGTTCTGTTTCTGTGTCCTAACACTCAGCAAGTAACAACAGTAACTAATAATGTTAGCTGTTATGCTGATTGTAACATACATACATTTGAACATTCAGGCATACCTTCCTAGGTATTGCTTTAATCCTTACACCGACTCTGCGGTAGGAACTATTATTACGCTCATATCACTGAAGAGAAAATTGAGGGTCAGAGAGGGTCAGTGTCTTGCCTGAAGTAAGACAGTGGTAGATCTGGAATTTCGACTCAAGGAGACTGGCTGCAGAGCCTGCCCGGGTTTTTTGTTTGTTTTTGTTTTGTATTTTGGCCACTCAGGATCTTAGTCCCCCTGGATTGAACCCCTGCCCCCTGCAGTGGAAGCATGGAGCCCTAACCACTGGACTGCCAGGGAAGCCCCTGCAGAGCCTGTTTTAAACATTACATTCTGCTGCTTCTGTGATTGGTGTTTGAGGGCCCTGTATCAGATTGGTGAGGTAATGAAAGTGACGCTAGTTTGTGATAATCATTGTTTCACTCTTGCATTCAGGACTTAACCATTAGTTTGGGAAGGCCTTTTCTGAACTGTGGAGATACAGTGTTTAACAGTTCTGGCTGCAGAAGCTTCCCCTCCTACCCCGCCCCCATCCCCCACAACCCCCCCACCCCCTGCTTTTGGATCACCAGTATTTGACACATGGGTGTTTAGGGACTACTTGCATTCCTTAATTAAATATATCCTTTGTTTCTCCCTCCTCTTAAAGTCTTTTCATTTCTTTTGGTCACCTGCAACTTCTTCTCTTCTTCTAATACTAAAAATAAAGAGGAGGTGAAATGAGAAACAGTTTACTTGATTGTCCATGGCTTGGACAAAAGACCCCTTCAAGAAATAGGTCATTTAAAAGTATTGGATTGGCATTTCACTTCAGTTAATTGTGGTTAGCATTTTATTAGCCTTTTCTTATTTAGGTTGTTTAAGGAGGTCATTGAAAGATCAGGTCATTTAGGAGTTAAAGGACACAAACATATAGAACATGCAGATCCCCAGCATGTATTGATGTTGAACAAACTCCTTAGTCATTGACCTCACTGACAAGGATTATTTTAATGAGAAGAAGGAGTCACAAGAGTCACATGTTCTAACAAGTTGGTTTTGGTAGCTCTAACCATCTTGTTTCTCTGCCCTGAAAGGCAGCGTCGAGGACGTAGGACTGCAAGGATGAGACAGGAAGAGGAGGAAGGTGTTTAGCCATAGGCTTGAACGTGGAAGACTGGATGAAAAGTGGGATGGTTTGAGAATTGGGAGTTGCATTTAATGAAACTGATGATCGTGTCCCTCAGCACTGAATTGTCAGCTATATAATTTGTTACATTCTACTTACTGTAATAGTAAGAATCAGGAATTGTAAGCCAAGATCAAATGAATAGTTCAGGTCAACGTCAGTTCATTCGACACATGCTATGTGCAAGTTGCTGCAAGGGATACAGTCAAACAATGGTATATGTGTCCAACTCTTTAAGACCCCCGCCAGGTTCCTCTGTCCATGGGGTTTTCCAAGCTGGAGTGGGTTGCCATTTGCTTCTCTAGGGGGTTTTCCTGTCCAGGGATTGAACCTGAGTCTCCCGTGTTTCCTGCATTGGCAGGCAAATTCTTCACCACTGAGCCACCTGGGAAGCCCCAATCAGACAGGTGTTAGTCATTGAGTCCTGTCCGACTCTTTGCAACCCCATGGACTGTAGCCCACCAGGCTCCTCTGTCCATGGAATTCTCCAGGCAAGAATACTGGAATGGGTTGCCATTTCCTTCTCCAGGGGATCTTTCCAACCCAGGAATGGAACCCAGGTCTCCTGCTTTACAGACAGGTTCTTTACCGGCTGAGCCACCAGGGAAGCCCCAATCAAACAAGGTCTAGCCCTAAAGGAACTTACAAAACACTTTGGAGACCTGTATATTAATAACTACAGTACAAGGTATAAAGGGATGTAAGTTTGGGCAGGTGCAGAGCACTGAGTTACAGTGGGCAACAGTACAGACACAGCCCCCTGCTCTTACTGCGTACATTCTAGTGAAATTAGAAAGACGGTGAACATGAAGATGGAAAGGAGTTTGGGGTTATCAGCTGAAAAAAAATGCACAACCTTTAAGCTGAGAATTATGTCTTAATTTGCAGCATTCCTGAGGACTGTCGCCCAGGAAGGCAGCCACTGAGATATCTCTGAGAGCCTGTTCCAAAAAGTTAAGGGAGGAACCAGAATGTATAGGAGTTTTGGCCGGGGAAAAAAAGAAAAACATGTAGTTGAACATCAAATGATTATTTCTAATCACCAAAACAGACAGCTCAATTAATGATTTTAGAGTTTTTCTCTGTAGGGGAAGATGCAGGAATCTGAGCTTATTGAAATCATTCTTTTGATACGTTATCTTATCTAGGGCCAGTATCCTTTAGTTCAGGTAGTGCCGGTCTTTGTCCACAGAGTCGTTGGAGACCGGAAACTCAGTGGGCTGGAGTGTTAAGGGGGTGCTGAGTGACTGTTGACTTTAGAGAGCAGTATCAAAGAGTGCCCTTCTGAGACGGTGATGGTGACATTTAATGTCCTATTGATACCGGTAGACCCCAGCCCTAGAGTGGTGTGTGATTCCTTCCTATATATGGTACCGTTCTTTAAAACCCATATTTCTGAATTAAAATACCACTTGTAGTAAACTATTTTCTGTGGGTCAGTCATGTGACTAATGGTAATTACAAAAGCAACAAGAGGGTACCATTAGTCAACAGTATTTTGCATTTTAGCGATTCTTGCACTATGTTTTGTTGCCACATAGTAACCATTTTCCTGTGGAAACTACAGTTGACCCTTGAACAACACAGGTTTAGATTCTTTGATTTTTATGATTTATTGGCCTTTAGCTTTGGAGAATTTATAGCCCTATTCTTTGTTCTGCTCTGATGGACAGAAGCATTTAGGCAGCATTTATTGTGTACAATAAATGTACGTGAGCCTATATAGCTTTCAGAACTGGTGCTCCCCTTTGCATAGGAAACTGTTAAAATGTTAGTAATTGTATATGTTTCAGATTGAATTAATAAATTCATACAGTGGCTATACAGTACACTTTCTGTGCTGCATGGAAAATTCATATGGAAAATATGGAAACAGTATTTTGAAAAGTTTAAACATTACTTGTGCGCTTAATTCAGAAGTTGTTTAGTTTCTTTCATCAGTAAAAAAGTAGTACTCTGGCTTCCCTGGTGGCTTAGAGGTAAAGAATCCATGAGACGTGGTTTCCATCTCTGATCCAGGAAGACTGGAATCTTCTGGACAGAGCAACTAAGCCAGTGGACCACACCCCCTTGAGCCTGTGCTTTAGCGCCTAGGAACCGCGTGCTGCAGCTACTGAAGTTCGAGCACTCTAGAGCCCCTGCTCCAAGACAGGGGAAGCCACTGCAGTGAGAAGCCTGCACAGCAGCCAAGACCCAGCACAGCCAGTAAAAGAGGAAAAGGGGATGGTACTCACGGATCATCTGGGAATGTCATTAACGTACAAATAAAGTTCCTTACGGTTAGAAAAGCAGTTTATAAATGAAACCCTCCTCATTACTTCTAGTTTATTCACTGTTATTAATATCATTACCTTAAATAAATGCAGTCTCTGTGTTGTGGGTTGGTCTTGTTTTTACCAAAATGTGTGTTTCCTAATATGGTGGCTTATTTTAGTCCTGGTGTGTGATTATCTAGGTTTATATTATTTGAGTTTTGTTGTTCTCATTTCTTAATGTATGCCCCAGGGAGAATGTTTTGTTTTTCCATGTGGGATAGAGGTTCTGTCAGTTCATGACTTGGTATAGCATGCATGCCAAGTGGGTATTGCTTGCTTTGGTGTTACTTGGTTTGGCATGCATGCCAAGCGGTAATCTCAGGTGGGCTTCATCTTCTTTAAGCACAGTTACTTTATTCCTAAAGTCATTGAAAAATTAAACCAAGGTTTCCTATCTTTTTACCAGCAAATATCCTTTTTGTTTCTCCTCAGAACTCTGTGTTTTAAAGTTTTTTTCACGAATTTAAGGCTCAGGTGAGGAGTCTCTGTTCAGAACAAGATAAACAGGTGTTACCGCTCTGAAGCGATGAATTAGAATCCAAAACAAAGACTTGTTTTCCTTGGGTGTTAAATCATTGTTTTACTAGATTCCATTTCTCCTAGGCATTTTGAAATGTTAAAAATAGCTTGTAGGCCCCACGTTGGGAACCACTGACTTCTGGAGCCCTCCAGAGAAGCAGGCAGTATCTTGAAAGGGAGAAAAACACAGCAGTTGTGCAGGTGGCCTCTGTTCTCTAAAACAGACTGTTGATTTTGTCTTTACTGTTTCAGAAACGCCTCATGTCAGACTAAATTATTTGGCTTTGCGTCGGTGGTGGTGTTTTTATTGTTCATTTACCTTTTGTTTTAGGAAGGAAGACTTCAAGAAGTCATTGAAACCCTTCTCTCTTTGGAAAAACAGACCCGAACTGTGAGTAGATTATAATGAAAACCTCAATTGCCATCAATTTCATTTGACATTGTTCCATTAACTTTAAGTGTATTTTCATTCTGACAGGCTTCTGATATGGTGTCCACATCCCGTATCTTGGTTGCAATAGTGAAGATGTGCTATGAGGCTAAAGAATGGGATTTACTTAATGAAAATATTATGCTTTTGTCAAAAAGACGGAGTCAATTAAAACAAGTGAGTTCAAGATTGGTCAAAAACAAATACATTCAAATTTGAATAAGGACTTTTAGAAAAAGAAAACCTTTCTATGAATCTATTTTAAATCTAATAATGTTAAGTCAACATTACAGCATTTAGAGAGTTTTTAAAAATTCTGTCCATATTCTCATGACAACTGCTTTTATTTTTCTTCTAGTCTTTATGTAGTTGCATATTTTTTACAAAATTGCTGTGAGAGTGTTGATGCAGCTTTTTTCTAGTTCCATGTAGCTCCTTCATAGTTGTGATTTTAAATTGCTGCATTATAATCCATCAAGTTGATTAATTATAATTTAGTTAATCATGTCTTTTATTAGACACTTAGTATTTATCTTACTTTTGAGGCAAGATATTCTGTTTACTTTTCTGCTATCTTTAAATATGCTGAATATAACATTTTCCTGATGACAGGAGTCCTGATTAGTGTTATCAGTGGTTATGCTGTGCCATTTAGGATCTAGACAGGGGTTGGCAAACTATGGACCAAGGACCAAATTGTCCCTGCCACCTTTGTAAATAAGTTTTGGGGGCCAGAGCCACACCTGTCTGTCATGTGTCTATGGAGTTACAAGTCAGAGCAGAATTGTTGCTACAGAGACGCTTTGGCCCATAAAGTCTAAAATACTTACTGTGTAAATATTAATAAAAATATACAGAAGAGGTTAGCTGACCCCTGACCTAGATCATAGACTGTTAGAGCTGGAAAAAATATCGTCCAGCCTGCTTGTATTACTTGTCTGGGAACTGTGGGCAAGCGATGCTGTGCTTCTCAGTGTCACATTTTATTGGGGTGAGCATGGCTGGCTGTGGCTCCTTCTCTCCACCCAGATGACGGAACTGTTGTTTAATTTCTGCTTCTGCCACTGACTCTTTTTCTTGGCTTCATTGCTATCACGGCTACTGTTAAATTGTGCTTTTCTCTTCCCCACACCTTTAGTCTGCTGCCACTTCTTCCATACTTTTCTTCTCGGCTGCAAGAAAACTAACCAGCCAGCCTTCTGCCAGACTTTGCCAGACATGCCTCTCTTACCTGTCCTTTTGTGTGATCTCACCAGTTGTAAAGGAGGGTGAAGTCTTTGTGACTGAGGTTTTCCTTTCCTTTATTGATTTGTTACTGAGTATTCAGTACTTCTTAGCTAAGGGAGGGTTTTTTTTTTTTATATAGGCATTTCAATATATAGTTTTTTGGGAGACCAGATTTGACCACAGCACTTCCATAAATAAAATAGTTCCTTTTCCTGTGTGAGGAATGAATTTAACTTGTGAATGGATTTTATTATTTTAGGCTGTTGCAAAAATGGTTCAACAGTGCTGTACTTACGTTGAAGAAATCACAGACCTTCCCATCAAACTTCGATTAATTGATACTCTACGAATGGTTACAGAAGGAAAGGTGAGTTTTCTATTAGTATAACTCACAGTGAGATAAGTACTGGCTTACCTGTATTCAGAGATACATAGGTATTTAAACATTTTATTTAAGTACATATGTATGTATTTTTGAGATCAAATACACAAAATGTCATCACTTTAATTTAACCCATATCTTTGTACATCTAGTGTCTTCTCACATGCCAGTGAATATAAATAGTGACAATCTTAGTATATCCAGATTTTTCTAAAAATTAGTCATCTTATCCCAGTTTTACATTTGCTGATATTAAACATGAGGTTATTTCTTCACGTCAGCTAGCTCTGCTTGAGAAATCTTTCTTTGGTGTAGCAGAGGTTTCATATAGTGTTGCAGTGTGAGGTTAGCTTTCAAAATTTCACTCTTTTCAAAATGCATCTGTATTTTTTTGGATGCCTCCCACCCCCGCAACCCAGTCTGTGTTTCTCTAAAAAGGGCAAGTATGAAATGGTGACTGTGGTAGATACATTTCTTTCTAGGTAGATTTTTGTGGTTTGAAGACAAAAACTTAGTTTTATATCTAACTTATTACCTCTCTGACAGTTTAGTTCATTAAATGTTTATTGAGCACCTGGCTGTATTGTGCGAGGTCCAAAATGGGCAGGGCACTATTTTTAACGTCAAAAGAAGTCAGTCATAGAAATAGTTACTGTGCTGGTCACGACAGTAGCAGAGTGCCCCTGCAGCACAGAGGTGAGGATTGACTGGCTGAGGACCTCAGGAAAGCCTCAAAGAGTTGATGGTGGCTCACCTGGCTTTTTGAGAGTGAATACTAATTCTGGGACTTCCGTGGTGTCCAGTGGTTAAGACTCCATGCTTCCACTGCAAGGGGCTCAAGTTCAATCCCTTGTCAGGGAACTAAGATCATCCTACATGCTGTGAAGTGGCATCCAAAAAAGAATGAAGACAAGTAATACTGGGCCCGGATGTAGGGAGATGGACATTTTAGATATAGGGGAAATTATATGCAGAGATAGCAAGTGAGAAATGCTTAATACATTTAGGAAACCGTAAGCCATGTTGTTATCATTTGAGATAAGGTTTTGGGAGTAAGTGGGGAAAGCGGTTGTTGCAGAGGAAAGGCTAAGCAGGTCAACAAGCACAAGCATGAAAGTTAGTCCCCTAGACTCTGTTAGGCTACAGTTATATTTTTAATGCTTCATTTGTTGGAAATTATTAACTGAACATTAGCTATAGCTATGAAAAATGCTAGTAACTTTTAATAGTTTACAAGATCAGATATTTTTAGAGAAAGTAGCCTTGCATTTAAACAAGTCAGAATGAGAGTATTGGTTGTATTACAGTTATTGGACTGCCTGTGCTCTTTGCAGAGTGTTATTTTTCAAATAATCAATTCTTTTAAAGGTGCTTTCTGTGGCTGTGCCATTCTGTGGCACTGTCTTTGCTGTTTGGCCCTGTTATTTGTTAAGCACAGTGATTTCCTACTTAGGTTCTCAAATGGAAGCTGCAAAATATGGATAATGTTTTATAGAGATGTCTTCTTTAAAATTATGTGAGTGTGAAATGTAAAATGTTTATATGAGGAAGACAAGTACATGACAGCTGCAGAGAAATACCTTGTTTGATGATAGTTCAGTTTTGCCTTTTCAATTTTAACATGTTTCTGTAGGAATTTGGATAATATGAATTTCTTGTATTTGTAGATTTATGTTGAAATTGAGCGTGCTCGGCTGACAAAAACGTTAGCCACAATAAAAGAACAAAACGGTGACGTCAAAGAGGCAGCCTCCATTTTACAAGAGTTACAGGTAAGGAGCTGCATTTTAGGGTATGTAAAATTTTCTATTCAATCAGCAGTATTTTCTTATAATTGCTTTTTTGGGCACCTTATTGCTTTTTTCTGAACCACCAAGATTAAGAGTTGAGTACTGTGGTGTGTGAGGTTATTCAAGCAGCTGGAAATAGTGTAATTATGGCCCCAACTACATTTAACTGTTTAAAAAGTTTTGAAAACTAAAATCAACAAATTAGTCTTAACTCTATGCTATTTTTTGAACATTTTAATTCTCTTTAGAACTTAAACCAGTAATTCATGTATATCTCTCTGTGCCTTAGGAATTTACTGTTAATCATTGGCCTCATTTTTAATGAGTATCTGATTGGTGGGCAGTTTCTAGGCTACTGAGTCAAAGGAGTTAAGTAACTATAGTCACTGTCCAGAAGTGGTTGAGTTTGGATTCACACTAATTCTGTTTGACTTCAAGTCACCCACCCCCGCCAACACATGTTTTTCTTTTCAATTAAAAGACTATTTTTAAAAGCAGTTTTAGGTTCACAGCAAAACTGAGTGGGAAATACAGAGATTCCCCATGTATCCACTGCCTCACACCACACACAACCTCTGCCACTATCAGCATCCCAAATCAGAGTGGTGCCTTAGTTACAGTCATTGACCCTGCACTGATACATCGTTATCACCCAGAGAGCATAGTTTTACATTAGGGTTTACTCTTGGTGTCGTACACTCTATAGATTTGACAAACATGACATGTCTCCACCATCATATCGGTAGTGGCACACAGAATAGTTTCACTGCTTGTGAAAACCCTCTGCTCTGCCTGTTTATCCCTTCCTTTCCCTAACCCTTGGCAACCACCAATCTTTTTATTCTCTGCATAGTTTTGTCTTCAAACTCTTGTTTTCCAAGCAGGAGAATTATATGCCTCATGATTTAACATCCCTTGTGAAGTATTTGTGCCCCCAAAATTAACCTCAATTATACAAAGGTTTAACTACCAGTTTTTAAGGTATACCTGGGACAGAGGAGCCAGTTAAATGATACCACAGGAATGCACTCCACAAACTCCAGACTCTAGGGAACTATAGGATGATTGACTTGATTTCTTCAATAAATAAATTGCAAGGAAAAAGACATAAGAAACATATGTACAGATTGCAAAGTATGAGTCTTATTTGGATTCTGAGTTGATTAAAAAATGAATGAGACTACTGTAGAGTGACTAGATATTTAATGATACAAAGAATTTTTATGTAAGAATTTTTTCAGGGTTTATCTTTTAGACATACCATATTGAAATATTTATTTTTAATGTCTTGTCTGAGATTTGCTTCAAAGCAATTGACAGAGAGAGAGTGAGTGAAGATGTAGAAAGGAAACATTAATGGTTCACTGTGTGTGTGTGTGTTTATTTTCCTTAAGAAATTACAAAGGAGAATTAGTGTATGTAGAGTGCTTGGCACAGTGTTGAATAACTAGTTTTAAAATTTACACAGGAGAAGCAGTGAAATAAAAAATTTTTAGGCCAAATTATAGTAATAACAATAGCCTTACTTCAGTCTACTTTGTAAAAGTGTCATTCTAGATTTTATAAATCATTTATAGTGTATGTGTGCCAGGTATTATATTAGGAACTTTTTCATAGTACTTGATAGAATTCTCTTGTATCGTGTATATCTACTTCTACATCCATAAGGGGTCACATCAGACCTGTTATCTGAATTTTAAAAAGACTGATGCCTCTATTTTATGTAATACTTTCAACTATTATATAGTTAGCTTACAACTGACCTCTTTTTCATATTTACAATTGTCATTTCTTCATTAGCCATTAGGAAAATGCAAATTAAAACCAGGATGAGATACCACTACATGCCTATTCAGTTCAGTTCAGTAGCATCTGACTCTTTGCAACCCCATGGACTGCAGCACGCCAGGCCTCCCTGTCCATCACCAACTCCCCGTTTACTCAAACTCACGTCCATTGCGTCAGTGATGCCATCCAACCATCTCATCCTCTGTTGTCCCCTTCTCCTCCCGCCTTCAATCTTTCCCAGCATCAGTGTCTATTAGAATAGCTAAAATTAAAAAAAAAACTGACAGTACCAAGAGCTGGTGGCAATGCAAAGCAATTGGAATTCTCACAGATTGCTGGTAAGAATGCAAAATGGTGCAGCCACTCTGGAAAACAGGGTGGAGGTTTCTTATAAAGTTAAACATATGTTTATTGTATAACCTAGCAAACCTATCCTTGGGTACCCAAGAAAAAGAAAAACTTACGTTCACAAAACTCTTTCACTAATGTTCAAGCTTTACTTACGATAGGCCAAAGATGGAATCAGCCCAGATGTTTTTCAGCAGGGGAATGGGTAAACTGGGGTTCATCTATGCAGTGGAATACTATTTAGTCATAGAAAGGAATGAACCGTTTGATTTACACAACAGCTTGAATGAATCTTATTTAAAGCATTATGCTGAGTAAACAAAGATAGTCTCAAAAGGTTGCATATTTGACATTCTTGAAAGGACAACTCTGTGTTAGAGGACAGATCATTGGTTGTTGGGGGTTATGAGTAGGGGCAGTGTGTGACTGAAGGGGGTACATCAGAGTTATTCAGGTGATGGAACTGTTCTAGGTTTTGATTGTAATGGTTACGGCAGAAATCTGTACATGTGTTAAAATTTATAGAACTTTACACAGAGGAAAACATCCATTTTACAGTATAATAATTTTTAAAAAATTTTAATTTCCTAAAGGAAACTAGCTTTTTATATCATTAGCAGCACTCTCCCAATATGCATGAAGTTTCTTATTATTTATCAAGTGTGAATTTTTAATGTCTGTTTAACTTTGTTGCAATTGTAAACTATTACTAAGCATTATAAACTTGGGGATTTACTCTGGTAGGTGGAAACCTATGGGTCAATGGAAAAGAAAGAGCGAGTGGAGTTTATTTTGGAGCAAATGCGGCTCTGCCTAGCGGTGAAGGATTACATTCGTACACAAATCATCAGCAAAAAAATTAACACCAAATTTTTCCAGGAAGAAAATACAGAGGTAAGCCTATCTCTTACTGTAAGTTTACTTTGAAAATGTTTGGGAAAAAAATCCATAAACCCCATTTTGTCAATATTTTACAGAAATTAAAGTTAAAATACTATAACTTAATGATTCAGCTGGATCAACATGAAGGATCTTATTTATCTATTTGTAAGCACTACAGAGCAATCTATGATACACCCTGTATACAGGCAGAAAGTGAAAAGTGGCAACAGGTAAGAATATATATATATATATTTTTTAAGATAGAGTCTTAAACTTGATGTTGAAACTTATCAGAAAGAATTTGCATTTTTTTTATTTTGAAATAATTTTAACTTCACTAATTACATGCAGTTGTGTGGTGCAGCTTTCTGTTCATTGTGTTGATAGTTCACTTTAACATTACTGATTCAGATGAATTGTGGCAATACTCTATTGATGACCTTTGAAGAAATGTAGGCCTACTATTTAAGACATATACAGCAGTTACCTTCTAACTGAAGTCACAGATAAAAGATCCAGCATTACTTTGGAAAACTATCTTGCAAAACTTGTGAATAGTGTACATGTGGATTCCACCGTTTTACTGCTAACTTGTTATAAAGACTTTTTCTTTTATACATTTGTTTTAAAAAATGTTTGCGGGAGGGATAATTTAGGAATATGAGATTAACAGATACAACCACTATATATAAAATAAGTAAGGATATATCATATAGCATAGAGAACTATATTCAATATCTTGTAATAACCTACAATGGGAAGGAAACTGAAAAACAACATGTATATTATATATGTAACTGAATCACTTTGCTCTGTAACAGAAATCGTGCTCAGGCACTCAGTTATGTCCAACTCTGTGACCCCATGTATTGTATCCCGCTTAGCTCCTCTGTCACGGGATTTTCCAGGCAAGAACACTGGCGTGTGTTACCATTTCCTTCTCGAGTACCTGAAACAAACACTAACTAAATCACTATACTTCAATTTCAAAAAAAAAAAAAAGCCAACCCAGGTAGTAATTCACATTACAAAGATTGATTGTATTTGTTTTATAATAGTTTTATGAAAAGTAAATATTACCAAAAAGCCCTATGAAAAGATCAGTCTGATAAGATTTTTCCCCTAAGACTTTTGAATACGCTGTTAAAGATGAATGTGCACAATTATTCCATGAATTTTCACTTTCTGCCAGAGTTTTCATTTTGTTTCTAATCTTGCCTACATTCTGTTGAATTGCACAACTTTTTTAGGCCCTGAAAAGTGTTGTCCTTTATGTTATCTTGGCTCCTTTTGACAATGAACAGTCAGACTTGGTTCACCGGATAAGCGGTGACAAGAAGTTAGAAGAAATCCCTAAATACAAGTAAGTACTTTTATAATTAGTATAGTGTGTCTCAGTAGAAGTACCGTTTTGAAAGACTGATTAACCTAAGTGTATGCTTCCTAATTGATTGCTGATAGATCGTATTAGAGAATAAACTCAGAGAAAATAAAGTGGTTTTTTTTGTTGTTGGTGTTGTTAGGACTACATTAGAAATTAACACAATGAGATTATAACATACTCCATTCTAAGCCACTTATCAAGAAGTTTTTATTTCAAGCTCACTTGGGCAGATCTTGTTTAACTATTCAGTCAGTTTTATCACTAGTAAATGTTTGGGGCTTTGTGATTTTCAGAAGTACATGCTTCTGAAAATCTGTTATGTAAAGCAGACATGGGCTTTATGCTCTTCTTCTTTTACCTGTTTCATTAGTAAGTTTATAGTCAGTTAGTCCAGCAATTGGCAAATATAATACAGGAGAGAACAGAATGATAAGTAGGAGAGGCACTTTCAGAATTACTGTGGGAAAAATGGTAACAAAGTTGGTAAATAATAATCACCTCGTGTCTTGTTCTACAAACAAAGCTTTCTAAAAATTCATCTTTGATGTTTTAAAATTTGCTATTAGATGAAATGCAATCTTTACAGATTTGGAATAGTAAGTTTTCTGTAATTTACAGGGACCTTTTAAAGCTTTTTACCACAATGGAGTTGATGCGCTGGTCCACACTTGTTGAAGACTATGGAATGGAATTAAGAAAAGGTTCTTTAGAGAGTCCTGCAACTGACGTTTTTGGTTACACAGAGGAAGGCGAAAAAAGGTGGACAGACCTGAAACACAGAGCTGTTGAGCATGTAAGGGTCTGGCGTGCTGGAAATGACCGTTCAGGAGCAAACTGTGGCAAATTCGAGCTAAAACTTTTACTTCTCAAATGTTTATTTTAGATTAATTCTTCACTTCAGGATTCTTCTTTTTTTTTTCTATGCCTAGTGTGGTAGTGATGTAAGTTTGCTGTTCAGATGTTTGTTGTCTTATTTCCCAAGCACATCAGAATTATCTTATCCCCTTGTCATTTTTTCCCCACCTCTTGTTAGCTTTTCAGATAAGATATCTATGTGTTACCATGCTGCATTTTGAGAGGACCACTCAGGAATACAAACGTTTTTATAGTATATAAACCAGAAGGAATTTCTTAAGAATGTGAGGGATGGATGGATGGGGGTGGTTTCTCACTAGTACTGACTTGGTAGTTTTGGAAACAGGTAACATGTTTTAAACCCAACTGATCTTCTTGGGTGTCACTACAAATTGAATTATGTCAACCTTCATTCACAGAACAAACATTGTGAGCCTTCTATGTGCTACACTGTACAAAGTGCTGGGACACATGGGAGAATAAGACATGGTCTCTACCTTCCAAATGTTTAAAAATACATCAGAGTGTAAGAGGCATTTATAAATTATGTATTATGGTACAAGTATACATGGATGAGAGGGGAGCATAAGGAGAGAGTTGATTGGTTCCACCAGGTAGAATGGTCAAGCTGGACTTATAGGAATTGATGTGTGAGGTAAGATTTGTGAGAAGGGTATGAAGGTTCAGTGGGCAGGACAGGAGGGCCGTCCCTGTAGGCAGATGGGTTAGGCTGTGCTGGGTCACAGAGGCAGCAGACCAGCCGGGGAACTTGGGGACCTCCAAGGAAAGGGCTCAGTGAGAAAGGACTTCGGAGATACGGAAAAGGTCTTGGTCATAACAAAGTTTGTACACCTAGTAGTGAAAGCTGAGAGGATAACGACCAGCTTGTATTTTATAACGATTCCTCTGGGAGTAAGTGTGAAGAGTGAATTTGGAGAGAGAAAAGACTGGAGATAAGAAGACTAGCTAAGTGAGAGGGGCTTTGTGGGCTTGAATTGAGTGGTTGGCGTGGAATTAACTATTTTAAAGAAGACAGACAATCGAATTTGGTCATTGATGAAAGGATGAAGGAAAAAGGGAGTCTTGAGTGATTCTTATTCTTCCTGAGAGGTTGGTGTTGCCGTTGACCCTGATTAGCGATGGGATGAAGTGCAGTCTTCAAAGATGAGCTCATTTTTCTCCCCAGAACCCCAGTTTTCCTTGTGAGTGTGGCTGCTTTGTTAGTAAGGTTAACATTAAGAATACCCAGAGGGCACCTCTAATAGCACCACTTCCAGTGAAAATTGGGAAATTTAATTCAGGTTATCTTTATGTAGTTACAGTGATGATAATATTTTGAGATGATCTTTTTAAAATTTTAGCCTTTTAAACATTTGTATCATAGAAAAACTTAATGTTAGATTCTTACATTTAGCAAAAATATTTTAGTACAGTTACAACTTTTAACAACTAATATAGCTAAGCCTGTGTTTTAACTATATGTATTTTAAAAGAGTTGTAGAGTGTGCTCAGAATAACTTAAAAATAACCGCAGAAGCCAAAATATTGAAATATTTAGTTTTGTTGTAGACATTTAGAACCGGCTTCATCCCAGTGGCAGACTGCAGCAGAATAAAAGCTCTGAGTCTTGACGTTTTAATTAAACGTACTTGGATAGGAAAACAAATGAGCTTCTGGCTTTACTGATGGCTGTGTCCTCCTTGCCCGCCCTTCTTTTCCTCAGAATATTAGAATAATGGCCAAGTACTACACAAGGATAACAATGAAGAGGATGGCTCAGCTTCTGGATCTGTCTGTTGATGTAAGTAGTAAATACCATTGTTTGTAACCATTCATTTTGAAAATCAGTTGACTTGTAAAAATTGAGTTGAGCAAATCAACTTCATTTTATTACCTTAAGTTTAGGTGATAGAAGGTTTCCCCAAGCTATCTTGAACACCAAAGAGTAGCCTAAATACCAAGTTATAGTTATGTGAATATTATACTACTTAACATCTTTACTTAAATATGTTAGTTTTACACTGATTAATTTGAATCTAAAGTATATATTTCTATAATAAATACATCTAGGTTCAAAAAGTGAACTGTAGAAATAAACCATATGAGGGAGACTTGACTGCAGTTCCCCTGGAAAGTTGCTAGGACATGTTAGGGGAATATTGTATTCAGGTCTGGGTTTCATGTTGGTAAAATGTACAACACCAAAGAGATAGGAGTTAGGCAAAGTGTATAGTCAGCAAGAGGCATCCTGACAATCTAACTGCAAACGAAGAATCTTGGAATAGTTTGGGTTAGAGGGCTTGATCCTTGGT
Organism: Capricornis sumatraensis; assembly: GCF_032405125.1. Taxonomy (NCBI): domain Eukaryota; kingdom Metazoa; phylum Chordata; class Mammalia; order Artiodactyla; family Bovidae; genus Capricornis; species Capricornis sumatraensis. The sequence goes on from NC_091076.1 coordinate 99,453,001, forward strand.
TAGTTCATTAACTCTTCTCGTTTCTGGACAAGGGCGCCAGAGGCCTTAGAAGTAAAGTGCCTTGTCCTTGGCTATCTAGTTAGCAAGTGGCAGAGCATATATTCTCACCAGTATTTCTGGAAACAAACTGTATAATACTGCTTTTGGTGGGAAACATTGGTAGAAGGTAGACCAAGTTGCTGTTGACAAAGGCTCTTGAACAGTACCCACAGTATTAAGTTTGTGGCGAGATTCAAAGTGAGCCCTAGACTCCCAGTAAGGTAAGTAAATTATTGCAGGATATCAATTTCTAACTATTAATAATGAATTTTAGCCCTGCATATTCTTGAATGAAGATATTAGAAAATGCTTTCCTTAAATTTTATTATCTAAATTATCATGTCTTTAACCAATTTGTCTTTCTCTCTTGCAGGAGTCAGAGGCTTTTCTCTCAAATCTAGTAGTCAACAAGACCATCTTTGCTAAAGTAGACAGGTTGGCAGGAATTATCAACTTCCAGAGACCCAAGGATCCAAATAATTTATTAAATGACTGGTCTCAGAAACTGAACTCATTGATGTCTCTAGTTAACAAAACCACACACCTCATAGCCAAAGAGGAGATGATACATAATCTACAATAAGGGTCTCCATGCCCTTAATGCTTTTAGAAAAGAGTTAAAATCGGAAGTCATTAAAAAAGAAAAAGACTTTTATGGTGTATATGTTGGGTTTTTTTTCCTTTTCTATTCTCAGCTCTTTTGTCTAAAATTTAAAAGATAGTGAAGATGTTTGAGGCCCCTTTTGCCCTTTTAGTACCTTAATTTCATTGTTAACTTTGCATTTGGTGCAGAAATATACATTTCATCATCTGAGTACTCAAAAAATTGTCATAACTTACCTAAATACGTTTTTCTGTCATTTGAAACCTTTTTAGCTACTATTTGTTTTCATTCAGCTAACAACTATAATTATTATAATAAAAGCAGTATATGCACGTTTACTTTCCATGGTTACCCGTGTTTCTAAACATTTTGTGGGATAGTGATTTAAATGTGTTTTTTAAAATAAAATAAATTTTGTTGTAAAGCTATCGGTTATTTAGTAGAATTTAAAAGCAACATAGAACCTGTAAGAACATTTGGGATAAAGTTGTGATTTGTGAAGAATCTGTATTTTAGTATTGTGGCAGAAAGTCTCTAGATTGTGTACAGAGCTATCTGGTAGGCTATAGACTCTTTGTTTTATTTTTTATTTTTTTGATTCAAGCTGTTTGAATCGAGGTAGTTTATCTTCCCTTTCCCTGACTTGGCCAGTTGTTGAACTAACTGTATTGACTAAGTTTAATACACAAAGTCATTTTTCTAACTCCTTGTGGCTTTAACTTCCATGTCTAATTACCTCATCAGTGCTCCAATTTCATTCTCTCCTCAAGGAACTTTAGTTCCATTATATGCACACTAGGTAACAAGCTAAAATGCATTAAAAATGACCCCAAAAAAGAGACTTCAGGGCACCCTCTTGGCAAATGATATAGTCTTGACAGTTTTTTAAAAAATATTATAAAACAGAAGTAGCTTTGTTGTCAAAAGAAACATCTGAGATCACTTATGAGCAAATTTTAGAAGTTTTAAAATTTGATTTCAGAGAAAATGGGGGGAAAAGGTTAGGTTATTTAAAATGTATCTAAAGAAAGTAAAAGGTCTTTTTTTTTTCTTAATACAAGTGAAGAGGGGAGGGGAAAGACATTCTTGAAAACAACAGTTTTTTAAATTCATTTTCCATTTAATGGTCACTAAATTATTCTATTTCATGATCCCAGGGCTGGGAACATTTGTAGACTATTATTTTTGTTGAGTCATTGTGAATAATAACATAGTATCGATCTAGTTTTATTCTTTAGAAATTTAATGTATTGGCCACATTAATAACATTTGTTATCACAGGTAGCTTAGATGGTAAAAAATCTGCCTGCAGTGTGGGAGACCTGGGTTGGGAAGATCCCCTGGAGGAGGGCTTGGCAACCCACTCCAGTATTCTTGCCTGGAGAATCCCCATGGACAGAGTTGGACGCGACTCAGCGACTAAGCACAGCACACAACACATCTTTAAAAACTTACCAAAAATACTGCAAGCTCAGAAACATTAGCACTAAGGATATAATATGGTTTTTAATTTTCTTTTGAATAGAAAGGATGGAAAACAAAATCATTTTGTATTGTTAGTTTGTAAACTGAATTGGAACTAATTCGAATATCTTTTCACTAACTTCATCTTTCTAGGGACTCATTCCCCTCATACATGCCAAACCTTGACTATTTGGCCAAATATGTTGCTATAAAGATCTCAAGTGCTCCTCTCCTTTGTTTTTTATTTTGACATACATACCCTCAGACTAAGCTTTTTGTGTGTTCTCATTTGGGGCCACTTGTAACTGTGCCCCAGTGACTAAATCCCACTTGATTTGGTTAACTGCACATCCATCTTTTTGTTTTTTCTGTCCAAGCAAACAAGAATTACTACTTTTTAGTGTTAAAAAGATCCATTAGCCTAAGGCAGTAAAACATTTGGGATGTTTAGAACCTAAAATCCTGCCCCCCACCCCTGAATTTCTGACCTAAAGCTGCATGAATGAGAAGGATAGAACCACTGGGTTTTAATACAGAGAATACTTGCCTACTGTTTTCATTAGGTTACCAGCAGGAGAGGTAACAAGGGACTTTTTTTTTTTTTTAATGAAACACCTTTCACCCTTTTATTTCTATATAATGTATGCTTTCAGTCATTTCTGTAATTCAATTTCCATGTGCTTTTTATTGAATCGAAAAAGTCATCTCTAAAATTCATACCGTTCCATTCTGTCTCTTGTAAGTGTTAAATGTATGATAAAAGAACATATTTTAAATTGTTTTCAGCTTCTGCATATAGCTGCAATAAAAGCACTAATTTGTGGTATTTAAGAAAACCTGGAGAATAAACTCATACTTTAAAGATCATTTCTTTTTTCAATTCTTTTACTGTTTATAACAAAAAGCCACAGATAATTACCTTTTTTCTTTCAAAATCATGTTTCCTCTCTAATCCTGTTTTTAAGCAATGAGAAGACATTTTGTACATTGCGACTGGTTGGCTTTTCCCCCTGGATTCTTCCTGATTTGGGGTTGGTGACAGGCTGTATCTTAATTGTGTTTTGACTGAGGGGTTTCTCACTTAGCACACCTGCGAATCACCTGCAAGGCGTGTTCCAACATGGGATTGCTGGCCCCACCCCCAGAGTTTCTATGAAATTTAATCTTACATTTCCAGTGAATCTTAATTTCTAACGTTCTCAGGTGACGCAGATGCTGCTGACCCATGCACTACACTTTGAGAACCGATCCTTGACCACACTTAAGAGTAAATGCTAGAAAAGAACCATGTTAGGAATGCCGATATATTCCGTGGTGAGGATGAACCTTGAAAGGCGCTAAGTGAAAATAAGTCAGGAAAGATCATATATGGTATGATTCCATTACATGAAATACCAGAACTGGTGAAGCCAAGAGAAAAAAAAGCAGACTGGTGCTTTGCCAGGGGGAAGGAGGGAGTGAAAGTTACTATTTAACGGATAAGGGGGTTTAGTTTGGGGTGGTAAAAATGTTATAGAACTAGATCCATGTGATGACTGTATAACATTGTGAATGTACTATTTTCTACTGAATCACTTTAAAATGGTTAATTTTGTTACGTGAATTTCAACAGGTTTTTCTATGGTAAGATCATGGCATGTAAATGCAAAATATGCATATCAAAGATTCTGTTCAACTTACAATAAGGGAACCAATCATATGTTAAAACCAGTTCAAAGGGATATTTATATAAGAATAAAACTGCCAGACACTTCCCCAGTGGTCCAGTGGTTAAGGCTCTGTGCTTCCACAGAAGAAAGTACGGGTTCAATACTTGGTCAGGGAACTAAGATCCCACGTGTTGCGTGGCATGGCCAAAAAAAAAGTTGTTCTTCTAGCAGAAGAAATTTTATTTAGTTCAGAAGCTTAGATCTACATCAAGACATAAATAGCAGCAGTGAGAAATTTTAGAAGGATAAAAACATATCTTCTTATTCTTAAAGATAATTGTTTATTAAAAGCAATAATGACAACATACTGGGTGATCATAGCATATGTGTAAGTGAAATAAATGACAGCAATGCCACAAAGGATGGGAATACTCTGATGTAAGTTACCTGTGCTATGTGTGCAGCAGGATCTTTTTATTTAAATGTGCTGCTGCTGCTGCTAAGTCGCTTCAGTCATGTCCGACTCTGTGAGACCCCGTAGACGGCAGCCCACCAGACTCCCCCGTCCCTTGGATTCTCCAGGCAAGAACACTGGAGTGGGTTGCCATTTCCTCCCCCCAGGGCATGAAAGTGAAAAGTGAAAGTGATGTCACTCAGTCATGTCCAACTCTTAGCGCCCCCATGGACTGCAGCCTACCAGGCTCCTCCGCCCATGGGATTTTCCAGGCAAGAGTACTGGAGTAGGGTGCCATCGCCTTCTTTAAATGTGCACTTAATTTAAAAATGTATACTCCAAGCTCTAAGGTAACCACTAAACTGTTTAAAAGACATAGTTAATGTACAACAAGAGAGAAAATGGAATCGTAAAATGCTCAATTAAAACCAGAGACGGCAGAAGAAGGAAGATAGAAAACAAAAAATACAAAGCATAGAAAACAGTAACAAATGTGTTAAAAGTACAGAGATGGAGAAAGACATGCCATGCTAACACTAACCAAAAGCAAGCCGACTTACCTTTAATTTCAGACAAACCAGACTTCAGGGAAGATACTAAGGGATAAGAAAGAAAGAAAGTGAAAGTGAAGTTGCTCAGTAGTGTCCAACTCTTTGTGACCCTGTGGACTGTAGCCTATCAAGCTACTCTGTCCATGGGATTTTCCAGGCAAGGGATAAGAAGGGGCATTAAATGATAAATGGGCTAATTCTCCAAGAAAACAGTCTAAATCTCTATGCACCTAACAAAACTGTCAGTATTGGAAACTGAGTACAACATTCCTAGATTCTAATTGTAAGCAGAAGAGTGGGTGGCATAGTTAAGAGACATACGACCAAAATGTTAAGAGTGGATCATGAAAGGATAGAGTAGTCCACGAAACAGTATCATTAAGATGACTAATGTGTGAAGCTGCTGATGTCTGATCAGGATTGAACTGTTACCAAATGCTTTTCCACATCTCACATTAAAGGGTTTCTCTCCAGTATGAAGTCTGATGTTGAGTAAGATGAGTGCTCTGGCTAAATGCTTTACCACATTTGCTGTGTTCATAAGGTTTCTCTCCAGTATGAATTCAGTGATGTTCAGTAAGGGATGCGTTTTCAGGGAAGTCCTTCCCACATTCACTGCACGTATAGGGTTTTTCTCCAGTGTGAATCCTTTGGTGTGTAAACACTGAGTGGGCACTGAATGCTTTTCCACATTCATTACATTTATAAAGCTTTCCCCCAGTATGAATTCTCTGCTGTTGGGTAAGGTGTGTACTTCATCTGAATGCCTTCCCACAATCACTACACTTACAGGGTTTTACTCCCATGTGAATTCTCTGATGTTGTGTAAGAGACGAGATATCAGTGCAGGACTTCCCCCAATCAATGCATTCATAGTGTTTCTCCCACTGAATTCTTTGATGCTGAATAAAGGATGAGTAGTCACTGAAGGCTTTCCTATATTCATTACATATATAAGGTTTCTCTCCTGTGTGAATTCTCTAATGCTGAACACATGAATTTACAGTGAATGGTTGCCTACAAATTTACAGGGTTTTTCTCCAGTATGAGTTCTCTGATATTCAGTAAGACACGAATTCTGGATAAATGCTTTCCCACAGTTATCACACTTAGGTTTCTCACCAATATGAATTCTTGATTAAAAAAAAAAGTTTGAACGGTCACTGAAATTTTTTTCCAAAGCCACTACAATTATGCTTTCTTTTTAGAAGTTCTTTGACTTTTAACTGGAGATAAATTCCATTTGACATTTTTCCCAATTGGATCAAGTATACATAGTTTCTCTTCTGAACAAATAATATGCTTTGGGATAAGTTTAGATCTTAGATCAAAACTTCTCTCAAATTCATTAAAAGTATGCTCATTTTCCTCACAAGATAGTTTTCACGGGCAACTATTATTTGCTGAAAACCACTGGTTTGGGCAAGAGATTTTTTTGTTGTTGAAATTTTGCCTATAGAGTTCTCTTTTTGCTTTTCTATCTTGGCCTCAAATTCAGAGATTCCTTCAAATATTCTTTGGACACAACTCCTCTGAGCCTTTCAATGATGACAGAAATGTTGCTGCTCACTCAAAAGTATAATCTACTGATCTCTTTGGTATCTGCTCTGGTCTTCATATCTGAGGGGAATAAAAAATTTATAAAAACATTTTCTGTGCTGGGGAACTGCACTCAGGATTTTTTTAGAAAAATAACCTTACTAAAATTAGAATGCATGTTTACAGTCTTGAAATCTTGGAAAATAATAAGCCAGTGGAATAGAGAGAGAGACGGAAGTGGTAGGAAAGAAGCTGGCCCAATAGGCAAAGACTCTGAAAGCTGAAAAAAATGTTTTAAAGATGTAGAAGTTTAACCTCACTTAAACAAGTTTAGAACTAGAGAGGCTATGTGATTAACCTAAAGATACAGAAGTTATTAATGAGATGGTCAGATATAGAACTCAGGCTTTGTCCACTATACTACCACAATATCTGGAGACTGAACAGAGCTTAAACGAGAGAATGGACAGGTACCTCTTCAAAAAACAAATAATGAAAGGGATGCGTGACAGTATTAGAAAATGCGCAAGAATGAATGCTGTCAGAGTGACAGCACCTGGAGAGAAGCCATTAAGGAATGTAAAAACAGCACCTGAAAAAGCAATGTACAAAGGAATAATTACTGAGGCAGGTCTAAATCTGAATAGAACAGCAGAATTTAAGGCATTAAGGAGAGCTCCTTGGACATTTTTGAGACTGCATTCCTTAACATTGACCCCTAAGTTGCACATACAGATTTATCCCTCTCTGAATAAGTGCCTCTAGAGACATCAACATCTCACTAGTTATCTGCAATTCGTTCCTGGGCTGAGACTAATTTCAGAAACTGAGAATTCTGCTAATTGGAAAGGAAAATATGCAACAAAATAAAAACTGTCATTAAATATCTGAAATATTTCAAGCATTATTAGTTTTTAAAAGGATATAATCTGAATCTCCCAAAAGTCTGTGTTGAAGGTCAAAGACTGACCTCCGGTCAACAGAAAAGACAAGATAACATACTAGAGAAGATACAGAGCCTGAGGAGGTGTTATCAAATTGGTTGAAAATGGAAGGGCAGTATGACAAGGTGATCTAAGATCACAGTTAACATTTGGGTGGAATCATTAACTAGAGACACAGCATTTTCACCGATCATAAACATAAGAGATGTTCTGGTACCAAGAGAGGTAAGGCACTAGAGAATTGTTCCTTTCTCTTTGTTTTTTAAACAAATACAAACCTCTGAGAAACCCAAATGAATAGTCACTTAAATTGTGGAAGCTACTTTGCTTCCTTAATTAAAGATCTGCATACTCAATTTTCAGCAAGTGTTAAGAAATCTTAGAAAGGTGTAGATTATAGTGTACGGATAAATGCAAGTCCTTCACAAGGCCTCCAAAAAAACAACTGCTTCAAGTCAAATTTGGGGTTTCCAAGCAAACATTTTGGCAAAGGCTCACCGTCTAGGGGTTGCAGGTTGCAGTCCTGAGCCTAAAATCTGGCCCACTGCACCAAGGCTGCTGTCACAACCAGGAAACTCTGGGTCCGTTCAGATCTCCTTTTAAGCACTTGACATTCCTTTCCCTTTCCACCTCTGCTCTTCCTGAGCCGAGAGGGTGCCCTGGGGCTCCGTGGCTTCTGAGAGACCTGGGGTCCAGCTCCCCGCCAAGCCCCAGCCAATGGCCGCTGCTCCCGGTCGGAGTGGAGGCGGGACAGCACGGCCTTGGGCCACACCAATCTTATGTGAAACCAAGCTCCAGGCAGCCTTCCTGCGTCTGTGGCTACTCGCGCGACGATCCCAGACCGCTTAGCCTTGAGGGCACAAGAGCCCCAGACAACTGAACTGCAACTCCCAGAATGCACCGGGCCAAGCCGCTTCCGTTTCCGTTCTCAGGGACTTCCCTTTCCCAGAAGTCCCTGAGAAATCTCCGCTTCTGCCTACCTCTCCCCCTGAGCTGAGCAGAGGGGGCGGTGTCGGAGGCGTCTCAGCCAACCAGGGCCTCAAGCCAGAATCTCCATGGTAACCGCCGATGCCCCCTCACTTCGGCGATGCTCCCAGTGGAGGCAGAAGCTTCCCTTCGAGGTATGGGATTCTGGCCGGCGCTCCGCTTCTGGGGATTGGCGTGCGCTTGACAGCGGCCTCTCAGCGCTCAATAGAACAGGCCCTGGGAAGACAATATAAAAACTTTACAGACGTTAGAGGACGCTGTGGTTCTTTGGATACTGTTTCTAACAAATTGTAAAAAGATATTTTTGAGAATCTAGGACAATGGAAGGAGGAGCTGGGTATTAGATAACATTAATGAGTGAACGTCACTTTTGGCATTTCTCAGCAGATACTTCAAAAGCCATCCAAAGGTTGACTGAGTTTGTTTTTAATCTGCCAAGAGCTCGGGCAGCCTGGAATGCTGAGTGAAGAACATGTGGCGCGGAAGAAATCCACGAAGTACTTCAGCCCCTGAAAACAATCAAGTCCCCGTTTCAGGGCCTTTGGAGCAGTAACAGTGGGGAGCCCTGTCCTGCTGTTTATTTTCTCATTCTCTCTCTCTGGCCAAGCTCGCACAGAGCATGATAGAACCCTACTGTAACTGCGAACGTTTGTTTTCTGATTACAAATGTGATAGCATGTTCATTACGCAAAATTTGAAAAATGCAGAAAAAGTATATATAGAAAAAATATACCAGGAAGAAATACTATTTTGGGCTGCAGGGATTATGGGCTTAAAAATATTTTTTATCTTCAGTTCAGTTCAGTCGCTCAGTCGTGTCCAACTCTTTGCGACCCCATGAATCGCAGCTCACCAGGCCTCCCTGTCCATCACCAAGTCCCAGAGTTTACCCAAACTCATGTCCATCGAGTCCGTGATGCCATCCAGCTATCTCATCCTCTGTCGTCCCCTTCTCCTCCTGCCCCCAATCCCTCCCAGCATCAGACTCTTTTCCAATGAGTCAACTCTTCGCATGAGGTGGCCAAAGTATTGGAGTTTCAGCTTCAGCATCAGTCCTTCCAATGAACACCCAGGACTGATCTCCTTTAGGATGGACTGGTTGGATCTCCTTGCAGTCCAAGAGACTCTCAAGAGTCTTCTCCAACACCACAGTTCAAAAGCATCAATTCTTCAGTGCTCAGCTTTCTTTATAGTCCAACTCACATCCATACATGGCCACTGGGAAAACCATAGCCTTGACTAGACGGACCTTAGTTGGCAAAGTAATGTCTCTGCTTTTGAATATGCTATCTAGGTTGGTCATAACTTTCCTTCCAAGGAGTAAGTGTCTTTTAATTTCATGGCTGCAATCACCATCTGCAGTGATTTTGGAGCCCACCAAAATGAAGTCTGACACTGTTCCCACTGTTTCCCCATGTTTCCCATGAAGTGATGGGACCAGATGCCATGATCTTCGTTTTCTGAATGTTGAGCTTTAAGCCAACTTTTCACTCTCTTCTTTCACTTTCATCAAGAGGCTTTTTAGTTCCTCTTCACTTTCTGCCATAAGGGTGGTGTCATTTGTGTATTTTTTATCTTATGTTTTTCCATATTTCCCAAATTTTATGCCATGAATTAGAATTACTGCTGTGTCATAAAAAGTTTTTAAAATACATACTTTGCAATTTATAGAAAGGTCATATGGCAAGCATTACATCTACTCACAAAGTTAGGCATAGGGCAGGCATAGAAGCAGGTGATACTTCAGAGCTGATCACAAACAACTTCACAAATAGCAAAACTGGTATAAGATACAGAATAGAGTATGCCATCAGTGACACAGTAAGATGAAAAAACTGGGAGAGTGTAGTTCAGAGTCAGTCGATGCTGGCACTTTACTGATAAGAAAAAGGGAACATGCCAATTGCTAAGATGCTCAGGTGGGCTCAGAAGAAGTCAGCAAAATCACTGTCCTGTTGAGCAAGCCCCAATTGTCTACCCACAGAATCGTGAGCAAATAAATGACTGCATTAAGCCACTAAGATTTGGGTTTGTTAAGGAGGAAAAGCCGAACTAGCAAACACTTATCCTGACACTGTAAAGTCGTCTGCCCTTTCTCCCGTGGATTTGAAGTCTCTCCAATACATCAAGTATGTTTTTATAGAATCTGGGATATGTTCTTGGATTTCTGTTGTGGTCCCACTCCAGGCTGCTTTGCAACCCTCTGAACACATTTCAGGTGCCTTCAGTTGCAAGGTTTTGCTCTTCACACCTGGACCTCAGGAAATCAAGAATTTGATGGCCATAGAGTACAAACACCACTTCTGATTTCAAATTTAGATTCTGAAAAGGGAGTTCTTTATCTAGCATCCTTGGCATACCCCTACAAGTGTTTTCAAAAACTTGGGCATGTGCATTTTCCTGTGTGATTTCCCCACATTTAAGCAGATTCTCATGGAGAAAGCAATGGCAGCCCACTCCAGTACTCTTGCCTGGAAAACCCTGTGGATGGTGGAGCCTGGTAGGCTGCAGTCCATGGGTTGCTAAGAGTCAGACATGACTGAGCGACTTCACTTTCATTTTTAACTTTCATGCATTGGAGAAGGAAATGGCAACCCACTCCAGGGTTCTTGCCTGGAGAATCCCAGGGACAGGGGAGCCTGGTGGGCTGCCGTCTATGGGGTCACACAGAGTCGGACACGACTGAAGTGACTTAGCAGCAGCAGCAAGCAGATTCTCAAAGGGTTACTTGCCCTCCCCAAAATTGTTGAGCTGAGGCTAAAGGAAACTGGTGTGGTTTCTGGTCAGCCTCTCTTTGGGGGCGCTGGGTGGCAGCAGAGGAAACAGCAAACCCCAGCTCAGACTCACTGTAAGGCCGGGGAGGCCCCCTGCGTTCCTTCCGTGCTACAGATCTTAGCTGTGTTTGGCTGTTTTGTGGTTTATCGGTTTGTGTTGTCTCTTTCTCTCGCGATGAGCATCATCAGGAAAGGCTTCGGATTCCAACACCTGGCTTTAGCGAAATGCCCCGAGCCTGGAATTAGAAGTGGGTTTAACAGAGGCACCCCACCACTGGGGTGTGGTCAGCAGTTGTGTATGGGATTCTGTGTGAGTTACTTAGTGCCTTAGGGCTCTGATTGGGGGATCAAGGCCCCTGACAGGCAAGATCATTAACACACACAGGGCCTGTTGCAAGGTGGGTGACTGGCTATAAAAACACAAATCCCTTTCCCTTCATTGTAACCCCTTCCCTGAGGGCCACACAGTATTCCTCCTGGAACTATGGCCGGCACAGGAGGAAAAGCACGAACTCTCCAACAGGCTCCAGGAACTTGAAATCTTGGGGTGCAGTGAGGGGTGAGAACCCATTGGACAATAATGAGGTATTCACAACATGCCGTTTGTGCAGAAGCACCACAGCTGGTGTCAGTGGCCTAAATAGCAAACAGTGTCCTCAGAGCTGCAGGACTCAACTCCTCACTCTCGAGCACAGGCTGGCAGAAGCACCCTCTTAGCATTTGCCATCCAGGACTCATTCATACCTCTTTGTGCAAGGGGCAGCTGCTTTCGGCTTGATGAACACAGCAAGTCACCAGGGCAGGAGGTGGGCGGGGGCGCACAGAACACCTGAGGCAGTCAGTCCCGTGGCGGGAGGCCCCTTTCCATCAGTGCTGTGCTGTGCTTAGTCACTCAGTACTGTCCGACTCTGAGACCCCATGGACTGTAGCCCACCAGGCTCCCCTGTCCATGGGGATTTTTCCAGGCAGGAATACTGGAGTGGGTTGCCGTGCCCACCTCCAGGGGATCTTCCCAACCCAGGGATTGAACCTAGGTCTCCCGCACTGCAGGCAGATTCTTTACCGTCTGAGCCACCAGGGAAGCCCCAGAATACTGGAGTGGGTAGCCTATCCCTTCGCCAAGGGAACTTCCTGATCCAGGAATTGAACCAGGTTCTCCTGCATTGCAGGTGGATTCTTTACCAGCTAAGCTACCAGGGAAGCCCAGTGAGGGCTGGACACATGAGGAACTTTGCTGCTGACTGGTCGATACCATCCCTCAATCACCCAGCAGGTGTCTAGGAGCCAGGTGCAGCAGGGAAGAACCCTCCACTTTGGAAAAGGGTGCCAGTTCATACAACTCTACTCTGAACTTGTCTTAACGCTAGCCCCTTGGCAGAGCTGCCCTAGACTCCCCCCAACACCAGACACAGCAGTGATGGGGAGGACAATTAGGTGAGCTTGGCCAGGAGGTAGAAGCAGGGTTTGAACGGAAGAAAAGAGGGTCTGTGAAGAAGGCAGGTGGGGCTGCACGTACAGAGGTCAGAGAAAGCAGCCTCATGATCTGTATAGTTGGGCGTGGGCAGGGGCTGAGTGGGGGCTCAGAACACACCCCTCCAGGCAGGACACAGGTTCCAGAGCACCCCCACACTGCGGCCCTGACCACTCACTAATTTATCCATAACTCATGTTACTGAGCATCTCCAGTGTACTGGCCATCACCCCGGGGCCTGGGAAAGCAGGAGGAAAATGTGTTCCATGAGCCCTGGGAGCTTCAGTCCTTGCAAGGAGGCAGATGATAGACAAGTAAGATGAGCTTTGGTGTGAATTAAGTGGGATGGGCCATGCACATGCCTGTGGGAAGAGCTTTCTAACAGATCCGTGGGACGTGCAAAGGCCCTGAGGCAGGGGTGCTTGTCTGAGGAGAGTCACAGCCCAGAGTCTCTGCAGAGCAGTGAGAATAGAGGGGACAACCAGGTTATGAGTATCATGAAGCTTTGGATTTCATTCTAAAGTGAGATGAGAGAAGAATGTCATGGCCAGGTCTTTCCGTGGCTGAGGGCAGCTGGAAGACAGCAGGAGAGGCTAGGAGACTCTTTACCTTAATCCAGGCCCTGGGGAGGTAGTTTAGACCAGCGGGAGGCAGGGTGGTGGTAATGCGTGATGTTGCTATTCAGTCGCTAAGTTGTATCCGACTCTTTGCAACCCTATGAAGGAGCAGGCCAGGCTTCTTCCCTGTCCTTCACCATCTCCCCGAGTTTGTTCAAATTCATGTCCATTGAGTCGGTGATGCCATCCAACCATCTCATCCTCCGTCATCCCCTTCTCCTCTTGCTCTCAATCTTTCCCAGCATCAGGGTCTTTTCTAATGAATCAGTTCTTCACATCAGGTGGCCAAAAGATTGGAGCTTCAGCTTTAGCATCAGTCCTTCCGATGAATATTCAGGGTTGATTTCCTTTGGGATTGACTGGTTTGATCTCCTTTCAGTTCAAGGGACTCTCAAGAGTCTTCTCCAGCATCACAATTCGAAAGCATCAATTCTTTGGCAGTGATGGGAGTGTGTGAGGGGAGTGCTGGGTTTGGAATACATTGTAAACGTAGAGCCGGAAGAAATCAAGGAAGGATGTGGGATTTGTGAGAAAGAGCCAAGCAGAGTTGACAGTGCGATTTGGCCTGAGCATTTAGAATAACATGGCCTCTTACTGAACGGGAAGCCCGAGGTTTCAGGATTGAATGGAGGGCTCTTCTTTGGATGTGACATGTGAGAGGTGACCTCAGAGTCTTCAACAGAGGAAGCAGCTGGAGCTGGGGAGAAGAGGAGCTCTGTGGGAAGACAGCAGGAAGTATGGGGGGAGAGACCACCCAAGGAGGTGAGCCCAGGGGCACCCAGCTTCCAAAGGTGGGGGTAGGTACCTCCTGCACAGGACCCCGAAGAGGTGCCATGAGCAAGGTCCTGAGACCAGGTGAGGAAGTGTTTAGGGGCTTACTGCAGCGCCATCAGGCTCTTATATGCCCTGCCCCCCACCTTCTCCCAGCACGGTGCAGAGTCTGGGATCTCTTGTTTGCCTCCCCTCCTTCCTCGCCCCCTCCCCTCTGCTTATTGGGTTTCTGGCTGGAGTCCCCAAACAGGACAAGCAGGAAAAACTGGCCTGGTGGTGGCAGGGGGAGGAGGGGACATCGGTTTCTACTTGGCTACTGGGCTTTGAGGAGGGGAGGTTCCTGGGCCACTCTCTAGGATGTGGAAGTTTCAGGTGTGACCTCCAGGAAACTATCCCCCTGCCTATTATTTGAGAGCCTCTGTCTGCAGGGGCTCAGCCTCCTCCAAGAAACCCTTCCTCTCGGGGCCACATGTAGAGAGATTCCAGCAGGGCACAGTCCATGAAGGACAAATTAATTTTGTCGTTTGGATTTTTATTTCAAGAAAGAAGAAGAGATAAAGCATTGTACTTGTCACCTTTAGAAGCAGGCACACAGCACAGAAGCATGTTGTACGATGCACACAGCCTTATCAGCAGATCTGTTCTGGGCTGTGGTTGGTCCTGGCGGAGCATGGGGCTCAGGGTTAGAAATTCTGTGGAGGCCGCGGAAAGGGAGGTGGACAGAGAACGCAGCAGTGGAGAGGGGGTGGGAAGAGAGCAGCTCACAACTCCCCAGAACGTTGGAGCAGGGGCTAGTGAGAGGCAGAGAAAGAAAGGCAGGCCTGGGATGGAGGGAAAGAAAACCAGAGCCTCAAGTGCAAAGGGACACACTTGGGAGGAGACTCCCCTTCTGAGTTTTGGCTCATTAGACGTGGCGTCCGTCTCTGGCTTTGGATCTGTCGACCACAGTGTTTCCTCTCTTTGGAAGGTTTCTATAAAGAAAGCTGAGCGCTGAAGAATTGATGCTTTTGAGCTGTGGTGTTGGAGAAGACTCTTGAGAGTCCCTTGGACTGCAAGGAGATCCAACCAGCCCATCCTAAAGGAGATCAGTCCTGGGTGTTCATTGGAAGGACTGATGCTGAAGCTGAAACTCCAATACTTTGGCCACCTGATGCGAAGAACTGACTCATTTGAGAAGACCCTGACGGTGGGAAAGATTGAGGGCAGGAGGAGAAGGGGACGACAGAGGATGAGATGGTTGGATGGTATCACCAACTCAATGGACATGAGTTTGGGTAAACTCCGGGAGTTGGTGATAGACAGGGAGGCCTGGCGTGCTGCAGTTCTTGGGGTCTCAAAGAGTGGGACATGACTGAGCGACTGAACTGAGCTGAACTGAAACTGTTTCTTGACCTCAACCTCCACTTGGGGGGGTCCCTCCACAGGGACATTGTGTGTTGGGGGAGACAGAGCAAACTCGGGCCTGGTTCCCTGGCACCTCTTCCCCTCCAGGCCTCATCCTGGGCCTGCTGAGTCCTGTCCCAGCCAAGAGTCCCCCACCCTTGAAGCTAACTGACTTCCTTAATTTGCATTTGCATCCTCACCTGGCCATGGGCTGTAACTCTTCACTCTGTCTTTGTTAGACTGAGTTGAAGTCAGTTTCTTCCCACATTTGCCAGAGTCTTGAATAAAGTCTCTTGCCCTTTCTAACAAGTGTCCGGTGAATAATTTGTCCTTAACAAGGGTTGCGAGAGGGCAACCGTGAGTGTCTAGTGGGGGCCTGGCGGGAGTGAGAGTTGTGTATACAGTTGTGTATATTCCCTTGTGTAGCCGAAGAAGTGGTGGGACAGGTGAGGGTTAGCCTCAAGGCATGAACCCCAAAGCTGGGCACCATATTGGAACACTGGGGGGTGCCCAGAAGTGGCACTAGTTGAATAGGCACTATTGGAAGAGCAAGAGGCCTGCTTGGACAGGAGGAGCAGCATCTCAGACTGGGTAGCTGGGGGGGTGACACTGGGGTCCCTTGGGTAGCACCACCGACTCCAGTTCTCAGAGGGGCTGCAGGAGGGCAGCGTTCACGGCCTGTCTCCCCTCTGCCCCTTCCTTCTTCCTGGTTCTTCCCTTTCACTCTCATAACAGGGAAACCATGTTTTGCATCCTTTGCCAGGATCATTTGGAGTCAGGTGCCTGACTTTAACAGAGAAAGCAATGGCACCCCACTCCAGTACTCTTGCCTGGAAAATCCCATGGATGGAGGAGCCTGGTGGGCTGCAGTCCATGGGGTCGCGAAGAGTCGGACACAACTGAGCGACTTCGTTTTCACTTTTTGCTTTCATGCATTGGAGAAGGAAATGGCAACCCTCTCCAGTGCTCTTGCCTGGAGAATCCCAGGGATGGGGGAGCCTGGTGGGCTGCCGTCTATGGGGTCGACAGAGTTGGACACGACTAAAGCAACTTAGCAGCAGCAGCAGCAGCAGCCTGACTTTAAAGGTGATGCAGGAAACGTGCTTCATGTCACTCAGAAAGTCACCAACACATGCTCCTTCCCAGTGATGAGGCCTCAAGTATTTTCCCCTGGGTTTCTGGACCTTGTAGGCAAAGCTGGGTCTCCACCTGTCTGACCTCTGATGTATTTCTGAGGCCCAGAGACCCAGGGAAGAGTGGGTCTGAAGCATGTGTCTGGTTAACCCCTCGTTAACATGTCTGAAATGCAGTGTCTTAGAGCCGCCGCACCAGCCATCACAGGCATCCACCTGGCCCACCTGGCTCTGACCTGCCTGTGCCTGGTGTGGGCTTTCCTCCAGGAGTCAGCTCTGGACATTGCTGGACGGATGGAGCACCTGGGCCTCATCCCTGTTCTCCTCCCCTGTCCAGCCCCTTCCCAGGGTGTGAAATCTGGTATTTTTCAACTCCAGGCAGCAATCCAGGTAAGGCAAAAAACCGTTCTCTGGAGCTGGGTAGAGAAACTAGATGGGTGAAGTAATGAGTTGAAATGGACTTGAGTAAGTGCCAAGTTGTAGCTGAGTGTCCTGGAGACTGGAGATCTGGTTCAATTAAGCTTTAATGTATTTTTTCAGGTGAACTGTTAACACTGTTGTATTTAGTTAAGAGTCAGCTTTTACAAAGAATGACACCAGGCTCCTGAATAACAAAGGAGCAAGACCCGGGAACGCCCCCAGTGTGAGTGTGTTGGGGGTGGGGGGTAGGGCGGGGCTGCTGTCACCTGGGTGTGGAGGAGCTGTGGCTGAGCAGAGGCAGCGGGAATGCAGAAGCCCAGAGGCAGAGAGATTGTGCAGCTTGGTGAAAAGGCAATGTACTATCTGGAGTGGAGTTCGAGGTACACACTCAAGCCACACAAAACTTGCAGCAGGTTCCTCCAAATATTCTTTCGCACCCTCTGCAGCCTGTTCGCTGACTTGGGGTGTCCTGCCAAGGGTCACCTCTTGGACTAGAGATCAGGCCATGTCCTTGGAGCTCTGGGTGCGTCCAGGAATCAGCTGACCCATTCCACAGGAGCCTATGTCCTTACCTGAACCCTGCTTTATCAAGGAGATGCCTCAGCTCTGAGGCCTGCAGAGGATTGGGGCAGGAGCAGGGTTGGGAGGTTTAGCCGGTCACCGTGGCTCAGCGTCCAGCCCTCCTGCGCTCGCCCATTTCCAAGAGGAAGTCTGGGAATGGAGCCCAGCTCCTGGCGCCAAAGCTTTGCTTCTGCCCTTCCTGACTCGAGAAATTGGGGGCCAGGTCCCTGGCCTTGCCAGCCTACACCCCTACTCACTGTCTTGAACCTGCTGAGGGGCTCCGGGAACCTGGGCTAATGCCCAGGGCTTGTGCCAGGCGCACACCGAGGCTCCTCGTGGCCAGCAGGTGGCGATGCAGGAGCGCTGGAAGGGCAGCGGGCTGGGCTTCCTCCCTGTGGGACCCCCCACTCCCTGCAGCCTTTGCTGCAGCCCCAGGTGGTTGCTGAGGCTCCTCTGCTGGCTAGGGAGTGTGCACTCAGGGTGAGTGGTCAGGCTGTGGTGCTGGGAGGGCTGGGTGAACCAACGCAGAGGCCAAAGCTCTGGGAAGCCCTCCACCTCGTCCCTGTGTTTTCTGCCCTCCCTGTTTGATGCTTCAGGGGTGGTTACACTTAAGCAACCTGGTCAGCCCTTGATGCCTGTTTTGTGGATGAGTAGAGGCTCAGGTCAGGGGCAGAACCCAGGGTGCACACATGGTGTCCCTGAACGGGCCGAGGCAGAAAGTCAGCATCTTCTTGCCACTTCTGTTCTAAGCCCTGGAGTCTCAGGTCAGCCTGGGGCCTCGGTCTCCAGCCTGTCCATCAGGCCAAGGGTGTGTGCAGGGCTGGCAGGGTGGGTGTCTTTGAGCATGCAGGGGTGTGAGGTGTGGATGTGTTCCCTGTGAGTGAGTGTCTGGGTGTATCTCACAGTGTGTATGTGTGTGTGTCTGTGTGTCTGTGTATCCGAGTGTGCAAGCAGTTCCTGGGTCCTGTAAGCTTCATCTCTTCCTCGGTCTAAGATACTTAGACAAGTTGTCTCACAAATGCATTGGCAAAATGGGTCCAAACCATTTCCTCTGCTCAAAGGGAGCACCCAGTGTCTGCAGGTGGAGATGTCCCCACCCTTCACATGACTTCACTCGACCCTGTCCCCGCTGACCCTGGAGGTGCCCCCGGGATGGTGACCATTCTAGGAAGGAGATGCTCGGTGAAACTCATCAACTCCCCGTTGCTTCTAGGAAACAGTAGTAACTCTGTTCATATTCAGCAAGTCCAAGTTGCCTCTGCTTGGAGGTCATGCGGCCAGGCTTCCTGGTGCCAGCGGGTGACTCAGCTCGAGAAGGCACCCCACCCACCCACAGCCCTCAGAGGCTGGCCACATCCCGCCTCCGCAGGCCCAGCACGCGGGTTCTGTTCCCTGGCTGCGTCACCCAACATCTCACCTCCCACTACCCTATCCTGGGGATACATGGGGTGTGTCTTAATCAGTAGCTGATTAAGACAAGCTGGGCACTGGTAGCAGCTGTCTAAAGGAGCTGAGCAACTTGAGAAGTAACAGCCATCAGACACGCCAATGGCCCTGGCAGGTCGAAGGATGAGAGAGGAGGGCTGGAGGGCTGGAGGGCTGCAGAGCCGGGACTTGGGGGCCATGGGGCCCGGCCAGCTGCTGGCCTCTCCTGGGATTTATAATGTCGGTTGGCACCCCTGCAAACCTGTGTGGGAGCAGGAATGCTGAGTCACAGGCCCTTGGTCAGCTTGTAGAGACGTTTTAACACGTGCAACAGGAAAGATCCTGCTAAGAGAGAGGACCCTGGGTGTGTGCATTTTGACAGAAAGAGGCTCAGTGGGGACAAAGGGCCATGAGTTGAAACCTGAGCGGGCCCACAGGTCCCACTAGTGTGCCTATAAAGTGAAAGTCTGGAGGTGCTCCCAAGAGTGCCCTATCTGTGCCCGGTTAGACTGCCCTGAATGTCCCCATGGGCAGCGAGCAGGTCCCCAGGCTTGAGTGCCCTGTGGACCTGCTGTGGGGCCGTCTTTCCAGACAATGAAACTTACCTGCTCTCAGGGCAGGGCTGAGCCCCAACCTACCTGTTCTGATCATCCCAGGTGAGGGTCCAGAGCTCCTGCAGGCAGTGTGTGAGTGGTGTGCGAGGCCTTGCCCAGAGCACCCACCCTTGGTCCAGACCCTTGTCACTCAGATGTCCAGTTGCCCGGGCCCCTGCCCACACCCTCCCAGGAGGACTCTCAACAATGGTTCTTGGCTGCATGTCCTGTGCTCCAGCTCAGCTTAGATGTGCTCCAACCAGGTGGCACAGAGCAGGCTGCTCTCCAGGAAATGCAGGAAGGGGTGTCTGAGCCCAGAGTATAAACCCTCCTCTGCACAGACGAGAAAACTGCTACCCCACTGGTGCGGTGCTCTGCATTCCTCGGACTTAGGAAGCCTCCTGTGATCCTGGTTGCCCCAGTTGTCCCCTTCTGGCCTCTAGAAAGATCTCCCATACCCCCACTCCACCCCCTGCCCTTGTTGTTGTTTAGTCACTAAGTCGTGTCCTACTGTTTTGTGACCCCATGGACTGTAGCCTCGGAGAAGGCGATGGCACCCCACTCCAGTCCTCTTGCCTGGAAAATCCCATGGGCGGAGGAGCCTGGTGGGCTGCAGTCCATGGGGTCGCTAAGAGTCAGGCACGACTGAGCAACTTCACTTTCACTTTTCACTTTCATGCATTGGAGAAGGAAATGGCAGCCCACTCCAGTGTTCTTGCCTGGAGAATCCCAGGGACGGGGGAGCCTGGTGGGCTGCTGTCTGTGGGGTCGCACAGAGTCGGACACGACTGAGGTGACTTAGCAGCAGCAGCAGCTGGACTGTAGCCTGCCAGGCTCCTCTGTCCATGGGATTTCCTAGGCAAGAATATTTTAGAGTGGGTTGTCATTTCCTTCTCCAGGGGACCTTCCTGACCCAGGGATCGATGTCTCTGGGTCATCGATATCCATTAGCAGGACAGTTCCATCAGCATTAGCAGGTGGACTCTTTACCACTGAGCCACCAGGGAAACCCACCCTCTGCCCTACTTCCAGCCAAAGTCCACTCAGGGGCCCCAAAGGGATGCTCAGCACCAATACCATCTCCATCAGACTAACAGAAGTCAGAAGTCGGTGCTGATGGCCTGGCCTCTCTTGCAAAAAGATGAGTGGGTGTACTGGTGAGAAGCGAACCCTCTGGTTTCCATTCAAAGCCGTTTGGTCCACATGAACTCAGCAGGAACTGGCTACATTCTTGTTCACAGCGCAGAGCGAGATGCCCCAGGGCGCTCTGCAGACTTCACCTCCAGAGATTCCATCCCCCTGCCCTGGTAGCAGTTGAAGCCCCCACACCCAGGCTGCTCTGGCTTTGAGGTCCCTGGTAGGTTCTGATGGGCCTCAGCCCTTGAGGGGTTGGGGGCCCTGCAGAGGAGGAAGTGATCAGCACTGTGAGTCCTGCTCCTCTGTGTTGGGTCCATGAGAGCTGAGACAGCAGAGGAAGGGCTAGGCTGAGGGAGCTGCTTGTGGACGGGGCCGGCCACCCCCCTCCAACCTCCCCACTGCTGGCTGCCGCCTTGACCCACTGCTGCCCCAAGTCTAAGGCCTCTTTGTTGACAAGCCACCGTTCTCTTGCTCCAGCCCTAATCCAGCTCCAATTAGAGGGAGAACATGTGCTTTGGCTGAATGGCCCGGCTGGTGGCAGAGCCCGAAGGCCTACTCACCCGCTGGCCGGCTGGCCTCGCACAGGGGCCCTGCCTTGGTTTGAGGAACATGGCTATGAGAGCTGTGGTCACTCCATACAGAAACCAGAGTGCCCGAGGGGCACCTCTGCAGGCTCCAGGCACCGCACCCTGTCTGCAGCCAGAGAGAAGGGGATGGAAGGAGTGAGTGTGTCTGCAGGACGGAGGAGGGTCAGGTCACACCAGCCGGCGGGTCAGGAGTGGGGCAGCCTCTGCCTCTAGGCAGGGAGGACTTGGAGGGGCTCTGCCCAGGTTGCCAGGAGAGGGTCTCCTCCAGCAGGAAAACTGACTTTTCAGTGAAGTTGTAGCTTCTGGAGGCACAAGTTGGGGAGGAGGCAGTGATAATCAGGGAGGGGTCATGCTAGGGTCTTATCAATGTCACCACAGCCTCACCCACCCAGAGCACCTAACATGATGCTTCCAGCCACTCTGGGTGGGCTGGGCTGCCCTCACATTGTCTCATAGCCCCTGGCCAGGAGGCAGGCAGCCCATCTTTTTCAGGATGCCAAGCTTTCCCTGGTGGCTCAGATGGTTAAGCATTTGTTAAGCCTCCCAGGTGGCATGAATGGAAAAGAACCTGCCTGCCAATGCAGGAGGACATAAGAGATGTGGGTTGGATCCCTGGGTCGGGAAGATCCCTGGAGAAGGGAATGGCAATCCACTCCAGTACTATTGCCTGGAAAATCCCATGGACAGAGGAGCCTGGTAGGCTACATGTAGTCCATGGTGTTGCAAAGAATCAGACACGATTAGCAACTTCACTTCAAGCTTGCCCTGCCTGGGCCTGCCCTGCCCTGATGGCTTCTGTGGCATCTCATTCACTGCTGTGTGGCATCAGGCAAGTTCCTCAACCTCTCTGTGCCTAAATTTCTTCACCTGTAAAATGGGCACAATTGCAGGACTAGCAGCCCAGGAACCGTTGAAGGCCCTTCCTTCCCGGAGCCAGGCAGGTCCATGAACTCTGTGGTGTGAGCCCAGGAGGACGAGGAGGTGGTGGCCAGCTGTGGCAGACATACATTCCGTGGAAGAAGCCTTTGGGGAGGGCTCCTTCCACATTCTGAGCTTTCTTCCTTTTGTGCATTAGTAAGTTGGCACAGTAATAGCCAGAGCTTCCTAGACCTACGTAATGCAGGTTCAGAGCCTTAAATGATGGGCTCTGGGGCAGAATTGAGCAGCCTCTGAGGTTCAAGGATGAGCCCCCAAATAGTGAGTGGTCAGCCTGGGGCAGGCAGTTGAGGATGTGGTGATTGAAAAACAATGGAGAAATAGACGACAAGGGAAGAAAGGGATGAGGATCGGCTGGGTGGAATACCTAGAGGGAAGGCCAAGACCACCCCCAGCTCTAGCCTCTCTGGCTGCCCAACCCGGTTCTGGTGGTTCCAGTTTGTATGTTAGTCGATCAGCCGTGTCTGACTCTTATCGACCTCTTGGACTGCAGCCTGCCAGACTCCTCCATCCATGGGATTCTCTAGGCAAGAATGCTGGAGTGGGTGGCCATTCTCTTCTCCAGGTGATCTTCCCAACCCAGGGATCGAACCCAGGTCTCCTGCATTGCAGACAGATTCTTTACTGTCTGAGCCACCAGGGAAGCCCTGCCTGGAGTCTGACCTTATTAAAGTTTGTGTTGCTCAGAGATCCTCTGCAGGCAGTTCCACAGAGTCCTGAACTGTGAGGACCAGACTCATAGGACCAAGATTCACGTTCAGAGAGACTAGCTCTGACCAGTGCATTGGTCCTCTCTGGGGGAGCTGGGAGCCTGGGGAAGATTTTCAGTTTCTAACTGTGTTCAGATGTTGTGCCTTGCCATTAAACACTTTAAAAAGAAAGCTAGCTATTCCAATATTTACCGTCTAGTCAAGTCCATGGCCAGAGAGGGCAGCATGGACAGGCAGGAACTGGGCCTGCAAGATAAAAACTTCGAGGCTGAGCCGAAAGGCATCCAGGTGGATGTTGATGATGCTTGACTGCTTCCATCCCTTAAAGCTCTGTATTCACTCACGGCATCATCACAGGCTTGAAAAGAGCAAGACATTCTGCAAAACTCAAACACACACTCCGTTGCTGGGTCAGTGAGGGCAGGACTGGCTCTTTGCTGAGCCCAGGAGGGGCCGTGGGAGGTGTGGACTGGGGAGGGCTGGCCAGGATCAGATCCTGGCATCTGCCCTGCCTGGCACTGCCCAGCAGGAGGGATTGGAGGAGATGGTGACTCCCTGGGAATGGTTTAGCAGTCAGACCCAGATGCAGGCGTCTCAGTACCACCCAAACACTGGCTGACCAGGGGCTGACCCCAACTGGCCAAACCCTGTGCCCACTCCCAGAAGCACTTTCCATCCAGTGTCTCTAGCCTGGATCCAGGTACCTGGGCTTGTTATGGTAGGTAATATGTGTGTGCTCAGTCATGCCTGACTCCTTGGGACTCCATGGACTGCAGCCTGCCAGACTCCTCTGTCCATGGAATTTTCCAGGCAAGAACACTGGAGTGGGATGCCATCTCCTTCTCCAGGGGATCTTCCTGACCCAGGGATCGAACCTGAGACTCTTGTGTCTCTTGCATTGCCAGGTGGATTCTTTTAAGAGAAATCACAGCCCTGGCCTTGTGACATGCCCTGTGTCCAGTAGATGCCCCACAGGTGTTTGTTTGGGGGATTTCTGGGGAAGGGCGTGTTCCCAAACATGACTCCTTCCCAGCCAAGGTTCCTTCTCCTCTCTCTTCATCCCCGCCACCCCAGGACCCCACCCAGCCACAGGGCAGAGAGATGTCCTGACTCAGGCAGAGCTGGGCCAGCTCAGCTCCCACACCGGCTTCCTACCAAGCTGACCCGGATGTCTGGAGCACTGCTCATGATGACCTGGACCCCTGAGCCACCTCCACAGCCACATGCCTCAGGCCTGGGGCTGAGGGAGGAGGTCTAACCCAGTGTAGGCCCCCAGGGAGGTGCCCCCCCCCCCCCCAGGGAACAGGGGTAGAAGGCACAGGGTACTTCCTCAGCACTTAGAGCCTTTCAGTCAACACTGAGCTGAGTTTTCTTCCCAAGTTCACATTCAACAGGGTCTTAGGCTCAGGAGGCAAATGATGTGCCTGCCAGCGCTGCAGCTGCCAGCTGGTATAGGGTGGCCCTTATCCTCCCTGGGTTCTTTGCTCTCCAGCCCCAACCCTGTAAGTGAGAAGCCTGTGTCTAGTTAGTGCTAAGGGCCCTCGGGCTCATATTGTGAAAACACTCGGTGGACTTCAGCCCCCAAAGTCACTTGTGGCCATACCGGTCCCTTCCCTCTAAACTGTACCCGGCCTCCAGGGTCAGATCCTTTCTCCATAATGAGGTCCAAGGCCTCAGTAGGCATGGACCTGCCATGCTCTCGGCACCTGCTCCCCTGACCAGCTGAACCACCGCGGTTACTGTCCCTGTAGCTGGGGGGTGCTGACCTCCGAGGCCACTAGCAATTGATTAGATCAGCTGAGAAATTTCTGCTTATTTGTGCAAACACATAGATGTGGCTCCTCACAAGAAACCAGAGGCCTTGTTGGTGCCCAGGCTCTGGGGGTGACACTCACCATTTCCCACCAGGTTGAAGGCAAGGGTGGATACGGGTTTTGTCCCGTGTTCAAGCAGACCAGCCTGAAAATCCACCCGCCGTGCTTGGTCCCTGGCAGGGATGACCCAGGAAGCACTCGCGTGTGTGTCCCTGGTTGGTAAGGCTGTGGTTAGCAAAGAAGTTCTGAACCAAGAACGAACACCCAGCAGTTAACAACATAGGCGGAAGTGCAGCCAGCTCCGGGGAGCTGGGAGCCTCTGCCTGGGCCGGGTGTGCGGTGTGGCCCGAGCGACCTGCCTTGCCGAGCCCCCCGAGGAGCAGCCCAAGGACCACGGACACTGCCTCTGCTGCTGCTGCTAAGTCACTTCAGTCGTGTCCGACTCTGTGGGACCCCATAGACCGCAGCCCACCAGGCTCCCCTGTCCCTGGGATCCTCCAGGGAAGAAACTGGAGTGGGTTGCCATTTCCTTCTCCAATGCATGAAAGTGAAAAGTGAAAGAGAAGTCACTCAGTCCTGTCCGACTCTTAGCGACCCCATGGACTGCAGCCCACCAGGCTCCTCCGCCCATGGGATTTTCCAGGCAAGAGTACTGGAGAGGGTGCCATCGCCTTCTCCGGACCCTGCCTCTACCCTCCTGTTACTGGGGACGAGTCTGATTCATGTGTTTCCTGTGACAGCCGCTACATCATCACATCCGCTCCGAGAACTATTTTTAACTGATTTATGTATTTCTTATATGAGGAACACATTGACTTCTGTTTTAGTCCGTTTTACAGGAAAGTGTTGCAACCGTGCTCAGCTCAGCAACATTCATCGCCACGGAGCAGTAGGGGAAGGCCGTCTCCCCTCCACAGTGTCACAAAAATTAATAAAGTTGGAAATGAAAAGGGGAAAACTCAACAGTTTTCACCTTCTGTGGAATTCAACAGGCCTGTTTCGAAAAGAGCACGCTGCTTCTTTCCATTCCCGTGGCAGGTTCTCGGGGCCTCTGCCATTGCTGCCAATGCTCCCAGACTGACCTCCCCGAGGTGTCCTATCAGGAAGGCCCAGCCTCCTAGGTGCCCATCCTCGAGGTGGTGGCCCTTGGGCAGGCACTGTGGGCATCCAGCACAGCCCCTTCTCTGTCAGACGAGACACTCGGGAGAGAGAGGTCCCACGATGGTCGGTGAGGTGGTTTGGTTCTGTGG
This sequence comes from Capricornis sumatraensis, assembly GCF_032405125.1. NCBI lineage: Eukaryota > Metazoa > Chordata > Mammalia > Artiodactyla > Bovidae > Capricornis > Capricornis sumatraensis. Next base: position 99,478,814 of record NC_091076.1, read on the forward strand.
CTCCTGTCTCCTGGCCGAGCTCCGTCCCTCAGTGGCGCAGGTCACCTGGTTGATGCTCACAGCAGCGGTGGCCTGCGGAGGGTCCTGACTCAGCCCCCACTCTCAGCCAGGCCGCTCTACCTCTCGGTTTTGTTAACTGCTCCCCTTACACCCCTTTCTGGCTTTCAGGGCCTCCATGGGCTTTGTCAAAGCCTGGCTGGATATGACCACATTGTGGCCATTTTCTCCCCAGAGGCCTCCCAGAGCCTGGCAGGGCCATCTTCACCCTGAGGTCACCAGGGGGAGGGACACCCCACCGAATGTAGGTGTTGGTCTCACTCTGGCTGAGTCACTTCGGGGGTTGGGGATTTTCTTCCCCTTCTTGGCCCTACCTTCCACCCCTCTCTTCTAGAAGAAGCAGGAAGAGGTGGGGGGACCCCAGGCTGGGGAACCACTTGGAAGCTGCGGAGTCTCCCAGGACCATTTCGTCTCCCGCAGACCACCCGGTTTACTCCTGTCATTCACACACGGTACTCATGAATCTGCACAGGAACCTTCTGGAGAAGAAGAAACTGAGGCTCAGACCAGCTCAGCAATACAATGCCTTCCCGCCCTGCCCAGCAGTGAGGGCCAGGGCATGGATTCCAGCCTATGCTCCGCGTCCCCACGCTATAATTTGTGTCCTCCAGGGCTCATGATATCTAAGACTTAATGTGGAAAAACGGTTCCACTCTGTCTCACCCCATACCCCAAAATAAACTCAGATAAATTAAAGGCAAAAAGCACAATTACAAAAGCACTGGAAGAAAATGCAAGAGCGTATGTGCGGATTCTCAGGAAGGCAGGCAAGATGCAACATCCAAAGGAAACAATCGACAAATGTGACGACATAAAATTTAAGAACATCTATGTGATGAAGGGGCTCCCCAGGTGGCATGAATGGAAAAGAACCCGCCTGCCAACGCAGGAGGACATAAGAGATGTGGGTTGGATCCCTGGGTCGGGAAGATCCCCTGGAGAAGGGAATGGCAATCCACTCCAGTATTCTTGTATGGAGAATCCCATGGACAGAGGAATCTGGAGGCTACAGTCCATGCGGTCACAGAGAGTCGGATATGACTGAGGTGACGTCATGCAGGCGTGCGTGCAGCACGCACACGTGTGACCAAAAAAAAACACCCCAAAACCGAACACAACAACCCACTATTAATAAGGTAAAATATTAAGCAACAGATTAGAAACAGATATCTGCAGGGTAAATACATGGGCTGATATTCATCACATATAAAGAATTCCCACCAATCAGTAAGGGAAAAAACCAACCACCCAACTGAAAAGTGTCAAAGGAGAGAAGCAAAAAGGATATAAACACACCTTAATGAATACAATAAAACAGTCATTCTCCATATTAATCCCAGAAGGCAGAAGCTGAAGACTGCTTGATGAGAAGAGCCAGTGTTGGTGAAGTGAGAAAACGGGGGTCATTCACAAACCATACGCACGGACATGAATCAGAACAGCCTTTTTTTACAAGGTGACTTGGTGATTCCATCAGAAATTTAAATGCACCTTCCCTGTGACCCCTGCCCTGCGGAAAGAGTCTGGGCTGGGATGTTAGAGGCCACATACGGAAACAACCCCTGAGGGATCAAGCCCTGAGCTTTCACCTTGCAGGGAAGCCAGTTGTCATGGAGAACTCAGGGCCCTGCGTGGCGGCCACGGGGTCTGAGCCCTTCGAGGGAACAGTGGGCTGGGAACCTGGTAGGGAGGCCATCCCCACCCCCAGACCCTGTGCTGGCTGTGTCTGAGGGGCTGTGGACCTGTGGCTGGGACCTGTGGCTGGGACCTGTGGCCTGTCCTGGACTCTAAGGGGCCATCGTCAACCCTGGCAGAGACACGGGCTGGGTAGCAGGACCAGATTCTGGGAATGGGAAAGTAGGGCCTGACTTTCCAGGTCTCGGGGAGGTGTGTGTCCCTCTGCAGCACCCCACTACCAGGACAGGTGTTCAGGCTCCCCACCCCACTCCTCCCTGATTTGTTTCAGGGTCCTTTAGCCCTCCAGGTCTGGCTCCCATCCTGGCCTTTCACCAGGGGTCTCCCCAACTTCTCCTCCCTCCAGGCTTCCTGTGCACCCACCTGACCCCTGTGTATCCCGCACCCTTGAAGTCCTGGACCTTCCTGGTAAGCCGCCCTTCCTGCACCATAAACACAGATCCAAGGTTCACTACTAGGTTCGGTCTCTGCTCAATTCTCACAAAACCTGCGGAAGAAAAGGAGGCCCAGAGAGGGTAAGAGACTCAGCGAGGTCACACAGCGAGCAGGGAGTGGGGAACACTCAGGGTCTGGCTCAGGGTACTGACTCAGTCGTACTCTGCAGGCAGGCCCGTCTCCCCACCACGTGGCCTGCCAGCTCGGTACGAGCTCCTCCCTCCACTGGTGGGCTGTGCAGCCACTGAGGCCACACTGGTGTGGGCGGCCCTGCGTCCCTTCTCTCTGGGGTGACTGTGAATCCCAGGGAGCCACGGCCCCCACTGTGTACGCTGCCTCGGCATGCACTGTGGTGACCCTGCCTTGCGGAGAATTCCAACTCTAATTCGTGCTTGCCATCAGCCAGTTATTTGATCCAGATGCCTACGAAGTGTGCTGTGCGCTGGGAGCATCCTGGACGGGGGTGTGTGTCCCGGGCAGGGTTCCCGTCTCATGACTCAGGGAGTGGGGTCTTGGGAGGGGTGCATCCCCTTTCCTGGGAACAACCTGGGACTTGTTCCAGGTGCTTTCCCCACCCCCGCACCTCGAGGCCCAGGGGAGGCACACAGGAAGGGCGATTGGCTATGGTGGAGGGCTGAGGCATGCGGGGGTGGCAGGGTGGGGGTGGTCTGGGACACCTCCCCACCCTTCTGCCCTTATCCAAGTGCGCTGAGGATCAGGTATCACCCAGGAAGGGCCGTCTGCCGACCTAGGGACTATGAGGCCATAGGCCAGCAGAGACCTCATTCCCGCTGGGGCTAAGTACTCAGAGGTAGCCAGACATGGGGCGGCCCTGAGGGTACCTGGGGGGCTTGGTCACCTCGGGCCCTCCTGCCCCTTGGGAGCTGAGGCTGCCTGTGTGGGACCCCTGGGGCCTGATGCGATGCTGCAAGGTCACCCTCTGCTGCTTCTCCCCCTCCATCTCCAATCTGGACCTTGGGACTCTTCTGGAAGTCACCTCTCCATGGCCCAGCCCATCATCTCCTCCTGGTGGCCCCATGGGGTCTTCTCCATGGGGACACGTGGTGAGATGGCGCCCCCTCTGCCGGCTCCCTCCCTAGGCTCCCAACTGAGAGTCAGAGGCACGTCCCCTGTGGTCCACAAGGCCCCCTCTCACCACCTGACTGAGCCAGGTCAAGAAGGACAGGCTGAAGGCCGCTTGTTCTCCTTGTTCCAGAGGCAGACCTCAACCCCATGCGGGGCCCTCGTCTTGTGCACACTCGCCAGCTGGGGGTTGGGGTGGCAGAGGCCCTGAGGGCACCCAGGGTCCCGATTACCTGCCGAGGCCTTGTTCCCACCCACTCTGGATGCCTCCCTCCTTCCTCCCAACATCTGCCCAGCTCACCCTGCAGATGGGACTTGCCCCCTCCTCACAATCAGCCCTGTTGTAGGGACGCGTTCCTAGCTCTGGAATGATCAGCTGCAGCCTGGATTGCTCACTCTTGGGGTGACTCTGGACAAGCCCCTGAAGGCCCACTGGGTGCGCATACCTGCCCAGAACAAAAGTGCCTGAGTGTAGAGCCCAACGCAAGGCTGAGTGGAGATCCCCTCGGGGGCCAGGGCGTCAGAAGGGACTGGGGAACTGGATGCCCCCCAAGCACATCCTGGCCCTGCCCAGCAGAAGGCATATTCCTTCCCTCTGAGTGGCACCAGGTCTCAGCCTCTCTGCCAAGTAGCCTTAGTGGGTGGGGGGTGGTTGGCCTCCTGCCCACCCCCAAGTCATGGTGGCACCCCAGGCCACCTCACTCGGGGGTTCTCAGATGAGCCCTGAGTCTCAGAGCCACCAGGGAGGACTGGGCCTGGCTTCAAATATGACTCTGGAATTTTAAGAGCAAAATACTAGTTAGGTCAACATGGGCCAGGGCCTATTTCCCACCCCAAACCAAGGTCCAGGGGGACCTCTCATCCCCAGCATACTGGGTGTGCCTGCAAAGAGTGACCACAAACCAGAGTCATGTCCAAAAGACACACACTCCGGCGTCGTCCAGGGCCTGGGGGAGAGGCGGGGAAGTCTTGGGGAGGCCTGTCCGCAGGACACGGCCCAGGCTGGGAGCAGAGCATGGGACACAGCGTGGCCTCCGGTCCAGCCGGGGTGGGGTCCGGGCCTCTGAGGACTGCAGAGCTGAGTCTGTCCGTGTGGATCTCACAGAGGCGGGGAGTCCCTGTGGCGCTCATCCTCCCGGCGCACAGGCTCCAGGTGGGCGGTGGGCCTGGGCCAGCCCTGCCCTGCAGGAAGAGCCCACGCCAGCAGCCTCACCCAGGCCAGGCCACGGTCAGGTCCCGAATTCCATCAAAGAACAACAGACTGACATTCCGGCTGAATTCAGCCAGCCTAAGTTCCCACCCTGGTGCCCACTTCAGCTTCCCTGTTCCTAGAGGAAGGTGCCCGCCCTGCCGTGGCTTCTTCAGGCTTGGGTCAGAAACACAGATGCGGAGCTGTTGGGGCCCCACCCCAAGGCCCCTCCTGCCCCTCCTGTGGGCCTTGCTGTGACCCACAAGTTTCTCAGTAGATCCAACACAGCCCGTCCCAGGAAGCAGGTCCTGTTCCTGCAGACCTTGCTCCTCATGCCCAAGATGAACGGCCCCCCACCGGCAGCCCCATGAAGAGTGCTCACAGCTGCAGCCCTGTCCCAGTCTGTGGACTCCTCTGCTGCCCCCCAACTCCGAGATCCCCAAAAGGTCTCTGTGAAGCCCCAGCCTCCTTCTTCTTCCACCTTTGCTCTGTCCTGAACTCTGAACCCCACCCTCTCTGGCTCCCACCATGAGTTCTCTAGGCAGAAGATGACTTACCTGGAGGTTTGCAGGGTGGTTTGGGGACATTCCCTGGTGGTTCAGATGGTGAAGAATCTGCCTGCAATGTGGGAGACCTGGGTTCGATCTCTGGGTCAGGAAGATCCCCTGGAGAAGGGAATGGCAACCCACTCCAGTACTCTTGCCTGGAGAATTCCATGGACAGAGGAGCCTGGTGGGCTACAGTCCATGGGGTCGCAAAGAATCAGACAGGACTGAGCAACTAACACTTTGGGGACATGCACAGGCAGAACCATAGGGCCCTTGAGTCCTTCCTGTTTGTGTTAGGAGCCGGGGTCTGGACACCAATCCCCAGGGCACAGAGCAACGCCTGACTAACCACAAGGCAGCCTGATGCAGGAGAGCATCGGAGCCCCCCAGGGTGGTGTGAATAAAAAATTTTGGTCCTAAAGCAGAAGGGCCTCCTTTGACAACCTTCGCCCTCTGACTTGGGTAGCACCAGATCCCCTGGGATCTTCTCCTCTGAAGATCCCAAGAGCGGGTTCAAGGAATCCAAGGAGTGAGGAGTCCAGGTGGGCCTGAGGCCCATGGAAAAGACCACCCTCTTCAGGGGCTCCACCTATGAAGCAGGGCAGACCAAATATGGGGTGTTGGTCCTGGGCCTGTGCACCCACTCTCTGTGGGAGTCAAACAGGGGAGGACGGACCCCATAGCCAGGGAAGCACCCCCATCTCCAGGACAGCAGCTCAGGAGGGTTTCAACCCCAGGATACCTGCTCACCCTCATGGGTCCCTAACAGTTTTTATTTCAAGACATTCACATGCGTTAAAACAGGAAATAAAGTAGGTGAGAAGCGGCGTCCCCCACACTCTCCCGGGGTAGCAGGCTCTTCCTGTGGCCTCAACCCCACCCGCCCCCACACAGGCCTGGGAAAGACCCCCCAGACACAGCCTACATCCCGTCCAAACCCTGCATTCCCAGCTGCTGTTTCTCTGAAGCATTTTGACTTACTTGTGCATGTGAGCACACACACACATGCATACACACATATGCCCACACACAAGTACACAGGAACAGAGCTGGGCTCGGTGGCACTACTAGGGGACCCATGCTGTGCGCTGGCAAAGGGGAGGCATTTGGAGTCCGAGGACAAAGCTCCACAGAGAGAATGTGCCCAACGGACGCCTGGTAGGAGAAGGGAGCACCCACATCAGAAACCGCCTTAAAGACCTTAGTGAAAGCTGCTCAGTTGTATCCGACTCTTTGCAACCCCATGGACTATAGAGTCCACGGAATTCTCCAGGCCAGAATACTGGAGTGGGTAGCCTTTCCCTTCTCCAGGGCATCTAAACATCAAGCAAACAAAATGGCTTTACTTTGGCTTTCTGCAAGGCAGTTTCTGCAGCAGAAAAGTGGAGGTGCCTCCCTCCCAGGAATGACATCAATTTTTGTTGTTGTTCACTCAGTCGTGTCCAGCTCTTTGGGACCCCATGGACTGCAGCATACCAGGTTTCCCTGTCCTTCACCATCTCCCAGAGCTTGTTCAAACTCATGTCCAGGGAATCGGTGATGCCATCCAACCATCTCACCCTCTGTTGTCCCCTTCTTCTCCTGCCTTCAATCTTTCCCAGAATCAGGGTCTTTGCATCAAGTGGCCAAAGTATTGGAGCTTCAGTTTCAGCATCAGTCCTTCCAATGAATATTCAGGGTTGATTTCCTTTAGGATTGACTGGTTTGATCTCCTTGCAGCCCAAGGGACTCTCAAAGAGTCTTCTCTAACACCACAGTTCGAAAGCATCAGTTCTTCGGTGCTCAGCTTTCTTTATGGTCTAACCCTCACATCTGTACATGACTACTGGAAAAACCATAGCTTTGACTAGTTGGACCTTTGTGACGTTGACTTTAGAAGTTTATTATAACATAAAGATATGCCTGAAGTCACGTGTCCATATTTTAATCCAGCTAGAGGAGGCCCCCGCCTGTGGCTGCCCTCAGAAGGCCTGGCCCCCAGGTGCCATTATGTCGTCACCTGTGGTCCAGGACTCAGGCCCTCGGGTGCTGTGACAGCTGAGCCAGGACCGGGAGCAGGACTCTGTCCATCACAGTCTGGACCAAAGGTAGAGGCCCCTCTCAGCCTCCATGCTTTTCCTTTACCACCACCTTCAACCTCACTGCAGGAGTGAAATTGGAAGTAAAGGGCCTTATCCTTTCAGTTTCTGTAGATAAACAACACCTCCACCCGGGGTGGGGGGTGGCCAAGGGGAGCTTCCTGTTGGTGATGTTACCCGGCTTGGGGCTGATGATCTCCGTGATGTCGACAGGCAGGAAACGGGCACCAAGCAGAAGTTCTTTGAGAGGGAGGCCTAGTGCTTCTGTGGCCGTGGGGCCAGCACAGAGGGAACGCAGCCAGAAGAGCCGGGTAGGGGGCTCTCCCGGGGGCAGCAGGGATGGAGCAGGAGGCCTGGGGCTGTCCACTGAGGGCTTGAGCAGGTGCAGGGAGTAGGCTGGCCTGGACGAAAGGGGTGCAGATACGCTCAGGGATTGAGGGGGGTGTGTGCGCGTGTGTATCTGGTCGTGTGGTGGATGGATAGATAGAACGATGATAGATATTCAGCAGATAGGTGTGTAGAAGGATAAGTATAGGTACAGGGATTGTGGATGGCTAGACAAACAGACGGGCTTCCCAGGTGGCCCTAGTAGTAAAGAACCCACCTGCCAATGCAGGAGGTGTAAGAGATGTGGGTTCAATCCCTGGATCGGGAAGATCCCCTGGAGGAGGGCTTGGCAACCCACTCCAGTATTCTTGCCAAGAGAATCTCACGGACAGAGGACCCTGGCAGACTTCAGGCCCATAGGGTCACACACAGTCGGACACGACTGAAGCGACTTAGCACACACGCAGACACATAGAGGGACAAAAGTGGAGAGGCAGATGTGCGTGGAGACGTGCGTGTTAGGAGTCTGTAGGCTCCAAGAAGGCAGTATCTATGGTGATTGAAACTGACAGACCTGGGTCCAGCATCAGGGCTACCCATTACTGGCCATTCAGCTATGAACCTAAGGGACCCCTCTGTGTGCCGTAAGTGGGTATTCATGTAGCACCAGGACCCACGTGGGGAAGGTCACTGTGAGTGTGAAATGGCCCTTGAGCGGCACAGTAAGGGACTGAGGTTTGCTACCTGGCTTCTTATTCTGGTCTGATGGTGGGCCAGCCATGGCTCTAGGGCTGAGGACAAGTCCATAAGAGATGGACTCAGACCCTGCCCACCTGTCTGTAGCAGGGGGGCTGACAGCACAGTCATGAGGTGTTTACGGGTGCAGGTTGGGCAGCAGGTACCAGCTGGCCTCAGCAAGAAGGGGCTGGAAGGAGACTAGGGAAGAGCATTTGCAGTTCTGGGCTCTAGGGAGTGAGGAGCCGGCCTGCAGGGGAGAAGCAAGGAGGCTGGGGGTGTGGGTCGGTGGGGAGGAGCACAGGGTCCTGAAATTTCTCAAGACCAGGCAGGAGGCGGCCCCCTCAAGGGCCCAAGACTCACGTTTCCACCATCCCAGGGGAAACGGGACTCCAAGTTGGCCTCAGCTTGATTGAAAAAACAAAATAAAACAAAAAGCTGTGACACGTCTGGCCTGCCGCGGAAGTGGGGAGAGTTGCCCGGAAGAGGCACGTGAGGAGCGGGAGAGGGAGAGGGACCACCCTCGAGGCTCTCAAAGGCGATGAGCAGGGCCTCCCAAAGGAAGGCCGGGGCTTCTGACCCCAAGAGGCGTGACGCTCTGGGGAACACAGACCCCTGGGGACCTGACAGGCTGGCGTGGAGCTGCTGAGGAGCCTGGGTTCCTGGGTTCTCACGGCTGGTCTCTGAGGAGAGCGGGGGCGGGGGGGGCGTTGCTGACACGCGGGGCAGGTGGGGCCTGTTTACATCCGACAGGCCGGAGCGGCCCCACTTGAGTCAGAGTGTGAAACATCCATCAACAACGCTTCAGAGACACAGCTCGACGGCGGCTTTCACGGGCTGTGACCACCAGTCCCAAACCTTATTTTCCACAGGCACCGACAGATGTTTAAAATTGGGGCGGAATCTCTAGGACCCAACATTTCTCAAGCGGGGCCCTGGAGGAGCTCCAGGGAGCTGGGCCCAGGGCCCTGCTCTGCTGTTCTAAAGCCGCCCTTCGCACGTCAGGAATGTCAAACAGAGCTGACCTCAGCGCCGTCCTCTCCAGCAGCAGGCGGGCTCCGGGGTGTTTGTCTAATTAAAACAAACTAGTTGGGCGGTATATTATTTCTCCAACCAAACAATATTGAAGCGGCATGTGCGATACATTACTATTGCTTCCTGCTGGCTCCGGGGCTCCTGGGTGAAGCGCACTCATTTTCAAGCCTGCTCAGCACATTTAGCAAGTGAAAAAGAGAGACGATTGTTTCCTATTTCGCTGAGGAAACTGAAGCAATCAGAAAAGAACTTCCATGTGCTCCTACCGCCGCCGTGGCATCGCCTGCCCCACCCCGCCCCATCCCGTACCCCCACCCCCAGCCCCATCCCGTACCCCCACCCCCAGCCAGAGAACTCTGCCGGGTGCCCTGGATCTAGCCCCCTCCCGCTACTCAAGGACAAGGCTCCCCGCAGTGAGTTTCCTCAGGACGCAGTCCCTCTCCACAGCACTCATGCTGCCCTACTCTGTGGGCCAGTGGCACCCTAACAGCTCACCATCTTTCTGTTTTCCACCATAAGCCCCTCGGAAAAGAGCCTGGCCACCTACATCTCCTGTCTTAGTCTTCCCTCTTGTTGCTGTTCAGTTGCTGAGTTGTGTCTGACGCTTTGCAACCCTGTGAACTGCAGCATGCCGGCTTCCCGGTCCTTCACTATCTTCTGCAGTTCGCAAAAACTCACGTGCATTAAGTTGATGATGCCATCCAACCATCGTATCCTCTGTTGCCCTTTTCTCCTCCTGCCCTCCATCTTTCCCAGCATCGGGGTCTTGTCTTCGAATCAGGTGGCCAAAGTTTTGGAGCTTCAACTTCAGCATCAGTCCTTCAGTGAATATTCAGGGTTGACTTCCTTTAGGACCGACTGGTTTGATCCTCTCCAATTCTTTTCTCTCCCCTCGTCCACCAAAAACACTTTTGCTGACCTCCAGTTTGCTAAATCCAGGGCTACCCTAGTGGCTCAGTGAGTAAAGAATCCACCTGCAATGCAGGGGACACAGGAAACGTAGGTTAGCTCTCTGGGTCAGGAAGATCCCCTGGAGGAGGGCATGGCAACCCACTCCAGTACTCTTGCCTGGAGAATCCCATGGACGCTCATGGCCAGAGGAGCCAAGTTCACTTCCTTGCCATTTCTAGCTTCTAGTTTCCAGCTTCAAACCAGTCACCTCCTCCTTCTGATCTCATAGGGTTGCAAAGAGTCAGACACAACTGAAGTGAGTGAGCATGCATGCATCTTGGAAGATCAGCAACACCCAGAATAGAGCATTGCTCCCCTTGGGGAAACTCCTTCTTCCTGGGATTCCTAGGACCCCACCCCCATCTCCTAGTGCTCCTCCTTCATCACTGACTGCTGGCCTCCACTTTGCCGTCTCCTTTATGGACTCTCCTTGTCATCATGGCCCCTGTTTTAGTTTCCTACTGCTGCTATAATAAATTACCACAATTTTAGTGGTTTAAAGCCACACACTTTTATTGTCTTACAGTGCTGGATGTCAGAAGTCCAAAATGGATTTCTTTGGGCTAAATCAAGGTTGTCGAAAAGATTGCCTTCCTTCTGGAGGCTCCAAGGAGAGTTCACTTCCTTGCCATTTCTAGCTTCTAGAGGCTGGTCTCTTTCTCCAGTTTCAAACCAGTCACCTCCTCCTTCTGATCTCATTTCTATGTAACATCTTCTCTAACTCCAATGTTCCCGCCTCCCTCTTATCATGACTTGTGATTGCATTGGGTCTACCTGGATAATACAGGCTAATCTTTCCATCTCAAAGTTGTTAGCTTTCTTTTTAAAAAAATTTTTATTTTATTTTAGGCTGTGCTGGGTCTTCACTGCTGTGAGCGGGCTTTCTCTAGTTGCAGTGAGCAGGGGCTACTTTCCAGTGGCGGTGCCCAGACCTCTCATTGCTGTGGCTTCTCTAGTTGCTGAGCACGGGCTCTAGGGCACTCAGGCTCAGTAGTTGCAGCTCACAGGCTCTAGAGTGCAGGCTCAGTAGTTTTGACACACGGGCTTAGTTGCCCCTTGGCATGTGGAATCTTCCTGGACCAAGGATCAAACCCCTGTCTCCTGCTTTGGCAGGTAGATTAACCACTGGACCACCAGGGAAGTTCTCAAAGTCCTTAACTTAATCACACCTGCAAACTCCTCTTGGAGCTATGAAAGCAGCTTCACAGGTTTGGGGAATTAAATGTGAATATCTTTGGGGGCCATGATTCTGCTGATCACGGTCTGCCCTCTGGCCTCCAAAGGTTCACATGCAACATCACATGTGTAGAACGCTTTCAGTCACCCCAATATCTGGGTCCCTGGGGAGTGGCATCCTGGGTCACATTCCCAGCGGGGAACTGTAGCTCCGGGAAGTGGCCCACTGGGTCAGGTTGTGAGAACAGGTAGGTGGCAGCGCCAGGCTGGCCTACTGTGTGCTCTGTCCTTCCTGCTTCATTGTGTCCGCTGAAGGAAACCAAAGGCTTCAGAAGCAGAGGGCCAGGGGCAACTTTGAGGCCACGTCTTCTGTTAACTTTGCCTTAGTCCTTTGGCCAGGCCTATAGCAGACGGCATTGTCTGCTCACAGTTCCCCCATCTCTCCCTGCCCCTGTATCACAGCCTGGCTTCATGTCCAGCTATGAACAGTGGACCATGGGCAGTTCTGCACAGAGGTCTCAGAGACAGGACATGCTTCTGCTTCCCCTCTGCACCCCTGGTCTGCTCCCCTCTTCCATCAGGGTCCTGGGATGAGAGCTGAGAGGCAGACCTGACCCCACCTCAGCCTGAAGCAGATTCTGCCATCAACACGCAAGCATGAGTGAGGGACACACATTTGCTCCTAAACCACTGAGACTGGCAAGGTCTCTTGTTACAAGGGATTGTTGCAGCGAAAGCTGACTAGTAGAGAATTTGGTACTGATTGTGGAGTGCTGCCATAATAAAGCCTAAAATAGATGGCTGATAAACCGGGTGGTAAAGAAACTGGTTTAGAAAGTTGGAAAATGTCAACCTATGTTATGTAATGGTGGGGAAAAAAAAAAGCCACTCAAACTGATTCCCTCAATAAGCTAGTAAACAGGAAACATACCTAACTCAATTCTGGGGAAGAGCTTTCCAAGCAAAATATCTCTAGAGTGGATTAGGTGTTAGTGCTGCGTTTGATCAAGTACCTCAAGAAAAAAAAGATGAGCTCAGAAAAGAATGGACAAACCTGCAGCAGAATTGAGAGGAAATACAGGAAGCCCAGAAACTCTAGCCTTTGCAGGATTAAGAATTGAGCCTGTTCCTTCCACCAATAATGAACAGAATTGAGTAGCCTTGAAGATAGAGAAAGCTTTTAAGATGTCCTGGAGGTTGTGCATCCCAGCACAGACCCTGGTGCCCACATCAGTCTATTCAGGACCGGATCTCTGCGTGGCAGCCGACCACCATCCAAGACGACTGGAAACAGGGAGACCCACTCTCCAAGCTCCAAGGACACAGCCTCGGGGACCTCTGCCGCCACACTGCTTATCTCGATGTTTTCAGTCTTTGGAACAGCCGCGTGGTAGCTGCCATCCTGTTATGAAGGAAATATGCTGAGGGAAAGGGAGTGGGAGCTCAGACAAAGACAATAAACAGAGGTGTGCCAGGAGGGAAGCCTGGTGCTCAGGGAGGCTCCAGCACTGCCCACAGACACCACCATCCTTGCCCTGAGCTAACCCTCTGTTCCCCACCAGCCAGGGTTTCGACTTCAAACCCACCTTCGTCAGGTTGCCCCAAAGTAGGATGGGGCAGAAGGGTGTTCGCCCTGATCCCAGGGCCCTTGGCCCCATATTCTTGTACAGGGTCCCCCTGTGGCCTCAGGTCCCAGACCTCTGCCCAGAAGCTGGCATCCAACACCTTTGCCCAGCTGGTCCTGTGAACATGGCTCCTCCTGAGAAGGAAGCTGTGGTCACTGACTGTAGTCTGAGAAAGCCTGCGTGACAAGCAAAAGGAAGTCTGAGATTTGGAGCCAGATCTGGTTCAAGTCTTGGCTCTGCCGCTTTACAGCTGTGTGGCCCTGAGCAAGTTTCTTAACCTCTCTGAGTCTCGACATCCACATATGTGAACCAGAATTACTACCAAAACCAACCTCACAATGCGATGGAGAGGGGGCATTCCCCAGAAGACAGCCTGAACAACAGAGGTACCTTACAAGCCTCCCTGGTGGCGATGGGGGAAGCAGACGAGGTGATAAGACCGTGACAGTATTGTTAATATCAAGGAAGTGAGGCCGGTGCCCACAGAGCCTCTGCTTGTCCGTGTGCATGAAGGTTTTGGGGGGGGCCCTGGCCACAGCCTGGCAAGGTGCTGGGATGTTCTGACACAACACTGACATTTTCACAGCAAGGGGCTTTGCCAGGATAAAGGGGAGACTTTGGAAACCAAAGGGGAAGACAAAGCACAGGCAGGCGCAGGAACCAAACCCCTAAGATACATGGGGCTGAAATGATGAAAGAGGCTGTTAGGGTGCATTTGAAGAAACCCAGTTCTGTCCCTTACATGACAACAGCAGCATCAATTATCTGAATGAAGAAACACAAAGCCTACTTTTCCTGAGCGTCACTGTGCTCACAGTACAGCCAACACTTCTCTTTGCTTGGACGATAGGGTTTTAAATCAGGTTGGATGCCAGCAGCACAAGTTTTTTTTTTTTTTTTTTTTAACATTATCCTTTTGCATAGCAAATATATCCTTCTGCTTCTCTTACGCAAAATGTGTCCCTCTTATGGCAAAAGATAAACTCCAATCTGATGCAAAGAGCCGACTCATTAGAAAACACTCTGATGCTAGGAAAGATCAAAGGCAGGAGGAGAAGAGGATGACAGAGGATGAGACGGTTGGATGGCATCACCGACTCAATGGACATGAGTTTGGCAAGCTCCAGGAGGTGGTGAAGGACAGGGAAGCCTGGTGTGCTGCAGTTCACGGGGTCGCAAAGAGTCGAACACGACTGAGTGACTGAACAACACTTTGGTCTAAACTATCACAAATCCAAGTAGAAGCAGATAGTCTTTACATTAACAGGACTGTCATTTTTCCAGGCTCACTTCTCCAAATGTAGACACCCCTCCCCCCCACCTCCACTCATTGTGTGACTTCCCTTTGGACTCACGCCCTCCCTCAGGGCTTAGCCAGGGGGGCTCCACGAGGGGTGTGGAAGCTGGAAACTTCAGTAAACACAGAGGCCAGCCGGGCTCGGACTGTCCTGAACCAGTCTCATCACTTCCTGTTTGTGTACAGGGCTGGACCTCAAGGAGACCACGGGCTCTGGGGCTCTCTGCCGGGCTGTCCTGGCCCCAGTTGGAAGGATAAACCTGATCCCATCGGTTCCCAGATACTCCCCATGCGCCCTGGGATGGCTTATCTCTGCCTGGATGAAGGCAGAGACCAGTCTGCCTCACCTGAGGGGACCCTTTTTCAGGCCACATGGCCTTCTGAATTCCTTCCTGTTCAGCCATGAGCTGAACAATGGTGGCCACAAGCGTTAGGACAAGCGCTTCTTCCTTTTCTCTCCACAGCAGGTGGGAGCTTCAAGCAAAGGGGTCTGAGCTCCTTGTGGACAGTTCTAGATCAAGGTGGTGTGAGTAGGCCTCTCCACCCTGTATGCATTTCAATCCCACCTCCACTCTTCTCTCCAACACAAAGGCAATTGTTCCGACCTTTAATAGATTATACTTTCTGCAAAGCCTTCCCAGGTGGCTCAGTGGTAAAGAATCTACCTGCCAAGGCCAGAAGACTCAGGAGATGTGTGTTTGATCCCTGGGTTGGGAAGATCCCCTGGAGGAGGAAATGGCAACCCACTCCAGTATTCTTGCTTGGAGAATTCCATGGACAGAGGAGCCTGGTGGTCTACAAGGGATCTATTCTGTTTTGGGGTATCCAAAATCACTGCAGATGGTGACTGAAGCCATGAAATTAAAAGACACTTGCTCCTTGGAAGAAAAGTTATGACCAACCTAGACAGTGTATTAAAAGCAGAGACATTACTTTGCCAACAAAGGTCCATCCAGTCAAAACTATGGTTTTTCCAGTAGTCATGTATGGATGTGAGAGTTGGACTATAAAGAAAGCTAAGCGCCTAAGAATTAATGCTTTTGAACTATGGTGTTAGAGAAGACTGTTGAGAGTTTCTTGGGCTGCAAGGAGATCAAACCAGTCAATCCTAAAGGAAATCAGTCCTGAATATTCATTGGAAGGACTGATGCTGAAGCTGAAACTCCATTACTTTGGCCACCTGATGGGAAGAACTAACTCATTGGAAAAGACCCTGATGCCGGGAAAGATGGAAGGTAGGAGGAGAAGGGGACAACAGAGGATGAGATGGTTGGATGGCATCACTGACTCAATGGACATGAGTTTGAGCAGGCCCCGGGAGTTGGAGATGGACAGGGAAGCCTGGCGTGCTGCAGTCCATGGGGTCGCAAAGAGTCGGACACGACTGAACTGAACTGAACTGCCCACTTTCCATTGTGGTTCTCATCTTTTTCTTGAAGGGATTTCTTGTACATTCAAGATATTAGTCCCTAATAGATTTTAGAACTTTAAATGCCTTGTCCTAATCTGTGTTGGTCAGTGGGTTTTGTAGTAACACGTCCACAAGAACCCAATGTGATCCCCAAGAGTAAATGAAGTAGGCACTGTTTCTAAGTCTGCCTTGCTGATGAGGAGATGGGGGCTCAGAGGGGCTAAGCTCCTGCTCCAAGTTCTCTAGTCAGTGAGGGAGGCAGGGTTCAGACACCGGCTCTCTGCTGTGGCTTTGCACGTCTCAATTCTTGTCCTTTTCCCATGGAATTTGATTCGTTGTTCTCCCAAACTAACGGCAAATGCCAGGATCTACAGGGCCACTCTGGCCACTTCATGTGAATCGTCAACAGGAGAGATCAGTGTTTACTGAATTCAATTTTTGATGTTGTGAAAGGGGCTTTTGTTTTCACTGAAAGGTTCAAAAGGTTACATTCAGTGAAACCACTTTAGAGTGTTCTACCTGATGTCATGTGAGCAGCTGGACCAAGCACTTCAGTTTTCATTCTGACTCTGCAGCCTCGGTGACCTGCCCAGCAGGCCAGTGGCCTGCCTAGTGGCCCACACCAGGGTCTGTGCCCCCACCTTCCCTGGGGAGTCTGGGGAGAGCCGGGTGTTAAGGAGACACCCCCTGCAACCCTGCCACCGGGCAGACAGCCAGGGCGCACCCCGTCTGACCTCTGGCATTCCGGCCAAGCTTTGGAACAATCTGCTCCACGTGAACTCCACTGGGAAAGCCGGCTTTGCATTGGAATGTTGCTTCCCTCCATCCTTTCGCCCACAGCCAGGCCACCAAAGCAGGTCCTGATCCTTTGCCCCGATCCCATGCTCAGGGAGGGAGCCACGCCAGGCAGTGGCCTGCAGGGTGTGCATGGGGCAGTCAGCGCAGACTTCACTTTAGCGACATTGGACAGCGGGACATGGCCCTCACAGTGGAGAGGGAATCTTCTGGAATAACTCAAACCCCTTGAGACTCCTGACCCAGATGGAGCCTCAGACTGCAAAGGACTCAGGCCTGTCCGGACCTCAGAACCAAAACCAGCTTTCCTGTCCTATGTTCTCCAAAGATTGGCTCTCGAAAGTGGGATCACCTCCCAGAAAGCAAATGTTTTCCACCACACTGACAAAAAAAAATAACGAGTCTGGCACCCGGGTCTGTGCTGCTCCCAGCCGAGTCACTGGCCTCTGTACCCGAGGTCGACTGAGGAACCAGGACTGGAGCATTAACACGGAAGGCGGCTGCCAAACACGGCACCGGGCGCCTGGCAGAGCTTGTGGGGGTGGGGGCGGGGGTGGGGGTGGGTGCCGGGGGATGTTGCTTTTCAGACTGTTGTCAAACATTTTTTTCCAATAAAAAATAAAAAGCCTTCCAAGGAAGAGAAGAGAGGAAGCTGGAAAGCCTTATACATTTAGAAAAAAGAAACCAGAAGTGGAGGAAACCAAAAATAAAAACCCTTCGGAAGCAGCACACTGTGCTGGTGTTTCTGCCCGCCCAGCTTCAATCTGGAGTCTGTTTCCCCGGCTTCACCCCCAGCTCCTGGAGACTTTGGATGGGTTTCCATCTCCCAGAAACTCAATTTCTGAAGCTGAACGCACAGAGCTGTTTTGGACTTGAAAATACGATCCTGGGACATCATTTTGTACTACTGCTCTGACTGCTGTTGACTGTGAAAGGGGCTCCCCTTCTTCACCCTCCTTGAGGGGAACCCGTGCACAGACCTGAATGGGCTTGGAAAACTTGTCCCAATTTCTCGCTCCCATGTTTGACTCGGGCCAAACCCAAATTTCTTTGGCCCAAACCCTCCTCACCTCCTCCAATGTCAGACCACGTGCTTCCAAGAAATGAAATCCACGTGTTTCTGAATCATTTCCACTTAAGTCATCCAGATGAAGCTCAAGAAGCAGGTTTTGTTCCGGAGATGCCTTCCGAGTATCCCTGCCTGCCTTGCCCAGTCTCCCCAAGTGACAGGAAGCTCCCGTTGGCCAAGAGATACTCTACCAGATTCCAGAAAGGCTCCAGCAGAGCTGAGGTGACGAACGTCCCAAGTCTGATGGCCACAGCACCTGGATATTCAGAACCCATGGAGATCGCCCAAGGGGATGGTGGGTGACCTGGACGTAGATGCTCATGGTTACATCACCTCCACATGCAATTTCCTCACCAAAGCCACTGAGTATTTTTCAATAAGGCTGCGGGGTGAGACCCTAGTGTCAGTAGCAGATTCCTCCCTGAATGTGATTGCACATGAGATCTCCCCTAAATATAGAAGCAGATGCCAATTGGCAGGAGCATCCTCAGCCTTCATGTCCCTGTCCAGCCAGTGAAGACTTTACTCACTTGCATTGCCAGACCAGGTGTTCTGTAAATAAAATTCTCCCTGGATGTGGAGCCCAGCCTGGGTTGATATTTGATAGCCTCAGTGAAAGGGCGTCTAAAATATCTCCTCTCGCTGGCTGGTATTTCACCATTAGAGATTCATTCCTTTGGCTAAGATATGTTGCTAACATTTCCTATGAAATGTAAGTATCTGGATGTGAAGGACACCAGGATGTTATCAATCACCAGATCCTCTGTGGGCTTTGTTTGGCTGACACCATGCCGTGGAGAAGGAAGCCATTGGAGAGATGGAAGGAGTGGAACAGTGGGTGATAGGATGCCAAATGGTCAGTGTAATTGGTGGAGAAGAGCCAGAACAGTACACATTTGAGGTCAGTAGAGAGACCCCTGGGAATGTTAAGTCACTTCAGTCATGTCTCTTTGTGACCCTTTGGACTGTAGCCCACCAGGCTCCTCTGTCCATGGGGATTCTCCAGGCAAGAATATTGGAGTGGGTTGCCATGCCCTCTTCCAGGGGATCTTCCCGACCCAGGGATTGAACCCATGTCTCTTATGTCTCCAGCATTGGCAGTCAAGTTCTTTACCACGAGCACCGCCTGGGAAGCCCTAGAGAGACCTCCACTGGATAGTAAAGAGGCACAAGTTAGCTGTGGGTGCACCAGGCAGGGAAGGCAGGCAGAGCCAAGAGGTATTCGTGTACCCCAGTTCTCAACCCTCACTGCAAGGCATCTGCACACCCAAGGCTGCCAAGACTCCCCAGGGACCCTTGCTCAGCTGACAGGAGGTCACAGCCAAGTGGAGGCATCTGGCCACAGCTGAGCACACTCGCTGAGCCAGCGCAGGGTGGGGGATGGGGGCTCTGCTGGCTGGAGGAGGGCGGGCATTTACAGTGTGTAGGGCTTTAAGGCGGCCAAAGTAAACCCATGTGTGTGCAGTTACATAACCTGCTCAGCCAGCCTGAAACAACCTCCTGCCCCTGCCCCATGACAGCAGGAGCCGGGACCTGAGCACCTGCAACTTCCCCTGAGAGTAGGCGAGGGGGGCTCAGGTCCTTCTCTGGGCTGGATGCATGAATAGCGAGGCTGTGGGGGATCCACGGGCTTCTGGAGAGGGAAAATGGTATATGAAGGCCAGAGCCCACAGTCAGTTCCAAGAGGGAGCTGACGACTTGTCAGGAAGCCCAGGTGAGGGGCTGAGTGGCCAGTGCCGGAGGCCGGGGCCCATGCCAGCCAGCGAGCCCCGGATGCCGAGTTCTCACAGCCCACTGTCCTCTATAGACTGAGAGAGGCCTGTGGACAATCACACGCGTGCAATCACACAGACACACAGACACACACGCAGACACACACACACAGACACACACACACGTGGTTGTGGGGGAGAGCCCTAACCAGTCCAGAGTGGTCCTGACTCACTGGTCTGAAGTGCTTTTCTGCTCAGGGGAGTCAGGTTTCTGGACTCACAAAGGACACATTCGGGGGCCTACCTGCCTCCTCATTGCAGGTCTGACTCCCATTGACTGCACCAGTCCCGGAATCAGAGGGGGTTCACCGATTGCTCCCCGACACGGTCCGCCTCAGCCCCTGAGGGACTTGGTACTGGGAGATGTGTAATGAAGGATACACCCCCCTGCCCCCCGCTCCCCTCACTGCTCCCTCTCCAACACCCCTCCAAGTCCTTCCCAGGCCCCCAGCCCTTCCTTGGCCCCTCCCAGCCCCCCTCAGCCCCTCCTCAGTGCTCTTACCTGTCGAGGAAGGGTCTTTTATCTAGGGAGCAGGACTCTTCCCACGGCCTGGGAGTCTCCAGCATCGTGAACCCTTCCTCTTCACTTGTTGTGTCTGCATTTCTGAGCCTCCGTGACGGACCCTGGGTGGCGTCTGGACTGGGTGGAGGGGAAGCCGCAGACGTGCTACCCCAGCCTTCCTTCCCACTGACCTGCAGGCACAGCCAGGCAGGGTGTTGGAGGGGCCCATCCCACTGGGGCACATGCTCCCAACTCAGTCCCAGCCCAGCCCTGTCAAGGCTCTTTGCACCTTCAGTCTGGCCCACCATCCACTCCAGACTCTTCTGTCCCAGGAGGGCGTCAGCATACTATTTGAGAGTACGTGGTTCCCCCTCAACTAGGCTGTAAGTAGATACAAAGAGCACTTGAATGAAGACCCCCGCCTTGACATCACCTCCAGGGGCCACAGGCTAACCGTGGCCGGCACATCTTGGAGGCCCTGAGTCTGCCTTGAACTGGCTCCCCAGGCAGATGAAAAAACCAAACAGCACCTTCTCTGCTTCTGACTCCAGAGCCACGCCTGCTGGTGCCCCGCAGCAGGCCTGAGCAGCAGGGATCATCGCCTAGGGGAGAGACCTTGTGGAGGGCTGAGACCACGCCCCCCAACTCCTGACAATACCCACCCACCTGAGTTTCAGGGCAGGAGGGGCTGAGGCAGAGACACCTGTCCTGAGTGTGCCCTGGGCTGGCCCAGCAGAGAGCAAGGCCTTGACAGGAAGGCCAGGAGGTGGCCATGGGGAAATGGGCAAAATGGACTTCAGCCACCCCTTCCCTCTGTGGTCTAGACTCTTCTAACCTTTTGTTCTGATACCGGCAAAATATCTCTTCCCTCCTGTCTTCTCCAGCATTCACAAAGAAACTGTTACTCTATTCAATGCCAAAGAGCAAATATTTATTCAGTAAACATTAAGTACTTAGCATGTGAGAAAACAAAACAGTAACTCCCACCTGCGGTGAGAGCTAAGTATGCCAGGTGCTTCCTTCAGTCCAGGGGAGATTGGGAGAAGGGGACCATGGGCCCCACCTTGGGCCTCAGTTTGGGGATGGGTGGGCACTGGAGGGACAGGTGAGAGTAGACTTCAGGCTGACAAATTGGTGGGGCCAGAGCAGGTCCATGTCAGTTAAGGAAAGAAGGGAGTGTAGCTTTGGGGGAGCAGGGGTAAAATGTTAGTGACACATTCTAACCAAAGGAATGAATCTCTAATGGTCAAATATTAGCTGGTGAGAGGAGATATTTTTGACTAGAGGTGCTTTCATTAAAACCATCACATTTTAGGCTAGGGTGCAGCCAGCGAGTATAGGCAAGAAATCAGAATTAGGGATCTGGGGAGTTGTGATTACCAGGATGTGGAGCTGGACTTCAATTCCACAGGTAGATACCGTCAGAGATCCTGGGGCAGGGCAGGTGCAAGCTAGTGGGCCTTTGGTGCTGTTAAGAGGCCATGCTATAAGGGGAAGGGCAGCAATTCAGGCTGGAGGAGCCCAGGCAGGGTGGAGGCCTAGAGGAGAGGTGCGGCCAAGGGTGTGGACAGGTCAGATGGATGGGTTGAGGAGGGGAAGGTAGAGGTCAGAGCAACTTTACAGCAACACAAAGAGACGTGAACCTTGGCTTGGTAAGGTCAGTTTTACGCTAAAACCGCACTTTTATTCTGTATTACAATCACTTATGATACAGGACAGCACAGAAGGAGCCTGCAAGCCTGCAAGGGGTGGGGGTGGGGAGGGTTGCCCAGGGAGGCTGGGGCAGCTGGGGGTGTGGCTGTGCCCATCTACTCAGTTCCACCTGTCTATGAAACAGGACCTGGCTTATTGGTAGATTTTTTTTTTACCTCTTGCTGTTTTAATTAAACTCTCTCCCCACCCACCCCTGGTTATAGAGTTTTTAACCTGCCTTATTTGTTGCCTAGGGCTGCTGTGACAAATTATCACAACCTGGGGGGCTTAAAACCATTGAAATTTACCTTCTCACAGTTCTGAAGACTCGTGCTCATTTGTGTCCAACTATTTTGCAACCCCGTGAATTGCAGAGTGCCAAGCTTCTAAAATCACTGCAGATGGTGACTGCAGCCGTGAAATTAAAAGACACTTGCTCCTTGGAAGAAAAGCTATGACCAACCTAGACAGCATATTAAAAAGCAGAGACATTACCAACAAAGGTCCATCTAGTCAAAGCTATGGTTTTTCCAGTAGTCATGTATGGATGTGAGAGTTGGACTATAAAGAAAGCTAAGCCCCAAGGAATTGATGCTTTTGAACTGTGGCGTTAAAGACTCTTGAGAGTCCCTTGGAATGCAAGGAGATCCAACCTAAAGGAAATGAGTCCTGAATATTCACTGGAAAGACTGATGCTGAAGCTGAAATTCTAATACTTTGGCCACCTGATGCGAAGAACCAAGTCATTGAAAAAGACCCTGATGCTGGGAAAGGCTGAAGGCGGGAGGAGAAGGGGACAACAGAGGAGATGGTTGGATGGCATCACTGACTCGATGGACATGAGTTTGAGTAGGCTCTACGAGCTGGTGATGGACAGGGAAGCCTGGTATGCTGCAGTCTGTTGGGTTGCAGAGTCGGACACTACTGAGCAACTGTACTGAACTGACACTTCCCTGTCCTTCACTACCTCCTAGAGTTTGCTCAAACTAATGTTCGTTGAGTCGGTGATGCCTTTCAACCATCTCATCGTCTTTCGTCCCCTTCTCTTCTTGCCCTCAATCTTTCCCAGCATATACCTGATAGCCATTTGAATTTCACAGCTCTGAACTACCCATGTTTGACCTTTGTCCATTTATCTATTGGCACAAGATTGTGCTCTAGGGAAAGGTAACTGCGATTCTCCAGAAGAGGAAACTCTCCCCTGGGCTGTATCCTCATTGTCACCAAGGCCTAGGAGCTGCTCCACTGCTAGACCCAGCCCCAGGCATCAGGATGGGCTTCATTCACCCCTCCAGACACCTCTGATCAGCTCCTCCAGTTTAAGGTGGAGATAACACTGTTCGGCTGCTTCTCATGAGCCACCCACTGAGAACATTTTTAATGCAGGAGAGACTTGACCTTGAGTGCAAAGCAAACAAGAAGAATGCAAATTTGCTGTCGATGTAACGATTGAATGCCGAGATTCTCCCTGATTAACAAAGCTGCAAATCCAGTGTTTGGATACCAGGACTCTCCTCCCCAGTCCCCAAGCCGCATAACCACCATGTGGAAACTGCTGGATGATGGATTGTAAACAGGTGGTGGGATCACGCCTTCACTGCCCAAGGAACTGCAAACCAAAAAAATCCACATGTTTAATAAACAGTTGATGATTCAGAATGTGAACGGAAAAAAGAGATGTGAGCGCTGCCTCTTGGATCTAGAGCTGAGCTGGCTGCAGGCTTGATTCTCACCCTCGGGCGCAGGACACGAGACACCCTGCTTGCACGAAGGTTCCCAGGGTTGGAGCCACAGTCCATCCTGAAACAACGTGGATGTGGGCAGCCCCCTCTGTTAGAGGCCGAAGTCACAGAGAGCAGGGTGGGGGGTTAATTTAGGGACACTAAACAGCCAGTCGGCCCTGAGAAGGAAATCAGCCCAGCCCCCAAGCCCTGCACACGGTGCTGCTTAATAAACGTTAGCACATAGGAGGGGGTCAGCAGTTACTGGGGCCAGGACGGGAAGCTGGAATGCAGATGGGGCCCCTCTCAGAACCACCTGTCTCATCTTCTGTCCAGGCAGGCGTGCCGCGTGTCCTGGGCAGTGACCTGGAGACTTCTGGTGTGCTTAGGAGTGCAGCCTCCAGGGAAGGTGACAGGGGAAGGTATTGAGAAGCAGGGTGAGGGACGAGGGAGGGCAGGGCTCCGGGTACCAGGACTGAAGGGCCGCAGAGGGTTGCTGGGCCCCCGAGGAGCAGAGC
Organism: Capricornis sumatraensis; assembly: GCF_032405125.1. Taxonomy (NCBI): domain Eukaryota; kingdom Metazoa; phylum Chordata; class Mammalia; order Artiodactyla; family Bovidae; genus Capricornis; species Capricornis sumatraensis. Next base: position 99,502,525 of record NC_091076.1, read on the forward strand.
CAGGACAAACAGATGCAGCCGGAGCTGGACGCAGTGGCCGGCTGGGGACGGAGGTGAGGGTGGCCATCTGTGGCAAGCAGGACACGTGGGAGTCTGGCCAGAGGAGTCGGGGAGGTGAGGGTCGTCACTGGGCTGGGAGGACCTGAGGTCGTCTGCAGGAGTGGGGCAGCCGCTGCAAACAAGGCCGGGGAGAAGTGTCAGAGACAGAGGAGACTGGTGGGGGTGGGCAGGAGGGGGGTGATCAAGGCCACCGAGAGAGCTGCAGCAGTCAGGAGGGATGCTGTGAAAAGAAGTCCTTTATTTTTTTATTTTTAGAACTTTGTCCTGACCATTCTGTTTAAAGTACACCCCTCATCTCATTATCACCCTATATTCTTTTTTTTTTCCCCAAAACACCCTAGGTTTATAGTCTCTCTCTCACTCAAATGCAGGGTTAAGAAAAGCAGCTGTTTTTGTCAGTGACATTTTCCTATCTCCTGGAAATTTCCTGACATATAGAAGGTGCTCAGTAAACACTTACTGGGTGAGTGAATGAAGGACAAGGCAGAAACGCGTGCCCTATAGGGTTATCTAGACCTGTGATCAGTTTCAGGGTCAGGATGGTGTTGGCCAAGGGGGCAGAGCCCAAAAGCAGATGGAAACTCCACTGCAGACCAGTGAACAGTGCCAGGAGCTGGTTACGCATCTATATTAAAAAAAGTGAAATTGGATCTGTATCTTGAACCAAACACAAAAGATTGCTTCCAGATGGGTACACGCTTGTGTTTGAAAATCCAAACTATGAAAGTAAAGCTACAGGACAATATCTTTAGGTACTCAAGGCTGGGAAGGGTTTGTTAAGACAGGAAAGGAAAAAAAGCACGGGGGGAAAGGCAGACAAATTGCCACCTCATTCCAGTCAGGAACTACATCCAAAGACAAAAGGCAAGGACTTCCCCAGTGGTCCAGGGGTTAAGAATCCATGCTTCCACTGCAGGGGGCACAGGTTCAATCCCTGACTGGGGGACTAAGATCCTGCATTGATGTCATGTCTGACTCTCTGTGACCCCATGAGCCGCAGCACACCAGGCTTCCTGTCCTTCACTATCTCCCTGAGTTTGCTCAGACTCATGTCCATTGAGTCAGTGATGCCATCCAACCAGCTCATCCTCTGTCATCCCCTTCTCCTCTTGCTCTTAATCTTTCCCAGCATCAGGATCTTTTTCAGTGAGTTGTCTCTTTGCATCAGGTGGCCAAAGTATTGCAGCTTCAGCTTCAGCATCAGTCCTGCCAATGAATATTCAGGATCCTGCATGCCATGGCCAAAAAAAAAAAAAAAAAAGACAAAAGGGTGGAGAGCAGAGGTGAGGAAAGGTCTGTGCAGGAACAGGGCAGGGAGCCCACTTGCAGAGGAAGCTACGGACAGATGCAGAGCTCATTGTCTCATTAATGATCAGTGAGATCTCAGTAAACCCCAGTGAGAGACCACTCCATACCCACCTGTTTCCCTCACAAGAACAGACAAGCACAGCGGACATGAGCAGTTACTTTCGCCTTCCATGTCTCCTCCCTGACCAGGCAAGCGGGGGCAGAGCAAAGTGTGTTCTAGGTTCCTTTTTTTTTTTTTTAATTGAAGTATAGTTGATTTAGTTGAAACTAGTTTTAGACGTACGACATAGTGGTCCAGTTTTGTTTTGTTTTTTTTTTACAGTTTATACTCCATTCAAAGTTACCACAATACAAACTGTTAGGTATAGAATCATCTACAGATGTATATGGGACAATGTGGGAAATATAGTCAATATTTTACAATAACTATAATTGGACTATAACATTTAAAAATTGTGAAACACTATATGGTACACCTGTAACTTATATAATATTGTAAAGGGGCTTCCCAGGTTGCTTAGTGGTCAAGAATCCACCTGCCAAAGCAGGAGACACAGAAGACATGTGTTCCATCCCAGGGTCGGGAAGATCCCCTGGAGGAGGAAGCGGCAACCCACTCCAGCATTCTCGCCTGGAAAATTCCATGGACAGAGGAGCCTGGGGGGCCACAGTCCACAGGGTCACAAAAAGTCGGACACAGCTGAGCACATACACGCACACAGCAACTGTACTTCAATAAAAAAGTTAAAGACACTAAAAAGCAGTTACCATAGATAGTGATTATAATTTGGTTTTCTTTAAGCACTACATGTCTTTTGGAATATACTATTCTTTCTGCATGTATGACAACTTTTTTAGGAAATAGAAGTTTCCATCCTTTTAGTTAGAGAAAAATAATTTGAAAAATAGGATTCAGAACTCCAATCTCTGTAGATTTTACATACTTTATGCTTTGCTTTTCCTTAAAGATCAGGATCATGTCTTTTTCATACTTTTATTCTCAGTACTTACTGAGTGTATGCGTGTGCATGCTAAGTTACTTCAGTCATGTCCCACTCTTTGTGAATAGTAGGTGTTAAATAAACAATTAGAGGTCTTTAAAAGAATGGAGAATAAGCTTTCCCAAAGGCTGTGTCCCCAGGAACCCTGTAATTCTAGAGAATTCCAGGGGGTTCAGAGGAAGTAAGTCCAGGATTGAATTAAGCTGTGACTGAAGAATTAGTAAGAAAGACGCTTATGTGTGTGTCTGTGCTTGGTCATATCCAACTCTTTGCGACCCCAGGGACTTTAGTCCACCAGGTTGCTCTGTCCATGGAGTTTTCCAGGCAAGAATACTGGAGTGGGTTACCATTTCCTTCTCCAGGGGATCTTCCTGACCCAGGGATTGAACCCACATCTCCTGCACTGACAAGCGGATTCTTTACCACTAGTGCCACCTGGGAAGCTAACCTTTATACAGATGTTCTTTTTAAAACACCAGGACTTCCCCTGTGGTCCAGTGGCTAAGACTCTGTGCTCCCAGGGCAATGCCCCGAGTTTGATCTGTGTTCATGTTGCAACTAAGAGTTCACTTGCTGAAGCTAAAGACACTGTGCAATGTGACTAAGACCCAGAGCAACCAAATAAATATTTTTAAAAAACCCACTTACCAATATACATCACCTCTTACTACAGAGTTTTCTTATTAGTTATACTTAGCTATTCCATGGAAGAGCTTTGTGTACATTTAATACGAATCATGCTGACCTGAATCTGAGGTGAAATTTGACCCAGGAGAAGGCCCAGTTGCCTTGTGTGAGCACTGGATGGAGATGAGGGTCCCTGAGAAGCAACAGGGTACACCCCGGGGACTGGACTCAGGTCCGAGCTGATGCTCAGCCTTGAATGTTCACAACAGTTCAGTTCAGTTCAGTTGCTCAGTCGTGTCCGAATCTTTGCAACCCCATGACTGCAGCACACCAGGCCTCCTTGTCCATCACCAACTCCTGGAGCTTACTCAAACTCATGTCCATCGAGTCAGTGATTCCATCCAACCATCTCATTCTCTGTCTTCTCCTTCTCCTCCTGCTTTCAATCTTTCCCAGCATCAGGGTTTTTCCAATGAGTCAGTTCTTCCCATCAGGTGGCCAAAGTATTGGAGTTTCAGTTTCAGCATCAGTCCTTCCAATGAATATTCAGGACTGATCTCCTTTAGGATGGATTGGTTTGATCTCCTTGCAGTCCAAGGGACTCTCAAGAGTCTTCTCTAACACCACAGTTCAAAAGCATCAATTCTTCTGCGCTCAGCTTTCTTTATAGTCCAACTCTCACATCCACACATGACTACTGGAAAAACCATAGCTTTGACTAGACGGACCTTTGTTGGCAAAGTACTGTCTCTGCTTTTAATACACTGTCTAGGTTGGTCATAACTTTTCTTCCAAGGAGCAAGTGTCTATTAATTTCATGGCTGCAGTCATCATCTGCAGTGATTTTGGAGCCCCCAAAAATAAAGTCTGTCACTGTTTCCACTGTTTCCCCATCTATTTCCCATGAAGTGATGGGACCAGATGCCATGATCTTAGTTTTCTGAATGTTGAGCTTTAAGCCAACTTTTTCACTCTCCTCTTTCACTTTCATCAAGAGGCTTTTTAGTTCCTCTTCACTTTCTGCCATAAAGGGTGGTGTCATCTGCATATCTGAAGTTATTGATATTTCTCCCAGCAATCTTGATTCCAGCTTGTGCTTCCTCCAGCCCAGCGTTTCTCATGATGTACTGCATATAAGTTAAATAAGCAGGGTGACAATATACAGCCTTGACATACTCCTTTCCTTATTTGGAACCAGTCTGTTTTTCCATGTCCAGTTCTAACTGTTGCCTCCTGACCTGCATACAGATTTCTCAAGAGGCAGATCTGGTGGTCTGGTATTCCCATCTCATGAAGAATTTTCCAGAGTTTGTTGTGGTCCACACAGTCAAAGCCTTTGGCATAGTCAGTAAAACAGAAGTAGATATTTTTCTGGAATTCTCTTGCTTTTTTGATGATCCAACAGATGTTGGCAATTTGATCTCTGGTTCCTCTGTCTTTTCTAAATCCACTTTGAACATCTGCAAGTTCACAGTTCACATATTGTTGAAGCCTGGCTTGGAGAATTTTGAGCATCACTTTACTAGCGTGTGAGATTAGTGCAATTGTGCGGTAGTTTGAGCATTCTTTTGCATTGCCTTTCTTTGGGATTGGAATGAAAATTGACTTTTTCCAGTCCTGTGACCACTGCTGAGTTTTCCAAATTTGCTGGCATATTGAGTGCAGCACTTTCACAGCATCATCTTTGAGGATTTGAAATAGCTCAACTGGAATTCCAAGACCTCCACTAGCTTTGTTTGTAGTGATGCTTCCTAATGCCCACCTGACTTCGTATTCCAGGATGTCTGGCTCTAGGTGAGTGATCACACCATCATGATTATCTGGGTTGAGAATATCTTTTTTGTATCGTTCTTCTGTGTATTCTTGCCACCTCTTCTTATAGCTTCTGCTTCTGTTAGGTCCATACCATGTCTGTCGTTTATTGTGCCCATTTTTGCATGAAACATTCTCTTGGTATCTCTAATTTTCTTGAAGAAATCTCTAGTCTTTCCCATTCTATTGTTTTCCTCTATTTCTTTGCACTGATCACTGAGGGAGGCTTTCTTATCTTTCCTTGCTATTCTTTGGAAGTCTGCATTCAGATGCGTATATCTTTCCTTTCCTCCTTTGCCTTTCGTGTCTCTTCTATTCACAACTATTTGTAAGGCCTCCTCAGACAACCATTTGGCCTTTTTGCATTTCTTTTCCTTGGGGATGGTCTTGATCCCTGCCTCCTGTACAATGTCACGAAACTCCATCCATAGTTCTTCAGGCGCTCTGTCTATCAGATCTAATCCCTTGAATCTATCTATTTGTCACTTCTGCTGTATAATCATAAGGGATTTGATTTATGTCATACCTGAATGGTCTAGTGGTTTTCCCTACTTTCTTCAATTTGAGTCTGAATTTGGCAATAACGTGCTCATGATCTGAGCCACAGTCAGCTCCCAGTCTCGTTTTTGCTGACTGTATAGAACTTCTCCATCTTTGGCTGCAGAGAATATAATCAATCTGATTTCGGTATTGACCATCTGGTGATGTCCATGTGTAGAGTCTTCTCTTGTGTTGTTGGAAGAGGGTGTTTGCTATGACCAGGGCGTTCTCTTGGCAAAACTCTATTAGTCTTTGCCCTGCTTCATTCCACATTCCAAGGCCAAATTTACCTGTTACTCCAGGTGTTTCTTGACTTCCTACTTTTGCATTCCAGTCCCCTATAATGAAAAGGACATCTTTTTTGGGTGTTAGCTCTAGAAGGTCTTGTAGGTCTTCATTGAACCGTTCTATTTCAACTTCTTCAGCATTACTGGTCGGGGCATAAACTTGGATTACTGTGATATTGAATGGTTTGTCTTGGAAACAAACAGAGATCATTCTGTCATTTTTGGGATTGCATCCAAGAATTGCATTTCAGACTCTTTTGTTGACTATGCTGAAGAGACAGAGCCAAGCAAAAACAACACCTAGTTGTGGATGTGACTCACAATAGAAGTAAAGTCCGATGCTGTAAAGAGCAATCTTGTATAGGAACCTGGAATGTTAGGTCCATGAATCAAGGCAAACTGGAAGTGGTCAAACAGGAGATGGCAAGAGTGGACATCGACATTTTAGGAATCAGTGAACTAAAATGGACTGGAATGGGTGAATTAAACTCAGATGACCATTATATCTACTACTGTGGGCAAGAATCCCTTAGAAGAAATGGAGTAGCCATCATAGTCAACAAAAGAGTCTGAAATGTTCACAACAGATCTGGGCTAAAACAGGGGCTCACACACCACAGATTGCCCAGACAGGCTCACCTGGCCTTGAGGGATCGGAGGGTACATGGGGAGTAGAGGCAGGGACCCCAGGGTCACCTGGTGTTGGAGGGACCTCTACTGGGAGGACAGATCTGGGTACCTGGATCCCTTGCAATGTGGGCAGTTTCTGGGGGTGGGTGGTGCTCAGGGTTCTTCAGGCGAGAAAGGTGTTTCTCATGAAGGAACTGGAGGGTTGACTGAGGGATGTGAAGGGAGGGTGAAGCACAGAGGGAGATGAGATTAAAACCCATCTGTCCTTCTCTAATGCAGAGAACATCATCTGGGCCCTGTGGGTCCCGTTAGTCCCTGGGAGAGGGCTGACAAGATCCAGGGGCTCCCAAGATCCAGGCGATTCTCTGGACCGAGTCCCAGAGGCCCCCGGAGGCCCCTTCAGGCTCCTGAACTCTGGGACTCCCAGTATGTGGCCTGAAGCAGGCCTGTTGCTGGTGTAGAAAAGGGGGATCCCTTTGGAGCAGGTTTGGGAAGAGTTGGTAGAGAGATGGGATGGGTGTCCCAGATCCGCTGATCCCCCCTGCTGCCCCCAGGCTGGAGGAGGGGCAGGCCTGACCACATCCAGCTTTGTCTCCCCTGGGCCTCCACTCACCCTGAACCTCAGCAGGGAGAAGCCCCCACAGCCACAAACCCCGTCCAGGCTGGATGTCTAGGGAAGGAGGCAGGACAAGCGGGGCAGTCACTGATGCCCCGAGTAGGGCCCCAGGGGATTGAAACCAGCAGTGGGTGGGTGGGGGAGCCCCAGGGCAGCCTGTCCCCGAGTCTGGGTCCCCACTGAACTCCCAGGAGTGGCACCTGCAGGGAGTGACCAACCATGACCTCAGGACCCTCGCACCCTCCCTCCTGCCCCGAGGGGTGAGAACAGGGGTACAGATATGACCTAGGCATCACAGGCCAGCCACTTGCAAACAAACTTTAGAAATGAGGTGTTCAATTGTAATTTTTTAAAAAGCGCCAGGCCGGACACAACCAGAACCAGGACGCAAGAAGAAAGTAAAAGGAAGAAGCAAACTGAAGAATCAAACCCAATCTTAAGAAGTGGTGAGAAAACAGGGAACAGAGAAAGTGGGGGTGGGACCCAACATTGGTGTTTCCAATTAGCCTATTGCGGTGATGCTCTGGGGAAAAGGGCTGGTGACAATGAGTAAAACGTGGCTGGAGGAAAAGGAGCTGGCCAGGTGGTGGGCAAAGTGTGTCTCACAACTGCAGTGATTTGTTTTCACAAGTAAAACCTCTCTCATTTCAGATCACAAGGGAAAAGTCTTGGATAGCGGCCTGTCTGATGGCCCTGAGGCCTCTAGTCACGCAGCCTTGAAGTTTGAGCCCAGTGTCCCTGCTCCGAGCTGTGTGCCCCTAACTGTACTCTCGTCTGCCCCTCCCTGCACAGACGGAGGTCTCCTCTCTGGTTCTGGCCCAGTTTCCTTTCCAGGGACCTGCCTGGTGTTCAGTGCAGACGAATTAGGTCAGACTTGCAGCATCACTCCTTCCTGTCCTTTGTAAAGGCCCGGGGGACCTGGCACCATCTCCTCCTCACGCCAAGCTCCCCACCTGCCAGCCTCACCCCCAGGACTGTTCCTTCTCCATTTGCCTCCCTCCCACTCACTTTTCTGTCTGGATGTTCTTACCCTCTACCCTTTCTTCCACGCTTCTAGTTGAGGTGTCCTGACCTCGTCAAACAGCCAAAAGCACAGTCACCCTCTCAGGTGCTTCCCCAGCAGGGCTGCCCCAGGTCCCCTTTTCTGAGGTTCCTTCAACAAGAGTAGGTGACCAGGACAGGGTGGGTCCCTGCCTCCTGGCCAGACCTGGAGAGAGGGATGAGCCTCCCACATCCACGTCTTCACCCCTGAGTAGAGGGGGAGTGTGCTGACCATCCTGAGCCTGTGGCCAGGCCTGTCAACCCTGCAGGTCCGCCTGCAGACACCCTCCCCTCAGCTCTCCGGGATGCAGATTCCTCACTGCCTGTGGGAGGAGGGGATGCCATCACCTCCCAGGTCAACTGGCATCTGTCTGCACCGTCGTCTGTTCTGTCCGCGGCCGTCCGTGAAGTCCCAACGTCGATGATGGGGGTGGGTTTTGAAGCTCCATGCTGGTCTGTGCTCCCAAGTTCCCAACAATTTAAGGAATGCCGGAGGTCTGGGGTCAGAATGTAAACAAGGCATCGCACAGCATCAGCAAGGGCAGTGACCTCGCCGTGAACCGCAGGGTGTCCCTGACGCCTCAGAGGGCCCTTTGTGACTTCGGTCTCATGAAAACACAACAGTTCAGCTCTTACGAGTGTGAAGTTCAAGTCTGAAGTTAACCAACTTTCAAGTTCCAGAAAAATTGCCTACTTGTTATTTTTTCTCCTGGAGTTTTTCTCTTCTTCGGCGTGTGGCGTGGGTCAGCAGCCCTGACACGGACCATCTCGGCACTGCTGCCCTGGTTGCAAGAGGATCAGCCCGGAGGGCAGCTGGAGGGCCAGGACGGGACCAGTGTCTGTCCCCGAGAGACCTCACTGGCCGGCCCGAGAGGCAGAGGGACAACAACTCTGAAAGGGGCTCCTCTGAGGACAAGGCTGCAGTGAAGAAAAGGCAGCGTGCAAATGTCAAGGGGGAGGGAAAGAAGCTGGCTTTGTAGGAAGATATTCCCCAGGAAGAAAGCGGGGATTATTCGAGATCTGATGATTCTGCCATAAGAAACAGAAGCTCTGATAGGAAAATATATACACAAGGGCATGCGAGGCGGGGTAGGGTGGGGGTGGCGGTGGTGGCGGGGCAGTAGCACCCACGTCCTGAACTTTCACACTGTTTGCATTTTCTCAGCTCGCATGTGCATTATTCGTAGAAGAAAAGTGAAGTTGCTCAGTCGTGTCCGACTCTTTGCAACCCCATGGGCTGTAGCCTACCAGGCTCCTCTGTCCATGGGATTCTCCAGGCAAGAGTTCTGAAGTGGATTTCCATTTCTTTCTCCAGGGGATTTTCCTGACTCAGGGATTGAACCCGGGTCTCCTGCATTGCTGGCAGACACTTTATCGTCTGAGCCACTGGGGAAGCCCAGAAAGAAAAAAAAAACTGATATGAAGAAAATTATGTGGGAAGGACTGAGGCCATGTGGATGCTGCATAAGCAGGGCAACATGTTATCTCCGCAAACCCAGGACATGGCCCCAGACACCGCCTCCCAGGCTGAGAACAACTGAGAACATCAGAGTCACCTCCTTAGTCCCCGAGAACCTGCAGGCTCTGGAGCTGCAGCTGCGCCTCCTGCCTTCCCGGTCGCTGCCTCCGGTGCGAGGGCTGGGGGACTCGCAGTACCAACCTGTCTGAAGATGGATTTCCCAGATCCCAAGAGGAGCAGTTGTTCTAAATCACAGAATTAGTCTGACACAAGAAAAGAGAGGGGGTAAGAAGAAAAGTGGGTTCTAGAACAAAAGTCATGATTCTTTAATGTGGCTCAGGAGGTTCAAAGCCAAACCCCTACCCTGCTCAAGGGTTAGGACTGCACACTGTTTTTGCAGGATGGCCCCTTCACGGATCACTGTCTTGTGGCTCATCTGGCATGCTGCAGTCCATGGGGTTGCAAAGAGTCAGACACGACTTAGTGACTGAACAACAACTTGCAGGATGGAGAGGCACCCTGGGGGACCCAGTCCTGTCCTTTGGGATGGTCCCAGGGCTCTGACCACTCACACCTGGACTTTCCTGGGCAGAGCAGACACTTGTGCCCCGTGTGCCCCGTGTCTGATTTCCTCTGAGTCTCTAGAGGGGAGGCAGGTTCACCTGGAGCTGGGCCACCAGTGGGGAGAGAACAATCCTGAGATGAATCCAGAATGTTCCAGCCGCTCTACCAGAAAGAGGGAGGGATGGGCAGGTGGCCAAGCCGTGGGTGTCTGGAAAGCCACAGGGCCTGTCACAGGGGCCACCACACGAGGGACTCACGGAAGTCTTGCCTCATTTCCCAGAGACCAAGGACAGCGGCTGCAATGAGGAGCTGAGAAGGGGACTCACTTCACAGTTGGTGTGGGCCCAGTAGAACAACGTGCCTTCCCTGCCGGGGTCCCTGGGCACGGAGCAGGGGGGCCCGAGAGGGTGAGGGAACCAGACCAGCCTCTGCTCACTGGTGACACCACCAGGAGCTCAGCCAGGAAGGTGCCCCACGGCTGTAATTTAGAGTGCTTATGGCCTGGGCTCCATGGTGACAGTACTTGGACAGTGTGTTACTCTAACTGGCAGGGTTCTGAGCCAGACTCTGGAGAGGAGTCAGTAAGACTCCCCCAAATCTTCACAAGCAGCTCTCAAAAGTTGGGGGGAGGACCCTGTAAACAGTGCCTGGTCAGGACCCACATTCACGGCTGTTAAAACAAAGCACTTCTCTGCTCTTGCTGAAAAGATCACATGAGCCCCCCAGGCAAGGCCTCCTAACAGGCCATCAGGATCCCTTCATCTGGGGAGTTCCTGTCCCACTGTTTATGCTTAATTGGTTTAGATAGGAATAAAAATGTTAACAAGGAGGGCAGCAGCCAAAACCCACATGGTTCCAACCAATGAGCAAGAGTCTGTAGGCATGCTTTCATCTCTTACTAGCATTTACAACTCGATTGTGTTTGACTCCAATAACATATTTCATTATGGCTCCTTAAGGGAGAGGAAAACAGAAATGCCAAGAAGGGAGGGTCTGTCTGGGTGGCCCTTGTTTGTAAAGTACATCTTCCAGATCTGACTGGGATCCTCACTGCGGCCACTCCCCATTTCAGAGGATGGGTTCAGCAGGAGCGAGTCGGGGCCCCAGTTCAGTGTGGCCTGGGGCCAACACAAGGAGGAAGGGCACACAGACACAGCAGTGGCGACTGGCCAAGCCCAACCCTCAACATCCACCCTACCTTACCCTTCCCTGGCTCTAAGCTGGCACCAACACCAGCTGTGCCCCTGGAGGTGGGAGTCCACCAGGCTGTCTATGCTGACCACACTCCAGCCCCAGCCCCTTTCCAAACATCACTCTTTGTAGGAGACACGGTAGAGAAATGCCGAGTACTGAGGAGTCTGGACTCCAGCACACTGAGGGTTTGTCTTTCCTGCGGTGGAGGAGGGCATCTCTGCACTCAGACCGGCTGCCCTCCAGCCAGCATCGGAGGAAAGAGGTTGGAACTCTTGTATCCAGGCCATGTGGGGACTTCACCAAAGTCCAGACAGGTTCAGGGTCAAGGAAAAGAAAAAAGGGAAAAAGCTAACGTTTACGGAGCCCTTTCTAAGGCCAGCCATTGAGGTGCACAGCTGTGTTATCGCACGTGACCAAAAAGCCCAAGTTAGATGACCACCCAAAGGGAGCTACTGGGGATCAGCTTAAGAGGCAGGCTCCAAGGCAAGGGGCAGATGCTATGAAGCAGAAGCAATGTGAAGGGGCAAAAAGGACAGGAAATACCAGAATCGGGAAAAAAAGAGCAGTCGGTTACCACTGACCTTACAGAAATTAAAAGAAATATAAAACAACTCTATGACCAACTCTATACCAAGAAATTAGATAGCTTAGATGAAATGGACAAATTCTGAGAAAGACATAAATTACCAAAACTGACTCAAAAAGAGATAGACTCTGAACATGTAAAGATAATCAATTAGTAATATCATCCCACAGGAAAAACCAGGTGACTCCATTGGTGAATTCTACCAAATATTAAAAGAAGAAATGACACCAATCGTTCACAAACTATTCAAAAAAATAGAAGTGGTGGGAACACATCTCGATTCATTTGATGAGGTCAGTATTATCTCAATATTCTAACCAAAGACATCACAAGGAAAGAAGACTCTAGCCTGGGAAGCCTCATGAATATAGACACAATAGACTTCCCTGGCAGGACAGTGGTTAAGGCATCAGCATCCAATGCAGGGGGTGCAAGTTTGATCCCTGGTTGGGGAGCTAACATCCCACATGCCTCGTGGCCAAAAAACCAAAACATAAAACAGAAGCAATATTGTAACACATCCAATAAAAACTTTAAAAATGGTCCACAGCAAAAAGAATCTTAGACAAATACTGTACGACATCACTTCGATGTAGAGTCTAAAAAGTACAGCAAACTGATGAATAGAGCAAAAAAGAAACAGAATCACAGATATAGAGAACAAAGTAGGGGTTCCCAGTGGGGAGAGGAAAGGGGGGCGGGACAATAAAGGGGCAGGGGATTAAGAGGTACACAAATTGTTATGTATGAAATAAGCTACAGGATATATTATACAATGTGGGGAATATAGCCAGTATTTTTATAATAATTATAAATGGAATATAACCTTTCAAAGTTGTGAATCACTGTGTTGTACACTTGTAACATATAATATGATACATTAGACTTTAATAAAGCAGTTAAATGTATTTATATAGAAAAAACTGTACTAAGTACCTCACTTTTGTGTGTGCGTGCGAAGCCACTTCAGTCGTGTCCAACTCGTTGCAGTCCTATGAACTATAGCCTGCCATGTTCCTCTGTTCACGGGTTTCTTCAGGCAAGAATACTGGGGTGGGTTGCCATGCCCTCCTTCGGGGAACCCAGGGGCTGAACCTGCACTCCTGCATTGCAGGTGCATTCTTTACTGCTGAGCCACTGAGCAAGCCCTAAGTACCTCACCTATTCTGTTAGTTAATTTAAAAAAAAAAAACGTTTTAAGTAAAAATTTGTCAATGGCTTTAGGCACATGAAAAGATGTTCAGTATCCTTAGTCATCAGAGAGCTTCAAATTAAAGACCACAATGAGATACTACTCATATCCACTGAAATGACTATTATCAAAAAGACACAATAACAAGAGTTGGCCAGGACACAGAGGAACTGGAACCCTCAAACACTGCTGGTGGGAAAGGAAAAATGGAAGAGTTATGTCAGAAAATAGTTCGGCAGTTTCCTTTAAAGTTAAATATAAACTTACTGTTTAACCAAGTGATTCCACTCCTTGGTACCAATCATGGAGAAATGAAAACATGTTCTCACAAAGACTTGAATGTGAATGTTCACAGCAGAATTATTTATAATGGCTGAAAGCTGGGAACAATTCAAATGTTCATTAGCTGGTGAATTAACAAACGAGGTGTGGCCTATCCACACAATGGGATTCAGTTCAGCAATGTAAAGGAACAAACTACTGATGCCTGCTACGTGGGTGAGTCTCACAACAAAAGACTACCTATTTTATGATTCCATTGATATGAAGTGTCCCTAAAGGGCACATTTATAGGGACAGCAAGCAGAATAGTGGTTGCCTGGAGTTGAGAGGGGTTTGGGGGATTGACTGCTAATGGGCATGAGGCATGTTTTGGGGGTGAAATGAACATTTTCTAAAACTTTCAGGGTTATGGTGATCACTGCACAATTTATAAATTAGCTAAAAAGCATGCATTTTACACTGAAATGAGTTTTATGCACATTATACCTCAATAAAACTTTTTTTTTTTTAGTAAAGCTATTTGTAAAAAGCAACATCAGAGACCCTACAAACCAGTGTTGCTGCAATTTGAAAGAAGAGTACACAGTGAGGACAGGAGGAAGCTAGAGGGGTGGCCCTCTCAGGGGACTGACTCACAATAACCAAACCCCTAGATACTGATGTACAAACCAAAAATGCTGACATTTCAATTTACCGCTCATCTGCCCATCAGTATTTTCTCATTCAACAAATCAAAGGAAGCCAAGTTATAAGCAGAAAATTAACAGAGAATCAGTACTAGGGGAATAGACAAATGAGCCCAAGAGAAGAATTGTTAATACATAGTGGGGATGCCCACCTCCACCACAGGACTGTGCCTCCCATGAAGTTCTGAAGCCCACATTCAGGGCCAAAGCACCCTCCTTCCAAGCGATGCTGAAGAACAAAGCCAGATCTGTCTCCCTGCTCTCCATTTCCTAGGTGCCATGCAGACCACACCCAACCATTTATACATCTTCCCTTCTCCAGGGGATCATCTGGACCCGGGGATCAAACCCAGGTCTCCTCCATCGCCGGCAGATTCTTTACTGTCTGAGCCACCAGGGAAGCTCTACTTTTCAAGCAAAGCAATACAATGCCTTAGAGAGGCACTTCTGTATCAGCACGTATAACGTAAATACCTCACAGTCACAGCCAATCTGTTAGGCCATTTCCCAAATGGTTCAAATCTTACATTTGGATTCTCCTTAACCTCATTCATTTGGGGAGCATTATATGCCAGTCTGGGTCAGCATCCCTGCTTCAGGATCACTCTCCCTGGCCTGGGCTGTGGATCTTCAAGGACTCGGCATTTCTCTGTTGGAGCTTCTCCAGGTGGTGAGCCAATAGCGCCAAGAAGCCACTACACGACAGCTTAGCCAGTCCCCAAGTTTCTCAGGGACCCTGTGGTATCCAATGAGCTAAAACACACATGCCCCCCTGCCCACTCCTCCCCCAGACTCCTGTTCACACACAATGGGTTACAAACCAAGCAGAGCATGAAAGATGCCCAAGCCTCCACACCTAGAGTCCTCAGCTTAATCCTACAGCAGGAGAGCTGAACAACACTTCTGTGATGGACTGGGGTAAGTGGCCCAAATAGGAAAACCCCAGAGTTTGGGTAATTGGGTGGTGTAGCCCTGGGCTTGTCTGCTGAGTGGTGGGTAATGGTCCCTGGACCACTTGCCCAGGGCAGCTGCAAGGATGGGCAGCCGGCTCCACTCCTGCCAGGACCACTGATGCCCTGGAACTGTGGCTGTGTGTGTGGTGGGGTCTGGAGCTCCAGGAGCCAGTTGGTCTGAGGCTTGTGAGCACCATGTTGGCACCTCTGGGAGCTGGGCGTGGTGTGGATTGCCCAGCGGCCAGCAAGCCCCACAAAGGTGCCTGCCCACGTGGCCTGGCAGCGACCAGCTCTGCTAGGCAACTGCAGCCTCATCTCCTGGTGGCCTCTACTTCTTAGCTTTGTGTTGCTGGGGGCAGCCACTCAGGAAGAATGCGGGCATGACCCGTGTCAAGCCATGCAGGATTATGCCTCCCCGGCGCTCACAGAAGAGTCTCCAAGCAGTGTTTACTAAGAGCCAACAGCAGAACACAGAATCACCAGCTGGGGCTCCCAGGTCCCTTCTGAGCTGGAAGAGAAAGGCTACACCCCAAATGCCTGGGAGCACGGACAGCGCCTGCCTCTTAGCTGATTGTCCAGCCTGCTGTAAGGTCACTGAGAGCCATCAGCCTTCCTGGCCTCTACCATGGAGTCAGCGAGGCCAACAAGAACCTTCCCGTGGGCGGCCCCGTGCCTGGCAGCGGGGGTATGAAGTGAGGGCCTGGCTGCACTTTGCTCAGCACCAGCACCACTTCCTGAGGGTTACATGGGGGATCTGGAGAGCAGATTAAAGTCTTTTGATTAAAAACACAGAAAACTTCTAAAATACATACAACTAACACTAAAGACCAGCTGAGGTGGAGAGATCAAAGGAAAGTGGAAAAGAAAAGAAAAAAGTAATGGAAGCAGAGAGAAAATTGGCAGGCTGGGGAAAGGAGGAAACCAGCAGACAGAATGAGCAGAAATTGCAGGGGCCAGGGCAAGTCAGTGAGTGTCCACAAACCAGCTCGTCCCACCTCTGTCCAGCCATGCTCTGCAATCCTTGAAAGGTTTACCCCAAGGGTTTTTCCTGGATCCCTAGTTCACCAGTTAGCTGAGCTGTGGCCAAATTCACATCCAATTAGCTTTTATCAAGTGCTGAATATGTAGAGCTTTGAACACATAGTTCTGCCTGGGCAGATTCTAATGGAAGGAGCCCTGGGAGGTGATGATGGGAGACATGTTTTGTTCTTAGAAGTCCCGTGGTTGACTATGACCTGCGGAGACCCAGCTGGCCAGAAGCTCACCAGTGCTGTCCACCCAGCTAGGAGGTGGGGGCCCTTCTGCGGTGAGGAAACTGCTCCTTAGCATAAGGATTCATACGACCAAGGTCACAGACAGCAGCCTGCAAGAAAAGATTCCAGGCCAGGACTTCTGACCACATTCAGGGATTTCAAGTGCTCTACATGAGGAGTAGACAGGATCAGACTATAGCCCAGACCAGCCCAAGGCCTGCGGCAGACTCTCACCTTGGGAGAGGAGATCCAGCAACGGCTTTTGGAGTGTCTAAACCTGAGTTTGGTGTGAAAGTGTATGGCTTTCTGGGAAGAAAATCTAGAGTTTGAAGATCTTTTCCTTTTTTTAAAAAATTTCCCTTTACTTAAATGCATATGTAATTTTCAATAAAATGTCATCAGGTGTTATCACATTATGAGTTTGTAGTGTTTTATTTCCTCCTCTTTTTTTTTTAACTTTTAAGTTTGTATCGGAGTATAGCTGATTAACAATGTTGTGATAGTTTCAGGTCCACAGCAAAGGGACTCAGCCAATCCATACGCATGTATCCATTCTGCCCCAACCTCCCCCCCCATCCAGGCTACCATGTAACATTGAGCAGAGTTCCATGCGCTGTACAGTAGGTCCTTGTCGGTTATCGTTTTAGATACAGCAGTGTGTGCATGTTGATTTCAAGCTCCCTAACTATCCCTTCCTCCCATCCTTTCCTTCCTCCTCTGTTTTTGCCCTGCTGATCTTTCTTTCCTCCCCCCACCATACCAGCCCCAAGCCCTTCCTAGGTAACCCGAGCTAACAAAAAATTGTGTGTACCCCATGTTTAACTTCATGTTTATATACATCATATGCAAATACACAGTGGCTGAGCGAGACAGGAAGCAGTGGCAGCTGTACCCGCTGGCAGGGAGACGTGTTTTATCACTAACAGGGTTTAGAATTGCTGATGCAAAAGGTGATACTAAAAAGGAGACAAACTTCTAGGCACTTGTATTATTAAGATTCTCTACAGGCAAGGTACCCAATTATGGTCTACACCTGCGATAGACTGCACCATCTCCCCACCTTGGTATCACACTGGAAACACACACACAAATGGAGACAAATAAATGAGAACTTGTCAACCCATTTTTGTAAAACTGTCACCCCTTCCACGTCAACATTGCTCTCATTCACGTCTTTGTGTGAATAAAAGTGCATGTTATATTTGATAGATGATCTATTGTTTCTCAACCGTGTCGCATTGATGGGATCCATATTGCTTTTAGCTTTCATTGTGTCTTCTTTCTTGAAGACTATTTTCTCTTTCTTCCTGTTTCCCAAAGCAAGCACTCCCCACCGGGTCCTTACTCCTTGGAAGACTGACCCAGGGAGGCTGAGTTTTTTCCCCTCATCTCCAGCTCCAAGATCACAAGCCCAGGATGCCTGTAGCCTTTAAGCCTCTTGAAGACACCATTTATACTTGAGCCTCTTCTTTGAACTTTTAGAGCCTGCAGATCTTTATCAGCAAAGTTGCTGTTGTTGTTTAGTTGCTAAGTCGTGTCCAACTCTTTTGCAGCCCCATGGAGTGTAGCCTTCCAGGCTCCTCTGTGTATGGGATTTCCCAGGCAAGAATACTGGAGTGGGTGGCCATTTCCTTCTCCAGGGGATCTTCCCGACCCAGGGATTGAACTTACTTCTCCTGCATTGGCAGGCGGATTCTTTACCACTCACTCACCAGGGAAGTCCTTACCAGTAAAAGGTTTTAGATAATTCTCCCTTTTCACATTTTTTTTTCACCTTTTATTCTTAAAACAATGAGCTTCCATAGGAGGCAACCTTAAGAAGAGTGTGTGTCCCAAGCAGAGATGGGGTGCCCTCTCCCTCCCCAACTCCCAGACTTGAACCAATGGAAAATCTCCCAGTGACATTCCCTCCCTCCACAGTGGATCACCCACCACATCCCAAGATGATGTGTATCATGCCAAGGTTGGCCTGAAAATAAAGGCTGAATGTCCTTTTGAAAAATTGACCCGGAAACTTCAGAAGAGACAAAGTCTGCAATCTGCCATCACCCTATCCTCCCACAGAGCTTGTGGGTTTCCAATACATCTCACATCTGTTCTCTCCATGAGCTGAAATACGACTGTACTACATGGGAAACCCAGAACCAGACCCAATCTTGGAGGCCGTTTGCACCTCCTGTGCCCACAAGGGCCTCATTTCAGCAGCTTGAACTTCCCTTGCCTGGTTTCTTCCCTTTCCTTTTTTTTTTTTAATTAAAAATGTTTTTCTTTCTTCCCTTTCCTTTTCTTCCTCACTTTCCCCCATCATAACCCATGCGGTCTTCCCCCAGGTTGTTCAGTGAAAATTGCAGGGTTTGGAGGTTGCTACCAGCACAGAGCTGAATCCAAGCAGGTTCCTTAAGATGAAATTGTACTTTAGAAGGTGAGGAGTCAGGGCGCTGAAGCCGATGCCCTGGTCCTGCTCTTCCTGCCTCTGACATGAGGATGGTCTAAGCGTCACCTTCCTCCTCTAGAAGCCTCCTTCTCACCGCCGTCTCTGGATGGGGGAGACTATATAGGCAAAGCAGCCACAGTGTTAACACAAATCAGGTGGTCGATGAACTTATCTACAGACTATAAAGCCTTTTCCTTTTTTATAGTTTATTATATTCAATTTATAAAACTAATAGAAAACACTTTATGAGACAGTAAGCTGGTAGTGTGGAGACCAGCGATCTTTGATGGGCACTGTGGGTGATGCAAAGACTTCTCGGGGACCCCTGTACACGTCCTCTGCTCCTGTCCTTGTCCTGCTTGGCTGATCCCAACCCCAGCCACCATGCAGGTCCCTCCCTCCACCCCAGGGCTCCAGCCATCTCCTGGGGCCTTGCTGTGTCTATGGGCTTACTCTCTCGGATAGTAATGTCACTTGACTCGAGTGGACGAGGCCACCACAGGCAGCCAGCTCCTAGGAGAAGCTGTGAGGTCCCACCCACAGGGATGAAGCTCTCAAGTAACATGAGAGGAAGAGGAGAAAGTGAACTCAGAATAAGCTCCACGTGATTCTGTGGCTGAGGTATTAAGGACCCTTGAACAACACAGACTAATCTCTTTCATTTGCCTGGATCCTATTCAGGCATTCTTCGGGGAAGAAAGTCACACCAAAGAGTATTAATCACCAGGAAAAGTGCATCCTGGTGCATCCTGATGTAGTTCATGCGTAGCTACGTCTCCCCTCCAACTTCCCTTTCACTCCCTGACATCTCACCACGCAAATAACAGAACGGGAAATGAGAGTGAGGGACGGGGACCGGGGTGGGGTTTCCTGCCTATGATCTGAGCCACCCTGGGGGGACCTTCCCCTGCCCAGGGCAAATCCCCACTCTTTCATCACCGCTAAAACCCCAGCATCACAGGTGGAAACTTCAGAATTCGTCATCACTCATTACACCATGCAGCTTGGTATTTTGACTATGACTGACATATAACTCCCTAGCAAGATAAAACTAGGTGAGGTGAAGGTTGCTCCATGGTGTCTAACTCTTTGCAACCTCATGCACTAGGGCCCACCAGGCTCTTGCTCCAAGGGATTTTCCAGGCAAGTATACTGGAGTAGGTTACCATGCCCTTCTCCAGGGGATCTTCCTGACCCAAGGATCAAACCCAGGTCTTCTGCACTGCAAGCAGATTCTTTACTGTCTGAGCCACCAACATGAAATCAGTTATCAAAGCATGTAACGCTATAGCTTCTCTTTAGATTTCCCATCATTGTTGCCTCCTTCCACCGTGTTCCAGTGCAGTGAGACAGCACCAGGGCATAACCGTCCAGACGGTGAGATCACAGGGTGCAGCAAGATCCTCTCGCTGTGCTTGTCAGGGATGCATTTTATGGAAGTAACTTACTTGAGTGACCATGTCTCTGGAGAGAGCCCCCACGTGCGCTGGAATGTGGCTCCATGCAGGGTTTTAAGGCCACAGCCTTCAGTCCTGGCATCTCCTGGTCTGTGCACGAGATTAGTGACCCGTGGGCACCAGGGTTTCTGTGCAACCTTTGGGATCAGGTAGATGAGGACGGCCTCTGTTAGACTTATAGCCTCTCTCTCACTGACTGTGTATGATCCAGGCCCCCAGGCTCATCAGGGGATACTCCACAGCCCTGACCGAAGACCATGGGCAGACTTCAGACACCGGGGCGGGTGGTTCGCCTGGGTTACCCCAGGCAGTGGGGTGACTGCAGCCACCGTGGTGCACATGGATCCAGTGGGGATGTGGGCTTGCACTGCCCTGTGTGGACCCATGGCTTGATCACAGCCAGTCAAGATGGAAGTTGTTGTTCAGTCACCAAGTTGTGCCCGACTCTTTGCAACCCCATGTACTGTAGCACTCCAGGCTTCCCTGTTCTTCACTATCTCCCAGAGTTTGCTCAAATTCATGTCTGTTGAGTCGGTGATGCTATTTAACCTTCTCATCAACATGGAAGGTAGGGGTGCAAAGGACTGCATACAGCTCCTGGAGGGCCTCATACCTGCTGTCTCAGCTCAGCTGTCTGAAGCTGGCTGGGCAAATGAGTTAGGTGGAGAGTACTTACTGATTTTCTAGAATCTCCTATCAGAATACCCATATCCTCAGGAAGGAACAGCCTCTAAGGTCTAAGTTGAGACCTCACACATTCAAGGGATTTGCTGACCATGAGTTGGGGGAAAGGGAAGGAAGATGCATCCGAGGGGTATCAGGAAGAGAAAGAGGAGCTTTGGAAAGAATGACTGATTTACTTGCTTTATAACTTGCCTAGTAGGGGCTTTGGTGGGTAGGGTGTGGGGACACAGGGGTACAGGGACAGTGCAGGGTAGGAATTCAGGATGGCCACACAGACTTCCCCAGTTCTAGAAACCGCTGCGCTGTGACCGAGCACCTCTGCTCCACGGCTACAGAGAAGTCAGAGAACCAAGGCCATGTACTGCTGAGCACCAAGGTGTACGCTGCCTGGTTTAGAACTCACACAGCTGTACATACACACAGCTTGTCCTAGGTGGAAATTAATAATAGCAATTCATGAACTATCCTAAAACCCTCAACACCCTTCAATTCACTTCATGAGCCCTGGGGGCTGAGAAGAGACTCCCAGCCCTGACTTCCAGGAGCTCAGAGCTCAGATAAAGACAAACAAACACTTCCCTGCAGTTCAAGGATGATGCCTGGGAGGCAGAGTGGTCCAAGCAGGATGCAGTCACTCTGCCTGGGGAAGGGGAGAGGAGTCAGGAAAGCCTCACCTGAGCAGGTAACACATGCTCAGATGAGAGACAAGGAGGCTTCCAGCAGGGATCGGGCAGCCTTGTCCACACACAGCTGGGGAGGAGGGAGGAAAGACTGGGAGCTGGCACAATCTGAACTTCACCCTCAGGTCAAAAGAGTGATCTTGTGAAACCCCAACAGAACCTTGTTCCTCTCTGAGACCAGCATTGCGGCCAGCGGGCTGCATGGCGCCTCTGTGAGCCCCAGATAACATGGCAGCTTCTGAGATCTCAGCACACAGATAAGGAACCTGGACATTTTGTCTTCTGGTCATTCCTGTTTAACTCACCCCTCGGGGGGTGGGAGGATGGGGGAGTAACAAGTCACCCTGGTGAAGAAACAGGCTGGCAGAGCCACCCGCCCAGGAGAGCTTTGGAGGATACTACTCCCCGGAGCCTTGATGTTCTAATCAGCAAAACGGGACATCATGTGACCTGCCTCCTGGAATACACCTAGCCAGAACATGGAACAGAACAGAGGCCAGAACAAGGGATGCTGCTGTGTGTAAGGGTGGTGCCAACAAGACGTTACGAATAGATGCTCCTCGAGCAACAAGGTGACCAGTTAGACACACAAGTTAGACACACACCTCTCACCAGACACCAGCATCATTCCAAAAGGATCAGAAATGTAAAGCAGGAAGATCCTAACAGTACTAGAGGAAAGCATTAAAAAAAAAAAAAGCACCTTTCATCACCTAAAAAAACCCAGAAACAATAAAAGATAAAAATGTTTTAGTTAAAAAACTTTTTAATGGCCAAAATAACTACAACACAAAGTGCAAAGATGAACAATACCAGGCTATTCATACTATGTAGGAAGGACTAATCTTTATATTCAAAGAGCTCTTACAGACCAGTGAACAAATTGTTCACCAAAAAAAAAAGAAATACAAATGTAGCCCCTTGAAACACATGATATGCTCAAACTCATTCATGATGACAGAAATAAATTTCAAAACGATATCAAGAAACTGTTTTCCATATATCTGATTAGCAAAAGCCTAGAGTTTACCCATACACTGGTGGGCAGCGCAGGAACACAGGAAGGGGGTGAAATGGTACAAATTCTGGTAGAGAGAGGGCTCTTGCTCAGCAATTTGACTTCTAAGAGTTTATCAGATCTACGTAAAAACTAATGTTTGAGAGGAACTGATCACTAAATAGTGTGTCTGGAATCTACACAGTTATTTGAGCCTTACTTTTTAAATATCTCTGAACAGTCTTAAGCTTTGTCTGTATTATCACTTACTGATATTTATATTTAAAATATGGCATTGTATATTGCATTACTGCCTTTCACAGTAAAGTTACAATGAGAAGATGAATTTGTTCATTATTTTTCCTGATGGTAGATGTGAAATGGTGCTTCAAAAAATTGTCTGTATGTTTGTCCGTGTGTGTGAGTGTGTGTGTACTTGGACATACATTTTAAGTATAAACTGGCTCTTTCATAATAGGGCTGCCATCTGAAAATGGGAAATTGGGATCTGAGACCTGCTAGGGTATAGAAGAACTTGATGGAGGGTTTTTTTAAAAGCCCTAGTGAAGTTAATAATGAATTTTAAAGATATATGTTCAAAATTCATGTACTGGTTTTGAAAACTTTATTAAAATTAAGAGAATAATCATATGTACTTATATTAAAAATAAACCTAATATTTGAAAAATTATGTATGTTCACATTTGGAAGACATAAGTTAAATTCCCAGCTGGTACTATGCTCCAGAGGAAAAATTTAGGTGTTTAAAAAGCCAAATTAACAAAACAAGATGAAGTATTAGGTTAAAAATACAGGATAATATATCTATATTCCTGGGATAGGCAGGCTTTTTATGTCTTTAATTTAAAAAAATCTTTATTTTGAAATAATTTAATTTGGAGATGTTACAAAAACAAAGAATCACCAGATTCTCTAAACAGTTAATATTTTAACACATTTGCTTTTTCTCTCTCTTCCCTTCTCTCTCATATATATGTAATGTATATAACCATATATTTATTTGTATGCTGTGTCCTTCACAGTGTACCATATTGAGATAGGCTGGGACCCGGGACCCTTTGCTTGCACTTACATCTGTCTCCTGGAGCAACAGAATACAAAGAAACTACAAGGGACTAAAAGTAACTGCCTACCTGCTCAGTTGGGTCCAATCATCGACAAGATAGAAAAAGGCCACAAACCAACTGTTATTTCTGAGGGGCCAGGAGCAAAAGCTGGGTCCCCCACAGGATCTCTGCACAAAGCAGCACCAAGAGGGTGGACCCACCACCTAAGTGGCACCTCCAGCCCAACCCACTGATCAGCCCCCCACTCTCACACCATTTAAGGAACCAGCTCATCCACCTCAGAGAGCAGGCAAAGGGCACCTGTTACTTATTTTTATTCCCTAGTGCTGCACAAGTCCCAGTACAGCTTTGTCTGAATTCCTTGTCTGGCTTCTCAACAATTTTTATTGATTCAAGAGCTCAAGGACCCTGGTCTGTAACAATATCAAGAGGGAAGTGATATCTATTTGTCTCATTACAGATAATGTCAACTTGGATCACTTGCTGAAGGTAGTATCTGCTTGGTTTCCCCACTTTTATTCTTTTGTAATTAATAAGTACTTTGTGAGAGATAATTTGAGACTATTAAATATACTGTTTCTCATAAACTTTTACATCCTAGTTTAAAAAAAATTATGCAAGTTCAATATTCTTTACATCCTAAATGTATACGAAGGAGAAAACTGGTCAAATTAGTGATGGCAGGTACATACAGTGAAATACTATGCAGGTGAGGAAAAGGATACAAAGTTCTTTAGTATCAAAAGGAAACGCTCTTCAAGAAACAGCAGTGAGGGACTTCCCTGGCAGCCCGGTGGTTGTGACTCCATGCTTCCACCGCAGGATGCACAGGGTTCCATCCTCGGTCAGGCAACTAGAATCCTGCAAACCACATGGAGTTGCCTAAAAAAAGAGAAAGAAACAGCATTAAATTAAAAAGAAGTGTGCATCCCTTAAATGTGGGCTGTGGTAGTGACTTCCTAGGATGCAAAGGGAGAGAAAAAGGAACCTGTCTCCCACACGCTCAAGAATTCGGGGGTGGGGGCGGGGGCAGGGCTCCATGGGTCAGGCTGGGTGGTCATCTGAAGCGCTGGCAACTCTGCGCCATCTCCGAGTCCCTTTGTGATGACCAGGGTCCAAGAGCCCAGTGAGTGGCTGGGGAGAAGGACAAGTGCAGTGAGCACTTGTGAGTGAAAGGCCCAGCACACGGGCACCAACATACATCTTCCAGGGATGCTTTCACTGTAAAACCCACAGCAAAGCGTCCCTGGAAAAATCACAGATCCGTCGGTAAATCCTGAAGCAAACGTGCTCACCATGTCAGACATCTGAGACTTTCACGGTGAGAGGACCGCCCACTGGGCTCAGGGGCCCCTAGACTCGCTCAGAGCCCGATCCGCCCCTTCTCACTGTGGCTCCTCCCTTTCTCACTGTGGTCCCTCCCCTTCTCACCGTGCCCCCCCCCTTCCCACCACGGCCTCTCCCCCTTCACATCGTGGCTCCTCCCCTTCTCACCGTGGCTCCTCCCCCTACGCTCGGCTTAGGCTGCTCAGTTGTCGGAAACCCAGAGAAGCCTCGATGGCCTCGAGCAGTGTGACGTTAACCTCATGAGATGAGTAAACAACGGTGGTTGTTGAGGTATCCACTGCCGGACACACAGGCTCAATCACGTCTTAAACTCCACAGACAGGTGAAATGCACACATGAGTCACAGGATGGTCCCGGAGCCCCAGAAGGTCTCCAGGACCCTATGTCCGTGGGGTTTAGGACCACCTTAGGGACGGACACCCCCAGCCCCTGCCCTCTCAGGGGAGTGGGGTGGAGTAGAGGTGTGGCTGAGCAGGGCCCCCCCATCAGATGGGCTACAGGGAACGTCTTTCTCTGTGGGGCGGGGGGTGGGACTTCTGTCTTGACCACAGTGTCCCTGCAAGCACAGTTGTGACTTTTCCCATCAGAGAGAGAGAGAGGCCTGGCTCCCACCCACCCCAGAGGAGGAGACACCATGGCGTGGCTTTGGGGAGTGGGCCCCTGAATGGGCAGCAAAGGGAGTGGCCAGTGGCAGACGTGACCACGGTCTTGCCCAGAGAGACCAGGCAACCTGAGTCATTGCAGGCAGCCTCTTGAAGGACACAGCACTTGCCGAGGGTCCTTTCCTTATACCTCTCAGTGCTCTGAGGTCTCAAGGGGCCTCAACTGGTCAGTGACCTGCTCAGGGAAGCGGGGCGGAGTCTTGAATGCCTGTGCCGGTGAGGCCTGACCACCACTGCAGTGAGCAGTCTTTTACTCTGCAACTTCCTCCTTCCTCATTTCATTCTCTTAAGTGATGACAGTGGTGACTTTTGCAGTCGCTTTATTTTTAATTTGGGTGGGGGGTGGGGATCAGGCAAGACTAAGTCAGTTTGACCAGTCCTCAGACTTGGGGGGATCCTTAACTGGTCCCTGAAATTCAGAGCTAAAATGCTGGTTTGCTAGATTCTGGTTGAAGCTTGTTCTCCTTGAGGAGCCAGATCTTGTACAGCTGTGAAATAGACCAAGTTATAAATCACACGACATAAGTATCCGAAAACCACAAACAGGCTATTTCCATAGACGCCCAGGCATCCATCAGAATGCACAGCATCACTTAGAGGAGAACAGGCTCTGGGAAGCTGGCCACCTTGGATGAGGCCAGAGCCCTCTACTCTCTTCACAAATACCCCAAACAGTAAATCTCACTGTGGTGTGAGACAAAGTGGGATAAGCTCCAACCTCCTGTGTGAACTACAAAACCCAAGCCAGCTGGTGTGGGTAGTTGCAGTTGTCCCTGGTCCTGACCTCTGACCCTCACTGCCACCGGCTCTGAGCTCCGGGAGGTGAATTCTCAGTGACTGTCCATGACAAGGGGTGTGGATAAAGGGACTGATGGCTGTCAGCTTATCACAGAAACCTCAGGTCAGAGGTGGCGGTGAGCCCAGCTGAACCATGGAGCCCTGAGCTGGACCAACCTTGCCAAACGCTTCTCCATCTTCCCCCAGTTTCTCATCTATGAAACAGGGACAAGGAGCTGTTTCAAGGAGGAGACCCCACCTGGCCACACCACCCAGGCCTGGCTGCCTCCACAGCTGTGGGGCTGTCACACTGGACAGCCAGCAGCACCAGTGTCCAGCAGCACCCAGGGCTCAGAGCAGGAGCCTAGGGGTGTTTGCACGGGAGCAGATGGACAAGACAACCTAGGGATGAGCCCCAAGATGCTGACTTAACAGGAAGTTTTGCCCACCGCCCACGAGGGGCTGATCCTCCTACCAAACTTACAGGGAAACAGAGCTTCCGGCAGGTGCCTGAGCCCCCCTGCCCGAGTGGAAGGATGGAGACCAGACCTGAGCAGCTCACCCGGGGTTCCCCACCCTCCCCGCTCAAGCTCCATTGCAGGGACTTCCCTCCCCGGGCCAGGTCAGGCTGGGCTTCACCTGCTGTAGGAGCCGAGTCTGAGGGCGCGGGACTGTCTCTCCTGGCAGCCCGTCCCCACCCCACGCAGATGTTTCCTGCTGATGCTGCACATTTCTGCTTTAATGCGAGGGCTGCCCAGCACTGAGCACGTGGTGGAAATATGCCGACACAGCCATTTATCTCCCTGTGTCGCAATTCACCCTCTCGGGGCAAAGTTCCAGCTGATGCCTCCAGAGGCGCCGAGGCTGAGCTAGAATCTCGGTTCTCCAAGGACCCGGGCAGCCCGGAACCCAGGGCGCGGCAGGAAAAGCGGTTGGGAGTGACGCATCGCGGGCCAGGGGAGCCGTCTGACCACAGCCGCTCAGAGGATGTGAGACATGAGGGCACTGCAATAGCCTCACGCCTGCAACAGGGGGACGAGCACGGCTGGCCCTGCCGGGGCTGCTGCCCCCACGCAAGTGGGAAGCGGCTAAAGGACCCGTCCCAGAGCCCTCGGGCTGCTGCTTCTTCCTGAAGACTTGGAAGGTGGCTGCAGTCACCCCCTGGGTATTGCCAGAGGTGAGAGTGTGTGGAACGGAACGCAGAGCCAGAGGAGGAAACTGCCACCATGGGGGCGGGGGCCCAGCAGGCAGGTTCCCCTGAGTCTGACCCCTAGGGTGGCATCCGGGTGACGCCCTTCTTCCTTGGGCTTCTCAGAACTTAGCTCCACACGCCCCCACCAGCCCTGGGCCAGCCCCTGTTTGCTCTGCCTTGTTCACCGACTGGACTCCAGTCAGCTGATCTGCACCCTTGGTCTTGATCAAGCCCATAGATGGTGGTACTCTTGCCAGGCCTCTGCCAGGGGCTCCACATCCCCCCCGCCTGACAGCCGAGGTCTCTCTAGGATCTTACCCCTCCCCTTGGATGGCAGGCTGCTCCTTTTGCAGCCTCGGCCTTGGACGTCCAACTCCTTGACTGGACTGCTCTTCACCCACACCCACCCCTATCTCCAGTCACTTTCTCAGTGAGACCCGCCCCACAACTTAAATCGTAACCCCCCCCACACATACCCTCCCTCTCCCTTGAATTAATGCACGTTGCAGCGTTCTCACTTATCCACCTCACAAACATGCACAGCAAAGCGTCTGTAAGCTCCACAGGGGCATCGATTTTTAATGTTTTTACTATGGAAAATTTCAAACATAAATGCTAAAGTAGACAAAACAGTGTGATGAGCCCAACATCCCATTACCCAGTTTCAGCAATGCTCAACCCTTGGCCTGTCTTATTCCGTCTCTGCCCCACCTTCACACATACCACATTTGCCTGTAAATGCTGCCAAAATAGATGCACTTTTAAAGAATTTAACCACACTACCATTATCACCTAAAAATTTAGTAGTCTTAAAACCAAATAAACGGCCCCTGTCCAGAATTCCCCAGTTGTCTCACTTCATACAGCTGTTGTTTTTAAACATCAGAATCCAGAGTCTAAAAAAGGCAATGTGTTAATATGCCCAAGCTTTATGAATAACACTCTCTTTCGTTTTAATTTCTTGTTGAAGCAACTTCTTGTGCTTACCGTGTAGAATGTACCACATCCTGGCTCCAGCGGGCTGGGTCCCCAGGTTGCCTGGCTATCCTTCTGTGCCAGTATTTCCTGCAAGCCCGTAATGGACACAGAGATTGCCCCATGTCAGGTTCGCTTTTCAGCAAGAGCACATCCTCACTGGGCTTCCCAGCATGTCTCCTGGGAGCTTTCTCAAGGATGTTGCCCTTGACCAAGGGTCCAGGGCTGTCCAAGGCTGCTTTTACTTTCCCCACTTCCCTGTATCTGTCAGCTGGGTGTTTCTCTAAGAACCTTCTTGTCAAGTGTGTGGTTACTGTTCATTCAGGAAAAGCAGGATAAATGCCTACTGCTTTCCTTTCCTTACCCATTTTTTTGAGTAACGAGTTGGTTTCCAGCATTTCCCAAAGGTGACTGAGTGCTCCTTATTTTTTTTTCCCCCTCCAAGTTTTCTTTTTTTTCTGGATAGCCGTGGACTCATGCATTGTGATTTATTTATCGCGTTTCAACCCATTTCAGTCACTATACTTCCTGATGCTCTCCTGTCCCGCCTGTGGCCAGGGCAGGGTCCCTTCCCATCAGCTGCGTGTCATTGGACGCGAGTCAGGATGGCCCAGGCTCACATGGGTGCCCAACCCTGGCAGCCCAGGCCCCAAATAAGGACCAGTGCAAGAGTGGGCTGTGGGCCCGAGGGGACAAGCACACGTGAGAGCCTCATTTCCAGACAAAGCCTCGTGCTTCTTCATGAGCTTGCATGGGGCTCCTGCAACGCTCTTTCTTCTGGAGGTAATAATGCCTGCTCTCAGCTCCTTAATATCTCCCCTCTCCCTTTCCAACCTGCTGTGATGGCCCCTGTCCCGTTTTCCTGGTTGTTACAGGGTTTTTGGCTCCGTGGGCTCCACAGCTTCCCAGCCCGGCTCCCAAGGCCTGCAAACCACCCTCGACACCTGCACCAGACCGCACGCTCCACGCTCCGTGCTTCTGAGCTTCCGAAATGTTTCTAAAAACCAAACAAAGCCAGACACTGGCACTGGCGCTGCCTCCTTGATGCCATCCTGGTGTGTCAATTCACTCCTCCCACAGGTGCCACGGTTTCAGTCACAGGGCCGCCTACCCTCCTCTGCTGCGTCCCCCCCTCCACTCCAGATTCCCATCACACTGTCAGCCTCCACGTCCTGTCCCAGGGACCCTCCTCCGCAGGTATGTTGGGCATGCATCTGGGTGGACCCCTCGCCTCCCGTCTGGGCCCCCTCCTCCTCCATCAACTCCTGCACCGTGTCTGGTTTGGGAGTTGCCTCAGTCGCCACCATCGCCACCATCACTCAACCCAAGCCATGCCCTTCACTCCATCAGTCCACAGACCTCTGGGCCCCCAGCCCCACTCCCATCCCCTCTTCTCAAATAAAGCAAAAACAATTCGCATCTCCTTCCAGCACCACCTTTGACAGAAGGACACATTGCCGTCTGCAAGCAGTTTCCCCCATTTCGTTTGTGGGAAGGACGTACCATTCAGAAAGCAGACCTTCCTGCCTCCTCTTTTAAATCCAAAATAATCTAAGAAAAGAGCTGGGCTCTACAGAATAGTTTCCTAGCACCCTTATCGTTTATGGTTAAGCAAAATGCTCCAGCACACACGTGTGCTCCCTTACCTGCTGGCTGGTGAGAAAAGCCCAAAGCTGTCTTTTGTGGAGCAGTAGGCTCTCCGCTCCCTCAAAGTGAGGCTGTATCAGGTGAGGCTCATTCCCTACAGACACGGGCCCCATTTGGCACTCAGGTGAGATCATTTACCTGCGGACATGAGCACTACTCTGGTGAGGCTGTTCACCTGCAGCGCGGGGTGCCCCCTCGGCACTTGGCGTGGCTTCGTGACATCTAGGTCCCACCTTCCTGTCTGCAGCTACCCATCTACGTGGATTCTTGCCCTGTGTGTCCCTCTCCCCCTTCTCCTTTCCCTTGACATCTGCCTCTCCTTCTTGGTCAAACAGCTTCATTGAGAGAGAGCTCACACACCATACAACCCACCATCTGAAGTGTATGATTCAGTGGTCTTTAGCCCATTCACAAAGTTGTGCGACCAGCACCTAATCCCAGCACATTTTCATCACATACCAGAGACCCCATACCAGCAGCGGTCACTCTCAGTCTCCCTCTCGGAGCCTCTGGCAAACACTCATCTCTTTCTTTCAGCGGATTTGCTGTTTCTGGATGTTTTGCATCAATGGAACTGTGGCTCTTTTTCACTGAGCATCACGTTGTCAGGGGCCACGCACGTTGCAGTCTGATTGTCAGTTCATTCCTTCTGTGCGGCTGAATAACTGTCCACCATGTGGACAGACCATGTTTTGTTTACCTGTTTGTCCACTGATGGACATTTGGATTATGTTGTAATTCCTAATGGCTTCCCAGATGGCACCATGGTGAAGAATCTACCTGCCAGTGTAGGAGATGCAGGTTCTATCCCTGGGCTGGGAAGACCCCCTGAAGGAGGGCGTGGCAGCCCACTCCACTGTTCTTGTCTGGAGAATCCCATGGACAGAGGAGCCTGGGGGGCTACAGTCGCAGAATCAGACGTGACTGAAGTGACTTAGCACGCACACATACGTTATTCCTGACAACACTTTGGGATTTATATGAATAACGTCATGTACAAGGTTTTGTGTGGGTGTAGGTTTTCATTTCTTACAGGCTTACCCCTAGGAGTGGAATTGTTGGTCCCATGGTCACTCCATCTGACACTTTGAAGAGGTGCCAGACTGTCTCCCACGGCAGTGACCAGGACCCCCATTTCCCCGGCTCCTCCCTCACCAGCACTTGTTACCCTCTGTCTTTGTTTGTAGCCAGCAGACTGGTGAGGACCTGCATCCATTCCACTCTGCTCTCAGAGGCTCCCTCCGCATTACCCAGCTGTGCTCGGCCTCCTGAGCCCAGGTCTCCACGTCGGGGAGGCTGGAGCCTCCTTGCCTCTCCGCCTCCCTATGGGCCTGCCCCTCTGCTTCCACTGGGGCCTCAGGATGCTCCTTTCTGCTGCCTGTCCTGTGACCCCTCCCCAACACAGCAAACTTTTCCACATTTCTTTGTTAAAATAATTAAGCATGAATATTAAAAACATGTTTTTATGTCAAGTGCGCTGTAATGACAATTGATCAGGGGAGAGCTTAGCGCTCCTCTGAATCCCAAGCTTCACAAACCTGGTCTCCCAGCACCAGGGGAGGACTGAGGACAGGCCTGGGAAGGATCACCCTGGGTCCAGAACATTCTCCCCGTCCTGCTCTTGCTGTCCCGATGGCTTCTCCTGCTCTTTCCTGGTTCTTCATCTTGATGTTCCTTGTACCTCCCTCACCTCCCCATTTCCAACAGGACAAAACCCAAACCTGTTTGCCAGCTGTTGCTACAGGGTTTCATGATGGCTCAGGCGTAAAGAACCTACCTGCCAATGCAGGTGACACCGAAGACATGGGCCTGATCCTTGGGTCAGGAAGATCCCCTGCAGGAGGAAATGACAGCCCACTCCATTATTCTTGCCTGGGAAATCCCATGAACAGAAGAGCCTGGCGGGCTATAGTCCAAAGGATCGAAAAGAGTAGGGCACGTTAGACATACACGCTACAGAACAAGAATTAGTGACTTAAAACACTAAGAAGCACTTACTGGCCGCATAGATTCTATGGATCAGGAATTTGGAAGCCACAAAGCTGTGTTGCTTTGTGGTCTCAGCCCATCTCACCTGAAGACTTGACTCAGGCTGGTGGTTCCCCTGCCAGGGTGGCCCTTCTCAGGGCTGGGGGCTATTGCTGGTTGTTGGTGGAGGCACATTCCCCCAGTACAGGCCTCAGGCTGCTAGAACATCCTCTGACCATGGCAGCTGGTTTCCCCTAGAGTGTATGTTCCTTGGGAGAGCGGCCCTTCTTCTGGCCAAGCCCCAGAGTGCACACAGCATCCCATCCTCCACTTTCTGCTGACTGGTATCAGACCACAAAGTCCAGCTCGCACTCAGGGGCAGGGGACTGGCCCCCGCCTTCTGCACAGAGTAATGTCAAAAACCTGCAGGTGTTTCCACAATCATCATGTCCACATCCAAGGTCCCTCTGCTGGGCCTGCTGCTTAAGTAGATTCACAAGAAATACAGGCTAAGGTTTCTGACAAGTTCTGCAGGTGCAAAACCTGCTTGATTTTTGTTAATTCCAAGGTCTCTAAGGAAGGACAGGTGGGGCTGGTGTGGGCCCACGGGAGATGGCCGCCCACGGGAGATGGTGCCCACCCTCGGGGGTGAGCGGGCACTGCCCCCTAGCCAGTGCTGCCCCCAGTCAGCATGGTCCAGCAAGAGCTGGGGTCGGTGTTCATTCTGTTTGCCCTTCTTGGCCTTTTCTCAGGCTTGGTGCCTCCTTTTTTTATGTTTGGTCAACAGTCCTCCGCTCCCATCACAATTTTCTCAGTGTTTGCCCACCAGGGCTGCCTGTCAGCTGTAAGAGGGCCCATAAAGCTGCCCGGCGCTGCAAGGCCACAGTCGTCCAGGGGCCCTGGCTGCCCCCACACACATTCTTCACCTGCCTTTAATTTACTTTTGACACCAGGGGTCTGAAGCCCCGGCCCCAGAGGCCCCTTGGGTCCCAAGCTCCACAGCAACCCTACACAGGTCCCCGAGCTAACGAGAGCTCTGGAGTGGCATTGGGAGGGGCCGCTGCCGTGGAGACAGCCGGCAGTCACCCAGTTACCTCGACGGCCGGCCGCGCCCCGGATTGGCCGAGGGAGTCATCTAGAAATATCCTGCTTAACTTGTTTGCGCCGAAACTCTGAAGTCAAAGCTCTGCCCCTGAGCTAAACCCCCACAGTGTCACACAGAAGGTCTGAACTGAGCCCCTTGCCCAGCTCCGCAGCCAGAAGGCCTCCAAGGCAGGCTCCTCCCAGCCCCTGACATGCCCTGAGCTTAGAAGGACCCACAGAGCTTCAGGAAGGGGAGGGCTCAGGGCAGTGTGGACCCTGGATGGCAGGGTGATATCCTGAGGGCTGTGACAGGAACCCACTGTGTCCTGTCACCCCATACCACATCCCCTGCCCCAACCCTTCTCTCTTCAGACCCCACCATGGAGAGACCCATGCCCTCCCATGCCAACCTGGCTGCCCCCACCCCTGGGCCACAGTGCCCCTGAGGATGGCACCCCTCTGTCCACATCAGGGCCCCTCAACCTCCTCCCGTCCAGCAAAACACCGTCACACAGGAGTGAAAGTGGAAGCAAGGAAGCAAAGGGAGCTGTGTGATGAAAGCCCACTCTGTGCCCCCCTTCTCTGCTGCCTGAGGAGCCCCGAGAGGCCAAGCAACTGGTCTAAAGTAGAACAGCCTTGAGTGGCAGCCCTGATGTGAGCTGAGAACCTGCCTTTCTGACTCACTCTCCCCAAGGAGGGCGTTTAAGGAAGACAGACGCCTGCCTTAAAGGGACAAAACAGAGGACAGTCACCCCCTAGAGCGCGAGCACGTTGCTGTCCTTGTGGCTCCAAGATTCCAGGACAGGCTGATTCCCTGAGTCGCACAGGACAGACACCAGCAGCCTCTGTGGTGCAGTGCTCAGCTCTGCTCAGTGTTGGAGACATCCCCCCGCCCCACCTCCTGCCCCAAGATGCCGTTGAGAACGAGAGCTAGTTGCATCTCAGGGGGCACCCCACTGGACAGCTGGCACTGGATGCAAAGCTTCCAGGGTCCTTCTGTGTCCGGGTTTTACTGTTGACAGTGGAGCGTGGGAGGCATGCCAGACCTGCTCACCCTTGAACTTCCAGCAAGTTCACAACACAGCTCATGACCCCGGGTGTGTGTGTTGCGGGGGCGGGGGGTGGGGGTGGAACGGAACTGCCAAAGCTGAAAAGACTTTCTCCAACACTTTCACACACCTCCCGATGTTTAATGTCACTGTACACATACTGGACAGGGACTTGGGGCTAGGACCACCCAGCCCTGAACAAAGATTCAGAAAAACTCACAGAAAACTCAGACCCCTGAGTTTGTCTCCACCATCCAGGCTTCTTCCTGCACTCAAGCCTAGACTGCTCAGATTCAAATAGCATCTGATCTGCGCCCCCCACCCCACCCCCGCAGCCCCAGAAAGTCTGCCTTGCCTCAAACTCCCAACATGAAAGGGCTTGAGGAAGATTGACAGGAAGGCAGACCAATGCCGCCCCACCCTCAATGAGGGACACACCCCTCCTCAATGAGGCACACTCCTCTCCCTTCCTGCCCATCTCAGATTTCTTTGGGAGAAAACAGTGGAAATCTATGGAGATAATTCCTGTGAGGCTTTTGGTTTTGCAGGAGGCATTGGTTTGGGGGGTGAACTCTTCTCTTTTGCTGTCTCTCCCTCCTCCTCATCCTCTTTGTGAACCACGATACAAAAGAAACATGGTTTTTCAGACGACTGGAATTCACAGTGGCACACAGTATTGCCTATAAGACCCTTTCGCAGCTTCCTATCGAAGCCAACCCTTGGCCAGCGTGTGCATGTCTGGGGTGAAGGGGGGCTGAGCATGCAGCCTGGCGCTCAGGACCGAGGTGCTCGCTGTCACTGGGGAATCTTCACGGCTCGTATGGTCAACACTTGTCACTCAGGACTGCTGGAGTGGGATGTCACTCTCCTTGACCCTCACCGCCTGCTCCTCTCCAAATGGATGGCACTCTCCTCCCACGATGGCCATGGAAACACCTGGGCTCCTCATGGGGGATGTCTGGAGGAGGCGGAGGAGGAAAGTCCTTGCAGAGCCGCTGGGTCCTCAGCCCCGGGCAGTGCTGTGGGGAGGGTGTCGACCCACAGAACACAGATGGAATCACTGGTGTGGCTGAACCACACATGCACTGAGAGGTGCGTTATTTACCAGAAACGTGGGGAGTTCTTGAGCACTGTCCTATAAGTAGTACAGTCGATTGGATGTTCAGTTCAGTTCAGTTGGATCGGTGGCTAAACATCTAAAAAGCAGTCTGCTGGGTGTTAGGGACCCACGGTGTTTGGACCCTGAGTCTCCAGCCTCCAGCTTAGCCAGGACACAAGCCCAACCTGCTTGGGCTCAGGCCAGTGGCCAGAGGACAGGGGTGTCTGTCCGACTCATCGGCTTGCAGTTTGGCTAAGCTGCACCCTGCTGCTCGTTTCAGACATGAAACCCTCTTCATGGGGAGAGCTGTGCAACCCCGAGGAGCAGAGGGAGCTGGAGGAATATCTAGTCTTCAAGCTGCAGTATTACTCATCCCGTTGGATGTGACTGGGACTCCCCAGACTCTTCTAGAACTCTGCAGAAGGCTCCATACAAACCAGAGCGGTGTTGATTATCACCCTATGCTTATCGTTTGGGTCATGTCCAGGTTCTTGTCACTTCGCAGCTAATTACAGGGCAATGAAATGGTGCTGGCTGTACTTTGAATTTGCAAGCTCAGAGCAAAAGTCATGATTCCTCTTGTGTCCCTGGCCTGCAACAGGACATGTTGCCAGCAAGTGGAAGAAGCTGCAGGGCCTGGCTTTTTAGCCCAAACAGCCAACGCTCTCAAAGGCAGGGACACGTGGTGACCCGTCCCCTAAGAGGGAACCCAAGCGTCATCCGACCTCACAAAGGAGAATTCCTTCCTCTGGGATGCTGGGCAGCAGGGGACTGTCATGCCCTAAGCTGACCCTAGGCTTTGGAAGCGACTCAGGCTCAGCCACCAGCCCTAACCCACAGGGTCCCCTCCCCTTTCCAGGATTGACTACTTTTCCCCATCTCTTCTGAAGACCTTGGCTGCAGCCCTGGTCCACCTGGCCCTCCTATGAACCCCACTCCACACCCTTGAGATTTAATCATGTCTGATCGGGGGACACATTCTGAATGATTTCCCTGGACTGCCATTTTACTCCCAGAACTTTAAACTCTGCGTGTGCCTCTCACAACCAATCAGCTCTATTTGTGGGAGGGCCATGCATGAGATAGCACTGGTACAGCTTAAGATCTCAGAAAATGAACGCAGATGAACAAATATGCTTTAGTTATTCTTAATATACTTACTTGTGAAAACGACATAGCATAAACTTTTACAAATAAGACAGATAGTTTTAAACCTAGTATATTTTACAAGGGGGTTTCCCAGGTGGCGCAGTGGTAAAGAATCCACCTGCCAATGCAGGAGACTCGAGATGTGGGTTTGATCTCTGGGTCGGGAAGATACCCTGGACTAGGACATGGCAACCCATTCCAGTATTCTTGCCTGGAAAAATCCACGGACAGAGCAACCTGGTGGGCTACAGTCCATGGGTCACAAAGTTGGACATGATTGAGTACACACACACACACACACACACACACACAAAGTGTGTGCGTGCATACACATGTTTTATTGGAAGGAGAAGGAAATGGCAACCCACTCCAGTATTCTTGCCTGGAGAATCTCATGGACAGAGGAGCTTGGTAGGCTACAGTCCACGAGGTCACAAAGAGTCGGACACGACTGAGTGACTTCACTTTCACTTATAGGCGACATCGAATCCAAGTTCCAAACCTTTCTCATTGCTTTGGGTCCTCCTTTTTCCATCCTGGCCCCACCTCCTCCCATCCTGGCCCCACCTCCTCCCCTCCTGGCCCCACCTCCTCCCCTCCTGGCCCCTCCTCCTCCCCTCCTGGCCCCACCTCCTCCCCTCCTGGCCCCACCTCCTCCCTCCTGGCCCCACCTCCTCCCATCCTGGCCACACCTCCTCCCCTCCTGGCCACACCTCCTCCCTCCTGGCCCCACCTCCTCCCTTCCTGGCTCCACTTCTTCCCAAGCACCCAAGTGCCATTGGGAGGGTCAGTGCTGGAGGGGAAGGGGCACATTTCAATGTCACACCCTGAATCTGAGATTCTTTCTTGTTCAGTAGCTCAGTTGTGTCTGACTCTTTTCCACCTCATGGACTGCAACCTGCCAGGCTTCTCTGTCTTTCACTGTATCCCAAAGTTCGCTCAACCTCATGTCCTTTGAGTCGATGATGTCATCCAACCATCTCATCCTCTGTCTCCCCAATCTCCTCCTGCCCTTAATCTTTTCCAGAATTAGTTTCCCTCTAGTTTCCAGTAAACAAAGGTGTGCAGCCCTGGAGGACTGTGGGCTTCTGGCCTCAGGGAATTCTCAAACAGCTTTTTTTTCTTTCAATTAAGGTCAAAATCCATGTAGAAAATTATTTAGTCCTTTCACAATGTTGTGCAGCCATCACCTCTATCTAGTTTCAGAATATCGTCATCACCCCAAAACGACATCTTGTACCCATTAGCAGTCACTCCCCATCCTCAGCTTTATGCAGCCACCAATCTGCCTTCTGTCTGTAGGTCTGACTGCTCTGGATGCTTTGTATCAATGGGATCATAAAAGGTACAACATGTGGCCACATGTCAGCAGCGGGTTTCCCGGGTTCCTTGTGCTGTAGCACATACTGGTGGGCCCTTCCCTCTCAGGACTGAACAGTGCTCCATTGTGCCCACCTGCTTGGCCCTTTCTGAGCTTCTGGCCCACAGGCTGCTGGGTCGTCCAAATTAGGGAATGTCCAGAGGAACCCTGTAGGAGCTGTGCGGGCAGGGAGTGTCTGACCATGAGCATCAGGGCACTGGATGTCCGATTATTTTCCTGTGTGGCCACTGACTACTCTAGAGGAATGTGATCTATCTAGAGAAAGAGGAACTGGTACCCAGTTCTCAGGAGCAACATTATGGGATGGCTAATACTCGGCAGGAGAATGAATGGACCAGAAGCTGTCTGTGCTCAGCCCTAAATAAAAGACAAAATTGTAACACTTAGTTTGTCTATGTAGGAAAAACGGGCTTCCCTCATATCCCAGTCGGTAAAGAATCTGTCTGCAATGCAGGAGACCTGGGTTCAATTCCTGGGTCAGAAAGATTCCCTGGAAAAGGAAATGGCAATCCACGCCAGGATTCTTGCCTGAAGAATCCCGTGAACAGAGGAGCCTGTCAGGCTATAGTCCATGGGGTTGCAAGAGTCAGACGTGACTTAGCGACTAAACCACCACATAGGAAAAACAGCAGAGCAAAATCTTCCTAAAATACCCACACAGATGCTAGAGAGAGAAAACCAGTGTGGAGGCCCTTCTAGATCAGACGGTGACCTACAAGAGGGATTCCTGCGTCCCACGCCTGTCGGTTGCCCATGCCTGTCAGTTGGTACGTCTCTAGCTGCACGAGGGGAGGAGGATGGAGAATGTGTTTGCCTCCCTGAAGGCGACAACACACACCCAGGCCGCACACCCTTCCTGGTCACCTGCCCCGGGAGCCCCTTGCCGGGACCACGTACCTCAGCTCTGGGGTTTTCACCCACTCCCTGAAAGCCCCGTGAGGTTCCTGGGTCTTAGAGAGACGCATGCCAGCCCAGACCAGCCCCCGTTTTGAGAAACAGGTGGCACCTTCTTGCAGAGAATGAATCTCCATCTGTTTCACCTCCAACCAGCCTCTCCCTCTCAGCCAGCCTTGGACACCCAGCAGGCGTCCGTCGTGGGGGCACCTGCTGCCCATGGAGGGGGAGTTGCATTTGAAGTCGCCCTGAGCCAGATGAATAAGCTTTTCATGGTCCCCCCTTCCCCGCCCCACCCACGCTGGACTCAGCCAGAATGTCAAATGGTAATTAGCAGCAGACCCGGCTCTGTCCCGGGCGATATTATCATCAGACTTCTTGGGTTTCAAAGTGAGCAGCCGACATGAAACGGTAGGCGGACTGGTCTCCAAGATGGGCCTGGTGGGGCCCGAGAAGTCTTGGAACCAGGACAGGGAGGAAGTCCCCCCACCTGCGGAGCAGCCCTGAGGGTCTGCACGGATGACAGTGGCCAGTGTGATGCCCTTGGGGCCTCAGCGCCCGCATTCCTGGGGCCCTGCACACTGTGCCCCTTCCCTCGGCCTTTGGCCCTGAGGTCACAGAGATCAGCCACCATGGCCTCTCGGGCTGGCCAGTGAGCGGGACTCCCTGGGTACACTCTCTGATGCTAGCCTTCTCGGAGGTGATGGGGGACAGGCTGGTGTCCACACAGACAGGGGCTGTGACCAGGAAGGGGAGAAGACTCTGCAGCAGAGAGAGGGGCTGGGGAGAGGAGGGTCTGGCCTACCGTGAGGTGAAGCCTCCTCTTTCCTTCTAGAACCTTCTCTGTACCAGGAAAGGGCTCTGTATCTTAGAATGCAACGAACTTCCCTGGTGTTCAGGGACAGCAACAAACTCCATGCCCTCAATGGCCCTGGAGCAGTAGGACCTCAGGAGCCCCCTGCCCTGTGAGCCAGTGACTAGGGCCTGGGGGCCAGGCACATCCTCTCACTCCAACACCAAGCTGCCTCTCTGTTCCCCAGGCTAACACTTCTGAGAGTTTGTGTGAAGGACAGAATGAGAGAAGGGTCAGATGGTCACCATGGCCTTCCTTATCCATTCAAGGAGAAAAAGGAGACTTACACCCTAAGTGTCCATCAACTGTACTTGCAAAATAAATCTGATGCAATTATTAGCCTTCATTTGTGGTCACAGAAATCTGTCTGTAAGACATTAAATTTTAAACAATCAAGCCAGAAAACAGTAGATATAATGTGATCCTCATTTTGAAAAGCCTGGAAACATACCTGTGTGTATTTACAAGCGGAGAGAATGAGCTACACCAAAGATTAAATAGATGATTCTGGGGTGTGACCCCGGTGGGTATTCT
Source organism: Capricornis sumatraensis (assembly GCF_032405125.1). Classification (NCBI taxonomy): domain Eukaryota; kingdom Metazoa; phylum Chordata; class Mammalia; order Artiodactyla; family Bovidae; genus Capricornis; species Capricornis sumatraensis. The sequence goes on from NC_091076.1 coordinate 99,542,566, forward strand.
GGGGTGTGACCCCGGTGGGTATTCTGGGGTGTGACCCCAGTGGGTATTCTGGGGTGTGACCCCAGTGGGTATTCTGGGGTGTGACCCCAGTGGGTATTTTTTTTTTTACTTATTTTTTTAAGCAGGAGAACAATAGTCATTTTGTGGTTTTATCTATTTTAAAATATTTAAAATATATTTTTGGCTCTGCTCAGTCTTTGCTGCTGTGCGTGGGCTTTCTCTGGTTGTGGCAAGCAGTGGCTACTCTAGTTGCAGTGAGCAGGCTTTTCATAGCGGCAGCTTCTCTTTTTTATGGAACACTGGTTCTAGGTGTGCAGGTTTTTAGAGTTGCAGCTCGCCAGCTCTAGAGAGTTCAGAAGTGGCAGTGCACGGGCTTAGTTGCCTGCAGCCTGTGGAATCTTCCTGGACCAGGGATCGAACCCATGTCCCCTTCATTGGCAAGAGGATTCCTAACCACTGGACCACCAGGGAAGTCTCATTTTGTGATTTTTAAAAACACAAGCCCCTCAAAATCTGTTCTCAAAAGTGTTGAAGAAGGAATCTCACATCCCCTGACTCAGGGAAGGCCGAGACACACCCAGAAACAAGTATCACTCATTGCTGGAGATTCACTCAGGCCCACCCTGCGTAGGCACACCAGAGCTAGGGTGCAGCGTCTTGTCTCACAGGAAGTGGAAGCCTGAGGGAGGGACAAGGACCCTCTCTGAGGCTCCACACAGGTTCCTCCAGGGCGCCCCTGACTCTGACGTCTCCCAGGGACTCGCAGGGTCCTGTACCCCATTCTCATTAAGCACTTCCCCCCATGCAGACCACCATGGGCCTCTCCCAAAGCCCTTCTGCAAACCTTCTCCTGTCCAGCTTCACAATATATCTTGTAAGTTCTCCTGTTGGTTAGACTTTGGTCTAAAGTCTAACTTCTGCTATTATCTGGTTACTTCTATCTCAGTGTTCTGCCTGACCACACTCCTTTTCGTAAGGAAAAAAGGAAATGAATCCTTCACACAATCTATCCTCAGGAAGAACTCACTGCCAGAGTGTGCAGGCGCTGGAGAAACAAAAATGGCGCAGGGACCAGCTACGCTGAGGGCCCCAGGACCCAGACCAGCCGAGGCCCCTTCCCTCCAGGTCAGGCTTGGCGACCCCGTGCCTGTCTTCCCTCGGGAGTCCCAGCAGAGGATGGAGCCCGTACCCTCCTCCTCTCTCGCTCTCAGTCAGCAGAGAAAGCATCAGATGAGGAGGGGAACCCCAGCACCCTGCATTCCGTCGGGGAGTCTGTGGGCCTAAAGTGCCCAAGGGCAGAAGTGGCATCTCCCACCAAGGAGCAGAGTTTGTAAGCGCAGCTGTCATGCTGTCAGAGTTAACTGGCACACACGTTTATCCTCAGAAGAGGAAACAAAGAAATAGACTCAGGTTGGCAGCGAGGCTGGAGACAACCTGACCCTCCAAACGTGAAACCCTGAAGACCCAGGATATCATGGGTTCCAAGCGCACCACTTCTGCCAATTCCTGGGTCTCTGGGATGCGACAGGAAACAAGAACATTTTGGAAGAGAGGAAATGTGTTTTGTTTGAAACAAAACATTATACCATATTTACACACCCATGTTCATAGGGTAATTCACAGTAGACAAAATGTAGAAACAGCCCAAGCGTCCATCGATGGATGGATGGGTAAACAAAATTTGGACAATGAAATATGGTTCAGCTTTAAAAAGGAAGGAAATTCTGGCATACGCTGCAGCGTGGATGAACTTTGAGGGCACTGTGGTCAATGAAAGACAAATAGAGTGTGATTCCACTCACATGAGGTCCCCAGGGTAGATGAAATCATAAAGAGAGAAAATTAGACGGGGGGTGGGAAAGGGGAGCTGGTGTTCAATGGAGACAGAGGTTCAGTTTGGGAAGATGAGAAAGGTCTGGAGATGGACAGGGGATCTGGCTGTCCTGCAGTGTGAAGGTCCTTAATGTCACCGAACTGTATATGTTAAAATGGCAAATTTTAGGTTGTGTGTATTTTACCACAATAAAATAAATGTTTAAACATATACATGACCCCGTCATGGGAATACACGCACGCATGCATAAACACACACACAGACATATGGTTTAAGCGATTCTGAAAGAAACGTACCAGCAGGCTGACGGTTGTCAGCTCTGCTAGTGAGATCACGCTGCTTTCCCTGCCTGATCTTTGCTGTGATTTCCAAGTTTTCTGAAAGGGGCAGCAGCATTTGCACAATGGAATAGAAGTTATCAAATGCACATCTTTCCCCACTGAGCCCGCTCCGCTGGCCTTTCAGCCTCCACACAATGGGTCATTCAGCCACTCTGCCCACTGCCCGCGCACTCGGCCATAAATCAGCCTGCGGCCCCCTCGGCCTCTCTTCTGCCTCCTCCGGGGCCGCAGCAGGGCCCCGTGTCACGCCCACCTCCCTCCCACGCATCCCCCACCCCTCAACCCCAGGCCGCCCATACCCAGCCCCTGGAGGACAGTGACCCACATCAAGGCGGGTGCTGGGTACCCGCCAGCATCTTTCATCTCCTTGAGCGGAGAGATGCTTTCCCAGCTGCACCACTTTGCTGTCGCCTCGGCTCTTGGTAAAATAAACAGAACCGGTGGCATCTACCGGGTTTCTTACGCATATTCCCCAAACGCATAATTATCTTTCTACGAGACACATTCTTGGTGCATTGCCATGCCTCCATGCCAGAACCCCAGACTGTCTTCCTGCATTCCTGGGCCATGACACCACCACGCCGTGGCCTGCTGTGCTCGACCAGATGTGTGCAGAGTGCCTGCCATGCCGGCTTGGCCACGCAGGCTCAGCTTGGGGCGAATGGGCGCTGCAGGTGGGCACCGCAGCCACTGGGATGAGGGGCTGCCCAAATCCACAGCCGGTCAGAGTCCCCCGAGCCCGGCCTTGACACTTCCTGCCTGCTGCAGGACCTGGACTCGTGGTGGTCATTGTCCCGCCAGCCCCGGGGTGACTGCCCTGTTTCCGGTTCTGCAGAAGAGAGGGCCCACTAGGTCTGAGATCCAAGAGCAGTCAGCAGGCCTGGGGAGGACCTTCCCTCTGACCCCGAGCTCTGCTGTGAGCGGCCAGCCAGAGACGCTGTAAAGTGAAGCCAGATGGGTCAAAAGAGCTTTCAGTCTGCTCCGGCCAGCTGGACCAAGACCTCTGGGTTAAGAGACTGGTGGGCCAGCTTGGAAGGGACAATTGGACCCCACAAGCACACGAGGGGTCCACAGGCCAGGACAACCCTCACTTAGAGATCACCCCAGGAGCCACTTGGAACAGCCCAGCCCTGGGGCCTGGCAAGCCAAGGTCATCTTCCTCTGAGCTGCTGAAGAGTCTGGGAGAGGAGAGACCTCTCACCACAAACTCACCGAGGGCAGCAGAGACCTCAGTTATTAGAGTTGACCAGGCTCCATCACAACCATTACGTGTACAGTACCTGTTGTGAATGTTGCCTGAAAATTCTGAGTTACTTCCTCGGCTGTGTGGCCTTGGCCTAGTGACTCACCCTCTCTGTGTTATGGTTTCTTCACTCGTTAGTGAGGACGTGTGTGCGTGTGTGTGCTCAGTCGCGTCCAATTCTTTGCAACCTTGTGGACTGTAGCCCGCCAGGCTCCTCCCTCCATGGGATTACCCATGCAAGGAGAAGGAAGTGGGTTGCCACTTCCCAGTCCAGAGGATCTTCCCAGCCCGGGGATCAAACCTGAGTCTCCTGTCTCCTGCACTGGTAGACAGGTTCTTTGCCAACTGAGCAAATGAGCATGACAATAGTGTATATTTCATTGAGTGGTTGTGCCATAGGCAGAATGCAGGTTCCGGTACGTGCCCTACACTCGGTGTTCCCATTACACAAATGAAGCTTGGATGATTGAGGAGGTTCCCCTTGACCGGGAACCTCACAGCCTCCTGATCCCCGTGCTTCCCAGGCATGCAGCCCAGGCCCCTCCACCCCCCACCATCTCCCACACTTGCCTCATCCTCCTTCCAAAACCCCAGCCTTGTCACTAAATCCCCTGTTTGGAAGTCTTAACCAGGAAGCACATGGGCCACAGGGATGCGGGTGCCCAGAGCCATCGCTCAACTGGCTGCATGTGACAGGTGATGGGATGATGGCTCATGTCTCTTATTTATTTTTACTATTATGACTTTTTCCTTTTTCTTTCATAGCACACATTTCACATGTTGTTTAAGACTATAAAGGCTTTATTTTCAAATCCTCAGCACTGGCCCTCTCCTTAGTACATCTTCTCTGCTCTGGTCAATTTGACCCAGGCCCGCCCCCACCTCTGCCTGGACTGCCCACCATCTACCTTCCTTTTAGTGTCTCATGCGCCGCCCCCCCCCCCACCTCACACCCTCCATCTGGGGTCTTCTCAGCACAGCTGAGCCCACCTGGACCTTCCTCATTTTCCACGGGGCCCCCTGGAGGGGCGACAGGTGACGGCAAAAGAGGGAAACCGGGCCTGTGGGAAACTTCATTCCTTCCCACGCCTCCCCTCCTTTGTGACAGGGACATCCATCACCACTGGCCATGGGACCGGAGTCTTCTGGACTCTGTCCTCAGGAGGAGCCCCGGGAGGAGACCTGGGGAGGACGACTGGGGAGGAGTTTTGGCAGGAACCCGAGGAGGAGAAGAGTCCCAGGAGAAGAGCTGGGGGGAGAACTAGGGAGGACCTTCAGGAGGAGGATTGGGAAGAGCTCTGGGAGGAGCCCCAGGAGGAGACCTCTGGCTGGGTGGAAAGAATGAGGGGAGGAGCTGCCTGAGGCTCAGGTCTGTGTCTCAGACAGCCTCTCACCTGAGGGGAGATGGAGGCAGGGTACCCTGCTCCCAGCAGTGGGTCTCTGCAGAGCCCCTGGCTGGCTACAGACTCAATCAGGTTTCTGAGGTTCCCAGTCAGAGGACTCAAGACACTCTCGTCCTTGGTCTTGAGGCTGGCAGAATCACAGAGGTGGCCTCCTCACCATGCCCTGTGCACAGCTTCTGGGGTGACCTTGGAGTCTCAGGGTTGTTCTGAAGTCCGGGGGTGCTGCCTTTGGACTCTGAGCTGCCTGGAGTTGCCATGGACATCCCAGGCACCCATGGACGACAGGCCCATGCTGGGGGATAGGAGGCGGGGGCCCACTGTCTGCCCCCCCAACCCCTGAACTGTACCAGGCTGACCAGCCCAGGGTCAGGAAGTGTGCATTGTCCAGCCCACCTCCTGAGACTCCTGCAGCCTCAGCAGCCATCCACACTGTTCCAGCCCACTGTGACCTCCCCTTCCTGACCCTCTCTGCCCCTCTGTTCACACTCCACGAAACTGCACTGAAGCGATTCAGTTCAACAAAATGGCCCTTGAGCCTACTCTAGGTTCTCCAAAGATGCAAGATTGCTTGCTCCCTACATCCACTCTGCACGGACCATCTTCATCTTCCTCCCTGACCCCGGACTCCCTGCTGTTGCCAATTCACCCAGCCCAATGGCCAAATTTGCTGACAAGGTTCTGTATATATCAAAGCTATGATTTTTCCACTAGTCATGTATAGATATGAGAGTTGGACCATTAAGAAGGCTGAGCACCAAAGAAGTAATGCTTTCAAACTGGTGTTGGAGAAGACTCCTGAGAGCCCCTTGATCAGGAAGGAGATCAAACCAGTCAATCCTAAAGGAAGTCAGCCCTGAATATTCATTGAAAGGACTGATGCTGAATCTGAAGCTCCTGATGCGAAGAGCTGACTCATTTGAAAAGACCCTGATGCTGGGAAAGATTGAGGGCAGGAGGAGAAGGGGACGACAAAGGATGAGATGGTTGGATGGCATCACCAACTCAATGGACATGAGTTTGCGCAAACTCCAGGAGACAGTGAAAGACAGGGAAGACTGGCATGCCACAGTCCATGGGGTTGCAAAGAGTCAGACACAACTTAGCTACTGAACAACAACAATGACCAAATTCCCTCCTATTTCCTCCCATGTCCGAGACCAACAGTGCTGGCCTGGCCAGGCCAGGGCCGTGACAGCCAAGACCGCCCACAGCGGCCCTCAGTCCAGTAATTGTCTCCCCGAAGGATCCAGCAAGTTTGTTTCAATTGCTCTGATTTTCATTTCCTTCACAAGGCCCTTTAAATCCAGATTTTAAAATCGCTCCAACATTTGTCATCCTGACAGATGCCAGGAGCAAACACGAACCAGGCCTGAAGTAGGGCATCCTGTGGGCTGAGGGTCTCCACCCAGGACGGTCTGGTGCCTCGCAGGCAGGGGTGTGTCCTCTGCCCGGTGCCGAGACCCCAACAAAGCTGGGTTTAAATCCTGGTGAGAGATTCTGATTGTCAGGCTCAGGTCATCCTCAGGTCCTGGTGGCAGGCGGCAAGGGTCTCAGGCAGGAGTGTGGGCAGGCGCCTGCGGGGACATCATCATGGGTTTGTCATGCTTGACCTCATCTCAAGGCCAAACCCAAGAGCTCTCTGGCCAGAGTTGACCACTCACAGACACACCCTGCTGTGAACTGAACAATTAGTCCACCCACCTCTTCAGCCTTTGAGGACTTGAAAATGAACTCAGGGAAGGGACCCAGCAAGGATTCTTTTCTTTTTTTTACATTTATTATTAAAAACAATTTTTTTAGCCACACTGTGTGGCATGCAGGATCTTCGTTCCCTGACCAGGGATCGAACCTGCACCACCCCCACTGGAAGTGTGGAGTCTTAACCACTGGATCACCAGGAAAGCCCCAGAAAAGGCTTTCCTGAGAGGAGAAGCCTGGCGTCCCAGAACCAGGAGGGAAGGTGAAGAGTTCCCATGAACTCAGTTCCACCTGTTTCCATCTGTCCACAGTCACAGGCTGGTTGGGCTCATTGCCCCGGGATGGGCTAGGGAGCCAGACTTCAGTCCAGGAGTGCTGGGGTGAGAGGCGGGGGGACTCCAGCCCCAGGCCCACTAATAACGACACTTGTGAGTCTGTGAGATGGAGCAGGAGAAGGTGGAGGCCCTGGGAGCAGCAAGGACATGGGGAGCGAGGCGGTGGCCACCTCTCTGAGCCGCAGACTTTGGGCTGAGGGTCATCCTTCAATCCTTGCACTTCGGCTAAGATTCCCCAGGCATGGGCCCCGCCTCCTCCCTGTGCGGGACAGGTTGCCAGGTCCCCCGCCAGGGCCTGGTGTTGGTCCCCAAAGTGCCTCGTGCTAGGCTCAGGTGTCACCACTCAGACAAGGGACACAGAGGAGTCTGCTCGCCCCTCTGACCAGCAGGGGCTTCTGGGGGGGCGTCCCATCTCCTATGATCCTCCCATGATTAGACCTTCAGGGTCTGCCCCACCTGGATGAGCGCAGACTCCCCCTGAATCTGCAGCCATTCCACGTGGAGGCCCTTCCAGAGGTGGAAGGTAGCTGCCAGTGCCCAGATGCCAAGAAAAACACGGACGGTGGGGTTCACGTCCTCAGCCCTCCACCCCCAACCTCCCCTCAGAGGCCAGGCCAGTTCACATAGGACAGGAAGCCACGAGTCTGATGGCTGGACCGGCTCCCTGACATCTCACCAGAATGTATTCGCTATCTCATCAGGAAACGCAGGCCGGTCCCGGGTTTGGCCTCTTCTACGTGGGTGGAGGCAGAAAGCTTCTCGCAGGCCCTGGGGGCCCTAGAAGGAAAGTGCTTCCACCTGGGGCCAAGGGGCCGCCCGTGGGCTTGGCTGACCTTCCTTCAGCCTTGGGAGCTCGCCCCTCACTGAGTGGGATTTATAAGCTCATAACCCTGCGATGATAACGACTTGCACATGTGTGATCAGCGTGTGTCCTGCCTTTCGCTTTGATTCGGTGTCAAATGCTAGAGGAGGTGGGCGTTTTGTGGCAGAGGGCCAGCGCCGGTGAGGGACAGCCTCCTGTGGGGGCTGGGGGCAGAAGTCACATGGTCTTTGTTATGAATGGCATGGTCACATCGAGTACCCCTGGCCCGGGATGTGTCTCCTCTCCTCTGTGTCCGAGTTACACTGAGGTGGACCAGGCAGATGCCCAGGTGGAAACAGAAAGGATAGGGTTGGAGGAAGGTACCTGCCCGACACCAGTTACCTGTGATCAAGAATGTGCCCTGGACTATTTTTACTTCATCTGTATTTTCTTTATTTCCCTCCCATTCTGGTAGAGCTGCTTTTGGACATTTGGTCCAGTTCAGCAGAGCTAAAAGGGAAAGAGGGGTAGAGGCCCCCGTGCTTCTTACCACGGTAGGAGGCTGGCATGGGAACATCCTTCTGCACTGCCCCCAGCCCTGGTCCACAGGACCACCGAGGACTCAGGTCAGGGAGCTGCAGAGTGGCCGTGGGGCTCCCGGCTCTGACACTGCAGGGGTCTAGCTGGGACCACAACACACACACACACACCTGCCTTTTTTGGGTTCAGGTGTGAGGGCCATAACACAGAGACAGACATACAGACACACACAGACACACACACACACCTGCCTTTCTGGCCCTGAAGTCTTGTTTCTCTGCCTTCCCCTCTCTATCCCTCACACAAAACCCACAGAAGCTGGGTTTTTTTTAAGCATTTTTTTCTTCTTACCCCAATCAAATTGATGACCAGGAAAGTATGTGGCTTGGTAAGCAAAATTCTTGTGAAGACAAAATTCCAAAGCCCTTGGCAGCCGTGACCTCACTGCACGGATACGCGGCAGATCACGGCTGTTTTTATAAATCGCTGCCCGCCCGGGGGCAGCACACAATGGCCAGTGTTGACACTGGATTCCTCGCGTTCCCCAGGTCCCCACTCTACATGCTGCTGCTTGGGGTGCGTCCCCTGTGTGGCTCCGCGTCCGTCCCCAACCCTGGAGCCCAATCTGTCCTTGAGTGGACGCTCACCCGTGACTGCATGAGGAAGGACAGGTTGGACCCAGGGGCAGGTGTAACCCCAGGAGCACAGGCCATGGCCCAGGAGGGGCAAGCCTCACTGGGAACTGAGGTCCTGCCCTCCTCTCAGGGCTCAGAGCCTCCCTGGGAGACCCAGCCCCGCACCCTGCATCTCCAGCTGACTTTGTCCTGGTGGGAAGGTCTAGGGTAGGGGAGGTGGGGCCAACGGGTTTTCAGGGTGCCCAGGACTATGGCTGCATGCCCCTCGCCCAGAGGACTTTCCAGGACCCCCCGAGGTGGCTTCCTTTGGCCTCTGCCCCAGCACAAGCCCCTCAGACACCACCAACCCTCTACTACCATGTACTGATTTTTCACAGCACTTAGCCACCTGCCATCCGGAGTGGAATCACCAAGCAGGCAGGGACTCTGGATTGTGCCGGCACACAGTAGGCTCTGTTCAGAGTGAATGTCAGCTCACACCTCTGGGGGTCTCACCAGCTCTCTGGGGGCCCCCGCCAACTATGACCACACAAAACAGCCGCTCAGAAGGGCAGCCTTGGGGGAGGGGACGGCACCCAGGCCTGCATGACTGATCTCACGGATCCCCTGTCACATGACGCCCAGAACCACTGCTCAGGCAGAAAGCTGCCCCAAATCTTACTCTGCAGAAGGGAATGCTGACAGCCTGGCCAGGCCAGTTCCCACCACACAGGCCTGAATTAAACAGTTTAATCAATTAGTGAGATGGAAGCCTCTGTGTCAGCTGCAGCTCTAATGAGGGGCTCCCTGCCCCCACCCGTGGGACGCATCAGCCTTCTCCCTGGGCGCCTCGACAGGGCAGGATTCAGCCCAGGTCCTCCCCAGGCAGTCGCAGCCCCAGAAGCCGGTCTGGGAGCCAGGCCCCAGGGCCTCAGCTGGATGCTCGGCCACAGAGGGCCAGGCCCTCCCTGCAACCAACTTTCCCTCCACAGCCCAAGCGGCAGAGCCAGGAAGGCCTGGGGTGGGGGCGGTGGGGACTTGGGGGAGAACTACACAACTGTCTCTGTTTGTGGATAAGGACACAAAACTCCTGGGGACCTGGATGTGGCCCAGTGGGACTGAGGTCACAGGGATGACAGGTGGACGAGCCAGCCCACCCCGCTCCCTTCCTAGCATTTCTCAGCCTCGAACACACACACACCACAGGTCCATGCACACACACAGGAGCAGACACACGCATCTGCACGCACGGGCTCCCAGGCTGCAATCTCCCAGCAGTTTCAAAGCATTGGCACGGGACTCAGGCACCCTGCAGAGACTCAGGCCTGGAACCTCCCCTTGATCTGTCCAGGTCAAGGCGCAGGGTCAGGGTCCATGCCAACGTACATGTGTGATCATGTGACATGGTGGGGGCATGTCTCTTTGTTTCTGCCTACCCCTACCCCCACCTCCCAGCCTCTGCGGTGTGAGTGACTCGGCACTGACTGCACCAGCCTGTGTGTGTCCTTCTGACAATCAGGTTGGACTTTTCTCAGTGCATTAGAGATAAAGCTGCCAACCCGCTCATGATCACTAGAAAGTTCCTCATATATTTGCAGCGAGGGGGATGGACATTTCAACGCTTGGCTTCAGTGAGCAGGAAAGGCCAGCCAGAAAGAAAGCAAACCTCAGCCCAGCCCAATGTCCTCCGACTTCCGTTCTAAAAAAGACAGGGGCTGTGGGTCGCTGACCTCGCACAGGGACTGGGCAATAATCTGGTGCAAATCTCTTTTCTTCTCTGGGCACTGACATGTCCTGGAATGGAAGCTTGCCCGCAAGCGTGGGATCAGGGCTGCATGCCTATCTGGCAGGGATACCCTCACCCATACCCCCAGGCCCTGGGGTAGCTAAGGAGATGGCTAGGGAAAAGGCCATTTAACACCCAGGACAATCTCCGCTCTCCTCAGAGAGGACCCTGAAAAGGGGCACAGGAGCCCAGGCTCACACATGCCGGCTGTGGACTCCATGCCCCAACACCCCAGCACCACTCACCTCCACACACTGTCCTTTATCCACTGAGGTGTTGAACGGTGGCCCCGCCTGGGGGTCCCAAGTGGGGGTCCGGTACTGACATACCCACCACAAGGATGCAAGTAGGACAGCTGTTGTAGTTGCTGCTGCTGCTGCTGATAGTTGCTAAGTTGTGTCCAACTCCTTTGTGACTACATGGACTGTAATCCACCAGGTTCCTCTGTCTGGGGGATTTCGCAGGCAAGAATCCTGGGGTGGGTTGCCATTTCCTTTTCCAGGGGATCTTCCCGACCCAGGGATCAAACACATATCTCTTGCATCTCCTGCTTGGCAGGTGGATTCTTTACCACTGCACCACCTGGGAAGTCCACATATCCACGTCATGTTCAAAGTCACCAAGGGCCGTGCAGGCCGGGATGCGGGCTTCCTCGGCCTCTGGGAGCTGGGGACAGATCCTGTAGTGAGAGTCCTCCACCAGCCTCCTGGGTGCTGAGCACAAGGGACCAGGGAGCCCTCTCAGGGCAGGGAGGTACCGTCCCACTCTGCCCTTCTTCCCCTAATGCTGTGGGGAGGGCAAAGGACAGAGGGGCCTCCGGGAGGGGCCTTGTCTTGGAAGTGCCTTGGCAACACTTTGGAGCACATTGAGGGTCATCTTGGAGGGTGAGAAAATGCCATCCATCCATTCAAGGCGGCAGGACGCAGTGTTTGACGGGGAAAACCCCAGGCTGGGCTTCCTACTTACTGTACTTACTCCCATCTCAAAGTGGGCCCACTCCAGGGGCAAAGCCATCTGAGGCCATGACAGGACTTCTATGGACCAGCGAGGAACCAGTGAGTCCAGACCCGCCCCACCCACAGCTGTGCCTGCAGCTGCCCCGGTGAGACTGTCCCCACCCTTCTGAGCCCACCCTATCATGCCACATCTGTGTCAGCTGTGCAGGTGAGTGGAGCCCAAACACAGGGCAGATGGGGCATCTTGCGGGCGGGGGTCAGGGGGGACAGGTGAGGTCCCGAAATCCAGCCAGAGAAGAAGAGAAGCTGGGGAAGATGGAACGGGTGGGGGGCGGGGTGGGCGGTCCACAGACAGGACAGGAGAGAGCAATGGGGGGGAGGCATGTGCAGGGCTTGAGAGGGGCCACCCACAGTGAGAGAGGCCTAGGACGCTGGGCAGAGTGGGGCTGCAGGTGGGCCTGGTAGGCGGTCTCTGGGCCACTGGGGCCCGTCATCACCCTTGGTGCCTGGGGCAAGAAGGTGACTCAGGACAGGTAGTGCTGGAACCACACCTGGACTTTCCTGGCAGTGAGCTCAAAGGCAACCGGTTACAATGTAGCATCGGGTGGCAGAGACACCTGGGATGGGGGGTGGAGGGCAAAGAGAGAGAAGGAGAGACAGACAGAGAGACAGAGACAGACAGTCCCTCACATCAAAAACCACACCTGCCCCGTGGCTTCCACCTACACGAATCACTGAGCTCTGAGAGTCAGATGCAAGTTGGGGGCCAGTTTTCTAAAAATGCAGACACAGGCACATACACGGCATGTTGCACACAATTTTAGGAGGAATTCACAAGCACTCAGGCTGCCTGGGGACACTGCCAAGCCCCCTTCATCCCAGGTAAGGAGGTACCTGGGTGGATTTGTCTCCTATAGATGTTGCAAAACATTCCCACAAACTTGTTGTGGCTTAGAAAGCAACACAAGGTTATGATCGCCTGGCTCTCGAGTGTCAGGTGTTGGTTCTCTCTGCAGGACCCTCCTCCACCTCCATAGCCAGCACACTATGTCTCTTTGGTTCTCGCTCTTCTCACTCTCCTCCTTAGATGGGTTCTTTTAAGGACGCCTGTGATGACAATAGGTTTCCCTGGTGGCTCAGCGGTAAAGAATCTGCCTACAATGCAAGAGCCGCAGGAGCCTCAGGTTTGATCCCTGAGTCGGGAAGATCCCCTGGAGGAGGGCATGGCAACCCACTCCAGTATTCTTGCCTGGAGAATCCCATGGACAGAGGAGCCTGGCGGGCTACAGTCTATAGGGTCGCAGAGTCAGACATGACTGAAGCAACTTGGCACACACGTACGTAATGACAGTAGGCCCAGCAGAATAATCTCATCTGATTAGCAATCTTAGTTCCATGTGTGGCTTTAACTCCCCTTTGCCATGTCAGGTAACACATTCACAGGGATTATGTGGATAATTACTCCAGGGATTCCAATGGGACACCTTTGGGAGCCACTAGTCTGCCATCCACTCCACAGTGGCTGAAGAGGACAGATGGGATATGGACTAGATTCGTGGAAACGTGGCCCAGCCAGCAGGGGGTTGAAACGAATTGTCTCCAGGAGACCCTGCTCCTCCTCCAAAACCGAGTGGTTTCCTCAGTGCTCCGGAGGCAGACAGCAAAGGGAAAGGTCACGTGGTGCTCCATCACTGTCCCCGCCCACCGTCCCTCCCTCCCAGGCCTGTTTGCTCCTCCCACACACCAGCTCTCCCCTTCCTCAAGGCCTGGCTCAAACCCCACCTCAAACACCCTGGATAAAACAGCAGTTCATCCGCCTCTGCCCACCCACACTGCATCCCAGACCCAGCTCTGCCCCCCAGACCCAGCTCTGCCGTTTCCCTCGGCACCAGCAGTCACCTCAGTGTGATTCAGCACCTGTCGGTTTACGTACTGACAGTCCCCCAGCTCCGGGGCAGCCTCCTGGTGCTGGAGCTGGAATGGAAGCCCGGCAGGTGCCTCTGACTCTAGGCTCCACCCTCGCCCAGCAAAGAGGAGGCTCAGAGCGACAGCACATGTGTCAGGCCGTCCAGTCTGGCCTGGGATGTCCACAGGGGCCCTCACCTGGAGGCCAGCTGGCCTGGGATGTCCACAGGGGCCCTCACCTGGAGGCCAGCTGCCCTGGCATGTCCACAGGGGCCCTCACCTGGAGGCCAGCTGGCCTGGGATGTCCACAGGGGCCCTCACCTGGAGGCCAGCTGGCCTGGGATGTCCACAGGGGCCCTCACCTGGAGGCCAGCTGGCCTGGGATGTCCACAGGGGCCCTCACCTGGAGGCCAGCTGGCCTGGGATGTCCACAGGGGCCCTCACCTGGAGGCCAGCTGGCCTGGCATGTCCACAGGGGCCCTCACCTGGAGGCCAGCTGCCCTGGGATGTCCACAGGGGCCCTCACCTGGAGGCCAGCTGGCCTGGCATGTCCACAGGGGCCCTCACCTGGAGGCCAGCTGCCCTGGGATGTCCACAGGGGCCCTCACCTGGAGGCCAGCTGGCCTGGGATGTCCACAGGGGCCCTCACCTGGAGGCCAGCTGGCCCCTGGAGGCCAGGCCAGGGACTCCCACATGCAGCAGTCTGGAGGTTTCCCTGGGTCCCAGTGGACCGCACAGGCAGGTGTGGGTCAAGGCCAAGCCCTGGCGAGCACACGGCCCCTACACCTGGGGTCCATCCCACCCCGGCTCCTCCGGGCAGGCACCGATGGTGCTGGAAATGAGGTCTGGGGCCTATGATGAGCAGCCCCCAGCTGGAGGTTGCAGGGTCAGCCTGACTCCTCAGGTGGTCGGGACAGGGGAGAGGTGGGTGGTCTCCTTGCTTTGGGGTTCAGGAGCCTGAGGCTTCAGGAAGCCCAGACCAGCAGGAGGAGAGGGCCAGGGACCCATATATGTCCTAGGAAAGCACAGGATGGAGAGGAGGAGAAAGCACCCTTAGCACAGGGGCGCCATCAGGAAGCAGGAGAGCTGCTGCCCACGGATGCCATGATGGCTGAGTCTCAGTGTTTCCTGACCTTGATGTTACTGGATAGCTCGGGACCTGGGGCTCCCATCAGCATGCCCAGTGTCACAGGCCGAGAGAGTAGGGATCTCACTTAGAGTCTGCCAGGAAGAGGTGTTTCTCGGGTGGTTTCCGGGCTTTGGCCGACCAGTGCAGAGTGTGCAAGATGGGAGGGAGTGGACACGAGGGGTGGGGGTGGGGGGCACCACTTGGCAGGAGGGAGGTGGGATCCAGGGCACCCCGGGCCAGGACTCAGGGCTCCTCCATGCCTCCCCTTCAACTTCTGGATGGAGCCACAGCGGGCTGCCGGCCTGTCCATCCACAGAGAGACGGGGGTTGCCCAGAGCCAAGGGCCGCTGGTCAGTCATAAGGACCCTCCAGAGAGCCTCTGGGTGCCTAGCCCCCTCAGGGCTCCATGGTGTTGAGGGGGCAGGAGTTCTGGTGTTAAGAGAGTGGGCTGGTGCATGTGGGGGCCTCAGACCCCACAGCAGCCCCTGGGCAGCAGGAAGGCACAGGTTGGATGGAGGTGGGGGCTCTGCACCCCCTCAAAAATGGTGACCTTTCCAGCCCCTCCCCAACACCCAGCAACCCTGGACTACTGCCAGGGCTCTGCTTGGCCAGAGAGAAACCTCCCACGTGCCGGCACTAGGCACTCACCTGCGGGGCCGCACTCTCAGCGCCAAACCCCACCCTCTCCCCAACCTGTCCAGCACGCTCCCTCCAGGTTCCCTCCAGACTCTCGCTAAGAGGCCTCTACCCCCAGGCACTTCCTGCAAAGCTTCAGCCTCACGTGGAGGAAACACTGCTGTCCACCAGACATCAGCACATGGGGTCAAGGCCCCGGATCCTCCTGGGGCAGATCCTGGCGTCCCTGTATCGACTGACGTGAGGGACGCCAGCCCAAAGCCCGACAATCTGGTTTTGCAGCATCCGCGTGCCCAGCCAGCCCAGAAAACCTAACGCGTGAACCCAGGAGCGGGTCAGCTCCTCCCCTGCCTTGGGCCAGGCACGTCTGCTGCTGTTACAGGCGTCCTTCTGGCGTAACGCATCCCAGTGACTAGCCACAGTGGGACCTGTGCCTGTCACCAGACCTGCTGTTTCAGGTCATCACCCTGCTTCTTGTTGGGCAGGTATTGAGCACCTGCTTCTTGTTGCGACCTGTAGGAGCCCACAGGCCTGAGCCAGGGCACACCTGAGCTGACCCACAGGCCTGAGCCGGCAGACAGCCACTCCTCACGGTGTGCCTGAGTTTTCCCTGCAGGGGATCAGTGTCAGCCTCTCCCAGGTCCTTGGCGTCTCAGCAGTTGTTTGGGAAGAATCACAGCCTTGGGTCTGATTACATGACAAACCTGTTAAGGTGAAGCCCTTAGCAGGATGAACAGAGTATCTCCTGAGATTCTTATCTTACCCAGAACCTGTGCGTGTGAACTCATCTGGAAATGAAGTCTTTGTAGGTATGGTCAAGATGAGGTCTTACTGGATCAGGGTGGGCCTGGCTCCAGCAACTGTTGGGCGTATAAGTGGAGGGCCATGTGGACACAGATACTCAGAGGGAAGAAGGCCAAGGGACAGCAGAACAGAGACTGTGATGTGTCCACCAGATCAAGGGCCAAGGACTGTTGGCAACACTAGAAGCTGGAAGAGACAGGGAGGGGTCTCCCCTGGCACTGTTGCAGGGAGCGCAGCCCTGCCCACACCTTGATTTTGAATTTCCGGTCTCTAGAACCGTGAGAGAATAAGCATCTGTTGTTTAAGCTCCTGGGTTGTGGTCATCTGTCTCGGCAGCTGTAGGACACTGACTCATCCTTGAGGATCTGGGGCTCAGAACAGCCCCTAGGTACCTAGACACTTGCCCTGGGATCAGGCATTTGGGGGAAGCTGAGGTCAAAGGGCAGGATCTGGGTTAACAGGAAGAGGGTGGGGTTGGTCCACCAGAAAGACAGGGGTTGTAAGTACGGAGGTAACAGCCTCACTTAGAGTTGGGTCCAGTATGAAAGGTCCCTCACGCCAGGGCTGGCAGTGGGGGGCACTGACCCCAGGAGAAAATCTGACCTGGACCCCCAGCTAAGGGCCACACACCCCTGACCAGGGCTGAAGACAGACGCGCCATTGATCCGTCAGAGGCTGGTCTTTATTCCCTGGAATGGAAACACCCTGCAGTCCCAAAATGATGACGACTGGCAAAGCCCCTCCTTTAAAAATCCAAAAACAAAATGAAAAACCATTAGGTGTCTGGCTCCATAAATTTCCATCATAAGAAACAACTTTGAATGGTACCCAAGCCTGGTGTCGGTTGTCCACGGTGGGCTACGGCCCCCACACTTCACCCAACACACCAGCCAAACACAGTGACTTCAGATGCCCAGAAAACAGTACGAAACGAGACACAAAGGCATTTTACGACACGGGAGTTTGCTTCCTATGGACATTTCTTTTTTAAAAAAAATATAATAACTTAGTTGGCATGTTACAGCATCTCCGATCAATCCGTCAGGGAGTCCTTGGCTGGAACCTCGTGAGGCCGCAACGCAGCGTGTGGCTACTCAGCCTGAGCACCAGGCACTCACCACAGTGTGAGTGTCCACTGCTGCAGCCACGGTCACCTGGCGCTTACTCCGTGCCCATCTCGCAGGGGTTCAGCCCCCTCTCCTCAGCGTCCCTGTACATCCTTTGGAAATCCTTGAAGCGTGGGGCGCAGCCAAGCCAGGCCTCCCCAAAGTGCATGTGGCCGGTGAAGAGAAATTCGCCGTGCCCGGGCCGGACGCCGCACTCCAGTAGCGTGGAGACGCGCCCCCGCCAGCCTCCGCCCTCGCCCTCAGGGGCCGGCCGGAACACCCTGCTCTTCTGCCGGTAGAGCCGGCTCACGTTCAGGTGGATGGCCGACTCCTGCCTCTCCGGCTCGTGGGTGACTTTCTGGATGGAGCCTCGGACGACTGCAGAGGAAGGAGAGGGGGGTCAGCAGGGTGCTCACCAAGCCAAGAGCACACCCCACACCCCGCAGCCAAACTGGGAACTGATCCTGAATGCTGCCTTCCAGAAATTCTCATTAAAAAGTGCAATCCACACACAAGAGTCTGCCTAGGGGCTGCTCTGCCACTCCACTGTCAGGGGGCAAAGATGCTCTTCTCTCAAGGTCCAGTCACAGAAGTGGGGGGAAACAGAAGGTACAAACCTCACTGTGCACCAGCTTTTCAAGTTGGAACAAGAAAAATGACTGCAGTTAATACCGAAGTTCTGCGGTGGTTCTGCATCAAGATCGGACAGAAAGGGTGAAGCTTGGAGAAGAGAAAGGTGACAGGAAGAAGGACAGAGCAGGCACAAGCTTGGGGACCCCTAGCCTGGCCCCAGATCCCGTCTGTGCGGGGCCAGAAAGAAGGGGGATTGCACTTCCACTCCCCAACTGCCCTGGGAGCCTAGGGGGCTGAGTCAGGTCCTGCTGGGCCGGTTCCAGCAAACTCATACTGAGTGTTGCTACCCTTAACCCAAGAACGTTTGTGCCAATGTCACAAACAGGCAGAGGCTGAGTCCCTGACCTCAGCCCTAGCCCCGCCAGTGCCTCTAACTCCCACTTCGGTGCCTGCAAGGGACCTGGGTATGGGCGGGGGCGCCAGGACTCGGGCTCAAGCACAAAGCAGGAAAATGCTCAATATCCCCTCAAATAGGAACTCCCACCTTAAAGAGGAATTCCCAACTCTCGTCCAGTCCTGCACACAGGTCCCTTCCCTTGGGCTGGGGTGGGGTGGGGGTCACTCTAAATGAGTGGAAAGGAAGGCATTTTCCCATGACCTGCAATTGGTGATGGGGGCTGGGGCAAGCCCAGTCTTAAGCAGAGTCTCTTCCCCCCGGGGAGTTTATTTCTCCCACATGTTGGGACCCTCCAGCATACTCACCAAAGTCGCTGGTGCAGACAGCCAAGAGAACCTCTGTGTGGCTGCAAGGGCGGCACGGGGCTGCAGGGAGAGGAGAGAGCCAGGGGTCAGATGGGGCCTGTGGAAGCTCGAGGAACACAGACCCTCCTGCCCTCAGCACGCAGGCCATGTGACATCCTATAAATCCTCTGCTGTCAGCAGCAACTGTCTAGGCCCGGGGGCCTCTGCCATCAAGGTGCCAAGAGAGAGCCAGCAGGCGAGACCATGACCTCCACCTCGTGGGTGGGGAGACGTCTCTAGGAGCTCCAGGCTCACCTAGGCCGCCTGCGATGGCATGAAAATGAAGGGCAAGTGGAGTTTTATGCTGGACTGAACTCAGCTCATGTCTGCAGTCACACTTGGTAAGCAATCACTGGGCTCTAAGTCGCTTTTCGGTGCCGAAACCAACCTGAGCTCATCTGAAGCTGCATTCCTGACACCAGCCTGGCCAAGAGCCTTGCGTGGCCTCGGTGGTCAGGCCTGGAAATGCCAGGGCCTCCCACTCACATTGCCTGTCCCCACGGTCCCATCTGCCACCCCCATTCCACAGGAGGTCAAAGCACTGTCTAGAAGCACCACGAGGCTGTGGCCCTGCTAAACACATTGGTGGGAGTGAGAGACATGTCCACTTGCTTCAGTGGTGGGGTCCTTGTCTAACTGATGGGACCAGGTGACCACCTCCAAACCCCTCCAGACACCTTTCACAGCAAGCCCAGTTCACAGGATCCCCTCTGAGATCCCGAGATATTGGAGGGGGCTGATTCCTCCAGACAAACCAGTCCCTCTCAGTGGGCCTCTGCCCCAGGTCAGTCCTCACTCTGCCCTCCACCTGCCCTCCCCAGAAAGGCTGGGGACGGGGGAAAGAGAAACCTCGAGACTCGGGGGACCCCTGGGGACCACGGTGCTCCTAACTCAAGAGTGGATGTGGGGAGACACGAGTTTATCATTTGGCTCTGATTTTGCACTTTTCTTCACCTGTTTCTAGGGGCCCAAACTCCCTAACAACAGAAACATTAGGTATGAACGCTCACCAGGACAAGCTTCCCTCGGCCCGTTCATATTCTAAAGGCCCCACAGGGTCTCCAGCCTTGACGCTCACTGGGCCTGGACAAAGCTACAGCTATCTGCCTGCCTGGCTGTGAACTGGGCTGAGCCGTCACCTGCCCAGGGGCTGTAGTGACTCGGGGCCCTGGAGGAGACAGGGAGACGCGGAGGAGAACAGGAGGGGCCTCCAGGACCCAGAGTGTGTGTGGGGGCAGCCAGAGATGATCCTGGAGTCTCCAGCATCCTGGGACCCCCTGAGGATGGACATGACGTGTCCAGAGCACTGGCCTTCCTGTCCTGCCCCTGGTGGGGGTGGGTGCACGCATCCCAGTCCAGTCTGGCGAGTACATGACTCACAGGCGCTTCTGCCAAGTTATCAGGAAAAAGGAGAAGCCGCAGAACAAGAACAGCCTGTCGGACGCATCAGAAGCATCTGAGAGGACGGAGCGCCTCCCGCCCCAGCTCCAAATCCCGTGTCTTCTGCCCACCTGTGGCTCTTGGTCATGAGTGTGGACCCCCAGCCTTGAGGCCTCCCCTGAAAGAGAGGGTGGTCCCCTGGGGGTCCCCCACCTCTAGCCTGCTGGGAGCCTCCTGCCCACAGTGGGCCTGACAGAGGTCACTATGGTGAGGAAAGTGGGTTGCACGGCCTCACGTGCACTGGGGGGACTTGTATCTTATGAGACATGGCAGTGGGGAGACTTCCCATCCTGGCGGTGCCCCCAAGGGGCAGAGGCCCCCATCTGGGACCCCGGGGCCAGGCCTTGCAAACTCCTAGGGCAGGGGGATGAGAGGTGAGGTCCGCACAAGCTCTCCAGAAGCTGAGACGGGCCCAGGCCACTCACCCTGGTCGGACTGCAGGCCTAGGTATGTGTAATTGCCAAGCCCTGGAGCCTTACCTTCTGTGGGTCATAGGCCCCAGGACCTTGGCTGACTGCTGGGGAAAAAGGTGGCACAAGCTTGTCCCGGGCCCTGACTCAAGCCCAGTCCCATGGAGGATGTCCAAGGACCCGGTGGCCCCAGGGGCAGGTGGGCAGCAGCCTGCAGACCCTCCTGCCGAAGCCTCAGTGAGCTGGCGCCACCCTGACAGCTGGAGCTAACAAATCCCGCACCCCCTGCGACTCTCTATGACCCTGAGCTTTAAGAAGTGTAGGCACCTTCGTGGAGAATCCAGGCTGCAGATGCTAACGGCAGCAGTCTGGAAACAATTATTAATCGGAGTCAGGCTTGTAAAGGCAGAGTGGAATGCGCTGGTTCCTGACACATCGAATCTCGTTTCCTTGCGGGGAAGGTGGGGAGGGGGTGACCCAGTGGCCGGGTGGAATTCTGGCCTGTGGTTCTCGGAAAAGGGGAGGGACAGGGGAGTGTGGACATGGAGCAGATTACTCTGGAATGTGTAAAAAATGAACTGCATGAAGTGGGGAAAAAAAACAGGGTCGAGGAGACCAGCCTGGGGGCGGCAGGGACGCAGGTGAGAATGGCAGGTACAGGGGGGAAGGGCAGCACCCTACTGTCAGGCTCCGGGCAGCCCGACGCCCAAGGAGATGTTTGCAGATGGTGGGATGCTGGTTCAGCAGGTGGGACGGCCCAGGTGAGGATGACTGGGATGGAGATCTTATGTGAGACACCCTCTGGGGTCTCCAGCACAGCCTCACCAGGTGGGGAAACGCAGCATTTTAACAGGGAGGAAAGTGCAGGTGGCAAAGTGGCCAGTGTTCCCTAAGCCGAGAGCCTCCTCTGATTGGCACGACAACCCCGCGCTCACCCCAACTCCAGGCTGCAAGCTAACATCGTCCCACAGGACCCTGAGGGGCCTAACTCAAGCTGGCCACCCCCTGTAGAGGCCCCACAAGTACAAGGAACTCCCCCCCTCACCAGCCGTCTCCTCCACACCTGCTCTCCTCCCTTCCTTTTCCTGGTGGGCAAGGAGTCGCACCTTCCACCCCAAGAGCCCGGAGCTGGATAAGATGAAAGGTAATCTTAATAATGACTTGGGGAGCTGGAGAAGCCCTGGTGCAAGAAACTAAATTTTCAGGGAAAAAATTAAGTTCTGTTTCCAGGAAATAACCAAGTTTCTTCTCATTTCTGCACGCTGTTGTTTATCTCCCACGGCCCCTCCTATATTCTAAGGTGCCTGAAGAGGGGGAATCTCAGCAGGGACCCCCCCAAAGGGGTCATTTGCCTCTGACTCATCAACAGAGCGGTTTCAAAGGGGACGGGGAGGTGAAGCCCATCAGAAACTGTGGGACCCAGGCCGCCTCACCCCACCTGGCACCCACAAGCAGTGATGGGTGCCACTCCTGAGCCTTCACGGTTGGCACAAGGGTGAGTCCTCCCGCGCCTCCCCACCCTCCAGCTGTGGATCTGAAACACTACTGCCGTCCCCCTTCACCTGCACACAGGGGGCCAGCTCCAGGTGGGCATCACACACAGCCCTCCCCTGCTTCTCTGCTCCCTAAGCATTAAAAGAACAGGCTGGAATCAAGGGTCCCAGAAGAACCCCAAAGATGGGGTCTACCTCTGTCCCTTAGAACCAGACCGAGTAACACCCCTGCCCTCCCTTGCTGGCCACCCCAATGGGTCCCCCAGGCCACTGGGCCACGAGGGTGCTGCCAGTGCCTGTTTACCCGAGTATACTGGGACCCTGCAGAAGATGGTCAGCCGGGGCCACAGTGAGACCTCAGCACACGGTCCAGGCGTGGCCTGGAGCTTCTTCCACTAGTGAGTTGCATCTGGCTGCTTGCCTGCCTTTTATATCCTGCCAGACTTTTCCAGCACCAGAGGAGGGAGTGCTGGGTTCCTCAGGTGCCTGGCGAGGCCCTTGTGGGAGGGGAAGGGGAGGCGGCAGGTTCCCCTGCTCCGGCCATGTGGCAGCCCAATCCTGAGTCCCCCAGGGCTGAAGGACCCCTGCCGCCCGCCTGCCGCCCGCCTGCCCCCGTCTCCGCCTGCCTCTCTGTTCTGGCCTCCTCTTTGGCTGTCGGCACATCTCAGTTCATACGAGGCAGCCGATTGTGCAACATGATGAACACGAGGCTGACACGCTCACCGTCAACATGCCCGGCAGAACCACCCAGAGCTGCGGCCGGCGAGGCTCATGCACACCTCCCATCCTCCGGGATCCCGGCCCACAGGGCCTCTGCTCTCCTGCCAGCACCAACTGGAACTCGTGACTCATCGGCGAGGGGGAAGGCTTGTCCACCTCCCCAGCAGGTTGCTTCCTGGGCTGCTCGGCCCCAGGATGTGCGCTCACCTCCACGGCCCACGCCACCAGGGATCTGGCTTCACCGGGGTCTCCCAGATGGAGCCAGGGCCAGACAGGAGGGCACTGCCCTCTGAGAGCGCGCCCGGTCCCGGGGGAGGTCACTGCTGCCAGATGGCTGGGACCAGCATTCCACATTACGTACCCATTCCTCTGGCATTAAAAGCTTAGGGACGCATCCCTGGGGAGAAGGGACGGACCAGCCTTCCCGGATCCCTGCTACCCTCGCCTCCTTCAGGACAGAGAGGTGCTGGGCCCACAGCTGCCAGACCCTGGGAGCGTCTTGAGTCCCCAGCTCCAGTTCTGACAGTCACTGCATCTATACTGCCCCAGGCCAGCGCCCCAGCCACTGGGCAGATAGACGGACACTCACGCCCCATCACCCCCAGGGTCCCTGGGATCGCTGCAGGCCCCAGATTTAACGTGACACTCCAGGGCCAGGCAAGCATATGGCTGGGGGTAACAAGAGCACCCCAGCAGCCCAGTGTCCAGCCGCAGCCATGCAACCAGTGTGGGGCCCTAGCTAGTGACCAGATGACCCACCTCAACACATGGGGCCTCCTCTCTGGGACCCCACGGGGCTCTCCCAAATCCACTTACTGCCCTAGCCTGGAGACATGGACCTGGGGTCTGGGGGAAGGGGAGAGAAAGTCTCGGGTCCCCAGGGCTGAGTCACAGGCTGAGTCACCCCAGGTTGCAACCACACTGTGCATTTTCCACCAGAGACTCCAGTCTGTGCTGACCAGATCACCCAGGTGGCATCACAGAAAAACCTCTACACCATGGCCTCTGAGAATCTGGTGGGAGCCGCACAGCAAAGTAGAACAAAGTTCCAGCCGGAGAGAACAAGTGACCAGTAGCCCATTGGTCTCAACCCTTCAACATTTTAATCAGTAAAAGGACTGCTAGCGAGTTCCTAATATCTGCCCCCTCGGCCAACCATCGCCATGGTCAGACACATCAAATTTGGTGACTGGGTTTTTCCAGATTTTGTTTTTATGGCGAGTTTATCTCCAGTGGCTCCCCGCTCCATACGCATACACACCAGAGAGAGCCCCGGTGATCACTTGCTGGTGATCAAGATAAAGGCTGTTGTGGTTAAAGTTTTATTCAAGTCCTGGGGTTTTATAGCCACTTTCAGCATTCCTGACAGGGTCCTACCCAGTCAGGCCCTGGGGGGAGGGGTCCTACCTGGGCAGTCATACGCTAAAACTCTATAACAGACCAGTTTAGGTCGAGAGAGAGTTAAGGTTTTAGAAAATCATCGGAGTCAAGAACAACAGGACAATATTCTGTAGATTCACACTCAGGAGAAAAGTCTACATTTCAAATCCTAGGAGGTCTGAGTTTTCCCAGTGGAAGATTTTATTCACTAAAATGTGGAGATTATACTATTCTTGGGGCTGATCCACCCCTCACCCCAGGTGCTTCAACCTCAGCACTGCTGACGCGTGGGGCCAGGCCATCCTCCATGGTGGAGGGATCATGCCAACACTTGGGGCCAGCTCATTCTCCGTGTTGGGGCTGCCCCATGCACTATGGGGTGTGAGCAGCACCCCTGCCTCACCTCCATCACTTGATGCCAAAGCCACCCCCAAGGGCCCATCATCTCAGCCGGTCATTGAAGAACAGCTGCCTAGAACCTGCCCCCAAGCTTATCCGAGCTCCCACCTTCCCCTTGGGAGGCATCTTGCTACCAACTAGTTTTGGAACTGAGGAAGATGGTGCAAATGGTGCACCGAAGTGCTGCCAGCCCCCACCCCACACACTCGGACCCTGCAAAGCCATCTGTGCCTCGGGGCTACAGCCCCCCGGGCCTGGTTGTCCCTGATGAAATGATGAGGACCCTGAGTTTACCCTGTGTGGGAGCTCTTGGAGCCACACACTCCTTTCTGCCCACAGAACTTCCAGAGACCAACACTGCTCTCCCCACAGGGTTCAGCAGAGCTGTCTGCTGGTCTCAAAGAGAAGGAAGGAAAATCTGAAGCCAACACACCAGCCCTCAGCCACCCAGAGACTCCCTTGGGGACCTCGCCCAGAGTCCCCGGATCATCACAGCCACTCAGTCGCCCCGCCTGGCATGGCGCTGGTGCCCTCGCTCCACAGGGGCGAGTCCTCACTGACACCCACACATAAATCGGCTCGGGAACCCGGGACTGGCTCATGATTCAGGACACCTCAGCTCGGGAACAGGAATCAGCCTCAACTCCCACCCAGAACTCAAATGTTTCAGGGTCTGCAGCCGACACCCAGAGCACCTCACCGACTCGTGTGTCAGGAGAAACTCTGGAGGAGTTTGGACGGTAAAAGCACCCACTTCAAATTGCAGTCACAGCTGGTCCAGGGAAGAAGAGTGTACTAGGGGCCAGGACCGTGTCACGGCTCTGTTCTGACCCACGGCCAGTCATCCTGAGTCCAAACTGCCCACAGCATGCCAGGGGCAGCCTCAGCCACCCTCAGGCAGACCCGCCAGGTCTGAAGCCCAGACTCGGGTAGCGCGTTCTTGCCTGGAGATTCTTCCCCATGGGAGGAGGTCAGGGCAGGAGACGATGGATGAGGGGCAGGCCCAGCAAACAGGAGAGGACCCCCCCCGAGGCCACCCCCGAACCCTGCGTGCCACACTCACCCGACAGGGCGTGCAGGTCCGGCCCCGCGCGTCTGCTGGTCAGCTCGTACTGGAAGCCCGTGGTCCTCCTGCTGATGTCTTGCTGTGGCGTCGCCTCCACGAACAGGCCCCCCTGCTCAAAGCCTAAGCACGGCGCCTGGCCGGGCCCGAGGTCCCCGTCCCGCACCAGCAGTTTCAGTTCTCCAGTCTTTTCCAAATAAATATTGGCCCCCGAGGAGCCCCTGAGGGGCTTGATGCACAGAGTCAGGTTCCGGGAGGGCGAGAAGGTGTTGGGGCGCAGGTTCACGATGAGCGCCCCGGTTGGGTACATCCACTCGACGGTGCCCGCCGAACAGCGCAGGTAAACTTGCTCCACCTCCTTCCTGTGGGCCTCGTGCGTCAGCCCGCTGTGGACGGGGAGAGACGCGTCAGTCGGGAGATGCACCTGAGCACCGCGGTAAAGAATCCGCCTACAATGCAGGAGCCGCAGTAGACATGGGTTTGATTCCCGGGTCAGAAAGATCCCCTGGAGGAGGGCACAGCAACCCACTTCAGTATTCTTGCCTGGAGAATCCCATGGACAGAGGAGCCTGGCAGGCTACAGTCCATAGGGTTGCAAAGAGTTAGACAATGACTGAAGCAACTTGGCAGGGCACGGCAGCACCCCTCGCCCACAGACAGGTGGGCGCTGTGGCCACCATGCAGCTGAGGGCCCATCTCCAGGGAGGGGGTGCAGCCACCCGGTCCCACCCGTCTGGCTCTGAGCACTCTGGTGCATGTGGGAGCTCCTGGCTCCTGGGCCCTCTCAACACCCCAACACTCCACTGGCCTTGAGCCCAAGTCCTTGGCGTTTCTCCCTGAGCTGGGATGGTGACAGGTGCAGTGGAGGTGGGAAACATGGAAGGGACGGATCTTCCAAAAAATAAACAGGGAAACACCAGCAAGATGTTGGCACCAACCCAGGTTCCAGATGACCAAATGAGGGTCAGGAAGCTCATTTGATGGGAGATTCCCATTGAGTGGAGTGGAGACCAGGGAGCAGATTCAAGTGACAGGAAGCAGGCTGGAATGCCATGCACAGACAATAAAGAATGCACTCCAGGGAGCAGCTTTTAAACCAAAGGGAACGTTAGCAATTTGGTTGGGGGGGCGGTTGTTGGTAAGTTTTGTCTTTAGGGTCCCCATTAGACACAATGTTCCTATTGTCTTGAAGGCAATGATGTGACCGCTTTGTCATTCATTTGTAAACCTGAAGACCCTGCATTGCCAATCGTTTTTGTTTTTTTTTTTCCAAAACAAACTCAAATTTCATCAAAGCAAGATACACAAGTCAAGGAAAGGTCCTCCATGGGGAGACACAGGAGGGAACTGTGGAAAAAGACCACAGAAGATCTGTGGGATGCCTGTCTTCCCGAGGGGGACTGCTGAGGAGTTCAGTGGGTTTCAGTCCTAATAAATGCCAAACAGGAAAAAATGAAGTGTGCTCTGCTCTCGGGGTGGCAGGTCTTGAGTAAGTTGTAACACTATGTTTTCGAGAAATTGAAACCATCAAAAACGTTCAAGTTTCCCCTACTCAAAACTTGTAATGTAAATGTCAGCTTGTGGTGACGGTTACGTCATGACCACCGAGCAGCCCTGGAACTCAACCCGGTGACTTCAACTAAGTGTTTTATTACATGAAATTTGGTTCTGATCAGATCTCAGACAGGTTCACCCACATTCTTGGGATTTTTACGTGAAATAAACAATGCTATATTCAGAGCCCTGGCCTGAGTGAGTTACCAGAAACCTTTTCTGCAGAGGAGAAAACACATAACATATGGTTTGCATTTACTGTTGGTGACTCATGCTCGGGGCCCCGAAAAGCCTTGCTTTTCATACGACGGCCAGCTGCAGGCTGGGGCTGCACAGTCACCCTGCAGACCACATCAGAAGGAGGTGTCAAGGAGGTGAACTCCCTCCTAACCCCACTCCCCACCCCCAAGGCCTTGGGTCATAGGCAGCCTGGCCTCAGACGCCTACCGGGGCCGCACACGCAGAACAGACTTACAAATTACAGCCACATAAAACTCACACAAGCTCATCTGACACACAGGAGGGGATGGGTGTAATTACAGTGCTGGGTGACAAAATTAGACTAAATGGTGTGTGGTTGCCACAGATGACTATAATCAGCCCAGCTCTTATGCAGCCAAACAAACTTTATCATAGTGTCCCTCCTCTCCTGGCTCCAGCCTCAAGGGGCAGCTGGACACTTGCCCCATGCCCAGGCACCAATCCTCAACTCTCTCTCCCACAAAAACCATCCCGTTAAAGGTTTTACTTCCTTCTCAATGGGAAGAGGGGACCCTAGGGGCCGAGGGAGTGGAGAACCCACGGCAGAGGCTGTGGGTACCTCTCACTAAGTTGCCTTAACCTCAACAGTGGAGGGGGGAACAGGGGTGGGCTTACTCTCCGCCCACGTCGTGGCAGGGGTGAAGGCGGCCCTCATGGGGACTGATGGCCAGCCCACGCTGCCCAGGGGGAGGTGGACCCAAGGCCCCGGGGGCTGCCACCACCAGCCTGTGCACATGACCACATGCATCCATTTACTAACAAGTCACTCGCCACCTAAAAGAGGACTAGCAACAAAGAGACAGTGGACAAACAAGAAATCACTTGGCGCCCATCACTTTACCCTCTAGCAGGTCCACCCCATCCCCAGAATCTGCACAGGCTCCGCTCTGCCTCTTCTCTCTTTTTTAAAAATTATTTATTTTTATTTATTTATTTGGCTGTGCCAGGTCCTACTTGCGGCACATGGGGTCTGCTATCTTCGTTGTGGCACACAGGACCTTTAGCTGCATCATGTGAACTCTTAGTTATGGCATGTGGGATCTAGTTCCCTGACCAGGGATCAAACCCGGGCCCCCTACATTCTGAGCACAGAGTCTTAGCCACTGAACCACCAGGGAAGTCACCACCTCTGCTTCTTCTCTCTTGTTCTACTAAAACATCAGGACCAACAAGACTCCCACTAGGCACCCAACACAGGAGTGTCCACGGTCACATTACAGCAAGAGCTCCATTCAGACAGACATCTGCTCAGTTCAGCCTGGGGCCAGCTGAAGTAGAAGATTCACGGTCTACCTAGTACCTATCGGAAAATCTAGTCACCACTGAAACACTGAAAAAAACTTCTGTTAATGCAAAAGTGCTGGAGATGCAAACACACAACACATGGGTAATGGTCACTGGTGATGGTATTTTACGATTTTCATATGACATGCAAGTGACATCCTAACCAAGCAAAAATGAAATAACTATGTCCTGATGTGACGAAGCTCAAGGATGCAGGGAAAAAATATATGGTTCTATTCAGCCTTAGGAAACTGAGAAAACTGATTTGATCTTGGATTATTTTAACTGAATTAATGCATTAAAAAGTGGGGGGGGAGTTGGCAAGTGTCACTCCTCAGGAGGACACACACCTGTGGAGCACCTTTATGGGAAAGATGGCAAATTCCAAGTTGCTGCAGGGACTATCTGACGGGGTCAGTGTGGTGGCAGCAGAGCCCGCACCACTCATACCCACAGCCTGGTCCAAACCGTGAGTCACTAGAAGGAAGTGATGGTCTCTGGTTGACTAAAGTCAGGAAGAGCTTCAGATCAAGGGCGAAACCAAAAGGCTCTGCTTCCTGGAGTTACCTTTCATTTCCCCACCTCGCAGGAGAGACAGCCCAGGTGTGACATACCAGCAGTGCCCAGCCCGTCGCAGTGGGAAAGTTCATGGTCCACCTTTATGACCAGGGCCTAATAAAGATAGGACGCATCCTGCCCTGGCCGAGGGAGAGGGATTTCAAACCCTTCTACTTAATTGTTTGGATACACCCAGAAACACATCCAGCCTGTCAAATAAATGTGAGTGGCCAGTGTCATAAACAAGCAACTCCCTTCCTATCAGGGGATCAGAAACCGCCCGGCGCATTGGGGCTTGCACCACCCTGTGCCGTCTTTAGAACAGCTCATAAAAAGTCATAAACGCTATAGAATCAGCAGGCAAACTGGTGCACCAGGGTAAGAATCTGTCAGCTGATCTGTGAGAGAGAAAGAAAAAAAAAAAAGGTAACTGGAGGGGCAGCGATTACAACGCTGGAGGCGGGTGGGGGCGGTCCTTATGCTCCTGAAATGTGACTTGGACCTATCTCTGCTCCAGATCCTGCCCATAACTTCTACAGCCACGGCAGCCACCCTTGACAAGTTTCTACCTTTAGGTTGAGTGGAGGACACTGGAGGGTGTCCAAGACCAGGGGTTCATTAGCAATGATGGAGGGAGAGGGGGTACAGGCGAGTGGCTCTGCTTCTGCAGGTAGATAAGAGGATGCACGGGAAGAAGAGGGATTCCTCTACCCCCTACAAACACCTGCATGGTCCCCAGCTCCCTCGGGTCTCCAGAGGAGACATCCTCTGCACACTGGTCCTCCAAGAATGTGAAAAGGGTGTCAGCTCCTCCTCTGGAAATTCAAACTCACAGGGGTGGGACTGGGTTTCTGTTTTTGATCTGCTGAAGCAGGACACCCCAAGGCCTCATTTTAGGGATGCACTGATTCATCCAGCAGAGGCTGCAAAGCAGGGAGTTTAATTACCAGCGAGGGGGGAAAGGGCAGCCCCAGAAGAGTGTGTCAGAGTCAGAGGCTCCCAGCCAGCTCTGTGCTGGCGCCAGCATTCTCCAGGCCAACCCTCCCCCAGAGCTCGGATCTGCCGCGCAGGGCCCAGTCTCAGCTCCACCAACCCCTGCTGGCGGGAGACCTTCTGCAGCCCGGAGGGCGGGTGACACCAGCCCAACCTCAGGACACCGGGACCTTCACTCTGGGATGGGTGGGAAGTAGAGAGAAAGGAGCAACGTGATTGCTAATTTCCACAGAGAACTGGGGGCTTCCCGGGTGGCTCAGCAGTAAAGAATCTGCCTGCAATGCAGGAGACGTGGGTTTGATCCCTGGATGGGGAAGATCCCCTGGAGAAGGAAACAGCAACCCACTCCAGTATTCTTGCCGGGAAAATCCCACGGAGGAGCACGCACACTGGGTCTGGACGTATCCAAGATGACCAGCAGCTGCCCTGCTGACGCACAACCCAGCACCCTGGCACAACCCTGCCCTTCTCGGAAAAACCGTCTTCACTCAACATAACCCCATGACACCCCCACAGCATGAGGTGTCTGCCAGCGGGAGTCTTCCCACCAGAAGGCAGGGTTTTAGGGGCCCTGCACGGTGGGACGCCGGGACACCCAGACCCCAAGGGAGTCCCGGCCCACTGTGTTTTCGGAGAAGACAACGCTAGCATCTCCGTTCCTCTGCAAACTCTTGAACCCGCAACTCCCGAAGCACATGCCGTCTTCTCCGACAGCGAGGTGCCGGGCTCTGGCCGGCGCCCTGGTAGACGGGTTCTCGTCCTGAGTAGCTGCGCTCTCACCAACCACCCCCACTCCCCGCCCACGCTAGTGACTTGCCTGTCACACTGCAGTTAAAAAAAAAAAAAGTCCTCGGCTGCCTGCCTTGGCGGAGGGCGTGAAGGGGGGTCGCCGAGCCCAGCGCGCGCTGCCAAGGGCGGCCTGACCTTCACCGGGCGGGGCGGGGGGCTCGACCAGGCCCAGAACTCGCCCGGCGCAAGGTGCCCGCCCGCGCGTCTCCGCCCGCACCAAAGTGGTCAGCGCGCGGTCAGCGCCAGGGCCCCCTCTCCGACCACCGGAGCCGCCGCTCCCTCCTACCGACCCGTCAGTCGCTTCCCGCTCGGCCCTGAGCGCAGGCCCGGCTCCTCCCGGCCCGGGGCGCGCAACTCCTCGCAGAGGGCAGAGCCCGGGAAGGGACAGAGGGCTGACCCCCGATCGCCTCTAGTGAAGGGTCGCGGGGTCCGGGCTGCGGCTCTCTGGGAACCGAGTGGCGACCCGCGCGATCCTGCGCCGGGAGAACGGGCTGCCGGACCGAACTGACCCCACCGCGCTGCAGGCGAGCCTTCCCTTGGGCGTCCTCTGGGCCGGGGGACCGGGACGCCGCGGGCTCTTTTGTTCTAGAACCGGGGGCGGGGGAGGGCGGGGACCGCACTCGGCCTGGAGAGCGGGCCCCCGGGCCCGCGAGCCCCCGCGCGCTCGGCCCGCGCGGGAGGGGAATGGACGCGAGGGCCGGGCTCGCGCCGCGCGGACTCACCTCCCCTTCCAGCTGCACAGGTCGCTCGAGTACTGCGCGCCCGCGCCGCCCAGTAGCACCGCCAGCAGCAGCAGCAGCGGCGGCGGTCCAGGGCCCGGGGCGGGGGGCCTCGGCCACAGCTGCCCCGCGCGCCCCCCAGCCGCCCGCGTCGCGCCCCGCATGCTCTGGCTCCGGCTCGGCCGCCTGTCCCGCGTCCGCGCAACCGAGCAGACCCTCGACCCGGCGCGGCCGGGCGGCCGGGCTCCGAGTCCGGGCGGTCAGGTCGCGCGCCCCCCGTGCCTCCAGGGCGGCCGCCCGCCCATCCCTGCCGGAGTCGGGGCCGCCGGAGCCGCTGGAGCCGCTGGACCCGTGCGCTCAGATCCGCGCCCGCCGCCGCCGCCAGAGCCTCTGAAGTCTGCAAGTCCGCGGTCCCGGTCCCGGCTCAGCTGGGGGGCGGTGCCCGTCCCGCGGCTCCGCCCCCGCCCCGGGTCCGCCCCCGCGCGCCGGAACTCCGCCCCTTGCGCCCGCGCCCCGCGCCCAGTACGCCCGGCTGGACGCGGCGGATACCCGAGTCTGCGGCGTGGCAGGGGCGCGGAGCGCCGGGGGCGTGTGGCTCAAGGGTGGGACAGGCTAGGACGCCGCGGAGAGGAGAGGGCTGCGCGAGGGACGGGGAGGAGGGCCCGGGAGGGAAGAGCCAGGTTGGAAAGTGGAATTTCGAGCGGGAGGGGGAAGGGCAGCAGCGCGTCCCGGGCTTGTAAGGTGCGGGGGCGGGGTAGAAACCCGAGACCCGGTGTCTGTGCAGACCCTGGCCGAGCGCCTGGCCGGCAGGTCCCTCCCGCGGGCAGACTGAGTCCGGAATGGCCTCTGGGGTGTAGCAGGGGCGCCTGGCCATGTCACTGCTGTGTGACCAGCCTGAGGCCGTCAGGGATGTTCCTGGCACCCACCCTCCACGGGATCTGAGTGTGCCTTGCTGAAGTTCAGACTGTCCCGTCCCGCGGCCCACGGGGGAGCGGAGGCCCGGCTGTGGCCGGTGATGTGGCTGACTCACGGTTGAGTGTGCGGTGGACCCTGGGACACCGATTTCACAGAAAGGCTCTGGATTTGCCGGCCGAGGTCACCGCTCCTGTGCATCCCTCCCCCTGGTCCCCCCACCCGCCATCCCTGCTCAAAAATTAGTCTCCTGCCCGATTCACCAGCTTCGCACTTGATTTTCGAGGTGGGGACCCTTTTGTGTACTGTAGGATTTTAGCAGCATTCCGAGTAGCAGTCCCCACACCGCCAGGCTTGGCAACAAGACCTGTCTGCAGATACTGCCGAATGCTCCCTGGGTGCACGGTTTCCTTCTGAGCTCCCTGTTTGCGCAGCACCCAGCCTCGTGAGCACAGCATGAGGAGAGCCGCTGCCTTCCCCAGCTGGTCACTGGGGCCAGCAAGTGCCTGACATCCAAACAGGAGGACATAGGCAACTCAGGACCCTGGCCTCTGGAAGGATGATAAGGATCTATCAGGTGGAGGGAGGGAGCCCTGGCAAGCCAGCCAGCCACCCGCCACCCCAGGAATCAGAAGCAGGTTTTTCTGCTTCCTCAGACTCGGGTGTTGATTTGAGTTCCAGATTCTGAAACTCCATCAAATAGTAGAGAAATCTGACCGGGTTTTAGCATTTCTTTTCTGGCCAATATACATTTTGGGAGGAATTGCAAATGACCCGTGGGGGAGGCGCGTTACTTCCTATTATTTTTGCGTTGCACCCTTTCATTTGGTTAGAGTTTGGAAGTCTAAATCGGTAGTAGAGATGGAATTATCACCCTCTGGAGAAGCTGGAGGCTGCAGGGTCCAAAATAGATGAGTCTGGGAGACAGCCTCTGGAGTGCTGGGGCAAGGCTGGGTGCGTGGTTCACCCTTGAAGGGGGTTACAGTTGAATCTGCTTAAGGCAGCCCTGAAATAGCAGGTCAACCCACCCAGCCTAAGCCTGGAGCAAGGACCTTGCCTGGTTATAAATGGTGATGTCATCCCAAGACCCAAAGTCAGCTTTGAGGCTGGAGGACTCTACACACATCCATTCTGGGCTTAAGCGCCTGCAGCACCCCTCAGCACATCCCCTTGGAGTGTGTGCCCCTCCCCCCCGACTTGCTGCAGGTACCAGGGTGCAGAACTGCTCTGAGAAGTGAGTGAGCCAAGTGAAACTGCCACCCAGGTGGCAGGGGAGAGGGGTCTGCTGCTTGCAAGTCTGGAAACTGCAACCACTTCTGTGCACCCCGAGCATGTCTGCGCAGCAGCACCTCTCACCCAGGGCACTGTGGGTGGTAAGGAAAGGCTATACAAGCAGTCTGGCCCAGCTCATCGACCTCTGAAGGGCCCTGGGGCTGGTCAGGGTCCAGGTCTTCATACAAAGAAAGGTGTGGGTCGGTTTGAGGGCCCCTTCATGTTACAAATGCAGATACTGAGTGCTGTGAGCCTGAGTGATCTGCTCAGGGTTTCAGAATTCCATAGTGACCGCTGGACCAAAGAGGAGAGCCGTTTTGAGGGGGCAAAGTGGAGCTGATTCCTGTCCCAAGCTCAGGACTGTGACCTGGAAAGCTGCCAAACCACCTCTGCTTAGGTCCACTTCCCTAAAACAAGCTCTGCACAATGGTGCTTGCCGGACCAGTGGAGCAGTGACCAGGAGCCAACTCTGCAGCCTTCAGTTAATAATATATCCACATTGGCT
The DNA here is from genome assembly GCF_032405125.1 of Capricornis sumatraensis. Taxonomy (NCBI): domain Eukaryota; kingdom Metazoa; phylum Chordata; class Mammalia; order Artiodactyla; family Bovidae; genus Capricornis; species Capricornis sumatraensis. The sequence goes on from NC_091076.1 coordinate 99,576,824, forward strand.
CAGCGATTATAGCACCGGTGCACATTAATGCAAGATGTCAGTAAGAGGAATTGGGCAGGGCAGGGAGTATATCGGAACTCTCTGTAGTATCTGCTTAGCTTTCTATAAGCCTAAGAAATTTAAGACAATTGATTAAAGACAAAAGTTCTAGCAGTGTTCTTGAGAGAATCTGATAGGCTCTTGGGATCGTCCAACCTAAGTCTCTGTGACAGGCCCTCACTTCTGGGGACACAGGTACCTCTGGATTTCTGGAGGGTCCCTGAAGCAGGAATTTCCTGATTTCCCTCATGTCAAGCGCCAGCCTTGGGGTGGGGCCACAGCAGCAGAGCTAGTTCCTCACTCGCCTCCGGGCCTCCTGGGCACCTCTTTGTCCTGCAAGGTGGGGCTGACGACCCCTCCTGGCCGCGCAGAGCCACCTCCTGGTGCTCACGGTGTCAGCTCTTGGGGGGCATGTGATGCTGGGGGTCGGGGCAGCACAATGCAGTGGTTCATGGCTGGTTGAGGCTGCCCAGCAAAGACCACCTGTCCCGCTTCATCACCCCCCGCCCCACCAAGTGCAAAACGGAAACCCTGCAGGAGTCCAGTCAGAGAAACTTGGGGTGTGTTAGTCCACGGATGGCTGGGGTCAGAGAGCACTTCCCAGTGAGACTTTCTCCCAGTTAAACCCAGGAAGGTGGTGTCCCCACCCCCACCCATAGTGAGAAAGAAGATGGGTGTCGTGGCGTCTGAGAAAAGCTGGGTGCTGCATTCACGGTCCTCCCAACACCAGCATGCCCACTGGAAGGCAGAATGGAGCACCAGACCCACTGTGGTCAGACAGCAAAGCTGCCCATCCGCACACCCGGGTGACAGCCCCACCGTCTTGCCTGAGTTCCTTCCACGGCCCCATGAGGCCAGGGGAATAGGGCTCAGCAATGACAGAGACCACACAGCTCAGCGTGCCCTTGAGGTGCACACCTCTGCTGCGCCTCGCCTCTGCCTCGTGTGGAGGGGCAGTGATGCAGGGCACTTAACCACAGAACCGCCTGTCCCATCTACCGGTCCATGGCCCAAACTCAGGTCAGTATCAACCTTTACTCCTGATCTGTCCGTTCACTTAAAGAGATGTTTCCCAGGCGCCTGCCTGGCACGTCTCTGGGGTGAGTTCCAGGGCCGCAGCCCCGGAACTGGGCCAGGCTGAGAGGCAGCAGCGATGGCCTCCAGTGAGACCATGACGACGGTTATGGCCAGACAGCTGCAGCTCTGGAGTGTCCACCTGACTTGCAAGCGCTCATGTGCTCCAGCCTCTCCAGTTGTTCCTTTTAAGTGCAGCAGGGACCCACCACCTGGGGAAGGAAGCTCGCTGGAGTGGGATCTGTGGGGCCAGACATGCTTTACCAGCCTCTGAATGTCAGGGTGCAGCAGGCCCTGTGGGTGGTGGATGGACCGCAAACATGGGCTCCGATGTGGCCGCCCTCCATGGGTCACACAGGGGTGGAGTCAGGGTCTGTTTCTGAGTCTCGTTACCTGCAAAGTAGGTGGAATCTTGATTCTCAGGGGGATATAGAGTGTGTGACATCATCGCACAAAGCCTTATATAAGGTGGGCGCGATAAACCTCAGGTCTACACAGATGCTGATGCGGGGGTCAAGGTGCCACCCAACTCTCAGCAGGGCTCAGGACCTCATGGGGGAACCCTCTCCCCAAGCCCTGCCCTACCACTTTCATTGCATCGTGAGTTCTTTGAGCCAGTAACGCTTGGTCCCTGTAAATGCTTTCATTTTCTGCCCCGTCTTGAGGTTTTCAAATGTGTATTGATGGTCATTCTATCATGCATAATGTCCAATCACTTGAGTCTGCTCATTGAAGAATTAACTTCCTCCCCTAGAAACTGAACACTTCCAGAAAAACTTTGAAGGTTTTCCCAAACGTGTCCAGGGAATTCATTCTTTGGCATTCGAAAAACACATGTTGTTGACGTTGCTAAGTCATGTCCGATTGTTTGCAACACCATGGACTGTAGCACGCCAGGCTTCCCTGCCCTTCACTATCTCCTGGAGTTTGCTCAGACTCATGTCCATTGAGTCGGCGATGCCATCCAGCCGTTTCATTCTCTGTTGCCCCCTTCTCCTCCTGCCCTCAATCTTTTCAAGCATCAGGGTCTTTACCAGTGAGTCAGCTCTTTGCATCAGTTGGCCAAAGGACTGGAGCTTCAGCTTCAGCATCAGTCCTTCCAGTGAATATTCAGGGTTGCTTTCCTTTAGGGCTGACTGATTTGGTTCACATGAAAACATCCAGACCCCCATCTGCCAAGGGAGGTTTACACGTGGACCCAGCCCTGTCCCTCCTCAGCCCCTGGATCACCGTCATTTCTGCCACACTGCTTTCCCCTCCAGGTCATTTTTGCTGACCTTCTCACCGGGACATAATTATTGTAATCGTGGTGAAATGATGGATCACGAGCAAACGCTTGTAATTTAACATTTAGCAACTGTAGCCAGCAGTGTGTAATTACAACGTGAAACAGCCAGGAGAGTGCTGGCTGGCTCCAACCCAAACACCTTCACCCAGTCACCTCTTTAACCTAGTTTACTGGTATGTTTGCTGTCTATGTGGTTGAGAAAAGTGGGAGGGAGAAAGTGAGGGGATCCTGCCAGTCAGCCAGGTGTGTGCGTGGGTCAGCAGCGAAGGTGGTATGATTATTCCTGCGCCCTCGTTGCTGTTGTTTGCAGCAGCCACCTTGGTTCAGCCTGGGCTTGGCAGCATCTCACTCTGCCTGGCCGTCAACAGACCGCACGGTGGTGATCTCTGGTGACTCCATGGCCATCACACCAGCAGGAACGTCTCTGTTCTCTGAGTGCCTTGAGGCAGCACCCCACAGGGGAGAAGGACCCCCACCCTGGCATCACATATTCAGGGAGTACATGCTGCCGGTGGTTTCACAACCCTCCTCCTCACCCAGCTCAAACATCACTTCTCCTGGGAAGCTGGCTGAACTCCATCTCAATGACTCTGTCCCAGGCAGTTACAGGCCAGGCCTGGTAGTGCCCCCCAGCAGGTACACGTTTCTACAATCCAGCGGCTGCACCCGATTGGTCATCAAGGCCCCTAAGCTGGGCTGGGATCATCTCCGAGGCCTGGCGACCCCAGGGTGACAACATTGAGAGGGTGGTGTCCCGGTTGCTGAGGGTGGCGTGCCAGGGAGCCAGGCCCAGAGATCCTGCTTCTGTGCATGGATGGTGGCCTCACTGTTTACATCCTCACCTGCGCCAGGCTCACCACTCCGCTGGAGCTCTCAGGTGTTCCCAGGAGACGCTCCTGTATCCTCCGGTCGCTGCTCGTGTGTCTCCTGGTAGGTGTGTCACGTGGGTTGCTTCCCACTCAGCCACCCAGCTGAACTGCTTCTGAGGAAGGACTCAGAACCACACTGCCTCCTTGAGGAGCAGAAGTTTCTGATACAGCAGTTACCGGTGTACATCCCAGGTGGGCATTTTCAAGTGTCTGAAGCTGCCCAAGTCAGGCGCCATGCGCCCAGCACCACACGCCCTTTGATTCACCCCGTGTCAGCTTGGGCGCATCTTTGTGTGTCTCGTGTGTGCACGTTTGTTCATTTTCCACTGGGCCATTTGTGAGTGGCAGAGGTTGTGAGTTTCGCCTTTAAATTCTGGAAGAAGAGTCGCTTGCTCCCTGGATGGTGCCGACACCACTGTGGTTCCGATAGCAGGTGAGGAGCTCACAGGGAGATGAGATCCCTCTGAGGAGAGGTCCGAGTCCCCGTTTTCTCATTTGTCCCCAAAACATCCAGTATGAGTGACAGAGTCTGTCTCTGCCAGCAGACTCTTCCCTGTGCTGGGATGCACTAGCCTGGGGCAGGTGGCCCTGGGGTGTGGCCAGGCCAGCCGCCCCATTCACATGTGAATTCCCAGCCACGCCTGCTGACAGCTGGACATGGGCTGGCGGTGGCCCGTCTTCCGTCTGTGGGCCCAGGAATCCAGGCATGTGGCATAGAGACAGTGACCAGGGGCACTCCGGCCTTCAAGTAAACCAGGTGTGGCATCCCCTTCCTGCCAAAGAAAGGAGAAACAGAGAAGGCAGGTCCTGCAGAAGTTCCGTGTGCACTCAGCGCCCCGCCCCCCGCAACGGGCTCTCCCCTCCCAGGTCCCACGGGTGCCAGCGCACTTGGGGACCCTTTTGTGGTCTCAGCCGGGAGCCCCAGCAACAGGCTCCTGAGTCAGTTCTGGGTCACCTGCACCCCTGTGACTCAGCCCGGGCAAGCAGGCGGGGGCGGCTGTAAAACACGCTTGTCTGGAGCCTGGGGGGCGGGGCCTCATCCCTTAGCTTCTCTCTCACTTGCCCCGCCCTGGGGAGAGGCCATGGCGGGCTGGGCGACTCCGGGCTGGCCCCGCTGGAGGGGCTGAGGGCAAGCCTGCGGGCCCTGCCGTGGTGTGGGGGTGGGGGTCGCCCCAGTTACTGGAGAAGGCCAGAGGTCGTCACTGCAGCCGTGGGCCATCATCTACTTGCCCAGAGGGCTCCATCTGGATGGACAGTCCCACTCAGAACCAAGAGAAGCAAGGAAGCTAGTCTGGGAGGACAAGTGAGGGTCACTTGCAGAGTTAGTGGTCCGTGCCATGCAGATGTTCTGGGACATCCCGTGTGCCAGGGGGGCCTCACCTTGCCTGGGCCCCAGAACCGCGCAAAGGTTGGGTGTGGAGTGTGGGTCCTGGGGCCTTGGGGGGCTCCGGAGGGTGATCACATGGGCTGGGCAGACCAGGAGACAGGCAGACAGTGTTAGGAGGATGATGCAGGAAGGGGTGGGGGAGGGGAGGGACAAGTGCTGGGACCTGGGACAGAAGGAATGTGGGGGCAGGGCCGGTGGCGTGAGGAGTGTCAGGTCGGGTCACGGGTGTGCTCCCCCAAAAACGACCTAGATGAGCTCACCAGCCAGTGAGCTGTTTTCATTACAGACTTGTTCTTCTGGCCTCTGAAGTCATAGTGGGATGTGTCCAGTCCTTAGAGAAGGCAGAGGAAACCTATTCAAGAAAACACAGGACAGGAGCTGGGAGGTGGGCAGAGGTGATAGTTTGTCCCAAGTTAAAGAGAAGATGTGGGTGGGGCACTCAGCACCCAGCCCCGAAGGTGGCCCTCCTCCCAGAGCAGCACCCCCGCCCCCAGTGATGTCAGCCTCTCCCCCTACTTCTGAAGAGGTCAACCCCACACTGCCTGGGTGACCAGTGTCGGCCTCCCCTGAGGGTACCGAAGGTGGATAAGAGGTGTGACCCACGAGGAGGAGGGCTACGCTCCCAGAGAGGGGCTTGAGTCTTCTGATTTATGGGAGCAGCAGCCCTGGGCACGTGTGACGGGACAGAGGAGGGTATGGGATGCAGCGGGGGGAAGATCAAGGTGTCGGACACAGGCCCCACTGAGTGGAGACTGCAGTGGAGGTCATGGTGCCGGGGCAGGAAGGGCTCTAGTGGGCTGTTTGGCTGTGAATGAATTGGAAATGCAGGACTTGCCTGTTGCCTGCAGGAGGGGCTCAGAGGCTGGGGGAGATGGCCCTTCATTTGAGACCTGCTCACCCACGTGGGAGGGTCCAGAGACACAGCTCTTCCCACAGCGGTGAGAAGTAAACCTGAGAGGGGAGCCCTGGCACCCTTGAAGGGCTCCAATCACTTCTCTGTGGGTCAGACCTTATAGTGGGAGCCATGGCCACTCAGTCTGGAAAACTGAGTGCCTTGGGAGTGACTGGCTCCTGGGGTGTATGGCCCCGGGGCAAGAGGGATATGGTCCCCATGATGGACAGCAAGGAAGCAGGCCACCTGGCACAGACTGTGGCCTTGGTCTTCCTGGGAGTGAGACGGATAGGAAGCCTGTTGGAACCTTACTTCATCTGTGTAAGTAGAGAAGTTCTAGGTCAAGCAAACAAAAGTCTAACCCGATTCATAAAAGCAGACTCATGGCTTTCCATCACTTCCCAGACAAGAGCCAGTTTACAGACTTCAGAAGCCCCCAAATGAAGGGGAGGCCAGGTCCCCTTAAGGAAGAAGCCCGGTAGAGTGCCAGCAATTCATATTATTACTCTTTCTCCTCATATTCTCTGAGGGATTTGTGACCTTTCACCAGGGTAACTGTGCCTTTAGAAAATGTAACTCTTTTGGGAACGACTGCATGCTGCTGACTCTGGACTGACCCTGATTCCAAGACCTGAAACATCACAGTCAGAGTAGGGCTGGTGGAGGTCACGTGGTCAGTGGAGTCTTCACTCAGGTCCACCTCACAGTGAGTCCAGTAGGTCCTGGAAACCATCCTGTGTTTATTTCCCCAGTTCCAGGCCTGACTGGAATAGGCATTCTCAGCAACCAGCAGAATCCCATGTTCCTTCCCCAACTTGTGGAGTAAGGGCTTTTCTGGTGGGAAAGGCCAGGTGAAGCCACTATAATAGCCTCCGCCTAGTAAACCAAAAACATCTGCTTTATTGACTACGCTAAAGCCTTTGACTGTGTGGTTCACAACAAACTGTGGAAAATTCTTAAAGAAATGGGAATACCACACTACCTTACCTGCCTCCTGCAAATCCTGTATGTAGGCCAAGAATCAACAGAACCGGACATGGAACAACATGTTCCAAATTGGGAAAGGAGTACGTCAAGGCTGTATATTGTCACCCTGCTTATTTAACTTATATGCAGAGTGTATCATGCGAAATGCTGGGCTGAATGAAGCACAAGCTGGAATCAAGATTGCTGGGAGAAATATCAATAACCTCAGATATGCAGATGACACCACCCTTATGGCAGAAAGCAAAGAGGAACTAAAGAGCCTCTTGATGAAGGTGAAAGAGGAGAGTGAAAAAGCTGGCTTAAAACTCAACGTTCAAAAAACGAAGATCATGGCATCCAGTCCCCACTTCATGGCAAATAGATGGGGAAACAATGGAAACAGTGATAGACTTTATTTTCCTGGGCTCCAAAATCACTGCAAATGGTGACTGCAGCCACGAAATTAAAAGACATATGCTCCTTGGAAGAAAAGCTATGACAAACCTAGACAGCATATTAAAAAACAGAGACATCACTTTGCCAACTAAGGTCCATATAATCAAAGCTGTGGTTCTTCTAGTAGTCATGTATGGATGTGAGAGTTGGACCATTCAGAAGGCTGAACACCATGGAATTGATGTTTTTGAATTGTGATATTGGAGAAAACTCTTGAAAGTCCCTTGGACTGCAAGGAGATCAAACCAGTCAATCCTAAAGGAAATCAACCCTGAACTAGAAGGACTGATGCTGAAGTTCCAATACTTTGGCTACCTGATGCAAAGAGCCAACTCATTAGAAAAGGCCTTGATGCTGGGAAAGATTGAAGGCAGAAGGAGAAGGGGACGGCAGAGGATGAGAGGGTTGGATGGCATCAATGGACATGAGTTTGAGCAAACTCTGGGTGATGGTGATAGACAGGGAAGCCTGGTGTGTTGCAGTCCATGGGGTTGCAAAAAGTCAGACATGACTTAGTGACTGAACAACAATTTGGTGGAAGACAGTGGGTCTTGAAAAGTGACAGTGGAGTGTCATAAACTTAACCAGGTGGTGACTGCAATTGCAGCTGCTGTTACAGCTACGGTTCCACTGATTGAGCAAATTAACGCATCCCTCGGTACCTGGTATGCAGCCAGCGATCTGGAAAATGCCTTTTTCTCCATCCCATTCCATAACGCCCACCAGAATCAGTTTGCCTTCAGCTGGCAAGGCCCGTGACACACCTTCCCTGTCCTAGTTCAGGGGTACACCCCTTCTTTAGGCCTACATCGCAGTTCAGTTCTCAGGGAATATGAGCCATTCCCTTCCACCAGATAGCACATTGGCCCCCTGCCTCGATGACATCATGCTGATTGGAAGTAGTGAGCAGTAAGGAGCAATTAGACTTACTGGTCAGACACTCGCATGTCAGAGAGGGGGAGTTAGATTGGACTAAATTTCCGGGCCTTCTCCCTCTGTGCGTGGGGCATGCTGAGACATCCCTCCTAAAGTGAAGGATGAGCTGCTGCGTCAGCCCGTCCCAGAACCATGACAGAGGCCCCTTGGGATTTTGAGGCAACCTGTCCCTCATTTAGCTGTGTTACTCTGCACCTTTTTCTGAGCGACCTGAAAAGTTGCTGCTGTGAGTGGGGCCCCAGGCAGGAGAAGGCCCTGTAGCAGGTCGTTCTGCCCTGCAGATACACTGACACATTCTCTGCGTGTTGTTTGGGGAAAACCATTTTTGCTCCGATTTACCATTCCCCATCGATAAGCGGATTGGCTTCCCAGGTGGTGCAGTGGTAAAGAATCTGCCTGTCTGTACAGGAGATGAAGGAGTATTGGGTTCAACCCCTGGATCAGGAAGATCTCCTGGAGTTGGGTATGGCAACCCCAATCCAGTATTCTTGGCTGGGAAGTTCCATGGACAGAGGAGCCTGGTGGGCTACAGTCCACGGGGTCACAAAGAGTGGGACACCAGTGAGTGCACACACATCTGTCAATGGACCTGATGAATTCTGCAGGGGCCATGGGGGCCCAGTTGGTTTGTGCCTAGGTTCCAGGGTGGGTGAGGGTCCTGTTTTCCTTTGTGATTCAGGAGCACCAACCCTCCCCTTCCTCATCCCCCCTGCTGTCCAGTCCTGACCCCCTCTTCCTAGTGTGGCAGCGCGACCACTGGAAACTGCTGACGTCAGTTTCAGCCTGGAGGCAGGAGGGGCTGATTCTGGGTACCCTGGGCCCCTTGCTCGCTTGTGGCTGGTGGGGAGGTGCCTTCCCAACACCCTTCGACTCTGCCGAGTAGCCGCATGTGTGATGGAGAAAACAAGGTGAAAGGTCATGATTGAGTCTAGAAAGCTCACTGAAGTGTTTATAGTCATTCTTCTTCATTTTAAAAGTAAATACACTTACTGAAAGAAAGGTCAATTCTTCTGGAAGTGCGGAGAGAAAAGAAGGAGTTTCCCTTCGGTCCTCCCGACTATGCCGCACAGTTGGTGTGTTTCCCAGTGTCCTCTGTGTGCTGCAGGTGTGTGTCTGCACACACATGTGTGTGTGTGTTTGTGTGGACAGGGATTCGGCAAACTAAGTAAGGAGCATCCACAGTGGGCCTGTTGCACCTTCAGCCCTGGTAGGAAATCTGCAGGGCACTGTAGGGGCCACGCGTCTGGTTCCGATGTCTGTGGGGCAGGGTCTGGATTTCCAGCCCAATTTTAAAGAACAAGTTACCACGCCAAGCTGTGGCTGACGGCGTGACTTTCCTTCTTGTCTTCTCGTGGTCGTGTTGTCGCCTGGGGGACGCAGCGCCAGCCGGGGCGCCGGCGTCGGGGTGCGAGGAGAAAAGACTTAAGCCTGTTGGTGTCAACAGGAAGCCCTTTTGTTGGCGTCTTTGAATTCTGTCTGTTTTCACTTCTTTCAAGTCCGGCCGAGGGCGGGCAGAGCGGCTGCCATCTCCCTGGGTGACCAGCCTCTGAATGTCCACAGTCTCCTTTGCTGGCGACCATCCAACCTGCCCACCCCACAGTCCCCCCCTGACCCTTTCTAGGGTCTCAGACCACCCCCCCCCAAGGCCACAGCCAAAGGCAGGGAAGTGACATGGCCCTTGGGGTGTGGGCCTGCTGAGCCCAGTCCCTCCTGCCCACTCCTAGCCCCCACCACCTCCACCCAGTGAAGGTCCCAGGTGGGCTCTCCCTGGGAGGACTTCAGACTGCCATCCTCAGGGTGGTGGTCAGGGCACTGCTACCAGCTAGGGAGGTGGGAGCCCCCAGGCCCAGCTTCCGGAGGCATCCATGTCTTACTCAATCCCACACACAGTAGGTGTTCAACCGGACTTTAAACCAGTGAAGCGTTCTGACCTCAGCAAATGCGTACTTGAAAGGCCTGGGGCAACCAGTCTCCAAGACATCCTCGGGGGAAGGTGTCCTGCACAGGACGCCATGGCTGTTGGGTGTCTGCTCCTCGTGACACATTGCTCAGGCCACGTGGGGCCATGACCCAGAAGTCCCCCATCTCTCTTATCCTCAGCACTGTTTCCCAGAGGCTGTGAACCCCAGCCCAGACCCTTCATGTGGCCCAACTTGGGAGGCTGACTCCAGCCTCCGACACCTCCTTCCCTGACTTGGAAGAGAGGTGAAAAGTCCCTGATTAACTGGTGTGGCTTGTGTGCCCGAGAACAAGGGCCATGACGTGGAAGGAGGGGCGGGCCCTGGTCTCAGCCTCAGGTCACGATCTATCTTCCAGGGCTCACACCCACATTAGCTGTGGGGGAGGGAAAGGCATCACCTTCCAGAAGGGCCATCTCTGGCTGTCTGAGGGTCCCAGGGCCAGACCCCATCCCCAGCACTCACTGCTGAGGGCTTGCTGCCGAGAGCATGGTGGGCAGGTGTGGCTCATGGCCTGGTTCCCTGTTCTCAGCTCCACTGTGGGGGCCATGACTCTGTGTCCCTGCCCATGTCATGGGGCTGATGATGGCGGCCCCTTGGGATGACCCCAAGAGGCCCCCCCCCGCCGCCGCCCCGTGATCAAGCTGGTGTGCAAAGCTGTTCGCAGTGACACACTTCCGTGCTCTCTTGTTTTGTTTCATTCGCCTCATTTGCATGCTTGCAGGGGTGGTTTCTGTGGATCATCAGTGGCTTTGACCATTTCCTAAAACGTCGCCATTTTGGTAAACTGCGAGGATTTTTCCTTCAGAGAAAGCCGAAGTGAGAAGGGATCCTCGAACTTCCTAGCAAAGCAATGGTGCCTCGTCCAAGTCCAATTTCGGCTTTTGTTCTCCGTCACCTACGTGTGAAGGACCTCAGCCTCACCGGGCACACTCTCCGTGGAAGATGAAGGTTTTGGAGGCACTTTCCCTTAGTTAAACCCCATGTGTTTCCTGTACTTCCAAAAATGTCCAAGCAGGAAGGACTAAACCTCAAGAGGCAAAAATAACTGTGTCTCCCCTGCCCGAGGTGGCCCTCACGGCCACAGAGCGCCGTCTGGGCTGCCCGCACTTTTAGGTCCTGGGTTAACGGTTCTTCTCATTTTAAATCTGAGCCAAGCCCACCTAACCTAACCCCACCCCATTCCCACAAAGACTAAAGTTTGCTTTTCTTAGCCAGCTCAGAGGCCTTTATCTATGGCCTGTCTCACTGAGACAGGCTTCCCTCGTGGCTCAGGTGGTAAAGAACCCACCTGCAATGCAGGGAGACCTGGGTTTGATCCCTGGGTTGGGATGATCTCCTGGAAAAGGAAGTAGCAACCCACTCCAGTATTCTTGCCTGGAGAATCCCATGGACTAGAGGAGCCTGTAGGCAGGCTACAGTCCATGGGGTTGAAAAGAGTTGGACATGACTAAGTGACTAACATTTGCAACTTGTCTCTGTGGGGTCCCCAGGAATCTTGCAGGGCAGCAAGACAAAACACAGCTGCAGATACCCAAGCAGAGGGAAGGGAGTGCAGGGGTCAGGCCTAGTCAGTGCGGGCTGTCCATGCCTCCCAGCCCAGGGACCAGGAGCAGCCAGTGTGGTCAGCTGGATGTAATGGCTGGGCTCAGAGTGTCTATGGGCTGAAACAGCTGTCCCGGGGATGTTAGGGGGATCTGAGAGACGCCTGGCCTGGGGCCTCATGATGACCCCCACTCCAGCCAACATGGTATTCTTGTGCTTTTTGTAATGTTTCTCCACTTAAGGGCTGACAAGAAGCCAAAGCGTAAATCAGTGAGGATGACAGTGACTTGGTGTCACCCTTCTCAGAGGCAGCCTACTGGTTTGTGCCCTCACTGGGCCCTCCTTTTTCAGTCAGGAAGCAGGCTCTGGGTCCCACAGGCTGGCTATGGGAAAGCTGGTTCCCCCCTGCAGCTCCGAGGTGTCCTCCTGACCCAACCACCAGTCTCCCCTTGGGTCACACGAGGCCTGGACTCTGACAGTCAGGACATACAGGCATTGTCGTTGGGGCAGGACCTAGGCCAGGCAGTGACTGGATAGAGGGGAGGGCAGAGCTGAATCTGGGAAATGACCACCACTGCTGTTGAAGTTGTTCTTGTATTAATACTTTCCTGATAGAAACGGATAAAATGGAGAGGAGGAATTCCCACGGGAAAGGGCAGTCTGGTGACATTTCAGGGTGTCCTCACCAGGGTGGGGATGGAGGGACCATGGGAAAATCCCTGGGTGTGAACTCAGGAGCTCCTCACACTGGACATGGCCTGAGACGCCCAAGAGTATGGTCCCTCAGAACATGGCATCTGTCCTCGGTGGTGTGGCTAGTAAGGCAGATAATTTGGGGTGATTTCGGGTGTCTACAGGCAGGGCTGGCTCTGCAGGGGTGCTGATGGCCACAGATGGTCAGGAGTCCTAGCCTTGTTACCTCCCAGAGTCATCCTGAAACATTCTGGGCCAGGAAACTCTCCCAAGGTGAGCCAACCAGGAAGGGGTGACTGGGTCCCCCACACTCTGGGGTGTAAGAGCATCCTTGACCCCATCTACTGGGGGGCTGGGCAGGCCTGCCTGGGACGAGGTGCCCCTCCCTCTCATGGGCCCCCGTGTGTGCCCCCCAAGTGTGTGCCGTGCCCATGTCCTGTTGGCTGGCCACTGGTTCTTGTTGGAGCTTGGTGACCAACAGTCCTGATTTTCTGGGACTGAGGGGATACTGGGACATTGGACTCTTGGAGTTAAAACCAGAACAGTTTTAGGTAAACTGGAATGAATTGCCCAAGGCCGATTCTGCCGAAGCTAGAGGGAGGAGGGCTCTGACCGGGGTGCCCACACTGGCAGGAAGCTCTGCTACTCCTGGTCACGCAGGCATCTAGAGGACAGTGGGGCCCATGAGCCGACAGGGGGCACATCCAGTGACAGTGCTGGCAGCGCATGGACTCAGCTTCCCTGACACCAATCTTACCGGGACACTGACAACCAGCCAACCCTATGTTTTTTTGTTTTTTGGTTTTTTAATTAATGTATTTTTTATTGAAGGATAATTACTTTACAGAATTTTGTTGTTTTCTGTCAAACCTCAACATGAATCAGCCATAGGTATCCCCAACCCTGTGTTTTTTAAAGTCAGGAGTTCTGATTCACACATACTCCAAACTCATGCGTTGGGTGATGCCACAGAGTAAGGTCAGCAGGAAATCTGAAAACCAGATTTGGGCTCCATGAGAATGTTCCTCGAGGCTTCGTGGACCACACCCCATCTGGACATTTCCCCTTGTCCCCTTGCATGTCCTGGCCAACTGACTCTGCCCCGTGACAGCTCCAGCAAGGGCCCCATGTGGACGCTTTTCTCTCCAGCTACCCCTGCAGCTCCTCCATGGTCTCCCTGTCCCAACCCCTCCCTTGGGTCCTTCACATCACTCAGGGATTCAGACATTATTCGTCTGCTTTGAAGGCAAGGACGTGAAGCTGAAGAGAGGCTGTGATGAGCTGAGATCTACATTGCACCTTGGTGTCCGCCCAGCGCTCTGTGTGGGCCAGGACCTGGCTGGAAGTGCTGCTGCCCTGGGGTGAGATGATTCAGGGGTGCTAAGCAGTCAGAGCGTGCCTTTCTCCACGGCCAGGCCACTCCAGGGTGGTAGGGCTGAGGCAGGACCTGAAAGGCCATGCAGAAGCCGGGCAGCTCCCAGCTCAGCTAGGGGTAACCAGGGGCATCTCAGAGGCACTGCTGTGGCCACCAGTGCACCCCTCAACTCCAGGGGGAGTGAAAGACCCACCGGTTGAGCATGCATGCTGTCACTTCTGTTGTGTCCAACTCTTGGCGACCCCATGGACTGTAACTTGCTGGGTCCCTCTGTCCATGAGATTTTCCAGGCAAGAATACTGGAGTGGGTTGTCATTTCCTCCTCCAGGGGATCTTCCCAACCCAGGGCTCAAACCTGGGTCTCCTGCATTGGCAGGCTGGCTGTCTACCACTAGCGCCACGTGGGAAGCCCCACTGGCTGAGAATTGAGGCCAAAAACTCCTCACCTGTTCATGGCTTTGTGGTTTGGGCCCTACATAGTTCTCTGTAAAGACCCCTTGCGCTTCCTCTTTCTTGGCCTCCTGCAAGTCACCGAGACTTACCAGTCCAGCCAGCATCCAGATCCTTGCGCCAGGAAACCTGCAATTCACAAGCATCAGCACACAGTTTATCAGCAGTGCCTCTCATTCCACTTACTAGATCTCCGTATATTTGTAACTCTTCTCAGGAGAAAACCCTGACTTATTTCAGCCAGTCAGCTGTGGACCAGCAGAGGACTGATGGAGAGCTCTCAGCAGGCTGGTTGCAAACTTGGGATTTGTTGAATCGCTGGTTGGAACACCAATCATTAGACTGGGACAGACTGGCAAGAGTCAGTGTTCCGGGGCCAATGCCCCTTCCCTCTGAAGTTTGGCAATGCTCGGTGTTGCTGATTATTATTTCTTGTTTTTCCGTATCATTAATTCAGGAAGCTTAACCGTCATGCTGACAGGCATAATGGGCAGTGCAGAAATGCCAGACATGGCCTCAAGAGACAAGCTTTGCTTTAAAATACTCTTACATTTGAGTGTTTTTTTTTTTTAACTAAATGCTCCTATCTGATTAGGGCTGCATCCATTTTAGTAGAATTTTAGACTTTACAGTATGTACAGAAGTGATGCCAAGCGCCCTTACAGAGAGATCTTCCTGCTCGGGAAAGGCAAAGAAGTCACAGACATCGGTGACCAGTGAGGGGGCTCGACTTGGGGACAGGTTCTCAAAAACTGCAGCTGTGATGATGGTGCACTCACTTGTCCTGGGCAGTAGGGCCTGGGCAGGACATGCAAGAGAACCCCCGCCCAGCTCCCAGTGTGGATTCCAGCAGGGGACGGCATGAGCCCAGGGTTGTCAAACAGTCCAGTTCTAAGAGAAGCCAAGACCCAAATACTGTGGGACTGCTAAGAAGCTGGATGTGGCTACGGGAGGGGGAGGCTTGTAGCCCCACCCACAGCCTTGGAACTGGACCATGTGAATTCCAGGAGAGCCTGAGTTATCAACTGACTTTACTGACCACATCAATCAAAATAACCAGCAGTTTATCCAGACAGAATATAGCTTGTTGCTAAATTGCGCCTGACTCTTTGTTACCCCATGGACTGCAGCACTCCAGGCTTCCCTGTCCTTCACCATCTCCTGGAGTTTGCTCAAACTCAAGTCCATTGAGTCAGTGATGCCATCCAACCATCTCATCCTCTGTCGTCCCCTTCTCCTCCTACCTTCAGTCTCTCCCAGCATCAGGGTCTTTTCCAATAAGTCAGCTCTTTGCATCAGGTGGCCAAAGAATATTGCTGGGGTTAGGCAGTTTCTACACTGACCATGTGAAATTTTGAGTTATTTGATAACATTATTAAGGACTCTAACTGGGCTCCCCCGGGGGCACTAGTGGTAAATAACCCACCCGCCAACACAGGAGACATGAGGCTTGGGTTCAGTCCCTGTTTGGGGAAGATCCACTGGAGAAGGGCATGGAAACCCAGTTCAATACTCTTGCCTGGAGAATTCCATGGACAGAGGAGTCTGAGGGGCAATAGTCCATAGGGTCACAGAGAGTCAGACATGACTGAAATGACTTAGCACAGCACAGAACTCTAACTAGATCTAGTGTAGGCACATCTCATTGTCTAGATTTTGTTATGGGTGGACTGTCCCGCCTGCATTCATTCATTCTTTCCTTCCTTCTTTTGTTCCTGGTCAGGTACCCTATGCCGTTCTGTTCTGAGTCAGAGGCTCCAGTGAACAGCTGAGCAGTGTTTTCACAGACCTGGCTTCCCAGAGCGAGTGAATCAACTTGGGGATTTCAGGGACAAGGGTGAGTGGGGAGCAGGGCCGTGCGCTCTGCCTGGGGAAGCGCCCCCACCTCTGCTTCACCGGGCTGCGGGCTGAGGTGCCCTGGATGCAGGTGTGCAGCACCAGACAGGGGCTCGCTCTTAGGAACCAGCTCCCCCATTTCCCAGCCTCCCATCCTGGCCCCGCATCGGCAGCCGGCTCACGTGGCTGCTGGCCTGTGCCAGCCGCAGAGAGCTGGCAGTGGACAAAAAGACGGTCCCTGCCCCCACCAAGGCGGCAGCTTAGGGGGAGACAGGGCAGTGAGCACTTAGTGTAAGGACCCACGCAGATGGGCCAGGGGGATGGCGGGGTCTCTGAGGAAGTGAGCCGTGGTGGAGGCAAATTGAGAAAAGATAAAAGTGTGTCAGTGTTGGTACTTGCCCCGTCATGCTGGGGTTTTGTGCACCGATTTTCCTCCCTGCCTTTCATCGGCTGGGACTCCTCAAGCTGGTGGGTCCAGGGCAGGTCCCTGGAAGGGAGGAGGGGGTTGTGAGGGTGGGACGCTGCCCAGAACCATGAAGGAGTCAGAGCTTTCCCTCCTCTTCAAGCTAATGGGATGGCCAGCTGGTCACATTCTTCAGGTGCTGACTGAAAATACAGGCTCCTGTGCATATTGTGTGTGTGTGTGTGTGTGTGTGCGTGTGTGCTTAGTCATATCCGACTCTTTGTGACCCCATGGTCTATAGCCTGCCACGCTCCTCTGTCCATGGAATTCTCCAGGCAAAAATACTGGAGTGGGTTGCCATTTCCTCCTCCAGGGGATTTTCCCGATCCAGGGACTGAACTGGCATCTCCTGCATTGGCAGGTGGATTCTTTACCACTGAGCCACCTGGGAAGGCCCCAAAGAAGGTTATTACTTGCAGGAAAAGCAGTGCTCAGAGGGTCAAGATTAGCATGTGTGTTCCTGGAGCCTCCATTCTCCCGGGGGTGACACAATGGAGCCCTGATGGACACTGATGTGCAGGGGGAACAGGACAGAGGCAGCAGGCAAGCCCGCTCTTCCTCCTGAAGGGCACCATGACCTCATTCCTCAAGGCTGCTCAGGAAACAGGCCAGGTAACCAGGGCACCCAGCTGAGTGGGGAAGAGCTCGGGAGACCCATGCAGGAGTATCTCCCAACAAAGGCCAGTTAAGGAAGCTTTGAGATCCAACCTCAGGTCTCGGGGCTCCGGGAGGCAGCTCTGAGGGCCAGATGATGCTGTTCTCAGTTCACATACAGGCCACCGATTCCTTGGTGACTGCTGGGTGCTGTTCCCTCATCAGGGTCAGGGTCCTGCCTATCTCTTAGGCCTGATGATCTGTGTGTGGGCAGCACCCCGGTGTGGAGCCAGCCCTAGGAGGCAGGAGGCCTGGCTGTGGGCAGAGGGGACAGACAGCTCCTCATGGGGAGGCATGGGTAACGTTTCCCTCTTTGCATCCTGCAAACTCTCACTCTGCCCCATAAAAGGGGAAACTCACTGCTGGCCTGGGCTTCCCAGGTGGCTCAGTGGTAAAGGATCCACCTGACAATGCAGGGGATGAAGGAGATGCGGGTTCCATCCCTGGGTTGAGAAGATCCCCTGGAGGAGGAAATAGCAACCCACTCCAGTATGCTTGCCTGGAGAAGCCCATGGATGGAGGAGACATAGGGTCGCACAGAGTTTGACATGACTGAGCACTCACACAGGCACTGCTGAATCCAGCCCCACGGTGCACCCCCCTTCTAAGGCACCCCACTTCTAGGGTGGTCTCCTCACTAACAGCCTGGCCCTGGCCTTGACAGTGACGCCAGCAGCACTGGCAGGTGGCCCCTAAAGCCTCTGGTGTGCCCACTCTTCCGCCAAGTTCTATCAGATGTGAATTTATCCAAGCCTCTGCTCCCACACATGACATTTTCCTGTTAATATTTAGGAGGAAGATGTCTGGTTGGCCTCTCCTGGCCTTTCACTGAATACCCAAGGGCCTCAGGCACTAGCACCCCGTGCTGTGCACACATCTCCTGCAGGCACCTGGCGCCCACCTGTGCATCATCCCAGATTTGAAGAGGAGTTGCTTAAATCACTCCAAAGGATCCACATGTGCTAACTGTACAACAGGGCGGTTGGAGGGGATGCTATTTTGAGTTTCCATCTGCCTTCCTGATCACACATCAGGCTCCTCTGGCCCCTTGCTCCACCCTTCCCACATTCCTGGTCCTAACTCAAGTCCAGCCACTGCACACAGTTCTGGGCAGGTATCACCTGGCCTACAGTGTGCTATGCATGCCAGTGCTCAGGGCCACCTGTGGGATCCTGAAGTCACCACCCAGAAGTGTGGGAGAGGTAAGGTTTCCTTCCTTCTCGCTCAGGTGGTCAGCTCTCCAGGTCTCTGGGAAGGTCTAGGGGCTCAGCTCCAGTGTCCATGATGGGGGCTGCCTCAAACACAGCATGCTGGTCCTGGACTGTCTCCTCCCCTGCCTTACTCCCCTGCTGCAACTTCCTGGGAACAAAAGCCCAACTCAGGTTCCACTTTCTGGGCTAAGGGGGTTGGCATCTAGGACATACAACCATTCTATGTGATACTTGAATGCTCCTGTCAAATCTATACCAAACGTTTGCCCAACTGTTAGTTGAATGCTTCCTGTGATGGGAACCTCATTACTTCCCACAGCTGGTAAAACGTCCAGCTTCAGTTTCTTAACTCAACACAGTGAGTCTCAACTAGTCATTTTAAAAAAAAATGAGAGAGGAGAAGATGGACACTTGTGCGCATGACACAGTCACACGCCGGCTGCTCTGCTGTGAATGGATTCATTATCAGGGTACTTTGGCCACCACAGGCAGCCTGTCTTCACCCATTCAAGTGCACTGTCCTTCATGGTGCTGGGCAGTTCCTGACCTCCCAGCGGTATTACTGCCCAGTAGAGGTCCAGCTGGAGCACTGTTGGGGTCTGTCCCCTCAGTAAACTTGGACAGGATGATTGCTTGGTAGCCTTGCAGTGTGGGCTGTAGGGAAACATCCAGCGGCTGGCTTTAAAGCTTGACTTCACTCTTCATGGGCACGCCCAGAGCAGACTCATTCTGACTCTGGATCCAGTGTAGTCAAGCCTAGACCTAAGCCCATCTTTGCTGCCTACACCCACCTCATAAGAGGGCTTTTAAATTTTGGAGGCCTCGGCAGTTGGCACTGGGTTTTCTGAATATAACCAGGATTCGCCAACAGTCTGCAGAAATAACATTTAAAAATAAAGAAAACTGTCACTCATGGAGTGAGCCAAGAGCTTTGGGAGACCTGCATCACTTCCTCTTCAGAGGCCCATGACTTTGTCACCTCCTTATCCTACCCTATGTTCATGTCCCTCGTGGTGGGGGTGGGGGGGACAGGGATGGGTTGGTGTCAGGCCTCATAGCCTGGCCCCTCTGTTGAGAATCTTCCTACCACGAAGAGAAGAATCTAAACGTCACCCCACCCCCATCCCCAGCCAGATCCTGCACTTTTGAAGTGCCTCTTGGCACTCCGAATGTTTGCAAAAAGCAGACTCTAGCCAAATTTTTATTAGGGGGAAGGCAGTGAAAAGCAAACTTCTGGCAGCAGGAGATGTACAGGAAGCAAGACAGGAGCAGCCAAGCCCAATTCTGATAGCATGTGCTGTGGAGTGGAGGTGCCAGACGCCGTGGGGACCCCTTATCTCTTCCTCCCACTGATTACTGAGCCAGTCGAGCTCCAAAGCCCACAGTACGATCTGGAAGTTACAATGTGACTTTTTGCCGAGTCCCTTAAAATGGAACTATTCCTAACATACCAACCCTTGGAGCACACCAGGTCCTTGGAAACAAATCCTCAGATTGCTTTTGTCCCATTGTAGATAAGGATGCATTTTTCACTCATCTGGCCTAAGTGTTCCAATTTTTACCACAGGCTTTGGAAACACTGATGCAATTTAAGGAACAATGACATTTGAAGCAATGCTTGCAAGACATGAAACAGCAGTTCGGCTTTGTCATAATTGCTGGTTTGTCGAATGATTTGCATTCAACGTTAGTTTGGGTGGTGAAGGCTATGAAGTTGTGCTCACTGACCCAGATGGGTCGGGACGCCCGCGTGACAGCCAGTGCACGCGGGCGCCGCTCAGGCGCCCCGTCCCCCGAGCAGGGAAGCGGTCACCTGCTCTTCACATAGAACCTTTCCATGTCAGATGGCGCAGAGTCTTCCCACCAACCCCACCTCCTGCACAACCCAGGCACTCCAGTAACACAAGCGTCCCTGAGGATAGAGAAGCGGACAAGCTCTCTCGGGAGCCCTCCAGCCCCTCTAGACCGTTCCTCTCCACTGCCCACGGCTCCCCGCTTGATCGACGTCCCACTGCGCCAATCGGAGGCGCTCGGCCTCGGTCCCGCCTCCCGGCTAGCCGCCCGCGCAGGCGCTGTATCCCGAGGTGGGCGGGGCAGCCCGAGGAGCGCGCGCCATGCTGGCCAGGGGGTACCCAGGCGCCCGGGCCATCGGCCCGGCTCGCGCCCCCGCCCAAGTGGTAGGTGCCCGGCTGGCGGGGTGGGGTGTGGGGGGGCGCTCCGCCCCTCCCCGGCCCTCCCCGCCCCTCTGCTCCAGTTCAGGTCCCAGTCTCTCAGATTCCAGCTTCGTCTCATCCGCTCCTCACGTCACACCTCGGTCCCCCTCACCTCCACCCCTCTGCTCTCCGCTCCTTCTCCTCTTTTCACCTCCATCCCTCTTCCCTCCATCCTCCTCTTCTCCGCCCTGCTGCATCCCTCCGTCCTTCTCCCCTCCGTCTTCCGGGGTCTCCATTTCACACACTACCACCACCTCTTTTGGGCAGCCTGTGAGGATCTCCGCCCGAATAAACGTTTAAGCACCAGCAAACGTGCGGACGACCAGCAAGCGTGCGGACGGAGTAATCTAGGCTCATCTCTGGCAGAAATTCACATTATGTTTTGTATTGTAGATCTCGAGAACAGTAAAAATATCCTCTCCTTTTTTCCTTTAAAAAAATAATTCCAAAGTAAATATGTAAGTAAGTTAGGGAGCTACTTTTGTGAATAACATAAATCTAGGAAGGGATAGTACTGTTGAATTAGATCTTCAGAGTAAAGAACTTGCCTTGACAAAACTGTATTTTCAGTACTTATATCTGTGAGCTTTTCATAACCATATTCAGATTTAGCATTTAAAAATCCTATCTATGTTTTGTATAGATGTATTTGCACATGTGTACCCATACATGCATATGTACACACTCACTTGGATGACCTATGTTTCTGTTCTCTTGTTTAGAAATATGTCCACTCTTCTTTAAGGTATAAACTCAAGAGTGAGGACTGACTGTAACTTCTGTTTTCATACCCAAAGTCTGTATTGCTTAATGTACCCTGGGATTTCTTTGGAAGGAATGATGCTAAAGCTGAAATTCCAGTACTTTGGCCACCTCATGCGAAGAGTTGACTTATTGGAAAAGACTTTGATGCTGGGAGGGATTGGGGGCAGGAGAAGAAGGGGACGACAGAGGATGAGATGGCTGGATGGCATCACTGACTCGATGGACGCGGGTCTGAGTGAACTCCGGGAGTTGGTGATGGACAGGGAGGCCTGGCGTGCCGCGATTCATGGGGTCGCAAAGAGTTGGACACGACTGAGCAACTGAACTGAACTGATACAGAAGATAAATCCTGTAATCAGTCATTTTTGTTGGCACTCAGGTTTCACTGTTTTTACTTTATACACTTCAGAAATGTTTGTTTTATGTGGGCCTGTGAGAAGAGGACAGTGCCAAACTGTCCTAAACTGAATAGAGCAAAGGAAGAGAGAGCTGTAGGGAGGTTGCCTCCTTTTTTTCCCAACCCTGTCCCCATACTTTGTTAAAGTATGTGTGTATTAGTTGCTCAGTTGTGTCTGACTCTTTGGGACCCCAGGGACTGTAGCCCTCCAGGCTCCTCTGTCCATGGAATTCTCCAGGCAGGAATACTGAAGTGTAGCGGGTACTTAAAAGGGTTTCTTTGTTGCAGTTCCTCTAACATCATGGTTTACTGAAAATGCTTATTTCATGAGTGGGTTCAAAGATACACAGATGCTTGTTTCAACCAAAATGATGATGTTTCTGACCACTGATTGGGAACCACATGAATTTGCCATTGAATAGGGAGCATTTTTGATGCCTTTCAGATTTTGTTTCCTTTTTAAAAGCAATCAGAGCAATTCAGGGAAATCTAAGACAACAAATCTTGAGGCATAGGCACCTTTTGTTTGTCAGGTTGTACTCTCCCTGGAATCCTTATTCTGGGTTGTTCTGTGAGTCATGTCTTGAGCTTGGAAAATGAGCATTGTGCAGATGGTAATGGGGAAGTAAATTAGAGTCTTGGAAAGAGAATTCAGTTTCCACACTTGTTTCTCAATTCATTTGTTTTGAATTCCAGTCTGTTATCCTCCCGGTCCATGACGCTGAACCGTGGTTGGACGAATGCTTGGGGTCGGTTTTGCAGCAGGACTTTGAAGGCTCCATGGAGCTCTCCATTTTTAATGATGCCAGTAAGGTATTTACAAACTTCCTGTTGGTCATTTAGCCTTAGTGTAAGTCACCTCTGACCATTTGGAGGAAAGTTTCCTGACCTGCCAACCTCCTCGTACTTTCAGGACAAGTCCATGACTATCATTGAGAAATGGAAAAAGAAGCTGGAAGATTCCGGCATCCTCGTGGTCATTGGAGGGCATGATTCTCCTTCTCCCCGAGGAGGTCAGTAACCGTCTTTAGTTTATTATTCTTATCAACTTATGTACTTAAATAGTTTCCTGTTGTTCAAATCTTGGTGAAAAGTATGCTAAGTAATATTGGAGTGTACCACTTATTAAGGACCCGGTAGGGCTGGTTTTCTTGTGCTTCAGTAAGGATTTGTGTACGACCTCTGCTCATTCCTTTTTTTACTTTTTATTTTGTATTGGGGTATAGCTAACTAACAATGTTGAGGTACTTTCAGGTGAAGAGTGAAGGGACTCAGCCATACACATACGTGTATCCATTCTCCCCCATACTCGCTTCCCATCCACGTTGCCGCATAACATTGAACCCCTGCTCATTCCTTACTTATTTAGCCTAACAGAAAGCCCTTAAGTGTTTTTATTCCTGATGTGAATGGTCATTATTGATCATTTCTAATTCTTTTTTTTGGCTGTACTGGGTCTTCGTTGCTGTGTGTGGACTTTCTCTGGTTGTGACCAGCAGGGGCTGCTCTTTGCGGTGCACCGGCTTCTCACTGCAGAGGCTTCACTTGTGGAGTATAGGCTCTAGAGCACATGGGCTTTAGTAACTGTGGTCTGTGGGCTCTAGAGCACATGGGCTCAATAGCTGTGGCCCATGGCTTAGTTGCCTCTCGGCATGTGGATCTTCCCAGACCAGGGATCAAACCGGTGTCCCGTGCATTTCTCAGTGGATTCTTAACCACTGAACAATCAGGGAAAAAAAAGTGAAAGTTGCTCAGTTGCCTCCAGCTCTTTTCGACCTCGTGGACTGTAGCCCACCGGGTTCCTCTGTTCATGGAGTTCTCCAGGCAAGAATACTGGGCTGGGTAGCCATTCCCTTCTCCAGGGGATCTTCATAAACCCAGGGATTGAACCCAGGTCTCCCGCATTGCTGGCAGATTCTTTACCATCTGAGCCACCAGGAAGCCCTGGAGCACCAGGGAAAGTGAAAATGAAAGTGAAGTTGCTCAGTTGTGTCCGACTCTTTGCGACCTGGTGAACTGCAGCCCACCAGGCTCCTCTGTCCATGGGATTCTCCAGGCAAGAATACTGGAGTAGGTTGCCATTTCCTTCTCCAGGGGGTCTTCCCAACCCAGGAATAGAACCCAGGTCTCCCGCATTGCAGGCATGTGCTTTAACCTCTGAGCCACCAGGAAGCTCCCCCTCTAATTCTTAAAATTCTTTTCTTGTGACATTAGATTTGTTTTTGTCCATTTAAAAAACAATCTTCTTGAAGAATCAGCTTTTGGTTTCATTGATTGTTTATATTGTTTTTCTTTTGCCTATTTTGTCTGTTTTCTATTTCCACTCTGAATTGCATTTTCTTTTTTTCTGCTTACTTTGGGTTTAATTTATTCTTCTTGGAATTCTTAAGGTGAAAGCTGAGGTCACTGGTTTGAGACCTTTCTCATTTTCTAAAACTGGCATTTAGTGATATAAACTGCCCCCTAAGTATCGCATTAACATCCCACAAATTCTGATATATTGTGTTTTAATTTTTGTTCAGCTGCAAAATACCTTCTAACTGCTTCCTTTGATTTTTTATTTGATTTATGGATTATTTGAAGTAGAGTATTTAGTTTCCAAATATTTGAGGGATTTTCCAGATATCTTTATGTTATTTATTTCTTATTTTAATTCCTCTGACGTAAGAGAACATATTTTTTTGATGTGAATCTTTTAAGTTTAGTAAGATTTACTTTACAGTTCAGGATAAGGCCTATCTCGGCAAATGTTCTGTGTGCACTTGAGAAGGTTGTGTATTTGCTGGTGTTGGGTGGAGTTCTCTGTAAACGCAAATGCAGTTGAACACAGTCTTGTTTAAATCTTCTGTATCCTTGCTGATGCAAGTTCTGCTTGTTTTATCAGTTACTGAGAGGGGTTATTGAAATCTGCAACTCTAATTGTAGATTTATTATTCTTTCTTGCTCTTCTGTCATTTTTGGCTTTATGCATTTTAAATTTTACTCTGTTAAAATTTGAGACTGTTGTGAAGAATTGACCCTTTCATCATTACCTAATCTCTGGTAATGTTCTTTGCTCTGAAATGTACTTTGTTTGATATTGATTTAACTGCTCTGGCTTTATTTTGACTAGTGTTAGCATAGCGTATCTTTTCCATCATTTTTTCCCTTAACCCATTCTTGTCTTTATATTTAAAGGATGCCCCCTTCGTTATAGATTCTTGTAGGGGCTTCCCAGGTGGTGCTAGTGGTAAAGAACCTGCCTGCCAGTGTATATTTATGAGCCATGAGTTCCATCCCTGGGTCAGAAAGATCCCCTAGAGGAGGGCATGGCAATGCATTCCAGTATTCTTGCCTGGAGAATCCCATGGCCAAAGGAGCCTGGCAGGCTACAGTCCATAGGGTCACAAAGAGTCAGGCATGACTGAAGTGACTTAGCATACATACACATGTAGACAGCATATGATCATGCTTTTTAAATCCAGTCTGACAATCTCTGCCTTTTAACTGGGATGTTTACATTAGATACATATAATGTGATTATTGGTGTGGTTAAATCTGAGTCTCTCTTCTTGCTATTATTTTGTTAATCATATCTATTCGTCACTCCATTTTCCTCTTTTTCTGCCTTTGTTTGGGTTAATCAAATATATTTTATAACAGTGTTATTGAAATATAATTTATACACCACATAAGTCACCCATCAAAATATATAATCAAGTTGTTTTTAAGTAGATTCACAAATGTGTGCAGCCACCACCACAGTCAATTTTAGAACATTTTCGTCACCTCAAAAAGGAACCCTGCATCCTTTCGTTGTCACCCTCCATACCCTATTCCTCCCAGTTCTGTGCAACCACTGATTTACTTTCTGTCTATAGATTTGCCTATTTTGGACATTTCAGATAAACTGAATCATATAATATGTGTTATTTTTGTGACAGGTTTCTTTCATTGTTCAGTGTTTTTAAGGTGTCTGTTGAGGCATATATTAGTACTTCATTCCTTTTTATGAGAGAATAATATTTCATGGTGTAGGTGTACCACATTTTGTTTATCCATTCCCCAGTTGAGGCACATTTGGGTTGGTCTACTTTTAGGCTGTTGTGAAGCATGCTAGTGTAAACATTTGTGTATAAATTTTTGTTTGAACACGGGTTTTCAGTTTCTTCGGGTATATACCTTGTAGTGGTATTGCTGGGTCATGTTGTAATTCTTTGTTTGAACACATTGAGGAACTGCTGGACTATTTTCCACATTAGCTGTACCATTTTACAGTGCCACCAGCCATGTATGAAGGTTCCAGTTTCTCCACATCCTCACAAACACTTCTTATTTTCTGGGTTTGTTTTTGTTATGGCCATCCTAGTGGGTATGAAATGGTTTCTCACCTCATTGTAGTTTTTATTTGCTTTTCCCTTCTGACTAATGATATGGAACCTCTTTTTGTGTTTGTGTTGGCCATTTGTGTATCATCTTTGGAGAAATGTCTGTTCGAGTCATTTTAAAATTTGATTGTTTTTTTCTTGTTGAGCTACAAGTTCTTTACATATTCTGGATACTAGACTCTTATCAGATATATGAATTGCAGATATTTTCTTTGGGTTGGGCTGTCTTTGGGTTGTCTTCTCACTCTCCTGAGAATATCCTTTGATGCACAAAAATTATAATTTTGATGAAATCCAATTTATTTTTGTTGTCATTACATGTACTTCTGGTGTCATATCTAAAAACTCATTGCCAAATCAAAGTCATGAAGATTTATTCCTTTGTTTTTTTCAAATAATTTTATAATTTGAGCTTTTCTATGTAGGTCTTTGTTCCATTTTGAATTCATTTTTTATAGAGTGTAAAGTAAGTATAACTTCATTCCTTTGCATGTAGATGTTGAGCTGTTCTGACAGTATTTGTTTCAGACTATTCTTTCTTCATTAAAAGTTTTGGTACCCTTTTGAAAATCAGTTCAGTTCAGTTGCTCAGTCATGTCCGACTCTTTGCAACCCCATGGACTGCAGCGTGCCAGGCTTCCCTGTCCTTTACCAACTCTTGGAGCTTACCCAAACTCATGTCCATGATAAGTCAGTGATGCCATACAACCATCTCATCCTCTGTCATTCCCTTCTCCTCTTGTCTTCAATCTTTCCCAGCATCAGGGTCTTTTCAAATGAGTCAGTTCTTTGCATCAGATGGTCAAAGTATTGGAGTTTCAACTTTAGCATCAGTCTTTCCAATGAATATTCAAGACTGATTTCCTTTAGGGTTGACTGGTTGGATCTCCTTGCAGTCCAAGGGACTCTCAAGAGTCTTCTCCAACACCACAGTTCAAAAGCATCAATTTTTCAGCACTCAGCTTTCTTTATAGTCCAACTCTCATATCCATGCACGACTATTGGAAAAAATGTAGCTTTTACTAGACGGACCTTTGTTGGCAAAGTAATGTCTCTGCTTTTTAATAATGTCTCTGCTCTCTAGGTTGGTCATAACTTTTCTTCCAAGGAGTAAGCGTGTTTTAATTTCATGGCTCCAGTCACCATCTGCAGTGATCTTGGAGCCCAGAAAAATAAAGTCTGTCACTGTTTCCATTGTTCCCCCATCTGTTTGCCTTGAAGTGATGGGATCAGATGCCATGATCTTAGTTTTCTGAATGTTGAGTTTTAAGCCAACTTTTTCACTCTCCTCTTTCACTTTCATCAAGAGGCTCTTTAGTTCTTTGAAAATTAGTTGCTGGAAATGAATGCCATTTCTGGACTCTAAAGCCAATAAGCATCACACTGCTTTGATTACTATAGCTTTGTGGTAGGTTTTGATATTGGGAAGTATGAGTCTTTCAACTTTGTTTTCCTTTCTCAAAATTGTTTTACAATTTCATAAGAACTTTGGGTGGGCTTCTCAGGTGGCACTAGTCGTGAAGAACTCACCTGCCAGTGCAGCAGACGTGAGTTCGATCTCTGGGTCAGGAAGATCCCCTGGAGGAGGGCATGGCAACCCACTCCAGTATTCTTGCCTGGAGAATCCCATGGACAGAGGAGCCTGGCGGGCTACAGTCCATAGGGTCCCAAAGAACTGGACACAGCTAAAGTGACTTAGCATGCACACATCCATGAACCATAGGATCAGATTTTCCACGTTTTTAAGAAGGACCATTAGAATTTTGATGGGGGATGGCAGTGAATCTGTAGATCTATTTGGTTTGTATTATCACTTTAACAGTAGTAAGACTTCCAGTTTGTGAACACAAGAGAGTCTTTCCTTAGGTCTTCTTCGGTTTCTTTTATCAATGCTTTGTAACTTTCAAGGTACAAGTGTTTCACCTCTTTCTTCAGCATTTGTTTTTTCATTGATTTTGTGAATGGAATTGTCTTTTTAATTTTCTTCTCAGATCGTTCATTGTTAGTGTAAAGGGAAACTGATTTTTCTGCGTGTTAATTTTGTATCCTGAAATTTTGCTGTACTCGTTTATTAGCTCTAGCAGTTATTTTGTGTGTGAATTTTTAGGATTTTCTATATTATAAGAGTATGTCATCTGAAACTGAAATAGTTTTACTTCTTCCTTTTTAATTGAATGGCTTATTTCTTTTTCTTGCCTAATTGCTCCAGCTAGAACTTCCAGTGTTTAATAAGAGTGGGGAGAGGAGACATCCTTCTCTTGACCCTGATCTTAGGGGGAAAGCTTGTGGTGTTTCACCTTTGAGTATAATGTTAGCTGTGGATTTTTATAAATACTGATTTATAATCATGCTGAGGAAGTTACCTTCAGTTGCTAGTTTGTTAACTGTATTTTTCTTAATCATGAAAGAAGATTTTGTCCATCCTTTTTTCTGTATCAGTTGAGATGATCATATAAGTTTTTTTCCTTCAGTTCTATGAACGTGATATATTAACATCAAATTGATTTCATATGATGAACTACCCTTGCATTACTGGAATAAATCCCACTGGGTCATAGTGTATAATCTTTCTAATATGCTGCTAGATTTAGTTTGCTAGTGTTTTGTTGAAGAGTTCTATAAAGATTCATAAGGGACATTGGTATGTAGTTTTCTTTTCTTTGGATGTATCTGTCTGGCTATAGCATCAAAGTAATGCTGGCTTCATAGAATGAGTTAAGAGGTGTTTTCTTTTCTTCTTTTTTATTTTTGGACGAGTTTGAGAAGGATTGTTGTTAATTCTCTAAATGTTTTGTAGAAGTCATTAGTGAAACCATCTGATCCTAGCCTTTTTGTTGGGGGATTTTGATTACTGATTCAGCCTGTGTTTTTGTTACAGGTTTGTTCAGATATTTTATTTCTTCTTGAGTTAGTTTTGGTAGTGTGTTTATAGAAATTTGTCCTTTTCATCTGAGTTTCTAATTTGTTGGCATGTAGTTGTTCATAATATTCAGTTATAATCTTTTTAGGCTTCTGTTAAGTTTAGTAGTAATGTGCACCCTTTTTTTTGGGCTATGCTTCACAGCTTATGCAGAGTCAACCACTGGACCGCCAGGGAAGTCCCCCCACTTTCATCTTTCATTTTAGTAATTTGAAGCGTCTTTGTTCTTAGGGTAGCTAAAGATTTGTCAGTGTTGTTGATCTTTTCAAAGAACCAACTTTTGGTTTCATTGAGTCTCACTTTTTTTTTAACTCTCTATTTCATTTTGTCTCTGCTCTGAACCTTTTATTATTTCTTTCCTTCTGCTAGCTGTTTGTTTAGTTTGTTCTTCTTTTTCTAGTTCCTTGAGGTGTAAAGTTAGGTTGTTGATTTGAGATCTCTTATGTAGACATTTATAGCTATAAATTTCCCTCTGAGCACTGATTTTGCAGCCTCCTATAAGTTTTGGTATGCTGTATTTTTATTTTGGGGCTTCCTTGGCAGCTCCGCTGGTAAAGAATCCACCTGCAGCACAGGAGACCTTGGTTTGATTCCTGGGTTGAGAAGATCCCCTGGAAAAGGGATAGACTACCCACTCCAGTATTCTTGGGCTTCCATGGTGGCTCAGACAGTAAAGAGTCCACCTGCGATGCAGGAGACCTGGGTTTGATTCCTGGGTGGGGAAGATCCCCTGGAGGAGGGCATGGCAATCCACTCCAGTGTTCTTGCCTGGAGAATCCTCATGGACAGAGGAGGCTGGCGGGCTTCAGTCCATGGGGTCACAAAGAGTTGGACATGACTGAGCGACTAAGCACAGCGCATTAGGTCTTTGAGCATACGTATAATGGTTACTTTGAGGTCTTTGTTAAATCAAACACCTGGTGCTCTCATTGGAAGTTCCTGTGCCTTCTTTTTCTTTGGTGTCTGGGTCTTGCTTTCTTGTTTCTTCACATGTCTCCTAATTTTGTTAGAACCTGGACATAGTAGATAACATGTCCCAGGTGCTGGTTTCCCCTCTGTCTAGGGTTGTTACTCTCATTGACTTGTTTGCTTGTGAAGTGACTGCTTGGATAGTCTCAGTAAAGTCGGCTCCCCTGTGCCTGCGTGGAACCGCTAGTGCTCTGCCTCAGGAGTGCAGTGCCGGCGTGCCCACAGTCATCCTGAGGGGCAGTGGTGTGGGCCGGCCTCTCTTCCCCTGACCTCGCCCAGCTGACAAGCTCCACTGATTGCTGGCTGCTTTACTGTTTTCAGCTATACTCAGGGGCATAAGAATAATTCAGGTGAACTCAAGCTCCTTCAAAGGAATAGTTCTTGAGGTCAGTGTTTAAAGTTTGTTCTGACACTGGGAGAGCTCTTCCCAGCAATCTCTTACCCATTTATGTTTGACAAACTGGTCGTCCCACAGCTTAACCAGTATTGTCGATGAATCTATCAGTCGCTTCTTCCAGCTGCCTTTACTTCTGTTTTGAGCGTACCCTAGGGCTTAAACTTCACACCCTATTGCAAGTGAAGTAGGGGAAGGGCAGCAACCCCTTATCTCTCTTCATAGGAACCCCCTACCCCACAAGCCAGAGCTAGGGCATTTGGGTCCCCAGTTTTCTACCCAAGGTGACAGAGCATCCAATGCAGCATGGGGGCTGGTGGGAAAAGGGAGCCCCACTTTTCGACTTGCCTGGGCCTCAACCTCAGCAACAGGTACCTGGGGTCAGGATGAGAAATATTGCTGCCCTGTCTCTTCCAGGAAAACAGCTTTTGACAGGCCAAGCAGAAGAGGGAAGCTTGTGTTGGCTATATCTGTCTAGGGTGGGCTTCCTCCTTAGGGGGAGGGAAGGAGCAGATCTCAGCTCAAACATCTTGTTGTTGTTCAGTCTCTCAGTTGTGTCCAACTCTTTGTGACCCCATGGACTGTAGTGTGGACTGTAGCCAGACTTCTCTGTCCTTCACCATCTTTTGGAGTTTGTTCAAACCCATGCCCATTGTTGTCAGTGATGCCATCCAATCATCTCATCCTCTCACGCCTTCTTTTCCTGCCTTCAGTCCTTCCCAGGATTCAGGCTCCTTTCCAGTAAGTTGGTTCTTTGCATCATGTGGCCAAAGTATTGGAGCTTCAGCTTCAGCATCAGTCCTTCCAGTGAATATTCAGGGTTGATTTCCTTTAGGATTGACTGTTTTGATCTCCTTGCAGTCCTAGAGACTCTCAAGAGTCTTCTCTAGCACCACAGTTCAAAAGCATCAATTCTTTGGCGCTCAGCTTTCATTATAGTCCAACTCTCACATCCATGCATGACTACTGGAAAAACCATAGCTTAGACTAGATGGACTTTTGTTGGCAAAGTGATGTCTCTGCTTATTAACATGCTGTCTAGGTTGGTTATAGTGTTTCTTCCAAGGAGCAAGCATCTTTTAATTTCATGGTTGAAGTCACCATCCACAGAGATTTTGGAGCCCAAGAAAATAAAGCCTGTCACCGTTTCCCCATGTGTTTGCCATGAAGTGGTGGGACTGGATGCCACCATCTTAGTTTTTTGAATGTTGAGTTTTAAGCCAGCTTTTTCACTCTTTTACCTTTATCAACAGGCTCTTTAGTTCTTGTTCCCTTTCTGCCATAAAGGTAGTGTCATCTGCATATCTGAGGTTTTTGATATTACTATTACTGAGTTTTAGTAGATTTTCTTGAATAAATTTTTTTTTCATTTGCTTGGTGCCCTTAGGGCTATTTCCAGAGACTTTAAATGGTTGGGTTTTTAAAAATAAGTTTCACCAGTTTTGCTGGCAAGCAGCTGTGGAGCTCTGCATACCATCATACCAGCTCCAATAAAAATTCCTTATGGTTCTTCTTCATCTTCTTTGTTGGCTTAATAGTTACAGTTCCCTTTTTTGCTGTTTTAATGGTTGATTTGAGTTTATAGTATATACAACTTAGCAAGTTCAATCCCTCAAATGTATGTAGAACTTCATGTATAGTGTGAGAACTGGACAGTGCACGTCCATTTCTCCCTTCCTACCTTTTTTGAAGCTGTTGTCATGCATTCTACTTTTACATGTGCTGTAGACCCCACAAATGCTGGTATTAACTTAGTTTAAATGGTCAATCATCTTTTTAAGAGAGTGAAATAATAAGAAAGAAAATTACTCATTTACTCATATAATTATGGTTTTCAGTGCTCTTCATTTCTTTGAATAGAACCAGATGCCCGTCTGCTTTTTCTTCTGCCTGAGGGACATTTTAAAACATTTCTTGTAGTGATGGTCTGTTGGCAATGAATTCTTACACCTTTTGTATGTCTTTATCTGGTGCATTTGAGTGTTGGCTGGTGAATACTGTGATGAAGAAATTTCATCACAAGCTTTATCATCCTTCCTTTAGTCCATGAGAAGGAAATGGCAACCCACTCCAGTACTCTTGCCTGGAAAACGCTGTGGATGAAGGAGTGTGGTAGGCTACAGTCCATGGGTTCGCAAAGAGTCAGACTCGACTGAGCGACTTCACTTCTGCCCCCAGAGCCCTGCCCCATTCAAGTGAGCTTGTCTCTTGGGTAACCTGCCTGTACTGCTTTTGCCTTCCTCCCTTTGCTTCCCTTCCATTCGTGCTTCCGTCTTACTCTGTTCCTTTTCAGAGTGGACAGGGAGAAGAGAAGGGGAGGCCTTAGGTGGCTGGCCTTGTGTATTTGCGGGAGCAGCTTCTCCCTTCCTGTGCTGTCTCCTGAACCTGCAGTTCTTGAGCTTCGCAGAGATGGAGGGATGGGTGGGCAGTCAGCTCGCCAAACAGCAGTAGGGGGAGGAAAGAACATAGTCCAGAAGTTCTTGCCAAGCAAGCCCCCGAACTGTGGTGTTGGGTTTCCTTCCACACCAGCGTACGACCTCTTTCTGGCTCCTCTTGAGGTTCCTACAGTTTTTCAATTGGGTGTTCAGAGCCTTATGATCTTTTGCCTGTAGTGTTGACTTGGGTAGAGAGGGAAGACTCCCAGTTTCTTTGGTTCCCTGTCATATCCAATGCCAATAGTTTATCACATTATCTTGGATTGTCTAGTTAGGCAATCTAATCCTGAATAAATATTTTAGTTTTGTTTCTTTATTTCTGATTTATTCTTTGTTTTCATAAGTAGCATTGGGGTAGGAAGTCTAGACGAACAATGTGGGATCACATTAACTAATCTTTTTATTGTGCTGTCTTAGTGGAAATGTTTGTAGTGTTTCCACGTTACAAGCATGATATTTACTATTGCTTTCTGATAGATACTTTTATCAGGTACCTTGATATCTCTAATTTAGTAAGCCTTCAGAAAATGAGGTATGAGTATATAATTTAATTAAATGTCTTTTAGATATCTGTTAAGGTGATTTTTTTTTCCCTCCCCAAATTTTTATCGTGGTAAATTACATTAGTATTTTTCTTAATAATGAATCACTCTTACAGTGCCAAAATTAATCAACAGTGACAGTATAGTGTTTTTATGCAATGAAATCGATACGCTTTCTTAAGGATTTTTACATCTGTGTACACAGAGAACATTGGTTTGTAGTTTTCTTGTGTGAGTTACATGTCTGGCTCCATCGGGGGCTTGATAACGTAGCTTTGTAAGAGCAATGACTGCATAGAACAATTCGGCCCCCTTTTGTTTCAACCTCCCCAGTAAACTAGCTTCCAGCCTACGTTTAGATGGCAGGAAAACCGTTTACTTATTTTCATGAATAAATGTCTGCTTTGACTAATTGCAGATATTTTTAAAATAAAGAAAATGTGGTTTTAAAAAAAAAATGGAGGCATATAGGAAAGTCTGCAATGAGATGTTAAAAGCCCCATACCCTAGGAGCAACCAGTGTTTTCTAGTTCCTACTGGATTTATTTAACTCACAGAATCAGTTGATACTTGCTATGAAAGAGG
This sequence comes from Capricornis sumatraensis, assembly GCF_032405125.1. Taxonomy (NCBI): domain Eukaryota; kingdom Metazoa; phylum Chordata; class Mammalia; order Artiodactyla; family Bovidae; genus Capricornis; species Capricornis sumatraensis. The sequence goes on from NC_091076.1 coordinate 99,610,503, forward strand.
AAACATTTAACCCACTGAAGGGACTTCACACTTCCCTTTCTCTGTTTTTCTCCTTCAGAGTTTTAGTTTGTTATATTTATACTGTCAGCGTTTATAATCTTCACATTCTGTTCTGTAACTCTTTTTGTTTTATAAACTTGATTAATAAGTTGACTCCAGCTGTTTAAACCTTGTAAATAAGTAACTGTTCTTCACTGCAGACCACCTAGTGGATTAGACTTGGAAGAGGAACTGAAATGAATCTGCTGCTAACCCCATGCTGCACATTGAGGGGATTCCCAGGTGTCAAGATCTATGGAGCCTTTAAAAAATCTTCTGCTTTATTCCCTTCTACTTTATATGCATGTGCCACTGTTTTTTTCCCTTTCTCTTTTTATTTTATTTCGTTTTCTTTTTATGTTCCTTTTTCATTTCTCTGGAAAACTTCTTCAAGTAGTTTTTCCATATCTGGTATGTGGATTGTAAAATATTCAGGGTATTTACATGTCTGAAAATGTCTTTATTTTGTACTATGCTTATTTGACAGTTTAGCTGTGTATAGAATTCTAGGTGCAAAATATTTTTCCTTAGAATTTTGGAGTAATTGCCTCATTATCTTCTGGTGTCTGCTGATTCTAGTAAGAAATCTTATGTCAGTCTGATTCTTATTATTTTAAAGATATCTTTTCTGAAAGTGTCTAAGATTTTTCTCTTTTTGTTTTGAGTTTTGAAATTTCATGAAGCTGGGTCAAGATGTGGTAGTTTCTTCATTTACCCTTGTTTCTTTACAGAATGATTAGCTTTGCATTCTTAGCTTTCATTGTAATCTATTGTGCTTCCAGTAGTTTGACTTTACAGTTTTCAGGTAAAACTTGAGAATAAGTTTATATGCCTGCACAGACTGCTAGAACTGAAGGTGGATGCAGGACAGATGATAAGACTGGCTGGTGGACAGGTTCCTGTAACTTTTAGGAGTCATATCTTTCTTTAATTTTGGCTGCATGTTAGAATAGTCTAGGGGGCTTTAGGAAACCTGATGCCCAAGTCCTGCTACACTAAGATTTTCTTGTGTAATTTGTCTGGGGTACAAACATAGCAGGGGGTTTGTAAAGAATCTTCCCACGAGATACTGAGGTACATCCACTCCTTTAAAACCCTCAGGAATGTGCAGCTTCACCTCCACTCTATGGTGGGCTTGGTCCTGAGGGAGTCTTGTTAGCTCCTGACACAGCTAAAGATTTTGGGATTCTCCTGGAATACCCCTCAGATGAGATCCAAGGGGGTGTTCACTTTGAGATCCTGTTCTGACCCAGTGGGTGACTTACCAACACACAGGGTCGCCGCTGCTCAGATCCTTTCCCAGTGAGGGGGTCAGTAGGGTTTGGGTTAGGACTGGAGCATTCAGGATAGCTCTCAGGGGAAAAGTGTGAGTGGGAGAGATAGTCCTGCTCTCTCTACACCTCTCGTCCTATAAGCCCCCTTCTCATCTTCCTGCTTTCTCTCTGGTCCTTTCTTCCATCGCTGGGTGTTCACTTTCACTTGATGATTCTTGCTTGTGCCCCTTGCAAGTTCACGTGGCTCTCGCCTGAGTTCTGGGAGGACTCTGTTGCCGCCCCTGGGGGACTTGCTGATTTACCTGGAGTTCATCTCCCACCCCCGAGCTGAGCTTTCTGGGGCCCGCCCTCTAACGGGTTTAAACATCTCTGGACACTAGCTCTTAAGGAATATAGTGCACTGTTCTGCGAAGGGGCTTATCGTCCCACCGAGGGCAACCAGGACAAGTGCCCTTTGCTTTGCCTTTTGTAGCTTCCAGCCAGTATTTTTCTTTTTGTTTCTTCGGGGAGGGGGACAAGTAAAGGGTGAATGTTGGTAAAGGTGAATTAAGAAACAATTGGACTTTGGCGAATGAAACAAACTTCTCTCCCAAAATATGCTCCCCTGCCCTGCCTCGTGTTCCTCACAAATAGCAGCCAGTGCACTCTACCTAGGAAAGCAGAAAACTGTAGAAAATATTTTAGAAAAAAATTAAAAATCAGAAATAGTTGTAAAATCTTGGTCCTTTAAAAGAAGAAAGCTCTTTTATTTTTTTCCCCCTGCTTTTAGAAGGTTCCTATGGAAAGACTGTGTTCTTTGACGTTGCACGGTGACCCCATGCAGAGATACCTGTTGGTGGGTGAGGGCTCCACAGTTGGGTCCACTGCACCCAACCCATGCCTTGATTTCCTTCTTTGTGAACAAGCCATATCAGTAGTGCCCACGTGGGCGTTGGGAGGGTGTAGGACAAGCTGATGGGAGCAGGGTTGCAGAAGAGGCCGCATGTGGTGGGCCCTCAAGAAGTCTAGCAGCTGTCCTGTTACTGTCTTCTTCCTCCTCCTCCTCTTCATCATCTGGTGCACATTTTTAATATATCCCCCCAAATAGTTCTTGTTTTCATTATCTTTAGTCTGTTCAGTCAGTTCAGTTCAGTCGCTCAGTCATGTCCAACTCTTTGTGACCCCATGAATCGCAGCACGCCAGGCCTCTCTGTCCATCACCAACTCCCGGAGTTCACTCAGACTCACGTCATCGAGTCCGTGATGCCATCCAGCCATCTCATCCTCGGTCGTCCCCTTTCCCTCCTGCCCCCAATCCCTCCCAACATCAGAGTCTTTTCCAGTGAGTCAACTCTTCGCATGAGGTGGCCAAAGTACTGGAGTTTCAGCTTTAGCATCATTCCTTCCAAAGAAATCCCAGGGTTGATCTCCTTCAGAATGGACTGGTTGGATCTCCTTGCAGTCCAAGGGACTCTCGAGTCTTCTCCACACCACAGTTCAAAAGCATTAATTTTTCGGCGCTCAGCTTTCTTCACAGTCTAACTCTCACATCCATACATGACCGCTGGAAAAACCAGAGCCTTGACTAGATGGACCTTAGTCGGCAAAGTAATGTCTCTGCTTTTTAATATACTATCTAGGTTGGTCATAACTTTTCTTCCAAGGAGTAAGCGTCTTTTAATTTCATGGCTGCAGTCACCATCTGCAGTGATTTTGGAGCCCAGAACAATAAAGTCTGACACTGTTTCCACTGTTTCCCCATCTATTTCCCATGAAGTGATGGGACCGGATGCCATGATCTTTGTTTTCTGAATGTTGAGCTTTAAGCCAACTTTTTCGCTCTCCTCTTTGACTTTCATCAAGAGGCTCTTTAGCTCCTCTTCACTTTCTGCCATAAGAGTGGTGTCATCTGCATATCTGAGGTTATTGATATTTCTCCCGGCAATCTTGATTCCAGCTTGTGTTTCTTCCAGTCCAGCGTTTCTCATGATGTACTCTGCATATAAGTTAAATAAACAGGCTGACAGTATACAGCCTTGACGTACTCCTTTTCCTATTTGGAACCAGTCTGTTGTTCCATGTCCAGTTCTAACTGTTGCTTCCTGAGCTGAATACAGATTTCTCAAGAGGCAGGTTAGGTGGTCTGGTATTCCCATCTCTTGAAGAATTTTCCACAGTTTATTGTGATCCACACAGTCAAAGGCTTTGGCATAGTCAATAAAGCAGAAATAGATGTTTTTCTGGAACTCTCTTGCTTAGTCTGTTAGAAATTGTTTATAGATCAGTTATTGGGGAACGTGTATTTCAACTTCCTTCTGAAACATGCCGAAGAATTGATGCTTTTGAACTGCGGTGTTGGAAAAGACTCTTGAGAGTCTCTTGGACTGCAAGGAGGTCCAGCCAGTCCATCCTCAAGGAAATCAGTCCTGAATATTCACTGGAAGGACTGATGCTGAAGCTGAAGCTCCAGTGCTTTGGTCACCTGATGCAAAGAACTGACTCACTGGAAAAGACCCTGATGCTGGGAAGGATAGAAGGCAGGAGGAGAAGGGGATGACAGAGGATGAGATGGTTGGATGGCATCACCGATTCAATGGATGTGAGTTTGAGCAAGCTCTGGGAGATGGTGAAGGACAGGTAAGCCTGTCGTGCTGTAGTCCATGGGTCGGCAGAGTCAGACACGACTGAGCAACTGAACGGCAACAACGACTATGAACAACCTTTGAAGATTTTTTAAAATTAAGATGTTTTGCATCTTCCATAGTGGAATGAGAGTAAGTTAAAGGCATTTTGATGACTCCTGTGATTGGTTGTATAATCTCTACTTTCAAAGCAAGTTTTATCTTTCATAAAATGCTTTTTATAGAGTAGATATAACTTGAGCCACATCACCTTTGTATGTATTCTACAAAAAAGTAAATTGTTATATTGTGAAGAAATGATTCTGCTGTCTCTTTGAGGTTGGATAAGGCGAATTCATGGGAATCCTGTGTTACACATTCAAAAAATGGAGTTAATATGATTATGTCAGAAAGGACGCATTTTCCTATAATAATATTTTCTTAAATAGGCAATGTTATATCGACTATTGGATACTGTAGATCCAAAGTATCTATTTTTAGAAGTGTTGGGTATTTAAATTGAGTTAAGATTCATTTACTATTATTTCATATCATAATAGAGCAAAACATTTCTTAATAATGTGATCACTTGCTAAAATTGAAGTAAAACACAATCCCACCCTCTTCTCTCCAAGAGTAAGGAATGTTAATATCGCACCGAGGCGGGAGTTTTTCCTGCTGTGACCATGACAACCGACTTCCCTCACAAAGGGACAGGCCTCCCCAAACATCAGGCCCTGGCACAAACATTTGACTTTTCAAGGCAATAATATTAAAGCAAATTCCTTATCTTTGCCAAACACAAGACTCATCGTGAGAAACTTTCAGCTTCCTTGGTAGATGCGCTTTCCTTCATTACCCAAATTCTTGGGGTCAATTTTTCCCCTTCTAAAACCCAACGCCAATAAAACCACTTTCTTGCTGATTTCAAAGTGATTATGAAAAGTCTCTTCCCGTTTTTTTTCGTTTTGATTCCATGCGCTCTTTCTCTGGGCCTGCCTTGCTTTGCAGTGATGATGGAGATTCAGCTCTAGCTGCTAATCCATCCCCAGGGGTCAGGAGGCAGGCTCCTGCCTCCCCTTCTGTGCTTTTCCTTTGCTTGCTTGTTATACCTGTGGTTCTTTGAAATCTGTGACAGTCCCACTAAGTGGTTTGGGTTGGCCAAGCTCTAGGATTAATGCTGGAAATTAAGGTGCTACTTCACGTGATAATAGCCAGACACCGCTCTGGGTCATACCCTTTGATGCCCTGCACGAGGGCCGTGGTCCATCCTTGTGGCTGCAGTGCTCCAGAGCACGGCCGAGTAACAGGAGGGACCTGCTTTCTCCGCCTGCTCCCCTAACTGCAGAAAATTGGGGAGCACCTGGGGTGAGGCCTGGGGCAGACCTTTGCTGGTGTCCCCTGGGACGGACCACAGTCTTCAGGTCATCTCAGCTTTGAGTCAGAGGGATTTATTGTTTTAATTCTGCACACACCTGTTCTGCTTTGTGTGACTTTCCAGGGAGGGACCAAATCTAAGTGTCTCTGTAATGCAATTAGGGTACCGGAACCTCTTTTCTAGGGAGGTGGGAATTGTGCCCCACAAAGGCCCCTGGCTCCTTCTTTGGTTCTCAGTGCCTCCTCTAACCTGCCCCGCCCTCTGCATGCAGACCAGGCCTGCTGTGTGTTGATTTCTGCGCTCTCCCTGTTCTGAAGCCTTCCCTAGCTGCCCTCCCTGTGAGTGCTGTCTGTGCTCCCCATGCTGCTCACTGCCCAGCCCATCACTCGGAACCTCATTCTCTGAATTTACACTCCTGTTGCTTCTCTGACCCCCTCTGCCATGGTCTCATCTCCTCTCCATAAGCCTCCCTAGTGCTTCCCACCATTCGTTTGGCACTTTACATAGGTTTTTGGTTACCTCTCTTTCCAACTCTGTTGTAATCTCTTTGAAGACTGGGATTTTAAACCATTTTTTAAAATGTAATAGCCATGTAGGAAAGTACACCTATCATCAAAGTACAGCTCAATTATTTTTCCACAAACTGAACACACCCTGCAGCCAGCTCCCTGAAGCAGAGCTGACCTCACCAGCCCTGGAAGCCCCCCCATCCCCGGGGCACCGCTTCCCTGATTTCTAGGCACAGGTGAATCTGCAGCCTTTGTGCTCCACGTGCCGTCCCAGTGCTCAGCAGTGCAAGTGGCACCAACTCTGTGTGCGGCCAGGATTTTCATGCACGTGGTCTATTTTCTATTTTGTGAGGGGTTCTTGTGCCAGTCACGTCTTGGTGAAGTTCGGTCTGCATCTCCTGGGGGAGCTGGGGCATCCCAGGACGTGTAGGAAGAGTGGACACTGACAGGGCCTGTAACTCATCCCCGGAACACATGTTCAGTGAAACCTGTGCCCGTGATGCGTCCAGTCCAGTGAGCTGCTTCTGCAAGCCAATCTCTCATGTGTTTGTGGCCCCATCTGTCAGGTAACTGTATCGTGACTTTAATCAGCAGAGGCTTTAGAGAAAGTGTTTCTGCCAGTTCTATTCAAGTCCTTCCATTCAGGGACATTGTAATTTTGTGTTTTAAAAATACTCTCCAGGGTTACCTTAGTGCTGTGCTGGATAGCTGTTTGCCAGCTTTATTTTTCTTCTGTGAGCACATTCTGCCTTTACACTAGTACTAGGTGGACTGTTGTCTGTTATCATTATATTTACTGCATCAGTTTCACCTAAATTGGTCTGATTTTTCACTTGGCAGTGAAGAGTGTTCCTAGCTTTCCTACCGTGTACATCGCAGTAAGTTTTATGCAAGAGAATCCACTAAAACTGAATTCTAAAAGAGCTTTTCCTTTTCTCTTTTATCAGTCGGATATTCTAAAAATCAAGCGGTAGCACAGAGCTCAGGGTCTTACCTTTGCTTCTTGGATGCGGTAAGTAACTGTTTTCTTTAACATGTCTGACTGTATGTTGGTTCAGTAAATAAGAGATATAACATTTTAGTGTAGGTCTTTAAAATCATTGTTCTAATATGTGACAATCAGTCTCTGATGTTGGCAAGTTGTTTCTGTGTAATTCCTGTAGCACCTCTTGAGGGGATTGATTTTTGATAAATGGGGTTACATAAAAACAGAAAATTGCACAACAGAGAAGCATATAAACAAAGTGAAGATAAACTAAGGAGATGTTGGCAGGTACAATACTTAAAAGATTAATAGCCTTTAATAGAACTAATTCATGCAAGTTGGTGAGAAAACACAAAGAATAACGAATAGTAGATAAACAGAAAAGGACAGGAGTGGAGACTTTCAAAGGTAGATATGCAAGCAGTGATTTTTTTAAATGTTACATCATTTGTGATCAAACACAAATTGAATTAGTTTGGTGCTACTTTTAAAAATAAAATTAACCAAGTTCTCTAAACATGTAGATACTCAGTGTTTGGAAATGCCGTGTCAAGTGGTAGCGTTGACAGCATAATTTTGCATTTTGTATTAAGAACTTTAAAAAGGCTTATGCTCTGGACCCTGAATTTCACTCTAGGTGTCCTTGAAATTCTGAAAAAGATATATGTACAAAGAAGCTCTAGTGTTATTAATTATAATGGAAAGTTAGGTAATGGAAACAAGTTAATACTGGACAGGAGAGTAATGGTGAAGTGAATTGTGGTCAATCTGTATGAGAAAATTAGTGTAATGTTCATAAAGAATTTCTAATAACATGACAAATGACGATTGTGAGTGAAAAAAGAACCCGTAATTGTATGTGTTGTGTATACTCATGTGTAGATTTTCTTTTTAGTGGCACTCTGAGAACATTTATCTGTAGGCAGTCTTCCCTTGGCCCCCTCCAGGCCTGGGGGCGTAGGGTGGGGCTGCACTCCTTTTGTCTGACCTCTGCCCTTGGGGCTCCTTTTCCTCTATTTCTGTTTGTTTCTTTGATTTTTGATCTTTGTGGTTTTGCATCTGGATTCATCCTGGTGCTCCACCTCTGACACCTGAAATTGGACCCTGGGCTCCATACTTGCAGCCCTTCCCCTTCTCTGAAGTGCAGTGTAAGGCAGTCGTTTTCTTCTCGTGACAGCTGTGTGGTGTCCCATAGGTTCTGAGCAGAAATCTTAGTTTATTTTCCAGTGTCCATGGTAATTCCTTTCCCTCTTTGTGACCATAGGTCCCCGGGTCTCAGGGGCACAGAACTGGATGAACCCTGACCCTGGGTTCAGGACGCATCCTGGTTGCTGGGCCATGCATCCATCTCCTTGTTTGTTTCTGTGCCCATGTCTCTTTTGCTAACGCTCAGCACCCATAATCCTGCTGTCCAAGACTAGTGCTGACTCCTGCTCCAACCTTGTTTACACTGCCTGCCACTCCTGGCGACCACCACACAACACCCTGTCCCCACTCCCTGCTGAACTTTTTGGTGTCTAAGCAAATCTGGAAAAAAAAAAAACAATTAAAAATGTTTAGTTGTATTTAACTTTATAAGAAGGGTACCAGGTTGTATAAAATATTCTGGAACCTTTTAAACTTATAATGTTAAGGTCCATCCATATTGTTGCACGGCATTGTAGTTCGTTCTGTTTTGCTTTTGCTTTTTAATTGAGGGAGAATTTCTATACAGTGACAGGCAAGATTTTCATTTTGCATCAAAATGTGAAAATGTTATGCAAAACGAGCAACGTGAGGGTTCTGACATCCGTACACACCCCTGTCACTCACAGCCGAATCGGAGCAGACGATGATTCCGTCAACCAGAGCTGCTCCCAGACAGAGGCCACGCGGTGTGAGCACCTGCATTTAGCATTCAAGCAGTTACTAGTTTGGGTTATTTTAATAAAAGTGCTATAAACATCCCCATGTAGGTGTTCCTGTGGGTGTGTGTGGCATTTCTCTCGGGAAGATAAAAGGTGCGGGGTTGAAGAACCACAGGTCTAAAGGGACCTGCCAGGGGCAGTGTGGCCCATCCGTCTGTTCCACATTCTCCCAGCACTGATGAGTCAGCCTTGGCTTCAACCCCTCTAGCAGAATCGAAGTGCATTTCATTTTTGTCAGTGACATTCCCTGATGGCTAGTGATGTTGAGCACCTTCTCATCGCTTTACGGGCCATTCATAAATCCTCTTTTGTGAGATATCGAAATCTTTGCCCATTTTTAAAAAAAATTGGATTCTCTTATTGGTTGTCAGTGTTTGATATGTTTCTGGATACAAGTCCTTTGTCAGATACCTGCTTCCCGAGTATTTTCTCCCATGTGACTTGCCTTTTCATATTTTAATGGAGTCTTTTGATAAGCAGAAGTTTTAAATCTTGATGAAGTTCAAATCATTGACTTTTCTCTTTTTTAGTTAATTTTTTTTTTCTGAGAAGTCTCTGCTTGAAATTATTCTCTTGTTTTCTTACTTTTGTATTTAGACCCATCATCCACCTTGTGTTCATTTCTGTGTCTCCTGTGGTAGGAAGCAGGGGTTAATTTTTTCGTATGGATATTAAGCTGCACAGTGTTGAAGAGACTTTCTTTTCGCGGTTGTATTGCCCCGGTGCTTTGTTGAGAATCAATTGGCCGTGTCAGTGTAGGTTTATTTCCAGACTTTCTGTTCCGTTCTGTCTCTCTATTGTCTGCAGCTCATTCATTCGTCCGCTGTACAACATTCCACTGGGCAAACACACTGCGCGTATTCACCCGTGCTCGCACTGACGGGCACCCAGGCCGTTTCCACGCTCTTGCCCTTGTGCATAGCTGCTGGGGACGTTCTTGCACGCACCCCCTGTTGTACACATACGAGAGTTCCTCTGGGGTTCACACCCAGAAGTGAGTGCCCAGGCCTCCAGGGACGAGCAGTTTATCTACAGGAGAGGAGCTGTGCTGCTGCCACGTGGCTGGAGACTGGCTGGAGCCGTTGTCGCTCCTGGCGGGTCACTGTGGGTCCCGAGCCTCCCCAGCACTGGGTGCCCTTGGGCTCTTAGATTTCGACCAGCGGGCGGGAGTAGGCTGGAGCCTCACTCTGCTTTGATGTGTGCGCCCTGGTCTCGAGCCATGGTTGGCATCACCCCACGTTGATTGGCCCTGTGGGTTTCCTTTCTTCATGACGTGTGTTTGCATCTTTTTACCCACTTCCCTTTCCAACTGCCAGGAAAGCTGTAGGGATAGTACAGAAAACTCTGTTTTCAAGGCCAGCATTGCTGACCCGTTCCTCATCATCCCTGAGCCCGTCCGTGTGTATTTCCTGCAAACAAGGACATCTCCTCTGACCCAGAGCAAGGATATCCTGCCAACAGGGGCTGACCCTAGTGCCCACCTCCTTCACAGTCACCTAAGGGCCCCAGAATCCATGTTGCCTTTACCTGGGAGTCTCTCATCTCCTCATCTGGAACATTCTGCAGGCCCTCCCTGACTTTCTTCATCTTGATGTTTTCAGAGATTCCCAGGCATTTTTGTAGAATGCCCTTTAAACTGAGTGACGGTATTAGGCCAAGTGTCTGTCCAGAAATCTCAGAAGGGGCACTGCCTTCTTCTTGTTGCCTCCCTGGGTACCTGTGATTTGTGCCCCAACTCTGACAAAGCCCTCTGGTCACTTAATGAAGAAGGCATCTCCTATGTGGGATGGCCCACAGGGCCTCCTGTAGAGACCTCTCCTTTGCCCTGGGCTTTGGGCAGGGGGTGTGGGAAATGGGTCTCAGCCCGCTGAGCACGTGCTTTCTGGGAGAAGATGGTTGTTGTCTCCAGTGAACACCCGGCTTGAGCATGACCAGTGTGTTCTGTCTCAGTGCAGGAGTGATGCCAGTGCAGCATGCCCACAGCCTGTGTCAAAATGGACCATTTCTGCAGGAAGATTGGGTTCACGAGGCCCCTTTGCTGGGGCATTGAGGTTGTATTTTGACTTGTTAGCTTCCTGGGATGCAGTCTGGTGACTGTGTCTGGATTCAGAATGTATTTCATTAGGAGCAATAGCATAGCTGGAGGCCAGCTCCCATGCTGCTCCTGGACCAGAGCTCCTTCATTCATCAGATCGGTACCTGGGTGTGCCAGGTGCCTCAGCGGGTGCAGGGCATACAGCAGCAGACAGACGGATACAGTGAAGGCCAAAGCTCAGGCGACCTCAGGCCCTGAAGTCGCTGCCTCCCCAGCCGCCCCTGACAGCAGCTGCCGTGCCTCCCGCTCCCACCGCAGGCCGTGCCCTTTGTCTTTCTCTCAAGTACTTGCATGGCCCACCGTCCCCTCTGGCTTCTCAGTGATACTGTCACCCCTCTGCGTGGTGGTGGGACCTGCCTGCATCTGGGATGTCCTTGCCCCTGCATCTCAGTTCTGCACACAACATTTCTCACCTTCAGTGCTGTGTCCTTTATTATTGTCTTTGTTTGCCTTCCCTTGTAGAATACCAGCTCCACACCGGATGGAGTAGGGCTTGTTTTTTGCCTGATGTTTCTGAAGCACCTGGAACTTGGCAAGTAGTAGATATTAATAGATGGTTGTGAAATGAATTAGTGGGCTTTGGGTTTATGTGTTCAATATAAATGGTTACATTAGATTGAATTAGTTACTTCTGTATACTTATCTTGGAACCCAGCCACTCTGTTGGCTGTCATTTCCATGGAGAGCGATCCTGAGTGTGTTTACAGATGGATTTTTGGCACCCATCGCTGTAGTATAGCCCTTCAGAGAGCGTGCTCTTAGGAGCCATCCTACAGACTGCTGCCTGGGTCCAGTGGTGCCTTTCTAGTGGGTTGAAAGGGCCACCCGGGGCAACCTCAATGTCACTCCCAGTCCCTGATGTGTCCAAGGATATTCATCTTGGAGAGAAAGTGAGTCACACAAAGATCCCAAATTGTGTCAGAGGGTGTCCCATCAGCAGTGTTTCGGGTGAGCGGGTGGTTGATGCCCATCCCCTCGTGGGAAGGTGAAGTCCTCAGGTACAGTCCCTCCAAACCTGAGAGGCCAAGCACAAAGCTCAGGGACACAGGGACCCACCCCAAAGGGAACCCATGCAAAGCAGGCCTGGTATCTCCCGCGGGGCTTGAAGGCTCTGTCTCCAGCCTTCAGACAGAGGACCCACACTCTGTGACCTGGGCACTGCTGTCAGGAAATAAATTCCTACTTAGAAGGGGGTGTCTGTGTCCTTTCATAAACATACGTTTTGCATTTGCTTACATCATCTTTGATTTCTTTCATCAACATCTTGTGGTTTTTCACAATACAGTTCATGTACATATTTTGTTAAATTTGCACCAAAATATTTCATTTCCTTTGGGAGGACGTGTTCATGAACATAGCATCTCTAATTTCTGTGTTCATTGTTAGCATCTAGAAATGTGATTATTTTATCTGTTGATCTTGCAAAACTCACTGGTTCTAGGTTTTTAAAGTAGATTCCTAAGGATTTTCTAGATGGACAGTCACATCATCTGCAAACGGTGGGCAGTTTTATTTCTTCTCCTCTGATCTCAAGGCCCTTTTATTTGCCTTCTTGCCTTACTGCTCTGGCTGGAACTTCCGTGTGTGTGGAGCAGACATCCTCACCCTCTCCTGAACTGGGAGGAAGCACCAACCTTTCATGTAGTGTATTGTCTTCCATTCCTAACGTGCTCAGAATTTTTATCGTGTGGACAGGTGTTGGATTTTGTCACATGCTTTTTCTGTATCAGTTGGAATTTGTTGGTTTTTAAAATATGGTTGTTACCGAAGAGTTATAAGATTTTTTTCCATCTTCTTGGAATTTGAGAATTTTTCTCTGTGTGTCAGGAATCATTTCTCGAATGTGGTGAGCTCTTTTAAAATGCAGACTCAAGGTTTTTTTCAGATGAAATGAAGTTTTCTGTATTGGCTGTTAATTCCTTCCTTGTACCTTGTTTCTTCCTTTGGCTTCTGGTGTTTGAATGCTGAGTCTTATCATTTGCTCATTTCCCTCTTGATTTCTGTTTCTCTATAACTTTGCATTTTACAGTTTGACCCTCCAGTTCATTTATTCAGTTGTGAGCTGTGACCACCCTTTTTGTGTTCGCCTTTGCTGTTAGAAGTTAGATGTATGCTTTCCATTCCTCCACGTCCTAGGGCACCTTTGAGAGCTCTTCTTTTTTGTTTTTTCCTCCAGCAACTCTAGAGGACTGCCACTTTGTTTTGTGTCCTGGGTCCTCTTAGGTTCATTAATGGTTGTTTATGGCTCTCTGCTCCATTGGAGGCCAGACCACATGGTCCAGGGACCATGGCAGCAGGCGAGCCAGGAGGTGTGGGGCCTCCATTCCTGGGATTGAGCCCTTCTGTCCATGGGTGAGTAGTCTCTGCTGGGTCTGGGAGAGACCTGTTCCCGGGTGTCCTATGTTTCTGGCCAATTCAAAACCCAGCTCTTTCCCAGCCTCACGGGTGAAGAGAAGCTTAATCGTTTGGTGTCCCTAATCCTCCCAGCAGCTCTGCAGACCCTCCTGGTGTGCCTGGGCACAACGGCCCTCCCCAGGGCATCCACGGCTCTGCAGGCTCCTGGAGCTTGTGGTCGGTCCTGGGGCTGCTAGCTACTCTCCCCGCGAGTTCCTGTGCAGTTGTGGCCTTTTGTTACACTCTGGGCTGGCCATTGTGTTCCTGGAGAGACTGTCCTGGACCCTCACATTCTCGGCTCTGTTCCACCCTTCCCCCACCTGTTCACCTTTGGGTCTAAAAGGAGATGTGGGACAGGGGGGCCCTGGGCCAAGCTGAGTCCTCCTTGTGCCATTCCCACCGCAGTCTGGCTTTTTAAATTTATAGGATCAGAGAAGGAACTGGCTTACAGAATCTGGTTGGGGGAAGAGGGGTCTTTTAAATAACTGATTTACAGGTGACTGGAAAAGTGATTTCAGCCTCTTTTGCCGTTAAACATTTTTTCCAAACTTCTGGTAAGTGGAAATATTGGCTGGTGTAGATATTAGTGGTTTGTATTTCTGTTTCCCCAGTTCTTCCCTGTGCTTGTGGGGAGGGGGAGGAATGTGGACGCAGAAGGGAGAGGACTGAGTGCCTCCCGCCACGTACCTCCTGGGAGTGGAACACAAGGCCACGCACTTTACTCTGAGGTTTCTTGAGAGCAAAGCTTTTGACCACAGGGCATGGTGGTTACCACAGGGCTACTGAATAATGTTATTTTCACTATATTTAGAATGGCATCCTTGCCAGTAACTTACTAAATGCAGATGTTCCCAACAGAGTGAGGAAGTTTGTTTCTCCTGTCTCCACAATACATGCCACCTTACTTTTTAAAAAAATTTACTGAAGTATAGTTGATTTACAATGTCGTATTAATTTCTACTATACAGCACAGTAACTGTATATTTATATGTATATATTCTTTTTCATATTCTTTTCCATTATGGTTTATCACAGAATATTGAATATAGTTCCCTGTGACCACCTGATTTTTCTGTTTGACTTCAATTTTAGTACGGGATCATTCAGAAAAGAATATTGTTATCAGCTAGAGAGAATCTGCTACAACTTTAGAAAACAGTTGAGAAATGTGCGTTCAGGTCTGGAACAGGTGGAGGCTGCTGCTTTCCCAGGTATGCCACCTGGGAATTTCAGCTCCACAGGTAAGGGTTGCTGCCCCTCAACCCCAAGCGGAAGACATGTTGCTTGGAAGCCCTAGGAGAGAGGCAACCAGGCCAGGAAGAGCCAGAGCATGAGATGCTGGGGACCCTCCAGCTACTGTCTCTTGGCATCTCGCTGTCCCTGAGTCCTCTCCCCTGCCTTATAGCTGCTGGTGCAGAGGAGGTTGTGTGTTTTCATGTAAATATGTTTATAATTGAGCTGAACTTTAGTGGTTTTCACGTCAAAGATACTTCTGCCATGTTTTAAAGTTATACTTTGATTTGAAAACCGCTGAAGTTCAGCTCAATTTTCAGCATCTAAACACACCACTCACTTTCCTTTCTGCTCCCCCTTGCCTCTTCTTTCCTTAGAGAAAAATTATGGACTTGTGTGGACCCAAGACCTGAAGGGTATTAGTTAGCTCAGGAGCAGGGCCATGTGCTTTAGTGATGGCTGTTTCCCAGGAAGCTCAAGCAGCACCGCTGGGAAGTAGATTGGGCCCTTGGTTTATTGAGGGGGGAGGATGGGGTGACCCCTTATTTGGTGGCAGCTGCAAATCAGTGAAGATCCATGTGTGTAGAGTCTTCTACTTCTCTTCTTTGAAAGAAGAGACAGTCCTTATTCTCAACACTCCTGTTCAGAAGGGTTTTTCTTGAACAGAGGAAAGACAGAAAAGAGTTGAGGAAAGACCTGAGGAATCTTGGCACCCTTGCTACCCACACTCCCTCAACGTCAGCCACTCGGCGCCCTACATATTCTTGTTTTGTCGGTATCATAACCTGTTGTGCTTGGAAAGCTATAGTTCTTGCCAAGTGCCACCAAACTTGGTGTTTTAAAAGAGAAGATGCTTCAGACACTAGTGAGCTTTTGAGATATTTTTTATTTGTGCAGAGTGTTTTCATTTTAAGGCTTGGGGAAGGGAAGTGACCTGGGTATTTGTTGGGCTGCTCCTCCTCAGCACTGGTTCCAAAACCTGGTGGCCAGGGAGAGAACCTGTTAGAAACACAGATTTGGGGCCTGTTGCTGCAGGGGCTCAGGCTCCAGGTCTGTTCAGCAGACTTGGCTTTAAGGAGCTCCGCAGTGGCTCTTCTGTACCCAGCCCAGGCGGCATGTGTGTTTCTATTCCCATCACGGTCGGTGCTGGACCATGCTGCCCCAGGCTCTTCATCCACTGGGCTCCTGAGGTCTGAGTGGTCATCTTGTCCACTGCTGTGTCTGGCCCTTACTGCCAGTTTCACTGTCTCTCACTGTCTTACCAAACTGTGGGCACTGTGAAAGCAGAGGCCTCTCTGCCTCCTGTGGTAGTGTCCTGGGCCCAGTGGGCACTAAATTCCAAGCTCCTGCCCTGCAGAGCCTACCCCCAGGGTGGACTTGCGGAGAAGTGGCAGAGTTGTAAGGAAAGATGGTGTGGATTCCACCCCAGAGATGGCGCGGTCTGCTCTGCATGCGTGTGCTCTGGGCGGACCAGGACCACGGACAGTGCCAGGCGAGCCCTCCGCCTCCAGACTCCCTCTGCCCGCCTTCCTGCCAGTCTTCTGGTGGTCGGAGAGGATTCTTGTCTTTTCTCCCAATTCAAGGGAATTCCCTCCTCCACGCACCCAGGACAGAGCGAGAAGTGGGGGCAGGGGCATTGGCAGCACTCAGGTTTTGGGTTCTGTTGGGAGTGCTGTCAGCAGAGGGAAAGGCACAACTTGAATTTTTGTGTATGTAGTAAAATTGCATGTTTGATTCTAAGTTATTTTTGTGTTTTTCTTATGCTATAATTATAGCTGTTGAAAAATTATATATGCATATAGATAGAGACTAGAAGGGAACTTAGAATGGTGAAAATAGTATGTTCAGAGGATGATGATACTGTGTAATATATAATACTGAGCATTTTTGGGATTCCTGCTGTGCAGCTTGTGCAATAAGCCCAGAATTATAATATTTTCAAAAAGCGTCATGGAATGAACTCAGATTCGTTGTTCCCTAAACACTGAGTGCCCTTTTTGGTGGGCTCCAGCAGCCTCCTGTCCATGGTTGTGCACTGGATAGTCGCACTCTCCGTGGTGTCACAGGAGGTGAGGGCTCATCCTTCTACTCCACCATCTTGCACTGGAAGCCCAACGCTGAGTGTACTTTGTTAGAGACATTATACTTTAAAAGGGCTTCCCTTGTGGCTCAGCTGGTAAAGAATTGGCCTGCAATGTGGGAGACCTAGGTTCAGATCCCTGGGTTGGGAACATCCCCTGCAGAAAGGAAAGGCTACCCACTCTAATATTCTGGCCTAGAGAATGCCATGGACTGTATAGTCCATGGGGTCACAAAGAGTTGGACATGACTGAGCGACTTTCACTCACTCACCTTAAGAATCAGTGTTACTGGAATAGTACTTACATATAATAAAGTACACTCATTTAAGTGTACATTCCATGAGTTTGACAAATGTATGCACACATATAAAAGCCAACTTAGTCAAATTTAGAATGTTTCCATTGCCATAAAAAGTTTCCTCATGCCTCTTTGCAGTCATTCTCCCATGCCTTGAAGCAACCGCAAATGTGATTTCTTTAGGTTAGTGATCTAATTATATTATCTGTTCTTTCAGTACATTAGGTTTTAATATACTCCCGTTCTAGAACTTCATGTAAATGGAATCATACAATATATACTCTTGTGGTTGGCCTTTGTTGGCTCAGCATATGTTTTTGAGATTTAT
The DNA here is from genome assembly GCF_032405125.1 of Capricornis sumatraensis. Taxonomy (NCBI): domain Eukaryota; kingdom Metazoa; phylum Chordata; class Mammalia; order Artiodactyla; family Bovidae; genus Capricornis; species Capricornis sumatraensis. Next base: position 99,627,624 of record NC_091076.1, read on the forward strand.
CAATATTGTTTCTTATACCAATAATTCAGTCTTTTTATTGTTGACTAGTATATCCTAATGCATGGATTAACCACAAATTGTGTATCTATATAGTCATCCATTGATGGACATTTAGGTGGCTTCCTGTATTTGGCTATTATGACTAAAGATGCTATGAAAGTTTGTGTACAGGTCTTATCATGAACATATGTGCTCATTTCTCATGGATAAATATCTAGAGATAGATTGCTAGATGATACAATACATGTACATGTAACTTTGTGAGGAACTTCAAAACTATCTTACAAAGAGACTGAATCATTTTACACTCCCACCAGCAGTCTGTGAGACTTCCAGTAGTTTCGTGTTCTTCCAACACTTGGAATTGTCTGCATTTTAAATGTGAGCCCTTGTAGTGTACATGTGTTTCTATTTCATTGATTTAGCTTGCATTTCCCTGATGACTAAATATGTTGAACATTTATTTGGGCGCTTAGTGATCATGCTGGAGAATCCCAAGGACAGCGGAGTCTAGGTTGCTTCCATGTCCTAGCAATTGTAAAAAAGTGCTGCAATGAATATTGGGGTACATGCGTCTCTTTCAACCCTGTAGCAACTATAGTGATAAAGCTACAATGTCATTTTATTGAAAAAAAAATCAGGTATTGTAAATCCTCCAACTTTGTTCTTCCTTTTCAAAATTGTTTCAAATCTCTTTAGCTCTTTTGGGATTTCTGCAAAATTTTAGAATCAGCTTGTCTAGTCTGCTTGGATTTTTTATTGAAATTGCATTGAATATATAGTTCTGTTTGGGAATCTTAATATTGAATCTTCTAATCTATAAACATGGTATATCTGCCGATTTATTTGGGCCTTCTTGAGTTTCTCTCAGAAATATTTTGTAGTTTTTGATAAATTTAACAAAATACTTCCCAAATGTGTTTTGGTGCTAACAAAAATGGTTCATCTTCCAGTTTTATTGCTATAAACATACTATTAATAGATTACCTTATTTGTTTTAGTTGGTTTTGTTTTGCCTTTGGTTTTTTTCGATTAAGAACTCACTGTTTAATGACCATGGTATCTGTGAGTAAAGACTCTGCCTCTCTCTCTGGTCCACGTGTTTTTCTTCTTTGTTCTTGGCCCACTGTCCTGGCTGGGACACCCCCATGCAATGTCAAATAGGAGTGGTTCTGGTGACAGTCCTTGTCGTGTTCAGATTTTTCTTTGTTTCATCATGTACATCATGGGAAAAAAAAACACACATAGAGAGGAGCATAAACCGCAAATATACAGCTCAGTAAATTATCATGTGGCAAATATTTCTGAACTAGCACAGAAAATAACCACCTCAGTAGCACCTTTCTTGCCCTTTCACAGTTACCTTCTTCATCCTCCCCAAAGCTAAATATTGCCCTGCCTGTTTTGGAAGATTTTATAAGTGGAATCATGTATAATCTTCCATGTCTGGCTTCTCCCACTCTGTGGCTTGTCTTTTCACTCTCTGAAAGCTGTCTATTGATGAATAGAATTCTTTAAGGAGTTTGATTTAGTGATCTTTTCCTTTATGGTCAGTGCCTTTTGTCTTCTTCATGAGTTGTTTTCTCTTACTTGAAGGCCCTGAAGTTATTCTTTAATGTTCCAGATGCTTTTTTTTTTTAACCTTTTCTATTTTGATGTAAACCCCACTTGAAATTGACTTTGCTTATTTCTGTTTAACATGTAAACGCAGCACAGATCATAAGTGCCCAGTCTGTTGAGTCTTGAGGGAGTGAACATTCCAGAGCAGCCCGTGGCCCAGCCTGGGAGTGGAACATGGCTGGTGTCACACATGCCCCCTTGTTCCTTGTCAGTAATTCCCCTCCTCTTCTCCACAAGTCAGCTGGGATACTAATACCCTAAGTTAGTCATTTTGACCTTTATGTGATTCCTCGTGTGTTCTGTGCCTGCCTTGTCTCACACAACATTACATTTTGGAGACTAGTTCACATTATTTTGTGGAACGGAAGCCACTCCTTTTCATTGCTATGTAATATTCCATGATATGAATATGTCCAGTTTATCCATTCTGCTGTTTGGACATTGGGGTGTTTGAGTACTGCTGCCAAGAAATCCTTGTGCTTATCTCTTGTCACACATACAAATGCACACATAGAGATGGAACTGGGATGTCCTCGGTGCCTATGCTCAGTTTTGCTGGATGCTGCCAGGTTCCCATGTTGGCCGGTCAGTTTGCACTCCCTCTAATGAACAGATATCCTGGCTGATTTGTATCCTTCCTTGCAGCTCTGTGAGCTGACTTTAGCCCAGCATGAATGTGAGTGTGGCCTGTTTCTGGCCTGTGTGTTCTGTCTGGTTGGGTGGTCAGTCTGTCCTTTTGTCCGCTGATACCACAGTGCAGCTTTATTGAACATCTAATTTCACGCTATATGTTCTCGTGTTCATCTATGTAGTAGTTAGGGCTATTTTTTAAAAAATCTTTTTGCATTTTTTGGATAGATGTTAGAGTAATTTTGTTCATTTTCACAAAATCCGCTTTGAGGCTTTTGATTGGATTATATTGAATCAGTAGATCAATTAGGTGAGAAAAGCTTCTTTACAATAGTCTTCCTAACAATGACTATATGTTTGTTGATTTTTTTAGATCTTGTTTAATTTATCTCAATAGCCATGAGTAGTTTTCATACAGAGGGCTTACAGTCCTTTGTTAAATTAATTCCTTGATATTTGATTTAAAAAACACATTTTTATCAGCTCTCTTGAGATGCAGTTCACATAAAATCCACCCATTTAAAGTGTACAATCCAACGGTTTTTGGTATATTCACAATGTTGTGCAACTGTCACCACAATCTAATTTTAGACTTTTTCCATCACCACAAAATTAAACCCCGTACCTATTAGTAATCACCCCTCATTCCCCCAGCTCCCATCTGTGGGCAGCCACTAGCCTTTCTGTCTCTATGGATTTGCCTGTTCTGGACATTTCATATAAATGGAATCTACATTATGTGGTCTCTGTGAATGGTGTCTTTCACTTGGCGTGATGTTTTCAAGGCTCGTCATGTTATAGCATGTGTCAGTACTACATTTCTTTTAATTGGTGCATAGCAGTCCTTTGTGTGAATATACACTTTATCTGTTTGCTAGTTGATGAACATTTGGGTTGTTTCCACATTTTTGACTGTTATAAATAATGCTGCTATAAACATTCCTGCACAAGTTTTTGTGTGGCTAGGTGTTTTCAGTTCTTCCTGAAGTGGAATTGTTGGGTCATATGGTAACTCTATGTTTAACATTTTGAGGAACTACCATAATGTTTTCCAAAGTGACTATACCACTTTACATTCTAACCAACAATATATGAAAGTTATTTGACCTTTCTTGATACTACTGTAAGAGGCATCATTATACATATAAAGAAATTACTTATTGATCTTATATCCAGAAACCTTATTAAATTTATTTTTAATTCTAATATTTCTCTGTTGATTATTTTGGGTTGTTTATGTAAGCAGTCATTTTTCCTCTTTCTACTAAGCCTTGTAACTTTTATTTTTAATACTTATTTACTTGGCTGTGCTGCATCTTAGTTGTGGCATGCAGGATCTTTACTTGTAGCACCTAAACTCTTAGTTGTGGCATGTGGGATCTAATTCCTTGATCAGGGATCAAACCTGGGCCCCCTGCATTGGGAGCTCAGAGTCTTACTCACTGGACCACCAGGGAAATCCCAAGCCTTGTATCTTTTCTTTCTTTTTTTTGACTCAAGTCTCCAGTGAATTGTTAAATAGAAATCATGATAATAGGCATTCTTGTCTCCCTTCACAGAGAGAGCTTCAAAGAGAGAGCTGAAATGTTTCACTGTTAAGTATAATGTGTTGTTTACCATAGTTTTTTTTCATATATAGCCTTAATAAATTCTCTTCCAAATGCCAAAGAAATATAGGATACCCTGAGACAGAAAAAGTGTACTGGGATTGGGTGGAAATGCTTCAGAAAAGTGTCATTTCTGTTTCCTTCCATTTTAACTGCTCTCCTGGCACTGTGAGCTCCATCCCAACTGTGGTCATTGTCCCTCTGTGGTCGTCACTCACAGGACTTCCATTCAGGATCTCTCCTTCAACTAAATGCAGTAACACTCACCTCTGCAGAAGACTAAAAGATCTTAAATGTCGGGAAGGAGGTCATGTCTTTAGGGTGATACTCGTTAGTGCTGGATATAGAATTTGCAAAGATTTTCTCCCATTCTATGGTAGTCTTTTTACTTTCTTGATAAATTTATACCTAAATTCAGTTCAGTTCAGTTCAATTCAGTTGCTCAGTCATATCTGACTCTTTGCAACCCCACAGACCGCAGCACGCCAGGCCTCCCTGTCCATCACCAACTCCCGGAGTTCACCCAAACTCATGTCCATTGAGTCGGTGATGCCATCCAACCATCTCATCCTCTGTCGTCCTCTTCTCCCACCTTCAATCTTCCCCAGCATCAGGGTCTTTTCAAATGAGTCAGCCCTTCACATCAGGTGGCCAAAGTATTGGAGTTTCAGCTTCAACATCAGTCCTTCCAGTGAACACCCAGGATTGATCTCCTTTAGGATGGACCTAAATTAAAACATAAAATTTTTAACTTTTGAAGAAGCCCAGTTTGTCAGTTCTTTTTCATTATTTGTGCTTTTGTTGTCATATCTAAGAATTCTTTGCTTAATTCAAAATAACTAACATTTATTCCTAAGTTTTTTTCTGAAGAGTTTTTTTAGTTTTAGCTCTTACATTCAAGTCTGTGGTCTATTTTGAGTTAATTTTTGTGTGTGGGTAGGGTCTTATTTACCTTTTCCCTGTGGTGATCCACTTGTCCTAGCAGTTTGTTGAAAAGACTGTTTTATTCCTGTTGAACTGCCTTGAATCAACCATAATTGCCAAGGTATTTCTCTATTCTCAGTTATGCTTTACTGATCTCTATGTTTATCTTTAGGCCACCACTGTAGCTTCCCAGTAGTGAGTTTCAAAGTCAGAAAATGTGCAGAAGCTAACACAATTGTGGTAAAGCAATTATATTCCAGTTTTTTTAAAAGTCAGAAACTGTAGGCCCTCCATCTATAATATTTCTTCCTTTTTCAACATTTTTTCCATTCTGGATCTTTTATATTTCCAAATGAATTTTAGGGTCATCTTGCCATTTTTACAAAAGAAGCAAGTTGAGATTTAGATTTCAATTAGATTGAGTCTATAGGTCAATTTGGGGAGAATTGCTTTGCTGAGGAATTGAGTCTTCAAATCCATAAACATGAGATGTCTGGTTTGTTTATTTAGGTCTTTAATTTCTTTCAGCAGTGTTTTGTAATTTTTACCATACAGATCTTATACTTCCTTTGTTAAATTTATATTTCAATATTTTATCCTTGTGATGCTATTGTGAATGTATTATTTTCTTAATTTTATTTCAGATTGTTCAATGCCAATATATAGAAATAATATTGATTTTTGTATCTTGATCTTATATTATGTGACCTTGCTGTACTTGTTTGTTAATTCTAGTAGTTTTTAGATCTAGTAGTTTTTGATCTCTTAGGGTTTTCTAAATATAAAATCTTATTGTCTGCAAATGGAGGCAATTTTTCTCTTTCCAATCTGGATGCCTTTTATATCTCTTTCTTGCCTGATTGCACTGACCAGACCTCAATACAGAAGTCACAGGAGCAGATATCTTCCCTGTTTCTAGCCTTGGGGAAAGCATTCCATGACTCACCATTAAAATGTGGCTGCAGGGGTTTTGTAGGTGAGTTTTATTGGGTTGAGAAAGTTCCTTTCTTCCTACTTTGTCAAGAATTTTTATCATGAATGAAAAGTGAAAGTGGAAGTCACTAAGTAATGTCCGACTCTCTGGGACCCCATGGAATTCTCCAGGCCAAAATACCGGAGTCCAGGCCAGAATACTGCAGTGGGTAACTCCCTTCTCCAGGGGATCTTCCCAACCCAGGGATCAAACCCAGGTCTCCCGCATTGCGGGCGGATTCTTTACCAGCTGAGCCACCAGGGAAGCCCAAGAATACTGGAATGGGTAGCCTATCCCTTCTCTAGGGGATCTTCCTGACCCAGGAATCGAACCGATGTCTCCTGAATTGCAGATTCTTTACCAGCTGAGCTATCAGGGAAGTCCATGAATAACCATTAGATTTTATGAAATGCCTCTATGTACTTACTGAGATCATCATGTAGTGATTCTTCCTTTTTTTCTTTCAATATGATCTGTGACATTAATTGGCTCTCAGATATTAAAGCAACCTTGCATTTCTGGGATAAATCCCACCTGATTATAGTGTATAATCCTTTTTATATGTTGCTGATATTTTGTCAAGGACTTTTTTATCTGTATCCATGTGGGATATTGTTCTGTACTTTTCTTGTGATGTTATTTTCTTCAGTATCAAGTAATATGAGCCTCAGAGAATGAGCTGGGAAGTAATGCTTCCTCTTCATTTTTCTGGGAGACTTTCTAAAGGTGGGATGTTCTTTATTCTTTGAATGTTTATGGAATTCACCATCTGAGTTTGGACTTTTTTGTGTGGAGATTTCAAATTACTAGTTCTTTTTATTTTTTCACTTCTTATATAGATCTATTCAGATTCTGTATTTCTTCAGTCGGTTTTAGTAATTCATGTCTTTCCAGAAATTTGTTCATTTCATTTAAATTGTCTAAATTGTTGGCATGTAGTTACTTATAGTACTCTCTCATAGTCCTTTTAACTTTTGTGAAGTCAGAGCTGCTGTCTTATTTTTTCACTCCTGAATCAGGTATTTGTGTCTTTTGTTTTCCTTGGTCTGTCTAGCTCAGGAGTCTACAGACAGCAGCTCATAGGCCAAACCCACTGGCAGCCAGTTTTTGTATAGCCTCTGAGCTAAAAATGGTCTTTATATTTTTAAAGTGTTGTAAAAACAAGACAACAACAAAAAAGAATATTGACAGAACCCATATGTGGCAGAAAAGCTAAAATATTTACTATCTGACCCTTTACAGAAAAAGCTTGTTCATCTCCAGTCTAGCTAAACGTTTGATACATTTGTTGATGTTTTCAAAAGACCAGCCATTGTTTTAATTGATTATCTGTTTTTCTTTTTTTTTCTGCTTCATTGATTCCTGCCATAATCTTTGTCTTCCTTCTGCCTACTTTTGGTTGAGTTTGCTTTGTGTGTGTGTGTGTGTGTGTATGGTTGGTTCCTAAGATCTTTCTTTGTTACTTTAGGCATTAACAGCTATAAAATTTTCTCCAAGAATTGCTATATCTGTTTTGTATTGTGTCCTGTTTTCATTTTCATTCAAATACCTCAGAGTAGTTTCTGATTTCCTTTGTGATTTCTTCTTTAACCCATTGCCTATTTAGAAGTACATTGTTTATATCCATATATTGGTGGTAGATTTCCCCAAATCCTATTTTTGAATTCTAATAATTTTATGTGGTCAGAGAATACCCTCTATATGCTTTTGTGTGCTGTGGCTAGTCGCTCAGTCATTTCTGACTCTTTGCAACCCTATGGACTGCAGCCCACCAGGCTCCTCTGTCCATGGGATTCTCCAGGCAAGAATTCTGGAGTGGGTTGCCATGCCCTCCTCCAGGGGATGGAGGGGTCAAACCCAGGTCTCCCTTATTGCAGGCGGGTTCTTTACCAACTCAGCCACCAGGGAAGCCCAAGAATACTAGAGTGGGTATCCTATCCCTTCTCCAAGGGATCTAATCTTTAAAATTTTACAATCCCTTTTTTGTGGTGTAGTATACAGTCTGTTTGGAGAAGGCAATGGCACCCTACTCCAGTACTCTTGCCTGGAAAATCCCATGGATGGAGGAGCCTGGTGGGCTGCAGTCCATGGGGTCACTAAGAGTCGGACATGACTGAGCGACTTCCCTTTCATGTTTCACTTTCATGCATTGGAGAAGGAAATGGCAACCCACTCCAGTGTTCTTGCCTGGAGAACCCCAGGAACTGCGGAGCCTGGTGGGCTGCCATCTATGGGGTTGCACAGAGTCGGACACAACTGAAGTGACTTAGCAGCAGCAGCATACAGTCTGTTGTTATTGGGTGGGAGTTCCATAGGTAGATGTCAGCAAGTTGATGTTATTGGGTGGGTGTCCATAGACAGAAGTCAGCTGGTTGATGTTGTTGGTTGGTGGTGCTCATATCATCTGTAGCTGCACTATTTTGTCAAGTTATTCTGTCCATTCTTTTTTTAATATATTTATTTTTTATTGAAGGATAATTGCTTTACGGAATTTTGTTTTCTGTCAAACATGAATCAGACATAGGTATACATATATCCCCTCCCTTTCAAACCTCCCTCCCGTCTCCTTCCCCATCCCACCCCTCTAGGTCGATACAGAGCCCCTGTTTGAGTTTCCTGAGCCATACAGCAAATTCCCCTTGGCTATCTATTTTACATATGGTAGAAGTCATTTGAGTCTATTCTGTCCATTCTTGATGGTGGGTTATTGAAGTCTCCAACTCTTATTGTTGAATTGTCTATTTTTCTCTTCAATACCATTCATTTTTGTTTCTTTTTGTTCCACGGTTGTTATATACATGCCTATTTATAATTGTTATATCTTTCTGATGGATTGACCATTCTGTCAGTGTTTAATGTCTCTCTTAGTTTCTTATAATGTTCTTTGTTTTAAAGTCTGTTCTGATTCGTGTTAGTAAAACTACGTCTCTCTTATGGTTATAGTTTGCTTGCTGTATCTTTTTCCATTCTTTTACTTTAATCTATTTGTGTCTTTGAACCGGAATTTTTGTCTCTTGTAAATAGCTTACAGGTAGAACTTGTTTTTGTTTTTGTTTTTGTGTGTGTGTGTATGTGTGTTTTATTGCAGTTTGACAACTTTTACCTTTGATTAGAGTTTTGAATTTATTCACATAATTTAAGTTTTTTACAATTGGATTTATGTCTGCCATTTTGCTATTTATTTTCTTTTCTATTTTCTATGACTCATATTATTTTTGGTCCTCTGTTCTTTATTTACTGCTTCCCTTTAAAAAAAAATGAAATAGATATTTTCTGCTAAGTCACTTCAGTCGTGTCCAACTCTGTGCGACCCCATAGACGGCAGCCCGCCAGGCTCCCCCGTCCCTGGGACTCTCCAGGCAAGAACACTGGAGTGGGTTGCCATTTCCTTCTCCAATGCATGAAAGTGAAAAGTGAAAGGGAAGTCGCTCGGTCGTGTCCGACTCTTAGTGACCCCATGGACTGCAGCCTACCAGGCTCCTCCATCCATGGGATTTTCCAGGCAAGAGTACTGGAGTAGGGTGCCATCGCCTTCTCCAAGATATTTTCTAGTGTACTATTTGTAATAAATTATTGATTTTTAACTCTTTTTAAATTATTTTCTTAATGGTTACCTTGGGAAGTCTTTTATTATCTGTTCTTTTGTGTGTTTTTACTTACATGTCCAGTTGTCTTTGTGTATTGGCCATTGTATTTGAATACTTCTGTGTGGCGTTAACTTGAGGCCGTGGATGAAAGTTTTTCCCTCAGAGATTTTCCTCTGCTTCTTCCAGGTGCTTGGGAGAACCACCATCCTGGGACCCTTGTTACCCCATTTTGAGGCTTCTGGGCTCTTTTAGGCTACATATCCCATTCACCTTTTGAGGAAGTAACCTGCCTTGGCCTGAGCTCAGAACTGTTGTGGGTTGAAAGCAGGCCCCGCCCCGACTCCCAGTCTTGAGCAGACCGCTGGCTCTGATCTCCATTCCCTGCAGCCTCGCAGGGTTACCAGAACCATGGCTCAGAGTTTAGCTGTTTCTCATAGATCAGTGAGGACTTGCGGGCAGAGGTGGCTTGCTTCCTCTCTCAGCTGATGATTCTCAGAGATTTGGGCTCAAGGTAGTGAGCTACCTTGTTAACTCTCTGTTTAAGACTCTTTCAGTATCTTTGGGAATTGTTTGTGTGCCATTAGCCTGTCATTTCTGCAACTGGATGTGGAGGCATTGTGACCTCCGTGGGGGTCCTGCCCTGCCATGACTTAGTTACTCAGGCTAAGTAGCAAATCACAGAAGACAGCTTCTCTCAAGCAGACTCGCTTCCCCTCAGTGTCTCAGGCTTCAGGAAAATGTAGGTGAGTCACGTGCATGAGTCCCTGATGCTGTGCTTTGGACATCGGCTCTCGGCGTGCAGATGGGGCTTCCTCTGCTCTCTTCCCTGTCCTTCAGGGTCCTCTGCGTGAAATGTGCGTCCTGAGGTTGAGGTGTGACCAGGGAATTGCTACCTGTGTCTTCAAATCTTGTCCAAAAGTCAAGCATAGGGAGACTTAACAGAGACCACAACATCGACCTTGCTTTCTTCACAGATCTCCTTGACTGTGGGCTGCTATTTCCTTCATCTGCAAGTGGTTCCTCCTGCCTCTCACCCATCCTGGGAGTTGGTCATCCCTGGGGGTCCACAGCCTTGCTCCCTCAGGACCACCCTGTATTCACAAGCTACTGAACTCAAAGATGCAGGTTTCTTTTAACTCAAATTCTTTGACAAGATTAGTTTTTCTCTACCCAACATTCTTATGGTCAGAAAGGGAACAGTGTTTCATCTTGAATTAGTGTTATTTTTATAATACATTAAAATTCTTTCCCCTTGGCTGCCAAGAATCTCTCTCACCTGGTAATCATCGTGGAATCTTGCACGCTTTCAGCAAATGAACCTGGAGGTTTTGCCCCTTCCCTCCTGTGGTAGGGAAAATCTGTTTCCAGATACACCTTGGGATCAGGACATGCAGACTCTGGGTTTTTGTAGTTCATGCTTGATGACCTTTTATATCCATCCTGTAGGCCCCCTCCTGTTTGCATTGCAGATACCAGCTGACTTTTATTAAAACCAACTCCTGGTATTGGGTACCAGCTGTGAGCACAGTGATCTTGACCAGAGCGGGCCCCCTCCCTGGGATGGACATCAATGAAAGGCAGTGGGATCACGGCAGAAACACATCTGGGCTTGTTATTAAAGTATCACATCACTTTTCGTGTATAATAAAGATCTTTTCATGCTCCCATCTTTCAGCAAGTTTTTCCTCTTTCAAAATGGTCTTGGGAGAGCAAGGAGCTTATCTATAATCTGCAGTCACTGTGCAGCTGAGACAGTCTGTTACCGTGTTACGCTATCACTTTTTGACTTGAATGTTTACTCATTGTGTTCATCTTTGACCTTCTCAGCTTAGGGTCAGGGGTGTGTTAAATGTCTCCTGTATGCTCCTTGTACTTGCAGATGTTCACTTTATTCAGACACCTAGCAGCAGAGGTGATAGAAGACTGTATTAGAATGTTCTTGAGAGCTAAGACTTTTGGGGCAGTTTTGCTTTTTGTGTAAATCCTTGAGCTGTAAAACTGGACCTGCATTCAAACTTTAATCCTGACGTGTAATTGCTATGAGATGTTGAATGGGTTCTGTAGAGATTCCAAACCTTGGTTTCCTTGGCAAAAAATGGGGGTAATACTAGCTGCTCTGCCTCCAACTGTAGAAGATGGTGATAAATAGCACACACACAAAAAAAGAGTGTTGTGTAAATGGTGAGGTGAATTGAAAATACAATTCCGCCCTGAACAGACACTTCATTTACTCGGCAAATATTTTTGAGGTCCAGCCAAATACAACAGCTGAGCTGGTTCACACACCATCCCCATTGCAGTGGATGTCTTGGTGTCATTGAGTATGTGTGGGAACTAGAGGCCAGAGGCTTGTGGTGCTGTTCCCGGGGTTCTCACCTGAGTTTGGAGGAAGTGGGGCTTGCGTGTGTGGTGCTAAGGTCCCAGGGGAGATCATGGTGTGGGCAGAGGCCAGCCCTGACCCCTGACCCTGTCTGTGGCTTCCTCAACCCTCCCCACTTTCGCTTTGAAACACTTGCCTAGTCCTGTGCTGACCTGTGCACCTTCCCACTTGTAACCAGGAGTGGGGACTGGTTTAGGAAACCCTCAGAATTTCTAGGATTCAGCATGAGGCCACCTGACACAGGGTCACTTTTCAGGAATTTAATCAATAGACCTCCCCTTTCAGGGAAATTTCCCTCGTTTGTCTCTGCTCTGCTGCTTTGCTGTACCCTTTCTGGGAGAGAAATAGGCTGAGCTCTAGCATAACTTCTTTTTGTTCTCCTCACATCACTCACCCCACCCCCCAACCCCTACTCCAACCACCACTTCGGTTTTCCTTGTTTTCCTTTTTACTGTCTGAGCAGCCAGGGAAGCCCCTCTGGTTTTCCTTTTTAAGATTCCCAGCTGTGATTGACCATGCACATGCCCACAAGCGTGGTCCTGATGGGAGCCAGGGAAGGATTCCGGCCTGGAATAGACAACTCCTCCACTCCTGTTCTGACAGCTTCCTCCCTGCGTTTCTGTTCCTGCCTGCTGAGGGTGCCACTGTGCGTGGAGGGGCCCCTGCCCTGCCAATGCCCTCCCCCTCCCCTCCCCCTTCCCTCCCTCCCCTCCCCCTTCCCTCCCTCCCCTCCCCCTTCCCTCCCTCCCCTCTCCCTCCCTTTCCCTCCCCTCCCTCCCCTCTCCCTCCCTCCCCTCCCCTCCCCCTTCCCTCCCTCTTCCTCTTTCATCACCTCCTTTCCCTCCTCCTCACATTAGCCACAAGCTTCCTCTCAGCTTACTTCATCTGCAGTTCATTTGATTAGCACATTAGCTCATGAGGCTATGTTGAAGAAATGAGAGACACAAATACAAATCTTTCAGTTTATCTCATTGCTCAGTTTAAAGATAAATATCCTCCCAATGACATTATTTTTAGCTCTTCTATTGGGCATATTGATACCATATTTGAATTTTTATCAATTTTAAGGCAGTTTTAAAATTGTGAGATGAAACATACCTATAGAAAAATACACAGAACATACATGTACACTTTAAAGATTAATTAGGAAGTAAATACACATGTATTTACCTCCCAGCAAGTAACTGCATTGCTAATACTTAAGAGTTATACCCTGATCCCCTCTCTACAAAGTCACCACTATTTTGACTTTGGGATTCTAATTGTCTTGCTTTCTTTATGGTAGTTCATATTATATGTATGTGTGTATCTTAAATAATCAGGTTAATTTTGCTTGATTTTTGATTTTAAATAAATGGAATAATACTATATATATTCTATTGTCTCGCCTCTTTCCCTTGGCATTGTAGCTGTGAAATTCACTTATGTGTGTGTAGCTGTCGTTTACTCTCAGACCGCAATGGTATTTGACTATAGAGATGCACATGATTTGCTTACCTTTGCTGGTCTGTGTGAACATCAAGCTGTTCCCCATTTTGAACAACACTGTGGTGAACATTTCTCTACACCTCTCTGGTGTGTATATGTAAGCCTTTTTCTGCCCATTGGGTAAATTAAGTTTCTGGCTCTCGGGGATCAGAGTCTCCATCTTGCTGGACATGCCCCACTGTCTTCCTCAGACCCTCATTCCTGCCTGCTGTGTGGTTCTTACTGGAATTGTCCAGCTTCTCACTCGTGCTCCACTGCATCCTGGGCAGTTGAGTTTCCTGGATGACTGATGGGGTCATGGGTCACTGGGCACTGTCTGCACTGCCTGTTCTGGTCTCTTGCCTGCTTTGCCGTCAGGCTTTCTGTCTTCTTGCTTGTTTGTCACAGTTGCTTCCTGGAGTTTTTTTTTTTTTTAATTTATTTATTTTTAATTGAAGGATAATTGCTTTACAGTATTGTGTGGGTCTCTGCCATATATCAACATGAATCAGCCATAGGTATACATATATCCCCTCCCTTTTAAACTTCCTTCCCCACTTGCACAATTCTTTTTTTTTCTTTTTTATTTATTTTAATTGGAGGCTAATTACTTTACAATATTGTAGTGGTTTTTGCTCCTTTGCTGTCGGGCTGTCTGTCTTCTTGCTTGTTTGTCAGAGTTGCTTCCTGGAGTTTCAAGTGTGTTCTCTCCTGCAGGACGACGTGATGATGCCTCAGAGAGTGAGGCTGCAACACGAAGCCGCTTTGCGACACCCGAAAAGTGTGAGTATGGATGTTTATGCATGTCTCTACAACTTTTGGTAGAAATGCCGTTATAGTGTTTTTAGATTAGGATTCTTCCTTAGGACTGAGAGAGTCAGTTTGTAGCCAGACGCCCCTCTTGGAGAAAGATGTGTGCCTGGTGTGTCCACACGCTCACGGGTGTTTTCCTTTCAAGAAAAATGAGCTGCTTCTTTTGAGTAGCACTTGTTACTTTCAAATGGGTCCAGAGGGTTTTTTAATTTATTTTTGGGCTTGGTTTATTTCTATCAGCATTTTTGAAGCTGTGTGCCCTGGACATGAAAGCAGATTGAGAGCTGTAGGGTGTATCAGTTTAAAAAAACTTATTATCTGCATAACCTCAGACTACGCTCTCATCTTTAGAATGGCTTCCTCATTGGCCCCCATGAGTGAGGCTTGCCAGGACCCGTCCTCCAGGCCAGGGAGGCTCACGTCCCCCCACAGAAGCCCCGTGTAGGGGAGCATTTCCCACCCACTTAAACTTGGAAGGACATCTCAGGCCCATGGGTCACTCGCCCCCTTGAGGTTCAGGGTCCAGGGTGTCTGACCACAGGACTCACTGCTCAGCTATCTGTGCTGAAGTTTTAGTAAAAACATCTTTGAATCCCTGGTTTTGAAAGTGGGAAGGAGAAGGTCCAGACTGTCTTGGGTGCGTGTGCCTGGCTGCCGAGGAACGGCCCCTGGGTTTTGCTCACCTCTGTCTCCCTGTGCCGTGTCCACCCACAGTGTCTCCAGGTCGTGGGTGCACAAGCCCCTGAGATCTGACCCCGGTTGTCTGTGAGGCCTGAGACTATGCATTTCTCACGGGCTCCAGGTGCTATATTTGACTGACTATTGCCACTTGGCCTTCATGAAGGAGAGAGCCGGTTCCTGGGTCAGGGCTCAGGGCTCAGAGCATGCACCCCATGAAACATGTACTGAGTTACGACAAAGGTTCAAAAACATACTTCCTTCAGATGGTTTCTCAAGGAGTTTGAAGGATGTTTCTTCATCCAAGATGAATTCTTTCTCTTCCAATAGCCCCTAATTTTGGAGCTCTGAATTTAATCTGATTTTCTCCTTCTAAGAAACAAAGATCTGTATAGTCAAAGCTATGGTTTTTCTAGTAGTCATATATAGATGTGTGAGTTGGGCCATAAAGAAGGCTGAGCACCAAAGAATTGATGCTTTTGAACTGAGGTGTTGGAGAAGACTCTTGAGAGTCCCTTGGACTGCAAGGAAATCAAACAAGTCAATCCTAAAGGAAATCAACCCTAAATATTCATTGGAAGGACTGATGCTGAAGCTGAAGCTCCAATACTTTGGCCACCTGATGCGAAGAAGTGACTCACTGAAAAAAACCCTGATGCTGGGAAGGATTGAAGGCAGGAGGAGAAGGGGACAACAGAGGATGAGATGGTTGGATGGCATCACCGACTCGATGTACATGAGTTTGAATAAGGTCCAGGAGCTGGTGAAGGACAGGGAAGCCTGGCACGCTGCAGTCCATTAGTTTGCAAAGAGTCAGACACCACTGAGTGATTGAACAACAACAACAACAAAGAAATGTACCCCTCCTGCTGTGTCCGACGGCCTAGCCCCACACACGTGACTAGGACTCTAGGACTTGGCTGTCCTCTGAACACACCTGCACACTCCTCCTGAGAGCTTTTGTTGTCTTTTCATGGAATAGGTGATTTTCACAACCTTAAGTTTGATGTTGAGGATTCTTATTCCCTAAATTGTGGTTACACTTATATTGCTTACATTTAAACATTGTTAATATAAACATGTCCTTGATATATGCCTGTAAGAAGATAAAAACGGTTGTCAGCTATGTCTTGAGAGTCTACGCCACTGCTTCTCAGGCTGAACGCTTCCAGAAGGCTGGACTTGAGGGAGGCTCGAAAGTGCCCAGCTGCTCCTTTATTGACAGATGGCCTTTTGGCCAAGGTAGCATCAAGGGAACCAGTGTGTGGCCTGGGGGCTGGTGTCGCTGACTTACCAGGGCTGCTGGAATCCTTGGGCCGGTCCTCATGGCCCAGAGTCTGTTCTGTGACCAGGAGGTCAGGGGTGGTGGTAGCTAGAGCCGCCTTTGGAAAGGAACCCGCATCCTCTACTCTGACTCAGCAGCCAGCACTGCCTACCAGAAGCTGCTCCCAGTGCTCCCAGGTCCATCTGCAGTGTCTCAGAGGTCTGCTCTTCCCAGAAAACTCCCCTGCATGCTGACCAGGGCCTGTGGGTTTGTATGTGTCCTTGCCCTAGCCACCTCCCGCATTCCCACAGGTGGACATTCCAGGCTTCCGGAGCCTTGGAGCTGTCTGAATGAGACCAGGCTGCAGTACCAGTCCCTCTGGGTTGTGCCAGTGTATGACACTAGCTTGCCTGCAGACCTGCTCTATCCATGGGTCCTAGGGGACCCCAGTGAGGCTGTGGGTGCAGCTGAGGAAGAGGTCGGAGCCACAGGTGGGTGCCCTGGGACCTCCACCCTCGTCTGCATAGCTGTAGGGCCACTCGGCCTCATGCTTCAGTGTGGTCTGAGAGTGCCCAGCTGCTGGTGGGCAGTGTGACGATGTGCCCCAGCCACATCACGTTGACTGGCCTGCAGCTCTGTGTCACAGGGTTCTGGGGCTTGTGCTATGACAGCCCTGTTGGGGCTGCCGGTCTCCTTGTTGACCACCACCAACTTCCTCCAGGGCTCTGCAGCCTGAGAGCCAGACAGCAGGCCTGTGTTTCTCCAGACTCTACTCTCAACAAGGTCAGGGGTAAACAGGACCCCAAGAGGACCAGGGAGACCTGCCCAGTCCTGTGCCTCTCTCTCTGTGGACCCTCACCTCAGAGAGGGAGATGTGGTGCCCAGACCTCTGGACCCGAACATCTTTCTCACCAAGTGCCACAGATGTCCTCAACAAGGTGGCCAGTGCAGGAATGTCCAGCATCCAGACCACAGAATGAAGTGAAGACAGCAGAGAGGGTCTCTAGTGCCGACTTGCTGATGCAGCGTGTGAGCGAGACGAGTGGTTCTGCAGGGGTGTGTGGGGACCAGCACCCCCATCCTGCAAGCCTCCAGGATGGCCCAACCTCTGCCTTTTTTTCAGAATGTGATGTGGTGTTCGATTCCACTCACCTGGCCCTTCTCTTACATGCACCCCTAGTCACATTCCAGGGAACCCACGTGAGGGCTCGGCCAGGCACTGAGCCTGTGCTCTCTGATTGCACCTCAGGAACCCGAAAGTGGTCATTGGTAGGGCCTGTGTGCGCATGAGCCCAGGTTATCACTGACCCATGGACCCTTGCTCCAGTGGCGTGATGGCCCTGGTGTCGCCGGTGTCCTGTGTCCAGCTGCCTCACATGATCAGGGTCGCCTCCTAGCCCTACATCCTGCATCCTGGGTGCATCGCCCTTGGCATCGCAGGTCCGTCCTCATGGGTGGGGCCTCTCCCTCAGCTCTCGGGCCTAAGTCTGAGAACTGGTCCAGGCTGGAGACACCAGAGGTGATTTTCACATAACTGGAAATGGCACACAGTTTCCAAACATGGACAACATCTTTTGCATTGAAAGAAATTTTGTGTGAAGAATTTTGTAACCAGTGTTGACATTGTAGAGTGAGATACATTTAGATATATTGTTCCCCCCACTTTTTTGTGATTGGCTCACACGTGAAGTTACTTTTGGCGGTTCTCACTGGAAAGGTCAGTTTTCATTCCAATCCCAAAGAAAGGGAATGCCAGAGAAGTTCAAACTACTGTATATTTGCGCTCATTTCACATGCTAGCAAGGTAATGCTCAAAATCCCTCAAGCTAGTCTTAAACGGTATGTGAACTGAGAACTTCCAGAGGTACAAGCTGGGTTTAGAAAAGACAGAGGAACCAAAGATCGAAATTGCCAACATCCATTGGATAATAGAAAAAGCAAGGAAATTCCAGAAAACATCTACTTTTGCATCATTGACTATACTAAAGCCTTTGACTGTGTGGATCACAACAAACTGTGGAAAATTCTTAGAGATGAGAATACCAGACCACCTTACCTGCCTCCTGAGAAACCTGTATACAGGTCAAGAAGCAACAGTTAGAACCAGACATGGAACAATGGACTGGTTCAGAATTGGGAAAGGAGTACATCAAGGCTGTATACTGTCACCCTGCTTATTTAACTTATATGCAGAGTACACCATGTGAAGTGCTGGGCTGAATGAATCACAAGCCAAAATCAAGATTGCCAGGAAAAATATCAACAACCTCAGATATGCAGTGATACCACTCTAATGACAGAAAGCCAAGAGGAACTAAAAAGCCTCTTGATGAGAGTGAAAGAAGAGAGTGAAAAAGCTGGCTTAAAACTCAACATTCAAAAAATGAAGATCATGGCATCTGGTCCCATCACTTCATGGCAAATAGATAGAGAAGAAGTAGAAACAGTGACAGATTTTATTTTCCCAGGCTGCAAAATCACTGCAGTGACTGCAACCATGAAGTTAAAAGATGCTTATTCCTTGGAAGAAAAGCTATGACAAACCTAGACAGAATATTAAAAAGCAGAGACATCACTACCAACAAAGGTCTGCATAGTCAAAGCTATGGTCTTTCCAGTAGTCATGTATTGATGTGAAAGTTGGACCATAAAGAAGGCTAAGTATCGAAGAATTGATGCTTTCAAATTGTGGTGTTGGAAAAGACTCTTGAGAGTCCCTTAGACTGCAAAGAGATCAAACCATTTCATTGTAAAGGAAATCAACACTGAATATTCATTGGAAGGACTGATGCTGAAGCGGAAGCTCCAATACTTTGGCCACCTGATGCAAAGAGCTGACTCATTGGAAAAGACCCTGATGCTGGAAAGGATGAAGGCAGGAGGAGAAGGGGGCAACAGAGGATGAGATGGCTGGATGAGATCACCGACTCAATGGACATGAATTTGAGCAAGGTCCAGGAGATGGTGAAGGACAAGGAATCCTAGTATGCTGCAAGCTATGGGGTCGCAAAGAGTTGGACACAACTGAGCAACTGAACCACAACATGTAAGTTCAAAGACCTTGAAATCTAGGGATATATAAAGAATTTGGGGAAAATATAGACCATGTCAGTTTATCTTGTGAAGTGAAAGTCACTCAGTCGTGTCCAGCTCTTTGTGACCCCATGGACTATACAGTCCATGGAATTCTCCAGGCCAGAATACCGTAGTGGGTAGCCTTTCCCTTCTCCTGGGGATCTTCCCAACCCAGGGATTGAACCCAGGTCTCCCGTGTTGCAGACTGAGTCTTTACCACCTGCAATACAGTAAAGCTTATCTTAATCTTCCAGTTTATCTTAATCTTAATTGAAACACATTGTCTTGTGCTTTTATAAGGTTTGAGGTTAGGGCTTTTCTCTCTAAGCTTGTGTTAAGTGCACTGGATACTCTGATCCAACAAAGGAGAAGCTTTGCTCCGAGCAGTGGAGCAGCTGTGCCTCCTCCCGCCCCGCATCACAGGTCTGCAGCGAGACCAGGGAATCAGAGCAGCCCTGCTGCACTAGACAAAACCAGCTTAAGGGTTGTTGCTGTGGGGCCGGGTTTTATAAAAGTCATGACCTACAAAAATCTTGATTTGCAGTTGCCAGTTGGTGGTTTTGTTGATTATATCATATAGTTTGTTTGGAAAGAATGAAATGAATGCTAAGTATATGTTTGTCCTTGGTCATTACTTCTTTAAGGCCATTTACAAGAAAGCCATTTGATTATGAGGGTGGCTGCGCCCATAAATCATGCAGCTGCACTTTCTCTGCAGAGCTTCTGAGATGGCGTGCCGGGCGTTTCCCCACCCACCTGTGGAGCATTTTGGAGCGGAGATCCACTCTGGGACAGGAGTTGGGTGGGCTCAGGGAAGCCGCTGTGTTTGGTCCGGGCCCCTCCCTGAGGGGTCGCCTGTGATGGGCAGAGGTGGGAAGCTCTGTATTCTCAGGAATATGGAGGCACTGAGGATGAAGGTGGGAAGGAGGCAGGGAGCACCCTGCAGAGGTTCAGGGCGGCCCAGAACTTTTCCAGCACTTGTGGGCGGGTCCTTCCCTGTGGTTGTGGGACAGGGCGGTGGCAGGACTTCCCTACATCCTGGATGTGAGTCTCCAGGGGGCTCAGGAGGAGTCCTTGGTGACCTGGCCTTTGCCCACCCTGCCTGGTGGGAACATGAGGCGGGAGATAGGCACTGTGGACCAGTCTCCATCTTCAGGTGACACCAGGGCCATCATCTCTCCTCCGCTCAGTGCAGCCTCATCCCGCCCGATGGGGGTGGCCACTGTGCCCTCTGTCCACAGAGAGGCGCTGACTTGGTCAGGCTGAGTGTGTGCCTGGGAATGGTGCAGCCTCATCCCGCCCTGTGGGGATGGCTACCGTGCCTCCACAGAGAGGCACTGACTTGGTCAGCTGAGTGTGTGCCCGGGAACGGCGCCGGCGCTGCAGAGAGGGGCTGTTTGAAGGGGCTGACAAGGAGCTCATGCTGCACGAGGCTGGGAGGTGGGTGGGTCTGCTGTCAGCACCTAAAGCCCAGTAGGCGCCGCCTCACTTTGGCTCAGTCCTCACTGCACCTCTCACACAGTGGGCACCATCTGTGTACCCAGCAGAGGCTGGAAGAAGTGAGTGCAGATGGGGGCTTCACTTAGTCACACAGGACGGAGTCTGGTGGCCAGACTCCATGGTCCAGCTCTGCCTCACAGTGCGAGAGACTGGCTGGGGAGCCTTCTGGCCTGCAGTGCCTGGGGATCGGTTTGCAGGTGGGCTTGGGGGCCTCTGTGTCCACGGCTGGCCCTGATGGAGCCTGGGGAGGGGGCGTGTTGCAGGCCAGGCACCCATCTCTTGGTATTTGGGGGGTGGGGTGAGTCGAGAAGGGGAGAGCGTGACTGGGGGGCCGTGGGGAGGCTACAAGAGCCCTGCTGAAGATGAACCTGGTCCAGTGCCTGGGAGATTTGAGAGGCAGAGGCGATGAGGGCATCTCACCTTCTACCGTCCGGAGAAGTTTCTCAGGTTAAAAATCACAGTGATGGAGCGGTGTTCTTCCGCATCTGCCCCATGTTGACGTGACTACCACACGTGGACAACACACGTCTATGTGTTTAGGTTTCGTGGAGCATGGCCGCCCCACATCCCAGTCACACCTGATACATACCGCTCTTGATGAGTAAACACAGGTGTGCCTCTCGGGAGCTAGGCGGGTGTTTGAATGACCCTGTTTCCTAGTGGTGATTGTTACCCAGGTGATTACACGTTGATCTGTAAGTCATGATTTAGAAAAGATTTTTGATGACAAGAAGCATTTGGGAGTATGAAATAAGGAAAATAGTTAATCTAACTTAAAATATCAAAGCACTGCCTCCATTCCTAAATGTACCCACTTTAAGTATTTTGAGGATTGGATCCATAAGGCAATTAGTTCTTAATGAAATCTAATTTTTGTTTATATTTTAGTAATCTTTAAACTGTTGATAAACATAAATTAGGAACTAATTTCATAAATGTAGTTAATAAAATTTTATGCTTTACATTTCCCCCCACCCCTTATTTTTCATCTTCAGGCCGTGGTTCTGAGAGGCCTTGCGGGAGGGACCCTCCAGCAACACTGTGAGGACAGTGGGTGGGGAGGGTGGGCTGCCTTCCTCTCAGAATTCAAGGTGCAGGTCCTGGGCTCATTTTACAACTTCCTATTCAAGCTTGTTGTCTGGTTTGTTATGTGGGTTTGCAGTATAATTTCTCATTTCCATGAAGAACTGAGGTTAGTGAAGTTTAAAAAATTCAGTTTCTGGGACTTCCCTGATGGTCCAGTGGTGAAAACTCAATGCTCCCAATGCAGGGAACCCAGGTTTGATCCCTGTTTGGGGAGCTAGATCCTATATGCAGCTAAAGATCCCATGAGCCGCAACTAAGACCCAGCTCAGCCAAATAAATAAAAATAATTAATTTTTTAAAATAAATTTAAAACTTCAGTTCCTCAGTAACAGCTTGCATGTGGGTACTGATCCCAGCAACAGCCAAGCCAAGCCACCTTGCAATGGCACCCCTCCTAACTCGGCCACATGCCAGTCCCTTCGTCCTTTTTATTTTTTTCTATTTTACTGACTTTTGCTTTTTTATTTCTGTGTTCCTTCTGTATTTTATGTAATTGGTCTTCATCTTCTGGTCTGGGTTTTGCCTCAAGCCTCTCTCCTCCTGGTTTCCTCTTCTCCGTGTTTTGCTCTGTGATCCCCTCTACCTGCGCTGTTGCTCTATCAGCTACACCTCTTTGTCTCCCTAGTTTCCAGGGGTCGGCTTAGGGCTGTGTGCAGTGTGTACCTTACCCCTTACACTCTACCGCAGATAGATGGCAGAGTCTCACGTGGAGCATGAGATTACAGGATCACATCCTGTCACACAGTTTATGCTGTAAACCCCCACGCTATTTGTTTTTATTTTTACCAAAATGAACTGTCTTATAAAGAGGTTACAGATGGTAAAATGTCTTCAGCTTTTACACGTTTACCATTACTGCCACTTACCATTCCTTCTTATCAGTCAGATCATCTTCTTTTCCCCAAAGAGCTTCCTTCATCTTTTTTGGTAATTTAACTCTTCTTGTGATGAATTATTTTGGCTTTTGTTTTTCTGAAAAAGTCTCTTTTGCTTTAAATTTTGAAAGCTATAGTAGCTGGCTAATGAATTCTAGGTTGAGGTCCTTTCTTTCATTAAAGATGCCTCTCCCTGGCCCTTCCCGGTGGTCCAGTGGCTAAGACTCTGTGCTCCGAATGCAGGGGGCCTGGTTTTGATCCCTGGTCAGGAAACTAGATCCCGCATGCCTCAGCTAAGAGTTTGCATGTTGCAACTTGAAAAAAGATCCTGCATGATGCAACAAAGATTGAAGATTATGCATGCCACATCTAAGACCAGGCTCAGCCAAATAAATACAAATAAAATATTTTTTAAAAAAGATCCCTCCCCCTTGTCTGGTTTCCATAGCTTCTGCCAAGAAATCTGCTGCCTTCCTTATGCCTCTCTGTGTAATGGGTGTTTTTCTCTTGACTGCTTTTAAGATTTTTTTCTTTAATATTACTTTTCAGCACTTTGGTTATGATGTACAAACCTAAGTTGTTTGTTTGTTTTTTTTTTAAAGGTTGACTCTAATGAGGCTTTGTTGAATCTCTGGGATCTGTGGTTTTATAGCCTGCATCAAATTTGGAAAAATTTTGACCATTATTTCTTGAAGCGTTTTCTCAGTCTCCCGTTCTTTGTGTCCGTTCAGCCTGTGCCTGTTGAGCACTGACTGCGTACAGGCCCTGTGCTGGCGTGGTGTCCACAGCGGTCTGGCGTGAAGGCGGGACAGGCAGCACAGGAGAGGAGCTCGGCGCCCTGCTGCAGGCGCCTCTTTTTATGGTTTGCCTTTGTCTGCCCTGTGGCCCAGGCCAGCATTCTTTTAAAAAGTGTTAACACAAACAAAGGACTGCCCTGGTAGGTCAGATGGTAAAGAATCTGCCTGCCAGTGTAGGAGACCTGGGTTCAATCCCTGGGTCGGGGAGATCCCCTTGAGAAAGAAGTAGCAACCCATTCCAGTATTCTTGCCTGGGAAACCCCATGGACAGAGGAGCCTGGCGGGCTACAGTCCATGGGGGTCACAAAGAGTCAGACACAACTGAGTGTCCGACTTTCACTTTTCACTTTCACAAGGCAAACAAAATATCCTTTCGTTCTTTGTAAACCAACACTCACATTGATTAAAGCCTCAAAGAACAGCTAGCCCCTGAAGCTCCAGCTTCACTTCATGTCCTCCTAGCCCTGCTCCCTGTGAGACCCCACCCAGTGTGGTTCAGCCTTCCTCAGAGGCAGAGAGTGGAAGGTGAGGTTTGGGAAGGAGGCTCAGGTGTTCACTGCGGAACTAGCGTGAGTCAGCTCATGTCCCAGCAAGGCCATGTCCGCCTGCCTGCGGTCTGGCTAGAAGTGTGTCTCTCAGCGTGGGCTGGGCTGTGCTAGGCTGAACCTCCACCCCCAGCAGCTGTTCATGACACAGCAGTGTGGGGCCGGGGCCTGGGTGTTTATACAGAAGTTAAGCCTCTTCATCTTAATGTTTGGGAATACTTTTGAAACAGAGGGTTTCTATCTCACAGCTTTGATCCACATGTTTCCTTTTTTCTTCAAAACCTTTTCTGTTCAGCCATCAAATGCAAACCAGTGTAAACGATACCAGAAAACAGATGGAATAGACAGTTAAAAATATACGCCTTGGTCACATCAGTCCTGCAGCCTCTCACTGGGCAGGCTGCTCATTCAAGAGCTGTTCTGATTTGTAACTGTGTTTAGTATGTGCTTTTAGGAGAAATACATAAAAGGTTCACAGAATTCAGTAATATGTAAAAAGAATACACTTCTCTGGAGGGCCAGGCAGATGAGAAATAAGCCCCCGGAAGGAGGTTCAGCCTCACGAGCCACTGGGGATGCGTGTTATAAGCGCAAGTCACTGCACACACCGGTTGGAAAAGCTAGACCAAAACACACGGCGAGGACATGGGGGAACTGGTCACATGTGCTGTTGTGGGGATGGAAGTGGTGCAGCCGCTCAGGGAAACAGTTTCTTAAAACTTGAAACTACTGTATGACCCGCAGTCACACTCCTGGGCATTCATCCCAGAGAAACGAAGACTTCTATTCACACAAAAGCCCCTACATGAGTGTTTGCAGCAGAATAATAGTAACAGCTTCAAACTGGAAACAGCCCAGGTGTCCTGTAGAGGGTTAAGCTGTGGAGTATTTTTCAGCCAAAAAAAACAGGGAACAAATCTCCAGGGAATCACCCAATTGCTAAAGGCTACACACAATGTGACTGCATTTTTGCAACGTTCTTGAAAGAATTATGGCATTGAAGAAGCAGTTTTGTGGCTGTGAGCTAGCAGTGTGGGGAAGGAGCAGGGCGGGTGGGGTGGGTGTGGGGGTTGGGAGGGGTGGGAAGCAGCCATAAAGGCACCATGAGGGGCCCCTGTGGCCGTGGAAACGCCCAGTGTCCCTGAGCCCAGTGGAGGCCAAGTGTTGGTTTTTCAAGATGTTACCATTAGAGGAAACCAAGTAATAATACACATGGGATCTCTGTGTGTTATTTCTTACTTCTACATGCGAATCTACCATTTCTCTCTCTCTGTTAAGAACAGATTAAAAAACCACAACAAACAAGGACCTACTGTGTAGCACAGGGTATTCTCTACTCAGTATTCTATAATAACCTGTGTGGGAAAAGAATCTGAAAATGAATGGAGATGTGTATAACAGGATCACGAAACACAACCACCACAACAAAATGCAAGCAAAGCAGACGAAAACCTTCTGAAACCTTCAGTAGCCTAACTGAATTAATATAAATTAATCACCATGTGTAAGTGTTGTGTATATTAGAGCAAGTTTTAAGAAACTCATGAGATGACTTTTGCTCATTTCTCAATAAGGAGACTTAGGCAGTGACATAAGTCAGCCAGCCACCCTTGACCTTCCTCACTGTGTTACCCGATGGTCGGGAAGGTGGGGAAGACAAAGCCTGGGATCAGAGGTTAGTGTCATCTTCCGAGGTCAGCCAGCCTGTGAGAGCCTCATAGGACCCTCACCCAGGAGCGGGCTTTCTGCCACCCTCGGACACCCCAGCTGCCCTCCCCTGGCCAGAAAGGGGGAAGAAGGCCTCCTCCTGCTGCTTCGAGGGGCCCCTCCCTCGGAAACTGGCCCATTCTCTGCATCTGAGCCCTGGGGCTGCTGGTGTCTGAGCATCAGGACCCCTGATATCTGTGGGAGGGCCCAGCCTCCCTCCAAGCCTGCCTCACTGATGGGAGGGCTGGACCCTTTACCTCTGAGCAGTCTTAAGGATGTTTAAATGCACTGCAAGCAGATACCCGAGGAGAGCATGCAGGGGATCTTCCCTAGGTGTTGGGTGCTGGGAGTCAGCCTGTGAAGCTGTGGAGAGGGGATGGTGTCCATGGCCAGGAGGAGGCAGGGCCAGGTTCCAGAACCAAGAGTAGAAGGAGGGGTGAGAAGTAATCTGGCAGGGTACAGGAGAGGATTTAGATGGCAGCTAGCATGGATTCTTCCTGGGGCGGGAGTGCCTGTCTGATGGCATCACCGTGGAGGCTGCTGTGGCAGCCTAGATAGAGGGAGTTGGCCGGGGGCAATGAGCTGTTAGGGCTGCAGCTCTTGTTTGTTTAGAAGCTGAATGGAGAAAGTTATCAAAACACAGGGCCGCCCCCAAGGCTGCATGGCTTTAAGTCCTGTTTGTTATTGTTTTACAGATTATTGGTTGTCAAGTGACGAGGGAGCCCCCCAACTCCACTGAGCGGTACACGCGGTGGATCAACCAGCTGGCGCCCGACCAGCTGCTCACCCAGGTATGTCTGCCGTCTGGGGGTGGGAGGGAGTTTCTGTGCTCTCAGCACCTGTGCCTGCTGCCTCCTGGGTGCCAAGCACCATCCTGGTAGGCGCTGCCTGGAGGAGGGGGAACAGCATTTCACAGGAGCCTGGCTTGGGAAGGAGCCAGAGCCAGGAGGCAAGTGTGGAGGGCCTGGATCAAGATCGGGGAGCAGGACCCATGCAGCCCGGTCACACGGGCTGAGGTGGATGGAGGCAGAGGGCAGGAGGTGGGGGCCTGGGCAGTGCTGAGCAGCTGCAGGGGTGGGGGTATCCAGGAAAGGTCTGAGTTTCTAGTGGAGCAGGGCCACCCCTGAGCAGGGCAGTTGGAGGGGGCCCGGGTCTGGGGAACCAGCTGAGATGCGCTGTGCAGGGTGGGCAGGTAACAGAAGTCCACGGAGCTGGAAGTGGGTGTAGGCTGAAGTCAGACTAGACACCACGGCAGGGCGGGGGCTGGAGGAGGAGGTCAAGAAGGGTCTCAAGGTCTCAGCCTGGGGGAGGTCCCAAAGTCCATGGGATGTCAAGGGAATCCTGCGAACTGACCACATGTTGATGAGGTGTTAAGTGAGGATGAGAACCAAACATTCTCTCTTTGTCCAGCTTTGAAAACAAGCCACTGCCTCAACGTGTCAGCACCCACTCTTAGCTCTGTAGCAAGTTACCCCAAAACAAAGACCTAAAGTTCCCCTGGGCTCTTGGGGATGGGCCCAGGCCTGTTCTGTTTGCCTCCTGGTCCCACCCTGGCTGCCCCACTGACAGCAGACACTTCAGGCCCCATCTTGCTGGACAAGTCCCTCCCAGGACCTAAGCCCCCAGGGCAGGAGAAATGTGTTCCTGGGGGCGGGGAGCCCCAAAGCCCAACCAGGAAGAAGCTCTAGGAGGCGTGGAAACGTTCTCCCCCAAGTGAGGTGCTGGGGTCTGTCCCACATTGCGATTTCTTGAGATCCTACCATATAATGAATTCTTTTTTCTAAACTCTGAGTTTTGAAAACTGAAATCTCAGTATAATGGAATGATTTATAATGATAATCAGCTTCTGAAATTAGAGCCGCTTATAATTCTGGCATCAAGCATTCTGTTCACTGAACTCAAAGTGATGCTGAAGAAACCCTGAGAGTTGAATGGTGCCTGGGACCACCACATCCCTCTTGTGGGCTATTTCACATAGTTCTCTGGATGATCTGAGTTCTTTACCCTTTCCTCTTTAGTTTTGGGTTTGCCTGTTGCTTCTGTTACCAAAGCTGCTTCACCAGCTTTTAGGTTCTGTGCCATTCGTGCTGGTCCACACACAAAAAAAGTTCTTTTGCATTTGGATTTACTTTTCCAAAGGAACCTTTTTGAGATGACTATTCCAGGAGTGGCCCAGTGGCCACAGGTGGTGCACTCAGAACAGGTGGTGATAATAGATGCACTAGTAACAGGGGAAGGTGGCGAGGGCACTGGGAGGCTCAGTGGTTTTCCTGCAGCTCCTCCAGCCATGAGGGCAGGAGAGCCAGCATGCATCTCCCAGGAGCCGGCAGGGTCTCTGGTAGTGGTGGGAGCACTCGGGTTGATGTTGACAGTCACGTGGGATGGGGGGAGCTCTGTCCTGTCTGCACCAGGCGGTCCTGGTTCACCCACAGCCACACCGAGCGCTTGGTTGTTGCAGAGCTGTTGGGAGGCTGTCCTTCCCCTCCGAGGAGTGTGTGAGCTGGTGGAGCTCTGAGTCCATGGCAGCTTCAGGTCTCTGAGGAGGACGGAGTCTTCTGTCCTCCAGGTTGTGACCTGAGCATCCAGAGTCAGGAAGCCAAGGGCTCTGGGCACACACTCGCATCACCTTGCATCTCAGCTGGCATTTGGATATGAGTTTGCAAACCATCATTGGCGCACGGAGAACAAGCACCGGGTCTGGGACTCCTGTCGCTACCCTGGTCCTTCCATCTGTGAAGCACGTCCAGCCCGCGGGTCATGGTTCTGGGATGTGCCCACCCTTTTACAGATGCTTTCCCAGCACACGCACTGCTGGTTTTAGAACAAAGAATCACAGCCATTTCGGTGGAGAGCTAGTAAGAGCTTTCATCTCCTAACTGGGAAATTAAAATGTCCCATTGCATGTGAAAATGCTGGCTGGTGGTCAGCCCTAGGGGTCCCTGCTTTAGCGCCCTCACATGTGGAGCTCTGCACCCTCAAGGGGTCTCTGGACATGCTCATCTCAGCCCTGAGCATTCAAGGGTCAGCGAGTCGGTGGGGAGGTGGCCTTGTGAGAGAAACTGCTGAGTCGGCTTCTGCCGTGTGCTGGATTCTCTGGGAGAACGTGAGTCACGCGGAAACTATGTGACTGAATACTGAGGGTATAATTTACATGCAGCACACTCTCAGCCAGAATGACGAGTTCTGAGCCCAGGGCAGACTTAACTGTAAAGCGTCACAGAAATAATTAAGGGACGATCTTCCTTAGCAGTGTTTCTCTTTAGGAAGTTAGGGGAAATTAAAGAATAAGGTTTCTCAGAGCAAAAGAAAGTATCTCTATTTAAGCCATTTCTCAACTGTTACAGTCGCAGGAATCACCAGCACTCTGTAGGGTCTTTGTTCATAGTCTAAATTGAGTCACGTTTGTGAGGTGGGGAGCAACATACTTTGGTTTGATTTTTTTTTTAACTTTTTATTTTGTATTGAAGTATAGCCAATTCACAACGTTGTACTAGTTCCAGGTAAACAGCAAAGGGGCTCAGTCATACTTATTGGTTTGATATTTGTGTGTCTACTTGAATGTCTGATTAGATACCAAGTACAGTTCAGTTCAGTCACTCAGTTGTGTCCGACTCTTTGCAACCCCATGAATCACAGCACACCAGGCCTCCCTGTCCATCACCAACTCCCGGAGTTCACTCAGACTCACGTCCATCAAGTCAGTGAGCCATCCAGCCATCTCATCCTTGGTCGTCCCCTTCTCCTCCTGCCCCCAATCCCTCCCAGCATCAGAGTCTTTTCCAATGAGTCAACTCTTCACATGAGGTGGCCAAAGTACTGGAGTTTCAGCTTTAGTATCATTCCCTCCAAAGAAATCCCAGGGCTGATCTCCTTCAGAATGGACTGGTTGGATCTCCTTGCAGTCCAAGGGACTCTCAAGAGTCTTCTCCAATACCACAGTTCAAAAGCATCAATTCTTCAGTGCTCAGCTTTCTTCACAGTCCAACTGTCACATCCATACATGACCACAGGAAAAACCATAGCCTTGACTAGACGAACCTTAGTCGGCAAAGTAATGTCTCTGCGTTTCAATATGCTATCTAGGTTGGTCATAACTTTTCTTCCAAGGAGTAAGTGTCTTTTAATTTCATGGCTGCAATCACCATCTTCAGTGATTTTGGAGCCCAAAACAATAAAGTCTGACACTGTTTCCACTGTTTCCCCGTCTATTTGCCTTGAAGTGGTGGGACCAGATGCCATGATCTTCGTTTTCTGAATGTTGAGCTTTAAGCCAACTTTTTCACTCTCCTCTTTCACTTTCATCAAGAGGCTTTTTAGTTCCTCTTCACTTTCTGCCATAAGAGTGGTGTCGTCTGCATATCTGAGGTTATTGATATTTCTCCCGGCAGTCTTGATTCCAGCTTGTGCTTCTTCCAGCCCACCTTTTCTCATGATGTACTCTGCATAGAAGTTAAATAAGCAGGGTGACCAAGGACAATGTTAAATCAGAGTTCAATTCAGTCCCTCAGTCATGTCTGACTCTTTGCAACCCCGTGGACTGCAGCACGCCAGTCCATCACCAACTCCCAGAGCTTGCTCAAATTCATGTCCATCGAGTCGGTGATGCCATCCAACCATCTCATCCTCTGTCGTCCCCTTCTCCTGCCTTCCATCTTGCCCAGCATCAGGGTCTTTTCCAATGAGTTCCAGTAAATCACAGTACCATAAAATTAATGTTCTGCTAATTCCAAATAAACTGAAAGATGGAACATAGCCTGGACCAATGGCCTCAGGCCTGTGCCAGCCTGTGCCACCTGTTTCAGGCAGTGCTCACTTTACACCTTCATTGAGAGGCTGTTCCCAACAGAGCTGCGCCTCCTGGATGGGGGTGTGGTGAGGGGGAAGGGGAGGCAAGGCCAGACCACATCCCTGCCTCAGAGGCTGCCCCTGGAGGGTCCTGGCAGCTCCAAGGAGAGGTTGGGGGTCAGGGCAGCTTGCATGGGTAGCTGTGATCAGCTCTGGCTGCCTGGAGTAGGTGCTCAGCTTCACAGAGGAAGGAAGCCAGCAGGTGTGGGTGTGAGATGCATCCTTCATCTCAGCCCCACCTGGCCCTCATCCTCCACACCTGCTCCCAGCTCCCCTTACGCCTCTCTCGGGGGTCCGTGCTTCCTTGGTGTCTTAGCCCACTCACACTGCCACAGCACATACAACAGACATCTATTCCTCACAGTCTGGAGGCTGGACGTTCGAGATCAGGGTTCCGGCAGGTGGTTCCTCCTAAGGCCTCTCTCCTTGGCGTGCTGATGGTCGTCTCCTCCCTGAGTCCTCTCATGACCCTCCTTCTCTGTGCTTACTCACTCCCGATGACTCTTGGATTAGGGCCCCACCCTTATGACCTCATTTAACCTTAATTACCTCTTCAGAAGCCTCATCTCTGAATACAGTTTCGGGATGGGGGGTTAGGGCTGCTGTGGACTTTGGGGGACACAGTTCAATCCATAGCATTTGGACACGCTCCCTGGCTCCTCCACAGACCCCTGTGGTCGCCTTGGCCTGGGCCCATAGGACACAGTGGTATGTGGACAAGGGCTGCCCCAAGGAGAATGGCCCACCTCCTGTACAGCCTCTCCTCTCACTCATGGCCCCGTGTGTTCCACGGAGAGGGTGCCACCCAGCTACCATTTCCCTGCAGTGTCTGAGCATCCTGAACATAAATGAGAAAGATGTGCAGCCCACCTGCCAGTGCTAATGTACAAGCTCTCACTTCATCTAGCACCCAAGGACTCCAGAGAAGCAGACTTTCTAGATGATTAAAGTTTACCTCTGCCTCCGTAAGTGCAGTCTACCTAAACCAGTGTCCCCAGACTTGTTTGATCATAAAATAGCTCGAGAACTTGAAAACAATACAGATTCCTCATCTACTTCCATAGTTTCTGATTTAGTGGCTCTGGAAATGTGCATTCATAACACATGCCTGGATATTTTTGATGAAACTCTTCGAGAATATTATTCCTGCTTAGAAAAACTGCTTCCCTATAGATCGTAGAGTCATTTTACGAAATCTGCCCAATTTAAACGCTGTATTGACTCACATAAAAGTTGCAGAAATAGAGTCCTGTGTGCCCTTCACCCAGATCCCCATCCATAGTGTCTTAGAAACTGACACCCCAGAGAAACTGACCCTGACAACACCTGATCTGTCTGCTTCACTGGAATCTTGTCATATGAGACAGTTGCATTAATGAAAACTGTGACTTTGTCATTCCACGTGATGCCTTTGAGATAACAGTTCATTCCTCTTGTTGCTGGAACGTGCCGGTCATTGTGGGGTTGTTGCTAGAAGGGCTGCCATGGCCCTGATGGACAGGTTTCACTTCCTGAGATGAGCACCAGGGTTGGATTATGCGGCTGTGTTCAAACTGAAGTCGGTTCGAGGCTGCCAGAGCAGCTGCACCATTCCGCCTCCCAGCGCTTGGTGGTGTCAGATTTTTCCTGCAAGCCGCTCCAGCGTGTCTCGCCAGCGCACTGCCCTGGGTTCCCTAATGGCGGCTTTTGTGATCTTTTGCCCATTTTCTTATTGGACTGTTTGTCTTCTTACTGTTGGGTTTGAGTTTCCTTGTGGACAAAAGTCCTTTGTTGGGTGTCACTTTTGCAAGTCCTTTCTCCTCATCCATGGCTTTTCTTTCATCTGCTTAACAGAGCCCTTCCCAGAGTCCAAGTTTTTAATTCTGGTGAAGTTCAACTCATCTACTTTTTAAATAGATTGTGCTTTGGGTACCGATGTCTCAGGATGCTTTATGTAACCATAGATCAGGAAGATTTTCCCCTGAAGTTTTATAATTTTATGTTTTACATTTAGAACTATGATTCATTTTAAGTTGTATTTTTGCAAAAGAAGTGAGCTTTGGATCAAGGCTCTCCTTTCTTTTTTTCTGTTTTGCATACAGATGTTCAAGTGCTTCCACACTGTTTTTGTTGAGAATACTAGCTTCCTTCATAGACTTGCTTTTGGGCTTTGTCAGAGACTGGTTGGCTGTGCTTGCGTGGGTGTGTTTCTAGACCATTCTGTGGTGTTGATCTGTGTGTCAGTCCGTGGCCACACTGTCCTGGTCACTGTAGCTATAGGGGAAGTTTGGGATCAGTTAGTGTGGGTCTTCCAACCTCATTCTTCTTTTTCAAAATTTTTGTTATTCTCGTTCTTTGCCTTTTCCTCTGTGTTTTTTCAAACACTGAGCAGTTCTTCCCTTCTGAGCAGACACTGAGTCAGTGTCCTACAGTTTCGCTCAATTCTGACTCCATTTGTCTGGAGACAGCATCAGACCCCACAGATTAAGGGCTCTGCCCCACGAGACTGCCTCACTTCAGCCCAGTCGCAAGTCCAGGCTGTCACGTCACTGGCTATAAATCAGGGCTCCCACCAACCCCCTCCTCTGTCAGTTAATTTGCTCCAGCCACTCACAGAACTCAGAGAAACATTCATTTACGGTTACAGTTTACTATCATGGATACAATGAAAAATGCAGATGAACAGGTGCATGGAGAGGGGGTCCAGAAGGGTCCTGAGCACAGGAGCTCTGTCCCCGAAGAACATGAATATCCACCCATATTGTGTAGATGGGGGCTGCGGGGGGGTGGGGGACCTTTCATGTGTCACCCCCGTCACCCCTGCCCAACCACCATGACTCAGGGATGATGGTCCTCCTTCCTTCTATCCCAACCGCAGGCAGGTTCCGCTCTGGTCTGGCTCTAACCTGGATTCCCACTGAGAAATCTGGTGCCCAGCTCTTGCTGAGTTGACACAGCACAGTCCAGCATAGTAAGATTTCTTTTTAAGTGGGGGAGAGCAAATTAGCTAAGAGTAACTTTGCTAGAACCAAAGATATGGGCAGTCAGATTAAAAGGGCCCTGGAGTATCTTGCCCAGGAGATGAGAAGACCTTGCCCAGGGAGAGAGGAACGGCAGGAACAAATGCAGTCGTGGGTTTCTCAGCACCTGCAGTGGGTCTGCCAAACACCAGGACACAGACTTCAGAATTCTCGCAGAAGCGGTTTTGAATGTTGAATTCAAAGCCTAACCAAATTGTCAGTCGTGTGAAAATAAAACTAGGACTTTTTCATGTAAGGATTCAAAATCTTTGCTCCTGAAAAATATTTGTGTCCTTCTCAGAAATGTACTGGAAGACGCTCCATAAAATTAAGAAGCAAATTGAAGAGGAAGAAGATAGGAGATCTAGGAAGCAGGTCTCTAACATGGGCCAGAAGAAGCCCAGGCAGGAGTGGGGAGACAGAAAAAGTGCTTCACACTCAAGGAGCATGTGTGCAGAAACACTCAGGGAGAAAGGAAAACGAGGAATAGGCAAGGGGATGTGTGCGCCAGGAGATGTTATGGGCGTGACCACACAGAACCGGTTCCCTGTGCTTGAGGGGGCTTCCTTGGCGGCTCAGTGGTTAGGAACCCGCCGGCCAGTGCAGGAGACATGAGCTTGATCCCTGGGTTGGAAAGATCCCCTGAGAAGGAAATGGCAACCCACTCCAGTATTCTTTCCTGGGAAATCCCATGGACAGAGGAGCCTGGGGGGCTACCGTCCATGGGGTCACAAAAGGGTCAGACGTGACCGAGCAACTAAACAGCAACAAGTGCTTGAATGAAGGTGCAACAGCAAAGGAGCAGAAAGGCACCAAGAAGAACGGGGAAATAGAAACACGTCAGTTGAGGCAGATTACCTCTCGAATGCAGAAGAAGGAGAAACCCAGCAGCAGGAAGTGCCTGTTTTTATTCTAATCTGGTACCTGCGACGTCCCGACTGCACGCTCCGTGCCCTCGTCTCCGTCTCCGTCGGCTGCCGGGCTCACCCTGGGTCCCCAGCGGGTCACTTCCAGCCTGGTACCTGGCGCAGCAGGCCACTTAGGTGTGTGATGCTCTGGTTGTTCACAGAGGGGCCCAAGCCACCCTTTACTCTGGTCACCCCTCCCCTAACAAGAGCAGCCCCCAACCATCTCCTCTTACTTGCCACTGCACATACATTTTCTTTAAAAAAAAAAAAAAAGGAAAGGAAAGGAAAACTTTTTTTTAAATTAAAATATTCCAGGTCTACAAAAGTGCAGAGAATACATCTCCATCCTACCCTCTTGCTGCGGTGAATGCCCTTGGGTGACCCCCTCGCTGCTGGGTCTCATGCGCAAGCCAGCCCCTCCTCTTTCCCTGGACAGTGTGCCAGGGCCCCCCTCTTCAGATTCTGCTGCTCAGATCCATGAAGGTCCCAAAGTGAGTGCTGGGTCCCAAGGCTGCGTGCTGTTCCCCACCCACAGGAGACCCAAGGGCCCAGGCAGCTGCAGTGTCTCCACTGCCAAACGTTCACTGTTGACATCGCGTTCCTCAGTTTACACCCTGAGGCGGTCAGCTCTGCAGCCAGCAGCCCCACTCCAGGACACCTGCCTTGGTCCCAGCACCACCTCCCAGCTTCCTGACCCGACTTCCACCTCCCTTCCCCAGATGGGGCTGACCAAAGTGGGAACCTCGGTGATCTGTGTGGGAGCCACGTGATCCGTCTCTCTTGACCCGGGAAGAGTAGGAGAGTTTGATAGGATGCTGTTGAGTGGCTGAGAATCAGGTTGGGGAGGCAGGGAGGTGGGTGTCTCCACCCTGGGGGGGCAGCAGGGCAGAGGCTCACCCTGTGGGGTCAGCGCTGCAGGAGAGCAGGGGCGGGCTGGCCAGAAGGCTCTCATGAGATCCAGGGCTCAGGCCACACTGCAGGTCAACCGCAACCCTGGTAAGAAAGCACTGGTGTCCTGCTCCCTGAGTCCTTCTTGGAATGAGTTCCCCCAAGGGTTCGCTGCCCCAGAGGCCCCAGCCTCTGTCACCCGTCCAGCTAGTGTGAGAGTTAGCAGCAACTCCCAGGCTCCAGGGCCAACCATCTGTGTGA
The DNA here is from genome assembly GCF_032405125.1 of Capricornis sumatraensis. Lineage (NCBI taxonomy): Eukaryota > Metazoa > Chordata > Mammalia > Artiodactyla > Bovidae > Capricornis > Capricornis sumatraensis. The sequence goes on from NC_091076.1 coordinate 99,663,053, forward strand.
CCCACGGGTTAGAAGATATTTAGCAGAACTAAATGAAGGTAACTTCAGCTAACTGAGAAGACAAGGGTGTGCAGTGGACTTGGGGTCACAGGGGTTCTTTCCTGCCCATGGGGCCAGGCCTCCCATGAGCCCACTCGCATCTGCTCTGTCATAGCTGCTTTGAAAGACCTTTCCTGTCATCCAAGCAGAGTCTCACAACCAGACTATTGGAACCCACCCGGGTCACATATTCATTCAGCTCAGTGTCTTTCCCTTAAAATTTTGTTCTTCACAGCTCAGTGGTGTTTACCTCATTCTAACCAGTTAACGTTCGTGAAATTTTAAAAGTACACATTTCAAAACAGATTAAGCTGTACCGTTTTTATTCATTTTCTTCTTTAAAAGGAGTATCAGAATGTGGCATCTATGTTATACGTAGTAGACCCACAGTCCTCTAGCAACTTCTACCACTGTTAGAAAAGTGGTTACTTACCCACTTTCTCTAAAACATACTATTGAGAAAGGAAACTTTGTATTAAAGTCTGTGTCTTTATTAAATCCAGAAGCCATAGGTTTTGGATTTCACATCAAAGTTTATTCTTGTTGCTATGTGGGTGTTAAAAAGTCAGAATACTGGAAAATTTGTTATCTGTCTAAAGATAGTCTTCCAACAAATTAGAATTTAGAAATAAGGATAATAAACCACAGGAATCTGGAAATGAGTCATATAAACTTTGCTCTTTTTCTCTAAGAAGAATTCATATCACTTCCTGGTAAGATATAGCTAATGAGGTCTATAAATTTCATTAAATGCTTCATTTTCTTTAACTCAAGAGTTTCTCCTTTCTAAATAAAAACTGAGCTCATTGTAAGTCTATCATCTTTGCTTTTGTATGTTTTAAGCGCCGAAAGCGTTAAGAAGTGTCCATCCGAACCTATACCTTTTCACGTGCATTTCTTGAGAGACAAGGGTGGACTCATTCAGGACAAAGTATGGCCAGGAGCTTAGGGGATGTTTCAGTTTGTGCTGTATACTCCCTGAGGCACACTGGAATCAATTTTTAGCTTGTATGAGCTGTGTAGAATGTCTTTTTGCAAAATGTACTTTTGGTTGGTGGCAAAACGAGGGGAGAGCACAAAAGCAAACTGCCAGGACCCAGAAGAACAGTGTGACCCTGAGCCTTCTTCTGCTTCACAAAGTTCCAAGAAGCTAGGTTATCTAAGTCAGAAACTAGATTACTAGATTATAGAGTACACTTGGTGACACATCAGAGCCGGAAGACGCGGTGACAGTGAGAGGCAAAACTGGACGAAGTGGGATCTGCCATAAACGTGATGCCCCGGGGAGCCATCTGCACTCCCACCTATGTGCCGACCTCCCTCACCTGTGTGCCCACCTCCCCCACCTAGGTGCTCACCTCCCCTCACCTGTGTGCCCACTTCCCCTCACCTGTGTGCCCACTTCCCCTCACCTGTGTGCCCACCTCCCCCACCTAGGTGCTCACCTCCCCTCACCTGTGTGCTCACCTCCCCTCACCTGTGTGCCCACCTCCCCTCACCTGTGTGCCCACCTCCCCTCACCTGTGTGCCCACTTCCCCTCACCTGTGTGCCCACTTCCCCTCACCTGTGTGCCCACCTCCCCCACCTAGGTGCTTACCTCCCCTCACCTGTGTGCCCATTTCCCCTCACCTGTGTGCCCACCTCCCCCACCTAGGTGCTCACCTCCCCTCACCTGTGTGCTCACCTCCCCTCACCTGTGTGCTCACCTCCCCTCACCTGTGTGCTCACCTCCCCCTTAACCTGTGTGCTCACCTCCCCTCACTTGTGTGCTCACCTCCCCTCACCTATGTGCCCACCTCCCCCACCTAGGTGCCCACCTCCCCCTTAACCTGTGTGCTCACCTCCCCTCACCTGTGTGCCCACCTCCCCCACCTAGGTGCTCACCTCCCCTCACCTGTGTGCTCACCTCCCCCTTAACCTGTGTGCTCACCTCCCCCACCTAGGTGCCCACCTCCCCCTTAACCTGTGTGCCCACCTCCCCCACCTAGGTGCCCACCTCTCCCTTAACCTGTGTGCCCACTTCCCCTCACCTGTGTGCCCACCTCCCCCTTAACCTGTGTGCTCACCTCCCCTCACTTGTGTGCTCACCTCCCCTCACCTAGATGCTCACCTCCCCTCACCTGTGTGCCCACCTCCCCTTACCGTGCCCAACTCCCCTCACCTGTGTGCCCACCTCCCCTCACCTGTGTGCCCACCTCCCCCACCTAGGTGCTCACCTCCCCTCACCTGTGTGCTCACCTCCCCTCACCTGTGTGCTCACCTCCCCCTTAACCTGTGTGCCTACCTCCCCTACCTAGGTAACCCACCTCCCCCTTAACCTGTGTGCTCACCTCCCCTCACCTGTGTGCTCACCTCCCCCTTAACCTGTGTGCTCACCTCCCCTCACTTGTGTGCTCACCTCCCCTCACCTGTGTGCCCACTTCCCCTCACCTGTGTGCCCACCTCCCCCACCTAGGTGCTCACCTCCCCTCACCTGTGTGCTCACCTCCCCCTTAACCTGTGTGCTCACCTCCCCTCACCTTTGTGCTCACCTCCCCCTTAACCTGTGTGCTCACCTCCCCCTTAACTTGTGTGCTCACCTCCCCTCACCTAGGTGCTCATCTCCCCCTTAACCTGTGTGCTCACCTGTGTGCTCACCTCCCCCCACCTAGATGCTCACCTCCCCTCACCTGTGTGCTCACCTCCCCTCACCTGTGTGCTCACCTCCCCTCACCTAGGTGCTCACCTCCCCCTTAACCTGTGTGCTCACCTCCCCCTTAACTTGTGTGCTCACCTCCCCCTCACCTGTGTGCTCACCTCCCCTCACCTAGATGCTCACCTCCCACTCACCTGTGTTCACCTCCCCCTTAACCTGTGTGCTCACCTCCCCTCACCTGTGTGCTCATCTCCCCCTTAACCTGTGTGCTCACCTCCCGCTCACCTGTGTGCTCACCTCCCACTCACCTGTGTGCTCACCTCCCCTCACCTATGTGCTCACTTACCCCTCACCTAGGTGCTCACTTCCCCCTCACCTGTGTGCTCAGCTCCCCCTCACCTGTGTGCTCACCTCCCGCTCACCTGTGTGTGTTCCTTCATTGTCCTAATGAACTAAGAGGCTGTTCTGTTTCTCTTCAGCTGGGACCGTCCCCACCTGCATGCATGACCTGTGTTCACAGCAGGACACCTGCAGTGGCCTCGTGACCAGAAGGCCCTCCCCCGCCAGGGTCCTTCTGCCCCTTGAAAACTTGCCTTTTCTCGCCCAGACATGAGCCAGAGGAGCTCACTGGTCCTCTGGGAACCACGGCCACCGCTGCTGCCTTTGTGTAGCAGGGGTTGCTGTTTGGCTCCGCTGTGGAGAGGTTTGATCCTCTGGTTGGTTGTGAATCTGCCGTGTTTGGGAACAGACTGTGACTCATACTTGGGTGTCAGAGCAGGGGTGCTGTTTGGCCCTGATTTCCAGCTGCCACCTTCACTTCAGGCGCCACTTGAGTTCAGGGGCTTCCAGTGTCTGCTTGCCGAGTGAACGTCATCCTCGAAGGTCCAAGAAAATCATTGCGATGTGTCCTGAGGTTGCAGGCAAGACCTGTTGTCTCAAACAGGTCTCATCCCTCAGAGAGTGCTGGCCTCATCTGTTCACATAACAGCTTCTGGTCATCTAAGGAAAAACTCTTCTTTCACATACTCACCCCTCCTCAAGTAAAGAGAGCTCTTCCCTGAGACAAAGTTTATGATCCAGGAGGAGGGATGCAATCCCCGGAGAAATACTAAGTAGAGGTGAGGTGAAGAATGTACTTGTAAAAATATCACTGAAAACCAACTAAATGACTTCCCACGTGCTGGAGACAAAGGCCACTCGCTGGGACTCCTGGACAGAGGGCGGTGGGTGGGCCAGGGCCCTCCTTGTGGGTGAGGAGGGCAGAGAGGGTCCAGCCACCTGGCACAGGGGGTGGGAGAACTGAAGGCAGAGCTAGCCACATCTCTTCCTTGGGGGCATGGAGGGATGGAGGCAGGAGGGGGTGGGAGAGGACTGTTTCCCTTCAACCTGTGAGAAGCAGCCAAGACGCAGCTCCACACCCCGCCAGGTGTGCAGCCTCACCGGGCGCCTCATGGGGCGCCTCTGAGCAGTTTGCTGGCGAGGTGCGTTTGTGTTCCCAGGTGGTGTGTGGTCAGCCACGAGGTCTGCGGCTGCTGCTGCTGCCCGCGGGTCAGCTCCCTCCTCGCGGCCCGAGCGCCCTCTGCTGGGGCTCTTGCCCGCACAGTGCACAGTCATCTGATAACAATTGCACTTCTGTCACTACGGAACATGGATAAGACAGTCCCAGGGGAAAGGAAAGACCACCACAGCGTGTGTGTGTGTGTGTGTGTGTGTGTGTGTGTGTGTGTGTGTGTGTGTGTGTGTGAGTCATTTAATTGACTAAAGGGATGATCTGGAGCAAGCCAGCCCCCGCCCGGGAGCAGGAAGGTGATGGACCAAGCCAAGCCCACCCTGGTACTGGCTAGAATGTGCTGGTGAAACTCCTGGTCCCACGAACATGTGATTTATTCTTAGCCTGGTCTCCTCGTTAAGAAGGACGCCATCTTGGGTGTCAGCTCTGTGTTGAGCGGCTGTTTCCATGTGCAGTTTATTGGAGGTAAAGAATGAAGACAAACTGCTCATTGGAGTCAGATGTAGGCTGGTCTGGAGAATGACAACAGGCAGGGACCCTTGAAGCAAACAGGGAGATTGTCCTCATAGTTCCTTTGCTGTAGCTCCCCGGGGGGCTCAGATCCAGTGGAAAGCCAGCGTATTCTCAGGTGTGTCCAAGGCTTCATGTGAGTTTTAAGGCACAGGCAGGACGCAACCCCTCAGCTGTGGGTGGCAGGAGGCTGCTAGTCTGAAATCATGGGTGGCTGTTGGAAGCCGGAGCGAAAGAAAGCTTGAAAGAAACCATCATGATGAGCCAACTTCTCTTTGAATTTTGAAAATAATTGCCTTGCTCTGATGGGACCAAAAAAGGTGGCCACCGAACTTGTACTTTCTTCGCTCTTTTTTTTTTTTCTGTCCTGTTTTTATTGTTTTGTTCCCATTCTGCTTTCAGGCAGTGTTGGGTGGTGGCAGTGCCTGTGTCTGTCACAATTTCATGCCTTTTTGTTACTAAATAATATTCCATCATGTATCATATTTTGTGTGTCCATTCATCGTTTTGAGGGCCGGTGGGTTATTTCCACCTTTTGGCTTTTGTGGCTAATGCTACTGTGAACGTTGCCTTACGTGTGTGTTTCAGTCCCTGTTCCTGATTCTCTGGGGTGTACACCCAGGAGTAGGATTGCAGGATCATTACATGTTTATCATTTTGAAGAATGGCAGCTGCAGTGTTTTATATTCCCACCAGCAATATAAGAGAGTTCCAGTTTCTCTACATCCTCGTCATTACTTACTGTTTTCTGGTTTCAGTTTTTGTTTTTGTTTACGGTTTTATAGTAGCCATTTTCACAGGTGTAAGGTGGTATTTCATGGTTCTGATTGGTAGTTCCCTAATGATCAGTGATGTTGAGCATCTTTTTTGTGTGTTTATTGGCCATTTATGTATCTTCTTTGGGAGAACATGTGCTCAAGTCCAAGTATGCAGGGTCCAGAGTGTTGGCGTCCCTTCTCCTAGCCCTGTTGTGCAAAACCCCACATATTTCTTTTTTTCCAATAACTGACTCTTGGGGGGTCATTATATTTTAGACTACTTGAATCAAATATGTGTCTCTTTAAAAGAAGAAATGTTTAATGATTTAGGGTAAAAAGTCAGGCGTCTTCTGGACATTGATTTTAAGGAAGTTTTTTTTTTTAATCTGGCTTCTCTTGTTTGTTTTTAATTCTACTTTTGATTTAAAAAAAAATCCTTGGGAATTCATCATAAAATTGCTTAAGAATTGCACTTGATTTCCATGGGTCTTGATTGGAGAAGGGAGAGGAAGCCAAGAGCTAGGAGGCCGCCTGCTGGCCCTGCTGGAGCACCAATGGGCAATGGGTCTGAGTCCCCAGCATGGTGACTGTCTCCACACGGGGTGCCGGGACTGAGTCAGATGACCTTCAGCAGGACTACAGGCACAGCCAGGTCACAGTGGGGAGGTCCGCAGCCCTTTCCGTTGGAGCCGTGATTGGAGCCAAAACGCCCCCAGGTGTGGTTCAGGTCATTCAGGGTGAGATGTTTCCTGGAGGAGATGCCAGTTCACCAAAATGGGAGAAAGAGGTGAAAAGGTGAGAAAGAAGAAAGAGGTAAGAGGTGAGAGTGAGGAGCGGCAAGTGCAGCCCCGAGAAATGGCCAGCCCCTCCCCAACAGCGCTCAGTGGGAGGCATGAAGGTCGAGAGGTGCCCCGGGAGTGGCAGGTGGGGACGGAGTCCTCTCACTTTGTGCTTTGTAGATCGAGAGAAACATTACGAAATGCTTTGGAAACTGTTCTGTCTTGTTCAAATAGGATTGGGGCAGGCGGGGGTTGATAAGACGGAGAAAGTAAGAAGCTTTAAGAAATGTCTGGGAAGGAGCAACCCCCCCAAAATTATAGGTGTTCTGCTCTCGGTGATTAAGTATAATCTGAAATGATTCCATGTAAATTGGGTGTTAAGGAATTCTCCATGTTGGGTTGGGGTGGGGGCTGGGGGCTGACCTGCAAAGCCCGCTGGGGACGGAGGCTTTGTGGGACATTCAGAAAAAAACTTTCCTCCTTCCCTCCCCCAAGGGGAGGTTGAAATGTGAATTTGGAGATCAAAGCACAGAGCGGAGAAGATCCTCACCCGCTGAGGAGTCCTAGAGGGGGAGTCCAGACGCAGCTTAGCTCGTTGCCCTTCCCCTCCCTCTCTCCTTTTTCACTCTCCTCTCACTTTCATCGAGAGGCTCTTGGGTGCCCCCATCTCTGCCAGCAGCACCCCTAGAACAAATGTGTCTCTCCACCCTCCCTCCACCACTCCTGATCCTTGCTCACCTCCTGGGCACCCACCGTCCTCGCCTGCCTAGGATGCACAGGCGTGAATGGCTTGGGTTGGGTTCCGCAAAGCCGAGCTTGAGACCGTAGAGACACGGCAGGGGAGAAGCCAGCCCGAGGCCGCCCCTGCCGGGCCCGCGGGGGTGCTGGACCATGAGCTCACACCCGGCTTGAGGGGTGGCACTTCCGTGCCCCCCACATCGGAGGTCCCCCAGCTTTGCCACCCCCAGGGACAGAGTACCCTTGGCATTTCTGGAGGACAAGTTCATGTTCCTCTAAAGGGCAGTTCCCCCAAGGGGCAAGCTTGAGCTTAATGTCATGAAAAGGATAATTCTTCCCTGTCGTTGCCCATTAAAAGGAGTTAGTTTAACAATTTCCTCAAATAATGACAGACAGGCTTTTCCTGACATTGTCCTTTTTATCATTATCACCAACCCAGTGCTGCGTGGCCGGCAGCCAGCAGGGCCACACGGGAGCCAGGGCAGAGCCAGCCTCAGGCTGTGCAGTGCCCTTGGCCCCTGTTCCAGGGAGACCAGGGGTGGGGGTCCACCTGGTCAGCGCTCCCTCCGCTGACACAGGATCCCTGGCGTCGGCTTTGTGAAGGAGCCGTTTCAGGTGCTGGGCTGTGAGCATGTCAAGGCCACCCAAGAATATGGTTGACACGTGAGCCGTAAGGCTAAGGAGGGGTGGCCGTCAGGGCAGCACGTAACTTCCTGGTGGTGCCAGTCGGTGTCATGTGGCGACAGCCCCAGGTCTGGGGGCAGCCGAGGCCTGCTGAGGGCCCAGCCGGCATAAGTAAGGTCCCCACGGGCAGAGCTGGGAGTGGCCGGAGGTGTGGCGGTGCTGCTGGCCCCTTGCCCAGACTTTCCTTCCTCTCGCCCCCGTGGGAAGCTGGCGTCTGGGGGTCCTGGCTGCTGCCGTGTTAGCCATCTGCTGCTCCTTATCCCCAAATTTAGGGCCTTTTCACAGCTTTGGTGCAGGCCATGTTCCCCTGTGGGCCTGCCCCTCTCACTGGCCTGGAGACTCTCCCAGGCCTCCCGCCCCTATGGGTCAGCATGTGAGGCTCTGACCTCTAGCATCCTGCAGCTGAGTCTGACCTGGAAGGATTTATGGGCCCTCCAACCCCTCACGGCCTCATCGTGTGGTCTCTGCTGGCAGAGGGCCTGCAGAGCCGAGGGTGGGACAGTGAGGCACACCCAACAGTCACTGGGCTGCTCCTCTCTGGGGCCTCCAGTTGAAACAAGCATGTGTGTCCTGCCCAGGGCTGCACGTCCACCTGTGCCCACGCACTCGGGGCTCCCTTGGTGCACTCAGCCCCACACAGTGTCTGTTCCCTGCTTTCCCGTCACGGTGGACACCCACAGCCGTGTGTGCCTGCACACGTGTGAGCAGAGCGCAGGCACAAGCCGGATTCCCTCCGTCAGCCCTGCCCCTCAAGCCCACCCACTCACCCACTGGACGATCGCTGAGCCCCATGGTGAGCAGGACGCCACTGGATGCCATGGTGCCAGGGCACAGCAGGATGGACACCCCCGCCCTGCATGGGAGCCTGGGTGGTGCCAGGCTTGCTGACTGCCTGTGGGATGACTGGCACCTCAGACACAAGGGATGGGGTCGGAGTCAGAGGTGCCTCCTGGCCAGAGCTGGGCTGGCATAGCGCTGCCCAGATGGCAGCAATAGGCCCCAGGAGATCCGAGCAGTGGTTCTTGGGGCCAACACTGGCCGCTCAGCAGTCGAGGGAGGCACATGGGTGCTGCCCGGCCCAGATTTGCCCCCAGGTTGGGAGCAAGATGAGGGATTCTGCAGCAGCTGGGCCCCCAGGTGGGCCAGCAGTTGGCCGGGGCAGCGTGTGCCCAGTCGCCAGGCCAGACCCTCACCTGCAGAGAAAACCAGTCCAACCACCAACACCTTTCCTCCACCGCAGCCCACGACAACATTGGAAGTGGCTCAGCAGGTGTTTCTGGAACCAGGAAGTGCGGTAAATTGGGCCCCGTCCACATGGGATGAGTGTGGATGTGTGTGAACCAAGCCACTGGCCCTGCTTGGGCATCCTATGGGCAGAACTGCCCATGGAGAGCTCCTGCCTATGGCGTCTCGGTTCAGCATCACCCGTGTGGATGGCCATGCATATGCTCTGTGTTGTCTGTGCTGGAGGCATGTTGACAGAGCCCCCCACCCCACCCCGAGGCGGATGTCATGAGGCCACAAGGCCGCAGAGCACAGACGTGTGAGGACACGTGGGATGTCATGGTCGACACGGCACCACATCCCGTTCTCAGACACAGAGCTGCTTCTAAACCTGTTGTAAACCCTTTGTTTCTCATTTCAGGAGGAACCCAAGCATTCTGCATTTCATTCTCATATCAAGTCAGTTTTATATCAAACGAGTATCAATTTTCTACTCAAAATACTTCAAAAAGTGTGCCCGGATACTGTAGCCTACCCATGGTAGGCTGTAGTGTTTTCTTGCTTAATCCCATTTAATAAGTGACTTTTTAGCATTTTAGTCCCAGGGGAATGCACTGACCACATATCTGTGAATGGATGTGGGCCTTCTCTCCCTGTTCTCTCTTATTAGGATTTCAGATTTTAAGGCCTGTCTGAAATCTGTTAATTCCACCTTCCATCCAGTTCTGTCCTAGATTCAGATTTAGCGGGTGGGCCTCGTTCCTCATTCCTGGTGCTGGAACAACTCAGAGAAATAAAACGGTGATGGTTGAGCATGGGCGAGAAGGGTTGATGAATCTGATGGCCTCCCTGGGCCATATGTAGTCAGTTCTCGAGTGATGGTTTGTGAGTGAAGGGGTGCCCGAGCCTGTGGTCATCTGTGCTGTAATACTTCCAGAAAGTTCAGTGATTCAGACTGATTCAGGCCCCTCAGGGCTGATGGGATAGACAACCAGTGCAGATCAGCTGCGTAGGCCTGGCCCTTGGACTCCTTGAACCAGCCACACATGAGAACATTTCCCAGCAGTGTCCTCATCAGCTGTTGCATATTCACATGCTGGAAACCTTCGTGCCTTGAAAGAGCTGCTGGCAAATCTCTCTGGAACTTCGAATGATTCCTTCCATCATTCCTCTAGCCCAGCACTGGAGCTGCAAGTGGAAAACGTTTCCAGGACATGGGGGTTTCCATGGGTTCAGTCTGGAGGTCAGATGCCAAGGTGGACAGGCCCCACCTCATGGAGTGAGACACCATGGATAACACAGCAGTGCCCAGTGTGCATGCGGGCACTGGGGCTGGCAGGACCAGGGAGGCCTGCTCTGGACCCTGGGTGACTGTCCCTTTGGGGACCAGTATGCAGTCCACAAACAACACGCCTGACCCACGGAGGGTTCACTGGGTCCTGCTGCTGTGACGACAGCCATGAAACTGGAGGAAAAAGGTCCAAATCTTTGCCTCTTGTCTAGCAGCTGCTCCATAAATCTGCATTCAGAGCCCTCATCCTGGATGTGGGGTTGGTGAGACCCCAGGCATCTCTGGCCTGGTGTCCTTCCTGGGGACATGTGTGGGGGGTCCCGGGGCAGCTATGAAGGACCGTGGCCCTGCGGGCTCTGCTCCCTCTCCCGGCTCTGGGGGTGGTCCTCTTCCATCACTCCCTCCACACAAGCCCTGGACCGAGCACGGCTGCCTGGGGCGCTTCTGGCTTCCTTACCTTCTGGTCGTGCTATCTCCACCACTTAGGCCATCCAACAGACGCTTAGTTGGTTCTGGTTATTTACTGCTGCTTAACCAGCGACTTCAAACTTAGGGCTTGCAACAACTTGCTGTCAGTGGTCACGGTTTGTGGATTAAGTGGGCAGGCGAGTTTCTTGGGCTTATGGTGGGCTGGGGACGTCTGTGGCACTTTTCCTGCTTCCCCCCAGATCAGGCGCCTGGTCTCCTTGGCTGGAACATCTGAGAATGTGTCCATTTTATCTGGTCATTGAAGTTACTGGTATAAACTTAACAATGTTCCTTTACTTCCTTATTAATGTCTACAGTTTTGTAGTGACATGTTCATTTCTCATATTGATCATTTGTATCTTTTATTTTTGGCAAGCTAGATATTTATCAGTATCACTGGTGTTTTTTTTGAAGATTAAGCTTCTGGTTTTATTGACGTTCTTGATCATTTTCTATTTCACAGATTTCTGTTCTTTTATCTGTTCTATCCTTTTTCTGTTTACTTTGAGTTTACTTTGCTATTTTCCTCTCAAGTTAGAAGCTTAGATCATTGATCTGAGACCTTCTTTTCTAATAGAAATGTTTCAAGCTATAAAATCTCTGTTGTTCTGACTGCTTCCCGCGATTTTAATGTATTGTTCATTTTCATTGGGCTTAAAATATTTTCTAAGTTTCTTGTGTGTGTTTTTTTTTTTCTCTTCATCCCATGGAAATCTAGAAATACTTTGTTTTAATTCCCAAATATTGGTGGTCCTACCAAAGCAGCAGGCAATGCAGGAGGGAAGGCTGGTGCTCACAAATTCCACAGCTGCCCAGGCCTGACTCTCAGCCAGTCTGGCGATGGCCTCACTCTCTGCTTAAACTCCTTCCCTCCCATTGGAGCTGCCCAGTGTCTGAACTAGCCTTTGCTGTTTCTGTGCACTTCCTCCTACTTCATGGGCCTGTGCCACTTAAAGAAGGGATTGATGGGCTTCCCTGGTAGTCCAGTGGCTAAGACTCCATGCTCTGTGCAGGGGGCCCAGGTTCCATCCCTGGTCAGGGTACTGGGTCCCCCTAAGAGTTCTCCTGCTGCAACTTAAAAAGATCCTGCATGCCGCATCAAAGATTGAAGATCCCACATGCTACAGCTAAGACCCAGCACAGCCAAATACATAATTTCAAAAGAGAAAAAACAACTCTGAAAATAAACTGTTTTTAAAAAGAAAGAACGTATTGAACTGTTTGGGGACAGATACTTAGAAATATGTGATGCAGCGGAAGTTGACACAACATTGTGGATCAACTATACTTCAAATTAAAAAAGATGAGTCACAAATGGAAGCCAAAATACAATTTTTTTAATGTAGTAGTTACATTAAAAAGGTTTAAAAACAGATTAATTATAATATCTTCTTTAGTCTAATGTATACACAATATTATCCTTTCAACATGTGATCAATATGAAAATATCAGTGAGATATTTTACATGCTTTTTTTCATACCAGGTCTTCAGAATCTGCTGTGCATTTTACACTCAAAGCCTCATTTCATGCGCCCGTGTGTCTGGGGACTGGGTCTGTTTCTCTGGTCAGTCCCACAACCGGGGGAAACAGCTGGAACATCAGGTGTGCAGCTGTGGAGTCACTTGCCAGAAAATGCGTCTGGAGTTTTGGCAAGTCAGCGTTGAAAACAGGAAGCTCAGTTTTGCTTTGTAATGGTTTCCAAATAATAGTGTGAAATCAGCTTTTTTCTGACTGTCGGGAAATTACGGAGCACGTTTGTTGGCACTGATGTTTTTGTATTTGCGATATAATGCTGAGTTCAGAGGGCCTCAGGGGCCCCTCTGTGGCGTTTGTTGGCTGTAGGCCTGGCTTCACAGATCTTTCAGATCTCCTCCCACCCCACCAAGCATACCCCCCTAAAAACCCAGATGCTGAGATGCTGGGAGTCACGGGGCTCAGGTCTGTACTGATGGCTTCAGGACGCTTATGCCAGCAGCTTACTGCGTGGTAGCAAAGATTTTGTTAAAGACTTTTTAGGTTTGTGTCTTTGTACCTCGACTGCAGGCACCACTGACCTTTTCTCTGTCGCTAGTGGTTAAAGCTCCCATTTTTAAGATTCCACACAAATAAGATTGTAATGGCCGCACTTGACTGACGTTCCCGTGTTGCGTGCGCATCAGTTGCTCTGTTGCTGGGGGCGCATGCGCGGCGTCTGCACTATGGATCCTGCCATACAGTGTTGACGCATAAGGTTCAGATTCTAAGTGTTTTGTCTGCTGTGAAGAAAGCCGCTTGGAACATTCGTGGACAGGTTTTGTGTGGTGTGTGCCCAGGAGCGGAGCGACTGGCTGTGCAGAAGGTCTGAGCACCTGCTCGGCTGCTTTGCAAAGTAGTTCTGTCTCACTGTCCTTCCCGAAACCTGTGCGATTTTCACTTGGTGTCATCAGTCTTATTAATTGCAGCAACATGAGGGTGTAGTGTGTTTCCTCACAGTTAAAACTTCATTCCCCTGTCCCAGCTAGATAGCAGGAGTGCCCCTCCCCATCTCCTCACCCCTCCCACCCCCAGGTGTAACCACTGAAAAGGTCTGCAAACATCAACAAATGTTCCCTGGGGATGGGGGGGTGGTTACACTGGAAATGTTACTTTAAATGGAAAAGCTGCCTTTGCGGATGTGATGAAGGACTTCGAGACTGCCATCGTAAGTGTCCTTGCGAGGAGTCAGAGGAGATGTGACCCAGACAGATGAGACACCACGCTGCTGGCTGTGAATACAGGAGAGGGGCCCTGAGCCAGGGAGGGCGAGTGGTGCTGGTGGCCTTCAGAAGCCGGAACAGTGGTCCCCCTGCCTCTGAATGGAGCGAGGCCCTGCTGACACCCCCATTTCACACTGCGAGACTCACTTAGAACTTCTGGCCTCCAGGACTTTAAGAAAATGAACCACTGTTGTTTTAAGTCACTAAGTTTGTGGTAATTTGTGACAGCAACCACAGGAAACTAGTAGTTACTGCAAGAAATAAGCCTTAAGTGAATGGGGAGATACACGGTGCTCACGGGTTGGAGGACTCGGTGTGGTTGAGACGTCTGTCTTCCCCAGACTGATCTGTATGTCCATCATGATCCCAGTTGATATCACAGCATGGTGTGTTGTTGTTGTTGTTTTTAATGAAAATCGACAAACTCATTCTAAAATTTGTTGGAAATGCAAAGGATTCAGAACGGTCAAAATTCATCCGAAAAAGAAGAGCAAGCTTAGAGAACAGGCACTACCCAACCTCAAGGCTAATCCAGACAATGTGTGTTGGCATAAAGGCAGACAGACAGATCGAAGGGACAGAGGAGAGTCCAGGACTGACGTGCACAGACAAGTGGTCTTTTATCAAAGTGCAAATGAAGCTCAGTGGGAAAACAGCATCATCTTTGAACAGATGGAAGACATGGATATCCATACGCAATAAAATTGAACTTTAAAACTCACACCATGTGTGAAAATTAACTCAAAATGGATCCTAGAATGAAATGTAGAACTTAAAACTGTAAAAATTCTAGAAGAAAACTTAGAAATCTTTACATCCTTGGGTTAGGCAAAAAAGTTCTCAGATAAGATGCCAAAATCACAATTAATAAGAGGAAGAAAATGGGTCAGTTGGAATTTCAGAACGTTGAAAACTTCTTTGAAAGACATTGTTAAGAGAATGAAAAGACAGGTCAGGGGAATGGGAGAAAATATTTGCAGATAATTTCTGATAAAGGGCTTGTGCCCAGAGCTCTGTAGGGCTCTCAAAGCTCAATGATAAGAAAATAAACGTCCCAATAAAAAGATGGGCCAGTGATTTGAATAGATGCCTCATCAAATAAGGTATATGGAAGGCAAATTAGTTCAGCATCGTTCGCCATTAGAAAAATGTTAAGTCCTCAGTGAGATACCAGTGCATACCTGTTAGCAGGTCTAGAATAAAAAGGCTGGCCATCCCACGTGTTTGCAAGAATGTGGAGCAACGGGAACGCACACTGCTGATGGGAACTCGAATGATCCAACCACTTTGGAAAACAGTTTAGCAGATTTTTTAGAAGCTGTCCATTCAACTGCCTTTTCATCCAGTCATCCCCTCCTGGGTGTTTACCTGAGAGAAACAGAAGCCTAGAGACTTACACCCAGATGCTTGCCACATAAACTAGGAGCAGCCCACATCCAACAGGCGAAAGCGAAAACAGCTGTAGTTCAGAGCGAACAGGTGGTACTGAGTGCAAGAAACCAGAAAAGAGCACGGACTGCGTGACTGATATCCTGGTAAGTGCAAGTAATTTACTTGTGATAGAAAGCCAATCAGAGAATCCCCTGGTGGTCCAGTGGTTACAATTCCACACTTTCATTGCCAAGGGCCAGGGTCTGATTCCTTTTTGGGGAACTAAGATCCTGAAAGCAGTGTGTGCCCGCTCCCCAAAAAAGCAAGTTAGCAATTGCCTGGGGGTGGGAAGCTCACCCCCGGGGACGGACAAGGGCACAAGGGAAGCTGGAGATGGGGAGGTTAGGTGTGTATACTTCGGTCACATTCATCATGTGTTGCGTGTTAATCATACTCAACAAAATTGTAAGTCATTTGAGTCGTCCCTCATGCAACTAAGGGAAGATGTTAGGGGGCAGCCAGGTTTGTAGTCTGGAGCTTGGGGTCAATTAGAGATGAGTGATCATTGCTGATGGTCTCCTGGGTGCGAATGCCTGTGGATCAGGGCTCGGGAGCACTTGCCCCTGGGGGACAGGGCAGAGCTGGAGGTCTGAGAATGGGGTGGACCTGTCCTGGACTGAATGCCCATGTCTTCCATTCTTGTCTTGAAGTCCTGAACCCCCAGTGTGATGGGACTGGGAGACGGGGCCTTTGGGAGTGACTGGGGTCAGCTGAAGCCGTGAGGGTGGAGCCCTGATGGGATCAGACGACAGAGCTCTTGCCACCATGTGGGGACACACGGAGAAGGCCGCCTGCAGGCCAGAAAGAGGCCCCACCAGACCGGCCCCCAGGCTGTGGTGTGAGTCGCCATCCGCCGTGAGCCTCTCAGCAACTCCAGCCAAATGAAGTGGTTCAGGGGAGCAGGGCCTGTGTGTACTATCCAAACGTTCAGCTTGGTGGTCTCGGGGCCGAGTGTGTGTTAGTTGTTAGAATCAGGAGCACATGCTGGTCATTCTAAGCCAGTGCCATGGCTGGACACGGCGCCCAAGCTCGGAGGTGTGGGTAGGCATGGCTGTAACCAGGCCCAGCATGGGGACGCTAGCCCTCCTCCCAGAGCCTTCCCTGAGACACCCTCACCCGCTGAAGCTGCTGCACTGCTGGGAGGGGGGAGTTCGTGTTCTGGGCTGAGAAGGGTGGGCCCAGCGCCTGCCCTGCGCCCCCAGTGATGGCGGAGTGAGCTGACTTCAGTACTGCTGCTGCTGCTAAGTCGCTTAAGTCGTGTCCGACTCTGTGCGACCCCATAGACGGCAGCCCACCAGGCTCCCCCGTCCCTGGGATTCTCCAGGCAAGAGCACTGGAGTGTGTTGCCATCTCCTTCTCCAATGCATGAAAGTGAAGTCAGTCAGTCGTGTCTGACTCTTCACGACCCCATGGACTGCAGCCTACCAGGCTCCTCCGCCCATGGGATTTTCCAGGCAAGAGTACTGGAGTGGGGTGCCATTGTCTTCTCCGGACTTCAGTGCAGGAGTCTTCAATTCCTGCAAATCCCCCTTGCAGGCCCCCTTGCCCTCAGGGCCCGCCTGCCCAAGGCAGTGGGATGCATGTTGTCTATGTGTGTAGGCGTGTGCATGTGCAAGGGGCTTGTCCGGGTTGAAGGCTCTATGCCCGGAGTCCAGGGCAGAGAGAGGCAGATGTTTGGGTCTCCCTGGAGAACTCTTCGCTCCTGGATGCTTCCTCCTTCTCCCTCCCTACCTCAGACTCAGTGCAGGCAGTGCAGTGAGGGAGGGAGGGGGGCCCAGTCCCCTCTGTATTCTCCCCACATCCTTCGTGCCCCAGGGTGTCAAGGGAAAGAGCCCTGTGTTCTGGTCTCTAGTTGTTGTTGGCAGAACCTCCATGGCCCAGGCCAGGCGTTGTGGCTACAGGCAGGGCGAATCCCAGGAAGCCAGGAGCCCCTCTCCACTCCTTGTGGGCTGGCAGGACCAGCCTGAGCTCGTAGGAGTGGTGGAGGCAGAATCGTGACCATGCCAGGGAGCTGGCCCTGAGTCCTGCTGACCTGCTCGACCCACACAGGGGCCTGGCCATGTTTCACATCCAGGAACATGTGACCTGAGTCCAGGAAGTGGCCGCAACAGGCCATTCATGGGAGAAAGGGTTGTTTTTCTTCTAAGACAGTTTTGCTCAAGGTTTCTTATAATGAGTCCCTGAGGTTTAGAGGTGGGATACGCTCATTAAGCCTACACCACCTTCTCCCGAGGGCTCCACGGCTCCCCTGGTCAGGGGCTGGTCTGGACAGGACCTCGGCCCCCTGCTCTGCTGCAGGACAAGGAAGGGGGACCCACTGGCAGCCTCAGGGGACAGACAGGGGCACCTGTACACAAAGGGGCTCACACGCCACACTTCACACACCAGGTTAAGACACGACATTCCTTCACCTACACACAATTCAAACAGTGACTAGAACTGATGACTGGCAAATTTCTAAGAGGATTGTTAAGACCCTCACGAGTTCTGTCTTGCTGGAAACCACATTTAAAACTCAGAACCCAGACGTCAGCAGCTGCTCCACTTCTTAAGCCCACAGTGGGGTGGAGTGCAGGGGGGATCCCATGTCAATCACCAAGCCCTAGTCACCACAGCAGCCTCACCCCTTCCCTGTGTCACCAAAGAGAAAGTTCCACAAACAGGTTTCCCCAGTCACCTGTGGTCGGTGAGGCTCCTGAGTGAGCAGAGAGCTTGAGAGGCGGGGGCTAGGCGTGGAGTAGTCTCTGGTGGAAGTGTCTCGAAGCAAAAGTGCAGAAGACAGGCTTGCTCGGGGCTGAGCGAGCTTGGCAGGTGAGGGCTGCGTGGAAGGGGTGGGCTGTCCCAAGTGACTGTCTGCTGCTGGATGTTCACAAACCATGTCCAAATACAGAAGAAACTTGTCCCAGGCACAGAGGGTGGGGGTCTGTCCGTCCCATTCTGTTCCAGCTCAGCTTCTGGGCGTGACTCCCTGTCCCCAAGACGTGCTCACAGCCTCACACTGTCCATGATTTGGGTGCAGGTTGGACCAGACGTCAGGCAGGTTCTCACAGAGTCCGTGCCACA
Source organism: Capricornis sumatraensis (assembly GCF_032405125.1). Taxonomy (NCBI): domain Eukaryota; kingdom Metazoa; phylum Chordata; class Mammalia; order Artiodactyla; family Bovidae; genus Capricornis; species Capricornis sumatraensis. The sequence goes on from NC_091076.1 coordinate 99,680,921, forward strand.
AGTGCAGACTTTATAACCTAGCAGAAATAAAGTAAGAGTTCGGAGCCCCCACGCCCAGCTGCCCACCAGTCAGGCAGGCAGAGCCCCACATGGGGGACACGCAGTGCCTCCCTGTCATCACTCTTCATTTTAGGCATTGCTTTTCATTAGGGTGTAGCTGAAGCTCCATCAGGAAGTGAGCACAGCACAGCCCCCGAGGAGCTGGGGGTGGGGATCCCCTCTGTCTGTCCACCTAGGGAGCCGGACACCATTGATCTGCCTCTAAAGCCACTTGAACCTTTGTACTGACAGGGAAGGGGCATGCAGTTTATCACTTTCTGAGTGACTTTCTGGGAAATAACCTGAGGGGTTGTGTGACAACTGTTCTTTGTTAATTTTGTTGATGCCAATTGCTTCCAGGTGTTTACCTCCAATGGCCCCACCGTGATCATGCCCACCTGGTTCTGCTCCCGAGCCTGGTTCGCCCACGTGGGCCCGTTTGATGAGGGCGGGCGGGTAAGTGTGGTCCACGGATCCCTCCTCTGGGCACATGGGGAGGGGCTTTGAGGGCCTTCCCGGCGCTCCCTGGGGCTGCGTGCGGGTGCTGGGCCTCCCCGGGAGCAGCGGGTTTCTGTGTGAAGACGGTGGGCGTCTGTTCTGGGCTCACACCTGCGCGGCCACCTCATCCTGGTTTAAGGGCTGTTTGTGGGGAAGCGCAGGACACGGGCAGTGCCCCGCCCTGCCACCCCGGGTGGCACCGGGAGAGGAGTGCCCCTCGCTCCCCTGCGGGCAGCGGCCCCGGAGCACTGGGGTCCGAGCTGGCCCGGGCCTCCCTCACAGGGCAGGACCCATGCTGGCCTCTGGCTCAGAAACAGGGACGTGGACCCCGACTGCTCTCCCTCCCTCCTCGACGGCCTTAGAGGGAACACTCCGACAGAACACTCGGTCAGAAGGTAAATCTCACGGTTGAGTAGTTTGCTTTCCTTTAACTCTTCTTAAATTGGCTTTGAGACGTGTGTCTGGTCTTGTGGTGGATGGAGCCCATGGGCCAGATGTGTTAAGGCCCAGCAGGCCGGAAGGTGGGGTGACGCAGGCCCAGGCTCCCCCTCTGCCCCAGGACCGTGGCCCCCGTCCAGCCCGCTCGGAGTCTTCTCTCCACTTTGGAGGGGACTGTCACCCACTGCTAGGGGCCCAGTGGATCCTTGGCGTGGGGCCCCCCTCCTCTGACCGCCCTCCAGGGAGAGGCCGGCTCCTCTGCTGCGCCTGCGCTGGACCCCGGCCAGACAGTCCCTCGCCTGTCTACCCAGACATGCCTTCCAGGAGCCGTGCTGGTCTCACGCATACAAACCAGGGGCCCAGCCCGCCTGTCCTCAGGACTGGCCAGACTGGGGAATGTCTGTGCCGCAGCTCCACTGGCCTCCCTGTCCTGGAGGGTCTCGTGAGCGCATAGCCGCACTCTGCCCAGGGGCTCCCACCAGGAAGGCCAGAGAGATGGCAGGGTATCCTCTCTGCCAACAAATTCTCCTTGAACTCAAGGCGTGGGGGGAGCAAAGGGACACCCCATGAGTCTCCCCACCACTAAGCAGGTGCTGCAAAAGCTCTCAGTGGTGCTGAGTCCAAGCACCTGTTCTCATTCCTCTGCGGCGAGTAGCTCCAAGATGGTCATCAGGAGGCATTCCTTAAGTCACAGCCATGAGCAGCTTCAGGACGGGAAGCGTGTCAGGCCTCTTAGCACAAGTTAATTCTTCCTGGAGAGAGAGCTGCGGAAGGAAAAGAAAGTCCATCCCTCTCTTTGTACAGGGCTCGGGGATCAGGGACCAAGGACCTGGGCTGGGATGGGGCCATGGCTGCAGCAAGTGAGGGATGTGGGCATGAGGAGGGGGTCACAGATGGCCATGAAGCCCACCGCCAGGATGAGGACATGAGGTGTTTCCTGGTTCCTTCAGGCCCTCCCCCAAGAAAACAGGTTGAGCTGAAGAGTTCTTTGTGGAATGCATTTGTGGGAGCACTGATATGCTGGGGGCTGGATTTAAGTTTGGGGGCTGGTCCTCAGCTGATTCTCTGTGTCCGGGAGGCTGCAGTTCTCACCCAGGAGGGAAGAGCAGGGAACTGGAGCCGCCGGGACAGTTGAGGTGCTAAAGGTCTCAGAGCAGGATGGCAGCGAGACTCGGGGATAAACGAGGACGCAGTGGGCACGAGCTGAGGACGCAGCGGGCACGAGCTGAGCCCGCAAGGTGCTCAGGTTTTAAATCCAGAAGATGCACTCTCAGAGTGAGGTGGAGGGGAGAAAGAGAGTTGGAGGAAGGTGTGGGATGACACCCAGCTTGAGGGGTCTGGATGCCCCCAGGAGGCAACTGTTTCAGGCCCTTAAACCAGAAGGAAAGTGACCAAAATGGTGTTTGTTGGTTCAGAACAGAGCTCTTCTGAGGGCGGGGATGGTCCAGAGTGGGTCATGGTTGCTCAGAAGAGCTGCTGCCCAGCACGGCAGACACTTTTCAGAAGTGCCTTTGCACCTGTTGGAAAGATCCTCAGGCTTGGAGTCGCTGTGTGGCTTGTGAGCTGCCACCCTCTCTCTGGAGGGGGGACCCCCAGCTCCTTTGCATTTTAGCCATTCTGACCAGAGTTGTGTGGTTTCCTGTTGTAATTTAATCTACATTTTCTAGATGACTTACGACGTTGAGCAGTTTTTCACGTGCGGATTGGCTGCTCCTGTTTTTATGAAGCATCCAGATTTTTTTGCCCGGTTTTGGGTGAAGCGTCTTATTTGGCCAAGGAGGTCTCCGTTGCAGCACGCGGGATCTTCCATCTTCGCTGAAGCACGTGGGATCCTTAGCTGCAGTCTGAGTGCTAGTGCTAGGGATCTCGTTCCCTGACCCGGGATCAACCCAGGCCCCTGCACTGGAGTCCCGGAGTCTTAGTCACCTGGACTTGATGCTTCTGATGCAGGGGGCCTGGACCGCCGGAGAAGCCCCTGCGGTGTCTTCTTGTTGAGGTGTTGCTGTGCTGGGTCAGATGCGTGCTCCTGGGCGTCTCCTCCCGTCCTTGGTCTCTCTGTTCTGGGATCTTCCCTCACTCCCACCTGTGTTTGCCCAGGTTCTGTCCAGAGGACGTCAGGGCAGCGAGGTTGGGGCGTCCACCTCTGTTTCGTGGGTTTCATCTCCCCACCCTGGCGCCCCCTGCTCTTAGCCTGAGCCTCACAGGTGCTGCAGAGGTTGGCCTCTCAGACACCCAAAGCCAGAAGCTGGCATCTTCTCTCGTGCCTTAAAAACCTCTTGGTATCAAAGAAGGTTTGTATTTTGTCATCTCTGTATGGAATGCCTTTAATCCCATATGCTCTTCTTAAACCTCTCCTGCTCAGCTTTTTGTGTTTGTTTTTGAAGGTATTCTGACTCCTACCTGTTGCTTGAACGGCAGTCAGTGGGTCAGCCTATTCCTTCTCTCTCTCCTGCTGATTTTGATGTGTGATTTCTGCTCACATCAGAAGGCGGCTGAGTCTCTGGGTGCCTGTCCGAGTCCCTGGACTCAGCCTCACACGTCAGGCTTCCCCACGTCTGAAGGGCCATGGCATTCCTTGTTCCTGCACAGACTGTGGTTTTGGACACACGAAGGAGGGATGGACTGCACAGAAAACCCTGGGCCACACCTTCCCTCCCGTCCTGAGGACACAGCTCCCCACTGCCTCACTTTGCCTGACACTCCTCAGACTCAGCTGGAGGCAACAGGGGAATTCCTGCCTTGTTGTTAAAGATTCTTGGTTTCACTGGGTTCCGACGTGATCTGGTTCCGATGTGTGGGGACCAGGTCTGCTCTCACCTCTCTCTGGCTTATAGTTTTAAGTCTTAGCTGTCTGCCATTGCTGTGGTTTTCTGTTTCAATATTCATTACACACTGGCTAGATTTTCTTTGTCTTCCATTTCAACAACTTTCTCCTAACCCTTTTTTATTATTTAATTTTCTTCACTTCCCTGTGTTTCTTCAGTGCCCCTTATTTTTATTCAGATCTGTTTTCCCTGGAGAACCTTCTAGTTTCGTCTTCACTTCTCACATAATTTTGTCTTTTTCTTCTATTTCTTTTTTGAGTTCAGTCAATCCCCTCTTATTTAAAAGGTTTATTGGGGTATAATTCGTGTAATTCACCTGTTAAGTGTGCAGTTCAGTGTATTTCAGCACATTCACGGGGATGCACAGCCATCACCACCGTCTGATGTCACGAAAGAGCTTCACCTCCCAGGGAAGCCCACGTGCGGTCACACCCCCAGCCCAGGCTAGTCCCCTCCTCCTCTTCTCCTGTCTCCCCTGCTCTTTGCACGGGTCCAGCTCTGTTAGTTATGGCATTTCTGGCTCAAGATGGCCCCCCCCGTTCTCAGGCCTTGCGGAGGACATGAGATTTCACTGGGAGAGTTGTTCACAGAATTTTCTTCTCCTTCGTGATTTTTGGTGGTGGTGGTTCTGTTTGGGGTGAGTGTCTGTTCGCAGAGTGTTTGTTTTCTGTCTCTTGTCATGCTGGCTGTGTAGCCTCTGTTCACAGGATTCCGACCCCAAGGTCGCCCCTTCTGTGACCCCAGGGAAGGACAGCAGCGTTGAGGGCAGGAAGGGGAGGAGAGTGTGTCCCCCCTTCTGTTTCATCCCGCAGGATCCGCATCCCTTTTCTCCACATCTCCGAGGGCACACGCCCTCCCACACCCCATGAGCCCCCAAAGCAGGGGTGACCCTCTCCACGGAGGACTGGGCTCAGCACCTGGCTTTCCACCTCCTCTGGCTAAATTCTCAGTTGCCTCTTTGCCAGAAAAGAAAACTCTGGGGTTGAGTTCCTACTGGTCATGAGCAGAGAGGACATCTCTCCTTCCTAAATCTATAAAGTGCGGAGTTACAATGTGCTCTTGAAAGGTGCCTTTGAACATGCAGAAAATTAGCAAAAGGAAAAACATAGAAATCACCTGTGAGCCCATCACCACACAGCTGCTCTGAACTTTTGTGTGCGGTCCTTTTGTCTTTCTTTAACCATGGACGACTTTTAGCTGAGCTGAAAACACATTTTTTCCCTGAATTTTGGCTGCGCTGGGTCTTCACTGCTGCTCGCCGGCTTTCTCTGGTTGCGGCTAGTGGGTGCTCCTCTCTAGCTGCAGTGCGCACGCGCGCACAATTGTGAAAGCTGACTTTTAACATTTTGGTATAAATCCTTTCATGACTTGTGGTCTTTGTGAAAACACTTCAGTCACCACAGTGGTCCATCACGTCACGGAATGACTCAGCAGCTGACACTGAAGTGAGGCTGTTCGCGTGGCTCCCGCGTCGCTTTCCTCTGCGGCCTGCTGCCTGTCAGCCTCCCATGTGCTGAAACCCCCTGGCGGCGATTCCCTGGGCAGGGTGGCTCTGTGTGGGGACCGACGCGCTGCTCAGTGTGGCAGCTCAGGAGTGAGCCCAGCGGGCTGCCCACAGGGTGGCTTTCAGGCCTGAGCCAGGAGGTGGCAGAATTCATGGCCGGGTGATCACAGACAAGGGGCATCAGTTCATCACAGACCCCAGAGGCTGGGTGCACAGGGCCCAGTCGGGATACACTTGGGCCAAGAAGCTGGCCAAAAGAGGCCAGGAGTCCCCTCTCTCCCCAAGGGTAACGGCCACGGGGCTCTGCCAGGGCATCGAGACCTCAGAGGCCAGCCATGCCGCCTTCCCCTCAGGGTGGATGAGCTGGGCGAGCGACAGTGGCTCTACTGGGAGCAGTCAGCCCTGCCATGGTGCTGGCGCTGCCCTGTCCTGAGCTTGGGCTGAAGAGGCAGAACAGGCTGGGGCCAGCGCACAGCAGCCTCTGCACTGTGGGGAAACCAGCCTCTGCCCGGAGCAGGGGTCCTGGCAGCTTGCCCAGCTGTCGCTGGGCTCTGCTCGCCAAACACGCCCTGGGTGACCTCCTGTCCAGACCCTCTGCTTTCTTGGTTTTCACCTTGAACTCTAGGAAGTGAAGGAACCGCGATTGTTATCCCCGTCAGGACTGAGGTCCCCCAGCCCTGGACTGACCAGCAGGGCAGCCGCGGCCCCGCCAGCCAGCCCTGATCTGAGCCCTTCTCCAGAGGAGGGTGGGAGGCCTGGGTTCTCACAGGACAGGAGGACCCCGTGGGACCCTGCAGACCCTCGGAGCAGCGTGCCCGTCAACAGAGAGGGGCCAGTGAGAGCAACGACGGGGCTTGGGTCTACGCCTCAGGCACCTTCTTGCCCCGGAGCCGCCTCTTATGGTCACATTTGCCGAGCCCTGGCCTCGAGCTGGGGGCAGCTGGATGTGTTGTTTTCCAGCTGAGGCCTCACCGGTCAGGCTGGGCTCAAGTGTGGGGGCCTCGGGCCGACCTCCATCTCCCGTTGCCTGAACCAAGGCTCTGTTCTGAGTGGACACGTTTCTTCACTCTGCAGGGTGTCCCTGAGGACCTGCTGTTCTTCTACGAGCACCTCAGGAAGGGCGGTGGGGTCGTCCGCGTGGACCAGAGCCTCCTCCTCTACCGCTACCACCCTGGCGCGGCCACACACTCCGTCCTCGAGTACGTGGGCCTGGGATCCAGGCGGGGCGGGGGGGATCCCAGTCAGGTCTCTGCCCCAAGGTGGGGACCTGGGAGCATGGCTGACACCAGGGCCCACGGCCTCCCAGGAGGGAGGTTGTCCCCAGTCTGTGGACCAGCGTTTTCCTCAGGATCAAGGCTAAATGTCTGCTCTCACTTTTATTATTTATTTCAGTTGCTTTGGGTCTTTGTTGCTGCACAGGCTATCTCTAGTTGCAGCGAGCAGGGCCTACTCTCTAGTTGCTCCTCATCGTGGGGGCTTCTCTCATTGCAGAGCACAGGCTCTGGGCGCTTGGACTTCAGTAGTTGCGGCTCAAGGTCTCTAGAGCATGAGCTCAGTAGCTGTGACACGGGGCTAAGTTGCCCCGTGGCACGTGGGATCTTATGTCCTGGACCGAGGATCAAACCCGTGTCCCCTGCATGAGCAGGCAAATTCCTAACCCCTGGACCATGGCTCAGTGGGTAAAGAATCTGCCTGCAGTACAGGAGACAGAGGAGACGTGGGTTCGATTCCCTGGTCAGCAAGATCCCCTGAGGGGGCATGGCAACCCACAGCAGTATTCTTGGCTGAAAACTTCCGTGGGCAGAGGAGCCTGGCAGGCTACAGTCCAAAGGCTGGACACAGCTGAGCAACCAGGCGCACCCAAAATTCACATGTAGATTTGTCTGGGGGTCCTGCTCTCACTTGATTTGAGCTGAAAGGACTCAGAATGAGCCCAGCCCACCACTGGTGTGATTACAGGTGGGCTGGGGGCGTCCTCTTCCTTCTCTGCCCACCAAGGGGAGGGCGGCTGGGGCAGAGGTTGGGTCATCCCCTACGTGGGCCATCGCAAAGGCTGGCCCCCTCCTTGTCATGGCTCACGGCCTCCCAAGTTCCAAAGCTGGAGATCGACTGCCAGGAGTAGGGCAGGGGAGGTGCCCGAAGTGCAGGCTGGGTTAAGTCGAGGGAGCCGTGTGTTTTCCTTTCTTTAGTTTGAACTCTGTGCATGTGCACATGCATGTTTGTCAGGTGTGTGTGAGTTTTGTTTTAAATAACCACAAGTGTGGAGACCCTTGATGCTACTGTGATGCTGCTCACTTGGGAACAGAGAGGAGTGGAGCCCTGAAACAGGCCTGTGATCAGGGCATCTTCTGAGTGAAAACAGCGTGATGCAAAGGCATGCATTTGAGTTTCTGGACACAGAGGAGACTCTGTTCTTCCCCAGAGGGTATGAGACTTGTTGGAAGGCGTGGCTGCTCAGCTGCTGTCCAGAGAGGTCTCCTGTCCACTGTCACAGCGGGCGTGATGCTGATTGGAGAATGTGTCGTGGGGGGATCGCAGATTGCAGTATTTGTATCCATTTGGGAGATCCTTGAACTTTCACACGTGCGCTATTCCTTACTGAAGCTTAGCTTCTTATGTTTTCCAGCTTTAAGCAAAAGAGCTTGATTTCTCTTGTCTTTTGATAAATCTGAATTTTGATATAGTAGTTTTAGTGTCCAATACTCTTGCCTGGAAAATCCACGGATGGAGGAGCCTGGTAGGCTGTAGTCTATGGGGTTGCTAAGAGTCGGACACGACTGAGCGACTTCACTTTCACTTTTTACTTTCATGCACTGGAAAAGGAAATGGTAATCCACTGCAGTGTTCTTGCCTAGAGAATCCCAGGGATGGGGAAGCCTGGTGGGCTGCCATCTATGGGGTCGCACAGAGTCGGACACGACTGAAGCAACTTAGCAGCAGTATAGCAGCAGCAGCTTTAGTGAAGCATCACAGGGAGTTTATTGTCACGAACTTGACTCAAGTAAGTGCGATTTGCACACATGGGGTGAAGGTCTAGGGGGACCTAAGAGTCCTAAATGTGTGTATCCCTAATCACAGAGTTTCAAAATACACAGGCAAAAACTGGTAGAAATAGAGGGAGAAGTAGACAAACCCATAGTTAGAGCTGAAAATGTTAATATTCCTGTCTCAGTAATTGATAGAAGTTGGGAAGTCTGTGAGGATCAGAAGATTTGAGCAACACTGTTAATTAACCAACATAAAAGTAGACATTTAAGGAACACTATAGAAAGAAAGTGAAGTTGCTCAGTCATGTCCGACTCTTTGTGACCCCATAGACTGTAGCCTGTCAGGCTCGTCTGTCCATGGGATTTTCCAGGCAAAAATACTGCAGAGGGTTGCCATTTCCTTCTCCAGGGGATCTTCCTGACCCAGAGATCAAACCCGGGTCTCCTATATTGCAGGAAGATGCTTTACCATCTGAGCCAACAGGGAATCTACAAGGAACACTAAACTCCAGAATATACATACTTTTAAAGTACAATAGACATTAATTTGGGCCAATAAGCAAGTCTGAATACGTTTCAAATGACTGAAATACTGGGTGTTTTATAAATTAGAAACCATTAAGACATCTTGAATATCCAAAATATTTGCAAATTAAGCAACCAAGAGAAAAAATTACAAGGATACTAGGGGGAAATTTTAATGACAAAACAGTATGTAAAAGTTTGTGGGATTTAGCTAAAGCAGAGTTTATAGTAAGATTTTATGGCTTTAAAAGCTTACGTTATTAAAGAAAGAAGCAATTATCTAAGTCGCCACGTTTAAAAGTTACAAAACCAACAGCAAAGTAAACTCAAATAGAAGAAAAGGAATAAAGAAGGTACAACTGAAAAGGGACTATCAATAGGAAAAAAAATGAACAAAACCAGGAATTGGTTTGAAGTCAGTGCAGTTGAAAAACCTCTAACAAGATTGATTTTTAAGAGAACAGATTGCCAATATACTGAGAATTAAAGAGAGGACATCAGTACAGATCCAAGAGATACTTAAAGTATAAATAATAATTAAAATTAGATTAGTAATTTTAAATTTTTCATAAAAGCCAAGCCAGATGGCTTTCCTGATATATTCTATCAAAAATGTAAAGTGAAGTCACTCAGTCGTGTCTGACTCTTTGTGACCCCATGGACTGTAGCCTACCAGGCTCTGAGGAGCCTCTCAGTCCATGGAATTTTCCAGGCAAGAGTACTGGAGTGGGTTGCCATTTCCTTCTCCAGAATATTAATCTTACATGAATTCCTTCAGGAAATAGAAGAGGAGAAAAATCTATTGGGTGTTGGGAGGGAGGAGCTTCACACTTACTCCCTAAGACTAGCATGACTCTGAAGTTTAAAATGCTACAAGAATATTACAGGAAAATAAAATTACAGACCAATATCCCTTAAGAGAATAGGTACAAAAAATCATTCACAAAATATTGCCAAGTCAAATTCAGAAATATATATGAAAGGATAATACATGAATACAATTCTGGTTTAACTCTCCAAAATCAATTAGTATGATTTGCTACAGTAAAAGAATAAAGGATAAAAATCACACAGCCCAATAGATGCAGAAAAAATAATTAACAAAATTCAATATCCCTTTATGGTTTTAAAAAAATCTCAGAAAACTAGAAATGGAAACTTTCTCAGTCTGATAGTATCTACACAAACCCATAACTAACCTCATATTTAATAATTAAAGACTGAAAGCATTCCCTTCTAAGATCAGGAGGAAGCGATCTCCTGATTGTTCCTCCTCCTACTTCTATTCAACATAGTAAGGGAAGTCAGTGCAGAAAGATCACGAGAAAAGACACAAGCATTAGAAGGTGGAAGGAAAACTAGCATCATTTGTATCAATAGATGGCATGATTGTGTCTCATAGGAAATCAAAACCAATAATATAGTGAGTTTTCCAGGATACAAATTCATAGACTTGCAATAAAACAATTGAAAAAAAATGCAGTTTAAAAAATGTACAATAACATCAATGATAAAATATTTTTAAATGTAACAAAGTATAGCTCTATCTGCTAAAATCCATTCCAAAAAATGCTGAGGGAAATTAAAACCTATACAGTAGATCGATGGAGAGAGATACCACATTCATGGATTGGAAGATTCATTATTGTTTTTTTTTACTTATTTTTGGCTGTGCTGGGTCTTGGTTGCTGCATGCAGGCTGTATCTAGCTGTGGCGGGTGGAGGCTGCTCTCTAGTCGCCGTGCACAGGCTTCTCATTGCAGTCGCTTCTCCGTGCAGAGCATGGGCTCTGGGACACGCAGGACTCAGTGGGTGAAGGGCGTGGACTCAGTGGCTGCAGTCTGCACTGTCGAGAGCTCAGGCCCAGTAGCAGCACACAGGCTTGGTTCCCCCGCGGCCTGTGGAATCTTCCCAGACCAAGGGTCGAACCTGTGTCCCTGCATCAGATTCTTAACCACTGAACCATGAGGGAAATCCCAAGACTCAGTATTGTTAACATCAGTTCTGCCCAAACTGATCTGTAGATTCAGTGCAATCTCTGTAAAAGTCCCAGCTGGCTTCTTTGTAGAAACTGATAATCTGATTTTAAAATTCACAAAAAAATCAGAGGACCCAGACTGGCCTAAATAATTTTGAAAAGAGCAAAATTTGAGGATCCATTGTGCCTGATTTTAAGACTCACTCTGAAGCTACACCAATCAGGAAAATGTATTAGTAGCATAAATGCAGAAATACATATCAGTGAAGCGGAGCAGAGAGTCCAGAAATAGACTCACAACTGATTTTCAACAAAGTCTCCAAAGGCATTCAATGGAAAAAGAAAAATGTTTTGAACAAATGAATATGTATATGGAAAAAAACTCACCCCCTTATTGAAGAATTAATTCTAGATGGCTTAGATGTAAAAATAGAAGCAGTTAAATGATAAAGCTTCTAGAAGAAAACATCAGGGAATATCTTCACAACTTTGGGATAGGCAAACATTTATTAGAGAGGACACCAGACTCTTCAGCCGTTTAAAACTTGATAAATCGAACTTCAAAATTAAAAACTTTTTGCTCCTAAAAAAACATTTCCATTAGGAAAATGAGTAGACAAACCACAGACTGGGAGAAAATATTCATATTTTATGTATCTCACAGAGGACAAGTGTAGAAACTATATTAAGAACCTCTACCACCGAAAAATAAAAATCTAATAAAAATAAGTAAAATTCTTGAATGGACATGACACTTCACAAATAATATATAAATGGGCAATCAGTCCATGAAAAAGGTTTCATCATTATTATCAGAGAAATGAAAACTAACCTCTTCACACCCACTGGAAGGGTTAAAAGTAATGTCTGCAATTCCAAATCATGGGGAGGATGTGGACCACCAGACACATATTTATTGTTCTTGGCAGTGTAAACATGGCGCATCCTCTCTCGAAAGTTGTTGGACCTTATTTTATTAACACCTGCCCTGTGGCCCAGCAATTCCATGTCTAGGTGTTTATCCACGAGAAATGAGTGAATTGCTCAGCATTTCTCTATTAGCAGCCAAGAGCGGGAGCAACCCAGATGCCAGTCAGCAGGTGATCGAGAAGCACTGCTATAACGGAGTACTGCTCAGCAGGAGAACAAACAACTGATACCTGCCAGACCAGGATTAATATAAAAAATATATATATGTATGTATGTATATGATTAGTAAGAGAAACCGGATACAAAAACACATACACTGTGGCTTCCACTTTTGCAACAGGCAGAACTAGTCCACAGTGACAAAAGCGAGACTGCTCTTCTCAGGGAAAGGAGGTGCCAGAAACTTTCTGGGGTGATGGAAGTGCCCCACATCTTGATAGGGGTGGGGGTTACCTGGATACCTATGTTTGTCATAACTGCCTGACTTGTATGTACACCTAAGCTCCTTGCTCTTATTCTATGTGAATTTCATTAACAATTATCCAACTGTCTGCCAAGTATATCTTCAGGAAAGTAACCACTTTCCCACCATCCATAAAATGGGAGTTGGAAACTCTGGGTGAATAAAATGCAAAGATAGTTTTTCTGGACACAAGTCTTCTGCAGAGCTGAGAAGTGCTTGGGCACCTAAGATGCTCTGCAGGGCTAAGAAATGCCTGGACCTCTAGGATCTCTTCCACTGTCTCCTGAAGGTTCATGTGTCCGTGTGTTGAGCTGCTGTGAAGCAAGCTGATGTGGAGGCGGGTCTGTGGCAGCCCACCGCGCCTCGCCACGCTGTGCCCGTGTATCTGGGGGGCAGGTATCTGGCCAGATGGCTTGTGCCACACACATCCATATCCTGTTTCCATGCGATAAGTCTTTTATGCCGGGACTCTTCTCTTTTTGCAGTGTGAGGCTTTGCCACCCACAGTGTAAAAGAGGTGATCTCATGTTAGTTTCTGTGTTGGATTAAAGTCTTTGAGCAGCAAAACCTCAGAGAGCAGTGAGCACTAATTACACCTTCAGGCTTGTCAATAACTGAATTCCTTCAAAGTCTTTCCCCAAAAGCCCTATGAGAGGCTCCTTGAATCTTGTCCTTTACATTTTAAATTGAGAATGATCAACATTTATATCATTTAACAGTTTCACTATGAAATACTTCCAACAGCCAGAAGGCATGGAGGAATCGTCTTTAAGATGAAGTTACCCATTTCCCCAAATCTGCATCTCCCAGGTTCCATTTCCTGGTGTCCCAAGTGGGAAGTTTATTTGCCACAGGACCCATTTCTTTATACTTTGATCACGTGTGATGCCCTCTAAACAGTATACTTTGCCTCTTTAAAAATGTGATGTTGGTGGCACATTCTGCCTCATTCTTGCTGAAAGTGGCAGGTGGCAGGTGCTGGACACCAGGGCAGCCGAGTCTCCCTTGGGCTCCTGTGCCTGGTGTCCCCCACGTCTCCTGAGCACGTGGACATGAGCTGGGCATGTCCAAGGGTCCATGTGGGGCAAGGAGTGTGACCTTGTCGTCCACGCTCCTGGGTTCAGTCACTCAGCCAATAGCTGGAGCGCTGCCGCTCCCCGCTGCCTCAACCCGGGCCCCAGACCAGGGGGACTTGTGGGGCGGGCTCCAGGTCGGGGAGGAAGGCCTGGGGCATCAGAGGCCCTGCGCTCCTCGCTCACACCCCTCACCCACTCCTCACCCCTGCAGGACCACCATCTGGGCCCACCGTGTCCGCTTCCTGGAAGAGCAGGCCCTGCCCCACTGGGCAACTTTCACCATCTGGAACGCGGGCCGGCAGGGCCGCCGGCTCTACCGCAGCCTGACTGCGGGCTCACAGCGCAAGGTGGGGGCCTGCCCCTGCACCACCCCCTACTCCGCCCCAGCCCCATCCCACCCCCCACCCTGCCCGTCAGGCAGCACTGCCCCTGATGCCCCTGAGGCTGTGTCCTGTGTCCTTCCCAGGTGGCTGCCTTCTGCGATGTGGACGAGAACAAGATCAGAAAGGGCTTCTACTGCTATGAGGACTCTCAGGTGCGGGCCCCCCACCCCCCGCCTGGGAGCCACTCACACCACACCTGGTCCACCTCTGGGTGCCATCCAGGCCTTTTGAGTAGACACTTCCCAGAACCTTTCTCCTGGGGAAAGGCCATCCGAGCCCAGGTAGCTGCCAGGCTTGGCAGAGGCAGCCCCCAGGCTCCTGGAGTCTCTTGGACCCCAGAGGGCCCCTGTGCCTGCCCTCTGCTGCCCCCAGCCCCACTGAAGATGCTATTCACAGGCCTGGGTCTGTCCGCTGCCTGCCTTGGGAGTCCTGGGGCAGCTGTCGATGGCTGGGCCAGGGTGTTGGGGAGCAGGTCCAGTCATGGGTCCGGCCGTGGCCCTGGTGCCCATCTGAGGGTGTCAAACTGTGAACAGGGCAGACGTGGGGGAGCAGGGAGTAACACGGGGCAGCCCATGACCCTCCTCTCCTCTCAGGAAAGGCCCAAGCCCCGGATCCCAGTCCTGCACTTCCGAGCTGCACGGCCACCCTTTGTCATCTGCGTGAAGCTGGTGAGTATCAGCTCTCCTCCCACGTGTGGCTAGGACAGCCCCAGGGTCAGGTAGTATGGTGTGTCCACCAGGAGGGCGTGGGCTAGGATGGCAGGTGGCAACCACCGCTCTGGGGGTGGAGGGCAGGAGGGTGGCCTGCATGGGGGCGGGGACAGGAACAACAGGGCCACCTCCAGCCAGGCCCGGGGTGTCGGGGAGGCAGCGGTGCCCCATAAAGCAGGCTGCACTTCCCATGAGAGCTGCAGGGGACGAGGCTGCCCAGCTGCACCCGTGTGGCCCTGCGCACGCGCCCACTGGGTGACCAGCATCCTGGCGGTTTTCTCCATCACACCCTCGCCTTTTCTCCCTATTTGTGGCCTCATGGGACAGGTGCTTGTTTCTTGACACTGGGGTCCCACAGGGAGGCTACGAGCTGGGTCCTTGAACTACCCTCTCCTCGTGGGGGTCTCATTCCCGGTGTGCGAGTTTCCATCACGAAGCCTGCTGGTGGGCTCTGGCAGTGGCAACCTTCTCTTGGCTTTGGAGCCCTCAGCCAGCTGGCCTGCCCGTCTCTTCTCCTTGGTTTCCTCCTTGGTCGACTGGTGTTCAGCACATTTTCTCTGAACAACAAGACAAGTTGTGACTTGTCTTTTCACAGGTTCTTCCCAGAAAAACTTACTTTCAACACAGTACATTTATCAGCTTTTCTCATGATGAACACTTCTAGTGTCCCCCCATTTTGGAAATTCCTCCTTGTGGTCAGAAAGATAGTCACAGATGCAAGTGTAAAGTGTCCTTAACCCACCTGGACTGTGGGGCCAGTCCTGTGGGCTTGTGTAGGGTGGGGCTGCCCCAAAGAGTCCCTGGTCGGGGGGGCCGGTGGTGGGTGAGTGAGCAGGGGCCCGTGCTGTGCCCTGGGGACGTGGGATGGTACACAGATGTGCACACAGGCGGCGGCTTCCAGCCTCTGAGGTTGGAACTTCAGTAACCAGGGTGCCAGGCCAGAGGCCTTCCTGGAGGCAGTGGCTTTTGCAGAAGGGAGGCAGTGTTCATTCAACAGTTAGGCAACAGCAGCAGGCAAGTGAGAAGGACCCGCCTCTCACCCCCACCTCAAGCGCAGACGCTCGCTGAGTCTTGGGCTCAGGGAGCCCATGGGCCCACACACACTTTCACAGCAAAGGTGGCCCACTCCGCGTGTACGCAGTGGACAAGCCCATGGAGGGCACCGGAGAAAGGAGAGCCCTTCGCTGGTGACTGGTTTTAAGGTCCCAGGCCTCCTCCTGTACCTCCTTCTGCACCGTAGCGTTACTCACAGCTTCTAAGTGCAGTTTACTGTGGTCCAGGGGTCCCCCAGAGGGGCCAGGGCAGCCCACGCTGATGGGGGATGTTGCTTCCCTGAGGCTGTGCTCCCGCGGGGCTCAAGCTGACATGGGGGGGCGTTGCAGTGTGTTGGTCAGGCGGGGGTCATGTGCAGGGCTGGAGCACAGGCTGGGCATCCCTGTTCTTCCCATCACTCAAAGCACCAGTGTGGTGAAGTCACTCAACTGTTGGGAGAGCAGGCGTGAGGACAGGCTGAGCCCAGGAGCCTGGTGCAGGGAGTGGCCTCAGAGCGCCAGCTGGTCCCACGTGGCCAGGCCCAGCCCTGGGCTCCAGCCCCACAGAAGCTGCGAGGCCGTAGAGGTGAGGTTCCCACTGCTCAGTCGGTGACTTTGACCCATGGGTGAGCTGAACACGTGGACCAGGACATAACTTCAGGGGCACAACAGGCTTTGTCAGTCTGAACAAGGCCACGTGAACATTCAGGTCCGATTTCCGTGGGACGTGTATTCAGTTCTCTCAGACACAGACCTGTGGTGGAATCGCTGGTCTTGGGGCAACTTACGCTCCACCCGTCACGGAGAGGTCCCAGTTTCTCGCATCCTCTCCCACCTCGTGACATGTGTTCATCACAGTTGTCCTGGTGGGTGACATGGCTCTCACGGTGGTTGTGGTTTGCGTCTGACAACAGTGGACTCAACAGCATCTTTTCATGGGCTCGTTAGACATTTCTTTGTCTCCTCTGGAGAAGTCTGTTCAAGTCCTTTGCCCATTTTCTGATCAAGTTGTCTTTTAATCGAGTCCTGAGAGTTCTCTATAGTTCTAGATTCAAATCCCTGATCAGATGCTTCGGCAAGTTTTTTCCTACTCCATGAGCTGTCTTTTCACTCTCTTAATGGTGTCCTTTGGTGCGCAGAAGTGCTTAACTTTGGCAAAGTCCATTTTATCAATTTTTAAAGAATACTGTTTATTTTTGGCTGGGTTGGGTCTTGTAGCCTGTGGGATCTCTTGTGGTACCTAGGCTCAACAGTTGGATCAGGCAGGCTTAGTTGCCCCACAACCTTAGTTCCCCAACTAGGAACTGAACTCAGATCCCCTGCCCTGGAAGGCAATTTCTCAACCACTAGACCACCAGGGATGGCCCCATTTTATGTATTTTAAATTTGACTGCTCCTTTTTGGTGTCACAGCTAAGAAAATAACACCCAATCCAGGGTCATGAAGATTTACCCCTGTGCTTTCTTCTAAGAGTTTTATGGTTTCTGCCCCTTCATTTAGGTCTTGGACCTGTTTTGAGTTGATGTTTGTGTGTGGGCTCAGTAGGGGCCAGTTTCATGCTTTTGCTGGTGGCTGTGCAGTGACAGTCCCGGGGCCAGGTGGCCAGATGGCTCCAGTCCCAACCTGTCACCCTGAGGTTTTCTTGTTCGACTCTTTGCCAGGTTCAACCTGTGTTATTTAACTAACGCTATATGGAAACTACAAACTTAGCTCCAAACAGCACACATTTCTTATTGTTTCACGTTTCTGTGGGTCACAGGTGGGTGCCAGCTTCGGGTGGGAGCGGTGGCGCCTGCCAGGACGCCCGCTCAGTGGGAGGCTCACGTGCAGCAGGTTTGCTTCCAGACTCTCGTGGTCACTGGCAGCCATCAGAGCTCAAGGATGTGGGCCAAGGGCCTCAGTGCTTTGCTGGCTGTTTGCCACCTGTCCCCACTCCCCCCGGGATGGCAGCTTATTCTGTGAAAGCCAACAAGGGGCTGGGTCTGTAGCATGACGCCCATCCCAGCAATGCATGACATCATGGAGGTGACATGCTAGAAGCAGGGCTTCCACGGGGTGCGGGCGCTGAGTCAGGGTCACAGCTTTCCGGGGCCTGACCCAGGGACGGACTCACTGCTCCTGTGGCCCTCACCCACCTGGTCTTGGGTTTCCTGGTTTGAAAGCAGTTTCCTGAGAGGCCAAGAGAAGCGATGTCCAAGTTGCCCAGGGACATTGGATGAATGATGATGGGGTTGCAAGGAGCAGATGTAACGTGAAAACTTAAACTATACATAGATGATACCTAATTTTTCAAAGATGGGTTCTCTTAAGGGTCTACTTCTCAGGGACCCAAAATAGCCATGAAGCAGACACCCCCACCCACGCAAACCTTCCCTGGGGAGCGGACATTGGGTGGGGAGGGAGCACCGTTCCCGTCCCGCCACCTGTGTGCCTTTGGAGGGTCCAGAGGCAGAAATGCAAACACAACGTGTGATTTTTTTTTTTTTTTGGCCACACCACATGGTGTTGCAGGGTCCTCCTCAGCCAGGGCCCGAAGCCTTGCCCCCTGCACTCTGTGTGTTTTAAACCAACATCAGCATGCTGTACATACTTATTCTGTATTTTGCTTTTTCACCTGATGGTATATCTTGGAGTTAATTCCACATAAACCCACTGGCGCCACCTAACCCTGTCGTGCTCACCTTCACCATGAAGGGAGCTTTCCAGCACATTGGGCCAAAGCATTGAGCCCCAACTCCCCCAACCTGCGATCAAGGCAGATTCTAGCCTTGTTTCTTCATCATTGTTTCCTAAAAAGATTAAAAGCTTTAAAAAGAAAACTACCCAAGCAACACTATCTCACCCTAAATTTTCAGATATCCCATCAGTGTTGAAATCTGCCTTGTAGGCGTGTTTTATCTTTTCACGCTTGTGTGCCGGAATGCAGACCCGAGGTAACCTCCGTCTCCCTCTTGCGACCTGTTTGTTGACGAAACTGGCTTGTGGTGTAAAGTGTTCCTAGGGGCTCAGGTCCAGGGTTCCTTGTGTCGGCAGGAACACCTCCTTCACTGCTGGCTAGAGGAGCTTCTGAGGGAATCACGTCCCTCGTCCTAAAAATATCTGCATCCTACTCAATTATACGGATGTTTCATACATTTATCCAGATATTATCTATTATTAGCTTACAGAAAATGTACAGAGTGTGGCATCTTGCAGAAAAACCCTAACGACCTTTTTGGCCAACCCAATACTTACTGATATAGCTTTAGGCCATTTTTATTCTTTGCTGTTAGAAATAACGCCGCTTATCTTTATATATGCATAATTTTGCTCAAGTGGCTACACGCTTGGGAGAAATGTTTGAAAGGTGCTGGTCAACGAGCATGCCCGCCATCAGCCATGAGACCAGCCATTCCATCCCTGGAGGCTGAGCCGGTTTACACCCCCACCCGGGACCCTTCTCCAGTGGGACCCGATGTCCCGTCTTTGCAAGCTGCTGCTGAGAAACAGTAAGGCCGTGGTTCCAACCGGCGATGTCATGTCGTGGGTAAGGAGGGCGTCTCGTCACGTTGGTAATCATCTCTGTTCCCTTTGGTACATTATCCTTTGCATTGGCCTGTTTCTCTGTTGGTCTCTGTTTTTCTTTATATAGCAACAAAAACCAACCACTGTCTGTGAAGTGCTGCAGAGTCTTCTGTGCCATTTGACTGAATTTGTATCTTTCGCCACTTGGAAGTTTTTTATTCAGGTATAGTCAAAATAATTTTTCCTTTTAAGGCTTTTAGATGTTTTATTCATTCTAAGACAATCATTCCTCGTTATGAAATTTTATAAAAACATTATCTAAGTCTAGTCCTCAGACTCCGGCATTTTCCTTAAATCTTCGATACAACTGGAATTTATTGTGTTATGGAGACTGTTTCTTTCCATGAGGATCCTCAGTTGTCCCCACGTCATTTGGTGAGACGCCCGTCTTTGCCTGTCAGCAAGTGCCATCTTTGTGTGTTAGGTATGAATGTGTACTGCGAGCTACTTCTGGAGTCCTGGCCTTTTTCTACTGATCTGTCTGCTTCGCATTGTTACTGACCGTAGCTTTATAATGTTCACCACCGAGTGCAGCTAGTCTTCCTTCATTATTCCTTTTAGAACTTTTCTCACATTTCTTCCACTTACTCTTCAAGGCCGTGCCAGGTCTTAGCTGCAGCATGTGGGATCTAGTTCCCTGACCAAGGATCGAACCCAGGACACCTACACCGGGAGTGTGGAGTCTTAGCCACTGAACCATCAGGGAAGTCCCCTCACATTTTTCTTTGATAAACTTTATTGTGAACTTTTCACACTTTTAGGAGATGGCCAAAGTGTGGCCTGTCAGCTGCATCTGTAAATATAGTTTTACCAGAACAGAGGCAACAAAGGCGTAAATACGAACCACCTGCCCTTTAAGAAAACTGCGGCATGTGTTCCAGAACCTGCTGCACAGTTTAACAGATGAGAAGCCATTCCCCCAGCACTGCCTGGTTCTGTGGTTCGTACTTTCTCAGCTAGTCCTTCCAGTCGGAGGGTGTGGTCCTGGCTTGTGTGGTGGAGTCGGCTGTGTTCTCTGGGGTCCGGCCTCCACACCACAATAGAGGCCAGCTGTTCTCTTCCCGTTGGTGGTGTGGGATCCAGCCACGGGCGTCACAGCAGAGCTTCGCGTGGAGGGTCCTGACTGCTGTCCTCGGCTTGTGGGGCGGCCGCATCTTCTGCTTTGCTAGACGACGCCTAGGGAGTGGCCAGGCCAGGGGACACACCTGGAGGCAGGGGCGGTTCCGAGGCCCCGCAGCTAGATGGTGGGGTTCGTTTCTGTCTAATCACTGGCAAGGCTGAGACCTTTCCCACATCAGGTGTGTGGATTTCCTCCCGACATTTCTGACCAGCTTCTCTACGGGATTGTGTTTCATGACCTGTAGAAGTCCCCTGTACCCTCTGGGTTCGCGTCCTTGCTGGTTTTATGTCTGACCTCTCTGTTGTCTTAAGGAGGTCTGTCTACTCATGGAAGCATCTAACTTGAACAGTTTTGTGAAGTCAGTCCCCTCCCCAGGTCAGGGACGGGCCTGCCTGCCCGGTGGCCCCTTTATCAACCTAGGTCTGTGACCGGGCTGGCCCTGAACCCACACGTGTTTCCTTTGAAAATTGGAGATAATGGGAGGAGAAAAGCGGGGCTGGGACCAGGCAGCCTGTAGAGAACAGAATGTGGAAATTCCAGTTGTTTTCCAGGTAGAACGGTTTCCATTCAAATACTTCTAGCAAAACTTAGGTAATAGCAGTAAGTTGCAGAAACGGCCAAGGACAAGGGGGAGCCTCCATGTGGGGTCCCAGGAAAGGTGACACCCAACGGGAGGAATGTGGTGGTCAGGTCACCCCTCCCACATCCCGCTAGAGATGCCCCGCTCGCTGGTTATGGAGGCAGGAGGGAACTTGGCAGGTGGCGCTGGGATGAAGGACAGGAGCCTGCAGGCATTTCCCCAAACCCGCTGTGGCCCACACGGGAGGTCTGGGGATTCACAGGGTGGCCACCAGGCAGGCTTGGCCGAAGGGTTTTGGACCACCGAGTCCTGCGCCAGCAAGGTCCCAGGGCAGACGTGGGCGGAGCCTGCCTCCTGCAGGGCCACAGCTTGTCACAGCCATGGGGACAGGCCTGGGGTAGGAAGGGCTCTGCCTGCAGCTGGTGGTGGAGTCACAGGCTGTCCCCCGGGCCGCTTCCCACCTGTGGCCCCTGAGGAGGGCGTAGGGGGTGGGGCAGGGGGACATCAGAGAGACCCCGGGATCAAGTCAGGACTAGGAAAGCTGGCTCTGCCCTGGACCCAGGCATGAGTGAATGGGACTGCCCACGTGAGCCTCACCTGAGTCCCTGGGGTGGGTCAGCCACTACCTGCAGTGGGAAGGCCAAGGGCAGGGTGGATGGAGGCCCCTCAGAGGACCCCCTGCCCCCCATCTCCCTGGTGACCAGTGAGATACAGAGGCCAGCAGATTCTCTTCGGGTCCCTCCCTCCTCTCAGCTGTGGAACAGGAGTTCATAGGGAGTAAGTACCTTCGGGTCCCCAGCACAGGCTGGATAGAGCTGACCTGTCGCTCCTCCCACAGGACCTCACGGGGGGCGTGTTTGAGGACAACCTGAGGTCACTGAACCTGCAGGAGGGCCGGGACTTCCTTCACTTCAGCTGACGGACCCATGGCAGCTGCTCCCAGGTACGTGCGAGGCCCCCTGCAGCTGCAGCCCAGGGCTGAGGGCCCCACATGCATGTGGGGGGTGGTGCCCAGATGCCCCACAAACCCCACTCACCAAGAGGGTGCTCAGTGTTTTTACCAGGCATGTTTTACATCTGGTCTGCACCCCACCATGTATTTCTGACATGTGTCCACATGTGCGTACACACAGACCAAGACCCGGAGCAGCTCCTCTGCTTGGGGCAGGGGCTTGGCTGCCCACCACGGCCTCCTCAGCATCCCTCCCATCAGTGGCACCAGCAGCTTGTACCTGTCACTCCCAGCTCCCCATGGCCACGAACCCCAATGCCCGCCTCGTTCCCAGCTCTGGCCTCTGTGGGGTCTGTGTGGGGTCAGACTGCGTTAAGAGACGTAGGGCTGGATGAGGCCCCCCGGGGGACAGAGGCTGTGCGCTGATGCTCATCCAGTGGGGAGTCACCCCCTCTCTGGGTGTGGCAGAGACCTGGGTTGGGGAGGGAGAGGCCCACAGTGGCTGGCAGGGGCTGCGGGTGTGAGTGGGCAGGGGAGCGCCTCTTTCTCTGGTTGGTCTTGTGTTGGAGGTGTGACCAGAACTGGGGAAGTGGCAGTTCTGACCACATCCTGGCCACTGGGCGTCCGCAGCTACAGCGGTCCTGAGTTAATGGCCTGGCATTGCCCATTTCTCCATTTGGTCTCTTGGTCTCAGGAGCCCAGTGGCTCTTCCCTGAAGGTGATGCTGGTGCCACTGGGCTTGTCTCCTTGATCCAAGAGAAATCATCGACGTGTTGTTAGAATATTTAGCAACAACCAGTTTCGATGACATCATCATTGATGGCGGAGTGAGTGATGACTCCCAGGGATGGAGCCCTGCCCTAGTAGTTCACATGAACGAGGCAATAACTCCTGGCACCAAGGAGGGTCAAGAGGGCTTGAACAATCAGGAGTGGCCGCGTTGTAAAGCCACATCTGAGTCGGAATTCCCAGCCTCGGTGATTAAAGCACTGCGGTCTCTGTGTGCAGAGGGTCTTGGAAGACCCTTCACAAAATACAAAGGTGTCAGTCAGAGGCAGGAGAACTGGTGTTCTGGCCACAGGGCTCTAAAACCCAAAATTGTGTGTATTCATACTGCAGCTGCTGTTGTCAAAATTCTACGCACTTTTGAAAATCCACACAGAAGCTGTTATTCTGTTATGTGGTCACTGTTTCCAGGAATCTGCCTGAAGATGTTTTTGTCATCAAAACTGGGAGGGGCTCCCACCGGCATCGAGGTTGTTGCTAAATATTCTGCGACACACGGGACAGTTCCCACAGCAGTTACTCGACCTCAGATGGCAACAGTGGAGACTGGAAACCAACTGTGCACCAGGGAGGTCTGCTGAGCCCACAGGGTCCTGTTTGTTCTGAGCAGGTGTGGGCCAGCCGGGGCGGGCTGAGTCCACACGGCCCCCACGTTGTCCCACAAGAGGCAGTCTGTCCTGTGGCCCAGGTGCAGTGGCGCTGTCCTGGCCCAACGGCTGTGCCTCACATGTTCTCACCTGTCCATCCACATCTCTGCTGTGTCCAGACCTCACCCCGGGAGGCAGCAGGCGGGAGGGCCCGAACCCCCCAGCCACACAAGTGCCCAGGTAAGGAACCTTTACGGTCATTGGCCTCTGGACAGGCCCGCATGAGCGCCAGCCCGCGTGGAGAGAAGCCGCCTGTCTTTGCTTCACAAACCCCGAGTGTGGACACTCTGGACAAATGGAAAAAAGGTACAGACCATGTGGTTCTTCCACTTCCTGGAGGTCACACACTGGCACAGCTGTGAAGCTGCCAACCACACTGTTTCAGTGCGGGGTCTGGGCTATCATCACAAGTCCCCTGTGCAGATGAAACTGGTCCCCGCAGCATTCAAAACAGTGTCAGCTCCGACTGAACAAAACCACACCAAGGCAGGTAACTCGCCATGGCCGTGTGCATTGGATGCTAGAACAGGGTGATGGGGGAAGACGCTACCACACGACCCCTCAACAGCCCCCGCAAAAGGACCCGGAGCAGGTACCCACTCCCGCCCTGAGGCGTGGCGCCTTCTCTGCCCTGTGATCTGACGTTAAATGTGAGTCTCCTAGAGCCTGTCAGCGGGTAAGACCAAGCCCAGCAAGGCCATGGGGTGCTGCAGCCGGTCTCTCCAGGCCTGTGCTCCCGGGCACCCCTCCCAGTGGGTCTCAGCATGGGGGTGGGTGGGGAGGGACCCTACACGCCTTTCTGGCTCCAGCTCCCCGACCAGACATCCCCACCGGCACCAATGGCAGACACAGGCAGGCAGCTGCTCGGCAGGGAATTTTATTAAACGTGGGTTGGGGATGAGGATAAAAGTACCGATGGCCAGGGCACTCGGGCGCAGGACGCACGTGAGGAGATGCCACCTCCAGGCAACAGACGCCGGGTCCCTTGCACACCAGCCAGGCCGCCATCTGTCTGTGTCTTCCCCGTCAACCGTGCCCTGGCTCCTCCCAGCCAGGCAGGCGCAAGCTCAGCTTCTGGGACTGGCCTCAGCAGATGGCAGGCTGCGGGGACACGGGGCAGGGCCAGCTGGTCAGTGCCGTCTCCCCAGCCGTCCCTGCGCCCCATTTCCTGCAGGAAACTGCGTCTGTGCGGCTTCCCCGCACGTGCTGGGAGCCCTCTAGCCGACACCACCTCTGGGCAGCGAGCGGGTGCAGAGGGTGACTGTCCTGTCCCTACAACTTCACCCATCTTTGACATTTTCCTAATAATGTCAAAAGCACGTTTCCTTAGGAAGCTGGTGGTGTGCGTGGCCATCACACAAGGAAACAGAATAACACTCAGCTGGCCGTCCTGTCACCAGCAGCAGCACCTGGGGACCGACCAGCGCTGGCCCTGCCCCACATCTGAGGGGGGTCCTGCAGGGCCCCCAGAGAAGGCAAGGGCCATACACCTGAACGGCAGGCGGGGGTGGGGGAGACTTCACCTCAGGAATAACTCTGCCCCAAAGAGAAGAAATGGAGAGTTAAGAGCACAGTGAACTGAAGGACAATGAAGGGACGGGTGGCTGAATGGAAGGCGCGCCGCGACCACCTGGGCCCTGGGAAGCGAGGGCAGCAGCCTGAGCCCCCTGCGTGGCGCCGCGGTTCTGACCGCAGTACATCAGGAAGGAACGCCGGTCCCTACAGAACAGCAGGAAAACTGCAGGACGTTAACAGAAGGGGAAGCGAGACGGTGAAAATGCCATTAACCACCGCAAACGATGCCAAGAAAGGAAAGAGGACTGAAAAGAAACCGGCAAGCCAACCCGATAAAGCCAAAATCACACGTTAAATGCAAGTGGAGAAAACACTCAAGTTACCAAAAATGGTTAACTGGATTAAAAAGAGGTAAGACCTGTCTACTGTTTATAAGAAAGTCAAATATAAGAACATACAGAAATTGGAAGTGAAATAATGAAAAGAGAGGCACTACATAAACACTCAGCATCACACCAAGGAGACGTCGAGGCACGAAGCATCGTCACAGGTAAACGAGAAGGTTGCCACCGCTGTGGCTCTCTAGACATCACACCAAGGAGACGTCAAGGCCTGAAGCATCGTCACAGGTAAGTGAGAATGTTGCCACCAATGTCGATCCTCCAGAAAGACGCCACAGACTTTAAAACATACAGGCTCCTGTAGCGAGTGAAAGCAGCTCAGTCGTGCCTGACTCTCTGCAACCCTGTTGACTGTGTAGCCCGCCAGGCTTCTCTGTCCATGGGATTCTCCAGGCAAGAATACTGGAGTGACAGGGAGACTATCCCTTCTCCAGGGGGTCTTAACAACCCAGGAATCGAACCAAGGTCTCCTGCATTGCACGTGGATTCTTTACCAGCTGAGCTACAGGGAACACAGCTTCAAATGCATCACAGAAGTTAAGAAAACTAAAAAGAGAAATTGAGACTTTTCTCAATAATCAACAAAATGGCAGCAAAGTACAGTCAGGCAGATTTGGGGAGCCCTGTGCAGTGCATTTAAGGAAAACATAGACTAAAAATCAGTCACCTTTCTCAGCCCCACCCAAAGCTGGGAAACGGAAAGATCTAGAAGACAAATGGTGACTGACAAATAGCTGGTGGCTGAGTGTGGCCAGGCACAAGAATGAGAAAGCCTGGCGCCCTCTCCAAGGAGCTCACACTTCCGGGTGGTTTCCCTGAGGACAAGAACCAGGACCAGGAGCAACTCTGCTCCGGACCTGCTGCTGCGGCAAATTCCTTGCACTCCGGTTACCTCACCCGTGTTCCCCTAAAAGGCTGGCCTTCAACAAAAACATACAAAATACAAAAAGGCAAGTAAAAGCACTCTGAAGAGACAGTGCAAATGTGAGAACCAGACTCAGAAATGGCAGAGATACTGCAACTATCAGACCAGGAGCTTGAAACAACTGGGATTTCTACACCAAGGACTCTGGTGGGCACAGTGGAAGCCATGCAGGGACGGACAGTGACGTGAGCAGAGACGGAAGGGCCAGAAGCCACCAGCACTGCGAGTGAAACAGATGCCTCCAATGGGCTCCTCCTAAGGCCAGATGGGACACAATCAGTGAACCTGAAGACAGGTCAACAGAAAGGCAAAGAGAAACGAACATGGGGGAAAAAAATCCAAGAATTGTGGGACAATTATAAAAAGACATGCAACATCTCAGCTCCAAAAGCCGTAGAACACTGAGGGGTCCATGCATGGACACACCGTGTGCACGGTCAAGAAACTCAGAGCAGAGACATCACTTCTCACCTAATGGACCTTCAGGCTGCAGGCAACCTTGGCCAAACTCCCAAGTCTATCCTACAGGTGTGGTGGGAACCCAAGAGCTGGGAAGAGAAGATGACCATGAAGCAAAGAGAACCGTGAGACTGAGATAACTGGGCACCAGGCCCCACTGTGAGACCCAGAGCCCTCCCTGCATCTTGAGGACTGCATCTGTGGCTGCAGGCCGGCCGGCTCATGGATGGACAGACAATCTGAGAACAGAGCCACGCGTGTGGCCTGATGCCACCACGCGGCCGGGAAGAGCTGATCAGGCAGATCCTACGTCCAAATGTAGAAAGTAATACGTTAAAGCTCTTAGGAAAAAGACTGCCAGCCCTGCAGGAGGTCGAGATACCCAAACAGGACCATGTTAAGTCTAAGGATGAGAAGGTCATCCTTAGAGAAGGAGATATTTGCAGGACACATGTCTAGAAAAAGGACCCCGAAGACAAAAGTATATTTGAAAGACGGGCAACCTGGAGAGAACACAAAAGGTCTGACACGCAAGGAAAGACAATGTCCAAACACCTCCGATCTCAGAAAAAGTGGTCATGTTCCTGTCACCAGGGAAACCAGGGAACGCCCATCGCGGACGCCACACAGCCCTGAGTGCGAGCGGGGAGCGCCAGTCAGGCTGGCGTCTGCTTCAGCACTGCCCGCCTGAGCCCTCTGCTCGGCGAGTCCACCGCAAACGGGAACCGGTGCCCCAGCAGCCTGGGGCGCACGCCTGGGGTGGCCAGGGCAAACCCTGGGGTGCGTGGAGACCCAGAGCTTCAACACCACACTCTCCTGCACATACATCCTTCCTCAACAGCCTCTCCAGAGCAGGGCTCATGCCCCAGGTCAGAGGGACAAGCTGGTGGGGACAGAAGGAGGGCACGCTCCTCCCCAGGACCCCAGCCCGAGCTGCTGTGACCCACCTCAGCTCCTGTAGGACCCACAGACTGAAAAGAAATAGAGCCCTGATCCTCTGCCAGGAACACACAGAATAGTCTCAAGTCTCCCAATGACACACAAGCTGCAAGAGCAGCCCGGAGCCCTCAATGTCAGAAAACCGCAGCGACAAGGCACACGCGCCGTGGCGGATGGCAGCAGCCAGCCCTGGGGGGACAAAGGCCTGGAGTTGGATGGGTGTCCTGGGGGCAATGGACACAGCAGAAGGCTGCTGTGCTGCTCCGAGGGTGAGAGACTGGGGTGCTCAGCGGGCCAGGCCTGGGTGCTGATGCTCCACAGGACACACGTGAGACACGCCTGGCAGAAGAGCGTGGGGGGCGGGGGAGCAGCGGCAGGAACACCGCCCATCACTCAGGACGGTCCCAGGGCTCAGGGCAGAGGCCAGGACGGGCACGGAGTGGGCTCATCTGGTGGGATGGGGGGTAGGTGGGAGAGGAGAGTGTGGGCCTCGGCTCTGCCCCCATCCCACAGTCCTGCTGTGCTGCCTCCTGGGGGCTTGAAAGGGATCGACATGGAATGTGCGGCAGGCAGCTCAGCCTGGAATGTTCAGAGGTCTCATAAGGAAGGGACCCCGGGTCCCCCAGGTGGCCTGAGGGGCAAGTGATACCTTGGGCACCAGCTGCGGTCTAGGCACACCCAGGAGGTCACACAGGTGGTTCCGCTGGGCTCTTACAACCGGGAGCTCGGCGTCCCTGGGGAGGAGAAGGCAGGGAGCAGTGTCAGCCATGTAGACAGTCCACGTGGGTAAATCTGCCAAGATCTTCCTGTTGGGTGTGCAGAAACCCCAACGCCTGAGATGAGGTAGAAATCAGGGAAAAGGATGCCTCACCCGCACTCACAAGGCCTTGCTCCTGAATGCTTTCTCAGGGAACCCCAGAGGATGAGCCCCCCCAAACAGGGGCCCTCGGCCCCCAAAGAGCCCCACCCAGGGGCCAGAGCCAGGAAGCACCAAGACAGCAGGGAGATAGGGGCTAGGGCACAGATGGGTTTTATTTGACTTTGAAAGCTGTTTACTTACAACTTTCATTGAAAATAAAAATTGTATTTAGCAACACCATAAAGAAAACTGGGCATGTTTTTCTTTTGTAGTGAGAAAAATAAGTTATCCATAAATCCTCTGGAATTTTTTAACAAAGGAATCAAGTTATGGGAAAGCACCCCCTCTGCCCTGAACTGTGAGAGGAGGAAGGTGGCAGGTGTGGGAGCTCAAGGGGACCCTGGGGCCCACCGGGCGCTGGTGGCTTCATGTCACCCTCCCTTCACTGTCCTTCTCAAGCATGGAGGACACACCTCTGTGCTGTTATCACTGACAACATCACAGACAAATGTGTCCTGTCCAGCGGCTCGCAGAGCAGACGCATCCCGTCTCCTGGGGCCATGCTTTCTGCTCTGGAATTTTCATTGCGGGGCCTGCAGCATGTTCACCAGAACGCCCTCCTCCTGGAAGCAAGCATCTCCCGAGGAAACCTCAACGAGGCCCTAAAGCCAGAGGCCCTGCCCTGTCCTTCAGGGGAGCTGGGCCGCTAGGCTGGGGGGAGCCGCATCGACGGTCAGCCTCCGTGTGCCGGGCTCGGCCCTGCAGGAACGTCACTTTTTTGAGGGAGGGCCATGTGAGGACATGATGCATGTCTCTCCCTCGTAAGCAGGGTGACCTGACCTGGACGGAACCCAGTCCTGGGGGCCCCCACTGCTGCTGCCTGAGCAACCTCTGAACTTTGGTTCTGTGCCCAAAATGGGGACGAGGAGAGTGGTCACCTTGAAGGAGCACGTGCAAGTGCCGAGGGTGCGCACATACGTGTGAGCGGTGCCTGGAGCGGGACAAGCGTCACCGCCTGTCATCCTTCAGTGCGCCCGCTGGACCCGTGCTCAGGGGCCACCCTGGCTCTGCTTCTCCATCAGCGCCTCCTTGCCCCACTCAACACCCCTCTTTCAAACCTGTCATCCAAACCCATCAAGAGTCAGGGAGCCAACAGAGACGGCAGGAACTGTGCTTAAAACACACCTGGAGCCCTGACTTGGAACAAGGGGTGACCCTGGTGCAGGAGGGAAGTGAGTCTCTGGGGTGGGAGGGAGATATTCTTCCTGGTTCCCTCACTCTGTTTGATTTCTGAACACGTCCACATGTGGCCTTTCCCAAGAAAAGTGAGCAAAGGCCAGCGGATGGCCCTCCTCTGAAGTGAGTCAGGGCCCGGGGGCTCCTTCTCTCCTCGGGGCCACAGCTGACACACGCGGTGCGTCCCCACGGGGCGAGACACTGCCCGCCACACCACGCCTCCCTGCACTTCTGACGCCATAGTTCAGGGGGCAGGAGCTGCCGTTCTCAAGTGATTTCAACCCCAATAAACTGCAGAAAGGGCTCCCAGAGCCATGACACCATCAATGGAAAAACGGCCACAGAAAAACAAGAAGTTAGCCTCTAACCAATCAGTGCTCAGAACAACCCAACTTTTCACTTTGAAAAATGGTATTTGGGGAAAAATAACTTCACTTCGAAGATCGTCCAACCCAAACACCCCAGGAGGCATCCTCTCCTCCCTCATCCTCTTGGGTGGGAGGAAGTGAGCCTGTGCGACAGAAACACAGACACGTGGGTGAGGAGGGGTCGGCCAGACACCACTGCCACCTCGTAACCCAGAGCTGAGCCAAGGGCTGGAGCCCTGGAGCCCCTTTCTCCTCGAACCTCCGGAGAGTTTTGGGAGAGACCATGACACGCTCCTGGGGTCCCACTCGCTGAGGTGCGGCACCCGCTGCGCTCCCAGGAGAAGGCCGGGTCACACTCACCAGGCTGTGCTGCTGAGCACAGCCATGACCTCGTCCAGGACCGCGGCGGGCACCACGTCGTAGGTCAGCACCATCTCATACACCTGGCTGGCCGTGTGCTTCCGGATCTGGCGGGACCGAGAGCAGAGCTGACGGGACCCTGCCTGGGAGCAGGGATGGGGGCCAGGCAGCTCCTGAGGGCCCAGAGTCCCGGGAAACCAGGAAAGGCTGGCTGGGCAGACAGCTAAGAGGAGCTGACCTCAGACCCCAGTCAGGATCCGTGGCCACAACCACCATGGCCCCCCGTACCCCCCGGCGGCCCTTATCAGGAGGAGGCCACACAGCTTCCGATATGTCCTCGCTGAAATGCTGCGTTAAATCCTGCCCCTGATCAGAGCAGTCCTCTCACCTGTCTTCTTGTCTAGCTGTGCCTGGTGGGGACTTATTTCAGAGAACAGGTGCCCTCAGAACCCCCAGGCCCACCCCCGGGGTCCTGGCCAGCAGCTCAGGGCCTGGAACCTGCATTTCTGATCACAGGGAAAGGGGCATCCAGTGGCCCCACTAGGAAGATGTCACATTGGGGTGTATCTTCTGCCAAAGGAAGAGAAGACTGCCTAGCAACCTGACTCTGAGGTGGGGGCTGTGGGGTAGGTGCTGCCCCAGGTGGGGGTAAAGCCACTCAGCTTGGGCCTTCCAGGAGCCCCTGAACCAGAGCCCGCGGGACACTGATAGGCTGAACGCCCATTCTCGGTGGGGCACCCAGGTCCAACTGCGGCCAGGATCCCAGGGGGAAGGGGTCCCGCCGAGTATGGGCGTTTCCCTGGCACCCGGGCCCATTGCCTGGGGCTCCAGGTGAACATCAGGACCCGCCCCCAGGGGCAGGGGCCAAGCTCAACCATCACACGGCAGCTGCTGCACCCACCAGGCACAGGACGCCCCGCCCACCGTGACGAGGCCCGGCCTCCACTGAGGGCTGCTCGCGCCAACACCGGCACTGATGTGGGGGCCGGGACCCGGGGCTCAGACACTCACCACGGGGAAGGGGTGGCAGAGCAGGAGGAAGAGCTGCAGGAGGGCCTTCTTCCTCACGTCTCCAGGGAACTGCGCCAGCCCACAGAACCTGCGGGGACCCCACACTCCAGTGAGTGACCCAGGACGCCCCACACCTTCACTTCCTGGGGGCGGGAGGGGACCCCCAGACCTCAGGGCCGTCTCCCGCAGGGAGGCAGCCCAAGTT
The DNA here is from genome assembly GCF_032405125.1 of Capricornis sumatraensis. Lineage (NCBI taxonomy): Eukaryota > Metazoa > Chordata > Mammalia > Artiodactyla > Bovidae > Capricornis > Capricornis sumatraensis. Next base: position 99,712,235 of record NC_091076.1, read on the forward strand.
CAACATCCACTTGCCCTCTGTCGGTGGGGGCATCCATACCTCCACTGTCAGGGGGTCGAGTCTTGTTCTATGACAAGGCTCCCTGACCCAGTACCCACTGACCTGTCTAGGAGGCTGGCCCAAGGGTGGGCAGGGTGTGGCAGGGCCCCCCTGCTCCGCCAGGAACACGGGAGGATCAGAACTAACATCCCCAACCCTGTGCTCTCCGCTGCTGGGCCGGCCTCTCCCCTTCCCGCCTTAATAAGTTCTTTGGAACTCACACCGCGATGCTGGACCGCAGTTTCTGAACGTCTTTGGATTTCTTGATCTCTTCCTTACAAAGCGCAAGCAGCTTCACACAGAAGGGGTGACTGAAAGGAAAGCACAGGACCTGGGGTGGGCTCCCAGGGAGCATCTGCCAATGGCGGCCCCCAAAGACAACTCACCTGGGGATGCACACCAGGGCACACAGCAGGGGACAGAGCCCCACTGTCCTGTGCACTCGACAAACCGCCTCCCCACAGCACCTCCCTGCCCCACAGCCCCGCAGCAGGAGGGCAGGCCAAGTCCTGGTGGGGCCTCGAAGTAACAGCAACACCCAGAACCCCCGGCCCACTGCACGCCCAGCCAACGTGTGCCATGGCAGCACCAGGCTCAACCCAGGATCAAGGAGGACGACTGCACCGTGACTGGGTCCTGGGACTCCTGCGTCCAGGTTCTTGGAGGGTCAAGGAGGGACCAGAGGCGCCCCCCACCCAGTTCTGCTTGACCAAGGAGAACGTGAGGCCATGGCAACCATGACCAGCGTGGGTCCCCATGAGAGGAACACGCTCCTCTCTGGCAGAGCCGCGACCCCAGGCCAGTTCTCGACGCTGAGGTCCCTCCTGTTCTCAGCCTAGGTGGCTGCACCCCAGCTCACCTTCTTCCTGGTGTATCTGCTTCCCCTCTGCTCCCCTCTCCCTAACAGTGGGGCACCCCCAAGGCTCTGCCAAGGCCCTGCTCATCTACATGCCTACCCCGGCCACTTGTCTACACCTGCCCCCTCCGTGCCCTCATGAGATCACATACCACCCGTTTAGTGAGGACTTTCTACTGGGTTCCAGCCTTGATGATCCATCTCCTCTGGACAAGATCTATAAGCACCTTAAACCAAACATTTCTGCTGTGAACCGAATGTTCCTGTCTACTATGCTGAAGTTCCAACTTGGAATGTGAGGGCATTAGGAGGTGGGGCCTTGGGAGGCTGAGGTGGAGGCCATAGGGGATCAGTGGGCTAAGAGAAGACGTGGTCTCTAGGTGGTCTCTCTGCCACTTGAAGACACAGGAAGACCACGTCCCTCTGCTGAACTTGGACATCCAACCTTCAGCACTGGGAGGAATGAGTTTCTGGTGCTCAATCACCCGGGCTGTGGTATTCCTTACAGCATCCTGACCTGTTAGGAGAGCCTTCCAACTCGGCCCCCAGGCCTCTGGTCCACACCTGCTCCATCCAGCCTTCCTGTCTGAGAACCACTGCGCCCTCCCGGGGCCTGCCCAGGAGCCCACGGTCCTCCTCGGCTGCCTTGTGCCCGCACACCCACAGAGATCTACCGGCAAGCTGCTCCCCTCCAGCACCGGCAGCCACGAACCCCCCAGATGGAGATGAGCCTGACAACCTGAAGTGCTGCTTTCTGCTACCGTTTCAGTCTGAAATTTTTCAAAGCAGGAAAACAGGTTAAGATCTGAAACAGAACGCTCAGCAAGTACGGCCGTGCAATATACACGAGGATCACGTCCCACAGCCCGTGGGCACAGCCCGTGCACGCACGGGCTACTGCTCAAACAGGAGGCGTAACAAACACGCTGGGATGCACCACCAGCAAATTAGAGGAGAAACCCTTCGATGTCAGAAGAGCACTTGAGAGTCTCAGCAAAGGCAGAGCACAGGGACCAACCAGATCCAGTCCCAGCTGCAGGAACTGAAAGTGAACAGAACTCACAGGACAGCAGGCTGCGAAGGATGGGGGCCACTGAGGCCTGAGAGGCACAGGAGGGGAGCCTGCCGCTGCCCAGCTTCCTGCCTGTGGCGGGGATGTAGCGGGCACACAGAGGGGACCTGGGCAGAAGCCGGTGCCACCCTTTTTTAAATTACAGGCCAGAGGCCCCAAAAGAGTCACCCGAGCCCTGCTCAGCACAAGGATGCTGCCCTGGCTGTGGAAGAACCCCCAGAAATATTTCCCTCAACGACTGTCACCATCAGCCTAGGGGGAGCTCTGAGATCAAGTGCCCAAGAGCAGAGACCTCGGGAGTGGGAGAAAATGAACCCCAGATGCCAGAGCTGCAGACGGGGAGGCCGGCACAGCAGCTGCGATGCTCCATGCTCGGCAGCTGATCAGCCCTGAACCCAGCGGAGAGGGAAGTGGGCTCGCATCCGCTCCCCGTGCCCACCCCACCGGCCTCCCAGTGGCCCCGCTCTGTCTGAGGTAGGCTCTTCACCTGGCCCAGGTCCCAGCACCGTGACCATCACAGGCCCTCTGTGATCCCCGTTCACCATCCAGTCCACTGTCCACAGCTGTGCTGACTGCAGGCCCCCGTCAGGGGCGACGCCCCACCTGCTCTGCCAAATGGACAGCGGGAGCCCCCAACCCCCACGGGAGCAGCCGATGTTCTTGGTGGCTCTTAGAGTGTGTATGAAAGCTGACCCTGAACATACCAGGAAACTATCTCCCAGAAGCCTGATCTCTGGATCTGATCAACGTTTCTCTGAAAGGTGAGCCCGGGGCTGAACCACTGAGGCAGCACTGAGCACAGAACACGGGGAGCACTCACTCCTCCTGGGTGGTGAAGACATCGAAGCACCCGTTGGCCAGCATCTGGTCCAGCGTCTTGAGCAGCGGCACGGACACCCTGGGGGGAAGGCAAGTGTGAGACGCCAGGTGTCAGAACAGCGGAAGGGCAGACCCGTGCACGCAGGAAACTCCGTGCTGCTGACACGCGGGCCCTCCCTGGACGGTGAACAGCTCAACCCCAGCCAAATTCCTGGCAGGATGTGCAGTAAACGACAAGCCAGTCCTGAGGCTAGTGTGCAAACACCAAGGGTGAAGGCAAGCCCACACGGCGACGGGAAGAAAGCACGGCCCTGGGGAGCTAGCACGCTGCCTTTACATGATCGTGGCAGGGCTCAAGTGACCAAAACCGTGATCCTGGTGTGGAGACAAGCAAATACGCCCAGGAACAGGAGTCCCAAGCTGGGCCGCACACCCACCATTCCTGAGAATGATGCAAAAGCAACGCGGTGGGAAGGCCAGCTTTCCCACACGTGGAGCACCGGGGCATCCACAGGCAAGACCAGGACACAGACCTGGACCTGTAGTCGCATCACACAGAAACCAACGCCACACAGACCCGAGGTCTGAACGGACACTCAAACTACGAAACTTCTGGGAGAAAACGTAGGAGCCAGTCGTGGAGCCTTGAGTCAGGCAGAAATTTCTTAGATAACAACACAAAAAACACCACTCCTACAAGAACAAGGATACAAACAAGTTTATCAAAGTGTAAAATGCTTGTCCTTAACAGAGAGACTGTCAGGAGTGTGGAAGACAAGCTAGAGACTGGGAGGAAACGTGCAAATCACATCTCACAGAGGACTTGTCCGACACGTGTAAGGAAACCTCAAACTCCAGCAGCACGTTAAAAACAAGCATCCAGTGAAAAAAAAAAAGGTCAGAAGATCCGATTTAACCAGACTGAAGAGGCTCTGCAGACAGCCACTGAGTGCCCAAGAAGAGGCCCGGCGCCCTCAGTCCGCAGGGGAGGCAAACTACAGCCACAAGGAGACACCGCGCCCTGTCACAGCTGAAGTGAAAGGACCGACTAGGCCAGCTGTGGTGAGGATGTGGGCACCCAGATTTCTCAGTGACAGAAAGCAGATCGGTGGTTGCCTTGGGGCTGGGGGGCCGCAAGGGGTGGGGGCGGGGGTCAGGAGGCAAACTGTGGGCGACAGATGTGCTTGCTTCCTGGTTGTTGACATGAGTCAAACTCAGACTGCACTCTTTACGTGCCTCTCGTTAGGTGTTGCCCACGCCTCGGAGCAGAGGGCCCCGGGTCGAGTTCCTGTTTGTTGAGACTGTCTGGCTCCCAGGAACAAGGCCTGGGTGAGGGGCGTGCAGTCCAGCCACAGTGACCGGTGCCCGGCTGGCCTGGGCCAGCCGAGCACCGAGTCCAGGAACAGCCGTCTCAGAAGGCGCACGAAACATCCCCAAGTCTTCGGTCAGGGCTTTGGGGTCTACCCTCCATCTTCTTGGAAAAGCAGTTAACAAAATGCTACAGCGGAAACGATGAGAAGACCGGTGGCTTTCCAGTCCTGGCGGTCACGGCTGTTCGTGAGCCACGTGTCGGAACAGCGGCCGTGACATGCAGGCAGGCACAGCCAGGAAGCACCCAGGCCAGCGCTGGACAAGCTCTCCTGGGCTCACAGCCCCCGGCGTTCTACTTCCAACATACACAGCCGGCTCAGAGTGCAGGCTCTGAGGGGCCTGGGAGGTGACGGCCAGACCCGGGGACGCGTGCTTGGGGCATGCCCTTGCCTGGCTGTGCCCACCTTACCTCCCCACAGAATCCTGCTGGGCAGTGAGACCCTGGGGGTCTGGGAAATCACTGTGACAGCGCCAGTGCTCACCTGTCGTTCAGAAGATTATCCTCAAAGACCTGCAGGAGGGTCCCACCAAAGTCTTCCAGGGCCGCTGGGTCGTTCTGAATCTCCTTCATGTGCTCGAAGAGGCCCTGTGTTGAGTACCTGACCTGCCACACAGAGAAGCATTCTCATAAGAGGGACAAGACCACCCTGCTCCCAGTTCCCCTCCCCCGGGCTGCCTGTGGACAGACCTGAAACATCCACTACACAGCACGGGGGTCCGCCGGTCCAGGCCGGGCGTGAGGGGCCCCTCATGGGCGTGTCGACACCCATATCAGGGACAGCCCAAGCCCTCACACCCTGTCACTAAATTTCTAAGGAGCACCGCTTAGATGCCTGGCATCTGAGCGACCCCTGCTGCTGGGCAGCAAAAGCAAAGGCACTCCCCTCAGTCTAACACGAAACCCCATCACACAACCAACACCCAACAGGCGAGTCCTCAGGGAGGAGTCAGCAGGGCAAGGGAGCAGATGCGGGGCCCCTCAGACAGCAGATCCCGCTCATGAAGCAGAGCAGGACGACAGTGGGCGATGGTCATTAAAGAAAAATGCAATCACGAGATGGATGTGCGAGGAAAAAGCACAGATCAAACTGAACGTTTGGTAATGAAATATACAATTACTGAAACACTGAACATTCATGAGTCTGAGCAAGCTCCAGCAGACAGTGAAGGACAGGGAAGCCTGGCGTGCTGCAGTCCTCGGGGGTCACAGAGTCAGACACAGCTGAGGACTGAACCGCAGTGACAGAATATTCAGCAGTGGGAGGGAACAAGCTGGATACACAGAACCGCAGAGCTGTAGTCACTGAAGAAGCATGAAGGCGGAGGGGACGGACAGCGAGCAGGAATGAGGAGGGCAGACACCCTTCAGAAGTGATGAAAACCACGAATCCGCTGAATCGGGACTGAGGGAGGGATGGGGGGGTCACACAGGGGCGACAACAGAACAGGACAGACAACGAACCACCAACACACACAAGCAGGGACAGGGACCCAGAGAGACCGACTGGGGAACCACGCGGCCCTCACTGCGCGGGGGCGTGAATCCAGACCCGAGCAAAGGCCAGGGAGCCGGCCGCCGAGCTCCTTCCTCACGTGCCGTCAGGTCAGGAACACCACGCCCCACCCCCAGCAGAGGGTCCCGACGGAAGGAAGGAGGCGGCGCTCCCTCACGGGGACGCCCACCCCGGCGCCTGCTCACCGTGGACTCGGTCAGGCCGCCCACGGACACGGCCAGCCCCAGCAGCACGTGGTAGCGGTAGGCAGGCAGCCCCAGGAGGCGGGCCACGCACGGGAAGGCCTGGGAGGGCGCGCCCCAGTTCACGGAGGCCACGGCGGCCCTGCAGGACAGGAGCACGAGCTGGAGGGGCTGCCCCACGGGGAGCAGGGCTGTCCCCCCGCCCCGGAGCGGGGCCCAGTACCTGGGGAAGAGCCTCTCCAGCTCCGGCCGGGCGGGCACGTGGGGGATGGCAGGGCTGTCAGCGTGGAGCAACGCCAGGAACACGCGAGCTGCGTGCGCACGGAACCGGTCGATCTTCTCGCTCGCCTGCTGGGCCAAGCAGCACATGAGCCGCTGGCAGCTGCAGACCAGAGCGCAGGGTTAGCTCGTCTGGAGCCGGGGAGCGGGCACCTGGGCCAGCCCGGCGGCGGGTGGGACGGGACCTGACTTCAGAAGCCCACGCGGGAGGCCTGGAGTGGGAGCAGTGGGCCCGGCGTGACCGTGGGCTCCGAGAAGGGGAGGGAATGGAGGGAGGGGCGCCTGCAGCCAGAGGAGCTGGGCGGGGGCTGCCGGGGAAGCCAGCCCGGGTCGCCTCAGGGGCGCCGACAAGCGCAATGGGGGGGCCCGGTGACCCCGGGCTGGCAAGGTGCCCAGAGGCAGCCAGTGTCCAGGGCACCAACAGAGGACAGGACGGCCAGTCCCCAGCGGCAGCAGGCGCAGGCACAGGGGCCCTGAGGTCAGGAGCTGGCTGTCCTCCAACAGGCCTGAACCCCAAGAAAGGCCGAGCCCGGGGCAGGGGCCCTGGTGTCGGGAGGGAGGGCCCGGGCTGCCCCTCTCCCCACACGGGGAGAACAGACTCACAGCGGGGCCTCGATCAGCTCTGGCTGCTTCCGACCCAGCAGGAGAGTCAGCTCCATCAGACTGGTCATGGCGGCCTCGCGGACCCTGCAGAGACAAGGAGGGGTTGAGGAGCCGGCCTACTGCCCCAGGTGCTACATGACCACCAGCCACTGGGCAGGGCCAGGCTCAGACGCCCTCAACCTGGGAAAAGAAACACATAGGAGGCTCGACAAAGGCTGCTGGCAGCCTTTCTCTGAGAATGCTTCTCGCATACATTGCCTCAGAAACACCTGACACCTGAAGACAAATGGCCAGCGCCCAGAAAACTCTCCCACAAGCGCACATAGAGAGATAGCGCTGGTCTCCCCATGAACCTTCAAGCACGGAACATACCCACTCTACAAAGTCGGTTTGTTTTTTTCTCCTGGCAAAAACACTTTTAAAGGTTTTTTGGCTTTTTGAGGGATAAATGTATATAGAACAGCTCCTGCTTGCTGGTCTAACTCCAGAGTGAGAGCACCATTTCAAACTTGGGACAAAGAACACTCAGTTCAGCTGGTCAATGGGGACCACAAACACTGTCCCACATCAGCAGGGACTACACGCCAGGGGCACCCACCCTCCCGCCAAGGAGTAAGCACCACCCAGGAGGCAGCAAGCGCCATCACACAGTCCGAAGAACAGACCCTGAGCAGCCGCCTACACCAGGCGAGATGGAGACCACGGCTCTGCATTCAAGGCAGGCCCGCTGCCTGCTGCAGAGCCGTCAGCGTCCTCTGGAAGGACGAAGCAGAACCAGAGCGTCCTCAGTGTCCAGGATCCGCTCGAAAGCCACACGGCACACAAAGAACCAGGAAGAGGGGTCCCATGTCCTGGGCAGATATGTGAGCCCCGGCTGCAGGCAGAGCACCATCGCCCACACTGCCCTGGCAATCAAGGGCCCAGCCGGGGTCAGAGCAGCGACATGGACCACCTCTGGCCTCAGTGGGACACTCATGAGAAGAGCAGGGGACGAGGCCAGCGCGAGCACCTCACCATGCGCCCACGTCCCCACGGCTGTCGGTGGTGTAATCCTTCAGACAGTCCAGCAGCGTGCAGTAAAGCTGGGAGACGTTCTCTCTGCACAAAGCTTCGTCCGGAGGCCCTTCTGCCCGCACACCGACAGTCTGGCAAATCCTAAAATTAAAAACGTGTGAAACCCAGCTAACGTCTGAGAATCCCATGCAAGCTCTCCTGCCGTTCTCATCATTTTGGCTGGATGTGTCTTTCCTGACAGGATGCCCTCAGAACAGACCCATAACCTCAGAAGCAGACTCGGTAATGCTCCTGCACTAACGCAATGCTGAATGACATGCTTCTCCAAGCCACGTTCCTAGCGTCTTCAGTTTCAGGGTGCACCGGGGGCTGTCTGTGGCTGGTCCCTCCTACCCTGCCACCCCACAGAAGGCACTCCACGGGGCTTGTCAGACAAAGGGCAGCCCCTCCCAACATGCATATGTGTGGCTAACATCAGCATTCCCTCCACACAGGCAACCTGGGGGCCACGGTCACGAGCAGAAAACAGCCCCAGTCCCTGAGCAGGCCCACTGTCCCCAAAACACAGAGGTAGGTGCACAGTGGGTTTCATTATTCATTCTAATTATGACAAAACCGTAATGATCCTCTATGAGTTGACATGTTCTCGGACAGTCCTCTGAAAAGAGAAGAAACTAGAAAATAAAAATGTTTGCCTCAAAGTAGACTCAGCCCCTGACACACGGGGCTTCTCACACGAACTGCTGTGGACATCCCTCCATGCTCAGTCACTGGCTTTTGAGAGAACAGTGATTTTGGAGAGAAAAACCATCAGGGCTCACCTAGAGATGGCCTTCAAGGCATCCCGCCTGGCCTCAGCAAAGCTCACGTCCTTGGAAGAAATGTGGGTAACGGCCCTCAGGCCTGCGAGAACCTGAAAAGCAAAGGCAGGGCTGCTAGCCTGAGGATGTGTGCACCGTGCACGCAGGTAGAGACCTGGCCTGGCACCCTGTGCCCAGAACACAGCACAGCACGGCTGGTGGCTTGTCCGGGTAGACCACACGCCCTGGAGAACACACAGAGCCCCGAGTGGGCTAGGGGTGCCTCCAAGCCCTTCCCATGGCTGTCCTAACTACCCGCCTACCCACGCCCCCATCACTGGCACTCAGGCAATCTCTGCCAGTCTGGCTCCTCCCTCCAGGGCAAGACCCTGCACCCAAGGCCAGCCATTCCCTCCCGCTCCCTGCTTAGAGCTGGAGCCCTCGGCACATGAAAGTGCCCAGCTGCTCACATCCCCACCAGTTACTTCTGGAAGTGACAGTTCCGTTCTAAATGCCAGGTGTTTCAAATAGAAAAGCCCCCAGGCAGGGTTTGGATGGTCTATTCCCTGCCTTGATACTTAAGCTGGTCTGGTGCCTTGGATCCCAAGGTGTCAGGGGCAAGGGAAGGCGACACAGGTGAGGGGCACGTGCCAGGCACCTGGCCACAGTGACACCTGGGAGGTGGGCCGCTAGGACCATGACTGATATTTGAGTCGAGGGAAAGGGGAGCGTAAGGGGAAGAGTCGGGTGGGCTGAGACCGACAGGGTCTCCTGGGTCTGACTCTGGCACGCACTCTCCCAGGGAGCTCCGCAGCCGAGTCAGGGTATGAGGACAGCTGACGGATCACCCTGAAAGGAGACAGGCCGAGGACCGTGGAGCTCAAGAGCAAGCAGAACCCTGCCCCCTGGCCATGCCAGAGCACAGGACCCCGTGCTGGGGAGAAAGGGCCCCTCCCCACGGAGGAGTTCTGGGGTGGGAGGCCCGGGACCCTTCACATGGCCACGGGGGCAGCCTTCCCAGACGAGGCTGGAAACAATTGCTCCTAATGCAGAAAAGGCTGGATGGCGCGCCACAGGCAAGGAAAGGCCGGGGGTGTTTCCACGGAGGCCGAGGCTCCCTCCTCAGCCAAGGATAGCTCCCCCGAGTCTCCTCAGGCTAGACTGCTCACCAGGTTTTCAGAGACCACTCACTGCCCTGGGTGTCCCCTCCCCTTTCTTACGGATGCACACGCTGGCCTGCAGGAACCCCTTCAGCCTACATACCCTGCTCGTGGGTCCGGTCCCACACGACCCCCACCGTGCTAGGCCAGCCTCACCTGCCGGAGCCGGCCCTTCAGGAAGAAGGCCGGCAGGGCGCCCAAGGCCAGGGCACAACCACAGCGAGTCATCTCCTCGGGGCTCTGGAGTTCTGCGAGATACAGCTTCACCAGCTCCTCTGAAAAGAAGGGACCAGAGCGTGACCACTGTTGTCCATTATCCACAAGACACACTTCTCAAGTACAGTCCAGAAGACGAGCAAACAGTGCTGAAGGAAGGAGGGAGGGGCGGCTTAGACTCCTAGAGCAGACGTGCTTTCAAAGCAGTGAAAATCAGCCAGATTGAAGAAAAGAGGTGTTCAGTAGGGGGTTTTAAGATTTTCATAAGCAATTTTAATACACAATTTCACTCTTGAGAAAAGAAAGCCAGCAGTTTTACCAGTAGTCAACACAGTCAAACTTCTGTTTTTTATTCACTAAGAACACAAATGCTTTCCTCAGAAGATGAGGATACTTCCTCAAAGACGGAGAGCAAATGTGGTCCCAAGTGGGACCCCCAGGGCCAGGTGCTCAGGCACAGAAGGGGTGCAGGGGCCACTCCACACAAGACGCCTGCGGCCGGTTGGGCAGAAACGGGCAGTGCAGTGCAGTCAGGCTGAGCGTGCACAGGGCTGGGAAGGCAGACCATCCATCCCACACGGGAGAGGCCAGTCACGGGGACTGGGGAGCAACCGAAACAGAGGTCTGACAGGGAGACAGGAAAAGCGGGCCTCCCCTGTGGCTCGGCTGGTAAAGAATCCGCCTACAATGTGGGAGACCTGGGTTCAATCCCCAGGTTGGGAAGGCCTCCTGGAGAAGGGAAAGGCTACCTACCCATTCCAGTATTCTGGCCTGGAGAATTCCATGAATTATACAGTCCATGGGGTTGCAAATAGTCGGACACGGACTGAGTGACTTTCACAGGAAAGGGGGGCCTGCAGCTATTCAAGAATTCAAGGAAGCAAAGTGGAAAATCCAGCTCTGTTCTCTGGAAAGGCAGCTCCGAAGTCGAGGAAGGCCAGACACCCTTGCTCTACACCTACCACAACCGATGAGGTTCGTGCTGTCACTGCTTACACTTCAACACAGCAAAGCTTCTGTAACGTGTACGTGAAAACCTTAGAGTCTCATATATTAGGGTAGAAAAAAAAACTTGGAATTCCACTTGCACGGACACTAAAATGACATCTTTGGTGGAACTTACAATAACACACTTCAGCTGAAACACGAAAAGCCTCTTTCTAGATGTGGAATCTGCGGATACAGAGGACAACTGTGCTAGCTCTTAGGTAAAACTGCGTATGGTGCAAGGACACAGTATAACGTCACTGATCAGAAAGTCTATCAGAAGATCAAATGACGAAGTATCTTCTAACTTTTGAAAAAATTCACAGAAAGTGGATTTAGACTACTGCATCCAGGATTCCAGATGCACAAGCTGGGTTTTAAAAAGGCAGCGGAACCGGAGATCAAACTGTCAGCATCCACTGGATTACAGAAAAAGCAAGGGAATTCCAGAAAAACGTCTATTTCACTAACTACGCTAAAGCCTTTTACTATGTGGATCACAACAAACTGCAGAAAATTCTTAAAGAGATGGGAAAACCAGACCACCTTACCTGCCTCCTGAGAAACCTGTATGCAGGTGAAGAAGCCACAGTTAGAACCAGACACAGAATAGACTGGTACAAAGTTGGGAGAAGAGTGTGTCAGGTTGTATACAGTTGCCCTGATTATTTACGGTACATGCAGGTACTTTAAAGGTATATCCTGTGAAATGCTGTGCTGAATGAATTACAAGCTGGAATCAAGATAGCAGGGAGAAATGTCAACAACCTCAGATATGCAAACAGCAGAAAGTGAGGAACTAAAGACCCTCTCGATGAAGGTGAAAGACAAGAGTGAAAAAACTGGCTTAAAACTCAACATTCAAAAAACTAAAATCATGGCATCTGGGTCCATCACTTCATGGCAAATAGATGGGGAAAAAATGGAAACAGTGACAGACTTCGTTTTCTTGGACTCCAAAAATCACTTTGGACAGTGACTACTGCCATGAAATTAAAAGACACTTGCTCTTTGGAAGAAAAGCTATGATAAACCTAGACGGTATATTAAAAAACAAACATCACTTTGCTGACAAAGGGCTGTAGAGTCAAAGCTATGGTTTTTCCAGTAGTCATCTATGGATGTGAGAGTTGGACCACAGAGAAAGCTGAGCACTAAAGAACTGATGCTTTTGAACTGCGGTGCTGGAGAAGAATTGAGAGTCCCTTGGACAGCAAGGAAATCAAATCAGTCGATCCTAAAGGCAGTCAACCCCGAATATTCATTGGAATAACTGATGCTAAAGCTGAAGTTCCAATACTCTAGCCACCTGATGCGAAGAGTCAACTCACTGGGAAAGACTCTGATCCTGGGAAAGATTGAAGGCAGAAGGAGAATAGGGTGACAGAAAATGAGATGGTTGGCTGCTGCTGCTAAGTCACTTCAGTCATGTCCAACTCTGTGTGACCCCATAGACGGCAGCCCACCAGGCTCCCCCATCCCTGGGATTCTCAAGGCAAGAATACTGGAGTGGGTTGCCACTGCCTTCTTCAATGCATGAAAGTGAAAAGTGAAAGTGAAGTCACTCAGTCGTGTCGGACTCTTAGTGACCCCATGGACTGCAGCCTACAGGCTCCTCTGTCCATGGGATTTTCCAGGCAAGAGTACTGGAGTGGGGTGCCAGTGAGATGGTTGGATGGCATCACTAAATCAATGGACATGAGTTTGAATACACTCATAAGAGATAATAAAGACAGAGAAGCCTGGCATGCTGCACTCTATGGGGTCGCAAAGAGTCAGACAAGACTTAGCGACTGAAAAATAACCCATGATTCTTCCAAACTTAAAATAATTTTTGAAGTGTTTCATGTAGTTTTGAAGTAACTGCAATAAATATTCTGTAATATGATACAGAGGAAAGCTACAGGGCCACATAACATGTAAATACAAAGTTTTTTAATATGAAACTAACACTCCTGAACTAGACCCTACAAACAGGACCATGTGATGCGTCAGATAAACTTCAGCTTAGAGTTTGGTTCTGGAAAAACCCAACTGATACAAGGACATGCAACAAGACAGCTACTCCAACGCTGTTCACAGGAAGAGGAAAAGATAACACATGAAGGGCACATGCCAGAAAGACACTGTGGGTCACTCTGAATGCATTTAACCGTGAACTAGAAACGTCTATGAAGTAATCACTGGAAGAGCAGACTCCAAGGAAGAAGCGTGAAATCAGGAGGTCGCGGGAAGGCAGCAGAAGCGGACGGCTCTGAGCGGACAGCCTGGGGAATGAGTGTGAACGACAGTCCCCTGGTAATGAAGGCTGGGCCCCGAGGAAGACCAGGGACAGGACAGGAGAGAGGTCCTCCCAGAGACACGGAGCTCCACCACAGCGCTGGGAGCCTCCGACGTCCACAACAGGGCAAAGTGGACTTAGAAACATAACTCAAGAAAATACTGCTGAAATAAGAGTCGATTCTACAGTAAAGTGGTAACATCTGGGGAACTGAACCCCATGTGGCCTCAGAGAAATCTGGCTCCAGGTGAGGATGGGATGGGCTGAGGAGGGGGCGGCATCACCACGGCCTGACGCCCTCTCTCTACCCCCCAGGCCCGTCCACACTACAGCAGGAGAGGCAGGCACCCCACAACCACCCACCCCCCAGCCCCACTGGATGCAGGGCTGAATGCAGACACCCACTCACCCTGCGCGGCAGCCTCTGCCTCCCCAGGTTCCCGGGCGCAGTACTCGCTGCAGAGGGCGGCCAGGGCCGACACAGCCGCCTCCTGAAACGGAGGAGACGTGAGTGAGCTGCAGGCTCCTGGTCAAGGAGCAGCCAGGTGGCCCTGCGGTCAGGCCAGTGACTTGGTTTGAAAGACCCAGAAGCTGAATGACATCATCCTTTCTGGTATGTCTGCGAGACATTGTCATCGTCGTCAGTCAGATGTGGTCATAAGTTTAATAGTCTCTGCCACTAATACGCTGGATATAAAAGTTATTTCCCTCCATATAGTGCGAATTTCACGTCTTTCCATGTGAAAGGCAATAATAAATGTGGCGTTTTATTCTTTCCCAGCTGAAATGATGACGGAAAAGCGTGTTAAACACCAGCAGCAGCGTGGCAAGGCCCCTCAGGTGAGCCACGCAGAGGCCTAGTATGGAGTGGAGCTGCGGTCCCAGGAGCGCTGGGAACAGGAGTGCCTGGACAGGAGGAAGGGCTGACCCAAGGCTGGGGCACCTCAGGGGACCAAGCGCAGGAATGGCGTTCACACCACACAGAGGTCCCTGGCCCCTCCTGTCGCCGCCACAGTGACTCACCCAAGCCTTTCTCCATGGTAACGACCGCACGGGGCAGATGCTGGGTTCGTGTGTCCTTCCCAAGTGGAAGTCGCTTGGTCACATCTGACTCTTGCGACCCGATGGACTATACAGTCCATGGAGTTCTCCAGGCCAGCATCCTGGAGTGGGCAGTTCCCTTCTCCAGGGGATCTTCCCGACCCAGGGATCGACCCAGGGGCCCCTGCACCCCAGGTGGGTTCTTCACCAGCTGAGCTACCAGGGGAGCCCGGTTCCTCCCAGGGCTCCTTCAGATCAGGGAGCAGCAACGGAGGTGCTGGGGGAGGGGTGTCCTCATACAGATCGGAGGAGCAGGCCAAACCGCGGCCACGACTGGCGTGAGTGCACTGTGGGTGTGTCTTTAACAGGACTTCTGACACCGATCATGAAGATCTGATGCAACTGGTAAAGCTGTACCTGGATTCTACAGGATGATAAGGTTACTTGTAAAAAAAAGGGATGAGGACTGAAGATATGTCCTATTCACCCAACAGAAAAGCTGAGACACAGGAGGCTGGAGAGCTAGAAGAAAGACCAATCTGTACTTCCACGCCTTCATCCTCCACGTCAAAGCCTAGTCATTATCGATGCCAAGGCAGTTATCCCTGCGTGGGCGTAGGGGTTGCAATGCTGCTAGTCCAAAGTTCACCTGTCCCGAGGCAGGACAGTGGTGGCCACGGGGACGGGGACACACACCACACTCTCTTGCTCACTCAGCGTGACTGACACTGACATGCTGTCACAATTCTAGCAGTTTGCTCATCCGCACGTGAGCATCACAACAGGAGCCTCCAACCCTAAATTCTACAACTCCGTAGGGAACACGTTTAGAAGGCAAATATAATTAATGAGAAACAATAATAAAAAGTTTAAATATTCTGGTCAATGATGGCTGCATTAGTTGTCCTGATCCTAAATTACATAAACAGTATCATTCAGAATTCCAAATAGAATTACTGGCATTTATCAATCATGTTGGTCTACAAAAAGGACTCATAGTGCACACAGACCTTTGAAAGACTCAAATATTTATACACAGCGCAAAAGCCAGAGAGCCCTTGCTCCCCACACCTTTATATGTTGTCGAGAGTGACTTGAAATGAGGTGGAGGTTTCTCAAGGTGTCGTTTATCAGCCACTGCCAACCATCTGTCAAAGAAACAAATTCATTCAGCTGGTAAAGAACATTTGTATTAAATTAGAAACACCACCACACAGATCTTCTGTCTCTCAAGTCAAAGTAGATGGTGACCTTTGAGAGGAACCTGCAGGAAACCTGAGGCGCACGGTCTCCAGGTGGAATGAAACTCTAAAGGCCTTTGCCCTCTCCACCTACAGGGGTAGACTCTTCTTTCTGCTGTTGAAGTGTGAAAACTGTCACGATGGGCAAGTTTTTGTTCTATTACACCTGCAAGCTCCAAGAGGTCTTTGACTGTACTTCCCTGAACAATCCCCCACCAATAAAAACCAAACACAAAATTCAACTAAATCTAATACCTGGAGACAAACACTAACTCATTTTTTCTTTTTCCTCAAGTTACAGAACTTCTGAGGCTGTAGGGCGAAGAGCCAGCACAGCCCAGCAGGGGCGGTGACCCCAAGGCTTTTCTCACTACCTCTCTGTGACCAGTGGCTACAGAGCGTCAGAGCCCGGAGACACGCCAGACCAGCACCGGGGCTGGACGCCCCCCCTGGAAGAGCCGAGGCAGCTGCTGGCCCTGCCCTCATCCTGCGAGAGCCTGCCCCTCGGGCTGGCACCGTCCAAATGGGAGAGGAACGGCCGAGAATGCCTGGTGCTGGGTACAGCCGTGACAGGCAGAGCCCCAGTCGGGAGCCCTGAGGAAGGAGCTTGAGCCCTTGGAAGAGAAGGGAGAATCTCTGCTTCTGTGGGGAGAGTGTGGGGGATGCTCCCTGTTTACAGTGGGTTCTTAACAGCAACCTCAAAAGAGATTCTAACAGGATGGAATTTACCATCCACCCTAACAGGCTGGTCTTCAATTTTCAAGCTGAAGTAGTTCTGGAAGAAAATGCCACAATGTGAGTCACTGGAGGAGAGATGCACTTACCAATCACGGCGTCACCTCTGAAGGGCATTTTGGAAAGGGCCAAGTTTTCTATTAAAATGCAAACTAGGAAGAAAAAGGATGAACACAATGTCATTTCCCCAAAGTGCCCATCCCAGCACCCACCCTGATGCACCTGAGCCCAGCGCTGCCAACACCAGCCTTCCTGCCCCTGCCCCTCAGCGTTGGTATCCGGAGGCAAGCCCCCAGCATGTCCTCAGCACCAGACGTGGGCCAGGCTCGGGGGCAGTGCCAGGAGCCAAGAGCAGCAGCATCACGCCGGTGCCCTCGGGGAACCCTGCCCAGACAAGGGAGCGACACGTGGAGACTGCAGGTTTGACCCCCATACGAATCCCCAGGGACAGACAACTCAGCTCTCAAACCACGGACACCCACAAGTGACCACGCGCTGTGGCTGAGCAGCAGGCACCTGCCCGATGAGGACCAGGGAGAAGCAAGTTCCCCGGGGTGGGGGTGGGGGGCTCCCCCACGTCAGGTCAGCACCAGGGTCCAGACAGGGTCAGAGGAGGTAACATGTATCACCCCCACGGGACAGTCCCCAGATGAGCCACAGTGCGCAAAGCTCTGGTAAATTCCTGACTTCTGTAAATCATGCAGTGTCCATTTTAATAAACCACCACTTCTGCACGTGGAAACATAGCCCAGTAGAGCTACTCAGCGGCCACCACCACAAGGACACCTGAGCTTCTGTGTGGTGGCCTCACATGACGGTCCTGGCACCAAGGAGGCTCTGCTGTGGGGACCATTGCAGGGACCTGACCTGCCCGGCGCCTGCCCACAGGCCGTGTGCCTCAGCCCGTTCCGCATGGCTCCTCACGCCTCCCATTCACACAGCAAATGCACCCCCACCTCTACGAGAGAACAGCCTAATGGTTTCCTCCTACTGAATGAGCAGTTTGCATTTGCTGGAAAAAATCTATCACTAGAGAAAAATAAGATAGAAAACCACCACTGACATTTTGGTGGCCATGTAATTTGGGGGTCCCATCACGGGCCTTCACAGGCTGAGAGAGCACAGGCGCCCCTCCTGTCAGCGCCACCTTGCTCCCGCCTTGACCCCAAAACTAAGCTGAGCTGGAGCATGGCTCCCATACCTCCTCCCACGCTCGGAGGGTCACAGACCACAGGCAGCCCCCGTGGCCAGGCCAGGCTGGCAGCCACAGACCCCAACCTCGGCGCCCACGGCAACAAAGGCTCCCTGTGCCCGCTGCGCGCCCGCACCCATGCCTCAGCAGGGGTGCCCGCCACTGCCCCCCAGGGACCAGGGACCGGCGGCACTGTCCTCTGAAATGCTGCCAGGCCAGCGAGGAAGCCAGCTCTGCAGTCTCTGCGAGCACGGACGCCATCCCGCCTCCTCACGCTCCCGACTCCCACCGTCCTGAGCACAGACGTGACCTGCAAGCATGAGGGGGCCTGGGGGCCGGAGGAGGGGTGTCCCAGCAGAGCCAGGATGCACACAGGACCCCCCTGGCTCCAGCTGCCAAACCGCTTTTCTTCTCGAACAACATAACTGACCACAGGAGAGCCCGCGCTCTTTAGCAGACGGCAACATCCCACACTATGGTTATGAAACTGTTAATCCAGCATTTCCTGTCGGGCTCAGCTCTCCTTCCAGTTTCTGTCACGTCAGACAAGATGGCCACACACATCCCGTCAGCACACAGACTGCCTGTCTGTCCAGCAGGATGCCTGTCACCCCTACACGTTTTGGGGGTGCAGAGTCCTAGGAGTGGCCCTGCAGGGCAGAAGACTGCACATTTTTCATCCTAAGAGACAATGCCTTTGGCAACCCGAAAATGCTGTAACAACATATATTCCAGAGCAGGCACACCACTGGCAGAGGGCCACCCAGCTCTGACTTAGCCATTATGATCGAGGAGACGCGTCCTCCTCGTGGAGCTAACCAGCATCTCCCCAGCAACCGGGTGAGGCTGAAAACTTCCTGGGTAGGAAGTTTTTTAGGGATCAATGTGATCCTCTGATTTCTCCTAAAATTTCTTTGAAGTTTTAAAAAATGTATCTCTTATACGTAAGTTTAATCAGAAATTAATCAGTTAAGTATCCATTAATTAGAAATTTAGTTTTGTGTATGTGTGCAGTGGGGACACAATTTTGTTTCCTTCCACGTGGTTCCTTGGGACAGCATCAACCACTCTATCAACTGCCCTCTTCAGCGAGGCTGGAAACACATATCTTCTTTGTCATACGTGAAATCCCATGTACGTTTGAAACTTCTGATTCTCCCTTCTGTTTTACCAATCTATTCAGCTGCTCCTAAGAAATGCCATTCTGCTTTGAACAGAGCAGTTCTGAGGGCTGGAGGAACGGACACCCCACCACCACCCCCCCACTAGCCCGCCCCTCCCCTGGGTGAGGGGCTCTCCTGCACCCGAGCCCAGCATGGCGCCAGCCCAGATCTGGCGCCTGATAAGCACCGAGTCCTGGGTTTTCTGGTAGGTTTAGCTGGAAAAGCATCAGGAAATCCAGATATTTACATGTTGGCAACTTTTGAATTCCCTGCAAACATTTAAACATAACCTTTAAAAACCGTTCCTTGCTCTATATTTACATTTAAAGATCATACTGAAGAGGGAAAGATGGCAACATTCGCATTCCTAACTTTATCACCCCTTCATGGTAGACTTACCTCTCTACTCATCCATCCCACCTCAGCAGCTGCCAGCCCCGTGGCTACTAAAATGCATCAAAACCCACAGAAGCTGAAAATTAAGAGCCTGGAGTGAACACACACAGGAGAAGCAGCGGGCTGAGTGGGCAGCCCTGAAGTTGCGACGTGCAGGCCAGGTGCACCGCCAGGGTAACTCTGACCAGAGAACGGCCAGGCCATTTGTCACTGCAAAGGAACCCATCAGGGGACTTTACAGGGTTGAAAACAAGTAGATAAATACCCTTAGGACTTTTGTCTTCCCTCGGTGGTGGGAAGAAAGGACCTTGACCCACAACCCGCAGCCTCTGTTGCTCAGACCTACCTGCTTGTCTCATGAGCTCTCCTCCCAGACCCCTGAAAATTAATGAAAACAAAGTTAAAACTCTTGTTATACAAAAAACGTAAATATTTTCACCAAGTAACAGATGTAACTTCAGGCTCCAAAAAGTATTACGACGTTAAAGAGCTGCATTCGTTGTTGGTCACGTGAACTACTTTTTATGAAAAGAAATGAAAATATGTGCTGTGACCGCTTACGTGATGATTTTCAGTTTTCACTGGAGCCTCTAATCCCTGGTATGAATTATATCACAGAATCACATGTAACAAATTCCAAACACTGTTCAATTTTTACTTTGTAAAAACTACAGGAACTTAAGGCACCGGGAAGATATCATCACCCAGCAGGACCGGGAAGCGGGGCTCCCCACCAGGACCCCGACTGACGAGGGATGCCAGGACCCCGACTGACGAGGGATGCCAGTGGGGAGCTGGTGGACATGAGCTTGAGAAACACTCCGGGAGACGGTGGGAAAGCTGTGAGACCATGGCTGCTGGCCCAGGCAGAGGAACAGGATTCGAGTTTGCCCTCCTGCCTCAAACAAGTGGAAAACTGGACAGAAATTCAGAGGCTGGCAGACAGAGGTGTGGAAGGAGGGAAGGAGTAGCCAGGGCCCAGCCGGGAAGCCCCTGCAGATGGAAGGTGGGGAGGCCAAGGCGGCCGGAATCTGAGGGGATGCGGAGCAGCACCCCCAGCGCTGACCCTGAGCTGCACGTTTGAGAAGAGAAACCACCTGAGCCTGAAAAAAGAAAAACACTCCTAAGAAGAAGGCGGGGCACGCGTGGGAATCCATACAGGCGGGGAGGAGCCCCCCTCAGTCAGAGCACTGGCCTCCTCAGGCACGAGGCAAGAGACCCCTCGGAAGGACCACCTGAGCAGCCGGCCCACTTGTTTCGGCCCTACCAAGCCTCCAGAGCTGGCTGTGAAAGGATCCAACTGCGCCCACCAAGCGAGCACCACCGGACAGCAGCAGCCGGCGCCCAGCTCCCCACTGAGAGTCCAGAACACCCGCCATGACCCCAAGAAAACCACCCACACAGACCCAGCAGCTCCCCAAGAGGACGGAATACACATGCAGGGTCGTCAGAACAGCTCTCAGCTCATGCACACGTCCCAGGAGGGGAGGAGAGAGACTGAGTCATAGCAAGACAGGACCTCAAGAAATAAAACCACATATCTGAAAAGGAAAGTGAACCAAATGCAATCAGTGATGGGGACAGAAACCAAAGCAATGAAAAACGAAGAGGTTTACAGAGACCCTGCTCAAAGACAAGCGTGAAAATGACAGAGGAGGCCATTCAAATAGAGGTGGGCCAAGTATAGGCAGCTTAAGTCACAGGAGGAGTAACAAGGATGCTACTGAATTACAACATGGTGTGTGTGGCAGGGTGGGGGGCGCGGTGCACGAGTCTATAGTGATACATCAGAAAGACAGACAGCAGGGTGGGAGTGGGGAGGGACGCTGCTCTTTCCAGACAAGTCCCAGAAAATACACATGGAAAAATGAGGGAATCAGCCAGGCACCCACCGGCAGACTGCAGGGTGATGGCTGGCTCAGGCAAGGCAGACGCTGGAATCCAGGATCCGTGAGTCTGGAAACCACCCATCAGGCCAGTTGCTAGCTGCAAGGGGGTGCATGCCTCTCACCATCACATCTGACCTTCTGGAGATCGTCCCTAAACCCAGAGGTCAACTCAGCGTCTCCACCAGGGGGCAAACACACCGACTTCACAGGCAACACAAGGGTCTGCGCCAGCCGCGCCATGGGCAAGCCAGATCCAGTCATGCAGGGAACAACCCAGCAAACCCGGAATGTGTAATGTTACCCAGCACGCCCGGCCTGAAGAAAGGCTGCACCGTGGAAAACAAAAAGGGAGCTAACTGAGCGACACCAGACACAGCGCAGGCACCAGAGCAGGCCCTGGCTCAAGGGGAAGGACGGCTACAGAGGGCACTTGAAGACAAGCTGAAGGAGCCTCCGCTTACGGGTCCCGGAGGTCCCACGGAGCCTCCGGTGCGCTGGGGACGCTGGTCGTATGCGATCACACAGGAGAAAGTCCCTGCTCTTCCCTGATGCTTTCTCAAGTCTTAAAGAGGAAGTAACAGGCCCACAACTTACTAAAGAAAACAAATAATACATGTATACAGAGGGAAAGAAAACAAACGGTCCCGATGTTATGAATAACTGACTGAGGTGGGGGAAGGGTGAACAGGTACTCACTGCACGATTCTTTTAATTTTATTTAGACCCCAAACAAGATAAAATGTTCGGGGTTAGGGAAAATCAGTCCTCGCTACGTCCTCCCCCAGGAAGATTTCTGAGCACAGTCCACCCAAGAGAATGCAGTTCCCAGAGTCGCTCAGATTGCTGAGAGAGCCTGAGAGGCCCCAAAGAGACCAGCGGGACCTAGCACCCCCGAGGCCTCAAGGCTGTGGCTCCCAGGACAGCAGGCGGCCTCCCAAGGGCCGACTTCCTCACTCACAGAGGGGCAGGGGCACACCCCCCAGGGGACCAGAAGAAGGCTGGTGCCAACCCCACACGCAACTCGCACTTCCCTCCAAGATCAAGATCCAGGTCCCCTGGACACATGGCCTGCCATTTCCGTTTCCCCACAGTTCACGTTTCTTTAAGGCTTTCCGTCCTGCCAAGGATGGCCTGCCGCCACTCCTGCAGGAGGGCCTGGCGCTGCCAGGTGGCACGTAGGGACTTGGGCATGGCATCACAAGCAAGAGGCCCCACGCACTCAAGTGTCAGAAGAGATTCAGCGAGGGCTCCCGGCCCGCTGGCGGGAAGTGCCTGCCAGGTTTCAGAGCTTGGACGCTCCCAGTCAGAAGCACCACGCAGCCTGGTCAGGAGTTCTCACCCTCCTGCCCCTCCCCAACAAGGATTCTCCTTCCAACCTGCCCGACACAGTGAGTGCTCAGAGCTCCCACTGCACACAGCGGTCCTCCCAGCACAAGCCCCCAACAGCCAGCCAGCACTGACCACCCCTGGGTGTCACAGGGCTGCCCTGTCAGTTTGTCAGACCTGTGAGATGCTCCAGCCCTGTGTCCCTTGCCATTGTAAGAGGGATCTTTAGGTCACGTGGGACCCAAGGCTCTAGCACCAGACTGACCTAAGGGGTCCCTTCCAGGAAAGAGGGTTTACTTCCACAGGCGAGGCTGCTTCCTGGAGGTCAGGGCCAAGAAGGAAGGGTCTGGAGCTTTGTCCCAGCTATGGAGGTCCGAGCTCGAGAAGGCTCTGCCAGGCAGGATCCTCCGTTTACTTGGGCCGGGGGCCCTGTGGGAGGTCAACACTGGTAGGGCCATCTGTGGTGGGACCTCACATCACAGAGAATCAGCTCAGCCCAGTGGAAACCCTGGATGCCAGGGCTGGCGGGGTGGTCTCCCTGGGCGGCAATAGCTGTGTGTGTGTCACGAGTAGCCATCAGGAGGATTCGGTGTGACTCCACGGGGACAGGACCCAGCCAGGAAGCTGTGCCTCGTCTACCGTGGACTCTGTCCTCTGGGCCTCTTAGGCTGCTGATTTGAATGAACACTTTTGCAGCAATAAGCCACAACCACAGCATCAAGAGCTCAGCTGGTAAAGAATCCGCCTGCAATGCAGGAGACCTGGGTTGGGAAGATCCCCTGGAGAAGGGAAAGGCTACCAACTCCAGTATTCTGGCCTGGAGAATTTCATGGACTGTATAGTCCATGGGGTTGCAAAGAGTCACACATGACTGAGTGACTTCCACTTTCATCTCTTTCACAACATCAAGAGCTATGCTGAGTGCCAAGTCCTTCTGCCAGCCCAGTCCCTGAGCCTGGGAGTGGTCTCAGGGACCCCCAAACTCACAATAAGAAAACAGTCAAAGGAAATAGTGGGGCTAAGCTGGATCTCACAGGTCAGGACTGGACGCTCGGATTCAGGCCCCTGCAGTCTGGTCCTGTGGGGCACGTGCCCTCCCTTCTGTGGTCTGTGTGGGAGTCAGACCCGGGGAACAAACACTGCTGAGGCACCAGGCCCGTCCCACCCAGAGCCCTTGCTACACCAGATGCCACGTGCATCATCTCCCTATGCTGGCCTCAAGGAAGGGGCTTATTTTCTACTTACTTTTGAGATTTATCACTAGAAAAGAACATTTAGAGGCAATGAACAGATGTGCATTTGGAGTTTGTAAGATGCTAACGATATCATCAGACCTTCAGCCCCAAAGAAAGCCACACACGACAAAAGCACGATGGCCCAGGGCGGCCAGCGGTTCACTGCTCAGTCCCCTCGGCACGCAGCTCACTCCCTGCTCATCCACGGTCAGTCCACGGAGCGCAGGCCGCGTCATCAGGAACAAGTGAACACGCTTTCAGGTATGAGAAAATGGGTCGTTCCTTTCTTTCTATTTAAAACAGATGAAAAGCAGCCAGGCAGCATTGGTGGAACAGCCGAGGGCCCATGGGAACTCCCTCCAGGCCTCCGCCCAAGAAGCAGGAACCGGGAGGCAGAGCCGCACCCACAGGTCCAGGTCCACACCAGGCTCCACCCACCCAGCAGGAGAATCGCCCAGCAGAGTTTACTACCTGCAGGATGTCTCTAAGGGAAGGACCATTAAACAGGACACAGACACCACCAAAGAGCCCCGGAACCTCGTCCCGTCTCCACACTGACCATAGAGGGTCCTAACACAGGTAACCACCCAAGAAAAACAGAAACACACGTCCACACCAAGACTCATATGCCAATATTCATAGAAGTTTTATCCTCAAAAGCTGAAAGATGCCCATCACCTGGCAAGAAGATGCCAAGCACACAGGTCGCTGACCAGCAACAGCTCTACGAGAGAACATACCACTGTATACCAACCACACAGTGAATCTCAGAAACAGCGCTCTCGGTGAGAAAGACCAGACCCTAAGACTGCACAGTAAGTTCTATCCACATGACATTCAGAGGGCAGACCACAGCCACCAGGGCAGAGGGGGCCTGCTGCAAAGGGCAGAAGGCAGATCCAGGCAGGGCCGCTGCTACGGGTGGTCTGTCCACAGCCATGAGCCTGTCAGACTCCACAGTCAAAGGAGGAAGCTTCTCGTCATGTTGTCTGTGAAGCTCAGAACCCAACCACCCCTTTCACGGCTCTTAACTCGCTCAAATACGACCACTCAGCAGATGCCCGTGACTAGGGGCCCAGCGTTTTCTTCACAAAACATAAAACTTCAGGTATATAAATCTTACCTGTATAACTGACGATCGTAAAGCTAAAAATAAAGAATTGAAAATTAGTCATCTGAATTACTAGGATTTAAAAATATAACACAGCAGGTATATAACATCAACGAGCATCAGGAGGAGAACAGAGAGACAAGCACAGGTGGGCGTCTCCCAGGAGGGCTGATGGAGTGAAGCACAGGTGGGCGTCTCCCAGGAGGGCTGATGGAGTGCACTCCACTCTCCAGGAGTGCCTCGCTAAGAAGCCCCTCCCTCCCTAAGACCCTCCTGCACAACTGCGTTTGATCCCCAAGATGCCCAGATTCCTCCTTCCCTGGCCTGGTAGGGAAACCGAGGGTCAGAGCGGGGAGGAAGAGGGTCACCAGCCAGTGACAGCGGGGAGATGCCTGGATACCGGACCTGCCCCCCAACAGCCCCTCAGGCAGAAAATTAAGCCTGCTGGCCCTTCTCCTGGCAAGGAACTCAGAGAAGCACCTCAGCATCACTACTAACTACCGCCCCTGCCCCCACTCACTGAAAGCTCATGCTGTGCCAAAAACTCCACCCAACTCTCCAGACACATTCTTCAGTTCTCACAGAAACTCGAGCAAGTAGGTTCCGCTATTATCCACGCTCTACAGAAAAAGGAAGCCGAGGACGGGGTGATCCCCACACTGAACCTTCTACAGCACCACATGGCGTCAGCCTGGCTCCACAGTGTCCAGGTAGCACCAGACTCCACTCTACAGGTGAGAAATGAGGGCTTCCCTGGTGGTCCAGGGGTTAAGAATCCACCTTGCAATGCAAGGGACACGAGTTAAATCCCTGGTCAGGGACGATCACCCAAGCAGCACAACTCCCGAGACCAAGCTCTGGAGCCCGAGCGCCCTGGAGCCCACGCCCCGCAACAAGAGAAGGCACCGCCATGAGCAGCTCGAGCACGGCGACGAAGAGCAGCCCCCGCTCACCAGAAGAAAGCCCGCGTGCAGCAGCGACGACCCACCACAGCCAGACATACATACAGGCGTCTTTAAAGGTGAGAAATGCACCTAGACAGACGAAATGACTTTGCTAAAACGGAAAGGAAAGCTAGCAGCACCAACGGGATGAGGGAAGGACGCCCGAATGGTCAATTACCACATAAAGAACAATCTTAAACCAGAACTCAACCCAGAACGACAAACGGTAAAGCCATTTAACACTCAAGAGTGGCTTTCACGTTATCCTGTAACATTCAGACCCACAGCTCGTACTTCACCAATTTTGAGTCACAAAAAGCCTTTGAGAATCTCAAAACCCAGAAAAACACACACACCTCCTCCCCAGGGAAGTGCATACACAAAGCCTGGGTGTGACTGCAGACGTGGAGCTCCCCTCGTGGGGGTAAAGGTGGGGGTGTACGGCCTTCTGTGAGCCACCACCCACCCACCATCCCGCGAGGACGCCCCGAGCGAGGAGGGCGGCCAGGCAGTGCAGCAGGACCAGACGAGAGGCGGGCACTCCCTGCCAGGCCCAGCAGGGGACACTTGGCCACACGGGAGAGCCTGAGCTCACCCCCAGGGTTCATGCCCAAAGCCAGGCTGCACTTGGAGCTGAGGAGCAGGAAGGGCGTGGGGGCAGGGAGGCCCCCAGGCACCGGGAGACCCGGGAGAGAGACGGCCCGGCGGCTGCACACTGACCTGCTGGTGGATCTGCTTCAGGCCATGCATGGCCTTCTCGTCCAGGAAGTCCGAGACGGGCCTGCAGGAATTCAAACACAGGTGAGGACCGCGGTTTTGAGTCTGGGGCGGGGGGTGGGGGGGGGGCTTGAAATTCTCAGGAGCCCTGGGGAGAGAAGTTAGGTCAACTCAGATCTGCCATCATCGTGCCCCCAGGGAACCACCTCGAGGGACAGGAATCGACTTTATATAACACAGTATTCCTCAAGGTGGAGTTCAGGAACCATGGCACAGACATCACAGTGTGTGGTGAGCTGTATCTTTGAGGAAAAGTTAGTCAGAAAGTAAGAAGATGGAGCAGCTGCTTCACAAAACATTCTCGACGTTCAGACGTTCTCAGCCACCCCATACTGCGTCTGTTGTTATTTATACCAACTGCGCCAACAGAAGAGGCTCCTGGTTGAAAATTTATATCCTCTGGTATTTTAAATTATTCAAAGTGATACACGAACACAGAATACTGAATACACGGGCTACTCCACACCAAGTCTGGAAAGCGTGTCTTTGCTGCACAATCTGTTTGGTGACAAGAGAAGCCCAGTGAGGCGGGACCCCCTAGAGAGGACAGGGGACCACTGACAGGTGTCAGGAGCACGAAGCACACCACAGGTGCGAATGGAGGGCTTCCTACCTGCCCTGCTGCGTGGCCAGCGTGTGCAGGCTGTGGGCGACCTCTGCGCAGGCGAGCACGGCCCCGTGCCGAGTGTGCAGGTCTGGACTCTGTGTCATCGACAGCAGACGCGGGAACACTGCCAAGGCACAGTGGGAGAGGCACACGGGGTGACTGTCAGACGCGCGGGTTCAGGGTCCAGGGGAGGAACGCACCCGCTCAGCTCTACCATTACCCCACAACCAGGGCGAAACTAGGGCCTCCAACACGCCGAACCCCATCAGCAGACACATGAACAAGAAGGATGAATGTGACTTAAGAGTCCCAAATAGCACGCATCTCCGGGGCTCCAGACAGGATGGTAACTCAGGGTGAGGACAGACAGCAGGGAAGAAGGAAAACAGACTGTTTTCCAGGTCCTTCCTATTGTTCAGGGACCCCCAGGGCTCTGCTGGGGGGCAGGGAGGACAGAGGCTGGGCTGTAGAACCCTACAGCCAACACACGCTGGCTCAGCCAGGAGTTCCCTCCTTGCTGCTCAGAGCAGAGAAAGCCTCGGAGCCTGTGCTCTGGGGACAGAAAGCAGGATCAGAGTCCCTGCAGCCTGGCCGGGAGTACAGGTGAGAAGTCACAACCACGGAGGCTCTGTCCGTCCAGCCCCACCAGCCAGGAAAAGCACAGTCCCAGCCACGCAGAGACCATGGAGGCCAAGAGCATCCTTGCTGGGAGGGACCATCACGGGCGCTCAGATGCGGCAGCCGGTAGTGGTCAGCACTCCTGAACTGGGAAGAAAGTGTCCCCTTCATTCAGGCAGCAGGATTATCATCGAAGGAAAGTAAACACCAGGTGAGATTTCTGACATTAATTAAGAGACCACGAAGCTGAAAAGGCCCTCAGGACCTTCACAGGCCCCAAGTCTTCATGTAAAATCCTAGAGTGTCTGAGTAAAATCAGCAGTAACTCCAACTGAACAACTGTAATCCGACAACAGTTACCTCTCTAATAAACGTCCGTGGGAACAAGTACAATTCGAAGAAACCTATGTATTGTTTGCTGAATTGAAATCAGATGCCTGTTGATTCCAAATGGAAAAGACACGATGGAACAAATACAGGGTCTTTTTTAATGATAAGGGCATGTCATTAACTCAGACTGGCCGTCTTGTTCCTGAGTTGAGCGCACTCAGGCCCAGCCCAGGAAGTCAGCGAGTCCCCCGCAGCCCCAGGGAGGCAGCTCACTGTTTTGTATGTTACATTATGAGCTGCTTCGTTTGTTGTTTCAAGGCTCATCCTGAAACGCACACAGTGCACAGCAGATCCACCCCTTCTGGCTGGGATGGCAGAGGAATGAACCCTGGGGCTCCCGGGGACATGCACACCTTGGTGTTCACAGCACCTGCGCTCCCAGGGGCTGGGGCACCTGGTTCGTGTTCTGTCCCCAACGAAGCACAGACCAGTTCTTCACACCCTTCCCAGCAAGAAAGAAACCCTCAGGTCTTAACATCGGCGAGGGGGCCTCCGGGGTTTTCTGCTGGGTGTGTGCGTGTGCGTCTGTGGTGCACACGCATATGCATGTGTGAGGGCATGTGGGGAGCACCTACCTTCACAGGCAGTGTGCTCGGGCGCTCGCTGCGCCAGGTTCCGCAGCGCCTTGGCGGACAGCTCCCTGATGGTCCTGGGGGCAGGGCAGACAACACTGTTAGTCCTGCAGGCTGAGGAGTCTGGCTTTCTCTCAGAGAGAACAGTGTGCAGGAGCTGTCGCCTGGCCCACTTAGCCAAACGCTATGAGAAAAAATACAAATAAACTAGCAAATAAGAACTTCTGTTCGTAAACGAGGGAGAGAGCCTTCACCAAGAGGCGGCACTACATGCAAGCCTGTGTCAGGACAAAGCTGCCATCTGCACGGCGCCGGATGGCCCAGCGGGTCTAACCTCCTGCACCCCGAGGGACACAGAGGACAGGAGTGCTGGAGTCTGGTAAACACTACCGGGAAGACCGTAGGCTGAATGAGGGAAGTTCCAGTGGCTCAAGCTCATCAACAGGAGGTGCACATCACATCAGTGTAAATATCTCCAATCAAGGCACAGTTGGTATGTCCCAACACACAGATCTGAAGGACAACCCGAGAGTGGTTTAAAAAACCAAGCCTGCCAGGGGCCAGACAGGCTCTGATCAAACCCAGAGGGTCACCTGTGAGATGGATGCCCGCCTCCACGCGTGCCCCCCAGCCCCAACCCAGCAGTGATCTTCCCAATTAGTGCACTTTGAAGATAAGCTTTCTGTATTTAAAAACAATTTTTTTTATCATCTAAATATCAGACCTCATTTATAAAACTCTTAGGAAAAAAACATAAGGGGAAAGCTTCATGACATTATATTTGGCGATGTTTTTCTTGCCAAATCTAAACTTTTTTAGATCTTTTTCTAAAATGTTTTTCAACACCGAAAGCACAGGCAAAGGAAAAACTATATACACCGATAACAGAAAAATTGATTATAGTTAAACTGGACTGTGTTAAAATCTAAAACTTCCGAGTATCAAAGGATACAATCAACAGAGAGAAAAGGCAACTTACAGAATAGGAGAAAATATCTGCAAATCATGTATCTGATAAGGGACTAACATCCAGAATATATAAAGAACTCTTAAACCCAACAACAACAATGAAAACGGAGTAACCCATAAAGATCAACACTTCAGAAAAAACAGAAGGTAGCAAGTACTGGTGAGGATTTGCACAAACTGAAATCCTTGTGCATTGGGATTGGGAATGTTAAATGGTACAACCATTATGAAAAACTATGGATCCCACTTCTGGGTATATACCCCCAAAACAGAGACCAGGGTCTCGAAGATATATTTATACGTCCATATTCATAGTAGCATTACTCATAATAGCTGAAATGTGGAAGCAACCCAAGGATGATGGATAAAGAAAATGTGGCAAGTATACAGAATGGACTCCTGCTTGGTCTTATAAAGCAAGGAGATTTTGACACACGCTACAGCATGGATGAACCCTGAAGGACAGTATGTTGAGTGAAATCTGCTAGGCACCAGAGGACAAATCCTGCAGGATTCCACATGAGATTACTGTAAGATTCAGATCCACAGAGACAAACAGGGTTTCCAGGGAGAGGGGGAGTCAGTGATTAATGGGTATGGAGTTTAAGTTCTGCAAGATGAAAAGGTTCTGGAGGTTGGCTGCACAGAAAGGGGAATGTACTTAACTGAACACTAAAAATGATTAAGACATTATATTATGTGCATCTTACCACAGTCAACATTTTTTAATTATGTTTATCTTGATACATAAATTATTTGGGGTGAGTATGTCCAAGTATCAGAAAATGTTTATTTTTTTTTAATTGAAGCACAGTTGATTTACAACGTTGTACTGATTTCTGCTGTATAGCAAAGTGACTCGGTTATACATATATATTCTTTTTCATATTCTTTTCCATCATGGTTTATCAGGATATTAAATACGGTTTCCTGTGCTACACAGTAAGACACTGCTGCTTATCAAAAAATGTTTAAAAAGAAACCCAAAACACTGGATAATACCTTTCAAAAGTATACACTATTAGAAGTGTAACAGCATAGCTACACTGGAGAAGGTATATTTACATCACTGAAGAATTCTGTAAGGCTCCCCATTTCCCACAAGCCATGTATTCACAGGAAATTGAAGAGACCCCGTTTATCAACTTTTAGCTCATATCTCTTTATGTATATAATCCAGGCCAAAAACAGAGAAAGGCAGAAGTTTCTCCGCCTCTGAAGAATCATTTAAAAATTAGGCATAATCTTGTTCCATGAATCCTAACATTTGAAAAAAATCTGAGCAGGTATTATCATGAGGATCTTCAAATCTGACTGCAATTTCCCCTCCATTTATGAATCCTGGAAATTTCAGGTTTTTAGAGCTTATACTAAAAAGAATACTTCCACAAAGGATGTTTTAAATAAAATTAATAATTCAAAAAATGAGGAAAAAACAGAAACCACACAGTAAAATGACAAGTGTAAATTAAACGACATGGATAACCACATCAGATGTGAAAAGACTATAGCCCTCAAATAAAAGGCGTTGGTCGCCAGGCTGGACGTAAAGGAGGGACCATCCGCCGTCCCCCCACAAACAGACAGGGGTGCAAGGTGACGGGGGCTGTGACAGGCCTTTTTCTGTAAGGCCCCAAGCTTAGAATGGTTTTCACATCTTTAAAGGATTTGATAAAGGAAAAAAACAATAAAATACATGGGACAATGACCTAAAATATTACTCTCGGCAAGAAAAAGCTTGCCGACCCTTAAGCTACAATAATATCAAATTACACTTTAAGATAAGAAATCTAACATGAAACGAAAAGAGACAATACGTTTGGAAGATACAAAAAAAGTCAGAAATGTTATGCACCTAACCAGAGTCTCACCCAGAATACACCAAGGAAAAAGGACAGAGTCGAAAGAAGAAATGAACATTTCAACAACAGCTGGAGATTTCAACAGCTAAAAAGTTTAGTCTAACACCATGGGTCACACAGTTGCAATTCTGGTTTTAAATGTCCTATTGACCACAAGCAACAGCCACTCTAAGCTGGGATTCCAGATGCAGAACCTGAAGAAGCTCCTTACACACACAGGCGTCTGTGTCCCTCGGACCTCGGCCTGAGCGCTACACAGAGCTTTCCAAGAGAAAGTAAGCTGTTTTCCCAGAGGTGCTGACGGCAGCGCTGATAACCTGCTCTGGGTCATACAATGGCCCTCCCCATTGGATGGACACGTTTAACTGCTGGAAAATGCGAAGACACCTTGAAATTGCCCCGTAATCAGGAAAAAGGAAAGGCCTGCCTGGCTCCAGGAAGGATGGAGGAGACGGCTAAGCGGCCAGATGGAGCAGATGCGAGGTGGGAGGCCGTGGCCATAGAGGGGTAAGTGGATCCCACAGCCCAAGTTCCCTGCCCTCGTGACATGGGAATGTTTACACACCCAGCAGATGTCACTGACGTCTCCAGGTAGACCATTAACCAACACATCAGGTGTGAATAGTGGAACTTACATTACTTCTCAAGAGTTCCTTCAAAACTACGAAATCTATAATCAAAAAACGTATTAAAGGCTTACGAGCTCAATTTAATCTCTCCCTTGGGAAATAATAAGAATTCTTATTTGACAGATAAATTAATTAGGCAAACACAAAAACACAAAACCTACCCATCCCAATGGCTGATCTTCATGGTAACCAGGTGTTCTATCATTGGTTGTGTGTACTCAGGAAAGCCGGCAATAAACATGCTGGAAAAAACAATATTCAGAGATGGTGAGAATGTGCAGGAACAGGAACTCACATTGCTTCTGAGAACATAAAGCGATATAACCACTTTCAAAAACTGGCAGTTTCCTATAAATCTTTTAAGTTTCCTATAAACCCCCTTTTAAGTATTTATCTAAAAGAAGTGAAAATATAAATCCACAAAAAGACTTCTAAATAAATAAAGACTTCAAGCAGCTTCATTCATCGGAGCCCCAAAGAGAAAACCCCCTAAATGTCTGTCTCTAACAGGAGGACTGACAGGAAAAGTGCAGAACAGTGGCAGACTCAAGACAGCTCAGTAATCAAGAGGAACAAGCTACCAGCACACGCACAGTAAGTGTGGCTCTCTGAAACCACCGTGCTGAGAGAAAGCAGCCAGGCCCAAGAATCTGATCTTTCTGATTCCACTTGTGCGACATTCTACAAACGGCATCAGTGAGCTACGGTGATGGGCAGAGCAGCCTGGGGCCAAAGAGCTGAGCTCCTTACCTCTCAGTGGCAGTGCTGGCCACCCAAGTGTGCAGGCTGCCAGCACTCACTGAACTGTACGCTTCATATGAGGACAGCTGATGAAGCGTAATTACGCCTTAAAAATAAAAGCTACATCTGAACACACCATAGCAGAACTTCTAAAAATAATTTCCAAGTGGGACACGCCTTTCTAATTATGACTCAAAACCCAGAAGCCAAAAAAGAAGAAATTGGTACCTTCAAAATACTCAACCAAAGGAGAAGAACGCTGCTGGGAAAAACACACCATAAAACAAAAACATATCTGCAACTGCTATCACAAACAAGAGACTTCTGTAACATGGAGTATTTCCAAATCAATAATATCATCACCTAGGAGAAAAATCACCAAAGTTTATAGAAAAGATACAGCTCAAACATTCAGCCTCATTCAATGGGAAACAGAAAGAAAACTTTTGTCCAAAGTTTTTGGCAAACTGCCAAAATCAGGGTTTTACAGCTGCTGCTGGAAGGATCTAGAAGCACCCAGAAACACTGCCAGGGACAGCATCTTGGCACAGCCTCTGGAGACAGCAAGTGGCATTGCCCAGGAAATTGAAGAAGAATACCTGTTGGTTCAGCAGTTCCACTTCTGGTTAATTCACTCAGATATAACTACACAGGTGCGAATATACACAAGAATATTCACTCCACATGGTTCATAACAGCAAAAGACAGAAGCCAATGGCCAGGAGGGGGAGATCTACAGGTCACAGTCCACATAAAAATATGGAAGGCTCTCCAAACGCAGGACGTCACAGGCAGCAAACGGCCTCCAGGCTCTGCTGTGACGGCACACGCGCAGAGCTGCTCCTTACTACTGACAGCCCAACTTGGTTACTACAGGCTGACCTCGTTTTATTATACTCCACAGACACTGCACATTTTACAAATTAAAGATACATGGCAACTCTGCATTGAACAAATCAGCATCATTTTCCAGCAGCATCTGCTCACTTTGCGTGTCACATTTTGGTAATTTTTGCAACATTTCAAACTTTTTTTTCAATATTGTTATATGTGTCATGGTGATCTGTGAACAGTGACGGCTCACGTTATCATGACTCGCTG
Organism: Capricornis sumatraensis; assembly: GCF_032405125.1. Lineage (NCBI taxonomy): Eukaryota > Metazoa > Chordata > Mammalia > Artiodactyla > Bovidae > Capricornis > Capricornis sumatraensis. The sequence goes on from NC_091076.1 coordinate 99,745,967, forward strand.
AAAGCTCAGATGATGGTTAGCAGTGGTTGGCAATAAAGCATTTTTAAATTCAAGCATGGCCTTTTTCTTTATAGACACCTAATATTAACCCCTAACAGACTTTAAGATAATTCTCATATGCAGTGGGAAACCAAAAAATTCATCTGACTCACTTTAACACAATACTCGCTTTGTTTCAGTGGTCTGGCCCAGAACCCACAATATCCCCACAGTGTGCCTGTATCTGGCCAATCCTCCGTGGATGAGCACTTCAGTGGCTCCAACCTTGCGCACTGTGTGCCACTGCTCAGCATGGACAGAGGGAAGTCAATACGCCCACCGCCATGAACCGAATCTCTCTAGAAGACACAGGAACTGGGGGTCAACCAGGTGCCTCAGAGGAGAGGGGAGATGCCCTCGTTTTCCCTAAACAACTCCTGCACCTTCTGAATTTTATACCATGCACATGTATTACTTACTCCAAAAAACGCACTTTTATGCTTAATGCCTCTAAAACACCAACTGCTTACACGTATTGTCTGAACCTGCCATACCATCTACATAGCCCCACTATGGACTTGTCCATCACCCACGTGTTACGCAGAGGCTGAAAAATACAGTGGATGACACAGAAGGCCAAGAAGGGGGAACAGGATTCTATCCAAACCCTGTGTGGGCACACTGCATGTACACAGGGTGAACACGGGTGCCAGGTGGGCATGCCTGTGCTACAAGGCATGAGCTCTGGGAGAGTCAAGTCAGGGAAAATCTGTGCTCCGGGCATGAGAGGAAGAAAAGCAGAGGCTTCTCCAGCAACAAGCTAGATTGAGAGACCCTCTAAAAATGAAGAAATCACTTAAGCGAGAGTCAGAAGAAGAAAACAGAAAATTCAGGACAGTGAAAGCTGTCAGAAATGGAGCCAAGATGTGACTCCTGGTCCCACATAACCTAGGGGGCCCTGGGCCCACCCAACAAACAGACCCAAGCCAGGCCAGCAACCTGAGCTCCCAGAGAAGTGGGCAGACAAACCAGCAGCCTCGCAGGAAGAACCAGACAGGGGCTGGCCACCTGAATTCCAGTCTGAGCTCTGGCACTAACTAGCGGCTGACCTTGGAGAAGACGCACTGCTGGAACCACCAGCCCAGGCGGCGCTCAGCACTTACAGGGACTCAGGCACGGAGGCCAAGTGCAAACTATGAGGGGCACCCACCACAAGGCGAGGACTACAGGGAGGAGAGCCAAGGAGGGTGCGTGACCCACTGGGGGCCAGGAGGCAGGCTGGGGCCGCAGCAGAGAAAGCATTCGGTCCTGCACTCAGACCAGTGACAGGGGTGGTCACGGAGGCTCTGCAAGTGTACAGGACAGTGAGAGCTGGGCCACGGTGACAATTGGGCAGACGCGCGATGAATGTTTGAGGGTTGTTTAGGAAGGAAGGAGTGACAGAACTAGGTCACCAACTGGACGTGCGGAATGAGAGCAGGAGGAGGTGATGTGGGCAGCACGATGCTCACTGAGTGAGGAGGAGGGAAAAGTGCACTCAGGGCTCCCCTAGTGTGAAGCATTTACGGGACAGGAACGTGCAAAACGACCGGAAAGTGAAATAGGACAGAGTCCATCTTTAGACGGGTGCACAGTGCTGAGGTGCCAGCGATGTGTTAAGGAAACTTACAACTGCAAGAAGACACACCTACACAGAGCTCTCAGCTGCTCGTCACACTACAGCAGAAAACAGCCGGGCAAAGAGAAGCACCACCCGGACGCACGCGTCCGAAGCCGAGAGCCTCAAACGGCCACCAGCTGGTGGGAGGGACAAGCCCATGCAGTGGACCAGTACCGAGCAGCACTGACGGCTGATGACACACGGTGACAGGAGCCCACAAGAAAAGGCCAGCTCCAGCGACAGAAGGCAACTCGGAGGCTGTCAGGGCCTGGGTTTGAGGGAACTTTCTGGAGTGACAGAAACATTCCCTGCATTGACTGCAGAGGTGATTATGTACCTATTTTAAACTGGTGAATTTTACTATACGCAAATCAAATGTAATAAAAGAGGAGAACAAAACTTCAGCTGATTTTTAACAAAGGGTTTCATCGTGGGAATACGCAGCACACTGTAAGGACAGGCCACAGACAAGGAGGAAACGAGCAGATCAGGGGCCTGAGAGAGGATCTGCATCCAGAACACAAGAAGAAATCTCAAAGTCTCAGCAACACGAGAACCACTAGCCCAGGAGACAAGCAGGCAAAAGACTGGTCAAATACAGCCCATGGGGAGATGCTCAATGTCATTAGTCACTGGGAAAAAACAAATTAACGAGCTTCTCCTGCACATTCACTAGAATGGCTGAGGTTAAAAAACAAAAACAAAAAACTGACCAGACCAGGGTCCAGCGAGGACAGGGTAAAACGAGGTAGTCACTGTGGAAAACCATCTGGCAGCTTCTTAAAAAATCAGTGTCCAGCCACTCCACTCCCAGTGTTTAACCAGATAAAGGAAAGCACCTCCCCACAGATATATACGCCCTCGAAGATGATCGAAGCCCCCACCTGGAACTCTGAGATCCACTTCACAGATGGACAGACGTGGTTCATCACGTGAAGGAACGAGGAAGGCATGGGCACAGGAAGGAAGGACACATCCTAGGAAGCAGGCGGAGCGCAGGTGGCCGGAACAGCACCCAGAGTCCACACCACACGGCTCCAGCCACCGAGCGACCCAGGGGGACGGGAACAGACCGGTGCCTGGAGGAGTGCCTATGTGCGTGCTCAGTACTGTCTGACTCTTTTAGACCCCACTGAATTCTAGGCTGCCAGGCTTGTCTGCCCGTGGGATTGAATGCGTCACCATTTCCCACTCCAGGGACCTTTCAGACCCAGGGACTGAACCCGCGTCTCGTGGCTCCTGCACCAGCAGGCAGATTCTCTGCCACTGGAGGAGGGGCACCCAGAGCTCCTGTGGAGCCAGGTCTCTCGCTATCTGTGTTCTGGTGGCAGAGATCTGTGCCTGTCAACACTGATCGGAATCTACACGTTAAACACAAGCGATCTTCCGTGTGTCACCAGTACTGTGACAAAGCTCTGAGTCAAAAGTAGAGGTAAGATGACGTCAGTCTCCCCACCCGATGGTCCTCGTCCACAAGTTTCAAGTCTGCATCAGACACTCCCATCTCCAGGAGAACCATCCACGCATCAGTCCATACATCCACTCAAGATGTGCCATGAGCCCCTCACGTTGGGTGAAGCTGAACTTCCCCAAAACCCAAGGCATTTTCTCCCTCACTGGTGCACCCAACACCCCAACTCTCCTGGTAACCCAACTCCTGCACCCCAGCTGTCTCCTGACCATGTCCCCCCACCTTGTGAGGGGCCCTGTCTCCTTGCTTCCAGTTACCAAAACGTAACTACAGTGATATGTTCAAAATCTAGATTTGACCATCAAACCTGGTTCCTTGACCTCAAGACAACTCAAGGACCACTGCGGCTCAGAAGCCCCACCCCGCCGGGCTGGGCCCTGCTCTCTGGACTCTCTCTTGCAGGGCTGTCCCCCCAGCCCCACCAGGCTCCTTTGGCATAGGACCCTGGGTGTCAGCCCTGCCTTGGGGCAAGAGGAGAGCTTCCCCCAAAGCGCCCTATGGTAATGGTGCAGCCACAGCCCCCGGGTCCATGACGGCTGGACCCATCTGCACAAACCGCCTCTTGTCCAGGCAAGTGGGCAGAACCCTCTGTAAAAAAAGACAGACCCCAAGCCAGCCCATCTATGAAAAGCAGACCAACTAAGAGACCTCAGCCACAAGAAAAGCATGCCAAGGCCAAATGTTGCAAGTTTTCAGCCAGGAAACTTGGGCAAAGGTGGGAGATTCTCCATATATAATACATGTTCAAAGATTAACAATCAAAGAAAACAGAATTAAAACAGGAAAGAACTGAGAAGGCAAAGAAGGCCATTAAATGCTGAGGAAAGGCGGAAACGATGCTAAAAATACAGAGTCTGTTTGGGCAAAGATTGTTTCTGAGAAAGAGGCCAAATGCTACATCTGTTTTAAAAAAAATCTGTCCGTGCTGGTTATGGAGAAATGTAGTTTCTGCACGGTTTGCACAGCAGGGGTGTTGGGGAATCTATCCTTCAGACACATAACGGGTGACACTTTAAAAAGGCATTGGTGTGCTTCCTCTCCCAGTTTAAGGTAAATAAGTCACTTCATGAAATCATGCCCATCCTGTACTAGGGTTGCAATGGGTTAATTAACTAAGACACTGAACTCACTGCCCCACGACTTATGTATTTAAATTATGTAAGCTTTGATGCGATTTCTGCAAAACTGCAGTTAGGGACATTAAATATTTAATCCTTGACCTGATTTCTCAAATACCTCTGTTTTACTCATAAAGAAGCTAGAGATAACTTCCACTTGGGAAACACTGCTTCACTGAGACAATAAAGGAACAGTCACTTTCAGTCTGAGGGTTCATTCTGAGAAGCTCCCCAGTGGAGCAGTGGCCACACAGAAAGCAAACACAGTTTTGGCTCGTGGTGACTCCCTGTAAAAGACCATGCTGTCAATGGAATGATGGTCTAAGAGGAAAATCACCACCACAGCAGTGCTCCTCAAACCGTGAACACCTCTAAAAGGTGAGCACCCCCTTCCCCAGGCCCCCCCCACCCACCCCGCCGACGTGCTACTGTCCTCCTTTGGATTCTTTCGTATTTTGTCAAGTTTTATGTAAATGGACTCATACACTAGGCACTCTGTCCCATCAGTGAGAAAGAAACCTTTCAAAACAGTTTTCAATTACTTTTTCAATCTTTTCACACATAAATTTACTTTTAGCAGATCTTCCAGGCTCAAGAGGCCAAACGGTGGAAACTGATCTGTGATTCAAAGAAAACACTGTATTTTACAATGACTATTAAAACTTACCTTATAACCAGGAAACAGTTAGATCTGTTACCAACAGCAAAGTAGTCAGCTGTGGTCAAAATATCGATCCCATGAGGGAAAGTACCCTAAAAAAGAGTGGCGGGGGCGGGGAGAGACAAAAATTATTTCAATGAATAAAAAAGGCATTTTCAAAGTCTGATAACCATATGCACATGAGTAAGGTTTATAAACAAACTGAGAAGTGCTGGGGAACGTAGACTTGGTTACTAAACTGACAGCAAAAACTACATGCCTTAACTAAGCTCACCCAAGGACTTTCAAGTCAAGGACTACTGACTGCCTCTCCGAGGCTGGACACTGTGCTAAAATTATCTGAAGCACTTAAAAAAGTTTTTTCCCTAACAATTCTAGCATTTCAACTTTGAAATAATGTAAGAGCCCTTTCTTTAAACCACACACCACAGAAAGACATCAGATTTCAGCAGAACTCAAGTTCAGATTTCATTCAACCGGTGCCCCTCCAGCCAGGACTCCAGAACCCCTGAGGGGGGCCAGCACCTGCCTGGGTTGTGAATCCTGGACAGGAGCCCACCCCCCCACAGCTGGTGGGAGAATGAAGAAGACAAAAACTGGGAGGTCACGTCTGGGGGCCCGACAACTGACAACCAGGACCAGACTCTGAAACAGATGGTTGGGGGAGGTCAGGGACACTGGCCACACCCAGGGACACGTTCCCAGCCTAGGCCCAGACCCCACCCCAACGTCTGCAAGTTACTATTGATACCACTCTCTAGTGACAATACTTGAAAATCTGAAAACGAGACAATACGTTCTCTAAAAGGATACAAATGACAACCTTGCAACCAAGGAGGGACTGCGGTGCTGTCACTAACCACGAGAGGACCTGGGGAGGCCTGGGCCCCTGGCACCCTTCCTCACTCTGAGCAAGCCCTACACCCAGGGACCCATGAACCGCTGATCTTCCACACTATCTCTTTGAGGAAGCCCCACACATGAAGAACTGAACTTGAAATCTGACTCCAAATTGTCAATGGACCCTGGCAAGTTTGTCACGGACACGACCTCAGGATCAGAGGTTTGGTTCTTGAGTGAACCTAAAAGTCAATCTATCTCCCTACACAGCTCAGTGCAGGAGAGGGCCCCCAACACTCCAGGGGCAACCGCGCACCACCGGGCTGACTCCTGCTGGGCCCCAGGCCACCCACACCAGCCTGAGGCCGAGTTAGAGAGAGCCCATTGCGGCTGCAGGAGGCGGCAGCGCCCTCTGCTCCACTGCGCAAGCCTGCCGGCCCGGCCAACACTGAGACACCTCCCGACGCCCCAGGGCCTCCTCGGGCCAGCCCCCCTCAGAGGCTGGCAGCTGCTGAGTGACCAGCTTTCTTTCTTCTAAGTTCTTGGGGTTCCAGGCAGGCAGGACTAGGTGACACTCAAGCACACTGGGTCTCAGTCGCCTCACAGCAATGGAAGAAAGACTGAGCCCTTACTAGGTTCTTTCCTCAGAAAAACACCCCTGAAGGATGAGGTGGCGCCTCAGCAATCTCAACGTAGCACAAATTCAAGTCCAAGCTGCGTGATTTGGTTCCCTCTACCTTTGGCAATGACTATGGAATTCAAGTCTTCGTTTGAAACCACTTTGGCATCAGTTTAGCCTTAACACTGCATTCAGAACTGGACAGCTCACCCCAAGGCCCTGACCCCTCCACGTGCAGGGCCACAGTTCACAATACAGGCTACAGAACTCCCAGCTAATCCACCCTCCTCACTGCCCCTTGGCGGTTCTACGACCTTCGATGGGAGGTGAGCAGGTCGGCCGCCTTCACAGACCTGGTCGAGCCTGAAGACCCACTGATTCCTTTCCCGGCTCCACCCTAAGGGCTAGGGGACCCCTCCAACACCCGGGCCACATGGATGGAAGCACCTCCATGCCCAGTACCCCATGCTTCCAGGAGACCCTCCCACCGTGTACCAAGGTCATCCCTGTGGAAGCTGCAGCATCAGCCCTCTCACCCTGGTCCCTCCCTGTCGGCCCAGGAAAGGCGAGTCAACCCAGAGGCCGTGGGCCCAGTGCTGCGAACACAGGCTCTGGCTCAGCTGCAAGGCCGACCCTGCTGTGAGAACCCTGACGGACTCGGCATCACCCAAGGCAAGAGTTCTGCACACACAGTCTCTCCCAGATGTCCAGGCAGGAGTCTTAGAATCCTGTATTCATCCAAGTCTTCCCTCTCGAGGACAACCACCTCTCCCACCTACCGCCACTCCTGCCCTCTTACCTGCCAAGCAGCCACTCCGCGTGGGCTCCCCTCAGTCCTGCAGTCTGAACTGTGCCCCTCAAGACCCCAAGGCCCATCACTGCTTGTCCCCAGTATTCTCACACCTGCAACTCACTCACCTCCAGCCCAGACCCCTCTCCTGGCGCCCTTCTCAACAGAGCTCAGCTTGGTATCTCCGCCAAGAAGACCTCTCCCCCATCTGCCACCAGATTGGCCACAGGTCCCAGGGTGGTCATCGTCACATACAGTATGAATGACTTGGGGATAAACGCCACACTCCCAGCCCAGGCTGACCAGTGCTAAGAGATTCAGGGTCTGGGGCAGGATGCTGCGTCAGGAGGGGCCGTGGGGCACTGGCATGAGGAAGCTGGCTCCTTCCACGAAGGGGATAGGCAGGGGTCATGTCTCTGCCCCTGCCCAGCCAAGCTCCTCTGCCCAAACCCCTCTGGCACCCAGGGGCAACTGCTGACATCAGAAGGGTCTCTGAAATGCATGAGGCAGGGATTTCTGATGTTTGTGAAAATTACACATTCAAGTTTCCTGTAAGACAGCTACTAATTGTTTTTGAAACTTGTGTCAACACTCACCTGAGTTGAGTTATGAGTGAACCTGTGACCAGAAGTCACCCTGTGAAGTACTAGCTTATTTCAGGTCAATTCTTTACCCATGTCGGCGGCTCTACTATTTTTACTTCTACATCTACAGGAAGTTTTAGGAATGAAGATATTTAAAAGCAACCATACCTGTCGTCCCACATTCTCCTGGAAAGCAGCCTAAGGAAGAGAAATACAAACAGAGTGGTGAGTTAGGTGTGCACTCGCTGGCCATTGGTGATGGACGCGCAGCAAAGCTGGTGCAGAACAAATGAGCCACGACCTTATTTTTTTTTTAAATAAAGGTCTCATTGTTGGCCACTCAGAGCCTCAGGGGTGGTTTTATCTTTCTCTTTTTACATCCTGGTGTGCTCTCAAACCACAGGCTAAGAATTCAAGTTTATAAAACCTGCTAAGCGGCCGATGCTGACTTTCACACCAAAGCCTGATTCAAGGCCCTAGGTACAGAAACAGGAATAAAGCCAAGTCTATTAGGTGAACTAAAGGCCCAAAGCCCAAGTCATCTCACTGGGGATCCGTGATGACAGCACACAGGGGGCGACACTGCGTGCCTGGCCTCCCCACGCCGCCTTCCCCAGGACGACAGTGGACACGCTCCACGTCCCGCTCTCAGGCTCCGAGCGGGGCTGTTCAGAAGGTCCAGACCTTCGCTTAGGATGAGCTGTCCTCAGACTGACCTTCTTGTTTGCTGTTCAGTTGCTCAGTCGTGTCCAACTCTGTGACCCCCTGACTGCGGCACACCAGGCTTCCCTGTCCTTCAGGGACCTTCTCGCCACCAGCTATCAAGTGCACACAATGCAACCTCATCGCCACGTGCCATCCACCAGAGATAGGTCAAAGGGCAGAGGTCAGGTGGCCAGTGGCTTCAGGGAGCTCCTGGGAGGCACAAATCTGCTTACAAACACAGGCTGAATGCCTGGAGCAGGAGCATCTTGGGAATGAGGTCATAACCTCCAGGACTTTCATCTCACACACACCATCACCATCCCCTGGGAGTGCTGGGAGGAGCTCGCCTAGCCGTGCACAAGGAGTCAAGACAGCAGAACACAAAGACCCCCACATAATGCTTAAATGGGCGCCCAGCACCCCCGCAGGCGACAGAGAACGGCAAAGGACTTGGCTGTCTCCAAGACCAAGCATGCGGTGGCCTCAGGGAGGTACAGCCAGAATTGCCCTTCCCTGAGGGCACTCAGGCAGCTTTCACACTGGGAGCAGGGAGACTGGACTTCTGCTATGTACCCTTTTTCAGCTTTTGCAATAAATTCATCAAAGAAAATAAAAAACAAAAATGAACCAACCAAAAGGCAATGAAGAAAAGATACAATGTCAATTTATGCAACATGCAATATTTAGGAACACATTTACTATACTGGTGACATCGTTTAAAAGATAAAAATACACAATATTTATAGGAGAAAGCACAAGGCCTAAAACGGTGACACAATTTGGCAGGGGGGGCGGGGGTGGGGAGTCGGGGAGAGAATGAGAGGACTCGCTCTATCCAGTGTTAGGGTTACTATGGAGCCGTGGTAACACAGACAGACAATCAATGGGACAGAACAGGGAAAACCTTTAGGATCAAGAGCTAGGCAATGAATTCTCAGATTCTCAGACTTGACACCAGAAACATGATCCATAAAAGAAAACAGTAGTGAGTTGGATCTCATCGAAATTAAAAGACTCTTGTTGTTGTGAAAGACTTGTAAAGAGGATGAACAGAAACCAACAAACTGGTAAGAAGAACATGCAAACCACTTGCCCAAGAAAAAAGGACTCGTATCTGGAATACAGAGACTCCCAAATTCAACAATAAAAACAAACAACCCAATAAAAAGGGGAGGCAAAAGACTTTGTTGGAGCTGAAGGCAGCCCACCCAGGCCATATATTCTTATTCCGAGTTAAAGTTACTTGACAAATGGCCAGTGAGGGGGACGGTATTTAAAACACCCCGACTCTGAAAGCAAGAATAAATGTCTCAGGTTGAGGGTACATTCCCCATTTCAGGAGGCAAGAAAGCATCCTCATCACCAGTTATGGAAATAAATCTTGTCACTCCTTCACCAGCCCCTTCTGTTAAATCTTCACAGATAACTGTTTCTTTGGCCAAAAAGGATATATAAGCAGCCTGCTTTGGTCACTTTAGGGGGCCCATTTTATGAGACCACCGTCTGTACTAATTAACTTGTTTTTTTCCCCTGTTAATCTGTCCTGTGTCACTTTAATCACTAGACCCACCAAATGCACACAAGGAGCATCGGTGGTTAAATATCGCAAACTAACGTTTCACCGAAGAGGACACAGGTGGTAAATATCACATGAAAGACGCTCAGCATCACTGGCATCACCGTGAGAGAAACGCAAGTCAAAGCCAGGGTGAGCTATCGCCGCGTATCTAAGCAGCATCGCTAACACAAAGATAATGGCACCACCAGATGCTGGGGAGGCCGTAGGAAAACTGATCACTGACAGACGATGGAGGGCAGGTTGACAGCAGTGCAGCCCCTCTGGAAAACAGCAAGGCCCTTCCGCACAGATCTAAACGTGCAACTACCATATGTCCCTCAAAGCCTATTCTTGGCATTTATCCCAGAGAAATAGAAATTGTATTCACACAAAAACCTGTACATGAATGGTCATAGCAGCTTAATTCTTAACAAATAGTTCCAAAGCAGAAACAACCCAGAGGCCCAACAGCAGATGTGCATAGCCGGACAGGGGACGTGACTCAGCCAGGGATGGGCCAGAAGCAGTGGCTGCCAGTACTGCCAAGGCCTGGCTGGACTCTGGGAATCGTGCTACAGGAAAAGTAGTCCTAAAGGTCACACTGTATGTTCTTGTTCAGTCGCTTAGCCGCATCTGACTCTTTGCAACTGTTGTTCCATGTCCATGGACTGCAGCACGCCAGGCTTCCCTGTCCTTCACCAACTCCCAGAGCTTACTCAACCTCATGTCCATTGAGTCAGTGATGTCATCCAACCATCTCATCCTCTGTCGTCCCCTTCTCCTCCCCCCTTCAATCTTTCCCAGCATCAGGGTCTTTTCCAGTAAGTTGATTCTTCGCATCAGGTGGCCAAAGGACTGGAGTTTCAGCTTCTGCATCAGTCCTTCCAATGAATATTCAGAACTGATTTCCTTTAGGATGGACTAGTTGGATCTCCTTGCAGTCCAAGGGACTCTCAACAGTCTTCTCCAACACCACAGTTCAAAAGCATCAATTCTTCGGTGCTCAGCTTTCTCTATAGTCCAACTCTCACATCCATACATGACTACTGGAAAAAACATAGCTTTGACTAGATGGACCTTTGTTGGCAAAGTAATGTCTCTGCTTTTGAATATGCTGTCTAGGTTGCTCATAACTTTTCTTCCAAGGAGTAACCGTCTTTTAATTTCATGACTGCAGTCACCATCTGCAGTGATTTTAGAGCCCAAAACAATAAAGTCTGACACTGTTTCCACTGTTTCCCCATCTATTTCCCCTGAGGTGATAGGACCAGATGCCATGATCTTCGTTTTCTGAATGTTGAGCTTTAAGCCAACTTTTTCACTCTCCTCTTTCACTTTCATCAAGAGGCTCTTTAGTTCTTCTTCACTTTCTGCCATAAAGGTGGAGTCATCTGCATGTCTGAGGTTATTGATATTTCTCCCGGCAATCTTGATTCCAGCTTGTGCTTCATCCAGTCCAACATTTCTCATGATGTACTCCGCATATAAGTTAAATAAACAGGCTGACAGTATACAGCCTTGACGTACTCCTTTTCCTATTTGGAACCAGTCTGTTGTTCCATGTCCAGTTCTAACTGTTGCTTCCTGACCTGTATACAGATTTCTCAAGAGGCAGATAAGGTGGTCTGGTATTCCCATCTCTTGAAGAATTTTCCACAATTTGTTGTGATCCACACAGTCAAAGGCTTTGGTATAGTCAATAAAGCAGAAGTGTATGTTTTTCTGGAACTCTCTTGCTTTTTCAATGACCCAGATAACCACAATGGTGTGATCACTCACCTAGAGCCAGACATCCTGGAATGTGAAGTCAAGTGGGCCTTGGGAAGCATCACTATGAACAAAACTAGTGGAGGTGATGGAATTCCAGTTGAGCTATTTCAAATCCTGAAAGATGATGCTATGAAAGTGCCACACTCAATATGCCAGCAAATTTGGAAAACTCAGCAGTGGCCACAGGACTGGAAAAAGGCAGTTTTCGTTCCAATCCCAAAGAAAGGCAATGCCAAAAAATGCTCAAACTACCACACAACTGCATTCATCTCACACGCTAGCAAAATAATGCTCAAAATTCTCCAAGCCAGGCTTCAACAGTGCGTGAACCATGAACTTCCAGATGTTCAAGCTGGATTAGAAAAGGCAGAAGAACCGGAGATCAAATTGCTAACATCCACTGAATTATCAAAAAAGCATCCAAACAACAAGAGCTCAAAGACGGCAGCTCACCACGCTCATAACGCCCCCTACACCTTGGTGCCAGAGGAGAAGGCCCCAGGTCACTGGGTGTGGTGTCCTGTGGACCGCACAGAAACAGAGCACAAACCGGAATCCAAAAGGGCCAAATATATCTCACAAGGAAGCAACTTTGTGATAAGAGAAATTTTATCCCCGACAATTAGGTACTTGAGCCCTACCTTTTCAAATGAGCTTCAAACAGAAGCACCTTTCACTGCGATAGACATGCGCCACTAAGTAAGGAGGGGTCACTTAGGTGGTGTATAATGCAAAGAACTTCCACTAATTTTAAAGGATTTTAATTGTAACTTGAAAAAGAAAAAAAAAAATTTCTGTTCTTCTATTCCACCTCTTCCTTAGGATATCATAAAAGCATCAGTGCTTTGATTTTATTACTGCTTCCCAAAATTAGTTCTCAGGTTCCAATAAACAGAAAGAAAATATAAAAGGCAATTTCTTTAAGGCCTCGCAGCGCAGCTTGCAAAGATATTGGGGATCAAACCCAGGCCCCCTACAGTGGAAGCCGAGTCCCAACCACTGGACCACCAGGGAACTCCCCAACAAGCAACACAGACTTAACAAGAGTCTTACTGTATTTCAAGGAGTCTTACAATTACTGCCTGGGGGAAAATATCAAGGCACAAACGTGAAGATTTCTCAAGGAATCATTAGGTTTCCTACTGATGCTCAAGACAAAAGAAGAGAAACTGCAGGACACAAACAAGGTCTTGGGCTTTCCTGGAAAACTTTTGCTAGAAACACAAAGTTTCAAGGAACCCACGTTACTTCAGAGAACAGAGAGCAGGCAGGCCATGGGGAGCTCTGTGACCTGACGCCCCGACATCTGAGGACAGAGATCGCAATTCCACATCACCCACAAGTAGAGGGCACACCTGCAACACTGATCCCGGGCCCCACCCTCACTCAGACGGCAGCACCCACTCCACACTCGCCCCTCCGGGACCCCCTTGCATCTCCAGCTGGAGGCCGGCAACCCATCGTGACCCGCCCGCCACAGGCTACAGCCCACTTCCCCGCTGGGACCCAGAGGGAGTGGGAGCCACCCTCCCCCTGCCCCTGGGCCTCGCTCCTGCTTCCCAAGCCGGTGACAACAGCCTCTCGGGGGAGGTGGTCACGGGTAAGAGCCACCCACACCCTCAAGAAAAGGCCCAAACAGGACAACTTACAGAGGCTGCTCTCCTGCAGTTTACATCGCGGTCGAAAACAGTGGCAATCACCAGCGCGCTGTGAGGAAGAGACGAGGAGGTTCATGAAAGGGACTCTCCACAGACCCCGGGGCGCTGACCCCACAGTCTCCCTCCTCCACGTGCCCGTGAGCCCGCCCATGGCTCGGGGCCTCAGTGGCAGATATGCTCATAGGGCAGCGGGGGTGGCCAACCCCAACTCCACCAGAGCCAGCGGGCTCACAGGGAGGGTGGCCTCGTGCACGGGCCTTGTAGGGCAGGATGAGGACAGCAGTATTGGGGGCAGGACCACAGGTACAAACAGAGAAACAAGGGGGCCCAGGAGGCCAGCAAGAGCAGCGATGAGCCCTGCACCTCCCCAGAAATGGCAGCCAAGTGGAGAGCTGCTCTGAGAGGCCTATTCCCCAAGTCAAACTCTGACCACGGCTGGCAAGAAGGAAGCCCCCGCGTGCTCAGACTGTCCACCAGCTTCACTGAAACCTTCCTTCGCTACATCGCCACCCTCAACCATCAGGGGCACATCAGGAGGAGCTCCAGTGCCTACTGGGATTCGGCAACAACAGAAAGCAAACTGGGGCAGAGCGCTGTTGCTGATGTGACCTGTGAACTGGCATCTCCCATCAGCCCCCAGAGGAAATGCTTGAAAAGGGGTCATTTCGGACACACAGAGATCTCCTGAAAGAGATGCTGCCCTCCTATCTGACAGCCATTCTATTTGGTAATGAAATTGGGGGACCCAACTCTACGAATCTGTCAACAGCTGTTCATGACGGGTGAATTTCCTGAACGCAAATTAAAAAGTATAGGCAGCGGGGCCCCTGGGACAGTGGGAATGTGCCTGTGTTAGCCAGGGGCACCCCACTCGATGGACGGGGAGGACACAGAGGAGCACTCTCCCCTGGAGCAGTTGTGTTTCTCACAGGGAGAGTTAGCCGTGTATTGTTGAAACCACTGCACACAGACGCTGGGGAGGGAGCCGGGATGAAGAAGTACTGCGCACAGGAGGGAGGTCAGGGGACCGGGCAGGCCTGGGCTGGAGTCGCAGGTGTCCACGCAGTTGGCCAGGCTGGAGGTACAAAGGGTAGTGTAGGAGTGGGTGTGGGCGTGGAACCCAAGTCTTGGATTCTAAACACCATTCTCCACTAAGAGGAACAAGGACTCCTGGAGGTGGCTGACTCTAAGGCTGGGGCAAGAAAAAAAGAAAAGCCTGGGGCATCTTGTTGTGCTAGAAATTGAGAAACCATTAGGAAAAAGAAAAAAGGCACAGAAGCCAACCTGAAATTGCTCCCAGTAACTAAACGCACTGCAATCTGACAACAAAATAACCAACAGTGCTAGAAGACAAGCCGCAGTCCACACTGACGTGAGTCAACAAAGGGGCAGAAAGCAGACGGACCCGATTTCCTATGAAACCACCACCATCGCTGCTGGCCTGGCACAGTAGCTGATGGGCACTGAGTGTGAACACTGGACAGTTATTACAGAGTCTCAAAGCACCCTCAAAATGCTTTATCGTTTTTTAAACATTAATTTCATAGACTTCAACGGGGGCGGTGAGTTTGGGACACACCCTAAATCCAACACCAAGATGGCACATCACCAAACAGCAGCTGCAGTTTAATCACTGCTGCTAAGTCGCTTCAGTCGTGTCCGACTCTGTGCAACCCATAGATGGCAGCCCACCAGGCTCCCCCGTCCCTGGGACTCTCCAGGCAGGAACACTGGAGTGGGTTGCCACTTTCTTCTCCAATGCATGAAAGTGAAAAGTGAAAGGGAAGTCGCTCAGTCGTGTCCGACTCTGTGCAACCCCGCAGACAGCAGCCCACCAGGCTCCCCCGTCCCTGGGACTCTCCAGGCAGGAACACTGGAGTGGGCGCCATCGCCTTCTCCGGGTTTAATCTCTGGCCCCACACCATGTTCACTCCTTGGTCTCCTTTGTGAGAAGTCAACATTCAGGGAAGCTGATGAAGGGCTTTTATGGGAACTGCTATTATTCTTGCTATTCTTCTTTAGGTCTAAAGTTAGTTCAAACTTAAAAGTTTTTTTAGATTTTTTTTAAAAATCTAAAGATTTTTAAAGATCCAGTATTAGTATTTGGGGTCCTTTCACCAGTTGAAGCTGAAATTAATTTCAGCAAAACTCTTATTAAAGGGAAGAACCTTTTCCTTTAATGAAGGCAAGAGAGAGTGGTTTCCTCTTCCTCTCTCAACTCTTTACTATATTATAAACTATAGCCAAGATGAGATTTAAAAAAAAAAAAAAAAACACTAGTCTTAGCACTAAAGGAAATTCATTGATTTTAGTGGGACCATTTTAAGATTAACTGATTCCATTTCAACATCTAAATGCTTTTGTTAACAAAATCTCAGAAATCATTAAACTGACCAAGACATGTAATTCTGTGATCTTTCAATAACCAAAAATTATAAAACTACCGGCTTTTTTCTTTTTTGAAGTATAGTTGACTTACAATGTTGTGTTAGTTTTGGGTGCACAGCGAAGTAACTCAGCTATACCCAGGTGTGTATCCCCTCTTTTTTCAGATTCTTTTCTCTTACAGGTTATTCTAACATACCGAGTATGATCCCCTGTGCTACACAGGAGGTCCTGCCGTAACTGGTTTGTAACTGGTAAGCATAATGCCAATTGTAGCAACAGGGATGGACCTGGAGATTACCAACCAAGTAAGGCAAAGGCAAATATCACATGATATCACTTACACAGAGGGAAGAAAAATGGTACTAAGGGTGAGACGCGTGGCAAGAGCAACGTGGAAACTTGCATCACCATTTGTAAAACCGAGAGCCAACGAGAATTTGCTGTATGTCTCAGGAAACTCAAACAGGGGCTCTGTATCAACCTAGAGGGGTGGGATGGGGAGGGAGATGGGAGGGAGGTTCAAAAGGGAGGGGATATACATATACCTATGGCTGATTCATGTTGAGCTTTGACAGAAAACAACAAAATTCTGTAAAGCTGTTATCCTTCAATTAAAAAATAAGTTTTTTTAAAAAAATGGTACTAATAAACCTATACAAAACAGAAATAGACCCACAGACATATAAAACAAACTTACAGTTACCAAAGGGGAAAGGTGGCGAGGGATAATTTAGGAGTTTGAGATTAACATAGACACTTGACTGTTCTTAGTGAAAACATATTTGATGTTTTACTCTAAATATACTCTCATCATCAATGGAATTTTAAGTATTATATTCACATATGAGTAAGTGCTAATGCTAAGTCATTTCAGTTGTGTCTGACTCTTTGTGACCCCATGGACGGTAGCCTGCCAGGCTCTTTCTGTCCATGGGATTTTCCAGGTAAAGAAACCGGAGTGGGTTGCCATTTCCTCCTCCAGGGGACCTTCCCAACCCAGGGATCAAACTCGCGTCTCCAGCATCTCTTGCATTGACAGCCAGGTTCTTTACTACTAGCGCCACCTCCATAAGATCATATGTATTCTAGGAAAGGATACTAACCAAGAATTCCCGCTTTCCTTTAATGTCTGACATAAGAAATATGTGGGCATATTTTCACTGACTCTGGGTCCAGCCAACACTACCAGAAGTTCACATTACACACTGAATTCTTGAAATTTCCTGTCAATCTATTTGTCCTAAATTACAATTTTTAAATTATTGGCCACTTATTAATAAAGAGAAAATGGAAAAAAATAGAGAAGAAACTTAGAATCACCTGCCAATCTACAGTTCACCATAACCCCTGCAAGGTCACTGCTAAGTTATACACCAAACCCCTCCAACCCCCAGACCCCCAGCCCCAGCTGTGGACATGCTGGCCCTGCCCAGGACACACTGAGTCCAGTTTCAACCTTGGTGCAGCCAAGACCACTGAGCCAAGTCCAAGTTCCCCTCTGCACCACCTGCCGCGCCATGCAGGTCAGCCTGGGGTCCTGCCCTGTGGTGCCAAACGGAGACAGCTGGGCTTTAAGACTGTATGTTTACGTTGTAATCAAGCCAGACAGTAATGAACTCTTGTGTTGAAGGGCCCTTCCCAGCTTCATCACGTGTGGATTACCTCCTTCCAGCCACAGGCAAGGGGCTCTATCTACTTCACTCTCTTTGCACACGCTCCCCATGGTTACCTGGTAGTTGCGAGGGGCGCAGCAGGGGCTGTCCAGGTCGAGCTCAGGCATTTACTGCAGGTGATTCCGTTTACACTCATCTGCAGACACCTCTCTGTGTTTGCCCTCAGGTGGGTCTGTGGGCACCCTCCCGCCCCCCACGGTAAGGCCCAGCCCAATTGCCTCAGTTCCTGCGGTCACTAGCCACATAGCAGTCACTCCTGGAGAGACTGTGTGTCATGGGAACTCCAGCAGAAAGACCCCTAAATGGCAAGCAGCGGTCTACCGCTGGGTGCAAGGCCCCTGTTCCTTCACAGTGAGCATACCCTGGCCTTGTGGTCACAGGAGCAGACCCCCACAGCTCAGGAGGGCCCCGGGGCCAGGCCACCGACGCAGACAGGCAGGGTGAGGCTTGCCCAAAGACCAGTTACCAAAGGGCCAGCATTGGCTACAGCCTGAGAACCTGACCCTGGGGTACTACAGATGGGCCCACAAACCTCCATCAGGTTGCTTCTGCATTTGTGAGTACATGGCTTAAAATATTTACTGCTTTATCCATGTCCTACCAGCCTTCACAGAACACAGTAAGACAAACATCACAAAACCCCTTGAAAAGCACAGCTTTTAAGTGCAGACTCGATTCAACAAGTCCACTGTGTATACCTCTGTGAATGTAACAGGGTTTTAATACTGTTCTGCTGTGGACTAAATTTTGAAAATTGTTCTGATTTCACACTTTCAAAACAAAACTGGCTTATCTGGAAATACTAGCATGTTTCATATGACAGTACTCGTGACAACACTGGTCACATTTAAAGATGAGAGATCCCCCCAGGCCCCCACGTCCCGTGGGCTGTGAAGCTTTCCTCAGCAGAAGGAGGCAGAGCATGACTCTGCACTCTCTTTACCCACTTCCGAGAGGGGTGCAGGGGCCAGGCTGCAGCCGGCCCAGGACCATTCTGAGCACACGGCAGCCACTGGGCCTAGAACGCTCTCGGTATCTTATGAGCACACGGCAGCCACTGGGCCTGGAACACTCTCGGTATCTTCACCTGTTCGCTTTCACTGGGAGAGTTCAGGTGATACTTCACCAGGATTTCCCAACACAGAAGGATGGTCTGTGTCAAACAGAAAGGGATTTTCTTTCTTGTCCGAGTCAGGAGAGCTGCATGCCCAGACCTGCTCCAAGTTCCAGGCACCTGGCTTTTAGCAGGTACAGCAAAGAACAGATCTTACCCCAAACTCAATTTTTGTTCGTTTGTGCCATATTTTTGTGGCAATAAAAAACAAAACATCCCTTTTCCCTTGAGTAACAGTAACCTTGTCATTTCAAAATATCAAAATGTCATTTCAAAATATGCTTTTCAAAATATCAAGATGGATGATTTCTTACCCATCCATGCTTAAAAGCTGCAAGTCACACTATTTGGGGAATAAACTGCAAGACCCGCCTGTGGCTAAATTTTTCCCTACATCAGAAGAATTAAAGCTCAGGAGCCAGCTGACATGACGGTGAAACACAAGACATCTGCAAAGTGCTTTCAATCACAGCAGAGCTAAAATGGAGGCCAAGGGGAGACCTAACAGGCGGACGGTGGGAACACTCTGGTCAGTAACCGCCACTTAATTTTTCTCAAGAAACAAAAAAGGTTATCTTCCCCCTGGAAGTCTGCCATCAAGAAACGCTGAGTGGGAACAAGACGTAGCTTTGAGCAATGCTTGCCATTTCCTGATTTTTCAGGACAAGCTTGCCCTCGAGGAAGAGATCTGGGAGCCAATCCCCAGGCGCTGCCCACGCTGCCCTGCTTGCCCAGCTTGCTCCGCGAGGCTGAGCCGGGCACTGCCCCTAGCACGGGAGGGGCCCTGCAGGGTTGATGTCAACAGGAGCTCAGCTTACAACAGAGTTTCAGGTGAGGAAATCGCTAGAAGGTGACAACCAACGCATATGCTGGCAACAGGGCTCCTTTTTTTCCCTTTTCTTCTTGCAAATTAGCTTTTGATTACTGGTGAGCAGGTTGTTTCAAAATACACGACCATCCTCTACCACTGTAACTTCGTGTTTCTCTATCCCTAAATTACACTTGGCTTCTCAGGAAGCCCGATTTACTTATTCACAAAATTATTATTCCATCTCTTAATCTGCGTATAACACTTAGGAAACACAGGTTTTCAAAACCGACCAACACTAATTCAAACTATGTCGTATAATGACCTAAAAACTTTCTTTGGGGCATTTCTAAAACAGAGATGGTGAGCATACATCCACAGGTGAAGTGAAAGGACAGTTCCTCATGTTCCTCTAGGAGGGTGAGCGGCTGACCCGAGCTCCTCCCTGCCAGGCCGCCTGAGCTGGGGGCCAGCCACACTGACCTCTCCCCCTGTGTGGGCTGCGCCCAGCCCTGCCTCATTATTACTGCCGCCTGACTCTCTCCATCAGATGTGTCTAGTTCGTTTATAGAATTATAGTTTGATCTCAACTGTCTACTTTTGCAGGATCCAAACTGAAGAGTTTGTGAAAGTAGAGTTGAAGATCTCCAGATTTTATCATGTACCAGGATGAATGGGCTTAAAAGCTGACAATTAAAATGTGGTCACTTATTACAAACCAAGGGAGGCAGATCTCGAAGGACACACCCCAACCGATACTTCTGAGGCAGGGAGGCGAGCACCAGCAGCGTCCTGAAGGCTCACATGGCACCGTGACTCACCCTCCAGCCCGCCCGCTCCACCCCCCAGGCCTGCCGTGGAGATGGACCGGGAAGGGTTGGAGCACAGGCTCCCTAGGAACCTGCCAAACTGGACTGAGAAAGCTGCCAGGCATAGCTCCAATGGGCACTTGCCAATCCAGTCCTGGGATGGGCACAGGGGCAGGGGACAAAAGGGGCCCCCTCTGAGCAGAAACTCCACAAGGCACCAACTCCAGGGTCAATTAGGAGAAATTAGGAGGGCTCTGAAGCAGGAGTCTCTGCGCTCCCCTGCCAGCTTGCACTTTCGGTGAGTTGTAAACTCATCAGCGATCGCTTGGGCGTGCCCGAGACGTCAGGGAAATTCAGCCTTCCCCGAGATCAAAGGTCCTGAGTGAACCACACAAGTTTCTGTGGATGGATGTGGCCACCAGTCCCTGCAGCTGTGATCTGTCCTTTAATCCAAGCACCATTTCTTAAAATAAATCCCGCCTCAGAAAGCCTGGCAGCCTGACCACCCACCTCCACTCTGTCCCCCCACATTCCAGAGCCCTTGGGGGTCCCATGGTAGGGCCTGCCCAGGCCCTCAGGTGCACACAGACCCGCAGCACCCTTGCCCTGAAGGTTGGCCGCAGAGGCCTCTATCCAGTGGGGTCACTGGCCTCTTCAACACCTTCCCCAGACAGGCACAAGCTCCAGGATGTGACCCCTTCACCAGACAGGGTCTTTCCTTTTCTGAGTAACAGGGGCCGCCCTGGAGTAAGATGTGCGGTGCCCCTTCAGCCTCCTGGAGAACTGGATGGGAGTCTGTGAAGGATTGCCCACACCAGGACACCATGCTTTGAGTGTCACACGTTACACGAGGGCCAGGTTTAACATTCACCAGCACTCCTGCGCACCCTCACTGGCTGGCACTCTGCATTAAAACCTCTGCTGAGATGAACACTGCAACGTTGTCTGCTTGCGGCTGAAAGAGCCTCCGTTCCAAAGTCCAGGGCCT
The DNA here is from genome assembly GCF_032405125.1 of Capricornis sumatraensis. Lineage (NCBI taxonomy): Eukaryota > Metazoa > Chordata > Mammalia > Artiodactyla > Bovidae > Capricornis > Capricornis sumatraensis. The sequence continues at coordinate 99,767,160 of NC_091076.1, forward strand.
GCACAGAACCCTGCTCTCCGGCTCATCTGTGCCCACAGGGCTCAGGACTCTTCACACTATGTCTCTCCAAGTTGGCGATGAGGTCTTGTGACTCTGACGCTCTCACCTATGGGGTGGCGAGAAGCTTCTGCCCCAAGCAGAGGATGTTATGAGTGGTGGCCACCCACCTCTGTGCCCAGTGCCTCTGCTGACCCTTCAGCCCTCAGTCCTGATTCTCTCTTTGGCTGGGCTGAGCCAAAGACAGTCCCCAGAGAAAGGAGGGGCCCAGGTTCCTGCAACCTTCAGCGCTTTCAGCCACAAAGGTTAGAAGCCTGCTGAGATGATTTCACTCTGAAATGGGAATGACCCTTTGAAGCTAGGTCCCCCGAAGTCGGGGCATGTCAGCTTCCGGCAGAGGCAGTGTGACAGGTGCAGAGCTGGACCTGCCTGGGCCCTGGGCACAAGACCTCAGCCGGGTGGGAAGCCACGACTGTGAATGAGACAGCTCCCATCTAGAGGCTCATCATGCTGTGGCTGCTGATGGAAACAGCGAGCAAAATACACCCTGCGCTTTCATTCTAGTTACAGAAGCAGCTTCCAAATAGCTGAGGAGCAGAGCAAGAAAGCAGTAGGCAGAACCCACCCCGAAGCTGTATTAAGTAAACAGCAAACAATCTCACCTTTGCAGACCAACAAGAGAGCGGGGAACACACGTGAGGGCAGGAGCAGCGGACAAAGGCACGGGCAGCCGGGTCTCCGCAGCCAGGCCTCAGGCCGCAGACACCCACCACAGCCTCTCAGGAGCCCACTGCCCTCCTGCCCCTCCCGGGGTGGACACGGGCAGAAGTCACACTTTTACGACTTCCTAGGAAGCAGTTTATCTCCCTGAGCAAGGATCAGAATCCACAGGCTGCTCTGCAGGCTTTCCCTTCACATGAGGGTCAAGATTGCAAGATACAGCCTGGCCACGCGACCTGAGCAGTAAGCGAGCCTGACAACCCTCTTCCTGACCCTCGAGCGGCCCCTGTCCCCTGCGGCTTTCCCCCAGGCACTGCTGGTGCTGAGACCATGGGGAAGCCCATTGCACTGGCCAGAGGAGGAGACAGAGCTGCCCTGTGGATATGTTCTGAGGCCTGAGGGTCTCCCGCTCTTGGCAGGGCACCTCCTTGGTGGGAGGCAGCTTCCAGGACTGGAGATCATGTTAAAATCCATCTCTGAGTAAAAGTGGTTGGGTCGGTGTTACATCCATGACCAACTCAGTGCTCAGCTCCTCCTCCAGCGTGACACAGAACAACCAGAAGTGGACGGCCGAACTCCGTTTTCATGTCAAAGGGACTCACTTCAGTCTAACAGGAGACAGGGAGAAAATTAACATCACTATACTAGGGACACATCTCTTTTGAATTTTCCCGGGCACAGACATCGGATCCTAAAAGTGGGGCCCACGCCCATGTGGCTGGCACAGCCCACTGCCCTCAATGCTCTGCCCAGGAAGCCATGGAAAAAGTATTGTGCTGGTTTCATGAGGCTGTGCTGGTTTTCACTGCACAGGAGCAGACAGTGAAGCAGGCAAGCCAATGCTGTCACTAGTCCAAATTAACAGGCTTTACCTTGAGATTGCCGCGACGAACGGCTTCAACTCCTGAGGCTCGTAGGCACGTGCAAAGGCCCAGCACACGTAGCAGGCGGCGTCCCGGACGTTGGAGCCCACGCTGCAGGCGCCCCGCTTCTCCTCGTACGTCAGAGCCTTCAGGATCACGGGGACCACTGCACACAGCAGAGAGAGACTGTGAGGCGGCCCTGCAGCAGCGCTCCTGGCTCCACAGACACTGCGCCCGCTGGAACACCACCCCGCCTGCACCGTGGCCCCGCAGAGCCCGGCGCGAGCAACACACACCACGGTCCCACCCCAAGGCACTTGGAAACTCACGACCTGCTCAGTAAGTCACTCTCAAGTCCACCAGCTCGACTCAGGTGAGAATGTTCCTGAAAAGTTGCCCCCAAACATGCCCGCCGGCCACACCCAAGGGACACTGCCAGGTCCTAGGAGACGCAAAGGGACACAGGGGCCGCCAGGAGTGAGGGAAAGGGCTGGCACATCAGGAGAGTGAGAGGAGGGTGGGCAACATCACCCAGGACACTGTCCGGTGAGCAGTGTACCTGACCCAGAGGCTACCTGCCCCCAGAGTCTTGTTGTCAAGGGGACCACGAACAACACATGGGTTTCTAATTCTGGCCAAAAGCAGTCACCAGCTGGGGAGTGAGCGTGGACACCGTTACACAGGTGCACTAACTCTGCTCAAAGGGCATCTGTGACCTCGCTGAGCTTCAGGCCTGAGAATGAGGATGACAAAGTAAAGCAAGCCCAGGGTCGTTCTGTGCTAACTTTAGGAATAACCGAGGTATGTTTAATTAGGTAAATCATCTGTGATATTTAAAATAACTGGAAGCACATACAGATTATCTTTCTGGTTCCATTTTAAAGTGTCTCACTGAGTTTCTAATATTGCAGTTGTAGTTTTTTATATAAAGAGACGAGTGAGTTTAAGACCCTCGGGAAGAACACTGTACTCTTTAAGGGAGCTGCAGTTGTATGGTATTTGCCTATTAAGTTTATCATATTCGTGTATTTCATGTATATGGGAAGGGTTTGTCTATTAGAGACACGTAAATTACTGTAAAAGAAAATAAAATACATAACACTCATGCATAGAGTTTTATGCTGGCGTGCTGCAGTCCATGGGGTCACAAAGAGTTGGACTCAGTGGCTAAACAACAACAAATGGGGTTTAAAAGTGTAAGAACTAAGCTCGTGGTGCCCCAACTACTGAGCCCACGCCACAGAGCTGTCATGCTGCAGCTACTGAAGGCCGTGCCCCCAGAGCCCATGCTCTCCAACAGGGGAAGCCCACGCGGCACAGCCCGAGCGCAGCCCTCGCCCACTGAGCACCGCGACAGAGCCCCAGAGCAGCCAAAAATAAATAGCTTTCTAAATAAAAATAAAACAGACAACCAACATGGAACTATACTCAGTATATTTTATAGTATCCTTTAGGGGGAAAAAAATCTGAAAAACATACGTGTGTGTGTGTGTATATATATGAAAACCTAAACCACTGTGCTCTACACCTGAAACTAACATGATAGTGTAAATCAATCATACTTCAATAAAATAAAAAATACAAAGCATGTACAAATGCCAAACCAAACCAGAGGACACTACCACAGCTATTTCAGATAAAGTGGTTAAATCTAATTAGCCATTTAAAAAATCATTATCTCAACTTGAACTAAAGCTGTAATGCTTAAAATTGGCCTTCATTTGTCTTACCTGGGGAAGTTCTACTTAACCTGAAATTACTCTTAGTTTTCTAGTGTTGGTCATACTCTCTGTGCTAAGAGGGTAGCCTTTTCACGGCCCAACACATGTCAAAACTAACAGGCTATGGCACCTTGACGGGTCGCATCGTATAAACTCAAGAGTCCCTGCCTCGCCACATTCTCTAAAATCACCACTTTACCCAGCTGCCCAAACACTTCTGGGGAAGACTGTTCAGCAACTCTATAGCCTGAGGGAAATCTGGATGCTAACTGCTGAGTCCCAATTTATCGGTCCACTGGACAAAATCAATTTCCAAACAGACAACTAGGAATGACAGCGGTCAGTACTATCCACATGTACTTCAGGTGGACGTCACAGCCAACCACTACCCTGAGAAATGCTCAGGGACCCCCGGGAGAAGGCCAGCTCCACAAGGACACAGCCTCACCCTGGACCAGCTGGCCCCCAAGGCCCCTGAGCGGGTGGGGGCGCCTGACGCCAAGGCCAGAGTGAGATGGCTTCTAAGGTCAACCAGGGACAAAGAAAAGGACACACACTGTGACCTGTGCCCACTAACAGAGGTCTGCCTCAGCACAGTAAGAGACCTCACAGGGCTGACCGGCATTCGTTGATGGGAAAATCGACACGCTCGGAGGTCCGAACGCAGGGCTATCTGGCCCACTTCTCTGCCTCAAGGAAGGGGAGGAGGCCGGCTGTGAGAGGGCACTGGGAGCCGTATGCTGCCCTCAGGCTCAGCCCTACTCAAGAGAGAAAAAGGCAGCACAAAGCATGGGCTCTGAGTTCTGTGTAGCAAGGCGGCCCCCACAAACCCCAGCTTTGGCCCCCGGCACCCACATGTGCCCAGGTGATGTGCTCAGGTAGCTACTGGCCCTCAAGACACGAAGGCTCTGACTGCTTTGCATCCACCCAGCTAGGTCAGAGAAGCAGAGACCGGAGCCCCGCCTGGGCCTCAGGGCCTCACTGCCAGCCCTGCCCACCCATGCGACCAGGCTGCTGCAGCTCCCCTGGTGAGTCCCTTGCCCGGTTCTCGGCACAGGCAGTTTCAAATTCTTTCTCTAGAAAGCTCCGGCGACCCCTCTATTACACCTGCCACAAACACCAGTGGCTGAGGCCCAAGTACAGGTGAAGAAGCGCTCAGTTCAGTTCAGTTACTCAGTCATGTCCGACTCTTTGAGACCCCATAGACTGCAGGACACCAGGCTTCCCTGTCCATCACCAACTCCCGGAGCGTGCTCAAACTCATGTTCATCGAGTCGGTGATGCCATCCAACCATCTCATCCCCTGTTGTCTCCTCCTCCTCCTGCCTTAAATCCTTCCCTGCATCAGGGTCTTTTCCCCCGAGTCAGCTCTTCACATCAGGTGGCCAAAGTACTGGAGCTTCATCATCAGTCCCCCCAGTTAATATTCAGGACTGGTTTCTTTTAGGATGGGCTGGAAGAAGTGCTGCCAGCAATAAACGCAGGCCTCGCTGCTGGACTGGAGTCTGGGAGGGGACTACACGGCCACTGACAGCAATGCTGGGACACCTGCCTCACGGTCACTGAAAAGGGCTTTGATTTACCTAAAGTAAAACCGCTCAGGAGAGAGAGAGAGAGAGAGAGAGGAGGGATTTCTTCAACAAGAAAATTGGAAAATGAGGCTCTCGGCTTCAATTCATCCAAAGGTGGTGGTAGTACCAGGCCCCAGGCGGGCAGAAGGATGGGGTCGGGACTGCTGGGCAGGGCCCGTGGCTGCCCCCGACTTCTCGGCCCTTCATCACCAGGCTCTTCTGTGCAGAAGGATGACCTGGGCTTCTAGTTCAGACATCCAGGGACAGGAAGACAAGAGACAGATCAGCCCTGGTCCACACAGGGTATGGAGCAATTACTGAGCTTTGGGTGGTATATGAAAGAGACACAGTCTTTGCCCTAAACTTTTATAAGAAGCCATTACCAGAGGAAAAAATTCAAAAACTAACAGCTCTTTCCAGATTCAACAGGTTTAAAATAAGGAAACTCTTCAATCGCACTGAACAAAAAACCTTTCTCACGGTTCCAATTACACACTGCAAATACATGTCAAATATATAAGGTTCCCCAGAGGGCTTCCTTTTGGCAACCCAGAGTCCAGCAATGTAATTTAAATACTCTTCTCTCTAGACAGCATGTCATTTGTCTAACGCCAACTGCCTAAGGACAAAGCAGCCTCTAGGTGAGAGAAACGAGTTAACCCTCAGATCACCAAGTCCCCACTGCAGGGCTTTACAGATGTACATCCAGGGGTCAGAAGGAACTCAGACGTTCTCTGCAGCATCCTTAAAAAATAAAAAAATCACCATACAGCCAGCTCAGAAGTTACGAGTTTTGATAAGTAATGAATTATACTAATTCAAGCAGTCCATGGCGTCCCAAAGAGTTGGACACAACTGAGCAACTGAACAACATACTACTTCAAAATCAAACTCATCACATAAGGAATATCACTGCATGGGGCCAAGTCTCCCAGAATCACTGAGCCATGTCCCCTGAGATGCACTTCAGTATCTACCAGGATGCACTGCGCCAAATCTCCCAAGTAGTACTAGAATGACATCTCCCAGACGCATTTGGCTGAGTCTCCCAAGATGCCCCTGAGCCTCGGCACATGATGGATGGAACTGCCTATGCAGCCAGGAGCCTGCCTGCCTGGTCTGAGCCCAGGAAAGCACCAGTTTCCCGGGAGCAGGCGTGCCCAAGCACCACTCAACTTCTATTTCAGCCACCAGTACAAACAGCCATCATACCTTCCTAAAGAATGCAGTCCAACTTGCTCAGAAAAAAACATGCTGAATTTGCTGGGAGAAAGGATATGACGGACAGAAAATCTGGTTCTACCGACATTTAGTTTTTAGTTCCCACAGGACATCTGAAAAAACTATCCCAAAGGCTGACCTGTGGCAGCACTGCGAGCCACAGCACCAACCACTCTGCACGCGGGGGCAAGCGCAGGCTTGGGCACCGGCATTCCCTGGAGGGTGAGGGATGCCCGCCCCACAGACCCTGGGAGACCTCAGCCAGGGCTCATCTCCACAGGTACGATGGAGCAGGGTCTTGGGGCATCCTGTGTTGCTGGGGTGGGCACCTTGCCCGCACACCACCTGCTTTCCCCTCCCCCCAGGTGCTCCCAGCACACGCACCCTGCCACAGGGGAGCACCCGTGAAGCCCTCTGCCTCCCTTTCCGCAGGAAAGTCACGTGGCCACACTGGTCCCAAGGCCCTCCCACATGTCCTCCCTGTGAACAAGACCCACCCCCACTCACTGCCCATGGTGCTGCGGCTGCGAGGCAAGGCTCAGCTGTCCAGAGGCCAGAAATGGACATTCCCCTCTCCAGGTGCCGTAGAAACACGAGAGGTCCCAGTGGAAGCATGCAGTCCAGGATTTCCTGGATAAAGGCTCTCCTCCAAAGAGAAACACAATGGCAAGACAGCAGGAAGTGACTACTTTAGAGCAGGAGCCCACAGTGTTGGGGCAGGACCTTGTGAAATGCGTAACACAACTGCAAAGCAAGACTGGGGCAAGCACCTACTCTTCCATCTGACGGCACCCTGTCCCCTCATGCGAAGAGATTAGCGAATATTCCTACATAAAGCATCTCAAATCTCAGTGGATCAATACACTCAAGAAAGTTTTAAAGCGAATAACAAACAAGGTAAGTGTGGTATGATGGATAAGGATGTGATGGCGATTACATGTAAAAAACTCACATACATATATCATGGGAATATTCCAACCTAAAAAGGGGGGAAACAGCAGATGGGGAAACTTGGGGAAAAATAGGAATGTTAAAGATAAGGACAAGAGGGCCGTTTCTGAAGATCACACGAGCAGAACCAGACTTTCAACAAAACCTCCAGACCTGTGTGTTGATGCAGTAGGCCGTGTGGCTATGACCCATCCACAGGGCACCTGTCCAGAGGGGAGAGTGCAGGAACCACCGTGTGCAAGCCACTCACCATGGGCTCAGGAGGTACGGGTAACCAGTTATGGGGGCAGCACCAGCAGACGCCCCTGCCCCTGTGTGCCTGGGCCTCCTGGGCTATGTCCCCAACTTGGCACAGAAGCGGCACTGCTGCCACCATGGTTCGTAAGCGCAGAAACAAACCCTGCCATGACGGGACGGGGCGTGCTGTTTAAATACAACAGGGCCACTCAATGCAACGCATGCTGCTACCCAAAGAATATTTAATAACAGGAGGACACTCAGAACCCTCAAGCAGGCTGCATGCCGTCAATGGCTCACGTGCTGATACTGGTGACAATCAGCACTCACTATGGGCCAGGCCTTTGTCCGATTGACCCTGGAGGTAGGGGAACCGAGGTAGAGAGACGGCCCAGCCCCTGGACTGCAAAGCCAGCCCAAGCATCACACTGAGAGCCCCAGGTGCTCACGGCCCCCACCTGGTATAACCTCAACATGCTGACCTCCAGGCAGCGAGATTCCAGGTTTCCTTAGCTGCTGCTTCATGTCACTGTCCCAAATGTCCGTAATGATCACTCACGATCTTCATAATCGTTAACAAAGGCAATACCACACTTTAAAATGTGGTTTCACCCTTTCCACTATTCAGAGGACACCACTTAGCCACTAGGCCAAGACCAGGGGAAGGACCCTGGGACCAGGATGACTGCTCCTTGGGGTCCACCAGCTAGCATGGGTCCCAGGAGTCTTGACACTTCAGACAGGATCACAGCGGGGTCCTGCTCAACATCAGATACATATGTTCCATTTATTAACAGGAACCATTCCTGTGTGGAACACGGATTAGAGAAGAGGCCAAATCAAAGAAGAGTAACACTTCTCACGATCGGAGTGCTGGCTTCAGCAGCACATATACCAAACGTAGGATGGTACAGAGAAGATCAGCACGGCATCACTTACATCTAAATCTGAATATGACACAATCTAAAACACAACACAAAGGAACCTGCCGACAAAACAGAAGCGGTCGCACAGACAGAGAGACAGACGTGTGGTCGCCAAGGGAGGGGGGCTGAGGGAAGAAGGGGTGGGAGGTTGGGGTTAGCAGATGTAAGCTGTTACATACAGAATGGATAAACAACAAGGCCCTGCTATACACCACGGAGAACTATACAGTCAATATCCTATGATAAACCATAACGGAAAAGAGTATTTTAAAAAACTAACGCAACATCGTAAATCAACTATACTGCAACAAAAATAAATAAGAACGACCAAAAGCAGAAAAAGATCTGACATCAGCCAAGGCCACAGGAAGATAAGCCCTCCCACAGCAGTGACCCACGACACACACAGGAGTCCTCCTCCAGCCCACAGCAGTCCCCCTACCCAAGCGGCAGCCCCAACCCAGAGTGGTACCCCTACCTCACCACCGGGGTGGCCGTGGCACAGTACCAGTGAAGCCGAGTGACTGAGAACCTCTGAGCCATGGCTTCCTCGCCACCTGTGCTACCAGAGCGTCCACCCAGGTGACATCGGGTACCTCCTTCCTCCCCTCCAGCTCCCTGGGCTCCCAAGAGGCTTAAGGAAGGTACTGGCTGAGAAAGCAAGTGCCCAGTGTAGGAGATGCCCCTGTGACTACCATGGTAAGTTTCCACCAGGCTGGACAAGCAGGTGCGCTTTCCACGGGAACTCCTGGTTAGACTGTTTATACTAAACATCTGGTATCCACCTGGTACAGAAACAAACTGTTCTAATCCTGATGGTTCCAAGTAACCCTTCGAGTAACCTTGGACTCAGCGTGCTCAGCCGCTTTCTGTGACCTGCCACAATGGAACACGACTCCAAAAACACAGATTTCACATGATTCCAGGTGTTCAAAACTTAATAAAGATTTCAATCAAGAGTGCTTTTCTTTAAAAATTTAATTTTTTTAAATGTCACTTTTTGGACTACATTGTAAAATAACCTAAATGTGTATCTTTCCTATTTCAAGAGACAATTCCATGTCTTTCTCTTAAAAAATCAATTAAAATACAGACGTACTAAGGTATCAGTAGAATGTAAACAAAAGCACCTCCTCTCTCCAGTACAGTAAGCATCTGAGGGGACAGTGGTGGCCGATTCTAGAATCTGATCCCCCCAGGGTGCTGCCGCAGAGGCCCTGCCCCAGGACGAACTGCGGGGTGTTAAGGTCTTTAACTCGCCATGACTGGAGACAGGGGCTGACCAGTGTGGCCCAGCAGCTGACCTCCCAGGTCTGTGCCCACGTCCTCACCACATCTTGCCCCCTGGACAGCTAACGTGTGGCCATCCCCAGGGGTGGCATGACAGGTCTGCACACCATGAGACAACCCAGTGCTGGCTGGCCCTTCTGACCGTGGTGGGGCCAGCTTTGAGTCAACAGATTATCTCCACAGTACCAGCTTTCTGGCGCAGGGGAAACGAGCTGCTGATCCTATCGAATGAAACACGACTTCCACAGGGTATGAGGATGACACTGAACACAAGGCGAGTACGCGAGACAGCACCTGAGCCTTCGGCGGGGAGGAAGGGCCTCCAGGGAGGAAACGGAAATCGTGGGGCTCCCAAATTCCCTACCACCAGGCCCAGAACACAGGACGACCTGCACCTTTTTTGCTGCCACCATCGACACAAAAGATAAGCAACAAGGCACACTGACAAGGCCTCCCTGAAGCCACTCTCTTGGGGCCAGCTGCTCTCGAGCAGGCCGGAGCAGGAGCCAACAGCTGGGCCTCTGTCAGGAAGCACCCACAGGGCCGTATGCTGCACGCGGGGGCTCAAAGAATTACTGAAGAAGGGCAGAAGCGTGCGAGCAAAGATGGCTGGACGATAGCTGTGAGGGTGACGTCCCAGTAAGACGTCAGCACAGGACACAGCAGGTTTTACATCCTGAGGACAAACTGCGCTCTCCACGAAATCATGATGCTGGGTCCTTTCACAGAGGCCTGGAAGAGCGAATGAAGTTCCAAGGCATGTGGACGGTTCCTCATCTTCTACTCACTTTCTCCAAGAAGTGAGCCTAGGAAGACGACCCCATGGGAAGAGGAAGGAAGACGCTCCTAAGAAACAGCTCGTGGAGGGCTGCCAGCATGGAGAACTGGGACGTGTACATGACAGACACATTTCTCCATTTAAACCCGAAGGTGTTATGTTACTGCCCCTGAAGGTGAATCAGCATTTGAAAGGCTTGAGGACCACACCTCCGGGTGAATGCAGGTCCCCCACTTAACCCCCTACTCCCCTCAAGGTGGCTCAGGCATACATCAAGGGTGCCAGCATGTGGAGCCCGGCCTCCACAGCAGCCTCCCTGCCCACACTGTCTAGAAGATGCATTGCACACAGTAGGTACAAAACCGAGTGAACCTAAGTGTCTCTCTCTTGCTCCTTCTCCAACAACACACATCCTTTGAAATTTTTTAAACTGCTTAAGCCATTCCTCCTGGAAATATTTCCCTAATGTTTCCCACAAACATAATCTTCTTTATAACTGAAGGATTACAGACCCCTTTCTACTCCTCTTGAAATACACTTACCATGACAATCTTTCAGCTTCTCCAAATTTCATGTGTATCAATGACAGTCTAATGCTTTGGAGGAAAACCTCTTTCCTATTCCCACCCCCCAACCTGTTGCCTAGCCTAATGTAACTGTGACCATGAGTTTGATCTGTGAATAAGGCTAGTGCCTGGATGCTTTGTGGACAATACAAGTATAGGGACAGGCAGAACTGAGGTTTGGTTCTCTCACCACAGGCCCCTGGACTATTGGCAAGTGACAGCAAAAGATTAAGGTCCAATCCTTGCATCTCCAAACACATTAATGAGCCTCCCCAAAGAAGGAGCATGAGAAAGCAAGGAGCTACTTTCCATCCAGGTGACCGGCCCCCACATCTCAGTCATACCACCAAGGAGAAGAGCCTTCCCCAGCTGGTCACAACCCACATGCCCCACAGCACATGGCAAAACCGCCTGTGGAGGAGGGTCTCCAGCCTGGGGTGGCCACCTGCACGTGTAGAAACCTCCGCAGGTGACTGAGTCCACGGCCACCGTGGGAATTGACTGCTTGAACTCTTAGCTGGGAAACAAAGTTTCTAAACTGAAACATCACTGGACTATGCTAAAATGCAAATACAACTGTTTGCTTAGAAATAACCCTCAGAGAAAATAAGTCTTCTACTGACAGACTGATTCCCTTTTTTCAACACTGAAAACCCAAAATTTCAGACAGTTTCTCTAAGATCAAAACATCCTACACCTCCTCTAAGTCCCCGGCATCCCCCCGCTCCCCGATGAGGAAGTGCATCCCAGGAGGAGGGAGCAGGTGGCCCCCACACCTCTCGTCCCCGCTGGACCCAATGCGGGGCCACCCGCCCTGCAGAGAGCCTGCGGCCAGCACACACTTCCCGCTGAGTCAGGGCTGTGCGTGAGCAGCTGTCACTCTGTCAGCAGCGATGACAAGCAGCACCACAGTGCCTGGAGCAAGGCCACTGAACAGGGGCTCTCTCCTCGCCCAGCTGCGGTTTATTAAATTCGAACTAGAGGACGCCAAAGGGTACCCAGGGGAAGCTGTCACCAGGAAAACACAGGCACAAAACCATTTCACCAGTGCCGCCCACACCTGGTCCAGGTGCCCACCGTGCATGCCAGGGGCCAGGACTTGGGGACAAGAAACACACTCTCCCAACACCCAGAACGGAGGTGAGATGTGAACCCCCAGGGGGAGGTCCCATCCTCGGCAGACAAAAGCGCTCCCCTGCTCTAGCAGCAGCAGCAGAGCCAGAGCGGCCCCTGGTTCTCAGCTGTCACAGCGGGTGCTGGCTCCCCAAAGGACCTGCCCAGCCTCAGTCTACAGAACTTTCTTTTCAGGCCACCTAAGTAATGGTTCTTGTCAAATTAAACTCTCGTGATCTCTGAATAACCCTCCCCGGGGAAAGATAACACAGGCTCTTTCCATCTCTCTGCCCCCGCCTAGGACACAGCACAGGGGCCCAGAGCCTGCCCACCCAGTCCCTTTGCCAAAGGCCACGCACGAGAGGGGGCGGGACAGAGGAGGGGGCGCAGTGGTGCCGCTGGCGCAGGAAACGCCCACGGCTGCTGACAGAGTGGCCCAAGTACAACAACTTGAAAGAAGCAAAAACAAGCGTTCGGGAGAATTAAAGGCTTAACCAGGAAGTCAGGGACCAGTTCTGCCACTGACTCACAGCCCTGGATTCCTGGCCACAGTGCCCAGACTGCCACTGGCCCCAAGAGTGTCCAGGGCACAAATTTCAGGACTGGCAGGACTGGAGGACCATGCTGCCAAAGATCCCCCTTCACCGAGCTGAGGGTCACTGGACTGGAGGCCTGGCCCAGGGTCAGACGGCCAGATGGAAGGAGGGTAAATGTCAGACGATGGGTCGCTCGTGTTTGATTGATGACACACCTGTACCCGGCTGAGGTTAAGTGCTCTGAAGAGTTTTCTCCTCTCATGTAACCACCTGGGTCACCGTCTTGGAAAGCTGGGACAGGGGAGTGTGGACGGCAGACTTTCAACCACAAGCCAAGCATCTCACACAGCCACACTGCCTGGCCTGCCCCAGTGACCTCCCACGTTGACCTCCAAGAGTGAAGGCAGACCCTCAGGCATGGTGGTGCCCGCCCAGCAAGGGGCTGTCCCACCAGGGATGGGGAGAACTTGGCCCCATCCTCCCTTTGCCCAGATAAAGGCAGGTATCCCCACCATGGGCCCCTCCTCATGACACAGCCCAAGGAGAGCTCCACCCTCACTTCTTGGGCCCCCAAGCACTCCTCTGCTGCCCGCTGTATCCCCTGAAGATCTGGACCCAGCCCAGAGCTACACTTCGACTCTCACGGCACCCAAGCACAGAGCAAGCGGAGAACCCTGCAGCAGCACCAGGCCTGCCGGGTGAGAAATCAGGCCTGAGCATCTTCCCCTGGTGTGACCACTGGGCTGCTCCCCAGGGCACTCCCGCGGGCTCCCTTCCCAAAGCCTGGGACCAGTCTGGGGCCAGGGACAGGCCCACACTGGCACGAAGAACGGAGCGGCAGCCCCGTGGCTTTCACAGTGGGAGCCAGGAAGGGAAGCACGTGCAGCCGCCCAGCCCCGAAGAGGCTCCTATGGGAGCAAGAACTGTTGTGTGCCGGGCAGCCTCGCCCACGGGGGCAGCGAGCACAGGGCAACACGGCAAGGGCACAGTAACCTCATCCCAAGCACATTAAACCAACCTCACCGTGTCCTCGTCCTGGCGCCATGGTGCCCTTCCAGACCCATTACCTGCTAACAGGCTACTTCCATGAGCAAACCTGAAACTCAAGTGAAATGAACCCGCCAGCTGTCTTCCTGGGTAACAACTAGCTCCCCAATCGAATCAGCCAACCTGCACTGGACTTCAAACACCAAACAGGCCTGCTGCTAGCACAAGCAGGTGGCAAAATTAAGGAGAGATAGAAATAAATCAGTGGACAAAGGGTTCTTCCTGGTAGCAAAATTTCTCACTAAAAGATTCAGAACAAGATTTTCCATTAAAATAGCATAAATATTACCAAAGTGTCTAAAATAATAAACTTTGTGGACAGACATGACTTTCTGAGCACACCATATATAACTGACACACAACTCAATCACTTTGTAATCATAAATGTCACAATCTTGGGTTTGAACCAAACTATGAATTTCAACTCTTAAAAATAACATACAGTAATATGATACAAGCTGTTTTATAATTTGCATGGCTTCCACACTTGTGTCACGTATAAATTCTAAACACATACCACTCAGGCATGCTTAATACTTCCTTCAAACTATGAATTCTTTCATAATTTCAATACTAATTTTAAAAAGTTACCAAATTTTAAAACCAAAAAAAGACACTCTTTAAAAAACCATACATATACATGTATATACACATTCCCATCCCCCAAAACTGCACACATAAAGAGAAAAAGAACTCAAGTGAGAGAATCAAAGCAAAGGTGAGGGAATTCCCTGGCAGTCCCGTGGTTGGGACTGAAGAGGGTGGAGGTTTAAGCCCTGGGGAACTAAGATCCTGTAAGCCACATAGCACGGCCAAAAAAAAAAAAGGGGGGGGGGTGAAATTTCTACATCAAAAATGACACAGTATGAGATCAAGAAAATAGACAACCTCAGAACTGGAGAAAATATCTGCAAATTGTCTACCTGATCTTAAGAGTCTAGAATCCAGAAACTACAAAGAGCTTGTATAGCTCAACAACAAAAAGACAACCCAATTTAAAAATGGGCAAAGGACTTGAATAGATGCTCAACGTTATTAGTCATCATAGAAATGCAAATCAAAGCCATAATGAGATACCCACTAGGTTGGTTACAATTTTTTTTTTTTTTAATGTAAAATGACAGGGACTGGTGAGGATATGGGGAAACTGGAACCCATGCCCTGCTGGCGGGAACATAAAACAGCAGCCAAATCTCCATCCGTTGACACATGGATAGACAGTGTGGTCTGTCCTTCTGCTATGAGCTGAACTGTATCCCCCCAATAACTCATAAGGGGACTGCATTTGGAGACAGGGCCTTTAAAGAGGTAATCAAGGTAAAAGGAGACCATACGGATGGGCCCGAATCCAGGAGGGCTGTCGTCCATCCAGGACAGACACTGATCAAAGGGCAACCACGTGAACACACAGCAAGAAGGTGGCCACCTGCAAGCCAAGGAGAAAGGCCTTGAGAGAAACAGCCCTGCCAGCACCCTGACCTCAGGACACCCAACCTCCAAAACTGTTGTTCAAGCCACTCAGCTTGGGTACTTTGTTACAGCAGCCTGAGCAAACTAATACACCATACTATGCAGTAATCCTCAGAAAAAAAATGAATGAAATACACGTGCTACAACGTGGATGAACCTTGAATCGTGCCAAGTGAGAGAAGCCTGTCACAAAGAACCACATACTGTATTATTCTATTTATCAGAAACGATCAGATTAGGCAAATCCACAGCAATAGGAGGCAGATTAGTGGCTGTGCATCGCTGAGGAGGATGGGGGTTTTGGATGACAGCTAAGGGTCACGGGGTTCCTTTTGGGGGTAATGAAATGTTCTAGAACTGACTGTGGTGCATAACTCTCCGAATAAACTAAAAGCCACTAATTTTTAAACTTTAAATGGGTGAACTGTACAGAATTAAATTATATCCCAATGAACCTATTTTTAAAATCTCATAGATAAGCAGTTACTATCTCAAGTAATTAATAAAGATTCTTCAAGCACAGGTAAGTTACCTTTCTACTTCTACTGGGGTCAGTTTTGATAAATTACATTTTTCTAAGAATGTCTATTTTTGTCTGAGCTATCAAAGTTACCAGCAAAAGACAGTCTGAACATGTGGCTTTCATTCTCTGCAGGACCTGCCTCACAGCCCCCATCCGGGAGTCTACGGTGGTTTATGCGCTTCCCTCCTGCTCTGCTGATGAGTCGAGGTCTCTCTCTTTGGGAGGCATTTTTGGCCACTGATCCTCGCAGACCTGTGTCTTCTCCCTCACTCATCTCCCCTGCTCCCCTTCACTGTCTTCCCTGCTACTACCCTTGCTCTTTCCTTGGCAGTTTGAGCCTTTCTTCTCCTCTTTACAACACTGGAAGAAGGATAAGGTAGGGGTCAGCAGCAGTTTCTACAAAGGGCCAGAGCCCAAACAGTGAGGTTTTGCAGACCACTGACTACTTCCCTTTTCAAAAAGAAACCACTGTTGGGGAAAAAAAAAAAAAAAAAAGGAATAACCACTCTTGGCTCCAAGGCCATACAAAAACAGGCCAAGGCCAGCTTGGGCCCGCGGGCCACGGTTTCACAATTCCTGCTTAAGGTTTTAGATTGCCCTGTAAGTACATGGCTAGCTGCATCTGGAGAGTTCTGATATATAATTGTGTTACTGTTCATTTCTATCTTTAAAATTTTATTGCAGAATTTCTACTGGGATTTCTTCTTTAACTCCTGTGTTATTTAGAAATCATATATTTTCAAACTAAATACTCATGTCATGCCTTCATCGTTCTGTATCCAACTTTCAATTTCATTGTTTTGTTGGTCAAAGAATGTAGTCTGTACACCAGTGGTTCTTTGAAATTTCTTGAGACTTGTTTTACAGCCTTACTAGTAAGCGTGCCGCATTTGTAAACGCTCCTGTGTCTAAGAAAGCATCCCCTCAGCCACAGCGGCACAGCCCTACAGGAACCCACAGAATCAGGCCTGTCTCCTGCTAAGTCTCAGATACAAGGCTCCCTGCTATTCCAGTTCATCCCACTATTCTCTCTCATACGTGAACTGTCAGCAATGGAGAGAGGGGTTCTGAGTTCTCAGGACGACAACAGATTCGTCCACTTCTCCCTGGAACCCTACGATTTCTGCTTCTCATGTCCTCAAGTATAACAGCAACTTGTGTCAGTCAGGGTGACGCCAAGTGTCCGGGCTACCCACGTCTGTTCCCTCTGTCTCTGCTACTGGTGTCGGCGGGATCTGGGCACGGGGAGGGGACAGGACACGGGGGACCTCTGGGCACGCGCCACAATGCTGCATCCACCCTCTGGCCTCCCAGCTGCCAACATGGAGGACGCAGTCACGCTGCTGAAGTGCTGGCACGCCTCCCCACGGGACTGCCTCTGGGTCTGGATGAGCTGGGGAGGAGTCCTGGGGGAGGGGAGGAGCCGTGACAGGACAGGGCGAGGGGGCAGCCGCATCGTGGTGTCAGCACACCAGCGGCCACACACACCCCCATGGAAGCACTGCCACAGGATCCGGCCCAGAGTGCGTGGCCACCGCCTGACTTCCGCCTCACGCACGCCCTTCCGGCCGAGTCAGAAGGGGAGGGGATCTCGGCAGGGGGACCCAGCTCAGGCACGGCGGCAGTGTGGTGGCAGCCTGTGGACAGGAACCTTCCAACGCAGGGCTGGAGGAAGAGGGGCAATCGTTCCCTCGGTTCTGGACGAGCCCGCCCCTTCTCACCTGAATGCTTCGGTCCCCACGGTGACCAAGAAGACTCACAGAACAATGTCTGGTGCCCAGGAGGTACTCAATGAAGATTCTCAAACTGCTGTTTTGGTTATTTCTGGCAAGCATGCCTGGGAGCACCACTTGCCCTATGCCCTTGACACCCAGGCCGACTTGGGACACGTGGCCTTGGGCCTGCTGAGACCCTGCACAGCTCCAGGCCACCCAGCCCGAACTCCTGGTGGAAACAAGGACAAGCACAGCTGCCAGCAGTGCCTCGTGCCCTGCAGGACCCTGGAAGAGGGGAAGTTCCACGAGGAGTCAAAGCCCCACCTGGGCCACATGAACCACCTGGAAGGGATGAGCCTGTGCTGAGGGACACACAGGAAGCCAGCTCCAGCTGTCCCCCAGGTTCTGGACAACCATAACCAGCTGCCTCGAAACAGGTGGCATGAAAAGCAGTCACGGTAAAATCACACAGGAAAAGCACACACCTGAGGGAGTCTCTCCAGATGCCACAAACGGACAGAAACCCAAGCACTCCAGATAAAACCAGAACCTAAACGATAACACTGGAGGGGCTTCCCCTGGGGGTCTAGTTGGTTAAGAATCTGCGTGCCAATGCAGCAGACGATCCCTGTGGGAAGATTCTACACGCCGCAGGGCGACTGAGCCCCCTGCGCCCCAACTACTGAGCCAGTGCTACCTCAGAGCCCATCATCACAACGAAGAGAGCCCCCACTACCAGAGAAGCAACTAGAGGAAACCTGCGTGCAGCAACAAAGGCACGGTGCAGCCAAACGTACATGCGTAAATCTTCAAAGAAAGGCAACACTGGAACTGGAGGCCTAGAATACTAAGAGGAGGAATGAAAACCAGTGAAGCACCCGAGGAAGATTTTAAAAAGAACTGAAACGATGTCTGGAAATAAAAGGAGAAAAGATTCACGCCACGGATGGAGCTCTACGGTGGCCTTGGAGGCCAAGCTCAGGAAGTCAGCCAGGCCGGCGGAGCAACGCGACACCACACGCACGGGGGCTGGCAGCCCAGCTCCACTAGAACAAGGGAGCGACTACAGGGGCCTGTTCCCCACTGTCTTTAGTCTGTTCACAGCTCTTTCACTGCTGTGTTCTCACTGATGTTAATTGTAGCATGAGACAAAAATCGGTGTGCTATCTTTTCCTTGGCCTTGTTTACTTTAACTAAGCAACTTCTATATGTGTGAACATATCCAGAGACATCAGGCAAAAAGCCCTTTTAAAACACAAATCCAGGGAATCTCCTGACGGTTCAGTGGTTAGGACTCTGTGCTTCCACTGTGGGGGGCGTGTGTCCGGTCTCTGCTTGGGGAACTAAAATCCCACAAGCCACATGGCACAGCTGAAAAAAATTTGTTTAATGAATAAACAAACACATACGCACATAACAAATTCAATAAAAGGAGGTAAGGACCAGGTCACTTGCTCTGGGAAAACCATAATGAGCCTGATAAGCGACCAGCGAGGACCCTGAAACATCAGCAGATACTGTTGGGCAGGCAGAGGGGAAGAGGAGAGGAAAGCTGTGGGAACCCTCGAATCTTGGCCCAAGTTCACAAACCTGAATCATTCTCCCAGCCAAAGACAAAACAAGCCGGAGCTCATGGTTTCAAGTTTCACTTGAGACACAGAGGCCACAGCCCAGATCACACTGGGCTCAGAGCCCCTGCCCACAGCAGAGCCCCTCCTCCCAGCCTGGGACCCCACGCAGGCCGGCCAGGTGAGGAGGAGCCCTGGGTCCAGCTCAGCTCGGCTGGGCTCCACACCTCCCTGGGGGAAGGTGTCATCAGGGAGGAGTCTCGGGAGCTGCCAGCACAAAAGCTGCCCACAGGCCACAGACACCGAAACCGGAAGCCCTACAGCCACCGTCCAGGAGCACAGGACACAGGTCGGCCGGGCTGGGAAGTGGCCAGTGCACTCCCTTCCAAAACACAGAGCAGCTCCTGTCCATATATGTTCCAACAGCGGCCTTACTGGGATCATAAGCAAATTAAAATTCAAGTAATGCATTACACATCTCAGACTTCAAGTTACAAATGAAGCCCTCCACTTACTCATCAAAGGAAGGTAAACGTCCAACAATAAAACTTTCCCTGGACGCTCCCACATCCCCTGGCCTACCTCACGGGACAGCCAAATAAACTCTACTTTCATTTCTATTTTCCAACTATTTGATAAGCAAAAGATCAGTTGATACCCTCAGGATTTCTTTTTTTAATGAGACACCAAGTACCTCACCTGACAAACACAATCACAGTTCCAGCCCCCACCCTCGGCCGGCATGTGCCCCATGCTCCCTACACTTGGTCTCGCAGGCCCAGCTCTCTCATGTTGACAGGGGAGGACCCTGAAGACCTGGAGGGCGAAAGTCCAGCCCCTGTACACACTACACTCAGCTCAAGCGAGGTGCATCACACAGGCCAAAGGCTTTATACTGGGGACTGGGGGAGGTGGTCAGCACCGGGGCAGGGCAGCACCGGGAGCCTTGGTCCTGGGCCTCCTGCAGGGGTCTGGGAATGTGTCTGTCCTGATCCCCGGACTCATTCTCCAACCAATGAACAAAGGCCTCGTGAGCACATGTGCACACACGTGCATGAACATAAGCTACCAGGAAAGACCTTGGGCCTGTGCTCCAAGGCCCACAAGTTGCAACTACTGAAGCCCGTGTACCTAGAGTCTGTGCTCCGCAACCACACTGTACCCCACTTGCCGCAACTAAAGAAAGCTGCACGTGCCAGCCACGAAAACCTACCCAGCCAACAAGTGAAAAAGAACACGTTCATCTCCGAGAACTTACTGAATGTCGTCTCGGCAGCTGGTTAGGGCTTACTGTCCTTAACAACAACCGAAATTTGAGAAACTGAAATTATGCTTAGGGTTTTCTGTAGTTTTCATTTCCTTTTCCTTTCCTCCAGATGCCATATCCCAGAGGAGCACTAACAACTGAAAGTTAAACTAACTGATATTTACTTGTAAGGTCAAAAGTATAAATAATCTGCTTCCTTCATCAAAGATGTTTTGTTCTGTGACACATACCATTCCTACCGTACAAAGGCAATTTGGTGGGATACTGTAATTAACCCATCAGTTTCCAGAAAAATCCAGGAGTAGAGGCCTCCAGGGTACCTGCTACACATAGGAAAGCTGAGGCCCAGGTCAGATAACTACTCTAAGTCATAGGAGGATGAAAGAATAGAGCCCAGACTCAGAAGCAGCCACAGAGTACAAGTCCCTGATTCAACTCAGACATGGCATCCCTCCCCCAGTGCAAACTTTTCACTGCCGAGACGACTCTGCTCTGTTGTCCTTGAGGCTGGGTGACCTTGGCCAAGTTACTTACCCTCTCTGTGCTGCCTGACTCTGCAAATCAGGCTCCTGAAGTTCCCATTTCAAAGAGTTACTGCAGTGATTAAATGGATTAATAGAGATAGAATGTTTACTCAGCACAGGGCCTTACATTGCTAACACTCAGTAAGTGCCTAACCACCCCCTGCCCCACCAAGAGAGTAAACTCTGGCGATGATAAGCAGGTGAAGGAGGAATCACAATGAAAAAAGAAAACCTTTGTGGAAGAAACGGAGACTGCAGAAGGAACAGCACCACCTGTCAAAAGCCATCATTAAAACTCTCAGAGAAACTGGAGAAGCCTATTGCAACCACTACCTATAAGATACTAAGAAAGGAGCACTCAGAGAGTGAGCACGAACTCATGGAACCAAAAATCTTAACAGTAGGATAGAAGAGAAAGCTAAAGGTGAGAACAGAGAAAAGAGCCTACAGGAGAGAAGCAATGGCACGTGAAGAACCAGGAATCACCATTCACACAAAATTTTACAACAGGTAAAACTAATCTATAATGCAAGAAAACCCAGCCAGCAGCTGCTTCCGAGCAGTGATCATAGTGCTCTACTTCCCAACAGAAGGCATGCCCAAGATTCATGGAAGGGTACTCTTGGGACCTGTGCCCTCATCACGTGTGACTTCTACCTTCAAAAGAAGTATTAACAGTCAACAACACGCCTGCTGAACACGTCTGTCTTTGAAATGCAACAAATGCTTGAGATGGATCAACATGTGGAAAAGAGGAGGGGAGAGAAAACGTTCACTGCAGAACCAGTGCTGGGTGTCTGAGCATTCACTTATGTGAATTTTGTGACTCATCTATATGTTTGAAATTTTTTGTACTAAAATGTTGCAGGGAAAGAGTCAGGGATCAGAATCACATCAAACTTTTCAGAAGCAGCACTGAAAGCCAGATCAATGGAAAACACTTTCAAAACACTGACTGTAAATACCTTTTGGCCTAGGATTCTATACCTACCCAAACTATCAACTAGATAGAGGGGCAGAAAAAAGACACTTCCAATCATTCAGGGTCTCAAAGATTTGCCTCTCTCGCATTCTTTCTAAGGAGCCTACTAAAGGGCTGTGCTTCACTGATACTCAAACGAAGGATCAACCCAAGAGAGAAGACAGTATGAGATCCAGGAAGCCTGGCTTCCAATTCAGGAAAGAGGCAGAGGGAATCTCAGATGACAGGGAAGGCAGGCGTGGAGGTAGAGGCGTTCAAGGGCTACACTCTCATTTCCTATAAAGACAACAGACAACACCCAAAACTGGGCACAGTGAGGGGGGTGGAGGAAACAAAGCAAACAACAGAATAGTGTTACTTGTCATCAAGGAGGTACATTTCCAAAATCATCAGCTAAGAAAAGGTCCAAGTGGGGCCCCTGGCAGGGGGGGATGGGAGGGGAGCAGCCAGTGACACCCTCCCACTGAGAGGTTGGGGCCCCTCCCCTCCTTCAAACCCAGAGAGCCAAGTGGGATCCTGTGGTGCTTTGCGCTCTGAGTCCCACATGGAGTAAGACTGACCACCCTCCTGGAGAGGCCTCTGCATGAAAACAAAGGGAGGAGGAGGGACCAGCTGCTCCCCCAGGACACGAGGCAGCTGAGTGCCCACTAATGCCACAGCACACAAGGCCGGCCTGGAGCAGGCTAGACTCTTGACCCGAAAAATCTGAGATCATAAAAATGGAAATTTTTTAAGCCACCTGTTTTGGGTGGCTTGTCATCAGCAAGAGGTGAGGGGAGCAGCAGGAACCACTGGTTTTTCGTGGTAAGACAGGACTATTTTTTTAGGCTCTAAATTCTGTGGATATCTAATTTGGATGAAAATAACTAAAAGACCTTTTTTTTCAATTAAACGTGAAGGTAAAGCCAAGTAAAATCTTAAGCCTAAAAAGAAAAAACTAAAACAGCATCTGGGCTGGTAAGCCCACCCTGGCACCCACGCCAGGCACACCCGTTTCCCCATCCCCACACCTGCACCACATGCAGCCTCCCAGAGAGCGTGGAGGCAGCCAGTGACTCGACAGCAGGCAGTTGAAGCGGGGGGGGGGGGGGGGGTGCCCCGGATCACAAACTAAGTGTCTTAATCATCTGAAGAGAAAAAAAGGGGCAGCAAGGACAGGCGTGGAGGCCGTTCCCAACAGCAGCACACAGCCACGCAGCAAGGCAGCCTTGCTCAGGGCTGGTCCTGGGCGTGCACCGGCAAGTCCCCGCGGCAGCCCAGGCGAGCCCCCTCCGGCTCTCCAGGAGGACCCGGGCAGGTCTCCCAGTCCCCGGGGTGGAGGGTGACAAAGGTTCCGTCAAACCCTCACGGGGAGGACACCGGGGCTGTCGGCATCCGTTAGAAGAGATGCATTTCAGGCTAAATGTCAGCATCGGCTGCCGCCGCCTGCACACACGACAACTCCTCTGGGAGGCCTCTACCCTCACCTCGAATGTGTGCAACCCCCGAGTTCACAAAGAGCCAGGCGGCACTACCATGGCACTCAGGAAACCTGGGCAGGGAGCTGCCGTGAGGCATGGAGGTGGCACTGGCTGGCCGGCTTGGTGGGTGCAAACACATGAATCGTAGCTGCGGGCGGGAGGAATATCAGGTGCATCTCTACGCCCCGAGGGCTCGACTCCTACATTAAATCCCTCCCACTGGAACAGCCGGCTCCAGTTTCAGCGAGAGCGAGCGTGAGAACAGGTCCTGCTCCGGCCCGGCAGCCACAGCTTCTACCTCCCCACCTCTGGTAAGTACCTACTATTTGTACCTACTATTTCTTCTCAAATGCAAGTTTTCTTTCCAAACTCCTCTCAGATATATCTTAAAACTATCTGCTCAGTGAATCACCTGCCCGGAGTCTCTCTGCCCTGCTCTCTTCTCTGTGGATTACTCAGGACCCAGCAGGTGCACTGCTGGAAAGGAGACCATTATTACAAAACTTTTAATAAGGCTTACACTTTATTCTAAGAGTATAAACGAGTTTATTTGGATGTGAAGTTCTCATTTCTACCATAAAATTCAACAACTTTAAACTCAAACTCAATTTGATGTTATGCTTATCTGTTCTTCACCTTAAAAAATTAACAAGTTTCAACATAAAAGGACCACATATATACATAGATAGCTGCAGATCTTAATTTATAATTTAATTTTACAACCTTTTAGATTAAAAAAATGATTAACATTGGCAGTCCCTGGGGAAGAGACCTGGGGAGCAGAGGTGGGAGTGAGACTTTTTACCGTGCAGTTGTTCACGCTTTTTGAATTCCAAACTTTGTGAATGTATTCTCTCCCCAAAAATTTTAAATTAAATATTAAAGAGGAAAAAAAATTCAAACCTTTTGGAGTTTAAAATAAGTGCTGTTTTGACATAAGCTTACCAAGTAAACAAAAAAACATCTTAACTAAAGAGGATCTCTGTACATACAAAAAGGAATTTTCTTACTCTTAAAAAAGTTTCTCATAAATTTGCATGAAAACAATTACTGATCAAATTATTGGTCAGACTGGCCAACATCAGACTTAAAGTAATGAAAATCTGTCTACTTGTTACCCTGATTTTTATTTTGTATTAGCCAAATCCTTCCAATGCTTTAACCTGGTGCTTTAAGGTAAGGAGGCGGGCAGTTTGGAGCTCTGGCTTTAGGGAGGTGGCCCGAACATTAAAGCTGTGCGTTCACTGCTGAACACTGTCTGTAACCCAGGGTCTCTGGCTGAAACCAGAAAGAGCCCCTGGTTGTCTTCCTGGATCCATTTCTCCAAACTATATCCCAGAAAACTATCTTTTACCCTAGGTCATGGTTGCCCTCATGCTTATCCTTCATTTTAAAGAACTGAAAGTCTGGGAGGGAGTGGTGGTTAATCACTGGAAAAGCTCAATTGGGAGTAAAACTCACAAATCTTGTTCTTGCGACACCGAAGTGGGTAGGCGACAATGGCGTGTCCTTGAGTTATGCAATAATGCCACATCACAATATCGTAATTATAGCATGCCCTTCAGAACGCGCTACCTGGCAAGGCTCCCTGCCAGGCAGCTGGACACCACTGGGGAGGGTGGAAGATTCTTCCAGTGCAGAGGTTAGTACGCGTGATATGCATAGCTACCCGGCACGTCACAGCAATGCCCCATAAAGTTAAGCTATAATTACCTCTATTGTGTCCTATCAAAGTTCAGAAAACATCTTTCTCTTGCCTGTTTTTCAGAGTTCAGACTCTCTAGAAAACTGTTAAACACACTGGTCACTCACTATCACCCTAATGACTGGCAACTATGGAGACACTTGTCCACACTTAGGAGGCTACTGCAAGACGCGCACTGGCACCTCAGTGCTTCTGAAACAGGCAGACAAAGCCTGTGGACACGAAACCACAGGTGGCTCAGAGCGCCGTGTGGGCAGCACCACCCAGGCCTGTGGGAGGGGACGCCGCAGCCAGCTCCCCGATCTCCGGGTGGGACGTGGGCAGGGGTGGCGGCACGTGAGGGGTCACGGGGGGGTGTTTTGAAACAGAATGGGCTCGGGCCAGGGGCCACAGTGTCCCTCTGGCCCTGCTCCCTACCCACACCCCTCAGGGTGGGACCCGACTCCGCTGAGGGCACAGCTGAGGGCCAGCCTCGCGCCAACAGCTGCTCGCAGGCAGGAAGGCAGGCAGGGACCCCCCCTGCATTCGAGGACAGCACCCTGACCTAACACGCAGGGCTCCCCACGGCTCCTGCTGACCCAGTGAGAGGTGTAAGAAGGGTGGAAGACACTGTCCCACAAATAACCTTCTAGGACTAGGCTAACATCTGCATTTTCAACTAACATGCTAACGCTGCACTTCTCCCAGGAAAGCCAAACCGAGGGCCCTGCTCTTAACCTCTCCCTGTATGGCACCCCGCGCCCCACCCCACCAGCCCCCAGACTGTACCAGCTTTCCCAGGACAAGGACAGTGAAACACCAATCTTATCCCCTTCAGAAAAACTTCACCTCTGATTACTAATCTAAACTTAAATTCTGGATTATATTGTTTTGGCAACAACACCCTTTCTTTCTCCCATCCCCACCCCGCTGCCAGCCTGCACCAGGTCTGGCAGATATAAACTGACCAGAGATGGGCAAACCCTGTTTCTGCGGATGACCAGACCAATGAGGTCCCGGGCACTCAGCTTTAGCTTCTCACCCTGTAAACCTCACCTGGGCAAGAGAGAACCCACAGACTGACATCATCTTCCTAGAGGCTGTCCCCTTTGGAAGCTTACAGAAGCCTCAATCTTACCCCATTTATTTCTCTGACATGATTGCATTTTTATAACCCAGTGAACTAGTTCGTCTCCATCGGCGTCTGAAGCAGCTGCACTCCCTTGTTTTAATTAGTGAATTGTGCAACCCTGGAGAGGTCAGTTTACTCAAAGTTACTATAGCTGCTGCCCCTGTGACTCCGTCCAGGCTCACCTTCCAACAGCTGCGCCCCGGAATACTCTCACCTCCCGGAGCACTGGCACCAAGGAAACCATCCCCTGAAACCTGTTCACTGTTCTTATAAGATCGCTGACCAAAGAACTAAACGTTCAGACCAAAACTGCGGGCACAAGATCCTCTGACTGAAAAAAGTACATACTGACACAAGAGCAATTAGTTCCCAAACTATTATTTTGAGTAACGCTGTGATAACTCACATACAACCGATCTCCTATAAACCTTTGAGAAAACTTAACCAAAGTGAGCTTATTTTATATTTTGGCCTCAAAGTATGAGCAATATCAGACAATACTGCTTTTAAAGCTAACACCATCGTCATCTTAAACCCGAGGGGTTTTCGGCTGGTCTGAGCTCACAGGTCCGGGGTGGTGCAGCAGGTGTGTGTCTGTGTTCACTCCTGGTACCACCAGGACTCTCGGGCTCACACTTGATGAGACGTTTTGCAACTGTCATCATTTTGATCACCGTGCTTCCAGCTAGTGATGAAATCATCAGTTTTCAGATCTCTGCCATAACATATCCTATACAATCATGGGAACCTGACTTGCAGAGGTTCTCACGCCTTCAGAATCAGGGAGCATAATGGGACGTGCCAGCACAGGTTGCCCTGACTTATCAGGCTGGCCCTGAGCTGGCTGGAATCGCTTCCTGACGGGAGGCAGGAAATAATGCTTTTATAGCCCAGAGCACACCTGCCCCACAAGGTATGGACTGAACTCGTAAACTATTTCGCATTTTCCCTTAATAAAAGGGGAAATTAGGAAGACGCAAAGCTGTGACCACATGTTTAACCAAGCTGGGCTTTCACACTGCGCGTAGTTCCTGCAATTGTTCCCAGGGGGAGAGGAGGAAGACGAGCGAGAGTTGGGCACCAGGTGCCGCCGGGCTGGCCGCTGCCCACTTGGTACCCTACCAATGAACACCCCCAAAGAGGGCCTGCGGACCCCACCTCTCCAATTAGGGGGCAGCCAAAACTCTTGTTTCTCATCCAAACTATGCACCTGAGCAACCCTGCTCTGCAGACAGTCTCCCCACGACAGAAGGCAGCAGGCCACCCAAACCACTTCTCAGAAACAGGTTTTCAAGGGGATGGGACAATAAAACAGGTTAACAGAGGCAGCTTGTTGGGGGGAGAGTGGTTCTTTGTGTTTTTAAGAAATATGAAAATAATGAGCAGAGGAACCAGTCTGCTGAGAGTAAGATCAGGGTTTTGTTTTTTTTTTTAAAGAAGATATCCAAGTGAAATTAAAATCCCACTCCCTCCCTGCTTAAGCCCTCCTCTCGCAAACTACCCATTACCTCATCTCCAATGTGTGAGACGGCACAGAGGGTAGCTACATTTTATTCTGTGAAAACAAGTCTCTTAGATTTCCCATGCATATTTCTCTATTTTTAAAGGGCTGCTTTCCAGCTCAGTGTTTTAACCAACCCGATGTCTAGAAGGTGATGCTTTATACAAGCAATTTCACAAGGCTCAGAACTAACCGTATTTACTCATTCCTTAAAACAAAACTGCAGTTGCACGTTATTTCCTTTATAAGTTTATTTTTTAAAGTGTTTAAAAATATTGAGAAGCTAAGTCCTTTCGACATTCTTTTACGCAAATTAAAGTGCCGGCCTCGATTCCTCACCACCACCGCCCCCAGCCCTTCCCACCCACAGGCTTTCTCTAAGACACAGTCACCCCATGGGCTGGTCCTGGACGCGCAGCCGCACCCGGCCCTGCCGAGATCCTCCCAGACCTCACGCCTTTTGTTCTCAGCTTCAGTTTATGAGGCAGAGTGAGAACTCAGGGGTGTGCAGAGCAACCTCTGAAGGAAATTCGGGAGATTAAGCTTGGGGGTTGGGCAGGGATAGGAGGACCTGGGGAAGAAATCTGGAGGCCCTTTCTACAGGTTAAAGGCTGGGCTGAGTTCCTCTCAGAATCCAATCATTTCTAAAATTAGGCACCACTCACTCTGGTTTCCTCTTGCCAGGAGGGCTGCTAAGCTTTTCTGCCTTCTGGTAAGGCCAGAACAGGCAGGGATGGGCTACTACCCAAGGTGGGCAGTGGAAGGCGGAAGCACATGAGGACAGCTGCTTACTCACAGGCTCATCGCATCTTAATATCATTCAAATCAACATAAACACAGCACTTCTGTTTGTATGCGGGCCAACACAAACACTACTCAGAAAGCTGACTTTTCATTTGTGAATTTAGAAGCGGGCGGGGGGTTGCCCAGGAGGGGATGTCGCATTTTCACTTGTTCTTCACTTTTAAATATTCCCTCGTAGAACAGAACACTGTGATTAAATAGGGCAGATGAACTGAATGTTATAATCACACTCACCTTGTTCTCAGTGAGCACAAATGTGAATGTCACAGGCACGTGTGAGCCCAGGCTTTCTCAGGTCGCACTGGAGCTCAGCACTCGGTCCAGGTGACAGGACTCGTCCAGAAACCCCAGGCACACGGACGGGGGCGGGATCTCAGCAGTCACTCAGTCAGCTGGGTGCACAACCTTCCTGGCACATGAGGCCTCAGATCACAGGTTAAAGGTTCCCAAAACCCCAAGAGTTACAGGTTTTCTGTGAAACGCCACTAAGCCCTTCTGCAACCACACTCCCCCTACGGTAACAGAGAGCACTGTAGGCGTGGCACCGGGGGCATCGCGGAGGGGTGGCTGATGCCCGTCTCATACCTACCCCTACTTCAGCAGTTACACCACCTGCAGGGGCCTTTGCTTCTCCTCCTCCGTGAGCCAGGCAGCTCAGGCTGGTTCTTCATTAGCTTGTTAGCCAGCATCCTGACTCTAAGGCTCTGCTCCTCCATTTCAGCTCCTGGTCCCCAAATGAGCAAGACTTCCCTGGTCACACCCACAGCCCGTGAAGCCGGCTTCAAGTAGAAGCGCTCAGAAAGGAAAGCAAAGGAAAAGCGGTGACCTGCTTCCTTAAAAACCACCGAGGCTGAGCTACACAGGAGCCAGCAAGGCTCAGACACCACCAAATCACAGGAGGAAAATGAGCCTTCTCAAAGAGCGGAAACCAAAAAAGCCACACTACATCCCCAGGCCCCCAGGAAAGCCGTTCAAGTACAAGTGTTTCCAGTGTCCCTTTACTTGCAATGAAAAGTCACATCTTTTCAACCACATGAAATACGGTCTTTGTAAAAACTCCATCACTTTAGTGTCTGAGCAAGATCGCGTTCCCAAGTGCTCCAAACCAAACTCTTCGGACCCTAAGCAAACCAATCAGCCCGACCCTGTGGTGAAGCCCACCTCTTCCAAGCCTGTCCCAAGCGGGCTCTCACAGCTGGATGCCAAGCTCCAACACGGCCTCGCCAAGGACGACATCAAGGAAAACCTGGACCTGCCCACACGCGGGCCTCACAGGTGCTTTGGACAGAAGCCCACTCCCCACAAGGAAGCAGCACCCCCAAGCCCAGCCCCAGAAGCTGCCGTGGGCACCCAGCCTGTTCTGGAAGGAGCTGTCCGGCCTTCAGCGTTCGTTCCAGTGGGGGAGCACAGACTCAAAGGGCAGGAGCTCACGGAGACTCCTGAAGCGCTGGCCCTGACCCACGCCCCTGCCAAAGCTGCCTCTTTCCACACCAAGTCTGCCTTCCACACCCCTGGCTACCCCTGGAGAGCTGGCTCACCCTTCCTCACACCTGAGTTTCCACATAAAATCCCATCCACAAAGGGCTTTGGTGCCGCTTCCCCGTATGTGCACCCCAGCATCACAGAGTACCCGCCTCATTTTTACACAGAGCACGGACTGGCCACCATCTACTCACCCTACCTACTCGCAGGGAACTCACCCGAGTGTGACAGCCCCCTTCTGTCTGTCTACGGGGCCCAAGACCAAAGACACTTTCTGCCTCACCCAGGGCCCATCCCTAAGCACCTGAACCCGGCTCCCTCCACATACGACCATTACAGATTCTTCCAGCACTATCACTCTAGCCTGCCAATTCCTTACGGATTTTACAGACCCGAGTCTGCGTTCTCCTCCTACGGCCTCAGACTCCCACCCGTGGCTGGCATTTCACGGGACCAAAGCTCGCATCTACTGGAAGAAGCTGCCCTGGGTTACCAGGCCTTGAGTCCCTCCAAGTTAAACTCCTCCAACTCCCACAAAAAACACACAGAGTTGGAGAAGGAGAGTCCGACTCCCGAGGCTAAAGAACCTTCCAAAGATGGGCAGAGGGACACGGAAGGGACCAAAATGAGCCCACGCGCAGGCAGCGCGGCCACAGGCTCCCCAGGAAGGCCGAGTCCCACCAACTTCACACAGACAAGCCAGCCGTGCGCTGGCCTGTGCGGCCTCCCAGATGGGCCCGCCTCCGGTGCCCCAGGAAGGATCCTACCACCTGAACAGGGCCTCGCAGCCTTCAAGCCCATCAAGAAGAACACGGAGCACCCACATTCCCAGGCCCCAGACAGCAGAGCGGCATCTCCAAAAAGGTAAGCGAGTCCATTTTCCAAACCTCTGAAGTCATGTCTCTGGTTGGGCTCAGTCAGAGGGAATGGCACTTGCCCAAACCCCCCGTGGGCAGGGTCCCTTAGCAAGGTCCCTGTGACGCCCTCTCTGTCTCTCTTCCAGCCTCGAGGCCTTGAGCACAGATGCTCCAACTCAGCTGGGGAGCCTGGAGGCCGCCCCCTCCAGCCCGGAGGACGGCTCCAGGGCAGCCCCACTGAACCTGTCCACAAAACCAGAGGCTGAGCCGGCTGCCGCGTGCAGCCCTGCCCATGGAGGATTCGTGGAGCCGCAGGATGCACCCCTCAACCTCTCAGTGAAGGACCCCTGCAACGCCCTGACCTCAAGGCCCTCTATGTGCAGCCCCCCTCGAGGGGCCGAGCCTGCCACTGCCCCCACCCCCTCTCCAACTCAGCAGAGGGAACCTGCAAGTTCTGGGGACAGGCCTGACCCCAGCTCTGTGGAGGCCCCGGTGCGCAGCCCCACTGGGAAGGCCCAGGATATACGTGCAGCTGACAGCGATGAGCAGAAGCAGACAGCGGCTGTGGCCCTCTGCCAACTGGCAGCCTACAGCCCGGGGAATGTCGAGCCCGCGGCCCACGAGCCCACCTGCCAGCCAGATGCACCCACCCCCAGGGCCCTAGAGAGCCAGGAGGCTCAGTGCGACCTCAGACCCAAAGGGCAAAAGAGGACGAGCCCCAGGGAGGCGGGGAAGGGCCAGCAGGGATCCAAAAAGGCAAAGCCCAGTGACACAGCCAGAGTGTTCACACTCCGGAAGAGAACTCGGGTGTCTTAGAGCCGCTCCCTGGCGGCCAGAGCTGCGGCCACAAACACGACTTGCAATGTAGGCAAGACAGCAGCAAACCCCACCCCGGCCCTCATTTTTCTCGTCTGGTCAATCTTGACAACTCAGTTGTCTTCTCCACAAAATAGGAAAAAAAAAAAATTTAAGATAAAGCTGCAACTCAACCCGGTTTTGTAAATATTAAGCATAAACGTTAAAAGGTGCTTCTACTTCTGGCTGTAAAATATTTGAATGACTCACACTTTAGGACCTGATGCAAAATGTCAAATGAAATGCACAGGACCGAAAGGTAACTTTTAAGTGTTAGCATCTTAGAGGAACTCTCTTTAAAAATACTTTTCTTATTTTTAATTGTTTTTTTCTATAATGTCTACTATGTGTTTCAAAGTAAAGAACAATTACTGGGGGGAAAAAAATGCCAGGAAAAGACATTTCCAGTACTAGCATTAAAGTGCTAGATGTAAAAACGCTGTTTGTTATGACTGAATCATAGACAGCAAGAGGCTATTTATACAAGTAATTTATTTCCACTGGGAAGAGTGCATTGCTGGGGAAGCTATTCTCAACGTGCTCTGTCTTCTCTACATTATGGTGCGTCTTCTGACACATTCGGCCTGGTTTTCCACTTCCTAAAATGATGTACATGTTGCTAATTCTCCAATAAACTCATAGGTAAAATTCGAGGCTACTTAAAAAGAAGATAAGCATAAATGCTGTGTTGTATTTTGCAACAATAAATAAACTCAATGAAAAAGAAAAATAACTGAGGCAGCAGCAATTAAAACTGAGGGTGAGGATGCCTCAGTGTGCGTGTGAGGGTGCATGCGCGTCCACTGTCCACCAGTAGCCATCAAGCCTGGGTGAGTGCACGTGCCTGGGGTACCCGTGGAGACCAAACGCCCAGGGCCTCAGTTTCCTAAGCCACTGCCTAAAAAGCCACAGGGCCCCTCACCCTTCACAAAGGCCATTCCCCACTGTTCAGAGGGTGCCTCTCAAAAACACAACGTGTGGGGAGAGGGGGTCAAGAAAGGGCCTAGAAACGGTGGCATGGAGCTAAGCTGATTGGACTGAGTGAGCTCTCTCCACAAGACGGGAGGCTTCAACACAACTTTGACCAACACAGGGGCAGTCCCAACAGAGCCATCCAATGAGAAGAAGCGCTGCTAAAGCTAACACCTGCCGTTCCCAGTGCCATGCACGTATAACAAGGCTTCTCAGTGCTTACAGCCAAAACCGTAAAAGCTTTAAATAAAAAGTTGCCTTGTTCTAGATATAAGCACTATTCACCGAAAGACTGTTTAGTCACTAAGTTGTGTCCGACTCTTGCAAACTCATGGCCTGTAGCCCGCCAGGCTCCTCTGTCCATGGATTTCCCAGGCGAGAATACAGGAGTGGGTTGCCATTTCCTTCTCCAGGAGATCTATCCAACCTAACGATCAAATCCCCATCTCCTGTGCTGGCAGGCGGATTCATACCACAGAAAGACAGCCTGAACAAAAAATCCAGCTGGTTAATAGTTGTGTTTCAATAAGATATTATTTTCAGCTGTTTTGATCAAGATTATACTAATAACTAATTCTGTAAAAACTCAATGTAGAAAACTTCTTAAACAATTAGTCTCTTTTGGCAGAACAAAACGTGAAGAGCTGATGTCTGCGTACAGACATCCTCATGCTGAAGACACTTGACAGAGAGGTCAACAGAAGATTCTCAAGCACAGAAACATGTTACATTAGGAAAAGATCCTCTGGGAAAAGTAAATGGAAATACAAGTTCAAGGAGACGAAGGATATGGTCCCTGCATTTTAGATGGAGTGTGGTGTATTCCAAGGCATCATGATGCCTGGATCCCACCAGACACATCCCAAGCAGTGATGCAGAGGCTTTCTGTTAAAACGACAGCATTCATGGGACTTCCCTGGCAGTCTAGTGGTTAAGACTCTGCTTCCGAGGCAGGAGGCCTGGGTTCAGTCTCTGGGTCAGGGAACTAGATCCCACATGCTGGAACTAAGACCTGGTACAGCCAAACAAATAGTTTTTACGAGAAATCTGTTTTAAATAACAAGGACTTCCCTGAGGATCAAGGGGTTAAGACTCCACCTGCCCGCTAAGACACGGGTTTGATCCCTGGTTCGGGAAGAGCCCATGCTGCGGGGCAACTAAGCCCGTCACCAGAACGACTAAGCCTGCTTTCTAGAGCCCACACACTGCAACTGCTGGAGCCCACGAGCCCACGAGCCCGTGCTCCGCAATAAGAGAAGCCACTGCAATGAGAAGTCCGTGTGTTGCAATGAGAGAGCGGCCCTGCCTGCCACAACTGGAGAAAAGTTCACGGGCAGCAATGGAGACCCAGTGTTGCCCAAAAATAAATAAATAAATAAAAATAAATTTAAAATCTGCTTATTAAAAAAAAAATGACACTATTCAGTATGGCAAACAACCTGCTTTCTAGCAAGTTAAATTTATATAAAACCACTGATACCAACTCACATACTCCAATACTTTAGCCACCTGATGCGAAGAGCCAACTCATTGGAAAAGACCCTGACGGTGGGAAAGATTGAGGGCAGGAGGAGAAAGGAATGACAGAGGATGAGATGGTTGGATGGCATCACTGACTCAATGGACATGAGTCTGAGCAAACTCCGGGAGATAGTGAAGGACAGGAAAGCCTGGCATGCTGCAGTCCATGGGGTCTCAAGAGTCAGACACAGCTTAGCGACTGAACACCACCATCCCGCAACAGGGATGCAGAGCTGGTCTTGATTCTCTTAAGGTAAATAGGAAGCCGCTGTTACCAACTGTTACAGATCATCCAGGATGGCCTATGCATCCCTGGCCCACACCACCGATCCAACACACGTGCTGTCGTGACCCGAAACCAACGCACACATGCGCAGCCTTCACTGGCAAGCCTGGGCTCCTGTGTTTCTGTATACCAATGTGCTTTGACAAAGACCAAAAACAGGGTACCCGTGCTTTCCAGCAAGTCCACACCCTGCAGGAAGCAGAGGGTCAGAAGCTGTTCTAGGCTTGGGGCCCAAAGCCTCAGGCCCTAGAGATAAGCTCTCACCTCGTGCCTTACAGGCAAGAACATAAAACCGTTTTGGGGACCCAGAGATTCTAAGCTCACCCAAGAATGTCCACCACCATCTTAAATGACAGTAAGAAGAAACGGAGACCATTAACGACTGCTCAGAGTCCTGCAGCCACACAAGTCAGGGAGCCCCGGCGCTGCCTGCAGATGTTCACGGTGGAGCCACATGTGCCTGCAGCCCCATGAAATTAACCCGCCTAAGGGAATTCCTCCAAAAGGTCATCTGCACACGTACAGCCACAGAAACCACGCAGGCTCTCTGCAACTACCTCTACAAGCACAGTGGGTTCTTAGATCTTAGCAACAACAGCAAAAAGAAATTCCGTCTTGCTGATATATCAATGACAGTACCTTTCTTCATTCACATATAACCCAGCTCCAGAGCTCTCTGACCTTCATGTATAAAATGCGGTAAGTCTTCAAAGATTTTAATACAGAATTACCATGTGAACCAGCAATTTCACCCCTAGACATACACCTAAAAGCAATGAAAACCGGGATTCAAACAGATGCAGGCACCCAGTGTTCACGGCAGCATCATTCAAAATAGTAAAAAGACAGAAATAACCCAAAAATCTACTGGCAGATGAAGACGTAAATAACAGGCCATCCATACACACAGGGGACTGTTACTCAGCCATAAAGAGTTCGGCATGAGCTACAAATTGAACTTAACCTTGGAATCCTGAACAAAGTAAGTAGGACACAAAGGACAATCCTGCACAATCCCACTTATATGAGGTCCCCGGAGCAGCAGACTCACAGAGGCAGACAGACTTGTGCGTGTCAGAGGCTGAGGGGAGGGGAAGGGAGCGGGAGTTAAGTGTTTAGGAGGACATGGTTTCTGTCTGGGAACATAAAAAAAATTTGGAAATAGATGGTGATGATAATGGTTATACAACACCGTAAATGTAGTTAATGCCACTGCATTGTACACTTGAAAATAGTTAACATGGCAAGTTTATGTCATATATGGTGGGATGACATCACCAACTCAATGGAGAGGAGTTTGGGTAAACTCTGGGAGTTGGTGATGGACAGGGAGGCCTGGCATGCTGCAGTCCATGGGGTTGCAAAGAGTCAGATGCAACTGAGCGCCTGAACTGAATTGATGTCATATTTATTCTAAAATGTTTTTTTGAAAATCGATAATGTAACAAACCAAAGCCACTGAATCAGACACTTATAATAGGTAAACTGTATGTTAGGTGAACTACACATCCTAGTAATGCTGAAAATAACTTCTAAAAAGGATCCTTGTATTCACATTGAAGAAACAAAAATACTGACAACCTGCTTTGTAACAGTCTTACCAGCAGCCCACAGCCATCTACCTCTACCCCTGGTTTAACCTTCAACCAAAATGCCCCCAACTCCCAAGACAGGGAGAGGAGTGAGTATGAAATGAAGTATGCACACACTTTCACTCAAGGAGAAAAACATTTTGATACAGAAAAACACAACCCCTACTCCACACACTAAGCCAGAGGCGTCTCAATACGGCTATCACTTTTCTTACAGGCTGGAATGTCCAAGAGTTCAAGATTGCACACAGGTTAAAAATCAGTAAAGCGCATAGTAGTCAGGAGAACAAGAAAGTGCTAGGAGAGGTCAGGAGCAGTGGAGAAGGAAAGCCAGGCACACAGGCCCATGGAGAGGGGGCAGTAAGGAGACAAGTGAGGTCAGCACTCTGCACACGAAGGCTGTGGCCAAGGCAGGACTCACCCACAGGCACAGGCTGACCCCAGGCCCCATGGCGACTCCACCAAGGAGGCAGGGCAGCAGCCATGCCTTGCAGACCATCCCAGGAAGCTGAGAATGTGTCTGAGGCTGACTTTGGCTTGAGGACCCCCACTCCCCTAGAAGCCCTTCCTGAGACCACACAGCCCACCAGGACTCCGCCACCCACACCCCAGCCCCGCAGCTCTTGGGGTTGGATGGTGGCTCTGCCAGCCTTCCCAACATTTCCTAATAAAATAACTTGCACACTTAATCCTGTCTTGGTGTCCACATCTTCTCAGAGGACCCAGAGTAACACTGGAATGCTATTCAGATGCTGGTTTTTGGATGATGTCACAGAATATGGCTGTAGGGGACTCCACGAATTGGTCCCTCTACCAAGGAAACCAGTAAGCTGGTAAAAGCAGAATCTAGCTTTTCAGCACTCTGGAATCTAATAAAAAAAAAATACCCTGCATCAATCAACAGGGTGCTTAGCGAACAAAGAGGCTACTAAATTTCAGCATCTAAGAAACCTCTGTTAGGTCACTGGCGATACACTAAAGCAACAGAAGAGAGACCTCAGTGACCAAACAAGGAATAAAGTCATTGCAAAAAAAAAGTCTGGGAAAAAGTCACTAAATAAAGAGACGGCTAAACAAGCTTCAACAGCAAGCAAAGCAAACCTCGGACAAGGCAGAACTCAATTTCTAGAGTTACCACATCATATGTCAGAGTGCCCGGTTTTCAATAAAACAGTAACAAAGCATACAAAGAAACAAAAAACTATGGTACAGTCACAGTGAAAAAAAAAAAGAAGTTGACAGAAACCACCTCTGAGGAAGGCCAGACGGTGTCTTACAAGACACTGACTCTGAATCAATTATCTCAAATATGCTCCAAGAGCTAAAGGAAACAAGAGAACAATGTCTGTACAAACATGGAGTGTCAATAAAGACACAGGCTGTAAAAGAGACTACAGAGAAATTCTAGAACTGAAAATATAGCCAATGAAATGAAAAATTCAGCTGAGGAAGGAGAACAACCTGCAGGTTTGAGCAGATAGAAGGAAGGATCAGAGAACTTGAAGACAGGGCAATTCAAACGGCCCAGTCTGAGGAGCAGGAGAATGGGTTGAAGGAAAGCGAATGGTGTTAGACCTGTCACCTCTGGAGCCTGCTCCAGGATAAGACCGCAGCTGCCTGCACAACCCGTCCGAGGCAGGAGACAGCACAGCTCCGCAACCCACCAGCCACACGAAGGGTCTGTGGAAAGGCTTGGCTCATCTGGAGGGCACCACAGGCAGGAGGCGGCCAGCACCTAAGACCACAGGCCAACTCCCCACGTGTGACGTCTCACAGTTTTTGGGCCCCATTTTGACACTTTCCATCTACAATACATTCGTCTGCAGCAATGCACTTCATCCACCACTCTATGTTCTCACTCTGGCTGCTTGCGGCTGGTGGAGGCTGCTGACGTCATGATCTATGACAGACACGTACACTGTGCCAGCCGGCCTCAGGCGTGAGAAGCAGTGAGAACTCTGGTCTCCTTCAAGTTAAACTGGAATCGGCACCACAGAGGCAGAGACTTCCTCTCGACCCATGACACCCTCACGCACGCGCACACACACTCTCACACGTCTATTTTCACAAGTAAATGTGTAAGTCACTTAGGGTGGAACGAGAGCAAATAAAAGTACAGCAGTGCATCTCCGTGGCCTGAGGGCAGGCAATGACTTCTTAGATATGCAGCCAGGGGCACAGGCAACGAAAGAGAAAACTGGTGAGTTAACACGGCTTCAGTGCATCAAGCTCCATCAGCAAAGTGACAAGGCAACCACAGAGGAGACAGAATATCCACAAATCATGTGTCTGATAAAAGGCTTATATTCATTAGGAACTCACAACGATAGAAAGACAAACAGCCCGATTTTTTAAATTAACAAAGTACCTGAACATACATTTCTCCAATGAACATAGCCAAATGGTCAAAAAGCACATGAAAAGATGCTCAACACAGTTGAGATGCAAATCAAAACCACAGTAAGATAGCACTTTACACCCACTAGGATGGTTATTAAAAAAAAAAAAAACAGAGAAACACAAGAGTTGGAGAGGATGGGGAAACTGGAACCCTCTACGCAGCTGGTAGGAACGTCAAGTGGTGGCGCATGGAACAACCATCTTGGAGAAGTCTGCAGTTCCTCAAGAAGTGGAAGGCAGGTTTAGCGTTGGCCCATCACCTCTACTCCTAGGTCTACACCTAGGGATTGGAGGATGAGAACGCACCCGGCCACACAAACACTTGTGCACAAATGTTCAGGGCAGCATTACCCACAGTAGCCCAGGGTGAAAACCCAAACGCCCCAACTATGAGAGGATTCATAAACCATACCATGGAATATTATTCAGCCACAGAAAGGAATGAAGTACCACTGCTACACGGTACAGTGGGGGTGAAGTTAGAAACTACGCTCAGTGAAAGAGGTCAACACCAAGACCACTATGGGAGATCCCATTTACATGAAGCATCCAGAAAAGGCAGTTACAGAAAGACATCAGCGGGTGCCCAGGACTGGGGGTGCTGAGGGAAGATGGGGAAAGACTTCTCCTGAGTACAGGGTTTCTTTGAGGAACAGTGAAATCAGACTCAGATGGTGGCAGTTGCACAACTCTATAAATGTACTAAAAACTACTGAATTGAATTCTTTAATTGGGTGAAGTTTACAATATGTTAATGTGAATTATATCTCAGTAAAGCTGCTACAAAAATAAGCTGAAAGAGCCCACAGAAATCAAGGGTCAAGGAGCTCTGCACGCGCCTCACAACAGTGGGCGCACAGCCAGCACCTGCAGCAACCCCACCGCTTGGCTGCTGACCAGCGCCTTCTCTGCACAGATGTCCCCGCTCTGGACAGAAGTCATCCCCAGGGTGCGTGGCACCTGTGGAGACACACTCCAGCAAAGGGCCCTCTTCATCCCTCACAGGTATCCGTCCCTTTTATCCACAGGCACCACTGCTCCCAGGGACATCCCCACCCACCACAGACAAGCTTCCTGTGGCCTTGGTCCCAGGCTGCACCTCCATGCGGCTGGGTCCGAGAGCTAGGACATGCAGGCCTCGAAATCAGTGGTCCGTCTGCACCCGCCACGCTGTCCCCCTGCTCAGGCCCACTGCGAGCTCCCTCCCCCCCGATCCCCTCACTGGCGTGAGTCTTGCTCCCAGGAACCATGATGTCACTGTAGGAGAAGAACCACGGCCATGCACACATTCTTAATGGGCGACAGCACCCCCACGAGGGTGAAACTGGTTCTGGGGGACCAGACAATCCCAGACGTCACAAGAGCTCACAACACTCCAAATCGGGACCAACAGGATACTGAAACTGCACAGAAGGGAGGAGAGACACTGGGCCTCAGGAAGGCCTACGTGAGAAAGAAGCCTAAGGACAAAGGCCTAGAAGGCTCTCTCCTGCAACACTCACGATGCTCACGTCACTCCAGGGAGTGGGCCATGCCAGGAGGGGGCTGGATGGAGCACCCCAAGGTGCACACACAAACTGAGCTTCACACTCACCGTCTGAGAGCCGGGAAGGGAGCAGCAGGCCTCGTCTGCCCAGTTCCGCCAGCGCCAGACACCCGCCATGCCAGGCACTGTCCGTCTCCTGGAAACTGAAAATACAAGAGAGCCTGAGACCCCAGCACCATGCCAGCTTGTCCCCCTGGGACCCAGAGCACACGTCCACCCACTGGGGTGAAAGCATCACTAAAACTCTTAGTAAGTTTGTAAAATATCAGTCAGCTAACGAGATAAAGTACTGCAAACCAACTGGAGACGACAGCCATGTTCAGATCTCCAGAGAAAGAGTCGAAGTCCTGGGTCAGCCTCACGTGCCCCAGAAACACGCCTCCCACTGTGATCTCCCCACACACCTGAAACAGTCCAGCACCGACCCGGTCACGTCATCCGCCAGCTCTTTGGGCA
Source organism: Capricornis sumatraensis (assembly GCF_032405125.1). Taxonomy (NCBI): domain Eukaryota; kingdom Metazoa; phylum Chordata; class Mammalia; order Artiodactyla; family Bovidae; genus Capricornis; species Capricornis sumatraensis. Next base: position 99,807,294 of record NC_091076.1, read on the forward strand.
GTCTTCCGGCCATCCTACCAATTCTGAAAAGGAAAAGCAACGTCAGCATCTGTCAGCATCACCAGCCCGTCGAGGGCCCATGCTACACTAGGAACGTCCCGAGAGATTGTCCTTCCCTCCAGAGAAGGGCAAAGTGGCTGAGTCTGTTCCACAAAGGCCACCTGCCCCATCAGGGGGCCCATCACACTGACATGAACACAGGACAGGTATCTGGGGAACCCACACGGCACATGTTTGTCTCGGACAGTCAAAGCTCCCAGCTCAGGCCACCAAGGTCTGCCCGGCAGGCTGTCCCAGCCCCATGCTGGATGCCAACTGGGCTGGCTCCCACAAGGTCACCTGCCTGGGTTGTGTCCCGGCCAGCAGCACCCGAGGAAGACTCACCCTCCCAGCCCATCACATTCCAAGCAGACAAGACTCTGGGCCTCAAAGTTACCCAAAAGCCTCCATGTGAACCTCCTTTACCTGGTGCTTGCTACATGAATTAGTTGACACAGAAACCCAGAACCCTCAGGGGAGGGCCCACCAGCACTTCCATCAATTTTAATTTTCCCCATAACCATTTCCTTTGTACTCTGTCCCCCATGCCCCTCTGGCCCACCTGGGTGGGCCTGGGCACCTCTGCTGGCTGTTCCCTCAGGCACAGCAGAGGGGAGATGCCAGACTCTGGGATTAAGTGGGGCTGTGCAGCACCCCTTTCTACATGAGGGGTGTACCCCTGGCCATGGGGGCAGGAAGTGAGGGTCACGGTGATGAGGACATGGACGAGTAAGAAAAGGAACACCTGAAGGTTAAAAAAAGGCAAATGTGGCTCACTCCAGCCAAAAATGCAAAAAAATGAAGGAGCTGCTGACCAACCTCAGCAATGTTCTTGAAAATTAGGACATAAAGCAATAAATATAAATTAGGGGAAAAAAATCAGTCTACCCTTTAAAACTCTCAGAGCTGCCCACAGCTATCAAATTGCACAAGAAGTTCTTCATGATTAAGAAGACCCCGCAGACCGATGAGCATCTGGGGAATAAGCTGCCAGCCCCTAGCCCAGCCCCGGCCTGAATCGGGCACCTACCCTTTGGCCGCAGACCACCGCACGATCGTGTCCTTGTCCTTCAGCCCAACCAGCAGCTGCTCTGGAAGAACACAGGAAGGCCAGTCTGTAAGCCTCATGGAAGCACCCGGAATTCGAGCTGAGCTCTCAGTTCCCAGCTGTAAGGTAACCCACCCTGCATGCCACTCCAAACAGTACCATGAAGGGAATTACAGGGAGAACCTTAAGTCTAATCACAAGAAAAGGACATTTCTTCCTGTGTGTTTTCAAATCATCATTTAAGACCAACTTCTGCCATAGCTCCTAAAATGTACATCCACCCATCCTCACAGGCACTGGGCGGAGAGCACGAGAGAGGGAGGCGGCCCAGAAAAAACAAGTGTCTGCTGGAGGCTGCAGAGAGCAGTTCTCCTGGGGACCGGGTCTTGGGAACGGTCAGCCACTAGGAGAGGCTGCACAGAGGCCTCGTAAGCACGACAGGCCTTGCAGGCCGGTCAGTGGAGGCCCTGCTGGAGAGCAGAGGCAGCACAGAACTGGACAGAGAGGCAGGACGGAGCCTGTGGCGGTGTACACACACGTGCACCCTGACCACAGCAACCTAGGCCGCGTCAGAGGGCAACAGGGACTGCGGGTGCAGGAACCCCCAGCTTCTCCTCCAGCCCTGCAGAGACCAGAGGTCAAACTGGGTGCCCTGCAGGTGGAGATGAGGCGGCCCGCACTCACCGATCACACTCTCCACCTCCGCGGGGACGTCATCCTCTCCGTCGCTGTCGGGGGTCTCAGCCTGTGTCATGGGCTCTCTGGGATTCTGAATGGAATGCTGTAAGCTCTCAGCCAAGGAGCGGCAGCCCCGCTGGTACCTGCAAGGAGCAAATGAACCTCAGACCCACTGGGACACCTTGGAGCTAGAAAATCCCAACTGAATCGGCAATTTATGAATAGCATCACTGTGAAAATTCCATGTGCTTTCCAGGGATGGGATAGACAGGAAGGAAACGGAGCAATAACAGTTGCCAGCATGGACTGTCAAGGAAAGATGACCACCTCATCTGAGCTTCAGAACAGATTCACCCTCTAGAGGACTCAGAAACCCTCACGTGTCTGAGGGCTGACCTCAAAAACATGTGCGCGACCGAGATGGCAGGAAAGGCGTGCTCGAGCCCAGTGGCCTTGGCCCTATTTCCATAGGCTCCACCTCCAGGTCCCAGCTGAGTATAGTCCCACCCCGCCCCTGGGCCAGACACTGCTCTCTGCACCCCAGGGGCCACAGCTGGTCCTCTCCAGCTCCCACAGAGCCTGCTCCTGAATGGCTCTCACTACTTCCTGCCCACCACACCCCCCTCCTCCACAAACTGAGGTCACCAGCATTATCTCCCACGGCGCTGTGAAGGGTCCCACAGCACAGTCCCCAAACCTCTGGTTGCCTCAGTTTCCCTGTCTGTAAAATGAGGCCAGATGGGAGCATGTGCACAAAGCACTCAGACCAGGGCCTGTGCAGAGCAGGCCCATGAACACCGCCTCCCTTCCTGGAAGCCGCAGGCACGCTTGGGCCTGACTCTGGGGCAGCTCCATCTCAGGACAGGGCCTAGGGCATAAACGGTGACAGGCTGAGTTACAGCATGGACTAGGGGCCGTAGCCTAAGGCCAAGTCCGGTAAGAGATAACTGGGGCTTTGGAGATAGAGGCAACCTGGACACTGTTAGCTGTGGCCTTGAGGCCTTAGATTCCATGGGGCAGTTCCCAGGATGGAAGGTCAATCAACCACCAATGGCCAGTGACAGAATCAACCGTGACTATGCAATGAGGCTTCCAGTAAAACCCACGGAAGCCCCATGCCCTCTCCCTGAGCCCTGCCCTCGGCATCTCTTCCACTTGATTATTCCTGAGCCTTTTGCAACAAACCAATAATCTCGTAAATACAATATTTCTGAGTTCTGTGAGCCACTCTAGCAAATTATCAAACCCAACAAGGGGGTAGTGGGAACTCCCAACCCATAGCCCAACTGTCAGAAGCACAGGTGACAACTGGGACTTGCAAGCAGTGAGGGGCGGGGTTGAGGTGGGAGAGACAGTCGTGGGGGCTGAGCCCTTCATCCGTGGGATCCGGTGCCGTCTCCACGGACACAGACTCAGAACTGAGTCCACATTGCAGGTCACCCAGAGGGTGTCTGACAACTGCCTGGGCTGGGGGAAAAAATGCAAAAGAATCAGAGCAGCAACAGGCAACTGAATCAGGGAGAAGGTCACCAGGCGCCACAGGACCGTGCTCATAAAGCGCCCAGCAAGCAGCAGGCACGTGGTGACAATTGCCAACTCTGCCGCTGCTCTCCTCCAGTGAGGACATGTGCTCACCACCTCACAGGGAAAGTCCTCATCACTGTCCAGCAACCAGAGACCAGAAAGGCTGCCACTGGACTCTCCCTCCCGCCTTAACCACTGACCTAGACAAAGTGTATAAAGCAGCGCTGGCAGGCACAAGACACCCACGGCAAGGCTCCAAGCCCTCACAGCAGAGAAGCCCTCAGGCGCACCCACTGTCCCCTCTGCTTCCTCCCAGATGAACTTTCTAAACCACAGCACAGGAAAGGAGAGCCCAAGCAGAGAGCCACTGTCCTGATGGGCAGGAAAAAAAAATCGTGATGAGATGGCTACTAAGTGGGGACAGACACTAGAGGAAGGAGACCTGAGAAAGCCCCCCAAATTCTGCATACGTCTCCCTGAATCCTCAGGCAACTGTGAGGCATGTTAAGATCCAGACATGCCATCAGAGAGCAGGTAAGAGGCCAAGAGCCAGAATCCAGAGGTACCCATGTACCACTGGGCAGTCACTGAAGTGTGGGTCCAGTAGGGGGGACTGAAAGGCCACACGTAGACACGAGCGGCTGCTGCAGGAGCAAGGGCCGCATCCCAGTGGGAGGAACTGACCAGGCCCGGGCAGATAGCAAGACAGCAAGAGGGGCAGTGCAGCCAGTTACCCGCCTGCCAGACAGACTCACTCCTCCTAAGGGGACGAACACCAAAAAGGGAACGAATCTACAAGAGAACGTGCAAGGGCATCAGAGGGGATAAAATGGAAAGAAAGATGGAAGAGAGAGAAAGCAAACAACCCGACGGAAGACTGAAGCCACCACGTTTAATGATCACACTCAGTGTCCAGGGAGGGACAGCCTGAACAACGGAAGTGTGATGCTGAATTCCTCTCCTTCCCGAGTCAATGCCTAGAGTACTTGCGGCGGTTCACTCGAATGTGCCAAGCTGGCCGGGTCACAGGGCCCAGATATTTGTCCAAAGGTTATTCTGGGTGTGTCTCTGTGGGTGACTCTAGGTGAGATGAACGTTTACCTTGTGGGCTGAGTAAAGCAGCTTGCTCTCCCCAGTGTGGTGGGCCTTGCCCAGTCTGGGGAAGGCCGGGGACCACAGCCTGGATCACTCTCCCCTCAGTGAGGGATTCTTCCTGCCTTCAGACTCAGACTGAAACGTCAGCGCCTCCTGCGTCTCTAAGCCTACCAGATCTGGACACTCACAACCACAAGCCAATTCCTTGTGTCTCTTAACACACATACACACACACCCACTCCTACACTGGTTCTGTTTCTCAGGGGAACGCTAACACAGTACAGAATGTTAATCTTTTACAGCATCTGGAAAGAAGACACTAATATTAGTCTCATAAACAACTTACAGAACATACTTACAATATACAGAATACTCAAAAGGTATTTTAGTAAAACATCCCTAATATATAACACACTTCTCTGCAATTTCCTATAACTGGAAACATAATCAATGATTCCTCATAATCAAATAATTCCTCCCAAAACACACATATTAATACTTGAAATAAAACTGAAAACTGGGTGGGAGGGGGGTTCAGGATGGGGAACACATGTACACCCATGGCTGATTCATGACAACGTATGGCAAAAACCACTCCAATATTGTAAAGTAATTAGCCTCCAAATAAAATAAATTAATTTTAAAAAACTATTGAAGACTGTTAAAAACACAGTACCCCAGCACAATAGAACAAGCTGTTTCACGGGAGCCACTTGGACCACTAAGACATCTTTTCCATTCTCAGGAAGAGACAGCTCTGAGTAAACCCTGAGGAGTGAGCCTGAAACCCGGACTGAAATGACCAGAATAGAGCCTCCCCTGCGGTGTTACCTGCCAGTGACGCTGCCCTACACTAGGACAGGCACTTTCAGAACGAGAGGCAAGCTTTCCCTCTCATCAGCCCCACTTCAAAATTCTACCTGGAAGATGTGAAGTCAAAAATTACCCAAAGAAAAGCTGTTCCTTTCAAAATCAGAAATGCTCTTGGGACTGGGGGAAAAGAATGGAAGCAGGAGGACACATGATTAGCCCACTGTGCCCAGCAGCCTGAAGCCCTGGGCCCCACACCAGCCTCCAGACACCCTGGCTGCACGGTCACCGCTCCATCCACCAACCTCCATCTGGCCACCCGGGGCTTCAGGAAGGTCAGGCCCAGCCGCTGCACGAGCTTCACCCCGAGCTTCCGGAGCAAGGTCTGGTTGCTGTCGGGGAGCCTGCAGCCATCCAGGCACTGGAGAACGGTGGCAGCTGCGAACACAGAACACCCTGCTCAGTTTGCTGGGAAGGGTTTGTGTGATCTCCCGAACCCACCAACCCCACCTGACATGCACAACATCAAAGCCAGACACTTCCCAGGCCCCCCTCCTCCAAGTCAGTGCGAAGGCCTACGTCTACGCTGTACCCCTTGAGCTCTGCTTCACAGAGCAGATCCCTTCACCTCGTGTCATTTACTAAGTGCACTGGAGCTGGACCTGCTCCACCAGGCATCCAGAGGTGGAATGCAGAGGAGCCCAGGGAGGGAGAAGCAACTTGAGCAGAGGGGCTGGGTGTGTGCATGGTGGGTGGAACACACACTAAGGGCCACGAGGACCACGCAGACAGACTTCGGTGTGAGGCTGTAGGAACAGGGAGGATCTCCACAACCAGGGGAGCAGTGTGATCGGGCCCCCTGCCACTAAGGCTGGTCAGGGCAATAAGGAGAGCATCGGAGAAGGCGGAGGCGAGGAGAGCACACGAGACCATGTTTCGTGTTGAGACAAGAGCAGGGCGGTTTTCAAGCCAAGTTGTGATGGCTTCTGGGTAACTCCCCAAAAGACCCAAACGTCATACAGTGACCAGCCTGGGTACAGCTGATGGTAACTCAAGATGGACTCGGGGTCTGCGTGTGCAAGGCTGTTGAGGACAAACGCGATGATGCTGAGTGTCGACTGCTCACGTTCTCAGGTGTGACCGTGACATCAAGATTACGTTTCTTGAAAGAGTGAACAGATGCCAGTGGGATGACAGGGTGTCCGGGGCGAGGGGAAGGTGTGTGAGGGGAAGCATGGATGAAACAGGATGCCCATGCATCAAAAACCTGAAGCTTGTGATAGAAACATGAGCGCCCGCTATACCAGTGTCTCTTCTGTTGTGTATATAAAATGTCCCATGATGAAAATGTCAAGAAATAAACAGACTCTACTGCCCAAATCTGATCCACGCATCTTCTAACGCACAGACTAAGAAATTTCTCTTGTTCCAGGTAGTAAGCTTTCTCGCAGCAAGAATGACTATATAGGTTTTCATAAGTTGAAGTTTAATCTAAAATTAAGAGAATGAGACAAAAAGGGCAAATGATGTAGCCATGGTGCCAGAAAGAATGCAGCTGGGCTCCCAAGAAGTGAGCTGAAGACCTCAGGGCTAGGTCTACATTCCAAGTCCCCAGGATCAAGACCTGTCAATCAGGAACCCAGACCTCCTCCCGTACAAGGCCTGAGGCCAGAGTTAGATTATTCACACATACACTCTCTTACACACGCACGCACGCACATACACACACAGAAGACCAAAAAAAAAAAAAAAAACTATGACAACATCCAAATACACCAAGTCACAAATTTTTGTGCCTATGAATCAACTTGGTGAGACACATTTGATCAGAATTTGGACAAACTCATGTCACAAACACATCCTCACTTACAAATAAATCTTACCGTAGGGTAAACAGTCTTCACGTTTTCCATGTTTAAATATTTGTGCCTAAAAAAAAAAAAAACAAAAAACCTATTAAAATATCACAAAAACCTTTACAAATTTAAAACATAAATTATCAAAACAACTAGTTGCAATCTTCCAAAATTTTTATCCTAAACACTCGCCATGAGTAACAAAATTTGCTATACAAGAAAGAAATTACAAGACTGAAAATATTCCGAGTGGGCAGCATAAACCAGGGACGCAGCCTGAGGCGGGGCTCACTGATGCACGCCGGTGTTGAAGTAAGGGCGCTGGCCTGTACGGAGGAAAAAATCGCACCAGCTTCCAGGAACGGTGTGTAACTGAAGGTAACAAAGGATAAGAACTACAGGTTGAATTATCCCACACAAAGGTAAGGCTCCCACAAACTCATCCTCAACCTGAGTCAGCAAAGGAGAAAGGGCCCCTCCTGCATCGCACCCACATGGGGCCAGCAGGCCATCAAAACATCAAAACCCTGAAGTCCTCAACCTGAAATTTTACCCTCTGGTTTCAAGTCTGCACAGAGAAAGTGTTAGTCACTCAGTCGTGTCCTACTCTCTGCGGCCCCATGGACTGTAGCCTGCCAAGCTCCTCTGTCCATGGACTTCTCCAGGCAAGAACATTGGAATGGGTTGCCATTTCCTTCTCCAGAGGATTTTCCCAACCCAGGGATCGAACCCAGGTCTCCTGCATTGCAGACAGATTCTTTACTGTCTCAGCCACCAGGGAAGCAAGTCTGTAAGACTTGTGGTAATTCACACAGGTACCCAAGCCCTTAAACGAAGAGCTCTAAAGCTGAGCACCTTTAAGAAAACAGCTAAGGAACTCCTCCTCCTTCAGGAATAGCTTTTAACTGGCACAGGAGACCACTTCTTAGACCATCTGAAGGTGCATGGGCCTGACTTCCCTGGACCCTATCCCCCAACACCAGGTCCTGCCGGCCAACGAGCTACGCTGAGTTGAGATGAAGAGGGTGAACACCATCCCAGACAGTCAGCGGCGTTTCATGTGGAGACCGACCACCCGGGAGCCCTGGACGCACCAAGGCAGGCACACAGAACAGGCCACAGGGGCTCAGACCCACAGGCCCAAGACATCCCAGTACTCAAAGCACCAAGGAACCTCTTAGCCAGCAGCCCACAGCTCCACCACCATGTCCCAGCACGTGGGAAAACATCCTCGCCACACCAACCCTGCCCTGCACCTCTGCTGCAAAGCCCCCCGGCAGAAGTCACGCGCTCCTCTGCACTTTCTGCCCTTCTCTTCCCATCAAGGCAACCCCAAAGCAATGAGCCAGCCATCAGACTGGGAAGTTCAGGGCACTTCGCTCCTCCGTGACACACACTATAAATGGACAAGGACCCCCAGACATCCACAGGTCACATCTGAAATATACCCATTTCAGGACTGGTAAACCACTCCCCAAACACTTGAAATCTTTGCCTTTACAATCTGCATTTATGACAAGTGGGAAAGTCACCCAGATCCCTGAGCTTCTTCCTGTTGAACTTTGGAAGCAGTCAGGGAGGTGGCTCTGTGGAAAGAAAGGAGGAAGCCATCCAGCAGCCGGATGAGTCTCAACAGGATGTGGAAGCTCCCAGGCGAGCCACCCACGGCCCCGGGCATACCACTCTGCACCCTGCTCCAGCAGCGGCGGCCACAAGAGCAACCCTCTCAATGCCAGCCGTCAGCCTCCCACCCAGACTGCCAGGACAGGCCCAGTGGACTGGCTCAGAGGACAGAGGCCCAAGCTGGTGGCCGTGGAGCTGGTCTGGGACCAGGAGCAAGGAGAGGGCAGGCCGCCCCTCGCAGCCCACTGCCAGCCCTCACCTGCCTCGCATCCCTCCAGCTCCACCTTGGCCTCCCCAGGGAGCCAGGCCAGCTCTTCACATGGGACCCAGACAGTTCAGACCCCAACAATAAGGCTTACAGGACACACCACTGTTAGATGCTGCTAACTTTAAAGAACTAAATGTCAGGGTTCGCAACAATAACCTGGCCATGGTGGTCTCAGCTCTGAAGTGCCTCACATACAAACCAGGACAGAGTGCCCGGCCAAGGATGGAGCCTCACTGAGGGTCTGGCTTCTCCTCCAAGCAGAGCAGGGCTGGGGGGAAGGGGTGCTCAAGGCTGGCCCAGCCCAGGTCATGGCGCCAGCGCACCGTGGTCACACACCACCTCCCCTCTGTCCTCGGAGCACAAGGCCATCCCCACGGCCAGTGCCGCTGCACACAAAGAACCGGAGCCACTAGGTTATGAAAACCACAACACAACAAGCACAAAGTTAGGAAAACCACTCAGGTCTCAATCGACTTTCAAGGTGATAGCAATTATACACTGCAAAACACAAATAAATGTCTTGGTATAAGAATAACTGCTAACACAAATTCTGCCGAAATTTTCTAAAACCATGAAGCACACCCTAGCGCGCCAACAGCTCTAGGAGGTGAAGCAGAAAATACCACCAGGAAGACCTTCTGTCTCAACTTCTGAAGCACCAGAACCACCGACAGCTCTGAACCCTGCCCTCCAAGCTCCACACCAAGCCCGGGTGGCAAGAGAGGAGACCCCGCCACACGGGGCGGCAGGGCGGGCAGACACAGCCAGGTTAGCAGACACGAATGCATGCTGGGCACCACTGAACTCAAAGTGCCCACCCTCCCTTCTCTTCCAGGGGCTTCTACCATCAGAAGTACTACCATTTGGGCATGCTGCTGCTACTAAGTCATTTCAGTCGTGTCCAACTCTGTGTGACCCCATAGACGGCAGCCCACCAGGCTCCCGTCCCTGGGACTCTCAAGGCAAGAACACTGGAGTGGGTTGCCATTTCCTTCTCCAATGCATGCAAGTGAAAAGTGAAAGTGAAGTCGCTCAGTCGTGTCCGACCCTTAGCGACCCCATGGACTGCAGCCCACCAGGCTCCTCTGTCCATGGGATTTTCCAGGCAAGAGTACTGGAGTGGGGTGCCATTGCCTTCTCCAATGTGGGCATGAAAAAGGACAAATCTGAGCCAGTTCTAGTGAGGTAGATGAACCTGTTAAAGGGAAGGAATTCAGAAAGAAAAATCTCCTATACTAACGCATATATATGGAATCTAGAAAAATGGTACTGAAGAACCATTTTTTGCAGGGAAGGGATGAAGACAGACATATAGAGAACAGACCAGTGGACACAGTGGGGGAAGGCAAGTGCGGGACAGAACGGGGAAAGTAGCATCAACATACACATCTGCATATACGAGAAGGGAATGGCAACCCGCTCCAGCATTCTTGCCTGGAGAATCCCATGGACAGAGGAGCCTGGTGGGCTACAGTCCATAGGGTCACGAAGAGCTGGACGTGACTGAAGCAATTTAGCAGGCATGCACGCTACATATACATGTGGAGATATATACACACACACACATATACCAACATATATATTGATACATATAAAACACATAGCTGGTGAGAACACAGGGATCCCAGTCTGGCACTCTGTGATGACCTAGACAGAGAGGGGAGGGAGGTGATATATGTATTAATTATGGCTAATTTGCATTGCTGTATGGCAGAAGCTTCCCTGATAGCTCAGTTGGCAAAGAATCCGCCTGCAATGCAGGAGACCCCAGTTCGATTCCTGGGTCAGGAAAATCTGCTGGAGAAGGGATAGGCTACCCATTCCAGTATTCTTGGGCTTTGCTTGTAGCTCAGCTGGTAAAGAATCCGCCTGCATACCGGGAGACCTGGGTTCAATCCCTGAGTTGGGAAGAGCCCCTGGATTCGGGAAAGGCTACCCACTCCGGTATTCTGGCCTGGAGAATTCCATGGACTGTATAGTTCATGGGGTTGCAAAGAGTCGGACATGACTGAGCAACTTTCACTTTCGGCAGAAATCACACAATACTGAAAAGCAATTTTCCTCCAGTTAAAACATAAGTTACAAAACAGAATTATTACCATGTGGGGCAAAGAACTTTTGTTTTAAAAATCAGTCCTCAAAAACAGCGTGCTGATTATGTGGAACACCCACTGAAGTATTTAGAGGCAGTGGAGTGATTTAAAACAGTTCAACACAAGTGTGTGTGGTTGTGTACTTTAATATACACACACAGGTGCACACTAACACATACAACATGCATACATAACGTCAGGAATTCAAGGACTTCCCAAGAGTCCACAGAAACCAAAAGGATAACCAAGGAATTTTATAAACTTTATGACAACAAGTAAGACAACTCAAAGGAAAGTGACAAACTATGAGATTCCAAATTAGCAGAAATGACTTGAAACAGAAAATCTGAAGGGACCCGGATCATGTAACAAAACAAAACAAAAAAAATTAATTAGTACTGCAGAATCTTTCCAGAAAGAAAACCCCAGGCCCACATGGCTTCATAACAAATTCTAGCAAACGTGTCGTGTACAACATGCGTGGAGAATCCTCAGCACATTAGGAGTAGAGAACGAGGAGACCCCTTTGAAAACACATTTTTATTCTATACTTGGTGACGAGCTCAGCAGTTTAGGGGCTGTGCGTCTGTCCCGTAAGCTTTACTGTTGGGGTGTGAGCTGTCTGGGTCCCATGCGAGGGCCTGGCCTGGCTTCCAGGGGAGGCCGTGGTAGAGCTGGAGGGATGCGAGGCAGGTGAGGGACAGCAATGGGTGTGCGGTGCGGCCTGCCCTCTCCTTACTCCTGGCCCCAGACCAGCTCCACAGCTGCCACCGGGCAGACTCTGTACACGCGAAGAGAAGGGTCACAGGAGTTATGGATTCTCCCGTGAGTGCACTCAGAAGCACAGAAGGGGTGAACAGGACCAAGAACCAGAGGCCAGGGCTTTGGTTTTATTGGCTGCTTTGCTTTTCCACAGGAAACGGGGCCGTCTTCACCGGCCTTCCCTCCTGAAAACACACGGTCCAACCCAGTGTGCGCAGAGGACGGTGACCCTCAGCAAGGGGAGGAAGTGGCCCACAGAAACCGTCTGGCCTTTAGATGGTCAGGAGGAGCCATCAGCCAAGCCACTAAATGGGGAGGGTGCCCCACTTCTCACGGACGCATAAGACACGAGCCAACTGCAGACCACTGAGGCAGTCACTCCACACAGAGGCAAGACCATGCAGCACGCACGTCTGAGGCGAGGTGACTGCTCGGGCTCTTCCAGAAACCGGCACAGCACAAGGTGCAAACACACGCATTTCTCAGTAATCGCTCTCAACCACCACACCTTCCAGTCACCACCCACCCAAGCCGGCTCTTCTGCCCGCTGTGCAACCAGCTTCCCTCCCTGGGGCATGTTCTCTAGCCATAAATCACAGGCTGTCAGCTGCTGGAAGCAAGTCTGCCCGGCTGCCGAGCAGGAGATGCTGGTCTGAGGCCCCTGAAGGCACCACCGAGTCAAGGCCAGAAAAAGCAGCTCCATCCCAGGCTCCGGGAGAAAGGGGCCCATGCCATGCGGCTCAGGGGTGCTACGAGTCCCCAAGAACTATCCTGCGAGCTGAGGAGCACTGCGGGACACCTGGCTGCACGACAGCCCATTCCCCGTCCCTCAGGAAGACGGGACATCGCCAGCAGACGGCACAGGGCCAGGAAGGGCAGCCTCCCCCGTTCTGTGCTCCTGAGTCCCGTTTCCAGGCTGAGGAGGGCACTGGGCCCCAGTACCACTGTTCCTGATGCACACACACAAAGGGGACAACACGTGATCAGAAAGGACCATCGGCACCAACACTCCAGTTCCAGGCTGGCTGCCACTCAGAGCTTGACCGATGGTCCTCGTGGGAGCCACAGAGCCCAAGCAGGGCCAAACCTTCCATGGAAGGCAACAAAGGCTAATTGCTGAGCACCCTTCAAGTAAACCCAAAGGCGCTGTACAGAGGGATTCTCTTAACTCACACTCCGGGACCCCTCCCACCAGGTCAGAGAAGAAACCTCACCACCACCCCCTCTCCCACCACCCTCCATTCGCCCACCCTGACACACACACACACACCTGGAGGCTTGCAAAAATAAAAGGGGAGGGAGGGACATGAAAGGTGCCGTCATCTCCCTAAGAAATCAAAGCAAGCTGAAACTAGATGAGGGAGAACCAAGAAATACAGAGGAGAGCTGACCTGGAGGCCACGCCCAGTGGCCACGCGGAGGGACCGGCCCGAGGGAGGGGAGGGCAAGCCAGCCCGCCCAGAGGCACCTCCAGCCTCAAGAGGCAGAGGGCAGCTGCTCCCCTCAGAGTGTGCCTGCTCTGTGTCCTCAGGGCTGCTGCTAAGTCGCTTCAGTCGTGTCCGACTCTGTGCGACCCCATAGACGGCAGCCCACCAGGCTGCCCCGTCCCTGGGATCCTCCAGGCAAGAACACTGGAGTGGGTTGCCATTTCCTTCTCCAATGCATGAAAGTGAATTCGCTCAGTCGTGTCCAACTCCTAGCAACCCCATGGACTGCAGCCCACCAGGCTCCTCCATCCATGGGATTTGCCAGGCAAGAGTACTGGAGTGGGTTGCCATTGCCTTCTCCACGTCCTCAGGGCTACATACATTAAAGGGAAAAGAAAAAAACTTCCTCAACTATGGAAAAATTCTAATTGCTGAAGTTGAGCTTTCAATGGTTGGTATAAACAGCTGACTATTATTGGCTAAAACCCAGAATGAAAAATTACAATTCTGATAAAACACATTTATTAATACATCAAGTAAACTTAAAAGGATTTTAAGTACATAAATATGTAAATACTACTTAACAGTTATAAAGAAATGTTTAAACAATCAAAACAATCACATCTAGCTTTATCTTCCCGCTGTGTGTTCAATCTTTCCCTAACCTAACGGTGAAATCCCAACCATAAACAACACACCTTCACAGGCAGGCAGATGGAGCCCCACCCCAGCCCCTGACCACAGCTTCCAGCGTCCCACCTGGAAAAGGAGGCCGCACAAGAGCTCAGAGGACACCGGACAAGCATGCCCTCCTGTCTTCAGACATCAACCTGCTTGTGACGATGCATTCTACCACCTTATTAGCCGCCAAGCTTTCTCAACCGCTCCGAGCAGAACATGAAGAGGTCAGGATCCTAACAGCAAGCTGCACTTTGATGGTCCCATTTAAATGACCCCTCCCCAGACCCGAGCACTTGGGCCATCTCTGGCCTCACCACCCGGAGGAGCTGTTTTTCCAGGCAGGGGGCAGACGACTGGGAAGCTACTCAGGTGGCTCTCACCTGGCCCAGCCACCCCGACAAAGCCTGGTCAGACACCACAAACCACAAGCAGCCACACAAAGGCACAGGCAGGCTTTCCACCACCCCTAATACATGAATTTCAAACACCATGAAGCTAAAGAAGCTCAAAGCTCTGCCCTTAAAAGGATCAGAATCAATCTGAAGAGCAGTAAAGATGCTGCTGCACCTCGACCTCCACACTGGGAAGCTAAACCCCGAGGATGGGAAAGACCAGAGGGACAGTCTTGGGGGCAGAGCCACACCAGCGGACTTCCAATCCCTCCCAAACGGGCCTCAATAGGACCACTGACTTTACTGCTAAAGATTCCTCAGATGAAAACAGACTCTCAGTCGACTGACGAGTACCAAAACTACTGACTGCACAAACTATTTGCCAACACATGACATACAAAGGATACTAAACACACGATCCCGATCCCAGAAACTGAGAAACGATTAACATGGAGCCTGCACAGCTCCTAGCGCAGAGGTCAGAGGCGGGGCCATGCTCCCCAGAGAGCAGTCCCAAGCAGAGCTGGCTAGGACGCAGGAAGGGGCAGGGGCCGAGCTCGGGAGCTGAGCCCAGCAGGAAGACAGGACTATGTGCAGGAGGGAGACACGAGGAGAAAGGGGAGAAGAGCCTCACCTGGGACCAGACGGGCAGAGCTGAGCCTACTGAACCGAAGGGCTTTGACGGGGCAGGCCACGTGGGCAGCAGAAACGAGCATGGGACGCAGAACACCCAGAGGCAGCGCCCCTGCCCAGAAGGACCCTCAAGACGGGGCAGGCCGCCGAGTGGAGGGCGGGCAGCAGCGGGCAGACACCCACGCTTGAGGCGAGGACCTGGGTGGAGGCTGGGGGGAGGCGGCGGGGGCAGCCAGCATGGAGTAAAGGAGGGCTGGGCCAGGGAGACACCTCGCACCACGTCCCTGCCGTGGGGCTCGGCACTGGACCTGGCCAGGGGGGCACAGACAGCGCCGGCCAGCACCCTCCTCTGCTATGGGGCCACACTCAGAACTCGGGCAGGAGAAGGGCAAAGCCACAGCATGGCAGACACTGCCTTGAGCTGTGGAGCCTGAAGCACCAGAGGTGAGCAGAGCCGGAGCTCTGGGAGCGAGGACAGAAACCAGGGACGAAGGTCAGGGAGACTCAGGCACAGACAGCGCGCTGGAGGGCAGGGGAGGGTGGCCAGGCAGCCGGGTCGGTGGGGGCTTCGAGGCGGGGCACCGCCACATGGGTGGAGGGACATTGGCCAGACAGTCTGCGTCTGTCTCCCACAGGGCACAGAGCTCTGTGTCTGTCTCTCATTCAAGTGTCGGGGGGGGCGCGGCGATGGCCGAGTCCCTTCCCTTGCAAGCGTGGGCCCAAGCTGGGCCGCCGGCGAGGGCGCACCTGTCCTGCAGGACACGTCACCCCACCACACAGCAGGTGTACAAACCAGGCCGCCGGGAAACGGAGGCCAGCCTCACACCGTGCATGTTCTAACAAAACCCGTGCACTGGGCCGCCCGCCGCGCAGAAAACAATGAGTCACGTGAGATGAAAGCGGCCTCGGAGTTGGCTGCTCCACGTCTCAGACACAGGGGGAAACTGAAGGTGCCTTATTTCTGCTGAATCTGACGACAGCACAGGAACCTTTCACAGACGTGCACACCCTGAAAACGGCCACGTTCAAAGGGTTCTTACCCCACGTCCCTCCACCCAGAACCTTGCTCCAGGCAAGTGCTGTGACTAAAATCCCAAGCAGGTTCGTCTGTCCTCTGGCCAAACACCTTAAATGAAACCACTGGGTGCTGTTTCCAAAGAACCCTGGACGGACAGGCATCACACCCTCATGAGAAAGGTTCTGAGTGGGCCAGCGCCTTCTCTTCACCTCCCTGGCTTTTCATGTTGTCTGTGACTGTTTCACCCTTTAACAAGGTGTACTTCTGACAGTGATAGAACGGACAGAAGAAGCCTCACTGTGAAGGGGGGACACACCCCAGACGCTGGCAAAGAGGACAGAGCACCCCTGTCCAGTGCCAGAGTGGGGGTCACGGAGTGGCAGGGCAGGGCACACAGAGAGCCACCCGTCGGTCTGTGAACCTGCAGGGCCAGGGTGAGGAGGGCACAGCTGCCGGTGCGAGCAGAGTGCAGCAAGTCCAAATGGCCTCCAGCCTCCATTTTTAATACTGTGTTTCCTTTCCTTGAATTTCCTAGATTTCCACTAATCCTAATGCTTAAGGAGGGCCTAAACCAAAGAATGTTTCAAAGAGATAGAATTAAGGGGCCTTCCAATGACATGAAGCCGCCGGATACTTATTTCCCTCCCACAAGAGTTAAAAAAAAAAAAAAAATCACTGCTGCAAGAGGAATATGCTTCTAGGGAAATAAAAATCAAGCCCCAGTTTCGACGGTACTTGTTACGAGTCCACCTGTTTCGCCTAACCCACACTAATGAGCAGGTGGATAGAGTGAAGCCAAGTGCATCAAAGGAGGCAGATGGAATCCTGAAGCGCAGCACACCTGCAGGTTTCGTCATGCACAGCGGACGCCGAGCCTCCCCGTTCAGGTCTGACGAGCTCATGGCGAAACTGCTCCTGCCCGGGAGAGCTCAGCACCAACACTGCTTCCTCCTGCCCGGGCAGGCGGCGGCAGCAGCAGCAATTAGACCAGATTTCTCCTTCAAAAGAAAGGAAAGGAAAGAAGGCACATGATTCCAGGGAGACCCTAGGGCTTTTTTTTTTTTTTCTCCAGAGGAACCACCGGGCTTCTGAGGCTGCAGAAGAGACGGGCCTGCCCCGGGGAGCACAGCAGGGCCACCTCCCCTGGCAGAACTCTCGAAGCAGGCAATACCCTCGCCGAGGGCACATCTCCCCAGAGAGCACCAGGGCGTGGCTGCCAAAGCACCTCAGCCTGCAGGGCTTTCTCCTCTGGGCCAACACGGGGGCAGGGACGCAAGGTTCAACTTTGCTAAGGCTTTGAGAAAATCACTTTACTCCTCAGGAGGAAGACACAACAGGCCTTCACTCCTCCTGAGTGTAAAACGGGGAGGCCTCCCGGCATAAACCCCTTCCCCACTTGAGGCCAGTGAAGGGGCAGGAGGGCGGCAGCGGGCTCGCCAACACCTGTGCCCCACGCGGGAAGAAGGAGCAGAACTTGGAAACAACCTAGAAACAAGCAGTGAGAGGATCAAAAATGTTCAAAAAAAAAAAAAAAAGAAAAAGAAAGGACGGACCTCTGGGCCCAGCCACAGCAGAAACTGGGCAGGAAGTGACCCCATGACCTTCTCAAGCCAAGAGGCCCCAGCATCCCGAGGGCTTGAGTTGGAGGAGGCCACAGGACTGCTTGCTGGTGGCCTGAGCACAAAAGCCCACCGCCACCAATTCTGAGCGAGGGCCACAGAGGCCCCGCCAGCTGCAGGCCCCGGGGGGTGGTCACCGCTGGCTCCAGCCCTGCAGAGAAGGCACCCACAGCCCAGGTGCCCTGACCTGGATGCAGCAACGGCCTCAGGAGGGGTGGCTTCCAGGCCAGGGGGTGCTGCCAGGAGACCCCAGGAGCCTATCAAGGACACAGATTCCAGACTAGGCGGAAGAGGTCTAAAGCAGGACAAAAGTGAGTCAGGAAGCGGCACCCATGTCCAGACGGGTCTACCCTGCAGGCCCAAGTGGACTGACAGGCTCAGCGGCGTTCACCAGACCCTTGTTTCTCTATGACCTAAGACTTCTCAATGTGACTCACCCCAAAAAACTAAGAATCCACTTACACTCAAACCTTCAAATAAACCATCTCAGCCCTATTCACCCCATTCTTCACCAGGACTCGATGCGCTGCACACGCCCACCCAGGAACCCTGCAGCGAGAGCCTGGTGACTAGGACCACTCCCTCCCCTCTGCTCCACGCTCAGCACCGTTCTCGGCCAGCCTCCCCCAGCACCGACCCCCAACAAAGCAGAGTCCTCCTGAAGCACCTCCCCACACAGGTGGCTGGAACGAGAGTTGCCTGCAGCCACAAGCTGATACCCATGTTTCGTCAATATGACAGGTGGGTCTGCCATAAAAAGTTTCTAGAAGACCTCAGAAACACAGGAAGTATAAATTGTTACACTTAAAAAAAAAATCTACTGCTACTATTGTACAAGGAAGCGGAAAACATATGCTCAAACAAAATCTTACACAGGAGTTTTCAGATCAGCGTTATTCAGAGTATCTCAGAATTCTGAGTAACTACAATGGAGTATTAAGGAAGGAAGCACTGACAGGCTACAACGTGGAAGTCCTGCGGGAACACGATGCCAAAGAAGCCAGATTCAAAAGGTCACACTGTACACGACTGCACTTGTACGAAACGTCCTCGACAAGCAAAGCTAGAGAGACAGAAAGTAGGTCACTAGCTGCCAGGAACTGGGGGTGCTGGGGGCAACGGATGAGGAGGTGCTGCTCATGTGTGTGGGGTTTCCTTTTGGGGTGATCAGAGTATTCTGGAATTACACAATGGTGACAGTTGTATCTTGTGCATGTACAAAATAATCACTGAACTTTAAAGGGTGTACTATGCAAATTATATCCCAACTTATTAAAAACCATTGTAATAACATATTACATTTATTTACAGAATAAAAGGACACATGAAAAAACAGACATCACCTCAACAGACTACAGGAATTCAGGATAGGTTTTATTTTTCAAGGTTCTTGGTGGTGTTTTTTTTTAAATGTCGAGACAGTCTCATCATTTAAATGACAGTCCTTCCTGAAGATATTGTGAATGAAAAGACACAGCTGAGAGAACATTCTCGGGGCGGAAGAGGCAGGGCAGAGTGCTGTCCTCTGCTTCTCCCCCCTCCTGACCCTCTGCCCCAGGCCATCACGCCATCAGCCCCACTTTCCCCAGGCCCTCTCGCCTCCTACACCCCGTCAGAACCTGCCACCGCCAAAGAGAGAAGATGGGAGGACACCCAAGAAGATGACATCACACTGAGTCACGGCACAAATGCCCCCGTTTAAACACAGCCCAAAACACCCTGCTCTCCTCTAAGCGGGCCCTGGGCCCTCCAGCTTCAGAGACTAGGACAAAGTCACCCACTGCAAGGACCACAGGGCCCAGGAAAGTGAGCCATGACCCCAGAGCTTCAGGTGTGGCAGCATCCCCTCCCCTGAAGAATTTAAACTAACCTTTCCTCCCCGTCTACACTAGAAAAAGTACCACCAGACAAGCAAAGGCGGCAGCCAGCAAAGGGTGCGGGTCCGGTCTGCACGTGGTGCGAACACCCAGAGCATCTGAACAAGAACAAATTCCAAATCACCTGGCTTGTTCCCTTCACGCTGGTTCTAACCATTTTCCTCTGTAACATGTCTAAGCAGCAGGAAGCCCGGGGAGGACACTCCCCTGCCTGCCCACTGGCCCTTGCTCTGCTCTGTAGGCACCAGTGCCCCCTGGCGGCGACACACAGCATCACCAGTCCATCCCCTTCACCTGGGCAGAAAGTCGATCGTCAACGTCCCAGGGCCCAGAGCAAAGCAGCAGAGGAAAGAACTCGAGTTGATCATCGTGTCGGGATTCAATGTCTCCTGTGTTCCAGCCACTTCACAATGAAACCAAGGGATTAAACAGGGCTTGTCCCTGCCATTCCCACAACCCCACAGACTGCTGAAGCCCCACTGGGGCAGTGTTCATTTTACCAGGGCCTGCAGCGTCCCGTCCATGGCGATGACCCCCTCGATGGTCTGGAAGGAGGAGCGGGCCAAAGTGCACAGGCTCCAGTCCAGGAAACTCGCCATCTTCTTCTGCTTGACGTCAGGCCGCGTGACAAACCTGCCGGAAGGGAACAGACAGGTAGTGACAGCTCAAACCTGGCCCCGGCTGACAAGAGCCCACCCTTTCCTGGCCTACCACCACTCTCCAATGAAGACCCTGGCCCTCGGGTAGCGATTCCCACCACCACCTCTCTGGAGTCTCACACAGTCCCTCCCCTCCCAGCTCCTGCCTCCCGAGCCCCTGCTCATCCCAAGGCCCCGTGAACCACAGGCCCACCTTCACCCGAGCCCAGCAACGGCCACTCTATGGCCCAACTCGGCAGCCCTTCCCTATGGGACTCCGCACTGCCACCTGCGATCTCCACTCCGCACCTGCCTCAGGACTCGTTCCCCATCCTCTCTGGCTGCTGCAGAGCCCCACGTGGAGCGCCAGCCATGTCCACGGCCCCACTGTTCCCATCACAGGTGCGTGCTCAGCACAGCCCTCCCCACGTGCTGGCACTTGCCCACCCTCTTGCACGCTGGTCTGGGCCAGCAGCCAGCCTCAGGCTCCCACACTGAAGCCTGGGCCCCCTTCGCTCCTCTCCAACCAGCGCACACGCCTGTCCCCTGGCTCCAGGACTGAGGCTGAGCCCCCGTCCTCCAGGGAGCCTGCAGTCTGGGGGCAGAAACACAGGAAGCAGGCAAACAAGAAGGAAAGAGCTGAGGGGAGGATGGGAGGCCCAGGGACAGCATAGGGAGGTGACCTGAGGACCAATACCACGGAAACACGCCAGGTCACACTCGCCCCAGGAGCAGCATTTGGCAAGCCCAGCACCGTCCTCTGCACCCTGCAGGACCCTCTCATCCTGACCAGAAGCCCCCAACCCACCCCCAACAGGCCCCTCTTCTCTCAGCCACCACCGCCCAGCGCTAGAATTATACTGCAGCCACGTGGAAGGTCTCTGGGTCAAAAAAAACAAAGCTGCCATTACTGTCTTCCGCCACCCCCAACAGGGCACACACCCAGAGACACGGTCACCAAGGATTTACCAAACTTTAGGATGCTGGTTACCAAGGAAAACTCACATGCCATACCCTCAAGACGTCTTGTTTCGGTGGGTCTGGGAAAAGGAGTCAAAAATTTCACAAAATCTGCACTTCAGGGGGATCATCTAAAATGGATAATTGGTGATATATACCCATCTCAATGTCCCTGGCCCTGTTTAAAGCCCTTTGATGAGGGGGAGGGTGCGGATAGGATGAGGGCCACACCCATAGTGATCTGATCCTCAGCCTGACCTCCAATCAGCCCACAGGCTGAAGACAACAGCCAGCCGCCAAGCACCATACCACGCCAGCAGGCATGCACCACACCACGTGGGCAGGCGCAGCATTTGCAGTGGGGCAGCCCTCGGGACAGGCAAGGGTACAGGCAGAGTGGCCCACAGGGCCAACAGGCAGCCCGGCTGGGACCCAAAGCCCTATTCAGAGACACAAGTCACGGCGCCGGCCACTCAGGGTCACACTCCCTGCTTCCTCCACCCACTTGCCTGCGGAGTCAGCAGGAGCCCAAGGTTCTGTGCACATCCTGTGGTGGCTGACTTCCACTCCTAGGCAAAATCATACAAGGCAAGTAGCCAAATCACAGTAAAACACCCAGGGCTCCTTTGAAAGATTTAAGCAAGTAGATTTTTTTTTTTCTTACCAAAAGTGTAACGTTGGCAGCAGAGGTCCTAAAGTACAGATAAGCAAAAATGGAAAACATCTACACCACAGATGTAACGCCCAGAAAAAGACCCTTCTGCACACACTGAAAGATCTCTGAATCCTATGCTTCCTTACTTTTTAGGAAAACTTACATCACAACTTACATCCACTGTCAATGTGGAGCCCAGAAAACACATGCGAGTGTTTTCAGAGACCCGCCCCTCCGCCTTTTCCTTCTGTAGAAAGGTAAGCACCAGAGAGTGAGCAGCAAAACCTTCTAACAACAGGACCAGACCTACCAGGGGGACAACGTGCAAAACACTGGTGGGACAGACACACCGCTCACCGGTACTGCTACCACACGGCACCTGGCCCGAGAGTGAAACAGCACAGGTGATGTGATAACCCTATTTTGTGTAAGAACTTATTGTGTGTTTTTAAATTAACAAAGGAAAAGTGAAATGTTCGTAAAATGATGAATTTAGTTACAAGAGGGGAAAAAAATCTGTTATATAACCTATAACAAAAGAAATTCCAAATGGATTAATAATTCTGTATGAAACAATAAAAAGGTAGAAAAATATCAGTCAGTCCACTCGCTCAGTCATGTCCAACTCTTTGTGACCCCAGGGACTGCGGCACGCCAGGCCTCCCTGTCCATCACCAGCTCCCTGAGCTTGCTCAAACTCATGTCCATCCAGTCAGTGATGCCATCCAACCATCTCATCCTGTCGGCGCCTTCTCCTGCCTTCAACCTTTCCCAGCATCAGGGGTTTTTTTCAAATGAGTCAGTTCTTCACATCAGGTGGCCAAAATATTGGAACTTCACCATCAGTCCTTCCAATGAATATTCAGGACTGATTTCCTTTACGATTGACTGGTTTAATCTCCTTGCTGTCCAAGGGACTCTCAAGAGTCTTCTCCAGTACCACAGTTCAAAAGCATCAATTCTTTGGTGCTCAGCTTGCTTTAAGGTCCAACTCTCACATCCATACATGACTACTCAAAGGAAAAACCATAGCTTTGACTAGACAGACCGTTGTCGGTAAAGCAATGTCTCTACTTTTAACATGCTGTCTAGGTTTGTCATAGGTTTTCTTCCAAGAAGCAAGCGTCTTTTAATTTCATGGCTACAGTCACCATCTGCAGTGATTTTGGAGCCCAAGAAAATAAAGTCTCTCACTGTTTCCACTGTTTCCCCATCAGATGCCATGATCTTAGTTCTCTGAATGCTGAGTTTTAAGCCAGCTTTTTCACTCTCCTCTTTCACTTTCATCAAGAGGCTCTTTAGTTCCTCTTCACTTTCTGCCATAAGGGTGGTGTCATCTGCATATTGATTACTGCAGGTTATTGATATTTCTCCTGGCAATCTTGATTTCAGCTTGAGCTTCATCCAGCCTGGCATTTTGCATGATGTACTCTGCATATAAGTAAGGAGCATGACAATATGCAGCCTTGACGCACTCCTTTCTCAATCTGGAACCAGTCTGTTGCTCCATGTCCGGTTCTGTCGCTTCTTGACCCGCAGACAGGTTTCTCAGGAGGCAGGTAAGATGATCTGGTATTCCTATTTCTTTTAAGAATTTTCCACAGTTTGTTGTGATCCACACAGCCAAAGGCTTTAGCCTAGTCAATGAAACAGAAGTAGATGTTTTTCTGGAATACTCTTTGATTTTTCTATGATCTAACGGATGTTGGCAACTTGATCTCTGGTTCCTCTGCCTTTTTTTTTTTTTTTTTTTACTTTATTTTACTTTACAATACTGTATTGGTTTTGCCATACATTGACATGTCCTCTGCCTTTTCTAAGTCCAACTTGAACATCTGGAAGTTCTTGGTTCATATACTGTTGAAGCCTGGCTTGGAGAATTTTGAGCATTACTTTGCCAGCGTGTGAGATGAGTGCAATTGTGCGGTAATTTGAGCATTCTTTGGCATTGCCTTTCTTTGGGACCGGAAAGAAAACTGCCCTTTTCCAGTCCTGTGGCCACTGCTGAGTTTTCCAAATTTGCTGGCATATTGAGTGCAGCACTTTCACAGCATCAGCTTTTAGGATTTGAAATAGCTCAACTGGAATTCCATCACCTCCACTAGCTTTGTTCGTAGTGATAGTTCCTAAGGTCCACTTGACTTTGCATTCCAGAATGTCTGGCTCTAGGTGAGTGATCACACCATTGTGGTTATCTGGGTTATAAAGATCATTTTTGTATAGTTCTTCTGTGTATTCTTGCCACCTCTTCTTAATATCTTTTGCTTCTGTTAGGTCCATACCATTTCTGTACTTTATTGTGCCCACCTTTGCATGAAATGCTTCCTTGGTATCTCTAATTTTCTTAACGAGATCTCTAGTCTTTCCCATTCTATTGTTTTTCTCTCTTTCTTTGCACTGATCACTGAGGAAGGCCTTCTTATCTCTCCTTGCTATTCTTTGGAACTCTGCATTCAGAAGGACATATCTTTCCTTTTCTCCTTTGCCTTTCACTTTGGAATGCAGAGTTCCAAAGAATAGCAAGGGGAAATAAGAAAAATATGATTCTTTGTAAAATCTCTTATGACAGTAAACCTTTAAGCATAAAAGTAAAAAATAAAAGAAAATAGCTACCATGTTGACATTAGAATTAAAAACTTCAGTCCAAAGAAGTAAAGGCTACCATCCAGGATTCCCAGGGGGCTCAATGGTAAAGAATCCGCCTGCCAGTGCAGGAGTGGGTTCAATCCCTGGCACAGCAAGACCCCACGTGCCACGGAGCACCTACGCCTGTGCACCACAGCTACCGAGCCTGTGCTCCAGAGCCCGGGAGCCGCAACTGCTGAGCCCAGGTGCTGCAGCTACTGAAGCCCAAGCACCCGAAAGCCTGCACGCCACAACAAGCGACGCCGCTGCAACAAGCAGCCCACACATGGCAACGAGAGAGTAGTCCCCACTCATGACAGCTAGAGAAAGCCCATGCAGCAACACAGACCCAGCACAACCTTAAATAAACAATAATTTTAAAAAAAAGGTTACCAACCACCTGGAGAAAATATCACACCCTCCTTGAGCTAACAGCCTTCACAGAGAAAGTGCACACTAGCACAGAAAAAGCACCAAGAAACCCACAGATATTAAAAATCGGATTACAACACAGGACGTAAGATGTCTGAAATAAGATTAATGTGTTGAAACTCACCAGTGATCAGTGAAATACAATCTAAACATTAGTAATAAATAAAACAAATGCACAGTGCAACTGGGGGAACAGGGTTGTGCTGTAGGCTGCCTGTGATGGCAGAGATTTTGAAATCTTGCTCCCAAGAGTCACTGGTGTACAGATTCAACAATGTCCTTGTGTCCTGTGACTCAGAAGGCGGCCTCTAGGGGACTATCCTAAGAAAATAATCCGAAATATCAAAATAGGTTTACACCCAAAGCTAGTCAGTACATCACTACTGATAAGAGGAAGACGTGAGGTAGCTGGTTAAGAGTAAAAACAGTGGAATATAAAGGAGCCATTTAATCAGTGGTAATGTGAAATTAAGTGAAAAAACAAGTGTTAATTCAATGAGATTGTGCTATGCAAATTCCATACAGTGACAACACAGAAAAATAAACCAAAAAATACAACACATGTATTGTGTATTATGATTATAAATGGGCGGGGTTTTCCTAATTTTCTATGTTCCAACTTTTCCACATGGAGCATACATTGATTTCATAGTTAGATAAAAACATCTGCTTTTTAAAACTAATATAATCAGGAAGAATAAAGGCATATTTTTCCATTGATGAGTTTCTGTACAATCAGGAAGAATAAAGGCCTATTTTTCCATTGACAAGTTTCTGTAAAGTAACACTCATATCCAAATGTCTTGGCATCAACGTAACAGAGTTACAGAACGCGCAGCCCATGTTTAAAGGTTCTGGTTAATGAAAGGAAACTGATGCAGCTGTAGATGAACTACACATGGTAAGGGGAAGCATTCAAAGCTGATAGGGTAGACAGGCAGCTCCCTCACGGAACTCCAAAAAACAGACGCCAGTGGGTCAAAGGCCACAGATGACCACTCTTCATAGCCAGGGTCTCACTGTAACAGCTCATCAAAGAAAGACAGGTGAGTCAGAGCCCACCTGTGAGGCAGGTTACCTAGAGCAGCTCTAGACCTGAGGTCATCTGCCCTTTCGACGGCTAAAGGAAACTGGGTGTGCACCTACAGCCTAGCTAAATCAGCTGGAGCTCTTTTAACGCGCTAAATAAAAACCCGGCCGCAGCCTTACGAACGCCAGCTCGCCCAACCACTAGATGGCGCAGGAGCAGCCAGTCAGCAGCACACAGGCCACCAGGGGTCTCCGGCTACCACCTTTCTGGAGGACACCTGGAGAAGCATTTAGGGTTTCAGCCCTCCTCGCCCCACAGTGCAGTACTCCACCGGGTCAAGCTCAGCAGAATGCTACCAAATCAGTACTGCTGATAATAAAGACATGATGCTTCATTTAACAAATTTAGCAAACATTTGGGGAAAAGGAGACTTTCAACTTGATCAACCTTTCCAGTAGCTGCATTTAAAACCCCTAGAATGTTCATTCCTCTTCTAGGAATTCATCCCTAAGAATCAATCAGAAATCAAACAATCTATGGCTACCAGAGAAAGGGGTCAGGGAGGGGAACTGGGGAACAGCAGTCAAAAAGGTAAAAATTTCCCGCTATAAGACGAATAAGTACTAGAGATGTAACATGCAACATGATAAATATAATTAATACTGATATATTCATATATGAAAGTTGTTGAGAGTAAAACCTGGGGGGGAGGGGCGATAACGGATAGAGAAAAAAGGAGTTATTATGAGATTATATGAAATTATGTGTGTGAAACTTCTGAAAACTGGGAAGCACTACAGAATATGATAAATCTTTCATTCAATTAAAAAAAAAGAGTAAATCCAAAGTCATCACAAAGAAAGAGTCATCACAGGAAAAAAAACTTTTTTCCTGTATCTTTACTTTTGTATCTACATGAGATGATACCTGATCACTAAGCCTACTGCAATAATCATTTTATGATTTATGTAAGTCAAATCTCCATGCTGTACGCCTTAAACTTGTACAGTGCCATACATCAATTATATCTCAACAAACGTGGAAGGAGAAAATAGAGCCAATCAAAAGGGTACGAAGTTTCATGTTGAGTGTCTGCTGCTGCTGCTAAGTCGCTTCAGTCGTGTCCAACTCTGTGCGACCCCACAGACGGCAGCCCACCAGGCTCCCCCGTCCCTGGGATTCTCCAGGCAAGAACACTGGAGGGGGTTGCCATTTCCTTCTCCAATGCATGCAAGTGAAAAGTGAAAGTGAAGTCGCTCAGTCGTGTCCAACAGCGGTGCTAATTTTACTAACAAAAGGTCTACTCGTGCATGGGGCTAGGCCAGCCTGCCGGCCCCTGGAACAAACCTGCATTTCCCCTGCGCCGGTGCCAGGGATCAACACGCCCACCAACAGTGGAGAACAGAAGACCCAGCAGTTACATCTCTGGGGATGACAGTACATGTGAGTCTTATTCTGCACTTCTTTTTAATCTTCCAAAACACACATGATTACTTTCACAGTTAGAAAGAAACCCATGCTTTTTCATTCCTTGTCAAAACCATGAGAGAGCTCTGTCGCTGACTTTCTCCTCACCCAGGGGAGGTATATCAGACATGCTTCCTTCTTCACTCCTAAAATCAGCCTCTTGAATTCAGGCTCTGCCCAATGGTTTAGCAAGTACTTCCACAAATACTTCCTTCAGTGTCCCTAAATGCCCCATAAATCAAGCATGTCTCTTCCCACCTTGCACAAGATCACGGCTACACACCTAAGACAAGGTGACTCTGAAGTGTTGCCACAATCAAGACATCCAAAAGCTCTTACAGCCAGTTTTCAACTTTCATAAACATGGAGAGGGGATAAAAGTCAAATTGTTTAACTCGTTTACACTCTACACATACTTTAAATCACATCATACAAAAGATTTGCTTTCTTCCATTCTCATATTCCATGAAACAAGTTACTCAGTTTTCATACCCATCTTTGGCACCTTTTTTTTATTTTTGAGACTTCTCAGGCCCTGCTGCCTGGGTCGTCTTACTCAGCTCATCAGAAAAATCCATCTGTGCCTGCTTCAGGCACAGACTGTTTTTAGTTAACATGCGATGTTTGGGGATTTTTATCCCCAGCCACAATGACGCAATCACGGCCCATGATCTCCACAAACCAGTGTGGACTGCTCTCTAAGTGACTTCCAAAGGCTCTTTTAACTGACACCCTGCTGGAGGAGAGATCTGGCCCCATAAAACTGCCACACTTGTTCAAAATCTGCGCTCTCTTGATGGGCCCACGAGCCACTAACCTGGCATCAGGTAACCCTGAGCCCCTAACCAGCACTGACGGGGGCCACATCAGGGTCAGGTTCCCTTTACCAGTGCTGGGTTCCCTCAGGGAAAGCAGCACAGTCCTCGGACAGCAAAGATTCCCCAGGACTTGCAACCAAGTGCCCTCTCTGATGACAACAGAGAGACAGGTAACAGATGGCAAATTGACTCAGAAAGCACTTACTTGGACACGAGGACAGCAGCTGCGTCTCGGGCCTTGTCACTGACGACCAGGTAAGACTACAGGGAAGGGTAAAAGGACAGGCATCATTACACACGTGATATAAACATCAGGGACCCGCTCGGCCGCCTGGGCCCTCACTCAGCAGATCCACACTGCTCAGGGTGCAGGCTCAGCGGCAGAGGCCAGACACTCTGAAGCTGCACGAACCACTCATGAACATGAGCTCAGGGCTGCAGCTGCCACACGTGTGCTCACTCTCAGGGGAGAGCCCAATCCGCACGCAGCGTGTGGCCACACTCCTTGAAACGTACATTCGCAAAAGTGGCTGAAAAATGAGGCACGTGTGTTGCTACCCGGAGTGTGCATGGAACAGGCCTAGGGCTGCCAGCACCATGGCATTCAGAAGAGCCGGGAAGCCCGGCTCAAGCACGGGAAGGCTGCAGTTTAACGCAGTGACTCTGACACCTCTAAGAGGCTTCCAATTCTCAACCGCTTCCCAAATAAAATACTTATAAGATCTTTCTTCTGAAGGACAAATCTCTAGAAACTGGGCCTCTCCTTGGGCAATCCCACTTAGGAGACAAGCACCCAGAGGGTAACCAAACTCAGCTAGAAACAAACCACCCATCTAGAAAAGACTATTAATATTTTAGAAATAAAGATACAGTGGTGCACCTTTTCCCTTAACGACTCTGAGGGAGACGTCTACTTACTGACGTGAGGCATTCAGACCAAACTGCTCCAGGGAAAAGCAGGTCCCAGAGCAGCAGGACACCCGGGGCCGTGTACATGTGGGCCACATGGAGCAGGCTGGCAGCCAAACCCCTGGATTCAAATGTGGATCCACCATGTAGGAGAAAAGACAGCTGGCAAAGGCATTTATTTTTATACATGTTGCCTCCTCAGTAAAATGAGGATAAACAACAGCGAACTGTCTCATTAAGCAGGATGAAAGGAGTTAATGTATCAAAAGCCTCTTAGAAGAATGTCTGGTGCAGAGCAGGCACCCAGAGCAGCTTAGTTTAAGTGTGGCAGGCATCCTGCCCTCCAGTGCCCACACCCTGTGTAATCCCTCCCATGTGGGCTGGACACAATGACTTGCTTCTAACCAAGAGAATTTGGCAGGAGGTAGGATGTCACATCCATGATGTGACCTCTGCCTTGCTACAGACCCTGCCCCTTGCTGCTTTTTCACAGAGTAAGCCACCACTGTTGTGGGGGGGGCGGCTGCATGCCAAACAGCCAGCAAAGCACTGAAGCCCTCAGCCAACACCCTCAAGATCTGACGCCTGCCAACAACCATGAGAGCTTGGAAGCAGACCTGTCCTAGGCGAGCTCAGCCCGCAGCCTGGAAAGACCTTGAGAGAGAGGGCCCAGTGACGCCACAGCCAGATTTCCTAATTCACAGAAACCGTGAGATGATGAATGTGTGCTGTGTTAAGTCATTCAAGTTCAGGGCCATATTTTCCACAGCAGAATATACAAAAACCTAAATCTATACACACAATGCATGCATCAGGAGAACCTTGAAGAAAAAAAAAAATACAAGTGTCATCTCTCAACACCAGTAGCCGAGAGATTTCACTTCAATATTTTTCCTGCTTTTCTTTACTTTCTGATTTTCCTGTGATGATCATGTACTATTTACATAGTGCTAAAAATTAAAAGTTAGATTTTAAATGGACCTTTAATTTCTCTTATCACTGCCCCCTGAAACCCCTTTTATGCTACCATCAGAGTATCTGTATTATCTACAGAGAAATGAGATTTGCTGAAATAATTCATCCTGATCCCTATAAGAATTATCAGCTTCATGTTAAGTTATAAAATGGAATTCCACCTCACTGAAAAAGAGTAACAACAGCGGAAGAAATATCCAAGCGTCACAAGTGTACCTATTCAGCCCCAGCTGCAGGATGGCACGAGAAAGGACACTGGTCAGCGGCTCATTACTGCAGGGCCACACTCACCTCCGCTACCTGGAGGATACGGTCCATGGTGGACACTCGCTCTTGCCCAGGCTGAGAGAGGAGGTTTCCGTCGAGACGGGAAAAATCAAACGGGATCAGGCAGGTCACAGAGAGCCAGAGAAGCAGCATGTAGCGGGTCTCCCAGGTCTACGGGGCCGAGACAGAGCGAAATGATTCCTGTGTGGAGGGCATCCACGCGGTCCCACCGCCCCTCCCGCTCAGCGCCCACCCAGGACTGCAAACACACAATGCTCTACCACACGACCTCTGGCACGCAGCCTGGCTGCTACCTTGGCAGGCAAGAGAAACAGCAAAACGAACAAACAAAAATCATCAACATGTCGGTGCAACGGCTTCTTATCCCTGGCACCCTTCAGCGTGCTATCAGCATGTCAAGAAAAATGGAAAACAGAGTAAAAGATTAAAAAAACAGAAGCCTTAAGAGTAAAGAAAAAAATGCTCAACTTCTTGCCACAGAGGAGTCAACAAAACAAGATTCCGCTTTGGCTCCAGACTCCCTATCGGAGGCATGAGAAACAGAGGAAAGCAGGCCACACACAACGGCAAGACAATTTCCTGAGTTTGAAGTTACAACCCATGTGCCCTTCTGAATGAGTCCTGCGCCCAAGCGCCCTCTGCAGCACACACAACTGCAAGGCTGGCCATCGGCAGCCATCTGGGGGCCTGACCTGTGGGAACATTCCCACTGCCTCCTAACTGATGAGGCTCACTCTGTGCTCAGACCGCTGGCACACACCATGTGGCTTATGCTGAACACCTGTTCGCCTTCCGTGTTTTCATAGGTACCTGGCAGAGTACCCACATGACCAGCCTCCTAGAAATCGTGGGTGCTGGCCCCTGTGATATTCCTGTTGGACACCTCATGTGTTCTCACAGCTTGGTGCTGTGGGAAATCACAAGTGCCTTGGGTGACCCAATGGAGAGAAGACTGGAAGCTGATGCCTGGTTTCCTCTGGACTTCACCCCATATGCCTTCTCATTCTGCTGATTTTGTTGGAGTAAGTCATAGGAGGATAACTAGATGCCAATTCTTGTAGTGGTCCTAGGGGATCACTAAACTTGGAGTGGTCTTGGGGACCCCCAACATAGTTCTATTTTAAGTTAAAAAAATTTTGGATAATAATATAGTTATCATCACACTATATTCAGGTATAGTTTTCTTTATAAAGGGCATTTTGAAAAGAAAATAATTTAAAGCAACATACATTAAGAGAAAATCAAAGGAACAAATGAAAAAGAAGGAATGGCATAAAATAACACAAGGTAAAATTGAAGGAAACAGGAAAGGAACCTGCCAGTGTAGAAGCAGGCAAACCAAGGAATCAGCAAGGAGTGGGGAGAGGAAAGGGGCGCTTACTTCATGGTCTTTAGGATTCTGATTTGTAAACATGTCTAAAACAGGGTGCACATCAGCCACTTCATGCGGAAATAAACGAAGGAATGTTTTATATCCTCGAACCTATCAAATAAAAAGATCCTGAATTAAATAACTAGAAAATACAGAAAGTAGCAAGATTATTTCTCTATTATCAAAAATCACCACCTATGCCACCCAACGATCAAATTACATATTACAGTGATACAACTTAGTAAGACTAAACAATAAGAAAGCCACCTTTCCTTCTTGAATCATTTCAGAAATGTGTTCTGTCCCAATTTGACCAACCAATCTTGGCTCATCAGAAATACAGGTATGTTACAAACTAACAAGTTCTACTTCTACCTTGATTATCAGGAATAAGTCCTCAAGAACCCAAAAGGTCCCAAATTCATTAAGGCTTCCGTGAAACGCGGCGCTACACCTTCAGGAGACCCTACATTCAACCAACCGAGGGCAAGCAGTGTGCACGCAGGCCTCTCTCCGCCACACTGCAGGCCCCACAGAGGCAAAACCCCAGCCGGGAGGGCCGAGTCTCTCCCATGGTGCATCTACAGGCCAGCACACATATCACCTGGGAGCCTGCAAAAATGCAGAGTATCAGGCCTCATCCCAGACCCACTTAACTAGGAATCTGCATCCCACGAGATCTCCAAAAAGCCATCTGCACATTCATGTCTGAGAAGCATTTCTGCTTCCAAGTTTGTTCGGCTTCTCCTCGTAGGAAACTTTTCTCACCCACATATATATACATGTATGTATGTGTACATATACCCTCTCCCACCCTTTCTGGTTAGCTGATGGCTGATCCATTCAAGTGCAAGATGATGAAAACAATGCTGAAAAATGCTGTTGCAGCCAAAGGACCCCCTGGGTCGCTAACAACTGATCCCCAGCACATGGTAAAAAGAGAAACGATGAAACCCACAACTTTTGTGTGAGAAACATCTTTCCTGGTTACATTTTGGAAAGTACCTCTGGACCAAGTTTATCAAGAAAGTGTTTTGCCAGCTACAATGTGCTATCTAAATATTACCTTGGAGATGATGTAAAGAAATTTAAAAGCCAGATGTACAAGGTCTGCAGGAGATGTCTTGTTTTGCACAAATTCCAACAACAAGTTCAACATCCATTCTAGGGAAAAACAAACATAAAACATTTGCTATTAAATTAAACATCAACATGACATTAAAACAAAATGCCAAAGAAAAAAGAGCTATTTAGATATATCAGAATAGTTTAATATTAGTAAATCTCTTTAATCCAAGTATCAACAGAGCAAAAGAAAAGGTTTCATCTTCAGTTTCCAAAAGGGAATTAGAATTAACATAACATTCACTCCTGCTTTTAAAATGTAGAGAAAATATTATTTATTATTACTCTGTCTTAAATCAATATCTAATACCATGCTTTACAGAAGACACCTCTACAACTACTATGTTTAGAACAATCTGGCTCTAAACAACAAATAAGACAGAAAAAAAGGATTAAAAGGATTTCCACTTCCAGTTATAAAGGAATAACTGATATGGATCTTACCACCACCAACAATTAGACAACCCAACAATTGTACCAGGTCGGCCAAAAAGTTCCTTTGGTTTTCAAGTAAAAATAAAAGACATATTTTCATTTTCACCAAGGATTTTATCAAATAACATATTTACCATTTTGTTCCACTACATTTTGCCATGTTTCAGGCAACTTCATAATTTCATCTTCCCAAAACTCTTTTATCTTTTTAAGCAAATAACTGTTCCAGGTGCCTTTTACAGCCTTCCAGGGAATTTGAAATCTTTTCCATCAGGAGAATTCAGTAAAGACCTTTGAAATAAACAGAAATCCAAAGGTGCAATGTTGAGGCTTCCCTGGTGGCTTAGCAGTAAAGAATCTGAGTGCCAATGCAGGAGACACAGGTTCGATCTCTGATCCAGGAAGATCCCACAATCCACGGAGTAGCTAACCCGTATGCCACAACTACTGAGCCTGTGCTCTCGAGCGAGATCCGCAACTACTGAAGCCCATGTGCCCTAGAGCCCATGCCCCACAGCAACAGAAGCCACTGAAATGAGAAGCCCACGCTCTGCACCTAGAGAAAAGCCTGCGCAGCAACAGAGACCCAGCACAAGTCAAAAATAAATTTTTTTTTTTCCCCAAAAAAAGGTGCAGTGTCTCTTGAATATGGCGGATGCATTAGAACAGCCAAGCTCTAACGGTTTTTGCCAGATCATCAAAGAAACATGCAACCTTGTGTTATCCTGATGGAAGATTATGTGTTTTCTGCTGACTAATTCCAGATGCTTTTCTTCCAATGCTGCTGTAGGTCTAACTGGGAGCAGTACTTGTTAGAATTAACTGTTTGGTTTTCCAGAAGAAGCTCATTAAGAGAGGACTCCCTTCCAATCCCACCACAAATACAGCATCACCTCCTTTGGATGAAGACCGGCCTTTCGTGTGGTTCATTCAGTTCACTTGCCCCATAATCTCTTTTGTTCCACATTACTGTATAGTATCCACTTCACTGCCCATCACAATTTGTTTTTAAAAACAGAACCCTTTCATGATGTTTCAGTAGAGCATCACATGCAGAAATATGGTCAAGAAAAAGTTTTTTCGCAGCTTATGTGGGACCCAAACAAAGCAATAACATAACCAAGCTGGTACAAATGATTTTTTTTTTAACATTGTAGATTATTTAATAAGAAAATAAGTGCAAATGATTTTCAACGCTTGATTTGGATATTCTGATTATGTAGGCTGTCTCCTGCATGGTATAACGCTGACTGTTCTCAATTAATGTCTCAATTTGATTGCTATCAACTTCAACTGGTCTACCTGCCCACAGAGCACTGTCCAGTGAGAAATCTCCAGCATGGGGCTTTGCAAACCATTTCTGACAGATCATTCACAGTCCCTTCTCCATACACTGCCCAAACCTTTTGTTTTATCTCCACCATGTACCTTTCTTGAAATAATAAAGCATACTTTGCCAAAAACGTTGTTTTTCTTCCATCTTCATTATTAAAATGGCTATATAAAAACTCACCAATTTTGATAAAAAAATTTTTTTAATGGATGCTGACATGACAGCTGTCACAATATAATCTAACAGAACTGTTTCAAATGAAGTTAAAGACAACCAAGCACTACTAGAGCCCACTTATGGAAAAAAAACAAATGAACTTTTTGGACAACTCAGTATTTTCAGGCACTGGGACGACAGCGACTTGTAACCAACCAACCGGACTCTACAGCTGCCCAAGCTGTCCGCTAGAAAATAATTTTTAGAACCCACTGCAGAGAAGGGGGACTCAAGCAGAGCAGAAGCTGCTTTAGCTGAAATTTGCAGGGCAACATGCCAGAAGAAGCTAAGCAGAAAATGAGCTCTGGAAGTCTGAAAGGTCTCCTCAAACCTCTGGCTGAATCTTCACATGCACAGTGGCTAGAGTCCACTAGGCTGGGTAAGAACTGCCAGGAAGCTCTAAGGCAGAGCTCCCATAGCCCATACAGGGCTGACATTCAAACTCCATCGGGGCAGAGTGCAGAATCTTTGTTGAACACCCAGAGCCACCAGCAGACATTCCAGAAAATTCTTTACTTAGTAGTAAGACTAAATTAGAGAAAACCTAGAGAAAAAGCTACATCTGCCTTAACAACGCTTAAAAAGGATTGAAAGGATATACATGATATGCAATTAACTAAACTGTCTGCTAAACTTCACTCTTTAAAGACAAAAACCTTAAAGCCACCCAACATAAAAATCACAGTGTCAATCATTCACTCAAAAGTTACTAGACATACAATAAAAAAGGACAAAATAATGCCATTTGCTGAAATATGGATGGACCTAGAGATTGTCACATTGAGTGAAGTCAGAGAAACAAATATATGATATCCCTTATATGCGGAATCTAAAAAGAAATAATATAAATGAAATAATTTACAAAACAGAAATAGACTCACAGACTTAGAAAAGGAACTTACTGTTAGCAGGGAGGGAAGGGTAGGGGGAAGGGACAGTTAGGGAGCTTGAGACATCCACATGTACATATTGCCATACTTAAGATGGATAACCAGGACTTTCCTGGTGGCCCAGTGCTTAAGAATCTGCCTTGCAAAGCAGGAGACGCGGGTTAAGACCTAAGGGGCTATAACCAAGACCTGACACAGCCAAATAAATGGATAATCAAAAGGACCTACTGTACAACACAGGGAAATCTGTTCAATGTTATGTGGCAGCCTGGATGGGAGGGGAGACTGGGGGAGAATGGATACATTATACATATGGCTGCCTTGCTGGCACCTGAAACTATCACAAGTTGTTAACTGGCTACACCCACAAAGTTTCAAAAATAACCACCTTCCATAAGTATTACCAGGCTATTGTGATGATTAAACTGAAGCATTAAAAATCATTTAGAACAAGATAAATACATTAAGAGTAAATGAGTATGAATGAGCAATTCACAAAGGGGAAAAATATTGTGCATATGTAACAATAAATGTTAAAAAAATTCGTCCTCACTAGGAAACAACAAAATGCAAAATAAAAGCACATGATGCCTTTACCCCCTTTAATAGGTTAACTTTACGTTGGTAAAGATTTCAAATAGTCAAATCTCATCTTGGCAATGATATATACTGTTGATAAAAACATAAGGTGAATTTGAAGTTAAGTATCAAAAGCCCGAACTGACTGATCAAACCAGTTAATGCTAAAGGAAATATTCATTAGAAGGACTGATGCTGAAACTGAAGCTCCAATACTCTGGCCACCTGGTGTGAAGAGCTGACTCACTGGAAAAGACCCTGATGCTGGGAAGGACTGAAGGCAGGAAAAGGGGGCAAAGGGGATGAGATGGTTGGATGGCAACACTGACTCAATGGACATGAGTCTGAGCCAACTCCAGGAGACAATGAAGGACAGGGAAGCCTGGTGTGCTTCAGTCCACGGGGGTCACAAAGAGTCGGATGGGACTGAACAACAAATCAGAAGCACAGCACTTCCACTTTTAGAGTTCCTGAAACTCTAAATTGTGCAGAGGTGCATGGATGTTTAGGCTACTTGGAAGAGTACAAAACTGGACAAAGCAGGAGTCCACACACATCTGCTTCCTCTTTCTCCTAAGAGCCAGTAAAATAAAAGCACAGCTGCACAAAACGGAAAGTCCTAACCAATGGCAAGAATGGGAGAGAGCAGATGTAAAGACTTCTGAGGAAAAGCCAGCTCCAAATTAAACAGGCAGAGAAGCCCACTTTATAGACGCCCAAATGCAGAACCAAGGAGAGCCCAGAGTCAGGAGGCATGGTGTAGCCCAAGGTGGGGAAGGGCCTGCAATCATTAGCCCCAGACACACTCCACTGGAACCAAGCTCTGAGCCAACCCCTAAGGAAAATGAAGGGCTCTCCGGAGAAGAAAAGAGCGCCCCAGATAAAGGCCTTCATTCTGGCATCTGGAGCATCCTCAATGTGATAGAGAATTCTCAACCAACCCAACGGCTCTAAGAGAAAATCTGTTCATCGACTCGTCATACTGCCCCACAAGGAGCTGCCTATCAGAATCCCGTTCAGGAAAAGCCCAGATGAAAATGCTCCAACCTACAAAACAGAAGCAGAGGAGCCCTTGTCTGCATCCATTTGGTCTGAACCAGCAAGATGAAAAGATCAAATTACAAGGAAAACCTGACCCCAGAGGAAAATGGAGAACCTGGGGACCAGCAGAGATAAATCAACAGAGAAAAAAATCCACAAGGAAGAGAAGAAACAGCAGCCAAGACACTTCAGCATGATGCCCAAGCCACCCACGGAAAGCGCAGCAGCAGCTCCTGTGCCACAGCTTGAGGCCAGAGGCCTGAGGTGCCAGGGACAGCCCAGGACAGAACGGAGGTGGGGCTGAAAACAGGAGGAGTGGTCCAAGGTCTCCAGACCACAGCCCTGTGCCAATCCAGGCAGAAAACTAAAGGCTTACTCAAGAGTGGAGAATCCTATAGCCACTGGCCACATCTGGGCTTGTTTTTTTTTAACTTTAATCAATTTTAAAATTCAAAGAAGAAAGCAAAAAATAAGATGAAATAAGATTAAATTCAGTACGAGCCATATTCCAAGTGCTCAACAGCCACATGTACCTAGTGGTGACCTTACCAGACAGACAGCACAGATCCAGAACATTCCATCATGACACAAAGCTCTCCTGGACAGAGGTATCCCAAAGACAGTAGGCTGAAGGGCTTAGGGCTGGAAGCCAGCCTCGGTGCCTGACTCAAAAGGGAATTCTGGGTTAGGAAGCCCACTACAGGACCCTCCCCATGGGGCCATGGGACTCCCCTCCCCACGGGGGGCCGAGGGACACAGCAGCCAGGCATGTGCTCCCCAGGGAGGAAAACCTGACCAGTAAGACAACTGTGAAATACACCCAACCAGGGACAAGCACTCTTAGAAAGTAAAAATGATTGTAAAAATAATTCAAGAACAGCTTCTATGTGCAAAAACAAAGATCTGAAAGTAGGACTATAAAGGAAAAAGCTTAGGGACCCACAGGATCACTCCTAGAAATTCAATACCCAGTTCACAGGCACACCAGAAGGCAGGGCAGAGAAGCGATCAAAAACACACCAGAAGCAAAGCCCCCTAAAAGATTCAAGTCTTTAGCGTAAAATTGTCCAGCTAATGCCTAACATAAGAAGAGAATGGGATTGTGGACACAGAGGGGGAAGGGGAGGGTGGGACGAATTTAGACAGGAGCACTGATACATATGTTGCTGCTGCTAAGTCGCTTCAGTCGTGTCCAACTCTGTGCAACCCCACAGACGGCAGCCCACCAGGCTCCTCCGCCCATGGGATTTTCCAGGCAAGAGTACTGGAGTGGGGTGCCATTGCCTTCTCCATATATATGCTACCATGCGTAAAACAGACAGCTAGGGGCATGCTGCTGTGTAATACAGGGAACCCAGCCCAGCACTCTGTGATGACCTAGAGAGGT
This sequence comes from Capricornis sumatraensis, assembly GCF_032405125.1. Lineage (NCBI taxonomy): Eukaryota > Metazoa > Chordata > Mammalia > Artiodactyla > Bovidae > Capricornis > Capricornis sumatraensis. The sequence goes on from NC_091076.1 coordinate 99,845,912, forward strand.
GGAATGGGGGAGGCAAGGTGAGACAGAGGCTCAAGAGGAAAGGGATAGATGCATACACTTATGGCTAATTCATGTTGGTGTACAGCAGAAACGAATACAGCTTTATAAAGCAATTATCCTCCATTTTTAAAAAAATTTAATAAAAACACTTAAGAAAACAAACAAACAAAAAAGGCCAAGAGTGAGTCATACCCTCCTAAAATACCAAGCTCCAGAAACTTTCCAAGGCAAAAAAGGCTCCTGAGAAAGAAACTCAGACATGGACTTGGCATAACTGGATGAGAGACTATGGACCTATGCCCTCCATCCCCATGCAGCCAAACAGGCATGAAATGCATTTATTCTGCCCAAGACAGCACAGAGTTCAGAATGCTGACCTTCCACAAAACCTGCTGGTTACTTAGAAAAATCAACACACACAGCACCAGCTCACTTTTTAAAAGGCACCTGTGTGCACACTGAGGCTAACTGTTGGTGCCTCTCTGGTGATCTGAGATCTCCACAGCCCGGCGGGCAGGCAGCACTGATGATCCCACATCACAAGTGAGGAAACTCAGGCATAGAGCAGCTCAGCGGCAGAGCTGGGATATAAATCCAGGCAGTCCAGCCCCAGGGCTGGTGACCCTAACCACCACCCCGTTTCCCTCAACGTAAGTTACTATCACTACCTTCCTCCTTCCCAAGTTCACTTCCAGGAGGAGGTGTTACTACTGTTGGCCCCACTAACAAGAACAACCTGGGCAGTTTATCCTGATAGTCTCAGCTGGTGTGCAGGCACGTGCGTGCACACACACATGTTCCAAGGCCTTTATGATTATCTGTAAATGATCAAAACCTCAGCTTCTGTTCTTACCTAGGTGTGGGTCCAACAGGTGAGGCTGCTCCTGATATTTGTCCATTATTACTAAAAAGAAAAACGTGAGACTTAACATGAACCCTGGAAACCCTTGAGTTTTCCCATGCGGACTTCCCAGGCAGCTCCCAAGAGCACAGGCCAGCTGCAGTGAGCCCCCCAGCCACCCGCCTCCTCGGGGCCACACTACCCCGGCCTCTGCTCTCTGTCTGCTCAATGCACCTTCCTCTCAGATCCTCACTTCTTCCTTCCTTCACTGCCTGCTGATAGCCAAGCTGAGTTCTCCCCTTCATTAGGACAAACACCTTCCATGCTCCCTCTGCCACACACATCAAGCCATGTGCCCTCCTAACCCCCTCATACTATGGCTTTCTTTATCCCAGGCAGCCTGGTTTCTACTCCTACCAGCAGCTAGAACCGTTCCTATCAGATCCCACGCCCACCTGGCCTATGGCAGTTCTCATGAGCCACACACCTCCACATCTGACCACTTCCCATGAATGGGAAAGTCGGCTTTCACTGCTCCCTGGATTTTCACCTCACCCTCAGGACAGTTCTGAGGTATTTTCAGTGCTAACCCAAGCAGCCAGCCAGAGAAACGGGCACAATCAAGCAACTAGCCCAAGTGGCAGAGCAGGATTCGAACTCAAGGAGGCGTTGCTCAAGTGAGTGCCCTTCCTGAAGTTAAGAATTGTTATCACAAGTCCACCAAGGCAAAATCATGTAGAAATTTCTATAGCTACAAAGGTCCCCAAGGACGGTTTTACTGAATCACAAAACCCTACACAGTTATCTAACCACGGGATCTTAAGGAATCGTTTGTAAGTTATCCGTTATAGACAACGGCAAGGGTCTGACTAAGCATCTTGCGCTGCCCGGAGCAGCGCTACCGCACTGGGCTGCATGCATGGTCTTGGCAGAGCCACGGGCGCTGAGGAGGCGGCTCTGGGTGGGGGCCCTCGCCGGTTCCTGCCTGTTGGGCCTCTCCTGCACCCACTGCCCCGTTCACACAGCTGTCTTGAAGGAAGTGCGCTTTGCGGTGGTCCCAGGACAGGGTGGGGACAAGGACTGGGAAATGACCCACCCAGGGGAGCTCCACCATCCCTCCTTGTGACGGTGGAGGCCAACTGCCCTCCCCTTCTTAGGCACGCCCGTGTCTGGGGCCGCAGGAAAGGAGACTTGCACACCCTGCACGCTGTTCCCCTCCTCCGACCCGTGCGCACCCCGAAATCGCTCCAGGGCGCCCTCCCGGGCCGAGCGGTCAGCTAGCACCGCCGGCAGGCGGCCGAGCAGCTCCCGCGTCTCTGCGCTCTCGCCGAATGACTCGAGGGCGGCGCCACAGGCCAGAGCCGCGTCCTCCGCGGCATCCTCCACCGGGTCCTCCGCAGGGTCCTCCGCGGCGCCCGCGCCCGGCTCCTCGCTCAGGGCCATCTTCGGAAGCCGGACTACGCCCTCGCGCGACGTGCGCGCAGTGGGACTCGGGGCGTGGGACACGGGGAACGCGGCGCTGGGCACGGGACGCTCAAGACGCCTGAGGCTGAGAAGGCGGCAATAACGCCAGCCCCGCCCCCAGGAACTCCGACCTTGCACGCCAGCCCCCGCTACGGAACGCGCCGGCCACCAAAAGAGTGCACGCGGAGGCCGTGCCGAGCCCGGGTGGGGGCAGGGCCCAGGGGACAGGGGCGGGGCGGGGGCGGAGCACAATGCTCCGGGCCGGCCGCGCCTCCTTCCCCGCGCACGCGCGCTGTTTCCTCGTGACCGCCGACAGGTGTCGGGAATATTTCTACAATACAAAGCAGCCCACAGGTGCGCAGGCTGCAGTGGGAGATAGGTACTTAACAGAGAAGGGATGACGGGGAGCTCGTAACGCCCCGAAATAATTGCTGATGTGGGCGACTTGGTCTTCAGAGACCCACACTTGGGTGGCTGCGGGGCCAGAAGCCCCGCCCCTCCACGGTGACACCTCGCTCACCCTGGACACCCCGTACACCTACCTACCAGGGCACACCCGCTACCCAAGACTCCCGCCAGCCCCCTTGTCGACCAAAACTACCAACTGCAAAATGGAGCACGGGAGAGGGGCAGTGGCTCCAGCACCTGAAGGGTAAGGGGGCTTTCTCCCACCCGCCCACCTCAGTAAGGGTGGACTTGAACACAGCCTCAGAGCCACTGCTCAAGAGCTGGGCCCATTCCATGGTCCCCAACTCTACCTAAGCCAGAAACAGGAGCCCTGAGTCCACGGCGGGGACTGTGACACCAACTTCCATCTAACCAAACCCCAGATCTGTGTGAATTTCTGTACAATTGTCATGAAAGTATCCAAACTCCATGTTCCCCCTAGATTGGACTAGATGATGAGCCTGGCAGAGAACTTGCAGGTGGTCTGGGCCCCCAGTAAACTAACCCAGCTGCATGGAGGACAGAGACGCAGGTGAAACTAAGACACACACAGTTCCATCCCTGACACCCCCATGGGCTTTATTTGTCCCTGAAACTGCCTTGGTGCAGCCACCCTGGTCCCTTGGCAAGCAGCTGGGCAGGGGACACAGGTGGGCTGCTATTTGAGAAGCTTCCTCATGGTGCCCAGGGATGGGCTCCTGTACTGCCTACCGAAGTGGTTCCAGTGGTTCAGGTAGTTAAAGAGCTGATAGAGCAGCAGCCGCCTGTCAAACCCTGGAGCCTTGGGGACCTTCTGGTAGTAGGCGGTGAAGAAGGGCCTGGGAAACCCCCCGAACATCAAGGCAATTGCCAGTTCAAACTCAGAATGGCCATAGAAGGAGGCTGGGTCATAAATAATGGGCCCGCTGTCATCCTCTGCCACATTTCCCGACCATAGATCCCCATGAAGAAGGGCAGGGACAATCTCCAGGCCACAAAACAAATCCGGAATCTTCACCTAAGAAAATAATTACGGTACATAAGTTATCACAGGCCTGGGAGCCACAGTCTCCTCATCCAATACTTGGAAATAAGGTAAAGAGGACCTTGTGTTTACTCAGGGTCCAACCACCACTGCCTACTAAGCCCAGAGATAAAGATCCTCTGACTCCAGGGGAATGTAATTTTGTCTTGGTATTTACTGTTAATTTAGGTCTAAAAGCTCGGCAACATTAGTGATTGTCATACAGTAGAGAACCTCGGAGGTTATGGTTTTACCATCGTGTAGAATATGAATCTGAGTGAAGTTTTTTTGTATGTAACTTAGCAAACTTTCTCTGCTATTCTTTTATTTCATAGCACATACATATCTGCACCTCTTTTGTAGCCTGATTATTTCAGTAAGGAGTTCAATAAAATTTCTTTTATGCGTGCTCATGAGGGACTGATATGCGAGTTCTGTTTTTAACATCTTGAGAGTTCTGTTTTGAAGCCAGTCACTCTGGGGCACCTGCTGTTCACACCTGCTCTAAAAGGTCTTAAGACATTTGTGCCTTGGTGGAAAGAACAGCATAAGAGTGGGCAAGAAAGTAGTAGTAAGTGCCACCAATCACAAGTCAAACACCTACATTTCACGTGAGCAAAGTTTGAGGTTAAGTATCTGATGACCCAGGAAGTGAGAGGTGCTCTCAGGGGCCACCCCCTTCTCAGTTCCTGCATAGTCAGGACACTTATGTGTCCATGATTTGCCCAGCCCTGCTCCAGGTTCAGCGGTCCCCTCTCTGGCTCTGTTCTAGCAGAGGGCCCCACACAAATGTGTTGAAGGCTCGTAAGAGGACAGCCCTTCTCCCAGAGGATAACTGCTGTGCCCACCTGTAGCTGTGACCAGAGTTCTCGTGCCTCTCGGTCAGCATAATCCTTCTCAATGAGGTCCAGCTGTGCTTGGAGCCGGTGCCGGGTGAAGAAGGTTGGCCAGTCGTCCTGCCACTCGTTCACCTGAGTGACAAGGGAAAGTAAGGGGCTGGTGCTGCAGCTGGTGGTCGTAGGACAGAGTTATGCGTGGAAACTGCCTAAACCCTAGAGCAAACACTAAAAGAGCACAGCAAATGTTATCATTGGCCAACAAGGGAGACAAGATGAAAGCATTAAAAAAGGGTTAATTCAGAAGAGCGTAAAGGGGGAACAAAGAACAGATGAGACAAATGAAAAAAAAAAGAATGACAAGATGACAGATCCAAACCTAACCATATCAATAACTACATTAAACATGAATGGTCTATGTGTGAATGTGAACGTGAAGTTGCTCAGTCGTGTCCGACTTTTTGTGACCCCGTGGACTGTAGCCCACCAGGCTCCTGCGTCCATGGGATTCTCCAGGCAAGAATACTGGAGTGGGTTGCCATTTCCTTCTCCAGGGGATCTTCCCAACCCAAGGATCGAACCCAGGTCTCCCCAGTTAAATGACAGATCAACAGGTTGAAAAAATAAAGCAAGACCCAGTTATAAGCTGTGAATAAGATATGCACTTTATACATAAAAACAGAAACAGGTTAAAAGGATAGAAAAGATAAATTGTGCTAAAAGAAAGCTGGAGTGGCTATATTAATATCAAAGTAGATTTCAGAGCAAAGACACTGACTATAAAGTCATTTCACAATGGAAAGAGAGTCAACTAATGAGGAAGATACAAGAATCCTAAACATTTATGTCCCTAATATACAGCAAATAAGCACCTGAATAGATGCTCCACATCCTTAGTCATTAGAGAAAATAGAACTTCACTGAGATACCACTTCACAATCACTAGGATGGCTACAATTATAGATAAAGGAAAATACCAAGTGTCTGAGGGTGCAGAGGGCCTGGAACTCTCTACACTAGGGGTGCGAATGTAAAATGATAGAACCACTTTGGAATATATTTCAACAGTTTCGTAAAAAGTTAAATATGGGGCTTCTCTGGTGGCTCCGTGGTAAAAAAAAATTAATAAGTCAGGCGGCCAGTGCAGGAGACATGGGTTTGATCCCTGATCCAGGAAGGTCCCACATGCTGCGGAACAACTAAGCCCGTGGGCCAGCACACTGCAACTAGAGTAGCCCCTACAGCAATGAAGACCCAGCACAGCTCAAAACAAGAGATAAATGTTTTTAAAAAGCAAAATATGAACCTACATATGACCTAGTCATTGGCTCCTAGGTATTCACCCAAAATAAATGGAAGCATGTGTCCATACAAATTCTTGTACACAAAAGTGCATAGCAGCTTTATTTGTAAAAGCAAAACTTGGAAACAACTCAGATATCCATCAACCAGTGAATGGATAAACAGACTGTTGTTTATTGTACAATGGAATGGACTTTTGACATGTGTAACAACATGGATGAATACTGAAATGACTGTGCTGAGTAAAAGAAGCCAGCGCACAGCATGTGATTTCATTTACATTAAATTGCGCAAAATGCAAACCAGTCTATGGTGACAGAAAACAGATCAGTGGTTGCCAGGGCAGGAAAGGGCAGGAGGAAGACATTACAAAAGGGCACTGGGACAATTTTGGGATGACACTTTTTGACACACTGACCTGACTGTGGTTAGTGGTTCACAGGTGTGTACACATGTCCAAACTTACCAATCTGTACACTTTAAATAAGCGCAGTTCATTTTATGTCAGCTATATACCTTAATAGAGTTTTTTTAAGATGCAAAGCTTATTTTATACAAAGGGTTACTTAATGAAATTCCTTAAGGGAAGAACTTTCCAGACAACATGCACCCCCGGTCAGCATCCTGTGCTAAGGGTTGTGGTCGCTGAACCCCTGGGTTCATCCCCTTTGCTAGGTGCACCTCAAGAGAAAACGGGAGTTCCCTCCCCAAACGGCCTAAGGCATAGGGATGGCATGCCCTCCTGCCCCATCTCCTGCCTAGGCCCATCATGTCCCAGCATTGGTCTTCCTCCTAGATGACCAGGTTGTAAAAGACACAGACTGTGTTTGGAGCTGGAGACAGGCATGGCTAGCCCTCCCCCTGGACAGAGGGGCCATGATCCCCTCACCCACAGAAAGACATGAACTTCCCCTGAGCTACCAAGGCAGGGCCACCTGGATTCATGGCTGGTGGGAGGACCCAGGCTTCACCTGGACAGAGGACCAGCATGTGTGGTGGTCAGGGTCTATGCTCTGAAGTCAGAGGGGCCAAACACTGGCCCCTCTACTTACCAGCCGCACGACTAGATACCGCCTGGCTTCTCTGCACACATCGTTTTCCCCATCTATAAAATGAGTCAGTAAAAACCTGCCTCCTGAGGTTGCTATGGAAACTAGGGAGCTGAGTTGGACATGGCAGCAAAGAAACCGTGTCAGTACTCTGACCAAGCCAGTGGTCCCAAGGGGGCTCAGCTCAGGGTACCATCATTCAGGGTTGCCCCATCAATGGCTGAAGCCCCTTAGGGCCCACTCAGTCATCCCAAGGAGTAGGAAGCTTCCTGAAACTTCAGGCTGGACCCTCCAGGCTGTGTCCATCGGATGCTACGTCCTGTACCATCTTGTCACCGCACGAGGAGGTGGACCAGGGGTCCTCCCAGGTCTCCCACCCCTTCCTAGCCAGACTGTAACTAACCTAAGTTGGTTCATTGATCCTAGACTCTGATGGGCGTGCTCTGTGGCTGCCTGTGTCCCTAACAGGCCAGCTCCATCCTCACCAGCTTCACACATGGGGGTTCTGTGTACAAGTTCATTCCTCAGTTCTTGAAAAATCAATGTATGAGGTCAAACGAGCCTTTGTAGACTTGCATTCTTAAACTCAACATCTGAAGCAGGACAAGCCACATTTGGACACACTGGCCTGGAACCACTATTGTGCCGGTCACTAGCCCCAGATGGCTATGTAACCCCCGGGGGAGCTGGCTTCAGCAGAGATTCATAGGGTCTTAGTAATCCTGGTAAACCACAGGGTACAGTTCTAGGTACCCCAGATCTGAGGGCTGGCCCTTGACTGAGATCCCAAAATCTGCCTCTAGCTTCATAAGGGTTTTGCTCCTAGTGACTCGCCTGGGAAAACAGCCCTCTGTCCACAGCCTTTGCACCTGCCGTTTCCCCTACTTGGAATGCTCTCCCACCTGCCCCACAGCTCCTCGCCTCCTCTGAGCTCAGCACAGTGAGCCTCAACATCAACTCTTCCAGCTCACACTCTGCTTTCAGGAATCAGGTAGACTTCCTGGTGCCCAGGGAACTGGAATTCTGTTACGCACAAGGGGTGGAATGAGCAGCACCGGAGCGCCAGGAGCTAAGCAGGCGGACCCTCGCCAGGCACTCACCTGCGGGATGAAGCCGCAGCAGGTCACTGTGTGGAAGCCGAACTTGGCCACATACCGGGGCCCAGCACCCTCAGCCCTCTGGCCTGTTAACAGAAAGAGCTGCTCATCTTTCTCTTAATGTCAGACCTCAGCAGAGCATCAGGACTACACTGCTAGCATATGGGTGGCTGAGGATGTACTCCAAGAACATCGTGGAGGCACACCACCTGCCACGTCTTCCCAGGTCCCTGAGCCCCACAACAATCCAGCCTTGGGACCCAAGCCTGCCCAGTTTTCAGGGATGTGATACCAGCTAAGGTCACCATGGGATGACGTGGTCCACACACAGACCAGCCAGAACATGCCTGTCTCTAGCACATTGGACAACAGGACTGAGTATAAAGGGGTCATGAGCCAATTCTACTAACTTATCATCAAAACTCTTTTTTAACAACCTCATTTTTCACACTGCAGTCTATGAGCAGGTGGCATGAAACCCAACCCATTACTAAAATGTCCCCCCAAGCACCTACCCAGGGTAGACGCACCCAGGTCAAGGGTTCACAACAGCATTCTGAACATACCCACTCTGTTCTCCTCCTCCCTCAGCTTCTCCCTGAGCTTCTGGTTGTAAAGGTGCAAATCTGCCATCTGGTCTCCAAGTTTTGATGCCTGACTGAGGATAGAAGAAAATGCAGCCAATTGAAATAAGAAACAACAACCAGGGAACATGTTCCATTTTGAGAAATGTTTTAAATACCTTAAAAACAACTCTCTGCTCTTTAAAAAGTGAAAAATGAACTGTAGGCAATAATCTTCTCCAAAACATCAAAATAGTGTAAAATCACCCAAGAAGGGTAGGCTTCTGTTGAAGCCTATGGAAATACCAGGAATTAAGGATCAAATACTGAAAAAAGAAAAAAAAAAAAAAAAGGTCCCAATTTTTGTAAAAACAAATATAAATCACAAAAAAGAAAACAACAATCACACATCATAGCTGTGACTGCTCCCTGCCGCTGGGATGCCATATGCCTTTAGTCTTCTTTTCAAGAGTTTGCCTCTTCCACCATTTTTTAAACAATAGACATACATAACTTTGGAGCTCCCCAGGTGGCGCTAGTGGTAAAGAACCCGCCTGCCAGTGCGGGAGACATAAGAGACTCAGGTGCCGTCCCTGGGTGGGGAAGATCCCCTGGAGGAGGGCATGGCAACCCACTCCAGTATTCTTGCCTGGAGAATCCCATGGACAGAGGAGCTTGGCAGGCTATGTAGTCCATAGGGTCACACAGAGTCAGACATGACTGAAGCGACTTAGCATGGCATAACATTAATAATTAGATTTTAGATAATTACTAGATCGGACCTCACTGCCCATACTGAACAGGCACTGGTATTCACTAAAAACAGAGTAACAGATGGTTCAAACATGCTTATTTGGTGCAGCTTTGTGAAGCCAAACTAGCCTCAGACTGGCCCTGCGTGGAAAGCAAGAGCTCCTGTCTCCAACAGGGAGGCAGGTGTGGCTCTTGGCCCTGCCTCTGCTCCTGCACTGAGTGATGTGCGCAGCTCAGCAAGAGGCTGTTCCCTCCGCCTCTCATCTCCCTCTCTCTGTCCCTCGGTCCCCCTCCCTCTGTCTCTCTCTCTCAAATACACACACACACTACACACACGCACACTCTCTGTCTGTCTCTCACCTGCTCAGGCCCTTCATCTTCAGATGCTCCATCACAAAGGCAGCCCCACCTCCAGGCAAGTCAATCACCTTGATGGGCTGAGGCACCCGCACCAGGCCAGTGCTCCGAAGAGCCTCCAGGCTCGCCATCTCCCCCTCAAACATCTGCCGGGCCTGCGTCCAGAACATGGCTGTGAGCTCCGAAGCCAACAGTGGCTCTGCAGCCAGGCTGAAGCCAGGAATCACAAGTGCCCAGGACCTCTGGATGCCGAAAACTGACTGGGGAGCAAGGCATCAGCCCCGCAGAGAGCAGGATGCAGGTGGCCCCCTTCGGATAGGACGGGGCTACAAAGATGAGGTGGCGCAGGGAGCTTGGGGTGGACAGGATGCTGATGTCTGCAGCAAGCACCTGCCCTGAGAGAGGAGGAAGCACAGGCCATGGTGGGGGGGCGGGGTGCTGGGGGTGCTGGGAGCACCATGGAGACACCGTGGGGCCTGTTGGGGTACTGGGAGTATTATGGGAATACTGGGAGGTGCTGGGAGGCCATGGGGGGTCATGGTAGACCATGGGGGTGCTGGGGTGCCACAGGGTGCCACGGGGTACTGGTGGGGCAACTTGGAGTGCAGGTTAGTGGAGGATCCAGGGTAGGGCCTGGGTCCCCTTCCAGGTTACCTGCCCCCACAATATCTGGGGCACTTACAGCAAATGAGGGGCAGCATGGGAATGTGACTGGGGCACACACTTGGGGCATGGGAAGCCAGGGGCTGGGGGGGTCAGCTGGGCCAGTCCCCAGAGGCAAGCACCCAGCAGGGCCTGGGGACTTGGAAGGAGACATCCACCCCACCCAGGAAGAAGACAGTCACGCCCCAGGGAAGCAGAACAGCCTTCACCGGGACCCAGGGGTCTTCCTACTTCTAAAACATTTTGTACAAATATCCCAATTTTAAATTAGGTGAACTCTCACTTCAGGTACACTACACCTGGGTTAAAAATGTGTTTGTTATAATATGATTTGTGACTATCTCTGGCTATAGAATTAACCCTCGTGAACAAGACCAAAACATCTATGTCCACATAAGAAAAGAATTTCATCTTTTAATTCAAGTACCTGAAGGGAGAACCTGCAAGACGTCCTAACTGCCAATCCACACCTAGAATCATGGAGTGGGGTGTCCAGCGACCCTCAGTCATGCTCCAGGGTGAGCTCCTAAACACAGAGGGGCAGCACGCACCTGGACTTCAGCTTGCCTACGTCCTGAGGGCTTTACCTGTCCCCTGTTCTCGTGTATTGATTGAGCACCTACTGTGTGCCAGCACTGAAGGTTTCAAGGGTGAATAGTGGGATCCCAGCCTGGAAGAGCTTTTAGGAGCCAGCTGTGAAGGTTCTAGGGCCAGTGTGAACCTTGAACCCAATAACGCTTCCCGGTAGGTGGCACTGAATTATTCGGGTTCTGAAACCAGACTCGAACAGTTCCCAGCGCCAATGGAGCAGGGGAACAGACCAACACCAACCCACTGGCCACCCTGGACAGTGCTGCAGGGAGACTAGAGGGATCATCCTGGGATTTCCTCCCTTCCACAGCCAGCCCCTCCACCCACTGCTGCATCTCAAAGGGGCTTGGCCCTTGGGGCCTCCCTGGAGTCCCCCACCAGAGTCAAGGGAATGCCATCCTTGGCATCCTCGGCACTTTCTGTAGGTGCACACACAGAAAGTCAGCCATACTGACTTTCTCCACCTGTGAATATATCTATGGAAATATACATGGATAGTATATGTAACAGCAATATTTTAGGCTGGCAATGGAAATCAGGTCCAAACACAAGCAAGGCCTGTGAGTAGAAGAGCAGGGACCTGGCCCTCAAGATCGGGCAAGGGTCCCTCCTGCCTCTTTCCATCTGCCCAGGAGGACCCAGCCGCTAAGGGGAATGCAGACTAGAGCTGGGCCCCAGGGGAGTGGCAGAAGCAGCTCAGGACCCCAAGCCTCACCTCCGTGTTTGATGGGTAGGGAAATTAAAACAGACACCTAAAACGCCTGTGCATCCAGGCAAAAGGGAGTAAATTAACCCCGCAGCAGAGAGAACCGTGGAATCCTGCAGAAAACGCATGAGCCCTCCTCCCCCAGCTGGTGCTAGCCCTGCAAGTCCGCAAGCTGACCCCGCGGCTATGACGCCAGAGTTGGCCCAGAACCAGACCACACCGCCCCCTTCCCCTGCGCCCCGGGTCCCCTCGCCCCGCTCCTCCCCTCTCCCACTTCCCCCAGCCCTCCCCTCCCCGCAGCCCCTTCTGCTTCCAGCTCCGGAGGCGGACCCAGGCCGTGGGGGAGGAGTAGGGTGGGATGGGATGGGTGAGGGGCACGCACCAGCGTCCTGTGGCTGATCTTGACAAACACGGGGCCGGCATCTGTGTCGTAGGCGCGCCCCTCGCTGATGCAGCCGGCCCCGGGGCTCCCGAAGGCGCGCAGGGTCGCGGTACGCAGCTCGGCGCGCAGCAGCTGCTCCATAGAGGCGGAGGGGGGTGGGTGGCAAAATGAGGGACGGAGGACGGGGGGGACACAGGGGCCGGGGACCGCGCAGAAAGCGGGCCCGAGCTTAGCTCACCGCTGACGCTGCCGAGGCAGCTGTCCGCCGCGGGGGAGGCTCACGCTCTGCGCGGCCTGCGGGCTCCCAGCGGCTCCCAGCGCCCCAGTGTCCTGCCTCCGGGTCCGCCTCCGGCGGGGAGGGGTGAGGTGTGAGGGCAGGGTGCTGTCAGGCCCGGCAAGCGTTCCTTGTCTCGCACCGGAGGGCCAAGCGGGGTTGTCCTAAGCCCTAGGGGAGAAGGGCACGGCTCTCTGATAGGGGACAAACTTGGCGGCGGTGCCCTCCCGTGTGTCTACAGTTCTTGCGCCTGGACCTGCTGGGGATTTGTCCAGGGCTCTGTAGGGCCTGACCTCCCCGCACTGAGGTTCCCTAAACCCTGCCGGGGCCTTGGCCCAGGCTCTTCCCACCCAGCCATACCCAGGACAGTCCAGGGGAGATTGCAGGTCCCTGGGATGCAGGTCAGAGGCCTAGCTAGGTCTCACAGGCTCTGTAGAAGGCTGGGGGTCTCCACCATGTCATGCAGGCCCCAGGCATGCCTAGTGACACCAGTTGCTGGCACTGGGCTTTCTCATCAGGGCACCTGGTGTCCATGAGAGATAGAGTGTGTCCTTGTGGTTCTGATACCCCACCAGAACCACAGGCAACTGACCCCACCCTGAGTGGGACTCCTGATTACAGACGCCAGCTACCCTGGGAAGGGAGCTTCAAAACACACATGTGCCCTGCGCACACAGGCACGCATAAACGCATACACGTGCCCTTGCACACACAGGCCCAAGAGCAGGTGGGCAGGAGATTGTGTGGCATCTGCAGGAAGGGCCTGACTTCCCCCTTGGCAGTCTCCCTCCTCCCAGCTCTTCCTCTCATCCTGGTTAAGTCCAATCTCCTATTGCACCTTGAGAAGGAATCTGACAGTAGAGCTGAGCTCTGGCACTTCTGCAGATGTCTTTATTCTTGATGAGCAGTCCCGCTGGGTATGGAATTCTGGGCTACTCTTGCATCACTGAGATGGCTCTGCAACCTCACTTTCCAGCTCTTGTGCCGTTGAGAAGCTGGAAGCCATTTGGATTCTTATTCTCTGTGTGGACATTGTTCTGTCTCTCTGGAGGTCCTTCGGTCCTCTATCACCAGTACCTGACAATTCCTCAGGGAGGTGGCCAGGGTGAGTCTCCTCTGGGCAGGGCAGGTGAGCCCTTTCAGGATGGAAACTTAGGTCCTATACCCCTACAAGGTTGCCTTCAGCTTTTTCTGTTCTCTTTATGATTTCCATTGTTTTCTCTCTTCTTTTGGAATTCCAAATCTTTGGTCTAAACCCAGTCCCAAAGTTGCTGGGGTCAAGTGCCTGCGAGCTCTGCCCTCAAACCCCCTCCTGTCCCCTTTCGGGGGAGACGCTGGACTTGACTGAGCCCCATTCTGGGCCATGGCCACAGTTTGCCCAACCAGGGTCTGAGCATGCCAGGTGGCAGCCAGGCAGGGGCACACCATCTTACTGGTCCCCAACCCAGGCACTGGGGCTACCCCCCAGGCCTCCCAGCTCCCATCTGAGCAGCCCGGGCCTGAAAGCAGACACCTCAGCACGAAGACAGGTGTTGAGGAGACCACTCTGACACGGCAAACCAGCCCACCCTCCTTCCACACCTCTGGTTTATGGTCAGAAAACCAACTGGGAGACGTGACTCAGGCACATCCAAGCAGCCCCTGCCCCACTGCAGCCAGTCTCCTTGTGCTACTGGTTCCCCGAAAAGCAGAATGATGGCTGCAAAGGCGCAGAAGGTGCCTCTCAGCCCCAGGTGTAGCCCAAACTTAGGGAGCTGCTGCAAGAGTCCTCAGGAAAGGTGTCTGGGGGTGTGATCAGGGTGGTGGGCCGGGCCAAGATACTGGGGTCCCTAGGCAGAGGAGTGACTGTCCTGCTCATCCAGACCCTTACCATGGGTACCAAGTCCAACGGCAGTGAGAAGGAGAACAGAGCCCACAACCAGATGTGCCCTGCTACTCCATGTGGCGGAAGGCTCGAGGGAGGTGCGTAATGCTATTTAGAAAAGCGGCACCAAGGAGGCAGCTGACAGCACGGCCCAAGGGCCATTATAATAGTCCATTCTGAAATCAGGCAGCTGGGACAGGGGTTGGGGTCCTGAGGCCTAGCTGCCAGCAGGGCCAGTGGACGCCGTCTAGGTATCAAGGCTAGACCACCATCCTGGCCTCCAGCGGAAGTGTTCCGGGTTCATGCCCCTCACCCAGACTCTGGGAAAGAGAGGGGAATCCTGATGTCGCTTCAGAATTCAGAGATGGCTGTGATGAGGCGGCTGTCCCATGCCCTCCAGAGGTCCCTGCCACTCTGATCCCTGATCACTGTTTCTGAACAACTTCCAGTATGTCCACACACTTGTGCCTAAGAGGAAACCCCAGCCAGGAGACTAGTTCTCACAAAAGGGACTTTTGGAAGCAATTTCACTGCAAGACCAGGAATTCCCTGTCAGCCCAGGGGTTAGGACTCCGTGCTTCCACTGCAGGCGGCAGGTTCGATCCCTGTTCAGGGAACTAAAATCCCACAAGCCGCATGGTGTGGCTGAAAGAAATGTCTACTAGGAGACCATTAGGAGGAAGACCGAGGAAACTGCCCACTCACCCCACTCTGGGAGACAGGCCCTAGACATGCTGAACAGTGCTTACAGGCAAGGTACCCACCAAGGAGTTAATCTCCAATAACCCCTTGGGTATTGCTACCTAGGCCTTTATTTTTTTTTAATATTTATTTATATATTTAATTTGACTGTACCAGGTCTTAGTTGCAGCATGGGGGTATCTTTGATTTTCACTGCAGTATTTGGGATCTAGTTCCCTGGCCAGGGATTGAACCCAGGTCCCCTACTTTGGGAACACAGAGTCTTAGCCACTGGACCACCAAGGAAGTCCCTTTACTTTTTAATTTTTTTATATTCTATTGAAATATAGTTGATAATGTTAATTTCTGCTGTACACCAAAGTGATTCAATTATACATTTATATATTTGTTTCATATTCTTTTCCATCATGGTTTATTATGGGATATTTAGTTTCCTGTGCTATACAATAGGACCTTGTTGTTTACCTATTTTACAGATAGTTGCTTGAATCTGCTAATCCCAAACTCCTAATTTATCTCCTCCTATCCTTTTTCCTCTTTGGTAACCATAAATTTGTTTATGTCTGTTTCACAAGTTAATTTGTCCTATTTTCAATTTCACATATAAGTGATATCACACAGTATTTTGTCTTTGTCTGATTTACTTGAGTATGATAATCTCTACGTCCATCCATCTTGTTGCAAGGTCATTATTCATTCTTTTTTATGGCTGAGTAGTACTCCATTGTATATAGGGACCACATTTTTATTCATTCATCTGTTGATTGACATTTAGGTTGCTTCCAGGTCTTGGCTATTGTAAAGAGTACTGCTATAAATACTGGGGTACATGTATCTTTTCAAATTAGTTTTCACCTTTTCTAGATTTTTGCCCAGGCATGCGACTGCTAGATCACACGGTAATTCTATTTTTAGTTTTTTAAGGACCCTCCATACAGTGCTCCACAGTGACTGCATCAATTTACATTCCTACCAACAGTGTAGGAGGGTTCCTTTTTCTCCACATTCTCTTTAGCATTTGTTATTTGTAGACTTAATGATGGCCATTCTGTCTGGTGTGAGATGGTACCTCACTGTAGTTTTGATTTGCATTTCTCTAATAATTAGCAACAGTGAGCATCTTTTCATGTGCCTGTTGGCCATCTGTATGTCTTCTTTGGAGATATGTCTACTTGGGTCTTCTGCTGAACCCATTTTAGAAATGAAGGAGTCAAAGTTCAGGTAAAACTTAAAAGTCCCCTCTCAAGCTGGTCTCCTGTCCCCACGCGCAGCTTGGTTTCCATTATACCGGAAGTGGAGGGTCTCTAGGCTTCTAAGACTGTCCACTAGGATGGTTCCTAACTCCTCCAATAGGATGTCATAGACATATAGTCCTGGTGATGCAGGTTAAGTGTTTGCTAGATTCACATCTGTTTGAGGCAAAGTGGCACTTTCTTCTGGCAGTTGGGTGCACTGTTCTCTGGAACAAACTGACCTTCTTTCCAAATGAGCATTTTCCTCCCTGATTTTGGCTGTAATATCCCAGATTCCCTGTGAATCCCAGACAGAACACATCCCACATGAAAGTGAAAGTCACTCAGTCATGTTTGACTCTTTGCAACCCTATGGACTATACATTCCATGAAATTCTCCAGGCCAGAATACTGGGGTGGGTAGCCTTTCCCTTCTCCAGGGGATTTTCCCAACCCAGGGATCGAACCCAGGTCTTCCACATTGCAGGCTCATTCGTTACCAGTTGAGCCACAAGGAAAGCCCAATACATCCCATAACATTATCCTATAACAGAATCCCAACCATTTACAAGTGTTTTTCTGACACCCTGTAGATGTGAGGCTCAAGACAGCAGTAGACAGGGCCCTCCATGGCCACCAACTTATCCGAGCTGGGGCTTTGCAGAGCAAGACAGGACCTGTCAGGATCCCAGCTTTTTACAGTAGGGATACCCACCTGGGTCAGACTCTCTTCTACAAACTTTCTCTCTCCGTTGTCTCAGCTCATACAAACTGAGCAACAAACTGAGAATGAGCCCAAGAATGATCTCAAAACCCAAGCCCTGAAGACACACACGTCACTCCCAAGAGACTTCCAGGCCTTGCCTCGAGTCTGTTCTGGACACCACCAGTTATATGATTTTCTGATGTTTCAGAAGCAGAAAGTTAGAACTGAAGGAGGGGAAGGTGAGAGGATATGGGGACAAAGGGAAGTGGTAAATGAGACGAAGGGAAAAGTTGTAGGTGAAACCTTAATGACGATGATGACATGCCATAAACTGGGGAGGGGGACTCTCAGCACCCCCACATCCAAGATGCTGTCAAGGACATAAACTGGGCACTCAGCTGGCTAAGGCCCCTTAACATAAACAAATGACCTGAAACATTTTTAGGCACACAAGGGGATGGTTTGGACAATGAAGACTGATCATGAAGGCAGTAAAGGTCACTGGCATCCTCTGCTTAAGGTAGAAAAGCCCATGTTTCAGGTCCACTTTCATCAAAGTAAGTAGCTTTGGGTGGAAAGCTAAACTTCTGTTATCTGAAGACTTCCTTCTGAAAGGCTGATGCCCTGACAGCAGCAGGTAACCAGATGTTTTGATTTAATATTCCTATTTTCAGTAAGAAATAAGTGCCACTGTCCCAGAGCCGAGACCTGAGGCTCCTGCATGGGTGCCTGGGGCAGCTCCCACCTCCCTGGGCCTCCTAGGATGCTCGATCACCCCAGAGGGCACAGGCCTCGCCTCTTGTCTCAGTGACCAAGGAGTCCAGGAGCTCCAGAGCTAGCCCCTGAGGGTCTAGTCATATTTTCCCCTTACTTAAGGGGTCAGCAGGCCGCCCTGCAGGGACGCCAGCCACACACCTGCCCCTTGAGATCGCACCTCTCTATCAAAACCTGCCCCACCCCAACCCATTTGTGCCACCCTCTCCTCAGACGCACAGAGGAGCCTTCAAGGAAAAGAACACTCCACAAACAGTAACTCTGGAGAGGCCAGTGGCCTTTGGCCTGAGGTTTATACAATTTTGGCAACCCTTTATATAGGAATATTTACATACTTATGAGTACAAAATGAGATGCCAAAATCGTTATTTTAGAATGAACCACCGCAGCAAAGTGCAGTCTTAAAAGGTGACAGAAGGGACTTCCCTGGTGGTCCTGCGGTTAAGACTCTATGCTTCCACTGCATGGGAAGTCTGATCCCTGGTGGGAGAACCAAGATCCTGCACGCTGCACAGCACAACCAAAAAAACAGCTGGCAGCTACTGGCACCATCACAAAAGCTGGGCAACACCACAGTATTGTCACCTGAGTGCCTGCCACAGCTCTGGGATATGCCCCGACATCCTGTCCTGACCACACTGAGTGGCTGCCCCCCTAAGATGCAGCGCCCCAAGAAAGCTCTGGCCTTGGCTCTCATCCCTGGTCATGTTGGGCTGACATGGCAGGGGAGCCACCGTGGGGCAGAAGCAGCCGCTCCCTGCACCTGGCACAGCCCCAGGACAACTCTCTTGGAAGGGGTCCACCATCCTCCTTGTTAGGGGGCCCCAGTGTCCTGTCCCTTCTCCAGGCTGCCTCCCCGTCTTAGAACCTGGAGGGTGGAGTGTGGCCTGCAGGAAAGTCCACTGGAGCAGAAGGAACGCCTCCCCGTCACTAGTGACTCACACAAAGCCAGTTGGAGCTTCCACCCACTGGATGGTTTGTGTGAACCAAGGGACGTGAAATGGAGCCCCTTCCTTTAAGATCCTCTAACTAAACAAACACACATCCACCAGCGTCTGCCTGCTGACCCTTCCACTTCTCCTCAATTGACCACAGAGGAGGAGGAGCACCAGGCTGCAGCTCCCAAAAGGTCTCCATCACAGGATGTTCTCTCTGAGGAAGACTCAAATCTGGCTGCTGCCAGAACCAAAACCACCCGGGGAAGCCACGTCTGTGTAATAACAGGTGTGAACACAGAAGTACACGTCATCATGATAAACCCGGTGGTGGTGGGGTGAACCTCCCATGGAGACACTCAGCAGGTTCCTCCAGGTCAGGGTGAAAGTCACTCAGTTGTGTCCAACTCTTTGTAACTTCATGGACTGTAGCCCACCAGGCTCCTCTGTCCATGGAATTCTCCAGGCAAGAATAAGAATACTGGTAGCCATTCCCTTCTCCAGGGGATCTTCCCAACCCAGGGATTGAACCTGGGTCTCCTGCAATGCAAGATCCTATACCAGCTGAGCCACCAGGGAAGCCACATCAAGGTCATAGTTAAGGTGCTAAAATTCTGGCCAACAATAGTCTAGGAATTACTAGGTTTGAAACTCTGCACAACTACAAGCTCTTAGTAGTCACAGTCTGGATAACTAGCACTCAGGTGAGAGGGACACATGGGGACTGCAGGGTGGTGGGAACTCACTGCTGGACCCCCAGGCACAGGGGCCCCCTCCATCCACCTGGTGGGACTTTTCAGCTCAGGGCCGGGGCCCCAGGAGGAGAAAGGGAGCCAGGGATGCCGCTGAGGGGTTGGAGGGGCAGGTTTCTCCCCAACATGCCTCCTGGCCGAGGGTGGGCCTTATCTGGGGCACCCGATCTTGCTTGGAAGTTTCACTGCAGGTGCCCTACTGGGCCAACCTCAGCTCCCGAGCACAGTGAGGAATTTCCTCCAAACAAAACACATTCTTCCCGTGCCATCTTTGGTCAATCAGACACCCTTTGTGCATGGAGAAATTTTGTTTATTTTCTCATGCCACTGCCACCAGTACAGTGAAGAAACATCAATAAATGACAGTAATTTTAAAAAGAGTTAACAATTAAAATGATTTTTTAAAAAAAGGTCACTGGGACTTCCCTGATGGTCCAGTGGTTAAGAGTCCTCCTTCCAATGCAGGGGAGGCGGATTCGACCCCTGGTTGGGGAACCAAGATCCCAGTTGCCAAGGGGCCCCTAAGCTAGCACACACAATGAAAAGATCCTGAGTGCTGCAACTGAGACTCAACGCAGCCAAAAAAAAGGCACAATCCTCTCCCTAAAACAAAACTCTGAAGCCATTAGTTCCACTTCTGAATTCCACTGAGGAGCCCTGACTCAGAAACAAAAAACAGATGAGGGGCACACATGGATGTATCCCCTTGGACCTTCATCATGAGAAACTGTGCCCTCTAACACTAGTGTCCTCCAAGGCCCGAGCCAGAACTAGTAGCGGCCACCCATCGGCTTCTTCCTTGAAATGCAATTTGAGAGTCACTTTCAACCTCCCTTTACCATTAAGCAAATCTCGTAAGGTGACGACAACAGCAGTTAAACTGGTAGCAGCAAGTCCTCAGGCCACACCTGCCCTTATCTGGAAGTTCTGAGCTATTCTCTTACTGAGCAAAGCCAAGAAAAAAAAGTGTTTTTTTAAGAAACAACAGTTGTACTTATTGTCACATTATGAGAGTTTCCTGGCAAACAGCTCCAATAAACAGAAGAGAATGTAAATGAGGAAAATACAGTCTCACACATCACTGAAGCCATTCGAAGTTTATTCACATTTTTATGCAAAAGGATTTGTTAGCATCAGTGGCATTCATGAACATTTCTCACCACTGCAAGACTGGAGGAGGGAAACCACTGCTGTAGCACTGGTTTCTACAATGTCGATGAATGACAGCTCACAAGCTGTGGAAATGAGCGGGTCCAGTGGCAGCACAGAGAGGAAAGGGAGTGTATTTGGTTTGGAACTGGTCATCAGGAGGTGCTCCCAGGACAATGCCTTCACGTCCATAATCAAGTCTGACCCACCAAGAAGCATTACCCTTGATACCAGTCACTCCTGCAGAGACGGGGAGCTGCTGGGAAGATGCCCTTGGTGGCAGCGCCTGGCACTCTGGCCACCTCCCTTCTCTACCTCTGGGGCAGCTGCAGGTTAAATGCAGCCCACCCTCCATTGGTCCCTTGGTTCACACCAATTTCTACTGCAGCTGCATCCAGCTATGAAGTCTAACTTTAGGGTGATAAAAGCTTTCTCCTGAGACGTCACATTATTTACGAGGCTGGGAAAGTTGGTCTGAAGCTATTCCAGGGTAGGAGAGGCTGGCCACGGGGGTCTGGTTAGGATCTAGTGACCAGGACTCGGGCCTCCCTCCCGAGCTCAGGTGACGAGATTCCTCATGATGCTGAGGGAGGACCCTCTGTACCCGGATCCAAAGTGATTCCAGTGGTTCAAGTAGTGGAAGAGCTGATACAGCTTCAGGCGCTTCTCGAAGCCTGGGGCCTTGGGGATTTTGCTGTGGTAGGCGGAGTAGAAGGCACTACTGAAGCCCCCGAACATGCCGGCTATTGCCAGCTCATACTCCGAGTGGCCATAGAAGGAAGCGGGGTCAAAGATGATGGGCCCAGAGGAATCCTCCGCTACATTTCCTCCCCAGAGGTCTCCGTGGAGCAGGGCTGGGACGATGTCCAGATCACGGAACAGGTCGGGGATCTTTAACTGCCAGGGTAAATGCAGCCTCATCAAAGTGATCGATGCGTGTGGGAGGGACACATGGGCTGTTTTGAGCGTGGCTCCCAGTGCCTGGTTGGTACACAGACACACCCACCTCCCGTCCTGACCCAGACCAAGGTGGCTGCATTGGCCACAGCACCTACGGGACATGACGGGCACAGCCCGGGGCCAGGGGTGGGGGTGGTGCGGGGGAGATGGACACTCACCTGCAGAGCAGCCCAGAGCTCACGGGCCTCCCTGTCCCCAGACCTCTGCTCTACGAGGTCCATCTGGGGCTGAATGCGCTGCCGGGCATAGAAAGTGACCCAGTCCCGCTGCCAGTCGTTCACCTGTGTGGGCGACAGCAGAGCTCAGTGGAAGGTGCCACAGGGTTGAGAGGGCTGACCCTCAGAGGCGCCACTACAGGGACAGGTGTACAGCAGGGGAGCTGACCCGGCAGCCTGGGGTCTGGAGGACACGCAGGGACAGCAGGCTCCTGGACAACCTCCCACAACACCTCAATATCTGAACGGAGTGGACAGCGCCCTGTAGGTTACTCAGTGCGGCCCTCCCAGGGTGCTGCTTGCTTCTCCTCGGAGGGCATGGCCACCATCCTACCCACTCGGCCCAAGTATGGCTCCCTGGGCTGAAACCCCCAGGGCAGCCAACCTCAAAATCATAAAATGCAAAGTTACAGTTCCTTTCCATTACGCTACCTTTAAGAGTCTATTTAAAATCAAACACTGTTTAACTTTCTATTTTCAGCTCCCTTGGTATCCAGCATCCTGTGAGTCCTTCCTGGCTCCTTTGAGCTGACCTAGCATGTGAGGTGGACACTCTCCATGTCGACCCCTTTTCATTAGCAAAGGAAAAAAAAAGGAGCAGAAAGACCTTTTACCAAATTTCACCAAAAGCGAGGTTGTTTCTAAATGGTTGACGCAACTAGCAAATACGGGCAAAGCGCTGGTGTCACTCACCTGGGGGAGGTACCCACAGCACGTCACCACGTCAAACCCGAACTGGGCCACGAAGGGCCGTGCCACCTGCTCATCTCTTCTCCCTTGGAAGCAAAAGGAAACCAGAGACATGACAATCCCCCTGCTCCCTTGGGGCCTGCTCTGGAAGCCCAGAGAAGCGCTGAGGCCTGACCTCAGCGTGCCCTTCTCCACCTTGGGTCCTCTTCCAGAGACAGACAAGGCTCCTGGCCTCCGCACACTATCAGGGCCCAGAACAGAGCCTGCCTCATCAGAATCAACGATCCAGGACACCCACTGCTTCCCAGGAGAGGCATCAGAGGAGCAACAACAACCCTGTGTCCCAATAAGGAGGGAATCCACCCCATGACCCAACAGGAGAGAATGGCTTCCAGTGGCCACTTTAGCATCTGCCACTTATGGGAGATAAGCCCCTGTGCTTATAAATGGTCATCCTCTGCAGCTTCCCAAACTCAAAGCAAATCCTGAAGGCCTGAACTACATGTGGGTGGAGGCAATGAGGCTGTCTCTTCTAATTTATTTTTTATTTTTTGGCCACATGTCATGAAGGATCTTAGTTCCATCCAGGGATTGAATCTGTGCCCCTTGTAGAGTCTTAACCACTGGATCTTCAGGGAATTCCCCTAAGACAGTAAGTTCTTGGTCGTCTGTTCCTGCTGTGTCTGCTACTTTGCCTGGCGGAGAAACCATCTGGGCTACACGTGAATTATCCAGTGTCAAAGGATGAAAATCCTGGAAGACACCCTCAGTGCCACCACCACACTAAGCTCTAAAAAGGTCAGTCGTGAGGGCTCTCATCCTGAGCCTCATGTGTGACTGTTTCTAGAAGAAAAGGCACGGTATGGTAAGCCAGAGAAACTTCAATAGGCTTTCTTCTGGAGAGTGAGAGATCAAAGGAATTATAATATGATGGAGTTTCGAGTTCCAGAAATATTTCCTGTCTTTCAAATGCATTTTTGAGACAACACACTAGTCATATTCACTGTTTACTGCACACCAAATATGCAGCCTTGGGTTTACATTCCTTTCCTGTGGCAGCAACACAGGTGTGCCCACCCACAGCAGCAGCACAGCTCTGCCCACACACCCATACTGGCCAGATGTCTTCTTCTGTCTGGTGGGGGCGTGTCCCCTCGGGCCCACAGCCGTACCTACTATGCCAGCCTCCTTCTGGAGAGTCTCTCCAAGCCTCTTGTTGTCTAGGTGTAGATCTGCCAGCTGGGTGCCAAGCTTTGCAGCATGACTGTGAAACCAAAAGGCAGCCACTAAACACATGGCACAAATGGGGACCCACCTATAATTGAAAGATCTCAAGCGACATGAAGCAGGTAAGGCAGTGAGAAGAGAATCTCTTCTGGTGAAGCAAGGGGGAATGGAGGACCTCATAGGAGCATCCTCAGAGGATCTCATCAGTCCTCTGTCAGCATCTCAGCAAGAGATTCCTCTCCTGTTTGCCTTTGGCCCTCAGAGTACATGCCGCTCATTCTGCAGGACCCAGGGATGTGTGGGGTCACGGGTTTCTTCTATCACATCCTGCAGAACTGTACCCCCAAATGCAAGCTTCCCACTCAGAGGAAGGACAAAGCCACCCAGAGGTGAAGCTGCCAGGACACACCTGCTCAGATGCCGCATGTCCAAATGCTCCATCACCAGCATGCTGCCGCCTCCTGGGGCGTCAAGCACCTTGATGGGTTTGGGCACCTTCACTGTGCCTGTCTTCAGGATGGCAATTAAACTTGCCACCTCGCCTTCAAACATCCTTCTGGCCTGCCAGAGAAATACAAGGGAGGGGAGGGGGAGGGAGAGCAAGGTTCTGTGTGGATGTGTTTTCTCCAGCACCACAACCAAAGCTCTCTGCAGACTCAACAGAATGGACAGCGTTTTCGCTTTTCAGTACAGCCGATTATACATTCTGAAGCTGCATAGAAATTAAAGGGATTGTGCTTGCCACTTTTGTGTATGTTTATGTTGTCATTGGGCTTCCCAGGTGGCCCAGTAGTAAAGAATGCACCTGCCAACGCAGGAGATAGATTTGATTCCTGGGTCATGAAGATCTCCGGGAGAAAGGTGTGGCAACCCATTCCAGCATTCTTGCCTGGAGAATCCCATGGACAGAGGAGCCTAGGGGGCTCTGTTTGCAAAGGGGTTGGACATGACTGAGCACATATGCTGTCACTGATCCCCGTCTCTCCAGAGGAAGGAACCTACGCCTTGTGCACCCCTGACGGTGCAGGTGTCATCCTCACACAGCACTTCAACCATAATCCTGTCCCCCTGGGCCCTCAGGCACAGGTGGCCCCAACTGCATGTGCCACCAAGCTGGGGACACTCCTCACCTGAGTGGACCACCAAATGCTATGGCATCTCCTAGCACCGGACACCACTTCATCACCATCGCCTTTCCCATTTCTAGTTCAAAAGTCCTTGCTCCTGCTTTTGGAAGGCAAATCTCACCCCGGAACACACTCCAAGCTGTCACCCCACTTCCTGAGTGACAGCCCCGCAGGGTCTGGCTCTGCCCACTCCCCTGCACCCTCATCTGGGCCCCTACCCAGGCTCCACCCCCACACTTCTAGGCCAGCGCACACACCCATTTCGCTCCTGGATTACAGCCTCTCTCAGTTCCTCAGAGATCCCCAGGCGCCTCCAGCCTGGAGACCTCCACATGCCATGTCACCTCTGCGTGGAACACCCCTCCCCATTCTTTTTGCTAAGTCAGCCCCTTCCTTGTCACGCTTCACATTTCAACTTAATAAAAATTTTTATTTCTCAGAGAAATCTTCCCTAACTTATCAGGCTAGGTAATTCCTCTTCTTTAAAGTATGTTTTTTTAGAGTAAAATTTCTACAGACATATGAAGAAAACTACAAACTCAAAAGCATCCAACTCTAATTCTCCCAAAGTCAGCACATCCACGTGACGGCCGCCGGGCACTCGTCTCCGCCTAGACACCACCGCCCCGCCAGTGCATCTGTCCATCTGTTTTGTCATCTACACAGAGGCAGTCAGGCCTCTTCATTTCACGCTGCATTTGTAATGCTGGTGCATCAGTAGAGTTTATTGTCCTTGTTCTGTGGAGCAAAGGTTCTAAAATGTGTTCGTCCAATGAAGGACGCTGGGCTTCCAGTTTGGGTTCACTACGAACAGTGACCCAGGATATTCTACTTCTATCCCTCACAGTTACTAATTCTGTGGCCTTGGTCTCCTCATCTGTAAAATGCAGTTAATAACGGTACCAATTTCATAGGTTTGCTGCTGTGATTAACTGAGTTAGCAGCTAACAGTTAACACAGTTCATTCTAAACACTTTACGAATTATTAGTATACAACCTTGGGGAGCTAAGGTTGCTGAGAAGTAAGATAAGAACTGTGTCTTAAGGAGAATTTTCATAGCATTCTCTGAAGATGAAGGAACACACTCAGGCCTAGGATGTACTTTGTACTAAAGCACTGCTGTGCAGCATAAAGGAATCGAATTTAAAAAAATTTTTAATTAAAAAAAAAAATGCAGGGAGAGGTGAAAAAGGGTCTGTGAACCCAGCTAGAGGCAAGGCTCCCTCACAGAAGTGTCTACTACCACACGGTCCTAAACGTCTAACCCTAAGACCACTCCTCCAGAGTGGGACCAGGGCAAAGTAAGCATCAATTGGGGTGCAGAGTTACAAAAGGTCCAGGACTTAGGAGAGGAACATGAGAGAAAACCAAATATACAAGCATGCAAAGGACAGATAAGCATAATGAAGAGGAAAAACTTAGACCAGGTCATTCAAGCAGAGAGTGAGAAGGAAGACAGAAGAGCAGCTGTGTAGTCTTGTCTTAGAAGTCCAGGAGACATTCTCACCTCCTAGAAAGCAAAGCATAAAGAGAGTCCTATTTTCCATACAATAAGCAAATCTTTCTGCTATAGCCAGTACATCTGCGTAACTCACACAGGTATCTATCCAAGCAAACTGGAAAGAGACCTGTTTGCAACTATCTACCAAAGGATTAGAAAGAACGGATGTGAAGACTAGCAAAAATAAAACAGACCCTGATGACAAAATAAAAAACAACAACTGGAAGAAACAGTTAGCAGAAAGACAATGTTTAAAAAGCACTGCTCAGTGGTTCCACTTTAATCGCTGGAAAGCATTTGCTTCCCTGTAATCCATACCAAGTTTTGATTACAAATGCTAATGACAGTGAAAATACAGACATGAAAAGGACGGAGCCACATAATAGAAAAAGAACTCTGAGGAGGCCTGTGATAGAAAGGAAGGAAGGACACCTCCACTGCATTAGTACTGTCTGGGGGAAACCAATGGAAAAGAGCAACTTCAAGGACCGTTATTTGCCAAATTCCTATAGAAGGGATGTACAGGATGATATGGAGCTGATCTCTGTAGAACAAAGAGTTGAAAGCTGGTCTTGAGAGAACAGCATCAATCCAGAAAGAGATCATCCCACATTATGTAGGGTGGGATTCTCCAAGGAAAAGATAGAAGCGCTGAGGGTGTGCAACACACAGGACCTGGTACTTGGGTCACTGCCTTCAGCCCTATTTGAACCAAGGTATTGCCAGTCCTGCTCCCTGCCTACTAGACCCATCCGGGACCTCCCAGCTAACACTACAGGCACGACCCACCCAAAGTGCGCAAAGAAGGGACATCCCAGAGTAAGTCAACTTCAGCAGGGAGGCTCACCTATTTTATATGGGAACGCTTGAGAAAACGTTCAGATACAAAGAGAATGGAAGGGTGGGCCTAGGCACTGAATGTGGCCCCGGAAAATTCATAGGTTGAAACCTAACCCCTAATATAATGGTGTTAGGAGGCGGTGCCTTGGGAAGTGACCAGGCCACAGGGGTGGAGCCCCTGTAAGAGACCCCAGAGAGCTCTCCTGGGCCTTCTGCCACATGGGGTCACAGGGAGAAGTGCCCTCCACACCAGGAAAGGAGGCCTCACCACGTTCTTGGACGTCCAGCCTCCAAGACCAGATCCCAAAAAGCACATGTTCGGGTTTAAAGCGGCCCAGAGTGCGGGAGTGCTACAGTAGCCCTGAGGACGAAAGCCAGGGCTGCGTTACTGCCAATATTCAGGAAGGGTTTTGATCTCTGCAAGTTCAAATAAACCCCAAGACAAGGGGTTTCTGTTACCCGTCCTTATTCAAAATTCGCCAAACGATGGACTTTCGAGGCAGCGGCCACCTGGATCGCGTAGGAAAACCATCCACAGCGTCCCAGTGGCGGCAGAGGCTCGCGCCGGACCGGCCTGGATCCGCAGACCGACCTCCCGAGGGTTCGAGGGGCCGCAGGGCTGAGCCGCGGAGGCCGAAAAAGTCCAAGCCGGCCCGACGACCACACGGGTCACCGAGCGCCTCCTCAGCCAACGGCCCAGGCTCGGACACCGACCCCCAACTCCAGAGCGGCCCCCACCCGCGAGCCCGGACGAAGGCCTGGGAACACAGACCCTCGGCCCGGCCCCGCCCCCCAACCCGCACCCGCGGCGACCCTGACCTCTGCCTTGGGGTTCACTTTCACAAACACTCGCCCTTTGTCCGTGTCGTAGCTCTGGCCCTGGCTAATGCATCCGCCACCCGAGTGACCCGTGGCCTTGACGGAGTCGCAGCCCAGCTCCCGCCTCAGTAGCTCCTCCATGCTCCCCGCGCCTGGGCCGCCGACCCGCCTCAGGCCGCACGCAGGCGCCGCGACGCCACAGCGGCGCGCGGGGATTGGTTGAGGGGCGGGACCGGCCGGAGCGCGCGGGGATGGAGGGGCGGGGCGACGTGAGGTCGGGGCGGGGCTGCGTCGTGCCCCCGCATCCCCGAGACCCTGGTGACTCTCCCTGCCAGGGGCCTCGCCCAGACCTTTCCCTTGACCTGACCTGTGACCTGCCCGTGACACTGCGTCCTGCTCCGGCCCCTCATCACCTCCACCGGCTCCAGGTCTGGGCATCACCCCTCCCAGAGATTTTCTCGACCTGGACGCGTCTGTAACGCCCTACGGAATGCTGTCTTTGTTTGCAGGTGGTTATCCAGAAGGGCTTCCCAGGTGGCGCTAGTGGTAAAGAACCCCCCTGCCGATGCAAGAGGCCTGAGAGACACGAGTTCGATCCCTGGGTCTGGAAGATCCCTTGGAAAAGGGCATAGCAGCCCACTCCAGTATTCTTGCCTGAAGAATCCCATGGACAGAGGAGCCTGGCGGGTTACAATCCATGGGGTCACAAAGAATGGGACGTGACTGAAGCGACATAGCACCCACGCATCCAATTATCTTGTCTCCCAACTAGATTTTAATGATTTGAGTTTTGACGGCTGCAGAAAGTCTTTATTCTGTCGACTGAAAAAAACAAACAAACACAGCCTAAAAGTTGAGAATTATGTTTGATTGGAGAGATTACTGAGGACTTAAGCTGGGAAGATAGCCTCTCAGGTGGTTATGAGGGACTGTTCAGAAGAGGGAAGGAAAGGGCAAGGATGTATAGAAGTTTTTGCCAAAAAAAAAAAAAAACAACCCTACCAAAAAAAAAGAAAGAAACAAGTAGTCAAACATGGAAAGACTACTGGTAATTACAGTAAACCAGACATCTCAAGTAAATGACTCTGGTGCTATTCTGTGTATGTGTGTGCTTAGTGCCTCAGTCATGTCTGACTCTTTTCGACCCTTTGGACTGGAGCCTGTCGGACTCCTATGTCCATGGGATTTTTCAGGCAAGAAATACTGGAGTTGGTTGCCATTCCCCTCTCCAGGGGATCTTTCTGACCCATCGATCGAACCTGTGCATTGCAGGCAGATTCTTGACCTGCTGAGCCACCGGGGAAGTCCTTTTCTATGTATAGGAAGATGCAACAGTCTGAGCTTAGTGAAACCGTTCCTTTGATACATACACCCTAACTATCTAGGGCCAGTATGCTGTGTTCTCCATCCTGAATCTCCTCAGGGTACACAGTTGTGGGGAGAGGGCTGGCTTTAGTGGCTAAGAGCTTGATGGCCTCAACATCTTTTGTATACTGGTATGGCAGGTGGCATTCTTTGTCTACAAATCCATGTGTTAATCAGCAGTCTTCAGAGAAATCAAATCAACAAGGTGTGTGTATATACAGAGGGAGGTTTATTTTAAGGAATGGCTGTGAGGATTAATAAAGGGAAACCTGTTTAAAATGGAGTGGGAAGGCCCAAAAGGGAGAGCTCTCACACAGTCCGCCCAGACCCAGCCTGAAGGTAAAGATGAGTCAGCAAGTGCCATTGCTTTGGGGCCGCTCAGGGTCAAGAACAGGAAAAACTGTCAATTACCCCAACAAGAAGAATCATCAACAGGAAAGAATCCTCAATTACGCACCTCATCAGGAAAGGTGTTCTTTTTATCTCCTGCTGCTGCTGCTGTCGCTTCAGTTGTGTCCGACTCTGTGCGACCCCATAGAGGGCAGCCCACCAGGCTCCCCTGTCCCTGGGATTCTCCAGGCAAGAACACTGGAGTGGGTTGCCATTTCCTTCTCCAGTGCATGAAAGTGAAAAGTGAAAGTGAAGTCGCTCAGTCGTGTCCAACTCTTCTTGACCCCATGGACTGCAGCCCACCAGGCTCCTCCGTCCATGGGATTTTCCAGGCAAGAGTACTGGAGTGGGTTGCCATTGCCTTCTTGTATCTTCTACAAGAAATTAATTACCCAGTCTACTCAGCCAATGGAAACCAGTGATTACTCTCAACTCTCACTTTCTTCAGTGGTGAAGTCACTCAGTCGTGTCTGACTCTTTTTGACTCCATGGAATATAGCCTGCCAGACTCCTTCATCCATGGAATTTTCCAGGCAAGGATATTGGAGTGGGTTGACTTTTGTTCAAAACAACCCCTCCAGCTTCCTCCTTTCTGTCTATAAAATAACATTCCTCTCCTTTGTTTGTTGGCTTTGTCTGCAGCTTTTTCTTTCTTCTTTTTCAAATTGCAATGCTTTACTGTTCCTGAATAAACCCATTTTGCTCGTATACCAACAAGATGTTTTCTTTTTTAGGTTAACAGGGCTCACACAACTGTGGAGGTAGCAGTAGTGTAGTAGTGTAGTGTTAGTTGCTCAGTCGTGTCCGACTCTGCGACCCCACAGGCTCCAGGCTCCTCTGTCCATGGGATTCTCCAGGGAAGAATACTGGAGTGGGTAACCATTCCCTCCTCCAGAGGATCTCCCTGACCCAGGGATCAAACCTGCATCTCCGGCACAGCAGGCAGATGAGCTACAGGGAAGTCCTTAATTGCGGAGAGACAAGATCAAAATCTGCAGAGTAGACCAGCAGGCTGGAGGCCGAGGGCAGAGTCCTATTGGCAGAATTCCTTCTCGCTCACGGAAGGTCAGTGTTCTCAGCAGGCCTTCAGCTGAGTGGACGTGGTCCACCCACCCTGGAGTGGGTAACTGGCGTCACTCAAAGTCCATTGGTTTAAATGTTAATCTCATCTAAAAAACACCCTCACAGAAGCATCCAGAATAATGTTTGACATCAAATATCTGAGCACTGTGCCCCAGCTGAACTGACACATAAAATTGACCATCACATTCCCCATTGTTTCCCAGTGCTTACTTAGCACGATTCACCAATGCCAGTCATGCTGTGGGCATTCACTGAAAATGTGCTAAAACAATGGAAGAATGAATAATAATTGAGGTTCTGAAGTTTGAAGAATTAAGGAAAAAGCAGATAGTTCGGACCAACATTCCTGCTAAAAATAACTAGAAATGCTGATTCAGACGGCTTCAATACATATACAAAGCACTGGAGAGATGACAAGATAGCAAGGAACATTCGCCCCTAATCCCTCTTCATACATACACCAGGGAGCTCTACCCTGAACCAGGGCTGCTAGCACCCTGACATCCAGCCTCCAGAACTATTAGAAGATACATTTCTGGACTTCTCTGGTGGTACAGTGGTTAAAAATCCACCTGCCAATGCAGGGGACACAAGTTCAATTCCTGGCCCGGGAAGATTTCACATTGCTGCAGGCAACTAAAGCCAGGCACCTGAGCTACTGAGCCTGTGCTCCACAGCCTGTGAGTCACAGCTACTAAGCCCAGAGTCACAAGTACTGAGTTTGCATGCCGCAACCACTGAAGCCTGAGTGCCTAGAGCCTGTGCTCTGAAATGAGAGAAATTTCCACAATGAGAAGCCTGCGCACCGCAACAGTCATCCCCATTTACCGAAACTAGGGAAAGCCCACTCGCAGCAGCGAAGACCAGGAGCAACCAAAAATAAAATAAATTAATTTTTTTAATTTAAATAAATCATTTTTAAAAATGTGTTTCTGTTAAGTGCCCAATCTCAGATTCTATAAAGAACCCAAGGAAGTAAAATCTATGTTTTAAGGCAAAACAAGAAAAGTGAGGCATAACATACTTCCTACCTGTATTGGGTCCTCTGTAATGTACATCTGCATTATATTAATACATTAACTGTGCATGCTCAGTCGTGTCAACTCTTTGTGACCCCATGGACTGTAGCCTGCCAGGCTCCTCTGTTCATGGGATTTCCCAGGCAAAAATACTGGAGTGGGTTACAGTGCTCTCCTCCAGGGGATCTTTCCAACCCAGGGATCAAACCCACGTCTCCTGCAGCTCCTGCGTTGGCAGGCAGATACTGTGCCTCTGCGCCACCTGGAAAGCCCATACATTAACCAGACCTCCTCAAAGCTGGAAATGCTAGCCTGACTGTAAATATCATTTTTTTTCTACTTCTGATGCCAGTAATGTAACTCTTTGGAAGATTAATTTTTTCTTTCTTAATTCTGCAAGGGATCATGGGTCTAATCTGTTGAACCTGTTCACTAGGCTTTAAATTTTTAATATTATGTTTTTATCTCTAAAAGCTCTTTTTGGTTTGTCAACAGCAACAAAAAATTAATCAATAGTCAATTTAAAGAGGAAATAGAGAATTCTAACTGAGCCGACCTGAGGACTATAATCTGGGAGATGGTCTTTCAGAAAGCTTTTGAGTCCTGTTAGAAGTTGAAGGCCTAGTCACATACACAAGACCTGGTGCTTGCCTGTACATGCAGATCCGGACTATATATATTTGATGAAGTTTATGTCTCCGACAATGCTGGCAGATTCTTTACCATCTGAGCCATCAGGGAAGTCCCTGATAACACCATAGTCTTCCACAAAAATCAGGACAGTGGTGTTGTTGGTACCCCATGCACGCGCCTTCTACATTCACTGACATTCACCAGCCCAAGGATTCCAGGATCCAGCTCCTGGGACGGTGCAAGAGTTTTCTCTACCCTTGGTGCTGGCCCAGTCCAGTGCCCCCAGGAGCAGCTATCTCTGAAGCTGCCCCACTGCTAAAGTTCCCCAGAAGGATGCATTCCAGTCAACTTAACCTTCTTTTCTGACCTCCTGCTTCACTTTCCCACCCCCAAGAAGGCTTCCCAGGGTCACCCTCACGTAAGCTATTGGCACTTGCTCCTTATCTGTTCCTGAGGGAGCCCACCTCCAAGACAGTGGTTGCAGTCATGCAGGAGGAAGGGTGTTGTATTCCCAGGAGGTATGTGCGCAGTCTCTGGCACACCAGCCATGCTGTATTTCTTGACCTGTGGGGGTGATTTACAATTCAAGTATTTATTATTTATTAAGTGGTACATATGTGTGTTCTCATGCACTTTTCCATATATATATAGTACTTCACAATTGAAAAAATATTTATTTATATTTAGTTATTAATATCTGGGGCTTCCCAGGTGGCACTAGTGGTAAAGAACCCACCTGCCTATGCAGGAGACATAAAGAGGCGGAAAAGGTTTGATCCCGGGGTCAGGAAGATCCCCTGGAGGAGGGCATGCAATCCACTCCAATATTCTTGATTGGAGAATCCCTTGGACAGAGGAGTCTGGTAGGCTACAGCCCATAAGGTTTCGAAGAGTCAGACAGACACAACTTAAGCGACTTAGCACACCCACAGGCATTAATATTTGACTGCACTGAGTCTTAGTTACAGCATGCAAACACTGAGTTGCAGCTTACCAATTTTTAGTTGCAGCATGTGAGTGAGATCTAGTTCTCTGACCAAGGATTGAATGCAGGCCCCCAGCACTGAGAGCTCAGGATCTTAGCCACTGGACCACCAGGGAAGTTCTGTATTTCACAATTTAAAAAAGCAAAAATGAGCCGATGAAAATCTACAAATGGTAGCAGGTGAACTGACACTTCAGAGGAGAGTAAGGAGAATTTCAAAAATTTTGTAAAGGTTGTGGAGTACCTGAATCACATCTGCCCAAGGTAGGAGAGCAGCGTGCAGGGTCAAGGCCTGTTACAACCTGTCTTTATCTGTGGTCTGCTGCTGCTGCTGCTAAGTCGCTTCAGTCGTGTCCGACTCTGTGCGACCCCATCGACGGCAGCCCACCAGGCTCCGCCATCCCTGGGATTCTCCAGGCAAGAACACTGGAGTGGGTTGCCATTTCCTTCTCCAATGCATGAAAGTGAAGTCGCTCAGTCGTGTCCGACTAGTAGCGACCCCATGGACTGCAGCCTACCAAGCTCCTCCGTCCATGAGATTTTCTAGGCAAGAGTACTGGAGTGGCTTGCCATTGCCTTCTCCGTATCTGTGGTCCAAGTCACTTTAACTTCATGCCATGAACAGGAAAGTTTTCATCAGAATTATGCCACCACTAATTGAGATTTTGCTGAGAAATTACTTTCAAGAGTGAGTTTTATCAAGTCCATTTAATTTCTGACCTCATTGAAATGGTTTATCTTTATACACTATTTTATTTTTCAATTTTCATTTGAATGAAATTATTGTCATCACATCAATTTAACCCTTCAGTCCATTTTTTTCTTTCTCTTTTGGTCCACATACGATTTTGCTGACTATGCACCAACTGGTACAAAGGCTATCCCAGGGCCATTGTATCTACTGAGTCTAATTTTCCTGAATCAAATATAAAGATGTAAATTCACCGTGTGCTTTTTAAGCCTATGCTATTTTAAAAATTCGTGTTGATATTTGAAGCAGAAATATTAATTATACATTAGATGTAAGGCTAATCATTTGTATGCGCTTATTCATCCATGAGAAAATGTCCCATGATTGCTCTGTGGTGGAAGATGGGACCATGGCCTTGCTAATCCAACCGTTCCATACATTTCCAGATACTCTTGCCTTGGAGTCAAACATCCTGCTTTGTGACATCCTGCCCTTGCAGTTTTTCGGTGTTCCTTCTCTCCAGCTTCTCCCTCTTCTCATCTCAGCACAGTCCCAGCTGAAAGAGCAGAGTTGGTGCGACTCCTTCAAATGACACTCTCTTCTCTGTGCCCTGAGGCTGTCCTCCAGAGGAGGGCTCCAGCCTCCCCTTCTCTGGGACACTGTCTGCTCCTCTGTCTGAGACCTGCCTTGTGCTGTGTACATGGGCATGTGTGTACCCCAATCCAACTGTCCTGTCTCAATAGCAAGCCCCAACCTCACTCCTCCCATCCCAGGCACCTGCTGCGGAGCCAGGGGCTGCTGGCATTGGTGTGGCAGAGGTGGCTGGCATGGTGGGGGTGACTGGTGGCAACATATTTCTACCTCACTTCTCCCTGGGATGCCTGGGGCGCGCTGACACAGAATGAGTTGGGTGAGCTGCTGCTGTATCAAAAGTTTAAACCATAGTGCACCAGAGTGTGCAGGAGCATGTACGGTATCCAATGGAGGCTCCATCAATACTCCCCAGGGACTCAGCTGATGACACACCTAGGTGCTTGCTGTGTACCAGTCACTTGCCCCAAACACTTGCCAAGTGTGAGGATCATAGACTTCTCACAAGCAGGGAAAGGGAATTCCCTGGCGGTCCAGTGATTAAAACTCTGCACTTTCTCTGCTGAGGGCCTGGGTTCAGTCCCTGGTGGAGCAACTAAGAACCCACAAGCCAACTGGCAAGGCCCAAAAAAAAAAAAAAAGAGAGAAGAAGCAGGGAAACTGAAGCCCACTAAGTAAAGTGATCGTTCACCCAAGTTCACACAGCTGGGAAAATGGAATCAGGATTTCACCGCAGGCAAGTCTTTGACTCCTTCCGACCTCAAAGTCCACAAACCCACTCCCCAAAAGGGTCTCTGAATTGGAGACAATACGGGGACCAGACACCGCTGATCCTTCTGCACCACCCACTTGCAAGAGAGTGATCAGTCCTCAGGGGGGCTTCAAGGGTCTGCATTAGCAGCAGCCCTCCCTGTCCTCCAGCTTGCACTTGCCCTGCAGGGGCCTGCTGTCCGCCTCAAGGCTTCCATAGCCCATGGGGCCTTGGTGCAGGGACTGGGGGTCCTCTCCTCTGAGGGCATCCTGTTTTGTCCATCTCAGCACAGTCCTAACTGAAAGAGCAGAGTCAGGGAGAGCACCCTTGGATGACTCCTTCCCAGCCAGGGAATGAGCGCGTCCCTGCTCTCACACCCACACCCACCTCCTTCCTGGTGTCCAGCTCCCTTCCTGTAGCCCCCATGTGCCCTTGTCAACCTCCACACAGAAGCCTCCACCAGATAGCCACAGAGACTTTCACTCCGGGGCTCAGCCGTGGACCTGGGGGCAGGGGCAGGCAGGACAGGGATGGGGGCTGTTGTCCAGGGAAGGTGGATGCCAGGAGCTTCCCCTCCTCGCCAGGCAGGGCTTACCTGCGACTGGAGAAACTGTATTGCTCCAGCTGGCAAAACTTCAGAGTTACTGTAAAGGACAAACTGGCTTATATTTCAAGAGCTTCCACCCTGACCCCCAATTTCTTTTTTTTTTATAATGTGTTTTTATTTTTGGTTGCAGTGGGTCTTCCTTGCTGTGTACCAGGTTTCTCTAGTTGTGGCGAGCAGGGGTTACTCTTCGGTGTGACGCTCAGACTTCTCATTTCAGTGACTTCTGTTGTTGCAGAGCACAGGCTCTAGGCACAGTAGTTACAGCACGTGGGCTCAGTAGTTGAGGTGTGCAGCTCTAGCGCACGTGGACTTCAGTAGTCACAGCTCACAGGCCCTAGGACACTTGAGCTTCAGCAGCTGTGGCATGAGGGCTCAGAAGCTGCCGTCCATGGGCTTAGTTGCTCCGCAGCACGTGGAATCTTTCTGGACCAGGGACCAAACTTGTGTCCCCTGCACTGCCAGGCTGCACCACCAGGGAAGTGCCCCAATTTATTTCTTATCTGAATCTTCTCTCCCTGACAACGGAGGAGGGGTTTCCACGTCCTCCAAACACCGAGTTGGAGTGCAGGAGCTGGGGGCAGCTCTGGGCCAGAGAGCCAGGACTGGCTGCCTGGAGGGGGCAGAGGGGACCCAGGTGTCCCCTCCATGCCTCCACCAGGTAGGCCTGACGTTAACAGTCCTAAGAATGATGACGACGGGCTACTGTCTTGTGGAAGACAAGCGGGGCAGTGCAGAAGAAGCCTGGCTCAGAGGCGGCCAGAAAGGGACACAAGCCTTGGGGGGCCCGAGCACCGCCGGCCCTGGATGTCTGGCAGGCGGTGGAAGGGCCAGTCGCTCCTGGCAGGGGCGAGGTTGGAGTCTGGGAGGAGCACTGAGTGGGCGGGATAGGATATCAACGAGTGGGCGGGGTATGGCAGTGGGCGGGGCTTCGAACAGGCCGTGCGTGGGTGGAGCGACACTCTGACATGAAACCTATATTATATGGATTTTGTCTCTACCGCTCTGGTGCTTTCTGGGGGCATCCGTGAGGTTACAGTTTTGTCTAAAATAGGTTTTCTTTCCATGGCGCAAGAACAACTGGCACCTTGGCTGCGAATTCTTGGTGAGTCATCACCAAATATACACCCAGTGTGAATCTGTGCTCAGCTGTTAGTTTCTATTTACTTCTCGGCAGCAGGAGAAAGAAGTAAGAAGAGTTAATTGGTGTGTGCAAGTGCCTGCCTTTGGGGAAAATATAGTTAGTCCTTTTTTAGTTCCTCGGTCTATTTTTATTTGAGCATCAGGGAAAGAAATTTGAGAAATGCTTTTCCATAGTCGAATGGCATAAAGTGGCATAAAAAGATTCCCTGCTTTATCACCTGGCGGTGGCGGACACGCTTTCTCTCCTCTGCCGGCCCGCTTTCGGGCCAGAGGCCACTGCACAGTGCCACACAGATGCGGTGCAAGCTTCATAATGATTTCAGTGCTTCCGAAATTATACCATTGTCTGGCAGTTCCTCAAGCACGCACGATGGTTTCTACATGGCCCAGCAATTCCACTCCTATGTATACATCTAAAAGAAATAAAAACACATTTTCCTGGAAAAGGAAATGGCAACCCATTCCAGTATTCTTGCCTAGGAAATCCCATGGACAGAGGAGCCTGGTGGGCTACAGTACATGAGTCCTGTAAGAGTCGGAGACGACTTAACAACTAAACAACAACGCAGAGACAGAAAGAAAATTGGTAGTTACCGAGACTTGATGGGGAAGGGGAATAGAGCCTGAATGATTAATGGATAGGGAATTCTCTTTCAGAATGATGAAAATGTTTTGGAACTAGGTAGAAGTGCTGGTTGCATAACATTGTCAATGTAGTAAACGGTCCCCGAATTGTATACTTTGAAATGGTTACTTTTATATTTTGTGAACTTTTACATCAATAAAAGTATATTTGTAAAAAAAAAAATACATCTGCACAGAAATTTGTACAGAAATGTTCATAGAGGCATTATTTACAACAGCCAAAAGGTGGAAGCAACCCAAATATCCATCAGCTGAGGAACGGATGAACAAAATGTGGTTTATCCGTACAATGGAACATTATTCAGCTTTAAAGAGGAAGGAAATTCTAACACATGCTACAACATGTATGAACATTGAAGACACGCTAAGTGAAATAATTTAGTCACAAAAGGATAAAGGATAAATACTGTATGATTCTATATGCAATCCCTAGAGTGGTCAAATTCATAGAAGCAGAAAATAGATTGGTGGGTGCCTGGGCCTGGGGAGAACAGAATGGGAAGATATTGTTTAATGATGACAGAGCTTCTGTTTTACAAGATGACAAATTCTGGAGATGGATGGTGGTGATGGTTGCATAACAATGTCAATGTGCTTAATGGCACTGAATTCTAACACTGAAAAATGGGTAAGATGGTATAATAAATTGCATGTCACATATAATTTAGCACACTTAAAAAAGGAAAACAGGACAAAACCAGGTCTCTGCTGCCATACTGATCAGCTCCAGCCATGAAAGACCCAGGCAGGACCTCGGGCCTTGAAGGTTTCTCTTAGCCCGTTTCCCTGGTATCAGCAGGAATGACACCCCGACTTCTCAAGGTTGCCGTGAGATTAATGTGGGCCAATCACAGACACTCTGAGACACCTTTACTGTCCAGCAGCCACAGGGCTGGACACTCTGGATTTTTTTTAACTCTTTATCAAGTTTGTTACAATATTGCTTTTGTTTTATGGTTTTGGTTTTTGGCCCCAAGGCATGCAAGATCTTAGGTCCTCGACCAGAGATGGATCCCATGACCTCAGCAGCGAGAACAATGAGTCCTAATCACTAGACCAGGGAATTCCCAACATCTTTAAAAATGTTAACTTTTCTTGCAACTATTTCATCATCTTGAGTACCGTAAAAAGGCAAGTTTGCTTGTAAAAGCAGACATATCCTACCAAACACTTCTGAAGTTTAGGGTCTGCCATCTGCTGAGTTTTTGAAACAATCTCTCTGTCTCTGACATCTTTAAATATATTTTCCCAAATGCCTGTGTGTGATGTGCGGAGATTTTAATGCAAAAACTGGACATGGCTTGTTGTAACCTTAGGAAGCACAAATGTGTGGGAGCTTTCATTTAAAAGCACAAGGTCGAGGGTGAAGTTTTACACAAAAGAAGCTGCTTGTTTTCTTCCCTTGGCATTCTGAATCAAATAGATTTTCTCTGAAAAGAAATGTTCTTCAGGCTCTGGGGTTGAGAAGGGATATTTTCTGTAACTCAAGAGGGGAAGAAGTGGTAGGTTTGGCACAGGATGAAAATGTTCTCTTTCAATAGACTGCATACATTTTTCCTGGAGAAAAGCACTTTGGGGGCCTTTCTGCAGAGCACTGGGCTGGCCGCCTCTTGTAGGGATCTGGGCTGCAGTGTGTCCATGTTGCCTCCCCACCCCCACCCCTCTACCCTCCAACCCCTTCCCCACATCCCACTCCCTGGTGCCCAGAACAAGAGCAGGAGGATAGGTCTTCTCACTGCAGCCAAGGGTGCACGCTAATTCCCAGCTCCAGTTCCTTTGGATTCAGTGCTCAGAGTAACACATGGGGGATGAGGGCGTGGGTGGGGTGGGGGCGGTGCAGGCTGCAGGTCGCTTCTGCATTCACCGCCCTGGGTCCTAGGTCTGCCTTTCCCATCTCTGCTCTGGATCTCATGACCCTGACGACCCAGAGCAGTCAGGGTGTAGGGACCACTTCTTTCAGGGTCTAATTGGCGTGAGACCAACTCCAGCCTTTCTGTAGCCAAGGTGCACACTCCTGCCCCCAGCATCCTTGCCTGGCTCAGGGAGCTTCTCACTGAGAAGATGGCATGTGAGCAAGATCTGTGCTCAGGGGCAATGGAGAGCCCACCATGGCCTTAAGTCCAAGTCCTCATGCAGCCCCTAGTGTTTGTGAGATGTGGGGTGGCTTCTTGGAGAGGGATACAAGCTCGGTCCCTACACACAGTCCATGACACAGTGACGGGTGCCATAGATGGGACCCCAGGAAAGGGTGAGAGCGTCCCCTGACCTGGGCTTGGGGCAGCCAGCTTCTGAAGACCCCACTGTCCTGTTCCTATGGACGGGGAGACAGGGAAGATGCTGTTTTCAACTCGCTCACTCAGCACTTTGGGCCTCACATTGTGTCAGGAAGCTGCCCACTTCCCTAGGCATAATCACGTTTTCAAATCCCCAACTTAAGCGGTTGGTGGGAGAAGGAGTGCCAAAACAGGAACATTCAGTTAGATACAAAGCTGATTAATGCCCTATAGGATGGTGAAAACTTAGCTGCCAGGCAGAAAAATAAGACTCTCTCACTTTTCTGTGTTGTGCCAAGTCAGTGTGGATAGTGAGTCAAAGTTCATTCCCAGGAGAGTCAGTGACTCTTGAGCAGTTCTCTGGGAATTGCTTGGCCTTTTCCCTGTACTGTGGATAGTTGGTGCTGTTTGTGGAGATGATGGACATGCAAACGGATGTTGTAATTAGACAGGATGAGCCCCAATGCAGGTCAGGAGGGTGGAGGTAGGGTTCCTGGGAGGAGGTGTCACTGTGGACACTGATCTAGTGGGAAGGAGCAAGTGTGCGTGAAGCAAAGGGCTGAAGTGGCATCAAGTGCTCCGGAAATACATTGGTGTCCCCAGCAAAGAGTCAGAGACGAGCAGAACACAGAGCTGAGCCTATGGGCGGCCCCCTGAGCACTGTGGCCAGGGCAGGCCAGGGAGCGCAGCTCTTCAGGGAGGGAAGATGTCCGAAGTGTGGGTGGCACCATCAACCCTGAAGTGAAACTGCAGTGGGGGTGGAGGTGCAAGGGGATCAGGTGAGGGCCAGACCAAGGTCAGGTGAGGACTGGGTGAAGGTCAGGGAGGAATCAGACAAGGGTCAGGGGCAGACAATTGTTTCATGAGGGTCAGGTGATGCAATTAAGCAAAATATGATGAAGGTGCATGGATGGGCATGGTGGACCCTCACTTGCCCTGGAAGAAGATAAAAAACAATGATGCTCTGCCCCAAAGAAAAACGCTAGAACTAGATACTGGGCATGTTACTGAGGGTTATTTTAACTTCCAGCAACAGCACATCCATCTGGAGATGGCTAGGGCCACGGAACTATCCCAGTCACATGACAAGAAGTCAGCAGCTGGTGGACCAGCGAAGAGGCTTCACGATGCCCTCGTAGTCACTAGCTTCAGCTGGAAGTTGGCTCCCTGGTGCCCCTTTTTTGAAGCCCACAGCAGACATCCATCATGTTCCTGCACTAAAGTCACATGCTAGGCCACACTTCCACTGGTTAGAGCCAGGGGACAGACAGGCTTAGATCAGCAGTTTTCAAGTGTGATCCATGGGCTTTTTCGTGGTCATATAGGATTAAGGCCTACCTTGATGACCTCATCTTAACTTGATTATATCTCCAAAGACCCTATTTCCAAATAAGGTCACATTCACAGGTGCCAGGGATAGGACTTCAATAGATCTTTTGGGGATAATCCTCATCATATAGTATATGGCAAACACGTGTCTCCAGTTTTCCACTACAGTATTACAGTCAAGGCTGAGCAGTATAGCTTTTAGCATTGATAAACAAGGCGTGTTATTTAGAAACACAGAAAGAAGCTTGAAGCAGTTCATAAAATTGGGATGGCATGTCATGATGCCATCCTGGCCCCACTATGCCACCAGTGGGTCTTTGACATCTTGTGGTTACAGTATTGGTTCTATCTCCACTTGAAAGAGATCAAGTATTTGAAGGGGGCTTTTTCTGATTTTTGGAGAAGACTCTGGCCTTTAAAAACTGGTTTTCTTAAGACAGTTGGAGGCCTGATGCTATCTTAACAAAAATCAGCTGTAGGGGTTTTGTGGGGTTTTTTTTACATTTTATTTTTATTGAAGTATAGTTGATTTACAATGTTGCTTAATCTCTAACTGTAGTTTTATTTCAATGAATCCTTCAGAATTTCTGGAGCCCTGACCAGGGTGGTATGTTG
The DNA here is from genome assembly GCF_032405125.1 of Capricornis sumatraensis. Classification (NCBI taxonomy): domain Eukaryota; kingdom Metazoa; phylum Chordata; class Mammalia; order Artiodactyla; family Bovidae; genus Capricornis; species Capricornis sumatraensis. Next base: position 99,887,851 of record NC_091076.1, read on the forward strand.
TAGAAAAGCATGAATGACAGTCAAGGGTCCAGTAAAGGACCAGTTGGCCCTCTAGCCTCCTTGACCAACAGCACAGTGGCCTCCCTCCATCCTCCTAAGCATGTCTTTACCACTTCATCTTCTAATTATCTCTTATCCATGGAGAAGCATCTGTAAATAATCCTGTCTGCCTTTCTGTTTTACTTACATTGTTCCCAGTCAGTGTCTGTGCTAGCAGAAGCCGGGGGCTTTACTTTAGCCTGACCTCTGGAGCAGCTCCAGGACGTCAGGAGATTTTCAGGGAGCCAATTTCAGCCTGGCCACAGGAAGGAATTTTCCAATGGTCAGAGGTAGTTGGGACTAGAATCCTGGCCTTGAGCTGTCAGATGGGCAAGTGGCATACAGATTCCTCTACTTTCTGCCTGGACTTTGATTGAAATTTGCTGGGGTTGGGGGGGCAGAAGTCAGTGTCTAGCCATGGAATCATCTCCCAGGAGGCTGGAGGAGGGGCTCTAGTGGTGGGAACCCTTCTCCTTTTGTGAAATAAACACCTCTGGTGGAGACATTCCAGGCACTGTTGGGTGGAGCTTATTTTATCCTAGGGCAGAAATATGAAAATCCATATGAGGATATAAGCCTTTTCTTAGGTGGTTACTTTTATTTGGGAAGTCCAGCAGAAGGAGGGATCCTGCTTAACTAGATAATTGTCAAGTGGCTCTCAGCTGATAGGGACCGTGGAGCTGAGAGTTGGAGATGGGAAGAAATTCTGAGTTTTTTGGTTTGTTTTTTGCAAGCATAGGAGTGGGGACAGAATTCCACCTCCTGCGTATTTTTCCAATGTCCACTTTCCATCTTTCAATCTTACTGTATTTCCTTTTTTATTAAATAGTGGCTTCGCCAGTACATAAACCAACCAATCAATCAATAAGCAGTAAGTTGTAAACTAGTGTTCCAAAGGAAACCTGTTTTTAGGTCCAAAGAAGTTCAAATGACAACGATAAAAATGTTAAACAATTGGTTTTTAAATTCTTCTCTCTCTCCTCTGCCCCCTCTCCTCAAGTGGGGGGCTACAGCAGTTCCCTGCACACGCGCAGAGGCGCAGAGGGCTTTTTCCAACATTGGGTGGAAGGATGGAGCGGGAGAGGCTTGGGCCGCGGGCCTCCCAGCCGCTGGAGTTCTTCAGCGAGCCTCACGATGAAGCCCCAGGGTGGCACCTCCAGAGACTGAGCGCCATCACGCCGGCGCGCGCCGCTAAGCGCTGTCTGGATTCCGCGCGTAAAGGAACGCGCACCTAGTCAGACACCCAGCGCAAAAGACAGGCCCCCCACCCGGCGCCCACTGCTCCCTAGATGCGGAAAGGAGCCCAGGAACTGGAGGGTCCTCACCTGGTCCTCTTTCCCAGCATCTGCACAGACACTTGGACGGACTCACACACCAGCACCTGAAGACGTACCCAGGCACTGGTGCGCAGACGCCTGCACACACGCGCGCAGAGGCACGCAGATGCGCACAAACACGTGAACAGGAACTCACAAGCACGCGCACCCAGCACTCTGCGTGGTGCGGTGGGAGGACCCGTGGGAGCGACCGAGAGCCCGAGTTTGCCTGGGGCACGGGCCCTTGACATCAGGCCACCTCCCACGCGTCTGCGACCGGAACCGGCCCTTGCGACGACCCCACCCGGCCCAGTGAGGACTCTGGGTGGGAGGCGAGCCCTGGCACCCAGCCCCTGAGCCCACGCTGGAGTGTGATCACCCAGCCTCGCCCCCTGATCGCCCCGCCCCGCCCCAACCTTGGCCCCGCCCCGCCCCGCCTCCCGTCTACCATTGGCAGCAGAGACCGTAGGTTTTCGGGAGGGGCGGATGGGAACGGCCTGGAGGAGGAGACGAAAGCGAGATGGATGGGCAGCCAGCCAATGAGAACTTACAGCTGCCCTAGCAACTGCGGCCGGCCAATGGCTGGGCGGAGCCCGAGTGCGCGCTGTCAGGCTGCGGGGACCAAGGGGCTAGCAGTGCTCCAGGGACCTCTGGACCCGCGCGGCGCTGGACTGCCAGGCCACCGCCTCTGCGCTGTCCCGTAGGCTGGGCATGGGCGCGGGCGCTAGCGTGGCACGATGAGCACCGGGGGCAGCCCGGTCCGCGCCTACGACTTTCTGCTCAAATTCCTGCTCGTGGGCGACAGCGACGTGGGCAAAGGAGAGATCCTGGCGAGCCTGCAGGACGGTGCGGCCGAGTCCCCGTATGGCCACCCCGCGGGTGAGAGCCGGGCCGGGAAGGAGAGGCGGTGGAGCGCGCGGGGGCTGGGGAGGAGGGGGGCGCAGACGCGAGAGCTAGGCGGGGGAGGGGTGCAAGGGAGGAGAGGAGAGGAGAAGGGGTGGGGAGCGCCGGGGCTGCGAAGAGGGGTAACTGGCCCGGCGAGGGGCGCCAAAGAGCCGAGCAAAAGAGGCCCAGGAGGTACGGGGTCCCGAAGGGGAGCGTTCCGCGGGCGGAGGGAGCAGGGAGATCAGGGAGGGGAGCGGGGGCCGCGGGGCCTGGGAGGGAAAGCGAGGCCGCTGAGGCGAGGGGAGGAGGGGTGGAGCGCGCCGGGACTGTGAAAGAGAGGGGACGCGGGACCCGGAAGGGGAGCGCCGGGCTTAGGGCCGTCGAGTCTCTGCCTGAATCCCGCCCGCACGACCCGGGCAGCCCCGGCTGCACACCCCGAACCCTGGACATGGGGGACCCAGGGGACTAGTGGGAGTGAGGCTGGGGCGCGCGCACTCCGGGCGTGAGGCGGGAGCGAGCGGCTGAATGGGGAGCTGGGGTCCTCCGGACCTGGGGGTACCTGCCACACGGAGGAGAGCGTACGACCACACAGTCCGGGTTTGGGGAGGAAGGTTGGCGGGGCTGCTCCAGGATGTCCTGCCGGGAGGTCGCACTTGGCACACGGCGAGTCTAGAAAGGACGCGTGGGGATGAGACGCCGGCGCGAGGGGCTGGGAGCGTGGGATCGGAGCACAGCGGCGGCAGGCTCACAGGTGGTGGCTCTGCGCGTAGGTCGGATGGAAAGGGAGGGAGAGAAAGCACAGAGGACGCATCTCGAGGCTTCTTCAGGGTTCCCAGTGCGTGGAGGGGCTCCTCCTCCTGGTGGACAGGCCTGAGAGGGCAAGGAACGCTAGTGACCCTAGGGAGCATGGTCTGGGGTGCAAGAAGGAAAGGACAGACAGAGTGTGAGGGTCCCAGGGTGAGGGGAGACCAGAGCACCCGATGGCAACCTACAGGGAGTCCAAGAAGTTTCTGGTTTGAGAGCAGCAGCCCCTAAAAGAGGGTGGACATTAGGAGGAAAAGAAGGGCAGCAGGGAGGAAAGTGGGCAGAACTTGGCCCAAGAGGCGGGAGGATCAGGTGTTCCCGCAGTGCCCAGGTCTTTACCCACCAAAGGCTGCTTGGCTGGTGCAGACTGAGTAGCAGTGGAAGGAGAGCTGTGGATGTTCACCCCTGAGCTAACATCGCGGGGGCAGGAGCCACATTTCCAATACGGAGCCTGCTGCTTGCTGTCTGGTTCCTGGGTAGCTGAGGAAGGCAGCCTAGGGAATGGAATCTTAATGTTCAAGCCAGCATGGGGGTGCTTCTTGTCCTGGTCAGCCAGGGTAGGACCGAGAAGACAATGGGCAGCGCGCTGAGTTGGGGAAGGTTTGAGATGGGGGCATGAGCTGATGGTGAAAACCTGGATCCATTCTCACACTGCAGTGCATGTAACAGTCACGCCCTGGTCCTATGAAAAGGCAGATTCTGATTCTAGAACAGACTGTCCAAGATGATGTCACCAGCTACATGTAGTTTTCTACACTTAAAGCATGTTAGAGGGAAATACAACTAAAAGTGTGCGTGCTCAGTCACTTCTGTCGCATCCAATTCTTTGTAACCCTATGGATGATAGCCTCCATCCATGGGATTCTCCAGGCGAGAATACTGGAGTGGGCTGCCAAGCTCTGCTTCAGGGGATCTTCCCAACCCAGGGGTGGAACCCATGTCTCCTGCATTGCAGGTGGATTCTTTACCACTGAGCCACTAGGGAAGCCCTGAAAGGGTGCATTAGCCACACGCATAGTGCTGGACAGCCACTTGTGAGGCAGCAGAAGTGCTGGACAGCGCAGTGCTGGGTTTAAGCTCTATGAGAGTGGGGAGCTGCGACTGTTTTCTCCTCAGCTGGGTCCTCTTGGTGTGGGGCTCAGGGAATGGATGGGCCGGAGGTGAAGTAACAAAACATTCAGCAAATACAGGGCTGTGTATGTTTGGGGAAACAGGCTGTGGAATGTTTTCTGTTCTGTAGCAGATGAACAACGTGGGGGCAAAAAGGAACGTGGACCAGCGTTTGCACAAAGGTCCTTCTGGCTGGTGTGAATGGAGGCTTGGTGCTTCTGCTCTGTTACGTTCATTCTATGTGCTGAACCGAGACTTTTAACAACTGGTTAGGGATTTCTCCTGAAGTTTTTTCCTTGATACAGAGAGAGGATTAAGGCTAAAAAGACATGTTCCACAAAAGGTCTTGTCAGCTTGGCTTGAGACACTGCAGAAAAGAACTGATACGATAGATGCACCCTCTGTGGGTTTTTGATTTACTAAAAGATTTTTCTTGGATTAAGAAAAGAGACTATGGGGCTGCCCTGGCAGCTCAGTGGTACAGAATCCGCCTGCCAATGCAGGAGACACAGGTTTGATCCCCGATCCGGGAAGATCCCGCATGATTTGAAGCAACTAAGCCTGTGTGCCACAAGTATTGAGCCTATGCTCTAGAGCCCAGAGCTGCAACTCTTGGGCCTAGGTGCTGCAAATTCTGAAACCTGCATGCCCCAGAGTCCATGCTCTGCAATAAGGGAAGCCACCACAGTGAGAAGCCCCACACCAAAACTGGAGAGTAGCCCCCACTTGCCACAACTAGAGAAAGCCCGCTTAACACCAAAGATCCAGCACAGCCCAAAATAAATAAATAAAACTAGTCAAAACTGAAAAGAGATTATGAAAAATTGGAAGAAATTGGAATCATCATGATTATTATTTTAAAGATACATTTCACTCTGAAACAGTGTGGGTGCTTCTGGCAGAAAAGGCGAGGGCCTTTCAGCCTCACAACCCATTTCCCTCCACCCTATGCCTGAGTTCAGAGCCTGTTTATTATGTTCAGGTTGCCCAGATTTAAACACTCAATTCTGCATGGTAGCTATGCATAAAAGTAGCTAGTAGCTATTAGTGCCCACAATTGCTCAGTGTTAATTCAATATTTCAGAGTACTCTGTGTTCACCAGTAATCTTTTATTTTGCTGTCCCTCTGATTGGTAATTTCATTTCAATCATTTTTTCAGAAAGGGCTCATGAGTGTTTCCTAAGCATTTTCATGTCACTGTCCTTTGCCTCTATCTTTGAACACTGTCTTGGCTGGGTGTAAGAGTCTCAACTGCTGTTTTCTTTCCCTCAACCTTTGTAAGCACTGCTCCATCCTCTGCCATTGGATGTGGGGAAGCCTGAAGTCAGCTGGGTTTTTTTTTCCCATACAGGTGATTTGCATTTTCTTCATGAATTTCTGAAGGGTTCCTTCTTTTTTTTTTGAAGGGATCGGGATCCTTCTTTTTGCTTCATTTCATGAGCTTAACCAGACCATGTCTCAGAGCTGAAAGCTTCATTTTGAATTCCTGGCACTTTCAATTTGCAGATTTTTTCCCTCAATTTTAGGGAAATTTATTTTATGTCCTCAAAACATCTTCTGGTGCATTTATTGGTGTTTCTACTTCAGTGACACCAGTTGTATTAGTTTCCTGTGGCTGCTGGGCAAATTGCCACAAATGTAGTGGCTTGAAATAATACAAATTCTCCTACAGTTCTGAGGGGTGGTAGTCAACCCAATCTCATAGGCTAAAATCAAGGTCAGCAGGCCTGCATTTCTTTCTGGAGGTTCTAGTGGTGAGTCTGTTTTCCTGCTTTTTCCGCATTCTAGAACCTGCCTTTGTCTCTTGGCCTGTAGGTCCTCCCCAACCTTCAGGGCCAGCAGTGGGGACTGGAGGGGGGGGTCTTTCTCGAATCTCATCATTCTGAGCTGGACTCTGCCTCCTGCTTCACTTTTAAAGACGCTTGTGATCACACTGGGCTTCCCAGGTGGTGCTAGTGGTGAAGAACCCACCGGCCCATGCAGGAGATGTAAGACATATGGGTTCAATCCCTGGGTTGGGAAGATCCCCTGGCGGAGGGCATGACAACCCACCTGGAGAATTCTTGCCTGGAGAATCCCATGGACAGAGGAGCCTGCAGGGCTACAGTCTGTAGAGTCACAAAGAGTCGGACATGACTGAAGAGACTTAGCACGCACGCATGTGATCACACTGGGGCCACTAGACGATCCAGAATAATCTCTGTATCTTAAGATCACCTCACTAGCAAAACTCAATTCCCCTTTGCCATGTAACCTAACATATCCACAAATTCTGTGAATTAGGACATGGATCTCTTTGATGGGCCATTATTCTGCCTGTTAGTAGCTCAGTTGTGTCCAGCTCTTTACAAGCCCATGGACTGTAGCCTGCCAGGCTCCTCTGTCCGTGGAATTCTTCAGGCAAGAATACTGGAGTAGCTTAGTTTCCCAACCAAGGATCAAACCCATCCCTTCAGCAATGAAAGCACAGAGTCCTAAGCACAGGACCACCAGAGAATTCTCTAATTTTTCCTTACTTTTAAAATTTTCCTCTTTTTCAATTTTTAAAAACTTCTTTACAAGTTCATTAAAAAAAACTCTCCTTTGAACTATTTTACCAACTTCATGTTTTTATTAGATTGTTCCATTGCATGAAGTAACTGGGATGAATTCCCATCTGCTCCTGGGCTCACATTTCCTTACAAGTTGAATTCTGTTTTCCATTCCTTTTTAAACTTTTATTGAAGTATGACACATACATATAGGAAAATGTACTTATTATAACTGCATAGCTCAGTGACTTTTCACAAAGCTAACAAGCCCATGCAACCAGCACCCCGGAAGCCCAATACCAACAGGTTCCTGGGCCCCCAACCCTTCCGCCAGCCACAACACCCCAAAATATGACCGCTGGCCGGGCTTCTGACATCACGGGTCATTACTTTTTCATTCATTCTGTGTAAAAATTAGAGCTGTACTGTGACTGCTTCTCATGCTATCCTTGTATAAGACTCTCCTGGGTCGTATATGGTTGTGGATATAGCCCTGGTGTGAATGCACCGTGATCTATTTATTTACCATCCTCCTGGGGTTGGCATTTCTGTGGTTTCCAGTTTCTGATTGTTGTGATTAGTCCTGCTGTGAATGTGTCCACTGTGTGTCTTTGCAATACCAAAGACCTATTTCTGTCAGAATATACCTGGGATGGCTGAGTATGGTGGCATGCATATGTTTAACTTAAGATACTCTGAAAATATTTTCAGTTTAGACTCTTGCTGCCAAGTTTGGGAGTTCTGTTTGCTCACATCCGTACCAACACTTGGTTCTTGTTCTTTTGCATTCTAGCCCTTCTGGAAAGTATAGTGTAGTTTGAATTTGTATCTCTCTAATGACTGATGAGATTGAATACCTTTGTCCATTTTTCATTAGGCTGAATTTACTGGGCAGTGCGGGTGTTTGAAAAAATACATTCTGGCTGTGAGTTTTTTGTTGGAAATACGTATTATGAGTATCTACTTATGTGTTGATGTATTGCTTTTAATCCCTTTAATAGTATTTTAAAGTACAGAAACCCTTCATTTTTACATAATCAAATGATGGGTATTCATGGGGGGGACTCTGAGTGCTGAACAAGTCTCTGCCTGATCCAGGCTGGGGGTGTCCTCTGAGGCTCCGCTGTCTTATCTCTGACGTTGGTGGATGCTGTCCCACTGGACTGAGGAATGGTGGGGGGTGGAAGTCAAGACACATTCTTTTCCAGTTGGATACCCAGTAGAGACCCCCTTCCCCCCACCACTACTCTGTCAGTCTTGTCACAGCTGGGGCACCAAACACCCCCCACCTGCACGCTTTCTGCTTTGCAGGCGGGTCTGCTCCGTGCTCGCAGGCGGGTCTGCTCTGTGCTCGCAGGAGGGTCTGCTGTGTATCCCTGTGTCTGTCTCATACCCGGGCAGCTCCACCTGCACGTAGTCTGTGCTCCGACACAGTCTGGTTGAGGCCTGGCTTCTCCACCAAAGACCTTCTGTTTGCCTCCCAGCCTACAGTTGGAGGGTGGGGCCCTCGGGGTCCTGACCCTCTCCTGCAACCCGAGCTCTGGGAGGAGCAGGAGGGTGGATGTGAGCTGTGGAGACCTCTCACGGGGTGGCCCATTGCCCAAGGAGCTGTCCTTCCATCCCATGGGTGACATGCACACTCATGGTCCTACCGGGCCCTTACTGGCCCTGGAGCCTCACTTCTGTCCAGTGGGTTGGTGCTCAGTCCCAGCTCTTCATCCCTCTGAAGTCCTGCTCTGGGCAGAAATGGAAAGAAGGCCTCAACAGTCAGTATCCAGAAGGTGGCAAATCAAGGCTGTAGCTGGGCTCTGTCTTCTCCTCATCTTGGGTCCCCCCTGAGCCCAGGCTCGGGTGTTCCTGATGCCAGGTTCATACCCTTTCCTTCCCTGATTGCTGAGTTTCTACATTTTGTTCATTTCATGAGTGATGGGAGTGGATCAAACTGACATCCAAAGCTACAATCTCTCACCTTCCAGTTTTTTTCCTTCCCAACAGGAGACTCACTGTTTCTCCGACTACTATCTTTTGACTATTTCTCCAGCTTCCTTTTCCCAGCAGGAAGCTCCCATCTTTCTTTCTTCATTTCATCTTTGCCAAGAGCTAAAAATAACAGTTCCCACTTATTGAGAGTGTGGAAGAACCATGGCGTGAAATAGGTTATTTGTCCTTTCTCTTTGCCTTTGACAGTCTTTCTGCCAGAAGATGCCCACTCTCTCCTGCTACCTTCTAGATGCTGCAGACAGCTTACAGGGACTCTGCCCGTCTCCCTGGGCAACCACTTTAAGATTCAAAGCACGGTTTATAAAGTCATCACTTTCCAGTTTGAACTGAGAGTTGAGTCGTGTTTTATCCTCCTTCCTCATGGTCAAACTCCTTCATCTCCCTCAGTACCACTTGTGAGCACTCAGTAAACTTAATGCATTGGGTTTTAAAAATTATGTCATAAATACTGCCACGTATTTGAAAACAATAAAATTGCATTTGTATGAGATTTTCTCATTAAAAGCCCTTGGGTAAGTCCTACCTCTCCTGTGTCTTTGTGGGATCTTCTCCCTGCAGTGTGACAGCCCCTTTAGTCTGACCTCTAACCCCTGCAAGCCCCAAGTCCAGGGTGAACCTGACTTTAGGCGATGGGCAGGGAAGGGCTCAGAACAAGCCAGTCCAGGTTCCTTCTAGTCAGAGACTCAGCTACCAGAGCCGGAGGCCCAGCCACCACCCCTTGTGTCCTTTGGCACTGTCATGGGACGCCTGGTGGCTGCAAGGTGAGAGCAGCCAGGTAATCACAGCCTCCAGGTCCTGCCCGGGTCTTGCCAGCCACACCTGCTTGCTTATTCATGGCTGGCCCAGGAGCTCAGGTTCCGCGTGTCGACTGTTAGGGGTGAAGAGAAGCAGCAAGGTGTATGGAAATGGCTGGCGTATTACTGAGCACTTGCAGGCTGTGGTGGGCTCACTTCACCTTAAGAGATTGCTTTGAACTTCTGTTTCACGCTTTCCAGGCTTCTTTAGCTTAACTGGGGGCAAAGAGTGAATTGTGTATAAACAAAAACAGAAGAGCTGCAATGCCCGGGGGGCTTGGACCTAAAAATATCAGTTATGTAGATTTTGTCAGATCCACAAAGAAGACAATTTAAAGGGGCTGTGATGTAAGACAGCAGCTTCTGTGACGTCTTCAGGGTTTACCTTCTTCAGAAGTGAGCTTGCCTCCTTGGAGGCCTCAACCAAACTCCCCACTCAACCTGGGTCACCCTCCCCACTCCTCCTCTCCAGGAGCAGGGTGTCGGTCCACCCACCCATTTGCAGGGGCTCCAGGGGCTCCTAAAGCAGGTCTGACTGCAGCACGCTGGCTTAAAATGCTACCAGCATTTCATCAGTTTCCTAATACAGATGACTTGTCTCTTTAGGTGGTCTTTTTTTTTTTTTTTTTTTTAAGTTTAGTTTTGGCTGCACTGGGTCTTCCTTGCTTCACAAGAGCTATACTAATTCCTTTCATTTTCCATATAAAATTTAGCTTTGTCAATCTACCCCCCCAAAACATCCAACCAGGATTTTTGATTGAGACTGAATGTGTGAATCAATTTGGAGCCTGGTGGGCTGCCGTCTATGGGGTCGCACAAGAGTCAGACACGACTGAAGTGACTTAGCAGCAGCAGCCAACTTGACTATACTGGGTCTATCAATCCGATCCATGAACACATTTCTCTCCACTTATTTATGCCATCTTCTCAGTCAGCTGGCTTTCATCGTATTCCTTGCCTCAACACCTTGTCTCTTGGATTCACTGACCTGTTGTGTGGCAAGCAGAGGGAGCTTAGACTCAGTAACATGCCCACTGAGCCCTGCTGGGGGCCTGAGTCCAGGTCTAAGCAGTGCCCACATTAAGGGGTGACCTCAAGACCTGGCAGGGGCAGCCTTGCAATTTGAAGGGACTGGGACCCTCTGAGGTGTCAGGGCTCTGGAAAGAAGGGGTAGTCATTGGGCCATATCGAGTGATAGTTAGGGGAAACTCTGGATGACCCCTAATTTCATTCATGTTGGGTGATGTCCTGGGTCCCATCAGTATCTGGTCAGTGGAGGTTGTCCTTGCTGCGGAATTTCACAAGGCCTGAATGCAGTAGCTTAGCACATAGATTGTTAGGGGAAACGGCGGGCATGACAGTGGTCCTGTCCCTGCCAGGGAAGGCATGGGAGAATTTAGCCCTCAAATGGGGAGTGAGCAGCTGGGGCAGCTAAGAGCTGGGAGCTGTGTGGATGAGCTGGGGTAGCCAGGCCATGAGGAGGCTGGAGACACCTGGGTTGAACCACTTTGCTATTTTTTTTTCTTTTTTCCACACTACGTGTAGGATCTTAGTTCCCTGACCAAGGATTGAACCCTCACCCCTTGAATTGGAAGTTCAGAGTCCTAACCACTAGAGCGCCAGGGAAGTCCCCACTTTGCTTTCTCAAAGAGAAAAACCAGGAAGGAGAAATGTGCAAGGAACACATTTTCCTCCCTGGTGATTCAGACGGTAAAGAATCCGCCTGAAATGTGGGAGACCTGGGTTCAATCCCAGGGTTGGGAAGATCCCCTGGAGGAGGGCATGGCAACCCAGTCCAGTATTCTTGCCTGGAGAAGCCCCATGGACACAAGGAGCCTGGCGGGCTACAGTCCATGGGGTCACAAAGAGCTGGACACGACTGAGCAACTGAGCATAGACTCTGAAAAAGAGCGGGACTGGGGTGGACTTTCTGTGTGGGATTCTCATGTGATGAACACACTTCAGATCCCCATTTAAAACATGACATTTTTAGAACTACTTAGAAACGTGAGGCAGCACCACAGGGGCAGCCTCTGAGCCGTGCGTGAATCTTGGGCCTGTACCTCAGCCCTGGGGTCTCTGTGCTTCTCCCATCCCGAGCCCCCTCAGTCCTGTGAGGCACCCCAACATTTCCCAACAAAGTGCCCTTCTAATCTGAAAAGCCAGGCAGGGTACATCTCGGGATAGGACATATGTATTTAAGGTGAAATTCACATAATATAAAACTAGCCATGTTAAAGGACTTTTCCTGGTGGCTCATCAGTAAAGAATCTGCCTGCCCTGGAGAAGGAAATGGCATCCCACTCCAGTATTCTTGCCTGGAGAATTCTATGGACAGAGGAGCCTGGTGGGCTATAGTCCACAGGGTCCCAAGAGTTGGACATGACTGAGCAACTAACACTTTCACTACTATATATAAAATAACTAATAAGAACCTGCTGTATCACACAAGAAAATCTACTCAATACTCTGTAGTGACCGATATGGGAACAGGATCTGAAAAAGAGTGGATATATGTATATGTATAACTGATTTATCTTACTGCACACCTGAAACTAACTCAACGTTGTAAACCAACTATATCCAATAAAAAGTTCTTTAAAAAAAGAAGGAAAAAGAGAAAGAATCCTCCTGCAATGCAGGAGCCGCAGGAGACACGAGTTCCGACCCTAGGTCAAGAAGATCCTCTGGAGGATCAACCCACTCCAGTATTCTTGCCTGGAGAATACCATGGACAGAGGACCCTGGTGGGCTACAGGCTACAGGGTCACAAAGAGCTGGACACGACTGAAGTGACTTAGCACGCACACATGCAACTGTGTTAAAGTGAATCATTCAGTGGCATTTGAGACATTCACAACCCTGTAACTTTCTAATTTTAGAACATTTTCCTCACCCCTTCAAGTAGAAACCTGGACCCTCCCTCGCCCCTGGCAGCCAGCACTCTGCTTTCAGATATTTTAACTCAACATAAGACATGTTCTCAAAAGTCAGGTTCTCATGATAAATACGTTCGTCAATGATGCTTAGCCAGTATTTACATGTCTGGGTCCTCTAAGTCATAGAGATAGAATTCAGCAGGTGCAGGAGGAGCGGAAATAGATTATTTACACATCCGGTGGCCTCAAAGTGTAAGGAGTGGCTCGGCAGTTGACATTTGCTTTTTCTTTTAGGCTAAAATTATCTCTCTTCTTGTTCTGTCGTTCTGATTCACTCAGTGAACATTCCTACAGGCTTTGCTCTAGGAACTTTTGTGTATTTTTATTTTATTTGGATGGACAGAGCTCTTGGTGAATTGGCTGAGTGCACCAAATGTGTGCTATGCCTTCTGAGCCTAACACGGACACTGCTGCTGTCAAAACTATGAACCAAAAAGTAACAGAGTCAGAGAAGAGGAAGTACAATAAATAGGCACAGAGCAAACACATAAATGGAGGAACATTAAAAAAAAAACGGTTCGATAAATAAGTGTATGAAAAAAGAGACCCTTCTTACAATGAGGCTTTGAACCTGGCATGAATAGGTGTGACTTGGGGGCTTCTCTGAGGCGGGCACAGCCTTGATAGAGGGTTTATCTTCTGGGACCCAGAGGCCTGGGGAAGAATGGAGCTTGTGCTAATCTGAGGCCACGGCTGGTGGCAGGTCTCAGACATGAGCCATCTGGGAAACTGAGGCACAAGAAGAGGAAGGAAGAAAGAGATAAATACCATATTCTAACACATATGTACGGAATCCAGAAAAATGGTACTGAAGAGTTTATATACAGGGCAACAGTGGAGAAACAGGCATAGAGAATAGACTTATGGACATGGGGAGAGGGGAGGAGAGGGTGAGATGTATGGAGAGAGTAACATGGAAACTTACATTACCATATGTAAAATAGATAGCCAATGAGAATTTGCTGTATGGCTCAGGAAACTCAAACAGGGGCTCTGTATCAATCTAGAGGGGTGGGATGGGGAGGGAGATGGGGGAGAGGTTCAAAAGGAAGGGGATATATGTATACCTATGGCTGATTCATGTTGAGGTTTGACAGAAAACAGTGAAATTCTGTAAAGCAACTATCCTTTCATAAAAAATAAATTTAATTAAAAAAAATAAAGAAGAGGGAGGGAACTGCTGGTCATCAGGAATGGGATTTTCCCAGGTGCCACAGAGCTTCTCCCTGCAGGGTCTTCACAGTCCTACATGGGAAACCTGTGGGGTCCCTGGTGGGCTAGCCCATCTCTGCTCCCACTTTCCACCCTACAGATCAAAGGGGAGGAATGTTTTCTCAAGCTTTATTTCCCATCCCCCCGACCCTCCCCCGCAACCTCCCCTGTTCTTCCCTGTCCCAAATTCTCAGCTACAGGGATAAAGGAGGTGCCTGCCACGGGAGCGGGGCACTCAGCTGCACAGATGGGTCTGTGCAGGAAGAAGGATGGGTCTCAGCACTAAAGGACATTAACACTGATGGAGACCACATGGGCCTGGGTCTCCAAAGCACACAGGACTTGGGGAGGGTGCCTGAGGGTCCCAGGCATCAGGGTTGGTATGCCGAGCGCAGGTGAGCTGGCAGGGGTTGGCCCTGATGAGAACAACCACCAGAGTCAGAGTTCAGTTTGGGTTTCAAATATTAATAGTTAGATCATTACTGCTGAGTTAGATTTTTTAAATTTATTTATTTGGCTGCACCAGGTCTTAGTTGCGGCATGCGAGCTCTCAGTTGTGACGTGGGATCTAGTTCCACACCCAGGATTTGAAGCTGGGCCGCCTGTTTTGGAAGCATGGAGTCTTAGCCACTGGACCACCAGTGAAGTCCCTAGATTTTCTTTCAAATACATGTTTGGTGTTCAGTTGCTAAGTCATTGTCCGACTTTTTGTGATCCCATGAACCGTAGCCCTCCAGGCTCCTCTGTCCATGGATTTTCCAGGCAAGAAAACTGGAGTGGGTTGCCATTTCCTACTCCAGAGTATCTTCCTGACCCAGGGATTGAACCTGTGTCTCTTGGGTCTCTTGCAAGGCAGATTCTTTACCACTAGCACCACCTGGGAAGCCCAAATACGTTTTTACTATTAGCGAGACTCTGAGGTGTAGAGAGCATTATGCTCTGCTTTGGGAAGATGTTAAAAGGTACTTCTGCACCTTTTCCAAGATTTGTGTGTTAAGTTTCCTCTGTCTCTCTCTCCAGTCACTGTGCTTCATGGGTTTTCCGTCAGAGCATCTTCTGGTGCAAAAAAAGAATCCTCTCAAAGAAGCTTAAGCAAAGAGGAGTGTGTGGCCTCATGTAACTGACAGATTGAGGGGTGCGCCTGGTTTCAGGCTAGATCCCAAGGCTGAGCCATTCTGGACTCTCCACTATTCCTTCTCCTCAAAGCTGCTCTCTGCACATGCCCCATCCCTGCTTCTCCTGTGTTAGGTTAATTTCCACCCGGGGAGGAAGCTGGCCCTGGACAACTCCAAACTATACAATCATTGCAAGCTATGATGCCAATGTGGAGAAAACAGTGAAGACGCTCTCTCTCCTACCTGCTTGGCCAGTCACTCTCCAGGGTCATCAGCTTACTGGTTTTTATATCATGTCCACCGCTGAGAGTCGTTATCTGCAGGAGGGCTGGTCCAGTAGGAGCTTTGCAGCTGTGACCAGAGGCAGAATGTCAAAAGGGAGAAATCCAAAAATGACAAAGATCTTGGAAACTGCAAATGTGATGGCGGAAATAAAATTTCCAAAGAAAGACCCCAGAGGAGGAAAACATATTTCAAGAAAGTTTCCCCGGGGACTTCTTTGGTAGTCCAGTGGTTAAGAATTCCAGTAGTTAATGCGAGGGATGAAAGTTTGATCCCTAGTCTGGGAACCAAGATCTCATATACTGCGGGGAAGCTAGGCCTGTGTATCACAACTAGAGAGCCTGGGTGCCGCAACGAAGACACAGTGCAGCCAAATAACTAAATATGAAAAAAAAAAAAAGTTTCCCCAAATTGAAAGATTTGCATCTCCAGAGTGAAAGAGCCTGTTGAGTGGTCAGCAAAACAAAGAAGAATAAAGGTGCCCCATAATAAGGTTTGGAACTGCAAAACGCCAGCATCAAGGAGAAGATCCCCTCATACCCTGCCAGAGGAAAGGTCAGATTGTGTTTCTGAAGGAAAATTCTTTCTTACCTCAGCTGCGGGCACACTTATTTATGTTGTGTCTAGGGCAGTCACTCTTCATTGAGTTTAGATAGGCCCGCATCTAGAGATTTAGATGACTAGGGAGATCATAGGGAGGAGTTAGTGATAAACGCAGAGAAAACTAAGCAAGTAAACCCAAAGGCAATCTTTAACTCCGGAAGAAACAAACAAACAAACAAACAAATTGGGGACTTCCCTGGAAATCCAGCTAAGAATCTGTCTTGCAATGTAGGGGACACAGGTTGGATGCCCGCTTGGGGAACTAAGATCCCACATGTCACAAGGTGGACCCAGAACAAAAACAAATTGTACATGAAGGACAAATAAACACATATTCCACATGGTTCAGTTCTGGACAGTGTTCACTTGGTCATATTGATGTAAAATTGAATATAGATTTAGCTAAAACAGCAACATAACGAGACTCGGTTCGTGTGTGCACGTATAAATGAGAGGGAGAATGTGTGTTAGAGATAGAGGCAGGGGGTACGTCAGTGAAAGAGAACTCTAATTTCACCTTCTGTAATGGAAACTTGATTAATGCCTAAAACTGAAAAGTCAGGAAGTAGGAATATAAGTACGTTGTTTACAAGTTTGGAGAGACACAGCAAAAGAAAAGACTGGTGAAGGTTGGAATGGGGAGTGAATGGAATTCCCTGGCAGTCTAATGGTTAGGACTTGATGCTTTCACTGCCATGGACCCATGGTTCAATCCCTGGTCAGGGAACTAAGATCCTACAAGCTGTGCAGTGAATCTAAAGAAATACATAAAATGGAGAGTGGAACACAGGTGTGGTACATTTTCCACACCAAGCCCTAGAGAATGATGTGACCCCTGAAACCATCGGCGTCCACAACTCATGAAAACAAAAAGCAAATACAGTTTTAAAAACTCATTTTAGTAGTATGCTTAAGAAGACCATCAGGAACAAATGCTTTCACATTTATGAAAACCTTTTTTTTATTGTGGACCTAAAATATCAGTACGCTAGGAGACTTTCTAAATCAAAGGAGCCAGCCCAGCTCATGCAGTAGATTAACGTCCTTTAGGATAAAAGTGAAACAGCCCTCTAGCCTGTGAGTAGCAAGCATCCTCTCTCATTGTCTGGAAACAAATGTGTCAAAGCCCACGTTATCTCCAGATGCAAAAATAGATGCCCAAGTGTACTTGTGTGTTGCTTCAGGCAGACAGTGCAAAACCTTTAAGCATTCCAAGGAAAAAACTAAATATTTGTGTGTATGTATGTGTGTGTGTGCGCAAAAAAAGCATTAGCCCCTCAGTCATGTCCACCAGGATTGTGGTCTCTGTCCATGGGATTCTCCAGGCAAGAATACTGCAGTGGGTAGCCATTCCCTTCTCCAGGGAATCTTCCTGACCCAGGAATCGAACCCAGGTCTCTCGCATTGTGGGCAGATTCTTTACCATCTGAGCAACTTCAAAGTTAACTTTTATGTGTGATGGTGGTGGTGGTTTAGTTGCTAAGTCATGTCTGACTCTTGTGACCCCCATGAACTGTAGCCTACCAGACTCCTCTGTCCATGGGATTCCCCAGTCAAGAATACTGGAGTGGGTTGCCATTTCCTCCTCCAGGGGATCTTCTCCACCAGGGATCAAACCCATGTCTCCTGTATTGAAAGTGGAGTCTTTACCACTGAACCATAAATATATATTTCTATATTCTCTCTATATAAATATGTATCAGTTCATGCTCAGTTGTGTACAACTCTTTTCGACCCGATGGACTGCAGCACACCAGGCCTTCCTGTCCATCACCAACTCCCGGAGTTTACTCAAACTCATATTCATTGAGCCCCCATCCAATCATCACATCCTTTGTTGTCCCCTTCTCCTCCTGCTTTCTATCTTTCCCAACATCAGGGTCTTTTCACATGAGTCAGTTCTTTGCATCAGGTGCCCAAAGTATTGGAGTTTCAGCTTCAACATTAGTTCTTCCAATAAACACTCAGGACTGATCTCCTTTAGGATGGACTGGTTCAATCTCCTTGCAGTCCAAGGGACTCTCAAGAGTCTTCTCCAACACCACAGTTCAAAAGCATCAATTCTTCAGCACTCAGCTTTCTTTATGGTCCAACTCTCACATTCATACATGACTACTGGAAAAACCATAGCCTTGACTAGACAGATATTTGTTGGCAAAGTAATGAATGTCTCTGCTTTTTAATATGCTGTCTAGGTTGATCACAACTTTTCTTCCAAGGAGTAAGCATCTTTTAACTTCATGGCTGCAGTCACCATCTGCAGTGATTTTGGAGCCCCCCAAAATAAAGTCTCTCAGTGTTTCCACTATTTCCCCATCTACTTGCCATGAAGTGATGGGACCAGATGCCATGATCTTCGTTTTCTGAATGTTGAGCTTTAAGCCAACTTTTTCACTCTCCTTTTTCAATTTCATCAAGAGGCTCTTTAGTTCTTCTTCCCTTTCTGCCATAACGGTGGTGTCATCTGCATATCTGAGGTTACTAATACTTCTCCCAGCAATCTTGATTCCAGCTTGTGCTTCCACCAGCCCAGCGTTTCTCACCATGTACTCTGCATATAAGTTAAATAAGCAGGGTGACAGTGTACAGCCTTGACGTACTCCTTTTCCTATTTGGAACCAGTCTGTTATTCCATGTCCAGTTCTAACTGTTGCTTCCTGACCCACATACAGGTTTCTCAAGAGGCAGGTCAGGTGGTCTGGTATTCCCATCTCTTTCAGAATTTTCCACAGTTTATTGTGATCCACACAGTCAAAGGCTTTGGCATCGTCAATAAAGCAGAAATAGATGTTTTTTCTGGAACTCTCCTCCTTTTTCGATGATCCAGTGGATGTTGGCAATTTGATCTCTGGTTCCTCTGCCTTTTCTAAAACCAGCTTGAACATCTGGAATTTCACAGTTCACGTATTATTAAAGCCTGGTTTGGAGAATTTTGAGCATTATTACTTTGCCACCATGTGAGATGAGTGCAATTGTGTGGTAGTTTGAGCATTCTTTGGCATTGCCTTTCTTTGGGATTGGAATGAAAACTGACCTTTTCAAAACTGTGGCCACTGCTGAGTTTTCCAAATTTTCTGGCATATTGATTGCAGCACTTTCACAGCATCATCTTTTAGGATTTGAAATAGCTCAACTGGAGTTCCATCACCTCCACTAGCTTTGTTCATAGTGATGGTTCCTTAGGCCCACGTGACTTCACACTCCAGGATGTCTGGCTCTAGATGAGTGATCACACCATCATGATTATCTGGGTCGTGAAGATCTTTTTTGTACAGTTCTTCTGTGTATTCTTGCCACCTCTTCTTAATATCTTCAGCTTCTGTTAGGTCCATACCATTTCTGTCCTTTATTGTGCCCATCTTTGCATGAAATGCTCCCTTGGTATCTCTAATTTATGTGTAGCTTATATAAAAATATATAAGGTAATTATATTTATTATGTGTATATATTATATGCAGTCATACCTGTTTATCATGCATATGTTCACTCTATTTAGTAAATGTGTATATATTCCATTTATTTATTGTGTATGTGTGTGGGTGTCTTATGCTCCACATGCTCCATTGCTGACTATTGCAAAAGGAAGGACATAAGCATTTGAAGGGATTTAAAGGACTGTACAGAGGTCCTTGGTAGTCGCTACAAGATGTAATTTCAGGACTTCCCTGGTGGCCCAGTGTTTAAGAATTCTCCCACCAATGCAGGGAACTCAGGTTTGATCCCTAGTCTGGGAAGAGTCCACATGCTGCTGGGCCGCTAAGCCTACACACCACAAATACTGAGACTTCGAACTCTAGAGCCTGTGCTCTGGAACAAGAGAAGCCACCACAATAAGCCCACTTGCCACAGCTAGAGAAAGCCCAAGTGTAGCAGTGAAGAGTCGGTGCAGCCAAAAATAGATAAAATTAAATACATAAACATTTATTTAAAAAAGATGCAGTTGCCCAGATCCAAAACTACTGACCTAAACACTCTCTGGAATCTGAGCTCTGTCCTAAACACTTGGATGACGTGTCCTCAGAATGTGAAGCTGAATAGTCTGCCATCCCCACCAGACACGTGGCATTGCCCTTAACCTGCTTTAAGACAGGAGACTTATGAATAAGACTTCTTTTGTTGTTGTTGTGTCGGGTCTTCATTGCGGCAGGCGGGATCTTCATTGTGTGCTTGGGCTCAGGAGTTTCTGCGCATGGGTTTAGTTGCTCGGCAACATGTGGGATCTATCCTGACCAGGAGTAGAACTCGCATCCCCTCTGTTGCAATCTGGATTCTTAAGCACTATACGTCCAGGGAAGTTCCCCCCTTGGGGCTTCTGCATACAGATTAAAACAGGTACAATAGTTTAAGATGAGTTTTTTGAAATTTTGACAATTACAAACCTTTCCAATTCAAATGATCCAAGAAACTAGCCCCACAAATATTTTCTGCTGCTAATCCAATTTTAAGGCTTCCCAGGTAGCACTAGTGGTAAAGAACCTGCCTGCCAATGCAGGAGACATAGAGATGCAGGTTCGATCCCTGGGTCGGGAAGATCCCCTAGAGGAGAGCATGGCAACCCACTCCAGTATTCTTGCCTGGAGAATCCCATGGACAGAGGAGCCTGGCAGGCTTTAGTCTATAGGGTTGCAGAGTCAGACACGACTGAAGCGACTTAGTATGCATGCATGCAATCCAACTTTAGAAAAAAGAAAAGCTTTTTATCACTCTAGTTTCCAGGAGACCCTGTAGGCAGGGGTCCTGCAGACTGACTGACATAGTACGAAATTATCCTCTGCTAGCTTCCTCTGAGTGTTCACACAAAAATCAGCTTTGGAATGCCAAAAAAAGAATCCCAACTTGGTCATCTCAGGGCAGGATTTCCTTTAATTCCCAATTAAGTAAGCACTTGCAAGCATCAGTTCTATATAAACGCAGCTTGTGTCCCCATACGTGGCTCTCCATCCATGAGCTGTTTGGCCTCTGAAGCACAGTTTCCCATTATTGATTTGGTTGCTTAATTCAGAGATGAGATATGATCTGAACAACTTTCTGAGGACAGTGTGGTTGATGAGCTTTGTACTGCTTCTGAGTCTAGCTCTCCAAGGAGTTACTCCCAGGATCAGCTCGACTTTTTTACTTATCTTAGTTTCACCCTCTGACAGTCTAAAACCACCATGGGTGGTGCTTGGAGTACTTGGTGATCAGCTTTTATCACGTGTGTCCCCAGAAGAACAGTGTTTACTTAATCCTTGTAACAGGATCTGGGATCTGCTGTAGCACTGCTCAGAGAAGGCAATGGCACCCCACTCCAGTACTCTTGCCTGGAGAATCCCATGGGCGGAGGAGCCTGGTGGGCTGCAGTCCATGGGGTCACAAAGAGTCGGACACGACTGAGCGACTTCACTTTCACGCATTGGAGAAGGAAATGGCAACCCACTCCAGTATTCTTGCCTGGAGAATTCCAGGGACAGGGGAGCCTGGTGGGCTGCCGTCTATGGGGTCGCACAGAGTTGGACACGACTGAAGCGATTTAGCAGCAGCAGCAGCAGCAGTAGCACTGCTACACGTCTGGAGGATCGATCCTCGGACATCTCCGTTAGGTTCTCAGTCACCTGAGGACACCTTGTGGCGGCCTGATGTCCCTTGTTCTTGGGGCTGAGCAAGCTGTCTTGTGTCACTGGCAAACTGTTTGGTCAGACCATGTATCGACTTGTTTTTTTTTTTTTTTTTTTCTTCTTAATTGGAGCCAAATTTAACAAAACTCCAGCTGTCTATGTTTCTTTGGGCTTCCTGCCCAGACCTCCCTAGGACTCTACCAAGGAAATTCACTAGTGCCCCTTAAGACTCCAAGTCAAGTACAGAAGACCTTAAATAAAAGTTGTAGGATCATCACTTAAACAGTGAGATCTGGATATTAGGAGAGCTCACCAGAACACCCGAGGAGTACCGAGAAGCTGGTGGGGCTCAAAAGGCTGATACCAAGTGCCCATTCAGGGTAGACCCCTGGTGTCCTCTGGGGGGGTGTCTCTGATATCCTGTCACTACACCATGACTGTCACTGAAAATTAGACTAATTAATCAATTAGTCTAAGAAAGAAAATGAAGGGTTTCCCTGGTGACTCAGATGGTACAGAATCTGCCTGCAATGCAGGAGGCCCAGGTTCAACCCCTGGGTTGGGAAAATCCCCTGGGGTAGGAGATGACAACCCACTCCATTATTCTTGCCTGGAGAATTCCATGAACAGAGAAGCCTGGTGGGCCCTAGTCCATGGGGTTGCAAAGAGTCGGACATGACTAAGAGACTAACGTTTTGCAAGAAAGTAATGGAAAATTTTATTTGCACCAACCTGTGAATTATAACCTGGGAGACTGTCTTTCGGAAAGCTCTGAGGACTGCTCTGCCTGTCACAGGTCAAAGCACAGTTATAAATGTTTTTGAGACAAAGGGATATACATCAAAAGGCATGTTGAAGGTTGATACAATCTAGGTCTGCTCATCCAAAGCAAATCTGGGTCATCAGGATCCCTCACAACATTACGCAAGAAGGTTATCTCCTGAGGAGTTATCAAGTGCTGACCAGGCCATCCTGATGGTTTACAAAATTAAGAAGGAATGTTCTCTCCTATGGGCTTTCCCGGCGGCTCAGCAGTAAAGAAGCTGCCTGCAATGCAGGAGATGCCGGTTGGATCCCTCGGTCGGGACGATCCCCTGGAGGAGGGCATGGCAACCCACTCCAGTACTCTGGCCTGGAGAATCCCATGGACAGAGGAGCCGGGTGGGCTACACTCCATGGGGCCACAAGGAGTCGGACACAAATGAAGTGACTTAGCAGGCACGCATGTTGTCTCCTATGGAGTTGTGGTCAATGCAGATGTCCAATACATAAAGCGGAGCAGGGAGGCAGTCCATATGGGCAGAAAAACTATTTATGTCTAAGTTTTTCTCGTCTTGCCATAGAACAGGAACTTTATTTCATCACCCTAGTGCACGTAGGTACATGTTTCGTCTTTGTATAGTTGAGAAAATACTTCATAACTAATTTCATTTTCTATACACTTTTACCTTACACTCACAGTGCGATAACTTGGAGGAAAGGAGCACCATGTTCTAGCCCTGGGTCCAGCGGAGACAAGGGTGTGTGGCTGGGCTGCCCACAGTCTCTCAGCAAACCTGGGGCCAGCAGGCCATGTGTAGAGCCCGCTGCAGAATGGTTCTGGGGGCTCCTGCTGCCCACCGCTCAGGTAGTGGCAGGGGCCTGGGCACTGAGCTGGAGGCAATAGTGGTAAGGGAGGAGCGGGGGTTGGAGACCCTGCTTCAGACAGAAAGTAGGTGAGGCCGGTGGGCCAGGGTCCAAGTAGGGCCCAGTTCAGCTGCCCCATGAGCGCTGGATCCCACCAGTGGGAAGTCCTCTCTCCCCCAGCATGAGATTGTCTCTCTGATCTGCACCTTTTACCTGAACAAGACTTCATGGAAGTGCTTGGCACTTAAGCTGCCTCGACCCTCTTTCACAGGCATCGACTACAAGACCACCACCATCCTGCTGGACGGCCGGCGGGTGAAGCTGCAGCTCTGGTGAGTCAGGGGTCCCTCCTGACCCCTGAAGATGGGATGGGGGAGCTGTCCTGGCCCTTGGGGACTCTGGTAGCACCTGAGGGAAGACCCACTGCTGCAGCCCCAGCCTGACCCAACAGCTCCCGTGGGAGCTGACATCTGCATGGGCCTCAGAGTCAGTCCAGAGCACGTGGACTCTTCTTCTGCCTCGCTAGTGCTGAGGGGCCACACGCTGTGACCAAGCTCAACAGGGCGGAGGGTGGACAGGGGTGGGGGTGTAAGAGGCCAGGGTGTCGCCCAGCTCTGGGTTGGGTCTCTTTCTTGGTCCCCACTCCAGGCAGCCTTGGTTCTGATGCTCTGGTGTGATACCCCTGGCCCTCCAGTTCTAGGGGTGGGTGACTAGGGCTTTCCTGCTGTGACTAATCCCTGGGTCGCCCCCACGCCGTGTGGCTTTCCTGACCACCATCGCTAGCTGCTGTGTCATCCCCTCTCCTGGGCCACCTGCATGGTTCCATTCTCCCGCCTGACCATGCCAGACCTCTCAAGGCCACAAGTGTCTCCAGAGGGCCCAGAGCCCCTTCTCCCACCCCCACCCACCCTTAACCAGGAGCAGTAAGGTGGACCCGGGAAGCCTCTCTCCATGATGTCCACTCCATGTCCCTGTCCCTGCTGACTCTCAAATCTCCTTTCCCTTCCTTCCTCCCCAGAGACCTCCTGAGGGCTCCCCTCTCAATCCAAACTTGTCCTGGACTCAGAAGGCTGTTGTAACAGCTGCTCCTGTTTCCTTGGCATCTGAAACGGAGCCCCTGTGCCTGGTTGGGGTGGTCGGTCCATCTCAGTAAATGCCCTGAGACGGTGGAGTCCGTCCCAAAGTGCTATTCTTCTTTATCCTGATGAATGCATCCCAGGATCACTTCCTCATATTGAGGAACATAGGGATGTATCCACAGGGCTGGCTTCATGTGATCTTTTCTTACCAGATCTTAGTTCCCTGAGCAGGGATTGAACCTGTGCCCTTGGCAGTGAAAGCGAGGAGTGCTAAGCGCTGGATGTCAGGGAATTCCCATGATGTTTTTGACCTAATTGGAAGTGGAGTGACCCCACCAAATCCTTTGGCCTATTTCTCCCTCAGTGTAGACTCATTCCAAAGATAGCTTTATCTCCAAATTAAACAACTTGTAAAAAACCTAAATTAGATTTATTGAAATGTCAGAATTATTATGTGGAAACCCATTACCCTGGAGAAGGGAAATGGCAACCCACTCCAGTATTCTTGCCTGGGAAATCCCATGGACAGCAGAGCCTGGCGGGCTATATATAGTCCATGGGGTCGCAAAGAGTCGGAAACGACTGAGTGGCTAACACATCACACTTCAACCCATTATTACTTTCTCTAGTTGACTTTTTCAAATAATTAGAAAAGAGAAAGCGCCCAGAAGGACATCTCAAGGTCTGGATCTCTCCAGGGAAAATGTGCCCAACGTTTTGTTGGGGGCTTGGACTTTCCTTTGGGATGGCCACTGACTGACAATTATAAAATATACTTGCTCTGGCTCTCAAGTTCAAAAACTTTATTGTCAGGAAGTAGTGATTTCTTCTTACAGGCCTCCAACATCTTTTCCAGGGACACGTCGGGTCAGGGAAGATTTTGTACCATATTCCGCTCTTACTCTCGGGGCGCACAGGTAACATCCCCTGAACTGGGAGGTCAAACTGACTTTAATAATGACTTTCAGAATGCTCGTTAACGGATACTTGGAGGACAAAGCAATTAGCTCACATATAAGCTGATGCCAGAGTCTAAAGTTGTGCTGTGGACTGTTTGGTGACTCCCAAGCCTTCAGCATCAGGGGGGTGTGGTTGCATGTGTTGTATTTGTACATACGTGTGCATGAGTGGTGTGCATTCATGTGCATGTATGCATGTACACAGATAAATATGCAGGCATGTGGGTTGTGTGTGCACCACACTCACATGCGTGTGTGTCTGCACATGTGTGGGAACTCTCTGTCTAGGTGGGCGGGCTCTGCAGTCCCCCCACATTCCATGTCCCTAGACCAGCTCATGTATGTGGGGAACTGAGTTGTACTACCCAACTCACCTTCACATTTGAGGGTTTCTCCATGAGCTTATGAAATTATCACTGGAAATGATCATACAGCTGCTACATTTGGCACATAAATTTTAAAAAATGTGTTTTGCATTAAAATAAGTAGAATGACTGTTTAGCTCATTGTGAGTGTGTGTCTGAGTGGCCTGCGTGCTGGCCAGTCTCTCCACAAGTGACTGTTGCCTCCCCAGGGTGTGATCCTGGTATACGACATCGCAAACCGCTGGTCCTTTGATGGCATCGACCGGTGGATTAAGGAGATCAATGAGGTACAGCAGGGGCAGGGCTCCCTCCCTGTGGGCCCATGGAGGGGTGGGCAGGGGAGCCAGGGCACAAGGCTCCAGCCACAGCGGGGAGGACATGTCACCTCTTAGCACCGGATGAGGCCCTGCACACAGTCAGGCAGGTTGACCAGTGCTAACTAGGCTGCTATCTGCGGGCACCCTGACCGGCCCAGCTGCCAACGGGGACATCTAGTGGTCAGTCCCACCCACCGTTGTGAGTGTCCTGGGGTGGCCATAACAGCTCACCACAGACTGTGTGGCTGAACACAAAGGAAACTCATTCTCTGCGTTCTGGGGTCAAAGTCCAAAATCAAGGTGTTGGCTCCCTCTGTCTGAGAGGAGGGTCCTTCCTGCCTCCTCCAGCTTCTGGTGTTGCTGACAGTCCCTGGCCTTCGATCTCTGGACGTCTCACTCCATCTCTGTTCTGCCGTCATGTGCCTTCTTCCCTGTGCGTCCTGTGTCCTCTCCCCTTTTTACAAGGTCACAGTAATGGGATGTCGGGTCCACCCTAAGATCTTATCTTAACTAATTCCATCTGCAAAGCCCCTATTTTCAAAAAAGGACATATTCTGAAGTTCTACGTGGATATCACCCCAGGGCACCTGTCATTACAACAACAAAGCTTGTGCCTGACCCACTTTCCTTGCCTCTTTGTCACCCTTTAGCATGCCCCAGGGGTCCCTAAGATCCTGGTGGGGAACCGCCTGCACCTGGCCTTCAAGCGGCAGGTCCCCACGGAGCAGGCCCAGGCCTACGCAGAGCGCCTGGGTGTGACGTTCTTCGAGGTCAGCCCACTGTGCAATTTCAACATCACTGAGTCCTTTATGGAGCTGGCCAGGATCGTGCTGCTGCGGCACGGGATGGACCGGCTCTGGAGGCCGAGCAAGGGTAGGTGCTCCTCCAGGCTGCCCGGCAGCCCCTCCAGCGGTCAGCCTCCCAGGACCTGCCCCCAGGTCACTGTCTCCATTCTCATAAATCAGAGCTTCTGCCCCTTGGCACTACAGCCAGCTGGGATGGCGTGTCCTCTGGTGGGGGCATCCCCTATGCTGTGGGTGAGCTGCACCCTTGGTCTCCCTGCCCCCATTTGTGAAAACCACAAATGTCTCCAGACTTTGCCAAATGCCCTAGGAAGTCAAAATCGCCCCCAGTTGAGAAGCACTGTTCTGAAAGTCGTTAGGACCTTGATTCTAAAAGGAACCAAAGCCTTGGGTTGTGTTTCTTCTGTCTGATGCTCCAGGGGTTGAGGAGTGCCCTGACTGTACCAAGGGTGAGACGCAGTCTCTGCTCCCAGCAGGCCCCTGGGGAGTCCCGCTCTGTCTGAGCAGGGGCTCTGACTCATAAAACGAACAATATAGCTGAAATATAAGTGACAGCATTTGCTTTTCTGGTGTGTTCTCCAGTATGTCTTTATAAAGCTGATAACATATTATTCTGGGTCAGCTACTCAGTTGGGAAGCACATTTCCTGAAGCCCTTGGCCTCAAGCCCCAAAAGCTGGTTGCATGAATCCTGAGGAGACTTGATTGGCCATTGCAGGGCAGGACTCATCTCTCAGACCCAGTGGGAGGGACGGTTGTGGTCTCAAGTTTGGAGGCAAACTGGGTTTAAGGAGACGAAAGCAGGACCACCTATTTCTAATTGCCGCCTGTAGGCACAGGGTGGGAGACTGGGCCTTGATGTCTCGCCCCAGAGTCCCAGAGAGGAGGGTGGACAGGCATCCTGCTGCCCCGGTGCTGGCCTCACACCCAGGACACTGCAAGTGAACCGGGTTTCCTTTTCTTTCCCAAGTCCTGAGCTTGCAGGACCTGTGCTGCCGGGCAGTGGTGTCTTGCACGCCTGCACACCTGCTGGACAGGCTGCCGCTGCCCACGGCCCTCAGGAGCCACCTTAAGTCCTTCTCGATGGCCACCGGCCTGAGCGCCAGGATGGCGCACGGCCGGCCCTGCTCCCTCGCCACCAGCTCCGGCCACAAGAGGACCAGCCTCCGAAAAGCCAAGGGCACCCACCTCCCCCAGAGCCCCCCCAGACGCTGCTCCAGGAACAACTGCAAAGTCTCTTGAGGAGGGTGCAAGGCAGAAGAGGGGCACAGACGGGAGGGGGAGGCCTCTCTGGACCTGGACGCCTGCCAGTGTCGTGACCACGTGGCCCCAAGCAATGAAACCGAGGCTGGTACCCTGCTTACCAGATACTTCTGCATGGATGGGCATGGGGCTCTTATTTCAGACATGTGTTTATAAAGGGAAGAACTCTTGATAACACGAAATTTTGAATGTAACCTATCATGATTGCAGTGCAACTTTTTTCTTAAAATAACTACTTTTTATAAGAATGGTGATATGTTTGTGATGAGTATAAATTCTAGGGACTACAAAAAGTGGAAATGGAGAGAGGAATTAAGAGTTTTTGATGCTATGAGGGGTCTTTTTATAAACCTCCTTTTTAATGTCGAAGCACTAATTTATAAAACGCCATAGATAAGTTAGAGATTACGCACAGCCAATTTGTCCAGCTTGTGTATGAAATGGATTTGATCAAGTTTTTGCTACGTTATTTACTACGTTTTAGGATAAGTGATTTATATGCATATTTTCTGTAAATCTACATTTTTTTGTACAAATGTTTTACAAGTTATGACGCTAAAGGGAAGAAAATGCCAAAGATATTTCTAGTTACAGCAAACACACTGCAGCATGGTTACACCACGTCCAGACTGGCAAGAGAATGTCACTCAGAGCCATTTTCAGCTAAGAGTGAAGCAAACACTGTTGTTTAAAAATGGATGTTTCCTGACAATAAAAAGTATACTCGTTTCTTGGTAGACTCATTGGCTGCTGCTTCCTGGTTTTGTGTACTTCCATCACCCTTGATCCCATTTGCTTTATTGCCTATTTCAGTTACCACAGTCAATGCTAGTACCTGGCACTGGCAACAGGGCTGTGTCCCTGACCTGAACCACCGAGTGAAAAGATGCCTTTTCCTGAAAAGAACGAAGAAGCAGACAGTGGGGCCTGAAGGGGCAGCTGTCCAGCCTCTGTCTGTACAGGAAGAGTGGGAGGTGCTCTGGCCCCAGTGCGTGGGGCATCACTGCCCAGCATGAGTGACGTCAAGATTGGAGCTGACTCTGCCAACACTCCCGGCAGGGCCTCCTTCCTGGTTCTACGGCTTGACTCTCTGTGGCAGGTGGAAGATGCAACAATGGACTAAAAAAATAACTCTCAGAGAAGAGAAAACACCCAGTTGTCCTTGGTTTCTGTTAATAATTTATAGTTTTTGTTTGCTTTTGGGGCTGTGCCACCTGGCATGTGGGATCTTTGTTCCCCAACCAAGGATTGAACCCACACCCCTAGCAGTGGAAGTATGGAGTCTTAACCACTGGACACCCAGGGAAGTCCCTGATTTATAGGTTTTTAGAAATCAAAGAAAGTGACACCTTCAGAGATGGTGGAGGTGTGGCCCGGAAAGGAGGAATGAGCGTAGCTGCTGCTGGTCACCCAGCCCCCTGGACATGAAAGGGAGAAATGTCCACAGCGGAGCAGGTGAGGGCATAGCAGGTAAGCCTGGAGGGGACGGTCCGTCTGCAAGGGGCTTCGGCCCTGGGAGGACTTGCTGCCGGACTATCACATCCTTCTCTATTTTGGGCAGCAGATGGAGAAAGGAGAGTGAAGGGCTGACCTGCTGACCATGAAGCCAGACAGGTGAGGTGGGATGCCACTTCCCCGACTGTGACCAGCAGAAATGAGGAGGAGTCCATCCTGAACACAAGCCCCTCTCCCCACCCTTGAAGGGTACACGGAAGTACAAGGTGCAGGTTCCCAAGGTGGAGGGGAGGAGGCTGGGGAGAGATGCCTGGTCGCAAGGCTAAACCAGGCCCCTTCTGTCCCTTTTTCATTGTTTAATTGAAGGACCCCTGGGGCCACCAGAAGCTGCAAGAGGCAGAAGAGAGCCCTGCCCACCCCTGGATTCAGACTCTGGTCTCCAGAACTGTGAGAGGCAGATTTCTGTTGTTTCAAGCCCCCCAGGTTGTGGCAATCTGTTATAGCAGCTCCAGGGCTCACACAAGAAAATAAGTTATGCTTCACAGTAGAAAGTGCTATCAAAGTGGCATTCCTGTGAAATAAAAACAAACCCTAATACAGTGATGCTAGTGGTAAAGAACCTGCCTATGAATGCAGGAGACCTCGGTTTGATCCCCGGGTTGGGAAAATTTCCTGGAGGAGGGCATGGCAACCCACTCCAGTATTCTTGCCCAGAGAATCCCTATAGACAGAGGAGCCTGGTGGGTACAGTCCATAGGATCACAAAGAGTCAGAGATAACTGAAGTGACAGCTTCACTTGTGAAGCATGACTCATGCTTTATAGAATGTATTAAGTACAAGTATGTGTGTTTTGGTGGTGAGCACACAGAAATCATAATTGAAATGTAAACTGAACTCTGGAGAAACTGTTCTCAAACTTCACCATTTTCTCCTGTGGCTTCTCCGCTGGCAAAATCCACCCCCCAGTATAAACAAGAACACCAAATTGTGTCCCAGCTGTTTGTAATTGTCTTTTCAAGCGTCTAGATTCAAAATGTATTATGTACAATTATGTCTTCAATTGCCCTGTGAGAATTACTGCAATGCAGAATAATTTCCTAGACAGAGAGTCTACAGCTTTGATGAGGAATGATCCAGGCAAATATTGAATCTGCAAAAAATGTCAATTACAGGCTTGATAATATTTGTTTTGCCAAAGAGAGGGAGATAGAGATGCTTCCCTTTGCGGGAGAAGCGTGTCATCAAAGTAAATGTGGATTTGAAAAGCAGGCATGAAGCTGCATGTATCGGGGAGCTGGAGGGAGGTAGCCGAGCTGTCATGGGGGGCAGGGGATATGCCCTAACACACCAGGAGGGTGGAACCCTGTGTTCACTCCCTGCTCCCAATGTGCTCTCGGACCTCTCTTCCCGTGGGGCCCCAACCTCTACCAGGGGTATCCTCAATATGCTGACCTAGTGGTTGAGGCTGACAAAGCCTCAGAACAGGGTGGTTGTTATTGCAGATGCTCCTGCTGGCAGCAGGCAGATGGGTTGATGGTAGTAATGGGAGCCAACTCTCACATAGGCAGAGGGTGCCCAGTGGGATCCCTGCCCTCGGGGGGGGGGGGGGTCGGGCTGGCCCTGCTCCTCCTCACCTCTGACTCTCGATCCCCAACCTTTGCTCTCCAACCAGCCTCAACTCAACAGTCGGGGTCTGGGTCCATCTGTTCCAGCTTTGATGGACTATTTAGGCCTGTGCCCTTTTTCTTCGGATCTCTGAAATCTCACATATTGCTGTTCTCAAATAAGGCTGATTTCTGCCCATCAAGTTTTGGCTTTAAATCCTACTGTTCCCTCCCTACCTCAGTCTAGAAATCAAGTGTGGACTATTGCTTCTTTCATTCTGCTTTCCCATGAGAACAGTGGAACCAGCCCAGGCACAGAGGCCTCTGAGTCACTGCGGAGAGGAAGACAGAGACAAGGAAGAGGTCCATAGTCCACTTTGGTCCGAAGGCAGTTGCTCCAGCCTTTACCCTCCCTAGGCAAGGCAGCCCAGAGATGCTGCCACTGCTGTGTCAATCAGAGATCATCAGGAACTCAGCTGACTCATCACAGTGAGAGAGACCGCACAAGGTCGAGAAACAGGGGCATTTCCAGAGGATGTTGGAAAGGATTCAGACTAACTTGTGCTAGAACACTTTGCTGTGTTCAATGCTCTCAGGGAGCAGGGGTGATTCTGGGATCACTGTCTTAGCAACTCTTATCTAGAAGGTGTGAAGACTGAGCCAGGTTAAAGCTGTCTCTGCTAAGAGCAGCAGCAGCTCCGACTCCATGATGGGGTTTGGTCTTTGCAGGCTCAGACACTGCTCCATTCTGGACTGTGTTCATGCAAGGTTTTGCTTTTATGCTGTGTCTCTAAGCCAGAGTGGCCTTGTCCAGGGAGCTGTCATATCCTACGGGGCCCGCTATGGCCAGACTGTGTGTGTCAGAATCTCCGGTGCTTTCTGTGCCTGATGAGATGACAGGAAGATGACTGTCTCGGCCAGGAGTAGACTTGATACTCAGGTCTGGAAAATGCCTTCTGCCCTGGCAGAAGCTGACTTCCTACTTCTACTGGAGGACAGTGCCTTGTGTCGCTCAAAGCCAGCCAGCATTGTCTGCTGGTTTCTTGATTCCTTGCCCCCGCCCCAATTTTATCTTTGTTCCTTGGTCCACTTCAGAAATCAGGGGTAAGGATGGTAGCTTTTTGAAGGTTCTCTAGATTGCTTTACTAGTGAAACACTCTATCATATGAAACAACTTTATTTCCAAAGCCCTCTGCTTGTTGTAATAGTTTCCTACTGCTCTTGTATTCTGAGTTTCCTGTGGCTGCTGTAACAGATTTACCAATTGTAGAAATGTATTCTTCCACAGTTCTGGAGGCCACAAGTCCAAAATGGGTACCACTGGGCTGATGTGAAGGTGTGGGCAGGGCTGTGACCTCTCTGAAGGCTCTAGAAGGCTCTTTCCTGCCTCTTCCAGCTTCCACGACCTCAGGTATTTTGCCTTGTGGCTGCATCATTCTGACCTCTGGGTCCGTCTTCACATGGCCTTCTTCCTAAGTGTATCAAACCTCTCTCTGCTTTCCTCTTCTAAGGACACATGTGATGGTACTCAGGGCATATCCAGATAACCCAGGGGCATCTCCCCATCTCAGGTCCTTAATTTAATCACCGCTGCCAAGATTCTTTTTCCAAAACAAGGTAATATATGCAGGTTCCAGGGATGAGGCGGAGAAGGCAATGGCACCCCACTGCAGTACTCTTGCCTGGAGAAACCCATGGACGGAGGAGCCTGGTGGGCTGCAGTCCATGGGGTCGCTAAGAGTCGAACACAACTGAGCGACTTCACTTTCACTTTTCACTTTTATGTATTGGAGAAGGAAATGGCAACCCACTCCAGTGTTGTTGTCTGGAGAATCCCAAGGACTCGGGAGCCTGGTGGGCTGCCGTCTATGGGGTCGCACAGAGTCGGACACGACTGACGCGACTTAGCAGCAGCAGCAGCAGGGATGAGGACCTGATATCTTTGTGGGCCAGTCTTCAGCCTGCTGCATGATGTACTGATTCATTGGCTGTGCTGATTTACAATATATATTTATTCTCTCATGGTTCTAGAGGTCAGAAGCCCTTAGTCTTAAGGCACTAAAATCAAGGTGTGGGCAGGGCTGGTTCCTCCTGGAGGCTCCAGGAGAAATCAGTTCCAGGCCTCTTCCAGCTTCTAGAAGCTGCCATTGTTCCCTGGCTCGCGGCTGTACCGCTCTAATCTCTGCCTCCAGGGTCACCCTGTCTTCCTCTTCCCAAGGGATGGCATGTACAGCCCAATCCTCTCCCCATCTCAAATTCAATAATCCCATCTGCAGAGTTGCTTCAGCCATACAAGGGGACACATTTACAACCTTGGGGGGAGTTTTCCAGCTGACCACACAGGCCCCTCCCCTCTTGCAGATGACAACCCTGCTCCAGGAGAAACCACCACCTCCAGTTCTGATGGTTCAGCAGATAAAGAAACCGGCTGCAATGCAGAAGAGATGGGAGATGCAGATTTGATCCCTGAGTGGGGAAGATCCCCTGAAGGAGGGCGTGGCAACCCTCTCCAGTATTCTTGCCTGGGAAATCCCACGGATGGTGGAGCCTGTGGGCTACAGTCTATGGGGTGGCAGTCAGACTGACTGAGCACAGCAGCACAGCCAGTTCTGTGCTGTTTTCTTAACCTGTCTGCATCCACGTCCATATGCATCCCTCAACAGCGGGTTCCTGAGTCTGCCTGCTTTGAGCTTTGTGCAGAGGGAACTGCACGTGGGTCTGCTTTGCAACTTGCTTTCTTCGCTCAACATGTTGATAGCTTACAGTGAACGACGTCGGATTTGTGATCCTGGAAGATTTACCTTTGGGACCAGTGACCAGGCTTGATCACTCAGGAGCTTTTGTATAGCAAGAGTTTTATTAAAGGGACAGAGAAAGCTTCTGCCCGGGGGCTCCGCATGCTGCAGCTGCCCCTGGGCACCCCCCCCCCCCCCCCCCACCGCCACCGCCCTTGCCCCGGAGCCGAGCTCGAGAGCTAACCCGCCCGGAGCTATCGGGCGTCCTGGAGCGGCGGCGCAGGGAGGGGCCAGACGCGCGCACGTGGCCATCGCGGACAGCGACCCCGGACCGGGGAGTGGCGGCCCAGGGCCCCGCAACCACTTTCAGAGCTACCCTGGGGCTGCAGGCGAGGGCCCGGGCGGCGCGGACAACGAGGGCCCAGTGAGACCCCAAGGGAAGGTAACGGTCAAGCATGACGGTAAGGAGCTACGGAAGCACCTCAACGTGGAGGAGTGGATTCTGGAGCAGCTCACTCTCCTCTACGACTGCCAGGAAAAGGAGATCCTGGAGCTGGAAATCGATGTGGATGAACTCCTGGACATGGAGAGCGATGATACCTGGGCTGCCAGGGTCAAGGAGCTGCTAGTTGACTGTTACAAACCCACTGAGCCTGCTGGACAAGATCCGGGGCAAGCAGAAGCTGAGCACACCCCAGAAGAAGTAAGGGTCGTCGACCCAGCTGAACGGTGGCTCCACAGGACAATCGCTGCCCCCTGACCTCGTAGGAACAGCAATACCAGGGGGCCCTGAGGTCAGGCCTGGTGCCACGAGCAGGGCTCCCTATGCCCCTGGCCCAGGGGCCTCTTCCTTGCCCCCTCAGTTTTCCATTTTTTGGGTTTTTATTATTATTAAACTGATGGGACTTTTTGTGTTTTTATATTGACTGTAGCGTGGGCCCTTTAATAAAGCTAGGATATGCCTTTGGTGCAAAAAAAAAAAAAAAAGAGAAAGCTTCTGACAGAGACATCAGAAGGGGGCCGGAGAGTGCCCCCACCCACATCTTGCTGCTGCTGCTGCTGCTGCTAAAGTCACTTTAGTCACGTCCGACCCTGTGCAACCCCATAGACGGCAGCCCACCAGGCTCCGCCGTCCCTGGGATTCTCAAGGCAAGAACACTGGAGTGGATTGTCATTTCCTTCTCCAACCCACGTCTTATCAAGGTCTTATATACTTTAACCAGACCTACTCCCACAACATACATCTTAAATTAACAAGATTAGAACTAACAATAGAAAGGTCTTACCAGACCCACTCCCACAACATACTTCTTAAGATAACAAGATTAGTCAGAAGGTTCTTGTTAAGGAGAAACATGTCCTTGAGCAAGATACTTTGTTATACTGACTGATACAAAGCAGTGTAGAAAAAAAAAAATGTTGTCCTTTTCTCCTCCTTGATAGCCCCAGCCTGGGACCCCTTCCTTCTTCTCAAGGGCTCCAGACCACTTTCTCCTCCTCAGGGACTCCAGACTTATCAACCTGCCTAGGAATTGACTCTCTTGATTTGATATTCATCCACGTGGACATAAGGGGCTCTGGTGTTCGCTTCTTGCCTCTCTGGTGTTGCGTATCTGTCCATTGATGGGTAGATGGAGTGCAACTCTTTTCCACTGGTGGCTAAATTCCCTGGCCTTGCTCAGTACATTTTATCTTTTAAAAGACACTTTTAATAACCCCACAGTAGACAGACAACTCACTGGATGCCCAGCCCCTAGTGGAGACACACTTGGTCACAGGGACACTGACAGCATTCCAAAAGCATTGAGAAGTGTCTCTTCCTGGGGCCTACGCTGTTAAAACGTTAGAAGGTGTTTTTCCTCTTAACAAATAGAAAGCTGGGTTTTAATACAGAACAGATTAGTGCCTGTTAGGGGGGTTTTGTGTCCTGGGGAGCCCTGTGTCCCTGTAGGAGGTTCTGCGTGTCCTGGAGGGGGCTCTGTGCCTTGGGGGTTCCGTGTCAGCTGTGTGTCTGTGGGTAGCTCTGGGTCCTCGGTTGGGGGGCAGTCTGTGTCCCTGTGGCGGGGGTCTCTCTATGGGGAGGTGGAGGGTGGGGGTGGGAGAGTCTAGACACTCCTTTACACTTGACTCTCGAACAACACAGGGGTTAGGGACACCCGCCTTTCACACAGTAAAGAAACCGGCGTCTAATTTATAGTCTTCCCTCTTATCCATGCTATCTACGGTTCTGCAGCTGCGGATCTAACCAACCAGGGTCGTGTACTCTTGAAAAAAAAATCTGCGTGTTAACTGGCCCCGCATTGCTCAAGGAACATTTGTACTTCCATTTCTTCACTTCCACCCATTTTGCTCTTTTCGCGAACATTTTACTAGCACACCTGTTAAAAACTCCACAAAGCATTGTTATTTATACTGAGACACTTATCCTTTTATCAATTAAAAATAAGAAAATCTCTTTCCTTAATTTACATGATTTCCGGGGCGGGGGGCTTGAGTTAGTGTGCGAGTCTGGGTCCTGCCTACTCTTGAGGTTTGAGGGGCACGGCTGGGGTACCCAGTCAGGTGGTTCCCACCCTTAGCCCCGCGCTCCAGAGATGCGACCCCGCTTCTCAGGTCAGGCCCCGCCCCCAAGCCGAGTCGACCCGCCCTCTTCAGACGCGGCCCCGCCCCCCGGAGACGTGACGCTCTCGGCGTTCCCTGCTCCCCCGGCAGGCCGTGGGTGGATTGCTCGGCGCTCCGCGGTTCCCTGGCTGCGCGCGCAGGCGGTGGGCCTTTCGCTTCCGGCCGCGGCAGCATCGGGGCTGGCCAGACCGATCCCGGCGGTCGACCTCCCGGAGCGGCATGCGGCGCTGAGGCGCGGTGGATCCCGCGGCACCATGAACCTCCTGCCCTGCAACCCGCACGGCAACGGGCTGCTCTACGCCGGCTTCAACCAGGACCATGGTGAGGAGAGCCCGTCAGTGGCCCCGGCCCCCCCCACCGCCGCCGTTTCCCCTCCTAGCGGGGTCCCGCCCTCAGCCCTGCGGCGGCGTTCTCACCGGCTTCAGGCCTCTTCCCCTGCCCCTGGCGTTCTCTCCCCTGCCCCTGAAGCCGCCCTCCTCCCCCAGGCCGCCCCTTTCCCCCCTGCCCAGGCCGCTTCCCCGCCGCCCTGACCCCCCACCCCCATCCAGGTCGGACAGTGATGGGATTTTCCGGGGCGGCGTCGGTTCTTTCTTGCGGGTTTAGGGTCCCCAGCGGCCGGGACGGGGTCGCATGGAGGTGAGAATGCCCCTGCAGGCCCAGGACCTCGTCCACGAAGGTCCTCATCTTTTCTGCTGATTGTCGTAGAATATGCCGCCGAACTCACACTTTTTTTCTTTTGTGGGGTGGCACCCGGACTGTTCAACCCGGCTTTTCGGGAGATGGCCTTTTTCGCCTTTCCGAAATCCTGCGTGATGCCGGACTGCGCCCCACTCTGGCCCAGGGAGGGGGATCCGCGTCTGTTCTGAGGGTCCGCTTTGGAAGCGCGTTTGAAGAGGAACCAGAAGCAGGAACTGCAGGATCCATGTCTGTGGGGCCAGTTTGGGGTAGAGTTACGTAGGCCGGGCGGGGGTCGCCCAGCTGTGTCAGCGCGTGGGCGCGTGGGGTGCTGGCTCCAAGGTTCTGACTGTAGGGCCCCGGGACAGTGAAGTGTGTTCTGGGAACCGAGGCGAGGCCGGGATTTCCTACAGGGAGGAGCCGTTAAGGGCGGGAAGAGTTCTTGGAGGAGTGGAGTTGGACGAGGGGAAAAATGTGGGATGCGGGCGGCTGGGCTGGGGATCGCAAGGGTTGTGGGGTCCGCTCTGGGGGCCAGAAGTTGGGCATCGGGCAGTGTGTGGCTGAACACTTTGGATTTTGATTTCCAGAGGAGGGCCAGTAGATTTCTGAAAGGGTTCTGATAGTTGAAAACTCATTAAGGAGTTAACCGTGGTGTAGCAACTTCTTAAGAAATGTGCTTTCAATGGAAAGAAATGACTGATTGATATTAAGGGCAGGGAGAGGCAGTCCTAAAAAACAAACCGGAAACACAAAGCTTACTGACTCCGTGGCGTTTAAATCCAAGATCTATACAGACACGACTGAGCGACTAAGCACACATACCTGTCTTAGGGCCAGATGAGGAATCCTTGTAGTAGGTTTCGGTATAATAATTGAGGTTCACAATAAAGCTAATTATTTTAGAAACCAGTGAGGTTTATAATTTTTTATAAAGTGTTGCTGGGAAAAAAAATGCATTTATACTTGACCTTCTGCTTACCCTTAGCTTAATTCCCTATAATTAAAATGTATGCCAGGTTATTGAGTTAGTTACATTTTTTCTGTTGACTTTTTTTTTTAATATATATATATTTTCTGTTGACTTTTAATTTTTACTCAGCATTTTTAGCACTCTCATTGAAACTTTAGCTTTAGAAACCTTTGCTCATAACTTTAAATTGTTTGAACTTTTGACTTATCGTCTCCCAAAGATAAGTTGTATTAGTTTCGAGATTCTGAAGTGTTGACATGTGTGCGTCTCTGTAATCCGGCTGCCGCTTTTCTTTCTCTTCCTGTGGGAAACAGAAGATTTGAGTCGACACACTTCTGTAGACTAGCTTTAAGATAGCAAGGATGGGAAGGTTCATGCCAACTGTTGTGTGATAACCAACTAGAATCAGTTAATTTATTTCTCCCACCCTGCAAAATAGCAAGGATAACGCCTAGCCTTCTTAGAGAGTGGTTTCCAGTCTTGTGTTTGTAGGACCTTTTTTCTAGCTTTTTACTGAAGTGCATTACTCTTACAGAAAAGTGCATGTATCCTAAGTATTCAGCTTGGTGAATTTTCCAAACTGAACACACCTTCCGCAGCACCCAGGGTAAGAAACCAAATGCCTTGGCACGCCGTGCTCCTTCGGGCCACTCGCCCAGCCTAACTTCCAGCGACATGGACTAGTTTTGCCTGTCTCTGTACTGTATTTTGTTTCTGGCGTTTTTATTCAGCATCGTGTTTGCAAGAGCTTTTTTCCCATACTGTTGAGTATAATTGAAGGTCATCCTCATGGGT
The DNA here is from genome assembly GCF_032405125.1 of Capricornis sumatraensis. Taxonomy (NCBI): domain Eukaryota; kingdom Metazoa; phylum Chordata; class Mammalia; order Artiodactyla; family Bovidae; genus Capricornis; species Capricornis sumatraensis. The sequence goes on from NC_091076.1 coordinate 99,926,345, forward strand.
GCAGTATTTCTTTGTGTGACTACATCACAGTTGGTTTGTCCATTCAACCTTTGGTAGGCATTTGGGTAGGTTCCCAGTTTGGGGTCATTTTGAGCATAGGGGTGCTGCTGTGACCATTCTATTACCTGTCTTTTAGTGAATGCATGTTATTTTTACAAGGCTTCTATACCTAGGAGTAGAATGGACAGTAGCAGTCATGCAAACAGTTTCCTGGTTTGCCCTCCATTCCTGTGCCTTGGCACACTCATTTTGGCCATTTTGGTGGATGTTTAGTAGATCTCATTGTGATGTATATGTGAGATTGTATTTGCATTTCCCTGATTCTGTAGGTTTAGTAAGCATTTGGATATTCTCTCGTGAAACGTCCAAATCTTTTGCTCATTTTTCTACTGGAAAATGAGCTCCTTTTTCTTATGGATTTATAGGGATTGTTTATGTATTTAATACAAGTCTTGTCAGAAATATGTGTGTTCTAGTGAAGACAAGTAAGTTGGTGCAGGCTTGAAACTTGTGAAAGGTATAATAGTTGAGAAACAAAGGAAAACTTGCGATTTTTGTATTATTTCCTTATTTTCCAGAAAGCCAAGCTCTGATTCTTCTGTCCAGATTACATGATTCCAGTAACACAAAGAGGGAGTTACAACCCAGAATAAGAGATAATAAGTAACATTGTACTTTCCAGTGAGTGTCAGACTCCAGGCCCAGATAAAGTTCATTTCAGAGCCTGAGAGTTAATTACAGAACAGATTCCAACTCCTGGGAAAGCTGTTACGGTCCTTGTAGTTTTATGCCTAACTTGGACAAAAAAAACAGAAGCATGCTTTTCACACTGCGGGGGTGGAGTGGTTGATAGAATAATGTTATCCCAATGCTGGAACACGGATCAAAGCCAGAAGAGACTCTGAGGGTGGCTTTGGCTCTCAGGTCAGTGCTGTGTCGTGGTGAGGGTCCAGCCACTGCAGCTTGTCTTGGGAAAAGAAATGAAGGGTTTGGTGTTTCTCTTTCTGGTCACAAGCTTCATATGAGCCAGCAGTCAAACTTGGTGGTGTTGATGGAGATTAATGTGGTCTTGATCACACTTGGGCAAGTGAAGTCCAGATCACAGGGTCATCTTAAAACTTGAGTGCTTCCTTCACTTCCTCACAGCATCTTCAGTTGGACCATTAACAGTCTGGTGTGTGCCCTGGGGATGGAGACTGAGATGGGTTTAGGGAGTTAGGATTAGTTCCGGGTGGGAGTGAGGTCATGGAGACCTCAAGCTGCCTTCTAGAAGACCCTCCATACTAGTCCTTCCACCTCTCTCCACCTGGTTGTGTCCCTGCCTGCTGAGGTGGCCTGCTCTATGGCTGTCCTTGCGGGCTCTCTTGTTTGTCATTGCCTCTCTAGGGCTTGGTGCCTGATACAGCCCTGGAGAGGTGTGTTGGGAATGGGGAGGCCAGTGGTGGGCATTAGAGGCTGGAGTTGAGGGACACGTGGGGTGGCAGAGTGGCTGGTTTGGTAGCTGCTGAGCCCCTCTTGCCCAAGTTAAGTGTTGGAGCAGAGAGCCTGGTCCATGGGATGCCAGAAGCGCCCTGCGGGGGCAAGTGGAGTAATGTGCAAACCCTTTGATAACCGTCCACGAGGAGAGTCATCATGACTCGTGCGGACTGCGTCCGTGTGGCCTGAGCATCCACAAGAGCTCCTCAGAGAGGCTGCTGTCTCTGGACCCCTTGCACGTGCCGCCCCAGGCCTGGGGTCTTCAGCTGAGACCCCGGGGAGGTGATTAATTTGTCTCTCTCACACTTTAGGATGCTTTGCGTGTGGGATGGAAAATGGATTCCGAGTCTATAACACCGATCCACTGAAGGAAAAAGAGAAGCAAGGTAAGAGTGATGCATTCTTGGTTTCTGCCTGTTCCCAGGCCTCAGCGTCTAGGTGCTGTCCTTCAGACTGGAGAGCAGTGGGTTGTGAGAAGTTGTTTGTGGGCCTGTCAGCCTGGGTGCAGCTCTGCTCTTCCTTGTGTTGAGCTTCTACGAGCGCTGGGCTCTGCGGACTGGGTGTAGCAATGCTGTGGGTCCAGGCGACCCTGGTGCATCCAGCACTGGCTCGCCCTGCTGGGAGACCCAGGCGTGGCTGCCCCGGCCTCGCCATGCTTCGTGTCCATCATGAAGCTGTGGGGAGCCGAAGAGAGAGGCTTAGACAAGACGGGTAGGGCTGACTCTGAAAATAACTCTTTCTTCGAAAATACTATTGTGGCAATAAATTATAGTTGCTTTTGTTTTCTTATTTCAGTGTCTTTTTTTTATTTCAGTGTCTTAAATTATGTTTTCATGGAATACAAGTTTTCACAAGCTGAAATCAAGAATTCTTTTTGTAAAATAAAATAATGGTGGTCCTTTTCCCATCTGGCAGGAAAAATGTGTAATTTAATAGGTAGACTTTTCCCATTTGCTTCTTTCCTATGTATTTTTCTTGAGCTTTTAGTGACTCCTGGTCCTTACCTGCCAACAGATGAACAAATCTCAGATAAATCATAAACAGTTAGAAACCTCCTTTTTCTTCCTGCAGTCGTGGTTTTGGTTTTTATTCAGTGTGCAAGTTATATTTTCTGATGCAAGAACCGTTTCTCATCTGTAAGAGGAAGTCACTGTATTCTTATGCTCCCCTATCAGCCTGCTTCCTTTTTGACAACTAATAGTCTACATCAGAGATTTTCAGATTTTTATTTTTTTCAGCAGTGAGACCTCTTTGTCAAGTAAAATCTTCTATGCAACCCTGGTATGTAAAACAGCAAGTGATACTTTATTTCTAGGAGTTTATTTTGTAAGCTGAAGTCTGTTCAGTTCAGTCAGTCAGTCGTGTCCAACTGCAGCTTGCCAGGCTTCTGTGTCCATTACCGATTCCAGAGCTTACTCAAACTCATGTCCATTGAGTTAGCTGAAGTCTGTAATTTTTATTTATTAGAGAAAGCTCAGGGCAGCCAGGTGGTAACAGGCTCAGATCTGGGCCCACACTATTTAGATCCCAGTCCTGCTCTTCCCCATATCAGGCTGCTGTGTGACATGGGGCAGGCGTAACCTTGGGCAGATTACTCACCTTCTCTTGGCCTCAGTTTGTTTTTGTGTAAAAATGAAAATGTTAACTGCCTACCTCCTAAATTTATTGTAAAGATGGATGAATTAGGATGAGGGAGACACACACCGAAAGTGCTTTGTAAGCTTATTGGCTCCTCATTGGTGGCAACAGTGTTACCTTTGAAGAGTGGGTCTTTGGAATTAATGAGCGCTGCCAGGGATAGTGGGAGTCTCCTCTAGTCTTTTAGGTTCTGACTTCTGTTTAATTTGTTTTGGTTGCATTGTAAATTAAGACAGTTCTGTTTTATACAGAAAAATAGTTCCAAAGTATTTTGAAACAGCTTGCCTAAATTTCCAGATGCTTTTTAACCTAAATTGACCTAGAAACTTAGGAACTAGACTTCAGTGTCAAAGTTGAATCGTTAGCGGCATAGTAAAAGTTGCTTCCTAAGTAATGAAATGTTTACAGTGGATCTAGGATTTCTTGTAACAGTGAGTGAAAACAAGAAGTATCTCAGCCTCCAGGAAGGCTTGCTACTGTCATGTCGCAGTGCTGTGTCTGTTCCCGTCCCTGCTCAGCTGCACTGTGTCTGGCTCAGACTGTCTCTGAGCTTCACTTTGGTGAATTTTGCACTTGCCGGGGATCCAGCAGGGCCATGTGGTGGCTGTTGATGGTGTGTTTAAGGACCCCACCTACATGCACTTGCAGGCTGGTCCGCTGCTTTATTTCTGGCAGCGAAGTCAAAACAGGCAGGAGACTTGACCTTGTTCCTATTTTATCGTCCAGATTTGCTTTCCTGTATGAGAAAGGAAGTGTGCCTGCATTGGAGGGTCAGTCCCAGACCTGGGCTTTCAGCCTTGCCTCCGCTGTGACTGTGGCTCTGCGTAGGGGCACTGCACGACAGGCTGTGATCCGTGGGCATCTTGCAGTCACACCCACTGCTGGATGGAGCTGGCAGTGCCTGGAAGCCCTCTTGGGCATCCTGGGCCCCCAGTGGAGGCAGCGTTCTCCTCCAAGGTGTTGGAGGTCCTGTGTCCGGTGCACAGAGCCGAGCGGCTCACTCGGGAGGAGTGGGAGCTCTGGGAGCGCAGCCTGTGTGGCGTTCTCACTAGGGTGCTGCAGGGCCGGAGCGTAGGACTCTGATTCACGTATATCACACACACATCCAAGCATATCCTGGCAAGAAGGTTCACGTCATAATTTGAACAAAGATGTGTCAGGAGTAATACATTTGGATAAAATTATGTCTACGTGGTTATAAAAATGAAAGGAGCACTAAAAGGTTAGCTCCCGTCTTCACCTGGAAACACAACCCCCCCACATCCCAAAGGTGCCCACGCTCGATGAACTTGCAAGGTGCTCAAGCCCCTTGTCTTCGGCGCTGCCTGACTCTTCTTCCACACCGCCAGCGCTCACACGTGTAACGTGGGTAGCCGTGTGTGGGGAGCAGAGGGCACACGGAGGCCTAGACGGGATGACTTGGCGACAGATGGGACAGCAGGTGAGGCCACTTGTTTCTGAGCCCACTAAGCACTGCACTGAGGGTGGAGGGTGCAGAGATGAATAATGTGGGCAGGGTCCTTGGCGAGACCACCCAGTGACTGGAAATAACAGGTGGCCTGTCTGCACACGGTCCACGATGCCGCCCAGTTCAGCACCTGCCTGACCTGACAGTCTTTCAGGGTCTTACCCATGGCCCGTCATCCTCCAGTTTCAGAGCAGGTCGTGTGGGCCCCATGGCCTGTGTGGTCAGTCCAGCACGCGGTGGGTGAGGGAACAAGAAAGAAGTGGGAAGCGTGTGAGATGGAGGGGGCTGAGCTGATTGTGGGTGTAGGGGGAATGGGGTTGTGTCCAAGTTAGCAATGGCTCTGGGGAGCGTGTGGAAAGGCACATTCCTAGTCTTGCTGGTTTAGGTTACAAGTTTAAACTGGTACAACCTTTTTTGTAGAAAAATTTGACAAATGGTTCATTTTCTATATTTGCACACACACACATGCTCTGATCCAGCGATCATACTTAAAGGATTTTATCTGAAGGAAAAAAATGAGAAAAAGACAGTAGATGGTACATGCTGTGGTACGTGCTGACGTGAAGTACAGCTGTGACAGAATGTAAGAGCGAAGAAGTTGGAAGCTAGTGTGATGGTGCCGTTGGTTTGAGTCCAGAAGTACACACGTGGTCTCGCTTACAGCTGTTCCTAGTTTATGCTGTTCTGTGTTTCATTTTTATAGTGATAATATGTGATTTGTAGAATGAGAAATAATTAAGCTATTTCTATTAAAACACCTGGGAAAGAAGAAGCTGAGGGTTGAGGGGCAGATGCCGTGGGAAGAGGCTGGTGGGTAATGTCACGCTGGAGGGCTGACTTCTGCCCCTTCAAACAAGAGCCTCTCAGTGGAGTGGAGGTTAAGCCAACACTCAGGACGTCCCTCTCCCCCATTTTCTTTCAGTTTCTCTGTGTGAGTGTTTATTTTGGCCAAGCTGCTTGGGATCTTAGTTCCCAGCCAGGGATTGAACCCAAGTCCTTGGCAGTTGAGAGCTCAGAGTCCTAACCACTGGACCTCAGGGAATCCCTCCAGTTTATTGCTTGGAGGCAGATTCTGCTGGGAGAGTAGGACATGTCAGACATTGATTCGTGCCTGAAGCTGTCACCGGTCAGTTTCCCGGGAGCCTGTCTTGTGTTCTCTGCCTCTCCTTAATTTTAGTCCGCTGTACAGCCAGCCACTGGGCCTGGCAGCTTTCAGAGACATGGGTGCGTCTCTCTGCTTTTTCCGCCAATTGGCGACCCCTGTGGATCTTTCAGGACCAGCCCTGGGGTTCTGGGGCTCTAGTGGCAACCTTGGGCTTCCTTTCAGGAGATTCCTCCTCTCCAACTACTTGGGGGCTGTGGCCCTTGGTTTGGGGGAGCTAAAATCCTCTGATTCTCCTGGAGTTTGGAGTCTCGCTTTTGTTTGCTGCTGCTCTTCCCAAGAAAGCCTCTTGTTTTTCTTTCCCTGCCTCATTGGTTGATGCTGAAAAATCTGCCCTTCTCTCTTTCCAGAGTTAAATCCCAGAGGCCACGACTGTTTCCAGTGGTTAAAACTGCTTCTCTGTCTTTATCCTTAACCCTTAACATCTTTGTAATCTTGACATTGATTAAAAAAAAAAAGGCATCAAAATGTTAGCCATAAATTAGCATCCAGGTAATATAAAATAATTCTGATTTCATGTAACACTGGGTTTTTTTTGTTTTGTTGTTGTTAGAAAGAGGCTTAGAGAAAAATCACAACCTATATCATTTAAATTAAAATAAAAAAAAAACCCTTTGAAACAGAATGTAATTTCCTTTTAACAGAAATTTTTGGTGATTTCTTTGTGTGAAGTACTTCAGTTTTTGGTTTTTTTCCCTGATTGGTTCACTGTGCCCAGGTCACATTTCCAAGGCTGTTGTGCCTCCTGGCATTTCTTTATTCTCCCGTTAGCTTGGTCACATCTGCTGGTGACTCACTGCTTTTGGAACTTGAGAAGACTTGCGACTGACAAATCCAGCAGTGATGAGTTTGAAGCCTCAGTGCTCACGTAGTGTTGTTATTAGTCTGAAACATTCTCCCTTGGTTGGAGAGTATTTTTAAAATGTATTAGTTACCTCTTGGCATAATTTACAGGTTTCTCCTGATATATTTGATTCTAGAGCTTACTGAACCTGCGCTGAGGAAACAGTTGCACTCCTCGCAGACCCCCAGAACTCTTCATCTTGCAAAACTCTGTCTGCATTAGATACTGACTCCCCCAGCCACCACCGTCCTAGTTCCTATCTTTATGAATTTGTCTACTCTAGGGACCTCATATAAGTAGACTTGTGCAGTGTTTATCCTTTTGTGACTGGCTTATTTCATTTAACATAATATTACATAAACACAGAGGCCGCTTCTACCTCTAGGCTGTTGTGAATAATGCCTCTGTAAGCAGGCATGTGATTTCAGTTCTTTTGCATGCGCGCCGCCGAGAGGGGCCGCTGCAGCACGTGGCGCTCTGGGTTCAGTTGTTTGAGGAGCCACCATACAGCCTCTAGCACCTGCACCATCCTTGCCAACACTTGTTTTCTGTTTTGTTTTGGTGGTGGCCTGATTAATGATTGTGGCGACATAGGAGTGATACCATGTGATATTTGTCTTCATCTTTGACTTACTTCCCTTGGTATGATCATCTCTGGGTTCATCCATGTTGCTGCAAACGGCATCATTCTGTTCTTTTTTATGGCTGAGTGATATTCCATTGTGTGTATCTATCCTGTCTTCTTTATCCATTTGTGTGTTGCTGAACAGTCAGGTTGCTTCCGTGTCTTGGCTGTTGTAAATAGTGCTGCTGTGAACATTGGGGTGGATGTATCTTTTCGAATTAGAATTTTCTCTGGTTATATGCCCAGGAGTGGGATTGCAGGTTAATATGGTGACTCTGTTTTTAGTTTTTAAAGGAACCTTCATGCTGTTCTCCATAGTGGCTATACCAGTTGGCATTCCCACTCACAGTGTAGGAGAGTTCCCTTTTCTCCACACCCTCTCTGGCATTTAAAAAAATAACCCTTATTTGGTCTGAGTTGCAGCACCCAGGATCTTGCATGTTGGCACAGGCTGTTTGTTGCAGCATGCAGGCTTCTGAAGTTGCGGGGCTTACTTGCTCCACAGCATATGGGATTTTAGTTCCCCGTCAGGGCTCACAGCCATGTCCTCTGCATTGGGAGGCGGGTTCCTAACCACTGGACCACCAGGGAAGCCCCTCCAGCATTTACTATTTGTGGACTCTTGGAGAATGGCCATTCCGACTGGTGCGAGGTGGTGCCTCAGTGTAGGTTTTGATTTGCATTGTCTAATGACTAGCGACATCGAGCATCTTTTCATGTGCTTGTTGGCCGTGAGTGTGTCTTTGGAGAAATATCTCTTTAAGGTCTTCTGCCCGTCTTTTGTTTTGGTTGTGTGTTATTATTGAGTTTTATGAGTTGTTTGTATGTTTTTGGAAATTAATCCCGTCTTGGTAGCATTGTTTGCAAATGTCTTCTTCCAGGATGTAAGTTGTCTTTTTGTTTTGCTTATGATTTCCTTTGCTGTACAAGAGCTTTTAAATTTAATTAGGTCCCATTTGTTTAGTTTTGTATGTATTTCCATTACTTCAGGAGATGGATCCAAAAAAGTATGGTTGTGATTTGCGTCAGGAAGTGTCCTGCCTGTGTTTTTCCTCTAGGAGTTTTATAGTGTCTGGTCTTACATTTAGGTGTTTGTTGTTTTTTCATTTGGTTTGGTTTTTGCTGGTTTTTTTGCCCATGCTATACAGCAAGCGGGGTCTTAGTTCCCCAACCAGGGACTGAGCCCACACCCCCTGCAGTGGAAGTGTGGCGTCTTAACCACTGGACCACCAGGAAAGTCCTACATTTAGATTTTTAATCCATTTTGAGTTTATTTTCGTATATGGTTTTAGAGAGTATTCTGATCTCCTCCTTTTACTTGTTGTTCAGTCATTTAGTCGTATGCAACTCTTTGTAACCCCATGGACTGTAGCCCACCAGGCTCCTCTGTCCATATGATTTTCCATGCAGAAATACTGGAGTGAGTTACCATTTCCTTTTCCAGGAGATCTTCCTGACCCAGGGATTGAACCCGAGTCTCCTGCATTGGCAGGTGGCTTCTTTACTGCTGAGGCACCAGGGAAGACCCTCTTGTATGTAGTGGTCCAGTTTTCCCAGCACTATTTATTGGAGAGACTGTCTTTTCTCCATTGTATTTTCTTCCCCCTTTGTCATCTGCCTGCCAGTGCAGGAGATGTAGGAGACCTGGGTTCGATCCATGGCTCAGGAAGATCCCCTGGAGTAGGAAATGGCAACCCACTCAGTAGTCTTGCCTAGAAAATTCCATGAGGTTGCAAAGAGTCGAACACAACTGAGCAGCTGAGCACGCCGCACAGTCTCCCTGGACCTGGTGAACCTGGTGAACCTGGTGAGTGCCAGGGAGCCAGGCGATGCCCCTGGTGGCGGAGGCCTGGCCTGTGGGGTGGAGGATTCCTGGGCTGTCATGGGTCTGAGGCCGCACACCAGCAGGGAGCAGTTTAAGGACTGAAGCGTTGTGGTCCTTTGAGTTTGGGGTGCGGCCACATCCTGTTAGAGCCAGGATCACCTGAGGCGGCTTGTGTGCCACAGGACAGTGAACTCTAAGGAGAGCTGTGTTCCTTGTGGATAGTGTTAAATGCAGAGTCCTTTCTGGGCTTTCTGCTAGGCCTTGAATTTGAAACCCCTCAAGTGAGCTGATGGACTTTGGGTCCATCTTGTGTGGCTCCGACTAGACAGGTAGGAGTCCATTCTTAGTTTAACTTCTGATTTTCAAAGGTTTGGGTTCCTTGCTTGCCCTCTGCTGTACCCTCACTGTGCCAGGAGCCTGTGGTCAGGCCAGACCAGAGTGGCTGAGGGGCCAGGGTGGGGGCGCCCAGCTGTGGCGTGAACTGCTCGGAGAGCAGTGTGCTCCTTTGGGGGTTCTGATGCCCCCCTGAGGATTGGGCTACTTTCTGTCGTGAAGCACACCTGAAAATCTGCTGACACACTCCCCTTCACATGATTTGTGAACATTTGTGAACATTTGGGACTTACAGGGGAAGAAGTGTTTAAAAGTGGTGAAAAGGAATTCCAGCTTTTGCATCAGACCATTTGAGATGCTTTCTCAGATCTTAGGTACTTTGCTGCACTTTAAACTATGAATTTGGATATTTCATACACTTTGCTATATTGGCTTCTTAGGTGCTCAGTGTTTATACATGAAAATACAGTTCTTGATGCTGAGAGGTTTGAAGCTAATTATTTTCCTAGCTGGTCACTATTTTCATTTCTGATCGTAGATACAGATTGCTGATTAAAAATCAAATGCTGACTGTTTTTACCTTTTTTTAAAAAACTGTAAAATATACATATTGACTTCTTTTTATCATTTCAGAATTTCTAGAAGGAGGAGTTGGCCATATTGAAATGTTGTTTCGCTGCAACTATTTAGCTTTAGTTGGTGGTGGGAAAAAGCCAAAATACCCTCCGAACAAAGGTAGGTAAAATAATCCTGCATTTAATAATGCGTCTCACATGTAGTCCTGTCTTGAACTTTTTAGAGTATCTTTGTGTCTGGCCACACTGGACCTCCCCTGGTGGCCCTGTGACTCCTGAAGGGACAGAAGTGTCCAGAAAGAGAGTGCTCTCTGCTGTTCCCAGGAGAAGAAACGTGACCAGAGTCGCTGTTCCCCGTGGACAGAGCACATGCTTTTCACTCGGGTTGACTCGATGGGGGCCTCCATCCCCATTTTGTCCTGGGTGTTCTTCTGCGGTGGGTGTTCTGTGCTGTGAGTTTCGCTGAAAGCCAGGTGTGGGGAGGTGACTTCTGCGGAGAGCCATGGACTCGTGGAAACGTGTAGACCAGAGCAGCTGGGCTCTGGGTTGAAGAATGTTTTTCCTCATGTGCATGTGTGAGCCTTTGTTCAAAGAGATGGCAGTGTAAAGGGCGTGGCTCTTTGAAAGTAAAGGAGAAACAGGAACTTTACAAGTTCAGCTGAATATCATGTGTCTGTAAATGTAGGTATCATTTGGGGCACAAGGAAGAAACCCAGTGAAGGAGAACAGAGCAGGGGAAGAAGGTGGGGACAGACCCCGGAGCTTCAGGTGCCAGGTGAGGGTGTGGTTGGGAAAGCAACGCCAGCAGTTCTCAGGAACAGTCTCAGGAAGCAGTTAAGTATAAGGCTCAGCAGACGCGGCGGTTGGAAGAAAAGAAAGGGGAGCCGTGTTCACAGAAGAGGCATGAGAGAGGGAAGTAAGTGTGGGCATCAGGCAGATGCTAGAGACGGGAGGAGGCCTGGGTGGCCACTGCACCCCTAGGGGGCTGTTGAGTTGGAGCCCACTGGCAACAGGCTCCACTACGTCAGGGGCCATGGAGACCATCTCTTTTAAGGCTTGGTGGCAGAGGAAAGGAGTATAGCAAGGGAGGTCTCCCTACAGAAAATAAAGACGGGGGTGAGCTGGAGATCTGCCTGAGACCATGAAGTAAAGAAAGAGGGCAGGCACGGAAACGCAGAGTTCTGTGGGGCCCTGGGCAGGGTTGGGCCTGACTGGCAGTTTCTCAGTAGAGCCTGGCGGGTTGTGCGGATGTGATGTGGGGAATGGAACCCACTCTCGGGTTGAGGGTTTGCCCTGAAAACACAGGCTGAAGGGCAGGAAGCCTGGCTGCTGTCCAGGTCATTGCCAGCGTGGCGTGGACAGGCAGGACTGTGGCTGTGAGTCCTGGAAGAGGCCCCCCAGAAGTGACGGTCCTGCAGCTGTGCTGGGGCCAAGGGCAGGTCTCGCAGTGGAACAGGAATTACCTGACCTGGGCTCCGTGGGAATAGGCACAGATCCTGCTGCTGGATCAGCCTTTGTCATGTGAGGAATTTCATTGATGACTGGTGAGGAGTCAAGAGCCTGGCCCGACCTGTGGCACTGTTGGGGGAGGAGGGGGTCACTGCTCCCCACCCCCAAGGAAGCAGTGGATTGGATAATCTGGGGTCTCTCACCTGCAGCATCTTACTCTCAAAAAAAAAAAAATTCTGAAGTAAGAGAGTCTCTGGAATTTTACAGACTTAGAAGAAAGCAATTTTCTAACTGAACATTTTGAGTAAAATGTAAGCTTTTTGTAGTGTGCTAAAGGTGATTTTTAAGAAAAGAGCTTGGTCTTTATTACACTTTTTTTCGGTAATGTCAAAATCACTTCTAAATATTTTCTTAATTGCCGGTTAAGATACATGGTGTTACGGTGTAAAGAATCTAGCTTCTTCGGTTCGTGAGAGCAGAATAAAACAGGACTGGAGGAGCCTGGCTGTCACGGCGACCAGCTGGGCCCAGACAGGGTGCTGTTCAGGTAGCAGAGCGGCCCTTTCCTTTTTAGAAGGGAGTCCAGAATTTTGAAATACTGTTTTTGCTATTAACAACTATATTATTAAAAGACAGAATCCCACCCAGTACATTTTACATTTCCAGTTCCCTGCAGCAAAGCAGCTCGCAGCCTTCAGAGGCCACAGGGGGTTGGCGTTAACTGGAGTCCTTGGATTTTTCTCACTACCCAAGTCTCTTTTGTGAGTGAAAATTTGTGCTGCTGCCTCTGGGGCTTCATCATGCTGTTTCCAAACATTTCTGAAAATGGGGTTCACCTGTTTTTGCGACACCCTTGACATCCTTCTGTCTGGACTTCTGTCTAGTTTGAGCCGTTTCATGTTCAGTTACAGACTTTCTGGTGTTAGGTTGCAGGGCCTGAGGAAGTTCACTGAATCGCCTTTTGTGTTCAAGAGTAGAGTGTCCTTTGCCCAGAAAAGCTGTGACCACTTGGTTTTGGAAAGATACTGTTTTGATAAGGTAACCGTCTACTCACTGACATGTTGGTGCCCTTTAAGGAGGAGCTGACAGGAGAAGTTTATCACAGATGGTGTTTCAAGGAGCAAGAAACACTGCTTCATTTTTTAGTGGTTATGAATTATAACTAACCTCTTCAATAGTAAATACATTCTATGTTAATAATTTTGGCAGTTCTGGTAGGCTGGTATTCATTTCTTTCTTGATTTGAAACTTAGATGACACTTACCCATTCTAACAAAGCTGACCCCTGAATCCCACTGCCTGGACTGTTGCTGGTCACATGTTGAGACCTGGAGGAGAACATTCTTTCCCTTCCATTCTCAGTCAGCTGTGACCTGACTGTGGAGGGAGCTTATTTCCCTCACCCCGCGTGCCTCATACCCAGCTTTTCAAGTGGAGGAGAGAAGAGGTCTGGACACACACTCCAGGGTTGTCTGTAAGTTGTCTCAGCCTTTGGGACGTAAACTGCTGATCCATCCTGACAGAAGCTTGTGGTGTGAGCAGAAGGCATTCTCCAGCTTGAAGCAGAGCGAGAACTTGGGGCAGAAGAGCCCTGGCCCAGGTTTTATGTGTCTGATTGCCTCATGAGACCGCCCTTTCTTTCTTGATCCAGGCTTATCTCCAGCACTTGGTACCTGTGGTAGGGCTTGCTTTTCGGCTCAGTCTAATGGGACCCAGGAGAGAGAGAAGTTTGCCTGGAAGCTGGGCGAGGGTTGTGAGGGAAGAGGTCCGCGTGAGTGTGCAGAGAGGCAGAGGCTGGGCACCTGCGCTGTGAGCAGGCATGTGGGAGAGTGAGGTGGGGCTGGGAGCGAGCGGGCGAGCAGGAGCGGTGGCTTGAGACCTGGGGGCTGGGCCTGGGAGAGCTTTATACCTAGGAGCTTATTTTGTAAGCTGGTCTGTAATTTTTATTTGTTAGAGAAAGACCGTGTGGCCGGTGGTAAAAGACTCTGGTTCAGATCCCAGTCCTCCTCTGCCCTTTGTCAGGTTGCTGTGTGACCTTGGGCAGGCTGCCTTCTCTTGGCCTCAGTTTCTTTACGTGTACAAATGCAGAGGATGACTGCCCCCGCCCCCACAGGTGTTCCAGTGCGAAGACTCCCTCAGGAGTGCCTCTAGCAAGCCAGCCCCTGGCCTCTCCTTTGTCGTGTTCATAGAGTCTTTCTCCTTTCAGTGATGATCTGGGACGACCTGAAGAAGAAAACTGTGATTGAAATAGAATTTTCTACTGAAGTCAAGGCTGCCAAGTTACGGCGAGATAGGTAGGTTTGGTGTCTCATTTTTCAAGATAGAATAGTCACCTTCTCTGAAGATGGCTGAAATCATTTTATACTGAAGGAAGAGATGTGTTTGGGAAAATGATGTATAAAAAATAAGGCTGTAGTTTTTGACTCAAGAACATAGGTCAGTGAGTTTCATTTGCCTCCTGGGGTCGTTCAGAGGTGAGCAGTCAGTGGGAGTGGGTGCACCCCGTGGACCCGGCCCTGGGCTGGCCCTGCCTCCAGCTGTCAGTCCTTCAGGGGAACCGCCCTGCCCGTCAGGTGCAGGCTGAGGACATGAGTTTTGACCCCTGAATTGCTTCCCTCTTAGCCCACGCTTGTCCACATCATGCCTCATAAATGTTTCAGTTTGAAGGTAAAGGAACACTCAGGAACTGCTCACAGAGAGTGTCACTGAATCTCACCTGTTGACAGTAGCCGGTCTCTCCCAGCCATTGCCGCCTGTGTTTAGTAGGACGCAGGAGCTTCTCCTGGTACGCTGACCGCAGTGGCGCAGAGCTTCCATTTGTCCTGTGGCGTGGGGTGTGAATGGAGTGCAGGTAGACTTGTATCTTCTAGGAATGTCAACATTTAGGGCTTGTAATAATGCAGATCCTGGAGCCAAATCAAAGGTCTGATTTCTCACACTTCTGAATTGTCAAGACACGTCTAAAAGTCTGTTAAGATAGGATTTCTGGCTTTGTGTCCTACTTGGTTTTTAATCTGTAGACAGAATGGTTGATGAGAATGCCCTCCCACCAGCGCCCCACCTTAGGCTGTACCTGCCTCTTCCCGAGTGGGAGGGAATCAGTCCTGATGTCAGCGTCCTGCCCTCGGGCTCCCTGCCGACCTGCTTCGCACACCTTGCTGCCCCGCTCCCGGGGTCAGGAATGGGAATGATCCTCTTGTATGTGGTTGTTGGAATGTTTCTGTTTCCAAATAATAAGAACAAAAGCCACAAAATGTTTGAGTTTCACTCTGGGGGAGAGGACATTCTGATGGTGTTTTCTTCTTTCCAGAATTGTGGTTGTTTTGGACTCTATGATCAAAGTGTTTACATTCACACATAATCCCCATCAGTTGCACGTCTTTGAAACCTGCTATAACCCTAAAGGTAAGAATCCAGAGGACCGATGGTGGAAATGGGCTTCTTGAGTCCAGACCAAGTGGGACGCAGACCCGTGCTGGGCGCCTCTCCTCCAGGTGGTCTTGGAGCGATGTCACCCTCGTGGTGGGTCTTGGAGCATCTAGGGTGCTGGGGAAAGGTCTGAGAGGTGCAGGCTCTCCCCAGCCCCCTGTGAACTTGCCCTGGGTCACAGCCCAGCCTCCTCACTGGAACTGAGACCGCGCCTCTTACCAGAATCTTCTGGGTCTCTCGGGACTTTTCACAGTGACCGTCAGCCATTCAGGAGCTCCATGGTGAGCCTGGAATCCGTGGTTTCATTGAGTTCTGAGGCCTTTCCTTCCTGTTTTCTTCTTTGCACGTGGCTTTGTTACTCATTGTATCATCTTTGCTTTGAAAATTTTTGGTTTTTTCTTCTGGCTTTGTTGAGGTATAAACTCACTCATTCTAAGTGTATCGTGTGATAAACTCGTCACTGTAAACAGTCGTGCGGCTGCCACCACAGTAAGCAGAACAGCCCCACCCCACCGAGGCCTCCCGGCTGCAAGTTCCCCACCTGACCCTCAGGTTTTGCCTTTCCAGATGCCTTTGCTATCTTTCTCGTAGCTTAATGTTTTGGATTCCTTCATTTGTGTGTGTGTGTTATTATTGTGTTCATTTTTATTGCTGAGTAACGTACTATCATATGGGCATATCACAGCTGTTGGTCCACACCAGATTTTTTGGCTGTTAGGAAGAGAAGCTGCTATGCATGTTTACAAGTAGGTTTTTGTGTGGATATATATATTTTTTCATTTCTCTTGCCTATATACTGAAGAGTACACTTGCTGGGTCATACTATAATTATTCTTTAGATTCCACATTATGTTAACCTACAGTATCTGTCTTCTCTGACTTAGCAAAACACCCTGCATGTCATCCGTGCTGTTGCAGATGGCAGGATCTTGCTTTTTTTTTATGGCTGCCCTGTATTCCATCAGGTATACATCCACTCTCTGTGCTTGACTGGAGCGTCCAGTCCATGTCCATTCAGTAGTTGTTGAGAGGTGGGTACTTACTGCCACAAACTGTTTTAGGTTGTTTGAGTAGGTCCTCTTCATCCCTTTCTTCTTTTGCCTTCTTCTTGAGTGTTCCGTTTGGATTCCTTTCTCTTCTTTGTGTGTCTACTATAGGTTATTGGTTTGTAGTTACTACGAGGTTTATATATGGCCATCAGTATGTATGCGTGTGATTATTTTAAATGGCTGACCTCTCAATTTCAAATGCGTTTTAACGGCCCTGCGTTTTACTTCCCTCTCCCCACGGTCTCTGGGTTTGGCATTGGGTTTTACGTCTTTTTGTGGAGCCTTTACTCCTGGCAGATGCAGATGATTTCACTGCTTCTGTCTTTTAACCTTCCCGCCGGCTTTGTGTGTGGTTGATCTTACTACTGCTGCTCTGTAGTTAGTTGCCTTAACCAGTGAGCTTTTTCCTTTAACAGCTTTCATGTCTCTCCTTGTGACCTTTTGTTTTTTGCTTAGAGAAGTGCCTTTACCATCTGTTTAAAAACGATTTTTTCTGCACTGGATTACTTTGACACTTTTTTTTTTTAAGTAAGTGTAGGATTTTTCTGGACTCTGTTCTGCTCCAGTGTCTGTGTTTCTGTCTTTATGCCAATATCAGGCCACCTTGATTTCTGGAACTTGAAGATAATTCTTGAAATTAGGTAGAATTAAGTCCTCTGATCTTGTTCCTGTTATGTAAGAATTAAAGGAGCTATTTTAGGACCGTTTACTTTCCTTGTAACTTGGTGGCAGCTTGCCTGTTTCTTCAGAAAAGCCTGCGGAGATTTGTACTGTGACGGCGCTTACTCTGTCAGTGGAGGGAGGTAGGCTCCAGGCTGAGGTCCTAGGACAGCTCTCCCCCCGCCAGGTCTTTGGTTTTCCCTTGCGGTGTGTTACAGTGTTTTCCATCTATCGTTACATTTATTGTCGAGTTTGGGGATTTTTTATTCATTTTTAGATTTTACAGTTTTGCATTCTCCCAAAAGACATACATTTGATAAAGTAAGTTCAGCAAATGTTTCCAATTATGAAGCCATCTTGAGGGAGTGAACTCTGCTTGGCTCCCTGCTGCCCTTTACTGGGAGAGGATTTTGTGACTAAATCTTACTTTTTCATGAGACCTGGAAGGCAGAGAGTAGGTGTGGTTGTTTAAAAGCAGAAACATTGGGACGGTCCTGAGTTCTTGACAAGTTTCTTGTCTCTCTTTAGGCCTCTGTGTCCTGTGCCCCAACAGTAACAACTCGCTCCTGGCCTTCCCGGGCACGCACACAGGCCATGTGCAGCTTGTGGACCTGGCCAGCACTGAGAAGCCGCCAGTGGACATTCCCGCCCACGAGGGCGTCCTGAGCTGCATTGCTCTCAACCTGCAGGGAACAAGAATTGCGACTGCATCTGAGAAAGTAAGTGTGTGTCCCTGTCCCACCGGAGGTCGTGCCTCTAGAGTGACCTCGCCTGCTCTAGGGTGCGGGCTCCTGGCACACTAGTCCTTCCCTGAAGATCTCAACACCCCGAGGTTCTTTGCTCAGATAGCAGGTCATAGCTGACAGAGGGTGCAAAAGTCATTCTCTTCAGCTGTGCTCCGTCTGTTTGGCAGCGGAGTTAGTGTTTCTCTTTCTGACTGGCTGTGGGAGCTAGAATTAAGATGCCATTTCCCTGGGCGGCGAGTGAACTGACGGCTCTCGGGGACCCGGACAGCCTAGGGCTTCTGCCAGGAGAGCGTGTGCACAGGACTCCGAGAGGGCCACGTGTGGGCTTGGGCCCTGGGCTCTCGGACCCTCTCTCAGCCCCTGCCGGCTGCTGTCAGACTAAAGAGACTTCGGTTCGTTCTCAGTGACAATGGGGAAAGTTGAGTTTTAGTTTATGTGGGCGAGTTTGGGAAAGACTCCGATGGGCTAATGGGTTTGTGAATAAAAATCATTTCAAAAAAAAAAAAGTTGTGAATCTTTGATAATGAAACACTTCACTGTTTTTCAAAGGGGACCCTTATACGAATATTTGATACTTCATCAGGGCATTTAATCCAGGAACTACGAAGAGGATCTCAAGCAGCTAATATTTATTGGTAAGAAAGCACGTTGTTTCACCCTAGAGAAGGGGCCCTGTGTGATCTGGCTGGAGAGGCAGGACCACGCACATGAGGCGGGCGGGGCTGCTGTACTGGAAGGGGCTGGGTTTTGAGTTCACTTTATTATTACTGATTTAACTCTTTATCATGGGGATATACACAGAAGTAGAATATTACAGTTACCAGGGACCTGTCACCCTGCATTTGTCAGAATTTGCCTGTTTTGTTTCATCTCTCCACTGTCCCTTCAGCTTATTTTTTTGATAGTGTCTTCGAGCAGACACTGGAGGCCTTGTTAGCCCGTCCCTAGTCACTTCAGCCTCCAGTGAGGCTGACCTGGTCTCTCTGTGGTGGTGGTTACCACATCTCACAGTGTCTGTAGTTCTGAGGGGGCTGCACCCCTGCTTGGGCAGGACCTCAGTCCTTGTGTCTGTGGCTTTTGCGAGTGTGGAGCTGCACTTGGGCTTAAGTGATAAAAATGTAGCCAGTATCTGCATGTAGTGTCCGTGGGGCCCGTCATGCAACCCACTCTCCCATCTGTCTGCTCTGGGGCCCATCCAGCCAGTCCGAGTGACGCCCCCCCACCTCGGGGGCCAGATCATTGGAGGGGAGTTTTTCTTTCCCGGCCAGCTTGTGGCAGTGGCCTCAGGGCCCCTGGGGTGGCAAGGTGGTCTGCTCTTGGCACCTGAGCAGGGGCTGTGCCCTGGTTTTGACCCTGGTAAAATGACTGTCCGTCCTGACCACGGGGGTGTTGGAGCGGGAGAGCTGGGGTCAGGGCTCGCTCCTGTGTCCACACAAGACCGAGACCCGAGCTTCATCTGCTTCCTCTGCAGCATCAACTTCAATCAGGACGCTTCCCTCATCTGTGTGTCCAGTGACCACGGCACGGTGCACATTTTTGCAGCTGAAGATCCAAAAAGGAATAAACAGTCAAGGTAGGTTTCCCAGTTAGAAGGATGAAGCCTTGGCTGAGTGCTCGCCCACTGGGTCTGAGTCACAGGCAGGATGCTTCTCGTTGGTCCTTCATTTGATTTTCTAAAAACCAGTGCAGATTACTTGATGCTAAGACTGGCATCACGACTCATCCTGCCATTAGCTCCTTAGGAAATCTGATGAGGCTCCAGGCGCCTTCTAGGGAGGCAGAGCTTGGTCCTGGACTCCAGCAGTCATCCTCGTGTTTGCTGTTCAGACAGTCGATGTGGTGGCAGCAGGACCCTGTGCCCCGTCTGGTGGTGATGGTTTCTGGGTTTCTGATAGAGCCGTTTGTAACAGCTTAGTTATTTTGTGTGAAAAATAAAAATTAAAAGCAAAAATAGAATTTGAATCATTAAGGCTAAGCCGACAGTAAGGAGAGCTGTGTCTAACTTTGTCATGTGACCGTCACTTCCTTTCTTTGCTTCCTTGTCCTCACAGTTTGGCATCAGCCAGTTTCCTTCCAAAATACTTCAGTTCCAAGTGGAGTTTCTCCAAGTTTCAGGTCCCCTCAGGCTCTCCATGCATTTGTGCCTTTGGAACAGAGCCAAACGCTGTCATTGGTAAGTGGTCCTTCCCGGGGAGAGTGGCCCCGGGCGTGATCAGCGCCACACCGGCCTCACTGGTGTTCCTTCTTCTCTCCCGGGGGTCCTATGCATCCCTCTCGGGGTTCACACAGCTACCTGCCTTCTGGGGGTTCCTGGGAAGTTGACAGGGCAGATCATTTGGTCTTGGAACCAATGACCTGGGTTCTCCCGTTGCTGCACTAGCTGAGTAGATGCAGCTCAACCCCCCCGAACAGTGGGTTCTCGGTCGAGCGTGCCCCTGCCACGCACAGATGCCTGAGGGTGGCTCAGCCTCCACTCAGGCTGCGCGGCGAGCTCAGTGCGGGCTGCTTGCTTTTCACCCTGAGTGACGCGGTCTCCTCTGCCCAGCGATCTGTGCGGACGGCAGCTACTACAAGTTCCTGTTCAACCCCAAGGGAGAGTGCGTCCGGGACGTGTACGCGCAGTTCCTGGAGATGACCGATGACAAGCTTTGACCCTCCACCAGGAGCGCGAGCACCGCGGCCCCTGGCGCCCAGTGGCCCCTCGAGCTCCTGGGGCTGGTGACAGTGGGCTGGAGGGACGGCCCGGGACCTTGCGCGAAGCCACTTGTGGCTGTTTTCTGAAGCAGGCCTCCTGAGTCCAGTGTTAAAGGAAGAATCAGCAGGGCACCCCCGGGGACACTCCTGCCGGACCGCCGGCTTCACCTTTCACTTCAGCGGTTCTGCCGCATCCGCCACCTGCAGCCAGGGCTCCAGACACACTGGGGGCACGTTGAGAAAAGGAGGGACAACGTGAAATTCGTTTGTGGCGCCAGATTCCATCCTTTTTGCTGAGTCTGTGATGGAGAGGTGAATACACGAGCAATCTTGGTTCTTTCTCACCAGATATAAGTGGGATTATCACACCGGCAGCCTTAGGAGGAGGAGTGAGGAGGCCCTTCTCCCGTCTAAACTGAAGGAAGTTTAGAGTTCACAGGCTTGGTGTCTCCCTCAGGAGTCACATATCACATGTCCCCCTCTTGTTGGAGCCATTGGGATTGAGGCAGCGCCAGGCCCACCTCGTGAGCCGCACCTGTGGCCTTCTGGCGACACTCTGGGTCAAAGGGAGTTCCCCTCCTCGTAGGGAAGAGAGTCACATGTAGACTTTGAAACTGAGTCACAGAGGAATGCATCGCTTCATTCGGAGGGTACGAAGGGAAACCCGCGTCTCAACAAAGCAGTGCCCGGTCCTGTGGGCTTGGCCGGCTGCTTCCACTTCCCTCTCACCGTCTTCTCTCCCTGTTTTTAACAATAGTTGCACACTAACATTCTGGGAATGAGAGGCACATACTTTTTTTTTTAACATTTGGTAACTAAAATAGGTTATGGGCTCTATATTGTTAGTACTACTTGAGGTATATATTTAATTTTCTTAACTTCCCTTTAAACTTAATTTTATTTTGATTTCAGGTTGCAAACATTAAAATCTGCAGCTGCAAGTTCTCAGTTTTGCCAGTTCTTTTACTGTCATGTAATCAACTAACTTTGTCTGTGGATTTCAGTGTAAAGTATGCATGTTACCTTTATGTGTATTTAATCATGAAATTTAATTTTGCACACTTATTTGTAACGTTTCTTTTAAATAAACATGGCTAATTTTGTTGTATTCTGTACCCATCAAGGGAAGAGAATTGTATGTTATAAAACCACAGCCCCAGTTTTGTTGGACTGCAGGCTGCAGGAACGGCCCAGTGTGCTTCGTGGCCTGAACTGTCTACGGCCACGTGGGGGCCGGGGGCAGCCCAGCTTCGGGAGCAGAGGGGAAGAGAGTGGTGTTCCCTAGCAGTGTCCATTGTCTCCGGTCAGGAAGCTCTGTCTGAGGTCTCTTTGGGGGAAAGCCTGGTGTTGGGCCACCCATCAGTGATCTCTAACAGCCTTAACTTTGGGCCCAGGAGTAAGAGGGTATTTCACATCTGTGTAATCACTAGTTTACATTTTCCCCAGTACAATGCCTTTAGTGTATCGAAATATACATTAAAGTAGGAAGAGAATTTTGCAAAGGTTGGTGTCACGGTGTGTGGAGATGCTACAAGCTGGTGAGGAAAGCTGGGCTGAGTGAGGAGTCAGCTCACTGGCCCCGAGAGAGGCCGTACCCGGGAACATTCCATATCCAGATTGTTCTGGCACATCCATTAAGAGTCCACAGTGTGGGAGCAGGTGCGGGCTCTGCCATCCCAGGCACAGCCTTGCATGCTTTGTAAAATGACCGAACAGGGACACCCTGGGTGGTGTGTGAGTGACCGCCATCAAGAGGTTCTGGTGGTCTTCTCAGGGGTTTCTCCTTGGGATGGTGACAGTACGTCTTGCTGGGGAAAAGCCCTGGTAAGGCTCCTGGAGGGCAGGCTGAAGTCTGGAAGGCTGAGGGAGCGTGGCCTGTCCACCCTCCTCGGGCCTGGGCACGTGGCCTCACTTCACCTCCTCAGGGAGGTGGCGGGAAGAGCTGTCCCTGGCCAGTGGGCTGTTGGGTGAACCTTCCTCAGTTTAGGGACAGCAGCAGACTTGGTTTCTCAAACCGATAACCACTGAATTGTTGCCTAATGTAGGGAAAGCATGTTGTAAGCCACGGCCGCCTCTAATTCCCCGCCGGCTGCATCCTGCCAGCCCCTGAACATGGATACGAAGGGGCAGGCATGAAAGTCTCGTGTCCAGGGCTTCCCCAAGCCCCACTTGGTGGCTAGGCTGGACCAGCCTGATTAATTTTCCCCCAAATGCCCGTGTGAACATTCAGGAACCACCTCTTGGGGCCCTGTGCACTGGGCTCTCCTGCCTGCTCTCCAGGTCGTGAACGGGGGGTTGGAGGGAGGAGGGCTCCAGTGTGTCAGTTGGGGACAGAGCCCTCTGTGCCCTGCAGCCTCGCCCCTGCCCATGCCCCCGGCTCGTCTGTCCCGTCGGTCTTCAGTGCTCACCGTGGCCTGGAAGGTGTGGCCCACTCCCCTCCTTACCCTGCAGCTTGTGAGACCAAAGCTTCTCATGTTTGCATTTCCTTTCTGCAACCAAACCAAACTTGTAGGTGATTTCACACATCTTGGTCCCTGGCCTCTTTTCTTTCTGTAAAAAGTATTTCATCAATTTTAGTGTTTTTGGAACTTGTGCTCAAATTTTGGTCTTCAGAATGGATCAAAAAACACTAATCACAATACAAAATGTTCATTGTAAGGTGAACATATAGAAGAATATGAAGTGGGAATCAACATCACCCTGAGTTGCCATCTCCAGAGACGATGACCTTTGGAACCCCCGTGCCTTCGGGGGTGACGTCTGTGACTCTCAATCGCATTATTGGGACCATTCTTTTAACATTTCACAATTAAGAATGTCAGGATGTACTATAATTGCCCAAAGATGCCTACTTGTATTTTTCGCTTTTATAAACATTTTGGAAATGGAAATCCTTGTGCATACATGTTTACACACTTGTCCACCTATTTCTTTGGATACTAGAACTGGAATTGCCAGGCCAGAGCATCTATATGTGTAAGATGTATCATGCCTGCCATGATTGTGTCAACTTCAATAACCAGCACCTCATCCTCACCAGAAGGCTCTGAGCACAAGCTTTTTAATCTTTGATGGAGAAAAAAGATCTCTGATTTTTAGCCAGGTTGAGCGTTTTGGAATACATTTGCTGGCCATGTGAAATTACTTTGTATATTGCTTACTCATGCCTTTGGTTATTTTCCTGTTGGTGTATTTTATTTATAAGGACCTTAATCACCCCATGTCATTTTTTTCACTTTGTGTTTGTTTCAGTTTGAGGGGTTTTACGTTGCTGTGTATCTTGAATCTTTACATAGTCTTGATTGCTCAGCCTATTTCCCTTATGGTTTCTAGTATTGGCTCGTGATTAAAACGCTTCTCACTGGGTTCAATGTACGGGTCTTGTTTTCATCCTTCAGTCTGGGTCTGATTGCCCAGCATGTAATGAGGAAAGGGCCTCATGTTTCTGCACCAGATGGTCAGGCACTGCTCAAGCCAAGGGTGACTCAACCCCTCTTCCTGTGCCAGGTTGTGGTGTCTCATCCACCTGAGCGCTCTTTTCTACTCTGGATGAAAATTGCGCAGTTGCCCTACTATAGTCCCATCTACCACCTGATGCGTTTATCACCCGGGGACTTCCTGCACTGCTCCATGAAGAACTGTGTTCTGGTTATATGGCTCTGGGGATCTCAAGCATTCCCCCCCCCCGCCCCCCAGATTAAAGCAAATGGAATAATAGGTAAAAATGAAATTTTAGTGGAATTCCAAAAACTCAAAAATGATTGCTTCTGTTTCTGAAGAGCTGAGGGACAGAATGTATCAGGATGTGCTAAGTATTTTCTCCCCAGCGGTAATGTAATGTCACAGAGAACACAGTAAGCACTGTCATTCACGTTTGCTTGTTTTAATGGCAAAGCCATTCAGCCTGTGTGGAAAGAAGCTGTGAGTCTTCCTTTTGTCCTTCCCATGTCCTCTGTTTCAAGAGGATAAGAATTGTTTTATGGAATTACAGCTTGGAAACTATGGTATGTTTACATTTGGTTTTCTTTGCGTTTATCATGCACAGGGCTTGCTAAGCTGCTTGAGTCGAGATTTATGTGGGATTTCCTAGCTGTTCCCTCAAATAAGCCTTCTGCTGTTGTCTCTTTCTTGTTGGGATTCCAGTACACATGCATAACACCTTCTGTTATCTCACTCGATTATTAAGGCTGTTCATACAGTTCTTCAAGTATTTTTTCCTGTTTAAAAAAATAGGATCATGTCATTGAATACCACTAAAGGACCTATTACTGCCCACTCTTCTTTAAAGACTTTACAATATACTTTAAACTTTAGATGAATCTAAAATTAGTTTCTAATCCTTAACTAAGCTTTTTCATTTGCTCACGCACGTGAACAATTTTTACATCCTTGTGCATACATATAGTACAGGAGTTAAAACCTTTGGTCATTCTTCCGTTTGGATCTTCTCAAAGCAGGTCTTCGTCGATTTTCTTTTCTTCTGTGTACTAGTCATAGTAAACTGTGTCCTAGTACTGTGGGCTTGTATCTTGAATGTTGGAAATGGTATGTATGTTGTGGATTCTGTTACGTTTCTCTGAAGATTGCAGGGTCTTTTCACTTTAAAGCATTTCAGGGCTCTGGACCCACCTGAACGGTGGTGCCCCGTAATGCAGCTGGGTGGGGTCGAGAGGAGAGGAGGGCAGATGAGCTGCTGAGAGCACCGAGTCGAAGGAGGTGTGAGTGCTCAGCTTCATGCTGCTGCAGATGGGTACGTGGTTTTGTAAGATGGTTTCCTGCTCTGTTCACATGGTGAATCACATTGATTTCTGAGGGTTCAACCAACTCTGCAATCCTGAGATAAACCCCACCTGGGTCATGGCGCGTTGTCCTTCTCTTGTTATTCAGATATTATTAGTTATTGCCAAATCTGACTTGCAGTATATTTAAGGATTTGTATGTGTATATGTGTATGAGAAATACTTGTCTGTAATTTTCTTATACAGTCCTTGCCACATTTTGGCATCATGGATTTCGGGTTAGTAATTTTATAGTTTTGGCATCCATTTAAAAAGTATTTATACCACAGCCACCAAAATAGAAACATACAGTGGATTTTTACAAAAAAGATCTGTGGCAACACCTAGTGAAATTTATATATATTTTATCTGTGAGAAATGTCACCATGAATAAAGGCTGTTTTCACCTAGGCGTCTGTTCTGATTGTGCTGCCCACAGATGCTGGCAGAATATCATAGACTCTGTGTAGAGTCCTCATCCTGGGTCATCGAGTACCGTCTGTGTGACGGTGAGTTTGTCTTCTGGGGGGTGTGAACTGATGAGGGCTAGTTACCTCAAAGGGCCAGTTACTTTCCTGGGCAGGTGCTACAGAAGAAGATATCTTGATCTCCAGAGCAGACGTGTGACTCCAGAAAATCACAGTGATTCCTGCTGTTCTGACACATACAAGAGGGGCTGGACTTGGGTCTGCCACGCCCAGGGGACAGCGTCTGTGCTGACAGTGTCTGTCTTCCCAGTGCCTGCTGGACGTGGCCTTGAGATTGCGGATTGACACCGCTACCAGTCCAGCCCTGAATAGTCAGACCATCTTAACACTGTGAGCAAGAATAAGACTTTCCTAACTACTACAAACTACTTTTCTAATTCCAAGAAGAGAGTGGTCTCCTGTTCCTCCATTGAAGAGCTCTTCAAGTTAAAATCATTCTAACATCCGCTCTTTTGAAGGTCAGCCTGTGTCTTGGAGGACACCATTCAAAGCCTTCCGAAAATGGTCCACAAGGGAGGATGGAACAGCTGTCAGGCACCTGAAGTACCCGCCAAGCAACCTCACAGCTTCAGGGAGATTAATTCCATTGCAGCCCAGTCGGGATCAAGACTGGGGGCAGGGGCCAGATGTCTGTAAGAGGTCAGGCAGTCTCCCGAATCTGCTCTGTACACAACGACCAGTATAGTCTGTTTTGATTGAGGCTCCAAAGAAAATCCAGCTGGAGCCATTTTCTATAAAATTCCTCTTCAGGGTGCTTTCAGTTGTGATGTGGGGAAGGGCAGACACACACAGCCTTTGCATCCCAGTTTCTGCAGTCATTTCAAGGCCTAGGTGTGCCTGACTCGGTCACATGCAGCAGCCACCTTTGGGGCTGGTGTTGAGCAGATGAATTTGCTTCCTCCTTTAGCAAATTCCCCAGGGATCCTGGGCAGAACACGGGTTAAGCTCCACTCTCCTTTGCACTCCAACCCCTGAACCCTTCAACCCCTTGTTTTGCTCAGCAGCTGTGTTGGGTCAGATCTTTAAGCTCATCACATATTTTTCACCCCCACCTTCTTCCAGGTAAAACTTTTAGAAGTCATACAGTATGCATAAAATAGACCATTTAGACCAGTTTACAGAGCACAGTTCACGGCACTGAGTACCTATGTTCACAGTGTCGTGCAGTTTCCCTAGTTCCAGAACCTTCCATCATCCAATACCGAAGCCCCCATTCTCCCCACCTACAGCCTCTAGCAAACACAAACATCCTTCCTTTCTCCACTGATCTGTCCCAACCAGGGTTAGGACTTGAGCATATTTAGCGGGGAGGGGGTACAGTTCAACCCCCAGCATGCAGTCTGCATCTTGAGTCTAGTCTTCATTCTGTGGGAAATGCCTCTGAGATTCACCAGTTGTTTCAATAGCTTCTTCCTTTGATTGCCAAGTGGGGCTCCACTTAACAAGCATAGCTTGTTTATTCCTTCACCTACTGAGTATGTTTGGAATGTTTCCACATCTGGGTGATCACCAATATTGCTGCTATCACTGGAGGGCATCACAACAGCCCCCTGGTCATCTGTGTCTTTTCCTTGGTCGTTCCAGATGGAGTTAATCTGCTAATTTTTTTCTTTGCAAAGAATCAGTTTTTATTTCATTGATATTTTTCTTATCCCCCTTTTCAATTATATTGACTGCTGTGGGTTTAGTTCATTCTTTTCTAGTTTAAGGTAGAACTGTAGATGACTAAATTCTAGGTTTTCTCTTCTATAAGCATTTCGTGCTATGAAATTTCCTATGAACTCTTAGCTGTTTTCACAAATTTGATATATTTCATGTTCATTCTGCTACAGTTTTCTAATTTCTAAGACTTCCTCTTTGAATCATGGATTATCTCAAAATCTGTTGTCTATGGGACTTCCCTTGTGGTCCAGTGGTTAAGATTCTACACGTCCACTACAGGGCACAGGGGTTTAATCCCTGGTCCGGGGACCTATGATCCCACATGCTGTGTGCTGTGCAGATCAAAAATGAAGTTTTTTCCAGTATCCGCAAACATTTGAGAATTTTAAAAATACCTTTATTATTGATTTCGTTTGATTTCCCTAATTGTCAAAGAGCATACATACTATGTATGGTTTTAATTAAATCTTGTAAAGATTTGTTTCATTACCCAAGATTTGGTATATATTGGTGAAATGTCCCATGTGCATGTGAAAAGAATGTGTATTCTGTTGAGTAGAACACTCCGTCAATCACAGTTACATTGACTGGGGTTGCTCAGGGCTTACAGACTTGCTTTCTGTCTACTTATTTATCAGTCACCTAGAGCTGAGTGTTGAAGTGTCAAAATGTAATGCGGATTTATCTGTTTTAGTTCTGTCAGCTTTTGCTTCATTTAATTAATGGTGTTTTGAAGAATTGCTCCTCTTATCATGACACAGTGCCATTTATTGGCGATAACTTTCCTTGGTTTGAAGTCTGCTCTGTCTGAAAATAAAACAACTACTCCTGGGAATTCCCTGGCGGTCCACTGGTTAGGACTTTGTGCTTTCACTGCTGAGCGTTCAATCCCTCGTTGGGGAACTAAGACCTCATAAGGCACGTGGTGTGGCCAAAACAGAAAAACTACTCTTACTTTGATTACTGTTAGCATGGTTATCTTTTCCTGTTTATTTACTTTTAATCTATATGAAATGTCTTCATATTTAGTTTCTTGTAGACAACATATAGATAAGATCCTACCATATTATTGTTGCTTTTCCCCTCCACCTTGGTTTCCTGTTCTCTGCCTTGTGTTATTTCAAGAAAAATTTAGCATTCCATTTTAATTTGCCTATTGGATTTTTCCTTTATCTTTGTTATTAGTGATTGCACCAGGGACTGTGGCACAAAAAGCTAGCTTTTCAGTCTACTTCAGAATGTTTTACCATTTCAATATAGAAATCTAGAGACCTATAGGCCTTTGCCTTCCTCCTTTACACTGTACTTTCATCAATGCATATTATGTATATACACTGAAAACCCTGACAATCTTAAACCTTTTACATTGGAAGGTTAGGATATTTTAAAGAATTTAAGAGGAAAAACTATTCTATTTCCCCAAATATTTACCATTTCTGTTGATCTCTTCCTTCATTCCAAGGTTTCTCTCTGCTATTACTTACTTTTTGCCTGAAGAATGTCCTTTAGCATTTCTCTTTGAGCGTCTCTACTGGTTAGGAATTCTCTCAATTTTCTTTCATCTAAGAATATCTTTTCATCTGCACTCCTGATATTTTCTATGGATATAATATTCTAGATTGACAGTTACTTTCAGCCCTTTGAAAATTTTCTAGGCATATGGCCTCCATGGTTTCTGATGAGAAATTTGTATTCAGATTACTGTTACTCTGTATGCCACGAGTTACTTTTCTTTGGCTGCTTTCCAGATAAAATGTCTTGTTTCATGGCCAGTGGTAATGCCTTGACATGGTTTTTCTTTGGGTATATCCTATTTGAAACTCTGTCAATCTTTAGAATTATATCTGGGACATTTTCAGGCATTAATTTAAAAAATATGTTTGAAGCATTGATGTCTTCCTCCTCTTACCGGAAATTCACTAAGCCAGTGTATATTAGACCTTTTTATATTATCTCACGGGTCCCTGAGCCTAAGGTTTGTTTCCAAGCCATCTTTCTGTTGATCCACTGGACTTTTTGTTATTATTATTTTCGTTGTTGTTATTTTTAAGTTCTGTAGCTCTTGGTTCATTTCAAGAGCATCTGCCTTTACTTTGGAGTTTGGTTACAATAATTACAGCCATAGAAAGCTGATGTCCTTTTCCAATTATTCCAACATACTTCAACTGACATGTTAACTTTCTTTCCCCTTAAGAGATTTTCCTGGCACAAAGAGATTTTTGTGCATTCTGGACATTGTTCGTTTTATGAATCTGAGTCCTGTTTACATCCTCTAGTGAATGTAGAATCTTTTTTTTTTCTAAGCAGGCAGATAACCTAGCTAGATTCAGACTAAACACGTTGACCTGCCCTCGGTAGGCTGTAGTTTGGCGTTAGTTGTTTGCCAAGCTCTGCAGTGCTATCTGGGGCCAATCTTTATGGGAGTTTGTTCAATTAATAAAGCCTTTGCTTTGCTTCCTCAAGGTCAATTCCAGGTGTGTGCAGCTGAGGGTGAGCCCAGAATGCCATACTTAGCCATAGGGAGTCTTTCTCTAATGTCCTGTCTCCCAGGTACCCTTTTCTGGCCTTTGGCTAAAAAGCTGTGTGTGATGTTGTACACTTCTTGGGGCCAAAGAAAAGTACTTCTACCCTCCCCCTCCCTGGCCTTCTCTGGACTAGAAAGGAGTCCCCTTGCCTGGCTCCTCTTCTGAGTCCTCAGTATCTCCAGGGCTACTGCTTACAAATAGAGTTTTGTGACACCCCTCCCCATGTCCCACAGGGGTCCCCCCTTTCCTCATGGGGAGAGGGCTTCTCTTGGGTATTCTGTTCATTCCTAAGATGCAGCTCTTATATTCAGGCTGTCCTGGAGTCTACACTAGGAGACACAAGGGGGAAGAAAAATTCAAGAAAATGGTCACCACACTGGTGGTTCTTAGTTTCAATACTCCTGCTCCTGTTTCTTTTATCAGAGATGTGATAGATGCTTTATTCAGCCAATGGTTGAGACATAGGGAAGAGTGTGGGACCTCAGGACATTTCTAAAATCAGAAATTTTGTGCCTGCAGCTTTAGTCATCTCATCGGAGGTCACCTGAGACCCATGTTAAAATCTAATTTTGTACTGCTGTGCATATAAACGTGGAGGAGAGGTTGCGAGAGACGTGTCACGTTAGCACAGTGTTCCACAAAGACCTACGGGAAGTGCTGGCCAGCAGGCCACCATGGAAACCACTCCAAACTACGGATTCCTTTACCTTCCATGTTCAGGCCTCAACTTACTATATGGTGACCACACAGAGTCATGACACGCCCCAATGCCTGCCCTTCCTCCTCCTGCCTGGGCTGCGCCACACTGTATGCGGGATCTCGGTTCAGTGACGAGACTGAACCTGTGCCCCTGGCAGTGGAAGCGTGGAGTGCTAACCACTGGGTGCCAGGGAATGCCCCTCGATGTCTTCCTTACAGACAAAATATGGCCTGAATGTGGGCCTCCTCACAATAGCTTGGCTTTTGCTACATGAAGAAACTCTTATCAGTTAACTGAATTGTTTCCTATACCTAAAGGCTTCCTTCAACATCTTTCCTAAAAAGTATGTAATTAATTTGGCTGCGCCGGGTCTTAGTTGTGGCATGCGAACTTAGTTATGCCATGTGGGACCAAACCAGGAACAGCAGCCAGGCCCCCTGCTTTGGGAGTCTTAGCCAGTTGACCACCAGGTCAGTCCCTTATAACATCTTTTCCTTGGGTAAAGGTAGGTTATTCTCTAAGATACCTGTCCCCTCTTATTTGACTCAGTTTAACTTCAACAAGGTGACCCTAATAACTATCGGAGTAGCTTTTCCTGAGTGAGAAGGGGGAGGTAAGACCTAACACATCCTAAAGCATCTATTAATACAACATGGACAACAGATCCGAAAAAATATTTAGGGATGCTTCCGTTAGTTGGGAAAGACTGTCTCAGTACATGAGGAACAGTTCTTTTATGCTAATATGAACTGTTTTTACATTAGGACATGAATGTCAAGAACAAAACTCCCTGTGAACTCTGTCCTTGAGGTTCAGTTATCTCCCAAAGAGGCCTTTATGGCGTCATTTCAGTATTCCTTTCTCCTCCTATCCCTTAGGACATCAGCAATCTGTGCCACAGACTTTTCGGTAGCTGGACAATCTAAGTGTTAACAGTGACTTGGGGACTGGAGTACCCGTGTGCCTCTAAATTTAGACACAATTTCCATCTCACGGGAGAATGTATCTCACTCAGGCTCAGGAGCAAATCAGAAGAAATGGCAGCTACACCATAACCTCAAAGTTAGTTTTAAAACTCCGACAGGATGGATAAAAGCCAGCGAGTCTTTGTTAGCACTGCCTGTGACCCAGCTCCCTTTGCCCATGCAGACACTCAGTGCCCCCTCTCTCCTGGTGGAGGCAAGGCGCCTGCTCTGCTGTTGTCACAGCAGTGTCTTGGCACAGGCGCTCCAGTGCTACCTAGGCCTTTGGCGTGCTCGGAAAAGAGCATATAAAAAAGCAGTGCCTGCTTAAGCTTATCAAAATGACAATGATACTCTGTATTCAATTAAAATTAATAAAAATATTTTATTGAATTTCAGGAACTTGGTACTTTTAAAATTTCAAACCTTTGCACACAAATCAGCACTATCCTTTCTAGAATAGTGGAGGTTAGGACTTGAAGATTGTCACTTGTCTCCTTGTAGTCACATAGCACAGAAATCCCAAGTCCTGACACGCCCCACCCCCTTCCGACCGTGGCCTCGCCTACTCTGCTGTTCTAGGAGAGGACGATGTGAGGGGTGATGCATTTAAGGAGCTCAACTGTCTGAGTGGAGACTCCACGGACACGAGGGGAAGATCAACCCTAAATCATGCGCGGACACCCTGGGATACGCCACATCACTTGGCTCACGTGAGAGTTTCCCTTTTGTACTTTTGTCTGGTTCGGGGCGGCGCTGCTGAAATGAAGTCTGTCATCCCTGAGGGAGCTCGGAAGTTTGGCAAAGGACAAAGCAGAGACTTTCTGAAATGACTCATTTAGGAACCACCAGTGGACTGCTGGGCGGGAGTTAAACGCAATGTGACTGCTGACATAGCACCAGGCATCAAGTGGGGCCACAAGGACACAAGCTCAGTGACTCCCAGGTGTTGAAGGGAATTCACAGCTAAATTCAAACATTTTAAACTGCCCAGGACATGGACAGTTAATCTATGTCTTTCCCCCCTGCCTTTTCCTTGATATTCTTAAATATCTATGTGCCAATGAATGAGACAAGACAACAGGAAAAAGGAAAGAGAACGCCTTGCCTTTGAAAAAGACATGCTTTAGCTCCTGGTAGCAAAAACTATCCTTCTCCCTTTAGATTTGAAAGCAGGGTACTTTTCTTACCTATAAACCCAGCAGAAATCCCTCCAAACCCCAAAAGTCTACATTTTAGGCTCAGAAATCATCAACTGATAGACTGGGCTTACACAGGGCAAGTCTACCAGGGTCTCTCAGGGTGGTGGTGGAGGTGGTCTCCTGGGCAACACACGAGGCATCTGCTTAGTGTGGCCTGAGCCGTCTCCCTCCCAAGGTGGTCTTGTCCACTCACCTCCCCAGAGCTCCCGGCCAGGGGGCTGCAGTGGCCCATGACTGGCGGGTCTGGAGCACTCAGTGGAGTGACCCGACCCCACAAACAGGACACAGCACATCTGAATTATTTTTCAAATTGCAAACCTTCTGTGTAAAAAGACAAATAAAAATATACATTCCAAGGTATCTGTACAGTGCCTGGGAGATGCAGACAGACAGCTACCCTGAGGTGCTCTGATCCGTCCGTGCTTCAGTCTGCAAGTTAGATTTTGCTACTGTCACACACGTGGTCTCATTCACATGATGGTTTTGTTTTTATTTTTTTAAATGGCTGAGTTATAAATCCAGCTAGTGTGCAATAATTTCATAATTTTAATATGCATTATCTGCAATAACATTGTGACAGCTCCATACCGTGGATTGACACACAATACTTAGAACAGATTTATCATATTTGGTCTTTAGGTAAATAATAAATGTTTTAAAATTGCCTAAATATACCATTCTGAGCCATTTCATTCCACCAGGAAAATACAGGGTTTTTTTTTTTTTCTTTTTTCTCTCTTTAAAAAAAATTAAATACCAAAATAACTACATTTAAATAAATAACGTTATGATGATGACATTTAAAAATTCACAATAAGGCCAGAGCCCTCTTTCTGTTTGCATGCTGCTCAGCTCTGACCCCAGAAACCTCTGGAAAGGTGAGTGGCTTTCTTCCAGAGAAACGCAGGCTGAGGCCGAGGGGGCCTCCGACTTTTCATTCTCTCACCTTTGTTTCCTTTTCTCTCGCTTTTATTTTTTATAGGAGAGAGATCAGCCTTAGTATTAGATTCAGTTCTAAAAGGTTGAGGGGAATTTCCTATTACAAATCAAAAAGCAACCTAGGTGTTTCCAATGCTTACCGGACGGAGGGTGCTTGCTTCCCAGACCCTTGTGTTTACAGGCAGCTTCTGTTCCACCCCAGCAGCTGCTCCTGCCGTGAGTGGGGCAAACCGCAACATTACCGGGCGGCTGGCCGGCTGGACGATGCCAAGAGATGGCGACGGCACCTAGAATAGTGAACGCGTCACGGAGAAATCTGTGGCCTTTGTTTGAAAAAGGTGTGATAAAAGGTTGAATCTTTTTTCCAAATGACGAAGTAACAGTTCTGTCGTTTTAAACATACACAATACGTAGGAGATTTGTTTTACTCAGAGTGGAAAATTACGCCAGGGACAAAGTCAACACAAAGAAACAAACAACAAAAAGTAGCAAGAAAGAGAAATGGGTAAGTGCAGCTCCAGGAGCCTGGCAGCGCTTTCCGTCAGGGTTACAAGTGGCCCGCGGGTGTCCGTCTGTATGTCCGTCCTACACATGGAAATGGAGGAGGATTAAATTCATCAGGTAACTGCTCTAACATGGGAAATTTGCAGATGTCAAGTAGCTCCATCTGACTTAAACAGGACAGACAAAAGTAAATCATTCCATAGGCTGAAAACAAACAACAAAAACAAACAAAACTACGTTGTTTCTTCTCCCCAAATGAAATCCACACAAAAGGTCCTGTGTGATTCCAAAATTTCCAGAGTAGAAATGGAGTGATCTGAAATGTCAAAGACCCCATTATTTTGTAAAGAAAGAAAGTACACCTCAAAATATTCTAATTCCACATGTGAACAACAAAATACTGTCTTGTCTACTGGCAGCGGGCGGTGGGGTGGCTCCGGCCCAGGCCCAGCAGGTCCGCTCGCACCGGGCGTGTCCTCCCTGGGCAGGACCGTGAGTCTCTACTGGGAGCTGAGCTGAACACTGGGCGGGGAGACATGCCGGAGCCCGGCTTTGCTGTTTGTGGTTCTGATGTTCAGGGGTGACTTCAGTCTTTTAACTTAAGGAGTTTTAAGGCCACCTGGGTTTGTGTTTCCAGTGCTGAGGTGAAGTCCAACCGCAGGGCCCTCTACCCACCGAGGGAACACGCTCCGAGCGTCGGTGAGAGGCAGTGTCTCCTTTTGGCACCACAGAGTTGACGTTAAAGTGAGAAATGCTCTCCCGGCTGCTAGTTCTGGACGCCCTTCTCCCGCGTGGCAGCCGGCGGCGCGTCCACACTCAGGGCGATGACGAGGCCCTCGCCGTCCTCCGTCTTGGCCCGCTTCAGCTCCGGCTGCTCCGCGGGCTCGCCGCTCTGGCGCTTGGTGGGCAGGGAGGCGGAGGCGGAGGCATGTGTCGCCAGCATGTGCAGGGGGCTCGCTGCTGCTGCGGAGAGACAGTGGGTCAGAGCCTGCGCGTCTGGGCGGACGCTTGTCCCTGCCAGGCCCCTGGGCATCAGAGACCCCACCTCATGTTAACTGTGCGAACAGCAAGTCTTTCTGTGAATGCACAGCATCTGTTTATTGCTTCCAATAGTGGGCTGCCTTGCTGAAGTGGGAAGTGGGGAGGGCGGAGGCCTGAGGCAGATGGCTTTACTGTTTTGGCCAAGGGGCTGCTGCTGGCTTCTCCTCGATGCAGGGCCCCTGAGCCCAGGAGGGGACTGGGTTGTATCAAGCTAAGCCTGCATCTGAGCCACATCCTGCTCCAAGTCTGTCAGGGGAGGGACCTCCAGCGAGCCCTAGGCTGGCTTCCCCATACCCCTCCACCCAAGCCCATCCTCTCTCTGGTCTTCATCACCGAGAGGCCCTTCCTCCACCTGGACTCCCGCTGGCACAAGGGCCTCCTCCACCTCTGATCACGCCTGCCTCATGCTCTGCATAACCAAACCGCAAGGGATGAACCGAAGAAGGTCATCCCACACCTAGAAGTGCTCTTCCTCCAAGTGGGAAGGCAGACTGGGCCTGGGCTATTTACCACAGCGGGGGTGGGGGTGGGGCAGGGTGTGTGCTGGAGGAGCGACCTGGAGAGGCAGCATCCTGTCCAGGAAGACCCCTGCCCCCCTACCCAGTCCCTTTGCGCCCAAAGGGAGGTTTAGGACCGTGGCAGCAGGCGGCCATATGGAGAGTGACGTGCACACGAAGACCCTGAACAGCGACCTCATCTCACGAGCAGGCCCGAGTCCCAGCAGGGACGTGTGTGCTGTCTCGCCTCCCTGATGCTAGTAACTTGATGTTACCGCTGCGGTAGCTCATGACAGTTTGCTCTACATGTTGCATAAGCATAAGGGCTTTACACCAAGCTTTATGACTAGGTCTTCTAATAGATCGCTTTAGCTAGCACAGGGGGACGACAGAATTTCCTCCCAAGAAATGGAACTTGAAGCTAAGTGAAGAGACGGGGGTAGGGGGCAGTCTGCAAAATGGAACAGATGGGAAGCCACAGAACACACACTGAGGTCAAAGAAAGGGGAGTCCAGCACCGCCAGGACTCCAGCGCCCCCGTCCTCAGCTCCAGGTTCAAAGCCATTCCACTTAAATTCCCGGTATGCTTTTGCATAGGAAAATTCATATGATCGTGTCTTCAGGGAACAAAGGGGCTGGCAGCTGGACCTGGTTAACATGGGGCTTCCAGCCATCTCCGCTGTCATCTCTTGAGAGTGACTGCTGCGTCACTTTCAGAAATAAGGACCCGTGTGGTGCGGGGGCAGCACTGCAGTGAAGCCGGGTTCTTCAGGACGCACACATCACTGCTGCAGTCCATGCGGAGTCAAAGCCCTGGCAAGTTTGGGAGACGTCCCACAAAATTCTGGCTTGAATAAAATTGCTGTTTCAGGAGGATGTAGCAATGATTCAGAGCAGAATGGAGCTAATGGTAAGTCAGGACAAATCGGAGAAGGCACCCCCTCCCCACCCCAGTACTCTTGGTACTGGAAAGTCCCATGGACGGAGGAGCCTGGTGGGCTGCAGTCCATGGGGTCGCTAAGAGTCAGACACGACTGAGTGACTTCACTTTCACTTTTCACTTTCATACACTGGAGAAGGCAATGGCAACCCACTCCAGTGTTCTTGCCTGTAGAATCCCAGGGATGGGGGAGCCTGGTGGGCTGCCGTCTATGCGGTCGCTCAGTCGGACACGACTGAAGCGACTTAGCAGCAGAAGCAGCAGCAGGACAAATGGCCAAAGCCTAAAAAATTATGTGACTGGAAGAACAGGTTGGTGCAGTGGGGCAGGGCAGCAAGGCCTGCTCTATGGGAGGTGTGGCTGTAGGTGGGGCCCGGGCCCCAGATTCTCAAGCAGGCACAGTGTGGTTCCTAGGCCATGCTGAGCAGTCTTCCACTAACTGATCTGCAAACCCTTAGGAAAGGTGACAGGAAAGGAAAGGACCTGGGCAGTGAGGGAGCCTGAGAGTGGGCAGAGAAGTCTCAGAAGGAAGACGGCAAAGGGGCACTGGCGCCACAGCGAGCAGGTGGGATGCCACCTAAACATGCGTGTTGCCCCAGGGACTCCACACCCAACCCACACGCCCCAGGACTCCACATCCAACCCAACTGTGTCACTGCCCCAGGACTCCACATCTAACCCAAACGAGTCACTGCCCCAGGACTCCACATCTAACCCAAACGCGTCGCTGCCCCAGGACTCCACATCCAACCCAAACGCGTCGCTGCCCCAGGACTCCACATCCAACCCAACTGCGTCACTGGAAAAACAGCACAACCATAGCCATACTGGTGAGCCGCAGGTGTGGGCCCGGGACTGAGGCCTGGGTTGAGAGCCTGCCTCACAGCCAGACTCATCCCACCTCTCCGCCCCTCCGTGAGCAACAAGCATAAAAATGTGGCCTCCCTGTGCCCATGGTGGCAATAACCAGAGCTCAAGGCACCTGCCTGGAAAGACAGGCTTCCTTTTCTAAGGGTGGGAGGGTGGCCTTGATGACACACTACACTGAGGCCGCCACACAGGTGCCCACCAAGCAGCAGGAGCACTGTGTTCCTGTTGAGGTGCCTGGCCCTCAGTCACGTGGTGCCTCAGCAGGAGAGGGATTCAACTCCAGGGTCACCTTTCAAGGGGACGCCAGGCACCGTCCTGAGCCCCCACGCTCCCCACCCATCCATTAGCATACTCCGCATACAGGCAGAGGCCAGCAGCTACACTCTGGACAGTGGCAAAGCCCCCAGGGGCTGTGAACACCTGTCTCCGTCCTGGCCCCCAGCCCGCCTGCTTCCCGCAGTAGGCCTGGCGCTATAGGTCTCCCTGCCCGTGCACCATCCTGCATGGTTTCCTGGCCGTGTCCTGGGGTGTCCTCCCCACTCAGGCAGGGGCTCCACTCCTGTCTGAGTGTAACTCATGCACAAATTTCCTGCTACAGCCCAGCACCGCTGCTCCTGAGAGGTGCCTTACACAGCTGTGAGTCAATCAGAGCCCCAAGCTGAGCCAGACCAGACGGCACATCAGGCTGGCGGCTGCTGAGCCACTGTCTCAGGAGGAACACAGGGTGGGGCTTGTCAGCTGATCGACACATACCCTGTCTTATGTGTTTTTTGATTAAAGACACCTCAACCTATACTGTTTATCCATTAACACAGAACTCATGCCTGTATTTTCCCCATAAGGCACATCACAACCTTCATGCCTAGAATACTCCAGGCCTTCTCAGAACCAGGCCCAGAGCCCACTTTAAACAGCAAAACCACCACCAAGAAGCACAAAACATGGAACACACGGCCCTCAGCAACAGTGGGGGCTTCCCTGATGGTCCAGTTAGTTAACCTGCCTGGCGATGCAGAGGACACCAGTTCAATCCCTGCTTCGGGAACATACCACGGGCCGTGGGGCAGCTAAGCCTGTGCACCACCGTCACTGAAGCCCACTCCCTGGAGCCCGTGCTCTGCAACAAGTCACCACAGCAAAGAAGCCAGCACACCATAACCAGAGAGCGGTCGCCACTCGCAGTAACTAGAGAAAAGGCCATGCAGCAACAAAGACCCAACACAGCCAAAGAAAAAGTAACTTTAAAAAAGAAAGAAACAGTGGGAAAGACACACGTTCATAGCGGGAGCTGAAACAAGGGGATGGGTGCTACCACACCCTGCTCTACTGGGAGCCAGCATGCCGAATTCAAATACCTTGCTGCTCTGCACAAGCCTGCAAAGGACTGTGAAAGTGCAGAGTGTCGACTTGGGAGTTATAAGTAAATTTCAGTGATCTGCAAGAAATCTGCAAACATGGCATCCAAGTATGGAGGCTCAAGTGCATGTGTGGGACCACCTCCCAGGGGTCCTGCCAAGCAGCAGCTTCACACCAGGTGGGCGCTGCAGGCAGAGGCGGAATATTGCCCCGGAGGTGATGCCACCTCAGTGCTAGCCTGGCTGCGCCCCCAGGTTCTGGCCCAAGTCCAAGCAGCTCCTGCCCGTGCACCAGCAGAAGGCCATGCTGGTCCCATGGGCGCCCTGCCTGCTCCATCCACAACCTACACGTGGTTCCCGGAGGAGGCCGGGGGGAGTTGAGAGCACACCACTGGGCAGACAGCCCAGGTTTCCACAAAACCCTTTTGCTTCCTCAGCACCAGGACCTGGACCCAGCGAAGCACAGGCTGGAGGCCGGCCAGGGCCAGTTTTTGTGAGATGGGAACAGTACCTGTGAGCATGGCAGAGGCTCTTTAGGATGACAAGTGAAATGCTGCTCATAGGGGAACACTGTCAGCAAGGTAAAGACTCCTTTCTTCCCCAGACCACCACCCCACAAGCTGGAGGTCAAGGGCAGCAGAATCTCCACAAAGGTGGACTGAATCTGTGACCAGAATTGTGGTCCAGTGCAGAAGAGGCTGAGAAGTGACCTCAGCATGTTGGGCTTTGGGGGGAGCAGTATGACTGGCCCCAGAAAGTGCCAAGAGGAGGTTCCAATACACAATGGCCTGAGCCTGACTTCCAAGTTCATTCTACGAGGCCAGCACTACCCAGACACCAAAGCCAGCCAAAGACCTTATGAGAAAACTCAAACCAATATCCTTGATGAATACTGATATAAATATCCTCGAACTAAATACTAGCAAACTGAATTCAATAGCATATTAAAAGGATCACACACCATCACCAAGTGAGATTTATCCCAGAAATGGAAAGGGTGGTTCAACATATAAAATCAACTAACAGAATACACTGTTTTGACAGACTAAAGGACAATATAATAACATGTATGATAACCCACAGTTAGCGTCAATGCTGAGAGACTGGATGCCTCTCTCAAAATCAAGGATGCTCGTTTGCCAACACTAATCCACACTGTACTGGAAGTCCTACGGGCAGCTGGGCAGGAAAGGGAAATAAAAGGCATCCAAATGGGAAAGGAAGTAAAACTACCTCTACTGGCAGATGATGTAATCTTTATATACAGAAATTCTAACAAATCCACATAAAGAAACCCCCAAATAAAAAATTCATATAATCAGCAAATGTGCAGGGTACAAGATCAACATGCAAAAAAATCAGTTGTATTTCTATACAGTAGCAATGAACAATCTCAAAAGAAAATTATGAAAACAATTCCATTTAGAAAAACATTCAAAAGAAATAGGGAGAATTTTAACCAAGACTTAAACACTGTAGGACTTCTATAGTGAAAACTATAAAGCATTGTTGAAGAAATTAAAGAAGACCTAAATAAATGAACAGATATTTCATGCTCAAGGATGAGGGAACTTAATATGTTAAGATGGCAATACTACCCAAAGCAATCTACAGATTTAATGTAATCCTATCAAAATTCCAATATTTCCCCTCAGAATTGGAAAAGCTGATCTTAAAATTCGTAATTCCTGACCCCAAAACTTCCTACCAAGCTACAGCAGTCAAAACAGTGTGATTATGGTATAAGGACAGACATAAAAACCAATGAAATAGAACCAAGAGAAATAAACTCATACATCTGAGGTCAACTGATTTTCAGCAGCGGAGCCAAGACCATTTAACGGGGAAACAACAGTCTCTACAACAAGTGGTCCTGGGAAAACTGATCTCCACATGGAAAATATGAAAACAGGCGCTTGCATGAGATACAAGAATTAACTCAAAATAGATCAAAGATCTGAATGTAAGAGCTAAACTCTAAAGCTCTTAGTAGAAGAAAACACAGGGGAAGGTGTAGGTCTTCATGACCTGAGGTCTGGCAGTGAATTCTCACCAAAAGCACAAGTAATGAAAGGGAAAGAAACTGGACTTAATCAAACTTAAAAACTTTTGTGCGTTAAAGATACTATCAAGAAAGTGAAAAGACAAACTCACTGAATGGAAGGAAATATTTGCAAATCATATACAAGTATCCTCCCTACACCCTTCTGTAAAAGTTTCCTTTATGCCACTTTGCTTTCATGAAATAACTACATCACTACCCATTTTCGCTAATGGAAAGAAATCTAAAGAGGATTTTCACTTCTATGCAGAAAGGGGAAAAGCAAAAATAATGTTTACCACTTGTTTTGCAGCAAGCCATTAGAGTCAGCAGCACCCCAAGCAGTGAGTGGCACAGCCAAACTCCTCCCCAGGAACCACACTCCATCTCGGCATCAAGACAGCAGAGCTTTGAACTGTGTCTGTGAGCATGTGTGCTCTATCTTGACTCATTTTGTACATCCGTTAGCTAGACATGTTCTCAGGTTTCACGGGAACTCTCTACTTTTGGATAGCAGGGGATACCTGTATCTGATCAGGATCTAAGTTTCTAGAATATATAAAGAGTTCCTATAACTCAACAACAAAGACAAACCCACTTTAAAGACAGTGTAAGGATTTAGACATTTCTTCAAAGATGCTACAAAATAACCAACGAGCACATGAAAAGATGCGCAATGTCATCAGTCCGATGCTCAACATCATTAGTCACGAAGGAAACGCAAAGAAAAACCACAATTAAGATGACCATGATCAAAAATAAAAGGAGAAAACATCAAGTGAGGTTGAAAAATAGAACCCTTATACATCACTGAGGATGGAATGTTAAATTGCTGTGCCTGTTGTGGAAATCAGTTTGATGGCTACTCAATAAAGTAAACACAGATTTACCATACAACTCAGCAATTTCACTTCTAGGTATACACCCAAAAGAAATGAAAACAAGGATTCAAACCAATACTTTACACGAATGTAATAGCATTATTCCAAATAGCCAGAAGGTGGAAACAACCCAACTGCCCACCAACTGATGAATGAGTAAACAAAATGGAAACACATTCAGCCAAGGAGTGATGCACTGACGCACACTGCGACATGCACGAACCTCGAAACGTTAAAGAGGCCAGTTAACAGAAGCCACAGTTCTTATGGTTCCATTTACAGGAAATATCCAGCACAGGTAAATCCACAGAGACAAAGTAGATTAGTGCTTACCAGGGACTAAGGTAAGTGGGGAATGAGGGGTAACTGCTTAACAGGTATGAGGTTTTCTTTTGGGGTGATGAAAATGCTTTTCAACTAGTTAGAGGCGATGTCTTCAAAATATTGTCAATGTGTTTAATGCCACTGAACTGCATACTTTAAAATGGTAAATTTTGCATGTATATTTTACCTCAATTTTTAAAAAGTACATATCATTTGAATCCTAAGGAGAAAAGAATTTGTTTTTAAAACTATAATAATGGTATTGTGCTTATGTATTAAAAGAGAGTTCTTATCTTTTAGAGATGCATGCTCAAACAGGGAATGACATACCTGGGTGGGAGCAGACAGGGCAGGTGGGGAATATGAACAAGGTAGGCTATGACCTGATTTCCAGAATGTCTGTCATTTTCCACAATAAAAAGTTGAAATATCAAACCTTCTGATTTTCAAAATTCATTAGTAACAGGCACACCTCTCTCAAGAGTGATTTTCAAGAGTAAAAGAGGCCACAGCTGGGTCATACAGCATCCACCCAACACCAGTTTTCAGGAAAACCACCATCTCCACTTGCCCACACAATCTTCCTAAAGCTGATCTGCCACCTCCTCCCTCCTCCCCTTTCTTAAGAGCCCCTCTCTAAAGCCACTCAACTGTGCTGGTTCGGGAATGAAAATGTCAAGATGGAGCCTGAAACCAAGGAAGAGTGAAACCACTGGCACTGTGAACCTCAATTACTACTGACTAGGTAGCAAACTCTTCTGGACCAAGTGATTTCTAAGTGAAAGACTGAGACTAAACTGACGGAGAACCAATAAAATTTCCCACTACCAGATAATTTAAAATAGTTTTTGCTGAAAGATGACTAAAACTGGAAGGAGTTTCAGCATTTCTTCTATCCTTCCTTCTTCTAAGTAGGAACAAGGTCTCTGAGGGCTGACCCAGCACTTTCCTTACTGTTGCCAGCAGTGATCATCAGTATAATTGTGTGGTTTTCTTTAAAGCCCAGATGTATTGAGAAATGCATCTTTACTAAAAATGAATGAATGAATAAATTGATTTATTTGACCATGCCGTGCAGCTTATAGAATCTTAGTTCCCCAACCAGGGACTGGACCTGCTCCCTCAGCAGTGAAAGCTCGGAGTCCTAGCCACTAAACTGCAAGGGAATTCCCAAATACAATTTTTAAAGAATTAAAATTTAGGTTTTAGAAGGACTGATGGTGAAACTCCAATACTTTGGCAACCTGATGCGAAGAACTGACTCATTTGAAAAGACCCTGATGCTGGGAAGGATTGAAGGCGAGAGGAGAAGTGGACTGTACAGGATGAGATGGTTGGATGGCATCACTGAGTCAATGGACATGAGTCTGAGTAAACTCGGGGAGTTGGTGATGGACAGGGAGGTATGGCATGCTGCAGTCCATGGGGTCCAAAGAGTTGGACACAACTGAGCGACTGAACTGAACTGAATTTTGGTTTTGAACAATTCTTCAGTTACAACAATTAATAAGTGAATCCTTATAGTCACAGATAATTAAATCTTTAATATTTCTACATTTTGCTGTTGCAGAGAAAAGACGTACTCAGTAAATGACATTCAATCATAAAGTATATGGCATTAGCACAAAATCTGTGGGGGGGCATGGGACTTAGCCATGAGGATGCATGAGCCTGCCTATCTGTGTACTGATATATGGGTGAAGTGAAAAGTGAAAGTCACTCAGTCGTGTCCACCTCTTTGCAACCCCATGGACTATACAGCCCATGGAATTCTCCAGGCCAGAATATTGGAGTGGGTAGCCTTTCCCTTCTCCAGGGGATCTTCTCAACCCAGGGATTGAATCCAGGTCTCCCACATTGCAAGTGGATTCTTTACCAGCTGAGCCACATGGGAAAAGTGGGTATCAAATCAAGACAGTATTCAGAGCCAGGAGCACATTTAAATGAATGATGTGTTATTTTAAAACATCAGTAATGGGAATTCCCTGGTGGTCCAGTGGTTAGAACTTTGTGCTTTCACTGCTAAGGGAGAGGGTTCAATCTCTGGTCAGGGAACTAAGCTCCTACAAGCTGCAATGTGCAGTGAAAAATAGTAGTAATAAAAATTAAACATCAATATTTTTAATAGTGGAAAACTTAATTACTTGCTTATTAAATTTATGAAGAAAA
This sequence comes from Capricornis sumatraensis, assembly GCF_032405125.1. Lineage (NCBI taxonomy): Eukaryota > Metazoa > Chordata > Mammalia > Artiodactyla > Bovidae > Capricornis > Capricornis sumatraensis. The sequence goes on from NC_091076.1 coordinate 99,970,196, forward strand.
ATTTTAGATACCAATTTAAATATGTGAAAGGGACACTCAGTTTTTTAAACTCCTTAGACAGGTAGACATAAAAGGTTCCTGATATGCACAGTGCTTCTTGGAAGGTCTGCAACACGTGAGAAATGTGCATTCTTCAGCCCCAGGCCAGATCTGCTCAACTGGGGACTCTGGGACAGAGCCCTTGAGTGATTCTAAGGCACATGATGTCTGGGAATCACTGGCCCACACCATGTCTTCATGACTTAAGACAGAGAGGAACAGCTCAGACCAGAAATGGACCGTCCACCTCAACACCATCTGCTTCCAGCCACGCCAAGGGTCACCAGGTCTGCCACATCTGGACCACCTGTGACAATGAAGTTACTCACAGAGAAAAGAAAAATGAGGCCTGAGCAACTCTTACTTAGGAGACACATGGCTTGAGGAAGAAAGCATTTTAAATGGGCAACTGGTTGCAAATTTCCCAATTTATCCACAGGTGGCATGTTATCTATTATTTAAAAACAAAAAACTCTCGGTGGTTAATCTTCCCTAGAAAACATTACAGATCTTGTCTGTAATGTTACAATAGAGATCTGCCTACAGATCTCTGTTAAATTCAGGGAGCAGCAGGGGGAAGTGGAATCACATGAGGTGTCCCAGGTCTCCATCCCTTAATAGCTCAGTAAGGATTCAGAGGTCAACACAATCAAGCCTTCTGTTCCCCACCCTCTTTCAGAGAAACTATCTCTGGGCACAAAGAGCTAGTTTGAGCCAATAGCTTCTGATTCTACTGCTTGAGGTCCTGCAGCTGAATCACAACAGCCGACAATGTGGACAGCACGCACTTTACATACCTGAGTGAAAACCCACTGCTAAGATGTCTGCACACAAGCTCCAAGGACCCAAAAATCTTGAGTTGACTCAACAGCCAGCTGGACTCCTACCCTTCACACTGCTCCACGGAACTGGATGGAAGGAGGTTCTCTGTTTTCTGATTTAAAAGCCAAGCTCCCTTAAGCTCATCTATGTCAGAACATCCATGTGGAACCATGTCAACAGGGCTCCTGAGGGCCTTCAGAACAAAGAGCACAGCAGATACTCTCAAGCAGCCCCTGCCCCAGGGGAGGGCACTGCCTCTGGAGTCAGCTGAGACGCCCCCAGGGGGCAGTACGAAGTCAGGGTCCACCATCCAGCCGCCAGGCTGTTTCCAGGCCACACCTAGATGGCTACGAAAGGCGGGAGTGTTTTCATCTCTCTAGGTACTTAGAAATGCTTTCCTCTTCAGATAGCTCCTCCAATGGGAATTACATGGGAGCCAATTCCCACAGCTACTTCCCAGCTACTTCCTATTCCGTTTCCAATAGTTTAGAAATGCAAACATTTCTTCAGAAAAAATAAAAATGAGAACTGTAACAGAACGAAAACCTTGAAAGGAGAGCAGAGGACCTTCACTCACGTTACTGGCACCCAGTTACCCACGGGGGACACTGCTTACCATTGTTGACCTGGCCGTGGACAGCGGCGGGGATTGGCACCACGTGAGTCCCGTTTTGTGTTACAGTTTTTATTGGAAGCTGGTGCTGACCTAGAGGTGCCTGCTGCACTATGGTGACCGTCTGGACAGGGGTGGTCTGTGACGTCTGAATGATCCGGCCAGCAGCACCTAATGTGGCATGGCTAATCGCAGGGATAGGTTCTACTTTCACTAAATTCAAAGAAAAGAGAAAAAAAATGACATCAACTAATATTACTGGGTAGCTTACAGAACTCTCACTAATTTAAAGCAAAGCAAACCAGGTGGTGAACATCCCTGCTCCAGCATAACGTTACGTAACATGTTAGCAAAGGGTCAGGTGAACGAGGCTGGCAGGTTTTTAAAAGCTTGAAAAACTGCCCAAAGCGACTGCCTCTACTGCTTACCTTTTACTTCTCTGTGGTCTCCATTCTCTTGTGGCTCCGCCTTCGGGGGGGCCAGCACAGCTGCCTGAGTGACCACAGCCTGTCCTGCGACGGTGTATGTGTTTGCTGGGGCCAGTCCAGCCACGCTGGTGACGGACACCGCTGGGATCTGGTGGACGACGTGAACCGTCTGCACCACGGGCTGCTGGGAAGTCGAGGTGGTCACAGGGGCGGCGACAGTGTAGGTGACAGGCTTGATCGTCGGTGGCAGTGGTCGCTGCACGGCGATTAAGACGGGCTGACTAGACAGAGGTGAGCCTGCCGAGGACGGGAGCGGAGGTGAGGCTCAGGTATCCCGAACCAACTAACTGACCCCTCAGTTGCAACCTACAGGCTGATTTAAGAAAACAGGAGGTAGCCCCTTTCATCTGGTAATAATGCAGTCATTCACAATGAAAGAAATGATATATTTAATGGGGATAGTTAATGTATATCTAACTGCTAAAAATGCAATCTCTGCTTTGTTCAGATTTTCTTTTCTTTGGCCACACCTTATGGCATGAGGGATCTTAGTTCCCCAACCAGTGATCGAACCCATGCTCCCTGCAGTGCAAGTGTGGAGTCTTAACCCCTGGACGGCCAGGGATGTCCTTGTTCAGATTTCTTCTAACACTTCTTCCCACAGTTCTCGCCTCATGAAAAAGAAAACATCAACACAGGATATGGGAAGGAGCTGCCCAATGAGGCCTGAAGGAGGGGGCCATGCTCCCTGGTATCGAAGTCTCCATCTCATGGCAGGTGTGGAGAAGCGGGAAGCGTGGAGACAGAGCTGTCCGCCAGCAGCCCTGCCAGCCTCTGCTCTTTCTGGTTTGGGCATTTGGGCTCCAGCAGCAGGAACTTCAGATGGGGGCTGGCAGGGGTTGTTGCCAGCATGGCCAGGAACTCCAAAACATCACAATGCACATTTTGCCAACCAAGTAGGAACCATAACAGAATTACCTTGAACACATTTTCACACTACCTTTTTTTTTTTAATTCCCCAGGGCACACATTTTTATTCCACATTACAACTTTGTATGTACACTAGGAAATATTCACCTACCTACTAAATAGACATTTATTTCCTGACAGTGTCTACTTTGTCTAATTTATGTTATTTCTTTTTGAGGGAATTCTTTTTCATAAACTTATGAATGACGAAACAATTGAGAAACAGGTTAATTCTAAAATTCTTCAGGTACCTACACATACGAGTCACAAAAGAATGTCAACTGATTAGGAAAAAAAAAACAGAACACAGTGCAGTTAGCTTCTCAGAGCCTATCAGGCACAAGGCTCAAAGGCTCCAAGGCCTCTGGATCACACGCTCATCTGACCCATCCCTCTCCTACCACACCTGCCCTCTGCGCATCTTACCTGGTGCACTCTGGGCAAACCGCGCCTCCTGGATGACAGCGAGTTTGGGCTGTGAGGCACCAGGCTCGGGCTCCAGAGGGGCTGGCGAACCTTCCCGGGACAGGCTCTCAGGGGTCTGGGCACCACTGGAGTGAGCAGACAGCACTCCAGCATGATTGGGAGAGGCTGGAGCACTTCTGTACGACCAAAAAGAAGACAATGGATTTTTACAATAAAGCACTCAAGCTACCCCGTAGTTTTTAGTAAGTGTATATTGCAAAAAGGGGTGTCATCTGTCTTCTGCCAACCAACTACAGTTCTTAAGTCTTACTTTCTGTGTGACGCCTATAACCTGAGACACTCAACAAGGCTGGCACGGCTGGGACAGAGCCACCGTGTGCAGGACGCTGCTGCTCCACGCCCAGCATGGGCCACACAGCATGGGGCAGGACTGGCTGCCTCTCTAAGCAGCTCCCACCCACAGCCAGGCAGCAGGAGCCGGCAGCCTGCAAGTGGAGCTGGCTGGGTCTCAAGACTTACATTACAGCCATTTCTTTTTTCATTTCAAAACGCAGAGTAACTATTAATGAAGCTAAAAATGAAACAGCAAAGATGTAGCTTTAAAGAGCTTCTCACATGCCAAGGAAAAGGAAGAAACTATCAACATGGCATCGTCATATTGCCGACTCATCATATTGACAATATGCATTCATGAAGCAACAATGCTACACGGGAATACAATTTAAATAAAACTTTATAATCTAAATTGTTTTAGCACTAGAAACAAAAATACATGAGAGGCATCCAACACTTCTTTTTTTCCCAAATCCCCAGCCCAACATTTAATCATAATGCATTTGGTAATTCCTTCATTTTCAAAAGGAAAATTTACCAATACATCAAAGGTAAATCCACTGACCATTAAGAGAGGTCTTTTTGTTTGTCTTTTTTCCTTACCTAGACGAGAGCGGTCCCAGAGGGGTTCTAAAGCAAGGCACGCCCCTAGGCCGTCTTTTCCTAAAAGCCTGCTCTATTAATTTGCTTTCAGAGGCAGGATCTATCCTCCAGAATGAGCCTTTGCCTGGTTCTTCCTGGGAACGTGGTACTTTGATGAAATAACGATTCAGAGAGAGATTGTGGCGAATTGAATTCTATGAAACATAAAAAAATACGTAGAATTCATATATTTCTTTGCTGAGAAATGAAAGTGTGCCCCAGTTTTAGTGCCCTGAAAAGGTCCTGTAGCTCTGTGCTGGAAGAAACCGGCCCTCCCCGAAGTGCAGGAGGAGCTGCGGGCATGACCACTCAGAGGCTGCCAGGCAGCTTCTACAGAGGACATGGGGCACTGTCAACAGCATGGCAGGGTGGGCACTGGCAGGCAAGGAAGGGAACTGGGGCATGGAGAAGAGGAGAGAAATCTATACCACACGAAAAGAGGCTACTTCCAATGGGAAAAGCATCAACTTCTACCTTTTTACCAGGTAGGAAATCAAGGGCTATCACTGTGACCTCTCTCCTTTTGGAGACGAACAGTGTCGAGAACAGCCATCCCTTTAAAATATTTTTTTTATCAGTACAAAATTAACTTATAGAATCCATCACAGCTTTTAAAATGAATTAATCCGTTATAAGGTATTTGGCAAACTAGCAAAGGAAAAAAAAAAATGAGCCAAAGTTTCAGAAATATTATTGACACCATCTTCCAGTCAAAGAACTTCCATATACTTTGATCCACAAAATAATCTCGTGAAGCACATGGAGAAATTTTCTCAATCCCTAGGTCCATTCTTCTTTCTATTACAAAAAAACTCAGCTCACAGTTTACGCATGACTTGAGGAGACCTCTCTGCTGCACCCAAATTGGAGACCTCCAAAAGCTCAGGAAAAGCTGGATGGAAGTCACGCATTCAGATCATTTTGTGAACTTATATTAGTGTTAAAGTTGAAAATTAATGAATTAAATTACTAAAATTTCAACTCAAACTAAAATTCTGGGTTATCAAAAAATTATTTCTAAGTTCTCCAATTAACTTTCTAATAGAACTGTCAGCCATAACCTAAAATTCTGAATTGCCAGAGGTGGCTCAGAAATCCAAGTAAGTCAAATACTACTTTGCAACCAATCTAAGGGACTATTCAAGAGCCACACTAAAAAAAAAAAAAAAGAACCACACCAGTCACAGGCCACGACAAACCACCAACGCCTATGGACATCAATCATCTCATTGGCAAGATGAAGGGACAGGCTAGGCTGTGTCTGATTTGTGAAGACTGTTTATAAGGAGATGTATTATATTAGATTCAGAATATTTCCATAACCACAAAGATACTTGCTATGATGTTCTGTTACAGGGTCTGGCTGATAATCAACCAAGCCCTACTGGCAAATCCCTCCAGAAAATCTAATCTATTCTTGGTGTCCCCATCAAGACACAGAAGGCAGTCCTCTGTCTGCACTCAGACCTTTTGAGTGTGGAGTAGAAGGCAGATCCTAAGAAAAAAGAATGAGAAAAGCCAGTCCAGAAATAAGAGTGGAGGACACTCGCACTGTGAACTGGATTTGAGGGTGCAGAGTTCTGGGCTGCACCACGGGAAGCCGGCACTCAGACAGGAGCTCGGAAGAGATTGCCTAGCCCCCGTGCTGAGTGACGCATGACAAGGGCAGTGCTGAGCCCCACGTGAAGGCGGGAACTGCACCGACAGGGTGAAGCAGGCTCACATTCATGTTGTTAGGAGGAGAAAGGGAGGTTAGCACAGCGGCGATCTGAAGGCAGGAAACGCCACTTCAGGGGTTGGGGCGCTAGGGCTTCTACTCACTGACAAAAGTCAGGACCAAGGTCAGCAACACAGCGGCTGTTACCCCTCATACCACCACAAGCTGTATGGTCAGTCCTTAGGTCAGGGAGTTGTTATTTTCTGTTCTGAACCCAGTCTGCACCATCAAAAGAGGGCCTAAATTCTCCTCGACTCTGACAACAATCCCACAGACAAATGAGCCCAATTAATGGTCACCTGTGATTCTCCAGCCAACAAGACTCTAGAAAATACGAACAGGTATTAAGAAATATTTGACACATACACAGAAATTGTATTTCAAAGGTGAAAGGAAAGGCCTTCGTAATTTGATCAAATCAAGCTACACACATTAAGACGACACTAATTTGATTCCAGTGACTCAGATTGTTATGAAGTATTCAGAGAAAAGGTGGGTTATTATTTAAAACTAAATATGAAGAAAAGGATCTGCAATACTTTGCACATTCTCTTTCCTCCAAATTCTCCCCAGCAGAGGCTGCTTCCCAGAACCCAGCTGAGGAGGGGAGGGCACAGGGGCGGTCACTTGCGCCTGTTGTACTGCCCTCCCTGAGCGCTTCCAGCCTTCCTGCCCAGAACGCAGTTTCTGTCTGTTAGCCCCACTCAGCACTGAGCACTTGCCAGTGTGTATTCTGTGTAGTAAGAACTTGTAAAGAAATTCACAGGAAGAACTTTCTAAAGGAGAGTCCAATGTGTAGGGTGCAGTTGAGCACAAGTCACTCGCTCTGCTCTCAGAAACCAGCTCTGATCCTTTGAGGGGCCAAGAGAACCAGAATTCTCAAACTTCTCAGGCACAACAAATACCTCTGTTCTGAGTAGGGTAAAATTATAAGTTATAACAAAGTAAAACATTTTGGCCTAAGTAGGCAACCAAAGTAGATAAATATGCCATCCCCCAGCTAGTGGCATTATTCAGACCATCTTGCTCTACCGTCAAATTTGCTCCAGACTCATCAAAAACCTTTGCCATGGGGAGACTGCAAAATACATAGAGTAAGGAACCACGGACTTCCATTAAGTGCTCAGGACTGGTATAGTGGGAGGAGTCCACACACGTCATCTTAGAAACTGAGGTGGAGGGAAGGATTCAAGCTCTAAGAAGCACAGCACTGCCGCCTCCTCTGACCCACTGGGGGTGGCAGGATGCAGTCTGCAAACCCCCAATTGAAAAATGCGCTGTTTTGGTTGACAGCTGGGTGTTTTGTTTTTTTCTTCCCCCTTAAAAGAAAAAGGATCTGGGTCTTTTATGAAACAAGGTTGCAAACTCCTTTTGTTTTCAGCCTGGAGAGAGGGAACAGGAATGAGCCTTCTGTGTAGAGACTGCAAGTGCAGTCCCTCAGGATGGGCAGCTCAGAGTCCAATGACAGAAAAGGACACAAACAAGCCTGCTGGGGAGAGCAAGGACTGCTGAGGACAGGACTCTGAGTGCACGTCCATAAACTAAAGAAGGCTGGAGCAGGAAAAGTCATTTCCCGCTAAAATAACCGGGGCAGGTACACAGCGTCTCAGGAGCAGCCTTTCACAGGCAAGAGGCACAGTCATCCTTGTGACCTTTATATGGGCAGAAAAGATGTTTCAATAAAAAGTGTTAATGACAGTTTGTAACTCTCAGTTCTAAGTAGGCTGTGAAGTCAGTTTAGGAGCCAGCAGCAATCTGTGCTTAGGGGTCACCTCCGTGGGCCTCACCTCTCTGTGACCATAGCCCCTCCTGACCTAACTCACTTCCCAGGAGACTAAGGCTAGGAATAGGTTGCCCTTCAGCCTCTAACAAGAAAACCTTGTAATGCACAGTATCAGTTCTCACATAAATGGATGCTACAAAGCACAGGAAATACAACCAAGAGGGAAACAGAATGTTCAAGTCTGGCCGGGTTTTTCAGAAATACTCCCATTACAGCCCAGCTCACTGGCATTTCAAATTATCAAAATTCTACACACAGTGAGGTGCGTGGACCTCTCCCGAGCTCCTGGACAGGGCACTATGTGAGACCTCACCTGCCCGTGCACAGGAAGCTGTGCCCCATGGACACAGACTATTGTCTGCCTCTGCTTCCTTTGTTTTACATATTCTTAGAAGCACAACCTCACTGTTACAGATTAAAATATGGCAGTAAATACTGTTGGGACTTACTGTACATCATCTTAAGGGACCTGCCAGGTAGCTGAATATGAAAGTGTTTTTCCCGAGCCAGCATTTCCTTCATGGCCAACTAGGAAATGCCACCTGGCTGTGAACAGGAAGGCGGGCAGGACACAGATGCTCTAGCCCAGGAGAGTAGCCTTTACAGACTAAAGATCCTTTACAAAGGAAACAGTCAGAATTTTTATCATAACATGTTTATAGATCTGCAGACAGAATAAAAAAGTCTTTACCCTCCATTAAACAGAAAATGGCTTACTCCCCAACCCCTTGGCCAGATTACTTGATTGTGGTTATGGTTCAACAGATGTATTTGTCAAAGAATCATGTACTCATTAACATTCAAAGGAATTCTGTGGCCATTCCTGATTACTTAATGAATTCAAAATTTGTAAATGTGTATTTCTTCTCTCTTTTGATACGCTTTTACCGTTCCACACTTCAAAAACACAAGGAAGAGAAACATATACAATGCAGAGGTTGAAAAACTAAATTAAAAAGCTAAACAATGGAAATACTATGCACCGATTTCCAAATGTCCTCTGAGGAGATCCAGATTCACAGACAGCCTAGGAACAGGCTGTAAGTACAAGTCAACAAGTAGGTAGGCTCCCCAGGTGAGTAGCATTGTGTCCATGTTTTGTGTACTGGCTACCTGGAGGAGGCATCTTTTGAAGAAAGGGTTCCTCAGTAACAGTTTGAAAACCATCTCTGTGCAAAATTCAAAAAGCTATGTATGTTTTCAGAAGTCAATGAGGAAGACAGAAGACCGCCAAAGTAAAGGATGGGCAGGATTTTTAACTCTCCCTCCCTCACTGGTCCAAGAGAAACATCTCAAACGACCCATTCCTTTCCCACCCGCGAAGACCACAACAGTAAGAAACAGGGCTGGGGTTTCCTCAGAACCATGGTTCCTTCTGCCATGTGCTAATAAGGAGGTTAGAAAGAGCACGGCAACAGCAGGTGTCCGACACTCCTCCTCCTTCAGCACAAGAGACCCTCACTCATCTCATGTTACCTATGCCCCAGCTACATACACAGCCACTCCGTGCCCCTCTCAGCTGTCAACCAGCATATACAAGACATGGAACAGAAACATTTAATAACAAACTGAAAAGGATTTACCTGCCAGCCCTTGTCCGCAGTCCTGTAGTAGGGATAGTTTTTTGTGATGTGCGTATAAATTCCATTTAGGGTGAGTTGTTTATCAGGAGCCATTGTAATCGCTTGTACGATTAATTGTGCATAGGAATAAGGTGGCTTTGAATCATCCTGTTTTAAAGTTAAAAAAAAAAGTATTGAAGTAATCAAAATTTTTATTAAACTTACTGAAGTTCAGGATTCTTGACATTTTTAAGCATTTCTACGATAATACTTGTCTTCCTTCCTATAAAAGTAATATATGATGGGGAGAATTCCTTGGCTGTCCAGTGGCTAGGACTCTGTATTGTCACTGCCCAGGGACTGGGTTTGGCTGTATGTGTGTGGGGTGGGGTGATGGTGGTGGTGGTAGTGGTGGTGGTGGATGTAATATGATGGGAAAGCATTTGGAAAATCTGGAGGAAACAAATGAAGACATGTAGAACAGCAGAAAAAAGAACATTAAAAACACGTAAGGAAAAAGTCCAAAGGGCAAAAACAAAAAGAATAAGAAAACGAGGAAAAACTCAGTAGAATTTCTGGACCTCAGTAGAGTCCAGAGCATGCATGCTGATCCACGCCATAGGCTCATCATGTCGATCTCACGGTCAGGTGAAGAGCTGGGCCAGGCCAGTGGTGGGAACTGGCCTATCTCCCAGGCCCTGGTGGGGGCTCTCATGCTCACAAGGAGATGGGGCAAGAGCGCTGAACACCAAAGCAGGAGAGTGCTGTCCACTCAGAACCACCAAGAGTCCATCAAGGGGCGCCTCTTGTAAGAAAACCCAAGCAGACGAGAGCACCAGGAGCCAGACCCGGGGTTCCCACACCGGGGTCCAAGGCATCCGGGTAGGCACTGCTCAGGTGTGCAGGGCCGCCGGCACTCCTGGTCCCAGCGTACTCAGACACACCAGGGCTCTTTGCCATTGGGACGACTCCGAACCGCATACACATGCACAAGCCCACTGGGGAGAGGGTGTACCTCTCTCTGGCTGTGAACTACACATATCAACAAAACATAACATTGAATGCAAACAGTAAACTGCAAAACAATACGTTCAAGATGATACTCCTTATAAAGAAACGAACAATTTAGATATTGTTTAGAGAGAAACACAGCTGGCTGGAGCATGTTCTCTGCACAGAGAGACTGAATCACCCAGCACCTCACTTTCGAACAGCTGGCATTTCCTGAGCACTTGGGCCAGGCACTGCCCTGTCTGTCCTCTGAATGTGCTCACCCTGAGTTACAGGACAGGGATGGTGGAGCGACTGAGCTGGAGTCCTACCAGGCAAGAGCATAAAGCCTTCCTCACTGTGCTTATGCTGCTGAGTGGGTTTCTTTTTTTTATCTTTCTTCTATACATTTCCATTAAAAAAAAAAAAAAAACTGTAATAGACAGGAAAGCCCACAATATATCCGTATCAGCCAAAAACAAATTTTTATAAAGTGACCAACAGTACAACCAATGCTAGGTCGAGAGAACACAGCCCACATCCCAGAAGCTTCCTCATGCCCTGCCCCGCCCCCCGCCCACGTTCAACCTCCCAGAAGGCCACCACTTTTCCTGACATTCTGTACTAATCAGAACCCAGCTGTGACTTAAGTTTTACCATCTAAGAATGTATCTGAAAACAATACAACTTAGTTTTGCCTGATTTTAAACAGGGAAATGGACAAGAATGGAATCCTACAGAGAGTGCCCCGTGTCTGCGCCTGCCCAGTACCCTGTGCAAGAGGCTCCTGGCTGCTGTAGACAGACAGATGGTGCACAGCCCCGACATATTCATTCCCACGGGTGTGACGTGCCCTACTACACGAATAGAGCACATTTTATATAAATGCATGCTTAAAGTAACACTATGTCTGGTTTTCTTCTCTTTTTTCACTTAGCATTCTATCAAGAGCACTTTCATATCAGTAACTGTGTCATGTAAGATCCCCTTCCTTCATTTAGGGGCATTTAGGTTGTTTCCAACTTTCTGTTTTGTTTGAACTTTAGTTTGAGATTTCTGTCCATTTCCCTTAAATGAAGTCTTAGAAGGGGCATTACTGGGGCAAAGAACAGAAATAGGCAGGGTCCTACTGTAAATCATCCAATAATTATCATCCGAAAGGGACTGATGTGTCCTCCCCAAGGTGTGTGTGTTCACGCACATATGTGTGCACACACACGTTCAGACATGCACATGTGCAACCTTCAGCATTTGGGACAGCACGACTGAACTCCAAGAACAGTTTCCTAGGACACCAGGCACTTGACCCCATGAGGACCAAGGGTTCAAACCCCTAGCACCTGGGCCCACAGCTGCCACGGAGGACGGCCCAGGGCTGAACGATCAGAAGAATGCACCTCTGCGAGCCCAGCACTGAGAACACTCTCAGCAATCCCCCCGCACCCACGCAGTCGGGCACTTCTCGAAAGGCCCTGGGCGGGTGTTCCCTGACATGCAGGTGAAGATAGCTGCTACCCAACAGGCCCTGGGTTCTGTTTCAAAGCTATGAAATATTTATTTACCTTTGGGCTATCTCCACCTGAAGCTTCCTTCTCGTTTTCTGGCTGTGAGTTGTCGGCCATTAAATTGAGGTCAGATGGTATCACACGGCCCATTTTGTACCCTGAAGACCCTGCTCCCCGGGGGCTAGAAGGACAGGAGTTCGCAGCACTGTGGACAAAAAAAGGTTGTTCCTATCAGAACATACCTCACACTGTATTTCGGTAACTGGTTCTTATTTCAAGGAAAACAAATATTAAAAGTCAAAGAACTTCAGTATGTTCACTGGAAAAATGGACTCATTAATCTTTGTGAAATTTAAGATCACTCCAAGAAATCAGGTATTTGCTTCCACACGTATCATCTTAGGAACTTACCAAGGACACAGAGCCATACGTGACGGCTCTCGGGCTCAGCCTGGAAGAGGAGCAAAGAGCACCGCTCTGCTCGTCCCCCTCCACCAAGGAGCCGAGGACAGGCAGCAACGAAGGACAATGGCTTCCAAGCTATACCAGAAAGGTCAAGGGAAATTTGGAGAGAAGGGAACAGCAGCCAGGCTGAAGACAGGACACACAAAGAGGGAAGGAGGTGGTAGACACAGATACACATGCAGGCAGGCTGTGAGGGGCTCACAGGAAACACACAGAAACCCGAAACAGAAACCTGCTTTTAAAAATGCACTTTTTTTTTTTCATGAGGTAGGGCTGGCCCATGACACTGAGAATGTTTTGATTTTTGATCTTTGCTGATTAGAAGACACTTCATTTGTAAATTCACCAAGTTACGTATTTATGCTCCCTTTTCTGTACAGTATTATTATACTTTACAGACAGAATAAGCTACTGAAATGGAAGGATGCCAAGAAAAGATTGTTTTAAAAATCCAGTAAGTTATAGAACAGTATATATATTTAGCTCTCGTTTGTACTTTGGATAAAAAATAAGTATTGAAAATGTTTAAGAAATTTCTGGAAAAAATACTTAAACAGTAGTTACCCCTGAAAACTGAACTAGAAAGGAATGGGCCAGAAGGTGGAGCAACACACTACTGCCTGGTGCCCTCTGCAGCACTACTGGCCTCCCTATCAAGAGTACGCACCGTCAGTATATGCACTCACCCTCCAAACAAGAGTGTACTGCGCACCAGGACAACTCAAAGCACTGGAGAGAGAGGACAAGGCAGACGGCAGAACCACAGGCACGGAACTCTCGCTCTATGATCTTAAAACGAGCTAACATTTCAAAAAGGTCAACATGGGGCAGGTGACTTGTCCCCCTGGCTGGGCGGTGGTGGGTTCCCCCATGAGTCATCTCAGCAGCAGAGACGCTGTGCTGCTCAACGCTGGTGGAGGGCCGTGGGGTGAAGATGAGCAAGGAATACAGGATGAAGATAGGCCAGGAGGTGAGGAGAGGTTGGGTCAGGAGCTGATCCAAACTCTGAGGTTTCCAACAACCTCCGGTTCCTTGAATGCCTATGGGCCGTGTGTCAGTGGCCTGACCTCAAGGCTGCTGCTTCCACTGTGGGCCGCTGTCCCATGTGGGTACACAGGGGCGTTCTCCTCTTCCTCCGTGCATTCTGCACATTTTTCATGCAATGCTGAATAAAAATCTGGCCATGCAGCTGCTGATATTTGCCTACTCACTGCCACACTTACTACCTGATCCATTTAGTCACACAGAGACAAATTCAACTAAGCGGGCGAGACAGAGGCAGCATCCTCAGCAGAGCGGCTGTGGCAGGGGCAGAGAAGGGGCCCAACCAACAGCAGCTGCACTCACACGGAGCCGAGCAGCCAGTCTACCTGACACTTCCTCCAGAGGCCTTTCCAGAGGGATACCTTTCTGTCCATGCTGGTTTTTAAGATAAGAAACAGAAGTGTTTGACTGAAAGCTACAACTCAGAGCTGCAGCATTCCCTCTGTACCCTCCCCACTCAGCTACATGTGGGGTCAGCCACAGTGGACAAGGCAAGCAATGTCTTCTCTGCCTCCCAGCCAGGCCCTGTGGACAGCAGGAGCTAGGCTCGCAAGAGAAGCAAGTGTGTTCATCTGCACCGAAGTCTAATACTACTCACACTGAAGAAGATGCCTGAATACATACTTCACTCTTCTAACCGAACGGAAGAAGACTGACCATCTGAGCCTTATCCCAGGGTCTCATCTGCAGGTCCTGGGTGATTCCTGACCTGACCCTCAGCTACTGCCCCTTGAAAGCTCAGCACAACGTAACCATGTTGCACTGGATTCCATGGTGAAGAATAGGCCCGGAAGGCACCATTCTCTACTTCCTGACACTCTTGGAACAAACATTAGGACAAACACAAGTTTGTCACCTTACTGAGGTCAAACTCAGAAATCCAAACTGTAAGTGATCAGAATTTACATAAAGTTGTGGCAAATCAAGATACTCTTGGTATCAAACCAAAATGCAATTGAAAACATGACTCACACTTTAGACCAATACCACAAATCACCTATTCCTAAACTTACACTCAAATAAAAGAATTCACAAGTGAAAACCAGGAACATTTGGGAACTGTGTTTCACATGCAAGAAACCGAGAGTAAGTGGTGTTCGGAAACTGAACGATATCTTAAATGCCTCAACATCTCTCTCTCCATGCAGGTCAGTGCCTGGGAAGGAAGGCGTCATCACTATACACTGCCGTCCACTACTGTGATGCATGATGGCTTCTGAACGTCCCAGAGCAAGAGGCAAGGCCTGAAACTTGGACAGGGTCGTGTCCACTCACACCCTGACACTATGGGGACTCCCATCCCCATGGAAGCTGCTGTATACCTGATGGTTCCTGTGGGGGAGGGGAGGGGGCTGATGAGGTGGGCCATGGTGTCTGGAATGTTGATGGTCAGCGGTGAGATGTGAGCCTGCACAGGCTTCACCGGGGACTCGGGCGCCTCCTGTTTCTCCCTCTTCTCGCTGGACAGGGCAGTGAACGTGATCTTGATGTTTGTGCTCGGAAACCTGAACGTGCACCTAAAAAAGAAAAGCCAACTGTCAGCACCTGTCTGCCAAGCGGCGGGGCAGGACGCCCCACCCACAGCAGGGGACAGAGCCCACGTGTCCCCAAACATACTGGAGCCTCGACTTGCGCTGAAGAATCAGCGAGAAGCCCATTTCAACCTCACCTCAAGTGTTATAGGTTGCTTAACACATGGCGCCACAAGGAGACATCGTCTCATGACTTAAAAACACTAGTAAGCAAAAGCCTCATTTAGACCAGCCCAATAGGGGAAAAAATGGTAGAGCAGATTCAAAAAAAGACTCAAATACCACTTAATCTGCACCAGGCAGGGTCTGAGACAGGCTCAGGATCGGCAGACGAGCCCCAGCCATGGAGTGAGGAAGGCCAGGCAGGAATGCTGCTCATCCACAGGCCATGGATGGCCCCGTCACGAGAAGGAGGAGCCCCGGGTCCACCTTTCACCTGCTGCCAACCTCCGAGGACATCTTCTGCCCAGCCCTTCTCTTAGGTTCCCACCCTGGTCTGTCTGCAGCCAAGATCTGCATGTGGTGTTCAAAGACAGAAACAAAGCCAGACTCTGATTCTCCTGCCCTCAGGCACAGCCCTGTCTCTCTTGAGGTCCCCCTCACATGAGGTCCCATGGGTGCTGCCCTTCCTCCACTTCAGTGCTCCAGGGACCCCACCCTGGGTCAGACACCACATCGCAGCCTCTTGTCTGTTCTTCCCCTCGTTCACTACCCAGGGGCCCCCTTCGATCCCTCAGTCACCTATCCAAGGGTTTCCTGATCGCCCTGCACCCTCCCCTTGCTGCCTTGTTCATTTCACTCTGGCCACTTGACTCTATGTTACCCCATTGCTGCTTGTTGTCACCCAATAGGACACAAGCTCCACTGGAACAAAGTCCTTGCCTGCAGGGTTCCCTGCTATAATCCAGAGACCAAAAGAGACCCTGATAAATGCAGAGAAGGGCCTCAGTGCACACTTGTTGAATTAGTGAAAAAGTGCCCCATTTGATACATTAGAAATGTAATTAAAATAAGCAAATCACATGAATAAATCAATAAATGGTAAGCCCACAACTGCCTCTTTGTTGCTAACATGAGATTCGAATAATCAACTCCAGGCCTAGAAAAGAAGGGCATGAAGACTCTTACTGGTCTTAACTTGTAATACAACACACGTAACAGTGATGAGAGTGAGGCAGTCTCCTCCCTCTCCTCCCCTATGAGGCTCCTGAGCCCCACCCCCAGGCGATGGTCCCTGCTCACCAAGAAGGC
The DNA here is from genome assembly GCF_032405125.1 of Capricornis sumatraensis. NCBI lineage: Eukaryota > Metazoa > Chordata > Mammalia > Artiodactyla > Bovidae > Capricornis > Capricornis sumatraensis. Next base: position 99,986,317 of record NC_091076.1, read on the forward strand.
CGGCTGTGAGAACAAGCATTTTCACCAGCAGGAGGGCTTCCAATCCTGCAGAGAGCAGTTACCTGGCTGTGCTTGTTTCCTCATCCACAGAACAGATGACAGCCTCTCCCTCCGCGAGTGCCATGAGGATTAAGTCAGATGCTTCTCACATTCAAATGTGTATCAAAAAACCAAGCTATCTTCAGCCGCACTGTAAGATGTCAAAACCTGCTTTTCCTACAGCTGGACAGTCACCATCCACTGTGCTGTTTGCTTCACTGTCACCCAGGAACTCACGGAAGCCCAGCCCGGAGCAGCGGAGCAGCACATGCACCAGCCTGTCCTCCACACGCCGTGGAAGCAACACAGCCCTGTGCGCAATTCCAGCGCAGGGATGTGAGAATGGGACTGGGCCACCTACATGTCCCCAGGGGTTTATTTCTGCTTTTCATAAGACAGGACCACACACTCCACGCTGGTCCCTGGCACGTGTGTGTTCCCTCAGTGTCACCACCCACAGGGTCCGTTGCACAGACGGACAGAGTGCTGCCTTCAGGGCAAGCAGCATCACACGGAGGACTTCCTTCCTTTGTATCCTATTCCCAAAGTCCTCGGTTAAGACAACAATCATCTCCTCAGCATGGGTATTATCTGGAAACCTCAGGCTCCAAGGACACACAGAGCATCTAAAGCGACACAAAGTACCATCAGGCCACCTGCCGACAACCTCTGACAAACAGCATGTGAGAGTGTCCTAGCCATCAGTGGACGCTGCCATCAACCCAAATCCCACCTGACAGGTGAAAATGGTATTTTTGTTTATATCCAAACATGAACTACTTCTCATGTGTGTAAGCCATGAATCACAATTAAAAGCTACCCAGGTAGTCTGGTAACTTTCTATTTTTTAATCTGGGTTCTGATTACATGAGTGAGTTCCTATTAGTGAAAAATCATTGAGTTATACTATAGACATATGAAGCATACACTTTTCTGTACATGCAGTATGCTTCAATAAAGAGATTTTCTTCAAAAAAATTTTTAAAAAGCCATCTGTAGATGGATACAGAGATTGATAAAATGTTGATAACGTCAGGGGGTTCACAGTCCATTTTACTATGGGTACTCACGTTATAATTGTAACTAATTTTTCTATGTTGGTTACATTGAAAGCCAAGTACTTCAAAATGTTTTTTGAGTTCTCTGGGGTTCAGTTAGTGAACACATCCTTGTTCCCCTTTAGGGGATGTGAAAAGCCACTGCTTGACTTTTCTAAGTCAGAAATAAAAAATAATGGGATAACTTTAATTAATTATGTCACAAAAGAAAAAAGAGCAGCAAAACATTAAAACAGCAGACAAAACAAGGTGAGTATCAGCACTCTGTCTGCCCCACACCACCACCAGAGGTTGTTTACGTCTGGGCATGCTGGTCCTTGTTCCCATGAAGCACTTCAGGTCATCTAAGAGTTTAAGAGCCTGTAAGATACTATACTGATTTGGAAAATTAAGAGCATGCTATCCGTGTCTCATGCTGCTTTGTACCATCACTATACCTAACACCATGTGCCCTTTAAAAACACTTTGCTGCTGCTGCTGCTAAGTCACTTCAGTCGTGTCCGACTCTGTGCGACCGCATAGACGGCAGCCCACCAGGCTCCTCTGTCCCTGGGATTCTGCAGGCAAGAACACTGGAAAAGTTAAAGTGAAGTCGCTCAGTCGTGCGACTCTTAGCGACCCCATGGACTGCAGCCTACCAGCCTCCTCTGTCCATGGGATTTTCCAGGCAAGAGTACTGGAGTGGGTTGCCATTGCCTTCTCCATAAAAACATTTTAATTGTTCCTAAAAGATCTGTAATAAACTCCGTGTGGGCTCTGAAGTTGTGGTGCTTGGGCTTAGCTGCCCTGTGGGCATGTGGCATCTCAGTTCCCCAACCAGGGATGGAGCATGGGTCCCCTGCATGGGAAGGCAGGCGAATCTTTAACCAACTGGACCACCAGGGAAGTCTCAGGGAAAGATTTTAAAATGAACAATAAGAAAAGCCAGACAGCAGAAAGCAGAACCACAACCCCCTAAGTAAAAACTGAGCAGGCACTGAGCAAAATCTGACCAGATACTGAAAAGGCACACACCTCGAGTCACAAATCAAAACTGAAGCAACACAACAGCTGATGGTTTCAAACTTAGGCAAGGACCCTGATAAAAACTAAGTTTCTTTTACTTGAATAAACATTAACAATTTTAATATGGATTCAGAGTTGCAAATGCCCTTCTCTCCACCTCTCTCTTAGCCCACCTCTCTCTTAGTCTCCTGTATTTGGTGACAGGCATCTTTCTTGGAGTGGAAACTCTTACAAATGAGACACACAAGCCAATGGCTTGGGTCCAGAGATCTGAATTTCCTGATTCACAAAGAAGCTCTAAGGATTCTGAAAATCTGTTCTTTATGTACAAAGCCAGGCCTTGCTGCAAATACTTAATTCTAACATCATATAGCTAGACAGAAATTAGCCACATTGAAATCTCCAACCAAACACAAAGTCAAATTTAGTGATATCTCTATGCAAAGCAAGTTTGAACAATTAACCAATCAGGCAAACTATTCCCTACAACCAAGTCCAGTTGGGCCATTTCAGAGGTGGAGCTGGTCTCAGGGAGAGGGTGGTTCCCATGCTCTTTACCCCACAAAGGATAAGACAGGCGGGAGCAGTGGTCCAGCCCCACAGCACCGCTGGGAAAGGAGCAGAGCAGAGCAGCGTTCCACCTTGACGCTAACTAACAGTGACTGCAAGCCCCAGGGGGACAGCCACCGTGTTCCCCAGCCTCCTGCCATCCTTTCTCGTGGCACAGATTAACTACTCAGATAGACACACATTCTAAGTTGGGAAAAAAATCTCCCTACAAGAGGGTTCCATTTCTAGCTATTTCAAAAAACATGTCTGAATGCAACTCAGACAGTCGTTACGAGGATAACTCTGGAGTCCCTCGGTTTTCAGAGTATTTTAGGAAGTTTAATGGGCAAAGGTCTACAGATGCCACCCCCATGGCCATGGCACAAAGCAGGAAGACTGCCCCCACCACAGGGCTGAGGAGACAGAGCCTCACCTCTGGATTTCCTGCCGAAATAACAAATCTGAATCTCACCAAGAGGAAACATCAGACAACCATTCTACAAAACAACTGGCCCATCCTCTTCTAAAACATGAATTCACAGAAGACACAGGCTGAGGAACAGTCACAAATGAGAGGAAAGTTCAAGGCACAGGTGACCTGAGTCTAGAAAATGGGCGTCAGTAAACAACTGCTACGTCCAGTTACGGTCAAGTGCTGTATCAGTGCTAAGTGGTGCCAGTACCTGGGCGATAGTTATGGAAGAGAATTTTTTAGGAAATAGACATGGAAATATTTCAGAGGTAAAAATGCATCATATATGTAGCTTATTCTCAAAAATTTCAGGGAAAAAATACAGCAATGAAGCAAATGTGGTCAATGTTAATATTTGGGGAATCTGGAAAAATGAGAATATTTGTTCTATTTTTGCAACTTTTAAATAAATCTGCATAATTTCAAAAAAATAAAAAATTTGGAAACTTCCACAACATCCAATGCAAAGCTTGACAGATCACCCCAGGTGTCACTGGGCCCGTGCCAGGCTAGGCTATGCACACTGTCCATGACAAGGTGAGCACAGACATAAAGAGCGTGGAAACCACCCATTCTTCTGTCAGATTGGACCTTCTCCATGGTTGGTCTGAGAGCCCGGTTCTGGGATACACCCTCGTCATTAGCTCTCTTCTATGCAGTTCAGAATCCCATCAAATCCCAAGACTAATCTTGTGATAGTTACGAAACATCACCTCACTGCAGTTCTCACCCCTCCTCCAGAGCCTGTGTCCCTGACAGTCAGCCCTGAACTAAGCAGGGGAGTACAACCCCAGTCCTGCAGTACACCGAACAGAGTCACGGCTATCTACACAACAGACCCTGACTTCTGTGCCCTCAGTCACCCAGCACAGCTGACGTCTGTTGAGTCTACATGCTATCCCGTCACTGGGCTTCCAGACTGTGACCCAAGAAGCTGTGGTTTGTGGTAATAGCATATTCTATAGTTTGTATTTCTTCTCTCCTGGGAAGAGTGTCTGTCCCATCCTACATGTATCAATATTCACACAGAACAGTATGTCCCAACCATGTTCCCAGAGCATAGCACTGAATGTCCTGACACCCAGCACAGGCCCAGCTGTGCTGCAAACGGCCCCAGCTCTCTGCTGCTCACACCAAAGGGCTGGGTCCAGCTTTTGCCATCCACTCACCCCATAAACACGGCTGCTCTGCACCACTTTTCCCTCACTCTGGGGTCCAGGCCGATGCAATGACCTCACTGAGGACACCGATGGTTTCCAGACAGACAGAATAAATGAGTCCTGTGGCCATGCCTGCAGTCAATGGGCGGGAGGGGCCCCAGTGAGAACACTCCTCACACAACATCACCTCCTTAGTGTTAGCAATCCCAAGAGACATCTGGAAAAGATCATTTCAAGTCCTTTTAGCTATGCAACTGGCCAGAGAGACATCAACTGAACTGCTCTCCAAGGGAAGAAGTAAGAGGCCAGTTACTCTGTCACTCACCTATGACAGCTGACAACGAGACTCTACTATGAAGAGGAAGAGAATCCGATCCTTTAATCTCAGGATTGGCAAAGGAAAGACTGTGATAATAAAAACAATGTGTCACACAGGGTGGACAGAAGTGACTGCCAAGGAGGAGGGCAGCAGGATCAGTTACACCCAAGGGTGGATCGGGAGGTGGGGGAAGTAAGGAAATGAGTGAGGAGGTTCCCAAGCAGCCGAGGTGTGTGGTGTTCACACCGCAAGGATCTGTGAGGACAGAGAGGAGATGAGGTCTGATTGGCTTGGGAGATGGAAATAGAAACGGCCCTGCTGACACACCCACGTGTGCAGCACCCAGGGGAGGAGACCGCAGGACGACTAGCTTCGCAGTCTGGCTTCTGACTGAGGGAGCGTTGCTACCAGTTACTGAGGTGCAGACAGATGGGGTGGATGACGAACAGGCAATGTGTAAGTGGACACATGGCCTCTGAGGTGCCCATTCCCCACAATCCCTGAGGGGGCATCCAACCAGCGCTTCCTGAACCTAGACAGAGACACACTTGCTGTCCTCAGTGGTTAAGAGGGTACATTCGCAACATCACAGAAGGAGCCTAAAAAATTCAGCTCACAAGTCTGGTATTAGAGAACAGCCTTCAGAACTCAAGCAAGCATCACCTTGAAGGAGGAACCCTATCATGGGAGTTTTGACCATGTGCTCCAGTCCCAACTCAGCTACGACAAGCCATGCCTCTTTATCTTTTGCAAAACTGGAAGAAAAATTCCTCCTCTTCTTCCCAAGCCCTACGGAGGCTTAGCCAAAAAGGCACTTTAAATGGACCCATGTATACGTTTTCATCATTCTCTTCTACTAGTTTCCTCTAATTTATAACAGAAAGATTGAAACTTTTACTACAATCTTTAATAGACCGTGGCCCTTAACAGTCATATTTGTCAGTGACTGATAAACCACCCCTCACCCCAGGCTGCCTTTTCTGTAGCTCCAGGAGCAACATGTCCACACAACCAGTCAGTCCTGCCCACTGGTCACCCTGAGCTGCCACCACATGGGTCTGAATGGGCCACCCAGAGCCTAGCAGGCACTCCCTTCATCCCAGAAGAATGTGTGTGGAGTGGCAGCTCACCAGCTCATGAGAGGGCTTCCCTCAGAGGAAGTGGCTTTGGGAGGCCAGTGTCCACCCATCAAAGAGAGTAAGTCACAGGTCAAGAATCTGACCCAGTTTAAGATGGGTAAGGACGATGAAGACCATACTGGGAGGAGCCTGGAACCCTAAACAGTCCATGCGTTTCTTTGCTGGACCTCAGCAGTAAACCTCAAGCAACACCTACTATTACCTCAGCGTGACTTCTTACCCTGACAAACACGAAAACATTCTATGAAAATTCATGAAACACAATGGTGTTTTTATTAAAGGAGCTCACACTATTGTAGGTTTTGTTAGGTTTAGCATGAGTTTCTAGCCGGAGCCTCAAAAGCCTGATTCTGTAAGACACCTGCAACCCGAGTTCAGGTCCTGGCCTGTGAGTTTCATCTTTGAGTAAAGAACTTTCACTCCATGTTTAGCCTTGAGGTGACTTGGAAACCACACAGCACGTGAGTAGACAGGGGCACTGTGGACATGTGGGTCATTAGCGAGTAAAGGGGAGCTGTGCTCAGAAGGGCCCACATGTAAGGCTGAATTTTGTAGCCAGCACCTGGTAATCTCCTTAGCCATTACCTGAGTCTGTGTTATGTAAGTGAGGCCCAACAGGTCAATGGACTGCAGCTGTGGGCTTGGAAGCTCAGCTCACACACATCTTGCCTCTTGCAACCCCCTCCCCTCCACGAACACCCACTGTCCAAGAAGTCCTGGACAGGGGCACCTTGGGCACCTGGGAGAGTCTGCACTTGCCCCACGAGTACACTTCCACCTAAAAAAGCTTGGTATCAAATAACAAAAATACCACAGCAGGTTGAGAGAAACTACAGAAGAAATGAAAAGCTTTTGCAGCTTTTTAAAAAAAAATTGAGGTGTACAGTATTATTTAAGTTTCAAGTGAATGACACAGTGATTCACAATTTTTAAAGACAGGTTCCATTTACGGTTATTATAAAATATTGGCTATATTCTCTCTGCTGTACAATACATCCTTATAGATTTTTGCAGCATTCTTAATCCACAGTTTCATTTTGCACTGGACCCCATATAGTATGGAGCTGGGCTTGTACCCTAAGGTACTAGTATCCTAGGAAATGGTACATTTCCATAGGCAGATCTGCCTTTGTACCCACAGACCAGGAAGGCTTGATTCCAGAAGCATTCCTGACCCAATTTAGAGGGCTGGTGTCGGGTTTTCCAGCAACACATGTGACAAGCACCTTCACAACTGCTTCTGAGTTTTTCTTTGGAGAAAAATTTTGTCTGTTGGCCATTTGTTGCACTGTGATTCCATTAATGAAGGTACTGGAAAGAACTGCCTTATCTACTACTCTGAGTGGCAATTTGCTGTTTAGGGGAGGCTGACTCAGGAGCACATCCATTTAAAATCCTGATGCCAGGCTGAGGGTAGGGGTAGTATTGGAATATCAGTGTAGCCAATGTGATGCTTTGTGCTTCCAGCAGTTTGACAAAAAAAAAAAAAAAAGTACAAATTCTACTTTAATTTCCAGTTATTCAAAACATGTTCTAGACTAACAAAGATTTCCACCAATATAGAAATAATCCCATGAGCCTGCTCTCACCTGGATCACAAGTCACCACATCCACGCTCTGAGTGCAGATGGCTCGGCCCTCCAGCCGTGTCACTGACAGTAGCAGCAGACAGGCACACTAAGCATACGGCAGGAGCTCAGAGAAGCGGTTACTCCTCTGAGGTAGGACTACTGAGATTACCCCAAACTTGCCAAATAACATTCACATGAAACCAAAGCAGGCTCTCCAACAGACACCTCACTAAGATAAAACTCATAAGCAGAGCTGTGCACAGGGCCTGGGCTCCCTTCTTCCTCTCCCCAGTTCACAGCAATTTCTTTTGCCAGTGCAGAAAAGCAACAGCCTCCAAATATTTTTGATTGCATGCTTCTAAGTGAAAAATTAAGCAGGAGTCAAAATATGAATAATATATAATCAAGAAATGAAAAGGAAAGGGACAGAATCAGAGAAATATTCCCAATACACATAATTTACAGCTGACTTGTGTTTAGGATATACAAAGAATTCTTAAAATAAAAACACAAACCCATTAAAAATGATCAAAGAGAAATTCACTGAAGAAGATACAGGAATGGGTAACAAGCACATCAAGAGATGTTCAACATCATTAGTAATGCAAATCAAAGACCATGATACCACTGCACATCCATGGAATGGCTAGTATTAAAAAACTGACAAATCAAGGGCTGGCAAGGTTACAGAGCAACTAGAACTCTCCCACGCTGCTGGTGGGAATATAAAATGGTGGCACTGCTTTGGAAAAATCTGTCAGCTTCTTAGTAAAGCCACTTCACCCTCAGGTGTTTGACCAAGAGAAATGAGACCCTCTGTCCACACACTCTTTCACAAATGTTCACAGCCATACCATGCCCAACAGTCCAACCTGGAAAAGATCCAGGTGTCCAGCAATAGGTAAATGAATCAACCAATGATGTTAAGTCTATACAAAAGAATACTTCTCAAATATCAATCAACAATCACAAAGGGAAAAAACTGCCCAAACAAGCAACATGGATGAATCTCAAAAACATGTTAATCAAAAAAAGCCAAACTGAGGAGTATACACTGCATAATTTCTTAAGAAATCCTAGGAAAGATACAACTAGTCTAGTGATGAAAAGCAGGGCTTTCAGTTTCAGAAGAAGGGCAAAAGGGCAGGAGAGAGATTCTGGTAGACAGAAACCTTCTCTTACTTTGAACTGGGTTTCCGTTACACAGATATAAGTACCCATCAAAACTCTTTGAAAGGTACCCTTAAAAGAGTTTTGTTTTATCCTATTAAAGTGTATCTCAGAAAATGTTTTTTAAAAGAAAAAATTAAAATGGCAATATTACGTTCACATACGTATAAATTATTTTACTGTATTACACACTAAAAAACACAAAAATAGCAACCAAACAGGATGAGAAAAACAATCAGAAGTATATCTTCTTCCAAACTCTAAAAGATCATCTTGATCTCTTTCTGGAGTAAGTACACACACACACACATTATAGAGACTAATATACTATAGAAAACATTGCCTTTGTTTCACCTCTGAGGTTCCAAACAAAAGGAATACAATGTCTAGAACGGAGGGATTTTCTTTTTGCTATATTGAGATATAACATGGTTTAGGTTTAAGGTGTACGATATAATGATAAACGCACATAGTGCAGAGATTAGCACAGAAACGTTAGTGTCCATCAACTCATTATAGTTACAGTTTGTGTATGTGTTGAGAACTTTTAAAATTTACTGTCTTAGCAACTTTCAAATTTTATGAACAGTATTATTACCTACAGAGGTACCCTGTTGCACATTATACCCCCAGGACCTATTTATCTTATAGCTAGAAGTTTGTAATGTTGACCCCCATCCTCCTTAACCCACTTCCTCCATCCTATGTTTTATAAATCACTGATAAAACTGCCAATTACATAGCAAAAAGAGATATGATTGGATCAAGTTCCTTATTAAATGGAGAGTTTTTACATACGTTCAACCCTGGAGTAAGGCATTCCATTCTTAAGGGCACTTTATAAAATGATAACTTTTATTTTATGGGTAGAAAAACAAAGGCATAATCCATAAGGTGTGTGTTCTGAATCCACAGTTCTCATGCAGTGTCACTCGCTACCACACCTTAGGCTTCTTACCAGGTGAGCTGCACACAGGAGGTGTGCATTCACTCAATCTGTAGGAAAGTCTTCTCAAAATACTCTGCTGAATGGCCAATATGCACACGAAAAGATCAACATAATCAATCACCAGAGAAATGCAAATTAAAACCATAATAAAATACACCACAACATACCCATTGAAAACCTAAAATGAAAAAGAGAAAATGCCAATGCTGATGAAGCTGTGAAGACACCTGAACTGTATCTTACTCAGTGTCAAAGAGGTGTAAATGTAGAAAGCGCTTTTCCAAAGTGGTTGTACCTACGAAAGCTGAACACACACACATCGATGGTGAACCACTGGAGACCACCCAGCAGACACGTGCACGTGCTTGTCAAAACACAGCTACCAGAATCTCCATCAACTGTTCAACTAAAAGTCTTCCAACTTAAAAGACTCACAGCAGCAATATCCATTATACCAGCCTAAAATAAAGCTATCTAAATGTCCACCTATGGCAGAATATCAAATTGGCATATATTCACATTATTAAACAGCAATGACGATGAATGATCCACAGCTAAGTACAAAAATGTGGGCTAATCTCAAAAACATTTTACTCAGTGAAAAGGCAACACCACCTTCTGAACTCCATTCTGTATAACTCCATGTACATGAAGCCAAAAGAAAAACACTCTACAATTTAGAACTCAGGATCATGGTTCTGTGGCTGGGAAGAACACATGGCAGGCTTCTAGAAGGGTGTTGACAGTGCAGTGTTTCTTAACTCAGGGCAGGTTACACTGTGGGTTCTCATTAAGCTTTATACTTAGGATCTATATTGTAGATTATACTAAAAACAAAAATATAAACAAACTGCGGAGGGTGACAAGACTAGAGAACAACTAAGAAAGTGCTCCAGAAGGCCAGGTGGAAAATACCTAAGGCAAGAGCTATGCAGCAGGAAGGGTGAGGGATGGATCTGAGAAATGTCCAAGTGGAGTGAAGGGGACAGATAAATAACTGTATGAGTTCAGCAAAGCAGAGCAGACTGCGGAGAGGGTGAGCCCTGGTCCCAGACGGACATCAGCTCACAGGAGGAAAGGAGGACACTTGAGCAGAGAGAAACAGCAGGACTGCAGACTTCAGGCCTGACATACCAGGATCTGACTCAAGTGTATAATATTTACCTATTTATTTGGCTATGTCGGGTCTTTGTTGCAGCACATGGGATCTATCTTACATCATGGGGAGTCTTTCCTTGGAGTGTTCAGTTCAATTGCTTGGTCGTGTGCAACTCTTTGTGACCCCATGGACTGCAGCATGCCAGGACTCCCTGTCCATCATCAACTCCCAGAGTTTACTCAAACTCATGTCCTTTGAGTTGGTGATGCCACCCAACCATCTCATCCTCTGTCGTCCCCTTCCCCTCCCGTCTTCAATCTTTCCCAGCATCAGGGTCTTTTCAAATGAGTCAGCTCTTCGCATCAGGTGGCCAAAGTATTGGAGTTTCAGCTTCAGCATCAGTCCTTCCAATGAATATTCAGGGCTGATTTCATTTAGGATGGACTGGTTGGATCTCCTTGCTGTCCAAGGGACTCGGGAGTTTTCTCCAACACCACAGTTCAAAAGCATCAATTCTTCAGCACCAGCTTTCTTTATAGTCCAACTCTCACATCCATACATGACCACTAGAAAAACCACAGCCTTGACTAGACGGACCTTTGTTGGCAAAGTAATGTCTCTGCTTTTGAATATGCTAAGTTGGTCATAACTTTCCTTCCAAGGAGTAAGTGTCTTTTAATTTCATGGCTGCAGTCACCATCTGCAGTGATTTGGGAGCCCCCCCCCAAAAAAGTCTGTCACTGTTTCCATTGTTTCCCCATCTATTTGCCATGAAGTAATGGGACCAGATGCCATGATCTTAGTTTTCTGAATGTTGAGCTTTAAGCCAACTTATTCACTCTCCTTTCTCACTTTCATCAAGAGGCCCTTAAGTTCTTCTTCGCTTTCTGCCATAAGGGTGGTATCATCTGCATGTCTGAAGTTACTGATATTTCTCCCAGCAACCTTGATCCCTTGGAGTGCACAGACTCTCTGACGGGGCGTGTCGGCTAAGAGTGTGGGCTCAGTTTTGCAGTGCTTTGGCTTATTTGCTCCACAGCACGTGGGATCTCAGTTCCCCATGTCCCTGGTTCTAGGGAGCAGAACATATCTTATTCCCAATTTACTGCATATTTCTGTTCAAACCCATCTGGGGGCTACCTGAAGGGTGATGCAGGCACCTCTTTGTTTTGCCTACCTCAGAACGCAAGCTGAAAAAGCTTGAGAACACTGAAAGTGAAATTTGAGTCAGAGCCTGTGGTGAAAAAAATTACAGTCCAAACACACAATACACAGCCTAAGGCAACAGCTGGGGAGTTTTTCTGGGAAGTTAGGACCTTCAAAAGTAACAGGGTATGGGACTTCCCTGGTGGTACAGCGGTGAAGAATCCACCTGCCAATGCAGGGGAAACAGCTTGATCCCTGGTTCCAGAGGATCCCACACGCCATGGGGCAACTAAATCTCCATGTCATGACTATTATACTCAGCTACTAAAGCCCGTATGCCTAGAGCCCGTGCTCCACAAGAGAAGCCACCGCAACGAGGAGCTCACGCACCAGAACTAGAGAGTAGCCCCCAAGAGCCAAAACCAGAGAACACCTGAGCGCAGCAAGTTAGACCCAGTGAAGCCAATAACAAATAAATAAAGTTTAAGAAACAGACACAAAAGGAAAGGAGAAAATAATCCAAACAGCTGACTACAACAAAATCAACATAGAAGAAGGCAACTGGGGAGGAAATGAGGGACCAAAAAACTCTAAGACAGAGAAAAGAAAACAAGTAGCAAAAGGGCAGAGTCCCTCCTTATCAATAATTACTCTGAATGTAAATGCATTAAACTCTCCAATCAAAATACTTCAGACCAGAAATTTAAGATGTTTTCTTCAGAGAACAAACATTAATATTCATTCAGCAACTCCCCTGCATCAGCCAAGGGTGATCCATACATCTCCATGAAGTTGATTCAATAATATCCATGTTTATAGAAGAGGACAGTGAGGTTAAGAGATTAGACAGCTCAGACACTGGGGTAAGGGCTCGTGCCTTCCCTCAGCCAGAGCGATGCTACGACACTGCTCCAGCAGACTAACGAGCATACAGTGCCCTGCCTGGCCACCCTCAGCCCACCCCGAACCTTTCCTACAAGGAGAGGTCTGTGGAGAGAAACACAGAGGGGAGTAACAGGCAGCCTCTGGGATGTGATCCTTATTGTGAAGCCCCTGGGAAGCTGCCCTCCACAGAACAGGGAGAAGACCCAGGCTGACCCAGTGCCTACTGGACACCAGGAGCTGAGGGACACTCAACCAACCTTCTGAGTAGAGCTCCACTCCCACCTATAGACAATGCAATGACTCACACAGGTTCGGTCAGACGCCTAAACAGAATGCCGTTCCAATGGTCTGAGGTGGCCTCCGATAACTATTAATATAACCAAGGCTTGGCGCACTACTCTAACAAACAATGGCTTTAAGTATAGAAGCCGGTCCTTTAACAAAAGTGGTCAAATTGCCATTCCCAAAATACTAAAAGCATTTAAAAACTTTATTTATATAAAGACAAAGTTCTTCCCATTAGCGATACGCAGGAAAAGAAACCCTAAACACTGAATGCCTAGTTACTAGAACTCACATATGTTATAAAGAAATAGATATTTTTCAAAACTGTGACTAATGTAAATTTGCATCAACAAGACATGGACACTCTGAAAAACAACTTTTAAGAGAGAATAAAATAAAAGGTTGGTGGCAGATAAGATACAACTTTCAGAGGTAGGGTGGGAGTGGGAGTTGGACCACTTCATCAGGAAAGGATGTGCTCTGGACCAGGCAATCCCAGAAGGGTCTCCCAGGCCTCTGCAAAAGTCCTCAGCCACAAGAACCACCAGCAGCCTGGCCCTCCTCCAGCCCAAGGCATGTGGCCACAGGACTCAGGATCTGAGTGCCCACTCTGTGGGAGAAGTCACGACATATCTGCAGGGACGTAGGTACAACCAGCTCCACCTGCCCAGTGTGGAGCAGCGCTGGAGAGCAGAACAGTGTTCTGCTCTGCATGGTCTGACCTGCCCCTAGAACAGGTCTGTAGGCTACTATGCAGCATGACCGATGCACATCAGCAAGGACATTTTTATTTAGCTACAGGAACTTCTGTTCACATGTATCCAGGCTTCCCCTCTACGTATCAATCCCCCTCCAGGTATCAATCAACTGTAAAAAAACACATAATCCAAAAACAAAAAGGCCACTTAGGGTGGTCAATATAAACAAGAAGAAAATGCAGTGAATTGTAGAATCAAAGAAAGAATTTAATTTTAACTGTTCTAAACTGTTTCCTTTGGTGTAGTATCTCCAAATACAAACCTCGAAGCCTATAAACAAATTCACCAACAGACCCTTGAGGCCTTTCACTGTCCTGGCACTACACAAGGTCACGGGCTACATTTCCAGTAAGTGTACAACCTGCGGGTGAACGAGCCCAGCCCACAGAACGCTGGAGTGCCAAGGTCCAGGATGTGTGCGATGTTTAAAACACACGTGGGCAAGTCCAGAGGGAGACTAGGCAGAGCAGGGACACAAGACTCAAGGAGGAACCGGAATGGACAGTTCACATTTAGACCAATCTTCTTCAGCTCAAACAGCTGTAAAACTGATGCTCATAATCCCAACATCCTCCAAAAGTTTAGAAATAGCAAAAACATAGCATTTTCAATATATCACTTTTGCACTCAAAACGCTATTACAGTCTGAAAAAGACCAGAAAAACACAAAGTCAGTCTCCGATCTACTTGTTTAGGGTTTTCTGTATCCCATCTGTTTAAGTCAAAAGACAAGTTTCATACTGCTGATTGTGGGAGACTAAATAAATACCATGAGAAAACAACATCCCTCTGACAGCAGTCTTTCAGTGTGGCTGTAGTGACACTAATTCACACTCCCTCACACCATCAGTTCATTTGCCAGGAGAACCAAGACCACAAAAAACCGGAACAACTCCACTAGAACAGCTCAATGCTTTTTGCATTAACCATAAACGTTTGTTCAGTAATTTGATCAACCTAACTAAAGAAACTGGATACATGTGAGCATACACATTCCACGGTGAGAACATCAGTCTACTCCCGAGTACTAAGACCGATCTCCTTACAACCCAAGTAAGATTTGGGATTGCCTCCTGGGAGTGTCCTTCCAAAGTTGCAAAGTGAGAGATTCTATGCCAGACCTCTCCACCTCAAGCTTCGTTTCAGAAAGGCACTGTCAATGAATGAGGAACAAATGTTATGGTACCTTCAAGGTTTAAACAGGTACCACTGTAAGTTATTACAACTCACTGTCTATGGGGCTAGAAATTACATCCCACTGTTACTAACTGCTACGATCACTGTGCTCCAGGGTCTCCACCATCCTACCACTGATGCTTGGGGTGGTATTATTCTCTGTTGAAGGAGGACTATCCTTCAAAATCATAGGATTTTTACAGCATCCCTGGCCCCAGCCCACTAGGTGCCAGTTGCATCCCGTGCCAGTTGCACCAACCTAACATGTTGCCAAATATCCTGGGGAAGGGAAGGGTACGCCAGTGAGAGTCACTGTCGTACTCTGATCTCTTTCAATGGGTAAGATCCAGAAGCATTCTGCAGACACCAAACTGCAGCAAAGGCCCAACGATGTCTAATATCCCTACAGAATTCTCAGCAGAGCACCAAGCATATACTCCAGGAACTGAGGCATGCTAGGCAAGGCAGCTTCCCACGAGGTGCCTTCTAATCTCCCCGCAGCCGTTTCCCGGGATGATGGCAGTAACACCTTGCTGCGGTGCTCAAGCTGCTTGAATCATGGAAATGGCAATGCGTGCCTTCAACCTGTCCTGACGCATTTCATTAGCAAATTCAAACAATCCTCATTAAAAACTGGGACTAGAAGTAGGAGACGATCTACTGTATTATCATTTAAGATATTGTAAGCTGCTCCAAGGGCTTCCCAGGTGGCTCAGTGGTAAAGAATCTGCCTGCCAATGCAGGAGCCGCAGATTCGATCTCTGGGTCAGGAAGATCCTCTGCAGGAGGAAACAGCAACCCACTCCAGTATTCTTGCCAGGATAACCCAAGGACCAGAGGAGTCCGATGGGCTACAGTCCATAGGGTCGCAAAGAATTGGACACGACTGAGTGACTGCGCACAAAATTCTCCAAAATCCAAACATAAAAGAAAGCAGGAGCTACACAAAAATGTTAAACAGATAAGAATATCATCCAAGATGCTAACAGCTTTGATTAAAAGCTTCCTTATTTTAGGGACTTCCTGGTGGTTAAGAGTCCACCTTCCAATACAAGGGATGCAGGTTCGATCCCTGATTGGGGAACCAAGATCCCACATGCTGCAGAGCAACAATTAAGCCCATGTACCGCAATGAAGACTCAATACCCCCAAATTAAAAAAAAGAGTAATAATAATATTTTTTAAAGCCTCCTTATTTTAGAAACCCTCTTTTTCTTTTCCATTAAAAAAAATAAGAAGTTTTTCCTCAGCAAAACAAGAATTGCTGAATTTTCACAATGGAAAAATTTCCTGTTACTCTATAGTCTCATCTTCTGGAATATTTCCACCAATCACGAAGCTATACTGCACTTCTGCAACTGTGGATCTAGATGAGACCTGCTGATGAACAGGGGACCATAAGTGAGGGAACCACATCTAACTAGACTCCTGTCACTAAATGATCAACATCTGAGAATATTAAAATAACAGTAGTGTCCTAAATCAGTAGCCAACAAGCACACGTATATATGTACCAAGTAATGATGGTTGCGTGCCATTACCAGAGGATACAAACTCAAGTAGGACCTTCCCTACCTTGGAGGACCAAGAGGGGAGAAAGTCAAGCAAGAGGACAAGTTGTAGCACAAGGTGATGAGGAGGGAACATTAACATTCACCCTTGCCCTCCAGAACGGGCTCCTTGACCCACCACTTCTAGTGGGTCCAGAGCACTTCTGAATGCCTGAAAAGCACAGAGCTGCCCTTTGAGGCCTGCAAGGGACCCCAGCTTCAGGTCCTCTCTGCTTTTAAGAAAGACAGCATGGACTTTCCTAGTGGTCCAGTGGTTGATAATCTGCCTTCCAGTGCAAGGGATACGGGTTTGATCCCTGGTCTGGGAAATTTTCACAAGCTGCAGAGCAACTAAGCCTGCACTCTGCAACTACTGAGCCCAAGCACCCAGAGCCCGTGCTCTGTAATAAGAGAAGCCACCGCAATGACAAGCCTGTGCAGGGCAACTAAAGGGCAGCCCCCACGCACCACAATGAGAGAAAGCCCTCGCAGCAATGAGAGCCAGCCCAGTCGAGAATATAAACAAACGAGAAATAAAGAGCCCGTGGCCCAAATTTCAAAAGTATATATGGTTTGTTACACTTCAATAAAAAGGCAATTTTAAAAAGAAAAACAGTAAATTGCAAAGTTCTTTGATTGGACAGAGAAGCCACCCTTCATTAACAAAATAACAGTTTGGCCAATGGCATTAAAGAACAAGAATTCTTCAGATCAGATCACAAACAGGACAGGACTTTTAACCAGTTCCCTTTCCTGACTTTGCCCCAAGGCAGAGGCACTTTTTCTTTCCCCATGAAACAGGGAAGGTTTGTGGTGAAGTTGACATACTGGAGTGGGGCGGAACCAGAACGGAGGCTCTAGGAGAGAGGGCACCCCAAAACAGACCTCTCCTGGCTCAGCCTGGCTTTATCTTCAGGTCCTGGTGGGGAAAGACAACTTTTCTCGGCTAAAGAAATTTCAAACTTTGCTCACTACTCCCAGAGGCCTTTCATCAATCTACTGTGTGCACGTGTGTGGAGCTATGACCAAGTTGGAGAGTGCTGTCCCCCTGAGGACATTTTCACCAAGTCACATTTCCTGGGACATTAGATCTCCACAGGCCCCTCCATACCAGGACACTGTGATAAAATACAAGCAGCCCCTGATGTCTAGCAAGGGCAAGGGCACCGGCCTGGTGCTAATTATGCCACACAAGGTCAGTTATTATCCCTGTTAAAAGTGAGGAAACTAAAACAGGTTAAGTAGCAGGGCTGGAATCTGACTCCAGTCTGCCCAGCCCCAGTGCCCATTCTTGCTTTCTCCTGATACGACTGGTTGCACACAAATGACCACTACAGGTGACAGGTCCCATCAGGGAGCCCTGTTTCTCAAAATGTGTTAGAAATTCAAACTATTTAAAAGTCAAAAGCTACTGCTTAAGTAAACATTTTAAATGAACAGAGTTCTACCACTACAAAACTTACTAAGCACTAGTATAGTACATGGGCGGAGGAGCCTGATAGGCTGCAGTCCATGGGGTCGCTAAGAGTCAGACACGACTAAGCGACTTCACTTTCACCCTTCACTTTCATGCACTGGAAAAGGAAATGGCAACCCACTCCAGTATTCTTGTCTGGAGAATCCCAGGGATGGGGGAGCCTGGTGGGCTGCCGTCTATGGGGTCGCACAGAGTCGGACACGACTGAAGTGACTTAGCAGCAGCAGCAGCAGCAGTAAAGTACAAGTAAGCTGGTTATTGGGTTATTTTTAACATAGTAAAGAAAGTTTTATGCTAAAATGGCTGCACTATACTCCCAATGTCTACAAATCAGGGATAATAGAAATGTATCTCAATTTGCCAA
The DNA here is from genome assembly GCF_032405125.1 of Capricornis sumatraensis. NCBI lineage: Eukaryota > Metazoa > Chordata > Mammalia > Artiodactyla > Bovidae > Capricornis > Capricornis sumatraensis. The sequence continues at coordinate 100,004,488 of NC_091076.1, forward strand.
ATGAATAAACATTGTAGCTTTAAAAAATACATAGTGGCTCTTAAAAGTAACTAATTTGTATGCTGAGCACTTTTTAAAGTGCAAAGCACCTCTGCTCTGTTATGGATTTGCCATTACATGTTGCCCACTTCTGGGGAGCCCAGCAATCCGGGGCTGCACCTCTTAGCTCTGCCCACAAGCTGATCAGATAAAATGAAGGTGTTTCAGCCAGTCTGGCAGCCCTGAGACAAGAAAACATGCCAGACCTCACTAATGGCTCTGCTTAGGTCTCCAAAGAAGACATCCTCATTTTATCATCTCCTACTGGGAACTCTAATCTGCTTCTAACCCTCATCTCACTTCTGTCTTTAACAATATCTATACCCTGCCCACAACCACTTCTTATACCTCCACTCTCTCCCTCTCCTTCCCCCAGGAGGTCACACCCTGTCTCCTTCCTCACCCTCCAAAACATCCAACCACCAAGCCCACGGCTTCCCACGGAGGGTGACGTGCGAGGCACTGTCCCTTTCCCACAGCGCTCCTCTCTCGGCACTCCCTTCCTACTTCCCTCTTTCAGGGACTGATATTCTCTGGGAACCTTCATTCTGCCCAATCCCTACCATCTAAGCAGGACAGAGTCCCTGTGAGTTCCTTCAGTTTCTTTCCTGGGAGTCTTCACCTGCACAGCTCCAGAAGCCACTGTTTACTCACTTCTCTCCCATCCTCACCTAAGAGGAAGCGCTCTGTGATTTAATGAGAAAGTCTTCAAGTGTGACATTACCAAACTTCATCTGCAAGTTAAAACAGGCCACATAAGAAAGAGGAGGTGGTGGTGTATCACCAACTGATAGGCAGTTAATGCAGCATAGAAACAGGGTCACTTTCCTAAATAGGTACAATGGCAATTCTGCATGTTAAGTTTCTCTGGGCAATAGTAAATTCAACTTGCTCTATTTATAAGTCTGGCTATTAGATATTTAGGATCTTACTGATTAAAAAATACATCAAATTCACTTGACATTTCAAAGTACACACAACTGTTAAAGAGTTGCTCATTTTTATTTATCAGTTCTACTCAGTTTGCTACCAGGGCCACACGAAGAGCAGCAACAGCAAACCCAGACTCTCCTGCCTAACAGATCTTCCTAGAACACCTTACTACTCACTCAGGTGACAGACCAGGTCCTTCGACAAACAGGGATCTTGTTCCTCAAACAAACAAAAAAAACATTCTTCATTCTCTCGCTGACCACCGTGAAAATGCTCCCCCACCAGGCCTCGGCAACTTCACACTCCACAAAGCTGTCCCCAGAATCCTTTCCAGCCTGAGTTCTACCTCTCCAGCACCAGGCAGCTGGCCCCAGTCACACCTGCAAGGCCACTCCACCTGCCCACTTCAGGAACCTGGCCCAGAGCTCCACAGACAACCCCCTCTCCCAGTCCCAATAAGAGCTGAACTTCGAACAAGTCAGATACTCCTGGGGAGGAAAACATTGCATTTCTGAATACCCAGCCCTGCATACTTGGTTACAAATTAAGGATTTTTGGAAATCACTTGTTTTCTGGAAAACCACATGCTTGCAACTCTTCATGTGTTCAGCCTACCCCCCCTACCGCCAACACACCCACTCACACACCAGTCCACACTATATATTGAACTTACAAACACCATGGAGAAGGTGCTTGTACTTAGATCTTATCCAAATCATGTAAAATACTCATGACAGCCAACACACAGGATCACAGGCCTTATCTTCCTCTATTCCTCCCAAATTAATATTCAGTATTTTAATAAAATAGTGAACCATATTTCAAGTCTAAACTGCTTATGTACTCTTCTAAATTCTCTGGATATAAACTTTAAATACCATAAAGTGCAAATTCATTTTAAAGATGGAATAAAATTATTATTCAAATAAGAGACCATCCAGAGACTGTCATATTTTTAAAACTCCTCAGTGACTTTTCAATCCAGTAAGCAAGTCTGAAATAAGCAGTAAGAATATTTCAACCTCTGGGGACTTCCCTAGTGATTCAGTGGTTAAGACTCCACATTTCCACTGCAGGGGGTACGGGTTCGACCCCTGGTCAGGGGAAACTAAGATCACTGCATACCTAGTCACTCTAAGTTACAGGTGCTTTCAAATGAATACAATTTGATTTTTCAATGTTAAAAAGAACTTAGAACATAAAACTGAATTTAATTGAAAAAAAATTTTTTTAACAGTTTGTCTGCATTTGGCTAGCACCAATCATCTTCACAGTTTCTTCTATTAACCTGTATCTGTTATCCCTTACACTAACAATTCAGAAATAAAGTTGCTCAGTCGTGTCTGACTCTTTGTGACCCCATGGACTGTATAGGCCATGGAATTCTCCAGGCCAGAATACTGGAGTGGGTAGCCTTTCCCTTCTCCAGGGGATTTTCCAACCCAGGGATCAAACCCAGGTCTCCCTCATTGCAGGCGGATTTTTTACCAACTGAGCTATGAGGGAAGCCCCAACAATTTAGAAATAATGTCTTACAAAAAGGGAGGTACTGCAAAATCCTAACAGCTATCTACTCATCTCACACTATAAAAATGCCAAAACCCCTTTCATGAAAAAACCCACTCCCCTCTGTCAGTATGGGCACAGGTTCCCAGGGCCATAAGAAGTCCAGGGCGGGTAGCAGCCTGGGTGGCCCAAGGACTCTTCCCTGTGCAAGAGCAGGCGATGAAGGCCAGAGGCCTGGCCTCCACTCCACTGCCTTTCTTAATCATCTCATTTAAAGGCTCACTCCACCCCTCAAAAGTCTGAATTCTGCCTCCTCACAGAAAGTCCTTTTATTGCCATGTTTGGTATGTCAACACAAATAAATGGTTCTGGTTGAATGGCAAAAATACAATTTTCTTTAAAAATCTCAAACTTCTCAGAGTAAAATTATAATAATACTCTTTGTTATGACACCAAGTTATTTGCAAAAAACAAACTGCCTAACTAAGCAGCAGCTGTCAGATCTCTATCATTGATTTCAGGTGCTTTATAGAATAAATACACACAAACAGCATTCTGGTTTGAAAAATAACATTATTTGAAACATTCCCATCAAGGTTTAAAGAATTAGCTGGTACAGCTTTCCAGGCTAAGCAGTAACAGCACACGTGTACAAAAGTCAAGGAATAAAGAAAGCAACAAATCTTACCCCATCTCCAACAACCAAAAGGAGTCAAAAATTTCCGTTTGTGGAAGAAGGTTCTACTTAGAAACAATCTCGAAGTCCCTGAAGAATAATTACCATTTCCTAGACAGCAAGTTTGTTTTTCAAGTAGACTAAAGGCTAACCTCACAAAATCAGAGAACCAAGCTAAAATGCTCTGTAGTGGGACTGATAGTTCCCCACGAAGCTCACTTAGTTACAGTCTATATGACCTTATAATAATCTCTAAGTAATTAAAAGATTTTCCAAAAAGTTATGTTGAAAGTACCTAGTTTTCCCAAAAATTTAGGGTTCAGAGCACAGACTTTAAAATTCATCATGCTTCAAGAGCTTTCACTTTCTAGGCTACAAAAAACAATAAGAAAAAGAAGTCCTTGGCAGCTTAAGAAACACAGGCTTGAAATAATACACTACTGAAAACAGGTAAAACAAAAAGTAACAGATAATCCATCATCAGTCAAAAACATACAGATTTTTGTTTTGGGCAGTTCCATCAACCAGACCAACGTTTCTAATCCACACTACCTAACATGCTGGTTATGAAAAATATTGTGCATACTCTCAGAACTGCACAGAGAACCCCAGAAAACCTCAGCCCACGTGGACAGCTGCCTGAGCCTCCAGCTTTGGGAAGGCGAGGGTGGGGGGTCCCGGGCTGGGAATGTAGTCTGCGTTTTGGTCCTGGGTACTAAGGATGAAGCCGGGACACTGGGGTCATGGACTGGGATCCTGCCAGGATGATGGAGTCAGGGTCTTAGTGTGATCATAGGGAAGAACAAGGCCAGATATCGAGATCTAGATCCTGGTTGTGGGAGGATGGACAAGGGCTCGGAGTCGAAATGAGGTTTAGAGTCTCTGGGTTCTGACTGTGCCCTATTCGTGGCTAGGACTAGGCGAGGTTCGCTGGCGGGGGGCTGAGTTCCTCCTGGTAGTGGGTAGGGGTAGGGATCGGGATCGTGGGTCAGAGCGGATTGAGAGTCGGTTGTCGGAGTCCGAGTCCCGCCGGTCAGGCCGCACCCCCGCCTGCGCCCCCAGGCCCTGGCCCTGGCCCTGGCCGTGGCCCCACTCACACGCGCGGCAGCTGCAGCGGCGGCGCCCCGCGCCTTTGGAACACCCCGTCCACGAACACGCCGTTCTTGCCGAGGCAGCGCAAGTAGAAGTCGCCGCCCGCGTCGGGCCCGGGCTGCGCCGACGGCTCCGGGGCCGCCCCGCCATGGCCGCCGCCGCCCGGGGGCGTGAAGATCTCGAGGTGGCGCCGCGAGATGAAGCTCGAGTGGCCCATGCTCACGTCCACCGAGCCCTGCGACGAGTTGCGCCCGATGGTCACCGAGCGCTTCTTCATCAGGTACTCGAACTCGCGGCCCTCGAGGCGCGCCACGGCCCAGCCGCCCGGCGGCGACCCGCCGCCCGCGCCCCCGCCACCCCCGGCCCCGCCGCCCGCGGGAGGCCCCCCCGCGCCCGGGAGCGCCGCGGCCGCCGCCATGGGCCTGCGAGGGCCCGGGCCGCCTTCCGCCGCCGCCACGGAGCTGAGGGCCGAGCGAGGCCGCCGGCCGGCGAGCGACGAGCGGCGGCGAGGGGCGGGACACGCGCGGCGCGCCGCGGGCCGGCGCCGGGCCGGTGACTGACGGCCGCGTCCGCCTATAGGGGCGGTGCACGGCAGTGGGGCTACCGGCAGCCGACCAATAGCGAGGCACGCCGGCAGTGCGCTTGCACGTCGGCCGCGGCGCCAGACGCAGGCGCGGCCCCGGGCGGCCTGGAAAACCCGGGCTGGAGGAGGGAGGCCGCGGAGCCGACGCGCGGCACCACTGCGCGCAGTGCCGCGCGTGGGGCGGGGGCGGGAGCCGGGCTGGGGTCAAGGTCGGCGCGGGCAAGCGGCGGGGGCCTGCATGCGCCTCACCCGGCCCAGAGCTTTGCAGCTGCTGTCACGCGCGTACACTCAGGCTTGGCCGGAGCCTGCCGCGTGCTGGCAGCTGAAATCCAGGCGTTTCCACGGTTGCAGTGGCTGTGAGACCCCAGCGTGAGTGTCTGCGGGGCGGTGGGGAGGGGGAGGGGTGAGGGTCCGCAAGGGAGGAGGATGGGGAGGGTCCACGGGGGCGCGGGAAGGGGTACGGGGAGGGGTGCAAGGGCGCGGACCAGCATCCGGGATGCCAAGGGCGCGGTGGGAGCGGGAAGCCTCGAGGGCCGCAGATCGGGCTCCGCTCACAGAGCCGGGCGCTTGGGGTTCTCTGTGTAACAACCTATTGTAAGGAAATGGAAATTAACGTATCCCTCTGAATGCGACATCTGCCTGTCTCATTTGCCGTAGATGTGTTTGTGGTTATAGTACAAACCCCTGGGGGTTCACACTGCTTTGCGCCATAAGTGTGGCAGAGTATCCTAGACAGAAGAAATGTAGTTTCCGTTAAAGTCTCATACTTGGGAGAGATTTTAGGTTGTGATGAGACAAGAATGGAAATAATAAGGGGGGAAACCTTTCATTCACAAACAAAGCACAATTGATCCAAAGAAAGAACATCCCGTCAAGTATAAAGTAACTGACCTGAATTCGGAGTCTGTGCTGCGTGCTGTTGAACTTATATAAGGCCGCTCACTAGAAACGTTCCCTTGCTTTTCATATTTTTTTTTTTCATCAACACAGAGTATCCACCACATCCAGGGAACCCAAGCCAGAAGGTATAAAGAGGGTGAGCTTGTCCCACTGCACTGATGTGTCTCAAGGATGTCCCTACTATGTAGACATAAAGCTCCTTGATGAAAAGATGGACAATGCCCGGCAAGTGGAAATGGTAACTACCACATGGTTCTGAGAAGGAAAGCAATTACTGACACTGGCTCCAGACCAGAGGGGCTTGCACCATCCATTCCAAGTGCTCAGTGAACAGCTGCTGGGTACCAGGCACAGGACAGGCTTGCACAGAGACCAGTAAGCAGGCCCCGGCTGCCACGTTCCAGCCTGTGTGCAAGAAGGACCAAAGGGAAGCAGCACCCAGCACCCACTGAGATGGAGGACCAGCACTCAGGAGATGCCCTCAGGGTCTGGCAGCATTGCCGTTGTTTACATTGAGCCACGGAAGGAAGAGATGTGAAGGAGACATACCCGAACCAGGGCTTCCAAAGCTTTGTTCTTTCATCCAGGGGCTGTGTCCTTGCCGGACACAAGTGCGGGAAGAGAGCACGACCACAGGCCCCCTGCCTGGTGAGGTTTATGGAGGACCCACAGTGCACGCGTGAGCTCTTACAGGCACAGCCAGGGAGCAGCACAGAGGGCAGAGTGAGGTGACGAAGAGGCAGGCAGGAGGGTCAGGGGAGGAGGACACCTCCGGCTCGAGGCCTGAGGGACGTGACCTCTGGGCAGAGATCAAGGGCAGCAGCCCAGAGGTGGGAAGAGGCCCCTGCCTGAGGGGAGAGACAGCCAGGGAGCTGTTCAGAGGCTGCTGCTCCACAAGGCCACATTCTCAGTTTCCTTACCTGCAAAAGGGGCCCCGCACTGGCTGCTCTCAGAAGCCTCTTCCAGCTCAAACCCTCCATTCTGAGGAGGCTCTGGGGCTACCCTTCTTGAAAACCCTCTTTTTAGAAGAAAAGATTCGAACAAGGCCTGACACTTCCAGTGTTTCTATCCGAGCTGTCCTGACGGGGGAAAGTGCTATCAGAACTGTGATTCGGTCAGTAAACCCTCCTGCAGCATTCTTTGCCTGCCAGGTACTTCTCTAAGGACCGTCTCGATACCGGCTCGGGCCATCCTCACGATACGCCTCTGACTGATGGAAGCTCTGACTGCCCGCGTATTACTGCTAGGAGGCAGAGAGGTTGACTCACTTGCGCATGTCAGCAGAGCCAGTCTGCCCTTCATTACTTCGCTGGAGAAACAAAAACAAGGCTTCCTGTGTGCCCTTCACAGTAGAGAGGATGCATACTGACAATAAAATAATCGTGAACTTTGATACTCTTTAAGAAACAAAAATTCAGAGTAACCACCACCACTGGAACTGGTTTCTAACAGAATAATATGCACAATTCGTGATGAGAAGTCCTGTGATCTTGAGAATGTAACACCGGGTTTCATATTTTCCTACTAAAAAACCTTCAGAAGCTCATGGTTAGACCCCAGAGGGAAGCCAGACCCAGCAGTCTGTTTCCTCCCTGTCCAGCTCCTGCCCAACTTTCCCAGTTCTTCCCACTACTCCCAGGTGGCCTGGAGGACCTGTGCCCACCAGCCCCTTGGCACTGCCTGCACCCAGCTCTACCCTAACCGCCACTTGCCCATTGATCCCTGCATTCCACCTTTGTTCATCAGCTGCCTGTACCCGGCACCCTCCCCCTACCTATCCAATTCCTGCTTCTTGCACAAAGTATTCCAGTGCTGAGGCAACTCTGCTAGGCTCTCCAGGGCCCCAGACTTCCTAACTTGCTGTGTTCTGTGACAGTTAATAACATAGAGCCTCCCTTGCATCGTTACTTACTTTCTGTACTGTTACTTTTCATGAGTTTGTGGTATATGCCTTGTCTCCCTGACTCTGTTACTGCAGACCTTGAGCTGTATATCTGACTCACTCCCAGTGATGGGCACTCAGCACGAAGCTGCCTCGGGAAATCAGGCCACTCCATCCATCTGACTGGGCTGCCAGGCGCCGCTTTCATCTCTGTCCTTGGCTGGGGGTAGCCTGTCCATCTCGGCAAGATGGAGACAGCATTTTGAATTGCATGGAAAAAAATGTACTCTACAGAGAGGAGACAAATATGGCCAAGCTTTCAGAGGAAATATAAGGTATGTTCATTAACATATGTCTCTGCTGATAATCAGCACTGGAAATTCAAAAGGCGTTACCTTGAATAAATGTTATTTTTCACATTTCTGACTGTCTTCTTTATAAAAAATACAAACACCATGGAGTAAATTTCATATTACCATAAACTTTTTGCTATCCAGGATTCTGAGATGAATGAAATATTCTCTCTGGGGACTTCCCTGGTGGTCCAGTGGTTAAGACTGTGCTCCCAATGCTGGGGGCCTGGGTTCCATCCCCAGTCAGGGAACTAGATCCCATGTGCCACAACTAAGACCCAGCACAGCCAAATAAATAATTTTTAAAAATATTCCATTTGATCAAACATCCTTGACTCTGAGGCAGGAATATGGTTGTTCTTATGTTCCTATCTCGGCATCACAGGAGCAAGCAGGTAGTAGGTATTCCATATATTTGTCAAACCATAGAGCTGAATTGAGGTCCACTTGGTAGAGAGACTGAAATTTATCATGATGATATCACTTATGTGTGGAATCTAATATATGACACAGATGAACTTATCTGTGAAGCAGAGTCACAGACATAGAAAGCAGACTTGTGGTTGCCAAGGGGGTGGGAGGGTGGGGAGGGAAGGACTGGGAGTTTGTGATTAGCAGATGCAAGCTATTACGTATAGGATGGATAAACAACAAGGTCCTACTGTACAGTCTGGGGAACTCTATTCAATACCCTGTAATAAACCATAACAGAAAAGAATAGGAAAAAGAATGTATGTCTCTATATAACTGAATTACTTTGCTGTACAGCAGAAATTAACACAATGTTGTAAATCAATTATATATACTTCAGTAAAATAAGACAAATGTAGCATATGACTATGACGTTTCAAATAATTGTGACACAGTCACAACCACCTGACATTGAAACCTTATGTGTATTTTCTTGACAATTCAGGAGGCATTTCACGATCTCATGGCACCTTATCATCATGATTATGAATACTGTTTTTTTCACTGCCATGCTATATGCAGAGAAAAGAAAAAGAAAGTGAAAGTCACTCAGTCGTGTCCAACTCTTTGTGACCCCATGGGCTATAGAATGGGGATCTTCCCTACCCAGGGATCGAACCCAGGTCTCCCACATTGCAGATGGATTCTTTACCAGCTGAGCCACCAGGGAAACCTAAGAATACTGGAATGGGTAGCCTATTCCTTCTCCAGGGGATCTTCCTGACCCAGGGATCGAACCGGTCTCTTGCATTACAGGCAGATTCTTTACTAGCTGAGCTATCTATCAGGGAAGCCCCTATATGCAGAGAAGAACCTGCCAACTTGAAGTTCATCCTGATTGGTTTAGTTAACTGTATTGGTACAGATCACTAAACAAAAGCAATGTATTCTTTAATATTGATTTGCTAAGTTTGTTATATAGCCCAATTGGTCTGTAGAATCAATATTATCCCACTCAAATCCCTAGTTGGCTTGCTTGTAGGAACTGACAAGCTGATTCTGATATTCATAGAGAGGTGCAAAGGATCAAGATGATCTTGAAGAACTAAGTTTGAAGGATTTATGGCTATATTAATACAAATTAAAATAAAGCTATAGTAACCAAGTGAATATAACATGCCTTTTCTAATTCAGCTTTTAACAAAAAGCTAATAAAATACAGTATAGCTATAGTTTTCAAATCAACATAAAGCTATACTAATCAAAATTGTGTGGCATTGGTGTAAGAGTAGACAGACCAGTGGAACAGTAAAAAGTTCAGAAATAGACCTCCACATATAGAATCAATTGATTTTAACAGAGGTGCCAAAGTTACTCTGTAGGGAAAGGGCAATGTGATATAATAAATATATACTTGGTCTCTGCCCCTGGTTCCTGACACAGAGCTCGTAAATCCCTTGGAATTTCCTGGGTATAGGAGCATCTTTTGTTGTAATGAGGCAACCCTGGACGAGCTCATGGATGGGGGCTGGTCACCAAAAAGACCAAGCCAGCGTTAGACGCCAAAGTTTTAGCCCCACCACTGTCCTCTGGGAGAGGGACTGAAGATTGTTAATCAAAGATGACTATATGATGAAACTTCCATAAAGGTCTCTAAATTATGGGATTCAGAGAGCTCCTAGGTCAGTGAACACATGCATGTGCCAGGAGAGGGGTACTCTGATCCCACACGGGCAGAAGCTCCATTGAAGATCCTTCTGGGCTATATCCCTTGTATCTCCTCATCTGGCTGTTGAGCTATATCTTTTAGAATGTCCTCTATAATAAGTCCATCATCATAACTATTTCCCTGGGTTTTGTGAGCCATTTTACCAAATTACTGAACCTGAGGGTGTCATGGGAACACCTGTTTGTAGCCACGTGGGATAGAAATGTTTAAGTATGGGTACCCTGCGGGCCTACTACTTACAATTGGTGTCTGAAGTGGGGACAGTCTTGTGGGATGGGGTCCTCAACCTGTGGGGTCTGCAGTAACCCCAGGTAGTTCTGTGAGAACTGAATTAAATTGTAGGTGGCCCACCTGGCATCCACAGAGAACTGGAAATTGCTTGGTATGGAAAATCCATACATCTGGTGTCAGAAGTGTTGTGTGTAGAGAAACTTTTTCTTTAGGAAGTCTATTCAATAAATTGCTGGAATAACAGGATATCTGAATAATCATCATAATCACAAATGAGAAATCTGTATCTTTCACCATACAGAAAAATGAATTGGAGATAGATCATAGAGCTGTATGTAATAGCTGAAACTATCAAGCTTCCGAAAAGGAAACGGGAAACTATCCTTGTGTCTTTTGGGTTGCAGGACCCCGAAAGTGAAAACCATAACAGGAAAAAAATTAATAAAAGTTACGAAAAAATAAATAGGCAAGAGTCTTCAACAGCTACTTCACAAGAGAAGATATATGAATGATCCATATACTCAAGGAGAGGTGTTTGATATCATTAGTCATCAGGGAAATGCAAATTAAAACCATAAGAATACTGGAAGAATGGCGAAAATTAGTAAAAGCAACCTTACCAAGTGAAACAATGCAAACTCTCCTAAATTGTCAGTGGTAATATAAGTTGGTACCATCACTGCAAAATAGTCTGGCAGCTTCTTATTACAGTAAGACTCTGAGTTTCCAATGCAAGGGGCACAGATTCAGTTCCTGGTTAGAAACTTAAGATCCCACATGCCACATGGAGTGGCCAAAAAACAAGTTTTAAAAAAATGAGAGGCTTATTACTGTTTTTTATTATGGTAGAGGGCAGAATCCTAAGCAGTGGGAGTAGCTCGTGTGAACATTCTGAGTGAGTGTTGTTCTGGGCCTTTCCTGGTGAGTAGGCGGAAGATCAACCCTGATCATTTTCCTTATTAATACATAAAGTATTGATTAATTAATTAGAGAATGAACAATAAAGAATTATAAAGTGAAGAAGAAAATGTTAGTCACTCAGTTGTGACTCTTTGTGACCCTGTGGGCTACAGGCCTGTCCATGGAATTCTCCAGGCAATAATACTAGAGTGGGTTGCCATTCCCTTCTCCAGGGGATCTTCCTAACCTGATCTTCCTTCCTGATCACAGGGAAAGGCCCAGAACAACACTCACTCAGCTGTTCACATGAGTTACTCCCATTTACTAGGATTCTGCTCTTTTCCATAATAAAAAAGAATAATAAACATGTCTCACCTTTTTAACTTTTTTTTCCCCGTCACACCCGAGATTGAACCTGGGTCTCCTGCATTGCAGGCACATTCTTTACCATCTGAGCCACCAGGGAAGAGAATGAATGATAAAGAATGATAAAGCGCCCACGCCCCGTGCACTGGAAGCTCAGAGTCTTAACCACTGGACCACTAGGGAGGTCCCACATGTCTTACTTTCGTAATGACAATTTTAAAATACAATTAAGGTTGGAAAACATAAGTAGGTCACTTAAAAATTGGTAAAATGTTTTAAACTCCATTTGATTTTTGGAAAGAATGAATTTTATAGGTGAATAATACATTCCTAGTTGAATTTCATTCATTATCAAAAGCTTCAGAGATAAATCTTATAATACCAATTTAAAAAATACTGTAAATACCCTTAAATTTACTGATAACTGGGCTTGAAAGTATGTTTCCAATCCTCCACCACCAAAAGCTCTTCTCCAAAGACATCCCTTAGGTGATTTGGAAACTGGTGGGGCTGTATTAATACTTTATGTATTAATTATTAATCCTTATTAATACATAAAGTCCTACACACACACACCACAGACCCCTACCACATAAGTGTAGCTCTAGCTATTCCACCCCTAGGTATTTACCCAAGAGAGAAGAAAGCAGATGCCTGCAAAATTGCTTATTGAAGAATGTTCATAACAGGTCTATTCATAATAACCAAAGTGAAAGTGAAGTTGCTTAGTCATGTCTGACTCTTTGAGACCCCATGGACTGTAGCCTACCAGGTTCCTCCTGGTTCCTCCTCTGTCCATGAGATTTTCCAGGCAGGAACACTGGAGTGGGTTGCCGTTTCTTGGGATTGAACTCAGGTCTCCCACATTGTAGGCAGACCATCTGAGCCACTAGGGAAGTCAGGCTCAAACAACCCAAGCGCCTTCAACAGGCAAGTAAGAAACAAATGGAGGGGCTGAGCACAGCAGGACAGGAGCGCCTCCCAGATTCCAGGGAGGTGGTGCAGGCTCTCTTGAGACCTTTTGTGCTTCCTCGTATCAGCATTTTGTGGAAAGTGTTTTGAGTTTCCACAGAAAGGCCATTCAAATAGAGCAAAGCTTGAAGTGTGGTGTCTTCAGACCTGGATGTTCCAGGTGCAGGAATTTACAAGTTACCAGCACAGTTGTGCTTGGTTGATTCCTGCAGGGTTCAAAATGGAAATTCACACAGTTCTGTAATGTACATCAGTGGCAGCTGGCTGAATATACTAGGACAGCCACACATGAAAGAAATGAAGGGGTGACTCTGCCCAGGTGTGGTAATGATGTGTGTGCCCCATAGGGCTGAGCTACCACCTACTCACCAGGAAAGGCCCAGAACAACACTCACTCAGCTGCTCACATGAGCTACTTCCATTTATTAGCATTCTGCCCTTTTCCCTAATAAAAAAGTAATAAACATGTCTCACTTTTTTTTTTTTTTACTTTTTTTTGCCACACTTCACAACATGTGGGATCTTAGTTTACCAACCAGGGATTGAACCCACAACCCCTGCATTGGAAGCTCAGAGTCTTAACCACTGGACTACTAGAGAAATCCCACATGTCTCACTAATGTAATTGCAATTTAAAATTACATTTTCATTAGAGCACTTAACAATTGGTAAAATGTTATAAACTCCATCTGATTTTTGGAAATTGAATTTTGTAGGTGAAAAATAAACACATTCCTAGTTGAACAGCATTCTTTAAAAAAAATGAGAGCTTCAGAAATAAATCTTATAATACCAATTTTAAAAAGAAAATTCTGAAAATACCCTTAAATTTATTGATATTAACTGGACCTGAAAGTGTGTTTCTAATCCTCCTCCACCAAAATCTCTTCTCCAAAGACCTCCTTTAGGTGATTTGGAAACTGGGGGAGGCATGATCACTCTATACACCTGAGGGCAGAAAGCGAGTCTGTGGGTGTGTCGCTATGTAATTCTTCACAGGTATCATAGAAACCATTACATATTTGGCTATGTGTACAGTACTTACCTCCTGGATTAAGGCAATGGTCCCGGAAAGGCACCCCTCCCTTAGAACGTGCCCTGGGGCAGATGGCCCTGCACAGGCTGTCCCCTATGCCTCTGTGTTCTAAGCCATATTTACCTAAGTTTGAGAAGAACACCAGGGACGGCCTGGAGGCAGGAGTTGAAGGTATGAGGCGCGTGCCCCTTGTAGTGACCAGTGTGTCCCAGGGCCAGCCAGGTCAGTGGCCTTAGCATCATCACCAGTCAAGGATGTTAGTGTCCCCCAAAACACAGTAGGACAGAAAATTCAACAGCTAAAGGCTGTTTCTGAATAAAGGAGCTTCTATTGCCTTGACTCAGGGGCCCCATCTCCAGCCCCACTCCACCTGGGCTGTAGCTTCTCAGTGTTTGTCTAAGCATCCCTGGTCCTCTCATTGCCTGAGCTCTAAACCTCTGGGGAAATTTTGATTCATGGGCTACTCATCACCCATTCATGCATTCATTTTTTCATTCATTCATTCACTAGCTTGTCCACTCATCAAACATTCCTCATGCTGAGCCCAGTGCTGGATGCCCTGGCCCACAGGGAGCAAAGGGGACACAGGCCCCACCTTCATCAGGCCAGGAAAGGGAGGCAGCCTTGATTCAGCACTCCTCACCTGGACCAGCAACCCAAATTCCCTCACACATAGTCAGCTCCCTTCCCTGGGTTCCCCTCCACTCACATGCTAACCAAGCCACCTGAATGGAAGACCCAGCTCCCATGGTGCCTCCATCAGCCACCCCAGCCACCTGCCGCACAGTGAGAGCTGCTCCTCCCTTGGACCTGCTTTGTACCCTCCTGGTTTCCGGCTCACAGTCTGGGACAGTCATTATGCACATTATCCCAACAGGACCCTGAGCTTGGAGGAGGAGCTCCTGATTAGTGCTGGCCTGATGCACAGTAAGTTTGGGAAAGTGACCTAATGAGTGAGTGATTATATTCCAATTAGTTACTGTCCACTGGCCCAGGCAGAAAACTTCTCTAAAGCCTATGGATTGAAACACAGAGGACCAAGATGAAAACTGCCCCTTATCCTGCTGGCCCTGGGTTAGGGATAAGGAATTGAGAGGAAGCAGGCAGTCAGAACATGAGCATGGAAGCTGATGCAACTCTTCGGTAGAGAATTCTGGTGGCAAAAATCAAAGGTAAATGTCACTTCAACATCAATGCAGAGCTACCTCCACAGGAGACACTGTGCTTCATTTAGGAAATAAAAAGATGCGACACAAACCCTGCCTCTAACAAATCTAACACCACAGTTGTTAAAAGTGGGTGAAGAAGATTTCTTATGTTGGAGAGTGAGCTACAGAGAAGTAAGGAGGGGCTGGAGGAAACCACGTGTTTCCGGACTAGAGCTGGAAACATCAGTATGAAGTCATTTCAGCCTTCATATGACACAGCACAAGGGCCTGAAGAAATTCATTTTCCTGTGGTGGAACTCCTTACTCATTCACCACTCAATCGCTGGACGTGGTATATGATTATTTCATGACATAGTCATGAAGCTCAGTACTTGTAGGGGCAATAAGCAATGTATTCGAGTTGCACTTGTAGTTGCCTTAAATTCAGATTAACTTCGTATACTTTTAAAGAATTACCGATCATATCAAAATTGAAACAGAAGGAAGTATCTTACTGGAAAGAAGGAAAAAAGGGGAAAAAAAAAAACTAAAAAAGTCTGGCAGAAACTTCAAAATATCGAAAAGTATACCACAATGGCAGAGAAGGCAATGGCACCCCACTCCAGTACTCTTGCCTGGAAAATCCCATGGATGGAGGAGCCTGGTGGGCTGCCGTCTATGGGGTCGCACAGAGTCGGACATGACTGAAGCAACTTAGCAGCAGCAGCAGCAGCGTACCACAATGGAAACTAAAAACTGTAATGATAAAAAACATGGAAGAATCATGATAGCCAAGAAAATATGGGTAATAAAAATGATAACACAGATGAAAGGTATTATGAGTTAGAACATTTCTTAACAGGAAGCAAAAAAAAAAAAACAGAAGGGGGAAAAAAAAAGCAGAAGGAAGATGATGGTAACAGAAAGGAAAACCACAACCCTCCAGTCAGCAGGACACAGCAGGTGGCCCCACCCACTGATTATATACTTCATTGATCACTGTGGTGCTTCACTAAACCTGTTAGAATGAACAATAATTCCCTCAACTCTATTTAATGAAAAATCTGTTTTTTCGAAATTGTAATCCCATTTACAAAGAATCAAGGTACAATGGACAAAAAAGTTGCTTCTTGAAATATTTTGAGTTATTTTTTAACAGGAAATCTGTTACATGATATTGGCTAGCCTATTCCAAGACTAAACATTGCCTGTATTGTTTTGCATTACAGTTTTCAACAAGACAGATATCACTTACATCAGACTTTCGTTTTAGTGAATATCTTTAGAACCATCAAAACTCATGGACTGCACACAGCATATAAGCATGCTTATTTGAATGCTGTGTCTGACTCTGCAACCCCATGAACTGCAGCTAGCCAGGCTCCTCTGTCCATGGAATTTTCCAGGCAAGAGTACTGGAGTGGGTTGCCATTTCTTCCTCTAGGAGATCTTCCCCACCCAGGGATCAAACTCTCCTCTCCTGTTGTCTCCTGGATTGGCAGGCAGATTCTTTATCACTGAGTCACCTGGGAAGTCCATGTTTGGCCACACACGAATCACATTAACAGAGTAGGCTCCTTCTGCAAGGAGGGCAGAAACACACTTGATCCAATTAGTTTAGATGAGTAAAGCAAACATGGAAAGCGTTTTCCACTTCTTCCTGATCTGACATGAAATACAGATCATGGAATACATGACACAAAGCTCCTAACAAGCTACTGGGAGGCCACCACAGATTAGAGGTGGATCGTTGGCTCCAGACACAGGATGCTGCTTCTGCTGCTAAATCACTCAGTTATGTCCGACTCTGTGCGACCCCACAAACGGCAGCCCACCAGGCTCCCCCGTCCCTGGGATTCTCCAGGCAAGAACGCTGGAGTGGGTTGCCATTTGTTTCTCCAATGCATGAAAGTGAGTGAAAGTGAAGTCGCTCAATCGTGTCCGACTCCTAGCGACCCCATGGACTGCAGCCTACCAGGCTCCTCCGTCCATGGGATTTTCCAGGCAAGAGTACCAGACACAGGATAGGTTTGGCCAAATCTGAGGGCAACCCTAAAATAGTAACATTACCAAAGGAACGCAAGGCTAACGACCTTTTCCAAACTACTACTAAGAGCAAAATTTGATGAACCCCGCTCAAAAGTGAATTATCTTTCTGTTTACCCTGTACAAACAGTATTACCAAATCATTCCCATATGAAGGAGTAATTAAGGTCTGCATTTTAAAAATTGGGGAAAAAAATGAGGCGTGTTAGGCAGTTAACTAGAGAAAAGCTTTGTGCTTTGCTTTAAGTTTGTGATATTAATCAGCTGTGTATAATTGACTTTTCTTATTCTAATCAACATTCACCTTCATATCTAATTTCGCATTCTTGTTAAAAAGGGATCTCCAAACTTCACTAACTGGAGACCCCTCCCATCCTGGGCCCTGCGGGGAGCGGGACACCTGGAGCCCGATCTGGAGCGCTTAGGGTCTAAGTGGCCAGGCTGTCTGTCAGCGTGACCCCGCGGAGGGGCAGCTCCGGAGGTCACTGTCTAACGTGCAGCACTCAGGAAACCCTTACGCACGCCACAAGGTGCGAAACGCACACATCCCACTGGGGAGCGCGGGAGCGCGGACGTCGCACGCGGACGTCCTCAGAACACGTGAGTGCCAGGCCACGTGACCACGCCCACATGACAGCCTGCGCCGCTGTGAGGGAGGAACCCGGTTCTGCCGACACCCGGCGAGTTCGCGGCTGACTCTGCGGGCGGGCGGGCGGGCGGGCGTCGTCTGCCGCTCCAGTCGCCGACAAGTGGAGCGGGTGCCGGGCTTGGCCGTGGGCCCAGGGTCCCGGGTCGACAGAGCTTTAGGCCGAAAGCGAGGCGGCCTCCTCGCGAGCGGGAACGGAGAGCTCCTTCGCTTTGCTTCTCCGCTCTCACTTCTCGGGTGTGCTGAGGAAAGACACAGGCGCTGTCTCGCCTTTCTAGGGCACTGCCTATGGGCGGTGAGGTACTGAAAAGAGAAACCCTTTCGCAAGAGCAGAATCCTGTCACTGTAAAGCCCCCTGGTTTGCCGGGAGCGGTGTTGTGTAGGGTGTGGTGAAGACAGTGGGGGTCCCGAAAGGAAAGCAGATTAAGTCCGCGCGCGGACTTAGGGTCTGTTCCGACGTGGCCTAGCTCTCAAGTGGCTGGCTGCCCGCTCTGTCGGCAACCGATAGTGGGATGGAGGCTTGGTCACTATAACTTGTACGTGGGGGTCAGCCAAGGCAAGCTTGGTGGGAGACTGCATGTTGTCTCCTTCCCTGTCGCCACAGACAGTTCAGTCCGACGGTGAAACATCAGCAGGATGGCTGAAAAGAGTCTGACAGACATCTGCAGACTAGCTAGGCAACCTGGGTCAGCCTTTCCCACAGTGGAGACCTTTGGAAGAGGTTTCGCGTGGAACATGAATCTTCTCAAATTCTGCACCGCTTCGGAGAAGTCCCTCCACACACATCATCAGAAAGCTCTTTGACCCTAATCCTCCAATCTGGTTTTGTCTAAGCCCTGCCCCCGGCATTGATGAGATGTGCGGCCCAGAGGCTACCTTTTTCCCTCCGGATGTACCTATGTAGTTAGATTTATCAGGCTCGAACAATATCCTAGACATCTTGGGCGTGATATCCCTTTGGAAGCTATAAAACGATACAAATGAACTTATTTACAAGACAGACACAGACTCACAGACATAGAATGAATGAATGAATTTATGGTTACCAGAGGAGAAGGGGCAGGGGAGGGATATTTAGGGAGTTAGGGATTGACATGTACACACTGCTATATTTAAAAGGGATAACCAAGGACCTACTACTGTATAGCTCAGGAACTCTGCTCGATATTATGTAACAACCTAAATGAGAAAAGGATAGATACATGACTATGTATAAAAGAATCACCTTGAGGTATACCTGAAACTAGCACTATATTCTAACATAAAATAAGTTAAAAAAAAATAGTTCCAATCCTTTGATTGGTGTGGTGCTCAGAGTCTGCCCATAGAATTCTAGTAGTTTCAGTCTCTATTTCTTTTTCCTGATGATTCTGTTGGTGTGAGAAAGGAGACAGCTTACTATCTGCAACAGTAAGCTTCATGGACAGTTTTTACATGAAAAGTTTCAACACAAATTCAAAGACTCCCCCCCACCCACCCTGCCAAAAGATTTATATTCAGAATATTCTTGGGAGAACAGTTTTTACCTCTTTGAAATGCAAAATTATTTTTGATGTTTTCCTTCGAATTAGAAAGCTGAACAGCAAGATTTTGTAACATTTAAGCAGTTTCATATGAAAGAAGCAGCTTCCTTGGCTATGGGGGAAGAAGTAGGTCAAGAGAAGAAACTGGATTAAAGTAAAGTTACTGACAATTGGACAGATTGGGAATCTTTCAAATGATGGAGAGAAATGCTGCTTTTGCTCTTTTCTGAAATCCAGCCAGCATCACTGCAATACAGATCCTGCTACTATTGTCCAAGGACACTCTGGGTAAAGATTGTGCTGCTTGACTTTTACTAAACAGCAGAAAAGGACAGAAATTTCTCTGGGTAAGCAGTTGAGAGAGGGAGAGCAAAAATCCACTTTATTCATAAATGGGCACTGGCAAGATGGTCCTTCCCTGAGTCCGGTTTCATCTGCTGGTCTGTGCCCAGGGAAGCTTGGGGTAGTCAGAGACAGACTCAGGAAAGGAATACGTTACAGCAGAGTGGCGCAGCGGGAGCGTGCTGGGCCCATAACCCAGAGGTCGATGGATCGAAACCATCCTCTGCTATGAGCTCACATTTTTGCCTGCTATATGGCTTTTGGGTCCCCAGCTGTGGGACAAGGTTGGGCTGTGGACCCTGGTGTCCAGGGGTGGCAGCTAGTTCTATGGCATCACCATTAGCGCTCTGGACTCTGAATCCAGAGATATGTCAAAATCTTAGTGGGACCTGTGTACCCCTCTTGTCCTGTCCCAGGGGCACTTAGGCCAAGAGTGACCTGCAAGGGAACATAATAGCATATGGTTCTATGGTGTAATGGTTAGCACTCTGGACTTTGAATCCAGCGATCCGAGTTCAAATCTCGGTAGAACCTGTTTTGCCTGTGGCCATTTTTGTCTTCCCCTCTTGTGTCCCAGGCAGTGGGACATGGGAACATGATCTGACACAGGACAGGCAGCAACTCTTGACAACCTGGTCCATCTGATCACCAGTGCTCCCCTTCCCCCAGAAGCCACATTAGGGATGTCTTTGTTCTTTTTAAGGTCCTCCCTAACCAGTTTGGCTTTTTTTTTTTTTTTAAAGAGACCAGGGAAATTCCCCAGCAGTCCAGCTGCTGGGACTCTGCATTTTCACTGCCAAGGGCCCAGGTTCGATTCCCTGGTTAGGGAACTAGGATCCCACAGGTTGTGCCATGTGGCCAAAAAAATAAAAAGTAAAATAAAGAGACCAAAGGAGCTAATACTCTTGTCCTGAGATGGTTCATCATGCACTCTAACCTCTAGAATCCCACGTCAGGACAATTATTTAACCTTCTCCACTGATGAGCCTTCAGTGCAGGCTGTTTACTCTTCGTTCAAACACAGAAAAAGGTCCTTTCAGGTACTGCCCACTGGGCACCTGGGTGGCTACTGTCATAGGGAAGAACATCATGCCTAAAATTTTTCATGCAGTGTGTAAGAAACGTCTATATAGATTGGATTTAAAAGCAAGTCTTTACAAGGAGGCAGGAAGATAGTTTTTCCTTGAATAAACCCAGGTTTTTTGCAGCTTCAGTGTAGCTTTAGAAATACTCGTACTGTATGTCTCATACAATTCACTACTTGCATAACTCACTAATAGTAACTACCCTTTACCCTTAGAACTGTGCTTACAAGTTCTTTCATCAAGGTTTTGGAAACGTCCACATAAAACGTGGAACACTTCTTACAGGGACATGGAAAAGAAGATACTGTTTTTCTCAATTAAAAAGCCAGGCTTTTCATAGCTTCATAAGTAGTAGCCTTCAATGAGTGCCTGGTTCTTTATCCAATACAGTACACCTATGACTCAAAAACACCGAAGACAAAAAAAAAAAAAAATCCCAAAACACATGATTTATGCTTATTCAGAAAGTCTGGGGGCCTCTGCCCAAATTTGATGCCATGTCCTCTACTTCCATGAACATGAGTTGAGGATTCACTTGTTTTAGACAGACTGCTTGCTTTACTGATCAGGAGCAAGGCCAGTGCCTGTGTGGAAGGAGGTGGCGTGTAAGTGCCAAAGTTGAGCTCGAGGTGGGCGCCCACATTTGGTGGCCAAGTGGCCTCAAGCATGTGAGTTGCTTGCCTGAGCTGCAGTCTCCTAGCCTAATGCATCTGACTAGACTGTGAGTGAAGACCTGAGGTCTCACTGCAGGCGGTGTGTCCAGAGGCTTCTGTTGCTCAGCTTTGGGCCAGCAGGTGAGGCCACAGAACACCTTTAAGTCAGTGGCAGAGCTTAAGAGCCTCTAGACAGGCAGCGCCCTTGCTCCACACCCAAGGCCAGCAGCAAACTGATGTGTGAGCAGCGCATGAACTCCAATCCTCACTCCAGCAGGGCTGTGAAGGACCAGCATGTACACTGGCTGCCCAGTTGTACTAGCCCAAGCTGAGGCCAGGCAGAAATGGAGCTGAGAAATCTGGATTCTGAGAAAACTGGTCCAGGGCACAGGAGAGCAGCTACTTTCCAGTATGGCCAACACACACACGACATGATCAGAGCCCACAGGAGGTACCCACGACACCAGAACCCAGGCAACAGCACTCCTGGAGGGCAGCTGCTGGGTGTGGTGCAAATCAGGACCTAGTCTACCCCCCTCCTCATCCCAGGACAGCATTGCTCACTAGCAGACAGCCCCTGCACCCCACCCTAGCCCGACTGTGGGGCTGCCTCTGACTGCTCATATCATTTGAGTTATAACGAAGGAAAACAAACCCTCGTCCTACTTTCCTCTCACAGGGCCATAACCAAAGGTCAGCTGCAGGTAGGACCTGATACCACATGTGAGAATACCAGGTCCCCTGCCCAAGGAGTGCCTTCATTTTAGCCAGAAGAGGTGGCTTTTGAGGCAAGAAGAGCCCACCCCGACTCCTGGCATCCCCGGCCCACAGAAGGCTTCAGGCAAAGATGGCCCTCTGGGGCTGTGCTGGCTCTGCAAGCACGAGGGAGGCCACCTGGGGGTGCTGGTGAGGGAGGGCACTCACAGGCCCCTGACTGGGGAGTCAGTGTCTGGTTCACACACTCTCCAAACTCAGACACTCCTCAAGTGTTTATTCCAGAATCAGTTACTGCAGAGGAGAGAAACCCAATTAATTGTACATAGGTTGAAAGCAAAAAATATACAATTTCACATAATATATCCAGTTTTCAACCCCAATAGGTATACAGGTACAATACAACATAGAGTCAGTGAAGGAAATCTAACAGCTCAGGCTTCATAAGCACTGAAGAATCCAAGAACGTTGCTACCATCCATGTTAACAAAATTCAAGTGCTTTGAAGAACCGACTGGACGCCTATCCACGGACGTCTTCGTTTCACAGGATGAGCCCTGATATGGTTTTGTGATTCTGTAATTTCCGATTCTTTGCTAGCCCTTTCTGTTCATGGGAAAACTGTTCTCTTCCATTTATCTTTAAGGCAAGCTCACATGAGTACTACATGCCAGGTCGGGGGGGATCCTGTCAGGAGCCACGTGGATGAGCCAGGCCCACAGTACATGAGGGTGATGGGGGGAGGTGGGGGGTGGCGGGGAGAGGCAAGACCATCGAGAAGCTGCCTCATCTGAGGTTGGGGACAGAATGGCTGTCACCTGTCTGATCCCACCCAGAGAAGAATGGAGCAGGTGGACTCCTGACCACAGTTTGGCCTAAGCAGGTCAGCTGCCTCTCCCGTCCTTCCATGTGTAACACCTGTCACCCTTCGCAGGCCTCCCTCTGCCTCGAGGTGAGTTTACCTAAAGCCTGAATGTGAAAGCATGAGTGTGGGGTATAAGCTGCCAGAGCCTGCCAGGCCCACAGTTAGAGGGGCTGGTCCCAGGAGGCGGCTGCCACTGTGGTAGTGAGAAACACGGCCCACTGTTGCTGGAACTTTTTCTCTAGAGAAACTGAAAATCCAGATTCATATGAGCCCCCCAATTCCAAAAGGATGCAGTTTATTCACATTCTGGCAAAACCATTCTCAGGAATAGAAAAACGTGGTTTGCGAAAACCAGAGCCAACTGGGAAGACCACAGACCATGGCCCACAGCCCCTGCAGCCTGCCTGCTTCCTGTCATTTCCACAGCAAACCTCTGAGGTATGTGAATCACAACTTCTGGGGTCTTAACTTTTCACAGGACACTTTTTGGATTTTTTTTTTTAAGCCTAAAAGACAGTAGTCTGTCTCCATTCTCTTTCTTTCGAATTTTTTAGTCTTAAAGGAAACTCAGATTGGAAACCCTTCTCTCCTGTTAAAATATTCCAATTACACACATATTACGAAGATAGCACCACATCGAACTGAGGGAGGGGGCTGCTGACAAATGAGGGTAGCAGAGGATTCTGAAAAACCAAAGTGGTAAAAGAAAAGCTGAGCTGTTTTCTTCAAGTGTCTCTGATACCCACACAGGGTAGCTCCTCCGTCCTCAGGCAGCTGACAGGCCTGCCTCCCAGTCTCCTCGATCTTCACCACTTGATGTCTCGGCTGTCAGCGGGCTGCCCTGGGCCCTGGTACGCAGTATGCAGGGCTTCCTGGACACGGGGGGAGTCGGTGCCATCCAGCCACTCCTGGTACAACTCCTGCACGTGGGTGCTGGCCTCTGGGAGCTGCACGGGGATGTCAGCGTAGATGCCTTTCATCTTCTGTAGCAGGGCCTTGTCTGTGCGTCCGTCCGTGGTCTGGGCTTGGCCTCTGCCATTAAGGCATCCTGAAAAACACAGGGAGCTTACTCTTCCCTTGCTTTCATCTTAAAGGGGAGACGATTCTGGAGGAGCAGAGCAATGATGGCAGTGTGCAGTGTCCTGTGGCTAAAGCCTGGGCCCCAAGACCCCGGGCACAGGCTCACAACCCCAGGTGCTTCCTATTTTCTCCTCTTTATACTACCCAGGAAATGTTTTTACTTAAAGCTGAAATCACTTGGCAACCTTTTAGAATTGGATGGCTATGCACGCCCATCTGGACTTCCAGTTTCTCTTGGAATTCATCAAAACCAGGAGAGCACAGAAAGTATTAATGAACAGCTAAATCACCGGTATCTGCATAAAGCCTTAGTGTGAGTCCACACGTGGGCTGCATCAGGGAGAGATGGGGGCCCAAGACCCATGAACCACAAAGGAGCCCAAACCCAAACACCTTGGACTGCATGAAGAACATGCCTTCTACATACTAGTGCTATACGTGTGTGCATGTGTGCTAAGTTGCTTCAGTCGTGTCTAATTCTTTGTGACACTATGGACCGCAGCCCACCGGGTTCCTCTGTCCATGGGATTCTCTAGGCAAGAACACTGGAGTGGGGTGCCATGCCCTCCTCCAGGGGATGTTCCAGACCCAGGGATTGAACCCGCATCTCTCACGTCTCCTGCACTGGCAGGTGGGTTCTTCACCACTAGCGCCACCTGTGCTACTTATTCTCAAACGTGTAGATAATGTGATTTCTAAGGTAAAAATTCATTTAAAAAAACTTGCAGCAAATTTCCCAACCTCCCTCCCCTGACCCCTTGGCCGCACCCAATGGCTACCCTTTGGCCCTCACATCTCACTCCTCATTTCCTGCAGGGCTCAGAGGGGCCAAGCTCAGCCTGGCCTCTCGAGTCTTACCGCCAGCACAGGCAAGAACCTCCACAAAGTGGTACGGGAACTTGCCCTTCTTCAGCTTTAGGACTACGTTCTGGATGTTTCGAAAGCCATAAGCTGCAGCAAAGCGCAAGAGGACCTCTCCGCTCTTCTCGAGGGTGACCTCCTGGAAGTCTTTGTTCCTATGAAATCAACAATACAAACTATGACCCACAGGGTCCTTCCACTGTGGTCGGAGGACTATTCCAATCTAAGTTAGGGATGTTAGCAAAATTTAAGTCTGTGAGTAACATATCAAAGGCCTTTCGATCTTGACTGGTGTGAACTCAATAGGATCTCCCCTCTCGGACCTGCAGCTGGCTGTGGGGGGTGGGGGTCCTATTATAGAGTTTATACCTGACAGGCAGTGCTGACCACACAGGCAGACGGACAGAGGCCGCCCCAGCCCCACGCACCTCAGGGCCCGGTAGGTGACCTCCCCCACATCCTCGTTGAACAGCTCCTTGGCCGCATGTCTGAAGATGTGTGCCAGGTACCCGTCAGAGCCGGCTCCATCGTGGCGCCTCAGCTCCTCCTCCTTCACGTCGCCAAACCTCACCAGGCAGGAAAAGCAAGGGCAAAAGTTAAATCTGACTCTCCAAGTCTTATGATCCAAAGTCACAAAACCCTTTACAAGTACTCAGACTTTGGGCAAAAACGTCCTCTGTGCTGGAGCTCACTGGCCAACACGAAGCCTGCAAGTGTGCCCACCGCTGCTCAACTGACTCCTCTGAATGCACAGGTGTCAAGGCTCGACCCTGAGAACCTCAGCATTCGGGGCATGAGAACTGGGCATCTGAGGGGCACACGAGAGCATGCTGCCATCTGTGGCCAGCCAGGGGGAGACCTCTGGGTCCGCTTAGGCCCACGCATGGGCTCTGGCCATAAGGACGCCAGCTGCTTATGTTCTAAGGACCTCAGTACACCTTCCACACCAGGCCCACGTGTGGTCCTGACATCACTGCCTGGAAGACCTGCCATGCAGTCCGTGCCCTGGGGCACAGGATGCAGAAGGAGTGTGGCTGGTGGTTGAGGCGACCACTGATGGCAGAAACCCAGGCTGCTGCTCTTGGGCAAAGGGACCTGAGGGAGTCCCTGTATGGGGGTGCCGCCTCCATCCCCCAGGGGGCCCAGGTGTGATGTCAGGGAGGAGGGTGTTGGTATCCACACCAGACCACAGGCTGAATGGCATCCACTCAGCATGGTACTGGCCATGCTCTCTTCAGAACCAAGGGTTGTGGAGGGGCGACAAGGTAGCCTGCCACACCCAGGGCCATACCACACCCATGCCTCAGCAGAGCAGGTGGCCTCATTATGGAGGAGGAAGGTCCTGGGATAACCTAGCAGAGGCCACAAGGTCATGCTGGAAGCCCCCAGGGTGCAAGAGCGGCCCTCCCTGCAGAGGCACCTACAGCGTGTCCAGGGCAGCCTCTCTCACTGAGACGTCACTCTGCTCCATCATCTGAGCTATTTCACCTACAAGCAAAGAAGGGACATTAAGACGCCAGCAATGTCCCCGGGGACACGTGCACTTTCTGCTTTGCTCTGAAGGACGAAGCTCCACGTGTCTCCAGTGTGGGTGTGGCTGTCAGGCCCTCATCCTGGACACGCACCAGCCTGCCTCCCAATGGCCTTTCCCAAGGCCCCACCCTCACCTGAGGTCAGCACACAGTCAGTGCCCCGGGAACCCCGAGAGGCTGTGAGGACGTCTTCCTGAAGGGCCTCCAGCTTCTTGTCGTAGCACGGTGCCACGATGACATGGAAAATCTTGTCTGGGGACAGGTTCTGTGTAGAAAGAGCACACCCATGATGGGGGCCGTGCAGAAGAGAGAAGGCAGCCAGAACGGAACGGGCCTGGTGCTTTCCTAGGCCCAAGCCCCATCCCCCACAGACCAAGTTCCTGAGCCGCGATGCCCCCAAGTCCACCCACAGTGTCACCTTGCTGCAGGCCCACTGCCCGGACACTCACAGGGAGAGGCCTGCCACCTGTTCCCCTGAACCAAGCACACGATGATCAAACAAACATGGTGACCACAAGCTGCTGCTAGGCTGTAAATGAACGCTTGGCCACTTCCCCACACTTTCCAGACACTTCCCATGCAACCAGGCTGCCCCTCTCCATGTCCTGGCTGAGCCAGAATCACTGGTACCACCAGGAGCCAGCAGCTGAGTGATCGTCTGGAGGGGGGTGTCTGGGCACCCCCCTCACTCATCAGGACCTGGGCCCAAGACCACCATGCACACACCGGGGGGAACCTCCTCCATCCTCCCTTGCTCGCCCTCAGTTTCATCAGCACCTGTCCTCACATGGAAGCTTGTCGCCTGACCTGAATGCTGCCCTTGGGGAAAAGGCCAGCTTACCTGCCGTCTGGCAAAGTAGTCCTTCACCAGGGATCCCATGATCTGCTGGGGAGACTTGGCAGTGCAGAGGTGGGGGGTGACGGGGTGACCCAGCACCCGCTCAGCATAGCGGACCCAGCCTGAGGAGGGAAGGGGTCCATGTCAGCTCCTCACAGCTGCCCCACCGGAGTACAGCCAGGACACCTCATCTTCCGGCCGCCCCAGGCGTGCATGACGGGCTCCCTCCACCAAGCTGCCTCTCTTCAGAGGCCTGGCCATGGGAACCCCAGGGGCATGTGTCACAAGGCTGGAGGGTGCCAGGGATGGGTGCTTCCCTCGGCCCCAGATCAGAGAGGACAGAGCAGGAGAAAGGCAGGAGCAGATAGCAGGCTCCCCAAAATTGAGAACAAGCTTGGAGGAGCAGCTACGAGGCACCGTCCTGGGCAGCTTGGCTCCAGATCCGCCCTGCCAGCTGCTGAGCTGCTCTCCCAGCAGGGACGGATGGCCACAGCTCAGACAGGGGCCAACAGCCACCAGGCCCACAAAGCTTCACTCACCTATTGGAATTGAACCGCCCAGTAACTTCCCACTTTTAGGACAATGAAATACGAGAAACCCACACCCCCTCAAGCAACACAATGAACAGCACGACCTGCAGTGTGCCCACGGCATGCCCAGCATGGTCCTGAGCGTTTCCCCTGAGCCGCTGACTCCCACCATGCCCTGAGTGCACCATTGCTGCCATGGTTCCCAGAGGGGACGCAGGATGGAGAGGTCAGTGGACCACAGAGCCAGCAGGTCAACCTGCAGGGGCTACAGCTCGCCCCCTTCTTCTGCTGGGTACAGTAATGAGAGTGTCTGGTGACAGACTGGCATGTACACCACAACATCATGAGAAGGGTGGGGATGGTGAGCAAACCTGGAGGCATGCTGCCCACCAGATCCCCAGGACAGCCCACTTCCCCAGGCCCACTCCTGTAGGGAGGAGCAGCAGGCACCAGCCAGCCAATCTTGTCTGAACTCAAACCACAGCCATCACCTGCTCGCCAGCCTGAGCACACATGGGGAATGTCCACTGTCACCAGCAGAAGCCCCACAGAGAGATGCTGCTGGAGCATGGCTCCCCTCGTTCCCAGCCTCTGCACACGTGCATGGAATGGTCCATGTTAAAACAGAAAACTAGGGAATTCCCCAGCTGTCCAGTGGTTAGAGCTCACTGCTCTGACTGCCAGGGCCCTGGGTTCAATCCCTGGACAGGGAACTGCATGGGATGGCCAAAATAAATAAATAAAAGGAAAAAGAAAAACTATCAAAGGCCATGGAGCATCTGGGGGCCCACGGCCATTCCCACCACAGGTCTGGCTTTGTAAGGCCCCTGTGCACCCTGGCCTTGGTGCCAGTGCCCGCACCTGCACACTCGGCTCTCAGGCGGACCCCAGGTACAGGCTGTGTGCCGTGAAGGCCTGGCACAAGATCAGGCAGAACGTAGGCTGGTAAAGGCAAGGGCCCTGGGGGACCTCCTGGCTTGCAAGCAAAGAGGACCAAACAGGGATGAGGAGGAAGAACCAGGTCACAGGATCCACAGCACCCGGCACGAGACCAGAGTGGCAAGCACTCTGGTATCCCTGATCAGAACTTGCTACTGGCACCAGCCTGGGGCCTGGTCAGCCCTGCTGGCCGTCCAGCTTTGTGGCAGCGTAGCGAGGACAGGGCACCCATGTCCTGCTCTGTCAGATCACCCACCTCTTCTCAGGGACCCTCTCTGAAGGCAGAGAAGAAACCTGCTCCAAGAAGTGCCTGGCATAAGGTACCCACTCTTTATTCTCCCTGCTGGACTGGAGAGATTACTTCCCACCCTCCAGTTCAATAAGTGCTCCTGGTGGGTTCTCACAAAGCCCAAAGCCCTTGAGCACGTCCACAGCTGAGCAGCTCAATACGCCCTCACCCACCCACCCCCACCAGGCAAAGGTGTGCTGGCGAGGTGGCACTCCATCGGCTTGTGGACAGCAAGGGCCCACCCAGATGTCCCTGCCCCAGCCAGGGTGCGCTGCCCTCCAAGCAGTCTGAGGAAGCACAGGGACCCTGGCGTGCGAAAGCCAGTGAGTCAGTCCAGGGCCATCCACAGCCTGGTTCTGCACCAGGTCAGATCATCCGACCCTGATGCTACTTTAATTGCTCTAAGCTGTCGTAGGAAAGCAAAACATCAGGGCCAAATCCTAGAAAAGAGTTAGTTTCAAAGCAGATCTCACCTCATCTCCCTGAATTTGAGAGGGGGTGTAAACCTGAACAGTTACAGCTTTGACTGGCTTAGCTACAAAGAGTTCCAGGAGGAGAAAGTCTTCTCATCTGAGAGCCCTGAAGAGCTCAAGGAGGCCACTGAAAGCAGCGAATGCCAGGCTGGTGGAGGAGGGACAGCTGGTGTGCAGCAGCAGCAGGCGGCCCAGGTCTCCACCAGCGCTGCCCTCACCCCTTGGACAGAGCAGCACGTGCTTTCTGCAAGAATCCACCACCTGTCTACTACCCACATCAGCGGTGCTAGTTCCTGCCAGGAGTGGAGACTTCCGTTTAGGCTCCATCCAACAGGGCTGCCCACATAAGGGATCCATCACTACCTGCTGGGATGGTGTCAGGACAGCACAGGAATCCCTGTGGTCCTGCTGACTGGAAGGAGGATGGGAACTCTGGAACCACTGCTCCGGAGGCACAGGCTAGGTCATTTTATGCTGCCTCTTTCTTGGGTGGGCGGGACTGAGCCACAGTGACCAGCTGTGTGTGCCACTGAGTGAGAGCCCTGCAAGGAGCCGGTACTGGGACCCCAGAGGGAGGGGTACCACTGCAAGGCCTCTAGGGAGCTGGGTGGTTCCCCGAGGCCTTCGCTGTGCAAACCTACTCCTCAGCAGCTGTGCAAACACCTACAAGGACATAAACCATGGCCCAGCAAAGAGTGCATTTAGTCAGTTTATGCGCAGACCCTGTTACAGTCACTGCCTGACATGCCTGGAGAACTGGGAGCATCCCCCTGGGGCTTATCTTTCCAGAAGGATAAGCCCCACCTGATGCTGAGCACCTCCTGCCAGCCTGTGGGCCACTGAAAAACATGCCCAGTTAATGAGTCGATCCATGTGCTTCTTAGACAGATGGCAAGTTTCCTCTCATGGTTTCACAAGTGGATGGAAAGTATTTCCAAATTCTAAGTAACCATACATCAACATTCCATCTTATTAACTTATAATCCCAATGACTGATGAGTGACACATAAAATGCTAGAAAAATTTGGAACCAGGAGGAATAAACTGAGAATAGAAATGTGAACAAAACCCCAAGATTAAGTAGACCACAACTCTCATAGACCTGATTGATTCAGAAATAATTTTTCACTAAACGTCACTTACCAGTATAGCACAGCCTTCCTTCCCTTATCATCTTTAGAATTTTCTTATTCCAAAACCTTCTATTTTTTCAGAATTAAAAAACCTGTGATAAAATTTCTGTACCTCAGATATCAGGCTCTATATAATAATTAAAGATTTGTTTAAAAAGTGTTCTAAGATGGAATCTAGTATTAATGTAAAGTAATATTTTTTATTATGTAATTTCTATTTAAGCTGGTAAAGGATCCATGGGTGTTCACCATATTATCTATAATTGTTTGGATGTATGAAACACATCATACTTTGAAAAGAGATTTATTCTCCTTTAACATATGATATGTTTGTCTCAAACTTCAGAAATATGTATAAATGAAGATAAGCAATTAATACTCAGCTGCCAGGTCTCCCCACTAAATCACCCAGAATTAATAAATATGTTGGTCAACATAAAACTACTCAAGGCCCAAACTCCTCTCCAAGACCCACTGCCCCTGACCTCGCCCATTGCCCAGGCCTGCCCCCAGACGCAGACTGATGAGAAAAGGCGCATCAGGCCCCTACAGACCCAGCAGCAGCCCCGTGCTCACCAGGACAGGCAGAGGTCAGCATGGGTAATGCAGGCTCTTCCTCATTGTGCTGGCGGAATCGACGCACAAACTCTTTCTGACTCTCCAGGATGCTGAAATCTGCAGCGATCGTTGTATCAAAGACATAATGCACCCCTGTGGGGAAGAGAGGCATGTTGGGCTCCACATCATAGAATGTGAGATTGACCCTCAGTTCGCCTCAAAGACAAACTGAAAGGGCAGACTCCACAGACATCGCCAGATGCCCAAGTATAGGATTGTGCCCTTTGCCCTCTCAAACAACAGCACATATCACTTTTCACAATAAAGCATATATTCTCCTGCTTCTTCTTTTCCCTTTACATCTATCTTTATATAGACACCTTGCTATATTCCATACATAAATTAATGTAATTTTACAGGGTATCATTCTTCCAATTCGCTGGCTAAATTAAACTCCAGTCTGTAATAGTCTTTGATAGCTCTAAAATAAATAAATGAGTACACTGGCTGAGCACAGCTTTACAACGGTCTTGATTAATTACTATGTTGAGTTCTAACTTGTCTTTCTCTTTTTCGCTAGTTGTGCTGCACCAGCTCAGTAGTTGCTAATCGAGGGCTCCAGGGCACATGGGCTTCAGCAGCTGCACACATGGGCTTAATTACTCTGAAGCACATGCGGTCTCAGTTCCCTGACCAGGGATCGCTCCTGAGTCCCCTGCACTGCAAGGTGGATTCGTAACCACTGGACCACCAGGGAAATCCCTAACTTGTCTTTTTCTTAATAAATGTATGCTTCTTTGTTTTTAAACTACAGTTGACATACAGTATAAGGTACAGAGAGGCAAAGCAGTGGTTCACAATTTTTTAAAGTTACGCTGCATTTATAGTTATTATAAAATATTTGCTATAGGGCGTTCCCTGGTTGTCCAGTGGTTAGGGCTTGGCGCTTTCACTGCTGTTGCCCAGCTTTAATCCCTGTCAGGGAATAAGATTCTGCAGGTCTCATGGCGTGGCACCACCCCCACCCCCAATTTTTTTTTTTGCTAGATTCTCTGTGTTGTACAATATATCCCTGTAGCTTATTTTATATCTAAAAGCTTGTACCTCTTAATCTACCACCTCTATCACGCCCCTCCACTCTGCCTACTGGTAACCACTAGTCTGTACTCTACATCTGTCTTTGTCTGTTTTGTTATACTCACGAGCTTGCTGTATTTTTCCTCAGATTCTACTTGTAACAGATATCATACAGTATTTGTCTTTCTCTGTCTGACTTATTTCATATGGTGGTATCATACCCACCAAGTCCATTTATGTTGCTCCAAATTAAGTCCTTAATATTGGAAAATAAGCCCAAGACAAAAAAATATGCTTTAAATAATTACAGTCAATACAGCAAATAATTTTAATATCTGCAACCAGTCTAAACCTTAAGAGCAGCCAGTTATTCTTAAAAAGAAATATTATATCAAGTTAAAGAGTTACCTTAAAAAAATCAGTTTCACTGTGGATATATTTTATTAACATATAACATCCAACTATTTTTAAAAAATCCTCCCCCCCTCCAAAGTAGGGCCTTTCACTATGAGAAGGCAGAGCATTTTAAAACTTTGATCTTCGGTAAAATTCAGATAAGCTCAGGCTTTTTAAGATTAAAAGCATGAAGGATGACTTACGGAGTCCTCGCTTGCAGCTGCGGCTTTAATTTTGGTTGTGGCATGCTGTGCACCAAGAAACAGCTCTGCACAGAGAGCAACACGCAGCAGCGAGGCAGGCAGGCTGGTGCGAGGACATTTAGTCTACGTGTCACTTTATCGCTAACCCCAAGGTACTTACATCTTTAAAAAGCCATTGAGGAACAACAAAAACTCTCACTTGGCGAACAGCTCAAGTTTTCCTCTTCAGAGCCTACCTGCAGGAAGCTTTAATTTGGGGGGAAGTTACAGTGTGACACGACAGACTAGACAGAAGCACTCTTACCGCTCTTTATGAAGCGGTATTACTCTAGCACTCATTCACATTTGAGTCCTCAGGTACTGAAATGACTAGCTTTCACTCTTCACACAAAGGACACAGTCCATTCCTTTCCTGCTCTGCTCTTCAGAGACCTTCCTGGGAAATCAGACGCCAGTCACTGCAGATGTGATCCTCCATCAGATAACTGTAACCCCTGTGAGCCGAGCAACTCAACACTGCTGGGCAAGTGTGGGTCCCAGGTGTCCCCAGCTACGTGCCCTAAGATGGTCATTTGCTGTCCCCAGAGGGGCCAGCGCCGGCCGTAAGACAACAC
The DNA here is from genome assembly GCF_032405125.1 of Capricornis sumatraensis. Classification (NCBI taxonomy): domain Eukaryota; kingdom Metazoa; phylum Chordata; class Mammalia; order Artiodactyla; family Bovidae; genus Capricornis; species Capricornis sumatraensis. Next base: position 100,037,642 of record NC_091076.1, read on the forward strand.
CCATCTGCATGGCAAGGGGGTAAGTGACACCTGCCTACCATGCGTGGATCAGAGGTATGGTCCTCTTACGTTCCACAAGACTCTCAGGGAAGTTCTTATCTATCCTGTGCCCTTGAAAATTGAACTCTAGAGATAAAAAGGGCAGATAAAAACTCAAGTTATAAATTCGAATTATACCAAATTTATTTGCTATAAATAATATCAAAAGGCAGCTCACCAAGACTTTTGAGGAAACCACAGAGCCTTCTGGATGCATCAGTCACACTGAGGCTGAATTTAGCAGCAAAATAAGGCAAAGACTGAGGACACACTGACACTGCCAGCACCCTGCGCTTTGAGGTATCACATTTCTAGGAGAAACAGAAGAACATTGTGTATGCGGTGATTACAAAGGCAGTGAAAGTAAGACACTTTTATGAAAAGTCTAGAACAAACAGAGTGTAACAGATGCCCAATGGAAAGACTAATAAAATACATAGGATACTGGCAAGCATAATTAAGGAAAAAGGAGAAAAAAATTTAGAATGCAAAATGAGACATCCCAAGAGATTTTGTCAATTTTAAGCACAATGTTAAATCAGAAATACTGAATATATACATCAATATTACATATAAATGCAAATATCTTGATAAAATAAATACATTTAAAAGGAAAAATAAAAGTTATGTACCTATAAATAACTGAAACAATCCATAACAATGAAGTTACATGAAAATGGGGCCTCGAGGTCTGTCCCCAAGAGGTCTCAAGCCCAGGTCACCTAGTGGTCAATTTTAGCAAAATTTTAAGTCATAGGTAATTCCATCTTCTATGAACTCTTCTAATACCAAACAAACAAATGTGAAACCAGCCTATCAACACCCTGAAACCAAAACCAGATGTTGGCAGTTCAAGAAATCCCTAGAAAAATATGGACAAATTGAGTTCAGAGGTGTGCTGATTCATTACGGACATGCAGGACGCAACCTTGGGGAGCAGTGTGAGCGAGCATGCCGGGCATTAGAAAGTCAGCAGTGGGATCTCTGACCTGGGGTCAGAGAGGAGATGCAGGATTATCATGACAGAGGGTGTTCAGGTCAGACACCACCTGCAACATTAGGAAAAGTGGAAACTTGGACAGCAGTGTTCAGTGGCTACCATCCACTGCAGTCTACCTATGGACTGACCACAGACAGGACAGTCTGGTCCTGTCCGCCTGCCCCTGCCTAGCAGCTCAGGTGAGACAATGCTGAGGCTGCCTGTCCCCTCTGGATAGGATCCCACCTTCACGTGATTCCTGGGAGGCCCACACCTACAGGGCCATCAGGGCACCAACCTGGCACACACTGACCTCCAGCTCCCTGACAAGCTCCTATGATGCCCAAGTCAGCCAGGCACGGTTTCTGTGGTTTGTGACCAAGAGCATCCTAATGTAAATTTGGAAGCAGGAACAAGAGAGAACAAATTTCAAATGCTAATGAAGGGGGAAGGACAGAGGGTGGTCTGTCCCCAGCTTGAGCAGTCAGACTCGGCAACTCCAGTCCCTCTGACACCCTGCCCAGGGAATTTCAAGGGCTCACCCCTCACTTCATTCTCACTTAAATTTCACATCCTCTGAGGGAGCTGATCTGTGACCAAGAGGAAATCAGCCTGAGACCCAGAGCTCAGGAACCTCAGAGCCCCTGGGCCAGCAGAGAAATAGGAACTGCTTTTTCCTGTGGCTGTCCTGAGTGACTGACTCAGCCAAACTCAGAACCTCTTCCATCCCTAAGCTTTCAGTTTCATGAAATAACTAAGCATTTCCTTTTTAGGCTAGTTTGACTTGGGTATCCATTTTCTATAGTTGATATGCTGATTGGTGTGAGTATCTATGTCTCTTTAATAGTAAAAGATTCTGCAAAAATCTACTTAATAGTAAAACTTCACCAGCATTCCCACCGAAATTGGAAACAAAAAACTGGTACTATAATTTTTATCACCAATGTAATTTCAGGTTGATTTAAAGATCCTAGACCATACCATCAGAAAAGATAAAATGTATACAGGTTGGAAAGAATGAAAGTTGTTATTTGCAGTCAGCACACCCAGAAAGCAACCTGGGCCTCACGTGGTGCCTGCACTGCCCTGTGGGCCAGAGCTCCCAGTGCTGTGTTCAGAGCCTGTACAAACACTTCCTGGAAAGCAGCTGTGAGGGTTGCTCACCAGGTCAGACTGAGGGCAAACTAAGACATGCTTTTCAGCCTCATCTGCCTCTGTCTCTCCTGTCTTTCCCTCTCACCTGTCTTCCTGGGTGACTTCGGATAGTTCCATCTGTATAGGGGTCTGTAGGAATGAGCTGAAGGACTGTGGCCCTAATCTCTGAGAAAGCCCCAGAGGCAGAGCAGCAGCAGCTCGGCTGCCATGCCATCCCATGACCAAGCATGTGGAGGCCTCCCCCGAGCCAGGGGAGCCTGGCTGGTGGTGCCAGCCACAGTTGCTGTCCACATCAGTGAGGGAGTGTGAGTGTGGGTGGGGTTAGAGAATCAGCTATCACAGGGGACACAAGCCAGGGCCAAGATGTGCTCCCTAAGTCCCAGCAGAGGCTTCATGCCTCACCTTGACCTCCAGCCACCTCTGGTGCCAGTGAGAGCCTAGGATGCCATACCTTGTTAAGGTTCAGAACTTGGAAGAAGTCCTTAGCGTTCTGCTGGGAAACCTGGATTCCTTCCTCGGCAGATACACAGCTGTCACAGGCCAGGCAGTCACTCAGAAATATCTTGGCATCAGCCAATTTATGGAATTCTCCCTTCTGCGAAAGAAAAGATGATGTTATGGCCTGATTCTTCAACAGAACTCTTTAACACTAGCTTCTTTAGGAAAAGTAACAGCACACGTATAATACAGAAAACTGCCACAAATTCTCGGAGGCTCCCATAGATGGCAATGTGTGGGGAGTGGACTGGCACCATCAAATGCAGCTTCTCCTGCCCCCATATCCCTCCCTGCTGCCTCTGGAGGCTCCTGTGTAGGCCTGCTCTGTACTCCCCGATGAGCTCGCTTAGTCCTTGGACTCTCCTCAGAAGCCTCCCTGACAGGCTTAGAACTGGCATAGCTCAGTGCTAACCTGTGGGCATCGGGGTTGTCACGCCATCCAAGTCTGAGTTGGGACATTCAAACTCACATCTCAGTGACTCTGTTTCCCTGGACACCAGGATGACAACCCTTGGCTGCTTCGTCTTCTGGCTGCACCTGCGCCCACTCGGTCCCTGCAGCCCACTCCCCTAGGCTGAGGTCCACTAGAAGACAAGCCACACCGCTGCTGCTGGAGGTCCCCTTCCCCATCACTCTCCCCACTCTAACTTCCAGTCACCCTGGTCCTCCTTGCCCTGAGTCTCCCTGAGGGAAATGCTCCCTAGAGAGCCTGGTTCACCCCTCAAACCCTCATGGACACCTACCAGAACAGCTCTGAGCACCCCCTGGCACCTATGTGGTGGCTCTTTTCCCAGAAATGCAAGCTCTGAGGGAGGAACCTTGTCTCATGCCCTTCTGTTCTCTGACATCCTCTGTATACAGAAGGAGCTCAAAAAATATGTGGTGGATGAGCATACGAATATTCTGAAGCCTGTTAGAGCCATCACAACAAATTAATGAAATCTCCTGACAGTTGGTTGTACATTGGTCTTTTAAAAATGATTTGGTTAAGCGAGGACTCGGGGGGGTAGGCTGGCCCTCCTGTCTACAGCAGCACCGAACAGGAATGCACGCTGTCACCTCCCTCCTCCCCAGGTGGGAGAGGGAGTGCTCACTCTGGAACCTTGTTATGCTGCAGATGCTAATTCATGAGGTATGGCTGGGAGGCAAGAGTCTGCCCTTCTAACAAGCCCTGAGGTGGGGCCAGAGCAGCTGCTCCAAGGGTCTGAAGCATGTGGCCTGGCAAACAGCTGGTGTCTAACAGACGCTGTTGAGCTGCACTGAGAGTTCTGCCTCCACTGCCCCTGTAGAGGTGTCAGGACAACACCCTGAGCTGCCAGGGGAAGCAGGGCTTCCTCTCGGCCTGCTAGCCATGCTCATCCTCTTAGAGCCCCTCATGGGCCAGGTCTGGTTCCTTCCCGCCTGCCATAGTCCTTCCTTTCTCTTGTTCCGTCCTAATCGTGGGCATTTTCTGCACAAGCCTGTCCATCTCTCCTTCTCTCCAATTAGCCACACTTCTCAGAGTGTGACTCTGAGCAGTTATCAGGCCCCTACTCACCCCCTCCAATCTCTGCCTCTAAGGAATTCTCCCCTCCCAATATCCAGGCTGATATCCTGCAAAGCTGTGTCCACGCAGCTCAAACTGCACCCTGCTCCCTGTGCTGCACCCCCTTCCTGCTCCCGCCACTCTGCTGGCCCATCCAGGCCCACCACCCTCGGCCTCCCGAGTAGCTTCCTTGCTATCCTTCCCCTACTCTAGCCAGCTTAAGCCACCAGCCCTAAGACATGCGTCTGATCTGTCTCCTTACCTTTCACACCTTCCCTGTGCGTGGGGAGCCTTCACCCCATTCCCACACCCAGCACCTTCAGGCCTCACCACCCCTCAGGGCCCACTCCAGCAGTCACCTTCCTGACCTGTTCATCCTGTCAGGGAGTCCGCCCACTGTGCTGGAGGGATGCCCACTTAAGCTATGTACACACATTATCTCCCGGCCACCGTGGCCCTCGGAGAAAAGTAACCCAACTCCCCATGTCACTGATAAGGAAACTGGGGCTCCCAGGGTGAGATGTCTGTCCAAGGTAGTGTGGACAGAGCGCAGGCATGGGAGGCCCTGGGCCAGCTGCTCTGAGGCTGCAGAGCCCTCGGTGCTCCCTGCCTCTCTTCTGCCTCAGTGTCCTGGGTGCTTGTCTTATCCCCTGCTGCTCACTAAGCCCTACAGTCACCAGAGCACAGAGCAGAGCTGGTATTCGAGAGGACCAGACCAACGCCTGTCTGACTCAATGCTGTATTAGGACCACTAGACTAAAGAGGACACCTGCTGCTTGCTTCTCCAATGTTGCCAATTCTCCCTTTCTAAAAGTGGGACCAGAACTTTTTAAGGGAAGAAGGAACCTTAACCTCCCAGCACTGCGTCCTCCTCTGTAAAATGGAGACAACCGTAGGGCTTACCTGAAATGCTCATTCTAGGCAAGGCATGAGATCGCATGTATAAAGCACTTTCTCGACTGCCTAGCTCAGGGTATGTACCCAATAAATGTAAACTGTCACTACTAGCTAAGAAAAACTTAAAAAACTCAAGAACTGAGAAAAGAAACCATTAGAAAAATAAAACTTAAAGACTCATGAAATCCAAATTATTTTATAAATTTCTACCTAAAGCCCTATCTTAACTTTTCACACAAAAAAACCCCCCAAAAACCAGAGGTTTAAATGTTACAAAACTATTTCTAAAAAAACAGCCAAGGATGACATTTTGCCTTGTTCCTAACATGGTATGCTTTGGCTTGGTGTATTCTGAGAAGAAAATGTTCTTACCTTGAAGATCCTGTGCCTCCAACTGACTAACCTGCATGTTTGGCCCCTGGCAGGGGTTTTTTAGCCCCTTCATTTCTTTTTTTTTTTTCTCTTGAAGCAAAGATGTTCCTGGTTACATGAGCTCCCAAGGAGGAGAAAAACAGCAGCAGCTGGTTACTCCAGGTTGACACAAAAACTGAAAAACTACTTGCCTCTCCATTCTCCTGGGCTGGACTTGGTACATTGACTGATGCATTCTCCTGGTCATCGGTTTTTGTTTTTTTACTACATTCCTTGAAAAGGCAAAGGCACATATAAAAGAACAACTTTTAACCTAATTAAGAAAACTGTATATACTAGCTGATGAATTCATTTTATATCTAGAAATCTTTTCTACAGAAATAGAAGCACTTATAATTGTGGACACACAAACACAACCATACACATCTCTGTATCTGCACTGTTTGCAGGAAATGAAAGCTAGAAGCAATGTGGTCTCTCATGACAGGTAAATTGGTGCCCGACCACCTGGACGCGTGTATATTTAGAATACAACAAATGAGGACTGTGTATGTTGCTCAGAAAATGTATCTCTTGTATAACATTAAGTAAAAGAGCAAGTGATGGAACAATATGACAGGATCGAATTTTGAAAAAAACCAACAGACAACCCCCTGGGCATTACAGCGTAGAAACAAGTGGATAAGGCTATCACAGTTACTATGGTTACTCAGGTGGCAGGAGGCCCAGCCCGTTTCCTTCCTGCACTTCTGTATCGTTTTCGTTGCTGTCAAACACTTGTTTTTAGGTGGCATAAAATCCCCTAAAATCACCGTGTCCCTCATTCACACCAAGGACGGTGTCTGCAACGACTGCGGACTGGTCGCTGATGTTGGTAGGCTTTTCTCGCCGCTTTTGGCTTCTAAGGTACTTTGAAAGGCTGTTTCTGCGCTCCGACATCACTGCCGCCTCCGGGACACGGGAACAGGAACCGGACGCGTTGGTGGCCCACCCTCAGCCGCCTCCACCCCCGGAAAACTCGAGCAGCGGGCCAGCGCCCAGAGGTTCTGACAGGGAGGCAGAGGCGCTTGGAGCTGCCAAGCTCCCGATACCCCCGAGGCTCCGGGCTCCGAGAGCTCAGGCTCCCCCGCGCCCCGGATCCTGCCCCCAACCCGGCCCCGGACCAAAAGCGTGGAGCCCACCTTCCGCGTGCAGTGCTCACACTTCATCTGGAGCCAGGCGGGCAGGTCCGGGTGCGCAGCCTGAGGAGAGCACCGGGAGACGCGGTCACAGTCGCCTGCCGCCCTTTGTTGTCGTCTCTCCGGTGCTGCCCTACCCCTAGTGGCTCTGCTCGACCAATGAAAGCTCTGGGAGCGGATGCGCTACAACCCTGAACCAATAGGAGCGCGGAGAGAGCGGTGCGGCTCCACGCTACTGGGTTCTGCCTAGGCCAATTAGAACGCGGGAAAGGGGCAAATCAGGACCTAGAGCCAGTCGGAGCGCGCAGGGGCGGAGCTTGGCCCGCCCCGTCGGGACCTTGCGGAGGCAGTAGCCGCTTCTCCCTTGGGTTTCCGCGGCGCCTGAGTCTGGCTGCGGTTTTGAGCGGCCTAGCTGACGGACCCCAGGGGGAGGGCCGAGATCATTACCAGGACGTTCTGGTGCGTCAGCTCAGCGTCAGACCCACGCCACCTTCCAGGTTTAGACTGGTAGAGACGGCGCCGCCCCGGTCCGCCGCCATTTCCGCCTCGAGGCGCGTCACGTATGTCCGGCGCGGAGGCAGTGCGCACGCGCGGCGGGCTGGGAGCACGTGGCGCCGTCGGGAGCCGGTGGCGCAGTCGGGAGCGCGAGGAACGTGTGAAGCGTAGGTCGCCGAACCTGCGTCCTTCCGCTGCTTCTAGCAAATCCAAGGTGGATACGGGACCAAATGATGACGTTGAACTTTGTCCCCTGGCAACATTTTATGAGTTAGTGCATGGTCATCCCAGCACCATCGGAAATGAGAACTGCGCCTGGGAAATAGGTGTCTCTATCACGGGAATCTCAGGAATGGACATTTCTCCCTCCTCACCTGGGGGGGTGTGGGGGGGTCACAGGTCAGCAAAACATTCGAGGGTATTCCAAGTCTCAAAACCTTTAAATATTCCCCTTTAAAACTTTTTTTAAAAATTATAGTTTTTGGTGCATACCGCTCCTTTTTTAAGTTAAAATTAGCGTCTTTATAAATACTAGGAAACATACTATGAAATATTAACAGAACAAAATTCATGATTAAGAAGTTGAATATTTTATTATTAAATTGTTTATTCTCCTGCAAGGCTGTTACTTCACTGTATAAAAATAGCACCAGCAAACACAGTATACTGCAAAGTTAAGATAGTAATATTCTTCACTGGACACTATACAACTAACAAACTTTTCTCCACTGGCAGTTATTTCTAGTGGGAAGATAATTTTGACCCAAATCCAAGGATAGCTGTAGGCAAGTTACAGTGTCATATAAGGTTTAAGATAACCATGTTATCCTTGAATTACATAATTTTTGTAATTAGTTTTACCAGAGATAATTTCAGGAATTCTGAATATTATAACTGGAGCCTAGCCTAAAAATCACAGGATGCTGTGGAAAGGATGCACAGTGTTTATCTGAAGTCATTAGAAAGTTAAGTGGTATTTTCTTCAGGAAACATTGTTACAAGTAAGTTTCTTTTGCTAAAAGTTGCTTTTTAAATATCTATCCACCACTAATTTAAGACAACTATGCTAGATTAAGTTGTTTCAAAGTAGTTTATTTAGGGGTTCCATTTTCACTCCTCAACAGATTTTATGTATTTCTCATATACTTCTTCACTCATTAGTTCATCTAGTTCTGAAGGGTTACTGAACGTCATCTTGATCAGCCAACCATCTTCATAACAAGACTTGACAAGTCCTGGATTTTCTGCTAGAGCTTTATTAATTTCAGTTACTTCTCCTCATAGAGGAGAATAGAGTTCACTAGCAGCTTTCACACTTTCCAAAGCACCAAACTCCTCTTGTTTGTTCAACTTTGTCCCAACTTCAGGCAGACTACAGTAAACAACATCTCCCAAAGCTTCCTGTGCAAAATTGCTGATTCCCACTGTTCCAACACCATTTTCTGTTGTTACCCATTCGTGTTTTTCTGTGAATTTCCGCACCGACAGCAGAGCAGGGCCGGTGCGCAGCGCCCGGATGGCACCCGCTCGCAGTCCCCAGGGCCGCAGCGAGCAGGGCGCGCTGGGTGCCGAGATGGCGCGGAGGCTGCCGACCGCGGCCCGCACGCTCCGCACCGCGCGCAGCGCCATGTTCGCACCATACCTCTCTTTTACAACCTGTTGTCAGTTAAAACTTCCCTGGTGGCTCAGATGGTAAAATGTCTACAGTGCGAGAGGCCCGGGTTCAATCCCTGGGTTGGGAAGATCCCCTGGAGAGGGAGATGGCAATCCACTCCAGTATATTGCCTGGAAAATCCCATGGACAGAGGAGGCTGGAAGGCTACAGTCCATGGGGTCACAGAGTTGGACACGACTGAGCGACTTCACTCACTTCACTTATCTGGCTGCCAGATTAATATATTGTATTATTCAAATCTATGTCAGCACCTCCTCTTGGAAAACATTTTCAAGGGACTTCCATGGTGGTTTGGGTGGTTAAGAATCTGTCTTGTAGTGCAGTGGGTGCTGGCTCCGTCCTTGATCAGGGAACTAAGCCCAAATGCCCCCACTACTGAAGGCCATGCACCGCAACTGGGGAGTCTGTGTGACTCAAAGAAAGATCCTGGATGCCACAACTAAGACCCAAGACAGCCAATTTAATTAATTAGAAAACTTTCAATTATTAGCTTAAAAGAATTTAGGTTGTCATTTATATTTTGTTAATGTTTTAAAACTATAATGCAATATCATCATGTATGGAAAAGGCAAGTTACAATTATTTAATTTCATCAAGGGGTTTCCCAGGTGGCTCAGATGGTAAAGAATCCACCTGCAATGCAGGAGACCCCTGGGTTCTATCACTGGGTTGGGAGGATCCCCTGGAGAAGGGGATGAAAGTGAAAGTTGCTTAGTCCTGTCCGACTCTTAGTGACACCATGGATTATACACAATCCATGGAAGTCTCCAGGCCAGATTACTGGAGTGGGTAGCCTTTCCCTTCTCCAGGGGATCTTCCCAACTCAGGGACTGAACCCAGGTCTCCCACATTGCAGGGGGAATCTTTACCAGCTACAAGGGAAGCCCAAGAATACTGGAGTGGGTAACCTATCTCTTCGCCAGCAGATCTGCCCGACCCAGGAATCGAACTGGGGTCTCCTACATTGCAGGCAGATTCTTTACCAACTGAGCTATCAGGGAAGGCCTTGGAAAAGGGAGTGGCTATCCATTTCAGTATTCTTGCCTGGAGCATTCCATGAACAGAGAAGCCTGGTGGGCTGTGTGTAGTGTCCAGGTTTCCCCAAAGGTCTCTAAATTTTAGTTTCAATCTGGATCTAAATAAGGTTCAATGTTTCATTAGTCTGTATTACAACTGGTTTGTGTGTTTCTCTTACAAAAATTTTGTTTCTAAAAATAAAATTAGTCTCACTTTGTTAAATATTGTATAGGGAGTTCCCAGTTCTAAAGTTTTGGGGGTTTGTTTGTTAAATCTGCAGTTTCCATTCACATACCCCTATGTCTCCTTGCATATCATTGTTAAAAAATCAGGTTGCTCCATGGACGGAGGAGCCCCGTAGGTTACAGTCCATAGGATCGCAAAGAGTCTACACTGCTAAGTAATTTCACTTCTTCTCAGATTGTTTGACTGCAGGGTTTTCAGCAATTGCTGACTGCATCCATGCGTTCTTTAGCATACCCTTGTTCTGAATTTTCAGTAAAGCATAGCAGGATCTTAGTTCTTGGACCAGGATCAAACTTGTATCCCCTTTATCCGGAGCACAGTCTCAACCATTGGACTGCCAGGGAAATTCCAGGGAAAGACTACTTCCTAGGTGGTGGTGTGAAATCCCATCAGGCAGTTCTAGTGCCTGTCCTTTTGTGATGCTAATTTGCAACCATTGATGAGACGGCCTAGTTTCATTAGGTTGATGTTTTAATCCTATCATTTCTTCATTTATTAGCAGGACTGCTTCCATAATGAGAAATTTCTCTTATCCACTATTTGGTTATTCTGTTGAATTCTTCTCACAACACTAATAGTCTCTTTCCTTTTTGATACATTTCCTTGTACATTTCTTACTTTAGACCTTACATCAGTCTCACTGGAGGCACTCTGCTACAAAACCACCTAATGGGTTGCTGGGGAAGGTGGAGGATACTGGGTACAGCTGGCCAGTGTGTACTGTAAGAGCTGAACGCTAGAGAAACCTTGTGCACTGTGGATCCAGGACAACAGAACCAGACCAAGAAGAGAAACTCTTCCCTTGAAGTGTCTCCAGCACCTTCCATTGACAAAGCTTAACATCATGCCAGAGAGCACACACACAAAAAAGGGCTCAGATGCATTTTCATAGAACGGGCAATGCAGTCGGAATTTAAAACAAAGATGTAATGTATTGATAACTGGAAAAAATGTACAGATTTTATTCACTCAGTCCCCTATTTGTGTATTTTGTATTTATTTCCAGTCTTTTGCTCTTACCTATATTCAGCAGGATTTTAATCAAATCAGCCATCATTTGTTCTCTCATTTAACATTAATAGAAAGCCAGTGTAGGCTTCATTTTTAAATGGCTTGTACTCTGGTATAAAAGGTTAAATTATGTCAAGGACTGTAATGCAAAGTGGAATTTTCTGGGTATCAATTCGTTCTCCCTAAATTATAAGGAATTAAGATCACAAGCAGAGAGGACTTAAAGGAGGTGCTAAGCAATTCAAATAGACCTTCAAGATGGCGTGTAATCTTACCACAGAAGGCATTTCAAGGAAATAGAATGTGGGCTGAGGCATCAGGTCAGGGAACCTGCCACATTCTTGCAGAACCTACTTTTGTTACAGCTCTGAGCTTAAGTTCTCTGGGTGTGGTTCTCAGAGCAGCAGGCACCAGCATGAGTACATTTCAAGCCCCATCCATTGCTGGAACAGGTCCAGTGGTCTGTGTTTCAGTAGCCCCACCAGGTGATTCTGAACCACAGGCAGAGTACATAGAGACTGGTGAAATAGAAAAGTCATCTCCCAATTTTTGACATCGTGCCTATATTGGTAAAACATCTAGGGTTATGCATACCCATGTGTGTATATTTCTTTATACACTGTGTATAAGTCTTATGTAAATTATAGGACACATGAGAATAGACATAAAAAGATAAAATAAGTAGGAATACAAGTTCTAGTATGTTCTAAGCACTCTATAGATCATCTTGACCGTCCCAGTTTGGAGGCCACTGATGCAGTGGCTGTGCGGTAGAGGCTCTCCTGTTTCAGGTAGTCCTTCTCTAGGGGGAAATAGGCAAATCAGGGTCCTACTTGGGGCCTCATCTGGGGGCCCTGGCGGTACATTATGAGTGTTTTGCTGGAGAGTGGAGCAGGGAGGCCACCTAAGCGGCCATTTCAAGGTATTCCTGGAGAATATGATCTCTTACTACAGTCCTCCTTCCCCTACAATGGGGCAAGTTTTTAGGAGGAGCAGAAAAACTGCCCTCACGAAAATGTGAATTTCCCAGCTACACTGAGTTTTTTTGGGGGGGGTCAAGGATCTCTAGTTCTCTCCTACTCTCCTCCACAGTGCCTTGCAGCACTGTGCAGATTTTTCAACCTGTTGATACTCTTACTAGGTTCGCAATTCAATCTGCAGAGCAAGTTGGGAGAATTCACATTTTTACAATAATTTTCCAAACCACGAACAACTATTTTAGTTCTATTTTAATGCTTCCCATTAAAGTTTTTATAGAATCTACCATAATGTTTGTATGTATCTGTTGTGAGCTTAAATATATACTTCACGTTTCCTTACCATCTTAAATGGCTGTCCCGTGCTTACAACTTCGCCTGCCTCTGCTGATCTTCTAAAGACTGCAACCCCAGGCGCTCTGTGCTGAGCGCCGGGGTGCGCAAAACCCGTGGCAGCCTCCGCAATCTCTACTGATTGGTAGCCAACCTCATTCTAGAGCCCCGCCAGTCCTCTTCTCTCGAGGGCTAAACGGAGGCCCCGGAAGTCAGGTCCCGCGCGCCTCGCCCCGCCCCCGAGTCTGGAAGTCTACTGTCCCATCCGCCCCCGCGGGTCCGGAAGTCAGCTGGTCCCGCCCCCAGCTCCGGAAGTTGGAGGCCGGCGCGTTTTGAAGTCCTGCCGGTCCCGCCCGTCCCGCCTCCGCGCCTGCAGGTTTGTGTCTGCGGTGAGCGCCCGGGCTGTGCCACGGTTGCGGGTTGCGGGGCGCGGGGTGTGCTGAGGGGCGGCTCCCGCAGCCGAGGTCCTTCCGGGAGCGCGGTCTTGTGACCCTGCCCGGGTCGATGCCCCGGGGGCCTGGTAGCGCTCGAGGCTAGAAGGGTGCACAGTGTGGCCGCAAGGGTCATTGGAGAGTGTCCTAAGTGGCTCGTGCAGGTGACAGGAGTGATCTCGCCCCGCGGGCGGCCGAGTCGCGTGTGGAAACAGGCGAAGCGTGTCAAAGGGAGGGAGCCAGGATATCGCAGGATCTTGGCTTCGTTTGTGTGAACTGAATCCACTCTTTGTTGTCAGAAATTTGACAACTTTACAGAGAACACCTGAAAAGCTACCCAAAACGGGGCCCCTGGAGCCAGCATTTTGAACGTATTGCAGGGCAGAATTCTCCACGTGTGGAAGATCAGTCCCCTTTGCTGACTCGTTCGTTAAGCTGGTGCTCCTGGCCGTCCAAACCCTCCGCTGGGTGCGGACTGTTGTCTCTGCAGCTGCAGGAGCTGACTTTTCGATCAGTGCCTCTCATCAAACCATGACGAGACTTTCAGTTCTCTTTTTCATAGGCCTGTACAGGGAAATGAGGATGTTCTGGTACGTTCTGATAGGGTGCCAGAAGTTTGGAGGCTGCTGGGGGCTAACGGTTTCCAAGAGACTGAGGTTTCCAGGTAGGAAGTGGACAGGTGATGATCAAGTGTTGAAGCTTTGTGAGCCAGAGCAGGGGACATAGCCCCAGTGCAACCATTATATCTGCGCAAAGAACCTTCCTTACAGAGGACATGGGTCCCTAGGGGGTTGACTTGCCTGACCACAGGACAGCAGTCAGCACAGGCTGAGTGGTTTCTGAACCTGTGTGGACCTTGTTAGTGGGCAGCTGGGCATCCTGTCTTGGAGAGGAGCTGGGTTCTTGTCTGTTAGCAGCGGCCTGAGGGCTCCAGCTGTCTCTTTGTGTCCTTCCCTAGGCGCCCTGGTCTCTTGTTGAAGGTGGTGGCAGCACATTCCAGGGATGTATATGCAGGTGGAGACACGCACCAGCTCCCGCCTCCATCTGAAGAGGGCTCCAGGCATCAGATCCTGGTCCCTGCTGGTTGGTAAGGATGTTCATATTTCTCAAGTTAAAAATCCAACTTTAAAAAAGGATGAAGATTAAACTAAAATTTTCCTTGGTTCTACTGCCCCAGGAAACAGCAACTATTATGTCTTTCCAGCTTTTATCCTTTTCGAGTGCTTTTACAGAGGGTCAGTCTTGTGTTTTTTCACCATTTAACATCCTTTGGTTAATAGTCTCCATGCTCCTGTGAGGTCCCTGTATTTCCTTTTTTGCTTGCTTTCATAAGGTTAGGGCCTGTGTGATGGAGACAGTAAGGAGTAAGGGTGGGGAGGCCCCTGGTCCTCTACCCTGTCAATCCCCATTGCCCTGCACACTCCCTGGGCAGCTGCACATGTTGACTGGAACTGAGGTGTGAGGGGAGGTGCTCCTGCACCTTCAGCAGCCTGGCTCTGGGCCTTCTTTCCCGGGACTCTTCCTGTTTCGTCTCGTGAGGGGTCGTGATTCTTCACCTGCAGTCTTGTCTTCATTCCACGCAATGTGCTGTCAGTGGATGAGACCCACATCAGGTTCCTCTTTCTGGTTCCCCTGTCAGCTCTGGAACCTCAGTGTAGACATGTGACCAGTGAATACTGTGACTGAGGTAGAACATTCTTGTAAACAGACTTCCTGGTTGTTTCCACAATTTCTGAGCCTGGCGGTTTTCTTGCCCCCTGCTCCCTGCTCTTAGCCATCCCTGGCAACAGGGAGGGGCTGCTTACCTGGGTCTGCGGTTTGTGGGAGGAGGTGGTCTCTGGGCTAGTGGTGGCCCAATGGAAAGGGACTGGTTTTCTCCCCACAGGAATCTTGTCGATCGGCCTGGCTGCTGCCTACTACAGTGGAGGTGAGGAACGTCATCTGCCCTGCCCCGCCCCACCCCTAGGAGCTTCCTTAGCTGATTGGAAAATAGAGAAAAAAAGGAAACCCTGTCATTTGTAATCTGACAGGCATGATTTTGGGGATTGTCCCTGCCTCTAAATGGGGCTTCCCTGGTTACTCAGATGGTAAAGAATCTGCCTGCAGTGTGGGAGACCTGGTTTCTATCCCTAGGTTGGGAATAGCCCCTGGAGAAGGGTATGGCTACCCACTTTTGCCTAGGAAATCCCATGGACAGAGGAGCCTGGCAGGTTACAGTCCATGGGGTCATAAGGAGTTGGACATAACTGAGCAACTAACACTTTGACTTTCTGCCTCTAAATGGTTTGCAGGCGTGGTCTCACCTTCATGCGCTGGTGTGTCCCCCACAGCTTGCATTCATTTACATCAGCATTTTCATGTCATAAAATATGCAGAAAGGCACTCTCATGTCTGCCTCAGGTCTTGTGGCAGGAATAGTCTATGCTTTCAGCAGCTCCTTGGAAGTAGTCCCCCATCTCTGCTCTCACACACGGTGCCATGATTGTAATCTCGAGGAGTCACCCAGGTGGAGAGCTGAGGGCAGAGTTGGTGGACCACATCCTGTCCTGTGACAGGGCCCACAGTGCTAGGTGGCCTTGGCAGGGGTGGGGTGTCCTTGGAGGCATGGGCAGTCAGCTGGGCCCTCAGGGGCCACTCCTGCCCAGAGTCTGGGAAGCAGCTGTTCTGGGAGGAGGCACCCCCTGCAGGCATGTTGACTTTTGCCCCGCTACCTGCCCATGGCTGTCTCCTGTGTTTGCTCCCCAGATAGTCTGGGCTGGAAGCTCTTCTACGTCACGGGCTGTCTGTTTGTGGCCGTGCAGAACCTGGAGGACTGGGAGGTGAGGCTGATGCAGGAAGGGTGCCCAGGCTTTGGGGCTCCTGGGTTCCTCTACAGGGCTCGTCAAAGGAAGAAAGACTCCAGGGGCCTAATGCCCTCCACCCCGATCCTGAAATGTGAGCCCAGTGGTTTCTGGCCAGCTTGACTTGGCCCCTGGACATTGCCTATTTGTGACCATTTGTGGGCCACAGAATCTTCTGAAGCTGCTCTCCTAGAAGGGCGAGGCCACCTCCCTCACCTCCCTTTTGTCCTTCCTCATGTGTCCTTTGGGTTGCCTGGCCCCAGTATTGTTCTCTGCCCTGTTCCCTCATTTGATGACCTTATCCTCAGTGCTCACCTCTCAACTGTGGAGAGAAGTACCTGCTTCTTTTCACACCCGAGACCCTGGAGGGGTCTGGCTGCAGGGGTCTGGGGTTCTGACTGAGATGGGAAGGAAGAGGGCTGCCTCCTTGTGTCTGCTCTGGGGAGGGTGGGGACACAGTTGGCAAGTTAGCGTGTATTGGACTGGCCCACAGGCCAGCAGCCAGGTGACCGCCTTGTGGCTGGCATTCTAGGAAGCTGTCTTCAACAAGAGCACCGGGAAGGTAGTGCTGAAAACGTTCAGCTTGTATAGAAAGCTGCTGACTCTCTGCAGAGCAGGCCATGACCAAGGTAAGGCGTGGGGCGTGAACAGGACATGGGTTACTCTGGGGTGGATGGAAGGCAGTGAGCGTCTGCCTGACCTGGAAAGGGGAAGCTGGCTGCTCCGTGACCAGGGTTGTGTCCTGCCTCATGGATGCTTTGTGTCCTCAGATGTGCCTTGGCCCAAAGAAAATTGCCTGGCAACCCCCAGCTCAGTGACTGGCCACTAGAGACCAGCAAGGCATTTTCCAGCAGTTGAGGAAAATGAAGCAGAAAGCTGGGCAGTACCATGCTTAGCCAGCCCCTGACATGTTAGACAGGTGGGCTTTTCAAGGCAATAGGCCTGCCAGATGTTCCCTCTCACTCAGACTGGGTGTTAATCGGCAGTCACACGACGCTGTGCTGTGGTCACTTCCTATGACATCTAAGGCTGGGTCCCGGCATCCTCTGGGCCTCCGACCTGGAGTGACACGCATTCCTTCGTGACAAGCAGGCTCTGATCCTCTGCACTGTGCCAGCATCCAGGCGAGAGGGGCAGGGTGGGCGGGGGACATGGCCACTGACCCGGCCCCGCCCACAGTGGTGGTCCTGCTCAGTGACATCCGGGACGTGAATGTGGAGGAGGAGAAGGTCCGGTACTTCAGGAAGGGCTATGTGGTGGTGCTTCGGTTCGCCACAGGCTTCTCCCACCCCCTCACCCAGAGTGCTGTCATGGGCCACCGCAGGTAAGCTGAGGATGGTAGATGATGGGCCAGGCCTGCCCACTATGCCCTTGCCCCCAGGCAAGTGGCCCTCATAACGGACTGTGGCAGGGCAGAGAGGCTTCAGGAACATGGAGGAGGTGGGGCTTTGGGGGACAGGCATGGTACCACCTGCTAGGTGGTATCAGGGGTCCCTGCAGGGACAGAGGGGAGGGGCACATCAGGGGTCCCCAGTGGCAGAGAGGCCTGGGCTAAGGTCAGGTGAGGGTGGGGACCGGGTAAGGTGTGGGGTCCTGGCCGGGACCCTGGAGGGCGATGCCTGTGAGGAGGTTGGCATGGTCTTCTGGCTCCTGCTGGGAGGCCAGGATCTTTGCCACGGTGACCCGTCCTCCCTCCTGGTGCCGGCCTGGACCAGCGATGTGGAAGCTGTTGCCAAGCTTATCACTACTTTCCTGGAGCTGCACCGCCTGGAGAGTCCTGTGGAGCTGTCTCAGAGCAGCGACAGTGAGGCCGACGGCCCCGGAGACCAGAGCTGACCTCCATGGCGCCCCTCAGCAGGGTTCTGATGGGGCCCTGGCAGGACTGATGGGCCACCTGGGAGTCTTCCTTCTTGGCTCTTGCCTGTGTCCCTGGCAACCCCAGGGCAGGACCATCAGCTATTCCTGCTGCTTGCTTCTGTCCTCCAAGCAAAACCACAGTGGGACCTTCTCTGCGGGCTGATCTGCCTCTTCCTGGAATCAGCCCGCTGGGGCAGTAGCCTGGTGTGGACAGGCCAGACCTGCTAGCCATGTGGGGCTCAAAGCCTCTGAAATGGGAAGCACGCCCGGGGTCCCAGGGCACGAAGCATAGGACTGAGCTCTCTGGGTCAGGGTCTTTGCCAGGACTCAGTCCTGTGGGTTGCAACAAGGATTTGGCAGGCAGGTGTGGGGCCTGGCTGGGTCAGCCTCTGAGGATGCTGTCTCTGCCTGTTGTTCCTATGGATCCCAGCTCTTTTCCTGCTCCCCATGTTCATCCCTTCCACTAGCCAGACGTCCTCAGTAGTCAGAAGTGAGCTGCTCACCTGTGAGCTCCTGGTGCTCAGGGTGGATGCCAAGGGGCCCATTTGATTGGTGTGCTGTTGCCATAGTGAGGCCTCTAGAACCCCAGATGGCTCATCTTGAGTCCAGCTGAGGCAGGAGACAGATGCTGGGCTCCAGGTAGACATTCCCAACTGGCCTCCTGTTGCATTTCGTGGGGCAGGAAGAAGTAGGCTTCAGGATGTATACCTACAACTAGCCTCCTGTTTGCGCTCCAGAATGGAAGTAACAACAGAAACAGGGTAAATAGCCAGTGTTTGTCTCTTTTAAACACCTTAAGGTAATAGTCATGCAAGGACAAAGGGGCAAAACCCTGTTTTGAGTAAAGGATTAAGGGATGTCCACTCCTCCTTTTGGGACAAGGGAGACACTGCACATACGCAGAAAGGTTCCTTGGGGGTCAAAAGTCAGGGGATAATGCCAGGCCATAATGAGTCTTGCTCCTCCCAGAAGCCTTCAGTTGGAGATCCATCTTGGCTGAGAGGTGCATGCACACCCAAGGGAGCATCTCAGGGTAGGTCAGGTGTGGAAAAGAAACCAGATAACTGGCTGAAGGTAAAGACTTGGACGAATTGACCTATATAAATGACTTAACCGCCTCTTTCCAGCGCTCCTCCTCACTAAGAAGGACGCCCATACCCTTTCTCTCTGGGTGTGCGTCTCTGCCTTGCTTCTCTCTTAACAAACCAGTTCTCGGTGTGCTCTTCCACTTGTGCTAAGTCTCAATAAACTTTGTACCTGCATTAACAGTTTTTGCCTCCTTGATAAATGCATTTTTCATCAGGGGCAAAGATCCACAGAAAACCAACTTCTAGCCTTCTAGCCCTTGCCGGTCTGATGGCCAGGATTGCTGGTTCTCATCCAGGATATCCAGGTTCAGTTCCTGGGCAGGGAATTAAGATCTCACTTCATACCACCGCTCACTGCTGCCTCGCCCAGATCACAGTCAGGATTGCAGCTGGGCTCTTACAGGGAGGATAACCTCCTGCCCCTGCTCCCAGTGTAGGCAGAGGTTTTCTCCTAGCAGCATTTAAAAACTTGCACCCATCCCTTGGAACCAATATTCCCAGGTTCTCTCAAACCCTGGAGGTTGGGCCTGTTTGTATGTGGCCAGAATGGGCCAGGCTTATGACTGCCCCTCAGCAGGGCCTGGGCAGCTGGCTGCAGCCACCCCCATGGAATCTGGGCGCCAGCCACACTGACCCTCACCTGCACTGTTGGTTTTCTTCTGCTTTCTCTGAACCCAGGTCCCTCCAAGGTACAGCACGTGCCAAGAGCATCTCTGGGGAAACCCACAAGGCTTCCACACTGGGAATGGCCTGGTAGACTCATGGACCCAGGGTTCTGAGGCTGCCTGGGTGAGAGCAACTTCAGGGGACTCCAGAGAAATGAGATCCTCTCCTTTCTAAGTAATGGCTGCCAACCAGACCTATGGGAACACAGTCATTTAAACATGCCAAAGTTAGGTTTCCAAATCGTTAAATCTGGAGTGCTTTTCTCTTAAAAGGTGTGACATGCCGTACACTGGTTTCTGGTGTGTTCGTCCCAGGGCTGGAGGAGGCTCCAGGACCAGAGGGAGTGTGTTTGGCTGACTCTGCTCCCTAGGAGCTGGGTTGGGCGAGAAGGGTCTCTGGAGAATTGTGAGGGCCCCACTGTAAGCAGCCCAGGCCAGGGTAGTAACGAAGCCTTTCAAATTTCTAGTAGCATGATTTCTGCATTCCACTCTCCTTTTTATTTCAAAAGAAAGTTCTAATGCTGATCACTGCATAGGCCCAGAAGGCCTTTTACTTCCATATTTACTTTGTGAGTGCTGCCCACTGGCATGGCTGTCCAGGACCCAGGAGCAGCGCGTGGGGCTGGGTGCAGCTAGACAAGGGTGCGGGGCTGCTGAAGGCCTGCGCTTGGCCTCCCCGCTCAGGGGTCCTGGCCTGAGTCCTGCCTGGGGCAGGCCGCCTCACCCAGGTCCTGCAGCAGAGCCTGCAGCCGCCGCAGGCTGGGGTGCACGTTCTCTTCCAGCCACTCCTCCACTGTGTCCGGGTAGAAGACGCGCTGCAGGGCAGCCTCCAGCTCCCCTGCGAGGGCGCTCCACCTGGCCAGGAGACTGAGGACCAGCGGGACAGTTAGCCTGCCCAGTGAGGGCCCTGGGGCCTAGCTCATAGGCTCCAGAAACCCACAGGTCAGGACATCCTGGGCTTCAGTTTACTCATCCGTGGAACCGGGCCCTTCATACCAGCCTCATAAGGTTGTTGGGAATCAATGAGTGACTGTCAGTTTGACCTCTCAAACTAGCAGGCACTTCACAACTGGCTGGCAGGGTTTTTCTTCGTGCATGAACCTGCCGTGACAGTTGAAGGCATCTTATACTCAGTGGGGACAGTCTGTGTTGGCCTCTGCTCACAGAGCTGGGGGGAGGGCCGGCTGGGACCCTGTCCCCTTGGTGACATGTGCGGCCACAGCCCTAGGCAGTCTGGTCCTACCAGGAGCCCTAGACCCGGCTCAGGGTGTCTGGTGACCCTCAACCCTCTCAGGCAGGAATGTCCAAGCTTCTCTTAACACCTAAGGGCACAGCTGATTCAGTCGGGTCACCCAGGAGTCTGTGGCTGTGATACCTAGTCAGCTCATCCAGAAGACTACCAGTGCACAGTGGAGGGCGGGCAGTGCTGGGGATGGACACAGCGGGGCGGGCCGTGGGCTACCTGAGTGCCTGGGGCTGGATGTGCTCGATCATGACAGGGTGGATGAGCTTCCTCCTGCGATGGTAAGGGCTGAACCAGCCAGTCACATACCTGTAGTGGGGTGGGTGCACTGTGGCTCATAAGGCAGCCTTGGTGGTTGTAAAATAAGACCTTTGAAAATCTGGTAGATTTTTAAAAGTTGTTTTCCACCTAGGAAGCTTTCTTGCAGTATTAGCTGACCCTTGCCCTGCCAGGAGGTGGTGGGGGTCGCTCCCCTGCCTGCTCACCTGTCCCTCTCCAGCAGCGCATCCACGGAGCTGCACAGGTGGAGGCTGACTTGTGTGACGAGGGCCAGGATGTTGCTGCCAGGGAAGGAGCCGGCGCCCTCACTGCACAGGGAGCCGCCGTGCTGAGGAAGGGCCCAAATGTGAGGGGAGAGGCAGGGCAGGGGGTGAGGGTGTTACCTCCTAAAACTCATTTCCTCTAGGCTCGAAATCCCAAGAAAGTTCTCCACTCTTGCTTTGACATTTTCAGCAAAGTCTCCTGAAACCAACCATAGACGGAGGTCAGAGAGGCCTCTGCAGGAGGTGGCCTGGACCCTGTGCTGGCTGGACCTCCCGACCTTTGGGCATGGGTGGTGGGCCAAACCATCGAGAAGGACCGCTGGCCAGGTCCAGCTGCACACATGCTGACCTCAGGGATGGATGAGCCCAAGGCCACAGCAGCCTGGTGGGAAGGTTAGAAAAGGGTAGAGTCCCAGTAACTGTCCTTCCACATCCCTGTGGCTCAGCACAATCCTAAACGTGTTTATTATTCAGTCCTCACTTTCCTCAACCACCTTGACATCTTTCTGCTCCAAAACCACATATATCATCAATTAAATTCCCACCTGGTCTCAAATGGGAGTTTACCTAACCATGGCTTCACCATCAAGCATGCCTGCGGGTTTCGTCCATCTCTAAGCATCTCTGCCTGCACCTGGCTGCTCCCACGAGAACCAGAAGTGAGGGAGCTGCCCTCACTTGGGGCCACACCTACTGGCACTGGGCATTCAGGATACTTACCCAGTGAAGACAGGCCCTTTATTGCACCCTATCCAGGATGAGCTTTCTTGTGGGTTCACTCTGCCTGAGGGGCCTGTCCCCCTACCTTCCTGGCCTCTGTCTCGGGTTTAGGCTTGAGACCCAGGCTGTAAGACCACAGTCCAGCCAGGTGGAGGTGGCAGCAGTTAGGGGCCCCAGCACTTGGCTTCCTGGGAGGAGCAGGGGGCCATACCGTGCAGCAGCACCTGCAGGCAGACGGCCAGGGACGGGATTCCCACGGGCAGCAGCTCACACAGCACAGAGAAGTGGTCGTACCTAAGTCCGCGGGAGAGGGACTCAGTGGATGCTCAGGCATGAGCCACCATGAGACAGGACAGGGATCGAGAAGCTTCTGCTGCTTCCAGAAGCTTCCTTGGTTTTGTGGGTATGCAGCTGGCAGTCACACTCAGATCCCACCCAGAGGGACCTGCCTGGGCTTAATGCTCTGCAGTTGCCACCTTGAAATTCTTGGCAGTTCATCTTTGACTCAGCTCTGTAAGTGAGGGCTGAGGGTCAGCCATCAGCCCCGCCTCCAGTTGCCTCCCGTGGGGTCAGGGCCTCCTGCCCTTGGTGTTGGGGCCACCTGGCCTCCCCCTCAAGATGGGACCTGAGGCCAGGACTTGCCTGGGACCAGGCGTTAACCTGTAACTCTACTTTTCAGATGGTGTGAAATTCTGAATGAGCTGAGGTCTGTCTTCACGCTTCTCCCAAGTGGCTGAGGTGGTGTGAACATGCAGAGACACGCATGGTGCAGACAGAGCGTGCACCAGGAGGGCCAGTGCCCTGGGGTGCTGACACCCTGAGCCTCATCCCCTCAGCAGTGTGGTGTGAGGGGCTTGACCCCAAGTGGCTTGTTTTGTGTGGCTGGTCCTCCCACCCCTTCCTCAGAGTGCTGACTGCTTCCCCTTGACAGAAGGCGAGAAGAACTGAGGCCCAGACTGGATGGGCTGGGGAGGGCCATGTGTCCGGAGTGACAGGAGCCGCTCAACCCTCCCGAGGGCATCCCCGGGCCCCACGTGGCCTCACCTCTGCCAGCCAGTCAGGATGATGCCCCGCAGCGTGTCCGCTGGCACACTGCCCGCCACCTGCAGCCACTGCAGGTGGTTTCTGAGGTGGTGGTCGATAGGGGTCAGGCTCTGGTTCACTCCTGTGGCCCCCTTGAAGGCGCTGGCGGCCCAGAGCCAGGAGAAGCCACTCTTCCAGTACTTCTCCACAAGGAGCGCTGGGTGAGCAAGTAAGAGGTGTGAGTGGCAGGCCCTGACGAGGTGTAGCTGTGAAGCCCGAAACACACGCTTGTCTGGGGGGCAAACCAAGAGGAGCCCATGACCGCCGGGCTCTGTTCTGGTACTGACCTTTACCGTGGAGGTCCAGGTCGGCCCCATAGTCCCAAAGCACAGGCTCCACCAGCTGCGGTACCCTAGACCCTGGGAGTGGAGAGAGGCCATGAGGGCGGGTCCCTTCAGCCCTCCTTTCTTGCATTAAAATGGATTTAAGTACAGACTCAGTACTGCACTAAGTGTTTGCTTATAAACGCTGCAGTCGCCAGGCCAGTCGGCTCTGGAAGTGACTGGACACTGCTGGAGTTGCTAGGGCATGCCCCAGGCCAGCGGCCCCAGTGCTCCCTCAAAGGAGGGAGTGGCACCGTGTCTGCATGCGGGGCAGGCCCAGGTGCAGCAGGAATGCACTGCTAAGTGGACTTATTTTTTAATGAATTAAAACCTAAGTGGCCACACGTGGTAATGGCTGCAGCCAGGACACCTGGACCTTGCAGAAGCATGTGTGGCAATCTCCCCGTCTCATCCCAAAGCCTCAAGCTAGGCCTGCTGGGCTTGGGCTGGGGGGCCTCTGCTTCCCTCAACCAGCCAGTGTGAACCTCAGTGGAGCCCCCTACAGGGCTGGCAATGCAGGCGTGTGAGGCCAAGGGCCCTAGAAGCACTGGGCGCGTTCATGGTCTGCTGGAGGCCCCTGCTCCGCAACCCACCCCCTGCTCCTGACGGTCGGAGCCCCACACCTGGGGCCTCATGCTACCCTCCAGGTCAGGTCTCTCACAACCACACTCCTGCAAGACCTTTTAGGGAAATAGCTCTGTCATATGAGAACACGTGAAAGTGGTCCTAATAACAGGATGGTCTGGAACTAGAAGCTTCAGTGCAGCTCTACAACAGGGTCTAGGTCTCTCCTGAGCAGCTGGGGGCTCGGAGCACTTGGCTTCCACCCCTTGTGGCACCAGGAAGCCCCACTGCTGAGCGTGCCCTGCACCACTACCCACCCCGCCCCCCGCAACCGCCCACCAGGGCCGCGCCCCGCCGACCTGAGAGCTGGTCCTCGGGGATGTCCCGCAGCATGTCATCCCACATCAGGGGCGTTGTGGTGGGATACCGGGCCCGCACGTGGCTGGCCACCGCCTCCATGTGGGACAGACACAGCTCTGCTTTGCTGTTGGGCTCCTGCTGCAACCACTGCCTTGAGGTCTCACCCTCTCCAAGGTAGTAGACCTGGGAGACATGGGTGGGTTGGCCTCGGGACCACTCAGCCTCACCCACGGGTTCATGCTGTGGCCTGGGAGAAATCTCGGGGAAGCTGCCCATGGGGAGGGGGCGGTGAAGGGCGCCCCTGCCTTCTGCACCAACACCCAAACTCAGCTCAAAGACTCCCTTGAGCCCGGGCACAGGAGCACCACAGGAGCCAGAAGGTAAAAATGACCAGACGTCCAGCAACACAAGATGGATAAACAGAGCGTGGCCTGTCCACACGCTGGAATATCACTCAGCTGCCATGTAGGTGAATGAAGCTGGAGAAGGTGCCCAGGGAGAGAAGCCCATGGATGGACCCAGGGAGAGAAGCCCATGGATGGAGCAGCATTTCATTTATGGGGTGCTGGGGCAGAGGAATAATGCAGAGATGGAAAGGAGATATGGATGCAGGGGTAGAGGGCGGGGGGGCGGGTGGGGAGATGAGCGGCCCTGCCCTAGGCAGGGATGAGGGCTGCATGACACTGAGAATGACTAAAAAGTTACTGGATTGTTCACTTTCAATTGCTTTCAGTGGTAAATTCTATATTACATGTATCTTTTTTTAAAGGTTTTTTTGAAGAAGAGGATCAAACTCTGGAATAAAATGTCCACAAACCACTGTCCTTGCTCAGATGCCTGAGCTCAGACAAGCAGAGGTCTTTGGGTCACTGCTCAGTGGCTCATAATCTTCCTAAGATCCTGTGTTTCTTGAGGACAAGGGGGGGGGCACCCCTGGGAACTGCCTTTCTAGCCAGTGCTCCATGACCCTAAAGTGCTCCATGACCCTAAAGTGGTATTTCCCTTCTCCCACTGTCTGAAACTGCACTGCTTCAGATGGAGAAAAGTAACCGGCTCAATCTCATGGCCACCTTGGCCCCAAGGACATGAACACGCAGTAACTGGGGGCTGCTCTGCTGTCCCATGGGTGCCTGCACCCCACTGCACCCTGCTTGGCTCAGCAGGTTTGCCCACGGGAGATCACTTGTCAGCTGGGACCATGGCCCTCACTGGGGCACATCTCCTCAGACAGCCTTTCTTTATTCCTGGAGCTGCTTTTCTATTTAAGAGAAGACCCCACGAGGTGGGAGCAGGTGACCTTGAGGTGAAGACAAGGGGCTGCTGCAGACTTAGGGGAGTCGCCTGCTGGCAAGGGGAGGCACCCACCTCGTCACAGCCAACGTGGAGCCACCGGGCACCCGGGTGCAGCTCCATCACCTGGTCGATCATGGCTCTGACCAGTGCCAGGGACTCCTCTTTGTGGGGGTTCAGGGTGTTAGGGAAACGTGCCACTTCCCGGAGGTGAGCGAGAGCCTCGTGCTTCAGCACGAACTGCAGGGAGACAATAGGAAAGCTGGCGACCCTGGGAGAAGCCTGAGCCCGAGCTCCCTGCAGTTGGGCTCCTGCCCCTGCACCCTGTCAGCCTCGTGTCTGTTAGAGTTCCCAGGGGGGCCAGCGGGGCTGCCCTGGGCACAGGAGCCAGGGCTTTGAGCAACCTGGCTGCTTGGTCAACAGCCCCTCTCTTCCACCTCTAACTAGGCTGAGTGAGAAAGCGGACAAGACAGTCCCCCTTCACAGAAGAATTACATGTGGGTGGACTTCGTGCTCAAGTGAAGAGGCTGGCAAACTACCCACTCCCCACCGCCCTGCCCAACACACACACAAAACAAGTACAAAGTGGAACCATTTGTCAAAAACAATTTCAGGCCTCCAGAAACCAACCAAAGGTGAACAACAAACTGGGAAATGTTTGTTCATGAAAGACTGCCACAACTTTAGGTAAAAACTGAGATTCTGCAGCTTCTGCCCAGGGCCCCACCCTCTGTGCCCACCAGTGGCTGGATGTGGGTAAACCCAGTTCTTAGAGACCTGTCAGTAAGAGTGGCAAACTGTTATGAATTCTGTGGTCCTCACAGGACCACAGAGGTGACACACGTTCTCCTTCACACCAGCTGGCTGGGGCCACACACACACACACGCACACACACACGCAGGGGCCTGAGAGGGCTGGGTGGAAAGCAGAAGCCACACCAGACTGAGCAGTGGCTGAACTCTTAGGTGTGGCACCCCAGCCCCTGGGGCACAACGTGGAGCCTTACGGGCTTGGGCACAACTACTGCCCAAACTGTGTGGAATCACCAGCTTTCAAGACAGAAGAGTGACCCCCTAAGAACAAAAAATAAAAGCAAGAATAAAAACCCAACAGAGGCATTTGTGGCCACACACATCTGGGGAGACATTAAATCCAGGCAATTTACAACTACCCATGGGGGAAGAAGTCAGATTTGCTATAACATATGATCTGAAATGTCCAGTTGTCAACCCAAAATTGAGACATGCAAATAACTGGCAAGGGGGATGGACACTCAAAGGAAAAACAAGTCTACAGAAACTGATGTTGAGAGGGCCTAGATGTTAGATTTATCAGACAACAGCTCCTTAGCTGTTCACAGAGTCTCTCTGTGCAGCACTGAGCTGTTCCCTGCAGGTCGCTAGCCCTGCCCGTGCACCCCTGAACCCCACACCTGGGTGTGAGGTAACTTCCCGTCCTCTCACTTACCTCCATGTGCCCAAATGTCTGCACCAAGGGAATGACCTCGAGCTCATTCAGTGTGGCCAGGTGCAGGATCTCTTTGATTTCTGAAGGGCTAGAGAGACAAGGAGAAGGCAATGGCCACCCACTCCAGTACTCTCGCCTGGAAAATCCCATGGACGGAGGAGGCTGGTAGGCAGCAGTCCATGGGGTCACAAAGAGTCGGGCACGACTGAGCAACTTCACTTTCATGCATTGGAGAAGGAAATGGCAACCCACTCCAGTGTTCTTGCCTGCAGAATCCCAGGGACAGAGGAGCCTAGTGGGCTGCCGTCTATGGGGTCGAACAGAATCGGGCACGACTGAAGCGACTTAGCAGCAGCAGTAGCAGCAGGGAGACAAAGACCACTCTAAGAGCTGCAGGCTGGCTTCCATTTAGGCTCCCAATCCCCGCTTATCAGGTTCCTGGGGGATGCTACTGAGGAAACTAGTAAGGTCACTAACTCTGAAAAGCCCAACAGGTTTAAGTTTTCAGGGAAGACTTCCATGCTACAGTTCAGGAAAATGATGCTCTGTTAAGTCATCAAGTAACAGTTGACTTCTTACCAGCTATTCTGACCCAGACTCTACACGAAGCTAAAGTCATTTTACCAGAGACTGGGCCACACAAGGAATCATAGTCTAGAACGATGGCGGGAAGATAGGGCCTGAGGGTAAATTCACTGCTTGTTTCTGTACAGCCCATGACCTAAGAATGGTTTCAACATTTAAAAATTGTTGAGAACAATCAAGAGAAGAATAACATTTTGTGACCTGTAAAAACTGTATGGGAGGGCTTCCCTGATGGCTTAGCGGTAAAGAATCCACCTGCCAGTGCAGGAGACATGGGTTTGATCCCTGTGTTGGGAAGATCTCCTGGAAATCGCAACCCACTCCAGTGTTCTTGCCTGGGAAACCCCATGGACTGGAGAGCCTGGCGGGCTACAGTCCATGGGTGGCAGAGTCGGACACAACTGAGTGAAAAAAGAACAACAATTGTATGGAATTCATCCTTCAGTGTCCACAAATAAGGGTTTTATTGGGTCGTAGCCATGCCCACTCATTATTATCACCTGTGGCTGCTTTTGCCCCACAAATAGCTGTAACAGAGATGAGACGGGCTGCACAGACAGAAATATCTACTGTCTGGCCCTTTACAGAAAAGGCTGGTGACCCCTTTAATAGAGTACCAAGACTAGGGGGAGTAACTCATCTGAGGGGGTTAGTAATCCCATCTACTGGGGCTTTCCAGGTAGCTCAGTGGTAAAGAATCTGCCTACCAATCCAGGAGATGCAAGAGATGTGGGTTCGGTCCCCAGGTTGGGAAGATCCCCTGGAGTAGGAAATTGCAACCCACTCCAGTATTCTTGCCTGGAAAACCTCCATGGACAGAGGAGCCTAGCAGATTATAGTCCATGGGATTGCAAGGAGTCAGGCATGACTGAGTACGCATGTATTTTATCCATCTACAAATGGATAAAACCCTTGGAAGGAAGTCACCGTCAGCACCCCTGAGTATTCGTCCAGGTCAACATCCTGCCAGAGATTACTGAGGATCCCATCCTGGAAGGGCCCCCGACCACTCTACTCTGAAGTGTCATTTACGAATTCATCTCAATTTCTGTGTTCGAACCATCTCTAAAGTTAATCAGTTTTATAAATGAACTGATTATATAAGGTTCTATCTTTAAATATACCTTTTTCAAGCTTCCCTGGAACCCTGGTACCTTTTTCACTTTTAAAAACAAAGGAACAGAACACGTTCATTGTACAAAGAAACACGAACACCTCTGCCATCACACCACATTAATGCTCTGGATCACGCCTTTCCTGTTTCCCACTCACAGGCACTTGTTGGGAGTCCTGTCACACGGAGCCAAACCACCCCCCAGAATGGTTAGGCTGCTCTACAGCCCACCAGCAGGAGGCTAGTTTTTGCTCACCCTCGTGGACACACAGCACTATCATTTTGTTTTAAAAGCTTCTCCAATTTGGTAGCCAAAATGGCATTTCCTTGTTTTATTATTATCATATACTTCTTTCTTTTGGGGGATCAAAATGTTCTTTGTCCAATTTTCTTTTGGGCTATTTGTTATTGGTTTACATGGATACCCATAATTTTAAAGCCAAATGGGGTACGTCCATGACCAAGCTGTCTGACTTTCCTGATTCTGATCCTTTTCCCCTTTAATCCTCACTTTTCTGGTGAAGATCCCACTTGGGGCCTTAAAGACCCTCCCTCCTCCTCCTGCCTGGACACCTGTCAAAGTGTCCTCCATGCATTTCATCTCCACAGACAAGGCTCAAACATATCACAGCGCTTCCTCCTGGGGGATCATTTGTGGCTGTTGTTGCTCAGTCGCTAAGTCATGTCTGATTCTTTGCGACCCCATGGACTGCAGCACGCTAGGCTTCCCTGACCATCACTATCTCCTAGAGCTTGCTCAAACTCTTGTCCATTGAGTCAGTGATGTCTTCCAACCACCTCATCCTCTGTTGCCCACTTCTCCTCCTGTCCTCAATCTTTCCCAGCATCAGGGCCTTTTCCAATATATCAGCTCTTCACATCAGGTGGCAAAAGTATTGGAGCTTTAGCTTCAGTCCTTCCAATGAATATTCAGAGTTGATTTCCTTTACGATTGACTGGTTTGATCTCTTTGCAGTCCAAAGGACTCTCAAGAGTCTTCTCCAACACCACAGTTCAAAAGCATCAACTCTTTGGCACGCAGCCTTCCTCATGGTCCAACTCTCACATCTGTACATGACTACTGAAACATCCATAGCTTTGAATATATGGATGCTTACTTTCTTTTGAATGTTTCCAAATTCTCTTCAGTGAACGTGCTTTATTTTTACGATTAAAAACATGCATTTAACAATTCTTACCTCCCCTCCCCTCCCCTCCAGGTTGCTGCCCTGCACATCCCACTTTCTCTACAGAGGCATCGCCCTGCTTGGCAGCTCAGGTACCTGTACGCATGCTTGGCCCTCAGCAGCCTCAGGTGGCCCTCGTAGGGAAACATGTCTTCATACTCAATGAGGACGCCATTTGCACCCAGGGCACGGAACAGGGGGAAAATCTGGGGAGGAGACAGAAACGTCATGAAAAAAATGACTATTTGAATGGAAAACGACACACATGCAGGTCACAGGCTCATTCTTTCAGCTGATGGACACGGATTATAGCTGATCTTTGGACTGATAATTCTCCTGGAAACTTTCCACCTGTGTACTCTGTGTTATGCCTACTAAACACAAATGTAGTGACATGTTCACTTGACACAAGGGGCAGGGATTCTGCTTGCTATAGAATAGCAGCTGCCTGGTGGCTTAGCTGGGGAGGGAGGGCTGGGCAAGCAGGGTCAGACGGCACCTCATCTGGATGAGACTTGTAGCATGGGAGCCTCCTAGAACACAGGGAAGGGGCAGGCTGGGGCGATGGGAGCCTACAGGGCTCTGGAGGGTTAGTGGTGAGCACCTGGAAGAAGCCTAGAGGAGGGAGATGGAGGAAAGAGGTTGTCCCTCTGTGCTTACGGGGTCCCTGCCCTGGTTCTCTCCCACTTCTTTGTCCACCTTTATTTCAAGAACATGGACTCCTATCCTCCAGGACTTTTAGGGCTGTATCTACTGTACACAGCCCTGAGATCTTCTTCGAGCCTGGCATCACAGGCAGTGGGGGGGGCTCCTGCATGTATTTAGAATATAAACCCACTTCCAGACAAGGGCCACTACAGGTTTTATACAATTTGTAGCACTCTCGCTGATGTTGCTGTCAAAGTTTTCTTTCCCCAGGAATATGGGAACATTCTTAAGCATGCTAGATAGAAGAAGGAAATCAGCTTCGGACCAGGAATTAGCTAGGATCATTTATAAAGTGGGTCATTGACAATTGACTGCAAATTATAAGAGGAGGCTGATTGTGGAAAGGAGTCAAACTAACCCAGGTCAGTCACTTGCACAAATGAAACATAATGGTTATAGCATTTCCATATTTTCCAAAGCGTTTTTGCTCCTGGTTTCCCTTGCAGCCTTTAGCCATCTGACCACTGGGTGGCCTCTTTGGCATTTCTATTGGGGCTGGTAGGGATCCTCGGTGCTCTGGGTGGCTGACAGGCCGCTGAGCTCAGTCTGAGGGAGCCACCCACCACATCCTTGGAAACAGGAGGAATAAGAAAATGTTGTCTGATCCTGACTCTGTCCATTAGCAGCAGCAGGGGGCTCCAGCTACACATAAACTGGGTCTTCTTGGCCTGTCTTTCACAACTATCCATTTGTCACCGTGCTTTTATCTCTCTATGTTTGACTTTTCTTTTCTGCCATTGCTTTCTCAATATTGGTTCCCATGGTGTCTATTCACTTTCGTCCTTTTTCTAGTTTAGTCTCTATTTCTGTTTTTTTTTTTCTTATAATTAATTCCTGAGTCTGGAGGCAATCTTTTCACTATCTGCTTTTGTCTGGCTGTCGCTTTCTGTGCTTTTTAAAATATTTACTTGGCTACCGTGGGTTCTAAGAGCAGTATGGGGGATCTTCGATGCTCACTGCAGCACGCGGGGTCATTAGTTGCAGCATGTGGGCCTGGGCATTTCTATTTCTAACTCATGGTGTTCTTCCATAGCTTCTATCACTTTCTTAGTATCTCTGATCTTGTTTTGAAACATTACAGAACTGTGTCATCTGCTTTGTGGTCACATGGTGCTGGTGTGCCTTCACTGTTACTCAGATCATCGTCCTCTATTTTCTGGCAATGTTTCTCTATGGCACCACCACACACCTTTCTTGTTGCTCATTTTACAATGAGATGTTTTTTCTTGTATTTTGGAGAGCAGGTTCTTATGTTTGGGATGGAGCTGGGCCAGCCCCGGGCTCCCTCTGCAGCTGTTACATAAAGGATTAGCAGTTATGGACTTTGTGCAGCTACTTCTAGAGCACTCAGTCTTCACTCCCTCTGGATCCTGTTCCTCCAGTATTTGAAACTTCTCTCTTCTTTACCTCAATGTTACTCCCCAGTTCCAGATGGAGTCTTTTCCCAACATTGCATTCTGAGTGTGGGGTTCTATCCTTCTGGAAGAAGTTTCTGGAAAGTATTTTGGAATGCCTTGAGGTCTTGAGCACTTATCCTCAATCTGGAGCCTGTGACATCTCATCCAGTTTCTGACTTACCTTTATTTGTTGGGCTATTTTGTGGGTTCCCTGGTCTTGAAGTCATCTGAATTCTTTTTTTTTTTAATATTTATTTTTATTTATCTGGCTGCACTAGGTCTTAGTTGCAACACGTGAGATCTTTGATCTTCACTGTGGCATGCAGACTCTTATTTGCATCATGTGGGATCTAGTTTCCTGACTGGGGATCGCACTTGGGCCCCGCCGTATTGGGGGCTTGGAGTCTTAGCCACTGAACCACCAGGGAAGATCCTAAATTCTTTTTTATCTTTCCTCTACCATCCCCTGCTCAGCTGCTAACCCCACAGGAGTGTTGAGCTGTCTGTCCGTGGTTTGGTCCCACCCCTTGCATTTTGGCATTCACAGGGAAAGCCTGATAACTCACATTTGTTTTAGAGTACATGCTTTTCCTGTGGCTGCCAAAACAAGTCATCAGAAACCGGGGGGCTTGAAATAGTAAGAATGTATTCTCTCACAGCTTGGGAGGATGAAGCCCAAAATCTAGGTGTCAGCAGGGCCGTGCTCCCTCCCAGGCTGTAAGGGGCAGCCTCCCTGTCTCTTCCGGATTCTGCGAGTTTCTGGCATCCTTAACCCTCCTGGGCATGCAGATGCATTGATTCTAGTCTCTGCCTCTGTCCTCATGTCATCTTCCCTCTGTGTCTATTGTCCCTCTCCTTATACAAACACCACTTATTGGATTAGAGCTCACCCTGTTCCCATATGACCTCATCTAATGTCAGAGACATCTGCAAAGACCCTATCTTTAAATCACAGGTCACATTAACAGGTCTGCTGGGTTAGGATTTAAATATATCTTTTTAGGAGACAAGATTTGGTTCACAACAGAGGTTGTGGGGTTTTGTCTTTTCTGTTTTTCTTTTTGCTATCCTGGTTGCTATCTGCTTTGTGAGGGGATATGGGGGAAATTCAAGATCTATGCTGCTGCCACCACGCCTCAACTCAGAACCCATGGTTGTGTTCCAAGAATGTGTCTACAGAACACTGTTCACAACTTCATAACCAAACCCAAGGCAAAGTGATTCTCTAAAGAAGAAAGGGAGCTCTTACCTCCGAGAGGTAGCAGACCTTTGGCGGGGCTCCTTTCAGGTCCAGATGAACTAGTCGCATCTTAAATGGTGAGGAACCTGACATCTCACTATTTTTTGAGGTCATATAACTAAAAAATCTCTTTTCTGGGCACTTCTTCCTAGTGAAGAAATTAATGGTTATGTCCTTCCAATGTCTCTTTCAATCCTGCTATGAACTAGGAGGAAACTCATTCCACCAACATGAAATGTATCAAGATGTCTGTCTCCACGTTCAAATACAAGGACCCTTGTCATACAGCACTGGTTTCCTTATAAGATGGCTATAATCTACAATAATACAAATGACTGCAAAATAATTTCCTGTTTTAAAGACTGTCTTATCCTATATACACTATGCCAGTGAAAACAGGCAAATATCTCTTAAACATTTTTCAGGCCCCACAATATGATGCTTCTGTAGAAAACTGATCCTCAATTTTATTCTACTTTAAACAGCATTAAAAATAATTTGCATTTTTAGAGTTTGAGTCAGCTTGGTTGCAGGGAGGGAGAAACTGTAAAAATTTATCCTAGGTCAGAGAAAACTGTCTAGGATTTAAAATAGGCCATTGATAATTTAAAAACAAGTAACTCACAAGTTTATCAGTGCTGACTAGTTTATGTTAAACTAGAGGAGGTATCTGGATGAAGCATAAAACACAGAATTAGACAGGAAAAGGAAAGAAAATCTCTGTATATTGGTCATATATTCAGCTCCACAATTCAAACTACTCATTCTGTGCAAGGATTCATAAATCCCTGACCTTAGGGACTTTTATAATATAGCAGAGAAAATAACATAATGCACATAGAAATCAATCAGTTTGATTGAAAAAATAAATTATATTCAAAACAATCTCAATGACAAAGTTCTTAAGGCAATTACCTAAATTGCTATCTGAGAAGCGGATGAGTTAAGACAAAGCATTTTGAAAAACTGAAACGTTTCAAAGCTAAGTTGCTTTACATTTTGAAAAAATAATAAAAAAGAAAACTCTAACAACCCCCTCCCCCACTATAACCCAAATGTATTTTCCAGAGAATAGAGTTAAAAGAAAAATTTTTGAGCTGAGAAGTCTGTATTAGTCCTGTGTTTAGAGAGAAATCTTACTATTCTATAGCCCTACAGCAGGAATGAACACCGACATCTTACCTGATTCAGACACATTCAGAGTTGTTTACCAAAGTAAGTTGCTGCAAAATCTAAATGGAAAGGATACAGAGAAGTCAGTATTCCCTCTTGCAAGTGTGTAGTTCTTTGATTCCCTCCTGGACGAGGTCTATATATATATGATTATTTCAGACTTGGGCCAATTGTCACTATTGTTATCAGACAACCTGGTAGGTAGATCTGCAATTGTCCCAGTCTCTTGGGCTTCTAGGTAAGTTGCCAGGCGATGGCATCTGATTTCCCCAGTCTGGGGACTGTTGGGCAGATCACTTTTCTTATTCAATGAGTCCAGATTTTTTTCCCCCCTCTGTATCAATGAATTACTCACCTTCATCAGACTTAATCCTTATGAATGAATCTCACTAATTCCCCTCATTCAGAATCTTAGGTATCTTGACAGGACTGGTTAAGATATTCTTGCCCACTGGACGGGAAATTGAATGTTGTAAACTAAACAGCAGGCCTCACAGATACAAAGCACCAACAGGACCCAGTGCCC
Source organism: Capricornis sumatraensis (assembly GCF_032405125.1). NCBI lineage: Eukaryota > Metazoa > Chordata > Mammalia > Artiodactyla > Bovidae > Capricornis > Capricornis sumatraensis. The sequence continues at coordinate 100,072,443 of NC_091076.1, forward strand.
TCAGGTGTGGCATGGGCCCAGGGAGAGGAGCGTTGGAAATCCCACAGGAGAGGGTGCGGAGATCCTGGGAGGAGGGCTTGGACACCGCGGGGAGAAGGCTTCCAGACTCTAGGAGGAGTTGGAGACCCCGGTAGACCACGCACGGCGGGGCAAGGACACGCTTCAGTAGAAGGTTCGGAGGCTTGTCAGGTTCCGCGGAGGTCAGGGGAGGCGGGGTACGGCCAAGGCAGGTGCGCCACGGGGAGCAAGCCAGGTCCGCGCTCGGGTCCCCGCCCTGCCCCGCTCGGCGCTCGACCTCCGATTGCTCAGGCCTGGTCACCAGCCCGGAGGTTGAAGGCTGAGGGTGTCGCTTCGCGTGCCCGGCTGCGCCGGCCTCGCGCTACCTCTCGCAGCGCTCGTCCCGGGCTTGTGGCGGCTCCCGCATTCGGCCTAGCTTCGCGGCAGCGTGGCTAATGGCACCTCAGCGGAGGGGTGCTCCCAAGGCCCCGGAGGGCAGCGGGGTGGCGGAGCGCCGCCGCCAGAGCAGGTACCAGATAGCGCCGGGAACGCGCGAACGGCGGTGTGGGCGGGGCCTGGCCGAGGGGCGGGGCCTAACAGGGGCGTGGCGTGGTGTGGCTGTGGGCATGGCCCGGTCAGAAAAAGGTGGATCTGGTGCAGGCAGGGCCTTTCCCGGAAAGGCACTGCAGTGTGGGTGTGGCCTGGCCGCGAGGGGCCTGGTTTGTGGTTGGGCGAATCGGGCGCCTAGAGGGGCGTGGTCGTCTGGAGGGCGTAGCCTGCAGAATCCCTCCCGGACCGCGCAGGAAGGGGTTGGGAGGGGTTGGGAGGGGTTGGGAGGGGTTGGGCGGAGCTGCCGGTCGGGAAACCCTTGACCTCCGCCGCAGTGTGTACTGAGGGCTTTGTACCGAGAGCTTTGTGCCGAGACTACACACGGGGACTGGGACTCAGAGGTCCCCATCGTCTGGTCTCCGTGTGCTTGTCTCAGGGCTGTGCACGATATGGTTCTCCGTTGGGGGACCCGATGAATGAATAAATGATCTCATCAGGTAGCCTTCGAGGGGATTCTGCCTAAAGCTTTCAGAGCCGGAGTGTATCCACTTCAGTATAAATTACTTTCTCGTCGTGCTTGCCCCATGGGCCACGGACCTTGCTTCAAATCCACTTCTGTTTTGGCAAGATTCTCAGTGTGCATTTGGGCCAGCTTACCCTGAACAGGGGTGCTTATTTTGAGGATACCTCAGGGAAGTATTGCTCCCAAATCTGGCCCAGAGGCTGTTTTTTCCCCTCTTGTCTTTACCTCCCTCTCTGTCCCTTTCTGTCTCAGCACCCGGGGTGTCCCAGGCGAAGGTGTCAACAGCTTTGTGCCCACAGTAGGATTTCAGCCCCTGCTACTGAGATGGGCTGGCAGTCTCCCTGCCCTATTGGGGAAGAGAAATTTTGGCCCCACTGGAGTTAGGGGCCCACCTTTGTCTAGTTAGAGGAGACCAGGTGGGCTAGAGGCTAGACAGCAGTTCTAGGGGTGAGGATGGGGGTCTTTGTGACCTGAGTATCTATGCTCCCTGTTTAAAATGACCATGTATCCACCCAATATGGTCTGACTCAGCTGTGCCCACCTTGAGACTTAGTTAATCGGAATTTGTGTGTTAGAAAGTAAAAGTGTGAAAGTGTTAGTCGCTCAGTCATCTCCGACTCTTTGCAACCCCATGTACTGTACCCTCCAGGCTTTTCTGTCCATGGAATTCACCAGGCAAGAACACTGGAGTGGGTAGCCATCCCTTCTCCAGGGGATCTTCCCAACCCAGGGATCAAACCCTGGTCTCCTCCATTGCAGGCGGATTCTTTGCCCTCTGAGCCAGCAGGAAAGCCTGTGTGATTTTATATATATAGCAATTTGAAATGTGGAGGGACATATAAAAATAGAAGGCAAACTCCCTGCTTTTCAGGAATTAATCATATACTTGGAGACACGAGGTGCACCTCCTGGAAGAATGTCTGGATCGCTTTTCTTAGTTCTGCCAGTCCTTCAAGCCCTACACATTTTTCTCAAGAGTACACGACTGCTCAGTTACACATATGAGAAAACACATACACATGTACACAGACACACATGTGAGTGGGTATACACCATCCGGACACATAGATACACGTGTGCACGCACACACACACACACACACACACACACACATGCCTGCAAATTCTGCATAGGCAGTGTGAATCCCGGTGGTACAGAAAGTGTCTTAGTGTTGAATCATTTCTGTTGTGCTTGCATTCCTTTCCTGGCTGGCTGGTGGTTTCAGTGAAATGAGTTTGATTCATGTTTACCTTAGTTCACCCTGGTAGCTCAGCTGGTAAAGAATCCGCCTGCAATGTGGGAGACTTGCATTCGATCCCTGTGTTGGGAAAATCCCCTGGAGAAGGGAAAGGCTACTCACTCCAGTATTGTGGCCTGGAGAATTCCATGGACTGTATAGTCCATGGGGTCGAAAGAGATGGACACAACTGAGCGACTTTCACTACCTTAGTTCACTTTGTGTGTGAGTGTGTACCCTAGGGCCAATGCATGGGGTTGTGTCAGTCATTTTTGGATGCAGGCAATGTGACTGATGTCACAGGCTCTGTCAGGATCTCCCAGATGGTTCTCCACGGACATGGCCAGGCTGGGAGGGACCGCGACTGGCAGTTCGTCTTGTCCTCAGGGGCATAGTCAGCCCTGTCTGGTCATATGGGGCGAAGGGCATATTCCCCACCATGTTCTCGTATGCTGGCAAGTGCCTCTGGATTGATGGAGAGTAGCTCTGATGATGACCACTGTGGGAACCGTTTGAGGCTGTAACTAAGTGTGGGTGGGTCTCTGGTCATTGTGGTCTGCGTTTTCAGCACACGCAGCTGCCTTCGGGTGACCACAGCTGTTTTCTGTTCTCAGCACCAAGAGTGTCCGGGTGTCTCGGGATGTGCGCAAGAAGTGGTTGAGAGTCGCTGTCCTGGGGTCCTGCACTGCGCTCGCCGCCTGCCTGTTCTGGGGCAGCCTGGGGGGTGATGACGGCATCACTGAGGTCCTGGCTCACCGCAGTGAGATCCTGCCAGGCAGGTTCATTGAGGTGCCCTGCTCTGAGGATTATGACAGTCACCGAAGATTTGAAGGTACGCAGTGCCAAGGTGATTCAGGAAAGAGCAGCATGTTAACATGGAATTCAGTGTGTTCAAAATGCGTCTGTTTTTACTTTGATGAATTGGTGGGAATCGGTTTGAAAGTAGTGTGGGGTGGGGTGGGGGGGGCAGGTGGCCTTCCTCCCCACCACCGCCCCGCCTCTACGTTGGTTAGCTCACACCTGTTGCGGAGAGTGTGAGTCTTTCAGGCCCCACCTGTGCAGGGGCAGGCCCAGGCTTCACTGCCCAGGCTATAGCCATTGTTTTACTGAGGTGCCCCCCACCTCAGTGTGGATTCCATGTGGTGGAAGAGGTGGTTTGCCTGGAAGGATGTAACAGAATTGGGGAGATATCAATGAGCAAGTTGAACAGAGAAAAGGCATTTTCTTTCAGTCTTAGGGGATTGTTACATCAGAAAATGTTGCAACAGGAAACGTGATACCAGAGTCCATTCCCCCGTGGTGTTTGTCTCATCCCGGCACCTGCCTGCTCTGTGGAGGGCAGCAGTTTTAAAAGCCTAGCCAGAGTGACTGGGTCTTAGAGACAGAATTTAATTCATTTTTCTATTCAGAGCAATGCTTTGAACTTGAACCAAGAAAAAGATTACTGAGTCCTTCCACCAAGGGGCACTGTTGTGATATGCACAAGTTGGGTTAAAGTGAAGGGAGGTGTGTGGGCTCCTTGGCAGAAATGGACATGCCGAGGAACTGAGGTTCCCTTTCCCCTCGGAGGTCAGGAGTGGACAGGTTCTCTTGTGGGCATGCTCTCTCTGTCTTGGTGAGCTTTTTCCCTATAAAGTCCCAGCTTTTTGACAAAGTATATTTTTCCTGTGCTAAGTCGCTTCAGCTGTGTCCGACTGTTTGTGACCCTGTGGACTGTAGGCCCAGCAGGCTCCTCTGTCCATGGGATTCTCCAGGCAAGAATACTGGAGTGGGTTGCCATATCCTCCTCCAGGGGATCTTTCCTACCCTGGAATCGAACCTGTGTCTCCTGCGGCTCCTGCATTCCAGGTGAATTCTTTACCACTGAGCCATTATTTTTCCTACTCCTCTAATAATTTATCAACATTAAAAACAGTTGGAATGAGGCAGAAGAGGAGTTGGTGTAGATGGAGATGGGATTTCAGTTGGGAAGGTGAGAAAGTTCGGGAGATGATGGTGCTGATGGTCACACAACAATGTGAATGTAGTTAAGGCCCCTGAACTGGCTAAAATGGTAACTTCGGGGTTTTATATATATTTTACCAGAAACACAGCATCAGAGTCTCTGGACTCCCCCTGTCTCACCCTTCTCCCCTCCCATAGCTGACAGGGGCTCTGCCTGCCCCGGACTTGTGTGTCTGGGAGGCACACCTGCGAGCTTGTGTCCTGTGCACTTGTGTACATGCACGGACATCACCGACCACTCGCAACTCACTTTCTTGCCCAAAGGATACGCTTAACGCTCACTCATATTCAGCGTGTTGTGTCCTGCTGGATTTTAAGATTTCAAGATTGATGGGGTTTGAGTTCTCTCTAATTGCCCGGTAGCTGGAGACCATAACCTGTATGGTATAGAACCGACTTTCCTGTTGGGCTAATATGCTTTTGTTAATGTTGCATGTATACCTGAAAAAATGTCTGTCTTTGAATGGTTGTTGTGAAGCTCTGAGTGGCTCCTTAGTCTACACTCCTCTGGGCAAACTGTCTTCTTGGACATCTTGTTTTGTTCAGCTATCGGGGGCTGTGAGGCGGGGTCTCCACCTCAATGGTGGGTGTGGTGGCTGCCTCACGTGTTTGAGCGGATGTCACTTGGTGCTTCTGTTTCCCCTGCATCTTCTGGTGAATTGTTCCTATTACCAATCTCTTCCCCTCTCATCATTCTTTTGTCTTTAAATGTATTTGTTTGTATGATATCACTCCCTAGGCTGCTGTTTGGTGATCGTCGTTTTTGCCTTTATCGTCGACCTTTAGGAAGTAACCCTTACAAAAAGCATTTTTGTGTTTTAATAGAACAGAGATCTTGTATCAGTAGGGTTATATTTAGTTCCATGGAACTGAGCCACCCCTTCCCTAATGACCCCCAAGTAGACGTTTATCCACCCAGAGAAAGTCACCCCAGGTCAGCCTGGCTCCCTGTGAGCCCTTTGTGCTGAGCCCCCAGCTCTCCCACTCAGCGTGTGGTTTATGTGGTCCCAGGACACCTCCAGGCACGTTCCAGGCAGGAAGAGGGGAAGGAGGATGAAAGCTAAAGGTCAGCCAGCCCAGCATGTCCTGAGAGTGTTCCATAGGCCACATATCCTGTGGTCCACCCAGTTCGAGACAGTCAGCCTGCCCTTTGCACCAAGACACAAGGCACCTGCTGAGCTCGTCCATCTCTGGTGCTCTGCCTCATCCTGGGCCCATCCATCTGACCCTGGCCCTGGCCACCCTGACCCTGGCCACTTTATCTCTGGGGCTGTCGTGCTGGCCCTGATCCTGTCCACCCTGGCCCTGATCCCACTTTGCCTCTTTCACCCCAACCATGGCCCCATCCACCCAACCCTGACTACTTTCACCCCAACTCTGGCTCCATCCCCATCCAAGCTCCCGCACCCTTCTCCCTCTAGGCAGCTCAGTCCTGGCTGCAGGACAGAGGGAGGCAGGGGGGAGTGGGTGGGGAGCACCTTGGAGCAGCTCTGCAAAAGGATGGCAGCTACAATTGCAGGCACAGCTTTGGTCATCCAGGAGGGACTTGCCAACAGGTCTGGATCTGTGGTCAGGTCAGTGATTTGTGGTCAAGTTGAAGAATGTCGTGGATGCCTCCTCTGGTCAGAGTGCCTGGTGCTTCCAGAGTGGCCTGCCTGGCATGGGGCTGCCAGGAACCCAGTGAAATTTGTATGAGAAATTTCACAGTGAAGTTTGACATAGGGGACGTGCATGTACTGGAAAGTCACCGTTGCTTATCTGAAATTCACTCTGACCATGTGGCCTGTAATTTCCAAACCTGGCCCCCTAATCCTGTGAAAGGCAAGGCCCCATCCCACAAAATTCCATTGTCCCTGAGAAGGGGGGCCCACATGTGAGTCCTTGACAACAGCATGCCACTCTGTTGTCAGGGTTCAGTGGGGGCTGTGTGTCATCCTGACTTGACTCTTTCTAGGCTGCTCCCCGAGGAAGTGTGGCCGGGGCATCAGCGATGCCGTCATCACCAGGGACGAAGCCCGAAGGATTCGTAGGTACACGCATCTCTGAGCTTCTGTCCTGAACAAGTGGGAGGGTGAGGCTGGGGTGGGGAGCAGAGAATTACTACTAAAAGGATGATTTCAAGAGATTCATTTAGAATTCCCTAAGAATTCCCTTGCATACTTCCCAGGCCAAGATGGGGTTTTCTGATTTCCAGGAGGAAAGGCTGTTGCCCTCAGTGATGTGGTTGCTGATGGAACCTTCTGGAGGCCCAGGCCCTCTCCAGGGGCAGCAGGGGAGGTGGGTGGGGGATGCTCCGTTTTGGTCTGTTGGGGAGGTGGGGGGGATGCTCGCCCATCAGCCGTTGAGGGGCCCAATGGACACTTGTGTAGAGACAGTGGGTTTACCCAGTGGCCCCAGGCAGTTGCTAGACAATATTTCAGTCTCCTCTCCAAAACTGATTGGGATTAGCCCTCCCACCAGCTCTCCATAACTCATGACCGGGCAGGAGGTCTTACTTATAAGTAGTTGGCATTGGATTCTTCTTTGTCTTTTGGAAGCAGATCTTGATGCTTTGAGTTTTCCAACATGGAGTTCAGACACAGGCATGTGGCTAGTGGAGCAGTGTCTGGTCTGTGTGTTGAGCTGAGTCCCAAGGGGAGACTCTCCTCCTGTTTCTAGATAACCTTGTAGGGGCCAGTTGGGTAGAGGGGGGTCACTGGTGTGAGGGCTGGATCCAGCCCCTAATCAGTTTCTGGGGTGGCCATGAAGCATCTGTCAGAGGCACCAGAAGCCCCTGCATCTTCACTGACATGGGTGGTCCTGTGAGGTCCAGCCCAGGGTACCACATGGCCTCTGCCTCCTGAGCTGGTGATCACAAAGTCTGCCTTCCAGCCTGTGATGACAGGAGAGAGACTTTCCAGCCCAGAGCAACCCATTCAACTCAGCACCAGGTCTCTGAACTAAAGATGGAAAATAAGGCCACTTGTCCCCAAACTGTGTCATAGGATGTTAATGAGATGGTGACAAAATACTCACATTTACTCAACTTGAGAGTCGAGTCCTTTGGTCTAAACATGTGATTCTGTCATAAACATTAAGCAATCCGTCAACATTGTGTTAGCTATGATTGGTATGTGTCTAGAGGTGTCATAGATGGTGCTGTTAACTGAATTCTGACTTAAGATCTTCCCCTACAGCATAGCCGAGAAGGGGTTGTCCCTGGGAGGATCCGACGGAGGGGTGAGTTGTCTGTCGTTCCTGCTTCAGTTTTCTTCTTACCCCTTTGGCTCTGCTCTCCCTCCGAGGGGAAATGAGGGTATAGGATGTTCAGGCCCCCACAGATGCAGTGTACGGACTGTTGTCCACTGAGTGAGACTGAAGGGGGTCTAGCAGTGGCCCCTGAAAAATGCATCCACCCAGAACTGTGATGGGACCTTATCTGGGAAAAGGGTATTTTGCAGATGTCATTAAGTTAAGGGTCTCAAGATGAGATCATCCTGGATTGTCAAGGTAGCCCTAGATCCAATGACAAGAGTCCTTGTAAGAGGAAGGCAGAGGGAGGTTTGAGACTGAAGAAGAGGCCGTGTGAAGATGTAACAGAGTGGAGTGATTTGCCCCAACCCAAGCAACCCCTGGTGCCACCGGAAGCCCAAAGATTCAAGGAAGGATTCTCCCCTGGTGCCTTCGGAAGGAGTGGGACCCTGCTGACACCTTGATCTCAGCCTTCTGGTCTCCAGACCTTGAGACAATGAATTCCTGCTGTTTTAAGCCTGCCGTTTACAGCAACCACAGGGTACTCAGACAGGCCAGTGCAGCTCTGTAACTCATCCGCTTCCTGGGTAGCCTTGAGAGTCCATGTGTGTGAGCACCCTACGTTGGAGTTCTCATGTGGTCCCAGTGGGGATCTTTTCACCCAGTGTGTGGGTCCTGGGGGAATATCTGCTCTCCTCTGGATAGTTCAGTCATTATCTCTATGACTCTTGTTCTGCAGACTCTTTCCTTTTGAGTTCTGAAAATTAAGCTTCTCCTTTTATTTTTATTCAGTTCAAGGGGAATATTTATTAAAATCTATTCGTGTGTGGACTCATCTTTTACTCTCTGCTCAGCATTTACGTGAAAAGTTGTCTTGCAGTGAATCATCCAGGTTTGATATCTTTAAGGGCAGTTAACATTTTTTAAGCCCAGATTGTGTTCAAACAACCCCCATGGGATGGTCATTGCATCAGTGAGAAAAGATGCCCAAACAGGGTAGATGCCCAAACAGGTGGTCTGTGCTCATGCCCCCTCCCCTCTTTTAAGACACGGAGAAGGCCTTCTGGAGGTAGGATGGCCAGGGGTCGGAAACACTGGTGGTTCATTAAAGAGTGATGACCCAGCAATTCCACTCCTGGGCATTTACCCAGGAGAACGAGAGCATCTCCCATGACAAAAACGTTGTCTGCCAGTGTCAGAGCTGCCTTATTTGCAACACCCCTGAACTGGGAGTAGCCCACATGTCCGTCTCCAGGTGAGTTAGTCACAGGGAGGTGATACTCAGTGAAAGGAGCCAGGCTGAAAGCGAGTGTACCTGCATGACTCCCGGGCCTCCTGTTCTAGAAACTAACCAGCACCTCACACACCTTTGTCCAAATGTCTTGAAACCCAGCCTGTGTGCATTGTCGCCCTGACCTGTGTGTGCAAGGATACGTCTCGGGAATTTGTGTTTAACGTTGCTGGCAGCCCTCACGCTACTCTGCCAACATCTTTTCCAGGCGTCCATCCTGGACCTGCACTCAGGGGCCTTGTCTGTTGGGAAGCACTTTGTGAACCTGTACAGGTGAGAACCTAGGGTGAGAGGGTCTGCCCGTTTTTTATCCAGGGACACCTGAGTGAGGCTTGTGTGTATGGATCAGAAGGGCCTCAAGTCTTGGGGAAAACCTCAGCATTTGCCATCAGGCTGTGGCCAAGTGAGGACTGGGAGATTAAGCTCTTCCAAGGGGCTGGGTACTCACTCACCTTGCTTTAGGAAACAGTCTAGTCTGGAAGGGGCCGAGGAATAGGGTCAGAGGGAGAGGTGAGCGGCAGGCTATGCTCCTAAGAGCTGCCTCCTGAGGGCCAGGAGAAGCAAGAGATCTCCCAACCTTAATAGATGTCACCCCACCTGGTGGCTCAGATGGTAAAGAATCTGCCTGGAATGCAGGAGACCTGGGTTCGATCCCTGGGTTGGGAAGATCCCCTGGAGAAAGGAATGGCTCTTCACTCCAGTATTCTTGCCTGGAGAATCTCATGGACAGAGGAGCCTGATGGGCTACAGTCCATGGGGTCACTAAGCGCCGGACATAACTGAGAAACTAACAGTTTCACCTGCCAGGTACCGCCCTCCCACTCTCTTCCCTTTTCTCACATGGTTATTGTAGAAAGAGCAGCTGCAAGATAAGAAGGACCAGCTGATTCTCAAGGACTTGCTGGTTAACTGGAGGAAAGACTGAATTTAAAGGAAATGTGTTAGTCACTCAGTCATGTCTGACTCTTTGCAACCCCATGGACCGTAACCAGGCGCCTCTGTCCATTGAATTCTCCAGGCCAAGAATACCGGAGTGGGTAGCCATTCTCTTCTCCAGGGGATCTTCCAACCCAGGGATTGAACCTGAGTCTCCTGCTTGGCAGGCAGATTCTTTACCATCTGAACCACCAGGGAAGACCCAAAGGAAATAAGGAAACAGTAATAAAATGTCTCATTTGTTAATACTCATTATTCTTTTCACAGATACTTTGGGGATAAAATACAAACTATCTTCTCAGAAGAGGACTTCCAGTTGTACCGGTGAGGGAAGGAGCTCCCGGGTCAGAGCTGGGGAAGGTAGTGGGGGGATGGGAGTGCTTGGGTGAGTCCTGCACAGAACTGGCACTCGGGTTTTGGTTTTGCACATGATACCCTGTCACATGTGTGTGAACCCACGTGTGTATCTGCTCACCTTTCCTCCTCCTCCAGTTCACGTCTTTTTGTGGTATAGTTTGATATGGGTCCCATGGGCCTGTGGAGAATCCTCTTCCAGCTGCTCTGAGTGACACGTGTGTCCTCTCGGCAGGGACGTGCGGCAGAAGGTCCAGCTGGCGATCGCCCAGGCGTTTGGCATCAGTGCGTCTTCGCTGCACCTGACAAAGCCCACCTTCTTTTCCCGGATCAACAGCACGGAGGCCCGGACGGCTCACGACGAATACTGGCACGCGCACGTGGACAAGGTGAGCGCAGCCGGGGCTTGTCCGCTGAAGTGCTGTCTGTTCACGTAGTTGGGGTTTCAGATGTTTCCCCTCTGGTGATGCTGTCAAGGAAATAAGACTTGTTTCTCGTGTGGTGAGGTGAGAGAAGCTGGTGAAACGTGTGTTCAGAACAGGGCGGGCCTGGTGGGGCCCATCCTCTGCTACTTGTTCCCAGATGCAGAGCTGTCTTTGCCTGAGCCGTGAGCCTCATCAAATGTCACCTCACCCGGCCTTGATTCAGCCTCTCTGTTGGGTGGTCTTCCCTTGGACATGCGTCCCCCCCTGCCCAGGAGGCCCTCTTTTCCCCCTTTTTGTAGGGGGGAGATCTCCTGACCACTCTGGATTCTGTGGATTCCTCTTCTTTGACCTCCTGTTGTTCCCTAGACACGGTGACACCTAATCTATCAATGGTCTTCACCAGCCACAACTGAAGCCCCCTCCCGCCTGCCCCTCAGCCCCACCCTGACCTGCTCGGCCAGCACGCCCAGCATGGCGCCAGGGGAGAGTTGGCCACAGAAACGTCTGAGGGCTGTTGGCGGTCACCCCAGCTGTGAGTGCGCTCAGGTGACCCAGATAATCTCTGCATTGCTTGATGCTGGAACAAAGGAAATGAAGTGAAAAATAAGCTGAGGGTTTGGGCAGAAGGTCGCAGATTGGGCTTCTGCCTGAAATTCGGTCAGACATTGGTGTGTTTATTTAATCTCGACTGTCTGAGCTTGACGGAGGAAGGAGCACTTCCCTGTGGTTAGTGAGACTGAGGAACCCAGTATTTAATTAAGTGAAGCAGCTGTATGTGGCCAGTGGCTCATCTGAGCCAGTGTAGCTCAGGGGGTTCGAGGGGACTCAGGCTGGAAGTTTGGGCATCACCCCAGGTGCTCCCATGGGCTTATGATTGATCACTGGGTTCAAACTCATCCATTCATGATTAAGCTTCCTGATCACTCTCACCTCACAGGTTTAGCAGCCATTGCCTCACTGAATAATCATTCTGTAGATGCATTATTTCATTAGGGAACCAGGGCTGAGACCTTCAGTGGAAGATCATCGTAGACATTGCAGAGGGGAAAACAAGGTTCTAAGGGGTTGAGGGCAAAGACAGCATGTGCGGAGGACAGACAGGTTCATGCAGCAAATGGGGAAGGGAGTTTGGGATGGAGTCTGGGAGAATTTCCCTGCGTGAAGAAAGAGCAACCCTCCGTATAGTGGGAAGGGTGGGTTTAGGAGAGACAACACTGAAGGTAGCCTGGTTCCTTGATCCCCTTTGAAGGAAGAAAGATAAGGAAGATATTCAGGCAGAGAAAGCAAGTCAGTAGTGATGAGCACAGTGGCCTCAGACGTGTTAGAGCTAGGAGGTCTTGTGACAGGGTCTACAGGACCCGGGTGGTTGTCATAGCCAAGGGGTCACTCATGCATGGATGTGGCAAAAAGATGTCCTCCCATGAGGGGACTCCAGGAGTGAAGCATCTGCTCCTGGCTGTGAAGCTCTCCAGCCTCCGACTCAGGACAGCTCAGGCCCCACCAGCCTCTGCCATCCCTGCCACCTGCCGGAACCTGCCTCCTCCCCAGGCCACTGTGCTCACATGAGTTTGGGGTGGTTCCTTTGCCGTATCTGAGCTGAGTGGGTAGGAGAGGGTGAGGCTACTGGACACCCCTCATCCTGGTCTCTTTTAGGTTCTGTGCAGCTCAGTGGATGTGAGGTTCACTGCTGAAGCCACTCAAGGGCACTGCCCTGAGCTGTTCTCAGGTTTAAGTCACTCTGATATTTGATTGGTGCCCTGATACCAGATAAGGAGCCCCACGTGGGGTCTCGGTGGGGAACGTGGAGGGAGCCCAGGTCTGTGTAGAAAGTCCAGCTCTGCAGACAGTGCGGAACTGAATTCACCAGAAGGTGACAAGGCCTTGGTCACCTTGGCAGGCTGGTGCTCAGCAGAGGGTTTTCTGCCATTGGGAGGGCAGTGTGAGGCCTGGGTTCTGTGCTTCCCTGAGAACCAAGCCCCCCCACAAGCAGATGGTGACGTACCCTCATGCTTTGCCCACAGGTGACCTATGGTTCCTTTGACTACACGTCGCTGCTATACCTTTCCGACTACCTGGACGACTTCGGTGGGGGGCGGTTTGTGTTCATGGAGGAGGGGGCCAACAAGACGGTGGAGCCGAGAGCAGGTAGGACTCACAGGTGGACTCTGGGGTGCTTGACTGTGGCCTTTCCTGGGATGCGGAGTATACAGTTGATTATTTCCTGTGAAAACTAACAGGGAAATACGCCAAGTGTTTTCCCACCTCTTCACTTTCCAGCCTCCTCCATTCCCTCCTGTGCATCCAGGTTCCAACAGGTACATTCCTCTTCTGCCTCAGCATTTCATGGTGTTCTGGCCTTCTGATGACGATTTTCTGAAAATATTCTTATTTCAGCTTTTTTCTAAAGGATATTTTCACTGGAGGTGAAATCCTGGATTGGTGGGTTTTTTCCTTTTTGAAAAAACCATCTTCCTTTTCCTCTGGCCCCCTTGTTGCCCTCACCACTGTCCCTTCCCTGTAGTAGCTGCCTCTTTGCTCTCCGCACCTGCAAGCTGCTCTCTAGTCTCTGGCTTCATCAGTTTGACTATGATGTTCCTCAGTGTGAATTTGTATTTATCCCACTTGAAGTATTTATCCTGACAAGCTTATTGGGTTAAAAGTCAAAGTTCTCATCACAGTAGGGAAAGTGTTGGTCATTATTTCTTCAAATCACCTCTTCCTGCACCAATATGAGCTTCTCTTCCCTCCAAAGGTCCAACCTGAGGGGTGGATGGTTTCCTGTTGTCCCACAGGCCGTGAGGATATTGACTTTTCCTCAGTCTTTTCTTCTCTGTTCTTTGGTGCCTCTGTTTGCAAAGTGTGCAAGAAAGAAACACTGGGGGCCCCTAGAGACCCCCAACTCTTGCTGCAAGCCAGTGATATTTGATAACCGTGTGTGCAGGGTTAGAGGTGCACAAATGGCGTGGATGGGCAAGGAGGCCATTGAGCCCACTGTGCAGACTGGCCTGGCTGCTTGTCTGATGTCTCAGGTGTGATTGAAACTAGAGAAACCAAGGACAAAATGCCTTTAACAACTTGGGCCTCAGGAAGTGGTGTGACTGCAGATTGCTCTGGGAAAGAGTGTTTCCTTTAGGTCAAGGGCAGCCTGGCTGGTCCAGAGGAGGGTCTGAGCTCTGGTGTCCCCAGGCCCCACGCAGAGGTTTCTGTGTGTTACATGTTTTCTTTTGTTCTGCTGTTTTCAGGCAGAGCACAGTTCTTTTGTTTACAACCAGAAAACAGTGGACTCTGAGGTAGACTTTTCTCCTCTTTTCAGAGATTTAGCAGTTAAGTTCCTGGCGGTGACCTTTGAAGAGAAATGAAGTTGTCATGGAAAAATCTTTTTTGATTAATTAATTTGTTTGTTTATTTGGCTGCATCTGGTCTTAGTGGTGGCATGTGGGATGTTTCATTGCGGCCTGCAGGCTTAGTTTCAGGTGGGATCTTAGTTCCCTTACCAGGGATTGAACCCATGTCCCCTGCATTGCAGGGTGGATTTCTAACCACTGGATCACCAGGGGAGCCCCTGTCATGGGACATTTGGTGCTGGGCCATGTGGTAGGAACATGGCATCTGTGGGATCCCAGGCTCCTCCCTAATGATTCCATTAGGGTCAACTCCATTTGTCCTAAAAAAAAAAGTCTACAGTGGTATATGTGAGGCCAGGTAAATATTGGAGCACATAGACACTGGGTTCTCTGAACAGATGGCTGGAGGACCTGCCCACTGCAGGACCTTCAGAAGCCCCCTCCTGTGTCCTGTCTTTAGCTGCCCTGGGAGGGAGCTATAGGTGCTGGGTGTGGCCTTGACCTGTTTTTTCTAAGTCTCTGTTAAAACGTTGTCATCACCCTCCAGGGTTTGGTTTTGTTCCATGTGTGATTAGAAATAAGATCCTCAGGTGAGCCTGGGGAGGTCACATGGCTGGTAGGGGCGCCTGGGGTGGGTGGCAGGGCCTCACTGCAATTCTAGGCTGACCCACAGAGAGGCTGTGCCCAGGACTGGGGCATCCTTCATCCCGCAGGTTTGACTCCAAGCTCCGCCTTCCTGCATCAGTGGTTTCTCCAGCCCACAGGTTCCTTGTGTCCCTGAGTTGGCCTGAATGCAGGTCCTCTGGGGCCCAGCTATGTGTGTGACCTCGAGGTCATGCTTTGTTCTCCCCTCTTCCAGGTCGGGTATCCTTCTTCACCTCCGGGTCTGAGAACCTGCATCGAGTGGAGAAGGTCCGCTGGGGCACCCGCTATGCCATCACCATTGCGTTCACCTGCAACCCCGACCACGGCATCTCAGACCCGACGCTCACATAGCCACAGGCGGCCTGCCCAGCAGCCCTGCCCGGAAGCAGCCATGCTGGACATGCACCCTTCCCTCCCGCTCAACTCATATCTACCATTTCCACTGAACAAGGTGCCTTAGGGATCATCCCAAATTTTGATTTGCTAATGTTCGATCATTTTTCAACTGTGAGTAAATGGAGGGGACCAGCTTCCCTTCACAGGGATCAGTGTTGACTGTGCTGTGCTGACATGGGGCCTGGGAGCTGGCAGGGCAGCCACTCCCTCCTTTCTCAGGAAGGAGTCCTGTGCCCGGGGTGGAGTCCCCATTTGTCAGCAGACAGAGGGTCATTCCCTGGCCACTGGAGACCGACTTAAGTGCAGACGAAGCCAAGTAGGGCCAGCAGCCTCCGCTCGGGGAAGCAAAATCAATGATCATGACACCTTGGAGAAGGTTCTGGGGGGCAGGCGGCTCTAGGGGCAGCAATAGTGGGGCTGGGAGGGCTGACAGTGCTGCATTCTGGGTGGAGGTGAGCATCTGATATTCTGGTAGCTCTGTGCAGAGCACCCCAATGCTGCCGGTTCCTGAAAGTCACCCTGAGACTGTGTTCATGCCAGGCTGGGCTCTGCTCCATCACCGGCCAGGGTCCCTGACACAAGCCTGGAGTGTGTTCCCAATGTGGCCATCCTCAGCTCACCTGGGACCTCCTGTCCAGCTGAGGGTCTGTCTGTACAAGTTCAGGTCTTTACAACCCCCTCCTCGTCTCAGAGCCATCCATGCCTTTTACGTAAAAGTAATGGTCAGGGGAGCCAGGAATGGTAAATAGACCAGCCGTGGGGGAGGCCAGGCAGCGCAGCCCAGGGGGAGGGTCGTGTTCATCAGTTGGCTTCTGCCAGGGTTGGGCAAGGTTTCAGGGCTGCCCCACAAAGCATCCGGCCTGGGGTTTGGGTACCTGCTGCTCCACCCTCCTTGAGAGAGCCCCAGAAATGGCTGTGGGGGCAGGACTGTCCTGGCCACCCTGACCCGGGAGGAACCACAGCACCTTCTCCTCCGCCCACCCAGTGTGGACCCTTGCCCCCTCTGTTAGAGAAGGCTGCACCCTTGGCCACCACAGCCCCACGGGTTCCCCAAGCTCTGCAGCCATCGGGCTTCTACAGGGAGGGACAGAGTTTCTGGACCCTGGGATGAGCCCTTGTGAGGCCCGTAAGGCTTCAGTGAGGGTCTGGAAGCTGGGACCCTTGGGTCTGCACCTTGGTCTGCCGGGAGTCCCTCCTGCCGGCGGGCGATGATGTGTATGTCTCAGCGCTGTGGGGCCTAGCTCTCACGTGCAGACGAAGACGTGTGCTCCCCTCTGGATCATGACGACAGGTTGTGGGGTGGTGGGTCCCCCATCACCACAGAAGCCTGGATCATGGTTCCTATTTCTAAAGGACTTTGGGCAGGTCTGGGAAGGATGAAGGCCAGGCTCTGGGTGGCAGACCGGGGTGATCTTAGGGTCACAATGCTTGGACACACTGTCTCTAGGTTGGACCAGCAGCCTCAGTCTGTGCAGGAAAAGCTATCTCCTCCCGTCTGGGTTGTCCTCTGATTTCTCCCATTTTGGCTTTTCAGAGGTTGGTTGCTCTGGTCTCAGAACGGGATGCTGTGAACTCTGATAGGAAAGCCCAGTGCGGGCCTCTTTTTGTTCTATAACTTTTGAGTTATCTGAGTGATGCTGTACCCTCAATCTGAGGATGCACAGACATCCCTGGGTGTTCCATGGCCCACACGGCCACTTGCTACATCTCAGGGCGGTGGTGGTGGGGCGGGCATGGGTCTGATGGTTTAGTTGTGGTTGAAGTGTTTTAGAAATAACTAAGATAACTGGTTTTCATTGACAGTCTTTGCTACTTATCCTCTTCATACTCATCACAGAAGTTCTTGGACAAAGAAATAAAGATTTGGGCGAAAACAAGAATGTCCTTCATTTAAAGAAAAAGTGTGTAAGCCCTGGAGATGTATGTGCACGTGCTGGGTGGCCCCCAGCAGTGCTCACCTGGGGCCTCGTGAACTCCTCAGTCCTGCGGGGAGGTCCTGACCAAGGGTGGACGTGGTCTGTTCCAGGGAGAAGTGAGGGTCCTGATATACCCTCTGCTGAGTGACTTATTTCCTATTAAAAAGTGTTTAGTGTCTGAATCAAAGAAAGTGAGCGTTGGTCTCACTGCTGGAAAGAAGGGCTTGCCGCTCTGGCTCTGCTGGCGAGCCAGCCACCAGGGCCAGGCCTGAACACAGCTGAGCCCCACTGAGAGTTGAAGCCAAGACATCAGGTCAGGAGCTGACCCAGTGGGATGGTACCTGAGCTGGCCTTCCTCCCTCAGGCTGCAAGTTACCTTTCCTGCCCTGCACAGAAGAAAAGGGCAAGAAATTGCAGAAGTGGCCGCAGTGTGCCAGGGAGGGCATCCAGAGCAGGTGTGGCCCCACCAATTGTGCAAGAGTTGGGCTCGGCCAGAGGAGGGAGGGTGGGGTCACTTGTGTCCACCTTGAGGCTGGCTTTGCCGCTCACAGCCTGGCACCTCTGCTGTGCCAGGCCTCTGCCTTCTTACCAGGTGGGCAGGTGCAGCTGATGCCTTGTCCAGCGCAGTGGTGCCCAGGCCTCAGGGCAGCTTGGGAGGAGGAGGGTCTTGGGATTTGGGGAGGCTTGGAAGGTGCTCAGCAGCAACAGATGGCAGGACCAGGCATCAGCATGAGCAGGCAGGAAGGACGTGGCTGTGCCATCCCCATGATTTGTGTGAGGCCCGTGGGCAGGGGCTGCAGAGCAGGGGATGGTGGCTTCAGGGGGTTGTTGCAGGGGCCACAGGGGTGTTACTGGAGGGATGGAGGATTTACAGAAATCTCCACAGCTGTCCACCCCATCTCAGGGCTGATCCAGAGCAAAACACCAGTCTGTTTGTTCCCTTTCGAATTACAACTGGAAGCGCCTTGAAGGGTCTTGGGATCCATGCTCGTTCTCAGTCTGGATCTTCTAATCCTGGAGCCACTTCGCTTCCCTTTTCTCCTCTCCAACACGGTGTTCACATGAGAATGGGACCAAGCCGCCCCAGTCCCCACCAGCCCTCAGCCTCCAGGCAGCACCAACTCCCAGGCACCTTGTGGGCTTGCACTGTGGGGCCTTGGGTGGGCCTTATGGGCTGTGCTGAGGGTTTACTCATGCCATCTAGGGAAGTGGTCCCCACTGCCAGCCCCCTAATTGGTGGCATCTCTGCCCTGCCCACTGGGTACTGGCTCGTTTGCCTTCTGAAGTCACAGCATCTCAGGGCCTCCCACACCTTCTAGAAGTTTTCAGAGGGAGGAGGGGTGTGGGGACACTTCTGCTCATCCCTGAGACTAGGAGACCAAGGACCTAAGACTCTAGTGATGTGAGTCCCCAGTGACGCAGCATCTTCCAGAAACCAAGCCAGTCACACCAAACTCTGGGCCCTGGCAGTGCTCAGCCTGGAAAGGAGGGGCTGGGGTGGAGGGGGAGGGGCAGCAGGTGGGGGCAGCAAGATTTTATCCCCTAGCATGTGTACAATCTGAGACACATCGACAAATTACAAAGCAGTAAAGCAGATGAGATGGAATAGCAGATTGAGGCCAAGCAGGGGAGAATACCAGTGAACCAGACCTCAGTGAAACTCCAGGCTGGAGACTCCTGGTGGCCCCGGGGAAGAGGGAGACATCCTCAGTCCCCATCCAACCCATCTCGGGGTCTCCTTGGACGCACTGACATGTAAATACCAGTTTCTGATCTTGATCTTGAATTTCAGGAGAAGTGTAGTGCCCCCATTCCTCTCCGGAAGAGACCCTCCAGGCGTCTACCATCCCAGCGCCCCCCGCCCCCTAGTTACCCCTCTGTAACTGTTCACCCCTGGGGGCCTGAACCCCCCGTGCTGGCCAGCACACCATGCCCTGCAGAGTAGTGGGAAGAGTCTGGACCAGGGTGGATGGCTGTGTTCTGTCTCCTGCAGATCTGTGGCCCCACCTTGATGTTCCTTCTATCTCAGCACCTTTGAGGCCGAGCAGATCCCAGTGGAGCTGGGGGTGCAGGTCAGCCCCCCTTCCTGAGGCCATCAGGGACACCAGTTCCACCTGCAGCTTGGGAGTCATGGCTACTACCCTCCATCCCAGTGGACCCAGAAGGCAGGGGCTTGGAATCTTGCTGTGGCCACACACCTGGCCAGGTGCCCAGCTTGAGCCCCTTGCCCCTGCCAACTGTCCCTGGGTTTCCTAGACATGGGGGGCACTTACTCATCTCCTCTCATTCCCCTTGATAAAGAACAGACAGCTTCGGGGCACTCAGGAAGGACCTCATTCCTGAAAAATTCTGGTGAACAGGGAGGAGGAGGAGGAGGGAGAGGAGAGGAAGGGGAGGTGGGTAGACACTGTCCAGGATCTCTGCACACCCAAGGTGGGTCCTGGACCAAGACCTCCTTCCCAGGAAAAGCGGGCCATGTGCTTATACCTGCTGCCCGCTCCCAGAGTCCCTGGCCCCTCAACGCCCTCGCTGCCCACCCCATGTAGCCAAACCTGCCCCTCTCTCTGCCCTGTAGGGACTCCAAGGCACTAGCAAGGTTTGTGGGGTGAGGGGGATGTGGCAGGGAGTAGGGGCCGAGCAGTGGGTGTTGTAAGGTGAGTGCAGAGAAAAAGAGTGACCGGGGTAGTCAGGCAAGAAAAGGAAATTTATTAGAGAGAAAAGAGAGGGTGACTGGCTCTTTAGGAGAACCAGCGTTCTCTCTTTCTGACAGAGTCCTTCTTATACCCCACCAGTGAAAAATTCTCTGAAGGGATGGTCACGTAGCTGGAGGTCTGGAATCTGGTGATCTCGCAGCTTTGAGAAGATAGGTGCCAGTGAGATAACAGGATGCCGTTTGGGCAATTTGGTCAGTCTCACGGATCACTGTGATTTATTCTTTGTTTGCAAGGTTGACATAATGAGCCGTCTTATCAATGAGACCCCATGTGGGCCCTATCACGTGTTCTCCTGTGCCTGTGTCTCTGAGGACAGTGCAGGGTGGGGGTGGGGTCGCTGTTTCCTGGGGACCCCCCCACCCTCCATGCCCACCAGCTCCTCGGAACCCTCGCTGAGGCCTTGCATCCAGGGTACCTGGGTCTTGCCCCCTGAGGCTGGGCTTCAGGCACAGACCCCTCAGAGGGGGATCCGGACCCCTCAGCCAGGTTCAGGTCCTGCCCAGGAGACCCCAGCTGGCGCCCCAACTTCACTGTCAGCTCAGGCAGCCCTCCCATGTCCATCACAGGTGGGCACACAGGCTCATGTTACTCCTTCAGCACCTCCCTCATCCCTGTAATCATTCACGCACCAGGACTACCTCCTGGCCACGTCTCCCGGGCTTCAGCTGCCCACTGCCCAGCAGGGCGTGTTGTGGGGCACACATGGTCCATCCTAGCTCTGCCCAGCTGCTGCGGCTTGGGGAGGATGCAGGATGGGGGGAGGAGTGGGGAACATTGGGAGACCAAGGGCAGAAATGGAGGTTCCCCATCCCCCATCAGGCCCCAGGCCTGGCCTCGACTCGTCGCAGCCCTGGGGAAGAATCTTGGCGCGGGGCAGCCAACTCTGATGCCCAGGCAGCCTCGGTATTTCACACTGACACACAGTTTTGGGTTGAGATCAGGCTCTGGGCTTTCAATCACACTGTGGGGTGCCTCAGGCCATGAAGGGCAAAGGGGAATAGACCCACCGAGCCGAGGATGGGTGCTCCTGGCTCCTTGTGGTTCCGGCGTGGCCTGGTTCCTCAGCACTGAAGTGGGAATAAAGAGAATTTTGTAAAAAAAAATGACCCAATGGTGAGCTCGCTGAGGGGCCCTCCTGGGGGGCCAGGGAATTTGTGCACGGAGGAAGGGCAGAGGGGGTGGACTGGAGTTCCTGGGCCGCCGAACACCCAGCTGCCTCCTGGCTCTGATCCCACTCAGCACTCAGGCCCACCATGCCTCCGTCTCCACAGCTCCAGGAGGGGAAAGGTGGCAGGACAGAGCCGTCCCGCCTGGGGGCCCGCCCTGGACAGCTCAGGGGATGGGGCTCTCCTCACTTGGGCCCAGGAGAACCCCTCACCCCACCCCCTGTGTGGGGTTGGGCCCTCGGCCAGCCTGGGAAAGGCAGGAGTCTGGTGCTCTTGGCTGCTGGCTGCTGGCTGCTTCCTGCTCAGAGCATCATCTGTCTGGAATTCCAATGGAAAAACCTGCTCCTGCAGGTGGCCCCGGGGCTCTCCGATTCCCAGTTTGGTGGTCTGTGGGTGTATAGGGCCCAGGCTAGACTCTGGCCATCCCCACCCCCTGCCTGGGGTGGGGGCTCCCACCTTCTGCTGGCTGAGCTCCCTCCTCTCTCTTGCCTGGTGGGTATGTAAATGGAGGTGCCTGTGAGCCGAGGGCTTTCTCCAGGATGGAAAGGAGCCCCAGCATCCTGCCCCCCAAGCCTGGCCCTTCAGGTGGGTGTGTTCAGGCGTGGAATCAGGTCAGAGTTCAGGTCTCTACAAATTGGCTGGGCTACCCTACCAGGCAGGGCTACTGTCGCTGGTACTGCCCACCCCCGAACTCCATTTGATAAGGATGGTCTACAAAAGCAGAGAGAGCTCCCTGGGCAGGTAAACAGCGGTGTCTACTGGTTGTAGGTGCAATCCGATTCCCAAAGAATGAGTTCCTGAAAAAATTAGGAGTAGCGGAAACTTTGCACTGTGTGTGTTTCTTTGTTGATGAGAAATTTACACCAAGTGCGGCAGTCTTGGGCGTGCAGCCCAGTGACTTGAGCGCTCTGTGTGCTGGTGCAAGAGCTGGGCTCTCTCCACCTCCTACCCCGGGGACCCATGGGAGATTGGAGGGAGGGACTCAGGGCACAAGTTTGTGGACTGGGACAGGGCACAAGTTTGTGGACTGGGACAGGCCACTCTCCTGGGTCTGAAAAAGACCTCGGGTCAGCAACCAAATCCCTGCCAAGGCTGAGCCTCTTGGAAACTATCTGGCCTGCGGGGCAGGAATGTGCCTGCACCTGGTAAATCCATCACCCCAGGGCTC
Source organism: Capricornis sumatraensis (assembly GCF_032405125.1). Classification (NCBI taxonomy): domain Eukaryota; kingdom Metazoa; phylum Chordata; class Mammalia; order Artiodactyla; family Bovidae; genus Capricornis; species Capricornis sumatraensis. Next base: position 100,094,339 of record NC_091076.1, read on the forward strand.
CACCACCAGGCTCCTGGATGCCTCTACCTCCTGTGAGCTTGGCTGTGAACTCGGCTGTGCACTCATCCGCCCCTGGTTCCTTCCCCCCTCCACCATCTCCAGGAAGACAGACGACAGAATATGAGAGGGCAGCAGGTCCCTAGTAGAGGGACACAGTTTGTCCATTCATACACTCATTCATTCCCCAGTGGGTGCCGGCCACCACTGTCCTAGTCGCAGGCCCCACAGCCTGCCTGATCACTGTCCCCACTCCTTGTTTTTGCTATAGAAACTGAGGGGAGTGGGGTGGGAAAACTCAGGGTAGAGGGTGCAGGGGCTGAGGATGGGATGGGGAGACATGCCCACAGGCCTGGCCCTCATGCAGTTGGGCACCCAGTCCCCATGGCTCTGTGCCCAAGGTCTTCTAAAAGAGCTTCATGCACCAACCCCAGCAAAGACCTTCCCATCCAGCCTGTACCCTATTAACCCAGGTTCATGGGAACCCTGCTGGAACAAAATCCATATTCACAAAACATTCCATTGGAGCACAGTTAGTGTCTCACAGAGGGATCCCAGCAATCTTCTCTGAAAAGAAATTCGTTCCCCCGATGCAGGGTGGGGGCTGGGGGTGGCCCTGGGCAGTGGTCAGGGACCCAAGTCAGTGCAGTGGTGCCTTGTAAGCTGTCAGGAGCACTGTGGGCTGAGCCTGGCCTTGGCCTGGCCTCTTCATCTGCAAGTCTGGAGGTTGGGTGGCTGGCATTTAAATGCTGAGACCTCATCCATCACCCTGAGTGACCTTCAGCCTGAATGCTCATCCATCAGACAGTCGCCAGCCTGCTCATCCCCACTGCTAACCACCGCTGCCCTGGAGGCCCGGGCTGGACTCAGACAGCAGCTCCTCTTAGCTCCTGACATCCTGTGCTGTGGGAGAGGAGCTCCCGCTGCACCTCCCATCCTGCCTACTCACTTCCCACCCCCTCCCACTCCTCTCTCCCCCATCCCCTCCTCCTCTCTTCCCTCACCCCTCCCCTTTGCTCCTCCCTCTCTCCCTCCCCCCTTTCCCACACCCCCTACTGGCCCCTCTGCCCAGCAGGGCGGAGGCCCCAGGGGAGACCTCCACCTGGTTTCAGGAGCTCAGCTTGCTGAGCTGATGCTTGTAGAGTGGCGAGGGACATTATCACCATTTTCTGGAGTGATGGCCCATGTCCCGCTCCCTCTCTCCCCAGTTGCATGTATAAAGCAGCTCCGTGTACAGCCTGGTGGTCCCCTGCTCAGGAGAAGCAGAGGCTGTCATCCAGGACGTCCAGTGCAGACTGTTGGGTCACTGGGGACCCTGACAATGGGGGAAGGATGCCTGAGCAGAGGCCCAGGCCCAGTGGCACCTGTGGGGGCCTGAGATTCCGGGGCAGGCAGGGAAGGGACAGGAGGCAGGCAGGGAGCAGCCCACCCCAGGACAAGGCCCCTCACCACAGGCCTCAACTGTGGTTGAGGTGTGTGGGGGTTTAAGGTCAGAGGGCTGCAGCGCCCAGAGGTGAACATCCCTTTGGGGCTTCCCTGGCTGTGTTCCTTATGACCTGGTCCCATGGCATCCACACTGCTTCCCATGGTGTCCACACCAGCAGATCTCCAGCAAAGCCCTATGGTCTTAAGCTCCAGGTAACACAAGGCAATTTGCAGAGCAAACCCCGGGTTCGAAGCCCTCCTCACTGCCTTTGAACTATTGGAAAATACTCGGCACTTGGAGAAGCCCCATCCTCCCAGCAGGATGTGAGGCCTGTGGTTGTGCCTGTCAGTGTCTTCCTGGGGACAGGGGAGAGGAGACCTGGTCAGGGCCTTCCCCAAGTCATGGGGATAGGGTGGTGACCTATCCAGTGCCTTTCTGGGGACATGGGAAACTGGTCATAAGGGTTCAGACGACCCATAGAACCAGGACAGCCCACAGTGAAGGTGGCCATGATGATGTCCCCTTCTCCTGAGGGGCCCTGCCGGCTGCCCCTCCCTCAGTACACGTTACCAGGTGGGGACGCCCCAGGTTCCTGGGACAGAGCTGAAGGTAAGGAAGCCTGGACTCACTCCTGTTGGAAGCCAAGGTGATGCGGATGCGAAGGGGGTGCCCCTGCCCCCACCAGCCTGCCACCACCCATTGAGCGAGGCCTAGGGCCCCAGCCCTGCAGACACGTGACTCTGAGAGCCGGTCGCCATCACAGAGCCACCTGTTTCGAATCCGAGTTTACCCAGAACAGCTGCTCTTTTGTCGTAAAACGGTGCCTGCCCAGAGCAAGGGCAGGGTGGGCAGGATGGAGAAGCCAGGAGACCAGGAGCCCTCACGCAGGGCGGCTGGAGGGGTGGCAGACACGTGCCCCCACGGGTGGTCACGGTGGCCCTGTTCATTTAGGGAAAAGGTGGAAGCACCTCAAATGCCCACAACCAACACGTGTTCATCCACGGGGGCACATTCAGCTCTGCCCACACTACAGAAGGGCGTCTGTTCCCGGAACATGGTGGGTGGGGCTCCTCTAGGTGCTTAAAGGTCTTCCAGGAAAAACGGAGGTTTCTGGGAAAGAAGGAATATTGCCCCAAGGCTGCAGCGTCTTCTCCCTGAGTTTCCAGCCCACCAGCCTGCTGCCCCACCCGCCAATGGATCCCAGACATGCCAGTCCCTTAATCACTATGCCAATTCCTTTAAAGAACCTTTTAATATTTATACGTCTGCCCTATTGGTTGATTTCTTTGGAGCTCCCTGCCTGACAGGACAGAGGAGCCTGGCGGACTCTACAGCCCAATGGGGTCACAAACAGTCAGACGTGGCTGAGCACTCACACCCGGCCTGACAGATGGCCCGAGACTGAACTGGGATGTTGGTTACATGACTCTGTCCTTTCACTGAAAATCATTACTTGTACTTTCAGTGGATGAGTTTTATGGTGTGAAACTCCCCCTATAAAGCTGTGGCATTTGAACAGGAGCCCTGACCTGCTATTCTAGAGCCCTATTCTAGCCATACACAAGCTCACCCCAGTTGGCCCCTCACCCCAGGGCTCTCTGCTCTCCGGCTTGCCAAGGGCCAGGCACCGTGCCTGATGGGCTGATGACTGTGGGTCTTGAGCCAGACTAGGCCTCCATAAATCACCGGTCCCTGACTGGTGAGTCCTGGGGGCCTGTGGCGAGGGGAGAGGGAGGGGCTGTGGGCGGTGGGTCCAGGGAGGTTGGCCAAGCCGTAGTAGGCCAGTAGGAGTCTCCACGTGGCTGTATGCTTGAGTACCTAGGCATGAGAGCCTGCTGGACATTTTTAAGCACTCTGAAACACTCAGGGTGTTATCATGAGGCTCCCCAGAGGCTGGCAGGAGGGTGGGGGCACTTCTAAGTGGGAAGTGGGAAGACAGCCCCTGCAGCTGTCCCAGGCCTGGCAGTAGAAGCTCAGTCGGCCCACCTGGGAGCATTAACAAGGGTACTCAGGTCTTAAATTTGGGGCCAAAAATGTAAGTTCTTCAGTATCATGCCAAGAAATAGTGCAAAGAACACCTTCACATGTGCAGATGAGTGGGGATTGCAGGGACACTCGGGGTAGGGGAGGGTTTCTGTTTTCCAAGTCTGGGGCCTTCTGGGTACATCCTGGAATCAGGATTCAGGAAACAGAGACATGGGGCCTTGATCAAGGTACAAACTTTGGGCTGTTTTCTTCCCAAAACATTGGGGGTCCCAAGTGGGGCCAGTAGCCTCACACTCCATACTTAGGGGCCAGATCTCCACCTGCCCACACATTAGAATCCAGTCAAGGCCTTGAGTCTGATGTGTGTGCAGCCGTGGCTGGGGCCCAGATGTGGGATGTGAATTAGGGGCACAGTGTGGAGTGAACTGGTCGCCGGAGTGTGGGATAGGGGTTGGGGTAGGTCCAAAACCTTTCCCTGTGAGTGGGCTCTCTGTGGGCAGGGCCTGATGGTCTTGGTGTCCATAGGAGGTCCAACTGGGATGCTGTACACAGGCGACATGAGGTAATCCCCTACGTGCGTTGTATATGATCCACTCCCCCCCATCCCCCCAAGGTCTGGGGAGGGAGAGGCAGGTGAGCTGCAAATGGGAGAGTAATTCTGGCTCATGGTTTTAGTTTGAGCTCCAAGTTCCTGCCCTAGAGTGATGTCCCAGCCACCCATCCTCCCTGAGCAGGTTGAGGCTGGGGGCTCCCTGCCTCACTCGCCCCAGGGTCTCAGGCCCCACACCCAGGGCCTAGCTCAGGCTGGATGGCACCCACTCATCATGTCAGGAAGGCCGAATGGCCAGACGTGTCCCCTCACTGGTCAGGCAGATGGGTTCCTCCAAGAGCAGGAGGACGTCCTGGGGGTCCTGCCTCCCTTGACACCCCACCCACACTGCTGTGGCAGGCAAGGCTCAGGGAGCTCAGCATTTATTGTTCCAGGTGCTGAAGCTGTGAGGGACGGAACCACATGGCAGCTGGGAGAAATGGGTGCCACCGGGGCCGCGCTTGTGCCAGGAGGAGGGTCCCACGCAGGCAGCTTGTGTGGCGACACGGTGTCACCTGCCACAGTGTACCCTGTCGTGCGTCAGGTATGCACTCATGTCTGCAGGGGGCCAGTGAAGACTCCACTCACCACGGTCTTTAGGAGCTGGCCCTGGGCCCGAGCCTCCTGCAGACCCTCACAGATGGACAGGGTAGGGAGCTCTTCTGGGCATTATGAGGAAAGTAGCTGCTCTGATGGAGCTGAAGTGAGTGAGGGGTGAGGGATAGCCAGGAGCTTTCTGGAAGAGGACTGGGCAAGGGCGGCAGACAGTGGGGAGAGTGGTCCAGGAGGGACCTGGGTTCCAGGGGCCACTCCCCACAGCCTACCCCCAGGGCCCACAGGGAGGCTGGGGACTCTCAGACGCAGAGACTCCCGGGGACCGCCTGGGACAGTGCGATGGTCTCAGTGGCCTGCTGGCTGCTGGAGGACACGGAGCGACCCGAGCCGCGCTGGCAGCGGGTGTGGCCCTGCGGGAAGCTGCGGACACCCACAGGCCCACCGGTGCCCCTGCTGTGGAGCGAGCGTTGGCGGTAGTCACGGTAGTTCTTGGTGAGCAGCGTGTAGAGGAAGGGGTTCACGCAGCTGTTGCCATAGGTGAGGCAGGTGGTCAGGTAGTTGACAATGCGGGCGGAGCGGGGAGCGAGCGGTGGGCCCCCGCGGTACTGGGCAAGGAGCTGCCACAGCCAGAAGGGTAGGAAGCAGGCCCAGAAGAGCAGCACAATCCCCAGGATGAGATAGAGCACCCTGGGGTTGGGCAGCCGTCGCGTCTGCGTGAAGGAGGCCCGCTGTGAGAACCAGTAGGCCCGGGCCAGGCGGACGTAGAGCAGTCCGATGATCACGCCGGGCCCCACGATGCTGGTCCCGAAGAGCAGCGTCAGGTAGGCGCGGTGGGTGCGCTGGCCCCAGGCTGGCAGGCAGAGGCTCTTGTGGCCCCTGCGGACCAGCCGGATGGCCAGCATCATGGGCAGTGTCAGCAGCAGTGCCAGCAGCCACGTGCCCAGTGCCAGGACCTTGCGGTAGCCCTTGGAACGCTGCACTGTGTCCAGGGGCCTCACCACGGCGGCGTAGCGCTCCCTGCTCATGAGGGTCAGGGTGAAGATGCTGGCGTGCATGGTCAGGAAGTCCAGGCTGAAGAGGACGCGGCAGCCCATGTCGCCGAAGTGCCACCTCTTGGTGACGTAGGTAGCTACTATGAAGGGGATGCTGAGCAGGTAGAGGAGATCCGCCAGCGCCAAGTTGATGACGTAGACGTACATGGAGGCAGAGGTGTACAGGAAGCGGCACATGACCGTCAGCGTGTACACGTTGCCTGCCATGCCCACCACGCCCATGGCCGAGAGCACCACTCCAATAGTGCTCGTGGCCACCAGGTCCTCCAGGGAGTTGGGCTCCGTCGGGCTAGCCAATGAGCTGTTGAGGGATGCATTGGGGGCACCAGGCAGCTCAGGCATGGCGCTGCCCATTGTAGCTGGCACCGGGAACCTGCTTGATGGCTCTGGGCTCAGCGCCATCTCTGCCACTTCACACTGGGCTTCGGGCTGGGACCTGCTGCTCCTTTAGGTAGACAGGGGGCATCTGTGGGCAACAAGCTTTTCCTGCGGGAGAGGATGCTCATTAAAGATGCAGGTCAGGCACCCCTTCCCACTCCCAAGAGGCCATAAGAAGCCACAGTTCCCACCAGGCTGGGGAGGCCTGCACAGGGACAGTGCTCACCAACTGTGACGCCCCCTTGGGGACTCTCCGTGCAGAACTCTAACACCCTGCCTCAGTTCCCCAGCTATCCAGGGGGACCAGAGAACCACCTAGAGCAGTTGCTCCCCATGCATGCCCCAGTAGCATTCCCACCATGGGCCACGGTGCAAGTTCAAAGGCCTCTCAGCTCGATGGCCTTTCCTGGAAATCAGAGCACAGCAGGCATGAACCAGGATGGTTCACTCCTGGATGAACCAGGAGTTCTCACTAGGCCTTCTCACTTCCTCATCCGTGAAGGGCAGGGAAGCCAGGCTGACCCCTGTGTCTTCCTCCCCATATAGATCTCCTGTGTGTTTTTAAAAAATACTTTTTGTTCAGACTGCAAAAGTAATATCTGCCGACTTTAAAGTTCAAATAGGAAAAGATGTTAGATAAAGAGGGGAAAGCCCTCATAATCTTCCTTTATTCACATGGGGGAAATAAACCTGATTCCTGTCTCCTACCACACAAGAAAACAATTCAAGGTGGACTGTGTACCTGTATGTAATAGATTAAATCAATTAATTAATCAAGCTTTGGAAGAAATATAGGAGAATATCTGCACGACTGTGGGTAAACAAAGATTTCTCAAAAAAAAAAAAAAAAAGCAAAAAATTCTTGCAGTAAAAGACCCACCAATTGGATTTCATGAAAATTAAGAACTCCCCTGAAAGAGTAAAAGATGTAAACCATGGACTGGGAAAAGATGATCAGAAGACACATATCAGACAAAGAACTAGTAATCAAAATATGTGAAAGAACTACAAATCAATGAAGACCAATGACTCAACTGAAAGAAGGGGAAAAAAAAGACAAAATTTCAACAGGAAATTCGTCAAACTGCTGGGAAGACATGAAGGAAAGGAACTCCTGAACTGCTAGTAGAGGATAAGAACAGTGCAGCCGCTTGTGGCGAACAATCTGGCACCCTCAGCGAAGTTGGACACACGTCTGTCCTCTCATCCAGCAATTCTACTCCTAGATTTATGCCAATAAAAATTAGTGGTACTACTACTACTAAGTCACTTCAGTCGTGTCCGACTCTGCGACCCCATAGACGGCAAATGGCCGCAAAAAGCAAGAGTGAGAATGTTCATAGCAGTCAGAAGCTGGAAACCACCCAAACGTCCATGAATAGTAGTGTGGATAAAGAAACTGTGACCCCCCCCCCAATAAAAATGCTCCAAGGCGATGAAGAAAATGAAATTATTGAACAACTTGATGAAACTCAAATATGCTCTGTTGAGTGGGGTGGGGTGGGGGGGGCCTGAAACAGAAACCACACACGAAGAGTACACACTATAATTCCCTTTACCTGAATGAAGCTGGGGCAAAGGCAAAACCTCTATGAGTGGTTGAAGAGGGGGTCAACTGGTAGGGGGCGCCCGAGAGCACTCCGGGGAATGGACTTCTGCTACGTCCTCATGTGGCGCTGGTTACACAGGTGTTCTGGTGGCTCAGATGGTAAAGAATCCGTCTGCAGTGCGGGAGGCCTGGGTTTGATCCCTGGTTTGGGAAAATCCCCTGAAGGAGGGCATGGCAACTCACTCCAGTATTCTCCCCATGGACAGAGGAGTCTGGCGGGCTATGCATTCCATGGGGTCCCAAAGAGTCAGTCGCGACTTAGCGACTACGGACATGTAAAAACTCCTGGAGTTGCACACTCATGACCCGTGCTTATTGTATGAAAATTACCCTCATGAGAAAAAAAAGACCTAAAACTTGAATACCTGAATGAGAGGAGAGGCCCCTTTATCGCTCAGTCTCCCCACATCCAGGGATAATGTGGCCGGATAAAGCTGGTTCCCGGTTTTTTCCCTCTACAGGTACAGCGTTCGCACTAACATGGATAAACTAACTAACACGGGGCGTCCAACTGAGCCCTCGGTGCAGAAGGGCAAGCTGGGTGCAGAGACGCTGTTCTAGGCCCCCTGCCCGTGGGACTTGGCTCAGCCTCGGGTCTGACGAGGGAAGCTGGGGTCCTTCCTACCGGCCCGAGGCGCCCTCCGCGGCCGCAGCCCCCAGTGGGTCCGGGTTCCAGAGCCCTCCCGCAGGGGCTGCCGCGAACCCGGCGGATGACCTCCCAGGAGGGACGCGAAACAGCCGCCGAGCCCACCGCGCACACTTCACCCTCTCCACCCTCCAAAGCGCCGCGCATCTCCCGGGGGTCTGCTGGGAGGGCCTCGTGGCCGAGCGATCCTGCCGAGGATTGTGCGGGCCAGCGGGGAGGGCCCCCCCGCCCCCGGGAGTGTCCCGGCCCCTTCTGCCGCCCCGCACCCTCGCTGTGCCTGCGGCCACCTCCGTCACCGGGCCGTCAGGTGCGGGCGCCGAGCCCCCTGGGGTCGTGCTCTGGACGGGCGCTTAGTCGCTAAACGTCTCCAAACACTCGGCGCTGCACGGGAACCTTTCCGAGGGCTCTACCTGGTAGGGGCGCGCAGAGGACGTGGGGGCTCCCAGGGGCGCGTGGTGGAGGGGAGCCCGTCCGCTGGTCTCGCCCGGGGAGCCGCGCTCCGCGCCCAGGCCCCTGTCGCCGGCGCCACCTGCCCGGCTGCCAGCTGGGAATGCGCGGCGGCCCTGCGCCCGGCTCGGATATTAATAACCCGGGGGAGGGGGGCGGCTGGAGAGGGGGCGAGGATGCGCTGCGGTGGGGGGAGCCACGGAGGCCCGGGGAGGGGAGGGCAGCAGGGGCGGGAGCGGAGGGTGGCAAAGCGAGAGGGCAGATCACGGCGCAGCTGGGACTCCAGACGCATCCGTGGGGTGAAGCTCAGTCCAGCCTGGCTGGCCCCACCGCAGAGTGTCTCTGCTTCCCTTCGCCCTCTGCACTCCACCACCCCTCAGTTTCCCAGGCACTGAGCCTCAGACTCGGATTCAGATTGTCAGTCAAGCCCTGGACCCTCCTCTGCACCTGGGGGGGGGGGGCCCGCAGTGAGTGGAGGGTGGTTCTGAGAGACCCATGCGAGGCCAGGACCCAGTGTCATTAAAGACAATCATAATGTGCACTCCACTATTTCCAAAACCTTTTATCAACACAAACCTTTTATGGTCCCCATTAGACAACTCCACATCCCATTCCCCCAGCCCCTGACAACCACCATTCTTCTTTGGCCTCCACGGATTGCACTACTCTAAGGACTCCCTGTGAGTGGGACCATCCATTTGTCCCTTAGTGTCTGGCTTCTTTCACTTACTATGATGTCTTCGAGCTTCCTTCATGTAGCAAGGGTCAGAGCTTCCATCCTTTTCAAGACTGAAGAGTATTCTGTGAAAACGAGTGAAGTATTCGGAAGACTGGAGAGTATCTTCTGATTGAAGGTAAACCACTTTGTTTTTCCCTTCTTCCCTGATGGATTCTTTTGGTGATGGTGACTAGCGCTGCTATGAATATTTTGATTTATAATTTTCTGTTCCTTTTATGCATCATGGTCCTTCCTTTATTTCTTTGAAAAATCCTAACTGTCCTTAGTTGTCAGATCTTTTCCAGATGACTCCATTTTCAGGGGCCCTGGGGCCCTCCGAGCACTGCTCTCCACTCCTCATTGACCCTGAACCTGGAGGCCCCTGGCATCGGGGGTGTGCCTGAGTCAACCCACTACTACTCTCGGACAGGTAGACTCATAGGCAGGTCTTCCTCTCATCCTCCTGCCCTGTGGGCAGGTGATTCAGGCTGGTCGGCCTCATGGTGTTCAGGCTCATCTGCTGCCTTTGGTCCAAACACCCTGTGACCAAGGGCATGCCCAGGTCACAGAGAGAAGCTTCCAGGAACACCGCCAAGGTTAGCTGTTGGGGTCATGAGCAACCTGGCTTGACATAGGCCCTCATGGCTGCAGGCTGGGAAATATGGATGATCAAGGACAACATCTGTTTAGGTGTTGGTCAGCTCCCTGCCCATCTCAGATCAGCCTTGGGCCCATCTCCTGGTCATGACGTCCTGCAGAGCCACAGGCCACACAGCCCAAGGCCTCCTCTCTGTTTGCACCATGAGGGAAGGACAGACACCCATCCAGCGTGCATGTTAGACAGACCCCATGGACGGTAGGGGAGAGGCTGGGCTGTCCTGAGTGTGAGTGACAGGAGCCAATGGAAGGAGAGGGAAATATTGTGAGACCTGAAGGTGCTGGTGGCTGATATGTCCTCTCAAGGGACATCTTCAGGGAGATTATCTGAAACTCTTCCTCTATTGCACTGTGTCCTTAGCCTGGACCTGAGAGGAGCCGAATGGCTCCATCGGTTGGGGTTTGGGGCTTGAGGAGAGAGGGCCAGGATCCTGCAGGGAGCTGGGGCTGCTGTCCTCGGCTTAGTGGACCACATCCCTGAGATCTACTGTGTTCTTTGCAAACTAAACTCTGCCTGTCTCTGATTCACTTTATGGACCATTAAATCATAATCATAAAGCTCCCACTTTCCACAAATGTAACTTTAAAGCTTTGCTCTTCATATTATGGGTTCCTTATATTTTGAAATGATCATTTTTCTGCAAGAACTCTTTTCCAACTGGATTACTATATTAGGTGGAAAATGAGATGCCATAGGCTGCATCTGGCTTCATGGGGTCTCTTCACAGGTCCCCACCCAGCCTGACCACAGACTTGTCAGAGGCACATCTTGTCACTGTCCTGTCCCCCCAGCCCCTAAAAAAATGCCTTGGAAAGAGAAAGGAGAGAGAGTAGGACTGGGGGTGGAGGGAAAACAGGCCTCAATGCACCTGTAAGAGTCTAGGCCAGCCCCTTGCAGGAGAGCAAAGAGGGGAAGGAGTCCAGAGTTGGGCAGAAATGGCCCACATAGCCTCACCAGTCACTGACAGAGACTGTCTGGGGCCCAGTGGGGGACCCCTGCCCCAGAAGGAGGTCCCAGAAGGAACACACCTGCTTGGCTGCCCCTCCCCCAGCCCAGGGCCCTTCTGCAGTCAGTAGCTAACTGTATTTTCTAGGAGATTCTTCCCTTGATGCCACTGCTAATGTTGTTACTTGATTTCAATTTCAATTTCAGAAACAATTTCCCCAATCCTTGTCTCAAATGCTCAAGATTTGAGACCCAGCTGGAGGGATGAGGATTGCAATCAAACCAATTAAAACCTGTCCAGGTCTCCAGCTGGAGGCGGGCCCCTGTAGACTAGCAGAGAGCCTCCGGCATTTGAGCAATCCAGGTGACTGAAGTGCATGCAAGTTCAGAGAGGTCCCGACTGTAAATATTCAGGTTCGGGAAAGCTGGATGCAGGGAGAGGGAGGAGAAATGTCAAGTACACACAACACTGTCTCTCTCACTGTTGACACTGGGGCCCCTAGGGGAGCCCTGTGGCCCTCTTGCCTAGAGGAGAGGCGCTGCAGGTCCAGCGCTGCTGCCTCCCAGGTCCCAGGGGGCCACTCAGGCCGAGTAGCCTGTGGAAAAGGGCCCCAATTCAGAATCCATGAGACTGTGTATGCTGAGTGAAAAGGCTGGATGCAGAGGCCCCAAGAGCCCTCCTGGGGATGGCAAAATGGGAGTTGGTGCAGGAGATGGGATAGAAACCCCAGGGCCTCCAGTTCTGTCCTGAAACAACCAAGGCCACATCCTCACATTCTCCGTGGGCTCTAACTCCTGATTCTGTCCGGTAGCAGGGTACAGAGGCACTGCTCCCCTCAGCATGGCCATTATGCTCCTTCCTGCCTCCTTGGGAAACCAGAAGGTCAGGGCCCCACCCCTGAAAACAGCAGTGGGGTGGGGGGCCTGGGCCTCCAAACTAATGGAGGCACCTCTGCTGCAGGTAGAATCCAAGATAGGGGGTCCCTGTTCCTACAGGTCTCTCCTGGAGTATTTAAGTGCACACTCAGATAGACTTTAGGTTTAGAAATCTCCAGGAGCATCATCACCATCAACTTTACCACCACCTCCATCACTACCATCAGCAGCAGCAGCTCCGCTATCAGCAGTTGGCAGTATTTTAACCTTCACTCCGTATATAACACACACCTGGGTGCCTCCATCTAGCTCAAGTGATGGTATTTTTCCATATTTGCTTCCAATGGTTGTTTAAGGAAAGAATGCATCCCCAGTCCTCCAAGTTCTCATTCTCCTCTCTCCCTAGAGGCACTGCTGTCCTGACTTTGTCCTGGTGACTCCCAGACTTTGTTTTTGATCATGTCTTTGCCATGTGCAATTCATAATGTGCTTTAACATTTTTTTGTAAATGGAACATACTGTACCTATCTTTTTGCACTTTTATTTTTTCTCTTAACCTGATCGATATGAGCTCACTCACCCTCTGAAAGGCTCTGTGGTGCTCCACGCCACACACCCCAACTAATCTGGCCTTTCCTAGGGCCAGATGTTGGCCAGAGTCAGCAGAGAGCCCTGGACCAGATACGGAGTTGGCCAAGGACGTCTGGACTCCAGCTGCCTTGGTGTGGATCTGGGTGCCTTCCCTGGGCAGCTGCGTGGCCTCAGGGGAACTACCATCTCTCCGTGCCTCAATTTCCTCATCTGTAAATGCGACTAAAAGTAGACCTTATCTCATCTGAGTATTGAGAGATTTAAAGGAGTTTAATGGCACCCCACTCCAGTACTCTTGCCTGGAAAATCCCATGGACAGAGGAGCCTGGAAGGCTGCAGTCCATGGGGTCACTGAGGGTCGGACATGACTGAGCAACTTCACTTTCACTTTTCACTTTCATGCATTGGAGAAGGAAATGGCAACCCACTCCAGTGTTCTTGCCTGGAGAATCCCAGGGACGGGGGAGCCTGGTGGGCTGCCGTCTATGGGGTCACACAGAGTCGGACACGACTGAAGTGACTTAGCAGCAGCAGCATGCTTATAAGTGCTGGGGGCTCTCAGTAACCACTGGTGGTCAAGACAATGATGGCGATGAAGGTGAAGGTGATGCCACAGTCCCTGCCTTTAAGAAATGTTCAGTCTAGTGAGGAGAGGAGCCACGATCACCTTTCATGTGGCTGCCCAAGACAGAAGGGCAGCTGCATCTGGGCTGTGTTTGGCTCCTGGCTGAGTGAGGGGAAGACACAGACATCCTCTCTAACCACAGAGGGGGGCTGGTCCAGGAGGGGGTCCTGGAGGAGGGGCCTCTGTGCTGTGGGACTGCTAGGATGTGGCAGGAGGAAGTGATTCTCCTAAATCATAGGGGTCCGTGTGGTATGACCTGCCAGGCACAAGGCTGAAGCCCCTAGAAGACAGAGATTAAAGCTGGAACAGGCCAGAGTCTCAGCTCAAGCCAAGGAATGGTCAACTGGCCCCTGGTGCAGTGAGGTCCTGGGTGCCTGGACATCTGCCCTGTGCTACCGTGGCCTGTGCAGGTCAGGGTGTGGCCCATCAGCAGCCACAGCACAAGGCCCAGAGGCCCTGAGGCCTGGGTCTTCAGAGGGTCAGACTGCAGGGGAGAGGGTGCATGCCTCCTTCACACCATGCTAGGGCTCCCACGGGAACATCTGGATCCTGCATCACCTCCTCAGGTGCTAACAGTGACTAGCCCAGCCCTCAGCTGGTGTGGGGGTGCCTGAGGTTGGGGTAGGGAAGTCTCAGTCCCTAGTTGTCTTCCCTGCCTAGCACAGAAACTTCTAAAGAAGCCCCAGAAACATTAGCAGATTTCTGTCTGTGGGTTGGGGTGGGGACCCCTTTCCTGAAAGCACACGCTTCACCCATGTTGCCCCCAACACAGAAATCGTTGCTGTGGCAGGACAATCTGTGGAGACTCTTTGTCCTTCCTGCAGTGTTTCCACGAAGGGCCCAGGGTCTGGGCACTGGAGACCACGGACCACCCCAGAAACAGAGGCTCCTGCGACACAAAGATGCCCCAGGCCCCAGGGGCAGGGGTTGGCTTGGTCCTCAGAGGCGGGAGGAGCCCCAGGCCAGGTTGTGGTCAGCAACATGGACACACATCTTGATCGTGTCCATCAAGCTCCTTCCCTGCACAGAATAGAAGGTGATCTGGCCAGTCCTGTCCTCCTGCTTCCCTCAGAAATACCAGAAGCTCTGGGGTCATAGGTCCCCCCCCCACCTCACCTGCTGGGCAGCTGCTGTCAGGGTGGTTTGGAAAAACCATGGCCTACTTTGTCCAATCCTCTCTGCGGCCCTTCCCAGGGCCGGGAATGCTGCCAGCTCTGCAGTAGATGTTTCTGGAAGGGGCCTGCACCACAGACGGTGGGATGCCACGTGCCCTGTGCCATCTCCCCTCCCTTTGGACCCAGCCTCTCTGTTCTATGCTCTTTCCAGGGCTCTCGGCCTAGTTCCTCACAGAGACACACACCAGGTCTGACCTTCTGGGGCCGGCGCACCATCAACTGATAAAATACAGAATCCAGTTAAATTTGAATTGCTGATCAATGACAAATTACTTTTAATGCTATTTGGGACACCTGACAGAAATATCCCTCCACAGGCGCCCAGGCTGTGAATGCAATAAGTGTAATTATTTGTGCTCCTGCTCTGGATTTGAGAGAAAATCACCCTGTAATTGTATACGGTAGGAAGACCAGAGTTTCCACTGAAGGCCAAAGCTGACTGTAGTTGTTTTAATGGAAAGAGTGGATTAATTCACATTGGAGCAGCATGGCGGGGCTGGGGTAGGGGGGTGTTGTTGGCACTGTCCTTCACAGGTCCTCTGAATAGAGAACGAATGCTGGGCCAATGTTCTACATGTTTTACATTTGATTTTTTTAAATTGCAGTGAAATTCACATAACGTAGTTAACTATTCGGTGGCTTGTAATACATTCACAATATTGTGCAACTATCACCTCCATCTAGTTCCAGAATATTTCCATCACCTCCGAAGGAGACCCTATACCCACTAAGCAATTATTTCCTCCTCCCCTTTTCCCTCACTCTCTGCCAACCATTCGTTGCTATTGTCTCCATGGATTTGCCTATTCTGAATATTTCACAGAAATGAAATTAGACAATGCAAACTCTTTTGTGACAACTCCATTCACTTATCACAGTTTTCAAGATTTATCCATGTTGCAGCATCAGAACTTCACTCCTTTTCATTTTTGCTTTAGTCACTTCAGCGCTGTCCTACTCTTTTGCAACCCGGTGGACTGTAGCTCGCCAGGTTCTTCTGTCCGTGGGATTTCCCAGGCAAGAATACTGGAGTGAGTAGCCATTTCCTTCTCTAGGGGATCTTCCCAACCCAGGGATCGAATCTGTGTCTCCTGCATTGGCACATGGATTCTTTACCACTGAGCCAACAGGGAAGCCTCGTTCTTTTTATGACTCAATAGTAACACCCCACTGTATGGCTAGATCACAGTTTGTTTATCCATTTGTCAGTTGATGAACTTTGGGTTGTTTCCACCTTTTGGCTATTATGAATAATGCTGCTAGAAGCATGCGGGTATATGTTTTTAAATTATTTGGGTATATACCTAGGGGTAGAATTGTTGGGTCATATGGAAATTATATGTTTAATTTTTTTTTAGGATACACCTGATCTTATTTCATCCTCACCGTTACCTTGTGAATTGATGTTTTTCCCATTTTCAGATGAGAAGAGCTGAGCAACTAGCTGTAGCCTCTTGGCAAAGAGCTAGGGCTCTTGCTTGGGCAATATTTCAGGGCTGCCTCCTCCTGACCTCAGCATCACCGCAGCTGGGTCATTTAAGAAAAATAGCCTCCCTCAAGCAAGGGTTTGCTGGATCCATGAATAATAAATGGACTGTTTAACCTGGAGGAACAGAGAAAGGAGGGGATGAAGGCAAGTCCACACTCTTTACTTGGAAGAAGAGCCAGATGTATGTTCAAATACAGACTCCAAGTCAATAAATGCCTACAGAGTTATGAGATCGTGTTGAAGTGTTTTGAGTGGCTGCTGTGTCAATGCCTTCCCTCCATCTAATTAGCATCAGATGTCTTCAAGACCTGCCTGGAGATTCACATCTGAAAGATATGAGAGAAAAAGACTGTTCCCAGATGTCAATGAAAGGACCTTACTGCTATATTAATACCTAACATAGCAGCAACTCCCCAACTCCCACCCCTAGAGTGGACCCTTAGACTGGCATCTTTCACTGAAAGGGACATCTTTGAATGTCCCTCGTTCAGTGATGAATGTCAGCTCATCTTTGAATCACTGGAGGCTCTGCCAACCAAAGACTCCCAGCGGAGGATTGTGGAACCCTCTAGATTGGTTGTTTATAAGGAAGAGAAGTTGCCAGTTAAGAGCTTCTTCCTGGCCCATAGCACTCTGCTGACAAGACCTCCAAAGCTTCCTTCTCCTGTAAGTCTGTACAAAGCATGGAAAGGCTGGTGCACACGGTCCCCCATTTCCCTCCCCTGTGTCATGAACATTATTAGCAGTTTTTGTGCATGGTTCTACCTCTAGCTTTTGCTTGTTTTTAAATATCAGGGGCACAAATTTAGATTGACTAAAATCTGCATTTGCTGACACAGTCTCATTGTTCAAAGTATGGCCCTTTGTTATTTTAAGCATGTGTGTATGTATTTGTTGTTTATAAATAATGTGATAAACACCTGTAAGCACTATGAGCCAAAAAACGGACCAGAATCCTCATCTGGCCTGTGCTGCTCCCCTCTCTGTCCCCTGCCCCCAGGGGACTTAAATCTGTAAAGGTGACTTGACCAGGACACTGAGACAATAAGGATTAGCTGAGGATGAGTCAAGACAGGGCTTTAATGCACAACTCTTAATACTTTATTAAATTAAAAAAAAACTAAACTGCACTAAAAGGCCAACATTTAAAACTGGGCCTTCTCTCACTACAGACCAGAATATCCAGTGCTGCTGTGACATTCCGGAGCAGTCCTGTGGAGACCCAGAGACCATCCGGTGACCTGTCACCCAAGACTGAGAGTATGTATCCCACCCACGGCATTTCTCTACAAGTTGCGGGCACAGCTCTGTACCCTGCTCTTCATGCCACATTCTACAGCAGTTGTTCACACCAGCACATCCTCGTCGGCTTCATGCTCCTAACTCCATGATAGGTGGCTTCTCTCCTCAATACTGAAATTTGTGTTGCTTCCTCGTTAGGCTACGGTAGGTCCCATTTCTTAACTTCTGGCCGCTCACCATTCTTCCTCCCCAGACCCAAGTCCCCATCCATTGCTAATGGCTACCGTGGCTTCAGTGGAGTGGTCAGTCCTTCCCAGCCTCTGATGTTCTGGTGGAAGCCAGGACAATGGTGACCACATGGACCTCAGTCCCTCAGTTCTGGGACCCTGGGTTGAGGGGCTGGAAATGTGGCAGCTCTCCCAGGGTCGAGGCTCCCACAGCAGCCAGGTTCTCCCCAGGCTCTCTGGGCCCACTGGTGCTGGCATCCCCTCCTTGGGTAGAGGACTGTGGCCTAGAGGCTGAGTCTCCCTCCTCAGACTTCGTCTTGGCCCAGGGTGAATAAGAAAGGATGGTGAATCCCCTCTTAAGCAGGGCTGAATCCGCAGGGACCAGCTCTTCAATCTGCCCTGGAAGGGAGGATTCCAGAATGCTTAGCTTCCAGTGGTGCAGTTCTTGCTTCTGGGGTGCATCTTGGAGTCTCACCACCCACACCTCATCAGGCTCCAGCAGCAGTTTCCAACACTGGCCTGGGGTCATTCGGACCCTTCTCGGCTTCATCTTCTGGAGGTAGACAGCATCATAGCAGCCCACTAGGGAGAGGACCTGCAGGTCCAGTAAATAGGCTTCAGCCTCAAGAGGGTCCATGTCCTGGGTGGTGCCCAGCTCCAATACCATGGTCTCTCCAGGAGGCAAGTCCACTTTGAAAAACCCCTCCCATGAAGCAGAGGGGCTTGGCCAGTGGGAACAGGTTGGGATTTCCCCAAATCTCCAGGGAAGGCCCTGGGTCCAGTCAGCATCTTCAGCATCCAGGCCCAGGGGTGCCGCATCCTGAGGCTGCAGCTCAGTGGGCACAAAGTGATCATCTAGGTCCATGTCTTCTGACTCCACAGGGCCTGACGCCAGGGTGTCCAATCCCCAGCCCACAGACTCGCCCTGTGCAGGCTGCCATAGGCCCTGCGCCCAGTTTGGCCCCATCACTGGGGATGACCCTTGCTCAGACCCTGTCTCTGAGTTATCCATAAGCTCAGGGTCCCAATCTCCGTCTTCCCAGTCTTCTGACTCCAGCTGCTGCTTAAGGTCCAGAAAGGCAGCCTTGTAACAAGCAAAGCAGATCCTTAGCTGGCTGCCATGTTGAAGCTGATACATCCAGGATGCATGGAGATAGGACATGCCCTCTGCCCCATACCGCTTGCTGACTGGAGGGCACATGGCCAAGCTGCCTGACTCCTGAAAGACAGGCAGCAGAATCTGGTCCACAGAAGGGGGCGCAGTGAAGAGCAAGGGTCAGGGAGCAGGGGCAAGAGAACAGAGAGGAGAAAGATGAGGATCACCAGGAGAAGAATTTGGGGTGGCGATGAATGAACTGGGTCCCGATCCAACAGGGACCTGTAGAGGTTGGGAGGGAAGAAACTCTGGAATTAACTTCTGCTGATGCCAGGGCTCGGTCCTCTGGGAGCTGCAAAGAAAAGGAGTGAGGTTAGGGCGCCCCCAGCAGGCAGGTGGGAGCAAGTCACACAGGGAGGAGAACCTGACCACAGCTGACAAAACCTGAGGGAACCTCCCAGGACCTGACAGAACCAGAAAGAATCACTCAGAATCCGAGGGTCCTGTCAGAATCTGACTAAATCTGACAGAACCTGAGAGAATCGGTCAGAACCTGACCAAATCTGACCGAATCTGACAAAACCTGAGGGAGACTTTCAGAACCTGAGAGAGTCTATTAGACCCTAAGGAAACCGATCAGAACCTGAATCAGAGAGAATCAATCAAAACCTTAGGGTCCTGTCAGAGTGGCACCAAATCTGACAAAACCTGAGAGAACATGTCAGAACCTCAGAGTATCTGTCAGAACCAAAGGAAACTGTCAGGACCTGACAGAAATAGAACTGATCAGACACTGAGAGAATCTATTAAAATCTGTCAGAAACAGGGAAACTGTGAGCACCTGAACAAATCTGACCGAATGTGACAGAACCTGACCAAGTCTGACAAAACCTGTTGGAACCTGTGAGAATCTGTGAAAACCTGAGGGAAACTGTCAGATCCTGACCAAATCTGACAAAACCTGATTGAAACTGACAGAATCTGAGAGAATTGGTCAGAACCTGAGGGAATCTATCAGAACCTAAGGAAATCTGTCAGAACCCAACAGAGAGAATTGGTCTGAACCTGAAGGATCCTGTCAGACCTGACCAAATCTAACTGAATCTGACAGAGCCTGAGGGAACCTGACAGAACCAGAGAATCGGTCAGAACCTGAGGGTCCTGTCAGATCTTATCAAATCTGATAGAACCTGCCAGAGACTGACAAAACCTGAAGGAAAGTGTTGGAACGTGAGAGAAAGTCAGAACCTGAGGGAACTGGTCAGAAGATGACCAAATCTGATAATACTGGTTAGAACCTGTGAGAATCTGTGAGCACCTGAGGGAATCTATCAGAACTTGAACAAATCTGACAAAACCTGACAGAATCTGAGAGGATCAGTCAGAACCTGAGGGATCCTGTCAGACCTGACCAAATCTGACTGAATCTGACAGAACCTGAGGGAACCTGACAGAACCAGAGAATCGGTCAGAACCTGAGGGTCCTGTCAGATCTTACCAAATCTGATAGAACCTGCCAGAGACTGACAAAACCTGAAGGAAAGTGTTGGAACCTGAGAGAATATCAGAACCTGAGGGAGCTGGTCAGAACCTGACCAAATCTGATAATACCTGTTAGAACCTGTGAGAATCTGTGACCTGAGGGAATCTGTCAGAACTTGAACAAATCTGACAAAACCTGACTGAACCTAACAGAATCTGAGAGGATCAGTCAGAACCTGAGGGATCCTGTCAGACCTGACCAAATCTGTCCTATCTGACGTAACCTGACTAAATCTGACAGAACCTGATGGAACCTGTCAGAACCTGATACAACCAGAGAATCGGTCAGAACCTAAGTGTCCTGTCAGATCTCACCAAATCCAGTAGAACCTGCCAGAGAATGAGAAAACCTGAGGGAAACTAACAGAACCAGATAGAGCCTGAAAAAACCTGAAGGGACCTATTGGAACCTGAGAGAATATCAGAATCCGAGGGAGCTGGTCAGAACCTGACCAAATCTAACAGAACCTGACAGAATTTGTTAGAACCTCTTGGAATCTGATAGAGCTGTCAGAACCTGAGGGAACCTGACAGAATGTGTCAGAACCTGATGGAAACTGACAGAACCTGAGATATCTGTCAGAACCTGAACCTTATAAAACCTGAAGGAGCCTGACTGAACCACCCCCACCTGAGCTAACCTGTCTGGCCTGAGGCCAAGCTGGACCACATTGGCACTGCAGGCTCCAAGCCCCACACTGTTAGTCTGTAAGCCCCACTCTTTCACTTCAGGGAGTTCTCACCCAGCTTGGTACCACCCTCCTGTAGGTACACGTGGGGAAAGGAGGGAAGGGATCCTGCCTGAGTATATAAAGAGCCATTTCCCATGGTGCTCTGGGCTCCATATTTCCCATGAGCCTCAGCCCACCAGGAAGTGAAACTGCTGAGTCATCCTCACTTCCCCCATCCCAGGAGAGCCTGTGTAGCCCCCAGAGAGGGCAGTCTTGTTCCTCTAACCCTGTCACCAGGGTGCTTGTTCCTGTGATATTTGCTCCTCTGAGGGCTGAGAAGACTGTTCCCATTGTTCTCTTCATTCTGCAGGTTTCTGAAACTGTGTGGGTGATCCTCTCTCTTGTGGTTATTGTCCCTTTGTGGGTCCCTAGGGTGACCTGCTTGATCACAGAGCCTGTCTTTCTGTGGTTAAAATGGATTCTTTCTTGTATCTCTTGATGAAAGTTTCTTTATGAATTCCAGAAACTGATCAATTGCCAGTTATTTACAATTTAGGCATATTTCTGTCCCTCTGACTTTTCACTTTTAAAATAAAGGCTCTTCACCTATAAATAATAAATAGTTGCTGGAGAGGGTGTGAAGAAAAGAAAAACATCCTACATTGTTAGTGGGAATGTAGATTGGTACTGCAAGTATGGAGAACAGTATGAAGTTTTCTCAAAAAAACTAAAAATAGAGTTGTCATATGATCCAGCAATCCTACTCCTGGACATGTATCCAGAGAAGACTGTAATATGAAAAGAAACATGCACCCCAATGTTCATAGGAGCACTATTCACAATAGCTAAGACATGGAAACGACCTAAATGCCCATCGACAGGCAAATGGATAAAGATGTATCCCAGGTGGCACTAGTGGTAAAGAATCTGCCTGGCAATGCGGGAGGTACAAGAGATACAGTTTCAATCCCTGGGTAGGGAAGATCCTCTGGAGTAGGAAATGGCAACCCACTCCAGGATCTTTGCCTGGAGAATCCTATGGATGGATGAGCCGTGTGGGCTACAGTCCATGGGGTTGCAAGGAGTCAGACATGACTGAAGCAACTTAGCATATATATATAATAATCCATAGCAACTTAGCATATATATATAATAATAGCAAAACTGAGGAGAAGTTACAGAGAATTCTTATACTACCCCTGCCCCACACAGCACAGCCTCACTGTCAAACTCTACACCACATGGTACATTTGTAACCATCAACAACCTATAATGATACACTGTTATCACTCAATGTGAACAGTTTGCATTAGGGTTTACTTTCAGTGCTGTTCAATCTATGGATTTAGACAGAAGTTTAATGACATACATATGTGGTAGTTTTACTGTCCCTGTTCTCCCCATTTAACTCTACCTATCCCCACCCCTGGCAATCACTGATATTTTTTTGTCTCCGTAGTTTTGCCTTTTCCTGAATGCTGGATAGTTGGAATCAGACAATATATAGCCTTTTCAGATTGACTTCCTTCACTTTGTAATATGCCGTTAAGTTTTCTCCATGTCTTTTTATGGCTTGATAACTCACTTCTTTTCAGCGCTGAATATTCCATTGATTGGATGGACCATAGTTTATTTATCTGTTCACTTACTGAAGGACTTCTTGCCTGCTTCCAAGTTTTGGCAATTATGAACGAAGCTGCTATAAACATCATGTGAAAAAAAAATCACATGGAAGTTTTTGTGTGACAAAAGTTTTGAACTCATTAGTCAAATACAAAGGAGTGGGATTTCTGGATCACTTGATAAGGTTATGTTTAATTTTGTAAGAAATCCCCAGTCTTCCAAAATGGCTGCACTATTTTGCATTCCCACCAGCAGTGATTGAGAGTTCCTGTTGCTCTACATCCTGGCCAGCATTTGGTATTGTCTGTATTCTGGATTTTGGCCATTCTGATAGGTATGTAATGGTATCTTATATTGTTTTAATTTGGAATTCCTTAGTGACATATAATGGGGAGCATGTTTTCATCCGCTATCTGCCATCTATATACCTTCTTCGGTGAGGTTTCTATTTAGATTGTTTGCCTAGTTTTAAATCGGGTTGTTTATTTTCTTATTGGTAAGTTTTAAGAGTTCTTTGTATATTTTGGATAACAGTTCTTTATCAGATGTGTCTTTTGCAAGGGCTTCCCATGTGGCACTACGGTAAAGAACCCGCCTGCCAATGCAGGAGATGTAAGAGATGTGGGTTCGATCCTTGGGTGGGGAAGATCCCCTGGACGAGGGCATGGCAACCCACTCCAATATTCATTCCTGGAGAATCCCATGGACAGAGGAGCCTGGCAGGCTATAGTCCATAGGGTCAAAAAGAGTTGGACACAACTGAAGCGATTTAGCACACATGCACGTCTTTTGCAAATATTTTTTCCCAGTCTGTGGTTTGTCTTCTCATTCTCATGACTGTCTTTTGCAGAGCAGAAGTTTTTATTTTTAGTTAAATCCAGCGGATGAATGATCTCTTTGATAAATTGAGACTTTGGTGCTACATCTAAAAAGTCATTGCTGTATTCAAAGTCATTTAGATTTTATCCTATTATCTACTAGGAGTTTCACAGTTTGCACTTTATATTTAGGCCTATGATCTACTTTGTGTTCATTTTCTTGTGCAAGATCTGTGAATAGATTCATATTCTTGAATGTGGATGTCCACTATTTCCAGCACTATTTGTTAAATAGACTATCTTTTCTCTACTGTATTGCCTTTGCCTCTTTGTCAAAGATCAGTGGACTCTATTTATGTAGGTAACGACACTTTAAAACACAGACTTGTTTAGAGTCTGATAATCCAATGTTAAGTGTTTCTTTTGAAATTTTTTTGGCTTTTAAAGTATATCCCACAATTCCAAAGCCATGATGTCACTTTCCTTCATCTAATTCTTATTCTGGAATACTTTTTTTAGTTTGCTTCTTGTATTAGTCAGCTAGGGCTGCCATAAGAAAATACCAGACTGAGTAGCTTAAACAGCAAAAACGTTTCTCACAGTTCTGGAGACTGTAAATCCTAGATCAGGGTGCAGGATGGTTGGGTTCTGGGAGAGCCCTCTTCCTGACAATGCAGATTGCTACCTTCTTGCTGTGTCATCACATAATAGAGATAGGGAGATCTAGCTCTCTCCTTATAAGGCCACAATCCTATCTGATTAGGGCCCTACTCTTATGACTTTATTTTATTGGGCTCCAAAATCACTGCAGATGGTGACTGCAGCCATGAAATTAAAAGATGCTTACTCCCTGGAAGGAAAGTTATGACCAACCTAGATAGCATATTAAAAAGCAGAGACATTACTTTGCCAACAAAGGTCCATCTAGTCAAGGCTATGGTTTTTCCAGTGGTCACATATGGATGTGAGAGTTGGACTGTGAAGAAAGCGGAGCACCGAAGGATTGATGCTTTTGAACTGTGGTGTTGGAGAAGACTCTTGAGAGTCCCTTGGACTGCAAGGAGATCCAACCAGTCCATTCTAAAGGAGATCAGTCCTGGGTGTTCTTTGGAGGGAATGATGCTGAAGCTGAAACTCCAGTACTTTGGCCACCTCATGCGAAGAGTTGACTCATTGGAAAAGACTCTGATGCTGGGAGGGATTGGGGGCAGGAGGAGAAGGGGACAACAGAGGATGAGATGGCTGGATTGCATCACTGACTTGATGGACATGAGTTTGAGTGAACTCCGGGAGTTGGTGATAGACAGGGAGGCCTGGGGTGCTGCGATTCATTGGGGTTGAAAAGAGTCGGACATGACTGAGCGACTGAACTGAACTGAACTTATGACATTATTTAACCCTAATTATCTCCTGCTTCCCAGGTGGCTTAGTGGTAAAGAATCCACCTGCCAATGCAGGATACCCGGGATTAATCCCTGGGTCAGGAAGATGCCCTGGAAAAGGAAACGACAACTCAGTCCAGTGTTCTTGCCTGGAAAATCCCATGGACAGAGGAACCTGGCAGGCTACAGTCCATGGGGTTGCAAAGAGTCAGACACGATTTCGCAGCTGAACCACTGCCACTGATTATCTGCTGAAGAGCTTATTCCAAATGTAGTCATAGTGAGGATTAGGGCTTCAACATATGAATTTTGACGGGACCAATTCAGTCTATAGTACTTCTCTTTCATTTGTATACAAAATGCAATTTAAATGGAAGTTGCTTTCCTTAACAATGTTAAGAATGTAGATAGACAGCTTTTTACAATGATTTGCCAATTTAATTGTGTAAATCAGCCCTTCTTTCCAAACTTCAACAGATATATTGAAGCACACCAACAATGTCTCCCCCGAGATGTTTTGGAGCATCCCAGGATGAACGACTCTGTAGTTGGCAGCTGAGCCTGGATTGGGCAATGCCTGCAGGAAGGAGAAAAGACCACCTCTAGAATCAGGCAACTTAAAGGTTCTTCAGCTCCCAGTGGCTCCCAGATTTTGCTCCAGGTTAAAATTTTCTTGGGAGCTTTGAAGAGTCCCAGTGGCCACATCATAGCATGTGGCAGACACACCCGAGGTGTGTTACACCCTCAGTTACAGTCAGTTACACCCTCCCTGAGATTAGTGGTGGAGCTTGTGATTTGCTTCCAACCAAGAGCAGTGGTAAAGGTGGTGGGTGTCTCTGCCTTGATGAAGTTACATTATGGGGCAAAATGTCCCTCCTGCAATGATATTACTCTAAGATTAAGTAAGACTCTTACCCAGCTCTTGCTCTCTCCTGGAGGCCTTAAAGAGGGAGAAGAGCCGTGCTGTCTGTGAACTGTGGGTTGCCTCTGGGACCAGCTGACAGCCAGGAAAGCTGAAGCCATCAGCCCTAAAACCACAAGGAAGTGAATTCTGCCAGCAGAGAACACAGCACGGCCAACACCTTGGTTGAGACTTTGGGCAGGGGGCCAGCCAGAGCATGTCCCAACTCCTAACCCATGGAAACTTAGAAAATGTCTTCTATTTGGTAAATCACCAAGTTTGGTAATTTGCTACAAAGCAAAAGAAAATTTACATTCACCCCTTACCAGTGACATCAGAATTCTTGCATGGGACACAGGCATTGATATCTTTTCAATCTCTGCATGTGCTTCCAAAATACTGTCCTGTTAAAGAACCAGTACCTAGACCACTGGGTGATATTAGAACTTTTCCCATATACTGGGTCCTTTGATCCCTCCTCTCTTGCTAGTAAACCAGGTCTGAGTTCAATCAATACCCAAGCCAGTCTCCACAGGACCCTCAGTAGCCGTGGCCCATAGATGACCAATGGTCCCCTCATGACTCGGATAACCCACTGTGACCTGCCACAAACTGAGTAATTGGCCCCTCTCGAGTTCCTGACTCATGTGGCCTTCATGCAGCCAGGTCATGGTCCAGAAGCCAGCAGGGCCCAGAACCTGGCACCCAGGCCCCGCCCATGGCTGAAAGACCAGCCGCATGAGCCCCAGACACAGGAGTTCTCATAATGGAGAAAGGTGAGAGAGAAGATGAGGGTCAGCTGGGCTGCCAGGCCAGAAAGGCACCAAGATGACTGCCCTGGTCCAGCTCAGGGCCCCATGGCCCGGGGAGCTGAGCGCAAACACTGGCTGAGACCCTCGGAAAGAAGAAGACTGAAGCCCCACCATGTGCGGCTGGATCACCTGCACCTTCGAGCTGCAGCAGAAGTTACTGCTTTCACCCATTCAGCCTTCCACAGTTCCTGAGGCTCAGAACATTCCAGAGATGTTTGTGGGGTGGACACATTCCTACTCCTTCTCTGGCTTGGTGACCTCCATCCTCAGGATAGCCAGTTGTCACACTGTTCCTGACCCGATGTATTCCCGGGCATGGCCCCTGTCTCCTCAGACCGGTTCAGAGCCAGTGTGGGCCAGTGCCTTTCCCAGACAAAGCCTCCGCCAGCGTGTCCGGGAATCTGATCTCAAGACGGCCAGTCATGCCCAGAGAAATCACCCAACCCATGAAGCCGTCAAAATCCTGTGGGCTTGGATCTGTGGGCAAGTGACCCAGCTGGAATCAAGCCCTGACAAGAAAGAAAAGTGTGTTTAGACAATCAAATGACTCACCAAATAGAACCTTCTTGAAAAGTATTGTAATAATCAAGCCGAGGAAGGGATCACTGCCTATTCCAGTGAAGTCCAAGTACTTGAATCTTAAACATTTACATCGTTGCTCTTGTATTATAAAGCAGAGTCCAGCCCTCACCTCCTATCTCCATATTTGCAGCAAGTGTTAGTCGCGCAGTCGTGTCTGACTCTTTGCGACCCCATGAACTGTAGCCTGTCAGACTCCTCTGCCCATGGAATTCTCCAGGCAAGAATACTGG
Source organism: Capricornis sumatraensis (assembly GCF_032405125.1). Classification (NCBI taxonomy): domain Eukaryota; kingdom Metazoa; phylum Chordata; class Mammalia; order Artiodactyla; family Bovidae; genus Capricornis; species Capricornis sumatraensis. The sequence goes on from NC_091076.1 coordinate 100,121,227, forward strand.
AGTGGGTTGCCGTTTGGTTCTCTAGGGCATCTTCCCGACCCAGGGATGGAACCTTGGCCTCCTGCATTGCAGGCAGATTCTTCATCATCTGAGCCACCAGGGAAGCCCAACCAGGGATCATTTCCCCCAAGCATTTCACTAGATTTTTATTGGCTTTCCCCTCTCATTCCTCCTCCCAGGGAATAAAGAAGATGAATGGTTTAATACTTTCTTGCATGAGTTCACTACAGAGAGCTCTTCAGAGGGATACTGCCTGTTGATGAAAAGAAAGATCCCTGCTTCCACAGGGAGCAGGCGCCCAGTGAGGCCCAGAGGATGTGAGACACCGTCATTGCTGTGGAGAATATATGTGCTCTGTAAAGTTTGCCTGACAGCTGATTTTCTTTCTTTTTTTTTTTTTTAAACTGATTTTACTGATAAAATTAGAGTTGTATTTCTAAAAGGAACAGGAAGCCACAAAGACAAGGACACATAACAAACAATTCTCTGACCAACTTAGGCCAGTAAGGCTCAAAGTCAGCCATAAAAATGAATAAGGTTCATGAGCTTACTGAAAAGTAATGTAGAGAGCCACTGGTTTCTGTCTCTGCACCCCTTGGGGTGAAATGGGGGTCACACACTAGTGGGGGCCTCCAGGATCATGCTCCAATTTTCCTTAGAGGCACATGCTTCTATAGGAACATTGAACTTTGAATGCTGTGACAAATCTGAAGAAATATCAAGAGTCTTGGATTTGCATTTTTATATTGTATGCACCTAGGCATAAGAGTCATTTTCATTTGATTCCCTCTTACCATTAGAGGTTAATGTAATTAAAGAGTTCAGCTGCATCTGTTCCCCTTCTGTCCTCACTGGTCTTTGTCAGCCTGTTTCACATGCAGTCATGGCCCCATGATCCTTTCTGCCTCTGCTGCTGCTGCTAAGTTGCTTCAGTCGTGTCTGACTCTGTGCGACCTCATAGACCACAGCCCACCAGGCTCCCCCGTCCCTGGGATTCTCCAGGCAAGAACACTGGAGTGGGCTGCCATTGCCTTCCCTGCTGGGTGGCTGAGAAGGAGGAAAAGATAAAGGTGTGTAGAGAGGACAAACTAGCGCTGGGGAAGCGATGGCTCGGTGGGCTCAGCAGACAAGTGAAAACTCACTCTGAGTGTCCCAGGCTTCCAGGGGGTGTCCCTATAGGTCACAGAATGTTCCCAGCCTCTAAGTCCGAAGCTCTTCCAAACCACCTGAAGTATCCACCTATACCTCACTGTCCCTGCCCAGCAGATGAGAGTCGGGGGCCCCAGACCTCCAGCCTCCAGCCACAGTTCACAGCATGGAGCTTTCCTTCCTTAAGTACATGGGAGACAAAGCGAGAGTCTGCACATGTGTACATGTAGGTGATATGTATATGTATAAAGATAGAAATATCTGGTAGTATATGTATGTATAGAAAATAATGTGTCATATATAATATATGCAGTATGTATGTATTTATAAAATAATGTAATCAAGTGGATGACATCCATTACCTTGCCACTTCCTTGGTTAGAAGCAACTCACATTTTCCCCTCCAGTCAGGAGGAGGTCATGACTGCCATAGGGGGTCACCTCAGGGTGTCTGCCACATACTATGATGTGGGATTTCTCAAGGTCCCAAGACAATTTTAACATGCAGCAAAATTGGGAAACAACTGCTCCAAGGAATTTTATTGTCATTGAATTCCAGAGGTGGGTGGGTCTTCTGGCAGACCCAGGTGTTTTGACCAGGGGCCTAGATGAAAACTCGTTCACTTGGGGACAGTCGTCAGACGTCCTTGGGGAGATGATGCAGATGCAGCTGGATGTACTGGTTGGAAGTTTGGAAGGAAGGGCTAGATGACGTGATCAATTTAGCAAATTATTTTAAAAGCCATTCTCAGATTTCCCCCATTATTCAAGCAAAGCCTACCTATGAAACCTTTCATAAGCTGAAACAGCCTGGGATTTCAGAAATGGATTTTAACGTAGGACTTTGTGGCTCAGCTGGTAAAAAATCTGGTTGCAATGTGGGAGACTTGGGTTCGATCCCTGGCTTGGGAAGATCCCCTGGAGAAGGGAACGGGTCCCACTCCAGTATTCTGGCCTGGAGAATGCCATGGACTGTGCAGTCTAGTTCAGTCAGTTCAGTTGCTCAGTCGTGTCTGACTCTTTGCGACCCCACGAATCGCAGCACCCCAGGCCTCCCTGTCTATCTATCACCAACTCCCAGAGTTCACTCAAACTCATGTCCATCGAGTTGGTGATGCCACCCAGCCATCTCATCCTCTGTTGTCCCCTTCTCCTCCTGCCCCCAATCCCTCCCGGCATCAGAGTCTTTTCCAATGAGTCAACTCTTCGCATGAGGTGGCCAAAGTACTGGAGTTTCAGCTTTAGCATCATTCCTTCCAAAGAACACCCAGGACTGATCTCCTTTAGAATGGACTGGTTGGATCTCCTTGCAGTCCAAGGGACTCTCAAGAGTCTTCTCCAACACCACAGTTCAAAAGCATCAATCCTTCGGTGCTCCGCTTTCTTCACAGTCCAACTCTCACATCCATATGTGACCACTGGAAAAACCATAGCCTTGACTAGATGGACCTTTGTTGGCAAAGTAATGTCTCTGCTTTTCAATATGCTGTCTAGGTTGATCATAACTTTCCTTCCAAGGAGTAAGTGTCTTTTAATTTTATGGCTGCAATCACCATCTGCAGTGATTTTGGAGACCAAAAAAATAAAGTCTGACATTGTTTCCACTGTTTCCCCATTTATTTCCCATGAAGTGATGGGACCAGATGCCATGATCTTCGTTTTCTGAATGTTGAGCTTTAAGCCAACATTTTCACTCTCCTCTTTCACTTTCATCAAGAGGCTTTTTAGTTCCTCTTCACTTTCTGCCATAAGGGTGGTGTCAGCATATCTGAGATTATTGCTATTTCTCCCAGCAATCTTGATTCCAGCTTGTGCTTCTTCCAGCCCAGCGTTTCTCATGATGTACTCTGCGTATAAGTTAAATAAGCAGGATGACAATATACAGCCTTGATGTACTCCTTTTCCTATTTGGAACCAGTCTGTTGTTCCATGTCCAGTTCTAACTGTTGCTTCCTGACCTGCATATAGGTTTCTCAAGAGGCAGGTCAGGTGATCTGGTATTCCCATCTCTTTCAGAATTTTCCACAGTTTATTGTGATCCAAACAGTCAAAGGCTTTGGCATAGTCAATACAGCAGAAATGGATGTTTTTCTGGAACTCTCTTCCATTTTTCATGATCCAGCGGATGTTGGCAATTTGATCTCTGGTTCCTCTGCCTTTTCTAAAACCAGCTTGAACATCTGGAAGTTCACGGTTCATGTATTGCTGAAGCCTGGCTTGGAGACTTTTGAGCATTACTTTACTAGCATGTGAGATGAGTGCAATTGTGCAGTAGTTTGAGCATTCTTTGGCATTGCCTTTCTTTGGGATTGGACCATGGGGTCGCAAAGAGTTGGACACGACTGAGCGATTTTCACTTTCACTTTTCATAAAAAAGAAGTGGCATCAAGAGAACTTTTGCAATGTGGGGGATATCTGTATGTATTCTCTTGTATTATAATTTTTTTTCTTACAAAAACAACTTACATTTAAATTAAGTTAAAAATTAAGAAGCAAAGGAAATTTAAAAAATGTGAAAGCATTAATATGAAGATACAAAAAACCAACATTGTGGTCTTGGAGAACTGAAGATGTTCTTTACAAAGACCAAGAAAATATTTTCTTGAAAACAGACGGACACATTTCATCATAACTAAAGACTTTGAACAAAATGAAACCGTGAACCACAAAAGTGTAAAACGTGGTTAAAATGTATTTTCAAAAGAAGTGTTTGTTTAAAGAACACTTTATTTTAAAAGTGTTCCACTCTGAGAAGAGCTAAAGAGACAGAAATGCGTTGTCGTCGATTGAATGCAACCTAAAGGTTGAAAGTTATGTTTCATTCAGCAGAAATTTTTAGGACTTAAGCCCAGGAGGTAGCATCTGAAACAAGTGTGAGAGAACTGTTTGTTCCAAGGAGGCAGAGGTGGGAGAGCAGGTTATGTAGAAGTTTTGCAACAAAGGACAAGTAGCCTGGATATCAAAAGTTTTTTTGTAAATTAAAGAAAACCAGATAACCCAAATTAAGGAATTTAGCCTGTTTCTGTATATGGGAAGATGCAAACCTATGGGCTCCCTGAAATCATTCCTTTGATATGCACCTCAGCTCTGTGGGGCCAGTTTCCTCTGTTTTCACACCCTGAGCTTTCTTTCCTCAGGGCTCACTGGTAGGGAGCTGGCTACAGTCTAGATGGCAGGTATTCTCCTTCCTGAGTTCCCTCAGGGTTCACTGGCTCATATCAGAGGGCTGCAATCCACTGATGGCAGTGACATTCTTATTTATTGATATGCCAGAAAATATTCCATTTCTCAGTGATAAAAAAGTAAATTATTGGCAATCAATTTCTGATATTCATAAAAAAAAAAAAATTAACCAAGGAGGAATCCATTTCAACCACTGAAGGACAGGGCCCTTGACCAAGCAGGTCGCCCAGGACCCGGGATGGGACAGTGACCATGAGGGAGACGCTCACCTGCACAATTTCAGAAACCTGTGGATTGAGAGTGATGGGGATAGTCTTCTCACCCTCTAGGAGAGAACATCACAGACACAATCACCTTGGGGACAGGGTTAGGGGAATAAGACTGCCCTCCCTGGAGGCTGTGCAGACTCATCTGGGATGGGGGTGGGGAAGGAGGATGACTCAGCAGTTTTATTTCCTGGTGGGCTGAGGCTCATGGGAAATAGGCAAATGAGCCCAGAGCACCATGGGGAATGGCCCTTTAAATGCTCAGACTGGCTCTGATCCCTCCTTTCCCCTCAGGGTTACCCACAGGAGGGAGCCACCAGGGAGGGTGAGAGCCCTTTGGAATAAGAAGTGTGTCTGGGGCCTACAGGCTGGCAGAGTGTGGGGCTTGGAGGCTGAAAAGCCCCAGGTTCCAGTGTGGCCCCGGGCCAGACGGGCCAGCTCAGGTGCCGGTGGTTCTGTTACGCTCCATCTGGTTAAGTCAGGTTAACCATTTGGTTAGATTCTGATAAGTTCCTTCAGGTTCTGACAGATTCTCTCAGGTTGTCTCAGGGTAAGTCAGGTTCTGTCAGGTTCCCTTAGTTTCCCCCAGGTGAGGCTGCTGGGGCAACAGGATTCCTGAGATGGGGGGATGTGGGGCGCGGTGAGAGGAGGCTGTGTGTTCCACAGGCCCTAGGTCAGCTAAACTGAGCAGAGACAGGGTAAAAGGGCTGGGTGTCAGCCCAAGGGCCCCTGTGCCCTGCTCCTCCCTGCAGGGCACCTGCTCCCACCTGCCTGCCCTAACCTCCCCTGAGGTTAGGGGGAGGCCCTAACCTCACTGCTTTTCTTTGCAGCTCCCAGAGGACAGAACGCTTGCATCAGCTGAAGTTAATTCCAGAGTTTCTTCCCTTCCAACCTCTATTTTGACCCAGTTCATCCACCGCCATCCCAAATTCTTCTCCTGGTGATCCTCGTCTTTCTCCTCCCTGTTCTCTTGCCCCTCCTCCCTGCCCCTTGCACCTTACTGTGCCCCCACCTGTGGGCCAGACCCCCTAAGATCACAGCCACCCCTGCTCCTGCTGTCTCTCTCTCAGGAGGCAGGCCGCTTGGCCATGTGCCCTCCAGTCAGCAAGCGGTATGTGGCGGAGGGCCTGTCCTACCTCTATGTGTCCTGGTTGTACCAGCTTCAACATGGCAGCCAGATAAGGCTCTGCTTCGCTTGTTTCAAGGTTGCCTTTCTGGACTTTAAACGGATGCTGGAGTCAGAAGACTGGGAAGATGAAGACTGGGACTCTGAGCTGATGGACGATTCCGAGGTGTGGTCTGAGCAGGGGTCATCCCCGGGGATGGGGCCAAGCTGGGGGCAGGGCCAAGGGCAGCCTGCACAGGGCGGGGCTGTGGGCTGGGGGTCAGGCACCCTGGCATCAGGCCCTGTGGAGTCAGAAGATGTGGGCTTGCACAATCACACTGTGCCCACCGAGCTGCAGCCTCAGGATGCGGTACCTTTGGGCCTGGGTGCTGAAGATGCTGACTGGACCCAGGGCCTTCCCTGGAGACTTGAGGGACTCCCTACCTGCTCCCACTGGCCAAGCCCCCTTCCTCCATGGCGGGGGTTTTTCAAAGTGGACCTGCCCCTGGGGGAGCCCATGGTACTGGAGCTGGGCACCACCCAAAACACGGACCCTGCTGAGACTAAGGCCTGGTTACTGGACCTGCAGGTCCTCTCCCTGGTGGGCTGCTGTGATGTCATCTACCTCCAGAAGATGAAGCCAAGAAGGGCCTGGAGGACCCCAGGCCAGTGTTGGAAACTGCTGCTGGAGCCTGATGAGTGGTGGGTGGTGAGACTCCAAGATGTACCCCAGATGCAAGACCTGCACCACTGGAATCTAAGCATTCTGGAATCCTCGTCTTTGGAGCAGAATGTAGATCTTTTACCTGCGGACTCGGTCCTGCTTAAGAGGGGACTCACCATCCTCTCTTTTTCACCCTGGGCCATGAGGGAGGCAGCGGAGGGGGACTCAGCCTCTAGGCCACAGTCCTCCGCCCAAGGAGGGGATTCCAGCCCCAGTGGGCCCAGAATGCCTGGGGAGAACCTGGCTGCTGTGGGAGCCTTGGCCCTGGGAGAGCTGCCACATTTCCAGCCCCTCAACCCAGGGTCCCAGGACTGAGGGACTGAGGTCCATGTGGTCACCATTGTCCTGGCTTCCCTAGGACACCAGAGGCTGGGAAGGACTGACCTCTCCACAACAGCCCCAGTAGCCATTAACAATGAATGAGGTCTTGGGCCTGGAGAGAAACAATGATGAGTGGCCCAGAGACTGAGAAATGGGGCTCACTGCAGCATCAGGAAAAAGGGACACAAATACCTATAACTGGGAGGGAAGTTCTCTGTCAGATGTCATGGAGTTAGGAATCTGAGCTATTTGGGATGTGCTGGGTGAAAGGATGCTGTGTGATGTGTGAAGAAGGGAACAGGCAATCGATCTATGTAACAGCCCTACCCTGGGGAGGGATGTCTGAAGTGTAACTCCTGGGAAAATGGTGGTAGAGTCGGGACCACAGGGATATGTGCTTATCTTTACTCAGTGGGCTCCACAGGACCCGGTTATCAGCACTGAGGACTCTGCAGTGTGAGAGACCTTGTTTCAAAGACTGGCTATTTTATGTGGTTTGGCTATTTAGTTTCTGTCTCTTTGTGTGTCAGTTTAAAGGAAATAAAGTCATCAAGTTTGCAACAAGGTGTGGTTCAGAGCTCTTCTGCAGAAAATCTTTGTTGCTTCTCCTTGTCTTGTCCCTCTCAGGGACAAATCAATCCTAGCAACTCCTACTTCATGAGGCACAGTTGTCCAGGATGGCTAAGAATCTATAGCTTCTAGATTAGTGATGGTTAGGAAAGCTAGGGTGACCCTGTGTGGGAAAGATGTAAGCAAAGGTGTGTGTGTGTGCTCTGTCCTATCCGACTCTTTGCAACCTTATGACTGTAACCTGCCTGGCTCTTCTGTCCATGCGATTTTCCAGGCAAAAATACTAGAGTGGGTAGCCATTCCCTTTTCCAATTTCCAGGGGAACTTCCCAACTCAGGGATCGAATCCAGGTCTCCTGCATTGAGGGTGGATTCTTTACCATCTGAGCCTCCAGGGAAGCCACAGAGTGACCCTCAAAAATGCCTTTGCATCTGGCTGATCCTCCTCCAGTGTTTGGGGTTCCCATCCACATCCCATGGCCACACAAACCAGCTGGGTTTACTGTATTTAATTCCATGGAATGTAGCAATATTGTTTACTTTCTTTCATAAAGTTTATGTGGCAGCTAGCAGCTGAAACCAGATATATCAAAATGTCCATCTCCCCATCATGGCTGAAAGCCACCTATTCTTGCAAAGGTTCTGGTTTCAGACCTCCTGCCCTCAAGTTCATGGTGAGCGTGCCCATCTTCCCATGTAGGAAGACAATGGCTGTGGGTTCGCGCCCCTTGTCTCATGGGTGCCTCAGGCAGGCAGGGTCACTGCAGGCGGGGTGGGGGTGGCTAGTGAGGGGGCAAAAGGGACTGGGCACCTGTCAGCACTGTCACTGAGAGTTGTTTGCCATCGATGGCTCCCTGCTCCCACCACTGGCAGAAAGCTCAGTCTTGTCTCTTCCAGCAAGAGTCAGCCCTGCCAGGAGCCATCGTGACGAACTCCGCCCATGGCAAAGGTCATGAGGAAGGAGGCTTGGCATACGCAAAGGCGTGATCAAGCCTCAGGAAACCCCCTGTTCCCGAGCATCTACCCCCCAAACCAGAGTCTATCTACTTTACTGTCTCATGCTCTCGCCTACACCTCTGACTTTATGGGGGGCTGTTTCCCACCGGTTCTCTCGGAGAAGAAGTAAACGTGCACCTCCAAGTCAATAAAAATTCCTGGGCGTGACAAGAGTGTTTCAACTTACGGACTCCTCTGAAGGTTATCTAGCCCGCCTGTATAGATTCGTCCAGCCACATGTGATTGTTTACAGCCTCCCGACCGTGAGAGGCACGAGATGTTTTAGACTTACTAAAGGCAAATTCCTTTGGGAAGTTGGAAATTGTCATATAGTGGGTTGGTTAGGAGTTATATTGGTGAAGGGTTTTTTTCATTTGTTGTGCCAATAATTGCTGCTAATTCCCTGCCCTGGGTGTGACAAGGGTGTCTCAGGTCAAACCTCTCTGCTGACAGACTAGCTTGTGTGACAGGATTATCCATACTCCTGCCACTACACACATGATTGTTTACTACCTCTCAACAATAAACAGCACAGAGAGTTTGGAGTATTTTGAGAGTCTTGATTAGCACAGGGCTTTTCTCACTGTTGAGTCAATGATTGCCACCAGGCCTCCATATCCTTAGGCACCTGGGAATATATTAATCAATGTTTTTGGAATATAGAAAAGGAAATATAGTAGTTTTTAAGGTTAGCAATACTAGACTTTTTGAGTTAATGAATTTTCTCTTTTGTAATAGATCACTGTACTTTGTTATAAATCACTGTGTCCTTGCTATGTAAAAATGTAACTTTATCACTATCTTAAGACTAAATAGATCTTAAGGGGAACATTGGTGAAACGGTTTTCATTTGTTGGGCTGATGTTTGCTGCTAAATCTCCATATTCCCTGCTCTTATAATGAATATAACTAGCATATAGGAGAAATAAGTATTAACCTTTAAGATTAATCATGTTAACCTTGGGTTAAATAAATTCTTTTCTTGATTGTAACTCACTACACCCTCACCCTATAGGAATGCAACTTTATTTGGAGGGTGGTGCCTGGTTTAAGAAAAAACACCCTTGGAAAAAATAAGTTTTTTGGTTATCAGAAAGGGTCGTAAAATGTCAGCAGGTCTCATGGCCAGAAGATGATGTAAAACCCCTAAGACCTTTTTTATACATTTATGTGAAGCACCTGATTTTGATAAAGGTCAGGACTGCTGACCCCGGCGTGACTCGGTATTCATCCCGATGTGTAACAAAAGGTATATAAGCAAACCCAAAAATAAAGAAATGGGATCAGTTTCTGGAAAGACTGATTCCCCCATGTCACTTTTTTCTTGCTCCCCGATTTTCTGGCTGAATTTCCATCTGGAATGTGGGTACTCACCAAGCCTGCCAATTTTGCCTGGACTTCTTAGATGGGACCGGGGAGGCCTCAGTGCCTCCTCTCCTTCGGGAGAATGGAAAGACGCCTGTGGCCTACGTAGGTGGTGATTGGTATTTCATGTAAACCAAGTTATTCAGCCTCCTTTTCTCCTCTAATTTTCCTACTGCAGTATCCGTCTCTAGAACTCTTTCTATATCTATAATTAAATAAGTTTTTTCCTAGGACGCCGACTCCGTCCACACCTTCGAATCATCCTGGATCCACCAGGGCTGGACCCCGGCACAGGCTGTTACCTCTGCCACCAGCCCAGTGTGCCCCTGGGCGTGGCCCTGTCCGTGCTCCCCGCCCTGCTGCCTAGAGACATGTGGAAGTCGGGGTGCCTTTGGAGCTGGGGCCACAGGCTCCCCTGCTGGAAGGTTCCCAAGGAGGGAAGGCCGCAGCACGCCTCTGCTCAGATTCCCTCTGACTCGCACCCGCTGCCTCCCCAGTGCGCAGGGGGTGGGGGAGGCTCACCTTCCACCCTGGTTTCAGGTCTCCGCGTGTCCCCCTGCCACCACCTGCAGGAACGGATGCTGCCCTGTGAGCCAGGCTGGGGCTCCCCTGGTTCCCGTGAGGCATAGAGGCGGCCTGACCCCTGTGACCTGGGTCCAGCTACCCCGCCTCTGCCTACCAGGCCACCGAGGGGACTTAGGATTCACGCTTCTGGGGTGCACGGATTGAGGAAAGTCTCTGATCCTAAAGGCCTGAGTGATGCTGATCCAGCGAAGCCGCCCACCCTGGCCCCACCTGTGAAACGGAGAGGCGGCCCCGTGGACACAGAGCCCGTCAGCCCCAGACCTTCACTCAAACACGCCAGACAGCACAGGCGCAAACCTGGGACGCTGCTGGTAGACTTTTTTTTCTCTCACCACCCTGTAAAAATAGCATCTCCTTCAAAACACACTTCCTAGGAGTCTAGGACAAAATGCTGAGGATAAAACGTTCTGGACAAACCATAGCAATGCGACCTCAGTGACTGGCCGCCTGCCCTCATGGAGACCAGGCTTGTCACCGTCTCTCATCTGAGTGAATGGCTGAGGCGCTCCATGAATAACTCATTTTTCGGTTAAAAACCATCTCTAAGATTTATTTCAGTTTAATTTATTTGTTTTGAGGTCAGAGAAAACCCAAGCTTGTTCGGAGAATGAGCTGGAAGGTTCAGCCCCGGGACGCAGGCGCAGGTCGCTCGCACTCCGCTTCCGCCCCGTGACGGCCCTGCCCGTGGGCTGTGGACCGGCCTGCGCTGGAGGATCCGCGGGGCGCATGAGGGCCGCTCTCGTCACCGCCACCGACCCCGCTGCTGCACACGGTGCGGGACGCCATGAGGGCACAGCCCGAAGGCCATCATGAGGGGACCCGAAGAGGAGACACTCCGAAGAGAGAAGCATGAGAGGATGCCGCAAGGGGACACCATGAGGGAAACGTCATCCGGGGATGTCACGAGAGGACACCATGAGGGCAGCCGTGAAGGGAACCTCGTGAGGAGACGCCATGGGGGAAACCACTGGGCACACTACGAGGGGAACAGGCTCAGGGGACGCCACGAGGGGTAATAAGGAGGAGACCCCGCGAGGAAGGAAACATCATCCGGGGAAGCCAGGAGGGAACATCCTGAGGAGATGCCGTGAGGAGAATATCAAGGGAACAGCCATGTGAGCAACATGAGGGGAACCGTGAGAGGACTCTGTGAGGGGATAGCAGGGGGCTGTGCCCTCAGGGGACATTGACAGGCAGACAAAGTCCCCAACAGAGGCATAGCCACGCCTCCTGCTTTATTTACCTAACGCCTCAGCTCCCAGCTCCATGTGGGAAGAATATGCCCACCCCTGGCCGAATGAGGACCTCGCCTGGAAGCAGGAGCATAGATATGGCGAGGACCCTGCTCAGGTGCCCCCGTTCCTGCTGTGCGTTGCACTTTTGTTTAAAGACCCACAACTAGACAAAACCAGCACGTAAAGACAAGACTGAATCACACCCATGGCTTTGGGTGGTGAAAGATTACGGAAACTGGGAGCTTCGAGGAGCCCTTGCCCTGCCCCGGTGGCCTGTGCAGGCCCCTCAGGTTCCTGGGGATCCCAACGACTCTGGGGCGCAGCCCTGGGGCGGCAGCTTCTGCTCCCAGGCCTGCACCTCTGGTGCTGACTCACTGTTTCCCGATGGCGCCCCCTGGTGGTGACTTCAGGCTGCACGGCCTGTGTGTCCCCACCCCAAACCGCAGCCTCCAGAAAGGAGCCCCAGCCCAGTGCCAGCCTGGCTCTCATCAGAACCGAAACTAAGAGCCTGTCCTTGAAAACGTCCGAGCACTCCGACTCTGAGCTGTCTGGCCTCTGTTCTCTGGTCTGTGGAGTCAGGGGGCTGCACCCTCAGGGTCCTTTGCTCTCTCCTGGCAGAGCCCTGTCTGGGGGGCTGGGGGCATGTGGAAGCCATCCCCGGTGCAGCTCTGCTGCCACCCCAGCCCCACAGACCTGCTGTGAGTGTGAGCTGGTCATGTGTGTGAGTGCGGGTGTGCAGTGTCTGAGTGTGCCTGCATGCGTCCTTGGTGTTGGGTCTGTTCCCAGGGCCTTGGAGCAGGTACCTTGGTTCCTAGGTCCCTCCTGCCTCGGGCAGGTCTAGTGAATTAAAGTCAATAGGAGACTTGACTAATAACCCCAGGACCCTAAGGTGCAGAGGGCTGGACCCCAAGGCGGGTCCTCTACACAAACCTAGAGGACTGAGAACCAGATGTTGGCCAAGGCCCCTTTGGGGAAGGATTTTCTGCTTATCTGCGTTTTCCAAGGCTTCTAAAATGAACGTGAACTACTGTGCAAATAATAAACACACAGCGGTCACATCATCACCCCGTCTGTAGCCTGTGTCCACAGTCTGGGTGAAGCAGAGACACAGAGAAGCATCAAGAAGGGCAAAGGGGCGGCCCATCCAGCCTTCCCCTGCAGATGGAAACCCAGGCCATGCAGAAGCCTGTGAGTGGGGTGCGGGGGTGGGGGTGTTATGTCACTGAGCTGGGTTTGACAGCAAAGGGGCAGGGGGCGGTGTTAGGAAATTAAAATGGAGGAAGTCTTGTTCAGGTTTCAGCGGCTGGAGAGAAGGCCTCTGACTGACTTCTGATCTTGCCGGGACTATGTGCCTACTTGCAAAGACACAAACTGTTACCAGCAGGTCAAGTGGCACTTTGGATAAGAAAGGGAATGGGGCTTGGATTTTCTTGAGCCCCTGGAGTTCTGGCCAACTCCCTGGGGCCCGGAAAATCTCGTGAGTCACAACGTGAAACAAAAAAATTGTAAAAGTTAAAGGAAAACCAGAGCTGCATTTTTGCACACCCACAGATGATGATATCCGCTGGCATCCTGGGATTATAAGCGGGAGCCTCCAAAAGTGCAATTTGAAGTCTCACCTGCGTGATGCGGACGTTTTCCCAGTTGGGACTCCATATGGCTGTGGTCGAGGGACTTCCCAGCTCTGTCTTAGTCTGGATGTTGGTCGGCCCCATGTGGTGATGTATCTGCTGTTACTTTTCTCTCTTGTTTCTATTTCTCTTCTTTTAATGGCTGTATATTGAAATTAAGCCAAATAATCTAGTTAATATTGAAATTGTTTATTGTGTGACAAGTGTTTCTTTTGTTAATGAATCCTTCGAACCAAAAACAAAAGTAAAACTTTCAGCAAAATGGTGAGGGGAGGGTGTGGCTCCGAGGTCACCCAGCCAGATGTGATGCGGCAGCATCCTTGAGGACTGTTCTACCGCTTTCTGTGACAATTGAGATTCTCTGCAATGTCAACAAATATCCTGGCAGCACTGGTGCCCACGAACACTCCCTGCGATGCCGGGAAAAGTGCTAATGTGGCCGGGTGGGAGGGGGGGTGGTTTCCAGTTTGGGTCCTGGAGCTCATCTTTGTACTAAGACTCTAGGAACAGTCATGCTTGTCTGGGGTTCATCCTGTGCCAGGCCGCATATGACAAGTGTGTGCATACCACACGGCATCCAACCCCAAAACAGTGCGAGGCCAGTGCCGAGAAACTTCAAACCAGCCGAGTTCATGCCAGACTGGTGGGGCTCAGGGCCCCCACAGCTGGTGTGGCCCCTCAGCTGGACTCTAGCCTGGCTCAGGCCCCCTGAGACCTGGAGAAACAGAAGGTGCCCTGTCAGAATCCAAGGCCCTGAATCCTCAGCCAAAGGTCACTCTCATGTGGAGAAACCTCTGCAACCTGTTCAGGGTCTGGCGTTGACTGGTTCAGACCCTGGGCCTCTTGCCCTGAAAATGACACTCTCTGCCATAGCTTTCTGGTCGCCACCAGACACATTCATGACTGAGTGTCATTTCCACTTTGGCCCAGTGTCTTCATTCTCTCTGGAGCTCTTAGTAATTGCCCTCTGCTCGTCCTCCTCTTGCCCAGTGTCATATTGGACATCTTCTGATCTGGGGGTGGGGTGGGGAGGGGCGCTCATCTGGTATCATTTCTTTTTGCCTTTGCATACTGTTCAAGGGGTCCTCATGGTAAGAATACTGGGAGGAGTTACCATTTCCTCCTCCACTGGACCAATTTTGTCAGAACCCTTCACTGTGTCCTGTCTCTCTTGGGTGGCCCCCTGAGGCATGACTCACAGCTTCACTGAGTTACACAAGCCCCTTCACCACCACAGGGCTGTGATCCATGAAGGGGCTAAGAAGGTGTATGTGCCCTAATCATGATGCTGGAGATTCTTAAAGGTGGTTTCTCAAACACCTCAGTAGAGGCAGTGGCTGGTGTGTGCTCTTTGGGTGGACTTTGATTCTTGGGATTTGGTGGCAATTCCTTTTCATTCTTTCCTGATTCTACAGAAAGAGAAATTGTAGGAGCAAGTCCTCGGAACACTCCAGCTTCTAGAAGCACAGTGTTCAGTACCCCGGCTCATCTATGCCGCAGTAGAAAGGTGGTTACCATAGCGGTGACTGGGGAGTGGGCTGCGGAATCGACCTGGTGGGTGGAGGTCACACCCTAAAACACAATCTCTTCACATCCAAGCCTTTTGAACAGGCCGACTAATGGGGCAGAGTGACACGCTGTCCCTGTGGTGGGATGGGGCCTGCCTGGCGAGGAGGAAACGTGCCTTGTGCCGGCCACCCCACGCACTGCCTTTGGTTAAAGCTGCAATTCTGCTCCTTTTTGGAAAGCAAGACTCTAGATGTTGGACTCTCAGGACATTTGGGCTAAAATGTACTCACATACTCAGACCCAGACGACGCAGGAATTCTCTGTCAATTTAAATGCCATTCTCTCAGTAATCGAAGATTAAAAGTCATTTATATCGATGGCTTGGGGAAACAGGATTTGTGGGTCTTAGAAGATGTTTCCCCTTTTGCAACAGTCTCATAATTAGGAAAACCGCTAAGAAAGAAGCTACTAAACCATGTACATGGTCTCCAATGTAAGCTGCAGGCAAATGAAGAATGCAGACAAGGAAGCACATTGCCCAGCTGTTAGGAAACCATAACCGAGAGGGCCAGGAATGTCGTGCAGACGGTAATAGAATCATTCACTAATTAAAGCCATTGCTGCCCCCCGCCCCGGCTTGGCTTCCAAGCCACTGCTGGAGGTAACAGGAGAGACAGGGTGGAAATGGCAAAAAGGGGCCCGGCTAGCTGCTGCCCTGATTCTGGTCACTTGTGTTTGAAGGAGGAGGAGGAACTTGCTGCTTTTGCAATAGGTTGCCAAGCTCCACATTTCTTCCCTGTGATCTTGACTTTCCAATGTATCATGATCCCAGTGTATCACGGTGGATCAAGGTGGATTTTTTTAGACCCTCATCCTAAAGCCTCCCTGTCTCTGGAAACCACACCTGCACAGTTGTCGCCCTCTGCAGGGCGGCTCAGCGACTTACAGGTCCGTCATGCCCTCGCCCAGGGGACAGGTGTGCTTTCCAGGCTCCCCTAAGGAAACTGGGCAAAGGAATGTCTCAAAATAAAGCCTGGCAGGGAAAGTGCATCAGATGTCGGGGGAGGGGGGTGAGTTGGAGGAGGAGAGAGAGATGAAGAAAGGTTGTGGGCTGATGGCCAGGGCAGGACGGTGGTAGCAGCCAGCCCGAGGAATCACAGGAGGCCTTATGAAGGGGCCTTGGCCCTGACGACCCCTTTTCCCTGGCCAGCAGGTGGGGGCTGTTCCTCCAGCTCTGGTTTCCTTTTGTGTGTTCTGAGGCTCCAGTATCTTCCATCCCTCCAACCACTGGGACTCAGAACTGAAATAGAAACCCAAGTCCCACTTTTCCACCATGAGGACAGGTTAACCTGAAGCCTCTCAAAGGAAACAGGAATCAGAAAGTCAGACCCTTTAGCGCTAATGAAAGAAAAGCGCAAGTCCTTTGGGCGTCTCTGGCCTTGATCCGCCCAGCGCTGTGCCGTGATCTCCCTGACTCGTGTCCTGCAGAGGGACAGAGAGAGCTCTGGCCGTGATCAGCCCCTGAAGCTGGGGCCCCTCTCCCTCTGGGCTCCAGCCACAGGAGAGGGTTTTGCCCCTGGGCGGGCTGGCCACAGTGCCTGCCTGTGGAGTGGGGTTGACCCACCTGACATAAATCTGTGGCCACCAGGTTTGTGAGGTGTGGGCCAGCATGTGGCATGGTTTCTGGACATCTCCCCCCGTGTGGTCCAGGATCAGCCAGGGCTGGTGAGCAGCACACAGCATCGCAGCTGGCCAGACCCGCAGAACCAAAGCCACATGTGACCAGGTGCTCCAGAGACGCACAGGCAGGAGACAGGGTCGATCACACCAGCACGGTCCTGAGATCTGATGTGGTCTCCTGTGTGTTTATGAGAGGTGGACTGCCCTCTCCTCTTCAGCATGCTTAATTCTAAAATTAAACTCTAAAGTTCTCCTGACAGTTTTAACTCTGAACCCTTCTTGGAGCTTTATTCATTGTCTGACTTCAGGAGAGCAGAGATCGCTCCCAGCCCTGTGGCTCCATGGCTTGCACCATGTGAGCATACGTGAGCCCGTGTTTGTGAGAGCGCCCGGCTGTGGTCAAGTCCGTCATGGGGCAGGTGGGCTATCGGAAGTGCACGGTGAGCCCAGCAGGACCGCACCGGGTTCTTGGGGGCAACTCCTGTGACTTGAGGGGCTCCAGCCACACTGAGCTCCAAGGTCAAGTCGCTCTGCAGAGTCTCAATTCTGTCTAAGTAAAGATTAAACAAAAGGCAAAAAGAAAAAGATACGTGCACGCTGTGTCAAACTCTGTTTTGAGAAAAAGGTGTAGATCTGGGTTGGAAGGAAACACGGGGCAAAAGTGACCCAGAGCGCTACCTGCCCTCTGTGACCTGCCCTGCAACATGACCACGACACATGCAGCCAGGGCAGGCCCAAGTTGCTGATGGCGACGGTGTCACCAGGTGGAGGGGCCGCTGGTGGCCTGGAGTCCTGAATGACCGTGTGGCACAGGCCCCTTGCACAGGCTCCCAGGGTGTGGGTAGAGGCCCTGTATCCACAGATCCCCCACCGCAGACCATCACCAGGAGGCCACTCTTCCAATAGAGGGCACGGGCTGCCAAGGGGAGACCAGGGCAGGTGCATGTGTGCACAGGGGATCACCGGCACACAAGGCTCCCTCACCGTGAGCAGACCCTCAGACCAGGCCCCCAGGCATGCTGACTCAGACCTGCCAACAAAGGGCCCAGTTCAGAATCGGATTCCACCTCCTCTCCGCCCGACAGCAGCTGCCAGGAAGGCCTGTCCAGTTAGAGCCAGACAGGAAACAACGGACGGGTTCCTTATTGGGAAAGGTGTACATCAAGGCTGTGTGTTGTCACCCTGCTTATTTAACTTATATGCAGAGTACATTGTGCAAAATGCTGAGCTGGTTGAAGTACAACCCAGAGTCAAGATTGCCAGGATTAACATCAATAATCTCAGATACGCAGATGACACCACCCTTATGGCAGAAAGCAAATGGGAACTAAAGAGCCTCTTTAATAAGTGTAAGATGAGAGTGAAAAACCTGGCTTAAAACACGACATTCAAAAGACTAAGATCATGGCATCTGGTCCCATCAGTTCAGTTCAGTTCAGTCGCTCAGTCGTGTCCTACTTTGCAGCCCCACGAACTCCAGCATTCCAGGACTTCCTGTCTATCACCAACTCCCGGAGTTTACTCAAACTCATGTCATTTGAGTCTGTGATGCCATCCAACCATCTCATCCTCTGTCATCCCCTTCTGCCTTCAATGTTTCCCAGCAACAGGGTTATTCAAATGAGTCAGCTCTTCGCATCAGGTGGCCAAAGTATTGGACTTTCAGCTTCCACATCAGTCCTTCCAACGAATATTCAGGACTGGTTTCCTTTAGGATGGACTGGTTGGATCTCCTTGCAGTCCAAGGGACTCTCAAGAGTCTTCTCCAACACCAGAGTTCAAAAGCATTAATTCCTTGCTGCTCAGCTTTCTTTATAGTCCAACTCTCACATCTATACATGACTACTGGAAAAACCATAGCCTTGACTAGATGGATCTTTGTTGGCAAGTAATATCTCTGCTTTTTAATTTGCTATCTAGGTTAGTCATAACTTTTCTTCCAAGGAGTAAACATCTTTTAATTTCCAGGCTGCAGTCACTTGTCCCATCACTCATGGCAAATAGATGGGGAAACAATGGAAACAATGACAGACGTTATTTTCTTGGGATGTATAATCACTATCGATGGTGTCTGTGGCCTTGAAATTAAAAGATAGCGGCTCAAAAAAAAAAAAAAAGATAGTGGCTCCTTGAAAGAAAAGCTATGACCAACCTAGACAGCATATGAAAAAGCAGAGACATTACCTTGGCAACAAAGGTCCATCTAGTCAAAGCTATGGTTTTTCTAGCAGTCATGTATGGATGTGAGAGTTGGATCATAAAGAAAGCTGAACACGGAAGAATTGATGCTTTTGAGCTGTGATGTTGGAGAAGATTCTTGAGAGTCCCTTGAACTGCAAGGAGGTCCAACCAGTCCATCCTAAAGGAAATCAGTCCTGAATATTCATTGGAAGGACTGATGGTGAAGTTGAAGCTCCAACACTTTGGCCTCTTGAGCGAAGAGTCAGTTCTTTGCAAAAGACTCTGATGCTGGGAAAGATTGAAGGCAAGAGGAGAAGGACAATAGAGGATGAGACGGTTGGATGGCATCACTGACTCGATGGAAATGAGTTTGAACAAGCTCTGGGATTTGGTGATGGACAGGGAAGCCTGGCATGCTGCAGTCCATGGGCTCCCAAAGAGTTAGACATGGCTGAGTGACTGAACGGATCCTGAGAAGGCCTGCCTGGGTGGCAGAGGCCTCCCACAGTGAGCCTGGTCCCTGTCTGGGCTCACAGCCTGAACACCCGGCACCTGCGTCCTCGAGCAGGTGCCCACATTTCCAACTTCTTCTGATTTTAGGGGCGAGGCCACGGACAGCCTGTCAGACCGGCACCAGTTCCCGGAACAGTGGGCATAGGTCAGGGCAGCACTGTGAGCCCAGGGGTCGGCAGGGAGAGGCTGTCTGGCTGACTCAGCTGTTCTGTGCAGACGCTGCAGAGGCTCGGCTCTACCAGGAAACCTGGACCCGTTGTGAACAGTGAGGGAGGAGCTCAACTCAGCACCAGCCACCCTGCCAGGCCTCCTCACCTGCCTCCCATCATCCCAGCTTCCTGGCAGGATAGCCCTCACGGGCACACGGAGGCAGGAGGCTGGGCTGCTCCGCGGGCTGGCCGTTCTGCAAAGGCCTCTGCCTAGTCCCTAGTCTGGTTTCTGAGACAGGATGACCTCCCCCTCCTGACAAGTGCCTTCCCCACCCACCTCCCCTCCGCCCAGCAGAATGCAAGCCAGAGTTGAGCAGGATTGATGAGTATTCCAGGCCCAAGGCCGTTCATTGGTTCCAGGTCCATGTGCCGTTAGTGTGTGTGTGAGTCGCTCAGTCATGGTCAACTCTTAGTGACCCCATGGACTGTCACCCTCCAGGCTTCTTTGCCCATGGAGTTCTCCAGGCAAGAATACTGGAGTGGGTTGCCTTTCCTTCTTCCAGGGGTTCTTCCTGACCCAGGGATAGAAACTGAGTCTCCTACATTGCAGGCAGATTCTTTACCATCTGAACTACCAGGGAATCCCATCTGCTCCTTTAGTAGCAAAAAATCCCTACATTCTTTTAGCCTCTGAATCCTTTGTCGAACCCCTTATCAGCTGAGCCAGTGAAAATCCAACAGCAAAATGGAAACTGGGTGGCCGATACTCCATGTGCAAAAACAATGGAGTGAAGAACTGTGGGGCCTCCATTCACATGTCACCAGTCAGGTCCCAAGATTTTGTGCCAAATGGCAACAAACTAGGTTTTGTGAACAGTTTGCATATTTTATGAAGCAATAAAATATGAGTTCTCCAAAAACCATACTCACCTCCTTTATTAAGAGGTCTGCCTCCAAAAGCTTCCCAGGTAACTCAGGGGTAAAGAATCTGTCTACCCAGCAGGAGAGGCACGTTTGGTCCCTGGGTGGGGAAGACCCGTGGAGAAGGGAATGGCAACACACTCCAGTATCCTTGCCTGGGAAATCTCGGGGACAGAGGAGCCTGATGGGCTACAGTCCATGGGATGGGAAAAGAGCTGGCCGCAACTCAGCAAATAAAACAGCAGCAGCCACCTCCAAAGTGGGGAGGGCCTGGGGGGCCGGCTCTGTAAACACGTATTCCTCCATCCCAGGAACACCCATCACTGTTGAATAGCCTTCACGGAGAACCCACTGTGTTCGGAGTGGCTGACTTTCACAGGCTGGAAGAGCAGGGACCTCGCAGAACAAAACACTCTTGTTTACTGATCCCTCGAAGAAGGGAACTGCTCGCTCTCTCCCTCCCTCACCCCCACGCAAGGGGGCCCAGCCTCAGTGTGGACAGTCCCCTGGGGTTCCCATGAAGCCTGAGCAGCTGGCTGGGCTCTGCTCTCAGCCTGTGGACCTCCCCCTCAGGCTGACTCTGGCACATTCCGGAAGGTGGGGACCTGAACCCTCAGGTGTGTGCTGACCAGCTGAGACCCGGGCACCTGGACCTGTCCCCAGGACACCTGCCCTCAGCCTCCCGCGGAAAACACTCAATTTTAAACTTTGACCCTCAGTCACTCTCAGACCTGGTGGCCTCTGGCCCGTATATTCTAGCCCTGGGTCAGGATGCTCTACCAGGAGGGGAGGTCAGAGTTCAAATGAACATGCAGAGGAAGAAAGAACTGTCCAGGGTTGGGGTGAGGAGTAGGAGGGGCATCTTTGCTCCTGGAGTGTCCTGAAGCTGAGGGCCAATCTTCTCAGGCCAGGAGAGTGGGAAGATCCTTGAACCTTCTGACGGCTACTCAAGGCTGAGTGAGCCTCTTAATAGGGTGGCGTTGGGGGAGTGTTTTGGGGGGATGCAGTTGACTAAAAGAAAACCACACAGTGAGAGAGCTATGATGGAGTGAGAGAATGTGTCCCAAGAGAGGAGAGAGGCCAGTTCGTGGGGCTTCTGGCCAGGAGTACAGGTGGACGTTCCTGGTGGCACTAGTGGTAAAGAACCCGCCCCCCAATGCAGGAGCCGCAAGAGACCTGGGTTCCAATCTGGGTTAGCAAGATCCTCTGGAGGAGGGCATGGCAACCCACCCCAGTATTCTTGCCTGGGGAATCCCATGGCTACAGGCCATAGTGTTGCAGAGTTGGACACGACTGAAATGATTTGGCACACATGCACAGATGGTGAAGGATACATCTGGGTGAAGATGGCTCTACTGCTTGCCACGAAGAACAGATATAGCTCAAGTTAAGAGTGACGATGCTTTTCTTTGTGTGGGAAAACGCAAGCAGCTGGGGTCATTGAAATTCTTCCTGAGTCACGCATCTAATCATCTGAGGGGCTGCTTGTCCAGATACACAGACTCCGTTAACGACTCTAATTCCTGTCTGAGCACAGAAGAACACTGTGGGTCAGCAGCTGCAGAGGATCAATCTTTGCAGAACTGGGTGGAGAGCAAGACACTCTTTGCTGCTCTTTTGTGTGCAGGGTCAAGCCCAGCAGGCTGCAACCCTCAGCTGAGTCACTCAGGGATGGCCCCTCGGCCTTGGTGACCGTCCAGGAGCCCCTGGGAGCTCCCTCTCTTCTCCAGATGGTCTTGGGATGACCTTCTACCCAGGAAAGGCACCATAGTGGTGCCAGGGTCCCACAACCCTCCCTGGGAAAAGCCAGGGATGGGTCAGAAGAGGGAGGTTATGGCCTTCAAAGGACCCATGGTTTTGCACTTAGAGCCCGTGGGGATTTCAGCCTGGCCCCAGCCCTTCCACCCACTGCCCCGGGGCCTTGGGGAAGCTCGAGATAGTCAAGGGGGGTCATCCTACTGTCCTCCTCCCTCAACCCCGCTCTCTCTAACCTAATAAAAATTGTTTTTTCTTAAAGAACACAGTATTCTCTGATTACTTGAGCACAGGATCATTGTAGAAATTCTGGAGGGAAAAAAGTTGAAGAAACTGTAAAAACCTGTAGTTGCCAGACTCAGACTACTTCCTGATGACATTTTATGTTCGTCTAGCTTTTCTGGAAGTATATGTTTCTATGGATTCAAAAGGAAGGGGCTTCCCAGGTGGCACTAGAACCTGCCTGCCAATTCAGGAGCTATAAGCACACGCAGGCTCGATCCCCGGATTGGATCAGGAAGATCTCCTGGAGGATCGCATGACAACCCACTTCAGAATTCTTGCCTGGGAAATCCCATGGACAGAGGAGCCTGGCGGGCTGCACTCCAGTGGGTCCCAAAGAGTCAGATGCCACTGAAACACCTTAGCATGCAGGCAGGTATGCATTCAAAGGGAAATTGCGAGGATGCTGTCTGCACAGCTGGGGGTTTAGGCTGCCTGGTTCTGCTGATGCCCCCACAGTACTCTCAGACATGCCAGGCTTCACCACAGTCCCTCAGTCCACACCAGACACGTCTACACACAGGAGCTGTGTATGGAGCCTGTAACTGATGCAGCTACTGTCACAGGAGGGCCCCAACCAGATCCTCTGCTTCCCTGAAGACCCTCAGGTGGTCCCAGGAGCACTGGCTCCTCCAGGCTCAGCGGCACTTCCAGGAACAGGGTCCCTCTCTGCCACACGACAGACCCCAGGGGCCCTCCCCCTCGATGACCATTTCAAGCAGCCCCTGAAGAAGGGCTTTCCCAGCTCCTGCCTCCCCCAGGAACAGCTGAGGAGTCTCCCTCTGTCCGCAGCGCTCTTTCTGAGATGCCTCTCGGAAACTCCCACGGAGGGAGGGCATCTCCCGGGATCAGAAGGAGCCCCAACCCGGCCCCTGGCCTGTCCTCTAGTTGGTCTGGGGTTAGAGTGTTCCCAGAGAAGGGTCCTGATTCTCGGGGAATTCTGGGAATGGAGGCAGAAAGTTGAAAGGAGAGAGCAGACTCTGTGTGTGAAGGTTCCTCCACCACCTTCACTGGGGGTCACACAGGGTGACTGGGGCAAGAGAGATCCAGAAGCCGGGACATCTGGGCCACTTTCACGCTCAGTGGGATGAAGGGAAGGCCCTTTGAAGGGCTCTAACTTTTATGTATGTTTCATAACTGCATGTCCCTCCCGGGCCTGCTGGTCCAGGGATTTCTCAGGATTGGGGCGAAAGGAGAGAGCAGACTCTGTGTGTGAAGTTTCCTCCACCACCTTCTCTGGAGGTCACGCGGGGTGGCTGGGGCAAGAGAGATCCAGAAGCCGGGACGTGTGGGCCACTCTCAGGCTCAGTGGGATGAAGGGAAGCCTCTCTGAAGGGCTCTAACTTTTATGTATATTTTTGTAACTACACTGTCCCTCCCTGGCCTGCTGGTCCAGGCATTTCCCGGGATTGGGGGATAAGCCTCACCCTTCCTGGCATTGGTTCCCACTTAGCCCTGCACAAACGTTTGTTGAATAAATAAGAGTTGATTTGGGAAAGAATTCACATTGTTAGAACAGAGTACTTTAAACAAATTAATAAATAACAACACAAAATCAACCAATCAACACAAAAATGGACTTATCCTGCCCCGCAAAGTTCCCATGCCAGGGATGCCTCTCACCTTCCAGGTGAGGATTCTGTGGGGAGCAGGTTTGAACACCCCAAGTCATCTGGCACCCTGGCAGTTTCCAAGGGTGCTCCCTCTGGGCCCAGAGTAGCTAGGCCAGTCCCCCAGGAAGGTCTGAGTCGGCTCAGGAACTCATGTCCGGGTTCCCCAGCTCCTGCGCCTGCAGCCCCACCGGTGACTTGCCTGCCACACCCCAGGGGATGCCAGGGAGCTCGTCACGCTTGCACAGGACTTGTCTTCTAAGGTGAACACCCGACTGGGCCCCCCTTGGGACAGGACACCCACTCTGAGCTCAGAGGCACTAGAACAAGGGGGAACTTGCTCTTTGGGGACCAGCGGGAAGCACAGGCTGGTAAGCCTGTGCAGGGGCAGGGAGACAGTAGCAGGATGATGTTTAACTGAGGAAAGCGGGCAGGCAGTGGCTCACTCAGGGCCACCAAGGGATGGGGCCCCCAACCCCCTCACTGCACTGTGCATCGCGTACATAAGCCGCAGCGCTTGTGAGCACACCAGGGGATCCCTCTAGGGACACCATCCCAGAGACCTACTTTCTGTTTACCTCTCACTTCACTTCTATGCAGAGTACATCATGCGAATTGCAGGGCTGGATGAAGCACAAGCTGGAATCAAGACCACTGGGAGAAATACCAACAACCTCACAGATGCAGGTGATACCACTCTAAATGGCAGAAAGTGAAGAGGAACTAAAGAGCCTCCTGATGAGGCTGAAAGAGGAGAGTGGAAAAGCTGGCTTAAAACTCCATAAAACTAAGATCATAGCAGCTGAACCCATCTCTTCATGGCAAAGAAAGGGGAAAAATGGAAGCAGAGGCAGATTTTCTGTTCTTGGGCTCCAGAATCACTGTGGATGGTGACTGCAGTCATGAAATTAAAAGACACTTGCTTCTTTCCAAAGGAAGGACAGCTGTGCCCAACCTAGACAGCATGTTAAAAAGCAGAGACATCACTTGCTGACAAAGTTCCATATAGTCAAAGCTATGGTTTTTTCAGTAGTCATGGACAGATGTGAGAGTTGGACCATAAAAAAGCTGAGTGCTTTGAATGGTGGTGCTGGAGACGACTCTTGAGGGTCCTTTGGACAGCAAGGAGATCCACCAGGCAATCCTAAAGGAAATCAACCCTGAATATTCACTGGAAGGACTGATGCTGAGCTGAAGCTCCAATACATCGGCCACCTGATGGGAAGAGCTGACTCACTGGAAAAGACCCTGATGCTGGGAAAGATGGAAGTCAAAGGAGGAGGCAGCAGAGGATGTGCTGGTTGGACGGCATCACTGACTCAATGGACACAAATCTCAGCAAACCCTGGGAGACAGTGAAGGACGGGGAGCCTGGCATGCTGCTGCCCATGGGGTCACAGAATCAGACACGACTTAGCAACCCAACCACAACAGCTTTTGTAAATGCTGGGCAATGAGCACGTTGTCATGATCAGGGGGAAACAGTGCTCTCATGTTTAAATCACCTAGTGAGCTCTTCCCCTTCTAGGCAGAGCTGCCTCCCCCTGGCTTCTGTGACCACTGAATCTCCATTCCTGTTGCCCCATCAGCAAGGTGACCTCAAGGTACACTGACAGGGCTCCTCCCCAGAGAGGAAAGGAGAGTGTCCAATCGGCCATGGGCTGCGCACCAGGGTCTGGGCTGCCTGGAAGCATAAGAGACCCTGCAGGGGCCTGTGGTGGCCACGTGGCTCAGCCAGCCTGGCGGAGCCCACGTCCTCCCTGTCTCTGAGGGGCCACTTCAGGAGTTACACCCTCAGCACTGAGTTACTCAATGAATGTCGGGGGCGAGGCCAGAGCCAGACCTACCTCACCTTCCCTGAAGCAGCAACAAGCACCCCAGTTCATAAGCACTTCCATAAGTAAAATGTTATAGTATTTTGAAGAAAATAAAAGAACGTTCAGATGAAGGGAAAGGCATATCTGAGTGTTAGTTGAGGAAGGATTAATACTGAAAATGTGATTCTTTCCAAAAATGAAGTGTGAAGACAATTCCCAAGAGTACTGAAGGCTGGGGCAGCTTGGGACAAAATAACCGGATATTGGATCAATGCAGCCATTTCAGAAACCAAACATCATGCTTCCGGTGCCTCCATCAGAAAGAGAAATATTAATGGGTCAAGAATTTTAGTCTTACATTTTGAAACTTAAAAATTTCTAAAGCGCAGTCATTCCCTGGTACTCTAATGGTATGGATTTTGCACTTTCACTGCCGTAGCCTGGGTCCAATCGTTAGTTGACGAATTGAGATCACACAATCAATCCAGTTGTTCATTCCTGAACAATCTGATCCATTCAGATGAAGCTTGAAAGTGGAGAACTCCAGGAACTGGCTCTCCTGAAAAACTGCCACCTACCATTTTCTTTAGAATGATCATCGAATGCCCTGTGTCTAATAAAAATAGAATAAGGAATTCACTATCAAGAAAATCATCTTTTCCCCTGAACTCAGGGCAGTTCCTGAAACTCGAGTTCAGTTCAGTTCAGTTCAGTTCAGTTCAGTCGCTCAGTCGTGTCCAACTCTTTGCGACTCTATGAACCGCAGTACGCCAGGCCTACCTGTCCATCACCAGGTCCTGGAGTCCACCCAAACCCATGTTCACTGTGTCGGTGATGCCATCCAAGCATCTCATCCTCTGTTGTCCCCTTCTCCTCCTGCCCTCAATCTTTCCCAGCATTAGGGTCTTTTAAATGAGTCAGCTCTCCAAATCAGGTGGCCAAAGTATTGGAGTTTCAGCTTCCACATCAGTCCCTCCAATGAACACCCAGGATTGATGTCCCTTAGGATGGACTGGTTGGATCTCCTTGCAGTCCAAGGGACTTTCAAGAGTCTTCTCCAATACCACAGTTCAAAAGCATCAATTCTTCTGCACTCAGCTTTCTTTATAGTCCAACTCTCACATCCATACATGACTACTGGAAAAACCATAGCCTTGACTAGTCGGACCTTTCTTGGGAAGGTAATGTCTCTGCTTTTATGGGAAACTCGAGTGACTTCCCATAACTTGAGGTTTCCTTCCTGAATACAGGACCTGGGTATCAGCCCTCAGGTGCATGGATTCTGAATCCTTCCCGCCTCCTCCTTTCCTGGCTCCGCCCTGAAATCATCATTGGGGTTTAATGCAGCCGCTCAGACCTGCACACAGACAGGCTGCAGCTACAGGCGTGGAGAAGCCAGTTACCTGGTCGGAGGTGAGAATGGAGGGGTGGTGGCCGGGTTTCTGGTGTAGGATCGCCCTCAAATAGGGGTTGGGTTGATGGAGATGAAGCACTGAGCGCCCAGGCTCTGCGCTCTGAGCGCTGCACCTAGGCTAAATGAGGAAAAAAGACAAAGACTTCCCAACCTGGTAGGGAACTGCGTCTCTGCGGAGCAGCTCCAGGCTTGACTCTGCCGCTGTGTGGAAGGGTAGAGAGTTGGCATCTCCAGCTCCTGGATATCCACCCATATGCACAAAACCCCTGCTGCCCTGGACCATGTCTGGCGTGAAACACTTTCACGTCCAGGCCAACACTGGCTCTCATACTTGTGCACATACACTCACTTTCATGCACATACGCACTTGTGTGCACTCCTAAGGGGCACACATGCACACTCAGCCCTATCACTCACAAACACTCATTAAAACAGAGCGAAACCAGGAGAGGGGCAGTCCACTGCCTCTTTCTAAACTTTCCATGTTTTTGGTTAAGCTGCAGCAGCAATCTCTAAATTCAATTCACCACCCACTACTGGTGAATGATCTGCAATTTGAAAGCCAATTTCCATTCCCAGTGTCTGGGGAGCTAGAGCCCCTGGGAGGCCCTCATCCCCTGGGACTAAATAGTGAAGGTGGTGGGGAGGGACAGGCCCCCACCCGCCACTGGAGGGTGCAAGCAGCAGGTGCAAGAAGGGGGAGGGTTCTCAGAGGAAGTGCCTTGTGAAAGAGGGTGAGAAGTAGCCCAGCTGATGGGATAGCAGGTACTGATGGCCAGTGTGAGCCACAATGGTTTACAGACTCAGCCCCCAGGCCTGGAGGAACTTATTACTGCCCAATAGGGATCCCTCCAGAGAAGGCAATGGCAACCCACTCCAGTAATCTTGCCTGGAAAATCCCATGGACGGAGGAGGCTGGTGGGCTGCAGTCCACGGTGTCACACAGATTCGGACATACTGAGAGACTTCACTTTCACTTTTCACTTTCACGCATTGGAGAAGGAAATGGCAACCCACTCCAGTGTTCTTGCTTGGAGAATCCCAGGGACGGGGGAGCCTGGTGGGCCCAGGTCTTTGGGGTCGCACAGAGTCGGTCACGACTGAAACGACTTAGCAATAGCAGCAGCAGCAGGGACACTCCATCCTGGTCATAGCAGCAGGGACAGGACACAGCAAAAGCTCCCCGGACTGGGGCATCTCTTCCCTCTGAGCCAGGGTTGGGGCTCCCTTTTAGCTGTCTTCTGAAGGTGGTTGGTCACCTCCCTCCACACTCTTGGTGAAAGGCCTGCCTGGACAGCAGGGTGCTCACCTTCCCATGTAGATATCCAGGTACATACAAGTTACCATTGAGCCTTTGCGTGGGAAACCTTGTCCAGGTTCTCCTAGGTGCTGCAGGAATGGAGATCCCTGCTGACCGAGAACCCCTTGCCCCTGGTCAGCTGATAAACCTCAAGTCCACATACCTGCTGCCTCAGTTTCCTCGAGGTCTTGTGGCAGGACAAAGTGCTGGCAACGACATGCACTTTCCAAGGTGTTCCACTGACTTCCAAATGCGATCAGGTCCCCAGTGACAGCACAAATCCCAGCTGTGTGCCCCAGCTTAATATATGTAGAGACCAGCAGCTGTGACAGTAATCTGAGAGAAGGATGAATTGTTGCCTCACTTTTCCCAACTCCAGAAGCCTCAGGGCCCCTCCAGGTCTTGCCCCATGCATGCAATCTTTCTGTACCACCCCCGAACCTCTGCCTTTTCACCCCTCTTTTCCCCTGTTGTGCCCTGGCCTCTCTCTCTCCCATTTTTCTGTCCTTTGTAGCATCAGAGATAAGAGGAGAGACTCAGGTAGAGGGGTGGAAATGCCAAACTTAAAAACCCATCTGAATATCAGATAACGAATCACTTTGAAATGTAAATATGTGGCAAATATTACATAAAATATACCTATATTTAAAACTAAGACAACAGTGGAACCCCAGACTGATAAGGGCGGCAAAGGTGCCTGAGGATACGGGGAGCTCCTCCCATCCCCAGTCCAGCTCCTCCAGCCCAGTCCAGCTCCTCCATCCCCAGTCCAGCTCTTTGCAGACAGCCCTTCTGCACTCTATAGGGTGGAAATGTCTGTGTCTCCATTGTATAGATTTGGTTTAGTTGAGACTCGTCTATGGTTTCGAGGATCAGCCGTAACCTGGAGTTCTTCCCAGTGCCTAGGCTGTATTGTCTGACAATGAGGAGCCAGGCCCAAGGTGGTTGGAGTTTGGGGGCAGAGCCTGGTGGGAAGGGACCCTGGCATTTCCTTGTCCAGATTCTGGAACCCTCCAGAGCCTTTCCCGGTGAGGAGATCTTCAGGGAGAGCGTGTAATTAGACTAAGAGGCTTGTGTGTGTGAGCTCAGAGCCCCGCCATGGCCTGGGGAAGGCTCAGGGAAGACTGGAGGTTTGAGGGCAGCGGGAAGAGCGGCAGGAAGTCCTAACCAGTGCCCGTCTGGGAGCCCACAGCTTCAGCAGCCTTGGACAACATGACAGAAGATGGCCAGGAGTCCCCTGTGCACAGGCCACACTCCCTCAGGAGGACTCAAGTGGTGGTAGAGAGTCTGTGACACTTCCTGCTTTCATAGTCTTCTGGTCATTTCAGTATCTGCGAGAACATTTCTATAAATAGCACATCTAGTGACTACAAATGGGTATTTAAGGTGAAGCTAAAACAGATACTACTGTTTAAAAAATGAGTCAGTGTAAAATAATTTCTAGGACACACGGGTATGTGAAAAGTGAAAGTGTTAGTCACACCGTCGTGTCTGACTCTTTGTGACCCCATGGACTGTAACCCACCAGGGTCTTGAATCCATGGGATTCTCCAGGCAAGAATACTGAAGTGGGTTGCCATGCCCTCCTCCAGGGGATCATCCCGACCCAGGGATCAAACCCAGGTCTCCCTCACTGCTGGCAGATTCTTTACCGTCTGAGCCACCAGAGGAGCCCAAGAATACGGGTAGCCTATCCCTTCTCCAGGGGATCTTCCCAACCCAGGAATCGAACGGGGGTCTCCTGCATTGCAGGTGGATTCTTTACCAGCTGAGCTACCAGGGAAGAACTAATTTTTAGGACATAGGGATATGTAGTGTTGTGAAAAGCACAGAGGTTAGGCTGGGGAGGCTGGCAGGGCGGGGAGGCTGGCAGGGCGGGGAGGCTGGTGAGACAGGCTTTCTGGGGTGTTTCCCTGGCAGGTAGACAAAATATGAGAGATTGAGAGCAGAGGGTGGTTTGGTGGGCCTGACATAGGCTCAAGGGACCCCACACACCTTTCTCAGGGGCCATGCCCTCACTGCTGGAAGACACCAACTGCCCTCCCACCTGACCTGGACTTCAACCTGCTGCTATTTTGCTTTCCTTTTACTTGTCAACACACACACTCCCTCCCAGAGTCCAGTTGGGTAGGTCAGCGTGTGTTACAAAAACACCGTTTTGCTGAGGTCACCCCCTCTCCATGTCACCTGGTCCAGGTGCAGAGCAAGGTTGACCTTTGACTCATTCAGCTCTGCTGGGCACTTGCCCAGAGCTCATTGGAGGGCACCGACTTCACCCTTCATGCGGCATCAGCCCTGCCGGGAATTCTGAGCAGGTCTGCAGGGATTGAGCACCTATAGTAGGCAGAGCATGTGGGGGCCCTAGCGGCCCACACCCCAGCACTGTGTGTGTGTGTGTGTCTCTGTGTGCGTGTGCCGTGTGTATGTGTATGTCTGTGTGTATGTGTGTGTGCTGTGTGTGCCCATGTGCACGTGACAGGGTGTTCTCCCAGGGAGTGGAAATAGGATTCTGGAAGCTTCTGCAGAGGGGGTGGCTTCGCCAGGCTAGCTTGTCCTGGCTCCCCATGGAGTGAGACCCTGTGTGGTTCAGGATTGTCAATGAACCCACTCATTCATTTATTTTCAGTCAACGTCCTGGTTGCTCAGAGAATCTGCCTCCAAGGTGGGAGACTCAGGTTCGATCTCTGGGTCGGGAAAATCCCTGGAGAAGGGAAGGGTAACCTACTCCAGTATTCTTGTCTGGAAAATCCCATGGACAGAGGACCCTGGCAGACTACAGTCCATGGGGTCACAAACAGTCGGATAGGACTGAACGACTTTCATTTTCACTTTTCACTCAACATCCCAGAAAGTGTACTAGGAACTTGAAACACGACTCCTAAATTTACGGAAAGGATGAAAGCTGGACAATGGTCAGGAAAAGGTGATGAGGAAAGGTTTTGAGGGGGTGAGTTTCCTTCTGGATACTACAGACCCCTGGCTGTGTCCCTCCCAGAGAGAGCACACCTGCCCTTCCCACCAAGTCTCCTGGTTGCACTGGGCATTCGGTGATGATGCCAGGTCACCGGCAGGAGGCTCCCCATCTTACCCAATGAGGGATCACTGCTCTCAGAGCACAGGCTGAGGTGGCATTCCTCCTTTGTTTCCCTGGGGGGGTGAGCCCTCCATGTGACCCTGAGGACACCTGCTTGCTCCAGCCTTGGGGCCAGTGGGCAGGCCTCCCTGGAAATGTATTTTTAGCCTGGGGAGACTTGGTCTGCCTCCCTGTCGATGGGACCACCAGGCCCACATTCGATGGGGAACAGGGGTACAAAGGCTGTTCCGAGGTCAGTGGAAGCAGCAGAGTGGCTGGAGTCCGAGGGGAGACCTTGAGGAGACTGGAAACGCTGGGGGTCCTGCCCAAGGCTTCCTCTAGGACGGGTCAGTGGCCCAAGATGAGCACACAAGATCAATCTCCTGCATGCTCCGGCAGGCTCAGGGTAGGACATCCCTGGGCAAGGGTCTCCCTCCAGGCAGCCCCGAGGGCTCTGGCTAGGAGGCCAGGAGTCACTGTCGACCACCAGCTAGGATGCCTTTGGGCCTTATGGGTCGCTGGGCACCATTCTGTGTATGAGAACCTTCCAATTTAGGAAAAGTTATTTTACAAAAAATACTCAGGAGAAGAATTGAGCAGATCTTATCTGAGGTGCCAGGAAAAGCCTCAGCATAGGAAGTTGCAATACCTATTTCTAGAACCTTCCATTACATGAGGTTCTCAGCAGCAAGTAATAGTGATGAGCTATTTATGCCCCATCCTGGCAATTGCTGAAAGGCAACTACTGGACTGTGTCCACCTGTGAAATCTCACCCTCTCTTGTATTATGCTGAGCAGGTTGCGGTAGGATCAAGGCAGCTGCGTCTCTTCACTCAATCACCAATTCTCGGTTGAAAAAAAAATTGATTAAAACCGAGTTAATGTTCTTGTGAAAAACGAATGTCCAAGAAAAGATAAACAGCCCTAGAGGGAGTCTGTCTTCCCGGGGTGAAAACGCATGATGGACAGCATAGTGGCTTGTGCCCCGCGGCTGGCAGGGCCTGGAGATCCCCACGTGGGGCGGGTGCCTTGGCCAGGGCGACAGGGTGCTCACTCTTCCGTGCCTCAGGCACCACTGGTCCTCCTGGAAAGGAAGCAAACTTAGGCCTGTGACATGCCACTTGCAAACACACCTTGAGGAATATTCAAGATCTGAGCATAAAAATAGACAAAATTTGACCGTGATGGATATTCCACCATCTGGGAAGCCTTTTCAAAAGGATACTCTACACAAACAAACAAAAACTACTTCAAAACAAAACCCTGAAGCTTTGAAGGAAAGACAGACAGGACGACATGAACACGTGGGGTCTTTATTCCAAAGATCATCTGGGGAGAACTGATGATGGAAAGCTACTCACCCTGGAAGGCAGTTTGTTTCTTTAAGGGGTGAAAGTCTTAGAAAGCTGTAAGGAGGAGACAGACACTCCCAGGAGGAGGAGCAAAGGCTTTGCAAAGGCAGTGACCATGTGGAAATCCGAAGGGCCAGAAACAGGAGGAGCTGGTCAGCCCTCCACGGCAGCAGGCGTCACCAGGAAGAGGCGGAGCTAGAAGCCAAGGGGACCGGGCTGCTCACAAGCTAAGACAAAGGGACTCCTTGCAGCCACGGAAGTCAGGCTTCAGGATCCAGGGAGGCAGACCTCACCAGCAGCACACTCACCACACAGTGAGACTCAGACAGAGAAGTGGACAGAACCTGACCAGAATGCTCCCTAAAGTGTCTGTGGTTTGTGCCTGATATTTCCAGTGAGGGGAAAGCTGAGGTCTGGGGAAAGAGGGGGGCCAGTGTGAGTGTCCTGGGGCAGCTGTGACCAAGGACCCCAAACAAGGGATCAAAAGAAGCAAGTTTGCCCTCCTCCAGTTTGGAGGCCGGAGGTTCAAAATCAAGGTGTCAGCAGGACCGCAGGGAAATACCTTCTTTGTCTCTTCCAGCTTCTGGTGGCCCTGGCATCCCCTCACTTGTGGCCACATCCCTCCAGTCTGTGCCTCTGTCAGCTCTGGGCCGCTCCCTTGTCTGTTTCTGACAAAGTTCTCTCTTCTTACAAGAAACCAGGCACCTTACACAGGGGCCCACGCTGCTCTAACACGACCTCCTCTTTATTTGTGGCTGCAAAGGCTCTATTTCCAAGGAAAGTCACCTTCACATGTTCCGGGTGGACGTGTATTTTGGGGCCACCTTTCACCCATGATGGATCAGTGGGAAAGAAAGTGTCTGCCATTGTAGGAGAGGCGAGTTTGATCCCTGAGTCGGGAAGATCCCCTAGAGAAGGCAATGGCAACCCACTCCAATATTCTTGCAAGGGAAATCCCATGGACAGAAGAGCCTGGTGGGCTGCAGTACATGGGGTTGCAGAATCAGACACGGTTTAGCAACTAAAGAACAACAACATTCACCCCAGTACATACAGTACAGAGGGCGAGAAGAGAGAGACAGGAGTGGGCTGTCTAAGCTGATTCCACATATATAAAATCACATCCATGTGTGTGCACAGAACACCCGTCTCTCCAGTGACTTCTTTCTTCCTCAACTGCAAATGCTGTACTTATATGAGAAAAGAAGGCTGTCCTTCTGTCGGTAAATTAGAATAGAAGCAAGTTCAGAAAATCAAGGGAAGCGGCAGACAGCAGCACCAGTCACAGGGGTCTAGGCGCTGAGACTGTCCCTTGCCATTTCATTCTCCTTGTTTGACCCAGAGTCTCCTGGAGTCAGGACTGGGGCTGGTCACCAATGGCCCCCAGCTCCTGGAAGCGATTCCATCCACACTTTCCTTTGCTCCTGCCCCTTCTGCCCAGTACCCTGCAAAGTGAAAAAAAAAAATCAGAGACTCAGAATTAAAAATCAAAGGGTACCAACTCCTTGGCATTCTGGAAAAGGCAAAACTCAGGACACTAAAAAGATCAATGGTTGTCAGGACCTGGGGGGAAGGATGGATGAATGGATGGAACACAGGATTTTTCGGGCAGTGAAGCTACTTTTTGTAGTTGTTCAGTTGCTGAGTCACATCCCATTCTTTGTAACTCCATGGATTGTAACCCACCAGGCTCCTCTGTCCTCCACTATCTCCTGAGTTTGCTCAAATTCATGTCCCTTGAGTTGGTGATACTATCTAACCATCTCATCCTCTGTGTAGTACCTAATGGTAGCTACATGTCATTATGAAAAGCAAAAGTATTAGTCGCTCAGTCATGTCTGAGTCTGTCCATGGAATGTCTCAGGAAAGACTCCTGGAGTTGGTTGCCATTTCCTGCTCCAGAGGATCTCCCTGACCCAGGGACTGAACCCTCCTCTCTTGTGTCTCCTGCATTGGCAGGCAGATTCTTTACCACTGTGCCATCTGGGAAGCCCAAATGTCAGTTTTACTGGATGCCAAAGTCTGAGATGAGCATTTGTTTCAGAGGAAATGAAAGTTCAGCTTTCCGGACTGTAACTCATGAGTTCCACAGGAAGACTCTTTTTGTTGATAAAAGCCAATCTGGAGAGTGGACCAAGTGTCCCCAAATGCCAATCCTCAGAATGCAAAAGCGGAAGAGGGGCTGGGGGCATCCAAGGTGGTCTCAGGCTGGTGTCAGGTGCAAGTGGCCACACGAGATTCTGTGTATCACGACCCATCTCTACTGGACACATGGCTCAGGGCGTTTGGGTGTTTTATATAAAATTCAAGAAAATCCAAGCAATATAATTGGAATTGTCTCCCAGGGACCTGTTTCCTGTCTCATCTGTGTTTCTCATCTGTCTGACAGTGGTCCCACTGCACACATTATAAAGGAGTCGAGAAGGGTCATGACATAGTTGGGTCAGGAGGAAACTTGGGGTCTCTCGCCCACCCTGGCCAGGGTGCAGGCCCTCTCCCTGGCTTCCGAAGGAGCCTAAGGGAACTCTGACTCATCAGCTTTCCTTCCTCCAGGGAGTGTCCCCAAAAGCACTAAGGAGGACAAAGGACCCCTTAAAACTCATCCACGTCCCGCTGGCCATGCTGACCTCAGCATCCCCTCTCCTCACTCTCAGGATGCTTTGGGTCCTCTTGTTGTTGGCCGCCTTCAGGAGTGCTCAAAGTGGAAGTAAGTTGCATGGTCCCAACTCTGCCGGTGGCGGGGCTTGGGTGGGGTGGAGTGGGGTGGGAGGGAATGCAGCAGGGGCAAGATGGGTGTGGGAGGAGAGACCTAGAACAGACCAGGAGGGGCCCAGGCTCCAGGTAGTGCCAGTGACGCCAGGAAGGGCAGTCAGTGGATGTCCTGAGGTCCAGCCATGACCCACACGTGTGACTTTCCCCCCACACAGCCTGGGACAACCCCAACTGCACCCAGGGTGTGGTTTCTGTTGTGAGGGGCAATCTAGCCTCGCTGAGTTGCAGCATCTCCAACGCTGTCTCCCACATCAACATCTCCCACAAAGCGAACCCCACGGCACCCTGGAAGCCCATCTGCAGTGTAAAGCGCCCAGGAGACTTCTGCCAGGATGGATGGCAGCTCTGGATTTGGGAAGGTGTGGCGTACCTACTATCTGTCGAAGCCCGGGACACCCAAGCAGGGCAATACAAGTGGACTCTGATGGGGGGCCAGAGACACATCAGAATCACCACACTGAACGTCTTAGGTGAGCAGGGCGGGGTCGGGAGGCATTGACCCCCAAGAGCTTCTCTTTTTGGTGGGTAGGAGTGTGGAGCAACTCGGGAGGAGTTATTCCTGCCCAGCTGAGATGCCCAGAGCCATGGACATGAGGCCTGAAGAGGACTTCCACCCTGCCGCACCCACGCCACACCTGTGCCCTCTCTGAGCTTCTCAGGGCAGCCCCGGCATGTGTGCCTGCTCACTGTCCCTATCTGCTCAGGGAGCTGGCGCCTTCCCTCCCTAAACGCCCCTATCCCCCACCCCCACCCCTTGCTTTGCTGCAAACTCCGCAAGTCACCATCGATTCCTCCCGACCACCCTTCAACTGTCCATACGCAGCCAGAGGCACCCTGAGCGCCGGGGACAGGAAGCAGGGGTCCAGCTTTGCCCCAGACCAGGAACAGTGGGAGGGGCAGAGAAGGCACCCTTCAGCCTAGCCGGGCCCTGGACAGGGAACCCAGTGAGGCCTTCATGAACTCCTGTATCCAGGGCTCATCTGATACCTGGGGTGGAGGGGCTGTGTCAGGGCAGGCCTTGGACAGGCCCCACCAACCTGCCCTGTGTCTCTTTGGCAGACCCGCAAGACCTGCTCCTCACACCTTCTGCAGGTAGGTGTTCCTATCTTCATCCTGGGCTACAGGAAGGGAGCCCCCAGAAAGCTCCCTCGGGTCTTCCCTCCGCAGACACCCTCACCCTCTGTGCCGGGAGCCCTGCCCAGCCCATGCACCCATCCCCCTGCCACTCTCCCACCCATGGGATTCCCAACCACAGGCCATGTCCCCCTCGAGGGTGCCCCCAAGGTAGTGGGCCTCCTGCACAGGTGAACAAAGGAGGGAGGGCCCGGCCATTTATTGCAGGTCGGCAGATGAGCATACCCCGTTCCGATCTTAATCCTGAACACACCGGGCCAGATGCTGGTAATATTCCCCATGCTTTCCCTGGTAGTCCTCCTCAGCCTGCTGATCTGCACACTGGCCTGGTTCCGAAGGTGTGGCTCTCTGAACTTCAAGCTCCAGAATGTATTGGCCTCTGAGCCTGGTCTGTGGGTGGGGCAGGGGTGGGGTCGTCTCAGACCTGGCATAGACTCTCTGCCCCATGGTCTTGTACCCACCGAGACTAGTGAGAGAATGGGGAGTATGAGGTCCCCAAGAGCCAGAACCCCTGCCCCAGAGGACCCCAGCCAGCAAATGCAGTCCCAGTCCCAGAACGCAGATGCCTCACCACAGACAGGCCATGGAGTCCACCCCATCCTTAGGACCCCCTGGGGGGGTGGCATGGGGGCTTCCTGCTCCTTCCAGGAGACCTAAGATGTGCGGGTGGGGGATGTTCCTACAGGATGCACTTGTAGGCAAAGGTGTCTGCGCGTGGCTCTCATCCCTCCCATCCTCCCCACTTCCCCAAGTAAGGAGGCTCTGAGCCTGGGCTGGACTGGACTCTGCAGAGGGGAAGTGCAGGGAAGAGCAGGCTGAGGACCAGGAAGCTGAGCAACTTCCTGGCCTCTTCCTGATGCACATGCCAGGGAGGGCTCCTTAGCAGGTTCTGGGGCCCAAAGTGCAAAAATCTCACGTTCCATAGCACTTGACCTAACAGGACCCGCCCCCTCCACCACCCCACCCAGGCCTGGGCTCCTCCCCAGGGCAGGAGGTCCATGCTGCGATCACCTGGGAGATGCCCCAGTCTGGGGTCTGCAGCTGATCATCGACATTCTCTTGTCTTTAGAACATGAATAAGAACCAGTTTGAGGGACCTTCCAGGAAGCACTTGTGGAACCAAAATGAAGATATCAGGGGCCTGAGATGATGCATGAGGGCTCCTCCACCACCACCAAAGCGTAGAGCAGCCCCTCTGGA
Source organism: Capricornis sumatraensis (assembly GCF_032405125.1). Lineage (NCBI taxonomy): Eukaryota > Metazoa > Chordata > Mammalia > Artiodactyla > Bovidae > Capricornis > Capricornis sumatraensis. Next base: position 100,159,018 of record NC_091076.1, read on the forward strand.
TGGGAGGCCGGACAGGTGGCTGCTGGTGGAATCTGTGTCCAACCTCCCTGGTCTTCCCCAGCCCTGGGGCTCCCCTCTCTGCCACCTGCCCCACGTGCTGCCCCTTCCTGTTCCCAAACCGCATCCAATCTTTTACGCCAGATGTCTTTATAAGCAAAACTGTACAACCCCAATGAATGTATTCTTTGTCGTTGTTGTTTTTTTGGAGGTGGGGTGGGACATCTTTTTTTCTTCCTTTCCTCTTTTGTTTCCTTATGATTTGATGACTTTAGTGCTGCACTTGAATTTCTTTTTCTTCTGTGTGTGTATATCTATGATAACAGACTTTTGGTTTGTTGTGACCATGAGACTCAGATACAGCAGTCTACACATACGTGCATGATTGTTTTAAGTTGCTTATCTCTCCTTTCCAGTGCATTTCAAATATCCTGCCTGTGTGCTCTCCTCCTCTCATGATTACTGGTCTTGTTATCTTGTCTGTGTGTGTGGATGGTTTCCTACTTTTACTCTATGTTTGCCTTTACAGGTGAGCCCCCTTATTTCATCCTTTGCCAGTTTCTCGTTGTGGCCTTTTCTTTTCAGCGTAGAGAAGTTCCTTTAAAGATAGAGCTGGTTGGTGGTTCACTGAATATGTTCGTAAAGGTAAATACAATGTGATAAAAGAAGGACTTTCTAGAAGTGCTACCTTCAGTGCTTTGCGAAACGTCCGCACTGCTAATCCTCAGGATGAGTACACTAAACCGACTAGCCAATCATCGAGTGAGCTGAGAAATGTGTCTTTAATGAAGAAAATAAAAACCTGAAAGGAGCTGCTGTGAGTCTTACAAGCTACAAAGTCCCAACCAGGGCTTCCCTGGTGGTCCAGTGGGTAAGAATTTCCCTTGCAACGCAGGGGATGTGGGTTGGACCCCTGGTGAGAGAATTAAGATCCCAAGTGCTATGAGGCAGCTAAGCTTACATGCCACAACTAGAGAGCCCATGAGAACCGACACAGCCAAATAAATACATATTAAAAAAAAAAAAAAGAAGGAGTCCAAACACGCAGAAGACCAGATATGTGGGAGTCCTCACTCACCATGAAGCATCTCGGATGGGACACAATGCACGGTGCCTGGCGACCGTCCCCACAGGAGGGTAACGACCCCGACAGTTTCACTGGCCCCCAGAGTCCAGGTCTAGAACTGACTGTATTTGCATCTCCCAGGTTAAAGAAAGGTTCATGCCAGCAATGCTGGGCTTGTGGCACCCCCTGGTCCAGGCCCCTAAGACACATCGGGCACGGCACGTGGGACCGCTATGCTTTGGCGGTCGTGGAAATCTGTTCCATTTTGCCTAAAACAGACCAAAGGTGTTTTGAAGTCATTCAAAGTTCATTTTCATATTGCTATTACAGTGGGACAGGCTCACATTAAGTCATTCAGCCCCTGCACACCCAAGGCAGGAAACCTAGAAAGAAATACTGTGTCTGGGTCTTTGACTGATTTGAATTTTTAACTTGTTGCTTATCTGGACATTCAAGGATTTCTCTAAAGGAAGTTTAGCTCTGAGTCCTTGCAGTGCCCTAGAGACCCTTCCCCCCAGGCCCATCTTGCCCCTCTTCAGCCACACGGGCCCTCTTGCAGGCCCTCAGAAACCCCAGGCACTCTCTGGCCTTGGGGACCATGCGTGTGCTGATGCCTCTGCTTGCAACCCTGTTCCCAGATTCGCCACCGACCCTCTCCCCTCCTCAGCCCTCTACTCCTGCGGCCCCTGAGGTTCGGCGCCCCTCCCACCAGGTGCTGTGTGTCCTGCCGCAGGTCTGCTCGTCCATCCCTGGAGTCGTCTCCAGGCCACGAGGCTCTCGTCCATCTCACCCTCTGCCCTCGGCACTGACGCTGGCACGTGCGGGCGCCCAGGGAGTGCTGGTGATGAACAAAGGCAGGGCAAGGTTGGAATGGGGCGTGTTTCACAAGCCCGATGCTTTTATTATTTCCTGCCTACAATTTTGCTAGGATCCTCTGGGCCTTTGCAAGATTCTGCCCCTGAAATAGATACCCCTTACACAAGAAGTGTCTGTAGGGTGGTGGACAGCCCCTGCCAGGAGCAGGCACCCAGCAAACCCAATATGCTCCCACCTCAAACCCCAACCAGAACCCAGAACCATCAGCACAGGAGGGTCCAGCCCAAGGAGGGGTCTCCAGGGAGGAAATGTCTTAGGGCTGTCTGGCCACACGTGAACCACCTGCACTCACTCGGCACATGCACGTGTGGCTTTCGGCCAACACTGGATGCTTGGCCCTCTAGCCCAAGGCTTCCAGGACAGAGAAATGTCTTCCTCTTCCTGGCTGCCCAGAGTCTGTCTCCTCTTCAAGGACCTCCAAACCCTCGGGCTCAGGGTCCAGGCATGGGTCTCCCTCTGCCCTGGGGGTTGCTCACCAGGACCCTGGTGCACCAGCATACTGGATGGTAGCCAGGCTGAGCACTCTCCAGCCCTTGCTCCCACAGGAAAGAGAATCGTGAGCCACTCGGGTAGCCACAACCTGGGCACATGCCCCGGGCCTCTCCCTACGACTACACCCAGCCCCCAGGCTGCAGTGGTGACTGACTTGATATTCCAAGTTTCTGGACATAAATCAGGTCCCAGCAGAAAGTGAACCAGAAGACTGGGGCATCTGGAAGCTGACCCCCATCCTTACCTGGGGACCCCCTTGTCTTTCTCCTGGTCCTGCCCCTGCCCTTTCTTACCCTCCTTTCTCCTCTCCCTGGTGTGCAAGTGGGGCAGAGGAGCAGGATCACGGGGCTACCAGTGTTATCCTAACTAGATACCCCTGGGGAAAGTCAGTGCTGAGCTTCTGAGGGAGTAGGGGCAGCTTGTGAGTTATCCTGGATGGTCTGGAGGGGTCTCTGACAGGGACTCGACCTGAAGGCCATGTGGCCGGCCCCCAGCTCCTCCCCAGGCTCGCCCTAGAGTGTGGCAGGAAGGCTCGCCCCAACCTGGAGCTCATGCACATCAAGAGGGGCTCTCTGAGGACATTAACACAAAATCACCAGTACAAGTCCTAGGACAGAAGCAAATGCTTATTTGGAACGAGAAAAGAAATCACAAATTTTTTAAAGCATCCAAAATATCCAGGAAGTAACAATATTTTAAAATTAACTGATTCCGCAGACCATTGTTGTTGTTGTTTTTTGCTGCATAATTTCACTGTCTCCTCTTTGGTGGCCTCTTCAGATGACCACAAAAGAGCACAGAGAAATACCATTTTTATGAAAGAACAAGCCTGGCTGGAACAAGGTGTTTATGATGGACCAGGATGTGCTTGGTCGGCTGGGGATGTGAAACAAGTGTCTTGGCTCCCTACAAACTCGAGAATATCAGAAAATTCTATTTTTCAAGTCTCACACGAAAAGAAAGATGGGTAGCAGCGTGGGGTGGGGGGTGCAGTTATAATTGTGTCTGACTGCATCGTGGAGAGCAGTCCTGGAAGTGACATGTGTGTGACCAGCATGGACAAGTGCCACGGCCTCTGCCAACAATCTCCCAGTTTATACACCTCACCTGACGCTGCCAGGCACCGAAGGAGCTGGGTCCCTTTTGTCCACCCCTTTATCCGCACACCTCACAGCTTCCTGTCATGAAGCCAGAGAGCCTGCCCAGAGCAGGGGGCATGCAGGGATGAAATCTGTACCTGGAGGCCAGAATGAATTGCAAATTTAGTGGTTTAAAACAACAGCAATTAATTTTTTCACAGTTCTGGAGGCCAGAAGTCCATAACCGAGGTAGGGCTGGTTCCTCCTGGAGGCTCCGGGGGAGAATCTGCCCCAGGCTACTTCCAGCTCCTGGTGGTGCCAGCGGTGAGTGGTTCCTGGGCTTGAGGCTGCATCCCTACACCCTCTGCCCCTGTCACCACACGGCCTCCTCCCAGCATCCAAAATCGTCTCTCCTTATGAGGACATCAGTCGTATCGGGATTAAGGCCAGACAGGATGGTTTCGTCTTGACTACATCTGCAAAGACCCTGTGTCCCAATAAGGTTCCATTCACAGGTCCGGGTGGATATGAATTTGGGGGAGTACCATTCACCCTTGAACTTCCCTGGTGGCTCAGCAGTAAAGAACCTGCCTGCAACGCAGGAGCCACAGGAGACGGGGGTTCGATCCCTGGGTCAGGAAAATCCCCTGGAGGAGAGCATGGCAACCCACTCCAGGATTCTTGCCTGGAGAATCCCATGGACAGAGGAACCTGGTGGGCTACAGTCCATGGGGTCACAAAGAGTCAGACACGACTGAAGTGACTAAACACATACGTCTTCAACCTCAGCTCACCATTCCTCTCCCAGATAGAGAGCAAAACTTTCATCGATCTTAGAGCCACTGGCATACCTATCAATAGACCTATTAAATCAACTAAATGTATCATCAGGTCAATTTCCTCCTAGCCAGGCCTCAGAGACGCTCTGGGCCAGACCGAGGCCGCCTGACACACAAGCCAGCTGGAGGGAGGCGGGGTCTGGATCACTGCGGTCACACATCTGCACCCAGTTTCACATCACACATGACACTCCAGGCCTCGGGAGCATCTGAGGCCTGATTGTCAGACCACATAGGAAAACCACCAGGGCCCAGTGGATAGGATGTTTCCAGGAGATGGTGTCCACCCTGTGTTCCAGCTCAAACCACCTACACACAACTTCTAGACACCGTCGAGTGGATGGCTATTCATATACAGCAGGTGCAATGGGGCCCAGGTCCTTGCAGGGCAGCACAGATGCCAGGTCAAAGACCCACCTCAGCCCCACATCCTGAAGCTTCCCCGAGAGTCTGCTGCCAGTCTCTCGACATTCAGAGCTGAGCCCACCCAAGACTCTACCCCACTGTGGAACTTTCCAGCCCTGCCTCATACCACATTGCTCTGAGGTCAGCTCTGGGCTTGACTGGAGGGCACACCCAATTCAAGGTCAGTGGGTGCTCTGCCTGAAGAACACTCTGGGCCGTGCCCTACAGATGCCTGATTGATGTAACCACGTTAAGATCCAAAGACCCACAGACACCCCAGACTCAGTCCTGCTTAAGAGGAAATTCACCATCCTCTTTTATTCACCCTGGGCCAAGAGGAAGGCAGAGGAGGCAGACTCAGCCTCTAGGCCACAGTCCTCCACCCAAAGATGGGATGCTGGCACCAGTGGGCCCAGAAGGCCTGGGGAGAACCTGGCTGCTGTGGGAGCCTCGGCCCTGGGAGAGCTGCCACACTTCCAGCCCCTCAACCCAGGGTCCCAAAACTACGGACTGAGGCCCAGGTGGCCACCATTGTCCTGGCCTCCCTACAACACCAGAGGCTGGGAGGCACTGACTTCTCCACAACAGCCCCGGTAGCCAGTAGCAATGAATGAGGTCTTGGGTCTGGAGAGGAAGAATGCTGAGTGGCCCAGAGACTGAGAAATGGGGCCCCCTGCAGCATCAGGAGAAAGGGACACAAATACCTATAAGTGGGAGGGAAGTTTCTGTCAGACGGATTCTTTACCATCTGAGCTTCCAGGGGAGCCACAGAGTGACCCTTGGAAAAGCCTTTGCATCTGGCTGATCCTCCTCCAGTGTTTGGGGTTCCCAGCCACATCCCATGGCCACACAGACCAGCTGGGTTTAATGCATTCATTTCCCTGGAATGTAGCAATATTGGTGCTTTTTTTTTTCTTTCATAAAGTTTATGTGAGTAGCTAGCAGCTGAAACCAGATATATCAAAATGTCCATCTCCCCATCATGCCTGAAAGCCACCTATTGCAAAGGGTTCTGGTTTCACAACCTGCCCTCCCAGTTCATGGTGAGCATGCCCATCTCCCCATGTAGGAAGAGAGTGGCTGTGGGTTCACGCCCCTTGTCTCATGGGTGCCTCAGGCAGGCAGGGTCACTGCAGGCTGGGTGTGGGAGGGAAGTGAGGGTGCGGAAGGGACTGGGCGCCTGTCAGCACTGTCACTGAGAGTTGTTTGCCATCAATGGCTCCCTGCTCCCACCATCGGCAGAAAGCTCAGTCTTGTCTCTTCCAGCAAGAGTCAGGCCGTTACCTCTGCCACCAGGCCAGTGTGCCCCTGGGCGTGGCCCTGTCTGTGCTCTCCGCCCTGGGGCCTAGAGACATGTGGAAGTCGGGGTGCCTTTGGAGTTGGGGCCACAGGCTCCCCTGCTGGAAGGTTCCCAAGGAGGGAAGGCCGCAGCACGCCTCTGCTCAGATTCCCTCTGACTCGCACCCGCTGCCTCCCCAGTGCGCAGGGGGTGGGGGAGGCACACCTTCCAGCCTGGTTTCAGGTCTCCGCGTGTCCCCATGCCACCACCTGCAGGAACGGATGCTGCCCTGTGAGCCAGGCTGGGGCTCCGCTGGTTCCTGTGAGGCATAGAGGGGGCCTGAGCCCTGTGAGCTGGTCCGAGCTACCCCGCCTCTGCCTACCAGGCCACCGAGGGGACTTAGGATTCACGCTTCCGGGGTGCACGGATTAAGGAAAGTCTCTGATCCTAAAGGCCTGAGTGATGCTGATCCGGAGAAGACGCCCACCCTGGCCCCACCTGTGAAATGGAGAGGCGGCCCCGTGGACACAGAGCCCGTCAGCCCCAGACCTTCACTCAAACACGCCAGACACCACAGGCGCAAACCTGGGACGCTGCTGGGTGGCTTTCCTTTTTTCTCTCACCACCCTGTAAAAATAGCATCTCCTTCAAAACACACTTTCTAGGAGGCTAGGACAAAATGCTGAGGATTAAACGTTCTGGGCAAACCATAGCAATGCGGCTTCAGTGCCTGGCCGCCTGCCCTCGTGGAGACCGGGCTCGTCATTGTCTCTCATCTGAGTGAATGGCTGAGGCGCTCCATGAATAACACATTTGTCAGTTAATAACCATCTCTAAGATTTATTTCAGTTTAATTTATTTGTTTTGAGGTCAGAGAAAACCCAAGCTTGTTCGGAGAATGAGCTGGAAGGTTCAGCCCCGGGACGCAGGCGCAGGTCGCTCGCACTCCGCTTCCGCCCCGTGACGGCCCTGCCCGTGGGCTGTGGACCGGCCTGCGCTGGAGGATCCGCGGGGCGCATGAGGGCCGCTCTCGTCACCGCCACCGACCCCGCTGCTGCACACGGTGCGGGACGCCATGAGGGCACATCCCGAAGGCCATCATGAGGGGACCCAAAGAGGAGACACTCCGAAGGGAGAAGCGTGAGAGGAGGCCGCAAGGGGACACCATGAGGGAAACGTCATCCGGGGATGTCACGAGAGGACACCATGAGGGCAGCCGTGAAGGGAACCTCGTGAGGAGACGCCATGGGGGAAACCACTGGGCACACTACGAGGGGAACAGGCTCAGGGGACGCCACGAGGGGTAATAAGGAGGAGACCCCGCGAGGAAGGAAACATCATCCGGGGAAGCCAGGAGGGAACATCCTGAGGAGATGCCGTGAGGAGAATATCAAGGGAACAGCCATGTGAGGAACTTGAGGGGAACCATGAGAGGACTCTGTGAGGGGATAGCAGGGGGCTGTGCCCTCAGGGGACATTGACAGGCACACAAAGTGCCCAACAGAGGCATAGCCACGCCTCCTGCTTTACCTAACGCCTCAGCTCCCAGCTCCATGTGGGAAGAATATGCCTGCCCCTGGCCGAATGAGGACCTCGCCTGGAAGCAGGAGCATAGATATGGCGAGGACCCTGCTCAGGTGCCCCCGTTCCTGCTGTGTGTTGCACTTTTGTTTAAAGACCCACAACTAGACAAACCAGCACATAAAGACAAGACTGAATCACACCCATAAGTCTTTGGGTGGTGAAGGATTATGGAAACTGGGGGCTTCGAGGAGCCCTTGCCCTGCCACACTGTCCTGTGCAGGCCCCTCAGGTTCCTGGGGATCCCAATGACACTGGGGCACAGCCCTGGAGCGGCAGCTTCTGCTCCCGGGCCTGCACCTCTGGTGCTGACTCACTGTTTCCCGATGGCGCCCCCTGGCGGTGACATCAGGCTGCACGGCCTGTGTGTCCCCACCCCAAACCGCAGCCTCCAGAAAGGAGCCCCAGCCCAGTGCCAGCCTGGCTCTCATCAGAACCAGAACCGAAACTAAGAGCCTGTCCTTGAAAACGTCCGAGCACTCCGACTCTGAGCTGTCTGGCCTCTGTTCTCTGGTCTGTGGAGTCAGGGTGCTGCACCCTCAGGGTCCTTTGCTCTCTCCTGGCAGAGCCCTGTCTGGGGGGCTGGGGGCATGTGGAAGCCATCCCCGGTCCAGCTCTGCTGCTACCCTAGCCCCACAGACCTGCTGTGAGTGTGAGCTGGTCATGTGTGTGAGTGTGGGTGTTCGGTGTCTGAGTGCGCCTGCATGCGCCCCTGGTGTTGGGTCTGTTCCCAGGGCCTTGGAGCAGGTACCTTGGTTCCTAGATCTCTCCTGCCTCGAGCAGTTCTAGTGAATTAAAGTCAATAGGAGACTTGACTAATAACCCCAGGACCCTGAGGTGCAGAGGGCTGGACCCCAAGGCAGGAACCACAAACCTAGAGGACTGAGAACCAGATGTTGGCCAAGGCCCCTTTGGGGAAGGATTTTCTGCTTATCTGCGTTTTCCAAGGCTTCTAAAATGAACATGAACTACTGTGCAAATAATAAACACACAGCGGTCACATCATCACCCCGTCTGTAGCCTATGTCCACAGTCTGGGTGAAGCAGAGACACAGAGAAGCATCAAGAAGGGCAAAGGGGCGGCCCATCCAGCCTTCCCCTGCAGATGGAAACCCAGGCCATGCAGAAGCCTGTGAGTGGGGTGTGGGGGTGGGGGTGTTATGTCACTGAGCTGGGTTTGACAGCAAAGGGGCAGGGGGTGGTGTTAGGAAATTAAAATGGAGGAAGTCTTGTTCAGGTTTCAGCCACTGGAGAGAAGGCCTCTGACTGACTTCTGATCTTGCCGGGACTATGTGCCTACTTGCAAAGACACAAATTGTTACCAGCAAGTCAAGTGGCACTTTGGATAAGAAAGGGAATGGGGCTTGGATTTTCTTGAGCCCCTGGAGTTCTGGCCAACTCCCTGGGGTCCGGAAAATCTTGTGATTCACAAGGTGAAACAAACAACATTGTAAAAGTTAAAGGAAAACCAGAGCTGCATTTTTGCACACCCACAGATGATGATATCCGCTGGCATCCTGGGATTATAAGTGGGAGACTCCAAAAGTGCAATTTGAAGTCTCACCTGCGTGATGGGGACCTTTTCCCAGTTGGGACTCCATATGGCTGTGGTCGAGGGACTTCCCAGCTCTAAGTCTAGATGTTGGTCAGCCCCATGTGATGATGTATGTACTGTTACTTTTCTCTATTGTTTCTATTTCTCTTCTTTTAATGGCTGAATATTGAAATTAAGCCAAATAATCTTCTAGTAAATATTGAAATTGTTTATTGTGTGACAAGTGTTTCTTTTGTTAATGAATCCTTCGAACCAAAAACAAAAGTAAAACTTTCAGCAAAATGGTGAGGGGAGGGGGTGGCTCCGAGGTCACCCAGCCAGATGTGATGCGGCAGCATCCTTGAGGACTGTTCTGCCTCTCTCTGTGACAATTGAGATTCTCTGCAATCTCATCAGACTGTCCTGGGAGCATTGGTGCCCACGAACACTCCCTGCAATGCCGGGAGCAAGTGATACTGTGGCGGACGGTGGTTTCCAAATTGGTCCTGGAGCTCATCTTTGTACTAACACTCCAGGAACAGTCAAGCTTGTCTGGGGTTCATCCTGCGCCAGGCCGCATATGACACGTGTGTGCTTACCACAGGGCATCCTACCCCGAATCAGTGCGAGGCCAGTGCTGAGAAACTTCAAACCAGCCGAGTTCATGCCAGACTGGTGGGGCTCAGGGCTCCCACAGCTGGTGTGGCCCCTAAGCTGGGCTCTAGCCTGGTCAGGCCCCCTGAGACTGGAGAAACAGAAGGTGCCCTGTCAGAATCCAAGGCCCTGAATCCTCAGCCAAAGGTCACTCTCTTGTGGAGAAACCTCTGCAGCCTGTTTAGGGTCTGGTGTTGACTGGTTCACACCCTGGGCCTCTTGCCCTGAAAATGACACTCTCTGCCATAGCTTTCCGGTCACCTCCAGACACATCCAGGACTGAACGTCGTTTCCACGTTGGCCCAGTGTCTTCATTCTTTCTGGAGCTCTTAGTAATTGCCCTCTGCTCGTCCTGCTCTTGCCCAGTGTCATGTTGGACACCTTCTGATCTGGGGGTGGGGTGTGGAGGGGCACTCATCACTATCATATCTTTTTGCCTTTGCATACCGTTCATGGGGTCGTCATGGCAAGAATACTGGGAGGAGTTACCATTTCCTTCTCCAGTGGACCAGTTTTGTCAGAACCCTTCACTATGTCCTGTCTCTCTTGGGTGGCCCCCTGTGGCATGACTCACAGCTTCACTGAGTTACACAAGCCCCTTCACCACCACAGGGCTGTGATCCATGAAGGGGCTAAGAAGGTGTATGTGCCCTAATCATGATGCTGGAGATTCTTAAAGGTGGTTTCTCAAACACCTCAGTAGAGGCAGTGGCTGGTGTGTGCTCTTTTGGTAGACTTTGCTTCTTGGGATTTGGTGGCAATTCCTTTTCATTCTTTCCTGATTCTGCAGAAAGAGAAATTGTAGGAGCAAGTCCTCGGAACACTCCAGCTTCTAGAAGCACAGTCGTCAGTACCCCAGCTCATCTATGCCGCAGTAAAAAGGAGGTCACCATAGCGGTGCCTCGGGAGTGGGCTGGGCAATCGACCTGGTGGGTGGAGGTCACACCCTAAAACAGAATCTCTTCACATCGAAGCCTTTCAAACAGGCAGAGTAATGGGGCAGAGTGACACGCGGACGGGGATGGGGCCTGCCTGGAGAGGAGGAAACGTGCCTTGTGCCGGCCACCCCACGCACGGCCCTGGGTTAAAGCTGCAAATTCTGCTTCTTTTTGGAAAGCAAGACTCTAGATGTTGGACTCTCAGGACATTTGGGCTAAAATGTACTCACATACTCAGACCCAGACGACGCAGGAATTCTCTGTCAATTTAAATGCCAGTCTCTCAGTAATCGAAGTTTTAAAGTCATTTATATCAATGGCTTGGGGATACAGGATTTGTGGGTCTTAGAAGATGTTTCCCCTTTTGCAACAGTCTTATAATTAGGAAAACCACTAAGAAAGAAGCTATTAAACCATGTACATGGTCTATCTAAGCTGCAGGCAAATGAGACAAGGGAGCACATTGCTCAGGTGTTAGGAAACCAAAACCGAGATGGCCAGGAATGTGGTACAGGAGATAATAGAATCATTCACTAATTAAAGCTATTGCTGCCCCCCCTTCCCCCAGGCTTGGCTTCCAAGCCACTGCTGGAGGAAACAGGAGAGACAGGGTGGAAAGGGCAAAAAGGGGCCGGGCTAGCTGCTGGCCTAATTCTGGACACTTGTGTTTGAAGGAGGAGGAGGAACTTGCTGCTTTTGCAATAGGTTGCCAAGCTCCACATTTCTTCCCTGTGATCCTGACTTTCCAATGTATCGTGATCCCAGGGTATCACGATGGATTGCAGTGGATTTTTTTAGACCCTCATCCTAAAGCCTCCCTGTCTCTAGAAACCCTGCCACACCTGTGCTGTTGGCGCCCTCTGCAGGGCAGCTCAGCTACTTACAGGTCCATCATGCCCTCTCCCATGGGGACAAGTGTGCTTTCCAGGCTCCCCTAAAGAAACTGGTCAAAGGAATGTCTCAAAAAAAAAAAACGAAAAACAAAAAACCTGGCAGGGAAAGTGCATCAGATGTCGGGGGAGGGAGGGATGAGTTGGAGGAGGAGAGAGAGATGAAGAAAGGTTGTGGGCTGATGGCCAGGGCAGGACGGTGGCAGCAGCCAGCCCAAGGAATCACAGGAGTCCTTATGGAGGGGCCTTGGCCCTGACGACCCCTTTTCCCTGGCCAGCAGGTGGGGGCCTGTTCCTCCAGCTCTGGTTTCCTTTCGTGTGTCCTGAGGCTCCAGTATCTTCCATCCCTCCAACCACTGGGACTCAGAACTGAAATAGAAACCCAAGTCCCACTTTTCCACCATGAGGACAGGTCAACGTGAAGCCTCTCAAAGGAAACAAGAATCAGAAAGTCAGAGGCTTTAGCGCTATCGAAAGAAAAGCGCGAGTCTTTGGGCGTCTCTGGCCTTGATCTGCCCAGCGCTGTGCCGTGATCTCCCTGACTCGTGTCCTGCAGAGGGACAGAGAGAGCTCTGGCCATGATCAGCCCCTGAAGCTGAGGCCCCTCTCCCTATGGGCTGGGCTGCCGCTGGGCGGGCTGGCCACAGTGCCTGCCTGTGGAGCGGGGTTGACCCACCTGAGACAAATCTGTGGCCACCAGGTTTGTGAGGTGTGGGCCAGTATGTGGCGTGGCTCCTGGACACCTCCCCCCGTGTGGTCCAGAAGCAGCCACAGCTGGTAAGCAGCACACAGCATTGCAGCTGGCCAGACCTGCGGAACCAAAGCCACATGTGACCAGGTGCTCCAGAGACGCACAGGCAGGAGGCAGGGTCGATCACACCAGCACTGTCCTGAGATCTGATGTGGTCTCTCCTCTTCAGCATGCTTAAATCTAAAATTAAACTCTAAAGTTCTCCTGACAGTCATTAACTCTGAACCTGTCTCAGAGCTTTATTCACTGTCTGACTCTAGGACAGCAGAGATCGCTCCCAGCCCCATGGCTCCATGGCTTGCACCATGTGAGCATACGTGAGCCCGTGTTTGTGAGAGCGCCCAGCTGTGGTCAAGTCGAGCCCGAGGGCAGTGGCCACCGTCACAGGGCAGGTGGGCTATCGGAAGTGCACGGTGAGCCCAGCAGGACCGCACCGGGTTCTTGGGGGCAACTCCGGTGGCTTGAGGGGCTCCAGCCACACTGAGCTCCAAGGTCAAGTCACTCTGCAGAGTCTCAAAGCTGTCTAAGTAAAGATTAAACAAAAGGCAAAAAGAAAAAGATACGTGCACGCTGTGTCGAAGTCTGTTTTGAGAAAAAGGTGTAGATCTGGGTTGGAAGGAGACACGGGGCAAAAGTGACCCAGGGTGCTCCCTGTCCTCCGTGACCTGCCCTGCAACATGACCGCGACACACGCAGCCAGGGCAGGCCCAAGTGCGCTGCTGATGGTGTCGCCAGGTGGAGGGGCTGCTGGCTGCCTGGAGCCCTGAATGACCGTGTGGCACAGGCCCCCTGCACAGGCTCCCAGGGTGTGGGTGGAGGCCCTGTATCCACAGATCCCCCACCGCAGACCATCACCAGGAGGCCACTCTTCCAATAGAGGGCACGGGCAGCCACGGGGAGACCAGGGCAGGTGCATGTGTGCACAGGGGATCACCGGCACACAAGGCTCCCTCACCCTGAGCAGACCCTCAGACCAGGCCTCCAGGCATGCTGACTCAGACCTGCCAACAAAGGGCCCAGTTCAGAATCGGATTCCACCCCCTCTCTGCCCGACACCAGCTGCCTAGAAGGCCTGTCCAGTTAGAGCCAGACAGGAAACCACGGACGGGTTCCTTATTGGGAAAGGAGTACGTCAAGGCTGTATAGTGTCACCCTGCTTATTTAACTTATATGCAGAGTACATTGTGCAAAATGCTGGGCTGGTTGAAGCACAAGCCAGAATCAAGATTGCCAGGATGAATATCAATAATCTCAGATATGCATATGACATCACCCTTATGGCAGAAAGCGAACAGAAACTAAAGAGCTTTCTGATGAAAGTGAAAGAAGAGAGTGAAAAAGCTGGCTTAAAACATGACATTCAAAAGACTAAGGTCATGGCATCTGGTCCCATCAGTTCAGTTCAGTTCAGTCGCTCAGTCGCGTCCGACTCTTTGCAACCCCATGGACTGCAACGTTCCAGGACTTCCTGTCCATCAACAACTCCCGGAGTTTACTCAAATTCATGTCATTTGAGTTGGTCATGCCATCCAACCATCTCATCCTCTGTCATCCCCTTCTCCCACCTTCAAATTTTCCCAGCATCAGGGTCTTTTACCCAGCAGGAGAGGCAAGTTTGGTCCCTGGGTGGGGAAGATTCCCTGAAGAAGGGAATGGCAAAACTCCAGTATTCTTGCCTGGGAAATCTCGGGGACAGAGAAGCCTGATGGTCTACAGTCCATGGGATGGTAAAAGAGTTGGCCGCAACTCAGCAAATGAAACAGCAGCAGCCACCTCCAAAGTGAGGAAGGGCTGGGAGGCTGGCTCTGTAAACACGTGTTCCTCCATCCCAGGGACACCCATCGCTGTTGAGCAGCACTCACGGAGAACCCACTGTGTTCGGAATGGCTGTCCTTCATCCCACTGGAAAGCAGGGACCTCGTCAGAACAAAATGCTCTTGATTACTGATCCCTCGAAGAAGGGAACTGCACGCTCTCTCCCTCCCTCACCCCCATGCAAGGGGGCTAGCCTCAGTGTGGACAGTCCCCTGGAGTTCCCATGAAGCCTGAGCAGCTGGCTGGGCTCTGCTCTCAACCTATGGACCTCCCCCTCAGGCTGACTCTGGCATATTCCGGAAGGTGGGGACCTGAGCCCTCAGCTGTGTGCTGACCAGCTGAGGCCTGGGCACCTGGACCTGTCACCAGGGCACATGCCCTCAGCCTCCCGCGGAAAACCCAATTTTAAACTTTGACCCTCAGTCACTCCCAGACCTGGTGGCCTCTGGCCCGTATATTTTAGCCCTGGGTCAGGACGCTCTACCAGGAGGGAAGGTCAGAGTTCAAATGAGGATGCAGAGGAAGAAAGAACGGCCCCAGGGTTGGGGTGAGGAGTGGGAAGACAGGAGGGGCATCTTTGCTCCTGGAGTGTCCTGGAGCTGAGGGCCAATCTTCTCAGGCCAGGAGGGTGGGAAGACCCTTGAACCTTCTGACACCTACTCAAGGCTGAGGGAGCCTCTGAACAGGGTGGCGTTGGGGGAGGTTTTGGGGGGATGCAGTTGACTAAAAGAAAACCACACAGTGAGAGAGCTATGATGGAGTGAGAGAATGTGTCCCAAGAGAGGGGAGAGGCGAGTTCGTGGGGCTTCTGGCCAGGAGAGCAGGTGGACTCTCCTGGTGGCAGTAGACGTAGAGACCCGCCCCCCAATGCAGGAGCTGCAAGAGACCTGGGTTCCACCTCTGGGTTAGCAAGATCCCCTGGAGGAGGGCAAGGCGACCCACCCCAGTATTCTTGCCTGGGGAAACCCATGGACAGAGGAGCCTGGAGGGATACAGGCCATAGGGTTGCAGAGTTGGACACGACTGAAATGACTTGGCACACATGTACAGATGGTGAAGGATGCATCTGGGCTAAGGTGGTTCTACTGCTTGCCACAAAGAACAGATATAGCTCAAGTTAAGAGTGATGATGCTTTTCTTTGTGTGGGATAACGCAAGCATTATCAATTATCATTGAAATTCTTCCTGAGTCACCCATCTAATCATCTGAGGGTCTGCTTGTCCAGATACGCAGAGTCCGTTAACATCGCTAATTCCTGTCTGAGCACAGAAGTGCACTTGGGTCATTGGCCGCAGAGGACCAACCTTTGCAGAGTGAGCAAGACACTCTTTGCTGCTCTTTGTGTGCAGGGTCAAGCCCAGCAGGCTGCAACCCTCAGCTGAGTCACTCAGGGATGGCCCCTCCGCCTTGGTGACCGTCCAGGAGCCCCTGGGAGCTCCCTCTCTTCTCCAGATCGTCTCGGGTTGACCTTCCACCCAGGAAAGGCAGCATGGTGGTACCAGGGTCCCATAGCCCTCCCCTGGGAAAGGCCAGGGATGGGTCAGAGGCAGGAGGTTATGGCCTTCAAAGGACCCATGGTTTTGCACTTAGAGCCCATGGGCATTTCAGCCTGGCTCCAGCCCTTCCACCCACTGCCCTGGGACCTTAGGGAAGCCCGAGATAGTCAAGGGGGATCATTATACTGTCCCTTCTCCCTCAACCTTGCTCTCTCTAACCTAATAAAAATTGTTCTTTTTTCTTAAAGAACACAGTATTCTCTGATTACTTGAGCACAGGATCGTTGTAGAAATTCTGGAGGAAAACAGGTTGAAGAAACTGTAAAAACCTGTAGTTGCCAGACTCAGACTTACTTCCTGATGACATTTTATGTTCGTCTAGCTTTTCTGGAAGTATATGTTTCTATGGATTCAAAAGGAAGGGGCTTCCCAGGTGGCACTAGAACCTGCCTGCCAATTCAGGAGCTATAAGCACACGCAGGCTCGATCCCCAGATTGGATCAGAAAGATCACCTGGAGGATCGCATGACAACCCACTTCAGAAATCTTGCCTGGGAAATCCCATGGACAGAGGAGCCTGGCGGGCTGCACTCCAGTGGGTCCCAAAGAGTCAGATGCAACTGAAATGCCTTAGCATGCAGGCAGGTATGCATTCAAAGGGAAATTGCGAGGATGCTGTCTGCCCAGCTGGGGGTTTAGGCTGCCTGGTTCTGCTGATGCCCCCACAGTACTCTCAGACATGCCAGGCTTCACCACAGTCCCTCAGTCCACACCAGACACATCTACACACAGGAGCTGTGTATGGAGCCTGTAACTGATGCAGCTACTGTCACAGGAGGCCCCCAACCAGATCCTCTGCTTCCCTGCAGACCCTCAGGTGGTCCCAGGAGCACTGGCTCCTCCAGGTCAGTGGCACTTCCAGGAGCAGGGCCACTCTATGCCACAGGAGAGACCCCAGAGGCCCACCCCCTCGACGAACATTTCAAGCAGCCCCTGAAGAAGGTCTTTCCCAGCTCCTGCCTCCCCCAGGAACAGCTGAGGAGTCTCCCTCTGTCCGCAGCGCTCTTTCCGAGATGCCTCTCCGAAACTCCCACGGAGGGAGGGCGTCTACCGGGATCAGAATAGCTGCGTCCTGGGCTCTCTTTGGTCTGGGGTTAGAGTGTTCCCAGAGAAGGGTCCTGATTCTCAGGGAATTCTGGGAATGGAGGCGGAAAGTTGAAAGGAGAGCGCAGACTCTGTGTGTGAAGGTTCCTCCACCACCTTCACTGGGGGTCACACAGGGTGACTGGGGCAAGAGAGATCCAGAAGCCGAGACATCTGGGCCACTCTCACGCTCAGTGGGATGAAGGGAAGGCCCTTTGAAGGGCTCTAACTTTTATGTATGTTTCATAACTGCATGTCCCTCCCGGGCCTGCTGGTCCAGGGATTTCTCAGGATTGGGGCGAAAGGAGAGAGCAGACTCTGTGTGTGAAAGTTATTCCACCACCTTCTCTGGGGGTCACGTGGGGTGACTGGGGCAAGAGAGATCCAGAAGCCAGGACGTGTGGGCCACTCTCAGGCTCAGTGGGATGAAGGGAAGCCTCTTTGAAGGGCTCTAACTTTTATGTATGTTTTTGTAACTGCTTGTCCCTCCTGGACCTGCTGGTCCAGGGACTTCCCGGGATTGGGGCATAAGCCTCACCCTTCCTGGCACTGGTTCTCACTCAGCCCTGCACAAACGTTTGTTGAATAAACAAGAGTTGATTTGGGAAAGAATTCACATTGTTAGAGCAGAGTACTTTAAACAAATTAATAAATAACAACACAAAATCAACCAATCAACACAAAAGTGGACTTATCCTGCCCCCAAAGTTCCCGTGCCAGGGATGCCTACCACCTTCCAGGTGAGGATTCTGTGGGGAGCAGGTTTGAATACCCCAGTCATCTGGCACCCTGGCAGTTTCTGAGGGTGCTTCCCCAGGGCCCAGAATAGCCAGGCCAGTCCCCCAGGAAGGTCTGAGTTGGCTCATGGACTCACGTCTGGGATCCCCAGCTCCTGCGCCTGCAGCCCCACCAGTGACTTGCCTGCCACGCCCCAGCTGATGCCAGGGAGCTCGTCACGCTTGCACAGGACTTGTCTTCCAAGGTGAACACCTGATTGGGCCCCACCGGGGGCAGGACACCCACTCTGAACTCAGAGGTACTAGAACAAGGGGGAACTTGCTCTTTGGGGACCAGCGGGAAGCGCAGGCTGGTAAGCCTTTGAGGGGGCAGGGAGACAGTAGCAGGATGGTGTTTAACTGAGGAAAGCGGGCAGGCGGTGCCTCACTCAGGGCCACCAAGGGATGGGGCCCCCAACCCCCTCGCTGCACTGTCATCCTGTACGTAAGCCGCAGCGCTTGTGAGCACACCAGGGGATCCCTCTAGGGACACCATCCCAGGAGACTTACTTTCTGTTTACCTCTTACTTCACTTCTATGCAGAGTACATCATGCGAATTGCAGGGCTGGATGAAGCACAAGCTGGAATCAAGACCACTGGGAGAAATACCAACAACCTCATAGATGCAGGTGATACCACTCTAAATGGCAGAAAGTGAAGAGGAACTAAAGAGCCTCCTGATGAGGCTGAAAGAGGAGAGTGGAAAAGCTGGCTTAAAACTCAACATTCATAAAACTAAGATCATACCATCTGAACCCATCTCTTCATGGCAAAGAAAGGGGAAAAATGGAAGCAATGACAGATTTTCTGTTCTTGGGCTCCAAAATCACTGTGGATGGTGACTGCAGTCATGAAATTAAAAGACACTTGCTTCTTTCCAAAGGAAGGACAGCTGTGCCCAACCTAGACAGCATGTTAAAAAGCAGAGACATCACTTTGCTGACAAAGTTCCATATAGTCAAAGCTACGGTTTTTACAATAGTCATGGACAAATGTGAGAGTTGGACCATAAAAAGGCTGAGTGCTGAAGAATTGATGCTTTTGAATGGTGGTGCTGGAGAAGACTCTTGAGAGTCCCTTGGACAGCAAGATCAAACCAGCCAATCCTAAAGGAAATCAACCCTGAATATTCACTAGAAGGACTGATGCTGAGCTGAAGCTCCAATACATCGGCCACCTGATGGGAAGAGCTGACTCACTGGAAAAGACCGTGATGCTGGGAAAGATGGAAGTCAAAGGAGGAGGCAGCAGAGGATGTGCTGGTTGGACGGCATCACTGACTCAATGGACACAAATCTCAGCAAACCCTGGGAGACAGTGAAGGACGGGGACCCTGGCATGCTGCTGCCCATGGGGTAACAGAGTCAAACACGACTTAGCAACCCAACAACAACAGCTTTTGTAAAGCTGGGCAATGAGCACGTTGTCATGATCAGGGGAAAACAGTGCTCTCATGTTTAAATCACCTAGTGAGCTCTTCCCCTTCCAGGCAGAGCTGCCTCCCCCTGGCTTCTGTGACCACTGAATCTCCATTCCTGTTGCCCCATCAGCAAGGTGACCTCAAGGTACACTGACAGGGCTCCTCCCCAGAGAGGAGAGGAGAGTGTCCAATCGGCCGTGGGCTGCGCACCAGGGTCTGGGCAGCCCGGAAGCATAAGAGACCCTGCAGGGGCCTGTGGTGGCCACGTGGCTCAGCCAGCCTGGCGGAGCCCACGTCCTCCCTGTCTCTGAGGGGCCACTTCAGGAGTTACATCCTCAGGACTGAGTTACTCAATGAATGTCGGTGGCGAGGGAAGAGCCAGACCTACCTCACCTTCCCTGAAACAGCAACAAGCACCCCAGTTCAAAAGCACTTCCATAAGTAAAATGTTATAGTATTTTGAAGAAAATAAAAGAACGTTCAGATGAAGGGAAAGGCATATCTGAGTGTTGGTTGAGGAAGGATTAATACTGGTAATGTGATTCTTTCAAAAAATAAAGTGTGAAGACAAATAATTCCCAGGAGCACTGAAGTCTGGGTCAGCTTGGGACAAAATAACCAGATGTTTGAAAAATGCAGCCATTCCCGAAAGCAAACATCATGCTTCTGGATGACTCCATCATAAAGAGAAATATTAATGGGTCAAGAATTTTAGTCTTACATTTCAAAACTTAAAAATTTCTAAAGCACAGTCATTCCCTGGTACTCTAATGGTATGGATTTTGCACTTTCACTGCCGTAGCCTGGGTCCAATCATTAGTTGACGAATTGAGATCACACAATTCAATCTGATTGTTCAATCCGGAACAATCCGATCCGTTCAGATGGAGCTTGAAAGTGGAGAACTCCAGAAACTGGCTCTCCTGAAAAACTGCCACCTGCCGTTTTCTTTAGAATGATCATCTAATGCCCTCTGTCTAATAAAAATAGAATAAGGAATTCACTATCAAGAAACTCGTCTTTTCCCCTGAAGCCAGGGCAGTTCCTGAAATTCGAGTTCAGTTCAGTTCAGTTCAGTTCAGTCGCTCAGTCGTGTCCGACTCTTTGCGACCCCCTGAACCGCAGTACGCCAGGCCTACCTGTCCATCACCAACTCCCGGAGTCCGCCCAAACCCATGTCCACTGTGTCGGTGATGCCATCCAAGCATCTCATCCTCTGTCGTCCCCTTCTCCTCCTGCCCTCAACATTTCCCAGCATCAAGGTCTTTTAAATGAGTCAGCTCTCCAAATCAGGTGGCCAAAGTATTGGAGTTTCAGCTTCCACATCAGTCCCTCCAATGAACACCCAGGATTGATGTCCCTTAGGATGGACTGGTTGGATCTCCTTGCAGTCCAAGGGACTTTCAAGTGTCTTCTCCAACACCACAGTTCAAAAGCATCAATTCTTCTGCACTCAGCCTTCTTTATAGTCCAACTCTCACATCCATACATGACTACTGGAAAAACCATAGCCTTGACTAGGTGGACCTTTCTTGGCAAAGTAATATCTCTGCATTTACGGGAAACTCGAGTGACTTCCCATAACTTGAGGTTTCCTTCCTGAATACAGGACCTGCGTATCAGACCTCAGGTGCACGTATTCTGAATCCTTCCCGCCTCCTCCTTTCCTGGCTCCGCCCTGAAATCATCATTCGGGTTTAATACAGCCGCTCAGACCTGCGCACAGACAGGCTGCAGCTGCAGGCGTGGAGGAGCCGGTTACCGGGTCGCAGGTGAGAGCTGGAGGGGTGGTGGCTGGGGCTCCTGGTGTAGGATCGCCCTCAAATAGGGGCTGGGTTGATGGAGATGGAGCACTGAGCGCCCAGGCTCTGCGCTCTGAGCTCTGCGTCTCCGCTGAAAGAGGGGAAAAGACAAAGGCTTCGCGACCTGGTAGGGAACTGCGTCTCTGCGGGGCAGCTCCGGCTTGACTCTGCCCCTGTCTGGAGGGATAGAGAGTTGGCATATCAAGCTCTCGGATGTCCACCCATACGCACAAAACCCCTGCTGCCCTGGACCATGTCTGGCGTGAAACAGTTTCATGTCCAAGCCAACACTGCAACTCTCATACTTGTGCACACACACTCACTGTCATGCACATACACACTTGTGTGCACTCCTAAGGGGCACACATGCACACTCAGCCCTATCTCTCACAAACACTCATTAAAACAGAGCGAAACCAGGAGAGGGGCAGTCCACTGCCTCTTTCTAAACTTTCCATTCTTTTTTGGTTAAGCTGCAGCAGCAATCTCTAAATTCAATTCACCACCCACTACTGGTGAATGATCTGCAATTTGAAAGCCAATTTCCATTCCCAGTGTCTGGGGAGCTAG
The DNA here is from genome assembly GCF_032405125.1 of Capricornis sumatraensis. Taxonomy (NCBI): domain Eukaryota; kingdom Metazoa; phylum Chordata; class Mammalia; order Artiodactyla; family Bovidae; genus Capricornis; species Capricornis sumatraensis. The sequence continues at coordinate 100,180,423 of NC_091076.1, forward strand.
AGCCCCTGGGAGGCCTTCATCCCCTGGGACTAAATAGTGAAGGTGGTGGGGAGGAACAGGCCCCCACCCGCCACTGGAGGGTGCAAGCAGCAGGTGCAAGAAGGGGGAGGGTTCTCAGAGGAAGTGCCTTGTGAAAGAGAGTGAGAAGTAGCCCAGCTGATGGGATAGCAGGTACTGATGGCCAGTGTGAGCCACAACAGTTTACAGACTCAGCCCCCAGGCCTGGAGGAACTTATGACTGCCCAGTAGGGATCCCTCCAGAGAAGGCAATGGCAACCCACTCCAGTAATCTTGCCTGGAAAATCTCATGGACGGAGTAGGCTGGTGGGCTGCAGTCCATGGGGTCGCACAGAGTCGGACATGACTGAGCGTCTTCACTTTCACTTTTCACTTTCATGCATTGGAGAAGGAAATGGCAACCCACTCCAGTGTTCTTGCCTGGAGAATCCCAGGCACGGGGGAGCCTGGTGGGCTGCCGTCTATGGGGTCGCACAGAGTCGGTCACGACTGAAGCAACTTGGCAGCAGCAGCAGCAGCAGGGACCCTCCATCCTGGCCATAGCAGCAGGGACAGGACACAGCAAAGGCTCCCCGGACTGGGGCATCTCTTCCCTCTGAGCCAGGGTTGGGGCTCCCTTTCAGCTGTCTTCTGAAGGTGGTTGGTCGCCTCCCTCCACACTCTTGGTGAAAGGCCTGCCTGGACAGCAGGGTGCTCACCTTCCCATGTAAATATCCAGGTACATACAAGTTACCACTGAGCCTTTGCGTGGGAAACCTTGTCCAGGTTCTCCTAGGTGCTGCAGGAATGGAGATCCCTGCTGACCGAGAATCCCTGAGCCCCTGGTCAGCTGATAAACCTTGAGCCACATACCTGCTGCTCAGTTTCCCCAAGGTCCTGTGGCAGGACAAAGTGCTGGCAATGGCATGCACTTTCCAAGGTGTTCCACTGACTCCCAAATGCGATCAGGTCCCCAGTGACAGCACAAATCCCAGCTGTGTGCCCCAGCTTAATATATGTAGAGACCAGCAGCTGTGACAGTGATCTGAGAGAAGGATGAATTGTTGCCTCACTTTTCCCAACTCCAGAAGCTTCAGGGCCCCTCCAGGTCTTGCCCCATGCATGCAGGCTTCCTATACCACCCCCGACCCTCTGCCTTCTCACCGGTCTCTTCCCCTGTTGTGCCCTGGCCTCTCTCTCTCCCATTTTTCTGTCCTTTGCAGCATCAGAGACAAGAGGAGAGACTCAGGTAGAGGGGAGGAAATGCCAAACTTAAAAACCCATCTGAATTTCAGATAATGAATCACTTTGAAATGTAAATATGTGGCAAATATTACATAAAATATACCTATATTTATAAATAAGACAACAGTGGAACCCCAGACTGATAAGGGCGGCAAAGGTGCCTAAGGACACAGGAAGCACCTCCCATCCCTAGTCCAGCTCCTCCATCCCAGACCAACTCCGCCCATCCCCATTCCAGCTCCTCCAGCCCAGACCAGCCCCTCCATCCCAGCCCAGCTCCTCCATCCCCAGTCCAGCTCCTTGTAGACAGCCCTTCTGCACTCTATAGGGTAGAAAAGTCTGTGTCTCCATTGTACAGATTTGGTTTAGTTGAGACTCGTCTATGGTTTTGAGGATCAGCCGCAACCTGGAGTTCTTCCCAGTGCCTAGGCTGTATCGTCTGACGATTAGGAGCCAGGCCCAAGGTGGTTGGAGTTTGGGGGCAGAGCCTGGTGGGAAGGGACCCTGGCATTTCCTTGTCCAGATTCTGGAACCCTCCAGAGCCTTTCCCAGTGAGGAGAACCTCAGGGACCATATAAAATTGGACTAAGAGGCTTGTGTGTGTGAGCTCAGAGCCCCGCCATGGCCTGGGGAAGGCTCAGGGAAGACTGGAGGTTTGGGGGCAGCGGGAAGAGTGGCAGGGAGTCCTAACCAGGGCCCGTCTGGGAGCCCACAGCTTCAGCAGCCTTGGACAACATGACAGAAGATGGCCAGGGGTCCCCTGTGCATAGGCCACACTCCCTCAGGAGGACTCAAGTGGTGGTAGAGAGTCTGTGACACTTCCTGCTTTCATAGTCTTCTGGTCATTTCAGTATCTGTGAGAACGTTCCTATAAGTAGCACATCTAGTGACTACAAATGGGTATTTAAGGTGAGGCTAAAACAGATCCTAATGTTTAAAAATGAGTCAATGTAAAATAATTTCTAGGACACAGGGGTATGTGAAAAGTGAAAGTGTTAGTCACACCGTCTTGTCTGACTCTTTGTGACCCCATGGACTGTAACCCACCAGGGTCTTGAATCCATGGGATTCTCCAGGGAAGAATACTGAAGTGGGTTGCCATGCCATCCTCCAGGGGATCATCCCGACCCAGGGATCAAACCCAGGTCTCCCTCACTGCAGGCAGATTCTTTACCGTCTGAGCCACCAGAGGAGCCCAAGAATACAGGGAGCCTATCCCTTCTCCAGCGGATCTTCCCAACCCAGGAATCGAATGGGGGTCTCCTGCATTCCAGGTGGATTCTTTACTAGCTGAGCTACCAGGGAAGAACTAATTTTTAGGACATAGGGATATGTAGTATTGTGAAAACCACAGAGGTTAGGCTGGGGAGGCTGGCAGGGCGGGGAGGCTGGCGAGACAGGCTTTCTGGGGTGTTTCCCTAGACAAAATATGAGAGATTGAGAACAGAGGGTGGTTTGATGGGCCTGACGTAGGCTCAAGGGACCCCACATACCTTTCTCAGGGGGCCATGCCCACCAGCTGCCCTCCCACCCGACCTTTGGACTTCAACCTGCTGCTATTTTGCTTTCCTTTTACTTGTCAACATACATGCTCCCTCCCAGAGTCTAGTCGGATAGATCAGCGTGTGTTACAAAAACACCGTTTTGCTGAGGTCACCCCCTCTCCATGTCACCTGGTCCAGGTGCAGAGCAAGGTTGACATTTGACTCATTCAGCTCTGCTGGGCACTTGCCCAGAGCTCATTGCAGGGCACTGACCACACCCTTCATGCGGCATCAGCCCTGCAGGGAATTCTGAGCAGGTCTGCAGGGATTGAGCACCTATTGTAGGCAGAGCATGTGGGGGCGCTAGGGGCCCTCCCCCCAGCACTGTGTGTGCATGTGTGTGTGCTGTGTGTGTGTGTCTGTGTGTGTCTCTATGTGTGTGTTTGTGTGTGTGTGTCTGTGAGTATCTGTGTGTGCTGTGTGTGCCCATGTGCACGTGACAGGGTGTTCTCCCAGGGAGTGGGAGTAGGATTCTGGTAGCTTCTGAAGAGGGGTTGGCTTCACCAGGCTAGCTTGTCCTGGCTCCCCATGGAGTGAGACCCTGTGTGGTTCAGGATTGTCAATGAACCCTCTCGTTCATCTATTTTCAATCAACGTCCTGGTGTCTCAGATAATCTGCCTCTGAGGCACGAGACTCAGGTTCGATCACTGGGTCGAGAAAATCCCCTGAAGAAGGCAAGGGCAACTTAATCCAATATTCTTGCCTGAAAAATCCCATGGACAGAGGACCCTGGCAGACTACAGTCCATGGGGTCACAAACAGTCGAACAGGACTGAGTGACTTTCATTTTCACTTTTCAGTCAACATCCCAGAAAGTGTACTAGGAACTTGAAACACGACTTCTAAATTTATGGAAAGGATGAAAGCTGGACAATGGTCAGGAAAAGGTGATGGGGAAAGGTTTTGAGGGGGTGAGTTTCCTTCTGGATACTACAGACCCCTGGCTGTGTCCCTCCCAGAGAGAGCACACCTGCCCTTCCCACCAAGACTCCTGGTTGCACTGGGCATTCGGTGATGATGCCAGGTCTCCAGCAGGAGGCTCCCCCTCTCACCCAGTGATGGATCACTGCTCTCAGAGCACAGGCTTAGGTGGCATTCTTCCTTTGGTTCCCTGGGGGGTGAGCCCTCCATGTGACCCTGAGGACACCTGCTTGCTCCAACCTTGGGGCCAGTGGGCAGGCCTACCTGGAAATGAATTTTCAGCCTGGGGAAACTTGCCCTGCCTCCCTGTCGATGGGACACCCAGGCCCACGTTCGATGGGGACCAGGGGTACAAAGGCTGTTCCGAGGTCAGTGGAAGCAGCAGAGTGGCTGGGGTCCAAGGGGAGACCTTGAGAAGACTGGAAACGCTGGGGGTCCTGCCCAAGGCTTCCTCTAGGACGGGTCAGTGGCCCGAGATGAGCACACAAGATCAATCTCCTGCGTGCTCCGGCAGGCTCAGGGTAGGACATCCCTGGGCAAGGGTCTCCCTCCAGGCAGCCCCAAGGGCTCTGGCTAGGAGGCCAGGAGTCACTGTCGACCACCAGCAAGGATGCCTTGGGGCCCTATGGGTGGCTGAGCACCAATCTGTGCATGAGAACATTCCAATTTAAGAAAAGTTATTTTGTAAAAAATACTCAGGAAAAGAATTGAGCAGATCTTATCTGAGGTGCAAGGAAAAGCCTCAGCACAGAAAGCTGCAACCCCTATTTCTAGAACCTTCCATCACATGAGGTTTTCAGCAGCAAGTAATAATGATGAGCTATTTATGCCCCATCCTGGCAATTGCTGAAAAGCAGTTACTGGATTGTGTCCACCTGTGAAATCTCAGCCTCTCTTGTATTATGCTGAGCAGGTTGCGGCAGGATCAGGGCAGCTGTCTTCACTTAATCACCAGATTCTTGGTTATAAGAAAAAAAAAAATTAAAGCTGAGGTAATATTCTTATGAAAAACGAATGTCCAAGGAAAGATAAACAGCCCTAGAGAGAGCCTGCCTTCCCGGGGTGAAAACGCATGATGGACAGCATAGTGGCTTGTGCCTCGCGGCTGGCAGGGCCTGGAGAGCCCCACGTGGGGCGGGTGCCTTGGCCAGGGCGACAGGGTGCTTCACTCTTCCGTGCCTCAGGCACCACTGGTCCTCCTGGAAAGGAAGCAAAATTAGGCCTGTGACATGCCACTTGCAAACACACCTTGAGGAATATTCAAGATCTGAGCATAAAAATAGACAAAATTTGACCGTGATGGATATTCCACCATCTGGGAAGTCTTTTCAAAAGGATACTCTACACAAACAAATGAAGACTGCTTTAAAACAAAACCCTGAAGCTTTGAAGGAAAGACAGACAGGACGACATGAACACATGGGGTCTTTATTCCAAAGATCATCTGGGGAGAACTGATGATGGAAAGCTACTCACCCTGGAAGGCAGTTTGTTTCTTTAAGGGGTGAAAGTCTTAGAAAGCTGTAAGGAGGAGACAGACACTCCCAGGAGGAGGAGCAAAGGCTTTGCAAAGGCAGTGACCACGTGGAAATCCGAAGGGCCAGAAACCGGAGGAGCTGGTCAGCCCTCCACAGCAGCAGGCGTCACCAGGAAGAGGCGGAGCTAGAAGCCAAGGGGACCGGGCTGCTCACAAGCTGAGACAAAGGGACTCCTTGCAGCCACGGAAGTCAGGCTTCAGGATCCAGGGAGGCAGACCTCACCAGCAGCACACTCACTACACAGTGAGACCCAGACAGAGAAGTGGACAGAACATGACCAGAATGCTCCCTCCAGTGTCTGTGGTTTGTGCCCAATATTTCCAGTGAGGGGAAAGCTGAGGTCTGGGGAAAGAGGGGGGCCAGTGTGAGTGTCCTGGGGCAGCCGTGACCAAGGACCCCAAACAAGGGATCAAAAAAAGCAAGTTTGCCCTCCTCCAGCTTGGAGGCCGGAAGTCCACAAACAAGGCGTCAGCAGGGCTACAGGGAAATATCCTTCCTTGTCTCTTCCAGCTTCTGGCGGCCCTGGCGGCCCCTCACTTGTGGCCACATTCCTCCAGTCTGTGCCTCTGTCAGCTCTGGGCCGCTCCCTTGTCTGTTTCTGACAAAGTTCTCTCTTCTTACAAGAAACCAGGCACCTTACACAGGGGCCCACGCTGCTCTAACACGACCTCCTCTTTATTTGTGGCTGCAAGGCTCTATTTCCAAGGAAGGTCACCTTCACATGTTCCGGGTGGACGTGTATTTTGGGGCCACCTTTCACCCTTCCCTGATGGATCAGTGGGAAAGAAAGTGCCTGCCGATGCAGGAGAGGCGAGTTTGATCCCTGAGTCGGGAAGATCCCCTAGAGAAGGCAATGGCAGCCCACTCCAATATTCTTGTAAGGGAAATCCCATGGACAGAAGAGCCTAGTGGGCTGCAGTACATGGGGTTGCAGAGAATCAGACATGGTTTAGCGACTAAAGAACAACAACATTCACCCCAGTACATACAGTACAGAGGGCGAGAAGAGAGAGACAGGAGTGGGCTGTCTAAGCTGATTCCACGTATGTAAAATCACATCCATGTGTGCGCACAGAACATGCGTCTCTCCAGTGACTTCTTTCTTCCTCAACTACAAATACTGTACTTATGTGAGAAAAGAAGGCTGTCCTTCTGATGGTAAATTAGAATAGAAGCAAGTTCAGAAAATCAAGGGAAGCGGCAGACAGCAGCACCAGTCACAGGGGTCTGGGGGCTGAGACTGTCCCTTGCTATTTCAATCTCTTGTTTGACCCAGAGTCTCCTGGACTCAGGACTGGGGCTGGTCACCAATGGCCCCCAGCTCCTGGAAGCGATTCCATCCACACTTTCCTTTGCTCCTGTCCCTTCTGCCCAGCACCCTGCAAAGTGAAAAAAAGAATCAGAGACACGGAATTCAAAACCAAAGAGTACCAAGTCCATGGCCTTCTGGAAAAGGCAAAACTCTGGACACAGTAAAAAGATCAATGGTTGTCAGGACCTGGGGGGAAGGATGGATGAATGGATGGAACACAGAGGATTTTTCAGGCAGTGAAGCTACTTTTTGTTGTTGTTCAGTTGCTGAGTCACATCCCATTCTTTGTAACTCCATGGATTGTAACCCACCAGGCTCCTCTGTCCTTCATGATTTCCTGTGTTTGCTCACATTCATGTCCCTTGTGTTGGTGATACTATCTAACCATCTCATCCTCTGTGTAGTACCTAATGGTAGCTACATGTCATTATGAAAAGCGAAAGTATTAGTCGCTCAGTCATGTCTGAGTCTGTCCATGGAATGTCCCAGGAAAGACTCCTGGAGTTGGTTGCCATTTCCTGCTCCAGAGGATCTCCCTGACCCAGGGACTGAACCCTCCTCTCTTGTGTCTCCTGCATTGGCAGGCAGATTCTTTACCACTGTGCCATCTGGGAAGCCCAAATGTCAGTTTTACTGGATGCCAAAGCCTGAGATGAGCATTTGTTTCAGAGGAAGTGAAAGTTCAGCTTTCCTGACTGTAACTCACGAGTTCCACAGGAAGATGCTTTTGTTGATAAAAGCCAATCTGGAGAGTGGACCAAGTGTCCCCAAATGCCTTCCTCAGAATGCAAGAGCAGAAGAGGTGCAGGGGGCATCCAAGGTGGTCTCAGGCTGGTGTCAGGTTCAAGTGGCCACACGAGATTCTGTGTGTCACGACCCGTCTCTACAGGACATATGGCTCAGGGCATTTTGCATGTTTTATATAAAATTCAAGATAACCCCAGCAATATAACTGGACTTGTCTCCCAGGGACCCGTTTCCTGTCTCATCTGTGTTTCTCATCTGTCTGACAATGATCCCACTGCAGACATTATAAAGGTGTCGAGAAGGGTCATGGCACAGTTGGGTCAGGAAGGAGCTTGGGGACCCTCGCCCACCCTGGCCAGGGTGCAGCCCCTCTCACAGGCTTCTGAAGGAGCCTAAGGGAACTCTGACTCATCAGCTTTCCTTCCCTCCAGGGAGTGTGCCTGAAACCAGTAAGGAGGACAAGGGACCCCTTAAAACTCATCCACGTCCCGCTGGCCATGCTGACCTCAGCATCCCCTCTCCTCGCTCCCAGGATACTCTGGGTCCTCTTGTTGTTGGCCGCCTTCAGGAGTGCTCAGAGTGGAGGTAAGTTGCATGGTCTCAACTCTGCCGGTGGCGGGGCTTGGGTGGGGTGGAGTAGGGTGGGAGGGAATGCAGCAGGGGCAAGATGGGTGTGGGAGGAGAGACCTAGAACAGACCAGGAGGGGCCCAGGCTCCAGGTAGTGCCAGTGACGCCAGGAAGGGCAGTCAGTGGATGTCCTGAGGTCTTGTCATAACCCACACGTGTGACTGTCCCCCCACAGTCTGGGACAACCCCAACTGCACCAAGGGTGTGGTTGTTGTGTCAAAGGGCCAGCCAGCCACCATGAGCTGCAGCATCTCCAATGCCTTCTCCCACATCGACATCTCCCTGAAAGCGAACCCCACGGCACCCTGGGAGCTCATCTTCAGTGTAAAGGCCCCAGGAAACTACTGCCAGGATGGATGGCAGCTCTGGATTCAAGAGGGTGAGGCGCAATTGGTGATTCAAGAAGCCCAGGGCAGCCAGGCAGGGCGGTACAAGTGGAGTCTGAATGGGCGCCAGAGAAACATCAGAATCACCACCCTGGCCGTCTTAGGTGAGCAGGGCGGGGTGGGGGGGAATGACCCCCAAGCTTCTCTTTTTGGCGGGCAGGAGTGGGGAGCAACTCAGGAGGAGTGATTCCTGCCCACCTGAGGTGCCCAGAGTCACGGAGATGAGGCCTGAAGAGAATTTCCACTATGCCCCACCCTCGCCGCATCTGTGCCCTCTCTGAGATTCTCAGGGCAGTCCCTGCACAAGTGCTGCTCACTGTCCCTATCTGCTCAGGGAGCTGGCGCCTTCCCTCCCTAAACACCATGTATTCTCCCACACCTTGATTGGCTGCAAGCTCCCCAAGTCACCGTCGTTCTCTCCCTTGCACCCTTCGCCTGTTCATATGCAGTCAGTGTCACCCTGAGCGCCGGGGACAAGAAGCAGGGGTCCTGCTTTGCCCCGGACCAGGAACAGTGGGAGGGGCTGAGAAGGCACCCCTCAGCCTAGCTGGTCCCTGGGCGGGGAACCCAGTGAGGCCTTGATGAACTCCTGTATCCAGGGCTCATCTGATACCTGGGGCGGAGGGCCTGTATCAGGGTAGGCCCTGGGCAGGCCCCCACCAACCTGCCCTCTGTCTCTTTGGCATACCTGCAAGACCTGCTCCTCATACCTTCTGCAGGTAGGTGTTCCTATCTTCATCCTGGGCTACAGGAAGGGAGCCCCCAGAAAGCCCCCTCGGGTCTTCCCTCCGCAGACACCCTCACCCTCTGTGCCGGGAGCCCTGCCCAGCCCATGCACCCATCCCCCTGCCACTCTCCCACCCATGGGATTCCCAACCACAGGCCATGTCCCCCTCGAGGGAGCCCCCTAGGTGGTGGGCCTCCTGCACAGGTGAACAAAGGAGGGAGGGCCCGGCCATTTATTGCAGGTCAGCAGATGAGCATACCCCGTTCCGATCTTAATCCTGAACACACCGGGCCAGATGCTGGTAATATTCCCCATGCTTTCCCTGGTAGTCCTCCTCAGCCTGCTGATCTGCACACTGGCCTGGTTCCAAAGGTGTGGCTCTCTAAACTTCAAGCTCCAGAATGTATTGGCCTCTGAGCCTGGTCTGTGGGTGGGGCAGGGGTGGGGTCGTCTCAGACCCGGCATAGACTCTCTGCCCCATGGTCTTGTACCCACCGAGACTAGTGAGAGAGTGGGGAGCATTTGAGGTCCCCGAGAGCCAGAACCCCTGCCCCAGAGGACCCCAGCCAGCAAATGCAGTCCCAGTCCCAGAACGCAGATGCCCCACCGCAGACAGGCCACGGAGTCCACACCATCCCTAGGACCCACTGGGGGATGGCATGGGGGCTTCCTGCTCCTTCCAGGAGACCTAAGATGTGCGGGTGGGGGATGTTCCTACAGGACGCACTTGTAGGCAAAGGTGTCTGCACGTGGCTCTCATCCCTCCCATCCTCCCCACTTCCCCAAGTAAGGAGGCTCTGAGCCTGGGCTGGACTGGACTCTGCAGAGGGGACGTGTGGGGAAGAACAGGCTGAGCACTAGGAAGCTTGGCAACTTCCTGGTCTCTTCCTGATGCACATGCCAGGGAGGGCTCCTTAACAGGTTCTGGGGCCCAAAGTGCAAAAATCTCACATTCCATAGCACTTGACCTAACAGGACCCGCCCCCTCCACCACCCCACCCAGGCCTGGGCTCCTCCCCAGGGCAGGAGGGCCATGATGCGGTCACCTGGGAGATGCCCCAGTCTGGGGTCCTCAGCTGATCATGGACACTCTTCTCTTTAGAACATGAATAAGAACCAGTTTGAGGGACCTTCCAGGAAGCACTTGTGGAACCAAAATGAAGATATCAGGGGCCTGAGATGATGCATGAGGCCTCCTCCACCACCACCAAAGCGTAGAGCAGCCCCTCTGGATGGGAGGCCAGACAGGTGGCTGCTGGTGGAATCTGTGTCCAACCTCCCTGGTCTTCCCCAGCCCTGGGGCTCCCCTCTCTGCCACCTGCCCCACGTGCTGCCCCTTCCTGTTCCCAAACAGCATCCCAAATCATATATACCAGATGTCTTTATAAGCAAAACTGCACAACCACACTGAGTGTATTCTTTGTTGTTGTTTTTTTGGAGGTGGGGTGGGACATCTTTTTTTCTTCCTTTTCTCTTTTGTTCCCTTATGATTTGATGACTTTAGTGCTGCACTTGAATTCCTTTTTCTTCTGTGTGTGTATATCTATGATAACAGACTTTTGGTTTGTTGTGACCATGAGACTCAGATACAGCAGTCTACACATACGTGCATGATTGTTTTAAGTTGCTTATCTCTCCTTTCCAGCGCATTTCAAATATCCTGCCTGTGTGCTCTCCTCCTCTCGTGATTACTGGTTTTGCTGTCTTGTCTGTGTGTGTGGATGGTTTCCTACTTTTACTCTATGTTTGCCTTTACAGGTGAGCCCCCTTATTTCATCCTTTGCCAGTTTCTCGTTGTGGCCTTTTCTTTTCAGCGTAGAGAAGTTCCTTTAAAGATAGAGCTGGTTGGTGGTTCACTGAATATGTTCGTAAAGGTAAATACAATGTGATAAAAGAAGGACTTTCTAGAAGCACTACCTTCAGTGCTTTGCGAAACGTCCACATTGCTAATCCTCAGGATGAGTACACTAAACTGACTAGCCAATCATCGAGTGAGCTGAGAAATGTATCTTTAAGTGAAGAAAATAAAACCTGAAAGGAGCTGCTGTGAGTTTTACAAGCTAAAAAGTCCCAACGAGGGCTTCCCTGGTGTCCAGTGGTTAAGAATTTCCCTTGCAATGCAGGGGACACGGGGTCAATCCCTGGTGAGGGAATTAAGATCCCAAGTGCTGTGAGGCAGCCAAGCTTACATGCCACAACTAGAGAGCCCAAGAAACCCGACACAGACAAATAAATGAATATTAAAAAAAAAAAAAGGAGTCCAGATACATGCAGAAGGCCAGATATCTGGGGGTCCTCACCCACCGTGAAGCATCTTGGATGGGACACGATGCACGGTGCCTGGCGACAGTCCCCACAGGAGGGTAACGACCCCAACAGCTTCACTGGCCCCCAGAGTCCAGGTCTAGAACTGACTGTATTTGCATCTCCCAAGTTAAAGAAAGGTTCATGCCAGCAATGCTGGGTTTGTTCCACCCCCTGGGTCAGGCCTCTAAGACACAGTGGGCACAGCACGTGGGACTGCCATGCTTTGGGGGCTGTGTTCCATTTTGCCTAAAATAGACCAAAGGTGTTTTTGCTTTGAAAGTCATTCAAAGGTCATTTTCATATTGCTATCACGGTGGGATGGGCTCACATTAAGTCATTCAGCCCCTGTACACCCAAGGCAGGAAGCCTAGAAAGAAGTACTGTGTCTGGGTCTTTGACTGATTTTAATTTTCGACTTGTTGCTAATCTGGACATTCAAGGATTTCTCTAAAGGAAGTTTAGCTCTGAGTCCTTGCAGTGCCCTAGAGACCCTTCCCCCCAGACACCCCTTGCTCCTCCTCAGCCACACGGGCCCTCTTGCAGGCCCTCAGAAACCCCAGGCACTCTCTGGCCTTGGGGACCATGTGTGTTTTGATGCCCCTACTTGGAACCCTGTTCCCAGATATACCACCTAACTCTCTCTCACCTCGTCAGTCCTTTACTCCTATGGCCCCTGAGGTTCAGCACCTGCCGGGGTCCATCCCTGGTGGATCCAGGGAATTCGAAGGGTGGATGGAGTCAGCAAGGAGAGATTTATTTAATTAGAAATATAAGATTAGATTAGGAAAGAATAGTGTAGTAGGAAAATTAGTGGAGAAAAGAGGCTGAATAACTTGGTTTACATGGAGAAATAATAAAACCTCGAGACAAGAGGTTTGCACCATCTACATTAGGACACCAGCGCCCGTTTGAATAGTGGAGGGTTTCCCGCCTTGAGCTCCCTTTCACGTGGGTCTTAGAAGCCAGGGCAAGTAAGTAAACATGGCGAGCCTCCACGCCCCAGATGGGAATTCAGCCAGAAAATAAAGAAGACACGGGGAGACCAAGCTGCTTCAGTGAGCGAGGCCCCAATAACTTTATTTTTTAAAAGGACTTTTATACCTTTCCCACAAATGATGTTGTGTACATTATCTTCTGGCCTTGGAGGCCTGTGAAACATTTTAAGACCCTCTTTTGATAAAGACTGCTCAACCGGAAAACTTATTTTCCCTTGAAATGTTTTTTCTTTATATTTCTAATCTATGTCAGCCTCAGAAAGTATCAAAGTTACATTTTCACGAAGCAAAGGTGCAGTAAGTTACAATAAAGAAAGAAACAATTAGCTCAAAAGTCTGATGTGGTCAGTTTCAAGGCTACACTTGTTTTTTCTTACATTCTAACTATGTTAACTAATGCACTCCCAGGTGCACAGTCCATAAGAGATACGGGAACTTAGCAATAAGCATTGCCTCAGCAGTGAAATCTTACACCAGCACTATTCTAATAATTTAACTCTTTGAAAGGCTTTATGTTTTAGACTTCCCGTGCCTCTCACAGTTTGGGGGCTGTAAACAATCACATGCATAGTTCTAAAAGTCCGGGTAAGGCAAGTTAGAGACCCATCAGAGGGGTTTGAGCTGAAACACTCCTTTCAAATGCAGAAGACTGAAGCCCTAAGTTAACTTTTTCCAGAGAGTGTCAGAAGAGTGGAAAAGCACATTACAATAAAATCAGGCCAACCTTGGTTTTTTGGAGTAGATGTTCAGGAAAACTCAGGGGGAACCCCTGAAGCCAGATCATGCCTTTGCATTTTGTCGGGCTTCCTTCCTCGTCCTCACGCTGGCTCCCGGCAGGCGCCCCCTCCCACCAGGTGCTGTGTGTCCTGTCGCAGGTCTGCTCGTCCATCCCTGGAGTTGTCTCCAGGCCATGGACCTCTCGTCCGTCTCACCCTCTGCCCTTGGCATGGGCACTGGCACGTGCGGGTGCCCAGGGAGTGCTGGTGATGAACAAAGGCAGGATGAGGTTGGAATGGGGCGTGTTTGACAAGCCTGATGCTTTTATTGTTTCCTGCCAACAATTTTGCAAGAATCCTCTGGAACTTTGACAAGATTCTCTGCTCGAAATAGATACCCCCTCACGCAAGAAGTATCTGTAGATAGGTGGACAGCCCCTGCCAGGGGAGGTCAGCCCAGCAAACCTAATCTGCCCCCACCCCAAACCCCACCCAGGACCCCGAACCATCAGCACAGGAGCGGCTAGCCAAAGGAGGGGCTCTCCAGGGAGGAAATATCTTAGAGCTGCCTGGCCACACGTGAGTCACACGCAAACACCCAGCACATGCATGTGTGGCTTTGGGCCAACACTGGAAGGTTGGCCCTCTAGCCCAAGGCTGCCAGGACAGAGAAATGTCTTCTTCTTCCTGGTTACCCAGAGTCTGTCTCCTCTTCAAGGACCTCCAAGCCCTTGGGCTCAGGGTCCAGGCATGGGTCTCCCTCTGCCCTGGGGGCTGCTCACCAGGACCCTGGTGCACCAGCATACTGGATGGTAGCCAGGCTGAGCGGTCTCCAACCCTTGCACCCACAGGAAGGAGAATCATGAGCCACTCGGGTAGCCACAACCTGGGCACATGCCCTGGGCATTTCCCTATGACCACACCCAGCTCCCAGGCTGCAGTGGTGACTGACTTGATACTCCAAGTTTCTGGACATAAATCAGGTCCCAGCAGAAAGTGAACCAGAAGACTGGGGCATCTGGAAGCTGACCCCCATCCCCACCTGGGGACCCCCTTGTCTTTCTCCTGGTCCTGCCCCTGCCCTTTCTTACCCTCCTTTCTCCTCTCCCTGGTGTGCAAGTGGGGCAGAGGAGCAGGATCACGGGGTACCAGTGTTATCCTAACTAGACACTCTTGTGGAAAGTCAGCGCTGAGCTTCTGAGGGAGTAGGGGCAGCTTGTGAGTTATCCTGGATGGTCTGGAGGGGTCTCTGACAGGGACTCGACCTGAAGGCCATGTGGCCGGCCCCCAGCTCCTCCCCAGGCTCGCCCTAGAGTGTGGCAGGAAGGCTCGCTCCAACCTGGAGCTCATGCACACCAAGAGGGGCTCTCTAAGGAAATTAACACAAAATCACCAGTACAAGTCCTAGGACAGAAGCAAATGCTTATTTGGAACGAGAAAAGAAATCACAAATTTTTTAAAGCATCCAAAATACCCAGGAAGTAACAATATTCTAAAATAAACGGACACCAAAGACCATTGTTTGTTGTTTGTTTGTTTGTTTTTGCTGCATAATTTCACTGCCTCCTCTTTGGTGGCCTCTTCAGATGACCACAAAAGAGCACAGAGAAATACCATTTTTATGAAAGAACAAGCCTGGCTGGAACAAGATGTTTATGATGGACCAGGATGTTCTTGGTCGGCTGGGGATGTGAAACAAGATCTTGGCTCCCTACAAACACAGGAATTTCAGAAAATTCTATTTTTCAAGTCTCACACAAAAAGAAAGATGGGTAGCAGTGTGGGGCGGGGGGTGCAGTTATAATTGCGTCTGACTGCATCGTGGAGAGCAGTCCTGGAAGTGACATGTGTGTGACCAGCATGGACGAGTGCCATGGCCTCTGCCAACAATCTCCCAGTTTATACACCTCACCTGACGCTGCCAGGCACCAACGGATATGGGTCCCTTTCGTCCACCCCTTGATCCACACATCTCACACCTTCCTGTCCTGAAGCCAGAGAGCCTGCCCAGAGCAGGGGGCGTGCAGGGAAGAAATCTGTACCTGGAGGCCAGAATGAATTGCAAATTTAGTGGGTTAAACCAACAGCAATTAATTTTTTCACCGTTCTGGAGGCCAGAAGTTCAAAACCGAGGTAGGGCTGGTTCCTCCTGGAGGCTCCGGGGGAGAATCTGCCCCAGGCTTCTTCCGGCTCCTGGTGGTGCCGGCGGTGAGTGCTTCCTGGGCTTGTGGCTGCATCCCTACACCCTCTGCCCCTGTCACCACACGGCCTCCTCCCAGCATCCAAAATCGTCTCTCCTTATGAGGACATCAGTCGTATCGGGATTAAGGCCAGACAGGATGGTTTCGTCTTGACTACATCTGCAAAGACCCTGTGTCCCAATAAGGTTCCATTCACAGGTCCGGGTGGATATGAATTTGGGGGAGTACCATTCACCCTTGAGCTTCCCTGGTGGCTCAGCTCTAAAGAACCTGCCTGCAACGCAGGAGCCACAGGAGATGGGGGTTCAATCCCTGGGTCAGGAAAATCCCCTGGAGGAGAGCATGGCAACTCACTCCAGGATTCTTGCCTGGAGAATCCCATGGACAGAGGAACCTGGTGGGCTACAGTCCATGGGGTCACAAAGAGTCAGACACGACTGAAGTGACTAAACACATATGTTTTCAACCTCAGCTCACCATTCCTCTCCCAGATAGACAGCAAAACTTTCATTGATCTTAGAGCCACTGGCATACCTATCAATAGACCTATTAAACCAACTAAATGTATCGTCAGGTCAATTTCCTCCTAGCCAGGCCTCAGAGACACTCTGGGCCAGAATGAGGCCGCCTGACGCGCACGCAGGCTGGAGCAACGCAGGGTCTAGATCACTGCCATTACATATCTGCACCAGCTTCACATCACACGCGATGCTGCTCCAGGCCTTGGGAACATCTGAGGCCTGATTGTCAGACCACATAGGAAAACCACCAGGGCCCAGTGGATAGGATGTTTCCAGGAGATGGTGTCCACCCTGTGTTCCAGCTCAAGCCACCTACACACAACTTCTAGACACCGTAGAGTGGATGGCTATTCATATACAGCAGGTGGGATACGGCAAAGATCCTTACAGGGCAGCACAGATCCCAGGTCAAAGACCCACCTCAGCGCCACATCCTGAAGCTTCCCCGAGAGTCTGCTGCAGGTCTCTTGACCATCAGAGCTGAGACCACCCCAAACCTCTACCCCACAGTGGGACTTTCCAGCCCTGGCTCATACCACATTGCTGTGGGGTCAGCTCTGGGCTCTACAAGGAAGGCAGACCCAATTCAGAGTCAGTGGGTGCTCAGCCTGAAGAACACTCTGGGCCGCGCCCTGCAGATGCCTGATTCATGGAACCTCGTTAAGATCCAAAGACCCATGGACACCCCAGACTCAGTCCTGCGTAAGAGGAGATTCACCATCCTCTTATTCAACCTGGGCCAAGAGGAAGGCAGAGGAGGGGGAGTCAGCCTCTAGGCCACAGTCCTCCCCCCAAGGATGGGATGCGGGCACCAGTGTGCCCAGAACGCCTGGGGAGAGCCTGGCTGCTGTGGGAGCCTCGGCCCTGGGAGAGCTGCCACGCTTCCAGCCCCTCAACCCAGGGTCCCAAAACTACAGACTGAGGCCCAGGTGGTCACCATTGTCCTGGCCTCCCTACAACACCAGAGGCTGGGAGGGACTGACTTCTCCACAACAGCCCCGGTAGCCATTAACAATGAATGAGGTCTTGGGCCTGGAGAGGAAGAATGCTGAGTGGCCCAGAGACTGAGAAATGGGGCCCCCTGCAGCATCAGGAGAAAGGGACACAAATATCTATAAGTGGGAGGGAAGTTTCTGTCAGACGGATTCTTTACCATCTGAGCTTCCAGGGAAGCCACAGAGTGACCCTTGGAAAAGCCTTTGCATCTGGCTGATCCTCTTCCAGCGTCTGGGGTTCCCAGCCACATCCCATGGCCACACAGACCAGCTGGGTTTAACGCATTCATTTCCCTGGAATGTAGCAATATTGGTGTTTTTTCTTTTTTTTCTTTCATAAAGTTTATGTGGGCAGCTAGCAGCTGAAACCAGATATATCAAAATGTCCATCTCCCCATCATGCCTGAAAGCCACCTATTCTTGCAAAGGGTTCTGGTTTCACAACCTGCCCTCCCAGTTCATGGTGAGCATGCCCATCTCCCCATGTAGGAAGAGAGTGGCTGTGGGTTCACGCCCCTTGTCTCATGGGTGCCTCAGGCAGGCAGGGTCACTGCAGGCTGGGTGTGGGAGGGAAGTGAGGGTGCGGAAGGGACTGGGCGCCTGTCAGCACTGTCACTGAGAGTTGTTTGCCATCAATGGCTCCCTGCTCCCACCATCGGCAGAAAGCTCAGTCTTGTCTCTTCCAGCAAGAGTCAGGCCGTTACCTCTGCCACCAGGCCAGTGTGCCCCTGGGCGTGGCCCTGTCTGTGCTCTCCGCCCTGCTGCCTAGAGACATGTGGAAGTCGGGGTGCCTTTGGAGCTGGGGCCACAGGCTCCCCTGCTGGAAGGTTCCCAAGGAGGGAAGGCCGCAGCACGCCTCTGCTCAGATTCCCTCTGACTCGCACCCGCTGCCTCCCCAGTGCGCAGGGGGTGGGGGAGGCTCACCTTCCAGCCTGGTTTCAGGTCTCCGCGTGTCCCCCTGCCACCACCTGCAGGAACGGATGCTGCCCTGTGAGCCAGGCTGGGGCTCCGCTGGTTCCCGTGAGGCATAGAGGGGGCCTGAGCCCTGTGAGCTGGTCCGAGCTACCCCGCCTCTGTCTACCAGGCCACTGAGGGGACTTAGGATTCACGCTTCTGGGGTGCACGGATTAAGGAAAGTCTCTGATCCTAAAGGCCTGAGTGATGCTGATCCGGCGAAACTGCCCACCCTGACCCCACCTGTGAAATGGAGAGGCGGCCCCGTGGACACAGAGCCCGTCAGCCCCAGACCTTCACTCAAACACGCCAGACACCACAGGCGCAAACCTGGGACGCTGCTGGGAGAATTTCCTTTTTCTCTCACCACCCCGTAAAAATAGCATCTCCTTCAAAACACACTTTCTAGGAGGCTAGGACAAAATGCTGAGGATTAAACGTTCTGGGCAAACCATAGCAATGCGGCCTCAGTGCCTGGCCGCCTGCCCTCGTGGAGACCAGGCTTGTCACCGTCTCTCATCTGAGTGAATGGCTGAGGCGCTCCATGAATAACTCATTTGTCAGTTAATAACCATCTCTAAGATTTATTTCAGTTTAATTTATTTGTTTTGAGGTCAGAGAAAACCCAAGCTTGTTCGGAGAATGAGCTGGGAAGATCAGCCCCGGGACGCAGGCGCAGGTCGCTCGCACTCCGCTTCCGCCCCGTGACGGCCCTGCCTGTGGGCTGTGGACCGGCCTGCGCTGGAGGATCCGCGGGGCGCATGAGGGCCGCTCTCGTCACCGCCACCGACCCCGCTGCTGCACACGGTGCGGGACGCCATGAGGGCACAGCCCGAAGGCCATCATGAGGGGACCCAAAGAGGAGACACTCCGAAGGGAGAAGCGTGAGAGGATGCCGCAAGGGGACACCATGAGGGAAACGTCATCCGGGGATGTCACGAGAGGACACCATGAGGGCAGCGGTGAAGGGAACCTCGTGAGGAGACGCCATGGGGGAAACCACTGGGCACACTACGAGGGGAACAGGCTCAGGGGACGCCACGAGGGGTAATAAGAAGGAGACCCCGAGAGGAAGGAAACATCATCCGGGGAAGCCAGGAGGCAACATCCTGAGGAGATGCCGTGAGGAGAATATCAAGGGAACAGCCATGTGAGGAACTTGAGGGGAACCATGAGAGGACTCTGTGAGGGGATATCAGGGGGCTGTGCCCTGAGGGGACATTGACAGGCACACAAAGTGCCCAACAGAGGCATAGCCACGCCTCCTGCTTTACCTAACGCCTCAGCTCCCAGCTCCATGTGGGAAGAATATGCCCGCCCCTGGCCGAATGAGGACCTCGCCTGGAAGCAGGAGCATAGATATGGCGAGGACCCTGCTCAGGTGCCCCCGTTCCTGCTGTGTGTTGCACTTTTGTTTAAAGACCCACAACTAGACAAACCAGCACATAAAGACAAGACTGAATCACACCCATAAGTCTTTGGGTGGTGAAGGATTATGGAAACTGGGGGCTTCGAGGAGCCCTTGCCCTGCCACACTGTCCTGTGCAGGCCCCTCAGGTTCCTGGGGATCCCAACGACACTGGGGCGCAGCCCTGGGGCGGCAGCTTCTGCTCCCAGGCCTGCACCTCTGGTGCTGACTCACTGTTTCCCGATGGCGCCCCCTGGCGGTGACATCAGGCTGCACGGCCTGTGTGTCCCCACCCCAAACCGCAGCCTCCAGAAAGGAGACCCAGCCCAGTGCCAGCCTGGCTCTCATCAGAACCAGAACCGAAACTAAGAGCCTGTCCTTGAAAACGTCCGAGCACTCCCGACTCTGAGCTGTCTGGCCTCTATTCCGTGGTCTGTGGAGTCAGGGGGCTGCACCCTCAGGGTCCTTTGCTCTCTCCTGGCAGAGCCCTGTCTGGGGGGCTAGGGGCATGAGGAAGCCATCCCCGGTGCAGCTCTGCTGCCACCCCAGCCCCACAGACCTGCTGTGAGTGTGAGCTGGTCATGTGTGTGAGTGCAGGTGTGCAGTGTCTGAGTGTGCCTGCATGCGCCCCTGGTGTTGGGTCTGTTCCCAGGGCCTTGGAACAGGTACCTTGCTTCCTAGGTCCCTCCTGCCTTGGGCAGGTCTAGTGAATTAAAGTCAATAGGAGACTTGACTAATAACCCCAGGACCCTGAGGTGCAGAGGGCTGGACCCCAAGGCAGGAACCACAAACCTAGAGGACTGAGAACCAGATGTTGGCCAAGGCCCCTTTGGGGAAGGATTTTCTGCTTATCTGCGTTTTCCAAGGCTTCTAAAATGAACATGAACTACTGTGCAAATAATAAACACACAGCGGTCACATCATCACCCCGTCTGTAGCCTGTGTCCACAGTCTGGGTGAAGCAGAGACACAGAGAAGCATCAAGAAGGGCAAAGGGGCGGCCCATCCAGCCTTCCCTTGCAGATGGAAACCCAGGCCATGCAGAAGCCTGTGAGTGGGGTGCGGGGGTGGGGGTGTTATGTCACTGAGCTGGGTTTGACAGCAAAGGGGCAGGGGGCGGTGTTAGGAAATTAAAATGGAGGAAGTCTTGTTCAGGTTTCAGCCACTGGAGAGAAGGTCTCTGACTGACTTCTGATCTTGCCTGGATTATGTGTCTACTTGCAAACACACAAATTGTTATCAGCAAGTCAAGTGGCAGTTTGGATAAGAAAGGGAATGGGGCTTGGATTTTCTTGAGCCCCTGGAGTTCTGGCCAACTCCCAGCAGTCTGGAAAATCTCGTGAGTCAAAGGTGAAACAAACAACATTGTAAAAGTTAAAGGAAAACCAGAGCTGCATTTTTGCACACCCACAGATGATGATATCCGCTGGCAATCTGGGGTTATAAGCGGGAGCCTCCAAAAGTGCAATTTGAAGTCTCACCTGCGTGATGCAGACCTTTTCCCAGTTGGGACTCCATATGGCTCTGGTTGAGGGACTTCCCAGCTCTGTCTAAGCCTGGATGTTGGTCGGCCCCCTGTGGTGATGTAAGTGCTGTTACTTTTCTCTATTGTTTCTATTTCTCTTCTTTTAATGGCTGAATATCGAAATTAAGCCAAATAATCTTCTAGTAAATATTGAAATTGTTTATTCTGTGACAAGTGGTTTCTTTTGTTAATGAATCCTTCGAACCAAAAACAAAAGTAAAACTTCCAGTAAAATGGTGAGGGGAGGGCGTGGCCCCGAGGTCACCCAGCCAGATGTGATTCGGTGCCGGGGAACAGCCCCGGTGCATCCACGGTGATTCGAAGGTGGGGACGGAGTCGGCGTCCTTGGAAAAATACATATTTAATTACAGACATATAGAGAGATTAGAAACGGATAGTGTAGTAGGAAGATTAGTGGAGAAAAAGAGGCTGAATAACTTGGATTACGTGGAATAGCATCCATGCTCCAGATGGGAATTCAGCCAGAAAAACGAGGAGAAAGAAAAAATGATTGGGGGTATCAGTCTTTCTGGAAACTGATCCGATTTCTTTATTTTGGGGTTTGCTTATATACCTTTTGTTACATACAGGGATGAATACAGAGTCACGCGGGGGTCAGCAGTCCTGACCTCTATCAAAATCAGGTGCTTCACATAAAAATGTCTTAGGGATTTCACATCAACTTCTGGCCATGAGACCTGCTGACATTTTATGATCCTTTCTTTCTGATAACCAAAAAAACTTATTTTTCTGCACCCCTTTTTCCTGGCCAGCAGGTGGGGGGCCCGTTCCTCCAGCTCTGGTTTCCTTTTGTGTGTCCTGAGGCTCCAGTATCTTCCATCCCTCCAACCACTGGGACTCAGAACTGAAATAGAAACCCAAGTCCCACTTTTCCACCATGAGGACAGGTTAACCTGAAACCCCTCAAAGGAAACAAGAATCAGAAAGTCAGAGGCTTTAGCGCTAATGAAAGAAAAGCGCGAGTCTTCGGGCATCTCTGGCCTTGATCCGCCTGATCTCCCTGACTTGTGTCCTGCAGGGGGACAGAGAGAGCTCTGGCCATGATCAGCCCCTGAAGCTGGGGCCCCTCTCCCTATGGGCTCCAGCCACAGGGGAAGTTTTGCCCCTGGGCGGGCTGGCCACAGTGCCTGCCTGTGGAGCGGGGTTGACCCACCTGAGACAAATCTGTGGCCACCAGGTTTGTGAGGTGTGGGCCCGCATGTGGCTTGGCTCCTGGACACTTCCCCCTGTGTGTTCCAGGAGCAGCCACAGCTAGTGAGTAGCACACAGCATCGCAGCTGGCCAGACCTGCAGAACCAAAGCCACATGTGACCAGGTGCTCCAGAGACGCACAGGCAGGAGGCAGGGTCGATCACACCAGCACGGTCCTGAGATCTGATGTGGTCTCTCCTCTTCAGCATGCTTAAATCTAAAATTAAACTCTAAAGTTCTCCTGACAGTTTTAACTCTGAACCTGTCATGGAGCTTAATTCACTGTCTGACTCCAGGACAGCAGAGATCGCTCCCAGCCCCGTGGCTCCATGGCTTGCACCATGTGAGCATACGTGAGCCCATGTTTGTGAGAGCGCCCAGCTGTGGGTCAAGTCGAGCCCGAGGGCAGTGGCCGCGGTCACAGGGCAGGTGGGCTATCGGAAGTGCATGGTGAGCCCACCAGGACTGCACCAGGTCTTGAGGGCAACTCCTGTGGCATGAGGGGCTCCAGCCACACTGAGATCCAAGGTCAAGTCGTTCTGCAGAGTCTCAAAGCTGTCTAAGTAAAGATTAAACAAAAGGCAAAAAGAAAAAGATACATGCACGCTGTGTCAAAGTCTGTTTTGAGAAAAAGGTGTAGATCTGGGTTGGAAGGAGACACATGCAAAAGTGACCCAGAGTGCTCCCTGTCCTCCGTGACCTGCCCTGCAACATGACCGCGACAAACATAGCCAGGGCAGGCCCAAGTGCGCTGCTGATGGTGTCGCCAGGTGGAGGGGCTGCTGGCTGCCTGGAGCCCTGAATGACCGTGTGGCACAGGCCCCCTGCACAGGCTCCCAGGGTGTGGGTGGAGGCCCTGTATCCACAGATCCCCTACCGCAGACCATCACCAGGAGGCCACTCTTCCAATAGAGGGCACGGGCAGCCACGGGGAGACCAGGGCAGGTGCATGTGTGCACAGGGGATCACCGGCACACAAGGCTCCCTCACCCTGAGCAGACCCTCAGACCAGGCCTCCAGGCATGCTGACTCAGACCTGCCAACAAAGGGCCCAGTTCAGAATCGTATTCCAACCCCCTCTCTGCCCGACAGCAGCTGCCTAGAAGGCCTGTCCAGTTAAAGCCAGACATTAAACAACAGATGGGTTCCTTATTTGGAAAGGAGTATGTCAAGGCTGTATAGTGTCACCCTGCTTATTTAACTTATATGCAGAGTACATCGTGCAAAATGCTGGGCTGGTTGAAGCACAAGCCAGAATCAAGATTGCCAGGATGAATATCAATAATCTCAGATATGCAGATGACAGCACCCTTATGGCAGAAAGTGAAGGGGAACTAAAGAGCCTCTTGATGAAAGTGAAAAAGAGAGTGAAAAAGCACGACATACAAAAAACTAAGATCTCACCTGCCTCCCAGACGTCTCAGCTTTCTGGCAGGATAGCCCTCACGGGCACACGGAGGCAGGAGGCTGGGCTGCTCCGCGGGCTGGCCGTTCTGTCAAGGCCTCTGCCTAGTCCCTAGTCTGGTTTCTGAGACAGGATGACCTCCCCCTCCCGACAAGGGCTTTCCCCACCCACCTCCCCTCCCCTCAGCAGAGTGCAAGCCAGTGATGTGCAGAAGTGATGAGTATTCCAGGCCCACCAGGCTTCTCTGCCCATGGAGTTCTCCAGGCAAGAATACTGGAGTGGGTTGCCATTCCCTCTTCCAGGGGTTCTTCCTGACCCAGGGATGGAAACTGAGTCTCCTACATTGCAGGCAGATTCTTTACCATCTGAGCCACCAGGGAATCCCATCTGCTCCTTTAGTAGCAAACAATCCCCATATTCTTTTAGCCTCTGAATCCTTTGTCGAACCCCTTATCAGCTGAGCCAGTGAAAATCCAACGGCAAAATGGAAATGGGTGGCCGATAGTCCATGTGCAAAAACGATGGAGTGAAGAAGTGTGGGACCTCCATTCACATGCCACCAGTCAGGTCCCGAGATTTGGGCCAAATGGCAACAAACCGGGTTTTGTGAACAGTTTGCATATTTTGTGAAGCAGGTGGGACTCCGAGTTCTCCGAAAACCATACTCACCTCCTTTATTTAGCAGTCTGCCTCCAATAGCTTCCCAGGTGACTCAGAGGTAAAGAATCTGTCTATCTAGCAGGAGAGGCAAGTTTGGTCCCTGGGTGGGGAAGACCCCTGGAGAAGGAAATGGCAACACACTCCAGTATCCTTGCCTGGGAAATCTCGGGGACAGAGGAGCCCGATGGGCTACAGTCCATGGGATGATAAAAGAGTTGGCCGCAACTCAGCAAATAAAACAGCAGCAGCCACCTCCAAAGTGGGGAGGGGCTGGGGGGCCGGCCCTGTAAACACGTGTTCCTCCATCCCAGGAACACTCCTGGCTGTTGAGCAGCCTTCACGGAGAACCCACTGTGTTCGGAATGGCTGGCCTTCACCCCGCTGGAAGAGCAGGGACCTTGTCAGAGCAAAACACCCTTGTTTGCTGATCCCTCGAAGAAGGGAACTGCACACTCTCTCCCTCCCTCACCCCCACGCAAGGGGGCCCAGCCTCAGTGTGGACAGTCCCCTGGGGTTCCCATGAAGCCTGAGCAGCTGGCTGGACTCTGCTCTCAGCCTGTGGACCTCCCCCTCAGGCTGACTCTGGCACATTCTGGAATGTGGGGACCTGAACCCTCAAGTGTGTGCTGACCAGCTGAGGCCTGGGCACTTGGACATGTCCCCAGGGCACCTGCCCTCAGCCTCCAGCTCACAGCCCTCCTCGGGGCCCCTTGTGGGAAAACACCCAATTTTAAACTTTGACCCTTAGTCACTCTCAGACCTGGTGGTGTCTGGCCTGTATATTCTAGCCCTGGGCCCTGAAGCCTCTACCAGGAAGGGAGGTCAGAGTTCAAATGAGGATACAGAGGAAGAAAGAACTGCCCCAGGAATGGGGTGAGGAGCGGGAGGACAGGAGGGGCATCTTTGCTTCTGGAGTGTCCTGGAGCTGAGGGCCAATCTTCTCAGAGCAGGAGGACGGCAAGACCCTTGAACCTTCTGACAGCTACTCAAGGCTGAGTGAGCCTCTGAACAGGGTGGTGTTGGGAGAGTGTTTTGGGGGGATGCAGTTGACTAAAAGAAAACCACACAGTGAGAGAGCTATGATGGAGTGAGAGAATGTGTCCCAAGAGAGGAGAGAGGCCAGTTCGTGGGGCTTCTGGCCAGGAGTACAGGTGGACGTTCCTGGTGGCACTAGTGGTAAAGAACCCGCCCCCAAATGCAGGAGCTGCAAGAGACCTGGGTTCCATCTCTGGGTTAGCAAGATCCCCTGGAGGACAGCGAGGCAACCCACCCAGTATTCTTGCCTGGGGAATCCCATGGCTACAGGCCATAGAGTCGCAGAGTCTGACACGACTGAAATGACTTGGCACACATGCACAGATGGTGAAGATACATCTGGGCGAAGGTGGCTCTACTGCTTGCCACAAAGAACAGATATAGCTCAAGTTAAGGGTGTCAGTGCTTTTCTTTGTGTGGGAAAATGCAAGCAGCCGGGGTCATAAATATTCTTCCTGAATCACGCATCTAACCATCTAAGGGGCTGCTTGTCCAGATACACAGAGTCTGTTAAGGTCTCTAATTCCTGTCTGAGCACAGACGTGCCCTGTGGGTCAGCGGCTGCAGAGGATCAACCTTTGCAGAGTGAGTAAGACACTCTTTGCTGCTCTTTGTGTGCAGGGTCAAGCCCAGCAGGCTGCAACCCTCAGCTGAGTCACTCAGGGATGGCCCCTCGGCCTTGGTGACCGTCCAGGCATCCCTGGGAGCTCCGCCTCTTCTCCACATGGTCTTGGGGTGATAGTCCTCCCAGGAAAGGCAGCATGGTGGTGCCAGGGTCCCACAGCCCCTCCCATGGGAGAGGACGGGATGCATCAGAAGGGGGAGATGATGGCTTTCAAAGAAGCCATGGTTTTGCGCTGAGAGCCCGTGGGCATTTCCGAGTGACCACAGCTCTTCCACCCACCACCCCGGGGCCTTGGGGGAGCCTGAGTTAGCCAAGGGGGGTCATCCTACTGTCCTTCTCCTCCCATCAACCCCACTCTCTTTAATAAAAATTGTTGTTTTTTCTTAAAGAACACAATATTCTCTGGTTACTTGAGCACAAGATCATTGTAGAAATTCTGGAGGAAAAAAAGTTGAAGAAACTGTAAAAACCTGTAGTTGCCAGACTCAGACTTACTTCCTGATGACATTTTATGTTCGTCTAGCTTTTCTGGAAGTATGTGTTTCTATGGATTCAAAAGGAAGGGGCTTCCCAGGTGGCACTAGAACCTGCCTGCCAATTCAGGAGCTATAAGCACATGCAGGCTCGATCCCCGGATCGGATCAGGAAGACCTTCTGGAGGATTGCACGGCAACCCACTTCAGAATTCTTGCCTGGGAAATCCCATGGACAGAGGAGCATGGCAGGTTGCCCTCCAGTGGGTCCCAAAGAGTCAGACGCCATGGAATCGACTTAGCATGCAGGCAGGTATGCATTCAAAGGGAAATTGGGAGGATGCTGTCTGCACAGTTGGGGGTTTAGGCTGCCTGGTTCTGCTCATGCCCCAACAGTACTGTCAGACCTGCCCAGGCTTCACCACATCCCCTCAGTCCACACCAGACACGTCTACACACAGGAGCTGTGTATGGAGCCTGTAACTGATGCAGCTACTGTCACAGGAGGGCCCCAACCAGATCCTCTGCTTCCCCGCAGACCCTCAGGTGGTCCCAGGAGCACTGGCTCCTCCAGGTCAGTGGCACTTCCAGGAGCAGGGCCACTCTCTGCCACACGACATACCCTGGGGCCCACCCCCTCGACGAGCATTTCAAGCAGCCCCTGAAGAAGGGCTTTCCCAGCTCCTGCCTCCCCCAGGAACAGCTGAGGAGTCTCCCTCTGTCCGCAGCACTCTTTCTGAGATGCCTCTCGGAAACTCCCACGGAGGGAGGGCGTCTCCCAGGATCAGAAGAGCCACATCCTGGGCTCTCGTTGGTCTGTGGTTAGAGTGTTCCCAGAGAAGGGTTCTGATTCTTGGGGAAATCTGGGAATGGAGGGAGAAAGTTGAAAGGAGAGCGCAGACTCTGTGTGTGAAGGTTCCTCCACCACCTTCTCTGGGGGTCACACGGGGTGACTGGGGCAAGAGAGATCCAGAAGCCGGGGCGTGTGGGCCACTCTCAGGCTCAGTGGGATGAAGGGAAGCCTCTTTGAAGGGCTCTAACTTTTATGTATGTTTTTGTAACTGCTTGTCCCTCCTGGGCCTGCTGGTCCAGGGACTTCCCGGGATTGGGGCATAAGCCTCACCCTTCCTGGCACTGGTTCTCACTCAGCCCTGCACAAACGTTTGTTGAATAAACAAGAGTTGATTTGGGAAAGAATTCACATTGTTAGAGCAGAGTACTTAAAACAAATTAATAAATAACAACACAAAATCAACCAATCAACACAAAAGTGGACTTATCCTGCCCCCAAAGTTCCCGTGCCAGGGATGCCTACCACCTTCCAGGTGAGGATTCTGTGGGGAGCAGGTTTGAACACCCCAAGTCATCTGGCACCCTGGCAGTTTCTGAGGGTGCTCCCCCAGGGCCCAGAGTAACCAGGCCAGTGCCCCAGGAAGGTCTGAGTTGGCTCAGGGACTCACATCTGGGATCCCCAGCTCCTGTGCCTGCAGCCCCACCAGTGACTTGCCTGCCACGCCCCAGCTGATGCCAGGGAGCTCGTCACGCTTGCACAGGACTTGCCTTCAAAGGTAAACACCTTACTGGGCCCCACCGGGGGCAGGACACCCACTCTCAGCTCAGAAGCACAAGAACAAAGGGGAACTTGGTGTTTGGGGACCAGCGGGAAGCGCAGGTGGTAAGCCTGTGTGGAGGCAGGGGGACAGTAGCAGGATGCTGTTTAACCGAGGAAAGCGGGCAGGCGGTGCCTCACTCAGGGCCACCGAGGGATGGGGCCCCCAACCCCCTCACTGCACTGTGCATCGTGTACATAAGCCGCAGCGCTTGTGAGCACACCAGGGGATCCCTCTAGGGACACCATCCCAGGAGACCTACTTTCTGTTTACCTCTTATTCCACTTCTATGCAGAGTAAATTATGTAACATGCCGGGCTGGATGAAGCACAAGCTGGAATCAAGGCTGCTGGGAGAAATACCAACAACCTCATAGTTGCAGTGATACCACTCTAAATGGCAGAAAGTGAAGAGGAACTAAAGAGCCTCCTGATGAGGGTGAGAGAGGAGAGTGAAAAAGCTGGCTTAAAACTCAACATTCCTAAAACTAAGATCATAGTGTCTGAACCCATCTCTTCATGGCAAAGAAAGGGGAAAAATGGAAGCAATGGCAGATTTTCTGATCTTGGACTCCAGAATCACTGTTGGATGGTGACTGCAGCCATGAAATTAAAAGACACTTGCTTCTTTCCGAAGGAAGGACAGCTGTGCCCAACCTAGACAGCATGTTAAAAAGCAGAGACATCACTTGCTGACAAAGTTCCATATAGTCAAAGCTATGGTTTTTTCAGTAGTCATGGACAGATGTGAGAGTTGGACCATAAAAAGGCTGAGTGCTGAAGAATTGATGGTTTTGAATGGTGGTGCTGGAGAAGACTCTTGAGAGTCCCTTGGACAGCAAGGAGATCAAACCAGCCAATCCTAAAGGAAATCAACCCTGAATATTCACTGGAAGGACTGATGCTGAGCTGAAGCTCCAATACATCGGCCACCTGATGTGAAGAGCTGACTCACTGGAAAAGACCCTGATGCTGGGAAAGATGGAAGTCAAAGGAGGAGGCAGCAGAGGATGCGCTGGTTGGACGGCATCACTGACTCAATGGACACAAATCTGAGCAAACCCTGGGAGACAGTGAAGGACGGGGACCCTGGCATGCTGCTGCCCATGGGTTCACAGAGTCAGACATAGTTTAGCAACCCAACAACAACAGCTTTTGTAAATACTGGGCAATGAACACATTGTCATGATCAGGGGAAAACAGTGCTCTCATGTTTAAATCACCTAGTGAGCCCTTCCCCTTCCAGGCAGAGCTGCCTCCCCCTGGCTACTGTGGCCACTGAATCTCCATTCCTGTTGCCCCATCAGCAAGGTGACCTCAAGGTACACTGACAGGGCTCCTCCCCAGAGAGGAGAGGAGAGTGTCCAATCGGCGGTGGGCTGCGCACCAGGGTCTGGGCAGCCCGGACCCTGCAAGGAGCTGTGGGGGCCACGTGGCTCAGCCAGACTGGCGGAGCCCGCCTCCTCCCTAACTCTGAGAGGCCCCTGCAGGTGTTACACACTGAGGACCCAGTTATTCAATGCACGTCGGGGGCGGGGCCAGAGCCAGACCTACCTCACCTTCCCTGAAACAGCAACAAGCACCCCAGTTCATAAGCACTTCCATAAGTAAAATGTTATACTATTTTGAAGAAACTAAAAGAACATTCAGATGAAGGGAAAGGCATATCTGGGTGTTGGTTGAGGAAGGATTAATACTGAAAATATGATTCTTTCAAAAAATGAAGTGTAAAGACAAATTATTCCCAAGAGCACTGAAGGCTGGGGCAGCTTGGGACAAAATAACCAGATGGTGGAGGAATGCAGCCATTTCAGAAAGCAAACATCATGCTTCCGGTGACTCCATCCGAAAGAGAAATATTAATGGGTCAAGAATTTTAGTCTTACATTTCAAAACTTAGAAATGTCTAAAACATGAAAGTTCCCTGGTCTCTAGTGATAAGGATTTTGCACTTTGAGTGCTGCGGCCTGGGTCCAATCGCTAGCTGAGGAATTGAGATCCCACATGCCAGCTTGGCTGAAAACATTCTGGACCTGAGAGTGAAAGGATTGTGAGGTGAATGCTGACATCTGGACTGCAGGAGCCCTAGGGAGATCACTGAAAACGAAGAGGAAGGATGTGCACTTCCTGGAGTTTAGAAAAAAGAAGAAAAGAAAATGCAAGATTTCAGTTTGAAAGGGGATTTAGGCACTAGGGTGAGGAAGTAAGTAAAACACTCCCCTCCCCTAACGAAAGGCTTCCCAGGTGGCTCAGTGGTAGAGAGTCTGCCTGATGAAGCAGGAGATGCAGGAGGCACAGGTTCAATGCCTGGGGCAGGAAGATCCGCTGGCCGAGGAAATGGCAAACCACTACAGTGTTCTTGCCTGGAGAAGCCCATGGACAGAAGAGCCTGGTGGGCTACAGTCCACGGGGTCGCAAAACACCAGACATGACTTAGCAACTGAGCACAGCACAGCACTCCTACCCAAAGACAAGAGGAAACGTTTAAATCTTCCCCAAAAGGATGATGGACACAGGAATGAGAACAATCGGATTCTTCCTCAGCTGCTCTGGATAGAAGACGACCCTGGACCAGGGCTTTCGAAATATCGAGGAAATGAGAAGCCAGGATTCTGGGGCTGTGAACCCAAACACAAAGCCCTGTTTAAACACACTCTTAGGCCCCTGAGCCCTTGGAGTGTCTGCACCCCGAGACCTGCCCTGAAGTGGGGGTGCCGAGTGTCTGAGATGCCAGCAGACATGTGTTCATGAACGTGGTCACGTGCCTCGAGGAAGCTGCTCAACCAGAATGAGAGAATAGAAATCTACCCGTGTCAGCACAGAGTGGGTGAGGGCTGCTCCACAAGGATCCATAATCAGATGCATGGAAAGAGGACTCACCTATCAGAGACTGTCAGGCTGGATGAAAGTCTAGAGAGCTTCTACTTACAAGAGATGCACCTACCATGTGGACACAAATGCCTGAAAGTAAAAGTCTTTAAAATGACCTACCATGAAGAGTCTAACAAGAGACAGTTAGTGTTGCTGTACCGATATCAGACAAAAGAGACTAAGAGAAATTGGATGGTTAGGGTGGAGCGGGTCACTGTCTGGTGACAGAGGCTCAGTTTACCAAGAAGGTACAGTAAGTCCCCTACATATGAACCTTCCAAATGAGAGCTTTCAAAAATGCTAACGTGTGTTCACATGTCCATTCGTGGAGGTTGGTTCACGTCTGGCGTGCATTGTCATAAGCGAGCATCCTCTGCGAGCAGCTCTACTGTCCTATATAGAGCACAGTACCTTTATTTCAGGCGAAGACCTGAACACAGAACAGTACGTAACATTTGCAGCAGCCCTTCAAAGCGCAGTCCGGTGTCACCAAGTCATCAATCTAGTGTCCAGACATCACTGATTCGTTTTTCAAGAGGATAGATTGAATTGAATTCGGTGAGAAACTGGAACCTACGCCCATGGGTCATGAATGAAGTTGCAGCTTGCCCTCCGTCTCCCATTGCTGATCACCCTTCATCGCTACCATCTCCCCCTCCTCTCCCTCCTTTTCCAGTTAGTAACTCCTCTTGCCTGTTCACTTGATGCCAGACCCTGTGTGCCAGTACTCTACTCCTGCACGTTTCAACAGACTGTACTGTGAGATTTAAACGTTTCACTTTTTGTGTTTGTTGGTTTGTTATGTATTATTTGTGTCAAAAGTACTATAAACCGATTGGTCTTCAAGGGTGGCGCTACTGGTAAAGAACCCGGCTCCCAGTGCAGCTGATATAAGAGATGTGGGCTCAGTCCCTGGGTGGCGAAGATCCCTCGGAGGAGGGCATGGCAACCCACTCCAGTATTCTTGCCTGGAGAATCCCATGGACAGAGGAGCCTGGCAGGCTACAGTCCATAGTGTTACCCAGAGTCGGACACAACTGAAGCAACTTAGCATGCATGCATTACAAACCGATTGCAGTATAGTAGCACTACAAAGCCATTGTGTTGGTTGGGTACCGAGGCTAGCTTTGTTGGACTCACAAAGAGGACTTGTGACTGTGCTCTCGAAACACATGTGTAGGGTTCATATGTAGGGGACTCGCTGTATAACACTTTAAATATTTTTACATCTCATAGAATGGCTTCCAAATATATGATAAAAGATTGCTAGGACTACAGGGAGAAATGGATTATCCTCCGTCTTCTGAGCAATTCCAACCCACCTCTCCCAACCATTGACAAATCAGCTCAAGCTGAAAACATTTGGCAAGTACATAAAAGATCACATTACCCCACTGACCACCTTGATGGGAGGGACCCCAGAAGATACAGGGATGTCTCAAGGACCTGAGGCATTTACAAAAATTGTGTGTGTGTGTGTGGCAACTGAGACACAAAATGGCAAAATGTCCCAGTGAGGGAGCCCAGAGAATGAGGACAGAAGTTAGAAAGAAGTCACAAGTCGCTAACAGAAAGATAAGCATGCCACCACGTCTGGAATATGAAGAATGTGCTGAATGTTTGTTTGTAGTTAGATAGGAAATCAGAACTAAAATCGACAAATTCCTAGAACCAAGAGAAAACGAAACTCTACCCTTCATGTGATGTAGCTGATGCTATGATCTGAGGGTGAAACTTCAGGAGAAGTAAAGGGACAACACTGAGGGAGCCCGGTGCCCTTCAAAGACAGGGTCCCAAGTTGCACAGGAAAAGAGGTACACCTTAGACAAGCCTGAGTGTTTGTACAGACACAACAGATGTCTAGCAAGCTCTAAGAGGAAGTGTCCACAAATGTTACCTTTGGGAAGTAAACAGGAGTCCCAGTGAGATACAGCAAGTTCATTTATCTTATCTTAGGACATTTGAGTGGTTTCAGTTCAGTTCAGCCGCTCAGTCCTATCTGACGCTTTGCAACCCCATGAACCACAGCATGCCAGGCCTCCCTGTCCATCACCAACTCCCTGAGTCCACCCTAACCCATGTCTATCGAGTCGGTGATGCCATCCAACCTCTCATCCTCTGTCGTCCCCTTCTCCTCCTGCCCTCAATCTTTCCCAGCATCAGGGTCTTTTCAAATGAGTCAGCTCCTCGCATCAGGTGGCCAAAGTATTGGAGTTTCAGCTTCCACATCAGTCCCTCCAATGGACACCCAGGACTGATCTCCTTCAGAATGGTCTGGTTGGATCTCCATGCAGTCCAAGGGACTCTCAAGAGTTTTCTCCAACACCACAGTTCAAAAGCATCAATTCTTCTGTGCTCAGCTTTTATAGTCCAACTCTCACATCCATACTGGCCACTGGAAAAACCATAGCCTTGACTAGATGGACCTTTGTTGGCAAAGTAATGCCTCTGCTTTTGAATATGCTGCCTAAGTTGGTCATAACTTTCCTTCCAAGGAGTGTTTTTAAATTTCATTGCTGCAATCACCATCTGCAGTGCTTCACTTTCAACATAAACAGTTTCATTTTCAAATGCTTTATCAGGATACCCATTTTCATCAAGGTCCCAGGAGATCTCATTCTGTAGGTACAAGACCCTAAGTGTTCAGCCGATGCTCAAGGTCCGTCAGTGTGTGGGACTCTCCTCTCCTCCTGGTGCAACAGCCCCTTCCCAGGAGCCCCCAGGAGCTGAGAGACCCTAGGCAAGGCTGGATGTGAGGGGAAGCAAGGACTGATTTGGAAGGTGGCCTTGGGACTAGACCCTCCTTCCAGCACAGAGGGGAATGGTGGGCAAGCATCAAACACGACGTGTGGCAATTTGGTCCCCAGGCTGGATCATATGTGAGGCCCTTCTCTACTGTCTTGATGGCCCTTGGGATGGGGCCAGGGACCCAGGCCTCCGTGCCTCTTGTGGGGAGGATGAATTTCACACTGACTTTCGTGCACCTTCCTGTGAGGACAACTGACTCTGAAGTTTATTTACCCACCAGGCAAAGGTTACTCCTTTGGCACAGCCAGGACTTTGCCCTGTTCAACCCACTACAGACACCAAGTTGTTCATCAACGTTCAGGCCCTGAGTCCAGCTGGAGAATGGCCCTTCTTGCCCTTGATCTCCTTGAAGATCTAGAGGCTCCCCTTGTGGGGCAGCTGGAATGTTCTGTCCTGTCCAGTCTGGGCCCTTCCTCTGCCACAAAATTCATGGATCCCCCAGACCTTGGTTCTGCATTTTCCTTTCCTTACATGAAAGCCGGGCATCACCCACACCAGCAACTCTCTGCCCACCTGACGAGTACTTGCCCAGCCTGAGTCCACAGCCCCTCCCCTGGTGGCCAGAGACACCTCTTTGCCCCTTACTCTGCTCTACACCTTGAGGCAGGTCACTTTGGGTTCTAGTGGAAGGGGACAGTCCACATGGTACTCACTTGGCACTGCGGACCTCTGGGCTTCCTTACCCCACCTCCAAACCACCGATAACTTTGGGGTCTCCCTTCTCCATACACCTTCGAGGCTTCTGCACCCTCATGGAAGGACCTTCAGACTCACTGCCCACACCCCACTCCTGCCTTCCAGGGGCTTTATTGGAAGTACAGGTCTGATTAGGGATGTCTTACACTGAACAGAAACAAACTCTTTCTCCTGCCCCCAACCCCTGCCACACCATCCCTGCAGGGTCTCTCTCTCCAAGCCTCTCTCCTAGCGGTGAGAGGGCAGAGCCAGGCCCACCCCTGCACGGGCCCCTTTGTCTCAGGTCACCCTTGGCTCCTGACTCCGCTGCCCCAGGTGTGAGCTCCCAGCACACATGATGCCCTCAGCTGAGGCTGCACACCTGCCCCTCTGCCACAAGGAAGACGGAGCTGGGAGGCTGCACGCAGGAGGCTAGGCAGCGGGAGTGAGGACAGCAGCCCTCCTCCTGGTCTGCAGGAAATCTGGGCGCTGCTGGTGAGAGCCCGGAAGCTAGTGAGCCTGGATGTGGACCAAGGACTCCGGGTTCAAGTCAAGAGCAGCTGCTTGCCTCCAGCAATTTGAAAAAAAAAACGGAGCCTGGAGTCGAACAAAGAATGATTCAAACACCTCTGTCCTTCCCCATCCTTGTGACTCTCACACATTCCCCTATTCCCCATTTTCAGAGTCTCAAAGAGAGACTTCTGTCTTAGTGATTTTTATAAGCACCTAAACTGTTTGTACATGAGAAACGTTCACACCCCTGCAAGGAAACTCCTGGCTTCCAGCACTTCTCTGAGGTCAGCACCTATTGGACTCCACCCTCTGGGAATGAGGGCACTCGGGGATGCCCCGGGGATGCCTCTTTTGGCCACAGAGTGTCTCCACACCCAGCCTGCTAGGACCTTCCGTGGGGAGGGAGCCAGGAAGAGGGTCTCCTTCTGCTCAAGGGCTAGTGAAGGACAATTTATAGTTCAAACTCTACCACTTGCTCCTATTCACTCTCGCTCCATATCCCTGCCTGTGTCCCCAGCATGACTTCTATCTGGATGGACCCAGTTTGCAATTCTGAAACTTGGAATCAGTCTCTGAGGAGTCTCAATGGGCAGACTCTGCCCAGTGTCTGTGTGTGGGGTGATGTACACAGCAGGGGACTGGCAGGTCCCCAGATCCACGCAGCGGGGTGAACACAGCCAGCTCCCCAAAGGAGGATCTGTTCAGACGGAGCTTGAAAGTGGAGAACTCCAGGAACTGGCTCTCCTGGAAAACTACCACCTACCGTTTTCTTTAGAATAATCATCTAATGCCCCGCGGCTAATAAAAATATAATAAGGAATTCACTATCAAGAAACTCATCTTTTTCCCCTGAACTCAGGGCAGTTCCTGAAACTTGAGTGACTTCCCATAACTTGAAGTTTCCTTCCTGAATGTTGGACCTGGGTGTCAGACCTCACGTGCATGGATTCTGAATCTTTCTTCCCGCCTCTTCCTTGCTTGGCTCCGCCCTGGAATCATCCTTCGGTTTGGGTTTAGTCCAGCCGCGCAAACCAGCGCACAGACAGGCTGAAGCTGTGGATCGGCTGGGCAGGCAGAGCGCAGGAACCGCGGGAGTGGAGGAGCCGGGGCACCGGGGCGCAGGTGAGAGCTTGAGGGGCGGTGGCCGGGGCTCCTGGTGTCAGACTGCAGTGCACTCACATGGGGGCTGGGTTGATGGAGATGGGGCGCTGAGCTCTGCGCTGTGCACCTCCCCTGAGGGAGAGAAAATGACAAAGACTTCGCAGTCCTGGTGGGGAACTGCGTCTCTGCAGGGCGGCCCCAGGCTTGGCTCTGGCCCTCTGTGGAAGGGCAGAGAGTTGGCATCTCGAGCTCCTAGACGTCCACCCATCCAAACAGAGCCCCTGCTGCCCGGGACCACATCTGGGGCGAAACACTTTCACATCCAAACCAACACTGCGGCTCTTGTACTTGCCCACACGCTCACTATCATGCACATATACAATTGTGTGCACTCACAAGGGTCACACATGCACACTCAGCACTCACAAACACTCATTAAAACAGAGTGAAACCTCCGAGACTTCTCCTAAGGTCGAGGGAGAGGGGCACTCCACCGCCTCTTTCTACGCTCTCCTTTCATTTTTGGTTAAGCTGCAGCAGCAATCTAAATTCAATTCACCACCAACTACTGGTGAATGATCTGCAATTTGAAAGCCGCTTTCCACTCCCAGTGCCTGAGGAACCAGAGCCCCTGGGAGGCCCTCATCCCCTGAGACTAAAATAGTGAAGGTGGTGGGGAGGTACAGGCCCCTCCCCACCTCCCCCGGCCCCGGGAGGTGCAACGAGCTGGTGCAAGGAGGGGGAGGATTCTCAGAGGAAGTGCCTTGTGAAAGAGAGTGAGAAGCAGCCCAGCTGATGGGCTGGCCTGTACTGAGGCTATGAGCCCACAAGGGTTTACAGACTCAACCCCCAGAACTGCAGGAACTTATTACTGCCCATGAGGGATCCTTCCTGGCCATAGCAGCAGGGACAGGACACAGCAAAGGCTCCCCGGACTGGGGCATCTCTTCCCTCTGAGCCAGGGTTGGGGCTCCCTTTCAGCTGTCTTCTGAAGGTGGTTGGTCGCCTCCCTCCACACTCTTGGTGAAAGGCCTGCCTGGACAGCAAGATGCTCACCTTCCCATGTAGATATCTAGGTACATACACGTTACCACTGAGCCTTTGCGTGGGAAACCTGGTCCAGCTTCTCCTAGCTGCTGCAGGAATGGAGATCCCTGCTGACCGAGAACCCCTTGCCCCTGGTCAGCTGATAAGCCTCGAGCCACATACCTATTGCCTCAGTTTCCCTAAGGTCCTGTGGCAGGACAAAGTGCTGGCAACGGCATGCACTTTCCAAGGTGTTCCACTGACTTCCAAATGCGATCAGGTTCCCAGTGACAGCACAAATCCCAGCGGTGTGCCCCAGCTTAATATATGTAGAGACCAGCAGCTGTGACAGAAATCTGAGAGAAGGATGAATTGTTGCCTCACTTTTCCCAACTCCAGAAGCCTCAGGGCCCCTCCAGGTCTTGCCCCATGCATGCAGGCTTCCTATACCACCCCCGACCCTCTGCCTTCTCACCGGTCTCTTCCCCTGTTGTGCCCTGGCCTTTCTCTCTCCAGTTTTCCTGTCCTTTGCAGCATCAGAGACAAGAGGAGAGACTCAGGTAGAGGGGTGGAAATGCCAAACTTAAAAACCCATCTGAATTTCAGATAATGAATCACTTTGAAATGTAAATATGTGGCAAATATTACAAAAAGTATACCTATTTTAAAACTAAGACAACAGTGGGACCCCAGACTAAGGGCGGCAAAGGTGCCTGAGGATACGGGAAGCTCCTCCCATCCCCAGCCCAGCTCCTCCATCCCCAGTCCAGCTCTTTGCAGACAGCCCTTCTGCACTCTATAGGGTGGAAATGTCTGTGTCTCCATTGTACAGATTTGGTTTAGTTGAGACTAGTCTATGGTTTTGAGGATCAGCCGCAACCTGGAGTTCTTCCCAGTGCCTAGGCTGTATCGTCTGATGATGAAGAGCCAGGCCCACGGTGGTTGGAGTTTGGGGGCAGAGCCTGGTGGGAAGGGACCCTGGCATTTCCTTGTCCAGATTCTGGAACCCTCCAGAGCCTTTCCGGGTGAGGAGAACTTCAGGGAGTGCATGAAGTTGGACTAAGAGGCTCGTGTGTGTGAGGGCAGAGCCCCGCCATGGCCTGGGGAAGGCTCAGGGAAGACTGGAGGTTTGGGGGCAGCGGGAAGAGCGGCAGGGAGTCCTAACCAGGGCCCGTCTGGGAGCCCACAGCTTCAGCAGCCTTGGACAACATGACAGAAGATGGCCAGGAGTCCCCTGTGCACAGGCCACACTCCCTCAGGAGGACTCAAGTGGTGGTAGAGAGTCTGTGACACTTCCTGCTTTCATAGTCTTCTGGTCATTTCAGTATCTGTGAGAACATTCCTATAAGTAGCACATCTAGTGACTACAAATGGGTATTTAAGGTGAAGCTAAAACAGATACTAATGTTTAAAAATGAGTCAATGTAAAATAATTTTTAGGACACAGGGGTATGTGAAAAGTGAAAGTGTTAGTCGCTCCGTCGTGTCTGACTCTTTGTGACCCCATGGACTGTAACCCACCAGGGTCTTGAATCCATGGGATTCTCCAGGGAAGAATCCTGAAGTGGGTTGCCATGCCCTCCTCCAGGGGATCATCCCGACCCAGGGATCAAACCCAGGTCTCCCTCACTGCTGGCAGATTCTTTACCGTCTGAGCCACCAGAGGAGCCCAAGAATACGGGTAGCCTATCCCTTCTCCAGGGGATCTTCCCAACCCAGGAATCGAACGGGGGTCTCCTGCATTGCAGGCGACTTCTTTACCAGCTGAGCTACCAGGGAAGAACTAATTTTTAGGACATAGGGATATGTAGTGTGAAAAGCACAGAGGTTAGGCTGGGGAGGCTGGCGAGACAGGCTCTCTGGGGTGTTTCCCTGGCAGGTAGACAAAATATGAGAGATTGAGAGCAGAGGGTGGTTTGGTGGGCCTGACGTAGGCTCAAGGGACCCCACACACCTTTCTCAGGGGGCCATGCCCTCGCTGCTGGAAGACACCAGCTGCCCTCCCACCTGGCCTCTGGACTTTAACCTGCTGCTATTTTGCTTTCCTTTTACTTGTCAACACACACACTCTCTCCCAGAGTCCAGTCGGGTAGATCAGTGAGTGTTACAAAAACACTGTTTTGCTGTATCACCCCCTCTCCATGTCACCTGGTCCAGGTGTAGACTAAGGTTGACCTTCAACTCATTCAGCTCTGCTGGGCACTTGCCCAGAGCTCATTGGAGGGGACTGACTGCACCCTTCATGTGGCATCAGCACTGCAGGGACTTCTGAGCAAGTCTGCAGGGATTGAGCACCTGTTGTAGGCAGGGCATGTCGGGGCACTAGGGGCCCTCCCCCCAGCACTGTGTGTGTGTCTGTGTGTGTCTGTGTCTGTGTGTATGTGTTTATGTACTGTGTTTGTATGTCTGTGTGTGTGCACGTGACAGGGTGTTCTCCCAGGGAGTGGGAGTAGGATTCTGGTAGCTTCTGAAGAGGGGTTGGCTTCACCAGGCTAGCTTGTCCTGGCTCCCCATGGAGTGAGACCCTGTGTGGTTCAGGATTGTCAATGAACCCTCTCGTTCATCTATTTTCAATCAACGTCCTGGTGTCTCAGATAATCTGCCTCTGAGGCACGAGACTCAGGTTCGATCTCTGGGTCGAGAAAATCCCCTGAAGAAGGCAAGGGCAACTTAATCCAATATTCTTGCCTGAAAAATCCCATGGACAGAGGACCCTGGAAGACTACAGTCCATGGGGTCACAAACAGTTGAAGAGGACTGAGTGACTTTCATTTTCACTTTTCACTCAACATCCCAGAAAGTGTACTAGGAACTTGAAACACGACTTCTAAATTTACGGAAAGGATGAAAGCTGGACAATGAAACGATGAAAGCCAGGAAAAGGTGTTGAGGAAAGGTTTTGAGGGGGTGAGTTTCCTTCTGGATACTATAGACCCCTGGCTGTCTCCCTCCCAGAGAGAGCACACCTGCCCTTCCCACCAAGTCTCCTGGTTGCACTGGGCATTCGGTGATGATGCCAGGTCTCCAGCAGGAGGCTCCACCTCTCACCCAATGAGGGATCACTGCTCTCAGAGCACGGGCTTAGGTGGCATTCTTCCTTTGATTCCCTGGGGGGTGAGCCCTCCATGTGACCCTGAGAACACCTGCTTGCTCCACCCTTGGGGCCAGTGGGCAGGCCTCCCTGGAAATGTATTTTCAGCCTGGGGAGACTTGGTCTGCCTCCCTGTCGATGGCACACCCAGGCCCACGTTCGATGGGGAACAGGGGTACAAAGGCTGTTCCGAGGTCAGTGGAAGCAGCAGAGTGGCTGGGGTCCGAGGGGAGACCTTGAGGAGACTGGAAATGCTGGGGGTCCTGCCCAAGGCTTCCTCCAGGATGAGTCAGTGGCCAGAGATGAGCACACAAGATCAATCTCTTGCTTGCTCAGGTAGGCTCAGGGTAGGACATCCCTGGGCAAGGGTCTCCCTCCAGGCAGCCCCGAGGGCTCTGGCTAGGCGGCCAGGAGTCACTGTCCACCACCAGAAAGCATGCCTTTGGGCCCTATGGGTCGCTGGGCACCATTCTGTGTATGAGAACTTTCCAATTGAAGAAAAGTTATTTTGTAAAAAATACTCAGGAAAAGAATTGAGCAGATCTTATCTGAGGTGCCAGGAAAAGCCCCCGCACAGGAAGTTGCAACACCTCTTTCTAGAACCTTCCATCACATGAGATTCTCTGCAGCAAATAATAGTGATGAGCTATTTATGCCCCATCCTGGCAATTGCTGAAAGGCAGCTACTGGACTGTGTCCACCTGTGAAATCTCACCCTCTCTTGTATTATGCTGAGCAGGTTGCGGCAGGATCAGGGCAGCTGATTTCTTCACTTATTCACCAGATTCTTGGTTCTAAAACAAAAAAAATGATTATAACCGAGTTAATGTTCTTGTGAAAAACAAATGTCCAAGGAAAGATAAACAGCCCTAGAGAGAGTCTGCCTTCCCGGGGTGAAAACGCATGATGGACAGCATAGTGGCTTGTGCCCCGCGGCTGGCAGGGCCTGGAGAGCCCCACGTGGGGCGGGTGCCTTGGCCAGGGCGACAGGGTGCTCACTCTTCCGTGCCTCAGGCACCACTGGTCCTCCTGGAAAGGAAGCAAAATTAGGCCTGTGATATGCCACTTGCAAACACACCTTGAGGAATATTCAAGATCTGAGCATAAAAATAGACAAAATTTGACCGTGATGGATATTCCACCATCTGGGAAGTCTTTTCAAAAGGATACTCTACACAAACAAACGAAGACTGCTTTAAAACAAAACCCTGAAGCTTTGAAGGAAAGACAGACAGGACGACATGAACACGTGGGGTCTTTATTCCAAAGATCATCTGGGGAGAACTGATGATGGAAAGCTACTCACCCTGGAAGGCAGTTTGTTTCTTTAAGGGGTGAAAGTCTTAGAAAGCTGTAAGGAGGAGACAGACACTCCCAGGAGGAGGAGCAAAGGCTTTGCAAAGGCAGTGACCATGTGGAAATCCGAAGGGCCAGAAACCGGAGGAGCTGGTCAGCCCTCCACGGCAGCAGGCGTCACCAGGAAGAGGCGGAGCTAGAAGCCAAGGGGACCGGGCTGCTCACAAGCTGAGACAAAGGGACTCCTTGCAGCCACTGAAGTCAGGCTTCAGGATCCAGGGAGGCAGACCTCACCAGCAGCACACTCACTACACAGTGAGACCCAGACAGAGAAGTGGACAGAACATGACCAGAATACTCCCTAAAGTGTCTGTGGTTTGTGCCTGATATTTCCAGTGAGGGGAAAGCTGAGGTCTGGGGAAAGAGGGGGGCCAGTGTGAGTGTCCTGGGGCAGCCGTGACCAAGGACCCCAAACAAGGGATCAAAAAAACCAAGTTTATCCTCCTCCAGTTTGGAGGCCAGAAATCCAAAATCAAGGTGTCAGCAGGACTGCAGGGAAATACCTTCTTTGTCTCTTCCAGCTTCTGGCGGCCCTGGCGGCCCCTCACTTGTGGCCACATCCCTCCAGTCTGTGCCTCTGTCAGCTCTGGGCCACTCCCTTGTCTGTTTCTGACAAAGTTCTCTCTTCTTACAAGAAACCAGGCACCTTACACAGGGGCTCACGCTGCTCTAACACGACCTCCTCTTTATTTGTGGCTGCAAAGGCTCTATTTCCAAGGAAGGTCACCTTCACATGTTCCGGGTGGACGTGTATTTTGGGGCCACCTTTCACCCTTCCCTGATGGATCAGTGGGAAAGAAAGTGCCTGCCGATGCAGGAGAGGCGAGTTTGATCCCTGAGTCGGGAAGATCCCCTAGAGAAGGCAATGGCAGCCCACTCCAATATTCTTGCAAGGGAAATCCCATGGACAGAAGAGCCTAGTGGGCTGCAGTACATGGGGTTGCAGAAAATCAGACATGGTTTAGCAACTAAAGAACAACAACATTCACCCCAGTACAGACAGGAGTGGGCTCTCTAACCTGATTCCATGTATGTAAAATCACATCCATGTGTGCGCACAGAACACGCGTATCTCCAGTGACTTCTTTCTTCCTCAACTACAAGTGCTGCACTCATGTGAGAAAAGAAGACTGTCCTTCTGATGGTAAATTAGAATAGAAGCAAGTTCAGAAAATCAAGGGAAGCGGGAGACAGCAGCACCAGTCAAAGGGATCTGGGGGCTGAGACTGTCCCTTGCCATTTCATTCTCCTTGTTTGACCCAGAGTCTCCTGGAGTCAGGACTGGAGCTGGTCACCAATGGCCCCCAGTTCCTGGAAGCGATTCCATCCTCACTTTCCTTTGCTCCTGGCGCTTCTGCCCACTTCCACGCAAAACGGAAAAAAGAAATCAGAGACACGGAATTCAAAACCAAAGGGTACCAACTCCATGGCATTCTGGAAAAGGCAAAACTCTGGACACAGTAAGAAGATCAATGGTTGTCAGGACCTGGGGGGAAGGATGGATGAATGGATGGAACACAGAGGATTTTTCGGGCAGTGAAGCTACTTTTTGTTGTTGTTCAGTTGCTGAGTCACATCCCATTCTTTGTAACTCCATGGATTGTAACCCACCAGGCTCCTGTGTCCTCCACTATCTCCTGAGTTTGCTCAAATTCATGTCCCTTGAGTTGGTGATACTATCTAACCATCTCATCCTCTGTGTAGTACCTAATGGTAGCTACATGTCATTATGAAAAGTGAAAGTATTAGTCGCTCAGTCATGTCTGAGTCTGTCCATGGAATGTCCCAGGAAAGACTCCTGGAGTTGGTTGCCATTTCTGGCTCCAGAGGATCTCCCTGACCCAGGGACTGAACCCTCCTCTCTTGTGTCTCCTGCATTGGCAGGCAGATTCTTTACCACTGTGCCATCTGGGAAGCCCAAATGTCAGTTTTACTGGATGCCAAAGCCTGAGATGAGCATTTGTTTCAGAGGAAGTGAAAGTTCAGCTTTCCGGACTGTAACTCACGAGTTCCACAGGAAGACTCTTTTTGTTGATAAAAGCCAATCTGGAGAGTGGACCAAGTGTCCCAAATGCCAATCCTCAGAATGCAAGAGTGAAAGAGGGGCTGGGGGCATCCAAGGTGGTCTCAGGCTGGTGTCAGGTGCAAGTGGCCACACGAGATTCTGTGTGTCATGACCCGTCTCTACAGGACACATGGTTCAGGGCGTTTTGCGTGTTTTTTATAAAATTCAAGATAACCCCAGCAATATAATTGCACTTGTCCCCCGGGGACCTGTTTCCTGTCTCATCTGTGTTTTTCATCTGTCTTACTGTGGTCCCACTGCACGCATTTTAAGGTAGAAAGAACAGTCAAGACACAGTGGTCAGGGAGGAACTTGGGGACCCTTACCCACTCTGGCCAGGGTGCAGCCCCTCTCACTGGCTTCTGAAGTAGCCTAAGGGAACTCTGACTCATCAGCTTTCCTTCCTCCAGGGAGTGTCCCAGAAACCAATAAGGAGGACAAGGGACCCCTTAAAACTCCTCCACGTCCTGCTGGCCATGCTGACCTCAGTATCCACTCTCCTCACTCCCAGGATCTTCTGGGTCCTCTTGTTCTTGCCCGCCTTCAGGAGTGCTCAGAGTGGAAGTAAGTCTCATTGTCCCAACTCTGCCAGGGTGACCCCAGCAGGGGCAAGTTGGGTGTGGGAGGAGAGAGCTGGATCAGGACAGAAGGGGCCCAGGCTCCAGGTCGTGCCAGTGACCCCAGGAAGGGCAGTCAGTGGATGTCCTGAGGTCCAGCCATGACCCACACGTGTGACTTTCCCCCGCACAGCCTGGGACAACCCCAACTGCACCAGCGGTGTGGTTTCTGTGTTGAGGGGCCAGCCAGCCACCATGAGCTGCAGCATCTCCAATGCCTTCTCCCACATCGACATCTCCCTGAAAGCAAACCCCACAGCACCCTGGAAGCTCATCTTCAATGTAAAGGCCCCAGGAAACTTCTGCCAGAATGGATGGCAGCTCTGGATTTGGGA
The DNA here is from genome assembly GCF_032405125.1 of Capricornis sumatraensis. NCBI lineage: Eukaryota > Metazoa > Chordata > Mammalia > Artiodactyla > Bovidae > Capricornis > Capricornis sumatraensis. The sequence continues at coordinate 100,224,568 of NC_091076.1, forward strand.
GGGAGAGGCGTACCTAGTAACTGAAGAAGCCCTGGACACCCAGGCAGGGCAGTACAAGTGGAGTCTGAAGGGGCGCCAGAGACACATCAGAACCACTACCCTGAACGTCTCAGGTGACCAGGGTGGGGGGGAGGGAGGGGCGGTTGATCCCCAAGAGCTTTTCTTTTTGGTGGGCAGGAGTGCAGAGCAACTCGGGAGGAGTGATTTCTGCCCACCTGAGGTGACCAGAGCCATGGAAATGAGGCCTGAAGAGGACTTTCACCTTGCCCCACCCGTGCTGTGGCTGTGCCCTCTCTGAGCTTCTCAGAGCAGCCCCGGCATGTGTGCCTGCTCACTGTCCCTATCTGCTCAGGGAGCTGGCGCCTTCCCTCCCTAAACGCCCCTATCCCCCACCCCCACCCCTTGCTTTGCTGCAAACTCCGCAAGTCACCATCGATTCCTCCCGACCACCCTTCAACTGTCCATACGCAGCCAGAGGCACCCTGAGCGCCGGGGACAGGAAGCAGGGGTCCAGCTTTGCCCCGGACCAGGAACAGTGGGAGGGGCAGAGAAGGCACCCTTCAGCCTAGCCGGGCCCTGGACAGGGAACCCAGTGAGGCCTTGATGAACTCCTGTATCCAGGGTTCATCTGATACCTGGGGCGGAGGGGCTGTGTCAGGGTAGGCCCTGGCCAGGGCCAACCTGCCCTGTGTCTCTTTGGCAGACCTGCAAGACCTGTTCCTCACACCTTCTGCAGGTAGGTGTTCCTATCTTCATCCTGGGCTATAGGAGGAAAGCCCCCAGAAAGTCCCCTCGGGTCTTCCCTCCGTAGGCACCCTCACCATCTGTGCCTGGAGCCCTGCCCATCCCATGCACCCATCCCCCTGCCACACTCCCACCCATGGGCTTCCCAACCACAGGCGATGTCCCGCTCGAGGGTGCCCCCAAGGAGGTCAGGGCTCCTGCACAGATGAACAAAGGAGGGAGGGCCCGACCTCTCCCCACAGGCCCGGAGAGGAAGCTGCACAGTCTCCAGACTGAATCCCAGGACAAGAGTCAGACACAGGTGGTGTTCCCCATCCTTGCCCTGGTCGTCATCCTCGCCCTCGCGCTGATCTGCATGCTGGCCTGGCGCCGGAGGTGTGGTTCCCCACTCTCCAGGCTCCAGCAGGTATGGGCCACTGTGCCTTGTCTGTGGGCCGGGGAGGGCATCTTGTGTGGGGTCATCTCAGACCCGGCATAGACACTCTGCCCCATTGCCTTGTACCCATCAAGACTAGTGAGAGAGTGGGGAGCGTTTGCGGTCCCAGAGAGCCAGAACCCCTCCCTTGGAGGACCCCACCCAGCAAATGCAGTCCCAGTCCCAGAACGCAGATGCCCCACCCCAGACAGGCCGCTGAGTCCACACCGTCCCTAGGACCCCCTGGAGGATGGCATGGGGGCTTCCTGCTCCTTCCAGGAGACCTAAGATGTGTGGGCGGTGGATGTGTCAGCAGATGCACCTGCAGACAGAGTGGTGTCTGCACGTGCCCTTCATCTCCCTCCCTCCGTCCTCTCTCCCCAGGTAAGGAGGCTCTGAGCCCGGAGTACCCAGTGTACTGCGCTTCGCAGAGCCATGGGGAAGTGCCATGGGGAAAACCAGGCCAAGGACTAGGAAGCTTCTGGCCTCTCCCTAACACACATGCCAAGGAGTGGTCCTTAGTAGGTCCTGGGCCCAAAGTAGAAAAATCTCAAGTTCCAAAGCATTTGACCTAACAGGACCTTCCCCCTCCTCCACCCCACCCAGGCCTGAGCTCCTCCCCAGGGCAGGAGTGCCATGCTGCGGTCACCTGGGAGATGCCCCAGTTTGGGGTCATCGGCCGATCATGTCTTTGGACCATGAATAAGACCCTATTGGACCCTCTTTCTTTGGACCATGAATAAGAACCAGTTTGAGGGACCTTCCAGGAAGCACTTGTGGAACCGAAATGAGGATATCAGTGGCCTGAGATGATGCACGGGGCCTCCTCCACCGCCCTCAAAGCATAGAGCAGCCCCTCTGGATGGGAGGCTGGACAGGTGGCTGCTGGTGGAATCTGTGTCCAACCTCCCTGGTCTTCCCCAGCCCTGGGGCTCCCCTCTTTGCCACCTGGCCTACCTGCTGCCCCTTCCTGTTCCCAAATGTATATCAAACCATATCCTAAACTGTATATGCCACATGTCTTTACAAGAGAAACTGTATAACTCCTGTGAGTGTATCCATTGTTTTTTTTTTTTTTTTGGAGGTGGGGTGGGACGTCTTTTTTTGTTCCTTTCCTCTTTTGTTTCCTTATGATTTGATGACTTTAGTGCTGCACTTGAATTCCTTTTTCTTCTGTGTGTTTATATCTATGATAACAGACTTTTGGTTTGTTGTGACCGTGAGACTCTGATACAGCAGTCTACACTTACGTGGATGATTGTTTTAAGTTGCTGATCTCTCCTTTCCAGTGCATTTCAAATATCCTGCCTGCGTACTCTCCTCCTCTCCTGATCATTGCTTTTGCTGTCTTGTCTGTGTGTGTGGATGGTTTCCTTCTTTTACTCTGTTTGCCTTTACGGGTGAGCCCCCTTATTTCATCCTTTGCCTGTTTCTCGTTGTGGCCTTTTCTTTTCAGCGTAGAGAAGTTCCTTTAAAGATAGAGCTGGTTGGTTGTTCACTGCATATGTTTGTAAAAGGTACATATAATGTGATGAAAGAAGGACTTTCTAGAAGTGCTACCTTCAGTGCTTTGCGAAACGTCCGCATTGCTAATCCTCAGGATGAGTACACTAAACCGACCAGCAAACCATCGAGTGAGCTGAGAAATGTATCTTTAAGTGAAGAAAATAAAACCTGAAAGGAGCTGCTGTGAGTCTTACAAGCTACAAAGTCCCACCGAGGGCTTCCCTGGTGTCCAGTGGTGGAGAATTTCCCTTGCAATGCAGGGGACACGGGTTCATTCCCTGGTGAGGGAATTAAGATCCCAAGTGCCGTGGGGCAGCTAAGCCTACATGCCACAACTAGAGAGCCCATGAGACCCGACACAGCCAAATAAATAGATTTTTAAAAAAAAAATAAATAAAGGAGCCCAAATACACGCAGAAGGCCAGATATCTGGTAGTCCTCACTCACCGTGAAGCATCTCGGATGGGACACGATGCACGGTGCCTGGCAACCGTCCCCACAGGAGGGTAACGACCCCCACAGCTTCGCAGGCCCCCAGAGTCCAGGTCTAGAACTGACTGTATTTGCCTCCCCCAGGTTAAAGAAAGGTTCATGCCAGCAATGCTGGGTTTGTTCCACCCCGTGGGCCAGGCCCCTAAGCCACAGTGGGCATAGCACGTGGGACTGCCATGCTTAAGGGGCCATGGAAATCTGTTCCATTTTGCCTAAAACAGACCAAAGGTGTTGATGCTTTGAAAGTCATTCAAAGGCCATTTAATATTACTATTACGGTGGGATGGGCTCACATTAAGTCATTCAGCCCCTGCACACCCAAGGCAGGAAACCTAGAAAGAAATACTGTGTCTGGGTCTTTGACTGATTTTAATTTTTAACTTGTTGCTTATCTGGACATTCAAGGATTTCTCTAAAGGAAGTTTAGCTCTGAGTCCTTGCAGTGCCCTAGAGACCCTTCCCCCCAGGCCCATCTTGCCCCTCTTCAGCCACACGGGCCCTCTTGCAGGCCCTCAGAAACCCCAGGCACTCTCTGGCCTTGGGGACCATGTGTGTGCTGATGCCTCTGCTTGCAACCCTGTTCCCAGATTCGCCACCGACCCTCTCCCCTCCTCAGCCCTCTACTCCTGCGGCCCCTGAGGTTCGGCGCCCCTCCCACCAGGTGCTGTGTGTCCTGCCGCAGGTCTGCTCGTCCATCCCTGGAGTCATCTCCAGGCCACGAGGCTCTCGTCCATCTCACCCTCTGCCCTCGGCACTGACGCTGGCACGTGCGGGCGCCCAGGGAGTGCTGGTGATGAACAGAGGCAGGACGAGGTTGGAATGGGGCGTGTTTCACAAGCCCGATGCTTTTATTGCTTCCTGCCTACAATTTTGCTAGGATCCTCTGGAACTTTGGCAAGATTCTGCCCCTGAAATAGATACCCCTCACCCAAGAAGTGTCTGTAGGTAGGTGGACAGCCCCTGCCAGGGGAGGTCACACAGCAAACCTAATCCATCCCCACCCCAAACCCCACCCAGGACCCCGAACCTTCAGCACAGGAGCGTCCAGCCAGAGGAGGGGCTCTCCCGGGAGGAAATCTCTTAAGGCTGTCTGGCCACGCATGAGCCGCGTTCACACACCCGGCACACGCATGTATGGTTTTGGGCCAACACTGGAAGGTTGGCCCTCTAGCCCAAGGCTTCCAGGACAGAGAAATGTCTTCATCTTTCTGGTTGCCCAGAGTCTGTCTCCTCTTCAAGGACCTCCAAGCCCTCGGGCTCAGGGTCCAGGCATGGGTCTCCCTCTGCCCTGGGGGCTGCTCACCAGGACCCTGGTGCACCAACATACTGGATGGTAGCCCAGCTGAGCACTCTCCAGCCCTTGTACCCACAGGAAAGAGAATCGTGAGCCACTCGGGCAGCCACAACCTGGGCACATGCCCCGGGCCTCTCCCTACGACCACACCCAGCCCCCAGGCTGCAGTGGTGACTGACTGACTTGATACTCCAAGTTTCTGGACATAAATCAGGTCCCAGCAGAAAGTGAACCAGAAGACTGGGGCATCTGGAAGCTGACCCCCATCCCCACCTGGGGACCCCCTCGTCTTTCTCCCGGTCCTGCCCCTGCCCTTTCTTGCCCTCCTTTCTCCTCTCCCTGGTGTGCAAGTAGGGCAGAGGGGCAGGATCACAGATCTACATGTGAGCGCTCAGACTTAAGAGTTGGGCAGGAGCGCTGCCCCTCCCAGCCTCGCGTACAGCACGTCCCCTCGCTCATGGTACCACCTCCAGCAAGCCTTCCTGGAGCGCTCAACCACCCATCGCTGTGTGCAGCCCCCCTGCCTACCTCCTGGTCCATCTTGCTCCCACCACGCCTGAAAGTAGCACCTGGGAGGTGGTGGTGGCACGCAGTTGGGCGCTACAGACAGGAAGAACCGTGGCAGCCCAGTGAGAGGGGCCCTGCTCTTCCTCCTGCAGTGAGCATGGTTGGGCTCCTGGGGCTCCTGCTGTTCCCCTTGCTCCAGGCCAACCGAGGTAAGGCTTCCTGACTCTCCATTACCCCATCCCCCACCACACCCCCCAGCAGGCTTAGCACTTCCACTCAGCCGCATTGCAGCCCTCCCCTCCCCACCTCAGACTCTCGTTCCGGGGAAGGGGGTGATCTCTGGTGACTGTGAGGGAGACCTTCCCTTGGGGCCCCGGCAGTCCCTGCCGGGGGTCAGGTCCAGCCGTGGACACTTGGACCCAAAACCATGGGTGTCAAGATGTGGCTGATGTCTGGGTGCAGAGTCTCTGTGGTTGAAACTCTTCTTTCTCTTTATCTGAATTTTCTCCTACAACCATCAAGGCTGTCTTTGTCCTGAGAAAACATCGTCCTTCTGCTTGCCTTTTGTGCAAAGTTCTGCAGTGAGAAAGAGACCTTAGTTCCACAAAGTGGGATGGGGAACTTGGCAGGCACAATTCTTGTGCTCCCTCTCCCCAAAAAGAGCTGCAGAATTTAGTTTCTGGAGAAGTCAATGTTTGGATTATGTTTGCACCTGGAAGCTGGCCCTGCTGGACTCGGCTAGGCAGACGAGGGAAATTTTGGGGTGTCTCAGGGACAAGCCAGGATGTGCCCACCCCATGGAGCTACTGGCTTCAGGTGCCTGGAAATGGTGGGGAAACTGAGCAGTTGGTGTTAAAAGAAACAGGGAGAGAAGACAGTGCCCATGGCTCTTGCGGGAACTGCCATTTAAGAGGGGGAGAAGGTGTAGAACCGGAAAGAGTGGTTGGAGGTCTGAGTGCTTTGGAAGGAAGAGGCCCCACCTCCGACTTCCCCTGACCCTCGGGGTGGGAGAGGTCACAGGTGGCCTGGCCCTCTGGGATCCCTCTGGAACTTGAGGACAGCCCAGGGTGCTGGCATCACGTGTCGCTTGCTCCAAGGCTTCCAAAAGTTGCCTCATCCTTGGTGACATGTCAACAGTGGACTGTCCCTGGGCACCTCTGCCCTGCCACCATCCCCTGCACAGAGATGGGTCCCTGCCCTTCTGGCCAGGCCAGTGGTGATGGTGGTGTGTCCTCCTTGCAGAGGTGTGCCAGTCCCCCCGCAAAACGATCGCTTTAGAGGGGGACTCCGTCAACATCACCTGCTCCACCCCGGGGACCCTGCGTGGCATCTACCTGAAACAAACGTGGCCAAGCATCAGTGATGTGATTTACTATGAAGATGGGCTGGAGCCCACCGTGGACCCACGGTTCCAGGGCCGCATTGCCTACTCAGGGCTGCAAAGCAACCTGACCATCAGCTTGTACAACCTGCAGTTGGCCGACACCGGTGGCTACACCTGCGTGGCCATCATGGATGATGAGATCTTTGGTCCCGGCACCTTGGTCATGGTGACAGGTAGGGAGTGTGCCAGCCCTAGGACCTCTGCACCTGCCACTCGCCAGCCTGGGCTCCATCTGCCCCTGTGTGGGAAACTTCCCTCTAAGTTTGCTTGAGTTACTCCTTCCAACATGAGCCCAACTCCTCTAGGAAGCCTCCTGGATTCCTCCCCCCAACCCCTCATACACACTCCAAAGCCCCACCCTGCCCTGAACTGCAGAGGTTCCCAGGGACTCGCTCACTTGCCGAATGCCTCTCTCCATTCCTTCTTCCCAGACCAACTGCCCCAGGCAGTGAACACATGCCAGGAATCTTGGCTGATACACTTTGCCTTCCCCACGGCCCTGGCTGTGGGCTTCTTCCTCGTCGGGCTGGGACTGGGAGCAGTGTGCATGCTGAAAAGAACACAGGTCAGTATGGACCCTCGGGTGTCACCAGTGTCCCTAGAAGCCCACTCCTCTCAGAGAGCATGACGGGAAAGAGAATGGGTAAGCCTCAGGGATCTGGCCACATGGGAAACCCCAGCACCCACTGACTCCTTCTGTCAGGGGCCCTGGGAGCTTAGAGGGTTTGGATGGTGAGGCCCAAGGTGAGACGAAGCCCAAGAACTGGAACCACCTGCAGGGAGGATCGTGGTGCCAGGAACACAGGTCCTGGTCAGCTATTTAAGGGGGATTAGCGAGGTTCAGGGTGGCTCAGAGGGTAAAGAATCCGCCTGCAGTGTAGCAGACCCGAGTTTGAGCCCTGGATCAGGAAGATCCCCCGGAGAAAGGAATGGCTACTCACTCCAGTGTTCTGGCCTGGAGAATCCACATGGACAGTGGAGCCTGGTGGGCTACAGTCCCTATGGTTGCAAAGAGGTGGACACGACTGAGTGACTAATACTTTTCACAGAGGGTTCCAGAGAGATCCTTTCAGAGAACATGGGCATGCTGCATGTGACTGTGAAAGTGTGCACACATGTACATATGTGTGCATGTGTGCATGAGTGAGGCCTGTGAGCTTGTGAAAACCACGTGCAATCGTGTGCTGGAGACGGGAGAGGAGGGGCCACCCGAAACGGGGGCCAGGAAGTGGTCAGCTCACCCCTGGTCCTCCAGCTTTCGCCCCCGCCTTCGCCCAGCACTTCCAGCTCTGCATCCCCAGAGAGCCAGTCCCCTCTCCCTGTCCAGGGCCAGGGTGCAAGGTCAATTCCACCTTCCACATCCCCACCGCTGCCCCCGGGGCCCTGACTCTGCCCACCTCACCCAGGCCTGGGCAGTGCTGGATATCCGAGGGGCGGGCTGAGGACCCTCCTAGAACGGCTTCATGCAAGCCCCCAAATCTATTATAAAAGCTTCCTGAGGGGAAATGCCTTGAAGACAGAGGGTGCTCCTGAGCGAGCTGTCCCAGTGGGAAACAGCAGGCTTTCTTTCAGATCCAGAAACTCTGCTGTGCAAAGGATAAGAGCCCAGTGTACGTGATCTATGAGGACATGTCCCACAGCCGCTGTAACACCATGTCCATCCCCAACCAGTACCAGTGAGCCCGGCAGGGCCCCAGGCCTCCCTCTGCCCAGCAGAGTTCTGGGCCGACCATCCACCCAGAACGAACACACAGGAAGCTCCCACAGCAGTCAGCCTCCCACAGCCTCCTCCAGGAAGCCCTCCTTGCCTGCCTCCTACCCTTGAAGCTGCTCCTGGCACCTTGGAACCACTGGGAAGGAAACTTCTCTGTCCCACAGCTACCCTGGCCTTTGCATGGCAGAAGAGGCTGCTCTGCAGGTTGGACTTGCCTTGGGGCAGTGGCCAACTGGGGGGCTGGGAGCTGAACTCTGACTCCCAGTCAAGACTTGCCAGAAATAAAGGACTTCTCTTCTCCCCTTTTCGACTCCAGTGTCTATTTCTCAGCGAGTTCAGAGTCGAGGCGGGGAGGCTTGCCTAACACCTTCTCTGGAGACACTGAGGATTTCTGCAGCCTAGAGGATTCTGTGTGAGATTTTCAGAAAGGAGGGAAGGGCCAGGGGACCCAAACTCACTCCAGTTCCTGTTATGGCTGCTGCTGCTGCTGCTGCTAAGTCGCTTCAGTCGTGTCCGACTCTGCGACCCCATAGACGGCAGCCCACCAGGCTCCCCCGTCCCTGGGATTCTCCAGGCAAGAACACTGGAGTGGGTTGCCATTTCCTTCTCCAATGCATGAAAGTGAAAAGTGAAAGTAAAGTTGCTCAGTCGTGTCTGACTCATAGTGACCCCATGGACTGCAGCCCACCAGGCTCCTCCATCCATGGGATTTTCCAGGCCAGAGTACTGGCGCGGCGTGCCATCGCCTTCTCCGTGTTATGGCTGAGAAGGTGCAAATCAACCGGAGCCCTCCCAGCCTCAATGGCCTCCACCACAGGGTGAGTTGCAGACTGAGGAAGGGGAGCAGTGATCTGAGAGTCTTAACAGAGCAGCTAGGCTCTTAACTGGGCTGCTCCCAATGTGAGCTCGTGTTGCGGTGTGATGGGAATTGGGGAACCGACCTTGGGGAAACAAATGCACCCAGTATGGGTGTGAACTGTAGCTGCATTCTCCTGGACCTGGGGCCAAGAACTGGTAGACCACGCTGCCCACCAACTGAAATGAGAAAGCTCTTCATCCACTGGGTTTGCAAAGATTAAAATGCCTTTAAGTAATGACACTCCTTTTAGCTGGAATTGAGTCTTGGGGACATGATCTTTGGTCACAGAAACAAGATTACAGAGATAACCATGGCAGTGTTGCTTTCAGTAACAAAACCAGCCACTGAGAAACTCCCTAGATGTCCAAATAAGAGAACCGCTTTACCGATTCTGGTGCGCACACACTGCAAGCGCTAAAAAGACCCCATGAAGAGCGAAACCTCATGCTAGGACCTTTGCGAGATGCCATAAGGATACAAGCTGGTGCAGAGTATATGTGTGACCCCACATTTATAAAGTACAGATGGGTGTGTGTGGTTGTTTAAACGCCTGACAGCACCATTACGTCTACATGGATGAAATAATGGAAGCACAGAAGAGGTGGTTCTGTCTGGCTGTGGGGTGTATGTCACTGGGGCAGGGAGTCACTGGGACACACTGGGTTTGGGATGGGCAGCTTGGGATGTGATCTCAACAGCTCTTGTGGAGGGTACAAGGACCTGCAGCTGGGACCCAGATGGGGAGGCAGAGACAAGGAACACAGCACCCCCATCTCCCAGGGGCCCGAGGAAAGGCAGGCCGCCCTACTGAGCCAAGTGCAGCAAGTGTTCATCTGTTACCTGCTGACTTTTGGTCCCTGCTCCTGACCGCTCAGCAGCATGTCACTAGGCAAGTCCTGCCCCTCTGGGACTCAGTTTTCCCATCTGTAAATTAGGGGAGTGCGTCCATGCTCCCTTCAAGAGCTGGGTTTAGGACTTCCCTGGGGGTCCAGTGGCTAAGACTCCATGTGCCCAATGTAGGAGGCCCAGGTTCAATTCTTGGCCAGGGAACTAGATCCCTAAAGATGCCACATGCCACAAGGAAGATCAAAGATCCTGAGTGCTGCGACTAAGACCTGGCACAGCCAGATAAATAATAACAATAGTAATAATTTACAAAGAGCTGGACTCTGTGGTTTCCCAGTCACAATGAGTGCCCTTTCCACTGCCCTCACCCTCAGCTCTCACCGTAGCTTTAGCCTCTTCCCAGCTCCTGAGACAAAAGCAGACAGCACCATCAGCCCATCAGCCCACCTCCAGAGGCCCTTGTCATCAGACGCATCTCTCCACCCGACTCCACCCCAGTGACCAGTGGTCGTGCCCCCTCCATCCTCTGCCCTTCCTTGTGGTCTGTGCTGGGGGTCATGCTGCCCACCATCCTCCCCTCACATGGTCACCCTTAGCTGTCTGCTTCTCTGTCTTTTCTAGGGAGGCCAGGGCTGAGTCCCTCCTCCATGTGTCCCCTGCCCCACATTGAGCCCACGCTTGCTGGATGTGTTACATACACGTAACCACATTGGCATTTAAATACTGCTGGCTTTGTTACTGTTATGACAGACAGCCTGAGAGCGCTCTGGGTCTTGGTTCTCCCACATCTACCCCTGGGCCTCGATTTCCTCAGTGTCAAATGGGGGCAGGGAATTCCCTGGCAGTCCAGTGGTTAGAATTTTGTACTTTCACTGCCAAAGGCCCAGGTTCGACCCCTGGTCAGGGAACTAGGATCCCGAGAGCTGCATAGTGTGGCTAATAAATAAATCGATAAAAAAGGAGGGCGGGGTCTGCTCTGCCTGGGGGTGGGGAGCCATGAGGACTGAGATATCTCAGGTCAGCCCTCAAAGTAGCCTCTGTACAGCAAACGCTCCACCACCTGTGAAGGTATGGGCTGAGACCCTGGAAGCTGGAGGCAAAGGCCTCGACTGCAGGCAGCAGCCCCCATCCTCAGAAAGAAGCTCTGGGGGTTCCAATGTGGGGCTTTTAGAGTTGGAGAAACAGAGTTCAGCTTGGCCCAGGCTGGCCTAGCACTGGGGATAGCAATGGAAACATGGGCCTCTAGGCATTGGCTCCGCCCCTCTCAGGCCCCCAAAGCCTGAGCATGGCCACTGACCCTCCTGACACAGGGGCTGGCCAGGGACTGCAGCCAGTGGGGAGGGGCTGGCACGGTGGGCAGAGGCGTTGGAGTGGAGGGTCTCGGCTGGCCCAGCAGTGCCCTCCTTCCACTCCAGGTTGGCCCGCCCCAAAACCCTGGGCTAAAATCTCAAATTAAAAGAAAGTCTCAAATTGGATTTAAAAGAAAAGATTCAACACTATATTTTCTTCAAAGAGCCCCAGGACGCCTTTGGGACAAAAGTGTGGAAAACATATAAAGAGCAAACAGGAACTACAAGAAAGCCAGAGTTATCAATTCTACTTTCTGACGAAACAGTACTGCTACAAAGCAGCAACAGAACAAAAGCATAACCAACATGCACCCGTGTATCTAAAATTAGCAAAATAGGTACGAACAGGAAGGACATAACCACTGGGAGAAACAGATAGATCAACCACTTACGCCTGAGATTTCAAAATGCCCCTTCAGATGTGAATTATGCTGGTAGATAACGTGAAATCCCACACTCATCAAACAGAAAACCGACATGACGGCAAGGCATATGAAAAGCTTTTAAAAACGATCATTTACTGTCAAGAGGAGCTGAGCTAAGACATAACAGAATGAAGTCTGCAGACTCAACGCTGTTGACATGAGCGACAAACATTAACCACACGAAACAGCAGCACACGTTTCATCCTAACTAGACGTTCCCATGAGAAGTCAGCCCTGAGCTTCTGAGGGGCGCAGGGCCAGGTTGCGAGTTTTCCTGGATGATCTGGAGGGGCCTCTGACAGGGACCCAGCCTGAAGGCCGTGTGGCCAGCCCCAAGATCCAGCCCGGGCTTGCCCCAGAGTGTGGCAGGGAGGCTCGCTCCAAGGTTCAGGCAGCATGTGCAGCTCAGGGGAGCCAGAGCTCACGCACGCCAAGAGGGACTCTCTAAGCAAACCAACATGAAATCACCAGTACAAAACCAGAGGCAGAAGCAAATGCTTATTTGAAACAAGGAAAGGAATCACAAATTTTATAAATCATCCAAAATATCCAGCAAGTAACAATATTTTGAAATTAACTGACACCGCAGACCTCGCTATTTTTGTTTTTTTGGCTGCATAATTTCACTGCCTCCTCTTTGGTGGCCTCTTTAAATGACCATGAAAGAACACAGAGAAATATCATCCTTATGAAAGCACAAGCCTGGCCAGGACAAGATGTTCATGAGGGACCAGGATGTGCTTGGCCGGGTGGGGATGTGAAACAAGTGCCTTGGCTCCCTACAAACACGGGAATTTCAGAAAATTCTACTTTTCAAGAGTCTTACATAAAAAGAGAAACGGGTGGGGGCAGGGGCGTGCGGTTATAATTGTGTCTGACTGCGTCGTGGAGAGCAGTCCTGGAAGTGAAATGTGTGTGACCAGCATGGACGAGTGCCACGGCCTCTGCCAACAATCTCACAGTTTATACACCTCACCTGACGCTGCCAGGCACCGAAGGACACGGGTCCCTTTCGTCCACCCCTTGATCCACACATCTCACACCTTCCTGTCCTGAAGCCAGAGAGCCTGCCCAGAGCAGGGGGCATGCAGGGAAGAAATCTGTACCTGGAGGCCGTAATGAATTACAAATGTAGCTGTTTAAAACAACAGCAATTAATTTTTTCACAATTCAGGAGGCCCTAAGTTCAAAACCAAAGTAGGGCTGGTTCCTCCTGGAGGCTCCGAGAGAGAATCTGCCCCAGGCTTCTTCCGGCTCCTGGTGGCGCCAGTGATGAGTGCTTCCTGGGCTTGTGGCCGCATTGCTACACCCTCTGCCCCTGTCACCACACGGCCTTCTCCCAGTATTCAAAATTGTCTCTCCTTATAAGGACATCAGTCGTATTGGGATTAAGGCCAGACAGGATGGTCTCATCCTAACTTGACTACATCTGCAAAGACCCTATCTCCAAATCAGGTTGCATTCACAGGTCCCTGGTGGACATGAATTTGGGGGAGTACCATGCACCCTCAGCCATAAAGAACCTGCCTGCAATGCAGGAGCTGCAGAAGAGGTGGGTTTGATCCCTAGGTCAGGAAGATCCCCTGGAGGAGAGCATGGCAACCCACTCAAGTATTCTTGCCTGGAGAATCCCATGGACAGAAGAACCTGGTGGGCTACAGTCCATAGAGTCACAAAGAGTCAGACCCAACTGAATCAACTTAGCACACACGTTTTCACCCTCAGTGCTCCATTCCTCTCCCAGATAGATAGCAAAATCTTCATCAATCTTAGAGCCACTGCACACCCATAAGTAGACCTCCCAAACCAACTAAATGTATCGCCAGGTCAATTTCCTCTTACCAGGCCTCAGAGATGCTCTGGGCCAGACTGAGGCTGCCTGACACGCAAGCAGTCTGGAGAGAGGCGGGGTCTGGATCACTGCGGTCACACATCTGTACCCAGCTTCACATCACACGCGACGCTCCAGGCCTTGGGAGTCTGAGGCCTGATTGTCAGGACCACATAGCAAAGCTACCTGGACCCACAGGCTAGTTTGTTTCCAGGAGATGCTGTCCACCCTGAGTTCTAGCTCAAACCACCTACGCACAACTTCTAGACACCGTAGACATACAACTTCTAGACACATGGTTATTTCTGTATGGCAGGTGAGATGGGGCCCAGATACTTGAAGGGCAGCATGGATCCCAGATCAAAGACCCAACTCAGCCCCACATCCTGAAGCTTCCTTGAGGGTCTGCTGTGGGCCTCTCAACCATCAGGACTGAGACCACCACAAGCCCTTAGCCTACTGTGAAACTTTCCAGCCCTGCCACATACCACATTGCTGTGGGGTCAGCTCTGGGCTCTCCGAGGAGGGGACACCCAATTCAGGGTCAGTGGGTGCTTGGCTTGAAGAACACGCCGGGCTGTGCCTGAGTGATGTACCCACTTTGGGGTCCAAAGGCAGAACCAGGGCAGTTTTTGTTCTTACTGAACAATTCTCATGTCCATGCAGCAAGTACAGACCAAGTGGTCATTCTTCACGGGGTGCAGATCTAGGCCCTGTGGGTTCACCAGTAAAGCAAGGCCCAACCCCCAGGGAGCCGGCGCTCCCAGGAGCCAGGAGAGTGGTCTGGAAAGAAGCACTTGAGTGCGGGTAAGAGAAACAGTGTGAGGGGCTTCAGGGAGCCGGGGCCGGGGGAGGGCTGCAAGGCTTCACGGAACCAGCTTGGGGACACCCGGGGACCACGCCACAAGAGGGACAGAAGGGCCTCAGCCTGACACCAGGCTGAGGGTCAGGGTTATAGACAAGTCCATCTGCTGCCCTCACTCTCCCCGTGGAGAACTCAGGTCTCTACAGGCCTGAGCAAGGGGGAGGGGTAAACACGAGAAGCCGGGCCCAGAGATGCGCAGCCACTGAAATGGCGGTCTACCCACAGGCACCTGTCAGCCGCATCAGCAGAGGCTGTGGTTGCCACGACAGGGGCTTCTCTCAGGGCCGCAGGAAGGAGAGGCAAGGCCTGCAGTTCCCCCCACCAAATTCTTACCCCCCACACCACAGGCCTCATATCCGCCCCCAGCCTTCCTCAGTCCTGCAGCCGCCCCCATCCTTCCCCACAAGCCCCCAACCCCCACAAGGGTAACAGCACAAGTGGTGCCTGGGACGTGTAACCTGGCAACTATCTTTCACACCTAAACCCAGGAACCTGCGACTAATAAAATGAGCCCTGCCCCCACCACCCTGGCAAATGAAAACCCACAGCCTCAACATGGTCCAGGGACCCTCAGGCACCCTGTCCTGTCCCCCTGCTCCCACCCAGCTACTGCTGCAGCCACAGTCCTGGCGGGCCCAGGCCCGACCCCCATGCCCGCCTCGCTGGGTCCTGCCCCACCTCCCTGGAGCCCTTGGCCAGCCCTCCCCACCTGTCTTGGCTTCTGGGTGCTTCTTCACCCTCCTTCCCTCCCCTCTGCCTCCTCCCCTTCCCTCCTCTTCTTGGGTCCTCCTCCTCCCTCCTCTCTTTCTTCTCCTCCTCCTCAGATTCTGGCCACTCTGTTCTCTGGTGGATGGTGTCCAGGGCCTCCTGAGCCTCGCTGGTCTCCCTGGGGATGGATGACCGTGGGCCTGTGGCCTGTCTTCTCAGGCTGGGGCTCCCACAGATCCTCAGACCTGCCCCCCAACACATGCATGGCCTCTGCTTCTCTCAGGCTCAAGCCCTGGGCTTCAGGCATTTCAGTTCTCAAAAACCCACAGTCTGCCTCCCCTCAAATGACAAAACCAAGTCAAGGTGGGTGACTGGCCCCCCTGAGCCCCCACTTCTGACAGATGGCCCAGGAAGGAGGGCTCCTTGCAGGTTGTTACAAATCTCAGGTTCACCCCTCAAAAGCCAATAATTCAAGGGGCAAGTATCAGTAGAGAGGAACGTTGCTTTACTCACAAAAGCCGGCAATCCGGGGAGAAGCTGGACTTATGTACGGAGACCAACTCTGCAGATTCTGCTCAGAAAAGACTGTTTTTATTTTTTAGTATTTTATTTTTATTTCTTTTTAACACCAAAAGTATTTTGTACTGGGGTATAGCTGATGAGGGAGGAGGCGATGGCAGCCCACTCCAGTCCTCTTGCCTGGAAAATCCCATGGATGGAGGGGCCTGGTGGGGTGCAGTCCATGGGGTCGCTATGAGTCAGACACGACTGAGCGACTTCAGTTTCACTTTTCACTTTCATGCATTGGAGAAGAAAATGGCAACCCACTCCAGTGTTCTTGCCTGGAGAATCCCAGGGATGGGGGAGCCTGGCGGGCTGCGTCGCACAGAGTCGGTCACGACTGAAGCAACTTAGCAGCATAGCCGATCAGCCCTGACAGTTTTTAAAGGGGAAAAAAGGGAAAAAATCTCAGTGAATCACTGAGGCAGGAAGTTGGGTGCCACATCATTCTCCTTTGCGTGCACTGGCTGCCTCTCTCTTTCAGCGTTATCTTGCCTTTGTGATCTGCCTGCAGGATTGTGAGAGTTGGTCATTTTTTAACTCCTCAGTTCTTCGTTTTTACTTCTTTTTATCTAGGAAACAAATCAACAGATTAGGCAAGACATGGTGTGCATTCAGCAGAGCATAAGCTAAGAGTTAGCTCAAGTGACCTAGTGATCTTGTTCCTAGAATTAGTCTTTTAAGGTTGGAAGGGAACAGAAATGAGCAAATAGGAAATGAGGCAAAAGAGCTGCTTTCAATTCCCCACTGTCAAACATCATTCCATTTCTATAGAATTACGGGCGAAGTTCCATCTTCTGTAACTTCATGCTGATACAAGGCACCATATTCCTAAGAGTGGACGATGTCAACTTGGGCCTATAGCATCTCTTTGCTGACAATTTTAGGATTGCCCGCTTACATATATGGGCAGAGCAAGCTACAATTATTTTGATGCCCACAAAAGGTATAGATTATTATGAGAAAGAAATGTTAATCCCATTCTCTTGAGGCCAGTTCTTAGAATTGTGATAGCCATAGATTCAGTGGGTTTCCCTGGTGGCTCAGAGGGTAAAGAATCTGCCTGCAATGTAGGAGACCCAGGTTCAATATCTAGGTTGGGAAGATGCCCTGGAGAAGGGAATGGCAACCCCCTCCAGTATTCTTGCCTGGAGAACCCCATGGACAGAGGAGCCTGGCAGGCTACAGTCCATGGGGTTGCCAAGAAGCGGCCACGACTGAACAGCTAACATACACACACAGATTCCGTACGGCTCGAATTGGAGCAGCTTCTTTCTTGGCTGTGGTCTGGTCATCACACAGTTAGATTTTCCCTCTGGTGGCAGTTACAGTATCTGTAAAAACAAGTCAAAAATGTGTTGTCAGATTCTTTGTCTGTGACTCTGTTGTCCTGATCATTAACTGTTTAGTTTTCTATTTGGGGAGGGGGGTCTGCAGGGTTCTGTTTGGTTCCAAGGAGAGACCCCACATCTCCTTGAAGGTAAGGGGTCACCACCAAGTCCTGTGGTTGCATTTGAGGAGCTGCATCAAAACCCCTGCTGCCCCACCCCCACCCCATTCAGACACAGCAGCCCCAGGAAATGAAAGGGAGGGGGCTCTGCTTCACTGAAAGACCTGCAAATGGGGGACTGTCCCCACTTGACATATGACATGTGGAGACTCAGAAGGCCGAGTGACACAGCATTGGGCCTCAGTCCCCCCGTACCCCAGTGTGTCCCTTCCCCACAGCTCCATAGCCTGGAACACAGTTCACCCCTCCAGGATCCCTATCCTGTAAGACCCCACCCCTCTGGTAGGATGGGACTTTCTGGCTCTCCTAAAGGCTCAGGCACTCAACAGCCCAAGGCCCTTCCCTACAGCTCCTGGCAGCAGCATCCTGCACCCCTCTCTGTGCTCACAGCTCAGCATGGTCTTGGGGCTTCCTGAGTCAGAGAAAACCTGCCTAGATACCATGGAGAAAGACCCCAGAAAGCTGAGGGACCCCATCCTGGACTCCTGTCAGTCATCACCATACCCACAGTGGCCACCGAGGTGGTGGAATAGTTTCTATTTCTAAGAGATTGACTCTGAACAAGATGTGGTACCCTGGGTCCCAGGGGTCTTTGAGGAGCCTCCTGGGCTACAGCTGAGTTGAGTCCAAGAGGTACCTGTCCCCTGTGTCATAAGCTCAAAGCCCACTCTGGCCACCCAGCTCTTCCTCACCCACAGATGTGGGAATGCCACTCAGGATCCGGGAACAGCTCCCAGAGGCTAGAGGAGATAGCCCACCTTGTCTGTGAACCTGCCAGGACCTCATGATGCGGGGCCACCACCGGGGGAGCCAGCCCAGACCTACAGCTCCTGCAGGCCAAGTTCACCCAGCAGGGCCTACAGGTTGATGCTGTGGAGGCCAGGCTTCCTGTTTTTCACAGGTGGGCAGGGAGCCCACATCCTGCCTCTCCTGGGGGTGCACTTCTCTGAACATACTCTGCTCCAGGGCAGTGTTCTCTCCATTCCCAACCATTGTCTCCCCTTTCCTGGGGCCTCCACCAGGTGCCTCCATAGCAAGAGCACAGTTCTCCCCTCCAGGATCTCCATCCTGTAAGACCCCACCAATCGTGGTGGGATGGGACTCTCCAGCCTGGACCACCCTCCATCATTCCAGGATTCCCACCCTGTAAGACCCCACTCATGGTGGGATGGCACTCTCTGGCTCTCCTAAAGGCCCAGGCACCCAACAGCCATCCCCCACAGTCAGGCCAGGAGCGTGAGGTCCAGAGGATGTCCCACCTGCTCAAGGCCACCTTGGTCCCCACGTGATAGATAACCTCAGAAGGAAGATCTCTTCAAGAGGGACCCCAAACCCCATATTTTGTGATTTTACCATATATAATTTGAGTAACAAGGCATGGGACTCTCAGCAGGGACCCTCAGCTCTGCCTCAGGCATGGGTATGAGTCGTGTGATCTCCAGAAAGAGGGATTCCTGGGGGAAGATCAGAGGGCCAAACCATGGGTGTAGGGTATTCTGGGCAACCCCACTTTCTCTCCTGAACATGGTACATGGCAAGAAGTTCCAGGCTGTACTTGGTACATTCAGAGACATTAACCTCCTTCTACCTACCTTCCCCCCACACACACACCTTCTGCCTGAGTCTCTCACTTCACCTAGACTCAAGGCTTTGGCCTTCACATGCCACAGGTAGGGAGTCTCCTGGGGGACCAGCAGAAGCTGGAAAGATCCCCTGCCCACTCTTGCAACTCCTTGGGTCCCGACCTCCCCCTGCCAAGGGGCTGTCACTTATCAAACTACAGGGGTGGAAAACAGTGGTCAACTTCCCAAATTAGCTGTCCTCCTATGATCCTCCAGCCATGGCATCCTGAGGACACACTGATGCCCCTCACTTGGGCCTCATCGGCATCATCAGAAAGGATAGCTGGTGTTGAATGGGATCTCTTGTGACATGGACCATCACATCATCTTGCCTGTAGCCAGGCCACTTAGAAGTGGGACTACCTCTCTCATCCCTTCCCAGGACATTGCATGTCCCCCAGGTCAGCCTCAAGCATGCTGGACTCCTGCCTGGACCCTCTTCTCTGTTCCAGGGCCCGGGCTCCCGCCTTCATGTGCTGCCCCTCCCTACTCACCCAGTTCTCTTCTGGTTCCCTGCTGCTGTCACCTCCCCACTCTTCACCCAGAGAGCCTGCTCTGATCTCAGATCTGCCGCCAAGATGCCTCCATTTCTGCCCCTCTCGTGTCTGGGCCAAACCCTGATGGCCCCACCCAGTCCATTCTGGGCACTTGTGACTAGGAGGTCCAACTGGGCCCACATGTCATAGCCTCTCCCTTCCCAATATCTCAGCCGGCTATCCTCCCATTGCCCCCAGAACCCCTGGCTGGTTTTGTGGGACTGAAGCCATCTCCACCCACTTCCTCTGGAGCCACAGGAAAGGTCTGAACAAGGAAAGGGGCCCTGAGGAGTAGCTGTGGCCACGGCACAGCCTGCACACCCACAGCCTACACACGCACGCCCACCCACCTTTTCTTTCCCCTGGCTTGCCTGTGACCCACCCTCTTCTCTCTGCTGGAATCCTCAGACCTGGCCCCTAGCTGCCTTCAGGGGCCTTCAGTGCTCGCAGGTGTTGAGCTCCCGGATGGTGTCCCTGCACCCAGCCTGGTACAGCGTGGTGGCCCGGCAGGATCTGAGCCAGATCCACCAGTCCCTGTGGGTGCTGTGGAGCCCAAGGAGCCTTAACCAATTCACATCTGTGCAGCGGCAGCTGCCTCCCGAGTGATGTGAAGCGCAGAGCCTCCTGCCCTCTGGTGGCAGGACCAGGATAAGGCAGGGAGCCGGCCCAGCTAGTGTTCCTGGTTTGACACATCAGGCCAGAAGGGGAACACCAAGTTCCTGGAGTGCAGCCCCTCATTGACAGGTGGGGAAACTGAGGTCCAGGCACAGCAGGGGCCTCTGACAGGAGTCAGAGAACCACCAGCCTCAAGATGACTTTCCCAGTGGGCTAGATGCTGATTATGGACAGGTAAGAGGGTCTCACCAGACTGTCACCTTGTCCCCAAGAAATGAGCATCCTCACAACATTTCTGATGGTTTGGGGGTCTTGGGTTTGGGAACTTTAACAATCAGCCTGTGAGGCTGAAGGCCAGCAGGGTTCACACCCCAGAGTCAAGATGTGGGGAGCAGGAGAGGACAGAGGGCAAGGATCCAATTTTCTTCCTGGGAAAAAGCACTCTGGAAAAGGATAAAAATGAGAGGAAGGAGCAGGCAGGTCTCAGACAAGGTAATAGCTGACGTAGATGCATGAAGAAAATGCTCACCCCCAATTAAAGAAAAGCAATGGGCAGCTGCCAAGTGCAATTACCTGCAACTGAGCAAAAGTCTCAGAAATCTCAGAAATATAGGATTGGCAATGCTATGAGGATCAGACCCCTCACACACAACGTCTTATTAACAGAGATGAACTCAGCAAAAAACACAGACCAAAGGAGCCCTCAGCTCCCAGCAGCTGAGACCTGTGGCTGTAAATACAGGACCTGTGGCCCCCACTGCCAACCAGGAGAGGCGTGCTGATGCAACCATACAGGTGGGCGACACCTCACCCCTCAAACTGGCTGGACAATTTGACCTCAGCAGATGTGGAGGTTTGGGTATGTGCCACGCGGGTATGGGGCACAGGCATCACTAATTGTTCATTTAACCGAAATCCTGCAGGGGCCCACGTCAGCCCTAGACCAGGTTTTCTTTTTAAAGAAGAAAAATTGTATTAGAAATTGTAATAAGAATCTAAATACAGCCTCCGTACTTTCATCAAGTGATTTTAAAGCACAGACTTCACTAAAGATGAAAGAATGTTGTCCTGGGTTCTGTCATGCGAGATGGTCCAGGGGCTGGTGGCGAGACACTGGAATCTGCTCCCACGGTCACTGTGGCCTGGCGCTGCTCTGTGCATCTTCTGATGCCCTTACTTCTCACGTCAGGCTTCTCTGCGTTGAGGGCAGCAGATGGGAGATTCCAGACCCTCCACTGCATTCAGTAGAACAAACTGCAGCCACAGAGCAGGTGTCTGCACTTCCGAGGCCACATGGGACACTGAAGGAAACAGCATCATCCTCTCAGGTGACGTCATCACTCTTCTGTTTTCTTGGTCGCTTAGTCATTGTGGGCACAGTTGGTAATAGTTTATGAGTAATGGTGAAATTATTCCTGTAACTGAGCAGAGCAGTTTTACAGACACTAAACCCCCCACCAAAAGGCAGACGTTCACGTCCATGAGCCCATAGCCCCCAAGCCTTCTGGAGCCTAAGGATACTGTCAACCCCTGCGACACCTCCCAGTTACCTCACCATCAACCAACCAGAGAACTATGCCCGAGCTGATCTCTGAGGGGCACCCTGGGATGCCCCTCCCCTCACCTGGCCTTTAAAAAGGCTTTCCTGAAACCCATCAGGAGTCTGGGCTCTCCCAGCACTAGCTATCCCAGATTCTGTTTATGGTGTGCATGCTAATTTGCTTCAGTCACGTCCTACTCTTTGCAACCCTATAGACTGTAGCCCTCCAGGCTCCTCTGTGCATAGGATTCTCCAAGCAAGAACACTGGAGTGGGCTGCCACGCCCTTCTCCAGGGGATCTTTCCGACCAAGGGATCGAACCCTAGTCTCTTACATCTAATGCATGGGCAAGCCAGTTCTTTACCACTAGCGCCCCCTGGGAAAGCCCCCTTTTAAGGCTTCTGACAATAAGTGCTGCACTTGCCTTCACCACTGGGTGTCAGCAGATTGGCTTGACTGCAGCAGACCCAAGTTTGGTTGGGTAACAAATATTCCTAGGATGATGAAGTAGCAAAATGCCTCAAAATACAGGAAAAGTAAGACCAAGATCAGTAGACCACAGTGGTAACTGCAAGCCAGGAGATGATTTATTCTATCTGGAATAGAATAAAGGAAACAAAAGTAACACAAGGAAACAAAAAGAGTCTGTGTTCCCCTTGTGCTTTGAAGACCTGTAAAAATTAAAGTTTCACAGGAGTTAGAACTGTCCACTACCTGAGGTGCTAAAGAGGCACTGGGGACCCCATGTTGCACCTGGCCCCCAGAAGGTGCAGCTGGGATGTGTGGGGGCGCCACCTGGAAGGGCAGAGAGAGGATGCAGGAAGGGGAGGAGGTCAGGCTGGGAGTCACTACAGGCTGGGGAGGGGGGAGAAACATCACGGGGAGAAGGAGCAGGGTAGGGAGGAGGAAGGTGGGTGTAGAAAAGGGACGGCGTGCAGGCTCAAAGCCCAACACCCACCCACCTGCAGGCGCTGAGGGTGGGGAGGGAATGGGGAAGCTAGGCATCCAGGCCGCTCCAGACCAGACTGTTTTGGAGGCACCCCTGAAGTAGAGGAGCCTGCTGAGCTGGGGGTTGCCCCCTCTGCACTGCAGGGACCACTGAGGATCAAGGGAGGGCCAGGAGGCTGGCTTGGGACCAGACCACACTCTTCAGAAGGGTTTGTGAGTGCAGCACGCAGAGGACAGAGACCCAGAAAGCTGGGCACACCTGCGAGGAGATCCCCCTCCGTGTCTTTATCAGATGCGGAGCCTTGGGGGACCCAAGCCTTGGCACTGACCCTCCAACCAGAGCCCAGGAGTCAGCCCATGAGAGAAGGGGCTCCTTGCAGGGCCCAGTGCCAACCCTCCCCCAGACACTGAGGGTCAGTGCCAATGCTGCTTTCTCCAGGAGAGGCGCAACGCAACTGCTCACTTTATATGCCATCTGACTTTTTGCAAAGGTGCCAGAGCAACCAAGCAAACAAAGGCAAGTCTTTTAACATATGATGCTACAATAACCAGACATGCATGTGGCAAAAAATGAATCCTGTTACACTGATAATGACGGAGTAAAGGCACAAAGTGAAAAGTGTGAAAGTCACTCAGTCTGTCAGACTCTGTGACCCCATGGACTGTAGCTCCCCCAAGCTCTTCTGTCATGGAATTCTCCAGGCAAGAATACTGGAGTGGGTTTCCAATCCCTTCTCTGGGGGATCTTCCCAACCCAGGGATTGAACCCAGGTCTCCTGCACTGCAGGTGGATTCTTTATCGTCTGAACCAATCAGGGAAGCCCCAAAAGGGACAAAATAGGTGATTAAATAGTTAATCCCATTAGGGAATTGTAAGTGGAAGAAATACACGAGACTCTTGTAAGTTAACGATTACTCAAGAAAGCAGTTTTGCTTAACCACAAAACCAAGCAGGCTTCAAAAAAAAAAAAAAACCAAGCAGGCTTGCTTAGCAACAAAACTGTACAACAGAACCATGAGACATGCCCCCCAAACAATAAAACAATGAGGGCTACATTTTGCCCAGTGAACTCAATAAGTTAGGACATGCTCTCTGAACAGGTGGAAAACAATAATCTGTGGACCCAGCTTGACCATATAAGGACAAGAAAACTCCCCTGCTCAACCTGGAGGAGAAACTGATGACGGAAGCATGATGTCTACTCAAGAAAGACAAGAAGAACTTCTCCCCCTTCCCACTTTTCCTTTGATTATAAAACTGTAGCCCAGTAAGTTATCAGGACATTGTACCCCCTTGCCCACCCATGTGTAGGCCTCATAAGCATCCTATTCTAATAAATCACTTCTTATCTATCACTTTGCCTTTCGCTGAATTCTTTCTGTGCTGTGACATAAAGGAATATAGTATTATAGCTCTTCAGAACTCCCCCAAAAATGACACCCAACAGTTTCAACATTGTGTACAAAAATTAATTTACAACACACTGTAGATTTAAAAGTGAAAGCTAAAACCCTAAAGCTTTAGAGGAAAATATCTTTTGACTTAGGGAAAGGCTTCTTAGTTCTGAGAAAATGGAGAAATTTGACTTAATTGAAATTCAAAAAAGTTTCTGTTCAAGAAAATCCACTGTTAAGACAATCAATCAGTAATCCAGAGGATGGGAGAAAATATTTGCAAAACTAATATCTGACAAAGAATGATCTCCAGACTATACAAATAACTCCCATGCTCTAAATGAAAAAATTAGACTCCTCACTTGGAAAACTCCATCCTATCTCACTTTTGCTTTTTTGATCACATTTGAAAAAGGGTCATGGACCTGAATGCAACTGTCTTTTAATGAACAAAGTCCATGGCTTGGGGGTTATTTCCATTGCACCTTGATGGGGAGAGCCAACCAGCCCAAGAAAGTAAATTGGGAGCTGTCATCAACTGAAGGACACAAAACAAAAGCACCCAGATATAAGCTAATGTATCAGAAATTGGAATATCTGCTTTTTTCCAATATTTTTTTTGTTTTTTTTAATGTGGACCACTTTTAAAGTCTCTATTGAGTTGTAACCATATTGTTTCTGCTCTATGTTTTTGGTCTTTTATCCACAAGGCAAGTGGATTCTTAGTTCTCTGACCAGGGACCGAACCTGCACCCACTGCATTGGAAGGTGAAGTCTCAACCACTGGACCACCAGGAAAGTCCCCAGATGTAATAACTTAATTGCCTACATGATAGAAAGTTACATAAAATATACACTAACCTCCTTACTCTTCAATTATCAAATACCCTCCCTGCAACATGGCTAAAGCTGTCAGAGGGAGGTGTGCTGCTCAGAATTACCAAAAGCCTGAAAATCCTCTTTTGCAGCACAGAAGTTTAGGTGATCCCATTAGACTCACCACACTTTTGCTATCTTTAAACAAGGGCTTGAACACTTGGAGGGGTATTTGGAAATTCCTTTTCTGTGTAAAAATCCCTTTTAAATGCCCTCCTGGAAGTTACCTGTGATAATATGTTTCCAATATTAATAAAATACCACTGTTGAAAAACAAATTTAAGCTAAATAACCCAGTTTTTTTAAAAAATGGACAAAAGGTTTGTTATTTTCAAAAGAAGAAAAAAGTGATTTAGTATCATTCATCATCAGAACAATGAAAATTAAAACTACAGTGAGATACCACTTCACTTCTATTAGAAGGGCTGAGTGAGTGAAGTCGCTCAGTCATGTCCGACTCTTTGCGACCCCATGGACTGTAGCCTTCCAGGCTCCTCTGTCCATGGGATTTTCCAGGCAATAGTACTGGAGTGGATCGCCATTTCCTCCTCCAGGGGATCTTCCCAACCCAGGGATTGAACCCGAGTCTCTCGTATTGTAGACAGACGCTTTACCATCTAAGCCACCTTTAATAAGTACTGATGAGGATATAGAGAAATTAGAACCCTCATACACTGTTAGTGGCCTGAAAATTGAAAGCCATGGTGGAAGAAGATCTGTTTCTGGTGAAACAAACACACTCCTATCCTTTGACCCAGTCCTGGATATCTGTCCAGAGAAATAAAAACCTATGTCCACTGGAAGGCTTCAAAAAGAATGTTTGCAGAAGCTTAATTTACAATCGCCAAAAAAACGAGCCAGTCCGAGTGTCCATCAACAGGGAGTTTACAATGGGGCCCTACCCGCAACCAAAATGGCAAACTATCAATGCAGGAAATGAGAGTGGTCGCAAAAACATAACACTAAGTGAAAAAACCTTACACAAGAGTGTGTACCCTCTGCTTCATTTATATGGCTCCTAGAACCATAGTGGAAAATGGTTCTGAATGGCAAGACCATAGTGGAAATACTCAGAACAGTGAATGTCTCTGTACAGTAGGGGTGGACATGGAATGGAAAGGGCAAGAAGGAACTTTCTGGGGTGATGAGCATCTTCTGTTTGTCCTGACTGTGTCTTGGGTCACACAGTAGTGTGTATTTGCTAAGGCTCAGCAAAACTATGATTAGGATTTATGTACTTCATTGTAAATTTAACATTAAAAATCTATAAACAAATACTACATGCTAATGCTATGCATGCTAAAGTATTTGGGGGGACATGTGCTTATATTTGCAATGTAATAATATTAGAAATATTAGAAATATATAGTTTTATGTTAATGGTTTAATAAGGAGCACCTGCAAATCGATTGCCAGCACCAAAACTGGAGCATTTCCAGAAACTTGAGTCCATTGGTGAGCTTGTCCCCATCCCTTTCCCCAAAATGCGTAGCATTTTCTTGCTTTAAAGGGTTCCCCCGAGCCTTCCTAAGTGATCAGTGCAAAGAAATAGAGGAAAACGATAGAATGGGAAAGACTAGAGATCTCTGCAAGAAAATTAGAGCTACCAGGGGAATATTTCATGCAAACATGGGCACAAGAAAAACGACAGAAACAGTATGGACCTAAAAAAAGCAGAAGATATTAAGAAGAGGGGACAAGAATACACGGAAAAACTATACCAAAAAAGATCTTCATTACCCAGATAACCACGATGGTGTGATTGCTCACCAAGAGCCAGACATCCTGGAGTGTGAAGTCAAATGGGCCTTAGGAAGCATCACTATGAACAAAGTTAGTGGAGGCAATGGAATTTCAGTGGAGCTATTTGAAATCCTAAAAGATGATGCTGTGAAAGTACTACACTCAATATTCCAGAAAATTTGGAAAACTCATCAGTGGCCACAGGACTGGAAAAGGTCAATTTTCATTCCAATCCCAAAGAAAGGCAATGCTAAAGAATGCTCAAACTACCATACAATTGCACTCATCTCACTACTCATATGCTAGTAAAGTAATGGTCAAAATTCTCCAAGCTAGGCTTCAATAGTATGTGAACCGAGAACTTCCAGATGTTCAAGCTGGATTTCAAAAAGTCAGAGGAACCAGAAATCACACTGCCAACACCACTGGATCATAGAAAAAGCAAGAGAATTCCAGAAAAACATCTACTTCGGCTTTATTGACTATGCCAAAGCCTTTGACTGTATGGATCACAGCAAACTGTGGAAAATTCTTAAAGACATGGGAATACCAGACCACCTGACCCGCCCCCTGAGAGATCTGTGTGCAGGTCAAGAAGCAACAGTTAGAACTGGACATGGAACAAGAGACTGGTTCCAAATAGGAAAAGGAGTACGTCAACGCTGTATATTGTCACCCTGCTTATTTAACTTATATGCAGAGTACATCATGAGAAACACTGGGCTGGAGGAAGCACAGGCTGGAATCAAGATAGCTGGGAGAAATATCAATAACCTCAGATATGCAGATGACACCACCCTTATGGCAGAAAGTGAAGAAGAACTAAAGAGCCTCTTGATGAAAGTGAAGGGGGAGAGTGAAAAAGTTGGCTTAAAGCTCAACATTCAGAAAACTAAGATTATGGCATCTGGTTCCATCACTTCATGGCAAATTGATGGGGAAACAGTGGCTGACTTTATTTTTCTGGGCTCCAAAATCACTGCAGATGGTGATTGCAGCCATGAAATTAAAAGACGCTTACTCCTTGGAAGGAAAGTTATGACCAACCTAGACAGCATATTCAAAAGCAGAGACATTACTTTGCCAACAATGGTCGGCTAGTCAAGGCTATGGTTTTTCCAGTGGTCATGTATGGATGTGAGAGTTGGAATATAAAGAAAGCTGAGTGCTGAAGAACTGATGCTTTTGAACTGTGGTGTTGGAGAAGACTCTTGAGAGTCCTTGGACTGCAAGGAGAGCCAACCAATCCATCCTAAAGGAGATCAGTCCTGGGTGTTCATTGGAAGGACTGATGTTGAAGCTGAAACTCCAATACTTTGGCCACCTGATGCAAAGAGCTGACTTATTTGAAAAGATTCCTATGCTGGGAAAGATTGAGGGCAGGAGAAGAAGGGGACGACAGAGGATGAGACGGTTGGATGGCATCACCAACTCGATGGACATAGGTTTGGGAGGACTCCGGGAGTTGGTGATGGACAGGGAGGCCTGGTATGCTGGAGTTCATGGGGTCGCAAAGAATCGGACACGACTGAGTGACTGAACTGAACTGACTGAACGGATTTAGATGCCTAACAGTAGGCGGGCTTGTGGGTGTAAATACTAACGTGGTGGTGTTCACTGGAAAACAGACTTTGCTGAGTCTGAAATTATCTACTGAACAAAACACTGAAGGGCAAGTTGGGGTGAGGCAGTGCTCTGATCTCTGGGTTGCCCACCCTGGACGAGCTCTTTGCTAGAGGAGAGGAGGCGGGGATTCGAGCGCTCAGAGCTGGCCTGCCTGACCGAGTCTCCTGAGGCTGCTGGGAACCCCGCCCCCACCCCCGACGCCAGGCCCCCAACCCCGGCCCCAAGACACGGATCCCTAGGACGGACCCTTCCGACTAGACCTCCAGCCAGCAGTAACCGCAACGACCCACCGCGGGGTAGACAATACACTAGACACGTGACTGGACCTGACCAATGACCGTACCACAAGCTGCGGCCTTTGCGATTGGGCCAGAGGTTGACACATGATCCTACATCACCAATCAGAGCCCAGGGAAGTCTATTTAAGGCTGGGCCCGGCTCATACTCCACCCGCCGCCTGAGGTGTGTTTCCTGGAAGTGAGTTCTTGCGTTGGCGACGATCCGGCGGGACCCTAGGGGATCTAGAGAGTTGCGGAGACGCGAGAGGCGCCCGCTTGGACTACGCGACACTTGCTGCAGGACGACTTGGAATGTCTCCCTAATAGGCACGCAGGGTCTGAGCAGGTTCCATGGCGTGGTGCTCCTGAGGTCCTGAGTCGCCCGTCCCGAGAAAGCCCAGCCCAGGGGACCCACCCAGAGACAGGCGATCGGACATCAGGCCTCACTCGCAGTCCCACCGCCCCTTGGCCCCCTCAACGTGACAAGGACGCGCCCCTGGAAGGAGCACAGGGGGCTCCGGATTAAATACCGGACGTTTATTGAGACAATACACTTACTGTAAAATTCATTATTTAAAGTGTGCGCTTTTGAACCAGCTTCCTTTCCATGATCACTTTCTAGAATTTGCATTTCTCTAGTTATGCGGCAAGGCTTGTCTGTGAGGGTTGAGGGTGTTAAGAGCAGTTGTGGTTTGAGAAAGTGTGAGAACACTCACAGTCTCCTGAAAAATGTCTAGGCTTTTAGTAGCGGTAACAATGTTATCAATAATAAATAGAGTGTGCGGTTTAGTGGTTGTCAGATTTCGGAGTTGAATTTCTATTTTCATCATTTCAGATGGGAAAAAACTTGCGCTTGTTAGCAGCCATTTTCCTCCCAGTCCTCCAGCCCTGCTTCGTGCTTAGTCACTTCAGTCGTGTCCAACTCTGCGACCCCAGGGACTGCAGTCTACCAGGCTCCTCGGTCCATGGGATTTTCCAGGCAAGAGTACTGGAGTGGGGTGCCATTGCCTTCTCCGCCCTGCAGTCCTGCTGCTGCTGCTAAGTCGCTCCAGTCGTGTCCGACTCTGTGCGACCCCATAGACCGCAGCCCACCAGGCTCCCCTGTCCCTGGGATTCTCCAGGCAAGAACACTGGAGTGGGTTGCCATTTCCTTCTCCAGTGCATGAAAGTGAAAAGTGAAAGTGAAGTCGCTCAGTCGTGTCCGACTCTTCGCGACCCCATGGACTGCAGCCCACCAGGCTTCTCCGTCCATGGGATTTTCCAGGCAAGAGTACTGAAGTGGGGTGCCATCGCCTTCTCCGCCCTCCAGTCCTAGGTAACCACTGATCTATTTTTGGTTCATATAGATTTACCTATATTGCACATGCTAAAGAATTATTCCTTGTATATTTGAAGTACAAGTTTAACAGGGTATCCTATATTTGTTGGCTAAATTTGGCCCCCTCAAAGGGGAGTATTCAAGCACTCTGGCTTGAGGAGGAGGACCAAGGCACTGACTGGAGTGTGAGATCTGCCCATAGGACACACTTCCACAGGATATAGTTTCCAAGAAAGTGGAACTGCAAAGAGACAGACATCCAGCGATTTCTGGCTGTGCGTGGGTCCTCTGGGACTATCCCTGGAACACCCTCCATGGAAGAAGTACAGGAGCTCAGGGAGAGGAGCAGGGAGTGAGGGTGACTTCAGGTCTCACAGGCCCTGAAGGCCTTTCATGAATGTATTCTTTTCTGCAGCGATCCTGTTTCCATATTTTCTAGTTCTCTCTATATTTAGAAAGAGTCCTATTTGTTGTTGTTCAGTCGCTCAGTCTTGTCTGACTCTTTGTAACCCCAGAGACTGCAGCATGCCAGACTTCCTGTCCTTCACTATCTCCCAGAGTTTGCTCAGACTCCTGTCCAATGAGTCGATGATGCCATCCTACCATCTCATCCTGTGTCACCCTCTTCTCCTGCCCTCAATCTTTCCCAGAATCAGGGTTTTTTCCTAATGAGTCAGTTCTTCACATCAGGTGGCCAAAGGATTGAAGCTTCGGCTTTAGCATCAGACCTTCCAGTGAATGTTTAGGGTTGATTTCCTTTAGGATGGACTAGTTTGATCACCTTGCAGTTCAAGGGACTCTCCAGAATCTCCTCCAGCACCATTGTTCAAAAGCATCAGTTCTTTGGCGCTCAGCCTTCTTTACGGTCCAACTCTCATGTCCGTACATGACTACTGAAGAAACCATAGCTTTGTCTATATGGACCTTTGTTGGCAAAGTGATGTCCCTGCTTTTCAACACACTGTCTAGGTTTGTCACAGCTTTTCTTCCAAGGAATAAGCATTGTTTAATTTCATGGCTGCAGTCAGTATGCCTATTAAATCACATTTCAATTTTGTTGTTTTTGACTATTTATTTCCCACAATTTCATGATGTAGTACTGGTCTCTGAGCAGCTCAGTGACCCTTCCTTTCACTTATGGTCCCGCTGATGGGGATTAAGTCTGGTGCCTCTCCTCCCTGCTCTCCTTCACAGCAGAGTAAACAGGCTGGGAGGCCCTACCAAGCTCACCAGAAAGTAAAGGGGGCTATACAGCTTGCAGGCTAGCCTTCCAATTTCACAGCCACTTTCCGTCTTTCTCTGAGGGTCAGGTTCATCGCACGTCTCAGGTCATGGAAGATGATCATGTTTCCTAAGTGCTTGCAAGGCCCTCTCTTGTTTCATCTATTTATATTTTACTCATTCATTCTCTGCTCTCATATGCCTGACCTCATAGGCAGCCCTGCAGAGGTATGTGCGCATGTATTTTTTTTTTTTTAATCTCAAGAGATGATAGATTTAAACGCTAACTCTTACTACAATTATTAGCAAGCTAGGAATAATGAAGATCTTTAACTTGCTATGGTAACAACACGAAGCCTACAGCAAATATCCTTTTTTTTTTTTTTTAAACTTTAAAATAAACTGTTTATTTGGCTGCACCGTGTGGCTTGCGGGATCTCAGTTCCATAAACAGGGATGAACTCAGGCCAGAATTCTAACCACTTAGGCAACCAGGGAATTCCATAAACTATTTTATTATAGTACACATGTATGTTTATAGAAAGGGCTTCCCTGATGGCTCAGTGGTAAAGAATCCCCCTGCTAAGCAGGAGACATTGGTTCAATCCCTGGGTTGGGAAGATCCCCTCAAGAAAGAAATGACAACCCACTCCATTATACTTGCCTGGGAAACCCCATGGACAGAGGAGCCTGGCAGGCTACAGTTCATGTGGTTGCGAAAGAGTCAGACATGACTTAGCAACTTGACAACAACAACATGTTTATAGAAAAGCTGTGAAGAGAATACAGAGTTCCCATATACCCCACATCCAGTTTTCATCTATTATTAGCTTCCATGAATGAGTATGATACATCTCTCATAATTCATGAGTCAATATTGATACATTATTAACTAAGGTCCACACTATTCAGGTGGCGCTAGTGGTAAAGAACCCGCCTGCCAGTCTAGGAGATTTAAGAGACCTGGATTCGATCCCTGGGTTGGGAAGATCCCCTTGAGGAGGAAAGGGTAACCCATTCCAGTATCCTTGCCTGGAGAATCCCTTGGACAGAGGAGCCTGGAGGGCTACAGTCCATAGCGTCGCAGAGTCAGACTCGACTGAAGCGACTTGGCACACATGCACTCTATTCAGGCTTCCTCAGGTTTAACCTCATGCCTTCCGGCTGCTCCAGGACCTGTCCCGACCTCACATGACACGTAGTCATCACGTCTCCTCCAGATGCTCTTGGCAGGGAGGGTCATTCAGACTTTCCTGGTTTGAACGACCCCAGTGCTTTGGAGGAGGGCTGGGCAGGCATGCGCACACTGTCCCTCTGCTGGTTTCTCTGATGCTTTCTTGTGTTTCTGGGCTTGTGGGTTTGTAGGAGCAAGACCACTGAGGGAAATTCCCCTCTCATCACATCCTGCCAGGGCTGTTCTCTCAACACGACTCTTCCTGTGCCCTTGATCACCTGACTGAGGTGTGTCTGTTAGGTGTCACCACTGAGGAGTTCCTCTTTCTCCCCCTATCCATCCCGTTCTCCCCGGAGAGGGGACCCACACTTGTGGCCCACACTTACGGAGGCTTTGGTCTCCCTCCCAGAGGGCAGAGCATCTACATATGTACCTCAGAGTCTTTCACACAGATTTGTCTCTTCTCCTCATTCCTGTATTTATTCAGCCATTTTTCTATCAGTATGGACTCATGGATACCTATGTTTACACTGTGTGTTTTCATCTGAGGGCTTCCCTGTTGTTTATTTTGTTGCTCAAGCTATTCCAGCCTCAGGCTTGGGAACTCCTTTGCTTTGTGTCCCTTTTAACAGAGCCCCTTTGTTGTGGGTGACTGTTTCACTTTGTTTTTGCGCACTTCTTCCCTTTCTAGCTATATTTGCCTGCTAGGGATACCATAACAAAGCACCACAGACTGGGAGGCTTAAACAACAGAAGTTTGCTTTCTCACTGAGATGGAGACTGCAAGTTCAAGACCAAGGTGCTTGCAGTTTGGTTTCCCCTGAGGCCTTTCTCCTTGGCACTCCTTGGCCATCTCCTCCCCGTGTCCTCACACAGCCCTTCCTTTATTTACTCACCCACTCCTGCTGTCTCTTTCTCTTCTTGTAAGGACACCAGTTCCATTGGATCAGGGCCCCACCCTTATGACCTGATTGAACCTTGTGCGCGTGCTATGTTGCTTCAGTCATATCCAACTGTTTGCTACCCTGTGGACTCCAGGCATGAATACTGGAGTGGGTTGCCATGCCCTCCTCCAGGAGATCTTCCTGACCCGGGGATCAAACCCTAGTCTCTTATGTCTCCTGAGTAGGCAGGCAGGTTCTTTACCACTAGTGCCATCTGAGAAGCCCAATCTAACCTCTTTAAAGACCTTAATTACTTCTTTAAAGACCCCATCTCCAAATACAATCACTTGGGGAGTTAGGGCTGCAATCTATGAATTTTGTGGTGGGGTGGAGGGGGTAGATTTTTGGCCACAGTTCAGTGTACTAACGTGTATGTATACACATATCTATAAATATTTCTACATGTTCCCACAAGTATCCATAATAAGCATGAATTCCTATTGATGTCTCTATTTCTATCACCTCCTCCTGGCCTTTTCCCTGCCCTGTCTATAAACTCCTACTCCAACAGAGAGAAGCGGCTCACAGCATCTACCATCATACACTCAATAGTTCAATCGCAAAGTGCCTGCATGGTGGTTTCAGAGTTAACTGGTTCCAGTGGAAAACAACATTACCAACTACAGTACAGGTCTACGTACCGTGCTTTTACTTTCAGCCTTAGAGACCCACGCATTCACGAAGTCACTTAGGTCAGCACCTTCCCTCACCCCTTTCAGTGAGATGGTCTCAGCTACAAACTGTGGTGCTGGAGAAGACTCTTGAGAGTCCCTTGGACAGCAAGGAGCCCAAACCAGTAAATCCTAAAGGAAATCAACCCTGAATATTCAGTGGAAGGACTGATGCTGAAGCTGAAGCTCTAATACTTTGGCCACCTGATATGAAGGGCTACCTCATTAGAAAAGACTCTAATGTGGAGAAAGATTGAGGGCAGGAGGAGGTGGTGACAGAGGATGAGATGGTAGGATGGCATCATCGACTCAATGGACATGAGTCTGAGCAAACTCCAGGAGATAGTGAAGGACAGGGACGCCTGGCATGCTGCAGTCCACGGGGTCCCGAAGAG
This sequence comes from Capricornis sumatraensis, assembly GCF_032405125.1. Classification (NCBI taxonomy): domain Eukaryota; kingdom Metazoa; phylum Chordata; class Mammalia; order Artiodactyla; family Bovidae; genus Capricornis; species Capricornis sumatraensis. The sequence goes on from NC_091076.1 coordinate 100,258,480, forward strand.
TTGGACATGACTTAGTGACTGAACAACAACAACTTGTAATGTAGCTGGATTCTTCTGTCATTCCATCTGGAGATCCCCGTCTCCTAAATGATCCCTTTAAATTTGCATACATTAAGCCTCATATAGTCTCTGGGTTTTAACAAACGTACACTTTCACGTGTCCACCATTACATTACCATACAGAGTAGTTTCACTGCCCTAAAAATCCTCTGTCCTTCAGCTCTTCTTCCCTCTCCCTATCCCCACCCCTACCCTTGGTAATCATTAATCTTTTGCTTTTTTCCAGAATGTCATATAAAAGGAATATACAGTATATAGCCTTTTCACACGGACTTTTTTCAATGTAACATGCATTTATGATTTATCCATGCTTCGTGTGACTTGACAGCTTGTTTTGCTAAATAATATTCCATTGTGTGGATGTTTCAGTTTGTTATCCACTCAGATAGTGAAGGATATCTTGGTTATTCCCAGTTTGGGGCAATTATAAACGAACTTGTTAAAAATATTTGCAAGAAGCTTTTGGTTGGATGTAAGTTTTTAACTGTTGGGTAAATACCTGTCTGCATGCCTTGGTCCAGGCTGCTACGACATAACACGCAGACTGGGTGGCTTAAGAAACAAACATGTATTTCTCACAGTCTGGAAGATGGATGGCCAAGATTGAGGCGCTGGCAGACCTGGCTCTAATGGAAGCTGCTTCCTGACTTGCAAAGACGTCTTCTTGTGTCCTCACTTGGCAGAAAGCAGAGAGTGAGAGTGAGCTCTCAGGCCTCTTCTTAGAAGGGCATGGATCTCATCAGGAGCTCTGCTCTCCTGACCTGTTGTTGTTGTTTAGTTACTAAGTCATGTCCAACTCTTTGTCATCCCTGGAGTGCAGCATGCCAGGCCTTCCTGTCCCTCACCATCTCCCAGAGCTCACCCAAGTTTGTGTCCATTGAATCGATGATGCCATCTAACCATCTTATCCTCTGCCGCCCCTTCTTTTACCTTCAGTCTTGACGTACTCACCCCCACCAAAGGCCCCACCTCCTCACACCATCACACTGGGGGCTAGGATTTCAACATAGGAAATGGCATGGGGTCGGGGCAACATTCATTCAATAGCAGGGCATGACAGCTGGATACTGTAGTCTCTGGGCTGGTCTTGGTCTGAGCCACCACACATTCCCCAGCCACCAGTACTATAGGATTGCAGGCATGATTCCCCCTGGTCTTCTGTTTCTACTGTGCTGACAGCTTTTTAATCAGTAACAAAATAGACTAAATCTGTTGTATTCAAGACACATGTCAAGTGCTTTTCTGTCCCTATCAATTTATTCATAGGATCTTTCTCCTTTATTTATGGAATTAATTTGGATTGATGTGTTTGGTGTTGAACTAGAGAAACCCAGACCATAAGGTCTATTTCTCACTTAAGATCATGATCTTTGTTCATTGGCTCCACCTCGCAGCATGTGGGATCCTAGTTCCCTGACCAGGGGTAGAACCCACTCCCCCTGCAATGGAAGCACAGGTTTTTAACCACCAGACTGCCAGGGAAGCCCCCTATAATTGGGCCGAATATTTTATTTCCAATGTTCTGCACCCACGTTCCTGAGTGAATGGGCCTCTCGTTTTCCCTTCCCATTTGTCTGGTTCAGAGCCAGACACAGTGAGCTGGACGCATCCCACACTCTTCCACTTTCTGGAACATTTTGTCCAAAGCAGGAATTAACTGGTCCCTGGAATCAGGGTGGGACTCAACTCACAAAGCAGCCTGGGCTCCAGACTGGGAGAGAGGAGGGCTTGGACCATCACTTTTTAGTTTATTGCTGTTAGCCCTTCTTTTTGTGATTATATTTTTTTTTCTAAGATTTATCTACTTCATTTAGGTTTTCAATTTTATTAACTTATGAGCGTCCCTAATTCTATTATTTTAAAACCTGTGTTGTGTCTGCGTTTATTCCTCTTTGTGTGTTTTATTCGCAGTGTCGTGCTCTCCCCTTCCTTCTTGCCAGAGTGTTTTCATGTGATTGTTCTTCCAGAGAACCAGCTTAGGGTTTTGTTTATCTCCGCTCTTCCTACTCTCTCCCTCCTCCACTGATCTCTGCCCTTTCCAATTTCTTCTTGTGTGTTCTCCTTCTTGTTTCTTGGGCTTGCCATGAGTTAAACTGCATTTCTGGAAGCCATGCTTGGCTGGAGCAGAGGTGGTCCTGAGTCAGCTGCCCTTCCCACTGCATCCCTCTCTCAATGTCACAGAGATTATTTCCCACAGTCGTGACCGTTGCCCTTTCCTGGGGTTTGTGCGTCCTGCATACTGCAAGACCCTGCACCACACTCTCCTCCACCTCTGCCCTGTACTCCTAGGCAGGTGTCCTGAGCCTCATTTGAGAACACTCCAAGTCTAGCCTTGATTTGACCCCGGGATCCTCAGCTCTTGTCCCAGTTCCCAGGGCACCCCTCCTGGAGGCCTCCCAAGGGAACAGGTTTCAAACTGGCCAGGGTTGGGTCATTCAACCAGACACCTTCTGCCAGCTGAGATGGTGGGGTGTTCTGGCTGGAGGGCCCCTCTGATGTCAGAGGCCCCAGCCCCCACCCTGTCAAGGACTGTGCCATGGAACCTTCCAGGTGTGTGAGGCCCCAGAGGAAGGGGTGTTCTGGAAGTGCCTGTGGTCACCAGCTCACTGGTGGCATCCATAAAGGCTTTGCCCACCTGGGACAGAATCTTGGTCCAGTGACTCACTGCCCAGTCACATAGCACAGCTGGAGATGCAGAGGTTGGCAGGCGAGGGGTCTGGGCTCTACCAGCTGGCCTGTCCACGAGGCACACAGGGTGGCCACAAGAAAGGGGAGACCACCCGAGGCCAGAGAAAAGCCAGCAGCTGCAGCCCATCAGAAAGGGGATTTGAGGGTGACCCCAACTTCCTTCTGTCCAGGCTAAAACCACAGGTGCCTCAGCCGTGTGGGCATCACCCCCTGCCCATAGGCCGCCATTCCTGGAAGCTGGGACAGCATCTACAGCCCTGCCCATCCCCAGGGTGAGGAGGAGAGGGCTCTCGAGGGAGCTGTATGGACAAGTAGGGGCAGGAGCAGGTCTAGACCCCAACTAGAGGACCCTCCCGATCTGCCTACAGGAGACGACAGTGGACAGAGAGTGGTGGGGTCAGGCTCTGGGCCAAGAGTAGAGGTGAGAACTCAGGAGAAAGGCCTCCTGCAGAAGGGGCTACCTCCAGAGACCCTTCTACTCATGCCAGGGCAGAGTTGGGGGCCAAAGGGGTGCTGCCCTTGGACCCCAGAGAGGCTGTAGGGACCTGCTTCCTGTCCAGGAATAGGGCTGGGGACCACTTTGGGGGAACCCTCTTGCATCCACTGACCATGGATGACAGCAGTGCGAGCTCTGGGAAGTACCTGCTCTTTACAGGCCTGCCTGAGCCAAGGTTCCAGGCTGGAAACCAGCTCCCCAGGCTGAAAAGTAAACAGGGAACCACAAAGAGCGGGTGGGAAGCTTGGGCTCAAAGGTCAGTGTTGATTTGCTTTCAGAGCCAGGTTGCTGCCTCAGCGCCTGCAGGCTCTCTGTCTGTCCTGTCCAAGTGCTGAGGACCTGCTGAGGCTGTGTAGCCAAGACCCTGCCCTCCAGAGAGGCTGGGGCGGGGTTGGGGCGCTCCTGAGCTGGGCCTGCTAACACGAAGACGGAAGACATGACCCATACCCAACCTAGGTGACCGGTCACCTCTTGAGTGTGCCCCTCCCCACGCCTCCACAGATCTGAGGCTCAGAACTCCAAATGTCCAGTCCCCTGCCTTACAGAGAGAAGGGCAACACACTTGTGGATGTCCTTGAGCATGCCCCCCACCCCCACCAGAGGCTGGCACAATAGAGCCATCCATCCACCAGGCCTCCTCCAAGCTCCAACCCTCACCTAGCCCAGGTAAAGGACCCACGTGGGGGTCAGTGGGCAGAGATGCTAATCAGGCGCTGGGCTCAGGGAGCTCTCCACCTTGGCCCCTGAGACACTTGGAGCCAGATCATTCTCACTGGGGGGCGGGGGGTGTACACTATGCGCTGTAGGATGTTGAGTGTCCTCCACCCATGAGGTGCCAGTGACCGCCTGATTGTGATAACCCAACACTGCCAAACGCTGCCCCACCACCACCCCATCCCCATGCCAGTTGAGGCCCCTGGTCTCCAGCAGCCCTGCCCAAGAGAGCTTTCTGGAATGATGGAAATACTCTGTTCTATGCTGTCCAATCCAGGCATCACCGAGCACATGGAACATGGCTAGTGAGACCAAGGAACTGGGTCTGTATTTTACCTCATTTTAATGAGTACAGCAAATACCCCTCAGTCCTAGCCCAGCTCTGGCCTTCACCCCAGTCTGGCCTGGGCCTGGGCTGACTGTGGGAGCTTGGTTGGCGGCATGAACTCACTTCCATTTCCTTCCTGGTGTGGGTCAGGGCTGCACACCTCTACCCGATGAGTCATGAGGCTGGCACAGAGCACCCAGAGCCTGGAAGGTTGTTCTGCCCAATCCCAGGGGTCCTTTGTCAGGCCGGGGACCCTGGATGACCCCAGTATTTTGTGGAGTTTTCCTTGGCCAGTGGCTGTGTGCTAGCTGTTTGGGAAACACTCACACATACACACACACACACACACACACACACACACAAGCTGCTGGAAGCCAGAGACCATAGCCCAGTGCCCCGCTATGCCCATCTGGAGCCTGTCTTGGAGCTCCACAGTTCACTTCCCAATGGTGGGTTCGGTCCCCTAGATAGGGATTCACTGGGCAAGTTTGGTTAATTACGTGGGGATGATCATACGAACTGGCGGCAAGGGGTTGTCACAGAACCTGCACCAGGATCTGAGCAGGAGGCTCCTGAGGAGGGCCTGGCCCTGGACTGAGATGGAGAAAGCATCCCTGCTTGGAGGGCACTCTGCTGTCTGAGATGCCCCGGAGGCTGGGAGTCAAGGATGCAGCTGGAGAAGCCAGGCCCAAAGCACAGGCAGAGTGGCTGCACTCTGGGCCTGGTCTGTGGCCCCTGAGGCAGGCCCTGCTGTGGTCCCCACGGTCCCCATGCTACCCTAGAACCATGCCCTAACCCCTGGGTCTCCTCCTGCTTCCAGAGAGAAGCTGTTAGCAGAAAAGACATGCCTTTCAGTAACAGGGAGCAAAGTTCTTAAAGTAAGGGAAGGGGAGAGGCTGAGAGCAGGCTGCATGGTGACCCCAGGGTGATGGAGACAGTCCAGGCTCTGGGCCGCACCCCTGGAGAGTGGGAGCTTGGAGCAGAGAGTGAGAGGGCTGATGTGTAGGCCTACTGTTTAAAGGTCAAAGGTGGTTTCCATCAGCCAAGGTGTGTGTTCCCACGAAGGAAGCACAGCTTCACCTTGGTCTCAGGGATGAGTGAGGAAGTGAGCACTTCTTGTGGGCTGATCTTCCCCTCCCCCTCTACCCTGGGAGCAAAAGGAAGGTTGGTTGTTCTTGTCCTGGTGGCAGTGGAACCCTGGACCCATTATGCCCTCAGCTAGCCCAAGGGGAGCTTTCCTCCCTACTAGGAAGGCCCAGAAGAGCAGCTCTCAGACAGTTCTTCCCAATGCTCAGATGAGGGCCCCAAGAGAGAGTTCCCAGCTCTTGGACTGCACACCAGGCCCCTGGACGGGGAGGGGCCACAGTGAATTGTGTGTGGAAGTGGTACTCCCACCCCTGCCGACCCACAGAGGTCTCTTCATGTGCTCTTCCTTTTGAGAAACCGGCTGCTTCATCTCTCTGGGCCTGTGAATGACTGACAAGCAGAGTCTCCTCCCAGCCGTGATGGGGGATAAGCAAGAAACTCTTGCTTTTTGTCCCTGGGGGCTGAGGTCTGGGGGCTGTTTGTTACTCAGCTTATCCATCCAGGCCTGACTGAGACAGTCTGTACCTATTTGATCTCAAAGTATTCAGGGATGGGGACTGGAAGGTGGCTACCTGGAAGGGGCTGGGAACTTAGGAGCACGCCCCCCTCCCCGACTCAGGCAAGAAACACTGGTTCATTGTGGGGACTCAGGAGAAGGTCGGTCAGAGAGCAGGTGTTGGTGGGTGGCATACCCAGCCCCACAGAGAGCACTGAGGGTCCAGAACTTTGCCCACTTTCCCTGTTCTTCCTCCAGCTCCAGTTCAGTTGCTCAATTGTGTCCAACTCTTTGCGACCCCACGGTCGCACACCCCCCTGCAGCACACCAGGCTTCCCTGTCCATCACCAACTCCCGGAGCTTGCTCAAACTCATGTCCATCGAGTCGGTGATGCCATTCAACCCATCTCATCCTCTGTCATCCCCTCCTCCTCCTGCCCTCAATCTTGCCCAGCATCAGGGTCTTTTCCAATGAGTCAGTTCTTCTCATCAGGTGGCCACAGTATTGGAGCTTCAGCTTCAGCATCAATCCTTCCAATGAATATTCAGGACTGATTTCCTGTAGGATGGACTGATTTGATCTCCTTGCAGTCCAAGGGACTCTCAAGAGTCTTCTCCAACACCACAGTTTGAAAGCATCAGTTCTCCAGCTCCAACCACCAGGGTAAAAAAGCAGACACAGGAGATGAAGGGACTGTCCCCTCCAGTACCCAGAGCTGTAGGCGACCTGGGCCAGCGAGAGACTGGACCTGGGATCTCTGGAAGGCTAACTACCTTGGGGTTGTTGTTTTTTATTTATTTTTGGCTGTGCTGGGTCTCCGTCACTGCTTGGGCCTTTCTCTAGTTGTGGCGAACGAGTGCTACGTTCCAGTTGTGGTGCCCAGGCTTCTTACTGAAGTGGCTTCTCTTCTTGGGGAGCACGGGCTCTAGAGCTTAAGGACTTCAGTAATTGCAGCCTCCAGAGCACAGGCTTAGTAATTGTGGCACATGGGCCTAGTTGCTCAGAGGCCTGCGGGATCTTTCCGGACCAGGGATCAAACACGTGTCTCCTGCATTGGCAGGCAGATTCTTTACCAGGAAAGCCCCCTGGGACTTGGGTTTTGATAAATGAAGAGGCCAGAAACCACGGATCTGCCCAGAAAGCCCATCGGGCCTGGAAAAGCAGTTTTCTCAGAGGAGGCTCGGGACAGTGGGGAGGAAGTCGTAGCTGCTCCTTGCTCTGGCCCCCAGATTCAGGCTGCCCAGCCATTCCTGGCCCTCCCTACTCCTTCCTCTCCCCACATGGGCTCCCCTGCGCTCTGCTGCTGCCCTGGAAGCCATGCAGTATTTTCCATTCATCCATGATGTTCCTTCCCCTTCCTGATGTTAATAAGCACAGTTTTTTTTTCTGCTGTTATTTGAAAGGAAGACACCAACTATTCTTCTCACCAAGACGCTCTACTCCTCACCCTGCACCCCATAACAAGATGAAATCTGTGGAACAATCTTTCCTGTTTCCCCCTCCTGATCACCTATCATGAGACCTGGGGAGGAGCCTATTCCCTGACCCCTTCCCCTCAATTTCAGATCTGGTAGTGCTAGCCTACTGATAGTGGCTTCCCTGGTGGCTAAGTCGGTAGAGTCTGCCTGCAATATGGTAGGCCTGGGTTCAATCCTGGGGTCAAGAAGATCCCCTGGAGAAGGGAAGGGCTACCCACTCCAGTATTCTTGCCTGGAGAATTCCATGGACAGAGGAGCCTGGTGGGCTACAGTCCCTGGGGTCATAAAGAGTCAGACATGACTGAGTGACTAACCTTCACTTTCAGTCTGCTGATAGACTTCTTGGCAGCCTCCTCTATGTATCAAGGATCTTTATTTTTAACACTTACTTCCCCCAGGTCCCCAGATATGACCACTACCTATTTTCCAGCTATATGCCAGCATGCATGTGAGTATATGTATGCAAACCACATGTATGTGCACATGTGTATCTGGGCACACATCTGCATGTATGTCTGTGCACATGTGTGCATGCAGGTACACACGTGAACTCCCAAAGCACACATGCATCCATGATTGTGGTGTGCATATACACACACACCTATGTACAGGTGCACACATGCAGGCACGCACAATGCGTCTGTCTGGGCGGGCATGCATATGTACAGATACGGGGCTGGGGAAGGACAGTTCAGCACAGCTCTCGTGGTTCCTTTACGTCTCCGCCCAGAGATCTGGCTCTGTCTCGTTCTTGTTTACCAGGAGGCCTCTCTGGGCCCCTTTCTGGTTGGGCTCAGGTTGTCAGGTGCCAGCACATGAGTTCTGGGAGTGGTCCAAGCTGTTCAAAGATGCTCTTCCTCCGCCTCTGCAGGTTTCCGGTCACATAAGGAGCCCAATGCCAACCTGACTGTCTTTCCTTTGTCAGCAACCTCTTTCTCAATGAAGCTTTGAAAATCTCTTTACCCGTGGGGTTTAGGAGTTTAACCAGGATGTGGCTGGGTGGGGCCTACCTTGGCCTGCCCGGAACTCGCCGGGGCTAGCATGCCTGCAGCCTTGGATCTTCTGGGGTATGTTCTATTATCTATCCAGTGCTCCTGGTTGCACTGACCACCTGTTGCTTTTGCCCCTCTGGGACTCCATCCACAACTGAGGTCTAAGCCTTTCACCTTTTCTTGTGTGCCTTGCCTCTCCTTACATTTTCCCTCTGTGATATGAGGTGTTCCTTCTACCTGGACATCCAGGTGTTCTTTGATAGCCACTTCTCCTTCAGTTCATTTTTCTAGTTCAGTTACAGGGAGTCCGCTCTGCATGTGAGCACGCTAGTGTGTGTGTGTGTGTGTGTGTGTTCAAATGTGTACACACAGGTTTTCTTCGTCAGAGCAGAGGGGTGGGATGTTCGCACGGCCTCCTCTGGCAGATCTTCCTCTTTGACTCCTGGGCTCGGGTCCTTGTCCCCCTGCATTGTTGCCTCATTGGTGCTGGGTCTGATGGGAGGGGATGCTGGTCTCAGCATCTGTGGTCCCACCAGCGAAGAGGACGAAGCCACCATCGTGTCCTGGACTGGTGGCTGCCCTGGGCTGGCTGCCCTGGGCTGGCCCACTTGCCCCCTTCCTGGCACCATCTCCACGGCAGCTGTGGCCTCATCCACAGTCTCGGTTACAGAGTTAAAACACAAACAAACAAGCAAGACCCGAGCACACAACACAATACTGTTGCAGCTGTGTGAAGCTCTTGGCACCCAAGTGAGGAAAGCAAGAAAGACTGGAGCCATCAGAGTTACAGCGGGCGGGGAAGGTGGGCCGGGCTGTGTGCAGGGGAGGGGTAAGAAAGAGCAGGTGCTGAAGGGGGCAAGCCTTCTAGGATGAAGGGTCCCAAGTCCCCTGGAACCTCCTCTGCCCCTCTTCCCCTCTGTCTCTTTTTCAATCCATGGATTTTTTTTTTAATGTGTTAAATATACATAACATACACTCACCTTTTAAACCACTAAGTGTACAGTTCAGTGGCATTAAGTACAATAAGTACATTCATGCTGTTGTGTAACCATTACCACCGTCCATCTCCAGACTCTTTTTCACCTTCCTAAACTGAGACTTTGTCTCCATTAAACACTAACTTCCCCTCTCCCTCCTCTGGGAACTTCTACTTGACTGTCGCTATGAATTTGCCTGCTCTAGGGACCTCATGTACATGGAATCAGACTGTCCTTGGCCTTTTGTGACTGGCTGATTTCATTCAGTATAATGTCTTCAAGGTTCATCCACGTTAAGCACTTGTTGGAATTTCCTCCCTTTTTAAAGGCTGAATGATATTCTCTTGTATGTACGGGCACACCTCATTTTCCTGTGCTTTGCAGATATTGCATTTTTAACATTTATTTTTATTTTTGGCTGCATTGGGTCTTTGTTGCTTTGTGCAGGCTTTCTCTAGTTGCGGTGAGTGGGGGCTACTCTTCCTTGTAGTGTGTGGGCTTCTCACTGTTGAGAGGCTTCTCTTGTTGCTAAACACAGGCTCTAGGCTCGAGGGCTTCAGTAGCTGCAGCAGGCAGGGTCAGTAGTTGCAGCTTGCAGGTTCTAGAGCGTGGGCTCACTAGCTGTGGCACAGAGGCTTAATTGCCCCACAGCACGTGGAATCCTCCCAGACCAGGCATTGAACCCATGCCCCCGGCATTGGCAGGCAGATTCTTATCCACAGTGCCACCAGGGAAGTCCTGCTTTTTTTTTTTTTTTTTTACAAATTTGAACATTTGTGCTCTGTGTCGAGCAAGTCTATGGACACAATTTTTCAACAGCATTGTTTTAAAATTAAGGTATAGGGACTTTCCTGGCCATCAGTGGTGAAGACCTCGCACTTCCCCTTGCACTTCCAATGCAGAGCATGCTGGTTTCATCTCTGGTCTGCAAACTAAGATCCCACATGCTGTGTGGTGTGGCCAAAAGATAAGTAAAATTTAAAAGAAAATTGGGGTATTTTTAGCCATAATGCTTTTATACAGTTAATAGACTATAGAATAGTGTAAACATAATTTTTACTGAAGTATAGTTGTACAACATTATTATATGCTGCAGGTATACAATACAGTGTTTGACAACTTTTAAAAGTTATACCCCATTTGTAGCTATTATAAAATAAATGGCTATTATTTTACATTATAAAATAGTTGGCTACATCCCCTGTGTTGTGCAATATATCCATATTTCTTACTTTATACATAATAGTTTGTACTTCTTAGTCCCCTACCCCTATGTTTTTCTTCTCCTTTTCCTCTCCCCACTGGTAATCACTAGTTTGTTCTCTATCTCTGTGAGCCTGTTTCTTTTTTGTTATATTCACTAGTTTGTTATATTTTCTAGATTCCACATATAGGTGATATCATACAGTATTTGTCTTTCTCTGTCTAACTTATTTCACTTAGCATAATATCCTCCAAGCCATCCATGTTGTTACAAATGGCAAGATTTAATTCTTTCTTTTTTTTTTTTATTAAGTCGCTCAGTCTTGTGTGACTGTTTGCAATCCCATGGACTGTAGTCTACCAGGCTTCTCTGTCCATGGGATTTTCCAGGCAAGAATACTGGAGTGGGTTACCATTTCCTTCTCCAGGGGATCTTCCTGACCCAGGGATCGAACCTAGGTCTCCTGCATTGCAGGCAGATGCTTTACCCTCTGAGCCACCTATAGTCCATTATACATATATACACATCTTCTTCTTTTTTTCCAGTTTTATTTATTTATTTATTTATTTTACTTTACAATATTGTATTGGTTTTGCCATACATTGACATGAATCCGTCATGGGTGTACATGTGTTCCCCATCCTGAACCCTCCTCCCACCTCCCTCCCCATCCCATCCCTCTGGGTCATCCCAGTGCACCAGCCCCGAGCACCCTGTATCATGCATTGAACCTGGACTGGCGATTCGTTTCACATGTGATAATTTACATGTTTCAATGCCATTCTCCCATATCATCCGGCCCTTGCCCTCTCCCACAGAGTCCAAAAGACTGTTCTGTACATCTGTGTCTCTTTTGCTGTCTCACATACAGGGTTATCATTACCATCTTTCTAAATTCCATATATATGTGTTAGTATACTGTATTGGTGTTTTTCTTTCTGGCTTACTTCACTCTATATAATAGGCTCCAGTTTCATCCACCTCATTAGAACTGACTCAAATGTATTCTTTTTAATGGCTGGGTAATATTCCATTGTATACACATCTTCTTTACCCATTCATCTGTTGATGGACGCTTAGGTTGCTTCCATATCTTGGCCACTGTAAATAATGCTATGAACATTGGGGTCCCTGTATCTTTTTGAATTTGTGTTTTCATATTCTTTATATTCTACACCCAGAAGTGAAATTGCCGGGTCACATGGTAGCTCTATTTTTAGATTTTAGAGAAACTTCCATACCGTTTTCTACAGTGATTGCACCAATTTATATTCCCATCAACAGTGAACCGGGGTTCCCTTTTCTCCACATCCTCACCAACATTTGTTATTTGTATTCTTTTTGATGATAGCCATTCTGACAGGTGTGAGGTGGTATCTTGTTGTGGTTTTGCTTGCATGTCACTGATGATTAGTGATGTTGAACATCTTCTCACTTGGTTGTTGGCCATCTACATTTCCTCTCTGGAAAAAGTGTAAACACAGCTTTCATATGCACTGTTGTTGTTCAGTTGCTAAGTCATGTCTGACTCTTTGCAACCCCATTGACTGCAGGATCCCAGGCTTCCCTGTCCTTCACTATCTCCTGGAGTTTGCTCAAACTCATGACCAATGAGTCAGTGATGCCATATAACCATCTCATCCTGCCCTCAATCTTTCCCAGCATCAGGGTCTTTTCCAATGTGTTGGCTCCTTGCACAAGGTGGTGAAAGTATCGGAGCTCCAGTTTCAGCCCCAGTCCTTCCAATGAATATTCAGGGTTGATTTCCTTCAGGATTGACTGATTGGATCTCCCTGCTGTCCAAGGGACTCTCAAGAGTCTTCTCCAGCACCGTAGTTCAAATGCATCAATTCTTTGGCGCTCAGCCTTCTTCAAATGCACTAGGAAACCCCAAAATTCAGGTGACTGACTTTACTGTGATATTTGTTTTGTTTTGATAGCCTGGACCTGAACCTGAAATATCTCCCAGGTGTCCTGTCTATCTATGCTACATTTTGTTTATCCCTTTATCCATCTTGGGTTGCTTTCATCTTTTGGTTATCCTATCATCTCTTGAATCTCTTGGCATTTGTTAAAATCACAGAGACGTCGAAATTGCAGGTGCCCTGGAAAATCTTGGAATTTTAGTCAGATGGCCTCTCTGGGCCTGTTTCTGCATCTTGTAATGATGTAATGATGATCTCTAAGGGAACAACATGAATCAGCATTCCTATGGTTTGTTGACATGTAGCAGAAAGGAGGAGAATCACTCCTGGGTGCTCCAGTAGGAGCCAGTCAAGGAAGGTGGCCATCAGGTCAGCCTTCCCTCCAGGGTGTGAGCCTGGGCCACAAAACCCCTCCTTGATGACCCTGGGCTTCCCCAAGCTCTGACCAAGGGGAAACCACAGGTGGATACAATTTGCAAATAGCCTTGGCCCCTATGATAGCTTATGGTGAACAAAGTCAGATTTGTGATCTCTGAAGAAGATTTAGCTTCAGGACCAGGGACCAGGCTGATCACTCAAAGACTTTCATGTAGCAGAGTTTTATTAAAGTGAAAAAGGGACAGAGAAAGCTTCTGAGGACAGAAAGTGCTCCCACTCACTAGTCTTACCAAGGCCTTGTATACTTTACCAGACCCACTCCTACAACATACATCTTAACAAGATCAGAACTAACAACAGAAAGGTCTTACCAGACCCACCCCCACAACATATGTCTTAAGATAACAAGATTAGTCAGAAAAACTTGTTAAGGAGAAACATGTTCTTGAGAAAGATACATTGTTATATTGACTAAAACAAAGCAAAGTAGAAAAAAACCTTTTATCTTCATGACCCAGATAACCACCATGGTGTGATTACTGGGCTAGAGCCAGACATCCTGGAATGGGAAGTCAAGTGGGCCTTAAGAAGCATCACTACGAACAAAGCTGGTGGAGGTGATGGAATTCCAGTTGAGCTATTTCAAATCCTAAAGGATGCTGTTAAAGTGCTGCTTTAATATTTCAGCAAATTTGGAAAACTCAGCAGTGGCCACAGGACTGGAAAAGGTCAGTTTTCATTCCAATCCCAAACAAATTCAATGCCAAAGAATGCTCAAACTACCACACAATTGCACTCATCTCACATGCTAGTAAAGTAATGCTCAACATTCTCCAAGCCAGGCTTCAACAGTACATAAACCATGAACTTTCAGATGTTCAAGCTGGATTTAGAAAGGGCAGAGGAACCAGAGATCAAATTGCCGACATCCATTGGGATCATCAAGAAAGCAAGAGAGTTCCAGAAAATTGACTATGCCAAAGCCTTTGACTGTGTGGATCACAACAAACTGTGGAAAATTCTGAAAGAGATGGGAATACCAGACCACCTGACCTGAGCAATTTGTATGCAGGTCAAGAAGCAACAGTTAGAACTGGACGTGGAACAACAGACTGGTTCCAAATCAAGAAAGGAGTACATCAAGGCTATATATTTAAATAACCCTGCTTATTTAACTTATATGCAGAGTACATCATGAGAAACCCTGGGCTGGATGAAGCACAAGCTGAATCAAGATTGCTGGGACAAATATCAATAACCTCAGATATGTAGATGACACCACCCTTATGGCAGAAAGCAAAGAAGAACTAAAGAGCCTCTTGTTGAAGTAAAAGAGAAGAGTGAAAAAGTTGGCTTAAAACTCAACATTCAAAAAACGAAGATCATGGCATCCGGTCCTATCACTTCATGGCAAATAGATAAGGAAACAATGGGAACAGTGACTTTACTTTGGGGGCTCCAAAATCACTGCAGATGGTGACTGCAGCCATGAGATTAAAAGACAGTTGCTCCTTGGAATAAAAACTATGACCAACCTAGATGGCATATTAAAAAACAGAGACATTACTTTGCCAATAAAGGTCCATCTAGTCAAAGCTATAGTTTTTCCAGTAGTCATGTATGGATGTGAGAGTTGGACTGTAAAGAAAGCTGAGGGCCAAAGAATTGATGCTTTTGAACTGTGGTGTTGGAGAAGACTCTTGAGAGTCCCTTGGACAGCAAGGAGATCCAACCAGTCCATCCTAAAGGAAATTTATTGGAAGGACTGATGCTAAAGCTGAAACTCCAATACTTTGGCCACCTGATGCAAAGAACTGACTCATTAGAAAAGACCCTCATGCTGGGCAAGATTGAAGACAGGAGAAGGGGACGACAGAGGATGAGATGGGTTGGATGGCATCACCAATTTGATGGACATGAGTTTGAGCAAGCTCCAGGAGTTGGTGATGGACAGGAAAGCCCGGTGTGCTGCAGTCCATGGGGTCGCAAAGAGTCGGACATGACTGAGCGACTGAACTGAAAACAAAGCAATGTAGAATAAAACATCTGTCTTTTTCTCCTTGAGAGCCCCAGACCCCTTTCTCCTTGGGGACCCTGGACTTCTTTTCAACCTACCTAGGAATTGACTCTCTCACCTAACCCATTCATTGACTCTTGCCAGTGACCCGTGACCTGGGGCAGAAAAAGAACCAAGGACCAAGACCAGTCAGTCAGCTGAAGATGGCACAGCAGGGAGGTCAGGGGAGCTCAGGGACAGAAATTACCTGAAGCCAGAGCAGCTAGCCAGAGGAGGAAGGAGAACAGAGGCAGTGGCTGGGAGATATGGGGCTACAGTGAGATACAGCAGCCAGAGGACCCAGAGCGTCTCCCAGATCCTACCCAGGCCCAGGTCAGGTGTCCTTCCAAGGACACAGGCACATTCATATGCCTCGTGTCTCTGGAGACTGGGGTGTGTATCTATCCCTCTCCCCCAAAAGCATGATGCCAGGATGGGATAAGGGGGGTGTGTGCTCTCAGGGGACAGGAAAATGCAGACCTTTGCAGCCTGATGTCAGCCCTGGTCTGACCTCAGAGAACACAATGGCTTCATTCATGCATGGGACATGCAGGAGTAGGTGTGGGGTACAGGCTTCTTTTGGGGGTGATGAAAATGTAAAATTGACTGTGATGGTGGTTGCTATATACTAAAAACCACTGGACTGTACATGAATTGTATACTCCGAAAGGGTGAAATGCGGTTTATCAACTCAATCTTGATAAAGCCACTCACAGAGGTGCACAGTCGTACCCAGCAGAAGCCCAGGAACCCTCTGCATACCAGGACACACAAGGTCTCAGCTTGCTTCCTTCGCGCTCCGCTTTCACTTGAGGGCAGAGGACAGGCTGGGCAGCCCCCTCCCTCAGAAGCTTCCTCACCTACCCAGGAAGTCACAGGGAGTTTGGGTTAAAGCAAAGGGGACCACGTGTTTGGAAGTGCATTAAAACTGCAATGCCAGGTGGAGCGGGGATGGTCTGCACAGAGAGACGCAGGGCTCTGACAGCGACACGCAGGGGATGGAAAGCAGTGTCAGGGACCCATGGGGAAATCTGGGCAGCAGAGAGGGGCCAGGAGGGAGAGGATCGGGTGAAAGGCCTCCAGCCTTCCAGCCCCCACTCCCCAGCCTTTTGGATAAGACTTTCCTTCTGCAGTTTTAGATTAAAATAAAAAGACGCTGGGCAGAGGCAGATGGACCCCCAGCCCATTGAGGAACACACCTGGGGCAACCTGAGTGTGAGTGAGTTTTTGCGGGGGAGTGCTGGTAAAGTCAGTGTCCCTGCTGGAAGCAGAATCATGAGTCTTGGAGGGGCGCACTGAAACCCACCCTGGCTGTGAAAGTGGGGTCTGAACCTGGCAGTTCTGCTTGGAAATGGCCTGGCCTAGGAGCTGGAAGTTCATCCATATAAGTCATTCATGAAGTCAGGGTTTACTGAGTGCCTACTATATGCCAGGTGCAACCTGGGTGTCAGCTTGGAATCAGCCTGAGCTGGGATGCTAATGAGGCCATTTCCAACAAAAAGAACACTCACCTGTGTGGCAGACTCCAGGCCACATGCCAGCCTTCTGGCCATGTTTTTCCTGGTCCTGATATCATGCCCCAAGGGAGGGTCTAGGGCACTGACTTTGACCTTCTCAGGGTCACACAAGAGCAGGGATAGAGGGCAGAACATGAACACGGAGAGCATTGTGATTCCCGAAGGTGTATTAGGCCCTGTCCCAGGAGGCCAGAAGTGGGGAAGCAGCTCTCACTGCACAGCCTCTGCAAGCCCTGGCCCTTGAAAGGGTGCTTCACAAATGGGAAACTGAGGCACACACAGCAGATGGCCATGGGATTACCCTGACCAATTCTGGGGGCGGAGGGAAAAGGAGAAGCAGGCAGAATCCTGGGGCATGAGAGGAGCCCAAAGAGCTGCAGCTTCTTGTTGAGAAAGGACACTGAGGCCCCAGCAGGGGACTGCTGACCAGCAATCAGCCACAGGGCAGCTAAGGGAGTGGCCAGTCCAGTATTTCCAGGAAGCTGGGGCCAGGCCCCTTTCTGTTTCTAGCCTGCACTCATGGTTTCTCTGATGGGGGGACTGGGCACCTCAATAGCATATTCTGCCAGCAAGGCTATTTTTCACTAGTTTGCCAAAAATCTTCCCAACCCCCTAAGACTGAGAAACTAGGTTCACCACAGTGCATGGATATGACATGGTCCTGATTGCCCACCACTCATTAGTGGTTGACCGCAGTTTGCCTTGAAGCCTCTCATACTGTCTTCCGGCACTACTATGTAACATTCAGGAACTGATGCTTGCTCCTCCAACCTGACCACCAATAGTGTTCAAACAGGGGCTGCACTAGTGTGGCAGAATGGTGGCGAGGGAAGACTTGTGAATGGAGAGACCAGGCAGTTTCCTCCTCTGCATAATAGAGATGATGATCCAGAATCAACAGCCTGTGCAGCTATCTCACTCACACCTCTATGTAACCCCTGTGCTCAGAGTAGTATGCCTGTTGGCTGTCCAAAAATATGCGTTAACAGCTTGTTCATGGTTCCTTCTTTTTGGTTGGGGTAGGAGATAGGCCGAGAGAAGAATCCAGGTGAAACTCATTTCCTTTTGGTTCAGGGGCCTCTCTGAAGAGCCAAAGCAGATTAAATGAAAACGGAGATCCAGTTTCCAGGAGACAGAACTGGAGAGGCAGGCGATGCAGGTCTCATCCTCTGAACCACGGTAAGGTCAGCTTCACATTTCAGCCTGACGCCAGAGGTCCTAGGACTGCTCCTCCTTCCGACAGAGGCTTGAGCTTGCTGTCGGCCCTTGAGCCTGCTGTAGGCCCGGGGCTTGGCTCATACGGTGGGAGGGGAACTGCACAGTGCACGCCCTGGCCAGCCCAAGAAACCTGTGCACACTTGTGTCCCGGCCTGTGTCACTTCCTGCAGGCACCTGTGCAGGGAAGGGCGTCCCCACTCCCACCACCCCAGCCGCCGAGAGTCCCAAAGGCGTGGGTCTGGGGCCTGGAGAGACAGGCTGTCCCCTCTCTCCCTCCGGCAAAGGGCAGTGCCTGGAAGCCTGTCCCATGCCTGTCACGAGGAGACGCTGGCTTCCCAGACACCTGCGGGGACAAACGAAGTCCCTGCGAGAGCACGTGGATCCTGCATGCGGAAAGGGACCAGGCAGGGGGCTCTCGGCCAGGGACTGCTGGGCGCGGGTGGGCAAGGAAAGGGGAGGACTGGCCGAGACACCCGTGAGTCGCGACTACGCGACACAGCACTGGCTCCAGGGCCAGCCCTCACCCAGGCTCTCTCCCGAGGCCCCGGCCGCGCCCCTAACCCCGCCCCTAGCCCTGCCCCTAGGCTGCGCGGTCTCGCCGCCTGCCCCTCCGCCCGAAGCCGCGGCCCCGCCCCTCGGCCAGCGCAGCCCCGCCCCACTGGGTTGCTAGGGGAAGTGACGTCACAGCGCGATGGCGGCGGCTCCTTCTGACAGCTGAAGGGAGATTTAGGCCCGGGAGATCCGAGTCCATCCGCGGCGGGGAGAGGGCGAGCGGGGCCGGCGGGGGCCGGGACAGGGGCGGCGGCGCTCGAACTGTCCCATCCGCCCCGTATTGAGGCGCTGGGAGCGGCGGGGCTGCCGGAAAGCGATGGTGAAAGCGGGGCCGTGAGGGGGGCGGAGCCGGCAGCCGGACCCGCAGTAGCGGCAGCAGCGGCGCCGCCTCCCCGAGCTCAGACCCAGGAAGCGGCCGGGAGGGCAGGAGTAAACCGGTCCCGCCGCCGCCGTCATGGAGCTTAGAGTGGGGAACAGGTACCGGCTGGGCCGGAAGATCGGCAGCGGCTCCTTCGGAGACATCTATCTCGGTGAGGCGCCCCTCCCCCCGGCGCGGGCCACCCCAAACCGGCGTCCGCCGGCCCCGGTTCCGCTCCGGCCTCCGCCCCGGCGACCCCGCCCCCGACGACTCGAACCCCAGGCCCGACCCTCTTCGCCGCGGGCGGTGAGCCGGGTCCCCGCTGGTTCGGATCTCCCAGCTCCCCAGGCAGGAACTTCTGGCCTTTTTGACCCGCGCCCCTCCACCCCACCACCCCACTCCGAGGGCACCTGCTTAACCTGAGCTCGCGGCCCCTGAGCAGCGGCCGGGAGCCTCGGTTAGGCCCTCGCTGCCCGCTCTGCCTGCCCCGCCTGGTGTCCGCTCCCAGTGGCCCCCCCAGGCAGACAAAGGCCGTCGGTTAGTGCGGCTCCCACGTCCTACGCCCGTGCGGCGGGCACGAGAAGAGTCCGGGGCTGGCCGAGGCTTCCTCGGCGCTCCTCGTGACGGTGCAGCCTCAGCTGACCAGCCCCTCTGGTTCGGAGCCTGGGTCGTAGACCGCAGGTGGCGCACAGGGTCGCCAGGGGGCCAGTCGAGTGGTCGTAGAGAACATGTTGCGCATCCAAGTTCCGTACTAGGTACCTCGGCTTAAACGAGAATGACATTCAGGTGATTCTGGACAAAGTCAGCGTTAGGGTGTTGGCAGACTTAGAGGCAAATAAAGTGGCAAAGCTCTACTCATTAGCTTACTCTTTTGCTATGAAAATTCTTCCAGGTAGACGAGGGGAAAGATTAGAACGTTCCGGATGGCTTCAGATTTCCAGTGAAAGAAAGCGCATATACATGTGTGTAATAAAAGGTTGTCTTGAGTCTTACAGTTGAAAGTTTAAAAATACCTTATTGGGTTTTCCCAAAGGAATAATTGTATATAAGTTACTCCTACACCCACATTTGGGGACGTCCAGCCTGGCACGCGGTGCGTGTGCAGAGGGACTCTCATTGCGCAAGTTTGGGGGTAAACATGCTCTGTGCTTGCGCAGCCCGCTGGTGTTTTTGTTTGGCTGGTGTCAGGGAGGGTCAGGAATAGCTTCGTTTGTCAGTAATGCTTCTGGTTATGCCTTTCAGATGGTCCGTGTGCTCACTGCCCCATCCTTGGCTATAGTTCCCAAAAGCATGCGCAACCTCCTGGGCTGACAGTGTAAGAGGAATCAGCACTTAGGGGAGTTCCTAACTGTTTTTGGTACCCTTACCATACAGGGAAACCTGTCACATCCGTGTGTGCTTTACTGCCCTGCTGAGTAGAATACACTTTAGAGACACTTGGGTTTTGCTGTTTAAATATTTATGTCCGGTAGTCAGCAGTTGCCTTCTCAGCAGTGTTTTGGGAGGCAAAGTGCTGGGTAAATGCATGCTGTTTGCCTTATTTATAGAACAATAGATTTTGGCAAAAGTTTTAACCTAGGATCTAGGAGCCATACTGAAAAGCCAATCCATTAGCCACCTTTACACTGATAGGAAAAAGTCAGTGTTTTGAAACTTTGTGTTCTCTGGTCTGAAACCTTGCCAGACAGCTCTCTGCTTTCCAAAACTTTGTTCAGTCAGAGTGTGGAACACTGTCACCAGGTCATTCACAAAGAAGTTGAGAGTTTTGCAGGAGACCCTGTAGGCTTATTCACAAGTGTGTCCTTTGGGCCTCACCTTGTTCTGGGCACACCAGTGGTGCTTGATACAGATCATCATGCTGACTGGTTCCAGAGGGATCTGTCTTCAGTTTTCTCCTTCACATTTATCCTAAGATGGATTGACTGTGCGTGCCTCTTGAGCGCTCGTTATGAGTACCCACATGGCCCAGCCATTGGAGTACACTTAGAGTTACTTGTGTGCAGTTGGATACAACCAGTTATTTTCATCAGCCTTGGCTCTTGGCCCATGTAGTGGTGGCTTCAGGCTACATGCTACCTCACTGAGAAAAATGTGACATGGTCTTGTTAGATTGAGATGTGACTGGAAAAGTGGGTCAGAGGTGGTTCAGTCGCTAAGTCATGTCTGACTCTTTGTGACCCTGTGGATTGCAGCACCAGGCTCTCTGTCCTCGACTATATCCCAGAGTTTGCTCAGAATCATGTCCATTGGATTGGTGATGCCATCCAACCATCTTACCCTCTGCTGCACCCCGTTCTTTTGCCTTTAGTCTTTCCCAGCATCAGGGTGTTTTCCAGTGACGTGGGTCTTCACATCAGGTGGCCAAAGTATTGGAGCTTCAGCATCGGTCCTTCCAATGAATATTCAGGGTTGATTTCTTCTAGGATTGACTGGTTTAATCTCCTTGCAGTCCAAGGGACTCTCAAGAGTCTTCTCTAGCACCACCATTCGAAAGCATCAATTCTTCAGCTCTCAGTCTTTTCTATGGTCCAAGGACCATGGGATGTATTGAGTTCTCTGTACCACTGTTGTTTCTGGGTTTGTTTTTTTTTTTCCATTTTTTAGGCAATTAATTAGTCATTAGTTGAGGAATGAGGAATTTGGTTCTCATCTTAAAATTATGTCCCACAAATTATAGTATGATGACAATTAAAAGTTGTTCCAATTGCTGTCACTTTGCTATAGGTCAGATCACTCTGGACGACTCCTCCTCCACCTTGCTTTGAGTGTGGGGTTTGGGGTCTTGGACTTTGTAGCGCTTTCAGATGTTTGAAGCTGAGGGTTAAGAGCTGTCCTTCAGCTTGCTAAATGCCTTATGAACCAAGAAGGCCCAGAGCTGGCCTCCCTTCCCAGCAGCCTGCTGTGCTGACATGCGCACTCGGCACAGTGCCCTGCAGTTTGTTCCAGTCTTTCCCAAACTGTGAGCCCCCTGTTCTCTATTCTTGTCCATGTTTGGCTTGTAGAGGTGATTACAGTACCTTGGACCCACCCTGCTTTGTGATTGGTGGAATAGAGGAGGTTTTCTTCCTACCAGCTGTTGGCATTTGTACTTGATCCTGACAATCAGTTTGTCAGAGGATGGCCTCATCTGTCCAGTCTTCA
The DNA here is from genome assembly GCF_032405125.1 of Capricornis sumatraensis. Classification (NCBI taxonomy): domain Eukaryota; kingdom Metazoa; phylum Chordata; class Mammalia; order Artiodactyla; family Bovidae; genus Capricornis; species Capricornis sumatraensis. Next base: position 100,280,145 of record NC_091076.1, read on the forward strand.
ACCCAGGTGGACTTTGCGGTTTGACTTTATCATATACACAGACACTTTGGGGGAGCTAAAGCTTAGTAACCTCTTCATACTTGGTTTTCATGTTTTTCCCTTCTCTGACTTTCATTTTTCTTCAGTGGGGTGTCTGGCACGCAGTAGAGGTTCCAAAATGGTGGCTGACTGGCCAGGAGAGGAAAGCTGTTGCCCGTATGCAGCTCTTGTAGTCATACGCCTGTGTCCTTTACGGTGGTGGCTTGAGTGTTTGTAGATACCAGGTCAGCTGCTTTGTCAGTGGTTGTCCTGCAAGAGTAACTTTTGACCTGCTGTTGAGAGGCCTCTCCCTATTTCTTAAGATAAGACAGCCATCAATGGGAGTTAACCTTTCTCTTCCAGGAAAGGGCCAAGCTTAGAGTTAAGTTCACTTCATTTATCCTCTGTCTTTGCTGTCAACTTGAGGAACATAATTTTGTTTTCCTAGGACCAGCATTAACCTGTGTCTAAACATAGACTAGTGAGAGGGAACTCTTGTCTGACCGGCAGTGGAACTGCGCAAAAGAGCTGAGGTTGTTGGGGGATAAAACATCTCACTATAAACAAACATTAAGAGTAATCATGAAGTGCCATTTGGTTTTGACTTGCTCTGAATCTAGAACCCAGAGCTCAGTAATACCTTTCAAATTTTTTTGTTCCCCATCTAGAAGTATTTATAAAAGTTACCTGTTGTGGAAGGACCAAGTTTTGTCATTTCCAGTTGTGGCAGATGAGCACTTTTGTTAAATAAGATTAAAATGTAGCAGTGTCATGTTGCCATCAGAGCTCTTGGGTGCTTCCTCACTATCCTGTATTTCCCCTTTGTGGATTCGTGGCAGTTTGAGGACAAGACGTGGGCCAGCACTGGCGGTAGAGCACAGCGGCTGCTGTCAGCCATGCGGGTTGGGACAGGACTGCAGGGCTCCAGGGTGGTGCACCTCAGTTTTGCTCAGGGGTCTCTCACATTTAGTTCCCATGGAACATACAGAACTTGAAGCTCTGCTTCTTCACCCAGCGGTGAAGACTTTTGAGAGGAGACAGGCTGGAGTGGGTGCTGCCCTCAAGTCTGTTTGGCAGAGAACCCATGTCCAGCCTTTCCTCTTTCAGTCATCAGACTCAGGGCACCCTTCACATCTGTGATGCTGTAGAGGGCTGACTCTGTTGCTGATATGATCGTGGAGAGGGTGGACTCTGTGTCCTGGTGTAATCCTAGGGCAGGCTGACTCTGTTTGCTGGTGTAATCATAGAGGAGGTGAGCTGTTTCCTGGTATAATCTTAGGTGAAGCTGACTCTTGCTCTGTGTGGTCTTGGGGGAGGCTGGCTTTGTTGCTGGTGTGATGTTAGGGGAGGCTGGAATTCAGTTGTGTTTCAGAGTTGCCTGTGGTCATTTGTCAGTATTGCAGGGTGACTCAGATGTTAGCTTTATCAACCATGATACAGTGGAGCTAGAAATGTTCTCAGCCTTCTTGAAGGTGTACGTTCAGTAGGTAGCCTGTGCAGGCTCAGGCTGTGTTGTCATTGAGATGCCTCTTGGCAAGGTTGACAGAACAGACACAGTTGAAAGAGCAAGAGTGCTATAGTCAGACTTTCTGATGCTCCTGCTTTAGGGGAGTAGCTGAGGCAGCTAGAAAGATGAGTCACCCGTTCCTCATGGGCTGGCAAGTTCAGTTCAGAGTTCCAGGTCCTCACAGGAACTCAGAGGTCATTTTCCATTTACACAGTACATTTTAAAATGACATCATTTCTCTTGTGATTATGTAAATTATCCCAATCTGAGGCAGGAAGCACAAAATGTATTAACTATCTTTCTTCGGAGTGCCTAGGAGTTTTTGTGGCATGTTAAATGGAGTTTTTCAATTCAAGGTGGTCACTTAACAGTGATCAAATGGTAGTTATTCCCATGGAACCCCAGCATTGGTGACCAGCTTTGTACCTAGGGCCACTAGAAATGGATACATTTCAAGCACCTGTCTGAGCAGACTAGAGGAGAAAGTTTCTCTCTCTTGGGCATTTACTGGGTTTGTGAATATCAAGCAGACAACTCGCCTGCAGGTCTTCACTGTTCTAGTGCTTGCTGACCTTACTCTGCCTTTTGTCCGGGAGTCTCAGTGTGCTTTGTAACCAGCAACCCATTCATCCCCACAACTCCAAGAAACAGACTCCTGGTCTCCCCTCTGAACTCAGATGAAGAGAGAAACTTGAGTTCCCAGGGACGGGCAACATTGCTTTGCCCAGCGTGGGTCTAGGTTTCGTCTGGGCTGCTGGAGCCAGTGTTAATTCCTTCACAAACAACCGTACTTCTGGGAAGAATTAAAGTGCTTTAACTTAGAACTGGTGAGGAAAGCAAGGGGAGACCTAGGTATGTGCTTTCTAAGACTGCTTTTCCTATTCTCTAGTGAATGTGCCTTGGGAGGGTGAGGGGGGTCTTGTAGCATAGCTTTGAGTCAGACTGGCACTCAGGAACATTTGTGTGATAAGCCTGCATGGGTAGTGGTTGTCACGTATGTAAGTCCACATTGTAGTAAAGAAGAGAATGGGATCGTGAGGTTAAACCTCTGATCTTCAGTCATGGGCTGGTGATCAGGAGGTGTGAGCAGATATGTTACTAGTTTTAGCACAAAATTGGCAAAAGATGAGTGACAAGTACGTATTGCATTGGTGTGATTAGGGCTTTGAGGACAAAACCCAGTCCTGATCCAGTGTCTGTAGGAGACACAGAGCAGTGTCCTGGTCCCTGGGAGGGAAGGGATGTGCTGGGTCTCCCTGGGCCTGACCTGTGTTGGGCAAATGATGGCTCCTGCCGTGTCGTGGGAACCAAGCTCCCTTGAGAACCACCCTGCTGTTTGTGGCTTGGTACTTGGGCTGCATAGACTGAGATGGGCTTAGACCATGTGGTTATTCAGTGGAAACCCAGCTTTCCCTCTGGAGAGAGGATTGTACACCCTTGAGGCCTATCAAGGAAGCATGGAGAAATGGGGTCGACGTGAAATGTGTTGCCCTGGGACTCCCTATGGTCTAGCCTAGGGTGGGTGAATGCAAGGCTGACCAGCAGGCTGGATGAGAAGGTTCAGACCAAGTAGGGGTCCTGTGGAGAGAACTGTACAGCCTGTCTCTGGGTCTCTGGTGATCAGCTGAGGACCATATGGAAGTGGTGATATAATGCTATGTAAGATTTTTCTATACATATTACATACTCCTGTTTTAAAAAGTGAAAATAAGGTTATTTTCCCACAAGGATTTATCTACTGCTGACACCATTTTGTAGTAGAAAGTGGAGTACATCCATCAGCTGGTTGTCCTCAGAAGATTCTCATAGGACTGGTTTCTCCAATGTGTTGTAACATCGGGTTAGGTGGGAGATACCAGATGATTAACATTTGTGTTTTTTTTTTTTTTTTTGCCAAGGTACGGACATTGCTGCAGGAGAAGAAGTTGCCATCAAGCTTGAATGTGTCAAAACCAAACACCCTCAGCTCCACATTGAGAGCAAAATCTACAAAATGATGCAGGGAGGAGGTAACGATTTTTACCTATTAAGAAAACCAAGGTGGTGTTTGATAAGGGAGATGGCAGATGTCATGAATCACAGTCTGGTTGATTTGGAAAGGGTGCAGGAACGTTCATACCCTTGACCCCATCCTGTGGCTTCCTTCAGATACTATCTGAGAGGCCTGCAAAGGGCCTCACTCGACCAACATCATTTAATGCTCTTTGCACGAATATTCCCTTTCTTAGGTTTTGTTATGTACTGGTGTCTTTGAACACGAGCTTATGTCAGCACTGACATGGAGCTTCCTGCCGATCCTCCTGTGCTGTCTCTGTCACGCTGGCAGCTTTGGGATGGTCCGCAGACTCTTCCTCCTGAGTGAGACCCCTTCCAGCTCAGTTACTGTCTCGCTTCTGTGAAACCTCTCCTTGGGCTTGAGGGTATCTGATGTCAGAGAGCACCCATCCTGATTTCAGAGTCCCCTTTAGAATTCTCTAGACTTTGAGGATGTTTGGCTAATAGAGCAGGAGGGGGTATTATTGGGGGTCTCAGTCCTGAAGACACTGCAGCATTTTGAAGGGTGTGCCTGTGCTGCTCCCCAGGGAGCTTGGAAAGCCTTGGCACAACCCTGAATGTCCTGAATTTCTCTGGGGACAGGGCTTTGTGTGTGAAGAATAGCTGTGTTATTCCCTTCAAGGCAGAAGCCCCCATGATACTTTCAGAGTTGGGGATGGGGGTAGGCTCCTAGGGCTTTGCCAAAGGAAAGCTTATCTTCAGAGTCTGTGTTGGCACTTTTGTCAAGTGGAAAGGGAGGACTGGTGAGGTGACTTCTTGGCATCTTTGCTTCACAAAGCAGTTTAATCTGTGCTACTACTACCAGAAACCAAATCTGTGCTGCTACTACCAGAAACCACCATATCTCTGTTGACGTAGCACAAGGTGTCTCTCTAGCAACATATACATCTTAAACAACATTCAGAGTCCTGTGAGATGATTGCAGAGGGGGTGTCCAGTGCCTCTTGTCCCTGGTATTAAGAGACCAGAAAAAACTGTAGGTTCTCGGATGGTACATAGACAGGAGACTCCCTGGCCCCTCCAGTGCCCAGGAGAAGTTGACAGAGGACCCTACCGGTGTGTCTACCCTCTGGAGGCCCTCAATGAGCTTCTCAAGCACCAGGTGTGGTCTACACAGCTTTTAAGGTGGTGCTGAATAGGAACAGGTGACTTGAGATATGGCCTTCATGGTGGAAGGAGCTTGGTGATGGGGATTGGATGAAACCTTCTGACTGAAAAGCCTGTGCATTTGAGGAGCAGCATCTCTGGGAACTCAGAAGCTGGGTGCCCAGGGACAGAGGGAAGGAGAACTGATGTCAGGGAGGAGCTATGGAGTAGATTAATCTATGGAGTAGATTAAGACTCAACAAAGGGAATTCCCTGGTGGTCCAGTGATTAGGACTCTGCTTTCTCCACTAAGGGCACAGGTTCAATCCCTGGTCAGAGAACTAAGATCCTGCCTCAACAGAAAAGAGTTTATTTGGGTTAGAACAGGGTCTCTCCTCCGAAGCGTTACTGTTTATAGTGGAAGCTGTCTCCTGCATGGAGGACAGAGAGCAGCATCCTAGGTACCAGTAGGCCCTCACCCCCTCCCCCAAGTTGGGGTGATCAGAAATGTCTGCAGATGCTGCTAAACGCCCCTGCGTGTACTTTCCGCTTAGACCCCCTATTTTAGAATGCAAAAGATCACTTACGTTAGTCTTCCCATGCCCTTCCCGTAGGATCATGGAAACCCACCAGAATTCTAGAAAAGATATTCTCCTGTCTGACCCTAGCCACACGTAGATCGGGTTTTACTCTTGCTTCAGATATACACTTGGTGAATTCTATCAAGATGTAAATGTTTGTTTTAGAAAACTGATTCTGTCTGGGAGCAGAGAGCTCCATGCTGGTACTGTTTTGTGAGCTTGTCCTAGCTGGGATGAAGCTGGGATGGCAAAGGAGATAGAGACCTCTGCCTGGAAACCTCATAGCTCTCCTGTTGGCCAGCCTTCTGTATCCATCTTAGGTGGTGCATCTCTGATACGGTTCTTTTTCTTCTTATGCTGAGCTCTGGGCTTCTTTGCAGACAATTGATAAATTGACAGCATCATAGGAGAAAACTTGTAGCCCAGGGCTTGCTTTGCCCTCTCTAGCTTGTAGTACAGTGTTGCCTGGGTTGCTGCCTGTTAACAGTGGCCTTGCAGTACTCCACTAGAGAGAGCTGCTGTGCTGGCTCACTCAGGCCACTTAGGGGAGGGGTTGGCATTTAAAAACAACAACAACATGTTTTGGGGTGTGGATGAGGTGGGTGAAAAGTTTCAGTTGTATGGTAGCATTTGGTAACCAGATTTACAGTGGTGATCATCTTTTATTAGTGTATACAAAGATGAAATTGTACACTTGAAACTAATATGTTTTACACCAATTTTACTTCAATAAAAGCAAAAGCAAAAAAAAGACACACTAGTGTCAGGTATTGTTGAAAGTGTTTTTACATGTGCTGGCACGTTCTCCACCACAGTCCTGTGCAGTAGGTATCATCACCCTCATATAATGAATGAAGAAACTGAGGCTGTTTCTAAAGAACACAGATTTGAACATGAACACTGTACCTCCCAGACCACTCCTACAGAGCAGCCCTCCATGAGGGTCAGCAATCAGGAACGAGCCCCAGATCTAGTTGGTGCAATAGATTAAAAAACTTGAAATAGCAGAAATAATTTTAATTATGTTGGTGAAGGACTTGGGTGGACACCCAGTTTTTATCAAAACAAAGTGGACTGCCAGGCAGAACCTAGAGGCTGACTGCACTTTCCAGTCCTAAGAACCCCACAAAGTATATTTAGACCACATTCTCCTTGGGAAACCTTCGAGTGGAGATCTTTTGTTTAGGTCAGAGCTACTTCTGGTCGAGGCTTGTGGCAGGTTGGGAGGAGAGGGTGGGCCCTTTGTATGAGAATTCAGGCCAGGGGTGAAGGGTGGGAGCTCTGCGCTGATGGTGGGTGAATGCCACCAGTGACTTGGCAGTAGAAACAGGTGGCCTCTCACCCAAGTTCACTCTCATTTTACATGCCTGGTCAGTTCCCACAGTATATTTAAGACAATTATGATCTTTTTTATTAGGAAAGGTTTTACAGTACCTAAGAACATGTAGAGCTCGTGGCTATTGGAATACTAAAATGAACCCCCAGAACTCCCATGTGCTTGAGAGAGAGAGCAGGAAGGCCTTTGGCACCTGTGTGCCCACTCCAGGACTTCTCTACAGCTGCCCAAAGCCTGTCTGCCCTTGCTTAGTTTGTTTCTTTTTTTTTTTTTCTCCATTATCCTGCAAGAAGTTAGTTTTTTAAAATCTAATGACATTGCCCAGAAACGTTTGGCCATTGTATTTACAGTTGTTTTAAGGTTGAATTGCCAAACACTTCATGAACAATTGTATTTGCATTAATACTGAGTCCCTATGTTTACATTGAAACTTTCCACAAATCCAGTGGAAAGCATTTACCTAGCGGTATCCCTCGTTTTTCATCCCCAGGCATGTATTTTGGTTATCTTTGGACTGAATGAGGGAAAAAGTATTAAGTGTCCAGACCTGCACATAACAGTCCAAGTGACCCATTTCCCGTGTTAAGGGTGAGTGAGCAGGGGCAGCTGAGTGTCCCTGGCGTGGCTGGTCACCTGGTGGCACTCCTGTGGCTGTGTCTCTCACCTGCGGCCTCACATGTCCTGCCCCAGCCCCAGGAGCGGCACTCTGGCATCCCAGGTGCGTTCCAGCTTTCTGGTCTCGCTGCATCACACCTCTGAGGTCATGGAGCAGCTGTCTGTGCACAGGGAGCGGGGTTATTCTTGTGAGTGGCTTTAGAGTTGATTGTTGCCTGGACCTCAGCGTTTAGTTTGCAAGACAGTCTGCTAAGGGTGAAGCAGGCTGCGTAGCATCTTCCTCTCTGGCCAGGGAACGGAGAAGAGGAGCACCCTGCTTCTACTGTGTCTTATCCTAGGGTGATAAGGTGTTGTTGGTGTCGCCAGTAAGAGATGGTGCTGCCAGTGAAACAGACCCTCAGAGCAGATGAGTGGCAGGTCCGTGCCCCACGCCTCCCTGGTTCACACGCTTCTGAACATGAGTAATACAGTCTTACTGTGTGTATTCTACAATTTTCCTCTTTGACCTGCTGTGTTCCTGAGGTTCTTCGACGTTGACACAGTTGTGGTTCGATGGATTTCGTTGCGGTTTATAGGCTCTTGTGTCTCCATAAACAGACCTCCCTGTGTTGAGGAGGAGCCCTGGCTGGCTTCTAGGGTTTTGCTCTTAAGCGTGGAGCCACAGTGACTCCCTTGCCCATACCCGCTGGTGCAGAGCCTATTGGTGGAAAGGCATTCTGTGAAGCAGGCAGGTGCTCGCCCTGTAGGGTGGCACCCCAGCCACAGGGATGTGTTCCCAGGTGGTTACCCACATTTGCCTTCACCTGGGCAGTCTCAGAGGGCCCCTATTAGATCCACATCATCTTCAACCTTGCCATTAATCATTTTTCTCCAGTGTGACTTGGCATGTCTCAGCTAGCAGAGAAGGGGGAAGTTTCAAAGAATAAGGATGGAGAAGAAAGAAAGAAAATTTACTTGTGCATGATCTGACTTCCTACGTAGGAAACGAGCAAGACAAGTTAGAGTGGTGAGCCAGACACTTCAGATCAAAGTATAAAATTAGTTCTCTTATTACACCAACAACAGTCAGATAGGAAATATAATTCTTTTTCCCCTCAATGCAAGCGAGTCTTTATTCTTTACATTTGACAGGGAAAAGAGCCAGCCCATGTGACAGGACATGGCGAGTGAGAAAGGAAGTGGGGGCACAGCAGAGTCAGCCACTGAGTCTTTGCTTTCCAGGGGTGACGTCCCTGCAGCCCCAAGGCTGAAGTCTCCTGTAGTTGGAGAGCAAGGGGAAGGGAAACCATGAGAGGACAAACTACTCCTTCCTCATAAATTCAAGATTTCAAACAAAGCTTTGGTGTCTAACAGAGAACACGGAGTTATATTTGTTTCCTGTTGAACAGTCATATTAAAAAGCAGAGACATTACTTTGCCAACAAAGGTCCATCTAGTCAAGGCTGTGGTTTTTTCAGTGGTCATGTATGGATGTGAGAGTTGGACTGTGAAGAAAGCTGAGCGCGGAAGAATTGATGCTTTTGAACTGTGGTGTTGGAGAAGATGCTTGAGAGTCCCTTGGACTGCAAGGAGATCCAACCAGTCCATTCTGAAGGAGATCAGCCCTGGGATTTCTTTGGAAAGAATGATGCTAAAGCTGAAGCTCCAGTACTTTGGCCACCTCATGCGAAGAGTTGACTCATTGGAAAAGACTCTGATGCTGGGAGGGATTGGGGGCAGGAGGAGAAAGGGACGACAGAGGATGAGATGGCTGGATGGCATCACAGACTCGATGGACGTGAGTCTGAGTGAACTCCGGGAGTTGGTGATGGACCGGGAGGCCTGGCGTGCTGCGATTCATGGGGTTGCAAAGAGTCGGACACGACTGAGCAACTGAACTGAACTGAACTGAGACAGTCATGTGGCCACTTGGATAGACGTTTCTTATACTTGCACAAAAGCTCTTGAGTGACCTTGAGATACATACATCTTCCCCTGAGTGGTCTCCCAACCTCACTTTCTACAAAGAAGCCCCCCCACCCACCTTGCTTCTCTCTTGCCTAGGATTTGAGATTAAAGTAGGTTTGATCCATGCAAATTCAGCAGTGCGTTTGTCATGAATCATGTCAAGTAACGGCCTTGACTTGGAGTTGGGAACAAGGAATGGAATATTTCTGGCTGCTTCAATACTTCTAGACAAACATTTTGAGTTGTGGAGATACCCCCACAGACTAAGGTACAGGTGTGTTGGTAAGGATGGAGAAGGGAGTAGGAGTCAAGTTTTTAGTACAGAAGATTTGGTCTGAAATGGGGGAAGGGAACATGAAAGAAGGTCTTAAGACCCGTTTTGAGATGGGGGGTGGGGCACCCCCAGATTTGTGTCTCAGATCCTTTGCCTGGTGCACAGCCTTTTATCTGGCTCTTTGAATACAGTAGGAAGCTTGCAAACAACAAAACCCCAGAAGAACATGGGAAAAGGCCACTGCCTTATATCTACACCAACTAAGCTACCTGGTGTTATTTCCAGATCAGTGACTCATGAACTCCTGTGAAGCCCCAGCAGAAAGTGAGTGGAGGGGCAGACACTGGGGCAACAGAGCCCAGCCTCAGACGCGCATCCCTCCGCGTGCTCCAGTGCAGCCACCCCGTTCCAGCACAGAGAGTCCCGGCTCGGGAACTGAGCCCTTTGCCTTCAGCTGCCACAATACTGACCACTGCTGCTGGGGGCAGGTTGCTGACGCCGGACACTAGGAAGAAGCCCTTGCCTGTGGTCTTGAGAAGCCAAGGCAAGAAAGCTCAGCGTTATTAAAGCCTAAGGATTTTGCTTCATCTTCACCTGGAAGCTCAAGCTGCGTATAGATAGAGGTACCCTTTGAACCCACTTTTTACAGACACACAGGAACCTTGATGAAGGCTCAGGGAGGTGAAGCAAGTCTTTGCCTGGGATCGGAGGTCCGAAACGGGAATCCCTCATCACACGTATAGACAGCCCTTACCCAACCATGGTTTCCTCTTGGTGCTGTCACCTGGTCCTGCTTCTCCTGACCTGTCTACACCACATTTCCTGCTCAAACTGATTTCCACATGGGGCAACAGTTAAAACCTTGTCTCCAGTGGAGCATTGATGGTAGAGAATGGACTGCTCGAGATTGAAATACACAATGGAGCATTTCTATGAAGGAAAAAGTTAAAATGCAGATGGTTCATTTGCACATAGCTAGTGCAGCTTGGCATCCTGAGAAGGTGGGCCCTGGGGAGCAGTAAACAAGTGGTGCTGGCTTCGGTGGAGGGAGAGGGCTAGCAGGTCTGCAGCTGTTGCCAGCCGTCTCTGCCTGTCCTCAGTCCCATGTCCTATCCCAAGAACAGGTCAGGAGGAGGCCGGCGGAGGAGGGCTGCCTCAGCCCTGAGAGGGGGGTTCCCAGAGAGCAGTGGCGTGTCCTGTGGTCTTGTGTTCAGCCTTCTCTGACGCAGGAAGTGTTATTACTACATAGCCTTCCACAGGAAAACACTTCCGTGTCTTGGCCACTTGCAAAAGCTGGAAATTTGGGAGTGGAGACCAAGAGGTATGCGGTTCTGGAGGTATGTCCCCCCCGCCTGCAAGTACTTGCCCAGAGCGTTCTTCCTCTGTCTTACCCCTCCCCTTGCCAAGAAGGAAGTGGGGGGATGCCATGAACCCTGCCTGAGATCCACGGCAGTGTCCCTACTCACCCTTTCCCTGCTTTTGCCACTGTGCTCCTCAAACCTTGGATTGCAAAAAGATAGCCCCGACCGTGGCTGCTTTCAGCCCCCTGGTGCCTCTCACTCCACCTACAGAACACCTACCAGGACTGGTGACTGGAGAGACTCCATTCACTTGGGGGACTTCTCAAAGGTCAGCTCCACTGCTTTGCCCTCCTTCAGGTTCCATAAGCCCTCTGTGTACAGCTCACTCTAGGGCTTAGAGACATCTATTTGGAGGTCAGGTATGACCCCAGGGGTCATGGATGGGAAGCTGAACCTGGCGCATAGTGACCCACTGGCACCTTGGCACAGCCACCTGCAGACATCTCATTGGACAAAGAACCTAGATCCCTGGTCAGGTGGCTGTTGGCCCCAGGGAAGTCCAGAGGCCAAAGTGTTGTTCTTATAATACTGTTTACAGTAGTGAAAGACAAACCATAAGGTACAGAGGAATAAACCCTAAGCCAGGTGTGACCTGTATGTAGAAAATGCATTGGGGGATACTGATGAGGACTCAAGCAAGCGGAGACATTCTGTTCACGGAGAGGACGACTCAGCAACATGTTGTGTCCCAGAGCTGCTCAGAGAGAGGGCTCAGGGGATTCTACTCACAGTCCAGCAGGGCCCTCCTCCCGCGGGACAGGCTGACAGATTTGAAGAGCAGTGAAGGGCCAGGTTGACCGAGACGTAAATGCCACACACTCAGCCGGCACCCAGATGGCAGCTTCTAGTATCACTCCCCACCAAGAGGAGCCCAGATTCCAGGGTGAGGCGGGAAGAGGGACGGTGAGTCTGAAGCAAGTGACTGAAAGGAAAGACATGCTTAGCCTCTAACAGGTACTCTGGCAGGAGTCCCGAGGACACAGGAACACGCTTGAAGTGGCTTCAATTAAAGCCCCATCATGAGTAACGGATTATAGTATGTGGAAGAGATTCTCAGCACTTCTATTCAACATAGTTCTTTTGGACAAAAAAAAGAAAAGTTATCCGAATTGGCAAGGAAGAGGTAAAATTGTCCTATGTGCAGGTAGGCGTGTAGAAAACCCTGTGTACCGGCTTCACACACAAACTACCAGAACTGACAATGGATTCATCAAGGCAGCAGGGCACAGGCGCAACAGAGAGGAGTCTGTGTCGTTTCTTTACACTAACAGTGGACTCACACAAAGGGAAGGTGAAAAGACAGTCTTTTAAGAATTATACCAAATAGTATAAAATACTTAGGAATAAGCCTAAGCGAGGAGGGTGAAAGACATATGCTGAGAACGACAGAACGTTGATAAAGGAAATTGAGGATGAGTTAAAGAAATGGAAAGATACACTGTGCTTTTGGATTGGAGGAATGAATAGCATTTAAATGGCCATGCTGCTTAAAGCAATCTACAGAGTGGATGTGACAGCTATCAAATTACCCATGACATGCTTCACAGAACCAGAACAAATAGTCCTAAAATTTATGTGATACATGGAAGAGGGGAGAATTCATGCATCCACAATACTCTGCACACCCACACACACAATCCTAAAATTTATATGATGCATGGAAGAGGGACGAGTTCATGAGTCCGCAGTGCTCTCCACACACACAATTCATGAGTCTACAGTGTGCTATACAGAGGCGCATGCACAAAGTTAAGCTCCACAGAGGGACAGAAGGAACAATCAAATGGAAACTCGCCACTTTGTGGACATTGTTTTGTTACTTGATAGGTTTAAAGGGTGATTGGATGGATACAAACATACCAGGTTGGTACAAAAGTAAATTACTGCCTACCCTGAATTTTAAATCACTTTAGGCTCAAAGACATCTTTATTGATCAAAACAGGAACCATTACAATGAACACATTGTTGCAAACAAGAAATAAGTTTGTTTATTCAAATCTGTAGCATAAAAATCTGTGCTTCAGGATTAGACCAACTTTTGGGAAGCGTTTTCTGCCTCTTGCTGGTTGCGGAAGCATTTTGCTTGCAAAAGAAGGTTGTTGAGATGCTTGAAGAAGTGGTAGTTGGTTGACAAGAGATCAGGTGAATATGGTGGATGAGGCAAAGCTTTGTAGCCCAGTTTGTTCAACTTTTGAAGAATTGGTTACACGAGGTACAGTTGGGTGTGTTGTGGAGAATTGGACCCATTGTGTTGCCCAACACAGCCATTGCAGTTTTCGGTGCATCTCATCGATTTGCTGAGCATACTTCTCAGATGTAATGGTTTCACTGGAATTCAGAAAGTTGTAGTGGATTAGACGGGCAGCAGACCACCAAACAGTGACCGTGACCTTGTTTTTGGTACAGTTTTGGCTTTGGGAAGAGCTCTGGAACTTCTGTTTCTTCTCAGTCCAGCCACTGAGCTAGTTGTTGCTGGTTGTGGTATAAAATCCACTTTGCATTGCATGTCATAATCTGATTGAGAATGGTTCATTGTTTTGTAGAATAAGAGAAGATGACACTTCAGAACAACAGTTTTTCAAAATTTTCGGTCAGCTCTTGAGGCACCTACTTAGCAAGCCTTTTCACCTTTCCTATTTGCTTCAAATGCCAAACAACCACAGAATGGTTGACATTGAGTTCTTTGGCAGTTTCTCGTGTACTCTTAAGAGGATCAGCTTTGATGATGTTCTGAGTTTGTCACTGTCAACTTCTGGTGGCCAGCCACTACGCTTATCTTCAAGGCTCTCGTCTCCTTTTGCAGAACTTCACATACATTCATTAGCAGTTCCTGGGTCAAATGTGATGACGTTGCAAGTTGTCTCTGCTGCTTTCCGACCTATTTTGTACTCAAATAAGATTGCTTGAATTTGCTTTTTGTCTAGCATCATTTCCATGGTCTAAAATAAATGTAAAATAAACAGGAAGTAATACATTAGCAAAAAAACATAAAGTGAGAAATGGACATTAAAATGATGCATAGCATAACCACATTGAAGAATGTATTCCATTATTAAACAGCAAAGTTCAGCAATGCAAAACCACAGTTACTTTTACACCAACCTGATACAAGTTCAAGTATTGACACTGCCCTCAAAGCTTCATCCACAGATTACTTTTTTTTCCCTCACAGATTCAGTTCAGTCGCTCAGTCGTGTCCAACTCTTTGCGACCCCATGAATCGCAACACGCCAGGCCTCCCTGTCCATCACCAACTCCCGGAGTTCACTCAAACTCATGTCCATCGAGTCCATGATGCCATCCAACCATCTCATCCTCTGTCATCCCCTTCTCCCGCCCCCAACCCCTCCCAGCATCATGGTCTTTTCCAATGAGTCAGCTCTGCATGAGGTGGCCAAAGTATTGGAGTTTCAGCTTCAGGATCAGTTGCAGATTATGTATTAATAATAAAAAGGGGAATTCCCTGGTGGTTCACTGGTTAAGACTCCGTGCTTTCACTGCCTAGGACCCAGGTCCAGAACCTGGTGAGGGAACTAAGATCCCACATGTCCTGCAGGCACAGCCAAAATAACTTACAGTAACAAAGAAAAAGTACTTTTTGTTGGAGAAATCTGGCAGATTTCCATCTGTCAGGTGATCAGAACCAGCAATTAGGCAAATCCAAAATTGAGGACCATTCAGAATTGACCTGAACTCTTCAAAAATTTCTCTTTGATAGAAGATTAAAAAACTGTTGTAGACTTAACCATGACGACTGCGTGGCAGTGCATGGTTCTAGATTGTGCCCTAGGCAGGGGGACTGCTGTGAAGGACATTACTGGGACAGGCAGGTGGACCAGTGTGGTGTGGACTGTGTCTGCGCTGTGTCACACGTGTCGCCTGCAGTGCCGTGCCGCCACACTCAGCTGCAGAAAGACCCTCGTGGGCACAGGATTCTGACCTCAGTGGAGGAGGTGTAATGGCCAGTGAGGGAGGCCTTGTGAACACACGTGGCTGAGGTTGCTGAAAGTCCTGCCTCCCCTCACCCCAAAATCCACTTCAGATGGCTCAGGTGACTTTAGCGTGAAGAGAAAACTAAAACATTCTGTTTTTTTTTTTTTTTTTTAATCAGTGTTATTGAGAGGAATCAAACTGCATGTGTTTTGAGTGTGGTGGTTTGAGAATTTTACCATGTCTGTCCTCTCAAGAAACCATTGCCATAATCAAGGTGACGAACATATCCGTTGCTCTTCAAAGCTTGTTGGGTCCTTTTGTGCTTCCTCTGCCCCTGCTTTTTGTCATCTGCTTCTGTTGCTATAGGTTGGTTTGCATTTTCTAGAGCTTCCTGTGCAACGAGTAGTACTGTGTGTACTTTCTTTTGAGAATTTATGTGTCAGTGGTTACTCCTTTTTATTGCTGAGAGTTATTCCCTTGGATTCCTAGTTTCTTTATCCCTGCACCTGTTCATGGGCACTTGGATTTGTTCCAGGTGTCAGGCACTCCAAACAAAGCTGCTGTGAACTTTCGTGTATATATGGACATTCATATCCTTTTCCTCCTGGGTAAGTGACTAGGAATGGAATGGCTGAACCAAAAGTAGTGAATGTTTTTTCTCTTTGAAGAAACTACCAGACCGCTTGTACTTATGTTCCCACCAGCAGCATACAAGGGCTTTGTTGGTTCATATCTTTCAAATAACTTGTTTGTTTCACCTAAGTTACTGAATGTATTGGCATAAAGCTGTTTATATTGCCCCATGTTTGTGCATGTTCAGTTGCTCAGTCATTCTGACTCTTTGTGACCCCACGGACTGTCGCCCCCCAGGCTCCTCTGTCCATGGGGTTTTCAAAACCCTAGCAAGAATTCTAGAGTGGGTTGCCATTTCCTATTCCAGGAGATCTTCCCAACCCAAGGATTGAACCCACGTCTCCTGTGTCTCCTGCATTGGCAGGTGGAATCTTTACCATTGAGCCACCTGGAAAGCCTGAATCTAGTGATGTTGCCTCTCATTCCTGTTTGTTTTGTTGTATTTGTTTTTCATTTTGTTGTGTTTTTGGTTGTGCCACGCAGCTTGTGAGATCTTAGGTCCCAGACCAGGAATAGAACCTGGCCCCCCAACAGTGAAAGCACGGAGTGCTAACCAGTGAACCTCCAGGGAATTCCCTCATTGTTGCTGTTGGTAATTCGTGTCTTCTCTGGTTTCCCCTGCAGTCTCATTAGAGGCTTATCAACAGTCTGCTCAAAGGACCAGCTTTAGTCTCAGTCATTTTCTCTTGTTTCCTAGTTTTCTGATTCATTCGTTTCTCCTGTGATCTTTTATTTCACTTCTGATTGCTTAGGGTTTAACTGTTTTCCTAAGATGGAAGCTGAGATCATTGATGTGTTTTCTATAGTATAGGCATTTAGTGGCTATAAAGTTTTCCCCCTACCATAGCAACATCTCAAATCCTGATGCGTTTTCTTTTTCCTGTAGTTCAAAATGTTAATTCCCCTTTTGATCCATAAATTATTTTGAACTGTATTATTTAGCTTCCAGATATTTGAGGATTTTTTCCCATAGAACTGTTATTTATTTCTAAATGAATTCCACTGTTTTCTGAGAAAATATGTTGTATAACTTGAATCTTTTTAACTTTATTGAAGCTTGTTTTCTGACAAGAATGTGATGTGTCTTGATAAATGCCCTGGGGGGAAAAAGCTTGTTCTGCTGCTGTGAGGGGTGATTGACGTCTCTAGTCAGGTTATGGATTTGTCTCTCTCCTTGCAGTATTGCTTCATGTATTCTGTTGTTAGCTGTGTGAACACTTGGAATATATGTTTTCTTGATTAGCTGTTGCCTTTATCACTGAGATGACTGGTAGTATCCCTGGACAGACTCTTCTGCACCAGTCTGCCACGGCTGATGCTGACACCGCCCTTCTCGTCTGATGCTGGTGTGGTGCACTGTCCTCCTTGTGGCCTCGTTGTACCTGAAGAGTGTTTGGTGTGGGTCCTTTCTTTTCCGTCTAGTCTGAGGAAGTGTGCCTTACCTGTGGGGTTTACATTCAGTGTGATTAATGACAGGATTGGCTTTGCTGTTATTTTTGTGTCATCTGGTCTTTGCTTCAGTTTCCTTCCTTTTTAACCTTTTTTTGAATTGTTTTTTATGTTTTTTTTTTTTAAACATTTCTAAATGATTTTTCTTGTGATGACCTCCTGTGTTGAATTTTTTCACTGTCTTTGTGGTGTTGCTCTGGTGGTTCAGTTAGGGTCTGTCATCTCCAGCAGGATGCAGAGGAACCTGACCTTGTGGACTACTGCCTTGCCTGCCTGTGTGATAGTGTCATGTGTTTTATTTACATGTTGTAAACGCTGCAGTGCGTTGTTATTTTTGTTTAAGCAGGCATGTCTTAATATTTTATTTTTTGCTGCTCTGGGTCTGCGTTGCTTTGCGTGGGCTTTCTCTAGTCGAGGTGAGCGGGAGCTGCTCTTGATTGCCATGCGTGGGCTTCTCACTGTGGTGCTTCTCTTGTCGTGGAGCACAGGCTCTAGGTATACAGGCGTCAGTAGCGGTTGCAGAATTTTCGGCTCAGTGGTTACGGCGTGTGGGTTCTAGGGCACTTTTGAGCTTCAGGAGTCATGGCATACAGGCTCAGTAGTTGCGACTCCGGGCCTTGGGGCATGGGCTCAGAGGTTGTGGCGCGCGGGCTTAGTTGCTGCATGGCAGGTGGAACCTTCCTGGAGCAGGGATAGAACCTGTGTCCCCTGCATCGGCAGGCAGGTTCTTAACCACTGTGCCACCAAGGAAGTCCCATAAACAGTCATACTTTTTAAATTTAAAAAATTTTTAATGTACTTTTGTTGTTTCCAGTGCTCTTCATTCCTTCTGTAGCCCCACACTTCCATGTGGCATCGTTTGCCTCCTGCCTGAAGGACATCCTATTAACATGTCACAGTGCTGGTGATTGATTCATCACCCTTTGTATATCTGAAAATATCTTCCTTTTGTCTCTGCTGAGGTTTTTTTTTGGCAGATTGTCAGTTCTTTTCTCAGTTCTTGGAAGATGTTCCTCCACTCTGCTTTTTTCTCTGGCTGCCTTCAAGGTGTTCTGTTTGTCACTAGTGAGCAGTTTGTCATGTATGTCAGTGTTGTGCTCTTTATGGTTCTTGTGCTCGGGGCCTGTTGGGCTTCTGTGTTCATGGTAGGCCACAAGCTTTTGTCACATTATGCCTTATAACCTATGGACTTTGTTAAGTTTGTTCTCATGTCATGTGTAAAATGTATTTTTAAAATATTTATTTGTAAAAGTGAAAAGTTGTCCTGTTGATATCAAAATCAAAAGTATTTAGCATCTTACAGTGCCAGAAAGGAATGCAGTGCTCAAAACAGCCTGCAGTGGTGGGGTATTAAAGGGCCCCAGGAGCTGCTCGCTGAGAAGCAGACAAGGCTGGGATGCTTGGAGCAACAGAATAAGTGATCCAGTGTTGGAGTACAGACCAAAATGTAACACAGACACTCGTGGGCTCATACTGATGGGAAAAAATAGCAAGTAAGTAGATGAGAAGAGACACATCTGTGTGGAAGCATTCCAAGTCGTACATATAAATGCTCTGCCCTCTGGGAAGGGAGCCCAAAAGCCCTATAAGTGAGGGCCACGTGTGATGACATCTCCGCAGGGAGGACGGCATGGGCCGGGGAGGAAAGAGGAACTCCCCAGTGGAGACACATGACAGACGCACCTCAGCCAGGTGACCAAGGGTACAGCCATGGTGAGGAGTCATGTCGACAGCACAGCCCTGGCGGGACGTGATGAGAAGGGCACTTCCCCTCTGTGGTCTTCCTCCCCAAACCCACAAGCCCAGACTAACAACGAGAAAAACAGACAGGCCAGCAGAGGGACAGCCCGTGCATCACTCCCCAGCCCTCCTCCAAACCATCGGGGTCGTTCAGACCAGGAAAGTCTGAGAGACCCTCCTGGCCAAGAGCAGCTGAAGGAGACATGACGACTACTCGTCATGTGAGGTTGGGACAGGTCCTAGAGCGGCCGGAGGGCATGAGGTTAAACCTGAGGAAGCCTGAGTAGTATACACTTCAGTTAATGACAGTGTATCGGCATTGGGTCATTAGCTGTGACACCTTTACCATAATGGTGCAGGATGTCAGTCGTAGGGAGACTGGGACCTGGTTGTGGGAGCCAGTGAGGCTCTTCCTCCTGAGCCCCTCACTCCACCCCCACTGTGAAATTGGCCTTCCAGCCTCTCCCCACGTCACTTCTCACTGCTCCTGCCCAGCCGCCCCCCATCAGCATCACAGGCACGGGCATCCTCAGTGCAGATGCACGGGAGGCGGACTGACGCAGACTCTTTTGCAGTGGGCATCCCCACCATCCGGTGGTGCGGGGCTGAGGGGGACTACAACGTCATGGTGATGGAACTGTTGGGACCCAGCCTGGAAGACCTCTTCAACTTTTGCTCTAGGAAGTTCAGTCTCAAAACCGTCCTACTCCTTGCTGACCAAATGGTAAGACTTCATTTTTCTCCACTGAAGGGCAGCCCACGTGCTCAGCACAGGGCTGGTTTGATTGATGAGTCTGATGAGGCCTTCAGGGTTGTTCGCTTCCTTTTTGTGCCATGCGTGCATACGGAGAAAACAGAAGCTTGTTAACTGTGCAAGAGATAGTGACCCGTGGAGGCCAGGGCATGTTTGCAAGTGGGCCAGGGTTCCCCTTGGTTCCTTCTGCCAGGCTGCAGCCTGGGGTTCAACCTGTCACCCCTGCTTCTCCACCTGCAGATTAGTCGTATTGAATACATACACTCGAAGAACTTCATTCACCGAGATGTGAAGCCGGACAACTTCCTCATGGGGCTGGGTAAGAAGGGCAACCTGGTCTATATCATTGACTTCGGGCTGGCTAAGAAGTACCGGGACGCCCGCACCCACCAGCACATCCCCTACCGTGAGAACAAGAACCTCACTGGAACGGCGCGGTACGCCTCCATCAACACACACCTTGGCATCGGTGAGCCCTCCCGCCCTGGCTGTCCTGCAGCCTCTTGGGGCCCCTGAGGGTTGGTTGTGGCACATTGGGTATGGAGGCTGGCATCAAACCTTCGTAGCAAAGGCTGGCATCTGGGCCTGCAGACCTTGTGAGGCGTGAGGGACAGCATGTGCTGGGGCTTCCTAATGGGTGGCAGTGCATCTCCTAACGGCACAGCAGGGTTGCTTCTGCAGAAGCAAAGACTCCGCGTGTCCTTCTCTGAGGCTCTGAGTTTATCCCCAGGCAGCATCTGTAGGGTGTTGCTGTGCATGCTCAGGCACACCGCCCTGACCTGCTCTCCTCTCTATCCAGAACAATCTCGAAGGGATGACCTGGAGTCTCTGGGCTACGTGCTCATGTACTTCAACCTGGGCTCACTGCCCTGGCAGGGCCTGAAGGCTGCTACCAAGAGGCAGAAGTATGAGAGGATCAGTGAGAAGAAGATGTCCACTCCCATCGAGGTGTTGTGCAAAGGCTACCCTTGTGAGTGTCTGGTGGACAGTCAGCCAGTTGTAGTTCTGTGGGAGGGCAGGGGCCTGTGAGGTCTGGAAGAAGGACTAGGAAAGCCCCCCAGAGGCTGGCTGTCCAAAGCCCCCTCAGCGCCCTGCATAGTTAGGGAGCTGAAGACTGGGCAGGTGGCCTCCCCTCCTAGTGGCCACAGCCTCTGTCCGTGGTGCTCCTCTGCCTTCCTGAGCCGTAACTCAGGGAGTTTTCCATTTGTTTTTGTGAGACTTCTCCTGGGATAAGTGTCTCCGATGAAGCTGTTATGCTCTGTGGTGCTCAGTTTTCTCATCCTCTTTCCCCAAAGCATGCCTGATGTTTCAGGCTCCAGCGTTCACAGCCTCTCTGTGTGGCTGTGGGTGGTCAGAGGTTCTGTGGACAGACACCATTCTGGCTCTCAGGCAGGAATACTGCTGGTTACCTCTGAATCTTCTGGTGTTTACAGCTGAATTCGCCACGTACCTAAATTTCTGCCGTTCCTTGCGTTTTGACGATAAGCCTGACTACTCATACCTGAGACAGCTCTTCAGGAACTTGTTCCATCGCCAGGGTTTCTCCTATGACTACGTGTTCGACTGGAACATGCTCAAATTTGTAAGTGTGCCCCCAGCTCACTGACCACTCAGCATGGAAGGGGCTTGCCTGTCAGTAAAAGGCTGCCTGCTGCTGCCATCCCTTTCTGGGCGCTATAGGGGGTGGGGCTTCAGGAGGCATGGCTGCCACATGGGGAGCACAAGGGGTTCTGAGAAGCAAAATGCCAGCGGGCAAGCCAAGGAGGCACCTCAGGGCCACGATGGAGTCCACAGTGCAAGTCTGCCCAGACCAGGGCTCTCATTTGAACTCTGCGGTCCTCAGGATGTTGTGACTGCGCTGGTCTGTGAATTCCTTGTCAAGGGGATGTGACTCCCACCGGGCAGGGTGAAGACATTCCCCTCCTCCCCTCACCTGGCTGTGCTGAGGCCCAGCCTCCCAGGGGTTGGGTGGCCTGGGAGGTGCCTTGTGTTAGGTCTCCGTTTGGCCTTGTGAGGAGCTAGACCTAACATTTGATTTCCTTTGTCACCCAGTTTGTTCATTATTATGAGCCCGTGTTTGTGTGCATGTGCACTGTCGGGACTCGGGGTGGGATAGAGTGGGAGCTTGGAGTTCAGTTTGTTTCCTCTAAAACAGGCCACCTGTCTCTGAGTCTGTTGTAGGAGTTTGTTTAATCTTTGACACTACAGCCAGAATCCCAGTTTTTTGTTTTAATTTGCACTTCCTCTTTCATTAAAAATGTGTTCTGTGAGCTTAAAACAAAAATTGGCATGTTTCTAGGGTGACAAAATCTGATGGAGGAACAGAACCTCCTCCTCAGAGTACAAAACAGGAAGCCTTATCCCGTGGCCTCACAGGTGCATGGGTGCTCACACAGACCAGATCAGGGCAGAGAACCACAGCCTCCTCAAGCTGGTGCCAGCCCACAGAGCCAGCGTGCCCTGGACCTGGCCTGTGCCATCCTGCCAGACCTCTTTATTAGGATGGCCTTCGAAGGACAACCTTTGGGGGCAGTGCTGCAGGTTCCTTGGAGTCTGCACATCAGGGTGCACTTCCTGCCAGAGCCACTGTAACAAATTTTTTGTTCTTACATCGTCACCCCTCACAGGGATTCGGCAAACCTCTTCTATAAAGGGCCAGACAATAAATGGTTTTATCTCTGCCATCTGTATGGCATTGTGACCGCTCGACTCTGTGTTGTGTATAACTGGACAGCCACCAAAGCAGTGCATCAGTGAGCAGGCATGACTGTGCCAAGAAAACTATTTGCACAAATGAGTGTGGCTGCATTTGGCCCATGGGCTGCAGTTTGCAGATTCTTGCCTTACGGTGCTGGTGATTAGGACATAACCTTTACTAGGACAGGTACCCTGGCGTCTGCAGCCTCTGACCTTCGCTGGTTCCCATCCCCACATGAATAATCGCAGAGAAGAGGGCTGCCAGATGCTGTTGGTGGTTGGGTTCTGAGGAGTGATAAGGTGACTGGGTGGAGGTTTCCTCTGCTGGGAAAGGAGACAAGCCCGGTTCCGCTCGCCCTCGGTCATGGGACGGGTCAAGCGCACCCCTGGAGGGAGGAACGCCTGACTTGTCAGAGGCTGCAGACTTCGGGGGGGCCTGTTACACACGCCCCCGTGTTTTTTTCGAGTGGTGGCCAAGGGCCTCAGGTGGTTTTTCACCAAACCCAGTTCAGTTCTAGTGTCGCCCTCTTTCCTCCATAGGGAGCCAGCCGGGCAGCTGACGATGCTGAGCGGGAACGCCGGGACCGAGAGGAGCGATTGAGACACTCCCGAAATCCAGCCACCCGCGGCCTCCCTTCCACGGCCTCGGGCCGGCTGAGGGGCACACAGGAGGTGGCTCCTCCCACCCCCCTCACCCCTACCTCACACACTGGTGAGTGGTCCCAGGGCTGCAGCTCACCCTGGTCCCCACACTGCAGGCAATAGGGGTTCTGTTTTGTGTGTCGCTTGCTCTGGACACTCCAGTGTGTGACCTCATGGGGTCTGGGCAGTGTGCCTTGTGGGTGAAGCGTGTGCGTCCTCGTTTTGTTCATTTCTTACTTCCGAAATTAGACATGCCGGGGAACCACCTGGGATAGTGCCTTCCATAATACCTATTTCTCAGAAGTTGGCCTGTTGAAGGATTATGTTCCCTGTGAGCTCTGTTGCTTTGCCTCTTGTTCTCATGACACAACATTTAGCCTCTTCCTTGCCTGTCAAGACAAGCCTTGTAGGCAGAGGCCCCAGCCACCCTCCCACTAGACTCCTGGTGCTTTACTCCCAGGGATCAACCTGTGATGCCGGCCTAATCTTAGGGTGCAGTAAGCTGTCCTGTCCCTGAAACTGAGGCAGCTGAGGGTCCTTGTTAGACGTGGTTTTCAAGGAGAGACCCTGTGCTGGAGTGTGGGGCTGCATTCCGAGGCCTCATGCTTGCCCCTGTCTCCCTCTCCTCCAGCGAACACCTCTCCTAGGCCCGTGTCCGGCATGGAAAGAGAGCGGAAAGTGAGTATGCGGCTGCACCGCGGTGCCCCGGTCAACATCTCCTCATCTGACCTCACGGGCCGGCAAGATACCTCCCGCATGTCCACCTCACAGGTACGCACCCCGTGGGCCAGCACCTGAGCTCGCCCAGGTCGGGTGCTGTGGGCCTCTGACTTCTCCACGTTTGGTCTGGTCTTATGGGCTCCAAGCAGAGTGAGGTCATAGTTTCAAAGGCATTCCTTCTTCCTTCCCTTTCTTCCCATATTCTGGTGTTTTAACTGATGGGGTAACGTTGTACCCCTCAATGCAGCTTGGCCCCTTGGTTGAGAGCCTCCTTGATGAGCTGTGTGAGGTAAGGGCTCTACACCCCTCCCCTCAGGCTGTGCTGGGACGTGCCACAGGGCCCTCTCCTGCTGCCCTCCACATGACTTCCAGCCTGCTCACACCATTTGTTGTGGGCACATCCAGCCTTGAAGACTCTGTCCTCGATCTTGTTGACCAGCTGTTCCCCCAGCAGAGTGCCGGGGCAGGGGTGGCAGGGGTGGTGTGTTGCCGGCCATCACTGCAGTGCTGTGGGCAGAGGCCTTCTAGAGCCCAGCGCTTGGCAGTGTGCTTCGGGGCGAGGGCTTCTGTCTTCTGTCTGGCGCGGCAAGTGTGCTCAGAGGTGCAGGGCCTGGTCCCAGGGCCCCCCTCCCCCCGTGTCCTCTTCCCACTGTGGCTTTCCTCGCTGTCCTTCCGTGCTTGCTACCGTGCCTCCCTCAGCAGAGCAGCTCTTTGCCCACATGCGAACGTTTTTCCTCAAGTCGCGTCAGGGTCTCCTGCAGTCAGGGCAGTAGGGGCGGACAGGGGTCAGGAACAACCCAAGTGAACCATTTCTCCTGCTTCAGCCAGTGTCCCGTGGGGACTGGGACTACCCCCTGGTGTCTTCTCGATGGGCAGGTGGCGGGTTGAGGAATGTCCGAAGCCCAGGTCCCAGCCGTGTGCTGGGGCAGTGGCCCTGTGCTTCACCACGATGCCTCACGTTTACACTTTGCGTCCTGCCCTCCTCGGTGCTTTCTGGGCACTGGGCGTAGAACGTTGGTGAATTTGGTGGGTCGAGCACTTTGTGAGAACTCCCAGAACCTCAGTCCTGTGGCATCCAGCTGATCTTGTGGCAGAGGAACAAGGCGTGCCCAGGCACACTTTAATCAAGTGAAATAATGTTTCTGCCAAATTTACTAGTAATTTACTAGCAAGTCTACCAGAAATGGGTTTTTCTTACATGGTAACTTTCTCTAAGAGACTGAAGATGCAGGTAGTTCAAATTATGCGGCTCAGTGGGTCAGTAATGAGATTGGACCTCTGAGGACTCCCAGCCCCACAATCGTCCTCTGTCACCACAGAGCACAGAAGGGGCTTAACAGGTTTCTTCCCACAAGCCCTGGAATGCATGAGCTAGCAGTTGGAAGCAGGTCCCTGGAGGTGTTCACCATGCCTGGCCAGGCGGGCCTGGTAGAGGGCTCCAGAACACCTCAGCCAGCAAGGACAAGGAAGGGGCAGGCTAACTTCTTTTTTAACACAAGAAAACGTCTTTTGCTTTGCGGATCATTGAGGGAAGTGGAAGAGGCTGAGTCCTGAGAGTGCCAGGCAGTTACGGGTTTTAATCCAGCCTCTTTGCCACCTTGTGTCCATCTTCATTCAGCCCATGACCCCTGAACGTTGACAACACACAGCTTCAAGACCTTTCCTGTAAAATCTTTCCATCACAATTGCATGTCTTTGCCCCCTGGTTCTCTCTGCTTTCCATACGAAGAAGAGGGCCTGAACAGTGGGGTGGGGGGAGCCAGTCTCTGAAGAGATTCAATTTGTGTGTGTCCCTTCCAAAAGAAGCACCCTAGTTACCCTGGGAGTTTCCTTATGATCTTCATGTTGAGGGCAGCTGGACAGCTCTCTCCTTCAGGTTTTCCTGATCATCCCCCAGGTGCTCTTCCTTAAGAGACTGAAAGACTGCTGTCCACCAAGGGTGTGATCAGAGTTCCTCCAGCTTTTATGACTGTGGCCTCCATTCACACACCCCACCCCCAACCCCCACCAAAAGAAGCAAGCAGGAATAGGGCCAGTGACACACGGATCCAGGGGCCAGCACCACGTGTGCACTGAGCCCGGCCTCCTCTTACCAGCTTCCTTTCCTCAAGGAGAGGTTGCATCCTGCGCCAGTGTACCTAGGCCAAGGAGGTAGCTCATCGTCAGCACACAAGCGCCTGGAGCCACTCGGCTGCTTGGGGGACAGCCCTGCTGACCCTCTCCAGCTGGGGGTGGGAGGACGTGACACGTCTCTTGCCCAAGCCACCACTCCTCACCCCCTTGTCCTTCTCCAGGGACTACAGTCCCCACACCCCTGACCCCGGCCTGCGAATCTGCCCTCTGTTGCTGGGATGTCATGGAGACTGAAAGGCTTCTGGCGGCTGAACCTGTGTGTGATGTTTCTCTTTGTGAGAAGTGTCTTTTTCATCCAGTGCTGTTAATAGAACATAATGCTGACCTGTGGTGCCAGTTTTTCCTTCGGGTGGGCTGACTTGTTTTAATTCTGGCTCTCCAAATAAGGTCCGCAGCCCTGTCCTTTTCCGTGTGTCAGTGAGAAAATACATCCAGTTCTTTTGTCACGGGGAGGTGGTGTCCTCTCCACCTCCCGAGCACAAGCCTCAGGAGCCCCTGATGCCAAGACCTTGTGGAGGGGCTGTTGTCCGGGCATCCAGTTCTCTTACTTGCTTGAGGAGTTGGGAAGGATCTCCCTCATTGGCCTCCCGGATGGATCCATCCTCGAGGAGCAGGGGCCACTCTGGAAAGGTGGGACCCAGTTCCTTGTGTGGTCCCGGGATCCCCTCGAGCAGCCCCAGCCAGGGGTCCTGGACCTGGTTGAGGCAAGGCAGCACTTGTGGAAACAGGAGGGCCTTACATGCTGGTCCAGCCAGTGGAACCCTTACCAACAGCTGTCTTTTCCCCCCACCTCAGAATAGCATTCCTTTCGAACATCACGGCAAGTAGCTGCACGTCTCCCCGTCGGAAGGCAGCACTGGGTGAGTGTGCTCACGGCGGGGCTCCTCGGCAGGCGCCGGGCCGGGTGGGAGCTGCCGCCCACTCACCGGCCTGAGGGAGCACGCAGTGGGTCGGGCTTGCATGCCAGGTGCCCCAGGTAGAGCCAGGCCCCGGCCCAGGTCGTCTCCTTACGTGGATTCCAGAGCAGCTACGGTGGGCTCTCCAGTCTGGGGTGACCCCAGAATCCTTTCCGTTGGCCTTTGGCCCTCGCCGTGGTCTCTAGTCAGGAGCTGGCATGGGGAGCAGGAGCCCAGTCTTGGCTCCAGTGGCCCCAGAAGGCTGGGGGCCTTGTGGTCCCAGGTTGGTCGCCGGACGTGTATTGTATTGTGCTGGCTGTGGGGGCCGCGCTTGGTGGGGCCTCTTGCGCTCTTGCTCCGTGAGACACTCCTGATGGTCTCTGCTGTCCTGGCTTTGTCATCTCTCTTCCTTTAGCATTGATTTCTGTCCTCCTCGTTTGCTTTTCTTTTCGAACTTGGTCTCTGCCCAGCATCTTGTCCACGCTCTCGTCTGTATTAAGCCATCAGCCACAGCCGCCTGCTCCCTGCCATTGGTGCATGGCTGGGCCTCCCAAGCCCAGCTCCCCTCTTGGTGGCGACTCTTGTGGCTCCTCCCAGCTGAGGGCTTGCAGCTTCTGTCCACTCGGCACCGCGGGGCAGACCGGCTGTAGTTGTAACGTGACTGCGCTCTTGGGGGACATCTTGATGGGAAGTGCTTTTCACGTCTTCCCCCAAGTGGAGTCCCAGTGCCCACTCGGGGCCTGGTCCTCTATTTCAGAACACCAGGCTACTTCCTAGGAAGGGGGCGCTGGGCATCTCTTGCCCGCTTGGACTCCGTCCGGTCTGACATGAGCTCGCGGCCCCGTGGCCTCCTTGCCTGCATGGCTCTTCTTCCTTCCCCATCTTCCTGTCACTCTTTCTGCTGCACGTGTCCTGGCCTCGAGGGACCTTCCAGAGTGGCTGGGGGGCACATGTCCAAAGGGGCTAGGTGGCATCTGTCCCTTCCTCCTCCCCGGGCGCTGTCACTGGTGTTTTGTGCTCAAGCCTGACCGGCTCCACTCCTCTGGCCTCACGCTGACCTTCTCCTGTGCTTTGGCTCCGACAGATTCCCGGTCGGGTGGCGTCCAGTGGTCTGCAGTCTGTCGTGCACCGATGAGAACTCTCCTTTTTGCTGAGGGCAGACAATGCATGGCTGATCTACTCTGTTACTAGTGACACGCCCCCGGTCTAGAACCGAAATGTTAACACCGGGAGCTCTCCAGGCCACCCACCCAGCGACGCCCATGGGGGAAACAAAACATAAACCCAACCGGACAGACTCCAAGCGCTGCCATCGCCAGGGGCTGCACTGAGCCCCCATGAACTCGGTTCTAGCGGGGCTGGGAAGAAAGCAGTGAGACGGTTGCAGAGAGAATCAAACTCCCATCCAAGAGCCTTTCAGTCCCCTCCGTGGTGGCGCACCCGTGTCCCTGCCGAGTCTACTGTAACTACCAATCTTCTACTTGGTTAAGACAGTTTTGTATCATTTTGCTAAAAATTATTGGCTTAAATCTGTGTAAAGAAATCTGTCTTTTTATTGTTTCTTTCATGTCTGTTTTTGCGGTCTTAAAGATGCTGACTTAAAGAATTCTGAAGCAGGTGCTGGTGTGGAGTTTGTGTAGGAGTGAGGCAGGGAGCAGAGCACACGTGGGTTTCTGTGGTCTGCGTCTCGTGGTTTGTTATGTGGTCCACTGTGGAGAAGGGATTTTCTCATCAGAAGTTCTGTCACGTATATGCGCGTGTGTAAGTAACGTGTGTCCGTGTGCCGTGTGTCTCGTGACTTCATTAATCTAGTTTGGCTGTCACGCTCCCTTCCCCACTGTAAACTGAAATGCCCGCTCACTGCAGACCCTCTGGGATTCTTGGATCATCAGGGCAGTTAGAAAGTGCTGGCCACACGCACAGGCGCAGCGGGTGCTTCCCGACAGAGCAGCCCATGGATCTGACCTTCCTAGATGCGACGAGAAGGAAGCCGAGCCTGAAGACTGCAGAAGCCACGGCTTCGCGTCATGTTGCTGATCCCTCGGGAGAGGATTTCAGAGACTTGGGCTCCTCCCTGGAGTCATGTTTGGTTATGTTGGTGGTGGTTGCCCCAGTGCTTTCGAACTTAGGAGATTTTCTAAATAGGCTGTCGATACTACCAGTGCAGGTTGGCCCCCAGTCTGGGTTAACATCTCTGCTCAAAACCAAGGGCCGTGGTGTCCGCCCTGTGTGCCAGCATTGCCCAGAAAGGCCAGCGGGCCCAAGGGAATCCACTCTGAAGTGCCAAGAAACAGGTGACTCTGATGACTTGATGTCCAGGAGAGTAAAAGATAACATGCTTTTGTGACCTTCCCTGAGACATAGTGACCCCACAGAGGCCAAGAGGCAGAGCAGGGCCGAGTCTCCCCAGACAGACCCTCCAGGGCAACCAGGCTCCAGGTGGGTTCCTGAGACACCCTCCCTCGCTTTGCAGCAGCAGCAGCAGAGGCATCAGCTGGTAGTGGCGGCTGGTAGACAGGAGCCTCCGTCTCTGGAAGTGAGGTGCAATATATATGTTCATAGGTACTTTCACATTTCTTCCCATCATTGCCCTGCAGTGTGTTCTGTTTAGAAACAGGCACTGGGAGGAAGCTAGGGACCTGAAAGGTGTCCATGTCTGTGTTCTCCCTTCCTGCCCCCAAAGTCCCAGCACAGCGACGCTGGTCCTAGGAGGCCCCGACGGCTGTGTTGATGGCGCAGAACGCAGCTGGTTGCTTCTTTCTGAATCCTGAGCTGGCTACTCTGTAAGTGTTTCGGGGTGTGGACACTTGGCCAGGTGGGGCTGTGTTTCTGGGAGTGTAGAGGGAGCTCGGGTTGGTTGGAGTGAGTTGGGGGCTTTCATCGTGGCCCAGTGCCTTCCTCAGAGGTGGGCGTCCCCCTCCTGGAGAGCTGTTAGCAGCTGCGGCCCCGATGTTCTGCATCCAGGTTTTCACCTGAAATTGCCAGATGGCATTTTAGAAGTGGACTCCAACCCTGAGTCCTCAGCAGTGTGGTTGTGGACAGTTGTGTCCCCCCCCCCCCGGTCCCCCCATATTTAACTCCCCATCCTGACTTGCAGGAAACATAGTTGGAATGTCTGTATCAACCTGTGTATCAGTGGCCAGTCTCTGAACTGCGCTTTTGTATGACCACTGTATTTGTGTCCTTAACCACCATGTAAATAATAAATTCATGACGACTTCTGCCTTTCTTCCCTGCCCCTGCCATGTGGTCTTTATTTCATCAGTTTTGAGTTTTGATTTGTGTAGATTAACTTTGTGAAACTAATTTTCTGAGACTGGGCATTCATGTCTGTCCTTTGGAGCCTGTTGGCGTACTTTCATAAGCTGATGGGGAGCAGGTGGGATGAGCCCCTGGGGCGTGGCAGGGATGTGGCTGAGCTGCTGCGGGTGTAGGCCGTGAGCACACACCCGTCCCCTGCTTTAACCACCTCTGTGGGAAGGACATGCTGCCACTCACCTTGTGTTCTCTGGGGAGTGAAGAGCATGGTAGTTGGCCCGTAGCCATGTTCCTACTGCCCGTGGGGGGTGCTCATGGTACCCATGAAGGGGCCCCTGCTGGGACAGGGGCTTGGGCCCGACTGTCGTCATCCCAGTGTGAGCACCAGCCTGCATCCCTCACGCCCCAGGTGCTGTCCCTTCTAGTCAGGCAGTGCTGGAAGGGAGCATCATCTCTCCAGCTGTTGGGCTCATGGCCTCCACTTGCCTCTGCCCCTGGAGTTGTTGGAGACCAAGACACCCCTACCCGGCGGAGCCGAGTGAGAAGGTGTGGCCCCACAGGAAAGTCCTTCCCTATTGAACTGGGGCCACAGATGTGTTCCCATAGATGTGTGGTAACTAAGCACCTTCTGGTCCACCCCCACTTGTCCTGGAGCGGAGTATGCCAGCCTTGCATGTGCTACAGGGAGAGTCTTGGTGATGCCACCCGCATGCATGGGAAGCAGGTGGGGCAGGTGGGTCTCCTACCTGCCACTGGTTTGTGTTTACTGCTCACAAGCCAGGTGTGCCAGGCTTGTGCCAGATGGTCCCTGAGGATGTGAAAGAGCCTGAGCTCTTCTTTATGGGTTCCCCCTCCTCCCCTAAGCTTGCTGACACTTGGACTCAGCTGAAATGGTGATGAGGTGAACCCTGAACCACCTCTTGTTCTCCTGCCAGGAGGGAGGTCACAGGCAGAACAGGGACTCTGGCCCCTTTCACTCAGAGCCTGCCTGCCCTGTTCCCCAGCCCCCTCACCACCTCTGTCTTCCCAACATGGAGAACTCTACCCCCTGACCTGCCTGGCAGGCTCCGTGCTCAGGAGAGCAAGCTCTGGGTCCAAGCCTCCACCTCCTCCGTGCCCCCAGGCCCTGTCACCTCGGAATGGGGTGCTTGGAGCTCCTCCTAGGGACCATGCCCACCCCCATTGGCTGGGAGCTACGAAAGCAGCACACCCCTTGGCACCACTGTTTGCAGGGATGTTTAGGGTTACAGGGGAGTGTCCTTTGGGGAGCCATGAGGGGGCCCTGCAGGTCTAGGCAGCTGCCTCCCAGACTGCCATTGGCAGAACCCTTGGGCAGCCACGGACAGTGGGGTCTGCCTTCCTGCCAGGCTCTCCCAGTGTGGGCCTGCACATGTGTCCCAGGGTGTTCTCCACACAGGGTGGCAGGTGCCCCAAGTTCTGGCAGGGCGCCTGGCTCATGTGCCCCCACTTCTGATTTAGGCAGATGTGTATGTGTCCTCCAAGGAGCTGCTAAGGGCCTGTGAGAGTGGGCTTAGCACACGCATCTGTGTCTTCAGGGGAAGCTGGGTGTGAGCCTCCTCCGGTGGGACGTCTGGAGGACTAGGGAGAGCCCTGTCCATTCCAGAGCACTGACCGCTCTCCTAACTGCTTTTAGGGCCATTGGCCCTTGGCAGCCACAGCTTCCTGAGGACAGGAAGTTTTCTTTCTCTGTGTCTTGGGCACAGCTGGAAATGCCTGGAAGCAGAAAACCAGGCAGACCGAACTATCTGGTCACCCTCTCCCCAGGGTTAGGGTTAGACTGCAAGTCAGTCTCCAATCTGGGCAGAGCCCCTGCATGCTTTAACCAGCTAATGTGGGGGCAGGGGGCCTCAGGTGCACCGTGGGGTGCATGGATCCAGCACCAGACCAGCCGTGGGTCCCACCCCCAGGGGAGGGACTCCCACACCATCTCAGTCACTGAACGGTATACCCAGTGTGGCTGCAGAGGGTCCCAGATGGGAGTAGGGACGAGTGAGGCAGCTTAGGGTGAGAGTGAAGGGGTGGTGGTATGGAATACAGGGGCCCTGATCACCCCCACAGCTGGTCCCAAGAGACCCAAGAAAACTGAATGACTGGCAACAGCCAGGCCAAGGTCTTGCCAGGAGAGAAGGGGGTGTCATGATGAGGGCTGGGGGGGTTGGGGGAAGGGCACAAGCAGGCCACCCACTCGTGCTCTTTTCCCTGCCCCACTCCAGTTCAGAGACCACAGGTGGGGCTGACAAGTTGGGTGCTCATGGCTCAGCTTTCCCAGGGGCTGGCCCCTGCCTGGCCCACCTTGCACAGGGTGAGGTCAGTGGATGCAGGGCTACCACCTGACCCTTGCAGCTGCTTGCACTGCCCACAGCCCAGGCAGAGGGGAAGGACAGAAAGGATGAGATGGGGCAGGGTGCTGTAGGCAGGCGCCCGGCTCCCTCATAGAGCTCAAGGGCCAGATGGAGGAGGGAGCCAGCAGCCCCCTTAGGGCAACACCTCTTGGGGAGAGGGGCCCAGGACGTGAGCTTTTGCTTGCTTTTCGTTTCAGAGGAGCAGGGATGTGGCATCTCTCCGGCTGCACGCGGCCCGCCAGGGTGCCCGCTGCCGTCCCCAGCGCCCTCGACGCACCACCTACTGAGGCGGCCCCAGCGGCCTCTGACCGGGCTCCCAGCCACACAGGCCGCCGCTGGCCACGAGGGCAGGTGGGTGTGAGGTACCCAGGGCAGGGCTGAACAGGGCTGTTCGAAAAGGACAGGGACCAGACACCAGCCCTGGGCGCTGACCACGTGGGATGACTGTCAGCTAACCAAGGGGTGAATAAACAAAAGCAGGCAGACCATTTTTCTTCAAACACACACCAGTGAACAGAAACCACATGTACATCCCAGCCTAGGTGTCCACATCCCTGCTGTGTGGCCCCTTCCCTGCCGACCACCAGGGTGCTGTGTGAACGCGCGGAGCCGTTTGAGGTCCAACAGGACAGGGTCCAGAACAAGCAGTATTTAGAAGGCTGACGTGGCTGACGAGGACTGAAACCACTTTGTAAAAATAAGCAGGCTGTCTTTTGAGAAAGACATTTGGGGTCAACGGTTAGACCGCTGTCCCTAAGTAAGAGCAGGTTTATCTCAAACCTTTCAGAGGTGAAGGAGGGAGCTTTGTCCACTAAGACGCTCATAAAAGGGGTGGGCTGGGGCACACGGGAGACCCAGTAGGACAGGGCACTCATGGGCACGTGGGGAGGCCTGTTGTGGCAGTGCCCGCTCCATAGCTGTCCCTGGCCCCGCCCCCTGATTAAAGTTGTGTTGTCTCCAAAGCGTTGGGTCTCTGGGTCCTTGAGCCCAGCGGTGGGCACTGGGCTCCCTGGGGTCAGCAGGTGGGGTCCCTGGTGCAGACGGCTCATAACCTCGCGGCTTGGCTTCACCGCAGATCCACCTCGGAATGACACGTTCCCACCCCGCCACCTCCCCTGAAAAACACTGATCGGGTGATGATCCACTGCCCGGGCAGCTGGCGCGGAGCCGAAGGCCCCGCCCAAGCTGGTCCTGTTTGTGAAATAAATACGAGCGTTGACGGTCTCTGTCCAGTTCCCTGCACCCCTGCCGTCCTCCCCAGGCTCAGACGCTCGTTTCCGGGGTGTGAACCACCTCCCCGTTCTTCTCAGGCTCCGTCTTCAGGAACTGCTCCACCTCCCGGGAGTCCACCCTCACATCCTCTGGGGGCTTGTGGCGCTCCTCCTCCGTGGCCGTCTCGGGCCTCTTCCTAATGCAGAAGAAGTTACCCAGCACCAGCACGAGGGAGGAGGCCAGCACCTCGGCCCCCGCCAGGATAAACACGTACTGGTAGACGTGCGTCGCATCCAGGAGCTTGCCTGCAGTGCAGGGAGACAGGGTCAGCCCAGGGCTGAAGCTTCCACCCCCAGTCACCAGGATAGCCTGGGACCCTTAAGGCAGCCACCCTCACTGCCCACCACCCCCTAACCCTGCCCCAGGCAGCAGAGACCCAGAGGCTAAAGCAGAGTGGATCTGACAAGGGTTTAGAGCAGAGCCTTGAGTAGGGGCCTCATCCAAGGCCACCTGAAGGGTCTGACCCTGCTGCCTGTTGCCGCAGTGGCCCTCACAGGAACCACCTGGACCCCAGAAGGACACTGGGACCCCAGTTCAGGCGCCTCCTCACACCAGAACCCTGGCCCCCCCACCCCAGGCAGGAAGAGCGAAAGGCCCCAGGTCAAGTGGGAGGTAGAGGGCCTACAGGGTTGGCTGGAGAGACCCAAACCCAGGTGCAGAGACTTGGCAGGGCCACACTGCTCCCACATCCCCACCCCTATCTTCTCAGCTATCAAAAAATAAAGCAAAAGTCCAGGGTAACAGAAGCCAACCCTGGCCTCAGCTCTGAGTGTCCCCAGGGTGTGGGGACAGCCAGAAAGGAGGACCAGGACTCCAACCCTAGAGCCATCGCCATGGCTCAGGCCCATGGGCTTCTTCCCACAATGAAACCAAGCAGGTCCTGGGATGTGCAAGAGGCTGTGTTCCCCCACTGAGGTCAGCTGCCCATGTGCAGAGATACATGGTGACCTGGCTAGACGGGTGGGAGCGGTGGTGGAGGCCTTTCCAGCTAAGAGCTCCCCAGGGTGAGTCCCCTCCCCAGGAAGAGCAGGTGTGGAAACTGCCCAAGGGCCTAGCCAGGCCCAGGGAGGGAAGGCCGCTCGCACCCCCACCCCCCCGCACCCCCCACCAGCACTCACCTCCGGACGGCGGCCCAATGAGCACAGCTATGGCCTCCAGCAGCAGCACGAGGCCAATGGCGCTGGAGAACTTCTGGGTGCCCACGATGGCCATGAGCACCTCGAACTGCAGGGCCCCCACCATGCCGTAGGAGATGCCGAAGAAGATGCAGAAGACCACCAGCCCACCGTAGTTGCTGGCCGTGGATCCCGTGAGGTCGGCGAAGCCATTGAAGAACATGGCGAAGCTGAAGAGGTAGACAGAGTAGGGCCGCACCTTCTTGAGCCCCGTGATGAAGCCGGCGGTGGGCCTAGCGAAGATGTCGACGAAGCCCAGGATGGTGAGCAGGAAGGCCGCCTGGGTGTCGGGCACCCCCAGGTCCTTGGCGTAGCTCACCACGAACACAGGTGGTACAAAGAGCCCCAGCACCATGATGGAGGCAGCCAGGGCATAGATGACGAAGCCACGGTCCCTGAAGACGCTCAGGTCCAACAGCCGCCGGGGCGGCCGCTGGGGTGCAGGCCCCGAACCTGAACTCTGCCGGGGTGCCTCCAGGGGCCGCATGAGTGCGGCACACACGCAGCAGTTGAGCAGCAGGCCACCCAGGATGAGGAAGCCGCCCCGCCAGCCATAGTGGTCCTGCAGCACCTGCCCCAGCGGGGACAGGGCGCACAGGAACACCGGGCTGCCTGCTGCCGCCAGCCCGTTGGCCATGGGGCGCCGCTTGTTGAAGTAGCGGTTGAGCATGATGAGTGAGGGCTGGAAGTTGAGCGCCAAACCCAAGCCTGGAGGGGAGCAGGCAGGTGAGTCAGGTGTCCCGGCCCAGGTTCTCCCAGGCACGGGCACCCGCCTGAATGATTCACGTGCGGACCTGAGGCATCCAAGTGAGGGGACCCAGTGTGTGTTCAGAGCCCCCGACACCAGCCCACGTGTCTGGGAGAGACGGGGAACAAGGGACAGATGGGCGCCTGGCAGGGACACCCCACAGCTGGCCTCCCCCAGGAGGTCCTATCTCTTCTGTCAACAGGAACCACTGCCACCCGGCCACTCCACTCCTGGCGGGGCCTCACTCACCAGTAAGGACCCCTGTGGTGAGGTAGAGCTGGATGATGCTGCCACAGAAGGACGCAGACACCATGCCCAGGGACGCCAAGAGGCCGCCTGCAAGCATGACTGGCCGGCAGCCAAAGCGATTCACACACACGCTGCAGAGTGGGCCTGGAGGGTGAGGGATAGCAGCTAAGGCGCGGGACCAAGGCTGTCCATGCCCAAGGAGACCTGCCCCTCCCCGAGGCCCCTACAGCCCGGCGCAGGAGACACAGGGGCACCACAGTCACGTGTCAGTTCCTAAGTAAAGCATGGCTCACAAGGAACGGTCCCCACTGGGGGCATCTCTCCTGACTGGTCAGGGCAGGCAGCGAGGACGGCTCTGGGATCCAGCACGGCTGTGCGGATACGGCCCTCTGGACAGGGTCTCAGACAGCTTTGGCCGTGCCAGCCTGCCCTCTGGAGACCCCTCGAAGGCTTCCCACCAGCTGCCTCTAGGGACCAAGGCTGCGGACACTTGGATGCACCACCCAGCCCCCAGCCCCCAGGGCATTTTGCCCAGAAGTGAACTTGGTGAACTCTGAGAGGTGGTCACCTGGCATGACAGCCCCTGCTCACCTGTCCCGTAGAGCATGGCCAGCAGGATGGAGGAGATCCAGGCCGTGTCACTGTAGCCTATCCCAAACTCTCGCATGAGTTCCTTGAAGAAGACACTGACCGCCTTGGGGAAGGCGTAGGAGAAGCCCGTGATAACGAAACAGCCCCAGAGGATGGCCCACCCCCAGCCCCCATCCGGGGCCTTGATGCCGGTCGGGCCGTCGTCGATCACTGCCCCTCCCATGACCAGGAGGGCTGATTCCGCGTCCCTGAGAAAGAGGAAGCCAGGCTGACTCAGTTGTCAGTCACCCAGCTGCAGCCCAGCAGCGTGGGGACACAGGTGTAGCTGAGGGCGGGCACCCGACAGGCCGCCCCTCCCTTCAGGCCCTAGCCCCCAGTAGGAGCTCAGCTCTGGGCCGGGCCAGCCACCTGATGTTACCTGAGAACCCTGCCTCTGCCCCTCACCTGCACTGGGTGCAGGGCAGCAGGGTGTGGGGTGACCAGAGCTGCGGCTCCTCCTCCCTCCCCTGCGCAGGCCTGGCCTGCTCCCACACAACTAGCTCTAAAGGGCAGTGGCTTTTTTGGGCTCAGCCAGGTCTCAGGTTACCTCTTGAGGAGGGCAGACCCCAGTGGGGAAATCAGCCGCGCTCTGGTCTCCTGCCTGACCTTGTGTCGGGAAGCCGCGTGGCGCTAGCCACCAGCACCTCGGGCAGTGAAGCCAGGACTGGTGGGGCCTGGGGCTCGGTCTGTGGTGCTGTCCCTCAAGACCTCAGTCTAGATGTGGCCAGCCTTGCTCTCCCACTTCCAGGAGGACAGGGCTTCCCCGTCCTTCCCACTCTGATCACACTGCACCAGAAGTGAGAGTCTGAGGAGGCACACAGTGCTGTGCAGGGACTGAGTGGGGGAGCAGACGGGGAGGCTGGGGGTCACTGTGCTGGCCCCGACTTGTCCCATCCTGTTATCACCCACCTACCTCTGTCCGGCTGCTGGAGTTTACTCTTCTGGTGAGGGAACGGTGGGAAGAACAGCTTCCATCCAGCCCACCAGACCAAACCATTGCAGCCCCAGGCTGCCCAGTGGAAGCTGGCCACACCCACTGTCAGCCCCAAACCCGCGGAAGCCTGGGGTCAACTTCCTTCTTGTAAACCCCAGGAACTTAGCTCATTTGAGGCCCAGGAACTTGATTTCCACCTGGAGATCCTCCTCTCCCCGCCCATTTTCATCCCCGATCCTCGCTCCAGAAATCCCCAAATCCCAGAAATCAGCCTCACCTTACAGAAGCTGTTCCAAGGACAGAGTAGGCCTCTTTGCTGCAGGCGTGGGCAAGGGAGGGCTTGGTGGATCCAGCCACTCGCTGCCCACTGAAGCTCCGTGTCTCCCCACCCGCGGTGAGCTATAAGCCAGCTCCCTGGTGGAGGAAGCCCTGATAGGTAGTATCTGCCGATTCCGTGGTGTAAACACTCCTACCTGCGTGATGCCCAGGGACCTCCTGACCAGGGCAGCTGCACAGCAGCGCCACTGCCCTCCTATCAGCCCGCCCGCCTGGGTTTCGTAATCTGTCCTGGCTCCACCCCTTGCCCCTTTTCCTCGGATCCTTGTTGACCTGGCACAGCCTTCCAGGTGGCCAGTCCTGCATCAGAGGCTCCACAGAACCTGGGACAGGACTCTGGAGTGAGGACAAGGGCCTCTGTGCCCGGCCTGTCTGAGCACATCTTCAGTGTGCAGAGCAAAGGAATGTGGGGAATAAGACCCACCCACCCCCACCTCCAGCCTGCCCCCCAGCACCCTGGCCACAGGGGCTGTGCCCTCTGGGGCCCCTGATTCAGTAGTCTGGAGGGATCCAGACTCTGATTCAGTATGGGGAAGGGGTATCCAGGTTGTGATCCCGCAGTGGAGTTGAGGGGATCCTGGGCTTTGATTCAGAGGGTGTCTGGGTGGGGGCGGGGGCGGGGTTAGGAGCTTTGTAGATGATTGCAAGCAGGAGCTGTTGTCTGAGCACCACCCTTTGATGGTTGGACCCCAGGAGCCAGCTGGCTATCAGGGTGATGACAAGGCAGATACAGCCCACTGGAGCAGAACAGCAGCGCTGCCATCACCCCCAGACTGGGCCAGAGGTCCACCTTCAGAGCCTGCGCTGCTTCTCAGCTGGGCCAGGGCCACAGGCGCCACTGGGAAACCCAAGAGAAGCCCTCACCTCTCCCTGCACTCAGACCCCGGTGTTCGGAAGACACCTGGACTTCAGTGAGCAGGATGGAGGGTGTGTCTGAGGCCAAGAGGCATGCAGCCATCTGGGGACACAGCCAAAAGGTACACGGGGGCACCCCAGTCAAGGGAGCCCTCATCCTCCCACAAATGCAGGCACAGCCCCGTGACCCGGTGCAGCCCGCTGGGTGGCCACCTCTGCATCTGAGGCCACACACAACCCGGGACAGGACTGGAGGAAAGACAAGGGCCTCTGCGCCCGGACAGTCTGAGCACAGCTCCAGAGTGGCCCACCCCAGGTTCTGCAGAGCCCTGCCTTGGATCACATGGCCACATGCCTGAGCCTGGCATGGGACAAGTGGACAAATGTCATCCCAAACTCACTGGGTGCCGTGGGGGCACTGAACCTCTGCCCTTCCCCTTGTGAGCATTAAGTTTAAAGGGTCTCTAAGGTACGTGCAGCTGAGTGATATTAAAACAAACAAACAACAACGAAGTATATTCTTAGGAATGTGAATGCTCCGCGATGCAATGACACTAAGGCAGAAAACATAGGAATCCCTGACCGAGGACTCCAGACAGTGGTCGTGATTGTGGTCACGGGGACACTGAGGGATTGGTTGTCCTCAGTATCCTGGCTTGTTTGAGGTTATGAGCTTTGTAAAGTAAATCAAATGGATCATGTGGAGGCCAAAGAGGAGAGTGTGTCTGGGGTGAGCAATTAGGAATAGCCAGACACTTATAAACCCACGGTTATAAGACAGGGCCTCCCTCTAAGATCTCCCTGGTTCCATCAGCCAGACCTGGGGCACCAGGGGAATCATGGGCACCACAACCTTTGAAGCCCTATTCTCTGCCCGCCAGGGCTGGGTCCTCCCTGGAGGCCTCCAGGATCTTGAGGAGAAAGAGCATTGGGGAGGGTGAGGAGACAGAGGGACAGGTGCCAAGGCCCAGAGGCAGGAGGGTACAGCGTGTTCCAGGACCTGTAGGGGCCAAGGCTCACGCAAGGAGGGGGCCATCTCGCACGCCTGGATCAAGGTCGTGTATGGTCATCTCTCCCACCATCCCCTGAACACCCCAGAGACACTGCTTTCTCCCGGCTAAGCCCCCAGTCCAGGTTGCAGCCACACTGAGATGACCCCCACCCTGTTCCCCACATCAGATGGTTCTCGAAGGGAGATTTCTAGTGAACTTCAATTTGCAGTGGGGGAGGGTGTGCAAGCAGGGAATGATGGAGAGCAGGGGTCTCTAGGTTGGGGGCAAAGGGGATTCACCCAGAAGTGCTCTGTGTATTTATGGCGAGGGGTGGGGGCAGCTAAGATTTCCAAGAGCAGAATGGCCTCATCAGGCCAGCCTATCCTGTGGAGGAGGCAGGCTGGGGCACAGGCTGGCTGACACTCCAAGGGAAACCTAGGGTGGGAGGAGTGGCCCCCTCGGGGACTGGTCGGGGACCCTCAGCACAGCACAGAGGGAGGTGGCGCCAGCACATCTGTTGGCGCGTGCCGGCTGGCTGTCCTTTCAGTGACATTTACTCTCACAGGGAAGCACGCAAACCACGTTCCCAGCCCAGAAATAACCCACCCTCCAGGCCTCGGAAAGCTGATCTCCCAGGTGGGTATGTGTGCCCTCTTCTGGGTCAGGTGAGGCTCCAGGGGCTGCTCCCAGGTCCTGGCCCAAAGAGGCACGTGTACAGAGATCCCTCTGAATGACCCATCCCTCGTGCCCTCCTACATCAGGGGCCCCTGCCAGCTGCTGCCTCAGGGACCCACTGGCTTTCTGGGTGAGGGTCCTAGCTGGTGTGAGGCTCCAAACTTCTGCATCACCCCTCTTCCCATGGCCCCCTTCTCTGACTACATTCACCAGTTTTGAATGTCCTTGGTGGCGAGGGTGCCCAGCCTCACCCCCACCCCTACATCTCCACCCAAAGAGCTAGTGCAAACACACCAGCGTGTTCCCAACCTGACCCCACGCTCCCACCTCAGAGTCAGCCCTGACCATGTCCTGGTGGCCTCACCACCTTCCGGGCCCCTTCTGCCACTCCATTCCAGCCACAGGCTTGCTGCCCCTTAGGCCTCTATACTGGCAATTCCCTCACCCACCTCGGGTCCTGGGTCTGTGGCCTGTCAGCCTCCAGGGCAGGCCATGAACCAGGAAAGGGGCATTCAGCCCCAGAGCCTGTGGCCTGTCCCATGTGCTTCGTCGGTGCAGTTTCCAGCCTGGCCAGTTACCTAACTGGACCTCTAGTCCTTGGAGACCAGCTCCAGGTGGGCGGGGCAAGAAAGGGGCAATTACATTCCTTCCTGACTCTTCCCGCACCAGGAGGCTTGGAAGACATGCCTGAGCAACAGGGAAACAGCCCAGTGAGGCTAGCTCCTGGCTCCTCAGGCCTCAAGGCCCCTGAAGCCCATGGGGGTGGCTGTACCCTCAGGAGGAGGGCGGGGCTCCCTTTCTTCTTTGGCCTGCCGTCCCTGTTGTGCACAGGTAACCAGAGCATTCAGGACACTCTGATCAGAGTGCCTGTCTCCTTTCCAAGAGTGGGGACAGGATGCATCTCAGCGCTTCCCTCATTGGTGTTTGGAGCTGTGACTGGAGGGAGGTGCCTGAGGCTTTTTCTGGGGAGGTGGGAGCTGGGCAGTGGGTGAAAGTCTGATCCAGGCCTTCTGAGCCTGGCCTGGGCCCTCCACCCCACCTTCTCTGACCACGCACATGCCCAGCGCTCCCACAAGCTCTCCTGTGGGCTCATGTCTTGTAGGGGCCAGTGGGGTGGAAAGAAAGGTCTCATTCACCAGACTGGACACTGCTGCCCAGGCCAGCCCGTAGCTCTGAGTCATTCTCCACCTCCATCACCCAGTTATGACAAGAAGGCCATTCGAGAGTGGCCCTGGGGATGTTTTTTTGTTTACCTTGTTGGGGGGCCTCCTCCTCTAGGAAGCTCAGAGGGCAATGGGGAGGGGCCTGAAGGTAGCTGAACAGGCCCAAGCTAACCCCCCTCAGGCCTGGACCCAACCCTGCCCAGCCTGGCCCTGCCTAGGCTGCCCATCCACGTGGCCACCTTGTCCCACTCAACTTCCTGCAGCGCACCCCTGCCCCAGCCCTAAACTGTCACCTAAGACCAAGGCCCAGAAGGTGATCTCTGTGTCAGCAAGACCCACCAGCCAGGAAGGGACCCTTCCACCAAAACTGGGTTCCTAGCTCCCACCACCACCACCTGGGGGCTTTGGAGCAAGTAGAAGGTCGGGGGTTTGGCTGAGATCAGAACGGTTGGGGAGGGGGAAGTGGAACCCTGGTCGTCCCCCACCCCCACCCCAGGGAGCAGGATGGATGATCCTTCCTATTTCAGCTTCCGGCTGGGCAGGTGGGAATCCGGCCGACCCTGGGGGGCGCTGGGGGCAGGTGGGGGTGGGACGAGAGGATGCTCCGGGCGGCCCCGCCCCAGCCCCGCTGCCAGGCAGCGCGCGGGACGTGGGGGACGTGACCGCTCCAAGGGAGGAGCCGCTGCCGTATTGCCTGGAGTAGACGCCCTCCCTGTCCGCTACCGTATTG
Source organism: Capricornis sumatraensis (assembly GCF_032405125.1). Classification (NCBI taxonomy): domain Eukaryota; kingdom Metazoa; phylum Chordata; class Mammalia; order Artiodactyla; family Bovidae; genus Capricornis; species Capricornis sumatraensis. The sequence goes on from NC_091076.1 coordinate 100,321,903, forward strand.
GCCAGAGCGCAGGGCCAACACGTAAGGCCACCCAGGGTCAAGGAACCCCTGAGCCGCACTGGGCCTCCCAGCGCGCCAAAAGGGACCCCGTGGTTCCCCCCGGGCGGGGCACTCTTCATTGTTCCCGCGTTGGAGCTGGGCCAAGTGGGCGCGGCCCGGCGCTCGAAACATTGACTGAGAACCCTGGGTCTCCGTGACCGGCTTCCTCGCACGGCCCATCTCACAGATGGAGACTGAAGCCGGGAGGTCTGCGCTCGCCGAGACGACGCCGGCAGGAGCCCCAGGCCCTGTCCGCTCCCGCCCCGCCCCGCCCCGCCCGGCCCCGCCCCTGCGTCCGGGCCCAGTGCCCGAAGCGCCGGAGGCCTGATCCCGCCTGATCCCGCCTGATCCGGAGGCGCGTCCAGTGGACTGATGGCTCTGCCTGGCTGTCTTCTCCACTGGCTTCCTCGCAGAAGGGCCGCGGGGGGCCCTGGGGTCGCTCTACTGGGCTCCTCACCTCGAAGGGGCGGCACCGGCCCCTCCACACCTGCTAGGTCCCTGCAAGTCCTGCCCTGGAGCAAGCCAGCCTTGTCCTGCAGACACCACCAGCCAGAGAGTGGGGCCCCACAGACCCTGCTCCACACGCTCTCCCTGGTCAGTTTCCTGAGGAGCATGAACGCCTGCCTCTCCTCGCTGCCCTGCAAGCAGAGGTGTCCAGCTGTAGTGAGTGACAGCTGAGTTACCTTCTGGGTATCAGGCCCTGCCCAAGGTCACGTGGGGTCATTACAGAGCCTGCCTTGGGATCTCCTTGGGCCTCCCAATGTCCAACCTAGGCACTGACTATACCACAGACTGGGCAGCAAGGTGCCAGACCTGTCTGGGCACTGCCACCGCCATCCTCAGAACCCCTTGGGGGCAGACCTCACACCATGGGAGCAATTCCTTAAGCTGAGCCCAAGCCTCTGTCCATCAGTCAAGGGGCTGAGTCCATCCTCCAGGACACACTCCTCCATAAGCCCGTCCCTCCCAGCACCCATCTGACAGCCGAAGACTTCCTGAGCCTTCAGAATGAGGTGCTGGACCCCAGAACCCTCCAACCCCCACCACACCCACTCCTCCTCTTGACTTTGGACAAACCTCTCTGACCTAGGTTGCATAAAGGCCATAGGTCCAGCTGCCATCCTCTGTCCCGTGGACCACTCAGCCTGGCCATGGTCATAACACAGAGTGATCCTGTCGTCCCAAGCACCTCTGGACGTACAGCCTAGTGCCTCTGGGACAGAGAAGCACTTTGGCCCCAGGGGCTGTGCCTGCCCCTCTCCCAGAATCCAGGCAGCACTCCCTGCCACGCCCGGAGGCCATTACCCCTACTGCTTCCCTCCCGTTCACAGGCCTGCCGGCTACTGGCTTGGGCCAGCATCCGGGTGGATGAGTTGTTAACCCACTTTGCAGATAAATAAACCGAGGCCCTGAGGCCCCACCTGGCTTTCCCAGAGCTCGGGACCTGGGAGGAGAGTGAAGTGAGCTCGGGGAGTCCAGTCTGATGCCGGAGCGGGTTCCCTATTTATCTACCCAGGTCTCGATCAGAACCCATTGCCTGAGGGCAGGTGTGGGTTGGTGAGTGTTTAGGGCGGCGGTGAGAACAGGAAGGAGGTGAGCCCTCGGGTACTACCACCCCACCCCAACCCCCGGCCCGGAGAATACGTGCTCCCCGTTTCCCCCCCGGGAAGGGGGCCCGGGCCAGGCGTTAGCTCCACCAAATATAGCCGGCGCGCCCAGGCCATACGCAGCGAACTGAGCTATTTATACCCGGAACCCTCTCGTCCGCCCCACAGAGCCGCCTCCTGGCGGTGCCCAGCCCCCGAGGGTCGCTCGACGGAGGGGCGCCCGGAGGAGCCCGGGAAGCCGAGGTCGTGCAACCCAGGTCCGAGGGCTCAAAGGGGTGCGGCTGGCTCCCTGGGCTCCTCAGTGAGGCGCCCCGGAGGTGGGGAGCTCGCATGTGCCCGGCGTGTCCCCACACCAGAAGGGTGAAAGGCAAAAAGCGCGGACCTCCAGATCGCCCCCAGTCCGGAAGCAGACTCAGCACCGGGGCGGCTGGGAGAGTCCCAGTCCCGGAGCCGCGGAGCATCGGGCCATGCCTACCTGCTGCCGCTCGGTAGCCGCGCGCCTCTGCCCGCCTCGCTGCCAGGCGCCGCGCCGGGGGCGACTCAGTGCTCCGGCCGCTCGCGCGGCACTTCCCCAGTGCACGTCACCGCCGCCTGGCGCCGCCCCGCCGGGACCCCGCGGGAGGGGCGACCCAGTACTCCCCGACGGCGCAGACAGCGGCGCGGACTGCGCCTTCTCGCCGGATCAGTTCCGCTGCCCCGCGCCCTCAGACCGGCCCCCCAGCCACGCCAACCCCTGGCGCTGAGAAGAGAGCCCTGGCCCGCAGCCCCCTCCCGGCCCTTCGTCTCCCACTCTGTGCGGTCTCGCCTCTCTCTGCCCGGGCTGGTACCGAGCGCACTGGGTCCCGCGTTCTCCGAGGCACCGACCCCTGTCGCCCCCCGCGCCCGGGGCCGCGCTGACAAGTGAGCGTGCGCACCCAGCCACACCCCACACCACCAAGAGCACGCGGAACCCGTGGGACTCTCACCTCTCAACTCAGCTCTGAGACTTTGCAGGCCACCCTAGCCAAGCCCCCTGGGATCTGCGCCCCCACCGAAACCTCTGCTTTCTCCAAGGCGGGCGGCGCCCCTTTTCCTGGGCTGGGGAGGAGGGAGAAGGCGAACATCGCCCGTCCCCCCACCCCGCCTGAGTGATCTTGGTCAAAGATGTCATCCTCTCTGACTTCCGTTTCCCCTGTGGAGTCAAATACAACCGCTGCTCCTCCAATCGAGCTCCCAGAACCTGGCTGTGCTGGGGGATGGTGGGGCCCCAAGGCGTGTTCCCCATCGCCATACTCCGCAGACCCTCATTTAAGGGGAGATTTAATCGCAGCCGGTCCTAGGCAAGGTGCTTCAAGCCCGCTTTTTCTCATCTGCAACATGGAAAGAACTAAGGTTTAAAGAGGAACCAGAGTGGCCTGGGCCCAGGACACCGCTTGGTGACTGGTCTCAAGTCACAGGACACTTTCCACGAGACACCCAAGTGTTCAGGGACTTCAGGAGGCCAAGCAATGGTGTCTCTGGGGTTTATCTCAAAGATTCCTGTTCATTCCAGACAGGGTGACAGAGTGAGCATCCCTAGGTGCATCCTCTGGAGGATTACCCCCTCCAGAGGCCAGTGGGGTGGCTAACCCCCCTTGGCACAGTAAAGAAGGGTGGGCAGAGGGTGGTGTGGGCCATCTAGCCCAGAGTTCACCATCCAACCACTCCTTCGGAGACACCAAGTCCACTGAGGACTTCTGATCCTTTTTTTTTTTTCCCTGAATGCTGGGAGACCACCCCAGCACCATCCCCTGTCCAAAGAGCCCTAGCAATCACAGAGGCTGGGCCAGGTGTTGCTGCCACCCTGGCCTGGGGCCCAACCACCCTCACCCCCACATGCTAGAGAGGTTGCCACATAGGCATGCATATACAAGACAGCAGGGAGCCCAGCCCAAGCCCTCCAGCAGCAGCTCTGCGTAGCCCTCCCAGGAGAAGCCCCACTGAGTTGGCCTGGACCCTGGATGTCTGTAGGGGCCCTTGGGAAGGAAGAGGGTCCCCATAGGGTCTCAGGTGATACCCCCACTTGCCTGCACCAACCAACAACGATCACGGGCTTCCTCACAGCTGGAGGTAGAAGGTACACCAACCTGGGAGGGCATCTGTGGGGGTGCAGGGCAGAGCTACAGAAGAGAATCCCACCCCTGTACTGAGACTTCAGCCTTTGGGGTGGAGCATCTCCCTGCTCTGCCTCAGATCATTTAGACCCACACCCTGCCCTGCGTGGGCCCCTCCTGCCATCACCTGGATGCCCTACCCCATCTTCATAAGACTTGGGAGCTGGTGCCCCACCACCACCACAGGGACCAGAGCCCCAGGCCTACAGCCCCCAACCCCCATCTCCTGCCCTCAAATGGAAGAGCTCAGGGTGGCCAACGAAGGGAGACAGATGTGGTGTGGCTGGGGTCCTCCTGACTGCTCTCAGCACCCCTTAAACTAGGGCTGGGTCTTCTCTCAAATCTGAGACCGGGGAGATCTGAGACCCAGTGCTCTGAGAGAGTTCCTGGGGTCCACCCTTGCTCCTGCAGAAGGAGAGAGACCCCAAGGGTCCATCTGGGAGGGCTGGGGATGGTTATCCAGGGACACTGTGTCCCTGCAGGAGCCCCAAGGAGGGAGAGAACAGTTTCTCAGACCCAGGGCCCCTCAGACATGGAAGACCAGAGGGGAGAGAGGGGGCAGGCTGATCAGGCACCTGCTTACCAGCCCCCGCCCCCTACCCCCTAGCAGTAGAGGGATTGTCTCGCCCAGACGTTGGAAGTCCCCCTAGCCTTGACTGGGAATGTGAAGGAAGACCAAAGCCGGGTAGCAGTGATGGCTGCTGTGTGTGGCTCTGCGTGGGAAACCAACCTGCTGCCAGTCAGTGGAAGGGCAGAGCAGACTCCTCCCAGGCCATCCCCTGGACCAGGGCCCTGGAACGGAGGGCCAGGAACCTCTGCCACCTGAGACCCTCGGCCTTCCAAGCCCCGACCTCCCCCTGCGTGCTTCAGTCTTCTTTCCGGGACCAGGAGCCTTAAGCACAGGAGGGAAGGAGTGGGTGCCATTCTGCAGTGCAGTGGAGGAGCAGAAAAGGCCAGTGGCAGCCCGCCCCAGGCCTCCTCCAGTGACTGGCCCCCCACAGTCACCCTGGGCTAGCCCCCACACCAGGCTGCCCCTTTCTGAGAAAGGAGTGGGTGGAAAGGGAAGTGGGTAGGTGACCTGGGGGGGTGCAGCAGCTCCCGGTGAGGTGGGGGACACTCTCCCTCATGACCCAACCTGCACCCTCCCCTGCGGCCCACCACGCCCCTGCCAGTGCCCCCACCTGCCCCGTCTCCTGGATTCTAATTCTTCTAGTTGTTCCAAATCACAGCTGCAGGTCCCATCAGGCCCTGGAACATGCACCGAGGAGCATCCAGGGCTGCCTGCACCCCCTCCCCAGCTGCTGCAGCTCCTGGGGGGTGGGCTGTGCTCCACCGTCCCCAAGGGGAGAAGAAGTCTACCAGGCCCATCCTCATCCCGGTGTCTGAGTGGGTGGAAACCAGGCTCCACTGTGCCACTATCTCCGAAAATTATCTTTGAAACCTGGAGAGACTTCTGAGGGTCTTAGCAGCAGCACCCCCAGGGAGGGTGTGGGACAGGCCCCCTGCTCCTACACAGAGCCTGACTGTAGGCGAGGGGAAGCCTTCCTGGGCCTGATGGGGCCATACAGATGGCCCATCCTTGAGCCCTGGGTGCTCCCCACCCAACTCCAGGCCCCACCCAGTCCATTCGTCCTACCCCAGGCCTGCCTGTGCCACCCAGCACTGGCTGCCACCACCCTGTGGTCAGGATCGGGGCCAGTGTAGGCTGGGTCAGTTGAAGAAAGCCAAGTCATGGGACAGGCTTGATGGCTGAGCCAGGGCCCCCTGTTGTGGGGTCTAGCTCCTGTACCGCACCGTCCTTAGGGACCTGGAAACAGGACTGTCACAGCCGGTCCTCACTCAGAGCACCCCTGGGCCACACCTTCCACGATGCAGGGTGGGGAGCCCACCTTTCCAGAAGACTCGAGGCCAGCGGTGCACGGGCCCCTCCTTGAGGCAGGCCATTCCCCTTCCTCCTTGCTTGCCCCTCAGCTTTTTCTCAGAACAAGAGCCCTGAAAAACTAACCTGTTGACCACTTGGCTGGCCCAGGCTATGGGCAGAGATAGAAACAGGCTACAGAGGCCAGATCCCTGTCCAGTCCAGCCTGATTCATCTGCCCTCCCCACCCAGTGTTGGGCATGGGGGTGAGGGTATGGGTAGGGTTTGGAGGTGTCTCTGGGGGTGGGAATAACCAACTTACTGGAAAAGACCCTGATGCTGGAAAAGACAGAAGGCAAAAGGAGAAGAGGGCAACAGAGGATGAGATGGTTAGATAGTATCATCAACTCAATGGACATGAACTTGGGCAAACTCTGGGAAATAGTGAAGAACAGGGGAGCCTGGCATGCTGCAGTCCATGGGGTCACAAAGAGTCGGACATGACTTAGCAACTGAACCACAACAAATGGGGTGGGAATGTCTGAAGTGGGGTTTTATGGGGAAATTGGGGTGTCTGTAGTAGGAATTTGAGTTGGGGGTTGTGATTGGGGGCCAGGTGGGCTCTGCCTTGGGTCCTGGTGGGTGATCTCCCTGATAGCCATTGACTTTCTCCTGCAGACCTGGCTGGTTGCTGTTCCTTGGGCCAAGCTCAGTCCCAAGAGGGGCCGCCCCATTGCCTACTCCTCCTGACCCTTCAACGGCCCGGAAGGGAGGGTATCACCTGAGAGGTGAGGAACAGCAGCGCATTGTGGGGGGCTGGGTCCAGGCAGGGGTAGCAGGCTTGGGCAGGCCAATGGCCCCTCTCCTCGGTGGCCACAGTGCCCATGCCATTAAGAGATAGGACTGAGATGGGGTAGATGCTGCTCCCAGAGCATTCAGAACCCAAGGTCAGTTGGGCCACTGGGCAGGTGGTGCCCAAGACTCTTCTCATGGGGTGAAGGGGCCCAGCAGAGAGGGAGCCGTGCAGGTGGCCCAGGTCAACCCTGACACACTCTGGCCTCAGTGTCCTGCCTGTAAAGTGACCACTCTTGGCAGGGCTTGAAAGCTCACCCAGTTCACCTGTCAGGGACATCCCCTTCCTGCCTTGTCGTGCAGCGGGATTGGTTGGGTCCAGGCCGGGGCTCCCATGGGGATAAGCCTGCCCCGCCCCCTCACACACCAACATCTATCTGCTGGCTTTCAGATCGAGGCCTGTCCCAGCCTGGCATCTCCCTCCATTCTTCCCAAAGCTGCCCATCACCCTGCACCCCTGATTCCCACCCCCGTGTCAACTGAGCTCTACCTTGGGTGGCCAGTGAGGGCATCGAGGTTGGGGCACACACAGGGGGCAAACAGGGGAATTCTTAAGGCCATGGGCTCTGAGGACAGTAGCCTCAGCCTTGAGGCCACTGCCACACCCTGTGGTACCCTGTGATGTTCTCAGGAGCTCTCCTCTCCCCTTGCCCCATCATAGATGAGGAAACAGGCTTGGCCCTGTGGGAGGAAGGACTCAAGTGCAGACCTGAGCCCGGATGTGGAAGAGAGGAAGCAGCGCAGGCAGAGGCAGGGCGTGGGGAGTGGGCACAAGGCCACTGGCCTGGCCAGGTATGGATGGCATGTCTGTGAGGGGTAGAGACCGGGGATGTGCAGAGCAGCGCCCACCCCGACCCTGCCAGATTGAGAGGCTCCCGGGACTCTTCTGTCCAGGCTCTCCTCCAGGCCTCTGCACCTCTGCGTGTGCTCTCTGTGCCCTCTTCCAGGAGAGAGCAGTGAGCCACCTGGAATGTGGCTCCTCCCCAGGTGGGACTGGGGCCAGAGCTCAGGGCCCAGGTGAGCGCGGGAGGATCCTGGCCAGGGGGAGGCAGGTCTGAGCTGTCTCAAAGCGTCCGGTACTTAGCCATGCCTTCCCTTCTGCAGGACTCTGTCAAAACACTGGTGTCAAAATGCCCTGCCTCCCTCTGCCCACATCTCTCTCTCTATATATATACATGTGGAGACTCAGCTCCGGGGTAGATCTCAACAAGAGAAGACAAGGAGCCTGGTGTTGAGGTCCCTTCTATACCCATAGGTGAGAGATGTTGTTATTGTTGTTCCGTTGCTAAGTCACATCTGACTGTTTGTGACCCCAGGGATTGCAGCACGCCAGGCTTCCCTGTCCTTCACTATCTCCCGGAGTTTGCTCAAACTCATGTCCACTGAGTCGAGGATGCCATCCAACCATCTCATCCTCTGTTACCCTCTTCTCCTGCCCTCAATCTTTCCCAGCATCAGGGTCTTTTCCAGCGAGTTGGCTCTTCAAATCAGGGCCCAAAGTATTTGGACATTCAGTTTTAACATTAGTCCTTCCAATGAATATTCAGGGTTGATTTCCTTTAGGATCAACTAGTTTGATCTCCTCGCTGTCCAAGGACACTCTTAAGAGTCTTCTCCAGCCCCACTGTTCAAAGACATCAATTCTTTGGCACTCAGCTTTCTTTATAGTCCCAACTCTCACATCTGTACATGACTACTGGAAAAACCATAGTTTTGACTATACAGATCTTTGTCGGCAAAATAATGTCTCTACTTTTTAATACACTGTCTAAGTTGGTCATAGCTTTTCTTCCAAGCAGCAGGCGTCTTTTAATTCTGTGGCTCATCTGTGTGTTAGTTGCTCAGTTGTGTCCAACTCTTTGCAACCCCATAGACTGTGGCCTGCCAGGCTCCTCTGCCCATGGAATTTTCCAGGCAAGAATACTGGAGTGAGGTGCCATTCCCTACTCTAGGGGTCATCAACCTATAAAACCCCATAAAAAATCCATCCAGTACTCATTAAGTCATCATTTCCTATTTCTTCCTCCTCCATCTTCTGGGAACTGCTAACCTGCACTGTGTCTCTGTGAATTTGCCTATTTCACATCCATCACGTAAAAAGCATCACACGGTATGTGGCCTTTGTGTCTGGTCTCTTTCATTCGGCACAGTGTGTTCAAGGTCCATCCACATTGTTGTCTTTATAACTTCATTCCCGTTTATGAGTGAATAATAACCTACATTTCGTTGCCCATTCATCTGTCAATGGACATTTGAGTCATTTCCAGCTTTTGGAGGTTGTGAGTAATGCCACTATGAACTTTCCTATAAAGTTTCTGTGTGGACCTATGTTTTCGTTTCTCTTGGGCATATACCTAGGAGAGGAGTTGCTGGATCATATGATAATTCTATGTTTAACTCTTTAAGGAGCTGCCAAATTGTTTTCTAACCATACCATTCTACATTCCCACCAGCAATATATGAGTTCTTATTTTTCTACATCCTTACCAACTCTTGTTAGTTTTCATGTTTAAAAACTCAAAGTCATCTTACTAAGTGTGAAGTGGTATCTTATGGAAGTGGTGTCATATTGTTTTGATTTGCATTTCCCTATGACTAATGACATCATGCGAAATGCCAGGCTGGATGAAACACAAGCTAGAATCAAGATTGCCGGGGGAAATATCAATAACCTCAGATATGTAGATGACACGACTCAAATGGCAGAAAACCAAGAGGAACTAAAGAGCCTCTTGATGAAAGTGAAAGAGGAGGGTGAAAAAGCTGGCTTCAAACGCAACATTAAAAAAACTAAGATCATGGCATCAGGTCCCATCACTTCACAGCAGATAGATGGGAGGGAAAATGGAAACAGTGAAAGATTTTATTTTGGGGGGCTCCAAAATCACTATGGATGGTGACTGCAGCCATGAAATTAAAAGATGCTTGCTCCTTGGAAGAAAAGCTATGACAAACCTAGAGAGCATATTACAAAGCAGAGACATCACTTTGCTGACAAAGGTTTGTATAGTCAAAGCTATGGTTTTTCCAGTAGTCATGTACAGATGCGAGAGCTGGACCATAAAGAAGGTTGAGGGCCAAAGAATTGACACTTTTGAACTGTGAGGCTGGAGAAGACTCTTAAGAGTCCTTTAGACAGCAAGGTGATCAAACCAGTCAATCCTAAAGGAAATCAACCCTGAATATTCATTGGAAGGACTGATGCTGAAACTGAATGTCCAATATTTTGGCCCCCTGATTTGAAGAGCCAATTTATTGGAAAAGGCCCTGATGCTGGGAAGGATTGAGGGCAGGATAAGAAAGGGGTGACAGAGGATGAGATGGTTGGATGGCATCATTGACTCAGTGGACATGAGTTCGAGCAAACTCCGGGAGATGGTGAAGGACAGGGAAGCCTGGTGTGCTGCAGTCCATGAAGCTGCAGAATCAGACCCAACTGGGCCACTGAACAACAACAATGACTAAGGACAGTGAACATCTTTTCACGAGTTTATTAGCCATTTGTATATCTTCTTTGGAGAAATATCTATTCAAGTCTTGTACCATTTTTTAAAGTGGATTGTCCCTTTTGGTTGAGTTGTAAGAATTCTTTACATGTTCTAGAGCTTTAGCATGTATATGCTTCTCCTATTTCCTGGGTTGTCTCTTCACTCTCTTATATAGTCTTTTGATACAGAGAAGTCATATTTGTTTCTTGGGTTGTGTTTTTGGTGTCATAGCTAATAATTCATTGCTATGAAGACATACCCCTATGTTTTCTCCCAAGAATTTTACGGCTTTAGCTCTTAGGTGTTGGCTATTGAGTGCTGAGTAGATTTTGTATATGGTGTGAGATGGGGATTAGACTTTATTATTTTGTACACGAAGATCCAGTTGTCCCAGCACCACTTGTTGATCTATTACTTTTATAATTACAATAATAGATTTAAAAAAATAAGCCTGCTCTTGTGTTTAAACTGGAGTAGATGTTGCTGAGCAAGGACATCCCTTTGGGTCTAGAGGCTGTCCTGGTCTCCCCTTCCTACTCCTGGGGCAGTAGAGCCCTGCTCCAGTCCTTTGTCCCTTCCAGCACTTGCACTTCGGTGGGCAGATCATCAGCCTCAAGCCGGAGGCCTTAGTGATGGGCATGGAGCAGGAGGCAGGCTCGCCTGGGTGCTGCGGGAGGAGCAGCCCACGTGGCATAAAGGGTGTGGGTTGTCTGCAGCCTTGGCCACAGCAAAGGCCACTGGCTCTGCAGGGCTGATCCAGCCTGGGGAAGACAGACCAGGTCAGGCAAGGCCGTCAGAGAGACCCGTCTCTCCCTGGGATCGGGAACCAGTGGATGGGGGCACAACCTTCCCCTCTTAGTCCAGCCTTTTGGTCTGGAGGCTGGGTAGGGCGTGGCTTCCAGGGTTTGCCCTCTCCCTGCCCCCACCCGCTTCCCCACCCCTTTGGATCCAGTCACCACCACCCCCACTTTTCCTCCCACTTGCTTCATTCCACCTGTCCCACAGGTAGCCACTGGGGCTCTGCCATCTCTGCCCCATCCTGGGCTGTGGGCTGGGGGCAGGAAGGGGGTCAAGGCTCCCTGTGGCCCTTCTTGGAGCCAATCTAGGTCCTAGGGGTTGGAACCGTCACTTTATGCTCCCTACTGGCTGGACCCCCCCCCCCGCCCCAATCTCCCTATTTGCTCCTTGTATCCACACACTGCCCTCTCCCTGGGTCCTCCCAGACCTGTGCCCTCCAGGCCCCACAGGCAACCCTTCCAACCTTGGTCCCCACTACCCATTCCTCCCTCCTTTCCTCCTGGAGGCCACTCAGTCCAGGGACCCGATGGACAGCTCCTCTATCTGCTGCTCTCCGACCTCCCTCCGGGTCCTGCAGGCTCAGGGGTTGCTGGTGTGGGACGTCACCTTCCTGTGCCCCCGCCCACCTCACCTGTTGCTGTTTGCCCCGACCTGGGGCCTGAGTGAGGCGTGGCTAAGAGCGGTGGAGTGGCCAGCCAGGGAAGGACTGGGGGCTGGAAGACCACTGGGGGCTGGCGGAGGGAGTCCCTCTGCTGGTGGGTCTGGCACAGCCATCTCAGCCAGGGGCTTGAAACAGAGCTGGCAACCACACAACCTGTGCTGGCAGCGGCTGCTCACGTGGCCAGGCTAACCTGCAACTGCACCCACTCTCCAGGTGGGGCACGAGGCCCCTTCCCAGGTCTGGGCAGCCGAAGAGGCTGGCTGAGCCCAACACAGCACAGACTCCCACTCACTTGGGTACCTTGCCTAGGGGGCACCTTGCCCAGGGGGCACCTGGCAAACGCTTATATTCCACACTCCTTGTCCAGTTCCTGACCCCCAAGCGCAGTGGTGCTTTCTTAGACCCCATCCTCTTTCTCTGGCCATCTTGGGGTAGCTCTGTCCCCTCTCAGGGCCCCCGAGACAATCCTCCTGTTCGTGACCCCAAGGCACACTTGCTTCCCAGGCTCCCTGAGGACCCTCAGTGCCCTGGGCCCCTTGCACAGTGGGCCTCCCCCTAGAGTCTCTCTTTCCCCCACTCCCATACCTGAGCCCGGGTAAGTCCTGCAGCGCCTCAGACCTGGGCCATGGCCCCCCAATCCTGGGAGAGCTTTGCCTGCTCTGGGGTCTGGAACGGTGCCCAGAACAGAGCAGGCACTTCATGAATGCAGTTGAGTGAGGACATTCAGGGAAGGGCGCCTCCACACACCGTCCAGCCTCCTCTCCACCCCCGTAGCCCATTTGCCATGCAGCGGCCAGAGGGAGCCTCCCAACCGCCCCCCGCCACACACTCCCCGCCCCCGCCAGGCCTCTATCTCTCTTCGTCGGCCACCATTCAGGTCTCACTCAGATGGGCTGCCTGGTGGCCCAGACAACTTAGTCCTGGCCATGCACTCAGCCCCTGACCTTACTTTGGCCAACTCTCTCAATCTTACCCTTGCCGGGGATCTGCCTACTTGATTAGGGGTGAGCTGGGTGTGGGTTTTTTGATCATCGGTTTTGCTGTCTAGGGCTCCAACTTGGCTCAGCTGGGCTGCCTTCTCTGAGGTGGTATCCAGATTTATAGCTCCCCACTCACCCCCTAATCTCAACCTGGAGCATCTCAGCCCCAGGGGACTGAGGTCATGCTCCAGCCCCTGCCTGGCCCCTAGAGGCCTGGGAAAGTCCTCCTGAGGTGGGGGATGGATGTCGCAGCCCACCCTGCACTTGGCTTTCACCAAGCCGGCATGGACGGCTGGAGGACACAGCCAGGTGTTGGCAAGGAGCCAGGCCAGGAGCCACTGAGGGGCTGAGAGAGTGGACCAGGCTTTCTGCCAGGCTGAGTGTCGGTGCAGCCACTGAGAGGAAAGGCCTTGCTCAACCTTCCTGCGCCGACCGCAGCCCTCCTCCTCCCGGTGACTCAGCACAGCTCGGCGGAATGCCTGGGGGCGCTCAGGGGCGGGCAGGACACAGCCAGTCCCTTGCCCCTTGAGCGCCCCTTGGTTTCCAGGAAGGCATGTGAGTGGGTCCTGTCCCCGCTCTGCTTGGCCACTCCAGCTCCCGGCCTCCCTCACCTTTGGACTCCTCACTTTCACCCCAGAGTGTGGACCTTATGGTCCCTGGGGGTTTGGTGACTGGAATTCCTCAGCCCAGAACCCCCCAGCCCAGAACCACCCTATGGGCTGCAGTGGACAGCAAAGTGAGGTGGACACCAGCCCCCCAGGCAAGGTGGCTGTGGGGGTCAGTTGACCTGGTGAGGCACGCCCCCTCTTGGTTCCCACTCATCGGGCAGCTTGTCCCTTTGACATCGGTCTCACAAGGAATACCCTCCTCTGTCCTGCCCACATCCAGAGCCCGGCTTCTGCCTCCAGGCCTTGACCTCTAGGAAATGGCTACCTTGGGCCCCCTATCCACTCATCTCTTCCAGGAGTGCTGTGCTTGCCACCAGAGGCCCTTCCTGGTTGTGGGCCATGAAGATGCCCTCCCCTGCCCCAGTTTGCTGCCCAGTTCACAAGGCATCGCTTGTTTGGGGACGTGGTCAGGGACCATCCAGCTGGCTGACCATGGCCTGGGACATACTTGGGGGAGGGGTGAAGGACATCTCCCACAAAGCCCCCACTGGTCCCTATTTCCTTGGGGCCACAAGGATTGGCCCAGCCCCTTCTGGAAGTCCACTGGGGCACTCAGAGGCCCAGGCAGCAGGTAGAAGCCTGGCCTTTCCTGCCCTGGGGCCTGTGAGCAAGTGGGTAGGTCATTGGAGCTCCTTCCTAATCTGAGGGGAAAGACTTGCTCAAGGCCATGTACCCAAGCTGGCCCCACCCAGATCCCTGTGATTTTGGGGACCCCATGAGAGGCCTGAAGTAGGGTTCCCACTGTGAGATCATCTCCCAGCACCATGAGTGCCGTAGGCAAAAATTGGAGGAAGGACCTGGAGTCATGGGGCAGTCAGAACTGGGACCTCGACAGGCAGCTCTTTGTTCTTTCTGCCACCACTAGGGGGCACTGTCCTGGGAGGGCATCCAGCTGCCAGGCCAGTCTGCCCACACAGGGGTCACTCAATGATCACCCAGGAACAGGACAGGCAACATTCCAGGATCTGGGGGCCAAAGCTCAAGTCCAGCCCATTGATGGGTGGCCATCCTGCTTTACGCCACCCCACAATGAGCTATCCTTCCACCCAGTGTTGACATCTGCTCTGAGCTTAGGTGTGTGTGGCGGGAGCGGGGCGCCAATGGGAGCAGAATGGCTGACCACCCCCGCCCCAGGCTGGCAGCCTTGGCCCACTCCTGAGGACCCCTAGCCTCAGTTTCCTCATCTGTAAAGTGTGGAGAGTTCTAGAATCACTCGAGCGTGGCTATGAGGGCTGCATGAGATATGGGCGCCATCCCAGATGACATACTGGGAAGCAGGGCCCCTCAGAGCCCACTGGCTTCTCAGGAAGGTCCAGGACTAGCTCTTTGCCAGCCCTTCAGTGGCCCTGCAGTGTTTTTATTATCCCACAGGCATTGTGCCCTCATAGGCTCCCACTGTATGCTTGGGGTGCAGGGGCAGTTTGATCCTGGCTTTGCTGGTCACAGAGGTGCTGGGCAAGGAGTTAACCTAAACCTCCACCGTTCTGTTACCACATCTGTGAGTATAGGGTGGCCTGTGGGGAACTGGTCCTGGAGAGCTATCATCCCAGGGGAAGCAGTCTGTAGTGGGTTGAATGGTGGCCCTCAAAAGATGTGTTCTGGTCCCAGTACTTCAGCATGTGACCTTCCTTGGAAACAGAGACTTTTAAAAATATATTTATATATTTGGCTGTTCCAGGTTTTAGTTGCTGCACGCAGGATCTTCAGTTTCATTGTGGCATGAGAGATCTTTAGTTGCAGCATGTGGGATCTAGTTCCCTGATCAGGTATTGAACCTGTGCTCCCTGTATCGTGAGTTGTGGAGTCTTAGCCACTGGACCATCAGGGAAGTCACTGGAAATAGGATCCTTATAGATGTAATTAGTTAAGATGAGGTCACATGGGAGCAGGGTGGCTCTAGCCCAATAGGGCTGGTGTCTTTGGAAAAGAACCTGTGAAGACAGACCTGGGAGGAAGGCCACATGATGAAGGTGGAAGAGAGTGGAGTGATGTGCCAATGGGCTGAGGGGCAGCAAGGATAGCGCCACTAGATACCTGAAGCTGGAAAGGGTGGGTCAGGATTCTATCCAGGGCCTTTGGAAGGAGCAAAGCCCTGCAGACACCTTGATTTGGGTTTGTGGCCTCCCGAACTGTTGTCTCATGCCCCGTTTGTGGTCACTGTGCGGCCCCAGGACAGACACATGGTCCGTCAGCACTGGCTACAGTGTGGTTGCAGCAGGCTGGCTGAAGAGTCACCTGCCTTGAAGGGTGGGCAGAGGGCACTCTGGGTGGAAGAGGGAGTCTGGTCTGACTGGCAGGATGGTGGGCAGGTCGGGGGAGACAGACTGGGAGAATGTTGGGTCTGGCCTGACCTGTGGGAAGATCGGGCAGGGAGCTGGGTAGAGAGTGATCAGTGTGTCCCTTCTCCCCTTCCACGAGCATCTACTGAGCTCCTGGACATGGGGCACAGTTAAGGGGCCAAGCTCCAGAGCCCAAGTGGACAAAGTTGCCGTCCCTAGTGGGGCTGTGGGCCCACCAGAAGTGACAAGGCCCTTCCCAGGGTGGTGAGGGCCCACCACCGGCCTCTATCATTCTGGGAGGGAGCGCGTGATGTGCAGGGGCAGGGGAGTACCATCCCTCTCTGGGCCCAGCACCCCAAAAGCCTTATTTGGGGCTCAGGTGAGGGAATCAGAGGTTCTGGGATATTGGGCGATTGAAGTGGTAGAAGCTGGCCCCACCATAGGAACCGAGGGCCACCCTTAGGGTTAGTGCCCAGGGTCAGGGTCAGGATGGGGTTTATTGCAGGGACAGGGTTAGGGTTGGGTGGGTCAGGGTTAGGGGGTAGAATTCGTGTTGGTGAAGTCACAGAGTTAGGGTCAAGGTCCAGGGCTCAGGTTAGGGTTAGTGTTGGGGTAACGAGGGAGAAGGTCATGGTGGGGTTGGTCAGGTTTCAGAACGTGGATGGTGAGGTACAGAACTCCTGTTTGTTGTTAGGATTTATTTTTATTCAAAAGTGTGTATCCTCTTGGCCCTTTTGGTTTACACACACACACACCCCAGAGCCCCTTCACTGGGGCTGACCCAGCACGCATGTATTTCATATGTTGTTTCTGATCCTCAAATCCACGGGGAATGGAAGGCATTATCTCTACTTTATGGAGAAGAGCAAACAGAGTCCCAGAAAACTGTAACAAGAGGAGTGGGCCTGGGGTTTGAAGCTGGACTGCCCTCTGAAGCTGGGCTGGGGGCAGTGAGGCTGCCCAGGGCCTATGGGATATAGGTTAAATGTCATGCGGATCCTCTGTGGCTTCCCCAGGCAGGAAGGTGGCTATTTTCACATGGTTTCTGTGCACTGATAGGATCACTTCTTCCATTTTCAAGGAGGCTTGAATTATTGATCTGCCTGACGTTTAATAACCCCTGGACCTCCCTCTAAGAGCTGCCTCTTAAAGCAGAGCCTTTCTTACTATTAACTGTGTTGAGAGGTCTGGTAGGAACAGCTTGAGGACTGGCCCTGTGCAGCTAGAATGCCATCAGGGTGGAGAAAACACAGATGGAGAGGAGAGGCTGGACCAAAGACATGTCCCCCTCTCTGCTGCCACCACTGCCTCTGTGCCCATTACTTCCTGGAGCTCCACGGTGCGATTGCCCAGGCAGGCTGAACATTTGTTCGGACAACTGGTCCTCTTCAGCTCCAGTAGACCTTCAGATACTGGGGAAGAGGGTCTCTAAGTATGGGGGCAGTGACATAATGGTTTGCTCGTTGCCTCTGTGAGTTTTTTTTTTTTTTTAAACTCGTAACTGGACACACAAACAGCAAAGCACACAGGTTATGAGTGCACACAAACACGAATTCTCATAAGCCAAGCACACAGTGCAACAGTGCCCAGATCAAGGGCGCTGGCCAGAAAGGCCATCCTGCCATCCTGAGCCCCGCTAATCCCGGACACGCAGAGCTCACTGCTTGCCCGCCTCTCCCGGGTCCCCCTCGCAGTGTGTCTGCCTGTTTCACTGCCGGAGGATCCACGCGTGAAGACGCAGTTCTCGTTGTCTCGGACTTTTACTCCGCTCCACGCCCATGTGCAGCCTGGGCCCCTCCCCTCCCAGGTACAGCTCCCTGTAGGCCCCACCCCGACCCGTCAGAGCCGCCAACAGCTTCAGGGCTACGAGACCGGCGGGATCGCGGAACCCGGCCACCTGCCATCCGATAGTCCGAAACCTTCCTCGTTTGGTGTACCTGCGCGCGCGGGCGGGGCGCGAAGAATCCGGAACCAGATGTCAGGGCTCCCGTTTCCGGCCGGCGGAACCCGAGCGCTGTACCGAGAGCGCCCGGACGGCGGCCGACAGACTCAGGTTACCATGGCAACGCGGAGGGACAAGAGGCAGCTCGGGGCCAGCGTTCCAGGTGAGGCGCGGGCGCGGGGGCGACGCGGCGAGGCGCCAAGGGGCCTCAGGGGCCGGCGACGCGAGAAGCTGTGGCCCTCTGGGTCGCTTTTCACGGGCGTCGTCTCTTTTCTTGGAAAAACCCGAGACCTCCAAGTCCTGCCAGACGCCGCGCACTCCCTTGAGGCCACCCTGCAGGGCTGTGGGCGCGAGAGTGGTGCCGGGCCCGCGGAGCCCGGTACGCAGAGCCCGCCGGGCCCTTTTCTGAAGCGCGCGTGTCGCATGCGGGGTGGGAAGGCTAGGGCATTCGTTGGCGCCACGCTTTGAGTGCTCTGCGTTGTTGTTCGACTCCTTCAGGAACCTGAAGACGTGGGCGCTGCAGAGATGGGAGAGTTTACCGGTTCCACAGCCAGTGAGGACAGGTTCAGACCCAGGCAGCCTGGTCCAGAGTAACTAAAGAAAAAAAATGGAGATTTACAAAAGAGTTGCAGAAGAAGTATAAAGATTGCCTCGGTACTTTTACCAAGGTGCCCCCAAATGTTAATCTCTTATGTTACCATAGTTCTTTTTAGCAAACTGAGGAAACTTAACTCATACAAAACCATGATCTAATGTACAGGATTTATTCAGACTCAGCAGTTATCCCACGGATGACTTTTCTCTTTTACAAGATCCAATCCAGGACCGTCCGTGTTTTCTTTCTTATTCTTTAATCTGAAGCGCTGCCTCAGTCATTCCTTGACTTTTATGAGTCAATTATTTTGTAGAATGCCCCTCAGTTTGGGTTTATCTGATGTTCCCTTATGATTACTTTTATGCATTTTTGGTAAGAAAAACCTTACCTGTGAAATTGTGTTTTTCTCTGCATCTGATCAGAAGTCGTATAATGTTGATTTGTCCCATTACTGCTGATACTAACTTTGGTCGTTCGTGTTAGGAGATATCTACAAGGTGTTTCCATCATTGAGTTACCATTTTTCCCGTGGGGAGTTACTTTGAAAGTGTGTACATATATTGTTTAAAATCACTAATTTTAGCATCCAGAAGTGAGCATTTTCTGAAACAATTGTAAGTGTTGCTTTTGCCACAGAGTGATTTTTTCATTTCCATTATTTTTACTTTCAAGTTGGAATTCTACTGTAAGGAAGAACCTTCCATATTTTAAGTTACTCAGTTATTTATCTTGGTGTGGACATTTTAATTTTATTTCATAGGTTATAGACCATTACTAAGGGCTTCCAAGGTGACTCAGTGGTAAAGAATCTGCCTGCCGATGCATGAGACACGAGAGATGGGGGTTCAATCCCTGGGTCAGGAAGATCCCCTGGAGCAGGAAACCCACTCCAGTATTCTTGCCTGGAAAATTCCATGGACAGAGGACCCTGGCTGGCTACAGTAATGGGGTTGCAAAGAATCACCCAAGACTGAGCATGCACACACAGAAATCCATTACTGTCATTTATTTTGTTGCTCTGTTGTGCAGATTTGGCCCATTCAGGTTGGCTTCTGTGTCCTTTTTAGCCTATCCCCAACATTTTGAGCACTTCCTTATTTTCTGGTACCATAGGATATTCTGGACTCAATCTTGTGCTTTCCTTGACCTAACCTGGAATCAGAAATTTCTCTTAAGGAGTGTTGGTTCCTTTTAATTTAGAAGATTTTTTTTTTTTTTTGAAACCAAGATCTTTGGAGGTGTGCTCGTTGCTACTGGAGGGTTATTACTTTTTGGCTTTCTCAATGGGCAGCACTAGGAAGCATAAATTTGTGTACACCCTATACATCTGTATCTATTTCTATATCCGTATATCTGTATATGTGTTCAAAACTGAGTTTATACCTCCAATTTCAATCTGTCACCACAGGGTTCCTTCTATTAATACCTCCCTTTTTGCTCTGCAACGCTGGCTCCCATTGCCTCAGTCTGGTCTGGTCTTTGTCCCCCAGTCATGTCTGACTCTCTCCAACCCCAGGGACTATCGCCCACCAGGCTGCTCTGTCCATGGAATTCTCCAGGCAAGAATATTAGAGTGGGTTGCCATTTCCTTCTCCAGGGGATCGTCTCGACCCAAGGATCGAACCCACATCCCCTGCACTGGCAGGCGGATTCTTTACTGTGAGCCACAGGGGAGCCCTATTGTCCTCAGTATGCTTAACGTTTTTGCGCAGTCCTAGACCACATATAGTTTCAGTATTGCCAAGCCATATTTCTGTGAAAAACAAACCTACTCAAGTAGAGTATGATATTTGCATGTGATTGTTTTTTTCTTTAAATATATAGTCAAAATCTATTTTACAAAGTTGCCTTAGTGTATTTATGTTATTAATTTGTAATAAAGTTAGGTTCATTTGTTTCTGGTTATATTTCACTTTGAGTCCTTATTGATTCCATCCCCTACCCCCACCTCCTACGCTGTGCAGTTTGTGGGATCTTAGTTCCCCAACCAGGGATTAAACCTGGGCCCTCGGTGAAAGCACGGAGTCCTAACTACTGGACCGCCAGGGAATTCCCAAGTCCTTATTGATTTTAAGTCTTGGTATGTGAAACATTTATGTGGTTCTAAAAGTATGAGCAGATTATCAGCTCTTAACTACAGACTGTTCAACTTATCTCCTATCATTTATTTGCTTTTTTGGGCGGGGTGGGGGAGGCATGGGAATTTGGCAGCTGTAAATTCGGATTAAAAAAGCGCTATATTCTCCTCACTTGAGCAGTATCCCTCATCCCCAGCAAGTTCCAGTGATGGAATTAAGATCCATCTGCTGCTCTTCTCTCACCTCAGGTTTTACAAATGGTTGTGGGTACTGTTTGGCAGTCAGTGAAGGACAGGAGTCACAGGCCCATAATTTTCACCCTCTCGATCCCCTTAATGATCACCTGTACTGAGCTTCGTTCACTCGGGGGTTCCAGAGGGTGCCAGCCTTGAATCCTTTGTCCCGAATACAGAGATGAGCCACCTCTGGACTTTCTTTCAAGTCCCACAGATATTTTTCATAGATTGAGCTTATTAAATATATTTACAGAGCCACCAGTAAGACAACATTCTGAATCTGACTTTGAGCCTTTACAAACGGCGTTTTGTGTAACTGCTTAGGTTTAATTGAGGTCATGCAATATATTTTCAGTTAAGTACTTGTCAGTGCTTATTCTAAAACAGTTGCTCCGAGTTTTTGGTCAGATGAACAAAAGTATGATCAGTTCCATTGTGATGTCTGCAGTCAGGTAGCCGGTGAGTTCCTCTCTGACTTGGACGTGTGTTGCTCTAATGACTTGGTCATCTTGGCAAGGGCTGAGATTGGCAAGGACAAAATCATTCTCCCAGGCTCCTGCCCTATACATCTGGCTCGCAGTCCCAACAGGCAGCATGCCAGAGAGGTGGGGCCCTGCCAGGGCAGAGCAGGGCAGGGCAGGCCCCTCTGCAGAGCCCACTTGGCTTGGAAAGCTTTTTCTCCTCCATGGAGCTCCTTTTCAGAATTCCTTAGGACTCATGCTCTGCCCCAAACTCTTTTTAAGTATGATACTGGCTGTCAGGAGATGCTTGGCCATGCGTCCTCCTCGCAGCCCTTTCCCTGTTGTTATCCATGCAGAGACACCTCTGAGTCTCTCACTGCCTGGACACGCCGACTTATGAGCCTTTTTCTCGCTGGTCCCTTTGATCTGACAAGGATGGTCAACCACTGCAGCCCACTGCTGGGTTTTGGGTAAGAGAGTGAGTGAGTGCCCAAGCTCTTCCACACTGTCTGCTGTCTACTGTGTAGCCTGGCAGTGTCGGTGCACCAGGGGTGCATTCCAACTCACTCAGGACTGAGGTGTTCTTCCAGATGGGGCTTCTGCTGCTTGTGTCTGTCTGTAGCCTGCAAACTTTCCATGTTTGGGAAACCAAGGCTTTCATGAGGAGTAATTTCCCTCTTCCTAAAACCCAGGGGTTTCCAAGTGCCTTTTAGAACTGACAGATTACTCTTCTTTAGATTAAAAAAAAAAAAATCAACGAAGTTTAGAAAGCTCAGCATTTTACAGATGAGAACATCAGAGTGATGAGACGACCTAGCATAGTTGCGCTGAGCCCACTGGTTCTCTTTGAAGACCGTGAGTACCATGGGCCAAGCTGAGTTGACAGCAGGCTCCCCACCTACCACCTACCAGTTTCCCCAGTTTTGTTTGGTCCCTCCCGGAAACTGGATGTTTGCTGGGGATGCCTGCTGGCTGACAGACAGACTGGGTCCAGATTTTGAATCCGGTGTTTAATAAAAGCCATTCATCTCAGCCTCAGCGCTTTTAGGATTTATAACGGAAGCAGGGCAGGCTGTCTCTGTTGGAGTGGGAAGGAAAGGAGCGCGAGCATGTCGGGGTGCAGTAGAGCCGCACAGTAGCAGCTGGTTTCTTTCCGGGGATTTTGTTTAGTTTTTGGCAGTGCTGGGTTCTCACTGCTCTGTGGGCTTTTCTCAGGTTGCAGAGAGCCGGGGCTGCTCTCTAGTTGCAGTGTGTGAGCTTCTCATTTCCGTGGCTTCTCTTGTGGAGGATGGGCTCTAGGACATGCTGGCTTCGTCAGTTGCGGCACGTGGGCTCAGCCCACGTGTGACTCGCTGGCTCTAGAGCACAGACTCAATAGTTGTGGCACACAGGCTTAGTTGCTGTGAGCCATGTGGGATCTTCCCGGATCAGGGATCGTACCCGTGTCTCTTGCATTGGTAGGCGGATTCTTTACCACTGAGCCACCAGAGAAGCCCCTTAGGTGTCTTCATATACTGTGCCAAACAGGTTGAACTTTTTTTCAACAACGCCATGTGCCGTGGGCACAGTATCACGTGATCAGATTTTTATACTAGAAACGTAATTCCCATGGGTGACTGTGCGATCGGTGCATTTAAGAGGCAAGCCTACGAGAGTCCTCAGAAGAGGGAGCCCTATTGACCTCACAGACCTTGGCCTGCTGTCTCCATAAAGAACCATAGTGATGACTCACGGGCACTTCATCAACAATGACAGTAGCATCAGTATCCTTTGAAGTTGTATATTTGCTTAAAAACTGATTCTTTGCCTGTGATCGTGCAGAGGTATGTGGGTGGCCTGTGAATGCATGATTTCTGCTGACAGGTGAGTCCTGTGCCAGACCCAGAACTCGCTAGGCCACCCACCAGCTCACACTCACACAGCCCCACCATAGGCAGTCGGGTTTGTGCATATGTTGTGGTTTGTGGAGGGCCAGCCATTAGATGTCCAATTAGCATGGGTGAACCTGAAATTTTGGAGGTCACCGAGTCGCCTTAGTATCTCACACTGGACTTTGCCTGAACTTGGTGGCCAACCTGACCTGCCGGAACCCTGGTTTCCCAGTGGTCCTGGGCCCCCTGCACCAGGGCAGGGGCCACAGCTGAGCAGGATGTGAGCCTTGTAAAGGCTAAGCAGAGCCACTTCCTGCCATTTCCTGCCGGAGGCTGGGGCCTCCAGCCACTCCCAGAAGTTACCTCCTCCTGCCTTTGTTCCCGTGCACCTCTGTCTTGTCCCAGCAAGGATGACAACTCGTTGGGGTGGGGACCTGGCCCCTATGTCTCCAGCAGGTGAAACAGCTCCTGACATGTAGTGAGTGCTGAATAAATACTTGTTAAATGAATAAATGAGTGGATTTAAGATTTTGCTATGTCTGTGCGAATTTTACATTACTTAATATCATGTTTCTCTGGCTACAGTGATACACATTCTGCATGGAATAGAAGCAGGCATTTGTTCTCTGCTTCAGTGTGCCAGGAATTGGGGAACAGAACAGTGTACCTGGGACATACGGCAGGACATACTTGGGGAATCCTCTCAGCTGTCTGCTTCGGGGAAATACTTAGCACCTGATTGAATTTGAAGCCAATAACTCCAGCTTTTTTACTGAATTCAAAACTTGTTAAAGTGAATGTTGCTTTTCCTGTAGTTCATTGATACCTCCAATAACACCTGTAAAGCTCAAGTAATTGTCCATCTAGAGTGACCGGAGCTGAAGGGTGAGGGCTGGCGATCAGAGTGTGGGGGGCTAGGGTATTTTGGAGTGGGGGAAGCCATGGATGGGGTGGCAGAGGTGGGCCAGGCAAACTCAGTGGATGCAGGGCTGGTGGAGCGCACAGGGCTTTGGGCACTTTAAGGAAGCTGAGCCTTTGGAGGAGGAAGGGTTTGGAAGGCCCCTGGGGAGCAGAGATACCTGCCTTCCTCCAGTTCCTCTGCTCTAGCCCCAGAGCCCCATGTTTATGATTGTCCTGGGATAGTTTTTTTTCCATTTAGTTATTTAGTACATACTTTTGAGCGCCTCCTGTGTGCTGGAGTTCCAAGTATGGGATACCATGTGGAACGTGTAGGAAAGAATGACACATAAGCAGTAAACCACCGTCTCCTGATAAGTGCCAAGCAGAGAATTTGAATGTGAATAGGGCTCCGTCCTTGCACCAGTTTTGGTTGAAGATTCGGGAGGATTTCCTGGAGTAACACTTGAGTTGGTCTCAGTGACAGGAAGGAGCCTGCATGCCAGTTTCCAGGCAGAGGGGCAGCTGACTGACAAGAAAGATTAGGCACCTCCCAGCCCTGAAGGTGGTGATCCAGGTGTTGTAAGTGGACTGAGGAACAGGAAGCCCTTGTGGGTGTGTTGGGAAGGGAAGGCTTTTTTTTTTCCAACCCATCCCTTTGGTGGCCATAAAAGGGCAGGTGTGTAGCAGAGGCGCCAGTTCAGGGTCTGGAGTCAGCGAGGCTCCAGGTGAGAGATGATGGTGGCTGAAGGGCGGCCTGGTGGGTGAGAGACAGCAGGAAGTCCAGGTTAGTTCTGGAGGGGAGTGCCATTGACAAGCTGAGGGCTACGGGGGCAGGGGCACACAGAATCAAGGGTAGCAGGCCCCAGGGTCTCCATCAGGTGCCTGTGGGTAGGGTGAGACTGCCTCGCAGGAGTGGGCGTGGAGGCCGCAGCTCTGTCCAAGGTCACCCCGCCCAGCGCAGCTCTCCTCTGCTGCAGAGCCCTGGGGGGAGGCCACCACGTGCTCCTGGTTAGGATAGCGCTGTCAGGACACTTGCTTCCTCCTCCCTCCCTGCTCTCAGTCAGGAGGCCTGCTTGCTCCCTGAGGCCCCTCGTCGGGGGGTGCTTCCTCCGCCATGCATCATCAGCACACGCATTATCTTACTCAGTTTCCACACTGACTGCCGGGGATTAGTGCCGGCCCCGTGGGATGCCCGTGGCAAGTCCAGGTTGTCGTCAGTGCTTCTCCCGGCTGCTCTGAATCAGGACAGGAGCCCTCTCCTCAGGTTCAGTAATGTCCCAGAGCAGCTCACAGAACTCTGGGAAGTGTTCACGTACTAGATCACCGGTTTATTGTAAGTGGACACAACTCGGAGCGGCCAGATGGAAGAGCTGTACAGGACAAGGTGAGCGGGAGGGGCTGGGAGCTCACACCCCCTCTCTCCCAGCATGCTGTCCTCCATGTCTCCACACCTTCACGAGCCTAGAGGCTCTCCAAATCTGGTAGTTCAAGGATTTTTATGGGTGCTTTTGAAACCATGCGTAATAATTAGTCAAGCCCGTTCACCTGCCATCACTGATCAAGGTGGTTTTAAGACTTGGATATCCTGCCAGCAACATGTAACCTAAACAATGTTTGCCTGAGTTGTTTTCCGGGACTTGGAGTCAGCTGCATCTAGTTTGAGCTGAGCCAGTTAAGACTGGATAGGATCGCTGACCCTCCAAAAGGACAAGTAGGAATGTCCGCTTGGTGACCTTTTGACGTCGGAGAGTCGAAAACCCCACCCTCAACACGTGCAGGGGAGGACTTCCCTGAGGGTCTGTCTGGCCCCTGGTTCCTGAAATTACTGAGCCCGCACGCTCCGGAGCCCGTGCACTGCAACTTGAGAGAAGCCTACACCTCGCAATAAAATACCCTGCATGTCGCAACTAAGGCCTGATGCAGCCACATGAGTTAATGAATTTAAAATAAGCTTACGAAAGCATGCAGAGGCCTGTATCCTAGTGTGTAACTAGGGTACTGTGGATAATAATAACTAGGATGACTATGAAGATTGATTACCAATCTTCTTCTTTTTAATATTGACCTATTTGACTGCACTGAGTCTTAGTCATTGCTCGCAGAATCTAGTTCCCTGACCAGGGATTGAACCCAGGCGCCCTGCACTGGGAGCACAGAGTCTTAGCCACTGGACCACCAGGGAAGTCCCATTTTTCAATCCCCTTTCCTCACGCTCCCCACACCTCTCACCCCCCTGCCTCTTTATTCCTGATCTCATAAATACCCCAAGCCGCCTCTGGGGAGGTGGATTTGAAATCCACTGGTCACTTGACTGTCTTGCAAATAAAGACTGCAAACCTTTTTGTCTAAGGGAGTTTTGTTGTATGGGGGCAAAATGAACCTAGTTGCCAGCCAGGAGGTTAAGTCCAGAGGGACTTTTTACCTGTGGCTAGTTGGCCCCTTGCCTGTCCTCAAAGACTGTGGACAAGTCTGAGCAGCTGCCCGGTCTATTTTTTTCCAGGGACTAGCCCCTGAATCTCCCCAGGAAGGTGCTGCTGAGATATGGTGCTTAGTTTTGTTTTGCAGCAAACAGACAGGTTTTGGGTTTTGGGTATGTGGGTTTGGAAGATGTCTTTTGGTTGAGTAACCTCCTTTAAAGAAATGCACTTGTGCCTAGATTGTTTGGCTGCTGCTGCTGCTGCTGCTGCTAGGTCGCTTCAGTCATGTCCAACTCTGTGCCACCCCATAGACGGCAGCCCACCAGGCTCCCCCGTCCCTGGGATTCTCCAGGCAAGAACACTGGGGTGGGTTGCCATTTCCTTCTCCAGTGCATGAAAGTGAAAAGTGAAAGTGAAGTTGCTCAGTCATGTCCAACTTTTCGCGACCCCGTGGACTGCAGCCCACCAGGCTCCTCCATCCATGGGATTTTCCAGGCAAGAGTACTGGAGTGGGGTGCCAGCCCCTTCTCCGGATTGTTTGGCAGTCCTATGCAAATTATGGGTTGGAGGCCAATCTGGCAGGATTTTGACAATCCTGACCAGATTATTCAGGCTATTCAGTTCAGTTCAGTTCAGTCGCTCAGTTGTGTCCGACTCTTTGCGACCCCATGAATCACAGCACGCCAGGCCTCCTTGTCCACCACCAACTCCCAGAGTTCACTCAGACTCACGCCCATTGAGTCCGTGATGCCATCCAGCCATCTCATCCTCTGGCGTCCCCTTCTCCACCTGCCCCCAATCCCTCCCAGCATCAGAGTCTTTTCCAGTGAGTCAACTCTTCGCATGAGGTGGCCAAAGTACTGGTCCGTTAGCCACTGGTAATTGATTTCCGCCTCCAGCTCCTCTCAGTTCCCTGAAAGTTGGGAGGTGGAGCTGCAAGTTTCAACCCTCTAATCCTGTGGTTAGTTCTGCTGGCAGCCAGCCCTCATTCATTGGTTATCCAAGGGCTTTCCAAACTCACATCATTAACTGACTCAGGTGTGGTTGAAAGAGGTTTTTTATGAATAATGGGGGACATCGTTTCATCCAGTTTTTTTTAGGAACTAGGAACAAAAACTCAGTATAACTAAAGATACCTGTTTAGCTCCTGTCATTTAGGAAATAAGGGTTTTAGGAGCCTGATGCCAGGAACCGTGGATGAAGCCCAGTGTTTACATCTGTCACTCTTTCGCAGCATCACAGGGCCCTGCGCTCTCCTGCCGCTCTCTCAGCCTCTTGTGTCTGTGCCCTCTCCCTGAGGGGTGTGGCGGGGACTCCCCTCTGTGCCTCCTCTCTGGTGCAGTAACCCTGAGACTGGCTGGGCTGGAAGTGCGTGTGTCTCTTCCCCTCCGTGAGCCTGGCCCAAACCCCCGGCGGACACCAGGCAAGAGCTGTGGATGGATATTTGTGTCTGAATTGAGCTCAACTCGGACCCCTGAGGATTAGGGGTGCAATGACCAGTCTTAAGAAATGACAGTATTTGTCACACAGTTGCTGATAAGAGCATCTCCTGTGTAAGGTTCAGGGGGTCAGCACAGCAGGCCATGGGCCAAACTCATGGGCCAAACTCAGCCTGCCCATTTTCTGTCTTCTTCGGCTGCTTTCATGCAGAGTTAAGGCATTTCCATAGAGACCCTGTGACCCACAAAGTCCCAAATATTTGCTGACTGGCCCGAAAAGGAACAAAGCTTGCCAGGCTGTGCCCTGCACCATTCGTTGCCCTTATAGGAAGAACTGCATAAGGAATTTGTCTAGATCTAGTAAATGCCAGTGGCTTCACCTGGGAGACTGCCTTACTTTTTCCATATGAAAGATGCAAATCCGATGATGGATCCTGTCTTCCTTTGTGCTTTGCCTTCTAACAAGCCGCCCTTAGTACTCAATAATTACCTGGCCTTTATTGCCCAGTCCTAATGTGTTTCATGTTGTGTTTTCTTATTTTATTTTTCTGTGTTCTGACCACTGCTGTGCTCAGCTCAGAAAAACAAATGTCTGGAAAGCTTGTTTCATTTTCCCACTGTCCGCTGGGGTAGCCCAGCACACAGCACACATCTTCCAGAAAACACACCCTTACTGTTTCTTTAGTCCTGACGGAATATTTTGGGAGCCTCTAAATCAAAACCCAGACCATTCTGACAATTTCTCCTTTACTTTTTTTTTTCGTATTGCTACCAGGATGTTATAGTAATAATTTTTATTACAATAGGTAATTTTTTGGTGGGGTATGTATGGACTTGTTTTTTGGTTTTTTGTTGTCTTCCTCTAGAGTTTTATGTGTTGTACTATTAGTGATCATCGTTCACAGGGCAGAGAGTTCACAACTCATCTGCTAAGCAAGGCTTGGGCCGTCTGAGGACACAGGACTGTCTGTTTCCGTGGTGCTGGGGGCAGCAGCTCTGCAGGGGTCTGAGTTGAGGTCCCTCAAAACATTCCATCACAAGAAACCTGATGCCATCAAAGCCTTGAACAACATGAAAAGTTTGTCCATTTCTTTCTTACCTCCACTGAGTTCTGGAAAGTAAGGGTTCATGGTAGAACTGTTGTTGGTTTTTGTTAGTAATTTCAGGAGTGAAATGAACTTCATGTCTCTGAAAAAAGTAGTGTTCTTTCTGGTTCGGGGAGTGTTTACTGTCAGTGTAATGCGTAAACAAACAAACAAAAAGACCCTCAGGTTCTCTTGTTCTTGTTTCTGAGTTTGCCTATGGATATTTGCTTTACTTTGACCAAGGGAGACCAGTATTGATGCTGCTGGTACCCCTCACGGGAGGGGCTACATGGAACCTTCACAACCCGCAGGGTGTCTTCACAGGCCCCTGAAATCCTGTTCCTGTTAGAAATCTCCCTCTGTCCAGGAGGAATTCTGTGAATGTGTATTGACCTTGTGGGTTGAGATGGCCTGGGACCGTATGTCTTTTCATCTTAAAAAAAGACCCACTTAAAATGAATCAGACATTTCAGATGCTTTGAGGACAATGATACACAGAAGTTAACGGCCAGATGCCTGTCTCAGACCCCACCTGGCCTTCCTGGAAAAGCCCTCTCAGAGCCAGGCATCACTCACATTTCCACCCTCTGTCCCAGAAGATGTTCACGGCACCTGGGCCAACCTGCATCCCTCTGGGCCTGCTGTGTAGCTGGTGGGGCGTGACCCATGGCCTCAGACTCACTGCATAAGTCAACCAGGGAGATATCACTCCCACTCCATTCCCACTCCACGCCCCCAGAAGCGATTTTGCACATGAGAATCCACCCCATCTCCGCCGGTGCTGGGACCAGGATAGTCATGGAGGTGCCCAGGTGGGGAGCAACTCTCAGTAGCCCTGCCCCATGTGTGGGCATCCTCAGTGGACATGGGAAGCAACAGATCTCCAGACACTTGGAAATTTGACAAGGTGGTTTTATGCTGTTGAATCTAGCAATTAAAAAATTGGAGTAGTGTATTATGTATTTTTTTCCCTTTTTTTCCTAGCACTTTATTGTGTTTTTAA
Source organism: Capricornis sumatraensis (assembly GCF_032405125.1). Taxonomy (NCBI): domain Eukaryota; kingdom Metazoa; phylum Chordata; class Mammalia; order Artiodactyla; family Bovidae; genus Capricornis; species Capricornis sumatraensis. The sequence goes on from NC_091076.1 coordinate 100,351,292, forward strand.
AAACATGTCTGTGCACAATAGATTGGACCCAAGAGCAGCGGAGCATGATCCTGGATGGTGGATCTCCAGAGCTTCATTCCAGCTCCAGGAGTAGAACATGGGGGTGGGAAGGGGCACTGGCTCTCCGGAGCCACATGGGGCTGGCCGGAGCAGCCTCGGGTTTTTATTTACAAAATAGAGAGAGCACTTATGAAACTGGAAATGGCACCCCACTCCAGTGTTCTTGCCTGGAGAATCCCAGGGACGGCGGAGCCTGGTGGGCTGCCGTCTATGGGGTCGCACAGAGTCAGACACGACTGAAGCGACTTAGCAGCAGCAGCAGCTCTTGTAAGTGAGCAAGCAACACTCCCTGTCTTTCCTTCTCCTCTTCCCTCTGTGATCCTGCACTTCCTGTGTGTTCCCTCTCCTGCAGGGTGAGGAGAGGGTAGAAAGAGCCTTTGGAGTCTGGGTCTGTGTGCCCTTGCCCTGCTGGACCCTAGGGGAGCTGCCTTTGGCTCTCCAGGATTCAGGGTGTGACCAGATAGCTGGTAACTAGTCAGAGCATCCTCCTGCCTTGGTGGCAGCAGGCACTAAGGTGTGGGTCTGAGGTGGGTGTTGTGGAGCACAGGTTTCCTAGCAGTGAACCCAGTGCCCACCTTCTCTTTGCTGCAGCTGTTGACATGATGCCCCCACCCTCGGAGCAGGACCTGAACGCCCTGCTGGCTCGCAAGGAGGAGGAGTGGCGAGCGCTGCAGGCCCAGCGCTCCCAAATGCAGGAGGCAGCCCTGCAGGACACGCAGCGCCGGCTGGAGGAGGCTCAGGGGAAGCTGCGGCGCCTGCGGGAGGACTTCATCTACAACCTGCAGGTGCTGGAGGAGCGGGACCGGGAGCTGGAGCACTACGACGCTGCGTTCGCCCAGGCCCGAGGGCTGGAGGAGGCCAGGCAGGCCGAGGTGAGCGAGCTCAAGATCGAGGTGGCCAAGCTGAAGCAGGCGCTGGCCAGCGAGGCCCGGCGGCTGGAGGACCTGCAGCAGCAGTACCAGCAGAGGCTGCAGGAACACCGCCTGGAGCTGGAGCGGGTGCACAGGTGAGGGCCAGCGGACCCCACACCCCTGCCCTCTGTGGGCCTCCTTACCCACAGGGCTGCCGGGCTCCCACCTGCTCAGTGTTTGTCACAGGAAGGCAGGCAAGGCCATACCTGGATGTTTTTTTCTGGGTCCCAGTGCAGCTGAAATTAGTGGAGGTTGGTTTAACTATTTGAAATTTTTTCCATGAGTTACAAATCTGAATTATTGTAATAAAACATATTTGAGCTTATAAATACAGTAAGTCCTCTACATATGAATGATATTCTGTTCTGAGGGCCTGTTTGTAAGTCCAGCAAAGTTAGTCCAGGTACAGCCGGTAACTCGTCAGAGCATCCTCCTGCCTTGGCGGCAGCAGCACTTAGGTGGGGATCTGTGGTGGGCGTAGTAGAAGTACTGCTGTACTGTGATTGGTTTATAGTACCCTTCACACAAATAATACATAAAAAAACAAAAAATAAAACATTAAAAAATGTTTATTGTAGTGTATTTGTTTTACAGTGTTAGTTTCTACTGTACAGCAAAGTGAATATATGTGTGTGTATATATATATATATATATATATATTTTTTTTTTTTTTTTCCTTCCCATTTAGGTTACCACAGAGCTCTGGGTAGGGTTCCCCGTGCTATACAGTAGGTTCTCACTAGATATCTTATACGTAGTATCAGTAGTGTACATACAGTCAGTCCCAATCTCCCAATTCACCTTGCTCCCTCCGCTTTCCCCCTTGGTATTCATATGTTTGTTCTCTACATCTGTGTCTCTATTTCAGCTTTGCAAATAAAATTGTTTTTACCATCTTTCTAGATTCCACATATAATGTTAATGTATGTTACTTGCCTTTCTGTTTCTGACTTATTTCACTCTGTGTTACAGTCCCTAGGTCCATCCATGTCTCTACAAATGACCCAATGTCGTTCATTTTTATGGCTGAGTAATATTACACTGTATACACGTACCACTTCTTTATCTGTTTCTCTGGCGTTTTTTGCTTGGTTGGCTTTTTGTCATTTAAATTTTTTTTTTTTTTTTTTTACTTTTTAGCTGCACCATGTAGCATTGTGGAATTTTAGTTCCCCAGTCAGGGGTTGAACCCCCACTGCCTGCATTGGAAGCATAGAGTCTTCATCACTGGACCACCAGCGAAGTCCCTGCCCCTTTCTCTGTTGATGGACACTTAGGTTGCTTCTGTGTCCTGACTATTGTAAATAGTATTGCAATGAACATTGGGGTGCATGTGTCTTTTTGAATTATGTTTTTCTTTGGGTATATGCCCAGTAGTGAGATTGCTGGATCATATGGTAGTTCTATGTTTAGTTTCTTAGGGAATCTCCATACTATTCTCCATAGTGGCTATATTAATTTACATTTCCACCAACAGTGCAGGAGGGTTCCCTTTTCTTCATCCCCACCCCAGCATTTATTGTCGTGGATTTTTGGTGATGGCCTTCTGACCGGTGTGAGGGGATACCTCCTCGTAGTTTTGGTTTGCATTTTTCTAATAATTAGTGACTTTTGAACATCTTTTCTTCATCTGTTTGTTGGTCACTTGTGTGTCTTCTTTGGAGAAATGTCTTACTTAAGTCTCCTGCCATTTATTTTTTATTTTTGAGCTGCATGAACTATTTTGTATATTTTGGAGATTAATATTTTGTCAGTTGCTTTGTTTGCAAATACTGTCTCCCATTCTGAGGGTAGTCTTTTCATCTTGTTTATGGTTTCTCTTGCCACTATTATTCAAAATAGTTTTGAAAGTCCTGGCCATGGCAATCAGAGAAGAAAAAGAAATCAAAGGAATCCAAATTGGAAAAGAAGAAATAAAACTGTCATTGTCTGCAGATGACATGATACTCTAGATAGAAGTAGTAGTAGTTTAGTCGCTAAGTCGTGTCCGACTCTCACGACCCCATGGACTGTATGTAGCCTGCCAGGCTCTTCTGTCCATGGGATTCTCCAGGCAAGAATACTGGAGTGGGTTGCCATTTCCTTCTCCAGGGGATCTTCCCGACCTAGGAATTGAACCAGGGTCTCCTGTACTGCAGGCAGATTCTTTACCAACTAAGCTACGAGGGAAGCCCGATACTCTACATAGAAAATCCTAAAGATGCCACCAGGAAACTACTAATAGCTAATCAATGAATTTAATAAAGTTGCAGAATACAAAATTAATACTCTATAACCTTTTGCATTCTTATACACTAACAACAAAAGATCAGAAAGAAAAATCAAGGAAATAATCCCATTTACTGTTGCAACAAAAAGAAGAAAATATCTCAGAATCAACCTACCTAAGGAGGCAAAAGACCTGTATGTACTAAACTATAAGATACTGATTAAAGAATTCAAAGATGACACAAACAGATGGAGAGATAGACCATGTTTTTGGACTGGAAGAGTCAATATTATGAGAATGACTATACCACCCAAAGCTATCTACAGATTCAATGCAATCCCTGTAAAATTACCAATGGCATTTTTCACAGAACTAGAATAGCAACAGCAGCAAAAAAAACAACAACAATTTGTATAGAAGCATAAAAGGCCCTGGATAGTCAAAGCAGTCTTGAGAAAGAGAAATAGAGCTGACAGAATCAGGCTGTCTGACTTCAGACTGTACTACGAAGCTACAATAATGAAGAATCTATGGTACTAGCACAAAAACAGAAATATAGATCTGTGGAGTAGGATCAAAAGGCCAGAGATAAACTTATGCACCTATGGTCACCCAACCTATGACAAAGGAGTCAAGATTTTTGATGGTGGCCATTCTGACCAGTGTGAGGTGACACCTCATTATAGTTTTCATATGCATTTTTCTGATAATTAGTGATTTTGAGCATCTTTTCATATGTTTGTTGGTCCATAGACAATGGAGAAAAGATAGCCTCTTCAATAAATGGTGCTGGGAAAACTGGACAGCTACATGTAAAAGAATGAAATTAAAACACTCCCTAACACCATATACAAAAATAAACTGAAAATGAATTAAAGACCTAAATGTAAGGCCAGACACTATAAAGCTCTTACAGGAAACATAGGCAGACCACTCTGACATAAATTGCCACAATCTCTTTAAAAAATATTTATTTATTTAATTCTGTCTGAGCTGGCTCTTCTTTTCTGCGAGGGCTTTTCTCTAGTTGTGGTGAGCAGGGGCTATTCTCTAGTTGTGGTGCTCAGGCTTCTCATCCTGGTAGCTTCTCTTGTTGAAGAGCATGAGATCTTAGACCCGAGGGCTTCAGTATAGTTGCAGCTCTCAGGCCTAGAGCACAGGCTTAATAGTTGTGACACACGGGCACACATGCTTCGAGGCACGTGGGATCATAGTTCCCTTACCAGGCATTGAAGCCACTTCTCCTGCATTGCAAGACAGATTCTTAACCACTGGATCATCAGGGAAGTCCCAGAAAACATTTTTAATCTTACAGTATAGTACCAGCCACATCATCACTGCTGCTTTTACGCTTGCTTCTGGACATCCTGGGGTTGAAATAAAGATACTGTACTACTGTAGTCTATACAGTACCGTTAAGTACCCGAAAGCACAGCCACGTGTAGAGGATGCACGCACACGGCAGAGGACGCCAGACACACGAACTGGCTTATGTGATTGGACTTGCAAACACCTGTTCTCATCTTGGAAAGTTCGCCTCTAGAAGGTTCGTATGTAGGGGACTTATTGTTTTAATGATGTGAAATATATATTAAATCTGAAACTAAGAGCTGACTTGAGGCAGGTCGACTGAGACCCTGAAGCTGTCGTCAGGCGCATGGGCTCTGCTCACGATGAGAAAGGACAGGCCTCAGCTGCATGCTCTGCTGCAGCCTTGGCGTGCTTTATATTGTTTAGTGAAGTGTCTCCCCAGAACTTCTGCTTATTCTTTTTCACCACTTTTGGGACATTTTCAACCATTATTTCTTCAAGTACATTGTTGGCTCCACCCTCTTCCTTCCATCCTGGGACTGCGGTGAGGACAATGTGAACGCTACATCTTCCGTTATCATCCCACGGGGCTCTGAGGCTCCGCTCATTTATTTCAGCATATTTCTATCTGTTATCAGGTCAAGTAACTTTTGTCATTCTCTGGTTCTTTTCTGTAACGTGTTCATTCTGCCTTTGAGCCCAACTAGAGTGTCCTTTGTTTTGGTTATTGTACTTCTTAGTTCTCACGCCTCCATTTGATTCTTTGTTATATTTTCTTTTTCTTTTCTGAGAGTTTCTGTTTTCTGTTTGTCCCAAGGCTGTGTGAAATTGCTTGTCAGAGCATGTTTATGATGGCTGCTTTAAAATCCTTGTTAGATCATATCAGCAGCTGTGTCATCTTGGTGTTAGTATCTGTGGATTGTGTGTTCTCATTCAAGTGGAGAGTTCCTGGTTGTTGGTATGACCAGTGACCTTTGTGTTTCTCTTTTCTTTTTTGGCCACACTGCTCGGCATGTGGGATCTTCATTCCCCAAACAAAGAACAAAAACCTGTGCCCCCTACAGCAGAAGCTGTCCTAGTCGCTGGACTGCCAGGGAAGTCCTGGTATGACCGGTGACTTTTGATTGTATCCTGGGCACTTGTGGGATTGTCCTGAGAGCCTGGGTCCCACATCATGTTCTCCTCTGCAGACAGTCACCTGTCCAGATATAGCATGCGGGTCCCCTGGGTCCTGCCAAAGCCACTCCTGCAAAGAAGCAGCATTACCTGTCACCTCACATTTGCAAAGGAAACCCTGCAAATGTGTAGTTTGGAGACTATTCAGTGTGACTTTTCTTAATGCTGAACTTTTTTTTTTTTTTTTTAACATAGTGACAGGAACAGTGAGCTGGATCAGCAGCGGGAGCAGTATGGGAACCTGAAGTGGAAGCTGGAGAGGAGGCTCAAGGAGCTAGACGGCGAACTTGGCCTGCAGCGGCAGGTAGGGTGGGGGATCTGCTTCTTCCTCAGCACTGTTGTTTTGTTGGTCGTATAGTATCAGCCTGGGATCACAGGTTTCCACTTTGTGGTAATCTGTGGTGAAATGTGTCAGGGTATCTAAATCTTCCTCTGTGCTAACTCCCCCAGAATTCTCCTTCCTTGGGAATGAATAAATATTTCATCCTTTATTTATTTGAGAAAGAAGTATTATGAAGTCAGAGTTATTTACTGTGGAAGAGAGCTGGGAACTCAAATTGTGATAATTGTATTTCTTTCAACAAGCAATAAATGACACTAAGTTTAAATATAGCTGTGTCAACTGACAGGAGACACTTAAACCTGTCTCCGAAATTTCTCCTCGTTGTCCCTGAAGCTCAGCTTCCACGTCTGAGAGACTTCGCTATGTTGGAGTTTGGGTGAAGGACATCCTTCATACTTAGGGCTGAGTCTGGCAGGGCTGCGTGTGTGCAGCGACATGGGTCCCCTTGTTCTTCCAGGATGTACCGAGTTTGCGTTGTCGTAGCAGCAGCAGGTGTTTATGGAAACTGCCTCATGTAGCTCCTTGTGCATGTGTGTGGATTTATCTGCTCAGTACAACAGAGACACCATTTTGTTCTGCATTTTGCAAATAGGGAACCGAGGTCGAGACATTAAGTAACTTGCCCAAGATCCCCCTCAGTAAATCGAGGAGCCGTAATTTGAGTCCAAGACACTTCCAGCGTGTGAACTCTTAGGCACTGTCCTCCTGCCGTGGGTTAGCGACTCACGACTTATTTTTAGACTTGTGTCCGGGATATTGGAGAGGAGCTGGAGCTGGAAGTCAGCCTGGCTGTGTCCCCACTTCTGCCCTCCTTGGAGTGATAGTGACTGAGTGATCCGACCTTGGATCCTGGTCTCCCAGTGGATGTGCCACGGGGCGGATATGAACTTTGTGCCTGCCTGTGCTGGCTTGTCCTTTCTTGGCACTGGGGTCAGCAGTTCTCAAGGAGGGCAAACCGGCCAGCTGGTGGACTAAGGCCGAGTGTCAGGCCCTCCATCCCATAGCATGGTGTCGGTGCCCTGAGATAGGACAGCATCCTGATGAGCTGTGCCCATCGGAATGGAAGATACCCATGGACGCAACTGTCCTTATGACTGAGCTTTCAGGCCTGGCTGCATCTATTAACCACCGCAGGCGCAGGAGGAGGCCCTGTCCTTTCCTTCCCCTCTGGAAGCTCGAATTTCATTGTCCACGATGATGCCATCACCCAAACATTCTGTAGAGCCTTTGACATTTCCTGCAGAGGACTTTCTTTTGGAGTCCTTGGGGACCAAAGAACTTTGCCTCTTTTGGGTGGTTTGACTTTAGGAAACATCCGAGGTCACTGGGGGCTGAGCCGGGCGATCTAGAGACCAGCTGTGACTCATCTAGGTCATGAGGTTTCCTCAAGTGGTGTCGGAGTCTCTTCCAGAGACGGAGTTTCAGAAGGGCTCTGGGTGGCGGTGGAATCATCCCTGTTAGCAGGGCAGTCAGTTGCACGTGGAGGCAGCAGTGGCCCTGGTGGGTGTTGTGGTCACTGGGCTAGGTCTCTGGGTGACTTCCCAGCTTGTCCACACTCAAAGAAGTCCTTACTGTGACTCAGGCTTGTTCAGGCTTTGAGCCCCCTTGTCCACAAGGAAGGCGCCTTCAGATGTACGTTTTCATACCAGCCCTGTCTCTTGCAGGAAGGAAACTTGATGTCTGGACTCTCCAACTGTAGGCTCTGTCCAGGGCTGCTGCTGCGAACCTGGGCAGCCTTTGCTGCCTAGTGTGGTTCAGGGCCAGCTGGGGCCCATGCCAGCCCTGAGGCTCTACTGCCCGTGCCCGACCCTGTGACTGAAGGAAGGGTATTATGCGCTCATCGGCTTTGTGGCTTCCTTTGGGCTGGTTTTCGGTCTCCTTTTTTGAAGATCTTTGTGTTCATTACTGACTTGTCAAAGGCAGAATTGATTCAGTGGTAATGTTGATTATTACCTTGAGGAAAGAAATGTAAGACGACGGGAGCTGAGTTAGTCTGTTTAATGTTTATTATGTCTGCAAGCTGTAGACTGTGCACTTGTTTTTTTTGTTATTGGTTAGCAGTCCCAGGATTAGAAGCCTCTAGAGGAGAAACAATGACTTATTGATTTATTCATTCATTTAACAAAGAGATTTCACCAGGCACGTTCCTGGGCCCTGAGGTTAGGCTGAGCACTAGCCCCACCTGCCCTGGCTGTGAGCTGGCCCTCATCGGGGGTGCAGTGAACACCTGAACAGTATAGTCTCTGGCTTTAGCGTCCTGCGGACATCACCTGTGTGACATGGGGGCAGGGTGAGGTGGAACTGGTCTTTTAATAGGCAGGTCAGGGCACCCTGAGAAGAGAACTTGTGAGCCCGAGTCTGCAGGTAGCAACAGAGTTGGAGTTCAAGGAGGCTGAGGTGAGGGCTATGAAGGCCTCCCAGGCCTTCGTGAGAATGACCTTTGCTCCAGGTGAGGTGAGAAACTCTTGGGGGCTTGTGAGCCAAGTCAATTCTTTAAAAGAGCCTCTTCTGTAGGGTTGAGGACAGACTGTGGAGCTGCGGAGGCAGGGAGACAGAAGAGGGCTGCTGCAGCCGTAGGTGAGAGGTGGGGGACTTGAGCCACTGACAGGTTCTGGATACACCTAGACAGCAGAGCCAGCGGACACACTGATAGATCAGATGGGGTGAGAGGCAGGCACCAAGGACATGCCTGCTTTGGGGCTGAGTGCCTGGCGGGACGACTTGCCATGTACTGAGATGGGGGAACTGCACAGGGAGGATGAGGAGGGCGCTTGGTCAGGCTGTGTACAGGGAGGTGGCTCCTGGGCTCCCAGGAAGACATGCTGGGAGGTCAGGGCGGAGGGGGGTGGTTACAAGGTACAGAGCTGGAAGCTTGGGGCTTCCCCAGAGGGTGGCTGTAGACAGAGGAGCCAGCTGTCCAGGCTGAGCCTTGAATTCAAGAACAGCGAAGTTTAGAGGACATCGTCACAGGGCAGGGGTGTGGCCTGGGGACTAGCAGGAGAGAGGCCTCCAGGAACGAGAGGAAGGCGGTCAGAAGGCAGGCCTGAGCCCTGTACCTCTGTGGTGAAGTGGGGACGGAGAGTGCAATGGGTTTCTTGTTTCCTCACCAAGGACCCTAAGTGCTCACCTACTGGTCTGGGCCAGGCTCTGCCTGTGCGCGGGCTCCCTGCCCCCTGGCGGCCACAGCCTGCACAACTGTGAGCAGAAACCAAAGGCTTCAGTGTTTTGTAGTGTTAGCAGTCAAAGCAATGCTCAAGCTTCTCCAAGCCAGGCTTCAACAGGACATAAACCGTGAACTTCCAGATGTTCAGGCTGAATTTAGAAAAGGCAGAGGAACCAGAGATCAAATTGCCAACATCCATTGGATCATTGAAAAAGCAAGAGAGTTCCAGAAAAACATCTACTTCTGCTTTATTGACCACGCCAAAGCCTTTGGCTTTGTGGATCACAACAAATTGTGGAAAATTCTTAAAGAGATGGGAATACCAGACCACCTTACCTGCCTCCTGAGAAATCTGTATGCAGGTCAAGAAGCAACAGTTAGAACTGGACATAGAACAACAGACTGGTTCCAAATTGGGAAAGGAGTATGTCAGGCTATATATTGTCACCCTGCTTATTTAACTTATATGCAGAGTGCATCATGTGAAATGCTGGGCTGGATGAAGCACAAGCTGGAATCAAGATTGCCGGGAGAAATATCAATAACCTCAGATATGCAGATGACACCACCCTTATGGCAGAAAGCGAAGAACTGAAGAGCCTCTTGATGAAAATGAAAGAGGAGAGTGAAAAAGTTGGCTTAAAGCTCAACATTCAGAAAACTAAGATCATGGTATCTGGTCCCATCACTTCATTGCAAACAGATGGGTAAACAATGGAATCAGTGACAGACTTCATTTTGGGGGGCTCCAAAATCACTGCAGATGGTGACTGCAGCCATGAAATTAAAAGACGTTTGCTCCTTGGAAGAAAAGTTATGATCAACCTAGACAGCTTATTAAAAAGCAGAGACATTACTTTGGCGACAAAGGTCCGTTTAGTCAAAGCCATGTTTTTTCCAGTAGTCATGTATGGATGTGAGAGTTGGACTATAAAGAAGGCTGAGCGCCAAAGAATTGGTGTTTTCGAACTGTGGTGTTGGAGAAGACTCTTGAGAGTCCCTTGGACTGCAAGGAGATCGAGCCAGTAGATCCTAATATTCATTGGATATTCATTGGAATATCCTGAATATTCATTGGAAGGACTGATGCTGAAGCTGAAACTCCAATACTGTAGCCACCTGAGGTAAAGAACTGTCTCATTGGAAAAGACCCTGATGCTAGGAAAGATTGAAGGCAGAAGGAGACGGGGACAACAGAGGATGAGATGGTTGGATGGCATCACCGACTTGATGGACATGAGTTTGAGCAAGCTCTGGGAGTTGGTGATGGATAGGGAGGCCTGGTGTGCTGCAGTCCATATGGTCACAAAAAGTCGGACATGACTGAGCTACTGAACTGAACTGAGCAGTCAGTCTCAATGATTTTCATATTCTGATCCCAACAAGGGTTACTCGTGTGACCCCCTTAAACTTCATCTGGCTTCTCAAGGGATTAAAAAATGTATATTTTCAGTTATACCACGCAGTGTCTCAGGCTCCCAGCCTCGACTTTCAGAGGAGGGGAGGGAGCCTGCCACGCATTTATCTCAGGGAGGAGGCAGAGACACACCTGTTCTTGCCTGCATGCTCTGGCTGGGCCCAGCCTCCGCTGACCCTTTCCTTCTGGTAACTGAGTCTGTCCAGCTCTCTTCAGAAGCAGGGCCCTCATTACTTGGTCAGAAACCTGGAATCCTGCTAGTGTGCTGCGCTTTTCACGCACTGCGCTGGGCGGGCTCAGCCTGTCCTCACAGCTCCTCCATGGGCTGGGCCCCCTGTCTTCCCGCTCTGTGTTAACCTGTGCTCACCTTAACGACGAGCGTCAGGTAACGTCACTTGAGGTTTTAGGCCAGGAGAGATGGTTAGATTCAGACTAACTCCAGGACATGCATTTCAGTTTGACTCTGTCCCTCGCTGTGATTTGTGCGTCTCAGGCCACATCAGCCATGCGTGTCTGCTCTCCGGACACCGCTGGAGACAGGACTGTAAAGGATTAAGGACAATGAGAACCCATAGCAGCGGCAGGAGCAGGAGAAGGGCCTCCGCACCCGGACGAGCCTGCGCCTTCCCCGGGGCAGGGTAGCAGGGGGAGGGGACCTGTGGGAGACGCACCCCGTGGACCTACAGACTCAGAGATTGTAGGCCTCAGGATGTTGAGGGCCGTGCGTGTGCAGGTGGAAGTCTGGGTTTGGGGCCACAAACCCCTGCTCACACGCAGATAGAGTGCCCAGCAGCCGGGGAAGTGCCCTTCCCCAGGCAGAAGCTCAGCACAAATTTCCTGAAATGAATTGAATCACTCATGGGGGAAGGAAGGCAGCTGTGTGGGCCCAAGTGCCTGCTGCGTAAGTCTAACCTTAGGGAGACAGCACCCTCAGTCAGCTCTGGCAAGATTCAGTTTCATTAAGCTGTCATTTCCTACAGTCCATGCAACCATATTGTGTGCAGTTTGACAGGTTAAACACAGCCAAGGTAGCAGGGGAACAGCCAAGACAGAACTTTACTGCCACCCAAAGTTCTGTGTGCCTCTGCGATCAGGGAGCAGCGCCCCCAGCCCTGGTCCCACCAGCCGGCTGCCTTCCACTCGCAGTGAGAGCTGGCTTCTCAGAGTCCTGTGAGAGCGGAGCCTTGAGCTGTTTTCCCTTTGTGTGTGGCTTCTCTCTCGCCGTGATGTGTCTGAGGCGCATGGATGTCGTGCGGTTGGTGGCTTGTTCCTTCTCGGTGCCTGCTGGTGCTGTGTGCTGCGTGGAGGTGCCAGTAGGTTTCCATTCTCTGTCAGCTCACACTTTGGACACTTGGGTCTTTTCAGTTTGGGGCCAGTTTGAATAAGGCTGCTGTGAGCATTCTTGGCTGTCTTTGAATGGACACAGGCTCCACGACCAGGAGTGCAACTTCTGGGAAGCGTACTACGGCTCTGTCTAACTTTTTGAGAAACTGCTGAGCTGTCCTTTAGGATGGTTATAGGGTCACATCCCACCAGCTGCAGATTAGAGTTCTGGTCACTTCTCATCCTTGCTCACACTTAGTATTGTTAGCCTTTTCCTTTTTAGTAGTCTAGTGGGTGTGTATCTGGGGATTGAATGCGATTATCCTTGATGATCAGAGTTTAAGCATCTATTAACGTGCTTATTGGCCATTCATATATCCTTGTGAAGTGTCTGTTCAGCTTTTTTGTACTTTAAAAAAAATTAGGTTGTCTTCCTATTATTGATTTGTGAGTTCTTCATGTGTACTCCAGAAATAAGACCTTAAGTATATATTTTTTTGAATATTTTCTCCCATTCCTGCCTTACCTTTTCCTTTTCGTAAGTCTTAATTTCAACATCCTAGTGAACTATTTGTTACCTCATTCCTGAGTAGGAGTGTGTAACTGAGGCAGGATTACAAGACAGAGAAATGCCAGCAACCCAAGAAGAGGCCCAGAGGAACAGGGAAGGTGATTCCTGAGACAGTGACCCTAAAGCCCACCATTGTGTGATCAGAGCGGGGCAGCAGGGTGGGCCCTGTGGACCCGCCTTGCCAGCTTTGCCCGTGTGTAGTGTCTGGTTGTCCGTGCTGGGCTAGTTTTCTGCACAGGTGGCTCTGGTGCCATGGCCTCCTATGCCCCACAGGCAGTGCCAGTGATGCTGCAGCTCTCACCAGCCTGGTCCTGGAGGATGGGTCTGGAGAACAGCTGCCTTCCTGCTCCTGGGGCAGAGGCTGGCTATTTCCCTCCTCCCCACAGGGCTCTTCCTTTGTCCCTCCCCTGAGGTGAGAGTTCGAGTCTGCAGGGGTTGGCGGGGAGGAGGGAGAATGGGCTGGGAACAAGACAGGACCAGCCATTCATCCCATTGTATCTTCACTTTCAGTGCCTCAAGGCGCATTGTGGGGGCTTCTGTGATCAGTGCCCCCAGGAATGTATTTTGCATCCATAACTCAGGATGCTTGGAGGAAGGGCCAATCAGAACAAGAAAGAATTTTGACAATTACAAGTACATATAAAGGAATAAATTCAGAAGGTAGAAAAAAGACACAGAAAGTCCAACAGAAAATTTAAGAGACGTGGAAGATAAGTCCAGGATTCATCTAACAATATAAATTCCAGAAACATACAGCAAAGAACGGGAAGGGATCAGATTGTCAAGTGAACGGTGCAGTTGCTTCTTAGGGTGGAGACTTCAGACTGAAACCCCTGCCCGCCCTGAACGAAAGTGTGTCAGAGAAACAACGAGGAGATGCTACAAACATCCAGAAAACCTATAAGGCAGAGCCTGGCCCCAGCTCCTCCGCCGCAGCTTGGGATAAACTTGAAAAAGCCTTCAGCCCTGTAGGGCAGCGATGCCAGGCCAGAGCCCTGGAGTGTGGGGGTGTGGATGCCTCGCCTTCTCAGGAGGTTACTGGAGTGTAACTACTGAGTGAGCTCTGAGCAGCACCTGTGGGTCAGGGCCAAGGGCTCAACCTTTAGCTGCCTCTATTTCCCTTCTGAGTTTAGAACTTTGAGAACCAAGAGATGGAGGGAGTGGAGAAGGCTGCCGGGAGAAGGAGGGTCTGAGCTGGGCGGGCTCCCTGGATCCCCAGGATGGGGTGGCTCCAGTCACAGGGCCCAGCTGGCAGCCTCACATGGAGCCCATGAGCCTGAGCGAGGTGGGGCAGGGGGTGGCTCCCGCTCCCACAACTGGGAGAAGGCCCACTGGGGCCGAGGATCCTGGGACTCTCACCCTGATGCGAGCTCTTGAGGCAGGAAAGGGGCTCCTTTCCTGCAAGAGTACTCGGAGAGAGGGGGAGAGGGCATCGAGGGATCCTGGGGACCTCCTGGGGAGCTGTGAAGGGCAGGCCTGGATACCGGCTGTGGGGCAACCCAGGGAGAGGAACCCCAGGAGGGGAAAGAGTCATACTGTGGGGTGTGTCCTGGGAAGCGGACACCACTCGGGAAACAGGAGAGAACCAGAGGAGTGGCGGGGGAGGGGGAGGAGGGGAATTGAAAACTCAGAAAAACGATGAGGTGGGAACCGTCATAATTGTACACTCTTGGGTGTGCAGTGAATCACTACTATAATAATTCAGGGACTTTTGGATTCAGCCCATGAGTGAGGCATTCACAGAGCTGGGGGGTGGAGCCATGACCTTGGGCTGGGGAGTGGGGTGGGGCTGCTCAGGAACCCGGCAGGCAGCATGGAGGACTGATGGGGAAGAATGGCATTTTTTTAGAGACATAGATGGAACCAGCAGCTTAACTGCTAGGAGGGGTGGTTCTGGGTTCACCGGGCTCTGCTAACCTTTCCTTGTGGGTTTGCGAGCTGCTCTTTCTGGGCAGAGCCAAACTCCACAGGATCACGGAGAAAACAGACAAACCCACGCCCGGGGTGAAAACACAGGCTCTCCAATGCCCTTCATCAGGTGTTACAGGCCCCAGTCCCACCGTTGACCGCGTCCTCCATGAGGCCCTCTGCGTCCCTCCCACCCTCAGCGAGCCTGTGGGCCTCTGCCGGCCCCACTATGCTCCTTTCGCCAGCAGCCCTTTTCTGTTCCAGGAGCTGCTCCAGGAGTTTGAGTCTGAAATGCAGAAGCGGGAGCACGAGTTCCGCCTGCGGGCTGACAGCATGAGCAGTGTTGTCCTGGCGCATGAACTCAAGGTAGCGGGCCCCTCGGACTGTGACTGTGTCCTCGGTATAAGTGGGAAGCCCTTGGCCAGTTAGGGTCCACACCGAGGCCTCCCTCCCCCTTTGTACCTGGGCTGGGGTCTCTATCATGCAGGTGACATGCTTGCCACCATGCCCACTGGGGCCCTAGCCAGGAGTGACGGCCACTCTGCCCAGCAGGAGGAGCACCAGTGCCACCAGTCTGGGTCTGGTTACTCTGACTTTGAGGAAGAGCCTCCCCCAGGAGAAACCGCCATCCCACAAACCCTGTCCTTGGCCTGTGAAATCCCGTAACACCTCGGAAGGGGCCTGTGAGGAGGTGTCACTCGCCCCCTATTTTCAGAAGGAGGACTGTCTGCTGTTGGTGCTCCCAGCTGTGGTGCTGGCTGCCGTCTACGAGCATGGCTTCTCTAAAGCACTGACCTGGCCAGGGGACACGTGAGGAGCGCTCACACCTGGCCTTTAGGACCAAGACAGGGACCAGCCAGGAGAGGAGGGGGAGGTGTTCAGGGGACAAAGAAACAGGGCTGACGTCTGGCCCAGTCCTGCCACCTGAGTTGGTCACACCTGGGCAGCGTCCAGCCAGGTGGATGGATGCTTGCCCTAGTGATATCAAGGTGCCTCCTCCAGGCTGCCAACCTCCCACAGGGCCATAGTCCAAGGGGCAGCACTGGGCCCTGCGTGACCCTTGAACAAGAGTCTCTCTGACTTCCCCCTGGAAGAATGCTGTCCCTGTCACCCAGGGCCAGCAGGACTTTGAGGCTGGGGCTGCCGCAAGGTGACCCCCATGAGGCCTCTTTGGGGACTTCTGAGCACCAGGGGACAGAAGACAAGCGGGACGCATGGGGCTAACCTCTGCCTCACAGTGGAGTGGGCACGCCTGTGGAGAAGAGCGGGGAAGGGTGGGCCAGGGCATGCCTCGCTCCCACCTCTAGCTGCCGTGAGACGGTCCTGGTCCCCTGAACACCTGTCCCTGGAGGGCATCACAGCTTGTACACAGGTTATACACAAACTTGGGAGCAGCAGTACCATCACCCCTACGTTATAGTCAAGGAAGCCAAGGCCCCAGAGAAGCTATTTAAAAATTGAGCATGTGGCTGGGATTTGAGTGGGATCACTCAGCAGGCACCCACATTCTTACAATCTCCACCTGCCTCTGTGATTCCAGTATCCAGATCATGGCCTAGTTGGGGTGCTGGAGTACGACTTGGATTCACAAGGGGGTCTGCTCTCAAGGCTGTGAGAGCATGTGAGGAGATTCTCACTGTTTTGTTGCTTCTCAAATTCCGGTCTTTCTTCTCTCCTTGTTCTGATAAGATAGTAACACTTAACTCTTAACACCTCTGTTTGTGCCACTTACATCCTCATTTTGAATCCACTTCTCAAAGATTAAACTGCTAAACAAAGAGCTTGCAGCCCTGAGAGAGGCTGGGGCGAAGGCTGCGGAGTCCCTGCAGGGCGCTGAGGTGGCAAACGCGGAGCTGGAAGACAGGCTGCAGCGAAGAGACTGGGAGCTCCGAGACCTGGTGGCCGTGAAGGACGCCCGGTGCGGAGCCTCCCCACCTCCCTGTGGGTGGACGCGGCCGGCGAGCAGTCTGGGCTCTAGCCCCGAGGCATCTGCCTGTCCCGGGTTATTCCAGGTTGGCTTTGCAGTAGCCTTTTATGTGCTTTTTCCACTAACATTTGCTTCTTTTCAGGATAAAAGACTTAGAGGGTAAACTTCACTCTATGCAGCTCACCAGGAAGAAAGAAGAGGAGACATTTCGGAGGAAGTGAGTGTTTTCTGGCTCCAGTGTCAGTGTAGGGATAGAGTCCCCCGACCACCTTGGAGGCAAAGCCCGCCCTTCTGTGGGACGTCAGCAGGGTCAGCCCTGCTCTTCTAGGATCGCCTGTCACTTTTCAGTTCTAATGAGCATATTTGTGTGTGTTTGGAGGAATATCAAAACACTGAGAATTACAGGACACGCACGGTGAAATGACTTGCTGAAAGCCGTCCAGGTTAACGCTAATATACTTGACCCATTGACACAAGTCACAGGAGCAGGGTGCACACAGATGTTTTGTGTCGTCACACTGCATGGCCCTGCAGAGTCATGTGCAGCCCAGGTGGCATTATTTATTTACCCAAGGTGACAAGGACTCTGTGTTCCCTGCTGTGGGCAGTGGTGTCTGTGCCCTGGAGTCTTGGTGTTTGCCTCTCGAAAATAACTAACCAGTGATCACAGGATGATGCGTTCAGAGATAACTCCTTCCCTTCACTAGTTGTCATGATCAAACACTTTTTGTGATTTGGTGAAAAAGAAAGGTATATCTTACCAGAAACTAACAGGTACAGCAGCTGCTATGTATATATTTTTTTGCTACTAGAAGGTGGAAAATACTGAACAGTTTGCAAGATGAGTAAGATGAGGACTGATCGTAATTGGAATGAAAAGTACATCACATGACTTGATTAAGTAAGGCTTAACCATCTCATCAAACAACGCTGAGGAAATCTGAAGAGAATGCTGTAGAATTATATTTTTTACGGCTTTTTACTTTTCACTGAAGCCAAATAGAATAAAAGCATAAAAAGTCATCATGTCAGCATGGTGTTGCATGTCAGCAACACCTGTATTTTCGAGACGAATATCTGTTCCATTGACAGAGTTTCAATAGGTTTGGCATCTCTGACCAAGGCAGACATGCAGCCTGCCTCCCAAGGCCCCCAGTTCTTGGAAGTCTCCAATTCTGGGTTGAAAGCAGGTCAGCAGTTGGAGTAACTGTGAAGGGAGGGCAGTTTGCACCTGCATTCTTCTTCCCTAGTCGATGGGGGTTCTGCTGGTGGTGCTTTGCAGAAGCACCTGTTCTGGATTCTTTTTCCCAAGGCACAAATAACTGCTCAAGTCTCTTTTTCCCAAGGTCTGTGAGCTTGGGAGGGAGGGGGGCCAGTGTCTGAAAATCTCTCAGTTAGTGGTTCCTCGTGAGGAATGAGGAGCAGAGAAGTGGGCAAAAGTGCCTCTAAAAGGACACGTATGCAGCCCTCCAGCAGGATGAGGGAGGTTCTGGGCTCGGGGGTCTGGAACGGGGCCCATGTGAGCTGTTGGGGACCTCCCTGTGTTTCAGGCATGAGGAGCTGGACCATCTGGCCAGGGAAAGGGACGCTGTGCTGATGGCAGCAAAGAGCGCCCACGTGGAGCAGCTACAGGCCGCAGAGGCCAGGGCCCTGGAGCTGCAGGCACGTTGCGAGAACCTCGAAGTACAGCTCCGCAGGGCCGAGTGGAAGCAGGTGGACGCCGCCAAGGAGAAGGACGCCGCCATTGACAAGTGAGCCCGGGCCAAGGGCCTGGCTGCCTAGTTACCTGTTTCAGATGAAGGGAAGTGGGCACCGGGTGTTGGGAGTCACTGCTGCAGCTCTCCTGTCACTTTTCTTAACCGTTCTCTTTCCTTTTGTTTCATTTGAAAGCGTGTGTGGACGTATGTATGAATGTGTGCATCTGTTTATTTATGGTAAAACACACACAGCAGGAAATTCACCGTCTTGGCCATTTTTAAGTTCAGTGGCATTAAGCACATTCACGCTGCTGAGCAACTGTCACTCTGTTCGTCTCCTGAACCCTTTTCTTTGTAAAATTATAACTGTGCCTCTTCAATAATGATTCCCCATCCCCCTCTCCCAGCCCCTGGCACCCACCATCCCACTGCCCATCTCTGTGAATCTGAGTGCCCTAAGGGCCTCACACGAGAGGAATCCTTCAGTGTCTGTCCTTCTCTGACTGACTGATTCCACTCAGCGTGATGGCTTCAAGGTTCATCCACGTTGTTATAGCAGGCATCAGAATGTTCCTCCTCTTTAAGGCTGAGTAACATCACATTGCTTGCATACAGCTACCTTTTGTTTATTATTTCAGCCGTTGATGGCGATTTGGAGTGTTTCCACCTTTTAGGTGCTGTGACTAGTGCTTCTGTGACTGAGGGTGAGCAAATACCTGCTCAGGTCTCTTTTCAGTTCTTTTGGATGTGTACCTGGAAGTGGAGATGCTAGATGTAACTTTTTGAGGAACTGTGTTCCACAGTAATTACACCGTTTTCCACAAGGGTTCCAGTTTCTCCATAAACTAGTTTCTTTTTATTTCTTTTTATTTTTTAATTAAAAATTCTTTTTGGACTTCCCTGGTGGTACAGTGGATAAGAATCCGCCTGCCAATACAGGGGACTCGGGTCTGATACCTGGTCCAGGGAGATTTCACATGCCGAGGAGCAACTAAGCCCCCATGCCACAGCTACTGAGCCCTTGCGCTAGAACCCTCGAGCCACAACTACTGAGCCTGCCTGCTGCAACTGCTGAAGCCCGCGCGCCTGGAGACTGTGCTGCACAACAAGAGAAGCCACTGCAAGAAGAAGCCTGTGCGCCGCAACTAGAGGAAACCCGAACACAGCAATGAAGACCCAGCACAACCAAAAATTTAAAAAAATTTACTTAAACTATTTGTTTGGCCATGCCATATGGCCTGCAGGATCTTAGTTCCCCAACCAGAGATTGAATCCAGGCCCTTGGCAGTGAAAACACAGAGTCCTAACCACCAGACTGCTGGGGAATTCCAAACTAACTTCTTTTCAAACCCAGTTTTCTTTTTGACATCTAAGCCAGGCCATACACAACCACTCTATCCCACTGTGTTTGGTGTCTCTGAAGGATCATTGTAACTGAAGCGGTAACTGAACTCAGCCTCTTGGCAGCCAGTAAGGAAGTGATCTTCAGAGAAGCTGTGTTTACGGAAAATGATTAAGACAAATAAGTCATTTGCAAATCCTGCTGTTTAGCAACTGGGTTTTCCCCTTTGTTTGGGAACTATTTCTGTCTCTCTTTTTTACAGAGAATTCTCTACCAAGTTATATTTCTACTGAAGGGGAAAATGGCTCTTAAACTATAAAATACCAGGAAGTCAAAGCTTATTAAGGATAGCTTCTTTAGAGTCATGCGTCTTATTGTTTGATCTGTTAAACCTAGGTGGCAATAGCTGGAGGGATGAGGCAGCTCAATCTCAAGGGTGTGTGTCTCCCAGCCACTCCTTGTTTGGTTTGGACAGACTCTCCCGGGGCCCTTTTCACAGACAGTGACTCAGAGCCCAGGGTCCGGGTGCACAGGCCTTCCTGTGGGGAGGCCTCCTCCTCTGCTCTCTCCTCTTGGCGGGTCCGCCGACATGTTCCTTCCCTCTTCCCCACTGGACAGTCGAGAGGCCATGACGAGCAGCATCAGTGGGTTCCCAGGAGAAGCCTTAGTGTCTGTATCAGCGTCTTTTCCCACCGAGACGTACTCTTTACAAGTCAGCAACAAAATGGCCCATGTTATGATTTTGTTGTCTCTTTGGGCCTATTTCTGCTGGTTTTCTTGTGACCATTAATTTGTGGATAGCAGGGTAGAGAAATGATGAGCTGAGACCAAATTGTGAGAACCTTGTGTGCGTGTAACCATGCAGACATATAACCTATCGAAAGGAATATGGTGGGGCCAGAGGGCACTTTAACCTCCTCATAGTCACAGCTCAGATGCAAAAAGAAGTAGACGAAATTAACTTCAATAACATTTTTTAACCCAGTATGTCCAAAATACCATCTCATTGTGTGCTTGTGTGCTCAAGTCACTTCAGTCGCATCCAACTCTTTGTGACACTATGGACTATAGCCTGTCAGCTCCTCTGTTCATGGGATTCTCCAGTCAAGAATACTGGATTGGGTTGCCGTGCTCTCCTCCAGGGAATCTTCCAGACCCAGGGACTGAACCCGCATCTCCTACATTGGTAGGCCAGTTCTTTACCACTGCTCCACATGGGAAGGTAATTGGTTAATCAGCTATACTGCAATACAAAATTAAAAGTTTAAGTTTGAGAAAAAAATAAGTAATCAATTTAAAAATATTAATGAAGATGGATGCCTAAACTTGCCTAAGCAAATTGTTATTGAGGTATTTTGCATTTTTTGATGCTAAATTTTAAAGGCATATCTCAATTCAGACTGGCCACGTGCCTGGGAGCCCTGAATGGCTCTTGGCTCAGTGCTGGGCAGTGCTGGTCCAAATGCTGGATGGAGGCCAGGACTCAACGAGGGCAAGTTCTCCGCTCTCCAGAACACAGGCCTACTTGTGCTGTCTTGGTCTCGGCAAAGTGGAGCGGGAACCAGGATCCCATTCATGGCCACATACAAAGCCCCTGCTGTGTGCAAATCATCTCGTGAGAATTCAATAGAAATTAAGAAGAAATAAAAATATGGCTCTCAAGCTCCAGCAACTTCTCTTATAGTTGTGGAAGCCCAACACATATGGAATCATGAAAGATCAGGTCAGGGACTATAACGGGAAGCTCAGAACAGACATCCTGCTTGATGCATGGGGCCCAGGCAGTCGACTTCCCAGGGCTGTCAGCTGCTTCCCTTTCCTTGGACCTTGGAGCAGAGTTGCGAGTGAGTAGGTAGAGGGGAAGGAGTGCTTTGGAATTCCAGGGCAGGCTAGGCATCTCATGTCCTTTTGTCTTTTAGTGACACACAGAACAGAGAAGAGCCTCTCATTTCCCTCTGTCATGTCAGACACTGGACACTCGAGGCTCTGGGGCTAACTGTCTGGTGGGACACTGCCAGGGTAAAGCCCGGATTCCATGAGCACCCTGCCCGCCTATACATCCTGCCCCATGTGGTCTTGGCTCTAGGTTGGCTCATGGGGTTGGGGGCAGCTTTGTTACAGGCTCTTGGGCCCCCTGATAGCTCAGTTGGTAAAGAATCCACCTGCAATGCCAGAGACTCCAGTTTGATTTCTGGGTCGGGAAGATCCCATGGAAAAGGGATAGGGTACCCACTCCAGTTTTCTGGGCTGGAGAATTCCATGGACTGTATAGCACATGGGGTTGCAAAGAGTTGGACACGACTGAGTGACTTTCACTTCACCTGGGCCCCCACCTGCTACTTTATCACCCCAACAACTACATGGGACCAGAGCAGGCACTGCCCCAGAGAAGGGGTACTGGGTGGACCGGGAGAGGAACAGCTGCAGCCCCTATTCTGACACCAGCGCTGTGTCTGAGCTGGACGTGTTCTCAAGTTTCCAACGTTTTGCAGCCCCCTGTGTTACTAGGATGAGCTGGTTTATTTTAGGTAAGAGATCAGTATGAATCTGGACATACTAGAAGTAATTTGTTTAAATCATACTAAGAAAAATGACTTTTTCTAATAGCTAAGAATAACACTGGAAATCTCACACTTGAAAGGTCTTAATCCTTTAAGAATGTGACACTTTTATTACATACTGTATCTAGGCAGGTTCAAAGAGGGTGCCTTTTCCTAAGTTAGTAATAGAGCTGAAGAATCCTAATGCTTTACCGAGCAGCATGGCTTTCCTCTGGACTGTGGGGTTTTGTACATTTCCCCATACTCATTCCCCTTCTTCATTCCCACCTTGGTCTTTAAAGGGTTTTCCTAAATGAGCTTCACTGCAGTATTTTATGAACAGAGAACTCTGCTACTCAGAGTGATGATAATCCTGGCTTGACTAGGATTGAGGTTGTGGGAACCCCTCACACCAGCCTCTGCCCACTGCAGTGGGCTTTGCCTGTGACCAGAGAGCCCTATCCAGCTACCCGCATGTCTATGCCCGGCGTGCGAGGGCACTGGGATGCCCGAGAGAGTGGAGAGCACAGGGCTTCTCAGGCAGGGGCTCATAGGCCTGGGGGTCACAGGCCAGGGTAGGAAGAGCAGAGCAGAGCTGTCTCGTTCCTGTGGGGCTGGCTGACCCTTTGCCAAGGGCATTTTAACCAGCACACCAGCCTCTATGTTGAGGCCTGTTTAAGCTGAAATGTTGAAAGAAGTTTCCCATGAGGGCAGCTGCTCCTCTCTCCTTCCTGTCTCTGCCCCTGTTTGGATGGAGCTTTTTTAAGTCTCAAGGCAACTGCAGTCAGGACTTTGGTCTAAGACCTTGTAGACTGATGGCCATCTGCCTTCCCATGGCTTGTCTGCCTCTGTGCTGCAGTCCGTGGCCCAACCATGGGCCTTTGGCTCTGGGCAGTGGCCAGTGCATTACCACAGTATTTACCCCACAGCATGCTGAATGCAGCTTAGGAGGGAAACAGGCCGGAGCTGCAAATAGGGTGACTACCCTGCAAGCTTTGAGTGGTTAATATTATAGCTACTCTAGTCAATATCTCTAGATGTTTTTCTCAAGTTTTGCTTCTTGGGAGATTTATCAAATTTTTCGAGATTTTACTAATGAATGTAGAACCTTATCTTACTATTCAGTTTGGAGATACATGTTGAATGTCTCTATGGGGAAGGACTGTGCTAGGCATGGCAAAGGGTGCCCAGGTGTGTCAGACGGTGCTGTCTCAGGATCTCTGGCTCCAAGAGACATCTCCTGGCCCCTACTTCCTCACACTCGGTGTGGGCTTGGCATGCTACAGGTGTTAGTCAGTGCCTGGGCGGGTGGGAGGGATGGGTAGATATTTCTTCTTGGGTAGGACTATTTCTTAATCTAGGCAGGGAAGTCTGTGCCCTGATGTGTGTAGAAGAGACCTTGATCTGCAGCATTTCCTCTGAGGACTGTGTGTGTGTGTGTGTGTATGTGTGTGTGTGTGTTGTAAAAGAGAGCTTGGGTGAGAACCACGCCCACATTCACGTCGCTTCCCTTCTTGGTTTAGACTTCGGGAAGATGCATCAGCTCTAAAGTCTAGCTGGGATGCCCAGATTGCTCAGCTATCCAAGGAGATGATCTCCAAAGACCTTCAGGTTCAGTCACTGCAGGAAGAGGAGATGAAGCTGAAGGCACAGCTGACCAGATGCCAGCAGGATATTGGAAGGTGTGTGTGATGGAGGAAGGGGGCGAAGATGGGAGCGGCAGGGTGGGTGGCCAGAGGTGGTCTTTCCCACAGAGCACAGTTACCAGTCTGCACCAGGGCTATTTCGTCCCGTGTCAGGAATCATCTCTGAGTTCTGATTTGTTCTAGTGTCTTGGTGTCTTTTCCTATCAACCAGAACAAACACTTGAGTAAAGATAATATTCTCTCTCCTAAGGAAGCATTGAAATATAATAAACGTACCCATTTTAACTGTACAGTTGATGAATCTTGACAAGTACACACTTAAGTATGTGGTACAGCCACCATATAAAACCCTTCCATCGCCCAAAGTCCTCTCCCTCCCTGGCACCCTGTGGACTGCTCTCTGCCACTGTGGGTTTCTCCTGTTCTGGAATTTCATCTGCATAGAATCTGACGGTTTATACTCTTTTGTGTCTGGTTTCTTTGGATATTTATTTGAACCTTCAGATTTTCTATTTTCTGTTTTGTGCGTGTGTCACTTGGTAATTTGTGTCTTTCAGTGAGTTTGTTCATTTCATCTAATTGTTGACTTTACTGACATGAAATTGTTTATAGTATTTCTTTACTGTCTCTCTAATATGTGTAAAGTCTGTAACAAGGTCCTCTCCCCTTCTTCATACTGATGACACGTATTTTCTCTTTTCTTCTCATCAGTCTAGCTAGAGATTTATCCATTTTACAGATCTTTCCAAAGAGCCAGCATGTGGTTTCTTTGACTTTTTTCAGTGGTTTTTTGGTTTTCAACTTCAATATCTATTCTTATCCTTATTATTGTCTTTCTTCTCTTTTCTTTGCTTTAATCTGATGTTCTTTTGCTAGCTTCTAAGACTTTCCCCACAAGGTCTCATCTGCTAGAAAGACTGGTGAGGGGTTTTTTTTGCGGGGGGTTGGTATTTTTATTTATTTATTTGGCTACACTGGGTCTTAGATGCAGCATGCAGGATCTTTAGTTGCGGCATGTGGGATCTAGTTCCCTGAGCAGGGATCAAACCCGGGCACCCTGCATTGGGAGCACAGTCTTAGCCACATGAACCGTTAAGGAAGTCCCAAAGCTGGTGAAGTTTTTATTTCACACATTTTACTTTTCATTAGTCTCCTCGCTGTGTGTGTGGTTGCTTTTAATCTCTGAATATATTTGCAGGAGCTGCTTTACACATGTCACAGCTGTCCATGGCCGTCAGATATGTGGCCACTGTGTCAGCAGGCCTCTAGGTTGGTCATCTTCCTTTCACAGGCCCCCTCTGCTCAGCTGTGTGTAGCTAATTAGTTAGTCCCACTGAGAGCTCAGAGAAGGCAATGGCACCCCACTCCAGTACTCTTGCTGGAACATCCCATGGATGGAGGAGCCTGGTAGGCTGCAGTCCATGGGGTCGCTAAGAATCGGACACAACTGAAATGACTTGGCAGCAGCAGCAGCAGCAGCGGCAGAGCAGCTTAATCGTTTAAAGGTTTGCTTTAAATCTTTGTTATGGTGGCTCTAGGGTCTCTTTGTGACTCAGTGGTAGAGAATCCACCTGCCAAATAAGGAGACACGGAGATCTGGTCCCTCCAGTCAGATCCTTGGACGAGGAAATGGCAGCCCACTCCAGGATTCTTGCCTGGAAAATACCGTAATCCCATGGACTGAGGGGCCGGGCAGGCTGCTGCCCGGGGCCGCAGCGAGTCAGGCGTGACTGAGCACGCACGTGCACGTGAGATCTCCCGTGAGGGCCAGTCTAGCCCTTGTGCCACACGCACGCCAGGGTCTCCACTGGGCACCTGGACATCCTCTGATGATTCCTAAAGACACTGTGC
Source organism: Capricornis sumatraensis (assembly GCF_032405125.1). Classification (NCBI taxonomy): domain Eukaryota; kingdom Metazoa; phylum Chordata; class Mammalia; order Artiodactyla; family Bovidae; genus Capricornis; species Capricornis sumatraensis. The sequence continues at coordinate 100,376,687 of NC_091076.1, forward strand.
TTACTGGCGGAGCCTACCAGTTCCTCCTACTTGCGTGGTTCTTTCCTCCTTCACCTTCCATTCTGATCTCTCCCAACCCCCAGTAGATGGACACTGAGTTACGTTTGACTTTTCAGCTTATTGTTGACCCTCCAGCTCTGTGTGCTCTGCTGGGAACCCTCCTGCACTTCTCTAGTGTGGCTGTTTTCTTGCTTGTCTGAGTTTGCTGGCTTTCTTCCTGTCTCTTACTGAGTTTGACCTCATCTTCTACGGTGCTGAGTTTCTCAGGACTGGGGGGCCCGGCCGCCTGCTCCCCTCTGAACCTGAGCCTGTGTGAAGGTGTTGGCTGAGCCCGTGAACATGGCTGGCCAGGGAGCCCAGGAGGGACACCTCCCATCTCAGCTACATCACAGCCCAAAGGAACCTCAGGACAGTGTTAATGTTGGCACTTTTTACCCCCGCAGGTACAAACAGCAGCTGTCTCTAGCGGTAGAGAGGGAGCAGAGCCTGGAGCGTGACAAGGTGCAGCTAGAGCTGGACTGGCAGCGCCGCTGTGAAGGTGTCGAGCGGGAGCAGTACCAGCAGGCCGAGGACTTGATTCAGGGCCTGACAGCGGCCAGAGATCAGGTCTGCACTCCCCTGGGCTGTCTGACTGCTTTCTGCAGAAGGAAGGGCTGGGTATGTCCACTGCAGTATGGAGCTGGCTTGGGCCCTCACCAAGTTATCCTTTGCACTTGAAGGCACTTGGCCTCACTGAGCAGTTTGGTTTATATCAGCAGGACTTGCAGTGATAAGTCCCTGCCCACAGCCTTTCTCTAATGGCCAGGCAGCTGCCTCTGGAGCCGGATGCATAGCTGGCCCCAGCATTTGCTGGGCTCCTCTGGCTCTGACGGCCACATATTTCCTGGGGTTTCTCACCCTCGTGTCTGCTCTCTGCTTCCCAGCAGGGTAGGGAGCTGGTCTGGACCTTGAGAGTGGCACCGCTCCCTTCTGATCCTCCCAAGATGAACTGAGTCTGCATTTTCCCCAGGTTGTTGCCAAGCTCCAGGAGACGGAGCGGCGGCTGTGTGACCGAGAGGTGGTGCTGAAGGCCGTGACCCGAGAGAGAGACCAGGCCCTGCAGGCTCTGCGGACACGTGAGCTACTCCCTGAGGAGGAGGCGCAGGTGAGGGGCCGCCCTCCTCCTGAGTCTCCCTTGCAGCTCTTCCTCCCGGGCCCCTTGGAGATACCCGCTAGCCCCACCAGAGGGGAAGCATGCCAAACAGAATCAGCACTGGAAGTAGATCTTTGCAGCCATGTTTCTTTTAAGATGACTGTTCACACCAGGTGAGACCAAAGCTCAACCAGCTAATGGGAATCTGCACTCAATCTTCTTTGTGTCTTTAGTATCTGAAATATCAAAAAACCTCAAATTCAGATATTGTACCATGGCAGACGGTAACACAGAGAACCAAAAGGTCAGAGCTTTATCCCAAAACACGCTTCTTCACATGTGGTGACTGAACCGTTCGATATGTGACGATGGCTGTTCCTCTTAAAAAGCACAGACTCCCGTGCTGCTGTGTGCCAGCCAGAGCCTGACACTGACTATGAGATGACCCCAGGGTGAATGGTGGCCCCGAAAGGCGTATTCTAGTCCTGGTGCCTCAGGGTGCAACCTTCCTTGGAAATAGGGTCTTTATGGATGTGATTAGTTAAGATGAATGATTAATTAAGGTCACATGAGAGCATCCCAGCAGGACATACTAGGCTTGATGCCCTAGGGGTCAAGCTCCGGAAGGTGTGTCTATTAACAAACCTCTGGGAAGATTCACACTCAGCCAGTGGTCAGGCTTGGGAGCACTGGTGTTCCCAGGAGGAAAGGAGGGGCCAACCCTAGTCTCCAGGGTCACCTATGGTCCTGGGGACTCATCGCTGGTGGTTTTTGCATGGGTGCCTTCTCTAGGTAGAAAACGAATGCTTCTTTGTTGTTGTTTTTATTAATAAGCCTCCCTACCCAAATTTTTCTTTTTTGTATTTTACCGCCAGGCTGGCAATTATAAGACATTTGTCTCCAAGCACCAGCTCAGCTGGTCAGGGAGGCCTGTCAGCAGCTAGTTGCCTTGTTAAGTGAACAGGAACCTTAGAAATGGCTGAGGGGTCAGAAACAAGTGCCGCATGCAGAGTCGGGGGGATGTGCACCTCTGTTCTGTACAGGGGCCCCTGGAGGCAACATGAGGGGGCGTGGCAGAGCAGCACCTCAGACACCAGTGAAGGTGAGCTGGCTTGGTGGTCTTAACACAGAGGTGTGGCCTCCTTACCAAGCAGGGACCCGGGGTGGTGGAGGATGCTGTGCAAGTTTCTGTTGACCCAGAGGAGTGAAGTCTGGAATCCTCCAGATAATAGCAAAACACCTATGTCCCCCCTTCAGGGCCTTAATACTGTGACCAGGTTAACGGTGTGGCCTGGTAAGGCGGCAGATGTCGGCTGGCAGGCGGCGGTTGGTGCTGAGTTCTGTAGAGGTGGGCCCTTGGCAGACACTAAGTAGGAGCAGCAGGGGTCTGTCGTGCACTGAAGCTGAGACAGAGGCTGCTCAGGGAGGAAGACATGGAGCTTCCTGGGAAGCGCTGAGCCCACCACTGATTGCACTGCACAGACAGGCAGCCTCTTGGCTGTGGCCACAGCTTCCTCTTTGCTTGGCACTAGTTTCAATGATGGCGCGTCGGCAGGGCCAGAGTGATCACCCCACAGAGACCAAGGCACCACCGCCAGGCAGGCTGCTAGGGTAAACGCAGCCACAGCCACAGGGACAGAAGATTCACCTTGGGAATGGGCTGCACTGCAACTTTGAGGTGGATCCTGTTGTTCAGGACAAGGAAGCTGAGGCCCTAAGAGGGGTGGTCCCTTCCCCACAGGTGGCAGAGGGAGGATGTGAGCAGTGCCGGCCAGTTGGCACAGCCCTGACCACTCTACTGTCTGCCTGAGCGGGAGCAGCCTAAGGCTCTGCCGCAGAGAAGGTGGCGAACGGCCCAGTGGGCACAAAGAGGAGGTTGGATGTTTGCAGGAGGAGTAGTAAGGCAGTAGCAACCCACTCCGGTGCTCTTGCCTGGCAAATCCCATGGACGGAAGAGCCTGGAGGGCTGCAGTCCTTGGGGTCGCTAGGAGTCGGACATGACTGAGCGACTTCACTTTCACTTTTCAGTTTGATGCATTGGAGAAGGAAATGGCAACCCACTCCAGTGTTCTTGCCTGGAGAATCCCAGGGACGGGGGAGCCTGGTGGGCTGCCATCTATGGGGTCACACAGAGTCGGACACGACTGAAGCTACTTAGCAGCAGTGGGGCCAGAGCAGTGGCTGGAAGGAGGCAGGCAGGTGCATAGCGGAGCCAGAGGTGGCTTGAAAAGCTGGGGACTAGCGGTAACAGAAGAAATAGCTTCACTTTGGAAACAAAAGTAATATATACCACTGCAGAAATTTTACATTAGTTCACCCTAGTGCTCTGGAATAAAGCTGGCCCAACGTTCACCCCAGCTCAACTCCATGGCCGGACCTCTCGGCATGGTATCTTAGTGGGAAGTCGTCTAGGTTTCATTGGTTCTTATGAGAAGTTGGCAGTTTCTTTTATTTGTCCTTCCGCAGGAATGTAATGTGCCCTTTTTCCTCTGGTGGTTTTTAAGAGATTTCCTTCATCACTGTTTTTAAACAGTTTGACCATGATGTGCTCTTTGGTGTGACTTTCTTTGTGTTTATCTTACTTTGGGTTTGGTGAACTTCTTGGATCTGTGCACTTAGGTTTTCATCAAATTTGAAATTTTTTTGCCAACACGTTCTGCATCCTTTTCCATCCCCTCATTGATCTGGGTTCGTGTATGTCTGCTTCACATTGTTCTGCAGTCGTTAGAGCTCTGGTGTTACTTGTTCTTTTGTCTTTCACTCTGTTCTTGAGTTTGAAGGCTTTCTACTGCTCTGTGTTTATGTTCACTTAGCCTTTCCTCCTGTAGTATCTTATCTGCTCTTAATCCCATCCTATCCAATGAATTTTTCCTTCAGACAATGTATTTTCCATCTCTGTAGATGCTATTTTGTTCTTTTTGATATCTTCCATTTCTGCTTTTTCATATTTTTCTTTAAATCCTGGCGTATATTTATGCGAACTGCTTTAAAGTCCTCGACTATCACTCAGCATGATGTTTTCATGTTCCATCCATGTTGTAGTGTGTGTCAGAACGTCATTCCTTTTTATGGCTATATAATGTTTCATGCTGTTAACTTTGTCCATCATCTGTTGGTGGACATTTGGATGTTTCCATTTTGGCTACTGTGATTAATGCTGCTCCAGACATGTCTACAGGTTTCTGTGTGGATCTGTGTTTTCACTTCTCTCGGGTCTGTACCCAAGAGTGGACTTGCTGGGTTATGTACCAGCTCTGGGTTCACTTTGTTGAGGAACAGCCAGATTGTTTTCCACGGCAGCTGCACTGTGTTACATCTCACATTTACAAACCACCGAGTACTTTTACCTTTTACAGTGTACAAGGGTTCCATTTTCTCCACATCCTCACCAACACTTGTTATTGTCCATCTTTTGTTATATTTATTTATTTTATGTGGTTGCACTGGGTCTTAGTTGCACCATGTGAGATCTAGTTCCCTGACCAGGGATCGAACCCAGGCCCGCTCCATCGGGAGCACAGTCTTAGCCACCAGACCCCCAGGGAAGTCTCTCTCTCTCTTTTTTTTTTTTAAATAACTGCCCCTCTAACGGGTGAATGATGAGTTTTTGTCTAAAAAGAAAGAGTCCCCAAATCTCTCAATAAAAATTATCTTTGAAAAACAGTGGTCTTGTCTTTATGAAACATAAAAGAAAAAGCATTTTCATAGTTCTGCCAACATTACCCACCTCCAGGACAGATGAGGGGCAGCAGGGACAGGGGGGCTGGAGGGTGCTGGCAGACACAGACACAGCCAGCCTCAGATGCACAAGGGAATCACTGGTTCTTGGCTCTAACCATTTTCTTTTTCTTTTTTCTGTATTTGGCAGAGGCCTCTAAGGTATCAAGGAGAAGATATCAATAAAAGTTTTCCGTCTAGTGAGATCCAGCAGCTAAAAGAGCAGAACACAAGTTTGCGAAATGTTATTGCACAAATGAGGAAAGAAATGGAAGCTCTAAGTGACCAGATTCTTCCTTCTGCCCGGTTAGGAGGGGAGCCCTCACAAACAAACCAGCCTGACCCAAAGGCAGCAGCGGATTCTGCGGTTCCTGGTGAGCAAGGGGGAGAGGGAAGATGAGGAGTCATCTCTACTGGGTCCATAAATAGGCTTCACTTGGAGTCTTAAAAATGAGCATCCTCATTATAGATTATGCCAAAGTATGACAGCTGCTTTCCCTCCAAGAGAAAGGATCTTAAGTCATATTTTTTATGTACAATAAAAACTTTGTATTGGTTCGTGGAGGGGGAAAGGGAAGGATGCACACGTGACACAGCTGGAAACCAGAGACAGACTTGGGCCAGGGGCTCGTTGGCACTGCGCTCTCCTGGAGGACCAGGCCTTTCCTCGGGGAAGCGTCCCGAGCCACAGAGGTGGCCTCGCCTCCCGCTGTTCAGGGCAGGGACTCAAAGGATGGTGAGTGGAGGGGCAGCACCTCTGACGGCTGCGCTCAGGATGGGATTGTCACGTCTGCATCAGGGATCACAAGACTGAGGGCTCCTGATAACGGGGCCCACTCGGAGAGCATGGCGAGCTGGTGACACACAGACAGCATGGGACAGTCTTGAGGGTTGGACTGGGGGGCCGCAGGAGGTAGATAAAGGGTGAGAGTGTAAACGCCCCTGCCTATGTGTTTACTGTGTTTTTTGGAAGGTTACGTTCTGGCCCTTGAAGCAGAAATGCAAAATCTAAAGCATAAATTTAAAACACTGGAGGAGCAACTAGATGTGTTAGAACCTTCGAAGACATCCTTGTCCCGTGCTTGCGCTCAACCCAGCGTCCCGGCCTCCACAGATACCACCGGTGAGCGTCCTCGTCTCGTGTTGTGTGCTCTAATGACTTCCCAGTAACACAGCCCAAGGAGACGTTACAAAGGTGCCGGCCCAGGAGCCCCACCTCCTCCTGCCGAGCCAGCCACTCTCCTGACTCCTCACCCTATGGCTGAGTTTTCAGATAAATGGAATTACAAGTGTGTATTCTTGTCTGACTTCTTTTGAGCAGCAGCATGTTTTGGTTGATGGTCAGACCAGACTGTTCACATCATTTCCTCCCCCATTAGCAGCTTTTGAACTGTGGTGTTGGAGAAGACTCTTGAGAGTCCCTTGGACTGCAAGGAGATCCAACCAGTCCATTCTAAAGGAGATCAATCCTGGGTGTTCTTTGGAAGGACTGATGCTAAAGCTGAAATTCCAATACTTTGGCCACCTCATGCGAAGAGTTGACTCATTGGAAAAGACTTTGATGCTGGGAGGGATTGGGGGCAGGAGGAGAAGGGGATGACAGAGGATGAGATGGTTGGATGGCATCACCGACTCGATGGACGTGAGTTTGAGTGAACTCCAGGAGTTGGTGATGGACAGGGAGGCCTGGCATGCTGCGATTCCTGAGGTCGCAAAGAGTCGGACACGACTGGGCAACTGAAAACTGAACTAGCAGCTGAGAGAGCCATTGCTCTGGTTCCTGCCCACACTGCACAATGAGCCCTCTCCTGTGCAGTATGTCCTTGTATCTTACTTACTTTATACATAATGGTTTGTACTTCTAAATTCTCTACCATTATCTCACCCTTCCGTGCTTCCCTTTCCCCACATTAAGCGTTATTTGTGTCTGTGAGTCTGTTTCTTTTTCTTTATATTACTAGTTATATTTTTTAGATTTCACACATAGACATCATACTGTGTTTATCTTTCTCTGACTTATTTCACTTAGCATAATGCCCTTCTGGTCCATCCATGTTGTTGCAAATGGCCAAATTTCATTCTGTGATCAAGGACTCAAGAATATGCAATGGGGAGAAGAAAGTCTCTTCAATAAGTGGTGCTGGGAAGACTGGACAGCTAGCTATATGTAAAATAGCAAAATTAGAACATTCTCTAACACCACTTATAAAAATAAACTCAAAATGGATTAAAGACCTAAATGTGAGGCCAGAAATCATAAAACTCCTAGAAGAAAACTTATAGGCAAAACCCTCTGCATAAACCTTAGCAGTATTTTTTTGGATCCATCTCCTAAGGCAACAGAAATTCAGAGTGTTTAAGACAAATTTATTCATTAGTCTGTTCCTCTATGGTTGGTCCAGCCTTACAGGCTTGTTCTGGTCTCCACTTCCATTTCTCTTAGCTTCCTTTTCCAACGAGAAGCCTGGCTCCTTGTCCTCCATACGTTACTTCTTCCATCCAGTTCTTGGGTGTGAGCACCCTCCCTTGCATGGACGGAGGCCTTTTCCCACATAGAGGCCCCACCCTTTGACCCAGGCCCACCCTGGCTCTGACAGCCGAGCCAGGCTGCCCTCCATCCCAATTCCCTCACCAGCTGGATTGCAGCTCTCAGGCAGATCAGCCCCGGAGGGTAACTTCCAGCCGCCCATCTGATGATTTATGGGCTCGATTGTTCAGGAAGGAAAGAAAAAGCCAGGCAGGACACTCTGCCTATATAGTCATCTTGTCCCAGGTAGTGGAAGTCTTACTTTTGGCTTTTCCAATGCTGATATCTTTTACTTTTTTTTTTTCTTATATTATTTCCCCCTGACTGAACTCCTTATTATGATGTTGATCATAGCTGACTTTCTTCCCGATCCCAGAGAAGAATTTTCAACACTTTTAAGTTTAATCATTACTTTTTTGTGTCAGATTAAGGAAATTTCTTCCTGTTCCTATTGTAATACGAATCTGTGTTGTTTGTTATGATTCTGCCTCCACTGGGTTCAGTTCAGTTCAGTTCAGTCGCTCAGTCGTGTCCGACTCTTTGCGACCCCACTTGAACATTATTTAGTGTTCTAGTTTGATCTGGTTTTTTGGTCTATCTCTTTAGGTACTTTTTCTAGTGTTTTCCCCAGGAATTACAGTATACTTACTTATCACGGTCACCTAGTGTCAGCACTTTGCAATTTCAAGTGGAATGTGGGGATCTTACCACCAGTCAGGCCTAAACAGCCCATTTCTTGTTGCAAATACCACCCCTGTGTACATCGAGAACCACATCAGACAGGATTCTCATTTTTGCTTTCAGCTGTCAAACATAATTTTAAAAACTCAGGAGGAGAGGTATGGTCCATTCTTTCCTTGAATCCTTATCCTTTCTGTGACTGTTTCTTCATTCTAGGTTCCTTCTGTCTGAAGCACTTGTTTCAGCAGACCCTTTTCAGCAAGGCTGCCGTGACAGACTCACAAGGTTTCCCTACATCCGAGATGTCTTTGTTTCACCTTCATCCCTGAAGAGTGTACTCACTGCTATAAAATTATGAGTGTATAGTTCTTTGCTTTCAGCACTTAAACCATTTTCTTCTGGGGAGAAATCAGATGATTGTTTCTGATGAGAAGTCTATTGCCTTTCGATCATTTCTCTCTGCCTGCTTTCAAAGTTTGTCTTTAGTTTCAGAAATCTGATTATGATGGTCTGGGCATAGATTTCCTTGGCTTATCCTTTTGGCATTGAAACTGAACCAAATTTGAGACGTTTTCAACCATTACTTCAAGTATTTTTTCTAGCTCCACACTGTCCTTCCTTTTTGGACTCCAGTGGCAAGAGTATTAGAACTTTTGTTTTTCTCCCCTGGGTCACTGAGGCTCTGTCTGTCTGTTTCCAATCTGTTTTCTCTGTTGTTCAGATTGGAAATTTTCTGTTTTTTCTTCAAGTTCACCAATTCTTTCTTCTGTTGAGCCCATCCAGTGAGATTTTTATTATGGTTTCGGTGCTAAAATTTCCATTAAAAAAATTTTTTTTTCATACCTTTGCTGAAACTTCCAATATTCCATTATATTGCCTGTTGGAATTGCTTTAATCTGTCTTCTTGATATGGACTTTTATCATTCAAGGTACAGTCTTCCTTGTTGTTGGTGTAATGAGTGATTTTGGATTCTCTCATGGATGTTTTGAGCACTGTGTCATCCACTATTACACATTGTTTTGTGTTTCCTCAGCATCTGCTGCTGCTGCTAAGTCGCTTCAGTTGTGTCCGACTCTGTATGACCCCATAGACGGCAGCCCACAAGGCTCCCCCGTCCCTGGGATTCTCCAGGCAAGAACACTGGAGTGGGGTGCCATTTCCTTCTCCAGGGCATCTAATGCTGGCTTATTCTGTCCTTTCTTCTACCTTATTTGCTTTTTCCCTCATTTTTGAAATGGACATTCAGCTCATTTATCTTTCATCCTTCTTTTCTAAAAAAATCTGCTGTGGCTATAAATACTTTTGAAAGGACAGCTTTAGATGCATTCCTTAAGTTTTGATAAGGCATGCTTTTATGGTAATTCGGTTCAAAGTAATTTCTAATAGCCACTGTGATTTCTTCTTTGACCTGTGGATTGTGTGGACATTTTCGTTATTCCTAGCCAAATGACTAGGAGTCAACACAGGTCGCCCTCTAACAGACACTAGCTGGTAAAGCTGGATTTTTCTTCCGCAAAGACTCCTACTTTATTGGCATAAGGTTTGTTCTTCATGTGCATCTCATCTCAGTCCTTGTGGGCACCCAGCTGCATCCACTTAGCTTTAGACTGTCTTCAACGTCCCAGTGGACCAGCAGTGACAAGTAGCCATCCCTGGAGGAGGGCAGAGAAGAACATACCTACGCACCTCTGCCCTGGACACCACAGATGTCCTTCTCGAGGCAACAGCAGGCAGTTGGAAGCTCCCCCAGGATGGTAGGAATGTTATTCTGACAAAATCACTCTTTCTGCAGGAGGAGCTGTGCCAGTCGATAGAGCGTCCATGGGACTGGCACTCAGAAGGCTTGGAGACAGAGTGCATCTCCTGAGCTTCCTGGTGGCACGACTGAGACAGAAGGTATGGCCACCCTCTGATGCTCGACTGCGTAGGTCTCCCAGCTGAGGGCACTGCCGGGGTGGCAGTGAACCCCAGGAATCTGCTGTGGCCTCTCTGTGCCTCCGGCTCCCTGTGAGGACGGGGTTATTGCTGGGAGCAGCTGGTTCGCCTCTCATGTGTCCCTGGGAGGCACACGGTGAGGACCGGGCAGACGACAGAGGGGAGTCCAGGGCAGGGGGGACAGTGCTGGCCATTGACACGCAGGGCCTGTCTCTGCCCACCCAGGGTGTGCTGGGCGAGTCCAGGGACCCACGTCAAGCCCAGGCACCGAGCTGCGGCAACAGCATGTGCTGGTCACCACTGTCTGTGACTCCAGATGCTTCACCCAGTGCCGGCCCTTGCACTCCCCTCGGCCCTGCCTTCTCGGGGACAGGTTGTAACCAGGCGCTGGGGTGACCCACTCCTTCCTGTGGAGGTGGGACAACTGGTCAAACTCCAGTGCATCTCCACCCTGGCACCTGGGGCTGGTGACCCAGCCTGCGTTTTATTGCTATTATCTCATGATACCTCTTTTGTTTAGTGTTTTTTTTTTTTAAATTCTGGTAAAATATACATAACAAAATCTGACGTTTTTGCGTGTACAATTCAGTAACATTAAGTATATTCACAGTATTATGTACCCATCACCAGGGTCTATTCCCAATAGGACATTTTTATCATTCGAACAGAAACTCTGTCCCCATGAAACACTTAACTCCCTGTTTCCTGCCCCCAGCCCTGGTAAACTCTACTCTTCCGGTCTCTGTGAAGCTGGCTCCTCTGGGAGCCTCCTATGAGTGAAATCACTCAGTATTTCTTTTTCTGTGACTGGCTGCTTTCACTCAGCATAACGTCCTCAGGGTTCATCGATATTGAAGCAGGGGTCAGAACTTCCTCTTAAGAACCCCACATTCAGTGTACCCGCTCATCTGCCAGACACTTGGGTTGCTTCTGCCATTTGGCTGCTGTCAATGTGGTGGATTCCTGTCTGTCCAAGCGTCTGTTTCAGTTCTTCCAGGTAGACGCAAAGGAGTGGAATCCCTGGTCGCAGGGTAATTTTACATTTAACTTTCTGGAGAACCACTAAACATTTCCACAGTGGCTGCGCACTTTCCACTCCCAGAAGGTGCACGAGGGCCCCCGTGTCTCACGTCCTCACCAGCAGCAACTGCTTTCTGTCTTTTTGACTCTAGCCATCCTAGCAGGTTTGAGGTGGACCTCTCTGTGGCCCATTTGCATTTTCTTGATAAAAGAAATGGGGTGGCAAAGAGTCAGACATGACCGAACAACTGAACTGAACTGATAAAAAATGACGTTGAGCATGTTTTCATGTGCTTATCAGCCATTTGTATGTCTTTTTTGAAGAAATGTCCATGAGTATCCTCTGTCCATTTTTAATTGGGCTGTTTGTCGTCTCACTGTTGAATTATCAGAATTCTTTGTATTTTTGGGGTTCGAGTCTCTGGTCAGATACGTGATTCGCAGACTTTTCCTCCCATTCCCTGCCTTAGCTTTTCATGGTCTTGATGATGTCCCTGGGAGCACAGCTCTTACTGCTGATGTTGGTGGTGTCACACCTCCATGTTGCCTTGTGGTGTTTCTTTCCCATGGGGCCCTTTTCCCATGTCCTTTCAAGTCCATAAGTATGTAGGTTACACCATCCTACGGACTCTGCATCTTCTGTGGAACAGGACTCCTGCCTAGTGACAGACATTGCTCGGAGCTTTCTGTCTTCTGTGGGGAGCAGGCAGTGCCTGGAAATCCGATGCCTTATCTTGACTGAAGAGCAGTTGTGCTATTGCAGTGGAAATGAACTTGACAGCTTTTCTCTTTCTGGGATTGCAGACCTGTGTCACATATGAGGGCAGGGGTCCTTCAGATCTGTGCCCTTTCCCAGTTCTGCTCCACCATGAGGATTTCACACGCCCCACAAGCTACAAACAGGAAATAAATATGTAAATAAGAACTTTTGATTTTGTCTTGGTAATCACAGATTATTTGATTGTCCTGAGGGAAAATGTCTACCCTAAAGTGTTTTCTATTTGTTTTTACTTGGACACGACTGAATGACTTCACTTTCATTTTTCACTTTCATGTGTTGGAGAAGGAAATGGCAGCCCACTCCAGTGTTCTTGCCTGGAGAATCCCAGGGACGGGGGAGCCTGTGGGCTGCCATCTGTGGGGTCGCACAGAGTCAGACACGACTGAAGCGACTTAGCAGCAGCAGCAACAGTGTTTGTTTATCAGATGATCACCTTTTTTGGTGTATGTGACAAAGAATAAAGTATTCATTACAAACTCGTTATTGAAATCCCTGGAACAGGAAAGTGTTAGTCACTCAGTCATGTGCGATTCTGCAATCCCATGAACTGTGATCTGCCAGGCTCCTCTTTCCATGGAATTCTCCAGACAAAAATACTGGAATGGGTTACCGTTCCCTTTTCCAGGGAATCTTCCTGACTCAGGGATTAAACCCAGGTCTCCTGCATTAAGGCAGACTCTTTACCAGCTGAGTCACCAGGTGGAAACCTGGTGGAAGCCTCCAGAATAGGAAGATGGTATCTTATCTTCCTGAGAATAAAATGGGAAAGTTGAGGTTGTAGAGAAGTGTGTCTTTCTTTTTGCCTGTCTTTCCCTCTTTATACCGGGAGAGCAGATGTCCAGAGAGGCAGCCGAAGGACAGGGTGGCCCCAGAGCTCTGGCCTGGACTCTGCTCATGTACCTCCCGGCCACCCTGCAGCTGACCCAGGCTGCTCATGCAGAAGTGCAGTGGCTTGGTTGCAGTGGCGCAGTCTTATGGAGGTTGGAATTAAGCCAGAGAGGGGAGACTGACCAGCATGTGTCCTTCTGATCTTTCTGGACTTCCTGCCACCTAGTACCTCCCCTCTCCTGCTTCCCAGTCCTCCCTGCTAATCTGTTCCAGACCCCCTCCCAGAGCCTGCCTCCTTCCTAACATTGCCTCTAAAATGGCTCCCCAGGTGCTGCAGGAACCCCTGGACGTGGACACCATCCAGCGAGAGCTTCCCCACGAGCTGGACCAGGTGCATCTGGAGGCTCTGCAGCTGCAGAAGCAGGTGGCCGAGCTGGAGAAGCATCTCGGGTCAGCTAGGAAGGAAAGTGGGGGCGCTGCCGGCAGGCAGCAACCAAAGGCCTCAGATACTGCAGCTGTTGGAGGAGAGGTGGGTGCCCTGTGGTGCTCTGCATCCTGTGCGGGACTGGTCTGGGGTGCGGTCTTGGCCAGTGGGGAGCCCTCCTCTCCCTCCCTCTTCTTCCCTGGCTAGGCTGGCTTTGTCTGGGCTGTTCTCTGCAGACGCCATAAAGTGCTGCCACCGTGCCCTTGTCCTGCAGGTCGCTGAGATCCCTCATTTAAAACTATGTAGGGAGCCTGCACACATGAAGGGGGCCATTCTGTGTCCTCTGGAACAGGAGGCCTTGACCATGTGCTTCAAGGGCCTGGGAAGCCCTGAAATGGATGTAACAAGGTGACTTTTCCTTCCAGAGGACCCCCGGGGTGGACCCTGTGTATCTCATGAGCTTCTCAGAGTGTTTGAGATACTGCCTGAAGCACTGGCCAGCAGGCCACCTAGTGTCCTGGTCCCGGTCAGGCCCTTGGCACCCAGCCCCCCTCCAGTTCCGTGGTTGGGTTTAGGCCAAGGTCCCAGGCCAGGGCATGAGTTCTACCACAGCACGTTTTCCCTGCGTGCCTACCAGACAGGCTACTTTCCCACTTCCTGAACACTGTTATAGAAATGCTGCAAAGAATGGCTTTTGTCACAGGACATCACGTGACACACCTCCTGAGACCTGTCAGGTACCTGCGATCACAGATGGTGACCTGCAGTTACCTGTGTCACCTGTTTGCAGATGGTGACAGTCGTAAGTGGGAGGTGTTAGGGACAATAAGATGAAGGTGCTGAGAGGCCTCGGGCAGAAACAGCATTGACTGTATTCCCCACCCACCCCACCCCCTGCTGAGTAGCTCTCATCCCACAGACCAAGCTAGGAGAGTGACTTAGGGACACACAGGGGACCCGACTCCAGGACCCACTATCGGGGGCTGTGAAGGGCCTCGAAGGGAGAATACGCAGCCCAGGACGCCGTCTGGCCCAGTGAACACGGTGGGGGGCCACTGTGCCTTGGCGGAGGCAAACGTGAGGAGTGTCTTTAGGGGCTGGTGAGGGGGAGGCTGAGGGAGTCTGAGCTGTGGGGACACTGGAAGTGGAAAGTGAACCCTCTGTGCCACGGGTAGGTGGATGCCATCCCCAGGAGCCCCAGACAGCTCCACAGCCCTGCGTCTCAGGAGTCAAGTCCAGCGGCTCCAGGCCCAGGCAGCAGTCGCCAGCGGTGACGTGTCTGCTCTCCTGCCACAGCCACGGCTGCTCCAGGTGCTGCCAGGGGCTTGCTGCAGCCCCAGTGGCCCTCATAGCTCCCCTGTTAGCAGCCCTCACAGAACTCACTGACCCCACCCACTTTGAGCGAAAGAGGAAGAAACCCTGCAAATTAGTGGAAATTAAAGTTGAAGTACTTATCTCTTGGCAGACAGCCTGGGATCTGAAGCAACTTGAGGCCCACGGCTCTTCTCCCAGGGTGGGTGTTGAGTGAGCTCTCTGGGTCTAGTAGTTTCTGCACAGTTGTCAGGGTCCCACCTCCTTCCAGGTCTAGGTGTCCCATGACCTTGGTGAGGTCACTCCTAGGGTGAAAAATTGGACGTACAGGAAACCCTTGGCCCAGACTAGGCCCACCCAATCCAGGCTCCACTCGTAATTCCCCAGCTGTGTGTTGGGTGCCCAGAGAAGAGGTGGTGGGCATCAGGCTTCTGAGACTTGGGGATACGGTGGTGGGGAGGGCTGAGGTACCTCTGGGGCACAAATTGGGGTTGGAGTCACCAGGTTAAACTCGTGGGTTACTTTGAAGAAAGGGGTATTCACACATCCTGGCTCCATCCACTGGGAGCCAAGGAACAGTGGCTCCCCAGGGTGGGTGAGCACACAGCCAGTGCCTAGATCGCATTCCTGAACTTCTGCTCTATAGAGAAGAACCAGGGTAGGAGGCCGATTCCACTGCCACAGGGACATGACAAGGGGCCAGGAGCCAGCATAAAGGGCTCCCACTGACCAGATCCAGACTAATCAATCATGAAGTCACAGTTATAATTTGCCTACCAAAATTTACATTCACGCTGATGCAAATAAGCTGACAAGGGAAGGAAGGAGAGAGGGAAACTCTTTCTTACTTAGAACATCAGCTAAGGATGTGAAGGGAGTGACACCATGGGAAAGTCGTCAGTGGATGCCGAAATTCTGGACAAGCTGTTTATGAGGAGTCTCCCCACAAGTTCTTCTTATTGTGAAGGGAAGACAGTAACTTTCCAGTGCAGCAGCCTGTGGACACCACTTCCAAGGGATCAGCTTCCTTTGCCAACACTGGGACAGACAGACATCGTGGGCCAATGGACAGGAGAGGGACAGCCTCACTCCTGACTCCCAAGTATGAGATTTTGGACAGATCCTGAGCGAGGGACTCTAAACATGCAGCCTGTCCTATTGAGAGCATTCTGTCAAGGACTGAGGGGACCCAGGACATGGACCCCAGGCAGGAGAAACAGGCCATAAAGGGTGTCCTCTGGGCAGCTGATGGAGGTGCCTGTGGACTGTGCATTAGGTCATAATGCCATGGCCCTGTAAAATTTCTGCCATGTTCCTATAGAGGAGGACCAAGCCTAGAGAGAGGATGGCCTAGCCGCTCCCCCACCGCCTCAACCTTTGCACCCCTAGAGGCTGTGCAGCTTTCAAGATGGGTTGGGTCAGCCATCTGGGCAGCTTTCTTAACTGATTACTAAGAGAATGTCCCTATTTTTAGAAAGTACAAACTGAAGTATCGGGGCATAAAGGGGTGCAATATCTCCAACTCACCCTCAGATGGTTCAGAGAGAGATGTATGTGGAGAGGGGAGGAAGCACCAGCAGTGAGACAGGGGCGTGGGGCCTCAGGCCACCCCTGCAGCCTCTTCCTGGGGATGAGATTCTGCCACATCAAGTCCAGACTTCCAACCCAGAAGGGCCCTGCAGACGGCGGAGCTCCCCTCAGGCTGCATGGTCACACTTCCCTGTTTATCTGCTCACCAAGACCCCTCCCTCCTGTGGGCCCCTCTGCCCAGACCCCGAGACGCCTACTGGGCTTCTCCCTTCTCCCGGCTTCGACCACTAGGGGGCAGTGCTGGCTGCCAGCGCTGCTCTCCCTCCTGCTGGAGCCCTACTGCTTCTCCCTGGTCCTCAGTCTCCCCACAGGGCTTCTCAGGAAGGGGTGGGGGGCATGGGGGAGCCCAGGCACTCCCTTCCCTGGGGAACAGAGTCATTAGGAATCCTCAAGCTTCCCCTCTGCTGCGTGGATTCTGGCCAAGATGCTGGGACTGGCAGCCGAGCAAGGTAGGGGCAGGCGGATGTGGCCGTCACAGGGTGGGACCTTGGCCCCTGAATGTTGCAGTGTAGAAGCTCCTAGGTGTTTCAGGTCATTGTTAGCATTGTGTCACTGTGGGCTGAGGCTGTAGAGTCATCAAAATAAGCTTCATCTTACCAGGAACTGAGCTTAAGAGCGGGGGCCCCAGCTGCAGCCCCCCGCTCATCGCATGCGGTCACTGTGTGAAAGAACATGGACCATTCAAGATCAGGACTCCCCAGCCTGGAGTGCTGCCACGTCCTGGGCAGCGTTGGTTCCTCAGCTCAGGCCAATGGCCATCTTTGCTGGGCAGGGGGTGAGGGGTGGGATGGAGTGGTGGTGCAGGGGTGCTGCTTTTGAAGAGATTTTTAGATTTCTAAGTGTTCTGAGGCTTGGAAAGTCTGTTTTCAGGATTTTACTTCAGATAACACAAGATAATCGTACAGCATATCCCTGTAGAGAGGGACCAAGCCTGGAGAATTGACCGGGCTGGTACCCCAACCCCAGGGCTGCACCCCTGGAGGCTGTATGACTTCCCAAAGGGGTCGTCATGTCAGCCGCCTGGGGCCTGTGCAGCCCCATGTGTGAATTCACACTCCAGGTCTCCCACCAGTCCTGGTCCTGTGCCCTTGAGAGACCCTGAGCCAAGGCCTTTCTCTGATGTTCCCTTTGCCATCTCACCTCCATATGCCCTCTTCACGCCACATGCCAGGCATGTGCTGGAGGCACTGCTGTGCAATCACCGTGGCTCCAAGGCCATAGGAGGGCACAGGTGCATGCCAGCCCTGAAAAGACTCATCAGGAAACTGGGCCAGGACAGGGTGTGCTGGTCTGTTCCAGGGACACAGAGCAGGTTCGTCGTTCTGGCGCCAGTTTGCTTGGCTGGGTCAACAGTGCAGCTTTTCATAGGTGTTAGCAATAGCCATGCCTAAGTAGGCCACCTGCTTCCCTCGGGGCCTTGGACACCACTGGGTCTTCCTGGGCCCCTGCCCGGCACAAAGGCAGCCACACACATTCTTCTTTTTCCCTTTCTCTTTTCCCCATACCCCACCCCGTTCCAAAAACCCCTCTAGGTGGGACAGCATGTGTGTGTAAGAGCCATGTGGTTGGACCGTGGGATAGTGGGAAATGGGACAGCCGGGCCAGTGGTAGACTGAAGGGCCACATGGTGCCACCCGGGCAAAGGGGCTCAGACCCTGGGTGTTTTTCCCGGGACTACCTCCTGGCCCGCAAGTAGCCACTGCTCCTGCCTTTGGCCTCCTTTGCTTTCTCTCTGCACTCTTGTCAGGGTCAGGACAGTGGGAAACCTGGGCCAGCCTGTGATGGTTGAGGGAAGTCTGAAGGACAGGTGGAGAAAGTGTCTGAGTTAGGAGTCTGGACAGATGAAGTCAGAGAGGAGGCAGGGGAAGCAACGTGCTGAGCGAGTGAGGGCAGAGGGGGCACTGGAGAGGGGCCCAGCCGCACAGACGTCCAGGGCTGGAGAAAGAGTAACCGAGGCTGGGTTACCTTCACAGGCCTCGCCACACCAGGCAGACAGCAGGCACCCAGCCTATGACAGAGGGGCCAGCAGAGGAGGCGGTGATCACATGTGTAGCCCTCACGGGTCCCGGGCCTGGGCTGCTTCCTCGTTGTCTTTACTGGCAAGACACAGAAGCACTGGTAGTGAGGGGGTGGGGGAGCCACAGAGTGAGCAAGGGCAGGCAAGCCTTGGCCTGGGAGCTTTGACGACCTTCATCACTTACTTTCCCCAACTTCCCGCCCTGCCCCGCCCCCCCCCCACCCCACCCCACCCCTTGAGAGCAAAGGCTGCTGTGGATGCGTCATGTTGCAGGGATGCAAGTTTGTCTGTTAGGCTGGAGGGACGTCACCCAGTGGTGTGGGTTCTGGGACAGTTGGTCAGGCAGTGGCTCCCGCCATCCGCACCCTCACTCCCACTTCCTCCTACCACCCCCCACAACCCCAGGCTCGTCTGATGGTCTCTGCCGTGTGGATTTGTTCGCAGGTTCCTGCAGACGGCGGACCCACAAGGACAGAGGACCGTGGGACGCAGCCCCTGCAGGTCCTGTCTGTGCCCCGACTCCAGAGGAAGCTCAAGGAGGCTGCCAGGAAGATCCTGCGGCTGCGCCTGGAGAAGGAGCAGCTCCTGGAGCTGGGAAACCGGCTGCGAGCAGAGCTGGGGCACCTCACCGGTGGGTCATTCCCCCTCACTCCACCCCTGCTCTGGGGATGGAGGTGCAGGGTGCAGGGGAGGGCTGGCCTGAGGAGGGCTGGGTGGAGGGCTGGGCAGGAGAGGCCCAGCCCAGGCTTGGGGTGGGGACAGAAGGAAGAACAGACAGGACTTGGTTTGATCTCTGCAGTGAGAGTCCTGTGAACCCGCCCCTTTGGCAGCATTTTATGAGAAAAATGCCACAGGTTAGTGAAGCAGCTGACATTTCTATGCAGCTTTGTGGTGGCAGCAAAGGCTGCCGTGTTCCCAGGCAAGCCACAGCCTTGGCCTCCTCAGGATAAAAGCGGCAATGTGTGCAGTGCGGCCAAAGCCTGGACCGTGGGCTGCAGACACCCAGGCTGCCCGTCGCGGGGGTCTTGGGTGCTGGTTCCTGAGAAAGGGACCCATGGACCGGGCCTGAGGTCCCACGATTAACCCACTAGAGTTACTAGACGTTGAGCCTCTCCTGGCGTCTCAGCGCACCAGCCTACCTGCTTTTAAACCCCTTGGTTTTCCTGCAGCCAGGGCGCCGGCCCCTTTCTCGCAGCTTCCCCCTCACCTTCTGTGGCTCCTGCCTCTGTCCTTTTCCAGCCACAGCTTTGAGTAACTGTGATGATCTCCAAATCTCGGGTCTTTGGGATTTCACCTTGTTGTTGATGTGAAACTAAGCCACCCCTCTCTCCATGACAGCTCACCAACTTTAGGAGCAAGGTCTCTGACTTGCATTTCCTATTGGAGGCAGAATGCCCCAATGTGCCTGTAAAGTGCTCAGAGCAACAGGGTATCCACAAAATGCTTCTCTTGGCTAACGAGAGCCCCGGCTTCCCTCCCGGCTCCTTCTCACCCCTGACCACTGCAGTGTCCAGAAAGCACTTCCCACTGAAGGGGAGGAGACGGGACAGAACATCCACCCTGGTCTCTCCCCAGCATTTACCTGCGTGAACGAGAATAGTTGTTTTGAATACATTAATATTTAGCCTTAATATGTTGACTCCTGAAATTACCAAGTGATTGGAAGTTGGACTCAGGAGCACAAAGGAGACTGCGGAACTGAGAGGAGAGGGTGTGGAAGACCCTGGAAAATCTAAGGAGGAGCAGACAAGTCACTTGTGTTTTCAGCAGACATCTTGCTGAGTGGCTGCTATGTGCCAGGTGCCCGAGACACAGAGGTCAACCAAACCATCCATGTGAAGTGATTCCCCAGTTGTACTTGGAGACCACTGTACACATCCACCTTTTGTGGGTAGGGGACCTGGGCGAGACTTCCCTCAGAGGCTCTGTCCTTCTAAGAACCCACCCCTGAAAGAAGGGTGAGCAGCGCTCAGTGTATTTCTAGATGTCATCAGTGTGCAAGCAGCAACAGTGGGCATCTTTCGCGGAGCTGGCTCCTTCCCTTGGGACCCGTTGGACAAACCCCTCCTTCCGTTCAGTCCTCCTTCTGCTCCACAAGTTGAAGGGGAAGGTTTGGCTTTGCTTGTTCCCTAGGGGCACTTCTGGGCCATCTTCTGCCAAGTTCACTAAAAACCCTGTTTTTACTTTTAAAGGCCATGCCATGTATGTGCTCCCCGCCCCACACGCCTGTCATTTCATGGCCTCCATTCACTTACGGCTCCATTTCTTAATTCCACTGCATTCCCTCCCACATCTGAACCTTGCTTCTCCTTGACCTTGGCCTCTGTGCCAAGCCCTGCCACTGCTCAGTTGCCCTTCCAGCCCCCGAGGCTTCCAGAGGGAGGCACAGCCATGCCTCCCTCCCCCTCCGACCTTTTATTCCAATGAACCTGTCTTTCCCCTCATGGTGACTTCCTAGTCTAATCAGCTGGCCTCACAGCCACCAAGTATGTAAGTGAGTCATCCACCTCCCTATCTATCCAGCATCCACTCACTGACACATTCACACGTCTCTCAACCCATCTACCCCGCATCCATCCATCCGCCCATCCATCCAACAAAGGAGCAGATCCTCCATTGCCAGGCCTGCCCTCCTGTGCCTCCCAGTGTCAGAGAAGAGTACACATTCCTCGCGGCCAAGTTTGCAGCCTGCTCTGACAGTTAGAGACCTCAGCAGAAGAGCCTTCCATGCCTGCTGTTTTCATTAGTGGTAGACTTTTAGTAATATCTTCTGTTTTTCTTCTCTGGTGATCTGTCTGTATGGATTTTCTGCCTCTTCTTGGATCAATTCTGGACATGTGCATTTTGCTGGAAATCTCTCCAAAGTCCCTAGTCTTTCAAATACTACCATAGAGCAGCACATAGTGGCCTGTAACTGTTTTCGTCTGCGTCTCTGGTTATCCCTCTTTCATTTCCTAAGACTTCTGTATGTGCAGGGATGTGGGCTTCTGCTCAAACTGCCCTTTCCTCCATTGGCTGTGCACACACTGGCTCAGTTCACCTTTGTGTGTCTGAAGGCTTCCCTAAATAACGGTAAAAAAAAATGTCTAAAACCACCTAGAAGTGGGAAAGGCAAAAATCAACAGAGTTGATGTCGTCACATCCTAAAACATCTGTAAGAAAAAGACATCGTACACAAAGATAAAAGACAATAGATGGGAGAAATATTTGCAACATACCTGACAGATAAAAAAGAATCAGTACCCAACGTGGGCATTCACTGATGACAGGCAAAGTGCTGGACAGAACGTCCAGGAGAAATCCCCAGATGTGACAAGGCTGTGGATGCCACTTGCCTCTGCAGGAGTCTGAAGAGGGCAAGTAAGTCAGCGCTGAGTTCACGCCCAGAATAAAAAGTCCCGTCGCAGGAGCTGTCATTGGTGAAGCGTCTCGGAGGGCAGTTTGCCTGCATCTCACAACTTTTTAAATCATCATACCCTTTGAATACACAAATCTTCCCCTAGAGATCTTTTTAAAATATTTTCTCACAAATCTGAAGAAGATGCATATGCAAGGATGTTTGGCGGTGTTTTTTGTTACAGTGAGAAAGCAATTAGGAAGGTCTAGGGGTCCTCGTGTGGGACATTGGAATCGGACCGTGGATGCTGCTTTAACCCTCAAGGGCATGTGGGGTGGACTCCTGCTGGTCCCGTGCCCTTGCCAGTACGGGGGCATGGATTCAATCCCTGGTCCGGGAAGACTTCACATGCCACGAGGCATCTAAGCCCCTGCCACACAACTCTTGAACCCGCACTCTAGAGCCCATGAACTGCAACTTCTGAGCCCACACACTGTAACTGCTGAAGCCCGTGCAACCTAGAGCCTGTGCCCTGCAACAAGAGAAACCACTGCAGTAAGCCTGCACGTTGCAACAAGAAAAAGTCCACTCACAGCTACAAAGACCCAGCACAGCCAAAAATAAGTAAGCACATTTTTAAAAAGAGAGCGTGTGGGCCGCTTGCATGCCCACGGGTCTTTTGCACCCCCATCGGGCACCATCTCTGCACGGCACTTCTCAGACGAGAGAGACAGCCCGTTTTCCCCCTTCAGCTCCAGTCCACTGTGGATAATTATTTTGTTAAGTACAATAAAATGTGACCCTTCCAAATGACTTCCAAACTCCTCACTTTGTGTTGTTTGCTCGTGGGCTTGGACACTTTGGACCAGGCTCAGCCTGCTGACTACATGATGTGTGTGCCAGCCCAGACAGGTCAGCCTATGAGACGAGTGCCCGCATAACAGTGTGCTCTGAGCCCAGGTGAACATACACAGTGTGTGCACGTGTGCACACAGCAGGCAGGCTGGCAGGAAGCACCTCCGTCCTAACACTTCGAGGAGGACAGTAGATGAGAGGCGAGGGGTGAGGGGTTTGCTCTATGAACTTGTGCATCATGGTGGCTTGTAAGAATGCCCAGCACAGGGCTTCCCTGGTGGTCCAATGGTTAAGAATCCGCCTTGCAAGGCAGGGGACACAGGTTTGATCCCAGTCTGGGAGGATCCCACATGCCCCGGAGCAACTAGGCCCGTGTGCCACAACTTCTGAGCCCACATGCTCTAGAGCCCACGTTCCACAATAAGAAGCCACCGCAATGAGAAGACCGAGTGTAGCAACTAGAGAGTAGCCCCCAAACTCTCTGCAACTAGAAAAAGCCTGCATGAAGCAATGAAGACCTGGAGCAGCCAAATTAATTAATTTAAAAAAGAAAAAACTATTTTAAGAATGCCCAGCACACTCCCTTGGTTCCCTTTTGAGAAGGCCACCCTCCCCCAATACCATGTGGCGGTAGGTTTCTGCTCTCCCACATAGGGAGACAGCAAAGGTTGTGACCAAGGCTGGTCTGTCTGCATGTTTTTTAACAAAGCTGATTTATCCAGGTCATCAATCGTGTGACTGTGGTCGTTAAGTGGTACAGAGTGACCAACCATGACAGAAGTATGCTGTCATCACTTGACAATATTGAAAATGCGAGACCATCCAGCCAGGGCAGAGCCACGCCCACTTGGGCTCCCTCTGGTTCCAGCACCACCAGGCAGGGTCAACCCCAGGGCTTGTCCTCACCTGTCCGCCTCTGGGCGGACTTCATCTCCCAGGGAGCTAGCGGAGCCGCCCCTTCACTGGTCCTGGTTTCATCCTGCTCCCCCCATGGCCTGGGATCAGGCTCCTGTCCCAGCCACATACCCCCTTCTCTAGTTCCAGGCCTTAAGATCTGCATTTACTGACAGGCAGGCTCATGTGGTTCAGATCTGTACTTTCAGACAGGCAGACTTGTGTGATTGGGCATGTGGCCCTGACTCAAAATTTCACTCTCCTATCTCATCTCTAAGTGAGTGGGTAGGTGGCAATGCTTGGGCGTCACCTGTCCTCAGGTGTCCCAGCCCCATTTGCACTCCCATGAGCCTAGCTGCAGGTGTTCACCCCTCACTTCTGAGACAGAGGCCATCACACCATCTGCTGGGGGTAAGGCCAAGACCACGACAGATGCCAGTACAGCCTGAGCCGGCCTGCAGAATGGAAAACCAGAAAAGGACAGGCCATGAGGCCAGACCAAGTGGACTTCAACTCGGCCCACCTCTCCCCTGCTTTGTTCTTCCTCCTGCTGCCGATTCTCCTTTTCCCCAAAACTGGAACAGCCTGTGATGCTTTCTTAATCCAGTACACAGCTGGGATTCTTTAGAGTGTTGGTTATCAGGATCCTAACATCTGACAATTTTGGAAGACTTTATTTTGGAGGGCAAGTAAGTTTAGATTCACAGCCAAACTGAGCAGAAGACAACAGACTTCCCATACACTCCCTGCCCTGCACACGCACACCTCCCGTTATCCACATTTACTTGGTGCGGTTTAGTTGCTAAGTCATGTCCAACTCTTTGCAACCCCATAGACTGTAGCCTGCCAGACTCCTCTCTCCTTGGAATTTCCCAGGCAGGACTACTGCAGTAGATTGCCACTTCTTCCTCCAGGGAATCTTCCCAACCCAGAGATGGAATCCAAGTCTGCTGCATTGCAGGCGGTCTCCTGCACTGCAAGCATGTTCTTTCCTGCTGAGCCCACATCCACTCTAGATGGTAGATTCATTGCAATCAGTGAAACTGCCTTGACAGAGCATCACCCAGAGTCCTGCAGTTTTACATCAGGGTTCACCTTCATGGTGTGTGTTCTGTGGGTTTAAACCTTGTGCGCTCCACCTGGTCACCTTCTCTCTCTCCTGCCCTCTGACAACCACTCATCTTTTCCCTGTCTCTGTAGTTTAGCCTTTTCCAGCATGTCATAGAGTGGGGATCACACAATATGTATTCTCTAATACCTAACATTTCTTAAAGGCTCTTTTCCCGCCCCCCCACCCCGATTTTGAAAAGGCTACTTGCTCACTGTAAAAATTTAAATGAATGCTGAGAGATAGTTAATTTACACTGGAAAGCACAAATTGCCAACTAGAACCTGTCTGCATTTTGCTGCATGTCTGTTTTATTGTTCACGCTGACACATGCACCCTTATGTTAAAATTGAGTGATTCCTGCCTAGCTCTGCACACCCTCCCTCGGGGCCGTCACCGAGCTGGCCCTAGAGGAGACTCCAGGCACTGGACTGTTGCTGTCACATGTCTGTCCATTGGGCTCTGGCAGACATGCTCCAACCAGCCTCTCAGGAGAGTGTGAACTGTTCCTCATCTTCCCCTACCCCCACCCTGCCCCCAGGGAAAGTGCATTTGGGTGTTTTTTTACAATAGTGAAGTGCCTATTTGACCACAGCTTCACAGAAGCTAAAAATTCATTAGAAATTGGTTTTTGCCAGTTTATTTAGGTAAAATTAGTTCATTGTTTTAATTTGTATTTCTTGACATTTCTGTGTGTGGATGTGGGTGTGTGTGTTGGCCATTTGTATCTCATTATGTAATTTTTCTGCTGAATTTCTTTTGTGCTCTCCCCTAACTTTCTTGCTGCTGAATCTTTGATTCATCTAGAAATGATTTGGTAAAATAGAAACAAGTTAGGGATCTAGCTTTATTTTATTTTTTCCTAGGTGATTAGCTGGTTGACCCAGTACTGTTTATTGGGAACACATGCATAAATAGGAAAATACCTCTTTACATTTAGTTTATTAATTATGATTCCACATGTGCATCTCCAGTCCTGTAAACGATATTAATTGAGAAGCAGTGATTTTCGGTCACATTTTATGAATTCTTGGTGTGTTAGCCCCTTGCTATCAGCACCCTGCCACACTCTGCGTCTTCGAACCCCTGGAAGCCCTGGGTCATGCACAGCTTCACTCGTGTGATCTGAGGGCCTTGGAGGGAAAGGATCTGATATTCAGGGATCTGTTCTTTCCTTCAAGAAGGGCCTGTGGGCAGTAAACTTTGTCTTCATAAAATGATTTCATTTTGACCACTTCCTAGAACGATGGCATAGCTGGAAGGAGATTTCTGATTGGCATTTTCTTACAACTTTCTTAGCAGACAGTACCCTGCTGTCTTGTGAGAAGCCAGCGTCAGTATGAGCCTCTTCCTCGTAGGTGGCCTGCCTTTCCTCTGTGGCTGCTTTAAGATTTTTCTTCCAACCCATTTGTGCTGTTCTATCATCCTGTGTCTACATGAGGGTTGTTTTGCTTTAATTTAACCTGCTCTGGAATCAGTATTTTTTTTTTTTTTTTTTTAACATCTTAAGACCTACGGTTGGTTGGTTGGGTTTTTGGGGGTTTATTCCGTTCTTTAAATTTCTCAACTATTTGTCATTTTTTAAAAAAAAATCTGTTTATTTATGGCTGTGCTGGGTCTTCGTTGTTGTGCAGGCTTTTCTCTAATTAAAGTACAGGGGCTTCTCATTGCGGTGGCTTCTCGTGTTGCGACGCACGGGCTCGCGGGCTTCATTCAGTAGTTGCAACAGGTGGGCTCAGCAGTTGCGACTCCCAGGCTCTAGAGCACAGGCTCCGTGGTTGTGGCACTTAGGCTTAGTTGGGCTTCCCAGGTGACGCAGTGGTAAAGAATCTGTCTGCCAGTGCAGAAGATGCAGAAGACACGAGAGACACGGGTTCGATCCCTGGGTTGGGAAGATCCCCTGGAGTAGGAAATGGCAGTCCCCTCCAGTATTCTTGCCATGGGAAATTCCATGGACAGAGGAGCCTGGCAGGCTGCACTCCAGTGGGTCCCAAAGAGTCAGACGCAACTGAGCAACTAAGGGCACACACACACAGACTTAGTTGTTCGCAGCATGTGGGTTCTTCCCAAATCAGGAAAGAGGATGTGTCTCCTGCATTGGCAAGCAGATTCTTTATCACTGAGCCACCAGGGAAGCCCAGTCATTGTTTTTTTAAATTCCACGTCTTCCCATTTCTTTGTGATCTCTCCTAGAGCACGTTAAATGTGTTTATTAACGTGTGTGTTTTAGAATTTCTTTGCTTCCTTCCAGGGGGTTTCCTCAAAGATGACTGCTCGGAGTCAATGGGTGGTTTTCTATGTCTTTATCAGAAGTTTCCATTTTATTTTTATTTGTTCCTTTCCTTGGGTTTATTTTATTGTTCTTTCCCTGACTTCTTAAGCATTTATTTTATCCTTTCTTGTTTAGTAATTGCATAGTTTTAAGATGTGAATTTCCTTTCTGAGTATCAATTTTGCCATGTCCCAGGGTTTTGCATTTTTTTTAAATTTGGCTGCACTGGGGCTTAGTTGTGGCACAAGGGATCTTCAGTTGCTGCATGAAGGATCTAACCTGGGCCCCCTGCATTGGGAACAGAGTCTTAACCACTGAACGACCAGGGAAGTCCCACCCCAGAGGTTTTGAGGGATAATATTATCAGGATGACTAGTTGCTAGTTATTCTACCGCTACAGACTCAGGTTTTCTATTTCACTCAAGTTGATTAAGAGTATTCACCTAAAAAACAAAAGGCCAGTTATTTTCCCAGAAGAATGAGTTTATTTGGAAATAACAAAGAACTGCAGTTCGGGACATGCAATTATGGTGAACCACATGCAAATCCAGTAAAAAAAAACAGAGAGAACTTGAGTTTTCTGTCAAGTGAAATAAGAGTAATACAAGAACCACTGTAGGGGCTAACGAGGCCCTGAGCCCCAGTAGCCTCTTCTGTTACAGACTTTATATGTTGAAGTGCTTGTTTACTTGGGGAGGGCATTTGAGGGAATCTATTTGACTCTTGATGGGAGGATTTTGCCAATATCAGTTGGACAGTTTGCCCATAAGGAGGGCGGTAGCTGATTCAATAGAGACAAACGATCAGTGTTTCAGAAGCAGCTCCAGTACTATCAGAGACAGAGCAAATAAAAGAAGTCAAAGGGTGGTTTAATTCACCTGATTGGTTATTTTGATGGCAACTGTCAAATTTTAGAACTGTTTCTCCCTTTTTGGGAGAAAGAAATTCCAGCATGATACCTCTTAAATGGTCTAAGCAAAAGGGAAGAGGTTCAGAAACAGGACCCTGTTGAGGTTCATTAGAGACCTCACTATTTGGACCATTTTAGTATTTTTCTTTATAGTGGTGGGGGTGAGCACCGAGAGTGTGATCTGGGGTCTGTAAAGACAGAGATTCGTTCACAGTCTGGAGAGTGGTTTCTTCAAGCTGATTCAAGGAGAGGATTGAGAGAGCCCCAGTCATTCCTCAGAGCCCCTCACAGGGAGTTAAGAGGATGTTTGAGGGTCTGGTTAGAGGGTTAAAGATGCCCAGAACACACTTTTAGCAATCTTTTTCCAGTGTCCTGGCTCTTTACAGTAATAGCAGAGACTAGAAGTGTTTTGTTAAGGTGCCTTCATTTTCAGAAATTAAAGATTAAGAATTTAATCCTAGGTCTTGACTCACCTAGGATTCGAGTCAGCTGATTTGCCAAGTTAACTAAATCTAGAGTGGACATAATCTCCCATTCCACCCTTGTCCTTCTAACTAAAAGAGAATGATCCTGGTTCATCCCATTGGTGAGGTGATAAGGGCTATCCAAGTGATTTCAGCATCTGAAGGAAGACCAGCATTTTCTTTAAAGACAATTTGGAGTCAATTAAATAGTCACAAACAGGTTCATCAGATTATTGTGTGCAAACCTGAATTTAGTTCCCATCAACAGGCTTGGGAAAGGCAATTGTAACTGCTGTGGGGGTTTTCACCAAACGTTCTGACCTCTTAACAGAAGCTGTGGTGGTTTAGTCATTAAGTCATGTCTGATTCGTGTGACCGCATGGACTGTAGCCCTCCAGGTTCCTTTGTCCATGGGATTTCCCAGGCAAGAATATTGGAGAGGGTTGCCATTTCCTTTTTCAGGGGATCTTCCCAAACCAGGGATTGAACCTGTGTCTTCTGCACTGCAGGCAGATTCTTTTACTAGAAGCTAGGAGTTTGTTTTTCTAAAGGCCTACCCAGGGTGATTCCTTCAGTCTAATTTTATTCAGTGTTTGGCTTGCCGCTCAAAAAGCTTGTGAACTAACTGATATAAATCTGAGAAACCAGACTGGTAGGTTTGAATAACTATGCTAAATTCTTCGGCAAATCTACCAAGGTCCTCAGTTACTTTTGGAAACTTTTAACTGTGTGTGGCAATTCAGCCTTTGTCAAGGGAACATAAGTAATGGGTCTTACTTACTTACATAAGTAATGGGTCTATTTGGACCCTCAGAAGATTTCTCTGTATTTTTTTAGTTAATTATTTTATTTATTTATTTGTGCCAGATCTAAGCTGCAGCACTGAAAGGTCTTTGATTTTCATTGTAGTATGTGAGACTTTAGTTGTGTTATTCAAACTCTTAGTTGCTGCATGCAAATTCTTAGTTGCAGAGTGTGGAATCTAGTTCGCTGACCAGTCATTGTGCCTGGGCCCCCTGCATTGGGAATGTGAGGTCTTACCACTGGACCACCTGGGAAGCCCCAGAAGTTTTCCCTTTAAAGGGCAGTTTCTGATAGAGGGTGGCAGAGACTGAGTCAAAGAAGCAAGGGGAGGGGGAGTTGGGGGATGCATGAGCTGATACCAGGGACAAAGAAGTGGGAGGGATGAGCCTGAGGCTTCAGAGCCATTTTGTCTTTGTTTGCCTCTGATGGTATAATTATTGTATTTGCAGAGAGACAACTTTAAATTCCTGATAATGTTTGGAAGCCTCAAAATAGCAATCAACAGAGGCACCCAATTTAATTTTGATAATTTCAGAGTCATGGCTGTCTAGTAGTTTTAAGAAAGGGAAGCTTGGGGAGTCTGAAAGTTCTCCATAATGGCCAGTGATGTTCTAAATTACTTTGGGTTAAAATTTGTCCATTTCTTTAGAAACATGCATGAGAAGGGACTGTGGTTTTTAAACATAAAATCAGACAGGGTCTTTAAATGTGGGGTACCCTCAAGACAGTTTAGATAACTGGGATCCCGTTTTCTGGAGGTTTCTTTTTTTCTCTCTCTCTCTAAAGCAAAGGGAGCAATTCTTAAACAGCCTGCAGGCCAAATAGCAGCACAGTTCCAGTTGGGACAGCTCGATCCCAAAAGAATCAGGCCAAAGGCCGAATGGCACAGTTCCAAATAGAAACAGCCCAATTCCAAAAGGAATTGGACCGAAGGCCAGCACAGTTCCAGTTGGGACAGCCTGATTTCAAGTAAGGCTGAAGTGCCAAATGAGTGCTCACAGACAGAGCAAAGCCTTAACAAAAAGGGTAAAGCCTTTAAACATATCCCAGATAAAGCTTTTGAGAGTTCTAAATGCACTAAGAGTGGAGCTCCAATCCAGGAGAAAACCTTCCCCTTAAACTCCAGGGGTGACTAGAAAAATAGTAAGCCCTGTAGACTTAGTGAGTACACACCCTTTTGCTCACCAGCCCCAGGGTTGTCAGGAGTCTGCTGTGGATCTTGGTGGGACCTCCAGTGTTAACCTAAAACTTACTTTTTGTCAGCAAAATGAGTTTATTCAGGAGCAACAAAGAATTCCAATTTGGGACATACAACTGTGGTGAACCACATGCAAGTCAGTGAGTTCAGTCTCAGCCATGTCCAACTCTTTGTGACCCCAGGGACTGCAACACACCAGGCCTCCCTGTCCATCACCAACTCCCAGAGCTTCCTCAAACTCATGTCCATCGAGTCAGTGATGCCATCCAACCATGTCATCCTCTGTTGCCCTCTTCTCCTCTTGCCTTCAATCTTTCCCAGCGTCAGGGTCTTTTCCAGTGAGTCAGTTCTTTGCATCAGGTGGCCAAAGTATTGGAGCTTCAGCTACAGCATCAGTCCTTCCAATGAATATTCAGGACTGATTTCCTTTAGGATGGATTGGTTGGATCTCCTTGCAGTCCAAGGGACTCTCAAGAGTCTTCTCCAACACCACAGTTCAAAAGCATCAATTCTTTGGCGCTCAACTTTCTTTATAGTCCAACTCTGACATCTATACATGTCTATACATGACTACTGGAAAAGCCCTAGCTTTGACTAGACGGACCTATGTTGGCAAAGTAATGTCTCTGCTTTTTAATATGCCACTTAGGTTGGTCATAGCTTTTCTTCCAAGGAGTAAGCGTCTTTAAATTTCATGGCTATAATCACCATCTACAGTGATTCTGGGGCCCAAGAAAATAATGTCTGTCCCTGTTCCCATTGTTTCCCTGTCTATTTGCCATGAAGTGATGGGACTGAATTCCATGATCTTTGTTTTTTGAATTCTGAGTTTTAAACCAGCTTTTTCACTCTCTTCTTTCACTTTCATCAAGAGATTCTTTAGTTTCTCTTCACTTTCTGCCATAAGGATGGTGTCATCTGCGTATCTGAGGTTATTGGTATTTCTCCCTGCAATCGTGATTCCAGCTTGTGCTTCATCCAGTTTGGATTTCACATGATATACTCTGCATAGAGGTTAAATAAGCAAGGTGACAATACACAGCCTTGACGTACTCCTTTCCCGATTTGGAACCAGTCTGTTGTTCCATATCCAGTTCTAACTGTTTGTTGCTTCTTGACCTGCATAGTCCTGTAAAGCAAATGGTCCAAGTCTGGTTCTAACTGTTGCTTCTTGACATGCAAGTCAGATAAAGCAAAAGAGAGAAAACCTTTTTATAGAGGAGTAGGGGACCTTGTGGGGAGCTGTTACAGAGTCCTTTGGAGGAAACTGGGAGTTCAAAGTGTAGTGATTTTTCATTGGCTGAACTGTAATGATCTCTCATTGTCTGGGCTGCTGCCAGGCAAAGAGAGTATCTTCCTTCTCCTTGTGGCAGTAAGGCAATGTCACTTCCGTCTGGAGATCCAAAGTAGTCTCTTCTGTTAGGATCTGTATTTACATGAGTGAGGTAAGAATAAGGGCTCCGCTTCTGGCCTCCTGACTCCTGTCTTAGTGAGTTCAGTTCAGTTCAGTCGCTCAGTTGTGTCTGACTCTTTGCAACCCCATGCATCGCAGCACGCCAGGCCTCCCTGTCCATCACCAATTCCCGGAGTTCACTCAGACTCAACGTCCATCGAGTCAGTGATGCCATCCAGCCATCTCATCCTCTGTCGTCCCCTTCTCCTCCTGCCCCCAATCCCTCCCAGCATCAGAGTCTTTTCCAATGAGTCAACTCTTTGCATGAGGTGGCCAAAGTACTGGAGTTTCAACTTTAGCATCATTCCTTCCAAAGGATACCCAGTGCTGATCTCCTTCAGAATGGACTGGTTGGATCTCCTTGCAGTCCAAGGGACTCTCAAGAGTCTTCTCCAACACCACAGTTCAAAAGCATCAATTCTTCAACGCTCAGCTTTCTTTACAGTCCAACTCTCACATCCATACATGACTACTGGAAAAATCATAGCCTTAACTAGACAAAGTAATGTCTCCGCTTTTGAATATGCTATCTAGGTTGGTCATAACTTTCCTTCCAAGGAATAAGCGTCTTTTAATTTTGTGGCTGCAATCACCATCTGCAATGATTTTGGAGCCCCAAAAAATAAAGTCTGATACTGTTTCCACTGTTGAGTTACCCTTGGTTAATTTTCACAAGAGAGAGTTTCAAAATTGAAGAAAGAATTGAAGTCTACTTTTGATTGTGTTCTATTAAGCAGCCTTTTTTGAAAAAAAAAAACAAAAAAAAAACAGTTTTATTAAAGATGCTGAAGAAGACCTGGATAAACAGAGGTATAGTATTTCCACTGATAGGATATCCATACTCTAGTATGTCTACTAGAGTTCACTTTTTTGAGGACATCCAGTTTTCAAATAGATGAAAATTCTAACACATTTTTTCATGGAGCTAGACAAGCTGGATTTTAGGTTCATGTGGATGAACAAACGAGCAGAACACCAAAGGTGATCCTGCTGGTCTTGGAGGGTCTCTGGGGAGGTGGGAGGCTGCTGTGGCTCTCTGTGGGGACAAGGACACTGGTGGCGGAGGTACTCACCAGGGTGAGCTCTGCTGGAGGCCAGCCACCACCCCAGCACCAAGACCCAGCCCCACCCAACAGCCTGTAGGCTCCAGTGCTGGGACGCCTCAGCTTAAATATAATGATTAACACTCTTTCTAAACTTTTGTATACTCATCAACCTGAAATGCCAAGAACTATGATTTTTGCGTTAAAATCTTGCACTGTTCTTGTATTTCTGTCCATTTCTCCTTCCCTTCCTTACCACTGTGTTGTGTCAGTTTTCACGCCATGTTACGTAGAGCAGAAGTGCTCATGCCAGTTATAGTTCATCAAGGTTCATATTATTCAGTGTCCTTTCTGATATCTGATAACATTTTAATAATATTTCTTTAACAAGTGTTAAAAGATAATCTTCAGGGAGAAGTAAGATATGACTGTCAAACAGATATGAAAGCCAGCACATGTTTAGAATTTTCCCCTGTTCATTGAACAGTGAGGAAACCAGTCAAATGTTATAACCAATTCAAGGAAAAATCAAAAGAGCAAATGCATATGGAGTAAAGGAATTGAATTGCAAATAGAGGCAGAACCAGTCTCTCTAAAGGGAGGAGGGGGAGCCCATGAAAAAGCCAAGGGACAAGGTATAGTCTGCATGTCCAGTGGCTTCCAGAGTTGTAAAGTAACTCAGGTACCGTGAGAGGCAAGACCCTGATAGCTCCTCAGGATGTGCAGTAGGCAATGCAGTTTCCATAGTTTTTTTTTTTTTTTTTCCCCTTTAGTTTCTCAGCTTTTGATAAAATTCATCTGAAAGATTATTCTTGATCACGAAACAAGGCTGGTCTCATTTGGCCTGATTGTTTCTGTATGTGCAGGCAGAGTGTTAATCCATCATGTTGGCCCTCTTGAGTTTGCTTTGCTGGAAGTTCCCGTCAGGATTTCAGGTTGGACTTTTGAAAGCGTCTTATTTGTTGTCCTGAGTCCAGGAAGCCAAGAACCCACCATGTTTCACCAGAGATTATTTCAAGCAAATTCCTTTTTTTCTTGAGGTTTCCAGAATATCCTGAGGCTCCTGGACCTGCCAGGAGATGAACTTCCTTATCCCCCTATAAGGCTGGCACCTGGCAGTTTTCCAGGGAGGGCCTTGTGAGCCTCAATCCCTGAGCTGCAGATCCTTACACATGCTGGGTTCTGGTGATTGAATGAGTATCATTCTTCCCTGTGGCCACCAGGCAAGGCCTTGGCTGCACAATCCATGTTGCCAGTCAAATCCAGGTAGAAACAAGATTTCCTTTGAACCTACACAAATGATTATATTGCCAGGAAAGGAAGAATACTCAACAAGAGTTAACAAGTTCTGGAGAACTTAGACTTAAGAGACCAAGATACCACTTAGAAATGTTTCATTTCAGTTTAGAAAACCAGAGACCACTAAATTTGTATGGACTACAGATAGCTTAAGGGTTTCCCAGGTGGCTCAGTGGTAAAGAATCCACCTGCCAGTTCAGGAGATACAGGATACACGAGTTCAATCCCTGGGTCAGGAAGATCCTCTGGAAAAGGAAATGGCAACCCACTCCAATATTCTTGCCTGGGAAATCCCATGGACAAAGGAGCCTGGCGGGCTACAGTCCATGGGGTTGCAAAGAGTCAGACACGACTTAGCGACTAAAACCACCACAGACAGCTTAAGGGGAAAGAGAAAGGGTTCCTTGTGTATCTAGAAAGAGCATTAAAGTCACATGTACAGTGTTCCCAGCAGCAGCTGCATTGTCCCTCGTCGGTCCCTTCAGTCCTAGGTGATTAATCCTTATTCCACTCCGTCTTGGTTCTGAAATCTCAACAATCCATCTGCTTCTTTACTAGAGTTCTGGAAATCCTGAGTCAGGCCACTGGATGGCCTCACGGTGGTTTAAGCAATGCCCATGACAGTGTTTTCCCACTGTGCTGGCCTGACTCTCTTTTTTTCTTCTTTTTTTTTTTCTTTTCATTAAAGTAAAACAAACTCTTTGTAGCTGTTCACTGAAGAGAAAATGCACAATCTAAAAGTGCAGAATTCAGTTTTATTCAAGAATATTCCTGAGGACTACAGTCTACTGTTGCTGAAGCTGAAGCTTCAATACTTTGGGCACCTGGTGCAAACAGCCAGCTCATTGGAAAAGACCCTAATGCTGGGAAATATTGAAAGCAGGAAGAGAGGAGGACGATAGAGGATGAGCTGGTTGAACAGCATCACTGATGCAATGGACATGAACTTGAGCAAACTCCAGGAGATGGTGAGGGATAGGGAAGCCTGATGTGCTACAGTCCATTGGAAAGAGTCAGACACAACTTTGGCAGCTGAACCACAACAACAGTCCAAGAAGGCAGCCTATCTGATGGCTCTGAGAGACTGTTCCAGAGAGGTCAAGGAGAACAGGATATGAAGGAGTTTTTGCTAAAACAATATATATGTAGCCAAACATCGAAGGATTACTATTAATCACACAAAAAAACGAGACATCTCAAGGATTTTAGTGCCTTTGTATATATGGGAAGATGCAAGAATCTGGGCCCGTTGAAACTGTTCCTCTGATGTGCATCTGAACTATCTAGGGCCAATATCCTGTTTTTGTCCATTCTGAATCCCATTAGGGTGCACAGTTGGGACAGCTGCAGCAGCTGATTGCTTGGTGGCAGGCAATATTCTCTGTTTATTGAAATGGCAGACCACATTTCTTTTTGTCCACATGGATGACAAAGACATAATATGGCCATGGTTAACTTATACTACTGATAATTTGCAAAAGTGAAAGATCTGATGGGAGTTCATAACAATAAAAGTGCCACTGAGAAGTTATATTTGGTTGTTTCTGTGTCGTGCAAAACAAAGCCACGCCCCGAAAAAAGTTTTAGATAAAGTTAATCTAAGATGTTTATGCCTGTTTTTAAAGAAGACTGTGAATACTATATCTGATTTCTAAAAATCAATGAACATAATTTTTATAGAGAGAAAGTTCCTGAGATATAACACAAAATAATCCTGAAACATAATGTACCATGAATATACCAAGAATATCAAGCAGAGAGTCAGGAGTTGTGGGGCAGGTCCTGACCATCTGCATATTAACTATGAGATATGAAGGCACAGCTGCAAACTCCTGGCCTCCAAAACGCTGGATTCAAGTTAAAGAAGTAAGGTTGTGACCAAGTAAATATTTAAAACAGTGACTGAGTCTACCAACTTTTAAGCTCTATGCCCCTATTCCCTCATGGCACTGGGCAGACACTTTAGGACTCTGATGAAGAAAAACCTGACAGGCACCCAGGACCCTGACAGATCGCTAGAAAGTTCCTCAAACACATGATATGAACAACATTTTACCAACAAATATAAAATGGGATTGGCTGAACATTTCTTTGGACTCAGCAATTCTTCTCGTGAAACTCATGAATAATAATACTTCAAATAAACCTAATTATTTCTAACACTTCTATTATAAGAACAAATCTGTGATTTTTCTAAGGCACAAAGATACTTTTAGGTGAGAAGAGTATCCTGGAAGTTTTATCTCATTTTTACCCCTAGGATTCAGTTTGAAAAGGAAAATTATCAAAGGCTATCAGGAGATTTGAACACTAAAATAGGATCATGGATGCCTGGGAAACAACAGTATTTGTCTACTCAGGTGAAAGTGACAATAAGCATTTAAAAATAAACACAGAAGTTAATGTCATTGTAAAGAACTTTAGCTCTCCCATAAGCGAGGTAGCTTTGTTCATTTGTTTTTAATAATGAAACTTAATAAAGTCAACATAAAGTAAAGAAAACTATTCTGGTCTTCTAGTACGCTTGCCTGGAAAATCCCATGGATGGAGGAGCCTGGTAGGCTGCAGTCCATGGGGTCACTGAGAGTTGGACACGACTCAGTGACTTCACTTTCACTTTTCACTTTTCACTTTCATGCATTGGAGAAGGAAATGGTAACCCACTCCAGTGTTCTTGCCTGAAGAATCCCAGGGAGCCGGCGGAGCCTGATGGGCTGCCGTCTATGGGGTCGCACAGAGTCAGACACGACTGAAGCGACTTAGCAGCAGCAGCAGCAGCAGCAGACATTTTATGTATATGGAAGCATGCATCATGTGACCTTTTATGTCTGGCTTCTTTCACTGAACATAATGTTTTTGAGGTTTGATCACACTGTAGTGTGTATCGGTGCTTCATTCCTTTTTATGGCTGGATAATATTCCCTGTGTAGACAGACTACACTCTGTTTATCCGTTCATTAGTAATAGACGTTTGGGGTGTTTTGTTTTTTTTTTTTCTGTCTTTTGGTTACTGTGAATAATACTGCTATGAAAATTCTCGTACAAGTTTTTGTTTAGACTTGTTCTCGGTTCTTTAGATACATACCCAAAAATGGAATTGCTGCAGTGACGTGGTAATTCAATGTTTAACTCATTGAGAAGCCACCAAACTGTTTTTGACTGTAGCTGCATCTTGCTTTCCCACCAGTAATATATAAGGTTCTGATTTTCCACATCCTCAACAACACTTACTTCCTGTCTTTTTGTTTTTGTGTTTTTTTTGGCTGTACCTGTAGCATATGGAACTTCCCTGACCAGGGATTGATCCCGTGCCCTCTGCAGTGGAAGCACAGATTCTTAACCACTGGACCACCAGAGAAGGTCCTCTGTCTTTTTTATTTTAGCCATCATAGTAAGTGCAAAGTAGTATCTCATTGTGATTTTGATTTTGCGTGTCTTTAATGACTAATGATGTTGAGCATCTTTTCATTGGCTTGTTACCCATTTCTGTAACTTCAGAATTGATAGCCTTTAAACTTAGGTATTATAAACTAAGGAAAGTATATTCATTTCCAAATATTGTTCTTCATACGTCTTTCTATCACCTGGAAAAAACATACATTACTTTAGGCCTTATCTCAGAAGGACCATGGTGGCAAAACTAATTTCATAACTACTCAGATGTTAATAACACGCAATATGCCCATCGTCGTTATCTTTAAATGAATGGGGAAATAAGCTTTTGAGAAATTTCTCTGCTTCAGTTTCCAACATTGTAAATAGCAATAGTTATTAACCAAAAACAGTAAAACAACCAGTAATTTTACCCACCAAAAGACTTTATTTAGGAGCATCAAAGAATTGCAATTTGGGACATGCAGCTACGATGAACCACTTGCAAGTATGTTGAGGCAAATGAGGGGAACCTCTTTTATAGAGAAGGGGAAGTTGGGAGGAGCTGTTAAAAACAGAGTCCATTGGAACAAATTGGAACTTCAAAGCACAGTGGCTTTTATTGGCTGGGCCATTGCCAGGCAGGGATAAAATCTTCCTCCAGCTGCCAGCAGTGTTACTTCCTTCCAGAGATGCAAGGTGGTCTCTTCTGTGAGAGCTCCCCTTCTGGCCTCCCAACTCCATTTTAGTGAGGATCCCATGATTAATTTTCACATAAATCACACACACACACACCAAAAAAAAAAAAAAAAAAAGTCAGGGTCCTCAATAACCTTGTATTTAACCAAATTAATTCATTATTCTGACAAACTTATTTCAATGGTAATTTCTCTCTTGTAGTATGTCAGCTTAAATATAAATTTCTAAGGTTTTCAGGTAACATGACCCAAACTGAGTTAACAAATGAATGTTCATTTGATGCCTAGGTCATATCTGATTAAGGCAGACTGCTGAAGCATTGATTACAAGAATAATCCTCGAGCATACACGTGTAGACTTTTGCTTCTTATTTTTCCATGCTACAGAGAGGGTATGTCTTTGGGTCTGTTAATGGATGTGCTCATGTCTGCCACTCTGAGAAGCTGTGTCAGGCTATGTGCCTTTGTGGAATATTTCTGTGTGTTCTGGAGTCGGCTGAAATGCTGCCGTGTGTTGCACAGTTCACACGTGTCCATTCACCACCCCCACCCAAATTCTCTTAAAAGAGAAGTGACTTTGGTTTTAAAGATGCACATGCTGTTCTTCTTGAGTATTTGTTTTCAGCATAGGAGGAACCCAAGTGATAGGCACACAACGGATAAACTCCCTTTCCCTCATTTCGTTTATAGGGAAGCCGCCTCATCACCCCTTCCGCACCCCTGAGGCACAGGGCTCAGGTGAGGCTCCTGATGTATGCTTGGGACAGTGGCAACCCTGCCTCACAACTCAGGTAAGAGTCCTTTATCTAAGAAATTTTTTTTAATAAACTTTTTACTGATTGCTCAAATACTGCATTTTAATAACAGAAACTTTAGAATATGGTGAACACAATTTTAAAAGCTTCCAGTTTTCAGCACTTCAGCATAGTTAGCAGTAACTTATCAGTGTATTCAGTTCAGTTCAGTCACTCAGTCGTGTCCGACTCTTTGCGACCCCATGGACTGCAGCATGCCAGGCCTCCCTGTCCATCACCAATTCCCAGAGTTTACTCAAACTCATGTCCATCGAGTTGATGGTGCCATCCAACCATCTCATCCTCTGTCCCCTTCTCCTCCCGCCTTCAGTTTTCTCTGGACAGATTGATGGACAGAGTCTTTTCAAATGAGTCAGTTCTTCACATCAGGGGGCCAAAGTATTGGAGTTTCAGCTTCAGCATCAGTCCTTCCAATGAATATTTAGGGCTGATTTCCTTTAGGATGGACTGATTGGATCTTGTAGTCCAAGGGACTCTCAAGAGTCTTCTCCAACACCACAGTTCAAAAACATCAGTTCTTTGGCGCTCAGCTTTCTTTAGAGTCCAGCTCTCACATCCATACATGACTACTGGAAAAGCCCTAGCTTTGACTATACAGACCTTTGTTGGCAAAGTAATGTCTCTGCTTTTTAATATGCTCTCTAGGTTGTTCATAACTTTTTTTCTAAGGAGCAAACATGTTTTAATTTCATAGCTGCAGTCACCATCTGCAGTGATTTGGAGCCCCCAAAAATGAAGTCTGTCACTGTTTCCACTGTTTCCCCATCTATTTGCCATGAAGTGATGGGACCAGATGCCATGATCTTAGTTTTTCAAAGTTATGAAGTATATCGTATATGTATTTTATTATATAGCTTTACCTACCTAGGTATTGTTTTCTAAATCTTTACCGATATAAGAGGTTTAAAATGCATCTTCTAAACATTTCTTATATCCTGAGAGTGTTCAAATTTTTAATCTGTTCATCATCCATTTGTATTTCTTCTCTTGTGGGTTATTTATTCATGTTTGATGCCGATTTTCTACTTGGGTGTTTGTACTTTTCTTTATATATACTAATCCTTATCTGTTGGATGACTTGTACACTGTGTAGTTTGTCTTTTCAGTTTATTTAAAATAAATAGTCAAATAACAGATAGATGGCCTGTTACACCATGAGATGACATGTCAAGCTCCATCCTGGGTAAGAGGCACAGGTGGGTGAGGGTGGGATGAGGGGCTGGTAAGGAGGAGTGAGGCTGGGATGGTGGCTGGATCATAATGGGTGGGAGTTGGGAGGGCGTCGTGCGAGTCAGGATTCCCTAAAGAGTTTGAGGCCTGGACAGCAGCTGGGGATGGAGATTTGATGGATGGACTTAAATATGAGATGATCCTTTGCCATTCCCACGCCTACATTCAGTCTGAGCTCGCACATCTAGATGTGGAGTTTGAGAAAGAAGTCTTCAGCAAAGTGCAGGGGTTCTGAGTCACTAGCACAAGGTCAGCCAGGAATGGGTCAGGGGGACAGAGAAGCCTAGGGAGGCAGTGTGCCAGACCAGGAGACACTGGCCTGAGAAGCAGAAGGGCTGGCTCTGAGAGGGGCCCAGGAAGCCAGTGTTTCCCACCAGCAGACTCCTCCACTGACAAAAAGCCTGTGGAGGATGTATTTGGGAAGAAGGAAAGAGCATAGAAAGAAGAAATGCAGGATCACTGAGGCCTAGGCACCCTGGGCTGGGCCTCACCTGGGCGGGTCTGCTGGAACCCGATAGGCTTTGTTCCAGACTCCTCTCATGTGCGTGCACACAGACACTCAGAGTCCTTCCCTCTTCGCCATTCATGGAAAGTGGTATTAAAGCATTGAAGTAGCTGCCTGTCTGAGCTGCTTGTACCTTTCAAGTCATCTGCATTAATCTAATTTAAATTAGTTTAATTAATTTAAGTCTCTAAATGTGTGTTATTAGAAGAAATCTCTCCCAAATCATCAAATAAATGTGCCTGCTACCCTCTGTGGTGAAACACATATACTCTTATCTAGACCTCCATTTCTTTCTAGTAAAGTAGTTTATTAAACTTTATCAATCTCTTTCAAACTACAAAGCTATTCATTACATCCAGTGAAATAACTCATCTTAAAATTCGAGAAAGGAAAACTCTTTGAGATCCTCTTTTTTTGGTTCCTCTTTACTTCCACTAGTAAATGGTGCTGTGTAGGAAGAAACAGGAAGAACGTACAGAAAAGAATGCCTATAGTTCAAGAAGAAAAAGACAGATAACCAGTAGAAAAATAAGCAAAGGATAACAATCAGAAGGGGCTTCCCAGGCAGCTCAGTGGTAAAGAATCCACCTGCAAATGCAGGAGACACAGGAGACACTGGTTCGATCCCTGGGTCGGGAAGATCCCCTGAAGGAGGAAATGGCAACCCGCTCCAGTATTCTTGCCTGGAGAATCCCATGGACAGAGGAGCCTGGCAGGCTGCAGTCCATAGGGTCGGGTCACAAAGAATCGGACACGACTAAGCAACTGAGCACGCACACACGCAACGTTCAGAAGCCATTGAAGAAGAAACTCGTTGAGTCAGTCAACAAACATGAGAAAGTTGCTCACTATCACTGCCAGCCAGACACTGAAAGTTAAAACCAAAAGATATGCGTGCATCACTCAGCTCACAATCCAAACGTAAGCTTGAGCAGGAGAAGCGGCCCCCGCAGGTGGCCCTCTGCACTGGGCCCTCTGCACAGTCCGGGGCTTCGGTTCTCCTCAGCTCCCCCTCCCAACTGCTTTTCCACAGGCCTCCCCTCAGAGGGCAGATGTGAGTGTTCAGGCCGCAGGGGGCCAAAGTGGCCTCAGCTGTGCATTGAAGATGTGCCACAAAGGAGAGCTGCAGGGCCCCTCACCCTGTGCCCGGCGGGGCACCACAGGAAGGTTATGTGACTGTCAGGTACTTGGAAAGGGACTTGGATCACCATCTCGAGGCCTGTTAAGTTCATACTGGCTGGTGGAAGCACAAACACGTTCTCCACTTTTGGCTCATCACAGAGCTGACTCCCTAATATCAGAAATGTGGGGAAGGTGTTTCTTCCTAATCCTGAGGGAAAACCCAGTAACACACCCCATCAAAGCCCCACAAACACTGAGAACTCAGTAACACGCCCCATCAAATCCCCACAAACACTGAGTTTCTTGTACTTAAATTTCCACAACAGGACCCTAGGAAAGCCAAGAAAGAATGTTTCTCCGAATGCTCAGTAAAGAGCCAAGCCCGCCTGGCACAGACAGTCTGCAGAAAGGATGCTCGGCCAGGCTGCACGGCAGGTCCAGGACTGGTATGCAGGACCCACCAGGGCCAGCTCTTCATGCGGCCCTTTTCCCTGCTCGGGAAGCACCCAGAACTGGAGCATTTAGTGTTGCAGAGAGTGGCCACTGCCTGAGTGTCTTCACCTCAGGGCCTTGGCCCTGATTTCCAGGCCCATCTCCCTCACCATCCTGTTTCTTTGGCGGGGAGGTTGGCCGCACTACATGGCTCGTGGGGTCTTAGTTCCCTGACCAGAGATTGAACCCAGGCCCTTGGCAGTGAAAGTCAGGAGACCTAACCACTGGACCGCCAAGGAATTCCCCATGTTCCATGTTTGAATGTCCAGAGCTTCTTGGGCCAGGTTCACTGTCTTATCACCCCGGGAGGGCAGGGAGAGAGGGTGGCTTTCAAGGATAATTCTCTTTACTCTCTTTCACAGAGACAGCACAGGAGCTCCACAGTGACTTGCAGATCAGCTCCTCAGAAAGAAAATCGGTCCCCAAAGCCACGCCTGGCTCAAGAATTCCAGGAGGAAACTGGCCACCACACCCGGACGTCCTCGTCACTCGCCAGCAGTTCCCTCCAGGACACATGGAAGTTGTTGGACCTGGGATCCAGCCCTTCTGGCCTCACTTCTCAGGATGACTCACCTCCAGGTAGGCCACTACTCTGTCAATCCGGATACTGGCCATGAGAACTGCAGTCCTG
Organism: Capricornis sumatraensis; assembly: GCF_032405125.1. NCBI lineage: Eukaryota > Metazoa > Chordata > Mammalia > Artiodactyla > Bovidae > Capricornis > Capricornis sumatraensis. The sequence continues at coordinate 100,419,153 of NC_091076.1, forward strand.
TCCTCTTTTACCTGGTGCCTGAGCGTCCCCCAGGGAAGGCGTGTGTCTCCCAGGCCCACGTCCAGCTGACCACATGACCGCATCTACTGAGAGTGGAGACCACGGGTCACAAGGACCCTCAGCCCGCAGGGGGTGGGTGCAGTGTGGTCCGTGTGTGATTCTAGTGGGGGCAAGCGTTCTGTGTTCTGCTCAGCCTCAGGAGGCCGGGCAGCCCATGAAGAGTGTGTCTTTGGCCCCCTGGAAAACTTGCTCCCGCTAATGTCACTGTGAGGTAATCAGGAAAATTCATCCGAGGGGCCACCACCTTTGGGGGAACTGCGTGAGACCGAGGTGTAGCAAGCATGGTGGGTGAAAGGGAGGCTGTTTGAAGGCTGGGGTGGGGGAGGGAGCTTGGAGCGCCTTGCAGATCAGCATGCGGCTAGCATCCTCATTCTCAGCCTTGATGCGTGACTGCCTCCCGCTGTGCCCAGTGTGCCAGTGGGCATTTTAGGTTATTCCCGATCCTTTGCCATTACAAATAATGTTACAGTGAATTAGCTTGTACATGCTATAATGCATGAATTAAAGCATAAATGTAAATTCCCAGAGAGGGGATTGTTCTTTCCAAAGGTATGTGCATTTCTGGCTTCCCTGGTGGCTCAGCAGTAAAGAATCCACCTGCCAATGCAGGAGACACAGGTTCGATCCCTGGGTCGGGAAGATCCCCTGGAGAAGGGATCCAGGGGATCCAGTATTCTTGCCTGGGAAATCCCATGGACAGAGGAGCCTGGCAGGCTGCAATGCATGGGGTCGCAAGAGTCAGACACAACTTAGCAACTAAGCCACCACCACCACATGTGCCTGTCTAGTTTGGGAAGATATTGTTAGTTGGGCTCCATCAGACAGTAGCAGTTCACACCCACCCAGCAGAGGCTGAGAGGGTGTCTTTCTCCAGACCGTCTTCAGCAGTGTCATCGAACTGTAATCTTTGCCAGTCTGATAGGTATCGATTTACTTCGTATTTTACCTGTTAGGAGGTTGTGCATCTTTTCACATGTTTGAATTATGTCTTTTCCTTTTCTTCAGCTCTCTGCTTATTGGTTTATTGGGTTTATAATCTTTTTCTTATTGATTTGTATGAGCTCATTATATTTAATGGAAGTTAGACCTTTCTGAGATATAAATTGCAAATATTTTCCTACAGTTTTTCATTTGTTCTTTTACTTTGCCTATGGTGGCTTTTTGTCATGCACATTTTTTAAAATGTAGTCTAACTTATGTTCTTGTTTTTAATCCTTTCTGGGGTTTTTGCTGTACCTAGGTCTTTTCCATTTCAAGATGAAAGATTATTCTGCCACAATTTCTTCTAACACAGTTATAGTTTCCTTTTTTCATATCTAAATCCATGATCCATTTGGAATTTTATCACACTTGTAGGTTATGAAATAGGAACCAAACTTTATTTTTTAACCCCAGGTGGCAATTCACATATCTTCCCCATCCCCAGCAATTACTGAGTAACTCACGTTTCCCCACTTGTTTGAAATCCTACGTTCACTATAATATTAAATGTTTCGTGTGTACTTGAGTCCCTGGGCTCTTGTTCTTTCCCGTGGTTCATTGGTCTCAGTCCGTGCACATGCAGTGCTGTTTGGATTGTTACCACTTCCTGGTCCCTCATAATGTCTGCTGACTTTGACTCTCCAATTATGCTTCTTAGAGTTTTCCTGGTAATTCTCACTTAATTTGTTTTTTACTTTTCCTGTACAGCCTTTAGTCCCAGCCCCGAAACTCTGTGTGACTCTTCTCAGGATTTGTTAGTCTTGGGCCTGCGTCCGGAAGGAGCCGAGTCCTCCTGTTAGTCTGAGTTCTGCTCCCTGGGGCAGCAGTCACCCCTGTGATGCCTTCAAGTAGTCTCCTCCGATGCAGACTGGTCTGTTCTCCTCACATCTCCTGCCCAAGCTCATGAATCTGAGAAGCTGCTGCTTCAGTGTATATATTTTTAAAGCCATACTGTCTTATACGTGTATAATTTTATTTACTTATTTTGGCCATGCTGGGTCTTCGTTGCTGCCTGGGCTTTTCTCTTAGTTGCAGCAAGCTGGGACTGTTCTCCAGTTGAGGTGCCTGGACTTCTTTCTGTGGTTGCTTCTCACTGCACGCACTTACTGCAGAGCACAGACTCTAGGGTGCACGGGCTTCAGTAGCTGAGCTCCTGGGGTCTAGAGCACAGGCTTGATAGAAGTGGCACATGGGCTTCGTTGCTCCAAGGCCTGTGAGATCTTCCTGGATCAGGGTTGGAACCCTTGTCTCCTGCACTGGCAGGCAGATTCTTCACCACTGAACTATCAGAGAAGCCATTCAGTACATTTTAAATTCAGGAAAGTCTTTGCTGTACTTTTCATTGACTCTGTTGGAAGTTTTTGGTAAATGTTCATTGCCATTTTGCTGGTTTCCTTCCTCCTTTTTTCTCATAGTACTTTTGTACCTTTATTCCCCCTCATCTTTAAAAGAGGTAATTTTCCCTCTACCAAGTATCTGTAGGAAATGTGTGTGGGAAAAGAGACCAGGGACATTGTCCTGTCTAGCAGTTACGGTTTTTAAGTAAGTTTAGCCTTGGCTTATCTTTGCCCATTTTCATGAAGCTCAGCTTCTTTCCCCTCCCACCCAGACATGCTGACTCCAGTAGTTACACACAGGCTCAGTAGTTGTGACACACAGGCTTAGTTGCCCTGAGGCATGTGAAATCTTCCCAGACCAGGGCTTGAACCAGTGTCCCCTGCATTGGCAGGCAGATACTAACCACTGGACCAACAGGGAAGTCCTAGTTAGTGATTCCTAACATATTTGCATTTTGGTTAGAGACTAAGATCACTATGGTATCAGCTCTCCTGAGAGTACAGTTTTGCTCCAGCTACAGTAACTGACATGCCTGCTTCCGCCAGCGGCACCCGCTTGTAGAAAGCATGGTGCCCTTTTGTGATTCCTTTCCCTCGGTCTGAAAGCCTGTTTCTGTTCAGTGTCTCCTGCACTTCCGTTACCATGTTCCTGTATCAGCGCTGTCCTCCAACAGCTTAGTTTGGGTTTTGTCTTTAGCGTGCTTTTAAAAGTCTTTATTTCCTCCAGTCTCATCTGGGAGATCACGTTTCCTTTGCCTTCTGCCTGTTTTTAAGTTACATTCTCTATGCTTATTCTTCCTCAGTGACTAAGATTCCACTTATTTTCATTTTACCCATCCATTTCTTAAATTTATCAACCTCTATATTTTTCTAATTTTCTACTAATATCAATGAAAGCATTAGCTATTGGGCAGGAGGTGATTGTCTTTTAAACAAAAGTGAATTTGACTAAGTCCTTTGTAATTTATCCATATTTGCTTTCCAGCTATCTCATAGTAGCCTCTTAGATGTATTTTTCTTCTTCCAAGGTAATTATAAAAGAGAAGTTTTATATAGGAAACTTTGAGGCCTCTGTGTGACAGAGTATTTTTATTTGTCTCATATTTACATGTTTTAGTTGAGTATAAAACCCCAGACTTCCATTTCTCATAATGTAGCAGGCTGGGTAGCTGGATTAACACTATCACTGAGAACAATTAAAACTGCTGAATAAAAAGTAAAGACAAGCTTATGAGGCATCAGTAAACAGCAAGAGGGTAAAGAAGTCTCAAGCAAAGGCTGAGAGGAGCAACCTGAGACTGCCTTTGACCAGGGACTTCAGCCTGAAGTCTTGAAATCTGGTGGTGTCACCTCTCTGGCTTCAGAAAACAGGTGATGGTGATGAAACCCAGGCCCACCCAGGGCAGGAATGTGATGGCGCAATCCCCCCCACCTCCCAAAGCTGAAACTCCAAGGACCATAGTCTCTGTGTCCAGGTGGACAGGTAGACCCCCACCGCCATCAGGGGCCAGGGACGTGAGGACTGAGGACGTGATCTGGCACTGAGTGACAAAGGGAAGACTGTTACATATGTTAATAATTTGCCACCAAGAGTCAGTCCTCATGGCTTCGTCCCAGTTAACCCTTGAGTGCCTAGAACTTTCATTTCAAGTGATTGTGAGCTGGTGGCATCCCCAAGAACTAGCAAAAGCAAGTGGCAGCTCACTTCAGGGGGAATCACCTTTATCCCAGGCCGTAGAAAATTTGCACAGAGCAGATTCCTATGAAAAATAAGATCCCAAACACAGGGTGCAAGGCACCAGGCATGAGGCCAGCAGAAGCAGACCTGGGATGTCAGGGTATAAGTAACTGTGTTTCATAATGAAGTAAAACACCAGCAAGAAAATACATTCAAGAAGCCAAGGAAATATAAAGAAAGACCAAGCAGACTTAAAAAAAGAACCAAATAGAGGTCTAATGAATGAAAAATTATAATTACTGAAATTAAAAATTCAGTGGATGAGCTTAACAGCAGGGTATGTACTATAGAATTCATGAAATGATGTTATATGTGAATAAATTAGCCAGAGACACACAGATTTTAAAAAAAAGAAATAGAAAAGAAAGAAAAACAGGTCAGGAGCCTGGCAACTAGAGTAAGAACGTCTGACTCATGTTGGTCAGAGCTTTAGCGGGAGAGAGAAGATGGGCAGGGGCCACATTTGAAGGGATGGGGCTGAAGCAGTATGGCAAGATACTAATTTCAACCCCAGGAAGTCTATCAAATCCCAATCCAAATAATTAAAGGAAACCCACACCTGGATAGGTCCTAACAAAGCACCAGAGGTGATGAGATTGTTTTGAAAACTGGCAGAGGAAATAGACAAGTTACCCTCAAAGAGATGTGCCTGAGGAATGCTGGACTTCTCACCAGCCACAGTGGGGAGCCTGAGACAGGAAGACAGTATCTGTCTGAGCTGAGGGAAGACAGCTGTCACCCTAGAATCCCACTAAAGAGGGCAAAACAAAGACTTTTCAGACACTAAAAACTGAGCAACTTTCCCCACACATCCCTCACTGAAAAAAAAAAAAAAAAATTCCAGAGTAGGCATCAGGAAACTTTTTCGTGAAGGAGGGCCGAATGGTGAATATTTTTGGCTTTGTGACCCAATGGTCTCTCTTGCAATCTCCACCTGCAGCTCAAAAGCAGTTGCAGACAACATGTACGTGATGGGCATGGCTGTGTACCAATAAAACTTCATTGACAAACACAAGTGATAGTAATGCTGTTTCTCAAGCTGAGTACACAGGTTTTCATTTAGTTCTTTATTTTTAAAAAATTCTTTAAACAATACATGTATATTATATGTGCTTGATGTAGTTTGGGTATCTTTTATAAAGAAAAGTTTTAAAAGGGAGGGCGTGGTCAACTGGGCAGAGAGGTCAGGGAAGGTCAGGGCAGAAAAGTGTTCCATGTCACTGTGGCAGTCTTAGTGGAGTAGTGGAATGGTCATCCATCCTCTTCCTAGCTGAAGAGACTGGGGAAGAACAGGTGGACTGCTTACTGAAGAGGTCTTGCTCTGAAAAGCAGCAGTTAAAAAAGCAACATTGGGGCTTCCCTGGTGGCTCAGTGGTAAAGAATCCGCCTGCCAATGCAGCAGACAAGGGTTCAATCCCTGATCTGGGAAGATCCCACATGCCATAAAGCAGCTAAGCCCGGGCACCACTACTATCAAGCCTGTGCAGCCAGGAGCTGCAACTACTGAGCCCACACGCCGCAACTGCTGAAAACCTCTCAGCCTAGAGCCCGGGCTCCACACTACAGCGAAGAGTAGCCTCCGCTCTCTGCAACTGGAGAAAAGCCCCCACAGCAATGAAAACCCAGCTCAGCTATAAATAAATAAATAAATGTAGTTTTAAAAAAGCAACATTGGAGGAAACTGTGAAGGTGTGGCCTGCCTGTATGCAGGTGGGGAAGATGGGAGGGACAAGCCGATGCTTGTGGCTGGGGAGGAGGGCAAACTCAGGAGAGAAGTGAGGTGTGCTGAGGAGCTCGGATTTAATAGGACACGCCAGAGGCAGGAAGGCGATGGACACCCAGACTGGGAACTTTACTGACCGCACTTGACAAGCAAGTTGCCACAGCCTCACAGACGCCTGCAGAAGATGAGGAGGACTCGTCACTTGCAGCACAGCAGACAGCCAAAGGGTCTCCTCAACCCCTGTCCCACGGGCCAGGTCAGGAGTCTCAGCTGAGTGGCCCAAAATGGACAGAACACGAATCTTTTCTAGTGGGCTACAGGCACATCTGCCCTTTGCCCCAAGCGGAGTGGTACTCTCATCTTCTGAAGCTGTCAGCCATGCAGACACCCAGTGAGAGAGTCCAGAGCAGAAGCCTGCAGGGGCTGGAGGAGAACCATCCCGACAACAGGTCTGGTAGTGGGAAGAACAGGTCCCCACGGGTTCCTTTTATGTCCTCCTTTCAGTTCAGTTTAGTTCAGTTCAGTCGCTCAGTCGTGTCCGACTCTTTGCGACCCGATGGACTGCAGCACACCAGGCCTCCCTGTCCATCACCAGCTCCTAGAGTCTACCCAAACGCATGTCCATTGAGTCGGTGATGCCATCCAACCATCTCATCCTCTGTCATCCCCTTCTCCTCCTGCCTTCAGTCTTTCCCAGCATCAGGGTCTTTTCTCAGCTCTTCGCATCAGGTGGCCAAAGTATTGGAGTTTCAGCTTCAACATCAGTCCTTCCAAAGAACACCCAGGACTGATCTCCTTTAGGATGAACTGGTTGGATCTCCTTGCAGTCCAGGGGACTCTCAAGAGTCTTCTCCAACACCACAGTTCAAAAGCATCAATTCTTTGGTGCTCAGCTTTCTTCACAGTCCAACTCTCACATCCGTACACAACCACTGGAAAAACCATAGCCTTGACTAGACGGACCTTTGTTGGCAAAGTAACGTCTCTGCTTTTCAATATGCTATCTAGGTTGGTCATAACTTTCCTTCCAAGAAGTAAGCGTCTTTTAATTTTATGGCTGCAATCACCATCTGCAGTGATTTTGGAGACCAAAAAAATGAAGTCAGCCACTGTTTCCACTGTTTCCCCATCTATTTGCCATGAAATGATGGGACCAGATGCCATGATCTTCGTTTTCTGAATGTTGACCTTTAAGCCAATTTTTTCACTCTCCTCTTTCACTTTCATCAAGAGACTCTAATTCTTCTTCACTTTCTGCCGTAAAGGTGGTGTCATCTGCACATCTGAGGTTATTGATATTTCTCCCAGCAATCTTGATTTCAGCTTGTGTTTCCTCCGGCCCACCGTTTCTCATGATGTACTCTGCATATAAGTTAAATAAGCAAGGTGACAATATACAGCCTTGACATACTCCTTTCCCAATTTGGAACCAGTCTCTTGTTCCATGTCCAATTCTAACTGTTGCTTCCTGACCTATATACAGATTTCTCAAGAGGCAGGTCCTCCTTTCAAGTACAGGGCAAAGCCACGGACTCTGAGAGGGGGGGAGGTGGAGGAGGAGGTAGAAAGAGAAGTGCAAAACTATCATCTGACAGGGCCTTCCCTGGTGGCCCAGTGGCTAAGACTCTGAGCTCCCAATGCCAGGGGCCCAAGTTCCATCCCTGATCAGGGAGCTAGATCCCACATGCTGCAACTGAGAGTTCACATACCACAACTGAAGATCCCCCATGCTGCAACTAAGACCCAGCAGAGCCAAATAAATAAAATAATAAATATTAGGGAAAAAAAAAAAAAAAGAAGGGTCCCATCTGACAAGAGAAGCAGGGACAAGTAAGGGTGGTGCCATCAACCCAGCAGGGCCTGGATCAGGGGAAGAACAGCTCACTTGTGGCTGGAGGTGAAAGTGAAGACCATGATGGAGTGAGAGGAGCGTCACTGCCAGCGCCAGCCCAGAGCAGTGGAATTGGCCTGGTAGGGAGGCAGGGGTTGTGTGTATTAGTTTAAATGCTTTTGGCTTACAAGTTACAGCACAACCTGATGAAAGCGGCATTAGGCATCTTCGCAACCGTTATCTCATCATGGCACCCGTAGATAATCACAGATGGTCACTGAATGAGGAGGAGGAGCCAAAGCAGCCAGCATCTGCGTAGCCTTTCTGACAGTGTGCACATACAGCAGCAGGATGTCAAGGCCAAAGTAAATGGCTCCTCTTTTTCAAAAGCTGACTTCTCTGAGGCTCTTTTCTCCTAATGGTTTCAGGATGGCTGCAGCAGTTCCAAGCATCACATCAGAAGACCTATTTCTCTCTTCCTGCTTTTCTTCCTTTTAGTTGGAAAGGGATACGTTTCCCTAGAGCTCCTGGACTCGCTCTTCCATCTCACTGGCTGCCGGGGTCATGTGGCCTCTCTTGACCAGTCACTGGGAGACTGTCTTAGACCCTGAGAACTTGCAGCGTAGAACTAAACAGTGTTGGGATTCCTTGGCAAGAAAGCTGAGAAAGGGCTATAAGTGGGCTACAGCTGAGTGCACAGGGGAAGGTGGTGAGACACCTTCCCATAGCAGTTGAAGTTGCTACTTCTTTTTCTTTGCAGTAAAAAACTAGGAATGATTACTGCCTAGGCTTTTGGTTCACCCTGTGAAAGATTTGGTTTGATTTGGAAGAAAGATTGAAATTAATGCAGTTTAGCTGTTTTAAGCTCCCACAAAACTTCTTTATGCTCTCCTTATAATCTTGAATGTTTGAGCATGCATAACTTAACTACCTGTGATATGTCTACTTTGTAAAGAGTACTTTTTAAAACCTTATTGGTGACTCAAATGATAACCACAACTTTGGTTAAGATGTAAGCATGTTAGCATTTATGATAAAGGATGGTGTGGGTATTGGTCCTCAGTCAAGCAGTCTGGAAGCTCCATTCTGGAAAGTGGAATGTCTTGCCCTCTGCTTTTTTTTTTTTAACATTTTCAGCACATTGTGAATAGCAGACTGTGAGACCTAGCAGTCATGAACAGAGTTAAAAGTGATAATGAAATAGTTTGCCAAGTTGTGGCATCTGCATTAATAACATGAAGAACTATATGGTATTTCTCAGGACGGAGGGAGGTTTTCATGCTGAAAAGCCACACTCCTCTTGGTTTTGAAGTGAGACCAGAGCTGACCCTCCCACCTCTGCCCTTCCTCTACCTGCCCCACCTGTCCCCGCCACCCCCCACCTCCCGCCATGCCCCTGCCTCGCCACCTCCCCGCCCCGCCTTTGCCCTGCCCCTGCCCCACTCCATCCCTCCACAAGCACACAGAGCTGCCACTTGGCCGCAGCCTGACACCCTGGGCCTTGCCACACCCCAGACCCCAGGGCCACTATAACCCCTCCTCCATCCTCCTGGATCTTGGATCCGATGGGTGTGGTCTCTCCATGCCTAGCCTCCTCTCACGTCCCCACCCCTTCTTCCCCCACTTCACTCCCTCCTCTGTCCCTCCTGCCCCCCACCATTTCCTGCCCACTGTGGCTCTGGGACTCTGACCCCATCTCCCCTTCTCCCCAGACACAAGCAGCCCAGCTCCCTGCTGCACCTGAGGATACCACCCTGCCCCCCACCTTGTACAGGCAAGCAGCCCCTTGTGCACGTGGGCTCCACCTTCCTCTCCCTAGCAACCGCCTCTTCTCCGAAGCCCTCCCTCTTCACCTCCTCCAAAATTCACCCCCTGCTTGCCTCTTGTCTTCTTCCCACTTAATGCTAGTCCCAGATCACTTGCTGTTTTTCTCATTTAGCTTGAGTCTGTCCTCCTCTCTGCTGGAAAAATGTGGAGGTGGGGGCAGCTTCCTTGATCCTTGTCCCCTGGCCAGCACAGACAGGTACACAATAGGTGCTCAGTCAGGATGTGCAGAGAGAGAACTGCGAAGAATGGGAGTCCAGCAAGGCCTTGTGTCCACAGCACAAGGATCCAGAGGCTCAGGAAGTGTGTGTGATTAGAGAAACCACCATGCATTGTCTGAGAAGTATCAGATTTGAAAGACAGACTCTTCTTGGATGGAGTACTAAATATTATAAAGACAGCTGTTTTCTCCTAATTGAAGTAAACAGTTAGTGTAAGTCAATGAAATAGGGACAGAATTTCTCTTGAAGCTAAAGAAGTGGGTTTTCAAGTTTGGGAGCAATAAAATGCATGGGGAAGAGGCAGTAGGGAGACCCAGTCTGCTGATAGCTGGGGGGCAGGCACAGAGCAGAAGCCCTTCCTTCCAGAGTCTGCAAATCAGAGCCCCAGACACAGCAGGGTGGGGATGCAGCATGCTTCTGTCCTCACTGCATGCATCCAGACCATGCACTAAAATGCAGCCCAGGCCCAGCTAAATGCCTTAAATCAAACCTAAAACTACACCTAATTATAACTATTTACAAATGACTATATCAGTTGTAAAGGTTGTATCATCTTAGATGTAACTTAAAAATCACAGATTTCTAAGATATTTCTTTAACTTCAAAAATAACCCAACTAGAAAGACATTTTTAAGCAATGTGACGAAAGTCAGCCATGTATAAATAACTCATCCAAGTTGACCAGATATATGCACGGTGGCAAAAACACTCAGCCAAGGCACTACCAGAAAATACGGGCGTCTGACCTGCCAGCAAAGCAGCCCTTGGAGAGCTGACCCCGGGCCTGGAGGGGGAGGCGCAGCTGCCTGGCTCTCTTGGAGGGCATTTATTGGTGACTGTCCCAGGGGTTGTTGGAGTCATTGGCCTCCCTAGTGTCCGTGCTGTGCGTGCAGGCAGCCCAGCTCAGCACGACACCGTGGCGTCTCCCCTGAAGCAGAGGGGCTCCAGGCCTCCTCCAGCATGAGTGACACTCCGTTTGGCTAAGAAATAAACCAAACAGCGTAGAGGGTTTTCAGTGGAAATCAGCCCTCTCCGCCACCCCTCCCCTGCCCACCTGGCCTTCTGTCTGGTTCCCTTGCTCTTCTCCAGCTCTGTACTCTGTGGCTATGGAAGCTTATATTTAAATGTGTGTGTGTGTATCCTCTTGCTGCTGCTTAAGTTTCTGTATGTAGTGTTTCTCCATTTTGGTTGACACTGAGCTCACCGATCTTTTCAGTAAGCAGTTCAGTGCTCCTGAGTGTGAGTACTTCCTTTTACCTGTCTGACATTCATGGACACTTGGGTCGCTTCTAGTTTTCAGTACTGCCATGAGTCTGCTGGCGTGGGTGGTTGCTTATGGGAATGTGTAGTCAGGGGAGTGTCTAGGAGTAAAATCTCTGGGTCAAAGATGTGAGTGGTCTGAGCTCTGAGAGGTATTACCAAATCACTGTCAGAGAGTTGGTGCAATTCATGTTCATGGCCACAGGGTGTAAATCACGTCACCTCATACCTGTACTGGTAGATTTTTATCAAGCTTTTCTTTTTTTTTGCCAGTCTGATAGGTTAAAAAAATAGTATTTCAGTATGGGTTTTAGTTTGCAGTTTTCAAATTGTGGGTAAGATTGGGCATTTTACGTGTGGTTTGTGTGTTATTCAGTTTTATGCCCTTTTTTAAGGTGACCATGAACGGTGGCAACAGAAGAAAACACATATTCATTGTGGTCTTGAAGTCAGAGCACCAAGGGTAGAAAAGTGCTTTAGAAGAGGCTGTGGCCCCTGCTCTGGGGAGGGCATGGGGTGCAGGATGGGGGGAGGAGCTGGACATGATTTTTACAAATAAATGCAGTCGGAATCTTTTTTTTTTTTAAGAGTCCAGCTAGAAGCAAATGTTTGTTGAGTGCCTGCCAGGTGCCCAGCTGTGCTAAGGCAGCCACTCCCACCATAAACCCATGCCATCTAGTCAGTGGGTCCTCTTTCCAAAGGAAGACTCCAAGACCTCTGGCAGTGAGTCACCGCCCAGGCCAGCGTTCTCAAGTCCCAACCCTCTCCCCACCCCATGGAATTCCAGAGCAGAGACACCTGACCTTATCCTCAGGCAGATGGTCCAGAGGGGCCAAGGTTGTCCCAGGGGTCACACAGATAATGGGCAGAAGCTCCCAAGAAATGCAAACATTCCTTCAGAAAGGGAGGAGCCGCCTTTCCCTGCCCTGGGGGCTGGACACGCCTTCCCCCATTTCAGCATTCTGAGCGCTGCCAGCCCCACCCAGTGCCCCTGTGGCACTCCACAAGTTTCTACCAGGGGGTCTCAGACCGTCCTGAGCAGTCCATCTGTGAGCCCTACGTTCTCGTAGGTAGAGGCTCTTCCCCCTGGGTCCTCCCCACTCACTGAGGATGAACGAAAGGGGACAAAGCTTTTAAAGGGTTGGGGGTTTTTTTTCTCTTTAAATGTTTGTTCTTTTGAAAATCATATTAGTTTCTCCTGAAATTAATTTTTTTTCCTTTAACAAGGGTTGCACAAGATTTTAAGATGAAGCATGCATGAACCTGTTAACTGCTGCTAATCCAAAGTTATTTTTAAACCCTGTGTAATGAGAACATTTCTGTGCAGATCTCACCGTAGAGATGGCACCTAAATCCTAGTTGCCAGGCTGTTCTGAGGATCCAGGAAGCAAGTAACCAACCACTTCCTGTTCTCAGCTCAGTGTCTGCTCACGCAGGGCCCAGTGCTGTCATCAGCCCAGATATCACTCTGCCCACCACCGTGGATCCTTTCCCAACAGCTCCTGGAGGCTGAGGCTTGACATTCAGATGACGAGACCCAGGCCCAGAGATGTTAACGCTGCTTGCTCAAGGTCACACAGCCCCCAGTTCATGAATCAGAATCAGAATCCAAACTGTCCAACTCCTGCCCGTGAACCCACAGAACTGAAAAAGTTCCCAGATGATAGTGCCCTGGGTGCCAGGCAACAGGTGGCTGAGTGAAGGGAGGCAGGACCATGTTGACTGTTGGGCAGTACTTGGCCAGCGGGTCATGGGGGCCTGACCAGCCAGCCTGTCCAGCAGAAGCAGTTGATGATGCTACCCCATGGCAATCCCTGCACAGCAGTGCAGGTTCAATAAGCCAGATCTTCCCATTTTTTAAGAGGTGTTAGAAGTCTTGTTTTTTTATATGGTGTTCAGCCACTTAGTCGTATCTGACTCTTTTGTGACTCCCTGAACTATAGCGCCCCAGGCTCCTCTGTCCATGGAATTTTCCAAGCAAGAATACTGGAATCGGTTGCCATTTCCTCCTGCAGGGGATCTTCCTGACCCAGGAATCACACTTGTGTCTCCTGCATTGGCAGGCAGGCAGATTCTTTACCACTGAGCCACCTGGAAAGCCCCATTTTTTTATATGAAATGTTTCAGCTTTTTAATATTGGCAACTAGTTAAAATATACAGGCCAAATTGCAGCTCAGTCTGTAAGCTACAGAAAACCCTGGGAGCCAGCTCCAGCCATGCCCAGCGGTACATGGTCTGTGTGGCCTCCAGCTCCAGGAGACAGCCTCCAGCAAAGCGCCTTCCCAGACCCAGAATAAAGTGACTGCCAAGCAAACTGAGATTCTCCTACTCTGAGAGTCACGTGTGATTGACTGCAGAACCAACATACAGGTCCCTTTGGTCTCATCCTTGTGGTTAGTGAGCCATTCTGCAGGGTGTCACCAGTCACTGAATAGGGTTGAGTGGGCCCTGAGGATACCAGCTTACCCTCGTATTGTGTATTTTTGAGTGGAGACTGTTCCAGGCCTCCCCTGAAGGATGCCTGGACTCAGAAGCAGCGTTTGGGACCTTTCTCTGAAGGCAGACTGATTCAGCCATGGGTCTGCCAGCTTAGCCGTGCTCTGAGGACATACAAACATACTCTGAACACAGGACCTTAGAGTCACCTTGCCTGCATGCTGTCAAGACCAGGAGCATCACCATCTGGCCTCCCCACAGAAACTTTATGTTTCTCAGTAAACCCAGGGACTGAGTGAGGAGAGCAGTTTCAGGCACCCCAGCATTGCACTGAGTGAAGGACGGAAGGAGCAGCCACTTGTGGTTGGATTTGTGATAAGAAAAGGTGAAAATCTCAGGGCAGGCGACCTCTGAGAATAGTCAGAGAACAGGGCAAACACACCTGGAGTGTTATATTCTCTTTTCCCCATCTGTGGTCCTCATACCTGTATGCAAACCAGGGACTGAGAATCTGTACTCAAAAGTGGACATCAGGCTTCTAGTGTATCACAGTGAGATGCAGACCCAGCTCAGAGACGGGCAGACCTGACCCATGGGGACAGAGGCCAGCGTGAGACTCATGTGACAATGGGAACACAAGCCGTCGGAGCGGCTCTGCCCATGCTCTCGGCAGCCACTCTCACAGTAACCTTGTGGAGCAGATGGCGATGGGAGCTGCCCAAAGGGGCACCACCAGTGGCTCACTGAGCACGTGACCAGGACTCCTCCAGCATTCGCTGGGGAGCAGGGGGGATCGAAAGGGCCCTGCCCTGTTTGCCAGCATCACATTTGTCCTTTTGGCTGTGCACGTTACTACTCTTGCACCACCCTTTAGCATCTTCTGTAACTGCAGCCAGAGAAATCTAAGAACCAGGGTTCTGGTCCAAGAAGGGAGCCGTGCAGTATCTTGAATTAGGTGAGCAACTCCAGCTTCCCGCCTTTCCTGCTTATTATAACCTGAGACTTTTTAGGACGTAGAGTATCCTCTAAACTTTTTGAGAAATATATGGTCAAATAAGAGCTTCCCAGGTGGCACCATGGTAAAGAATCCACTTGCCAAAGCAGAAGATGCAAGAGCTGCAGGTTTTGCTCCTTGGTCTGGGAAGATCCCCTAGAGGAGAAAATGGCAACCCACTCCAGTATTCCTGCCTGGGAAATCCCATGGACAGAGGAGCCTGGCAGGCTACAGTCCAGTGGGTTGCAGAGAGTCGGAGACAACTGAGTTTGCACACAAACGCTCACACACACACACACACACACACACACACACACAGTCAAATAGATCTTTGTTAGCTCTTTTTTGAAGTTGTTATGATGAAACAGCTTTTCCTGCCACTTGGGAAAAAAACTTGTGTTGAAATAACTTTTAAAACAAAGTAAATACTTTGATGTAGCCAAGTTGGCATCTACTTCAGTGCTGTTTTTTCTGGGGCCACAGCATGACTGGCACTCACTCCTACTCCTGGCCAGACTAAGGACTATACATTAACATCCACCCCTGCATAGACAAAATATATGAAACAGCTGTTTTCAGACGTCGGAAAATAGGTAGCAGAGGACCGCGATCCTTGAACGAGGAAGACAAGTGAGGCGCCTGTCGGGCCCCCCGGCTTTCTGCCCCAGGCATCTTCTGGGCTCAGTCACAGGGATGGGAGCACCAAGCAGGGCGCAGTGCCTTCTCTGGTGGAGGAAGCAGGAACAGGCGTCCGGGAAGGCAGAGGGGCTGGAAGTTGCAGGAAAGATTCCCGAGGAGAGGGTGGTGTGGGGGGCGGGGTATGCAGAAGAGAGCTCCAGAAATCTTTGTAGGAATTGTCTTGAGTCTTTACCTCTTTACCGTCTTTACATGTCCTAGTTCACTGATGTGCAGAATAAAACTCCACAAATTCAGGCAAAGGGAAGATAAGCAGCTTGTAAGCGTCACCATTTCGAGACCTCTAAGATGATGGGGAGATAGTCAATCTCCAGCCTTCATTCATTGGAGACCCAGAGAAGTCACACTTTGATCATAGAGCTATGTGTCTCTGAAGTGCAGACTCATCTAGACTTACCCTAGAAAGGCTCAGAAACAGTCTTTGAAATGATGAAATGAGAACCTAACAGCCTGTAAAACAAAGCTCAACATTCTTAAAAAGACAAAATTACAACGCAATACCTAAAATGTACAATAGCCAGTTAAAAATTTCAAGACTTGTAAAGAAGCAGGAAAATGTGATCCAAAGCCAAGAGGAAAACCATTCATGGAAAGAGGTACAGAAATGACAGAAATGAGAAAACAAGCAAACAAAGATGTTGAAATGACTGTTACGACTATATTCAGGTATTCAAAGGGAAACAATGATAAGAACTGAAACTATAAAAAAGAACCAAACACCACTTCCAGAGATGAAAAATACAGTATTTGATAAGGAAAACACATTGGTAGGATTAACAGTAGAATAGAGATAGCAGAAGGAAAAACAAGGAACTTGAAGACATAGCAACAGAATCAACCCAAAATGACACACAGAGAGAAAACATAGGGCATAGAAAACAACTTTGGCAACCTGAAGGAGAGCACCCACCAGTCTAACAGAGAGGAGAAAGAGGGGCAGAAAAAGTGTTTGAAGAAATGATGCCCTTTTTTTCCCCCCCCTAAATTTGACAAAAACTCCGAACTCACTGATTCAAACAATTTGTCAACCCCAAGCACCAGGATAAACACACAGGCACAAATGCAATCCAGGGAATATCATAATCAAGTTTCTGAAAATCACCAATAAAGTAAAATCTTAAAAGCAGTCAAAGAAAAGACACATTACTTAAATATGAATGAAGGTAAAAATTATGACAGACTTCTCCTCAGAAACTATAGCTACCAGGCGACAAGGGATCATCGATCGTCTCTAAGCTGAAAGGAAAAGGAGCTCACAAAGTAGAATTCTCTATCTAGCAAAAAGATCCTTTAAAAATGGAGGCAAAATAAAGACGTTCACAGACAAACCAGATAGAATCCATCACCAGCAGACCTTCACCACAAGAAATAGTAAAGGACATTCTTCAGGCAAAGGAAATGATGGCAAGTGAAAATTGGGGTCATCAGAGAGAAATACAAAGGCAGCAGGTGAGTCTGTGGATGAATAATGGAGATAGGCGTACGGTTTTCTTTGGAAGATCACTGGCTGTTTAAAGCGCACACGAAGACAGTGTATGATGGGGTTTGTGACACACGTACGAGTGAAATGTGTGGCAAGGCGGCAGAAGTGATGGGGAAGGGAAAAGAAAGTACACTCCTGTCGGGCTCCTGTTCATGAACTTGTATAATACTACTTCAGGGTAGAATGTGACAAATTAAAAATGTATATGCCATAAACAACAAAACAAAAAGCACAAAGATGTATAGCTAATAGGGTTGTAGCAGAGATAAAATGGGATTTAAAAAAAACACAAATTCAAGAGTGGGTAGAAAGAGACTTCCCTGGTGGTCTAGTGGCTAAGACTGCGCTCCCAATGCAGGGGCCCCAGATTTGATCCCTGATCAGGAAACTAGATCCCACACGCTACAGCTAAAGATCCTACATGCTGAAACTAAAAAAAGATCCTGAATGCCACAATAAATATCCAAGTTCCTGCATGCCACAACTAAGACCCAGCATCACCAATAGATAAATATTAAAAAAAAAAAAAAACACTATAAAACGTCTAGAAGAAATCATAGGATATCTTTATGACTTTGGGATAGACAAAAATTTCTTAGGATAGAAAAAAGTCTCAACCTTAAAAGAAAAATCTGATGGATTGGGCTTCATCAAAATGTTAAAGTTCTGCTTTTGCAATGACACTCTCAAGAAGGTGAAAAGATAAGCTGGAAGAAAATATTTGAACACATATCAAGGACCTGATCCAGAATATATAAAAAACTTTACAACTCAGTGGTAAATAAATAAGCCCAATTTTTAAAATAGCCAAAATACTACAGAAGACACTTCAAAAAAGAAGAGATACAAATGGCCAGCAAGCCCATGAAAGATACTCAGTGTTAGTCATCTGGGAAATGCAAATTTAAACCACAGTGAGGAGGCCTGGCATGCTGTGATTCATGGGGTCGCAAGGAGTCGGACATGACTGAGCGACTGAACTGAGGTGCCACTACACAGTCGCTCAGACAACCAAAACCTTACAATAATATGGCGATATCAAGTGGTAGCAAACACATGGAGCTGCTGGAACCACACTGCCTGAGAGAATGCAGGGTGGTCCACTGCTTTGGAAAACAGTTCGGCAGTTTCTTAAAAAACAAAAACTTGTAGCTGCTCTCGCCTCCTCAGGTCCACGCTGTGTCTGTGGAGTGTGTTTCTCTCAAAATAAATCCACTTCTTACCTATCAAAAAGCAAAAAACGTGCTACACGATTCAGCCATTCAGTTCCATGGTAACCATGTAAGAGAAACATCCACGCCCCAAAGGCCTTAACACGAATGTCAGACTGGAAACAACACAAACATGCATCAGTAGATAAATGGAAAAGCAGGTCACTGTGGAGCAGTGTGACGTGCTGCTCCTCCGTTTATCCGTTGATGGCCAGTGGTAAAGAGTCTGTCTGCCAATGCAGGAGACGTGGGTTGGATCCCTGGGTCTGGAAGCTCCCCTGGAGAAGGGAATGACAACCCACTCCAGTATTCTTGCCTGGAGAATCCCATGGACAAGAGGAACCTGGCAGGCTACTGACCATGGGGTTGCAAGAGTCGGACACGACTGAGGGACAAAACAAGTGTGCTGAACTACTACTCGACAAGCAGAAGCACTACCAGTACACGTGACAACAGCAGTGAGCCTCAGAAACATTGCTTTGATCTCTGGAAAAACCAGACATCAAGCAGTCCCTAGTGTACTTCGTGTGTGTGTGTGTGTGTGTTTGGCCGTGCTGGGTCTTTGTTGCTGCACGGACTTTTGCCTGGGTGTGGTCAGTGGGGGCTGCTCTAGCTGCAGTGCACGAACCTACTGCAGTGGCTTCTCTGGTGGAGCTCAGGCTGCAGAGCGCAAAGGCTCAGCAGCTGCAGCTCTGAGGCTCGTGGACTCTGGCTCAGTAGTTGTGGGGCACAGGCCTAGCTGATCCCAGATGAGGGATCAGACCTGTGTCTCTTACGTTGGCAGGTGGATTCTTCATCTCTGAGCCACCAGGGAACCCCCCTAGGGTACTCTTTTTTTATGTGAACTTCTAGAAACGACCTGCTGCTGCTGCTGCTAAGTCACTTCAGTCGTGTCTGACTCTGTGCGACCCCATAGATGGCAGCCCACCAGGCTCCACCGTCCCTGGGATTCTCTAGGCAAGAACACTGGAGTGGGTTGCCATTTCCTTCTCTAATGCATGAAAGTAAAAAGTGAAAGTGAAGTCACTGAGTCATGTCCAATTCTCAGCGACCCCATGAACTGCAGCCTACCAGGCTCCTCCGCCCATGGGATTTTCCAGGCAAGAGTACTGGGGTGGGGTGCCATTGCCTTCTCCAGAAATGACCTACATAGTTAGTAATGACAAAAAGCAGATCGGTGGTTGCTTCAGGCTGGGAGTAGGGATGTTTGGAGTTGAAGGAAATGTTCCATAGACATAGATGTATAGATTTTATACAACCCATTGAAATGTACCCTTAAAATGGGTGTGCTTTATTGTATATAAATTATAGCTCAATAGAAGTTATTTTTTTAAAAAAACAGCAAAAGATCTCCTATGTTCAGCATCACCCAGACAAGCAGCTGGGAGTAGCGTATTCTGGAGAACTCTGGCCTTCTGCTCTCGATGTCCTGTCTCCTGCTGCATGGTCCCCCTTGATCTTGGTTTCTAGTCTGGGTTATCTGTGTCTGTTCCAGGCAAAATCAAGACGAGCCAAAGTAGGGCAGACACCCAGTGTCAACTTGCCTCACGCCACTGCAGATCCGTGCAGAATTCTTGTAATTCATATCAACTTACTCAGGCCCTCTTAATTATCCTCCAGTGGGCACTCAGGACTCCTCAGGGAGGTCATTATTGTCGACAGTGCCCTCCCAGCAGGGCCCCAGAGCCTTTTGGAAGGGCCTCAAGAGCCCTGAAGGTGGGAGGGGTAGAAGAGCCTTTGGCATCCTACAGTCATCCCAGCCAGGGCTGTCCTTTCCCGCAAGCCTGCACTCGAGATTTTGTTTGAAGAAGTAGTAACTCAACTTAAAAAGAAAAGGTATAGAATCAGTGTATAGAACAAACCCACCCACTTCTGTTTTTGTTTTGTTCTTATCCATAAGGGGTTATTTGCTCTCTGGAGAACACTGCACATTTCACAGTTTGTGAAGAGAGGGAGGGCCCCCAGGCGCTGGTAGCAGAAGCAGCAGTGGGAAGAGCAGCCACCCTCTGGCCGCAGACAGCCATGACGGGGCACATCGGGCTGTGTTCCAGTGAGACTTCATTTTCAAAATAGGGCAGGCTGACTTATAGAGTTTTCTTGCGGTTTCCAATACTTTATCCTATTTGCTGGAAGGTCACAGTTCTTCAGAGAAGTGCTCTGTAGTACACAGCAGGCTCGTCTGTCCATCCTCCCTGCTGAACTTCCTTGGTGGTGGTGGGTTAGCCACTAAGTCATGTCCGACTCTTGCGACCCCATGGACTGCAGCCCGCCAGGCTCCTCGGCCATGGGATTCTCCAGGCAAGAATACTGGAGTGGGTTGCCATTTCCTCCTCTAGGAGATCTTCTTGACCAATCCAGGGATCGAACCCGGGTCTCCTGCGTTACAGGCAGATTTTTTACCAACTGAGCTATGAGGGAAGCACTAACATTTCGTCTTGCAGTGCTTTTTCCCCTAAGTGGATGATCCTGCTATCTTCAGACAGTGACTGTTTCTTCCCTTCAGTGCTTGTAGTCCTGTTTCATTTGATTTCCTTACAGAGCTGGTTGGGGCCCTGAAACTGTGTTAACAGGAGTGTCATCAGGGGCATCTTGTCTCATTCTCTGACTTGAAGAGATTGAGGCTCATTTTGCACTAAAGTGATTGCTGTGAATTTTTAAATATAACCTCTATCAAGTTAAAATTTTTCCCTTACATTCTTGATATACCAAGAGTTTTCATCATGAATAAGTGTTTTCACTCATCAGATGTTTTCCTGCATTGATTAAGATAATCATATATATATTTTTTGCTTATTGTGATGAAATATGGTGGTAGATTTTCCGATATGGAACCCGCCTTGCATTACTGGGATAAACTATACTTGATATATTTTTAATACTAATTTGGCTTGCTAATGTTGATATATATAGTTTTTATAGCTACATTTATAAGTTAAATATTTCTGTGATTTTTTTTTCCCTTGGGTTGTCTTTATCTGGTTTAGAAATGTAGATTACCTCATAAAATGAGCTCTTTTTCTACTTTTCTGAGTAATTGGAATAAGATAGAAATTGACTATTCCTTGAAATTTAGGTCTCTTCTTTTGAAAATTCAGTAGAACCTCCTGTAAAGCCATCTGAGCCACAAGTCTTTGGGGAGGGAAGTTTTTGACCATCATTTCAATTTTCTTATTAATTATTGGATATTTCAAGTGCTTTTTTTTTGGTACTGGTTTTGGAACTTTCCATTTCATCTAGATTTTATTAACTTACTAGTGAATAGGTGTTTATAACATTCATTTTTACCCAGTTATTTCCCTGCCATGTTCATTTTCTCTCCCTTTTTTTTGGGGGGGGATCTATCTTGGCAGAGGTTAATCTTATTCATCTCTGCAGACAACAGTTTGAGTTCTGTTGACGCTCTGTGCCGCTTGTTTTCTTGGAGTTTCCATTTCACTGAATCTTGCCTTTAATGCCGCGACTTCCTTTTTCTTGTTCCCAAGTTCATCCTGTTCCTTCCTCTCCAGTCTCTCCCCCTGAAGGCTAGCTCATCTCCTGGTAGATGGAACATTAGTATTTCCAGATAAGTGTATTGGCAGCCGCTTGAGCTCTGTCCTACAAATTCTGAGATTCGATTCTAAATATTTTTTGAATTCACCATATGGTTTCCCTACATAATCCAAGGATTATTCAGAAATAAGTTAGTGTCCAAGCAGAAGGGATCTGGGGAGATTTTGATGTTGGTTTCTAATTTTATTGTATTAATATTCTATTTGGAATGAATGGAGATTTGCCCTGTGGCCTGAGGGGCTTTCCAGGTGGCACTAGTGGTAAAGAACCTGCCTGCCAGTGCAGGAGACATAAGAGACATAGGTTCGATCCCTGGGTCAGGAAGATCCCCTGGAGAAGGAAATGGCAACCCACTCCAGTATTCTTGCCTGGAGAATCCCATGGACAGAAGAACCTGGTGGGCTACAGTCCATGGGGCTGCAAAGAGTATGTGTGGTCTGATTCTGTATATGTTCTGTGTTTGGCAAAAAAAGAAAGTGTACTGTCTGCCTACTAATTTAGACATCTCTGTGTCTAATAACTCAAACTAATTAATTCCGTTGACTAAGTCTTTGCCATCTCTGTATGAGTTTATGATCAATAGGGGTGATTAAAACCTCCACCTACCTGTTTTTGGATTATCGACTTTGCCTTGCAGCTCTTTCAGATGGTATTTGGTGTGTTTTGAAGTTGTCCCTTCACCAGGACTCAGAATTCTTCTTTACACCTTACAACAGTTTGTGCCTAATTTTATTTTTTTGTTTGTTTGTTTTCAATTTTTATGTGTCTTTTTTGTTTTTGTTCTTGGCCACGCCACCACAAGTCATGTGAGGTCTTATTCTCTGACCAGGCCCCCTGCAGTGGAAACAGAGCCCTAACCATTAGACCACCAGGGGATTCCCTGTCTTTTGTTTTAAATGGGTCTAAAACATCTTTACACATCTTGCTGAATCTTGTTTGTCTGTTTTGAATAAATCCAATTTGAGAATTTTTCTTCACTGGTGAATCTAACTCATTTATCTATAGGGCTTAATTCTCCATGGTATTTATTTCTCATCTGTTTACTTTATTTCTGTTTATTTTTTCTACATTCCTACCTTTTATTGGAGAGATCAAGTTTCCTTCTGCTGCATTATAAGTTACACATTCTCCTTTTGCCCAAGGATAATCTCACTCACTCACACGTGTTTACGCAGCCCTATTGATTTCTCACACTTGTTACCACTTCCGGGTTTCCCCTCCATAGGCATGTTCTCTATGCGCTCCCTTTCTCCCCACATCTGGCCATCCCACCCCCACCACAGCCACAATGTCTGGAATTCTCATTTGGGGTTGTTGTGGGTTTGTATAGGTTTGATTTTCCTATTTCTCAAGTGTCCGGCACCTTCTTCTATGTTTGTTTTTCTCCATATGGAAGCACTTCTCCCAAGAGTATTCTCAATGTGGCTCCTTAGACGGAACCAGAATTTTTATCCCACTTGTTTGAGAAACCCTCCTGCCTGCATCCCTGTAGGGATTTTAAACTTTGTATTTAACAGAGTTCAGTACAAAGATGTAGAAGTTTATGTGTAAGTTTAACATATCCAAATTATGCCCTCCGTTAACATCCTATAAGAATGCCATTCATTCTTCAAGTAAGCACAGTAGCAATGAAACATGCTGGGAAATGAGGGGCTTGTTTTATTTATTCTTACTTCTGGCTGCGCTGGGTCCTCTGGGTCTTGGTGGCTGCACATGGGCTTTCTCCAGTCACGGGGACCAGGTGCTGTGCTCTAGTTGTGGTGAGTGAGCTTCTCCTTGCAGTGGCTTCTCTTGTTGTGGAGCACAGGCGTGAAGATGCGCAGGCTGCGGTTGTAGTGGTATATCAGGTTAGCCGCCCCGAGGTGTGTGGGATCTTCCCCGACCAGGGATCGAACTGGTGTTCCTTTCATTACAAGGCAGGTTCTTAACCACTGGACCACCAAGGAAGCCCAGCGTTTGCTTTTTAACTTGGGAAAGATGGTGAAAGATTTTCTGTGCTTTGCATATGTGGCTCTCATTGGCCTGGTTTCTTTTGATTCAAAAGTTCGACACAAGTGCTTTTGGTACCATCACACACACTACTCCGTTTATATCTGAGTTTAAAATAGAGAGCCAGTTACAATCCTGAATGACAGATGTCACACACGAGTGAGCAGGAGATCTCATTGCATAAAATTCTGTTCAACTTTCCACGGACCCTGCTACCAACATGCGGGTTTCAGGATTCACTCTGCGACCAGGGCTGAGCCTTCTTTGGTCCATGTGGGGACTGAGGGAACCCTGCAGAAAAACCCAGCCATCCACAGAAGGGGCACCCGACTCAGGGCGGGGGACGCAGGTCAGGCGTTCAGAGCTCCATGGGAGCCCTGCTCTTGGCAGTGCCTGAGGAAGGCCTGACAGGGGCAAGAGCTGCGTTCTCACCTCCAGCCCAGAGGCTGCAGGTTGACTGTCCTGGCCTTTTGCTCTCAGCCCAGCTGCACCACCCCTGTGTCAGGCCGGGGGCCCCCATATGTAGGGCCCGGGCATGAGATGGCTGTGTGTCCAGGAAGCTTCGCTAAGGGCTGGGCCTGGCACCGAGGCGGCACTTGGCACATGCCGTGCTTGTGTCCATGTGGTCAGTTGTTCTGGGCACAGGCCCCTGGAGAGGCTTCCTGGCCTCGCCAGCCTCAGGCCCCCCACTTGAGCTGAAATCAGACAGCAACAGAGAAGCTGTGGGCAACTACGGGGCACACAGTAGGTCTTTGCAAAGCTCACCCCCAGCCCTGAGTGCTGTGTGCCTGCTCTGCAGGGCATGTCTGTCCTGGACAAGGAGTGAGGGGATTGGGAGGGGGTTCCCAAAGCAGCCCACAGGGTCCTCAGGGTCGTCACTTGGGGCCTGGAACAAGACCTGCAGCTACTGTGCTTGGGGCCAATTGGCAGCCCTCCCAAGAGGGCACATTTCTATGGAAAGGAAGAGTGTTGCCTCACTCACAGCCTCCTCCCTGCCAAGAGGAGCAGAGGGCAGCCCCTCGAGGCATGTGTACTGCCAGTCCTCACCCTGGCTAGGTGCAGAGGTGGGTTGCCCCTCCATGGGAGGACCCTAGGATTCTTGGGTTCCTGGTCTGACCTCCTGAGGGGCAGAGCCTCCATGAGAGCCTTTTCATGAGTCACCTTGTTCATCTGGTTTCCGTTGTTGGATCTCTATGGAAAGAAGTGTGTTAGTCGCTCAGTCACATCCGACTCTTTGCGACCCTGCCAGGCTCCTCCGTCCATGGGATTCTCCAGGCAAGAATGCTGGAGTGGGTTGCCGTTCCCTTCTCCACGGGATCTTCCTGACCCAGGAATTGAACCCAGGTCTCCTGCATTGTGGGAGGATTCTTTCCCATCTGAGCCACCAGGGTAGCCCCTCTATGAAAAGAAGGCAAATCAACATCAACCCACACCTCGTATGGCATCATGCCCTCCCTGCTGTGTCCCCAACACCACCTTACAGAGGACACACGTTGTCTGGGTGCAGCCTGGGCACTCAGCTGCCCTCCACCCTCCCAGTGGGGGAACCAGCCAGGCTTGGAGGCCCAGCCACTGCTTTCCCCCGCCTCCCCGTCCCCAGCCCCCACCGTCCTGACCTCTGTCCTGGCGCTGTTTCCCCCTCCCCCACTTAGCCCCTGCACTCAAGAGCCTGCCCCCTCTGCCCACCCACCCGATGTGGCCTTTCCCAGCCCCTCTCCTCTGAGGAGCTGGGCCCCAGACAGGGCCCGAGAGGGGGTAGGGTCACGACGGAGGCAGTGCGGGCTCTCCTCTGCCACAGAGCCTTTCCCCTCTAAGTCCCCTGCCTGAGGCACTTCCTGAAGCCCAGGAGGGGAGCCACGCAGGGCCACACTGAGGGGCACTAGCAGACAGTCCTGGGTGAGCCCAGAACCAGGGAGGAGGTACCCCAAAAAATGATGGTAAGAAGGAGCAATTAGGGGTTGGCATCAGGCGTTAACTTCAGGAAGGTGGGGGGTAGGAGTGGTGATGCTGGTCTGTTAACCAGGGCTGTCTGGTCAGTGCCCCCAGCCTACGGCTGGGAGTGGCTGCAGGGCCCTGAGGATCTGGCATTTCCTGCCTGCCCCTCCTCCACGCTGCTGAAGGGAGTCAAGCCTGGAAGTATCAGCCCAAAGCCTCTGCACCAGGGGCCTGCAGCAGTTCCCAGGCAGGCAGGGCTGCTCAGGACAGGCTCAGGGGTCCATGTCACTCACCGTCGACACCTCTCATACACTGAAGGCTTGGGGCTCTATCCCACAGGATTTGTGGCGGGGAGTGTAACAGAATCTAACTTTTAACCACTGATTCACAAGGATGCCCAAGGTGAGAGTGAGGAGTCCTAGTGGGTATAATTCCTCCAACTTGAGAAATGTAGAACTTGGGGACTCAAGGTGCTCCCAGGGAAGCAGGACAGAGGTCTCAGCAGAAGCGAGGGGCCATCAGCACCCAGAGGGGATCACCCTAGAGTGGAAAGGGAAGGCGCAGCAAGACCAGCGAGACTGAAGTGAGCCTGAGGGGGTCCTTACCCTTGTGGCCTAGGCTACAACCGGGACCTGAGTCTCAAGTAGCGCCCCAGCTCCACGGAAGGTTCTGGAGAACCAGGGTGGACATGGCTCCATATTCCCTTTCTCAGGAGCTCAGGGAGTGCCTTTCCAATTGCCTTTAGAGGCCTGACGTGCCTGTGCTCAGAGCCACCCTGATGGGCAGGCAGATGGGAAGACAACTGAGAAGGGAGCTGGGCAGCAGCTCCGAGCAGCCAGAGAACTGAGACTCCTATAGGCCCCTGTGCGCAGAGAGCCCCAGGAGGCCCCGAGACAGGAGACTAACCCTCCTCCCTGCAGGGCTCTGGTCCATGAGATGTGCCAGGCTCCAGGTCAGTAAGGGAAGGTCATGGGGAAGACCACCCACCAAAAGGGCAGGCCCACAACCCCCTCGACTCAGCCAGCCCCTGCTGGGCCCCCATCCTGACCCCAGGTTCATACTGGGAGGTCTTGGGCATTTCACTGAACCTTCTCAAAGGCTGGGGCTGTACCAGCAGCCTGTAGGAGGTAAGTGCTATGCCCCTAAATGTCCCTGAAGCCTCACCAGAGCCCAGAGCAGAAAGAGAGCAGAACAGGTCAGGCGAGGAGGAGACAGCAGAGAGCACCACGGGGGCCTCACTTCCACACCCCACCCGCTAAGTGAGGTCTGAGTGAGGGCACAGATCACTCAAGCAGAGACTACCACGCGGGCACAGGAAGTGTCCTAAGGCGAGCAGGCCTGATTTGTTCAGCTTCATGCCTGACTTGTTCAGCTTCATGCCTGAGCCAGGACTGCCATGCTCTGGACGCCTGTCCTGGAGGAGCCAGTCACTCCTTCAGGGCGACTTTGCAGAGAGAGAGACAGAAACCAGTGCCCTGCAAGGCTGGCTGTGCCGTCCTTTCAGCTCAGAGGCCCTGCTCCTAGGCAGACAAGTTGGTCAGCCTGGCCTGTGCTTCCAGCAGAAACATTGGAACCACCTGCTTGGCATCCGGCTGAACTAGCAATCAGCTCCTAACCGCTGGCCACAGGGAGCACGGCCTCTCAAGCAAAGGTCTTGGGCCCTAGGCTGGCCCTTTTCCCTACGCCTCATCCCCCAGGCAGACAGTGGGATGGACTCAGGTCATGCCCACGAACCCTTGAAGGGGCTGTCCCTCAAGTTGTAGGGAGGGACCCCCAGCATCGCAGTGGTCAGGCTCCTGACCCTCCCCAATGGCAATGGCCTTCCAGAAGGAAACCAAGTTAGCAGGATAGGGCTGACCAGAGATCCCTTTATAAGCACTTGTAAAGGCATCTAGGGTGAGAAGGTCTCTGTGTAGAGAGGAAGAATTCACCCAGGGTTGAAGAACCAAAGACATGGGTGCTTTCTCAATGAGGGAGGAGCAGCCATGGCCACAGGAAGTAAAGGGAAACCTGGGGATATCCAGGGACCCCCATCCTCACCCCACTCTAGGACCTGGCGCTGGCAGGCTGGGGGCAGGGGGAGAGCGGGACCTGGCTCAGCTTTGGGTCTGAGGGCACAAGGCGAGGCCACTGGGTGTGACCCCCGAAGCCCCCAGGAAAGGAGAAGCAGCTCCAGACATCTCCAGAGGCCAGAGGAGCAGAAAGGGCACAAGACGAGAGGGGACCAGGGCCTGGGTGCCCCTGGCCAGCGCCCAGCTCGTGGTGCTGGAGTCACTGCAAGAAGCCTGGCTCACAGCCCTGTGGTGTGCTTTCCAAGTCCCGCCCTTTCCTGCCACCCAGCTCCATGCCAACCCTGTTCTTTCCCTCCAGAGGCTGTGCGGCTGCTCTGCTGGCCTTTCCCCAGATGTCTGGGCCAGTTTGGTCCCTGACGTCCACCTGTGCAGCACGTGGCCATGTGCTGGGCGGACCCCTCCAGACTGCTCAGTGTCACACCGCCAGGCCCAGGGTGGTGGGCTCGGTGACACTGGGCAGATGGTGTGTGTCCCTGAAGTGTGTCTCACATGTGTGAGATGCCAGTACCAGGCAGCCAGGCCCCATCTATCCTGTCTTGACGCCCTGTGTCAGCGTTCTTTTATTTTTTACATTTTTTTTTTTTTGGCTGAGCCACATGGCATGCGGGATTGCGACCCCGACCAGGGATCGAACTCATGCCCCTTGCATTGGAAGCACAGAGTCTTAACCCTGTGTACTGGGCCAGCCCAGGAGGGAGAGCTGCCGCTGAGCTTGCATCATCTCACCACTGCTTTTTATTTTTTTCATTTTTTATTTATTTTTATACGGCTTTTAAAGGTTATGCTCCATTTACAGTTATTACAAAATACTGTCCATATTCCACATGTTGTACAATACAGTCTTGTAGCCTCACAGTTGCTTTTTAATAACATCTGCCTGGTACATTTTTTTAAAAAAAGAAATACATTTTTAGTTTTAAAAACTAGGAAAACAGTGAAAAGCTCAAGGGACTTTTCAAACATCACCTAGAATGCCCTCGTGCAAAGACAATTGTTGCCAGTATTTTGGGAGGGCTGCCCTGGAGCAGTGGCCCACACTTAGAGCATGTGCTATAGCTCCAGGGTCCTTGGCCTGGGCCTGGCCATGCGCATCAGGGCTGCTGTGCTGCTGGAGATGCTCGCAAGCATGGCCAGAGGGCACAGGGTGGATGACAGCCTGGGAAGTGCCGTGAGTCAACCATTAACCTCGGAACCTCCGTGGGACCTGTTACGAAATGATCACGACAGGAGATGTTTTCACAGCCAAATATCCTGTGTGCCCAGTGGAGGGCCAGGTCCAGCTCCTGCAGAACACCTAGAGAGCACATGTCCATGCAGACCCTCTGTGCGGGACACCAGGGCCAGGACCTCCAGAAACAGCTGTTGCCCCGGACGACACTGGCCTGCATGGGCTCCCACAGGAAGCTGGCATGGGATCTCTGGTTCCTGCTAGTGGGAAGCTCAGCCAGCACTCAGTGAACCCAGCTCTCCTTGCACACCGCATCCTCCTGCCCCATGATGACTCACCCTCCTTTCTCTTTTCTCTTCACCTGCTAGAGCGCCCAGCACCGACAGCCTGTAGCCTCCGGCACCCCGAGGGGAGCCCCATCACGACGTGGGCAGCCTTTGGTGTTGAAGGGATGAAGATGGAAGCCCAGGCAAGGGGCAAGCCTGCTAGACACCCCAGGGCTCATCCTCCAAAATATAAAGGCTGCCAGCGGCCCCCCAAGATTCGGAACTACAACTCCAAGGACTGACCTCCTCGCTGCCCCACCCCATGCCGCCCTCTCCCCGTTCTGATCCCCTCCTTTCTCCTCTCCCCACCCAGCGCCTTCCCTTTTCCCCTCCTGCTCCCTTCCATCCAACCTGTCAGTCTTCTTCCCGGCCGCCTCCTCCTCGGTGCTTTTGTCTCCATGTCAGGGCTGCGCGCACGTGTGTGTACGTGTGTGTGTGTGTGTGTGTGTATGTGTGTGTACAGTGAGGGTGGTGAACTGCTAAGGCACCTCACAGAGTGACCACCGAATCCCAAATTCTTCTTCGAACTCAGGAAGGACAGTAAAAGATTCCCAGGGCTTTGCACATGTGGCTCTCATGGCCCGGTTTCTTGTGCTTCAAAGATTCGACCATGAGTGCTTTTGGTACCATCACACACCCTACTCCGTTTATATCTGAGTTTAAAATAGAGAGCCAGTTACAGTCCTGAACTACAGATGTCACAGACAAGTGAGCAAGAGATCTCGTAGCATAAAATTCTGTTCAACTTTCTACAGACCCTGCTACCAATATGTGGGTTTCAAGATTCACTCTGCGACCAGGGCTGAGCCTTCTTTGGTCCATGTGGGGACTGAGGGAACCCTGCAGAAAAGCCCAGCCATCCACAGAAGGGGCACCGACTCAGGACGGGGGACGCAGGTCGGGTGTTCAGAGCTCCATGGGAGCCCTGCTCTTGGCAGTGCCTGAGGAAGGCCTGACAGGGGCAAGAGCTGCGTTCTCACCTCCAGCCCAGAGGCTGCAGGTTGACTGTCCTGGCCTTTTGCTCTCAGCCCAGCTGCACCACCCCTGTGTCAGGCCGGGGGCCCCCATATGTAGGGCCCGGGCATGAGATGGCTGTGTGTCCAGGAAGCTTCGCTAAGGGCTGGGCCTGGCACCGAGGCGGCACTTGCCGTGCTTGTGTCCACGTGGTCAGTTGTTCTGGGCCCAGGCCCCTGGAGAGGCTTCCTGGCCTCGCCAGCCTCAGGCCCCCCACTTGAGCTGAAATCAGACAGCAACAGAGAAGCTGTGGGCAACTACGGGGCACACAGTAGGTCTTTGCAAAGCTCACCCCCAGCCCTGAGTGCTGTGTGCCTGCTCTGCAGGGCATGTCTGTCCTGGACAAGGAGTGAGGGGATTGGGAGGGGGTTCCCAAAGCAGCCCACAGGGTCCTCAGGGTCGTCACTTGGGGCCTGGAACAAGACCTGCAGCTACTGTGCTTGGGGCCAATTGGCAGCCCTCCCAAGGGGCACATTTCGGTGGAAAAGAGCGTTGCCTCACTCACAGCGTCCCCTCTGCCAAGAGGAGCAGAGGGCAGCCCCTCGAGGCATGTGTACTGCCAGTCTGCACGCTGGCTAGGTGTGGAGGTGAGCGGCCCCTCCACAGGACAGTGGGGTGCTTAGCCTGGCCTACAGAGGGGCAGAGCCCCCCATAAGCCCCTTTGAAAAGCATACATTTCATGAATGTCATCTTGTTTATCTAGCTTTCAGGCTTTGATTTCTGTGAAAAGAGGGAAGATAAAAATCTACAGAGGCACATTGACGTCCTAACCACTGATGCACTGCTTATCCTGAGCACAGTGTTTGGGGAGCTGTGGAGAAAATGGCAGGTCTCTTCCAGTGTGCCAGGAAGGAGCATGCCAGGAGCAGCTTTGCTGCCGGGTGGCAGGGTCTCCATACTCTGTTTCGTTTGGCACATGGCCATGTAAGTGAGATGTAGCCATGTAACTTCCTTTAGCTGAAAAAGCGAGCCCTGTCTCCTTTGCTAGAAACAGATCCCGTAAGTCCCCATCCCTCTGTGGTGCAAACAAGGGTCTCGAACTCAGCCACCCAGCCTGCAATCGTCCCGTCACCTGGGCCCCTGGTAGACTGCAGTGAGCAGAGCCCCACTGACCAGCGGGAAGTAAGCCTGGGATAGTTTAAGACACCAAGAGTTGAGGGTGTTTGTGCAGCATGGTCTACCCATTCCTGATCCAGGATACCGGGTGTCTGAAAAGCTCTTAAGTAGGAAAGAAAAGAAAATCCCACAAAGTTATTTGGGACAGCAATTGAGCTGCGGGATCTCCCTGCCCTCTCTCCTTTTTTCCTGTCTTGCTCTTTCTTTCAAACCAGAAGTGCAAACCAGAAGTCCCCAGTGATGACGCCAAGAGGAAGACAAGAGGAGGAGGGATGAGCTGCCACTGGAGCACTGTAGTGTTTGAGGGAGGGGCACCTGAAGCCAAGTTACCTGGTTTGGCTGGGCAGTCCCCTTCTGTCCTGCCCAGAACATCTGTGGCCAGTGCCATGCTCCACAGTCTTCAGTTTCCGAGACGGGAGGAGAGCAGCAGCGTTTGATTACAAGAGGAATCGGCCGGGCACCTCTGCCAGGGCTTTTCTGACCTCACAAGGGTCTATCAGTGGTCCCAGGAGATAGTAAGGGCCGTGCAGGGCGTGGCCACCAGGCCGTCCTTCCCGGGTTCATGTGATTCCGGATCCGTGTTGTCTTGTTTGTTTTCAGTCTGGAAAGTCAAGGATTTTTGTGTGTGTGTGTATAAAATCGATAAACATTTGAGCACGGGAATTACAGAAGGAGGGTGTGCGGGCGAGGAGAGAATGCACTTCCATTGGTTCGTGTGCGTGCCGGTGGGTGAAAGTGGCCACGTGCGCGCGCGAGTGCCTCTGCCCAGGGAGACTCCTTTGTTCAAACCACACCAAGAGGTGTCCGTGCATAGCCCGCTTGCCAGATGGCCGCGCCCCGTCCCCGCGGCCATCTGCGGAAGGCCCCTGCAGGCCTCGGAGCTTCCCCCGGGTTCCCGCACTCGCCCCGCGAATTTCGGCGGCGAGGCAGGGAGGACCGGAGGCTCTGTGCTGCAGTGACCGACAGTAACCCCACACAGGGCACCCTCGGCCGGGTCAATGACCGCGCTCGCTCCGTTGCGGCCCGCGCGGCTCCCGGGGCAGCCCGGCCCATCACCCTATCACCTAGCAACGCCCACTCGAGGGGCGCCATTGGGCCAGCGCGCACGCCCCCGGCCCCCAATTGGCTGCGGCTGCAGAGAGAGCCACGCCCCCCGCCCGGCCCCACGCAGCCCGGACGCGGGCCGGTCAATTCGTACGCCTGGGGGTCTGTCTAGCCCCCAGTGTTGCCCTAGTATGACCCTCAGAGTGACCGAAGTACGCCCGTTCCGTTTCCACCGCGCGCCGTGCACACGTGGCCCCCGCGGTCCCGGGGGGGGGGGCGGCCCCGGGAGGCGTGGAGCACGGAACGGAAGTTGGGGGGCGGGGGTGACACCGTGCCCCGCCCCGGAGCCCCCCGAGTCCGGGGCCCCCAACCCGGCGCCCCCCGGGCGCGCCCCCGCGCAGGGTCCCGGCTCCCGGCGGCAGCGCGCCGCATCACCCCACTGGCGGCGGCGCGCCTGGTCCCGGGGCGCAGCCCCGACGCTCATTGGCCTGGGCGGCGCAGCCAAGCTGTCAGCCCATGTGGCGTGTCCGCACGGGGACGGCCGCGGTTAAATAGCGCCGGCGCGGGCCTAGAGGGAGCCAGAGAGACAGTAGCGGCCTCCCCTTCACCGCGCGCTCCATCCTCGCTCTCCTTCAGCCGTTCGCACAGCCGCCCGCGCCCATACCAGGTACAAGCGGCCAGGCCGGCCCGGGGTCGGAAGTTGTGAGTCGGGAACCCGGTCCTGGGGCCAGACTGGATCAGGGGCTGAGGCGGGAGCAAGGCGGCCGGGCTCGAGGGGGCGCCGCCGGCCCGCATCCTCTGGCCTTGGGTGCGCATGGTTCGGCGCGCTGATGGTGAGGGCTCATCTCGCACAGCCTGCCCTGGTCTCGGGGTCCGAGCCTCCGGTTTGTATGTTCGAGTCCCACGAGACCCCCGAGGCTAGGCGGGGAAGGGCCCTCGCGCCGTGCGTAAGCCCGGCGGGGCAGGTGGGCAGATGGCGAGGGGCGGACGCCCGGGAACGCCGCGAACAGCCATTTTGGTCTTGGGCTGGGCCGGGAGGTTGCAGACCCTCGAGGGCCTGTTGGAGCCCCCAGCCGCCACGCCCTGGAGGGCCTCCTTTGCCAGCTTGGCCGCCGAGCCCCTCCACCCGCGGCATCCCGCTGCCTTCGGGTGCAGGATAGCCGTCTCGGCCGACCGGAGGGCCTGAGAAGAGGGGAAGGACGTGGATGGAGGAGGCGCAGGGTCGTATAAGGACGGCTTCTCCACCACGTGGGCTCCGTTTGGAGCCCCCAAAGTTCCGGGGGGAGAGCCACTCCTGCCGGGTACAACCTCGCGGCGGCGCGCGCGGTTTCGCCAGCGCCGCAGGGGTCTCCACCCTTTTGCTTCGTCCCGCCGGACTCCGCGTGAATAGCAAGTAGGGGGAGAACAGAGCGGGCGCTTTCTGGAGAAGCAGCCGCCCCGGGAGCTGGTGCTTCTGGGCCGGCAAAGGGCTCTTTATTCAGCGCTGGGGGAGGGGGCTCCCTCTGCCGGGACGCCAGGGCGATCAGGCCACCCAAGGAAGACGCTCTCCACTCCTACTTTCCCATGCTCAGAGAAACCCTAAAGGGCCGGTAGTTGGCGAGTTCACCAGTCATCGGCGCCATAAGGCCCTGGAGCCTTGGTCGAAGTTTGCAGGACCAACCTTGGCCTTGCCCCCTTCCTCAGGGACTGCACAGGAGCCCCCATCCTGGGCCCACAGGCTCAGGGTAGACTAAGTTCCCTCGTTGGTGCTGGGAGACCTGGGTCTGGGTAGACAGGCAGGCTGCTGGATCAGGAAGTAGGCAAGCGCAGCCCTGAGGCCTCGACCTGTGCAGATGTGTGGGTCTGGGTAGTGCTTGCCTGGCAGCTGACCGAGAGTGGTTCTCCAGGTTGGAGCCTGCTGGAGGGGCCGTACAGGCTGGGGCTGCCCACTGTGGGACAGGGACAACTTTTTCCCCAGAGCCCCTCCAGGTCTTGGCACTGTTGAGCCCAAGCTGTGGTTCCTGCCTGGAGGGCAGCTCAGGATGCTGAGCGCAGAGCCAACTAGTCAGTGTGGGCACTTCTTCCCACCCCTATATTTGCCCTTTCTCCTTCGCCTACTAAATTCCCTGGGCCACCTCTTAACAGGATGACAGCCAGGCAGTCCCTTCCTCAGAAGGGTTTGGGCCCTGCCTTCCACTATGGGGCCCCTCCTGAGTCCCCTGCAGCAGGGCTGTGGTGGGGTCACCCCAGGCCAAGGCCAGTGCCCAGAGAGCCCAGTGTGCGGTGTTGGCAGGCTGGACCAGAGTGGACTCCCCTTTCCCAACCACCATACATGCACTTCACACACGTGCACACACAACATCCCAGCAGGGGCACAGCCCCAGAGCCAGCCATGTGGATCTTGGTTGCAGGGCTTTCTGAGCTGCTGTTCTCAGACCCTTGGGTGGGCCAGATGGAGGAGGGGGATCAGGAAGCCAGGGTTGGGAAGCAGCTGGGTCTCCAGCGAGGCTGTGGACTGGCAGTGCCGGGGCGCAGGCTGACCAGTGTCCGGGCCCCCACGCCACCCTCCTTGCAGAGAGAGCAGCCATGGAGGAGGTGGTGATCGCTGGCATGTCCGGGAAGCTGCCCGAGTCGGAGAACCTGGAGGAGTTTTGGGCCAATCTCATTGGCGGCGTGGACATGGTGACAGATGATGACAGGCGGTGGAAGGCAGGTAAGTGGGCCTGGGGCTCCCCGCCTACTTGAGAGGTTCTTTTCTCACCGCTTCTGTGGACACACTCTCCCGGGTTACCAGGGCAGGCCTGTTCTGGCCTGCACTCTGGTCCCAGTGGCAGAGCCAACGGAAGGTGAGGCCATGTTATAGCCTCTTTCTGGAGACGGTACCAGAAGGCTCTGGGATAGGGGAACCTGGGACCTCTGGCCAGTGGGCTAGGTACTGTGGGAGTCTGGAGTTCCCTGGGCGTAGCCTTTGTCCCTTTCACAGACCAGGAGCATTGCTTGGGGGTGGAGCCAGGGCAAGGCCAGGTGGGTGAACACCTCCGGCCAGCCACTGCCCGCCCACGTGCTATCCCAGGCGGTCAGATAAGACATCAGGCTCCCCCGGGAAGCTGGTTTGACTCCCTCACGCCCAGTAGGTTCTCCCGCAGAGCGGCTCCACCTGATCTACAGGGTGTGAGTCAGTGTGGCAGAGCCTGGCTGGCCTTAGCTGCCAGGCTGGGATGGGGCCAGGCAGAAGGTCTCCAGCCAGGTCAGGACAGTGGGAGGTGGGAGGAGGCAGCACTTCCCCCTACAGTGCTCTGCTCTGCTCTGGGGCCATCACCCATGAGGTTCCCCCTGCCCCAGGGCCCCTCTCAGAAGTGGGCCCACCCATCCCAGGGAGCTTCCTGTTGCAGCAGGGACTCCCCCGCAATCAATCACTCGGGGCCATGATGTCCTATGACTGATTTCTCCACCTGTGTGTGTTCCCTAGGACTATATGGCCTGCCTCGGCGGTCAGGCAAGCTGAAGGACCTGTCCCGGTTTGACGCTTCCTTCTTTGGGGTCCACCCCAAGCAGGCACACAATATGGACCCCCAGCTCCGCTTGCTGCTGGAGGTCACCTACGAGGCCATTGTGGATGCAGGTGGGCCATCTGGGGGGCTGCAGAGGGCCTGTCCCCGAGTTTCCTGCTGCCCTTCTTGAAAACCTCCCTCTTTGCTTCTAAAAAGCATCGTGTGTTCATAACAAAACATCCAAAATGGATGGTACTGAGGAGGGAGCGGAGTCCCGGGCTGGGGCCGATGGGGTGGGGAGGTGTGGGCCTCAGGCAACTCAGGTTTCACAACTGCACACCAGAGGTATCCTGGACATGTCCTGTCGCCCCAGTTTCCTCACTCCCCATTGCGTGGCTGATCTTGGAGGCGAGGGCAGGACACCAGTGCCAGGCAGAGCAGGAGGAAGGATCTGGCCCCAGGACTCTCACCCTCCACTCCCCTCTGCTGGGTTGTGCCTAGCCTTGGAAAAGTGCTTCGAGGGCACAGACTTGTCTCGGGGACACTGGGGAACATGGAAGTTGTGCTGAGTGGGAGAGGGAAGGCTGGCCATGGGGGTGAGGCCCCTCAGCAGCTGGGCGACGGGGCAACCCAGGACCTGCCTACTGCCACCTGTGGTTTGCAGGGCGGGTACCCTGGCCTTACAGGTCTCTTGTCCTGCAGCAGATGCTAAGTAGCCCCTGGGGTTGACCCTTGAGTGTGACACGGGACCGTTGAGTGTGACAGGGTCCTGGACAGGCACTGCTTGGGGGGAGGGGCTGGGAGGCGGAGGCCTTCCCACTGCCCAGGCCCCACCCGGAGACCTTGGATGCTGCTCTCCAGGGGCTGGCCAGTGCCCCTCCCTCCTTCCCAAGCCTGGACACTCAGCCTTTGTTTCTCTCTGTCTTCTTATCTTGGCCCGCCCAGGGCAGGCCGCTCTCAGGGCTCATTAGACCCTGCCAGCAGTACCAGTGCCCAGGGGAGTAGCCTTGGGGACAATACTGTCCTCTGTCCCCACCTCCGGCTGTATCTGGCCTCTGCCTGACCCAGAGACTGGAGCACCATCTGGCACCCCGCCTGTCCCCCTGGCCCCAGTTTCCTGTGACCTGATTATCCGTTGTCAACCCTACCTGGGCTGGCCACCCCACTCTGGCTCCACTGTCTCTTCCCTGACTCCCCAGCCGCTTGAGTCAGGCGAGGTGGAGCTCCTCTCCCCTGCAACGTAGGATCGAACCCTGGGTTCGATCCCATGGAGATGGGAACAGCAACCCACTCCAGTATTCTTGCCTGGAGAATCCCATGGACAGAGGAGCCTGGGAGGCTACAGTCCATAGGGTTGCAGAGAAGTGGACACGACTGAAGCGACTTAGCATGCACACAGTCACCCCAGCCAGAGAGGCCAAGGGGCAACGCCTCACCTCCCAGAGCTTGACAGCAGGCTGGGCACAGCACAGCTGCAAGTTTGACTTCTGCCTCCCACAGGCATCAACCCAGCTTCCATTCGGGGGACAAACACCGGTGTCTGGGTGGGTGTGAGTGGCTCTGAGGCTGCAGAGGCTCTGAGCCGAGACCCTGAGACCCTCGTAGGCTACAGCATGGTGGGCTGCCAGCGTGCCATGATGGCCAACCGCCTTTCTTTCTTCTTTGACTTCAAAGGTAGGTGCCCACACAGCCCTTTTGTTTCTGACTCAGGCCCGGGGTCGGGGGAGGCAGGCAGGGGCCGGATGACAGCTGAGACCCTTCCAGACTCTGACCGCACCTTCCCCGGGAAGGCTAGCAGGAGCAAGGTCCTGGTGTTGTGGGTTCCACATGGAGAGCAGTCAATAGAGCTGTCGGAGCCCCAAGGTGGTAGGGGGGGAAGGCGGTCCCACAGCTGCATTGTGTCCTTGCCTGCAGGGCCCAGCATTGCCTTGGACTCTGCCTGCTCCTCCAGCCTGCTGGCCCTGCAGAGGGCCTACCAGGCCATCCAGAGAGGGGAGTGTGCCATGGCCATTGTGGGCGGCATAAACGTCCTGTTGAAGCCCAACACCTCGCTGCAGTTCATGAAGCTGGGCATGCTTAGCCCCGAGGGCACCTGCAAGTCCTTCGATGCATCAGGTGAGGGCATTGGGCATGGGGCCCCGGGCAGTGCCCCCACCCTCGATTCTATCTGGCACCAGCCCCTGAGCCCTTCCCTGAGCTCGTGAGCCTGAGGTGCCCTCCGCCCCCAGGGGATGGCTACTGCCGTGCAGAGGCTGTGATGGCCGTCTTTCTGACCAAGAAGTCCCTGGCCCGACGGGTGTATGCCACCATCCTCAACGCTGGCACCAACACGGATGGCTGCAAAAAGCAAGGTGGGAGCTGGCCTGGGGCAGGCGAGAGTGGGGCTGTGGGTAGTCAGGCGGGGCTGGGAGTGCTGAGGCCTGGCCCTGCCCCCAGGCGTCACGTACCCCTCCGGAGAGGCACAGGAGCAGCTCATCAGCTCCCTGTACAAGCCGGCTGGGCTGGACCCGGAGACCCTGGAGTACATTGAAGCCCATGGCACCGGTACCAAGGTGAGACCCCTAGCCCTGCTCACATCCCACATCCCATGCCAGAGAGGCCCCAGGGTAGGGTCCTGACCTCCCTGAGTTCCCCACAGGTGGGCGACCCGGAGGAGCTAAATGGCATCGTGAATGCCCTGTGTGGCAGCCGCCAGGGCCCCCTGCTGATTGGGTCCACCAAGTCGAACATGGGACACCCGGAGCCTGCCTCAGGGCTCGCGGCGCTGGCCAAGGTAGGCAGGCAAGTCTAGGGCCATCTTGTCCCTGCCCCATCAGCTTCTTACGGCCTGCTGGGGGAGGGTCCCTCCAGGCTGTGCTGTGGGATATGGGCCAACTGAGGCCCAGAGAGCAGGCCGCCAGCATGTGGCCAGCCCCTGCCCGGCTTCCCAGGGCCAGACATTTCACCCAGCACTTGCTCCACAAGGGGCCAGCCAGAGAGAGCAGAAGCAACAGGGCAGCCTGCCTCTCCAGGCTCACCCTCCCCGTGGCCTCCTGACCAGCTGGTAGCTTGGAGGGCCCAGGTCACCACTGGTTGAGCTTCTGGGTGTGATGGGAGCTTCCTGGTGGTCTCAGCTGCCTGGGCCACCACAGCCACCTGTCTGCAGCTCTTGGCTTGGGAGATGGGGTGGGGAATGGCTAAGGAGCCTTTGTCTAGACCCACAGCCAATCAGGCCAGGAGGTAGCAGGGTCCGGGTGAGGCCTAAGGCTGAGAGGAAACAGAGCATGTGGCTTGGTCACCAGACCTCCGCACTGGAGCAGGGCGAGCTTGCGGGGCGGGGGTAGTGGGGAGGAGACGAGGTTGCTTGCAGTGGGTGGGGCCTCTGGGTTGACACAGAGGGTCCTCAGGAGGGGATGTACCTGAAGCCCATCCCGACCAGCAGGGGCAGGGAGCCCAGGGCCGGCCGCCCTGCTGACTGCGAGGCACCCACAGGTGCTGCTGTCCCTGGAGCACGGGCTCTGGGCCCCCAACCTGCACTTCCACAACCCAAACCCCAAGATCCCAGCACTGCAGGATGGGCGGCTGCAGGTGGTGGACCGGCCCCTGCCCGTCCTCGGGGGCATCGTGGGCATCAACTCCTTTGGCTTCGGTGGCTCCAACGTGCACGTCATTCTCCAGCCCAACTCCCAGCCACTGCCACCGCCTGGCCCACATGCTGCCCTGCCCCGTCTGCTGCGGGCCAGTGGGCGCACCCTGGAGGGTGTGCAAGGTCTGCTGGAGCTAGGCCTCCAGCACAGCCAGAACCTGGCCTTCGTGAGCATGCTCAATGACATCGCGGCCCCCTCCCCAGCAGCCATGCCCTTCCATGGCTACGCTGTGCTGGGCAGCCAGGAGGGCAGCCAGGAGGTGCAGCAGGTGCCAACCAGCAAGCGCCCACTCTGGTTCATCTGCTCCGGTGAGCCCCGACCCCACCCCACCTCACCCCACCCCAGGTCGTCCCCGAGGGCCGCACGGGCTGGGACTGCACAGAGCTGCCCTGACATCTCCCTCCGGGACAGGTATGGGCACACAGTGGCGCGGGATGGGGCTGAGCCTCATGCGTCTGAGCAGCTTCCGTGACTCCATCCTGCGCTCAGATGAGGCCGTGAAGTCTCTAGGAATGCGGGTGTCAGAGCTGTTGCTGAGCACAGATGACATGTTTGACGACATCGTCATCTCCTTCGTGAGCCTCACTGCCTTCCAGGTGTGCCCCTGGGGTTTGGGGTGAGCCGGTGGGCAGGGCAGTGAGCCTGGGGTCCCCGGGACTGGCCTGACCCATCCTGTTCCCACCCCACCCCCAGATTGCCCTCATAGACCTGCTGACCTCCATGGGCCTTCGGCCCGACGGCATCATCGGGCACTCCCTGGGTGAGGTGGCCTGTGCCTATGCCGACGGCTGCATCTCTCAGGAGGAGGCCATCCTCTCTGCCTACTGGAGGGGCCAGTGCATCAAGGAGGCCAACATCCCGCCCGGGGCCATGGCGGCTGTAGGTAGGTGCTGCCCTCTGCTCCCCCATCCAGCTCCACCCCTGGGCCTGAGGGTCTCTGTGGGAGGTGGTCATCTGTACTGGCACCTTTCTGTGTTGGCGCTGGGCAGAGGCCAGGGCCTGGGGGCAGCTCGCCAGCCACTGTCCTCACCACAGGGTGAGAACGACCCTGACAGCCTGCCCTGCTGTGCCCTAGATGGCCTTGGAGCCCAGCATACTTGCCCATGGGTGTCAGTAGAGGCCAGCGTGATTTTCACATGAACCCCTGATGGGGATGCTGCAGGCGGAGGAATGGGCCTGCTCACACTGGGGACAGGCAGGGTTGGGGACGGGAGGAGACCAGAGAGAGCCGGAGGGGCTGTTGGGAGAGTGAGGCCAAAGCCCTCTCTGGTGGGCCAGGCGTGGGACCAGAAACTGGCTCCCGCCCGTAGGACGGCATTAATGACACCTCCGCCTGAGACCAGACAACGGCAAGGGTGAAACTGCCTCGTAAAGGTGCCGCTCGGCAGCTGTCATTAGGGCCACCCAGGCAGCATTCCCCTTCCCGGGGAGGGCTGTGTGGGGGTGCCTGCTCCCCATGCCACCCTTTGAGGCTCTCTTCTGCTCCCAGGCTTGACCTGGGAGGAGTGTAAGCAGCGCTGCCCCCCTGGCATCGTGCCTGCCTGCCACAACTCCATCGACACTGTGACCATCTCGGGACCTCAGGTGGGCCCTGGGAGGCGAGGCCTCGTCCCCAAGTCCCCTCCCACCGCCCCCCCCAGGGCGTGCTCTGCGCGGGGAGCCCGGCACCGGCCCAGACCCGGACTGCCGTCAGCGCCCCCGTCCTTCCCCGTCTGCGCCCCCCCAGGCCTCCATGTTGGAGTTCGTGAAGCAGCTGAAGCAGGAGGGCGTGTTCGCCAAGGAGGTGCAGACGGGCGGCATGGCGTTCCACTCCTACTTCATGGACGCCATCGCCCCGACGCTGCTTCAGCAGCTCAAGAAGGTGGGCAGCTGTCCCTGCGCTGTGCAGCAGGGGCCCTCCCTGAGGACGGGCGGGGAAGGCAGGCCCCAATTCCCTCAGGCTGACCCCGCCCGCCCCTGCGCGCAGGTGATCCGGGAGCCCCAGCTGCGTTCCCCACGCTGGCTCAGCACTTCCATCCCCGAGTCCCAGTGGCAGGAGAGCCTGGCCCGCACCTTCTCGGCTGAGTACAACGTGAACAACCTGGTGAGCCCCGTGCTGTTCCAGGAGGCGCTGTGGCACGTGCCCGAGAACGCTGTGGTGCTGGAGATTGCGCCCCATGCCCTGCTGCAGGTACGCGTGGTCCCGAAGGGCCGGCAGGCTGGCCGGGCCCAGGGGGCTGAGCGGGGGGCCAGTGGGCACTGGTCGGGGGAGGCCCAGCTTGCCTCTGCCTCTGCAGGCCGTCCTGAAGAGAGGCCTCCAGCCCAGCTGCACCATCATCCCCCTGATGAAGAAGGACCACAGGGACAACCTAGAGTTCTTCCTCAGCAACATAGGCCGGCTCTACCTGACCGGGTGCGGCCGCTCTCCCTGCTCAACCTGGGAGGCTCCTCAGCAGCCAGGCCACAGGGCGGCCTTGAGATGGTCCCCAGGAAGCGGGCCTCTGGGTGCTAGGCCACCTCCACCCCCCCGGCATGCTCCCCCTCCCACCCTGTCTCGGCCATCTCCGGGGTCCTAGGGGAGACGGGTTGACTGTGGGTCAGCGTGGGTGTGGCTGGGCAGTCACAGCTCCCCTCTCACACCCTCCAGCATTGACGTCAACCCCAACGGGCTGTTCCCACCCGTGGAGTTCCCAGCTCCCCGGGGCACCCCCCTCATCTCCCCCCACATCAAGTGGGACCACAGCCAGACCTGGGATGTGCCCGCCGCTGAGGATTTCCCCAGCGGCTCCAGCAGCTCCTCTGCCACTGTCTATAAGATTGGTGAGTCCTTGCGATGCAGGCGGGCAGGGGGGCAGAGTGGCTTCCTCCTCCTCAGAGGTGGCACTAAGGCCCAGGCCCCACAGACATCAGCCCCGAGTCCCCTGACCACTACCTGGTGGACCACTGCATCGACGGTCGCGTCATCTTTCCGGCCACTGGCTATCTGTGCCTGGTCTGGAAGACACTGGCCCAAGCCCTGGACCAGAACATGGAGCACACACCTGTAGTATTCGAGGACGTGACGCTGCACCAGGCTACCATCCTGCCGAAGACAGGTGAGGCGGGTGGCTCAGGCTACGGGGCGGGAGGGCCAGCTGCTGACCCCTGCAGCTGACCTCTGCTCCTGCTGCCCACAGGGACTGTGCTCCTGGAAGTGCGGCTTCTGGAAGCCTCCTGCACCTTTGAGGTGTCTGAGAAAGGCAGTCTGATCGTGAGCGGTGAGCAGGGGCCCCGGACCTGCCTACAGGGTCCCTGCTGGGAGTCTCTGGATGGACCTTGGCTGCCAGCTCAGCCCTGCCCTCACTCAGGCCCTTCTGCCACCCCGCCCACAGGGAAGGTATGCCAGTGGGAAGATCCCGACCCCAAGCTCTTTGACAACCGGTATGGCACAGAACCTGCGACCCCCGTGGACCCCACAACTGCCATCCACCTGCGCTGTGGTGACGTGTACAAGGAGCTGCAGCTGCGGGGCTTCAACTACGGCCCCAACTTCCAGGGCATCCTCGAGACCAGCTCTGAAGGTAGGTGCAAGGGAGGCCCCACTTTGTGCTTTGGGGCCAATTCCTGCTGCCTGGTGTGAGGGGGCCACGAGGGGCCCCCCAGGTTGGGGCACACGGAGGAGATGGCCCACAGCAGGAAGAGACCCAGCCTGGCTGAACCGACAGCCCCTTCTCCCCAGGCAACATGGGCCAGCTGCTCTGGAAGGACAACTGGGTGACCTTCATGGACACCATGCTGCAGATGTCTATCCTGGCCCCGGGCCAGCGCAGCCTGCGCCTGCCCACACGCATCACCGCCATCTACATCCACCCGGCTACCCACCAGCAGAAGCTGTACACGCTGCAGGACGGGACACAAGGTCAGCCTTGCCCTGGCCCCGCACACGTGTCTCCCCGTGCCAGGCCCTGTCCACCCTCACCCAGCGTGTCCCCACAGTGGCCGACGTGGTAATAAACAGGTGTCTGGACACCACGGTGGCCGGCGGCGTCTACATCTCAAGGATCCACACCTCGGTGGCCCCCCGGCATCAGCAGGAGCAGCCGGTGCCCATCCTGGAGAAGTTCTGCTTCACCCCGCACGTGGAGAGCGGGTGCCTGGCCGGGAACCTGGCCCTGCAGGAGGAGCTGCAGCTGTGTCTGGGTGAGTCTTTTGCACCCAAAATCCTCATGCCAGGGTCCAGCTCCCAGTTCCTGGGCCCGTTATCCCCTCACAGCCTCTCCTACGTGTGGGGTCTACACCTGCCTTCCCCTGTGAGTGCCCCTGTCTTCCCCCCACCTGGAGCTGATGTCTTCAGAGGGGCCTCGGCACAGAGGTGACAGATTTCGCCCCTCTTGTCTGTGCCAGCAGCCAGCTGCTCAGGCGTGAGACCACCCTCTACCCAGGGCTCACACCCAAGCTGAGGAGTGCGGGATGGTGTTGGGAGCTGGGGAGGGGCAGCCAGGGCCGGCAAAGCACGGAACCCACCCTCTGGGGAACCCACACTCTGTGGGGCTCACACCTGCATGGGAGGCAGGGCCCCCTTTGCCCATCTAGTGTACCAATGGTCAATGCCAGTTCCCAGCCCTGGAGGACTGGACAGTCCACTCCATCCCTCTATTTTCCATCAGTGGACAAAACCAGGTAGTGGGTTCTGCTCCAAGCAGTCACCAGTTCCTGGTGGGGGAAGCTTCAGGAACCCCAGCCCAGCTGAGGCTCTTCCCTGACATGCGACTCTCCCCTCCCCAGGGCTGGCACAGGCGCTGCAGACCAAGGTGGCCCAGCAGGGGATAAAGATGGTGGTTCCTGGGCTGGACGGCACCCAGGCTCCCCAGGAGGCCCCACAGCAAGGCCTGCCCCAGCTGCTGGCCACCGCCTGCCAGCTGCAACTCAACGGGAACCTGCAGATGGGGATGGGCCAG
Source organism: Capricornis sumatraensis (assembly GCF_032405125.1). Classification (NCBI taxonomy): domain Eukaryota; kingdom Metazoa; phylum Chordata; class Mammalia; order Artiodactyla; family Bovidae; genus Capricornis; species Capricornis sumatraensis. Next base: position 100,463,174 of record NC_091076.1, read on the forward strand.
ATCCTAGCCCAGGAGAGAGCCCTGCTGTGTGACGACCCGCTGCTCAGTGGGCTCCTCAACTCCCCAGCACTGAAGGCGTGCGTGGACACTGCCATGGAGAATATGACCAGCCTCAAGATGAAGGTGGTGGAGGTGGGTGCCCCGCACAGCCACAGGCCCAGTGCACAAGGACTCAGATACAGGCAGTCCCGAACCTCAGGGAGGGCCAGGGCCTCCCAGACATGAGGTCGCCCAGCTCGTGATGGTGCTGAGGCTGCCCAGACACCAAAGGGGAAGGGGGCTCTGGGAAGGGAGGGACTGGTTCCAGGGGTGTGGTGGGCAGGGCAGCCCTGGCCAATGACCTCTGCAGAGTCGGTGGGCGGGCCTTTCTGAGAAACACCCAGCTGAGGAGGGGGGACGCCTGCCCAGAGGCAGTTGATCTGAGAAGATACTCCATCCCAGGTGCTAGCTGGTGACGGCCAACTGTATTCCCGCATCCCCGCACTGCTCAACACTCAGCCCCTGTTGGAGCTGGACTACATAGCCACTGACTGCCACCCCCAGGCCCTGGAGGCTGCCCAGGCCAAGTTGCAGCAGCTCAACATAACCCAGGGCCAGTGGGACCCCTCGGACCCGGCCCCCAGCAACCTGGGTGGGGCCAGCCTCGTGGTGTGCAACTATGCCCTAGCCAGCCTCGGTGACCCGGCCACGGCTGTCGGCAACATGGTGGCTGCCCTCAAGGAGGGAGGCTTCCTGTTGCTGCACACGCTGCTCAGAGGACACCCCTTGGGAGAGACTGTCACCTTCCTCACCTGCCCTGAGCCACAGCAGGGCCAACGGCACCTCCTGAGCCAGGTGCTGGCGGGGCCAGGATTGGGTGGACAGGGGTGGGGCGGGGCCAGGACAGGGTGGACGGGCCAGGAGGCTGCCGAGCCCTGACCCCCTCAACTCACAGGATGAGTGGGAGAGCCTGTTTGCTGGCACGTCCCTGCACCTGGTGGCCCTGAAGAAGTCCTTCTACGGCTCGGTGCTCTTCCTGTGTCGCCGGCTGGCCCCACGTGACAGCCCAATCTTCCTGCCCGTGGAGGATACCAGCTTCCAGTGGGTTGACTCCCTGAAGGTCAGTCCTTCCCAGCCCCCACCAGGCCGGGCTGACTCGGCTCCAATGCTAGGACCGGGGGAGCCCACCCCGTCAGGCAACCCTTCCCTCGTCAACCCTTTCTTCATCCTTCTACAGAACATCCTGGCTGATTCGTCCTCCCGGCCCGTGTGGCTCATGGCTGTTGGCTGCACCACCTCAGGGGTTGTGGGCTTGGTGAACTGTCTCCGGAAAGAGCCTGACGGGCACCGGATTCGGTGAGATGCCCACTGTGCCACGTGCCCCTTGCCCCCAGGACCCCACCACAGCCACCCCTTACCTGTCTGGCTGCCCACAGGTGCGTCCTGGTGTCTAACCTTAACAGCACGTCCCCCATCCCTGAGATAGCCCCGAACTCCTCGGAGCTGCAGAAGGTGCTCCAGAGTGACCTGGTGATGAACGTCTACCGTGATGGGGCTTGGGGAGCATTCCGCCACTTCCCACTGGAACAAGGTGAGCCCCCCGGGACTGCCCTGCTCCTCCGGGTTCCTCGCCTCCCAGGTGGGTGGACTGAGGAGAGGGCAAGAGGACTGTGGCTGGAAGCCCTGCTCCAGGCCAGGGCCACATGCGATCCTAGGGCTCCACTTCCTGTCACCCCCTAGACAAGCCCGAGGAGCAGACGGAGCACGCCTTCATAAACGTCCTCACGCGAGGGGACCTGTCTTCCATCCGCTGGGTCTGTTCCCCTCTGCGCCACAGCCAGTCCACGGGCCCTGGCGTCCAGCTCTGCACCATCTATTACGCCTCCCTCAACTTCCGCGACATCATGCTGGCCACGGGCAAGCTGTCCCCCGACGCCATCCCAGGTACAGGCAGCCCACATTAGGGGGACCAGAACAAAGCCCGCCCCTCCCCGGGGCCAGGGCCTGGGACGAGAGGGGTCCTTGCCCCGCAGTGCTCAGGAACCTGGGAGACTCCTCCCAGTGAGGTCAGGGGCTCACTCACCCGCCATCTGCTCCCAGGAAATTGGGCCTCTCGGAACTGCATGCTAGGCATGGAGTTCTCTGGCCGAGATGCCAGCGGGAAGCGTGTGATGGGGCTGGTACCCGCCGAAGGCCTGGCCACCTCCACTCTGGTGCCTCAGAGCTTCCTGTGGGACGTGCCTTCCAACTGGTGAGTCACCAGGGCTGGGACCTGGGGCCCGACGTGGACGTGGCCAGGCATCAGGCCAGAGCTGATCCCTGCACTGCGCCCTTAGGACCCTCGAGGAGGCCGCCTCGGTGCCCGTTGTCTACAGCACAGCCTACTACGCGCTGATTGTCCGCGGGCGCATGCAACCAGGGGAGACCGTGCTCATTCACTCGGGCTCTGGCGGCGTAGGCCAGGCTGCCATCGCCATTGCCCTCAGCCTGGGCTGCTGCGTCTTCACTACTGTGGGTAAGCCTCCAGCTCTTCCCAGAGCCCAGGACTGTCCGCCTGGCAATGCTGCCAAAGCCCAGACTCACCAGGTGTGCCTCTCTCTGCCAGGGTCAGCCGAAAAGCGGGCATACCTCCAGTCCAGGTTCCCCCAGCTCAACGAAACCAGCTTTGCCAACTCCCGGGACACATCCTTTGAGCAGCATGTCCTGTGGCACACAGCCGGGAAGGGTGAGTGGTCCCCATCACTAACCACCCACCATCGACCTGTATCCTCAGCCCCTTCTTCCTTCCATCCCCTACTCACCAGCCAAGCTGGAGGAGACGCTGGCCCATGCTGGGACAGGGTCCAGCCCTTCAGACTTGTGTTAGGTTGGCCGGGCTGTGATCTTCACTATGGGGACCCCGCCTGCCCCCCTCTCCCAAGGTGTTGACCTCGTCCTCAACTCCCTGGCGGAAGAGAAGCTGCAGGCCAGTGTGCGGTGCCTGGCCCAGCATGGTCGATTCCTGGAAATTGGCAAATTTGACCTTTCCAACAACCACCCCCTGGGTGAGATGGGGCAGCAGGCCTGGTGGGCGGCTGGGTGGGCAGGGGGCTGTTGGCAGAGTGGGGATCTGCAGGGTGGTGGGCTGTGGGCTATATGGTGAGGCCCCCCTGCCCGCCCACCTGTCCAGGCATGGCCATCTTCCTGAAGAACGTGACTTTCCACGGGATCCTACTGGACGCAGTCTTTGAAGAAAACAGCACCACGTGGCAGGAAGTGTCATCGCTGCTGAAGGCGGGCATCCGGGAGGGTGTGGTACAGCCCCTCAAGCGAACAGTGTTCCCCAGGACCCAGGTGGAGGACGCCTTCCGCTACATGGCCCAAGGCAAACACATCGGCAAAGTGGTCATTCAGGTGAGTGGGGTGCCCTGGGGGTCTCTGGCCCCTGCCCCTGCCAGCAGCGCGTGAACAGGGGCCCTGCTTGGGCTGCAGGTACGTGAGGAAGAGCAGAAGGCAGTGCTGCACGGGACCAAACCCACCCAGATGGCGGCCTTGTGCAAGACCTTCTGCCCAGCCCACAAGAGCTACATCATCACTGGGGGCCTGGGTGGCTTTGGCCTAGAGCTGGCCCACTGGCTTGTGGAGCGAGGGGCCCAGAAGCTGGTGCTGACCTCCCGCTCTGGGATCCGCACAGGTGAGTGGCCCAAGGGTGGGGCAGTGGGAAGGGCCTTCTTCAGACTCCTTTATGGTGCTCTCAGGGCACCTAGACTTGGGACCAGACCTTCATTTGCCCATCCCTTCCCACTGTCTGTGTCCCACAGGCTACCAAGCCAGGCAGGTCCGTGAGTGGAGACGCCAGGGTGTGCAGGTCCTGGTGTCCACCAGAGATGTCAGCTCACTGGATGGCACCCAGAGGCTTATCACTGAGGCCGCCCAGCTTGGGCCCGTAGGAGGCATCTTCAACCTGGCCGTGGTGAGGACGGCTTTAGAGGGGCTGGAGCCGGCTGCCCAGGGAAGGGCCCCTCCCAAGAAGCCCTCCAAAGGCCTGGGGCCGAGGCAGGTGCTAAGATCCCCTCACCCCAGGTCCTGAGAGATGCCATGCTGGATAACCAGACCCCTGAGTTCTTCCAGGACGTCAACAAGCCCAAGTACAATGGCACCCTGAACTTGGACAGGTGGGCTCCTCCCTTCTCCTCTCCCTCCTTCTCCCTGCACGGCCCTCACACTGGTGTTCGGAGACCTGGCCATGGGCCTCTGCTGGGGTCTGACCGCAGGTCCGGGGAAGGGGAGGGAGTTTGGTGGACAAGCAGGAGTCCTGGGCATGACAGCCGGTGGGCTGGGGAAGCCGGCTGGGGGTGACTTAAGAACCCACAGGGTGACCCGGGAGGCATGCCCGGAGCTGGACTACTTCGTGGTCTTCTCCTCGGTGAGCTGCGGGCGTGGCAATGCCGGCCAGACCAACTATGGGTTCGCCAACTCCACCATGGAGCGCATATGCGAGAAGCGTCAGCACGACGGCCTCCCAGGTGGGCCCACCCGCCACTCCCCGACTCGCGCAGTGCCACCCTCACAGCTACCCCGACTCACCGCGGCGCCACTGCCCACCCACAGGCCTCGCCGTGCAGTGGGGCGCGATTGCTGATGTGGGCCTCCTCGTGGAGCTGAAGGGCACTAACGACAAGGCCATCGGTGGGACACTGCCCCAGCGCATCACCTCCTGCCTGGAGGTGCTAGACCTCTTTCTGAACCAGCCCCACCCCGTCCTGAGCAGCTTTGTGCTGGCAGAGAAGGCTGCGTCCCGTGGCCCCAGCAGCAGCCAGCAGGACCTGGTGAAGGCTGTGGCTCACATCCTGGGTGAGGCAGCACCCTGCCCCTCCCCACCGGCAGCCACTCCCGAGTCTGGTCTTCAGGCTGCCAAAGGGGGGCTCAAACTCATGTCCAGGGTACAATACCCACCCAGGGCCCCTCCCGCATTGCCAACTGAGCTGCCTCCTCACCCCCCAGGCATCCGTGACTTGGCCACCGTCAACCCAGACAGCTCGCTTGCAGACCTTGGCCTCGACTCACTCATGGGTGTGGAGGTGCGCCAGATGCTGGAGCGTGAGCACAACCTGACGCTGTCCATGCGGGAAATCCGGCAGCTCACCATCTGCAAGCTGCAGGAGATTTCCGCACAGGCTGGCACAGCTGATGGTAGGTATGGAGGAGGTGTCCCCAAAGCAGCACTGTCCGCTCAGGGCTCTTGGCCTCCAAGCAGGTCAGGGCTTGTCCATCTGGCCCCTTCCTGAGAGCCCTCCTTGGGCCCCCAGTGGCCCCATCCACCTGCCCTGGCCACCCGCGGCCGACAGGTGTGCGTGTCTGTGTGTTTGTGGCAGGGGACCCTATGGTATCATCCCTGGTATCTGCCCCTCTTCACAGAGCTGACAAACTCCACACACAAATTGAGCAGCCCTGCCCAGTCGCAGACCCAGCTGAACCTGAGCACCCTGCTGGTGAACCCCGAGGGCCCGACCTTGACACGGCTCAACTCGGTGCAGAGCTCCGAGCGGCCCCTGTTCCTGGTGCACCCCATCGAGGGTTCTACCACCGTGTTCCACAGCCTGGCCGCCAAGCTCAGCATCCCCACCTATGGCCTGCAGTGTACAAGAGGTATGTCAGGGGCCTACTGGGCTGCCCCCCAGGGAGTTGGGGATGGCAAGGCACCTGCAGACAGGGCTAAGCCTCATGCTGTGCCCACAGCGGCACCCTTGGACAGCATCCAGAGCCTGGCTGCCTACTACATCGAGTGCATCAGGCAGGTGCAGCCAGAGGGGCCCTACCGCATCGCCGGCTACTCCTACGGGGCCTGCGTGGCTTTCGAGATGTGCTCACAGCTGCAGGGCCAGCAGAGCGCAGGCCCCCCGAACAACAGCCTCTTCCTGTTTGACGGCTCCCACACATTCGTGATGGCCTACACTCAGGTGAGGGCGGCAGCGGACGGGAGTCCCCGGGTCCGCAGGCCCAGCCCCTTGTACCTGCCACTGCAGCCCCTCCTCCTCCCTTTGCAGAGCTACCGGGCCAAGATGAACCCCGGCTGCGAGGCAGAGGCCGAGGCCGAGGCCATGTGCTTCTTCATGCGGCAGTTCATGGAAGCGGAGCACAGCAGGGTGAGTCGCCCGGCCTCCCGATGCCCCGGCGCTCCCCAGCGCCACTCGCTCACTGTCCTGTCCTACAGGTGCTGGAGGCCCTCCTGCCCCTCGGGGATCTGGAGGCGCGTGTGGCAGCCACCGTCGAGCTGATTGTGCAGAGGCACGCAGGCCTGGACCGGCAGGCGCTCAGCTTTGCTGCGTGCTCCTTCTACCACAAGCTGCGCGCCGCGGAGCAGTACGCGCCGCGGGCCACCTACCACGGCAACGTGACGCTGCTGCGCGCCAAGATGGGCGGCGCCTACGGGGAGGGCCTGGGTGCCGACTACAATCTGTCCCAGGTGTGCGACGGCAAGGTGTCCGTGCACATCATCGAGGGCGACCACCGCACGCTGCTGGAGGGCAGCGGCCTGGAGTCCATCCTTAGTATTATTCACAGCTCCCTGGCCGAGCCGCGCGTCAGCGTGCGGGAGGGCTAGGCCACCGGCCGGCCTCCCACCCGCCGACCCTGGCACCGCACCCCGCGTGCAGGCGCCCATAGGACCAGCACCCCCACGCACAAACACACACCCCACCCCGCGGCTGCCCTGGGCGCGGGGCCGAGACCGGAGCCGCCGACTCGGAGACCTGCCTGGTCTGTGAAGAGTCGGCGGAGCCGCTGGCCGGGCCGAGCTTCCAGAACCGCACGGGCTCTGCCGCACTGGTGTGGTTGTCGTTTTTCTGTTTCTCCTATTTATTGCGTTGCCATGGGGGGCGGGGGGTGGGGAGGGGAGACGCTGGTCGGTCCATCTGTGAGGCCGGCGCACGCGGGAGCCGGGCCCAGGGCCCCATGATGCCGGAGGTCGTGCGGAGCAGCCCTGGGCGCTGGGCACCCACCCTATTTGTCTGTGTTCGTTTTTCAAGAAATAAGGTTCAAATTGCTGCGTGGGCTTTGAAATTTACTGTAATTGTCTGTGTAAAGAACCATGTCTGTATTCTGTTTCATTTTTACACCAACCCGGTAAAGATCTTGTCTCCCATGATTAAATCCCTCGTTCGCTCTGGCGTCTGGGCATCTTTTCATCCTGCCTGCTAATCAGCTCTGTGAGCCTCTGCTGCCCTGACGCCCCAGGGAGTACCACCCTCTGCTCCCCACAGGAGTGTTGGAGGGTGGGCGATACCTGGCTCCAGGAAACAGGCTGGACACCTCCAGGGAAGAGGCCCTTGATCAGGGAAACTTGACCAGGAGGAGACAGGCAGGCAGTCTGATAATCGGCTGGCATAATTGTGGAGGACCCCCCCCCCCCCGCAGGGTAGCCTTGCCAGAATTCCTTCTCCCTCAGGGAAACCTTGGGTTTTCTCTCCTTGACCTCACCTGAGTGCAGGATGCCCACCCACATTATTGAGAGTAATTTTTACTTGAAGTCAGCTGGTTGTCGACCTGCACCACATGGACCAAATACCTTCACAGCAACACTTAGATGAGTGTTTGCTTAACTGGCCAAGTCCAGTGGAAGACTGACCGTCACTGACTCACAGGTTTCAGTTCAGTCGCTCAGTTGTGTCTGACTCTGCAATCCCATGAACCGTAGCACGCCAGGCCTCCCTGTCTACACAGGTTTAGGAGGAATGAAGGCTGGATGAGAGGGAGTAAGAGGGGCAGGGAGGCCCTGGGGAAGGCTGACCCCTTCCAAGCCAAGGGAGGAGGTGGACCCGCTGGGCTGGAGGCTTCCGGGCCAACAGAGGTGAGCTGGAACAGGGAGAAGATGGGCCCTGCAGTGAGCCAGGACTACGTTGGGCAGGGAGAGTAGGCCCCCTGCTAAACTCCTATCAGAAATTACAGATGTGACTCAACTAAGATTATACATATATTAAAAGGCTAAGGACTTTGCAGTGGTCCAGAGGTTAAGCCTCTGTGCTATAGCAAGGGGTGTGGATTCAAACCGTGGCCTGGGAACTAAGACCCTGTGTGCTGCATAATATGGCCAAAAAGAAGGCTAATCAGGTCAGTCGTTCAGTCATGTCCAACTCTTTGCGACCCCATGAATCACAGCACGCCAGGCCTCCCTGTCCATCACCAACTCACAGAGTTCACTCAGACTCACGTCCATCCAGTCAGTGATCCCATCCAGCCATCTCATCCTCTGTCGTCCCCTTCTCCTCCTACCCCTAATCCCTCCCAGCATCAGAGTCTTTTCCAATGAGTCAACTCTTCGCATGAGGTGGCCAAAGTACTGGAGTTTCAGCTTTAGCATCATTCCTTCCAAAGAAATCCCAGGGTTGATTTCCTTCAGAATGGACTGGTTGGATCTCCTTGCAGTCCAAGGGACTCTCAAGAGTCTTCTCCAACACCACAGTTCAAAAGCATCAATTCTTTGGCGCTCAGCCTTCCTCACAGTCCAACTCTCACATCCATACATGACTACTGGAAAAACCATAGCCTTGACTAGACGGACCTTAATCGGCAAAGTAATGTCTCTGCTTTTGAATATGCTATCTAGGTTGCTCATAACTTTTCTTCCAAGGAGTAAGCATCTTTTAATTTCATGGCTGCAATCACCATCTGCAGTGATTTTGGAGCCCCAAAAAATAAAGTCTGACACTGTTTCCAGTTTCTCCATCTATTTCCCATGGAGTGATGGGACCGGATGCCATGATCTTCGTTTTCTGAATGTTGAGCTTTAAGCCAACTTTTTCACTCTCCACTTTCACTTTCATCAAGAGGCTCTTTAGTTCCTCTTCACTTTCTGCCGTAAGGGTGGTGTCATCTGCATATCTGAAGTTATTAATATTTCTCCCGGCAATCTTGATCGCAGCTTGTGTTTCTTCCAGTCCAGCGTTTCTCATGATGTACTCTGCATATAAGTTAAATAAGCAGGGTGACAATATACAGCCTTGACGCACTCCTTTTCCTATTTGGAACCAGTCTGTTGTTCCATGTCCAGTTCTAACTGTTGCTTCCTGGCCTGCATACAGATTTCTCAAGAGGCAGGTTAGGGGGTCTGGTATTCCCATCTCTCTCAGAATTTTCCACAGTTTATTGTGATCCTCACAGTCAAAGGCTTTGGCATAGTCAATAAAGCAGAAATAGATGTTTTTCTGGAACTCTCTTGCTTTTTCAATGATCCAGCAGATGTTGGCAATTTGATCTCTGGTTCCTCTGCCTTTTCTAAAACCAGCTTGAACACCTGGAATTTCACGGTTCACGTATTGCTGAAGCCTAGCTTGGAGAATTTTGAGCATTACTTTACTAGTATGTGAGATGAGTGCAATTGTGCAGTAGTTTGAGCATTCTTTGGGATTGCCTTTCTTTGGGATTGGAATGAAAACTGACCTTTTCCAGTCCTGTGGCCACTGCTGAGTTTTCCAAATTTGCTGGCATATTGAGTGCAGCACTTTCACAGCATTATCTTTCAGGATTTGAAATAGCTCCACTGGAATTCCATCACCTCCACTAGCTTTGTTTGTAGTGATGCTTTCTAAGGCCCACTTGACTTCACATTCCAACATGTCTGGTTCTAGATGAGTGATCACACCATCGTGATTATCTGGGTCGTGAAGATATTTTTGTACAGTTCTTCTGTCTAGTCATGCCATCTCTTCTTAATATCTTCTGCTTCTGTTAGGTCCATACCATTTCTGTCCTTTATCAAGCCCATCTTTGCATGAAATGTTCCCTTGGTATCTCTAATTTTCTTGAAGAGATCGCTAGTCTTTCCCATTCTTTTCTTTTCCTCTATTTCTTTGCATTGATCGCTGAAGAAGGCTTTCTTATCTCTTCTTGCTATTCTTTGGAACTCTGCATTCAGATGCTCATATCTTTCCTTTTCTCTTTGGCTTTTCGCTTCTCTTCTTTTCACAGCTATTTGTAAGGCTTCCCCAGACAGCCATTTTGCTTTTTTGCATTTCTTTTCCATGGGGATGGTCTTGATCCCTGTCTCTTGTACAAACCTCATTCCGTAATTCATCAGGCACTCTATCTATCAGATCTAGGCCCTTAAATCTGTTTCTCACTTCCACTGTATAATCATAAGGGATATGATTTAGGTCATACCTGAATGGTCTAGCGGTTTTCCCTGCTTTCTTCAATTTAAGTCTGAATTTGGTAATAAGGAGCTCGTGATCTGAGCCACAGTCAGCTCCTGGTCTTGTTTTTGTTGACTGTATAGAGCTTCTCCATCTTTTGCTGCAGAGAATATAATCAATCTGATTTCAGTGTTGACCATCTGGTGATGTCCATATGTAGAGTCTTCTCTTGTGTTGTTGAAAGAGGGTGTTTGCTATGACCAGTGCATTTTCTTGGCAAAACTCTATTAGTCTTTGCCCTACTTCATTCCATATTCCAAGGCCAAATTTGCCTGTCACTCCAGGTGTTTCTTGACTTCCTACTTTTGCATTCCAGTCCCCTATAATGAAAAGGACATCCTTTTTGGTTGTTAGTTCTAAAAGGTCTTGTAGGTCTTCATAGAACCGTTCAACTTCAGCTTCTTCAGCGTTACTGGTTGGGGCATACACTTGGATTACTGTGATATGAATGGTTTGCCTTGGAAACGAACAGAGATCATTCTGTCATTTTTGAGATTGCATCCAAGTACTGCATTTCGGACTCTTCTGTTGACCATGATGGCTACTCCATTTCTTCTGAGGGATTCCTGCCTGCAGTAGTAGATGTAATGGTCATCTGAGTTAAATTCACCCATTCCAGTCCATTTTAGTTCGCTGATTCCTAGATGTCGACATTCACTCTTGCCATCTCCTGTTTGACCACTTCCAATTTGCCTTGATTCATAGACCTGACATTCCAGGTTCCTATGCAATATTGCTCTTTACAGCATCGGACCTTGCTTCTATCACTAGTCACATCCACAGCTGGGTATTGTTTTTGCTTTGGCTCCATCCCTTCATTCTTTCTGGACTTATTTCTCCACTGACCTCCAGTAGCATATTGGGCACCTACTGACCTGGGGAGTACCTCTTTCAGTATCCTATCATTTTGCCTTTTCATACTGTTCATGGGGTTCTCAAGGCAGGAATACTGAAGTGGTTTGCCATTCCCTTCTCCAGTGGAAAGTGATGAAAGTGAAAGTAAAGTCGCTCAGTTGTGTCCGACTCTTTGCGACCCCATGGGCAGTAGCCTACCAGGCTCCTCTGTCCATGGGATTTTCCAGGCAATAGTCCTGGAATGGATTGCCATTTCCTTCTCCAGGGGATCTTCCCAACCCAGGGATCGAACCCGGGTCTCCCGCATTGTAGACAGACGCTTTACCGTCTGAGCTATCCAACCTCTCCACCATGACCCGCCCGTCTTGGGTTGCCCCACGGGCATGGCTTAGTTTCATTGAGTTAGAAAAAGCTGTGGTCCTAGTGTGATTAGATTGACTAGATTTCTGTGAGTGTGGTTTCAGTGTGTCTGCCCTCTGATGCCCTCTTGCAACACCTACCATTTTACTTGGGTTTCTCTTACCTTGGGCGTGGGTACAAATGACTTTATGTCAAACAACTGGACGACTTAAAAATGAACAAATTCCATGAAAAACAAAGTCAAGAAGAAATAGTTCAGTTCAGTTCAGTCGCTCAGTTGTGTCCGACTCCTCGTGACCCCATGAATCACAGCACGCCAGGCCTCCCTGTCCATCACCATCTCCCGGAGTTCACTCAGACTCATGTTCATCGAGTCCATGGTGCCATCCAGCCATCTCATCCTCGGTCGTCCCCTTCTCCTCCTGCCCCCAATCCCTCCCAGCATCAGAGTCCTTTCCAATGAAAGAAGAAGAGATAGACAACCTGAATAATCCTCCATCTATTGAGGAAAATAAATTTGTTTTTAGAAATCTCTCCACAAAGAAAATTCCAGGCCTGAATAACAAATTCTACCACTGTTTAACAGGAGTGGGTGACACGGATTTAACAAGAAAATGTCACCAGTTCTATTCAGACTTTCAGAATTTTGGAAAGGAAACCAGCCTCAATAATTTCAAAAGAATTCAACTTATATAAAACGCTTTGGGGTGTCCTAGTCTCGGGCGCCATAACAAAATCTGTAGACTGAGTGGCTCACACAACGGGAATTTGTTTTTCTCACAGTTCTAGATGCTGTGAAGTCCAAAATTAAGGTTCCTGCCAATTTGGTTCCTGGGGAGCACTGCCTTTTTGCCTTGCTATGTCCTTTGGCAGAGTAAGCACAAGCCCTAGTGTCTTTCCCTCTTGTAAGGACATCCATCCTATTGTATCAGGACCCCACCCTCATGACTTCATTTAACCTTTTTATTTCCTGCTAGGCCTCACCTCCAAATACAGTCACATTCAACTTGAATGGGGGAGGGGAAGACCCAATTCAGTCCGCATCAAGGGGATAATTTACAACTCTTCTGTAAGGCCAACATTACTTTTGATACCCAAACCTGACAAAATATTATAAGAAAACTACCAATATCTATCATGATCATATATGCAAAAATTCTAAAAATAATTTTAGCAAGTAGAATCATAGTATAATAAGACAAAATGGGATTTTCCTAAGAATGCAAGGCTGGTTTAACATTCAAAATTCAATCAATATAACTCACCATATTAATTTTAAAAAAATGATTATCTCAGTGGATGTAGAAAACATCTATTGAATGCAGATGTACAGAATACAAAACCGTTTATGAGAAAAACTCACAGCCAGCTAGGAACAGAAGGAAACTTCCTCAACCTGATCAAAGATTTCTATGAAAAGCATACAGCTAACCTCATACTTAATGGTGAAAGATGATATATTGTCCAAGATCACGAACAAAACATTCCCAGTCTCACCGCTGCTACTCAACACTGTATTGGAAGTTCAGCCCAGTTCAGTGAACCCAAGAAAGGAAATCAAAGGCATATGGATTAGAAAGGAAGCAATGAAACTTCCCCTATTTGCAGATGATGTCAGTGTTTTCAAAGCAAAGCTGATGACATCTACAAATCTAGAACTCATGAGTGCATTTAGGAAAATCGCGGGAGAGATCAATATACAAAACCCAGTCGTAGAGCTCCCTTGATGGCTCAGTGGTGAGGAATCTGCCTGCCAGTGCGGGAGACACAGTTTCGATAGCTGGTCTGGGAGGATCTCTCACGCCATGGAGCAGCTAAGCCGACGCACCACATCTTCTGAGCCTGTGCTCTAGAGCCCAGAAACCACAACTACTGAAGCCTGTGCAGTCTAGCACCCATGCTCTGCAACAAGAGGAGCCTCTGTGACTAGAGTAGCCCCCACACCCCACCACTAGAGAAAGCCCATGCTCATCAGTGAAGACCCAGTGCAACCAAAAATAAAAATTTTAGAAAACTTATTGTCACCTTATATGCAGTTTTAAACTATTAATTCTACCTCAATAAAGCTGTTAAAAAATTGTATATATGTATGTATGAGAGTGCACATGCTCACGTCCGACTCTTTGCAACGCTCTGGACTGTAGCCCACTAGGCTCCTCTGTCCATGGGATTCTCCAAGCAAGAATACTGGAGTGGGTTGCCATGGCCTCCTCCAGGGGATCTTCCCAACCCAGGCATCAAACCCACGTCTCCTGCATCTTAGGCATTGCATGTGGATTCTTTACCCACTGAGTCACCTGGGAAGCCCATCCATATACACAGACGCCAGATAAAAGTCGCTGAGAAGCCTAACATACAATAAGACACTTAACTTCTTTTATTCTAAGAAAAATGCAAAATATAGCCACACTGGACTATTTCATTCCTTACCCATCAGACAGACAAAAATTCAGAGACCACCACCTACATTCTTGGCTGGTGAGACTAAGAGGAGACAGGAACTTATGCATGCCTGGTGGCAATGCAGAACAGCACAAACCCTCTGGAAGGAATTTGGCAATCTACGGAAAGATTACCCATGCGATTCCATGTCTTGTATTTTATCCTAAATGTGCACCTACAGCAATATTCATAGAAAACAGAACCACACGTGCACAAGCAGATTCATTGCAGTATTATTTGAAATTGCAAAATATCAGAGATCACATGTTCATAACAATTGTGGCTCAGATCATGAACTCCCTATTGCCAAATTCAGACTTAAATTGAAGAAAGTGGGGAAAACCACTAGACCATTCAGGTATGACCTAAATCATATCCCTTATGATTATACAGTGGAAGTGAGAAATAGATTTAAGGGACTAGATATGACAGACAGAGTTCCTGATGAACTATGGACGGAGGTTCGTGACATTGTACAGGAGACAGGGATCAAGACCATCCCCATGGAAAAGAAATGCAAAAAAGCAAAATGGCTGTCTGAGGAGGACTTACAAATAGCTGTGAAAAGAAGAGAGGCGAAAAGCAGAGGAGAATAGGAAAGATATACCCATTTGAATGCAGAGTTCCGAAAAATAGCAAAGAGAGATAAGAAAGCCTTCCTCAGCGATCAGTGCAAAGAAAGAGAGTAACACAATAGAATGGGAAAGACTAGCGATCTCTTCAAGAAAATTAGAGATACCAAGGGAAATTTTCACGCAAAGATGGGCTCAATAAAGGACAGAAATGGTATGGACCTAACAGAAGCAGAAGATATTAAGAAGAGATGGCAAGAAAAGACAGAAGAACTCTACAAAAAAGATCTTCACAACCCAGATAATCACGATGGTGTGATCACTCACCTAGAGCCAGACATCCTGGAATATGAAGTCAAGTGGGCCTTAGGAAGCATCGCAACTAACAAAGCTGGTGGAGGTGATGGAATTCCAGTGGAGCTATTTCAAATCCTAAAAGATGATGCTGTGAAAGTGTTGCACTCAATATGCCAGCAAATTTAGAAAACTCAGCAGTGGCCACAGGACTGGAAAAGGTCAGTTTTCATTCCAATCCCAAAGAAAGGCAATGCCAAAGAATGCTCAAACTACCGCACAATTGCACTCATCTCACACACTAGTGAAGTAATGCTCAAAATTCTCCAAGCTAGGCTTCAGCAATACGTGAACCGTGAAATTCCAGGTGTTCAAGCTGGTTTTAGAAAAGGCAGAGGAACCAGAGATCAAATTGCCAACATCTGCTGGATCATTGAAAAAGCAAGAGAGTTCCAGAAAAACATCTATTTCTGCTTTATTGACTATGCCAAAGCCTTTGACTGTGAGGATCACAATAAACTGTGGAAAATTCTGAGAGAGATGGGAATACCAGACCCCCTAACCTGCCTCTTGAGAAATCTGTATGCAGGCCAGGAAGCAACAGTTAGAACTGGACATGGAACAACAGACTGGTTCCAAATAGGAAAAGGAGTGCGTCAAGGCTGTATATTGTCACCCTGCTTATTTAACTTATATGCAGAGTACATCATGAGAAACGCTGAGCTGGAAGATGCATAAGCTGGAATCAAGATTGCCGGGAGAAATATCAATAACCTCAGATATGCAGATGACACCACCCTTATGGCAGAAAGTGAAGAGGAACTAAAAGGCCTCTTGATGAAAGTGAAAGTGGAGAGTGAAAAAGTTGGCTTAAAGCTCAACATTCAGAAAACGAAGATCATGGCATCTGGTCCCATCACTTCATGGCAAATAGATGGGGAAATAGTGGCTGGTTTTATTTTGGGGGACTCCAAAATCACTGCAGATGGTGATTGCAGCCATGAAATTAAAGACGCTTACTCCTTGGAAGGAAAGTTATGACCAACCTAGTTCAGTTCAATCACTCAGTTGTGTCCGACTCTTTGCGACCCCATGAATCGCAGCACGCCAGGCCTCCCTGTCCATCACCAACTCCTGGAGTTCACTCAGATTCACATCCATCGAGTCAGTGATGCCAGCCAGCTATCTCATCCTCTGTCGTCCCCTTCTCCTCCTGCCCCCAATCCCTCCCAGCATCAAAGTCTTTTCCAATGAGTCAACTCTTCGCATGAGGTGGCCAAAGTACTGGAGTTTCGGCTTTAGCATTATTCCTTCCAAAGAAATCCCAGGGCTGATCTCCTTCAGAATGGACTGGTTGGATCTCCTTGCAGTCCAAGGGACTCTCAAGAGTCTTCTCCAACACCACAGTTCAAAAGCATCAATTCTTTGGCGCTCAGCCTTCCTCACAGTCCAACTCTCACATCCATACATGACTACTGGAAAAACCATAGCCTTGACTAGACGGACCTTAATCGGCAAAGTAATGTCTCTGCTTTTGAATATGCTATCTAGGTTGCTCATAACTTTTCTTCCAAGGAGTAAGCATCTTTTAATTTCATGGCTGCAATCACCATCTGCAGTGATTTTGGAGCCCCAAAAAATAAAGTCTGACACTGTTTCCAGTTTCTCCATCTATTTCCCATGGAGTGATGGGACCGGATGCCATGATCTTCGTTTTCTGAATGTTGAGCTTTAAGCCAACTTTTTCACTCTCCACTTTCACTTTCATCAAGAGGCTCTTTAGTTCCTCTTCACTTTCTGCCGTAAGGGTGGTGTCATCTGCATATCTGAAGTTATTAATATTTCTCCCGGCAATCTTGATCGCAGCTTGTGTTTCTTCCAGTCCAGCGTTTCTCATGATGTACTCTGCATATAAGTTAAATAAGCAGGGTGACAATATACAGCCTTGACGCACTCCTTTTCCTATTTGGAACCAGTCTGTTGTTCCATGTCCAGTTCTAACTGTTGCTTCCTGGCCTGCATACAGATTTCTCAAGAGGCAGGTTAGGGGGTCTGGTATTCCCATCTCTCTCAGAATTTTCCACAGTTTATTGTGATCCTCACAGTCAAAGGCTTTGGCATAGTCAATAAAGCAGAAATAGATGTTTTTCTGGAACTCTCTTGCTTTTTCAATGATCCAGCAGATGTTGGCAATTTGATCTCTGGTTCCTCTGCCTTTTCTAAAACCAGCTTGAACACCTGGAATTTCACGGTTCACGTATTGCTGAAGCCTAGCTTGGAGAATTTTGAGCATTACTTTACTAGTATGTGAGATGAGTGCAATTGTGCAGTAGTTTGAGCATTCTTTGGGATTGCCTTTCTTTGGGATTGGAATGAAAACTGACCTTTTCCAGTCCTGTGGCCACTGCTGAGTTTTCCAAATTTGCTGGCATATTGAGTGCAGCACTTTCACAGCATTATCTTTCAGGATTTGAAATAGCTCCACTGGAATTCCATCACCTCCACTAGCTTTGTTTGTAGTGATGCTTTCTAAGGCCCACTTGACTTCACATTCCAACATGTCTGGTTCTAGATGAGTGATCACACCATCGTGATTATCTGGGTCGTGAAGATATTTTTGTACAGTTCTTCTGTCTAGTCATGCCATCTCTTCTTAATATCTTCTGCTTCTGTTAGGTCCATACCATTTCTGTCCTTTATCAAGCCCATCTTTGCATGAAATGTTCCCTTGGTATCTCTAATTTTCTTGAAGAGATCGCTAGTCTTTCCCATTCTTTTCTTTTCCTCTATTTCTTTGCATTGATCGCTGAAGAAGGCTTTCTTATCTCTTCTTGCTATTCTTTGGAACTCTGCATTCAGATGCTCATATCTTTCCTTTTCTCTTTGGCTTTTCGCTTCTCTTCTTTTCACAGCTATTTGTAAGGCTTCCCCAGACAGCCATTTTGCTTTTTTGCATTTCTTTTCCATGGGGATGGTCTTGATCCCTGTCTCTTGTACAAACCTCATTCCGTAATTCATCAGGCACTCTATCTATCAGATCTAGGCCCTTAAATCTGTTTCTCACTTCCACTGTATAATCATAAGGGATATGATTTAGGTCATACCTGAATGGTCTAGCGGTTTTCCCTGCTTTCTTCAATTTAAGTCTGAATTTGGTAATAAGGAGCTCGTGATCTGAGCCACAGTCAGCTCCTGGTCTTGTTTTTGTTGACTGTATAGAGCTTCTCCATCTTTTGCTGCAGAGAATATAATCAATCTGATTTCAGTGTTGACCATCTGGTGATGTCCATATGTAGAGTCTTCTCTTGTGTTGTTGAAAGAGGGTGTTTGCTATGACCAGTGCATTTTCTTGGCAAAACTCTATTAGTCTTTGCCCTACTTCATTCCATATTCCAAGGCCAAATTTGCCTGTCACTCCAGGTGTTTCTTGACTTCCTACTTTTGCATTCCAGTCCCCTATAATGAAAAGGACATCCTTTTTGGTTGTTAGTTCTAAAAGGTCTTGTAGGTCTTCATAGAACCGTTCAACTTCAGCTTCTTCAGCGTTACTGGTTGGGGCATACACTTGGATTACTGTGATATGAATGGTTTGCCTTGGAAACGAACAGAGATCATTCTGTCATTTTTGAGATTGCATCCAAGTACTGCATTTCGGACTCTTCTGTTGACCATGATGGCTACTCCATTTCTTCTGAGGGATTCCTGCCTGCAGTAGTAGATGTAATGGTCATCTGAGTTAAATTCACCCATTCCAGTCCATTTTAGTTCGCTGATTCCTAGATGTCGACATTCACTCTTGCCATCTCCTGTTTGACCACTTCCAATTTGCCTTGATTCATAGACCTGACATTCCAGGTTCCTATGCAATATTGCTCTTTACAGCATCGGACCTTGCTTCTATCACTAGTCACATCCACAGCTGGGTATTGTTTTTGCTTTGGCTCCATCCCTTCATTCTTTCTGGACTTATTTCTCCACTGACCTCCAGTAGCATATTGGGCACCTACTGACCTGGGGAGTACCTCTTTCAGTATCCTATCATTTTGCCTTTTCATACTGTTCATGGGGTTCTCAAGGCAGGAATACTGAAGTGGTTTGCCATTCCCTTCTCCAGTGGAAAGTGATGAAAGTGAAAGTAAAGTCGCTCAGTTGTGTCCGACTCTTTGCGACCCCATGGGCAGTAGCCTACCAGGCTCCTCTGTCCATGGGATTTTCCAGGCAATAGTCCTGGAATGGATTGCCATTTCCTTCTCCAGGGGATCTTCCCAACCCAGGGATCGAACCCGGGTCTCCCGCATTGTAGACAGACGCTTTACCGTCTGAGCTATCCAACCTCTCCACCATGACCCGCCCGTCTTGGGTTGCCCCACGGGCATGGCTTAGTTTCATTGAGTTAGAAAAAGCTGTGGTCCTAGTGTGATTAGATTGACTAGATTTCTGTGAGTGTGGTTTCAGTGTGTCTGCCCTCTGATGCCCTCTTGCAACACCTACCATTTTACTTGGGTTTCTCTTACCTTGGGCGTGGGTACAAATGACTTTATGTCAAACAACTGGACGACTTAAAAATGAACAAATTCCATGAAAAACAAAGTCAAGAAGAAATAGTTCAGTTCAGTTCAGTCGCTCAGTTGTGTCCGACTCCTCGTGACCCCATGAATCACAGCACGCCAGGCCTCCCTGTCCATCACCATCTCCCGGAGTTCACTCAGACTCATGTTCATCGAGTCCATGGTGCCATCCAGCCATCTCATCCTCGGTCGTCCCCTTCTCCTCCTGCCCCCAATCCCTCCCAGCATCAGAGTCCTTTCCAATGAAAGAAGAAGAGATAGACAACCTGAATAATCCTCCATCTATTGAGGAAAATAAATTTGTTTTTAGAAATCTCTCCACAAAGAAAATTCCAGGCCTGAATAACAAATTCTACCACTGTTTAACAGGAGTGGGTGACACGGATTTAACAAGAAAATGTCACCAGTTCTATTCAGACTTTCAGAATTTTGGAAAGGAAACCAGCCTCAATAATTTCAAAAGAATTCAACTTATATAAAACGCTTTGGGGTGTCCTAGTCTCGGGCGCCATAACAAAATCTGTAGACTGAGTGGCTCACACAACGGGAATTTGTTTTTCTCACAGTTCTAGATGCTGTGAAGTCCAAAATTAAGGTTCCTGCCAATTTGGTTCCTGGGGAGCACTGCCTTTTTGCCTTGCTATGTCCTTTGGCAGAGTAAGCACAAGCCCTAGTGTCTTTCCCTCTTGTAAGGACATCCATCCTATTGTATCAGGACCCCACCCTCATGACTTCATTTAACCTTTTTATTTCCTGCTAGGCCTCACCTCCAAATACAGTCACATTCAACTTGAATGGGGGAGGGGAAGACCCAATTCAGTCCGCATCAAGGGGATAATTTACAACTCTTCTGTAAGGCCAACATTACTTTTGATACCCAAACCTGACAAAATATTATAAGAAAACTACCAATATCTATCATGATCATATATGCAAAAATTCTAAAAATAATTTTAGCAAGTAGAATCATAGTATAATAAGACAAAATGGGATTTTCCTAAGAATGCAAGGCTGGTTTAACATTCAAAATTCAATCAATATAACTCACCATATTAATTTTAAAAAAATGATTATCTCAGTGGATGTAGAAAACATCTATTGAATGCAGATGTACAGAATACAAAACCGTTTATGAGAAAAACTCACAGCCAGCTAGGAACAGAAGGAAACTTCCTCAACCTGATCAAAGATTTCTATGAAAAGCATACAGCTAACCTCATACTTAATGGTGAAAGATGATATATTGTCCAAGATCACGAACAAAACATTCCCAGTCTCACCGCTGCTACTCAACACTGTATTGGAAGTTCAGCCCAGTTCAGTGAACCCAAGAAAGGAAATCAAAGGCATATGGATTAGAAAGGAAGCAATGAAACTTCCCCTATTTGCAGATGATGTCAGTGTTTTCAAAGCAAAGCTGATGACATCTACAAATCTAGAACTCATGAGTGCATTTAGGAAAATCGCGGGAGAGATCAATATACAAAACCCAGTCGTAGAGCTCCCTTGATGGCTCAGTGGTGAGGAATCTGCCTGCCAGTGCGGGAGACACAGTTTTGATAGCTGGTCTGGGAGGATCTCTCACGCCATGGAGCAGCTAAGCCGACGCACCACATCTTCTGAGCCTGTGCTCTAGAGCCCAGAAACCACAACTACTGAAGCCTGTGCAGTCTAGCACCCATGCTCTGCAACAAGAGGAGCCTCTGTGACTAGAGTAGCCCCCACACCCCACCACTAGAGAAAGCCCATGCTCATCAGTGAAGACCCAGTGCAACCAAAAATAAAAATTTTAGAAAACTTATTGTCACCTTATATGCAGTTTTAAACTATTAATTCTACCTCAATAAAGCTGTTAAAAAATTGTATATATGTATGTATGAGAGTGCACATGCTCACGTCCGACTCTTTGCAACGCTCTGGACTGTAGCCCACTAGGCTCCTCTGTCCATGGGATTCTCCAAGCAAGAATACTGGAGTGGGTTGCCATGGCCTCCTCCAGGGGATCTTCCCAACCCAGGCATCAAACCCACGTCTCCTGCATCTTAGGCATTGCATGTGGATTCTTTACCCACTGAGTCACCTGGGAAGCCCATCCATATACACAGACGCCAGATAAAAGTCGCTGAGAAGCCTAACATACAATAAGACACTTAACTTCTTTTATTCTAAGAAAAATGCAAAATATAGCCACACTGGACTATTTCATTCCTTACCCATCAGACAGACAAAAATTCAGAGACCACCACCTACATTCTTGGCTGGTGAGACTAAGAGGAGACAGGAACTTATGCATGCCTGGTGGCAATGCAGAACAGCACAAACCCTCTGGAAGGAATTTGGCAATCTACGGAAAGATTACCCATGCGATTCCATGTCTTGTATTTTATCCTAAATGTGCACCTACAGCAATATTCATAGAAAACAGAACCACACGTGCACAAGCAGATTCATTGCAGTATTATTTGAAATTGCAAAATATCAGAGATCACATGTTCATAACAATTGTGGCTCAGATCATGAACTCCCTATTGCCAAATTCAGACTTAAATTGAAGAAAGTGGGGAAAACCACTAGACCATTCAGGTATGACCTAAATCATATCCCTTATGATTATACAGTGGAAGTGAGAAATAGATTTAAGGGACTAGATATGACAGACAGAGTTCCTGATGAACTATGGACGGAGGTTCGTGACATTGTACAGGAGACAGGGATCAAGACCATCCCCATGGAAAAGAAATGCAAAAAAGCAAAATGGCTGTCTGAGGAGGACTTACAAATAGCTGTGAAAAGAAGAGAGGCGAAAAGCAGAGGAGAATAGGAAAGATATACCCATTTGAATGCAGAGTTCCGAAAAATAGCAAAGAGAGATAAGAAAGCCTTCCTCAGCGATCAGTGCAAAGAAAGAGAGTAACACAATAGAATGGGAAAGACTAGCGATCTCTTCAAGAAAATTAGAGATACCAAGGGAAATTTTCACGCAAAGATGGGCTCAATAAAGGACAGAAATGGTATGGACCTAACAGAAGCAGAAGATATTAAGAAGAGATGGCAAGAAAAGACAGAAGAACTCTACAAAAAAGATCTTCACAACCCAGATAATCACGATGGTGTGATCACTCACCTAGAGCCAGACATCCTGGAATATGAAGTCAAGTGGGCCTTAGGAAGCATCGCAACTAACAAAGCTGGTGGAGGTGATGGAATTCCAGTGGAGCTATTTCAAATCCTAAAAGATGATGCTGTGAAAGTGTTGCACTCAATATGCCAGCAAATTTAGAAAACTCAGCAGTGGCCACAGGACTGGAAAAGGTCAGTTTTCATTCCAATCCCAAAGAAAGGCAATGCCAAAGAATGCTCAAACTACCGCACAATTGCACTCATCTCACACACTAGTGAAGTAATGCTCAAAATTCTCCAAGCTAGGCTTCAGCAATACGTGAACCGTGAAATTCCAGGTGTTCAAGCTGGTTTTAGAAAAGGCAGAGGAACCAGAGATCAAATTGCCAACATCTGCTGGGTCATTGAAAAAGCAAGAGAGTTCCAGAAAAACATCTATTTCTGCTTTATTGACTATGCCAAAGCCTTTGACTGTGAGGATCACAATAAACTGTGGAAAATTCTGAGAGAGATGGGAATACCAGACCCCCTAACCTGCCTCTTGAGAAATCTGTATGCAGGCCAGGAAGCAACAGTTAGAACTGGACATGGAACAACAGACTGGTTCCAAATAGGAAAAGGAGTGCGTCAAGGCTGTATATTGTCACCCTGCTTATTTAACTTATATGCAGAGTACATCATGAGAAACGCTGAGCTGGAAGATGCATAAGCTGGAATCAAGATTGCCGGGAGAAATATCAATAACCTCAGATATGCAGATGACACCACCCTTATGGCAGAAAGTGAAGAGGAACTAAAAGGCCTCTTGATGAAAGTGAAAGTGGAGAGTGAAAAAGTTGGCTTAAAGCTCAACATTCAGAAAACGAAGATCATGGCATCTGGTCCCATCACTTCATGGCAAATAGATGGGGAAATAGTGGCTGGTTTTATTTTGGGGGACTCCAAAATCACTGCAGATGGTGATTGCAGCCATGAAATTAAAGACGCTTACTCCTTGGAAGGAAAGTTATGACCAACCTAGTTCAGTTCAATCACTCAGTTGTGTCCGACTCTTTGCGACCCCATGAATCGCAGCACGCCAGGCCTCCCTGTCCATCACCAACTCCTGGAGTTCACTCAGATTCACATCCATCGAGTCAGTGATGCCAGCCAGCTATCTCATCCTCTGTCGTCCCCTTCTCCTCCTGCCCCCAATCCCTCCCAGCATCAAAGTCTTTTCCAATGAGTCAACTCTTCGCATGAGGTGGCCAAAGTACTGGAGTTTCGGCTTTAGCATTATTCCTTCCAAAGAAATCCCAGGGCTGATCTCCTTCAGAATGGACTGGTTGGATCTCCTTGCAGTCCAAGGGACTCTCAAGAGTCTTCTCCAACACCACAGTTCAAAAGCATCAATTCTTCGGCGCTCGGCTTTCTTCACAGACCAACTCTCACATCCATACAATGACCAACCTAGACAGCATATTAAAAAGCAGAGACATTACTTTGCCAACAAGGTCTGTCTAGTCAAGGCTAAGGTTTTTCCAGTGGTCATGTATGGATGTGAGAGTTGGACTGTGAAGAAACCTGACCGCTGAAGAATTGACGCTTTTGAACTGAGGTGTTGGAGAAGACTCTTGAGAGTCCCTTGGACTGCAAGGAGACCCAGCCAGTCCATCCTAAAGATCAGTCCTGGGGTTCACTGGAAGGACTGATGTTGAAGCTGAAACTCCAATACTTTGGCCACCTGGTGGGAAGAGCTGACTCATTTGAAAAAACCCTGATGCTGGGAAATATTGAGGGCAAGAGGGGAAGGGGAAAACAGAGGATGAGAGAATGAGATGACAGAGGCATCACCGACTCAATGGATATAGGTTTGGGTAAACTCCAAGAGTTGGTGATGGACAGGGAAGCCTGGCGTGCTGTGGTTCATGGGGTCGCAAAGAGTTTGACTTGACTGAGTGACTGAACTGAACTGAACTGAACTGAACGGTTGATTGACATACTAAGCAGCAGCCCGTTCCCACTAAGAATGAGGGAGACCATTATGATATTCTGGACATAGTACTACGTGAGAAAGTGTTAAAGAATGATATCTCTGTATATTTGAGAAGGAGAAATAGGAATATATATGTGCACCTATGCTTATTTTTTCAGAAAGGAGCAAGAAGGATGAAGGAAACCCAGGGTCAGTTGAGAAAGGGTTGGTGGGACATTTTTCCAAGCTAGTCTTTCCATATGGCTTTGACTTGGGGGATTACATTAATATTTTATATATTCAAGAGTAAAATTGAGGCTCCCCTGGTGGCTCAGTGGTAAAGAATCCACCTGCCAGTTCAGGAGACGTGTGTTCGTCCCATCCCCGATCCAGGACAATCCCACGTGCCACAGAGCAACCAAGCCCACGAGCCACAACTACTGAGCCCGCAGCCGCAGCTGCTGGAGCTCGTGCACTGCAGAGCCTCTGCTGTGCACCGAGAGAAACCACCGCACCGAGAAGCCCATTCACCACAACTAGAGAGGGACACTCACTCACCACAATTAGAGAAAGCCCTGGGAAGCAATGAAGGCCCAGCACAGTCATAAATAAGCGAATTTTTCAAGTCCCCGAGGGCACAGAGCCCATGGCGGAACAATTATTCAGGAAAATCTGCAATGACTTGAAAGAAAGTTATAAAACCTTGCTGAGGGGAATTAAAGAAAATCTAAATAAAGGGAGAAATGTGCCTAACTCATGTATTCAAAGAGTCAGTATTGTTCCTATTTCTGCTCTCCCCAACTTGATCTATAAATCCAGCGTAATCTGATTAAAAGTCCCACAGGTGTTTTTTCGTTTTTGTTTTTAATGTGAAAATTGAAAACCTGATGCTAAAATTTAAGTGGAAATGCAAAGAACCTAACATGGATGAAATAAATTTTGGAAAGTACAAAGCTGGAGGAATTACACCTTTGATTGTAAGACTTACGATAAAGTTATATTAACTAAAACTGTGTGATATGGGTGTAAAGCTAGACATATGGATTAATGAAACAGAAGAGAGACTCCACAAAAACACACTCACATATACAGCTGCTTTTTCAAAAGGTACCCACCACGCTGATAATTTATGGGGTAAAGAGTCCTTTAACCAGTGCTGGAACAAGTAGAGGTATGTGTCGGGGAGGGGAGGAAACAAGCACATCCTGTACAAAAACTAATTCAAAATGGATTATATCCTGGAAATGAAATCTAAAACTATAAAATTTCTATAAGAAAATATAATAGGAAATCTTCAAGATCTCTGCAGAGGCAAAGATTTTTTAGGCCATGGAAAGGGCTAAACATATGCTTAACTGGTTATCATCAAATTCATCTGCTCCTCAAAAGATCCTGTTTGGAAAACAAAACTAGAACCAACCATCCCACTTGGAGGAGCTATTCAGCATTCCTATATCTAACAAAAGATTTCTATCCAAAATTATATAAAGAACCATTAGGAAGCCGTAACGAGACAAATGGGGCTTTCCACTTGGCAGAGTGATGAAGACTCCACCTGCCAATGGAGGAGATGCAAGAGACACAGTTTCGACCCCTGGGTCGGGAAGATCCCCCGGAGAGTAGGAAATGGCCACCCACTCCAGTATCCTTGCCTGGAAAATCCCATGGACAGAGGAGCCTGGTTGGCTACAGTCCATGGGGTCGCAGAGAGTCAGACACGACTGAGCGACTGAGCGCAGTACGTACATAGCACAGCACAATGAGACAAATAGTTCAATGTTCTTAATGACAAAAGACTTGAACAGTCACTTCACAAAATAAGATACACAAACATCCCAATAAACATATGAATATAGGCTCAATATCTTTAGTCACTGGGGAAATAAAAACTGAAGCCACAATGCCTTTCTGAAATATTGATTCTATTTTTGGCTGTCATCGGCCTTGGTTGCTGCACGGGCTTCCCTCCAGCTGAGGAGAGCTGCGGCTGCTCTCTAGTTGTGGTGCAAAGGCTCTCCTTACTGAGGTTCTGGGGCTCCAGAGCACAGGTTCAGTAGTTGTGGTACAGAGGCTTAGCTTCACCGTGACATGTGGGGTCTTCTGGGATCAGGGACCAAACCTATGTCTCCTGCATTGGCAGGGGGATTCTTTACCCATGAGCCACCAGGGAAGCCATCACAAGACCTTTTATTTCTTTTTCTTGTCTTATTGCACTGGTTAGAACTCCTAGTACTATTTTGGATTACAGTGGTAAGTGTTGGCATGCTTACCTTTTCCTGATCTTAAGGGAAAAGCTCAGTCTGTCACCACTGAATATGATGTTGTAAGTTTTTTGTAGATACTTGTTATCAAATTGAAATTTTCCTTCTATTCCTAGTTTATCAAGGTTTTTTTTTTTAAATCATGACTAGCTCTTGGATTTTGTTCTCTGAATTTATTGAGACGATCATGTGATTTTTGCTTATTTAACTTATACGCAGAGTACATCATGCAATTGAATTGTGGTGTTGGAGAAGACTCTTGAGAGTCCCTTGGACTGCAAGGAGATCCAACCAGTCCATTCTGAAGGAGATCAGCCCTGGAATTTCTTTGGAAGGAATGATGCTAAAGCTGAAACTCCAGTACTTTGGCCACCTCATGCGAAGAGTTGACTCATTGGAAAAGACTCTGATGCTGGGAGGGATTGGGGGCAGGAGGATAAGGGGATGACAGAGGATGAGATGGCTGGATGGCATCACTAACTCGATGGACATGAATCTGAGTGAACTCCGGGAGTTGGTGATGGACAGGGAGGCCTGGCGTGCTGCGATTCATGGGGTCACAAAGAGTTGGACACAACTGAGCGACTGAACTGAACTGAACTGACATCATGCAAAATGCCAGGCTGGATGAATCACAAGCTGACTACTGCTTTCAAGATTTTGTGTTTTTCTTTTAGCAGTTTGACTGTCATGTGTCTAGGTGTGAATATCTATATATCCTATTAAGGTTATTGGATTGGTAAATTGTTTTTCTCATCAAATCTGGAAAGTTTAAGGCCATTACTTTTTCAAAAAACTTCTTCCTGTTCTTTTTCCTCTTTCCTTTCTCCTGGACGTGCATGTATTATATGTGTATTCTTGATGGCATCTCACGGGTCTCTGAGGTGCTGTTCATTTTTCTTTATGCTTTTTTTCTTTCTGTTCTTCAGATTGGATAACGTTTACTGACCTATCTTCAAATTCACTGGTTCTTCCTTTTGCTAGTTCATGTCTGCTGTTGAGGCCCTCTGGTGAAATTTTCATTTTAGTTATTGTGTTTCCAATTCATAATTTCCATTGGCTTTTTAAGAATCATTTAAAGATATTGATAATCTTAACTTGATGAGTCACCATCACATTTGAAAACAAAATCTTTAACCATGGTTTCTTTTTGTCCTTTGGACATATTTACAATAGCTACTTTAATTCTTTGCCTGCTAACTCCATCATCTGAGCCCCTTCAGGGACAGTTTCTAGGAACCTTTTTTTTTTTTTTTCCTGTGTATGTCCTAAATTTTTTGTTTCTTTGACTGTCTTATAAAATTTTATTAAATACTAGGCATTTATAATATGTTGTAGTGAGTAGCTCTGGACTCTGACCTCCTCCCTGCCTTACTGTATGTGTTTATTGATGTTGGTATTTGTTTGCTCAGTTCCCGACCCGGGTGAATTCTATACAGTCTGTTTCCCCTACAGTGTGTGGCCACTGGTATCTCTACTGGATTTTTTTGGTTTTATTGGCCACACTGAGGCATGTGGGATCTTAGTTCCCTGACCAGGAATGGAACCTGTGTCCCTTGCCTTGGAAGCACAGAGTCTTAACCACTGGACTGCCAGGTAAGTCCTCTACTAGATTTAAAAAAAAATTTTTTTTTTAGGGAATTCCTTGGTGGTTCAGTGGTTAGGATTCTGTACTCTCATGGCAGAGGGCTGAGGTACAATCCCTGGTTGGGGAACTTAGCTCCCACAAGCCATGTGGCAAGGCCAAAAATAAAACCTTTTTTTTATATGCAAGCCTGGTTTCCTAAGACTTATCCCTGGGCCATTATAGTTTAACAGCCAGCCAGTTATTGGTTAGCGATTATGCTTAAGTCTACTGAACTGGTAAGGCCTCCACCCTTTGCAGTTAGCAGTTTATTGTTTGGGCCCGCCTTTTTCCTTGCACAAAGCCTCTTTCTTCTTCAGTCAGACAGGAGTATTTAGCTGTGGCCAACTCTGGTCTTTCCTTGCTATACGCACAGCCTAGCAAATCACTATCTTATCAAGACCCATCATGGCTAGCTCATCTACTGAATTTCTTTGTTAAGTTTATGACTGGACTACTGCTTTCTCCAACCAGTATCAGGCAGCCAAGATATAGGTTTCTACCCAGTTGTTTGGGGCTTCACTGGTTGCTCAGACAGTAAAGAATCGGCCTGCAATGTGGGAAACCCAGGTTCAATCCAATCCTTAGGTCAGTAAAATCTCCTGGAGAAGAGAAAGGTTATCCACTCCAGTATTCTTGCTTGGAGAATCCCATGGACAGAGGAGCCTGGCGGGCTACAGTCCATGGGGTAGAAAAGAGTTGGACTTGACTGAGCAGCTAACACTTTCACCCTGTTGTCTGCTATGTGATTACAATTGTTCTCTGGGGCTTTCCCTAATTTCCCAGTCAAGTCAGCTCTCTCCAGAGTGTGTAGGAACTAGGAGCCCTCAAGGCCTACCAGGCTCTGGTGGAGTTACCAGTGGAAGGGAGGAAATAAAAGTTGTACAATACTGAAATCACAGACTCCCACTGGTCTTCTCATAGATGTGCGGTTCTTTTTTTTAAATAAGTGCTTTTCAAATATGGTATGAAATTTGATCAACTTCCAGAGTCCTGAAATGGTTGCTTTTAACAATTCTGTCCAGTTTTTGTTTTTTTTTTGTCCAGTTTTATCTTTGCTTTTTAGGGAAGAAATTTGGTGAGCTCCTCAATCTGCTGTGCCACAAATCCCACCCACGTATGTAAATTTAAAATTTCCAGTAGCCACATTTCAAGAAAGTTAAAAAGATAAAATTAATTGCAATAATATATTTAACCTGAAAAAAGAAAAAAAGCGAAAGTGTTAGTCTTAGTCTCTCAGTCCTGTATGACTTTTTATGACCCCATGGACTGTAGCCCACCAGGCTCCTCTGTCCTTGGAATTCTCCAGGTGAGAACACTGGATTGGGCAGCTTTCCCTTCTCCAGGGAATCCACCCAGGGATCGAACTGGTGTCTCCTGCATTGCAGACACATTCTTTACCATCTGAGCCACCAGGGAATTTGCCATATTAGGCACTCATATGTAACCTAATGTAATATTAAAAAATATAATTTCAACATATCATTAATATTTTTTAAATTATCAATTAACTTTTACTTTTTTTCCCCTAAGACTTTGAAACCTGGTGTGTCTTTTTCCTGTTATAGCACGTCTTAATTCAGACCACATTCCAGCACTCAAGATGTGACAGCTGGCTGCCATACTGGACACACAAGGATGGATATTTGATCTTAGGACATAGGGATTTTCAGGTGTGTTAATGATACCGCTCTAAAAATTCCTGTCTTTGGGGGATACTGAGATACTTAAGGATGAAATGATAAAATGAAACTTGGTTCTGCTAGAGGAAAAACTTTCCCTCTTCCCTTTTGGGACTGTGTTTAGGGGTCCTGCAAATTAAATTGACAAAAGACAGGTGAACAGGAAGAAAGTATATTCACAACCCTCTGGCGGATACAGAAGACCGACACTCAGTAATCAGAGGTAGAGGTTTCTGTACCAAAGGTAATAGGAGAAAGGGAGGGAGAAGGGGAAAACGAGGATCAGTCGGTTTCTTTAGGACAGGGAAGCGAGTATTTAGGAGAATGAGCAGGAGGTAAGGTTGTTATTATATTCGCTAACCCGGTGGCTCTCGCACGTCTGAAGTTTACAATGAAGAATTCTGTGGGTCTGGGAGGCCGAGCGCGGCGCTTTGGGGGCCGCGGGACAGGAATTTCACGCGGTGTTTGCTTTCCGAAATAAAACAGAGATTTTTGGTCCTTCGAAGATCTTTATGAGATTTCGCCTGGGGGCCGAAGAGAGGACTTCAGCCCCGAGCATCTGCTGGGGAGGGCGGGAGCTCGGGTACGGTGGCACCGGGCGATAACCAGCCCCCGCAAGCGAGGGGAGAGTCCCGGCGGCCCCTGTCCGGCCCTACCGCTGCGAAACTGCCCCGCCGCGCCGGCAGGAGTGGACTTCTAGTCTACGACCCCGACTCCGCACACCGCCCCTCCGCCGCGCGGCGGGCCCTTCAGCAGCCGGGCGCGGTTTCCCGGGAATGCGTTTCTCGCAGCACCGCGGGCCGCCCGGAACGGCCTGGCGGAGCACCTCCCGGCGGCCCCAGCGCGGAGCCCTGGGCCCGGCGGCGGCCGGGTGGGGGCCCCAGCGTGGCGGTCTCAAGTCGCGGTGCGAGCCCAGGAGCCTCACTCCGCGGTACCCTAGCCGCATCCCCGGAGCTCCCGGTGGGACCCCTAGCGGGCCCCTGGCTATTACTCCCTGTTCCGAAGGGCCCAGCTGCGTAGAGAGGAGCCGCGACCCGGTTCGGGCGCCCAGGTGGCTCGGCTCCGCCCAGGTAGGTAGGTTCCCCTCAGGTTTGACTCGCGGTTCTCTGGGGCCCCGGGGCTCTTCCTTCGGGTGGAGGTGGAAGGCCCCGCGCTCGGCGGCTCGTGTCCAGGCCTCTGTGGGCATCATCTTGATTTTTACATGTAGCTTCACAGTTCCCGAAAATAAACCCACAGCTGGGCGCTTAGGCAGTTGTTAAGCCGATGACCCTGCTTAATAACTCCCAAAGTAGGACAGGAGGTGGGTGTTCTCTGACAGTGAGCCCCTCGTCACGATCTGTTCCTTTGGGGTTTCGATTGTAAGCCTCAGGCTACCTACCACCTGTTAAGTCACTGTAGGGAACGGTGTCTCTGATAAGGTCGGCCAGGCATGGGTAAGATAAGCCAGAGGGAACGTCCTCGTAGTGCTTTTATACATCTGACACCCAGAGGAGGGCAGAGTGTCCAGGTGACTGCCCTGCGCCCCTTGGTGGGGTCGCCACAGGGTGGTCCTGCCTTGGTGGGGGTCTCCAGG
Organism: Capricornis sumatraensis; assembly: GCF_032405125.1. Classification (NCBI taxonomy): domain Eukaryota; kingdom Metazoa; phylum Chordata; class Mammalia; order Artiodactyla; family Bovidae; genus Capricornis; species Capricornis sumatraensis. Next base: position 100,494,627 of record NC_091076.1, read on the forward strand.
CCTTGTGGGTTGTAGCTGCCTTTTGTGATAGCCTCCCCTGGGCAAAGCACTGACAGGACATCACTCACTGTTCCATTTATTCTTCATGCTAGTCCTGCCAGGCAGACATCTTAATCCCGCTAAGAAGTGAGAGGTTAAAGCGCAGAAAGTTTGAGTAACCTGTCCACGGTCTCCACTGGAAGGCGATGGCAATGAGGCGTCAGTTCCTGTCCTGCATCAGCCGACACCCTTAGCACCCGCATTTGTGACCGTCAGGCAGCGCTAGAGCAGCCTTGAGGGGGTCACCTCCTGCACCTGCGCTCCACTGGCTGCGGCTGAGCCCGTGGTCTTGCCCTTCAGTGTGGAGGCAATGCCAAAGCTAGAAGGCTTCGAGTTCTGGAGCCGCACCCTTCGGGGGGCCCGCCACGTGGTGGCCCCCATGGTGGACCAAAGCGAGCTGGCCTGGAGGCTGCTGAGCCGCCGACACGGGGCCCAACTGTGCTACACACCCATGCTGCATGCCCAGGTTTTTGTCCGTGATGCCAACTACCGCAAGGAGAACCTGTACTGCGATGTGTGCCCCGAGGACCGGCCTCTCATTGTACAGGTTAGCGGCCCAGCCTCCAATGCTGGCCGAGAACCCTTTCCTGGGCCTTTCCAGAAAAGGCTTCCCGGCTTTCTGAGATCAGAGGGGCAACAGCAGGCTGGTTCTTGCAGAGGTTGACCTCTCCCTAGTAGCTGCCTCAGACTTTTGGCAAATGGATGGCTTGGGTGCCGTGGAAGATTTGCAGGCCCTCCCTCCCGCCCCCTTGACATCACCCCAAGTGCCCCCTCTTTATCAGACAGACAGAACAGCTCTGCTCTTGGCAAAGTCAGTGATCCTGGCTTTCTGCTACATCTAGGAGGACTCTGTGAATCTGTAACTTGCCCTGCTGGTGGTGTGGGGGTGCATCCTAGCTTGGTCACGTTGCTTTTTTTTGTGTGTGCCACACTGTGTGACATGTGGGATCTTAGTTCCCCAACCAGAGATTTGAACTTGTGTCCCGTGCAGTGGGAAGCATGCCATCTTAACCACTGGACCACCAGGGAAGTCTCTAGCTTGGTCATATTGTAAACATCTAAGATAGGATACCATCCTGCAGTCATCTGCTGGGGCCACACCCTCACTGGGTCACCTATGAACCCCTGGGCAGCCCTCGTATCAGGGCCTGGCTGGGGCTTGTGGCAACTTTCATGTCTCTTCCAGTTCTGTGCCAATGACCCAGAGGTGTTTGTCCAGGCAGCTCTCTTGGCTCAGGACTACTGCGATGCCATCGACCTGAATTTGGGCTGCCCACAGATGATCGCCAAACGAGGTAAGAGTTCCTGTTCTGGGGTTCTGCATTGAGTACCGGCTTTTGACTAGGGCAAGGCTTGGAGTGCAGAGATGCCAGGTGTGTGGGTGAGCTGGCTGAGGGCCTGGCCCTTCCTCTGGCAGCTTTCTGACGTCGGCCCTTTCTTTGCTCCTCCCTCTGCAAGGCGGCCCTTCTCGGTCGCTGGGGGTAGGGGGCAAGGTTCACCTGGCCGTCAGGGGCTGGCCACTTCCTCCATGCTCAGGAAGTTGCTGGGCTCCCTCTGGATAAATGTATTTTGCTGGAGTCCCTCCTCTACCTTTGTGCTGCCTCGGGCACCAGTGGCCACTGCCCTGGCATCTCAGCCTTTCTCCCTCACTGGCCTGAGGAGTTCCTGGTTGGTCAGAGACCACGTGCGGTGGGCACTCAGCTCAGCACCCTTGAGCTCAGGCCGCCGAACTGAAAGAACGTGGCCAGGCAGGTGGAGGCCAGTGTGGATGCAGGGGGAGGGAGCAGAGGCTGTGCTTGTTCCTCGCAGGTCACTATGGCGCCTTCCTGCAGGAGGAGTGGGACCTGCTCCAGAGAATGAGTGAGTTGGCCCTGCGCTGCCCTCGGGGACTTGGGGCCACATTGTGGTTGGGTGGCAAGCCTGAGACAGCCTAGCAGGGCTCAGGAGAGAACAGTAGCTGGCAGAGTCCTCCTGGTGGTGTGCCCTCCCCCTTCCTGCTGTAGAGGGTGGCTGTGAAGTCGCCTGTCCCGTACCTGTTGCCCTCCTTCGAACCAAATAGACTGTACTAGAGGGAGGCATCCTTGCCTGGACCACCTCTTCCAGTGTGGTCTGAGGCACAACTCACAGCTCCCTGTTAGCAGTGCGGGGCGTCTGCGGAGCCTGTGTTCTTTTGGGGGCTTAGCCATGGGTCCCCACAGCCTGCTTGAAGGTGGCAGCACAGTTCTCTCAGGAGCCGACTCTGCCCTTCCCCAGTTCTGCTAGCCCACGAAAGGCTTTCTGTTCCTGTCACATGCAAGATCCGCGTCTTCCCAGAGATTGACAAGACCGTGAGATATGCCCAGATGCTGGAAAAGGCTGGCTGCCAGGTGAGGACTGTGGGCTTCCAGGGCTCCATACTGCTTCCGAAGCTCCAAAAACGCCCCTTGAAGGCTTGCCCCTGGGATGGGCAGGAATCAGTGACCTTTAGGTGAGGCCTGATGCAGGCAGCGAAGTCCCATGCTTGCGTCCAAGAGGCCAGTATTGCCTAGGGGTGGTGCTGGGCCTGAATCACCTCCCCACCCACCCCCACCAGTCCTGGGGTCAGGCTGGCGCTTGTTCCTCCCTCACACCTTTAACCTTGGCAGCAGGACTGTTGCCACTGCAGAGAGGACTGGCCCTTGAAAGGACAGAAGGACAGCTCTGACATGGGAGTCCTAGGCAGCACTCCCAGGGCGTCAGCTGGCCCAAGTGTGGCCCAGAGGAGTGAGGGAAGCCGATGCCCGAAAAGCCAAAGGCAGGGGGTACGCTGGAGTGTTGGGGGCTGCAGTTGCAAGTGGAGCTGAACCAGGTGCTCCTATGCTCTAGTTGCTGACTGTCCACGGGCGCACCAAGGAGCAGAAGGGGCCCCTGTCAGGCACTGCGTCCTGGGAGCACATCAAGGCTGTGCGGTGAGTGGACACAGAGTGAACCCAGGGCGGGGAGACAGCCCAGCCCCCAGGCGAGGCCCTCAGCCCTCTGGGCACAAGATGAGGGCACAGGGCCTGAGGGTGAGCAGCACAGTGGGAGGATGGAGTTTGGGGGCCTGGTACTGCCCCCAGGGTTGGGCGAAACAGCATCCTTCTGAGCATCTGCTCGTCCTGTTCCCTGACAGGAAGGCGGTGGCCATACCTGTGTTCGCCAACGGGAACATCCAGTGCCTGCGGGACGTGGAGCGCTGCATCCAGGACACAGGGGTACAAGGGGTCATGAGTGCAGGTGAGGCTGTGCCCTCGCCTGCAGCTGGTCCACCGTCAGGTGCTGCAGGGGTCCGTCCACATCGTGGCACCACTGGCCCAGCTGAGGAGCCTCCATCTGCCTGACTGGCCAGCGCTCTCAGGCCAGTGGCCAGCCTTGCCCCAGGGATGGCCAGGCACGGGGGCCCCTGAGCCTTGCGTCACCTTCCCCTGCAGAGGGAAACCTGCACAACCCTGCCCTGTTCGAGGGCCGCAGCCCCGCCGTGTGGGAGCTGGCCGAGGAGTACCTGGACATCGTGCGGCAGCACCCCTGCCCCCTCTCGTACGTCCGGGCCCATCTCTTTAAGCTGTGGCACCACACGTGAGTCAACCCCCATGGCAGATGCTGTCTGATCGAGCCTTGCCTGGGGCCTTCGCGGTTTTTAAGACGAGCTGTCCACATTCACAAAACCCCCACCTGCCACCAGGTCAGGTTTGGGAGGACCACAGTGACGTGGTGAGGTTGGGTAGGAGAGATTGTGCCCCTCTGTGCCCAAGGCTCAGGGTCAGCAGTTGGGAGATGGGGGCTGAGCTGGCTCTCTGATAGGGCGTCTGTATCAGGCTGCAGGTGCATCAGCAGCTTCGAGAGGAGCTCGCCAAAGTGAAGACCCTGGAGGGCATTGCTGCAGTGAGCCAGGAGCTAAAGCTGCGGTGTCAGGTAGGTGCTGGGCCACCGTGTGGTGGGAGAGACTTGGTCTCGGGCCTCTTACTGAGGGCCCTCTGGGCTTTTCCAGGAGGATATATCCAGGCAGAAGGAGGGAGAGAAGCCTTCAGGAGGCTTGCCTTTTTTTCACTGGATCTGCCAGCCCTACTTCCGGCCAGGGTGAGCCTCCTGCACATGGGCTGACCTGGGTGGGAGGTGTTACACAGAGGAGGGGATTCTTCTGCCTGCTGCCCAGCCTTGGTGGGCCTGTTGGAGGCTCAGCTCCATCCCTTGGCAACTAGGGGCCTCCTTCCTTGTAAGCCTGTGCTGTTTTATTTAAATTGCTTTTTCCGTATGAGGCTTCTCTAAGGTCCTCTGACCCTGAGTGGATTTGTTCTGGGATCAACTAGACCCTCTCTAGCTTCGTCTGAACTTTCTGAAGTGAGGGTGGGCTGTCATCTGTAGCCACAGCCCTACCCAGGGTTCAGACACTGGTATCCCAGCCTCCGTGCCGGCTGCTCGGGCCTGAGCAGAGTTGCACATGCATCCTCATCTAGGGACTGTGGCTGGTGGGCTGCCTCTCATGGGTGTCCCTCAGATCTGCCCATCATCCCCACTTTCAGGCCCAAGGAGGGGAGCAAGGAGAATGGAGGTGCCCGCAGCAAGCGGGCCCTGGAGGAGGAGGAGGGCACCACGGATGTCTTATCCAAGAACAAGCAGAAGAAGAAGCTAAGGAACCCCCATAAGACCTTTGACCCCTCGCTGAAGCGTAAGTGGCTCCCACCACTGGAGTCTGGGGAAAAGGCCAGCCCCTAACAGGTCCCCCAGGGTCGGGTGGCTCTGCTGCTTCCTAAGCTGTGGGCGGTACAGCAGGAAGGGCCCTGCAGCCCCCAAGGAGACTAGTGGGTTCCCCGAGGCCACAGCCAGCCAGCCATCCTGCCTGCCACAGTCCCTCAGCTGTTGCCCTAAGCAGCTCGAGAGGCAGGAGCAGCGCTAGGGGCTGCCGTGCCCAGGAAGGACCTTCAGGTGGGAGGCACACAGCACGGGGCATGGAACGCATGGGTCCTGGGTGGGTGGGATGAGGTTTCCCAGCAGGACCATGTATGCTGTGTCCTCTGCCCGCCCTAAGGGAGCAGGGACGCCTATCCAGGGCTACATGTGAGAGGTGGCAGTGGTGGGTGGCCTCGCCTAGTTCAAACAGTGCCTCCTTTTGCTCTTTTCTCAGCAAAATACGCAAAGTGTGATCAGTGTGGAAACCCAAAGGTGAGTCCGTCTGTCCTGGCTGTTAACACCTAGGGCAGGGCCCAGCCCCAGGATGGGTGGGGACCTGATGGGCAGTCCTTTTTCTGTCTGTGCTGGTGGAAGTCAGGCCACAGCCCATAGTAGGCGGGGCTTCTTTCCTGTAAAGTAGCTCTGCCTGGCCTCAGGACAGCTCTTCCATGCTCCTGGCTACTCACTCAGGCTACAGGGTGACCAAGGAACGGGTATTAGCCCCTGGCTCACAAGCTTTTCTGTGTCTAGGGCAACAGGTGTGTGTTTAACCTATGCCGGGGCTGCTGCAAGAAGCGAGCTTTCAAAGAGACCGCTGACTGCCCAGGTGAGGAGCGCCTGCCACCATCAGCACCACCCCGTTCCCCAGTGGGCAGTGGAGCCTCAGCCTCCTGAGCCCCGTTTCCGTCCTCCTGCCCCTCTGCCAGGTCACGGACTGCTTTTTAAAACCAAATTGGAGAGGTCTCTGGCCTGGAAGGGTGCCCAGCCACGGCTGCAGGAACCACAGCAGGCTGGGCCTGGAGAACCAGGTGGCTTCCCTGAGGTTGTGGGCAGTGCCCTTGCCTAAAAAGGGCAGCTATAGCCCCATGTGCCACCCCCTCAGGCCTGCTGCTGAAGCCTCAACCCACGTCCCACTTAAGGAAACGCCTTTACTCAGGGAACCTCCTGCTACTTCACACGGAAGGACAAGCTGGTCTTCCCTTCGCCCCATGCTGGGGGCCTGGAGATGCTGCACCGAGGAGCAGGCTCCCAGGCTGGACCTGCCCATCCTCACAGCCCGCGTGTGTTCAAGATGAACAATAAACCATTTCAAAGATGGGACGTTTTTGATACCTGAATATTGAGGCCAGTAGGGGCCGACCTTAGAACAGGGGAAGTGGGCAAGGCACCGCCTGCCTTCATCTTCTTAGCCATGGAGACCTGCCTAACGGAGGGCCATGCGCTGACCTCGGCCCTGCAAAGCCAAGTAGAGTGTGAGGAAGGGGTCCCCACAGAGACAGGAAGGAGTGGTGCCAGGGGCTGTTCTCAGGCTGCCCTTTAATGGACTAAGATTCAACAACGCTGCAACCTCAAACGATGTGTCCACATGGAGGCTGGGAGGCCGCGCTGCCAGGTGGGGGGCCCAGGTGCCATGTGGGTGAGCCCTATCAGCTTCTCCTTCAAGAAAGCCCACCTCCTCCCCAGGGCCCCTGACAAGGTGCAGCAAGGGGGAGGGGCCATGAGAGTCTGGGCACATGGAAGCCCAGGCGGGGGCGCCGAGGACTAGCATCATCTGCAGCCAGACCCCTGCAGGTGGGCCACAGGCAACACCTCCGGAGGTGCCGCTGGAGCAGATGAGAGACCCAGGAGTCCGAGGGTGGGGGTGGGCAGGGTGGGGGTGCGCAGACCATCCTGGAGACAGACGTTGCTCTTACATGTTGGTGCTCATCCGGGACTGGCTGTTGGCCGGTGTCAGCTCCCCTTGGCTCCCTTCCCGGGGCGGGGACTGCAGTGGACACAAAGGCTCAGACCAGGAAGGTGTGTGCACCCGTCCCAACCCCCAGTCCCAGGGCTGTCCCTGCCCACACCTTGACGTGGATCTGGTTGCGCAGAACGGCTGCCCGTAGGATCATGGCTTTGGCACGGCGCTGGAACTCCTTGCCCATCAGCAGAGACTTCTCAAAGGTGGTGCTGCGTTGATCTACGTCCCGGGCATACAGGATCTGTGGAGGTGCAAGGTTCAGTGGGGCCCAAGGTCCCCCTCCTGCACCCCACGGCCCTGAGTCTGGCCACCTTGCTGTGGGAGTCGATGCGGGCATTGATGAGCCCTTCCAGGATGAGCTGCGTCAACTCATCCTCCAGCGCCGCTACTGTGGTGTTGAAGGCTGTGGCCATCTTGCGCATGTCAGCTGACACGTAGGGGCTGAAATACTGCAGAGCAGAGGGGACATGAGTTACCCAAAGATGCCTTCGTAGCGCCCTGCCTTGGCCTCAGCCTCCACCAGAATGCTCACCTGAATGAGGGCCCGGTTGCGAATCTGCGTGTACAGGGTCCTGACGTGGGGAGCCAGGTACATGTCTAGCAGCAGATTGTCCTGGCGAGGACAGCCAATCAGGGACAGCTTGCCCCAGGCCTTCTGAACTTGCCCACCCTCCCAGCCAGGCCAGGCCAGGCCCCTCACCTTCATCTCATCCAGCATCTTCAGGCACGAGGCATACTTGGACTCGTAGAATTTGAAGATAATGTCCCGAACCTGTGGCTCCAGCTCCAAGAACAACTTGAAGGAGCTGCAGATGCCAGATTCCTCAGAGCTGGCCCTGCCCAGCCACCCGCCCCGGAGGCAGCCGGGGGCACAGGAGCGGGGCTGCAGGGCCCAGCACCCCACCCCCCACCCACCTGCTGGAGATGACGTTGCGCTGCAGCTCCTGCCGGTCAAAGGTGGCCAAAGCGCACAAGCCGCCGTACACGGCCACGTTGCTGGCGGAGAGCAGCTGCGGAGCAAGGGAGGTGATCAGAGGCCTGGGGCCAGCGGCAGGCGGCACGGGAGTCTGGGCCAGGCCCAGCCCAGCTCACCCATCGCCCCCTCAGAATGCCCAGGACCTCATGAGGACAAGCCCCCAACAGAGAGCCCAACTCTTGAGCCCTCAGCCTGCTTCCCAAGTCCCAGTGAGGTCTCCCCAGACACCCTCAAGCCCCTCACCTCAGGGAAGTCGCAGTGGTCGAAGGAAGCCAGCAGAAAGCACTTGGCAGCCTGCTTGTACTTGCGTGCTGCCAACTCAGCCAAGCCTGGGGGGCAGCAGGGGGAGGAAGGATGAAGCCCAGAGGAAGCTGCCCATCAACAGGCGCACCTGGGACAGAAACGCTGGCGAGGGAGAGGTAACCTCGTTGGCCGGCATCAGCAGCTTTCTGGGAGAGCAAGGCACCCAAGGAGGCCGAGCAGCTGCTGTTACTACTGCAAAGGGCACCCGAGCTGTTCAGCTGACAGGGTGGGAATAGTGGTGAAGGGCGGGACGGGGATGGAAGTGGGGGTAACCAGCCAGGATGGCAGCTATCAGAAGGCAATGCCTCTACCCCCAACCATGGGTTACTACCCCCGACCTCCCCGAGGGGGACGTGAGTCGGGCAAGTGTCAGGTGTGTGCAGCACAGGTTTGGGGCTTGTGTGCTTCCTGGGCTGGGGTTAGCTGGGGTGCCCTCCTGCCCCTATGCCCCAGGGTCCTTACCTGCCGCACACTTGAGCTTGGTGAGGATGGCCTGAGTCTGGGTGTCACGCTCCCCACGCTGCTGCAGAAGGTGGCACAAGTGAGCGACCCATGCCCTCCATACCCGCATCAACTCCCAGGCACCCAGTTCCAGCCTAAGAGGAGCAGAGGCAGACTCCAGGAGGATGGGGCCCACCAGGGTCAGTAGTGGTCAGGGCTCCTGGATCAGGGTTTGAGGGGTGGAGAGCTATCTTTTTACCTCGGCGATTTCTGGGGTGGACTCTGCCTTGCTGACGTAGCTCAGCACGTGAGACCAATTCTGCAAGTAGACACTGACCTGGCAGGCAGATGGGATGCACTCAGCCTGGGCCCCCCTCCTGGCCCACTGGCATTGCTGCCCCATGGCCACCCACCCTGGGCCCACCTTGATGACATTGAGGCACATGTTAATGACATGCTTGGCGCTGGTGCAGTAGTCCCGGGCCCGGGAGTAACACTTGAGGGCATTGCTGAGATCCCCACAGTCCAGATAGTGGTCACCCAGGTCATCATGTCCACGCCTGTGGGTCCAGGCACAAGTGGTCACTGGCTGGGCCATAGGACTGGCTGTCCAACCCCCAACTCCAAGGGCACACCTGAAGCTCTCTTGATGAAGCCCACCTCCCAGCTCCCTGGGCATACCTGATGCTCTCCTTGATAGAATTGCCCTTGTAGTTCTTCAGATCTGTGTCCAACTTCTCCAGCTTCAGCAAGGCCTTCTTTCTCGTGGCCTCCACCCAAGCTGTGTCCAAGGGTGGGGGCTCCACGCCACTCTCAGGGATGGCATCAGGTGCATTCTGCAGCTCCCTGAGGGAGGACCTGGCCATCAGGGGCCCACGTGCAGGGGGGGCGGGTGCCTCCCAGCGGCCCTCACCCCCATCGGGAGAGCGCCCAGTTGGCACAGGGGCAGCTGTGACAGCAGGAGCCCGCAGCCTGGCGGGAAAGCCCAGCAAGAAATAAGTCACACAGCTGTGCCGAGAAGCAAGAAGTTGCCGTCTCCACAGGCTCTGCCCGGTGTCAGAACTCCACACACGCGTGCAGATGTGGAGAGAGCCTGAACGCTCAGCAGGGAGAGTGAGAATCTCGCCCATTGGGCCGTTCCCCACCCCCTCCTGGCTTTCCAACAAGAAAGCCAGATCACTGTGTTCTGGAGCCAAATGCTGCAGGAACACAAGAAAGGCCCCTGCCTGGGCTGGCCATACACTACACCCTGTCCCTGCCCCACCTTGCTGAGCCCTGGCCTCACCTGGCAGCCTCTGAGAGCTTGCGGTGGATCTCCTCATACATGTCCACATTGAAAGTTCTCTGCACAAAGGACAGGGCCATCTTCAGGGCCTCCACTCGCAGAGGGGGGCAGTGGTCAGCAATGAACTGCAGTCGCTCGATACGCATCAGGCCGCTATAGCTGGCCGCATACTGCTCCAGATCCTGGGGGCAGAGGTGGATTGTGCAAGCTGGGACCCTGGACCCCAAGCCCCCCACAGTGGATCAGGAGCCAGGATATGTGGACACCAAATCAACCACTGTCTGGGGTCCGAGGAAAGACCACTCTGGATGGGCCAGTGCACGGGCCTGGAGTAAAGCTCTGCCCTGGGGGTGAATGGTCACAGCCATGTGGGTGAGCAATGAGGAGGCAGGGCTTCCCAAGGTGGGCCCAAGGAAGACCTGTCCTCACAATGAGACTTGACCTTCAGGGGCCTGGCACAAGGTGCTTCTCCATGTGGGGGAGAAGAAGCTGCAGGGTCTGGAGGAGGCCAGCAACCCATTAAAACGGGCAACTAGATATTTTAGTCCATTTGGTGGCAGAGTCAGACACGACTGAGCAACCGAACAACAGAGTCTAAAGGTTTCTGAGTTAGAAAAAGATGTGGTCAGGGAGCCTAGCCTGGACTTCCCTACAGGACTGACACTCCAACCAGCCCCTGACCCACCCCGGAGGAGAGCCTGCCAGACTCCGTACCAGGGTGGGGTTCTCCACCACGTAGTTGACATCGGGCGCATTCTGCGGGTCCTCCTGGGGGTCCACGTCAATCTGCATGGGCTCCACGGCCCCCTGCAACACGGGCAGTCACCTTGGCACCTTGAGGGGGAGAAGCCCAGGGAGGGCGACAGGCCCTCACTGTACCCAGCTCAGCTCTGCCCGCCATCTCCCAGGCGGGCGGGATTCTGTCCCAAGACCTTCCCCACTGCCCACCAAGTCCCGCGCCGCCACACCAGGGATGGGGTTCCTGGCCAGACTGTTGGCTCAAGAGCTGAACGCTCGGCCGGACCATGATGGCCCATCTCTGGAGCGGGAACCAGATGCCGGAGGACCACTGCCCAGGGACCCCCAAGGGTCGCTACGCGCTCGCAGCCACCATCCTGACAGCAGCCTCCTCCAAGCCACGGGGAAGACACGGGCGGCCTCGACCCCGGCGCGGCCGAGCAGCCGGAGCCGCAGCGCCGGGCGAGTCCCGCGGCTGGACCGGGCCGCAGTCGCGGCCGGGAGGCGGGAGTGGGGCACCTGGGCGCCCTGCGCAGCCCGGCGGGCGGGCGGGCTGGTCCCGGCCCCTGTCCTGGAAGGTACCTCATAAAGCAGCGTACAGGCCGACAGGCTGGCGCTCAGGCTGAAGTCCCCGGCCGTGCCCGGCAGGAAGAGCTCTGACCTACCGCTGGGAGGGGTGCAGTGCACATCTGCCACTGACGACGCGGCCGCGCGGGGGGCCGGGCCACCCTGCATTCTGTCCTGACTCTCTGCACCCCCCGACCCTGACACAGAGCTGGCTGGCTGCTGAAGGAGAGAGAGCGTTAGCGCGCCGGGCCTGCCGGGGCCGACGGGAGGGACGCTGCGGCCGGAGGCCGGGCGCGAGAAGGACGCCGCGCGAGGGGCGCGCACGGCCGGCCCCGCTCCGGCCCGGCGGAGGGGACGCGGAGGGGCCGCCGGCCGCGGCTCGTTACCTGCAAGTTAAACACCTGAACCGGCAGCGGCATCTTCGCCCACCCCGCCGCGGCGCACCGTCCACTTCCGGGGCAGCGCGGCCGCGACTTCCGGGTCGCGGCGTGGGCGGGGCGGCTCTTAAAGGGGCCGCGGCGCGCCTGGCCGGGCGGTGCCCGCGGGTCCCGCGGCCGCATGAGCCGCGCGCGGGGGGCGCTTTGCCGGGCCTGCCTCGCGCTGGCCGCGGCCCTGGGTGCGCTGCTGCTTTTGCCGTTGCCCCGCGCGCCTGCGCCCGCGCCAGCCCCGACCCGGGCCCTGGCCCCCGGCTCCGGCCCGCGCGCGCCCCCTGCCCGGCCCGCCACCGCCCCCCGCCTGCGGCCCGAAGACGTCTTCATCGCAGTCAAGACCACCCGAAAAAACCACGGGCCGCGCTTGGGGCTACTGCTGCGCACTTGGATCTCCCGGGCCCGACGGCAGGTGGGTCTCGCCCGGGGACCCCGCCGACTCCGGAACCCCCGCTGACTCGGGACACCACCACCCCACCAGCCCCCGCCTCTGGCAAACTCGCACGCCCTGAGATCCCCGCTCCTTCATCCTCAAACTTGCATCCTGCCCTGGATCCACCCCAAGACCCCCTACCCACAGATGTGTCCCCAACATGGCTGTCAGGCCCCAGGCCTGAGAATGCAGGGACCCAGGACCCCCAGTGCCAACCCTCTCCTGCCTCTTCTCAGGCTCTAGTCTTGAGTGGGTTCTCCCAGCTGACACTGGGCTGAGACCTCAGAAACTCCTCCAGCAAGAGCAAGCCTGGCCCTGGCAGCACTGGGGATGCTGCGGGTAGAGCAGGCTGTCCCTGGTTCACCACCCTCCCTTCTCCTGGATCCCCAAGCCCAGGCTCGCCTGTCCAGGTTCATTCACCCTTGCTCACCAGGCCAAGGCCCTGCCAGGCCCAGAGTCCCTGGGGTGGAGGGCTGCCCCTTGAAACCTCACAGGCCATCTCTCTACAGACGTTTATCTTTACCGACGGGGACGACCCTGAACTACAGCTCCAGGGAGGTGAGTGCCCTCCCCACCCCAGCCCAGCTGCCGTGTCTGAAGGGTCTCCTCAGCTATCTCTCGGTCCAATGCCACGCAGCCCCCTGCTGTGTACACAGGTCCAGAGAAATTAAGGCACCTGCTTAGGGTCATACAGCTGATAGAGAACAGAGCCTGGCATCCAGGGTCCACCCTTCCAGCTGTGCTCTGGTTACTGGCTGACTTCCCAGGGCCTCTGGCTGGAGCCACGTCCCCTGAAGAAGGGCCAGCAGGGAACCATGTCTTCCAGGCCTGCCCTGATGGGGATGGTCCAGCCTCTCAGTCCTGTTTCCTGGTGGGTTTGCTTTCATGGGATTCCAAGTGGTTGTCATCTGCCTGGACCTCGGATGGTGGCAACAGAGTCAACTGAGCAAGGCCAAGACAGACTGTGATTGGGTCCGACATCATGGTCTTGAACAGGACAGGCCTCGTGCCGGCCAGCCAGCGGCATTTAGCCCAACTTTAGTGGGGTGGGCTGGCAGCAGGTCTCACCCCGGCCCTCAAGCTTCCGTTTCTCCAATGGGCAGGTGGCCACGTCATCAACACCAACTGCTCTGCCGTGCACACCCGCCAGGCTCTGTGCTGCAAGATGTCAGTGGAATATGACAAGTTTATTGAGTCCGGACGCAAGTATGTGGTGGCCCAGGGCCAAGGGAGGCTGGGCCCCAACGTGGGTCAGGGGCTTCCCCGCCCCCACCTTCAGGGCCCAGCCTGGCTCCAGACTTCTACACGTTCCCAGGTGGTTCTGCCACGTGGATGATGACAACTATGTGAACCCCAAAGGCCTGCTGCAGCTGCTGTCCACCTTCTCACCCAGCCAGGACATCTACCTGGGGCGGCCCAGCCTGGACCACCCCATCGAGGCTACCGAGAGGATCCAGGGAGGTGGAACTGTGCGTGCTGGGGCGAAGCGGGGAGGGGCAGCTGAGAGTATGGAGAGCCCAGCAAGGAAGGGCTGGGGCTGATGCCCAGTCCACCCAGATGGGGTGTTTTGGGAACTGGGGCAAGACAGGAGGGGCTGGAGCCTCAGGCAACTGAGTTGTGGAAGCCCCTGTCTTCTTGTGCCTTGGGGAGCTTCTGCCCCCGGGCCTGGAAGCAGTTAAGGGACAGCTGAAGGACAGTTCTCAGGGTGTCCAGATAAAGAGTTAGGGTGAGGGACCCTGACTAGTGGCTCCCTCCTTTTCAGGTGACCACGGTCAAGTTCTGGTTCGCTACCGGTGGGGCCGGGTTCTGCCTAAGTAGAGGCCTTGCTCTCAAGATGAGCCCATGGGCCAGGTGACGGAGGCGTGGTGGGGGGGAAGCAGGTGCTGGCTGCTGTGGGTTGGGGGTTGGGGTTCCCCAAGGCTGGAGAGTCGCTGACCTGTCCCCCCTCTGCTCCCCAGCCTGGGCGGCTTCATGAGCACAGCCGAGCGGGTACGGCTGCCAGACGACTGCACGGTGGGCTACATCGTGGAGGGGCTGCTGGGCGCTCGCCTGCTGCACAGCTCGCTATTCCACTCCCACCTGGAGAACCTACAGAAGCTGTCACCCGACACCCTGCTCCAGCAGGTAGGCCAGCTGGGCCCCTGCCGCGTCCATGGCCGTCCCTGCACGGGGGCCGTGGCCCCGTGGCTCCCCCCAGCTGAGCAAGGGCTCAGGGAGGGATTCTGGTGAGACAACCGTGGGTCCCAGCATGACAGCAAAGTTTCGTGGACCCTGAATCCAGGCTGCTGGGACCCGGAGTCCCAGCCATGGGGGACCCCCAGGCTCACATGAGGGCCTGTTTGTAAAGAACAGCTGCTGCACCTTCCCAGAGGGCGGCCCTGGGTAGCAGGCCTGGGGACAGTGGCCTGGGCATGACCAGTGTTACAGACCTGGCCCAGGCAGGGGGTTCAGGACCTCTCGGCCCCTACACGTGTGCCAGCGGCCTCCCCCAGGTATTTGCTGTGGTGGCCACACCGCTCAGCCCCCATCAGGCCCCATCACCTTTCTGTGGTGTTCCTGAGCTTGCCCTAAGAATGCTGACTCCGGGTGGGGCAGTGGGGTCCCTGGAATCCAGGAGGCCAAGCAGCGTCTCTGTTGGAGAACAAGATAGGAGGCGCCGGCCCTGAGAGTGACTCTGCTTCCTCTCCTCCCCCAGGTCACCTTGAGCTACGGGGGACCCGAGAACCCACATAACGTGGTGAACGTGGCTGGGGGCTTCAGCCTGCAGCAGGATCCCACGCGGTGAGCGGGCCGTGGGGAGGAGTGCTAGGGCCAGCGCACCCCTCCCGCAGCCTGACCCCCACTTCCCTCCCAGGTTTAAGTCCATCCACTGCCTTCTCTACCCGGACACGGACTGGTGTCCGGTGCAGAAGCAGAGCGACCTCGCCCCTCGGTGATCCCGGACCCGAAAGCCTGGCTCTGCCCCGGGTGCAAGTGGGCGAACAGTGCTGGAACAGTGCTGCCCCCTCCTGGGCTCAGTTGGCTACTCCAGGCGGCGACGGCCGGGCCCTCATCCAGGGAGATATGGGCGCCCAGCAGGCGGGCCCGGGTGACCTGGCGCTGTGGGAGAGGAGAACAGTGCTGGGGGTCTGGGAGGGGGCTGGCATCCGCCTCCCAGGGCTCCATCCTGTTCCCCTCACCTGCGGGAGACAGGATTCTAGGCCAGGGTGGTGTGCGAGATGCTGCCCCCTAGAGGTGACTGCCGGACGCCTTACTTGCTGTTCTCTTGGGAGCCACCCTTCCCACTGGAGCCCAGCCAGGGCCTCTGCCTCCACGGGGAACTGCACGCAAGGCTGCAGACCCTCTGGGCAGCTGTGCTCTTGGGTGCAGCTTACTCCTAGCCAGGTTGTCTCCATTCAGAGGCCACCTTCTCTTGGCCGAGAGGTCCTTCCTGAGGGATCTGGAAGACACTTTTCCTCCACACTGACTCATTGCTCAGAACTTTCCATCCTTCCCCCGTCCCGGGGGCCGCAAGTCCATGAAATGGCAGGAGCCTTTTGTTTGGGGCCCCCTCTGCAGTGAGACATCCCCATCCCACCAGCTGACCCACACTGACCTTGACAGTGCCTTTCCACAGGAGGAGGGAACAGAACAAGGGGAACCAGCACCTGCCTTCTGGTCTCTCGCACTGCTATTGCAACAGGTGAATAAAGGCTGGATTGTTACTCTCTGTTGGTCATTGTGTTAATTAACCAGTGACACCTGGCAGCTCAGCTCCAGGCAGGGCCACACAGCATCTAGCTCCTTCCCATGAAGGCACTGCCCGAGACCAGCTCCCTCCCAGGCAGATCTGTGTTCCTTGCAGCCTTGCCAGCCCAGCTGAGCCTAAAGCTGCCCACTGGGCTCTTCATTGTGAGCTGAAGAGTATGTGGGGTGTGGAGGTGTGGTTCCTGCAGGGAATGATGCAAGCAAGACAAACCTTGCTCCAGAAGGCAGACTGCCTGTTAAGACTTGCCTTTTCAGCATACTGTGGAACTATGTGTGTGTGTGTGTGTGCCAGCATGAACAGACGCACACATGAGTGCGTGTGCCTGTGTGCATGGGTGTCCACACGTGTACTTGCATATATCTGTGAATTGCTGTGTAAATGTGTGTATGTGGGTATGAATGCACGTTGCTGTATACATGTGGGCAGGTGTACGTGCACAGCACAGGCCAGCAACACCCGGTAAGCAGGTTGGAGTCAGCACTCACTGGTGGTCAGGCCGAGCGAGGTTACTTGAAGAAGGGTATACAGCAGGTCACCAGGAAGTGTCCATGTGCAGCAGCCACCCCCTACCATCCTGTTCCCAGATGTGGACTATGTAACAGCCCTCAAGACCTAGACACTCACTGAGCCCGCCAGACCCCAGTCCACTGGGCATCCACAGCACAGAACCAGGACAGCATCAGTTAGACCAAAATGTCCCTCCCCTGGCTGGAGCCACCTCAGGCCTGGATCCCTGGGCGAGGGCCACCTCAGAGGTACAGACTCCTCTCTTACCGGGTCCAGAGGAACAGTCACCCCCAAGCCCCCGAACCACCTCCAAGGAGTGGTGGGACTGGCAGGCATCCCGAGGCTGTAGCATGGTCTGCCAGAATGGGTGGTCCATGTATTGTTCAGACAGAAAAAAGCCTCAAAGAAAACACAAAAATGTTTATATGTGATTGTTCCTGAAAAAAATGCGAAATTGGTAAAGATGCTCTTTTCCTCTTCCTTTGTTGTTCAGTCGCTCAGTCATGTCCCGCTCTGTGACCCCATGGACTGAGCATGCCAGGTTCCCCTGTCTTTCACTATCTCCCAAAGTGTGCTCAGATTCCCATCCATCAAGTTGGTGATGCATCTGTTTCATCCTCTGCCACCCGCTTCTCCTTTGCCTTCAATCTTTCCCAGCATCAGCGTCTTTTCCAATGAGTCGGCTCTTCACATCAGGTGGCCAAAGTATTGTAACTTCAGCATCAGTCCTTCCAATGAATATTCAGGGTTGATTTCCTTGAGGGTTGACTTGTTTTCTCTTCCTATTTTTTGATATTTTACCAGTATCAAAATATGTTGTATGATAGACATACACTATGTATAATCAGAAAAAGTTAAAAGTTTGGTAATTAAGGTTCAGAATTAAATTGTGTGTACTTAGCCCTCCATCTGACATTTTTTTGGAAAACTGTTTACTAAGCATCAGTCCATCCCACATCACTGCATGCCAGAGGAATGATGATCTGCAAAATGAACCAGCTCTCGAGGCTGGAGAGAACCAGGGTGTATAGGATGTAACCGCTGACGCGTATGAGCTTTCTTTGAAGTGAAGTGAAGTGAAGTGAAAGTCGCTCAGTCCTGTCCAACTCTTTGCGACCCCATGGACTATACAATCCATGGAATTCTCCAGGCCATAGTATTGGAGTGGGTAGCTGTTCCCTTCTCCAGGGGATTTTCCCAACCCAGGGATTGAACCCAGGTCTACCTACATTGCAGGCAGATTCTTTTTTGCAGGTGGATTCTTTACCAGCTGAGCCACAAGGGAAGCCCTGAGCTTCCATTGAAAAGAGTCAATCCTCTTTATACTCCGTGTTTCCAAATTCACTCACATAATAAAACTTATTTGTAACCCTCAAACCAATACTTATTTTCCTGGTCATTCTCAGACAAACAATGGTGAAAATTTTGAGTCATCAGATGCAGCCATCCCCAACTGAGGTTGAACTAGGTGAGGCTCCACCCCAGAGATACCCAGAGGATGAAGACAGCAGAGGGCAGTGCAGAGTAAAGCAAGAAACTCAATGGGACCTAACTTTATTCTAGAATTAGATTTTGGTGATAGTTACATAATTTTGTCAATGTAATAACAACAACAAAAAAAACTCTAGTGAATTATACACTTCAAAACTGTACGCTTTTTGATATGTGAGTGATGTCTCAATAAAGATTTTATTTAAAACGTAAACCAAGATGAAATTTAAAATTGAAATAGTCCTATATTTATTACATAATTTAAATTTGACAAAAATAGTCCATAAAAAATCTCTAGGATCAGATGGCTTCATTGGTGAATTCTATCAAACATTTGGGGGAGGAATAACATCAGTCTTAACGATCTTCCAGAAAATAGGTGAGAACAGTTCCCAGATCATTTCATGAGGCCAGCATTACTCTGGTACCAAAATCAGACAAACACATTACAAAAAAATTGACCAGTTGAATCTAAATTTTACACGAGGGACTTCCCCTAGTGGTCCAGTGGCTAAGACCCTGCACTCCCAAGGCAGGGAGCCTGGGGTTCCATCCCTAATCAGGGAAATAGATCCTGCATGCTGCAAAGAAGATCAAAGACCCTGCAACCCACAACTAAGACCAAGCTCAGCCAAATAATTTTTTTTTCAAAAGCAAACTTGAAAAAGAACAAAATTAAAGGATTTACACAGCCTGACGTCAAAATCTACTATGAGATGTTGATGAAAAATTAATCTCTTGATATATGAAAGAAATGGAAATTTTTTTTGAGCCAAATTTGAGGATTATAACCCAGGAAGAGCATCTCAGAAAGCTCTGAGAGCCATCTGTTAGATGTCAAGGCACAGTTATATAAGTTTTTGAGACAGAGGGCCATATATCCAATGGCATATTTTTAAAATACTTATTAACTAGCCAGTTTATTCGGCTGCATCGGGTCTCAGCTGCGGCATGCAGAATCTCAATTCCGTCACGCGGGGTCTTCTGCTTGTGGCACAGAGACTTTCTAGTCCTGGCTCTCGGGCTCAGTAGTTCCAGTGCTCTGACTTAGTTGCTCCACTGCATGTGGGATCTTAGTTCCCTGACCAGGGACCAAACCCATGGCGCTTGCATTGCAAGGTGGATTCTTAACCACTGCACCGCCAGCAGTTCAGTCACTAAGTCGTGTCCGACTCTTGCGACCCCATAGACTGTAGCCTGCCAGACTCCTCTGTCCGTGGCATTTTCTAGACAAGAATACTGGAGTGGGTTGCCATTTCCTTCTCCAAAGGATCTTCCCAATCCAGGGATAAAATCTCCTGTGCTGCAGGCAGATTCTTTACCAACTGAACCGCACCACCAGGGAAGACCCCTAAATGATGTATGATTGACAGTTCACATGATCCAGATCTAAGTGTCATGCTAGTGAGTCACGTGACCCCATACGAGGTGGAGAAGGAGTGCCGTCTCTTCAGGAGTTGTCTAGTTGATGCTGGGAGAATGTTGCTCTTTGTAGCTGAGCCGGTATTCCTGCTGATGGAGGAGGTTTGCGTGATGCCTACTGCAGACGCACAATGCACAGTGAGGGGAGAAGGTAGGCCAAAGGGCAGAGGAGATTTTTTGTTTAAATATCTCTGGTCTTGCCATAAAAATATGACTTTTATTTCGCAGAGCTACGGTATGGAGACTGTGGTGCCGGCACTGGGACCAACAGATGGATCCATGGGACATGCAGCAGAACCCAGTCACAGATACACGCTCCTACCATCATGAGCTCCCAATAGAGTCATCAGAACAATTTAAGGGGAAAAGTCTTTTCAGCAAATGGTGCCAGCATTAGTTTACTAATTAATTTTTTATCATTGAAAAAAAAGCCAACTTAGAGAAAGTATTAGTCAGGATGAGCTAGGCTGTGCTGCAGAAACCACTAAGCCCTCTAAGGAAATTTGTCCACGTCACACTGTGATATGCACGGGTGGCTCTCTTCTAATTGGTGAATCAGGAACTCAGGCTGCTTCTATCTTCAGGGCCCAGCATCTTGTAGTCTAAGTCCCCCTCAGATTGTCCAGGTGAAATGGAGGAGAAAGTGGAATGAAGGCACCAGATTCACACCACCTAAGCCCAGAAGTGACATTAATTTCTCATATTTCACTGGCTGAAAGAAATCACATGGCCACCATAATAGCCAGGGAAGCTGGAACATGCCAAGAGACCCATGAGTTTGCTGAGCTCTGTGGCATTGATGTTACAGAGATGTATGACTGACCTCAGTCAGTTCAGTTCAGTTCAGTTGCTCAGTCGTGTCCGACTCTTTGCGACCCCATGAATCACACCACGCCAGGCCTCCCTGTCCATCACCAACTCCCAGAGTTTACCCAGACTCATGTCCATCAAGTTGGTGATGCCATCCAGCCATCTCATCCTCTGTCATCACCTTCTCCTCCTGCCCCCAATCCCTCCCAACATCAGGGTCTTTTCCAATGAGCCAACTCTGCATGAGGTGGCCAAAGTATTAGAGTTTCAGCTTCAACATCACTCCTTCCAATGAACACCCAGGACTGATCTCCTTTAGGATGGACTGGTTGGATCTCCTTGCAGTCCAAGGGATTCTCAAAAGTCTTCTCCAACACCACAGTTCAAAAGCATCAATTCTTCGGCGCTCAGCTTTCTTCACAGTCCAACTTTCACATCCATACATGACTACTGGAAAAACCATAGCCTTGACTAGATGGACCTTTGTTGGCAAAGTAATGTCTCTGCTTTTGAATATGCTGTCTAGGTTGGTCATAACTTTCCTTCCAAGGAGTAAGCGTCTTTTAATTTCATGGCTGCAATCACCATCTGCAGTGATTTTAGAGCCCCCCAAAATTAAGTCTGACACTGTTTCCACTGTTTTCCCATCTATTTCCCATGAAGGGATGCAATGATCTTCGTTTTCTGAATGTTGAGCTTTAAGCCAACTTTTTCACTCTCCTCTTTCACTTTCATCAAGAGGCTTTTCAGTTCCTCTTCACTTTCTGCCATAACAGTGGTGCTCCTGGCAATCTTGATTCCAGCTTGGGCTTCTTCCAGCCCAGTTTCTCATGATGTACTCTGCATATAAGTTAAATAAGCAGGGTGACAATATGTAGCCATGATGTACTCCTTTCCCAGTTTGGAACCAGTCTGTTGTTCCATGTCCACTTCTAACTGTATCTTCCTGACCTGCATATAGGTTTCTCAAGAGGCAGGTCAGGTGGTCTGGTATTCCCATCTCTTTCAGAATTTGCCACAGTTTGTGGTATTGCACACAGTCAGTGTCAGACTTTATTTTTTTGAGCTCCAAAATCACTGCAGATGGTGACTGCAGCCATGAAATTAAAAGATGCTTACTCCTTGGAAGGAAAGTTATGACCAACCTAGATAGCATATTCAAAAGCAGATACATTACTTTGCCGACTAAGGTCCATCTAGTCAAGGCTATGGTTTTTCCACTAGTCATGTATGGATGTGAAAGTTGGACTGTGAAGAAGGCTAAGCACTGAAGAATTGATGCTTTTGAACTGTGGTGTTGGAGAAGACTCTTGAGAGTCCCTTGGACTGCAAGGAGATCCAACCAGTCCATTCTAAAGGAGATCAGCCCTGGGATTTCTTTGGAAGGAATGATGCTAAAGCTGAAACTCCAGTACTTTGGCCACCTCATGCGAAGAGTTGACTCATTGGAAAAGACTCTGATGCTGGGAGGGATTGGGGGCAGGAGGAGAAGGGGACAACCAAGGATGAGATGGCTGGATGGCATCACTGACTCGATGGAAGTGAGTCTGAGTGAACTCTGGGAGTTGGTGATGGACAGGGAGGCTTGGCGTACTGCGATTCATGGGGTCGCAAAGAGTCGGACACGACTGAGCGACTGAACTGACTGACTGACTGACACAGTCAAAGGCTTTGGCATCGTTAATAAAGCAGAAATAGATGTTTTTCTGGAACTCTCTTGCTTTTCCAGTGATCCAGAGGATGTTGGCAATTTGATCTCTGGTTCCTCTGCCTTTTCTAAAACCAGCTCCCTGCCTTAACTACTGTTTGAATCAGTGTTTTGGGGCTCAAGGATACCAGGCCAAGGAGGCTGAATGAAGTCTATTTCCTACAAACAAGAAACGGGGAATAGAGAAAGGATTTGTACCTGGGAGGGCCCCACAGGATCCTACTCTGTTTGACCAAGTGGACTGAGGGAAAGATATGGGTCTCTGATGTTGCTGGTGCCAGATACTCATTGTGCACTTATTATTATGACAGAAATATTTCAGCCAGTGTTAATCACCTTGTTTGCAGCTAGAATCACTCATAACATAAGGAATGTGAAACAAGGTCCATAAGTGTAAATTGTTTTTGGAAGGAGTACTAAGGGGAGACACAGCTTTCCAGGTGGCCCCAGTGGTAAAGAACCCACCTGCCAATGCAGGAGACATAAGAGACATGGGTTCTATCCCTGGGTGTGGATGATTCCCTGGAGGAGGGCCTGGCAACTCAATCCAGTATTCTTCCTGGAGAATCTCATGGACAGAGGAGCCTAGTGGGCTACAGTTCATAGGGTCGCACAAAGTCGGATACGACTGAAGCAACTTAGCACACACACTAAGGGGAAGAAGAAAAATTAAATAAAAAAGGTGTTGGGTTGTATCCCAAAGGCCTAAGAGTTGTGCTTGGCCAGCTTCAAGACAGAAGAGCCAAGAGTCAGCAACAGAGCCATCAGTGGTTTAACAGATTGGGGCGCTTCCAGGTCCGAAGTAACACCCTACCATGTGCAGCTGACAGAGAGCAGGAAATGGTGGCAGACTTCTCTCCTGGGGAATGGGGGGAACAGGGAAGATTGCCAGTTATAGGGGAATTGACAACAGATGGGCTCATTAGTTGCCAGGGAAACCAGTAAAGGGGCATGCCCCTCACCAATCCTTTAGTAAGAACAATCACTAGCTGAAGCCTGGGGCAAGTATGTAGGAAGGTCAGTCTTGTGTTAGGTTATACGTGAAGCAGGCACTGGTTGGAAAGGGGATGTACAGAAAGCGAGAGAACAGTCATCTTGAGTGGCCTGACCATACAGGAGGAATATAAAAAATAGAGAAGATATGGAAGGTAAGCCCCTCAGCTTGAGAGGGTGGCTCTGAGTCCAAGCTTGAACTGCTTGCTGCACAACAGGCCAGTAAATTGACAGTAAGGATTAGCAACTTTTCTCAGAAAGCCAACAGACTGAGAAGACAGTGGGCTACTGTCCCAAAGAATCATCTTTCCAGAGTTAGAATTCAAGCTTCTTAAACTGAAAGGGGAGGGGGAAAGTTCTGGTTGTGGCCAGCCTCTGGAGGGGATGTGTTAATTTCTTCCTGCCTACAGCCTTTCACAGATGGGCCTAGTTGGGATATTTTGTGAGAGTTACACAAAAGTATTTTAGCTTCATGCTCTTTACCTGGGAGGCAGGGTTCCCAGAGATGGGCCATTATGTGTAATTTAGTTAATAGGCAATATGCCTTAGGTAATTGATTTGTCAAAGGATACAAGGCTCTTCCCTATTATAGCTCCTGGGTGCTGCACACAGTTATAGGGGAAAGTCATTATTTTAATATCTTTCAAGAGAAGGAGGGAGAAGCATTTGCACTTTGAAAAATCAGCAAGGGCAGAAGACCCTTTGGAAGTGTTACCAAGTTCGAGCTCACTCTGCTCACTGCAAAACAGGTCAATGAATCTACAGGTGAGGTGTTGAGACAAGGAATATGACTTTATTCAGAAAGCCAGCAGACCGAGAAGATGGCAGACTAATGTCTCAAAACAACCATCTTGCCAGGACCCGGATGCCAGGTTCTTTTACAGAATAGAGAGGAGGAGGAAGTGAGGAAGTAAAAAGGCCATTAATCTAGCAAATGTCTCCTGACATGGCCACACTTGGGGAGGGGATGTATTAATTTCTTCTTTCTGTAGCCATTCACAGGTGGGCAGGGTCGGATTATCTCTCTGTGAGCTGAATAAAGGCACTTCAGTTTAACAGGCAGAGTGGCAGGATTATGAGGCAGGCCATTATGTATGATTTTAACAAAAACAATGGAAAGCAAAGGTTAAAGTCAAAGAAACAGATCCAACATGGAGTCAAAATTGGCTCTTCCCTGTAACAATCCTCCACTGTCAATGTCCATTCCACATCTTGTGGAAAAAAAGAGTGACGATCATTCCAACTGCTTCGTCAGATGGATCTTTCTGTTATCAATGCCGGTGTTCCAAATGTTGAGATTTTTCTTCTTTTATTCCACTTTGGAAAGTGTCTACTTTATAACTGTAGACTTAAAAATATTCACAACCTAAAAGTTGAAATTATTTTGGACTTCAAACCTAGAAGGCAACATCTCAAGTTAAAGAATTTAGCACTTTTCTATGTATGGTGTCAAGTAAAAGGTGTACAACATAAGAGTTGTGAGTTAAGTTTTATCTGGGGCAAAAAGGGGACTGTAGCCCGGGAGACAGCACCTCAGATAGCTCTGAGAGACTGCTCCAAAGAGGCAGTGGGGGGAAGGTCAATGTATAAGATTTTGATAAAGGGGGTATTCAATGCAATCAAGCGCTTATTTTACAAAAGGTTTTCTGCTAATCACAGGAGCTGATGTCACCATGAAGGGATCTAGTGCTTTTCTAGATATGAAGAGATTCGAGGATTGGGTTCATGAAATCAGTTCCTGATCGAACTATCTAAAGACCTGTTCCACCAGTTTCCCTGGAGCACAGCGTGCCTCACTCTCCACCCTGAATTCCCCTCATAGGTATCGAAGTTCCACAGCTGCAGCAGCATAGGGTTCAATCTCTGCAGAGGCAGATGGCAAAGGCCCTTGTAGTTGTTCAGTCACTGGCAAATGCTCTTGGCATGTGCTGATTTGTAGTTGACAAAGGGAAGATTCAAGAGTCAGGGCCCATTGAAATCATTCCCTTGATATGTACCCCTGGAAAGATTCCAATATATAATTATTTCTCAAAGCTCACCCAAAGCTCTTATCTCATGTGCATTTTCTTTCCTTAAAATTTCGTCACATCAAGTTACTTTCCTTACTGATAAATTTGCATCATCAAACATTAATACCAGGTATTAACAATATTGTTTCCCAGTTCACATGAACCTGAAACTCATTTTAGCTTAATTTCTCTTGTATTTAGGACTGTTTGATTTGTAAGCACTTAGTTTTCTTTAAACCAATTAAATGGAGCTCTTCTACAAATTAACCGCAGCAATAATATCCAAGGCACATCCTGAGACATACATACATCCAGACAGACACAATGAGAGATCTCATCGCTTCACTGTCCAAACTTAGTCATGAATCAAATATCACAATATAAAACTCACTAGTTTATAAATAACAATTTAAATTTAAAAAATTTAAGTTTCTTCCCTTTTCACTGATATTTATGGAAAACAATTCAAGTTTTAAATTACTTGACCCTCTTTTCAAAGTTTGCGTGTTAAAAAGAAGGCAGAGGGCTTCCCTGATGGCTTAGTAATTAAGAATCTGCCTGCCAATTCAGGAGATATGGGTTCAATCCCTGGTGCAGGAGGATCCCACATGTCTTGGAGCAACTAAGCCTGTGCTTCCCAACTATTGAGCCTGAAAAGCTATTGTGCTCTAAAGCCTGGGAACTGCAGCTACTGAAGCCTGCCTGGAACCTGTGCTCTGCAACAAGAGATGCCACCAGTGAGGAGCCTGCATTAACAGGGAAGGTTTGGGGAACTGTAAAAGGACTGATGGCCTTTGCATTATTCTCAGAGTCACACTTCTGGTCCTGTATAAAGACTGCATTTATAAAACAAGGGCAGTTTTGTTTTTTCTTTTTTCAAATAACCGAGTGGCTATCTCAATGATATTGAAGGACTGAAATACTCATATACCTATGTTGGAGAGTTTTACTTTTCCTCACTTATCTCCTTTTGGTAATCTACTTACACTTTTGAGACTCTTCCCTAGGCTTCAACCAGTTATTTAAAATTTCCCAAGGACGATAGTGGAGGACAGAGAAACCTGGCATGCTGCAGTCCATGGGGTCACAAAGAGTCATGACTTAGCAACTAAACAACAAAAGGGCTCCCAGGTGGGAGTGGAGCCTGAGAGGAAGTGCTTCCCATTTTAGCTTGAGCAGTTAGTACCAGATGTCTATGTGTTACCAAAGTTACCAAAGGAAACCAAAACCTCACCAGCAGAAAAGTCACATTCAAAGTCGAATGGCAAAATGCCCCAATGCGACTTCCCTGTCCCATTAGATCTTTCACCTTTGTCCAAAGTGCCTTATGAACAGAATTTCCCTTCATAGGCGAGGACCCCAAATTGGAACCGAAGTTCCCCAAACAGGAACCTGATGTTCCCCAAATGGAACCCAATTTCCGCAAATGGAAGCACAGTTCCCAAATCGACAAGGTCAAAATGCCCTGGTAGAACCCTAATTTCCAGCTGTTCTGGTGGAAAAAGTTACTTGAGCATTTAGCTACAAAGAAGATCTTATCCCCAAAAAGGGGATTGGACACTCTGACATATACAAGAAGCTATGTTGCAGGGTGAAATCCCCTAACTGGCATTTTAGAGGTTATAAAAGCAAATGGTTTTTGAATTTCCCCAGGGACTCCTGTGACTGGCATAGACTAAGATGTTTTCTGGTCCACACTGATGATTACCATGGAACAAGTGGCACCTGTATCTATTAGAAAGTCAATAAATTTGTTTTCCACTGTCAAAGTTACCAGAGACTCCTCTGGAGAAATTAGAATCCAACACCACAAGTCTAAGGGTGTCACTACATTTATTATCAGAGTGTTCCTCTCTTTTCCAAAATGCTTCTAACTGCAAGATCATATCATAATTGAATGAGCCATTCAGGGGCCATCACTGTTTTGACCTTAATATATCTAATATATGCCCCCAAAGGATTTTTCCTTCTGGATAAATGGGGTATTTCTCATTTTATAAGTTTGATAACACCAAAACACAAAAGACGTAGACAAATTCCAACACAAACAAACTCCAGCATCAATGCACACAAAATCAAAGAACTGGTTCCCAAATGAAGTAGACTTACCCTACAAACCAAAGAACTGGTTCCCAAATCAGGAAGACTTACCCTACGAAGCCAATGAACTGGTTCCCAAATGGGGTAGACTTACCCAACAAAAACAACGAATTAGTTCCCAATGAACCAGTTCCAACTCAGGTACAGTCCAAAAACAATTCTCCTCTCCAACAGGGTACCCCAACCAAATTGGCTTGTCCCATAAAGGAAAAGCCCAAACTGAGGGGCGAATATGTTCCTGGTGTGCACACTAGAGCAACTTAACCTACAAAATCAAGCCTGTCAACTCACAACACAAAAGGATACACAAAACCAAAACAAAACCAAGACAAACAAATGAGCTGGCTACTTAATTGGGTAGGCTTACCCTATAAGATTGAATCAGTCAGCTCGCAGAAATTTGTAGTTCCCTTGCTTCAACTGCCAAGCACTAGGGCAGTCAATGCCACTGCAGGGAATTTTGAAGGGAAGATCCTCAAGACAAATGGTCCCAGAAGCTGCTAGGGCCTTGCCTCAGTAGTCCTTGACCAAGGCCAACTATGTATGAGCAGCAAGCCTCCTGACTGGCTAAGCCAAATTTGTTACACTCTGCTCACCACACAACAGGTCAGTGAATCTACAGATGAGGTGTTGAGGCAAGACATACAACTTTATTTGGAAAGCCTGCAGACTGAGAAGATGGCAGACTAATGTCTCAAAACAACCGCCTTGTTGGGGCCTGGATGCCAGGTTCTTTTACAGAACAGAGAAGGGGAAGTGAGGATGTAAAGTAAAAAGGCCGTTAATCTAGCAAATGTCTCCTGGAATGGCCAACTTCGGGGAGGGGATGTATTAATTTCTTCTTTCTGTAGCCATTCACAGATAGGCAAGGTTAGATTGTCTCTCTGTGAGCTGAACAAAGGCACTTTAGTTTAACAGTCAGGCAGAGTGGCAGGGTTCCCTGAGGAAGGTCATTATGTATGATTATAATAAAAAAACCAATGAAAAGCTAAGGTTAAAGTCTAAGTCAAATAGCTGAGGAAAGAAGAGAAGAGAAAGGCAAAGCAGAAAGGGAAAGATAGAATGCAGAGTTCCCAACAGAATGTAGCCTTCCAGAGAATAACAAGGAGAGATAAGAAAGCCTACTTAAATGAACAATGCAAATTAACAGAGGAAAACAATAAAATAGGAAAGACTAGAGATGTCTTCAAGAAAATTGGAGATAACAAGGGAACATTTCATGCAACGATGGGCAAAATAAGGGACGAAATGATAAGGACCTAACAGAAGCAGAGAAGATTAAAAAGAGGTGGCAAGGATACACAGAAGAACTGTACAAAAAAAGGTATAACCACGGTGGTGTGGTCACTCCCCTGGAGCCAGACATCCTGGAGTGTGAGGTCAAATAGGCCTTAGGAAGCATTACTAACAACAAAGATAGTGGAGGTGATAATTCAGAATTAGCTCAGAATTCCAGCTAAGCTATTTAAAATCCTAAAAGATAGTGCTGTTAAAGTGCTGCACTCAATCTGTGAGCAAATTTGAAAGACTTAACAGTGGCTACAGGGCTGGAAAAGGTCAGTTTTCATTCCAAGCCCCCAAAAAGGCAATACCAAAGAATTTTCAAACTATTAGGGGAAGCACACTGACTGAAACCACCCACCCTGGCCAGGCACCATAGTAACCATTTGCATGAGTTGTTTTACGACAGGAAGTTCTGGTAAGAAACACAGAACTAACAAGCCACCACCAACCGGAAGAGTTCAGGGAAGGTCAAAAGGAGACACCACATGTCTGACCACCTCCCAGAATCCTCACTGGCATCCATCTTGGCTGAACAAGGTGTGCACCACCAGGAAGCACTCAGAATGATTGGCTAAAGATAACCCAGAAACTAATCCCATCACCATAAAACCCGAGACTGCAAGCCATGTGACAGGGCTGTTCTCCTGGGTTCCCTTACCCTACTGCTCTCCACCTGGGGGCCCTTTACCAATAAAATCTCTCTCTTTGTCAGCACATGTGTCTCCTTGGACAATTCATTTCTGAGTGTTAGACAAGAACCCAGTTTTGGGCCCTGGAAGGGATCCCCCCTTCCTGCAACAAAACTGCAGCACAAATGTGCTCATTTCACATACCAGCAAGGTTATGCTCAAAATCCTTCAAGCTAGGCTTTAGCAGTATGTGATCTGAGAACTTCCAGATATACAAGCTGGGTTTTAAAGAGGAAGAAGAACCAGAGGTCAAATTGTCAACGTTCATTGGATCATGGAGAAAGCAAGGAAATTACAGAAAAACACCTACTTCTGTTTCATTGACTACACTAAAACCTTTGACTGCATGGATCACAACAAACTGTGGGAAATTCTTAAAGAGATGGGAATGCCAGACCACCTTACCTGTCTCCTGAGAAACCTGTATGTGGGTCAAGAAGCAACAGTTAGAACCAGACATGAAACAACGGATTAGTTCAAAACTGGGAAGAGAATATGACAAGGCTGTATATGGTCACCCTGCTTATTTAAACTCTATCCAGAGTACATCATATGAAATGCTGGGCTGGATGAATCACAAGCTGGAATCAAGATTGCTGGGAGAAATGTCAACAACCTCAGATACTCAATGATACCACTCTAATGGCAGAAAGTGATGAGGAACTAAAGAGCCTCTTGATGAGAGTGAAAGAGAACAGTGAAAAAGCTTGCTTGAAACTCAATATTCAAAAAACTAAGATTATGGCATCCAGTCCCATCACTTCATGGCAAATAGGAGGGGGGAAATGGAAGCAGTGACAGATTTTCTTTTTCTGGGCTCCAAAATCACTGTGGAAGTGGACTGCAGCTGTGAAATTAAAAGATTGCTTGCTCCTTGGAAGGAAAGCTATGGTTAACCTAGACAGCATATTAAAAAGCAGAGACATCACTTTGCCCACCAACTTTCATCTAGTCAAAGCCATGGTTTTTCTAGTAGTCATATATGGATGTGAGAATTGGACCATAAAGAAGGCTGAGTGCCAAAGAATTGATGCTTTTGAATTGTGGTGCTGGAGAAGACTCTCTACAAGAGTTTCTTGGACTGCAAGGAGATCAGTCAATCCTAAAAGGAATCAACTCTGAATCGTCATTGCAAGGACTGATGCTGAAGCTCTAATACTTTGACCACCTGGTACAAAGAGCTGACTCATTGGAAAAGATCCTGATGCTGGGAAAGATTGAAGGCAAAAGGCGAAGGGGTGGCAGAGGATGAGACAGTTAGACAGCCTCACTGACTCCATGGACAAGAATTTGAGCAATCTCCGGGAGATTGTGGAGGACAGAGAAGCCTGGCATGCTGCCATCCATGGGGTCACAAAGCGTTGGAGATGACTTAGTGACTGAACAACCACAATAACAAGGTCAAAGAAACGCATTCAACACGGAGTCGAAATTGGCTCTAACAGAAGTTGGACAAACTGGAAGGTGCTGAGTCAGGGTGACTCTTTTCTACATGTGGGCTGGGTTCCAAATCTCATCCCAAGCTGTCACTTCCAACTAATTTCACAGATCCATGCTTGGCACCAGGTTCGCCCCATATCTAATCTCTGCACCAAAGGCTGGCCGCTAAGCCTGCACCAGAGCCAAGCAGCACACCTTCTTCCCTCGCACTTGAGTTAGCACTCTGGTTCCACCTATCCCTGAGGCCACTTTCCAATTCATTCATTGAATATATTTATAATAGCTACTTTAAAGTCTTTCTTGGTAAAGCCAGATCCATTTTTAATTGGTTGCTTCCCCCCGCCCCAACTTTGAGTAATATTTTCCTATTTCATTTCATGGCTAGACAATTTTCATTGTATATAGGACATTGTGGATGACATGCCAGAGAGAGTCTGGATTTTGTTATTTTCCACTGAAGTGTTCATGTTTGTTCTCGTAGATAGTTTAATTACTGAGCAATCACTTTGTACTTGCTGGGCTTGGTTATGTGCTTCTTTGGGATAATCTGTGGAAATTCTATGGCGTTCCCAAGGGCCTCTAACTTAGTGGGATTCAGCCTCCAAATTCTTGTCTCCTCTGTGCATTTTATCAAGGTCTCGGGGATTACGACTGGAGCAAGTTTATCTCAACTGATCCTGAATCATAAGGATCAGACTTTGGAGGCCTCAGCTGGATGTGTAGAGAGTAGACTAGTTGTTAATGAGCTGTGTTCAGCTCTGAAAGGTGGAAACCCTGAAGGTGGGGCCACAACTCCTGGGCCTCTGGCCCTTTATCACCCCTAGTAGCTCCATTCTGCACTTACTCTCTCTTGGGTCATCTCTCCCTGCATACACACAGCTCAGTCCTCAGCTATTGACTCAAGGAGCTGGCACAGACCTTTGGGCATGGCCTCCTCTCTACTGCTGTGCCTTGAAGATTTCAGCTCCTTGAGCCCTGATCTGCTTCCGCTGTTCAGCAGGACCATGCATTCTGTTTGGACTCCAGTTCCCCATCCCTCAGGGCAAGTGTCATCTGAGCTAGAGCATCTGAGGGTCTCATCTCAGGGTTTCCACCTTCCAGAGCTAGAAGTCTTGTGCTGCTTGTTATCTATTTCCTGGGAATAACTACTGGGCCTCTGATGTCAAGATTCACGGTTATTTACAGCAGGGAGGCTACTCTGGGTGCCAGTTACAACATCCCCGCTGGAAGCAGATGTCTGTGCACGTATTTTTAGTTTACAGTGAGGAGAGTGTGTTGTACACCTCAGTCTATTTTTTGACTTGTTCCTCAGCTCCCAGGGAGCAAGTTATAGCAGTTCCTGGGGAGCCAATTCCACAAGGAGGCACTAGCTGGTGGGAGGGTCTGGTGGAGCCTGGGGAGGCAGTAATGCAGCTAATCTGGGCCGCTCCCCAGGAACATCATCGCCTTGAGGAAGGGGTCACCCTTTCCCTGTGTCTGTGAGAAGCCAGGGTGTGGAACGAGCAGACAGAACTGCTGAGGACCAAGTGATCTGAACTGCCGTCGGAGAAAACCCTCCTCCCTTGCCTGGAGAGCAGGGTCTTCAGCTCTGGGCTCACAGTACTTGGGACCTTGTGCCTCCAGGCTGGGGTCAACTTCCCCATGAGCCGCTGACTCCAGGAGAGCGTGGGGCCTCTGTTCCCCATGGTTGGGAAAGGGAAAACTGCTTGCCAACAGGAAACTTGACAATCCCTCCCTAGCTCTGCGGCTCTCGCCACTCAGGCCTAATCACCCTGGGAACAGCCACCCTGGGTGGCTTTTCTCAGAGGTATCACCTTACTTCTGAAGCTCTCTTCTCCCAGGAGTATTTCCCTACCCAGGAGAGCTTAGGAGAGCTCTTAGCAAGGTGAAAGAGAGCAGGGCCTATCCCAGTCCACACCCAGGCTATAATGCCATGATGTTATGGGCAGAAACCTCAGGCCCTTTCCCATCACAGAAGCTTCTGTGGGTCCTAGGAATCGAGGAGCCGTTGGGAAGTGGAATTCCTGCACAATAACCCCAGCACTTAAGCCTCCCTCTCATTTCTTCAAAATCCTGGTACTGAGGTGGGAACAAGTCAGCTTCCTGGAGGGCAAAGCCCCCAGAGAGGGGTTGGGGCTTGCAGGAGATGGCTGATGTGGGGTAGAACAGGGGCACATCCTGAGAAAGACTGAGACTCAGCAACTGTGAGTCTTCCCCCCATCCCATCAGGTCTGGGCACGGCCCCTTCACCCCTCCCTGCACGTTCCCATACCCTCTGGCTGTCCCCTCTGCCCTAACAACACGGGAAGGACTCATCCTTGGGGGTGAAGAAAAGAGTCACCAGGCTGACATGGGAAGGACCAGAAACATCATGGTCCAACACTGACATTCCACTTGATTGGAGGTGGCCACAAACACTGGCCTGAGGTCCACAAAGGAGGCCTTCGGGAAGCCCTTTCTGAGTGGTGGCTGTGGGCTTGAATGCCCCCTGCCCCAAAGAGGGTGCTTGCAGTAGGAAAGGCTTGGCACTGAGCGCACAGACACTCCTAGAGGCAAGAGGTCCCTAGCTGGGCTCTTGGGGTGGCCTGAGCCCCGGATTCCACTCCTAGTGGTGAATACCAGAGGCCTGCACCCGGGATCTCACCTGGAGTGCTATGCCCCTTCCTGATCAGCTTGGTACCTTGGCCCTTGCCAGCTGCTGGCCAGGCAAGGGCTGTCCGGAGAGCCAGAAGGACCAGTACAGTGTTCAGGAAAGTGGAGGGTCAGAAGGTCTTATTAGGTCCTTTCAATCCCCTCATAGTCCAGAAGAAAACAAAATATACCAATGAGATGGAATATTTTCCTGGAGCCCTCACCACAGCCAGTTGTGCTATCAGTCATTCTTGCCCAAGATCCAGCCAGTGTGACCGGTTCCAGGGAGTGCCAAGATTCTGTCTCCTCCTTCGTGGCTGCCTGGTAGGAGAACCCTAAACACAGTGACAAAGACACAGCCCAGCCTGGCTATTGGCTCAGCCCAGCATCAAGAATGAACCTGCTGGGACTTCCCTGGTGGTCCGGTGGCTAAGACTCTGCCCTCCCAGTGCAGGGGGCCTAGGTTCGAACCCTGGTCAGGGAACTAAATCCTACATGCCGCAAATAAAGATTCCATAGGCCGCAAACCCCCCACCCCAAAAAAATCCCGCATGCCGAAATTAAGACCTGGCTCAAGTAAAATAAGTAATTTTTTTTTTTCCCCTAAATGAAGAAGAACAAACTTGCTGACATTCAGGTCCTCTTCATCACGCCAGTGGGATGAACATGTGCTTGTGTGTGTGTTCATGTGTGCCTACACCTATGTGTGTCCACGTGACTACACATGTGACTCCCTGTGTGTGTGTCCATGTGCATGCCTGAGTGCATATGCTCACACTTGCATGTGCCATGGGTGCACACGGGAATCGTGAGAGGAACGATGACCTTCAGCCAGTGACCTGAACAGGTTTTCTCTCCCTCCCTTATGGTCATGCTCAGCTGCACCAGCTTCTTGCTTCATCCAAAAGGTTCCCTGAGGAGCCTCTTAACCTCCACTTAATGGTTCATGCCCTGTGTCTCGGAGGCCACACTGTCAACAGTGCTCTCTTGAGAACAGTCCTATTGGCAATAATAAAGCCACTTTCACCCGTCTTGGATGTGGGCCTAGCAGTGAAAGATTTCATCACTATTATTGCAACTCGTTTCCCTGCTCCTGTTTCTCCCCACCCACTCAACCGCTAGTTCCCTGTGCAGGTGTAGGTCATGGCCCATGTTCTGTGTGGCTACCAGTTGGCTTCACCAATTGTTTTAGACTATGTCTTTCATTCATTTGTTCACTCTGTAGACATGGGTTGGAAGAACACTCTCTTCCAGGTGTTGGGGAAATGGTGATGGAGAAAGCACCCCTGCCTTCTGGGGTTTCAGGTGACTGCAAGTGAGAGCACAAGGAAGGGGAGAGCCATCTCAGGAGCGCGGGAGCCCAGAGGGCTGACCCGTGAGGGAGCTGATGCATGACCGGGGCCCAGAGCCAGAAGGCGAAGACAGGCCAGCAGGGAGGCTTGCAAGGCTAAGCAGGGCAGGCACTGGGCAATGAGTGGAGCTGACCTGGCCTTTGGGAGCGAGACACAGGGACCCAGGCAGCCAAAAGGCTCCTCGTGTGGTAGAACCAGTGAGCCTTGTGCAACCCAGGTGAGCAGTGGAGGAGGAGGAAAGGTTTGGAGCAAGTGACGGCATTGGGCTGAGCAGTGGGCAGTGCCAGGGCCACAGCTGTGGCTCTGGGTGGGGTCAGGTGGCATAGAGGAGACACCACAGCTAAGTGAGGAGTGACGGCTCAGCCTAAACAGCAAGAAGGCGCAGTACCTGGATGAGGCATGGGGGAGTCCCACTCACCCATGACCCTGGCTACACCCAGCACTATTTGGGACAAAGTCTTGATGTCCAGGTCCAGAGGGTTCAGTCCATCTCCCAGACGTGGAATTTTCTATGTGGCATCAAGCCCTGTCCAGCCTGGGCTACAGGGTGGGGCCTGGCACCCTTGTCGTGTGCCTCCTGCCCCTATTCTGTTGGGTTCCCAGCTCTCCCTGAAGCCCCTGTGGCCATTCTGCCCGGACCCTGGCCTTTCTCAGTGGGCACCCAAAGGCTGAGCCTTTCGACCCTGGCCTTTCATAGTTCAGTTCAGTTCAGTCTCTCAGTCGTGTCTGACTCTCTGCGACCCCATGAATCGCAGCATGCCAGGCCTCCCTGTCCATCACCAACTCCCGGAGTTCACTCAGACTCATGTCCATCGAGTCAGTGATGCCATCCAGCCATCTCATCCTCGGTCGTCCCCTTCTCCTCCTGCCCCCAATCCCTCCCAGCATCAGAGTCTTTTCCAATGAGTCAACTCTTCACATGAGGTGGCCAAAGTACTGGAGTTTCAGCTTTAGCATCATTCCTTCCAAAGAAATCCCAGGGCTGATCTCCTTTAGAATGGACTGGTTGGATCTCCTTGCAGTCCAAGGGACTCTCAAGAGTCTTCTCCAACACCACAGTCCAAAAGCATCAATTCTTCAGTGCTTAGCCTTCTTCACAGTCCAACTCTCGCATCCATACATGACTAGTGGAAAAACCATAGCCTTGACTAGATGGACCTTAGTCGGCAAAGTAATGTATCTGCTTTTGAATATGCTATCTAGGTTGGTCATAACTTTCCTTCCAAGGAGTAAGCGTCTTTTAATTTCATGGCTGCAGTCACCATCTGCAGTGATTTTGGAGCCCCCAAAAAATGAAGTCTGATACTGTTTCCACTGTTTCTCCATCTATTTCCCATGAAGTGATGGGACCAGATGCCATGATCTTCGTTTCCTGAATGTTGAGCTTTAAGCCAACTTTTTCACTCTCCTCTTTCACTTTCATCAAGAGGCTTTTTAGTTCCTCTTCACTTTCTGCCATAAGGGTGGTGTCATCTGCATATCTGAGGTTATTGATATTTCTCCCGGCAATCTTGATTCCAGCTTGTGTTTCTTCCAGTCCAGTGTTTCTCATGATGTACTCTGCATAGAAGTTAAATAAGCAGAGTGACAATATACAGCCTTGACACACTCCTTTTCCTATTTGGAACCAGTCTGTTGTTCCATGTCCAGTTCTAACTGTTGCTTCCTGACCTGCATACAGATTTCTCAAGAGACAGGTCAGGTGGTCTGGTATTCCCATCTCTTTCAGAATTTTCCACAGTTTATTGTGATCCTCACAGTCAAAGGCTTTGGCATAGTCAATAAAGCAGAAATAGATGTTTTTCTGGAACTCTCTTGCTTTTTCCATGACCCAGCAGATGTTGGCAATTTGACCTCTGGTTCCTCTGCCTTTTCAAAAACCAGCTTGAAGGGAGTTCACAGTTCATGTATTGCTGAAGCCTGGCTTGGAGAATTTTGAGCATTACTTTACTAGCATGTAGTGGGCACCCAAAAGCTGACACTTTGAGGGCAGAGGTCTCTTGTCCTGGACCCTGCCCGGCCTGGACATCAGCCCCACTTCTCCTCCCCTGATCAAATATTCTGTATTTATGGTTCCAGTTTTTTGTTTTTAATAATTTATTTTTATTTTTGGTTATGCTAGGTCTTCGTTGCTGCATAACCTTTCTCTTATTGTGACGAGCAATAGGGGCTACTCTCTAGTTGCCGTGGCTTCTCTCGTTGCAAAGCACAGAGCTCTGTGGGGCTCTTCTCTGTAGGTCAGAGCTTATGGCGGCAAAAGCTGCCATCGAGTTGGGAATGACGGGAATCTCAGGGTGGCAAGGATCAAGGGGTAGCACTTAATAACAGACTAGCCAATTTCACCAGCAGAAACAGGTTTATTCCAGAACAGCCAGAGGAACTATGGCTCAAGAAACCGCAAACTATCGGGAACCAGAAGCAAACCCAGAGAACAAAGGACAGGAACTTGCTTTTATAGCGGAAAGAAGAGGCGCGAAGAGGGTGTTGGTAATAACCAGAGTCTCAGTTGGAAGAGCTGGGAGACCACAGTATGGAGGCTTCTCATTGGTTGGATGGCAACAGTCTCTGATTGGCTGGGCTGTCTGGGCGCAAAGACTTCTTCCTCCTCAGTTTTCAGTTCAGTTCAGTTCAGTTCAGTTCAGTCGCTCTGTCGTGTCTGACTGTTTGCAACCCCATGAATCGCAGCACACCAGGCCTCCCTGTCCATCACCAACTCCCAGAGTTCACTCAGACTCATGTCCATTGAGTCGGTGATGCCATCCAGCCATCTCATCCTCTGTCGTCCCCTTCTCCTCCTGCCCCCAATCCCTCCCAGCATCAGTCTTTCCCAATGAGTCAACTCTTCACATGAGGTGGCCAAAGTACTGGAGTTTCAGCTTTAGCATCATTCCTTCCAAAGAAATCCCAGGGCTGATCTCCTTTAGAATGGACTGGTTGGATCTCCTTGCAGTCCAAGGGACTCTCAAGAGTCTTCTCCAACACCACAGTTCAAAAGCATCAATTCTTAGGCGCTCAGCCTTCTTCACAGTCCAACTCTCACATCCATACATGACCACAGGAAAAACCATAGCCTTGACTAGACGGACCTTCTACTGGATGGTAAATAAAGGCAACTATCCTTGCTGTTTGGGGTCATGGACGCGTGTGGCAGGCAGAAGAGCTCCCGTACAGGCGTACCCAGACTCCAGATGTGGCTGAGATTCCCTTCATTCTGTTACCGAAAGTGTGGATTGGCTGCTCTCCACTCTAAAGCCAATAAAGAGGCAAGGTTGGTGGCAAAGAAAGTTTGCTTTCTTTAGGAGGCTGGCAGTCCTTCGGGTGAAGGCAGACTCCTATCCACAGGTTGACTCCTCTGCACTGACGATCAATTGGCAAGAGTTTTTATAGGTGAAAGGAGGAGCTACACGCAGAAGCAGCACAGTCAGCTCTAACAGTCTTAAGTGCACTTAATCTTCAGTTCCGGGGTAGGTTTGTTCCCATTTCTTTGAGGCCAGCGCTTGGAACTGTGGCAGCTTATGTTATGGCTACAGTCTGGTCATCATGTAGTTAACTTCTTTCACCTGGTGAACATTTTAGTATCTATAAAACAGCTCAAAGGATAATGCTCAGAGTAATCTCTTAGCTCTTGAAGAGAAACTAAAGAAACTAAACTATGCTTAATGAGTAAACTATTACCATCTAGTCTCATTGGATTCTTTTCCTTTGTTTCTGCCTTTTCTTACTTCTCTGATTAAACTGACTCTTTGGTTAAAGTTTTTCCACAGACAAAAGACAGGCTGAGGACATGGGGATGGGGCAAAGAGCATAGGGTCCCACTCCACTTCAGCACCACAGACTTAATTCTCAGGAACAACTTGGTCACACTTGCCACAATGGTGTGTGTGTGTATTAGTTGTTCAGTTGTGTCCGACTCTTTGTGACACCATGGACTGCAGCCCGCCAGACTCCTCTGTCCATGGAATTCTCCAGGCAGAAATACCAGAGTGGGTAGCCATTCCCTTCTCCAGGGGATCTTCCCGACCCAGGGATCAAACCCAGGTCTCCTGCATTGCAGGCAGATTGTTTACTCTCTGAGCCACCAGGGATGCCATGCCACAGTGGTAAGCAGACCCAAAGCAGTGATCAAAATGTTGTACCCTAAGAGATCTGACTCTACCTGGCAGAGGAGAACAAAAGAATATTGGGCAGGGGGACTCCCTGGTGGTCCAGTGGTTAAGAATCCACCTAGCTATGCAGGGGATTTGGGTTCAATCCCTGGATGGGAAACAAAAATCTCATGTGCCTTGGGGCAACTAGGACCACTCGCTGCAACTACTGAGTCCGTGTGCCCCAACCAGAGCTCCCACATGATGCAAGGAAGATCTCAGATGCTGCAACTAAGACTCAATGCAGTCAAATAAAATAATTAATTTTTTTAAAAAATAATATGGAGCAGTGTAGAAGATAAGCAGTAGTTATGGTCATGTGACCATGTGACCAGCTGCAGAAAGTTCAGTCGCTCAGTCATGTCTGACTCTTGGCTACCCCATGGACTGCAGTGCGCCAGGCTTCCCTGTCCATCATCAACTCTCAGAGCTTGCTCAAACATGTCCATCAAGTCAGTGATCCTATCCAACCATCTCATCCTCTGTCGTACCCTTCTCCTCCTGCTTTCAATATTTCCCAGCATCAGGATCTTTTCCAGTGAGTCAATTCTTCGGATCAGGTGGTCAAAGTATTGGAGCTTCCGCATCAGTCCTTCCAATGAATATTCAGGACTAATTTCCTTTAGGATTGACTGGTTTGATCTCCTTGCAGTTCAAGTTGCAGGAAAGAAAACTATAATTATCTCATCCTCCTTTTGACACAAATATACTTGTTGTTGTTGTTCAGTTGCTCAGTCGTGTCCGATTCTTTGCAACCCCATGGACTGCAGCATGCCAGGCTTCCCTGTCCTTCACAAATACATTTGTGTACATATTAACCTTTTTTTTTTCTCTTCTCCCTCTCCCTCACTATCTACCATAATATGTGTTAATAGTGGTTATCCTTCTAGGTCAACATTGAAGTTACAGAATATACAAGAGAGTGTGGCTCCACTGGAAGAGGAATGAATATCACTCAGAGATGGATAAAGGGACTTCGTCATCTAATGATCAGAGGGTAACATGCATTTGGTTGTGTGTTGGTGGTTGCATTATGTCAGGCAGTCTTTGCTATTAACTTTACTTGGAATTGAAGTTAGAGGGACTGGGATGGATTTGTAATGGTCAGTGCATATTGTGCAAGGTTGAACCTAGGGTCCCATAGTCCTTTCTCTGCACGGTTCTGAGCTGGTGTGGAACACGGGGGACATTCTGCCTGGGATTTTGGGGAAACAGATGTGAAGCTACAGCAATCATGTTCTTTTTGCACCTGGAAGGGAGACACAGTGATTAAAGTGGTGTCCTCATGATGTCCGCTTCCATCCTGTGATCGGATTTAACATCACCAGCGATGGGACCAATCAAAATGGTGCCAACCAGTGGGATGCTGTAAGGATGCTTTGTCACCATGGTGCTCATGACAGAGATACACAGCCTGCATGATTACAGAGAAACACTGGGCAAAGCGAAATTGAGCGACTTTCTAAAAATAACTGATCTATATTCTTCAAGAGTATCAAGGTCATAAAGATCAAGGAAAGACTAAGGAGTGTTCCAGAGTGAGGGAAACTAGAGACGGGACCTCCAAAGACAATATATGAGCCTGAACTGGATGTTTTGGCCATAAAGAGCTGGAATGGGGAGTCTCAGCTATGCCAGACAAGCAGGTTGTAGAGACCTGTAGCTCACAGTTACTACTAACCAATGGGACTCTGTGTGAGGGGGGTGCCGTCACCACAAACACAAAACCAGTGTGCAGGGACTTCCCTAGTGGTCCAATGGTTAAGACTTCATCTTCCAACACAGGGGGTGTGAGTTCAATCCCTGGTCAGGGAGCTACAATCCCACATGCCTTGGAAGCACCCTCAAAACCCCAAAAACATAGAGCGGAAGCAATATTGTAGTTAATTCAATAAAGACTTTAAAAAATGATCTCCATCAAAAAATAATCTTAAAAAAACAAGGATGGGCACGAGGAAACTTGGGGGTGATGGATATGTTCATGACCCTGATTGTGGTGATGGTTTCCAGGTGTTTTGCCCAAACTCATTAAACTGTATACATTAAATTATGTATTCTTATATATATCAATTTAATCTTTATAAAGCTTTATGTTGTTTAGAAACATAAAGAACATCATTGGGACAACTTATGAAAGCTGAATGAGGGCTGAGGACACGTGGTAGGGACACATGGTGTTATTCTCCTGACTCTGATGGTTATGTTGTATATTTGTTGTGGTGGTGTGTGTTATGTTGAGATTTTGTTGTATTTATTGTGTGTTTTTGTGGTTGTATAGGACAATGTCTTTGTTCAAAGGAAACAGGCGCTAAGCTATCTGGGGGTGACGGAATGCTAGTTTTGCAAATTTCTCTCAAATGGTTCAAGGAGAAAAGTTCCTGTTATCCTCGCAACTGAATTACTTCAAAATAAATATTGTCTTTAGCGTTTGAAAATGGGTCTAGAGTGTAGTGATGGCCTTGGCTGAGTGGGGCAGGTGCTGCTGGGGTTTTGTTTGGGGTGGGGATTGATGGAGGTAGGGAGACTTTTTAAGTTATAGGCATTTGGGAGAACACTTGCCAGAAGGACCTCTGAGAGTAGATCAGGCAGGCAGTGCAGGCGGGGTGGGGTGGGGGCGGGTAGGGCTGGAGTATGCCACAGCCAGTGGACGTTCCTTTTCATCAGGCCACCTGGTTAGCTCCCAGGGCTCAGGAACGGGCTGGGAGCAGGTGTGCCCTGTCCTGCGGTCCAGTCCGTGAAGAAACCTGCTGGTCACACTGTATATGAGGACTCAGCCCTCTGTTGCTCAGGGCGTCCCCTGTTGTGTATTCTGGGCCAGCTCACTAATGCACAGAATTGATTGTCAGTTTTCTACTTCCACAGTCTGCATCCTGAGTCTCTTTTAAGAATGTTTCTCTA
This sequence comes from Capricornis sumatraensis, assembly GCF_032405125.1. Taxonomy (NCBI): domain Eukaryota; kingdom Metazoa; phylum Chordata; class Mammalia; order Artiodactyla; family Bovidae; genus Capricornis; species Capricornis sumatraensis. The sequence goes on from NC_091076.1 coordinate 100,535,689, forward strand.
GCTTTGCACGGCAGCAGTACCATAGCCAATGAGCTTTATCCAGTGTGGGATTATTGCTAATTTGAAAAAGAAAAAAAAAAAAAGAATGGCCTGGGAATTTCATGGTGGTCCAGGGGTTAGGACTTTCACTGCCAAGGCCCAGATTCAGTGCCTGGTCTGGGAACGAAGATGCTGCAAGCAAGGCCAACAAATAAAAAAAGAATGAGTTTCTAACAAGTGTGAGGGAAGAAAGCCAGGTTGGATGTGTTACCTGAGTCCCTGGCAGGGCAGGGACTGCCTTCCTTTTAGTCACTGATGAATTCACAGGATCAGAAGAGCAAGCCCATCTGGGCCTCCAGGAGTCAGGGACATCTCAGAGAGGTGGGAAGGGATTTCTGGCAGGAGCCCTGAATGAGAGTGGGGTGTAGGTGGCCAGGGCCCACAGGCATGTCTGAGAAGTGAGTCTGGGCTGGCAAGGGGCAGGTGAAAAGATTCCCGAGGCCAAAGTGGCCCCTAGACTGGGGCATGGTGTGATCCAGGTCGGCAGGTGCAGGGGGCCAGCCTGAAGCATAGTGTTTCTTGGCCGTCACCCCAGTGCACCAGACTCAGGGCTCGCAGGGACCAACTCCAGGCTATCTGCTTCCAGCCAGCCAGGGACATGTTCCACACCCCAGGGTTTATTTCTAGCTTGTTTTCCAAACCCAGGATGGAGCTTCTGGCTGGCCCCTTTGGATTGTGGGCAAGGAAGGTGACCCCTTCCAGGGAGGCAGGTTTCTGTAAACAGGAAACAGAAGCTGTGCTGATGCCTGGCCCCGCCCGGTGCCCGTAGCTTCCCCTTCTCCCGCCAGCCCCACCCCAAACCGCCCAGCCTGCCCCAGCACCGGCCTATAAAGTCCCCACACCCTCATTTCTAGTTGAACAGTGGCTTGGAGCAGCACCATGCAGCTGAATTTCAGTGGCCTTCGGGCCCTGGTGACAGGAGCAGGAAAAGGTGGGTGTGATCCGGGCAGGTGTGAGAGGAACTGAGGTTAGAGAGCAAAGTGCGCAAACCCAGAGCCTCGTGTTGGGGCCTGCACGTTCCCTTTATGCTTGTCACAGCCTGCCCTGCCGGCAAGTGGCCCCAACTCCAGCCACTGAACCAGCCAAAGTGGGCCTGCGCTGCTCCTTACCATCCAGCAGGCCCCACTGGGACAGGACACTGGCCTCTCCCTGGCCAATGCAAGAGCACTCCAGAGAGGACGGCCCTCAGACTCAGTCTGGGCAGATGGGGGCACGTCTAGCCAAAGCCTCTTCCTCTGCCCTCTGGGCCTCCCTTGGCTGGATCCTGGTTGTCCAGATCCCTGCCTCCTGCCACCTCCTGGGCCAACACCCCTCTGGCCAGCACCCTCTCATCACTCTTTCCTGAGCAGCATATCTGCAGCTGCCACCCGCAGTCTTGGTCCAGACTTGTTGGGCCATCTTCCTGCCTGGTGAACCCCTGTAGGGATTGGACGGGACACGGTGAAGGCCCTTCATGCCTCAGGAGCCAGAGTGGTGGCCGTGAGCCGCACCAACGCCGACCTGGTCAGCCTCTCCAAGGAGGTGAGGTGTGCAGGCCTGGTGTGCCCTGGAGCTATGACCCTTGGGGATACCTCATGAGCCTACCAGGACCACCCCTTTGGTCACCGGCCAATGCCTCCCCACAGTGCCCCGGGATAGAGCCTGTGTGCGTGGACCTGGGTGACTGGGAGGCCACGGAGAAGGCTCTGGGCGGTGTGGGCCCCGTGGACTTGCTGGTGAACAATGCAGCCGTGGCACTGATGAGGCCCTTCTTGGAGGTCACCAAGGAGGACTTTGACAGGTGAGGAGGAGGGAAGGAAGTCGACGGGAGAGAGCTGTCCAGGACGTGGTTTGGGTGTGACCGTCGTCTGACTGTCTGCTGTCTCCCCAGGTCCTTCAGTGTGAACCTGCGGGCTGTGTTCCAGGTGTCCCAGGTGAGGCAGGGGAGGCTGTGGCTCAGCACTGACATGGCCCAGGTAGGGGTGCGCTGGGCTCAGGCCATCCCGTCTTGGCTTCCAGATCGTGGCCCGGGGCATGATCAACCGTGGAGTGCCTGGCTCCATTGTCAATGTCTCCAGCATATTGGCCCATGTCACCTTCCCCAACCAAGCTGCCTACAGTGAGTCCCTCTGCCCAGTCTTGAGCCCCTATTCCGGGCAGGAGCAGTTGGGCTCCCAGGCTGGGCCTCATGCAAAGCCTGCTGAAACCTTAAGGATCCTCAGCGCTGCCTTCTCCTCACAGGCTCCACCAAGGGTGCAATGACCATGCTGACCAAATCCATGGCCCTGGAGCTGGGACCATACAAGGTAGGCATGGGGGCCCTGGGGGGTGCCAGGGACCCAAGCCTAAGAAGGCACGCAGGGTAGGGGTCAGGTGGGTGGTGGTGGGCAAGGCTGGGGCCTGGGGATCAGAACGGGGGAAGGGGGCTTCAAGGGGTGAGTGAGCAAGCTCAGTGGGGGCCGTGAAGGCGGGGTTCGTACACCGTCTGAGGCCGCCCCGCTGGCCCCTCCGGCCCCAGATCCGGGTGAACTCCGTGAATCCAACGGTGGTGCTGACAGCAATGGGCCAAAAAGTCTCGGCTGACCCTGAGTTCTCCCGGAAGCTGAAGGAGCGCCACCCGATGAAGAAGTTCGCAGGTCAGGGGGGCTTCGCGGAGTGGCGGGCGTGGATGGGGAGGCTGGGCAGAGCCAGCTGGGCAGAGCCAGCCGGGCCGAGCCGCGCTGACCCCGCCTGCCACCCGCTGTAGAGGTGGAAGACGTGGTCAACAGCATCCTCTTCCTGCTCAGCGACCGCAGCGCCTCCACCAGCGGGTCAGGTATCCTGGTGGACGCCGGGTACCTGGCCTCCTAGAGCGCCACGCTCTGGGCGCCAGCGGGACGGTGCGCGGCGAGCCTGGCCCCGCCTCCACGCCCCGCCGCCTCGCCCTCAGGCCTCCAGGGCCACCAGGCGAACGCTTCTCCGCGTCCTAGGCCACGCCCCCGACGCCATCCACGCCCACGCCCAGACAACCATCTGCAGGCCCCGGCCCACGGTTTGGTCCCACCTCCACGACACACTTCGGCAGCGCCCCACCAGCCTGCAAAGCCATACCTGCCCCACCCTGCCCACCCCCAAACCAGACCACATTCCTCCACATCCACACCCAATGTGTGGATGCCAGGAGACCCAGTCCCTGTCGATCCCACCCACTGTGTGGTCCAATGTGCTAGGGTGAATTTGCCTAAATAAATAGAAGTTCTCCTGAAACTATTAGATCTTCCCTGGTGGCTCAGAGGTTAAAGCATCTGCCTCCAATGTGGGAGACCCGGGTTCGATCCCTGGGTCGGGAAGATCCCTTGGAGGAGGAAATGGTAACCCACTCCAGTATTCTTGCCTGGAAAATCCCATGGACGGAGAAGCCTGGTAGGCTACAGTCCATGGGGTCTCTCCTGAAACTAGTAGCCTTGCCAGGGCTCTGGATGGGCTTGCCCCAAGGGCAGGGAGGGGAGGATCAGGGACTGAGCCACACAAAATCTTACAAGAGGTAGAGAGGGGGCAGATCCAAAGCCAAAGGAATTCCACAGCTGACCCGTGACTTTGATCTGAATGGCTGTGTTTCCTTGTCTTTGTTGTCCATGGCCCTGCTACACTCAGCCTTCTCTGTGCAGAGGGCAGCCTGGCAGCCTGCACCCAACTTTCCTTCCCTGTGGTTCTGGCTCTGACTTTCAGCCCAGCACCCCCTGCTGTGACTACCTTTGGCTGGAGAAGGAAGAGGATCTGAGGAGCTACAGGGAGATGCTCTGGACCATCCCTAGGGAAGATGGTCCTGACCTCTCAGCCCTGGTGTGAAGGAGGCAGGGGGCTGGTTTCTCCAACCGTGAGAAACCCAGTTTCACATTGGGGCACACCTTCCCCCTCAAGACCATCCATGAGGAGGGCAGCCCCAGCTGGGGCAGTGTCCAGAGCTGCTGCCCTGCCTACTGTTCCTGGCCTGACCCCAGACACAAGAGCCCTGCAGCTGGGGCAGCTAGAGGGTCTCCCGGGCCCTGCTGGGATTCAGTTGTGCTTGCCCTAGTCAGCTTCCTGCAGGACCCATGCCATCTGAGTGTGTGATGAGGGCCTGAGGTGGTCAGTCAGCTGGCCTGGTGCAGTGTACAACCCTGGGCAAGGAGGCAAGAGACAAAGGGCTGGGGTGGGGCCTTCCAGGCACTGGTAGTGCTGGGTTGAGAGAGCAAAGGGCACTTCTGCTCAGCCTCATGGCTTCCAGAGCAAGGTCTGTGCCAAAACTGATATGGATCAGTGCAACTGGCCCACTCTGGGAGTTGCTGATGGACAGGAAAGCTTGGCATGCTGCAATCCATTGGGTCGCAAACAGTTGGACACAGCTGAGCTGAACTGAACTGGCCCACAGAGGATCACGGGACAAAGAAAGGATTTGGACACCATTCTGGGGGGCCAGGAAAAGCCAGTGAAGGGATCTGAGCTGATGTGCCTCTCAGGAAGGACAGGCTGGGGACTGTCCCCCCAACTCCCTGCCCCTTGGCTTCTGGGAGCCAGATGGCAGGGTCCAAGGTTAGGAGCAGAAGGCAGGGTTAGGTGGGAGCCCAGAGGGGATGGGCAGTACCACATGACCAGGTCTGGTAGGGAGAATTCACTTGGCGATCCTCCAGGGGCTTCTCAAATCTGTGCCTCTTGCTGACCCCAGGCCACCGTCTCCTCCAGACAACCCACCCCTCTGGGCCCAAAGCCACATGATCCAGGGGCCCTGCAGTCACCAACTGCTTACATAATCCTGGTCAAAGAAGGCCCTCAGGGCAGGTTCTAGATTTTCCCACCATAATCCACAGAACAAAGTAGCTTTAACAGTGGAACCAGTGCATGCATGGACATGTGAGCACACACATATCTCTAACTGACCCTAAAGCTCCAGGAAGCAATGCTTGCCCTTTTCGGGCCACTGGTACCCTGATGACCCCAAGTCTAGCCTATGCCAACCTATTCTAGTCTTTGAAGTACTAGTGACCTTCTGCGGGTGGGTCGGATGAGTTAGTGTCTCAACACCCTTTGCAGCTAAAGTGCACCTCTGCTGTCCTTGGCCTCTGCTTCAGGCTTATCAGTTCAGTTCAGTCACTCAGTTGTGTCCGACTTTTTTTGACCCATAGACTGCACCATCCGAGGCTTCCCTGTCCAGCACTAAATCCCGGAGATTGCTGACGATCATGTCCATCAAGTCGATGACGCCATCCAACCATCTCATTCTCTGTCGTCCCCTTCTCCTCCTGCCTTCAATCTTTCCCAGCATCAGGGTCTTTTCCAAGGAGTCAGTTCTTCGCATCAGTTCTTCTTCTGGCTTATAGGCTTGTCCAAACCTTTTCGCTCAAAGCACTACAAGTGAGCTTGCGTGAGCTGCTCCCAGGTCTGGGGGAGGGGATCATGAGATCCTTTTAGCCAAACTTTTCATCTGAGAAACAAAAAAAGGGTTAGCACTGCGTTCTCATTAACGAGGTACCTTCTTTCCGTTATGAATTACCAAATCTGATTTTATTTATTTATTTTTGTAATAATCTAATTGAGAAGGGGAAAATGTAGGCGGGGCCCGCTAACCTTATTTCCCCTCCGGATGAAGGACCGCTGAAAGGGCAGTTTGATAAACTCTGCCCCAGGGTCAGGCAAGGACTCTGTGTGCCGCACCTCGGCCGCGCCCACTCCTTACGGCCAATCGCCGCCGCGGGGAGATCACTATTTGAATATCCCCGCCCGCGGCGGGACACCACCCTGCGATTGGCCCGCCGCGCCCCGCCCCGCGCCCCGCCCCGCGCCCTTCTGAACCCAGGAGCGCCGCTCAAGATTGGCAGTGTGGTCGCCGGAACTCCGCGCTCGTCACGGGGGCGGGCAAAGGTGGGCCTGGAGAGGTGGCCGGGGGAAGGCAAAGGTGACCAGGGATGGGTACCCTCACTCATCCGCGCTCCTCGCAGACATCGGGCACGGCACTCTCGAGGCGCTACACGCGACGAGGTAGGCGCCACCCTGTCCCGGCCCAGGGGGCAGCAGCGGGGAGCTGAGGGCGGCCCAGCAGGGACACACGGGAGCTGGGCGCTGGGGCTCAGCAAGGACTCTTAGCACCCCCGCCCCTCGCCGGACGCGCGGAAGAACGACGATTCCCCCTGGACTTAGGAGGAGGCAGAAATGGCTGCTTTGCTGGGCCAGAGGCGCTCTGGCGCTGGGAGGAAGTAGCCTGGCTGGAGGCGGGGCTAGATCCCTGATGCTGAAGCCCCGAGTTGAGTTGCCCAAAGGCCAAGTTAACTCTCTCCCGACAGCACCCTGGGAGCCCCCAAAAGGCGGCTGGTTCCCCTGAGACCCCCTAACCCCCTACCCCTGTGAGACTGAAAGGTCACGAAAACACAGTCCCTCTCCCTTGAATGGGAGAGGCCCAGCTGTCCCCTCCCCGGGGCATGGAGCCTCTGGTAGACGTGCCCCGTTACCACCTAATATACACAGTGCCCCGGGGTAGAGACCGTGTGCGTGGACCTAGCTGACTGGGAGGCCACGGAGCAAGCGCTGGGAGGTGTTGGCCCTGTGGACCTGCTGGTGAACAATGCAGCTGTGGCGTTTCTACAGCCCTTCCTGGAGGTCACCAAGGAGGCATATGACATGTAAGCCAGGGTGGGGTGGAGGAACGCCCCTGGGGAAGGGCTGTCTCCTGCTGCAGCGGCCTCAGTCCCTGACCAGGGTCTGTCCATCTGCCTCCAGGTCTTTCAATGTGAACCTTCGGGCGGTCATCCAGGTGTCCCAGGTGCGCTGGCTTCAGGGCAGGAGTGGGGATTGCTGGGTGATGCCAGCCCTGCCTCATCCTTCTTCTGCCATTTCAGATTGTGGCCCGAGGCCTGATAGCTCGGGGAGCCCCAGGGGTCATCGTGAATGTTTCTAGCCAGGCCTCCCAACGGGGACTGACTAACCACAGTGTCTACTGTGAGTGAGCCCCGGCTGTGCCCTGCCCCCACCCCCACCCCCTGCCACCCCCCATCTGAGCAGGCAGCTCAGGCTCCACACATGCCGTCCCTCCTCACAGGCTCCACTAAGGGTGCCTTGGACATACTGACCAAAGTGATGGCTGTGGAGCTCGGGCCACACAAGGTGAGCCCCAGTGGGACGCCTCCCCTCACCCAGTCCGTGTGCTCAGAGAGCCTCAGTCCCCTGAGCTGCCCCCCCGCCCCCCCCCGCCTGTGCCAGTGCAGATCCGTGTGAATGCAGTCAACCCCACGGTGGTGATGACACCCATGGGCCAGGCCGCCTGGAGTGACCCTCAGAAGGCCAAGGCCATGCTGGACCGCATCCCCCTTGGCAGGTTTGCCGGTGAGTTGGGCGGGAGCCCGGCTGGGAGTCATGCCAGTGGCCTGCTCAGGTGAGGGGTGGGAGGGAGGGACGAAGGGCAGCTCCTTTCACGCGTGTCCTGAACGCCACCTTGCCCGCAGAGATGGAGAACGTGGTGGACACCGTCCTCTTCCTGCTCAGTGACCGCAGCAGCATGACCACAGGCTCCACTGTGCCGGTGGATGGGGGCTTCCTGGCTACCTAAGCGCCCCCTCCATCCCCACACACCCCTGTTCCATGCTGAACCCACCTTTACCCCCATCCCCCTTCCCCATCTCTTCAGTAAACATGATTCTTCCGTCCAGCCTGCACACTCACACCTAGGCTGCAGTCATGTGGCCGGAAGATGCAAAGCTCAGAGCTGGGCATGGGGACGAGTCCCAGGTAGAGACACCCTTTCAGCTCTCATCCTGGCTCAGTGGCAGCCTGGCTCTTCTGCCAGAGTTTTTCGGGCCTAAGTCCCTGGCAGACACGTAGGACCTTCCAGAAGGCCAGCTTCTAAGGAGGGTAGTGAATTTGACCGAGGATGGCCTTCGGCCCTGTCCAGAGGCCTCTAGGGTGGAAGCGGTGGTGTTTTTAACGTGAACGTTCATTGGCGTTCCTTAAGTCAGCGCAGAAAACAAAAGTGAGCTGAGCAGGCTGCGTGCTGGAACTTCACCACTTTGTTCACGATTGAATGGCTTCTTTGCCGAATCAGGTGGTGGTTTTCAGTTACGGAGAGGATATTCCCTCAGCGTTGTGAGTCCTTCACCATGTACTGGGCACAGTCCAGCGCAAGATCCAGCTGTAGAATTTGCCAACTTCCATGGTGACATATTCCCTCCTGTTTGATGTCCTTGAGGTGGAGCTGGCACAGAGATGCCTGTCCTCCACTTTTCCATGCTGTCCTCACCACACAGACGCAAAAGGCTTACACCCCAAAGCACAGCTAACAGTACATGTACAAAAATGTTTAGGAAGTGATGGAACAAATTTTGAGTATTTGTTAATTTCATTTTAAAATACAACTGATTTCAAGTTTATGTAATTCTTAATAGTGGTTACTTAAAAACTGGCTAGCAGAATTCCTGAACTCCCGCAGTCCACCCTCTGCACACCACTGCGGGGGAGCTGAGTGTCACTTAGCTTCATGTCACGGATCTGCCCAGAGTGGTGCCTTGCAGGCCCCAGGGGTGAAGTCCTAGTGACAGGCTGGGCCCACCCCTCACCTCCCGCCATGTCTGCCCAGCAAACCCAACCTGTTGACCCGTCTGCCACCCCTCCTGTCCTCTCCACACCTCCACAGCTGCAGGACGCCCTCCCTCTTGACCGTGTGTCTTTGTGAACACTCAGTTGAGTGACCCCTGGCCTTGGCCTGGGCTCCACAGGGCCCCCTAGGACCTGACTGCAGACTGTTCTGCGCCACCCCTGGGAACTGCTGAAGGGTGCTGTGCCCTCCTAGAGGCCTGAGGTGAGCACAGGAGGGGCTTGCTTTATTCAGAAGGGGCCAAGCACACTCGCTCCTGCTCACTCCCACACTCACTCGCACTCCTTAGGGTCCCTCCTATGGAGACTGAGAGGGCTCAACTGGCCTTCGGCTGGGGGCTGGGGAGTGTCAAGCTCACCTGCTCTGTACCCTTGGTTGGCAGGGGTTGGGGGCCTAGCACCCCCAGGGTGGAGGAGTAGGCAGGGAGAGACCTGGGCAGGGCAGGTAGTGAGTCAAGAACAGGAGATGAAGAATATTTGTTCTGTAAAATAAGAAGGGGCTGCCGCATCGTGGGGCACAAGGACAGAACCCCTCCCCCACCTCCCCCATCTGGGAAGCCCATCCTGGGGCTGCCCCGACCCGCCCCTACAGCCTGAGGGAGATCCTGCTCCCTTCCGGCCTTCCGTGGGGGCCAGGGGAGGCTGGAGCTGCGTCCCCACGAAGATGAGTCAGAGCAGACAGGACCCCATGGTCCCCGCGGTGCCCCGGGAGCAGCAGCCTCATCCCCATGCTTCTTCCCCTTCCCCACCCCCAGCACCCCCCACAGCAGACTCAAGGACACATCTCAGCACAACAGACAGGCAGGGAGGGGCCTTCTGGAAGCGGGGGCTCTGGAAGTCCGTGCACTTCCTCCCTGGCTTTTTCTTGGGAGGCGGGCAGAGCACAGCCCAAATGGTCTTGTCAAACACTGTCTTCAGGCCCCGCTGGGTCAGGGCTGAGCACTCCAGGTACTTGACAGAGCCTGGGGGCGGCCAGGAAAGGGGAGAGGGCAGGGCCACACCTTGGCTTTGCCCGACTGGCCTGTACTCCCACACCTGCTCCACCGGCCCATCCCCTAACCAGACCACCTTCCTCCACATCCACACCCAATGTGTGGGTGCCAGGAGAACCGTGCCCTGTCACTCCCACCCACTGTGTCCTCCAATGTGCTGTGATTCAGTGCCTCTGTCGTGTCCGAGTCTTTGCAACCCCAGGGACTGCAGCATGCCAGGCCTCCCTGTCCATCACCAACTCCCAGAGTTTACTCAAACTCATGTCCATTGAGTCGGTGATGCCATCCAGCCATCTCATCCTCTCTTGTCCCCTTCTCCTCCCACCTTCAATCTTTCCCAGCATCAGGGTCTTTTCAAATAAGTCAGTTCTTCCAATCAGGTGGCCAAAGCACTGAAGTTTCAGCTTCAGCATCAGTCCTTCCAATGAATATTCAGGACTGATTTCCTTTAGGATCAACTGGTTAGATCTCCAAGGGACTCTCACGAGTCTTCTCCAGCACCACAGTTCAAAAGCATCAATTCTTCGGCACTCAGCTTTCCTTATAGTCCAATTCTCACATCTATATATGACTACTGGTAAAACCATAGCTTTGACTAGACGGACCTTTGTTAGCAAAGTAATGTCTCTGCTTTTTAATATGCTGTCTAGGTTGGTCATAACTTTTCTTCCAAGGAGCAAACGTCTTTTAATTACATGGCTGCAGTCACCATCTGCAGTGATTTTGGAGCCCAAAACAATAGCCTGCCAAGGTTTCCATTGTTTTCCCATCTATTTGCCATGAAGCGGTGGGACCAGATGCCATGATCTTAATTTTCTTAATGTTGAGTTTGAAGCCAGCTTCTTCACTCTCTTCTTTCACTGTCACCAAGAGGCGCTTTAGTTCTTTTTCCCTTTCTGCCATAAGGGTGGTGTCATCTGCATATCTGAGGTTATTGATATTTCTCCCGGCAATCTTGATTCCAGCTTGTGTTTCTTCCAGTCCAGCGTTTCTCATGATGTACTCTGCATAGAAGTTAAATAAGCAGGGTGACAATATACAGCCTTGACGCACTCCTTTTCCTATTTGGAACCAGTCTGTTGTTCCACGTCCAGTTCTAACTGTTGCTTCCTGACCTGCATACAGATTTCTTGAGGCAGGTCAGGTGGTCTGGTATTCCCATCTCTTGAAGAATTTGCTACAGTTTGTGGTGATCCATACAGTCAAAGTCTTTGGCATAGTCAATAGAGCAGAAATAGATGTTTTTTTTGGAACTCTCTTGCTTTTTTGATGATCCACCAGATGTTGGCAATTTGATCTCTGGTTCCTCTTCCTTTTCTAAATCCAGCTTGAACATCCAGAAGTTCACAGTTCATGACTGTTGAAGCCTAGCTTGGAGAATTTTAATCATTACTTTACCAGCATGTGAGATGGGTGGAATTGTGTCTAGTTTGAGCATTCTTTGGCATTGGCTTTCTTTGGGACTCGAATGAAAACTGACCTTTTCTAGTCCTGTGGCCACTGCTGAGTTTTCCAAATTTGCTGGCATATTGAGTGCAGCACTTTTACAGCATTGTCTTTTAGAATTTGAAATAGCTCAACTGGAATTCCATTACCTCCACTAGCTTTGTTCGTTGTGATGCTTCCTAAGGCCCACTTGACTTTGCATTCCAGGATGTCTGGCTCTAGGTGAGTGATCATGCTGTAGCCATGCATTCTGGGAAACAAACTCCCTCAGAAGGACAATGCAGATAGTGGAGTGCAGGTTATTACACCTGCAGGCCAAAGGAAGAGTCTCCTCTTAGCCAAGGACCCTGACCAGTTTTTGTGAAAACCTTATATACTCTAATGTACATGCCCAAACCTACCTTCCCAAATTCCCTGAGACTAGTCTGAACAAAGGAAAAGAAAGATACAATCAAAGTTAACCTGTGATTCATATGCCTTAGGTAGTTCAGTTCATTCGTTCAGTCATGTCCGACTCTTTGCGACCCCATGAATCGCAGCACGCCAGGCCTCCCTGTCCATCACCAACTCCTGGAGTTCACTCAAACCCATGTCTATTGAGTCGGTGATGCCATCCAACCATCTTATCCTCTGTCATCCCCTTCTCCTCTTGCCCTCGATCTTTCCCAGCATCAGGGTCTTTTCAAATGAGTCAGCTCTTCCAGTCAGGTGGCCAATGTATTGGAATTTCAGCTTCAACATCAGTCCTTCCAATGAACACCCAGGACTGATCTCCTTTAGGATCAACTGGTTGGATCTCAGTGGACAATTATCAATAGGCTTGTGGTCATACCCATTAAGCATAATAGAATGTATGGTTCTATTTGGTTTCACAGATAATTAGGGTATTCTTTTAGGTGACAGAGAGTTTAGGTACGAGACCTGGGGCTCTTCCTTCTGGAGGTCTGGTTTTCCAGTTGGTATGTTGTTTCCATAGATACTGGGCATGTAACTCAAAGTCCACAGTCCCGCCCAGGATGGAGTCCTGGTTTCAAGATGGAGCCTGCTCTGTCTGTTTCCTCCTTCATTCCCCACTCTTGATGCTCTTAATTGATAGTATGAGCATCATTCATAGGGATATATTGGACCCTGGCTCTCTGACCACCAATTTGGGAGAACGACACCAACCTTTGAGTTACAAAGTTCATAATACGTTGTAAAATGCAGGGTCCACAAAGCAGAACTATCAAGGGAACTCTAACATTGCTAAATATAGTCTTCCACCAATCCCCCTTCACCCAAGATAGGACCAAAGTCCAGAAAGTTTACATTTGACATTGCTTTTACCTGCTTTTTCATGTCATCTAAAGCAGCTGATACATAACCAGACAAATCAGGAATATATACACAACATTCAACTTTAATTATAGCACAGGTCTCTCTTTGTACTGAAACTATGGTTAGTCTCAAGATGATACCAGCAAGTCCTTGTAGCAGCAGTTGATTGTAGAGCTTCACCTCTTTTTCTTTTTAAGACGATCTTGGTTTCACGGGGCTCAGTAGGGTCCTTTTGTGTAGTCCACTCAGTGTCCTCCGGGTCTGCATGGTATGCTCTCTTCACCCTCGTGTGGTGGATCCAGGGAGTGACACCTGCAAGTTTAACTGCAGTCGGGCTGGTTAGAGCAACAGTATATGGACCCTTCCAATGTGGGGCCAAGGAGTCATGTTTCCAGTCCTTGACCACGCCTGACCCCCGGGCACAAATTCGTGAATCTGTTCCCCAAGGGGGAACAGCACCCTTTCTTGTACAAACTTAGTTACCTGATTTATTACCTTACCCAGTTGTTCCATCTGCTGTGAAATCTCATCTCCCCTTACCTGAGGCAAATTTGTTGACAGCTGTTTTGTTATGGGAGGGGGCCTCCCATACAATTTCGTATGGAGAAGAGCCAGGGGACCATGGGGTCATCCTGAGTCTTAGCGGAGCCATTGGAAGCAAGTCCACCCAGGAGCAGTCAGTCTCTATGATCCATTTTGGAGAGTGTCTCTTTAAGTGTCCAGTTAGTTCATTCCACCATCCCAGAACTCTGGGGCCTATATGCAGTGTGTAGTTTCCATTTGATGTTTAAAGTTTTGCTTATTTGTTGTACTAAATCAGCTACGAAAGGCAGGCCATTGTCTGATCCAAAGCTGGTAGGAAATCCAAATCTGGGAACTATCTCCTATCTCCCTAAGCAGGCACTGGGCTACTTCTGATGCTCTTTCAGCCCCAGTAAGAAAAGCTTCTACCCATCCTGAGAATGTACATACCATGACCAGCAGGTAGTGTTGGTGAGGTTTCGTTTCAGTGAAGTCCACTTCCAGGTGTTCAAAGGGCAGCCTGCCTTTTAGCTGAATACCCAGAGGTTTCCGTCTGTGCCAAGAGGCAGCATTGACCTGTGAGCAGGCAGTGCTGCTCTGAGATTCTGTCCTGCATAGGGAAGAGAGGTGGGGAACCAAGAAATATTTCTGAATTACCTCTTCCAGTTTATCATGGCCTAGGTGAGTCGCTTGGTGTGTTTGGCTTACCAGAGTGGGTGCCAGTTCCTCTGGTACCAATAATTTGCCACTTGGCAATTCCCACCGTCCCTTTTCAGTCTCGATGGCCCCTTCTGCTTTGGCTAGTTGGTTTTGGGCTTCACTATATTTTGGAGAGTCCAGTGTTAGGTCAGGCAGCTCTGCCAATACGAGAGCTTTAATAGGGGCTTCACTTGTCACCCCCAAGCCCTCGGCTGCTTGTTCAGCGGTCTTATCTGTCAGTCTGTTTCCCGGAGCCTGGGGAGTATCCTCTTTTTGACGTCCTCAGCAGTGTATGACTGCAACCCCTTTTCTGGTTCCCAGGCAGCATCTAATAGGGTCAGAATGTCTTCCTTATTTTTAATATCTTTGTCACCAGCTGTCAAAGGCCTCTCTCCTGATACAGAGCCCTGTGTACATGTAGTGTGGCAAAAGCCTACCTGGAGTCAGTGTCAATGTTTGTCTTACCTTTTGACAGCTGGAGGGCCCGGATTAGAGCATATAGTTCGGCCCATTGAGCAGACCAGTGTGATGGCAGAGAGCTAGCCTCAGCGATGGTTTCTTCCATGACTACTGCATATCCCAACAGTCATTGTCCTTGTTTCACCAGGCTGGTGCCATTGGTTTACAGGACCAAATCTGGGTCTGGGATTGGCCGGTCTCTCAAGACAGGTTTGCTGGCATAAACTTCTAGGATTTCCTTGTAATCATGTGAGGGCCCACCTTCTCCCACAGGAAGGAGAGTGGCTAGATTCAGGGCCTGACAAGCCTCAATTGTAATATGGGGGTTCTCATATAACAGTCCCTGGTATTGAGTAATCTGGGATGTCAACAGCCATTTATGCGGGTCCCCTCACAGGAGAGTGTTGACCTCATGTGGGACTTTTATGATCAAATCTTGGCCCAAAGTCAGCTTGGTTGCCTCCCAGACCAGTAAGACAACAGCAGCAACTGCCCGTAAGCATCCCAGCCACCCAGTGGCAACAATGTCCACCGTTTCGAGAGATAAGGCATGGGTCTGTCGCATGTCCCCATAGTCTGAGACAACATTCCCATAGCCACCTTGTCCTTTTCAGTCATGTGCAGAGTCAACAGCTTAGCAAGGTCTGGCAGGCCCCAGGTGAGTAAGTGCTGATGTAATTGTATTGGGTTTGAGCTCTATTACCACTGGGACTTGTTTTGCAAGCCCGGGGCGGAGGGGTTGTCTTCTGCCCAGACCTCAGAGAATTGTTGAGTTAGCTCTCTCTCTCTCTCTCTCCCTCTCAACAATTTAGGTTCAGTCAAGGTCCAGTTTCCCTCCCGGGAGACTGAGTAACCCCCATTCATCTTGAGGGGTTCCCAAGAGGGAGAGTAAATAGGTGGTTGAGCCCACTCAAAGAGTGTCTTTTGTGGGGGAGGGAAGGTCACTTGTGCCCTCAATTTAGACAGCAAGTCTCTTCCCAACAAAGGTACTGGGCATTCAGGGATGTATAAAAATTCATGAGTCACTTGGTGCCCCACATCTTACATTTTCGGGGTAAGCTTGAGACACACAGGCTGCATTTATCACCATCTGAGACCCAGTGGCCTCCGGATCTATTGGCGTATAAACTCTATAGGCCTCGCACAGTCTTTCATAGAACTCAGAGGGTGATTCGGTTTCCCTTTGAATCACTTTGGAGGGTTTTGCCATATTCATAGGTTTTCGGGCCCCCCTTGCGAGGCCTTGTAAAAGAGTCACCCAATACCTCTCCAGGTGGCCTCTCCCTTCCTCTGTGTTACAGTCCCAATCGGGCCTCTCATCGGGGGTGGCTGGTTCTGCCCACCGCTGCGGGTTTGCAGTACCCTCAGGTGCCATTTCCCTGAACCATTTTCTGGCCTCAGTTAGGATCCTGTGTCTTTCCTCAGTGCTGAAAAGGGAGACTAGTAGTTGGATTATGTCATCCCATGCAGGGCGGTGGGTTCGAGAAGTAGTGTCTATTAGCCTAATTATGGCTTGTGGCTCCCCCGAGTATGGTGGAGTGTGTCTCTGCCAGTTTAATACATCCGTAGAGGAAAATGGCTGGTAATACTAGGCTACGGGGGGCGGATGGTAGTGCCCCATTCATCCTGAACTGGAGGCTGTTTACCCTCTGAGGGGCATCTGTAGTGGGCTTCTTTCCCCCTGCTCTTTGGCGGAACACAGCCTCTGTCTAATTCCTGTGTTTTCTTCCCCCTTCCCATCAGTACTCACTGGGAGAGGTGGATACAATCTAGGAGGTCCAGCTGAGGTAGAATCCTGGGGGCGCTGACCAGAGGTATCCATCGCTGGGATAGGAGCCTGCCGAAACGGCGGCTCTACGATCTCCAGGAGAGCTGGCGGAGGAGCAGCGGCTGCTGCAGGAACTTCACCCGGCCCTGGATCGGGCGTTAAGGCGGCCTCTGGTCCTGGTGGAGCACTGGGTGCCGGGCGCGTCATTATCCAGTATGGGGGAGGGGGCAGGTCATCCCCGTCCAAATCCTGTAGAACTTCTTTTTTTATCATCAGTCAATTTTTGTGCCATTAATATTTTTCCCTTTCCCTTCTGGATACAGAACCTTGTCCAAGTAGGAGGGTTTTGAGCTAACCCTAGCCATGAGTCAATATATGGATATTGATTCAGGTGTCCCGGCTCTCCTACTGTACAGACTGCTTCCACCAGTTTTAAGTTCATGGTGTTCTCTGGTGGCCATCCTACTCCCATAGGGGGCCATTCGACCTCACAGAGTATGTGGAGGCGGTTAGGCTTCATCTTCA
The DNA here is from genome assembly GCF_032405125.1 of Capricornis sumatraensis. Lineage (NCBI taxonomy): Eukaryota > Metazoa > Chordata > Mammalia > Artiodactyla > Bovidae > Capricornis > Capricornis sumatraensis. The sequence goes on from NC_091076.1 coordinate 100,552,030, forward strand.
CCCCATAGTCTCCTCCACATCCCTTCTTTAAATGTTTAATCCTGCACTCCAGTACAGTTGCCTTAGATTGATTTCTTCCCATCTTGCTTACCTCCTCAGACCTTCTTCTACTCTTCCTTTCTGTTCTGTCTATGAAGTTCTTGGTACCATATGTACTTCTGATATTTCCACTCAATGAAACACTTAAATTGCCATTGGGGTTTCCTAATTGGGGTGAGAGGAGCCTTACCCGCCAGATCTCAGAGGGAGAAGGGGGATCAGCGTGTCTTCACCTGCTGGTCAGCGCAGCCGAACCAGAACACCACGTGGTCCAAAACTGTTTCTCCCTTAGCTTTTAAAGTCCATTCTGCCTTGGTGGGCTTGATCAGGAGCAGATGAAAACACAGATGGGTTAAATATCCCACATCCCAGGCTGTCTCTGGAAAAGCCAATTCATACTCACTTATGTATCCCCCTCCTTCTAGCCTGACAATTCCGAGGGGGTCAAGAATTTCACAGCAGATGGGACGCCTTCTTGGGGAGGGAAGAATACGAGCACGCAAAGACCAAGTCTTTCTCCTAATAATCTCCTGGAGATAGCTTGGTAATAATTTTCCCCAAGATAGCATGGACACTACCTCCTAAATGACATTCACAAATTTCCTTCCTAAGCCCTAACACGCTCGTTAACCTGCATACCAAGCAATCGCTGCCACCTGCCTATTCCAGGCTCCTGTGGGTCCGTGTCCCTTCTAGTCCCTCCCAGGGGGGTGATCAAGCCCCCTCTTCCACCCTCCAGGTGAGTTCCTCCTCACCTGAGCACTCCGTTCCCCTGCTGCCGTCCACTACCTGCTAACATGAAAGGTCTGGGTGTTGGGAAGCAGAATCCTTCCAGAAGGGCGAGGTGCCTTCCCCCCTCTAGAAGATTCAGTCTGCAAGCCCTTGGAGTAGTCCCAAAGGGGACTTGTCTCCTCAAAGTGAGGAGTTTCCCAGCCAATGCACCAAATGTAGCCATGCGTTCTGGGAAACAAGCTCCCTCAGAAGGACAATGCAGATAGTGGAGTGCAGGTTATTACACCTGCAGGCCAAAGGAAGAGTCTCCTCTTAGCCAAGGAGGCCGACCAGTTTTTCTGAAAACCTTATATACCCTAAGTGTATGTGCCCAAACCCACCTCCCCAAATCCCTGAAACTAGTCTGAACAAAGGAAAAGAAAGATACAATCAAAGTTAACCTGTGATTCATATGCCTTAAGCCTAGGTAGTTAACAGTGGACAATTATCAATAGGCCTGTGGTCATACCTCAATAAGCATAATAGACTGTAGGATTCTATTTGGTTACACAGATAATTAGGGTATTCTTTTAGGTGATGGAGAGTCTAGGTACGAGCCCTAGGGCTGTTCCTTCAGGGGGCCTGGTTTTCCAGTTGGTATGTCATTTCCATAGATACTGGGCATATAGCTCAAAGTCCACTGTCGGGCCCAAGATGGAGTCCTGCTTTCAAGATGGAGCCTGTTCTGTCTGTTTCCTCCTTCAATCGCACCATCGTGATTATCTGGGTCATGAAGATCTTTTTTGTATAGCTCTTCTGTGTATTCTTGCCAGCTTTTCTTAATATCTTCTGCTTCTGTTAGGTCCATACCATTTCTGTCCTTTATTGTGCCCATCTTTGCATGAAATATTCCCTTGGTAGATCTCTAGTCTTTCCCATTCTATTGTTTTTCTCCATTTCTTTGCATTGATCACTGAAGAAGGCTTTCTTATCTCTCCTTGCTATTCTTTGAAACTGTGCATTCACATAGGTATATCTTTCCTTTTCTTGTTTGCCTTTCACTTTTCCTCTTTTCACAGCTATTTGAAGGGCCTCTTCAGACAACCATTTTGCCTTTTTGCATTTCTTTTTCTTGGGGATGGTCTTGATCCCTGCCTCCTGTACAATGTCACGAACCTCCGACCATAGTTCTTCAGGCACTCTGTCTATCAGACCCAGTCCCTTGAATCTGTTTGTCACTTCCACTGTATTATCCTAAGGGATTTGATTTAGGTCATACCTGAATGGTCTACGGGCTTCCCTGGTGGCTCAGAGGTTAAAGCGTCTGCCTTGCAATGCAGGAGACCTGGGTTCCATCCCTGGGTTGGGAAGATCCCCTGGAGAAGGAAATGGCAACCCACTCCAGTATTCTTGCCTGGAGAATCCCATGGACAGAGGAGCCTGGTGGGCTATAGTCCACGGAGTCGCAAAAAGTCGGACGCGACTTCACTTTCACTTTCACTTTGAATGGTCTAGTGGTTTTCCCAATTTTCTTCAATTTAAGTGTCAGTTTGGACCCAGAATGGTGTCCAAATCCTTTCCTTGTCCCGTGATCCTCTGGGAGCCAGTTCAGTTCAGTTGCTCAATCGTGTCCGACTTTTGTGACCCCATGTACTACAGCACACCAGGCTTCCCCGTCCAGCACCATATCCCGGAGCTTGCTCAAGTTCATCATCGAGTCGATGATGCCATCCAACCATTTCATCCTCTGTCATCCCCTTCTCCTCCTGCCTTCGGTCTTTCCCAGCATCAGGGTCTTTTCCAAGGAGTCAGTTCTTCGCATCAGTTCTTTTTCAGGCTTATAAGGCTTGTCCAAACCCTTTCGCTCTAAGCACTACAAGTGAGCTTGCCTGAGCTACTCCCAGGTCTGGGGAAGCTTTTCTTCTCAGAAACAAAAAAAGGGTTAGCACTGCGTTCTCTTTCACCTTCTTTCCGGTAAAAATGACTATATCTGGTTTAATTTATTTATTTTGTAATAGCCTACTTGGCAGGGGGGAAATGCTGGCGGGGCCCGCTAACCTTATTTCCCGCCGGGTTGAAGGACCGCAAAGAAGGCAATTTGATAAACTCTGCCTTAGGGTCAGGCGAGGACCCAGTGTGTCTCACCTCGGCCGCGCCCACTCCTTTCGGCCAATCGCCCTCGCGGGGAGGCCATTATATGAATATCCCCGCCCGCGGCAGGATACCACCCTGCGATTGGCCCGCCGCGCCCCGCCCCGCGCCCCGCGCCCCGCCCCGCGCCCTTCTGAACCCAGGAGCGCCGCTCGAGATTCGCACTGTGGCCGCCGGAACATCATGGATCTGAGACTCGCGGGGCGCCGGGCGCTCGTCACGGGGGCGGGCAAAGGTGGGCCTGGGGAGGTGGCCGGGGGCGGGCAAAGGTGGCCGGAGATGGGTACCCTCACTCATCCGCGCTCCACGCAGGCATCGGTCGCAGTACTGTCAAGGCGTTACACGCGGCTGGCGCCCGAGTGGTGGCCGTGAGCCGGACCCAGGCCGACCTGGACAGCCTGGTCCGCGAGGTAGGCGCCGCCCTGTCCCGGCCCAGGGGGCAGCAGCGGGGAGCTGAGGGCGGCCCAGCAGGGACACACGGGAGCTGGGCGCTGGGGCTCAGCAAGGACTCTTAGCACCCCCGCCCCTCGCCGGACGCGCGGAAGAACGACGATTCCCCCTGGACTTAGGAGGAGGCAGAAATGGCTGCTTTGCTGGGCCAGAGGCGCTCTGGCGCTGGGAGGAAGTAGCCTGGCTGGAGGCGGGGCTAGATCCCTGATGCTGAAGCCCCGAGTTGAGTTGCCCAAAGGCCAAGTTAACTCTCTCCCGACAGCACCCTGGGAGCCCCCAAAAGGCGGCTGGTTCCCCTGAGACCCCCTAACCCCCTACCCCTGTGAGACTGAAAGGTCACGAAAACACAGTCCCTCTCCCTTGAATGGGAGAGGCCCAGCTGTCCCCTCCCCGGGGCATGGAGCCTCTGGTAGACGTGCCCCGTTACCACCTAATATACACAGTGCCCCGGGGTAGAGACCGTGTGCGTGGACCTAGCTGACTGGGAGGCCACGGAGCAAGCGCTGGGAGGTGTTGGCCCTGTGGACCTGCTGGTGAACAATGCAGCTGTGGCGTTTCTACAGCCCTTCCTGGAGGTCACCAAGGAGGCATATGACATGTAAGCCAGGGTGGGGTGGAGGAACGCCCCTGGGGAAGGGCTGTCTCCTGCTGCAGCGGCCTCAGTCCCTGACCAGGGTCTGTCCATCTGCCTCCAGGTCTTTCAATGTGAACCTTCGGGCGGTCATCCAGGTGTCCCAGGTGCGCTGGCTTCAGGGCAGGAGTGGGGATTGCTGGGTGATGCCAGCCCTGCCTCATCCTTCTTCTGCCATTTCAGATTGTGGCCCGAGGCCTGATAGCTCGGGGAGCCCCAGGGGTCATCGTGAATGTTTCTAGCCAGGCCTCCCAACGGGGACTGACTAACCACAGTGTCTACTGTGAGTGAGCCCCGGCTGTGCCCTGCCCCCACCCCCACCCCCTGCCACCCCCCATCTGAGCAGGCAGCTCAGGCTCCACACATGCCGTCCCTCCTCACAGGCTCCACTAAGGGTGCCTTGGACATACTGACCAAAGTGATGGCTGTGGAGCTCGGGCCACACAAGGTGAGCCCCAGTGGGACGCCTCCCCTCACCCAGTCCGTGTGCTCAGAGAGCCTCAGTCCCCTGAGCTGCCCCCCCCCCCCCCGCCTGTGCCAGTGCAGATCCGTGTGAATGCAGTCAACCCCACGGTGGTGATGACACCCATGGGCCAGGCCGCCTGGAGTGACCCTCAGAAGGCCAAGGCCATGCTGGACCGCATCCCCCTTGGCAGGTTTGCCGGTGAGTTGGGCGGGAGCCCGGCTGGGAGTCATGCCAGTGGCCTGCTCAGGTGAGGGGTGGGAGGGAGGGACGAAGGGCAGCTCCTTTCACGCGTGTCCTGAACGCCACCTTGCCCGCAGAGATGGAGAACGTGGTGGACACCGTCCTCTTCCTGCTCAGTGACCGCAGCAGCATGACCACAGGCTCCACTGTGCCGGTGGATGGGGGCTTCCTGGCTACCTAAGCGCCCCCTCCATCCCCACACACCCCTGTTCCATGCTGAACCCACCTTTACCCCCATCCCCCTTCCCCATCTCTTCAGTAAACATGATTCTTCCGTCCAGCCTGCACACTCACACCTAGGCTGCAGTCATGTGGCCGGAAGATGCAAAGCTCAGAGCTGGGCATGGGGACGAGTCCCAGGTAGAGACACCCTTTCAGCTCTCATCCTGGGTCAGTGGCAGCCTGGCTCTTCTGCCAGAGTTTTTCGGGCCTAAGTCCCTGGCAGACACGTAGGACCTTCCAGAAGGCCAGCTTCTAAGGAGGGTAGTGAATTTGACCGAGGATGGCCTTCGGCCCTGTCCAGAGGCCTCTAGGGTGGAAGCGGTGGTGTTTTTAACGTGAACGTTCATTGGCGTTCCTTAAGTCAGCGCAGAAAACAAAAGTGAGCTGAGCAGGCTGCGTGCTGGAACTTCACCACTTTGTTCACGACTGAATGACTTCTTTGCCGAATCAGGTGGTGGTTTTCAGTTACGGAGAGGATATTCCCTCAGCGTTGTGAGTCCTTCACCATGTACTGGGCACAGTCCAGCGCAAGATCCAGCTGTAGAATTTGCCAACTTCCATGGTGACATATTCCCTCCTGTTTGATGTCCTTGAGGTGGAGCTGGCACAGAGATGCCTGTCCTCCACTTTTCCATGCTGTCCTCACCACACAGACGCAAAAGGCTTACACCCCAAAGCACAGCTAACAGTACATGTACAAAAATGTTTAGGAAGTGATGGAACAAATTTTGAGTATTTGTTAATTTCATTTTAAAATACAACTGATTTCAAGTTTATGTAATTCTTAATAGTGGTTACTTAAAAACTGGCTAGCAGAATTCCTGAACTCCCGCAGTCCACCCTCTGCACACCACTGCGGGGGAGCTGAGTGTCACTTAGCTTCATGTCATGGATCTGCCCAGAGTGGTGCCTTGCAGGCCCCAGGGGTGAAGTCCTAGTGACAGGCCGGGCCCACCCCTCACCTCCCGCCATGTCTGCCCAGCAAACCCAACCTGTTGACCCGTCTGCCACCCCTCCTGTCCTCTCCACACCTCCACAGCTGCAGGACGCCCTCCCTCTTGACGGTGTGTCTTCGTGAACACTCAGTTGAGTGACCCCTGGCCTTGCCCTGGACTCCACAGGGCCCCTAGGGCCTGACTGCAGACTGTTCTGTGCCACCCCTGGGAGCTGCTGAAGGGTGCTGTGCCCTCCTAGAGGCCTGAGGTGAGCACAGGAGGGGCTTGCTTTATTCAGAAGGGGCCAAGCACACTCATTCTCACTTTGATCTGGGTCCCTCCTATGGAGACTGAGAGGGCTCAACTGGCCTTCGGCTGGGGGGTGGGGAGTATTAAGCTCACCTGCTCTGTACCCTTGGTTGGCAGGGGTTGGGGGCCTAGCACCCCCGGGTGGAGGAGTAGGCAGGGAGAGACCTGGGCAGGGCAGGTAGTGAGTCAAGAACAGGAGATGAAGAAGGTTTATTGTATAAAATAAGAAGGGGCTACCCCATCGTGGGGCACAAGGACAGAACCCACCCCCCCCCAAACTCCCCCATCTGGGAAGCCCATCCTGGGGCTGCCCCGGACCCGCCCCTACAGCCTGAGGGAGACCCTGCTCCCTTCCAGCCTCCCGTGGGGGCCAGAGGAGGCTGGAGCTGCATCCCCACGAAGATGAGACAGAGCAGACAGGACCCCATGGTCCCCGCGGTGCCCCGGGAGCAGCAGCCTCATCCCCATGCTTCTTCCCCTTCCCCACCCCCAGCACCCCCCACAGCAGACTCAAGGACACATCTCAGCACAACAGACACAGGCAGGGAGGGGCTGCTCCTCCGGAAGCGGCGGCTCTAGACGACCGTGCACTTCCTCCCTGGCTTTTTCTCGGGAGGCGGGCAGAGCACAGCCCGAATGGCCTCGTCGAACACTGTCTTCAGGCCCCGCTGGGTCAGGGCTGAGCACTCCAGGTACTTGACAGAGCCTGGGGGTGGCCAGGAAAGGGGGCAGTTAGGAGAGGTCATGGGGCGGGAGGAGCACACGCTAACGCTGTGGCTCCCAGAGCACTCTCCTCTCCTCCCTGCACCAGCAGGCCTGGACGGGCCCACTCACCGATCTCTCGGGCCATGGCCAGGCCCTGGGGGTAGGTGATGGGTGCTAGCTTCTTATCCCGCAGTCGCTCGATGGTGTCCTTATCGTCACGAAGGTCCAGCTTGGTGCCCACCAGGAGGATGGGCGTGTGCGGGCAGTGGTGCCGAACCTCTGGGTACCACTGTGGGGATGCAGGCTCTGATCCCTACCCCTGGGGCCTTGTCCTCTGCCTTGCCCAGAGCAAGCCACAGCTCTCAAGGGGCCCTTCCTCATGCCTAGACCCACACTTAGCCCTTCTTGCTTCACAGGGCAACCAGTAGGTCTGGTAAAGCAATGACCAAGAACAAAAATATGCCAAGGAGCTTCCAAGCTCATCAGGGCCTCTCAGTCAGGGCCCTCCTTTCTCTGAGAGCCGCACTCACCAACCCTACCCCAAGTGGAATAGGCATCTCTTCTGCCTCCAAAGGACAATTTGCCTCTGGCAGGCCTTCAAGCAAGAGACCCTGCCTTGTAAGGACAAGTTCTCTGGGCAGTCTCCGCCCCTCCCAGGAAGCCCAACCCGGCTTCCTGCCCTGCCCTACCTTGGCTCGAACATTCTCAAAGGAGGCTGGGCTCACCAGGGAGAAGCAGATCAGGAAGACGTCCTTGGGAGAAAGGGAAGGAAGGAGAGGACCATGTGGGAAGGGTCAAAAGGCTCTGAATGGCCTCAGCCCCCAACACACACACGCACCAGGCCCTCCGGGCCTCTACCCAAGCCACCCGGCCCCTGCAGGCACACTGCGGTCCCTACAGTTTGGGGGTAGGAGAGGGGCCGCAGGCGGTCGTAGTCCTCCTGCCCGGCGGTGTCCCACAGCCCCAGGTTGACGGGCTTCCCATCCACCATCACATTCGCAGAATAGTTGTCGAAACTGCAGAAAGAGAGATCAGCCAGTGTTTGGGCTCTCAGTCTGCACAGACCTGGAGCTGTCAGCACCTTGCTGCACCCCAGGAGCCCAGACTAGGGCCACGTGGGCCCCACCTCCAAGCCCAGAGGAGCTTCGCACACAGGCGCCCACACCCTCTGCTCCCCACCTCTGGACCCACCCGCCTGCTCACACTGTGGGGATGTACTCTCCGGGGAAGGCGTTGGTTGTGTAGCTGATCAGCAAGCAGGTCTTCCCCACGGCGCTGTGGAGAGAGGGCGAGCCCACGTTGCTCCACCTCTGCCCACCGCTCAGCAAGGGCGCCCCCCTCCCACGGTCCCAGGGTGGGGACAGGGGTGCCTGCCCTGCAGATCTGCAGTGAACGAGGAACAGGAGGGAGACCAGGGCAGGTGGGCTTTGGGGACAGAGTGGTGGGTGCGGGCTGAGGCAAGCCGCCTCAGCGCCCCAGGCAGGTATCGGGAGGGTGGCACCCGCTGAGAGTTCAGCCCAGATGAGAGCCCTGGCCCCACCCACCCGGAGGCCGGGCGGGGCCGCGGGCAGCTGGCAGCATCAGGTGGGCCTGGGCTGGAGGCCTGCGCCCGGCGAATAGCCGGGACCCCGCCCCACCACGTCCTCCAGCCCCTGCCCGGTCCCCGGACGCCCACAGGCCGGTCGGGGGCGCATCCGGGACGCCGCGCCTGGACCCCCAGCCGGGATCCCTGGCCCGTGCGCGCGCCGCCTCCTCCGCCCTGGCCGCGCCCCGGAGCCGCGCGCCCTGCCCGGGAGGATCCCTTAAGCCAACCCCGCCGGGCGAGCCCGGCTGAGCGGCCTCCGCGCCGCGCACTCACCCATCGCCGACCACCACGCACTTGATGGCCTGCATGGGCGCGGGCCGGGAGGGCGCGGCCGCGAGCCGAGCTGCGGAGAAATGCCCGGCGCCGCAGCGGCCGCGGACCGGAGCCGAGCGCGGAGCCGAGCGGCCGGAGAGAGCCGAGCGCTGCCGAGCGTCGGGCGCGGAGACAGCCGAGCGCGGCCGGCAGGGCGGGCGGGGGGCGCGGACCGGCCCCGAACCCGGGCAGACGCGCTTTGCAGAGAAATCTGGTGAGGGGCGGGACACAACGAACCCCTCAGCGAGTCTGAGCCCGGGCTGGCTCTCCCCAGTTCCCTGTGACCCACTTCATGGGGCGAGGGCAGCGCAGGCAGGCGGCTCCCACCCACCTGGACAGGTTGCGGTCGGTGGGCAAAAGTACCCCCTGGGCTCACCTACCTTCCAACCAAAAGGCAGCTGGTGAAAACTCGGGTGTTTGCTGTCAGTCACCACAGACCCTCAAGGCCGGCAGCCCGCTGCGCCCCCATCCCCTCCTGTCCGCTGCAGTAGCCAGACCATCCCCACCTGGTAGCAGTTAGAAGGGGTGACCCAGCCACACCTGGAGAGCCGGCCTTTCCTGCAGGGCCCGGGCTTGGGAGCACAGACTGATGTGGGAGAAAGGCACTGGAACCAAAATGTATCACAAAGTGCAAAATTCTGTATTTCAAAATACCCTAGGGTGAGCAGTTGGGTCTGCAGAGCTCTGGTTATAAAAGGTGACTGCACCACGGTGGGTGGGGCCGGGAGAGCTCACACAGTGCTTCTCCCTTCCTGGGTCTGTTCTCAGGCATGTCACTCCCTGCGATGGAGATGACAGAGTGGGGAAGGCCCTCTTGGCCAGCCAGGTTCTTGACCACCCCACCACCCAGACAGGCACCCTGGTTGTAAGCTGCGGCTGTCCTGCTCTCAGATCCTGCCCAGCACTGATTTTCCACGTTATTGGCTGTAGACTCTGTGCAAAGAGCCCAGACTTGCCAGTGGCCTGTTCCTGGTGAAGAAGGGAGGGGCAGGAGCCAGACACATGTCCGACAGATGCCACCTTCCTGCCGCTCTCAGACTTTCCCTGCTCCCTCACTTTTGGGGGCTCAAGGTCCTCAGGGGGGACCCCTGCACATAAGCCAAGACAGCATTTTGCAGGAAGCTGGCCCTTTGGGCCTCCTCATCCCGAATCCGGGCGATCTCAGCCTCTTTAAGGCGAAGCTTCTCTCGGAGAGAGGCATTCTCGCTCTCCCTGTCCAGCAGCGCCTCCCGGTGGTCACTCGCGATCACTGCAGGAGAGGAAGTTCAGTGAGGAAGGGGGCCCAGGAGGTCCACAGGCGGCTGGCAGGGTGGGGTTTGCTCAGGGTCCTCTGCGCGTACACACAACCCAGCCTCCCCTACCAGCAGCACCTCCCAGAGCGAAGACCTAGGCCAAGCTCAGCTCTCCCGGCCCACCTCCTCCTCCTGTGGGATGGCCTAGTAAGAAAGGCCCTGCAGAGATGCCAGGGGGTGGGGGGACCTGGGGCTCAGCTCGCCTTTCAGCTGGCGTTCCAGGGCCGCCACCTTCTCCTTCAGTGCTTCCTGGGCCGTCAGCTCGGCCTGCAGGCGGCCATTCTGCTCTTGCAGCTCCAGCCGCACCCTCGTCACCTCAGCTACCTTTTCTTGGTCCTTGTTGCTCAGCTCCTGCCAGGCGAGGAGGGGTGAGTGTGAGGTGGTGGCTGGGAGTGGGGGGGGGGGGGGCGGTCCAGGGGCATCAGGGGGAGCCCTCAGTGTCCCAGCTACCTGTTGCAGCTCCTCCAGGCGCCGCCTCAGGCTCTCCACCTGCAGGCCCAGCTGGCTGGCCCGCACCTGGGCATCGGCCACCATCTGCTTCTGCTGCAGGCAGGTGCTCTGAGCCTCGTCCCGTGCCTGTGCCAGCAGCCGCAGCTTCTCCTCCAGGTGAGCCTGGTGCTGCTGCTGTGGGCCCAGGAGAAGGACGGGTGAGCTGCTCTCTGGCCTGTGGCTCTGAGCTCCTGTGAGGAGTGACCCCTGTCCCTTCAGGCTGAAAGGAGCTTATATTTGCAATGTGGAAACCACTTTGTCACTACAGTTAACACATGTCTTGCTCTGAATGGGCTCAACTCGAATGAGGAGCCTCCCCCGTGTGCCAGGCTGACACCATCCTGCCGTCTGGCCCCCCGCTTCCACCAAGTGGTCACAGGTTGCACATTTGGGACAAACCCCTTCCCCAGCGTGGGGAGGGAGCACACTGGCTTTTTGCAGGGGGGGCTGGAGGTGGTACTGATGGGCTGAGTGTCCTCGTCTGGCTCTTCTGCACCCCTGGAACTCCTGTTCCCTTGTCCCTCCCTACAGAGCCAGGAGACAGCCTTGGTCATACCCACTTAAGCCCGAAGGGCTGTGCAAGCCCGGCAGCTCATGCCAGCCCCTCAGTGCTCTCTCCCCCGTGGGTGTTGCAAGCAGTGCGCCATGACCCTGCGCTCACCTCCTCCAGGCGGACTTGGTTCTTGGCCTTGATGAGCTCCTCCTCGGCTTGGCTTCGCTCACTGAGTGCCGCGGCCTTCACCCGGCTCAGCTCCTACACCACAGACTGTAACCGCTGCACCCGTCCTTGGCCCTTGCCCGGGGACCCCTTCTAGCCACACCTAGCCTCCCAAGCCTGCCACCCAGCTTACCTCCTCGAGGGACAGCCGCACAGCCTCCAGCCTCTGCACCCTCTCTTGCATGGCCCTCTCGCTGTCCTCCAGGTGGCGAGTCATGTGCTCTACCTGCCCAGGTGCGGGGCGGGGACAGGGCTGGCAGTCTGGTCCCCCAGGTTTCCCCTCATGGGATCCCCACCCTGGGGGGCAGATGAATCTTGGGCACCCTGTTCCTTCCGAGTGGAGGCTGCCCCAAGTGGCTTCGCAGGAAGCTAGGACGGAGGGCAGGTCCCAGTGCTGCACCCCAGGTGCAGCCTGCACTGTGGCCCAGGCACAGTCAGTCAGGGTCCCTTCTAGAAACCGGTGGGGAGGGTTTGGGTCTGACATCTGCCGGGACTGTCATCAGCAGCCCAAGGTTGTTGAGGGAAGCCGGGCCAGGAGTCTGCCTGGGGAACACCGTGCCCCACTGAGGTGTCTGCATGCCCTGGGAGAGCGGGGAGGACAAAGCCCAGAAGACACAACTGATAAGGCACCTCCTTGAAGCGCAGATGTTCCGCGTCCTCCAAGCTCTGCCGGGACCTGTTCTTCTCCAGCTCCAGGCGTTCTGGAAGCACAGGGGAGGCGTGTGAGTGGGACTCCTCAGGGGGCCCCTGGTCCTCAGGCCCCAGCAGCAGGCTTGGCTGTGCTGACCTTCAGCCTGGATGGCCCGCATCTTCAGCTCAGCCGTTGTGTTGGTCAGCTCCGTTTTGGTCAGGAACAGCTGCTCCTGCTGAGATTTCACCTTCCGCTCCAGCTCATCCACCTGCAAAGTCGGCACGGAGGGAGGAAGCTACGTTCTGCTTTCCCGAAGCCCCACCCCAGGCTTCCCAGGGGCTGGCCCCACTCCCACCCCCACCCCATACCTGGTTTCGCAAAAGTAGGTTCTTTTCATTGGCAGCAGACAAGTCTCTGAGGAGCTTAGACTCCCGTTCTGCAGATTCCTGGGGGTGACATGGCAAAAGGGTGTCGGTGGCCACCTGCCACCACGCACCCCCGGCCTGCCCACCCCACACCCACCCACCTGCTGCTCCAGCCTGTGCTCCTTGGCTTGCCTCTGCACCAGGCTCCGCTGTTCCTGCTCTGTAGTGGCCAGGAGCTCCCCCAGGTCCTGGGCCTTCTGCTCCGACAGAGCCAGGGCGGCCTCCGTCATCTGCAGTCTGCAAGGAGGGAAGGGCCATCCCCACCCCAGCCAACCTCTAGCCTTTGCTAAGGTCATTCTTGCCAGGCCACTGCCCCTGCTAGTGCCCCTTGAGCTAGTCTAGGCTCCTCAGAGACTTGTCTGATGCCAGTGAAAAGAACTTGCTTTTGCAAAACCAGGGAAGGGGATGGTGGGGGAGTGGGACCAGGCTTCTGGGGAGCCTGGGGTGGGGCTTGGGGAAAGCGGACAAAGCTTAACCTTCCCACCCTCAGTGCCCAGTGCCCGGCTTTGCAAGCGGATGAGTTGGAGCTCCTCCCAGAAAGCCTTCCCAGTAACTACCCTAGCGGTTTCCCTGACTTCCTTTGTGCAGTGGAACTTGAGTCCCTATTATGATGGTCCTCCTCTGTCCTGTGGGCAGGTCTCTAAAGTGTTCTGAAACCTCCTCATACTCCCATCCTGCCCTCTGCCCCTCCTTACTTGGCCTTGAGGGAATTGATGATGGAGTGCCTCTCGTTCAGGGCTTCCTGAAGCTGCCCCACACGCGCAGCCGATGCCCTGTAGACACAGAAGAGGGTCCGAGGGGCCCAAAGCCGAGTCGTCTGAGCCCCTCCCTGAAGCGGCTGCTGCCCCTCATGCTCACACAATGCCCAGGTGCGGGCTAAGGCAGTGCTCAGTGGAGCCTCGAAGCCTCCAGCCAACTCCCTCAGGAAATACAGCCCACATCCTTGTCTGTGGGGAGAGGACCAGGCTCACACGTTAGGTCACTCCAAGGCCAGAGCCAGGACCCAGACTCCCAGGTTCCCCCACTGCACTGCCGCCCTGCCCTGGACCCGGGGCCAAGCTCACTTGCTGCTCCTGGCCATCTCTTCTCTCTGTCTGTCGATCGTCTCCATCAAGTCCAGAAACTGGGGACAGAGCCAGGCAGGGCCCGTCAGGGCCCAGAGCCTGCTCATGCCCCACGGTTGGCAAGAAAGGAGGCCGACATTTACTGAGGCAGCAGGACACCAAGGAGCTGAGCCTCATCCAAGGAGAGGGTGGCTGCCAGACAGGGAGGCCCAGAGGGGAAGCCCACCCACCCAGCTGAAAGGCATCAGAAAAGAGGCTGCCTCGGGCCTAGGTACTGGCTTCTTGGAGAGGCTCCAGGGCTCAGAGGGAGGGAAGAAGGCCAAGGCATGGGGGCTGAGGGAGCTCTGTCCACACAGCCAGGGCGGGGCGAGGCTCTGCAGTCAGAGGCAGCGTTGTCCTTACCTGCTTGGACTTCTCTTCCCGGAGGTGCCGCACCTCCTTGCTGAGCACCTGGGCACGGGCCTGACTCTCCCGGAAGACGGTCTGCCGGTCCTGGTTGTGGTCCATGGCTTGCTCTGTTGGAAGCCGCACAGATCAGACCCCTCAGTGCACTAAGCAGGTGAGAGGCTCAGAGGTGGCGGGGCTAGGGGATGGGGCAACAGTGAAGCGAGGAGCAGGGGAGGCACCGGGTCGGGGGGACAGGCACGTGGAAGAGATGAAGAGGCTGCTCAACAGTCACAAAAGGTGGGCATTTGGATTCTGCCCCAAAGCTTAAAAGCCAACATGTGATTTTTAAGAGGTGAATGTCGTGCTCAGCTCCCATGTTCTGGAAAGATCCAAGCAGCATTTGGAGAGGGACCGGCCAGAAGCGGCCACGCTGTCAACTGGGGTGACTCAGAGGCAGGTGCAAGAACCAAGAAACAGGAGAGGACATGAGTTGGGCAGACTCAGGAGATGGTAACCACACACTAGATTCCAGCCCAAGCTTGGGCCCTCAAGGGGCTGGTGCTGCCAGTGGAACAAGTTGCCATGCGGAGTGGCAGAGTGCTCAGCAGGCCTGGGATGGAGGAGCTGAGGGTCATGACGGAAGGGACCGTGGTGTGAGGAGGGGACCATGGTGAACCTGGGCCGTTGGCACTCTGCGGGCTCCCACCTCTCCCCTTTCTTCCTTGGTGTCTGCTCCCTGCTCCCTCTGTTTCTAACACTCTACCACTGTGATGCCTTTATGGTTCCAGCCCAAGCCGCCCCTCCCTCGGTGGGTTCTGCCCCAAAGGTTAAACGCCAAAATGTGGCTTTTAAAGGGTGAGTCAGCTGATCCCGTCAACAGGGAATCAGCTCTATGCCCTGCTTCAAACAGTGCAAGTTGCCAGCCGCCCCATGTGCCCATACCCACGGCTCTAAGGATGTCACCAGGGATGTTATTCCCAGCCAGCTCCAGCTTCCACAGGGTTCTGTTGCTGGGGAGACAGTTCACCAGGGCGCGGCCCCCAAGGAGGCCAATGTGATTCCAGCGCAGGTCTGGAAGGAAATGTGGTGTTGCCAGGGGTGGGAGGGCTGGCCCAGCCCAAGATGCTGGTACTTCCGGTGATCGGCCACAGATCAGGAGCCCAGTTCGGTGTGCCCCTCCTCACCACCCCTTCCCTTATGGGAGAGGACAGAGGAAGCATTGGGAGGGCTGAGATGCAAGACCTCCCTGCCTGCCCTGAGGATGGGGAAGGCTGGCGCTGGCAGCCTCACCCAGTTGCTGGAGGCTGGCATTGCTCTTCAGGGCCAGGGCCAGTTCCTCGGCACCCTTGTGGTTGATCTGGTTGTTGCGGAGGTCCAGCTGCTGCAGGGCGCCATTGGCCGCCAAGGCCCCGCAGAAGGTGGCAAAGGCTTCGTCCCATGTGCCCAAGTTGTTCCACTCCAGGGTGAGGCTGCAGGAAGGGTGGACATGAGGTGCATACCCTAAAGGGCATCCTCCTCCCATGGGATCCAGTGGGCTCAAGGAGGAGCACAGGCTTGGGGTGTCTCTGGCAGAAACTAACTTATACCCACCTACCCCCCACCAGAAAAGACTGGCATGAAGGTGTGAACTCTCATGTTGCAGAAAAATGTCCCCTGGAGAGCCAACCCAGAACCAGAGAGAGAGAGCAGGGGCTGGGGGAAGAGCTGGGGGCTGGGACTGCCACCCTACCTCTGAATGGACTTGTTCTGTCGGAGGAGTTTTGCCAGTGCCTCGGTCCCTGCTGCTCGAAGGTTATTGCCCTAGGACAGGAAGAGGCCATCCAGTCACTCCCCGGTGTCCTGGGCTGGGCTCTGAATACCCTGGTCAGGCAGCGGGTGAGGCCACGGTGAGCTCTGGACAGATGTGTGGCTCCTTTCAGATTCTGCCTTCCCTGACCAGAGTGGCCTTTTGATGCGGGATCTTTCAGTGTGCTTGTGAGAATGCTCTGGAACTCACATTTCCACCCTCAGAACACCAGCACACATGCATGAGACCATGAGAAAACGGTGTGGAGCCTGTGTGCCCAGAGCGCTTACAGACATGGCCTCTGGGCACCATGCAGACTCCTGGTGGCCGGGACACCTCTATCTTCTCTACTCCTGCACTCAGGTGGCATGCCCCTGAGTCCAGATCCACCCACCTTGAGATCCAGAAACCGCACGACAGTGTTGACACACAGCCCCTGCAGCAGCAGTGTGGCCCCTGTAAGAGAGCAGGGCAGTCACTCCCCACCCCTGGCGGCTCCATCTTGGGGCAGCTCCCCAGGCACAGGGGAAGGATGGCAGTCCACTTGGCCCCCACCCGCCAGGGTTCATGCCAAAAGTCACCCCACTTCTGTGTCAGGTTTGAAACTGCTTCCAAGTGCCAAGTCAGGCTGCTGACCCTTGTGCTCATCAGCACGGCAGGATTCTCTGAAGCTGGGGGACGCTAAGGGCTTTCCCATTAAAAAGAGAAATCGCCTTCTGCGCCCAGGCCTCCAAAGGTGTTGGTTTAATGACAATGAAACTGAGAAACTTCACCAAAAATAAAAAAAGAGATCAGGTGGGACAGAGTTCTTTGCTAGAGGTGCCAAGCACGGAGGACTGGGGAATATGTAGCTGACAAACAGCAGTGCAAAAGCAGTCAGGGGAAGTGGGCTTGAAGCAAAGGGCTTGAACCCAGCCCCAACTCTGAAGCTGCAAGGACTGCCCTGGGCGCTGCCAGCCCTTGGTGCCCACCTTCCTCACTCAGCATGCAGTCACTCAGGATGAGCTCCGTCAGCAGTGACTCCTTCTGCAGCAGCCTGCCCAGAGCCCTGCAGGTGTCCACTGTCAGGCTCTGTGTGGCCAGGTCCAGCCGGCCCTGTGGCAGCTGGTGCAGTTGCTGCAGGACAGTCTCCTGGGGTTCGGTTCCACTCTCCTTGCACAGCCGGCTGTAGGCGCGCCGGAACTCCTCCATGTCCGTGGCGTGCAGGAAGGGCTTCCCTCAAAATTCCTAGACAGGACTCACCAGAAGCCAGCTGGAGCCAGGAAGCCAGGGAAAGGCAGTAGGGCAAGGCCTCTCCCATGAGGGCCTACAGAGACCCCGGCAGCTAAGTGGGGGCACAAGGACCCTAAGTCCTCAGCAGGCGAGGAACAAGGAACAAACTGAGTTGGTCCAACAGGCAAGAGGCCCCAGGAGGGAGGGGGCAGTTGATGCTCAGGGGACGGCAAGAGCGGGGGACCGAGGAGGTGGGCGTCCTCGGGGTGGAGCCTCCAGCGGCAGAGCCTGTCCGGGCGTCGGACGTACCCCTGGGCCTCGGGCCCAAGGCCCTAGCCCTCGTGCAGCTGACCCCGGCTCGTTCGCCGCAGGTGTACGCGGCCTCCGCGCGCCTCAGTATCCAGGAAGAGCAGGGCGCGCCGGGAAGGCCTGGTAGAAACTACGACTCCCAGGAGGCTTTGCGGAGGAGGGCGTTCACCACGGGCCAATGAAGGCGAAGGAGCGGGCGCGCGCGGCGAGTCCATTGGTTGGCGGTGCGAGGGCGGGGCTCCGGGAGGCGCGCTCTGGGTCGATTGGCTGGCGGCTCGGGGGCGGGGATCCAGAGGGCGCGCTCAGGGTTCATTGGCTGGGGAGGCGGGGGCGGGGCTCCAGAGGGCGCGCGCTTTTGTGGCAGTCATGGAGGAAACCGGAGCTGTCTTCCGGAAAGTGAGAGAGGGTGTGCTGGCTGGGCGGGCTGGGGGCGGCGGGCGAGGTTTCCGCGGCTGGGGGACGCGCACGGACCTGGCTCCCTGCCTGACTCAAGTGCGGGTCTTGAGCCGGCTCCCCCGCTGCCATCTAGGGTGAGCCGGTTTCCAGAATCCGGCAATGACCCCCATCCCGAGCGCCCTTCGTCCTCCGTGGTCCCGTGGCCCGGTAACAGAAGGTTGAATAGGCGCCCCGGTCTGTGGCCAGACGGAGAGGGTCTGCAGAAATCCCGCAGGGGTGGGTGCTGGCACAAATGCAGGGAGACTGAGAGAGGAGCCTGGGCCGCCGACCCCTGCCCCTCGCCCCGCGGCTACGGGATCGGCAGGACTCTCCTCCCTCAAGGGTTTAGCGTAGAGCACAGTGCGGCCCAGCTCGCTGGTAGTCTCGGCTGTGTATTCTAAAGCTGTGTATTTTGGCCTTTTTGCTGTCACGCCAGCCCTGTGCTTTGCGTCTTGATTTAGCCGGGCTGGCTCGGTTGTCTGGTGTGTTTGTGGCTCTACGAGTGCTCTTCTTAGCAACACACCCAGCACAGTCAGGCACTGGATATGCACCAGGCATGAATTAGCCCGTGTAATGCTCAACACCCTAGGACATGGGTCCTAGTACTGTCCCCAGTGGGAGAAATCAGCAGAACTAGGATCAAACCCAGGCCATCCACTTCCAGAGTAAGCCCCTTTGCCCTGCATCTGGTGAGTGCTGCCCTGGGTGGATGGATAGGGAGGCCTGCCACCTCCTATACACTGCTGGCTACGAGTGATCTGAGTCTCTTTGTTACTCTGCCTTAAGGTTAGAAGACACTGAGCCCTTGATGTCAGGCTTTTGTGAACCTGGGGCGGGAAGGAGCATCCCAGCCCCTTGTGAGCACTGCCTTGTCCAGCCTGTCTTTAGTGGGGATTTTCGGTCTTTATTACTGAGAGCTGAGGTTGTGGCCATTCCCCATGACCAGGGCTGTCCCCGTGAGGGTGACCGGGAGGAGAAGGGGTTGTGTTGCCTCCACACAGTGGGACAAAGGCTGACCACGTCCCAGGTCCCATCCTCCCCTCTGCAAGTTTAGGGAATCTCTGCTCCCAGCTGGTGTTGATCCCTCTGTCACAAACCACCCCATGCAGCTGCCCCCCAGCAGCAATCTGACTGATTTAGCTCTTCGCCTGGGTATGGGAGCTGATGGAGCGGTAGAGCCTTCTGGGCCCTTCCTGGTATTTTCCAGGTACACAGGCTTCCCCAGTGGCTCAGTTGGTAAAGAATCTGCCTGCAATGCAGAAGACCCATGTTCAATCCCTGGGTCAGGAAGGTCCGGTGGAGAAGGGAATGGCAATCCACTCCAGTATCCTTGCCTGGAGAATTCCATGGACAGAGGAGCTGGCAGGCTGCAGTCCATGGGGTCATAAAGAGTCGGACACGAGTAGGACCAGCAGATGGCGCCAGGCTCCCGTGGTCACAGCTGGAATGGTGAAGCTGCTTCAGCGCTGCCCGAGTGACCTGTGGCAAGCTCTTCCCCTCCGGAGCTGGGTCTCTGGCGGGGTCCACTCCCTCCCCTCTGCTCTCCAGCTTTGCTGAGCTGCACTGGGTGAGGCAGTGCCATCTCCATGGCCAAGGCTGGAGGCCTGGTGGGTCCTCAGCTCACCTCTGCACGACACCCGGCCTCTAGGCACCCACTGTTGCTGTCCTACCTCCCCAGGCGCTCTGCGGGCTCTTCATTCACAGCTCCTTCCAGCTAGTCCCTACCCTCAGCAACCTCCCTGGGTCCCCTACCTTGACTGCCCATTGACAAAAAAAGCCTGGCTCCTGCTCAGCTCTAGGGTTCTCACAGTACCCTTCCCCATTACAGGAAGATCCCCTTCTCCATGCTGTGCTGTAGGCCCCAAGGAGGGACCTGGGATGGAGCTGGCGCCGTGCTCAGAACAGGGTCTGGCAAAGCCAGGCAGTGTTAGTGACATGGGCAGGCCTGTGAAGGGGCCCACTGTGGGGAAAGCAACTTGTCTCTAGGGGCAGGAGCACAAGACCACTCTGGATACCGTAAGGACTGGAGCCCCAGAGCAGTGGGCAGGCACCTGGGCTGCTTCCTCGTGTCTGCCACACGCATCTGATTTCTGGCTCTCCTGGAGGCACTTGCAGGGAGGTAGTCCCCCATGCCTAGTCCTCCACCCTGGGGAGACCCAGCCCCACAGACAGCATTTCCAGCTGGAAATTATAACCCCATCCCATCCGCAATGAAATGACCAAAGGGTCAGCAGGAGGGGTGGGGGAAGTGGCTCACTGATGTGCCCTCCGTTCCCCAGGAGCTGGTGAGCAAACTGCTGCATTTGCACTTTAAAGACAAGAAGACCAAAGGTGTGTGGGCCCGAGGCAGGGGTGGGGTGCTGGGACCCTGCGCTGCAGCTCTGCAGGAGCCAGGGCCTTAGGGAGGGCTGGGTGGACCAGACAGAGGGCGGAGGTCACCAGCCTGAGCTTGAGCCAAGTCCAAAGGGGTGAGGGCGGAGTGGGGCGGCAGGGAGAGTGCATGCTTGTAACCTGCTCCCTTCACCTTGCAGTCAGTGGGGATGCGCTGCAGCTCATGGCCGAGCTGCTCAAGATCTTCGTTGTAGGTGAGCAGAGGGACCCGATAGTGTCCTCTGGGTCCCACCCAGGCTTGTCTGGACCATTCGTGATCCCTTTACATTTTTCAGTGAGGCTATCAAGACACCTTTTTCCCATTTTCCCACAAGCACCTTGTCCCTGAAAATTTCTGTGTTTCAGAAGCCCCAGCCTCAGTCTTCTGAGCTGTCAGCTGGCACAGGGGTGGGGGAACAGCCAGGGCTGTGGCCCAGGGGGGTTGGGGTTCAAGCCCCCCCGCTGCTTTCTCTACCTTACTTCCCCCGGCCATCACGGCAGAAGCGGCCATCCGCAGCGTCCGGCAGGCCCAGGCAGAGGGCCTGGCCCGTGTGGACGTGGAACAGCTGGAGAAGGTGCTGCCTCAGCTGGTAAGTGGGCCTCCAGGAACAGGGCCTGGGCCGGGAACGGGTGGGTGGCCCACACCCATAGGCTCTGAGCGCTCCTCTCCCCCACAGCTTCTGGACTTCTAGGGTTTCCACCCTCACTGTGGCCGCCTGTTGGGAGTCATGGCCTCTGGCTGCAGATATGACAGAACCTGCTGACCCACAACGTTCTCCAGCTCCCAGCAAACCACCCCTCTTCCCCTGGTCATTCCTTCTGCCTGCTGCTGACGGCCAGGACACAGCATATGGAGGGAAGGGGTCGCTGACAGGATCAGGGGCCAGGTGCCCACCCCACTTCCCGGGGCAGCTAGGCGCCCACTGGTGTGAGGGAAGCATTTGGTCACTGGGAAGTGGATGTGGGAGACCCGCCCACCTGAACAGGTAGCCCATGTGTCCTCCACGAACACACAGAATGGTGTGGTTCTGCCACTGGTCCCAAAGCTAGCGTGTCACCTTCTAGCCATCTGATACTCCCCTCAAAAGATGCTTCCCTGAGCTATATATTTGTTTTCAACAAAGCAACATCAATAAATCAGAGCCACCTCCCCAGGCACAGCCTCCTGTTGCCATTAATCACCCAAAGTCAAGTTGCTTCAAAGCTGGGAGAGGACAGAGTAACAAAGAGCATGTGTGAGTACCCTGCCATGGGCCGGGCTCGAGGGCTGTGAAATCGGAGCCCTCGCACGTGTGGCTGCCCGCCTGGGATGGTGCTTCTGCCCGGGGCTGCCGAGGGCGTGGGGTGCCACCGACTGGCCGGGATGCCCAGGGATGTGTGGGCAGGGCTGTTTGGGGGGAGAAGGAAAGGTCCTTTTCACGCCAGTGGAAAGGACCACTGCCCCCAGGGCCCAGGCCAGGCAGGTCAGGGCTGTTCAGGACCTGTTAGGAACCCAGTCAGGAGGCTTGGCTGCCCTCTGGGGCCCAGCAACCAACCTCCCACCCCCCCAGCACCTACCTCCCATTAATTCTGAAAGCTGCCTGGACTTGTCAACCTAGGATTGAAACACCCCGAGGGCTCTGGGCCCAGTGACCTCAGAGTCAGGACTCTCATGAAGCAGCGGGACCTGGCCTGCTGGGAAGGGACATCTGCCCAACTGCCCCCACCGCCAAAGGGTGGCATAGGTAGGGGGCCAGCCCGCCCGCCCTCCCTAGTTTAGCCCCGCTGGCTCCTTCCTGCACCCGTTCCCCGCCTCTGCCCCCCATCTTCCTCTCCCCCCTCCCACAGGGAGTCTCAGGGCTTCAAAGCTCTGGGCGCATGTGGAAGTAATTAGACCTGAGGGGAGAGGCTGGCGACAAGTGCCAGGGCCTGTGCCCCCCCCCCCAGCCACTTTGAAGTGCACTCAGACGGTGGGGCGGGCGGGGTCCCGGGAAACCCCAGGCCAGCCCTGCCCGCCCCGCCCTCCGGGGGTGGAGGCAACATCCTCTCTCCTGTCAGAGGCTGGGGGCCCAGCCTGAGCTGCAGCCAAGCAGGCGACGCCCGGAGGACTTTCTCCCCAGACTCGTGTCCTCCACTGAGGGGGGGCTGTTAACGTCAGTGAGGTTCAAAACCAAAGGGCAGGCAGTTCAAGGAAGACACCTGTGTGCTTAACAAGAACAAGCCCCAGCAAGCGGCCTCTGGGCTCACGTATCACCATCTAGCTAGGCTGGGGGCCCTCTGGCTGGGAGCTTGGCGCAGAGCAGAGGGCCAAAGGACCCTCCCCTGGAAAAGATGACAGGAGGGTCTCAAGAGAGGCGCGCGTCTTTATTCCCGCTCAGGGTGGGAAGGGGTCCTGTGGCTGGCAGAGTGGGCACCTCTGGCGGCTCTCACCTCTTCCCGGCTGCAAGGCAAACACACAGGGTGACCTCGGGGCCCTGGGCTCCTGCCCACAGCCCTGCCCCGCCCGGCCACACCCCCAGGGTACCTGGCAGCTTCAACCACTTGGGCACTTTGCCCAGATCCCTCCTCACAGGCTGGGCTGTCCCCCGGCTGGGCTCAGGGGGCCCCACTGTCCCTTCCTCAGCAGCTGGCTCCAACTCAAGGGGTGCAGCGTCAGGGGCTGGCGGTGGGGGTGGGGTTCCCGCAGCCCTGGACATGCACCTGAAAACAAAGGCACAAGGGCCGAGGTGCCAGGGGGCGGGCGCTGTGCCAGTGTGCTCCCCCACCCTCTGCAAACACGCACCTGGCCACGAGCACATCAGCTGCAGACGGGGAGACGGTGTGTTCCAGCAGCCTGGGCTCCAGGTAGATGCCTGCAGGAGGCCCAGTGTACCCTCAGACCACAGACAAGGGGACCCCACCTGCCTACAGCTGCTTTGCTCTGGGAGGGAGTATGGCCTGGCCCTGGGGAGTAGTAGGGTATGGGGGTATTGGGGCCACAGGTCTCCCTCCCAGACCCGAAGTCCTCTGCTCTGGAGCATCTCAGGAGCTGGGATGTGGGGCCCAGGGCTGGCCGGCGCTGGTGGGCAGAGGGGGACCCTACCCACCTGTCGGCTCCTCAGGTCCAAAGTGCACAAGGGCAGCGGGGAAAAGGTTCGCCTGCAGGGAGGGCGGAGGGGAGCTCAGGGACCAAGTGGGCACCGTGGGGCACAGGATGGCAGGGAGGAGCAGGGCTTCCGTGCTGGCCTCACGGGCACCGCATCTGTTAGGCCCAGGGCTCCACTGAGGAGGCCTACAGCCCCACCAGGCCCCTCCCATCACGCCGCCCACTGCCCAGCTTCACCTGTTCCTCCTCTGGCACCAACCCCAGTGCGAGCCAGGCCAGGGCATCAAACCACAGGGTCCTGCCAGGGCCCAGCCCCAAGCACCAGCTGAACAGGAAGCTCTTGTGGTGCGCGTGCTCTGGCATTTTTAACTACCTCCCCTTCCTGCCCAGGTCCCAGGGTCAACGCTTTATATTCTGAAGGCTGTGGCCACCCCCACCCTCACCAGAGACTACAGGAGACATCGAGAGGTCAGAGGAGATGCAGATGAACACAGAAGTGCATGGATGGGGATGGGGGCATGGGGCGCAAGGTGGCCGCCAACACAGGCACAGCCCGCTATACCCCCACCAGCCCCCCCGACCTCTGCTACCCGAAGAATGGAGGGGGGACTCTGCAGGGGCTGACAGGTGAGCCCGGTCCCCTGGGAGCAGCTGGATGGGAGGCGGGCGCGCCATGTGCAGGGCTCTCCAGTGGGGCCCAGGCATGGGGAATGAGCAGGGGGCCTCTTGGAGCCAAGCTGCTTTAGGAGCCTGGGCCCAGAGGTGCCCCCAGGCCTACTGCCTTGACCTGAAAGCTCACATAAGGGTTCCCTGACTCGGCACTAGGTCACCTTATGAGGAAAAGCCAGTGCTAGCCAGCGAGAAGGCCCTCCTGCAGGGTAGGGGGGTCCCCACATTCTTCTTGGCATCCTGTCCGTGGGGGTGGTGGCACAAGATTTCCACTCAAGGACTGGCCCCACCTGCATAGGACGCATCACACAGCCCCTGAAACGTCCCTGGAGGCCTCCCAGGCAGGAGGCCAGACCATGGAGCAAAAATCAGGGCTGTAGGAGAGGATCCCAGAGCCCCCCAGCGTCATCACCTGCCTCCACTCCCACCTCTGCATCCGAGGCAGGAGTGGCTGCAACCCCCAGAGCTGGCCTGAGGAACAGCAAGGCCACCACCCACGGCCGTGTCCTCAGCCCTCGGCGGAAGGGCCGCAGCTGCCAGCTGAGTGTGTCCTCTCAGCTCTGAACTCTTGAAATTGGGTGGGGACTTATTAATAGAAGGAAGTTTCAAAGACCAGAACGCTGGGATTGCAGGCAAACAGAGGGACAGAGAAGGGCCATGAACACCCTGAAACCCGACTCTGAGGCCTGGGATCCCAGCCTACTGCGGAAGGATGGCCTGGATGGTGTTCGGGGGCTGCCCCTGGCCCTGGAGGCACCGGAATCTGGAGGGGCTGGAAACAGGTAGGACAGTACCTCACCCTTTCTCAGGTGGCCCAGTGAGGCCAGACCCTGACCTGGCCAACCCACTAGGCACTGGTAGGATCATCCCAGTGGGGCCGTCTAGGGGATGCAGAGCTTAAAACCTTGAAGGACCCCTCTGGGCCCCTAGAGGCCGCTCTTCTGGAACCTGGCCTCCCTGCCTGCCCTCTGCACCTGCTGGAAGCCCCCCACCCGCCAGCTTGTATCCCAGGGGACAACCCCACTGGAAAAAAGGGTGAGCAGAAAGCACAGAAGACCACCATGGCTCCAGGAGGGAGGCGCACCCCTCTGCTCAGGCTGACAAAGTTCACAGATTGTGGTGGTCTTCGGGGCCCTCTAAGGGCATCACCAAGGGGTGGGGCTTGATGCTGGGGCTCTGGGTGAGGCAGTGCAGGGGGGCTGACAGGAGCGAAGGGAGGTCCCTGAGGCTCAGGGCTGCACCAGCATGAAGAGGGTTCGGACTCAGGAAGCAGGTATGACATGGGCTGTTGGGGACCTCTGTGTCCACGGACGGCATCCTTGGCAACCACCCATCCTCAACCTCACTCGTCTTGCCCAACAAACAGTCACTCTCCTGGCCCCGTGGCCAGAACAGGCAGCTAGGCTTCCAGCCCCCACACCCACCCTGAGCTGTCACTTCCTGGGGCGCAGGACTGGCCCCGGGCAGCCTCCAGGGCAGCCGGCAGCCAGCACGAGGCCCTGCCAGGGACATGAAAGCCGGCAGCTTCCGCGCCCGCTCACCCGCGGGTGGGAGGAAGGCTTCCTTCCCCGAGCCCTGCCAGCTCTCTGATCGCGGGCGGGCAGGGACACCACCCCGAGCGGAGGCCCCACGGCTCCAGGGCGAGCTGACAGATGAAAGGAGACGGCTGCTAGTAGCAGGGGGCAGAGTGCCACCAGGAATCAGGCCACGTGGGCGGGACAGGCGGCACCCCAGGGTTCCTAATTGGAGGGGGGTGCCTGGACGCTGGCCTCGCTCCATCCCAAAGCATCTTCCAAATTCAATGTTTATCAACAGGCTGGCCAAAGAGGGAGAGTGGGGAGGGAGGGAGGCAGGGCGGGTGGGGATAGAAGGAGGCCCAGTGCCTCTGGGGCTCCTGGGGGGCTGAGAAGGGGGAGTGGGGGTGCAGGGAAGCACCCTGCTCCCACCAACCTCGACTCCTTTCCTTGGTGGGCTTCTAGCCTCTCTGCTGGTCTGGCCCCATCCCCTCAAGATGGTGGCAGCCCCAGGCAGCAAGCAGATCCCCTTGCCCCAACTCAGACCTCTGCAGGGCCTACTGGCCATTTAACAAAGGCCAGCCTCTGTTACTAATTAAAATATCTGAAGAGACTTTAAGAGGAAACCATTAGGCCAGAGGGCTGGGGAGGCCCCGGGCTGCTCTCCTGGGGTGAAGGGACAGGACATTCCTCCTGGCTCTGGACTGCAGCCCAGCAGGGCACCGGATCCACACTCCTCACCCTGGGAGCTCTGGGGGCCCCCAGTGCCTGGGGAGGGCCCGTCGCGGCCTTCCCAGCAGAGGCCATGGGATCCAGGGGACAGGCAGGGGCAGGGCAGCAGGCCTGGCAGCAGCCCCTCCAGTCTGCAGCCAAACTTGCCCGGCAGCTGGCACCCCAGGGGCCTCCTGGGCGGCTGGCCACCTGAACTGAGGCCTCTGACCCTTGGTCCTTCGGGGGCTCCCTGAGCAGCCCCATGTGCCAGCCCCTTCTCACCCAGATCCAGGGGCAGTCCTGGCTCAAGCCGGCGGCAGCCAACTGAGCAAGCCCATCCCCACTGAAGCAGGAGGCACGAGAGACTGGAAAGCCCCAAAACTGCCTTCAGAGGCACTCTGGTACAAGTTTACCCCTCGACAAGGCCTTATCACGCTTCTGACTGTGGCCTCACCCACCCTCCCTCGCAACTGTCCCTCCCAGGCCAGCCCCAGATGGTACCTGAAAGAGGCTCAGCGTGTGGTCGTCCAGGATGGTTTTTGGAGGAGCGATGACTGTGGAGAGGTGGTTGTCTGCACCAGGAAGTGTCCTGCCCCTCCCCTCCCCCCATCACCACCCCCACCTTTTGCCCATGCTTGCCCCTACACCCCCGACCCCACTCCCAGAACAGGCTTGAGAATGAGTCAGAGGATTTCTGAAGCAGCCCCCTCAGCTCACATCTCCCTGTCCATCTCTGTGTTGTTGCAAAAGCCCAGCCAGAAGCTGGGGAGAGAACCAGGGGCAGACTCACTGCAGGGGAACACCTGACCCCTCAACCCCCAGATGTTCTCCAAAGGTGGCCAGGAGCTCTCCCTGACACCCCTGCCCCCAGCCCCCACCTCCCCGAGGGCAGGCGGGCAGCAGAGGGCACAGGTGTACTGAGCAGAGCAATGGTCACCCTCCCTCCCCTACTCCTCTAGCTCATGCTCAGACCCCAGCGCAAGACCCACCAGCCCCGCTGCTGCTTCTGTGGGAAAAGCTACTTCAAGCCCCAACTGAGAGGGGCCAGGGCCGCTGAAAGGAGGTCCCGAGGAAGCACTCACACAGGTAGAACGGCAGCTCCGGGTTGCCCAGGTGGCTCCTCACAAAGTCCCGCAAATCCCCCACTGCAGGAGGAAGAATGGGTAAGCAAGCACCCCACTCCAGGGCCACGCCCCCTCTGCAACGGGACGAGCCAGGTCCAACCTCACTCCCCCCAGGCCACGGAGGACCCCACTCAGAACTGGTGGCATGGCTGTCTTTCTTCCAGGTGAGCTGCAGTCCCAGGCCAGAGACCCCGGTACTGGGTGTAGGGGAGCCCACCTTCTCTGCCCCTCTGTTCCACCAATGCCCAGAACAGGTGGGTGCATGAAGGGCACCCAGCTCCAGAGGTACTGCCTAGCTGCTTTGCAGGGCCTCTGGCGAGAGCCAGCCCCCAGCCCTGTGCCCACTGCCTGCCCCAGAGCCCAGACGGAAGAAGCCTGGAGGGGCTCGTGGGGCCTCCCACCCTCCTGGCCGCCCAGACGGGGCTCCTCACCAGTTTCGCTGGGGCGGAAGAAGCCCTGCAGGATGTAGCGGTCAGGAAAGAGGACCCTCAAGACCACCTAGGCCAGGACAAGCCGGTTTGTCAGCAGGACAGCTGGAGCCCAACCCAGGCAGCCATACCCCTGGCCCCACAATGTCCAGGCCTCCCCAACACTGGGCCAGCACCCCCTCACCTTGGCTGCCCCCTGAAACTCCTGGCCATGCGCTGGACGGAAGGACCAGACAAGTACCCACGTGCACTTGTGAAAACACAGTGACATTTTTCATCTTAAAACGGGGCTGACTGGTTCATTAACAAACCGCAGCCCTGCCGGCCTGGGCTGAAGTACCGGAGACCATGGCCAGTGACCTGTGGGCTGTGGGAACTGCAAGAGGCCCCAGCGCAGAGCCGTGTGGAGACCGCACCCCCTGCCCCGGGTACCTTAGGGTAGCGCTGCAGCTTCTCCTTCATCTGAGCCTCCCTGAAGGCCTTGGTCACCAAGGGCGCTTCTTCTAGGCGCTTCCTGGGGAGGGGGCGGGGAGTGGTGAAGGTCCCAGGTCTCCCCAGCCAGAACGGAGGCCCACACCAGCTGGACTCAGCTTCTCCCTCAGGCTCCGTGAGCTGCTCTCCCTCACAGGGCCAGAAAGGACTAAGCAACCCCTGCCTGGGCCCCCCCACCCTCCAAGGTGCTGCTGAGCGCATGGGTGTCTCAGAAGGGGCCAGGGCACACCCACCGCTCACTCTTGAGTTGGGCGAAGCGTCTTCTGACGTCGTCCACAGTCACCTCGAAGAACTCGTCAGGCAGCTCCGCAGGCCAGGCCTGGAGCAGCACCTCCAGGTCCGGGTGGCACACCACGGGGTCTCGGTCCACCGGCTGGGCAGGCAGAGAGCTTAGCTGATGCAAGGCCCGGGTGGGGCCCAGGCTCCCCACCCTGAGGGGCTGGGCTGGCCATGCAGACCCCAGCTGAGCTCTGTGCTGCCGGCCCCACCTGTCAGCCCGTGGCCAGGCTCCAGGGTGGGGCGTGGGGCGCCCGAGCCTCTCCAGGACCAGGGCCCCTCCCCCCAGGCCCACCCGCTCAGCAGTGACAATGCTGAGACCCTCACCAACAGGGCGCAGGGCCCTAGGGTCTCCGTGCAGCCAGGTCAGAGGGCACCCTGACTACTGAGGGGACTTGGACAGTGAATTAACGGCAGCATCTCTGTTCGCATCCTGTCTTCACGAGGGCTCCCCATGAGCCCCAGGAAGTCACCTGTTATCACAGTCTACCAAAGTGGGGAACAAAACTGGAGAGCAGCACCCTGGTCAGGGCCACGTCAGGGATTCCACGGGAGGGGCAGGACAAGCAACAGCCCCTAAATTAGAGGTCTGGCAAAAACCTGCCAGCCGCTGGCCCCGTGGCTAGACTGACCCCACCTCCCCTCCCTGGGGGAGCAGTCAGACCCTCCCTCCGCCCACCACGGGGACACAGGAAGGGACAGCCTCTCTCCTAATTGGCAGCCAATGGCGAAGGAAATTACAAGGCAGGGCTCACTCTGCTTGCAGTGCCTCCGGGTGTGGCCCAACTGATGACGGGGGAAGACACCTTCGCGGTGCTGAGGCTGCCTATGGAGCCCAGGCAGACGGAGGTGTCCCTCGGGGCCCACGCCAGGTCCTGCCCTCCCTTGCACAGACTGTCCACAAACGTCTGGGGTGAGGCCTCTTTTGCCTCCTGCTCCTGCCTGCCCTCTCTTCCACGCCCCAGCCTTGCACAGGAATCCCACCCTCTGCCTTCGAAACCCAATGCCAGGCTTGGCAGGCTTCTCTCATCGTCCCTTCCTGCACTCTGGCCTGACCCCAGCCCCGCTGGCTCTGAAGGTCAGACTCACCGTCTTGGGGCTGGCCAGCGCACCTGCCAGGTAGCTCAGGGCTGTTCCCCCAGCCACCCCCAAGGCCCTGACTGCCCAGGCCGGCAGGTCTCTGCCATTCCTGAGCGCACAGCTGCATCACGCCTCGTAACAAAGGGCGGTGGGCTCTCGCCATGAAGCCCCTCTGATCTCAGGGCACTGGTGGCAGAGTGGCTAGGAAAGACTGGCTGAGGCCCGGGAAGTGGGGTCGGTAGGTGGCTGACCAAGGCCCCCAGGGGTTGCCCCCTCAAAGCCACAACCCTCCTGCAGCCCACAGGCAGTCCACGCCAAGCTTTTTATAACAAGATGCCAGGCGCCAGGCTGCCCCCCACAGCCACGGCGCCTGCATTCCAGAAGGGCCGAGCACTCGCCTGGGCTCCTGGGGGAGGGTGAGGGCAGACATGGATGTGCCTGAGCTGGGCACTGCAGTGTCCACCAGTGCCAGGCCCCTGGACGGGCGAGCACAGAGCCCACAGGCCACCCTGCTCCAGTCCTGCCCTCAGAGGGCCCCGTGTGGGCACACGAGTGAGTTGCCCTGAGAATCCAGCCATCGGGTGACTTGTGGTCTGTGGCCTGGAGCTGAGCCTGACCATCCAGAAGTGCCCCTGATCTCCGGGGGACACGCTGGTGAAGCCTGACCCGGAGAGCGTGGGGCCGCTCTGGCGTCCTCATCCTGGGTGCTTCCGGTGCACAGCCCAGGGGTGACCTGGAAGACCGCGGGCCCCTAGCACTTTCCACAGCCCTCCCACAACTTTCAGAACAAGGACATAGGCGACATCAGCCTTTGGCTTCATGCTGCTCAGGGGCCACTGACCTTCAGTCAGACAGTAAACTGAGAAAAATCTCTCTCAGTGTTGGATCCACCCTCAATTCATGCCCCTCCTCCCACGCACGCCTCAGCTCTGCTCTAGAAGCCTGTCTTTCTATCCAACAGCAGCTTGGAGCCAGGGTCCCACATAGGAGCCAGAGGGCCAGGAGAGAGCCACCTCAAGATGACTCTGACCCGCCCGCATCGTCTGCACCTTGGGGAAACTCCCTGCTCCTGGGCAGAGGAGCCAGAGGTCTGATGCCGCCCATCAGAGCCCAGACCACCCAAGTCCCAGAGCTGCCGCCCTGACCCGGCCCCAGGAGGGCCCCGTCCCATAAGAAGAGTGGATTTCCATGGCTGGTTGGTAGGACGCATCACCCTGTCCTGCCAAATGACCAAGGGAGAAGCCAGGGGCCTCAAACACCTCCACACAGCCTGCCCAGTGGAGATATTCCCACTGCAAAGAGGAGAGAGACCAGGAAAGGAGAAGAGGACCTGGCAGCTCCACGTGGGAGGAAGTGCGGCAGACGCGGCACCGGGGGAGGCCAAGCCTTGGCCCCGCTCACTTCGGATGCTCTGCCGGCAATCT
Organism: Capricornis sumatraensis; assembly: GCF_032405125.1. NCBI lineage: Eukaryota > Metazoa > Chordata > Mammalia > Artiodactyla > Bovidae > Capricornis > Capricornis sumatraensis. The sequence goes on from NC_091076.1 coordinate 100,582,686, forward strand.
GGCCCTCATTTGCTGTCCCTTCACCCGCCGTTCCGTGGTCATGGGCAGTTATTACGCACACAGCTCCCATCCTAGATGGATTTATGGAGATGTTTTTGGATAGAGACTAGAGGCCTAGGATGAGACCATTAGGGGAGGAAAAAGAAACGCACACAATGGCCACTGTCAGAGGGCCCTGGCACCCTCACCACGGAGACTGGGCTCCTGTGCGCTGGTCGAGGGCCAGAGCCCCCAATTCTGGGATGGGGCTCCGAGATGAAACGCCCCCTGTGGGGTGGCAGGCCTGGAACCTCCTCAGCATGCCTGACAGCTTGTCTTCACAGCCCAGAACTCCAGGTCTACTCCAAGAGCCTGTGGGAGCCGCTTGGAGGATGCGCCTCCACCAAGAACCCAATGTCACCAGGCCTGGGTCATCCTGGCAAACCTGCAAGTTTTCCATCATTGGCTCAGAGTCCAGCTCCTGAAGGCTGTCAGTATTCAGGGCAGAGACTGGTTCTGACTCCCTTACCCCTTAACCCCCGGAATGCCAGAGGAGCTGGTCTCTTCCCTGATGGCCTCAATGCTGTGGGCATCTGTCAGCGAGAAGATGAGTAGAATGATGAGGCAGCAGCCAGGGCCTGGGGCCTGAGTCCATGGAGTTGCGAGGTGGGGGGTCTATACAACTGCCCCTGACAGGTGAGCAAACAGGCACCATCCTGAGGGGAGGCACAGTGGGTGTCTGCAGGCTCCAAGGGTAGGGCCTTAAGGGACCCAACCCTGCTGGTGAAACACCCCGTGGGGGTCCCTCATTTCTTGCAAACACGTGACCCTGGCAAAGATTCCCTTGTCCCAGCCTCCACCAAAGTTGGAGACAACACCCAGAAAACCAGAAAGGAGGAAGGTAGATGGAAAGAGGGGATGAGTCAGGGGGTCTGCAAACTGGATGAAACTGGTGCGGGGAACAGACGGCACCTGGGGAGGGAAGAGACCCTCCGGAGGTGGGGTGATAGGAGCACTCTCTGAGGGTGACGTTCAGAGGAGGCCCCGAGCAATGCCTGAGATTGGAAAGACACCGGGCTGACGCCTGGGCCACTCAGCCATGGGGACTTGGGAACCAGCCACCAGCTGTGACGGCCACCTGCGCCTTTAGAAAGAGCCGCCGCCACAGGGGGACAGACCCCGCAAGGGAGACCCGAGGGGAGGAAGTGAGGGCACTGCCCACTGTCAGCACCACTCCAGGTCAGCAAGGCCACAGGCACAGCCAGGGGCTGGGCCTGGAGGGGACAGGGCGCCGGGCCAAGATCTGGGCCCATGGCATCCCCCAACAGCTGGTGGACATGCTCCAGGGGCCGCTGCACAAGTGGCTGAGGACCCACTTGGGCACACGAGGGTCCCTTCGTGTCAGAAGCAGCCTCACTGCCCGCTGAGGTTTCATTTTCTTGACAGTAATTTTCCAGGACGTGATGACACAGGGAGAAAAAAATGCAAAAACTATTTGGAGGTGACCTCAACCCCAGATTTTCCAGCTTCCCTGTGAGGGCTCTTGTGTCCCTCCCGCCCTCCTGCCTCCCTCTTGCCCAGACTGTCCTCTGACAATGCTTTTTGGTAACAGGGAATGTGGAGCGTTTCCCCTTGAGGCTTGGAGCTGAAATGAATCACTACGCGGGAGGGACGTCGGCCAAGCCTCCGTCACTCTCAGAGCCGGCCGCCCTCCAGAGCGCGCGCTGTGCCAATGTGAGGCCAGGCCTGACCGGCAAGGCCACACTGAACCTGAGCCCCTCACCCGATGGGCCCGTTGTGACACAGGCTGAAGCCAGGTCTGCCCCAGCCCGGGGCTGAGGTCCACACCTGACTCTGCCCACCTTCCGAGCAGGAAAAAACAGAGCAGATCTTTAAAAGAGAAACGATGGGCTGCAACAGCGACACGGGCAGTTTGAAGCTGGCATCTCTCCGTGCAAACAGTGCACGGACCCCCAAAGGACTGAAATAAGCAGACGCGGGGCATGGGGTGGCTCTCCTCATCCACAGGGGAAGACGCATGTTCCAGACCAGCAGGCTCGGGGGTGGATGCACACAGCGGACCAGGGCCAGGAGCAATCCCACACAGGGAGCCCCCGGGGCCCAATCAGAGGCCTCCTGGCCCTGTGGGCAGCTCTGCGTACCAGAAGATGTGCCAGTGGCTGAGGTGCTCTGCCCGCCTGTTCTACATCATGGCTCTGCAGGCTGGGCGTCTGTCTCTCCCCCGAGTCCAGTCACGGCTGACACAGCACAGGGACAGCTGGAGGGCACCTGCCGGTCACCAGGCTTCAGAAACCGCCTTGAGACTCAGCTGGGGCCTTCAAAGCGGCTGACCTATCTGCCAAAAACCCTCAGAGGACATCCCAATTAAGGCCAAGGCTGGCGCCCGCGGGTATCCACAATCACCAGCAGATCAGGGACAGCTCATACCCCACCCTGGGTTCACACACAGGAGACAGTGAGCTGTGCTCTTGGGGGCTGTCATGGACAGACACCCCAGACCAAGAGAAGGAGGGAGGCAAGCCAGCAAGGGGCGCTGCTCCCAGTCCACCCCAGCCCCCAGGTCCTGGCCAGGGTCCCCCAAGTCCCGTGTGTTCTAAACCTTCCAGTAACCGGGGACAGCCAGAGGTGAAGCTGACGCCTGCCCCAAGGTGTGGGTGCAAGGTGCGGAGCAAGTCCACGGGACCACGTCTCCAAGGGAAGAGACCACCCCCCGGAGGGTGGGGGACAGGCAGGGGGGACCGTGGCCAGCCAGCCCTGCCTAGGGGGTCGGAGCCTTTGATCACGAACCCCTGTGCCAGCTGCGTGAGGGGACGCCTGCTGGGAGCATGGCCCAGCAGCACAAAGAGCTGCGGGGCAGGCTCCCGGGCCAGCGGAAGGACTTCAAAGGACAGGCCAGGGGCCGCCGGGCAGCCCCAACCTCTCCCCGCACCCGGTTCTGACGGCCAGTAAAACTACCTTCTAATAATTAATGTTCTGACATCAAAGGCAGGAGCCGCCCGGGTCTGTAAACCATCCTGGGCCTCAGCCGAGGACCTGCCTGTATTTCATCCTGTCTCTTCTGACTCTTCATTCAAATCCAAAACCACACACAGGCAAAACATTAATGGGAAACTTGGAAACTCTTCTTGATTACTAAAATGTACCTTTGAAGTTCCCCCAAAAGTTCTGTTTTGTTCCCTTCTCCCCTCCCCCAGGACTCGAGGGGACACAAAGCAGACACCATGTGGCCAGCCGGGCCTCCGGGTGCGCGGCTGTCAGTGTGACAGGAGGCGCGAGGCAGGCGGGCGGGCGGGGGACGCTCCACAATCAACCAGCTGCTGGGGCTCCCAGATCAAAGACACGCACTGCTGGCGGCCAGGCGGACCCTCCCCGGGACCCCTCCTTCCTGGGGCCCCTAGGGTCAGCACTCGGGGATGTACTGGGAACCTGCGCCTGACAGCAACCACTACCAGGCCGGCACCAACCCAAGCCACTCCCCACACAGCCACGGGTGTCAGCGGGTTCCCAAGAGATGCAGAGAGCCACAGGCTTTAGGTTGGGAGGAGGAGACAGCCAGCCCCAGTTCTAGCTTTCTGACCCCCAAACTCAGGGACCCCTCCCCCAAAGGGCAGGCCTGAAGGGACTCAGGAGCCCGGCCCTGGTTCACCCCAACCACAAGGCTCTGCGCTCAACCATTGGTTCTGGGCCCAGGTGATGAGACTGGGGGCTTCATACTACCATCTAATGCAGCCCAAACATCAGTGTAGAAACCAGTGGGGTCCCTGAAAGGCCAGGGTGCCACCACCAACTCCCTAGGATGGCCATTCATGGGGCTTGGGACTGGCTCAGTCCCCACCCCACCTCCAACACCCCACTCCCACCACCATCCATTTCAGCAAGAACACACGCAGGGTGACTCAGGGAGCAGGAGGAGATCTCCGAAGCCTGTTCCCCTGCAGGGACTTGGGCTCTGTTTCATGGCCGAGCTGCCCCACCTCCCCACAACACAGGTGCCCCTACTTTTCCACCATCCTCCGGTGTGTGACCTAGAGCAAGAGTGAGGAGGCGGCTCTAGAAGAGAGAGGGTGCACACAGGCTCCAGCACTAACACATCACCGGAACTGCCCTGGAATGCGAGGATGGCTTGATGGGGGAAATCTACCCAAACCCACATCATGCAAATGAACTGAAGCAGACATAAGGTGTGGAGTTACCTCAGTTCAGGAAAAGCCGTTCATAAAATAACCACGATGATAAAGAAAAATTCTCAGAGAATTAGAAATAGAAACCCTCGATTTAATAAAAGACTTTTCACTGTCTTCAGCATACTTCACAGATAAACTAAGGTTACTCCCTGTAAGATCAAGGTCAAGACAAGAATGCTCACTAAATTTGATATTCAACAGACACCAGAAACCCAATCACTGCTATACGACAAGCAAAAAAAAAAAAAGGAAGAAGGACATCAAAGAAAAAGATAAAACTGACATTATTTGCAGACTCCAACTGACACTGAGAAACTGCTGGAACCAGGAAAGCAGGTGAGCATCCTACCGCCCAGGTGGAGCCTCACCACCCTCACTCCAGAAGCTCCCAGTCCAGGCAGGGAATCCTCCAATGGCTCCCCATCACCTGGAAAGGTGATTTGTAAAGAGCAGTTTCTTTTGGCAGGGGCATCCTTCTCATCACATAAAACCTCAAGTGGACCCTGAGTGGAGTGTGGGCACACAGAGTCACTCTGGCTGGAAGGAAGGGGAGAGGAGGGTGGAGAACCTGGGGGCCCCACTCCGAAGGTGCAGCAGCGTCTCAGACAATGCCCACACGCACCTGTGCAACCGCAAGGGCTCCAGAGGTGAGAACCTGCCGCCCAGGCTGCCAACCCAGGCTGGCGCCACCGTAAGGTCTCCATTAGGAAAGACCCTCTCCAGCCACAAGCCAGAAGCCTAAGCTGGACTCTGGATGAACGCACAGAGCCTCCTTAGGGGCCAAGCCCAGGAGGCAGGGTGCCCAGGACAGTCCCAGGGCAAGACATTCCTTGGTGCCCAGGAACCCAAGACACTAAGAAATCTACAACAGGCCATTCCTGAAAACAGGGTCTCAGCACTGCTGAGGGAACAGTCACACAGAGGGACACAAGCCCATGGGAGCTTTGCCCTACAGCTCATGAAAGCCCCACTGGACAAAGTCCCAGAGGCACTCCGAGGGGAAAGCCCTGCATCAGCACCCAGCTCAAGCACTGGATCCAACAGAAGTCACGCCTGTCCTCCCTCTTAGGAGCTCTGCCAAGGCTGCAACTGACCAGGGCAGGGCTGGCCTGACCTACAGAAGACCAGAGATGGCCTTGGAGGCTGGCACCATCAGACAGTGGGGAGGCCGACACTGGCCACATGCCTGACTTCTGCAGAGGTGTTGGCCACCTGGGGGTCCCCTTGCTCAGCATGATCCAAGATGCAGGGTCCCAGCCACTGTGCATGTCTGTGTGTGGTCAGAGCAAAAGATGGGAGCGGGCCTCACTGCAGGGGAGGGTGTGAGACTCACGACAGCTCCAAGGTGCCCCCAGACAGCCTCAAGATCTACAAAAGCCCCACGCTGCCCTGGTGGCAGGTGTCTATGCAGTAAGCTGTACTGGGTTGGACAAAAAGTTCATTCTGGTTTTCCCATAATATCTTACAGAAAAACCCGAATGAGCTTTTGGGCCAACCCAACACTTCAACAGAGTTGGTCAGACAGGAAAACGGCGTCACGGAGACAATCCAGAGCCTGGGCCCTTCCATCCGAGTTCAGAGAGGGCCGTGCACCCTCTTCCCCACCACGGCTCAGGTGGCCACCAGGAACTTCCCAGAAATGTCCAGAAGAGATGTCCAAGGCCCAACCACAAGGCCACAACGTTTGTGAAGAGTGAGCAAACTCACCCTCTGCTGGCCAGCGATGGGACACAACGGGTGAGCTGGCGAACGCCTGGCTCAGGAGTAGAGGTGGCGTGCCACAATCAAGGCCAAACCACCTTCGCATCAGTGCCGGCCAAGCCCACCAGCCCAGCAGAAGGCGAGGTGCCAGCTCTGAGGCTCTGGAAGGATGGCCCTGTCAACTGTGATGCGGCCACAGGGACACACAGGTTTGTCAAAACCCATCAACAGTATATCTAAAACGGTCCCTCAAGAAAGTTAATTTCAAGCAAAACAAAGCCAAAACATCACTTCCCTGAGAAGATGAAATGTACCCAAGTGACCCTGCTGTACCCTAGGCTGACCAGCCACGAGGTCAGGAGCTGTCAGGAAAAAAGACCCCAGTGCCCAGCCCAGCTCACCCCTTACCGGCTCTGGCTCTGGCTGGGGCTCTTGGCCAGGCCTCGACTTCTTCGGCTTGGAGGGGCCTGCAGGGCTGGAGAAGGACTTTGGCAGTTTGGCTGAAGATGACATCAGAGGCCTTGCAGACCCGGAGGGGCCCCCCAGTCGCTGTCCCCCACCAGAGAAAGGAACAAAAGGGGCAGGTGGGGGCTCCTTCGAGATCCGCTTCGCCTGAGCATCCACTGGTTTCGGGCCTAAGCCATCCACACAGCTGGCGCCTGGGCTCACTGCCTCATCCTGACGGCTCACATCGCCCTGGCTGAGCCCCGCCGAATTCAGTGGGAGCAGAGGGCTGCTGGCTGCCTGGTCAGCCGACATGGAGGGGGTCGGGCTTCCTGGGCTTTTGCTCCAGGAGGCCCCAGGCTCCTGTTTGCTGGCAGAGTCACATCGCTTCATGGAAAACCTGAGTGGAGAGGCCCAGAAAGCAAGTGAAACTTCACACGTGGAGCCCTGGGTCTCACGGTGCCGCCCCCTAGCCTCTGATGACTACCAAACTGAACCCAGTGCCCCGAAAGCACCTCACAGCCCTTCCCGACCCACCTCACCTCCGGGGAAGGAACGTGCACAGGGTCACCATGCCAACCCTGCCAAGGGCAGATCCCCCACCTGATGCTGCACCCTAGGGTGCCCAGCCCCCCAGGCTGCTGGCGGGAGAAGCCACTGGCGAGGGTCTGGCCATCCCCATGTTTCCTGTTGCCTTTCCTATGAGACCCCCGTTTTCTAAACCAGACTCAAAGACATGCCTCACCTGATGATCGCACTGCCCCCAGTAAGGCCCAGTGACTGCAGCGTTGTGCTCTGCAAGGCGGCTCTGCCGGTCACCTGTGAGAGGGGACAGGACATCCTGCTGACCCCGTGCTGATGAAGCTCCCCATCCGCTGAGCCCGCCACATGCTGCCTCCCCCAACCTGGGCACTATGTCACCAGCACTGTGGAGTCGCCCTGCCAGCCCCAGCACCCAAAAGGCCCATGATGGCCTCAATCCGGCCCAGGTGCCCAAGGCCCAGTGGTCTCTCTCCTGCAGGAGAAGATGTCTCCACTGAGGTCCCTCCCCCTCAGAGCCCTGGAACCCTCACCCTGCTGAGCCCTGGATCAGGAACCTCAAGCTGGGATAAATACGTGGGTGTGGCCCATCCATACCAGAGGCCCCTCGGGGACAGTGGCCACCCCGGGCCAGGAAAGGGCACTTGGCCAGGGTTGAAACAAAAAGCCCCTGTGAGCCAGGGCACTGAGCGCCAGGAGGGTCCCCCGTCACGGGCGGGCGGGCGGGGACAGGCAGGGCCTCGGTGCCAGGCCAAGCCTGCACCACGCCACACTCGGTTTTGAAAAAGATCAAAACAGGGAGCAAAGCAAATATTTATTAAAATGAAACCACTTTTGTGACTCTTGGGCTTTGAGAGAAGCTGAGAAAACAAACAGGGCTCTGAGGGAGGTTTGGGAGCAGCCCGGGCGGCCCGCGGTCGGTTCCAGCGGAGCCGGCGTCCTGCCTTTTTTCCATGAAACACATCATGCTTTCAGGGCCCAAGTCTGCCCGTCGCTGCTTTGAAAGGAGGTCTGAGGGAGTGAATTTTCCAGATTGGAAAGTGGGGCTGGGCCTGTGTGGCAGCTAGGAGTGGGCGGCGGGGTGTGGGCCAGGCGGGCGGGTCCGCAGCTCACCTACCTCATCCCTCATATACACGCAGACCGGGCTGGCCTCACACGGCCGCTCCAGACACTCCCTGTGAGGAGAGTGAAGAAAGCATCAAAGGCAGCCACTGCCCGGGGACGCTGCTGCCCTCAGGACGGCACCCTGGCCAGCGCCATGGGGACCCGCCCACCCTGGCCGCCCCACAGCTGGCCACCAGCCTGGCGGAGTCTCCCACCCGCCCCTAGCCTCCGGGCTCAGAGCAAAGAGAGGACACAGAAGAGGGGGACGGGCAGCACCAGTCACCTCCCGGATGTGCCTCACGTCTCTGGCAACTGTCCCCACGGTCGGTGACGACAAGTCCTGGGGGACCGTGATCTGAGCTTTTATCTGAACCTGTCCCCTGAGCGGGTTGCTGCCACCAGAGACGCCAGGATCGTTTGGCATGGATCTATCACATGGACTCCAAGGAGAGAGTGGGGCAACCCCGGGACTAACAGGGAGGCAGGCAACAGGCCCAGCCACCTGTAAAGCAGACCCCGAGATGGGAGGGGAGGGCCCTAGGGAAGCACAGCTGGGCACGCTGGAGGGTGGAGGGCATGTAGGTGCACAGTCGGGCACACGCTCTCAGGACAGTCCACACCACTTGCACCGGCCTGTACCTCGATGGCCACCGAGGTTTTAAGCACACGGTGGCCAAGCCCTGCCTTTGGATGGTTAAATTGCTGATGGCAGGCCTGTGACAACCGACTCAAGTTCTTTTCTTCATCTCTGCATTTCCTGACACAACCACAGAACCAGCCCCCAAATAAAGGCCCATCCCAGACCCACCAGCAGTGCCCCAGGCCTGTCCCTCTCCTCCAGGAAGGGTGACGTGCAGCAAGCAGACCTGAAGCCCCTTCAGGCCATGCAGCTCAGCCCCAGCCGGGCCCCAGGGCTCAAGCACAGAAGTGGCTGGGACCGGATGACACAGGTGCTGAGCTGGTAACCATACGGACACTGGAACACTGCCTGGGCCACCCCAGACCCGTGACAGAGGACCCATGTCCTCTGGGTGGGTTCAGCACGTTTTCTCCCATCTCTCTTGTTTGCTTTCACGTTTTACAGAGCCAGGCCTCAGGAAAACACAAGACCCCAAAGTGCCAGAGAGTCAGCCCTTGCCAGACCCACACGCTCTTCATCCTGACACCAAAACAGAGGATGAGCGAGGGAAGATACTCCAGCAAACAAGATCCCAGGCCCAGAGAGGAAGAAGGAGGGGGAGACACGGGGGTCCTGCTCCTTTCAACGGCAACAGAGACAGCAGCTGCCCAGGCTCAGAAAGCTGGCTGACTGCCCATTGCAAGACAGCAGAGCCCTCTCTGCTCCTGGGGGCTCCGGCCACGCGTCCTCCCTCCAAAATCCTCGCCCACGGCACCTGAGGGCAGGCCGGGAACCGCAAATCACAAACAGGGACGAGAGCACGGCAGCACCCGGGAAAGCCGGCCTGCCTGCCTGCTGTCCTCAGAGGCCTCTGGACATCAAACAGCAGCCCGGCTTTGATGTCGGCCCCTCCAGAGGGATCGGGTTCCCGCATGTGGGATCTGAGAGGAGGCCCCTAAACACGCTGAGGGGAGCGGCAGCCGCGATCGCTTCCAGACTTTCCTGGCCAATTAGCAGCCTTCTCGTGTCCAGCCGAGGACAGCGGACCAAGAGGTTCCAGTTCATTGGCGAGCTGAAGCCGCCACTCCCTGCCACAGGCCTCGCTGAAGATCCTCATTCTCAGAGGGAACTTAGCAGGGCCCTCCCGGGGACCCCTGTGCCCTTGGAACTGCCCTCAGCTTCCCCAGCCCAGGCAGGTCCTGCTGTCCTTCACCCACCACAGAGTGCCACGCCACAGACGTGGGCTCCCAGCAGGGCCCCCAGGGAAGTGAAGCTGTGAATGGGGGGCAAGGCAGTTTATCTGGAGCCCCTTCTGTTTTTGTCACTTGTTTGGACTTCCCTGGTGGCTCAAATGGTAAAGCGTCTGTTTACGACGTGGGAGACCCGGGTTCGATCCCTGGGTTGGGAAGATCCCTTGGAGACGGAAATGGCAATCCACTCCAGTACTATTGCCTGGAAAATCCCATGGACAGAGGAGCCTGGTAGGCGACAGTCCATGGGGACTCGCAAAGAGTTGGACACGACTGAGGGGCTTCACGTTCACGTTTGGGCCTGACCAAGTGGGGCTGGTACAAACTCAGGTGCCTCTGACACAAGCTTGGCACCACAACACTCCCATGCAAGAAGAACCAAAACTGACAGAAACCGACCCAAACTAACAGCCGTGCCTGCACGCTCAGAGGGGGCCCTGAGGCCACCAGAAGGCCCAAGGGTGGGCGAGGCTATGTCCTGAGGGGCCAGGTGACTCACACCCACCACACTAAGCAACCCAGCCCATAAAGAGATGAGGGTAGCGCCAGATGAAGCAAGAAGGACAAGGACTGGCCAAATCACAGGGATTCCTTCCCCTGAGCAGACAGAACGGGAAGTTTCGAGAGCAAAGCGGCCTCTGGCCTTTCCAAACAAGGCTGGGGGCGGGGAGGGAGGCCCACCTGAGACCACGGAATGAATAGCCCAGCATCTATGCCTTGTGTTAACCGCCCACAAGGCCCTGGTCTGGGCTCTGCGTGACCACAGCTGGTCCCTAACCTCACAGGCAGCCCTTCCCTACAGCCCGCAGTGCCTTGGGGGCTGTACAATCCCAAAAGAACAGGCAGACAGCTTGTCTTTCCCAAGGACCCCTGAATCCCTGCTCTTCCTATCCACAGAGTGAACATGGCTGAGATGGACCAGCAGGCTCAGCCATGAAATCAGGCCACGTGCCAAGGGGCAACGGGCTTCAGGGGAGAACCGAGCCTGCATGACACGCCTGGAGCTTCCCTGCCGCAGACACCTGGGACGCAGAGAGGGGGACGGCCAGCCCACATGGAGCCAGTGCCATCCTCCGCAGCAGCTGCCAGTCCTCACGGGTGCTGAGCACACACAGGGCAGCCGGCCCAGAGGGCGGCCAGCTCCAAGTGTGAGACACGCCGAATTTCAAAGACCTCCTACCAACAAAGAATGTAAAATATCTCCTTTTTCCTGTTGATTACATGTTCAGAGGATAATATTTTGGATATACTGAGTCAAGTTAATTATATTCCTAAAATTAATTGCCCCGTTTTTACTTTTCTTTGATGTGGCTACCAGAAAATTCTGAATTACCTACTTGTCCTGCACATGTGGCCCACATGGCACATCCCGTGGACAGTCTGTCGCTCCAGATGCTGCCATCAGGGCTGGGCCACTGTCCACCGTGATCCCCAAGCAGAGGACCCACCGCCCGACCCACAGTGGACCCGGGATGCCGAGCTCAAACCCACAGCTCCCGGCCATGCACGGCGCCAGTCGCTCAGGGACACTTATCACTTCCTGAAAGTGTCAAGTGAGAAAAACTAACTTCCTGCTTGTCCCACTCTCGGGCACATGGACACTTGGAATTCCCAGAGCCGCTCACCCACCCAGCCAGTGAGGGAGCTGCTATGAGCCAGCTGGAGCTCCCTCACCACACTGGACCTGTCAGGTGGCCGCCCCCAACTCCAGCAGCAGGGCCCTCTAGTGGTCCCAGCATGACCACACCAGTTCACTGGGCATCTGGCCATGGCTTTGGGGCCAAACCCGCCACCCACCCTCCCACATCTGAACCCTGCTTCACAGTTAGCTAATGCCAGCTTCCAAGCAAAGGCCCAGATCTGCGATTCTGGAGACGAAGCCTCGGCAAGTGCCATCTACAGGTCCAGCAACTCTGCCTCCAGAGTAGATCTCAGGACGGAGCTGTCGGCAGTTTGCTCAGAGAGTGCACGTGGTGCATGTGTGACCTTGTGTGTCTAAAAATGGCTCTGTTTCATCCTCATCCCCAGAACTGTCTAGCAAAACAGAATTCTAGAACAAATGCATTTCCTACAGTGTTCTGAAGGCACTACGCGGCCACCATCCTGGTGCTACCACGGAGAGCCCAAGCCCGAGCCCGCCAGCCCCGAGCCCGCCAGCCCCGAGGGTGCGGAACCATCCCCGCACCCCCAGCTCCTGACGAGTCACAGTGATGCCACCAGGTGGGGCCCCACTGGCCCAGGCACAGCCAGCCTGTCACTCGGAAACACACGCCCTTCGATTCCAGAACCGCTTCCCACCAGCTTCCTCCTGCACTTCTGTGTTCTTTCTAGAGTTGAGGCAGCGGGAGCTGGCAGGCTGGCCTGTCCGGACTCCCCGTCCTCTGGCCTCTGTGCTCATGCCTGGCCACTGGCTCTGTGGCTCCTCCCACAGGAGGCAGGGCAGCGATTCTGCACCCCAGGTCCAAGGCCTGCTCCCACGCCTCTGGGGCCCCATGTGCCCTCAGGCATCTGCTACCACGGGAAGAATGCGCTTGGGCAGGCCGCAGACCAGCCAGGCCAGCTAACCCTCGGGTGCCTCAGCAGAATGGCTCCAGGGCTCCCAGACATGCAGCGCACTGGCATGTGTCTGGGATCTTGCCATCTGATCCACAGCTGTGGCTGACCCCGGCACCTTCTACTGTGGCTTCCTCATCTGCTTCCGAGAGTTCTTGTTTCTGAACCCTCCTTTTTAATGGCATCCAGCTCCCCAGTTCCAACAGCCTCCCCATCCTCTAAGAAAAGGAACAAATGCTCTGGCCTGTCCTGACAGCTGCTGTCCCTTCCTGTTTGCACTGGACTCTCACGTCAGGCTCACTCAAATGTCTGGGCCCCTTGGCTGTGAGCTCCCAATTACACTGGGACTCTGGTCACGGTACAGCTGGCTGTCAGTAACCAGGTGGTGATCTGAGGAGCCACCCGTGCCCCCAACACTATGAGCCTCCAGAATTCTCACGCTCACCTATCCCTGTTCTCGGGACAGTGTGGGCAGAGCCCCACCCTACCCAGGGAACCACCTCCGGCATCAGCAGTGTGGAGTCTGCGGGGATCTAGGATCTCATCTCCTCCAGCGCCTGCCGTGGCCCCCCCCACCTCCCCTTTTCGCCCTCTCCACCCTGTCACTGTGAGGACCCCACCCAGAGTCCCCTCATTCACAGAGACAAACCTAGTTCTCGGCACTTGAGAAACATCAACTCATATCATCATATCACCATTGGGAGGCCCAGAGAGGGCAAACAACTTGCCCAAGGCCACACAGCAACCACTATATCTTTCCATGGTCCCTTCCATTCTGTGGCTGGAGACCTTTAAAAGTGGACAAAGACTTCCAACCCACAAAGAAAAATCAAAACTTAAAAGACTACCATTTTAACACTTTCAGAAACAAAGTTTAAACCGTTAATTACCAGATAGAAACTGACCGATGGCAACTGTCATTAAAGTGTTTTCTCTAAATACAGCCCATTCTCATGACAAGGGAGTTTTATAGGTGCAGCATTTGTCAGCACCCTACTTCTCTATTCAATGCTCACCACACTGGAGGGGGTCACTTGGGTCCCCCACAAGCTCTTTCAGGAGGGTGAGGCCCAGCCATCACACCAGGACACCCACAAAGACAGACGAGCTACCGGTGTAGGCCGAAGGCGGTACTGGCAGCAGCTGGTGGAGGCCGAAGCACAGCTCCGGCTTGCAGCTCTGGATCAATCCCAGTGACCGTGGCAACATCCCCTTGACAGAGGAAGGCACGGCCCAGAACCTGCTCATCAGCACTTACCTGATCTGGGCAAAGTGGCAGAGAAGCTCCCAGAGCGACTGGCCTGAGCAGAAAGTGTCTTGCAACCTAGAGCCATCGTCTAACTGCAGAGCAATGCGCACCTGAGGGGTGAGACGTTGGAGCCAGGTCAGGAAGAGGAGCACTGTCCTGGCTGGACCCCGCCCAGGTCTGGTCCTCAGGGCACAGGCGGAAGGTACTGTGTTTGCTGAATTTTTTTTAAATAAGCGAGCATACTGTTTTACGAGACGCTTTTAACAATTACCTCCCAAAATAGAGACGTAAGTCTATTAACCCACAAGGGGGATAAATACTCTGGTCCCTCTGTCAAGTGACAGACACACTAAAGCTCAAAGTCCCCAGGTGAGGACCTGCTCAGCCCATTGCCACAGTGCAGTGATTCTCTAGGTCGCAGCTACTCCAGTCCTTCTGGCCAAGGGGCTTCTCCAGGGCACATTTATTTACACTGTGTGTGTCAGTCACTCAGTCGGGTCCGATCTGCGACCCCATGGAGTGTATCCCACCAGGCTTCTCTGTCCAAGGGATTCTCCAGGCAAGAGTACTGGAGTTGGTTGCCATAATTTACATTAAATCCCAATAAAAGACAAAGGAGAAACTGCTCTGTGGGAGAGCGTGAGGGGGTCTCCAGCCACGCCCATGGAATCCCCTACGGAAGTCAGGGATCCTTCCACATCAAAGGCTGCGAACCACAACTGTAATGGAAAAAGAGATCTATCAGGCTCAGCCCCAAGTGCCTGACTCTGGTGGGCTCTAAGCTCACACCCCTGAGGCTCTAGCCTGGTCTCTCAACCGGGCTGAAAACTGCTTCCCTGCAGTATTGGGAGGATTTGCACTTTCGTTCTTAAAGGACCTGCCTGAGCACAAGAGGGCAGCTATCACCATGATTCTCACCGTTTGCTAAATTCCTAGGAAGCAAAAGCTGCGGATTTGGTAGAAACCAGTGAGCTGCAGTCAGAAGACTCAGGCTGTGCTCTCGCTGCGCCCAGTCAGAGGAAGCCTGCGCCTCACCCTGTGTGTCCTCATCCCAGAGCTGAGGCTGCACTGGACGCCACACAGAGAGTCCTGCCGGCTCTAAGGTTCTTGGCGATGTTCTACGGTGAATGCTGCCAGCATGCCGACATGGACACAAGTAACCGCCCCCACCCCAAAACACAGTCAGCACAAAGAATGAAAAGTCTCATTTCCAATCATCAGTTTGGGGAATAGAAAAGTGGCTGTCGCCTGACCCAGAGAAGCCAGTCTCACCCGAGGATGGGGATGAGTGCCTCGCGTGCGCAGCCCACGCACCCCACCCATCTGCTCGGCCCCAGTGGTCTGAACAGAAGAGCTGGGAGGCACGCGGCCGCCGAGCTACCTACCATGTTCTCGGGCCCCTCGCGGGTCCGGGAGATGGGCACCATCTCCAGCTTGGCGTTATTGGGCAGGTTGGCGAATCGCCACTGGAGAGAGAGGTCAAGCACATTCCTCTGAAACCTGCAAAACAGATCAAAGCCTCAGGCTGCCCCCTGACCCGAACACAGCCCAGCACTGCCAGGAGCAGCGTGCGAGCAGACGCCCATGTCTGGCCAGCACTTCCACAGTCCCTGGGGGCAAAGCTGCAAGAACTGAGGGCTGGCCTGAGAGCCTGCAAGGACAGGGTGGGTCCCTGACTCTAGTAGTGGGTCTTCTGAAGGAGAGAGAGTGAGCATTGATACAATTCGAGCAGGAACAGTGAGAACACAGGTCACCTCTGGGGCAAAGCAAGCACCTGCTCCCTCAGACCATGAAGCAGTGATCAGTCCAACTACAAACTCAGAAAATGAAAGCACAGGTGGGCACGACTGAAGGGCATGCACCTTGCTCTGCACAGAAAAGTTCTAATGGAACAAGGCCCTGTTGCTACTGCCCAGAGCTACAGCACTCCAGCCACTGCGGCCACGCCCCTGTACTGCAGGCCACCGGCCAAAATGACCTGCTCCCGTCCCCCCTGCTTCCTGCTATCCTTGGAAGCAGGGCCACAACCCCAAAGGCCAGTGACAGAGGCAAAGGTTTTAGAGAATCACTAATGGAATGACCTGACCTAAAATCCCCATGGAGAGCCAGGCCCTCACAGTGGCTGGAATATGGGGATAAAGGGCTGAGACCACCATTCCTGGCTCACAAAGCCAGGTCCTCCAACCCTGGAGTGGCCCATCATCTCTCTGTCCATGTCCTGCATGTTTTAGAGCTGGGGACCTGGCAACTTAGAGCCTCCAGCAGATCAAGGAAGAGGCCCGCATGGGCCCACAGCCTCCTCTGACCCTCATGTACAGAGCTCCTGGATCCAAAGACGGATGGTTCCTGCAAGGAACTGGTGGGAGGAAAGTGAAGTGGTGAGTCAGAAGGGAAATACCCACAGCCAAGAGGACAGGTAGAGAATCCAGCGACCTCCGAGACACCTGCTGGTCTCCACTGGCAGCCAGCCCTCCTAGGAAGCATGGCCAGGGTTGGGATCAGCCTGCATCACAAACAGGAAACCAAGATGGGAAGTACCTACAGGTAGCCCAGGCCACCCAAAGGCAGTGCTAGGACCACACTATACAGCTCCTGATATTCAGCTCAGATCATATCTTGTCTGTGGACTGAAAGAGAGTCAGATACCCACACCTGACAAGAGGAGGGATAGAAAGGGGCTTGGGACTTGGAGGCCTTGACACTGTCTCACCTGGGTGGGGGAGGGAGGGTGGTAGCCAGGTGGCCCTGGAGCCTGCCTAACCCTGGGCCCTCCCCTGATCCTCTCTGCTCCCACGAATGCTATGGAAAGGAGAACCACCACTGTTAACCCTACAGATCACTTGGGAGTGAGGAAAGCTCTTGCCCGTAACAGAAAACAGGAGCCGTGTGGTCGTGATTTTATTAGACACAGACAGAGGCCAGAATGAATCACCAGAAGAGTGAATAAGAGAACTTATTTATGCCTCTCGGAAGTCAGACCCTGAGCTCCATTTTTAATGAAAGTTTAGGGGAAGAGGGGGAACTACAGCACTGGCAAGAGAACATGAGATTTGAATACACAAGGAAGTGGTCACCCAGCAGCATGAATACCAAGATGCCTTTGGAAACAATGGTTTTCTGAACATGCAAAGGGCGTCTGGAAGACCTAAGAAAGAAAGAACTTTGATACCCATCTTCAGCACTTTAGAAATTGCCACACAACAACTTCAACGTTAAGTGCAAGACAGGACAGCAGAGCTACAGAAAACTCCAGAAGGGAGGCGCTCGGAGCCCTGGAGATGAAGGGAAGGGGCCTCATGAAGTACACACACACACACACACACACACACGTGGGCAAGAGGCTGCCTTCCTTGGCAGGAGCAGCAGTTTTTAAACAAATTACACAGTCAGTGGATACAAAGAAAACAAGAGAAAAATCAATACGTGTTGTAAGAGTCCAACCAGGCACCACATGGAAATCTCAGGCAGGTTCAGGGAGAGCAAAGAAAGAATACACAGCTCTGTGACAGGATGCCAGGGGAAGGCCCAGTACAGGCCCTGGGATTCTCTGTGGCTGGGCAGGAGGCAGGGATCTGGGATGACACGGAGTCATGCCTGCTCAGACCTCTTCTAAAGAGCCCCACGTGAGAGGCAGTGCGAGCCAGATCTAGCCGAGCAGTCTCCCACACCTCCGGCTCCTGTCTACCCCTGATGTGAGGACAGCCATACTGTTAAGGATGTGCTTAAGGTAGAAAGCTCCCTATATGCGACAGAAACCCACACCCACTCGTGTGGGGTTTTGACTCTTTCACTGCCCTAGATTCCAGAATCTGGTGAAAGCCCTCTCTTTGGAAAAATGCCTGCACACGAAGACTGGTGCTCCAGGGCCTGAGGCCACCAGAGGCTACCTGCTGTTTGCGGGTTTCTTCCCATTTCTCCATGATCACCTCTTCTTGCCCTCAGAGCCTCACCAGGAACTTACACAACCAAAGGCTCAAAGCCCTCTGCCATGGTTGGAATATGGCCCCTAAAAAGACATATCCATAGCCAAACCCCCAGAACTCATGAATGTAACCTTATTTGGAGACAGGGCCTTTGCAGATGTAATTAAGAATCTCGAGATGAGATCATCCTGGGTTATCTGCTAGGCTCTAAATTCAGAGACAAGTGCTCTGATAAGAGACAGAAGAGTTCAGTTCAGTCACTCAGTCATGTCCGACTCTTTGCGACCCCATGAATCGCAGCACGTCAGGCCTCCCTGTCCATCACCAACTCCCAGAGTTCACCCAGACCCACGCCCATCGAGTCCGTGATGCCATCCAGCCATCCCATCCTCTGACGTCCCCTTCTCCTCCTGCCCCCAATCCCTCCCAGCATCAGAGTCTTTTCCAATGAGTCAACTCTTCGCATGAGGTGGCCAAAGTACTGGAGCTTCAGCTTTAGCATCATTCCTTCCAAAGAAATCCCAGGGTCCATCTCCTTCAGAATGGACTGGCTGGATCTCCCTGCAGTCCAAAGGACTCTCAAGAGTCTTCTCCAACACCACAGTTCAAAAGCATCAATTCTTCGGCGCTCAGCCTTCTTCACAGTCCAACTCTCACATCCATACATGACCACAGGAAAAACCATAGCCTTGACTAGACGGATCTTAGTCGGCAAAGTAATGTCTCTACTTCTGAATATGCTATCTAGGTTGGTCATAACTTTTCTCCCAAGCAGTAAACATCTTTTAATTTCATGGCTGCAGTCACCATCTGCAGTGATTTTGGAGCCCAAAAAAATAAAGTCTGACACTGTTTCTACTGTTTCCCCATCTATTTCCCATGAAGTGATGGGATCAGATGCCATGATCTTCGTTTTCTGAATGTTGAGCTTTAAGCCAACTTTTTTGCTCTCCTCTTTCACTTTCAAGAGACAGAAGAGGAGAGACACAAACACACAAGAATCAGGGAGACCGAGATAAGAGGGAGGCAACCACAAGCCCAGGAACACTTCGAGTCCCCCAAAGCTGAAAGAGGTAAGACAGGTACTCGCCCAGATCTCTGGAAGGGATGCAGCCCCACCAACCCCGTCATCAGGGGCTTCTGGCCTCCAGGGCGTGAGACAATAAACCCACGTGGGCTGAAGCCCCAGCAGGGCCCTGGGTGAAGGGTGGGTTATGGATTTGGAGCCCGTGGCCTGGCCAGAGCAAACTCACTTCAGGTCGTACTCGTTGGGGTTGAAGTCCTGCCGACGGCACGTGTCCTCCAGGACCTAAGGGTGAGATGAGGGTGTGAGCCACTGTGTCAGGCCTGGTCGCCCCAGGTGGGGGCAGGCAAGTGCCACTTAGGCAGCTGAGGGCACACAGTCCACCTCTTGCAGAGCCCGTTGGCTCCACAGGACAAAGCCTGTAATACAAGTGGTGGACCATTCACTCAGCAGCTCCACACACCTCACCTGCAAATCCTGCTTACTCTCTCCTCACTGGGCCTGCTGTGTCAACTCAGTTCTGCGAGACCTTCCACATCAGGCCCTCAACAACTGGCCACCACAGATATCTTCCTACACACTCAGGGACACCCCTCCACCCCCAGAGAATAATGTTCAAACTCCAAAGAGAGCCAACTCAAGGAGGTCCTGGGTTCCCCACTCAACAGAAACCCCTCTTTCATCATGCTCTGCACACACTGAGTTGCCATTCATCGGCTCAGCCCCCATCCCCACCGTGTTTTCGCGCCGGCCCCTACATAACAGGGCCCAACAAGCATTTGCAACATAACGGGTTCGACATGGGCCAGCTGCCGGGTTAAGGGCAGCAAGTGACTCAGCACACGCCGCCACAGCGCACCGAGCCGGAGGGTGACCCTAGAGTGGAAACATGGGGCCGGGACCCTCGGAGTTGGGCTCGAAGCGCCGCGGGCTCGGATGGGGGTGGCGGGGACCGCGACCCCAGGCATCCCATCCCCTCAAGGAGGCTAGCCAGCCCCTATCCCCATGCGCCCGGAGCCCGACGCGGAAGAGGGAGGGCCCGCCGCGCCATAAGGCCGTTCATTGGCCGCAGCAGGCCCCGCCCCAAGGTTCCCTCACGGCCCCGCCCCCGCGGCCTTCGCAGCAACAGCAGGAGCGGCCGGCGCCACGTCTCCGCCGCCGCGTCTCCGCCTTTCGCTCGCCCGCCGCCCGCCCGCGGCCGCACCTGCAACAGCACGGTGCTCGGCGTCACCTTCACCGTGTGGCGCCGCCCGTTCGGGGCCAGCACCGACACCGCGGAGCCCCCGCCGCCTGCCGGGGCCGCCATCTTCCGCTCACGTGACCAGCCGCCCGCCCGCCCGGCGTCAAACAACTTTATCCGCAACAGCCTGACGCACAGCCTCGCGGCTTCGGGGGCGGGGCCTGGGATGGGGCGGGGCCAGCGCGCCTCCGGGTCCGCCCCTGCGTGGCCACGCCCCGACTCTTTTGCTGGCCCACCCCCACACCCGAGCGCGCGCCCGACACCTGAGCGCGGTCACACCAGCTGGGCCACGTGGCCCTAGGTCCGGGCTTGGGGTGCCCTGGGCTCCCTATCCCCTCCGGCCCGTCTTGGGTCCCACTGCCCCTTTTCCTGCCCCCTATGTTCCCTAGGGGTGAAGCCAGGCTCCCGCACCTCTGTGGAGTGAATGCCTGCCGGCCGAGGGGTGGTGTGAAAGTCTGGGAGCAGCTTTGGGGAAGGGCCCACCAGAAACTCCAAATCAGAGAGCAGATTCGGTGAAAGTCTGCGACGAGCATTCTGACTCTCCGTGCTCTCACCGTTTCCTGTGACAGAACTTGTCCTCCGATTCCAGCTGCCCAAGTCAGTGGAAGGTACCGGGAGGAGGGGCATGTGGATCCTGCCACCTCTCAGGAGTGGGTGCTGCAAGGCGCCCTCGTGTAGCTGACACATCCATCTCACCGGCAGCCTCATACTGACCGCATGTGTATGCGAGAAAACGGGAAAGCTTCAGAGTAGCCACAGCTCCAGGGCCACCCTTCACAGTTTGCCTCACAGTCCTATTGGACTGACTGTGCAACCTCAGTGCCTCACCCAGCCCCCACATTGGTCACTATCAGCCAGTTCCCTCTGGGGAGAGGAGCCGCACAGGATACAGGGCAGAGAAGTTTTCTGGCTCAGAGTCAGCTTCAGTTGACCTGCCTCTCCCTTCCCACCTGCTCGCGTGGGTCACACCATCCATGTGTAGCTGAGTACACAAGGCCCTGGAGCAGACTCCTGGGGGGCACTTCTGATCACTGCCTGCAAGCTCTCTAACCCACCCTTCAGCCCGCCAGGGCCTCCCATGCAGTTCTGTGGCCGCCAGGTCCCTGGTTGCCCCCAACCTGGCCTCTTCAGCACTGCAGGGTTTCCTCAGAGCCCCATCTGCTGGGGCAGGCCTTTCGTGCCTGCTCACTTGTTTACTGGCTGTCTCCACTCAGGGCAGCCCTGTCTGCCTGGCTATCCACTGGCAGGCACGCAGACCGGAGTCTCACATGGGGCGGGAGTTCTGCAAACATCTGTGAGAGGAATGACTATTGATGGGGAGACAAACATATGCGCAGTCCCCCCACATGTGCTTTCTCTGGCTGCTGCCGCCCGCCAGGCAGATCAGGGTGCCCCATGCTCCATGGGGTCTGTGTCCTGGTGCTGGCATTAGGAGATAGGAGAGACAGAGCAGACCTTCCTCCCTTAGTAGCCTGGCTGGGTGTGACCTTTTGAAGACGAAGCACTACAAACCAGAGTCTGTGAGGCATCCATGAAGCAAGCCCCAGAGCCGACCTCTGATGCTGGAAACAGCTTGAGAAGCCTCCAGAGGCTGGAAACGCCCAGCAGAGGCTCCCCTGGGACAAGGGATAATTTCAGGCCAGGGGCAAAAATTCAGGCTTGACATACCAGCTCCTCACCACAGCAGGAAGGACCCTTACCTGTTTCGTGGCAAGTTTGCCACGGGTTAGAACTCACAAGCCTGAGTCAGAACTCCTCCATTAGAACGCCTCCATTTGCTCCATAAGGAGGCTGCCTCCTTGGGCTTGCCTTCCTGAGCTCCTCACTGCAACTTGGCACCTTCCCTCATGGCCTCAAGGCCTCCTACAGGGGGTCTGGTTACAGCCTTGAGAGTGTGATCACAATAGGGGTCACAGAGATGACTGTGGGGTCAAAGATTATCTTTGGGAAGCATGCAAGGTCCTAAAGGGGAGTCCTTTCTTGGTGCTCATAGTTCAGCTTCTTTTTGTAGCTCTTATTTTTTATTTCCAAATTTGCCATTTAAAAAAATATTACATATCTGTACATTAATATTCACAGCAGCTTTATCTAATAGTCAAAAGCTGGAGTGAACTTAAATGTCCTTCACCAATGCGGCACATCCACACTCAGAGCACTGCTCAAAAATCAAGGGAATGAATACTGACCAACCTGGGTGAGTCACGCCGAGTGAAAAGAGCTGGTCCCGGAATTTCTTGGTGGTCCAGTGGCTAAGACTCCACACTTCCACTGCAGAGGGTGCGGATTCTATCCCTGGTTGGGGAATTCTGCATGCTACATCATGTGGCGAAAGAAAATAAAAAAGAGCTGGTCCCCAAAGGCTGCAATTGTATGGAAATGACAGTGTTTGCCTTTTTCTCTCTGTGTTAATATGTGCATACGTATTTATATTTGAAAGTAAGTTAATGAGGGACTTCTCTGTTGGGCCGGTGGTTAAAGAATCCACCTTGAAATGCAAGGGACGCAGGTTCACTCCCTGGTCAGCAAACTAAGATCCCACATGCTACTGAGCACTGCAGTCACTGAGCCTACATGCTCTGGAGCCCGTGTGCCACAACGAAAGATCCCAAGGGACGCAATTAAGACCCGACACAGCCAAATAAATGAGTGAGTATTGTTAAAAAAGAAAGTAAGTTGATGATATCTAGGCCCTTTCTCCCCAAATATTGCAGCAGCTGCTCCTAAGAACTAGGACCTTCTCCTGTTTAATCATAACCCGTCACCACATGCAACAACCATGGATATAATGATATTATCTGATGATATATCTACACAGTCCACGTTAGAATTTCCTTTGTCCCAAAATGGTCCTTTATAGCTGGTTGTCACATTGCATTTGGTTGTTGGGCCTGTTTACACTCCTTTAATCTACCACAGTCCTGGAAATTCCCTGGTGGTCCAGTGGTTAGGACTCTGCACTTTCACTGCTGAGGGCATGGATTTGATCCCTGGTTAGGGAATTAAGATCCCACAAGCTGTGTGGCACAGCCAAAAATAATAATAATAATAACCACAGTGCCTCTGTTTTTTGTTTTGTTTCTATTTTTCATGACATTCACATATTTTAGAGCCCACAGGCTGGATCTGCATGATCTTTTCCTGGAGTTAAACTTTCAGGGCAGTGAGGCAGTGTAGATGACAGCCTCTCAGGAGCTCTAGGGTTTCAGTTTGTCCCATTAGTATGCAAAGATTGAACCTCCCCATTCCAGGTACCTTGTAAACTGAATAAGCTGTGTGTGGAGGTAATTCTTTGAGAGCACAAATATGATGTTTTTCTAAGAACCACTGACCCAGTGGTTTTAGCACCAACTGATAGTCCTTGCCTGAATCCATCATTACATTTATGGTGCAAAATCAGTCTTGCAACCTTATCATTTCCTCTATACTTAACAGGCATTTTCTGATTGAGAATTTTTTTAAATTCCTAAATGTTAGCATGAACGCATGGATTCTTTTTCTTCATTCAGTTATCCTTTTGATGCTAAAATTTGATCCACATTTGACCAGTTAGTTAGACCCTCCATTCAAGCTGGCTCCTGTGCTTCTTTGGGGAAGGGAGGACAGTAACTTTTTATTTTCATATTATTTCAAACTTAGAAGTTACAAGAACAGTCCATAAACTAACTCCTGCATGCATACCTCCTAGACACACCATTTGTTTGCATGTTGCCCATTTGCTTCATCATTATCATTTCTCTCTATGTATATTTTTTCTCTCTTTGTCACTGTGTGTATATATATCTTTTTTTTTTTCTGAAACCATCTGAGAGTAAGTGGGGACATTGTACACCTTTGCCACTAAATACCTCAGTATGTATTTCTGAAGAAGGGCCACTCTTACTTCACCACCGAACTATGATACAACATTGGGAGATCTTTAATTGATACAACAATCTGAGCTACTCTGCAGTCACCTGTAGCACTCACACCTTTCCTGCATCTTTTTGATGTTTCTGTTGTTCTCTGAGCACTTCCTCACTTCAGCCACAAGAAAGTGTCTTAAGCTTATCAAGGTTGTCCCTGCCCCAGCCCTGAATGCCATTTCCCAAGGAAGCCCTAGTCCCTGTTAGAGGGGAGTGGGATTTAGCGACCAAGGTCTGGGGTTGAGCGTGTTCATTGCTACCGGGATGCCTCTGCTTTGTAGACCCCCTAGGAGACAGTGCTAGCATCCTGAATTCACCACCCCTTATTCTTCCTCTTCTTCCCTCCTTCCATATTTATACTTGGCTGAACTGTATGACAGACTGGTTCCAAATAAGAAAAAGAGTACGTCAAGGCTGTATATTGTCACCCTGGTTATTTAACTAATATGCAGAGTATATCATGAGAAACGCTGGGCTGGATGAAGCACAACTTAGAATCAAGGTTGCCGGGAGAAATATCAATAACCTCAGATATGCAGATGATACCACCCATTAGGCAGAAAGTGAAAAAGAACTAAAGAGCCTCTTGATGAAAGTGAATGAGAGTGAAAAAGTTGGCTTAAAGCTCAACATTCAGAAAACTAAGATCATGGCATCTGGTCCCATCACCTCATGGCAAATAGATGGGAAACAATGGAAACAGTGGCTGATTTTATATTGGGGGGCTCCAAAATCACTGCAGATGGTGACTACAGTCATGAAATTAAAAGACGCTTGCTCCTTGGAAGGAAAGTTATGACCAACCTAAACAGTATATTAAAAAGCAGAGACATTACTTTACTAACAAAGGTCCGCCTAGTCAAGGCTATGTTTTTTTCAGTAGTCATGTATGGATGTGAGAGTTGGACTGTAAAGAAAGCTGAGCGCAGAAGAATTGATGCTTTTTGAACTGTGGTGTTGGAGAAGACTCTTGAGAATCCCCTGAACTGCAAGGGGATCCAACCAGTCCATCCTAAAGAAGATCAGTTCTGAGTGTTCATTGGAAGGACCGAAGTTGAAGCTGAAACTCCAATTCTTTGGCCACCTGATGCGAAGAGCTAACTCATTTGAAAAGACCCTGATGCAGGAGGAGAAGGGGATGACAGAGGATGAGATGGTTGGATGGCATCACCGACTCAATGGACATGGGTTTGGGTGGACTCCAGGAATTGGTGATGGACAGGGAGGCCTGGCGTGCTGCGGTCCATGGGGTCGCAAAGAGTCGGACACAACTGAGCTACTGAACTGAACTGTATGCATTTGTAAATATTAAACCATTTTCAATACACACAAAAAAAGGCACAACCAAATAAATCCTTATCCACAGTAAGAACCCTTTTTCAGCGGCATCAACATATTTATTAATTTACTCTGTTCCAAAATGCCCTCCAAATAGCTTTGGAATTACTATAACAATCCTGCTACTAACCAAACCTACTAAGGAAATCTCAAGATCTCTTTGTAATTATTTTTGTCCTCAGAATATATCACACTGAAATTCAGAATATGGTGTTCAAAGCTGTTTGAATTCTCTTTTTTTCTGTGTGGTTATGTTGATTTGATACACAATAAAGGAATCAAAAAATCATTTATGACTGAATTTTAGGGTCTTTTTCATTCTTTCTCTATTTAATATTTTGATTATGGAGAATATTCATTTGAGTTAAATATTATTTGATTCAAAAGTTATAAATATAAAATGACCCATAGCCAGAAAAGGGTCACTCCCTCTTCATCACTCCGGCTGTCACCCACATAGGAAGTAATCTTCCAGTTCCGCAGTGGCCCTCCTGTTTTTCTGCAAAGATGAGCATGTGCATGTATCAGAAGCTAAGTGGACACAGATGCAGATTCTCTCCCTCCTTTTTACACAGCAGGTAACACAGAACATACCCTCATTTGTTGTCTTCTCTGCAGCCTGTACGACTCACTCTGGAACCTCGTCTAACTCTGCTCCACTCCACCACATGGTACATCCAGAGCACGAAGTCCTGGATGTTATATAGTTTAGACAGTGGTCAGGGCTTCGGGTCCAGGCTCCCCTCCCTACACCAAGCAGAGCTTTGACATCTCCTGGCTGCCTGGGCCTCTATTCTTCATCTGTAAAGCTAGACCCAGGGAGGTGGAGGCTCAGTGCAGGTAAGCCAGACAAACATCACAGGCAGCGATTCTACTCAGTGTCTGTGGGAAATCTTGAGCCAGGTCAGAAGGTGAGGCCAGAGTTCTCATCCCAGGCTGCCCAGACTCCCTTCAACATTGGCCCAGGACCCACCTGAATGCGGGGGTGAGGGGGCAGTAATAGCGGTTATTTTCCCCAGTGCCCGTAATGGGACCAAGCCTGTATTTTCCAAAGAAACAATGTCCCAAACTACCTCTCTTAGAACTTCAGGTTGTAGGTTAAGGTTTAAAAGCTCCTGGCTGGGCTGACCTGGGGACTAAAGCTCCTTCCACCTGTTTCTTTGGGAAAGTTGTGGCTCATTCTCAGAGCAAGTGGCTTCTGAGGCTCCTCTGAGCTGGACCTGGGGAGGATCAGCCCTGCCTCACTCTGTGTTTAGACTACAGCTGAATGCATTTAAAAAATACATAAAGATATATAGACAGATATAATTGTAGTAAAATTGCACTTTAAATTTAATAAGTTTTAAATCTACTTTCCAGCATAGATTCTCTGGGCGATTATCTGTATTATCATTCAGGCTTTCCACTGCCAAAGAAAAAAAAAAAAAATGAGTTCCTGATGGCGGCCTGCTGTCCACCCTCAGCACTCTCCACCTCACGGCCGCCTGCTCAGCCCATTCTCCAGGCCTTTCCTCAGCTGCCTCCCATCAGAAGGGTGATGCCCACAGGTCACCTGCTGGGGGGCTTCCCTGACAGTTTCCCACCTGCTGCCCTCTGCCTCGTTTTCTCATTTTCTGCCCACTCCTGACCTCACATTGTGGAGTCCCTTGAGCAGCTGTTTCCATCATCTGCCCCCTTACCCCCAGCAGACAAGCCTGGGACAAGGCTCCGGTGAGTGCATGTGAGATCGTCAGGGACCCCTACGCATGGACCACCATGCATGGAGCTGCCCCACATTTGGTCTCGGTGGCTTCCAGGCCAGGCAGACACCTGGACAGGTAAGAATCTTGGCTCCTACTCACACCTGCAAAGGAGATCACACTGTTAATTTCATGAAATTAGTTCCGTTTCTAAGCTGCCACCAGCTGGCAGAAGAATCAACACCCTTCACTCAGGAGCTTGCTTGGCTCTCAGTGTCCTCCTCTGAGAAGTGGATCCTGATTCCTGGGTGGAGGGTGGTGGTGCTTCTGCAAGATGGTGTGAGGAAAGTGCTCAGCATAGTCCCCACCGCCCCGCCCTCCAGTCAGTTCTGTAAGCAAACACAGTGGGATTTGGAGAGGACAGGGGAGCCACCTTCCTGCTCCTCCTCACCTCCTGGTCCCTCCCAAGCAGCGGCTTGACAGCTGTTCCCAGGATCTGCTTTGAATTAAAAAGTGGTGTAGCTCTTTAAGAAAAGCATCCGCCGCCCCCGCCGCCCTGCTGCCCCCTTTGAAGTCGCTGGCGCTGAAAGGTTCCCAGTGGCAGATCTGAGGGTTTGTTTCTGCCTCCCCAGAGGCCACGTGCGGATCACAGGGTGAGAGGGAGGGAGGGCCGAAGGTCACATGGCCTGCAGCCGCTATTGCAGCCAGCGCTGAGGACCTGCAGGCTACTCGGATGGGGACCAGCCGGCTGGAGCTCATTAGGGCTCAGCAGAGCCAGCAGCTGGGAAAGCTAAGGAGGAGCTGTCTCTGGCCCTCTCCACAGGCCTGAGGCAGCCTGACCTCCCCCGCGCCCTCTCACCTATATAGTGAGGAGCATGCCCTAGCACTTTGCAGACACTCTGGTGACACCCCCAAGAAGCCCCGTCTCCACAGATGTGTAGGAAGCCCCTCCCATCCCCATCGCCTTCCTCCCCTCAGCTTTGGAATGTGGCTGGTCCCAGGGGGACCCCAGTGGACCCTGACACTCCATAGTTAGCCCAGGTCAGCTGTGGGTTGGCATCCAGGACAGTCCTTCAGCCAGGATTGCCCACCAGCCAGGTGGGGCTGTGTGGGGAGGGTGGGCTGGGGTCAAGCCTGGGGCCAGAAAACCCTATCAGTCCTCCATTCACAGGCATGGGAGGGCAGGGCTTGTGGGAGAGTGACAGGCACATCTGGTACTCAGCTTCCTCACCCCTAAGTAAAGGGGGCTCTGATTCCCACGTGCTCCCAGTCCTACGGTGAGGGGCGTATGGGTCCTTTCTGCAGGTGACCCCAAGGCTGCTCAGGCCAGGCCTACAAACGGCCACCTGCAGACAGGAGAGGACAACTTCTGACATCATGCCTCAGAGTTGTTTGTAAAGGCCTGGAACTGACCAGGTGGCCCCAGCCCCTGTACCAGACGGCTCCAAGTGATGGGCTTTTCTCATCAAGGCCCCAGGACGTGAAGCGAAGGCTGTTCCTGCTGATGGGAAACCAGGCGGATTCAAGCTCTGCGATTGCATGACCTCAACTTGAGGCCCCTCCCCCAGCTCAAAGCTAGCTGTGGGCTCTTGGCTGGCTGGGGAGTAGGGCCTCCATTCAGGGCAAGCCACTGGTGGGGGGTGTGGTGGTCTGCCCCACTTTCCTGCCCTCTTGGGCCTCAGAGGCCAGCAGCTGGGATGCAGAGCCGCCCAGGTGGTTGTGCAAGGCGGGGCGGCTGAGGCCAGCAGGGAACAGCTGGGCCCCAGACGGCAGGCAGCAGCTGCAGCCCAGAGCAGCCTTGTGCTGTTGGAGCCCTGGGCTCAGGCCCCTGGGGATCCCCAGGAGGGAGCCGGCTGTGTGATACGGGGCCGACCCATGTCCAGGTAAAGACACTGAGTCTGGAGCTGCTGGACATCCTGAGACCCTGAAGGCCCAGTCCAACAGGTGGGATCCCCTGCACCACTGACTGCCCCCCACCATACATTCCTCCCCAGGGCCTGCTGGCCAGCAGGGACCCCAAGCCTGTCCCAACTCAGGCTCTAGCTCTTGTTTCCCAAAATGTTCCATCTCTGATGCCCTCTTCTGAAACTTGGCACATGTGGACACATATGGACAGGGCTTTCTGGGTGGCTCAGTGATAAAGAAATTACCTGCGATGCAGAAGACGCAGGAGATACCACAGGTTCGATCCCTGGGTCAGGAAGATCTCCTGGAGGAGGGCTTGGCAACCCACTCCAGTATTCTTGCCTTGGAAAATCCCATAGAAAGAGGATCCTGGCACACTCCAGTCCATAGGGTCGCACAGGGTCGCACACAACTGAAGTGGCTGAGCATGCACGCGTGCCACACGTGGACCCGTCTCATCAGTTCCTTCTGTGCTCCCTCCCCTACAACTTCCTCCCCAAAGGCCCAGCCCCTGAACCCCCATCCTATATCTAAAGATGGCACTTCAAAAGAGGCAGAGGCTCCCCTCTGGGCTCTCATTTTCCTAGGCCTCCTTGGACCTGGGCATGCACAGGATCTAAGCTTGGCTAGAAGCACCTATTGCCCACCTGAACGGGAACCAGGAAGCCAAGAGACAGAAATGATGCAGAAACTACCTGGACATGGCAATGGTTTGGGACAAGGTCGGCAGAAGAGTGAGTCCCACGTCCAGCATATCTGGTGTCCATGGGCCATTGTTCCCGCTTTTCCTCCTCAAGCTTGAGTGTCAGCCCTCCAGACATCACACAAGCCCCCTGTGCCCAGGACCGCGTCTGCCTTGGTTCCTGAAGAAAGGTTGGCATCCACTGGGGAGCAACAACTATCATTGATCACATGCTCACTGGCCTATACAAGTCCTGCCCCATTTCATGCTCCTATGACCCTGGAAGGCAGGTAGTATTCTCGTCCCCACCCTACAGATAATAAGCCTGAGGTTCAGAGAACCAGCTGCAGGCCCAGCAGGGGCAGATGTAGGCTCTCAGCCCCACGGCTACATCTGTTATTGTGTGGGTCCCATAGACATCTGTCTAATAAGTGAATAGTGGCATGCACATCCCATGTCCCAACAGAATCTCCAGGGTGGGACAAGCCCACCACATTCACTCACCTACCCTCCTTCCCTGCCAGTTACCTGGTGCTTCAGGCCCAGCCTGCTGACCACCACTGGTCAGACCCTTAGGTGTTTGGGTTTTTTTGGGGGGGTTTAGGTAAAATTCATAATATAGAACCACTTTAGGGATTTTCCTGGTGATCCATGGTTAAGAATCTGCCTTCCAAAGCAGGGGACATGGGTTCAATCCCTGGTCGGGGAACTCAGATCCCACATGCCACAGGGCAACTAAGCCCACGCACCACAACTAGAGAAGACCCCATGGGCTGCACATGAGAAAGCCCCAGTGCTGAACTGGACTTCCAGCACAACCAAAACCAAAACACAAGCAAACAAAGAAAACCTTAAGGTGTGCAATCCCATGGCACGTAGTACATTCACAATGTTGTGCAACCGTCACCACAGTCAATTCTAGAACATTTTCATCATCCCAGAAAGAAGCCCTGTACCCTTTAGCAGTCACTCCCTGCTCCTCCCTGTCCCCCGGAAATTAACTCCCTACAATGCAAAAGATCAGAGTTCAATCACTGGGTCGGGAAGATCCCCTGGAGAAGGGAATGGCTATCCATTCTAGTATTCTTGCCTGGAGAATTTCATGGACAGAGGAGCATGGCAGGGCTACAGTCCATAGGGTCGCAAAGAGTCAGACAGGACTGAGCAAGAAAGGCCTTTCTATCTCTATTGATTTGGTTACTCTGGATATTTCTTGTGAATGGAATCATAAGATAGGTGGCCTTTTGTTTCCGGCTTATTTCACTTGCTTATTGTTTTTAAGGGTCATCTATGTTGACACACGTGTCAGTACTTTGTTCCTTTTCATGGCTGAATAATAGTCCATTGTGTGGATGGACCACATTTTCTTCATCCATTTTATTCATTATGGACATTGGGCTGTTTCCCCCTTTTGGCTACAGTGAGTACTGCTGCTGTGAACAGTGATGGTCAGGCTTTTGTTTGAACACCTGTCTTCAACTCTCTTAGGATTATACCTAGGCGTGGAATTGCTGAGCCATGTGATGATTTTGTATGTAACTTACTGCACAGCCACCAAACTGTTTCCATAGCAGCTATACTGTTTTATATTCCTGCCAGCAATGCATGGGCTCTAGTGTCTCCATACCCACACCAATGCTTATTGTTTTCAATGTTTTCCTTTGCTTGTTTTTGTTTTGGCTGCACCACATGGCTTGCTGGACCTTAGTTCCCTGACCAGGAATTGATCCCGATCCTTGGCAGTGAAAGCACTGAGTCGTAACCACTGGATTCCCAGGGAATTCCCTGCTTTCCATATTTTTTTTATCACAGCCATCCTAGTGGGTGTGAGGTGTTATCTGAACTTCCACTGTTCAGTCCAGGATCCCTTTCCTCCCACATGTCAGGGCCACAGCAGCCTCTAGGCTAGCTGCAGACAGCCTGGAAACTGAGGCCAACCTGCTGTCCTGGGAATCTCCCTCCCAGATTTTGGGAGCTGAAGACTGAGTTGGAGGAGTCCGAGGTGCAGAAGGTAAAGCTGGCCCTTGAGGGAACAGAGCCAGTCTGTGAGAGTCGAGAGAAGGAGGTATGAACAGCTCCAGAAGGCTCTCAGGAGCTGTTGCCCCCAAGAGTTGGGGTCCGGGGTCTAAAGCTTTAAAGAAGAGGATGTGGGAAATGCAGAGACACGGAAGGACAGGGAAGTTCTGGGGAAGGCTCTTCACTACTGTTAGTAGTGTTGAATAAAGCAAACAGGAACTCATTTTGGTCAAAGTGCAGGCTAAATCTCATTACAGCAATGCCAGCGAGTGCAGCATGCAAGCTCCCCCCTCACACTGGAATTCCACTGGCAGTCGTAACTGCCATTCCCGCAGCGCTGAGCACTTTCACGCATGGGCTCCCGTAATCCCACAACAGCCCTCTGATGGAGGTACGGTCGTTGCCCCGCTTTAAAGAAGAGGAAACGGAGGCACACAGAGAGGTCATGGAGCTTGCCCAGGATCTCCTGCCAGGAAATGGCTCAGAGCCAGGTCCGTGTGAAGCACAACTCTATGCAATCCTGCCATCCGGCTGGAAGCAGCATTTCCCTGCCTGGGACTTAGAATAACAGACTCTTAGACGGAGAAGGTTCCTGGGGCACGTTCTCCCCAATGCCTAGGGACACCTTCAGATGGGGGAATCTGTCTTTGAAGTGCCTGCCTCTGGCCAGTCCTATGGAGGGCCTGTATACTGACCTGACAACCGCAGTGTGGCAAGTGTGGGTTTTTGAATGAACAGAGTTCACACTCAGCTCTTCCGCTAGCACTTCTGAGTCTCAGGTCCCCTCAGCAGGAAAATGGGTGCCCAGCTGCCCCATGGGTGCTTGTGGGGAGGCCCTCTGTCACAATCTGCCCTCTTCTCCATTGCGTGACTCCAGCCAAGGCTGACCTCTGGGGCACCTCAGCCTGATAACCAGGCTTCGAGGTTGAAGTTACAGTTTCAGCCTCACAGAGACGCTCTCAAGGGCCCTGTCTAGTCTCACTGTGTCTTCTGAGAGACCGCTGGAGCAGGCTGCTGTGTGTGTGTGTGCAGGGTGGGTGTGGTAACTGTTTACCCCACAGCTCATTACCCAGCCCAGGGACTGCTGAGGAGGACAGTGCTCGGGGCCAACAGGGCAGGAGGGGAAGGCAGGGGCAGGGGTCCCTGGTGTGGCCAGAGGCTCTGGCAACCTCTCTTCTCCTGCCTCAGAGGGGCTGCAGGTGCCTGCCTCCCTGGGGACACAGCTTCTCTACTGCCCCAAGTCAGGAGGGAGCTCAGGAAGCTGTGCCCCAGCTCTAGACCCCTGTTCCGAAAGGCAAGGTCTATTTCTTATCTTTGAAATGGCTTAATGACATCCGTGAAGCTGTGGCTGCGAGGGGAATGAGAGGTCTATCTACCAAAGCTGTCTATGGTGCTTTGTGTGTGTTGTGTGCAGGACAAATAAATGCCCCTTTTTTTCTTTTGTCTGTCCACGCAGCCCGGAACAAGCCCCGAAGTAAGTAGCTTTCCCCCACACATACCCCATTTGGGATTCTGAGGACTCTCCTTCTGTCCCCAGTGAGGAGCGCTGGGAAGGTGAGATAGAAGCGACAGATACACTTTATTGCCCGGAGGTCACTGAACAGAGACCAAGCCGGCAGCTCTTCCATCCTGGCCCACGCCCCGGTGCCGGCTGGGGCGGGGAGAGGTTCTTGGGGGGTCCCTGGTACAGGATGCAAAGCCAGAGAACACGCGTGGAGGAACCAGGACGTCACCCCAAGGCCCACCGACCTCGGTAAGTGACGGCGCCCCCTCTGCTCCCACTGCGTCCGAGGGCCGCCCAGAATCTGTCCACCCAGGCGCGGGACAGGGCGACTCCCCCGTGGCGCCGTGCCGCGGCGCCCAGTCCCTCCGGCAGGTCGCCGAGGGCGCCGGGGCCTCGCGCCACACCTGTCCGCTCCTCCGGGAGGCCCCGGCGCCTCTGCTGCCGGCCCCTCGGCGCGGAGCCCTGTGTCCGCCGTCGCTTTGATCCCGGGGGCCCCGCTGGATAAAAGTCCCGGGCGGCTCCGCGCCAGCGCCAGAGGGGAGGCAGCCGAGCCGGGCGTACAGCGGGCTGGCGCTGGGCGAGCGACGCCAAGGAGCCGGGGCCGCGGGGCCGCCCGCGCGGGCCGCGGTGAGCGCGGGACTCCGAGCCGGTTCGGGGTGGGGAGTGCCGACCGGGGTGCCAGTCGCCCACCGCTGCTCTGGGCCTGGGCGGCGGGAGCGAAGGGCCTCCGGCGGCCCAGGTGAGCGCTCCCCTTGCGCCCCCAGCCCGTCGGGCCGACCCGCCGCGTGGCCAACCGAGCTACCCCCGCGCGGAAAAACCCCGCTCCTTCCCCGCTGGCCCCCGCTCGCCGCCCCTTCCAGCCGCCCGGGGGCGGGGGCGGCGGCGCCGGGCTGGCCGCGGTGAATGAGCCGCTGGGGCCGCCGGGCCGCGCTGCCCCCCACGGAGCCAGGCCGGGAGCGCCTCCGGCGGCCGCGGCGGGGTAGTCCAGGCCCCTCCGTCAGGCTTGCGGTTTGGGAAGAAAAGGCGATGCCTCCGCCAAGAAAAGAGCGAGCGCGGCCCCCTCCCCCTCCGCCGAGCCGGGGCGGCGGCGGCGGCGGCACATCTAACGCGCGGGCACCCGGGCCGCCGCGGCCCCCGCAAACTACGCCCAGGCTCGGCCCCCGCCGCTCATTGGCGCGGGCCAGAGCCAGCGCACCCAGACCCTGCGCTGCCCTCGGCCGGCCGCGCGCGGAGTCCCAGCTGCCCAGGCCGACGGCGCCCGGCCCCGAGAGCCTCGACGCCAAGCCGCCCGCGCCTCCTCGGCCGGGCCCAACGCGGGGAGCGGGGCGAGCGAACAGGCGCGCCGCGGCCCGGGCGCCCCCGGCCTGGCGCCCTCGCCGCCGCGCCGCCTCAACGCCGCCTGCTCTCCGCAGGTGGCCGCGGGCCCGAGCGGTGCGGCCATGGGCCGAGGGGTGCGCGTGCTTCTGCTGCTGGGCCTTCTGCACTGGGCCGGGGGCGGCGAGGGCAGGAAGACCTGGCGGCGCCGCGGCCAGCAGCCACCCCTGCCGCCGCCCCCGCCGCGGGCCGAGGCGGCCCCGGCAGCCGGGCAACCGGTGGAGAGCTTCCCTCTGGACTTCACGGCCGTGGAGGGCAACATGGACAGCTTCATGGCACAGGTCAAGAGCCTGGCGCAGTCCCTGTACCCCTGCTCGGCGCAGCAGCTCAACGAAGACCTGCGCCTGCACCTCCTGCTCAACACGTCGGTGACCTGCAACGACGGCAGCCCGGCCGGGTAAGGCCTGCACCCGCCCGCCGCTACCAGCGCGCCCCCGTCGGTGGTCCCGGGACCGCGGGCTGCCTGGTCGCCAGCGGGTGCGCACCACCCGCCTCCCTGTCCCCGCTCAGACGCACGGAGCCTGCATTGGACCGTCCCTGCTGGCCGCAGCGGTGGTCGCCCACAGGGGAAGGGCTCCCGTCGGGCCTCGGAGGCGCTGGCTCCGGGTAGGGCCCTGCTAGGCAACTAGCTGCGCGGGGGTTGGGGCAGGGTTGGTCCTGGGCCAGCCCCGGGCACTGACCCCTCGGCCACCGGTACCCAGTCCCTGTGCTCGCGTTCTTCGTTCCCTGGGCGGGGAGATGGCAATCCGCGAGTGGCCCTGACTCCAGCAAGAGGAGGTGACACAGCGGGGCGGAGAGACGCCTGGCGTCCGTACCTCCACCCCCATCCCAGCTCAACTCGCCCCGTCTGCTCCGTGTTGCTGCTGGGACTGCCAGAGATCCAGCCAGCCGGAGGAATAGGCAGGGGGCGCAGGTGGGACAGAAGGACCTGGGTGCCGCATTCACCCCCTCTCCAGCCCCTAGCAGATAATGGAAGGATGCGAGGCTGAGGGTTGGGGCGGGGTTAGGGGTGCCCATGCCCTCAGTGACTGCACAGCCTGAGGAACACGACGTTAGGTCCGGCCTTTGTAGGAAGGATGCGACCCCGCTCCGATGGCGCCCGCGCCCCTCCACGCCCGCCTGTACGACCCGGTGCTCCTGCCCCACGCACCCTCGAGAGAGCTTTTCACTCTCCAAGCCCCACTGCGCATCCCAGGAGGATCTTGAGCCCTGGCGAAGACCCCACCCCCCCCACCCCGCCTGGCAGCCGGCGCCGAGGTTACAGCGGGTCCCGCGTGGGGCGGGCCGTGGGGATTTTCCACGGACCACACAGCCCCTCGCCGCCCTTCCCTGCCTCGCGAGCGCCACCTCCCGGGACTGACGGCCGCTCGCCCGGCCGGGCGCGCTCTGCGGGGGCCTGTCCGCTGGCGCCCCCGTGCGGCCGGCGCGTGCCGGGCGACAGGTGGAACGACCCCTATCTCCCGGGAGCTGGACCCTGCAGCCCCCGCTCGTCCCCCGCCCCCATGACCACGCACTCCACCCACTTCCCTTGCAGCTACTACCTGAAGGAATCCAAGGGCAGCCGGCGATGGCTACTCTTTCTGGAAGGTGAGTGTCAGGTGCGGATGCAGCGGGGTAGGAGGAGGGTCT
This sequence comes from Capricornis sumatraensis, assembly GCF_032405125.1. Lineage (NCBI taxonomy): Eukaryota > Metazoa > Chordata > Mammalia > Artiodactyla > Bovidae > Capricornis > Capricornis sumatraensis. The sequence continues at coordinate 100,618,546 of NC_091076.1, forward strand.
CCTCGGCACTAGATCCTGAGGTTGGGGGCTGTGCCCGCAGGAGGCTGGTACTGCTTCAACCGGGAGAACTGCGACTCCCGATATGACACCATGCGGCGCCTCATGAGCTCCAAGGACTGGCCCCGCACTCGCACAGGTCAGCGTGCCAGGGTTTGCCCAGGAATCCCCAGGAGGTGAGGGGAAGGGAAAGGGGCTCATAATTGGAAGTCCTGGAAGAAGCCTTTTCTCCTTCATTCCCTAGAGCCCCAGAGAGGCCCCACCCCATCTATCCCCCACCCCACCAAGGTTAGGGAACATTCACTCTAACATTTCATTCTTATTCCACAGGCAACTTCCCAGGGCTCACCCTGGCTACACAGTACAGAGCTGGTCCCTGGTCAAAGTAGCTGGTGGAAGGGGGGAGGTTGAGGGTCATGTCCAAAAGTCACAGGATGCCGGCTGGGCATCCTGGTCATGGAGACTCCTTGGAGTAACTAAACCCATCCATTCCCTACTTCCCCCGCAACCTTAGTTCAGGTGGGTGTCACCACCCACCCCCTTGCTGGAGCTTGATAGGGTCCTTCCACATCCGCTTACCTTCCTGTAGTCCTCACCCCTGCCTGCACGCCCTGCTCCCACCAGAAAGACCCACTGCCTCTGTTCTTCCCTGCCACAGGCACGGGGATCCTATCCTCCCAGCCAGAGGAGAACCCCCACTGGTGGAACGCCAACATGGTGTAAGAGGGAGCCAGAAGGTCCTTCCTGGCGGGGGCGAGTCCTGTCTTGGGGGTCCTTTGTGGAGGCTTCTTCCTAAGAGGTTCTTAGGGGAAGTCTATCCTGGGGGAGCCTGTCCTTAAGGGGGTCCGGTCCTGGGAGAGGTCCTTCCTAGGGAGGTCCTGTCCTCAGGAGTCCTTCCCGAGGAGGGTGATCCTTCCTGGGGTCCTCGGGCAACAGAGGAACATGGCAGGCTCACACCTTCCGTGTGTCACAGCTTCATCCCCTACTGCTCCAGCGATGTGTGGAGCGGGGCTTCGTCCAAGTCTGAGAAGAGTGAGTCCCATGCTGCCCCCCTCCACTCCCTTCCCCCCCGGCCCCCACAGAGGCAGGGCAAGGAGGACAGCACTTCCGGTGAAATACAGACGTTCAGCCTTGTGTCTCCCTCTAACTCTTCAATAGTGTGTCCCAGGGTGCCTGCCCCCAGCACCCACTGCCTGGCTTGTCCATGGCTGGCCTGACCCTGGGGGAGGGGGTTCCTCACTCCTAGGTGTTCCCCAAGGAAGGGCCCCCAGCACAGTCTCGCGCACCTGACCCACCTTCCTCCAATCTACCCCTGCGCCTGTTCCCATCCCATGGAAGACCCTCCAGACACCCAGCTATACCTGACCTCCTTCCAACCTGGGGATGGGAGGACTGGCTGGCTGTCCAGGCCACCACTTGAAGCCAGCTCTCCTTCTCTGTGCAGACGAGTACGCCTTCATGGGCACCCTCATCATCCGGGAGGTTGTGCGAGAGCTCCTGGGCAAAGGGCTGAGTGGGGCCAAGGTGCTGCTGCTGGCAGGGAGCAGGTGGGCTGGGCAGGGGCTGGGGTGGGAGTGTGGATGGAAGGGAGAAGATGGGGCTGAGCCAGGGCAGACGCGTTGCCAGGAGGCTCAGCAACATGGGGCATCTCTGAGGTTTGGCTCCCGAATGCCATGTGGCTGGAAGCTGTCCTGCAGTCACTTCTGGCTCTGTGGTTGTTGGGTGTGAGGGAGGCTTTGGATCACAGTGACCTAGGCAGTTGACTAAGGGCTAGCTGTGGACCAATGCACCACCAAGGGCTGGGGTCCCTCTAGGCAAGATCATACCCGCTGGTCATTGTATCCCAGCGGGCATGTAAGGGACTCAGGGGTCATCTAAGGAATGGACAGAGGGGCCTGGACCACAGAGTTCCCCTTCATTTTCAGATAAGGGAACCGAGTCAGAGAGTGAGACGCGGGGGAGGGAAAGGGGTGGGAGGAAGTGAGATGACCCGACACTTAGCTCTGTGTCAGTGCCTGGAGCTCTGCCAGCCCTTCTCTGCCTCCAAGACCTGGAAGGGCCCAGGGGCCTTACACACAAAACCAGAACGCTCAGAATGCTCTTGGCTGCCTGTGCCCTGGGGAATGGGCTGAGGCTGGGCAGGCCTGGTGGGTGAGTGTCCTTCCTCAATCTGCCCGGCTTGACCTCCCACCTTCCCTGCAGCGCGGGGGGCACGGGGGTGCTGCTAAACGTGGACCGTGTGGCCGAGCAGCTGGAGGAGCTGGGCTATCCAGCCATCCAGGTGCGGGGCCTGGCTGATTCTGGCTGGTTCCTGGACAACAAGCAGTACCGCCGCACAGACTGCATCGACACCATCACCTGCGCGCCCACGGAGGCCATCCGCCGGGGCATCAGGTGCCCCAGGAGGGAGGGCCCATTCTGTGCAGAGGGCCTGGGATTGGGTGGCATCAGGGGGTGGAGGAGCTCGTGGGGGCTGGGTGGGAGGTGGGCGAGCAGCCTAACCTGCCGTGTGTGGCCTAGGTACTGGAATGGGGTGGTCCCGGAGCGCTGTCGGCGCCAGTTCAAGGAGGGCGAGGAATGGAACTGCTTCTTTGGCTACAAAGTCTACCCAACTCTGCGCTGTGAGTGGGCATGCAGGGCGGCGGAGGGGGCGGGCGGCAGGGGGTGTACAGCCTTTCTGTGTCTGCTGGAAACCCAGCCTGGAGTCCAATCCTCAGAGGTGAGGCTTGGAGACCACTGCCACACCCAAGAAGGGTTGACAAAGTCATCTGAGCCTGGCCGGGACTTTCTCAGTTTTAGCACTAGAAGTCCACTCGGTTCAAGGCAAACTAGGATGGTTGGTTACGCTGACCACACCCATGGTGAGGAACGTGCCTTGGAGTTGAATCCCAGTGCTGTCCCTGTGTGGGGCCTTGGCTGTCCCTCGCCAGCACCACACTCGAAGCGACATAATCGCCGTGTTTTGGTCAAAGCGGAGTCCTGGGAGCCAGGCCAAGGTGGGAGGAGGGAACGAGGCACCTCTTCCAGGCAGCATGCCAGGGGAGCTAGTCGCCAGCACTCTGCAGCCAGAGCCTGGCCGGCCTGTGAGCCTGCTGTGGAGCTGACGGTGGCCTCCGCCCCTGGAGCCTGGGGCAGGGGGCAGGGCTCCGAGGCGAGGCCCAGCTGAGCCGTCCCCGCAGGCCCAGTCTTCGTGGTGCAGTGGCTGTTTGACGAGGCCCAGCTGACTGTGGACAATGTGCACCTCACGGGGCAGCCGGTGCAGGAGGGCCAGTGGCTGTATATCCAGAACCTGGGCCGTGAGCTGCGGAACACACTCAAGGATGTGCCGTGAGTGTGTGGGGACCCCACTTGGCCCCCCAGATCCATAGTAAACCACTTGACTTGAAAAGAGAGGCCGCAAAGATGGAAAACAGGAAGCAGCCCAGGGGTCCTTGAGGTGATAAACTGCGGTCAATATAGACAAAAGGGTACTACCCAGTGCTAGAGAGGGGTGAGCACCTGAGCTGCCAAAAGAGGAGGAACTGTAAATGCATGTTACCAAGCGAAAGAAGCCAGTCTGAAAAGGCCACATGTGTTATTCCAACTCCATGACGTCAAACCCAAGTCTTGTGCCTCTCCTGAATTGGCAGGCGAATTCTTTACCACTGTGCCACCTGGGACGCGCCTGTGACATCCTGGAAAAGGCGGAACTATGGACACAGTAAAAAGATCAGTGGTGGCCAGGGGTTGGGAGAGAGAGGTATAAATAGGTGGAGAACAGTAGATGTTTAGGGCTGAGGAACTGCTCTGTATGGTACCACAATGGTGGACACATGTCATTACAGTCTTAGTGTTAGTCGCTTGGTCATGTCCGACTCGGCGACATGTAGCCCGCCAGCCTCCTCTGTCCATGGAATTCTCCAGGCAAGAATACTGGAGTAGGTAGCTATTCCCCTCTCCAGGGGACCTTCACAACCCAGGGACTGAAGCCTGGTCTCCTTCATATAGACAGATTCTTATCATCTAAGCCACCAGGGAAGCCCACGTGTCATTATACATTTGTCCAGATTCATAGACAGTACAGCTCCAAGGATGAACCCTGATGTAAACTACAGACTCTGGATGGTGATGATGTGTCATCCAGGTTCATTGATTATAACAAACATAACAACTGGTGGGGGATATTCATGATGGGGGCGGCTGTGAATGTATAAGAGCAGGGGATGAGAAAGAATCTATGCCTTCCAGTCAATTTCAGTGTGAACCTAAAAATTCTATGAAAAACTAAAGTCTATTAAAAAAACAAACATTCACCTGTCCAGCAGAGCCCCCACTCTGAGCAGGATTTGGAGGCAGAAAGGGACAGGGGTTAGTAGGGCACCTGGGAGCTGGTGGGGATAAGGCCTGGGGGGAGCCACTGGCCAACCCAGCAAGTGGCAGGAGGGAAGTAGGAGCCAGGTAGGGGACAGCCTCCCAGGAGAGGAGCTGTGACCTGTGCGCTTTGGGGTGCGGAAGGAGCTGAGGTGGGATGTGGTTGCTCACAGGTTGCCTTCTCCCCAACAGGGCCAGCTTTGCCCCCGCCTGCCTCTCTCACGAGATCATCATCCGAAGGTCAGTGGCCCCTGGCCCCAGGACAGCTCGTATCCATGGCTCTCGATCCAGACATCTGCAATGCCCCCATCCCCAGCAGGCCTAGGCCTGCCCACCAGCCTCCCCATCTCTGGCTTCTTCTGAGGGTTTTCAAAACCACTTGCACAACCAGCTGTGTGGCAAGAACTCAGTGGTGGCAATGCCGTCCCCTGCTTTGGCCACACCCGAGTGATCCCCAACCTGGGTTTCTGTCTGCAGCCATTGGACAGACGTCCAGGTGAAGGGGACCTCACTGCCCCGGGCGCTGCACTGCTGGGACCGAAGCCTCCATGACAGCCACAAGGCCAGCAAAGCCCCCCTGAAGGGCTGCCCCATCCACCTGGTGGACAGCTGCCCCTGGCCCCACTGCAACCCCTCGTGCCCCACCATCCGGGACCAGTTCACGGGGCAGGAGATGAATGTGGCCCAGTTCCTGATGCACATGGGCTTCGACGTGCAGACAGTGGCGCAGCAGCAGGGCCTGGAGCCCAGTAAACTGCTGGGGATGCTGAGCAGCGGGAGCTAGGGCCCCTCGCCCCGGCCATCGGCCATCTCCCCTCCAGGCCGTCCCGCTCTCCTAGGACCGCAGGGCCCTGGCTGTCCCCGCCCTGGGTCTGGACGCCCTCCCTTGGCAACCTTCACTGTCTCTCTCCTACTGCCTCTGAGGGGCCCCAGCCAGAGACGGTGGACCTGCCATCAGCCTGGCTGTGGTCCTTGGCCCCCTCCCGCCCCTCCCTCCTGACACCCCCCCATCCCCATCCCCTCATTCCTAACCCCCCTCACTCCCTCCACCTCCAACCCATGGTAGGGAGCCAGAAGCACTGGATTCCTCAGCCTCCAGCCCAGAAGGCATCCTCCCCCAGCCCAGCCCTCCAGCCTCTCCTGCCCTTTTGTATTATTTTATAAAGTGACTTTTTTATTAATTTTTTAAAAAAAGAAAAATAACAAATATATAGTGAATGATATTGTTTTGTAACATATTTTTTTTAAATAATGAAGAAAAGATAACAAAAGAGCCTCACCCTGTAGACGTGTTTATTTGAGGGGGCACTTTGCCTCCTTCACACCCCGACCTGACCCGGACCCCCTACAAACCCAGGGCAGCAGGGAGAAGCTGAGAAGGACTCCGGGGCCTCCTGACCTCCAACCCCTGCTCCTTCTATTCATCCTTTCCACACACAGCAGTAACGGGCCTATCTCAGACAAGCCCCCAGCACGGTTTTAAGCTCCCTTTCCTCTTTATTTTGATCTTGGGGTGACATTCACGCCACACCCCCTCCATTTCTAAGGGCATGACTCGGCATTTGTACATCTACAATGCTGTGTCTCGAACAGCAACCTCCACTTTCAAAACTTTATCGCAAAACACTCCCTACCCAGCTAGCACGTTCTTTGAAGTTTGTATTGTATTTATTTTCACAACATCACACATGCACATGGTCCAGAATTTGAAAGAGGCAGAATTTTGGAGGGTGAAAATTCTCCCTCTAGGCCAGCCCTTGGCTCTGCTTCTGTGGTTAGTCCCAGAGGACACAGCCTCCCCATAAACACATACACACACACACACACACACACACACACACACACACACACACAATCTTGTCCTTCCACATGTGACTGCACACCACACACTCATTGCCTGGTTTCTACCTCCCGCTGCAACTTGGGGCTGAAGAGAACATTCCCAGTCTTCAGTGAGCTCTGTGCTTTATACCCTCTTCAGGTACAAAGGGCCGTGTGACTAGTCTGTGTCAGCGCCACTGCACACAGGCTCACAGGCTGGCATCTCCATGGAGCCACCTCGAGGTGGCATGTGCATCAAAGATAGTGAGCCCCTGTGGGTTTTGTGACATACTGATAAGCACCCCCTCGGAAGGTGGCCAGGTCATGACTCTCCAACAGACCTGGCTTCCTCAGCGTTCCCTGCACTAAGTGCCCCACACACAGGACACCCTGATTCCCCCAGGTGCCCAACAAGTAGGTCTTATTACAAGCCTCAATTTGCAGATTGGGATACTGAGGCCCTGGGACTTCCGTGGTGGTCCAGTGGTGAAGACTCTGCCTCCCAATGCAGGGGACATGGGTTCGACCACTAGTTGAGGAGTTAAGATCTCCCACATGCCTTGAGGCCACTAAGCCCCCACCCCCCCACCTCCAGCCACAACAAAGGATCCCACATGCTGAAACTAAGATCTGATACAGCCAAATATCTTAATAAATATTAAAAAAGAAAGAAACTGAGGCCCAAAAAGGCTCTGTGAAGGGATAGAGGAAAGACTTGATGCAGCCAAATATCTTAATAAATATTAAAAAAAGAAAGAAAGAAACTGAGGCCCAAAGAGGCTATGCGAAGGGATAGAGGAAAGACTTGACACAACCAAATATCTTAATAAAAATTTTAAAAAAGAAACTGAGGCCTGAAGAGGCTATGTGAAGGGCAGAGGAAGGATTCATGCCTGGACCCTGCTCCTAGCCTCTGACCACCCAGCCTCTGTCAGGCAGCCTGCAGCTGGGAGCATCACAGAGACCCCATCTTCTCAACGGCCCCCCAAGACTGGGAGTATGCCCTGAGGTCTGACCAGCTCTGGACCCACCAAAGTTGGCTTCCCCAAGGGGAGCTTAAATGGCCCATTTGTGGTTTCTTGTTTGGACAGCTCCCGTGGGAGGCCACAGAGTCTCACTGACCCAGGGAGACAGTGAGGTCAGGGAGGGGTGTGGCCAAAGGCTGGAGATGAAAGAAGGGGGACCCTGGGGTGGCTGCTGGCTTGGGGAGCAGCCTCTTTGGAGGGGCATGAACAGGGTTCCCAGCATGACAGTGGGCTTCCAGTGGGAGAGGGGGCTCAGTTCAGTTCAGTTCAGTCGCTCAGTCGTGTCCGACTCTTTGTGACCCCATGAACTGCAGCACACCAGGCCTCCCTGTGCACCATCAACTCCCGGAGTTCACTCAAACTCATGTCCATCGAGTCAGTGATGGGGGCTGCTACTGCTACTGCTGCTAAGTCGCTTCAGTCGTGTCCGACTCTGTGCGACCCCAGAGACAGCAGCCCACCAGGCTCCCCCGTCCCTGGGATTCTCCAGGGAAGAACACTGGAGTGGGTTGCCATTTCCTTCTCCAATGCATGAAAGTGAAAAGTGAAAGTGAAGTCGCTCAGTCGTGTCTGACTCTAGCGACCCCATGGACTGCAGCCTCCCAGGCCCCTCCATCCATGGGATTTTCCAGGCAAGAGTACTGGAGTGGGATGCCATTGCCTGATGGGGGCTGGGAGGACCCAAAAGGGGCCTGGCCTTCACCTACTAGGGGAGACTTGCATGGAGGGAGGGGTCCATGCTTTGGTCAAAGCTGGGCCTCTGGGGGAGGGACCCCAGAGGCGCTGGCTGGAGGCCAGTTCTTTGTGCGGAGAAGGGCGGCAGGTGGTGACATCGGCACAGACAGGTGCCTTACCCTGTATGAGGTAGACTGAAAAGAGTAACAGGGTGGCTTTGTGTGTTTCGGGCGTGCCAGGCCCACTGAACATTATACTTGTGGGTTAGGCCCGATGGGATTTCACCAAATGAATAACTCCTTTCTCCCCATGTTCCTGATAAAGAAGGAAGGAGGCTTGGCTTACCTCCAGCATCTGTGCCTTACTGCGAGTGGTGTTGGTCAGTCGCTCAGTCGTGTCTGACTCTTTGCGACCCCATGGATCACAGCACACCAGCCTTCCCTGTCCTTCACCATCCCCCAGAGCTTGCTCAAACTCGTGTCCATTGAGTCAGTGATGCCATCCAACCGTCTCGTTCTCTGTTGTCCCCTTCTCCTCCTGCCTTCAATCTCTCCCAGCATCAGGGTCTTTTCTAATGATTTGGCTCTTCGTATCAGGTGGCCAAAGTACTGTGGGTACCATTGGCAAAATAAGCCTGGGATCCATAAGGAGAGTGAGTGATGCCAAACATGTAGTGTTCAGTGCATGATCAACGTGATAGACAGGAACTGTCTACCCTGACGTCCCAACTTCTTTTCTTTTTTTTGGCTGAGCCACATTGCAGGTAGGATCTCAGTCCCCCAACCAGGGATTAAACCCATGCCCTCTGGAGTGGAAGTGGCCAATTCTTTTTTTGTTGTTTTTAATTTAATTGTTTTGGCTACTTTGAGTCTTCATTGCTTTGCCAGGGCTTCCTCTAGTTACAGTGAGCAGAGGCTACTCTTCACTGTGGCACTCAGGCTTCTCATTGCAGTGGCTTCTCTTGTTGCAGAGCATGGGCTCTAAGGCCCGAAGACTTCAGCAGTACTGTGCTCAGTCTCTAGAGTGCATGCTCAGTAGTTATGGCACATGGGCTTAGCTGCCCCGAGGCATATGGAATCTTTCCAGACCAGGGAACAAACCTTTGTCCCCTGAACTGGCAGGCGGATTCTTAACCACTGAACCACCAGAAAAGTCCAGATCTTGGTCTCTTACACCGTCTCCAGTAACAGGAACCAGGGCTTCTTCGAAAACCCCTGATTGTAAGGCTGGCGAGAAATGCGCAGGATGAAACTGGGATATCTTGCAGTGCCTGCAGTGAGGAGGTGCTGAAAACAAACCCCAACCCCTACTGATGGGGTATGTCAGGGGACACTTGGAAGGCTTTGAGCAACAGAATAAAAAAATGTAGTTTTGGATTATAACCCAAAGTATAAAATGAATATCCTCAAGTCGATTCTGATATAAGTAAATAATTGAAGAAAGCTAAGTGGGGGAGAAAAGACCAACCTCTTTGCAGCATTCCAAATAATTTATGTCGATACTGTCCCCTCAAGGAGGGGGAGAATACACTCCCCTTAAGTGTGGGCCACAAGTGTAGGTCCCCTCCCCAGAGAGAACAGGATGGGAAGGGGGAGAAAGAAAGAGGAACTCCTCAGAGGTGACACCTGAAAGACACACCTCAGCCAAGTGATCAAGGGCAAAAGGTGAGGAGTCATGTTGAGAGCACAGCCCTGATGGGACATGATGAGAAGGGCACTTCCCCTCCATGGTCTTCCTCCCCAAACCCACAAGCCCAGACTAATAACGAGAAAAACATCAGACAGGCCAGCAGAGGGACAGTCTGTGCATCACTGCCCAGCCCTCCTCCAAACCATCGGGGTCATTCAAACCAAGAAAGTCTAAGAGACCCTCCTGGCCAAGAGCAGCTGAAGGAGACGTGACAACTACTCATCATGTGAGGTCACGACAGGTCCTGGAGCAGTCAGAGGGCATGAGGCTAAACCTGAGGAAGCCTGAATAAATGCTAATAATAATGTATTGATATGATATGCCAATGTCTCATTAATTGTAACAAATGTTCCAAAAGATGTTTCCAATAGAACACATTGGATGTGAGGAATATAGGAGCTCTTCCAGTCAATTTCTTCTCTGTGTCTACTGTTGTTCTAGAAAATAAAGTCTATTTTAAAATTTTGTAAAAGCAAGTGTTTTTTTTTGGCCACACTGTGTGGCACATGGGGTCTTAGTTCCCCGACCAGGGCTTGAACCCATGGCCCCCGCAGCAGAAGTGCAGTCTTAACCACTGGACCTCCAGGGAAGTTCTTTATTTATATTTTTTATTTATTTTAAAAAAATTTAAAGAAGCTTTTTTTTTATTTATTTATAAAAGAATGTAAACCTAACCATGTTTAGAACTGTAGCAAAATGTACTTCATTTATTTTTTAAAATTATTTTCTTTTCCTGGTTTAGGAAGTAATAGCTATTTCGTTTAAAACTGGGAAAATACTGAAAATCCAAAGAGCAGAAGCACCCGCTGCCCCACACCTTGGAGATGATGGCAGGGCATTCTCAGGCGTTTACCCAGCCTTTCTATCTTCGGATGCAGATGTGCCACGGGTCCTTTAGTCTCCCGCACTGCCCCTGTGGTCTCCTGCCTCGTCACCCTGCTCTTCTACAAGGTGACCTCAAGGCAGCCTGAGTGTACCTCACACGGATGTTCCTTAGTCTACTCACCACTCCCTACTGTTGAACTTTAGGTGATTTCCAGCCAAACTCACTTAAAATTTTGTTGGCATTTCCATAGTATGAGAAGCTGTCAATCCAGAATCACTGTGCTTCTGTAATTGTGACACATTAGCAAAAGCTCAAAAGCAGAAGACATTGTCGCCAAGCAGCCCAGTGGCCAACCAGCTGGGAGTCGGTGTCTAGACCCAGAAGCATGGCCCATGGCAGGGTCCAGGGATCCTCACCACGGGTCCAGCCACGAAGCGCTTCCCTTGACCACGGTGGGGCCCAGAGCTCCCCCGGGGCCTCATGGGTGGGCAGAACCCGACTGGCAAAGCAAAGAAAGATGGCTTTGCTGTGATTTGTTCTCAGATTCTCAAGGCCTCTTTCAGAAAAGGAGCTGATACTTTTTTTTTATTGAAATATAGTTGATTTACAATGTTGTGTTAGTTTCTGCTGTATAGTTAAGTGATTCGGTTATATATATATGTATCTATTCCTTTTTTATTTACTTGTAATTTAAGGATAATTGCTTAAAATACTCTGTTGGGTTCTACTATATACCAACATGAATCAGCCATAGGTATATGTATGTCCCCTCCCTTCTGAACCTCCCTCCCCCCCTCACACCCCCTCCCACCCCTCTAGGTTGTCACAGAGCACCAGATTTGAGCTCCCTGCATCATACCACAAATTTCCACTGGCTATCTAATTTTGTATATGGTTATGTATACATTTGAAAGCTACTCTTTCAGTTTGTCCCACCTTTTCCTTTCCCCTTCCTTCGTAATTCTGTCCTCTATGTCTGGGTTTCCATTGCTGCTCTACAGAAGGGTTCCTCAATACCACCTTCCCAGATTCCATATATATGCATTAATATACGCTATCTGTCTTTCTCTCCCTGACGTACTTCAGTCGTATAATAGGCTCGAGGTTCATCCGTCTTATCAGAACTGAGTCAAATGTATTCCTTTTTGTGACTGAGTGATGTTGCACTCTGTATATGTACCACTTCTTCTTTATCCACTTCTCTTTCAATGGATATCCAGGTTGCTTCCATGTCACAGCTGTGATGAACACTGGGGTACGTGTCTTTTTCAATTATCGTTTCCTGAAGGTATAGGCCCAGTAGCAGGATGGTTGGGTTATATGGTAGCTTTATTCCTAGTATTTTTAAGGAATCTCTATACCGTTCTCTGTGGTGGCTATATCAGTTTGCATTTCCACCAACAGTGCAAGAGGGTTCCCTTTCCTCCACACTCTCTCCAGCATTCATTGTTTGTAGATTTTTTGATGATGGCCATTCTGACTGGTATGAGGTGATACCCCATCCTAGTTTTGATTTGCATTTCTCTAATAATGAGCGAGGTTGACCGTCTTTTCAAGTGTTTATTAGCCATCTGTATGTCTTCTCAGGAGAAATGTCTGTTTAGGTCTTTGGCTACTTAAAAAACATTTTTATTTATTTGTTTATTTTTGGCTGTGCTGACTCGTCGTTTCTGCACGGCTTCGCTTTAGTTGCAGCAAGTGGGGGCTTCTCATTGCTGTGGTTTCTCTTGTTGTGGAGTATGGGCTCTAGGGCATGTGGGCTCTAGAGCACAGGTTTAATAGTTGTGGCGCACAACCTTAATTGCTCTGCGGCATGTGGAATCCTCCCAGATCAGGGATCGAATCTGTCTCTTGCATTGGCAGGCAGATTCTTTACCACTGAGCCACCAGGGAAACCCCTTCTGCCCACTTTTTGATTGGGTTGTTTGTTTTTCTGGTACAGAGCTGCATGAGCTGCTTGTATATTTTGGAGATTAATCCTTCCTCAGTTGTGTCATGTGATATTATTTCCTCCCATTCTGAGGGCTGTCTTTTCACCTTGTTTATAGTTTATAGTTTCCTTTGCTGTGCAAAAGCTTTCAAGTTTAATTAGGTCCCATTTGCTTATTTTTGTTTTTATTTCCAATGCTCTAGGAGGTGAGTAATAGAGGATCTTGCTGTGATTTATGTCATACAGTGTTCTGCCTATGTTTTCTTCTAAGAGTTTTATAGTTTCTGGTCTTTAATCCATTTTGAGTTTATTTTTGTGCATGGTGATAGGAAGTGTTCTAATTTCATTCTTTTATGTATAACTGTCCAGTTTTCCCAGCACCACTTATTGACGAGACCATCCTTTCTCCATTGTATATTCTTGCCATCTTTGTCAAAGATAAGGTGCCTATAGGTGTGTGGACTTTACCTCTGGGGTGTCTTGTTCCATTGGTCTATATTTCTGTTTTTGTGGCAGTACCATACTGTCTTGATGACTGTATGTATGTATTCTTTTTCCATTATGGTTTATTACGGGACATTGAATATAGTCCCCTGTGCTATACAGTAGGACCTTGCTGTTCACCTGGGAAGCCCACACATGGGCACAGCAGTCACTTAAGTGGGTCAGGAAAAGCTGGGCCCAGGAGAGGACTCAAGTCTGGACATAGCTCCCTAGTAGGCCCAAGCCAGATGGCTGATTGCAGTTCTAGGCATACCCATGCAAGCACAAGGTGGCTACTGGAAGCTGGGCAGCTCAGGCCAAGCAGCTTTAGTTTCTTCACATGGAGAAGGAAAGTAAGGATGCCAAAGGTGGGCACCTTGCTTCCCAGAGAGTTCCAACATATGGTACTGACTTTGGCTTGACTAGCATCTGAGATTCCCTCACTGAGGTCTCCCCCTCCACACCCACACACTGACCCCCATCCCCAGGACAGAACCCACTGCCATGTTCAGGCCTGCAGGCCAGCTACACCAGCCACAGCTCCCACCTGGTCAGACCCAGATGAAAGACTCCAGGCTCCGAAGGGCCAATTGGACTTCGAGTGGGGCCAGGTGGAGGGCTAGTTGGCATTCCTGGGCACTGCCGGACAGCCACGGACACGGGTCCCAGGATGCCACTTCACCTGGGCTCCATACCCTCACTCAGAACCTGGTGGCCCCAACCATTTTCAGGGGAGCTTCTCGGCCAGGCTTCCCAGGATGGTCATGTTGTCATGCCTCGCCTCTGCCCAGCATTTGTCAACCCATTTTTCAATTTGATTTCCAGGCTTCGTTGTGCCAGAAGATGCAGGCACAGGGCAGTGTCTGATAATGAGGAAGGGGACCAACTTCTGGTGGAGAAGGCCAGTCAGGTGCCTGTCTCACCCGCCACGCTGGCCACAGAGCGCCTGAGAGGCTGCTTCCTACCTGCACAGGTGTGCTGGTATCCCTGAGCACCCTGACACCCTAAAGTGCCCAAGGCTTCAGGTGCTACAACCTGAACCCCTTTGGTTGGGGGTATGAAGGGAATGGAAGCAGGGGCCAAGAGCACTGCAAGGCTGATGTCCCAAGGACAGTTTGTGTGGTTGAGAAATGTGGGCATGTTCACTGTTAGGACTCGCTGAGCTATGAGCTTGGGCTGAAGTTGGCACATGTCTGCTTGAGATAAACTAAACCATCCGCTCTGTGTAAGACTTCCTTTCAGGTTTCTCTGATCAGGGGGCAGAAAGGTCTGGAACCAGCTTGTCTGTACCCCTGAAGCCTAAGGCCCCGTGCTCCCCTCATTCCCTTGTCCAGGGTCAGGAGCACCCTGGAGCTGTGAATGCCTGGAGAGAGGAGGTGGGTTATCCTTCCTAAGGGGCTCCATAAAAAGTTTGCCTGGTGAGACCTCACTGCCCACTCTGCTCCACTGCAGTGTCTAGACAGTGTCTCAGAGAGCCTGCAAAGCCCCCAAACAGCAACAGGAATCCTGTGTTTACAATCACGTTAACTGTTCTGGAAACATCGCCAACAATCACGTTGTTGGATGACCAGCACAATTCAGCTTTTAAAGGGGGTGTGTGTTCATGGAGAACATTGCCCATAAGAAGCATAAAGGGATGCCAGGATGCCTGGGAGAATCACCGGGGCACGAGACATGGACACCACCCCAACCAGATGGTCAAACTTCTTACTCTGGATGTACACCCATTGTGATTCTCCTGACAGGTGACATCTCTCACATGGTTTTCCTGCCAAGGGCATTTAGCCAGGATCTAAACATGAGCAAACAGACAGAACACACTGAAAGACCACCAATAAAGCTGCCAGCTGGGATGTTTTTAAAAAATCAGTGTTATGAAATATATATTTGAAAAAAGAGAGACTATTCTAGAATAAAGGAAAGTGAGAAACATGACAGCCGAATGCAATGTATAATTCCAATTAAATCCTGGCACAAAAACTTTAACTGCTATAAGGTGTATTTTCAGGACAGGTGGGGAAACTGAAAGAACGCGTATTACGTGCTTAGTCGCTCAGTTATGTTCAACTCTTCACGACCTCATGGACTGTAGCCCATCAGGCTCCTCTGTCCATGGGGATTCTCCGGGCAAGAATACTGGAGTGGGTTGCCATTTCCTCCTCCAGGGGATCTTCCCAACCCAGGGATCGAGCCCAGGTTTCCCGCATTGCAGGTGGATTCTTTACCACTGAGCCACCAGGGAAGCCCATGACTGTGCATTAGGTGATCATTCTTCAATTTCCCAAGTGTGGCCACTGAGTTCAGGTTCTGCAGGAGAACGGCCTCACTCTTAGGTGTCCATGGAAGTATCTAGTGGAGAATTGTCACATTGCCAGAATTAATGTTTATTAGTTATTAATGGAGGTCTGGAGAAACAGCATGAACAGGGCAAAATATTAATAATTCTTGAATCTGGGTGAAAGACATATGAATGTTCATTGTGCTATTTTGAAACTCGTCTGTAAATCTGAAACTTTTCTAAATGGAAAGTTGGGGGAAATACACATAAGACTGTACTTATAATTGTCTCTCTGTGTCAGAAGGGATAGGTTCTAGGACCACCCCCAGTCCCACCACCAGGATACTAAAATCCATGGATGCCCATGTCCCTGTATAAAATGGCATAATATTATGCACTTCCTCTCATACACTTTATTTTATTTTTATTTATTTATTTATTGGCCACACCTTGTGGCTTTCAGGATTTAATTCCCCAACCAGGGACTCAACCCAGGGACACAAGAGTGGAAGTGCCAAGTTCTAATCAGTTGAACACCAGGTAATTCCTCTCCTCAATACTTTGAATCATCTCTAGGTAAATTATAATACCTAATAGAAAGTCAATATTCAGACAACTGAACCCAGGTGATAGAATTGATTGGGCCTGAACAAAAACTACTTTCATGGTCAAATTTTTTTTTTCCTTTTCAAAAACATTTGATATATTTTTAATATTTTATTTTAATACTTATTTATTTGGCTGCGCTGCCCTAGGTCTGGTTGCGGCATGCAGGATCTTTAGTTGTGGCACGCGAACTCTTGGCAGTGGTGTGTGGGATCTAGTTCCCAAACCAGGGATCAAACCTGGGCCCCTACATTGAGGAGGCCACAGAGTCTTAGCCCCTGGACCACCAAGGAAGTCCCTATTGTTAATATTTTAGGCTAAAAATGGGAGAGTTGAGTTTTTCCTAGGAGTTTACATGACTAGGAGGATCAAGTAAAAAGTTCCATTATAATCCCCACAAATAAAAGCTAAAACTCAGCCCCCAGGTCAGGGTGAAGAGAATGAGAGTGGGCACCTTCCGGAGGAGGGTCTCCACTCCCCTTCCCCACCACCTCCCAGGAATCAGAGCTGAGTGCTGGCTGAGGGACGGGGACAATGGGGTCCTGACACCATCCCAGCTCTGAACCAAGCCCCGTGGGCCTCCCAGATAGATCGCTGCCTCAGAGTGGCTGCTGCCCTCTTCTCCCTGTGCCCCTCCCCCACCATCGCAGCCCGAAGCTGTTCGAGCTGGGGCGCCTGGTCCCTTCTGCTCTTTTCCCTCCCCCTTTCCCCAGGCAGCAGAGCTGACTGACCGACAGAAGCAGGTGCTTCAGAGGCCCAGCAGCCAAGGGGTTAATGGCTGCGGCTTGGCGGGACTCAAGGGTCAGATGTCTCTCTGGGATGGGGACAGGCACTCAGGCTGCTATTCCGGGGCTCTGATCCCGGTCGCCTATTTATAGCACTGGGGGGGGCCTCAGCACCCCCCCACACACACACAGGCGGCCGAGAGCCTGCTCTGCTGCAATGTAACCGGCGGCGTCACCGTCACTGCCACTGCAGGCTGCCGGCACCTGCCACTGCCGCAGGAGACGGAGCCGAGAGAGACTCCAGGGTTTCCGGGCACTGTGTGAGGCGAGGACGCGGCCGGCCACATGGGCAGCACCATGGAGCCCCCCGGGGGCGGCTACCTGCACCTGGGTGCCGTGACGTCTCCCGTGGGCACGGCCCGTGTGCTGCAGCTGATCTTCGGCTGCACCACCTTCAGCCTGGTGGCCCACCGGGGCGGCTTCTCAGGCGTCCAGGGCACCTTCTGCGTGGCAGCCTGGGGCTTCTGCTTCGCACTCTCCGTCCTGGTGGTGGCCTGCGAGTTCACCCGGCTACATGGCTGTCTGCGCCTGTCCTGGGGAAACTTCACGGCGGCCTTCGCCATGCTCGCCACGCTGCTATCCGCCACAGCAGCGGTCATCTACCCACTGTACTTCACTCGGCTGGAGTGTCCGCCCGAGCCCGAGGGCTGCACGGCCAGGAACTTCCGCCTGGCAGCCAGCGTCTTCGCCGGACTCCTCTTCCTGGCCTACGCTACGGAGGTGGCCCTGACCCGGGCCCGGCCAGGCCAGGTGGCCAGCTACATGGCCACAGTGTCAGGCCTCCTCAAGATCGTCCAGGCCTTCGTGGCCTGCATCATATTTGGGGCGCTGGTCCATGATAGCCGCTATGGGCGCTACGTGGCCACCCAATGGTGTGTGGCCGTCTACAGCCTTTGCTTCCTGGCCACAGTGGCGGTGGTGGTCCTGAGTGTGCTGGGTCACACAGGGGGCCTGGGCTGCCCCTTCGACCGTGTGGTGGTGGTGTACACCTTCCTGGCCACGCTCCTCTACCTCAGCGCTGCAGTGATCTGGCCCGTCTTCTGCTTCGACCCCAAGTACGGTGAGCCTGGGCGGCCTCCCGACTGCCCAAGGGGCAGCTGCCCCTGGGACAGCCAGCTGGTGGTGGCCATCTTCACTTACGTCAACCTGCTCTTCTACGTCGCTGACCTGGCCTACTCCCAGAGGATCCGCTTCGTGCCCACCTTCTAGCATAACAGGTGGCAGCAGCCCACCCACCTCTGCTCTCCAGGGGCTTGCATCATGAGAGGACCCAGGTGAACCCATACCCGTGAAGACGAATTGGAGGGAGGCAGCCGAGAGAGCCATGCCTCGGCTTCTGGCAGTGCTCAGCGGTGCAGCTCAGGGAGGTACAGAGAGGGGGCAGAGAGGCAGAGAGGGCAGGAGGTCACGAACAGGTCACGGGGGAGCAGTCTCGCCAGGCAACTCCCACTCTATCTTTCTGTCTTTCTATCTCTCTGTTTCTGTCTCTCTCTCTTTTCCTCTCTCTCCATTTCCTGGCATGCCCTCCCTTAGTGCTGTCTCCTGTAACACATGAGAACCCTTTGAAGCAGGCACTCTTGTGAGCCACTATGCAGATGGGAACCTTGAGACCAGGATTACAAAGTTGGCCCAAAAGCCCATCAGTGTCTGGAGATCACATCTAGGTTGAGTCACCTAAGTAGAGTTGAAAAGCGACAATTCCCAGAGGTGTGGGAAGGGGTCAGAAGGGAACCCAGGAAGAGTGCCAGAGCCAGGTCCGTGGAGGGATGTGGGAAGCCAGTGCTTCCTCTGGCCTTGGGGAGGGGCAGTTTCTGGAACCCTGGAAAGATCCAGGCAGATGCCTTCCTGCTGGGGTATCTGTGCCCACACGAGGAGAAGGAGCCGGGAACTAGGACCCTGCCTTACCCACCTCTGGTGGTCACAGCCTCGGAAGCCGAACAAGGACTCTAGAGTGGTCGCATAGGGCAGCCTCAGCGAGCTAGAGACAGCGCAGGCTTGGAGGGGCCCATAGCAGCCAGCAATACTAGGAATACTAGCACGCTAGGAAGACACTGGGTTCTCGCCCACCAGGGAGTCACCACTGAGCCCCCAGCGTCTACCCTAAAGTAGCAGCTTCTGCCGTACCTGCCAAGGACCTGGGGGGCCTGGCCTGGGGCAGCCCTGATCCCGAGGAGGACCAGCTTGGGGCGGCCACTGAGCCACGAACCTGGGTACCAGACACCCCCTGGTGCTCACAGACCAACGACCTCCGCTCAAGAGTTCCTTTGCCTGTTAGCGGACCACCAAGCCTGCTGGGGCCACTGCTCTCCACACTCCAGCCAGCTTCTCCCACTCAATGGCCCAGACTGGGCCAGCTTGGAGCAGACCACTAGCTGCCCAAGTACAGTAGCTGCTCAGCCCATAGCCTGGGCCAGGGCCTTGAGCAGGAAATAAACACCAACACTGATTTGCACTGAGTAGTTTCTGCTAAGGGGGTGGTGGCCAGAGGGGGTGGTGGCCACCTGCACCTCCTGGGCCATCTGCCAGAATGTTCCCAGAGAAGAGCCTAGACTAGACCTGGCTGAGGAAGGAGGCAGCCGTGGGTGGGGAGGGGGGTGCTGGGATACTGGGTGGTGGGGGGCAGCCTCCTCAAGAAGTAGTGGGTGACAACAAGGGGAAGATGGGGGTGGGGAGTTCTCAGCACTCACCACCACCACTGGGGTTTCCAGGGGTCCTGGGCATGGCAGTGGGCAGAGGGGCCACTACACTCGTGGTAGCAGAGCCCAAGCAGCTTTTAGGCACAGGGTCCGAGGGCTCCCTGTGCTGGCACCATGCACAGTGAGAGAGACATGTCCTGTCTGCCCACCAGGGAGGGCACACACACAGGGGCCCTTCACCTGCAGAGGCCCAAGTTCAACAGCAGATCCAGGAGAGGGCAGGAGCCCCTGTGTCCCAAGGTGTCCTGATGGCCCTGCTGACTAAGGAGGGTGGGGGTTGGGAGCATGTTGCTAGGTGACAAAGGCGCCTACAGGCCACACCCTTCCCAGCCCACAGGGAGGCCTTTAACAGTTTTCCTTCCTTTTCTAACCCAGTTTCTGAAATGAGTTATCTGTCACGCGTCCCCAGTTTGTTCACTGCCCTGTGATCTTCTGCTCCCAAAGCTCCATCCACTCTAAATTTCAAAGGTCCTGAGCGGGGTGACAGAGGAGGAGAGGGGTTCCAGGGCTCAAGATAAGCGTAGCAGATGTCCTCCGTCTCCCAGGAGGCTGCACTGGGGAATGTCCTCATGATATTCACTCCTTGGATCAGAGGACTCTTTCTTTTTGGAGGAAGGAGTTATGTGTTGTTGTCACGTGAAAAATAATGCTTTTTAAAGGACAGACTTTGTTCTCTGATGATATGTGCGTGCGTGAATGCTAAGTCGTTTCAGTCACGTCTGACTCTTTGTAACCCCATGGAATGTAGAATTCTATGGCTCCTCTAGCCATAGAATTCTCCAGGCAAGAATACTGGAGGGGGTTGCCATGCCTTCCTCCTGGGGATCTTCCATACCCAGGATCGAACCTGGGTCGCTTGCATTGCAGGCACATTCTTTACCCACTAAGCCACCTGGGAGGCTCCCTCTCTAATAACATACAGTCAAAACATGGTAGGATCCCCGGCTTTGCATCTATGTATTTGAGCCTGGGCCACTCCCTGAGCAATCCACTTTGGACTGGAACTTACAACAGCTCCTCCCTCAGAGGATGAGGACTGAACGCCACGATAAACACAAGGAGGCCTGAACATCTGCTGTGTACACGAGCTCACTGCACAGTGGTCTGGTGGTGTCAGTGTTGGTCATTATTATGTCAAGAACTCAGCCCTGCTTTCTGGGGCACAAACATCCAAATGCATTGAAATTACATTTCAGAACAGCTTGTCATCATTTAAGATACAGAACCAAAAAAAAAAAAGCAGCGCATCCCCTCCCCTGGTAGGGGATGGGTTGTCAATGAGGATCACTTCTTACTTTTGCTTTTAACTTTGCTACTAACTGGGACTCCAGACTATTCTGAACCACAAAAGCAAGCTCAGTTCAAATGAGCCCTGAGCATGTCCTTCACAAAGATAACTAGAGATCTTTTGAGAATCTTTTGAGAATCCAGGGCTGAAAGATTTCACAGACCCTGCAGACAAGATGTCAAGAAATATGGGGTGCTCTGTGGGAACTTGGGCCATTAGGAGGTCATCTTCCTCTATCTACTGGCTGACCACTACCCACCCTGAGAGTCTGTTTGGGGAGGGTCACGATGGTAATAGGCCAGTGACCCCCAGAGCCATGTAGTTTTAAAAGGGCACCTGAGCCTGAGACTAACAGAGGGAAAACTGTAGTGAGGAAGGAAAGGGTACAGATCTCAAGGGGAGGGACCTGGACTTCCCAGGTGCCTCCCAGTTTTGAGATTCGGAGAAAGCCCGGGGCTGTCTCTCCAGTTTCCACACCTCCGATACAATTAAAAAAAAAATTTCAGTGACAAAATACAGTATCAAAATAGTGTTATACCTTAAATGCTATTTGATAAATTGTTTTCAATCCCCGCTTCCCGAAAATAAAGCAAGAAGCCTAGCAAGTAATTAAAAAAAAAAAAAAACCATTACAAGAAAGAAAGGAAAAAAATCCTAGCTAGTTGTACTCTTCCATACTCCATGATCAAGTTAATAACATGTCTGGATTCACAACGAGCGAGAGCCGCGTCCGTGTTCAAACTACAGGGCCCCACGAGGGGAGCCGAAGCCCAGGGCCGCTCTTTGAGAACCCGGCTCCTGTCGCCCCTCCCCCGCCGCTCTCGGTCCCCAAGCGCGGTCCGGGTTCGGGTGGGTAAGAGTCCGGAGCCCTGGCTGTGGGTAGCGGGATGCGGGTTCTCGAGCGCAGGGGCGACTGGGCCTAGGGGGCGGGGGCGGGGGGCCCGGGCTAGCGGATGATGCAACTGCCCCTTGGCACCTCCCGCGCTCCTGGATTGGTCGGCTCCAAGGCGGCCGCGCCGCGGATTGGCTGGAGCGGCGGAGGTGGGGGCCCCCGGGAGTGGGTGCCGCGTGGCGGGCGCGGCGCTGCAGACTGGGGGGCGACACGTACAGGGTAACTGAGTTATCGGGGGCCAGGCTGAAGTCGGGCTTGGGCGGGTGGTGGTACTCCGGGAGGGAAATGTGGGTCTGTGCCCTCGCCTTCGGCCTGGAGGGGGCTCGGACCTGGGGAGGTGTGGGCGTGGGGAGCGGATTCGAGCGTGGGTGCGTCGGGGCGCAGATGATTCGCCTCCCCACCCCAAGCAGCTGCCGACCTCTTCCGGAGGCGGGCGCGCCTCTCCCTGCTCCCTGTGTCCGGGACCCTCGGGAACCGATCGGGAAGCCGCGGTGGGCGGGGCACCGGAGTAGGGGAGTTAGACTGGCTGATAGGGCGGGGGCGGGGGACTCCCGTTGGCGGTGGAGTGGCCAGAGCTGGCACTGTCTGCCTAACTTCTTGGGCTGGATTCTGCCCCATCGTCCCGCCTTGTTCTTGCAGAGCCGGTGCCAGCTGAGAGGGCGGTGGGCGCAGACCTCCAGACACCATGAGTGTGGGCTTCATCGGCGCTGGCCAGTTGGCCTTTGCCCTGGCTAAGGGCTTCACAGCAGCAGGTAGGCTCTACGGCCAGGAAAGGACAAACGTAAGAGGGTGGGCCGGTTACCCTTCCCCAGGCTGGGAGGTGAAGAGGGAGTCGGAATAACATGCCTCATTTGAGCCCTGTGGGAAACGGTAGCCTTGAGAGTAAGGCGGTGATTGCTGTTTTACCCTGGAGTGGGGGTGGGGGGCTGGGGGGTGGTTCTGTTCTTCCTGGGAATGTGGGGGAGGGATGCCAGACCTGGCCTTGAGGGAGGGACTGTTGTCTCTTGCAGGTGTTGTGGCTGCCCACAAGATAATGGCCAGTTCTCCAGACATGGACATGGCCACCGTTTCTGCCCTCAGGGTAGGTGCAGGGTTGGAGGGTGACTGGGCGGCTGTCCCTCTGGAGGTTGGTCAGTATTTCTGGAAGCCAGTGACAGCCTTGACCCTGGAAGACTAGGAGTAGGGGCCCCAGTGGGCGGCACCATGCTGCAGTCCCCCATGCCAATGAGAAGAGGGTCCCTGGGCAAGACTATCTTAAAGACTTGGGACCTTCATCGGGCACATGCGCAGCTGGTGGGGAAAGGGTGCTGGTCAGGAATGTGTTTCCCTGAGTGGAGCCCCCACAGGGGTCACAGTCACAGTGTGGGGGCCAGGACTAAAATCCAAGGGCTGAACGCAGCTTCAGTTTGGTATAGTTGAATGAGGGCTCCAAGAGTGCTGGCAGGTTCCCAGCTTAAGACCACTATCTACAGCACTACTCACACCTGCAGCGCACAGGGCAGGGGTCTAGGGGCTACAGAGCCAGGTGGCCCAGACTGCGGGCAGTTTCCCTTTTCCATCCACAAAAGGGTTACCTTTCAGAGCAGAATGCTTCTCCACCTTGGGGTGGGAGTGGCAGAGAATGTCAGCGCCCCATGCCCTGAGCCGCTAGCCCTGCCATGCCGACATTCCCAGAATCCTCTATGATGAGGGGCTACGTGAGGGGCTTTTGGCCTGGGGGGCACCCTGCGGGGGCCAGCCAGCCACGAATCACAGGCTGAGCCTGCCTGGACGCTCCCTGCAGAAGATGGGAGTGAACCTCACGCACCACAACAAGGAGACCGTGCAACACAGCGACGTGCTCTTCCTGGCAGTGAAGCCACACATCATCCCCTTCATCCTGGATGAGATCGCCACGGACATTGAGGCTCGGCACATCGTGGTGTCCTGTGCAGCCGGTGTCACCATCAGCTCCATCGAGAAGGTGGGCACTGCGGCTCGAGGCTGGCTCGAGGGTTTGGAGATGGGGCAGATGTGTGCGCTGCAGAGGGCTCAGGAGTCCCGGCCTGCTCCACACCTGGGGTCCCCCACCTGTGAAGTGGGTGCACTGATGCAGCCCGTAGAGCTCAGGAAGTGTTCGGTTGGGTGAGTTGGGTGAGCACATTCACACCCACATCCAGCACAGCCCGCAGGGCAAGGGTCTGGGATGGACACACAGCTGGTTTCTCCTCCAGAAGCTGACAGCATTCCAACCAGCTCCCAAAGTCATCCGCTGCATGACCAACACGCCAGTCGTAGTGCGGGAAGGGGCCACAGTGTATGCCACAGGCACCCACGCCCAGGTGGAGGACGGCAGGCTCCTGGAGCAGCTCATGAGCAGCGTGGGCTTCTGCACGGAGGTGGAGGAGGACCTGATTGATGCCGTCACAGGGCTCAGCGGCAGTGGCCCAGCCTACGTGAGAACTGGGGAAGGGCAGGGGCAAGTAGGCAGTTCCCAGGACCTCAGGGCATGTCTCCCATCTTCCACCCCCCTCCTTGCTCTGGGCTCCTGCGGGCAGAGCTACTACAGACCCACCGCACACAGTGGTTCTCAACTACTGCCCACCAACTCAGTCATTCACACAGCAGCTGTTCATAGAGCTCTGGCTGGGCAGTGGGTAGGGCACGGGGAGCCATGAGGTTCCCTGGGGTTGCTGTTCTAAGCAGTGCCCGGAGAAAAATGAGAATGGGCCCGGGACAGCAGCTTAAGCACTTTCTCCCTGCAGGCATTCACAGCCCTGGATGCACTGGCTGATGGAGGCGTGAAGATGGGACTTCCAAGACGCCTGGCAGTCCGCCTCGGGGCCCAGGCTCTGCTGGTTAGTGTTTTTCCTGACCCTCTGGTGGGGGGCACTCCTTGCCAGGACCAAGACTGGTGCATTGGGGGGATGGTTGGAGAGTCAGTGGGTGTGGCTGGGAGGGGGGGTCAGTACCCTCACAACCTTCAGCCCCTCTGTCTGGCTTTAGGGGGCTGCCAAGATGCTACTGGACTCTGAACAGCACCCAGGCCAACTCAAGGACAACGTCTGCTCACCAGGCGGGGCCACCATCCATGCCTTGCATGTGCTGGAGAGCGGGGGCTTTCGCTCACTGCTCATCAAGGCCGTGGAGGCCTCCTGCATCCGCACACGGTGGGCCTCAGCCACTGCCCACCCACTCTGTCACTGGCTCAGCAGATGGTTATCAAGCTTTGCCCTGGCAGTGGGCAGGGCACGGGGAGCCCTGGGGTTGTAGCGTACAGCATCCCTCACCATCCCCCATCATGCTGTGAGGAGGCGCTGCCTCCCGGGCCCAGGCTGTGCTCCTCATTGTTTCATCACTTGTGGCCTTTTGACCGGGGTGGTCATCCAAGCCAGGGAGGCAGGCCAGGAGGAAATCTCTGTGGGGCTGACGATACCACCTTCTTCTTGGCCTTGCGGGGAGAGTAAGAGATGCGCGAGAGGTACTGGCACAACGTCAGCACAGTCAATGAAAGCTGAAAGAGCAGGGGACAGACCAGGTGTGGCATCTTGGCTCAGAGTCCCTGTTGCAAGTTCAGGTCTGCGGGATGGACAGGCCTGTTTCTCAGCATCCCGCCTGCCCTCCAGTCCAAGCCCCCAGGTTTCTCTACCACTGTCTGACAGTGAGGCTAGAACATAGCATTGCCCTCTGGGTGCCAGCCTGCAAGGGAGGCAGATGAGGCCCATGTCCCGTGCTCAGGGCCGAGACGGTTCCATGTCTCAGGTGCTGCTGGTAGATTTGGTGACCCTGAGCTGACCTGAATGGGGTGAGTGGCAGATGGATGGCAGTGTAGGGGAGGGGTCACTGACAAAGGCCCTGAGGTAGGAGTGACAGCGCAGCAGCTCCCTACTGGAAGCCATGGACTTCCTCCCACTTCCCTCTTGGGCCCCTGAGCTTGGAAGGAGATGGGGCCCTGGATGCATCCCTCCTGTCTTCCCAGAGAGCTGCAGTCCATGGCCGACCAGGAGAAGGTCTCACCAGCTGCCATCAAGAAAACCATCCTGGACAAGGTGAAACTGGACTCCCCTCCCGGCGCCTCGCTGGCCCCTTCTGGCTACTCCAAGCTACTGCCCCGCAGCATGGCCCCAGCAGGCAAGAAGGACTGAGGGGTCCGACCTGCCTGTGGGCCACTCTCCGCCTTCTCTTGGGCTCACAGCTCTTGCACTGGGAGTATCTAGCCCCAGGCTACACAGGGTGTCCTCATGTTGATCCATACTGCCCATGGCTTGGTCCACTCGGATCTGCGAGTCATAGCCAGGAACGGGGCACATCACCTCCCAGTGGGAACCTGCATGGTCCCCCAAGTGCGTCCTGGTCCAAAGCAAGGATTCTCTGGCCTCAGCCTCCCGATTCATCCGTCCCCAAACCACGTCGGGACCACCTTCCTCCAAAGCTCAGGAGGCTTGAGGGGGCTTTACCCTCCCCACTCAGCATTAGCTGGCTTCAGCTCTAGTACAAAGGTCAAGGCCCCACCCCTCCCCACCCCCACCACAAAGGCCCACCCAAGGAGAGCATCTGCCCTTTCCCCACTCACACCTCTTTCCTCAGTGTGGGAAGGACCTGAGGGTCCCTGACATCCCGCAGAAGGGCGCATGGTTCTTGGCCAGCAGGACATTTGAGAAGAAGGCTCTTCAGGTGGTTGGACTTCTGAGGCCCCAACACTCACGCCATCATCTCCCTTTCCTAGCCTGACCCACAGACGCTGTCAGCTCTGTCTCTTAACTTTTTAGGTTAAATAAATTGGTTTCCAGCCCCAATGCCTGGACTTGCAACTTTGTCCCCTCGTGGGGAGGGAGGCTCCCACCTGTGCCGGAGGGTCATTGCTGTCTGGTATAACATTGAAGGCTGGCTGCCCACATTTCCAGAGCCCTACATTCTAAGGCAGCCAGCCTGGCTGGTGGGGCTGAGTCTCCCAGTGAGCAGAGCACAAGAGGGCTTCTGGGGAAAGTCCCTAGAGGCATGATTGGAAGCTGGCACCATAGCTGGTCTTGGCAGGCCCTGCTGTGGTGGGGAGGGGTATCAGCCTCAGCACTCTGCACCTTTTGGTTTGGTGGGGGCTGGTGGAGACAGATGTCTCCCCAGCTCACCCAGGCAAGGCCAAGGGCAGATAAAGAAGGAGCCCCTTAGGAAGATGTGTTAGAGTTCTTCAGAGGAATAACCAGTAGGAGATGGCATATATATATATATATAAAAACAGGGTTTATCTTGTTTTATATATGTTGCAAAGCTCATATCATGATCTATCATGAGAAATTGGCTCACAATTATGGAGTCAAGCAGGCAGGTTGGAGACCCGCAGAGAACCAGTATTTTGATTTGAAGGCCATCAGGCAGGGAGAACTGATGTAGGCAGGTGAGGTCTGAAGTAGGCTGATGGACAATTCTTACTCTGCAGAGTCAGTCTTCTATTCAGGCCTTCAACTGCTCCAGTGATGCTCACCCACATAAGGAGGGCAATCTGCTTTATTGATTAAAATGTTAATTTGGTCTAATGTTGAAGTCTACTGATGTACATGTTACTTTCATACAAAAATACCCTCGCAGAAGTAGTATCTGATCACCTCATGGCCCAGTCAGGTTGACTTAAAATTATCTATCATCAGAGGCCCACAAGATCAGAGGAGCTGCTGAGGGTCAGAACCTTTTCTGGGGCCAAGAGGGCTCACATTTGTTTGATGAACAGTTGCTAAGCATAAAGACAAGGCCCCTTGTCTCCAGAGGTTCACACTCACACACACCTGAGTGAGTATGTCAGAGGAGCAAGACTGGGCATCTGTAGGGTGTTGGTGGGGGGGCATCCAGGTAAAGCGATGGGTCCTGGGAGGGTGAGGGAAGGGGACCAGGAGAGCCCCTGGGCAGAGGTTTTCCAGGAACCGCATTGCAAGGTCTCAGCTCTGGTTCATTTCCTTCCCCTGGGCCCACTTAGAACCAAAGCCCTGTGCAAATGTGGTGGGTAAAGAGAGCACTCTGGGGACAAGGACATGGCCTTCCAAATCTACAGGAGACAGAAAAGACAGCGGTTACGGGGCAAGACGACCGCAGTTAGGGCTTCCCTGGTGGCTCAGGTGTAAAGAATCCGCCTGCCAGTGAAGGAGACACAGGAGACTCGGGTTCGATCCCTGGGTTGGAAAGATCGCCTGGAGGAGGAAATGGCAACCCACTTCAGTATTCTTGCTTGGAAAATGCCACAGACAGAGGAGCCTGGTGGGCTACAGACCATGGGGTCACAAAGAGTCGGACACAACTGAGCACGCACGCACACAAGGGGCAAGACTATACCCCCTTGTCCCTGTCAGGGTGGCCTCCAGAGTCCCAGTCACTCCCCACGTACCAAGTGCCCAAGGCCCTCCTGAGGCCTGGAATCCCTGCAGGGCCCCCCTAGGGCATGAGCCCCTGGCACTCCATGCTGGTGGGTAGAAGCATGAGTGGGCTATGGGCCTCACCTGACAGAGTAATTGACAGTGCACGGAGACCCTGGCACCATCCCTTGGGGGAAACATGTCCTGGAAGAGATGGTCCCACAGACCGCACATCTGCCCAGGACCAAACTTCTCCTTGACTGTTCCCTTCAAGTCAAAGTCAGTCTCACTGTTGGAGCGCCTCCTGTGTGTCAGGTGTCTACCAATAAGATGAGGGGGTCTTGCTGCTCCCACACGTGCCCTGGTCTGGCGTTTGAAGAAAGCCAGAAGATGGTTCCAAAGTAAGGAATCACCTGTCACAGCCTCGGAGGAGGCACAGGGATCCAGACGAGCTTTGCAACAAGCTTTGTGCTACCCCGTGAAGAATACACTGGGTTTCAGCCAGCAGGTCTGTGAACCTTGATTCCAACCACCAAAGGCCAGAAGTGGGGAAGTGTGGCAGAGTCATACAAGCCTGAGAAAGGGTGTGATGTGGGGAGAATGCTATGAAGTGTTTGGTATCCTGCAAGAAGTGACACCTGTGGAAATCCCTGCAAGTATGAGCAGGGACAGAAGAGCCTGAAGCTGGTGGTGAGGATGCGAGAGGTCCAAGACCTCCTTCTTGGCCTCAGGGGCAAGTCTTTGTGGCCTAGTACATTGTGAGACTCAGGCTACACCCAGTACAGGGGACACGCCTTGCCCTTAAAGAACACAGACAGGATGATAAGACAAACACATGCAACCCTGCAAAGTAGGTGACAAGGTCCTGTGGGATTCTGAGGGAATTAGAGTCTGGGAGAGAGAGCTGCTAACACCTTGTTGTCTCCTGGCTTTGGGGGCCTCCTGGGTTGGCCTCCATCAGTGGCACTGAATTCCCCTGAGGACAGGCAACCTCTCACTCACCCTTCTTTCAGCTCACCTGATCCCTCTGACCTGCCTGGCAGGGTAGGTCCCCCTTCCTGGCTTTTCATTTAAGAAGGTAAATCCAGAATTTCAAGGTAGAAATTGGATCCCTTCAATTTCCCGTCTGCCTTTTGTCACCTTTTTCTCTGGGAATTTTGAAGAGCCGTGAGAACTTAGAGAAAGTTCAGGAGCAGACATGGACCAGTGACCTGAGTTCCAGCCAGATGCTGATGAAACAGGAAAGGAAAGGTACAATTCCTACATCAACTGTTAATTCAACAGATGTTTACCCTTCACCCACTCTGAGCCAGACGTGTTCCAGGGACCACTTGAGTCCTTGTGAGGTCTCAGGATGTTGGGTGAAGACAGATTACACTACAGGAAGGATGCTGGAAGTGGCAGACAGACCTAAGTTTTGAATCCTGGACAAGCCCTTCACCTCCGGGAGTATATGGGTCTTCTGTGAGCCAGGCCAACGTTCCTGGCAGGGCTGAGGCCCGCTCCAGTTATGGAGGCAGTGCATGCAGAGTCTGACAGGCGGCATCAGAACTACCGTGAGAACCTTCTCCGTTATGCGTGGGACCTCTGATCCGCACCTGCACTCTGGACACGTGGCCCTTGAAATGTCCCGCACACAAGGCACAGGAAAATATTTGCGCAGGATAGCCAGGCCCCGCCTTGAAGGGGGCGTGGCTGGCCGGGAGCGCGCTCCTGGGCCAGTCCCGCGAGACCTCACCCACCGGGCGCGGCGCGCGTTGCCCAGGCGACGGCGCCCGGGCGCGCAAGCGCAGTGCAGGCGTGCCCCGCCCCCGCCGCCGCCGCCGCCGCACCTTCCCCTTTAAGCCCCAGCCGGTCGCGTTGCTGCTTCATGAATGGAGCCCACGTGACCAAACATCATGTGACGTCTGTGGAGCGGCGGCGGCGGTGGCTGTGGCGGCGGTGGCGACGGCGGCGGCGGCGGAGAATCCCGAGCCCCAAGCCTGGTCCAGCCCGGCCTTCCCAGCGCGCTCGGCCCGGCCCGCGCAGGCGGCGAGCCCCTACTCTGGGCCCGGAGTACTCGCTCGGCCAGCCCAGCGCGGCCTCGGAGTGCCCGCCCCGCCCCGCCCCGGCCTCGGCCCGCCGGGCCCGCAGTGTGGTGGGTGAGTGCGGCGGCGGCCCGGTTAGGGCCGGACGGAGGGTGGCCAGGGATTCCAGGCCGGGGACGGGTGCTCGCGGGGCTGCGGCTCCTCCCGGCGGCGCGGGCCGGGTACTTAGGTCTTTTGGTCTGCCTGTGCCCTGCTGGCGGCCCATGCCTCGATTTCCCCACCGGTCAGGGGCAGTTCCTGGCTTCTGAGCCGGGGGTAATGGGGTGGGCGCAGGGGCGCTCAGGGGCAGGGCGGGGCTTGTTCTGGGCTGGCTAGGTAAAGCCGGGCGTCCTGGAGGGAGGGGCGGCCTGGGTGGCGGGAGGAAAGGGTGGGGTCGAGCAGGGCGCCCAGGGCTCCGCGGAAGAGCTCGGCGGCCCCGGCCTGAGCTGCTGATTCATCAGGTGTCTGTGTCAAGGCTTCCTTGGCGCGGGGTCTTTGGCAGGCTGGGGGCAGGAGGCGGCACGTGGGGGGCGGGCTGGGAAGACCCTGCCCGCGCCGGCTTCACTCCGTCACACGCGTGCCAGAGCCCAGAGGGAGACTTGCTGAGTCATCAGCATGAGGTCACTAGATGCTTGTCCTAATGCCTGGGGGGATTTCAGCTTGGGGCCTGAGAGGCCGGGAAACGAGGGGTGAGAGGGAAACCGTGGGAAGTTAGAAGGGGGCAGGCCCCAGGCTGGGGCGCCTGCTTAAGTTTGGACTGATACGAGTTTACGATAGGAGAGTGAGGAGTAAACGGAGCAGTCACGGTGCAGGTTATCCCGGGGTAGAGGGTGAAACCCCTGGTGTGTCCATCCCCTCCCAGGCAAGCTTTTCTCAGGCTGCTGGTCCCTGACCCGCCTCTGGGACAGTTCCCCAAACTGGGAAATAGTTCTGAGAAGAGGGGAGGAGCTTAGGGGGGGCCGTCCTAGCGGGCTGGGAAGTAGGCTTTCCCTGTGGCTGGCGTGGTTGGCCAGGCCCAGCTGTCTCAGGTGGGAAGACATGAGGCAGTGGGAGAAGGAGGGGCGCCTGTACTTGAGTCCTCGGTGACAGTGGACAGTTCAGGGGGCAAGTCAGTGCAGCTTTACCAGGAAATTGGCAAAGGAGAGGAAGCATAAGGACTTAGACTTGAGGGGAGTGAGGTGTCTTGGTGAACAGGCTTTGGCTTTCTTCACAGCCTGGCCTTGGGGTCTGAGTGGTGGTAACTTTGAGGGTGGACTGGTGTGGATGGCAGGAGTTGACGCATCCCGGTCACCCCAGAGTGGTTCCACTTGAGGTTGGGACTCAGTACTGTGCAGGTTAGCAAAGAATGTGGCCCTTCTGGGTATCAGGCCAGTGGTAGGGACTCCTGGGGAGTGACAGCCTGAGGGTAGTGTGGCCTGAACTACTTTTCCTGGGTGTATGAGTGGTTCCTGGTCTTCAGGGTTAGGGGAGCACTCCGTCTAGACCAGAGCTGACTGCTCTTGCCCAGAGGTTCATGGCTAGCCAAGGCTGACCTTGTGGTTTATCCTTCCTCTCCAGCCCTGGGCTTATAGATGCCAGGTGTTTTAACACTTAAGCTGATCTTTTGGCTGAAATTCTATGCCCCAGGAACATGTAGATTCTTCTCAGCTACTTATGCTCTGGTGGAAATTAAGTTTTAGACTTTTTACAAAGGGCTTCTGGAGAAGGTTGGTCTAAAGGGCAGGGTGGGAGTGCAGTGGGCTAGGTGAGGGTGCCAGAGTGACCAACGCCACACCTGCCAGGGCAGTTTAGCCACTGGTGTTTGTGATCAGGAGAAGGAGCAGGGGCGACTGGCCTCCTGTCTGCTGTCCACACCTGGGAAAGAGGATGGAGCTCTCTCCCCTTTCTGGCTGGCTCTCCTTGAATGAGTGGCCCTGGGTACCTTGGTGGGTTCCTGGCCTTGGGACCACCCATGTCTTCTCCACAAGGTGTGCTCAGCCTTAGCGGAAGCAGAGATGAGAGGCAGGGTAAAGGTTCTCCTTGATCCAGCCTCTGAAATGCCCTCCCTCTGGTTTCTTGTGGTGGGCTGGGACTGATGGCTCAGTCCCAGCCCATGCCCAAAAGCTGTCTCCATCCCAGTAGTGAGAGTCCTCAGGTAGCTGAGACCAGGCCAGGAGGTCAGAAGCCCCTGCTTTGCTGAGACCTGCCCCTCCCCCTCACGAGTAGCACACAGGCACACCTTTGATTAGGAGGCGATTGGCTACACTTGTGCTGAGTTCAGGGCTTCTGTGGAGGGTGAAATCTGCCGAGGAGGCACTTTTCAGCTCCCAGCCGCCACGCTCGGCACTTTTCTGTGTGATCTCTTCAGGAAGTCACCGTGTGCTCAGCATTTGGGGGTTGGGGGGTGGATGGAGGATGGCGCGTGGGAAAAGCTGGTGCCAGGGCTTTTCCTTCGCGCTGACAGACCCTGGACCCAGACTTAGGGCTCGGGGAGCCCTTCTGGCTCCACCTGGAGGACCTGGCTCCTGCGGTAGGCATGGGGCCCTGAAGACCTTGTGACCTCCAGTTCCTCTGCCCCACCCTCTGCTCTGGAAGAGCGGTGGCTCCATAGCCTCTCCAGGAGGGCATCACAATCCTGGTTAGGCCTCCATTTACCTCCCTGCATCTAACCTGGAAGGTCACAGAGGGAGCAAGGGGCCAGAGGTGGTCCAGCTGAGCCAGGAATCCAGGACTCAGTGGGGAGAAATGTCCTTGGCAGGGCTGCAGAAAGTGAGGGCAGGATGCAGAAAAGATGACCAATGGGTGGGTGAGGGGGCCCTCTGAGTTTTGTTCCCTGCCAGAGAACAGTCACTGGCCAGAAAGGGCTGAGCAGGCCCCTGGGGGGTCAGTTGTGGGCACTCTTGTGAAATACCCTGGATGGGGTGGGGCAGGGGTACAAAAAGCTGCAACCAAAGCCACAGGATGGTTACTCCATCAGCAGCAGAGGTGGACAAAGAGGGCGGAGGGGCACAGGGCTGGGCTCCCCTGGCAGGAGTTTCTGCCACCAGGAGGGTGGGGAGCTCCCACCTATGCTAAAGACAAAATCAGAGCAATCAGAGCGGCTTGGATAACTCTGCTTGCTACTCTTCAAAGTGAGCAGCCTAGGAGAATTGGCAGTCTCCTGCATCCTCCCCTCTGCTCCAGTCCCCAGTGGGGACAGCCCACTGAGCCTTCACGGTAGCGGGGCTTTGTCCTAGGGAGGTAGAACCCTGGCTCCGACCCTCACCTGCTGTTGGCCAGGCTGGTCTTCACCGCCCCAGCAGCTTGCTGCTGCCAGTCCCCTGGGGCTGTGTTGGCTGGCGGCCTCCGGGAGTGCCAGGCCGGTGAGAGAGCAGAGAGCGGGAGCGATGTGCTGAGTCAGCATGACTCGCCAGGAACAGCCGTGCTCTAGGGCGCACTGGGGTTATTTTTAAAGCTCCCGGCTTCCTTCTAGGCTGGCCCCTCCCGCATCCTTCTAATCTCTATCACCACCACCACCCCCCCGCCCCGCCCCGCTCCCGGCCCCTTTTCTTGCCTCTGCCTCCCTAATAGCCCTTCAGTTCCCCTTCCCCCATCTGACCCTCCTAGCCTCCCACCTAGTTCCCTAGGGGCAGGGTGGACAGGGAGCAACCGAGCTCGGGAGAGGCCAGGTATCAAAGGGAAGGGGCAGGCAGGGGGTGAGGCTGGGGTGGGAGGTGGATGGGTGTCTTCCTCTGGGTAGACAGAGGGTGTCAGGGGGGCTCAAGGGTCTGTGTGGATTGGGGAGGGAAAGGGAGTGGTCTCCAGGGTCCTGACCTTCACTCCCTGTCTCGCAGAGTGCCTGCTTGCTGTGCCCTCCGGGTTATGACGACCCCCAATAAAGGAAACAAGGCCTTGAAGGTGAGCAGATAGGGTGGGCAGCATCTCAGGGCTCGGGTGGCACAGGGCCGGATGGCCCCCACTTGGCCCATGACCTCGTGCGCTGTGCCCTCCTCAGGTGAAGCGGGAGCCGGGAGAGAATGGCACCAGCCTGACTGACGAGGAGCTGGTGACCATGTCAGTGCGGGAGCTGAACCAGCACCTGCGGGGCCTGTCGAAGGAAGAGATCATCCAGCTGAAGCAGCGCCGGCGCACGCTCAAGAACCGCGGCTACGCTGCCAGCTGCCGTGTGAAGAGGGTGACCCAGAAGGAGGAGCTGGAGAAGCAGAAGGCGGAGCTGCAGCAGGAGGTGGAGAAGCTGGCCTCCGAGAACGCCAGCATGAAGCTGGAGCTCGATGCCCTGCGCTCTAAGTACGAGGCCCTGCAGAACTTCGCCAGGACCGTGGCCCGAAGCCCTGTGGCGCCAGCTCGGGGTCCCCTTGCTGCTGGCTTGGGGCCCCTCGTCCCTGGCAAGGTGGCTGCCACCAGTGTCATCACAATAGTAAAGTCCAAGACGGACGCCCGGTCGTAGGGACACACTTGGCCAGGCGGGTCTGCAAGGGGCCAGTAGGCGCATGGCAAATTCGGCAGCCCTGTCCCCTTCTTCCTTCCTGCTCTTCCTCTTCTCTCCTTTTCCTCCTCTCCTACCTCCTCCCTTCCCTGCAAAGCACAACCTGCACCCCGGGGCGCTGGGCTGAGCCCCTTTGATCTCGTCTTTGTCATCGTGTGTTTTGTACGTTGGGATTGGTCAGTTTGGCGGTGACGTGGGGTCGCCCCCACCCCCTGTGTACCACGGGCAGATGGGCTTGGAGTCCAGAGTCAGCCTGTGGGAGTGGACAGAGTAAGATCAAGTGGGTTCTCCGGGGCATGGGTGTCCCCGAACACGGAAGGCTGTAGGGCAAGAGAGGCTGTTCTCACTACGAAGTGGCCCACAGGCTCTGATGACCACTGGGTTAGCAGGAGGCCAGGAGGTTCATTCTCAGCCCAGCCCGCAGGCCTAGACGGAATTGGCTGTTCCCGAGAGCCCTGGATGGGCGGGCCACCAGTCTGGTGCTAGGGGGATGGGGCGTTGTGTGGCTGTGGGCCAGGGGCCTTGGCACTCACGCCTGACGTGTTGCACTGAACAAGACCAAATCACTGGTTGTGAGCGTGAAGGGTGTGTCCAGTGTCCTTCAATGGGTCCCGTGTCACTGTTTACATGACCTGTTTGTGTGGTTACATAGCCCTTTATTTAAAAGAGAGAAGTTCCTTTTACGAAGTTATTAAATTATATGTTTAAAAGCTAGAGGAAAAAAAAAAGGCTGCAGAGTATTTATAAAACTGTCTTTTTAAAAAAAAGCAAGAACATTTGACCATATACATGGAAAAGGGAAGAAAGTATAATAGAAACTTTGCTAGTTTAAAAAAAAGAAAAAAAAAATCCTTTCTTGTAAACTTACAGACAAGTCTTTGTGGCTGTTGGAGTTTAGTTTTTATATACACAGAGTTATCAGACGTTATTTATAAAACTTAGTTTAAAAAAAAAAAGACAAAAAAAAAAGCCAAGCCGCGAGCGACCGGAAGGCGCGTCCTGACGTCCTCCCTGCTATCTCTTTTGCAATTGTACCGAAAGTGACTTACTCCCTTGCCCCTTCCTGCTTCCGTCTCTTGCCGGTGCCGTGGTGTCGTCCGTGCCTGGTGAGGTCTTGTGCAGCGTCACGTGCTGGTGCTTCTGGTGACCTTTGACCTGTGGGTGTCACTTCTTGTGTCTGTTCTCCCGTGTTTGTTTTTTTGGATTTGGTTGTGGTTTTGCTTCTGCTGACTTGTCAGGCCCAGGCTGTCGTGCCAGGCTGCGCCTGCTCCTGTGGAGCTTGGGGGTCTGTGCCGCCAGCCCTGCCTCTTCTGCTTTGGCACTCAACTTGAGCCCCAGAGCCGGGGTCAGGGGGGGTCAGTTGCAGGGTTCTGCCATACCCCGGGCTGACCCTCGGCTTCGCATGTGTGTCTCAGGCTTGGGCTGATCCAGCAGCAGTGTAGGTGAAACTGGGGGCCATCCTGAGCATCCCCCTCCCCCCGGCCCCCCGCACTACTTCCTTATCCTCGGCCTCTGGCCCTGGGTGGGGGCTCGCAGGGATCAAGGAGTCACTGTGGGTGCCCACCAGGCCAGGGCCAACCTGCCCCTAGCTGTCTACCTTCTGGCCTCCAGTCACCGTGTTTGGGCTCCAGCCACCGATCTGAGATTTGTTTCTGTGGGTTTCAGGTGGGCCTCAGCAGGGCAAGCCCAGGGACCCACTGCCCACTCATCCCAGAGCTGATTCCATGCTGCGGGACGGTGCTTCCCAGGCAGAGCCAGGTGGTTTCGGGGCCCACCTGGAGCAGCCCCTTCTTGCCTGAAGGCCTGGGGGTTCCCACCAGTGCCAGACAAGGGCTATGGTCTCCAGGGCCAGGTCCTGTCCCTCCTCTCCCCCCAAACATGCTGGCAGCTCTCGGCTTTGGGCCTTCTTTCACCACCCTTTGGGGTCTGTGTCTTCCAGGGATCCACTGCTCGGCTTGTGGAGGTGCTTCCCCAGGGCTGAGCCCACCTTCCCATCTTGGCCACTCAGTGAGGCAGCCAGTCTCAGACTTGGCTTGGGCCGCTACTTGTAGGCACGTGATGGGGGCTGCCTGTGGTGCCTGCCCCTCCCTCCCCCCAAGAGGCTACTCCCCTGGCTCTGGCCATGTGGGGCTTGGCTATTACTTGGGGTCGCTGGTTCGCTTCTCTGGGGGCCTTGAAACACTTGAAAAAGCACAGAAGTGGGCTGGTGAAAAGAAAAACAATGTGGCCTGGCAGGGTTTAACCTTGTGGACAGTAGACTCTTCATCCCAGAGTTTGACGCAGCATACCCAAACTCTGGGGAATTGGGGCTGTCAACTTCTGTTGTCCTGATGGGCTTGATCTTGACCCTAGACACTCAGAGACATTCCTGGCTATACCCAGGTTGGCCTGCAATGGAGATTTTGACCATTGACTCTGAATCACTTAGTGGCTTCCTTTGGCTCCCTGCAGTCTGGCTTTGTCTACCTAAGGTCCAGAAGAGAGTGGTTGATGTTGCTTGTAGCAGCAAGTTGGAATCACATCATAAGAATCTCTAAAGAGAGATCATGCCCTGTCCTGGGCAAGGGGAGGGACAGGCTCTCTGTCCAAGTGCAGTCCCCACTTTTGTTCAGAGGTGGGGCCTCCATCTCTGTGCACTCTTGCCATGCTGTAGACCTGGAGAGAGGAGGTTTGAGGGTGGGCATGTGCTGAACAAAATTACAGGTCCTTGGTTTGGTTTATAGACACGTCTGGAGTTAGTGAGGCTATGCTTCCTTTTGAGGTTTTTGGATTTGGAGCGACTCTTCCTTGGATCTGGGGAGCATCCTGCTCCCTTTAAGCCAGCCTCTTGGGGCTGCTCTGCCCCTCCCCCACTTCACTTTGGTTCTAGACAGTAGATCCTGTGTCCATATGTGGCTGTTTGGTGTCTTTTTGATTCTTGTTAATTCATTTTTCCTACTGTGAGTGTGTCGTGTTCTCTTTCTCCTCAACTTTTTGACACAGCGAATTGAGGACTTTGGCCCAGGCCAGTTCTCCCAAACTTGTCCGCTAAGTGAACCATAATGTGCACCTTCCTTTACACTTTGCCCTCGCCCATCTTCCCTTATCCCAGCATGGACACTCAGATTTCAGAGGCGAACCCTTTGGGAACAGGTCAGCTCCTGCCCAAAGTTATGGCTCCAGGGAGCCCTCCCCGTGGCTCTTGGCCACTGCTCCAGGTAGCACTCACTGCATTGGAGAAGCTGTGGCTGCTGGGTGGTATGCTGGTTTCTGCCAGGTGCCAGGTCTCCCTGGAGGCTTTTCTACTCTTGGTTCAGGCCTCCAGGTCTGGGCACAACCCTGACCATCAGCGGCAGCCTCAGTGGTCGGTGTCTGGGCCTGCAGCTCTGATCCGCTGCAGCCTGCTTTGGGACAGATGGTCAAGGCCCATGGTGTCAACTGCTGCTTCCTTCTCTGGAGTGGCTGGTTGGCCAAAGCTTCCGTCCACAGCTGGGAAGCCACAGCCTGCAGCCCTGTTTCCGCTCTAGGATCTTGTAAGTTACTTTTTTAGGCTGTGGTTTGGTGAAAGGAACCAACACATTAACGATTTTTTCCCCCAGAAGCCACCTAATAATTCTTTCTGGCAGGTTTTTGCCTTCCAGTTAGCTGTCTGGTTTTGAAGCTGATGGGAAGAGGCAAGGGTGTGCCCTGGAGACTGGTAACTTGTCTTGCTCTGGTCTGTGTCCTGAGCATGTGCTATACTTGTTGGACCAGTCACACACATTTCCACCCCACCCTGGAGCAGCAGCCTTGGTACGTGGGTGTTAGGAGAGCTGTCCCTAGTGACCTGTGAAGGGGGACCCCTCTAACAACCTTGTGTCCCAGCCCCACCCTCTCCACATCCCCTCAAACTGCTAGTCCCTGAAGCCTTTAACCAAACGGGATTGGGTACAGAAAACCTTCTCCTGGCATCTTAGGGCAGCAGGATAAGGGCTGTCCAGTGTGTCCAGCTCTGCTGCTCTCCTGGCGCTGAGAAGGTGGGCCGAGCAGAGTTGATAAGATCCTACCTGCCCTGCCTAAGGCTAAAGACAGGAAGTGGGGGGGGGTGGGGGGCGGGCAAGGGTACGCTGGGATCTGCCGGGGCGGGCGGGGGTTGTTGAAGATCCAGGTGGGGAAGGGCCTCACTGGGGCACCCTGGCTGACCTGGGCGGCCGCGGCCTCGTGCCCTCCCTGCCCTGTGCAGTATTTATTGCTAAATTATTGTCCAGGAGGGGCGGCACAGGGCCAGGCCCCGGGTATTTATTGCTGTACATAGTGTATGTTTGTGATATATAAGGTTTTCTTTATTTTGTATATGATCAATAAACACCTTTTAAAGAGACTGGCAGGTGTTTCCTTGGGGCAACGCGCGGGCGGGGCGGAAGGGCGGGTCGGGTCTTGCGCGCATGCGCTGGTGCGTGGCCTGCCGGGAGGCGGAAGCGGAAGCGTGAGTCTCCTCAGGAGCGATGGCTGCCGGGGGTCTTAGCCGGTCCGAGCGCAAGGCAGCGGAGCGGGTCCGGAGGTTGAGAGAGGAGCAACAGAGAGAGCGCCTCCGCCAGGTACGCCGCCGCCCGCCCCGCGCCGCGTCCCCTGCCCGCGCCGCCCTCACCGCCCGCCCCGCGCCTGCAGGTGTCGCGCATCCTGAGGAAGGCGGCGACTGAGCGCAGCGCCGAGGAGGGCCGGCTCCTGGCCGAGAGCGAGGACCTGGTGACCGAGCTGCAGGGCCGGAGCAGGCGGCGCGAGGGCCTGAAGCGGCGGCAGGAGGAGGCAAGTCTCGGGCGCAGGCGGGCTGGGCGGGCACGCGGGCGGGCGGGCCGGGGCCGGGGCCGGCTCACGACCGGCCTTGGTGTCTTGGCAGGTGTGCGACGACCCGGAGGAGCTGCAGAGGAAAGTCCGGGAGCTGGCCAGCGCCGTCCGCAATGCCAAATACCTGGTCGTCTACACGGGCGCGGGGATCAGCACGGTAGGGACCCGAGGCGGGGACGACTGTGCCCTGGATCCGCTCCCAGGTCCTGGGAAACACAGACTGCTGGAGCTTGGGCAGGCGGGGGGCGCCCCCTTCTGGGTGTCTGACTCCGGCGCTGAACACAGTATTCTGTTAAGCAATGGTACCGATTTGCAAAAGCTTACTGCAAAAGCACCTCCTGAGCGTCTTTACTTTTTTAGAGAAACTCGAAATGACTCCATTTGGACCTTCGTTAAGTGGATAGACGTTTTTAAATATTTGAAGTTTGCATTATACCCAGTTAGAAACAGGAAAGGAAGAGTGGTAAAAACAGGACTTGATGGTTTGGTGCTTGTCCGAAGGTTATGTGGGCAAAGCTAAGCCCCGAACTACCTTCTCATTCCCCATTCACTCTGAAAGTTGAAGTAAGGTAAGTAGAACACAAAGCAGTACGCATTAGAGTGCCCTAGATAAGGAAAGGAAATGCTACGGCTTTTGGTAAGTTTTATAGAGAAACTACCTGGGCAGCCGAATGTGACTAGCTTGGATAGTGTGGATAGCACGCGCTTTAATTGCTGGGTGCAAGTTGAGTGTGACCTGCATGTAGGCCCAGCAGAGGTGAATAAGCAAGGATTTCCGTCAAGAATCCATAGGTGGTGATAGTAAACCGTATAAGCAAATGACTAATGTGAAGCTGGCTGTGCTAGGCCCCTAGAATGGAAATCCAAATACACCCTCTGGTTTCAGCTGGGAAACCCATCTGATTGTTTTTCTGTGGGAGGTGGCATGGCATTGAGTCTGGGCCTTGAAGGGTGGATAAGATTTTACAGGCACTTGTGAAGTAAGACTGTCCATGCAGGGATGACTGAAGAGGCCCAATAGCGAGAATGCGTAAGGTATGTTAACCGCTTTAACTTACCAACGCCTGGAACCCTGGCACATGTGAACTATCATGTGATTAGGTGAAAGCAGTGACATCACTTTTTAAAGAATTGTAAGCAGCTACTAAAACCGTATGCTGTTCATTAATTTGCTCTGAGTGTTACTGTTTGAGGTTCCCATTTTCCACGTGCATAAGAATTACTGGTCAGGGTGGGCATTTTTCT
This sequence comes from Capricornis sumatraensis, assembly GCF_032405125.1. Classification (NCBI taxonomy): domain Eukaryota; kingdom Metazoa; phylum Chordata; class Mammalia; order Artiodactyla; family Bovidae; genus Capricornis; species Capricornis sumatraensis. The sequence continues at coordinate 100,658,783 of NC_091076.1, forward strand.
GAGCTTAAGCACCTGAGAAGAGACAAGGCTCCCCACAAGGGAGGTCACTCACAGCCTGGGGAAGCACAGGATGCCTTGATCCTGGCACACTCTGTTTTCTTCCCTCGGGGTAGCTCTGTTTCAGTGGATTGGGAGCTTGGGAAATTCAGTAACGTTTATCTTGTCTGAAGAGGTTGGCCTTTGTAAAGGTAGGCCAAGAACCATTTATAGCATCAGGATGTGAGAAATTGGAGGGTGGAGTGTTCCACTTATGGGTTCACTATTTGCTAAACCTTGAGTACTGGCTAGACCCTGGGGACACATTGATGAGCCTGATCAGTCTTTCCCCTCAGTATGAGGACAGACCTGTCCACAGAGCCCAGGCTGGACTACATGGTAAAGAGGCTCCCAGCATGGACAGGGCTCCTTGGAGCTTAGAAGGATGAGCTGGAACAGGTGTGGGGGTGGGGTGGTACAGCGGGCAGGGGTCCTTGCGGAGCAGAGAAGCCACTAGGGGTGCATTCCATCTGGGTGGATGTTAGACTAGGAAATGCTCAGCCTATGGAACGAATTGACCAGTTTGCGGGCCAGCCTGGGAAGTACTGAAGAGAAATTCTTGGGAATTCTATCAGTGCCTCCAGTGATCTTTTCACTGGGCTTATCTCCTTTCTGAACCTGCAGGCAGCCTCTATCCCAGATTACCGGGGCCCTAATGGAGTATGGACACTGCTTCAGAAAGGAAGAAGTGTTAGGTGAGTAACCTAGCACAGCATTCCTACCTGGTTGAACAGGGGCACATGTACCTGTCCTTGCAACTCCCCTCACCTTTGCTTCCCTTCCACCTGGCAGTGCTGCTGACCTGAGTGAGGCTGAGCCAACCCTCACCCACATGAGCATCGCCCGCTTACATGAGCAGAAGCTGGTAAGAGCCCAGGGTGGCTAGTGTCCAGGCATCCTTTAGTATCCCCCTTAGATAACAAAGGCTGCAGATGCTCAAGTCCTTTGTATAAAAAGGACGTAGTGTTTGTGTGTAATTTGGACATCCTCTCCTATACTATAAATCATGTATGAGTTATTTATAAAACCTAATATAATATCGGTGCTATTTAAACTGGTATAAATACTATGCAGATTCTTGCCAGTATGTAGCCAATTCAAGTTTTGCTTCTTGGAACTTAATAGATTTCTTTCCTCTGAATATTCCTGCCACCCCCCCACCCAACCCCACCCCAGATATATTTGATCTTTGGTTGGTTGAATCTGCAGATGTAGAACCCTCGGATATAGAGGGCTGATTGTACTCACTGGGTCCGTGACTAGGACCCGGAGGGCCACCTTGGTGCCCAGGTGACAGTTGCATACTACCTCTATCAGCCAGTGGTACCCCTGATGAGCACCCACTAAGCAGTTTAGATTCTGGTTTGAGCTGCCATCTATTCCTCCTGTGTTTCCACTCCAAGAGTAGAGGGCAGCCTATTTGCTGAATCATCCTCACACAGAGAATCCACCTAGGCCCTGAGCTCGCGAGGGTAGCCCCTTCCTCTCGGGTTTCTCTTGCATTTTCCCACAGACCTCAGGAACCACCTAGATAACAGGGAAAACTAGTAAGAAGTCTCTGGAGATCCTCCGCTAAGCACCTGTTGCCAAGTGGGAGAGGGGTCAAACTTCTAGGGCTTCAAGGACCTAAAGCATCAGTCTGGGTCCCCAGCCCCTTTTCAGCCAAGAGGAGGTGCAAACATTTGCCCTCCTGGGGGCTCCTAGTGCTTCTGAGTCGTTGGGGGTGGGCCTGGAGCCCTCCTCATCAGAGCCTCCTGGGTCCTGCTGCGACCAGCCTGCTGCTCTGGATTTGCCTTTGGTGCTTTGTGCAAGGTTGTAGCTTCTGCTGGGCTGGGGGCTCTGGGACTGGCAGGGTTTGGTATGCTTTGACACCTGAGTGCCGCCCCCCACTTCCTCCTGCTGACCACCACTGTTGCCCCTCCAGGTGCAGCATGTGGTGTCTCAGAACTGTGACGGGCTCCACCTGCGAAGCGGGCTGCCCCGCTCAGCCATGTCGGAGCTCCACGGGAACATGTACATTGAAGTGAGCGATCCCTCAGGGACTCGGGCCTGGGCAGGCCAGCGGCTCCCACTCACGGGCCCTACTTTCCTCAGGTCTGCACGGCCTGCACTCCCAATAGGGAATATGTGCGGGTGTTTGATGTGACGGAGCGCACTGCCCTGCACCGGCACCAGACCGGCCGCACTTGCCACAAGTGTGGAGGCCAACTCAGGGACACCATCGTGCACTTTGGGGAGAGGGGGACACTGGGGCAGCCTCTGAATTGGGAGGCAGCCACCCAGGCTGCCAGCAAAGCAGACACCATCCTGTGTTTAGGCTCCAGCTTAAAGGTATGCAGATAGCACCATGGATGGGAATGGGGTGAACCTGCCTGCATCTGGTCAGCTCAACCTTAGACCCCATCTTCCTGTAGCCTCCTTATCTGGGTTGTGTGTCGTCTGTCCGTCTGTCCATTCCCGCAGGTTCTAAAGAAGTATCCACACCTCTGGTGTATGACCAAGCCCCCCAGCCGGCGGCCCAAGCTCTACATTGTGAACTTGCAGGTAACTCAGGTGCTCAGAGCCGCCTCCTCAGACCTGGGCCTTAGAACAGGAGAGCCAGCCATCCCTAGGACATCTGTGTCCCACAGTCATCCACTGTGGAGGTCTGGCTGAGCAGGGCCCAAGGCCAGCAGGCTGTAGGGAAGGAGTGAGGTGCTGTCCTCACTCACCTTCTCCTGTCCCCAGTGGACCCCGAAGGATGACTGGGCTGCCCTGAAGCTGCACGGCAAGTGTGATGACGTCATGCAGCTCCTCATGGATGAACTGGGCCTGGAGATCCCCCGTTACAGCAGGTGAGGGGTACAGGCACGTCCCCCACTTCCCTGCCCCGTGTGGATGGGCCGTGTCTGTCGTCCTCTGTGAGCTGAGTGTAGAGAAAGCTCTGAGGTGTGGCAGCTGGCATCTAAGGCGTGACTGTGGCATGGTGGCCTCTGCAGGGCCCAGCCCCAGCATTGGCTGAGATGTCCCGGCTGGTGTGATTCCTGCGGGGAGAGGGAATCTGCCAGGGTATGCCTGGATGTCCCCCCTTCCCCTCAGGCAGCCTGGACGGGAAGGTGCCTTGAAGGGATGTGCTCTCAGCAACTCTGCTCTTCAGGATCTGGGTGCACTTGGCTTGGGGAACTGGAATACTTTGGGGAAGCTTAAACAAATTGTGGCTTGATACAGAATTTGTGATAATTTAGACATGGTGTGTGTATTGAGTAAAAAGTTTACACTTTCTTTCTCTGTGAATTTCCAGGGTCTTATAGGGGAAATCAATAACTTCTTTTAATCAAAGGGTTCAAGAATTAAGGATCCCTTCACCTTCTGGGCCTGGCAATTCTTGTATGTTATGTTTGTGGTGTTCTGTAATGTGGGCCTATTGTGTACTGTACTTTTTTTTTTCACATTAACTTAGCTCATTTTCTTTATCAGTGCTTATCTGTATCTTAAGTTTATAATATGTGGTTCTACATCTCAGACACATGATCTCGTCACGGTGTAGTGTTTAGGCCACGCCTCCCTAGTCAGCTTTCCTCCTGTCAAGTCCTGCCGTCTGGGAAGGGGAAGAGGGTCTGGTCTGCCTGTCCCTGGCCTTATGAGTGAAAGGTGGGGCCCAGGGTTGGCTAGTGACTCATCCTTCCTGGGGTTAGTACCTCCCCAACCCCTGTGTGCACAGCCCCCTCAATCACCAACGAGGAGTGAGTTCTGCAGAGGACAGGCTAGTCTGGGTCCTGGCCTTTGAGTTATTGGGGGAACTTACCTCTCTCACAGATGTTCTGGAGCTACCACTGAACACAGCCCAACCATAGTTAAGACACGGGAGGGATGCAGGGTGACCTCAGTCAGCTTTCCCGTCCTGGGGCGGGTTGTGATTGCGAGGGGCTCCGTGGCACACCTGACCCAGCTTTCCCTTTCCGTAGGTGGCAGGACCCCATCTTCTCCCTGGCGACTCCCCTGCGTGCTGGTGAAGAAGGCAGCCACAGTCGCAAGTCACTGTGCAGAAGCCGAGAGGAACCTGGGCCTGGGGACCGGGGTGCACCACTTAGCTCAGCCCCCATCCTGGGTGGCTGGTTTGGCAGAGGCTGCACCAAACGCACAAAAAGGAAGAAAGTAACGTAACCTGGTGCTTGACCAAGGACAATGATGGCACTTTGAAAATGGCCGGGACTCTTGTTCAGGGGCAGGTGGCACCATTAATGCCAGGACTGCCCCCTGAGAATTATCTGGGGGTGACATTTTCACCCTGACATGTTTAGCCATTTGTCCTCGTGGGAAGCCCCCTTGCACTGCTGTGGTTGCCCCCTGCATGGGCCTAATAATGGAGGAGGCCTTGCTCAAGCGGCCTCTTCCTAAAGAGGTGGCAGTCACACCCTCTGTGAGAACAGAACTCCGGTTATTTCACACCTGGCCAGCTAAGAGGAAGCACAAGGCCAGTCTCAGGGGCATCAACCCAATTTCTACTACTTCTTACTGAAAACGTTAAGTTTATAGAAGCCTTTTTCTGTATTGAGTATGCTGCAAAGGGGTGATTTTTGAGCCTTGGCTCTCAGCAGGCCTTTTTATTGTTATTAAACATCTCTGCACTGTCTTCCCCGTGTCAGCGACTACCTTCCTGAAGCGGTGGGTGGGAGCAGGCGCCTGCCGAGACTCCTGAAGGGGCGGGCGCGCCCCACGTGGTCCTGCCCCGCCCCTCTGCCAGGTGGGCTCTAAGGGATGCTGGACACAGGTCATTGGCCGGGAGCGGAGGGGCGGAACCCGGCTCGAGTGGGGTTGCCCATTGGCCGCATGTGTGGTGAGAGGGCGGGGCTTCGCGCCGGGGTGGGGCGACGTTCGCCATTGGCCGCGCGAGGCGGGTGAGGCCCGCGTGACGGCGCGTGCGTGCGCGGGCTGCGGCGGCTCGGAGTCGGGAGCCGGCTGCACAGTGTCTCGCCGCTGCCACCGGGCCATGATCCGGAACGGGCACGGGGAGGCGGGCAGCGCCAAGCGGCCGGGCCCGAGGGCTAGGCGCGCCGTGCGAGTGTGGTGCGACGGCTGGTGAGCGCGGCGGGGGACGCGGGGCGGGGGCGGGGGTGCAGCGGCGACCGCTGTGGCCACTTTCGCCGGAATCGGGCCGCCGGCGAGCTCGGGGCGGCGGGCGAAAGGAGTCACAGGCTGCGGAAGAAGCCTTGGGCTCGAGTTGCTGCGGGCAGCGCGGCTGAGGGTCAATGGAGGCTTTCTGCGGATCCCTATATGAGCGCCTTTCCTGGGTGCTCCTTTGCCCACGTTTGCCTTTAAGCGGGAGACCCAGCCAGGCGGTCCCACCTGCCTGATTTATGCACAACAGTGGCCAGAGTTGCGGGTCTAACCTTGGTGACTTTAATCATTTAAGTGCCTTAGGAACTATTCCTCCGAGGGAGCCGTGCACCCAAAATGTCTTCCCAGAGTTCTCCCTGTCCAGTCCCCAGCTTGCCCAGGACAAAACCTGGAAGATTCTCCTGGGTGTTTGGGCAAGTGTCAGTGCAACCCTAGTGAAGCCCTCAGGCTCCTGGATCCATCTGAGGAGAGTTACAGTGCCAAACTGTTCTCTCTGGCAAGCCAGACAGTTGGAGTGGTGGTGTTAAGATAGGTTTGAGGCTGCCAGGGGACAAGAGGAAAGTGAACATCTAGTGATAACTTGCCACCTTGAATACTTCTCAGACCTTTATTTGATGAAAGCAGAGAAAGCAAGCCCAGGGCTTCAGCAGCCAGCTTGCGGGGCTGCCATACTTCTGTGCCTTCACCTGAGTCACCTTGGGGAGGGGGTGTGGCTTCCTGTCTGTGGACTCTGACCTTGGCCCTGGCCAGGCCTGGCCCCACCCCCAGCAGGCCACAGTGACTGGGGTACGGCCTGGACCCAGGACCACCCTGAATTCTGTGCTATGCACCCCTCCTTCTGCCCAGCCTGTCTGATGGGCACAAGGGCCAGCCAGGCTCCTGAATTTAGACTCTTCTCTTCGCTTAGCCCAGGACCAGAGTACTGTGCCCCATAGGCTCGTCTGCTGGGGCCCGGTGTGCCGTGGTGGTGTTGAGTAGAATGGTTCTGTATACCTGGTGGCCTTGGTCACCTGGAGAAGCAGGGACAGTTGCACCTACTCAGAAGGCAATACAAGGCTGGGAGGAAGCAGAGCAAGCATGAGGGTCCACCCCTGAGCCCACAGAGAAGTGGGGGTCTCCCCACCCCCATGACAACTCAAGTGGAGCTGTGGTGCTGTGTGTGGCCCTCAGCTAAGCGTTCTCTCTTAACCAGACCTGAATTTGAGGATGAATGCTCTAAAATCCCAGGTGACAGGGAGGTGGTTGTTGGTTCCAGGGAGCAAAGCCTCACTGAGTTTCCAGAGGCCATGAGGAGCAGGCAGAACTTTTAAAGCCAGCAATCGCCCTTGATCATTGGTTAGACTTCATTATGTGTTGGCTCCAGGGACTGCATGGTTGTCTCAGGGTAGTACAGAGTCCACTGTACCCTTGAATTATCACGTTTATATTACACCCTAAAGGGACTGCCCATGGGAGCCAAGGGCAGAGCGCTGTTCCAGGTGTGGGGAGCAGGGACTGTTCTGTGTCCTCACCAGCCCTCAGGGTCCCCAGACCTGTCCCTGTGCACAGCCACACTTGCTCAGTCTGACCCTGGGCCCAGGGACTGGTGATAAGGAGAACTGAGCACTCCTCTCTCTGAAAGCCCAATTGGGACCCTGGGGGGCAGTTCCCATGGTGGCTTCTTGGCGGGCTTCCTGATGGCACTGCAGAGGAACAAGGCTGCACCCCCAACACAGGGATGACAGCCCTGTGCTCTCCACAGCTACGACATGGTACATTATGGCCACTCCAACCAGCTGCGCCAGGCCCGGGCCATGGGTGACCACCTCATCGTGGGTGTGCACACTGATGGTAAGCCAGGCTGCTGTGCCCACTGCCCCTCCACCCCACGCCGGTGCCTCTGCCTCCACAGGTCCTGGTGGAGGGTAGGGCGGGCCTAGGCCATCCTCCCCATTAGCACAGCTCTGCAAGCTCACCCTAACCCCAGCCCAGGCCAGGCCGCCCACAGCCTTCCCATCTTGTATCCTGTCATGAGCTTGCGTGTAGGGGGTGTCCAGTGGATCCATCTGGGTATGCCACCCACTTCCTACCCACTTTCTGATTCCCAAGGCCTTTGAGTACAGCGTACAGCCACCAAAGGCAACCCGGACTATACCTGGAACTCTAATGGACTGAGGCGGGGGGTGGCATGCAGTTCCCAGCAGGTACATCCCCAGCGCCTGCACCAGAGGACAGCAGGGCTGCTTGGAACTTCATGGGCTGAGGGCCCGGTCAGAGACAGCCTCCCTCCACAAGCCTTTGTGTGGCTGCAGACCCTGCTCAGTGCTGGGAGGGGCCAGCAAGCCTGTGGCCAGCCCTCCAGGACTCACCCACCTTGTCCTTTGCCCTCTTCTCCCTCCCTAGAGGAGATCGCCAAGCACAAGGGCCCCCCGGTGTTCACTCAGGAGGAGAGGTACAAGATGGTGCAGGCCATCAAGTGGGTGGACGAGGTGGTGCCGGCAGCCCCATACGTCACCACACTGGAGACTCTGGACAAGTACAACTGTGACTTCTGCGTCCACGGCAGTGAGTGGACGGGACTTGATCCCAGGGACTGGGGACTCAAGCAACTCAGGACCAGACCATCAGAGGGGTGTCTGGAGGTGCTGGCTGCCTCACACTTGGGGGAGCATGGAGCCCTTTGAGGGTCTGAGGAAGCTTTGGGTCTTTCTCCAGAAAGGAGTGTGCGCACACCAGGGCAGGCCTGGAGTGAAGGTATGGGCCTGGAGGTCTTCGTGGCTTTGGGTTAAATTCTGTGTTCTTGCGTGCATGTCACCCCTTAGATGACATCACGCTGACCGTAGATGGCCGGGACACCTACGAGGAAGTGAAGCAGGCCGGAAGGTACAGGTAAGCTCTAGCTGCCAGTTGGCCCATCTTTAGGGGAGTGGGTTTCCCGGGGCCCCTCGAGTGCCTTCTGCTCGTGAGGGCAGTGTCCGGGCTGCAGCCTGTGCTTCCTGTGACTTGTGAGGGTGTGGTGCGATGACTGGGGGGCGCCATGCACCTGGGTCACCCAGTACGGGAGCCACTTGGCCCCAGGTGGCTGCAGAGCAGTGGAGACGTGGGGTTCGACTGGGGAGCTGGCTTTTATGAGTAACTCTTGAAAAGGCCACATGGCCGGCAGCTCGAATTGGGCAGTGAGGCCTGAGATTCCCTTGGCAGAGTGTGTGGTGAGGTAGGACCTGGGCATCAGCAGGCCGAACAGGATCAGAGCCACCCCCTCAGATGGTCTGCGAACTTGAGGCTTGATAATTCTGTTCTGTCCAGTCATGTCGTTTGGTTGATAAAATGACCGTGGTCCCTCCACTCTCTGGGTCTTGGTTTTCTATCCTGGCCAAGAATAGCGAGGAAGTGCATGGTCTATGCACAGCAAGGCCGCCAGGGATGGACCATGGTAGATTCAGCCACAAACAGAGTTGCCCTTACTCTTGGGTGGGGCAACTTAGGTGCCCTTAGAAGGCAGCCTTGTACGTGTGTCCCAGGATGAGAGCCCCAACCCCACCTCTGTCCCCAGAGAATGCAAGCGCACCCAGGGGGTGTCCACCACAGACCTCGTTGGCCGCATGCTGCTGGTGACCAAGGCGCATCACAGCAGCCAGGTGAGAGTGGGACTGGGAGGGAGGGATCGCCTACCCTACGCTTGCCCCTCAGACGGCACTGGAACAGCAAGCTTTGGGGTCCTGGGGTTGGCTGCATCTGGAGGGCCAGGCCTCTCACCCCTGTACTCTTCTGTGCAGGAGATGTCCTCTGAGTACCGGGAGTATGCAGACAGCTTTGGCAAGGTAAGTGTCTCCTGTACTGTCTGGACCACTGCCTGACCCCCAGGTCACCCCCTGGGGAAAAGGGGGTCTCGCTCTCTGCCCTGCTCCCTGCTTTCTGGGTACTGACCGCCAGTCTTGCTGGCTGGCCGGTCCCAGTGGCCACCGTGTGAATGAGGGTTCTCTAACCAGGTGGCCTGGTCCTCTCTCCTTCTGTAGCCCCCTCACCCGACACCCGCCGGGGAGACACTTTGCTCAGAAGGCTCCTCCCAGGTGACCAGACGGTGGCCTCAGGGTGCCAGGTCCCCACGAGGGCTGTGTCCACTGGCCTCTTCCTGGCGGGCCAGTTGCCGAGCCAAGGTGCTATTGGCTGCAGTGCCTGCTGTGGCCACAGGGCAGGACCCCAGTCCTGCCAGCCACAGGTGCACCGCCCACCAGGGTCTCAGTGTGGACCAGGCAATGCCAGCTGGCCCTCAGCATCCCTGCCTGAAATGCCTGCCTGGGAGCAACAGCAGAGCGAACAAGCGAGTGGCCGGCAGTGGCTAGGGGTTTGGAGTCCTGGCTGTCGCCCCTGTACCTGCTCCCTCCACCCCTCACCTGTGCTTCCCAGAGCAGATGGACAGGCGGGTGTGGGCAGGCCCAAGGGTGGTCACAGGCAAAGGACATGCTTGCAAGGCTTCTGTCACTGACCAGTCTGTTCTCGGCTTGCAGTGCCCTGGGGGGCGGAACCCCTGGACGGGGGTGTCCCAGTTTCTTCAGACATCCCAGAAGATCATCCAGTTTGCTTCGGGAAAGGAGCCCCAGCCTGGGGAGACGGTCATCTATGTGGCTGGTGCCTTTGACCTGTTCCGTATCCTTTGGGATTGGGTGGGGTTTGTCCCTGCCCCCAGGTCTTCTGTCTGCTCCTCCCAGTGGGCCCCAGGGCTCCAAGGGGTCTCCCTGACTCTCGAGGACCCTGAGCTGGGGTGGGGTGCAGGGACACAGCCATTGGCAGGGAGAAGCGTGAGCAGGCGGGTGGGAGGGGACCTCACTGAGCCGCTGCTCCTGTGGATGGCTGCTCTGTATTGATTCCTCGCTCCTTAACCTGGGCGCAGACATTGGGCATGTGGATTTCCTGGAGAAGGTGTATGGCCTGGCCGAGAGGCCCTATGTCATCGCTGGCTTGCATTTTGACCAGGTCTCACCCCAGGGCATCTGATAGTGTGGGGACTCTGGAAGGGCTCCCAGGGATGGGGTTGGGCACAAGTGAGGAAGAGGTGGTGAGCTTGGGCCTCTGCCCAGGGAGAAACCCAGGGAGAGCCTCCCATCAGGGCCTCCCCATACTGGCAGACGTCCCCGAGGGATTATTGGGAGGGAGCACAGCCTCACACACCCAAACACACCGGCCCCGAGGTTGCCAGCTGACTCAACCTTGCTCTGGCTCTAGGAGGTCAACCACTACAAGGGGAAGAACTACCCCATCATGAACCTGCATGAGCGGACCCTGAGTGTGCTGGCCTGCCGGGTGAGAGCTGGTGGGCGGACCAGCAGCCTGTCCTTCCCAGGCTGGAGCTGCTCCTCCCCATCACCCCACCCCCAACTCGCCCCGGAACCCTCCCAGGGGTATGAGTCTGGGCTCCACCATGCCCCCTCTCAGCCCCTACTCTGCTGCCTGGCAAGTCCTAGTTGACCAGCTGTGCTTCTTGTCCACCCAGTACGTATCTGAAGTGGTGATTGGGGCCCCGTACTCGGTCACAGCAGAGCTCCTGGACCACTTCAAGGTGAGGGTGGGGGTCCTGGTGGGCGGTTTCCAGGGAGGACCTGGGCCGAGTGGGGCCAGGCCAGTGCTCTGAGCCGTGCCCCCCTGGGGAGGGCCCTCGGAGAGCAGGGGACCATGTAGGGTGATGCTGGGAGGGCTCCCTGACCCCTGCCTCCTCCCCAGGTGGACCTGGTGTGTCACGGGAAGACAGAAGTCGTGCCTGACAAGGATGGCTCTGACCCATACGAGGTGGGTCCTAGAGGGCCCTCAGTGGACACGAGGTGGCCACTGTCTGGTGCTTCCCAGCCACTTGATGCCCCTGTGCCTCACCATGCTTGTCTGGGAAATGGGCGAGGTGACAGCTGCCTTGCTGGTGGCCTCATGGTTTAAGGAGGCGGGAACTGAGCGCGAGTGATCACGCCTACCATGGTGGGGGTGGCAGGGAAAGGCCGTTGGAGCCAGGGCGGCAGTGCAGGCTCCCCAAGGTTCAGGGGAGGGCTCTCACCTCCTTCCCCTCTTTCTGGCCTCCAGGAGCCCAAAAGGAGGGGCATTTTCTGCCAGGTTGACAGTGGGAACGACCTCACCACAGACCTCATCGTCCAGCGCATCATCAAGAACAGGTGAGTCCTGGCTGGGTTGCTGGGGGCACAGGGTGGCACTGAGGCCCTGGCTCTGGGTGCACACCTCATCCCATCTGGCCCCCAGGCTGGAATACGAGGCCCGGAACCAGAAGAAGGAAGCCAAGGAGCTGGCCTTTCAGGAGGCCATGAGGCGGCAGGAAGCACAGCCCGAAAGGGAGAGTGACTGTGACTTCTGACGAGAGGTGGGAGGATGCCAGGGGCCCTCTGAGGGGCTGGCCCTCTCCCAACCCTGCCTTGAGAGCTTGGCTCAGTTTTTAACAAAGCTGCAGTGCCCTCTTCTCCAACCACCCAGCTGTGGAAGGGCTGGTGTGGAGGACATGGCCTGTCACCCTGCTTGCAAGGTACCTGTCTTGCAGCAGGCCATCCTGCCCTTCCTGCCGAGTTGCACAGAGAGGTCTTCCAGCACAGTGGAGCAGCCCAGCCGGCAAGATGGGCAGGGGACACCTTCAACCAGAGGGGTGCCACCCTGTGTGCCATGGAAAACCCAGCTTCCATCCTCCTGGCCCTGCTGCTGCTCACCCTCTGCCCCCCAGGAAGCTCCTGTACGCCCTCCACTGCCCAGCTTGAGGTGGCCTTCCCACTTGCCTTGCCTCAGTTCCAACAAGCTTCAGGGAGCAGTGACCCAGGGGGCTGCCCCCTTTCCTCCTCGGGGCGCAGACCAGGCCACCTCCCACATGGGCGGCCTCTGCCCCGGGGCCCGGTGCCCAGACGCTGCACCTGGTTTCCTGGACCAGCCTCCCCAGAGACTGTTCTTGGTTTTGTACCTGACTGGCGGGGTGTGCAACCAAATAAACCTGCTGGGAGGGGCTCTGCATCAGGCTGTCCATCCTGCAGGGCAGGACCAGAAAACCTTGGCCCTGCCCCCCGGCACCCGACAAGGAGGTGGGTGGCCGCAGCAAGAAACGCCCTAGATCCAGGCTCCGCGGCCGCTTCCCACAATGGCCGGAAACAAAAGAGGGAGAGAGGCAAGGGCCCACAGAGTGTCTTTGGCCTCAGGGTCTGTCATGAGGAAAATGAGAGTCTGACACCCTGCAGTCCCCATAGAGCTCTCTGATCCAAGAAGGAATTGGGGGCTGCTCCCTGGCCAAGTCCACAGAATCTCAGGGTCTTCTGCACCCAAGTCAGGGCCCACTTGGAGGGGTCTAGCGGCTGAAGGGTACTGACCCCAGTCACCTCTTTTTGGAAAAGGAGGGGCACAGTGGCTGTGGTTTATGGCTCCGGTGTTCAAGAGTGAGGACTGGGATGTTCTTTCAGTCCTCTTCCAGTTTTCTCCAGAATGGCCTGTGCCCTGCAGCTGCTGGGGCAGATGGGGCCAGAGCACCCTGTGGCCTGGCCCCATGGGAGTCCTAGGCCAGCCTTCACTCCTGGAAGATGGGCCTGTCTTTTCTGTTGGCTCTTAAGGTCGAGTCTAGAACCTGTGCGGGCAGCTTCAGTAAGGGGGCTGGGGGGACTGTCAGTGCACATAGCCTCTCGGGGCAGCCCCTGCCCCACTTCCTTTCCTCCCTTTCCCAGTGAGGGCAGCACACTAAGCTGAGAGGCACAGGGCCCTCCCCACACCCCTGCCCCAACTTGAGGAACCCAGTGGTATTAGCCTTCTCACTCCAGTCCTCCGGTGGAAGCGATCAGCCAGTTCCTGTAGATTGGCGGGGGCTGACGGGGGATACAGGCACAGCCAGTGGATTCCTCTTGAGACCAGAGTCAGCCCTAGGCCTGTTCAGAACCCCCTGCTGGGTGGCACTCCAAGGTGAGGACTGGGGGACAACCTGCAGCAGCAACAAGGCAGCCCCCCCCCAGCTGGACCGTGGTTAGAGAAGACTTGGAGCCTGGGTGTCCAGGAGGTGGGTGCCTCTGGAGACTTGCCCACCCAGATACAACAGGATTGTGGGTCTCACCCACAGCCTCAGCAGAGGGCTGGCTGGTGGGTCCAGCTCCCTTGGGTCCCCTGAGGCCCAGCTGATGGCAAGGCCATGGGGTGGGGGACGTCACTGAGACAAGCTCCAGATCTCTGGGGCCAGAGCTCAGGCTAAGGGACTCAAGTCAGCCTCATTGGGGACCAGGGTGTAAATCAACCTACTGAGATCCCAACAACTGAATTAGGGAATTAGCCTGAGTGGGGCAGGGGTGCTGGGCTGGCACAAGGCAGTTGTATTCAGGAGCCATGGTCCTGCCTAGCCCCTCCCTTCTCCAGGTATGGCAGCACCCATGGCTTTGGATACCGCTTTCCTGCGGGTCTAGATTGCGGTGAACAAAGAGCTCCCAAGCCTGGGAGGAGCCAGCTGCCTGACTCGACTCAGCTGGGGTGTGCCCAGCTCTCAGCTCTGTCATACCCCCCCCCCCCCCGGCCCCCCGCTACAGCCCCTCCCAGCCCCGGAGCCACACACCTAGCTGCCTTCCCCCTCTTGCTGGGCCCAGCCTATCATTCATTCATTTGGCATAAGTATTGTCCCATGCTGTATACTTTGAGGTGTTTTGGGGGTGCTCCAAGAAAGTCACTCCAAGAGCTGCCCCTCTAGTAAGGGAGGCCTCAAGAAATGTAGCATTTGAGGCAGGAGGGCGTCCTGGTGTGGGGTGTTTAGGGGAGGCTTATTACAAGGTAGGACTTTTGAGCGGGTGTGGTAGACTTGATGGCTAGTAGGGGACCCAGGCAGCACCTCCTAGGAGGATCCAGGAGCTGCCTGAACAAAGCAGGGAGGAGGCAGGGCATGGAGCGGAGCCTTGCAGAGCCAGATGCGGGGCTCCAGATGTCTGGGTTTGATATGGCCCGAGGCCCACAGAAAGTTTCCAGCAGCATTTTACCAGCAGTGGTTCTTGGGAGCTCCTGTACAGGTGTCTCCGTGCAACCTGGTAACCTGGCTGCTGTCTGCAGGTCTAGGTGAGCAGAGTATGGGTGTGGAGACTGAGAAGACGCCCACTCCACCCACTGTGCCCACCTTCCAGAGGCTGCAAGTCATTTATTCATTAAGCCATTTACTATGGGAATGGATGGGCGGTGCTGGGTGTCATCTCCGCCAGGGCGGGGGCGGGCCCATGGGTGCCCGGGGCATTCAGGCCAGGTCCAGGTGCCGGGGTCGGGGCTCACTTGCTGCGACAGTCCGAGGCGCTGAGCGACAGGAAGACGTCAGCCTTGCACTGGAAAGTGGCGCGGCCATCGGGGAGCGGCTCGCAGCTCTGCAGGTTGGGGGTGACCTCCTCGACGCACACGGCCTGGGGACGAGATGGGATGGATAAGGGGGCGCCCGCACCCTCCAGCGCTCCGCACCCAGCAGCGCCCATTACTCACGAGACTCCGCAGGTTGGGGTGCATCTCCCGGAAGGTGCCGGCTCCTCCCAGGGATCGCGTGCCCCCGCGGGGCTCAGAGCGCCGTGCGTATGGCGATCTGTGGAAGCCAGACAGCAGCCCCGCGGCGCGGCCCACGGAGTAGTACCCCGGCCCCGCCGTCGGCTTGTACCACGCGAGGCCGGGGGACGCCAGCAGTAAGCACAGCGCCAGAGCAGCGGCCACCAGCATCGCGGGCCCGGCCATGGGGGACTCGGTGGCAGCGGGCGGCGGGTTGCGGAACAGCAGCACCCGCGCCTTATATCTGCGGCGGGGCGGGGCGCGAGGGCGGGCGCCGGGATGCACGGGCCTCCGCATCCTGGAGGGAGAAGCCCGAGCGGGGTTCAGAGCCTCTTGGGCACAGGGGCACGCTGGAGAAAGATGCTCCAGGGCTTGAGGGGGATGCGACGCCCCTTCCTCTCCACCCATGCCCACCTCCCCTTTTCTGGCCCACTCAACTCTTGCTGGGAGGCAGCCCCCGGGCCTTTCCCACAGACCTTAGTCCCGACTCAGTGGGAGGAGGGGCGGCGGTGTTGCAGAGCCCTCAACGAGCCCGACGGCGCCCCAGCTCCGAGTCATCCCCCGGGGACTGTACCCCGTTTCCCGGAGACAAGGAGCAGTTGTCTCCCTGTACCCCGGGGACAAGGAGCAGTTGTCTCCCTGTACCCCGGGGACAAGGAGCAGTTCCCACCCTAAAGGGAGTTGACCAGAGGACCCGGCTTCTGGAGGAGGCACTGAAATCTAAGAGGGCCGGGGGTGGGGAGGGCAGAGGTAGGTTTCACACCTATGAGAGAAGATTTACACCACTGATCTGGTCCTCAAACAGAGCTGGCAGGATGGCTCACAGGACAGATGAGGAGGGGAGGCCAGGGGAAAGCTGTTGAAGAGGTGGGTGTTGTGACCCTGTGCCACTGTGGCAGAGGAAGAGCTGGGATGATTATGGGAGGAACTGGCAGAGCCCTTGAGCTTCCTGGGAGGGAGCCAATGGCTGGGCTCTGGGTGTGTGCTGGGCCTGGCAGGCAGCTCTGTGTCCTGCTTGAGGGGACCACGCAGGCCCTGGGAGGACCAGGCTGGAACCCAGTAAGGAATGGAGAGGAGCCCACCTGGCAGCGAAGTGGGAGTGGCCTGCCTAGAGAACTGTATGACCTGTGGCAAGCTCTAGACTTCTGGGGTGAGGGCACCTGTCCTGGTGTGAAGGGGTTAAAAGCCTGGAGGCTCGGTTCACAGCCTGGCACCCTAGGCATGTGGGTACTTCCTGTCACAAGGGAGAATTCCCCAGGGGAGGCACAACTCCAGGGAGGGAAGGCAAGCAGGGGCAGGCCAGATGGAGGCCAGGCCACCCTGTGGGATCCTCTGCAGCTGCCACTGCCCACCTCCCAGTGAGGGCTGGGCTTCCTACTGGTCTGTGAACTCAGTGACCACGGATCCAGACACACTGTAGATAGGCATTTAGAATTCAGAGTTACTGCTTAGAGCCCAAGAGCTAAATGGGATCACCCAGGAGGCTGAGTCCAAGAGCCCCAGACGGAGGGCACACAGCAGGTGACATGAGGCCTACTCAGCTGCCCCTCCTCCTGCTCACACTTTCCAAACACCCTGGCCACGTGCCTTCCCAGAACAGACACCAGGACAAGGGCCCTGGCAGCTGGGTTCCTGGGCAAGGAGCATATGACCTCCAGATTCCATGAGGGTTCCTATCCTCTGGGCACAATGGTCCAGACCATGTACCACCCTGCCTTCTCCCCTGGGGACTGATGCTCAGAAACCAGCTACCCACTGGGCAGAAGGCATTACAGGGACACAGGGCAGTGACCCCTGGTGCAGGGGGAGGTCATCGAGAATAGACTGGAAGGAGCCCATGCTCACAGGACATGCAGCCTATAGTGGTTGCCATCCAGAAGCTGCTCAAAATCCTAGGGCTGGGTTCCTTGCCCCCACCCTAGAGGCGGGCTGAGGTGGAGCAGAGGTGCCCAAAGGATGTCCCAAGGGCTGACTTCCCTAGATGGGGAGACCCTCAGACACCTGCGGACACATGTCCTTATGTCAAGGACATTGGCCCTGACAAGGAGCTGGGAGAAAGGGACTGAGGCCACCGATCACAGCTGCCTCGACAAAGCCCTCTTAGCACAACCAGCACCTACTTGGGGACAGCCTTCCAGAGGGAGGAAGCATGGCAGTGCCTGCCAGCTGTGTCCAGCCAGGGTCCCAGCGACCACCCTGAAGAGGGGGGGCCCGGCCTTTCTACCCCACCAGGCTCTTCCAGCCCGAGCCCACTCCTCCCACCCTGGCTCCTCTGGCTGATCCCTGGCTCGGTCTTCTCCAGGGGTGTGACTCAGGGCCTCTCGGCATCACACTGGGATGTTTATTCATGAGTTTTCATACTGGCGCACACCGAGGCTGCCTCAGCACCAAGAAAACAAGCAACTGCAGCCTCCGGCCAGGCTTAGGTGGTTTAATGAGTTTTATTTATTTGATAAAATGTCAACGTTGTGATGGGAGAAAACAAACGCAGCTCCAGTCCTCATTTCAACCCTGTCGGAGGCCAGAGGAGACTGTCCCCATGGAGGAGACAGCCACCCAGAGCCACTGCGGGGGTGAGGCCATCTCGGGGTGAGGGCAGGGGCATCGGGCAGTGCGGACGGCCTCACTCCTTGAACTTCCACTCCTGGCGGCACATGGGGCAGTGCTGCTGCACCTGCTGCGCGTTCAGCCACTTGAGGATGCAGTGCATGTGGAAGCAGTGTGAGCACTGGCCCCACACCAGCGGGCAGTCGTCACCCGGCACCTTGCCTGCGGGAGGGACAAGAGGACCTGTGAGTCGCCCAGAGCACAGGACAAGTCCGATGGGGGAAGCATGCCCAGGGTGGCCTCAGGGCTCAGAGAGGACAGGAATCTGGAAGGAAACCACAGACTCGGCCAAGCAGCCGCCTCTACATGAACCTCTGCAGACCACCCGGGCTGCTCCCACCTCCACGCGGGAGCTCAGCAGCACGAAGAGCTCTGGCCGGGCCTGAACCCCCGCCCACTGGCCTCCCAGGGCCTGGGCCCATCTGCAGACACACCGCAGCTCTGCCATTTGGCACCCGTGATGCCAAGAAGGTTACATCAGTGTCAGGGCTCCTGCACAGGTGACCCACTGAGCAGCAAACCATTCCTCTTCAAGGTGAGGTGAGCCAGGGCCTTAGAAACTAGATGTCGCCATCCCCAGGCAGTAGGGACCCAGTTCAGTACCAGGGAGCAGGTCGGGGACACAGGGGCTTATGACCCAGCCCATCGGCCGCTGGGAGTGAAGTGGCACTGCCTCCCGTTTCCTCCCCATTTCTATCCTACTTGCGGCCCAGAGAACCTGGTGCTGGCCCTCCAGCCCACCTGCACGTGCTACCACTGTGAAGAGGGCCTGGCATCAAGAGAAACAAGTGATTTTTAAGAATCTAGAAAACCCCATCACGCAGCTGGTGCTGGCAGAGCAAAATGTCCTGCCCCAGCAGGTAGGTCCCCATGAGCAGCGGGAGCTGCAGCTTGCTGCCGCCACCCTCTAGGGGGGCCATTCCCCCAAAGCATTGCCATGGGGCCCCTCATGCCTATCAATCGTGAGCCAAATCCAGAAGTCACTAGGGCACACAGTGCACCAGCCAGATAAGCTGGGGTAAACAGGAGACATCTTGTCCACGAAGTAGTTCCTAAGTGCTGGCCTGGTCACCTGTGGTCCTGGTCTTCTCTCTTGAAACCAGACACAGGGACAGGTGACTGTACAATGTGTTAACAGATAACACCACGGCGAAGCCACAGTGCTCTCAAGACCTAATGGAGCACCTGCTCTGAGCTGCACAGGGAGCTGGAAAACTGACCTGAGCGTTTGTCCAAACTTCACAGTGCTCCAGAGTCTCTATCACCCACCGACATCCCAGGGACAGACAGAAGGCCACGTGACTCACGAGGGCAGCCACCACTGCCTGAAGGGAGCATGCCAACCAGGAGGCTGGTGTGGGTGTCAGGTCTTAAATATCCTTCAAGGGCTGCTGAAAACCTGCACCTCCTTCCCAGTTCGGGAGCAGCCCTTGCCCCACAGTGGTACATTCACCCTATGGAGTCAGACAGATGGGCACTGCCATCTTCTTACTCTCTTGTTTGGGGCAGTGTTTCTCAATCTTTTTTTTTTTTTAACTTTTTATTTTGTATTGGGGTATAGCCGATTAACAACACTGTGGTAATTTCAGGTGAACAGTGAAGGGACTCAGTTATACATATACATGGATCCTTTCTCCCCACCAAACCCCCAATCTTTTAAAAGTAAACCTCTCTAAAACAAAATATCACTCCTTTTCTGAATCTTTTATGACAAAACAACCAAAAAACAATTTACTTGGCAAATACAAAACTATCTAGCTCACTCTGCTTCCCAGGCCAGGGTCGGGGGGCGAGGTGGACGGCCCTGTGCCAGGAGCCCACAGAGTGTGACACCTGATTGCTCTTGGTTCCCACCCCCACCCCACCCCCACCCAGGGTCTTTCCCACCTCAGCAGAAGGACACTTGGAATCACCCCGAACACATTAGAGCCCTTGCAAACAGAGGATGCAAGAGGATGCGCAGGGGCCAACTAGCCTGCTGGCAGGGGTACCCTAGCCATTACGTCCATTAGTGGGGAATCTGACACCACCTTCCATGCTGACAGTGACTCATGCTAAGCGTCGGGATCCTCTCCATAAGACTTTCACTCACAAAGCCCTGAGACAAGGAGCAGGTTTATCACAGTCTGAGTCACTCTGGATTTTTCATAGGAATTCCATCTCAGCAGGGAAGTCCAGCATCACTTGATCTGTATAGAAGGGGCCCTGGGCTGACCAAACACTTTGATCATTACAGCTGGCTCACAACCAGCAAGCCCAAAGTTCAGCCTCAACCCCCCTCTTCCCAGCACCCAGCACACCTCAGGCAGCCCTACACACTGGGTTCCACAAGCTGCATGCAACCCCTGGTGCCATCTTTGACACACAGGCTCACTCACCCACACTGGGTCAAGGGCATGACCACATAAATGCTACCCTAGGACTTTTCTTTTCAGAAGCTACATCTGCTGCTGAGAAAGTTGCAAGTACCTACCCATAACCTGTGTTGTACCTTTGAGAAAGGGTGGTTTTAGGATTTCCCTGGTGGTACAGTGGATCGGAATCCACCTGCCAATGCAGGAGATACGGGTTCAACCCCTGGGCCTGGAAGATTTCAAATGCTACGGAGCAACTAAACCCGAGCAATGCAACTACTGAAGCCTGTGCGCCTCGAGCCTGAGCTCCGCAACAAGAGAAGCCACGGCAACCAGGGTAGTGCTGCCTCAACTAGAAAAAGCCTGCATGTAGTAACAAGACCCAACTGAACCAAAAAAAAAGGGCGGTTTTAAACGGATTAAACCAAGCCAGACCTTGTGCTTCTATTCTCTCTCCCTTTACATAAAACCTCATCAAGTAGAACCAATCACTGATTTCCTAAGATTATATCCCAGCCTGATTAAATCAGGATGGATTAGCCCACGGGTGATGAGATTTCCTCTTCCAGATGTAAAGATTTAAGACTAGGATAAAATTATATTTGCACTAAAATCAATTATTTGTATTTCACTGTAAGAAGCAAAGATCTAGTACTATTTTTGATGTTCACAGCCCCACAGGGCAGGCCTGGTCATTGACTTCTCAGTGGTCCCCAAATCTCACTTCTCTCTTGGGAACACCTTCGTCCCCTAGGCAAAGCCTTAAGACCCTTCCTACTGCTTCTGGTTCACTTGTGTCTGACTAAAAACTAAATTCACTGGTGCGAAAATCTCCTTTTGACCCAAAAACTTTCACTTCACAGAACACACTGGGGACAAAGGAACAATGCAAAAGACACCGCAAAGATGAAATCTGATAAAACCTGAGGTCAGGCATTTTGCAAGACAACATGTTCTGAAAGAAATCAGATGTCTACGGGGAATTCCCTGGTGGTCCAGTGGTTAAGAATCTGCTCTCCAATGCAGGGGATGTGGGTTTGATCCCTGGTCTAGGAACTAAAATCCCACATGATACAAGACAACTGAGCCCATGCAACACAACTGGAGAGAAGCCTGCTCAAAGCAATGAAGGTCCCTAAGCAGCCAAAAATAAATAAAGAAAAATAAAAACAAATAATTTGATGTCTAAAACGCAATAGAGAAGTTGAAGCAAAACTATTCTAGATTAAGTAGTGAAGGGAAAAAGTGATCACACCTTGGGTCTTGGCTCACACCACCCAACAATAAAAAGACATTTGAGGACAACTAAAGAAACCTGAACAAGGACTAGGAATGACGGGCAACACTAAGGCAGTATAAGGTCTAAAGTGACAACAGTGCTGGTAAAAGTCAGCACTGACGTAGGACATCACATTTAGCATTTGCTGCGGCTTCCCTGGTGGCTCAGTGGTAAGGAACCCGCCTGAAAATGCAGCAGATGTTTAGCATTTACCTTAAAACAGCTGGGCAAAAACAGCCAGATATGAAAACGTGTTATTCATCATTTATGTGCTGGATTGAGGGGGAAACCTTGTAACGTCACATTTTTTTGTTGACTTGAAATTTTCAAATACAATGTCTTAACACATTTTTGTGTTCCACGGGTCTCATAGTGACTTTTATCAGGATAGGAAACTGTGCTCTTTTCCTTACAAAACTTTTGACGGGATCTTTGTACAAATATGGGCCCAAATAGCCTGGCTTTTCTCTGTCAACTTTTCTTGGGAAGAGGAAATCAAACCCCAGAAACGCTGTGCGAGTACTTCTGGGGACCCGCCAAGGCCAGATGATAGGCACAGCTCGAGAGACAGCGGGCAGGGGACACTCACAGTCCGGGCAGCAGCCATTGAAGGCCATCCGGCAGATGCCGCAGTTCTCGTCGTTGGCTACCCAGAGCCAAGTGGCCACGCCGTTCCAGCATTTGATCTTCACCTTCATGGCGCGAGGAGCCTGCGAGGAGGGAAGAGACCACCCGGCGGTGCTGAGTCTGCAGAGCTACGGCACCTGGAAGCCAAAGAAGGGGTGTCGTCCCGAGGGTCGAGCGTAGGCAACAGTGGCCGCCGAAAGGCAGTAAGAGCTGTCTGCAAGGGGACTGGGGCGGGGGCCGGGTCCCCGGGAAGACCGGGAGGACCGGTGTTGGTCCTTCGCCAACACCGCACTTCTGCCTCGGCGTCCGCAGAAGGGCTCGCCGGCTTTCTTTAACAACCGCAGAAACGCGCCGTGCGCTACTTCCGAAAGGGCTGACGGGGCTGAGAGGTGGAGACCCAAGCCCGCTCCCTACGAGGTCACCCCGGAAACAACCCTGGCGCGGGCCGCACGGGCCGCACTCACTCCCGCCGCTGGACTAAGGTGCGGGTTCCTGGTGCGGTGGGGGAGGGGCAAGGGAGAGGCGCCACGCTCGGCCACGCCCCCAACGGCCGCGCCCCCGCCGATCTAATCGCGCGCCGCACCACCCGCCTTCAGTTGGCAGCGCCGGCCCCGCGCGGGAAGGTATATAAACGCCAGTGGCCGCGGCTCGGCACTTCTCAGAGGCGCCCGCCGAGCTCCTTGGTTCAGCGCGCACGCGCGACCGCGCCCCCTGAGACGCCGAAGGCCCGCAGCCAATCCGCGGTCGCTCTGAGGACGCGGCACCGGAAAACCCGCGAGCGGCGCTGGAAGTGACGCGCCGACGTGCTGACGCGCGGGCTCGAGCCGAGGCCGATTCCGCGCCCGCCATGGCCGACAAAATGGATATGTCTCTGGACGACATCATTAAGCTGAACCGGAGCCAGCGAGGCGGCCGCGGCGGGGGCAGGGGCCGCGGCCGGGCCGGCTCGCAGGGTGGCCGCGGCGGCGGAGCCCAGGCCGCCGCGCGAGTGAACCGAGGCGGCGGACCCATTCGGAATCGGCCGGCCATCGCCCGCGGCGCGGCGGGCGGCGGCGGCAGGAACCGGCCGGCGCCCTACAGCAGGGTGAGTGTGGAGACCGGGTGGCGGGCCGCGGCGAGGGAGCGAACCGGCAGGGCGGCGCACGGGCGACCGGCGGGCCGTCCGGGCGGCCGACCGATTGACCGACTGGGCCGGGGGGCGCGGGCGCCGGCCGGTTCGGCGGGCGGGAAGGTCGCTCGCCTGCCGGGCACCAAGGCGGAGACCCTGGCGGCCTTTGTCTTAACAGGGCGCCCGGCCTCACGGCGCTGGGGGCTGAGGGGCCGTTGGCGCGGCCGCCCCGGTGGCGGGAAGTTGGTTGAAGGGAACCGAGAAGTTGCGGGACGTGTGGCCGTGGCGGCCGGGTACGGCCCGAGGCGGGCGAGAAGCGGGGTCTGCGGGTCTCTCTCAGCGCCTGCCTCCCCGCCGAGATGGGGGGAGGCTCTTGCTGTGGCCGTGAGGGCGAGGGCGAGCCCTGGAGTGAGACTCACAGACCTTTTTCTGTTCTTGTGTTTTCTTTTCCCTCAGCCGAAACAACTTCCTGACAAATGGCAGCATGACCTTTTCGATAGCGGTTTTGGGGGTGGTGCCGGCGTGGAGACCGGTGGGAAACTGCTGGTGTCAAATCTGGATTTTGGAGTGTCCGACGCTGATATTCAGGTAAGGGACTGGAGTTTTTTGGTGGGCGGGTCACTCCGCACGGAATCGGTTGTGGCGTTTGGGACTTGGCCCTGAATCCCCCCCACACACACCTTGGGACGACAAGCTCTCCCAGGCACCGAAGGGCCAGCCACTGTTCCCTGTGATGGGCTCCAGGAATGCAGAGCAGAGGTTGAGCTAGAGTTGAAAGCCTGACCAACGTGTCAGTTTGTGCTGGAAGACAAGGCCCCAGCTTAGTCTGGGGCGCTGCTGTTCTTCCTTGCTAAAACGTGTTTTGTAGATGAAGGCACTCTGCCCAAGCTCTTCTGACAGAAGCTTGGTTGACTGTGCTCCGATTCTGTTCCTGGAAGAGCTAGGCTACTTGTTTTCTTTACGTTTTGCTTGTTTTAATGGTTTGTTGGGAGGAGAAAGCACTTCCTTTGTAGAACTGACATAGCACAGAGCAGGATGGTGCCAGCGCCACTCTGTCTCCATTTGCCTTAAGCCCTATGTCTTACTTGGAATTTCATCCCCTGTCTTCTCACTTATCCTCACCCCCTGGGTTTTGTTAGTGACATGATTCTCAAACATCTTTGGTTGCAGCCTCTTTTTTTTTTTGCCTCTCTCTTTTTCCTCCCCTTTTTCTTTATTTCCTTTTCTTTCTTTCTTTTTTTTTTTGGTTGAACCCTAAAGGCCTTTAAATTTGCTGCCTAAAATGGTTAAGTAATGACATCTTGGGGGTCAGTCCAGGAGATGGCTGGGCAGGGTACTGGGCCTTCCTGGGTTCAATTTCCCAGAGCCCAGCCATTTACTTTGCCTTGGGAGGACAGAGCAAGGCCAGTGAGCACTCACAGTGTCTCAACACTTTTTTTAAGGTGGTTTCTGGCATCCACTGGAAACCGCTTTTGGTGAACTCCACTTCCCGCTGTGTGCCTGCGGCCGGAGTAGCCCCACACTCTGGGTTCCCTCTCCAACTCCCAGCCTGCCTGAGGTCAGGGCAGTTTCCATGGCAGCGCTTGACTTCAGGCTTTGCGGCAGGCTTGAGTAGGAGGAGAGGGAAAGGTGAGCCAGAATCTGCCCTGGGGGAGGGGCTGGGTCAGGGCTCCCAGTCAGAGGGCCCTTGGAGCTGGTCCACAAGTGGATAGAGCCCCTTGCTCTGTGATCTTGGCCTTGGCTGCTTCTTGGCACAGTCCTTGGGTGTGTTGTAAATATTCCTTTGTTGAAGAAGATAGCAACTAAATCTTTGCCCTTCATTGGTGGGCTTTGTGATCCTTCACCTGCATCGTGGTATAGATGTCAGGTTCCCAAGTGGGCAGGAGCCCTCGGGCCCAGCTGCTCCGGGAAATTGCTGTCCCACCTGTCCCATCCCATACCCCAGGTCCCACCGCCACTTCCCTGCCCCACCACATGTATGTCTTCCTCCCAGGGAAATACCCCAAAGCAGTTTACACTTCCAGGGAGTGTCCCTGGGCCACCAGAAGAAAAATTGCTTTGCTAACAACTGCTCTTTCTGACTCTCAGGAGCTCTTTGCTGAATTTGGAACTCTGAAGAAGGCGGCTGTGCACTACGACCGATCTGGCCGCAGTTTAGGAACAGCTGATGTGCACTTTGAGCGGAAGGCAGATGCACTAAAAGCTATGAAACAGTACAACGGCGTTCCTTTGGATGGTGCGTTTGGGATTGGACCCAGAAAGGCTGCAGCGCTGTAGCTAATTTGCGGAGCCAGAGGCTGGCCCCATCCCTGCAAGAGTAGGGTCCCCTCTGCTTGAGGACACTTTGTGTTCGCCCCTTTGTCTCTCTTCCACACTGCCACCTCTCATGCTGCCCCCCACATCTGGACCAACCTCTTGTGAATCCCCATCCAGCAAGCTACGTCCCTCCCCTCCTTCAGCTCCTTCCGGAAGATTCACTTCTGTGAAGCCTTCTCAGAACCACCATAGTACAACTCTTGAGTGCGGGGCTGTAGTCGTAAAGACAAAGGTACCTTTCTGCTCCTGGGCACCCTGGACGCCCGACAGACACCCACCTGCACTGGATGAGAAGGAGCGAGGAGGCGCTGGTGGGGCTGTTCTCCCACCAGCATTTCCAGGCTGTCCTCTCGTCGGGAGCATCAAGATGCAGTGTCCCTTTCCAGTGCTTGCATGGAGGCCAGGGTGCTACCCCTAGCAGGCTTCAGAGTCCTCTAACAGGACCTGGCCCTCTTGTGTTCTCTGCCATAGGCCGCCCCATGAACATTCAGCTCGTCACCTCACAGATTGACACGCAGCGGAGACCTGCACAGAGGTGAGTTCCGGGGCCTCTCTAGTCAGGGCTGGCCTGTGGGGGTGTCTCCTCACGCTGCAGGTCTTCCCAGGCATGTGAGCAAAGTTTCCTTTTCTTGTTAGTGTAAACAGAGGTGGGATGACTAGAAACCGTGGTTCAGGAGGTTTCGGTGGTGGCGGCGGCACCCGGAGAGGCACCCGTGGAGGCAGCCGGGGCAGAGGCAGAGGCACCGGCAGGAGTTCAAAGCAGCAGCTTTCCGCAGAAGAATTAGATGCCCAGCTGGATGCTTATAATGCAAGAGTAAGTCACAGAGGAGGGCTGGGTGAGGGTCAGTCCCAGACCAACTGGAGGAGGGCCTCATTTTGAGTGAGCACCTCTCTTCCTCTGTTTCAGATGGACACCAGTTAAACAGACCAGCAAATCCGTGCATGGACCAGGACCCAGAAGTCTCGTCCGTGCTCCCTGGCGGGAGGGGGTGACAGACTGGGGCTGTGTGGCCAATGATGGATTTGTTTCTTTTATGTTTTAAAATAGGATTTAAGATTCATGTAAAGGTTTCTTTTCCTTTTTTTTTTTTTTTTTTAAATTCTGAAACAGACCTGTTTTGTACTGAGTTATTTTTGGGATAACTTTTACTGGTTGTTGTTGTGGAGAAGGTGGCGTTTTCACCTTTGCCATAATAAAATAGAAATGTGTGTAGAACTGGAACTGTTTAATTCATCCCATTCTCGGGGTCCTGACCTGGGCCAGAATGCTGGTGTGATCTGGTAGGTGGGAGGGACATGGGATCTGAGGAGGAAATGAGGCAGGCCTGCCAGGCACATGGCACCTGGCCTGTGGGTTGGAGTTCTGCAGGAGGATGCTGGGTGCCACGCTGTTCCCACAGATCCAAACCCCTTTTTCTCACCCCCTCATCCCCCCTAGGTGGGAGGATGTGGAGCAGTGGTCCTCCACACGCAGCCACCTGTTCGTTGCCTGTACTGCAAGGTGAGGGGTGGGGCAAGGTGGGGTGCCCTGTGCTTCTGGCCGATTTCAGGTGACTACTGAGTTGAGCTGTTCCTTTCTTTCCCGGGCTCTGGTTCTCAGAAATCTGGGTTTAGTAGTTCTGACTTTACAACATAATCCCTGCGTGTTTTTCATCTTTTGTGTTACGAAGGAAAGATCACTGTATTCGGTGTTTTCTTAATTATGTACTTGGAGATGTAGCTAGTGGGAGCTGTGGTAGAATCTCATTCGACCCACAGGGAACTGGGGGGACAGGCAGACACTGGTGCCCATCTGGACCCCCTCCTGGGACAGACTAGAGCAGGATGGTCATGTTACTTGCCCAAATGCTAATGTGACCTGCCATGCAGTTCCTATGGTTCAGGAGGAGCCAAGATCCCTGGGGTGTAGGGCATGGACATCTCTTTGGGCCTCCCCTCCTAGGACATGCCTTTGAGCCACTCAGTTATGCCTACAACCCAGCTAGAGGGAAACTGGGAAATTCTTAAAGAGATGGCCCACCTTACCTGTCTCCTGAGAAACTATGCAGGCCAAGAAGCAACAGAACCAGACATGGGAAAACAGACTGGTTCAAAATTGGGAAAGGAGTACCATCAAGGCTGTATGCTGCCACCCTGCTTATTTAACTTACCTGCAGGGTACATCATGCAAAATGCCAGGTTGGATAAATCAAACTGGAATCAAGATTGCTGGGAGAAATATCAACAACCTCAGATATGCAGATAATACCACTCTAATGTCAAAGCGAAGAACTAAAGTCTTGAGGGTGAAAGTGAAAAAAGTTAAAACTTGACGTTCAGAAAACAAAGGTCATGGCATCTGGTTCTATCACTTAACCGTAAACAGAAGGGGAAAAAGTGAAAATAGTAACATTTTATTTTCTTGGGCTCCATAATCACTGCAGTCGATGACTGCAGCTCTGATGTTAAAAGACTCTGGAAGAAAAGCTATGATAAACCTGGACAGCTTATTGAAAAGCAGAGAGAGACATCACTTTGCTGAATTGGGCCATAAAGAAAGCTGAGCCCCAAAGAATTGATATTTTCAAATTGTGCTGGAGACTTGAGAGTCCCTTGGACAGCAAGATCAAAGCAGTCAATCCTAACGGAAATCAACCCTGAGTGTTCACTGGAAGGACTGATGGTGAAGCTGAAGCTCCAGTACCTTGGCCACCTGATGCAAAGAGCCGACTCATTGGAAAAGACCCTGATGCTGGAAAGACAGAAGGCAGGAGAAGGGGATGGTGACAGACTTTCGAGAATAGGGACTATGGGGAGGGGTAAGCATGGGCCGGGAGAGTCACCCCAGCCTTAACAGCAACCAGTGCCTTGGCTCTTCCGGAAGCAGCTGCCATGGCCCGCAGCTCAGGTGGCTTCCATGTTTGGGATGAGGCTGGAGTGAGTCACAAGGAAGGAGTGTGATTAAGGGGTGGCCCTGTAACAGTCAGTCACTGCAGAGCCAGCAGCTGCCATTTGAACCATCTGAGCCATGCCAGGCACTGATGGAAAGATGGTTGAGGTGACTCATCCCTACCTCTAGCCCAGTCTTAATGGGAAGGGATCAGCCAGGGCTCAGCTTTAGCTGCAGTGTGGTGAGGGGTGGCTGGTAGAGGTCAGACCATCTGGACAGAGCCAGGCAGCCTGTCTGATGAGGTAGCCTTGAGCTAAGCAGGCACATGCCAGGCAAGGAGACTGCTTTCTGGATGTTGGCTCTGGTGTTTGGAGGGAGCGATGACTGGGAGTGGGGGGCTTGTGGGGCATGGTAAGGGGTGGCCAAGGTGCCACTTGGGTGGAGGGTGTCACTAGTGAAGAGAAAGTTACAGGAAGAAAGCAGGCAAAGGACAGGCTATGCTCAGTGTTGGGTCTAAGAGGCAGAACACCGGATATGGGTAAGCATCCAGATGTGGACCCAGGCAAGTGTTGCTGTCAGCTAGATGTCTGTGAGCTGGAACTTGACGTGTGGACACTGCAGGTAGAGGTAGGGATATGGGGCTGGAGGTGACAGGAGTAGGGAGGGCTGACATATTTGCTGGAAGCATATAGTGGGAAGGTGACCAAGTCAGAAAAGCTTGCAGTTCGGCAGGGAGCTGAGAGAAACCTCCCCATTACTTTATTTTTAAAATTATTTTCGGCTGCACTGGGTCTGTTGCTGGGCATGGGCTTTCTCTAATTGCAGTGAGTAGGGGCTACTTTCTAGTTGCAGAGCATGGGCTCCAGAGCACAGGCTCAGTAGTTGTGGCGCACGGGCTTAGTTGCCCCACAGCATGTAGAATTGTCCCTGACCAGGGATTGAACCCCTGTCCCCTGCATTGGCAGGCAGATTCTTAACCACTGGACCACAAGGAAGTCCCCCCATCACCACTTTAATCCTCAGTCTCTTTAACTGTGAAATGGGAAACCATGCGTTATCTCAAGGGCTGGAGGGCCATGTGTTTTGCTGTTCACGTGGGGGTGCTCTTGGGTGGTAAGTGTACAGGGGCAGTGCTACAAGGCAAACCAGGCTTCTGGTTACCTGAGGGCAGTGCTGGGTATCCCTGCAATGGTCAGCACTTCATCCCTGAAAGTACAGACCGAGTGAGTGAAAGGATGAGATGGACTTGGTGCTTTTGCTCGGTTTCTCCTTCATGTTCTTTTCTCAAATGCTGGATTGCAGTCTCGCAGACCAGGTGGATGGGGCTGTCCCACTTGCAGGCCACTGGAATGTACCCCAGCTCACCTCCACCTTGTGGTCTGAGTGGAAAGTTCAGTGATCAGTCCAGGAGTGGGCACATGCCTCATTTGGACAGTCAGTCAGTCTTGAGGAATCTCGAAGATGTTGAGGAAGCCAGCGCCAGGGAAGAGGGTGGCATGGGCTCCTGGACTCTGACAGGATGCTTGTGTGAAGAGGAGCCACTCAGCTCCAGATGCGTTCTGCTTTGCTTGGTTGAGCAAAGATACACGTGGTTTACAGAGCAACTTGGATAAGGAGGAACAGCCCTGTCCCTTGGCAGGTTGTGTGAAACCCAGCAGCAGTCAGGGTGCCAGAGTCTTGAACGGTGGTCGCACTCAGACGTGGTCTGGAATACCAGAAGAGGAATGTTGCTTTCTGTAAACAACAAGGGTTTTGTTCTTGCTTGCAGGGAGCTAAGGCTCTAATACAGGAAACAAAAATAAGAAATTATGATAACAGTGTAACAACTACAATAGAAATAAGTGAAGCAGGCAGGACATAGAGCATTTTCTGTTCTGGAATATACATTCCAATGGGGGAAAGACGGGAAAAGTGGAATACAAGATGTCAGGTGGTAACAAGGCTGTGGAGGCAAACAGAGCAGAGGGTGCTCAGGAGTAGGGAAAGGCCTTGCTGGTGAGGTGGGGTTGTGAGCACGTGGATATTCGGAGGGGAGCCTCGCTGGCAGAGAGGAGCAAGTGTAAAGGTCCTAGGGTGAGAACACCCTAGGGCTTGTCCTAGGGGACAAGCCAGAGCCCCACTGTGGCTGGTGGAGAGGGCAGAGGTCGTGGGGCCTCTGTGCTGGGCTTCAAAGGAAGGGCATCTACCAGAGGTGCAGCCTGACCTGGGGAGGGGCTGCCAGGACGGAGCATTTAGGGGCTGACGTGGGGGACATCCATAGACAATGACCGAAAAGGCAGAGCCATGGAGTGGGCTCCTGTGTTTCTGTTTCAATGAGTGTGGAATGTGAAATACTCTTCAGAACATTGGTTTTTATCCTGAAAAAATAACACAGTACCAACTCTGAGGTACCGATGTATACAGAATAACCTTCCCAGCACTGTCCAAATGAAACTCTTATTACTGCAGGTTGTTTTTCTTAATAAGAGCTTTATTATCATATAGTTGACATACCATGGAGGTAACCCGTTTACAGTAATTTTACTCTATTCACCAAGTCACAAATTCACCTCCACATTCAAATTCCAGGATATTCTCATCACCCCAAAAAGAAACCCACTAGCCATCATGCCTCTGTTCCCGTTCCTCAGCCTTCACTTGTCCACTTTCTGTGGATTTGCCTATTCTGGACATTTCATACAGGTGGATTTATACAATCTGTGACCTCTGTCTGGCTTCTTTACTCAGCACGGTGTCTTTGAGGTTCATTCTTGTTACAGCCTGTGTCAGTATCCAGTCCAAATGAAACCCTTGTTACTGCAAATAATCCTGTGGTGGATAGTTCACATTTTGTTTTGTCTGTTCATCAATTCATGGACATTTGAGTTGTATCTACTTTTTGGCTATTGAACTAATGCTGCTGTGAGCATCGAGGTACACATTTTTATGTGGAGATAGTTTTCAGTGGTTTGGGAGTAGAATTGCTGGATCATAAAGCAACTAAGTTTGCTTCCCTGATAGCTCAGTTGATAAAGAATCAGCCTGCAGTGCAGGAGACCCCGGTTTGACCTTCCCTAATCATTTCTATTAACATCAGCCTACTTCTCCACTTAACTGGGAATGTTCTTAAGTGTCAGTTTGTAATTTTGATAGTTTAGTCGCTCAGTGTCCGACACTTTGCAACCCCATGGACTATTAGCACTCCAGGCCTCCATGTCCATCACCAACTCCTGGAGTTCACTCAAACTCATGCCCATTGAGTTGGTGATGCCATCTAACCATCTCATCCTCAGTCGTCCCCTTCTCCTCCCGCCTTCAATCTTTCCCAGCATCAGGATATTTTCAAATGAGTCAGTGCTTCACATCAGGTGGCCAAAGTATTGGAGTTTCAGCTTCAGCATCAGTCCTTCCAATGAATATTTAGGACTGATTTCCTTTAGGACGGACTGGGTGGATCTCCTTGCAGTCCAAGGGACTCTCAAGAGTCTTCTCCAACACCACAGTTCAAAAGCATCAATTCTTCGGTGCTCAGCTTTCTCTATAGTCCAACTCTTACATCTATACATGACCAATGGGAAAACCATAGCTTTGACAAGATGGACCTTTGTTGGCAAAGTAGTATCTCTGCTTTTTAATATGCTATCTAAGTTGGTCATAACTTTCCTTCCAAGGAGTTTTAATTTCATGGCTGCAGTCATCATATGCAGTTATTTTGGAGCCCCAAAAAACAGTCTGTCACTGTTTCCACTGTTTCCCCATCTATTTGCCATCTATTTGCCATGAAGTGATGGGGCCAGATGCCATGATCTTTGTTTTCTGAATGTTGAGCTTTAAGCCGACTTTTTCACTCTCCTCTTTCACTTTCATCAAGAGGCTCTTCAGTTCTTCACTTTCTGCCATAAGGGTGATGTTATCTTCATATCTGAGGTTATTGATATTTCTCCTGGCAGTTTTGATTCCAGCTTGTGCTTCATCCAGTTCATTTCTCATGACGTACTCTGCATATAAGTTAAATAAGCAGGGTGACAATATAGTCAGATGTATAGAAAAGAAGTGATAACAAAGAATTCCTGGATTGTCACCCAGACCACCAGATGGAACCCTGCTCCTTGTCATTCTCTGTTTCTTCTGAACTGATAAGAGAGTAAGTTGCTGCGTGGTGCCACTTTACCCCTAAATCCTTCCACATGTGTGTCTTTAAAAACAAAGGCATCATCTTCCCTAATCAGACATGAACACTATAACAATACCGTTATCTGAACCATATCCTTATTCAAGTTTAGCCAGCTGTCCTAATAGGCTATGTTGTAAATGCTTTTCCCTGGCTACATGGGAAAGGAATGTCTGGACCACTGCCTTGAGCTAAGGATGTCTGGTCAGCTGCAACTGGTAGTGCTTTTAGCCTTTAAATGTCTTTCATGACCTTGGCACTTTGTGAAGGTCAGTCCCATTGGGGATTGTCTTGCTTCGTCAGGATTAGACCAAGGTTACCTACTCCAAGCAAAAATATCACTGAAAGGGTTTCCCATGGGGTACAGCATGGTGGGCTGTCTCTCTCATTACCCATCTTATAACCTTGCTCGCATGATTCAGTGGGAGCTGCCAGCTTTCTCCATAAAGAAGGCAGAGTTATCCTTCTCTCCTTTGTAATCTATAAATTTTTTTGAGAACTTTGAGACTAAGTGAATACTTATATATATATATATGTATACATATATATGTATATATAAAGACTTTCTGGCCCCAGAAGAGGCTCCAGGCTCACCTTCTATTCCCTGGCTCCTTTCGTGGAGACTAGTATTTAACAACCAAGATCTGGCTGTTGGGTGTGCTCATTGCTACTGGGTTGTTGTTGCTTCTGGGCCCTCTCAGGACAAAGCTGGGAAATATATATACTAATTCATGCATATATATCAATATTTATCTCTGTTTTTAGCTGTATGTGTGCATTTTTAAAAAAAACATGAGTTTTTACTGTTCTCTGATTCCAACTCAATTCCATAGGATTCATTCTCATCTCCCCTTATTTGTAAATTCTTTCCCTGGCAATAAGAAACCTGGCTCTCATTATCAACATGATATTTGCTTAAATGATGTCAGTCCTTTAAGTATCCACTTAGTCTGATTTTAGAACTGCTAATATACACCCCTGTTAGAAGCATTCACTAACTCGTGTACAGTATTGGGTTCATCCGTGTGTTGAGCCATAGAGTACTGATTTCCAGTGAAAGTACCAGTTTCCAAAGTTGTTTAGCTAGTCCCTCTCTCCTACCCCCTTCAGAGTAATTTGTGCTACAGTTAGTTCCTTTTGCTACACTTTGTATTCTATTGTGCCTTTCCTACATATCCTGATTTTTTTTTGTAATTTACATTTATTACTTGTTATGGAATTACATAGGACTGTGTAATTTTCATAAAAGTTTATATGGTTTACATTAATTACCGGTCATTATTAATGAGTCATTCTGGAATCGACTGACCACTTAGGGGAAAGTGGCAATAATGGTAAAGAACCCACCTGCCAATGCAAGAGATATAAGAGATGTAGGTTCGATCCCTGTGTCAGGAAGATACCATGGCTGCTGCGGCTGCTGCTGCTGCTGCTAAGTCGCTTCAGTCGTGTCCGACTCTTAGCGACCCCATGGACTGCAGCCCACCAGGCTCCTCCATCCATGGGATTTTCCAGGCTAGAGTACTGGAGTGGGGTGCCATTACCTTCTCCAAGATACCATGGAGGAAATGGCAACTCATTCCAGTATTCTTGCCTGAAGAATCCCATGGACAAAAGAGCCTGGTGGGCTACAGTCCATGAGGTTGCACTGAGTCAGACACGACTGAAGTGATTTAGCATGTATGCAGCAATAAATAATATACATCAATAAAGATTTAATGTGAAAATAAGCCATCAGAGTACTGGGAGATAATCTCATTAGTTTAAAATATCATCTTGTCTAAGTTATGCTAGGGTTAATTTTTATGTTATCTGTGCAGGTTGTAGAAACAAATTATACAATGTTTTAGCATGTTAACTAACTATAAATTAGTATCTATATAAAAGTCACCGTGAGCATTCCAGTTTTTTAAATGTACAAATCCATCATTAACAAGCCATTCAAATTACCATTAGTGTTTTCATAAAATTAATATTTTTTTATTTTTTTGGTCAAATAAATAAACATCCAGGAGTCCATAATGATACTTTAAAAAAATCTACTGTTCACCTCTGGGGATTACTTGGGCACTAATTCATTCTAAAAATTGGCCAATAAAAGGAAAGAAGCAAATATTTTTTCTATACAAACTGTAGTTTGAAGGGATTAAGTAGCTGATGACTGGAGGTTTTTTAAAAAGAATTCCAGCTAAGGGACTTCCCTGGTCGTCCAGTGGCTAACACTCTGGGCTCCCAAAGCACGGAGCCTGCCTGGGTACCATCTCTGGTCAGGGACGTAGATCTCACGTACTGGAACTAAAGATTCTGCAGGACACAATGAAGATTGAAGGTCCCATGTGTTGCAGCTAAGATTGGGCGCAATCAAATAAATAAATATGAAAAAAAAATCCAGCTAAGAAACACAAAAGTGTTAGAAAAAAAAAATCACCATTTTGTGACGCCTAATAAAATGACGCGTGTTGGGAAGAGTCCTCAGCAGCTAATGTGACGACAGACAATAGTGGGGCCAGGCAGTCCCAGAAGCCTACCATACCTCACTGCAGGTAGGACCAGCAGAGTGTCCCCTGAGATGAAGCACTGGGAAGCCCACAGCACTTCCTCAAACTGACCTGGAGCTCAAATCCCCTGAGATGTAAGGGGAACAGAAGACACACCAGGCTACATCACACCCGAGGATTCACCTGGCAAATCCACAAGTGCCCACGGGAACTTCTCACCACGGGTGTCCTGGCTTCCTCCCCACTGAAGTGCCACAAGCATAGAAAAGGAATCAAAAGTGAATGTGGTATAATAACTATATAAATTGATCTTTGTCCTTTGTTCCTAAATCCTTTGAGATTTCCTGAGTGATAGGATCATCTTTTGTTTTTCATAGCAAGGCCTTTTCAATTTATGTTAATGAATGACTCTTGGTGGGCCCCTATGCAGTTTTAGGGTGGGTGCTGGTCGACAGAGAGATGTAGGTTTGGAACTCTCAGCCCCACCCCCTACCTTCTGACCTCTGCAGAGGGGAGAGGGGATGGAGATTGAGTTAATCACCGGTGGCCAATGATTTAATCAATCATGCCTTGTACTGAAAAACCTCTAAACCATGGGGTTTAAAGAGCTTCCGGATTGGCGAACACATCATAATGCTGGGAGGATGGTGCACCTGGAGGCAGCACAGAAACTCCAGCAACGTCCCCACCCCATGCCTTGTTCTAAGCATCCCCTCCCTTTGGCTGTTCCTGAGTTGTATCATTTATAATAAATGGATACTTGGAAGTAAACGTTTTCCTGAGTTCTGAGTTGTTTATTGAACCTGAGGAAGCAGTGAAGGGAACCTTTGAATTTGTAGTCTGCTGGCAAAAAATGTGGGTAACTCATGATTGGTGCCTGGAGCTAAGGCAGTGTTTGGAGTGAGCTCTCAGGCTGCAGGGTCACTCCAGTTAGCAGTCAGAATCTCACTGATGTGTGGCTTCAGACAGGTATGAGAATAAGCCTCTCAGTGGCACATCATCCAACTGCGTAGTGTGGCCTCCATCTGGATCCTGATGTGAATAAACCAACTGAAATGAGAGGGTTGTTTTTGTTTTTCCTTCTTAAGGTATTTTATTAAGTATAGTTGGTTTACAATGTTGTGTTAATTTCTGCTAAACAGCAAAATGATTCTGCTTTATATATGTATTGTTGTTGTGCCACAGGGCTTGTAGAATCTTAGTTCCCTGATCAAGTATTGAACCTGGGCCCTCAGCAGTGAAACTGCAGTCTTGGGGGGCACAGTGGTAAAGAATCTGCCTGCTGATGCAGGAGACAGACACCAAAGACGTGGGTTCGATCCCTAGGTTGGGAAGATTCCCTGGAGTAGGAAATGGCAACCCACTCCAGCAAGAGCCTGGAAAAATTCCATGGACAGAAGAGTCTTCCAGGCTACAGTCCATGTGGTTGCAAAGAACTGGATGTGACTGAGCAACTGAACATGCACAACCACTGGACTCCCAGGGATTTTCCTATATATTCTTTTTCATATTCTTTTCCATTATGGTTTATTATAGAATATCGAATATACTTCCTTGTGCTATACAGTATACAGAATGCTATTTACCCATTCTATCTGTAGAGGTTTGCATCTGTGAATCCCAAACTCCCAATTGACTCTCCTCGACTCCCCTGAGACAAGAGCTTTGAGATAGAAAAATTGAACATGACCTATTAGATAATATTAGGAAAGCATTGTTAATTTTGTAAGCAAGTTAATGATACTGTTATGTTAAAAATAACATAAAAATTTCCCAGTGGTCCAGTGGTTAGGATTCCATGCTAATGCAGGGGTGTGGGTTCCATCCCTGGTAGGGGAACTAAGATCCTACATGCCACACAATGCACCAAAAAAAAAAAAGGCTTAGGAACAAATTTAACAATAAAAGTACAAGACCTGCACACAGGCACACTGAAAACTATGAAATTCTACAGAAAGAAACTAAAGATTAAATGGATGCCTGGGGTGGGATGGCGGAGGGATATAGCATGAAGTAAAGTGAAGTCACTCAGTCGTGGCTGACTCTTTGTGACCCCATGGACTGCAGCCCGCCAGGCTCTTCAGTCCCTGGGACTCTCCAGGCAAGAATACTAGAGTGGGTTGCCATTTCCTTCTCCAATGCATGAAAGTGAAAGTGAAGTCGCTCAGTCGTGTCCAGCTGTTAGCGACCCCATGGACTGCAGCCTACCGGGCTCCTCCGACCATAGGATTTGCCGGCAAGAGTACTGGAGTGGGTTGCCGTTGCCATTTCCTTCTCCGGGAATTAACCCTAGTGGAAAAGAATATTATAAAGAATATATATATATGTATACAACTCAGTCTAAGAGTCCCTGCTTCCACTACAGGGAGCACAGGTTCAATCCCTGGTCAAGGAACTAAGATCCAGTGTGCCATGCAGCTTGGTAAAAACACAAAATTTTTTTTCTTTAAATAAATAAATACATGCATAGAAATCTCATGTTTTGGGTTGAAACATTTAATATTGTTAAAATGGCAACTCTCCCCAAATTGCTCTATGCTGCTGCTAAGTCACTTCAGTCGTGTCTGACTCTGCAACTCCATAGACGGCAGCCCACCAGGCTCCGCCGTCCCTGGGATTCTCCAGGCAAGAACACTGGAGTGGGTTGCCATTTCCTTCTCCAATGCATGAAAGTGAAAAGTGAAAGTGAAGTCGCTCAGTCGAGTCCGACCCTCAGCGACCCCATGGACTGCAGCCTTCCAGGCTCCTCCGTCCATGGGATTTTTCAGTGTAATGGAGCTTCCCAGGTGGCTCAGTGGTAAAGAACCCTCCTGCCAATGCAAGAGACACAGGTTGATTCCTGCCTTGGGAAGATCCGCTGGAGAAGGAAATGATAACCCATTCCCATATTCTTGCCTGGTAAATAGCATGGACAGAGGAGCCTGGTGGGGCTATAGTCCATGGGGTCGCGAAAGAGTTGGACATGACTCAGCGACTAAACAACAATCCCTGCCAGTAAGTGCTTTTGTAGAAACTGAAAACAGATTTTAAGATTTATATGGAAATTCAAAGGACCTCGAATAGCCCAAAAGAATTTTGAAAAGAATAAAGTTGAGAACCTACACTGCCAGGTTTCAAAACTTACTACAAAGCTATGGTTATCAAGAGGTTGTGACATATAGGTTACAAAACAGAACTGAGTCTATAAATAAAGCCTTAAGTTTGTGAATAAAATTTCAACAAAGGTGCCAAGACAGTTCAGTGGGTGAAAACTATTAGTCTTTTCAACTCTTAACTCAATTATACACAAACATTAATTCAAGATAGAGTGTAGACTTAAATGGAAGCTGAAATTATACATATAATAGCAGAAACTATAGGAGAAAACCTTCACAGTTTTGGCTTTGGCAAAGAGTTCTGAGACACAGCATCAAAAACATGAGCCATGAAAAAAAACTGATGTTAGAATTCACTAAAAGGTTGCCCTTCAAATGATGTCATTAAGAAAAACAATGTTGGGCTTCCCTGGTGGTCCAGTGGTTAAGAATCCACTCTGCAGTGTAAGGAACCGCAGTTCTATACCTGGGCAGAGAAGATCCCACATGTCACAGAGCATCTAAGCCAGTCTGCCACAACTACTGAGCTCACGTGCTCCAACTGCTGAGGCCCTCACGCCTAGAGCCCATGCCCCCCAACAAGAGAAGTCACTGCAATGAGAGGCCTGTGCACAACTAGAGAGTAGCTCACACTCACCACAAGTAGAGAAAGCCCGAGTGCAGCAACCAAGACCCACCACAGACAAGAATAATAATAAAAATAAAATAAATAAATATATCTTAAAAACAAAACACAAAGAAAGACAATGTCAAGTAACAGAGATTCATCTGACAAAGGACTCCTATCCAGGACCCATTAGTGGCCTTACAACTGAATAGAACAATCAAATTTTTAAATGGACAAAAAGCTTCAATAGATGTTGTACCAAAGAAGACTCTTCATCAAGGAAATGCAAATCAAAGCCACAAACATCATGTCCCACCCACTAGGACAGCTTTAATCAAAAACATAGACAATGCCAAGTGTTAGCCAGGGTGTGCCCTACTGGAACTTTCCCACACTGCTGTCAGGATTGTAAAATGGTACCTTCCTACCTTGGAAAAGGGCTTTCCAGTTGGCGCTAGGAGTAAAGAACCCGCTTGCCAATGCAGGAGACATAAGGGCACGGGTTCAATCCCTGGGTTGGGAAGATCCCCTGGAGGAGGGCCTGGCAGCCCACTCCAGTATTGTTGACTGGAGAATCCCATGGACAGAGGAGCCTGGTGGGCTATATAGTCCATAGGGTCACAAAGAGTTGGACACAACTGAAGCGACTTAGCACGCATCCACACACCTTGGAAAACATGGGGAAATCCACTCTTGGTAATCTACCCAAGATAACAAACAAACCAAACATTCATGCAAAAACAACTGCAAATGTTCATAACAGACAAAAAGGAAACCAAAAGTGCAGCAACTGACAAGTGAATACAAAACAAAACATGCTATACTTATACAACAAACAGGACAAAGTGCACATTCTACACTATGGATGGAGTGCGAAACCTTAGGTGAAATCACAAGACACCAGAAGGTTATGTCAGGCGAGTGTATGCTCCTGGGTTTTTGTCTCGGCACAACAAAGATTGCAGTGAGGGACATTAAAGCCCCCTCGGCGTGTCACAGCTCTCGGGTCTTGGACAGATTGTGTTATAGCTCTTAGACAAATCTGTTACAGCTCTATTTTATTTAGAAGATAGCAGGTGAATCCATCCTCGAAGAAGAGAAGGGGGTGGAGGAGAGCGCCACCGTGCATGCGGTGGGTGGGTGGGGGGGGCAGGGGTAGAGAAAGAGCGTGCACACACACACACAGACACACACAGAGAGAGAGAGAGAGAGACAGAGAGAGAGAGAGAGAGAGAGACAGAGAGACAGAGAGAGAGAGAGAGAGCGAGCGAGCGCGAGCGAGAGCCCTTTGGCTCCTCTTTTTCTTTTTGTTTTTTTCCTCCCCCTGGGCCTGCCCTATGCAAATCGGGCTTAGTCTGGAGTGCTGTTCTCCCTGCAGTCCTCACTCGGGTCCTCGGACTGTCCTTTGACCTTCTTCTGTTCTATCTTTGTGGGCTTTTCCCTTCCTTGTCTTTTAGCTGCCGCCATTTTGGGCTCCTTTTCCCTATTCTACCTATCTAACAGTTATATATTGTGTAATTCCACCAACATGAACAGTCCAGGAAAGACAAATGTACAGATGCAGAAAGCAGGACAGTGGTTGCCAGAGTGCGGGGATAGAGGGCTTACAGTAGGTGTCAACTACAAATAGTGCAAAGGAAACTTTCTTGGCCTGAGGGTTATGCCCTTCTACAAATTTACTAAAAAATAATTGAATTGTCAACTTTGAACTGATGGATTTTGTAAATTCTACCTCAGTAAAGCTGACTTTCTATGTCATTAAATATTTTCATTTGAATAATGTAAAAAGTTTAATTAATCACAGATCTTTTAAATTAATACATTTTATTTATTACAGTGTAGATGCTCTGGGTCTGCTCAGTGATCTACTCTGCTTTTCAGATCCTTGTTATGAAAATGTTTGATACTGTGAAAATGCTGAAATAAATGTCCTTCTGTCTCGGACTTCCCTGGTGGTCCATTGGCTATAAGACTCCTTGCTCCCAATGCAAGGGGTCTGGGTTCAATTCTTGGTCAGGGAACTAGATCCCACAAGCCACATCTAAAAGAACCTGAACACTGCAAGGAAGATCAAAGATCCTGCAGGTCACAGCTAAGACCTGTCGCAGCCAAATAAATATTTTTTAAAGTTCTTGTAAGTAAATCTTTGCACACAGCCACAGTTCTTTCCTCAGAACACTGTTAGGGTTCAAGGTATACTTTCACAGGCCTCCCCAGCCTGGGTGCTCTGGGTATGGCCATGCCACGTCAGGTCACATCTCTTAAGATTCTTTGCTAATCTGACAAAAGGTTCAAAACAGTGTCATCCCTCTCCCCCCTAGAAATGTGTCACATTCCAAAAGGCTCCAGCTCCTGCCAGTCCAACCTGCACCTTCAGAAAGGATGGAGGGCAGGGACACAATGTCAGTACTGGAGGTTGTGCTGCCATCCAGAGACAGTTGTGGGAGACTCGAAGGACCAGTGACCCTGGTCTTTCAACAAGGCACTGCAAGGAGCAGAGACGAGGATCTTATTATGAAGATATGAGCACAACTAACGCCATGTACAAAGCTCTCACCAAAAGTAAAACAATTCAGTACAGTCGAGGAAAATAATATTTATATCTTTAGTGATAAATTTGTTAGATTTCCCTGGTGGTACAGTGGATAGGAACCCCCCTGCCAATGTAGGGTACATGGGATCAATCCCTGGTGCAGGAAGATCCCACATGCTGGGGAGAAACTAAAGCCTGCGTGATGCAAGTACTGCAGACTGCACCTACATACGCCTGTGCTCCCTAACAAGAGAAGGCGCCGCAGGGAGAGGCCCAGGCATCACAACCAAGAGGAGCCCCTGCCTGCCACCAGAGAAAGCCCACAAGCAGCAATGAAGACCCCGTGCAAGCAAAACTAAATACAAAAAACAAACAAACAAACAAACAGAATTTGTTAATTTTCTTGATTAGTATTCCAGGTACTTACTGCTCTATAAATTACTACAAAACTTGGTGTGAAACACACATTTTATTATGATCACAATTCTGATGGTCAGGGAGTGAGACGATATGTTTGCCTTCTGCCACAAAGCAGGTCTTCTGGGTCTTCAGCCCCCATTTTCAGATTAAGAAAAGCCACACCCACAGATTCATCTTCACCTGAGTCCTGACTAGAAACCATGATGGGATGAGACTTTGAGGGGTCCCGGGAGGCAGTGCGTGGTAGAAGGCCACACATCATGCTTTGCTTGTCTTCCCATTGAGAAGTGGGATCTAATCTGTTATGAAGTGATTTGTTATGATTCCTACTCACCTTGTATGAAACTCGTGGGATTTAAGCTATGTGAAGATACGTTAAGTAGTTAAAAATGGACACTGGCCAATGTGAACTTCCATGTTAGTTGTTTTGAAATGTCTGCTGTAGCACTGTGAGTATCTTAAGTGATAAACTAAGAGTATTACTTTAGATAAGAAGCTTGAAGGATGATGTATGTCACTTGAAGAAAAAGAACAACTGTTAAGAGTCAAGACCCCTCCCCCTAGGGTTAACTGCTGCTCCTTAACAGACCACTAAGCCCAGTGACTTTGAAAACTCTTCCCTGGAGGAACCTACTCCACACTGTTGAGAGCTGTTCCAGCTATTTCGGACACTGCCAGAGGCCCTGCTGGAGCAGAAGGCAACTTCCCATTCATGTTTGCCTTGAGACCTATGGCCCCGGGACCAAAGACGCTGCTCTGGCTGACAGGCCTCCATTTCAAGCTTCTCCCTGGAGTGGTTCATTACCCCTTTGTCCCTCCTTTGTAATTGTATGTAATAAACTGAGTGATTTGTGAACTGAATGTTGGCTACTGTTTCATATATGTCTATTCCTGATTCTCACCTGCTCTTACTGCTGGGCCCTGCCCTTCCTTCAGGCACAGAAAACAGGTTTCTTGGAATATTTGTTTTTGAAGTCCCAGTGGCCAAAATTCCACAGGAGCCGTGTGGGAAGTCCTTGGGTCAACAGCCCGGGCTGAGCGCTATGCAACGCGGTCATCTTTTTATTGTTTTCATTTTATCACCTCAAGCAGCATATGGGATCTTAGTTCCCTGACCAGGAATTGAACCTGTTCCCCCTGTAGAATCTTAACCACTGGACCACCAAGGAAGTTCTGGAGTGATTTGTTACATACATGGGATGATGGTACCGCTGTTATTAACTCCCAAAGGACCTTTTTACTTAGAATATTGTGTGCAGAAATATTTATGGTAGAGGTAACATTTGAGGTTTGCTTCAAACTTACTCCTCGTGTTAAGGAAATGAGGGCACACATGGCACAGGGTTGGAGACAAGCTGGAGGGCACCTGTAGACACTGATGGCAGATACTCTGGGCTTCATATTCCCATTCTTTCTGCCTCCATCCATGTGGTGGGCCACCTCCAAGATGGCTGAATGGCCCAGCTCATCTCCTTGTCCTCATGTTCCCATGCTCCCCTCCAGCACTGTACTGGGGAAGCTCCACATGCCCAACAGAAGAGCAGAAGCAATGGCACCTCTGATACTAGGTTGTGAGGGGCACTGTGGCTTTGTTTTGTGCACTTGCTGTTTCCCTGGCTCGAATTCTCTTTCTGAGGCCTCACTCGGGGAAAGCCAGCTGCCTTACAGAGAAGCCAGAAGCTATGGGCAGCAGGGAACTAAATCCTCCAGCCAACAGCCTATGAGGATCAGAGCCTCCTGCCCACAGCACGTGCATGAGCTTGGAATGCCTGCAGATCCTGAAACCAGGGCCCTGGCTCACAGTTCAACCACAACCTCACTAGACTGGAGCCAGAGCCACCGAGCAGAGCTCTCCCTGATCCTGGGTAAAGACAGTGTATGTTGGGTCGTTTCAAGCTGCTAAATCCCAGGGTTATGTTTTTACACAGCAATAGGTGACTAATATAACAGAGTTAGATAGTTTTCAAAAAGCATTTGGGTTATCGAAAAACAAACTTTTGCTCAGTCAGCGATTGGGCAATGTAGCAGGACGCAGGATGAGTGCGTCGGGGACTAGCCGGGCGGTTTTCAGGTGCGCCAACAGGAAGCCTCAAAAGTGCGTATGGAATAAGTACAAGATTGGAATGCTCTGCCTTTGGCCAACTCAACTTTCTACATGTTAAGCTGACCATGGGACTCTTAATTACAGAAAACTCGCAAATATTCCCCCAAAGTTAAGACATTTCCGAAAGATACCAAGGTCAGTATTTCACATTAGGTTCTGTGACCTAAAACGCCCCCACCACGCGCAATCCAGGGGTGTGTGTTTGTGATGACTCGGGTGTGAAGCATTTGAGGTCTTGCACTCCGCGAGGAGGAGGCGAAGGAAGAAGAGATGCATGCTAGACTGGCGTTGGCAGCGCAGGCTCCGCCAGCCTG
Organism: Capricornis sumatraensis; assembly: GCF_032405125.1. Taxonomy (NCBI): domain Eukaryota; kingdom Metazoa; phylum Chordata; class Mammalia; order Artiodactyla; family Bovidae; genus Capricornis; species Capricornis sumatraensis. The sequence goes on from NC_091076.1 coordinate 100,702,289, forward strand.
GCTACAAATCATAGGCCCGGCTTGGCGCTGCAAAATGCTCGCTGGTTGAAGGCGTGGGCATGTGTCCGATAGTCGCCACGCCTGGTGGCGTCTGGGCTAGGAGCTCCCAAAAGGGCGACCGCATGGTGACTTGGGCTGGAAGGGGAAAGGCCTGGAGAGAGCTATTTGGACACCTGTGGATGAACGTCCGACGATAACTTCCGGGAGGGCGGACATCGGCGAGTGGGCGCGAAGGCAGCCTAAGGCCGGACAGCCGCCACTCGCTGACCTCGGCTACTTGATGGGATCGGCTGTGCCGGCTCGTCCCCGCGGCGTGATGGCAGCGGGCCCTCGAAGGGAGAGATGCCCGCTGACGGAGACGCGCCCGTGACACACGCGCGTCCCAACACCTCGCAGAAATACCATGCCGCGCTCAGGTTTCCCGTGGCGCTCAGCGAGACCATCTCACTTCCCCGCCCCTTCAGCTTGACGGCAGACTCCTGAGGATACCCGGGACTAAGAAAAGCCTGTGGCAAAGAGCACAGGAGGCCCAACCGGACAAGTCTCCTCTGCCGCGCTGCCCAAACGGACGCGCCCACGAGGCCGGTCCGCAAGATGGCGGCGGCGCGCTGCCGGCAGCCCCTCGCACATGCGCTATCCGCGGCCCGCCTGGCGCGAGCGGAAGTCGCGTGACCCCGGAAGTGGCCGGCAGGGCGCGCGCGGGCGGGGCGGCGACGTTCGTCATTCTGTGCGGGAGGGAGCGCGAGAGCGGCGCGGACGATCCTCCGGTGAGTGCGGGCGGCGAGGCCAGCGAGCGCGGTGGGCACGGCGGGCGAGGCGGCCGCGGGGAAGGAGGCCGGGGCCGCGCCTTTGTTCTCGCTTCCCGCCCCGCCCGCCAGTCCCGCTGAGGGAATCTGCGCAGGGCGGGGGCGGCATTGACAGCGGGCGGCGCCCCGGGCGCAGGGCGGGCCCACGTGCGATCGGGGGCGCGGGCGCGTGTGCCGGGGGCGGGAGCCGGGGTCTGTGCAGACCTCTTTTGTGGTCGCTGCTCGTACTCGGCAGCCCCCTGCTTGCTGATGCGCGCGGACCAGGGCCAGGCGGGACGCCTCCTCCCCTGGGAGGTGAGGTCCCTGTGCCCCACCCTGCTTGCCGGGCCTCGCCTGGCCCAGATTGCAGGCCCTGCGGAAGTGCGGGCCTCGCCATCGCACTTAAATGATTTTGTCGCCTGCGGCCGCGCTTGAGTGACGTTAAGGCGTGAGCCTTCTAGAGGAATTCCAGAGGAAGCTGCAGGGAAGCTTGGAAAAAACGAGCCGGCCCCACCCTGCCTGTGGCGGCCGGGCGGTTCCGGGTCCCCAGCGGCCCTTTGTAAGATCGGGTCCTCACGCACGTCCCGGCATTGGCTGTCTTTACTGGCAACCGGTGGCCCTGACCCACCTCCCACACCGCCGGGTCTAGTCTGAGTCGGTTTCAGATACTCCTCAGGGATTCTACGGGGTGCGACGGTCATCCTTAGCGAAGGAAGTCCTGTGGCTGCCCCATCACTTCTCGCTTTGACAGCACTGCTCTGGGCTCTTCTGGAGCCCGGGCGGAAGGAGGATCTTGAGACTACCCATCACATGGCTGCAGCAGTTGTCAAATTCTAGGTCACAGACCCTCACAATTAGAGATTGGTTTGTCGGACAGGTAGGGTCTTTTAGGCCATTTTAGGATTTACCTGTGGGACTTAGGCTAGCCCCGTCATCTGAGCTCTAGGGGAGACCTGTGTTTGGGCTGGAGGGAGACATGACTGACCCATGTCCTGCACAAAGGCCTTGGTTTGTAGCTGGGGCGTTTTTGAAGGAACAGGCTGGTCAGAGAGAACCCAGCAAGAGGGTTTCCTTGAGGAGAGGGCCTAGGCAGCTCAGAACAGGAAGCAGCACTTGGTCCTGGTGCTTCCTGGTTGGACCCAGGTGCTGCTGCTTCCTGGGCAGCAGGGAAGCTGTGCCTGCTTTCCTTTCATTTAGCTCTGGATGCTGGGGTGAGGTCCTGTGAGGTGGGCAGGGCGAGGAGGTGAGTGGCCCCTTTGGGCTTCAGGAGCCTGTGTCTGGGCCTTTTATGAAGTTCTGGCTGTCACTGCCTTCCTGTTAAGAGAACGTGCACCTCCCCTTGGGCCCAGGTTGGGGGCTTGGCCACTTGCAGAGAGCCAGTGCAGATCACCTGCAGGTCCTGCAGAAGGGCAGGTGGGGACACACTGTGGGTCCCTCCAGGCTGCTGCAGCCCCTGCTACCCTGGTCACAGGTGTCTCACATCCAGCTAGAGGTGAGTATGGCTGAGCAGGAGCCCACAGCCGAGCAGTTGGCACAGATTGCGGCAGAGAACGAGGAGGACGAGCACTCGGTCAACTATAAGCCACCGGCCCAGAAGAGCATCCAGGAGATCCAGGAGCTGGACAAGGACGACGAGAGTCTGCGCAAATACAAGGAGGCCCTCCTGGGCCGCGTGGCTGTGTCTGCCGGTAAGTGGGCCCCGGTGGGGTGTGTGGACACCTGTCGCTTTTCTGGGGGTCCGCCACTATTTCCCCTGCTGGCAGAGCTCTAACTTGCTGTCACTCTGCAGACCCCAATGTCCCCAATGTTGTGGTGACCCGACTGACCCTGGTGTGTAGCACTGCCCCGGGCCCCCTGGAGCTGGACCTGACAGGTGAGTGGCATCTCCAGGTTCCTGGCTGGGGCTGCCTGGCACCCTGCTAATTCCCCTAAAAATAATTTGTTGAGGTGCTGGCGCCCTCTTGTGGGGAGCCTAGGAAGTGCAACCAAGTAATTTTAATAAGGCTCTGGCTTTGGTGTGGCCTGGGATTGGAGGGTGGGGTGTGTGTGGGTGTCTGGGGTGTGGCCTGGGATGCCAAGGGGTGTGTGTGTGTGTGTGTTTGATGTGGCCCGGGATGCCGGGGGGGGGGGGGTGTGTGTGTGTGTAGAGGGGCAGACGGGGCACCCCACCAGGGCCAGAGTGGCTTCCCCTACCTGAACCTCCTAGTGTGGCGTTCTGCTCAAACGCAGGTGATCTGGAGAGCTTCAAGAAGCAGTCTTTTGTGCTGAAGGAGGGTGTGGAATATCGGATAAAAATCTCCTTCCGGGTAAGGAGGAGGCTCGGGGGGATGCTGGGGGCTCGGACTGGAGAGTCTGGCTGAGCCCCGCTTGGGTGCCTCCTTGCAGGTGAACCGAGAGATTGTGTCCGGCATGAAGTACATCCAGCACACATACAGGAAAGGCGTGAAGAGTGAGTGCGGGGGCACCAGGAGGGAGGCGGCCACCGCGGGCTCAAGGGGCGCCGGGAGGGAGCGGGCAAAGGCCCGCCTCAGCTCCCTGACGGACACCCTCCCCGTGCCCCGCAGTTGACAAGACTGACTACATGGTGGGGAGCTATGGGCCCCGGGCGGAGGAGTATGAGTTCCTGACGCCCATGGAGGAGGCGCCCAAGGGCATGCTGGCTCGAGGCAGCTACAACATCAAGTCCCGCTTCACAGACGACGACAGGACTGACCACCTGTCCTGGGAATGGAACCTCACCATCAAGAAGGAGTGGAAGGACTGAGCCGGGAGGCGGGCAGGGCGGGCGGACGGAAGGACGGACGCGCCCCACCCCACCACCCCATCCCCCCGACCCCAGACCAAAGTGCTGACAGGGCCCGCCCACGCTGCCACCACTGCCCCTGGGCTGCCTCCTGGCTGGCCTGTCCCTCCTCCACCCTTCCAGCCCGCTGGCCCCAGCCTCCTCGGTGGTCTAGTGTTGTTGCTGCTTCCGCCTGTGCTGTGGGGAGGGAGGCCTCGACCTCCCCTTCTGTATCCCTCAAGATTCCCCCACTGTCCTGACCCGACCTGAGTCCTTGGCATAGGAGTCAGGCATCGCAGTGGGGCTCAGGGTGCTCAGGTCCCCTGGGCCTTCTCTGTTATGTTACCTGGACTCCTGTCGCCCCCTTCCTGGTAGGGGTGGGGTGTACCGCGTGGGGCCTCATGGGGCCAGTTGTCCTCCAGCTTTCACTTCTCCCTGGTCAGTCCATCCATCACTGTCAGTAACGGTCTAACCATGATGCCTTAACATGTGGAACGTGTGCTGTGGGGGCGTCACTAACCTCTAACCCTGTGTCTGCATGAGCATGTGGTGTCTCCCCCCCAATCCCTACCCCGTCTGTGATCCCCGTGGCCCGGGAAGGCTTCTGGGATGTGCTGGTCCCTAGTCTGCCCTGGCCTGTCCAGGCCCGCGGGGACAGCTCCAGGGGCTTGGGAAAAGCCAAATTGCCAAAACTCAAAAGCGGCCTCCAGTCCCACCGGGGAGGCTCGGTGTCTTCACGCCTCTGCCTTCTTTGTCCCAGTGGGCAGTGCCTAGAGCCCACGGCCCCAAGAGAGAGCCCTCGGCAGACAAAGCCAGTGGCCGAGCCTTACTTGTCCCTCCTGGCCTGCCGGCCTGGAGTTGTGTGCCTGGCCCGCCAGTATTTATTGCCTCCATATGTGCCGTCCTCTGGGCCCGCTGGCCTGCCCCTCTGCCCCCGGGCTCGGTGCCACCATCCCCAGCAGGCCCTCCCTGGACCCAGCCAGGACAACCGTGGGACCAAGCTTGCACCGCTGGAGCCGTCCCCTCTGCCCCCACCCCACCCGACCCCACCCTCCCCGGTCAGGCCCAGGCCTAGAATGCACAGGAGCCTGTCCCTGCTTCTCCTTTTCTGACCGGGAAATAAACTTCCCCCTAAGGAGCCAGGGTGTCTGCTGCTCATCTGGTGGGGAAGGGGAAATGGGGACCCTATTGCTCTGCTTCCCCGGGGCACTGCAGGAGGGCCAGGGGCCAGGCGCAGTCACCACTGTCTGAGGCTGGTGAAGGAGAAGGTTTACAGCCCTTACTCAGACACATCAGCCCACCAGGCTAGTGCTGTCCTTTTGGCTGGGTGGGTTCTGCCAGGGAAAGGGGGCGGGGACAGTTGGGTCCAGTGGGGCATCTGGTGTCCAGGTGACTCCTGCACGCCGCTTGTGGGCCCTGTCTGAGCCTTTGGGAGGGAATGGTTCCAACCTCAGAAAAGGGGAACCATGCGGAAGACTTGGGAACAAATAGAATGACTGGGTCCCAAGGAACCCAGAACAGGAACTCAACTGAATGGGAGGGTGGAGAAGTTGGCAGCAGGGCCAGTGGAGAGGGTGGTGTGGAAGACCAGAGGTCCAAAGGTGGAATTGCTGAGGTGGGGTGGATGGGGGGAGATGGGGACCCTTGCTGCACGGAGGCGCAGAAGAGTGCCTGGGGAGCCCTGAAGGACCGACTACCACCACTGCCAGTCCCGCTACTTGGCAGGGTCTCTCCAGGACCTTGGGGTGGCAGGGATGGTGCTACCTCAGCATCACCCCCAAGGGCACCCAGGAACTGAGACACCCCTTACCGACTGAAGAAGGAGAAGGCAAATAGGAAACCCCAGTTCCATCCAGATAGAAGGTTGAGTCCAGAAACCCCGTTTCAGGGCTCAGTGGCAAAACGTTTAGGGTGAAATCTCCCTTTGTGCTCAGCTGGTGAGAAGAGTGTGTGCCACACCTAGGCTGCTGCTGTCTGTTCCCGCCCTGGCCACGCCTCCCAGAGGCTGCCACTTTTCCCAGTTCTTAGCAGCAGGGTGAGCCCTTGAAGGATTTATTGCCAGCTGGAACAGACCAGGAAGTACCCTTTCACTCCCACCCCCTGGCCAGTGACCACATGCCATGCCAGGATGGCTCCCACAGGGCTGGTTACTGCCTGGCTTTCCTTACCCCACGACCCCTGTGGGCTTCTGGAGATGGGCCCCTGTGCTCGGTACCAGCACAAACTGCCACTTTCTGCAGCAGCTGGCCCAAACACAAATCCAAGAGTCACAGCCACAGGGGACAAAGACCTTAACCAACCTCTCCTGGGACCACCAGCCTTAGGCAGGGGAAGACAGACTGCACAGCCCAGGGTCCCCAGGCCCAAGGCCATTCTCACAAAACTCAGATGCCCCTACCTCTGAAACAGCCCTACCTTTGGATGTGAAAGGCTTCCAGGCAGCAGCTATAGTCTCAGCCAGCCAGAGGAGCCCCAGGGCCAGCCAGAGCCCCTCCAACTCTCCCAGTCCACTTCCTAAAATGTCCAGTGAAAATCTTCAAAGCTAGAGTTAACCTGTGCTGTCAGCAACTTGGTTTATTGGGCAAGGGCTTTCAGAGGCTCTGGCAGGCCACAAGGGCTAGTAATACTGTCTTGACTTGGATTTTTCAAGCTTGATTTTGATTTGTGAACTCAGACCCCAAGTGCCAGGTTGGACAGGCACCCTGCCAGCAGCCAGGACTTTGTTCTGGTTCCTCCCCTGGTGAAGGCTAACATGAGGTGGCACCTGTAGGACCTGCATGACGTGTCTCTTGGGTCCCAAGTCTAACCTGATCCTCCTGGTTCCACCCCAAACCCGTTTGTACAGCTCAGTGCTCCTGAGCCTGGCCTCCCCGCCCTTATGAGCCAGCACCTGTGACCCTCTCCACTCCCTCCTGTCTATGGCACTCAGTCATCCCCAAGCTTTTGGCCCCTCAGCGATCCCCCACAGGGACCCTTCTTCCACTGAGGAGTGTGGCGACAGGCACCAGATCAGCGCCTTTCATGTGACTACTCACCAGTTATAGCAGCTTACTAGAATCTTCACACCCAGCACTGTCATGCTTTACAATCCAAGTCCATTTCAGTCTACCACGGCCTCCCTCACCACGGCACCTGGTTCCTATGTCCCACCTGTGTCCCAGCTCACCTGTGTGCAAACCTTTGTGGCCCATAGCACAGCCCTCAGCCCCATGCTGCTGCTCCGTAGCAGAAATCTGCAAGTAAAGAGGATTCCTGGGTGTTCGTGAGCTTGCTGTTAACTCAGTACCTCCAGTTGGGTTGAAAAGGAGTTGTTTTATTCTGAGAATGCGCTTGCTTTTTTTTTCCCCCCACACCATGTGGAACGCAGCATCTTAGTTCCCTGACCAGAAATCCAGTCTGTGTCCCCTGCAGTAGAAGCCTGGTCTTAGCCACTGGATCACCAGGGAAGTCCAGAGAACTCTATTTCTTTCTTTTTTTTTTTGGAGGGGGATATGCATTTATTTTTAATAATAAAAAAAATTTCCCCCAACGATTGAGGGCCATGACTCATTCTGTCAATTCTCACACGTGTAGCTGCCTGGACCTGGGGAGGAGGACTCGCAACTTTCTCAGGACATGTTTCCTGTCCTCCCTCCACAGGGGACGTCAGCCTCCAAACCAAGGTCAGCCTGAGGTGTTTGTTTTTCTTCCAACTTCAAGGGCCAAAGCCAGAAAGAGCTCCTCCTAACTAAAGGAGGACCTTCATATCCTTGAGAGGGTGTCTGAGTTCCGCATGGCCCTCCTGGACAGCAGGGGTGACCATGCCAGCGTCACCACACCTGGCACGTCTGGATCACCTTCAGAGCCTTCACCACCTCCGTGCTCTTGTCCTTCATGTCCAGGGTGAGAACTCTCCAGCTTCTTGAAACACAAATGCCACCAGGTTCTTTGCGAAGACACGGATGAGAGGTTCATCCTTCCCGAAGAGGACTTCTGTGGTCAGCACAAGCTTGCCGACGTCACTGGTCACACTGCTGGGTTCCAGGGAGACCCATCTTCCCCAACTGGGTCACCACCACCAGGATGTGACTGCTAAACGCTGTGTAGACCCCTGGGTGGGGACGCCACACACCATTGCAGTCTTCTGTTTGGATATCACCGATGGTTTACCTTCCATAGCTGAATCTGCTCAGTGGCACCCAGCTACCCGCCACGCTGCCCGCGTCCACCTCGCCCAGAGAACTCAGGGTAGTCTTTACCAAAGCGCTTGATCACTCAGTTGTTTAACCAGTGAGCACCTTCTCTGGGTGTGAGACCCCTGGAGGTCATCCTGAGCTGACTGTGCTGGGTTCAGAGATGCCAGAGCCACAGCTACCAGGTGGGTAGGCTCTGTCCTCCAAGGACACACTTAGTTCAGGGCACTGGTATGAGTGACCATGGCTTCATCACCTCTTCCTAGAGTTGCCCTTGAAAGGCCTGTGAGTGGCCTTAGGAAAAGACACTAGCCCTTCCCTCAGGGCCAAGGCCTGCAGAGGTGTACACTGAACCTGGCCTATGTTCTGGGGGACAGGCTGCACCCCTGCACCTCACCCAGCTATTTACCAACCCCAGAAACGAGACTGGGGCTACCGCCATACCTGGCCTCCCTCCCACTTTGGGGGAACCCCACTTCCCTGCTCCTGTACAGGTCAGTGCACAGGCTGATTCATGATGGATAACTGTGCTTTGAGAAGGTACATCAACGCAGACAAAGTGTGAAAGTATCATGCCCCCGCCCACACCAGAGCCCTGGTGAGGCCCTGGTCCTCACTGAAGGATGACTTGGCTGTGTCCATCTGGCTGCAGAATAGTGGCCCTGTCATCACCTGCATCAAGATGGTTTTGACCGGGAAGTTCAAATTGAACCACAGTGAGGTTCAACCATCGCCAGCAGCTCAGATCCTTGCTCTTCTGCATCTGGTCTGTTCTTCCCTTGGTTCCAGTAGTCTCAACTATTTACCACATGCTATGAGGCCAAGCTCCCTCCAAACTGTCACCAAGTGCATCTTCATTCTGTTAGCTGAAAAAACTATAAAGTCCCCAAATTTAGGTATCTAAACTCAGATTTCATGAGTGCCTCTGAAATCGAGATGTGGTACAAAGATCCCTTGTCTCAGGCCCCAAATTGTGGTCTGTAAAACAGTCATGGCAATCACAAAAATGTGGGAAGATTGGGCAGGAGACATGAGACAGTTCCCACCGGTTCCCAGAGGGCAGAGCAGGCCTGTGATGCTTATTATGAGCCCTGCCTGCTGCTCAGTGGGCCAGCACCCAGGCCAGAACACGGAAGTGGGGTGGAGGCTGCAGACACATTATTCACAGCCTTTTGTTTTGGGAGGCCCAGCTCCTGTAAAGTACCCCCCAGGAGGTACAACCACTTCCTCCTGACTCTTGCTCTCTACTGGCACTGGGGGAGGGGCACAGAGAACCTGGTCTTGACCTTCCGAAATTCATATTCTAGAAGGAATACTACATAGGATGTGAGAACACATGCCCTCAGGAGCAAGGTGTCAACAAATGGCAAACTCTCTAAAGTACAAAAGCATACTTTTTCTGCTTTACCATTTTTAAAACCAAGATGTTACTATAACCAACGTGTACATTTAATGCAGCAGTGTCTCCTGCCAAGTTATTAAATTGATGATGAGTCTTAGTAGGGGTGGCATTTCACAACCGAAGAAGTGAACACAAATGGAGAAGAGACCGTCCACGGGGTTGGGGGTTGGGCTTTGAGCCTTTGAGGGGAAGCCGCTGCTCCGTCCAGAATTGCGCCGCCGGACAGAAGCTAACATTCCGGCCACGTATGTTATTTGCTCTGAAGTCACATTAAAGAAAAAGAAATCTGAAATTTTAATACTTTCACTTAACCCAACAAAATATTCCAACGTATCCATACAAAAAGTCATCAAGGAAATATCGTACACTCCTCTTCCATCCTCAATCTGTGTTCACTGTGTATTACACTCACTCCGGGTCACACTGCCCGGTCGCATTGTAGAGCTCGGTGATTGTGGCCGCTAGCCAACCCCGTGGCGGACGGCGCAGGTTTACCCGGTCGCCTGAAAGCTTCCTGGAGGCCGCTTCGTGGGAGGCAGCCGGTAGGGAGGAAGGGAGGTGCCCACACTGGACGGTGCCGGACCGGAGCCTCTCACCAGGCGAGTGGCCCCATTCCGGGCACAGCTCCGGTGGACCTTGCTGGCTCCTACATCGCATTCCGCCTGGGGCCGTCCCCGGCCCCCCGCGCGCTGCCCCTGCGACTCGCTCTGCAGCCACCGAGTAGCGCCCTGGCCACTCAGGGAGGTCACCCCGGCAACGCCTGCACAAGAGATCAGCCGCCACGGCAGGCGCCGCACGGGCCTCACGCGCGCCGGAAGCGCGTCAACCCAGCTTCCGGCCTGCAGAGCTGGGGGGGCGGTGTCAGGTGGGGATACGCGGTCCAGTCAGAAAGCAACACGAGGGGTTTCGGAGGCGCAAGCGTGGCTCCGCCCCTCAGCTGAGAAATCCTCCCCACTGCCACGTTCGACAAAGGATCGCGCGGGGAGCGCGCACGTCTTGGCCAATCAGGAGCCGCAGAACCCGGGTCCCCGAAGGTAGCAGCCATTCCAGGCCCGGGGAAGGTGTATGAGAAAACCACCAGTCACAAGTCGAGAGAGAGAAAGTTCTTCTCCAGGAGCCAATGAGATGCCGGGAGAGAGTGCGAGCGCGAGCTCCTCGACCAATCCCGGGGGAGGGCGAGGGAGGTACTTGTAGCAATTCCGAATCCGGGGCCGTGACTTGTGTGGGCCCCCAATGCGAGTGCAGCGGAGGCGGGCCCCGGGCCCCCCAGGCCAATCGGAGGCGGGCACGGGCGGGGGCGCGCGCGGCGGCCGGACTTATAAGAGCGGGACGGGCGGCGCGCGCTCTCGTGGCCTGCTGTCCTGGCGGCGCCAACTGAAGCGCCGCGCCTGTGCCGACATGCTGCGCCGCGCTCTGCTCTGCCTGGCCCTGACCGCGCTGTTCCGCGCGGGTGCCGGCGCCCCCGACGAGGAGGACCACGTCCTGGTGCTCCATAAGGGCAACTTCGACGAGGCCCTGGCGGCCCACAAGTACCTGCTGGTGGAGTTCTGTGAGTGCCTCCGGCTCGTCCATCCGTCCGGGCCGGGCCTCGCGGCCACTCGCGGGATGGAAACGAAGCAGGGACAGAGGAGGGGCCAGGGGCACCCAGGGTGGACTAGGGGACGGAGGGGGGCTGGAGGATCGGAGACCTGGGCGCCCTTCCCCACGCTTCCTTCCCTGGCCCCGCCAGAGATGGGTTGGAGTCTAAAGGGGTGTCAGCGAGCCACCCCTAGACGCGCTGACTTCTATCCCCTGGAGAGGCCCATCTGTAAGCGGAAACAGCTCACAAACCTGCTGTCAGCGTCCCTACGCAGCCCGCGTCCTGGGGGCATCCCTCGTGCCCAGCTGGACCTTGATGACCGAGGGCAGACATCCTGGATGTGCCTTTGTGCCTGACGTCCACATGGCAGGATCCCTCTGTTCGCCTAAGAAAAGTAGGGTCGACTCTATGAACTGCCACAAATACGAAGGACTATGCAAGGGGTAGCCTCCGAACTGCTCACCTGGACCAGTTCCTGGAGAGCCCTACCCCTGCCCACACCACCGTTCACCAGGGACAGCTGTCTTCTGATGAACAGTGTTGCCCACCAGAATTCAAAACCTTTGTGTTCGTAAGTGTATGAGCCCTGACTATCTCAGGTGGAAATCACAGCTGCTAACCTGAGTTGAGAGAGAATCTAAAGAACTTGTGTTAGATGTGAGCCTCTGGCTGGTGGGCACAGACGTGTGTCTCATAGTTATGACTCGTCAGTATATACACAGCAGCCATGGCTTTAGCTTAGCTTCTTAATTTCTCTGGTTCCGAAAGGGAAATTATGGGACCCAACTGCGTTAACTGCCTGCAGGTAGTAGGAAGTTACTAACCATTGAAGATGAGGGAGAGCAGGAACTAATGGTTTGTCTTTCATGCCCCCTATCCGATACTGATCAAGAGTATCCACAGCCCCTGCATTCTGAGGGGTTATCTTGGTACAGAAATAAAGATTTCATGGAGGGAGGTACCAAAGGAAAAGGGAAGGGAGGCGGTGGAGTGGGTCAGTGCTGCTTTCTAGGTCTTGCTTTCTCTCCCAGACGCCCCGTGGTGTGGCCACTGCAAGGCTCTGGCCCCGGAGTATGCCAAAGCAGCTGGGAAGCTGAAAGCCGAAGGTTCTGAGATCAGACTGGCCAAGGTGGATGCCACTGAAGAGTCTGACCTGGCCCAGCAGTATGGTGTCCGAGGCTACCCCACCATCAAGTTCTTCAAGAATGGAGACACAGCTTCCCCCAAAGAGTACACAGGTGAGAACGTGGCACCGTCCTTTCTTTCCCGGTAGACAGGGTCTTGGAAGATAACAGGCATGGAGGAGAAGTTGTTCTCTGACTGGGTTCTAGGGTCTAGTTCAGCCTCATGGTTGTGTGAGGAACATTTTCTCAAGTGGAGAGGGTCATCTCACAAGGTGCCTAGCCGGCTGAAGCTGGTCCTCAGGTTGACCAGTATGGGGGTGAGGGGAGGCTGAGCAAGTGGAGCAACACGTTTCAGCCTTTGCTCACTCTCTTGTGTGCCTGCCACCAGGGCAAGTGTGAGGGCCTTTCACAGAGGAGGGGCAGATAGAGATCAGGAGGTACCAAGCTGGGGCTTGTGGCAGTCGTATTAGAGCTCAAATCCAAGCCCAGCTGCACTGGCCCCTCCCTCAGTCGCTGCTCAGCCGCCTCCCCTCTGTAGCCCAGTCGGTACTGGGGACAAAAGGGGATTCTTTGTCTGTGAAACTGGTTCCGTGGCTTATCCGCCTGAATCCTTTCAAGCAGCCCGTCTTGTTCATTCTGACATCAGCTCTGGTCTCAGTAGGCTGCTGTTCTGTTGCTCCCACTTTTGCTTGTGTTCACTTTTGGAATGGGAGTGCCATATGCAGAGTAACCACAATCCTGTCACTAACACTGAGGTCTTGTCGATGAGAAAATCCTTTCAGACTCCCCCGTAACTGATAGCACAGCTTTTATTAATTCTAGGCAGAGTCCTTTTAAATGTGAGATTTGGCAACCCTATTCTAGGTCAGACTATGTAGTCACACGAGGGGCTAAAGGGCAGCTGGTCTCAGTCTTGGGAGGAGCAGGTTTTTTCCTTCTCATTTGATCTGCCGTGATGGTGTGCATCGGCTGATCTCTTCCTCCTGCCGGTCCAGGAGGTGTGTAGGTTGAGGACACCTGACCAGTCTGGGTGCACGAGGCAGTAGAGCCCAACCTGCTTTTTCAGGGGGAAGCTGTTCTCGAGGCTGTCTTGCTAAGCAGCCCTTTCTTCCAACCCTACCACATCGCTAAATGAGACAAAGGCTAGTGTGAGACCACTGGACTGGGGGGGAAGTACGCGTGTGTTTAGTGAATTTAAATATCAAGGAAAATTTACAAGATGCAAAAGTGTTAGAGGGGAAAAAAAGGTGATTTATGGTCTGTTATCCAGAGGTCACTGCTGCCTTCCCCTTCTTTAAACATATTCACGATTTGCCATATACACATACAAGCCTTTTAACTTTGGAATTCAGGTAGGTATGTAGACAGATGCCTTTCTTATGGCAAGGTGGTGTTTTGCTCTGGTTTTGGCAGAGAGCTCGAATAAGGATAGGTGGGGAGGGTGGGCGCATCCCTGATATCAAGTGGACCCTGCCTGTGTTTGGGCGCAGCCGGCCGAGAAGCCGATGATATCGTGAACTGGCTGAAGAAGCGCACGGGCCCTGCCGCCAGCACGCTGTCCGATGGGGCTGCTGCAGAGGCCTTGGTGGAGTCCAGTGAGGTGGCCGTCATCGGCTTCTTCAAGGTAGAGGCTTGTTAACTTCACCCTGGGTCTTCCTCCCACCTGCCGTGACCTGGGCACTGGGGTGTCCCCCATTGCTGACCAGGGCAGGGGTCCTCAGTGTTGGGACGGTGGCCACCTCTGCTTCTCTCCAGGACGTGGAATCGGACTCCGCGAAGCAGTTCTTGTTGGCAGCAGAGGCCATTGATGACATCCCGTTCGGGATCACATCTAACAGTGACGTGTTCTCCAAATACCAGCTGGACAAGGATGGGGTTGTCCTCTTTAAGAAGGTGAGTGCGCTACCACCGCCCCCGCCCCCCCACCCCAGGGTGGGGAGTTGAAGTTCCGGCTGGTGTTGCCTTTGAGGACCTTGCCCAGGCGGCGCTGGCTGCTGGACTGCGGCCCGCCTGTTATCAGGGCCCGTTTTGCAACATCAGGTAGTAGGAGCCTCTTAGACTGTGGCCTTCAGCCCTTCAGCTGTGGGCCCTGTGTCCAGCTTCTGTGTTGGCCCCATTGCGATGTTTTATGCAAGCCAAGTAGCTTCAGAGGGTTAGCTTTTTAAAGGAAAGCTGTGGTGAGACAGACGTGATGAAGTTTAGCATTTTAACCACTTTAAGTTTTCGGCGGCGTTCATTACATTTGTGGTACCGTGCAGCTGTCACTTCTGTTTGGTTCCACGGTGGGGTATTAGTGGCATGTGTTCCCGCTCTGTTGCAAGCTGGGCCTCAGGGCTCCTTTGGGCTTCCGCAGGCTCCCCTGGCCCCATGTCTGTTACGCTTGGTCATGAAGGGGCCGTGTGTCTCTTGACTTCTCCACACTCTTGCTGGGACACAGCTGGGATTGGTGTGTGTGCACAGCAGTTGGTGGGTGATCGGGGTCTCTTTTTTATCTTAGCCACCAGATAGTGGGTCTGGGGCTGGCCAAGCATGCATGGCCACCCTTGGGACACAGCTATCCCCAGATTGGGTACAGAGTGGAGGAGGAGGGAAGGCTATAACGGGGGGAGCTGGAGCTGGAGGTTTATCTTCAGGGAGAGGGGCTAGACCTTGGACTCCTGTCCTGTTTTGTTCCCAGGGTTAGAAGGTAGTTGTAGCATTACAGCAAAGTGGTAAACTGAGTGATGAGAAAGGACACAGTGTTTGGGAGGCCCAGTCCCCCCGCTGTGTGCACTCCTGGGTGGGGTACTGCTGAGCCTCTGGCATCTGGGGGTAGGGAGGGCAGCCCTCCCAGGTGCACTGGGTTCTGGAGTAGCTTGCGTTCAACTATTTCTGAAGTCCTTTCCTCTTCCTCAAAACAAGAGGTATTATATACATTCTTTTTATCCTTACCCCATCCCTTAAAGGGAATAGAATTGCTGAATTAGTTAATTGCCTTCCCAAAGATACCCAGGAAACTGTAATTAACAGCTGATTAGCAGAAGACCCAGCCAAATTGGGTGGAGTTGAGTGGAATGAAGGTCCTGGGGGCCTTGAATAGAAAGTCTTGGGTGCGTCCTGCAGTTCTGGGTGAAGGATGGGGAGATTCAGGCCTGTGGTGCTTGCAAACCCCTTTTCATCAGCTTGATCCACACCGTCCTTTTCCATTACTCTTGAGATCTGGAGTGGCACTTGTCACACTGGATTGATGCTGGTTCTGGTGATCACATGTCCTTGGAGGTTAAGAAGGATGATTCTTTGTTCTACAAAGACTGTAGTCATGGTTGCTCATCTCTTCTCAGCCTCAAGTCTCTGGTATCTACGCAGGGAGAAGGGAGACAGTGAGGAGGGCTTCCCTCTCCCACTTGCTGGCTCTGGCAGCCATGCTGGAATGTCATGCTCCCTTGAGCAGTTGTGAGCAGGAGCCTGGCAGAGCCCACGGGCTTTGTGCTGAGGCGTCAGTTGGGGTCACAGCTGCAATCGGGCAGACAGCTCTGTAGATGAGAGGAAGAAAGTGCAGATTCCCCGCTGGCCCACTGGCCCCATTCTCCGCCTTTACTTGCTCCTTCAGGCTGTTGCCTAGTTCCTCAGTGTGAGCAGGGTCTTCTGTGTGGGCAGCCTTGAGAGATGGGACTCCCAAGAATGGCCAGCTGCCACGTGCAGCTCTGAGTCCGAGTCCCAGCTTGGGTCTGTTTGGACCACTGGTTTGAGAGCTGATCGTCCCGTGTCTTTGTTTGGTGTTTACTTTATTTTACCCTTTCATCTTTCAAGCCAGGGGCTTAAGAGTGGGGGTGGGGCCTTATTTTTGTGACATATTCATTGCAGCCTGGTGGGGTGGCTTCTGCCCAGGGCCCCAAGACCTCCTGCAGCCGTCCCCAGATAAACAAGGGCTGTTTTTCACCAGAGGAGACACTGAACACAGTGTAATGTGCACCGTTACCTCGACCAAGGTTGTGTCCCAATAGAGACACGGCGGTTTTGGAGGAGCAGGGATGGCTGTCAGTAGCCTCTTAACCAGAGATCCTCTTTATGCCTGATGAAGCCTGGCCATGGCCAGCCTCTTGCCTCCATGTCCTTCTTGTCTCTCTGCACCTTCCCATCACGGGTATGGGGAAGGCAGAACCAGCTTCAGC
This sequence comes from Capricornis sumatraensis, assembly GCF_032405125.1. Classification (NCBI taxonomy): domain Eukaryota; kingdom Metazoa; phylum Chordata; class Mammalia; order Artiodactyla; family Bovidae; genus Capricornis; species Capricornis sumatraensis. The sequence continues at coordinate 100,718,284 of NC_091076.1, forward strand.
TCTTTATAAGGGGGTGGGGATGGGAAGTGGCTAGTTTGGGAAAATGCAGAGGGAAATGGCCAGGCAGGGAACGTGAGTGGTTTCTCTCTATAGGTCCCATCTGAGTTCACACAGGTGACGGGAGGCCCAGGCTGACCAGCCGCACAGGCTGAGGCACCGCTCTGCTTCCTTGAAGGGAGCTGTGTCTGCCCACCCATCCAGAGCTGGGGCCACACCTCTCAGCTCTGTGGCCTCGGCCTTCGCTTTTTGTGGCTCTGGGACTTTGAAACTCTTTTTAATAGATTATTGAAGTTCCCAAAAACCTTTTTTTTGGTGTGGAATACCTACCCATTTTTATTGTGTTAGACGTGTTAGAACTGAGAAATTAAAAAAAAAATCCTGTTCGTTCTAAGATAACAATAATAAATATTACATGTTACCAATAGAGACGTTTTTTGGGGGAATTCCCTGATGGTCCAAGGTTAGGAATCCATCTGGGATTCAATCCCTGGTCGGGAACTAAGGCCCCACAAGCTGCATGGTGTGGCCAAAAAATAATAAACATTTTAATGAAAATTAATTTTTTCCCAGACAATGTTTTCGTGGTTAGGGTAGTGTTTTAGATTTCTGCTGGTCTCTAACGTCTGTCCGAACAGAAGACAGCTGGGTTCTCCTGTTTGCCTTCACTCTGACGCAGTGTCACACGCCGTACTGCATACTCTGGGGGGGAATGCATGACAGGGCACCTGCCGTCTGAGCGTGGTTGTGAAAATCAGTCTGACCTTGCGGCCGCCCTGGAAGGACCTTGGGTCCACAGGGGTGAGGCCCACATTTGGAGGGCTGCAGGTTTAGGGACTTGGCAATGAGGGAGTCCTCTGGCACCCCACCCAGGACGTGGGCTCTCATGGCTTGTCAGGAACGTGCTGGGGCAGGGTCTGAGCCAGCTGCTGCGGTCTCAGCCTGCGGGAGGCTGCCTGCTGGTGTTCGTGGGGAGCCTCCCCCTAGTGGTTCGTGGTTCGTGGGGAGCCACTCCTGGTGACTTCACTCTTGCCTGGTGCCCAGAGGATGTGTTCCGGCAGCCATCACCTGGTTTTTGCTTTGGATGGAGACGTGTGTGTCCTGCCGGCATCCCCCCACACTGCTGTCACAACCCATACAGGAAAATGAGGGCGTAGACTGCCTTCCTGGCCATGGTCAGCTGGCTAGGGCCACAGGGGGCTTTGTGGAGAGCCTTGGCACCCACGCCTTTTTCTGTCCACAGTTTGACGAAGGCCGGAACAACTTTGAGGGGGAAGTCACCAAGGAGAAGCTTCTGGACTTCATCAAGCACAACCAGTTGCCCCTGGTCATCGAGTTCACCGAGCAGGTGTGTCTGTGTTGCTGATTTTGCCCCGGTTGGGGAGGGTCCTGACGTTTGGTCCTGGGGACCCTGACTTACAGAGACCAGGTGTGTGGTGGCCAGGTGTTTGGTGGCCTGGGGGCCAAGGAGAGAATATCCTGTGTTGATAGCTTGGTCTGTGTCTCAGACCAAGTAACCTGTGTTTCCAATGTAGACAGCCCCGAAGATCTTCGGAGGGGAAATCAAGACTCACATCCTGCTGTTCCTGCCGAAAAGCGTGTCTGACTATGAGGGCAAGCTGAGCAACTTCAAAAAAGCGGCTGAGAGCTTCAAGGGCAAGGTGTGTACTCCCTGTGGTCCGCAAGCAGCTCGGCACCCCCAGGTCAAAGGCTGATCGGAGGGTTCCTTCTGCCTTGGGACAGCCTGTTTTAGTGTGGGGTCCTGGTTGTTGGGGAGTGGGTGGCAGGGAAGTATAGGGAGCCCTCATTGTGCAGTGCCATCAACGTGCCTTTTCTCTCCCAAGATCCTGTTTATCTTCATCGACAGCGACCACACTGACAACCAGCGCATCCTGGAATTCTTCGGCCTGAAGAAAGAGGAGTGCCCGGCCGTGCGCCTCATCACGCTGGAGGAGGAGATGACCAAATATAAGCCAGAGTCAGATGAGCTGACGGCAGAGAAGATCACCGAGTTCTGCCACCACTTCCTGGAGGGCAAGATTAAGGTGCACACCTTGTCTGGGGTGGGGTTGCTGAGGATCCTTGGGGCGCATAGAGCAACTAGGTGGCAGAGGGGTCCCCAGGCAACTGCGCGTGCCTGACTCTTCTCTACTCGCCCTCCAGCCCCACCTGATGAGCCAGGAGCTGCCTGACGACTGGGACAAGCAGCCTGTCAAAGTGCTGGTTGGAAAGAACTTTGAAGAGGTTGCTTTTGATGAGAAAAAGAACGTCTTCGTAGAGTTCTGTAAGTGAGGCCCTCCACTTCTCTGGGCTTGCTGGGGCGGGGCACTTCCCGGCCCAGCGAGACGCAGAACGGCTTTCTTTCAGATGCCCCGTGGTGCGGTCACTGCAAGCAGCTGGCCCCCATCTGGGATAAGCTGGGAGAGACGTACAAGGACCACGAGAACATAGTCATCGCCAAGATGGACTCCACGGCCAACGAGGTGGAGGCGGTGAAAGTGCACAGCTTCCCCACGCTCAAGTTCTTCCCCGCCAGCGCCGACAGGACGGTGCGCCCACTACTGAGGGGAGTGCAGAGGCGTGGGGGGGCTGTCAGGGGGACCGCATCTCACATTTCATCTCCCCTTCTTGCAGGTCATCGACTACAACGGGGAGCGGACACTGGACGGTTTTAAGAAGTTCCTGGAGAGTGGTGGCCAGGATGGGGCCGGAGATGATGACGTAAGTAGTCATCGGACCTGGCGGGCTGTGGGGCGTGCTGCCACGCAGTGCTGCACAGGGTGGGGGGCGGGGTTGGAAGGGTCTTTAGGCGCCCCTGTTGGCTCAGGAATCTTCGCAGACACATCCAGCACGTTCTCTGTCCGCTGAGGTGCTCTGCTCGGCGTGAGCTCGGTCCTCTCCACATCAGCTGGGGGGAGTGGAGGGGATGGCAGAAGTGCGCCTGAGCCAAGAGGGTGGGGCTGGGTCGGGTGGTGGAGGGAATGGTCAGTTCAGGCCACAGGGTCCACCCGGAAGTGCAGGGATGTGGGACGAGGGGCAGACCCGGCTACAGGGCGCAGTGGGGACAGTGAGGACCGCCAGGGCGGCGTGCGCTCCTGTGATTGGTGGGCTGTCACCAGCCCCTTGAGCTCCAGGACTTGAGGGGTGGACATGACACACCAGTGGCTCCCTGCTCAGTCTTCATGCTTGTGCCATGGATGGAGTAGGTCCAAGCACTCACCCGCTCGACAGCATGGGGTGAACTCCTAGGGCACCAGTTCTGCTTCTACCCTATATTGTGGGCAGGAGCCCCCATACCTCGCTGTCGTCCGGAAGCCCACCCCACACATCCACGCATCTGCTCATAGAGACCACAGTTGGCTGCTTGTGTCTGAGTGCCAGACTGGTCCCTCGTGTCCTCACTGTGGGCTGGAGGCCTCAGCAAGCTGGCCCGGCCTGGACTTCTCACATCCCTTCCTTTCCATCATATGTCCCAGGATCTAGAAGATCTCGAAGAAGCAGAAGAGCCTGATCTGGAGGAAGATGATGATCAAAAAGCTGTGAAAGATGAACTGTAACACAGAGAGCCAGACCTGGGCACCGAACCCGGCACCTCCCAGTGGGCTGCACACCCAGCAGCACAGCCTCCGGACGCCCGCAGACCCTCCCGGCGAGGGAGCGTCAATCGGAAATGCAGGGAACTTTTCTGAAGCCACACTTCACTCTAACACACGTGCAAATCTAAACCCGTCTTCCTTTGCTTTTCAACTTTTGGAAAGGGGTTTATTTCTAGGCCAGCCTAGCCCATCTTGGTGGGCCTTTTTTTTTAAATCGTGATGTACTTTTTTTGTACACGGTTTTGTCCAGAGTGCTCGCTAAAATGTTTTGGAATCTCACGCTGGCAATGTCTCTCATTCCTGTTAGGTTTATACTATCACTTTAAGAAAATTCCGTCTGTGGGATTTTTAGACATTTTTGGACGTCAGGGTGTGTGCTCCACCTTGGCCAGGCCTCCCTGGGACTCCTGCCCTCTGTGGGGCAGAACCAGGCAAGGCTGGACGGGTCCCTCACCTCATGCGGTATTGCCATGGTGGAGCGTGGCTCCTGCATCGTTTGATTAAATGGAGACTCCAGTCTCTGTTGCAGGCCACCCCCCCCACCATGAGCGGAGGGTGTGGCTGGGCCCAGGACAAGCCCAACAGCCCCCTCCGTCCCCAAGCCAGGGTCCTTATTGCTCTGTGATGTCCAGGGTGGCCTGAGGCCTGCACCAGGCAGAACTGGGACCCTTCGTTTCCAGGCTGGGAGACAGCCAAGGATGCTTGAGCTGAATCACATGTTGACAGTTCTTCAGGCATTTCTACCACAATATTGGAATTGGACACATTGGCCAAATAAAGTTAAAATTTTCTGCCTTTTGTCGTCTCTGCCTTACAACTTCTAGGCACGGGGATGGGGGTTGGAATTCCGACATTCTAGGGAGAGGAGGTGAGCTTGGGGCTGCTCTTGTTGAGCCATCTTTTTTGGAGCGTGGCAGACACTCAGAAGCATGTACACATCCCATGGGCGTGGAGCTGACACCATGAGTCACCTAGTGCGTGTGGTCGGGGGAGGGGGAGGGCTGCCTCCTGGCCCTGCTCCTATGCTGTCCCGCTGGCTCACCTGTGATGGGGGTCTGCAGCTTTACCTGCTGTGGGCACCCAATGGTCAAAGCATGGATTCTGCTGACATGCTGTGTCAGGACACGACAGCAAGGGGAGCACAGGTCTGTTGTGCAAGAGTACCCCCTGCCCCTGCAGCCTAGAACCACTGCAGCTTTGGATGAGAAATTGGGGGTGTTCAGACTTCAAGAATGCTGTACTCAAGAGACTTCCCTGGTGGTCCAGTGGCTAAGACTCCGAGCTCCCAATGCAGGCAGCCTGGGTTTGAACCCTGGGGAGGGAACTAGATCCCACAAGCCACAACTAAGAGATCCTGCCTGCTCCAACTAGGGTCCAGCATAGCTGGAGTAAATAAAAATAATTTTTAAGTGCTGCTTATCACTAGACCTTTGTGTAAAAAAGAATCTGATGTTAAGAGAGCCAATCTCTTAGTTTTTAAAATGTAATTTGACTCCTTAGAGCCTCTGCTTATGCATAATTTGTATAAGGAAGAGTAGTTCAGCTGACCTTTCCTTCCCCCTGCACCCCCCAGACTAAAATAAAATTCAAAAACCATGACTCAAAGCTATAATCCTGGCTACAGTGGCTCATGGCACCTGAACCTGGCCTGGGGACACCTCTTGGGCCTTGGGGTTCCACGAGGGCTCTGAGTGGGACATCCACAGGGGCCAGCAGGGCTCGGGTGGGCATCAGTCCCCAGCCAGGGGACCTCTGCCCAGGGCAGGGTTTCCTGTCTGTTCTGTGCACATGTCTGTAGGCACAGTGGGACACTGATGTCATTCTTGGAGGGAATGGGTAGAGACCCAGCCCACTTTGGGAGGTCAAGAACAGCAAATGTGGCTAGGTCTCCAAGAAGCCCAGGCTGTCACTCCACATGCTCCCATCAGTCCCTCTAACATGCTGCCCAAGTAGGAAGGATGCATGCCTTACCCGATTTGCAGCCTCTAGTTCTGATGCTGCCAAGGCCTTGGAGATGGCTGGGGCATGTCTGGCAGATGTGACTGAGAATTGCTATGAATGTGGTTCCCTCGGTGGTCTCAGTCTGCGGGGAGGTGTGTGTGTGTTACCTCCCCTATGACCACAGCTACGTTCCAGCCAGAGGCCTGTGTGTCTGCTCTGTGCCCTCAAGTCCCAGGGCTGCTCCCTTCTCCCACCTGGGCATGTGATATACAGCTGGCGTTCAGCAACAACCTGATGTTAGCACCTTGGGCAGCAGCAGCTAAGCCCCAGCTTGTCCACACACTCCTGTCATCCGAGTACTGCTCCCCAGCTCAGCCCACAGCGGGGCTCCCTTCCCTGGTTCTCAGGTGGCCTGTGCTGGGGCTGTTCCAGGGTCTGTGTGTGTTGTGCCCTGGTCCGGTCCTGCTGACACGGTGAGACATGTACTCGCGAAGTAGTGAGCTCGGGCACTTGGAGGTTCTGTGGGAGATTTCCGGGGAGATGTTAGCCTTGCACTCCAAAATGGGAGAGGGTTCCCAGAGGTACACGTGTGGATTCCCGAGAAGGGGATCCAGGATGGGCTGAGAGCCAGGCTGTCCGGAGTCCCAGCTGCGAGGGGTGGGCTATGCCTAGTGATGGACGCTGGTGACCCCGCTGACCAGCTCTGCAGAGCCTGGCCCTCCGCACAGAAAGTTTGGGAGCAGGCACTGCTGCCCAGAGCACGTCGTCATGTCATGTGCTCCTAGCAGGGGGAGTGAGTCACCGATACCTTTCCCCTTTTGCCCAGGCAGCTGATTAGCACATTCCTGGGTCTGGGATTGCTGGGAGGCGGCGTTGGAGTCCCAGACCAGGCAGGGCTGGTGGATTAGCAAGGTAACTTTGTGGGCTCTGGGGTAGGCAGTCAGGGCTTAACAGCCTAAGGCGTCCCAATCTCTCTCTTCCTCTCTCCAGGTGGTAGGAAGCGATTGGCCTGGAACCTAAAAAGCAGCTGCTGGGCCTGTGTACTGGACCCCGAAGGTCTGGCTTCGGCATCTCCTGGGAGGCGGCCGAATGGGCCCGCACAGACTCCCCTCCAGGCCCCTGGCTTGCTTTCTACTGGAGGCAGACCTCTGCTAGTTGAGTTTCCTCGGACTTTTCAAAGTGAGCGTTTTCCATTAACTGTTTCGGTTTGCATCAGTTCTCCTGAAAGCAGAATGTTCAAGTTGTGCAAACCAGGTCACTTGACAAGTTCACATGGGCAGAGGCTCAGGGACAAAGCTGTGTAAATACAGGTTTGGTGCTGGTGTGGCTGTGAGAATAGCAGGTTAGACTGCTCACAGCTGGCTTCTGCCAAAAGTTGCTACAGGCTGTGTCCATGGCTTTGAGGACATGTTTCCCAGGTTGTCACCAGAATGCCTTTCAGGCATCTGTGCCTTCTCTGATCCAAATATCCAAACAGAAACCCCACAGCCCAGTTCCTGAGCTCTCTCAGCTCACCTCTAGCAGGATAGAGTGGGAGGGTCCTTCTTGGGGTCACTAGTAGGCCCACCCTGGTTGGGCCTATGGTTTGCCCTATCTGGCCTGAAGCCTGTCACTGGTGGGAAAAACCAGGCTGTTGGTGGCAGCTTCTTCATCCAGTTCTTTCATTTGATCCTCTGAGCATGGCAGGCAGACAGAACTTTCCACAACAGCAGAAAAGGCAATCTTCACATCAAAGGAAAGTTCTGTCTCTGTGTACAGCATGGTATTCTGTCTCTGGGCTTCGTGTAAACATGCTGATAGAAATTGTAGCTGCTCATAAGTGACACAAGTGACCAAGAGTTAGGATCGCCCAGCACTACACTCTGAGCCCGAAATGCAGGAGCCCTGGGAACCACCCCTCCCTTGGGGCCCCGCAGGGCCTGGGCCTGGCGGAGTTTCCCAGGGAACATCAGCAGCAGAGGCAGGAGGAGAAACCCCATCAGGGCAGTGCAGTGTTCTCAGCAGCATTTGGCCCAGGGCTTTACACCTGGAGTGTTGATGAATTTGTTGATTTTGTTGGAACGAGATCAACATGGAGGGGCAAGGGCTTCTCATAACCAAGTTCCTGCCCCCTACTATAGACTGCTGGCCCATCTCCAGCATCCAGGTCTCTTGCCAGCATTAGGGGCCAAACTGCACCCCTCAATATTTATACGCTGAAGTGTTAACTCCGGTATTCCAGCATGTGACCTTATTTGGAAATAGAATCGCTGCAGATGTCACTGGTTAAGATGAGGTCAAACTGGAGTAGGGTGGGCCCTACTCCCTGGACACCAGTAGGCTGGTGTCCTTATTAAAAAGAGAAATTTGGACTTCCCTGGTGGCCCAGTGGTTAAGAAACTGTCTCCCAATGCAGGAGACACAGGTTCAACCCCTGCTCTGGGAAGATTTCACACGCAGAGGGGCAAATAAGCCCCGTGAGCCACAACTATTGAGCCTATGTGTTCTAGAGCTCATGCTCTGCAATGAGAAGCCTCTGCAATGAGAAGCCTGTACACCACAATGAACAGTAGCCGTCGCTCACCGCAACTAGAGAAAGCCAGCGAGCAGCAACAGAGACCCAGTGAAGCCAAAAATACATAAATAAAACTTAAAAAAATTTTTTAAAAATAATATTTGGTTGCACCAGGTCTTCGTTGTGGCATGTGGTATCTTCTATTTCCTTGCAGCATGCAGGATCTTTCCTCATGGCATGCGGGATCTAGTTCCCTGACCAGGGATAAACCCAGCCACCTGCATTGGGAGCAGGGAGTCTTAGCCACGGGACCACCAGGGAAGTTCTGCACTTTGATTCTAATCCGGGAGGTTTCCAAGCAGAAGGGCAGGGCCACTGAAGCCCACATTTTGGGAAAACTGCCCTGAGAGTGATACAAGCCATGATAGAAAGTGACAAATGACAGGGAGATGGGTTGGGCTGGGCCTTCTGTACAGCTTCTGTGTGTTCCCTCAGGTGTGGGGAAGTATCCCCTTGCCTTCCCAGTGGGCAGAGGTAGCTGTGCTTATCACATATCATGCCCTTCTCCCCAAGTTCTCGATACGGAGGGAGACCCTGGTCCTCAATGACCTTGGTTATCTGTCTGCCTTGCTTCTGGGCCTTGCCCTTCTAGTGCTTCTCCTGTCCTCTGTCAAGCACCTTCGAGGTCCAGTTGTGGGGCAGGGAGCAGTGGCCAGGAAGGATCTGACCCCTTTGGCCAGGGACAGCGACAGGTGGGCTGAAAGATGAACCACTAAACATGATCCTGAGGGCAGGGCTGGAGCGGCTCAGTTTCAGCCCCTCGGGTGCGAGCATGACTGCGCAGCTTTATATAGCTCTGCCGGTCCTATATAAGAAGAAGGTGCCCTGGCCAACGGGAGCACGGAGAGCATTGTGGCAGCGGTGCTGGAGGTCACTGTCAGTCAGAAGAGCCTGCACACAGTTCGGGTCCGTGCACCTTCCTTCCCCGAGCAGGAGGGTCCCCACAGGGGTGGCCCAAACCATAGCTGCCAGGATGCCCAGCAGAACAGCCCGCTATGCCCGCTACAGCCCAAGGCAGCGGCGCCGGAGGCTCCTGGCTGATCGCAGCGTGCACTTCCCTAATGACGTCCTGTTCTTGGACCACATCCGCCAAGGCGACCTGGAGCAGGTGGGGCGCTTCATCCGGACTCGGAAGGTCTCCCTGGACACCATCTACCCCTCGGGTGAGTGCCTGCGGGGCCAGTGAGGCTCTGTGGGGTGGCAGGGGAAGGCCTGAGCCTTGACCCCTCCTGTCCTGTCCAGGCCTGGCTGCCCTTCATGAAGCGGTGCTTTCTGGAAACCTCGAGTGCGTGAAGCTGCTAGTCAAATACGGGGCAGACATTCATCAGCGAGACGAGACAGGCTGGACACCCCTGCACATCGCCTGCAGTGACGGATACCCTGATATAGCCAGGTGAGAGGGTGGCCTCAAGGATGTAGTCGCCCCAAAGGTGGCCCTGCTAGTGTAGCTAAAAACCCTAAGGGCTTCTGTAACCTCCTTTCTGCCCTGTTGCCTCCCAAGAGCAAACTGCAAAAGTTAGCAAAACTTCCAAAGGGTCGGTTTCTTTCTCCTCACCTCACCTGGAAAGAGAAAAAACAGGTAGATCTCAGAACCACAGGCTGCTACCTTCAGGCAGGGGTGAGCATTCTCCGGGCCACATTCCCTCCTCAACCAGGGCTGCCCTTTGCACCCAGGTACCTCATTTCCCTGGGGGCGGACAGAGAAGCGGCGAACGACGATGGAGATCTGCCTTCAGACCTCATTGACCCGGAATTCAAGGACTTGGTGGAGCTATTCAAAGGGACTAAGATGGACTGAGCCCAGCCCTGCCCTCCCAGGGCGCTAGCTCTGCCTGGAGAAGTCAGGTGCCCATCTCCCCGGGAAGCCAGGAGTGCCCCACCAGCTGGGCTATGGGCCGGCCAGACTGGCCGGGACCCCACACAAGGGCAAAAGCCCTCCCCTCTCCCAACCGCGGCCTGGGTTTTTCTTCGGGTGAATTTTTTTTTTATTGCTATACTTTTTACTTTTTCAATAAACGTGATTCCTAAGCCCGTGGTGATGGCCTGATTACTGGAAATCGTCCTGTCCCAGTCCTTCGGCTCCGTTTGCTCCGGTGGTCAGCGGACAACCGCCGTCCACTCTGGTCTGAGGATCCTGCAGTGTCGGAGCAAGGAGCTAGAGTCTCGCGGGTCCCGACCGCCGGTCCCTGCCGTCCATCGATCCCGCTACCCCCAGGCCCTGTCTGTCCCAGAACTCCGACCCCGCTGGCCCAGGAGACTGGCCTCGACATCCCTCGTCCCGGGCTGGCAGGAACTCCAGGAACCCCAGACCCCAGCCTCTAGGCCCCAGCCCCTCGGCCCCGGCCCTCAGTCTCCGCCCCTCCGCGCGCCGGCGGTCACGTGACCTGCGCCAGTGCGCGTGCGCGGCGGCGACGCATCACTTCCGGCCGGGCCCCTGGCAGCGGCGGCGGCGGCCGAGAGGGCGAGGTGAGGCGGTAGCGGCGGGGGCGGGGCGGGCGCGGCCCGGACCCGCCCTGGCGCGGCTGCCGCGAGGGGAGGGCCCCGGGCTGGGTCGCGGGGTTCCCGGCCCGCCGCGGCGGAGGCTAGGGAGGGGCGCGGCGAGGCGGGGCGGGCCCGCGGGGCAAGGGGCTCAGAGGGAGTAGCGGGCCGCCGTTCTCCGTCCCTGAAGCTGCCGCCTCCTCGTCTCCCGGGGAGCAACCCTGACGATGCTTCCTGACTGGAAGCGCGGCCGGCCGGGTTCCCACGGTTCGCTCTCCGCCGCCGTCCCGCGTATCCCACGCTCCTGATCTCCGAGCCGGGCGAGGCAGTGTCAGGGCAGGGAAGGGGATAAAAGGCTGCCAGTCCTCGGGGAGCTCACCGGAACCCCGGGGGATGCCGGGGTGGGCGGGGACCGCCATGGGAAGGCCGCGAACGAAGCAACCCAGGTTTGTGAGAAACTTCAGGTAACGCGGAGGCGCACAAGTCGTATCCCCCACCTGCCTCCTAGGAAGACTTCCCAGAGAAGATGGTCTTGAGCCGGGCCCCCAGGGCCGGGGCGATGATTTTGGGCAGATGGGACATTTTGAGTAAAAGCCTTTGAGGTGTCAGGGGGAGTGTCCAGAGCTTTTAGAAAGCAGTGCGGGTGGGGAGGGAAGGGTCAGGCGCCAAGTCTTGAAGGAGAAGGTTTGATTTGGGGTGAGTGGAAGGGCTGGCGAGATTGCCAAGTGAGGAAGAAGGGGAATGCATACATTGGGGTTTGTTGCTTGGGAGGGAAGCTGCTGCTGTCACCAAGGAAAGAGGGAGAGGGGTGGTGCAGTGCTTAGAGGCTTCGCCTGGGTCTCTTCAAGGGTCGCCAGGCCCATTTGGTATCTAAAACAGCAGTGTCCTGCTGGTACTTGCTTGAGTGGTTGATTGCCTTCTAAAAGTCTCATTGGTAGAAACTGGGCTGTTGAGAGCCCCAAAGACACAGAATATGAAGGGGAAGTGGAGTCTTGAGAAAATTTGAGTACCTATCAACATTTTTAAAGTAACACAGAGTGGCTGCAATTGCATCATTGATTCTAACTCCGGAATATCCATTGTCACTTTTCCAGACAACAGAATATCATCTCACCTCCTGCCTTTAGACATATGGCTGTGTGTGGGGACAGAGTTCAAGACTGGCAGTCTGGATACTGGGCTTTGGGCTCCCTTTCCCGCATTCCTCCTCCCGGGCAGTCTCTGAAGCCCTTTTTTCCCCATGAAAGAGCAAGGTGCTGTATAGATCCATCCAGGAAGAGTCCCTCCCTGTCTCTAAGCAGAACCACATTGGTGCCAGGGGTCTGGAACCTGCCAGGGGTACAAGCAAAGGCAGAGGCAGTCTCTGGGGTGCTCAGGGCAGCTCAGCCATCCTAGCCTAGCCCTGATTTCTGTGGCCTGGGAGGCTGAGAGGTTGGGAGTCTCTTGGGGCCCAGACCCCACTCTGCTGAGTGGCAGGTTGCTTCATCCGCTAAACCTCCAAAGTGGGGTTTATTGGTGTTCTCCCTGGCTCAGTGCACTGGCTGCGCCACAGTTGGCCCTTGGCTGCTGCCTCTCCACAGTGTCTCATGTTTGTGGGTCTACACCATGCCTGAGGAAACTCTGCATTCAGTTTGCCCAAGCCTGTCCTGGCTCACAGTTCATAATCAAGAGCAGCCCTTTTACGCTCAGAAATGCCCAGTTGCATGATACATTCCTTCTATGATTGCCCTATCCACTGTCTCGTTGGATAAGCAGCCAGAGAGATTTTGTTTGAGGTTGTGGCCTCATGTGGCTGTACTTGGGTCCCTTTGAGCAGGAAGGCCTGGTGAACATTCTTGGGGGTTGTTTTGGCTCAGATGGGGATTCCATGGCCCATAGAAGGAAGAGACCTGCCCAGGGGTGACAGCAGCAATGGATGACCCCCAGTCACGGAGTGGTTCTGGACCCTGCCGGGTGCTGAGCATGTAGCCCACTGGCTGCTATGGGCTAGGCTGTTGTGGACAACAGTCAGGGCCTGTGGAGTACACCAGGGGACTTTGTGTGGTTCTCTGTGACTCTGGCAGCAGCAGAGGTGACTCTGTGGCTCAGACTGGGTTTGGGATGGGCTGGGAGCCCAGTAGCTGGTGACACCCACACCTGGTGAATTAGATTATGGCCAGACTGAGGGCTTGATGGCAGTAGAAGGCCCTGGTATTGTCCGAGTGGGGAGTGACTTGGGTGGGGGCAGGTTTTGGGAAGATCACACTGGCATCACGTGTACCAGGGATGGAGAAGGGTAGTGCAGGGTACTGTCCCGACATGAATTGGAGAGTGAGCAGTGGATGTCGGATGGGTGGGAATGGGAAGAAGTAACTGAAGAGCACATACACGTAGGTGGAGGCTTGGGGTCTGTGGGCTGAGGGGAACCTCTTTGCATCATCAGATCTGAGACCTCAGTAGTGTGAGCTGGGCCTCACAAACTCCACCGAGCATGAAAAAACAGTGCTAACCTTTGTGCTGGCAATTGCCAGATACAACCTGATTTCAAAGCTATTAAAAGGGTAAAAAAGTTTTTCAGAGTTGATGGGATGTAGTATATGTAGTGAGGTTTTGAGCTCCAGTCTTCAGGAAATAATTGTCCCTGATAATCATGGTAAACAAAAGTCGGAAAGCAAACAAGAGGAGGGAGATGTTTGCAGAAGTAGATACTCCCTCCCCACTGGCCAGATGGACTGGAAACTCCAACCTCAGGGGACTCGTGGGCTACTGGGCCTTGTTAGGTGTCCCTGGCGCTTTTCCAGGCCTGCCATTCTCCCCAGCCTGCTGGTTGCCTGGCTCCTCTGCAGTCACCTCTGTAGAGGCCCTGCTCAGCACTTTGCTCAGACAGTAAATGTGCTCGAGTTTCCCTTTGCTTCACGACACACAACCACTGTCAGCCCAGGCCTCACGCCTCTCTTCACAACCAGTTGTCAGGGACGGGCAGTCTTGGCCGAAGGTCCACTTCCTCCCCTTGCTCCGCTGAGCCCCTTCATGCTAGGTCATTGGAGATTTTGTCATGGTGGCTCAGCGGTCACCTCTCTGCCCTGGCCTTCCTTGAGTCCAACTGCCCTCTTAGACATCTCCCTGACCTTGTTTGGTCTCCCTTGTCCACGCCTTTGCGGCTCAGCCCTCTCCATTGGACAGCCGTGTGTCCCCAGGCTTCTGTTTTTAGCATCAGTGGTATGATTCGCCCGCCGTTGCCATGGCTCATACTTAAAACTGTCACCTCCTGGGGCGGAAACAGGCCCAGTGTATATGGGCCCCTTTCATTGATTCTTCCCTCGGCCCAGACAAGTGCTATTTCTCTGGTTGCTCCTGTGCACCTCTCGGTAGCCACCAGGCCCTTTCCTTTGGGTACATCCTGGAACTGGAATGGCTGTCACGGGGCTTGCATATTTGTTAGATTTTTCCAGGAAATTTCCTTTGGGGTCAGCATGGGGGGCCCAACTCCTTGGAGGAGGTGATGAAGGTGAGCGAGTGCAGCTCACTGTCCCTCTGTCTTCAGGGGAGCAGCAGGCCCTGGCCTCGCGGGAAGCTGCTGGTACACTCAGGTGAAGCCCTTGGTGTCCCTGCATCCTGCAGGAAGCAGGGTATCCCTGTGGGCGGGGCGGGGCCAGCCTGAGGTCCTAAGGAGAAAGGCCCCTGGAGGGAGGCTGAGCTGCTGGGAGAAGACGGAGGACTCGGGGTTCCTCATGAGTAGGAACCAGCTGGTAGGATGGTAGGACACAGGCCATTAAAGACAGACCTGGTTGGGTGTGACCTCCCCCATCGAGAGGAGGCAGACAATAACTCCTTTTTAAAAAGTCCTTTTACTCATTCTTCAAGTCCCAAGGACATGAGAGCCTGCGGGTGTTTTGCCCCTGGCCAAGGGACTTCCTGGCCGCTCTGTCCAGGGCACCAGAAACCTCGTTAACTCAAGTAGCACATCTGTGTGGACAGGTGCTTGATGACAGGTACATAGCTCCACGGCTCATGGGGCATTCTAGCCTCTGGTCAGGAAGCACAGCCAGTGGGGGCAGCAAGGGGTGGGTTCCCACTGTGGAGACCGAACGCTCCAGGGGCCTGGGGCCCAGGCCTTGGGAATGCGGAGACCAAGGGAAGCAGGTGAGGCGCTCAGAGAACCCCAGAGCCATGTGTGCATGTGTGTGTGTGCAATCAGGGCAACAGGAGCTGGAAGGGGCTGGCCTCTGAGTTAGGCCTGAGACTGAACGGGGGCCCTGGACCAAAGTCAGGCACCCATAAAGGCCAGGCAGCCCTCAGGCTGTGACCAGAGGAGACCAAGGCCGAGGCTGCCCTGGAAAGAAGAAGCCCTGGAGATGGGCAAAGCTGGGAAGGCAGGTACCCTGAAGAAGTGGCCCCCGAGGTCTGAGAGGACAGACTGCAGGAGGGATGAGGGGGCCTGGGCAGGAGGGGCCAGCCTGGGTTGGGTGGGGGCTGGCTGATCCTCCAGGCGCCTCCCTCCTATTGCTTAATTGAAGCCTCCCACCTCGTTGCACTGCCAACAGCCCCTTGAGACGTGAGTGTTCTTGAGCCCCTTCAGTGTCCCCAGGGCACCCTCAGGCCAGAGAAGGCTTTCCCTCTGTGCTCTGGTGTCTGTGGGACTGGCGCCTGGACAGGAGAATCATAGGCAGTGAGATCCCTCGAGTCCAAGAAGGGAGAGGTCCCTTTGTGAGGAGCGGGGCCCCTCTCCTGGAAGGGCGTAGGCTTCTATGTGCCCCCTGGGAAGCTGGCTTTATTCTTTGTCGTTACTACCTCAACTTGTAGGCTGTTTTACCTGTGCAGATTTTTTTCCCCAGCTGGGCTGTGCAGCATGTGTGATCTCAGTTCCCTCCCAGGGATCGACTTCATGGCTTCTGCAATGGGAGCACAGTGTCTTAACCCCTGGACTGCTAGGGAAGTCCCCCTGTGCGGGTGTTTAGATGCCAAAGGAGCCAGAGAGCAAGTATCCACTGGGTCTCATCTTCCAGGCTCTTCAGGAGGGGCTGTGGCTACATGCTCTGAGCATTCTGGGGCCCCCCGACTTCAGGGCTGGGGAGGGGTGGCACTTGTGCTCACAGGCCCTTCCCAGGCTTCCCCCATCCCCAGCACCTGGGGTTGGCCTACTCTGGGGCAAGGCCAGGCCTGGGACTAGCCCTGTGCAACTGGCTTCCTCACCCTGCGGTGTGTGTCCTCAGCCAGAGAGGGGACTTTGTCCAGTTGGGCAGTTTTGAGAGTGAGTCTAAAAATAGACCCCCATCCAGGGCTGTCTGGTTCCTGGGCTAAGAGAGCCTGTAAACAGGACACACCCCAGAGTCTCAGTCACTAGGATTGGCCTGATGGCTTCCTCCAGGCTCACAGCCCTCCCTCAGCCCTCCTGTCACACCCTGGGGACCAGGAACCCGGGCAGGCACTTTTCCCATTGGGAAGCATATCCCCATTTTACAGATAGGAAACTGAGGCTCAGTGGGAACAAGCTACTAGGTCCTGTAGGCCGTGAGGGCACTGGACGACTGCGGGCCTTTCCTGCAGCCCCGCGCTCTATCAGGAGTGGTGTTCGGAGACTTGAACTAAGAATATCAACAGGGCTTCCCGACCCTGGGGTAGATGTGTTCCCTGGGCCGCGGTGGTCTAAGCATGGGGTCCACTTGGAGCTCAAGCTGCTGACTTGAGCCTGTTGGTGGCCCCTGGCTGCATTTGGCTAACGGTACTGTACCCTTAGCCAGCTGGATTGTGGCTCGACCCTATCTCCTGGAAGGCAGGGAGATCACAGTTAAAGGGAAGAGGCAAATACCCCCACGCCCTTCCCATCCCTGGACCCTTCTGGAGAGGGTGGCAGGGTGGCCTCTATCCCACTCCTATGTCATGGGGCTTCCCTTCCAGAGGCCGAGGGGATCCGGCAGTGGAGTGCGAGGACCAGACACCCCAGCGATGACCAGGTGGGTCTTAGGTAGTGGAGTGACCTCCAGGTGTGGGGGGGTCCTGCCCTGTAGCCCCTCCTCACGGGCCGGGCTCCCCCCAGTTCCCCCGTCTCCAGAGTTGTCTACAACGGCAAGAGGAACAGTAGCCCCCGCTCTCCCCCCAACAGCAGTGAGATCTTCACCCCAGCCCACGAGGAGAATGTGCGCTTCATTTACGAAGGTATACGGGCTGTCCGCAGCCAGCCCCCCTGAGCCCCTTCGCCCCCTGTACTCCTGTGGGGTGTGGAGACCCAGTTCTGGCCGTGGGTGTGCATGGTTAGCACTATGGTGTTCCTGAACGGCAACACCCCAGAAGAGGCAATGTGTGGAGTCAGTGGTGTTTGCTTGGGAAGAGGGGTGCCATGGAAGATGGCATACCCTGGGGAACCTGGGGTGTCTTGGAGGTGGTGTGGTGGAGGTGTGAGCACGTGTGCACAGCATTTATGCTGGGAGGTGGGGGACGGAGGACCTGGAGGAAGTGGTGTACCCTAGTGGGTCTCAGAAGCCTCTGTGACTGCAGCTCTGGTCATGGTACCATGAGGTCGAAAGGGGCATGACTTGGGCAGGGCTCCTCGAGGGAGCAGGGTTTGTTGAGGACAACTTCAGGTTAGGAGCAGGCTGGACTTGGGGGCCAGAAACTGTTGAAGTGGGAGTTTGGGCTCGGGGGGCCTGCGGGGCCACTCGGAGGGGAGGGACAGGGCAGGAGCGGGTGCCATCCGCTTGGACACTGACGGGGCCGGATGGCAGGCCCAGGGGTAGGGGCCCTGACCACCCCTGCTTCCTGCAGCCTGGCAGGGTGTGGAGCGGGACCTGCGCAGCCAGATGTCGGGCAGCGAGCGGGGCCTGGTGGAGGAGTACGTGGAGAAGGTCCCTAACCCCAGCTTGAAGAGTAAGTGGGGCTGCCCTAGGCGGGAGGGGCCGACCAGGGGGGCAGGAAGGCCCACCCACCGGCTGCTTCCAAGACAGCCTGGTGGGGTGGCCCGGATCCCAGGGCTTTCAGAGGCAAGGGCAGGACAAGGGACAGACCCTGCCTCTCCACCTGCACCTACCACTGACCATCCTGTCCCTCGGCAGCCTTCAAGCCCATCGACCTGAGCGACCTGAAGCGCCGGAACACGCAGGACGCCAAGAAGTCCTAAGGCGCGCCAGTGCCCCTCCCCCGGCCTCCGGGAGATCTGGGTGCAGCCTGCCGCTGGCCACCGCCTCTCCTGTGGGCTCAGCTCCTGGGAGGGGGAGGGGGCCTTGCTCCCAGTGGGCCGAAAATCCCAGGACCAGGACAGGCATGATTGATGGCCAAGGCCTGCCCCTCCTCCCCGAACCTTTCCTTTCCTCTCGGGGTATCTCAGGTTGCCCCTGTCCCCAGGAGGGCCTCGGCCCTGCCAGCCCATGCCTGCCCCCCCACCCCCGGGGGCCTGGCTGGGCCTTTGGAGCTGCTGGTCCTGCCTGCCCCCAGGGCCTCGACCCTGATTCTTGTCACCTTCTCCTGCCTCCACCCCTGACCCCTGGCCACTTCCAGGATCAGGAGGGAGATGAGGGGCCTCCTTGTTGTCTCCTGTGCTGTGGGACTGGGCTGGTTTTGTCCTGAAGTGGCCAGGAGCCAGGACAGGGTGGTCCCACCCACACCCAGCATGGGTCCCTCACCGACCCCTGCTGGATCTGTGGCCGTGGCACGGGGAGCATCTGACCCCCCACCCCACTGTCCGTCCTGGCCCCTTCCTTGTCAGCTTCAGGATGACACCAGCTCTCCGGGCCTGGCACACTGCTGGGTGCCCCCTCCAAAGGTTCTAGGCAGCCAGGTCTGGCCCTCCTTTGGGAAGGGGCATGGGGCTGGCCTGAGCTGACGAGGCTACCCAGTGGGTCCTGCTCTGTGTGGTGAGTTGGGAGGGTCTTCAGGGCCATTTTTTTTCTTCCTGTGCCCTGCAGATCCAGGTGTCTGACTGGAACCTGAGGACCAGTAAATAAAGGCGGGGTGGCATTGGCTTGGCAACTTGGTCTCTGAGGCCCCTGTCTTGGCTGCCCACACGGGGCTGGAAGTCCAAGGCCCAGAAGTTCCGTCTGATCCCTGGGCTCCACCAGGGGGCTTGGGCTTCTGGAGGGCAGTGGGAGGTGGAGGTGGGGGCCCTGGAGGTAACACATCCCTCAGCAGCACTGGGTCCTTGGGGGGTGGCCTGTCTGCTGTCCAGGGAGGGTGGCTGCTGGACTTGGAGAGCCCCAGGGCACTTGACCTTCAGACCTGGACGTAGCCCTGGCAGAGAAGCCAAACCGGAATTTATTTCGGGAACAGCCTTTCCTGTTAGAGTATTCTGGGGCCCCAGCGGCCCCACAGGTGGCTCTGGGAGACGTCTTCTCCTGGAGGGGGTTCCCCAGGGATGAGGGCACAGGAAGGATGGTTCATGCAATAAGCAGCAGCCAGTGGGCGTTGGCTGGTGCCAGGCCCTGAGCCAAGTTCCTGTAACCACACAGGCCTGCTTGCTCCCCAGGGACCTATGGGGCATCCTGCCAAGGGTTTGAGTGCCTGCTGGGCTGGGTCACCCACACAGCCCCCATGCCTGTGGCTGGAAGAGGTGGGTGTGGCCTGGCTGGGGTTCAGGGCCCTGTGGCCAGAGGCTGAGTGGGCGCACGGGCACATGTACCCTCCACCCAGCATGTCCAAGACCACTGAGGATGGGGTGATGGTCAGCCAGCAGAGATCCCCCGTTGGGGAAGGGGAGGAGTGGGCCTGAACCCAGCCAAGCCACTGCTGCACGTGTGGCATTGAGCAAGCTGCTGAGTCTCAAAGCCTCAGTTTTCTGAAGTGGAGGTTAGCGCCTTCCTCTGGGTGGCTGCTGAGTATGAGGGCCTGCTGCCACGATAGTTCTCATGGATGCTCTTGACAGGGCCCTTGGCCCACAAGACTGCGGGGGCCTGGATGTCTGCCCTCCTGCAGCCACGGACCTGGCCTTGCTGTGACTCTGGGACATGTAACACTGCTGTGCTGCCTGTTTCCTGTTTAAAGTGGGGATTTGGGCTGTGGCGACTGGAAGGCCTCCCCCTGAAGGGGTGTTCAGGCCCCCTGGCAGCACACTGGAAACATCTAATACGTTGCGTTGGTTAAAAATCGACCCAACCTTGCTCCCAGCCCTCTCTAGGTCGTCATCCGTCCTGTGGGGTTGGAAAGTGGGAATGGTGGCACCCTGGGCCCCCAGCGTCTGGGCCTCCGCTGTCTATAGCCACCCAAGCCTCGAGGCCTTTTCATTCCTACTGTCCCCGCCAACTTAAGGTTTTCTGAGGAAGAGGCCCAGGCCTGGAGTCTTCAGAGGTGGGAATGTGGTTAATGGGCCGTGCCAGGGTTGCGGGGGACGGGTGTTGAACTCCGGGGCAGTGGTGATAGAATCCTCACCAGCACGATGGGCTGCCTGGTCGACCCTGAGTGGCTGGAGACACCTCCCCTACCATCAGACAGTGAGGGCAGAGGAGATGAGGGAGTGTCCTGGTGGATGGGTTACCCACATCTGCATCACGTTCTACCCTTGGCAGTGCCACGCACATCTCTCTCTGCTTTTATTCTGTGCTGGCAACTTGGTCGGGGATGGGGTTATTACCATGAAACCTCAGGGAGGGGGCGATTTTATTGCCCTGATCGTCCATATGAGGGAATGTTGACCTGCTGTAGGAGACTGGCCATTATCTGATTTTTAAGCTTGTTTATCGAAATCTGAGTTTAGCACGTACTTGCTGAGCCATGTACTCTGAGCATGTTCGTGTGTATTGAGCATAAACAATTCTCCAGTGTCAGGTAATACCCAGTCCATAGTCCCCTACTGTCGACAATAATGTATTCCTCGAGGGTTATAGACTCAGAAAGGCCAAGTGCCTCAGCTGCATCAGCCTGATGGATCCCTTCAGTCTGTCTTAGTCACAGTACTGCCTCCTACATTTTCCCTCCGTTTATGATTGAAGACTCCCTGGATACCTGATATTGGAGTTTCCCAAATTCCGGTTTTGGCTGGTTGCATCATTGTAGTGTTAACAGGCTCCTCTGTTCCCTGGGTTTCTGTAAACTGAGGTGAGACAGCCATGATGGGATTCATTGGAGCAGACTTCGGGTTATAAAGGGATTGCTCTCACTGCTCTTGAGAACAGGCCATAAGACTCAGGGTAGAAGTGGGGAGACCTGTTAGGAGGGCTACCTCTGGTGAATTGGAGGAGGAAGCAGCTGGGTAAGGGGGCAGGTAAGGAGCATAACGTGGGCAGTGGAATTCGAGATCCCATTGGATGTCTTATGTAGAGGTGGCAAGTGGGAAGCTGAGTCTAGTGTGGATCTGGAGGGGCCACAGGTTGGAGATAAAAGTTGGGAGTAATTTTAATGTTGAAGAAGGGAGAAGGGTAGGACCTGATACCGGGTCCCTGCATTCAGGGAAGGGAGGAGGAAGCAGGATAGGGGACTGAGAGCAGTGGAGAGCAAGGTAAGAGAAAGGGCGGCCAGGGGAGGGCCCAGGACTGAAGGCTGCTGCAGTGTCCAGGAGGAGGCCCAGGCAGCCAGAGAGTTTGGCCAGGTGCAGCCCTCAGACCTCTGACTCACCTAGAGGCAACCACTTTCAACTTTTCGGCTGATACTTTTGTATTTCTGTTTTTCAATATCATACATGAACTGTGCTTCTTGGTTCTCCCCTTTGCTTCTTACCCCCAGCCCAACTCATTTGCATGCGTGCTCAGTCATGTCCGACTCTGCAACCCATGGACTGTAGCCCCGTCCTCTGTCCATGGGATTCTCCAGGCAGGAATACTGGAGTGGATTGCCATTTCCTTCTCCAGGGGATCTTCCCGACTCCAGGGATCAAACCCACTTCTCTTATGTTTCTTGAATTGGCAGGAGGATTCTTTACTACTGGCACTGCACACGTTTTTACCATCCACTGTCCTCCCTAGATAGTTTTTTTTTTTTCTCTCATAACTTTGGTTACATCAGTGTTGAGTATTTAAATTATGATGTCTATGTGTTCAGAGCTGAGCCATGTGGTAAACTGATTTCTGCTCAGCTTTCTGTTCTTGAAGTTATTAATTTCCGCCTTTTTTCATTTGCTTAGTTTTCTGTGTACTAACACTAAAGACCTGAACTCTCCACCAGGTTATCTAAATCTCTTCTCAGTGTGTTCAGTCACTTTAATCCCCTTGAGGTGTCTCTCCTGTAAACTTGGCCCTGCTTAAGGCGGCCTCCCCCAGTGACCCACTCTGCCTGGCACACTAGTGCCATCCTGGGGGTGCCCATCACTCCCTTAGGTGTGATCTTTATTGTAGTCCCTCTGAGTGCTACGCACACACAAACACACACACACATGCTGGGTAGTTCCCATGCTTTTTGTGGGGGAAGGGCGTGAGATGAAGGGCTCGGGTGGAGGTGGGAAGGGAAGCAGAAATGGCGAAGGGGCAGAGAGCCTGGAATGTTCATCTTCCTGAATGCAGGGTGATGCTGTGTGGGTGCTGGGTCCTGCTTTGGAAAGTGGGTTCCCCCACTGGTAGCCCCTCCACCCCGTCTGCAGGGCAGCCTGGTCAGAATCGATGTTTATTGGCTGGATGAGTCCAGCCCCTGCCCGGCCTCCACCCCATCTGCACCCTTGATTTCACCAGCCTGTTCCAGTTCCCTTGGGGACAGGGACAAGGTGAAGGAGGACAAGGGCAGAGGGAGTCAGGATGGGGAGGGCTGTCAGGAGGCCCCTGGGTGAGTGGCACCCCCGTGGGGCAGTCACCAGCGCTGAGCTCAGCTGGCGTGAAGGAGAACTTGTGCCCTCCCTGTGCTAGCTTGTGCCCACAAGGCTTCTGGGCATGGAGGACGGGTAGGGGCGCCCCCGTGGACGGGCTCAGAGGCATGCTAGAGGCTGGGGAGCCTGGGACAAGCAGTAGTTGAAGCCTCAAGGTCAGGGGTCTCAGGTCCTCAGAGGTGCAGCCAGCCACGCTGCCCTGCAGCCCCCACCAATCACAGCAACGTCTCATCCCACCTGGGCCACAGGAGAGCCCAGTCCACTGCAACGCACTTTCTGCCCTTCCCTCCCTGCAATATCCCGTGGCAGGAGGTCAGCGTCCCCCTCAGGAGGGCCCCAGTGCCTGGGAGGTGAGTAATTCTATTTACCTTTCCTGAGAGGCCTCCTGTCCTTTCATTTGCCCCAATTAACCCAGCTTTGCCTGAGCAGCTCCAGCCCACGTGTCTGGGCAGGGACTGTGAACACCCCCTCCCCCAGGTACCAGCAGTCACTTCCCACCAGCTCCTAGAAGCAGGGCCACCTGGCTGGCCCATTTGGCTTCTGCTCTTGGCTCCTGCTGCCCATTCCTCTCTTGACAGCACCCCTGCTCCTCCCTTCTCCACACCTCCCTGCACTGGGCATCATGGCGCCAGCCACAGGGGCAGCTCGTGAGGCATGACCATAGTCCTGATGCTCCTGCATTTGCCGCTACCCTCTGCATCAGGTGCACTGTGCCCCAGGGGTCCACAGCTTGCACTCAGGGCGTGCCCATCTTGACTCTGCATGAAGATCAGCCCTCACTGACTACCAAGCAGCGTGCCCACCCACCACACGACAGACAACACCCTCGTGCACAGCTGTCCTGGAGCAGCAAGGACTGCAGGGACTTCCAGTGAACTGACTGTTGTGTTGTGCCACAGTCAGGAAAACGGCTGTGTCTGCACTTGGATGGTCTCAATTTGGGGCATTCATCTCTCCCTGCTTCAGCTGGCAAGGTGGACTGCGATGCTGGGGTGGAAGCAGAGACCAGTAGAGGACATCCAGTTCTGGCCTGTCCAGTGATGCCCTCACTGGACCTGAGTCCAGCCCTGGCTGCGGCTCCAGCAGGGAGCCGAGATGTATTCATGTGGGGTTGGTAGGACTGTGATGTCAGTGGCTCACCCCTAGGCCGTCAACTCCCTTCATTTCTCTCTGCAGGCAAATGGTGACCCTCCAAGGGTGGGGGAGCCAAGACTGAATGGGCACTGTCCACTCTGGCTGGGGGTGGGGGTAAGCCTACCTAAAGTGGACTGGGGGCAGCACATGCAGGTGGGGCACTTCCAGCCACCACTCACATCCTCAGGGGTTCCAGCTCCAATTCACCGGTATGATGGGGTATCGAGGAAAAGTCTAGAGGGGGTGAGCCCATACGGGCTGTCCATGGCCACTCCCTTCTCATGGGGAAGCCCTGGGCTCAGCCAGCCCTTCTCCAGCCCAGCTGTCTATCCAGGGTGTACACAGAGCTCTTTATTGTTGGAGGACACATTTCCTTGAACGTGGGCACGCTGACACCCAGGATGACAAAGGGGCCCATGTTCGCAGAACAGCTTTCCCACCACACGCCATCCCCCACCCCTGGGCACAGAGCAGGTGCCCCTCAGACCACGACACTGGGGAATGTGTGGACAGGGGTGCTGTCTTGCTTCCACACTCTAGCCTCCGTTGGACATCAGTTCCAGATTTCTGGTGATGGCCTCTCTGGGCCTCTGAGTCCAGCCCCAGCTGGAGTTCTGGGGGCTTCACTGGGGGTTTTCGGCCGATCCGGGAAGGCCACCAGCCAAGTGGGTCTCGGTAGAGGGGTCCTGGCTAGTCCCATTGCTGCCACTGCCCCTTGCAAGCAGCAGCTTCTCACTGGGGGGGCCCCCGAGGGGCCTGGTCGTGTGGCTGCCAGCGTGGCGCTCCTCCTGCAGTGCTTTGCCCTCACGCCAGCGATGCCAGCGCCGCAGCAGCTCTGACTGCACCTGGGGTGGGCAGGTGGGTCGGGCCATACCCAGGGCCTGCCCCTGCCACCCTCCCAGGATCCCCAAGCTGCCAGCTTTGAAGGGCAGTGTGGTGCCCTGGGTATATAACCAGACAGGCTCTGTCCCCACAGAAAACGGGACATCTGGGAGCCTCTCCCTCTCTAGGTACAGGGCTGAGGCTGACCTAACTTGGCAGGCCTGACACCCAGCATCCCAGCAGCTGAGCCCAGTGAGTGCAAGTGGACACAAGGGGCTTGCACACCTGAGGGGTAGGGTGAGGGTGTCTACACCCCCTGACACCGGCCCCCCCTTGCCCCCCGCCACCTACCTCCTTGTTGAGGAAACAGTAGAGAATGGCCACCAGCAGACCCTGGGGAGAGGGGTGGGGTCAGGGCCGCTCAGGGCCTAGGCTTTGGGCGGTTATGGGGCAGGAAGGCACCTGGAAGGAGCTGAGGAAGAGGTCGAAGAAGAGCTTGGCGGAGCGCAGGGTGCCCTGGGCGTGCTCATCGGTCACAAAGGCGAACACCACCTCGTGGACTCCCAGCAGGGGGATGAGGGTCAGTGTGGACTTGGCCAGCCTGTGGGGGTGGAACCTGAGCCACCTGGCCCAGGCCCTCACCAGGGCTCTGGTGCCCCACACCCACCTACACCCCCTCGGGCCCCCAGGGGTGTCCGGGTCTGTAAGCCGCCTACCCCCCAACAACCCCACACCCACCGGAATTTGTAGTCAGTATAACGCATCTGGTGGGCTCGCAGCTTGGCCACCAGGAGGTGAAGGATACGGATGAAGATGAAGAAGTTGATCTGTGTGTGGGGGACACAGCTCAGGGCAGCCCCTGGCCCTGACCTATCCCTCCTGGAGGTGGGCTGAGCAGCCAGCCAGGCCCTGGCTTCCGGGGCCTAGGGCTGTGGGCACCCACTCAAGGATGAGAAGCCTGGCCTGAGGCACAGGGCGCCAGCCAGTGTCCTGGCAGAGTGCCAGGTCTCCCTCCCTGCCCACCCAGGCAGGGTGCCATCTGTCTCCTTGGGCTGCTGCAGGCCGATGGAGGAAGCGGGAGGCTGGCGGTGGGGGGCAACTCCAGCAGCCTCTCAGCCCTCCCTGTGGTGCCAGCAGGTGCCCTGTTTCCTCACCATGATGGCCAGGAAGACAGGGAAGCGCAGAATCCACCAGAAGGCCATGTTGTCATTGCTAGTCCAACACCTACAAGGCAGGGACTGCTTGTGTCCTGGCAGCCTCCCAGTGCGCCACCCCCCGCTCCCCGCCCCCGCCATCCCATAGATTCTGTGGGATCTAATTAGTGCCTCAGGAAAAGAAGGGAGATAATGACCAATGACCTCTACCACGGGCGCCAGGTTTGCTTACCACCCTCCACCGATGCTGGCCAGAGGCCCCCGCGCCGCTTTCACACCCTGAAGCCACATGGCCATTCCCCGCGGGGCTGGGCTCACCTCCCAGCCAGCAGAGGTGAGCCCCTCTCCAACCCACCCTCAGTCAGCCGATACTCACTGGATGTTCTCAAACAGACACTTCACCACGGCCCAGGGGATGACGAACAGCATGGGGGCACCTGTGGCGGGGAAAGAGCAGCTCTGGTCCCGGGGCCCTGGGCTGCCTGCCCTCACCCCTGACCCCCACACACCAGCCCACTCACCCCAGCCGATGCCCAGGTAGAGGGGGAAGCAGCTCCTCTCAGGGACGGCGGCGAGGCTCAGCAGGCTGTGCAGGTACACGCCCTCCACCAGCAGCCAGCAGTAGTTGGCCACTACGCCATACTGCATGAACACCGCGGCCACCCGGCAGCCGGCCACTGCCTGGCCGCGGGGGCAGCGTGAGCACAGGCCTCCCAGCCACCTACCACCCCGGAGCCCAGAGGCCAAGAACCCGGGCCCAGGCACTCACCCCGCACTCACCCCGTCACTCAGCCAGACGCTCACGCTGATGTCGTCCCCGATCCTCTGGCTGTAGCGCGTCTTGAGCAGCGTGTCGATGACCAGCACGGAGCTGGCCTTGAGCATGAAGGACACGAACAGGTTCATGTGGATGTAGTTGCGGGTGCAGTGCAGCTTACTGCGGGCACGGCGAGTTAGTCCCTGCCCCCTGCCCACTGTGGCCCCGCCCCCCCACCCCCGTGTGGGTCAGTGGGTGTACCTGAGGCCCAACAGGGTGGCGAGGGCCAGGAGCAGGGCCCCCAGGGACAGGGAGTAGCCCACCGTGTACATCACCTGGAAACTGCTGTACATCTTGGCTACCTCCTTCTGCAAACGGCAGTGGCCAGTCGGGGCTGGAGAGGGCCGCCTCGCCCGACTCCAAACCCCACCCCCACGCTGTGGCACCCACCGCGGACTGACCTGGACTTCAAGCTCCTCGTCGTCCATCTGGCACTGGGAGGCATCTCGCCACGGCTGCCCCCGAGGCCCACGCACCCACTGCCCATCGGGCCCGCACCTCTTGAAGACCAGGCGGTGCTGCACTGGGAGGGGCAGGGTCTGGTCAGCGCCCCGTCCCCGCGCTCGACCCCCTCGGCCGACCCCCCACATCCCTCCTGCGGTTACCTTTGTGGTACCAGGGCAGGTACCAGGGGCAGGAGATGTTGGCCGTGGTGTTGGGAGGGGCATCCGGCCAGCAGGAATATTTGTCAAAGGTTCTGTTACAGACCAGCTCTGCAGAGGCGGGGCCGGGTTACTCCTCAGCAGGGCCTGGCACCCACGGCCCCTGTGGCACGCTCTCTGCTCCCTCCAGTGCGTGCTGACCATCCTGCCTGCCCCAGACGCCTCTGTCCAGCCCGGTCCTAAGCTCCAGCTGTGCCTGGCCACCTCCCCTTGGATGCCCTGCCTCTCACCCTGGGAGTCTCCCCTCTTCCTAGTGCCCCTCTGGCAGTACTACTGTCCCTGGAGGCTGAACCCCAATTCTGTTGCCATCCTTCTGGGCCCAACACCAGCCCCCTTCCTCGTCCAGACAATGGCTTGGCTTCCCAGGCCGCTTCTCCTGCCCTAGTCTCTCTCTCTCTGCACCTGAGTGGTCTTCAGAACTTGTCCAGAACACTGGTGCTGGGTCTGCCTGAGCACTCTAAATAATGGCCCATCTCCCTGTGCATCACCAGGCCCGATGCCCTCTGCCTGCCCCTCCCGGTTCACTTCCCCCACACACTGCCTCCACGGGAGCGAAAACTGTGTCCAGGCCTCAGGCATGGAGGGCTGCTGCCCAGCAGCAGAGGAGGGTGGTGAAGCACCCCAGCTCTGGGGCAGTTCTTCCATTTCTTAGACACCCTGATCTGTAGCCCTGGGCTAGTCACTAGCTCCTCTGTGGCTCAGTTTCCTCACTTGTAAATGGGTGGGTGGGGGTTGGGGGCACAGGGCTTTCCCATGAGGAGGGCACTGGACTCGGGCCGAAGACAGGGCTCACCAGTCGGCGGGGGCAGCAGGCTCAGGTTGTGGAGACACTGGTCACCATAGAGTTTCCACTTCTCAAACAGGAAATCCATCACCTGAGCGGAGGGGGTCTCTGGCTGCGGGGGTGGGTGGGGAACAAATGGATGGACAGAGCGGACAGACTGGCATCAGCACAGGGAGCAGGCAGCCTGGCGGGGGTCGGGGGCTGGGTGGGGGACAGGCAGTGCTCACCTGGCAGGCCAGCAGCAGCAGCAGGAAGAGGTGGGGGTAGCGTGGCTGGAGGCGGGGCATGCCTCTGGGCAGCTGCCCCCCACATCTGGCTGGGGTTGCACAGCTGGGACAAAGAGGTCCTCACCAGTGCACGCTCCTCTGGGGTTGCGAGTATCAGAGCAGCAGGGTCTGTGCGATGGGGGGCAGGCTCTGGTGTGAAGAGGCGCAGCTGGTTTCTCTCGTGATCAGCAGGGTGTCCTGCTTGCCTAAAACCACCCCTCCCTCAGAGTCTCCAAATCCTACTGATGGAGTGGGAGCTGGGAGGGAAGTGATGCAAGAAGTGGTCACTCTGCCACTTGGGGGTTGGGGTCTGGCCCCGTGCCTGGGGGTTTGGCGCCATCACCCAAGGGGAGCTGCTTTCTCATGGCCCGTGACTGTCTGTCTGGAGGCTGGGCCGGCCCCAGAGCCCCTCCCCTCCATGCTAGCTAAGTGATCGCAGTCCTGCCTGGTACCAAAGATGTCAGGAGGGGAAGCAGCCTCCCTAACTGCCCACCTCCTCCTTCAGCCCTTGCTATCCTTCCCACTATTCTTAGCCCCTGGGAAAGTCAGTTTGGCAGGCCCGGGTAGAGTGCTGGGACCATCCATCATCACTTAGTCCCCAGGGATGTGGTTATTGAGGTGGCTCTGGGCCAGGTTCCAGCCTTGCCAGGAGCCAGAAGTGCCAGGCATATGCTTAAGGTGGTCCCTGGCACAGGCATACTCCCTTGCCCAGGACTGGGGTGTCTAGGGGCTTCCTTGGACCCCACCTAAGACTCAAGACGGGCTTCCTGGGTTCCCTGGGCCATAGCATGCAGGCAGCCGCAGTGTGTTCCTTTAAGATGAGCACTGCCGGGCTGCCGGGGGCTCAGACGCAGGACCGCTGCCCTCACGATTCCTGCAGTGGGGGGCCCGAGGTGCCTGGTCCTGCCCAGAGCCACGCTTGAGGCATCAGCGGCCCCATCAGGCACTGTGTCACTGCTTCCAGAGTCCGTTTTCTGCTCTACTGAATTCCACAAGGGCAAAGCGAGGGGCTCCCTTACACGAGCCCCTCTAGGGCTGTGCATGGGCCCCTCCCACCAGGTACCCTGCCACAGAGAGAGCATGTGGTGGACCGATGGATGGACAGATGGACGAAACTGGCTGGCGGTAAGGCAGTGCCTGGGAGAAGCCAGGGAGGAGGTAGGGAGGAGGGGCGCAGGCTACGACCGAAGGTGGCGGGTTCCCGGACAACCCTGGATCTCAGTCTCCTCCCGTTGGAGTCCAGATGGGCCCTCAGGGGGCCAGTTCACGTGGACTCTCCCGTGATTCACTCCTCACCCTGCATGGGACGCCATGTGGTGGGCCCACACAGACTGCCGTGGGGCTCCTCACCCTCGGGCCAGGGTGTGGGTCAGGCCTGGTGAGGGAGGGCCCAGGAGTCGCTGGTCTGCAGGTCCTGGTCTAGGTGAGGAGCCAAGGTTTAGGGCTGCTCTGGAGGAGCTGGACCGGAGGGCTTTCCCAGGGAGTAGCCCCCCAGGCGGGTGGAAGACGAGGGGCGGTTCAGGTGTCCCTAGCCCAAGGGGCCTTATCTCCTGATTCTTATCCAACAGCCTGCTGCCCTGCCCTTGCCCACCCAGGCCACAGAGCCTGCTGTGTGAGGCCCTGCTGCGGGAGAAGGGGAGATGGGTGGGCCGGCCCAGGGAGACAGAGGCAGCCAGGATAACTAGAGGCTGGAGGGGCGGGGGAGGCAGAGAGTGACAAAGGATGGCTGGGGGGGAGCGGAAGGTGCACGGCAAGCAGGGGACAAGGGGAGAAAAGATACCGCCCGATAAGCTGTCCCAGCCCAGAGGCCCTGCCTCCGGTGGTGACGGGAGGGCGATACGGCCGGACTCGTCCAGTGAGGAGCTCCAAAGCAAGATGTTGGCCCCATCAGAGCCCAGCTTGAGGGTGGGGGGTGGCCCAGCTGTGCCTTGACTTTCCCATCTGAAAAGTCGAAGTTCACCTTGCTGACTTCCTAGGGCTGTTAGGAGAGCTCAAGGTGGGCAGGGCAACAGCTGGGCCAGTCTGCCTTCCAGGTAGGAGTCAGTCAGTCTGGGAACCACAGAGAGAAGCAGAGCCCCAGGGTAGAGGGCAGGGAAGGATGGGCTGCCCTGGGGCCCCAGCCAGGGCAGGGGAGGGCGGAGGGTGATTCTCCATACCCTTTACTCTGGTCTAGCACATGGGGCTGGGAATCCTTGAAGATTCATGCCACACAATTCAGTACCTACAGATCCCAGGCTGGGTAACCAGTTCAAGGCACCCAGGCCCCAGGGCCCTAGGGATCAGGGCATCAGCACCCCGCCACCAATTTAAGAGGAGGATGACCGCTGTCATTAAGACTCTGATAGAAACACAAGAAGCGGCAGAAATGGATGAGGCCCCTCATGCCTTTCAGGGGGAGTATGGGCAAGATTTCAAGGCACCTCTCTGCATGAGGGCTGGGTACGGGATGACTTTCAGCTGTGTGCAAGGCTGAGGTCCTGAGGTCCCTGCCCTGAGTGCCCAGGTGTAAGGCTGACCCCACAGGAGAGGGGGACACTGCGGGGCCCAGTTCTGGTCCTGGGACCAAGGGCAAATATCAATAATTGAACTTTTCAGAGCCTCGGCTTCCTACTTGTAAAATCCTTGGCTCTGCATCACCAAAGAGTAAATGAGCTTTGCCACTTGAAGAGGAGGACAGAGTATCAGGTCCAGGCCCCTCCCTACCGTGGGGAGCACTGCAACCCCAGAGGCAGCCTGCCAGGCCCAGGGATAAATATTTGTTGAATGAATGAGGACTGAGACCTGGATGCAGAGGTGCCCCTCCATGCCTCCCATTGGCTGTGGCATCAGGCAGGGCTGCTGTCTTCCACCTTATTACTCTCCTGGCACGGCCCGGGAGCCAGTGGGGGGTGGGGGACTAACGGCAAGGGACCAAGCCTTCTCCCTTCACCGACCTGGAGGCCCGGCTCCCTCTCTGGCCCTGGACTGCACCTGCCCGGCACAGGTAGCTCAGGATTAGACACTGATGAGGTGGGACGGAAGGCCAGGTTTCTCCCAGCCCCAGCTCACCCCCTCCTCTGTTTCCCAGCCTCCCCCACTCCACAGGCTGAGGCGGGGGGGGCATGTGTTCTGCCCCCTGCTTGGCAGAATGCACCACTCCTGGGGGCTCAAAGCTCAGCCGTTTCCCCAGTTTCCCTTGGGGATGTCCCGGACTCCAGACCTGGAAGTGGGGAAAACACCACCCCCCCACAGAAAGGCTGGGCTCCACGAGGTGGGCCCTGGTCACCCCAGCTTCTGAATGGGGCCTGCCAGCTTCTGATGAGAATGGGCTTGGTGGGTGTTTGTGAAACCAGAGCAAGTGGCAGAAGGTCATGGCCCCAGGGTGAGATCAGATCACCGGCCACAGGTTGTTGACAAAGCCTGATTCCTGTGTCCTCTCCCACTCAGTGGGGGCAGGGCGGGCCTGGAAGTGGGCCAGGGTGCTACTGCCCCACCAACCCTCATCCCCCAGCACAGAAGGGTGGACAACATCCCGAGGGGTCCCCGGAGAATGCAGGTGCTCAGACATCAGGAGTCAGTGGGTTCCTGGTAGGCGCAGAAACCCTGTGGCCCTGCCTGTGCGTGGGGGCTGCCCAGTGAGGAAAGGGGAGATTGGGCAGTGCCCTACCCTCTCTGCGGATCAGAGTGATAAGTGTAGGCTCCGCAGATGAATGTGTCAGGCTGGGTGCTGTCGCCCCTCGGCCCCTCCGGGGAAACCCGGGTAACCAAGACACTGCTGGGCAGTTTTGGGGAGCAGGCGCTGCTGGAGTGAAGCAGGGCTGCCCAGCGCCCGTCCCCACGCCTTTGGGGGTGTCTCCGGGGTTCTGTGTATGCGCAAGGAGGGGAAAAGAGGGGTGCTGGAGGGAGGAATCGGGAGTGGAGGGAGGCAGCAGGACACAGCGCCCGGCGGCCACAGACACCCCACTCTTCTCCCCCACCCCGGGACGCGTTCCCCGGGGAGGAGAGGACGGAGGAAGCGCTGAGACCCTCAGCCCTCCGGGTAGTTCGGAACCAGGTTGACCCGTCCGAGCTGGAAGGGCGCATCCTGGGGTTGGGAAGGGGGTGTCCGACGGATGAGGAGGGCGATACCCGGGACTCGAGACCGCCCACCCACGAGAGGGGTGCGCGCCAGCCAGTCCCGCGCTCCAGCCTTCGGCCCCTGGCCGGGAACTTGCCCTCGGGCCCGTCCCAGGTGCTCACCGCGGGCCGCTCCAGCCTCTCCGCGCTCTCCGCCGTCCTCCGCGCGCACGGGTCGGGGGCCCGCAGCCGCTCGGCCCCGCAGCGCTGCCTGATCAGGGTCAGCGCCGGCTCCGCGCCCGCGCCCGCGCCCCGCGCCAGCCGCACGCTAACTTTCCGGCGGCGGCGACGCTGGGCGGCGGCGGAGGGGGAGGGAGGGGCGGGGGCAGGAGCAGCCGGCAGGTGGAGCGGCGGCCGAGGGTCCCCGCCTGCAGCTCCGAGCCCCTGCCCGCGCCTCCGCGCTCCTGCCGCGGCCGCGGGGAGCGACTCGCCGCCCCGGAGCCCCTGCCCGACAGACCCCTCCCTGCGCGCCGGTGCCGGCACCTGCCTCGCGGACTCCTACACTGCGGGACTTTCCTCGAGGACGCCGCCCCGCAGACCTCCCCACCCAGAGCTCAGTGGAGAGACCCGGGCGGGCCGATTGGAGCTCCCAGCCGGGAATGGAGCGGTGGACGGACAGGCGGGATGCGTGGTAGGCGCGCGACCAGAGATAGGGGCTGTGGCCCCCTGCCCCTTCCTCTCACTTCCTCCGCGTTCTGGGCCCTCGCCGCTTCTTTCCCGAGTGCTGATTGCGGGAAGGACTGATGCTCCACTTAGCCCTCAACGTGGCTCCTAGGTGACCCTTCCAGCGCCCAGAGCAAGCTGGATTGTAGCGGGGGCCAAGGCCCTCCACGGGCCGAGCCCACGCCAGGCGGGGAAGGGTGGCCCCTGGGATGCTTCTTTAAGCCCGGTGTCCCGAGTCTTCTCCCTTAAGCCCCCTCCAGCGCAGTTCATCCAACAGCCCCCAACCCCACCCTCTTCACCAAGCCGGCTGCCCAGAGTGCCTGGCCACCGCTTCTCCTGCTTGGAGAGGACAACGCTCTGCTGCTTCCCACAAACTTCTCCTTCCTAACGCCAGATCCCAGATTCACCCTCCTGCTGATGTCCTCTTCTCCCCTGACCCCTCCGGTCTAAAGCCAGCCAGCATCTCAGCTGCTGCTTTAGGACCCCTTTCACTTCCTCACCTGCACCCCTACACACACCCCAGCGGTCAGTCTCCAGTGACCTCAGTGTCACCAAGCCTCAGGGACACTTTGGGGCCTCATCTATGCTGGCATTTTCAGGATCCGGGGACCCTGATGGTCATGCCCTCCATGGAACGTTCTCCCATGGATATGGTTTCCAGACTGGCATTCGCATCACCTCCTCTCTGCACTCTCCTCCTTTTTCCCTTGGACAGTTCCCTGCGTACCACCCGGGTCTCCTGGTGTTCGCACTGCTAGATGCCCAGAGCCACATCAGGACCCCTCTCCACTGGCCCGCTGCCATTTCCTGGATGCACTTCCTCGGCCCACCCACCAGCTGGACACCCGGCAGGGATCCTGAGGTTTCCAGCCCATCATCAAATCCTAATTCTCCCTCTCATGTTTCTCTGGAATCCACTGTCAACTGCTGTCCTGGGTGCCTTCCCTGACCCACTGGGTCAGCTCTTTCTTCGATACTGTCCTTTATCTTTGGGGCCCTTCTCTAAATTCTACTTCTGTTTGGGGGTGGGGGGACATTGGAGCATATGGTTCTCCTCTACCCATGGCTCCCCCA
Organism: Capricornis sumatraensis; assembly: GCF_032405125.1. Classification (NCBI taxonomy): domain Eukaryota; kingdom Metazoa; phylum Chordata; class Mammalia; order Artiodactyla; family Bovidae; genus Capricornis; species Capricornis sumatraensis. Next base: position 100,752,013 of record NC_091076.1, read on the forward strand.
CCCTCCAGCCCCCAGAGCTGAGCTGAAGCTGGTCCCAGCAGCCCATGACATGCCCACAGGTGGTCGGTGCTTGGTAACCTGACCTCTACACACCTGCCCTGCCACTGTCTGAAGGCTCAGGATGGAGGAGTATTACTGAGACCCCCATTCTTACCAGCCCACCTGGAACCCTGCCCCCAGAGCAGCCTGTTTTGGTTCAGGCAATGGCCAGAAGGCAAAGGTCAGAAAGTAGAGCTCTGCTTGCATAGGGCTGACTGTGCGAGCGCTGGGGGCAGGTGCTGGGGGCAGGGAGCTTTCTGAGACGGGTCCCAAAAGACCACCATCCTCCACGCTCTTGCCCCCTTCTCTGGCACCTCTCTTCCAGCTCTCCTCTCACCTCTCTGGGGGTGGGGCACCCATAGGGACCACACTGATCTGAGTAGGTGGAATCTTGCTTGTGACCTTGGGCTCCTGCCTCACTGTGAGCCGGGTAACTGGCACCACTCTGGGTGTCTGTAAGGCTCAGGGGAGAATCTAGAGGTTCTTCCTAGATGTGGGATTAACCTGAGGAGCTGGGAAGGTCATCCCTGCTGTGTGATCTTCAGAGAGGCCCTCTGGACCTTATTTTCCTGAAGATGTTTCGGTTGGGTGGAGGCCCGGCAGTCTGGGGGGAGCTTCTGGGTGCCCCCAGTTGGGTTCTAGCAGGAAGAGATGAGAAAGAATAAATGTAGAGTGTATGACATGGGGGTGGGCGGGCATACCTGAACTGTATGCACACAGTGGGGAGCAGGAGGCAGAGGGAGAGGAAACAGATGGGGGTGAGGGCCCCTCCCTGGGCTGGGCCACCTTTATTTACATAACTGAATTCATAAGACATAAATAGACCAGAAACTGGGAACGAAGGGGGCTGGGCCTTCCCACGGAGTGTTGGAGGTCTGGGGACTGACGAAGGGGCCTGTCTACCACTGAGTCCCTGAGAGTCCCGTTGGCGCCTTGGAGATGTGGTGGCTCCCATGTGCCAGGGCAGGCGGGGGGCGGGGGGCTGCCCTCTGCCGCCTCGGGAGTGCTGTCCCCTCTGTCTGTGCTGTGGGCTCTGGAGGCACACCCAGAGTTCAGTTTAGGCATTTGGCTGAGTGGTATGAGCTAGTACTGCCGACGAAGCAGACACCCCAGCCTCAGGTTCTGGCAGGAAGATGATAAGTGGCACGGGGTGGTACATGGCCAGGTAGGGTGGTTCGTGGCCAGACAGGGTGGTTCTCGGTAGAACCCCAGGGCAGAGGGACCCTGGATTTGGGAGCTGCAGAAAAGGGGGCAGAGGGAAAAGAGATGGTACCCCCAGAGAGACAGTTGTTAACGTCACAGGGTGGTTCCTTTCAGATCTCTTTACTGTGCCTTAATTCATTGCTTTTGATAGAGTTTTATGTCAAGGTATCCCCGCATAGCTGGTAACATAAACATTTCCCCATCTTCATAAGAAGTCCTCTCAACACCATGGTATGTGGGCACTTAGTATTCCATCGTGTGGGTCTGTCAGACTTTACTCAACCATTCACAGGATATAGGAATCAAAAAAGGGAACAGTCCAAAGCTGTTTCAGGTATGCCCCCCTACCACTCCAGGAAATGAGCCCCAAACTGCATCCTGGTGCCTCGCTCAAACATGCTTGAGAGATGGAGAACCAACAGAAAAGAGGACACCAGAGGAAACAAGAGCTAATTCAGGGATCAGAAAAAAACTTCAGATGATCTTTCTCAGATAGGGAAAGACAAGCCATCCATGCGAATAGGAGAGGGCACTTCAGAAAACAGGAAGAAAACAAGAAAGAGTCCTTGAAAGGTACAAAATAATACCTGAAAAGTTAAAAATTTGGTAGAAGGATTGAAAGAAGGAGGTAAGGAAATTTCACAGAAGAAAGAACAAAAGTCAGAGAGACAGAAACTAGGAAAGAGAAGATAAGGGATGGTGGAGGATCCGTATGGAGGGTCAGAGGGACAGAGTTTCCAAAGACCAGCGGAGGAGGAAGACAATTGTGAAGAAATAATACTAAGTTCTTCCTAGAACTTTCGTAGTGGAAAAGTCTGCCAACTACCTGGCACAATAAAAACAGCAAACCAGCTAACAGATTAAAAAATTCAACCATGTTGCATCCTCATGAAGTTTCAAACGTCTCAGAATAAAGAGAAGATATGGAAAGTTTCTAGAGTGTGAACAGAGGTCTCCTGGAGATGGGCTCTGCTCAGCGTGGCATCAGACCTGTTGGCTGCAGCTGAGGGAGCCACGTTCCCAGTGACAGGATTTCTCACCTCACGTCCTTGCACCAGGACCACCATCTTCCAAGTCATGCCACAGGTTGCGAGGGCAGAAATAGGACATTTCTAGACACCAGAGGGCTCTTAACTTCCCATGCAGTTCTTAAGAAGCTCCAAGCTTGAGCCACCCAGCATGGAGTGGGGCACCATCCAGTCAAGAAGACACTGGATTTTGAAAGCTTAGTATAAAAAAAGAACATAAAGTGTCATGAATCGTGTGTGCTGGTAAATGTTGAAGCAGTCCTCTTCCTGACAAATTGGGTTAAATAAAAGGTATTGTTGTTAGTCACTAAGTCGTGTCCAACTCTTTTGTGACCCCATGGACTGTAGCTCACCAGGCTCCTCTGTCTGTGGGATTTCCCAGGCAAGAATACTGAAGTGAGTTACCATTTCCCACTCCAAAGGATCTTCCCAACCCAGAGATCGAACCATGCCTCCTGCATTGGCAGGCAGTTTCTTTACAACTGGGCCACCAGGGAAGCCTTCATTTCACCAGTTCCTTTTCCTTTTTCAGTGTGGTTACAAAATGTTTGAAATGACATGTTGGTTCACCGTTGTGATGAAAAATATTTCTGTTGGCCAGCACCGTCTAGAAACACCAAGAAACTCTATCAAGAAGGAAATGTAATCATACCCCCAGGTCACCCACCGACCCTTTCACCAGCAAAATTTCCACAATTAGGGTACGAATGCAGAAGGTCATGATGCCTCTGGATTGAGGTGGGGGAAGGGGGCGCGAGGGCCCTGTTTGGGGTGCCGGCAAGTTGGGATAATGCTGTACAGAGCAAATCAAGGCAATCCAGACAATCGATAGAGCACCACCTACTGTGTCTTGGATGCTGGGAGACAGAGGGAAGCTGACGTCTTAGGAGAGGGAGGCGGACAATACACAACCCAGCAGATCTGCGTGTTCCTGCTGTGACGTCAGGTTCTGATAAAGAAAATACTGCAGATGAGGAGATAGAGTGAAAGAATGTGGTTACTGTAGATATTTTCTTCTTAAAGTCCTGGATGTTCCCAGACCTTGCCTAACCCTCCCCCTAAACTTCCCACTGCTCCAAACTGGGTGTTTCTCCCTTAGTTTTCCATACTGCTATTGCACAAATATAAAAATGATGCTTGATAGCTGTGGCAGGTTTTTTTTTCTTGTTGTTGTTGTTGAAGTATTGTTGACTTACAGTTCCATGGCCTGTTCTTAAAACACCAGTTCTGATATATCTGTTTTTCTGTTCAGCAATATGCTTTTGAGCTGTATTCGTGCTGACCCGGGTGGGGGAGTGAGTATTTAGTAATTATTTGAGGGGATCACAATGGAGTTCTTTACTTAAACCCTGTAGACATGTAAACACCTAGGAAAAACTCAACTCTCCCATTTTGGTCTAATATATTAAAAATAGGGACTTCTCTGATGGTCCAGTGGCTAAGACTCTGTCCTCCAATGCAGAGCCCAGGTTTGATCCCTGATCAGTGAATTAGATCCCACACGCTGCAACTAAGCATTTGTACACCACAACTAAAGATCTCATGTGCTGCGATGAAGATCAAAGATCCCGAGTGCTACAATTAAGACCCAGAGTGGCCCAAAGGAAATAAACAAAATTTTTAAAAACACTGGGGGTGGGCTACAAAAGTGTACTATAAAAATACATATAGGACTTTTTTTGTTGCCCCTAAATTCCTTCATGACCCCCTGTAGTCCATCCTCACCCTCCAGGCCCCTGGCCATCACTGACCTGATTTCTGGGCCTGTGGGTGTGCCTTTCCAAGAATACATATAAATGGAATATGCAGTCTTTTGTATCTGGCTTCTCATATATGGCAAAGTTTTTGAGATCCACCAGTGATACAGCCTGTAATAGTGGTTACTTCTGTTTGTCGCCAAGTCTTGTTCCACCGGATGAGTGGCCTGAGATTTGGGTTTTCCATCCAGTTGGTGGACATGGACATTTGGGTCGTTCCCAGTTTGTGTGTGTGTGTGTGTGTGTGTGTTGGTTGAACTACATGGCATGAAGGATCTTAGTTTCCTGGGACTGAACCCACGCCCCTTGCCCTGGAAGCACAGAGCCTTAATCTCCATGGAAGTCTCAAGTTGTTCTCAGATTTTGTCAATTCGTCTCCCCTAAACGGTTGTGTGCAGATCTTTATGTGGGCATGTGTTTTCATTTCTCCGGAGGAAATACCTCGGGGTGGGATTGTGGTTCCCAGGCCCATGTCTGACTTTATAAGAAACCTCCAAGCTCTTGTCCTGAGCAGCTTCACTGCCCTGCATCTCCAATGGCCTTGAGGGAGAGCTGCCATCGCCCCCACACCCTTCTAGGCCCTCAAGCTCTTCAGGGTTTTTGAATTGTTGATTCTGATTTTTCAGACATTCCACCTCCAGTATGTTCCAATGCAAGTCCTTCACCAGAGGCATGTTTTGTAAATATTTTCTCCTGTTCAATGACTTGCTCTCCTACTTTCTTATTTGTTCTTCAGAGAGCAGACGTTTTTTAATTTTGTTGAAATCCAAATATCATATTTTTGTTTCAGGACTTGCGCTTCTTGTGCCCCATCTGAGACATCTTTGCCTAATCCAAGGTGGCGAAGACTTTCTCCCATGTTTTCTCTGTAAGATTTGTCGTTTCAGCTCTTACACATTAATCTATGATTTATGGTAAGCTATCCTGGCATGCGGTACGATGTGAGTTTGTTTGTTTGGCCAATGCACCCAGTTGCTCCAGCTCCATTTACTGAAAAGACTGTCTTTCTTCACTGAGTTACCTCAGCGCCTTTGTAAAAGAACCTCCTGACCCTTACTGTGGGTCTCTTTCGGCACTCTCTTCTATTTCATTGTTCTCTGTGTCAATCCTACGCTCTCTTGGTTACTGAAGCTTTGTAGCATGTCTTGGAATTGGGTACTGTGACTTCTCCAGCTTTATTCAACTCTTTCAAAGATGTTTTTGTACTATATGTTCATTGCATTTTCATTTGAATATTAAAATCAGATTGTCAATTGGTACCAAAAAAGCCTACTAAGATTTTGATTGAGATTCAGTTGAATCTATACGTTAAGTTGAGGAGAAAAGACATCTTAACATTGATTCTTCCCAGCCACAAACAGGATGTATCTCTTCATTTATTCGGGTCTTCTTTAATATTTCTCTCAGCAATGTTTGATCATTTCCAGTACACAGGTCATACAGATTTGTTGTTGTTGTTGTTGTTAGGAAGAGTATTTCATGATTTTTGATGCTATAGTGAAGGATAATTTTGTAAAATTTCTGTTTCCAGTTGCTTATTGCTACTGTGTAGAAATGCAGCTGATGTTTGCGTCTGCTAATTTTGTATCCTATGCTAAACTCATTTATTAGTTCTACTTGTGTGTGTGGATTCCTTGGGTTTTTCTATAGAGGTGACCATGCAGTCTGTAAGAAAGGATGTTTTCTTCCTTTACAATCTGTGTGCCTGGTTATTTATTTTTTGGTAACTTATTGTACAGGCTGTGACCTGTAGTACAACATTGAGCAAAAGCGATCAGAGCTCATATCCCTGCTTTATTCCCAATTGTTGGGAGAAAAGCATTCAATTTTCCACCAGTAAGTATGATGTTATTTATAGGTTTTATAGAGTTGCCCTTTATCAATTTGAGAATGCTTCCATTCACTCCTAGTTTGCTGAGAGATTTTTTTTTAAATCATGAATGAATGTTTAATTTTATCAGATGTCTTTGGTTTTTTGTGAGATTTGTCTTTCTCTATTGTTGTACTGAATAATACTGATTTTCAAACGTTTACCAACCTTGCATTCCTGGGATTTCATTTGGTCATGAAATTTCTCCTTTTTATGTATTTCTGGGTTAGATTTGCTGACATTTTATGAAGAGCTTTTGCATCTGTGTTCGTTAAGGATTTTAGTGTGTAATTTTATTTTCTTATAATAAGAAAATTGTCTGGCTTTGGTATCGAGATGATACTGGCCTCATAAAATGAGCTGGTAAGTACACCTCCCTCTTCTGTTTTCTGGAAGTCTGTATAGAATTGGTATTATTACTTCCTTGAAGTGAAGTGAAGTGAAGTCGCTCAGTTGTGTCCAACTCTTTGCGACCCCGTGGACTGCAGCACACCAGGCTCCTCTGTCCATGGGATTCTCCAGGCAAGAATACTGGAGTGGGTTGCCATTTCCTTCTGCAGGGGATCTTCCAGACCCAGGAATTGAACCCAGGTCTCCTGCATTGCAGGCAGACGCTTTAACCCCTGAGCCACCAGGAAGCCCATTACTTCCTTAGACAGTGATAGAATTCATTTCTGAAGCATCTGGGTCCAGACTGTCTTTTTTGTAGGAAGGTTTTTAACTACACATTCGCTTTTTAAAATAGACATAGTGCTGTTTCCCTAGATATTGCTCCATTGCTGTTTGAAATTATTGTGCCGATTTTTTAGTATCTCTAGCAGGATTTAGGGTTTCCCTGGTAGCTCAGATGGTAAAGCAGGATTTAAGACTTTCTTTTGCTGGAATTCCCCAGCGGTCCAGCGCTTAGGACTCTGCATTTTCGGGATCTCAGTTCCCTGACCACAGGTTGAACCCCAGCCACAGCAGTGAAAGTCTAGAATCCTAACTATGCGGCCACCAGGGAACTCCCAGTATTTTCTTACAGTAAAGGAAAAAGGTGTTGGGTCACTGTTGGTGGAAACATGTCTGGAATGGAGTGGAGCCTTCCTCCTGGGGCGGGTCTGAACTGAGGCCCCTCCTCTCCGAGCCTCCTCTCCTCCATCCTCCTACCTTTCTGACTTGCCAGCTCTTCCTCCCCTAATCTTGATTTTGATTACAAGAGAAACTCTTGCAAGTGGACTTTGCTGGCCCTGCCACTCTCTGGCCTCAGCGGTCTTCCTAGGTCTCACTGCCATGGTAGCAGGTGATCACTGGCCTGAGCGCCCCTCCAAGCCTGCCCATTCAAACAGCCATGAATCCGGTGGAGGCTGCCTCTTCTTGCCCTCCACGAAGGCCTCCTCTGCCTGTTGGACACCATGGCTGCCCTCCTGCTGCCAGGGACCACCCTACTCCGAACTGACCTCCAGTCTCCATCTGTGACCTCCAGATAAACTGAGGCTGGGGTGGCCACTGTGCACATGTGCCATGCCCAGACCCCACCTCCAGAGGGCAGGGGGTATGCGCAAAGGTGTGGAGGAGCTGGGAACAGGGAGAAGCTAGGCTCACCATAGCCAGCCACAGTCACCCCCAAGTCTAGACAGCCTCTAGGGCACCCAAGACCTGTCCCCACTCACTGCCCATCTTCTGGGAGGGTCAGCTTACCCCTAGTGTTCACCCGGGTCCTTTGCAAGTTGGGCCCTAGGCCAATGCCCACCCACATGCTTTCTTTAAAAAAAATTTTTTTTAATTGGAGTAATGTTGATTTACAATATGGTGCTAGTTTCTGCTGCACAGAAAAATGAATCAGTTATACCTACATATATATCCACTTTTTTTTTTTTAGATTCTATTCCCATATAGATCTTTACAGGGCTTCTTAGGTGGGGCTAGTGGTCAAGAATCCGCCTGCCGATGCAGGAGATGCAGGAAATGCAAGTTGGGAAGATCTCCTGGAGAAGGAAATGGCAACCTGCTCCAGTATCTTGCCTGGAAAATTCCATGGACAGAGGAGCCTGGTGGGCTATAATCCATGGGGTCACAAAGAGGTTGATACGACTGAGTGACTGAACACACACAGGTTTTCACAGAGCACTGAGGAGAGTTCTCTGTGCTACGCTGTAGGTTCTGCATATTTTACATATAGTAGTGTGTAAATAGCCCAAGTAAGTAAGTGTTGGTCACTCAGCCGTGTCCCACTCTGTGACCCCGTGGACTGTAGCCTGCCAGGCTCCTCTGTCCATGGGATTCTCCAGGCAAGAGTGCTGGAGTGGGTTGTCGTTCCCTTCTCCATGGAATCTTCCTGAGCTAGGGATTGAACTTGGGTCTCCTGCTTTGCAGGCAGATTCTTTACCATCTGAGCCACCAGGGAAGTCCATCTCCCAATTTATCCTTCCCTCCTTCCTTTCCCCCTAGTAGGGACAAGTTTGTTTTCTTTGTCTCCCACACGGCCTCTCTGAATTCTCCCTGGAGGGTGGTGGTGGGGATCTGGCCTCTTTAAGAAAAGGTAACTGAAGAACTTGAGCCGGCCTGGGGACCCTCAGCCAAGGTGAGGGCAGAGGAGGCCCAGAACCCTCTGTCTTGACCAAATGGGACACTGGACCTAGAGAATAGTCTCTTCAGACGGCTGGGATCCCCACTCCCATTTTACAGATGAGGAGCTTGCGGCTCTGGAAGCCAAGTGGCCAGTCCAGAGTCTTCAACCTGGGCTGACTGAGGGGTGCAGTGTCCTCCCTCCATGGCTGTCGTTCTCTCCCCAGGTGACCCCTGCCCTCTGGGTCCTGGCCTCTGTCTTGCTGGCTGACTCTTGCCCTGAGCCACCATCAAGGTCGTCAGGCTGAGCAAAGTCACATTAGGTGGCGTCTGGCATGGCTCAATCAAATCAAATCACTTAGCGTAATGGGAGCAACAGGAAGGGGCGCCGGGGCTGCGGCCCCTGACCCAGGTGCTCAGGGTGAGGGGGGCAGACAAGCTCAGGCCTGCATCTGGGCCATCAGGGTGGGATGCAGAGCACAGGTGAGGTGGGAATGGAGGAGGCGGGACCCAAGGGCTCCTGCAGAATGAGCCCAGGCCAAGTGAAATGGAGAAGGGGGTGACAAGGTGGCTGGAAAAGATGGGGAGGGGTCCTGCAGGGCTGGGGGCCAGAGTGTAGGGAATGAAGCCTGGGGTTTTGCTCGTGTCAGACTCGCCCCAAAGCGTAAGCATGTATGGATTGTCCTCACTCTTCCCACCACACTGTGTTCTTACAACCTCCGGTGGTTCCCCTTTGCTTTCAGGGCTGTCCCCTCCCAGTGGTGCAGACTGGTCCACAGGCTGGCCCAGCTGGCCTTCCTTAACTAGCTTCCCCAGTCTTCGGTCACCCATCCTTCCAGCTGGCCCCAGAGCTCACCTGCAGAGGATGCCACAGACTTCCTACAGAGAAAATCTGATGTCTTCTCTGAGTGATGGCCTCAGCCTCTGAGAGGTGAGAATTGATGGAACCCTGGAGCAACAAAGCTGGGGTTTATCCACCATTCCCATTCCTCAAGGCGGCTGGTGATGGGGTCGTGACAGCTGCTCACCTAGGGTGGACTGGCCTGAGCCACGGGTGTGCAGGGGCACACTGGTTGAGCCTTGTCTTCAGCATCGGAGTGATGCGGGGGAGGAAACAGAAGTTTTAAGGGTTGGACATCGAGCGGTCTGAAACCTCGAAGAAATCTCTGGTCAGCCAGCTCAGGGCCACAGTGAGATCCAGAGCTCTCTGTTTCCAGCTGAGTTGTATCCCCCCAAAATGTGTATAGTGGCAGAAAGCAAAGAGGAACTAAAGAACCTCTTGATGAGGGTGAAAGAGGAGAGTGAAAGAGCCAAATTAAAACTAAATACTGAAAAAACTAAGATCATGTCATCCAGCCCCATTACTGCATGACAAATAGAAGCAGAAAAGGTGAAAGTAGTGACAGATTTCCTCTTCTTGGGCTCCAGAATCACTGCGGATGGTGACTGCAGCCATGAAATCAGAAGACGACTGCTTCTTGGCGGGAAAGCGATGATAAACCTAGACAGTGTGTTGAAAAGCAGAGACATTACTCTGCTGACAAAGGTCTATATAATCAAGGCTTTGATCTTCCCAGTGATCACGTATAGTTGTGAGAGCTGGATTGGAAGAAGGCAGAACACCAAAGAATTAATGCCTTTGAACTGTAATGCTGGAGATGACTCCTGAAAGTCCTTTGGATAGCAAGGAGATCAAACTAGTCAATTTTAAGGGAAATCAACCCCAATTATTCACTGGAAGGACCGCACTGGAAAGACTGTTGCTGAAGCTCCAGTAGTTTGGTCATCTGATGAGAACAGACAACCCATTGGAAAAGTCCCTGATGCTGGGAAAGATTGAGAGCAGAAGAAGAGGGCATCAGAGAATGAGACGGCTGGACGGCATCACTGATACAATGAACAGGAACTTGGGCAAACTCCGGAAGATGGTGAAGGGCAGGGAGGCCTGGCAAGCTGCAGTCCATGGGGTCGAAAAGGGTCGGACACAACTGGGCTACGGAAAAACAACAGCAAGAAAATGTGCCTGTTAAAGTCCTAACCCCCAGCACCTTGGGATGAGACTGTATTTAGAGATGGGGGTTTTCAGAGGTAATTAAGGTAAAATGAGGCCTTCAGAGCGGACACTAACCCAATCTGACTGTATCCTTATAAGAAGAGGAGATTAGAACACAGACACACACAGAGGGTCGCCCATGTGAGGACGCAGGGAGAATGCGGTGCCTGCATGCACAGGAGAGGTCCTAGGAGGAACCAGCCTTGTACACTTTGGTGTTGGGCATCCAGGCTCCAGACTGTGAATTTTAATATATAAATATATATATTTGGCTGCACTGGGTCTTAATTGCAGCATGTGTGATCGTCAGTGTGGCACTTAAACTCTTAGTTATGACATGGGGGACCAGGGATTGAACCCAGGCCCCCTGCACTCGGAGTTTAGAGTCTTAGCCACTGGACCACAAGGGAAGTCCCACAGACTGTAAGTTGATAAAACTTCTGTAATTCAAGCCACCCAGTCTGTCCAGCCGCTGTGGCAGCCCCAAGACACTCATAGAGCCATCGTGTAGTACGTAGTCACAGCTCCCAAAGCCAGAGGGCAGGTTTGCAGGTAGTCCGGTCAAAGACTTGATTCTGGGGAGGTGTGGGGCCGCAAAGGAAGGACGTTTGTGCTTCACCGTCTCCTGGGCCAATGTCAGGACCCATAGCAGAGGGTGAACCCTGCAACCCAGATCGGGTGTCAGGGTGGAAACCCTCAGCCCCGGAACTCAGACCTTCCGAAACTGCTGGCAGCAGAAGTGGCCACAAGCCTGACTGGAGGAGACCAGCCTCCCGCTGCCCAGGCCACACAGGCGTCACCAGGTAGGTGTCCTTCCCCAGGTCTGCCTGCCACCCCTCCAAGCCCCTGACCGTCATGAGGGGCGAGTCTCGTGTGGCCTGATGATGGGCAGAGATGGAGCATTTTCCAGGGAGCTGTGGCCAGGCAGGCATGTACCAGCAGGACCCGGGAGCAAGGGAAGTGGATATTGAGGATCTGGGTGGGGAGGGGTGGAACTTGCCTGGGGAAGGGGAAGGTACCGATAAGGGTATTTTCCAAATCCTGGCAAGGACACCTGGACTGGGTCCTAGGAGGCTGTTGGAATGGCTCGTGGGAGACTGATGACAGAGTCCGGGAAACAGGAGAGCGGGGGGGATGTATTTGCAAGAGGACCCGCAGCTGACGAGAACAGTAAGGAAAGCCCTGGGAGGATCTTCCAGGCCCCCTGGCATGGCTGTCACGTCCTTAGGTCTTTGCTGGGTGCTGGCTGGACACAGCGGCTCCTTCCTTGGCGCCAGAGCAAGACGGCAGCCAGTCTTCAATGTCCAGTCTCACAACGGACATCCTGTCACTTTGTCACCTTCTAGAGGCACGTCGAGTCTGCACTCAGGAGAGAGGACTTCATAAGGGCATGGATGACAGGGTAGAGTCCTGGGGCAGTTAGAGGAGCCCCCTCAGGGAGTGGGGGTGGGCAGCCCCTGATGGCATTGCTTCACTTTTATCCGCTAGAAAGGTCAAGGTTGGGTGACCCTTCCCTGACACTCCAGACCCGAGCCTCGACCCAGGACAGAGGAGACCACTCAGATATCTCCAGAGTTGCAGATGAGGGTGTTGACCCTGAGACCAAGACACGAAGGAACCATGAGGCCTCCCTGTTGGGTGGGGGCATCCAGAGTCTTAAAGACCTAAGACGCAGCCTCCTTAAAAAGTTAGACATGGAATCACCATGTGATCCAGCAAGTGTATTCCCAAAAGAACTGAATATGGGGCTTGAACAGATATGTGTGTGTTCATGTTCATAGCATCACTATTTTTTAAAAAATATATTTATTATTTATTTATGCTGGGTCTTGGTTGCTGCATGTGGGCTTTCTCTTTATGTTACTTTTTATATTTTATTGTATTTTACCATAGTGAAAAAAATTTTAAGTCTTAAGATGCAGGGAGGCTTGTACATGTTGTACCTTTTTTTTTTGACTCTTAAAATTTTTATTTATTTATTTATTTTATTGGAGGATAATTGCTTTACAGAATGTTGTTATTTTCTGTCAAACCTCAACATGAATCGGCCATAGGTGTACATATATCCTCTCCCTCTTGAACCTCCCTCCCATCTCCCTTCTCATCCCACCGCTCTAGGTTGATACAGAGCCCCTGTTTGAGTTTCCTGAGCCATACAGCAAATTCATACCTCAGTCTAATTCCAGGGCATGACTGCCGCCAGCACCAGCCGTGAACTCAACCGGACAACCAACTTGACCAAGCGACCAAGCGGGGGCCTGAGCACAGCAGCCCAGCAGGCTAGCTCCTCCCTCAGCCTCCGTGCGTCCTGCAGGCACCCACCCAGGGAGTGTGCTTCCTGCGTCCTCATCAGAGGGGAAGTGGTGGCATGTTCCCCTGCCCTGGGGCCCTGTCTCCTCGGCTGCTGCCGCCAACTCTAATATTGGGAAACAGGAAAGATGTTTCTGGTCGTGAGTGTTGGAAACTCAACTAGCTGGCTGGAAGGATAGATGGATGGAAAAACAAAAGCTTTAGGGTCCAGCCTGACCCTGACCCTCACTGGGGCCTGGTGGACCCTCTGGAGGGGGTGGCCTGTAGAGCCCACAGTGACCAGACCTCCAGGGATGATGGGGTCCAGGGCTGAGCCTGGCCACTGGGACCTGTTGTGGGAGGTGAGTCCCCCCACCCCTACCAGGGTACAGAGTGTCCCCAGATAGCTAACCACTGCTGCCAGGTGTGGCCCCTGTAGTGGCCCTGTGTGGCAGTGTGGGCAAGGGTGGCTAGTCCTCCAGTTCCCCTCACTGGGGGCTCTGTGTTGGTTGCTGGAAGAGAGGGAGCCCCACCAGGGTCCCGGGCTTCCTGGTCACCCTCCTAGGGTCTGGAAAATAAATCTGGGCCCAGTTGGCTTATGTGAGGAAGGAGCTGCTTGCCCACAGGGCAGAGAGGGGGGTTGGAGGGTGAAGGAAGGATGCAAAGACCTGGGAGACCACACTGGAAACTTGACCAGGCCCCTCTCAGCACCCCTTCACTGCACCACGTGTCCAGTGCCCCCAGGGCCTACAGTAATGGCTTTCCTCTGAAGCCCTCTCTCCTCCCAGCCCTCCCTTGTTCCACTGGAACCCCACCATCGCATCCCAAAATTATTCACCAAAGGCAGTCAGAGCCTTCTTTCCACACCCTGCTCCCAAGCCAGCTAGGATGGAGACCCTGCTGCAGAACGCCCACTGTCCCCAGCAACATTCAGAACAGACAGATACTCCCCGAGGGACAGACTGGCCACAGGGTCTGGTCTTGGCCCCTTGCCTCTTTCCCAGCCAGCTCTTAGACCACACGAAATGGCTCTGCACTCTCCACCCAGTCACCCGCTGGCCCTTCCAGGCTTGATCGTGGTACCCTGTGAGCCCTCCTGGGTTGCCCTCCCCCATCCTGCCTGCCCCCTCCTCCATAAGTAAGGCTTTGATGTCTGAATCCTCTCTCCCATCAGCCCAGTAGTCCACACTGGGCACTGGCGATGCTTGTGGACTGTCTGGCCATGGACCTGGGTCATATCCCCTCTCCCTAAGGCTGGCTGAGTTCCAGGAAGCCTGAGGGTCTGGAGGAGACCCTGTTCTGAAACCTGAGCTCTCCTCCCACCTGGGCCAGGCCGCTGCCCTCTCTCTGAAGGCGCTGGGTTTTACCCTGGCTTTCATGGGATCTAGACCCTCGCCTTTTGGAGTTTTGTATTAATACTTTCTAGACCACTGCTGTTCCTGGAAAACATTCCAGCCAACTTTTCCTTTGGTCACCCTCCTTTCAACTTGGAAGGCAGCCGCAGTCCCCCCCATCATTGGGCCTCCCTACACCTCTGGCTCCGAGCTCTCCTGGCCATAGTGTCACCAGGCTGCCACCCAGCGGCCACTCGGGGAGTGGCCAGCTTTCCATTTGGCAACCAGCCTGCTGGGTGGACCCACCCAGGCCCAGCCGCTTCTCCTGTCTATTTTCTCCCTCACCCACTCACTCATCTCGTTCACTCGTTCATTCACTGAGCAAACCACAGGGAGCCCAGCTGAGCCAGGTCCCAAAGGACCTCATGGCTGGAAAGACACAGCCAGAGAAAGCGCTCAGCCCTCCTCCCAAGGGACTGACTTTCTAGGTGGGACACAGATGGGGTCCAACAACTGGGGATGGTGGGATGAATTGGGAGATTGGGATTGATATACATACACTGAAAGCGAAAAAAGTGTTAGTTGCTTAGTTATTTCCAACTCTTTGCGACTCCATGGATTGTAGCCCGCCAGGCTCCTCTCTCTATGGAATTCTCCAGGCAAGAATCTGGAGTGGGTGCCTTTCCCTTCTCCAGGGGATCTTCACGACCCAGTGTTCAAAGCTGGGTCTCCTGCATTGCAGGTAATTCTTTACCATCTGAGCTACCAGGGAAGCCCCATATGTATACCGACCGCCATGTGTAAAATAGTAGTGGGAACCTTCTGTATAGCCTAGGGAACTCAGCTCTGTGATGACCTATAGAGGTGGGATGAGGGGGTGCGGTGGAAGGGAGGTCCAAGAGGAAGGGGATATATGTACACATATAGCTGACTCAATCCACTGTAGACCAGAAACTAATACAACATGGTAAAGCAATTATACTCCAACTTGAAAAAAAAAAGAGGCAACACTTTTCTGGTTTTCACGGCTCAAGGAACCCTGAGCAGCAGTCTCCTGAGACACCCTCTATAAGGCAGCGCAGGAAGTCCTGTCTGGGAACGCACAAGCCCTGGAAGTGTTTGGAGATGGTGGAGCTTCAGGGCAGCCTGAAGAACTGTGACCCTCAGGACAAATGCTTCCCAGGCACTGTAAGGCTTAATGCCCCGCTTGTGGTGTCCACTCCCCGTCCCAAGTATGTGTCCTGGGGCACCAGCAGCACTGTGATAAGGCCAAGGCTTGGATATCCCCCACATGGACAGCAAGGTGCTGAAGATACTCAACAAGAGCAAGAAACTGGTCAAGAAGCTGGCCAAGAGGTATGATGTCTTTCTGGCTTCAGGGTCTCTCTCTGATTAAGCAGATCCCATGAATCCTGGGCCCAGACCTGAGCAAGGCTGGCAAGTTCCCATCCTTGCTGACCCACAGTGGGAACATGGTGGCCGAGGCTGATGAAGTGAAATCCACAATCAAGTTCCAGATGAAGAAGCTGCTGTGTCTGGCAGTGGCTATTGGCCAAATGAAGATGACAGATGAGGAGCTGTGTACAACATCCACTTAGCTGTCAACTTCCTGGTGTCATTGCTCAAGAAAAGTTGGCAGCACATCAGGGCCTTGTCCATTAAAAGCACCATGGGCAAGCCCCAGCAACCTGTACTAAGGCACAGCTTAATAAACCATACTCCACACACACACACACAAAGAGGCAAGATTGAAACTTCCATTGAATGTATGTCAGAAAATACTTGAGATTGGTTGAACTACCTCACAATAAAAATTAAACCCATCAGACTGAAAAAACAAAAGCAACCGGGCAGATGGCAGGTAGGATGCGGAAGTGGGGGGGGGGGGCTTCTTCTGTCCCAGCCTCACAGATTCTACCTGTCATTCTGCCTGGGGCTATGTTGTGGGCGAGAAGATGCTGCTTCTGTGAGAGTAGTGGCCTCCTCCCCCCGGAATGTGGCCCCAGTCAGCAGTGGACTGCATCTGTTTCCAGGGGGTCCCCCACTCCACCCAGCTTCTGCATTTTTAACTTACCTGCGAGGACTGTCCTTTTTTGTTTTTTTAATAAATCATTCTTTATTTTTGGCTGCACTGGGTCTTCGTTGCTGCTCGCGGGCTCTCTCTAGTTGTGGCAGGTGGGAGCTACTCTTCACTGCGGCATGTGGGTTTTAGGGCTCATGGGTTTAGTTGCTTTGTGGCCTGTGGGATCTTCCTGGACCAAGGATGGAACCCACGTGCTTTGCATTGGAAGGCAGAGTCTTAACCACTGGACCATCAGGGAAGTCCCTGTTTTGTTTTTGAGTCCCTGTTTGTTGAGACGTAATTCATATACCATATAATTCACTCATCCGAAGCACACAGTTCAGTGGTTTTTAGTGTGCTCACAGCCATGCAGCTGTCACCACAGTTAATTTTTAGAACATTTCATCACTTCAAAAGGAAACCTCCTGCCTTCTAGCCCCAATCCCTCAGCCCTCCAGCCCTCCCAGCCTTAGGCAAGTGCTAACACACTCTCTGTCTCTATGAGTTTGTCTGGCTCTTTTCACTGAGCTTAATGTGTGCCAAAGCCTTTGACTGTGTGGATCACAATAAACTGTGGAAAATTCTGAAAGAGATGGGAATACCAGACCACCTGACCTGTCTCTTGAGAAATCTGTATGCAGGTCAGGAAGCAACAGTTAGAACTGTACATGGAACAACAGACTGGTTCCAAATAGGAAAAGGAGTGCGTCAAGGCTGCATACTGTCATCCTGCTTATTTAACTTATATGCAGAGTACATCATGAGAAACGCTGGACTGGAAGAAACACAAGCTGGAATCAAGATTGCCGGGAGAAATATCAATAACCTCAGATATGCAGATGACACCACTCTAATGGCAGAAAGTGAAGAGGAACTAAAAAGCCTCTTGGTGAAAGTGAAAGAGGAGAGTGAAAAAGTTGGCTTAAAGCTCAACATTCAGAAAACAAAGATCATGGCATCTGGTCCCATCACTTCATGGGAAATAGATGGAGAAACAGTGGAAACAGTGTCAGACTTAATTTGGGGGGGCTCCAGAATCACCGCAGATGGTGATTGCAGCCATGAAATTAAAAGATGCTTACTCCTTGGAAGGAAAGTTATGACCAACCTAGACAGCATATTCAAAAGCAGAGATAGTACTTTGCCAACAAAGATCCGTCTAGTCAAGGCTATGGTTTTTCCAGTGGTCATGTATGGATATGAGAGTTGGATTGTGAAGAAAGCTGAGTGCCGAAGAATTGATGCTTTTACACTGTGGTGTTGGAGAAGACTCTTGAGAGTCCCTTGGACTGCAAGGAGATCCAACCAGTCCATCCTGAAAGAGATTGGTCCTGGGTATTCATTGGAAGGACTGATGCTAAGGCTGAAACTCCAGTACTTTGGCCACCTCATGCGAAGAGTTGACTCATTGGAAAAGACCCTGATTATGGGAAGGATTGGGGGCAGGAGGAGAAGGGGATGACAGAGGATGAGATGGCTGGATGGCATCACCGACTCGATGCACATGAATCTGAGTGAACTCCGGGAGTTGATGGACAGGGAGGCCTGGCGTGCTGCGATTCATGGGGTCGCAAAGAGTCAGACACGACTGAGCGACTGAACTGAATTGAACTGAATGTCTTCAGGGTGTAACTGTGTTTTACCAGGTGTGAGGGTTTCATTCCCTTTAAAAGCTGGGTAGGTCCACCTATTGAATGGATGGACCACGACTTGTTTATCCCTTCATACACAGATGGACTTTTGGTGATTGTGATAGGGCGGCTGTGATCACCCATTTAGCAGCCTTTCATGTGGACATGTCTTCATTTCTCTTGGGAATAAACCCAGAAGAGGAATCGCTAGGTGACATGATAACTCTCAGGGCTTTCCTGGGTGGCTCAGCTGGTAAAGAACCTGCCTGCAACGTGGGAGAATTGGGTTCAATCCCTGGGTCAGGAAGATGGGAATGGCTACCCACTCCAGTATTTTTGCCTGGAGAATTCCATGGAGAGAGGAGCCTGGCGAGCTATAGTCCATGGGGTCCAAGCGAATTGAACACGACTGAGTGACTTGATACTTTCACTTTCATAGCAACTCTTAGTGACTAAACAGTGACAACCATGGTAACTCTATATTTAAGTGATGAACTGCCAGCCCTGAGAATCCTTTAATATCCATGCCTGATCCAGTCACAGCCCTGATCAAGGCGCTCTAACAGTGTCTGACCTCATAGCCCAGGCCCTGCTGGCCCCCCTTCTGCCCTCCACCCTCCACCCACTGGCTTCCATCCTGGGACTCAGCCCCCAGGCTCCCGCCCACTGCAGGGGTTTGGCAAGCACCGGGTTCTCCACATGGAGCTCTCCTGCCTCCCTCCTGCTTTTCTTGGGTCCTCCCAGAATTCCTCCCAGAAACACAGGCAGGCTCCCAGAAGTCCTTTCCTACTTTGGTTCCATGACGTTTATGCAATTAGTTAATTAGAATCCACGTCTGGAGGCACCAGAAGCGCAAGTACTCTGTGTTTTAAAGTACATAATAGATTGTGGGACTGATTATAAAACCTAATACAATTTTTTTCATGGAAAAAAAAGCACACAATAGATGTTTCAAATCATTCAGTAGAAGAAGAAATTCTTTGAGCCAAAGTCCATCCAGACTTGTTTTAATTTCTAAATAGGATTGGGATGGGCTGAGCTCCCTTTTGCCCGCATAACATTCTGCAGTCCTCGGCTCTTTTCTGGTAAGAGTATTTTGGTTTCCCTTTGGGGTCTCTCTCCCCACTCTTAGTCTAGGGGAAGTTAGAAACCCAGACTCGGCCAGCCAGTCTGTCTTTGGCAGCTGAAGTTGATTCATGGAGACAAATGGCTCAGGTGGGGGCAATGAGAAGTCACCCAGGCCTGCTCTCATTTTCTCCATGGAGACGCTGAGCTGGCACAATGTGGCCAGGATTTAAGGAGAGACTGCCCAGGAATGAAGCCATGCGGGGAAAAGTCAGACTGAAACAGGAAGAGAGATGGATGACACACCTGGATTAAGTCATGCCTTATGTCCAGGTGAGTCAATACATTCCCCCATGCATAAATCAGTCTGAACTGGGTTTCTGTACTACGTAATCAAAAGATTCCTGGTTAATGCAGGGTCTTCATGTGTGTGTGCTCAGCCACTTTAGTTGTGTCCAACTCTTTGTGACCTTATGGAGCCCACCAAGCTCCTCTGTCCATGGGGATTCTCCAGGCAAGAATACTGGAGTGGACTGCTGTGCCCTCCTCCAGGGGCTCTTCGCAACTCAGGGATTGAACCCGTGTCTCTTCCATTGTAAGCAGATTCTTTACCACTGAGCCACCGGGGAAGCCCAATGCAGGGTCTACAGCCCAGAAAAATTTTGTAATCTTCGCCCATTTTCCTATCAGGTGGATTTTTTTCTTAGTGATTTGTAAGAACAATTAGTATATTAGGAACTTTTTACCATATACTTTGCAAAGGTTTTCTCTGATCTGTTTGTGCATGTTTGTACGTATTTCTTTATAGAAGGTTTTGCCATGCATAATACCAAAAATCGTTGTATGATCAAATGTCTGTCTTTCCTCCCATAATTTGTGGTCTTTAATTTTACTGTATCTTTTTAAGGCAATGCCCTTTATCAGATCAACAAGTTGTTGTTCTACTACTGGGTTGCTAGACGATTTTTAAAAAATCACAAATGAGTGTTCAATTGTTTCAAGTCCTCCTTCTGCAGCTGTTAAGGTGATCATGGATTTTGTTTTCCTTTAATCTGTAATGGGAAGTACATTCATCAATTTCCTGACATTGAAATCCCACTGTAAGCCCAACATGGTCAGAGGTCTAACATTTTTTGTTATATAGCTGACTTCAATTTATTAACAGTTTCTTTGGGTTTTATGCATTCACCATCAGGAATTAGATTGGTCTTTTAACTTTCGTTTTGGAGTTGAGATCATGCTAGCCCTTCCATGATTTTTTTTTTTTAACATATTTTTGGCTGTGCCAGGTAGCATGAGGGGTCCTCTCAGATCTGAGATCAAACCCATTCTCCCTCTTCATTCCCCCTCAAAGTTGAGAGTCTTAATCACTAGACCACCAGGAAGTCTCTGCAATTTTTAAGACAAGGAGTTTTCTGTTCCACGATCACAGTAAAAACTCACCTGTGAAACCAGCCATATCTGGTGTGCTTGTGTGTGAGTTTTGGTCAAACATTGTGGCAGTAACCAATGACCATGTAAATGAGAACAAGAGAGGCTATGTGCTCACCGTGCTCTGATAGGGAAGTAGCCCCCTCACTTGCATGCTGGAGAGATTCAAGGCAGACAGAGGAGGGGGCAGCTCCATTGTGAAAGGGGAGCTCAGGGGGCTCAGGTGCACTCCAAAAGGGACTATAGGCTTGAGGAAGCTGTGGGTGGCCAACTGGAGGTGCTGCAACCCATCTGGTTGGTTACAGCAGCGTACTTGACTTTCTCTGGTTGGTCCTGAGCCGGAAGTGGAGGCAGAAATTAGGGAAGCTGGCAGGTATTGGCCAAGTCCTGGACGTTTGGGGCTGGCTGAGTTCTGTTGGCATATCTAGTAGCTGTGTGTGTGTGTGTGTGTGTGTGCAAACGCTCGCATTCTCAGTCGTGTCTGACTCCTTGCGACCCCCTAGACTGTGGCCTTCCAGGCTCCTCTGTCCATGGAATTTCCCAGGCAAGAACACCAGAGTGGGTTGCCAATTTTTCCTCCAGAGGATCTTCCCCACCCAGGGACTGAACCTGCGTCTCTTGCATCTTCTTCATTGGCAGGTGGATTCTTTACCACTGCACCATCTGGGAAGCCTGCTACTAGTCATGGTCCCAGTATATTCAGTCTCTCTGTGTTTTCATAGAATGCTACCTATTTCTTTTTCCCTTTCAAATGTATTGGTATCAAGTTGTTTGTAGGATTCACTAATAATTTCAATATCTAATATTTCTTTTATATGTTTTTCTCTTTCATTGCAGATTCATGTCTTTTCTCATTGTCCTTGTTGGACATGTTAGTGGTATGATGACATGACACGTGTTTTTAAAGTACCAGTTTTTAAAGTTAATTAATTTATTCATTTAATTTTGGCCATGTTGCATGACCAGTGGGATCTTTATTCCCCAACCAAGGATCGAACGTGCATCCCCTAAATTGGGAGCGCTGGGCCGCCAAGGAAGTCCCCTAAAGTACCAGTTCCGAGTTTTTGTTAGTCAATTTCCATTTCTTTCCTTTCTGTTCTTACCTTTGGTACTTCCTTCTGCTCTCTGGGATTTACTCTGCTCTTTTTGTAATTGCTTAAATTGAATACTTAGATACTTTTTTTAACCCTTTCAGTTTTGTGATAAATGCTTTTAAGGCTATAAGCGTCCCTTCAGTGTTGCAACTTTCTACATGTCATATTTTCATTGTTGGGCAATTCAAAAATTTTCAGTTTCCATTGTGATTATCTCTTTAGCAGCTGTTATTTAGGAGAGTGCACGTCTTAGTTTCTAGGAACATGGCATTCTTAAAAAAAATCCAAACTCTTTTTATACAAAAAGAAAATTTAACTCTAGGAGGGTTTTTTT
The DNA here is from genome assembly GCF_032405125.1 of Capricornis sumatraensis. Lineage (NCBI taxonomy): Eukaryota > Metazoa > Chordata > Mammalia > Artiodactyla > Bovidae > Capricornis > Capricornis sumatraensis. Next base: position 100,773,750 of record NC_091076.1, read on the forward strand.
TTTTTTGTAGTGTTCTTGGGATTTTCTACATTGAGAGTCATAACATCTGAAATAGGGGCAGTTTTATTTCTTCCTTCTCATGTATGAATGCCTTATATTTTCTTGCCTTCGTTCACTGGCTAGAAGCTCCCTCCAATCCTACACTGCATAAGGATGGTGAGAGTGGACAGCCTTGCCTCATTCTAATTTACAGGGAAAATATTCAGTCTTTCACTATTAAGTATACAATGTTAGCTGTAGGTTTTTGCATCTATATCATAAGAGAAGTTTGTCTCCCGTTTTCTTATTTTGTATTGTCTTTATTTGGTTATGGTATCTGGACAATACTAACTTCACGAAATAAATTGAGAGGTATTTCCTTCTCTTGTTTTATGGATGAGATTGTGTAAATTTTTTCTTTACATGTTTGATAGAATTCTCCATGAAACCACCTGGGCTGTTTGGGTCTTCCTTTGGGAGAGCCAAACCTTTGGGAGATTATGGATTCACTGTCCATAATAGTTATGGGGCTATTCCCACGATCCATTCTAAACTGGACAAGTTGTGGCAGTTTGTACATTTTCTAGGACTTGTTCCAGTTCATCTGAATCATCACCTTACGCTTTACAGTTGTTTGTAAGATTCCCTTACCTCCCGTTTGGTGTCTGCAAGGTCTGCAGTGAGGTCCCCATTTATCAGTCTTGCTATGAGTTTGTCATTTTGATTAATCTTTTCAAAGAAATACATTGTTTCATTAATTTTTTCTATTTTTTGTCTATTTACAACTTAATTGGTTTCTGCCTATAGAATTTCTGTTTACTTTCGATTTATTTTTGCTCTTCTTTTTCTAGTTCATAAGGTGGAAGCTTACATTTTTTTTTCATTTGAAAGATGCATTCTTATATAGTCTTTTCTCATATAAGCATTTAATGGTATGAGTTCCCCTCTAAACCCCGTGTTTGTTCCTGCCCAGACATTTTTCACATTTTTATATGTTGTATTTTCATTTTTATTCAGTTCAATTTATTTAGTAGCTTCCCTTGAGATGTCCTTTTTTGACCTGCTGATGATTTTGACATGTGTTTTTCCCAAGTGTTTGGATTTTCTTGGTATCTTTCTGTTGAAGACGTCTAGTTTGATTCCACTGTGGTCAGAGACACAACTTCTATGATTTCAGTCCTTTAAATCTGTTGATGCTTGTTTTCTGGCTACCATGGGATATATTCCCTGGGCATTTTAGCAAAAGGTGCGTTCAGGTGATTCCTGGTGGCTTGCTGTTACCACGATCATATGGCAATTAGAACTCTGTGTTGTGTCTTGCTCTTGTGGGTGAATGTCCGATAAACGCCAGTTAGATTCTGTTGGTTGATAATATTGAAGTCTTTAACATCCCAAGTGATTTTCTAGATTTCTATCAACTACTGAGAGAGGGGTGGTGATGTCGCCAGCTATAATTATGGATTTGTCTTAGTTTTAAAAATAAGAGTCTTCAGATGACTAACTTTTGCGTAAAAGAACAGATGACAAATTTTATATAATAAATATGAGAGAACACTATTGATGTAAAGGTTGTGGAATAGAGCCCAATTCAGTCTCAGAGGAAAAACTTTATAGCCTTAAATGCATAACTTAGAAAACATGAATAATTAGTAACCAATCTAGTGATTAAAAGAATATTAAGGAAATATAATGAACAACTCTATGCCAATACCTTTGACAAATGCCTTGAGAAACAAATTGCCAAACTCACCAAATAAGAAGATAACCTGAATAGCCCTATATCTCTTTTAGAAATGGAACTGTTGGTTTAAAATCTTCCCTTGGGAATTCCTTAGCAGTCCACTGGTTAGGACTCTGTGCTTTCACTTCTGAGGTTAGAGGGTACGATCCGCGATCAGGGAACTAATATTCTCCATGCCAAGAGGCTAAAAAAGGGAGGGGGTAGTGGAAACTTAAATAAAATAAAATAAAAATCTTTCCACAAAGAAAACTGAAATTGCTTGGTGAGGTTATGTTTTTAAAAACTCAATAATAAGAAAGCAATTTAATTGTTTAAAAAAAAAAATTGGTCAAAGTGGTTGAAAAGACACCTTACCAAAGAAAATACATAGATGACAAATAAGTAAGCCCATGAAAGATGGTCCACATATTTAGTCATTAGAAAAATGCAAGTTAGAACTACAATGAGATCCCACTCCACAATATGAAAATGAATTCACAAAATGAATATGAAAAATAAAAAAATAATCTGACTTTACCAAGCACTGGAGGGAGTTGAAATTCCTTTACTACTGGTGGGTGAAAATGGTACAACCACTATGGAAAACAGTTTGTCACTTTCTTAGTGATTTTTACCGAGAGGAATGAAAGTACGTACATGTCCATACAAACACTGCAGAAATCTTCATAGCTGCTTTGTTTGTAATATCCCAAAACTGAAGACAGCCCTGCTGTCCATCAGTGGGTGAGTAGACAGGCACACTAAGGTCTCTTCATCCGTGCAGTGGCATGGTCCCTGGTGTGAAACGTCCTGAGCAACTTAAATGAATCTCAGAGTTGTTATGCTGAGCAAGGAAATCTGACAAAAAGAGAGCATGTTATGTGTTTTCATTATATGAGAGTACAGAGTATAGCAGTCCATAAGAAATCCATGAAATGAATCTCTAGACATCTACAACCTGTCAGTGATTGTTCGAGGATGGGGAGGGCAAAGAGGGGCCAGAGGAAAATTTGAGGGCAATGTTTGCAATCTGGCCTGGGGTGACAGTTTCAGGGTGTGTTGTCTGCACAAACTTCTAAAATTGTGTGCTGCAATTGTGCACGGTTCATCACGTTAGGACGAATCACACGACAGTGAAACTGTTGACCTCTCAGGTGGCCTTCTGGAACATCGGCTCTTGGGAAGGTCCTTCTGGAACCCAGTAGCTGTGCTGTGAGAGGCCCAAACCACAGGGAGGCCACTGGGAGGCCCCGTGGTCAGTGACTGGCCTCCCTTGGCTCCTTCGTGGGAGCCAGGTCTCAGCTGTGTCACTGCAGGCCCAGGGCTAGCAGCTGGAACACCCTGGCCAGCAGGAACTGACTCACGGAAGGTGGGGAGGCCTCTGCTCCTGGCAGTCGGTGCCTGGTTGCAGGCCCTGAGCCTCTGGGGCAGGGGGGTCCGTGGCCACAGCCCTGCTTCACGAGTCTGCCCAGGAACTCCCCACCCTGGGCACCAGCCTGGGACTGGGCAGCCAGGTAGCTCTGCCCTTGGCTCCACTGTCTTGGGGCAGGTCCCCTGGGAGCCCCTGGGCCAGGATGGAGGGAGGTCAGCCACCCAGGAGCTCAGGGACTGAACTGTATCAGAGCAGGGGGGCCAGAAATAAGGCAGGGTCCAGACAAGGGGCAGACTAGCCTTCAAACAGGGTGCCAGAAACAAGAAAGAAAGGCAAGGGGTGGTGCAGAAAAAGAAAGGAAAGAAGAAAGTCTGCAGCCTGGGTCGGGCACACCAAACACCCAATCTGGGGAGTTAACCCAGTGGGGCAAAAGGCATCAGAGAGAATTAGAGGAATCACTCCAATTAACCATCTGCTCTCAAAGAGGAGGGGACACACCCATGGGGGAGGAGGTGGCAGAGGGAACAAAGGGCTGGAGGGCATGGGGTGTGACAGCAGGTCACAGACTAAAAGCACCCAGAGAGAGCAGAGAAGAGGTCAGAGGTGACCCTAAGTTGAGGCAGAATGTTCTTAAAGGCACAGCGGAAGCCAAGCGCGGATGTGGAGGAGCTGATATTACAGACCAAGGGCACGCCTGGCTCCAGGAACTTGGCCAAGTTGACCCTGAGGCAAATAGATCCTGGTTGTTACTGACGTTCAAGGCCAAAGAACTATTTAGGGTTCAACCCAGAATGAGGCTGTCACCCAGAGAGGGTGGGGAATCAGGTCAGCGTTTACAGGGGAGGTGGCATCTGGAAGCTTACAGAAGTTAAGCTGTGGTTCAGGAGTAATGAGCAGACCCCAGACCTCCAATCCTACCCAGCCTTTCTGGGAAAGACCACCCTCAAAAGAAACCCTGGCAGTCTAGACAAGCAAGAAGATTGCTAGAGAAGCCAGGGAGAGGGCAGGGCCTTCAAAAGCCTCCTCCAGGAGGCCAGGACAGCCCCTCTCAGTCCTGGACACTGGATGGCCCTCCAGGCCCCCCAGGGAGGGTGAGGGGACCTGGGTGTCCTGGAGCAGAATCAAGACCAGGGCTCAGCTTTTACAAACAGAACGGAGGCAAACCCTCTGCACGACAAAATACAAGACACAGCCTTGAGTGTTTAGACTTCGATGATGTAAAACTATTGTGTTGTTACCAAGTCTAAACTCGTACTACTGGCCTCCTGACAGGCCAATAATCAAGAGACAAATTGTTGGGGCAAGGAATATGACTTTATTTGGAAAGCCAGCAAATCGCCGAGATGGTAGGCTCATTCACCCCTCCCCACAAAGAACCATTACCTGAGTTAGAATTCAGGTTTCTTTTATATTAAATGGGAAGGGAGTTGAAGTCAAACATTTCCTGGTTCCCATCAGCCTCTGGAGGGGGTGTGTTCATTTCTTTCTCCCTGCAGTCATTCACAGGTGGGCCTGGTCAGGATATTTCTTGTGAACTAGGAAATGGCAATCCACTCCAGTATTCTTGCCTGGAGAATCCCATGGACGGAGAAGCCTAGTAGGTTATGGTCCACGGGGTCGCAAAGAGTCGGACACAACTGAGCGACTTCACCTTCACCTTCACCTTAAGCAAAGGTATTTTAGCTTAATGCTCATTACCTGGGAGCTGGGCCAATGCATATAATTTGAGCTTATAGGCGATATTCCTTTAGCGATTAACTTGTAATAGAATACAAGGTTCTTCTTCCCAGTTACTGTGGCTGTGAGGATGGGACCCAACAGGATAGGCGTCCTCGAGGGTCACAGGTGCGGGTAAGGAGAGGGCAGGTCCCACGCCCATCAGCTGAGAACCGGTCCTGCTAAGGGGTCCTGTTGGCCACAGAGCATAGGTCTGAGCTCTCAGGACAGACTCCCGGCTTGTAGCACCGGTAGGATTGGCAATGTGGCCATGGGGACAAGCTGTATACACACCGCCCCCCTCCACCTCCCGGGTTGGGTGGTCCAGCCAGGCTGCTGCCCGACCCCTGGGGATGGGAGGGCAGCTGTGGGAGCCGAGCTCAGACTGGCCTCCCAGAGGTGGTACTGGGCCCCTGGGTGCTGTGTTGGGTGCCTTCCAGTCCCTCCAGCTTGTCAGCAATTAGGAGGTGGGGAGCGGGTGGTGTCACAAGGAGGGGAGTAGGAAGGGAACAAGACCACGTGACTCCACTTTCTGGTGTTTCCATCCTCTTTGGGGAACTAGTATCTCTGGTGGAAAATAAATACTTTCTGAAGACTAGCATTTCCCCCCCCCCCCTCACTTCTGTTTTTCATTTTTTTTTTCCTGTTATATTCAAGCAAAGTAGGGAAAATACCCAAATACCTAGTGGCCGTGGTTGTTCTGGGAAGGGGTCAGGGTCTGGGGTTGGTGGGAAGGAAGTAAAACCCTGAAAACCCTGCTGGGTGTGCAAATTTGTATTGTGGTGCATGGGTTACTTGAAACAACTATTTGTAAACATGCAGAATGACCAGTTTCAGTAACAAGGGAGTGAGGCAGGAGAGACGTGGACAGCCCAGCCTTGTCCCCGGGTCAGCTGGTGGAGGTCAGCTCCCTTCCCAGGCCACCACTCCTACCTGCCCTGTCCGGCCCTCTGTGCTCTTTTAGGCTGATTGCAAGATTTGCACCTCATCTCCAGCTGTCCCCAATGCCAGCAGCCTCATTCCAGGATCCAGAATTCCACCAAGGGGTGGATCAACAGGGCTGGAGCAGGATAGGTACTTAGGAGTGTATACATCACAAAGATACCGAGTCCCCAGAGTCCATCACATCAGTGTGGCTCTCTGACTGCTGCCTCTATAGGCACCGCACAGCATTCCTCATTTAATATGTTCCTTGCATGAGTGCATGTTAAGTCACTTCAGTTGTCTGACTTTTTGCGACCCCATGGACTGTAGCCCACCAGGCTCCTCTGTCCATGGGATTCTTCAGGCAAGAATACTGGAAGACTGGCATTTCCATGTATGCTCTCCTCCAGGGGATCTTCCTGACCCAGGGATGGAGCCTGCTGGACGGAGCACTAGAGAGCCTCACTGAGACACAGTCCGGAGTGTCAACAGAGAGACCACAGAGATCAACACAGCCAGATGCCGAATTGCAAAGGACGGGTTCTAATCAGCACTATGCTCCCAGAGGGGCAATTCCAGCATGAATCAAACTCAATTTCAACTTGTGTGGAGGTGACTGGCATTTTAAAGTGAGAATACGGGAATCGGGAGGGCTGAGAGCTCAGGCGATAGAGTCAGGCAGCAGACAGTTAATAAAGCAGGCAGGAGGCTGGGAGACGCCATCTAGTTCCTTAACAGCACTTGTCCGAAATGAGCCTCTGGGTTCTCACAGAGGCCTGAGATGTCCAGCCTCAGGTGGGCGCTCTAAACAGGACTTGGGTTGCCCCAGGGATGCAGTTTGAGCTGTCAGAAACCGAGTCTGTCTAGGCCTGACGCAGAAGCAGGCTTTGAGACAAGCCTGGGTAGAGTTTAGTCAAGGAGAGAAAATTTTAGTCACCACATACCATACAATCCCTCCATTAAAAGTGTACAATTCAGGGGACTTCCTTAGTGGTCCAGTGGCTAAGACTCCGTGCTCCCAATGCAGGGGTGTGCAGGTTCGATCTCTGTTCAGGGAACTAGATCCCACATGCCAAAATTAAGACCCAGTGCAGCTAAATAAATATTTTAAAAGATAAAGTGTACAAGTCAATGACTTTTAGTATTATTCATGGAATTGTGCAACCATCCTATACTCCTACATCTGAAACATTTCCATAACTCCAGAAAAAAATCCGTCTCCGTCTGTAGTCACTCCCAATTTCCCCACCCCACTACACCCCACGCCACCCCACCTCCTGGCAACCACTGATCTATTGGGTTGGCCAAAAAGTTCATTCAGGTTTTCCCATAACCCAATACTTCCTGTCTCTGGATCGCCCTGTTCTAAACCCTGCATACAAATGAAAAAGTGAAGCTCGGTGGCATCTGACTCTGCAACCCCATGGACTGTAGCCAGAATCACATAATACGTTGTCTTTAGTGATTGACTTCTTCCGCTCGGCGTGTTTTCAGGTTTCACCTTTGTTGCAGCGGGGCAGTGTTTCACTCCCTCTTATGGCCAAATAGTATTGCATTATACAAATATACCACATTTGACTTATCTGCTCATCAGGTGATGGGCATTTGGGTTGTTTCCACCTTTTCGTTGTAATGAGTAAAACGCTGCCCTGAAGATTCCTGTGCAAGTTTTTTCATGGCCAAGTGTTTCTAAGCCCCTGTAGCAATAGGCCCAAACTTGGCCAATAACTGCCAGCTTCCCTAATTTCTGCCTCCGCTTCCAACTCAGCACCAACCAGAGACAGCCAAGTATGCTCCCCTAACGAACCACAGGGGTTGCAGCACCTCGTCGGCCCCCCACAGCTTCCCCACGCCCACAGCTCCCACTTGGGGTGCGCCTGAGCCCCCCTCTCGTGATGAAGCCACCCCCTCCTCTGCCTGTCTTTGAGGCTCTGCCAACATGCAAGTGAGGGGGCTGCCTCCCCGCTAGAGCAAGCTGAGCACACAGCCCCGCTTGTTCTCATTTTGCGTGGTTCTCATCCATTCCTACCCATTTTATAGTTTCAGCTCTGTGGTCCACTTTGAGGAACGTTTGCCTGTGTGTGGGAGGGCCCACGCTCACTCTTCGTGTGGTTGTCCAGTTGTTGAAAAGGCGTCTTTCCCTGCTGCCTCGTCTTGGCACCCTTGCTCAGACTTCTTGACAATGGACTCCTGGTGTGTAACTTTTTGTGAACTATTGTCTTTAAGGAAGAAAGGTGGAGACTGAATCATGAAATGCTGAGCTTGCTTCCCTGCCAGTGTGAAATCCATCACTTCCTTACCTGGAATCAGGTGACCCACAGGTGGGGCTGCTCCTCCATTTTGCTCACCTTCTCAGGCTGGTTCTGAGCCAACACAGGTGGAGAACTCCCTAGGGAACGGCCTCATTTCTGACTTGCCCCTTTTCCTGCTTTCCCCTGCCTGCCTCCCCTCTTGCCCCCATCCAGGAAGCTGGGCCCCTGCAGGGTGGGTAGGCAGGTGCTGTGCCCACTCCCATGGCCCACCAGTAAACACTGCATCCCTTCACTGTCCTTTGCACCCCGCCCTCCCCAAACCACATGGGGCCCTTCGTCCCCTGACACTGGTCCAGGAAGCGCCACGTAAGCTGGCTGGGCTGGGAGGAGGCTGGTGAAATGCCATCTTCTCAGGCTGCCTGGGCACTCTCGCAGGCAAGTAAAGAGGATCCCAATGCTTCCAATCAAAGCAGCTTTAAGGGCAGAGAATGTGGCCCTGTGTGGCTGTTTCTGAGATTTGCTGTTTTCAACTTGCCAGGGGTCTGAGAAAAGTGGCAGCCTGCCCCACAACCAGTCATGTGCCTCCACCCCTCCCGCTTCACTTCCTGGGCTCTGGGTTCCAACCACCTCAGTGGGACTCCAGCTTGGGTGCTGGGGCACCAGACTGGACATTCTGTGAGGCTCTGGGTGCTCTGCGCCTGCCCGCCTGCCTGCCAGCCCAGGGCTCAGGAAGTCTGGCCCACAGCCAGGTGTGGTTCCAGACCCATGGCTGCTTTGTGCCCAACACTGCAGCGGAAACTGCACTCTACACCCAGCACCATCACCCAGAAATGTGACTCTAATCCAGGTCTCTCTGCCAGTTTTAGGAAATTCACAGAGGGAGGGGCCAAATCAGATGGGAGAAGCAGCTGGATCCAGGACCTGGCTTCCCTCGCAGAGAGGACGAGGAGGGGACATGCGCCATAGAGACGTGAGTAGACCTCAGCTGGACTTGATTCAAACGAAACCAATTACTTAATGACATGCACGTGGTAACCCGGGAAATTTGATGACGGTAACATGGGCCATTTTATGTACAATGAATTATTGCAGTTATGTTCGAATTTTTTAAAGACCGTTTTCAGAGACTTGGTAAGTATTTATCTATAAATGACAGGACATCTGGGATTTGCTTCCAAATAATCCAGTGGTGGGAAAAGGTCTGTAGGGCTTGGAGAACACAGGCCTGGTGAAAACTCACTGCTGAGGCTCGGGCGGGCATGTGGGTGATTTGTTGTTTCAGTAACAGCTTTGTTGTAATACAGTAATTTTCGGGTTACAGAGCTATGCAACCATAACCATGACTTAAAATTTTTTATCTGCTTGAAATGCTCCTCCTTGCTTCATGGCATGGGGTCAGAGGCACTGATGTCTGAACCATCTGGGGCGTTTCTGTTCATTCCCGACTGGGGCAGCAGGAGCCCCAGGGTAGCTCCCACTTGTCCTGGGACAGCAAACGGTCACAGGTGGTGTTTACACCAGCTCCTGCCCCAGCCTGAGGGTCTGTAGCCCACAGAACCTGGGTATGCCAGTCCAGTCTGTGTTTGCTGGATGATAGGCCAGTATCCAAAAGGCCAGGGCTCTGACTCAAGGGGCATCTCCAGGGAGACCAGGCTACAGCACTGCCCCCCTGCCCCCACCACAGGAACTGTCTCGAGGGGCTTGTAGTGGCAGGTGCCTGCTGGGAAGGGGCAGCCCTGGGTGGTGGTGGGGGGGGGGGTCCCGGTGACCTGGATCCAGGACCGCAACGCTGAGTCCCTCAACCAGCCCCATACCCTGCTCTTCCCTCAGCCCTCTGCCCACAGGCCATCCCAGTGCATCCAGTCAGAGCGGTGGCTTCTCCCCTGCTTTGGCCCCTGCCCCTCGATAAACCCTAGAGCTCTTTGAAAGGTGCAAAGGAGGATCTCATAGGCCCTGACCGCGAGGCAGACTGGTTAGGGCCCTGGATGCAGAACCAGACTCAGCACTTCACCGTCCTTTATTAACATCCCTGCAGGGCAATGTGGGACTGCTGGCCACTTGCTGGGGGTGTGGGGTAGTGGCACAGTGCCCATGTGACTGGGGGAGGCCGACAGATGCAGCCCCCAGCCTCATTTGCAGGCTGCTTTGGGCATTTTGGCTGACCGGCTCCTGGAGACCTTGCAGGTGACTGTGGTGCAGTCAGCCCCCGTGGACATGCCACTCCTGCTCAGGGAGCCGGGAGGGGTCACTGCACAGCCCCAAAGACAGCAGCCTCCTCCTGGCGCTGAAAGGTTTTGGTGAAACTAATTGTTTAAAGCTGGGCTTCCCTGGTGGCTCAGCTGGTAAAGAATACGCCTGCAATGCAGCAGACCTGGGTTCAGTCCCTGGGTTGGGAACATCCCCTGGCGAAGGGAACGGTTATCCACTCCAGCATTCTGGCCTGGAGAAGTCCATGGACTGGACAGTCCATGGGCTCGCAAAGAGTCGGACATGACTGAGCGAGTTTCACTTGTTAAAGCCAGTGGGGGTGGGCTGGACCAGGAGGGGTGGGTGGGGTGCCTGAGGGTCACACGCAGGCCCTTCCTCCTGGGTACTCATTCTGCCCTGACCTGGCAGCTGTGGGGCGCAGCTGCCTTAAAGAACATCATGAAAGCTATGGTCCCTCTGCTGGGATGAAAGTGCAAGTGTACACACCATTCAATGGGTGGTGCTGGGGGTTCACACCCCCTACTCCACCACCCGGGTCCTCAGTGGGAGCTCCTGGGGGTGCTGGGCTTTATGAAAGGAAGAGACTTCAGGGGCTGGAGACCCCAGTCCCTTAAAGTCTGCCCAGCCCACCCCTCCCAGCTCCAGGGTTAACTGCCTACCTGGGGAGAGAACACCCAACCCGGGGCCTACACCCTCCAAGAGAGTTACTGCTGTGCACAGGGCGCCGCTGGACACCAGGCAGGGAGAGTCAGTGGCGGCAGCGGGAGGTGGAGGTGAAGCCAGCAGCTGGGGAGGGGACAACGGTCACTGGGCTGGCCAGGCAGGCTGGGGTGGGGGTCCTGGGCCAGGGAGGAGCGGGCCGGAGCACAGTGGGCAAGTGCTGGGCTCAGGGCAGTGCTCAGCTGCCAACCCTCCGGGACTCTGGAATAAACTGGCGCAGGGGGCTGGGCGTGACCCAGCTGCTCCCACCGCCACATCAGGACGGCACTTTGATGCCAAAGTGCTTGCGAAGCTGTTCCAGAAACACGAATGTGAGCACGGTGTGGGGCATGAGGCGGATGCCAGCAGGCACGAGGCCCTGCGGGAGAAAGGAGGGGAGCATGAAGACAGCTCTGGAGGGAGAGCCCCCCACCCTACACCCCCTACCCAGCCCCAGTGCCCCAAACCTTGTAAAAGGCCAGCGGCCCCAGCTTTGCTGTCTCCATGGCGCAGTGCAGAACACCCTGCAAAAAAACACCAAATAATGAAATAAAACGGAAAGCTGCTTCTCGAAAGGCAGGAACCCCCACCACCTCATCCCCCCCTCCCCCGCCACCAGTGCCAGTAGCTGCTCACACTGATAGTGGGCGTAAGTGTGCAGAGCAGCAGGCCTGAAAGTTCAAAGGTAAACACGGGGAGTAGGGCTGGTGGGCACAAAGGTCAAGGGCTGCCCTCGCCCGTTAGCCAGGCAGAACTAGAATTTAAAAGCACACCAGGGCCAGGCTGACCCGCCAGGAACCCACGGTTCTTGGCCGGCTGCCACAGACACAGAAGATACCATGCGTAATGGAGGGAGCCCCGGACAGGTGCTTGGCCCCAGGCGCTGGACCCGCCACCCTGCTATGACCAGGCTGCCTCTGTTACCATGTCAAAGAACCGGACTTAAAAATACACTTGGGGCCCAGGCGGCTGCAGGCCTGATGGCAGCTGGGAGGGACACAGCCTCGTCTGTACCCCAGCCCAGGGACACAGGCTCACCTGCCGGCGGCAGGGCGGGAAGCCCACTCACCCGATACTCGCCCTTGGCATTCATCAGCCGGGTCTTCAGCACATCCAGGGGCTGGCACAGGAATGTGGCACATCCACCCTGGAGGGCAAGTTGTCACCAATGGATCTGCCAGGAGGGCAGGAGGGCACCCCTTACCTCCCCTCCGCAGGCCTGTCTGAACTCCCAGGAGGTGTCCCCAGGGTCATGGGGACAACATGAACAGTCCCAGCCTGGGCTCTGGGGATCCATGGGCTCCTCCCACTAATGCAGAGCCCAAGAGGGGCAGCCACCACCCTCACCAAAGCCTCCCACCCTTCTGAGCTCTTGCTCCGCCCAGGTGCCCCCAGCTGTCAAGGCTGGTCAGGGACCCCCCAACTACTCACCGCAATGAAGCTGGCGATAAAGTGAGTGAAGATGCCGTCAGACAAGTAGCCCGTGCTGAGGACCAGCTGCTTGGCTTGATCGTAGCAGGACAGCTGTCAGGAAGTGGGGACGGTCAGGACATGAGGGGACAGCTCAGGGGAAAGCAGTGGGGCCCGCAACGACACCAACTGGACGGACCAAGTACCGGCTCTGTGGGTCATCCACAGACACCATACAGGGGCGGACAGACCAGGCCCAGACCCACCTGAGCCCACATCTGCAGCCCCACGTCTGTTAGTGCCCGCTGCCTTCCGGGCCCCCGACCCCCAGATGCTGCCTGAGAATGCCACCCCAAGCCGAAGTCCTACCTGGCCCACGGTGACCAACATCCCTCGACTGGATGCCATGGTGGCGCCTGAGAACAGCTTCCTCAGACCCTCTGTAGGGGGAATAGGAGAGGTTGGGTGCCCAGCCCGAAGCACCTCCCCAGCCATCCCCCAAGGCCTGGAGGCTGTCCCAGGCCCCCACCTCCTGTCTTACCTTCTCGGGCCACACGGTACAGGCCGTCCAGGGCGTGGGCATAGCTGCCGGGGGACAGAGAGTGAAGCTCTGACCACAGGCTCCCACAGGAAGGTCCTCCCCACGAAGAGCCATGCCCCCATCACAGGCCAGGAGGAACCCAAAGCATCACAGGGCCAGAGGACATCAGCCTTTTCTGAGTGCTCAGAGTGGTCTCACTGCTCAGGGGACCTCAGGGCCTAAAGATCCCCCGGGTTCCACAGGAAAGCCCCCTCACTGGGGGGCTGCCAGCTCCGAGGCTGGTCACGCCTGCAGGCTGTTCCTGAGGGCGGGAGGAAGGGACGCCCTGCCAGGTCCCCTTCCCAGCCTACTCAGTCTGCCCTCCCCATGGCCTATGCTACGGCCAGAGAGTGGACAGTGGGATCGTCTGGGGCCACACTTCTCCCTGAATTGGCTGATGCTGGCGCCTAGGGTTTAACTACGGTGTCTGTCCATAAACAGGGTCTCAGAACCCATGGTGTCTCAGATCTCACACAATGATGTTTTTATCACAGAAACAACCTCCTAGCTCCCAAACCCTTTTGAAGACCACATAAGCTTCTAACTTACCCTCCGTGAAGCATGTGCAGGTATAAGAGGGAGCAGAGTGACCAGCCCCCGCACCTCCCAGTCTGGCCCCAACCCTGGGTCACCCACAGGGGTAGGACCCAGAGATGCTGGAAGGCCCCTCACAATGTATGCTTCCAACATCCACCAGCCGCCCCATTGCTCCATGTGACCCCACAGGTGTGGGGGCCCATAGGACTCCCCACTGAGTCCCGCAGAGCTGCTCAGAGGTCTTCTCAGCCCTGGTCCCCAAACCCGTGGGGACACCGGGTGACTCACTTTCGGCGCTGATTCTGGGGCAGCTTCATGTCATTCTGCATCCTGAAAACAAGCAGAGAGTTCAAGAGGGCAGGGCCAGACACCCCACAGTCCCCAGCGGGAGTGAGCAGCTGGCCCTACCCAGGGCTGCCCCATCACAGGCTCAGCACCACCCTCCTGCGCCTCGGACCCCAAGATCTGAGTGACATGTTTTAAGCGGAACACACTGAGACCCTAGTGAGCCAACCTGGCCCCACTGGGGGACAGCAAAACCCTGGCCTCAGGGCCGCACTGACCTGACGTTGACCATGTCCGCAGGGGTCCCCACAAAGCCGCCGATGCAACCTGGCACAACAGCCAACACATGACCACTGGCAATGCCTCCTGCCTCACCTGCACCACCCCCTCCCTCCTGGCTGCTCACCGCTGATGGAGCCCAGCAAGACCTTCTTGTAGAAGGGCAGGGGGCCTTCACTGCCTTTGGTCACCTGGTCCCGCACGGTCTCGTAGATGGCAAACCGAGTCAGGGAGTAGGTCATCTGAGGAGAAAGGGCCCAGCTCAGAGGGTGCAGGAGGAAGGATGGTGCTGGGCACGCCCACATCCTTGGCCCTCCGGTGCACGGACATCACCATGTGGGCCACAGGGACACCCAGGAACCTTCCAGAGGCCACACAGCCAGCAAGCAGCTGAGCCATTTAAAAAACCTAGGGCTGACTGAGTCCAGGCCCCACCCCTCCTCATCCCCTATCATGTCCCTGCAAGCCTCAGTTTCCCCATCTGTAGGTGGAGGTCTCGGGCCAGCTGTGCCAGCTGGGCTGACTCTGTGCAAGGCAGAAGCCATGCCTTGCGCCCACCCCGGGGGGCTGCTGGTCCCCCAGGCCTTGTAGTTCTGTCCTTGTAAGAAGTCTTGAGAATGAGAGAGTAACTTCCAGGCCCAAAGGGCATCTGTGGTGGGCAGGAGGGAGGCCAGCGACCCCTCCGCCTCCGTGGGCTGAGTGGGCTCTGGGATCAGTCCTAAGGAAGGGATCGCTGGCCATGAGTCTCCATCCACCCGCTACCCTGGGAGATGGGGCCCCCCAGAGGTACCTGTCTGCACAGGGAGGCGCTCAGCCCGTTGTAGAGCGCCAGGATGCCATCAGAGCGCACCACCTGCAGCGCCATGCCCGTCATGCGCATCTTCACCTCCTGCTGCGTCTGCAGGTGCACCTGTGGGGGAGGGTCCCACCACTCAGAGCCGCACCCCACCTGGAGCCCGCCCTGGCCAGCTCTGCTCTAAAGCCCTTTGCCACAAGTGCTACCAGCGCCTGTATTGAGAGACAGGAAACTGAGGTGGGAGAGATTGGGGGCAGGAAGAGAAAGGGACGACAGAGGATGAGATGGCTGGATGGCATCACTGACTCGATGAAAGTGAGTCTGGGTGAACTCCAGGAGTTGGTGATGGACAGGGAGGACTGGCATGCTGCGATTCACGGGGTCGCAAAGAGTCAGACAGGACTGAGTGACTGAATTGAACTGAAGGCACCAGCTGGGACGTCTGGCGCCAAGCTCTGTTCCACACCATCACCTCACAGGAGACAACGCCAGCCAGTATCGGAGCGCAAATTCCAGCTGCCCTGGAGTGGAGTCATCAGCCCCATCCTTTAGATGAGGACACTGGGGGACTCCAGAGCCCCACTTGGTAGTCTCCCAAGAGAACAGAATTAGGGGACTCAGAGATGTCCTGAGGAAACAGGGGAGGCTCGGGAGAGGTGGGTGGAGCTCCGTGGGGCACCCAGGGGGAGGGGCACTTCGGAGTCCCTTCCTGAATCACACTCTCAGGCTCTACACGTCCTGCCTGGACACGCGGGGGCAAGGTACTGGCTCTGCTGCCTTAGTCTCTCTTGGCTGCGAGCCGGGAACCTAGGGCCTGGGGGCAGGGTGGCCACACAGCAGCACCCCATGCAGGCAAGCCACTGTGAGGGTTCAGCCAAGATGTGGGGCAAAGGCAGAGATCAAGGAGCTTTAAGATACTTTTTTTCCCAAAGACAATGCCTATGGCTGCCCACACTGCCTGCTGCAGCCCAGCCCAAGGCCATGTGCTCCCTGGGCCAGAGGGCGGCCACATTCCTGTGGCCAGCCACCTCCCAGACTCCCACCCCCACGCTAAGTGTGCAGCAGAAAATAACACCTGGGGGTAGGGCAAGGGGCAGTGACGCCCGAAGGAGCCTTGAACAAGGCTGGCCTGGGGCCAGGAAAGGCTCCAAGAGTCCTTGAAAGCTGCTTCTCCAGTCTGACCCTCCAGGGCCTGTGATGGGGGAGGGGGAGGAGGGCACAGGGACCTGCATGGGCAGAAAGTAAAACAAAGCGCCCATGAGAAAGGTTTCCTCTTCCTACAGGCCCAAAGCACCTAATACCTGGCCCTGCTTGGCCAGGCCACGTCACAGGCCCTGGCGGCTACCAGGAGCCACAAAGGACCCTCCCAGGTCTCTGAAATGCTGAGGGGCTGCCAGTTTCAGCCCCACCCCCAACGTCTACTAATCCTGCCTTTCCTGGTGGCCAGGCCAAAGCTCTAGCGATAGGTGGATCAGCCCAAGACACAGGTGCCAATCCCTCCAAGGGGGCCAGCGTGGGTTTCAGGCTGCTCTGGGTGGGAATAAGGAAGGGGATGGCCAAATGACTGCTCTTGCCAACAGCCTCCGTAAGACCACAGCCCAGGTACTGTGGCCCAGGGCCCACTTGCCAAAATATGCTTTGAGTTTCTGGCCTTTCTTTGTCGTTTGTGGTGAGTAAGGAGCAAAAAACTAGTCTGCCTCAGAGACAAGGGAAACTCTGTCTTATTCTGCCCCATAGGCATTTTTTTTTTTTTTTTCAAAAAAATGTAGAAAGTGTGATTGCTTCTCGATGGAAGAAACAATCACCCTCATTGGGCAGGACCTGCACGCAGGCTGGGACCATGGCTTCCAGATGCTCACCCACCTCCCAGGAGGAAGCAGCCCAAAGCAGAAGCGCAGGCCACATCCCTCCTCCGTCTACTGGTGTGTTTGGTGGGCACCCACTAGGCAGAGGGAGCGCGTGGTCCTGCTGGGATGCCGACAGCTGCGCTTACTGAGAACCACCCTCAGGAGAGCTGGGAGGGAGACCAGCCCAAGGTCACACAGGTAGCAGAGCGGGGGCCAAGGGGCACCTCTGCCGCCCGTTCCACGCAGAGCTTCTGGGCGGGGGCGACAGCCCGGCCCGAGGCCCTCCCCACAGCCGTGCTCACCTTGAGCAGGTCCAGCGGGTGCGTGCAGCAGGCGGCCCCGCATGACGCCAGCCCACCGAAGTACCAGCGCGACACGCGCGCCTCATCCGCCATGGCCCGGGCGCCGCCGCCGCCGCCGCCAAGGAGCGCAGGTACCGGCCCCGACCCGGCCTGTGAAACCCAGACGCCGGCCCGGCCCCGCTCCAGCCCCTCCCCTGCCCGACCCGACCCGGCCTGGTCCTCGTAGCCGCCCGCCGCGCGTTCAAAGGCTCGCCGGACGCCTTCGCCGCAGACAACCAATGCACCCGCGCGGCCCGGGGGCGGGAGCTAACGGGCGGGGTCTCAGAGACCCCGCCCCCAAGTCCGAGGGTGGGTCCCGAGCCTTAAAGAGCCCGCGGCTCGGTAGGCCAACGCGGTGGGCTCCAGCGAGCCGCCCCAGTGGAGGCGGCTCAGTGGGACCCCCTCACTGGCCGGACCGCAGGAAGCCTGCTAGGTAGACCTTCCTCGTTCATCTCAGGGACCTGCGGCCTCCCCTATGCTGCGCCGGCCAGCCCGCGGGGCGGCCCCGGCGCCTAAGGCACGTCTGCAAAGGTCACGGCCCGAGTAGCTCGGGCGCTCGGCCAGCCCCCACCCCTCCTAGAGGCCTGCCTCCCATAAGCGCCCTGCCGCTGCCGCGGCCCGGAACTTGCGCCCGGTTTCCCAGCCCCGCGGCGCAGGCCCCGGATACGTACAGCTGCTAGGGGCAGCGGAAAACCTCCACGGATCACAACCTGCGGATTACAGGCAATTCGGAGACTAGCCGCCCCGCCTACCCATCCCTCCCGAACGCCCAGCCTTAGGCCAGCTCTGACCAGACAGCCTCCAGGCAGCTACCCTGAGGCGGCACGGGATGGGGATTCTGGGCGTGAGGGCTCGGGCTCCTGGGAGGCGGTAGTCAACAAACTGTCCCGGCCTAGCCGGAGCCGGAGCCGCGCACCTCCCAGCAAACTGGAAGCGCACGTGCGCTGCTATCCAGAAGGCGCGCCTGCGGGGCAGAGAAATCTGGGTCCCCAGGGCCGCTTTTGGACAGGGCCCCATGGATCTCAGGGGAGGCAGAGCCAGAGACCCCTGGACTAGTAAAGGCCCCATGTCCTGCTGTCCCAGCTTAGCCACTGCAGCCCCCAGCCCAAGGGAGAAGGGTGAGGGGCACCAGGGAAGCAAATCTTGGCCCCTGGACCCACGGGGCACCAGGAATAACAAGTCCAGCCAAGCCTAAGCAAACAGGGATTCTCTGTCGGAGGCAAAAGTTGCCAGAGCAAACCCTATTTCCCTAAAGCGGCCTCCTGGAAACTAAGGAAACTGCCTTCTAGAACCACAGGAGGCCTCTGCCCTCTGTCATCAGTTGGGAGGGTGAACAGCTGGCTACAGAGATTTCCAGCCCAGAATTGCCAAGCAGCCTGGGATGGGGCCAGTGGTAGAGGTGTGCTGAAAAGGCAGTTGCAAGTATAGGAGAAATCCTGGGAAAAACAGGAATGCCCCAAGAGTGGGGCACCCTTTTTAGAAAAAGGTGGATTTTGCAAACTATAGGTCTAGGAACTCGAAAAGATCCCAAATTTTCAAAAGGATCCCAAACACTTGTGCATAAATCCGAAGGGATGGGGACTTTGGGCAACAGCTTGGCCTGGCAGCCAGGGATCCCTGTTCAGGGATCTGGTGTCTGTGCTGCAGCGTTTACACTTTCTTGGTTTCCGGGCAGGGAGGATGCAGCCATGTGGGTGGCCTGGTATACGTCAGGGTCCCTGGAATCGGCAGGGAGGAGGAGGTGGGGGTGTCTATGGGGTGAGAGGCACATGGCTAGCTCTCGTTCTGCCACTGCCTTGTCCTCTGTGATCATCTCATGAGCCTGCACGAAGGCCAGCTCCTACCAGGCTCTGAAGGGATCTTCTAAGTTCTTCTGTGGGTGCTAGCAGGGCAACTCAGGATGCCCAGCAGACCCACCTCCCAACACCAGGCCTAAGGGCTAAGTGGGCTTCAGGGACCCAGGGTGATCCCCCGTGGCACACCCAACCTATTTCCAGGTCTGAGACACCTTAGAGCTACCACAGGCTAGAGCAGGTCAGGGGGTGCTGGAAGGGTCCAGAGGCCTGGGCCAGGGGGCTGCCTGAGAAGGGGAGGCTGAGGATCTTCAGCGCCTTCAGACAGGACTGTGAGGTCAGGTGGGGGCACCATGGCAGCATCCTGTGTTTTAAGCAATGCGGGAGGAGTTGGGCTTGATGGTCCCACAGGTAGACACCTTTAGCAATACTACCACGAACAAAGCGACCCCTCCTTGGCGGGTGGGGTGAAGGGAGCCCATGTCATCACCCTACCTGCCCTGGAAAAAGATGAAGGAGCTCAGAGGATAAGCGGCCTTTAAAGGTCACCCATAGGGCGGGAGGTGGGGTGTGACCACACAGGCCTGGGCTGAGGGGTGTTCCTGAGCCTGGACCACTCCCTGCCCCTAGGAAACGGCAGCTGATCAGCAGCCATCGCTTTGCCCCAGGTAGCCAGCTGTCCCTTCTGCTAAGTGAAGGCACACCCAGAGATCTGGTGCTGGCCAGTCGCTAACTTCATGGGCCCCAGGCCTGGCTAGTGGGGCTCTCCAGTCAGGGGGCCGCCTCCCCTCTCCTGGGATTCTTCACCTGGGAGCCTGGCAGCTCCCAGGCCTATCCTGAGCCATCTCACCCAGAGGGTAGCACTCCCAGACCGAGTGTCCCCTTCTGGTCCCACAAACCAAGGGAGGGGGCTCCAGGTGGGACCTAAAGACCCAGGCCAGAGGGTGGGTCCCCACAAGTCACAGGAACTGTGGGCTTCCCCAGAGTGGGTACTCAAAAAGCCCTGCAGCTGCCTGCCCTCAGCTCCAGGGGCCTTCTGCCATGGGCCAGTGATGGCGCTTCCCCAGGAGAAGGAAGCCAAGGGTCCTTGGAGAAAAGAGAGCACTAGGCAGAGCCTGCAAGCTTGGGTGATCACTGCCACCTGTAAACGTCACTCTGGCACCAGGTCACCTCTTCTTACCAAATCCCTGGCTCTATGACAAAGCTCCCTGAGCCCCTCTAAGGGAGCAGTGGACACCCCCCAACTGCTGTAGTCTTGCAAAGCACACCCTCCTGCCTTCTGTGCCCCAGCTATGGTACACACCTCACTCTCACCTGCCCAGGTCTGTATTTGCTGTTAAAGACCACCAACACTTAAAGACAAGGAGTTCCAAAGGCACCCCCACCAGCTCCCAGGTGAAGATTTAGTGCCAGCCACGCAGGAGCTGCCACCTCCACAAGCAGGACAAGTATGCGTTGGGACCTCAGAGGACAGCCTGCTGCACGTGGTGCCCAACCGACACACACGACTCCACACACAGGGCCTACACGATGCATTTTTCCCAGCGGCCACGGGGGGCGTGTACACTCCTGGTAGATTCTGGAGTCCTTCTCCCTGGGGCTGCACAGTCAGTGGCTGCCCCTCCCTCCCCATCTCAGCAGGTCCATCCGTCTGTCCCAGAATGGAGTTGGCCTCATGGTGTGGATGCCCAGTTCTGCTCCAAGGCTGCTCCATCCACTGAGCCTGGATGCTGGGCGCAAAGCAGCCGGAGCCCCACTCAGGGCCCGGGAACCCTGTCCACAGTCTCCTGGGCGGCTACTCCAGAACCACAGTGCCACCCACTGCCTCCAGGGCTGCCTTGATCTTCTCGGCCTCGGCCTTGGCCACGTTGGCTTTGATTTCCTGAGGCAGGGATTCCACCAGCTTCTTTGCCTGCCAGAGAGTAAAGTCAGAACCCAACCTGGGCCTGGGTCAGCCTGAGAGCTGTCAGTGGTGGTGGGAGAGGGCTGTGCAGTACATGGAACCTCACCTGGACGAGGTTGATGCCCTGGACATAGTTCTTGATCTCCTTGATCAGCTTCACCTTGTCCACGGGCTTTGCCTCTGTCAGGCGGACAGTGAAATGTGTCCGTTCTTTTTGTTTGGGAACGTCGTCTTCTGCTGCCTGGGGGAGGGAGGGAGGAAGTGGGTGGCAAGGTGAGAAAGGACGGGGTGAAGCAAGCAGATTCATTCCCAGGCCACCCTGTCCTCTAACCCAAAGGCAAGACCCAGCCTGACAAAGCCTACGATTTTGCCAGGAGGTCACAGTGAGACAAGCGGGCTTAGGCTGCCAAACTGGGTGGTCTCCTCACCTAATCCATTCCATCTCCCCAGATGCTGCTCTAAAACTACCTTCTGCCCCCACCACCCAGCACTCTAGTTTCCTTGTCCTTTAAAAATTGTAACTTTTGAGACAAGGAAAAATGACACCATAAGCACTCTGCAGATAACACTACAGAAAAGCAGTGCAAGCCCAAGGTTACATACTGATGACAAATGTACGACCAGCTTCAGCTCCACCAGGTGACCAATAATGGGACAACTGGGCATGACAGAGCTCCAGCGGTGAAGACTACAGCACCCCCAGACCAGGGACTACATGGGCCAACAGCCTGGGGCAGTTCTACTTTGGGTGTGCTGCCTAATTATGAACAGCACCCCCTTTATTCTTAAAAGGGCTCCAGTTTAAACAAGTTACACAGTAATTCTCTCCTTGCCCCAGATGTTTAGCCTGTATAGTCACCTTCCAGTTCATGGTGTGGGAAGGAGTGTGGACAAGGCTGGTGGCACTATCAGACACGTGAGATGTGGGACGCTCCACAGGACCCCTGACCTGGTTTCCTCAGTAGGTGATGGCTGGGGGAAGGGGGTTGAGGGCAGCCACCCAGATTTAAGAGGCTTGAGAAACCCAACAACCAAATGCAACACAGAGACCTCATTTGGATTTGAGTAAAGTGACTGTTTTAAAGAAAGTCTGGGACGTTCCTGGTGCTACAGTGGATAAAAATCTGCCTGCCAATGCAAGGAACATGGGTTTGATGCCTGGTCAGGGAAGATTCCACATGCTTTGGAATAACTATGCCCATGTGCCACAACTACTGAGCCCGTGGTCTAGAGCCTATGCTCCACCAACAAGAGGAGTGACCGCAGTGAGAGGCCAGAGCACCACAGCTGGAGAGTGGCCCTCGCTCTCCACAACTAGGGAAAGCCTGCAAGCAGCAACGAAGACCCTGTGCAACCGAAAGCAAAACTAAATACTTTTTTTAAAAAAAGGGTCTGGAAATGGAACTTCCCTGGTGGTCCAGTGGTTAAAGAATATGCCTTCCAACGCAGAGGACAAGAGTTTGATTCCTGGTCAGGGAACTAAGATCCCGCATGGCTTGGGGCAACGAAGCCCTCCTGACTCTACAACAGTGCCGCAACTAAGACTAATAAATAAAAAAACTATTTTAAAAAGTCTGGAACTATTACCAAAACTTGAAGAGGCTAGGGTAGGAAGCCCTGCTAATTGCATTTGTTGTGCAAACAGCTCCTGGTAACACGAGGAAACACGTGCTTTCAGAGATGGATGGTGGAACACACAAGGCAGAAGAGATCAGAAATCTGTCTCAAGCTTCAAAGAACAGGTGAAGCAAATGTGGTAAAACCTTTATGATTTCTGACGCTGGGAAATGCATATCAATAATTGCGTTATTTCTCCTTGTGGATAAGTCCGAGATATCCATGGCCGGGCTATCCCTCTGCCTCACTCTCATCCTAAGCTCCTCAAGTCTTTCCTCAGTTTCCTTCCCTGCAGCCTTTCTTAAAACTGTAACCCTCTCCCTCCCTTAAGAGCTTCTTCCTTACTCTTTTCGCTTTCTGTTTGATACAAATTCTTTTTTTTGTTGTTTCCTCGCCTTTGGCTGTTCCCCTCCACCACAAGCATGGTCTTCATATGGGCAGGAACCTGCACAGTCTTGGCAGGGAAGAGATGCCAGTGAGGGTGCCGGGGTGCCCACAGCCAGAAACCACACAGACCCACAGGCTGTGCCTGGTTGACGCAGGACCAAGATGAGGGATGAGGAGAGAAACCTGGCCATGTGAGCTCAGGTAAGATATCAGCTGGACACCAGAGAAACACCGCTTTATGCCCCGGCCTGAGCTCACCTCTGGGGCTGCTGGGGCAGGGGCAGTCCCAGGCACCATGCCACCCATCGGCATCAACCCGACATCTTGGATCTTCAGTGTTTTCTGCAGAGACAAAGAAGGATAATTTCAGGAGCTGGTTGTTCCACCCAGACATGCTCAGGAACACGCCTGGCAAGGTCCTTGCATTTATGGAGCACACTTTGGATAATTTACCAAACTCCCAAATACCCCAGCAAGGGGCCCCAGAACTCCTTGCCCAGCCTGAGCACTGATACCTTCAGGAGCTCGTTGAGGTCGGAGATCTCCAGCAGCGTGAGGCTGGCAATGTCCTGGACCAGCTGCTGGATCTTGGGGGGGTATTCCTTGGGGGCGTTATCCAGGGGGGCACCAGTGAGGGCCTCCCCCCTTCGATGACTGCTGCATCTCATAAGCCGCACAGCACAGACGTGAGGTACCTGTTGCCTGAACCCCATTAAAACAGAGTCGTCAGCCTAGCACAGGCAGGTGACATGGGCCAGGCAGGTAGGTGCCATGAGCTCAGAAGACCTAGCTCCTTGGTCCCAACCCAGGTTCTCAGACTCCAGGGACCGCATGGATAACAAAAGGGATTTCCCAGCCATTTTATACATTCTTCAAAGGGCCTTGGAAACCCACATAACTGTTTGCAGACACGCTACCCACGACGTTTCCGGCTTGGATGAACTCTACCAGTCCATGGACGTAAAGCAATTATCTGAATGCATTTTGCCACGCAAACTTTCAGAACCTGCGGTCCCTGGCGGTAGAACGCCACATCAACTCATGGGAGTCCTACCACGCCACTGTGCTGCCGGGGAAACTGAGGCCCGGAGAAAAGCACGGACCGGTCCAAGGTCATCCGGGGCCACCCCAGAACTATCGGCGGCCCATGAGGTCAGGGGATCGTTAAGTGGGGGCCCCGTGCCTACCAAGCACGTAGGGACTCGCGGAGTCGGGGGAAAGCCCCCCGCCCGCGGGAGCCGCCCCAACGTGCACCCTCAGTGCCGGGCCAAGGGCCCCATCCTATCAGCCTGCCCGGCCCTTAGCGGCCCGCAGTACCTGACGAGGCGAAGCGCAGCGGCTCGAAGCCCGAGACAGGGCCCCCATAGGAGGCTTGTGGCCGACGGCAGCATCGCTGCACAGGAGAGAAGGTCACACGCGGATCCTAGTAGGCGGGACGCTCTAGCCGCCGGGGCCACGGGACAGACGAGCTGGGGGAGAACACTCTAGCCACCAGGACGACCAAGCATAGAGTTGGGTAGTACGCTCTAGCCTCCAGGACAGCCGCGCATACTAACTGGAGGAGGACGCTCTAGCCTCAACTCGACTTGCCTCCTCGCTCCGCGAGATTATGCAAAAGACAACGGGCGGCGCAGGCGCAGAGCTTCGTTGAGGGGACGGTGGCCCGACGGCAGCTGACCTGGGCCCTACCTGCCGAGGGGCGAATGAAGCCAAGAGAAGACTGAGACCCAGCGCCAGGGTTCGTTCGAGTCGGGGAAGCGGACTGGGCCCTCGATACGCTAGGGACGACGGGCAGGGACCTGACCCTGTTGAACAGCCCAGTGACACCTGCAGCAGAGTCCGGGCATATGACGTTAGTGCTGCCGCAGGACACGCCCGGGTATCCCTTAGTGCCATTCCTCCTAAAGTCTGTTCCGGGGGCCCGGCCGCTCGTGGCCTGTGGTCACCTGGCGGGAGGGAGCTCCCCGGCCCTCTGGGTCGCCTTCTCCTCGGTCTCCTGTATCTAAACGGATATCTTGCAGGCCAGCTCGGGAGCATATTTGGTCCTTCCGTCCTGGCCGCCACAGTAGCGAAGCTGCCGCCCTCCGCCTGAACCAGACCCGCAGCTAGCTAGAAACTCTGCTTGCAGCGTCTGCTAAGGGTTGTGATTGAGCCCGGAAGGGGTCGAGGATGGGGTCCTTGGGAGAATTTGTAAGCCTGGACTCTTGCCTCCAGCTGCCCAGATCCTTTGCACTCTTGTCTCTTAGTTCAGCTCCCAAATATCTGGCACATGGGGTGTCCCCAGCCCTTCGGGTCCTAGGGGCTTTGCTCCTTAAATGCAGCAGGGGACATTCCCCTCTCCTTCTGTCCTAGACACCATAGGTGATTTTCTAAGAGCCCAGAGATAAGTCCTAACTTTAGGTACAAGGCGGCTGGGCTTCCCTTTGCCCAGCATCTCTGTGATCCTGAGCCTGCTTTTGACCTGAGCTCTGAGCCCATTAAACTACTGCATTGCTTCATAGAAGAGTTAAGGGGAGTCACCCAAGAGGTTTGTACACTTAGTTTATGAAATGTACTGAACCCTGGATGTGAGAGGCCATGAGTCTATGTTGTCATAAACATTTTCTTCTAGGCTCCAATTCTGACAGTGCAGACTCAGACTAGAGCCCAGGCCCCACACGTCTCTCCCAGGAGTCAGGGCAGCTGGGTGGAGAGGGCACAGGTCCTTGGTGCTCAATCTCAGGGAGGAAGACAACCGATCTCAAGGCTGAGTAGCGTGCACCAGTTGAGACTACTGTGGAGCTAGGCCTGGGGCAAGGGGCAGCTGGCCTGTGAGGAGGCACCCACACACCCACCCAGAACTGAAACAGCTGCCCAGCACTTTCCCTCTGAGCAGACACCCTGATACTTGTTGAAAGACATTTTTATTATCGCTGTTCCATTCCATCTACTCAGGGCACTGGATAAGATGGCAGCTCAGAAGCAGAGAAGCTGGAGACAGGCCCCACCCTTCCTGTGAGGGCCAAGAGCATCCCTGCTGACAGCCTGGGGGGCCATGCTGGAGAACTCTGGGGAGCACTCACGCTAGTCACAGACCATGGCCTCAACGTCTCCCAGGTGGGGATGGGAGGGCATGAGCTGTGTGGGGCAGAGACCCCACTCTGGCCAGCCCTCACAGAACCTGACATACTGGGCTGGGGGCTTCCTCTCAGGGAAGGTCCTTCCCTTCCACCCTCCTCCCCGAGGCCCAGCCCTGGGGAAAGGAGTCAGACACGAACTTAAGGAGCCAGAGACAAGGATGGGGCCTAGAGGGACCAGGAGCTGGCAGGCAAGGACAAAGATGGAGGAGGGCCAGAGTGAAGGGCCACCCCGCCCACGCAGAGGGGAGAGCGCGAGGCAGGAGGACCACGCTAGTTAGAGATGGAGGCGGCAGTTTTGGAGAACCGTAGTGTTACTCTAGATGGGGAGCTCCCAGCCGGGGTCAGTCAAACGAGATGAGCTGGGCTTCGCTGCCCTGTGCCGGCGGGCCCTGTGCTGGGGGCTGCTGGGCCACTGGGGGCTGCTGCTGAGGAGGGCCGCTGGAGGGCGCCATCTGTGGGAGGACACACAGGCCAGTGGTCTGTCTTCCCTCTCCAGGCCCCAGCCTCCCCATCCTCTACCAGCTCCTCTCCAACACTCCACAAACCAGCCTGGCCCGGTATTTAGGCCCCTCAAGCCCATGCTCCCCTTCCCTTCCTCCAGTCATCAGGAACTCCCTGTCCTCTTCCTGTCCCCAGCAGAGCCCACTCCCCAGGCATTCCGGATTCATGTCTCTGGAGCTGAGTAGATGGGACCTTGGGCTTTTAAGTAAACATGATTTTGACACCCAACAGCTATTGCTACATGTCTGTCCTGGTCCTGCCTGAAGAACAGCAATCCTGGCCCACGCCAGCCGCACTTCCCAGGACAGCCCCACTGCAGATGAGGGGTCCACAGGGAAGCCTGTCCCGTCATGACCCACGGTGGTCCCAGGAGAGGCTCACCTGCTGGTACACCGGCTGCTGCCCTGAGATATAGGGTTGCTGTGGGGGCGGCAGAGGCGCGTCTTGGCCAGGGAGGGTCGGCATCAGATTCTGTGGACAATGAAACAGCCCCATGCTAAGAAAGCAGCTCTGTAACCGGGTAAATGCCAACCAGTAGAGAGGCAGTGGAGGGGACATGGGGCAGTGGGCAGAGCGTGGAGCCTGCCCAGCACGCTCCCACCCCCAAAGGCCCTGCTCCTCCCATCTGAGGCCCCCGACAGCCTCTCACCTGCATGCTGTAAGGCTGGTAGCCCATGGACACTGACTGGCTCCCCATGTAGCCCATCGTACCAGACTGCGGGGGCTGGGAGATGGCTGGGAGGCTCTGTGGGGCCTGGGAGGCCACATTCTGTGGAGGAGAGAGGGCGATGGGAGACAGTTGGGCCTAGGGGCCTTGAAGGGAAGGGGCAGCCTCCCCACCTACCTGATAGCCCTGCGTGGGAGTAGGCTGGTATGATGAGTAGGCTGGGCTGGTAGTGGGCCCTGTGGGGCCCTGCGGGGCTGCCTGTGCACCAGCCGCCCCTGCTGGGTACATGTAAGCGCTCACCATGCTGGGGTCTGCAGGCAAAGAGGAGAGAGCGCAGAACTCTGATGGGGTAAGGGACAGGGGTTTGAGTTTCCCTTTTCCTTGTGACTTACAGAAATAAGTTTGTGTTTCACATTCTCACAAAATAATAGTAAGTGAAATCAACAAAGACAGGAAAGGACCCACAGAACGTCACACTCTCAGAAGACCAGTCACAGCCCAAATGAGAGGTGGTCTGCAAGACGATAGGCCAGTGGTCTTTGGGAAGTCAGTGTCACAGAAGCCCACAGAACATTCTAAGAGGGAGGACAGCTAAACAGGGGGCGGGTTTCCTGTTGGCACAGGTGAGGCCCTGGGGCTGTGTGAGCACGAGCCAGCCGTGGATGCAGTCACACCAGGGCCTCCAGGCTCCTCGTCTGGTGCCTGTGCCCAGGCCCTGCAGAGCATCCTGGTCTACAAACGCAGAGGTCTCTAGTAGTAAAGGGTGTCACACCTGCCACTCCCCCTAAATTGGGTCAGAAGAGAGTGAGTGTGGGTTGAGTGTGGGGAGAGAGTGTGACTCTGAGAAATGCTGTGTACTGCTCTGCTGACTGTTCTGTAAGTTTGCGATCACACCGAAACAACGAAAGAAAGAAAGGGTGGTACTGGTCTGGGGTTTGTCTTGGCTGTTGGCCCCCCAACCCTCCTGCCCCAGCCCACTCCGTTACCTGCTGCGGCTGCTGGCATGCTGGGGTAGGGGCCGCTGGCAGCCGGGGCCGGCTGACTCATGTACATGGTGTGCATGGGCGAGCCCTCCACCGAGCCGGCTGGGCTGAAGGTGCCCGCGAAGCTCGCCGGGCCGGAGGGCTGGTACAGCACACCCCCCGCCGCAGGCACTGCCTGGAGCTGGAGACAGAGAGACCGCTTTCAGGGCACTTGTCCGTCACCAGGGTGCCCAGAGGGACCGGGGCATGTGGTGGGTGCGTGCCTGGGCGTAGGGCAGGGAGAAAGCTGGCATCTGGGCCCGCATCTGGATGGTCTGCTTCTGCTGCTCCAGGCGCATCTGCCGCTCCTTCTCTTGCTCCTGCAGGCGCTGGATGGCCAGCTGCCGCTGCACCTCCAGGTATTCCTGTGGGCCACGAGGCAGGCGTCAGGGCCGGGCAGGCTGCCACCACCCCCGCACCCCACAGCCAGGCGGGCCGCCACCACCACACCTGCTTCTTCTGCCGCATGATCTCCAGCTTCTGGGCCAGCTGGATCTGGCGCTGGCGCTCGGCCTCCTCGGCTGCGCGGCGAAGCTTCTCCCGGTGCTCCTCCCGCAGGGCGCTGAGCGCCCCCCGGGCATCACGAATCTGCGCCAGCTTGTCCTGCAGTCCCTCATAGTATACTGTGGGGAAGGGGTGAGCTGGGGGGCCCTGGCATTGGCTGGAACACGAGCTGCCCAGCAGTGGGCACTGCTGCCCAGCCCGGCCTGGGAAATGGCAGGGTGCAGCTGGCATAGGGGCTCCAGGGCAGATGGACGCACATGCATAGGTATGGGCACACATACATACACATACACACTCCCTCCAGCTCACTGTGCTCAGTGGGACACCTGCCACTGGGACTCCCTCATGCAGAGCCCAAGGTCCCTCGCGGCAGCCCTGCCCACACCATCCCAGGCGCGATAATGCCTGGCCCAGTAGGTACCCACTGCCCCTAGCAGGTGTGGCAGGCCCCTGATGGGAGCCCCCGAGGCCTGGAGGGCCATCTGGGAGGGTGTGCGTGGCACATACGTCTGCGCTCATCCAGCTGGTTGAGCAGCTCTAGCAGCTGGGGGTGCATGGTGTTGATGGACTGGAAGAGGGACAGCACGGCCGAGTCGTTGGTGATGCTGCGGCCCCGCACGTGGTTGCTCTTCATGCGGTTGACGAAGGTGGTGACGGCGTTCTGCAGGGCCTTCAAGAACTGTGCGTGGCTCTCCTCAGACTCCCCATTCTGGTACTGCTGCCAGGGCACAGGGAGTCTGCCTGAGCACCTCCCACACCCCCAGCCCGAGTGGGGACAGGGTCCCTCTGTCCGGCTGAGCCAGGTGCTGAGCTCTGAGCTTGCTGCACGACTGACTGGGTGCTCCTGGGGGGTCTGCGAGAGGTGCCCTCAGCACCCAGTTCCTAAGGGAGGAAACGGAGGCCCAGGGAGGCTCGGCTTTTGCCCACAGGCACAGCGTGGCCGAGACGAAGCTGTCCTGGCCCTGGCCTCTTACTCCACTGGGCACCAAAGAGCAGAGCCCCAGAATATTCCAGCCTGTTTGGGGTAGACAGCAAGGAGCTGAGCAGAGCCTACAGCCAACCCAGAGACATTCAATGGAGAGCTGTAAGTGACAACAGCCCACCTCTGGGAGGTCACCGTGAGTCTGGTGCTCTGCACTCTGGGAGGCCAAGTCTGCCCCAGCCCGAGGAGGGAGTCATGGCTTACCTCACTAAAGGCAGCTCCGGCTGCAGTTACAGCCTGAGGGTCTGTCTCTGCGAGGGAAGTCTGGAAAAGACCAGACAGTGAGACTCCATCTCTGCCTATCCTGGTGTCCCTCTCCCAAGGGACCACAGTCCGAAGACTGAGAGTGGCCCCTTACCTCCATGTTGGCAGGGATTGCGTGTCCCTCCCCAGGCTGGGCCGTGGGCTCTGTCAGAGGCACTGGCGCAGACGGTGTGGGGCTCTTCCGAGCCTCCTCCTGCTTCTTCTCCCAGTAGTTCCGGTTCAGGTACCGCGCAAGCTGCACAGGCAAGAGGGGGTCACTCCCAAGGGCCAGGAGGCAGCAAGGTGAAAGCACCACACTTGGGGTATCCTCACCTCAGGGTCGATGTCCTCAGCCAGAGGCGCCGACGAGTTCTGGGGAGACATGGTGGATATGAGAGGCCACAGGCCGGAGCAGAGGCCTGGATGATATAGCCATGAGTGGACCCTGCAGACTGGCCAAAGCCTGTCCAAGCGCCAAGGGGCTCCATAACCGTAGATGGGATGCAGGGTGCTACCCCACCAGCCCTCCCACAGAACATAGGGTCGGGTGGGCAACTGGCAGGGCTTCTCTCAGCTCCACCCACAGTGCCCTGTAGGGTTTGCAAATGACTTTCTAAACCTCTGCCCCACCTGCCACCTTCCTCCTTTTTACAGAAGGAACTCGGTCCACCTCCAGCAAACAGACCTGTGACGGCCTCACAGGAGGCTAGAAAAACAGAGCACCTTTGACCCAAGGTGGCCCCAGCTCCTCCCGCTCGGGGGGTATGGGAGACACCGGGGTCTCGACGGTGAGGCCTCCAGCCCTTGCAGTGTCCTCTGCTCCACCGGGGTCCTGACCAGGGAGCTGAGACCTGTGGGCACCAGGCTGCCTCTGCCCCTGCCCAGGAGACTCAAGCATCCCTGCTGAGGCACAATCACCTACCCCCCCATCCCACAGGAAGGGGGTCTAAGCCACTGGGGCTGAGCTGAAAGGCAGGCTCACCACAGGCGAAGAATACAGGCTGCTGGCGGGGGGCGCTGAGGAGGCCACGGGTGTGGGTTCTGCCTTGGGGTACGCGGTATAGGCCGACTTCTGCCTCTGCGGGATGACCAGGAGGAGGGCGTCTGAGGTGCATGCCGCACTTTCCTGAGCACCCCCAGACTCAGCAAGGCTGCCCCCAGCTCACCATCCGCTCCTTCTCCTCGGCCTCCGACTGAGACAGGGCCAGAGCCAGCTGCAGCTCCTCCTCTTCCTGCAGGGCTGTCTCGTCCCTTTTGGGGGGCAGCTGAGGATGACAGGACAGGGTTAGCGGGGCCAAGGGTCAAGGCGCCCCCAGAGGCCCGGGCAGTACCTGCGACTGCTGAGACAGCGGGCTGGTCAGGTACTCCGGGGGCAGTTCTGTCGTCGAGGCCGCTTTTCCCTCCGCTTTCCTGGAGGAGACAGGATGCCATGTGTCACTGGGCGCTGTATCCCACCCCCATGTGTTCTTGGAAACAGCCTGGGGCTCCCCTCTGACACCCTCAGGGATGGAAGACGGGGGTTCCACAGACCACACTCCAGAGAAAAGCTGGACCCACGAACCAGTTGTCACCTCTGGGCTGCAGGGCCCTGGGCAAGTCACTGGCCTAAAAGACAGCCCCTTTCCTGGAAATGGGGCTCAAACACCTGCCACGCTGTGGCTTTCCACAGAAAAGACTTCCCAGTGGAGTGGCCTACAGATACCACTTCCCCAGGAGATCAGATCCTATCACTGATGCTGGGAAGATGGACAACATGGGCTCCTGGGCCAGCCACACAGAGCCTGACTGTCACCACAAGGAGACCCCGGACCCAAACCTAGAGATGTGCCTCAAACAGCCTTGGCCCCTCAGTGATGTCCTTGTCACAAAAGAAAAAGACGCTGAAACTTACCAGGTTAGATAGCTGAGGAGATGGCTGGGTCCTAACAGGACCGAACCATCATAGGACATTACTAGGACTTGGGAACCCTGAGCAGGGACTAACCACACTGATACCAAATGCCCCAGCTCGACAGCTACCAGCAGGCTCGCAGGAAAAGTTCCCCTTGGGAGGCACACATGGGAGTGGAGGGGAGAGGGACAGGGTGCCTGCGGCTCACTCTTGACTGGTTCAGGATACAAGGTGTGTGTGGGCACACAAGCCTGGGGTATGTTTGTGTGTATGTGTATGTGTGAGAGAAAGATGGAATCAATGGGGCTGCAGAAAGGCAATTCATTGTCGTGGGGTGAGGGCCTGTGTGTGTGTGTGTGCACGCGTGTGGGGTGAGGGCCTGTGTGTGTGTGTGTGTGCACGCGAGAGGAGTGAGGGTGTGTGTGTGTGACAGAGTCAATGGGGCTGCAGAAAGGCAATTCATTGTCATGGGGTGAGGGTCTCCAGGCAACTCCTGTGTCTCTTCTCCCAACACTTAATAAACAAACCCGAGCAACTGGCCAGCAGGACTCAGACCTAGGAGCCCTGCCTGGCACTGCCCTAGCTCGTGTCCCGGGGACTCACTTGTTGAGCTGCTCGTAGCAGGGCTCACACACCCGCACCTCCTTCTCGATGCCGAACTTGGGGATGGTGGAGTACTTGGAAGAGCACTTGCCGCAGAAGATCTGGCCACACGCCCGGCAGTGGTGCTGTGACACAGGGTGGGTCAGGGAGGCCTGGTCAGCCACTCTTCACGACCACCACCTGCCCAGCACCACCTGCTGCAGGAAGTGCCAGGTTGGGGTGGGCAGAAGGTGAGCCTGGGAGGCCACAAAGGATCTGGGGGAACAGGGCACACTCACAAGCTCTCAATTATAGCCTCTACTTTGAGGAAAAGTAGTCAAATTAACAAAAAAAGTTCACAAAAGAACACATAAGCTGTCCTAATAAATAAGTTTTGCTGGACATTGAGTCTGGGGAGTCTGCTCAGATGTCCCAGGCCCCAGCCTTGGCCACGGCTTCAGTGAGCAGAAGGAGGGTCCAAGCTGGACAAGTCAAGTCAGCTGAGGAGACTCAGCCAGGGGGCTAGTGGCCGAGGCAACGCAGACCCAAACCCCTGGGCATGGGGTGCTTGCATTCCCCAGGAGTACAGCCTTGCCTGAACTTTGCCTGAGGGCACCGACCATTGGATACAGACCCCAGATGACCTCACTCCCCACGCCGCCAGGTCCCAGTCCAGAGAGAAAGGGCCTGCTGTGCGCACAGTGGCCTTGGGATGACAGTGGGAGGCTTGGGGTCTGTCCCAGCCAGGCGGGGAGCTGGGGCCCTCCCTGAGGCAGGCGCACTCACCTTGCGGGTCATAACCCCAAACTGCACCCGGCACCGGTGGCACTCCTCGGCATCCACCCAGTCAGGGGCCTGGGGACGGGCAGAGTCAGGTCACACGCCCCTTCCCTCCCTGGCCACCCGGCTTTCCACAAGGGGTGCAGGGACTGCAGCCAACCCACTGCAGACATGACTCGAGGAAGATCTCCCTCCAAAATGGTCTTCTTTTCTTTCTAAAGATCTGACTGCAAGACTTCCCACAGCTTTGGGGACATGGAAGTATTTAACTGGGAACCACAGCCCTAAGGCACCTTCAACCAGGTTCCTTTCTCAACCTGCAGACAAAGCTGCATATTCTACCTAAAGGGCATTCTCATGCTGAGGTCAATTAGCAGCTCACCTGCTCCCAACAAGCCCAGATCCCAGGGTCTCCCTTCTGCCTCCTTGCAAGCAGCCTAACTCCTGGACCCAGCACCCCGTGAACTCACTCTCTCCGCAGCAAACATGGCATCGCTCTCCTTGAACTCTGGGAAGACGTGTCCTGGAAAAAGGAGGCCCCTGTTACCACTGAATGCTGCCCTGCTGTGTGAGGCCCTCAGCCTCATCTGTCCTTTCCCATCAGCCCTGAGGCCTCCAGCAGTCACATCCCAGTTCTTGGCGTCTGCCTCCCCGAGCAGACAGAAGTGGCCCAGAGCGTGAGGCGGCAGGCACAGTGACCTCACACTGCACAAGGGCGTCTTGGGGCGCAGCTCAGCCAGCCTGCCCCACAGCTAGGGTGGCTCCACATGGCCACTCAGTCCTGGGGACCACACACAGAGCCAAGCCTTGCTCCCACCACATCAAGGCCTCGCGGGTCTTTCCTGGGCCTCCCGTCTGGCTCCTGGCCTGCGTTCCAGCCAACCACACTTCCCAGAGCTTTTAAACCAGAGCTTTTTCTTTTGAGCCATGGACCCGTTGAAATCCCGTAAGTCTTTGGTTTTTGGTTGGGTTTTTTTTTTTTTTTTTGGCCATGCTGCGTGACTTGTGGGATTTAGTTCCCCAAAGTAAGTAAGTAAGTAAAGTCACTGAGTCGTGTCCGACTCTTTGTGACCCCGTGGACTGCAGCCCACCAGGCTCCTCAGTCCATGGGATTCTCCAGGCACAAATACTGGAGTGGGTTGCCATTTCCTTCTCCAGGGGATCTTCCCGACCCAGGGATCGAACCCAGGTCTCCCGCATTGGTGGCAGATGCTTTAACCTCTGAGCCACCAGGGAAGCATAACCAGAGATCAAATCTGGGTCCCTGACAGCGAAAGTCCAGAATCTTAACCAGTGGACTGCCTGGAAATTCCCTCCGTAAACTCTGGATGTTCTCTCTCATTTCTGAAGTTCAGGAATTGAGGGTCTGAGACCAGCTTATTGACCTGGATGGTCCTTCATCACATAGTGTCTGCACAGTCCTGCCCACCCTGCTAGCAACAGGCAGTGCCCTTGCTCCCACTCCGTGGCTCATCTTGGGGTCAGAAGACCTGGCCCCGCCGTGCGGCACAGGTGGGAGAGGACCCAGCCTGCCGTCTCACCCACACCGGGTGGGAGCACCAGGAAATCTTCCAAACATGGCCTGAATCCACCGCTCTCCTTGCCAGAACCCCAACATCTCTCCACAGGCACAGCAACAGGGAGGCACACACACTGGGCCTGAAGAAGCCTGCCTCAGCTGCCACAGCCCCGCTTAAGACTCTCCAAGTCCACTGGACTCAGAGCACAGTGCCGTCCCCAGCACAGCCTCCCTTGGGCCAACCTGGTGCAGGGCAGCCCCTCAACTCCTGATGGTGCGTCCCAAGCCCGGGACTGGACCCTCTTGCCCCCACCCCCGTGACTCACCTTCCACCTTCATGATCTGGTACGTGTCCTGGACCACCTTGTACTTGGGCTCATTCCGGAAGGCGTGTGCCCAGGCCTGAATCAGGTACAGGATCTTGTTCCGGACGTTTACTTCCACCTGCCTCTGTAGGCAAGGGAAGAAGGAAGATGAGGAGATGGAGGTGCCAAAGAGAAATCCCAGAACAAGGAAGCAACTGGCAGACTGCAACTGGAGATGGGGCCATGTAGGGAGCCACTCTCCAGATCCAGGCCTCCTCCAGGAACCCCATCCCCAAAGACAAATCCATTCCCCCTGTCTGTCGACTAAGGGCCTGCACTGATCTCTAAACGCCTAGAGAACCTGGGGAATCCCTCAAGTGAAGGCTCGCCCACCCCTACTGTCTCATCACCACCTGTCTCTCCCCATCTCACCCCTGTGCTCTACAGGACCCTGACTACCTAGGGAGCCCCTCAGCCTGTGACCCACTCTGGGGCTGGCTAAGGCCAGCCACCAACAGGCAGAGCCAACCGAGCCTGGGCTGAAGGTGCAGACGCACAGTCAACCAGCTCCCTCCTTCCAGTCATAGGCAGCCCAGACAGGGGATGAATGGCTCCAGAAAGTTTCCCACATACAAGGCCACCACCTCCAGCAGATTAAAGCACAACCAATCCCACTTCTAAAGCTCTCTTGATGATGTACACACACAATGCTCCGGACAAGGGGTCGAGAAAGCTGCTTCGAGGAAACACCCACCACAGCTCACATGCCAGAGTTCCTGCTCTTTTTTGTAATCTGGGTCCAGTCAGTGGACCCCTCTCCAGGTAGCCCCAGCCCTCCAAGGACTCAGACCCTGTGCCGTGAGAACAGAACACGATCATGCCCACACAAAGAGGGCAGGTTCTAATTATTCTTCTGTCACCCAGGACAGAGGAGGGGCTGGCCAGGCCTCCAGTCAGGGCTTGGAAAAGTCCTACTGTCAGCTCAGCCTCAGATGGGCTCCAGGCTGCGAGGCCCACAGGTGCCCAACAGGCCCAGGTCACAGTGGCGGTGGAGTTGGTGCCGGAGCCGCGCTCCTAGGTTGCCACCTAGGGCGGCCTCAGCTCTACGGGATGCCCTTCACCTCCAAGAATGGCTGTACCACCCACTCTACATCATACAACCCCCTGGTGTCACTGCCCACATCACAATCCCTATAGGTGGGCAGCGAACCTGCCCTGCTCGGATGACCCCTTGAGGCCCTGGAGGACTTCCCTCCTCTGCCTTGGCGGGTGGGGCGGGGGGCGGGTTCTGGCATCCCTTCTCTGTTGCTGTTCCCCAGCTCTGCCTCCACACACACATCAAACTCACGTGCCTCCCTGCTCTATGCAAGTCTTCTGGGGACCCCAGGTCTCCACTCACATGCTCTGCCATGGCCACAGGCACACTGTTCCTCCTCACCTTCTCTGCTACTCAGTGAGCATCCCCTACCCCTCAGACTCAGCTCCTGCCCTCCAGGAAGTTTTCCTCACCTTGCAGGAGGAGTGGGGTCTTCTCCGCACTCCCAGATGCAGCCCTGCCTAGCTTCTGGGAAGGCCTGACCTCTCCAGGCAGGGATCACAAACACTTGCCCTCCAGCCCTCGGCACTGTTCCTGACACAGGTGCCAGCAAAGCCCCAAGAAGCCCTTGGGGTGGCGCACCCCCACATGGGCCTCTCTGCTCCCTGAAGAGCACCCACCTTCAGCAGCTCCTTCAGCTCCTCCATGGTCTGCTTGTTCGCCACCTCATCATGGACTGTCTGGCCGCAATTCTTGACCACAGACTCCATGACCTGCAGACCCCAGGGCGGGGAAGACTTAACCTGCAGGTCAGGGCAGGAACTCTCCCTCCTGGACAGGTCCACCTTCCCCACAAGACGGTGGGCCTCAACAGGGCCCTCAGACCACCCAGCTGGATAGGAAAGCCCACAGAGCAGTCTCCAAGGCTAGCAGCAGCCAGGGCTACACCTGCTCCTTTTAACTCCATGTTTTATCACCAAGGACAGACACTGGAGTCAACCTCAGGGCATACACGTGTCAGTCTCAGGTGGAAGAGTGAAAGCACTGCTCCCAGCTCAGCCCAGCCCTCTGTCCCTGGTGCCTCCACTGTTGGCAGTGCGCCCATCGCTGCCACCCCGACCAGGGCCGACTGGAGTACAGGGTCTGATTACCTCTAGGGCGTACAAGGCCACGTGGGGATTCTTATCATTAACTTTCTTCTTGATGGAACTCACTGCATATTTTGCCCTGACAGAAAAAAAGGCATTGGTAAAAGCAAACAGAGGAAAAAAAGAAAGAAGAAGAGAACAGCTTCTAAGACTGAGGAAAAGCCCATTGGCCATCTGGTTCTTGAGACCCCCTAGGCAAATGTCCAGGTAATCATGCACTCCCGAACTGTATAGAAAAAGTCCTTTAACTGTCCTGAGATCTCAAGAGCCAGAGCATACAGACCACACAGTACTCCATCGGGGCCTAACATGCTCAGCTTTCATCAGGGCAGGATCTTGGAAGATGAGTGGGCACCAAGCAACCCCAGTCCACCGTACGGCCACCCCCCTGCTCCCGAGGGTGCACTTACTGCGTGTCCCCCTGGCGGATCAGGTCACAGATCTGGAGGATGGACTCCCAGTCAGTCTCCAGAAGAAGCTGGCTGGTCGCTTTGTCTAAGGCAGAAACACACCATTACAGGGGCTCATCCTGCTGGGTGATCCCCTAGCTGGATCCCCAGCTCAGCAACAGGCAGGAGGAACTGCGCCCTTCCCATTTTAGACATCTGGACCAAACGGAAAACTACGTGACCATCCTCCTGACACCTGACAATAACCGTGGAAAGCACTGTCCTTCCTGAAAGACATTGCGGGCTTTTTACACACAAGTGCTGTTCCAAACACTTTACGCGAACTCACTCAACTCTCACACAAACCTTAAATATTAGGGGATATTTCCACCCTCTCTGCGGACAAAGAAACTAGGCGAGAAATGAAGACAGGTAAAGTCACTAGGCCTGAAATCACACAGCTTG
The DNA here is from genome assembly GCF_032405125.1 of Capricornis sumatraensis. Taxonomy (NCBI): domain Eukaryota; kingdom Metazoa; phylum Chordata; class Mammalia; order Artiodactyla; family Bovidae; genus Capricornis; species Capricornis sumatraensis. The sequence continues at coordinate 100,811,548 of NC_091076.1, forward strand.
CTGGGGTGGAACCAGAATTCAACACTAAGCTCTGTTGCCTCATCCCTCAGAGTCCCTGGTTTTCAGAAGCTTAGCCTGTTTCTTTAGCTCTCAGCTGTGGCACTGCTGGAGAGACATACAGCAGAGACCCCAGTCCTCTGCCTCAAGTGTTTTGTGGAGTGCAGACAGGATTGACCTGCCAAGGAGTATTCCCCAACGACCACCTCTAGTCTACGTCACTGTGGCCTCAGACACACAAATGAGCAGCTCGGCTGCTCTCCCAGTTCAGTCAAGACCACGGTCCCTGGAGTCATGCAGAAGATCAAAAAGGATTTGACAGTGACTCCTGGATTGATCGCTGAAGGGCTGAACCATCTCATGAGCTGAGTTCCTCAGCCCAGATAATTCAACGAGCAACGAAGAGGCCTCATCTGAGGTCCCTCCGAAATCGCATTTGAGGAAAAAGGAGGCCAGGTTCAGGCTGACCATTCCACTACCCAGAGCGCCTGTCCCAAACACAGAACAGTTTCCTGAAGGAGAGTGAGCTTGTCCATAAACATTGATTTTCCTTCCTAAATCCTGTGACTTCCAGGAGGTTCAGAAAGATCAGCTATCCACCCCAACAGAGGAAACGCCTTCTTAGCCCCGGCGCTTCTTTTCGGAGCCCAGTGGGGACATACGGCGCAGGTCTGGATCCCTGGGGAAACAGCGCTCCGAAGAGCTGGCAGGTCCCAGGGAAGACACTGCCGGCTCCACCCTTAGGGCCCACGTATGGGTGAGAATTCCCAAATCCCACGCAACTTAGGTTTTTGGCGGGGAGAGAGGGTCTACTGAGACTTTACTATTTCACTGAGTCATCCATTCGTAACTCAGGACGTGAGGCCCGCTTGGCCAGACGCTGGTAGTTACTTCCCCAAGCTCCTGGCCGGTCTCCTGCGCGGACCCTCACTCAATCGGTCGGCGCCAGGCCCTGCGCTCGGGACCGCCGGGCCTTATGTCGCCTGCGCGCCCGCCCAGGGCCCGAGTCGCGCGGCGGTCGCCCGGAAGCACTGGGGGCGGGGGTCTTTCCCACCAGGGAGCGGGGGCAGCGTTACCTAGGAGACGCTCGAAGGTGCCACTGCCGCGCCCCATGGCGACCCGGGACCCCAACCTGACGCCGCGGAGATTCCCCACTGCTGGCCGGCGCGCCCCCGACTTCCGCTTCCGCCTGCCTCTCAGACGCGCGCACGCGCACGTCGCCGGCCAGCCCGCGAGCCGTGGGGAGGCGGGTCTTTCCACTCGCCCCAGACGCTGGGCGCCAATTAAACGGCGCCTACTGAGACGGTCAATGTCGAGAGCCAATGAGCTGCCCGGCGGCGGAGTCTATCCAATGAGAGCGGAGCTGAGGGTGGGCCTCGCGTGGCTCACGGAGCTAAGGCTGTCGAGTGGAGCGTGAAGCGGGATGTGTCTCCTCCTGGGGGCCACGGGGGTGGGGAAGTCGCTGTTGGTGAAACGCCTGCAGACTATCCTTCCGCGCCGGGCAGGGGGTTGAAGGGGTCCGGAGGGGCGTGGGGATCCGAGGGGCGCTGGCGGCGAGCGGGGTGGGGTGCGTCGGGGGCCCTCGGGCTGGGGGCGGGGTCCGGCCGGCGCGCCCTCCTTGGCCCCACTCAAGAGTCCTTGACTGCCTCGCACAGTTGAGTTCCCGGGATGGGAAGGGCGACCTGGGCGATCCGCCCCCAACGCGACCCACGGTAGGCGTCCTGCAGGTTTAGAAGTGGGTCCCCTTGAGATTAGCAGAGCTTTGGGTTCCTTTAAATGGAAGCAGCGGTCTGACTGGTGGGTGTGTTCAAGACACCTTTCCGGAGGTGGTGGGTGTCACCGCGGGGAGCCTGGCTCCGCCGGGACAGAATTCGCAGGGCATCCGGAGCCGCCTGCCCCTCACCACTGGTCAGATTGAGTGTGCTGCTCCCCGCACAGGGCGAATCCCTTTGGTGGGTGTCACAGCCAGTCCTGTGGGTCCTGCACCCCAGGGAGCATCTTTAGACCTCCTCCCTTGTGGGTTCTGCCTTAAAGCCTAAACACTTAAGACCTATGTTAGTGGTTAGGTCGCTGTGTAAAGGGCTGGGCACATTGCTCTCCAGGAGTTGCCAGTGGGAAAGCGCTTGTGGTGGTCTCTACATCCCGGTTTTTTCCACAGGTGGGTACCAATTTAACGGACATTGTGGCTCAAAAAAAGATCACCATCCGAGAACTGGGGGGCTGCATGGGCCCCATCTGGTCCAGTTACTATGGAAACTGTCATTCTCTCCTGGTAGGTCCTAGTCTTTTGCTCTTCCTTTGGGGAAGAAAGTCCCCATTTCAGTGTTGTCTAGTCCCCAGTTTCACTTTGTGTGGGATGGAATTTGGGTTCCCAGGCAGCTATGCTAGTCAAGGAAACATGGCCCAGGCCAGAATTGCTTCCTTCTGGGACTCCAGCTGCTCCCTAATGCTGCTGGTCCCAGGCAAATGTGAAAGCTCACCGAAGGGTTGCTGAAGACAGTATTTCTTCTCTGCAGATAACTGTGTCATCCACTCACTGTGTTATTGTTCTGGGTGTGTTTGTATGTTTTATGTTTTAATTATGTATGGCCTGGTTCATCCCATCCTGCAAGATCTATGCCCCAAATTCTGGGACACTTCCTTGTAAAAGTAATGGCTACACAAGTAGAGCAACTTCCGTGTAGGTGGAAACAAATAACACTGGTGATTCTTGCATAGCTCGCTCCCCTCTGCTTTTCCTGAAGCCTTCCTTGCTCTTCCTGAGCCAGGCTTGTGATGTGAATAGAGATTTGGCAAGGATGGTATTTCATCCCAGGGGGGCCCTAATCTCCATTCACTTCTTTCCAGTTCATGGTGGATGCCTCTAACCCCACCCAGCTCTCGGCATCCTGTGTGCAGCTCCTGGGTCTCCTATCAGCAGAAGAACTTGCAAATGCATCAGTTCTGATTCTCTTCAATAAAATGTACGTGTCTGTGAGGTGAGCAGGAGTGCAGGTGTGCCCCAGGACGGAGCTCCTGTAGAGGGTAACCAAGAGGGTGGCTCACTGGGGGGTGGGAGGGGCACAGTGATGGCTAGGGTGGGCTTCTGGCAGCTCACTCTGATACGTGCTGCTTTCATTCCAGTGACCTGCCCTGTTACATGACCATAGAAGAGATGAAGTCATTAATCAGGCTCCCGGACCTCATTGCTTGTGCCAAGCAGAACATCACCACCTTAGAAATCAGTGCCTGGAAAGGCACTGGCTTGTCAGATGTGCTGCGCTGGCTCCAGGACACCCACAGAACCAATGGTTGACTGCAGGGTGGAGAAGCATGGCCGGCCTGCTCTGTGACAAGAAGGCAGAGGCGGTACTGCTTGGCCATCGGCTGTCTGTTGCTTTTTATAAAAGCAGGCTAAGCCCTGGAAGACGGGGTTCTGTGCTGAGTTGCAGTGATGGATAAACTGTCACCCAGGTTACAGAAACCCCTGATATCTGCCCTCTGGCTCCAGGATTGGGAGAGGACGACAGGCCTGCCAGGTGGCTTGTGTCCTGTACCATCCTGGGATGGTTTTAGGGGAATTGTTCCCCTCTCCCCAGGAGATCTGCTTTCCAACCTGTAAAGTTTCTGGTACCTTAATGGTGGGATACCCCACAGACAGCGTCAGGTACATGAGTCAGTGTGGTAGGAAAAACCAGGCTTTGGGTTAGAAACAGTAAACCTTTACTAGAGGTGCCTCAGTGGTCAGGGATCCCGCAGGTAGGCCAGGGTGGAGAGAGGCTCTCATGGAGTATGGGAGGTGCTGGTGAGCTCATGGCCAGACCCTCAGGCCACAGTTCCCCCATGGCCCGCTGTGTTCTCAGCTAAGAGAGCTTGCAGGAAACACCTACATCTATTGCTGGTGCATTTGTGTCCTAGGGCCCCTGTAATGAATCACCATAAACGGTGGCTTGTAGCAACATAAACTTAACAGTCATAGGACTGGAAGCCAGAAGTCTGAAACTGAGGTATCAGCAGGGGTGATCCTTTTGGAGACTCCAAGGGAGAATCCATTCCTTGCTGTGGTTGCTGCATGGTGTCCTTGGCTTGTGGCTTGCAGGACTTGAATCCCTGACTCTTGTCTTTTTTTTTTTTTTTGGTTGTGCTGGGTCTTTGTTGGTGCCTGAGGGCTTTCTCTAGTTGCAGAGAGCTGGGGCTACTCTGCCTTGCAGCACATGGGCTTCCTGTTGCAGGCTTCCCTGGTGGCTCAGACGGTAAAGAATCTGCCTGTAATACAGGAGACTCGAGCTCAATCCCTGAGTTGGGAAGATCCCCTGGAGAAGGGAATGGCAACCCACTCCAGTATTCTTCCCTAGAGAATTCCATGGACAGAGGAGCCTGGGGGCTACAGTCCATCGGGTGTAAAGAGTTGGACATGACTGAGTGACTAACACTTTGACTTTTCTCTTGTTGCGGAGCACGGGGTCTAGGGTGCAGGTTTCTAGGGCGTAGTTGTTGCACTCAGGCTCAGTTGCTCCACAGCATGTGGCATCTTCCCAAACCAGGGACTGAATCCATGTTCCCCACACAGGCAGGCAGAGCCTTACCCACTGTACCGCCAGGGACATTCTCTGCCTCTGTCTTCACATGATCTTTTCTTCTTATGAGGACGAACCAGTGGTAAAGAATCAGACTGCCAATGCAGGAATTGCACGAGACACAGGTTTGATCCCTGGGTCAGGACGATCCCCTAGAGTAGGAAATGGCAACCCACTCCAGTATTGTTGCCTGGGAAAGTCTATGGGCAGAGGAGGCTGGCAGGGTACAGCCCACGGGGTCGCAAAGAGTCGACATAACTGAGCAGCTGAGCACAAACAAGGGCCCACCTTAATCCAGATTGAGCTTATCTCAAAATCCACAGTTACAGGTACAAAGATTGTTTTTCCAAATCAGGTCCTCTTTATAGGTTCTGGAGGTTACAACTTGGGCATACCTTTGGGGCTGCTATTAAACCTGCTGCAGTCTGGTAAGAAATCCTTTGCTTCTGAGTGTGGTTGTGAGTTTCCTACAATACCTTCCCCTGTCTCAGCTGGTGGTCTAGCTCACTGGGTTCCAAGGGCCTTGGGAAGGCCTGCATGGCCTCCTTTAGCCTTGTGGGGACCCAGGGCTCCAACACCCTGGGGTTTCTCTAGGGCAAGAACAGTTCACACTGCCCTGCCTTGGCCACCCCTGTGGTTGTGCTTTGGCCTCACCCACTCTGATCCCAGGGCCAGATGTCCAGGCCCAGAGGGGCCAGACAGGGGGCTCAGTACACACTCCAGAAGAGTAGGCTGAGGGGTCTGGGCTCCAAGTTGACCTACATCCTCAGCCTGCTTCAGTTTCCCCAGTTGCTCTGAGAAACAGCTCTCAGATGGAGTAAATACACTCTGTGAAGAGGCCCTGGGGTTGGGCAAGCCATCCTGAAGAATCTTAAAGACAGCCTTCCCGAGACCTGGAGGAGAGAATAGCTGGTTTTTGGAGGGAGCCACTGGCTGGCTGGGTCGGTCTAAGTCCGTCTAAGAGTGCTTTGCAGTGTTTGTAACGCCTGAACATGGCCGCGGTAGAGGCTTGGAGCCCCACTGGGGACCATCTGTGACTGTGACCCAGGAAAGCATGCTGGCTGTGCAGAACGCATCTTCCCTTCTGGGATGGAGTGAGGTTCTGAGCTGTTCTGCTGTCTGGAACCTGAGAATCTGGTGAGGGGCTGGTCATTCTCCCTGGAGAATGTGCCACCTGTGCACACTCCCCACTCGCCCAGATTGCAGGGTGAGCTTCTGAATGCTGCGGTCCCACTAGGCCCCGACACCACCCTGAGGTTGGCCATTGGAGGAGCCCATCCATTCTGTGTTCTCCCCACTCTGCTTTCTCAGAATCACCTACAGAATTCGTCGACACAATGGACCGTGGACCCCCAGAGTCCATGTGGATGCCACAGGGCTCCCTGAAGTCAGTACTGAGTTCTCAAAAGTGCTGATGCTGCCCTCTGGTGTCCTCATTCCTAGACTGGCTGGGAGGGTAGGTGGGCAAGGGGGCAAGAGTCCCCCAGGTATCAGCCAAGGAAGGACCATAACAAAGACTGCCTCCTCCTGACCCCCACGCTAAGAGCAACACTAGTGCCATCACCAATATATTTTTTGTATACATTATACTTGTATGAAATATAAGTATATAACAATATGTTTAAGATAATTCGGTTGCCCACCTGTTAAAAATGAGTAAAATAAAATTTTTTAAATATCAATAAAGTTAGACAATTTAATGAATCATGACTTTCATTCACAAAGTGAGTTTTTAATATTCAGGAGTAAACTGTCAAGAAACGTATGACATAGATGAAGCAGACCACAAACTAGCCACAAGAAACAAGATTTATATACACAGTAGTTCTTAACTGGGACAGTCTGGCCACCAGTGGATACTCTAGAAATATTTTGGATGGTACAGCTGGGGGTGGGGGCTGCAATCCAGCATCTATGTGTATCTATTAGTACAAACATAGAGAACAGGAGAAAGAAAGAATGACATTTATTTTAAGGAACGAGCTCATGTCATCGTGGAGGCTGGCAAGTCCACAATCGGCAGGATTGGGCAGCAGGCTGGTGAAGCAGGTTGACGGTATGTTTATAGTCTGAAGGCCATCTGCTGGCAGAGCCTTCTTTGTGCGGGTGAGGTCAGTCTTTTCTATTATTAAGGTCTTAACTGAAGTCCACCTGTATTATGGAAGGTAATCTGCTTTATGCATAATGTCTACTGATGCTAATCTCTAAAAAACACCTTCACAGAAACATCTAGAATAATATCTGTCCATCGGTAGACATCACAGTGAGTTCCTTGGTCTGATGGAGTGATGGTCAGGTGCCCAAACTGGTGCAAAATCCTCTGTTGTGATTCTTTCATAGTATTCTGAGTATTTGCATCTACCACCTGGGCGGCAAAGCACAGTCCAGAGTTGGCATCTCTCCTTGTCAGAACCCCTTGTAGCCCTGGGTTGCTGGCATCAGTCTGAGCTGACCCTGTGCTCAGGGCCTGCCCACCAGTGCACCTGTGAACATCCATGGTCTCAGTGTCTCGCGTTGGCAGACAAAACAATTGTTATCAGCATTTTGGATTCTCAGAGGGTACAAGAGGTCTACAGGCACCTCAGTGATGCTGTGTATTCCAGCTCTAGACCACCACAATAAAGCAAGTATAATAAAGTCAGCCACACAAATATTTTAGTTCCCCAGTGTGTAAGTTTGAAATATTGTGAATATTGCCAAAATGTGACACACAGACATGAAGTGAGCAAATGCTTTTGGAAAAATGACACCTATAGACTTGCTTGATACAGTTATCACAAACCTTCATTTTTTTTTTTTTAAGTTATCTGTGAAGCATAATAAAATGAGGTCTGCCTGTTTGTCTACATTCAGCCCATCTCAGTGTTGCTGCAACACCCATGTCCACAGATTTCATGGACCCAGGTAGTTATCTCACAGGAGCACATGGGGTATCTTTGTTCCAGTCACCTTCCAAACCTGGAAAGGGGCTCTTCTGATAGGCACTGACATGTCCTACTCTAACACACCCCTCAAATGGTCATCACTGATTTCCATAGGACTGTGCCCAAATGGACATCCTTAAATAGGCCACTGCCCTCCTGCCTGATATGGCCAGGCCATTAGCCACTACCCCAGTCAGTAAAAACTCAAACATGGGGGCTTCTACAGCTCAGTGCTTCATCACTGCTAGGAAAAATGCATGTAATTTAGCCCAAACAAGCTGGTCCTTTTTAACCTATTTCAATCAGTCTCCATTTGCTGGTCTTTACGTAGAAGCTTTCCAAACAAAATGCTGTCCATTCAACTTGGAACTGCCGTTCACAAAGTGAACAGCTCTTTGTCGGTCAGTCGAGAGCAGTTTGTAGGGCACTGTCCGAGTGACTCCCAAGTAGAGCCCAGCACCTCCTCCTGGTCCCAGAGTCCGCCCCGGGTGCAGAGGCTTCCTGCACCTTCTCACATCCTGCCGGCGGCTTGGTCTGGTGTAAGCCATTTCCACTACCATGTCTATATGGAAACCTTCTGGGCACTGCCACTTGCATTAGAGTGTCTCTCGACATCGTCTGAGACATCACTGCTATCGGAGCTTAAGATTTTATATCCTTCAGTCACTGGGGCAGCTTCAGTTATTGTCAGGTGGCAAGGTGGTAAACCCCCCTCAAGTGGAAGTTCTCCCATCCAAAGTCCCAGCAGCTGCCCCTAGGGGGTTGCTTACAGGCTGTTGCCCTCCACACAGGGCCACCATGGCACCCCACCTTCTACCCCACACTGGGTTCAGCCAACCTTCAGTTCAGTCACTCAGTCATGTCCGACTCTGTGACCCCAAGGACTGCAGCACGCCAGGCCTCCCTGTCCATCACCTACTCTCGGAGTTTACTCAAACTCATGTCCACTGAGTCAGCAATGCCATCCAACCATCTCATCCACTATAGTCCCTTTCTCCTGCCTTCAATCTTTCCCAGCATGCAGGGTCTTTTCCCAGCATCAGGGTCTTTTTCAGCCACCCTTACTGGTTTCCATTTAGCATGTCCCGAAGGGAAGTTATATGCCTTCTGTTTTTATAAGATGAGGTGCAAGACTGCACAACTGCCCTCAGAAGCCAATTGCAAGCCCAGGTTGTTACCTCTGCTCTTGACTGACAGCTAGGCTATAAATCAGATTCCCAAGACCGCCCTCCTCAGGTTCAACTAATATGCTAGAGTGGCTCACAGAACTCAGAGACAGTTTACTTACCAGATCACTTTTTATGAAAGAAAATAACTCAGCCAGATGAAAAAGAGCCCTAGAACAAGGTATGGGGAAAGGGCAGAGTTCCCATGCCCCCCCCCCCCAGTGAACACTCCCCATGTTGCCATGTTTACCGACCTGAAAATTCTCTAAACTCTGCCCTTTGTGTTTTATAATTGATTGAATCATTAATTCAACTTCCAGGCCCTCTCCCCTCCCTGGAGTTTGGGCAGTTGGAGGTAATGGGCACTGAAAGGTTCTAACCCTCTAATCACGTTGGTTCTCTTGGCAGCTAGCCCCGATGTTTAGGCGGGGTCCAAAACCCAACTCATTCATCTAACAAGAGACATCTTTGTTGCTCTAATCAGAAAATTCCAAGGGTTTTAGGAGCTCTGTGCCAAAAGTGAAGATCAAGACTAAATGTATATTATACATAAATCACACCATCACAGGCCGATTCCAAATTGTTTTTCAGAAGAATGCTGGTCTCCCTATGGATAACAAATCCACTAGGACGGCCTTCAACTCTGTTCATTAACAGGCCAAACCAGGACTTTCTTGGTTAAGAGAACTAGAATAGAATGGGAAACTGTCCTCTGAAGATGTAGTTAACTTGGCAAACCGATTAGCCTGCACCCTAGATGAGTCTACTAAGAAAGAAAAACAAACATTAAAATCCTTAATATTTCAGTTCAACAGGTAAGAGTCCCCTAAGCGAAGTCCTCCCAGCCTTCATCATTATTTTAAGAAGCCAGGACATTGAAAGAAAGACTTCGAGAAACCAAAGCGCTCTGGGCATCTTCAGTCACCCAATCCATCTTTCTAGTGTCCTCCCACTTCTCAGTGATGGGATTCCAGGAAATCAGTTTTTCCAAGTCTCCCTCTTAATTGGTTCACAGAAACAACTCTCCAGACTGGGAATGAATTTTCTATACTGGAGCTACATTCTCAATGCTCAACCCCAGTACTACTGAACAGTCCCTGCCTCAGAGCTCAATTCCCAATTGTGGAGGTCTCCAATAAACCTCAGCAAATCAAGAAAAAATGATCCTGAACCCACAACACTTAGTGCTCTTCCAAAAGGAGTGAACAGATCGTGCCCTTACACCAGACTGGTGGTGATAAAGTGAGGGGGCAGGTGGACCCGCTATTTAAAGTGCTGGATATTATGAATCTGAACACCAGTGTGCAGGCTTCAGTGTTGCTTTCCCAAGTAATGAATTCTCAGCAGACGATATCAGGCAATTATGCAGCATTATGTGGGAAGATATTGGATCCAGGGTTGGTGTCACATTCTAAAAATGCAATCCAGAAAAACTGTCCACACGGCTCCCTCCCAGATGCTCCAAATTGCCTGACAGACCATTCGAGGTTTGGCAAGTGAGTTTCACAGAGCTGCCCACCATCTCACGGGTATAATTCCTGGTAATGATTGGCAGGGCTTCCCTGGTGACTCAGTGGTAAAGGACCCTGCCTACGCTGGAGATGCAGCTTCCATCCGCTGGTCGGGAAGATCCTCTGGAGAAGGAAATGGCAACCCATTCTAGTATTCTGCCCAGGAAATCCCACGGACAGAGGAGCCAGGTGTGCTATAGTCCATGAGGTTGCAAAGAGTCGGACATGACTTAATGACCAAACGGCAACAATGATTTGCATGTATCACTTGATTCATCAGCTAAAGTAACCTTAGACAACCACACAGACTTTGATTTCGTACTTAATGAATAAGGAGGCATTTGTCCAATAGCAAATACTACTACTACTACTACTTGGATAAACACCTTTGGAGAAGTAGAAACTCAATTTCACAAGATGAGGGAACAAGCACAAATTTCACCCGACTCTCCTTGGCCCTTTGATTTATTCTGCTACCTTCAGGTCTAGGGTCATGGTTTAGAACCATCACACAAGCTAGTTGTCATATATTACTTTCGCATTCTGCTTTGCATAGTTTTGGCTTTTTGTTTCTGTTTTTATTTTTTTTTTCCCCATGCTGCATAGCTTGCATGATCTTAGTTCCCCAACCAGGGACTGACCTTGGGCTCTTGGCAGGGAAAGTACAAAGTACTAACCACTGAACCACCAGGAATTCCCTATTTTAAAACTTTGTACATGTTTCTTGTCAACCCCCTGCAGAAATGCACACTAAATAGAATGATGGTGACTCAGTGCCTTGAGATGACTGCTGATGCTTGTACCTTCTTTACAAGATATGATTTTAAGAGGGAAAATGGCTGAGAGTTTCTCCTTCTACTTTCCTTATTACTCAAACGTGGCCTCACTCAGTGTCAATCACTATGCACTTTCTCTCTGATGTGGGACACGATGTCCAGGCAAGGTCCTGGCATTGAGGGACAAAACACAATTCTGCTAAAACTGATCAGTGATGGTCTCAAGGAAAGACCCGGATCAAAAGGGAGAGGGAAATGCGGAAATGAGCAAAGGAAAGCTCAATCAGAATGGGGTCGCGAAGCTCTGAAGGGAAGGCTCTCTCACGCATGCGTCCCTCAGCACAGCTCACAGGCCCAGCGGGAAGATTTCCTGACTCAGAAACAAGCTACTCACTGCAGCCAATGGAAAACCAGATCCCTCCTAATTTTCTCCTCAGTTCAGTTCAGTCGCTCAGTCATGTCCGACTCTTTGCGACTCCATGGACTTCAGCATACCAGGCTTCCCTGTCTATCACCAACTTGCCAAGATTCCCCAAACTCATGTCCATCGAGTCAGTGAGGCCATCCAACCATCTCATCCCGTCGTCCCCTTCTCCTCCTGCCTTCAATCTTTCCCAGCATCAGGGTCTTTTCCAAATGAGTCAGTTCTTCAAATCAGGTGGCCAAAGTATTGGAGCTTCAGCTTCAGCATCAGTCCTTCCAATGAATATTCACGACTGATTTCCTTTATGATTGACTGGTGTGACCTCCTTGCAGTCCAAGGGACTCAAGAGTCTTCTCCAACACCACAGTTCAAAAGCATCAATTCCTCCTCCTGCTGCTGCTGCTAAGTTGCTACAGTTGTGTCCGACTCTGTGCGACCCCATAGACAGCAGCCTACCAGGCTCCCCCGTCCCTGGGATTCTCCAGGCAAGAACACTGGAGTGGCTTGCCATTTCCTTCTCCAGTGCATGAAAGTGAAAAGTGAAAAGGAAGTCGCTCAGTCAATTCATCCTAAAACCTAGTAAAAGCTGACCTTCCCCTTTGTCTCCTCCAACTTGCCACACAGTTTGCTTGTTCTGGATTGAAATTCTGATTCCAACAAACTCATTTTGGCCAAAGATCTTATTTCATGCTAAGAGTCAACACCCTTAACGCAGGCTGGAGGTCCTGATGGCTGATCCTACCTGGGTTCTATCTCTAGAGGAGACCCGAATCTGGGCTCCATTCCTGAGGGGTGATGCCCGGTTGGGGGCCCATCTCTGAGGGATGATCCCAGCCTGGTCACCATTGCTGATGGGTTAGGTTGGGCCTGGTGACATCTCTGATGGTAAAGCCAGCTGAGCTGACTTGACCAGTTTTTAGAGGCACTCCAACAAGTGTCTAAGGAAATATAATTTCCACATTTCATGTGACCAAGGGCAAACTTCCTTCACCGTGACCTATTTCCTCATTCCCACGTTCATACTGTACTTACAATGTGTCCAGGAAACACCAGTGTTTCTCAGCAGCCCCACCTCACTCTTTGCTCTCACTGCCCTGCCTGTCTCAGAACCTGATTGTAAGAAGGATGTCAGCACTCAACGAGAGATTGCGCTGCCCGCCCCAACTGTCATGTGATGGGGGGTGAGTCCTGGCTACTGCAGCCAGCCAGCACCTGGCCACCCATGCAAGGGCTGGGGCCACCCACCATGCAGAAACACAGCCCAGAGAGTGACAGCCCTGATTCCAAGTACAGCTTCCAGAACTTCAATCTTTTAATTCAAAAATAAACTTCACTGCATAAAATACAAACTTGGGGAAGAGCAAAACAGATCGCATACCACTCCATACTCATTCTCTTGGGCCGCCCTAGCCAGTGCTGAGGCCTAGCACTGACTGAGGTGCCCAGGCCGTCTTTGCTGGCTTGAGGAGCCTGAGCTGTAGAGAGCAAGGCAGCCCAGCGGCTGTCAACCTCCAACAGGGCTATGAGTGCCCTGACCCTGTCCCTCCATGTTCGACTGCTAGCAGCCTGTAAGCCACATCCCCATGCTCTCACTTGTATCCCACACCTGAGCAGGAGGATAAATCCAGGTGCTCCCTCCTTTGGCACCTGTGGGAGGTTCAAACCTTGCCAGGCCCTGCCCTCAGCAGGAACTCACATGGCTCCTCTGATCTCCAGAGCCCTGAGCTGGGCTCCTGTCCTTGCTGTCTAGCCACTCCTGACCTGCTGGAGAACCCTGCCGTGTCCTCCCCAGAGACCCTGATGATATAAACACTCAGCCTCCCCAACCGTGGTGTGGGTGGCTTAGTCTTCGCACCCTAACATAAGCTGGGATGGCTCCACCTGCCCTGCAGGGACCATGAGGACATCTAGGTGACCTAGATGCTGACCCCCCCGCCCCTGCCCCACACCAGCCTGCTGTCTGGCTTTGGCTCCAGCCGTGTGGCTCTGTCGAATCTGGTAGAGCCTCACTTACTGAGTCAGCAGTGTCTACAACTCACAGGCATTTAGGGACAGGATTATGGGATTGGCCCTCCCTAAAGTGGCCCTGGGTTGTGTCTCAGCCTGGACCTGTGTGTTCAGAACAAAGCTGCATGTGACGCTAGGCTTAAGGGAATGACGTTGACTGCATTTCACCCAGGTGGTGGCTCCATCTATGGGGGCTCAGGAGACAGACTCTCTGTGAGATATGGGTCCAGCGGATGGTCACTCCTGAAAGAGCAATCTCTAGAGAGAAGAAACAGGAGCCCGCTCCCCCACCTGAGTCCCAGGACATGGCCTGGGAAGGGACTCTCGATTGTAGGCCATCTGCCTGTCCAGCTCCAGCCCAGGTGCAGCAGCTCTGGTCCCTCGTCATTACAGCTGCGTCTCTGGCTTCTTCCCAGGAGGGAGGTGGGGTGGCTGTAGCGACTGAGTCCCCTGCCGCTGCTGCTGTAGTCTCTTTAGCGCCCTGTAGGCGTTCACGGCCCGCTCCCTCTCCTCCGTCACAATCCTCTGTCTGGCCAGTGAGGTGGTCAGAGGCTGGGACATACTGCCAGGGCTTAAAAGCTTCTTCAGCATCAGTGATTTCTTGCCAGGCTGAAGAACAGAGAGAGGGAGGGTGAGGCACAGGTTCGGGAAGAAGGGGAGGTTAAGGAAGGGTCTAGGTTAGTCCAAAAGTCTAAAAGTCAGTCCGTGAGAACACGGTGCTCTCCTGTATGCCCTGGACCCAGCAGCATCAAGGGGCAAAAAGGGCAACTCCCCGAACCCCTGCTTACCTGGTCCCTACTCACGCTCATCCTGGGCTTGGCGGTCAGCTCTGGGGGCTGCAGTGCAACCTCACCAAACTTCACCGTGTCTGGAGGGCCAGATGAGCACAGCTGAAGCCTGCTGCCTACACAAGCCCCGCAGCCACGGCACCCAGAGCCAGTGTTAGCCCACCCACTGACCCCGACACAACTGCTTCCAGAAAAGCTACCTTGGAGCAGCTCCTGCTCTAGCCTCTCTGCTGCCTTCTCCTCCTTCCTCTGCCGGGCCTTGTCCAATCGCCGCTTCTGGAACCTGGGAAGAGCACAGTGCTCCTCTTACTCCTAAACCCTCGGTTCACAGGACTCAGGAAGAGGCAGAGGTCACCCCTGCTCACGAAGAATGCTCCACAGCAGACCCCAGGGGCCTGCCTCCAAACCCCACGACCCACAGAGAGCACTCCTGAACCCAGCAGACCCTCCCAAAGTTCTAAGTCAAGGGTCCTCAGCATCAGTAGCCCTGGAGCCACGTGACAATATCTAGAGATGTCCTGGGCTATTACAATGTGTGTGTGTGGCAGGGGTGCTCCTGGCACCTCATGGGTGGAGGCCAGGTATGCTGCTCACTGTCCTATGGGGCATGGAACAGCCCCCACCCCAGAGAATCACCTGCCCCAAGTGTCAACCATGCTGCTGAGTCTCAAGGGCCCTGCACAGTAGCATGTGTGATGTGGCTCCTTACCGTTTCTGGAATCAGCGTCCAATGAGTGCTGGAGATCACTGTGGCTTTTACTGGTACCTGGGACAGGTTTTATGTGATGTAATTTTCATTGGCTAATATGAGTACGTGAACTATAAGTGGACATGGAGAAACTCCACAAAGCTGAAAACAATCAAACTTTTACAGCTTTAGGGAAATTTCTTCTTTTCTTTTTAAATTAAGGCCACGCCACATGGCATGCAGGATCTCAGTTCCCCCAAGCAGGGATGGAACTCATGCCCCTTGCAGTGGGACCACTGGGCTGCCCGGGCAGTCCCTGCTTTCAGAGAAATTTCTGATGAAAGCCTGGCTTGGTTCATGATGAAAGTTTCAGTAGAGGTAGAAACACATTGCAAAAAGCATTTGTTTGCTAAAACCACTGCTCAGCCCCCACCCACAGGCTCAACTCCAGGGCTGAGAGTAGGGATGGGCAGCTGGTGGTGGGCTTCCTCCTGGTGCCAGTATCTCCACTAGGAAGCTGAGTCTGTGAGGTCACAGAACTTGTCCAAATGACACAGCTATAGGCTCTCAAATCTTTTGGGGGCTGGAAAGGTCAATCCTGGAAACTGACTTCTGTGGGCCAGGCACAGTCCACCTGGTGGCTTGCAAGCACTCCTGGGAAGGAGCCTCACCTTTTTTCTACTTCCCTATAACGACTGGCCTGGAGGGAACAGCTAGCCCTCGCTTGGCTCCTGGATCCCTTGATGCTTTCCACAGAGAGGCACAGACAAAGCTAAGCCTTCAGAGTTCTGGGGATTCAGAGCCTCCCAGGTCAAGAGGCTGAGGTGCAGAGAAAAACAGCAACTGACACCAGGTCCTGCTTGCTCTGAATCACAGGAGTGGGGAGGGTGCCCCTTGGCAACGAGAGGCTGTCAATGTAGAAGACATTCGAGGAACCCCACAGCCTTGCCTCCCAGCCCCTCCAGCCCCCACTCACGCTTTCTTCCTCTCTGACTTCTTCTTGGGAGCAGCCTGCACCTCGGGCTGCCGGCTGGCCTGGTTCTTGCTGAGGAACAGCACATGCTGGGCCTCCTGTTCCATGCGCCGGACATAGGCCCTGTCGGACTCCCACTTCCTCTGCTTGAACTTGGGTATGGCAATGTCTGGTTCCACTCCCTTTGCTTCCTTCTCCAATGTCTTACTGAAAGCTGCCTGGGCTGAGGACAAAGGGAGACCTCAGAGAGGAGTGATGAAGGCAGGGGGGTGGACCGGGTGGTGCTGGGCTGGTCACCCATGTTCATCTCCCCTCCCCAGGCTGCAGAAAGGGAAGAGCAGACTCACACGCGAACTAAACAATCTCTAAGATGCCAGCTGGGGGCACCCTGGGGTGGCATCCCCAAAGCTCACTGGCACACATCAAAGACATCCTCTGCAGCTCAGCTGAAAAAAGTGACGAGACCTTAGGTATCCATCACTAGATGACCAGCTGAATGATTCCCTTTATGTTCATCCAGAGGTGTCACTGCACAGCTGCTGAGGAGAGCTTCATGGAGTTATGGGAAAGGGCATGGAGATCTACAAAATCCACTGGAAGGGAAAACCCAGGACACCAAACAATATACAGAAGGAAAGTATAGCTTTTACTAATACGTGAATGTGAAATATGTATAAGACTAACATGTGAATAACTAAAATAGGCATAACATTTCCCCTGGGAAGGTAAAAAGAAGATGAACAGTGATTTCTTTTAGGGGGAGGGAACAGGATTCAAAGACGCCTCACCTCATACCTTTCAGAACTGATTTCACCATATACGTAAGTTTATATTTTTTAAAATAATTTAACCCCCTAAAAGTGCTGACTCTATACGGCATGGTTCAGAATGTGCCATCATCCATCTGGGTCAGTGACCTCCCCTACCCCTCTGCTTCCTCAATTCTTTACTTCGCTATTGATTTGGCAGCCATCTAATCCCCAACAAAAAGACTAAGGTTTACAAAGAAATGACAAAATAGCATTGCTGCAAAATCAGTGTCATGTTTAGGAACACATACACCTATATGTGTACATGAAACACAAACACTCTGGACCCAATTCCCCCAGCATTCAGGGAGAGGCTGACAGGTGGGCACCCTAGCTGGCCTTGGGGAAAGGGGCGGGGTGGGGGTGTGTAGAAATGAGCTTCCTAGAGGGTCTGATCAATTCCCTCCATAACCTCTGGAGACCATCCACTTCTCTCCACCATGACTTCTGCACTCTGGTCCAAGGAACCATCATCATAGTAAGGCTGGCCTGCAGTGTCTTCTCATCCCCTCAATCCTTACATAGCGACCTTTTTCTTCAAGTAAATCTGAACTGAGTGTCCACTCTGATTTGTCGCCACTACTCTTGGGGGGCAGTGGTAGAAATCAACACTTCCATCTTAGCCCATGAGGCCCCAGGGGCTCCTTTAGGAGCCTCACCTGAAACCACCTTATCACCTGCTGCCACCCGCCGCTCTGGCCTTGGTGACACCAGCCTTCAGTCAGCCTTCCACATGCTCCTGCACCGTCTGAACTGCTCGGGCCTGGCAGATTTCTTTTACCTGAAACGCCACTGAATACTTGTTCAATTAAGTGGATTCAAACACACAAGGCTTTATGGCCACCCAGCATAGGCCTGCAGTTACCCTCTTTCTTCCTCTTCTTGTTACTGATAGGATTTTTCATCTCTTGCCGGCTCCTCATAATCTCTCGCAGCCTGAAAGGAATTTCCTGTTCATCCTGGTTCTTGGGCTTGCAATTCACTTTCTTCTTTTCTTTGCTGTGAAGGAGAACACGGGGGTGAAAACAGGTCTCAAGTGGAGCATAAACAGAATCAGAGAAACCGAAGCTCAGCCTGGAGAAAGAAACTTCGCAGGCTAACCCTGGCCGCTGTCGTGCGTGCCGCTCAAGGGAGCACGACCTCGTCCTAGCCGGCCCAGAGACTGTCCCTGGACCTCCCAGGACCCTGCGTGGAAGGACCTGACTTCGTCCAGGATGACAAGACGGCGCCCGGAAGGTGACATGTGCCACACCGGAGACTCCGTCACGCCTCTGTCGACCCAGCTGACCCTCCGGGACGCCCACCGCCCGGACCCAGCAGCGAGCTGTGCCCGGCATGCGGAGGGGCGCCGAGGTGTCTTCAGGGCAGTGAGATCCGCACCCACCTGCGCGGTCCCGGCCGTGGCGCCGAGCGCTGCTTCCCCAACTCTTGCTGCCTCCGGCCCTGCGGTCGCCCTGGTCTCCCAAACCGCGCCGTTCCCGCCGGCACCACCGTCGCCGCTCCGCGCCGGAGTCCGGCCATCTCTCCAAGCACGGTGTTCACAAGAACAGCCACTGCCGCACTCTCGCGCGGTCCCGCCCCACGCCCGCCACTTCCGCTTCCTGCGCCCATCGGCGCCGTACGGCTCCCTGACGGGTCGGGATTGGCCAGGGCGGCCGCCTCTCACGGCCGCCTGCGGCGCGTGCGCAGTGAGCCAGGCCGCGAACAATGCTGCTGAGGAGGGTAACAGGGGGAGGCCGGGCGGTGATTGCCGCTATCCTCGGCAGGGCAAGTACAAGTGGGGACGGGGACGGGATATGTTCGGGAGGCTGGGCCACATAGGGGCCGAGGAGCCCTGCTTTTCCGGCCGTTGATCAGATCTCGGGGTAGTGCCGGCCGGTTCTGCGCTCGTTCCCCCCGTCCAGTACCTGTTGAACAGCTGCTGTGTGCAAGGCCTTTGGGGAAACCTCAGTGAATAGGAGCTGATGCTCCTCGCTGGAGAAATTACAGAAATAAAGTTTGGGCCCTTGTTCAGTGCCCTGGAGACAGAGCAAGGGACCAGGGTGGGGGCTCCAGGTGAGGAGAAGGCTGCGCCCTGGACCTTGGGAATGACTTGGGCTTCTCCTGTGACAGAAGGAAGAGGGATGAAGAGGTGATGCGATTAGTCAGGATGGTCACGGGAGGGAAATGTGGGAGTACTGGTTGGAGAGGGGGAGGTGGCTGTTTGGCCTGGAGCTCACAAGCCTCCACCTCTGCCACAGTCCTGACCACCAGGCAAAGGCATCTTAGCTGGAGATACAGTCTCTCCACTCACCATCTGCTGGAGTGCCTGCCTAGTGCCAGGCCTTGAACCCAGCCTCTCTCATGAACTTATGGGTCATCCTCGTCCCAAGCGTCAGGTCCATTTTACAAATGGGAAACTGAGTCTAAAGACGAAGTAACTTGTCTAAGGTCATGCAGGAATTAAGGAAGCTGAGAAAGACATGGAGTCCCCTGCCAGTGACAGGAAGCCAAAGTTTACCCAGAGCAGGAGGCGAGTGGGGCCTTACCAGCTTCCTAGAGACTCATGTGCTTATCTGCATCCTTAGTGGCCGCTGTCCAGCTGGGACTGGTGCCAAAAGCTTCCTGGAGGCGGCAACCTTCTTCACAGGATCCAAGTCCGTGAAGCCCACAGAGAGTTTGGGAAGAACCATGTGGAAGTGGGGTCCCAAGCAGGTGCAGCGGGCACCAGGCAGCCCAAGTCCTCCCTGCCGGGTGGGGGCCCCTCAGGACCCCTGTCCCCACCACCACCTGAGCTCCAGCCACCCACCAACTGCTGCATGAGCGGCTGCCCCAACTGTGTGTGGGTGGAGTATGCAGATGCGCTGCTGCAGCACTGCCAGGACGGCGGGGAGCAGGCCCTGGCTGCCCTGGAGGAGCACGTGACTGATGAGAACCTCAAGGCCTTCCTCCGGATGGAGATCCAGCTTCGCATTAGGAGAGGAGGCTGAGCCACCTGGCCAGACACCCTCACCCTGACACACTCAGAATCCCGCACCACCACCTTTATCCACGGCCCGTTCGTGCTGCTGGTGTCGGCAGGAGTAGGAAGAGTTGTTCATTGACTTTGCCTGAGAATAAATACGTTCTCTGTGGTGGTTAGACAGCAGGCTTTTGTGTCATCATCTGTAGGCTCATGCCATATTATCATATGTCCACGGGGCACCTGCAGCCTTCACCAATCTGTGAAGGTGAAAATAAACCTGTTTCCTTGACTATTCAAGTGACAATGACACCAGGGGCCCCCTTCCATGTCCCAGCATCCCAGAAGTCTCACCCACAGGTCAGCTCTGGTCAGCCACTGTCAGTGATGCGGCAGAGGGAGGACCATCTGGTCCTGTGAGGTGGCCATTAGCAAAGCACTGGTGGGCACAAATGCCCACAGATGGCCTGGGAAGTGTCCCATCCATCCAACTGCAGACTTCCAAGCTCTGATACCAGTGCCCTGGATGGACAGGGTTAAACGAATTTAGCCCTATTTTATCTCCTCATTTAAAAGAAAAGCTAGGGTTGTGATCTGACGTCACAAAGGAGTTGAGCTGATAAAACAGGCCTTCCCAGGTAGAGGCCTTCAATGTAAAGCCAGCATTTTCCACAAAGGCAAATCTGTGGACAAAAGAATGAAACGACACAGCCACAAGACATGCTGCTGTGCTAATGCCTGAGGATACACCCAGTAGTGCCAGCTGTCTTGGCCAGCTAATGATATCATCCATAAGCAGCTGTGGTTTTTTTCAGAGAAACATGGTAGTAGCAATACAGGTTTGTTACACTTTATGTTAGAGACCATCTACTTCAATCATGTCCTACAGATTTGAAAATGGCCCAGGCAAAGATTTCCCTGGAGACAAAAGCACAACAGACCTTAGTGGGCCTGAGGCCCCGAAGGGGTCTACAACATAGAGATAGTTAATCTCAGAGATGTAGGAAGAAGTTTACTGTACTTTTCTCAATAAAACATATTTATGAAAAAAAGAGAAAGATTTTCTATGTGTATATGAACCTGGGGTTGATCTTTGTGAAGTCCCAGGGGGAGGAAGCTAGGGGAAGGGGAGAGATGTAGAAAATGCACCACTTGGTGGGAACAGCAAGTGCAAAGGCCCTTGGGTGGAAGGAGTTCCTTAGAACACACAGCAGGAGGGAGGGATGAGAGGTGAGGCCACCAAAGTGAATCAGGACCAGGCTACCTGGCTTTAGGGGCCAGAAAAGGGTTCCTCAGCAGTCAGGACTGAAAGTGGAGAGAGGCCTGAGATGGCAGCCAGCGCTGTATCATCTTTGCTTCAAAAATGAGCAGCTTCAGGGACTTCCTGGTGGTCCAGGGGTTAAGACTCCGTACTTCCAATGCAGGGGGCCTGGGTTCAACCCCGGATCTGGGAACTAGATCCCACATGCCACAGCTAAGAGTTCCCATGCTGCAACTTCTCGCATGCCACAACTAGGACCCAGCATAGCAAATAAATATTTTTTTAAAAACAAGCAGCTTCAGGAGAGGCTGGTTGTTCATGATCATACATCCCTTGCCTGCCCTGACCCTGTCCCCAGCTTGTCCTTCCCTTGACCGCACCTGAGTCCCTTCCCCCATCACGGGGGAGTCCTCAGTAGTGCTACCCAACCCCACAATCTCATTAGTGTGGTGTCAGGCACAGTCCTAATCAGCTTACCCAGCTGCAGGATAAATGCCCAGCCAGCGCCCTGCTGAGGGAGGCCTGCCACTCACACCCATGGTCCCCTGAGACCTGCTGCCCCAGGACCTGGTGAGTAGCGACCTTCTCAGGTTGCCTTTCCCGGTGGCCACTTACCCAAGGGTGTTAGTGGGTATCTGGCCAGAGGGTGGGGAGCTGGTGGGCTTTTCACCACCGTCCTGAGGTCTGGGTCTATGGGAAGCCACCCATAGCCCTGTTCAGAGAGGATGCCCAGCCTATCACGTCCTCTGCTCCCCATGTCAGACGGTGGTGCAGGCTGTCCCCCAGGCTAGCAATGGTTTCGGAGCTTCAGCCCACACACACTCAACCAACCTAAATGGGCACAAGCCACAGGCCAGGCTGGAGCCAGGGCAGCTCAGGCAGCGGTTTCCATGGGGTAGCATCTGATAGTTGGAGCTCCATCAGGTCTAAGAACTGCCCACACCAGGCCCATGGCCTGGAACTGGGGAAAGGGTCTGGCTGGGCCTACAGTGCCTGGGCCGTGAGGAGTGGGTGTTGTGGGGTTTGAGCTGCCAGGGTCGCCAGACCTGCTGCTGTCCACCTTGGACCCAGTGTAGATCTGGCCCCTGATCCCTGGTTCCTCTCAGGCTGATGCTGGTCCCAGCACAGAGGCCAAAACTTAGGGAGGGGAGGTCCACAGTGGGGCCCATCCAACTCTAGGTGCCCTGGTCCTCATGGCCAGGCCTTCCTCACTGGTCTTGACAGAACCAGCTGTCCTTGCCTCCCAACTGGTCTCAGCCCTTAAACTCTAGCAGGCAGTGGGCAGTGGCCCCAGACAGAAGTCAGGCATTGCAGCCCACAAATGGGGGACAAGAAAAGGGGCCCCAAGAGGTGATGCTTGGGGCATCCAGTGCCAGGGTAGCTACGGCTCCTGCTGTGTCATGTACTTAGCCCCAGAACCTTCTGGGCTCACAGTGTTTCCTGAGAGATTAGAGTCTCCCCCTGGTGCTAATAGGCTTAAAGGAAGATGAGCTTCCCCTGGCCAAGGTCACCAGGGCTTAGGGCATACAGGGGGAAGCTCTGGGGGAGAGGAGGAAGGGAGGCCACTCCGTGCAGTGGGTTCAAGGACACCAGCAGGTGATGCTGGCACCTAGAGAGTGGTGGCAGGTGGAGGGGTTATGTTTACCAACAGAGGGAAGATGCTGCTGGAACCAAGGCTACACAGCCCGGTTGGGGGTTTCACTGTGACACAGGCCCCTCCCCTGCCCTCCCATTTCTCAGGCTACTTTTAGGCGCCATTGGGTGCCCAACATGCCACCATAAATGAGGCTTAGTGTTCCACCCCAGAGATTGGGATGGGGAATGCAGAAGGAGGAAGCCATAAGGAGGGTGCCCCTGGGGACCACCCAGCACTCTCACCCCCTTCCCGGTCCTCATTTGGGCCCCAAGTGCAGTTGGCAGAGGCTCCCCGGGTCAGGGGACTGCCGTCCAAGTCCTACTTGGAACCGGTGGGTCTCATATTGCAGGGTTTCCTCTGCTCCAGGGAGCTGAGACCTGCGAGGAGGGTCGGAAGCAGGAGGGCCCAGAGTGTGAGGCAGTCCAGAAGCTGAAGGTCGCTGCGGGATCTCTGCCAACCTGGCCATGAACCTGGAGCCACCCAAGGCCGAGATCCGGTCGGCCACCAGGGTGATGGGGGGACCCGTCACTCCCAGGAAAGGGCCCCCGAAATTTAAGCAGCGGCAAACCAGGCAGTTCAAGAGCAAGCCCCCCAAAAAAGGTGTCCAAGGGTAAGCAGAGCTGTGGGAGTGGTGGCTCTGAGAGGGGGTGGAGGGCCCACCAGCTGTACAGGAGGGAGGGGGGCTGCACTGTGGGTGGGGGGCTGGGTGGGGCCTCAGCCACCCTTTTCTGGTGGAAGGCAATCCCATCCTCCTAAGTGGGTGGGGCAGTTCTTGGGGGCCTGAGCTGGCCTGTCTCAGGGTCCCCATTCCCTGGGGATGGGGAGGGGTGTCCTTTTTAGCTGTTATTGCTGAAAGGTCTGGAAAGCACACCCATCCACGCCGTCACCCAGACACTCAACCAGCACCCCACTAACTGATGTGCATCTCCGCACACGCAGCCCTATCTGTACACACCCAGGACACACTCAGACACACCACGTTCCCAGGAACCTGCACTCAAGTACACGCACGCCCACCACACCCCTCCTCTCTTCCTGGCCACCGGCCCTGACTGCTCTGTCCTTGCAGGTTTGGTGATGACATCCCTGGAATGGAAGGCCTGGGAACAGGTATGACAACCGCAAGTGTCCACCTAGGTCCCCCTGCTCGCCCACCACCCAGAGTGCCTGAGGCCCAGCCCCCCACCCCAGGCAGAGGGCACCTCCCCCTAGCTGTGATTCATTCCCTTTCCCGACTGCAAGCTTCAGAGTGGGGTCGTTCCTTCAGTGGGTGCTTGGAGGGGCTGGGAAGAACAAAGCTCTTGCTGTCCCCACCCCCACCCCCTCTCACCAGCAGCAAGGCCCACCTTCCGCCCCACCTCTTCCTGGCCTGCTGCACCCACTCTCTTCCTGGGCAGGGAACCCATTCGATACCCTCCAAAGGTGGTGTGTCCTGAGAGGAGGGCTCTATGCCCAAGGACCTTGTACTCTCACCACTGGGGCGTGGACAACAGGGCCCAGAGGGCATGGTGGCGCCGGGGGCCATGGGACCCTCAACCTACTGCCCCCTTGTCCTGCAGACATCACCGTCATCTGCCCGTGGGAGGCCTTCAACCACCTGGAGCTGCACGAGCTGGCCCAGTATGGCATCATCTAGCCCTGGACCCCCGCCCTTGGCCCCTCTACTCTGCTGCCCGCCCTGACCCCCTGCTCAAGATTCCTGTGAGGAGAGATGTGCCCCTGGGAAGTCCAGAGTGTCTGGATTGTGTCTGGAGACCCTCACAGGGCAGCAGCCTCGAGCCTCCTGGACGCTAGTTACCAGGAGCCCACCACCTCCCTTCAGGACACCCTCTCGGGGCAGCCAGGCCCTGCTTAACTTCCAGAAACACTGGTCCACAGACCCTCTCCTTCCCAGGCTGGAAAGCTAGGGCAGGCCTCCCAGTGGTGTCTGCCACACCCTGCCTCCTGGCCTGCCTGTCTGGGGGTGAGGACGGGGTCCCCTTACTAGCCTTTCCCAACTGAGGCCGTTGGGCCAGCAGGAGGATGGCAGGACTCCTGCAGGCGTCAGACAATGAGAACCCCCTGGACCAGTCACACCAGTAGGAAGCTTGTCCTTTCCAACGTGGCCCGTGCTCGCTGTTCTGTTTCAAATAAAGTTAGCTTTGCTCCCCACCACTTGTCTGGGGTGTGCTGTCAGTGGGGACAGGGCCCGAGGGTAGAGTCTGTTCAGTAGGAGTGGATGGCGCAGGCGCAGGTGGCAGGGATGGCGGGGCCTCGGCCAGGCTGAGGGGAGGAAACACGTCGGGTGCTGAGAAGGCTCCTGAAGGCTGGATCGGGGCAAGGCAGCCAGCCTCAGGTACTGCAGGGATGGGAGCTCAGGTCAGAGGGAAAGAAAGCCTGTTTGCTCCCCACAGGTGAGGAGACAGGTGCAGGGAAACTGGGCCCCCCTGCCCACCCTTAGTGTCCACTAAAGCCAGACAGATGCCCACCAGCAACTCTGCAACTCCACTCCTGACCCCACAGCGGGGCACGCTGTCATACAAACACACAGACCTGCACAAAACTGTCCCTACTAGCAGTCACCTTCTGGAAACTGCCCAAGTGCATGTCCACACAGACGTGGGGCTCTGTTCACACAGCAGAGTGACTGGACAATGACTCTCGAGAAGGGGGCCCCGTGATCCCGTCTATGTGAAGGTCAGAAAAAGCCATGCGAACCTGAAGGTAACAAAGTTCCAACAGGGGTGACCTTGGGGAGGGGACAAAGAACTCTGCTGGGGCTGGAGCTAGACCTGATAGTGGTGGGGGGTGCACAGGTGTGTCGTTGAGTAAGAAGCCTTACGCTGCCCACTTAAGGTTGGTGCAATTTACTGTATGAGTGATACATCACAATAAAACTTACACTCTGCCAAAAACAAAAAAAGACTGTGGAGGGAGAGGCCTGAGCCTCAATGGACAGGAAAGGGGGAGATGGCCCCAGAGGAGGGCAGGTGCCAGGCTATGGTGAAGACATGGGGCTTCACAGGCTGGGCTTGGAGGTGGGACTTGGAGGTGGTTGGAAGTGGAGGTCAGAGGTGAAAATTGGAAGCGAGGGTCAAGGTGAAATTCAGAGCTGGAGGCTTGGCAGCAGGATTTCATCCAGTTCTCGTCCCCCGCTCTCCCTGATGGCCAGGTGGCTTTGCCTGGCACCCTCCATGGGAGGCAGATGCTGGCCAGGCCGTCGTCGAGGTCAGCTTACCCTTGGAACAGCAGCGTTTGCAAGCAAGCAGGCAGTGTAAGGGAAAGGGAACCCTGGGAAGCTGGAAGTCAGTAGGCGGAGGTGGCCTGGGGGTTCAGGGCGCATGTCCCTAAGCACCCAAGCAGGTTACTCTGACATCTGCCCTGGGAGGGGAGGGGAGGCCTGCAGCCCCAGACCCCATCCTTGTATTCTGGTCTTTTGTCCCCCGAGCTGGTCAGCCCAGGACCAGTTTGGCAGAGGGCGGGACACCGGGTCTGGGGTTCCTATGGACAGGCCCCCACTCCCTGCTGCCCCCTTGTGGACAGTCAGGGCCCTCACCAGCTGAATGGCCAGCAGGAGCTCCAGCCCTTGGACCAGCACGACCCCAATGGCATAGCAGCCCACAGTCTGGATGTTACTGCGCAGCCACCGGAGGAGTGGGGGGCCACAGCCCTCGAGATGCACCACCCTCTGGGCCACGTCCTCGTCCAGGCCCAGGGCCCCGAAGCCGCACTGGTCATTGACAGAGGCTCCACCTTCCCAGGGGTCAATGCAGCAGGAGGCAGGAAGGCTGCAGGCCTGGACTCCAGGGGAGCTGCAGTTAAAGTACCTGCAAGGGCACACAGTGTCAGTCTGGAGAGCAGGTCCCCTGGTCTGGGACCCCAGTGTGAACTGTCTCTTTGTGGTTGCTTAGTCACTAAAGTTGTGCTCGAGTCTTTTGCAATCCCATGGACTGTAGCCCGCCAGGCTCCTCTGTCCATGGGATTCTCCAGGCAAGAATACTGGAGTGGGTAGCCATTTCTTTCTCCAGGGGACCTTCCCTACCCAGGGACTGAACTCGTGTCTCCTGCATTGACAGGCAGATTCTTTACCACTGAGCTTCCCAGAATGTCTCCTACCCACCTCCAAACTTCCATGGCCACACACACGCATAGGCACGTAGGCATGCATGTGTGTATGATGCAAGTACAGAGGCATGACTGCACACACATATACGTACAGCATGAATCCACACTCGCATGCAAGTATAGAGGCACACACATCACACCTGTGCATGCTCACGCGCACACACACACAATATCCAGTTCTCTACAATTCATCCCGCACCAGGCAGGCCTCTGCACATGCTTTCTGGCTAGAAGGCGCACACTGCACAAGACAGATGGAGGGAGGCCAGCGTTTGATGGGAGCTGGAAGGAAGACGGCCTCGCCCCACAGATGCTGCTGAGTTGGTCTGAGCAGCAGGGTTGGAGCCGGAGAAGGTGGGTTGAGGACTGGCAGAGGCTTCTGTAGAGGTCAGTGGGTTGTGGTGGGTGCATGAGGGGCCGCACTGGACAGCAACAAGGGACAGGAGGCTTGGGAGGAGCTCACAGGGCCTGGAGGGAGTGTCGCTCTTATCACCTGCTTCAGGCAGCCTCAGGTGCCCCTGGCTTTGATTAGGCATCTAGTCAAAGCGTCCAGGGCCCTGTGAGCTGCAGGCTCATCCCTCACCGCCCCCTGCCCCATACAGGCACAGTCTCATCTCCTCGAAGAGAGGGCTTCACTAAGGCCGGGGCTTGGAGACCAGTAGGTTATATAACATCAGAAAGGGCTGCCACCAACCCAAAGCCACAGATGGCCACCCAGTGAGAACAAGCCTTGCAAGTGCTTCTAGGGCGCCTGGTACTCGGAAGGAAGGGCTCAGCACGTCTCAGGGAGGCTTGGGTAACTGGCTGGTTTTCAAGAGTCTCCATGTGACTCTAAAAACACGCATGTGTACACACGCACGTGTACACATACATACACACACAGTAGAGGGAAAACCGTGGAGTCATGGTCTGGAGGGATGTCTTGGATTAACCTAAAGTGAAAGTGAAAATCGCTCAGTCATGTCCAACTCTTTGCGACCCCATGGACTACACAGTCCATGGAATTCTCCAGGCCAGAGTACTGAAGTGGGTAGCCTTTCTCTTCTCCAGGGGATCTTCCTAGCCCAGGGATTTAGCCCAGGTCTCCCGCATTGCAGGCACATTCTTTACCAGCTGAGCCACAAGGGAAGCTGGTGGTGGTTTAGTCACTAAGTCATGTTTGACTCTTGCGACCCCATGGACTGTATGTAGCCTGCCAGGCTCCTCTATCCATGGGATTCTCCAGGCAAGAATACTGGAGCGGATTGCCATTTCCTTCTCCAAGGGAAGCTAGATTAACTTAAAAGTTATTTTCAACTGACACTGAGATGTCTTGTATGATATCCTCACTGGAAAAAACAAAACAACAATCTCCAAAAATGATTTTCTATGTCTGCCAGCTGAGTTTCTCTGTTAACATCCCTGCATGACCACGTGGCCCTGGCTGGGCCTGAGCGTGTACATGTGCAAATGTGCCTGCGTGAGCGTGTGCACACGTGTGAGTATATATGGGTGAGGAGCCTGTACAGGTGAATGTGTGTACAAGTGAGTATGGGCATGTGAGTGCGGCCCGACCCCTCTCCAGCCCTCCTCACTCGTGGGCTCCAGGACTCACAGGTTCCGCTGCCAGTCCTGGTAGGTGGCCGCCCCACAGCACTGCAGCCCCAGCTGGACTTGGTCGATGAGGAAGCACAGGTCTGGGTCGTCTTGGTAGTGGGTGATGGCCAGGCGCAGGACGTGCTCCAGGCCATCCTGTAACTGGCCCCAGAGGGCCACCACCAGGGCCCCCACTGCAGCCTCCAGCACCAGGAAGGCAAGGACGCCCCCGGAGAAACAGCGCAGCAGAAAGGCGTTCTCGCAGAGGGCACCCAGGCAGCCCGCCAGGCTCACTGCGCTGACCGCCAGTCCGCCCAGCACCAGTCCCAGCATGGGGTCTGCAGGCAGGGGGGACCCCCAACTACTCCCCAGAGACCCCTTGACAGCCAGGCCCCAGAGCCCAATGGCCAGGGCCAGCAGGCTGAGCAGGGAGAAGAGGAAGTTGGACAAGAAGAGTAGGCACTTGAGGCAGCTGCTTTCTGAGGGGAGCAAGCAGGCCAGGAACCCCCCAAGGCCTGCCCTCCAGGGCGGGTCCTCCCAGGGAGCTGGTCCTGGGCGACTGGAAGTGAGGGGGCTGCTCCCGGCGAGGGATGGTTCCTGACCTCCAGCCTCCTGCAGGGGAAGGAGGAACAGTCCCTGTAACACTCAGCTGGGAGCAAGGTCAGAGCCTTCGGGGGAGGAAGCTGGACAGCGGAGGTGGAAGGGGGTGTTCAGAGATCCTAGAAGCCCGGGGACATGGGTGTGGCCAGGAGACCAGGGCTCTGTGGGTGCAGGGCCTCCCAAAGACTCCACCTTGGCCTCCAGGAGGACACTCAGCCAAGTTTGGGGGCCCTGGCCTTACCCAGGAAAAGAATAATGGGGTGCTAAAGGTGGGGGTGGGGGGCCAACCCTCCTATCAGTTCCCCAACAGAGGCCTGAATCACTGATCATGAGGTTGGGAGAAGCTGCCAGTTTCAGCGATGGAATTTTGTCCCTTGACGGGACAGTCTCCACCTCAGTTCTGCCTGTTCCCCAACCCCTCCACTGGCAGGCAGGTGTGGGAGGGCTTCTGCCCCCTTTTTGTAGGGGAAGGGGCAGCAGGCCCTTGAAGTCTGGCTGTAGGAAGAATGAGGAAGCTAAGACCTCAAGCCTGGGCAGAGTGCCCAGTATCCCAGGAAGAAATGAGCCCTTTACTCCCCACCTGTCTGACCACATCAGAGCAGAGGAAAGAGGGGTTATTGATCAGCATCCCCCAGACCTCGACAAGTCAGTAAGAGCAAAAGGACAAGCTGCCGATGACATTGGCCTTCAGCCCCTTCTGCACCGAGCCAGAGCTCACCCTCCCATCACCTAGATCCACCTAGATCCCTGCCAGATCTCTTGTCTAGGGGCCATACGGGGCTGAGTGGATGGCAGCAGGGAGCTGAGAAGGCCGATGGGGGCTGGGTCACAGGTGAGGGGGGCAGGGAAAATGTGGGGGTGGCCCATTGGGTGATGGTCCCTGGGTGTGTGCTATCCTTGGGGTGTGGATGCACCCCACGCCATGTTAAACACAAGGGCAACGCTGGGTCACCTTTCAGGGTCGAAACAGGGTGCTAGGGGTGGTTAAGGCACCTGATTAGTAAAGCCCCACCCCAATCTTAGCAGCGGGGCATCCGCCTCCCCAGTACACAGCAGGGCTCTGGGTGGGGTGGGGGAGAGAGAACACCCCCAACCCTGGCAGTCGCCACAGCATTGCTTACCTGGGCCAACAGGGGGCTCCTTTCCCCCTCCTCCATCCTTCCCCAGGACAGGTGTGCTAGACCCAGCTGGCTTCTCTGGCTGGGACACCAGGCCAGTGTTGCCTGTGGCCCTGGCCGCTCTGTGAGCTGTGAGCCCCACCAGGATGCCGTGGTCACGACCAGATCATGTGAGGAGTCATATTTTAGGGCTTAACACAGCCTCTGCTTGTCGAGATGCAGAGAATTCTTCCTGAACCCAGATTCTTGGCCTTGGTCTGTGCAGGCATGACGTGGGAGCTGTCAGGGGGCTGGCCTCGTGGTCATCGCCAGAGGGTCCCGGTGTGGACAGCCTGGCAGATTCAGTGCTGCCCCTCAGCTCAGCTGGAGGATCAGATCCTGGGCCCCAGTAATAGCCTGGGAGACCAGCCCACAGCTAAATGCCAGTTTATCCTCTGACTTATTCACTGAAAGAAAGAAATTAAATATATACAATGAATATGAGTTTGAGAAAACTCCAGGAGATAGTGAAGGACAGGGAAGCCTGGTGTGCTGTAATTCATGGGGTTGCAAAGGGTCGGACACAACTTAGCGACTGACCAACATAATTATATACAAACATATGTAAATATATACATATAATTACGTGTGTGTGCGTGTGTGTGCCTAATTGCTTCAGCTGTATCTGACTCTCTGCGGCCCCATGGACTGTAGCCCGGCAGGCTCCTTTGTTCATGGGATTCTCCAGGCAAGACTACTGGAATGCAGAGCCTTTCCCTTCTCCAGGAGATCCTCCCGACCCAGGGATTAAAGTCCAGTCTCCTGCGTCGCCGGCAGATTTTTTACCGTCTGAGTCACCAGGGAAGCCCATAATTATATACAAATGTACGTGTGTATATTTGAAGTGTCTTTTCATTTTCACACATCACTGGGTAAATTACATCCCTCTTGGTTTTAAGGTACCCGGGATCCCTCACCCTCTGAGTTTCTCAGCAGCAGGACTTTGTCAAGGTCACTATTGGGCCCTAGAGCTTGGAAGGACCCTGGCCATGGAGCAAGGAACAGACAGAGGTGTGCTCCAGGCTCCCTGAGCCTGCATCATCTGCTTTCTCACCCTGCCTGCCTTGCTTGGATGCAGTAGGAAGACTGGCTCAGAGCGGGACCCTACCCCCCACCAACTCTGCAAGACCCTGGGCATGAACCTCCATACCTCCTGAGTCCAGCTTATGGCATGCATGAGACTGTGATGTG
This sequence comes from Capricornis sumatraensis, assembly GCF_032405125.1. NCBI lineage: Eukaryota > Metazoa > Chordata > Mammalia > Artiodactyla > Bovidae > Capricornis > Capricornis sumatraensis. The sequence goes on from NC_091076.1 coordinate 100,842,632, forward strand.
TGTGGATGCTGCTGTTGGCTGCTGGAGCGCTGAGACCGTGGAAAACAGAGGCTGCCAGGAGCCCCTCTGCAAACACGTTTGCATGACAGGAGGAAGAGTGGTCTCTGGGAGATTTGTGTGCCCTGTCCTGTCTCTACTGTCCTCCCCACTCCCTTTCTCAGCTTCTTCTGTTTGATGTTTTAGCCCATCTCTTTTCCTTCCTCACTCACCACTTTACAATCCAGACATTTGGGCTGCTTGCTGGGCCCTGATCAGCCTGGCACTGATGTCCCCTGACCTATGCCATCCCCTGAAATGTCTTCTTGGTGTCCAATTCCAGACTAGTATGGCCCAGGGAGCACTTTTTATTTTTATTTGCTTTATCTTGTTCTTTAAAAAAAATATATATATATATATATATATATATATATACACACACACACACACTTTATTTATGCTTGGTTGCTCTGGGTGTTTGTTGCTGTGTGGGCTTTACTCTGGTTGCAGCAAGCAAGGGCTACTCTCTAGCTGTGGTATGCAGGCTTCTCCTTGCCGTGGCTTCTCTTGTTGCACGGGTTTCTCTGATAGCTCAGTTGGTAAAGAATCCACCTGCAATGCAGGAGATCCCGGTTCGATTCCTGGATCAGGAAGATTCCCTGGAGAAGGGATAGGCTACCCGCTCTAGTATTCTTGGGCTTCCCTGGTGGCTCAGCTGGTAAAGAATTCGCCTGCAATGCAGGAGATCTGGGTTTGATCCGTGGGTTGGGAAGATCCCCTGGAGAAGGGAAAGGCTACCCACTCCAGTATCCTGGTTTGGGGGATTCCATGGACTGTATAGCCCATGAAGTCATAAAGAGCTGGGCAGGACTGAGCAACTTTCACTTTCTCCTGTTGCACAGGCGCACAGGGTCTAGGACATACGGGCTTCAGAAGCTGTGGCTCCCAGGCTCTAGAGCACAGAAGTTGCGGCACGTGGGCTCAGTAGTTGTGGCTCCCAGGCTCTAGAGCACAGAAGTTGCGACACGTGGGCTCAGTAGTTGTGGCTCCCAGGCTCTAGAGCACAGAAGTTGCGGCACGTGGGCTCAGTAGTTGTGGCTCCCAGGCTCTAGAGCACAGGCTCAATAGTTGTGGCACACGGGCTTGGTTGCTCCTCGGCATATGGGATCTTCCCAGACCAGAGAGCAAACCCATGTCTCCTGCATTGGCGGGTGGATTCTTTACCACTGAACCACCAGGGAAGCTCCCATCTGTGTTTTTGCTTCAGGTTCCTCACTAGCTGCTCCCATAATGACTACTCCTTGGAGCCCAGCCTAAACTCTGGCAGAGGGCCAGCTGAGTGTTAAGCCACTGAATTTTGGGAGGGTTCATTACACAGCAGTATTGTGAGCGCAAATGACTGACACAGAGTTTATTCTGTCCGGGACTGGTCTGCAGTACAGAGCCCTGCAGTACAGTAGTGACGAAAGTTGACGATCCCCCATCATTAGGCGCTTACGTTCAAGTACAGGGGAAGTCAGAGAGTATGTGGAGAAACAAGCAAACATGTGCTGTTGTATATGGTCACGAGTGTCATGAAGCAAGGAAAGGAAATAGTGGTGATGTTATCTTCTTGTATAAGGTGATTGGGAAGGCCTCACTGTAAGGCTCTGGTTCCTAGGTATACACCCAAAAGTACTGAAAACAGGGACTCAAACAAATACATAGATATACAGAATCATAGCAGCCAAAAGCTGGAAGCAACGCAGGCCTCCATCAGTGAAGAATGGACAAATAAAATGTGCTCCGTACATGCCATGGAATACGTGTGCATGTGTGTTTAGTTGCTTCAGTCATGTCTGACTCTTTGTGACCTTATGGACTGTAGCTCACCAGGCTCCTCTGTCCATAGGATTCTCCAGCAAAAATACTGGAGTGGGTTGCCATGCTCTCCTCCAGGGGATCTTCCCAGCCCAGCAATCAAACCGGTATCTCCTGCAGCTCCTGCATTTCAGGCAGATTCTTTACCGCTGAGCCATCAGGAAGTCTACCATACTCAGCCATAAAATAGAAAGAAACTCTAACACAGGCTACAATATGGATGAACCTTGAAAACATGATGCTCAGTGAAAGAAGTCAGACACAAAATCCACATATTATGTGATTCCACTTGTAGAATAGGTAAAGCCATAGGGACAGGAGGTAGGTTAGTGGTTGCCAGTGGTTGGGGAAGGGGGAAACGGCAGCCACAGCTGAATGAGTGTGAGGTTTCCTTTAGGGGTTGATGAAAACTTTAGGACTAGATAGAGAAGGTGATTGTTCAACATCGGGAATGCACTAAAGGGCAGTGAGTTTTCCCCTTTAGAATGGTTAACTGTCGGTTCTGTGAATGTCATCTCAATTTAAAAAAAAGAAAAGAGGGACTTCCCTGGAGGTCAAGAGGCTAAGACTCTGCGCTCCCAATGCAGGGGGCCCAGCTCCGATCTCTGGTCAGGGAACTAGATTTCACATGTCACAAGTAAAGAGTTTACATGCTGCAACTAAAGATCCTGGGATGCCAGGATCTAATATCCCTGGTGCTGCAATGAAGACTCAGTACAGCCAAATAAATAAATAAATATTAAAAAAAATTTTTAAAAAGGAAAAGAACAGAACAAGAGGACTGAGAAGAAGCTGAAGGGAGAGAGGGAATGAGCCTCATAGATTTTCTTGGGGCAAGGCCCCTGTGAGGATGACTTCAGGAAGGTCACCTGGGAGTGTCTCCGGATCCAGACCTGCAATGGAAGCAGCATGGCACAGGCGGAGGGAGAAGGTGAGCAATCAGACAATCCCAATAAAGGCCTCAGGGATCCTCGCAGCTGGGATGGCCTGCAGAATTGTACCAGACTGAGACATGGGGCTGGGCCTTGCTAACCATTGCCGTTATTGGGCATGAGCTGCCTGGGGGAAGGGACTGTGATCTGGAGTAAGCTAAGTCCCCAAAGGGGAGCTCAGCCAGCGCTGCCAGCAGCTTTGGTCCTGAGTGGGGGTCTGGGCAGTGCCCTCGGCACATGCCAGGCTGACGTGCAGGAAAAGCGTTTCGGGCACATGTAGTACCTTAGGTGGGAACAAGCCTGGAAAGTCCGAAGAAGGATGGCTGTCTTCAAATTTTTCTCCGAGTGAGATGAGGAGATGTCAGGTGTTGAGTAAGGTGCATCCAATTTGACAAAAGAACCACTCAGGCTGCTGTGCTATGGGCAGAAGGTCAGGGATAGGATGGGAGCTGGAGGTCAGGCCCAGTGTAGCCAGACTGTGGCTCATCTCTTCCTCAGAGAGGACACGTCCGGCATCATCAATTACTGCATCAGGCTTCAAAGCAGGGCCTCCGGAAGATGGTTGTCACCTCTCTGGCTCCATCGCAGCCCTGTTCCAATATTGGGTAGCCTTTGGATGAAAGTGTAGTTACCACCACTGTTATGGGCTGAACTGTGTCCCCCTCCAAATTTCTATGTTGAAGTCCAAACCCCAGGGCCTTAGAATGAGACTTTGAAGGTAAGGCCTTTAAAGAGGTAATTAACTTAAAAAATCAGGCCATTAAGGCGGGCCCTCCTCTAATGTCCTTATAAGAAAAGGAAACTGGGACACAGAGAGACTCCAGGAATGCACTTGTACAGAGGGAAGACACAGGACGAGGACGGCCATCTGCAAGCCAAGGAGGGTGGCCGCAGAAGAAACCAAGCCTGATTTCCGACTTCTGACCTCCAGAACTGTGAGAAAATAAGTTTAAGCCACTCAGTGTGTGGTATTTTGTCATGGCAGCCCCAGAAATAGAACTACTAGTATAACTTTAAAACTTTAATGTAATACCTTCACAGTCACACAATGGAGATTAAAAGGTAAGCGGTGTAGAGTAGAATAGCATGTCTGTCAATGCTTGGACGTGACCACACTAGGAGACATCACCACCAGGACACAGTTTTGTCCTTCTGTGTAAGGGATACAGTCAGTATGAGAAGCAAAAAGAGGCCGTCCTGTATAAGAGCAGGACAGGGTGAGAAAGCAGGATGCGTGTCAGCAGGATAAAAACCACACACCTTGCCCCTTGATAGGAGCAACCCTATCAACTCTTCTGCCAATGTCTGTCCCGCCTCCAGCCCCCTCATGGCCACCGTGCTCTGCCCTCTGAACTAAATAAACCTCAGTCTCCCCAAGGGTCTCCCTGATTCTCCTCCTGCACGATTCTCCATTCAGTTTCTAGAAGAATCCTACAATGTTACACAGAGCATGCTTCCTCCACTCTCACTTCCCCAAAGACTTCCCTAACACACTTAAAACAGAATTTCCGTGTGACCAGCAAGGCGCCCAATTCGAGCCCACCGATCTCTGTCGGTGGATGAGATGCGCTCTGATGCGTCCATCTGGGCTGCAGCGCAGCGTCTCTCCACCGCGTGGTCAGCTGGGGGCGCCCCTCCACGCAGAGCCCAGCGCGGGGCCGCCCTGCGCAGGCGCAGGCCGTTGGTGGGGCCGGAACCTGATTGCGGGGCCGGAACCTGGTTGCGCGGCCGCGCGGCCGGGGGAAGCGCGTCGGGTGAGGCACAGGACGTCGCGGCGGTGGCGGCCGGGCGGCGAAGCTGGAGCGGCGGTGGCGGCGGCGGCGGGAGGCCGGGGCCGGGGCTGAGGCCGGGGTCGGGGCTGCGAGGCCCGTGGGGCGGCAGGCGGCGGCAGCCCGGGGCTCGAGCCCGGACACGGGAGCGGCCACCATGGCCGAGAGCATCGTGAGTGGGGCGGCCGGGCGGGAGGGCGCCGGGATGAGGCAGCATATTTGCCGGCGCGGCCTGCGGAGAGGCGCAGCGGCCCGCCCTCCTCCTCCTGGGCCGGCCAGCCGGCTGGGCTCCCGACCTCCTCTCAGCACCTCCCGTCCCCGGCTGGAGTGGGAGGCCGGGCGGTCTGAGGGTGTGGGCTGTGCCGGCCGCTCTGTTCCTGGTCGCGGGGTCTCGCCGGGCGCGCCTAGAAGAGGGGCTCCGGGTTGCCGGGGGCTACGACCCCTCCTCGCCTCCTGTCCGTCTTTCCTGCCTCCTGCCGTCGCCCCAGTGACTGCCTTGTCACAGGTCACTGAAAGAGCATTTTCTACAAATGGGGACCCCTCTCCCCGCTAGAGGAAGCTGCGAAGAAGGGAGACGGTGGAGTGGCGGATGGCAAGGAGACCTTGACAGCTACCTGTCTGTAAAGGGCTGTTAAAAGATCTCATTTTGTACCCAAAGTTAGATATTAACACACGTCCCCTTAAAGTTTTTTTTTTTTTTTTGAGTGAAAATAAGAAAAAACTGGGCGTCTCTTAACTTGAGAAAAGTTCCTCTCAGAAGTCAGTGTAGCCGGGAAAAACTCAGCAGACCACCTGGACAGAAGAATTTTTTGGTTAACTTCAAGGACCACTTGGAATTTCCTGGGGGAAGCAAAAGCAGTTTGGGGTGGCAAGTCATGTTCAGAACTTGGCCTTGGGAGGGCCTCGAACAGTTTTGCCAGGTGTTGGGAATAGCACGCATTCTCTCTGGATGGTCAGGTCTGCAGGAACCTCCAGCTCTGGGACTTTGAGACTTTTTCTCTAGTGAGTCCTAACTCTGCTCTCTATTCAGGGGCCCTGGCTCCTTCTCCGTGTTTCCCAGCCTAGAGATGAGCAGAGGGAATAAATGGCCCAAGAGAAATGAGCACCTAACTCGTTTTAAAATAAGACTTCTCACCAATTATTGGTAACTCATCCTAGAAATAGGTTAAGAGTTAGCACTCAAATATGTTTCCAAACTTTCTCTTTACTGTAGTATTTTTAACTGAATTGAAATACCTGTGGATAAGTGAGTTTCAGAGAAAGCCACTTTTGTATCTGTGTATAAGGCAAAGCTCTAGTTGATAGCATGGATCTCTTGCTGAATTTCTCACATTGTGAGGAATTGAAACAGATCATTCTGAAATTTATTTCAAAAGTTTATTTACTTATTTAGAAGAAGTCTTCTAAAAATTTTTGTGGAAAAACTTGATTTTTATCTCACTAATTCTTTGACTCCCCCAAGAAGTATTCTGGGCTCACTTTCTCATAATTAGAGAGACCTAGGTTACCAAGAAGTTAATGTGTCTCTGTTGCCTGGTTTGTCTTTTCTTGTGTATTTTACTTTATAGCCTGTGTCGAAGGCCAGGCCATAACTTCCCTCAGTATAAGTTATGTTTGTCTTTTAAATACTGAGCTTAGCTTGGAAACCTTAACTTCTGTGTCTTGTTGTAAACAAACAAGTAGAATAACTTCTTAAGCTTTGGAACTCTCCAGAAACATGTAATCCTGACCTTTAACTCCTCAAGGAGTAGAGTGTCACGCTCTTGGTCCTATGTGAACATTCAAAGCCACAGTCACTACATCCCTCAAAGAGAAGCAGGGCACTTGACTGCTTAACCTGCCTCAGTATTGGAGACAGATTGCAGAAACAAATAAGTGGGAGGCTGTGTATTAAAACATTTTTCTAGATCTTGAATCTAGAGTATACTAGAAATCAAAAGTCAAAAGACTTTGTGGTACACACAGATGAGTGAGAAAGTTAAACATGTTATTGAGAAGCAAAAATAAAGAAAATACACTCTTAACAATTGGGATTTCATAAGGACTATTCAAAACAAAATCTTAAAATTGAATACAACATGGGGGGAAAACCTTTTCAGTTAAGCAAAAGTTATTCAATCCCTGGGTCAGGAAGATCCCCTGGAGTAGGAAATGGCAACCCGCTCCAGTATTCTTGCCTGAAAAATTCCATAAATAGGAGCCTGGCGGGTTACAGTTCATGGGGTTGCAGAGTCCGACACAACTGAATACACACACACAATTTACTAGAAAATGAGAAAGGACTTCCCTGGCAGTCCAGTAGTGGAGACAGGACTCCTTGCTTCCCCTGTAGGGGGTAGGGGTTTGATGCCTGGTTGGGAAAGTTCTGCATGCTGAGAGGTATGGCCGAAAAAACCAAAACAGGGAAAGACAGAGGCAAGCTATTTTTTAGGAAATGTAGGAATAATTTAGGAAAATCTAAATTATTATTATTTAAAGAATATTTGTTTATTTGGCTGCACAGAATCTTAGTTGTGGCATGTGGGATCTAGTCCTCAGACCAGGGATCGAACGCCAGCACCCTACATTGGAACCCAGCGTCTTGGCCACTGAACCACCAGGGAAGTCCGTACATTAGTCTTAATTTGATAAAATCGACCAGATCGAAAGCCATTGTGGCATTTTGTCCTATATCAATGAAAGCCTTTCGAAAACAATTGCTTATGACATTTCTCATCTGTATAGTGTTTTTTTGAATACAATACACAGTGCAGTGTTGCTGAGATGAAGAACATGAGTACTTTTTGGCACATTCTGTTCGTGGCTCCTCCCATCCCTCAGGTGGTTGGAACATCTCTGTCTTGCTGGTGGCAGGGCGTGCCTTTTCATGCTCCCCATTGAGGCAAGACCTCGGATGGCTGGCCTGGACGTAGCAGCTCACTTTCACTGGGCTTCTGTCAGGGTGAAAATCAAATCTAGAAAGTGCTGCTCTGTCCAGCTGTCTTCCAGACCTGACAACCATTTCATGGCTAGCCATGAAAATATTTAAAACCCTGACAAATTTTACCATGGTATTAAAATCTTATTTGTCTTCTTTTTATTGAAAGTAAATAACAAATTAGATTTCCTGCAGTCCTTTAATGTTTTTAGTTTTCTTTTTTTTTCTATTTTGGCCTCATGGCTTGCGGGGATCTTGGTTTCTAAGCAGGGATTAAACCTGTGCCCTTGGCTTTCACTGTGGGTCCTAACCCTCGATAGTCTGCTAAGGAGTTCCATATTGAATTCTGTGATCTTTTAAAAGTAGTCTGAATGGATCTGGGAACAAAGTTTTTTTTAAACAACTCAATTGTTCATGATTCTTGTTTTTTTTTTTCCTGCTGATTAAAAAAAAAAATTTGGGTAAACATGAAGAGAAAAATGTTGATCTTTCAGATATATTCTTTATAAATAATGGTGAAAAGTTGAGGTTGTAGGAATTCCCTGGTGGTCCAGAGGTTGGGACTTTGCATTTTCACTGCTGAAGGTGTGGGTTCAAGCCCTGGTTGGGGAATTAAAATTCCACAAGCCATGTGGCATGGCCAAATACATTTTTAAAAAATTGAAGCTGTATTTTTCTGAGTGAAATGATACGAGTTGACTATTAGGGCAGCCCTCTTAGGATGTCCTCCCCTGTGCTGATGACTCTCAGACCTCTGCTTCATCTTCTAGAAACATTGGGTTACAATACGCAAGAGGAAAGGTGAAGTTTGACTCTTAAGTTTCAGTGACTCATGCCGAGAGACTGCAGATGTTAGTTTCAGTAATAGGTCAGGACCTTCCAAGTCTGCATAGTAACCACCTTGTTTCATTTACCATAGATAATACGTGTCCAGTCCCCAGATGGGGTGAAGCGGATCACGGCAACAAAGAGAGAAACAGCTGCAACATTTTTGAAAAAGGTACCTGTGGCTTGGGTATTGACCTTTCTTCATCCTCCACTGTTGTTCTCTTCCTAGTCTGTACCTTTTCTCTTTCCCTCATTTTCTTGATTCCTCCCCACGCCCAAGTTTAGTCTCTTGCATTGGTTTTCTCTGTCCTGATTGGTGGGACTGATACAGAATCAGATGTGTCTCAGCTGACCACTGCTTAGCGTCACAGGACCGAGGGCCCAAAGGTCAGTGTAAAAGGATTTCCCAGGAGGAATATTTGTGAGTGAAAAAATCAGAGAGTGAAGAACTTGAATCATTCTTCAGCAAAGGGGAGTTATTAACATGTATAGAATGATCCTACTTTCTTCTTAAAAACTTAGGTAAAGCGCCATATACAAATCTGTGATGTGAGAATGTGGTTTAAAGCGCATAAGCCAGACCTAAAAGGGGTAGCTCCGGAAGAGGATGCCAAAGAAAGAGTGGCTTTTGCTTGATGCTTCATTCTAGAGGTCGGCAAAGCATGGTTCATGGCTGGCCGCCTGTTTTCATTGGAACACAGCCGCGCTCTTTGGCTTATGTACTGTCTGGCTGCTTTTGAGCTCCAGGGGCAGAGCTGAGTAGTTGTGACAGATTGTATGGCCTGAAAGCTGAAAATATTTACTGCCTGGCTCTTTACAGAGAAAATTTGCCAACTTCTACTTTATACATTCTTTATTATTTGAATTTGTTGTAGATAACTATTAACTTTTAATTAAAAAAATCACTTTTCATAAGCCAAAAAAAAGAAAAGGTCACAGACGGTTAAAGCCAGAGGAAATTTTCAGTGTCAGGTAGTCTGATCTTTTTGTTTTCACAAAGATGGAAATTGAAGTCCAGGGAATAAGGAGATTTGCTGAGGATTACAGTGTGATCTGTTAAGGAAGTCATAGCACTTACCTGAGAAGTTTGGTCTCTGAAAAGTAGTTTCTATTCTGATCCCAACAGTGCTGCTTAAGCAACCGTATTTACAAAAATAAAAGAAAAACGACCCAGGTGCAATAGACAGCAGAAAAGAGAATCTCTGTGTCTTTAAGGACTTTTTAATATCCTGCGTGTGTGCTTACTTGCTCAGTCATATCCAGCTGTTTGTGACCCCATGGACTGTAGCCTGCCATGGAGTTTTCCAGGCAAGAGTAATGGAGTGGGTTGCCTTTTCCTACTCCGTTTTAATATTTTACTCTTTGCTTTTTCAGTAGCAGCTGACCATTGTCAGCTCACTCCTGGTGATGGTGCTGGGATACCCTAAAATCTTGAGTTCTTGAGAGATCGTCTGAGACAGAGATGAAGCATTAAGTACCTATTGCTTGGACAGTTATGGGGATAAACGTGAGATTAAGAAGACTGCCTACAGTTCTTCTTTACTTTTCCGAGTCTTTGTTATATGAAAATTTCTTACATCTCTAATAACCATGTAGAAATATGATCATGTTTTTAACTTGAGGTTTTCGTGCTTGGCATCAAATATAGAGTTGTTGGACAGGTTAAATTCAAATGATTTAAAAGAAACCTAAAAATACAGGATTATTCTGACTTTTAATTGCCTCAGAAGTATCCTGAAATCCTAGTGCTCCCTCTGGGTATTTACTTGTTGCCTTGCATAGGGAATATAGACACAATAGCTGTCACTGGATGTGGGTGGAGTCAGGGAGGTACAGTTTAGTGTTGACCTAATTTCTGAAGCCATTATCACCACAGTAGTCATTGCTTAGGAGAAATTTGCTTGGGAATACTCAAAAACAAACATTTATTACGCCGAGATGTTTCCCCTCAAGTGAAAATCCTTTCCTCTGATTATGCAAATGATATGGATTAATTACAAAAGCCTCGAACAATACAGGGAAGTATAAAGAAGCAGTAAGAATAACTCACAATTTTACTAGCCAGAGATAACTGTTACTATAGCATGTCTTTATGTGTACACATGTGCAGGCATATGTGCACACACATTCCTGTATATGCATGTACATGTACTTTCACCAAAATAGGAGCGCACTATACTACTGCTGTATTTCAAATCTGAGGTTAAGGAGAAACATTTATGGATCACTAAAGAAAAAAATGGAGAAGGAATTGGCAACCTGCTCTGATACTCTTGCCTGGAGAATCTTATCAGGAGCCTGGTGGGCTACAGTCTGTAGGGTTGCAAAGAGTTGGACATGACTGAAACAACTTAGTACAAAAAATAAAAAAAAAACTGGCCTGCCTGCATTTTAATTTATATGTAAAGTGCTTTTTAAAGACTGATTTGGAAATAATGTATTTTAATCATGTATCATGGATTCATAAAGAGGAAAATCCACCTGGAATTAATTGGATAGGCTCTCCTTGTGACCTCACATTCAGAGTCCAACCTTCCTGAACCATTTTTTGACTCAAGTGACCATGTTATGTCTTATTGAAGGGGTCACTATCTGCCCTGTCAGGAAGATCAGTGAGCCAGCCACCAACGCCTGTGTTTCCGGTGCTGGTGCTTGGATGCTCTCCACCTTACCGACAAGGCTCAAGAACCAAGATCCCTGTTTCTTCCTTGATTGATCATTGAATGGATTGTTTGATGGCAATGTTGAGGGGTGATGGTTGTTTAGCTGTCTGGGTGACAAGTTACATGAGTCCAGGCAGTGACCCGTAGGTCAATCCTCCTGCCCTGCAGGCAGAAGAAGTAAGATGCACCCATTCTAGAGAAATTCACAGCTCACCTTGTGATCATTTGTAACCTTTTTTCACTTCACAATAGGTTATGGACATGACTCTATGGCAACAAATGTAGATTTGTATCTTTTTTTTTTTTTAACTGTGATAAGAAAAATAACATAAAATTTGCCATGCAAACCATGTTTAAGTGTATAGTAGCATTAAGTACATTCATGGTGTTATACAGCCATCACCACCATCCATCTCCAGAATTTCTTCATCTTCCCACACTGAAACTCTGTTCCCATTAAACACAAACTTTTCTCCCCGCCTCCCCTTCAGCTCTGGTAACCACCCTACGTTCTGTCTCTCCAGGTGTGTCATATGAGTGGACTCATACTGATTTTTGATAATTAATAATTTGGCTGTGCATTTGTGCCCTGTAAGTGGGCTTTGAAACGGCCTTCCTGTCGCCTCACAAACTTGCCTGAAAAGTATGTTAACCACTGAACTTTGTTGGCTCCAACTTCCCATCCCCACACTTGATACCCTTGATCCTGATTTAATGTGTGGCATTATGCTCTCTAAGGAAATTGGTTTTGTAAGTGTAATAAGACATCTTGCAATGAAAATCTCTCATAGAATCTTGAGTTACCGGATCTTTTGAGGCCACCTAATGCTTCTCCCTGAAGAATTCCTTCTCTGTGAATCACTAGACCGCGACCCCTCCAGGACAGGCTCTTCTGGCTGTCCTGCTTGGCAGCATCCTTCCTCATCTCCAGGATCCCAGGGTTTGCTTCTGCTGCTGTCACTTCGCTGAAAGGGCCCTCACTGAGTCACCCCAGATCCTACCTCTGTCCTTTTTGTTGGCTGCACCTTGTGGCTTCTGGGATCTTAGTTCCCCAGTGAGGGATCAGATGTGCACCCTCAGCCATGAAAACGCAGAATCCTAACTTCTGGGTTGTCAGGAAATTTCCCTCAGTCCTTTCTTAACCGACCTCTTAGCAGCAAGTGACTGCTGCTGATAAATGTATAAAAAAATATTATACATTTTTTTAACCTGTGAATTAAAGTACCTGCCAAGAGATGCTTGAAAAATGTGAACAGTCAAAAAGACTGATGGTGAAGCAAATACCCAGGTCTGGGTTGGGGCAGTGGCAGCCTCCAGGAACCATTGGTCAGCCTTCCCACTTCTCAGCCTGTCACTCCTCTCCTGACCTGATGGGAGCTGCTTCCCCACTTTTCTGTGTTTTACCACCTCTATGCATTTCTAAACCCTAAATTTTAGTTTTGGCTATTTCTGAACTTAAATCATGCCATGTATTCTTTTTTGTTATTTTCCATTATAAACATTTGTATTCATCTTACACAGTACCATGTTTCTGGTTTTATTACAGTAGTCACACATCAAGATTATCTCAGGTTTGAAATGAAGTTTTTAAGCTTTTTTTCCTGGCTGCACTGTGTGGCATGTGGGATCTTAGTTCTTCTTCTGGGGACTTGTGCCCTTTGCATTGGAAGGCAGAGTCTTAATCACTGGACTGACAGCAAAGTCCCAGTTTTTAAGATTTTAGCTGTGCTGTTGTAAGACTGCTAAGGTTTTTTTTTTTTTTTTTATGCTTGATGTCTTGTGTTCGATTTCTGTATCTTTAGATAAAGGATTCAGAGTTGGCAGAAGCAGTTATTTTCACAGGAGCACCATACAGAACCTAGTATATATATTTCTGCATCTCCCCAAAGTGGGATTCAGCATGTGTGAAGTAATGTTGCTGACTGTTGTATTTGAAAATACTGCTGCTCTTGGTCCTGATAGAAAGCACAGTTCTCAGTCATGTGGTCATAGGGATTTCCCTCTGCCCACAGGGCTGCCCACACGATACCCTGCACCACTTCAGAGATTGCCTTACATCCCAGGGGTGCTATCCTAACTCACACAGGAACAATGTTCCTGGTGTAAGACTTCTTTCTTATTCTTGGCAATAGCTTGCAGTGCTCTGTCTAGAGAAAAACTATGGTTTTGCAGAACAGATAAAATGCCACAATTTGTTAATTTCAGTTTATCGCTTTCAGAAAAAGGTCAAAGTCTTTAGTCTTGTCTGTTTCTTTGTCTTTGGCCACACTGCGCAGCATGTGGGATCTTAGGCCCTGACCAGGAATTGAACCCATGCCCTCTGCGTTGGGAGCATGGAATCTTAACCCCTGGACTGTCAAGAAAGTACCTGGTCCTGTTCCTGACCAGCACTGTTGCTCTCTCAGGATTCTCATGGCGATTCTGTGATGATTGCCTGTTGTGTGATTTGGAGTACTTACCTTTGTGTGTCCTCTGCTTCTGAGTTTCTATCTGGTGTTCAGCCTGAAGAACATCCTCTGGCATTTATTGTGGTGGAGGCTCTGGGCAACAGGTGCCCTTGGGTCTTGTCAACTTGAGAATGTTTTCATTTTGCCCTTGTATTTGAAGGGTATTGTCTCCAGATGGAGAATTCTGAGTTGACAGATTTTTATTCCTGCCTCAGCACTTTAAAGATGTTGTTCCATTGTCTTCTGTTCTCCATTGATCTTTGGTTTTTAGCGGTGTGATGACAGTGTGCCCAGACATAGTTTTTTCTTTATTTATCCTATTTTGGTTTTGCTGAACTTCCTGGATTTGTTACTCGTATGTTTTTCATCAAATTTGAGGGTTTTGGCCATTCTTTCTTCAAATATTTTTCAGTCCTAGCCTTAGTCTTTTCTCTGGAGGATCATTTGCTATTGCTCTGGAGGTTCCCTAAGGCTCTGTTCATTCTTTCAAATTTGTATCTGTAGATTGTAATCTCTATTAACCCATCTTCAATTGACTTTTTTTTGTTGTTTTGTTTTTGTCATTTCCCTTCTGATGATAAGCCCATCCAGTGAATTTTCTATTTCAGTTGTAGAATTTCCATTTGATTATATTTTATAATTTCTGTTTCTCTGCCAAAATTCCCTGTCTCAGATGACACTAAGAGTTGAGCTCCATGTCTTGGCCCCAGACTTGAGTTTCCTCATAAGAAAGCAAAATAACAAGAGGTATTTGTTTAGCGAGGAGCAGTTTCTAAACTCACTAGGAATGTCTGATGTATATATGTGGTCAGAGTAGTGAGACTTAAATATTTTGGTATGTTATTTGCTGTGCTGTGTGACTTGTGAGGTTTTAGTTCCCCAACCCGGTATTGGACCCAGGTCCTTAACCCTGAAAGCTCAGAGTCCTAACCACTGGACCATCAGGGAATTCCCTTAAATATTTTATTAAATCTCTGTTGTTTGGGGCTTGTTTTAGGTCGCAAAGGAGTTTGGCTTCCAAAATAATGGCTTCTCAGTTTACATCAATAGAAACAAGACTGGAGAAATAACAGCGTCATCTAACAAATCCCTCAACCTGCTGAAGATCAAGTGAGTGCCCGAGGGGAGAAGATGGGGAGTGGGGAGGGCATGCTGGCACTAGTTACCCACCTGAAGTCACTGAGTTCTCCCATTTCCTTCTGCTACTGTGATTACGGTCTTGAACGCGGACCAAAGTGCAGGTGACCGTGCTCCTCGCCAGGTGTTTGGCAGCCATGCCGAATCTACAGTTACTGTCGAGCCGATCTGTGTGACTTGCAGAATTCAGGGGTATGCTTCACAGAGGAGGAGTTATAGTGTGTGTGCAGCTGCACACTCAGCTGCTTCACTGCAGAGAAGGACCTTGAATGTAACTCTGTGTGTAGTTCTGGCTTGAGACCTGCTTGGTAGGTCTGTGTTGTATTTCTTGCTGGCAAGACCCCTGGAATGCCTTAGAATTGATGGGTAATGTCAGAAGAAGTTTCTTGAGTGCAGAGACCTCTTCTGTTTTTTTAGTTTTATGGGAGCACAACCACATCCATTCATTTCTATGTTTTCATGCTGCAAGGGCAGGGCTGAGTGATTGTGACAGAGGCTGTCGGGTCTGCAAAGCCAAAAATATTTTACTGTCTGGCCCTTCATGGAAAAGCCTTGCTCACCCCTGTCTGAGCTGTGTGGGCACACCTGCTCATGGATTAGTGAGTAGAACCCTTCAGGTCTTTTGCTGTCCTTAGGTAGCGGGCAGGGAATTCTCCTATTTGGGGTACAGGTAGCCTGGCTGCTGTGACCACTGCTGAGGGTTGGGCTGGGCTTTGTTGGTACTTGACTGTGTGCCTTTTACCAGTCAGAATAATAGGCCGTCTTGGCAATCTGTGTGGTCCATTTTAGGTTCACAATTAGTATATCTTAGGGGGAAAAATGCAATTTTAACATGAATTTATTTGTTCTTCATCGGATACTTGTTTAGCACCTGCTCATTGCCTGCTGCTGTGATGATGTGAAGTCTTGTCTTGTGTATATTCGTTTCCAGTGATTGTGGGCCGACTTTCCTCCCAGCTTGCAAAGGGTTTCCACATCTTGAGAATCACTTCTTGTGGGTGTTACTGGGTTTGGACTCACACCCACTACTCCTGGCTGTGTGCCTGAATAGTCACCCAGTCTCACTGGGCCCCTCCACCCTTGTCTGTTGGGGGGTGGGGGGCTTGTGCCTCTGCCACATGGTTGTCTGGTTCCTACACGGGACAAGCACTGTGGAAGTGGCAGCTATGTGTCTCAGAACTATTCTGACAGCTGGATGCCAGGAAAGGGGGACTGCAGAATGAAGTACCCTTTAGGCAAAGCTGTCCACCTGCGGTGCGGTCACACTTGGAGAGCGTGTCTTTCTGGGTGATCCTAGAGCGCGTCTTTTCAGTGATAATTGTGATGCTTGCTGAGCAGCATGAGAACCACGTCCTGTCCCTGCTCAAGAGTTACCTGACCACGTCTGTAAGAGTCGGTCACCCAGAGTTCCTTGCGAGTCTCACTCCACTGCCTTTGTTGCCATTTTCACAGTTCAGTTGGCTGTTCTAATTCTCTTATTCATTTGTAGGTTCCTTTTTTCCCCCTCTGGCTGCTTTCAAGATCTTCTGTTGGTCTTGGGGTCCTGTGGTTTCTGTTTGATCTGTCCAGGTGTGGACTCGATGGTTTGTTAGTTGCTATGTTACATCTACCTGATGTAAAATGTATTTTCTGTATCTGCAGGTGAGGTCTAGAGAATTCTTCCCCATTATCTCTTTAAATAATACCTCTCTATTATTTCAGTTGATTACATTTTTTACTTTTTCCTATTTGATTTTTTTCAGCCCTGGCTGTTAGCTCATATGCTCACAGGGGCTTCTTCCCGGCTCCTGCTCTGCTCTCACGCTGGCCCCCAGGCTTCCAGTGAAGACTCCTGGGTTCCTTGGGGTTCTGCCTTGGCCTGTCACACACCTGGTGCTTCCCTCTCAGGTCCTGAGGTGTCTGGAGTCTGTCTTGCGTGAGTGTATTTAGGGTTTGTGAGGATCCTATTGCACTATTGCTGGTGTTGTCTAGCCTGTTCTAAGCAGGGGATTTGGGAAGAACTGCTAAGTCTGTGGCCCCTCTGCCCACTCTTGGAGGCCCTGGTTATTGCAGATAGCCTCTTATTGCTCATAATTCTTCATTCCATTTCCAGCTGACATTTCCTTCATAAGTACATATTCTTTGTCTTGAATCCCACACCTGAAGTCTTTGGCTGTCTAAATCTCTTGATTGTTTCCTGCCCTTTCTTGGTTCTGGTGGTTTGTTTCTCTTGTACATTTGGTGACCTTTTCTTGAGAGCTTATATTTGGCCAAACTTAGTCTTAGGGACCCTGAAGGATCTGGGGTTGTTGGCTTTCCTACTGAAGGAAATGGCAACCCACTCCAGTATCCTTGCCTGGAAAATCTGGTGGACAGAGTAGCCTGGTGGGCTGCAATCCATGGGGTCACAGAGAGTCTTACTTACTGAGAAGCATTTGTTTCTGTAAGCACAAGGGGGCGTTGTGGGCTCAGCACTCAAGTTAATTTCTGTCTTTGGTTTCTTGAACCAGGTAGCATCCCTAATTGTACCCTGGATGCTTGCAAGAGCAGGCCTTTGGTTTCAGACTCTCAGACAGTTTTGCCTACAGCGTAGTGGATGGAGGCAGATGGGATTTCTCCTTGGTCTGTTTTGTCAGCTGGTAGGTTTTTTCCCAACTGTTGAGACATCTTCAGACATTTGGCTCTGTGTGGCATTTTGGGCTCAGCAACTCGCTTTGGGCAGGCAGGCTCAAGGCCTCACCTCTGTCGCCCAGAAAACGACTATAAGCCAACTTCAAGGTTCCCATCATGAGCTGGCCATAGGTTCCCTCACTAGTCTTATTTGAGCTGCTCTGGGTTTTTGGACCCTTGAGAGTTCCCTTCTTTAGAGCTCCACAATGCCTTTTAGAGTGTGTTTGTTAAAACTGATGGATAGTTGAACCAAGTATCCTGAACCTGGAGGATGTTTAGGAATATCTCATTTGCTGTTAGACATAGACATCTTCAATTACAAGTTGGCAGTCTTATCACCCTAAATTGTGAGAGGAAAAAGAGGGCCAAGCAGACCCGTTGAAGAGCTGCAGCCCAGCCTCCCCATCCTGGCTTAGGTGCCTGTTCTCTTTGTTGGTTGGTTGGAGGCTGCAGGCTGTGCTTCCAGTCTTGCTTTCTGCACGTGCCTCTTGTTGAGAGCAAGGAAATACTTAACCCAGTGGTGGTGCTACAGCTCTTCCTCCCAGACGGGTT
Source organism: Capricornis sumatraensis (assembly GCF_032405125.1). Taxonomy (NCBI): domain Eukaryota; kingdom Metazoa; phylum Chordata; class Mammalia; order Artiodactyla; family Bovidae; genus Capricornis; species Capricornis sumatraensis. The sequence continues at coordinate 100,860,362 of NC_091076.1, forward strand.
GGCTGATTGTCTCAGGACCCGCAGTGCTCCCAGGTGGGACTGTTCACTGGCCTCAGGCATGGTGGTAGGTGGGCAGTCAAGCTCTGCTGAAGTCTGCAGTGGGTCTGATGGGGAAAGGACGCTCTTCATGTTGAAAATGATCAAAAACCAAATATTGCCCTTTGCATTGTGAATCATGGCAGCCTTTGTAGAAAGTCTTTTCATACTGTTCATGGGGTTCTCAAGGCAAGAATACTGAAGTGGTTTGCCATTCCCTTCTCCAGTGGACCATGTTCTGTCAGACCTCTCTACCATAACCCGCCTGTCTCGGGTGGCCCCACAGAGCACGGCTTAGTTTCATTGAGTTAGACAAGGCTGTGGTCCTAGTGTGATTAGATTGACTAGTTTTCTGTGATTATGGTTTCAATGTGTCTGCCCTCTGATGCCCTCTTGCAACACCTACCGTCTTACTTGGGTTTCTCTTACCTTGGACGTGGAGTATCTCTTCACGGCTGCTCCAGTAAAGCTCCTTGGACGTGGGGTTGCTCTTGGCCGCCACCCATGACCTTGGGCGTGGGATAGCTCACGGAATGAAGCAGGGCAAAGGCTAATAGAATTTTGCCAAGAGAACGCACTGGTCATAGCAACTACCCTCTTTCAACAACACAAGAGAAGACTCTACAAGTGGACATCACCAGATGGTCAACACCAAAATCAGATTGATTATATTCTTTGCAGCCAAAGATAGAGAAGCTCTATACAGACAGCAAAAACAAGACTGGAAGCTGACTGTGGCTCAGATCATGAGCTCCTTATTACTAAATTCAGACTTAAATTGAAGAAAGTAGGGAAAACCACTAGACCATTCAGGTACGACCTAAATCAAATCCCTGATGATTATACAGTGGAAGTGAGAAATAGATTTAAGGGACTAGATCTGATAGATAGAGTGCCTGATGAACTATGGACTGAGGTTCGTGACATTGTACAGGAGACAGGGATCAAGACCATCCCCATGGAAAAGAAATGCAAAAAAGCAGAATGGCTGTCTGGGGAGGCCTTACAGATAGCTGTGAAAAGAAGAGAAGCGAAAAGCAAAGGAGAAAGGGAAAGATAAAAGCATCTGAATGCAGAGTTCCAAAGAATACCAAGAAGAGATAAGAAAGCCTTCCTCAGTGATCAATGCAAAGAGACAGGAAAACAACAGAATGGGAAGACTAGAGATCTCTTCAAGAAAATTAGAGATACCAAGGGAACATTTCATACAAAGATGGGCTCGATAAGGGACAGAAATGGTATAGACCTAACAGAAACAGAAGATATTAAGAAGAGGTGGCAAGAATATACAGAAGAACTGTACAAAAAAGATCTTCATGACCAAGATAATCACGATGGTATGATTATTCACCTAGAGCCAGACATCCTGGAATGTGAAGCCAAGTGGGCCTTAGAAAGCATCACTACAAACAAAGCTAATGGAGGTGATGGAATTCCAGTTGAGCTATTTCAAATCCTGAAAGATGATGCTGTGAAAGTGCTGCACTCAATATGCCAGCAAATTTGGACAACTCAGCAGTGGCCACAGGACTGGAAAAGGTCAGTTTTCATTCCAATTCCAAAGAAAGGGAATGCCAAAGAATGCTCAAATTACCGCACGGTTCCACTCATCTCACATGCTAGTAAAGTAATGCTCAAAATTCTCCAAGCCAGGCTTCAGCAAGACGTGAACCGTGAACTTCCAGATGTTCAAGCTGGATTTAGAAAAGGCAGAGGAACCAGAGATCAAATTGCAACATCTGCTGGATCATCAAAAAAGCAAGAGAGTTCCAGAAAAACATCTATTTCTGCTTTATTGACTGTGCCAAAGCCTTTGACTATGTGGATCACAATAAACTGTGGAAAATTCTGGAAGAGATGGGAATACCAGACCACCTGACCTGCCTCTTGAGAAAGCTGTATGCAGGTCAGGAAGCAACAGTTAGAACTGGACATGGAACAACAGACTGGTTCCAAATAGGAAAAGGAGTGCGTCAAGGCTGTATATTGTCACCCTGCTTATTTAACTTATATGCAGAGTACATCATGAGAAACGCTGGGCTGGAAGAAGCACAAGCTGGAATCAAGATTGCCGGGAGAAATATCAATAACCTCAGATATGCAGATGACACCACCCTTATAGCAGAAAGTGAAGAGGAACTAAAAAGCCTCTTGATGAAAGTGAAAGAGGAGAGTGAAAAAGTTGGCTTAAAGCTCAACATTCAGAAAACAAAGATCATGGCATCTGGTCCCATCACTTCATGGGAAATAGATGGAGAAACAGTGGAAACAGTGTCAGACTTTATTTTTGGGGGCTCCAAAATCACTGCAGATGGTGACTGCAGCCATGAAATTAAAAGACGCTTACTCCTTGGAAGGAAAGTTATGACCAACCTAGATAGCATATTGAAATGCAGAGACATTACTTTGCCAACAAAGGTCCGACTAGTCAAGGCTATAGTTTCTCCAGTGGTCATGTATGGCTGTGAGAGTTGGACTGTGAAGAAAGCTGAGCGCCGAAGAATTGATGCTTTTGAACTGTGGTGTTGGAGAAGACTCTTGAGAGTCCCTTGGACTGCAAGGAGATCCAACCGGTCCATTCTGAAGGAGATCAGTCCTGGGTGTTCTTTGGAAGGAATGATGCTAAAGCTGAAATTCCAGTACTTTGGCCACCTCATGCAAAGAGTTGACTCATTGGAAAAGACCCTGATGCTGGGAGGGATTGGGGGCAGGAGGAAAAGGGGACGACAGAGGATGAGATGGCTGGATGGCATTACTGACTCAATGGGTGTGAGTTTGAGTGAACTCCAGGAGATGGTGCTGGACAGGGAGGCCTGGCGTGCTTCGATTCATGGGGTCGCAAAGAGTCGGACACGACTGAGCGACTGAACTGAACTATTGTAGAAAGCAGTACATCAGCAGCTTTAAGAACAAATAAAACTCCTAAAGTCTAATGTACCTTCTCTGGGAAATCTGCCCTGCGGCCGGGAGACTGTGCCATCTCTTGGTGGCATGGTGGTGGCAGGTCTCTCAAGAGCCTTGCCTGTCATGCGGGAGCAGCAAAGCGTACTGTGGGGTGGCTTCACCGCGGAACATTGACTAGATGCAGACCATTTTTGGAGGGCTTGTGTGGGAACAGCAAATGCAGAAAGTGTGTGTCTAATCATCTCAGGGTTGTACATTAGTGACATGCATGTTAGGGACACGTGTGGATGTAAAGAGAGAAGTGAAAGGAAGATGCCCCAGGGAGGTAAATGAGGGAGCTAAAGAGAGGGCCGTGGAAGGAATGAGGGGAAGTGGGCGCCAAGCAGAGGAGGAGGACGAGGGTAGAGGCTGTGCTGCCCCAGTGTCTGCTGAGGTCGTGCGTCTTCTGTGTGGAACTAGGTGTGTCTGTGCCTGTGGAGCATAGATCCTGCAGTCTGGTTGTAAGGAAGTTATGTTTCAGTCCAGAGAGCCTGCTGCTGGCCTTGATAAGGTGAACAGGCACAGAGGAGACAGGAAAGGAGCACTCTACTCTCTTAAAATTGGAAGCCTTGCTGTCTAGGCTGTTGGGGTGGTTGGTGTTGGCTGTTCGCAGGCATCAGAGGTTTTCAGGTGAGTTGATCTTCTGTGCAGCTCAGGTTGTGGAGAAAAGAAGATAGCCTCAACTTAACATTTGTTATTTGAACAGGCATGGAGATCTGTTGTTCCTGTTTCCCTCGAACCTTGCGGGACCGTCATCTGAGATGGAGACGTCAGCCCCTCAGGGGTTGAAGGCCTGTGGTGCTCCCAATGTGGTGGAAGATGAGATTGACCAGTACCTCAGCAGGCAGGATGGGAAGATCTACAGGAGCCGCGATCCGCAGCTGTAAGTGCCCTCGGGGCCACAGGGTCAGTCAAGTGAAATGTCTGTAATGTGTCCTGATGAAGAAATGTAAGTTTCGAGTTTGACCATCTATTTTCAACTTGCATCTCACTTAAGTTATAACTGTGAGGTTTTTTTCATTGTTTGAATCTCAAACTGTGTTCCACATGTATTTTAAACGTTTTCAGTGGTGAGAACTAAGAGATTTGAAAGAAGGGAGGAGCCTTAAACCAAGTCCTCTCTGTGATGTGCCCCTGAAATACCTGGATGCACGTGCAGAGTGGGCTTTAGCGAGTGTGACGGGATGGAGGGGGTGGGACCTCAGCACCTGCCGGCACAGGTCCTCATTCACATCGTCTGGTTTAATTCTCATGGACGACGCTCAACCTCCCATACTCAGCGCGCTCTTTCCGTTCTTCTAGGAAATATTTCATTTGCTAAAGGTGCTGCTCCCTTCGGAATGTTCACTTTTCATTGAGGATTGTATAAAGTGCTTATGCTTGTGTACGTTTGTTTATTTTAGATTTTTGGCTGTGCTTTTTAAGGAGACTAGTTAGAAACATCTGAGTTCACGCTCTGATGTAAAACTGAGTGAAAGTTGTCTCTGCAGTGGAGTGTGTAACTGCATCACTCTGCAAGCATGGCATTGAGATGTTGGAATTCAGCATGCTGCATTAGGAACTTGTATGTCTCCGATAAGAGGGCCCCAGAGAGTGCTGAGATGAAGTTGGCATGGAACCACTCTGTGGCTGTGGCCATCAGTTAGCTCTCCGCCCCCATTTGCATTCCTCCCAGGGACCCAGGGTTGCTCCCACCCTGATCAGTGTTTGTGAGGCCTCGTTAGAAATCTTTTTCAGAGTTCACGTGCCTCCGTGTGCATTACCTGGAAGAGCCTGCCTGTTGGGAGGTCCAGGCAGTTTTTGCTCTGAAATACAGAGCGAGGTGCATGTGAGAGCTCGGCCCGTGTGGACAGTGCTGTGACTGCACCCGTCAGCAGCCTCGCCACCCTCCCACACCCCCACTGTCCTACTCTCTGCAGACTGAAACCCACAGAGCCAAGTGATCCTTTCATCCTTTTTTCCAAAATGTGCATGCAGAGTGGGTGTTTTCCACACTTGAGCTATTTATGTACCATTTTCAGGGTTTTTGCCACATCCACATACCAACTTTCTTAGTCTTTACCTAACATTTTTATTTAAATTGACTTTAACTTCATTCACTTTTCTTTTTAGTTTGTGTCATTTTAAGCAGTTAATATCCATGGAATCACAGGTTTGATGCACAGGTCAATAGTTTTAATACACACCAAAATATTAAACTGTTAGAAGCTCTTCACCATGTACCATTTCAGATAATTTCACGTGGGTGGGGCAGCATTTCATTAGGTATGACGTGCATTGTGAGCATCAGCATGCAGGGAGGCAGAAGAGCACGTGCTGACACTGTGCGTTTCTCTTCCCTGTGCTCTAGGTGCCGGCACGGGCCTCTGGGGAAGTGTGTGCACTGCGTTCCTCTCGAGGTGAGAGTCCACGCAGAGGGAGTTCCCAGGGCCGTCTCCACACCTCTGGGTCCCTGGGCTGGGTTGGAGTGGTTCAAAGAACTTATCTATTTATTGCCCTGGGCCTCGTATTCCCCCTAGTGCAGGCTGCACTGAGAGGATGAGCCTTTATTTATGGGAGTGACCTTCTGGGTGGATTATGAACAGCTGGAACAGGGTATTGCTGTGATAAAGGGGCAGCATTTACACTGGGTTCCCTGGACAGTCCTTTTAAAACCTGACACAAAGCTGGGCCTGGCGGTTTTTGTGTTCATCATCGTTTTGATTTACTTTGCTCTGCATCTCACGTCTCTACTGATTTGTCCTGGTGAGATTGAGAGTTACCGTAATAATGCTGACTTGTGACTGGTTAACACTGAATTTACGGCAGGAAGACCAACCTGATTTTCTTCATGAGGCTCCTCTTGCTTCATCTTGTGGCTTTTTTTTTTTTTGCAAAATTTACTTGATACTTACTTGACTTACATCATTTTATATTTAATAGAGATTAATTTTAATCTTTTAAAGATAACTGGTACACAGAAAACTTGGTTCTGACCTAGAACAATAGTGAGGACCCAGCACCAGTTCTCCCTTACTGCCCACCTGCCTCAGGGCTTGGCAGGTGGAGGCTGTGGCACCTGTCGCAGGTGCGTAACTCTGTTGACGGTGTGTTTTGGCAGCCGTTTGATGAGGACTACCTAAACCACCTGGAGCCTCCCGTGAAGCACATGTCCTTCCATGCCTACATCCGGAAGCTGACTGGAGGGGCTGACAAGTAAGCAGCTTGAATGTGGGGGTGGCACCCGTGTGGCTTTGGGGCACAGAAGTTAATTTTCCGTCACTTCCACACGTTGCTTAAAGCCCCTTGGCATATGAGTGAGAAAAGTAAAGATAAGAGTCTGGGCATGCATTGTTTGAATTTGTGAATCTTATTCTGATTCTAGAAGAGGAAACAGGTGGGTGGAGACTCTGGTACCTGCTGTAGTCCGCAGTGCCCAGTGCATGGGCAGAGGCCCGGCTGGCGGTGGCCGCTGTGAGGGCCCGGGGGTACCTTGGCAACCTTCTCTCGGGTATGCCGTGTTCTGGCAGCTAGTTGTTTGCGAAAATGGATGAGATGAGGCATGACAGTGGCCAGTCCTATGTCTGTGGAGTCTGAGCCCACCTTCCCTCTGCTTTTTGGAAAACCTGAACCACCTCCCCTCAATCCTCTTGGCTCCCCTGTTTCATAGCCCCTGTCATCCTTTTGCCCTGGAGCCTGCCTCGTTAGCAGCTCAACTTCACAGCCATAGTAAGGCCGAGGTAGGGTGTTATCCCTGGCTTGGCCTCTGGTGCCTCAGCATTGCTGTCTGCAGGCTCAGCCAGGCGGGCAGTGAGGGTGCAGGCGGGCAGCGGGGACGGCTAGCTCTTAGAGAGCAGCTGTGACAGTGGCAAGCTGAGAGCACTTTGATTTTTTCTGAATTACATCAAGTCATGCAGCCCCATCCTGCTGATGTGTTCACCTCACCAAAAAGGAACGGACTTCTTACCAGGATTTTATGATTCCTGTCTGTGCAGTGAGAGGAGACGGTGGTTGAACCCAAGTCAGCAACATTTCATGAAGAATGTCATGTTCGCCTGCTTATAGTTTTTCTCTGACAGCCTGCTGACATCCTGAAATGACTTAAAAAAAAAACTTAGGCCAGGGGAAAAAAAATCTACCAGAAGCCTATTCTTGCTTTGTCCATGGGGTAAGCTCTGAGGCTGTCTGGACCAGAGCACGAGTGTGCTGAGGTCTGCTGGCCTTTTGTCAGTCTAGGTCAAGGGCTCGCTCATTGCTGTCATTAACACGTAACCTTGGTGGTAACCCTTGCTTCCAAGTGCCATCATTTTTGTGATGCCACTGGCTTGTGGGGACAGTGCTGATCACTGGGCTGTTTGTGAACAGGAAAGCGACAGAGGTTGCAGGCACTCGTGCAAGCTCACCCCAAGTCCACAGTGGGGCCCAGGACTTCCTCACTGACCAAAAGCAGAGTGGCGATATTTGTTATGTATCCTAATCACATTTTTTCTATGGATAAGAATTCTGTACAGAAATCTTAAGTACTAGACTCATTACGTAAATGTTTCTGTTAAGTCGATGAAATTTAAAAGTTCCATTTTCTCTCAGAGGCATAGGTTAAATCTAGATATTCAGCAGTACTCTTGAAAATCTTCGTAGATGTTAGTGATAGTGAAAACAAACTGTTTTGTCAGAAATAGTTCTGAATCCTGTACAGTCTTAAGTGTACCGGACAGAAGCTAGAACTCCATTAGAATAAATTTTAGCACATTTTTCCTGCTGTTGCTACCACGTGCTTGGCTCCTAAGAACTCTATTCAGGAAGTGTAAGGTATCTTACATTTTATTTCCAGCCTCCTGCTAAACTTTTCACCATTGTAATGTTTAATTAAGTTGCATTTTCTTGTTCAGGGGGAAATTTGTTGCCCTGGAGAACATCAGTTGCAAGATTAAATCAGGGTGTGAGGGACACCTTCCATGGCCTAACGGCATCTGTACTAAGTGCCAGCCAAGTGCCATCACGCTGAACAGACAGGTGAGATGTTGTCTGTGTCCATCTGGATGCAGAAAGCAGTATATTTGTGTTCATGTCTGAGGAAAGATCTCTAGCTCCTTCAAGCATAGAGGGTAGCCTTCAGTTTTCTGTTCTTGTTGGCTTGTGTGGAGGCAAAATTTTCTTGGTGATTGTTTAAAATGCTCAGTGGTTGTGACTTTGCCTTTTAAGAAACTGTGGCTCTGGAAGTTGGCTATGGCTCAACTATGAACAGAACTGTCCTGGGACTAGCTTAGGACATCTTTCCAAGCCAGGTTAAGGAGGGAACTGGGCTCAGGAAGGAGCCTTGGCTCAAGAAGGAACTCAGGGAAAATTTTGTGTAGTTATTCTGGCTTTTTCCACTCTTATCGTCCAGCCCTCCAAGAATAGCTCACCTCATCTTTCCCTTGCCACTACCAGCCTGTGTTTAGCTGCTTAGAATTCCATAATCTCCTGGACTGTCTGAGAACCTTTCTCCTTTTCTTTCTTTCCTTCCTTCCATCCATCACTCTAGTTCTCTTTTTTTCTTTCTTAGTTTCTTTTTGAAAACTTTTTTTGATTTAGAAAATGTGAAAACCTGCATTTTAGGTGAAATCCCATGTGGGATCGAACACTTCCCCCGTGCAGTGGAAGTGCAGAGTCTTAACCACTGAACTGCTAGGGATGTCCCCAGGTGAGATAAATTTGAATTAATTTATTGAGGAATCCCACCATTACCCCTTCTACCTGCTAAAATCTGAAGTAGTCTTAAGGGCAGAGCACGTTTTTAAAGTCTGTGTGTTTAAAAAGCTAGGTAAAAGATACTTATGAACGGTTTGTGCTAAAAGAATTATTTTTTATCGAGTGTTTGAATTTAACCTATTGTTGTTAACTCTACAGAAATACAGACATGTGGACAACATCATGTTTGAGAATCATACAGTTGCTGACCGCTTCCTTGACTTCTGGAGGAAGACGGGGAACCAGCACTTCGGGTACTTGTATGGACGGTACACGGAGCACAAAGACATTCCTCTTGGTATCAGGGCTGAAGTAGCTGCAATTTATGAGCCTCCTCAGGTAGACGTGAACAGGATTTACAGTCTGTGGGTCTCTATTGCTTTATTTTGACGGCTCTATGGGATGCCTTTTTCAGATTGTTTGTTGCTTTTCTTATTGCATCATTTGCCACAGTCTGTAGACACTCAGACACACTCAAAAAGAACATTTGGAGAGTAAGAACATAGCCCGTAAATATTTCAGTGTATGTTTCCAAAGAATAAGGACACATTCTTATATAACAAGTGCATTGAGCAATTTAAGTAAGAAGTTGAGCTTTGATACAGATCTAATCTGCCATCTTATTCCACTTTTGTCAGTTCCCCCAAAAGTGTCACACAGTTGCTCTCTTCTGATTCTCTGTCTCCTCTGCTCATGCCTACAATCACCTATCCTAGGAATTATGAAATTAGAGTCACAAAATTATTACTCTAGTTCTTTATCTTATGCCACACATGTAACTTACTAACAGTATCAAGATTACCACTGGTGTAGGACTAAAAACAGTTTAGAATTGTTTAGGTGGAAGGGTAGGGTCCCCTAGGGTATATCCCACTAGGGACCAGCAGTTGGTTTCTGTGTTTAAAGTTGCCTGGAAGATCTTCTCTGTATGATTATGTCACCAATAGGTTATAACCAACATTTGTGTTCATTTGATTTTCAGTATTTAGGGATTGGTTTTTTATATATGTATTTAAATTTGTTGTACAATTACGTAAAACTTCGATATGGTTGTGTGATATGTATATGTAATATACTTATATTGTTTTATTATATATAATAAGTTTACTACAAAAGTGAAGACTGGAACTGTATTGCATCCTGGTTTATGATGTGTTGAGATTGTTAGGAGAGGGTCTTATTCCTGCAGGTTACTGTGATGCAAAAACACAAAAATGCAGTGCGTTGAGGCATGAACAGAGGAACAAATGGAACATAGTAAAGTTAGGCTGAATTAGGTGGTGGGTATATAGGTGTTCACTACTGATTCTTTAAACTTTGTTGTATGCCTGAAATTTTTTATTTTAAAAAATGTTGGAAAAGAAATTTGCATGTTTGCAAAGTGAGATCTACAAACAGCGTCTTCCCTTTCATCTGATTTCCTCCCTCCCCTACAGGTATCCCTCACTTTAAACAATTTTTGGCTTAGATCTGTCAAGTTTGATTTTTTTTTTTTTTTTAGTATAAGTGGGTACATAGATACTACTGTCTTCTCCTTTCTCTCTGGTGGGCATCATGCCATACACGTGTGTAGACATACTCCTGGTATCTCTGCAGGAGCCACACACCTGCACAGGCCACAAGGCCAGCAGTTCCAGACCCTGGTTTATTAAAAAAAAAGTGAACCAGTCATGACTCCTTACCAGTCAACAGGATACCCACTTCAGGTGCCCTTTTGTTGGCTTAGACCGTGTTTATCTTCTGTGCTCTCTTATTCTGCCTTGCCCGTGAAGCTAAGCACTGTCCCTGTAGAAGTTGTGTACAGGTTTTCCAAGGCTGTTTTTTCTGGGAATGAGTGTTACTTTGTAACTCTAACCTTGCCTAATCTAGCCAAGTTTACTTGGAGTTAAACTATTTATCCATGGGAGTTTTGAAACTAACTTCTATTCCAAACAAAGGAACCTTAAGGTGTAGAGAGCCTTTTCTAGCCTTGTGCTGTGTTCTGGAGATCTTGCCATGACTGGTTCATTTTTTTTTTATAATAAACCAGGGTCTGGAACTGCAGGCCTTGTGGCCTGTGCAGGTGTGTAGCTCCTGTAGAGATATCAGTTCTTCCCTGGGTATATTTACATAGATGTGTGTCGTCTACCCCCTTGACATTCTTGTTACTTTTTGAGAGCCACAGAGGAACTGTCGGACCAGGCCTGCTGTGATGGTTCACTTGTAAGGAGATGGAAGATGGCAGTAGGTGCTCACCCAGGAGACCCTGCTTGTCCAACCCTTCAGGTGCTGAATGTGCTCTGTAAGCAGGATCTGCTTTTGGAAGCACATGATGTTCCAGTTCAGCTTTGAGGAGGGTCCTTTATGATGTTCCAGTTCAGTTTTGAGGAGGGTCCTTTCATGAAGTGTTTTAACAGTTCTGTTTAGAGTATGATTGAACAAAAAATGGAATCAGAAGCCTTTGGCGTCGAAACTACTCACAGCATCATCAGAGCTCCCAAATTGGGGATCCTGGAGGTTGAAACATGTGACCTCTAATAACCTCTAGCTCATTAGAAGTTGAAGCTCATGATGCCACATGTCATGAAACAAAAATCCTTAGGTTTGTTCTGAGTTTGTACTTTGAGCTGTGCTCTGGATGTAGTAATCATCTCCATATGGGTCATACCCAGCAACATAAAGTTCTTTTGTTATTTTGCCAGGATTTGACTAATTTACAAGGATATACCCAATTAGCATAACTCAATTTGGAATTACCTTCACTTTCCTGTTTCATAGCTGTGTCTTCTGCTCAGTATGATGCTTAACTATGAGCTGCATTTTGGTGCAGATTAAAGATTTCAGTATGCTTTGTCTGCTGCAAGAAGTGGAGTCCTGTGGCCAGTGTAGGTTGCATGTGAGCCAGCCCAAGCCCCCCACTGCCCCAAGCTGAGTCAACAGGATACCCACTTCAGGTGCCCTTTTGTTGGCTTAGAGTGTGTTTATCTTCTGTGCTCTCTTAATCTGCCTTGCCCATGAAGCTAAGCACTGTCCCTGTAGAAGTTGTATGCAGGTTGCTAAGCACTGTCCCTGTAGAAGTTGTATGCAGGTTTTCCAAAGCTGTTTTTTCTGGGAATGAATGTTACTTTGTAACTCTAACCTTGCCTAATCTAGCCAAGTTTACTGGGAGTTAAACTATTTATCCAAGGGAGTTTTGAAACTAACTTCTGTTCCAAACCAAGGAATCTTAAGGTGTAGAGAGCCTTCTCTAGTCCTGAACAACCACACGTTTCATGTGGAGCTGCTAACGTGAACCAGCCTGAATATTGCCTCTTCCATGTTCTCTGAATCTTGATTAAAAGCAAAGCCGAGCCCTGGAAGGAAAGAACCTGGAGGGCTTGGCTTGTGGATCTGATTGAGCTTTTTTTGCTGTTGAAAATCTCCTGTTTGGCAAGGGAGATTGGTGCTCCTTTGTGACAACCAACCAGAAATGGAGCAGAGCTGCTTGCTGCTTTTCTGAACTCCTCCTCTAAATCCGCCTTCTCTTTAATACCCTCACAGATTGGTACACAGAATAGCTTGGAGCTTCTTGAAGACCCAAAGGCTGAGGTGGTTGATGAAATTGCTGCCAAACTTGGCCTGAGGAAGGTACTGAGACTGTTTTTCCTTGAGGGAGGACCTGGGCTCTGTGTTGGGGACATCTAGGTGTGTCGCGTAGCCAGGCCTGATCCGGGACTGAACCCCCAGCTGCTCAAGGTCAGATGCAGGCCCTGCACATTTTGAAGCCTCGCTTGTATTTATTGGGTGCCTAAAAAAGGATGCCAATGTAGGGACTGTTATATGTAAATCTACCAGACATACTTCTTGCGGATTGCCTCAAAGTGGGCCAGGAAAAGCAGCAGGAGCAAGACCCCTACTTCTGCTGCAGGGGACCTGACACCAGGCTCTGTGTCCCACCTGCCTGCTAAGGCACATCCTTCTGGGTGTGAGCTCTCCGTTCATGTGTCTGTCTGCACCGATCATTTTCTCTCCCCTGCACTTAGAGATTCTGGTGGTTCCTCTTCAGTCCTCATTGAACCTCCTGTTTGTAATTGAGGCATCTGAGCATATAAGCCTTGCTAGTTTTCTGGGCAGTTAGAAGACAGAGGGTTTTCTTTTTGAATCTGTTCATCTAGTTTATCTCACATCTTTGGTAGAGTTCCTAGGAACTATAAAGATGACTTTTTATAGATAATGTTGAAATGTGAATTTGAACACATCTTAAAAATTCACTATTAATAGCTACGTAAGTTTTATCCTTTGTTTCCTAATCAGTTTAGACAGAGAGAAATAGACTCTGTACAGATAAATGGGGGAAGACTGGAAATGTGCCTTTTAACCCAGGAATGCTATGGAGCAAAGTTACTACTTCATTTTAAGAAAAAAAAAACTCCTGTTGTTTCTAACAAGGAGTCAGTATCATGATTTAGGGGCATATTTTGGTTTAAATTCTGAAAGTTTCTCATGTTGAAAAGAGAAATCAATGTGTTTTTTTAAACCCATCTTTGTTATAAATGTTTGGTTCGTGGTAGAGTAGAAGATCTTGAAATTACTTAAATGCCTTTCTCCAAACACTAATTCCTTAGCCCTCATCTCAGCTTGATTTTGATTCTGTTTTGTTTAATGGTTAAATTACATTTATCCCTTAAGTCTCATTTTCTCCATTGCCATCCTCCTTGGGAGTTTTGTTCATTTGGACATTTTTAAAGAAAACGAAAGCCTCTTGATTTGACTGGTCATGTCTGCAGGAGATGGAGTTGAAGAGTTTCATGTCAGGGTTGTACTGGAGAGGGTCACAGACACCAGGTCACTTATTTGAAGGAATGAAATGGGTGTGTATCTGGATTCCGTCGCCGCTCTTCGACCTCCCAGCTAGGTTCTGGTTCAGGAAGGGTAACCAGCTGTGAGATTCATGGGCACAGGAGGGCCAGGGTTCACAGAGCACATGGACAGGTACTGTTGCTGTAGCAGGACGTGCCAGGAAGGCTGACTATGCCAAGGTCTGGGATTGGCGTTTCAGATCCCTGTACCTTCAGATGCTTCCTTCAGCCCTGCACTGGCGCTCAGAGAAGCAGCTGGGTGAAGTCTCTGTTGTGTGTTTTATTTTAAGTGTATTCTCTAGGGAGTATGTTCTCCTGTCTGGAGAAAGCCCTAGCATCTGGAGCGGCACTGTCTGTATTTGCTTGCTCGTTGTTTCTCCAATCCCCTTTTCACTGATACTCTGTTAGTTTTGTCCAGCCCAGAGTCCCCTGCACCTAGTACAGTGCTGGGCCCAGAGATGGCGCTGAGTCTTAGTTTCTAACACATAAATGAGCTTTGCTCCTTTGCTCTCGTCTCCACCCGACGGCATCAGGGGGAGGACAACCAGTGTCAGCTGAGTACTGCTTGAGAACCCTGGTTTGGACAGTGGCTTAGCTGAGGAGCTGACTCACCCAGAAAGAAAGGACTGACTCCCAGGAGTCTCCTCTCTGGGCAGAGGCTAGAAGGCGTTTGTCATCTGCTTCAGGGAGAGACTCAGAAGGTATTTTTCTCTCTTATGCAGGTTGGCTGGATATTTACAGACCTTGTCTCAGAAGATACTCGGAAGGGTACAGTTCGATACAGTCGAAATAAGGTGAGGTGGGGTGGGGATGTTTGCTTGGCGGGACCTTGTTACAGACCAGCTCTGGGCTGCACTCTTGGGTATCCCCGCACAGCTTATGTTTTTAGAACACATTATTTTCAACACATTGTTCTTGGTAAATTAAGGCTGAGTCTGTTCATTCTGTGTTGGAAATCAAAACCCTCCTTACCTTTATAAAGCTCTGCCTTTCATAGGTCAGCCCGTGAGGTGAATTGCCCTGTGCTTCTGGCCTTACTGGTTACGAGTGGTTTTCTGTGAGGGGTTGGTAACAGGAAGTGTAGGTACTTGTCTCACCGTAGTTGGTGACGTGTCATAGTTTAGTTCTTACTATTTTCTAAAAAAGAAACAAGCATATTTTGACATGATGCTGTAGAACTTGATATGCTGGTTCTCTTTTCTTAGGACACCTATTTCCTGAGTTCAGAAGAATGCATCACTGCAGGAGACTTCCAAAATAAGCATCCCAACATATGTCGACTATCTCCAGATGGACATTTTGGATCCAAGTTTGTTACTGCAGTGGCTACAGGTATAAATGGAGGCAGAGTTATGTTATAACCATTGCTACCCTGTCAATAGGTTTTGTTCCTTTTTGCATTCTTTTTTAGGCACTTTTTTTTTTGCCTCACCCTGTTACCAGGCCTGAATGGATACAGGAAAGAAAGGATTAAATCATGTCAAGTCTGTGTTTAGCCTGCTCTGCTGCCCAGTTGTTGGTTTAGTCACCGAGTCATGTCTGACTCTCTACAACCCTGTGGCCTGTGACTCTGCCAGGCTCCTCTGCCATGGGGTTTTCTCAGGCAAGAGTACTGGAGTGGGTTGCCATTTCCTTCTCCAGAGGATCTTCCCAACCCAGGGATCAGACTTGGGTCTCCTGCGTTGAAAGGTGGATTCTTTACTGGTGAGCAACCAGAGAAGCCCTGCATTGTTAATGTAGTTACAATAGATTTTCTTAATGGGCCTGTGAGACATGAAATTCTTCTTTCTGGTTTGTGGCAGAAATCCTGAACTCAGCGTTGCCCCAAACTGTTAATACTAGAATCGTGGCCTCTGGTCCACTGTCTTAGCCTTAGTCCAGGTTCACTTGGTTCTAGATCGGAGTTCTAGGCTGCCTTTGCCCCTTTCTAGTAACGAAGGATGGCTCTGGTTAAGTAAGAGAAAAGGAATTTACTGTTTCTGTTACTTGTTTGTTTATGAGTGGAAGTGTCAGTTTAAGAAATCTTTCCCATAAAGCTTTTATTGGGAGTGATGTATGTGTTTGTGATATTGTGTCTGTTGTATTACATGTTACATATATTTCATGAAAGTCGCTCGGTCATGTGCAGCTCTTTGTGACCCCACGGACTATACAGTCCATGGAATCCTCTAGGCCAGAATACTGGAGTGGGTAGCTTTTCCTTCTCCAGGGGATCTTCCCAACCCTGGGATCAAATCCAGGTCTCCCGCATTGCAGGCAAAATCTTTACCAGGTGAACCACAAGGGAAGCCCATACGTCATGAATACATAGTAATAAAAGATTATGGCCTGTAAAAAAGTGCCACCAAATCTATAATACACTTAAGATGCTGTCCTAGAAAAAAGCCAAGTAGAAGACCATATGGTTCAAAAGGAGTAGGAATTTGAAACTTGGAAAACCAACTCTTAAAAACAGTCTCTTTGGTCAGTTTATTAAACACTAACCTTGATCCTGTGAAGCCTTGAGTTCTTCCATCACAGAGGTGATAATCCAGTTCGTTCATGGCTATCACACTTCTTCTAGTTTAAAAACCCAGTTTACAAACATCCTAAAGCATATAAATAAATATGTGCTTAGTCGTGTCCAACTCTTTATGACCCTATGGACTGTAGCCTGCCAGGCTCCTCTAGCCATGGAATTTTCCAGGCAAGAATACTTGAGTGGGTTGCCATTTCCTTTTCCATAAGTAACTATATCCCCTATTAATCCCAGTTGAGCCTGTTACTACTGCCATGGGAATCATGAAGGAAGACATCTTTCATGCTGTCTGAAGTTTTAAGATCCATTTGATTTGTGATCCATTTAGAGTGACAGGCACCTTCTCTTTGAAATGAATGTACTTTGGGGCACAAGAGGCTATGGCAGCATCATTCACATGTTAACTTGAATTAATGGGGTCAGTTGCTTAAGGAAGTGGATGGGAGTTTGGACAGGGATTAGTGAAAACACTTAATTCTGTAGCATAGAGTCCTTCTACCAGGGCCTCATGGGGGCAGGGAACCTATTGTGATGAGAACACTCAGGGCCGCAGGAGCCAAGGGGGAGAACAGAGAAGAGACAGGTTGTACATTATCAGAATTTTGCCAAGCCAGCTTTCTGTTTGACACAGGGGAGGAAAGTATTCTCTTTCTACTTTCTACAACACATAAACCCCCACTCGCTTCATTTAGGCTGAGATTCTGGGTCTAGGCATTTAGGCCGGTGGTTCTCAAACCTGTTAGACCTGATACCTGCTCTTTAGTACATTTATGACTCATCTTTACTATCAGAAAGTAAAGTTCATAGGTAATATACCAGCCTACACACCTGATTCTAAAAAGAAAGCAGAGTCATAGGATGACTGTAACATTAAGGAAAAATAATAGTGAAGGAACGTGTAGTAACAGTACACTCCATGAGCCAGCAAGTGCTTGGGGACAGCACTGTGGAGGGGTGCCAGCCTTGTGGGCTGGCCCTGTGTAGGCATCAGTGACATGGTTCCTAGACATTCAGCCAGCAGCCCTCCATAGAACTCTGAGCCAGGCAGGGTCCTTCCTCAGCTTATACAGTATCCTGTTCATAGATGATACGCTGTTAAAGCTATGAGTGTTTATTTCTGTGGTTGTGTATGAAATGCAGTTGATTCTAATCCCAGGTCTCCACAAATGTGGGTTTTGCCTACAAGAGTGTGCACAGGACATTTCAAGGCCAGGTGTGATGTGGAGCGGTTCTTTGTCGTGAGGGACTCCCATGAACACAGCAGGACATCCGGCACCTTTGACTCTAGCCTGCTAAAACTAGCAGCTCCCGCCCCACCCTGCCCCACTTCGTTAAGAAAAACAAAAGTCACCTCCGCAGATTTTCAGAACTGCTTCTTGTGAGCACTGTTGTTTTAGGCTTCCATGGGCTCCCATGGTAACCTAACCCCTTTAATTACTGTTTTTATAGAGAATTATTTGATGAGCCCAAAGAACTGGTACCTGTTTAGAATTATAAATAGTTTCCAAGTCAGGAGCTGCCTGTACTTTCAGTTATTGAGTCATACCTGTTGTTGAGAATTTGGAAATTACAGATTGTCCGTGGAATTTTTGCATCTGAAATTGGCACTTTACTGACAGGTTTTAAAACTGTAAGGTAGTAAATCACTTATAATAAGATCTGCAGTTAGAGTCCTTTCAGATCTGGGCTGAGTTGTCCTCCTTGGTAGTGCTGCGAGATGCTCAGATGCATAATTTCTCTCCCTTTCCCGAGGGTGGCGATGGGTGGTGTTCCTTGATCGGTACCTTACTCTGCTTTTGTAAAGAAACTAAGTTAGAGATGTTGAGAACTTTTTTTTTTAAATTCTCCAAAGCTTTCGCAGTTGTCAGGGTGTGACCTTGATTCTGGAGGGGAGGAAGATGGCCGAATGATTGGTCCTGCCTGACCTCCTCCATGGGTTTTACCCTCGTCTCAAACTGTAACCCTGCTGCAGGTTTCTGTGGAGTAGGACCTGAGAAAGGTTAGAGTGGAGGGCAGGGCTTGGCACAGGGAGTATGGTCTCCTAAGTGCTGCGGCAGGGTCCACGCCTGCCTCGCAGATGTGCCGGCTGTCCAGGTGTCTGAGGTCAGGACTGCCCTCTGCAGTGTGCAGATAACTAGCGTTGTATTTGCTAGGAAAAGTTTCTGTCTTCTCCCATTCACTCCCATCTGTCTCCCTGCATTCACTCAAGAATGGAATTTGCTGGAACATGGGGCTCTGTTGTTCATATCCCTGTGTTACTAAAATCCAGGAGCCCAAGCGTGCTTTTGGATGGGTGTTAGAGAAGGTTTAACAGTCATACCTCCAGTTCTGAGAGAGCATGTCGCTGGTGGGCCTGTTTGAGGAGCTGCAGTGGCATGCCCACAGCTCTCGTGAAGCTGCAGTCGAACTTTTTTGATTCTACCCAAGACACATACACGGGAGTTGGTTCTGCAGATCCGAGATGAAGAGTGACACTTGTTTTGAACATCCTCCAGTGGATTCTCATTGAAGGTCTTTCTCTTGCAGGTGGCCCCGACAACCAGGTCCACTTTGAAGGGTACCAGGTGTCCAATCAGTGCATGGCGCTGGTCCGAGATGAATGCCTGCTGCCCTGCAAGGATGCCCCTGAGCTCGGCTATGCCAAGGAGTCCAGCAGCGAGCAGTACGTGCCTGATGTGTTTTATAAGGTAAAAATGCGATGGTACCAGAAGAGAGAAGTGGATGGAGAGCAATGTGGACGCTGACCTGTCCTGGATGCTACTAATTTTGGTGCATTCTGGCCATGGGTCCACCATGGGTCCACCATGGTCATCTAGAGGCCAGCTTGTGGATAAGGAATCTGTACCTTTTCCAGGGCTTTTGTTAACTATGCGGGATTGTGTGGTGTCAGGGCTTGTAAGCAGAAGTGGGGATGCTGCGCCCTGGAGTTGGGGTGCATAACAAGTGAGACCATTGCAACACAGACTCTTTCAGTTTTTGAAAAGGAGAATTGGTGCCTGTGGGCCTTAGCAGGAGTGAAGGTTGGAGCTACCTGGCAGAAGTGAGGCTCTCCTGAGGAGACCCAGTCATCCATTTCTAAATCTGTCTCCTGTGAAAACTATAAAAATGACTTTTATTGAAAACTGGGGGGACTTCCCTGGCGGCCCAGTGGTTAAGACTTTGGTCTTCCATTACAGGGGACACGGGTTCCATCCCTGGTCTGGGAGCTGAGGTCCTGCATGCTGTATGGCGTGCCACACCCCTCCCCCCTCCCAGAAAAGAAAGCTGTGATCTGGTTTGGATAGTCAGTGTTGGGTGCTTCCTTGCAGGCTAGTGACCTGGTTCCCGCCCGCCTCGAGGGAGTTGTTCGTGGTTACAGTCCGGCTCTGTGCCTGTCCCCCGTCCTGGGCAGACGCCAGTTTCCATCCGGCACTGCTCTTCCCGGAGGAGCCTTTATTTCTTGTGGTACAGGGCTGCTTCCGTATGTCTGAGAAGTACTTCGTCTCCATTGCTGAAGGACGTTTTTACCACGTAACAAGTTCTAGGTTCACAGTTCTACTTGTGGTCTCACTGCACTTGCTGGCCTCAAAGACTTGCTGGCAGAAGGGGCCTGGAACCGAAAATAGGCAAGCAGTGAAAGCCCAGAGAGAGTGACGATCCAGTTTCTTTAAAATGATTTGATTCTTTTAGCATTCTTTTTGTATCAGTGTGTGCAGTGACTAGACACTGCTTAGTGTCTAGTCATTGTTCTATTTGTTTTTATTGTTCCAACAAGGCTGTATTTTTAAATAGCTTTATCAAGATGTAGTTTGCACATCACACAGTTCGCTGATTTGAAGTGCCCAGCTCAGGGGCTCTTAGGATATTTGCAGGGTTGCGTAGCCATCACCGCTGTCTAATTTTAGAACAGTTTTGTCCCCAAAAAAGAAGCCCTGCATCGTTTAGCAGTTACAGCCCAGTCCTCCCAACACCTGACAACCACTGATTTGCTTTCTCTGGTTTCCTTGATGGAATCCTACAGTGTGTGGTCTTTTGTGACTTGACTTTTCACCACTTGCAGTGTCTCATGGTTCATCCATGCCTGCAGTCTGCAGTGCTTCATTCTTTTCATTGCTGAATAGCATTCAGTGCCAAGGACACACTCCACTACCTATGGGACATGTCAGACACCCAGGAGAGCACCCAGAGCTGAGGGGCTCCAGGGCCTCATCCTGGTGGTGACTTGAAGGCTAGACATTGCATGATTGTGACAAAGGCTTCACCTCCTTGGGGATTAGAAGTGGGACTGAGACTGTCTGAAGCTGGGTCTTTCCTGCTGTGGGCGTCTGTGGCAGTGGGTGACGAGCAAAGGAAAAATGCAAGGGCCTGAGGGTCTTGTCCCTGCCCCTGGTCTTCCCCTCAGCTCTTTGGAATGAAGGTCTGCCTTCTACTTCTGAATCTCAGCTTCTGCATGGTCTGAGGGTAGTGGGGGCGGGGACTGTCATTGTGCCAGGAAGAATGGGTCAGTATGGTAGCAAGCAGCCTGTCTTGGCTCTGTAGCAGCCTGTCAGGAAATGCTCGCTGAGCAGGCAGGCCTCGATGCTGTATCTGCTCCTTTCGGCTGGTGGCAGTGGAGAGACACAGTGAGGCTGGCCTGTGATAGCTCGCTCAGGCATCGCCTCAGAGTGGAACAATAAGGAGCTCTGCGAAAAGGTTCTCGATGTCATTCTTGAAACGTTTCCAAAGAGTCTTGATTAAGAATCTGTTGTCTCTTCTCTCCTGTGGTGTTCAGTAACAATTTCTGGCTTGATAACACAGATTTTGCCCGTACACAAATTCTGTGAGCATCAGGTACTCTGAATAAATACTTTTAAACCATTATTAAACATTCACACATCAAAATCACACCATGCTGGGGACCACTGTAAAGGTTTAATCTTCTCCCCAAAAGTTCCTGTCTTACAAGATATGTTTGTATGGCACGTTTCGGAATGCAGAATGACTCACTTATAGACCCTAAGACCTGGTGATCCTGCTGGTTGTGGTCCTGAGCCTTTTGGGGACAGCTTGCCAGTCTGGGGACAGTGATGGGGTCTGGTGTCTTCATGGAAAGCTGTTCCCTGTTAGCTGCAAAGACCTGTGAAGCCTGGTGTGCTGTGTATGTGGACACATTGCTCCAAGGTCATCAGGCTGCCATCTCTTTTGTTTTTTTCCAGAATTTTAAAAATTATATACTGAGTAGATATAAAAGATTATTTAAAAAACATGTTTAAGAAATTTAAAAAAGCAGAAATACCAATCCCCAGAATTAAGAACCAGAACGTTCCTATGGCCTCTGAAGTTGCTGGGTCTTCCCGTCTGCTTCCAGAAGGGGTGCAGTATGACTTCCTTGCTTTTCTTCCAGTTTTACCTCCTGTGTATGTTTTCCTAAACCAGGTACTGTGAGTTTTACATGTTGCTGCACACAGTAGACCCAGAACTGTCCTCTTGTGTCCTCCGAGCCAGGCCGTGTTCCCTTACCCTGGAGCAGCCTGAGACCTACCTGTGTGTGGCCATTGTGTTGGCCCGAGTCCACCATGAGCAGAATGCCACGCGAGGCACCGTGCTCCACAGCCTTGGGCCCGGGTCCTGCTCACCATTCGGACACCCATGGGGCGTTTTCTTGAGCTATCGCTGTGCCATCCTGATCATAAGTGAGGCCAGGCTCCTGTTCCTCCGTTTGTTTGCTCCGTCCTGTCTCCTGTGCTGTGCTGGTTGTATCTGTTTTCTGTTCCTGCCTGGGTGGTTCAGTCTCTTTTCTCCCTGCCTCTGACCATGTCAGGAGTGTGACACCTCTGCCTCTTCTCTCCCGTGGTGTCACTGAAGCACAAAGCTTACATTTCCATGTGGTCAGCTTTCTACGGTTTGGCATTTTGAATCATAAAATCTGTTATCTTGTCTTCTCTAAGGTTGGTGGTTTTGAGTTTTAAGCCCACCTAGGATTGCTTCAAATGTGTGTTCCAAGGTAGGGGCCCAGTTTTCCTCTTAATTTATTGTAGCCATATTCTGTCTGAACACCATTCATTGGGAAAACTGTCTTTCTCTGTTAATCTGTGGTGCTTCTCCATTAGCAGTCGTCTCCGTGACCGTGGCCTCGCCTTTGTCCTCCCTTCTGTCCCCTGGCCGGTGTTGCTCAACCAGCACCAGCACCGCACCGTCCGACTCACTGTAACTTCACTCTTCCTCAGTCTGTTGCAGCCCCGCCCTGCGGACTAGCCTGCAGGTTTCACCCAGATGTGATTCTCTCTCTCTCTCACACAGACACGAACGATACCTTTGACGTCTCTCAGAAAGTCGGGATTTTTTTCATTGAAGGTTTGGTCCATTGTTTGTTAGATTGATCCTGGGTACTTTATACTTTCTGCATACTGCAGTAAGCACCGGCTTGGCAGTTCAGCTCTCTGTTACTTGTTCCTCTAATTTGTACATGTGTTCTGGGTTCTCTGCATTATGCAGGAGTTTTGATTCTTCCCTTCATTTTGGCTCCTCGTGCTGACGAGGGCTTTTGGAAGTGTTGAGTAACCAGTGCTTTTGTCTGGTTTTTAATTGTAAAAGATGTGTTTTCAGGATTTCATCATTAACTGTGAGTTTGCTGTGGGGCTTTTTTGTGTGTTGTTTCTTTGTACCCTTTATCATATTGGAAATTTGCTGTTTATTTCCATTTCTTGTTGTAAGTTTCCTCCCCTTAAGAAGAGAGCTCCTTTTGTCCCGGAACATATTATTTCCTTAATCATGCTGCTGTTTTCTTAGATTGCTTACATGCCCGTTAGTGAGAGCAGGCTAGAAGGGCTTCTCAGAATTGTTTATAGCCCTGTAGGAGTTGAGACACTCATTTCTCATACATTTCAGGAAAATATCAGTTTGAGCAAAGAGACCTATGAAAGCAAACATTTAAGTAATCCTTTTAGTCCTCCTGTGGGCTTTGAGGTTGATTTAAAATATACCTTGTAAACAGGACACATACCCGTGTTTGTCTAAGGCTGTTCATCATGGTGTTATCTGTGGTAACAAGAACTTAAAGCAATCTAAAAGTCTAGTAATGGGAACATTAAATTATAATACATCTATATGGTGGGATATTCTGTGATCACTAAAAATGTATTTGAAAATTATGTGAAGATACGCGATAAAACTCATGAAGTAAAATTTAAAATGTATCTGTATGGGACTTCTCTGGTGGCTCAGCAGCTAAGACTGTGCTCTCAGTGCAGGGGGCCTGGGTTCAGTCCCTGGTCAGGGAACTAGACCCCACATGCCACAACTAAGACCTGGCGCAGCTCAATAAATAAATATATTTAAAGAATAAAAGGTACCTGTATGTATAGTAAAAATCCCAACTGCTGTAGATGTTGGTGCGTGTATGTACACACATTTGTATGCGGGTCCGCACAGAGGACAGGGCTGGAGGGCTTGAGGGTCCACCTTTGACTGCAGCTCTGATCTGTTTGTCATGAGAAGCTCTGTGGAGCCAGTGAAAGAATGGCTGGGGAGCACCTCCTGTCATGGTGGGGAGAGGTGCCCGTGTCTTGAAATTGGATGCGGTGGGACAGGAAGGAAGGCGAGAGGTGCCAACCCAGAGTGCCTCTTCAGGGTTATTTGCCGAGACACCCCAGATTAAAGCCCTGGAAGTAGAGTAGAGAAGGTGGGCTGTTCAGTGGACAGGGAGGGTCTTAGAGACCCCAGGGAATGCTGCTCTTAGGTGGCTGCCCAGGCAGGGGGGTGGCAAGGTGGATCCTCCCGGCTTGAGGTGGTTGTGGCCTCAGTGATGAGGATCTGGAAGAGCTGACAGGAGACTGCGGTGGGGAGGAGAGAGCACACAGGCAACTGGGTGTCATGGCTGTGGAGGGGATCGGCACGCTCTGGGGGCCTGTGGCGTCCTCTCTGTCCCACCCATCATTTACCCACCTGTCCTCAGCCCAACATGGGTTTGTCGTAGCATCTGGCACTGACTAGCTGTGCTCTGTGACTCATCGCGGAGCTCACTCCATGTGTGTTCTGAGTTACTTAGGACATTCCGAGCAAACCACCAGCATTGTTTTGTCAAAGGTCAACCTATATTTCAGGGGTTTCATGTGGTCTTCCAAAGCTCCCCCGAGAAGGCTACAGCAGGCTGTGCTGCAGACCAGCCCTGTGCTCGTCCGCTCGCCTGCCTGGGCCCTGCTCTCGGGACCCCATGCTCTGCACTCACTCTGCCCCAAGTCTCTTGTGTGCATTGTTGTTTTCTCTGTGAATTGCCTCTCTGTGCCCTGAGGTATTCGTAAAGCGATTCATCATTTTTGCATTCATTTATGAGGGGTCTTTATACGTAAACCCCTTGTCATATATATTGTTTCTTTAACTTTACATACAAAGGAAGTTCTAACATTTTCTGATTCAGAGATACCTTAATCTTTTTAAATTGTAATTCCTGCTTTTGTCATCATACTTAGCTAATTCTTTACTTAAAGCTATCTATTTACTTACATTTTGTTTCAGTGCTTTTTGATTTAATTTTGCATTGAGATTTGTAATGTTTATCCATTATTTACCTATTTATTGTAGTTTCATAATAACAGTTTTATATTTGTTAGGGCGAGACTCTGCACTATTCAACTTTTTAAAGCAAATGTTTTATCTTTTGCCTATTTATTTTATTTTATTTTATTTTTGTTGCCTATTTATTTTTAAAGATTTCTTTTATATTTGGCTGTGCCACTTGGCTTGCAGGATCTTAGTTCCCCAACTAGGGATTGAACCTGAGTCCTGGCAGTGAAAGCACCAAGTCCTAACAACTGGAATGCCAGGGAATTCTAAACGAATGTTTTCATCACAGGAGATTATGTTTGCCTCCAGCATTATTCAGGAAAATGTATCAAGGAATCAAGAAATTGCCAGCAAGAGCAGAAACTGAGCAACAACATACCAGTATAACATCCCAGTCTAGGGAGAAGGATTTTGTGGTCTCAGACCTGTGAGCTTGGCTTTCATTCTTTCCGTTGAGCTGGAGATGACAAGTCTGTGGTCAGATCCCCACAGGGGTGGAAATGGAGCTGGACGTGCACACCCTGGGTGGCAGGGCTGCGGAAGAGCAGAGCCCATGAGTCCTGGAACTGAGATCTGGAGTCTAAAGTGGACACAGCTGCTGTCTGTCCCCCCTGCCCTCTGCCCCTCCTGGCTGTTAGATCTCGGGCAGAGCAGCTTGTCCTCACACCCGTTTGTGCCCTCCGCATGCTCTGGGGCCTGCTGGCTGCATGCACACGCTGTCAAGCCTGGACCAGGCTCTGCTGGTCTTTTGCTTCTAACAGGTGCTCTTTAGGTGCTTATCAACTGGACTGCTTCCTAAATGGTGATTCTTTAAGAGACTTTGTCCTGAAAATATTGTTTTTTCTTACTTTATCCTGTGAAGTCTCAGATCAAGCTGCTCGTTTCACTTACTGTCTTCTTTCAAGTTCTTTAAGGAGAAAAGCATTACCTGAAGGATTTCATTCACCTTTTCCAAAGCAAGCTGGTGCCACCCAGTAAGTGGACTTTGCTGTTGTCCTGGCACAAAGCCTGCTTGCCTCTAAGCTAACACAGACAGAGATCCCTGGATTTTGCATTGACGTTTCATAGACATGACCGATGGGAGGTAGCAAGGCGTCAGGAACCTCGATTTCTGACTCTCCCAGTGTCTTGCTCCAGGTGGAGATAAAACTGCTGACACTTTGGTGGCTGCCAAACTTAGGATTAAGATGTCTTCCTCCTAGTGTATTCTGCCTGACATTTGCTAACGCCCATAAAAAGTAATTGCCTTTTAAAATGGTGTGTGGGGCTAGGGCTTGGCTGGCAAAAACATTTGCGTGAAAGCATGGGGGAGAGATAGAAGGTACCTGCTTTTCCTCCGGGGAAGAGAGGAGGATGCAGCACCTTTATTTTCTTGGGGAGCAGAAGGGTACAGTGGGGTAGTTAAATCTGAAAGAGAATCGCATGACACAAAAAAAAGAGAGGGGGGCATTTAGCAAGCAACATCCCTAGAGGGGAAGATTAAAGCGAACAGGTGCTGTGAAAATGTCTCTGCATATTAGAGCTTAATTAGATTTGAAGATGAATTCCAGACGGGCTAATTATGTGTGAGTTGTTGCAGGTTGTTTCTTGTAGGGGCAAGCATGTATTTTTGGAAATGGTGATGTAGTTTGATTGGGTGTGATTCCTGCCTCCTACCATGTTTCCTCCATTGAAAAACTACCACTTTGGGGGCCCAGGACCCATTCAGCAAGCCTCATGTCTTGTGCTGCCAGTGTCAAAGCTGATAGAGCCACCGAAAGCCAGGCCTACTTCATATGCTGCAGCAGTGAGCGTGCGGAAAGACCAAGGACTCTTGCCCAGGTGGAGGGGACAGGATTCTAGCTTCCGAGGAGAGCAGACAGACAGAATGGGCATTGTTTCCAGGAACCTGTCCTCTGCTGGTGCTCTTACTCCCTGTGTGGCTGGCTAGATGTGTTTGAACCATTTTCTGGAAGGGCAGAGGGGCACATGCTTGCTAGCAGCTCTCTGGGTTGTGAACTGAGAAAAGGTAGGGAAGGTGTGGGTAATCTGAGATGTGCTGTGGACCAAAGAGTTTAATATCTGGAAGAAAAAAAAGGACCAGGGCCGCATGGAGCCTCTAGACTTCTCGTTAGGATAACAGACTTGGTTTAACGCAGGACAGCCTGTGAACGTTGTCTCAAAAGACGGCGTGGGCCTCTGACATCCCCAAAAGGTGTGATGTGCTGGGGTGGCACTGCGTCACCTGCATGCCCCAGGGAGGTCTGCTTGGCATCCAATAGGGTTTGAGAGCTTTAATAAACATAAACTTTTATGTAAGGTCCCATAACTGGAAATTATGGATGTCTAATTTATATATGACTCAGTGAATGATTTATATAATGTTAAGTGATGAGTTAGATAGAAAATATGACCCTTTCTTGCGGAATCTTTAATGAAAAGCGTTGGTTCTAATGAATTTATTTCGAGAGCTCTGTTTGAACTCAGCATGTTTGACATAAATCAGATCTAATTGTCATTTTATGATTAATGAACATATGCTGGCCATTTTTCCCCGTAATTAAACTTTATGTTCCATGCATCTGACAAAGCAAAACAAGTTTAGACTTTGACAGATTGGCGGTGGGGTTTTCATGTTTGCGTAGTAGTATGTGTACTCGTGTGTGTGTGTGTGTGTGTTAATTTTGTTAATGTGTAAGGATTAAGTTTCCATGAAGTTGGGTTTTCAAAGGTGTGAGGGAGGTTGTTAAGAGTTAGCATTCAGATGTGAGACTGGGAGAGCTTATAGAGAAGGTGGGGGGCACAGATGTGGCCTGGTGGTGGGGGGTTGTTTCCAGGAATCTGTCCCCAAGGGAGCTGGGGTCCATCTCTCACCGCTTCAGCACCAGGCTGGGGGGCGAGACACCTGTGGCTGAGAGCAAGTCTACTTTCTTGAGTCGTGGCCTCCAAGAAATGCTGGAAGGTGGAGTCATTGCAAAAATGTGCCCATTTCCTTCTCTGCTTTTCAAACACTTCAACAGGAATTGTAGTAATTTAAGGAGTGAGACAAGCATGTGGACGGAAAACCCATCACAGGTCAGCACTCACACCCTGGACCTTTGTCTCCTGTTTCAGGACATAGACAAGTTTGGCAACGAGATCACCCAGCTGGCCCGCCCCTTGCCTGTGGAGTATCTGATCATAGACGTAAGTGTGTGTCATCTCCCCGCGGAGGTCAGGACGGCTGGGGGAGGCCTTGAGAGGGCGCCGCTTGAACACCTGCCCCTCTGCCTGCACAGATTAGCCACCCAGAGATGTTTGAGTCACTGAGCTTCTGGCATCCCTGAAAAGCTAGAAACCTTAAGGGCTTTTCATTTTTTATTTCCTTAAAAACAGCTTAAGGGGTTCACTTCTCCCAGCCTACAGTGCAGCAGAGGACTGCCGACTAGGCCAAGCAGCCCCAGAAGTCAGCGAGCCTCTCCCTGGCTGTGTGTGCAGGTTCTGCCCTGGCCACAGTGGCTGCCACAATGGCCGCCACGGCCAGGCTCATGGTGGGCTGCTGCAAGTCGATCCCTAGGGGACACAGCCGGACTCTGCCCTTGAGTGAGGGATAGCACGGTCTCTGGGAGGGCACTCTAGGAGCCAGGAAGGCTCCTGGTTACTGGCACACCTTCCCCAAGCCTCGGCTCCTTTCTGGAGGCTCCTCACGGAGATGTGGTCATGGGCAGAGGGCAACACATGCTGCAGGACCAGAGCCTGATGCATTTGCTGCAGTTAGCGCTCTGTCCACAGGGTACAGGAGGTGGCTCATTTCCTAACTGCTGCCTGCCAGGATGAATTCAGGCTGCATTTGGACAGGCATGTGATTCAGGCTGTAAAGTATCATTGCATTTGGAGCAGTGGGTCCCTGTGAGCCGAGCCCGCCAACGCTCCATTCCAACTGACAGCTCCCGAGAACATATTTATTACCTAGGCCATAAAGGCATCTGCTTTTTAGACTACCTAGGGTGTAATTAAGATGAAAACAGATTGATAGAGCATACACTTAGGAGGAGTCTGCGTGATTTAAAGCCAGCTTCCTGAGGTCTTCTTTCCCAGTGGCCTCCCCACCCGTTCCCTTTCACGAAGGAGCTAAGCTCTTTCTTGCCTTAGTGCTGTTGCAGTAGCGTTTGGTTGATGGGGAAGCATTCTACCCTGTGATACTCACGTGCTCTCTTCCTGTGGAAGGAGGTTGGAGCAGGTGTCCAGACAGGCGTGCTCACTCCTCACCCGACCCCACACCCTCACCTGATCAGCACGTTCAGTGACTTTAAATAAGCCTCGTGGCCAGGCGGCCGTTCAGGCCTTCTGTGGAGGTGCTTCGCATGTAGGGGGGTGTCTGCCAGGCAGGCTGGGTGGGGAGAGGGTTTGAGCACAAAATAAACTGCTTGACACCCTGCATCCTCTCCCCTGGGTTTCTGGGATAGTCAGACTGCTGTGTGAACTTGGCTCTGAAGTTCTCCAAGGGGCAGTTACAGGTCTAACAAATACTTCCCTTAATTCTACATTTACTTACTAGTGGGTTTTCCGTTGTTGCTGGTCCACTCCTATATCTGCCTTCCAAAGGGAGGGCTGTGAGCCCGCCACAGGCCTTGTCTCTGCAGTGAGGTGGCCCCTCCGCCATCTCTAGAATCATGACGGCAGCTGAGACTGAGCCCCACATGTGCTGCCCATTCTGCGGGCTCCACACGTCTGGGCACACTTGATCCTCACACAGCCTTAGGAGGCATGGGCTCTCCGGTCTCCGTATCTCTCAGATGAACCAAGCGAGGCCTCACAGGAGGACTTGGCGCTGTGCTGAGTTCACACCCTGTGCCCCAAGGCCACGTGGTCTCATCCATAAAAGGCCAGCAGGGCTCGAGTGAAGGCGCTGCTGACGGCTCAGCTCACTGTCACAGCGCTGGCACGGGCACAGCAGGTCCTGGGCCAGCCAGCCTGGCACAGCTCGCTGCCTTCACTGATGCAGAAAACAGGCCAGAGCCACATTTTCATTCTTTAGAAATAGTCCCGAAGGAACCAGAATAGCTGTGCTAAATCTGGACGAGGTGTAATCTGCTGCTAGTGTCATATTGCAGGGGAAGAGCTGCGTCAACCAAAAGATGGCTGATGGTGGTGCACACTTGGGTGTGTTTGGGGGTGGGGCACCTGCCAGGAGGAATGAGAAACTGTGTTTGTGTTGATTTTTTGCACATTTGCCACTGTCCCTGTAGCTTCTATTGATTTTGAATTTTAAATGCCCTCTCTTCATTTCTGAAGCACGTCTGAGGCACTGCAGGGCTTCAGCTCCCCTTTGGATGCAAGCTCCTGACTCCAGCCATCTTCAGGGGAGAGCCATGCCCTGCATCTCCCCAGCCTTGCTTCTCTTCCTGCCTGGTCATGCCCTAGCTCCATGGAGTGGTGCCTGGGAATTGGAAGGGGCCTCAGCCAGCTCTCTGGAGGGCACCATGGCTTTCAAAACCATCAGGAGCTGGTTCTGCACTTGCCCTCCAGACATGGTGGTCGGAACAGAGTTGGCTCCTGAGATGGCGCTCATGCCTCTGCTCTCTCCCGTGGCCCACCCTCTAGATCCCCCTTGGCAGCGGGAGAGCAGCTGAGAGGCCGTTCCAGTGGAGATGGAGTTAGGAAACTGCCCATGGGTACCACAGTCTTACCAGCTATGAAAAATGATTCTTTATTTGCCTCTGAGAGTCACAGTTTCAGAATTTTCATTTAGGGGCTGTCCTAAGAGCTAAGCATCCCATTCAGGGTAGAACAGTTAGGACTTTGCTCCTGTGAGCAGCTCGGGGCTCCAAGGATTGGTGTGCTTAGGGCCCACATCCCTGTTTATGACATGATTAATTTATCATGGGTTTGTGTTTTTGTTCATTAGATCACAACAACTTTCCCCAAGGATCCAGTTTATACTTTTTCTATTTCACAAAATCCATTTCCCATTGAAAACCGGGATGTACTGGGTGAGACACAGGTAAGCTCTTTGTCTTTAGAAACATAATTTAAAGTCGCTGCTGCTTGTTTTATCTAGTGTCACTATTATTTTTCCAGGAAGTATCAAGGTTTCTGACTCTGCTCATTCGTTCTTGTGACAAAGCCTGGTTAGGCTTTTTTCTAAGATACTGCTGATCGCATGAGCCCTCTCCAGGGCAGGGGCAGTGGATGAGCATAGAGGCAAATCCCTCTAAGTCCTCAGGCCTGTGGATTTGCCGGAAGGACCATTCTCAGGGGGCCTGTTTTATCGGTCACTTTATGTCCTCTTCCAGCAAGGTTATTGATTGTTGTTAAGCGCCGTCTTTTGTGGCGGTGTCTTGCTTTGCTGTGTGCTCTGCCCCCTACCTCGTCACCTTGCCACGTTTCTCTGGCACCATCCAAGCCATGGGGCCTCTTGTGGCCTGGCCACCTCGGCTCTCACCTGCACATCAGGCTAGTCAGAACTGCCATGACTGCCTTGTCCTCACGTCAGTGGCCTGTGAGCACACATCCCAAGTTGATCACAGGCACTGCAGAAAGGGGCCTGGTTAAAGAATGTCTGCATTGAGAATTTCTTCTGAAACAGTGACTCGTGTCCAGCACCTCTCCGATACTTTGGTTTCCTCACCGCCCACCTGGCCAGGTGCTGGTGGAGGAGCAGGGCCACTGACTGGGGTAGCACCCTTGAACGTCCTGCTTCAGTCCCATTGAAAGTGTTAGTGTCATATAATCCCCCCTTCCCTCTGCCCCAATTCCTGTTCCTCACCACTCTGCTGCCCTGGTCAACAGTGCACCCGGACAGACAGGGCTTCTTGCAGCACCACATGGCCCTTCCCACTCCCACTCCTCCCCAGAGGTGAGTTTGAATGTGTCTCACAGCTGGGTCAGTACTCTTCCATAAGTCAGATGTCCCGAGTGTTTTCCTGGAAGTTTTCCTCTGCAGCTGCGTTCCTCAACCCCTGGCTCCCAGTAAATGGTTCTAGAAGGAGAGGGGGTGGGCCGTCCCTCAGCGCTCAATGTGCTCAGTCTCGTCTTTGTAGGACAGTGGCTCTCCTCCAACTCTGACCTGGGACCAACGGGTGCTTGTGTCTGTCTCTTCCTCCTCCCCCTCTTACCTGGATCTCTAGGATTTCCACAGCCTGGCCACCTACCTGTCCCAGAACACCTCATCTGTGTTCCTGGACACTATCTCGGATTTCCACCTCCTGCTGTTCCTGGTCACCAACGACGTCATGCCTCTGCAGGTACGAGCCAGGTGGGCTTCTGTCCTCAGACTGGAGCACTCTGGGCAGCACTGGAGCAGCTAAGGCCCCCTTAACCTGTCCTGTGGGCAGCAACTTTGCACAAGGGCCTGGATAGGTGACTTTCTCAGTTTTAGAGTTTGCACTAGAATAGCTTGTTCAAAAGTGTCTGCCCTCCATGACAGAGGACAAATCATACGGGACGCAGAGGCCACTTAGCTTCTAAGGGAAGCATTAGAAATCCACAGTTAAAAAATTCCTGTTGGAACAGTTTGAGTACCCCAGCCTCTGCTTCTTCCTGATCTCCCCTTCTCCCGAATCAGCTCTGGTTTATCACCTTGGCCCAGAAGGTTGGCCAGCATCCAGGCCCCAGGCGCACAGCTGCACAGTTGGCGTTTTTAAGACATACTTTGTGGGGAGATGAGGGCGAAGTGTTACAGATGGCAGCTGCTTTCTGAGCAGCACAGGAGCAGCGGGTCCAGTCAGGAAGCCTCTTGCATGGGTTGTGTTGTGGCTGTCCTTTTACTTTGGCCCTTTTTCTGCCTGAGACCCAAGGAAACGCATTTCTACAAGGAGACAGAATAGAAGGGCGAGGCCCGTTCCTCCCACTGCTTTTCTGTAGCTGTTCTTGTGTCCTGCTGGGTTGATCTTGTGTTTGTTTTTGTCCAGACTGATCACTTGTGATACTTGACACTGGGCATCCTGAGGCTTCACACTAGCTTTGCCTTCCCTGTTTAGCCCAGAGAGTTGCAGCTCCAGTCCCAGGCTCAGCTGCTGCCTGTCCGGTTGGGAAGGTGGTGAGAGCTTAGGGCCTTCTCACTGGAAACTGTGCTGTTGTTGCAGTCATCTGTTAGGAAGCATTTTCTGAAGGTACTGCCTGAGAGGCCCTGGAAGGCTTTGTAAGTTTCTAATTATAAACGCTATTCAGTTCTCTGCACTTTCGCCCTGGAGTTCTGGGTTGCGAAGCGCACTGAGATATAGACGCGATGAAGACAGAGGACTGAGGGAGGCGAGAGGGATGAGGGTGGGCCTCATGGCCACGGGGCTCCTGCCTGTCTGCCCAGGCCCTCAGGAGAAGGCCTGTGAGCTGTGACTGCCTAGGGGGTAGAGCAGTCAGCCCAGGAGAGAGCAGCACAGTGTTCACCTTGGGGCTCTCTGGGAAGAATTTACACTTTAGCTCAATTTAGCACTTGCCTTTATAGACTAAGTGTGTGTGTTTCGCGTTTCATGTGACAGCCTGGGAGATTTTCACAATTCTCACTTAAGTGTGTCTTGATATTGGGGAGGAAAAGCTTGTGAGCAAGTCTGTCCACTGTCAGTGAAGCGAGCTGGAATCTTTCTGGCTTCTTGCAGGACAGCATCAGCTTGTTGCTGGAGGCTGTGAGGACCAGAAACGAGGAGCTTGCCCAGACCTGGAAGAAGTCTGAACAATGGGCCACCATTGAGCAGCTCTGTAGTAAGTGTCCTCCCCTCCTGCAACCCCCATGACCAGGGCTCAGACTCTTGCCCTTTAGGGCCCAGTACTTCTTCCTGGGCCCTGGAAACCGGACCCCAAATGTATCCTGATGGCATCGTGGGCAGTGGAACAAGCACAGACAGACCTTTGCTGGAGCCCACAGGTGTTTTTATCACTGTAACATATGTGTTAAGGCCACACATTTTGGGTACACAGTTCTATGGATTTTTGTATGATTCTTTAAGCATCTTAGGAGTAGTTTGAAAGCCATTGTTTTAGATGAACAGGAATTTCACACTCACCTAAGTGCTAAGTGCAGAGAGCTTTTGGGCTCATCAGGCTTTTCTGTTCCCCTTTCCCCATCAATCCTCAGAGTATTCTTGGTGGAGAAGGAGGAAAAGAGAATAGAATTAGGGGATCTTGTGTCTTCAGAGTGAGAGCCTCCATCCATCAGCCTCCATCCAGCTGCTCCCATACTCCCAGCGCCCTCACCAAGAGCTCGAGAGGGTGGTGACCCTGGTGGCCCTTTGCCCTGTGGCTTTGAGAAGAACTGCAATGCCCCCTGAAAACACACCTGAAAGTACATATTAAAAAGTGTTTAAACATTTTCTCAATATGGAGGGCCAGAGTTAGTCAGGAAACCCTCAGTGGAACCCAAGCCACAGGGAACCCCGTGGGGTTCTTACTTTCTCTACACTGAGTACCTGGAAGTTCAGGGGTTGAGGAGCCTTGGAATTCACCGTGTTACTGTTCTGTTTAAGTTTTCTTTTTATATGATTCTGACAGCCAAACGGTAAAAGAGCTGGACGTGCCATCTAATTCTTGCCCTCACGTTCTGAAACAGAGGACCCAATGTCGTCACCAAATTCATACAGCGAAGCCCATGGCCTCATGTCCTTGGATGGACAGTGTGAGGTGCTGGCCAGGGTCTCAGCTCCTGGTCCGGCTCTCCCACGTACTGGGCTCTTCCAGCTCCTGGTGTTATTCTTCAGATGCCTCACACAGAAACACTGACTGCAGCGGCTTTAGTGGTTTGGAGCCCTCTCTCTAAAAAGAGAACTCCAGAAAGAGCACATAGGGAAGCTGGGAAAGGAGAGTGGCTTGACCAAGAGGTTTTCCTAGATAAGAACTGGCCCAGTTGGGAGAAAAGAAAACTAGATCAGGAAAGGGTTCAGTCTGAGCATGTGGTGTGCCTTGCAATCCTCACTAGAAACTAATGAAAAGCTAGTGACCCCATAGGAGCTGGGTCCCATTGGCTCCACGTCTCATACTTACGGTGGGATGAAACCCAAACCTATTCAAGCATCAGTCTCACAGCAGCAGGATGATATGGTCTGGACCCACTGCCTGGAGCCTCTACTGGGAAAGTGCCTGTCACTTTGCTAAAACGTGCTGTGTGGTTGTCAAATGCTGTCAACAGATACACTACTCAAAGAACTCTGCTCACTGCACAGGGGTTGGTAACGTAAATTAGCAATGGAGTACCCTTTGTAGATGCAGGGTCACAGAACACGAGCAATCTCGGGACACAGTCTACCAGTGCCATGTAAGAGCTCTCTGCTGAAAGCTGACACTTTGCCAGAAGAGCTAAATAGATTGTAAAGAAATACCATTGTTCTGGACTGGAAGGCAAGATATTTCTAAGATGTCAGTTTTCCCAAAATTAATTGGTACAGTCTCAATCATCATTCCCCTTAGACATATTTATTTTGCAAGGGAAGAGAGGAGGGAAAAGTTGTAAAATTTATCTGGGGGTGCAGAGGGCCTAGAAAACAATCATGAAAAAAGGAGAGACTTCTAGGTGGTCCAGTGGCTGCTGCTGCTGCTAAGTCACTTCAGTCGTGTCGGATTCTGTGCGACCCCATGGACAGCAGCCCACCAGGCTCCCCCATCCCTGGGATTCTCCAGGCAGGAACACTGGAGTGGGTTGCCATTTCCTTCTCTAGTGCATGAAAGAGAAAAGTGAAAGTGAAGTCACTCAGTTGTGTCCGACTCTTAGCGACCCCATGGACTACAGCCCACCAGGCTCCTCCATCCATGGGATTTTCCAGGCAAGAGTACTGGAGTTGGGTGCCATTGGACTCTGCATTCCCAGCACAGAGGGTCCAAGTTCGATCCCTGGTCAGAGAACTAGAACTCACATGCTGCAGCTAAGAGTTGGCATGCCACAGCTAAAGATCCTGTATGCTGCAGTGAAAATCGAAGGTCCCACGTGCCACAACTAAGACCTGGTGCAGCCAAGTAAATAAATATATTTTTAAAAAATGAAGCTGGAGGATGTGGACTGTCTGTTTTCAATAGTAAGGCTGCCATGGTTAAAACAGGGTGCTGTTGGCATGAGAATAAATAGGCTGATGGGCCAGATGGAGAGTTGAGAATTGGGTGATAACAAGGCACCTGAATGATTACGTGAGATACACCCTTTTTAGGAAAACATGTTGAAGCAAATGGGCATCTGTGTGGGTAAAATGAACTTGGACTTCTGCAGTACACCTCATATATACAAATCAACACCGGCTTTCCCTGGTGGTACAGTGGCTAAGAATCTGCCTGCCAGTGCAGGGGACACAGGGTTCAATCCCTGGTTCAGGAAGATTCTAAATGCTGTGGAGCAACAGCCTGTGTGCCACAGATATTGAAGCCCATGAGCTTTAGGTCTGGAGAGCTGCAGCTCCTGAGCCTGTGTGCTGCAACAGCAGAAGCTAAAGATTTTTTTTTTTAATCAAAGAAACAAAAAATCAATGCAGGCTGGGACATTAGGTCTATCACAGGCTGATAGACCTAATGGTAAGATCTACAACTATAAAGATATATGTTAAAAAAAAAAAAGTTGAACATGTTTAGGACCTTGAAGGTAGGACAGAAAAACACTGACTATAAGATTGGTCAGGTGGACTTTATCAGAATGAAACACTTGGGCTCCTGAAGAAATGTTGTCTAAAACTTGAAAAGGCAAGGTACAGACTAGGAGAAGATAAGCCATAGAAGATGTTCCACAAAAAGAGCTTCAGTAAGGTCACCATGAGTCATCAGAAAAGTGGAAAGTAAATAAGCTACCATTACATGCTGTGAGGTCAGATGCAGACATTGGCTGCACGGCGTGCTCACACACTCCCAGAGCAGCTGGAGCCTCTCCCACGCCCTGGTAAGGATGACCCAGCCAGCCCACTGCTACCCGAGAGACAGGCAAACACAGATCCGCACGGAGATTTGTGTTAAGAATATTCATGGCAGCTTTGTTCACAATAGCTTAAAACTGGCAATGACCCAAGTGTGCATCAGGAGGGAGACAGATAACCAGAGATGCTCTTCATACCACCTACTGCTCAGCAGTGAAAAGGAAGGAGCCATTGACACAGCTGGGTGGGGGCACCGGGCAGGTGCGTGAGTGGCCACAGCCGGCAGCTTAGCAGACAGCAGCTTTCCTTAGCGGGCTCTGTGTGTGACAGAGCAGGGGACCCAAGGTGGGGGCTCTCAAGCCGCGTTCATCCACGCCCATGGCAGTTGCTTTTCAGGTCCACTCCTGTCCTGATGAGCAGCCGTGCAGAACTCAGACGGGGTGGGGCATCTTCCCTGTGCAAAATGGATGAACACTGCTTCTCTTCTTGCTCCACAGGCACAGTTGGTGTGCAGCTTCCGGGCCTCCAAGAGTACGGAGCCGTCGGGGGCTCCACACATGCCGCCTCGTCTGCCATGTGGGCCTGTCAGCACTGCACCTTCATGAACCAGCCGGGCACCGGCCACTGCGAGATGTGCAGCCTCCCCAGGACCTAGGGCTCCCGGGCCCTGCTGGCGGGACTGGGCCCACCCCAGCCCTCTCGGAAGCCGAGATTGTTGTGCCCGTGCCCCACCTCAGCAGCCCTGAAGGCGAGGCGGGGGCGGCTGCCCTGGGGTCTCTGACCCAGGAAGCTTCTCAGCACCAGGCTTCCCTGGAGAGAGGGAATCAGGCTGGTGCTCTGCGGGCTAAAACCAGTCTCCTGGTGGAGGCACGGTGTGGCCTCACCCGGCCGCCCCACAGCAGCCCCCACTGTGGTAGAAGGACTAGGTGCCTCTGAATCATCACCTGGAATCGAGGGGGTGGGAGGGCTCGCTGCCACCATCCAGCTTTCTTTTTCCCTTCCTTGGATGCTTTTTGTTCCTGCGCCTCCCATGTTTTTGGTTGGGAGCTCTTGGTGACCTCTGTACCCTGATGCTCTGGGGCAGACCCTGCCTGTGAGGGCCACCTCTTCCCCTTCTGGTAGCCATCATGCAGTGGGAATGTGTGGCCACGGGCTTATGGCCTCCTGTCAGCCTGGTCTGCAGGTGAATCTGCTGCCCCCCCTTTCCTGCTCCCACCCAGCGTCCATGGGGGGTTTTAAAGTCTGCTTTGGTTGTAATAACAGTTAATCAGTAATTCCTGCCCAGAAGACTTTTATTTATTTATTTTTTTTAAGAAAAACTGCGTAAAAGGGGAGTGAGAGAGACTAGTTTCCACCTTCGTCCCTCCTTTAATGAGTTCCTGGAAGTGTGTGCAGCCTGGGTGAGTGGACGGGGGACCCACAGTCAGGTCTCCTCACAAGTGAACCTCAGTGCCTGAGACTTTCCTGCCAGGCCACACGGCTGGCACAGCTGCAGACCCAGGACCAAGCAGGAGCCTGGCAGTGTCCCCCACTGAGCAGGCAGCCCCTCAGGCAGCCAACACTTGACCAGGCCTGCGTCGGGTGAGCTGGGTGGCCCCAGGCAGGGCCGGAAGCTCTGGTCCCTTTTGTCCCCACACCATTCCTTCTTGTCCTGCCTAGACCCTGGCCTCTGACAAGGCCACATTACAAGCCAGGTCAGGGAGTAGGAACCTGGTTGTAGAGGGTTGTGGAGCTGCTGCTGGGTTGTTGGAAAGTGGATCCTATGCTGAGGTGTGGGTCCAGGCCATCCCAGGACAAAGGTGGTCAGACCTTGCACATGCTCTAGGGTCCCGCATTTCTTCTACAGCTGGGTTCCAGTCTGGCCCTTCCCCAGGAGCTGTGGATGTTCTGATGCCTCTTTGCCTTAAAAAAAACCCTGTATCTCTGAGCTGCACTGCACCCATCCCCAGGAGAGGTGGACCCAGACACAGGCTGCTTGAGGACTTCATGTCTCTGTCCTAGGGCAGGACGCAAATCTCTGTGACCCTCCCTCACCCTTGGCCTGTGAACAGAGCACACCTGGGTGTTGTGTTCACTTGTGGCAGGGGTGTGCCTGGCACCTCCGGGTTGACCTGGCATAGGACACTCAAGTGGCCAGTGGGTTGGACCTATTCTAGGGGCACGAAGCGCAGAGCCCCGTTTCCCCAGCTCATCTGTGGCCGCCGGCCAGAAAGCTGGGCACGTGTTCTGGCCCAGGTCACCTGGTCCTTTGATCAGACGTGAGTCTGCAGGGGGAGTGGGAGCGCACTAACCTCAGGCCACGCGGTCCCTGCCGCTCCTCTTCCACCTGTTCTGGTCTTTACCTTCTCTCCGACCAATATCCTGCTCGCCCTGAAGTTCTGGCATCTGCATAGTTCATTTCCGTCTGTCTTTTAGCTAAAGAAAAAGTGTTGTGATTTCTCTGCTTCTGGTTTTGAGTCACTGTTTGTTCAGTAATGCACTTTATTGTCCAAAGACAGTCAGGGGTCAGCATAAGGAGTGGGGGCACCCTGCCAGCAGACTCAGGCCCAGGCAGCTTAGCCATCTCCTTTTACACAAGGGAGGGGGCCCCCAGCCCCACCTGCATCCTACCTGCCCTCATGTGGACACACCCTCTCATGCCACCAGGCACCATAACTCAGCGAAGGGTGACGAGGTGCCCAGCCTCCACTGACCAGTCTGCTCCCCGTGCTCCCACTTGGGTCTTGCAGGTGTGTGTTGGTTGGGTTTGCAGTAGCGTTGCCTGGACTCCAGCCCTGCAAGTGAACCAATAAAAGCACCTGAAGCGACTGTCAGCGCCCCGTTTGTCCTTCCTGGGCCCTGAGGCCTCTCCCTGCCCTGATCTTGACCTACCTACCTTGTCGGGTGACTTGATGACTTCCTCTCCACACATCACTGTCCTCTGCTGATGTGTTTAGAGTATGAAGGATAGAGACCCCCCTCCTGCCCAGGCTCGTCAGCCCTGTGTTCTCAGCATGGTGTCCATGGGAAGAGCAGAGCCTGGCCGCCTCTGCCTTTCCTGCACCCTTCCCACCATCAGCCATGTGGCTGCTCCTGGCCTTTGGTGGGTCAGGTGCAGGCAGCCAGGCAGCAGGTGGAGGACAAAGCCCAGAGCTTGCACAGATGCAGGGGGAGCAAGGCCTGGAGAGGACATGCTGCCTGGCCTGAATTACTTGTCGAGCCTTCACACACACCTTACAGCAGACTGTCCTTTGGCCACCGACTCACTGCTCCTTGAACACATATATAAGAAACGCCACCACTGATGTCCAAGGGGCCCTAGGGTGAGGCAGGCC
Organism: Capricornis sumatraensis; assembly: GCF_032405125.1. Taxonomy (NCBI): domain Eukaryota; kingdom Metazoa; phylum Chordata; class Mammalia; order Artiodactyla; family Bovidae; genus Capricornis; species Capricornis sumatraensis. The sequence goes on from NC_091076.1 coordinate 100,899,996, forward strand.
CAGCTTAGCTTCTGGACTGGGGTGAGTGGGCTCATCTCCCGGCTCCAGCCCTGTCCCTGAGTTTACCTGCTTTTACTGGCAGTGTTCTGCCTTCTGCATGGCTCAGGCTGCTGACCTTGTTGGTTCTATGAAGTAACGAGGTTCTGGAATAGCCCCCTCCCCTCGAAATCAAGCAAATGGAAGGTACTGCTTTGCTTGGAAATAGAACTCAGGGTCCTGCCACCCCCTTTCTTGGCACGTTCAACATGTTGGCGTTCCATGTTGCTATGGGAAGCAATTGGCACTGCCTGTACATGCTGTGTCCTGTCCCCCCCGACCATGCCCCCAGTGCTGTCTGTCAGTAGTTTGTCCTTGGAAGATGATACAGCTTCCATGTGGCATAGAGACCAACTGACTGTCCACAGCATGCTCTGCTGTCTCACATCCTGCCACAGGCCTTCCGGGGACACCCACATGAGGGGTCTCTGCCTTTGCATCACCCCTTGAGCTGGGTAAGCCCCTTGCTCATGTCTACCCTCCAGGGCGATCAGCATTCAGGGACCCCTCACTGTTCAGGATAGACTGTTGATGGTCATAAATCCTAGTATCACAGAGTGTGGGGTTTGCCTGGGTTTGGGGCCAGGAGCCTGTTAGTCCTCCAAAGCCGAAGGGAGTGGGGCAGAGCAGTGACCAACTTCACAGTGCCTGGCCAGTCGGGGCTGAAGCAGGGTGGTGAGGCCTGACTGGCTTAGCCCATCTCCTTGCAGTCCACTTGCCCATATGGTCATTTTCTCTGTGACAATCTCAGTGTAGTTCCCTTGGTGTTGGAAGTCTGGGAGGATCAGAGTAGAAATTGGTATGGGCATGTCACCCACAAGGATTGGTGGTCATAACACAAGCCAAGAACAGGTTGCACTTGTGGGGGGGCGGGGGGGGGGTGGGTAGAGGAGGAATTCAGAGTCGTGTGTCTTGAGAGGAGTCCTCACTTCTAATTCCAAAAGCCAAGTGGGAGCTGGTCTTAGGTCAAAGGACAGACTGCAAATGGTGCGCTCATGCTGGGTCCAACCCAGAAGCACAGTGGCTGTCCACTGCCCTAGGGGTTGAGCACCAACCTCAACAAGGGGGATTAGAACTTGTGCCACTGGTTTCTTGTTTCAGTAGGTAAATCAGCATTGGTGAGGTCAGCTTAACTCAAGCCCAGAAAACACTTGGCTGCTGGGCCCCTTCAACTTGGCCTGTCTGGCCACACCCCCGCAGATGCCTCTTTCATTCATAGATGTTTGGCCTTGAGAGGAGTGTAACTGAGCTATCTGCAGGCATCTTTCAGTGTCACTCTGATCTCGGTCTCTATTCAGAGAACTCTTGGGCCATCTGATCAGACCCTTCCCCAGAGCCGTGGAGGATAGGGTTAGGGAGAAGAGGTGTCTTGCCCTGTCTTCACCCTGACCACCAGGATGACTGCTGGTGAGCTGTACCCGCCCCCTTACCAAGGCCTAACCAGTGATTTTCTTTATGGTCTTCTGCCCTCAACCCAGAATTCCTCTGGCTTACCCCTTTTCCCCACTGTCCAGTCAAACCAACACACCCACAGGCAGTTAAAGCATTAGGGAAGAGACCCGTCTGTCCATGTTAGGTTCAGAGGCGGCAGTGTCCTGGGGACGGGGTAGGCGTGGCTGTGGCTCAGTAGCTCAGAGGGAAGAGACCCCGGCTGCGAAAGTGTCAAGACCTGGCGCTGCCCGCCCCCTTCACAGGCCCAGCCCCCAAACGCTAGACAGTCGCTTTAGGAGCGGAAGAGACTGTCCGCTCGGAAGAGACGTGCTCTGAGGCGTCGCCGCCCCCCGTGTACTAGCCCGGGTTCGAGAGCCTGCCCGGCCCTTCGACTTCGGGCGGGCCCAGTGGAGCCCCCGAGTGGAGAGGAGTGGAGAGCCCAGGCCCTTGTGCTTCCCGCGTTTGGCTTTAAACACGTTGGCCCTTTGCCATACAGCTCTGTGTGCGCTAGCTTTATCCGGGCGGCGTGAGGACTCGGCTCCCGCTGACACGCCCCCGAGACTCGGCGCTCAGCGGCCCCGCCCCCGGCCCCGCCGTACGGCGGAGGCCGCGCTACGACCTAGGCGGCCGTAAAGCGCAGGGCCCCGCCCCCTCGGCTCCCGCGCCGCGAGGCCGAGCCCCCGCCAGTGGCCGGGCTCCAGGGCGATCCCACGATGGCCGACCCCGGGCCGCGGGTCGAATACCTGGCGGGCTTCTGCTGCCCGCTCGGGGGCCTGGCGGCGGGCAAGCCTCGCGTGCTGTGCCACGGGGCGGAGATCTTCCTGTCCACTGGGAGAGAGCTGGTCTATGTCTACGACCGGGAAGGGCGGCTGCTGATCGTGAGCACCGGGCACACCGGGGAGGGGCTGGGACTGGGGGCCTAGGGGATGGGGGGCTGGGGCGGGAGGGATCCGGGGCCCTGGAGGGGCCAGGGTCGGGCGTGGATGTTCGAGCGGCCGGCACATTTGAGGAGTTTGTCCTCTGGTTCACCTGAGCCCCCACGCCCCTGACCCAACACTGTCCTTCTCCCCGGTCGTCCAGGCTGTGTACAAGTTTCCCGGTCAGGTGTGGCACCTGGAGCTCCTGGCCCTTCACAAGGTGCTCTATGTCCTGTGCGCCCAGAGCGGCATCTATTGCTTGTCTTTGGACCAGATGACCAGGTGAGGCTTGGTCGCTGGCGGGAACTGCTTTGGGTTGGGCCCACACTGCCCTCTCCCAGGTTGAGGCTGACATGCCCTCAGATGGGCTTGTCACTGTTTCTGAGTGGTAGTACTTCCCTGTCATCCTCAAACACTGCCCCTGTGACCTATATGGTCTGGTCACCTCTGGACTGGGTTCAGAATGAGCACTCACCACAGGTGAGGACTCAGGGGCCTGACAGTTCTGCATTGTTGAGAATTTTCTGTCCAAACCCCATTTCTGGAAGCCTTGATGCATGCTGTTATGCATGTGTCCCTGGGTGACCGGGGTGGGGGAGAGCATTCCCTGGAGCAGGTGGGAGGCACTGTGGCATGCCAGCTGCTCCCTGCTGGCGGCCTCTGAGATCGCTCCCTGTGCAGACCCCACACCCGTCATGTCAGTGGCAGGCTGTCCTGAAGGGAGCCTGTGAGCACTGTAACCGACAGTTCCCTGGGTTCTACAAGGTCTGTGAGCCGAGACAAGGAAGATGGCGGGGACGACCAGGACAGTGACGATGGGCAGGTCGGTGAGCCCCCTATCCCTGTGATCCACGTGGACCCAGAGTCCTGTGTGCTCCCGGATGCCTCACTGCATGCCTTCACCGTCCTTGATGATGCACTCATCACCTTGGCACTGGGCCTCACCCAGTGGAAGATGCAGCTGTTTGAGCGTCCCTCTCCAGGGGAGGACCCCAGGCCCAGAGGCCAGATTGGTGAGGTGGACTTGTCCACCTGCACCCCCCCAGCTGAGAGCCAGGGGGCATCCGCAGCCCCCTGCTTCCTCCCAGTGCTGTGCTGTGCATCACCACCTGGCTCCAGGACCCCACTTGGCCACTCATGGAGCTCTGAGGGGGTCATGCTGGAGGGGGCCCTCTTTGGGCTACTCTTTGGAGCTGATGCCGCCCTCCTGGAGTCACCTGTGGTCCTCTGTGGGCTCCCCGATGGCCAGCTCTGCTGTGTGATCATCAAGACCCTGGTCACCTCCACGTCAGCCCTGGGTGATCCGAAGGCGGTTGTCAAGATCCTCCATCACCTGGAGGAGCCTGTCGTCTTCATTGGCGCCTTGAGGACAGAGCCGCTGGCCGAGGACGTGGAAGACATACACTGCGACTGCTTGGTGGCCCTCGGTCACCACGGCCGGACGCTGGCCATCAAGGCCAGCTGGGATGAGGCAGGGCACCTGGTGCCTGAGCTGCGGGAGTACAGCGTCCCGGGGCCCGTGCTCTGCGCAGCCTGTGACAGGAGCAGCCATGTGTACCACAGCACCTCCGCAGGCCTCTGTGTAGTCGACCTGGCTCAGGAGGGTTCCCCCTTGGACCCCACGGAGAGTGACGGGGCCCCAGGAAGCCTGCCCCCTCTACTGTATCCAGACAACTTGGGTATCTGCAGCCTCGTCACTCTCTGTGTGTCATCGAGCATGCCTGAAGGTATGAGCCACGGCCGAAAGCTAAAAACCAAAGCCGCGGTGGCTGGTGGAGCCCCCGCCCTGGCATCTCCTCCCTGTGAACTGGCCATCTTCCTCTCCCTACCTCATTCCTGCTCTCCTTAAAACCGCCCCGGGCAGCCCGACCCTCCGCCGGCACAGCCTCGTGGTTGATGCTGGTCTTGGGGTCCTGTGTGGGTTTCGGGGTGGGGTTTGTGCCCCTCTGCCTGGGTAGGGTCTGCACCTGGGCAACCCTTGGTAAGAGCATTTTCCCGTGGCAAGTCTCACATGGCAGGTGGTCCAAGGGAAACTCAAACTGGTTCAGGTCAAGCCTTTATGTTTCTCCTGAAGGCTGGAAAACATTTGTTCCACTTACCGAGTGGCCTCCAAGGAGCCCACCCTGCCCTGAAGGTGGGGGGCAGGGAGGGGGCATCCCTGAGCTCTGATATGTGTGTTCTCTCTGGACAGAGCCAGAGAGGGTTTCAGCCATGTCTGCCCAGTAGTGGGGGGAGGGGTACAGCCGCCCTCCCCACACCGTATATTCCCCTTAAGATGGCCCATGAGTGCACTGTAAGGCCTGCCGTGGACCATACCCGACAGGAAAGAAATGCTTTCGATGGGAAGAAACTGCTGTCTCCCACAGGGAAAGAAGGGCTGCCTGTAGCAGGCAATGGGGGAGCCATACCTCTGGGCAGGGCTCAGGGCCTCAGTGGTACCGGACCTGCAGAACCAGTGGGTCGCAGGAGATGGAACCTGTTTCCCAGGGAGCTTCTGGTGTCCAGGAGTGGGAACAGAGGCAGAACGCTGCTGGGGAGGCGGCAGGCTTCCAGAAAGGCCCCGGCAAGTGCAGACTGGTCAGTGAAGGAGGCCTGGGCCTGAGTAGCACTTACTTCTCTTAGGAAAATCTCAGAGCAGCTCTACTCAAGGTGGAGGCTGTTGAAGGGGGTATGCACCCTGCTAATTCAATGGCCCTCATCTGTTTCCTTTTAGTCCACGTACAAGGTGACGCCTCTGCTGGCTGACCCCCTGCCAGGGAGGCACCTCACAGCCTGTTCCCAGCCGTGTGCCCCTCCCTGCCTGCCACCCAAGCCCTGCATGTCTTCTCCTGCAGGGGGTGCCGAGCTCCTGGCCCTGTCTGCCAAAGGCCGGCTGATGATCTGCCGCCTGGACCCACATGATGAGGCACCTCAGCCCTCCAGAGTGACCTCAGCAAAGGCTGGCCAGAAAATTAAGCAGTTGTTGTCTGGAATTGGCACCGTGTCTGAGAGGTGAGCAGTGGGCTGCGGCCTGGGCAGAGGCCGGCATGGCATCCAGGAGGTGTCCAAGGCATTGGCACTGGTGCTGGCACTGGTCCGGACAGGGCCTGTGACTTTGCCTCTGACCCCCGAGATTGCCCCAGACGTCGTGGTGCCTGGCCAAAGGTGATAGTAAAGGCCAGCGCAGACACCAGGCCCCTGTGGTTTAGGACCATTTCTAGGGTGCATGCCACCCTCTGGGCTGTCAACGGTGGCTCTGCAGAGGAGCATCTGGGCCAACTTGGAACACGTCAGGGAGCACAGCAGGGATGGCCAGCCCCACCAGGGGCACCTCCTGGCCCAATGGCCCAGTTGGGGGTATAGGCTCCGTGAGCCCAAGGGGCGAGGCCAGGCCACCAAGTCCAGGCTGCCTCAGCTCCATCCTGCGCCCTCTCTTCTCTCGTTGCTGGAGAGGAGGGTTGGGTTAGACAGTCGTGTGAGAAGGCCGGGAGCTCCTGAGGTGAAGGCTTCTCACGTTATGCTAAGGAGGAGTGAGGTCTGGGTCTTCCCTCAGCAGCCACGTCTGTTTCCAGAGTGTCTTCTCTGAAGAAGGCAGTTGACCAGCGGGACAAGGCCCTGACCTGCCTCAACGAAGTCATGAACGTGAGCTGCGCCCTGCTGTCAAGCCGGGAGGGTCCGCGGCCCATCTCCTGCACCATCAGCACCACCTGGAGCCGCCTGCAGCTGCAGGACGTGCTGGTGGCCACCTGCCTGCTGGAGAACAGCAGCGGCTTCAGCTTGGACCGGGGCTGGGCCCTGTGCATCCAGGTGCTCCGCAGCTCCCAGGCCTTAGACCTGGAGTCGGCTGGCTCAGCTGTCACTTACACCATCCCTGTGGACCAGCTCGGCCCCGGTGGTCAGCGCGAGGTGACGCTGCCCCTGGGCCCTGGTGAGGACGGTGCCCTCGACCTGCCCGTGACCGTGTCCTGCGCGCTCTTCTACAGCCTCCGGGAGGTCGTGGGCAGGGCCCTCACCCCCCGGGACCCTTTCAAGGACTCCGCTTCGGCCGAGTGCACCCCCATCGTCCTGCCTGAACAGGATGGTGTGTGCCTGCCCCTGAGCGAGCACACGGTGGACATGCTGCAGGGCCTGCGCTTCCCCAGCCTGGGCGTGCCCTACACGCAGGCTCTGGGCCCTGCCAGGGACCCCATCCACACCTTCCTGGGAACTTGCCGTGTGCCGGGCAGCCAGCCGGCGGGACCCGAGTCCCTGCGGGCCAAGTACCTGCCCCCGTCAGTGGCTACCATCAAGGTGTCGGCAGAGCTGCTCAGGGCCGCCTTAGGGGACAGTCACGCAGGTTGGTGGCACTGACTGGCTTCAGGCAGCCTCGGGGCCCTTCCTCCCTCCCTTGGAATCCGGCCAGCCTCACTGGCGCACCTCTCTCCTCCAGGCGTGTCCCTGGGCTGCGCCACCCTGCAGTGGCTCCTCGCCGAGAATGCTGCCGCTGACATCGTAAAGGCCCAGGCGCTGTCCTCTGTCCAGGGAGTGGCCCCCGATGGCACCGATGTCCACCTCATCATCCGAGAGGCAAGCGGGGGTCAGCTCTCCTGCCCCAGGGGGAGACGTTGGCCTCGACAGCAGCAGTTCTGTGTGGGGTCCCTGGCCGCTCAAGAGGAATCAGATTCTGGGGCCCACCTTCCGGAGAAGTCCGACGCACCCACGTCCGAGAGGCAGGCTGTGATGGGGTGGCCTTCGTAGGGCTGAAAGCTGCATCAGCCTCCCAGCCAGGTCTCCATGAGGACCACCCTGTCCAGCGCTCCCCATGCGTGGCCCTGGCCCTGCGTCCAGCTGGAGTTCATAGTGGCCCAAGCAACTCACTCACTTGTGCCGCCAGCAGGAGCACAAGCCCTCCAGCCCCTGAGCCACGCAGCCCCCAGAGCCCCAGGGTGCTGGGCCCTGTCACAGACACCCCACCCAGGGGCCACTGAGACACTGAGGCGGGGCTCAGCTCTCTGGGTGCAGTCCTTGTACACACCTTCCTTCCGGAGACCCTCCTGGCAGCCTCGGGGTCACATCCAGCTGACCCTTGTGCCACAGCATTGGTGGCTGTGGCGGAGCATCCCGTGTGACCCAGCATACCCCTCTGAGGGTGGTGGGTGGAGGCTGCCCACTGACGGCCCTTTCAGGTCCACCGACACTAGGCAGCATCCACGTTGGGTGTCCTGGGGGCCTGGTGGTGGAGAGGGTGGGGTGCCCAGCCATCCCACAGTCCCAGAAGGAAGAACTTCCAGGGACAACATCTTTCCTAAGGTCCCTGGGGTCTTGCCTTGTGTCCTGGCCATCACTCATCTTTGCCAGGTTTTATCTTTGGTTGGAGGGCACTGGGCAGAGATCTCCGTTGCCCAGCCCCCTCCCTGTTTTTTTACAACCTGACCTTGCTGTCGGGTGACTTGGAATGCACAGGGTGGGCCCTGGAGGGGTTGGGGCGTAGGCTCTCCTTGGTGGTGCAGCCACAGCCATCACTGCCTTTGGTGTACGTGCCACACACCTGGACTCAGAGGGAGCAGGGCTCTTCCTGGACGGATGTTTCCAGATGAGCAGCTTTGCTGTTGCTTGGCTAGCTGGTTCTTCAGGTGGAAACTCGTGCCGGGTGTGGAGATCGAGGCCTGGGGCCCCCCAAGCTTTGCCCAGAATGGGATGTGGAGGGGCCACCCAGGCCTCACGTGCCTCAGCCAGCTCAGATGCTCCCACAGGCCATGCTGCCCTCGGGCCAGACGAGGCTGTGGACAGCCAACGAGGCTCCTTGTGCATTGCAGGTGGCCGTCACCGACCTGTGCCCAGCGGGCCCTGTCCAGGCCGTGGAGATCCAGGTGGAGAGCTCCTCTCTAGCCAACCTGTGCAGGGCACATCACGCCATTGTCGGGCGTTTGCAGGTCTGTTGGCCCTCATGGGCTTGCCTGGGAAGTCTCTGTGGGGTGGTGGGGACACAGGACCTTGGTGGCTTGGCTTCCTGCCCGGGGTTGCAGATGAGCTGTGGCCAGCTGGGAGGTGGTGAGGGACTTGTCTCACCCTCCTGGCAGTAGCCCCCAGTGGTCCATGAGCACACGTGGTTACAGGGAGACAGTCCACCTGTGACTTGTCAGCATGAAATTTCCATACAGTAGTGTGCAGAGGTCCGGCTCGGGTCCTGGGATAAAGTGCTTGTCAGAGCTTCCATATCTTTGCCAAGAAAGAGAGAGTTGGCAGCCAGGCCCTCACAAACACACAGCCCTGGGGGCCGCTTACTGCCGCTTCAATGCCTTGTGGGGCTACTGGGGCCACGACTGTAGGATCTGAGGGGAGGTCTTTGTGTCCCTCAGGGAAATCTGTGAGCTGGTGGCTTGGCAGGCTGGGCCCAGGGCCTGCTAGCCCCTCTCCCGCCTGTTCTGTGTGCGTGGCCTCGGCTGCACAGAGCAGGCTGGGCTGGCAGCTATCAGCCGATTCCCATGCCTTTCCTTATATGTGGGCTCTGCAGCAGCCTCACCTGGGAACTCAACAGTGCACATGCCCAGACCCCACCCTAGACCCCAAGAGTCGGAGAGCTGCAGTCCAAGTTCCAGCAGGGATCCGAGGCTGCTGTTCAATTAACAGACCCACCTGTGTGCCCAGGCAAGCCTGGGGGCCAAGCCTTGACCAGAGGTCCCCCTCAGCCGTGCTGTGACAGCCCTGCATGGCACAGCTGTGGCTTCACACCCGGGTTCAGGGATCTGTTCTGTCCCCAGAGCGGAGCTCCCACCCTTGCATCCCTCCACCCCAGAAGGTGCCACGTGGTTGCTCTTGCTGGGCCTGAAACGTGCAGGGCCGTCTGCAGACCTGCCGAGCGTGGCAGCTGATAGGTGGACAGTTGTGAGAAACTGGGGCAGTGGGGAGCGTGCTGACCAGACTTCCCACAAGAAGGGGAGTTAGCATCCCAGGGCTGCTAGGACCAAGTGACCAAGTGCCACGGACGGGACATAGTGGGTTCAGTTTGGAGGCCGGGTGTCTGCAGGGTGATTCCTTCCGAGGCCTCTCTCCTGGGTGTGTGGACAGCCAACTCCTCCCCAGGTCCTCACGGGATCTTCCCTTGGCATGTCCGTGTCCTAATCTCTTTTTAGCAGAACACCAGTCCTGTGGGATTAAGGCCCACACACCTGACCTCATTTTAATTTGATTATCTATAGAGACCCTCTTTCTCCAAACACCATCACCTGAGGTGCTGGGGGCTGGACCTTCCACGTGTGAATCTGGGAGGCCTGAGTCAGCCCCTAAGGGAGTGCTGCGGGCACTCCCCTGATGGGAATCTTCTCGTGGGCTGCAGACCTGCACTCCGTCTGCCACATCGTGCACCTATGACAGAATGTTCTTCATTCACTTGGCCACTCAGAATTTGGGGGACCTTGTCAGATGTGTAGTTTCTGCCTCTGGTGGCACCTCCTGCTGTCTCTCGAGGTATTGGGGTCTCTTCTCAGTTCTTTGCCCCAGAGACCAGTGGGAGCCTTGCTGCCTGGATCCATCTGGGAGCATCCTCCCTGGGAATCAGGAAGGTTACTTCCAAGTAAACGACCATCCGGCTGGGGCTCTTGTGGAGCGGAGATTAACTAGCGGCGAGGCAGGGAGGCCTGATGGATGTCTCAGCTAGCGGGGAGGCTTGCCTGGCTCTGCGGGCCGGTGCCAGGAGCCCTAGGCTCTGTCTGGGGACACACGGGAAGGGCGCCCTCTCCGGCCACTTACTCCTTGTATCCCTCCAGAGGCTGGTGGTGGAACAGGCCGCCCGGGGCTCCAGCCCGCCTGATCTCCGCCTGCAGTATCTCCACCAGATGCAGGCCAACCACGAGGTGAGGCCCTTCGGGGGTCTGTGCCCTGAACTTTCTACCCGCCGGGGCTCCACTGGGGTCACACACACAAGCACCTGCGTATCGCCCAGCTTGGCAGGGCCTCCCAGTCCGCTCAGCCCAGAGTCAGTTCTGGGCTCCTGCTGCAGGGGCGAAAGGAGGGCAGAGTGGGCACAGTCACGCTGCTCTACCTTGGCCAGGACATTCCCGTCCCCTGGGGACGGGGTCTCCCCTCAGCCCAGCCACGCCTCCTGTCCCGAGGGGTCATCATGTTAAGGCCACAGAGGAGTGTGTTTCCTGGGCCACCTGCCACAGCCTGGGTGGGATCTGAGTGGTGGGTGTCCCCCTTTCTTGGAGGGGCCTGCCGACGTGCCCGGCAGGAAGGTGGCCCCTAGCTTGTCGCCACCTGTCCCTTCCTGTAGACACTGCTGCGGGAGGTGCAGACGCTGCGGGACCGGCTGTGCACGGAGGATGAAGCCAGCTCCTGCGCCACCGCCCAGAGGCTGCTGCAGGTGTACAGGCGCCTCCGCAGCCCCAGCCTCCTCCTGCTGTGACGCCAGGTAGGCCCCGCCCTGCCCGGGACACCGGCAGCCCCCTCCCCAAACCCCTACCCCGCCCTGCCCGGGGCCTTCCCGGCCTCTGAACCCTTGACAGCTCACAGTATCTTCCATGGTTTTATGGAGATAACCTGGCTCCTGACCCAGGAGGCACTTGGCCTGGTTACAGCTGGGGAAGGTCTGGGGTGAATGCAGCCAGCCCCCCAGATGGCCACCTGGTGCCCCCAGGGTGGGTGTGCTCAGAGGAGGCGGGTCATGTAGCTGTTGTATCAGGATAGCCAGGCAATCCGTGACCCCACTGGGCCGGGGGCCCGCTCGGCCTCCCATATCGCTCCTTCCTTTCCTCCAGCAGCTGCCACAGCCTCTGCACTCAACCTCCACGCCACTGGGCCGCCGCCTACCCAGAACGTCGGGGCTGGATCACCGACGTCACTCCGCTCAGAAGTCGGGCCTGGCCATGGGGTCTAGACTCCAGAGCAGGATTGCTGCTGCCCTGGCAGCCTGCAGGGGCCCCGGAGACAGGGCTTCGGGGTTGAGACTCAGGCAGGTGCGTTTCAGCGGTTGTCTGGTTCCCACCATGGTGCCCAGAGCCCGGGGCTGCCCCTGTTAGCAGCACCACTCGCCTTCCCATAGACCTCTTGTCCAGCACTGTCCACACCTGCACAGCGGGCCTGCTCTGGGTGCCTTGGTTCTGCTTCTCTGCAGTTACTGGGGTCGCCAGGTGGGAGGGTGCTCCCTGTGACCAAAGCACAAAGACTCGGGGTGGGGGTGGGGGTAGGGGTGGGTGGGTTTTTTTCCTGCAGGTGCCCTGTGGCCACAACACTCAACAACTAGATGCCTCTGGCCGGGGCCGCACCCAGCGCCCAGCACTGTGCGTTGTTTCCAAGGGTCCCTCGGGGCCGACAGCAGCCCTGGGGTGGCTCCGGTGCTTTGGGGGAGGGTGGCTCTCCCCCGGGACTTCACACGGTGCTCTCCTGCTGTGCATGCAGGGCCTGCGGGGCACCCCGCCTCAAAAAATGACCCTTTCTCTTGCTCTGCCTTGTCCTGGGCTGTTTTTTAAGCCTCCTCCCTGCGGTCTGGTGGCGGCTTTGACCTGGATTCCTGGGCTCACTGCAGCTCCAAGCCCCCGCCAAGGCTGGTGGCCACTGCACTCCCCAGAGGAGCCTTGAACTGGCCTCTCTGGGGCCCTCAGGCCAGTGGGAACCCTCAGACATGGGTGAAGTGGTCCCTGCAGGGCCATTAGGTCATGAGGGCCCCTCCCCAGGAGGACCACGGGCACCTCCTCGTCGTCCTCCAAGTTGGGATCTGGGGTCATCACACAGACCCAGCACTGGAGTGTTCTTCTGAGCAGGAGGGAGGACGGGGAGGGGTTTCCGCCCACCCAGTACTGTCCTGTGCCTCCTGTCCCCGTGTGTGCTGGGAGCAGTGTAACAGTTGCCTTCAAGGATGAGCAAGCAGTTGGCCTCCGGTCCCTGCTGGCTTGGGTGGTCCTTACACAGCCTGGAGGGGAGCTGTGGCCCAACCAGGGAAGGGCCTGCACCCCCTTAGTGGCTGTTTCTGAGGGTCATCTTCCTGTCACTTCCCGGGGGAAGCGAAAGTGGGCAGGCCAGCCCACAGGGACCTGCAAGCCCTCTTCCCTGCCTCCCGTCTCCAGCCACTGCCCTGGGCTGCACAGGCTCCACTCAGCATGTCTGAGGCCAAGTACCCTGTCCAGCCAAGGTCAGCAAACAGGAGACCCTCCTTGGCGCCCACTGGAGCACTTGAACAAGGGTGCCAAGAGTGCCCAGCAGGCAACCCTCCTGTCTCCCAGGCCATCAGGGGGCAGTGCAGACCGCACACAGGGCAGTCCCCTTGTCCCCTCTGGACCAGTGTCCATCAGAGCCCACCTTGACCTGTTGGCCCACGTGGGACCCAGCTTTTCTTCATCCCTAAGGTGAAGGGAAGCGGTGAGTCAGGGAGCCAGCCAAAGCGGGGCCCTGGAGAGGAGTCCCAGCTGCCCCCCTTTCCCAAAGCGCCTCACGCTAGCCAGACTCACTGGAAGGGGCACTTCAGGTCCCAGGCAAGAGTGTGGGCTGCCCAGGGTGGGAGAGGGTGGGGGCTGAGGGGAAAGGTCGCTGAGGCCCGTGGTCTCCCCTACTTTTGCTCAGGCTGTCCCCTCAGCCCTCCATCACCCAGTCCTTAAGGCCTAGGCCAATCCCAGGGGCACACTTCCCACCCCACTCCCACCTCCTGTGGTCCAGGTTGCCCAGCACCTCCAGGAGGTATTGGCCTGGGTGGGGGTCCTTGGCGACTGGGGTGTTTTGGGTGCCAGCTGGTTTGGGGAGACCTGTGGGTGAACCATGGGCCTTGTGCTGGTGGTCCACCCTTCCTACACTGGGTGGCAGCAGGCCAGTGCACAGGCTGAGAAGCACCCTCTCCCCCATGGTTGGCTGCACAAAACCCTGTCTGGGAGGGGTGGAAGTCACTTCATCAGGTGCTTCCAGGATTCCCTAAGACCCTGCCCCTGGGGAAGGGAGCAGTGATGTGTGCTATGAAGACCCTGAAGACCCTCTAACCTACCTGACTTGCTGGGGCCTGGGATGAGGCTCCTCCCAACTATCCCACTCCCATCCCTGTCCTGCTGAGTAGAATGGGGGTCCTCTCCCCACCCCCGCCCCCAAGCTTGGGGAGGAGCTATGTGACAAGGAGTGATGCAGACAAAAGAAGGCCCGGGACTGGCAGTCCAGGAAGGGGTCTCCGGATGTTCAATGGGCTGGAAAAGCGCCAATCTTGGATTTTCTGGCGGTCGAGCGACCATCGCAGGAAAGGCCCAGAGGGCCTGCGGCGGGCGGATGCGAACCTTTCCCCATGCACCGCGAGCGGCGCCACTGACCCGCGAGCCGCTGGTCACAGACGTGGTTTAATGGGGGACAGACGGCGGCGCTCAGTATTCCCAGAGCGCAACCCCAGCCGGCGCATCGGCGTCCGCGCGCAGCAGCCCCGAGGCGCCGCCACGCAAGTACTTGCCACTCCGGGCCCGGATGGCCAGGCGGCCGCGCTCGCGGAACTCGAACAGAAAGTCCTCGGCGCGCTCGCCGTCGCTGCACACGCTGCCGTGGCTGCCAGTGTGCCAGAACCCGCCGCCGCGGCCTGGGGTGGGCCAGAGAGGGGTCAGCAGGTGGCTCGCTCCCCCATCCAGGCTGGGCACAGCCCCCTACTCTCTCCGGGACCCCCCTTTCCGCTGCTCCCCAGCCCCATCCCGCCTGCCCGCACCTCGGATCTGGTACGCGCCGTCGCTGAAGCTCAGGTGGAACACGTCGTAAACCGAGCGGTTGGTGTCCAGCTGGTTGGAGCCACGTCGGTGGCAGACGAAGCCGTCCAGGCCGCGCAGGACCAGGATGGGCCGGTTGATAAGCTTGAGCGTGAACTCCTCGTCCTCCCCTGCTGGCGAGACAAGGGCTTGAGGGGCCTTCCAGCAGCCTCGCGAGAGCGCCAGGCCAGGACCCGCCCCGCTTGTGTGCCTGGATCTGCCCACTGCTTATGTGAGCCCCTGGTTCCCCAGAAGTGCAGCCGTGATCGGGGTGCTCTGGATCTGAGCCCCCACGTCAAGAGCAATGGGCTGGAACAGGGAGTACGACTCTTGTCGCAGACAGCAGCAGCTCCATGGGGAGGGAGAGGGTCCAGCCCTGGGTGGAGACAGGGGCTGAGCTGGCACTGTCCCCAGGCAGAGCGCCCAGCCCCAGGCTCCCCAGGGCAGGAGGGGTGTGCTCACCTACAAAATCGCTGATGGCCGCCAGCTGCCCATTCTTCTTCATGCACACATAGCGCCCGTTACTGGCCTTGAGGGCCACCCGTCGGCCCCGCCACTCCATCTCAAACATGGTGTTCTCAGAACTGGAAGGGGCAGGTCAAGGTCCCCTCAGAGAAGCAGGACATGGGGACTCAGGGTCAGACCTCCCGCATCCCCTTCAAGTCCACGACCACCCGCTCAAGGCACTTGACTTCCACTGCTACACCCACCACCATGAAGAGCTGCCCTGCGAGCTAGCAGCCTTCTTCCCTGGCTGGGCGGCTGTGTGGTCCCTATGGTTGAGGAGGAGGTGGTGATGCCTGTGGTAGTGGAAATGGAGGTGATGGTGGAGGAGGTGGTGGTCACAGCCACGGAAGGGGTGTGTGTAGAGGAGGTGACGGTGATGGTGGAGATGCAGGGGGTCACAGAGGTGAGGATGGTGCACTCACACTTGTGTAGCTGTGGCCTGGATGCCCCCATGGGTGACCAGGGTCCAGTAGCCCCCAGTGCTGGAATAGAAGGTGCACTTCTTTGTCTCCTGGTCAATTTGCATCAGGAAGGTCTCGTGATCCAGTTCTTCATCTTGGTTGGCTGAGACATTGACCCCTGGAGGAGGAGATGGGAAGCCCCTCACGCCTCACCCTGGGTGGGGTGGGGAGCAGAGGGGTGGGAAGGCATGCTCTTGGGGCATCCCTGAAGTCAGCGGGGGTCTCATCTAGAACCCTTTGGACTTGAGAAGATTTGGAGTTCTGCTCCAGCGCCGTGCAGGCACATTGTGGACGCACTCATACCGCTTCCTAGAGGCCGGGTTTCCAGCACAGCCCCAGGAGCCAGGCCCTTCCGTGCCGCCAAATCCCCTGCCTCAGCTAATCAGCAGGTAATCTGCTTGCTCCTGCTCTCTGGACCCAGGACTTACAGAAGCCTCTATTTATAACTCCTCCCTAAGCTGCTGGGTGGACACAGCAGGGTCCCTGTCCTTCCCTAGCATGGTTCAGGACACAGCGGGGTCCTGGGATCTGCTCCTGGGCACTGAGCTGGGACTGGCCCCCTGTCATCTCCTCAGCCCCTCATGCACAAGTGTGTGGTCTCCCAGGACCCTGGAGGGAGGGCAAAGCTACTTGGGACTCTGCTTGGGAGGGAGATGAATGGGGCATCTGTGACCAGGGTAGGGAAGAGCAGTCAGGCAGTGGAGTTTCCCTGGTATCTTGCCATAAACCACATCCGTGTTCCATCGCAACTGGCAGATCACAGAGCTCCCCTGAGGCAGAGCCCCAACAGCTCCAGTGAGCAGAGCAGAAGGGAGTGGGGCATACCCCCATCAGGGCTGAAGGGTCAGGGCCACAGCCTGTCCTGCCCTGCCCCCTGGGAAGGAAGTGGGGCAGCACACAGGGCCCAGACTGGAGGGGGTGCCCATGGCTTTGTCCTGTTTGTCCCCCAGACTGGAGTCTGTCTCCCTTCTTACACAGATCACTGATCAGACCCCAAGAAAGTGACCCCTTCTCCTTGCCGACCCCACCATCCCATCAGCAGTGCTGCACAAAGTGAGCTCCTGCTGCCCCCAGCCTGTGGTCAGCAATAACAAAACAATGGGCCTTGTTCTCCAGACGCTGGCCCAAGGGGAGCGGTGGACAACAAAAATGGTATGTCCAGTGCCCATGACTGCTGGGGTTTTGGCCAGGGATGGACTCCCTGAAGTAGGGCCTGAGAAGGTGAGGGAGCCATCCGACAGGTACTAAAGGGAGGAGTGAAGCCAGGGGTCTGAGGCTGTGGCTGCAAGTTTCCCACCCCCATCTCTGAGGTTAAGCCTCTTAGTGTCCCCAGCATCTCCTTCCACACCCCCTCTCCAGACAGGATACAGCCCAGGGGCTCGGTCTCACACAGCCGGCTGCTCCTGGGACCCTGATCTTGCAGCAGCAGGGTCTCATGGAGTCCTGGCTGGTGCTGGCAGAGAGAATGGACCCTACTGTCCCAGGAGGGATTGATCAAGTGGTGGATGTGTGAGCAAGAAGGGGTGTCTGGGAGCATTTACAGGAGACCTATTCTTACTCCTGCAAAGCCACAAGAAGAGCCAGTGCCCCTCTTCCCTTTGGACTTTGTTCTGTTTGGACATGAGGTCCCAGATAGTAGCAACCATCTTGTAACCACAGGGGCACCAGTCTGAGGGCAGAACTGTCCTGGGAGAGCAGTTCCTCAAAGAGGAAAAAGCAGAGGACTTTGGTGATGCCACTGAGCTGGATGTGGTGCCCGTTTGGGACCGTACCACCCCTGTGCCTCCAGACCTCCACTTAGGCAAGATATTAGCGTCCTCATGGCTTAAGCCAATAAGCAGCCATTGTTACTTGCAGCAGCAAACACTGCTTGTTGGGCAGCCCAGCAGCAATGCCACATGAGTGAGGGCTGGCAGTGGGCATAGCAGAGACAAGCAGACTCTGGCTGATGGAGGTTGGGAAAGGAAAAAAAAAAAATCAACAGCAAAAGCCAATTTTCTCACCAACACCCTGGCCTGGGGGAAGGAGACAAGTTTGGGGGCTACCTGGCCAGCAAAATGACAGGGACCAAGGAACCACCAGCCCACTCTGCAAAAGCCACCACTTCAGCTGCCTCAAAACCTAGCGGCACTATCCCCCCCTCAGCCTGAGATGCCACACTCTGCTTCCCTGAATCACTGATTAGCAAAGTCAACATCAGAACATCTCAGGGCCAGGTCTGATGCCCTCAGGCTTATGCAAGGAAAGCAGGGAGGTGAATGTAGGTACCTCTAGCCTCACCGTGGTGTTGGTGGGGAGGGGGGTGAATCTGTTCCTTTGTGGGGGAATTCCCCCATCAAAGGGGTCAGGTCAGATGCAGGGTAATCCAAAGAATGAAAAATGGTTTATACGGCTACCATCCCCCCTCACCACCACCACCATCACCATCACTACCATCATCTCCATCACCACCAATACCATCACCAGCAGGACCACCAGCACCATCTCCATCACCATGGCACCCTTACCATCACCACCACCGCTTGTAGCACCACCAGCATCACCACTATCCCCACTACCACTTGTCTCACTCACAAGCTGAACAAGGACAAATGCTTTGTAGCCAGCATTTCCTTTGACTCACAGAGAAAGCTTTCCCCACTACTGCCCACCTTTTACTGGCAAACCAAGCATATGGGCCTTGGTCAAGGCCAGAAAGCAGTGTGGCCAGACAGTAGGACCTGTGACGGGAAAGACTGGGGCTGTCTGTCCTCCCTTACACCCCAGGGCCCAACCACACTCCACAAGGATTCAGGGGTGTTTGCTGAATGCTGGTCCCTACTCTGCACTGGCTTTGAAGATCCAAACGACAGGCAGGAGCCCCTAGAGCCACAGCTGGGCCACCCCTCTATGCGCTCAGGGCTGGGACCAGGTGGCGGCAGTGAGCCGGGTCCGGGTACACCCACCCCTTCTGGGTGCACAGAGCCAGGAGTCCAAGTGGCATGGAGCCACTCTGGAACCTCACTTTCCTTGAGGGGAAGTAGGAGCTGTCCATGTTCACCCCACAGGCAGGTGATCATGTGGAGAAGGGCCCATGGGTCACATGAAGCAGGTGACCGATGATCGGGGACTTGGGGGGAGCCACGCGACACCTGCTGAACAGAGAGTGTCTCCCCACCAGGAGCCCAGGCTCTGGAGGGACCGCTTGCATCTCCCTGGACTGGAAGGGCCCCCAGGACCCCGTCCCACTCCGTTCCTGCTGCCTGCCTTCCCTGCCCTTGTCACAGCCCCAATTTCCTGTAAAGTTCAGAAGTGGGGTGATGGAAGAAAAGGGGAAGGGTGGTCAGGGGGCAGCCCGGTGTGGATGGGGCCTGCCCTCTTGCCCCTCATCACGGCGAGCCTGGGCCTCAACCACCTCCACCTGGGCGCTGCCCATCCTGCATTCAGCAGCTGTCCAGCGGGCTTGAGGCTCAACAGGGCCCCCATACCTGGCCTATAGCCCACTGTATTCTACAAGTGTATTCTCACCCCTCAACCCGGAGCCACTCGCTACACGACCCTACACACACGCACAGGCCCCGCACCCCATTACCTTGCCGCACGGACACGTAGCGGTGGTTGGCGGCCACCAGCACCACCTGTGGGTGACTCTCCTCCAGGTCGAAGAGCTCGTCCTTGCCAGGCCGTGTGTTGCGGCCCGCCCTGAGCGTGCCCGCAGGGCCCACGGGTGCCAGGTAGCGGCCATCGCAGTCCTTGAAGGCCAACTTGCCCGCCTTGAACTCAAGCGTGTAGCAGGCGCGAGCCTCGGGCTCCCAGACGAGGCGGCCGTCGCTGCGCAGGTAGCGGCTATCACAGGACTTGAGGCAGTACTGCCGGTTCTGGAAGATGAGGGTGACGAGCGCGTCCACACCCCAGGGCGTATCACTGTCTGCTGCCATCTCGTCCTCCCGCGGGCACAGGTGCGCATAGCGCCGCCGGCTCACGCTCAGCAGGTGGGCCTGCGGGTGGATGGCCAGGTGCACTGTCCACAGCTCGGCTGGGGTGATGGCCGTGGCGAAGCAGGACAGCTGGTCCTCGGTGCCGCCGAAGAAGCGGCCATGCGGCTCCGACTGCAGCACCCAGCGCCCGTCGGGCTGTGGCAGGACCAGGAAGCGGCAGTCACGACCCGGCCGCTCCGCCTCGCAGGCCACACGACCGTCCTCCTCGGCCGACAGGTAACGACCCAGGTGGCTGCTGCGAAACAGCACGGCAGTGCCCTCCCCTGGGTCTGGCTCCAGCACCCACATCTGCTTCCGCTTGAGGCTGGGTGCCGAGGCGTTGACCTTGAAGCCAAAGCTCTCGGCCGTCAAGTAGCGGTCAGTGTCATTGACGAGGCCAAACTGGATTTTCAGCACCTGGTGCAGGCCATTGGTAGGCATCTTCGGGCCTGGCTGAGGTCCCCGACGGGGGCCCGGGAAGCTCTCTCTGTGCTCACGGCCCCTGAGGTCCCCTAGAGGCCCGGCTCATCTGGTTTGGCCAGCGGCCCCCAGGCCCGGCTGGCGTCATGGACCCGCTGCCCTCTCAGAAGCTGCCTCTGACCAGCAGTGGCGGGTCCGGGGAGCTCTTACATGGCCAGCGGGCAGCAGAGGGCGGGTGGGAGGGCGGATCAGAACTGTGCCGGCTTAGGAACAGCCTTTCGTTACCCCAGCTTGGATTTCAGCCACTCCCGGACTGCCCAGGGGCCAGAGCCCGGGGCTGGAGAGGCTGGAGAGTGCCACTCGCCGCAGGGCTGACCACCTCCTTGTGCTCACTGGCGGCTGCCCGGCTCTGGCTCCGATGCTGTGCCCCACCCTCTGGACACCCACCCCCCAGTCTTGGCCTCTCTCCTTGCCCCCCACCTCCGGGCCCCCAGACCCACTGCACAGACTCGCCAGCCCAGCCCAGCTCTTTCCTGGGGTAGAGAAAGCTGCCTGGTGGAAAACTTGCATGTGGCCGCAACCCGATCGCAGCCCTCCACCCTCAGCCGCCAGATCCAGTTACCGCTTCTCTGATTCCTTGCTGCTACCCGGGCGGCTGCGGCTGAGCCTTGCATGTCCTCCTCAGCAGCCCCTGGGTCACAGCCTGCAGCCCCAAGTCTGATGCTTCCCAAGGGTGGCCTGTAGCTGGGAAAGTGGCAGGCAGGGCTGTCGGTGCCAGTGAGTGGGCCAGGCAACCCCCTCATCCTGGCACTTGTGGCACCCAGATCCATGCCAGGTGTGAAGAGGCAGCTCCTCAGCCAGATTCACACTGGCTAGGCAGCCTGGCTCTGCTGGGCTCCGGGGGGAAGGACCCTCGGTTTGGGCTGAGGTGGCAGCTGTGTGATGGAGACAGTCATGCCCACCTCGCGGGCTGCACAGCTGGAGGGTGGCCTGGGAGCATACGCGGAGCAGGCATCATCCCGGGCAGCACGAGGAGGTGGCAAGCCATTGGACTTGGGGTCACAGGGCCAGGCTCGGACCCGACCCCTGTACCCTGAGCAACTCTCAGGGCCCATGAGGTTGCTCTGTCTGCTGTGGGTGGGCTCTGGTGAAGCCAGCCTTGATGGATGGCCCTGGGGACCCCTGAACTGCCACTCACACTGCATAGAGCGACTGGCCTGACTGTGGGGTCCTTCTGGGATCCTTAATGGGCCGGGTCCCACGATCACATAGGGCAAAACCTTCCCAGCAGAAGGATAAGGGCAACAGGCTAGGAGAAGCCACAGCTGACTACCTCTGACCCTGGTACCTCCCAGCTCAGTCTCTGGGGTCCCACCCTGTTGTACCTCCCCAAACCCTGAGCCTGAGGAGGCTGTCTTAGGGGGCTGCGGTGGGCCTGCTCAGCTTCACCCTGCCTGTCTGTCTCTTGCACCTGCCTCAGGGGCCAGGAGCCAAGTAGTGAAACCAGAGCCACCTGCCCTGGGCCCAGGCCAGCCTTGGTGTCTTCTTCCTCATCACAGTGTGTGACCCTCAGGCCTCCCTGGGGACCAGGAGTGGGAGCCACAGGGCACTTCCAGCCTTGGCCTCCTGAGTCTTGCCCTTGATGCTCCAGGCATCACCCCTCCATCCCTTTCAAGGCCATATGGGGGTCCAACAGAATGAAGGGGCCTCGGGTTGGGCGTGCAGAAGCCCCAGGAGGTGGGTGGGGTGGATGGGCACATGGCTCTGGAGTCCTTCCTCCATGTCCCCAATCCCGGACAGTGACCTCCCCAGGCATGTGCACACTGAGCAAGAGACCAGGAGACCTGACCCCTTGCTTGAAGGGTTCACACTGGGGTTCAGGGAGATAGGTCTGCACACAAATCCCCATGAGAGCATGGTGCATACTGAGCGAGGAACTGGTCTTGGCTAGTGTCGTCCACCTCTGTGGCCCACAGGGGTTTATGGGACACTGACTGACTAGGCTGTGTGCCAGGCACCCCATGGTAGGGAGATGTAATCTGGGGTTGCACCCCCTCCGCAGAGATGATGCCCACATGAAATCCCCCCACGTTCCCAGGGGACTGCATTGCCCAGCCCTTGATGCCAGGGAAATGTCCTGGTTTGGCCGTACCAGCCGTGATGCTGTCCACACTTCAGTTCCCATGTGTATGGGCAGCCTGAGGGGCAGCTGTGCCCGTGGCCACCCCAGGCATGGGCACTGTTCTCTCCTTTTGCACTCCCAACTCCCAGCCAGCCTTCTGAAGGAGCCCAGCCGGGCCCGATTAGCACAACGGCCTCATTAACACTGACTGATGCTGGCAGGGCGCTCATGGGCATCACGTGCCCTGCAGGAGGAAGCCCAGCTACCAGGCGCTAAGTAGGCCTGGCTCCAGGCAGCCTCTCAGCAGCAGAGCCAGAAGTGCCCGTGGCCTCTCAATTCTCAGGTCCCACAGCCCCAAGTGGGGGTAGGGTGGGGCTCCCCGGCACTGATCCAGGGGCGTGAGCCACCAGGTGGCGTTTCAGGCCCTGGGGGCTGGAGGGGTGGGTTCTGAGAGGCGGGCCTTCCAGCACAGGCTTCCTTGGAGGGAGCGGGATTGCGCAGATGGTCCCTCCTCCCTCCCTTCCTCCCTCCCCCAATCAGGATCTCAGGGCCTCGCCCAGCTGCCTGCTAGGGTCATGGTTCCTTTCTGGATTCCCTGCAAGGCTCTGGCACACAGTAGGTACTTAATAACTGCCTGTGGATGTTTGATGTGGATGTTCCTGTGTGATGGGCCCAGCATCTGCTGATAGGTGGGCAGGATGCCTGCAAGTCTGGGTGTGTGTGTGTGTGTGTGTGTGTGTGTGTGTGTGTAGTACACACAGGCAGGAATTGGGCAGAGTGATCCATAGCCACCTGCTGGGTCAGCCCCAGCCCAGAGATGCTACTCTGGATCCCAGCCTCAGAACCCCCTCGGGGCTGCCCAGCAGGGTGACCAGGCTGTGAGTGGCCTAAGGGAGTTTGTTTCAGGGGCGCCTCTCACACCGGGGCAGCATCCGCAGGCAATGGGGAGCACCCTTCCCACAGAACCCCATGCCCCCTGCCAGCACTTGTCCACACAGCCACCCAGTTGGGGCACACAAATGTGCCCACCACTGCCCTGGCCAGCCTGCGCCCTGGGACATCCAAGGTCTCTGCCACTCTGGGAGCCCCATTCACTTACCCTGCTCACTTCTGAACCTGACCCCGTCCCTTCCCATGGGTGGGGGCATGAACCCAGTGTGTGCTCACCACCCTGAGCTGCCATCTGCAACCAGGACCAGGCCTGAGCACAAATGTCAGGCTGCCTAACACACCAACTTTAATATGTTTGACTGGAGGAGGGCGCCATTTCCTGCAACGAGCCATGCCTCTGGCCCCTACTACTGGGAGTGGCCATCTGCAGATGGGCACAGCCAGATGGGCCCTTCAGGCCACAGCTGGCCCCAGAAGGTGGGAATGGCCTCAGCTATCAGACACCCCCAGCAGACAAGGCTGGGGCCAATCCTTGGCCTCCTGCCCTCCTTAGTGTCCAGGTGGGACCAGGAGCATAGAGGGCCTTAAAGCCCCCTAAACCCCTAACATTCACCCGGCAGCTCTCAGGAAACTGTTCCTTTCCTGGAATGCTGGGGATTGGGTAGTCCTAGCCATTGGAGGGACCCCCCTCCCACTCCCCGTAGCCAGGCCCCTCCGGGGCTACCAGGGAAAGCACCCCCACCTCTGCACGTCTAGACAGCCAGCCCTTGATGCTAGAGCCCAGCCTGGGTTCCTGCCAGCACGCTGCCTGCTGCCATGGCAACCAGCGCGTGTGCCAGGCTCAGTGCCCGGGCAACGCTGATGCTGGTGGTGTGAGCTGGCACAGGCGGTGTGTGTGTGCAGGCTGGGGGAGGGGGCCGTCCCTACCTTAGCTGGCCTGGAGCTCTGGAAACTGGGAAATGGCCCAGGATGGGGGCCAGGGCAGACCCACCGGCTAAGGAACCTCCACAGTCGCACCTTCCCCAAATCAGGTCTGGACTCCTGGCACTGAGCAACAGCAGAAGGCCCCTGCCCACAGGGCAGTGAGTCTGGGAACTTCTCCTCACAGAGGAGACCACTGGTGCCTCACCCCAGAGCCTCAGCCCCAGGCCTTGGCAGCTGCTGCCCTAGGTGTTCTTCGCCCCCCGACCCCAGGCACCCCATCCCTCCCACGCCAGGCCTCTGCCGTCCCTCCTTAACCCTCTGCCCCAGACTCCTTGGCCCCACAAGGTGAGGGCCGTTCTGGTGGTCCAGGTGCTGCTGGGCACATCCCGAGGCCCTGATTTCCTCACTCCTGGGCCCATCTGGGCCCATCTGGGGTCCAGCTCGGCAGGCGCCCAGGGCCCAGCCTCCTGCATTGTTCCTGAAACAGGCCCACAGCTTGGTGTCCTCATGATTTTTTCATGGCGGAGCTCTCTGCTGCCCTGCAGTTCCACTTACACGGGCGGGCGGGGGCCTAGGTTGGTTTACTGGAGGCCTGCTGGCGGTTTAGGGTGACAGCTCCCCTCAGCAGGACAGAAGGGAGTGGGCGCCCACATTTCAGACTGCACCGTGTGGGCAAACACTGGGGGTGCCCAGCCTGCTCCACCCACCACCATCTCTTAAGATCGCTCATCTCCCCCACCAACCCCTCCTCCCAAGACCCTCATCTACACACACACACACACACACACACACACACGCGCGCACGCACGCACGCACGCACGTACATGCACCCACACACACACCATCTTGGCGGTTCCACTTTAGGCAGAGACCTACTGGCTGGGCTGGGAAGACCCCTACTTGGGGCTGACAGGGTACGAAGTTGGTGAATCTCCTGGTTTTTGTCTCCTGTAAAGCCATAAGGTGGGGGGCTGGGGAGAGGTGGAGACAAGGGCTATATCTGGTAGGAGAGGGGAGGGAAAGACCAGAGGCCTCTGGGCTCCAGCAAGGCCAAAAGTTTCCAAAGGGACCACAAGGACAGGATTGAGGGCAATGACCACTGGGCAATCTTCCAGCACCCACACCTCAGGACCTTTTCACATTCTTGGAATAAGAGGAGCACTCACATTATCCGAGTGAGTCCCAGCTGTATGGGACTGAGTGAGGACCAGGTCAGCTTCATCAAAATAAGACTGCCTACTGCCCACCTGGGTTTCCAGACACACCAGTGCCCAAGGTGTGTCAATATTTGGCATGGACAGTCAGGAGCTCACAATTTTGCAGGTGACCACAGAAGCCTCTGTCCAGACTCTGCTCGGGTGCACCTTCACACAAACACACACACAGGGACCAGTTCAGTTCAGTCAATCGGCTGTGTCTGACTCTTTGCGACCCCAGGGACTGCAGCACGCCAGGCCTCCTTGTCCATCACCAACTCCTGGAGCTTGCTCAAACTCATGTCCATCAAGTCGGTGATGCCATCCAACCATCTCATCCTCTGTCGTCCCCTTCTCCTCCTGCCTTCAATCTTTCTCAGCATCAGGGACTTTTCAAATGAGTCAGTTCTTCACATCAGGTGGCCAAAGTATTGGAGTTTCAGCTTCAGCATCAGTCCTTCCAATGAATATTCAGGACTGATTTCCTTTAGGATGGACTGGTTGGATCTCCCTAAAGTCCAAGGGACTCAAGAGTCTTCTCCAACACCACAATTCAAAAGCATCAATTCTTTGGTGCTCAGCTTTCTTTATAGTCCAACTCTCACATCCATACATGACTACTGGAAAAACCATAGCCTTGACTAGATGGACCTTTGTTGGCAAAGTAATGTCTCTGCTTTTTAATATGCTATCTAGGTTGGTCATAGCTTTTCTTCCAGGAGCAAGCATCTTTTAATTTCATGGCTGCAGTCACCATCTGCAGTGATTTTGGAGCCCAAAAAATAAAGTCTCTCACTGTTTCCACTGTTTCCCCATCTATTTGCCATGAAGTGATGGACCAGATGCAATGATCTTGGTTTTCTGAATGTTGAGTTTTAAGCCAGCTTTTTCACTCTCCTCTTTCACTTTCATCAAGAGGCTCTTTAGTTCTTCACTTTCTGCCATAAGGGTGGTATCATCTGCGTATCTAAGGTTATTGATATTTCTCCTGGCAAGGCAATCTTGATTCCAGCTTGTGCTTCTTCCAGCCCAGCATTTCACATGATGTACTCTGCATATAAGTTAAATAAGCAAGGTGACAATATACAGCCTTGACATACTCCTTTTCCTATTTGGAACCAGTCTGTTGTTCCATGTCCAGTTCTAACTGTTGCTTCTTGACCTGCATACAGATTTCTCAGGAGGCAGGTCAGGTGGTCTGGTATTCCCATCTCTTGAAGAATTTTCCACAGTTTGTTGTGATCCACACCGTCAAAGGCTTTGCTGGAGTCAACAAAGCAGAAGTAGACGTGTTTCTGGAACTGTCTTGCTTTTTCAATGATCCAACGAATGTTGGCAATTTGATCTCTGGTTCCTCTGCCTTTTCTAAATCCAGCTTGAACATCTGGAAGTTCACGGTTCACGTACTGTTGAAGCCTGACTTGGAGAATTTTAAGCATTACTTTGCTAGTGTGTGAGATGAGTGCAGTTGCACGGTAGTTTGAGCATTCTTTGGCATTGCCTTTCTTTGGGATGGGAATGAAAACTGACCATTTCCAGGCCTGTGGTCACTGCTGAGTTTTCCAAATTTGTTGGCATATTGAGTGCAACACTTTCACAGCATCATCTTTGAGGATTTAAAATAGCTCAACTGGAATTCCATCACCTCCACTACCTTTGTTCATAGTGATGCTTCCTACAGCCCACTTGACTTCACATTCCAGGATGTCTAGCTCTAGGTGACTGATCACACCAGTGTGGTTATCTGGGTCATGAAGACCTTTTTTGTGTAGTTCTTCTGTGAATTCTTGCCACATCTTTGTAATATCTTCTGCTTCTGTTTAGGTCCATACCGTTTCTGTCCTTTATTGTGCCCATCTTTGCATGAAATGTTCCATTGGTATCTCTAATCTTCTTGAAGAGATCTCTAGACTTTCTCATTCTATTGTTTTCCTCTTTCTTTTCATTGATCCCTGAGGAAGGCTTTCTTATCTCTCCTTGCTATTCTTTGGAACTCTGTATTCAAATGGGGGTATCTTTCCTTTTCTCCTTTGCCTTTAGGTTCTCTTCTTTTCTCAGCCAAACACCCATGCCAAGGCCAAATCTATCTGCAGAGGCTCAGGCCATCATGAAAGAATCAGACACTTCATGTCCAACAATCACAGGCACTTATTAAGTACCTACTATGTGCCAGAAACCTTGCTGGGGATCCAAAAAGAACTAAGCTCTGTCTCTGACTTCTAGGCCAAAACAGAAATGGTTCATTGCCTGGTCCTACAGTCAAACAGGCTCTGCACATGGGCACCTTCATCAAATGGTTCCCATGAGGACTGTGCCAAGCCACTCAGCTTGAGGCATTAGTGCTGGTCTGCTTCTGATAAAAATCTTCTCACCTATAGGTGATATGCTAGAGAAGGCAATGGCACCCCACTCCAGTACTCCTGCCTGGAAAATCCCATGGACTGCGGAGCCTGGTAGGCTGCAGTCCATGGGGTCACTAAGAGTCAGACACGACTGAGCAATATCCCTTTCACTCGTTGGAGAAGGAAATGGCAACCCACTCCAGTGTTCTTGCCTGGAGAATCCCAGGGATGAGGGAACCTGGTGGGCTTCCATCTATGGGGTCCCACAGAGTCGGACACTACTGAAGCAACTTAGCAGCAGCAGCAGCATGGGTGATATGCTATAAATGGTACAGAGAACAGGAGTGAGGCTCTAGGGATTAAGTGTGTCATAAGTTAGGATAACTAAATGCAATACAGATCCTGGATTAGGTCAGGAAAAAATTCTGTGTAGGACATTATTGGGATAACTGTCATCACTGAAATTTAGATTGCAGATTAGATGAACTGTGTCATATTGATGTGAAACTGCCTGATTTTGGTTGCTGTACTGTGGTTATATGAGACAATGTCCCTGTTCTTAGGAAAAAGACACTGAAATATTAAGGAGTAAAGGTCAGAATGTCTGAGACCAACTCCCAAATGGTTTAGAAAATAAAAGAGGAAAATAAAAAGAAAATAAGACAAGTGTGACAAGTGGTAAAAATAATTAGTGTGTCTGAAAGTGTCTCAAAAAATTTTTTTTAAACCATAATAACTAATTTTAAATCCACTGTAGGGACTTCCCTGGAGGTCCAGTGGTTAAGAATTCATGCTTCCACTGCAGTGGGCATGGGTTCAATCCCTGGTCAGGGAACTAAGATCCACATGCTTCACAGTGTAACTAAAATAAGTAAATAAAATTAAATTTCACTGCAGGGTCAGAAGTCAAAAAACATTACAGGAAGTTAAAAAAAATAAAGAGATAGAAGAAAAAATAGGATGATTAAAAGAGTCAAC
Organism: Capricornis sumatraensis; assembly: GCF_032405125.1. Classification (NCBI taxonomy): domain Eukaryota; kingdom Metazoa; phylum Chordata; class Mammalia; order Artiodactyla; family Bovidae; genus Capricornis; species Capricornis sumatraensis. Next base: position 100,927,831 of record NC_091076.1, read on the forward strand.
CAGGAGGTATGACCAGTCTATTAATAGAAAACCCCAAACCAAAGAATAAAAAAAATAAAACAGGAAAGAGGGAAAATATGAAAGAAATAGCATGAGAAAATTCCGAAGAACTGAAGGACATTGAGGGCCTAGGGCTTAGTAATGGCCAAGACAAGAATGAGAAGTCTTCAGTACTGGTTCCCCAGAAATCTCAGATCAGCTGGAAAAAAAGGGGGGAAGCCTAAACTCTTGTGCATGCATGCTAAGCTACTTCAGTTGTGTCCTACTCTTTGCTACCCACCAGGCTCCCAGGCTTCTCTGTACATGGGATTCTCCAAGCAAGAATACTGGAGTGGGTTGCCATGTCCTCCTCCAGGGGATCTTCCTGATCCAGGAATCCACGTTTCTGAGTCTCCTGCATTGGCGGAGAGCTTCTTTAACACTAGCGCCACCTGGGAAGCCCAACAAACTCTTGTGGAGAACCACAAAAAACCATGGACTCTGGGTGGGGCTCATGTGACAACCATATTCCAAGAGCAGCAGTAGGAAGAGCCAGGGAGTCAAGCCTTCCAAGCCTGAGGGAACACAGCATTTCCCTGGCCATCCAGTGGAGAAGAGTCCATCCTTTCACACAGGGGGCGCAGGCTTGATCCCTAGTCAGGGAACTAGGGCTTCCCAGGTGCTAAAGGACCCGTTTGCCAATACAGGAGATAGAAGAGATGCGGGTTCGATCCTTGATTCTGGAAGATCCCCTGGAGGAGGTCATGGCAAACCACTCTAGTATTATAGGTTTTCCCTCGTGGCTCAGGTGGTAAAAAAATCTGCCTGCAATATGGGAGACCTGGGTTTGATCTCTGGATTGGGAAGATCCCCTGCAGAAGGGAATGGAAACCCACTCCAGTATTCTTGCCTGGAGAATTCCATGGACAGAGGAGCCTGGCAGACTACAGTCCGTGGGATTACAAAGAATCAGATACGACTGAGCAACTAACCTGGAAATAAGATCCTGCATGCTGAACATTCATCCAAAAAATCTGAGGGAACATTTACATCTTGAAACTCCCTCCCTTGTTCCCAGGTAGGTAACACACAGGCACCTGCAGATATGCCAACTTGCTCCTACTTACAGGCCCTAGGCCTGCCCCTTCCCAGCCCCACACTCAGTCTGTGTCTGGGCAAGGTAGGGAAGAAAATGCTGTGGGCAGGAGTGGGTCTGTGAGCCTGCTCAGTACTGCTAAACTTGGCTGACTCCTGTGGGTCAGGGCTGCTCCTGGGGGCTGGCTTTCTGAGACAATTCACTCACACAGGCCCTGGTGGACACACAGGTAGGGTGACTCATCTGTCACCCAGGGAGGCAGAGGTGCTGCTCTGGCCACCTGCCCATGGGCGTCCTCTGTCCTTCCCCAGGAATGACCTGACCCCAACCTGGCTCTCTCTGCCCCCTACCTATCGACTTTCAGGGAGACCTCGTGAGTCTGCCCTCAACTCCCTCCCTACCCACCCACCCCAGGGCGTTCTGGGTCTTGTTGTTGCCCTGGTGTGGCACTCCAGGTTCCCTAGAGGGTGCACCTCCACCAGCTCCCACTCCCACCTTCCTGGGGCTAACCTAACCCCAAATGACCTAGCCCCCCAGCTGACAGCCCTTGCATGGCTTCTGGAGAAGTGGTTTGAACACACACCCCTTCCGCCCCCAACCCTGGCCTGGCTGTGCCAGCAGGATGTGTGTAGTTGGGGGAGGGGCTCAGAGTCCCACCCCTCCAATCATCCTGTGTGTTCTCAAACCAACCTCAGCCTCTCTGAGCCTCCTCCTTCTCTCTGAACTGGTTATCTAAGGGCATCTGGCCAGGTGGCCTAGCTGCTGAAATAACCCAGCGTGTCCAGTGAGCAGACAATATGGCAGCTGCCATCTAAACCAGCTGTGTATTCAACAGACACACTCAGGCCCAGGGTCCGCCCTAGCTTTGGAGTCCCTCTGTGGGTGCTGTCTGCTCCCTGAACAGAAGTTACAGGGACACAGGGGTGGGCTGGTCCTGCCTCCTGAGTGGTGGCCCTGGCCCTCCCTTCTTCTGTTGCCCTGGGTACAGGCTGACCCCAATCCCACCTTGTCTCCCTGCGTCAGTACTGACTGGAGTCACCGGCCACTCCCAAGCCGCTCCCTGTCACCCTCGGGCAGCAGTGACTCAGCGGCCACCGACAGCGACCTCCCCAGCCCGGGTGAGTGGCTGCCGGTGTTGTGCGGGAGGCCCGGGCCAGCCGGGTGGAGGTTTAGGGTGGGGCTGACAGGTGCGGCCCCGACTCACCCAGTCCTCGCTCGACCCGGGGCACTTTGCCGCGATAGCGGGATCCACCTGGCGGCCCACCTGGGAATGACAGTGACCTGTTTTAGAGCAGGACGCTCCGGGCCGCCGCGACCGGCCAGAGCGCCATCTCCTGGCCCAAGCCTCCAAACTCGCGGCTTACAGGGGATGACCCGCACCCAGCCCGTGACTGATCGGGAGAGGTGAGTGTTGCGTCCGGGCACTGGCGCCCACCTGCCCAGTCTGCAGGGCCACGCGTGCGGTGCCCTGCCCGCACCCCGTTGCGGAGATGCGGGTTGAGCAGTGAACGGGCGGCCCCAGATCTGAAACCCGCTAACAGAGGGGGCGCAGAATGGCCGTGGGTGGCAGGGTGCCCCAGGCTTCCGGGCCCAGTTGGCGCTGCTTCGACGGCAGCCTCTTCCGCACTCTCTCCGCCTCCCGCTGGACCTAGCTTCTCCCGGGACTCCGGCGCTGACCCCAAAGGGCCCAGGGAAAGCCGGTGCTGGGGCTGGGGTCAGACTCCCGGAGGTGGAGGCGAGCCGGGGAACAGGGAGGGACACGCTAGGACTCGAGGCCTGGGACCCGCCCCGGGACCAAATTAGGACAAGCGGCCCTGGGCCCCGCCAGCTAGAGTCCAGAGTGGGCTGGGCTGGGCTCTATAGGCCCCGCCCCCGGAGCGCGGCTTCCCCGGGAAGTCTGAGCCCAGGAAGAGGGGTGCCGCGAAGGCCTGGGTGACCCGACACGACCTCAGCCCTGACCTCGTCCCGCACCACTCTGCACACCCCAGCTGCAGCCTTTGGTGCAGTGGAGGGGAGCAGACAGAACCAGACCAGCGGCCTCCTCCCTGTGTTTTGCCCTGATCCGCGTCCCAGGGGTGGGGACACCTGTTGGGACAGTCCTGACCTAGTCCAGCTCAAGAGAATTCGGCTGGCTGGGCGAGCTCCCCGCAGCCTGGGGCCAGAGCGAGAGGTGCAGGAGGTGGGCCCCACCCTTGTTGCTGGCAGCCCCATGCGCCTACCAGCTGCATTACTGGAAGAGGGTTCCTGGGGGTAGTCAGGCCTTGGCTGGGTCTCCTTTCCCTCTCAGCTCTAGAGTCATATTCTGCACAGCTGCTCCCCTGTCCCCCTTCTGACTCTCAGGGAAGGCCCTTCCCTCCAGCAGGGCTGGCTGGAAACCCTCCCCCTCCATTCCTTCTTCCCTCCCAAGTATAAGGGGACACCAGCTGCACCTTGCCTCAGGAGAACCACACTCTGGGCCCAAGGGCGGGGACAAACTGAATAACAAGCATTCAGGTGGGAGGTGGGGACTTGTCCCAAAGCCAGGGGATGACCTGGAGGCCTGCAGAGGCAGCAGCCAATGGGAAAATCTTTTTGGGGAGATGCTGGTCCTGGGCTGGAGGGCTGTGAGTGGGTGGTGTGTGAGGTGAGGGGGTGGAAGGGTCAATCAGAGCTTGCCATGAGAGCCCCCAGCAACAGGGTAAGGGGCTGAATTTCTGTCTCAAGGCAGTGGGTGGCATGGGGGGCAGGGTGATGGGATTTGTAGCATTAATTGGAGGGAAACAGAAGGCTGGCAGCTGGACTGGACAGACACAGGACCAGGATGTGCAGAGTGCTATGGTCTGGCAGGCACCCTGGTTTCTGTCTTTAGCCACATGCTGAGGTAGGGCTATGATGAAGCAGCTGGAAGCCCAGAATTCTGGGTATAATCCTTGGTTCCTTTTGGCAATTTGTGGACACAGCTCACTAAGAGTAAGAACTGTGCAGACATGAAAAGTCCTAACCATAGGGAGCAGGGTTCACATGGGTGGGCAAAGTGTGCTCTTGGCATGTGTGCAAGCAAAGGTGAAAAGCAGACTGTGACCACTTCTGGACCTCTGTGCCAGGCCGGCAGGCTGCTCAGTGGTGTAGAGAGCATTGTCCCTGGCCCTGGAGGCCCAGGGGAATGAGGCCTGGGGGTGCACCGTTGGAAGCAGAGTGCGGAGACTGCTGCTCCAGAGAATCTCAGGTCTGACACATGGAGGTGCTGAGTGAGTACATCTTACTCATCAAAGAAAACTGAATGCCTGGGGACATTGAGGCCAGAGGTCTGGAAAACCTCAGTAGTGAGGCTTGGGGAAAGTTCACTGAGCCATCCAGGGGCATCCTGTCCCCAGACCTATGTCCAGTGCAGGAGGGCCACCACCCTCAGAGCCTCTGGTGGGTCAAACATCGCTCACATCACTAGCCCATCTTCTTTACAGAAATTGAGACACAGAACTCAGGTCCGGACTCCCAGCCCAGTACTCTTCCAAGGGCCTCCTCGGTTCCCATTGCATCATAGTGAGATGGGAAGCTCCCAGAAACTCCAGCAGGGCCTGTCTGTAAGATAGCTGAAGCTCTCCAGTGCCGGAGCAGTGAAGCCCTGGCCTGGGTGTCTCTGTGTACCTGACCTCCCAACTTCATTGGGGGAGGACACCCTGTGACCCTCAGTTTACCTGCCTCATGCAGCAACAACTGGATGACACGTGAAGAGGCCTGGCCCAGTGCATCCTGGCACAGGACAAATGGCAAGGATGAGCATACAGCACCTGACAACTCACCAATGCCTGAGTACCCAAGCATCTGGCCACCATGGAGGCTCCACAGGGCTTGGGGCTGGAACCCTGGGCTGCTGGGGTGCCTTGGGACAGCTGGACTTTGCATGCCTGTCTGTAAAGGGCCGGCAGAACAAACCCCTCTAGACACCTAGACCAGGGACAGAAGTATGTGGCCTGACTCTTGTTTATTGATCTGAAACTTAGAGGTAGGTGGGCCAAGCCAGCAGGAACCTGACTTTGCTTACCAGGGCAGTCTGGGGACCCTTGTTCCAAACAGACAGAACCACTCCAGGGTCTGTGCCTGTTGCCATGGGAGCCAGCCCGGCACCCTGGAGAAGGCTTTATGTGATAGAACACTCATCTTGCATTTGACCCACAAGCCTAGGAGAATAGGACAGTGAGCTGAGGGTAGGAAAACTTTGCGGTTTTCCTTGGATTTTTTTTTTTTTTTTGCCATACTGTGGCACACAGAACTTCCCTACATGTCCTGTCCAGGGATTGAACTTGTGCCCCCTTCAGTGGAAGCGCAGAGTCTTAACCACTGGACCACCAGGGAAGTCCTCCTTGGCATTTAAAAAATGAAGTTCTTATTATGAGATAATTTTAGACTGACACAAAGGCCCCAAAGTCAGTATTAGCATTTCTGTAGACTTTCCACCTGGTTTCCCCTAATATTAACATCTTACACAAGTCATGGTACAACTGTTGTACTGAAATTGACTGGTACTTAATTCATTAAACTTCACAGACTTTGCTCAGATTTCACGGGTTCTTCCACTACTGTCTTTTTTTGTTGTTTTTTCCTGTTCAAGGATCCAACTCAGACTCCCACGTTGCATTTGGGGGGAGGGGAAAGAAAGGCATTCCTGGCAGGTGGAGTGGCAGAGGCAAAGGCAGGAAGGGGGACTTATTACCAAGTCCCTATGCTGCCTGGCAAGTAACTGGCTAGTGGGAGATGTTGAGAGGCGGGAGGCAGGGGTTGGGTGATGGGCTGCAGGTTACGCTACCAGGTGCAGAGGTGACCCTGATCCTGTGAAGGATCCCTGGAGGCTGGAGCAGGGAGACTGACAGACTGGTGTGGCTGTCAGAGAGAAAGAAAAGAAAAACCCTGAGCTGGGGTTGCCTGGCCGTGCCCCAGGGCTGGGGAGGCCTGGGGCTAAGTCAGTCAGGCCACACTTCCTTGCAAGGTGATGCCACCTCCCTGCACCAGTGTCTTCTCAGCCGTTAAATGGCCACAAGATGAAACGAGATGCAGCAAGCACACGATAAATCCACCAAGACCAGCACCGAATTAAAGAAAAAAAATCACATCATTCTCTGACCACCCTCCATCCTCACGATAGAAGGACACACCCGCTTCTGGGCAGAAGTGCAGCTGCTGTCTCTCGCTCCTCCTCCCAGGGCCTCCCTGCTCACCAGAGCCAGGGGCTGCCACATTCGTGTGGTCCCCTCCCAAGGGATTCCTGGGCCTCTCCATCTTGAGGGAGGAGGGGGCGGCCTTGCGCTTCCAGGAGCACAGCCCTGAGATGACCTTGGGCGAGGCCTCGCACTGCCAGTTGCAAAACAGAAAAATCACAGCACAGAATGCGGCGTTCCCCAACCCCCTGAGCAGGGCTTGGAGGTCTCTCTGTGGGGCTCGGTCCCTGGACCCGCAGCGTCCACTTACTGCTGATTCCGGGGTGGGGGTTGCTTCCCAGGCGAGGGGTCGCCCCCTCCACACCCTAGCCAAACCTCCAGCTCCACTTCCCCACCCCCCCACCCCCGCCCGCGCCACCTGACCTCTGGGGACACGCGCACCCCACCCTTCGCTCTCGCGGCCGGGTGTGACGCGGGGCGGCGGGGGCTCTTGGACCCGCGGACCGGGTGGGAGCGGCGGCGGCGGGCCCCCCTTGCCCCTTCCCCTCCAAGGCGCCGGGGCCGCCTCGCCCCCGCCCGGGCCGCCCGCCACCGCCCCTTTGTCTCGCCGGCCAATCCGCGGCCTCCTTGACTAAATAAGGCGAGGAGCGCGCCCAGAGCCCCTAGTCCGTTACTTCCGCCCCCCGCCCGGCCGGTGACTCAGGGCCGGCGGCGGGCGGGGACAGGGCTGCCGGGCTGCGGCTGCCCGGGCGGCGGGTGGGGCTCCGGCGGCGCCGAAATGGCCAAATATGGCCGCACTGCGCGCCGCCGCCCCCCACCTGCGCACCTGCGGCCGCACCTTGACCCCCCTCCCCCTGCCCCGCGCCGGGTGACACAGCCGCGGAAGTGGAAGCCGCTCCCCCAGCTCATCCCACCCCGCGCCAGGCCGGCTGAGAGCGCCCCTTCCCCTCCGCCGCTGGCCAGCCCTGCGGGTGGGGGGCTGGCTGCCTAGGGTGGGAGCCCCCGGGAACCCAGGCCCGGTCCCACTTCCTCCCACGACCCTTTGGCTTGTGCATCCAGCGCCCTTGCAAAGTGGGGAAGATGGCAGCGGGGAGGGGCGGTGGGGAAGGGGACAGAGTTCCAACGGCCTCCGCCCCCTCCCCATCTGTCCTACGAAGCAGCCCGGGCGCACCAGACAAAGAAGTGCCGGAGGGAACTGGAGTCCGGGGAGGGGAGGCCCCCGCAGACGAGAGCGCCTGAGTGGAATGCGGGGTAGGCGGACACTGGGCGCGACGCCTTGGACGATACTGGAAACTTCCCACTTGCCATGTATGACATCTTGGGACCCCCTCCCAAGTATTGCAGTCATCTTCACACACTCCCCCACTTGGGGATTGAAGGCCCCGTGGTTGTGCCCAGGGGCGCCTGTAAGGGTGGATTTTTCTGGAGGGAGACTTAGCCCCAGGTTCTCTCTTGGGTGGAGCACACACCTGATGGACAGCAGCCTTGCCCTGCGCCCTTGCAGTCTTGGGAGTCGGGAACCCAGCTAGGCCTGGCAGCAAGGGTGCCCATAGGCATGGCTTTGGCATCTGGGTGACTGCAGTCCGCAGGTGAGCTGGGCACCTGCTTTACCTGCCTAGCGCAAAGGTAGATGTGGATATCAGCTAGACGCCAGACCTTGCCCAGCTCTTTGGGGCCCGCGGCCCCGCCCCCACCAGACGCCAGCCCAGAGCACCTGGACCTTGGACGAGTCCCCAGACTCACTCTGCCTGGCACCACTGCCATCCCTCTTGGCCACTGCTCTTCCCCATATCTCCTGTGATTGTTTTCATTCATTACTGAGCAATCCTGAAGCTTACAAGTCCAAGGAAACCATGGTACCTAGTTCCCTCTAGACATAACCCAAATACTGGCGGCAAAGGGGGTCATCAGGACCCTGCCAGGGTGACAAGTCTTCAAGTGCCAGCTCCTGGGAGAAAGGGCACGCCCTGGACCCGGGAAAACCACAGCCCCAGGGCAGCAGGGGTCCAGCAGTGGGACACAACTGAGCGACTGTACGCACGCACACAGACACACACACAACTTAAACAGAAGAGAGGGTGCCACCTTCAAGTTTAGCGGGGGAGCTGACCGTTTAGGCAGTCAAGACTTCTTCCCTGCCTGTTTCCCTACAAAGGGAATTAAAATGAAAGGTTATTAAAATGAAACAAAGCTCCACCCCCTCCCCAGAGGGGACAGGGTGACCCCAAACCCAGAGTGGAGCCCCCGCCTGGGGACAATCGGGCCTGCGGTTTGAGGGGCAGGATGCGTTGGGTGTGGTAGAATCGGACCAGTCTCTGTACTGTCAGGGACCATGGTGCCTCAACTCCGACGCTGAGGCCTACGCGGTCCTGGCTGCGGTGGAGGACGAGCGGCTCCTTCCCATCCAGACAGGGTCGAGGTCACGGCTCCCCAGGACTCCCCTGGAACACCGGGCCCACAGTGCCGCAAGGGAGGCCGGCCGGGACCACCACCCTCCCCTCCCCCAGCCCGGTGCCGGGAACCCGCCTTGATGGCCTGCAGAGACTAGGAGGGGAAAATTAAAGGGGGCGCGGGGAGGAAAGCCCACCAGCGCGGCTAGGCCGCGGGTACACACCCTGTTCCGGGTGCCGCCCAGCCCCGGGCCAGGCAGTTTCGGGGTGCAGCCGGGCCCTCCCCCACGGCGCGCGACAGTCCCGGGGCGGGGCCCCCAGGTCAGCTCCCGGCCTCCTCTGCGACCACCCCTGCAGCCCCCCGGGGGCGCCCACCCATCCTGCCCGCGCGCCGGTCTGTGCGGGGTCTCATTCTGGGGGTCTCCAGCGCCCGGGGGCAGCGCGGGCGGGGCGGTTGGGGGCGGTGCGGGCGGGGGGCGGGACCGGGCGAGGGGCCCCACGTGCCCCTCTCGGGCGGGCCAATGGGCGCCCGGCGTTCGGAAAGATCGCCATATATGGACATGTTCTGGGGCCGCGCGCGCCGCCGGTTCGCGCGCGCGCCCCGCTTCGCTTAAATACCGGAGGGGGAAGCCGCGGACGGTCTCACTCGCCGCAGCCGGCTCGCGTTCCGTGTTCTCCCGCGCTTCTTTGCTCGCTCTTCCGCACCCCGCGGCCCGTCTCCTCCATCGGTAAGCGACCAGGCCTAGGCGGCCTGCCCGGGTATCCGGGCCCCCGCACCCCTTCGCAGTTCCTTTTTCTACTCCCGGCCCTAGAGGCCTGGCCACCTCGACCCCGGGAACAAAGGGTGGTCGGGTGGGGTGGGGTGGGGTGGGGTAAGTGGGCTGGGACGCGCCCCAGCTGGTTCGGGGAGGGCGCAGCGGGTGTGCTGCTGGGGGAAGGGGCAGGGCGAGTCTGGGCGGCAGTGTAGAGAGCCCCCGGTCTCCTCTCCGCGGAACGACGTGGGAGGGGGCGTTACATAAAAGCCGGCCCCGGTTCCAGGCGGTTACTCTGCAGACGGGTCGGGGGGAGGTGGAACGCCTCGCGGGGAGGGCCTTTGCCGGGGCCGTTCTCTGAGCGTCAGGGAGCGCCTGAGTGGGTCTCATCTTTGAATAGATCGCCATGGAAGAAGAAATTGCCGCCCTCGTCATCGACAATGGTTCTGGCATGTGCAAAGCTGGCTTTGCTGGGGATGACGCCCCCCGGGCCGTGTTCCCGTCCATCGTTGGGCGTCCCCGACACCAGGGCGTCATGGTGGGCATGGGGCAGAAGGACAGCTACGTGGGCGACGAGGCCCAGAGCAAGCGTGGCATCCTAACCCTTAAGTACCCCATCGAGCACGGCATCGTCACCAACTGGGACGACATGGAGAAGATCTGGCACCACACCTTTTACAACGAGCTGCGTGTGGCCCCCGAGGAGCACCCCGTGCTGCTGACGGAGGCCCCTCTGAACCCCAAGGCCAACCGTGAGAAGATGACCCAGGTAAGCACAGCCGGGTGGGTTGAGCCGTTTTACCTATTTCGCTAGTCATTTCATGTTCAGTTTTGTTTTCTGAAATTCAAGTATTTCTTTCAATATTTCCAGGGTTCTGTTCTTCTCCTGGCATTTCCTTCCTGAAGTCTCAAGGTTTCTTATTTGTGTTTCTGCTTGCTTCCTTTTCTTTTCTCCACACATCACATTTGTGGCATGCTGGCATGGTGTGAGAGCATGGGGTGGCCCCGAGTCCCTTCCTCTGACTAAAGGAGCCTTTTGTCTCCTGCAGATCATGTTCGAGACTTTCAACACTCCTGCCATGTATGTGGCCATCCAGGCTGTGCTGTCCCTGTACGCCTCTGGCCGCACCACTGGCATTGTCATGGACTCTGGGGACGGGGTCACCCACACGGTGCCCATCTACGAGGGGTATGCCCTCCCCCACGCCATCCTGCGTCTGGACCTGGCTGGCCGGGACCTGACAGACTACCTCATGAAGATCCTCACGGAACGTGGTTACAGCTTTACCACCACAGCCGAGCGGGAAATTGTGCGTGACATCAAGGAGAAGCTCTGCTACGTCGCCCTGGACTTCGAGCAGGAGATGGCTACTGCTGCGTCGTCCTCCTCCTTGGAGAAGAGCTACGAGCTGCCCGATGGTCAGGTGATCACCATTGGCAACGAGCGGTTCCGGTGTCCCGAGGCACTCTTCCAGCCGTCCTTTCTGGGTAGGTGTCCGGCGGGCAGCATGACTGACCTCCCTTTGAGGCTGCCGAGAGTCAAGGTGCTTCTCACCTTGAACGTGGCATCTCTGAGGGTGAGCTTTGTCCCTTAGGTATGGAGTCCTGTGGCATCCATGAGACCACCTTCAATTCCATCATGAAGTGTGACGTGGACATCCGAAAGGACCTGTATGCCAACACGGTGCTGTCTGGTGGCACCACCATGTACCCTGGCATCGCCGACAGGATGCAGAAGGAGATCACCGCGCTGGCTCCGAGCACGATGAAGATCAAGGTGAGGCAGAGGCGGCTGTGGCCTTGGGCCCAGGGGCCTTGCGGCTAAGATGATGCCACCCACTAAAGCCCCATTTTGTCATTTCAGATCATCGCTCCTCCCGAGCGCAAGTACTCGGTGTGGATCGGAGGCTCCATCCTGGCCTCCCTGTCCACCTTCCAGCAGATGTGGATCAGCAAGCAGGAGTATGACGAGTCTGGCCCCTCCATTGTCCACCGCAAATGCTTCTAAACGGACTGCGAGCAGATGCGTAGCATTTGCTGCATGAGTTAATTCAGAAGTATAAATTTGCCCTGGCAAATGTATACACCTCATGCTAGCCTCATGAAACTGGAATAAGCCTTTGAAAAGAAATTTGTCCTTGAAGCTTGTATCTGATATCAGCACTGGATTGTAGAACTTGTTGCTGATTTTGACCTTGTATTCAAGTTAACTCTTACCTTGGTATATGTTTAATACCCTGTGCATATCTTTGATTTAAACCCCTAGTTATATTTGGCTCTCTCACCTCTGTAGCTGAGGTGAGACTGTTATGGAAGAGAAATCCAATGGCTTGATAAGAATCTGGGAGACTGCAAGTCTCTCAGTCTGTGCAGGGTATTAATGTGTCAGAGCTGCCTATTCCAGGATTTCTCTAGAGGCTGGCAAGAGTCCTGAAACAGTTGTCATTTCTGTCTTGGCCGGTCTTACACGGGGTTGGGAAGGTCCAAGCCGTAGGACCTGCTTTTCCTTTCTTACTGAAGATTTCCCACCAGAACACCATGGGCTTTTACTTGCCTTGAGTTGGAAACAGTTTGCATTCACACCTGTAAATTTATTCATCCTTTTAATTTATGTAAGGTTTTTGTACGCAATTCTCAATTCTTTTAAGAGATGACAACAGACTTTGATTTTCTACTGTCATGTGAGAACATTAGGCCCCAGCAACGCGTCATTGTGAGGAAATAAAAGTGCTGCAGTAAACCGATCAGTGCCTGTGTTTGATCAGTGGGGAGTGGTGGGTTGTGTGGGGGTGTAACAGCCTCAAGCTCAAATTAGGCAACAAAAACTGGTTTCTCCAAAACCAGAGGTGAACAGGGGTCCTGTGAGCATCTAGAGTCCGTGTCAGATTGGGCTTCCAGGGAAAAGGAAAGCTTGGGTGGGACTAGCCCCCAAGGGGGCTGGGAGGAGGGCAGCATCTTAGACTTCTTTGGTGTAAACATGCGCTCCCATAGAAGCAGGAAGGGCGTGACTTTCTCAGCACACAGGTGGTGGGGAGGCGGTGCACTGTCAGTGAAACAACCATGGGGTTGATTAGAGCCTTCTTGCTGAGCTGTGGAACCTTCAGTCTGCTGATAAGGGTCACCTGGTGGGGTGAACTTGACTTGGGCTCTAGATTCCTTGACTAATACCCCAAAGCTTTCCCTAAGGGCAGGCAGAGTCTTCCACAGCTATTTCAGATTTTCAAATTTGGCAGGTTGGGTCAGACCTAAACTGATTGAAAAAGCTTTTAAGGGTTTGGAGATTGCATGCCTCGGCTGTTGGGAAGCAAGTTTCACCTGCGGGGGCTGATAGTGCTTTCTAGTTTAACCTTGTGGGTGGGGAGGGGCTTCCAGGTCCAGGGGAGGGAGGCCTTGTTAGACTGGGTCAGGAGCAAGGGGCCCTAAGAACAAATGACTGAAGATGGGGAGTCTCTCTTGGGAACAAAAATGTGGACCCTGCCAAGCCCAGACCTCCAATGGCTTTGCTCCTGTCCGCTCACAGCAGCCCTGTGACCATTCATGGAACACAAGAGTGATGGATCAGAAATGACTCTTGCCCTGGGCAGGATTCCACTTTCAGAACAAGAAAATCTGATTTGAAGCCTGATTGGATTCAGGGAACAGGATAGACCGGACTCAGGTGAGCGAGGTGGAGGAGAAAACACCTTTAGGAACAGGGAGGAGAAAGGTGACCTGGGTGACCACAATCCCAGCTCCATAAACCCTTCCTTGCATTGGGCCCAGTGAGCATGGCCCTCTACTCCGGGTCTCTGTCCCCTCTGCAAACTGGAGAACAGTGCCTGCTCCATGTGGAGGCCAGCCACCATCCCCATGCGTGGAAGGGGCACATGTCGCCTGCCCTTCTGCTCTTGGGTGCAGCAAGATTTCTGCAGCACAGAAGACACTGGCCTTTCTTTGTGGCATTCTGGGGACAGTTACCGGATGTCAAACCCAATCACTGTACCCACTGGAGGAAGGAGCATGGCGGGGAAGCTTGGCCCCTGGCGCCGTTGGCTGGACCTGTTGGAGAGCTCAGCACAGTGCCATCTGTGAAAAGAGACTTCACCCCAGAGGGAGGCCCTCCTCCAGCCTCTGGAAAATCTCACCTTTGTCAGCTCTGCCTGCAGAGTACAGCAAAATGCTACGCTTTGCACAGGAGAGGAAGCTGGAGGAAAAGATGGACTAGTCACTATGACTTTGGACACAATTTGCTCAAACCAAAGCAAGAGGTGGACAGCCCTGCCCACTTCTGTCTCTGCCTCTTTTTTGAGGCTGCATCAGGATTTAGCTGTGTCACTTGGGCCTCTCTCTGGTTGCGGTGCATGGTCTTAGCTACCCCTTGGCATGTGGGATCTTAGTTCCCTAGCCACCGACTGAACCCACATCCCCTCCACTGGAAGTCAGATTCTCGACCACTGGAGTGCCAGGCAAGTCCCAGCTCTGCGCACTTTTACAGGAAGAAGGAGCTCTTCAAGGGAGAACGTCATTAACAAGGCCAGCCGGCGCTTGGAATGCAGCATCTTTGAAGTGGGGAAACGGGATAAATCTGCAGACCACAGACCTGCAGGGGACGTGGGTTTGATCCTGGTCTGGGAACTAAGGTCGCACATGCCACAAAGCTACTGAACCTGCAAGCCACAGCTAAGACCTGATGCAGCCAAATGAATATTTAAAAAGACATAAAGGTTAATTAAAATATATATGTATATATATCTCCAGACCACGGAAGGACCACAGATGAGGGAACATTCTGATGGGCCACTTAGGGAAGGCAAGAAAACCTCAAAGACTGATGTCTTAATGCCAATTAGCTTAATGAATGGAAGCTTCTGGAAGGGCTGTCCCCTCAGAGAAACACGTCCTGAGTAAATCTGTGAGCTGAACCCTTGAGAGGCTGTTCTTCTCCAGGGCCCCTGGTGTCCTGATGCTGAGACAGGTGGAGGACAGCGAGTGACGCAGGAGGTTCATGGGTGCCCAGCCTTCCTGTGGTGTGAGGAGCCCATCCACGTGCCTGGTGGACGGTCAGTGATGATGCCAACTCAAAATTAGCATCCCCTGGCAAGAGGTGGATGTCGTGTTTGTCGGATGCAACTTCAAGTTCAAGGCCCTTTTATCATGAATGGTCAGTATTTGAGTAGAGGATGGAAAGTGTTTCAAGGAGGGAGTTGCAAGGATTCGCACTGGAAAGACTAGTCTCTAATGACTTGGCGATTGTGGCTTCCCAGGACACTTTTCTGGTTAGAGGCACCAAACTTCAGCCCTGGGGAGCTCTCCATGGGGTGTTCCTCCTGAGAGGCACGTGAGCCACCCCAGCTGGGGCTGCCTGCTGTACATAGAGCCCCTGGGGGGCCCACAGCCCCTTACAGCTGTGCTGGTCTGCAGACTTCACCCTCATCGACCAGTGGCCATTCAGATTTTTTTCCTGATGGAAGTTCCCTTTCCTCTTTCAGCTTCTTGCTGAGGCCTTAGGGGGTGCCCTCCAGGGGGACCTGTCTCAGTGCAGGGTTCAGAGGCTGCCCCTCTCTGGGGTCTGTTCAACTTCCTACCCTATTGATGGTGAGTTTGACCCTGGACACATTTTTAGACAATGAAATAGGAGTGAAGGGGCTGGAAGAACCTATGTAGGGTGGACCTGCTGTCTTTTCCCTCTGCTCTGGGACCACAGTGTTCCAGAGAGGGACTTTTGCATTAGCCTGGAGGCCGAGAGATATCATCAGTGCTAACATGTTCGGACATAGAGCTTGAGCAAGAAACAAATCCTTACTGCTGTCAGCTGGTGAAATTACAGGATCACTGGTTATGCAGAATAATGAGGCCTCAGCAGTCTGATACAGCATCACTGTATATACGCGTGGCTACCCCTAGGCTTGTGCAGTGCGCCACCCGTGCATCTGTACCATGGAATCCCTGCACAGCCCTGCCCTACCCCTTGTACACCTATCCTACCACTTCAATGCCTGTGTTACCTGTCTCCCTCCCTGGTCTGTGAGGGGCTTTTGTTTTTAAATGATGGTAAATATACACAGTATATAAAATTTATCCTTTTTTACAATGGCATTAAAAAGAATACAATACTTAGGAACGAACTGATTTCCCCAAGGAGATGAAAGATGTGTCCAATGAAAGCTACTAAACATTGTTTAAAGAAATGAAAGAAGACACAAATACATCCCATGTTCATGGATTGAAAGACAGTATTGTTAAAATGTCAATATTACCCAAAGCAATCTACAGATTCAGTGCAATTGCTACCAAAGTCCCAATGACATTTTTTTTCAGAAACAGAAAAATCCATCCTAAAATTAACATAGAATCTCAAGTGCCCCGCATAGCCAAAACAATCCTGAAAAAGCATAGAGCTGGAGGATGAACACTTTCTGGTTTCGAAAGTTAACTGCAAAGCACAAATAATCAAAACAGTGTGGTTGGTTCTGGAATAAAGACAGACATAAACCAATGGGAAGAGCCCAGAAATATACCCTCCCATATATGGCCAAATGATTTTCAACAGGGTTGCTAAGACCATTCAGTGGAGAAAGTATATTCCTTTCAACAAATGGTACTGAGAAAACAGGATCCTCACATGCAACAGAATGAAGTTGGACCCTTACCTCACACCAAAGATTACAAAGATTAACTCAAAATGGATTAAGGACCTACATGTAAAACTGAAAACTATGCAACTCTTAGAAGAGAACAGGACGCATGTGTGAAACAGATCGCCAGCCCAGGTTCGATTCATGAGACAGGGTGCTCACGGCTGGTACACTGGGATGACCCTGAGGGATGAGATGGGGAGCGAGGTGGAATCGGGTTCAGGATGGGGAACACATGTACACCCATGGCTGATTCATGCCAATGTATGGCAAAAACCACTCTACAATATTGTGAAGTAATTAGCCTCCAATTAAAATAATTTTTTTAAAAAAGAGAACAGGACAAAAGCTTCATGACGCTGGGTTTGGTGTGCACACGTAATATATATAAAACCATCTGTATCTGTATTAAGTTAAGCATGAGCTCCTACTGATGTCTCGAACTCTAATCGTTACCGCTGGATCAGTCTACTCTTCTGCCTTCACTTATCTGTAACCTCTTTCTCTAACAATGAGCAACCTAGATTCCAGCATCCATCATGCTGTGCTGTGCTGTGCTTAGTCGCTCAGTCGTGTCCAACTCTTTGTGATCCCATGGACTGTAGCCCATCAGGCTCCTCTGTCCAGGGGTTTCTCCAGGCAAGAATACTGGAGTGGATTGCCACACCCTCCTCCAGGGGATCTTCCCAACCCAGGGATCAAATCCAGGTCTCCCATGTTGCAGATGGATTCTTTACCATCTGAGCCACCAGGGAAGCCCAAGAATACTGGAGTGGGTAGCCTATCCCTTCTCCAGGGCATCTTCCTGACCCGAAAATCAAACCAGGGTCTCCTGCATTGCAGGCGGATTCTTTACCAACTGAGCTACCAGGGAAGCCCCAGCATCCACCATACATTCATTTAATCATCAATTCCAGTGTATATGTACAGGCAGAATGGAGATATTGCAGGGCCAGGCCACCAAATAAAGCGAATATTGCAATAAAGTCAGTCACATGAATTTTTTTCTTTCCTGGTGCATATAACAGTTATGTTTAGGACTTCCCTAGCAGTCCAGTGGTTAAGACTTTGCCTTCCAATGCAGGGGTACACGTTCAATCCCTGGTCGGGGATCTAAGATCCCACATGCCTCATGGTCAAAAAAACAAAACCTAAAACAGAAACACCATTGTAACAAATTCAATAAAGACTTTAAAAATGGTCCACATCAAAAACATCTTTACAAATATGTTAACATTATACTGTAGTTATTGTGACATATGTTAGTCACCCAGTCTTCTCTGACTCTTTGCCCGGCAGTCTCCTCTGTCCATGGAATTCTCCATGCAAGTATACTGGAGTGG
The DNA here is from genome assembly GCF_032405125.1 of Capricornis sumatraensis. NCBI lineage: Eukaryota > Metazoa > Chordata > Mammalia > Artiodactyla > Bovidae > Capricornis > Capricornis sumatraensis. The sequence continues at coordinate 100,945,137 of NC_091076.1, forward strand.
GTAGTCATTCCCATCTCTAAGGGATCTTCCCGACCCAAGGATTGAACCCAGGTCTCCTGCACTGCAGGCAGACTCTTTACCATCTGAGCCACCAGAGAAGCTTCAAGTGTGCAATAGCATTGTCTTATAAAAAAAAGTGTGTACCTTAATTAAAATAATACTTTATTGCCGCTGCTACTGCTGCTAACTTGCTTCAGTCGTGTCCGACTCTGTGCGACCCCATAGACAGCAGCCCACCAGGCTCCCCTGTCCCTGGGATTCTCCAGGCAAGAACACTGGAATGGGTTGCCATTTCCTTCTCCAGTGCATGAAAGTGAAAAGTGAAAGTGAAGTCGCTCAGTCGTGTCCGGCGACCCGATGGACTGCCGCCTACCAGGCTCCTCCATCCATGTGATTTTCCGGGCAAGAGTACTGGAGTGGGTTGCCGTTGCCTTCTCCGACTTTATTGCTAAAAGATGCTAACTATCATCTGAGCCATTGGTGAGTTGTAGTAGATCACAAGATCACAGGTCACTGTAACACATATGATAATAATGAAAAAGTTTGAAATATCATGAGAATAACCAAAATGTGACACAGAGACACGAAGGGAGCAAACGCTGTTGTGAAAGCGAGGCCGACAGACTTGCTCAAGGTAGAATTGCCGCAAACCTTTGATTTGTAAACAATGTGCAATAAACTGAAGCTCAAAAAAAAAAAAAGGTTTTCCTGTACAGTATACAGGTCAGGAAGCAACAGTTAGAACTGGACATTGAACAACAGACTGGTTCCAAACAGGAAAAGGAGTATGTCAAGGCTCTATATTGTCACCCTGCTTATTTAACTTATATGCAGAGTACATCATGAGAAATGCTGGGCTGGAAGAAGCACAAGCTGGAATCAAGATTGCTGGGAGAAATATCAATAACCTCAGATATGCAGATGACACCACATTTATGGCAGAAAGTGAAGAGGAACTAAAAAGCCTCTTGATGAAAGTGAAAGTGAAGAGTTAAAAAGTTGGCTTAAAGCTCAACATTCAGAAAACGAAGATCATGGCATCTGGTCCCATCACTTCATGGCAAATAGATGGAGAAACAGTGGAAACAGTGTCAGACTTTATTTTGGGGGGCTCCAAAATCACTGCATATGGTGACTGCAGCCATGAAATTAAAAGACGCTTACTCCTTGGAAGGAAAGTTACGACCAACCTAGATAGCATATTGAAAAGCAGATGCATTACTTTGCCAACAAATGTCCGTCTAGTCAAAGCTATGGTTTTTCCAGTGGTCATGTATAGATGTGAGAGTTGGACTGTAAAGAAAGCTGAGCACTGAAGAATTGATGCTTTTGAACTGTGGTGTTGGAGAAGACTCTTGAGAGTCCCTTGGACTGCAAGGAGATCCAACTAGTCCATCCTAAAGGAGATCAGTCCTGGGTGTTCTTTGGAAGGAATGATGCTAAAGCTGAAACTCCAGTACTTTGGCCACCTCATGCAAAGAGTTGACTCATTGGAAAAGACCCTGATGCTGGGAGGGATTGGGGGCAGGAGGAGGAGGGGACAACAGAGGATGAACTGGCTGGATGGCATCACTGACTCAATGGACATGAGTTTGAGTAAACTCCCGGAGTTGGTGATGGACAGGGAGGCCTGGCGTGCTTCGATTCATGGGGTTGCAAAGAGTCGGACACGACTGAGCGACTGAACTGAACTGAATTGAACTGTACAGCGTTTCAGAATTAACCAGTACCAGCACAAAACAACTTTACCAACTACAGTATGGGGCTATGTGCTGTTCTTTTGCCTTTAGTCTTAGGGATCCTCCCATTCCCAAAGTTACCTAGGTCAGTACCTTTCCCCCACCCACTTTAGTGAGGTGGGTTCATCCATTTGTAATTGTTACCTTCTTTTGCCACATTCTGCCTTCCTTCCTGGGGTCCCTTGATTTCCTAAATGTTTTTTAAAAATAATTTTATTCATTTGCTTATTTATATATTTATCTTTGGCTGCGCTGGATCTTCACTGCTGTGCCAGCTTTTCTCTAATTGTGGCCAGTGGGGCCACTCTCTGCTGCCAAGAACAGGCTTCTCATTGCGGTGGCTTCTCTTGCTGCAGAGCTCGGGCTTGAGGGCTTCAGTATTTGTGGCCCAGGGGCTCAGTAGTTGCAGCTCCCAGACTCTAGAGCACAGGCTCAATAGCTGTGGCTTGGGGGCTTAGTTGCTCTGAGGCACGTGGGATCTTCCTGGGTCAGGGATTGAACCTGTGTCTCCTGCGTTGGCGGCAGATTCTTTACCACTGAGCCACCAGGGAAGCCTTCCATTCCCCTATTGAAAGACATCTTGCTTGTTTCCAGATTTTGGTAATTATGAATAAAGCTGCTATAAGCATTTTTTTTTTTTGGAGATTTTTGTGTGGACATGTTTTCAGATCCATTAGGCAAAAATCCTAGGAGTATAACTGCTGGATTGTATGGTAAGATTGTGTTTATCTCTGTAAGAAACGAAGTGAAGTGAACTGAAAGTTGCTCAGTCGTGTCCAACTCTTTGTGACCCCATGGGCTATACAGTCCATGGAATTCTCCAGATGCAATACTGAGTGGGTAGCCTTTCCCTTCTCCAGGGGATCTTCCCAACCCAGGGATCAATCCCAGGTCTTCCACATTGCAGGCGGATTCTTTACCAGCTGAGCCACAAGGGAAGCCCAAGAATACTGGAGTGAGTGGCCTATCCCTTCTCTAGCAGATCTTCCTGATCCAGGAATCGAACCAGGGTCTCCTGAATTGCAGGTGGATTCTTTACCAACTGAGCTATCAGGGAAGTCCCTGTGAGAAATGGCCAACTTGTTTTCCAAAGTGGCTGTGCCATTCTGAATTTTCCACTGGCAATGAAGGAGAATTTCTGTTGCTCCACATGCTTGCCAGCATTTGGTGTTGTCAATGTTTTCAAATTTTAGTCATTTGTTAGATGTTAGTGGTCTCATAATGTGGTCTTAATTTGCATTTTCCTAATAAATAATAATGTTGAGCATCTCTTTATGTGTTTATTGTTCTATTCTATGTCTTCTTTTCTGAAGTATATAGTCTATTCTTTTGCCCATTTTTATTGAGTTGTTGGTCTTTTTATTATTATTCAGTGGTAAGGGTTCTTTGTCTATTTGGACACTAATAATTTATCAGATGCATATGTTGCAAGTACTTTATCTCATTCTGTAACTTACTATTTCATTTTTTAACAGTGTACTTTGAAGAATAGAACTTTCAAGTTTTGTTGACATCTTATTACCCATTTTTCCTTTTTCATTTTTGGCTGCACTGTGTGACTTGCAGGATCTCAGTTCCCAGCCAGGGACTGAACTCGGGCCACGGCATTGAAAGCCCGGACTCATAACCACTAGGCCACCAGGGAGCTTCTACCAATTTTCCTTTTATCATTAGTGATTTTTACATCCTACTGTAAGGGCATCAAGATTTTGTCCTACTTTTTTCTTCCCCATAAGTGCTAGAGTTCTAACTTTTACATTGAGATCCATGATTCATTTAAAGTTGATTATTGTGTGGGAATTCCCTGGCAGTCCATTAGTTGGGGCTCAGTGCTTTCACTGCCATGGCCTGAGGTTCCATCCCTGGTCAGGGAACTAAGCTCCTGCAAACCATGGTGCGAGGCAAAAAAAGAAAAGTTGATCACTGGTGAATGACCATATGGTAAGAGTTCCTTTTTTCCCTCAGAGATATCCAGTTGCTCAAGCACCATTTGTTGAAAGGATTTTCCTTTCTTTATTGAATTGCTTGATATGTGTCAGAAATCAACTGACTGCGTGGGTCTACTTCTGACCTCTTTACCTTGTCCCATTGACCTATATATGCATCCTCCTCAGACCAAACTCTCTTGATTATTTCAGCTTTACATTGTCTTGAAATCAAGTGGTGTATGTCCTCCAACCTCGTTCTTTTTTCTTAAAATTGCTTTGGCTGCTCTAAGTTCTTTGCATTCCATATCCATTTTAGAATCAGGTTGTCATTTTCTATAAACAAAAGCCTCCTGGGATTTTGATTAGGGCTACATTAAATCTATAGTTCAGTTTGAGAAGAATCAACATCTTAGCAATACTGAGTCCTCCAAATAATGAGTGTTTTCTTTCCCTCCATCTATGTAGGTCTTCTTTCATTTCTCTCAGTTAAGATTTTATAGTTTTCAGTTGACGGGTGTTACATAGCTCTAACTTATTCTTAGGTATTTGATGTGCTGGGCTATCCTTGTGAATGATCTGGTTCTTTTCACTTTCCAGTTGCTCACTGCTAGTGCGAGAAACAGTGACAAATGATTTTTGCATCTGGTCTGGCATCTTGAGATCTTGCTAATTCACTTGTTAATTCCAGAAGCAGGCGTTCTACACACATGACCAGATCCTGGTCATGAACAAGGAACGGTTTATTATTACTTTTCTTTCAGATATGTTTGCTTTTAATGATTATTTTTGTCTGATTGTACTGGCTATCATCTCCAGTATGATAATTCAACAGACTGAACAGGAGTGATAACAATAGTTCCTTATCTTAGAGAGAAAGCTCTCAAGTCTTTCATCGTTCAGTGTGGTCAGCTGTGGGTGTTTCATAGATACTTTTTATCAGGTTCAGGAATTCCCCTTCTATTTTTATTTTGATATGAGGCTGTTTTTGTTTGTTTGTTTTAGGCTGCACTGTGTGGCTTGCAGGGTCTTAGTTTCCCAACTAGGGATCAAACCATGCCCCCTGTATTGAGAGTGGGAAATATTAACCACTGGCTTACCGTGGAAGTCCCATGATTTTTTTTTTTAAATCCGAAATGGGTGTTGAATTTTGTCAAATGATGTTTCTGCCTCATTGAGAAGATCAGTTTTTCCCCTTTATTCTGTTATTATGATGAATTACAGTGATTGATTGTTGAGTGTTAAACCAGTCTTGTATTCCTGGGCATAAACCCCACTTGGACGTGATTCTTCTGTCTATTGTTGCTTTAGTTTGCTAGTATGTTAAGTGTTTCTGTATCTGTGTTTTTAAGTGATATTCATGTGTATACACTATTCTTTTCTTGCAGTATCTCTGCCAACTTTTGGTGTCAGGGTTTGTGATTTTTCTCTTTTTTTTTTTCTTGATCACTTTTATTAATTTGTTAGGACTGCCATAACATATTACCACAGACCAGGGGGCTTTACCAACAAATATTTATTTTTTCACAATTCTGGAGGCCAGCAGAATGAGATCAGGGTTCTGGCAGGGCTGTTTCTCCTGAGGCCACTCTCTTAGGCAAGTAGATGGTCCTTTCCCTCCCTGTGTCCTCACTGGATTGTCCTTTGTGGGTGTGTCTGTCTTTATCTCTTCTCATACGGACACCAGTCACTTTGGATTAGGGCTCATCTACATGACCTCATTTTAGTTTAATTACCTCTTTCAGTTCAGTTTATTTCAGTTGCTCAGTTGTGTCCAATTCTTTGCGACCCCATGGACTGCAGCATGCCAGGCCTCCCTGTCTATCACCAACTCCCGGAGTTTACTCATACTCATGTCCATTGAGTTGGTGATGCCATTCAACCATCTCATCCTCTGTTGTCCCCTTCTCCTCCCACCTTCAATCTTTCCCAGCATCAGGGTCTTTTCCAATGAGTCAGTTCTTCACATCAGGTGGCCAAAGTATTGGAGTTTCAGCTCTAGCATCAGTCCTTCCAATGAACACCCAGGACTGATCTTCAGAATGGACTGGCTGGATCTCCTTGCAGTCCAAGGGACTCTCAAGAGTCTTCTCTAACACCACAGTTCAAAAGCATCAATTCTTCTGCACTCAGTTTTCTTTATAGTCCAACTCTCACATCCATACATGACTACTGGGAAAAGCTTACCCTTGACTAGACGGACCTTTGTTGGCAAAGTATTGTCTCTGCTTTTTCATACGCTGTCTAGATTGGTCATAACTTTTCTTCCAAGGAGTAAGCATCTTTTTATTTCATGGCTGCAGTCACCATCTGCAGTGATTTTGGAGCCCCAAAAATAAAATCTCTCACTGTTTCCACTGTTTCCCCATCTATTTGCCATGAAGTGATGGGACCAGATGCCATGATCTTTGTTTTCTGAATGTTGGGCTTTAAGCCAACTTTTTCACTCTCCACTTTCACTTTCATCAAGAGGCTCTTTAGTTCTTCTTCACTTTCTACCATAAAGGTGGTGTCATCTACATATCTGAAGTTATTGATATTTCTTCCAGCAATCTTCATTCCAGCTTGTGCTTCTTCCAGCCCAGCGTTTTTCATGATGTACTCTGCATATAAGTTAAATGAGCTCTTTAAAGCCCCCCATTTCCAAATACAATCACATGCTGAGGTCCTGGGGGTTAGCACTTCAATAGACGAATTTGAGGGGGGACACAATTCAGCCCGTAATAGTATAGCTAAAGTTTTATCAAAGTTATTAAAGTTCTCAAAGAACTAGCTTTTAAAAAAGTGTTCTACATTTTTATTTATGTATTTTTGGCTGCCTGGGTCTTTGTAGGCATGGGCTGCTCTGCGTTGGGTGGGCTGGCTTCTCATTGTGATGGCTTCTCTGCGGAGCACGGCATCTCCGGTGCACAGGCTTCAGTAGCTGTGGCACACAGGCTTAGTTTCCCTGCAGTTTGCGGGATCTTCCCGGACTGGGAATTGAACTTGTGTCCACTGCACTGGCAGGCGGATTCTTAACCACTGGACCACCAGGGAAGTCCCCAGACAACTAGTTTTTACTTTCAGTGATTTCTCTCTCCTGCATATTCATTTTCTATGTCATTTTCATTGATTTTTCCTATTTTCTTTGTCCTTCCATTTTGGATTTAATCTTCTCTTTTCTGCGCCTTAAGATCATTGATTTGGGGACTTCTTTTAAAAATATAAACATTTAAAACTAAAAAAAACCCCGAAACTGTATGTATATCCTCTAATCACTGTTCTGCCTGTGGCCCCAAAATGTTGATACATTGTGTTTTTTCCTCTCTGTGATTTAGTTTGGATAGTTACTATTGTATCCTCCAGGTCTTTGGTATTTTGTTTTGTTTTTCTGCTGTTAAGTCCATGTGACTCATTCTTCTTCCTTTTTTTAAACTTCATTTTATTTATTTGGCTGCACAGGGTCTTCCTTGTGGCATGTGGGATCTAGTTCCCTGACTAGGGATTGAATCTGGGCCCCCAGCATGGGGAGCACTGAGTCTTAGCCACTGGACCCCCCGGGAATTCCCTATGGGATTCATTCTTAATTTTAAATATTGTATTTTTCAGCCTTGGAAGTTCCATTTGGTTTCTTTTAGATCATCTCATTCTCTGTATTATGTTCATGTTTTATTTTACATTTGTGAATGAATATGTAACATCTCTTTTAAAATCCTTGTCTGCTAATTCCACCATCTCATATCTGGGCCTGTTTCTGTTGACTGGTTTTTCTTTGGTATGGGTCACATTTCCCTGCTTCTACATGTCTAGTGGTTTTTCATCCAATGTTGGACATCGTAAGTGTTACATTATTGAATCTCTGGATTTTATTGTCCTTTTTTTTGGAGTATTGAATTTCATTCCCACAGGAAGTCAACTTACTTGCAGAGAAGTCTGATCTTTTGGAGGCAATTTTAAAGCTTTGTTAGGCTGAATCTAGATAAGCCTTTAATTCTCGTTTAGCGCTACTCCTGGTGTGACTCTTACGGGATCTCCATGAAGGGCCCTAGATGCTTAATAATGAGGTCTGTTGGGAACCCTCATGTGTCTTGGTCTGGAGCTCTGGGAATGGTTCAGCTTCACAGCTCTCTGGGAGTTGTTCTTTGCTGAGTCTCACGGGATTCCTGGTCCACATGCACAGTTTAAAATTCATAATTAAGGGGACCCCATGTAGATTTCCAGAGCTCGTTCTCTGCGCAGTCACCTCCTTAGACACTCTGCTTTGCACATGCCAAACATTTCAGCCGCTCCAAACTCCAGTCTCTGTGTCTCAACTCACATGACCTCTGTGTTCTGTGCCTCACTCCAGAAAGTACCTCTAGACAGAAAGCCAAGATAATTGTAGGGCTCACATCTGACATTTTTCTTCCCTTAGGGATCACAGACCTGGAATGCCTACTGTCCAATGTCTAAAAATAGTTGCCTCATGTTTTTTCTTTCCAGTTTTCTAGTCATTTATGGCAGGAGAGCAAATCCCAACCAATTATCCCATGATAGCCAAAAGTAGAAGTTCTATGTTTTGTAATATATATATATTGACATATTTTTAGGCATAAAGGTTATATTCTTCCATGATCTGATTTTTATTTATTGACATGCTAGTGACATCTTTCCATCTCAATATGTTTGAATGTACCTTCTTCATGGCTATGTAGGATTCTGCTGTGGAAATTCATCATTAACTACCTCTCTTTGGCATTGTTTGGCACTGAATGTTCAAACTACTGCAAAATTGCACTCATCACACACGCTAGCAAAGTAATGCTCAAAATCCTCCAAGCCAGGCTTCAGCTGTATGTGAACCATGAACTTCCAGATGTTCAAGCTGGATTTAGAAAAGGCAGAGAAACCAGAGATCAAATTGCCAACATCTGCTGGATCATCAAAAAAGCAAGAGAGTTCCAGAAAAACATCTACTTCTCCTTTATTGACTATGCCAAAGCCTTTGACTGTGTGGATCACAACAAACTATGGAAAATTCTTCAAGAGATGAGAATACCAGACCATCTCACCTTCTTCCTGAGAAATCTGTATGCAGGTCAGGAAGCAACAGTTAGAACCGGACATGGAACAACAGACTGGTTCCAAATCGGGAAAGGAGTATGTCAAGGCTGTATATTGTCACCCTGCTTATTTAGCTTCTATGCAGAGCACATCATGCGAAATGCCAGGCTGGATGAAGCACAAGCTGGAATCAAGATTGCTGGGAGAAATATCAATAACTTCAGATATGCAGATGACACCACCATTATGGCAGAAAGCAAAGAAGAACTGAAGAGCCTCTTGATGAAACTGAAAGAGGAGAGTGAAAAAGCTGACTTCAAACTCAACATTCAAAAAACAAAGATCATGGCATCCAGTCCCATCACTTCATGGCAAATAGACGAGGAAACAATGGAAACAGTGAGAGACCTTATTTTGGGGGGCTCCAAAATTACTGAAGATGGTGATTGCAGCCATGAAATTAAAAGATGCTTGCTCTTTGGAAGAAAAACTATGACCAGCCTAGGCAGCATATTAAAAAGCAGAGACATTACTTTGCCAACAAAGGTCTGTCTAGTCAAGGTTATGGTTTTTCCAGTAGTCGTGTATGGATGTGAGAGTTGGACTATAAAGAAAGCTGAGTGCTGGCTGCAAGAATTGATGCTTTTGAACTGTGGTGTTGGAGAAGACCCTTGAGAGTCCCTTGGACTGCAAGGAGATCCAACCAGTCCATCCTAAAGGAAATCAGTCCTGAATATTCATTGGAAGGACTGATGCTAGAGCTGAAACTCCAATACTTTGGCCACCTGATGTGAAGAACTGACTCATTGGAAAAGACCCTGATGCTGGGAAAGATTGAAGGTGGGAGGAGAAGGGGACGACAGAGGATGAGATGGTTGAATGGCATCACCAACTTGATGGACATAAGTCTGAGCAAGCTTCAGGAGTTGGTGATGGACGGGGAACCCTGGCGTGCTACAGTCCTGGGTTCGCAAAGAATTGGACACAACTGAGCAACTTAACTGAACTGAACTACCTCTCTACTGATGGCGACTGAGGTGGCTTTAAGATTGTTACTAATTCACATAACACGGTAATGGGCTTTCTTATTTATGCATCTTTGTCAACTTGTCTGGAAATGCTCATTTCCTCAAAGCTCTTGGCCAACCAACATCAAGCCTTCTTCAAGGGTATTTGCATTTTAAGACTTTCCCTAATTTTCGTGGGGGTAATTTCTGTTTAAATCTGGAGACTCAGTTGGCAGGGGAGGTCCAAGAGGGAGGGAGTATAAATATACATCTAGCTGATTCGCTTCCTTGTTGTTCAGTCATTCAGTGGTGTGCGACTCTTTGCGACCCTATGGACTGCAACTGTCCTTCACCAACTCCTGGAATTTTCTCAAACTCATGTCCATTGAGTCGGTGATGCCACCCAACCATCTCATCCTCTGTCATCCCCTTCTCCTCCTGCCTCCTTCAGTCTTTCCCAATCGCTTCATTGTACTAACACAATATTGTAAAGCAACTACACCTGGATTTTAAAAAAAGAATAAATACAAAGAAAAATGTGGAGACTCTTTCATATTTCCAAATCATTCTGCCAACTAAGTTCAATCAGGCAAGTCTCGGGATTTCCCTGGCAGTTCAGTGGTTAAGATTCCATGCTCCCAATGCAGCAGCCTTGGGTTCGATCACTGATCAGGGAATTAAGATCTCACATGCCTTGTTGCCAAAAAAAAAAAAAAAAAAAAAATGTGGGGGCAAATCGGGCAGGCCTGTGTAGCTGGTTTCTTGATGTCGGTAAATAATACTTTCTCAGACTTTGCCAAGACAACCACAGGCTTTATCTGCTCTTTTCATTAACCATTTTAACCCAAGCATTTCCCTAGATTATTAAACATTCTTTGTAGGGATGTCTGGGCCAGGATTCACATATTCTCCTCTTTGAAAAAGGTGGTTGATGCCACTGATTGTGGTTATAATTCACCCCATTGTGATGATGTGTATGTTAGTGCTTCCCCATCACTCTACCATCCTAGAGAGAGAGATTACCTAACGTGAAACCACTGGGCCAAACCTGAACCCTAATGCATGGTGGCTAATATGGGAGCCATGGATGGTGGGAGGCCACCCCAACAGGCAAGAAGCAGCGAAGACAGGAGTTAGGAGCATGGCTTCAGTGCCAGTCTGAGCACCTGAATCCCAGCTCTGCCACAGCTGTGTGATTTTAGGTGAGTTCCTAGGCCTCTCTGAGCTTTAGTCGCCATGGTAACACTGGAGTATCTACCTTGCAGTTCTATGGGGACTGTTGTGTTAACCTGTTTAAGTGCTATTATCTATCCCCTTCAACACCCTCTCCTTCTGATGTAAAACAGACTGAAAATTGAGGCTGCCTGCTCTGAGTCAGTAACATTTATTAAGCACCCACTGGATGCCTGGTGCGGTTCAAGCAGATCCTTGAACTTGGGTAATGCCTGCTGCAAGGGGGTACCTGACTCCATGGTGGAGAGGGAATGCCTGTGCAGGTATAAACTCCCTGGAAGGTGGACAGGGGCAGGGCCTTGCAGGGCACAGGAAGGTTGAGAACTTTCTGGGCGGAAGGAACTCCATGTGCAAGTATGCCAGGATGGAGAGCTGATCATAGAGCTCTCCAGTAGCCCCCAGGGAATGGGGACTTGCAGGGCTCTACCCAGGGTTCTGATGCCAAATCCAGGCTCTACCCTCTGTCCTTTGTCAGGAAAGGAAAACTGTGTAGCTACAGAATCGCTTCCTTTCCCTCCTTTTCTGTTTTCATAACCAACTCATTAAGGACGCCAGGCTGTCTGTACTGTCTGCTGCTTCTGGGGGCAGGTGGGTCTTCTCTCTTGGGTAACCAACTGTCCCAAAACTCGGCATCTTAAAACAACCATATCTGGAGGTCAGGAAGCAGCCTCCTTGGGTGGTCCTGACTCAGGGGCTCCCACAAGGTTGCGGTCAAGCTGTGGTCTGGGAACATGGTTTTTGAAGACTCAACGGGGACTGCCAACAGCTCACGTGGCTGTTGGCAGAAGCCTGTGTTCCTTGCCGGGAGGAGGAGGTGATGGAGTGAGCCATGGTCTCACAACATGCTCTCAGAAGCGCTGTTGCTCTGCCCTCCTCTGCTGGCCGCCAGACCCGCCCTGGTCCAGTCTGAGTGGGGCTGGGGGCTTGAGGACCTGGAGGTGGGGCCATGGGGCCACCTTGGAGGCAGTCACGGCTGCTGTCGCGTGTCTGCCCATTTGTGAGTTTTTTTTTTTTTTTTTCGGCCACACCACGCAGCTTGTGGGATCTTAGTTCCCCAGTGGAAGTGTGGAGTCCTAACCACTGGACCACAGGGAATTCCCTATGTGTTTATGTAGAAAGGTAACTAGCCAGCTTTATTGTTAAGATGCCTTAAGTCCACCCGAAACAGGTTGAGGCTTTTCTGCTGGCATTCTTCCGGAATCCTTTCTTGGGACATTCTACGGGCTCAGATGGCCTCAGCCTGTCCAGCGTTGACAAAGAATTTCCTTGGATTCCTTCTCCAGATTTATTTTTGCTGAAAATATTCATAGGCTCAAATAAATCCCTTTTTGTGATGCTCGTGGATCTAGTCTGTCTTGATGATTCAGGCAAAGGAATAATCCAAAGTGTCCCCGCAGCCTTGTCAGGCCCAAAGAGGGGTCAGCACTCACCAGCCCTTCCCCGGCCTGGAGTTCCCATATCCCTGGGAGGCATGGACCAGAGAGGCCTGGGCCAGGACTGCCACCTGGCAGGGGTCTCCTGAAGTCTATAGGTGTCCGCAGCTATGGGGGAATAAGCCAGCTGCCAAGGACCGCACTGGCTCTGATGTAAGAGCAGGGGGAGTGGCCCAGAGCCAAAGCGAGGAGCATGCAGGAGAAGGGGACCGGGCCTTCAGTGCCGGGGACCCCTGACATCAGACAGCCGGGGTCAGGAGATAATTTGTCTGTTCTCTGCCCCACGAGGCCCCTGTGGAAATCAAACAAGCGGTCTGGCCCATTTTTAAAGATAAATTAAATGCATCAATATAAAAAAACGTCAGGCAGCAACATGGAAGGGAGAGGGTGGGGAGGTGGATGGAGCCGTGTGATTTATTGGCTCTTTAATAAGCATTTCTGGGGCTGTTCTGGCAGCCTCGCACCAACCACAGGGTGCCTGGGGGCCCCTTCACTGAGGTTGTGAACACAGCCAACACTCAGTCTTGGCATCTACTGGCCAGGCCAAGAGGCGTGTGTCCTTCCAGCTGGTGTCTGGAAACATCAAATACAACGCCATTGGGGAAGAGATGAGAAGGAGTAAGGGGTGGGCGCCCTTCCGTCCTGAGGGAGGTCTCACTGGCTACCCTGGGGCCAGGCCAGACTCTCCTGTGTGGTTACTCTTTGGGGCCTGAGCACAGCTCCTTCCTCCTCCTTCCTACTTTGGGTTTCCCCCAACCCCCATCCTTTCCCCTACCCCCGCATCCTACCAACACCAGCTACGACCACCCTGAAATGCTGAAATGTTTGCCAGTCTGGTAGGTGAAAAATGACACATCCTGGCTGTTTGAATGTGCATGTCTAATTTTTGGAGGGTTGAAGTGTCTTTTCATTTGTTTGGGGCCTTTGTGGAATGTCTTTATCATAACTGTTGCCTACATTCTATTGAAGTACTGCTGTTTCTCCTCTATGGTTAATAAAGACTCTCTGCTGTGTCGAGAATGTTATCGCTAATGTTTCTTCGCGTATGTTATACACAGTGGCCTGGCCTATTGCCACAGCTCTGGTGTGTAGCTGGGAGGAGGGTCAGCCTTGATCTGAAAGGTGGTCTGCAGATTTTTTGGATTTATATTCACTATTTTATTGTCAACAAATACTTAAGAGAGAGCCTCCTGGGGGCCAGGCAGGATATAGCCGGAAACACAATGGCAGAAAGAACTCACACCCTAGTACGGGGAAACAGACTCTTAAAACAAGGAAACTGCTTTGCATTGGAGGCCGATGCTAGCTATAGAGAAGCAAGGCAGGAACTGGGACGGAGGGCACAGGGACTGGGGCGGAGGTGAAAATTTTAAGTAGGGGGTTAGAGAGCCCTCTGAGAAGACAACATTTGAACAAAGATTAAAAGGAGGAGATGGAGGGGCAAAGAGAGATGGACAGTGCGAAGGCCCCAGGGGTGAGTGCAGGTCTGGGTGAATTCCAGGAATTATAGGGAGAAGCTATCTGGAGTCGGGTTATGAGATGCTGGTGGATTCGGCAGGGAGTTCAGATGATCAGGGCAGCGGGTTCTCTCAGGGCTCAGTGAACAGCTGGAAACAGTGACTTACAGGGGTCTAAGGATGTTGAGGCAGATCACGCCCAGCGCTGGGTCCACAGGCCCTTGGGAGGACCTCCCGGTCTGTTCTGTTCTCCCTACTCTCTGGGAGTTGGGGTTTCTGATCCCTACCCAGGAAGCTCTTGGGGAGCAAACACTCAGGCCAGGTGACAGGAAGGGTAGAGAGATGGGGGTGATGGATTTTACCGTCACATGTCCCTGCAGCTGGGGGGTGGGGGTCACTGTGCACAGGGGCGAGGTGCTGCCAGCCCGGTCTGTTCCCAGGAGGGAGTGGGAGACAGCACCTGCTCACCAGCCCTCTCATTCAGCCCCTTCTCCTTTCTGGAGGTGCTGCGGGCCTGGCCTGCCTCTTGGGGGCTGCTCTGGGGCCTCAATCTCGGTCATCTAGGGGTCGGTCACATGCGAGGGGCTGAGGCTTTCGATCCCTGCGGCCTTTGTGCAGAGCTCCGCCTCGGCCACCTGCGCTGGCCTGGGGCGGAAGCAGTAGCACCCTCCCTAGGTCGCGCTGAGCGATCCGGCCGGACGGGTAGGGAGGGGGCGGGGGTTCTCCAGGGGCCAGGCTCCCCAGGGAAGGGACAAGATTCTGTCCAGGTAGAGCCCTGATCCCCCGAAGGCCCTTCAGAACCCGTGATATGTTATCTCCCCAGAAGAGGGGCGGGGTCGCGGCCGCCCTTGATTCTATTAGTTATTCCCCGAAGCAGAGATGACTTAATGAAAATTCTCCTGAAGCCTTTTCTTTTAACCTTGCCGCTCTGCTGCGGGGCAGGGGGAGGGGAGGGAGAAGGGCGGAGAAAAGGGAGGAAAAGGAGGAGGGGAGAAGGGAGAAAGGGCGGGAGGGGAGGGGAAGCCCGACGCGGGGGTGGGGGAAGGCCAGCCTGAAGACGGGACGGGGGTGCTGGGACGCAATCGGCCACCGAGAGCCCTCGCCACTCCCAAGTGCGGCCTCCCCACGACCGCACGCAGGGCTGACAGGGACTCCCGCCACTGCGGCCTCGGGGGCCCAGAGGCTCCTTTGTCTACGGATAAAGGGACCCCTCTCGCAGCCAGATGTCGCCCACGGGCTCTGAGGGGGCCATCTCATAAATTCTGCGTCTCCCTTTTGTACTGAAGCGTTTATTCTCTTACAATAACGACAGTTCTGCGGCAATAGGGGCTTTCACCTCCCGATCCTAGTTGAAGGGACCGGGGGATGCGTGGGTTGCAGGGCCTCGGAGAGGGCAGGCGAGCACCGACCATCGGTCAGGGCAGGGGACTCTGCACGACTGGGGAGGGACGGCGCATCTGCAGGATCCCCTGCTCGCGCTCCCCGGGACTAAAGCCGGGAGGGAAAACTGGTTCGCACGCGGCACGAGAATCCTACCAGAACCCACGGGGTCACTGCGGCGAGCCCCCGAACGGCGGGGGCGGCGCCGCGTGCTTGGTTTAGCGCGCGTGCGCCCGCTGCAGCGCGCCTGCATTAGGCGCCGGGAAACCGCCTCTGTGATTGGTTCGAGCGATTGTGCTCTTGGCCAATGGGTGCGCGGCTCCCGAATCGCCCAGCCGCAGGGGCTATGGCAGGAGAGCTCGGGTGTTGGGTCTGATTGGGGCCAGCTGTATGGTTCTTGGGGTCTCTCTTTAACCTTCCTCTGCCGCCCTTCAGTAAGGGAAGTGAGCCCACGATTCTTGTCGACCCCCACCCCCCCGCCCCGCAAGTAATTGACCTGTGCACAGAATCGAAGTCGGCTCGACCTGAAGCCCCCGCCCCACCCAGTGCTGGCCGGGAGTTGCCCTGGGCCTTAGAAAGTTGGTAGACGAGACATTTCCAAAAACCAACAGTGTCACCATAGATTACCCGTGGTCTTTTCTAGGTGGTGAGTTGGAGATGAATACAAACTTTTTCTTCTCTGTAGCTTATACATTGTTTAATCTGCCAGGCTCCTCTGTCTATGAGATTTCCCAGGCAAGAATATTAGAGTGGATTGACATTTTCTTCTCCAGGGGAATCTTCCTGACCCAGGGATTGAACTGGCATCGGCAGGGGAATTATTTACCACTGAGTCACCTGGGAAGCTGGCTTACAAATTAGTTTCAACAGATATGTTTTGTATTGAAAATATTACTTTAGGACTTTACTGGTGGCGCAGTGGATAAGAATCTACCTGTCAATGCAGGGGACATGATTTTGATCCCTGGTCCGGGAAGAGTCCACATGCTGAGGAGCAAGTAAGCCTATGCACCACAACTACAGAGCCTGCATGCTACAACTAACTGAAGCCTACACACTCTAGGCCTGAGAGCCATAGCTATTGAGCCCTGTGCTGCAGCTACTGAAGCCCGTGCCCCTAGCTAGAACTCATGCTCTGCAATAAGAAGTCACCACGATGAGAAGCCCATGCACCACAACTAGAGAGTAGTCCCCACTCTCCAGAACTAGATAAAGCCGGAGTGCAGCAATGAAGTGCAACCAAAGATAAATAATTTTAAAGAAGAAAGTATTACTTTAAAAATTTCTTTTAATGATGATGAAAGGAACAAGTGTTGGTGAGATTGCAGAGAAATTTGAGCCCTCATACAGTGCTGCTGCTGCTGCTGCTGCTAAGTCGCTTCAGCTGTGTCCGATTCTGTGCGACCCCATAGACGGCAGCCCACCAGGCTCCCCCATCCCTGGGATTCTCTAGGCAAGAACACTGGAGTGGGTTGCCATTTCCTTCTCCAATGCATGAAAGTGAAATGTCAAAGTGAAGTCGCTCAGTCGTGTCTGACTCTTAGCGACCCCATGGACTGCAGCCCACCAGGCTCCTTCATCCATGGGATTTTCCAGGCAAGAGTACTGGAGTGGGGTGCCATTGCTGGTGCAGCCTTACCTAAAACAATTTGTCCATCCTCAAAGAGCTAAAGATAGATTTCCTTTCACTTCTAGGTACACACTCCTCTTGAGCAGTGGCTCGAACAAACGAATACTTGTAAGTCAATGTATCTTGTAACATTATCACAGTAGGGAAAAGGTCCATCAACAAATGAATGGATATAATATGGTTTATCCATATAAAGGAATATTATTCAGCCATGAGAAGGAATGAAGTTCTGACACACACTGGAACATGGATGGACATTGAAGACATTATGCTGAGTGACATACTGAATAGTGAAGTGAAAGTCACTCAGTTGTGTTTGACTCCTTGCGACCCCATGGACTAGCCCACCAGGCTCCTCTGTCCATGGAACTTCTCCAGGCAAGAATACTGGAGTGGGCAGCCATTCTCTTCTTCAGGGGATCTTGCAGAACAGGGATCAAACCTAGGTCTCCTGCATTGCAGGCAGATTCTTTACCATCTGAGCCATCTGGGAGAAGCACAAGTATTGTATGACTTCATTTACATGAAACACCTAACCTTGGCAAATTCAGAGAGACAGACAGTAGATTAGAGGTTATGAGATAGGGAAGAATGAAGAGTTATTGCTTAGTGGGTACAGAGTTAATGCGAAAGCTCAGGAAATGGATAGTGGTGGTGGTTACTGAACACAGAATGTACTAAATGCCATTGACCTGTATACTTGATAATGGTTTTAAAATGACAGATCTTGTTATATATATTTACCACAATTTAAAAAATTAATGATGCAACATCCCCAAACTATGGAATCGTACACTTTAAAGGGGCAAATTGTATGGAGTATGCGAGTTATATTCGAAACAGTATTTGCCTTCTCTTTGCTCTCAAAGTGCTCTGGGCCTGGGTGTGGCAGGATCTGAGTTTGGAGGTATTGATTACTGCTGGGGAGGTGGGGGTGGCTAATACCCCGATGCTTTACCTGGTGTGTGTGCTATTCTTCACCCCACCTGGTGAGCTATGAGGAGCAGAGAGCCTCACGGGGCAGCTCCCTTTTTGGTTCCCAAGTTATCTGAGATCCAATCAAGAATACGGGGCGCCGAGAGCGTCCCCAGGCTGGATCCCCTGCAACCGGTGCGCCCCACCCCCACCGCCACCCAACCCCGCCTGCTCTTCGGGTCCACAGGTCTGCCGTCGTCCCTGCTGCAGCCGCTGGAGGGCGCCCCAGCACCACTCCTGCCGGCCGCTGGCTTCCCCCGCTCTCCACCACTGAGCCCTCGGCGGCGAAGGAGGTTGATCTCCTGGTTCACGTCAGCACGGTAGAACCAAGGGTGGGAGCGGGCGGGCGGCGACTTCCCGCCCTGAGACTGCACTGCAGCTGGTGAGGTCGAGGGCGAAAATGAAGCAAAGCCTCAGTGGAGAAAGCAAACGCAGTTCCTTCCTCCCAGGACCCCGTGCCTGCCTGTTAACTGCTCCTCTGCGAGCAAACCTGCACTAATCCCACCTCCTGAGGGGCCGCCTGCCAGATGACCTGAACACTCGCTTCCCTTAAGACAACTAGACGGCCAAGACCTGGCATCCCTCTGGGGTCCCTGTGGCCCACACTCAACACCTCCATGCCTCAAAACTCGACCCATGAGGGAGGCGAGGGGTCTGAGTTTGGGGGTCCTCAGCAGGTGACATGCAAGCAAGAACCAAAACAAGGACTGCAGCCCTCTCCTGGCCCTCCTTGCGTCTCCTCCCCCGGCGGGACTTCTGGTTAGAGCAACCCCCGGGGATTCAGACTGGGTGCCAGTGGCCTCTCCAGGAAAGGACAGCATCCACAGTGGAATTATCACACTGGTGGCCCTGTCCCAGGGCTGTGGCAGCTGCAAGGGTCTCCTCTTCATCTCCCAGTGAAATGACCCTGGTCCCAGGCTAACTTCTGGAAGTGGGACCCTCAGCCAGTTCCTGGGCCCAGACACTGGTCAATGTCCTTTCTCAGCCTCTGCCCCATGGAGGTCTCCTGCTGACCGCTCTGTCCTCCGTGGAAGCTGCTGATGAGATGCTGTCTGCCCCAGGTGGCCCAGTAACAGTCATTTGACATCAAGGGACAGACGTGGTCTGGCTGTCCAGGGTGACAGTGACATCATCACCACCATGGCATCTGAAGAGCAGAGCAAAGGTACTTTGGAGAGAGCCTGTGCCAGGGTGGCAGCTGGGGTGGGGGGGAGGGGAATCTTGGCCCAACTCACAGAAACCCTGTCACTACCCTGCAGCTGCAGCCTCAGGAGACACCACTGCCCCAGGACTCAAGACTTGGGGGAAGGGCATTTGAGAAGGTGGTCCTGCTGCCCTCGCTAGAGTCGGGGGAACTGGATGCAGGGCTGGTAGTGGGACGCTCCGGCAGCTGCTCGGCCTCCCAAGCAGTGGCTAGCCCTGGGTCAGTTGGGTCACTGAGCAGCCGGCCCCTAAATCATTCTGGGCCTGCCCAAGGGGAGGCTTCCGCTCCAGGTGGATGACTGGTCCTCGCTATCACCTCCAAAGTCTGTTTCCTTTTCCCTCTGCTGGCTCCTCCAACCTCCCTAGGCATCCTCCTCTTTCTTGGGTGGAGCCTCCAGCTTCCAAAGGCTTCCATGTGAGTGTAACAAAATGCCACTGAAAGGAGCCTGCGGTGTTGAGGAGGTGCCCCCAAGGATCTGTAGGGCAGATGGCCGAGAAGCCCAGAAGGTCTGCATTCTGGGTAGAGAAATGGGTCACCTCTTGTAACTTGCCCCAGCACCCCTGGCTGGCTTTTTCTCCAAGACCTTCCTTCTCTGTGGTTAGCATAGAGGGTCCCTGCCCCCAAACAGCCAGGAAGGGGGTATGTTCCACCTGCCTCTTCACCCTGAACCCTTGCTGGTGAGATGCTCCCACAGACAGGCTGTGTTGCCCCCTTGGCTCTGCTCCCCTCCTCCTTCCCATTCACTGGGCTCCCGGCCACCCTGATGGGGCCCGTTTAATTGATTCAATTTGTCCAACAGTAAAAACACTCCGCAGATGTCAGGCTCCCAGCACCCCACCCCCAGGGAACCAGCAGACACCTGCCAAGGCCCTGAGATTGGAAGTCCTTCCAGGGCCACTACAGCCAGGGTGCAGGGGAGGCCTCTGAACCCCATGATGCTTGCTGGGAGCTGTAGTGGTTGGCCCAACACACCAGAACCAAGGAGTCGCACATGTTGGCTGAGGGACTCCTCCACTGATGGCATGTGGAGGCATTCTGAACACGGATCAGATTCCAGTCTATCTCAGGGAATTACATTGCTCCTAGGTCTGGACAGGTGATGTCGGAGGTGACTCCTGTGTTTGTCAAGCTGCTGTCCCTAAGCCACCATTAGGACTCCATCAGCAGTGGTTTGGGGGCTTTTCCAGGTCAACGGGGGTTGGAGTGGGTGCTGAGGAGTGCCTGGGGCTTGACTTCCTCCCTTGCAGGGGCCCTGTACCTCCTGTTGTCCTGGTGGTCCTCTTGGTTGACACCTCATGGAAGAAAAGGAGCTGAGACTCTTGGTTCTCAGTGGGTGGGGGAGAAGAGGCACAGGGGAACTCTGAGTGGGAGGGGAGTCTAGAGATTGGGAGCCCTGTGTCCATAGCCTGGCCAGTACTGCAGGCTGACTGCCTCCTGAGATTTCTATGTAGCCACCATCGCACTCGGAAATGTCTCCAGGCAGTTTCTGGGGGCAGGTGGTGGGCTGGGAGGGAAAGGGACCAGACCTGGACCCCTGACCCCCTAACCCAGCCCAGAGCCCTCTCCCTGCAAGGGCCTTTGGCTCCTGGGGCCACCACTTTCCACCCCAGAGGGAGGCCACTGTGAAGTGATGGAAGAGGGAGATGATTTAGGGAGAGTTTGCACAGCTGGCCAGGCTGAGGCAGGGGCTTTTGCCCCATCCCCCAACCATCCCCTCTGATTAGAAGAAGACTGTCACTCTGAAAACGGTCTCAGGTTAGCAACATCCGGACACTTGGTCTCCTCTCCTCGGCAAACTTTCCCTCTGGAAAAATCAAGAGACTTTCTATCACTCACTGGGTACATTTTAGAAAGAACCTGAGCTCATTTTTTATGGGTTCTTCTTGTCCACAAGTCCTAGGAGACAGGGAGAAAGCAAGGGTAAGGGAACTGAGGGACAGAACTGAAAGCGCTTGCCCAAGGTCAGTCCCAGCGCAGGCCGTGTTTCAGGCTGCGGGTTCTTTCTCCTGTGTGTGAGCATGTTGGGGGGAGGGTAGTTGGAAAGGGGACTGAAGGGGAGGCCGGCCCGGGAGCGGCCACTTAGTAGGGTCCGCGGCCGCAGCCTGCAGCTCCCCAGTGGCCCCAACCTGAGCTCTGGGATGGGGGTACCCGCAACGGCGGAACGCTGGCGGTACGGGACCCCCGAGGCGGGGCCCAGGAGGCGGGCTCGCGGTGCCGCGGAGGAAAGAACAAAAGGAGGCCCCGCCCCTCCCTGGCAGGCTCCCCGCAGCCAATTGGCGAGGCCACTGTCAACGACGCCCTCTGATTGGCTGCACGGAGACCAATTGGGCGCCGGGGCCGCGAGCCTGTGCGGCCCCACGTGGGGCGGCGTGCGCCGCTGTACTCCGGTCGCGGCGGGCTGAGTACTTATATTTGGGTGTGCTGGGGAGACCGTATAGCGACTTGCGCCGTCTGAAGGACCCCCAACCCTGAGGACCCCCCACCGCCCCGAGGGTCCCTGAGTGCCCTTTGCACGCAAAGCGCTGTACCATCTTCTGGGTCATCTGCTGTGCAGGGTTAGGGTCGTGGTTGCTCCCGTTGCACACGTGGAGTGAAGTGACAGCTTCAGATCCACCTAGCCTGTTAGGGCGGAAGCTCCTGGAGACCCGGTTTTCTGACTCTGCTGCTCGGCCGCGGGTCCTCACCTTCCCTGGGGGCTTGAGCCACTCACTCACCGCTGTACTCTCCTGACCTCAGGGGACGAGGAAGGAAGGAGCGTGCCATCTGGGCTTGGCCATGAAGGCTGAAGCGGATCGGGTGGAAGGAAGGAAGAGGCAGTCTGCTGTTGGGTGGTAGAGGGGCTAGGCGGGATCAGTTCATATATCGATTGAGTCAGTTATTGACACCTTCTACTATTATCCTGGGGACACGAACAGTGGTGGCCCCAGGGGAGGCTTGGAGGCTAGCCTCTCCCTAGTTTCCATTAGTCTCCCCTCCAAGCTACTCCAAGTGGAACATACAAGAATGTTCTTTATGGGCAATTGACGTGGTCTTACATTTTTATGGCACCCTCAGACAGAGTATTTGAGGAGAGTTGAATAAATGGAAAATGAATGAATTAAAGGAGAGATGGTGCTGCCCAGGGCCAGCAACAAAGGGAAGCTGTTACCACTTTGACCTGAAGGGTAGCTGTAGCCACAGGAGAGGCCCATCCTGTAGGAGCTCCGACCTTGGAGGGAGGGACACAGCGACTGGCCGGGAGGAGCCAGGTGATATATATATTGACCTCACTTTACTCCTGCCTGCGCCTCTCATCTGCCAGCTCCTTTTTGGCTGAATTCCAATTAACACGGCACCCACAGGTCAGCCTTGGGCCACAAGGCAGGGCAGCTGGGGTAGGGAAATGGGGAGGTGTCCAGCACCTGTTGGGAAGTGTGAATAAAAGCATCTCAGAAACATTGCTGTTTTGTTTTGTAGGCAGTGACACAGGATGTAAGTGAAACCCTTGTGCACGCCTATGCTGAGGTTGTTGAGAAATGAGTGGGGCGGGGTTCGGCCTTCCTCTCTGGTGCAGAACCAGTCCAAGCCCTAGGAGTGGGAAGACAACATGCAAGCAGTGAGTGGAACACAGGGCAGAGCAGTGGGTGCAGAGCATGCTTGTCAGTGCGCGTGGGCCACACAGTTCAAGTGCCTCCTTCAGGAGGCCCTCCCTGATGCTCTCTTTTCATTAAGCGGCTGTCACAGGGCACCGCTGGGACCATAAGTCCAAGGGTCAGGGACTGGTCTTGCTCACTGTTGTCTCTTCACGTGCCTGCCTCATCCACAGTGCTCAGCACATACTAGAAGGTGGAAGGACCTTTGCATTTTGTCTTGGCATGGTCTGACAGGCTTTGCTCTGAGACAAGGAGTGTTTACACACTTTTCAGGGGGCCTTTCTCTGCCTGGCCAGGTCTCAGTCCCAGGAGGCTCCAAGGAGGGAAGGATGTGTTCCAGGTGTGAAGTTCGTGGTCCAACAAGTTCAGGATGAGGCAGCCTGAGCCAAGGACCCCTGAAAAGTTTGGGGAGGGGAGATGGAAGGAGATGGTGCTTTAGGTGGCTTGGAAGGACAGGTCGGCATTGGAGCACTGGAGGAGGTGAAGAAAGGCAAAGGGCACAGAGGTGAAACCTCAAGATCCAAGGAGGTGGTTCTGGGAAGTCTGGCTGTGTGCGCACCCCACTACATGGGAGTCAGGGGGCCTGGGCCAAGTACCCCGCCTCAGTTCCCCACCTGTCATATGGTGGTAATAACAGGATTATCGGGCAGGTTGAAAGAGACTGTATGTGATGTGCTTAGCACAGTCTTGCACGTGGTAATTATGGGTTCAATAAATACACGTGAGCTGTCATTATAAGCATTCGTTGTAGTCAAGGAGGTGGCACTGGGTTTGGCGGGATTTGGGGAGCCTGTCTGGGGGCTGTGGGGGTTGTAGAGTGAAGGTGGCCCACAGGGCAGCAAGGTGGCCTCGCATTCTTCCATCATGTGTGGTAGGTGTCACTCATCCATCAACCACTCCTTCCTGTGGAGCCCAGGGTGGCCTCCGAATCCTTCTCAGCACATTCTCCAGGCAACCCTCTAATCTATTGCAGGGGGCACATAAGATGACCAATTTGCCATCCCTGACTCGGCTGAGATCAGAAGTTGGGATTTGATGGCCTGAAATCAGGAGTGCCAGTTTCAGACCTGGATCCTCCTACCAGAGAGGGAGGAAGGAAGGAAGCCGGGGCAGGTGGACGGAATGCTACTCTGGTGGGGAGGGTGTGTCCTTAAGAGCACCTTCTGGCTTGCAGGGTGGGGATGTGCAGGTGCCCTTAGGGCTTTCAGAACAGCCCTGACTGAAGGCCAAGGAGGCCAGGGTGGTGGTGCCTGTCAAGGTCAACGAGAGAGACGGAATCAGAAGGAGTGTGAGAGCACAGAAGCACATGGCTGCAGGCAGTGTGGGGTTTGGCCGGGGAATTGGCAGAGCCCAGAGGGCAGGAGGCCAGTGAGTCCTGAACAGAAATGGGGAGAGAAGAGGAGCAGCAAGAGCTGGTCTGGGGTTTCAGTGACAAGACTTTCCTGTGAACCTATGTTCTGTGTTCCTGGACCACTCCTCCTTGTTTTAAAAGTTCACCTATGGACTTCCCTGTTGAGCCAATGGTTAAGACTCCATGCTTCTACTGCAGGTGCCACAGGTCTGATCTCTGGTTGGGGAAGTTGTGCATGCCGAGTGATGCAGCCAAAAAGAAAAAAAAAAATTCATCTAGAAATCCTGAGGCAGAGCGCCAATCTCAGTTTTAAAGGTGGATGGAGTTTCCATTTGTGTTCACCATGCAGCCACCATCCCACCCAGGTAACTGCCCCTTCAGTGTCTCCCCAGTGCCACCTCTCATCCCAGACCCAGAAATGTCTCCCTAGAGATTACTTTTGCCTGGTCTTTATGTTCCTGTTAATGGAGCCACAGCACCTGTCCTGAGGCTGTCCTCTTTCCTTAACATAAGCTGTGTGATTCCCCCTTTGCTACACATGGCTGAGCTGTGTTCTTTAGCATCTTCCATTTATTCTGTTGTATGGGCATGCCAGTTTATTCATCCAGTGTCCTGTTAATGGATGTGCAAGTTATCTCCAAAATTTAGAGTGCCACTAAATTCTAGTGCAGGTCTTCTGAGTCTGTGCCTGGCAGTGGGGCTGCTGAAGAGGCAGTTAGCTTTAGCAGATACCGCTAGTTCTCCAAATGGCAATCCAGACTGCTCTTCTTATTGCCAGTGTCGTGAGTTCTGGTGGCTCCATGCCTGTGTCAGCATTTGAGATTGTCTCTCTTTTACTGTTAGCCACTGGGGGTTGGAGGAACACATCGCACCTCCCAGTCTTCCTAATGCCCTTGTGAATAGGATGCTTACCTGGGTGGGGGTGGTGTTATCCCCATTTATGGGACAAGAGTGGGCGGAGGGTCTGAGAAGTGAAGACGCATGGTCAGCAAGCCCTGGAGCTGCTTCTGGAGTTCTAGAGTCAATTCTTCCCTCACATCTGAAGCCAGAACTCAGAAACTGAAATGTGGTGATGTGGATAGCTGGAAGGCTCTGGGCTTTGGAGGTCAAGACTGGTGCAGAGCAAGGAGAGCTATGGAAGGGACTCTGAGCATTGGAGGAGGGTGGGGAGCAGGAGGGGCTGTGGAGCCGAGGAGGAGGATTGAGTGGTGTCAGCAGGGCCAGCACCCAACTGGTGCACACCTGAGCCCAGGCCCTGAGCTGGTGCAGGGACATAATGGTAAACCCACACAGGCAGGGACCCTGCCCTCACATTAATGACAGTCCTGGGAAGCAGGCAATCAAGGAAATCCACAATAAATACATAATTATAGACTGTGATATGTGCTTTGTGTTGTGAGAGGGCCTGACCTGGCAATGACATCAGGACTGAGAACAAACCACATTAGAGATCGCATTGCCCCAGGGACTCTTAAAAGAGGTGTCCCAGCAGAATGGCAGGAGGTGGAAGTGGAAGTCCTCAACACCGACAGACAAGCAGCAAGGAAATGAGAGCCTGAGAGACTGGGGGTGGACTGAGCAAGATCTAACACTCAGTGAGGATTAATGTCCACAGACACTCCAAAATAACAGTGACTTAAACAGAAACATTTCATAAAAAGCCTCCAGAGACTCCACAGTCATCAGGAACCCAGGCTCCTTCTCCTTCTGTCTTGTTGCTCTACTATTCTCAAATATGGAATCGTCCTCATGATCCGAGATGGCTGCTCAAGCACCAGCCATCACGTACATTCTAACAAGCAGGAGAGGAGAAGGGACAAAGAAGAGCACAGCCCCTGTGTTAAAGACACTTCCCATTGCACGTGATGTTGCTGTTCACACTCATTGGCCAGAACTTGCAGTAGCTGCAAGGGAAGCTGGGAAATGTGATCTTAACTCTGGATAGACAGGTGCCCAGTTATAAGTTGTGGTTCTATTATTGAGGAAAAAGGGGAAGACATATTGGGGCAACACAGTCTCTGCCCCTGCTGGTAACTGGAAACGAAGAGATGATGCTGAAGGCAACAAATGACCTTTTGTCTCTGTCCCTCTCTGCAGATAGTGCCATTGCTTAGGCCCAGCAGCTCAGAGGCCATGGGGTACACAGAACATGCTGGAGTCTCTACCAATGAACTCTCCTCACATTTCATCTTATTTTCACAGACAGGGAACATAGGTCTCAGAGAGGCAAGTGGCTTATCCAAGGACCTATAGTTGGGAGATAGGCCAAGTGAAGCAGACCCTGCTAAGAACTCTCTAGATTTCTACCATCTGGTGAAGGAGGCTCAAGACCATGAAGCCCTCATCACTCCCTTCCTTGAAATGCCCAGGGCTGTCCCCATACTTGTTAAGCAGGACACAGGAGCAGCCATAACCACCCTCCCTCCAGACCCCATCTCTCAGGGGATAGGAGGCAAGGCAGGACCGGAGGCAAGTGGCCAAGCTCTGGATGATCAGTGTACTCTTGGTGCTGGACAGGAACACAGGCAGAAAGGAGAGGACCTGAGAGCTGGCCCTCTTAGTCCCAGCAACCCCCCCGCCCACCCAACCCTGACATCAGCCCCTCATCTGGGCTAGAGAGCAGTGTTTCCTGCCCTTCCCCCTGCCCCAAGCCAGAACTAGGTTTTCAGCAGGACCAGGCTCCAGTGGCTTTCTGTGCCTTCAGGGTTTGCTTGGCCTCTTCAGTGTGTACCCTTCCTGTCCCATGATAAAAAGCTGCTGGATACACCTTTTTATGGCCAGGTGGGCTGGGGAGCACCCAGTTTGTGTTGGGAGCACCAGTTGGGTTTCAAGTTCAACCCATCATCCCACAGTAGCAAATAAATATAGGATGTTGGGTTAAATTTATCATTTTATTTTATTATATCCCACATGGCATGTGGATCTTAGTTTGCTGACCAGAGATTGAACTCTCCCCCCTTGCAGAGAAAGCATGGAGTCTTAACCACTGGATTGCCAGGGAAGTCTGAGGATATTGGGTTAAACTGAAATCTCAGACACTGAATAATTTTTAGTATATCCCTATTACCATGGACCATACTTATACTAAACGTTATTTGTTGTTTATCTGAAAGTCTAATTAAACTGGGCATCCCGTATGTTATCTGGTGACCCAGTCCAGTCAGAGGTTGGTCCTGCTGGGGTCTAGTACCAGGCCAGGAGATACAGGCTTCACCTGCACCTGCAGCTCATGCATCCCACCTGGCTTTTAAAGTAAGGCTATGCTCCTATCTCCAGCTCTCCTGAGAATCCCAGGAGCAGGCCCTGATTGGCTCAGCTTGGGTCACATGCACACTCCAAAACCAATCACTGTGGGAGAGGTACTCTGATTGGCTAGGCTGAGGTTACATGACTAGAGTAAGGCCTGGCTGCCAGTATGGCTTCTTCCCACTGTGGCTGTCCCTGGTGCGGTCATCTTGGTCATGGACTATAGGGGAGGCTCTTTCTGCTGGGTCAGGGCCTTCTGGACCACCGGGACATTGGCCTTGGGCAGGCTTCAAGGGCTTTGGCATTTCCACTTTGGCCAAAGGAGGGAGGCCTTAGGAGGGAGTCCCGCAGGGCTGGGGTGGTGTGGTTTCCCTGCTGATCCCACGGAAATTTTGATGGCCTGAGCAGAGGCTGCCCCGGCGCTGTCTTGTCCTTGGGCTCGTGTCCCTTTCCAGCAGAGTCCCTCCACACCCGCTTCCAGCCTGCGTCCATCGGAATTCCAAGAAGGGAGCCACTGCAGGGACCTCGGGGAACCCCAGGCCTGGGGTGTTTTGCCCAGGATCAGAGGGGTCGGCAGAAGGTCCGGTAGAGAAAAATATAATTACCCTGTCAGTGCGGAGTCTCCTGACACTCCCCCTGCTCACCGCTGGCCCCTGAGTCTGTTTCTTATAAGTGAAAACAGATTTCCTGACAAGGGGCAAGATCTTTAACTTGTTCAAAACCTCCCAAATAAAAAGAGTGGTTTTAACTTTCCCCTCTCAGCAAACCAAATCGTTGAGGAGGCCTCTGGACCATTCCATCACTGTGGGAAGGGCTGGGGAGCCTGAGGCTCCCGACTGCTGGGAACCTTGGGGCAGAGGGGGTGTGGGAGGCCTCACATTTAGCTCACCCCACTGGCATCTGGAGCGGTTTTTCTCAGTGGAGCCCCAGTCCCCACTCCCAGGCTCAGAAAGAGCAGAGTTCCTACTGGCCTCAGGGCCAGTCTGCCCCAGGGCTAAGAATTCAGGTCTTGAGTTGTTCTCTGCATTGCTGTTTTTCAAGGTGAGGCCAGGGGAAGATGGTTCCTATCCAGCAAAGCCTTAGTTCAGCCTTCCTCTGAAAGCTTCTTCAGCTGAAACGTTTTTCTTCAGATTAAACCAGTTAAAGGAAGCAGCTGTGGATGCCCCTAGAAGTGCTTCTGCCAGGGGCTGGGTTTCCTGGGAGAGGAGCTCCCCTCCCTCCCACTGGGTCCTTGACCTGGATTTCTCAGCCTGCAGCTGCTTTGTGCTCCCTGCCTGGCGCCCTGTGCACAGCTTCTGGGTTTGCTGGATGCTGTGGTTTCTGGGCCAGCCTTCTTCCTGGCTGGGCTCAGGCTCTCAGAGGGCGGGCACTTTGTGTCATCCCCTCCATGCTGCATTGTGGTACCTGGCAGAGGGCCCAGCACACAGTAGGTCTTCAGCACATACTTGCTGAAATAGTAGACGGATGGTTGGGTGAGCAGACAGATGGAAACAAGTTGTGTTCCTGCCAGGAGCAGATCACATCTGCGGGAGGTGAGAAAAGATGTAGGCCGTGTCCTTCTCTGATGGGCAGGATGGCGGATTCTAGGATGTTTGGGAAGGGTGGGAGGCATTGCCTCCTTCCCCGCCAGCCCTGGGTGTCACCAGGGGCCCCTGTCCTTCTCCATCGAGGGAGACAGAACTGGTGAAGGTTTTTCCTGAGCAATGGGTGTTGGCCCGGCAAGCCTGGGGTGCTGGGTCAGTCTTGTTTATTCTCTGAAGACGGATGCTGTCTGCCTCGGGAGCCCCACAGAGTCAGGCTGGAAACACTCATTCAAGTAGGCCCCACTGACCCTGAGGTTGGGGTGGCTTGAGATAGAGAGCGCCTGAAAGCTCAGTCTAAGCAGTGGAAGGGGGCAAAGGACACTGTCAGGGGAACTCGGAGCCTAAGAAAATAAAAGCTTTTCCAAGCTTGAACCTAAGAAAAGCTTTTCCAAGCTCTGCATGGCGTCAGGTGCCCACAGCTGTGTGGTGAGCTTGTTCCAAGCCCTTCTCTGAGCCCTGAGCGGCTCACTCTCCGCCAGCAAAGTGACAGAACAGTTCTTTGGCTGCTCTTTCTGCTTCTAGATGCTGGGGAGGGCCTTGTCCTCAGCCCTGGAGATTTGAATAGGCTGAATAGAAGTTGAAATGTGTCTGAACTTCAGAATTGATGGAAATGCCCGGAGAGCGCTGGCTTCAGATTCCATCCCTTCAATGTAGCACGACACACAGAGGGGCAGTTTGGAGGCCAGCCTATCCTCTTTATGCCCGAATTGGGCCCTCCCAGGTCTCTTGAGGGTGTGATGTGGGGATGGGAGCCTCTGAGGAGGAGGCGTCAAGATAGCAGAATGTGCAGTCGTGGAGCCACAGCCTGCCCACCCCAGATGGTTCGGTCTCTGGCCTTGATCCCCGTGTTTTGCAGCGGCCTCTCGCCGTGCTGACCAGGCTGGCTAGGTGTGGCCGACTCTTCTGTGCCTTGAGTAACTGACTTCCGTTCCCACCAGAGCTGGTCTGGGCTCCTGGTGAGGAGGGTGAAGGGAGGGGCCCCAGCACTGTCCGTCAGGGCCCACATCACCCTATCCGGCATCCCATCGCCAGGCAGGGGAGAGCCAGTTCCCATGGGCTGGACCCCAGCAAGCCTGGTGGAGACTCTCCTGGGGGCCTGGGCCGGCCTCAGGAGGACACAGAGCTTGACGAATGAGCCGCACTCCTGACAGGCTGAGTTCTGGGAGCTGGGGCCTGGGGAAGGGGCAGCCAATAGGGGGAAGAGGGGTGGGAAGGAAGGAGGAACATTGCCACCCCGCCCCAGGACACTGCTCAGAACACCTCCTCTGCTCACCCCAGCTCTCTTCCTCGGTTCCTCTTTGTCCTAAAGCGCTGGCCCCAGCAGCCCCATGCTCCTCCCATCCTCAGGGCTGGGCCAGGGGCTGTGTGGGGCCCCTAGGGCTCCAGGCTAGTTTGGAGGGAGAGACGTGTGGCTTTGGGGATCCGCCTGGGGCAGCAGGGGGATACACACTTGACACCTAGGTGGCCCCGTGAATATTTGTTGGGGAAGTGCAGGTAGCACCCCTAGTGTACCCAGAGGGAAGCCTCATCAATTCCCAGCGGAGCCACTGGGCCGGCTGGAGGCCCCTGAGTGGAGAAGCTGGGGCGGCTTCCTAGGTCCTGAGCTGTCTCCAGGCAGGGGAGAGCGAGGCCCCTGAGGTAGACAGGGGCGTGGAATCCAGCTCCACCGTGTCCAGCTCGGGCCTGTGCGTGTCCCCACATTTGGAGCCCTTTCACTTGAGGAGCTCAGCCCAGGGCTCTGTTGGTCAGTCCCTTCCTACCTGGGCAGTGGCGTGTGGCCCATGGAGAAGACCCTGGCCCACCTGTGGGTCCAGACATCCCCCGCAACCTCCCACCAACCTCCCCCGATCTCCTCCGTTGGCAAGAGTCGGGGACCCCGTTTCACAGACAAGGACTCTGCGGCTCGGGGCTGTGCTCCCACTGGCCACCCCGCCTGGCCCACCTCCACTCGTCCTTCTCTCCGGAGGCCTGAGGCACTCTGACCCCGGGGGCGCTGGGTGGGGGCGTGCCTTGATGATCCCCAGCCTGCCTGCCTGCCTGGAGCTTGTGCACCAGCAGCCCTGTTCCTGTCACCATCCTGGGTCTCAGCAGGTGGCCCGACTTTCAGAGCAGAAATGGCTTGGGAGGGGTGCTGGCTTGTCACGGGGAGTGCTGGGGAAGGGGAAGGGGTGGCAGCAGAGGGTGGGTGGCAGAATGGATGGAGGTCGAGACCCCAGCTTCTCTCTGGGAGGCAAGGGAGCCCTAAGGGTCACCCTTCTTGGTGCCGCCTTGGCCCACTTCCTCACCCAGGGACCCCAGAGGTGGGTCTCTCCACGCCTGGCAGGGCCTCTCGAAGCTGCACAGACTCAGGAGGCTGCTGAGAGCCCAACGGGCCACTGGCCTTTGGCCGGCTGAGTGCCTGGGCTGCAGAGCTGAGCTTCCCTGTCCCTGGCCTGGGTCTGCTCCCCACCCAGCCCCCAGCCACCTCGCCCCAGCCGGGCAAGAACAATTAAAGCCCCTGTCCCCAATTGGTTTGTGGTATTAAAAACGAATTGCGATCAGCCGGGTTGTCATTTCTACCTGATAAAACATCACTTTTATTGATCTCACTCACCCAATGCCATCACTTATCTTGCTTCAGCATTTCACATAATGGCTCATTTGTCTTGATCCAAGTGCAGTCTCGCATGTTAACCCCTGGGGCTCTGTGGCCTCTCATGTGCCCCCGCCCCCAGCCCCCGTCCCTTGCCAGGCCCTGTTCTGGAGGGCAGGAGGTTCTAGAAGGCAAGAGCTGCACGGAGTTAAGGCAGGAAGAGGGAGGGGTTGGGGGAGGGGAGGAGAAAGTAGGGCTGCTGGGGACGGATCCTCGGAGGCTCACCTGGTCCGGCTGTGGTCCTCACCTGTGTTGCCGTGGTCCCCTGCCTCCCGGCTCTCCCCCACCTGCCCACGTTCCTGTGCCCACTGGCATGCCTCCCAGTTTCCTGGCTTTCAGGGCCCCCTCACTCTCTAACCCAAACCTGAACTCCTGTCCCCACCCCAGTCCCTTAGAGTCTTTCTCTGGGTGCTGGTGTCTCCCCAAGGTGCTGGTTGAGTCTGACTGTGGGGTCACAGAGTAGGGGATCTCAATCTGATTCTGGACGCCGCCTGGAGACTTCTGTGTGTCCCATCATCCAGCAGACAGTATAGACCCGTCCTGCACTCAGGCTCCGGCCTTGGCCACAATCCAGCTGTTGCTTCTGCCCTTCTGTACCTCCTGGCCACCAGCCAGCCACGTTCCTCATCTCCCTGTTGCCTGCCATGGTCCTGCCTGGACTCTGCCCCAGCACATAACCAAACGCACTTTCAGGCTCACAGGGGTCTCTGCCTGCTTCCCCCAGTCCCCACTTCCCCCGACTCTGGAGGGTCTCTGAGCCAGAAACCGTGGTCAGCTAGCACTCCCCTGCTCAGACCCCTTCTGCCGCTCATCCTAGTCCCTGAGGCCTCCTCTGGGCTTGCCCTCTCTTCCCCTGCTGCAGCCCTTGGAATTGGGCTTCCCTCCTGAGCAGCTGGAGACCTGCGCAGAGTGGGGGCTGCTGACTCACGTACTCGGTGAATCTAAGGGCTAGGTTGTCTGCCTTCAGGCATGGCTCAACCCGGGAGCTCGGACTGATTGTCCCAACTTCTTGCGGCCCCAGGCCTCCTTCTCAGGAGCCCCGTTTTCATCACCTTCCTTGATGGGCTTGGGCCAGCCCAAGGGAAGAACTTATCAGGCCTCACCTGTCACACCTGGCTGGTCACATGGCCTTGGGCTTTCTGCACCCCAGGGAGGGGTCTGCTCTCTCTGACTGAATCATCTAGCGGAGGAAATGAGAAAGGGGAACAGGGCATGGTCAGGGCTGGCCTAGGGCAGTACCAGAGTGGATGGGCTGGCAGCATGTGTGTGCCCCTGTGCAAATGGCCCGCAGCTCCTGACACCCCTGGGGTCAGAGCCTCACTACCCACACTGCCCTGACCTGAGCTCCCCTCATCGGGGTCCCAGTTTCAGCTGAAGGGATCCTCCCCAGGAGGTCTTTAGAGGTGGAGAGAAAACAGTGCCCCCCCTAGCTAGGGTTCCTGGGGGGCCCTCAGGGCTGCAGCCTCACTGAGCGGAGCTCTCTGGAGGGGGGGGCTCACATTGAGATGTACCCCTGCCCAACATCCCCCAGGCCCTGATGGGGACCAAGCATCCATTGAACAATCAGGACTGCTGTTTGAGTGTGACTCCTGCACAGCTGAAAATATTTGTCAAATGAGTAAATTCATGCCTTCCGTGAGGAGAGTGTCTGCTGTCCGGTCTGCCCAGACCCCTCCCCTCCACTTTGGGGACCACCTTTTCTCCCATGCCTGTACCTTCCCCTCCTCCCTTCCAGGGGCACCTGGCCTGGGCACATGTTCAGGCTGGACATCTGACCCACCTTGGGAGAGATCTATCAAGAGAGGGACCCTTGTCCTGTGGGGGGTGGAGGGGGGGCGGCATCTCAAAGCCAAGGCCACTCCAAAGCCATTTTGGTTGCATGTGCCTCTCAAAGGCCCAGCCCCCCCCAATTCTGGCTCTGCTAGGCTGCTGCACGGTAGGCCCTGCCGTTGCCCCAGTCCCTTGTCTGCTGAGACCCCAGCCTCTGGGGCCTCTAGGGAGTCCCCTTGGAACACACACATTGGACATTGGGGTGCAGTTAGGATTCTGGACCACTGAAAACCTGTACAATAGTTTATATATTTATTCTTAAGCAAGTTATCAATAAAAAATTTAATACTAAAATGCCTTTACATAGAGTTTGCTGTTCATAAAACCTTTGCATTTTTTTTGTTTGTTTGTTTTTAGTGTTTACATTGAAAAAAAAATCAACCATCCTCTTAGTTTACACATTTACATGAGTCGTGCTTTTGCCAGCTTTAACCATGGTGGGGGGCCGCGCTGTCCGCGCACACACGGACAGAGGGGATGGGAAGAGAAAAGCAAAGGACAGAAGTCCACAGACAAGGGAGAAGAACCAGTGGGAGGGCGGGAGGGCGGGAGGGCGGGAGGGCCAGGAAAAGGCTGCCTGTTTTGTCCCTTCCTGCCTTGCAGACTGGGGTTGGAAGTAGCCTCAGGTTCTAGTTTCCATGGCTGGGCCTTCCCCACATGCGCCTTGGCAACTGGCCGTGTCCTCTCCACGGCATCTTTCCACTTCCCCAGCTGCCAGCAGGACCTTGGCCGCCGTCTCCAGGACGACCACCAGAAATGAAAATATTGCACTCGAGCCGAGACAAAGGGGAGAGTTGGGGTGGGAGAGGAAAGCTGGGGTGCAGGGGAACCCCTCCCTGTCCCTGTACTTTCCTTGGAACTTCCAGGGAGGGGGAGGGGTCCTCCGGGTGGGCGGGGTGATTTCCTGGTTGGAAAGAAAAGGGGGCCCAGGCAGCCGCTGACTTATTTTCCAGGTGCCTGGTGTGGGTCTGTGGGTCACACAAGAGCCCGTGCGAAGGAGCAGTGGCTAACTTGGGGGGCCTTCCTGGGGCTCTCAGTGAGGCCAGGGGACCCTCAGTGTGACGTGGGAGCATGAAGCCCTCAGTGCGTTTTTTTGGTGGGGAGGGAAAGGGCTGTTGGGTCACGGGCCTGGCTTGCTCTGCCTGTCCCTCTTGGCCTCAGAAGAAGTGAAAGGGTGACGTGTTCTCCGGGGTTACTGGGGTGGTGCTGAGGGTCTGGGACACCCATGCGGCACAACAGTAGTTATAGCACTGGGCAGAGCAGTGCTCCCTGTACCCGAGGCTGGGGTGTGGGCAGGAGGAACCCTGCTCTCTAGCCTGCCAGGCCATCAGCCCTTCCAAATGGCTGCAGAAAGGGCCTGCAAACCTTCACGTGAGCTGGGGAAGGCCAGTTCCTTTCCTGCTCAGAGTGAAGGCTGGGCAAGCTGATCATTGAAACGGAAATTGGAAATAACTTGGAATATTCAGGAAATCAAAACATCACCCTTTCGTATTGATAGTTTAAAACATTTGTTCATTTTTGCTTTGTTTTAAACAGAGGTAAGATACATATGGCTGCAGTCACACTCTTGGGCCAGGGAGCCTGCTCCTGGCTTCCCTTCTACCTGCCGAGGGACTCTCATCATCAACCTCCCCCAATACTTTTTTCCCAGGAGATGAATTAAAAGGAAATAAACTCGAGTGTGACTTCCATCTTAGTCCCCCCAAGAGGTCAGCAGGTATAATCTAGGGTTCTGTCTGATCCCTCCTGTGGCCTCTGGCCCTTCGGGCCACGCCCCAGCTGCCTCTGTCGTCACAGACGCCCCAGTTGGAACTCAGCTAGGCTGAGGAAAACAGTGCATTTTCAAAGAAAACCCCCCAGAACAAAATCTCTACACACACACATACACAGACACACGCACACACTCACCCACACACACCCTTGTCACGCGTGTGGGGAAAAAAAAAATCCTTTTCCACTTTTTTTCCATAAAACTTCCCCGCAAGGAATACAATATTTACATAGAGAAATAAATAGACAACACACCTGATTTCTGCTTTCCCTGGTGGGAGACAGTCGGAGGTACTAGGGAAAATATGGCTTGGATTCTAATCTCTTGTGAACTGCCGATGCGGGAAAACAGAGAGGGCCGGCGGGTCCCAGATGGGGGCACAGCTGACCCTCTGCAGCAGACGGATGGGACTGGGTTCCGACACCTAAAAGCTCTCTTGCTTTCCAGGGAAAATAATAATAATAAAAAAAAGCCTGGATCTTGCCTTGGTGGGTTTGCATATTTGCTCAGACTTGCCCCTCCGAGGTGTGGGCCAGCCTCCTACTCAGAGGCGTGGGGCTGTGTCCTCTCGTGCCTGTGGCACCACTGGGCGGGTGGGTCACCTGTGGATGTCGGCACAGAGTCAGCACAGAATGGGCACGCCGTCGGCCGTCACCAGGCGCCCCGTGGTGGGGTCGTAGGTGCCCGCCAGGTAGTAGAGGTCCCGTCGGTCCTGGTACTTGCGGCTCCGTGTCATCTGCTCGTACTGCTCGCGCCCTACGACCTGGCACTTGTGGGAGATGGTCTGCACGTCGTTCTCGTCCTCATGGCAGGACTGGTACAGCGCGTTCTGCCAGGGAGCGGGGTGAGGAGCGCCTGGGGTCAGGTCTGGCCTGGGACAGCACACCCCACCCAACCCCGGGACCCTCAGTTCTGGATAAGACTGTAACTGTGTGGCAGGGGAGCCAGCACCTGGAGCCCCAGCAGGCGGGCAGAGTGGGAGAAACACTTTTTTCTGCACCATCTGCAAACACGGTTCTCAGGGAAGACAGGACAGTGTGCTGGGCGTGTTTAGGGTCTTAGGTCGATTTGGGCAGGCAGGGACCAGAGGGCCTGCTGTAGGGGGCGCTACTGAGGGCGGGACCTGCTTGGTGCTACGTGCCGCAGTGGGTCACAGCCCCCGACGAGGTGAAACTGTCACCCCCTCCACTAGGA
This sequence comes from Capricornis sumatraensis, assembly GCF_032405125.1. Lineage (NCBI taxonomy): Eukaryota > Metazoa > Chordata > Mammalia > Artiodactyla > Bovidae > Capricornis > Capricornis sumatraensis. The sequence continues at coordinate 100,981,381 of NC_091076.1, forward strand.
GTCAGTCATAGAAGCAGCTGGGGAGGGATCCAGGTGGCCTGGCTCTGCGCCTGAGCCCTCAGCCATGTTTCTCCCTGTGGGGCCCGTGTGATCCTTGGCAACTTGAGGTGTGGGGACAGGGAGGGGGGATGTTCATTCCCCTTCTTCCCACTGGTGCTAGTTGCCAGGATACCTCTTCCCAAGGCCCCCCACTCTGAGCCTGCCCAGACCCCTGGGACCCCTGCCCCCCACCAGGCGGCCCCACCTTCCCGTCGCTCTGTCGCTTCCCCAGTTTGGTCTCCTCTGGATGGTAGAACCACTTGACCTTGACCACCATGTTGCTGCCCCACGACTCCCACATGCTCTCGATGCGGCCGATGTAGGGCAGGTTGGGCCGCCCGGCCGATAGGAAGACCGCGCAGTCCCCGATGCGAAGTGTCTCCTTGCCCCGGACAATAGCCTTGTAGAACAGCTTCCTGGCCTTCCCCTTCATGCCACGCCTCTGCAGGAGACAGCCAGGGGCACAGGGTGGGCAAGGGACACAGGGCAGAATGACAGAGAGACAGTGTGCAGGAGAGACAGATGGCATGTCTTGAGGGCGCTTGCACGGGCCAGGCCCACCTACCTGCGTGGGGTTCCCCGACCACTTCCAGAGCTGCCGGGCGGGCAGGAAGGCTGAGATCTTTGGCCGGTTTTCCACGGAGGGCAGCCGCTGCCTCCGGGACAGCTCTTTGGCTTTGGAGAAGCTCAGGGCCTCCTTGCGCTTGAGCCGGGGCCTGCTGCCGCTGGGGCCTGCGCCTGCTCCCCCACCGGCCACAGCAGCCCTGGACAGGAAGCAGCGCTGGGCATGCGGGTGAGGGCCGCCCCCCTTGGAGCGCAGGGCTTCGGGCTGGGCCAGGAGGGCGGGCACTGGGTGGGTGAGGCATGTCTGCAGCAGCAGGGCGGGGTCCTCCTCATCCGAGGTGTAGGAAGAGCCCTCGTCGTCCGAGGAGCAGAGGCTGGAGGTGGACAGGGAGCCCGAGGAGGAGGAGGTGGATGAACCCGAGGACGAGGAGGACATGGACAGGCGGGCGAGGAAGCGGGAGGGCACGCCGGGTGCCAGGCCAGGCCCGTCCTCCTCCTCGTCTGAGTAGGAGCTGTGGCAGTCGCTGTCACAGGGCAGCGGGTACTCAGCCTGGCCTGCGAACTTGCGCAGCGCCAGCCCCATGGACAGCGGGTGGACGGGCGCCCGGCCCTTCCTGTCCTTGCCCATGAGGGCTGGGTGCCCGTAGCTGGGGCTGGGCAGGGGCCTCCCTGGCCTGGGCCCTGAGTCCTTGTCGCCAGCATGTAGCGCCTTGCAGTTCTTGCTCTTGGGGGAGGTCACGCCCTCATGGTCCAGCTTGACCAGGAACTCGCTGCCTGCCCGCCGCCGCCCGCCCTTCTCAGCCTCAGCCTTCTTGGCCCGGAGCAGTTTGTGGGCACCCCCAGGCAGGCCAGGCCCAGCCCCGCCGACGAAGGGCGCGTAGGAGCTGGCCAGGCTGCTGAAGGAGTCAGCGCGGAAGCCGTTGCCAAACACGGGTGGAGCCACGCTGTGCACGGGGAACAGGGCCTCGCGGGCCCGCAGCTTCTTGGTGCTGCCGTTGAGCTGGAAGAGGTTCTGCAGCATGCCCGGCCCCTTGCTGCCTGCTGCGGCCACTGCCTTCCGCTTGGTCTGTGCCACTGCTGACCAGCTCAGCAGCGGGCTGCCCCGGCGGCCCAAGAAGTGGTCTGAGGCCCCCGCAGGGGTCTTGGCACCAGAGGTCAGGAGCTCTGCTTTGCCTGGGGAGAGGCCAGGTAGAGTCAGAGAAACCACCCGCCCACCCTTCCTTCCCCCGTACTCCTGAGGGAGTTCCCCACCCGAGGTCCTGTGAGTACCAGCTTTGTCTTTGCCTGTGGATTTCTTCCCAGAGGTCTTTGAGGCTTCGGAGCCATCATGAGCCTTAGGAGACAGGCTGGGAGCCGTGGCCTCACTGGGCGGGGGCGCCTCACAGGAAGACTTCTTGGTTCTCCGGCAGCTGCTGGACACCAACAGGGCTGGCGAGGGCTCCGTGCCTGCAGGGTGGACCGGGGGCCTCAGTGCTGTGCTGCTGGGGTGACCTCTTCCCCGTGAGCCTCCTCTTGGGAGACCAGGGAGCTAATGTCTGGGCCCAGGAGAAGCCCGCCCGAACTCCAGCCGTATGAGCTGACCCAGGAAGGAAGAACACCACCCTGGAGGGCCCAGGGACTCACACTGGATCTTGAAGTCTGGAGGCAGCAGCCTGATGTTGGAGACAGCGATGTGGCCAGTGTCCCCATCGTCAAACTCCACCACCACAGAGTCCAGATCCTCTTCCTCATCACTGGAGGCTCCTGGAGACAGGGCCCACCTGAGTATGCTGCCCTCTGCTCCAGGCCCAAGAGGCCAGGTGGCCAGCGGGGAGATGATGGGACAGGAGAATGATGGGATGGGCTCCGGAGCGCCTGACAAATGATGCTGGGACATTCTGCTCCCTGATCACATTTGACCTTGGAGCTGCCGTGGCAGCCGGGAGCAGCCCGCCTCCCCTCCACCTCCTGAAGTGCCGCTAGAGAGGCAATATTACCGCCATCCATCACCAGCATCCCAGGGCACACATGCAGGGACGCAGGGCCCCCGACCTCCCCCTGTGCACAGGCACACGGATGCAGACACATGCCTGGCTGAGGCCTGCCAGCCGATCTGCCCACCCACCTGTCCGACCCCAGGGTCCCCACATCCTGTGCCAGGGGAGCAGGGAGCAGAAGGATTCACCCCAGGAGAGCTGGTGCCCAGGTGACCAGTTCATAACCCTCAGGTCCGGGGCTCTGGGCCCCTCTCTGCTAGGCCTTCTGGTCAGCCAGAGGCTCTACCCTCTCCCCACCCAGGCAGCCCCTCGCCTTTTCCTGTTGGCCAAGGAGCTGAGGTTATCATTTGTCTTATCCGATCCGCTTTGGCCTGGGAAGCAGGGCTGGTAGGAAGCCTTCCTTGAGAGACAGGGTACCCCCGGCACCCTAGGGGTCTCGGAGGGGCCTCTCGTCTGTAGCTTTGCCTGAGGGGAGGAGTTGATGGGCCTCAGTGGGGGTCCCTGGGTGGTGCTCACCTCGCACTACATTGCCTGGATACAGGCAGCGGGACTTCTGGCTCCAGTAGGCACAGACCCTCGTGCCGGGCGGGAGGTACCGGCTGGACTGCGGTCGGACATCCAGAACCTGTGGGAACAGTAGTTCAGCAGCCGTAAGGGGGCTGGCCGAGGGGTGCCCAGGAGGGGCTGGGTGCCGTCAGGCCCACCTCCCGGGGGCGGTAAGCCAAGCAGGGGCAGTCTGCTTACCGCCTCCTGCAGCAGCTGCTCCAGCGAGTAGATCCTCTGCCGGTTGCCTCTCTCGCCCTCGATGACGATGCTGTAGCTGGGGGTGGGGGTGGGGGTGCATGGCAAGAGGTGCATGAGACAAGCCTGCAGACGCCTCTGCCCAGAGCCCTCCCTGCACACACGCTGGGGCCTCACATGTCGGGGGGCTGCAGGGTCCTGACGCTGCCTGCGTACAGCAGACTGTCCTCCTTGGGGATGAGCACAGGCAGCCCGTCCTGCAGGTCCTCCTTATGAATGGTGCACGAGCGTGCTGGGGAGACCAGGGCGTCAGTTCCCGGGCCCCCACCTGCCCACCACCGCCCCTCCCCCGATGCTCCGCACCCCCTCCTGGCCGCTCACCCAGGGCGGCACTCTGCTCGGCGCTCAGGGGGCCACTGGCCTCCTCCTCCTCCTCCTCGTCCTCCGAGAGGCAGCTGCTGTCCTCAAACTCAAAGTCGTCCTCCACCGCAAAGCTCTCCAGGAGCCGACTTACAGCCCGGCCCTTGCCCTGGGGGCCAGAGGGGTTAGCTCCCTTGGGACGGGTTGGGGGGTGGGGGGGTCAGGGCCAGTCAGTCCCCTGGGGTTGGGGCGGGGATGCTACCTGTTTGCTGACGGCCTTGGTTTTCACCTTGCCCGCCTTCCGGCCCCTCCCCAGGATGGCCTTGGCGTTTCGGGGCGACAGGGCGATGGACAGGGCCCCATTCTTCCGCTGTTGGAGGAGAGGGGTGAGGTGAGAGTGGCTCAAACCTCCTTGCCCCCGGTGTGCCCATGGAGTGACACAGACAGACCCCGAGTATGAGTCCCAGGGTGTGACTTGGTGTAGCAAGTAGGGAAGAGTAGGGTGAGGGTCCCCAAAGGCTCTCTGCATCCAGCACCCCCGCCGAACCCAGGACCCCGGGGCGCCTGCCGGCCCTCACCCGCAGCCCCGGCTGGAGCACCGTGCTCTTGCGCGTGGCTCTCTTGAGGCGCTCGCTGGCCAGCCTGCTGCCCTCCTCGTGGCAGGTAAAGGCCCGGGCGGGGCCGCAGAGGGCTTCCCTGCTGGGCGCGGCCCCCGGCTCTGCCCGCAGGCCACCCTTGGCCTTGGCCTTCTTCTTGCCAGGCCCACCTGGGGGCCTGCGCCCCGGGGCCCGCTCCAGCTTGCTGCCCACCTTGGTCTTCACCGTCCTCCGCTTGACCTTGACCTCACTCTCGGGGCTGGACAGGCGGCAGGCCCCTGGGGAGGGAGGGCAGGCGTCGCAGGAGCCCCAGCTGCCTTCCAGGGCCCCTACCGGCCCGGCCTGCCCCAGCCCACCCCAGCCCCCGGGGTACCTAGCAAGCTCTGCCTCTCCTTCTTCTTCTTGGCCTTCTGGTTGGCCTCCATCTTGACTACGGAGGAGGGCGAGGGCCCCAGCACGGCCACGCGGGCCCCAGCATGTAGCACCAACCCGGGCTCCTTGGGGGGTTCTTCTGTCTCCAGCAGACCGTCACAGTTTTCACTGTCCGAGCCGCTGTCTGTGGGGAGGTGGATGGTCCAGGTAACTTGGCATCAGAGCAGCGCCATTTTGGGGTGCAGCTAGGGCAGCGGATGGTTCATGTGTGCGGATGTGTCGGGGGCCAAGTAGAGTCCGTCACTGTCACATGGGGGCTGCTTCAAGGGCAGACACCAGGGCCAGGTGTCCAGGTGAGGGTGTCTGGACCAGGAAGGAGAAGGGGCGGCCTCTCTGACCTCCCTCTGTCTCAATCTCCCTTTCTTACGCCCTGGACAGTGGGGCGCCCCACCTTGCAGGGCTAAGGGTCCCATCCCCAGGGGCAGATTCTTTCCCTCCCTTGTCCTCCTGCCAGACGCCCTCTGGCTTCCTGCTTCCTCTTCCTTCCCTTTGTTCTTTCCCAGGCGGGACCTGGAGGAGGGGGCAGGGGCTGGCAGAGAGGAAGGGTCTATTTTTCCAGGCCCGTCTCTGGACATGTGTGTCTGCTGGGGGCCAGATAACCTCTCCAGTCACCTGGCCGGACACGGCAGGAAGGCTGGCTGGAGCAGACAGAAGGGCTATTTTTAACCCCTCTTTCCAGGATGCATCCAGCTGTCTGCTTCCTCCCCATGGCCCCTTGTGTGGAGGCGGGACACAGAGAATCCATCCTAGGCCAACAAGAGGGTCTCCCTGGGTCCGGCACACTCTAAGAGCTCCTGACCACCCCATCCCCCAGCCCCTCGTGAGCGTGGAGGTCCTGGTCGCACTGCTCAGACCAACAACTTGCCTGCCTCATGTGCTGCGGCTGCCGCCGGCTGGGCTGGGAACTTAGGTGCCTCCCTGCCGCCAATGCTGCCATCAGGCTGTGGGTGCCGGGCCGCCCCAGACGCCTTGGCATTCTTGGCTCGTGACAGCTTCTTCCGGATGCGACCCCCTGGGGTGGCCTCCTTCCGCCGGAAGGGGCTGAGGCCAGTGGGCAGCGCCTTGCTCTTGACCTTCGGCTTCAGCTGGGCCACCTTGTGGGCCACAGCAGATGCCAGGTCGCTCTGACTGCTGCTCTTCTTGCACCGAACCTTCTCCTGTGAACAGGCAGGTGGAGGCTGCAGTCACTGGGACCCCGACCCTGAGCCACGGCCCTGCGACCTCCGGCTGCCCTTCTACCAGTGGTAGGTAGGCTTGGGAGGTGGCAAGTCACTGGGCTTGCCCTCCAAAACAACTGAGAGGGCCCTGGCCCCCCAGGCACAGGGCCCGCCCAGTGGAGTCTAAACTTGTGCCTCTCTGTCCCCCATTTCACAGCCTCCTCAGGCGCCCAACCTACTCAGGTTTGGGGAGAGAGGCCAAGGACCCAAGTGTCTGTCCTGTCCTGGAGAGAGGGACCAGCCTCCTGCTAGGGGAGGGTCAGGCAAGGTGAAAACAGACTTAGACCCACCTCTCGCCTGTCCCTCCCAGGACCCTATAATAGGGGTGGGGTAGGATGTACCCACTGCACTGAGAAGGAATGGGGGGGGGCTGGCACCCAGGGGGAGCCCATCCCAAGGGAGGAATAGCTGTCCTTGGCCCACCCACTACATCAGGTATGCACCAGGTATGCATCGTCCACCTGTGACCAGGGCAGTGTGTCCTGTGACCTACGACACCTATGTGCTCCTTTCCTCTCGTTGGAGTGAGCAGAGGCGGCGGGTGTCGTGGAGCACAACCAGCTCCTCTCATACCTTTGGGAGCCCGCCTCTGTGTGAGGCATACGAAGCTCGCTGGGCCTCTTCTGCTCATCTGAGCAAAGGGACTCCAGCTGGGTGGTGATGGGGGGCGGGGTGAGGTGGCCGTGTTCAGCCTGGGGCTGGTCTTCCGCCTGCTCCCTGTCCTGTTTGTCTGACATCCTGCACCCAGCCCAAGGGGAAGGCTGCAGCGGGGACTCACCGCAGACCCGGGCTGCAGGCCCCCATAGGTGCCCTTCTCCAGCCGGCCTCGCTTCTTCGAAGGTTCATCATCACCGCCCCGCAGCTCAGCACACAGCAGGCTCAGGCTAGACCGCACTGCCCTGGGAGCACGGGGGCAGAGGTCACACCTGGGCACCCGGGCCTCGTGCCCATTGACAGGCCCTGCGGTGGCAGCCAGGGTGGGGTGTGCGGTGCAGCTCTAAGGCTGCAGACCCACTTCTCCCTGTGAGGGCCCTGCCTCTTTCCTGGCCAAGGCTGTGTCCCTGGGCCAGACTCCTCCAAGCACCCAGAACTGCTGGGGCGGGGGGAGCCAAGCCAGTGTTGAGCCCCTGGGGCCCTTGCTACCCAGTCGGCCCCCTCTGCCCACTGCTCAGGGGCCACGGCCCTGCAGCCAGCTGGGCCACTGTGTGACCTGGCCTGTGGCCTTCTGGGCTGTAGGCTCAGTCTTTCTACCTGGAAAGTGGGGGTGCCTTTCATTGTGCCTCTCTGCAAGGTGGGGGTGGGATCGTGCTGGTCCCAGGCCTGGCCCTTAATGAGTCCAAAGGCCAGCAGCTACTGCAATTAGGAAAAAAGAGGGAGTGAGGAGAGTCTGCTGAAAATGGGGTCCACTCGAAGCATCTCTGCCACGGTCAGTAAAGGGATGGGGGGCAGTGGCCAGAGAAACTCATGCCCAGGCTCTGCCTCCTAGCCCCTGGGACTCCCACTGCTGGGCTCAGACCCCTCAGAACTTTGTCCCCTGCCTTCAATTCCTGGTCTCAAAGGAGGGACTCTGAATCTCCCCCAACCTGGCTCCCGGGCTCTGGGAGCTGCTGACTCTGAGCCTGGTTCCCTGTGTCCCACAGGTGTAAGGCTGGGAGCTCTGCTCTGTCCTTGGCCAAACAGGGGGTGGGGGCTGGGCCTCTCACCTGCCCTCTCCCTCACCCACATAGCATTAATGAAAATGAGTCCCAGATGGAGGCTGAGGGCCCTGACCCAGCCCTGGCCTTGTGTGGCCAGAAGTCAACTTTTACCTTCCTGCCCGGAGAGGCCAGCCAGGAAGCCAGCCGGAGCCACGCGTGGCCCCCGGGTGTTGACCCTCCCACTTCCTGCCTGGGCCCAACTGTCGGCAGCTACTGCAGGGTAGGGGCCCAGAAGAGGGATGGAAAGTGGAGAGGAGCCTGAAATGAGGAGAGGTGGGAGGGAACCCCAGTCCTTAGGAAGGGAGGGCCCGGGCTTTGGTTTCCTTCCCCTGCCAACCAGGGCCTGCTTTCTGAGGTCAGAGGGAAAAGTGGCCAGATGCAAGCACCAGGACTCAGCTTCCAGGCTCAGGCTGGTGCTTGGTGCCAGGTGGGTCTGAGACAAGTGTGGGGCAGCCTTGACAAGAGGATCCCTGACAGGGCCCCCTGCCAGGCCCTGGCCTTAGCCAGCAGCCCCCACAGTTCTGGCTAGTCCTCAAAGGGAGCCCCCTGGAGCCCCCTCTGGGTGACACTTGGGCAGGGTGGAGGGACAGCCCCGGGAGGCTCCCTGCAGCCATATGGTGCATCGCCTCCCCCGCCCGCAGCCGAGGCGAATTCCCCTCCCTGTAACCTTCTCCGCATTTGCTAATGTTTTGTGACATAAAGCCCTGAGATTAATTTTTTGCCTCTGTCTTAATTGAAGGAACCATTTAGTGCCGATTTAACTATTATTACCAAATCATCAGGATTGATGCAGTGCGCACACGCCGCGCCAATCGTGTTTGGAGGAACTCGAGGATTTATGCAAATGGGCCTGCCGGGAGAGGCAATTTGTAGCCGAGAAGGACAATTATACCAGGCCCGGGAGTGCGCCAACGACTGCGCCGGGCGGGTAATGGATAATAACCGCGTGCCGGCAGCCGTGCGCAGCACCGCAGCGTGACCAACGACTCTATACGGTGCAGATAAAGAGGCTTTTACGCAACGCCGCCTCGCACTCGTGGGACTGGGCGGGGGCTGGGGCCGGGCAGGGGGTATGCCACCGCCCTGGCCACGGCCAGGTGTGTGGGGCTGGTGTGGCCACGCGCCAGGCCCAGGAGGTGGGGCTTGTTTGCACTGAGCTCAGGGCTCTGGACACTGCTTCACTCACCATCATGGCTGGCCTGGGGTTCTGGGTCTTCAGGAGAAGCTGTGAGGGGGGGGGCTCCTGCAGCCCCAGGAGCCAGAGAGGAGCCCAGCCCTACTGGTCAGGCCTTAAGGGCACCTGGGCCTGCCCAGCCTCATCGAGTAACCTCAGCCCTAGGCACCCCATGGGACCCCTGCACCCAGGACTCACTTGACTTTCTTGCTGTCACTGGGGCGCAGGGCAGGCAGCAAACTGGAGTATTTGCGCTTCCGTGGCCGGCCAGGCCCTCGCCTGGCAGGGCTCCTTGAGCTCTCGTCTCTCCTGGGGGCCGCAGGAAGGGTGGTCAGAGGTTGATGCCCTTCCTGGCTCCCTGACTAGTGTCCAGCAGAGGTCACTGCCCTTGGGGGATATGGTGGGAGCCAGCTGTCCCAAGACTGGGCCTGGGGAGCCTGGCCGCCCCGTGGAGGGCATGGCTGAGCCAGGGTCCCACCATCCTTGCTTCCCAGTTCCAGCCACCCTGCACACACCAGTCAGGTGAGCTGCCACCACTGCCATGACACATTTGGGATTCCCTCTGCCCCCCAAAGCCCAATCCTGCCCTGGCCCCCTGGCAGCCCTACCCTCACCCTTTGCCCCACTACCCAAGGACCAGCCTCTGTCCTGCACTAGCCTCTGCTGCGTACTTCTTCCCTCCCACACCATACCGCACCTTGGTTTCTCTGCTGGGTGATTGCCTCACGGTTCCACTGCCTCTGGGGACCTTCCCAGGCCCCCCGCCTTCTGGCCCCCGCTCAGCCCATCACACACAGGTTTACCCCTGGCCACAAGGCAATGGCCCTGGGCTGGGCCATGCCCACCTCTGCCCTGAAATGGGAGCATCTCCACAAGCCACACTCCCACCCTCTCCACCCTGCTGCCGGCCTGGGCCATACTCATGGTCGTGCCTGCGCTGCAGCCGGGCCAGCTCCCGCTGCTTCTCCTTGTAGCGCCTCTGCAGCTCCGCCAGCTGCACACGCATCTCCACCTCCTGCGTGTCCAGCCGATCGATGGCAGCCTTCAGTGGGCACACCTAGCGGGCAGGGGCACAGGGCCCTGTGAGCCCACCAGGCGGGCAGACCATGATGGGGTGGGCAGGCGGCCAGCCTGGGCACTCGAGGCCCCACCCACCGTCACGGCAGTGGGCAATGGGGGCGACCAGGGCCCCCCTACCACTCACAGGCTTGGTCTTGGGGGTCCAGGTGTCCTTGCGCCGCAGGATCTGCATGCGGGGGGTGAGTGCGGGAGCCCTGCAGGGGTCAGCAGTTGGAGGCTGGGCCGAGGAGGCGGGGCTGTCCAGGTTAGCGGCTTCGACCAGGGACCAGGCTGAGGCCAGAGTGGCCAGGCGCTGCAGGTTGAAGGCCAGCACATTCTCCTCCTCTGCAGGGGACAGGCAGGTCAGTGTGATGAGAGCAGGCCACACACTGTCCCTCAGAGAGTCTCTTGATGTCACCTTGCATCCCAGCACAGCCCAGACTACCCCTCACCCCACCCTGCATCATGCTCCCACCCCGTACCACCTCACCCACAGGCTGTCCGGCTCCCTGAGACACGCAGGCCAAGGGCGAGGGTGAGGCAGCCGGGAACAATGAGACGGTCCCTGGGCCAGACACCTAGCCCTCGCCTCAGCTCTGGGTGAGGGAGATGTCACCCTCAGCTACCATGGGCCAGGCCAGTTGGAATGGCACAAGTCCTCAGGACAGTGACCAAACGATTTTGTTAAGGTCTAGGGTTCATTACGCTCTAGCAGCAACTGCCTTGCATTTTTGCTTTCTTCCAGATTCAAGAAAACTCGGAGTGTCACAGCCCTGGTGGGTGGGGAAGGACAGTCCAGTGCGGGGTCAGAGCCCGGCCAGTGGAGGGCAGTGTCCATTCATGAGACAGGCCTGGAGTGAAGACTTGGGGCTGAATAAAACGATGGGGAGGGGGTGGTGGCAGAGACGGAGGTAGGGGTAGGGCACACGCAGGTGGGGAGATCCTATGAGCTATTGCTGGGGAGGGACCGGCCAAGATGAGCCCTATGGGGTCAGATAGTGTCCCTAGGGCTGGAGGTGTATAGTGGGTAGTCATGAAGTCTAGAACACACAGCCAGTTCTGCCCCCGAAGAAGACCTGAGGGCAGCAACACCCCAGCGCTAATAAGCACACCTGCACCCTGAACGTGGCTTCTAATATCCTCTGAGGAAAGGCATCAGCCTTCTTGGGGACATTGCCCAAGAAGGTTCGGGTACGAGCTGGGAACACAGGATGTGCTCAGAGAATGATCCAGCTGAAGGGGCCAAACCTGAGACAATTCAATCACCAGATTAAATGGTGACAGTGACATGTTATAATAGACTGAAGTGAATAAATATCCACAAGTTACACTGATATAAATAAATTAATGAGTGAATCCAACCTTTGAAAAGGAATGAGATATCACACCATTTCAAAGACACTTCCCGCTGAATAACTACAATAGAGAAGGTGCCCGGTCACAGCCTCGATAGAGTCATCAGGGTGACCCACTCTCAGTAATGGGACAAAGCACAGGTGGACACCTAAGTTCAACCCTCTGGATGCAGTGCTAGGTCAAGGCCAGAGGTGGGGTGCTGGGTCAAAGGTGCCCTGGGAAGACAGGGGAGGGGCTGCGGGGGCTTTCTTCTCCCACCTCACGCTGGGGCACTGATATCTGCAAATTCCATTTCAGCTAAAAGTTCCACAGGGTCTGCCTGTCCCTTGAGGTCACTGTAACTGCTGGGAAGCCTCCCTGTTCCTCCCTGCCTCTCACTCCTCAGGCTAAGCCTGCTAAGATGGCAAAGTTTTGCAGGTGAGCTCTGGGTGGGGCAGGAATGGGGGGCTCAAGGAGATGGCAGGGGTACTGGTGGTGCTGGGCTCCAAACGAGACCCTGCCTTGCTCTCTGATTCAGGGAGGTGCAGGGGCAGACAACAATAGTCCAACCCCTCAAGCCTCCAGGTCTACACCCTGTGTCCCAGGAGGGATGTGGGGCTGGGCTCTCCAGGCAGGTTCAGGGTCCACAGGTACAGAAAAGGCCCAAGACTTGGGTTTCCTCCCAACCAGCCAGGCCAGTAGAAGCTCTTGGGGCCAGGAGCAGGTGGGAGGAGGGAGTGTAGCAGATCAAAAGGGATCAAAAGCAGGGTCTCAGCTCATCATGTAAACTGGGCGGGTCCCTCAGGAAAGAAGGGGCAACCATACTCTGGGACGGGGCCTGGGCTTCACAAAATCCCAGGGTAGATGGGAAGCGCAGTGGGCAGCATGGCCCCTGATGGCCGCTCCAAGTGCAGAGTGGGGCACTCTGGGAGCCTCGGGGATGGGCCCCTGCAGGCAGGCCTAAAAATCCATGGTCAGATAAGCAAATGGCCAGAGGTGTCCAACTTCCTCCCAACCTCAGGGCTCTGTCTGGGGCCTGAGTTCCTGCCCCAGCTGGAATGGAGGTCTGCGGGCTGGGCAGTCTGCCCACTGAGCTCCCTGGACTTGAGCCCAGATGGGGGATAAGCCAGGGTCCTGGGCCAAGTCCTACTGGTGGGGGCAGTGAGGGCTCTCGACGCCCACACCAGTGAGAGCAGAGCTCTTTCCAGCATGGGAGCAAACGGCCTGGGGCCCGGCTACGGAGCTGGGGGCCACGTCACCTTTCTCACTCACACTTCTCAGGGGTCCCCGTCTGGCCTTTCAGCAGCTCTCCCCAGCCTGGGATGTACTTCAGGGGGATGTACTCAAGGACAAGAGGGCGGCGGGAGGCCCTGCTGACCCTCTGGGGTCTTCTTCCTCCCTCTCCCCTCCTCATCCCAGCCTGTTCCCGGGATGTTCTTCTCCTTCTGTGAGTCCTCCCTTTTGCTCTGAAAACAAGCTGATTTCCTAATTAATTTCAGGCAAGGCAGTCACTGAGCTTGTAGGGAACAGCTCCAGAGCTGAGAGGCTGCGCACACCGGCCAATTAACTGGGACAGTGGGAAGGGGTGGGCCTGGGAGCGGCAGAAGGGGAGGGTGAAGACCCGAGGGCTCTAAGAAGGGAGGGTGGGGGGCTTGGGAGAAACAAGAGGGGAGAGTGGGGGCTTGCAGGTTCTAGAAGGGGAGGCTTGGGTGGAGACCCAGCAGTGACAGCAGGGCCTGGCCTGGACTGGCAGCTGCAACGCCCACAATGGGACACACGTGGTCTACACGTGAGCATCCATTCAATGAATGGGCACGGGTCCAGCAGGCATTCACAGGCACCGACTGGGCGGCCACACACATGGTGCTTGGCATCGGCTCAGTGCACCCTCACGCCAGCCACACTCACAAGGTGACTTGGGCAGCAGAGACCCCTGCCCAGGGCCACCTCACCTCACCTCTCCAGGGGTCATGACCAGCAAGGGCTCACTGGCTCACTCTCCTCACCAGCACAGTGGTGGCCCCTCTGGTCAGACAACAGAGGAGTGACACAGAGGCCTTCGGGGAAATTAACAAGAACTTTCGCTTATCTCCACGCAGCACAAGAGGTGCTGGCGGCTGGGTGTGGGCTGTGAGAGTTCATTATGGTGAGAAGACGGGCAGGCCAGCTGAGGATGTTGTTGGGTTCTTTCTATAAACGTCAACCTGGTACAGTGCCTGGCTGGGGGTGCTTCCCCTTGCCCCCCTGGGGTTCCAGCTGGGAGAGCCTGGGTGGAGTCCCTCGGGGGGACCTAAGGTCTAGAGAGGCCTACGCAGAGGCCTGGCCCTTGGGTGGGATGCAGGGAGCCCAGGAGCAATTTTCCCAGCAGGTCAGTTCCGGGGGCCTGGTGAGGCTTAGGGGGCCTCACCTCCCTAGGGCCTGGGAGGCGAGGGTCACTGTGTCTTTAGCTGGATCCCATGCAGGTATCAGGTTCGGGAGCTGCAGAACCCACGGTGGTGATAGCTTTCAGAGAGAGCGCCCTCTCCTCCCCTTTCCTGGCTGTGAGATCACCATTTAGTGACCTGGGGCCCCCACCCCCCAACCTGTGGGCCTTGGCATCCTTGTGCATAAAATGGGGACAACCTTGAGCACACCCCCTGCCCCCCAGGGCATCGTGAGAATCCCAGGGGTCTTCCTGACACCACCATCGGGGCCACAGGCCTGGCCCTGAGGCCCTGCCCTCATGGCGCAACCTGCAGGTGGAGCTGGAGGTGATGCTGGAGGTGTGGGCGCACCTGCCTGGTTTCCTGACCTGGGGCCACACTGTGGGGACAACTGAGTGGGGCTGAAGGTTGACCCTGAGTCTGTGCCTGAGGGTCCAGCTCCCAGGGCTCTGGAGGGATGGGGCTCACCTTGCAGGGCTGGCTCAGTCCTCTGCTGCTGGATCTCCAGGTCAGCCAGCTCGCTGAGCAGGGCAATTCCATGAATCCCTGAGCTACGGGGCAGGGGAGCTGTGCTGGGTGGCCCAGGGACTGCGGGGGGCAGAGGGCCCAGTGGGCTGACGCCAGGCAGGTCCCCCAGGTTGATGGTGGCTGCCACCAGAGCGTCCAGCCCGGGCAGCTCCCTGGGCAGCTGGCTGTTGTCAGGAGTTGAACCCCAGTCCTGCTCCTCTTCCTCCTCTTCCAGCTCGGCCTCCTCGAACTCGGCCACCTCCTCCGCCTCTGCTTCTGTAGGGGCTTGCTGTTTGCCCGGCTCAGCCTGGTCCACGGCGCCCAGGCTCCTCCCTGGCTGCTCCATGGCCTGGGGACCGGCCCCCAACGAGGGCCCCCGCTCTCCCTCCTCCCGCCCCTCCTCCATGGTCCTTGCCTCTTGGGCCCCTCCTCCCTGAGTAGAATCAGCCTGGCCAGAGGCCTCAGGACCCCCTCCCTCGAGGTGAGCCCCGCACCGCAGTTCTCGCACCCCCTCCAGTGGACTGGGGTCTGCTGCCTTCCCCGGGGGTCCCCGCTCGGCAGGGTGGGGGGTGGCGGCAAGGTCCTGGGTGGCCTCCCTGGTCCCTGAGGGCAGCCCAGGCTCCTCCAGTTTCTGGGGGCTGCGGAGGCAGAGCTCCCCAGGTGGGAACGTCCTGGCCAGCTCAGGCTGGGCCCCCAGGGGGGCAGTTTGCATAGTTTCAGGGTCCGAGAGGTCAGATGAGTGCACGCTGCGGGGCAGGGAGAAGCCCGAGCTGGCCGCCGCGGGGCACGTGTATCCGGGAGGCAGGTCTGCAAGAGAGAAGCGCGGTCAGGAGAGCAGCTGGGGACGAGGGTGGCCTCCAATGCCCCAGTTCCACCTGTGGCGAGGGTCCCCAGCCAACCCTCTGCTTGTGAAACGTGACAGGCAGGAATGGGGACACGGTGTGTTGAAAGGGGCAGAAGAAGAGCACCGGGGGCAGGAGGGGCGATTTCCCAGGCCCCCCTCTTCGACCAGGATGGTTGTGAGCTCCCCAGCTCCTGCTGCAGCCTTGGCGGGGTTGGGGGGACCCCTGGGGGGTTCCTAGAGGCCACCTCTGGCATGTGTGGTGTGGCTAACCAGAAAAGGGGGGATTTTAAAACAAGATACTTGAATCAGGGTTTTCCCTGAACCAGAACGAGCTGGCAGCCTGTTGGAGGCATTACGCCCCATTAACTACAATAAAAAAAAAGAAAGCAAAAAAAGTCTAAAACACACACACACACACACACCCACGTCGGCTGGCTCAGCCTCCTTATTGTGGAACTGGGACGGGTTTTATGTTTGCCACACGGGCTTCCACTATAAACTCTTAGCCTAATTCAGAGAGAATCAAATAGCTGTGGGGAGCTGGCGGGCAGCGGGCGGGAGAGCGGTTGCAGCGGCCAGGCTGGGCTTGGACCCTTCACCGCAGGCTGCTGCTCCTTGCCTCGGGCCCAAGCCGTGGCATTTTGGGCCCCCACAGTGAGAATGAGCTCCATGTTGCCCAGCTTCATGGCTGCTGCCCTGTGGTCCTGCCACCATCCCCGGCAGGCCAGGCGCTTTCTCATCCTCGAGGCTCTAGCGCCAGCTGGCTGGGCCTGACCTTCACCCTGCCCCATCTGCCAGGGACAGGGACCCTGAGTGCTTTCCCTATGGGTCCCTCAGAAGGACACGGAGAGGGAGGAAGGGAAAGAGCAGGGGGACAGGCCACCTTGTCCCGGGCCCCATCAGGGGGACTGGGAAGGTGAGGTCAGCCCTGCAGGGGCCAAGCCAGGTAGCCTGGTCTCCACTCAGCTCAGCCCACCAGGCAGGTGACAGGCCTGAGTGGAGGGGGGGCAGGCGAAGGCCAGCCTAGTGTGCCCGCTCTCACCTGGTTC
This sequence comes from Capricornis sumatraensis, assembly GCF_032405125.1. NCBI lineage: Eukaryota > Metazoa > Chordata > Mammalia > Artiodactyla > Bovidae > Capricornis > Capricornis sumatraensis. The sequence goes on from NC_091076.1 coordinate 100,997,394, forward strand.
CAATGCGTTGAGGTCGGCTCTGGGCCGCTGGCCCTCCCCACTCTTGTCTTCGGCGCTGGGCAGCTTGGAGCCTAGCCCGGGGCTGCCGGTGGGGCAGACGGATAAAGTGCACGGGGCGCCAGGATGCGGTGGTGGTGTAGGGCAGCTGGCAGGGGTGGGCTTCGGGGCGGGAGAGTGGCAGCAGGGTGACAGCTTGGCAGGGCCTGCGGTGGCGGGTGAGGGGGTGCCCTTGGCCGTGGGGGTTAAGGCAACTGGCTTGTGGGTGGACTTCAAGGCCTTGTCCTGGGCGGGCTCCTCCAGCTCCAGGTGGTGGTCCTCAGGCTTCTGCTGTTGGGGTGGGGCAGAGGCTCAGCCCAGCCGGGGCCCCCAGTGCTCAGGGCATTGTAGTGCAGGGCAGAGGCAGGGGGAGTGGACAGTGGGGACTCCTGGACTGGACCAGGTTGAAGCACAGAGGGAGTCAGTGGTGCCCTGGGTCCCGGCTGGGCATGGCCGAGGGTGTACCTGGAATTGGCTGGCCCGCTGCAGCTCGAGAGCCTGAGTGGCCCGCTGCTGCTGCTGCTGCTGCTGTTGCTGCTGCAGGGCATACAGCTCCTGTTGCCGCAGGAACTGGGACCGCGAGTAGACGGGGAGCTGGCCCGGGTGCTGCATGTGGGAGGCGGGGCCCCGGCCCCCGTACATGGGGGGCCACAGCGAAGCCTGGTCCATGACATCAGCTGTAGGCAGAGCCAGAAGAATGGTCAGCGCCGGTGGAGACAGGATGACCGGGCCACATCCCAGCCACCGAGCGGGCCTCCTCCAGCCCTCGTTTCTTGCTTCTCACCTCACACCTGTCTCTCGGACCCTGGCTGGGTGCCTGCCTCGCTGCCCGTTCCCCAGCACCCATGGGGGCTGCTCCCTTCCTCAGACCCGCTTCGGATCCCCCCCCAACATGCAAATAGCCTGGTCCGAGAGGCCCTTACCAAGCGCATGGGGGGCCGTGTGGGGTGTGGGCTCAGAGGGCAGGATGACTAGTTGTGTGGGGGCATCCTGGGAGAGGGGGAAGACAGGGGGCATGGAGCCGGGCACGGAGGCAGGGAAGCCGGGGGGCAGATTCTGGTGCAGGGCAGGGTGCCCAAGGCCTGTGGAGACACGGCAATGAGGTCAGACAGAGCAGAGGAGGAAACAGGGCCCCAGGCTGGCACTGACCACCACGCCCACCAGGATTCTTGTCCTGCCCCGTTCCCTGCCTGCCCTCCGACACTGACCGTAGGAATGTCCTCCCATCCACAAGGAGGGGCTGCGGGTGCGGGGCAGCCAGGGAGGGTGGGCAGGGTGGGGATGGGGGGCCGGGTCCCCAGCCAGCTGGCCACTCTGCAGGGAGGATCCCCCGGTGATCATGAGGTGGGGGGCCAGGTCCCCGGGACAGCCGCCTGATGGGTGGATCCGGGCGAATTCCACGAGGTCCTTGTTGTCCCTGTCCATCATGGGGGTGGGTGAGGGCTCCGCATGGCCGCCAGCCACCCCCAGCCCAGGTCTTCCACCCCACCCTATGGGGTCACGCTCAGCACCAGCACTGGTCCCCTAGCTGAGGGGAAGTTAGCAGAACTCCCTCCAAAGTGGGCAGAAACCCCAGCAAAGCCTGGGGGGTGGGTGCATAGCTGTGCCTGGAGACAAGTCACAAAACCTAACATTGTGGCCACTTAATCCCATGTGGCACCACTGGGCACCCCCAGGGGCGTGGCCCAGTCCCCAGCCCAAAGGTGCAGCCTGGTTCTTACTGCAGCAGCAGTTCGCGGCCGGCGAGCCCCAGGCGGTCCTCACACAGGCGGGCCCTCTCCTCCTCGGCCTCCAGGTCCAGCGGGTGGGTGGAGCGGGGCCCACCGCCAGCTGCACGGGTGGGAGATGGCAGAAGGGACAAGGGTTGGGTCGGCTGGGGAGCCACAGCTAAAGCAAGCAGGAACCCCACTTCGAGCCAGGAGACTGATGAACTGAGGGGGTCTCCTGCCCTGTGAACCTCACGGGAAAGGTGCAGGGCAGGTCAGCTCAGCCCTGGGAAAAACTGCAGACATGGGGAGGTGATGGGCGTGAAAGCCTGGGGTCCAGCCCTGGGAGCCCTAGGTGAGTGGACTAGGGCAGGTCAGTGACACCCCTACCCCGCCTCCCTCTCCGTGGAGGGTCCGTACCTTTGAAGGTGGGGGCTGCCCGGCCCTGCCGCCCTGTGTTGGCACCGTAGGCCGACTCCGACCGGCTCACCGTGTCCTTCTGCCTGGCCAAGGCTACCGCAATGCCCACGGGAGGCTGCCGCACCTCCCCATCACTGTGGGTGGCATCATGCTCCCGGCTTCGGGCACAGTCTGGCCTTTCCACCTCGCCCGGGGCCTGGCCTGCGCCCTTGGAGGCTGGGAACTTCCCATCCTGCTGGGCACAGCTGGCCTTCAGGCCTCCGAGGCCCACGAAGGGCGCCTTCTGGCCAACGACCAGCGCTTGGTTGCTGTATTTGAGCAAGTTCTTCATGGCCGAGACCTCGTCGGGCGGGGCGGGCAGGTCCTGTGACAGGAGGGCAGCCTGCTGCAGGGTGCCACCAAAGGGGTCCAGATAGGTGCCCGCCTTGCGCTCCTCGCCAATGGCCACGGTGGCCCCCTGGCCTGACTGGACATTCCATGGGGGCGGGGGTGGCCCGCCATAGCCAAGAGACGCCAGTTCCAGAGACTTGCGCTTGGCCTCGGCCCCGCTGCCCCCCGGTTCTACCTCAGGGGCCACCAAGTGCTGCTGATGCCGGATGCGAGCCACCTTCTGGGCCCCGGGGGCACCCACAGGAGTCTCCTTGCTGGCAGCCTTGTCTAAAGTGCAGCAGGCCTGGGTGACCTTCCCGCCCAGTGGGTCCTGGTGATTAGGCCGGGCGCAGTCTTGCGAGGGGGTGGGCAACTCAAAGTAGCCGCTTTTGTCCAGACCTGCTTTGGGGAGCCCGGGGAAGGGGGCCTCGGGGCCGGCACTGTCCAGGTACTCCAGGCCCTTCAGCCGGGGGTTGAGGGCCGCCTCGAAGCTCCCGGACCGCCGCTCACCCTTGCCCTCGGCCTTCAGGTGGGCGTAGGAGACCCCATAAGGCGCAGCATGGTCAGGCGCGGCAGCTGCCTCCAGGTGCCGATCCTTGCCCTCACCCACCACGGCACAGGCCTCGGCCGCCTGGAAGGGGCGGCTCTTGTCGGCCAGGTGTCCCACAGAAGGCACAAAGGTGGGCCCACTGGCCTTCAGGTCCCGGGGGACTTTGTCCTGCAAGGGGCAGAGACCATCCGGGCCCCCATGCAGCTGCAGGCAGGGGAAGGGGCCGGCTGCGGCTGTGCTGAGGGGAGGGGGCGGCCCCGCGGGCAGGCCGGATGGCACTGTGTAGGACACGGCATGGTGTAGCATCTGCCTCCGCTCCAGGCACTCGCTGAAGGCTGGCCCAGGCTCCGCGGGGCCCGCCGCCTCCTTGGCGCAGCGTCCAGAGGCCGGCATGCCCACACCCGGCCGCCCCAGCACGGTCCCCGCACAGCTGGCCAGCGCAGACCGGCCCAGCTCGCCATCGAGCACCTTGGTGTTGAGAAGGCAGGAGGCCAGGTGCTTGGGGCGGCCTTCGCAGGCTCCCCGGGCCATGCTGCCCTCCTTGCAGTGAGAGTCCCCTGGCATGGGCAGCACCAGCTTGTGCCGCCCCCGGGCGACGTCCTCCTCCGCTGCCGGCCGCTCCTTGCCCTCCGCCGCCTTGCCGGCTTTCTCTTTGCCCATGAGGAAGCGGTCGAACTCCTTGGTGCCCTTGTGCAGGTGGCTGGCCTCGCCCCGGTCACGGCTGCAGGAGCCGATGGGGTGGCCGGGGGCAGCCCGGGCCACACTGGGGAAGTTGTGGTTGGCGGGCAGGAGCGTGGGCTGGGGGGCCAGGTTGCGCAGGTAGAAGTTATCTGCGTGCCGAGAGAGCTGAGGTCAACAAGAAACCCGAGGCAGGTGCCGGAGGGCTCAGTGCCCCCAAGACACTGCTCCAGGTGCCTCCCCACCATCACCGGCTGACCCTGACCCACTGGTACTTTCCAGGGCAGGTTTATAACTGTAGAAAACGTATTAACATAAATATCACTTTAACCATTTTAAAGTGTGCCATTTAGTGGCTACTATGTTCATGGTGTGCAACCTTCATCCCTGTCCATTTCTGGAATTCTTCATGCTCCCAGTCTGAAGCTCTCTGTCCCCATTCAATACCGACTCCCCATGCCCCAGAGGTTCTGACTTATGTTCACCCCTAGAAGAGGAACGCTGAAAAGAGCACAGCTACCATGCCCAGCTGGACCCTGAGGATTAGTGGAGGAAGGGCGGGAGCGGGTGGCAGTGTGTCCTCGCTGGACTCACGGGGGTGGAGTCTGGGGCTGCAGCAGCTCCCCCAACCCCACACGATGCTGGAGGAGTGCAAACTGATCAGGTCTTTACAAACAGCCACCAGAACTCTAAAGGCTAAGGAGGCTATGGGCTTATAGTTGTACGCTTAGTCGCTCAGTCATGTCCGACTCTGCGACCCCATGGACTGTAGCCCACCAGGGTCCTCTGTCCGTGGGATTTTCCCAGGCAAGAATACTGGAGTGGGTTTCCATTTCTTTCTCCAGGGGCTTATAGTTGGGGGATGGCTAAAAGTGGACAGCATGTGCTATGATGTGGCTACTACACAGCTCAGGACGCCCAGCCACGTGGAGAGTTATCTGAGGCAGGCCCCTGAAAGCAGGATAGCGCACTGTGGACAGCAAATTTGGCGGCCTTTAGTAGCCCCTGTAAGTGCCAAGACACCCCCGCCCAGGAGGAAGTGAGGCTCTGGGCGGACATGCGTCTGAGAATGGGCCAGGAGTGAAGGACCCAGCCCACCTACCTTCTGAATACTCTGAGAGGCCCCCAAGCCTTCTGCACCAGGGGCTAGGGTGATCCTTTAAGGAAGGAAGAAAGGCAAATGGTCCCGACGGCCACCCCTACATTCTGGGCTCTCGATGTCTCTGCAGCTCAGGCCCATCCTGCTTGAGTGGCTGGGGGGTGTTCCCCCAGCTCCCTGCATGGGGCCAGCCTGGGCCCCCCCTAACCTGGGGTGCCTTGGTTTCTATCTGGGTCCCTGGCCAGCCCTGCAGACACCCACTGCTCCCTAAGCTCGGGCTGGGTTACTGGGGACCTGGAGGGACCGACCCCCTCTACACCCAGCTGGGGTGGCGGATGGGCAGCCTGGATGGCCTGGAGCCTAGAGAGGGAACAAAAGAAACATTTGGAACTTGTAAAACTGTCCTCAGTCGTGTAAATTCCTTGTCAATTTCCTGCTAATTAAAGCAAGGGGGAAGAGGGTAGCCTGGGCTAAACCTAATTAGCTCAATTTCCAAAACCAAAGTGTTCTTGGGTGGGGCTCTGCCACAACACTGTGAAAGCCGAGGAGGCCGCCAGCGCTCCTGGAAGCCAGCGGCCCACATCCTGGAGGGGGTCCCTAGCTCTGGGTCGGATTTCTGGGGCTGGGACCACCTGCCTGCTCTTGACAAGCGCTGTCAAAACAGCAGCAGCACACGCGGGGGCTGATGTGGGAGGTGGAGGGACTCAGGCCGCGGCCTGCGCGCGGTTCTCCTCTGGGCAGCAGAGCACCTGGGCTCCAACCCCGAGGAGACTGGCTCCCTGGGCATCCAGTGTCTGTCCGAACCCCTCATGCGACCGAGGAGTGATCCTGGCCCGTCTGCAGGCAGCGTCTCATCCGCCCCGGCCCAAGCTGGCCAGCCCTGGGCTGGGGCAAGTGAGAGTAAGGCCTTCCACAGCCTCAGCCGCCCCGCCTGGACAAAGATGCCAGGTAGGCTCCAGGACACAGACACCCCACTGTCACGGAGTGGGAGGCTGTGAGGAAACGGGAGGACGGTGGCGGGAGGGCAGGAGGACTGGGCACAGGCCCACCGCCAACCTGCCTCATGGGGTCACCACTCTGGGGTCCCCTTCCTTCCCTGAGACCCTTCAGGACTCTCTCCTCCTTAGCTGCTGCTGCTTGAAGCCTGCCAGGTACTTTGTGGGCCCCTCCCCTGCCCCCACTCAGAGCCCCACTCTTGGGGTTCCCTGGGCTCCCTGGAGCTGGATCTGTCCTTATTTACCCTCTTCACCCGGGTGGCCCCTCTCCTTGAGCCAGATCAACCTTTCAACCCACCCTCTGGCACTGACCACGAGTGTGCAGTCACCCCCTGGGAAGGCGGCCCCCACCCCCCAGCCCCTCAGCATGGAAGCTGAACTCACCCCCAGGTGCACCCCTTCCTGCAGCCTGGGCCATAGATGGGGATCATCTGGGGCCCCCTGACCCTCGTGCTCCATCCAGGCCCCCCATGGGATCCCATGGTCCAGATCACTTGTCATCTAACAAGGTAACTAACCCCAGCCTCCTGGGCACCACCCCTGGAAGATCTTTCTAAAACGCAGATGAAGTATCACCCTACCCAAGAAAAATCCTGGACACCGGGCATCAAGGTCTCAGGCGACCCCCTACACCTGTCTCCTCTCCAGGTGGCTACATCTCCCATGGGCTCCCTGATGGGATCTGCGCCCTGAAGGCTGGGCTTTTACACACACACGTGTGCGTGTGGGCATGTGGTGTGAACACACTCTCCTTATGGAATGCCCTCCTGACTCCACCAGCCCTATGCTCCTATCAGCAAAGCTCCAACCTCAGCATACCCACTCCAGCGACATCTCCTGCCAATGGGGCAGGAGTCCCTCCATCTGCTGGGGGCACACCATTGCCCCTGTCCCCTGCTGCTGCCTCCACCCCCTTCCCCCCACCCCGACCCCTCTGACCTCAAGCCCTGGTGTGGGTTGAGGCCTGGGCCTTGTGCTGTCTAGCTTGACGAGGCAAGAGGTACAGGCTTCTAGGGGCTCCCCTACCCTCATCAGATGGTATTCTCCCCTGAGCTGCCCCTGGGACCCCTGAGCTGCTTGGGTGGGTCAGGGCGGGGGTGCCACAGGGTAAGGCCAGGTGCTGAGGGAGCTGGGTGCTTCTCCTTCAGGGCCGCGGTTGTTTGAGATGCTTCCACTTGGGTGATGAGACCTCACGGAGCATGGCTGTGTTTTCAGCATGCTCGCCTGACCCCAGCGTGCAACCAGCTGCTTGGCCATGGTCCTGGGCCCCGCACTTTAAATTCTCTGGGGGCCTGAGAAGCAGGCCCATCCTCTTTCAGCCCCTGTCCCTACAGTGTGGCCTGAGACCTGGAGAGAAGGGTTCATCCAGGCCGGCCACCTTCATCTGGGGCCCCAGAAGCCCCCGGCCCTGCCCTCCACCCCTCCAGGATTCACTGTGTCCCAGGCCCCATGCAATCTCTCACAGACCCACGCCAGCACTTGCCTTTTTGGGTTCCATAGAAACGATGTTGCCCATAGAGAACATTGCTGTTTCCATGGTGATCCAAGTGGCTCATGGGTAGGAAGGTGGATGCCAGACTCCCCGAAAATCTGGGGTACCCTGGAGCTAGAGAAGCAAGGAAACTGTGGTAGAGGTGCCTCTGGGCCACAGGCTTGCACCTGCCCTGACCCCAGGGAGGTGAGAAGCCGGCGGGTGGCCCAGGAGTGACGCCCCGCGGAGCCCGGCGTGCAGCCCGCCGGTGGGAAATCAACCCATCAATACATCATATTAACTCTGACTCGACTAATACCATCCCTCCGGTGTGGCACAAATTGAATTGCTGATGGGCTGGGGAGAGAGGGGAGGATGGAGGAGGGAGCCTTTGATTTCTCTCCCAGTAGCACTTAGCAGTGTGAGAGCTTCAAGGCAGGCCAACAAAAGGGGCTCTGGAGAGGTGGGAGATGTGGCGGTCACATTCAGTGGACATGGAGGCCCTCACAGCTCAGGCCGAGAGGAGAGAGGCGGGGCCGGACACCACCTTGGCCTGTACCATCATAGCTGCCAGGTGAGCAAGCCACTCTGGGCTCAGTGACCCGCACCCTGAGGCTGACTTGGTTGGGTGTGGCCAGCTTCTGCCTGGCTGGAGGCCACGGGCACCAGGCTCTCCATTGGCCGGGCCTCCTTAGTGCTCTGAGATCTGCAAAATGAGCTGGTCCCCAGCCATGGCAGCATCGCCCCCCTGAAGAGTTTCCCACGTTGGTCCCCAGCCCCAGACCCTCCCTGGAGCCTCCAAGTCAGGTCAAGCAGGCCCCACTCTGTCCCTTTGAGGGGCCTGGACTGTCTTCTTGGACTGGCCCTGCCCAGCAGAGGACCACCAGCTACACCCTGGACTTTGCTCTGGCCACCTGGGACACACACCCTGCCTCCCAGAAGTGATGAAGACAGAAAGAGCGAACATTTGGCCAAGGAGGCCCCTTAGGCACTGGCACCTTGAGAGCAGGCACAGCCGTGGCAGGCGTGTCTGTTGGATGCCCAGAGCCACCAGCCACCTGCAATGCGGCTCCTCACAGCTGGTCCTTCCCCACCAGGCCCAGCGGTGAGGGGGCGGGTGCAGGCCTGCAGCTGGGATGGCTGAGCTGGCTGGGCTGGGCTGGACAGGATGCTGTCTTGCTCCAAAACTCCTGCTTTGAGCTAATGCCCTTAACATTTTCCCCATGGAAAATGAGTCCCAGAGGAGCTTCTCCTGGGGACCCCATGGCTGTCCCAAGAGCGAATGGCTGCTGGGAGAGGCTTCCCACCTGACTTCTGAGGCGCCTGGGCTGTGACAAGGGAGCGGGAAGGAATCCCAGGGTCTCCCCGGGGAGCAGTGGCCACAGGGAGGAGGGGCTGGCGCAGGGTCCCTGAGGGGAGGGTGGCGGGTCCCAGGGCGCGTGTTCGAGCTGGGTCATAAGCCATGCCTTGACACAAGGGAGCTGGGAGCCCCATGCCTGGGGAGCAGGGGTGCCAACTTCCGTCTCAATGCATCACGACAAAGTTAAGACAAGTCTGAAGCAGGGAGCTAGCTCCGTGGACCTGCTCGTTTACGGTTTTCTAAATCCCTCTTAGGACAGAAGCCCTTTGCTGTTTCACTGGAACTCCTTGTGGCAACTCATGGCCGCATGCTCCATGGAACCCATGAGACCAACACCTTTCCAGAAGGAGAGGCTCAGAGCTGCAAGACAGGCCTCCAGGCCCCAGGTCCTCAGAGGCCCTGAGGCTGGCCTGCCTGGTGCTGAGGCTGTTGAGATGGAGGGTGGAGGCCGGCTCGATCTCTGTGGGTGCATGGGGGTAAGCCCTGGAGCTTGCTGCATGAGGGGCCCAGGAGCAGCCCCTTGGCAGGCCTGAGGTTGGGGAGGGGGGAGCCATGCCAATGTGGGGTCAGGCTATGGAACCCAGCTATGAGGTAGGGATGGACGAGGAGCATTGAGAGAATGGGAAACGCACGGGCATCAAACACTCTCGGAGCCCCCAGGGTCAAGGCCCCCAGTCCAAAGGGTGCACCCTGAACCCTGGTCCTGGTGGCCCCCTCAACATAGCCACCATCCTGCCCCTAATAATGCAGGAGGATGGTCTCTGGATCAGGAGATCTGAGGTCAAGCCGTGGCACCCATTCTCAAGAAGTACTCCCCGCAGGACGCTCCTGTACCAGTCCCGTTCAGAGGTTCCCCTTGAGCACGTGTGTTGCAAAAGCTCTGAGTAGTCCCTGGGCGTCTCCCCCACGGAGGGGCTCACATCCCCGGGCCCGTGGGAGGACACAGAGGAGGTACCCACTGCCCCCCAGACCCATCCCTCTGCAGCGCCCTCCTGCCGAGGGCACAGCTGAGTCCAGGGAGCCTGGCCGCCTCGCCTGGTTTGTGAGTGGAGACACATCTGGAGCAGATGTTTCCGAGATGAAATGCAGCTCCTGGAAGACCTGACAAAAGCTGGGCGAGCCCGACGGGGGTGGGGACGGGCCAGGGCAGGGGGGGCAGAGGCCTGTGTGTGTAGTAAGGGGAGCGGTTAAAGCGCCACAGCTGTCCCCCTTTAATTGGCTGCTGTTAAATGTTTTACGGGGCCTCGTTTTGGTAAACAGAAGTCTGTAAATTCCTCCTTCCCAGACGCCCGTTTCCCAGGCACAGACCCCCCTGTGACCCCTCGGGAGGTCTGGGCCTCCCGCCCACCCGCCCTCGGCCTTCAGCTGGCCGAGTGGTGGGCTCCTTCCTGCCACACCCTTCGGGGGGGCAGTGGGAGGGTGATGGCCATGCCCGTCCCTCCACGTCTGACCCTGAGCTGGTGGCCAGGGATCAGGGGACAGGAATCTACGGGGGCTCCTCCCCCCATCTCCAGTCTGCATAAAGTCCCACCCTCTAGGACCCCAGAAGGGGAGTTAGGACTCGGGGAGTAAGGATGGGGAGATGGAAGAAGAAATGGAGTGGGCAAGGGCCGGAGCTGAGTGGGGTGGCCAGGGAGGGGGAATGTGAAGAGCGGGTGGGCATCTGGGTTGGGGGGCAGAGAGGGAGGAAGGAGAAAAGCCCTCCCAGCCCAGCCACAGAAAGGACCCTTTCTTCTTCCCAACAAGAACCTACTCTCTGAATTGAAGAGGAAAATAAAAAATGATTTTTATGAATCACAGCAGCTGTTCTGTGACCAGAAGCCAGGGCTGATGTAGCTGGCCTGGGAAATGCCTCAGGTCCTCAAAGGGGCTTCTGCAGAGGAGAATGTGGTGGTGGTGGGCTCTGAAGAGGGCTCCGGGAGCCGAGGATGGGTCAGATACCCTGGAACCCAGGGCCAGAGATCCTCGACCCTGCACTCCTTCGGGGTGGCATGGTCCAGAACCCCCTTGTTCCCAGGCTCTCACACCCCCCGAGGTTGGCTACTGCGATCGCCCCTGTCGGAGCCCTGGAAGCCCCTGCTGAGTTCTAGGGAGAAGCCCTTGGCCTCAGCCACCACCCCACTGAGATTCCCCCCATTCTGGTCCCACGCTCTGAGTTGCCAGGAGACTTAACCCCACCCTATGACGTGAACATTAAAAGGGTCAAAAAGGTGACACCATCAGCACCTAATGGGGTTCAGTGATGTGGAGGCAGTCTTGAGCTGGGAGGGGGCAGCAGACCAGGTCCTTGGTATTCTGGGATACCCAGCCCCTGCCAGCATCCCCCAGGGCCCTTGCTGGCCACATCCGGGAAGGTCAGGGGTGTTTCTGGGTAGTGGGCTAAGGAGGAGAGGAGCCAGCGGGCAGCCCGCCCCTGGTGGGGGCTGCCCAGAGGGCAAGGTCTGAAGATGGAAGGGTGAGAGGAAGGGTGGGGACACTTTACAGGGGAAATAAGTGAGGGGTGCCATGGAGTAGGAGGCTCCTCTTGTCGCCACACCAGAGAAGGTGCCTGGGAGGACCCCAGGCCTGCTGCAAGTCTCTCAGCTGGAGAGGAAAGAGGGGTGGCCCTGGCCCCCCACATGCGCCCTCCTTGCCTGGTGGCGTCAGTTCCCACCCCCCCTGCACGGCACCTCACCTCTCCTGGGTTCTGCTGTAGAACTTTCCCAGCAGCCCAAGGTGCCCCACCTGCCCCAGGCCAGACCCAAAGGCTGGGGAGGCAACACCACCTCCCCATGGTCCTTGCAGGGCTCACTCTCCTAGGAGAGGACCGGCTCTTGTGTCTCAGAAGGCTGACTGTCTCCTGGCCAGGTCTGGGCATGGGGTGGGGTGTGGCCTGTGATCAGCCAACCAGTGGACCAGAACCCCTTGTGGGGTGGGTCAGGGGACTCCCACCACAGGGTCCCTGAGACCCCCACCCCCAGAGCTCAGTGCAGACCCTGCAGGCTTAGCAAACTGCCAGCGGCCTGACACACAGGGCTCTAATCACTCCCATGCCACCAGGGTCCTGCCCCGTCTCCCCGCTGGCTCCCCGCACACCCATGAGGGCAAGGCCTTCCGCAATAGACGCCCCCCGCCTCCCATGACGCCTTGACAAAAAACAAGGCCACCTCCCTGGAGGCTCGAGTTGCTAGAAAGTTCTCCCCACCACTGAGCCCTGAGCTGTGGCCAGGGACTGCCAGCAGGGTCTGACATCAAGTCCCAAGGGGAGCTCCCCACAACGTGACTGGCTGAGTCCCTAATCGGTGGGGCCAAGAATCACGCTTTTATATAGTCAGCCACACTGTGGGGGCGGGGCAGGCTGGCGCTCCAGAAAACCCGAGCTGAACCATCTCAACTGCCTGTCTCGTGGGTCAAGCCACCCTCCAGGGCTCAGCAGAGGGGAAAGCCCCTCTGGGTAGAGCACCCCCCAGACCATTCCACCATTGACCGGTGTCCTCCCAACCCTGACAGGTCCCATCTTTACTCTACCCATGACAATCCCCGCAGACACCTAGGCAGAGAGCCCTGTTCCTGGAGCCCTGCACACATCTATCCCTCTGAATTCTGCCATGCCATTAACTGGACGCTGGCTCTCTTCCTGTGACATCCTTTTCACTCAGGGTGTCAGTGGACTTCCACTGTGGTACACAAGACTACTAAACAGTAGTGACCACGCTGAAAGCTGGGTTAAGAAAAATTCTGAGGCTGTGTCTACACGCAGCTTGGAAAGTGCTGCAATCGACTAATAATGCCTGCCCTGGGCACAAGAAGGTCACTGGCAGCAAACTGGGAGGACACCCGCCACCACCCTTGCTCTAGTATCTGAAGTGGGTAACTTTGCAACAGCCTCCTTCCCACATCCTCCCTGTTCCTTGCCAGATATTCCAGTTTCCGTCCATAAGCCCCTTCAGGCTCATACTCAAGTGGTCAGAACCCTTGGGAATCCAGGCTGGGCATCACAGTGCAGCTCCCAAGATCTACCACCCTGGACTTCGTTGGGAGGAGCCAAGCGAGACCCCTTAATGGGCTGAAGATGGCTTTGGAAGCTGGGCCTCTCAGGGAGTACCCAGATCTCAGCCTCTTGCAGCTGGGGGCTGGGGCTGGGGCCTAAGGCTGGCACAAGATGATTTCTGTGCCACTGTGGCTCGTTAAAGTTGGCCCAGGCACACACACTGACCCCCAGTTGCCCCAGGTTTGGGGCCCAGCTGCCTGGTCTGTTCCCAGGCTGAGTGGAGTGGCTCAGAGGCAGGGGAAGGTGCCAGGCTCCCACGGACACCTCTGGAACAAAAGCAGCAGGCAGCTAGCCCAGGAGCCAGGCGGTCATGGACAGTCCCGGGCTCCTGGCGAGTGCTGTGCAGGGAGGAGCTGGGTTCAGGCCGTACAGAGCTGAGATGCAGGCCTTAGCAGCAGCCCCTCCAGGGGAACAGGACCTGTGGGCCAGGGAGGGCTGGGGACCAGGGCTTGCTGCAGGACTAAAGCTGGGGGAGAGACAGTGTCTCAGAGCTTGGAGCTGGGAACAAACTGGCATGACCCCCCCCAAACCCTCACAACACCCCACCCAACACCTCTGTCAGGGAGCTCGGCTGGAGAGAGCCCTACGCTACCCCTGACCACACCTCTTGCACCCTGTCTTCCTGGGTGGATGCTCTAAGACCCCCGTACCCCATGCCGGGGTATCTAAGATACACATAGATAGTGCTTGGGGGATCCTGGGGCTTGGGGCCACAGGAACAGTGCAAGCCAGCCCAACACCCAGATGTGACACTGGGCCTCCATCCCCAGCCTGTCAGACCCAGTGTAGCTCACATACACCCTCGGCTGCAAACAGCAGCCCAGGAAGGTCCCCAGGCCCCCAGCATAGCAGTGGACAGTTGCTACACGGGACATGCAAGGACAGAGGGGTCCCTGGAGGTTGGGACCTGGATGAGGAGGTGGGCAGAGGCAAAGCGTGGTGAGGGGCCAAGGTCACAGGGAGCAGGGTGGGGTGGGGGGTGGGGGTTGGCCACGCAAAGCCCCGAGAAAGCTCTGGAGGGGGTCAGAGGTCCAGATGGGACAGGCCTCCCTCTGGCTACGATGCAGCTGGCAGGAGAAGGCCTGTCTGGCAGGGCAGCCCTGATCCCCATGTCTGGATCTGGGGAGTTTGGTCCCTTCCCCTACACTGTCCCCAGATCACAGGGTGGTCAGCTGCCCCCAGTGACTCAGCCCTGCCCTCTGGCACTGGCAGGACCAGGTGGGCAGGGTAAGTAATGCTGCCTACATGTAGGGGCATCTTTACTGAGCTGGGCAGGGAGGGGAGGTGATCATCGGTGGTCCCGTGCGGGCAGATTCAGAGGCCATTTTGGCCACCGAGAAAACTGAGGCCAGGAGAAGGGGCTGGAGTGGCCAGCGGCCAGGGGAGAAGGACAAGGTCCAGGGCAGGGATGTGCCTCAGAGAAGGGCAGGCGGAGGGCTCCTCTCGACAGCGTCACCACACCAAGACGGTGACACCAGCTGGGACCTTTGTCCCCCACATAGACGTGCTCCCAGAAGCCCTGGTGAACCCTGAAGTCTTAGAGGCGGACAAAAGGACAGCTGAGGGGCTCAGGGAAGCCAGGAGGGGGGTTGGGAAACGGTAGGGAGTGCCCAGTGGCTCTCGGGTGCGACCCCTGCACCATTGGAGGCGAGCCCAGCCCCGAAAGGAGAAACAGCCTCCAGGGCGGGTGCAACTGACAAAGAGGCCGGCCGGCTAACAGCCAGCGCTGGCTCATGTGCCCGCTGCCTCCGGAGGCTCTCCCTCCAGGTGGCACAAGAGACCACGAGTGGCCTGGGCTGTGGGAACCCAGCAGCCCCGTTCCTCCCCAGCTGAGCCCCCAGGAACAGAATCCCCTTTCATCGCCCTGTGGGTGGTCCCACCAGGCAGCCAGGGGTGGGGTGGGGGGGCGGGAGGCGGGGTGGAGGAGGGAGGGAGGGGGCCCAGCCTGCTGACAATAGGGCCAGCTGTGCTGCACCCCACCCCCATGGGGACCCACCCAGGGCAGGCCAGCTACATTGGCTCACCCCTTTGCCTCAGGTCAGTTCCGCCGCCCACCCTGACCCTAGGCCCCGGAAAGGAAAGTCTCATCTCTGGCGGGACCCTTCACTTGGTCGAGCCTGGGGTGGGGGGTCCGGGGGTGGGGTGGGGCAAGAGGCCCTGGACAGACAAGCTCTGCCCCAGGCCAGATGTTCTGGGGCGGCTCCTCCGTTCTGGGGTACTTGCCCTGCACCCCAGCTGCTCCACCAGGGAAGCAGGAAGCCCTGGCCCCGGCTCTGGTGGCTGTCCCCCAGATGGTGGGTTGGGTCCACCCACGGAGAGCTGGGGGCCCTGCCTGAAGTGGAAGGATCCATCCTCTCTCCTGACCCCCACTGACGTCCCTCCCCATCCCTCCCTCCCCCACACCCTCCCCACCATCCTGGCCTCCTTGCTCTTAAGCTAAGAACTCCTTTAGGGGCCCAGCCCTGACTATCCCCAGGCTGGAGGGGGCGGGTAGCAAGCCTGCTTTGCCAGGCACCTGTCTCCCCACCCATCCTGGGGGCGGCAAGAGGATGAGGATGAGGCCAGACCACGGAGCAGCCTGCCCAGGCAGCCCACCCTGCCCGCCACCCCCCGCTCTCCGGCCATGTCGCGTGCCCCCCGCCCCACCTCGGCCCCCCTTCCCCCTGAACACACACAGCAGAGAAACAGGCCCCTGCACGCGGGCAGCCAGCTGGCACCCAGTCAAACTAGCAGCCAGGCACGCTGCCAGGGCAGCCAGCCAGCCAGCGCTGCCACTCGTCCCGGCCCCGCCCGCCCGCCGGCCTTTACGCTGGGAGCTCACAGTGAGGCAGCCGCACCACGTGGCCTGTCAGAGCGAGGCTGCAAGGAGAGGAGGGCAGGGGAACCCCGTAGGAAGGGGATCCCAGGCCGGGCAGCGCAACTGCAGGCAGAGGAGGGGAGACTAGGGCACAGGCCTGCGAGGTGGTAGGGTCCCCAGGACAGACACACGAGCGACCCTCAGGCGGGACCTGGCAGATTGGGGTTGCTCTCCCCAGGAGCCGCTGCTCCCCTGAACTCATCTTTAGTCCCAGGCGGGCCCTGCTCTCTCGTCTCCCTGTGTTCCGGAGCCTGTGTTCCACGTGGGTGGCTCAGAGGCCTCCTCGCTTCCCCGTGTCCTGCACCCACCTGCATTTGCCCACGGAGCCCACCGCCTCCACATGCACGCCCTCCCCCACGAGACCGTGGGTGCCCTCAGCCCAAGGAGGCGCCAGGGCTGGTTCGGGGCTGCTCCAACTGTCCTTGCCTCGGAGCAGCTGCCTCCCTGGCATGCACGGTGGGTAAGGGGTGGGTTGGGGGGCTGGCACCCTTGCACACACTGGTCCCCTCACACTGGGTGGTGGGAACTGCAACCTGCCAGGTGGCTCTGGGGCTGTGGCTACGGGTGGCGGGGTGACCCACAGACCATGAGCAACTCCACGGAGGCAGCCGTTGGCTGGGGGAAGTGAGTGTCTGGAGGCCGTTGAGGGCGCTATTTGTGGGCTGCCTCCCACCCGCCCACCCCCGCCTCCCCAGCAGCCCCCAGAGGGGCAGGACAGGGAGCCTTTCCCCTGGGCCCCAGGGCAGGTGGCACTGCCCACAAACCGCCCTTTTTGCCCGCAAGGTCCTCAAGGGTGGGCCGGAGGGGCAGGGGGATATGTACCTTCTGAAGCAGATCTCTGCCATCCTGACCCTGACCAGGGATCACTGTGGCAGCCAGCCTGGCCACGCCCACGCCCCCATGGCCAGGTCAGGGCAGAGCAGCGGCCGGGGGAGGCCGTGGGTTTGGTGGAAGCTGTCCTACACGGCTGCTGCGAGTACGCCCTGCCCGCCCCACGGCACTCGGCCCTCTCCTCCCTCCCACAGACATTTTGGAAGCCAGACGCTCCTGCCAGGTTCAGGAGTTCACCCAGCAAATGCAGAAGGCAGAAGAGCTGGGAGGAGCAGGGGAGCAAGGGGTGCCAGGCATGGCCAGCCCGGGAAGCCCTGATCCGGGGCCTGACACCATTGCACCAGGTGTCCCCTGGGGAGGCTGCGAAGAGGCAGAGGTGGGAAGCAGGCGGAGAGGGGTCTGGGCCAGGCGTCTGCTCTGCCCACCTGGGTCCTCAGGGCCTGGTCGCCCTTCCACTGGGGAAGGGAGCTGCTCCTTATCGCCTACCCAACATGTGCGCTCTGCACAGCACTTAAAGCCCAGATTATTTTAACAACTGTCCCTCACTCGTCACCTGTCCTGTTTGGAAAACAGCCCCTTTCTTGTTGCACAAAGAGAGGTTTCTCTCGCTCTCCAGCAGCACTGGGCGCTAATCTCCCCGCCTGGAACGCGGGCGGCAGCGGGCGCGGTGTGTGGGTCCGCGTGCTCTGCAAACACAACGCCCGCTGCTCAGCAGTCATTGAGTTACGGCGGTGCTGGTGCCAGGAGCGCAGAGCCCTCTGTGCCCGCTGCCAACTGCAATTACCTCTCCGCGTGCCAGCCGCCGTCGGGCTTAACCCTTCCTACGCTGTGGTGGCCTACTGGATATCAGCAACCTCGGGCTGGGGACACTAGGGCTCAGGGTCACTGCCCACATCATGGTGCCCAGGGGCTGAGCCGACAGTGCAGAGCTAGGTGGGGGTGGTGACCTTCCCTGAGAGTGCCAAGAGGAACCTCAACATCCTAATAGGCCCTGCAAGGGCCCTCCAGCCAGCCACGAGGCCTAAGAGTGACACGTATGAGGTACCTACTGTGTGTACAAGGCTGCAACCGAGGGGGAGGGAGGGGCCAGAGAGGGACTCTGTCCTAGGCCAGGCCCCCAGGGTGGCAGCCTGAGTCTGTTTACAGCTCTCTCCTCCTCTCCACTCCCTCCCAGCTGACACATCTGGAGCCCATGCCTCTCCGAGTCTGGGAGGTGGGCGCAGGCCTGCCCGGCCAGCGCAGCTGTGTTCCACATTTCCTCAGCTCCCCTGAGCCTTCCCGGCCCCACCCCTTCTTCCCTCTCTGCCCATCTCTGCTGCACATCTGGCCAGGACCACTGACTGGCAGGGTTGTCCCCCGCCCACACACTCTATTTCCAACCAGTTACCACCTCCCCCATGGGAGTGTCCTCGACAGGGAGGCAGCCCCTTGCCCCGGTGCTTGGCATGGTCTGCCAGCCACAGCAGGGGAGCCCTTTGCTTCCCCATAGGCCCTGGGAACCACGATCAAGAACCCAGTGGCTCTAGCAGCAGGGTGCGGCTGGGAGCCTGGGCCCCTGACTTACCTTCATGGGAGTGGGAGAACCAGATCTGGGAGGTGGCGGGGTGTGAGCCCCGGTAGGCCTGCTCCGAGGGGGACGGGGTGGGGCCACTGGGGTGCGCAGAGGCCGCCGAGCCCAGGCTGCTGGTGAGGAAACTGCCCATGAAAGAGGAGGCCGGAGAGTTCCCCATCAGGCGGCTGCTAGCTGTGGACACAGTGGGCGAGAGTGAGTCTGGGCAGGGACAAGCACTAAGGAGCCCTTTCCCAGGGCTGACTCTCAGGCCCCAAGGTTCCCGGGCTTTTGTCTTCAAACAGCCAAGAAGCCAAGGCGGGAGAAGCTGCCCGCTCGGGCCCTGGAGGCCCTGACACCCTCCTGTTCTTGCAAAACCCTGAAGATTGGCACTTCAGCTGAGCTGTCCTCCACCCCGCCCGCCACCCCCAGCAACCAGGTGCCAGGTACTGTGGGAATAAACATTCAGGGACCCAGGGCTTGAGGGAAACATCGACCCTACGGGCGGGTCTTCACTTCGGAGGCTGACTCCCCCAGGCTTCTTAGCTGCTGGCAGATCTGCCAGAGTGCACCTCCCGAAAAGGTCCAGGGTCAGCAGGTCTCAGCCGTCTCTGTTCTCCCCCCACATGGCACTAGGGTTCTGGCCTTCCCCCCAAGCAAGGTCTTCAACCTTCTCCCCAGGTCCAGTTAACCATCTCATCACACTGGATGCCCTCTATCAGGTGAGCAAGAGAAGAAACGGAGGCAGAGCAAGAGAGAGCCACAGGAGGAGCCCGAGAACGGACACGGCAGGATCTGCTTTAATGTCCCCAGGGTTTTTCAGGGTCAGGCCCTCCTGGTGGCATTGAGACGCAGTCAGCCATTTATGTTTCAGGATACTCGGCATTTCACCCAGTAGCTAGCCTCCATGGCCTGCCTACCTGCACCCTCTGACACTGTGTCCCCCTCTCTGCCCTGTCCAGTGGCCAAGGCCAGGCTGTTCGAGTCTCTCCAGGTTACCATGGCAACCAGTGGATTGCCTGGGAATGATGTACACGGTGCACTCTGCGCAGTGCAGCCCCCGGTGCCAGGTGGGTGGTCTGGGCTGCACCGCTCAGCCCCTACCCCGGCACGGCCCCCTGGCACCTTGTCACCTCCATTCCATGGGCAGTGAGCCTGGCCTGGGACCATCTCAGGGGATGGGGAACAAGGTTCTGGGGGTTCACCATCCCATTAGGCTGAATGCAGCAGCCTGGCAGGGTTTGCAAGGGTTCTGGGGGCTCCAGGAGGCTGCAGGCCCGGCCCAAGGTGAGTCAGGGCAGCTGTTTCCCTACCCGGGAGGCAAGGGGAATTTGCAAATTTGTGATGTCTCATCCAGCCTGGCTGGGCCCTGGGAGCTTCCCAGACGTGAGGTGACTCAGCAGAGAGGCGGCAAGGCCCTGGAGCAGGGGAGAGGGAGGGGCTGCCCCACCGGGACCCTGGCAGCTCCCCTCCACTTCCCTTCACTCCCATTCGAGGATGAGACTTGTGGATGAGAAAGGCCTCTCCCAGGAACCAGCCTCAGCGGAAGGGTCTGTGAGTGCTGGCTGGGTGCTAGGGTGTGAGCTAACCTCTGTGGTGGCTATCAGGCCAAAGGGAGACCCTGAAAGGACCAGAGGACCCAGGGGCAGGGGGCGAAGGTGTCCAAGAGCCAGGGACTTCCCAGACCGCAGGGCTGGGACTGCCATGGGCCCTGGCCAGACCACAGGCACGTCCAGCCAGGGGAGGAGACTCTGGGCTGGGAAGGGAAGTACTGGCCTCCCGGGCGGGCGCGCAGAGCAGGCAGGAGATGGAGGGCGGTTCCTGCTGGGCTCCAGGGACCCTGGGGGGGGGGGGGCCATGCTTGTGGGATGAGTGAGGCCTCTTCCTGCCTCGCCCAGGCCCACCCCATGTCCCCCAGGCCTTCCCACCCCCGCACCCTCCCAGGGAAGTCCCTCCGCCCTGCTCTTCCTGGGGACAGTGGGAAGCAACCGAGTCCAGAAGTTGGTCTGGATAAAGGATTTCTCTGGGAGCTTGGCCTGAGAACCTTACGTTCTCCCACAGCCCAGCGGGTGGGGGCGGTGGGTGGGCCTGAGGCTGGGCGGGAGGAGTGGCCTGGCATCCCATAGGGCCCCTCCAGTCTGGATGCAGGGAAACTGAGGCTCAGAGGTGGGCCCCCTCACCGGGTCTCCCGCACCCGGGCACCCTGCAGGGGCAAGTGGGGAGCATCCCTGAGGCCCAGAGGGGGATGTTCGACTAGTCTTCTAAGCTGGAACTGGGTTGGGGTGAGGGAGACGTGGGACTTCCTGTCACCCTCCCCCAGGAGACTGGCCCTGGCCCTGGCTGGGCACTCTTAAGGGTGCCTGTTTTGACACCATCCCAGAAGGGGATGTCCCACTTCGTGGGCGCTTTGGCGGAGAGAGGCACTGCAGCTCAGCAGCCCTGGTCCCAGCTCCACGGGGCAGGGGACACACCGACAGGCTGGGCTTCCTGCTGTGCGCCCACCTTGTCTAGGCCAGCCACTCTCCCAATTTGGGGGACCCTCTTGGAGCCTTTCCTGAGTCCATAAGGAAGGAACCCTTGCTCCTGAGTGTGGGAAGTGAGTGGCTGGGACGGCACTCCAGTCTTGCCCTTTGACTTCGGTTCAAGGCTCCCCAGGGCCCTCCTTTGCTCCAAGCCTTTTGGGGATGCCCCTGCTTCTCCATCTTCCCCAGCCTTGTGAGCGGTTTGCGGCCCCAGTGTCCGGCCTCAGGCTGGACCATTTATCTCGGGGGCAGAGGGTGTCTTTTCCCTCCTTTTTCCTTTCACATTGAAAACGGAAGAGCCTTATCACATAAATATTATGTCTTTATATCTTCACTGTAAGACATTCAAATGACAGATACAACAAGGAAGGAAACAGAGATATCAGGGACCCCGCTGCTCTGGGGCACAGCAACACACATACCAGGGACCACTTTCCAGGGACCACTTTCCAGGCACTCGCCCTGGTGGGCCACCTGAAGGTTCCCAGGTGTCCTCTCCTAAGGCCCCAGCCCACAGCAGCAGGTCCCGCCAGGGGCTCTCATACTCCCTGACTGGCAGGCCAGCCCTGGGGGATGGGCGCTGGGCAGCTGCAAAGCCAACTTCCCTCATGGGCCCCCCAGCCCGGACCCTGCTCAGTTGGTGGGTTCCATGAGCCTTGCTCCAAAAGGGTCAGTCTCCTCCCGCTGTCCTGGGCTAGAAATCTGCAAGCTGCCGCAGGTCCTACAGGCTTTGCCAGGTGGGCACTGCCATGATGGGTGTCAGGGAGGGGATGGCTGGCACCCAGAGCCTCCCCCACCCCATCTGACCCCTGACCCTCAGACAGAGCATCCATGCTCCCGTGTCACTTCCACCTCCAAGGACTTTGGCCATGGCCCCGTGCCCAGCCAGCAGAGGCATGGGCAGACCTGGCTGCCACCTCCCAGCCCCCGCCCGCCGACCAGTAGCCAGTCCCAGACAGAGCTTGAGCAGAGGCGGCCTGGGCCCCGGCCAGGGCTGAAGCTGCACAGCCAAGTCTGGCTGGGAACTGGGCTGGAGACTTCTTTCCTCTTGGCAAGGCCCTTGCCACGGAGTGTTGTGGTTAGCAACCCGGGAGGCGACAGTGGGAGCCCCAAGCAGCAGGAAGGGCCAGAGGGGCTTTCGGCTCAGAGCCCCCCAGGGGCTAGGAGCCCTAACCCTGGCACTGTCTGCCCTAGCCCTTCTCACAGCCTTGTTTTAATGCAGGTCACTGTGATCCCAGGTGGCCGGCCCACTGCGGGACTGATGAAGGGGTAGGCATCACCACTGTTGGCCCCGTAGCCTCTGGGGTTTGGATGTGGCCTGTCCAGGGAGCATGGTCACGGTGGCCAGTGCCCTGCGTCCTCTAGGGGCTCACAACAGAGCCATCTGGCCAAGTTGAACATCATCTCAGGACTAAGACCTGAACAGGGCCACTGAGGCAGACGGTTCTATAACCACACACCAGCCCCCAGCCCGCCGTCCCCACTGCCCGGCCGGCCCAGGCCAAGGTCTGCAGCCCCAGACACAGGGCTCCAGCCCCGATTCCAGCGCCGCCTCAGCTCTGCCTGGGACACCACGGAGGCCTGGCCCGGGTGCCGGGCTGGCTGAGAAAACCACTCCGGAAGCCAGAATGCCCGGGAGGGCTGGTTGACACCCCCCACCCCCCGCCATGGCCCAGTTCCTCAGGCCCGGCCCTCACCCCCGGAGGCCTACTCGTTCCCACGCCCCGAGGCCCAGACAACCTGGACCGGGAGACAGAGCGTACCTGGGCCCTGGCCGTGTGGCGACTTCTAGCTGCTCCAGCTGGACAGGGCTGGGCCGGAATCCCCTGACTGCCTAGCCTGCGCTCATAGGACCATTCTGCGCTGGCCATGCCCGAGGCTGCCCCACGTGCCCCCAGGCGAAACCAGGGGGAAGGGGCCTTCCTCTGCCAACCTGTTTGCCAGGCCCACCTGCTGCAGCCAAGACGTTCAACAGAAGTTGGGCAGGCCAGAGGGGTGCTGAGGGGGCCCCTGTCGTGGAGTCCAGGGGTGCCCCAAGGAGCTTCCAGTCCAGGGAGTGTCTGACGGGCAGCAAAGTCACCAGAGCTCAAAGTGCTGGCACTCCAGAGGCTGGCCCTGGGGGCCTAGACGACCTAGGGCCTGCCTACCTCCTCTGCCTCCAGCCTCTACCTCCCCATCAGCCAGCAGGATGGAGGGACAGACATAGAAGGGCCTAGGAGAGCGCGGGAGCGGGAGTGGGCGCCCGGAGTACAGCGCGGGAGCATTTGTTTTGACTTAAGTGAGCTACCTTTTCTGGAAACGGTGAAATGGGTTATAAAAAAGCACACACACAAAAGGCCTCCCTGTGATGGCTGGGGGCAGCTCCTGAGAGTCAAGCCCTTTCCAGCTCCCCTGCCGCTGCTGGAGGCCCAGCTGATGGGCTGCTGGCACGAGGCTCCCCAGGGGTGCTGTGTCTGGCGGCTGCACCCGCCCGCTGCCCAGACCCACTCCCGCCCTGTGGCTCACACCTGCTCAAGGCACCCCACCGCCCCCAGCCCCCGGCAGAGCCTGCCTGGGTGCTGGGGACATCCAGCTCCCCTGGGGCCATCCCTGGGTCTCCCCCAGGACCTCAGGGGCAGCTGAGACACTGCCGCGACAGGTGGCCTGCCTGGGAGGCCAAAGTGCCCCTCGGGTGCTAGGCCAGGCCCCTCCAAGGGAGTTAACTGGAGAAGAGGCGGCAGGAAGGGTAACAGCCCACCACGTGGACTGTTCACATTCCTCTCATTCCAGGAGAGGGAAGGGGAGGGCGGATGTCCATCCCGGGTGTCCGCGTGGACAGAGGTGGCGAGACCTCGGTCCAGCCTGCCTGCAGGCGGGTGGGCGTCCATCTGTCTGGCCACCCAGGAGAAGAAAGTGGGGAGAGAGACAGGACTGGGGATACCAGGCCCAGGTGGGAGGGGCTGCTCTGGACTGCCCCACCGGAAACCCAAATTGCACAGAGCAGGGGCCGGGCTATAGAGGCTACGCTGCACTGCCGGCCACCAGATCCGCTCTGGGTGCACACGTGTTCCGGGCTTAATTGCTGATGTCACCACGGACACTCCCCACTGGGCTGGAATCCATCAGTGGCCCAGGCATGAGATAATACATGTGTGTGTGTATGTGTGCACGTGGGCATAGCAGGCAGTGAAGTGAGTATGTGGGCACTCAGGGTGTGTCGGCCTGTGTGCATGGCTGAGAGTGCATATGGGCAATGGTCACGCACACAGGCTACAGATGTGCATGGAGGTCTGGGGCCAGGGCTCTGAGTGTGCGCTCAGGACATGGGTGTACACACCTGGCTCTGAGTGTGTGCGAGGTGGTGACTTGTTCGCACGTGAGGGACTCACACACAGGCTGGGCCAGCCCCCAGGGACGCTGCTTCCCAGGGTCACACCTCCACCAAACCAGTCTCCTTATTGGCCCAGACTCTGAAAAAGGCTCCCAGCCTTGGATTCTATGCGACGCCCATGGTGGCATGTGAGAGACGCCAGGACGCCCCTCTCTTTCTCCACCATGGTGGGGGGGGGCTCATCCAGCTTACTCGTGGTGGAAGGGCAACTCAAGCCTTAAGCCTGTACCAAACTGTGGTCCCAAGACCCCCAACTCCCTGCTGGCTGGGAGTTGGCCCCCTCACCAGCCCAGCGACTCAACCCATAGCCACCTGAACCTGAAAGTGAATCCAGCAGTGGTATGGGTTCTGGGGGCAGCAGGCAGGTTGCGTGGCCATCTTCCCGCAGACACCCGATCCCTTTACAGTGAAGAAGCAGCTCAGAAGCCCCCTCGGATCTGAGACCCCCTCCCAGCAGGGCTGGTCTTACTGACAGGCTCTTCAGGACCCAGAAACTGTTGGGATCTGGAGCACTCCCCTCTGTCCTCGAATCGGGGGCCTCCTGTCTGGCTCCCCTCACTTGCTGGGTCTCAATGGACACAAAACCTGCCCTGCTTTCGGCCATCCTCTGCTGCCCCAGCCCGAGTCCCTGAGGACGCCATCCAATGACCCCAGCTGCCGTCCACAGCCCCGCAATGATGCAGGGACCAGAAGAGGATGCAAGACAGGCCTACGGAGGGAGGGAGGAAGGACAGAAGAGAAGAAAGAGGCTGGAGGCAGGAAGAGAGACAGCTGCAGCGGTGGGAGAGGGGCGCTGGTGGGAGGCGGCATGTGGGGGCAGCCCCGGTGAGGAGTGTCTGCCAGAACACACAGGCGTCACATGGGAAGCCCCTCTCCGCTGGTCCAGGAGAACCTTCCAGAAGACCCGGTTGGCCCAAAGGCAGCGTCTCTCAGGCCATAACAGGAGAACTCTGTGGTTGCTGAGCCACCAGGCCCGCAAGTGTAGAGGCAATGATGACGGGGGACGGGCCCAACCACCAAGAGCCCAGAACTAATAAAAGAAAAGGAAAACCGGATATAAGTCTGGTTCTTATTAAAAGGGTAAATTTAGCTTTTCGGCTGGAGGGGGAGGGGGGCGGCCAACACTCCCCCCTGGGGCCGCCCTCGAACTCTGGCTGAGAGAGTGACTCAGAAGGTTGCTCCCCCTCCTCCTGTTCTTTGCACCTTCTGGGGTCTCCGCCTTGCTTCCCTCTCACACCCTCCCTGGCAAGTGGCCAGCACTCCCCCTCCAGGACACCTCTGAAGGCCAGGGGGCGGCGGTGTGGGGAGGTGACCAGCGCCACCCCCTCCAAACCCCGCCAGCCAGAGAAGGAGCCTCAGCCAAAGCATCACACCATGTTGAAATAAGCCAGCTGCAAAGAGACGAATGCCCTAGGGGCTGTAGTCCAGTGTGGACATCGGGGTGTGCACACACACACACACACACACACACCTGAGCCCCTGGACAGGGTCATAGGGGCCCACTCTGTTCTACACTTCATCCGCTGGACCCCGGCACTCAGCACCTCAAGCTGGTCTGGGACACCCCTCTGTCTCAGCTGCGAGCAGGCAGGGCAAGAGGGGAGCAGATGGCGGGGTTGGGGGCAGGGCTGTGCCTCTCCAGGCAGAGACCTCCATGGAGCCCACGTTCTTGAACTTCTGATGGGCCACCCTCTGCAGCCCATCCCTGCCTTCTGAGACTCGCAGTAGACCTGGCCTCCCCACCAGACTCTAACATCCGTGACCAGAAGCAGGAAAAGGCCTAGCACTGGGGCTGGGGCTGCTCCTGGCTCCTGGCAAGAGGAGCACTGTGTGGGGGCAGCTCGCTGGGGAGCAGGATCCCCCACAATGTGTTCCCGGGGGCAGCGCTACCCGCCCCACATGAGAAGGGAGATGGGGCAGAGGGCAGGGTGCACCCAGGACTCTGTATCCTTGTAGCTTCTAACAGCGCTGCTCTGACAAACCACCCCACTCCCTTCAAAGTACAGAGATAAAGTATTTTAATTTCTAAAGACGGTGAGTGTAAGTAGAGAGAAAACCTCAATTCTCTGACGTACAACTACAATATTTCTGGGAACTGTCAAAATGAGCAGGGCAAGGAGAGCTGTTTCTGGCGTGGAGAAGGGCACCCCACTGATCGAAGGTCCCAAATAGGGATGGAGTGCCAGCCAGCCCTGGGGAGCCGGTAGGGGAAACAGGCTCAGGGCAGCTCTGCAGGAGCTCCCAACAGAGAGAAGATCCCTGGCACACGCAGCTAGCCCACAGCCTGTGCACCCAGCCCTACTGCAGGGCGTGCCGGGGCAGGGGGTAGGGGGGCTCAGGCAGAGAGCCAGCCTTGGATCTCCAGCCCAGAAGCCTGAGCTCCTGTCTCCCGATGCGACCACAGGGCAAGCAAGTTGGCTTGCTGAGTCTCCACCACCTGGATCCCACCTGTTTCAGGGGCAGGAGGCAGCAGGGAACTCAGCCCTGAGACTGAGGACTGACTCCCTCACCCGATTCACAAGCTGGGCTTGAAGCAAGTGTCTTTGGCAAAGGCTCTGCTGCCAGAGCAGAGGAGGGGGCTCTGTGCTGGGCTGCCCGAGTGGCACAAAGTCTTCAAAGGGTGCCCCTCACCCCAGTCTAGAGACCACAAGATGCACCATGACCCTCCTAGCCACCTAGTCCAGCAGCCGGTACCTGGGCCAGCTGCCCTCTCCCCAGGAGGGCCCAGGGCATGGTTGGGCTGCCCTGAACCTCCATCGGCTCCAGGTAGTCCAGGGCGAGTGCCCAGGGAAGCTCGGGGCACCTGCTGACCTCGCTAGGGCAGGCAGCTGATGTGGGAATACGGGGAGAAAGTGCTGCCCAGACCGGACAGCATGAACATCCTTGTCACCCAAGCCACAGCCTGGGTCCGGAGTTCTGGCCGGAGAACGAAATTCTAACCCAGCTCATTCGTTAGACAGTCACTGAGCGGCTGCGGTGACCTACCCTCACCCTGGCACCCAAGGAAGCCACAGGCTGCCCAGGCACCTGGGCCTTCAACAATGGCCCCCGGGCCTCTGGGTGACCCACACTGGCCTCACGGCTGCTTGGGACCATCTCACTGGCCTGTATCTTGGAGCAGACGTTCGACAGGTAGAAAGACGCTGCTGCTTGTGTGCACCTTCCAACTTTTCTTGATTTTACCTGTATTCACACTTGTTAAGGGCTTTTTAAGAGTTTGCCTAAAAATGCATTACAATTTAATTGAGCTTTAATTTTTATATTAATTTAAAACAAATTAAAAGCTTATTTTTAGGAGACCCAAAGGGATGCAAAATGTCTTGAAAAAGGGACTGGCTTCAGGCAAACTGTCCCAAGTGACCCGCTGGCCAGGCATGTGGCAGGTCAGCTGGACAGGGCAGCTGCCCCATCGGATAGACTAGGAAGTCCTGGGGGACCCCAGGTCCAGCTCCTTCACCTGCATCCTGTGTAGGGCAAGGAGGGCTGTGCCCACGAGCCAGGGACAGAGGGATCTGGTGGTACCCTTCCGCGTGGCGCTGCCAAGGCCAGGAGGCTCCACGGGCAGGAGCCCAGTCCTGTCCTCACTGCACCCGTGTCCGAGCCTGGGTCCTGAATCCTGCCTGCCGGCCGCCGGGACCATATAGCGGGTGATGAGAGTAGGCATCAGGGCCCGTGCCCCACCGAGTGAGAGCTGCAGGGACGTGAGCGCTGCCTGGGCAAGGAGAAGCGACGAGGATCTGGAGTGGCAGGGCTTGTGGGAAAGAGCCTCCAGGAGACGTGCAGGCAGTGGGTCCCACTAACTGCCAGCAGCCCCAAGCAGCCATGCACTCCTGCCAGGCTGGGCGCTGAGGCTGAGAACCTGGAGCAGCTCCTAGGCCTCCTTGTGCATAAATGCTAGAGAACACAGTGGTGCAGCGTGGGGGCCCCACCTGGCTATGCAACGCTCGGGTGCCCACAGCCCCTCGCCGCCACACCTGCCGGCCAGGGAGGTGCACAGAGCAGAGGGTGAGGGGCCACAGCCCTGCTCCCTTGTCTGTCCTGAGCCCTTATTTTTCTTTTGTTGGTTGACCCCCAGTTCTTGCCTACTCGGTCACCCAAACAGCCACCATAGAGGGGAGGGGAGGGGGTAGCTCTCCCCAGCATGTGTCCTTCCTTGCCCCCCAGGCCCTAGGGCCCAGGTGAGGCCACTGGCTTCTACCCTCTCATCCATCGTAGGTGCCCCATCACACACAGAATCTCCTGTTGATGGTGAGAGAGCCACCTGCAGAGGGTGCCAGGGACAGTCAAGAGACAGACATGAAGTGGCCCCACCTGGTGCCCAGCTTTTGCTCCATCAGGTCCCTCCTTTACTGGAGTGGGATGGGGCAGGGGAGTCTCTGCAGGGACGGTCCCCATCCTGAGCCTTGTTCCATCCCCACCGGCCCCTTCTCTCCACAGCCCGACCTCACATGTACACCCAGGGGCCAGCCCTGGTGCCATACAGATGATGCCAGGCTGTACTGCCCAGTGGACCACTCCCTGCCACGCTCTCGCCCCCTGCCATCGAGTATGGCGCTAAGAAGGAGGAGACTGCCCTTTCTGCCAATCTGTTTGGCTCTGACACCTTTTTAAAACACAGTCTGGGAGCCTTTGAAGATGACAAAAGATGCTTCTGGAAGGAGAGGAGATGCTGAGCTGATCCCTGTGAGGTGGCCACACAGGCTGGATACGCTGCCAGCATGATTGTCTACCATGTGTGGTCAGGTATGGGGCGGTTTTTAGGGTAGAGACAAGGGCCAATCCAGAGCCCTGTGTTTCCTGCCCTTCTCTTCCTAACAAGGTTCTCCCAGAGCATTATCTTCTCGATTTTCCAGTGTGGCGGCACACTGGTAGAAGAAAAACCGAACAGCCCCCTCTCCATGTCTAAAGGCATGCGCGTGCTTTGCCTCAGTGTGCACGGACACGCATATCCCCTCTTGCCCCAGCCATCCTGCAGGGAGGGAGGCCCGTGACAGCCACACCCAGCTCCGGGGAAACAGAGGGATGGAAGGCAGAGACACCGAGCCTCGGGACCCTGCCGCCCCTCAGAGAAGGTGGCTCCGTGTGGTGGAGGATGGAGCTGCCGCAAGGCCTGGTGAGAGAGACTGCCGAGGGCGGTCAGGGCCAGAGGTCACGGGGATCTGAGCATTGGTGACTGTGGGGGCTGCCCAGGTGGGAAGATTCCAAGAGAGGCAGGGGAACGGGACAGAGAAGGTACTTGAGGCAGCAAAGAGGGGTGCAGAGGTGGCCGGAGCCTGTGGGTGGCTGGGCATAGATGCTGAGTACTGGGAACGCTTGAGGACAATGGAATGACGAGAGTAGGGGGTGGGAGCTGACCTAAGGTGTGTGGGGGGGTGGTGTTGGGGAAGGGAGACCTTGAGGGAAAGAGAAGCAGGGCTGAAGGCTCACACAGGCTTGGGACTGACTTGCAGGTCGAGAAAGGGCAGGGAAGCTGACTAGCACCTCTTAGAGGAACTGGGCGTGGGCTCACCAGAGACATGACTGCCGACCAAAGTCCGTCTAGTCAAGGCTATGGTTTTTCCAGGAGTCATGTATGGATGTGAGAGTTGGACTATAAAGAAGGCTGAGCGCCGAAGAACTGATGCTTTTGGACTGTGGTGTTGGAGAAGACTGGTGAGAGTCCCTTGGACTGCAAGGAGATCCAACCAGTCCCTCCTAAAGGAAATCTGTCCTGAATATTCACTGGAAGGACTGATGCTGAAGCGGAAACTCCAATAC
This sequence comes from Capricornis sumatraensis, assembly GCF_032405125.1. Classification (NCBI taxonomy): domain Eukaryota; kingdom Metazoa; phylum Chordata; class Mammalia; order Artiodactyla; family Bovidae; genus Capricornis; species Capricornis sumatraensis. Next base: position 101,026,994 of record NC_091076.1, read on the forward strand.
TTTGGCCACCTGATGTGAAGAACTGACTCCTTGGAAAAGATCCTGACGGTGGAAAAGATTGAAGGCGGGAGGAAAAGGGGACGACAGAGGAGGAGATGGTTGGATGGCATCGCCGACTCAATGGACATGAGTTTGAGCAAACTCTGGGAGTTGGTGATAGACAGGGAAGCCTGGCGTGCTGCAGTCCATGGGGTGGCAAAGAATCGGACATGACTGAGTGACAGAAATGAACTGAACAGATTCACTGGAAGAAGCCTGGGGCAGGTGCTGGGAAAGGACCAGCTCCAGTTCAGTGGAAACCAAAAGATGGGTTCCATGGTGACAGAGGGAAGGAGGGGGCTGAAGCAGGGGCAGGCAGCTCACCAGCACCAACCCCGGCACGTCGGGCTCTGAGTCTGTCAACCAAGGTCACTGGGGACCTTTAGGCTCCACCTCCGGCAGCTGGCCAGGAGCTGCAGGATGGAGCAGGAGGTGGGAAGTGGAGACAGACCAGAACGCACATTCTGATCACTGGGCCCGCTGGCTACCCCCCAGGCCAACTGGGATGTGATTCCTTGAAGGCCCATTGTGTCTGTGTATGCGTGTGAGCACATGTGAGTGTAAGGACATACCTCAGGGTATGAGCACACGTGATCAGGCGTGATGAGTGTCCATGCATGTGTGAGCTCGGCCAGTTAATGTGCTGGCGAGCCTGTGGGGACGACGACAGGGTCTGTGCCTCTGCCCCCAAAGGGGACACAAGCAGGGCCAGGCAGCAAGGCTGGTGCTAAGTTGGAGCCTGCCACATGGAGCTGCCCTGAGATGCTGGTGGAGAGCAGCCTGGAAGTGCAGCTCCTTCCCCACCCCCATCAGCACATCCCCACCCTGGGTCCCACCCCTAGAGTCTCATCCCACTGTCCCCAACCTGCCTTCTTTTCACCCCCATCCAGCTGGGCTCCCAGCACACCTGCCTTGAGGGGAGGGGGCCCTCCCTGGCCTGGCTGTGTGATATTAGGGCCATGGTGTCCTCCCCAGAGCTGCCTTTGAGAACAAAGTCCCAAGGAAGAAAGGCCCTGGCTTCCCTGAAGGAGGAGCACAGGGATAGAGCCAAGACTGCCTCTTCTCAAGGAGATGGCAGAGGGTGGTTTAGTCCATAAACCACCACTTAAATGTGGCTGATGATTCTCTCTCACTTGGCGGGGTGCCCCAAGAAGACAGCCCCAGGCCACCCTGGGGGACCCCAGTCTGCCACGCAGGGGCCTCTCTCGGCAGCACAGGCATCCTCTGCCCCTCCCCTGCATTTCTGGTAATTTCTACTGGAAACCAAGTCCCTGCACTTGGATGGAACAGGACTGCTGTAACTTTCCCTTCTGTTCCAGGCACACAGTGGGTCCCCCTTCCCCAGTGTCAAACATCTTTGGATCTAAAGACACTGGACTCTTTGTTGGGGGCCCTGGGGAGGCAGCGAGGGGGCAGGGAACCCAACCCACCTGTTCATTCCCTCCTCCTCCTCCTCCACCCCGGCTCTAGGTCAGAATGGGGAAAAAAAAAAAAAAGCTTCCTGGCTTATCCAATCTGGAACCTAATCGTCTGGACAGCTGCAGCAGCCCTCGGATGCCAGCCCGGCTGGCTCCCTGCTTGGGCACTGGATGCCTCCCCGCCAGGCCCTCGGCCTGCTGCAAACCCACTCCAAGCCCCTATGTGGGGCTGGGGCAACTCCCACCCTGCGCCCCTCCCTTTCCAATCCCACACCCAGTGCCCGACTGGTCCCCATCCTCTGGTGGCAGCTGCTGGCAGGGCCACGGGAGGCAGTAATATTATATATTACAACAAACAGGGGCGGCCCACTGACAAATAGGCCTGCGTGATCTAAACGGTATATTATCCCATAAAAACGTCAGCGGGCAGGGCGTCAAAGCCGAGATGGAGCAGCAGCCCCGGAGCACAGGCTGCAAGGCCCGAACCTTCCTTGGCACAGCCCAGAGCTGCAGGGATGTGTTCTAGACAGTGCATGCTGGTTGTGATCTTGTTGTTTGCTTTTAATCCTGAACCTTCGGTGGGAGAAAGAAGTCCCCAGAGGTTAATAGGGACCAAGGAACCCCGGGGGAGCCGTCCCCTGGCGGGTGAGGCAGGTGGAGCCCAGCAGTGTGAGGCACCTACTGCCAAACAGGGCAGGTGCCACACCCTGAAGCCCTGGCATCAGCTTGAGAGCTCTGGCACAAGGCCCAGCAAAGACCTCCGAGGATGGCCTTTCCAAGAGGCGCCCACCTTTCCAAGAGGCCGCTGGTAGTGGCCCGAGTGAGAACTTTCTCTGGATGGGTGATGACGGGCCCCCTTCCGAGGGGCTAAGGCAGCACCTCCGCCCTGGGGGGATGGTTTCTAGTCATCAGAAGTCATCCAAGGCTGATGCTAGTCAATATGGCATTGACAGGGCTACTGCTGCCTGGTGACGTGAGGCTGGGAAGAGGGGTGACGCTCCAGAGGCTGTGCAGGATTTTCTTGTTGGACTCTCTAAGCAGAGATCAGCCCTGAGGCCACCCAGGTGGAGTCCCCAAATCCCTTCCATGCTGACCTCTGGCCAGAGTGTCCAGGGCCCCTCTGAGAAAGCCCTGTGCAAAGGGCTGAGATCAGGGCAACTGGTGGGAATCCCCCTGAGACTCTGGCCACGCCAATCAAGGCAGCTGCCTGCCCTGCTGCACAAAGTCCCTGGGATAGAGGGGCAGCTCCTATCTTTGGGGGCCTAGATATTTATGGTAGGGAAGAGGGCAGGTGGGGGTGGGGGGCCCAGAGGCCTCTTTCAGAAGAAAGGGCAAGGGGACCCTGGGGGTGGTGACCAAGGCCTCTTTCCACCCAGAAAGCACTCATTCCCAGTGGTACTGGCTGAACTCTATTTGAGCTTGGGAATTCCCAGCTTAGGGCCGGTCCCAGGCTCAGACCCTGGAGCTAGACCAGGGGCATTCTGGGAAGTGTAGTCCTTTGGGAGTTGAGAGGGCCTGCTGGGATTTCGGGGGGTGGGGTGGGCATCCCATCAAGAGCAAGCAAATAAGCAGAGACAGCAAAGGAGGTTACTCTGACCCTAATCCCAAGGTGGAAGTCTGACATTCCTGGGAAATGGCTGAACTTAAGACATCTGCCCTGAAAAGACACCAGCCAATATTGGACTCCAGCCTCAGATCACACCCTCAGTGGTTTCCCTGAACAAACTGTCTGGAGCTCTTATTTTGGTGAGGAGATCTGGGAACTCCCCAGAGAGGAAAGACCCGACCTGAATTCCCCAACGCCTTTCCTCCTCTGGCTGCTGCCTCCAGACCTCAGGAGAGACAGGGGTGCTACCTGCCGGCCTCCCGGAGAGGCTGCAGCGCATCCCGCACACTCTCGCACATTATTTATGCTCACAGCCCGCGCTGATGACATATGTAAGTTGACAGCGAACATCCTATCAACTTGCTGGAGTGTATCTTGATTGTTAAAACACACTCTTAAAGGTGTACGATCATTTATCAAATTAAAATAGCGGCGCCTTGCCTGTCCCTTTTCTGCCTTCCCTGACCACTCCCCTGCAGCCTCCCTCCTTCTCCGGCCTCCTGGGCATCCTGCCCTTGTACCCAGGCCCTGCTCCTCTGGTGGGGTGGGGGGCGGAGAACCCTGCCCCTGCTTCCAGGGACCCAGACTCAGTACCCCCTCCCCATCCCACCCCAGGCCAGGGCAAGCCCACTAATCGCCAAGAAGTGACAAATGCCAGAAGCCCCACCAATTAAATCTAAACTCAAGCAAAGCTCAGTGGCCAGTAAATTATTATTTTTATTAGCTTGAACCAAGTTCCCGTAAGAGAGAAAGTCAACTTGCTCCCATGAATGGCTCTTGTATAATTTATTTAACTCTGTGCTCTTTGCCAAAGCCTGGAATATTTTTAGCTCGTTCTGTTGTTGGATTTGGCTTTTTTATGTGTGTTTCTGAGGGGTATTTTTAGCTCCCTCCATGTTATTCTAACAGCCTCCTGTGCGTTTTGTCCTGTCTGTGCGGGCTGTTGAACCCAGTCTCACAGCAGACGAGGGAGATTTCTAAGAATAAACGGGAGCATTTGGGGGTGATTTGGGATCCGCAGAAGGCCACTCCCTGCCTCTATGGCTAATTTGCTTTAGTGCTCACGTGACCTGGATATTCCTATAGGAATATCCCTGTAGGAATAATCAGACATGGGGGCAGTACAAGCCCCACTGAGAAAAAACCCACATTCCAAAAATGGCTTCGTTGGGGTGGGTGAGGCGGCCGCAGCCTGGCCAGTCCACGCGGCCGCCAGATCCTGGGCTCCACAGGGCAGCCGTGGCTTTGATGTTTGCTTCTGCCACTTACAGAGCAGGACGGGTAGAGTCTTCGGAAAGTAACTCTTTTCACACCTACTTAATGTTGGTAACGGTTGCCGAAACACTCCATCGTGTCATTGAGTTAATGAGGTATTTACGAAATTGTATTTTTTTTCCTATACAAAAAAATATCACATGAGAAAGGAGGGGGATCCTTTGATGGGGTCTTTTCACACCAGGAAATTATCTTCCCCACCCCACCCCCCACTGCGTTTTTCTTTTTGAGATTGAGGATCAGAAGCACTTTTAGCAGGAGAGAAGTTTGTGGTTCTCCCACCAGAAGGAACCTGCCGCCCTGTATACTCCCAACAACAACCACAGGCCCAGGGCACCTGGCTTCCAGGCCGGACCATTTACACGCCAAAGAAGCCAAGAGAAGGGGTGGAGAGGAGAACCCACCCGCAGTCACATTGCCGAAACCTCCGCCTTGCTTGGGTGGAGACCCAGTGATTCTCCTTTGGCCCCACAGGCAACACACAGAGAAGGATGAAGGGCAGTAGCAGTAGCTGACGGCTGGAAGAGGGGGCGGGGACCCGGCTTCTCCCGGGCAGGGCTGCCTCCTACTAGACGGGCTCCCTCCGAGGAGAGGCGCGATCCCCAATCGCTCCAGGCAGTAGCGCTGATGAAAAATCTTGGGTTGGTGTGTTGTTGATTTTCATTTTTTTCCCCCCCTAGATTTCACAGCTTTGCCTCCAGACCATCTGTATTAGAGACAAAATCTAACACTGCACTAAAAATAATGATTCCAAACATTCTAATTGCACCTTTTGGTGACAAGGTTACTGGAACAGCACTTTACCATAAAACCCTACAGCCCAATGATAAAGCTATCCGCACTTTCATTTTTAGAAAAACAATGGGAGAAGCCCTGGAGCCCAACTTCCCAACGGGGTCCTTCAAGCTGACATTTTGAAAGCGCTGGGTGGGGGCAGCACTGGAGGAGTGCAGGGAGGGAGACCTTGGCCCAGGGTGGGGGCGGGCCAAGACGAGGAATCCTGAGGCCAGGGACTCGATCTCCGGTGGCTGGATCCTACTCCCATGTTAGAGCCGAACAAATAGGAAGAAGCTCGGTGCAATTTTCCTTTCAGCTGGATAGTCAGTGGAGGGAGGGGTGGGCTGGGCTGCTGCAGCCTGGCTTATGGACCTGAGGCCATCACGGAAATGGGAAGAAAGTCCGCCAAACTGGCCATTTTGAAATCCGCACACGAGATGCAAAAAGAAAAAAAAAATTTAACTTAATTATACTTTTTCCTTTTTAAACTAGATCATATATAGGTACAGACCAAAGCAAAGTAGTCTGAGGTATAATTCTTTTTTTTTCTTTTAATTGATGTAGCTAAATTTTAAAACCAATACAAGATCCTGGCTTTCAGCAATTTCAAAAGCCTTTCAGCGGCAGATGTTTCTAGCTGGACGCCCTCTAGGCCAGCTTTCCCATCACAAATGGGTTGAACATCTCCAGGCACAATAGGTCTCTCTGGTCCCCCAGGGAGGTAGAAGCAGCCTCCAGGAGCAGCGGACATGTGGGCCCCCAGTTGCCCCCTCTGAGGGTACCCTGGGGACCTCCAGTGAGCTCTAGAACACTCTGCATATGGGGGAGGTGAGTAGGGTTTGGGTCAAGGACACAGACCAGGCCAGCGCCCACCTGATTTCTCCAGTCCCTCCATGGCCTACGATCCAAGAACCACATGGTCAAACTTGGAATGAGCCAGACAATGCTTCGGGTCACCCAGACCCTGTTCCCACCTGGGCTGGTGGTGCCTGCATCTGGATACAAGAGCAGAAAGCAGAAATGGCGGCTGACCAGGATCTGGTGAGGGGTGTGGGCTGTTGAATAGGGACAAGGGAGGCAGCAGTGACTTAAACTGATGGGGAATCCAGCCTGGCCATGCCTCCCCCCCCCACCGCCTCAGCCCCCAGGAGGGCATGGCCCCAACATGTCTGTGCACTACTGGGACAGCCTTGGTGTCAGAGGCCCTTCTGAACCCTTGCTTCTGTTACCCTCCAGGCTAGAGGGCATGGCATACGGCATGGCGGGGGGCGGGGGGTGCATCCAGAAAGGACTAGGGACGCTGTGGCACTGTCCCTACGGCTACCAGCCCCCAACCACAGCCCCTCAGTGTGAGCTGAGCTGGGCAGGCAGCATCTTCAATGCAGGAGCAGGAGAGACAACCACAGGGACAGTAAGGACAGATATTTAAAATCACCGATGGCCCAGGCAAGTGCTTTTGCTCTTTTGAGTTATAAATCTATAAGAGGAAAGAAGCAAGGAAGAGGGAAGAGCGAGGCAGAGGAAAAACGCAGCCTTGCAAAAGGCTCACACTGGAAGAGGAAACGAAGGCGAAGTGCTGATTCCAGGAGAAGGCTGAGTCCAGCACCTCCACTCCTAGCTTGCTCTAACTTTTTGAATCTCATGTGGTAAATGCTAAAAGCCCATTAGTAATTAACCAATTTCTCGTTTTTTTTTCTTTTTAGGAAATTTATGTTTTTCTTTCTGACTGCCCTCCCTTCTGACATTTTCCCTTCTAGCCTGACTCTGCCATCCGTTTTAATCCACACACTAATTGTAATCCCATTAAAGCAGATATAATTTTATTAGTATTCACAGTTCATCAAGCTAGCAATAATAACTGTTACTGCCAAATTAACAACAACAACAACAAAAAAAAGAGGCAAACAACATTTCTAATGTTTAAAACAAACTGTAAACAAAAGCAAGCCAACCTTCCAGGGTGACCAGCGGGTCCCCAAACGCGCAGCCACTCAGGCTTCCTGCAAGCTCAGCCGGCGCTGGCCAGTGACCTCCAGGGTCTCGGCGAGGTAGAGGCCCCTTTGCCACCCTCTGCCTGCCCCTGCTTCTCCTCTGACCTGGCTCGACAGTAGTATCGAAGCCACCCCAGAGGGGGACCGCTCTGGAGATCTGCGTCAGCTCTGCCAAGGAACAGCTCTCTCCCGGGAGAGGTCTGGAGTGCAGGGAGGCCCCAGCTCTCTCCTCTTGGAGCAAATCTGCGGCGAACTCGCCTGCACCGAAATCCGGCGGCGGCCCCCGCGCCGCCCCCAGCCGAGCCGGCGCCGGCGCTGCCCTCCCGCAGGCCGAGAGGCTGGGCCACGATCTGGCCACGCTTTGTCCGGCTTTAGCAGGATACCAGAGGCACTTGTTAAAGCAAATGCATCCCCTGCAAACCCATTCTCGCCCTGACACTTCAAGGCTTTATATAGAAACAGGATTTGCTCGTCTTACACCAGCAGTCCCTATTAACGCTCACCCCGCGCACACACCGCCCTAATCCGAGAGGCCGCGGCACTCCCCTCCCCAAGTCACAACAGCCGTTTTTGTTCCCGCAGAAAGTGGCCTCGTTGTCCCAGCCCCGGAATGTCTTAAGGATGTGAATGCAGAATGCAGAAATGAGGTTTCCGCGGAATTTAGTTCTTCGGCAGGAAGGGGTGGGGGAGGGTGCAGGGGAGGAAAGGCTTTATTTTTAGCCGGCTCCGGGGCTGCCCCTCCGAGACCCTGGGGGACCCCGGGGAAGGGCGCTCTAAACCGCGATGATCCGGCTCGGGGGGCCCCCGCAGGACGCGCGGGCCGCCACCGGTGCCGGAACAGGGAAATGAAACCGAAGGCTTCTCCGCAAACGCTCGAAGAGAGGAGGGGCAGGCTCCCATCCGACCCTCGACCGTGCCCACCTCGCGGCAGGGTCTCCTCTCCCGCGCCCGCCCGGCCGGCACTGACCTGTGTGCGAAGCCATGGGCAGCGGCGACGGGAAGTACTTTCCGGGCTGGAAGTGAGCGGGGGGCTGCGCGGCGGGCCCGGGCGGGGCGAGGCGCGCGGCGGCGGCGGCGCTGCGGTGGCCCAGGCTTCCGCGCTCCGACAGCAGATGAGGCGGCGGTGCGAAGTCGCGGCCATCCATGCCGGGCCCCGGCCCCGGCCCGCCGCCGCCTCCCGGGAGCAGCACGGCCGGGGCCCGGGGGCGGCTCGGCGCGCGGGTGGCGCGCAGGCGGCGCGGAGGAGGCGGTGTCTGGGGTCACCGGCGGCGGCGGCGGGGCCGGTCAGCACGCGGGCGGACTGGGCTCCTCGGCGGGCGGCCGCGTGCCGAGCCGGCAGCCGCCGTGCGGATCCATAGTCTGCGGATGCAAGCAGAGGAGACTAGGTGACTTGGGGGTTCGGCTCGCCTGGGGGTCCCCGCCCCCACCCGCCAGCCTGCCACCCTTCCCACCCCGCCGGCCCGAGTCCCGCCAGGCGGGGCGGCCGGGCCCCGAGCGCCCAGCGCGTCTCCCCGCTGCACGCGCGCGCGTGGGCCACCCGGGTCGCCCCGATCCCTCCGCGCACACGCACCGTCCCGGCCACGCTCGGTCCGGAGGAGCCTGAGGGAACCCGGCCGTACTACTCGCCGCTTCCCCTTCGCGGGTCCCTGCGGCGAGGGCACCGCGGCGAAAGGCTGCTGGCTCCGTTGGGTGATAAAAACCCAAATCTGCGAAGCCATCACGCATATACACACACACACACACACAGAAACACACACACGCACACCCTCTCCCCTCCCCCGCTGCCCAAAGGTGTCTCTGAGGAAAGGCCTGGGGTCCACGCTTTTTTCTTCTTTCTCCATTCCGGGGTCCAGCTTTTACTGCATTCTGCTTAACCGAATAACCATGCTAATTAAGCGAGTAATTTTATTGATTGTAACTCGAGTTTTTTTTTTTTTTATAACCTTCCTTTTCTCCCCTCTCCCATCCCCCCCCCCTTGCGTCTTTTGGTCCATTCTTTTGAACCCGCCGCTCCTCCCTCCCACCCCTGCCCCGCCACAGCCCTAACAGGACCAAGCCCCCACCCTGCAATGCCGAGCTTGGACCCCGGGCCAGCTCCCCGAGCCCCAGGGGCTCTACGTCCGCCGGCGGCGTCACCTGGGCCGCCACGCCGCAGTGCCCGGCCGGCCGGGAGCCGGGAGCTTCCTAGCGAGGCTCAAACAATCACCCCGCCCCCCGGTGAAATTCGCCCAGGATCTTCCTCTGTGGATTGGGGCTTTGGTGGGGGCTTCTTTGAGAGTCAGAAATTGTTCTTCCTCAACGCTCCAAATCGGCCACGAATTTCTCCCTTCGGCGCCTGTCCCAGGTCGCTCGCTGAGCCGAGGCCGTTCTCCGCACGGCCCGGGGACGTGGGGTTTGCGACGCCGGGCTCGGCCTTAGGGCCGCGGACAACTGGCCCGGCCCAGGGCAACCTTCGCCAATGCCCAGGTCCCAGCGGACCCCTGGCCTCCCCTCGTCCACCTCCACCTCTCGGCTGAGCCACTTGTAATGTCCCCCACCTCCCTTCTCTTCCACCCCCACCCAAAGCGGAGAGTCCACTCCGAGGCGAAATTGGGGACAATTTCAGACGCTGAGTGTGAAACGACGACGCAAGCAACATAAACTGAACAGCTGTGCTCCCGCGTGGACCTCTTTCATTTTGCACATTTCTCATTTCCTCAATCTGTATTGTTTTAACGTTTGATATCACTTCGAACAAAAGGGAGATGGGCAGGCTCAACATTCTTAACTGTGAACTTTGCAGAAAGTCTTCGGATTTTTTTAAAAAGTCGTCCCACCGTGACAACAAAGCGATTAAGATGTTTTCCATTTTGTGAATACCATTTTAAATTACTATATTTAATGCTACAGGTTCTACACGTCTTATTTGCAGACTGTTTTGTGTTTGATTTAATCTACAACCGAAAACATAATGTATTAAGCGAATACATATTTGCTCAGCTGATAAGCTTTTTAATATTTATTCGGAGAGCTTTTGCATTGTAAATAAACGGGACGTACACAAAGAGTTCTCTTTGTCTCTCAACTTCCTACAAAGGGGTTTTGGGCTTCCTCTCCTCTAGGGATCCTCAGCTCTCTACCCCGGTCTAACAAATCACTCGGCTCGCCGCCGCTCGGGCCTACTGAGCGAACGCCTGGCCTCAGAACCCGGAGAGCGCCGGGCGAGGGGGCTGCCCGTGCTGGGGCTAGGGGAGGGAGGGGCTGCCGCGCGGGGCTTAGGGCCTCCGGGCAGCAGGGAGCTGCGAGCCGGGGGGCACGGGGCGGGACAAAGGGAAAGAAGGAGGGGAGGGAGGTCGAGAACCTGCGGCTTCAAAGGCGCCGAAGGCCCGCGGCTGCGCGCACGGGGGGTGGGGGGCTTCCCAGCGGCCTCCGGGGAACCGCGTATACTACGCTTTTGTTTTGTGGGGTTTCTTTTTTCCAATAAGAAATTCCAAAATTGTAGAGAAAGGGAGTTGCTCTCGATTCTCGGGACGCGGGCTTGGCTACCAGCAACAGCTTTAATCTTCACCTTCTGTGGGCTGGATCGATCCTTCCCCACCAGCCCGCCAGACTTTTTACTCGGAAGGGGATGGGTTGTTGTCGCCCCTCCGTGCCGCGGAGATTCTCACCAGGTCAGAGGGGCTTTCTTTTGTGTTCTTTGCTCCGGGGAAGAGGCCGCGCCGCGCCTCCCAGTCCGCCAGAGAGCGGCTCCCGGGGGCCTGCGGAGCACGAGCCCGGCAGGGAGAGGGGCGGCGACGCGCGGCCTCCGCCGCCTGGGCCCGGAGTCTCGGATCCCAGGCGCCGCCATCTGCGAATCCCAGGGCTCCGAGCCTCCTCCCCCCAGCCCCAAGAGAGACCGCAGCTCGCGTCAGGCCGGACTCAGAAAGGACACCGAGCGAAAGCGGTGGCGTGGGAGCCCCCGCGCCGGCTGGAAAATCGCTGACAAGGGTATTTTGGAAACAGTCGAACTTTGAAACGCCGGGTCCTCCCTAGGACTCCGCGGCGCGATCCCAGGAGTCGCCAGTCTCTGCGCGTGGCTCGAGCGCTCCAGGATTGTGGGAGCGGCTCCTTCGGTTTTGCTTCGGTTTTAATTTAAACACCGAACACCCTCCCTTTGCTTCGGCCGCCCGCATCCTCCAGAGCCGTCTCCCGGTGCGCTGGCGCCGTGGGGCCTGCAGGCTGGGCTGGGGCCCGCGCACACCCGGCGCGTGCTGCTCGGGCGCCGCCGTAGAACCCGCTCCCTGCGAAACGGTCGCGCCCGACACCCACCCTACCTCCGCCAGGAGAGGACCGAGGTCCGTGGCCGCTCCGGGCCCCCGCAACCCAAGGCGCACCCGCCCGCAGATGCCGCCTCAGGGGTGGTGGTCTGAGCCCTGCATGCCGCCCGGAATGCGCTCGGTGAGAAAGCCACTCTACGCTGACCTCGCTTGGCCCCCTCCGCCACCCTCAGCCGCCCCGGAAATTTTTTTCTGAAATGTCCTGAAATGAGTTAGGCTCTGGAAAGCGAACCCCCACGAACCTCGCCGTTACCCCTCTCTGCCCGGTCCCTCGCCCCGCACGCGGCTGGCGGCCGGCAAGACCCTCTAGTAGGCGGCTCAGCCGCCTCGGCCAGCGCGAGCCAGCCGGTTCCCGGCGCCGTGGAGCTACCGGGCGGGGCTGACCCAAGGCTACTCGGGGGAGGGGAGCAGCGTGGGGGGGTGCAAACAATTGGGGTTCATTCGTGGTGCCTCCAGAGCCGGAGCGCGTTGGCTGCGTCCGGGACCTCACCGGCTGTCTAGCCGGAGCGGCCCGCGCGGCTTTCGCCGGACGCAGCCTGGCGGTCCTTGTCCTGTCGCGATTATTTATTTTTAATGCTGGGTGTCGATCGACACAACAAGCGCTCAGAGCAAAGCAAGGACGCATTACAGGGGGAATTTTAAACCGATCGATAAGATTTTTCAGAGGGGGGAAAAAAAAAATCTCTCTTACATATAGTCCATTAAAAAAAAAAAGCCTGTTCGACATTATAACGGATTTTTTAAAAGGGAAGATATATACTTCTTAACATAGCAACCCTGAATTTCTTTTACTAAAAAAAAAAAAATGTAAATCCCCAAAGCCAAAATAAAAATAATAATAAAAATACAAAAACAAAAAAAAATGAAAGCAATTTCAGTTACTTACTGGAGGTTGTTTCCTGGATACAATTGAATGCAATACAATTAAACCAGTAAATGTGACTTTGTTTTGTATTCCTATTGGTATTTTCAATGTGCTGACTGTTGCACTGTAAATGCACCGCTTCCACAACAACGACTCTAGCGAGCCCATCCAGAGCGGCTCTCAAACCTGCAGCCCGGCGCGGCGAGCCACGGGCCCTGCATACTAATAAGCTCGTGCCACTCAGCCCGGAGCAGCCGGTGCGCTGATTGGCCGCGCGGGCCTCCGCGGCCGGGAGCTCGTGCCACTCATTCGGCGTAAACAGGCCTCCCAATAGGCTGGCGCCGGGCCAGGGAGCTGCCAATCAGGGAGCAGCAGGGCTACTACCGAGCCCGATGGCGCCTAATTCAAGCCCGGCGACTGCGCAGCTCCTTTGCGCAGATCGTTGCTGCTGAATGGGAATGTGTTGGCGCAGGGCGGGAGAGGGAGCAGGGCCGAGTGGGAGCGCTTATCCACGCCGAGGAGAAGGCTTTTTCTTTTTTTCTTTTTTTTTTTTAAATTTAACCCAGCAGGTCTAACGTTCGGCGTCCAGTGAACAGAGGCCAGATGATACAGCAACACGCGTTGAAGCAGATGCTTTTTAAAATACTTAGGATGTCTGGCAGGTGGCTGAACCCGGCACAGGTAGGCCCGAGATCCAAGCATAGAGGCTTCCTCGGGTTGCCTGGCCCTACTACCACTTCGAGGCTCCACCTGCTCTGACCAAGCTCAGGAATGCCTACACTCTCGAAGTCTGGGTACCACGGACTCTTGAGTCGCCAGCCTTGTCCTCTCCTCCTCTTGCCCCAGGGATCAGAATCTGGGGAGAAGGTTTTGTGTCTCTGGCCACGTATCTGCGGACCCTGTTTTTATTCCCCTTGGCTATATTTTTGCAACCCAGCACTGATGAAAATGAAAATCGGGGATTTATGGCCATGACAAAGATTGCCCTTTCTTCATCTGCAACTAGATTTTAAAAATATGTTCACCTTGATATGTACAGTATTTTTTCAATATCGCTGTCCTGCATATCTGATAAATTCTTGCCCTAAATAAAAAAGCCACTAAACAAATATCTTCATCGTAATCAGATGCAAACTATTTTTTAGGTTATTCTCCAAATATTTCTGTTAGAGTTTGGTTTCCCAACGATGCTATTTATGCTCGGGAGTCAAGTCTATGTCTTAGTGGCGATGGATACATTATTTTTACTCCTCCAGGTGCAGCTCTGCTTCCCCCTCAGGGGGGACAAAAATGGTATTTAACTAGATGCCAACCAACTCGGGCCCGCGCGGTATCCACCGGCTCATTCCGGTAGGGACAGCCGCTGCCACCGCCGTTGCTAAGTCGCTTCAGTCTTGTCCGACTCTGTGCGACCCCATAGACGGCAGCCCACCAGGCTCCCCCATCCCTGGGATTCTCCAGGCAAGAACACTGGAGTGGGTTGCCATTTCCTTCTCCAATGCATGCATGCATGCTAAGTCGCTTCAGTCGTGTCCGACTCTGTGCGACCCTATGGACACAGCCCACCAGGCTCCTCCGTCCACAGGATTCTCTAGGCAAGAATACTGAAGTAGGTTGCCATTTCCTTCTCCACCGGTAGGGACAGGAACGGGTTAAGCCAGAGGCCTTCTGTTGTCACCTTTCTTTCCCCGCCCCCCAGCCCGCTCCCTAGGGACCGTCAGGATTGGCTGGCACTCGGCCAGCAGGCTGTCAATCACCGAGTGTAAACAAGGCGCTGATTGGCTGTTGTCCAGTCCGCACAGGGCCTCCTGAAAAAAGCAATTACTGGCTCCGCGGTTTCAAGGCGGCCCCAGGCCGCTTGATGAAAGGAGATAAGCTAGGGACCGTTTCCAGGACCCCCGCGGGCCGACCCTGGCAGCCTTGGAGCCGAGGTGCGGCGAAGAGCCTGCGGATCAAAGGAATCCAGAGAGAAAGGGGAAGCCGGGCGCACGGCTCCGGCCGGCCTTCCCCCGCGGGCATCTCTGACCTGGGTAGGGGCTTGGGCCGCGGACGGGGCTCCGGAAGTGGGAGCCCGCTTTGGGCGGCGCGGCCGGGCAGCTCCGGAGAGTCCGGGGCTGGCAGGTAAGCGCCTCGCTCCGCGGCCCGGGCCTAGGACGCAGGACTCGGCCGGCGCGGTCCTGAGTCCCGGCTCCAGCGACACCCCTGCCAGGTGACGAGGACCCCTGTCCCCCACGGCCTGAGCCCCTGGCCAGTCCCTAAGCCCGTGCCTTCGGAAGCCACCGGGGTGGCGCGCGTCGGCAGCGGGAGAGGAGGCGGCACGTATAAATCCATAAAGCGCTCGGAGATCCGATTAGCGCACGGCTATTCATTAGGCCGGGGGCGATTGAATTAGGTCCCGGGTGCGGGCCCGAGGGCGGTTCCCGGCGCGGGTTGGGCTCAGCCGCCAATGCGGGGCGTGGGGTGGGGTGGGGGGGACAGTTCTGGCGCAGACCTCAGGGCTTGGGCCGTGGCTTCCGGAGGAAGTCAAAGCATCGGCTCCGGAGCGAGTTGAGGGGACGGGTTCCTCCAGGTCCTGCCCCAGCGGGTGCGTGCGGGGGCGGCCGGCTTCCCATGCACACCGTGCAAAGCCAGCCTGAGCCCGGCCCGGCTGCGGAGAAATCGCGTCCTCGGAAGGGTGGGCGGGCAGGAGGGGTGGCCATGGCTCCCGGATCCAGCGCAGGGCCAGGAGCAGCCGGAGCTAGGGCTGGGAGCGGCTAGCTGTGCGGTCCCGGTCCCGGAGCACACAGGCCTCGCACCGCCTCCTCGGAACCGGTGACCTGGCACGCCGAGACTGCCTGTTCCGCACGCCCAGGAGTCCCGCCAGCTTCCCGCAGCCCTCGGAGTCCTGACCCCCAGCAGGGTGCTCCTCGCCTCCGGACGTTTGGAATCTGGGTTCCGGATTACTGTCTCTGATTATCTTGTTTTCTGGCGCAGAAACTTTTTCTTATAACTGAAGTTTGTAAGCTCCACTTGAAATTTTTAAAAATGAGAAGATGTATGAGAGAAAAACCTTCAACCCAAGAGAAAGAATACCTTGCCTACCCTCAGTATCCCTGTAGTTGCGCCTAGCTCCCTGAGCGCCCGCCAGTGCGGGACCCCGGGGTGCGCTGGAGTCGGAAAGGGGCTCAGCCTTGGACCACCACGTGGGGGAAGGGCCTCCAGGCCCCCACTCTCCGTCCAAGTGTGTGAGGAGAGGCTCCCAAACCCCCATCCCCCACAAACAAAATATTGTCTGAGGGTCCTGGAGCCTGGCTGATGGGCCCCACCCTAGGCATAATCCAAGATGTGCAGGCTGCCAGCGAGATGGAAAGACAGAGGGTGGCACGGCTCGGGTCCTCCCCGCCCTCCGGAAGGCTGGCTCAGATCCTTCCAGCTCGCCATCGCCAAATTCCTAATTCAGTGGGAGAGAACTGGCTTTCAGAACCTCACTGCTGTCCCCTGCCCCTCCTGGCCCATCGGGAGACAGAGGCTGCCCGCCTGGGGGAGGTGAAGCACAGCCCCCTGTCTGCTTGGCTTCTTCCCCTCTCCTCTTCCCAGCATCACTTGAAAACAAATCTAGTGGGGTTTTTTTTTTCTTCTTCTTCTTAATACTGTTTCAAAACAGTTGTTAGAGCAAATAGCTGCAGACGGGCCTGCTGGATGCGGCAGGGGCTGGCAGCTGCCCAGCGCGGGCGCCTGGCCGCTCAGCAGCTCCCGCGGTACCAAAATAAGCTCCCCGTGTTCCCCTTCAGAAGACGCGGCCTACCGAGGCTCCGGCCGGCCGGGGCATGTTTGGCTGGGTGCGCTATCAGCTCAGAGGAAACCTCCCCGGTTTCCTTTTTTATTCTGCCTGCTGTCCAGAGCTAACAAATGTTTTTAATTTTAGAGGAACATGGTGTAGGGATCTGTAGACCAGCTTTCCACTGGTGAGGACGAGGGAGCCAGGGAGTGGGTGGGGAAGGAGAAAGGAGAGGGGATAGAAATGTGAGATCAGGGTTGAGCTAGGGTGTCCAGGTTTCTGCAGTTGCCCACAGTTTCACAAATGAATGGGCTCCCAGTCAGGCGAGGCCCACACACCCTTCCCAGCCCACATGCCCTGCCCCAGCCTGGAACACTACCCAGGGGTGTCCTTGAACCCCCAGCTTGCTTCCTCCCTGGCAGGTACCCAAGCTTGCCCTACGGCCACATGCCGCCAGCTGTGCCCTGACACCTGGGCATGCACCCTTGCACATCACCCATCCACATACATGCATGTGTGCACAGACATAACACAAACACATCATGGGCACACGCTTGAGCATTATATAGCACAGCACATACCCATACACCAATACGTTCACAGCACACACTGGGACAAGTGCTCTGGAGAGCCTGCCTTCCCTCACACAGCCTGGCGGGCCCTGTCACCCCAGAACCTAACCAAGCCGTGGGGCCCCTCCCGGCACTTGCCCCCACTTCCCCTGAGAGCAGCTGCAAATCCAGAGCTCCTCGTTCCCCAAAGACCAAGACCGCCATCCAGCGCTGTCTGAAATCATGAAATAATCATTTTTTTAACGCAAGGGGGTGGAGGTGTTGGGCAAGTTACATAAAATTGTGAATTAGTCTCTGCTCCAAATAAACGCCTGCTTGGGCCAGAGAGCAGCAGAGCTGTGCGCTGGGTAATTGTGTGTCGGGTGTCTCTCCATTGTTCCCTGTGCCATTAGTCAAAGGGCAAATTAGAAACAATTTCTTGACAAAAATTGACTCTTAATTTTTCCTACCAGAGGCATAGAGGGCTGGGTCCAGAGGCTGGGCTCAGCGACAGACAGGCCTGTCCGGAGGGGTGCTGGGGTCACTGATTTGCACTTGCCCAGCCTGCTGTAGGGCCCTGGATATGGTTCACAGCAACCACCCCCCCCACCCACCCTTAGCTGGAGGGCAGCATTACCCCATCTCAGCCCAGAGTCTGATGCAGGGGTCGGAGGTTTGCACTCTTTCTCTCAAGTAAGTGGGGTAGAAAAAAAAAACAAAACATTCCCAGAGATGCCTGGATTGGAGGAACTCAGCCTTCGAACCCCTCCAGCCCCAGGAAGCAGGGTTAGGCCCCACCCCATCCCCTGGATGAGATCTTCTGCCACAGATGTGCGAAGTGGTTCTTTTCACCAGGGCAGTTGGCTGGTGGACTGAAGGGGGCAGGGGTATGGGGGGAAGGTTCTAGGGTGCCAGCCCAGCCCAGGATTCAGAAACCCCAGGGCCCCACCCTGGCTCCACTCACTAGGCAGCCATCAGAGCAGCCTGCACCCCTACCTGCCCAGGTGCCTTCAGCTTTGGCTGTGAGTGGAGTGAGAAATCCCTACCCCATCCCCGAGGGTCCTCCCCAAGGTGCTGCACGGGGAATTTGTGGCTAGATTGGGAGTGGCCTTCTTTATGGCTATCTTCTGTCTTTAGGGGCTTAAGCTTTGTTGGAGTTGGCCTATTTTGGAGGAGAAAGGAATACGAAGATCTCCCAGAACCCCCCGCCACTACCAAGGGGAGGGGGCTGCCCCCGCCAAAAACAAAATCTCCAGTCACAGCCCCTTCATTATCTAGCAGGGCCTGCGGGGGCCCAGAGGGCCACGTGGCAGGGGAGAGGGCCACTCTGAGGCCCAGCGTCAAGAGGATGAAGAGTTGTCAGGAGCCAGGTCAGGAGGGAGAGTCCTCCGGTCATGCCTCCCATGAGGCCTTCCTCCAGCATCTCCTGAGCCCTGTGTACTACCTTGAATCCCTTCCTAGAGGTCCCAGCTCCCACCTGAGCAAAGGGCCTGCATGCTGAGGCCTGAGCCCTGCTCAGTTGGAGCCCCTGGAATGTCAGGGAGGCACAGCTGGTCTCTGCAGACCACAGACAGGCTCCAAGACAGACTTGGGGATGTGGCTGGAAGTTTTAAAAGGCAACAAGAGCAGCAGGGGAGCCAGACTTTGAAGTCAGATGAACAGCTTTCCTGGGACCCCTCCCTTTTTTGGGGGGGAGTGTAATTCTGTTGCTGGTTTGTCCAACCAAGTCAGGCCCAGCCCCCTCCACTCTGGAAAGGTGCTTGTTAAACACAGTCGTAATTTGTGGCTAAATATAAGCCAGTGTGTTCACACGGAAAGTATAATTCAGGGTGCTGGTTGTGTGAGGTTATCAACCAGGAGGCCCATCTGGGTTAAATTGAAGTGATTTTCATAAACGGGTAGGAGCATCCTATTGCTAGGCTGCTCCCTGACTTTTTATTAGTGACTGCATGATTGTTGTTAGTGTTAAAGGGAATAATAGGAGTGGGGGACTCCTGGGACCCCAGGGGAAGCAGGAGAGGGGAGCCTCCCTACTCTGCTCTGTCCTGCCCCTCCAGTCTCTTGGCCACTTTCTCATCTAGGCTGAAGGAAGGCAGGGGACCCCTCAGGGAGTCTTGAATCAGTAGTGCTAAGCTGTCCTCCCCAAATACAGCCCTGCTCTTGCCCCACAGGAAGTCTGGGAGTGACTGGGAGAGTGGGAAGCAGGTTCTCTGAGGAGAACTCCACTCCCCTTGTAAAGCTGCAATTAGGGGTGGGGTGCACTGGGGAGTCTTCTTACAGGAGGATGACCCAAATTGGGCCCTCTGTTTTCCTGCTTATCAGGAAGGACCCTACTGAGAGCCCAGGCTTGGCCTGCACAAATAGGTGTGGGAGACTTAGTGGCTGGAACTACCCCTTTGGCGGACAAAACTTCTGCAGGGCCTAATGAAGGGTGGGTTACTGGTTACTTGGTGCTTCCAAGCACACCCCCCAACCAGAGCCTGACTGCCACCCTTCCTGGAAGGACACCTGCTTCCCTCCAGACGGGACCTCACAGCCCAGCCACAGGAAGTGCCGAGTAAGCAGTTGCTGCCCCAGCCTTCTGCTCCTTCGCAGCAGTGTTTGGGTGTGTGTTTACACGTGTCGCTGTCAAGGTAGTCTGGACATGGCCTCCAGGGCTGGACTTCCCGGGTCTGGTCTCACACTAGCAGGAGGGCCCTGGGAGAGGGGCGCAGGCTGGGTGTCAGGGTCTCCTCTGATGAAATCCAGCTGGCCCAGGCAGAGCCAGAGTGGTCCAGCCAGGCCAGGAGAAGAACCGAAAAGACAGGGACTGGGACTGGCAACCTTGGATCCACGGGGCCACAGCTGTCAGCGACCCCCCGCCTCGACTCCTCCACCACACACGTTCAGCAAATTCCTCTGGGCATCAGTTTCAGAGCCTACGCAGCAGGAACAGCACCTGCCCCTTCCCACCGTGCCCATGATGGGCAGGAACCTCGAAGCCAGCTTCCCCACTGGATTTCTTCCAATTCCCAGACCTAGAAAAGCCCCAGACCCTCCCAGACACCCCCCTCCCAATTCTGCCCCAGCAGAGGGCTCCAGAGGGTAAGGGGCTACCCATTCAGACTTGTTTCTGATCACAAAACAAACAGGCCTGGGCAGTTCTGGTCTCTGGGACCACACATCCCACCATCCTAGTCTCTTCCTGCTCTCAAGCTGGGCCTGCCAAGCAATCTGGGCCCCCACCCCCACAAACCCCCTGCTGTCCTTGGGCAGGGCCACAGCCCCATCCTGTCCTCTGGACTTTTTCCTGTGTCTGATGGCCAAGGGTGGGGAGGGGGCAGTCCCTCCCCAGGCTGCCTTTGGGAAGGACCCAAGGCTGGGCATGAGGCCTGGGAAAGCTACAGACACACCTTTTCCTCCTCTCTCTTATTTCTGGGGAAGGTGGGTATTGAGTCCTTGGCCTGGTTACCTGCCGCATATATAGACCAAAAATAAATTATTCCCATCAAAATTCCCACAGCTAAGGCCTGCAGCAAAGCACTCTCCTCCCAGTCCTCAAAGGCAGGTAGCTGGGCTCGGCTACACCACCACCCATCAGGCCTGGTCTAAGCACAGCCTCCGCCTCTTTTGTTAACAGGACAGTCACACCGTTTAATTAAAATCATTCAATAGGTCTGTTTTCTTCTGACCTGCACAAATACATATTCCACCTCAATTCGTGACTCAACAATACCCGCTACAGGCGGTAATGGGAGGAAGCAGGAAAGTTTCCCAAAGGATGACGCCCCAGAAAACTCCGTTTCAACGACGCTAGCCCGGACGGTCAGAGGAGCCTGCCCTGGGGTCAGCGCCACGCCGGGCCCTGCGCCGCCGACCCCCGCCAGCCACTTCCGCTGGAGCCGTTTCGAGCACATTCCACCAGGACTGGATCTCTGGCAGGCTCTGGGCCGAGGTTCGTTTCAATAAGCAAACCTCGAGCCTGGCCGGCCGATTTCTACTCTGGCGGGTGGAAACGCAGACGCAAAGAGAGGTTTTTCCACCGGAATTTGATTTTGTTTGGTTTGCATTTGTATTTTTTAACTAGCAGGAATTTTCGATGTAAAAACCCTCCTGAGGCGGGTGGGGAAAAATCAAAGTCCCTACATCCCAGCCAGAAACAAAAGCCCTTTGGAAACGGCGCCGCAGGGCGGGCGGAGCCGGGCGCCCGGGTCCCGCGTCGGGAGAAGCGGCGCGCAGCACCTACCGCTCGGCGGCTCCAAGGCGACTCCGGCTCCGGTCCGGGCGGCCGGTGTCCGACCTGCTCGCCCGAGTCCGCCGGGTCCCTAGAACGCGGAGGCGGCCGGAGGCCCCATAATCGCAATTTATGGCCTGGGTGACGTGCTTCCCTCTCCCACAATGGGGCCGGGTGACATTAAACAGAAAATTGATGAGAGCGGAGCGAAATCTAATCTCTTCCCCCTCCACCCAACCCCATGCCGACTCTCCGCGCCTTCGGGGAGGGGCTGGGGGACACGAGGCAGAGTGGTCGTTAGTTGGTGCGCTTGTGAGCCCCGCGCCAATGCTTCCTCCCGAATTCGGGCTCCCAGCCGGCGCACGGGAGGAGGGAGCACGACCCTCGCCCGGATCCCCATCCCTTGCGGCCCGCCGCCTCTCTCCTGGGCTTCGGGCTGAATCTGCTCTCCTTTCCATTCGCACCGGGCGGAGCGGGGAGCCAAGCATCTCTCCCTTTTGCTCGGAGGGCCCCCGGCCCAGGTACGGGTCTCCACGCGGCCCCGGCCCTCCGTCCGCTACCCAATCTTCAGCCCCCTCCATGAGCACCCCCCTCCGCTTCCAGAGCGGAGTTCCCCGCCCCCACCAAGACGGGCCGGCGCCAGGAGAGGAGGGGAGGACCCGGGCCACCCAGCCCCCACTCCAAGCAAGTGGGGGAAAAGAGGGCAAATGACCACGCAGGGCGCGCCTGGGGCCTCGGGCCCGGAGCACCCGCGCTCCTCCGCCCGCGGCATGGCTCCCCTGGGGCGCGCCGGGCGCCTCCTGGCACCGACCCCGCCGTGCTGCGTCCTTAAAGGCGCCGGCGGCCCTGCCGGCCTTTGTCCCTTTGGCTGAGAAGGTCACGCCAGGGACTCTGGGCAGCCTCATCGGCCCCTCGAAGCGCTCGCCCTTCCTCCACTCTGTCCTCCAAAATTTACACTAGGGCTCTCCCTGCCCTGCCTGCTGGCCCGGAGGAGGTCCCCACTTAGCAACCACCTGGCCACGTGCTGCCTGTGACCTCCAGACTTGCACAAGATACATTGTCCTGCTGGAGCACACAGCTGGGGCCAAGGATCCACTTTTTAACAAGAGGAGGTTGAAGGGAGTGCTTCTCAGAGAGAGAATGAATGAGGGAGCCGCAGTGGGGCCACAGGGGGAAAGAAGTGCTAATGCTGGCAAGAGAGAACACAACCCCACCGACCAAGGAGGCAGGCTGGCTGCCCTGAGCACTGCCTAGTAAGGGGCAGCCCCGGGGGAATGTATAGAGTCCTGGTTGGGGGTCCAGATTGGGATCCAGAGGGTAAGGCTTTGGATGAATGCACCTACAGACAGGCCCCATTCTCCCTGGAAAGCCCCTTCTCCAGGCTCTGCCAGCCCAGCCTGTTTGAGTCACTGGGCTGAAGGCTCTGTGAAGCAGGTCCCCAAGCCTTGGTCTACCCCTCTGGCCTAGATGACAACTTGTGCACCTGGGTGCCAGATGATGTCCTTAACACTCAATCTCTGGACAGACTGGGAAGCAGATGTCATAATGATCATACCCATTTTAGAGATGCGTAAAGCACCTGAGACAGTGAATAACTCTATGTTCTCCCCCGAGGGCTAAGTACCTGGGCCCCAGGTTCTTCTGCAAAGCCAAGACATGGATTGGCTGGTCTTCGGTCCCCAACAGCCCCAGGGCTCATGGGGGCAGACTTGTGTCCTAACTTCCACATGCCTCCTACCCTTGGAGATGTGCTGTGCTTAGTCGCTCAGTTGTGTCTGACTCTTTGCTATGCCAGGGACTTAAGCCCGCCAAGCTCCTCTGTATAGCAGCTGGGGATTCTCCAGGCAAGAATACTGGAGTGGGTTGCCATTTTCTTCTCCAGGGGATCTTCCCAACCCAGGGATCAAACCCAGGTCTCCTGCATTGCAAGCGGATTCCTTTCCCTCTGAGCCACCAGGGAAGCCCACCCTTGTAGATGGAGAACAGATAAAGGTGGGCTTCATGCCCATAGTTGGGTGCTTTGGATCATAGCACCCACAGAAGGATGCCACCAGGGCCCCATTCTCCCTGGAAAGCTCCCTCTCCAGGCTCTGCCAGCCCAGCCTGTTTGAGTCACTGGGCTGAAGGCATTGCGAAGCTGGTCCCCATTGCTGCAGCTGGGAAGAACTGCTGATATATGACAAGAATCTGGAAGCCAGATTCCAGAAGGTCACATTGGACTGAAACCAACAAGATTACATTTAACAGGCTGGATGTGAACCTCCACTTTTAGGTTCAAAAATCAGTTGTAAAAATGCAGGCAGCTTCCCACTGAAGACGTGATGAGCGACCTGCAGCTGTCTGTACCATTCAGGCAGAACGGGCTTCCCAACGCAGGCCCCTTATGAATTTCCCGGAGCCCCAGCAGCTGAGCCTGCGCCCTCCGGGGCCCTCTTGGGATGTCAGGCTCACTGGGGAGGGGATGCAGCTGGGGACAGCAGAGAATGGGGTCCTTGTGCTGCTATCATCAAACCCGGGGCTGGATGAACACAGCTTTGTCTGCACCCACACTCCCGTGGTGACCACGGGACTAGAGATCAGTGCCTGGGGCTGGGGGCGCTTCAGAACTAGAGTGGCTGCTTTTTGGCCTCTGTTAACCCTTGAGTGGGTGTTGGATGCATGGTCTTTTGCCAGCTCTGTGCCTGGGGTTCAGGGGGACAAGCAGAGCAAGGGTTAAAAATCCGTGTCAAGTCCCAAGGTTCAAAACAGCATGTTGTTAAACTCAATGTTTTCCATATTTAAATAGCAGCGGCCTTTGGGGGACACGCTTTCCTGGTGGCTCAGATAGTAGAGAATCCGCCTGCAATACAGGAGACCTGGGTTCGATCCCTGGGTTGGGAAGATCCCCTGGAGAAAGGAACAGCTACCCTCTCCCGTATTCTGGCCATGGACAGAGGAGCCTGGCAGGCTACAGTCCATGGGGTCTCAAACATCAGACATGACTGAGAGACTTTGACTTTCTTTTTCTTGGGGGAGATGAGAGGGTGGTCCTGGGTAAGGTAGGGGGAAGGCTGAGCAGCCTTCCGCACAGAATCCCCTCCCACACCAGGTCCGGCTCGGAACAGGGGCCACTCATGGCAGCACCCCAGTCCTGGCCTGGCTCTAGCATGTGCTTTGCTTCTGCTGAGTTCTTGGTCATCCAGAGGCGGGTGCCCCATGCTAGGCATCCATTGGGCAGGCCTGGATCTCAGCCCCGTGGGAAGAGCAGGGAGACCCACCTACAGGGGGGACAATTGCTGGAGCGCCTCCTCCCCCCTCCCTGAGCTGGAAGACGGTGCAGTGACTCCAGAGCAAGTGAACCTGTGGGTCAGGAGGGGTTTCCAGGGGGCAGGACAGGCCGGGGGGCGGGGGGTGGCAGCACCCTGAGGGTTATTTGTGGGGCTAATGGCTTGAATTCACTGTAGTGGGTCTGGGTTAGGAAGTGAGTAAGCATTGTTCCCTCTCAGTGAGCAAAGGAGGTGACAGTGGGGCCTAGAGCCACTCTAGTAGGGAGATCTGGGGCACCTGCTCCCTTACTGGCTGTTCTGTGAGCCTGCCTGGCTCATTGATCATGGTTCTCCCGAGACCCCAGCTTCACCTCACAGACCCCATGAGCAGTCATAGGCCCTGGGGCGCCTCAGTTAGCTCCACCCCCTTCCCCAGGCCCTATGGAGGCCACCAGCTGGACTCAGGGCAGGTGCCATCTGCTTGGGCTCTTGTCCCTTAATCCACAGCACCCAGGGGAAACCCAGACCAGCTCCCAGAAGTCCTTCCCACTCCACCAAAGCTGGGGTGTGGGTGGTGACTGAGCACATTTATCCTGGACCCCCACAGAGCAGTGAGCCCTTGGTGGCCAGGCCCCTGCCCGCCAGAGGCCCATACTCTGAATGTGCCCTGCTAAGACCAGGGGCTCTGGATGCCCTGTGACAGTGGCTCTGTGGGACCTGGTCTCCTAGGCTGAGGCCTGGCTCCTCCACAGGTTCAGGGGCTGCTGGAAAGGCTCACCCAGGGGTCAGGGTCCGCTGCTGAGAGACATGCAGGGTTCAGTGCCCCCCAGCCATCTGTCTGGGTTGGTTGCTCACCCCCAGCCCAACCCAGATGGCTGAGGGGCGCTGTACCCCTGACTCCCTCACTCCTGCTCCTGGTCACACAGGCAGGAGGGAAGGAGGGGAGCCAGGACTCAGACCCAGGTCGTCCATACCAACCTAACCTAAGTCTGCCGCACACTCAGGTCCTCAAACCTTGAGAAATGCAGGATTTGGGTTCTGGTGGACAAGATTCAGAGGGAGCTGCTACTGGCCTCTGACTCAGGGTAGACAGACATCCACACGGCCAAGAAGGACTCTGAGAAGTCTTATGGGGGCTGTCCCCCTTCTCTGGTGACTGAGCCCAGCCCTCAGATGCAGTAAAGGTGGGTCAAGGAGCCTCTCACCTTCCATCGACCTTGCCTCCAGGTGTCCATGGCCTTCCTCACCTGGGAAGGTCTCTAGTGGGGAGGCCAAGGCTGAGTGATGGGATCCCTGGGGAATGGGCTGAGCCAGAGGCAAGGATGCCTGGGAGAGAATAGAAGTGGGGTCCCATCCTAGGGTGGGGGGCAGGCAGCTGCCACACTTGGCAGGCCAGACCCAGCCCAGTTCCTGCTTCTTTCTCCTATTGGGTGATTTGCATTACTAATGAACCTGAGGTCCTGCATTCACAGGTTTGAATGGCATATCAGTGGCCAAAAGGCCGATGGCTCCCTAACCTTGTCTGCTTCATCCTGCTTCATGCTTCATTGCTGCCCGAGGAGAGAGACTGCCCCAGACCCCAATCAACCCTTCTCTCCTCTGCGGTCCAAGAGGGCCCACAGAGACAGAACTGCAGGAGGCACCAATTCTCCTGTCCACTCTGGGCGAAGCCCGGGCAGAGGGGAGCACCTGCTGTCGAGGAGCAACCACCAGCTGGTCAGGGAGGATGAGGGTCCCTGACCTGTTCCGAGGAGGAGAGGCGCTCTGAGTTGTGGTGAGGCCTGGGTTGGGGGCAGTTCATACGGGGTTCAGGCAGCAGTTGATTTTCTCCCTGGAGAAGGGCTGTTCTTTCGTCTAATCGCCTCCTCGTCCCTATCATCCTGCTACTTGTCTCCTCCCTGACACACCTTCTAGATCTTTGCCATCCAACAGAAATACTATGTGACCCACACCTAGGGAATGGGAGCATTTCCAATGGTCACAGGCCTCCATCTTCCTCTCTCCAACGTTAATTTCCAATTAATATATTCACACATGTGCACATATGAACACATGTGCTCACGCATGCACACTTATACACCCGTGCATGCAAACCTGCAAATTCTGGTTTCAGCGTCTTGCCTTGGCCTGGCCCTGGATCCTCCTCAAGAGCAGATGGAATGAGACATGAACACTCCAAACTCACACCTGTGGGAATTGCCATCTGTGAGGCAGGGCTCACACGCCCATTTCACTGATGGGGAGATAGGTAGAGGGAGGTATCTGAGGTTAAGCTTTGAACAGTGGAGTCATTGACCCTGCCCCTCCTCCCCCCAGGCGCTCAGAGGCCCGAGTGGAGTGCCGAGACTGGTGCTTCCCCTAGTCCAATTCTAGGGGCTGCGATCGTCCTGACTCCACATCTGACTCCCGGTGGGGTCAGCTCCCGGAAAATCCCTGGAACCAGAGTTGCTTGGTAAGAGCACTCACATTTTGGGGACAACTATTGCTACGTGATTCTCTCAGAAGGCTGTCCCAATTCTCTGTCCAGCAAACAATGAAAGTGAACCCCAATCCGGGACACTTCACAGGAAGTTTTGGAGAAACAGAGCTCTGGAGCCATGAGATGGGGCTCTCTGGGGTGTGGATGTGGCCTGGGAGTTCACACAGCTGAGCTGCCGGGGGGCTGGGCCCACGCCTGAGCTGGGGCCACATGGTAGAGAGGGGACTCCCCTGGGCCGCTGCCCTAGGCGGGTTGATGGACGTGCAATTAACCTGCCTGTGGTTATGTTGGCAACTGAGCTGGAACAGGAAGTTAGTGTTATAAACCAGGGCCTTTCAAGTTATGACAAATTCATCAAACAAATGAACCCATGAGCACGGAGGGCAGGCGCCTCCATACGCTAGGGATGAGGAATGCTCTAGCCCTTTCCAGCCCCTCCCCCAAATCCAGGCCCCAGAAAGAACTGTGTAGGGGGCAGAACCCGGGGCTGGTCCCAGTGCCTAGACTGGCAGTAGTCTCACTCTGAGCCCCAGCTCTCTGGTGAGAGCTTCCCCGCCACCCACCCTCCCACCTCCAAGTGGCTCAGCATCTTCTGGTTTCCCTCTTGAATTCCAGATGCTGCTAACACCTGAAAACAATCCCAACCCACCCCCACATGTGAAAGAAAGTTCCAGAACCCCCATTCTCTCCAGGGGCTAGCCAGGGCTTAACAGCGCCTCTGGGGAACACCCCTGCTTGCCCTCCAGACATACGGCCCCCTCTTCTCCAACAGGCCTGAGCAGCTGACATCTTTCTGCTCAAAGCACGTCCTCGCTGGACTGGGGCTGTCCTTTAAGCTTTAGACTGGGGTGGGTTTCAAAATGGCCCTGATGCCATACAGAGCCTGAATGTCAGGGGAAGGGGGACATGTGGCCATCCACATTGGGAGCCTCAGCCACTCATCTTACTGGTAGGAATCAACCAGGGAGGGTTCAGCTCTTGACCAGGGTCACTCAGCTGTCACACCTGGGAGCAGAGCTAGGACTGAGAGAACCTGTGCAGACACCCCTGGCCAGCTTGCTGCCCACCACTCCTCCAGCCTGAAAGAACCTCTCGGTCCTGTCTTGGCCCACCCAGACCCCAGACCTTAGGCCTCTGCAGCGCCAAGGTTGAAAGAACCTAATGGGGCTTGGGGCTCAAGGCTAGCTGTAATGCAGAGGGTCCCTGAGCCAGCAGTTCCTGGGCTCCAGGTATAGTTATCCAACATTGTCCCAAACAGGGTTCCCATGCCCTGCCCACCCTGCCCACAGCCCACCCTGTCTCTAGGGCTCCAGGTGAGCGCTGCCTGTGGTTCTTCTGGCTCCTTCTATAGCCTTGCTTCAAGGCCACCGCTTCTGCCCTTTGGTTCCAGGGCCTCCTCCCACTGAACTCAGACACCAAGCCCAGAGGTCTTGAGAGAGCAGTGAGCCCCTGGGCTTCTCATAAATGCAGATTCCACTGTGCTGTGGGCCGAACTGCCTGAGACCTAACCATTCGCACCTATGAATGTGAAGTTACTGGGAAACAGGGCCTTTGGAGATATGATCCAGTTAAGATTATTTGACCTCCCTGTGGTTATGTTGGGAACTGAACTAGAAGGGGAAGTCAGCGTTCTAAACCAGGGCCCTAATGCAATGACTGGTGTCCTTGTAGGAAGAGGGACTTTTTCATACAGACACGCAGAGGGGAGGAGCCACATGACGATGGAGGCAGAGACTGGAGTGATGTAGCCATAAACCAAGGAACACCAAGGTTGTCAGTAGCCACCAGAGCTGGAAAAGGTGACGGATTCTCTCTCAAAGCCTCCAGAAGGAACAAACCCTGCTGCCACCTTGATTCTGGACTTCTGGCTTCCAGACTGTGGGAGAGTAGATTCCTGTTGTCCTAAGCCACCGTTTGTGGTAATTTGTTACGGCAGCCACAGAAAAGTAATACACTCTCCTCTACTTTGCTTTTCATTTCCTTTTTCTTTTCTTTCTTTCTTTCTTTTTTTTTTTTTTAATTTGGAGCCAGGGACCTGGCCTACTCAGGCATGTAGTTGGAGAGCTAGACAGAGGACGGGGCAATAGGTAAGTGTCAGGCTTCTCACTTTTGAAGAAAGGGAGTTTCAAATGTGGGCAGTAAGAAGCCTAGAATTAGTTCTATGGAGCTGGACAATTGTGGCATTGGTATGAACTCATGTTTTGTAACATAGAAACAGATGTGTGTAGAGGGGTGTTTCTAAGCTCTGTTTGCCAAAAGGGCCCAGAAACAATGAAATCACAGTAGCACCTAGTACCCAGATCTTGCTTTCTTTTCTTTTCTTATTTTGGCTGTGCTGGGTTTTCCTTGCTTTGCACAGGCTTTCTCTAATTGTGGCGAGTAGGGGCTACGCTTCATTGCGGTGCCCGCGCTTCTCATTGCAGTGGCTTCTCTTGTTGCAGACCACCCACTGGCTCTAGGCACATGGGCTTCAGTAGCTACAGTATGCTGGCTCGGTAGTTGCAGCAGGCAGGCTCTGGAACACAGGATCAGTAGTTGTGGAACATGGGCTTAGTTGCTCTGTGGCATATGGGATCTTCCCAGACCAGGGATTGAACCATGTCTGCTGCATAAGGTGGATTCTTATCCATTGTACCACCAGGGAAGTTCAGACCTTGGTTTCTAAATGCCATTTATCCACTAGACGGAACCAGGTGTTTGTTTGTTTGTTTTTCTGAGAAATGACTGACCCTGATGCTGGGAAAGACTGAGGGCAAGGGGAGAAGGGGGTGACAGAGGATGAGATAGTTAGATGGCATGAACATGGAAGCCTGGTGCGCTGCAGTTTAAAGAGTCAGACACAACTTAGCAACTAAACAACAACAACAAGAAGGGCTGGGACAAGGAATGCTCTAAATGGAATATCTTGTGGTGGCAGAAAGTAAGGAAGCATTCAAAGAACGATGGGAGTGTCAAAAGCTGGGAAGTCGTTTGAAGGGGCTCCCACTGACCAAATTCAGAACAGTGTGAGCAACCAAATACAAATCATAATGGATTATCTTTACGATGTAAATAATTCATGATATAAATGAGTGAATGAATATATAAATGGGAGAGAAAGCTGGCTCTTAATGTAAAAAGAATAGTGGAATTAGAAAACTTCCATTTAGCGAAGAGCACAGTAATAATTGATTCAGGAAAGAATCAGTGACAGAGGCTCAAACCGCTGGTGAAAGGCTAATGGGAAACAGGATATTTACATGGACTCTATGTATCTCCTCATGAGTGTTTACTCATTATCCCTTATTCACTAGTGAGTTCAAATTCTTATTAATTAGCTTTACAGTGGTGAAACCTGGCAGACATGACCTCACCTGAGTGATGAACGTTACTGCCACCAGCACTGGGACATCAGACATTGCATGCCTCCAGATATGATGCGGTGAGAACACAGCATCACTTCTGAGATAGTCTTGCCAAAAGTGCTGAAGTGGAATCTAGGCACCAACCCAAACTAAGGGATATTTTACAGAGTCACTTCAAAAATATCACAGTCATGAAATGTCGTGGTCCGTGCGCGGGTTGGAAAAGGATTTCCAGACATGAGGCAAAATGAGAGGAGAATAAAGTTTATTAGAGTGGGAGACGCTGTTAGAACAGCGGGCCGGCTCAAAGGAGAGCTGAACCCTTTTGCAGGCTAGTAGCCAATTTTTATAGCCTCAAGACAGAGAAAATTCCTATTGGAATGGTGGCATTAGGTGATGGGTTAGGATGCTATAGGGTGGGTATTTTACTTAATATGGGGTCAGGGAACTGGGCTGGTTTAGATCTGGAGGCTCATGGGAACAGTTGCTATGGGGCTTGGTCGCTTCCGGAGATTTTTGTCTTATGACTTTGGTACCTGTGACCTTGGTATAGGACTCCACATGAAATATAAAGACCAATTCTAAAGACAGAGATTTTTAAAATCAGCTTTTAAATGAGCATTTTCAAAAGTGATCTTCTAGCAACTTCCCTGGTGGTCCAGTGGCTAAGATTCCTCACTTCCAGTGCAGGGGGCCCAGGTTCCATCCCTGGTGGGGGAACTAGATCCTACATGCAGCAACTAAAAGATACTGCACATGCCACAATTAAGACCCAGCACAGTCAAATAAATAAAATAAATATTTAAAAACTGACCCTCTAGTCTGCTGAACTTCTGGGTTGTTATATCAGCTGACAGCAATGTTCAGAGTCCTAACTTGGGGTCTGTGTGGTCTTGAGAAGGGGCTAGTGAGCTTGGAACCCCCTTGTGGGCCATTTTGACTGTGCCCCTCCACTTGTTCTCCACGCATGTTCTGCCTTCCTCTCTGAATTTCAAGGTGCTGACCCCAACTGTCAGACCAAAGTGTGGAACACAAGCTTTCTCAAGGCTAAGTGACAACACCACAAAGAAAGACTTTGATTCCAAAATTAAGTAGACTGAGGAAACTTGAGAGCTCGTTTGGAGGTTCTAGCAGGGGAGCGCAGCCACCTGTATACCCTTGCCCGAAGACCAGTCCTCCTCTACCGGCGATGGTCGTCCTCTTTGACTGAGCATGCAGCTTTGGGAGGGACACGCATGGGGCGCGGAGGGAGGAAGGGGAGACCCGCCTAGCCAGCCATATCAGCTGAATCAACCCTGGCGATCAACGGGGTGACAGATGTCACAATCAGATAGCCCTCACAATCCAACGTGTGACCTTAGATTGGCGTCTGGATAAGACTTTTGGGGGCAAGCTGTGAAACTCTGCTGGAGTCTGTGATAAAGGGTGTGCCCAGTCACTTCAGTCGTGTCCCCATGTGGCCCCATGGACTATAGCCCGCTGGACTCCTCTGTCCATGGGATTCTCCAAGCAAAAATACTGGAGTGGATTGCCATGTCCTTCTCCAGTGGATCTTCCTGACCCAGGGATTGAACCTGCGTCTCTTGGGTTTCCTGATGGCAGATGCATTCTTGACTACTGAGCCACCTGGGAAGTCCGTGATAAAGGGCAGTGTCATATCAATATTAACGTCCTGATTTTGATCATTATATAGGTGCTTGTTTCAGGAAATATGCAGATGAGCATTAAGGGACAACAGGCTTCATGGCTGTAACTTGGTCTCAAATGATTCCAAAAATTAAAAACAAAAATTAGAATAAGAAAAAGTGGTAAAATGCTAATTCTTAGGGAATCTGGGTGAGCAGTATCTAGGGACTCTTTGTACTATTCTAGCAACTTCTGTACATTAGAAATTATTCAGAAGTAAAAAGTTTAAAATAAAGAAAACAAACCCCAAACCCACCCTGTTCAGAGGATGAAAAGACGAGCTCCAGACTGGGGGAAGATCTCTGCAAACCGCAAATCCGACCAAAGACTAGTATCTAAAATATGTAAAGAATTCTTAAAGCTCAGCAGCAAAAAAGCAAACAATTGAATTAGAAAATGGGTAAAAGACATGAGCAGACATTCCCTGAAGAGGCCACACAGATGGCAACAGCACAGGAGGGGATGGACCACATCATTGTCAGAGATGCAAATTAAAACCATTTTGAGACACTGGTACACATCTATCAGAATGGCAAAAATAAAAAATAGTCACAAAAGAAAATGGTGGTGAGGATGTCGAGAAATTGCATCGCACACACACGTTACTGGTGGGAACGTGACACATACAGCCTCCCTGGAAAATGGTCTAGCAGTTTCCTTAAAAACTAAATATACTGGGATTTCTCTGGTGGTCCAGTGGTTCAGAATTCGCCTGCCAATGCAGGGGATGTGGGTTTGATCCCTGGTCAGGGAACTAAGATCCCACATGTCACAGGGGAACTAAGACCCAACACAGCCAAATAAATACATATACTTTAAAAAACAAAAAACTAAATATACAACTACCTTAAATCCTGCACTTGCATTCCTGAATCTTTATCCCATGGAGTAAAGACTGATGCTCACACAAAATCCTGAACTTGAGCAGTTTTATTTGAAAGGGCCAAACACGGGAAACAACCCAGATGACCTTCCAGGGGTGAATGGTTAAACAAACTGATCTGTCCACGCTGGGGACTGAATCCATCTCGGCAATAAAGAGGAAGAGCTGTCCACACACATAGCAACCCAGATGAATCTCTAGGGAATTGTGCTGAGTGAAAAAAGCCAGTCTCAAAGGTTACATTCTGTAGAGCCCACATACATAACATTCGTGAAAAGACAAAATTACAGAAATGGAGGAAAGAATGGTGAAGGGGGCTAAGGCAGTGGGGGAGAAGGGAGTGGGCGTGGCTATAAAAAGGCAACTGGGAGATCCTTGTGGTGACAGGATGTTCTGTATCTTGACAGTATCAGTGCCAAAATCCTGGTTGTGATGTTATAGTATAATTTTGCAAGATGTTGCCATGGGAGGAAACTGGGTGAAGGGTATGTTGGATCCCTCTGTGTGTTATTTCTGACAACTGCATATGAATCTATAATTATTTCAAAATAAAAAGCTTAACCCAAAACAATCCTAACTGATTTTTTGTTTGTATAGATACTGTTTACATATAATATTATATAAAATAATGTGATTTTAGATAATTGCTAAATATATATTGCTGTATTTATTGCATACACTTAAATACAACTTTAAATGCTTAGAAACAAAAGCCAGTTCCCAGTCCTCCAGAGCCTCTAGACTGGAATTGCCAAAGATTTGCACTCTTGGGATTTCTCTGGTGGTCCACTGGTTAAGACTCCCAGTTGCAAATGCAGAGGGCACAGGTTGATCCCTGGTTTAGGAACTAAGATTCCCACATACTGTGTAGCATGACCAAAAAAATTTTTTTAAGTAAAAAAAACCAAAGAGCTGGACTCTGTGCCAGCAAGTTCCAAAGTTGATTCTGGTTCCTGCTCAAACGGAAACACAAGAGCTCAGGATCTCCAGAGAAGAATACTGTCTTTTCAAGCCCTCAGCCTCCATTAGGCCCCAAGGCACCGTATCATTCCAGTGCACTCATGTTATTTGAGAATGTCCTGTGAGCAGGCACTGGGCTAGAGCTGGGGGTCCAGAGACCTTACTCATAGCACAAGGCTAGCAGGGGACGTAGGTGAGGTCAGCGCACCAGGACGACCAGGGAGGAAGGCCAGCAGCCAGCGAGTAACGGCCCTCTGCCCAGAGCCTACATCTTGCATCTCACACCTCTGCTCTGTACTCTCACAGACCCTTGGCTTATAGACTGTTCATCAGTCCACCCTACTCAGCCAGGTCCTGGGAGCCACTCAATCACTCATTTGCCCAGTACTGCATGAGGGTTGGTGTGGTGACCTGGATCACTCATGGTTTGGGAGAAGAAAAAGAAAAAGTGCTGTCTCTTAAAGTGAGGTTCCTGTGGGAACCTGCATCAGGCTCACTAAAGGAGCATATTATATGAGCTTTTTGGACCCCCTCCCCCAAAATTCATAGACCAAATTTTAAATGAATTTTAAATGAACTCTTCTGGGGATCCTTGTACGCATAGACTGAATCTCAGCAGTTAGACTCTCCTTCCCTGGAGTTTTGACTCTTGTGCAATGATTGAAAATTGGACATTTCCCTCATATGTTGGTTTGAAAATAAAAAGCATGATCATAAATTCTCGAATACTCCTTCCATGGATCTCTGTTCCCTCACCTCCTCAAATCAGGGCTGACTCTGCAGGCAGCCTTTGCTCATTCAGAAAACCCTTGTTATTTCTATCTGGTTCTCTTGGGATACTAGCCTTTGGAGCCCTGAACTAGGATGTAGGACACCCCTAGGCCATCATGCTGTGAGGAAGCCCTGGCCATAAGGACAGCCCTCAGCCTACAGTAGGCCTCAACCACCAGATGTGTGAAGGTACTTCCAGATAGTTTCAGTCCCCAAGCCCTTCAAGTCACACCTAGTTGCTTCCTCAGCCAAGGCCTCAGATAGCATGGAAGCCATCCCCACTGTGCCCAGTCCAAATTCCTAACTCACAGAACGTGTGGGCATCATGAAATGGTGGTTTCAGCCACTGAGCTGAGTACTGTTTGTTACGCAGTGCTACTAGCTGGAACAGAGATGATATATCCTATGGTGAAGCCCAACCAGAAGACTCATGGATTCCTGCCTCTTGGATTTCAAGAGTATCCTTGCTTCCTGTCCTGTTGGAATCCTGGGTGTACAGCTCTCCCCTCCTGTCTATCAGCCAACCTACATCCTTCCAAGTTAGCACCAAAAATTCTAATGATGCCGCCACGCTGACCGTGAGGTGCTATCAACATCCAAGTGGGGGTGACCAATGGACCAGGTGGTAGTGAAAGTGGCTAGAGTACAAATTTGGGAGTTCTCAGTGCAGAGGTGCGGTCAAAAATGCAACCTGCAATCTGATGATCCAGAGAAAGTTTGCAGAGAGAAGAAATGCGTCCAGGGCACCACATTTCAAAGGGTGGGTGAAGGAAAAAAGACCCATGGGAGGACATCAAGATGGGAAGACTGGAGAGAATGGTTCATGAAGAAAGGGAGCCCCGGTGATCAGACCATTGCCTGGGGAGATAAGGGCTGAAAAGCCACAGGACGTGTTTGGAGACTTTTTCCTGAACAAGGAGGGCGGAAGCAGAAGCTAGATGGTGGTGGATTCAAGAGAGTGTGGGTGGCCTGGGATGGGCAGCACCCTCCATGTGCGGCTGCAAACCAGGGCCCCATGTGAGTCACATCCAAGTCAAGATAAGTACAGAAACCGAGAGGGAGCGTTTAGCAATTTTTATAGCACTCGGACAGTAATTTATGTCTGTTGAATCCAATAATAAAAAATTAGGGCCTGCATTTGGGATGGCTTTGGGGTTTTAATTTCGTTTTTCTACTAATTCATTTTATTATATTTTACAGAAGTATTAGTCTGCATAGGCTGGGAAAACAAAACAAAACAGAAGCAGTGGTGTAGACAACCCTTGCCAGATGTTTTGCCGGGAAGAGAGAGAAAAAGCATCAGCTGAAGGGCATTCAGCATTAGAGGAGGGGTTTTTGGTTGGCTGGTTTGTTGTTGATGATGAGGTTTACTTTTAGGATGAGAGAAATCTGAGCATGTTTACATGATGAAGATAAAAAGCCAGTTGAGAAAGAAAGAGATGACAGGATATAGCAGAGAAGATATAATTGATGGAGTGAGGTCACCTCTTGAGCTAGTGGGAAGAAAAATCAAGAGCACAGGTGCACATGCGCACACACAGGCACAGAATAAGAAAAGTGAACAAAAATCCAAATGCAGAACTTGTTTATTTATATTATGATTTTTACTTGCCACACCACACAGCTTATAGAACCTTAGTTTCTTGCCCAAGAAGTGAACCTGGGCCCTCAGCAGTGAAAGTGTGAATCCTAACCACTGGACTGCCAGGGGAGTCCCAGAATTTTTTTTTTTTATTATGATAATCTGGCAATCCACTCCAGTACTAGTGCCTGGAAAATCCCATGGACAGAGGAGCCTGGTAGGCTACATGTAGTCCACGGGGTCGCAAAGAGTCGGACACGACTGAGCGACTTCACTTCACTTCACTTCATGATAATCTTAAGTACACCTTTGCACCAACAAAATAAAAAGAAATCTAGATTAGACTATTTTCTAGGGGGGGAAAAAGCTAAAACTGACTCAAGAAGAAGTAGAAACAACCACCTTTCGTGGAAAGGTAGTCATGAATTAATCCATTAAAATGTGACAAGGCCCAGATAGTCATAAAGCAAGGTCTATCGAAATGCTCAAGGCACAGGAACTTCCTCAGTGGTCCAGTGGCTAAGATTCCAGGCTCTCAATGCCGGGGGCCCTCCTGGGTTTAATCCCTGATCAGGGAACTAGATCCCTCATGCCCCAACTATGAGTTCGCGTGCCACAGCTAAACATCCTGCAAGCCGCAACAAAGATTCCGTGCGCTGCAACTAAGACCCGGTGCAACCTAAATAAATAATTAATTAAATTTCAAAAATTCTCAAGAACCAGACAATCATCATACACGTAAACTCTTCCAAAGCACAGAAGAAGACAGGATATTTCCTGACTCTTCTACAGATCCAAAGCAGAAACGTGAAAAGAAACCTCTATTTCAACTTTCTTTATGAATGTAGACACAAAAATTCTAACTAAAATGTTGAAATTTGTTCTCTTTTTTTTTTTTACAAACTTCACCAGTCGAAAGCTTTGTGTATTCCTCTTCAATCTTTCTTGTTTCCCAATAAGTGTATTAAGAGGTGCATGTGTGTTAAGTCACTACAGTCATGTTTGACTCTTTGCAACCCTATGGACTGTAGCCCACCAGGCTCCTCTGTCCATGGAATTCTCCAGGCAAGAATACTGGAATGGGTTGCCATGCCCTCCTCCAGGGGATCTTCCCCACCCAGGGATCGAACTCGCATCTCTTGCAGCTCCTGCATTGCAGGCAGACTCTTTACTGCTGAGCCATCAGGGAAGTCCTATATTAAGGGGTATACATTTTCAATTCTCCCTTTGGGATATCTCATATGTTTTCAGATACAGTGTTTTCGTTTCTTCTATTCCCCCCCACCCCCGCCACAATTTCTGTTTTGATTTTCTTCTTTAGCCAAGAGTTACCTAGAGGGATATCCTTAAATGTGCATATTTTTAATATTATCTCCTTCCTCTTAATTTCTAAATGAGTTTATTGCCGTCAAAGAACGTGAACTGTATGATTTTTGCTCTGTTAATCTATTAGATTCCGTGGCCCCCAAAATGCTCCACTTTTTGTGACTGGTCCGTATGTATGAAACTAATACAGTCTCTGTTCATCAATCACAAAGTTCTATTATACAGATCTGTTGCATCAAGTTTGTTAACTGTGCTTTCAGAATCTGCTATATCTTATCTGTTTTTTGTTTACTTGGTCTCTCAGTTTCTGAGACTGAAGTGTTAAGGTCTTCTACTAAATGTGGATTTGTTAATACAGGCATGCTGTAATTTTTTCATTCTCTATGTTCTGAGGGTTTATGTTGGTTGGTCCATAGCAGTTCACAAGTGGCGTGACAGACTATGGAAAGATGTTCACCACCTACTCCAGTCTTTTCTCTTTTATCTGCTTCTCCTCTATCGAAAGGAAATGTCCGAGTGGTCCAGGGGTTAAGAATCTGCCTGCCAATGCAGGAGACATGGGTTCGATAACCGATCCAGGAGGATTCCACGTGCCACGGAGCAAATCAGCCTGTGTGCCACGACTACCGAGCCTGTGCGCTAGAGCCCGGGAGCTGCGACTCCTGAAGCCTGCGTGCTGCAGCTACTGAAACCCACGTGCCTAGAGCCTGTGCTCCACAAGAGAAGCCGCCATAATGTGAAGTCTGCGCAGCACAACTAGAGCGTACCCCTCCCTCACCGCAGCTTGAGAAAAGCCCATGCACCGCAAAAGGACCCAGGGCACCCAAAAATAAAAAAAATGTTTTAAAAGAAAGGAAATGCCCAGATCCCTGGTCTCCCTGGAAGACACAGGGTGACCATATGACCTAGTCCTGGCCAAGGAGATGTAGACTGAAATCTCCTAAAAATGAAGGAGAAGATTTGTGGAGATAAGGTTTAGGCTTTATTCCTTGGCCCTTCCCCCGTCTTCATTTTTTGGAAACAGTACATTACCAGAGATACAGCAGCCATCTTGCAACCATGAGGACAAATCCAGATGCCACCAAAAACCAGTCGAAGTATCTCTGATGAGTTCCTCCAACAACTGTGTTTTAATTGTGGACTCCACCTTCTGCACTTCTGCCACCAACAAACTCTGCTTGTGCTGCTCATTATATGTTGTCTGGTCTCTACAACTGAAACTACAGAAACAGCTACTGTAGACAGACACATATCTCTGGGATGGGACTAAAAATGAGAAACAGTGGGGTGTTTTGGGGGGAGTGGTCTCTTTAAATGTTTTTTGGTTTGTTTTTTTGGTCTCTTGTTAGCATTTGTCTGAGATAGCATGGTTTTTGTAATCCTTCAAATTTTGTTTGCTTTTTTTGGTCTTTTTTTTTTTACAATTTCTACCTGAATTCTATATGAATTCCTTTATGTAAAAGAAGAATATATATTTTCCTTCCATATACGTGCATACAATTCCTTATATGTGTGAGTGTGTGTGTGTGTGTGTGTTAGTTGCTCAATTATGTCTTACTGTTTGCGACCCCATGGACTGTAGCCTGCCAGGCTTCTCTGTCTGTGGGATTCTCCAGGCAAGAATATTGGACTGGATTGTGGTTATCTTCGCCAGAGGATCTTTCCAACCCAGGGATTGAACCCTGGTCTCCTGCATTGCATTCTTTACTGTTTGAGCCACAGGGAAGTCCTCTATATACACATTTTATTTGGCTGCACCAGGTCTTCGTTGCAGCAAGTAGGATCTTCAGTTGTGGCATGCAGGATCTAGTTCTCTGACCAAGGATCAAACCTAGACCCACTGTACTGGGAGAGTGGAATCTTAGCCACTGGACCACCACGAAAGTCCCTTTTAGTTGCTTTTTGTTGTGTATGAAATTTATCATTGTAATCATTTTAAAGTATACAATGCAACGACATTCAGAACTGTCACACTGCTGCACTGATTGTGTGGAAGTACAGCACATACATAAGTAAAAATGCACCCAAGTTAAATGTGTAGCCCTTTCACTTTTCACTTTCATGCATTGGAGAAGGAAATGGCAGCCCACTCCAGTGTTCTTGCCTGGAGAATCCCAGGGACAGGGGAGCCTGGTGGGCTGCCGTCTATGGGGTCGCACAGAGTCGGACACGACTGAAGCGACTTAGCAGCAGCAGCAGCATGGAGTCTGGAATAATGAACACACTGGTGCAATCAACACCCAGGCAAAGAAACAGAAGGTTCCCCTGGTATCACCTTTCCCCCTTTCTCTGTGGTGTTTTCTTTCACACTGGTGTACAGGTAGCAGAAGCTCTGCCTCAAACTGGAATCGACAATAATGGAGTTGAATGTTTCTGCAGGACAGAGGTGGGCAAGTATGACTCAGAATCCAACACTGTCTCTTAGAACCAGGGCCTTGCTCCGGTCAGGAAGGTTGGGAGGCATTGGTTCTGCTCTCAGTCTGAGTGAGGTGCCTGGAGTTGCAGGCTTCCTGCCCAGACAGACAGCATCCAGGAAAGCCCCAGGGCATCTCCTCTTGCAGTGTGTGTGAAAACCAGGAGCTTGTCCTGGAGTCCCAGCGTACATCACCTTGCATGTGCTGTGCCCCCTGCCCACCCAACCTGGCTCTGGGTCAGCGCCTGGGCCCCTTTTGGCACCTATTGAAGTCTGTGGACCCCTACTTAGAAATAAGGGCTTTTTTAAATATTAATTTTTTTGTCTGCACTGGGTCTTTGTTGCTGTGCATGGCTTTCTCTAATTTTGGAGAACAGTGGTTACTCTCTAGTCACAGTGTGTGGGCTTCTCATTGTTGTGAATTCGCCTGTGGCAGTGCACAGGCTCTAGAGGCTCGGGCTTCAGTAGTTGCTGCACGTGGGCTCAGTTCAGTTCAGTCGCTCAGTCATCTCTCTTTGCCACCCCATGGACTGCAGCATGACAGGCTTCCCTGTCCAGCACCAGCTCCTGGAGCTTACTCAAACTCATGTCCGTCGAGTTGGTGAAACTATCTAACCATCTCATCCCCTGTCATCCCCTTTCTCCTCCTGCCTTCAATCTTTCCCAGCATCAGGGTCTTTTCCAATGAGTAAGTTCTTCGCATCAGGTGGCCAAAGTATTGGAGTTTCAGCTTCAGTATCAGTCCTTCCAATGTATATTCAGGACTGATTTCCTTTAGGATGGACTGGTTGGATCTCCTTGCAGTCCAAGGGACTCTCAAGACTTTTCTCCCAACACCACAGTTCAAAAGCATCAGTTATTTGGCGTTCAGCTTTCTTTACGGTCCAACAATCACATTCATATATGACTACTGGAAAAAAACATCGCTTTGACTAGACAGACCTTTGTTGGCAAAGTAATGTCTCTGCTTTTTAATATGCTATGTAGGTTGGTAATAGCTTTTCTTCCAAGGAGCAAGCATCTTTTAATTTCATGGCTGCAGTCATCATTTGCAGTGATTTTGAAGACCCCCAAAATTAAGTCTGTCACTGTTTCCATCGTTTCCCCATCTATTTGCCATGAAGTGATGGGATCAGATGCCATGATCTTGGTTTTCTGAATGCTGAGTTTTAAGCCAACTTTTTCACTCTCCTTTTTCACTTTCATCAAGAGGCTTTTTAGTTCCTCTTCACTTTCTGCCATAAGGGTGGTGTCATCTGCATATCTGAGGTTATTGATATTTCTCCAGGCAATCTTGATTTTAGCTTGTGTTTCACCCAGCCCAGCATTTCTCATGATGTACTCTGCATATAAGTTAAACAAGCAAGGTGACAATATACAGCCTTGATATACTCCTTTCCTGATTTGGAACCAGTCTGTTGTTCCATGACCAGTTCTAACTGTTGCTTCTTGACCTGCATTCAGATTTCTCAGGAGGCAGGTGAAGTGGTCTGGTATTCCCCTCTTCTTGATATCTTCTGCTTCTGTTAGGTCCATACCATTTCTGTCTTTTATTGTGCTGAACTTCCCATGAAATGTTCCCTTGGTATCTCTAATTTTCTTGAAGAGATCTCTAGTTTTTCCCATTCTATTGTTTTCCTCTATTTCTTTGCCTTGATCACCAAGGAAGGCTTTCTTATCTCTCCTTGCTATTCTTTGGAACTCTGCATTCAAATGGGTGTATCTTTCCTTTTCTCCTTTGCCTTTAGCTTTTCTTCTTTTATCAGCTATTTGTAACATACACAAGTAGTTGTAGCTTTATTGCCTCATGGCATGTGGGATCTTCCCAGTTCAGTTCAGTTCAGTCGCTCAGTAGTGTCCAACTCTTTGCGACCCCATGAATCACAGCATGCCAGGCCTCCCTGTCCATTACCAACTCCTGGAGTTCACTTAGACTCACGTCCATCGAGTCAGTGATGCCATCCAGCCATCTCATCCTCGGTCGTCCCCTTCTCCTCCTGCTCCCAATCCCTCCCAGCATCAGAGTCTTTTCCAATGAGTCAACTCTTTGCATGAGGTAGCCAAAGTATTGGAGTTTCAGCTTTAGCATCATTCCTTCCAAAGAAATCCCAGGGT
The DNA here is from genome assembly GCF_032405125.1 of Capricornis sumatraensis. Taxonomy (NCBI): domain Eukaryota; kingdom Metazoa; phylum Chordata; class Mammalia; order Artiodactyla; family Bovidae; genus Capricornis; species Capricornis sumatraensis. The sequence goes on from NC_091076.1 coordinate 101,068,585, forward strand.
TGATCTCCTTCAGAATGGACTGGTTGGATCTCCTTGCAGTCCAAGGGACTCTCAAGAGTCTTCTCCGACACCACAGTTCAAAAGCATCAATTCTTCGGCACTCAGCCTTCTTCACAGTCCAACTCTCACATCCATACATGACCACTGGAAAAACCATAGCCTTGACTAGACGGACCTTAGTCGGCAAAGTAATGTCTCTGCTTTTGAATATGCTATCTAGGTTGGTCATAACTTTTCTTCCAAGGAGTAAGCGTCTTTTAATTTCATGGCTGCAATCACCATCTGCAGTGATTTTGGAGCCCCCCAAACTAAAGTCTGACATTGTTTCCCCATCTATTTCCCATGAAGTGATGGGACCAGATGCCATGATCTTCGTTTTCTGAATGTTGAGCTTTAAGCCAACTTTTTCACTCTCCACTTTCACTTTCATCAAGAGGCTTTTTAGCTCCTCTTCACTTTCTGCCATAAGGGTGGTGTCATCTGCATATCTGAGGTTATTGATATTTCTCCCGGCAATCTTGATTCCAGCTTGTGCTTCTTCCAGTCCAGTGTTTCTCATGATGTACTCTGCATAGAAGTTAAATAAGCAGGGTGACAATATACAGCCTTGACATACTCCTTTTCCTATTTGGAACCAGTCTGTTGTTCCATGTCCAGTTCTAACTGTTGCTTCCTTACCTGCATACAGATTTCTCAAGAGGCAGGTCAGGTGGTCTGGTATTCCCATCTCTTTCAAAATTTTCCACAGTTTATTGTGATCTACACAAAAGCTTTGGCATAGTCAATAAAGCAGAAATAGATGTTTTTCTGGAACTCTCTTGCTGTCTTGATGATCCAGCAGATGTTGGGAATTTGATCTCTGGTTCCTCTGCATTTTCTAAAATCAGCTTGAACATCTGGAAGTTCACGGTTCACATATTGCTGAAGCCTGGCTTGGAGAATTTTGAGCATTACTTTACTAGCATGTGAGATGAGTGCAATTGTGCGGTAGTTTGAGCATTCTTTGGCATTGCCTTTCTTTGGGATTGGAATGAAAACTGACCTTTTCCAGTCCTGTGGCCACTGGTGAGTTGTCCAAATTTGCTGGCATATTGAGTGCAGCACTTTCACAGCATCATCTTTCAGGATTTGAAACAGCTCAACTGGAATTCCATTACTTCCACTAGCTTTGTTTGTAGTGATGCTTTCTAAGCCTCACTTGACTTCACATTCCAGGATGTCTGGCTCTAGGTGAGTGATCATACCATCGTGATTATCTTGGTCATGAAGATCTTTTTTGTACAGTTCTTCTGTGTATTCTTGCCACTTCTTCTTAATAGCTTCTGCTTCTGTTAGGTCCATACCATTTCTGTCCTTTATCGAGCCCATCTTTGCATGAAATGTTCCCTTGGTATCTCTAATTTTCTTGAAGAGATCTCTAGTCTTCCCATTCTGTTGTTTTCCTCTATTTCTTTGCATTGATCGCTGAAGAAGGCTTTCTTATCATCTCTTCTTGCTATTCTCTGGAACTCTGCATTCAGATGCTTATATCTTTCCTTTTCTCCTTTCCCAGACCAGGATCAAACCTGCATTGGAAGGTGGATTCTTAACCACTGGACCACCAGGGAAGCCCCCATAGAATAAGTTTTTTAAATACATAAAATGCATGGGGCTATAAAGGAAACCATGTGATAAGACTGTAATCAAAGCTAATTTGACATGTCTTGTACACATGTGTGCACGTGTGTGTGTTCAGTTGTGTCTGACTCTTCGCGACCCTGTGGACTGTAGTCCGCCTGGCTCCTCTGTCCATGGGATATTTTCAGACAAGAATACTGGAGTGGGTTGCTATTTTCTCCTCCAGGGTCTCTTCCGGAATCTCCTACATTGCAGGTGGATTCTATACTCACTGAGCTGTAGATAAACCATGTGATAAAATAATCATCAAAGTCTTTTATGACTTGTGTGTGTCTTGTATATAATGTATTACTATATTACAAAATTTTGTGATATTTGTGCTTCCTCATTAACGGATTAAATAACTACCCAAATTTTGATGTACTCATGATAGAAACTACTTCAAAATACCTGGAATCATTGCAGCATGATTTGAAAATAATTGTCATTTCGATTGAGCCAGGATTCATGAAAAAAATGTCAAATTGTAGTCGGAGATCAAATAAAGGAAAGGTGTGATAACGTGGTTCCATCCAAGGCCAGGGACCCCAGCCCCCTCATCTGCCATCCATGAGTCAAGATTAGGCACCCACCCCTGGCCCAGACCAGTCATTGTTGGGGGTCAGCTTCACTGATAGCACCCTCCAGATATCAACTTTTAATCTATCCCAAGTGTCTCTATCTTTAAGACTTTAACTTATTAGCACTTATTGTGATTGTTGATATACTTAAACCTATTCCTGTGACCTGGTTTCAGGTTTTATAAGTGTCCTGCTGTTCTTACCCATCCACCCCCATTTCCTACTCTTGTTAGGTAAGTCAAAATGTCTTCCTTCCAATTCTTTCTTCTTATGGTTTGGAAGTTTTATATTTCTATTTATCCAGTAGTTGAAATTTTTTAACATGCATATTTGAATTTAGCTCTCCCCACCCGTGTCTGTCCCCATGAACAAGATACACCACTTTTCAGTTTTATTTCACCCCATCCTCGCCCTTCCACTGCCCAGAATGAGATCATTTGGATTCTCCTCCCAGACTGCTGAGAGTATTTTCCAGGCTTCGTCCCCTGATAAAAATAGTTTCACTGGCTCCTGGAGCCCATGTCTTCCTCTCGGGTTCATTTTTCGTTTTGCTAAAGTATCTGAGCTAGTAATTATTTTGGATGGTATTTGTTGGAAATAAACTCTCCTAACACTTGGCACGACCCAAAAAAGTGTTTTTCCTCCTAACTGAATGGCTGTTAGGCCTGGTCGAGAATTATAGGCTCAAATCACTTTCCCTCCAAAATGTGAAGGTGCCCCTCCATTGTTTGGAACTCGCAGCTGTCTCATGTCAGGCTTATCCTTTTCTTTTTTTTCAGAGTAATGTGTTTTTTTTTTTTTCCCCTCTGGGAGCTTTTCTTTGATCCCTCTCTCCTCTGTGTTCTAAAGTGTCCTCCTGTGTCCCCTTCAGCCCAAGGCTGCTCCCGCGTATTCTTTCCCAAAGCATTCCTTTCCTTCTTCTCTCTGTCTTTCGGAATTCCTTTACAATAACTGAAGACGGAAAACTGGGCTCATGTCCCATTTCTTAACGTTTCCTTCTTACATTATAACTTTTGGTCTCTGACTCTGTGTTCTGGAGAATTCCCCAGTTTGATCTTCCAGCTCACTAGTTCATCACTTAGATGTCCACTCTACTTCTCAGCCCACCTATCGAGTAGTTTTTATTTTGGCATCCAAACCTTTTCATGTCCTAAGACATTGACTTGATTTTCGGAAATATCTTTAAAATACTTTTCCTCATTTACATTTCTCCTGGCTGTTTCCTATCACCTCCCCAGTTTCCCCAAATGTTTAGCCCTGGCATAACAAGGCAAGCACATTATTATTTCCAGCTCACCATATCCATTTCCCTACCATCCACAAGCCAGCCACTAAGCTAACACGGCATATTTTAGAGTTTTGTCACACCAGCTCCCTGGGTGCCCATTTCTGCACTAGTTAGACTGGGCGTATTAGTCAGCTGTTGCCACAACAATGCTGCATAACAAACCACTCCAAAGCTTCCGTGTCTTAAACAACAATCATTGATGCTCACACTCACGGCTCTGAGAGTAGGTGTGGGTGGGTTTAGGACTGCTCCAGGGCTCCCTCACCCTCCTTGGACCAGTGGTGTCCCATTAGCACATGGGAAGGAATTTGGGAGGAAGGGGGCAGGGGGTGGACAGCTGCAATCTCAGCCCCACCTCGTGCGAAATCCTTCATTTGTGGCTTGCTCTTCATATGCAAGCTTTCCTGTTTGTCAACAAGTGGTTACTGGCCTTGAAATTGTGTTTGTGGGTCTGACCAGCTTCTGGGGGCATCAGTGACAGTTCTGGGGACATGTGGTTCCCTGCTCTTCTAGGTATTGTTCATTAATGTGATTTCCTCTGTCTACTGTCTGCTGCTAACCCTTCAGCTGCTGCCTCAAAGCCACCCATCACCTGCCAGCAGTTTCTTCCCTGGAGCCAGAGCAACCACCCACCACCCCTAGGATTTCTTGGGCTATCTGGGCTTCAAGGGAACCGTTCCTGTTCTCCTGGTTCTAGTGAGTTTTTTTCATTTTTCTGTCATTTCTAGGGATTGAGGGTAGAGTACAGACTGTTAGGAAGCATCTGGACCATCAACTTGATTTTTAACCTCTTTGAGGCATCTAAACCAGTCCAGTTCTCAAGCCTTGGATGCTTAGTTCCTGGGAGCAGAATTTCCAAGGACCTGTGATGGGTCTGCCGGTTACAGGACCTGGGTCTGGACCAGGGCAGGCTGCTGGAAGGGGCTGCCTGCTTCCACCTGGCTGTTGCTGGCCTCCTGAGGCCTAGTTCGGGATCCCCATGACCCCTGGCGGGAGGAACCCCAAGGTGGTGCCTTAAGGGTCACTGGGAGAACTCCAAGATGGTGCCTTGATGGTCACTGACTAGTGGCTTTAGCAACAGGGAATTGAACCATAACTTTGGTGGCAGCAGCCCAGTGATGTGGACACTGACAATTCTCAAGCCAAACCCAGCAGGTCCCAGGACATTTGTGACAGGGCAGGTCCCTCTGCCATTGCCATCTTACCCACACATAAGGTTCAGCTCAGCTCTTTTGCTTCAGTTCCTACTCTTATTTGTCATCAAAATTTGAACAGAGGTTTGGAAACCAAGGGCTTCTCTTGTAGCTCAGTAGGTAAACAATCTGCCTGCAGTGCAGGAGACCCGGGTTTGATCCCTGGGTTGGGAAGATGCCCTGGAGAAGGAAATGGCAACCCACTCCACTATCCTTGCTTGGAAAATCTCATGGAGAGAGGAGCCTGGTGGGCTACAGTCCATGGGATCGCCAAGTCGCGCACGACTGAGCAACTAATACTTACTTACTTGGAGACCAAGAAAAGTTTAGAAACCACCCTTCCTGAGGCCTGGGACCACCGGTTGTATTTCCTTCTCCTGTCTTTCTGGTGCTTTCAAAGAATGTGCAGGACTGCACTGGGCTCAACTTCTCTAAAAGCAAGCCAACCTGCTTTTTATGAAAAGATGGGAACTAGTAATTTGGGATTACCTTTCTCCTTTCTGGGGCGGCAGCAGGGAAGTAATTAAAGGGTGAGAACTATGCTCATCCCCATAGGGCTCAGGTGAGGGCAGAGGCAGAGGCCCTGGCTGTGACCCCTCCTCCACCCGTAAGCTGGGAAGAACCCCACCTGTGGGCAGAGTGCAAAGAGCAGCAGATCTGCAGCCCCAGCCGTGGAGGGTCCATATCTCAGAGTCCCGGGGCGGCGTCTTTCCTCCCTTCAGTATGACCCAGCCCGGGACGACAGGGGCCACCCCTCATTTGCGGTGACCCTGAGACAGACGCCAGGCAAGAAGTGAGGCCAGGACTGGCTCCTGGGCCCCAACCCTATCCCAGGGGACAGTTCCGGGTGGCGAAGCCCCTGAGTAGCGCCCCACTCCGGAGCCCCGGGACGCTCTCAGGGCATCCTCTTTCCCTTCCAGAGTGCTGCATTTCAAGTCCCCGGAGCGATATGGGGGCGGACCCCGGGGCAGAAGGCGACGGGCGGTTCTTAGGCAAATCCCCTGGGCCCCCTGCTCCGGAGCCGCCACGCGGTGTCACCCCCACCCCCTCTGCACTCCAGGGCATTTTTCCGGAGGGCGGATTCGGAGGTACAAAGCGCGGGGGTCTTGGGCGGCGAGTCAGCCGTTTTCGAAGCTCCGCTTGGGCCCCGGCGCAGGCCTGCCCGACGCGATCCAGCAGCGCAGGACTCGGGGTCCGCGGCGCCTTCCTCCTCGACCCGCCCGGCCAGCCCATTGGCTCAGACGCGCACCGCCCGCGTCGCCGCGAGACCCCATTGGCCGGCGGCCGCGGCTTAGACAAAGGGAGCGGCGGCGGCGGGCGGCGATTGGGCCGGGAACGGATAAGGAAGGCGTGGAGGGGGCCAGAGGGGAGGGGAGAAAGAGAGCTGGGGCCGGAACCGGGGGAACACCCGCGCAGGCGGGGGTGGAGGCGGGGGCGGAGGCGGGGGCGGGGGCGCGGACAGAGCAGGGGAAGGCGGGGCGGGAGGACAGCGAGTGGGGGAGGGGTGGAAGAGCGAGGATGGGGGGGTAAGCAGCGAGGGGCGGGGGCGCGGAACCGCGCTGGAAGGGGAGGACAGGGGGGCTCGAGGTCGGGGGCGGGGAGCGGGGAGAGGCGAGGGGTTTAAGGCGAGGAGGGAGAGTGCGGGGGTGTTCGAGGGGGAGGACTCCAAAGCCGGGTGGAGGCGGGGGCGGGGCCCCTCCGCGAGGGCGGGGCCGAGCGCTCCTGGAGGGCGGCGGCGGCAGGGCGAGGGGCGGCGGGAGCCCGCCCGCCCCTCCGCCCAGCACCCCTCCCGCCCCGGGGCTCCTGCGCCGACCGCGGCCGCCGCTGCCTCCTTGTCTTCCCCGAGGGTTCCGCGTCCGTCTCCGCTAGCTCAGCCGCGAACATGGGAAAGCGGGAACCTGGGTCGAGAAGGACGCGCCCGGACCCAGGTCTGGACGTGCAACCGGAGCCGCAGCCTAGCGGCGGGACGCGCTGCCCCTTGGCCTCGTAGCCCCTCTCCGGGACTGTCGGGCCTCAGGGTTCCTCTGCGCGTCCGCTCGCAGGGAGGAGATGCGGGCCCTGGCGCTGGAAGACGTGTCCGTCGCGCGGACGGGAAGCTCGGCGCGCGGACGGGAAGCTCGGCGCGCGGACGGGAAGCTCGGCGCGCTTCCTGGAGAGTTGGCTCGGCGGGGTGCGTCGCCTGGGAGGGAGGGATGGGCCGTGGGGCGACCGGCCGGGCGGGGAGTGGCTTCTGGGGGCCCCCTCGCCAGCGGCGGGCCCGCGAGGCCGCCCTCTGAGCGCCGCCAGGTACGTGCGTTTTCGTTTTTTCCCGCGCGCCCAGAGCGCACTCCGGGTAGGAAACGAATAAAAACCCGGCTGGTGTGTAAGAGCCTTTCGCTGCACACGTGTCTTTCTGCAGGGCTCGGGGAGGGCCGGTGAAGTCGGGGTACACACTGGCCTAGTCTGTGCCTGTGGGCTCGGTCAGAGGACTGTTCCCTACTCCACCTTGGGGCTCGGAGCAAATGTCTCTTTGCAAATGCCTGTCCCTTTTCCTCTAGGTTGCGTTTAATTTGCCGAGGAGACCACGCGCCCTTCCTCGGCCCCGGGGCTGGGGCTACGGGGCTTTGTGCAGTCTCTCCCAACCGTACCCCGTGGAACCCAAGGAATTTTCAAGCGGGGCCGCTCAGTTCTGAGAGACGATCGCTGGAAACTCGGGATGGGGAAACCCGACCTTGGTCCCTCGCTAGGCGGACAGGTCCCCTTGTCCAGTAGTTAGCCACACAAGTCCCAGACTTGTCTGTTAGGGGAGGCCCTTGGGCTTTGCTTTTTGGTGGTTTGGGGAGGCCCTTTAGCTGGCCTGGGGCGGACTCCCTCCCCTCCCGCATGCCCACTTCAAACAAAAGAAGTCTTAGGAGAATCGTTTCCTGGGGAGAACTCTTCCGAATGTGAATGTATAGTTTTCCCCCGCCCCAGTTCTTAGGATGGGACAGCCTTTACACAAAGGGGAAGGTTGGAGACAGTTGAAGGAAAGGGCGCGCTTTTATTTAGGGAGACTTTGAGAGAGAGAATGCACATTTCACTTTCTTCCCATTTTCTTACCTGATTAATGGAGTTTTAGGTGATGTTTGGATATGGGATATTTTTGTTTGGAGACTGTTTCAGGAAAAGCAGAGGGCTAGATCGATGAGAAATTGGCAATTTGGTCTCCACCCGGTGGGGAAAAATACCCCATGGAGTGAAACGTATTGCTTGCCCTTTAAGGGAAGACTGAAAATTAGGGATTTGATGGTTAAAAGGGAGGGGTTAATTTTGTGTCATTTTCTACGGTGCCCGCTCCCCCACCCCCACCCCCACCCCGCCATAAGTCGGAACAAAGGGCCCAGGTGAAAGGATTCAAATCGGGCCCGAAGTAAAAACCTCCCAGTTCCCGCGCACCAGCGAATATTCCCATCGGAGTTTGGGTTGGAAAGAAAAGGAATCAACTCCCCAGAGTCCTCATGTGTACCAATACCCAGTTCGCGAGCCTCCACCGCTCTGGGGAAGCCTGATTACGAGCTCGGGAGCGAGGGACCCGGTGGGCGGGAAAGGCCTCTCCTGGGGATAAAACGCAGTTTCAGCTTCCACCTTCCCCGGAAGAACCGAGAGGTTCGCGGTGTCCCGGCGGCGCCCGTCCCCGCTCGCCCGGCATGGCGCTCCCGACATAGACCCGCATCCACCAAAACCCGGGACCTCACTTCTCTCGAAATACTTAAAACTCAACAAGCCATAAAAGGCTCCCGATTCGAGTGGAAAAGGCAACGAAGATTTATGGTCCCCTGGATTCCCCACACTCTAATTATGCCTGTTTTTAGTTGACTTATGGGTGGTGACCACTAAAATCATTTTCCATTTGGATTTTTTTATTTTAACATGAAAAATGCGAGCTTCACTTTTTCTTACCGGCTTGGGCAGGCATTTTTCCGTTAGGGAAGAAAAATCCGGCCTCCTTCTGCCTTCTCTGTGTCCTCTGGCTGGGTATACTGGACCTGGAACCCCTCCATAGCCCCCTTAATTGCAGCTTAGGGGAAAGTATTTTTTTTCTTTCTGTGATCGTTAACAGGTATTCTTCCCCTGAAGCACTTCCCCATGGTGCACTAGTTTCCCTGCGGATTGCTTGGGGTTCAGAATCCTACTCCCACTAACTCTGGCCCAGTGACTGGGGGTGAGCCTAGCCAGAGAGCAAGTCCCTCCATGGTCCCAGCTCCAGTAGTCACCCTCATCTGCCTGCCTGGGGCATTGAGGGCCCCCCCCCCAACAGTCCTGAGGGATCCCGAACCGACCCCACGCCACTATCTGAAGGCCCCATCCCCCATCTTCTCTTTGTTCGCCACTCCGGACTCTGAGTTGAAAGTGGCAGGAAAAAAATAATTAGATGGAAATCAAAGATTAGACGGGGCACGCTGGCTGGCGGCCTCAGTGAGGCCTGGCCGACACTCTGGTGGAGCCTCATAAATCTTCACGGGCCTGACAAAAGCTGTGTCCTCTGGTTCCCTGGGAATTTGGGAACTTACCGATCTCCTTCTCACAGAGCCCTCAGGGGCCTTAATTTCTGCCTGGCTCAGAGTTCTCAGAAATGGATGAAGGTGTGGTAGGGGAATGGGGTGGTCTGGCCAGCGAGTGACCAGGGCCCAAGACCCCCATCCGAGGAAGGGCAGCAAATACCCTCACCCATTTTGCTAACTAAATATTACAAGGTGCTGTATTCCTCTACCTGAACTGCCTTAGGAGGGGTGTGGTGGGGAGGACAAAAAAGGGCATGTGTTGGGGGGGCATTAACCCCTCGCTAGCGACTCCTTTGTCTGGCCCGTCCACTGCTGAGACAAGTGGCATCCTGGCCTGTGCGCTAGGCACCAAAGTCGGGAGAGCCAGCCTGGCTTCTGAGGACCCCCTCCCTGGCTCAGGTGTGTCTGCTGTGGGTGGGGACCGCTGATGCAGGTTCAGCTGAGCCTGGAGATCTCTGCACCCTTCTCCAGAGGTCCTAGCATCTGAGGTCTTGGGGCCCACGTGCGATCCACCCGGGAGCTGTGCCCCCGACCAGCCTGGGTGGGAGAGAACGTGAAAGAAGCCCCTTTAGATCGTTTTAAAAACTCGAATTAATTGGGAAAATAGTAACCGAGCTTTCCAATTCGGGGAAGTGGTTGGGGGGGGGTCTTTTTTTTTTTTTAAGTATACCGCCTTGTGGCAGTTTTTGACCTTTTCATAGCATTATAAGAAATGTTGCAACGTTTAATTTCTATTGCCATGAGATATGGAGAGGGTAGCCCAACATTCTGAGGTAATTTGATAAGGCTTCGAGTAGCAAATCCGAAAGGAGAGCTGGCTGCCCAGGTATAGTTTCTTTATAACCTGAATTTACAATGAAAGCATTCTCCTTTATGGATATAATAGATTAGATTTCACAACTTAATTCACCGGAATGGCTCCGTTTAAGGGAGCTCCGGCTGATTTTATTACGCCAAGCCAAATTGGATGTTTGTGGTCTTAAGGAAAAGCGATTGTGACATAAAATATATAATTTTTAAAGTAAAAAAACAACAGGTTCGACCCTGTCCCCTCTGTTCTCCATCCTTCTTCATCACCCTCGGTTCCCCAGTTTGGGAAATACCGGGAATTATTTGTTGATTTCTGCGGGTGAAACAGGAACTCACACTCGGGAGGGGGAGGTCAGGGAAAAGCCACTCGCGACCCGGCCAGGGGCTCCGCGAAGCAGCCAGCTTCATCGCCCCCGTGCCGGCCGTCCAGCCGGCGGGCCTCGCTGGTGGCGCGCACGCAGTGCCATTTACCCGGAAAGGATGGGGGCCCCGCTCCTCGGAGTCCTTGGAAAAGTCGAAATGCCGGCCCAGGCACCACAGTCTTGGGGCCCTCGGAGCTCCCGCGGAGGGCCGAAGCCTCCGCTTGCCCCCGGCACCGGACAGCCTCCCCCGACAGCGCTGGTGGGATGGAGAAAGCGCCCCTTGGAAAGCCAGGTGCGCGTTCCCCTGGCAGAGCCCGCGGCGGGACACCGGGAATGGAACAGTCTCACGCTACTTTGTGCAAAACAACTGCACTCCCGCTGGGCCCACTCCGCGCCCGCCTCGACCACAAGGTCTGGCCTAGGGCAACCGCAGAGGCTGGCTCCGGGACCCGCCTTGTCCTGTGGGGAGTAGGCATCACGCGCAGGACTGTCTAGGGCCCGCCACCCCCTGCCTCCGTGCAGATCCCGGAGGCCGCCCCCTCCGCGTCCAGCAGTTGACAGTCGCTCCCGGCGGCGGAGACCGGCGCGGCCCGCCTGGCTGGCGGAGGACCGTGGGGGGATGGGGGACTTGGTGGCCCTGCCCGGGCCTGGCCCGCCAGCCCCGCGGCCCATTCTGCTGTCACTTCTTATTACGATCGGGCTCTATTCTCCCGACCGCATCGTCCCCTTCTCCTCTCTCCCCCATCCCCCATTTACTGGGTGGTTTTAGCCCAGAATGAGCCCCCACTCCCTCCCCGAGGATCGGGGGCGGAAGGCAGCCCTGAGTGCGGTCCACCTTTTACCAGGTCGATCTCTGACCCGAGACCCAGCCTCCAACGGGGGAGCCAGGCGCGAGCCCGTGTTCCCGGGCGCCCCCGGGAGCTCCGCTTGGCGTCCGCGAGGCCGGGAACCCCGCACCCTGCGCTCAGAGGACGGCCTGCGTTCGGGTGCGTGGCTGGCGGGCTGTGGGTGCGCGCCTTAAATTAAATCTCCGCAGCGTCTGACCTTGTTTTTTCCTCGGCCTGATAGCGGCAGCAGCTGGTTTTTTTTTTTTTTTCCAGAATTCCTGCTGCTGGGGGAGGGGCGTTATTATTATTATTTTTGGTTGTCGCAACCTCTTGGAAAAATTCCCTCGTCTCAGAAAGCGTAACAATAGCCTGGCGGATTTCTGGAGGAAGTGCCCCCTCCCTTGTTTTCTCCAGGGACGCTTCTGCCCTCAGGATGCTAGACTTCTGTGGGGAGTGGGAACCAATTCCCCTTCTCTGGTCCCAGCCCCCTCCTCGGCCCTCAGAGCCTCTCAAATCTACCTCGAGTCTGACTCCCAAATCTACCTTGGGGTCTTGCCCTTGCCCCCATTACTCCTGGGAGAGGTCACAGCTCTGAACTGGGGAGTAGTCTCCCCCAGCATCCGTGGGGGTAGGGACAAGAGGTAGGGCTTTCTAGCACCGCCCCCTGCACTGGGGGCAGGGAGGCGGGTGTCTTGTCCCCTGGAATCCTATCCCTGTTTGCTTTGGGGGTCAGCTATAGACCACAGGCTGTTAAAGATTAATGGGCCTGGGCCCTGGGGGATGGGATGAGGGGGCTGAGGAGGGAGTCTGGTCCCTCCCTGGGCCATCAGTCCCCTGCTGGCCTCTGCACTCTCTGTGCTGGGCATGAAGTCCTGTTCCCTGATGCTGCTCCCCCACCATTAGGGCTGAACCTTGGCTTCAAGCGGACAGCAGCAGTCTGGGGCCCACCTGTCTGACCCGGGAGGAGGTGCGGGGCGGGGGGGGGGGGGGCAACGTAACTCTGGCTGCTAACTATACACATGACCCCAATTCCAGCTTCACTCCTAGGGACTCCCGCTACCTGGAGTGGAAAGCAGAGGGGAACTCTGACCCTCCTGGCCCCCTCCCCAACTGGGGCAAGAATCCCAGAAAAATGGCTGAGGCCGAGCCCAGGAGAGGCCAGGGAAAGCCAGGCTGGCCAGCAGGTGTTGCAGTGTGTGTGGCTGGTCTGGGTCTCCCTGTATCAGCCTCACCGGGCTTCTCTGGCACTGGAGGTGTGGTGGTAAAGGTAGAAGGGGCTGCTGGGAGCTATTACACAGCCCAGCCTGGGCCTGCATTCCCCCCCCCCCCAACCCCCGTCCTTCCATAGAAAGGGGAGGGGGGCCAGGGGAAGAGGCCTCTTCGTGTCCAGTGGTCCCCAGGAACACTGGACCCCTCACTCAGGAGGGGCCGTACCACAGAGCCCCCAGGACCTTTCTTGAAGCCCCTCATCCTGCCCGTAAATGTATTTACCCTTGTGTGACACCAGGTGCGTGGCTTCTGTGACGCAGGGTCCCCAGCCTGCACGAAGACAGGAACTGAACTTTAGTCTCCAGGCAATTAAGGTGGCAGGGACTATAGTTCATTAATGGTTGTTATGCAATAAAAGCGATAAAATGGCCCTGATTTTGCAATTTAAAAATGCAATTTATTTTAATTTATGTTTCTAAGTATTTATGGGGTTTCACGGAGGGGGGCAGCTTGGGTATCACTGAGGGGGTTGGGGCCGCCGCCCATCCATTTGGAGGGACAGGGAGTAACTGAGATGAAATGAGACCTGGAGCAGCAGAAAATACAGAGGAGACTGAAGGAGTGGGCCCTGGCTTTAAGTTGGCGAGAGCTGGACATTCTGGGCTGCCTTTTACAAAGCAGTGGAAACTGACTCCAAGGCCTCGCCCTTCTGTCCCTGGCTGCTGCAGAGTGGGCTGGGGAAGCACTCCTGAGCCAAACATCCAGAAGCGTGCTGGGCAAGACTGTCTCCGGGGACCCTTGGGACCTTGGGCACAGAGGCTTCCCCACCCCGCCCCACTCACGGCTGGGCAGGTTCCTCAGGTCCCGAAGTAGCCTGCCTGTTGCCTTTGGAGGCTCCTTGTGTCAGGAGCCTAGCTATGGCTCTGTCCCCCTTTTCCTACCCTTATGAGTGGGTCAGATGTCCGTTTCTACAGCCTCTGGAGGGTCCAGCTGTCCTGTCCCAGCGCTGTGTGCCTAACCCAGACACCACATGCACTGCTAAGGCCTGAGGGCCCAGACACTCTCTGTAGGTGTGTCTCCCTGGTTTCCTTCTGCACCCCTTCACCCTCCACCCACAGACAGTCCTCAGGCACTTAGAGAACCCAGGATTATGACAGCAACATTCCGAGCCCAGCCACAGACCGCAGCGGACACTTGAGAGGTGAGGACACCTGCGGGAGAGTTTGGAAGTCGGCCTCGAAGGTGGAGGGCCCTGGCTTCAGACAAAAAACAGGAAAGAAAGTATGGGAAGGACCATGGCTGGGGACTGTTGTGCAGAACATCGCAAAGCCTGAAACCCATTCCATCCCTGGTGGTCATGGGATCCTGGGCCATCGGCCTCTGCCTTTCAGACCCAGTGTTAGACGAGTGACTTTGTCGTGGACACTGTCAAAGCCAGGGTTCCCAGCCCAGCTTGTCAACCTCCCCACCCCCAACATGTGCATGCATGCGTGCGCACACATGCACACACACACACACAGAGCCCGATTTTAGCACACAGCCAGAAAGACCAGGAGAGAGGCAGCCTTGGCCCCTTCTGCTGCTCAATCCCATGGGTGGGTGCCCAGGGGCTGGGGAGCAGCCTCCTAATTCCTCCTCACCCTCCAGACTCCTAAGGCTCATGGACTCCACCCGCCCCTGCAAAGATTGTCCCAGGCCTCTGCCTCCCTCTCTCTTTTGTTCTGGGCACCTTGGCCTGCTGAGTTAATTGGCAAACTTTCCCAGAAGTAAACTTGATGGATGGAAATTAATAATTTTCCCAACGATACAGTCATTGCTAATCATGCCAGCTGGGAGGACGGGGCCTGGGTGAAGGCTGATAGGGTGCGGGGGGCACGGCTGAAAACCACTAGCATGAATGATATGTGCTGGGGCTGGGGGGGTCCCTTACGCAATTTAGGAGCTTTGCAGCCCCAGTGCTGAGTACAGTGCTGGCAGTGGAGAAGGTGCTTGGGGAGGGTTTGAGCCACCTATACACTCCCACCCAAGTCTTGCCATGTTACCTGGGCCCCACGGAGTCCACTGGGGTGCTTCCAGCTGGGTTCTCTTACACAGCAGAGGTGTGAGAAGGGGAACCCTGACTGTATACTTCGAGACCTGTTGGGGGAAGGGGCCCTGAAAAGAGAGAGAGGAGAGAATGGCCATGGGGGCTGCAGGTGGCAACACGGCCACCTCCTCCACTTTAGAGCTCTTTTTTTGAAGATGACCGAGGTCTTGCTGGTCTACCCAAGGCAGAGGGTGCCTCATGCTTGGGAACCTTGCTCCCGGGACTCCTGTCCTGTAAAGAGGCACAGTCCCCATCGCTATCATTGTAGATCTCTGGGCCTCATCCTGTTGGGGCTGGGTGGAGAATCAGTGCTTGGACAAAACAGGCCTCTGCTCAGGACTTTGCATCCCTGGGAGCAGCGAGGAAACAGTGCCCGATGGCTGGGTCCTCAACAGCACTTCACCACAGTGAGGGCTTCTCGGGGCCCTCAGCGAAAGCCCATGGCGGACAGTGGCCTGGGAAATGTGGGCATGACCAGCACGTACCCCAGATGATTCTGGCTCAGGCAGCCCAGCTACTGCCCAGGAGGCCTGGACAGGCTGCAGTCAGTGATATGAGGCAGGCGGGACAGGGGGCTCTTCACACAAGAAATGTTTTGTTGGATGAACGAATGATGGATAGATGGATGATAATGTTTCACCAGGCACAAAAATGATTTCCTTGGCCTTTTCAGCCTCCACAGCCTGTTGGTGGCAGAGCTGACTAAACTGGCTCCACCCAGAAATTTTCTTTGGAGAATCAGAGATCAGAGCAAACCCCTAGGGAGAAAGATGAGGTGGGGAGGGTTGAGAGGGCCACTTGGCGTCTTCCCTGCAGTGACCAAGCTCACAAGGGACAAAAGAAAGACCCTCTCCTTGATAAGGGCAGGGGCACATAGAGGGGCCTGGGATGCAGTCTACCCCCATTTACGACCACACCACCCCAGCATCTGCAGGCTGGTGAAATGGGACCAAAATGAAGCTGGAGGAACTGGGATATGATTAAGGAGAGAAGGATAGTGTAGATAAAGGAAGCGATGAGAGAAGAGGGTAAGTTCCACTTGTCCTGGTGGAATTGGCTCCAGGCTGACTGCCACAGCTGGTCAGGGCCTTTCTACCCATCTGGCAGGTGTAGACCTCTCCTTGGGCTTGGTGGGCTTGGGCTGGCCCCACACTGTCTGCCACGGGCACCCTATGGGGACTGCCAAATAACTTTGACCCAAGGCAGCAGGGACACGGGGGAGGAAGAAAAGGAGAAGGAAGAGAAAGAAGCTGGATCTGTTGTCACTGGACAGCTGTAGCACAGTAAAGATGGAGAGGCCCAGAGAGGCTCACTGTGTGCCTAAGGGGACACAGCGGATTTGAACCAGCCCTGTCTGCCTGGGAAGACTGCCTTTGTCCAAAACAGGACATATTGCAGATTAATTAAAGTCGTCAGCCCAGCAGGGCACCTAATGGTGACCCCCACCCACCCCCACCTGAGCCCATGTCTGTGGCCCAGAGCCAGACAGCTGACCCAGCTTCCCGAGCTAAGCAGCTTCTGAGGGCAAGGCGCTCATGCCTCACCACACAGCTCTGGGGCCTGGAGCCAGCCAGGGCCATGGGGGAGGGGAAATGGGGGACGGGGTGGGGAGGGGGGAGGCTCCACTTTAAGGACATCCCTAGAAAAGGGGGTACCTCCTGTCTGGGACCTTATCTCCCTCTTCACGCTGACTAGCCCCCATCCGACAGAGCCTCCCTGGGTGCCTGGGTAACGTCAGCATTGGACTCACTAGTCTGATGCTTCTTTGCACCCTTATGGGAATGTAGCCCTTTGAAGCACAGATACGCTCCAGCTCTGGCGTTCCAGCTCTGGTGAAGTCACATCGGACCTGTTGTTTGCTCTCTAAGTTTTGCAGCGACCCTTTGGCCACTCCCTGGTGGCTCAGATGGTGAATCTGCCTGCAGTGCAGGAGACCTGGGTTCAATCTCTGGGCTGGGAAGATCCCCTGGAAAAGGGAATGGCTACCCACTCCAGTATTCTTGCCTGGAGAATTCCATGGAAAGAGGAGCTTGGCAGGCTACAGTCCATTGGGTCACAAAAGAGTCAGACGTGACTGAGCGACTGACAACCCATTTGGTTCTGATATGAGTGCCCTCCTCTCCTCTCCCCACGACCGCCAGCATGACTGGAGGCCTCAGTGCACCTGGCCTGGGGCCCTGTCCTGGTCCCTGCAGGTAATGGTGTCCTGGCCTCAAGAAAGCTGAGGAGAAGTTTCCACGGACTTAGGGATATGTTGCTGATGCTGCTGTTCTGGCGTGGTCCTTGGACCTGAGAATGTCATCAGGGTGGTGAGCAAAAGCATGAAAGTGGAGGGGTGCTGGCTGTCTTGAGTTGTGGTGGCCCCACACACTTGGACCACCTTAGAGACACTTCTGTGAAGGCTCCCCAGAGGCCTCAGACCCCCTAGGCCAAGCTGACAGGGCTCCCTCCTGTTTTCAGCCACACAGGTCACCTTTGGGATTCTGCCCTCAGAGAAGACCTTGGAAAACTGGAGATACAATCCCTGCCCCCACCTCCTTTCTGGGCTCGGGGGCTGCAGGGGAGGAACACAGGCTGGTCCCAGCTAGACGGCAGGCCCACCTATATCCCAGGGGCCTCATCCTGGGCCTTTTGTATCCTTCTTGAGTCTCTTCTTAGGAAAAAGATGTGCTGATTCCAGTCTGGACTTTTCCTGGCTCCGCTCTGCCCACAGTCCTCCAAGATCTGGCTTGAGCCCCACACATGTCTTGGTCTGAGATTCAGGCACCCTGGGGACACCCTCGACAAGCTCCTTGGGGACCCCACCCTTTGCTGCCAGCCATCCTGCATCCCCTCTGCTCCCTGCTGGCTCCTGGCCAGCTCAGAGGTGAAGCAAAAGGCAGGTGCCCCCTCAAGGAGCCCCCAGTCCCCAAAAGAGAAAGATCCTTGAGCAGATGGCTGCTGGTGCAAGGGGGAACCTTGCCATCCAGACCTGCAGGTGGCCGACAGCACCCACTGGAGCCCCCACAGCAGCAGGTGAGCAGCCAGGCCTGGCAGTGATGATCCTGCCACTCCATCTCTGAGCCTCAGTTTCCTCCAGGTGGTTCACGGTGTCACCTCTGAGATGCTTTTGTCCAGGACGCTTAACCTGAGTTGAGTCACAAGGGAAGAATAAAGGAAACCCACATTGGAAGACATTCAGCAGAACAACTGCTCTGGATGCTTCAAAATGGTCCATGTTAAGGAAAAAAAAAAAAAGCCTGGTGTGGGATTCACCTCTGAAGGGTTTCAGAGAGAAGCGGGGAATTTTGCACACGGGCTGCGTAGAATCTGAGAGATCATGCCAGCTACGTTTCCAGTGCATGATGAAGTTAGAAAGCCCTTCTTGGACTTGAGATGCTAAAGTATTTAGGGGTGAAGTGTCACAGTGTCTGCAACTGGCTCCCAAATAGTTCAGCAGTTTTGTATAAAGGAAGAGAGAGAGAGCAAAGGCAACAGTATTGCTTAAATAAAGCTGTTAAAAAAAGAGTCAATATACACAAATATATTTTATTTATATACACTTAAAAAAAGATATCTTCTGAGGTTTGGAGAGGCCAGACCCCCTGTGCTTCCCCGAGACCCCACCCCACTGTTGCCGTGCCCTGGGGACCTTGGGAGGTGCCCAGAGAGGACAAGCAAGAGCCACACCCAGCCCAGCACTGTGCTGGTGTTTACACTGTGTCCAGGCAGGGAGGGGATGGGATCCGTTTGCTCAGATGTTCCTGGAAGGAGCTCTTGAATCTCCCTGGGCTCCTGTCCTTGCACCCTGAGACACAGAGACTCCTGGGGCTCACAGGAAGTTGTTGGAAGATGAAACTGTCGCAAAGTCCCATCTCAAACACTGATGTACTGGGTCCCAGTGGCCACTGGGAGTTTGCTGTTTTTAACCCATTTTTAAATAAGGAAACTGAGGCTAAGAAAGAGTAAAACTCGGGGGAAGGGACACAGCAGCTGCCGCTGATTTAACCTTCACTATGTATAGACCTCTAGAACATGGCCTCGTCTGACCCTCACAATAATGCTGTGAGAAAGGTGTTGAAAATGATCCCCATTTCTCAGATGAGAAAGTTGAGGTGTAAGGCATTTAAACACCGAGACCAAAGCCCCAGCCAGGGAAAGGGGAGCTGGGTGTGGCCAGTCCAAGCCCCTGCTGCACAGACACAGACTTGGGGACATTCCTGCAGTGGAGACCTGCAGACCTATGCAGGCACACACACGCCTCCAGGAGGAGATGGAGGGACCCCTGCCCAGAGGACCTTGCTCTGGGTCCTGCACTGGGCCATGTGTGTTACTGACTTGTGCACGTGGCATCTCAAGATGGCAAAGTGCAAACCCCAGAAGAGGAAACAGGCTTGTTAGGCTGACTTGGATCCCCTAGAACTGCAGACATCCCCTGTGCTCCGCAGCTCCAGGCCTGTGCCACTGGGGACAAGGGTTCGTCCCTGAGAGGTGGGTGCAGTGAGCCAGCTGTGGCTCAGGCAGCCCAGGCCTTCTGCACTGTTCTCAGGCCCACTGTGCGTCAGAGTCTCCTTGTCACCTTGGCTCGTTAGATCCTGGCCTTCCCATCTCCTGCTCCTCGAGATCGTGATCAGCCTGCAGAATTCTGCTCAGCCTCCCCAGGGCTGTGTGGAGGCCAGGGGCCTGCTTTTGACTTGTTTTCCTATGTGTGAATGAGATCTCTGCCCCCAGCAGGTAGCTGAGGGTCCTTGTGGAGAGGACCAGACGGAGGATGAGGATGAGGCCGGGGCTCTGAGTCCAGCTCACTCACCCTCTGCAGCCCCTGCTCAGCCTGAGGTTGAGCCACTCAGAAAGCCTTCCCAGAACAGGTGAGGGGGTGGGCTTGGTCCCAGAGTTCACATCGCAGCCTCTGCCCAGCTCCAGGCTGGTGGCTGTCCCAGGCCCTGATTCTGCTGGGCCCACCTGCAGATGTGGACGTAACTGCCCACATACGCCTCCCCCTCCTCGGCCTTCTTCCTGGTCGGGACCAACGTCCTCCCATCCCTCACTTGACATCCATTCCTGGGCACCCCAGTTCCTCAGCCCTGCCACCAGAGCAGGTGTTCCCCCCCGCCAGGACAGCGCTCCTGAGCTGAGCTCACCCGGAAAATGGCCTGGATCTTGGGTTCCAGGCCTGGGAGTGGCAGCTGCTGTGTCAGTGCGGGGACGTTGCCAAACCAGGCTCAGACGCCCTGGCCCAAGGCCTGTGTGGGTGTGGGAGGGAGCCCGACGCCCAGCCACACCTGTCCCGCCGCGGGCCCTGGGGTGGGGTTTCCCATCTGTGCTGGAACCTGGTCAGGCTTCTCGCTTCACCCTGAGGCAGGCTGCAGGGCACACGGGCCCCGGCCAGCCACGAGTCCCCGCCCAGACTGCCGGCCTGCCTGCCAGGGCTCCTGCCAGACGGGAAAAACCTGCGGGAAGGGGCCAGGCTGGGAGCATCCTCACTGGGCCTGGGGCAGTGTTGGGGTGGGGTGGCAGGGGCCCCCTCCCGCCCAGCCTAGCATCTCCCTCCCTACTCTAGCTGGGCCAGGAGCCGAGGGCTGCCCAGGCCTCTGCGTGGTGGGAAAGGTGGACCTCCCAAACCTGAGTCAGTCTGGGCCTGGCCATCACTAGACCCCATCCCATTGCTTATTCAACTGAGTTCTGAAATTTCACGGCTCGTTTTTTACCTGATCTTGTCCCAGGCATCGTTAAGATCTGTGAAATCGCGGGCTTGATCTGTTGATTTTGTTTCTTCTGACAGACGCTAAAAGAAATCACGCGTTTCGAAAAGTTTTTTGGGACCATCTGTGGATCAAGTCAGGCACAACCGGCCTGGGGGAAGGCCAACCCTTCCTTTGGAAGCTGCAGAGCCAGAGGGGGTCCGGCTGCAACTGAGACGATCTGGGAAGGGGCTCTCCCCAGGGCAGCCCCAGAGCATGAAGGCTGTGGCTTTGAGTCCAGTTCAGAGCCCCCTCAACCCTATCTTCAACAGGCCTGGACACTAGAAGCAGCCTCTGCAGGCAGCCTGGAGTCCCCTCTCCATTGGGAACAGTGTGAAAGGCCAGGGACACCCCAAGGGAGACCTAGTCGGTTTCACACTGACCATACCTCCCTTGGGCTCATCTCTTTGGGCTGCCCCTCCATTCCAGGGCCCTCCCCCTAGGCAGGCCTCAGCCCTTGAGAACCCTGCAGCTAAGAGAGCCCCACATGGCCAGGCCCCGCAGGGCCTGGCCCAGGCCACTGCCAGCTGTCCATCACTGGACCAGGAAAGGGTTACTGCAACCCCTCAGGAAAAGCAAGGGAGAGGCCGAAATGCAGAGGACGCCCTCTACTGGAGAGAACCTACATGGCATGCACCTCCCCCCACCCCTGACCCCAGCCCTGATGCCAGGCAGGCAGAGGAGGACACAGGAGGCCCCGTCTCCTCTGCTTACGACATTGCCCCCAAGGTCCCTCCTTCAGGCAGCTGGTAGGTCTTCCTTCCAGGGGGCTGTGAGCTCAGTCCCTGCCCTGGGGCCCTCGGGAACAGTTTGGAGGGAGGAGATGAGCTGATAGGGTCCTTGAGATATGGGCCAGGTGCAGGGTGGGCTAGGACAGCCCACCTTGGCCTGTCTCCCCCAGAGTGAGGCTGTGGGCATTGAGGGCTGATATTCTCGAGTGCTTCCAACACACTAGTGCTGGCCTGCACATTGTACCTGCCTCCTTGCTCAGAGCCTCTTAAGAGGTAGGTGTCGTTCTATGCATTTTTGACAGACAAGGAAAGCAAAGCACCCAGTGATGGAACCACCTACTCAGGCCTTGCAGCAGCCCCAGAGCTTCAGAGGTGGGACTCAGAGCTGCAACCTGCACGGCCCAGGCTGCCAGGGTCCCTCTGTTGTTTTGGGTCCTGGCCAAACAGCTTTCTAGGCCCCCTCACCCACTGCAGCAGCTCCCCGGGCGTTTCTCACCCTCACACATTCCCCTCTGGCTCCGGGGAGGGAATGGAGACAAAATCTTTTCCTGTGAAAGATTAAAATCTGAGTTGGAAAAGAAAGGAGTATCTGTTGGTTCTCCAAACAGAGAATCACCTGGTGGTCCAGTGGTTAGGGATCCGTGTTTCCACTGCAGGGGGCACAGCTTCCATCCTGGGTCGGGGAACTAAGATCCTGCAAGCTGTGCAGTGTGGTCGAAAGGAAAAGAATCACCACATAACGCAGTAGTGCCATTTGCACGCTGGCTTTCAGAGCAGCTGAAAGGGGGAAGCAATCCAAGTGTCTACTGACTGATGAAGGGTAAATAAAGTGTGCTCTGTCCGTACAGAGGAATAAAAAGGAAAGGAGTTCTGATACATGCTACAACATGGGTAATTGAAGACATTATGCTAAGTATTCAGACAAAAAGGACAAATATTGTTTGACCTCACTTATATGGGTTCTTGGGCTTTCCAGGTGGCATTAGTGGTATAGAACCCGCCAGCCAACGCAGGAGATATGAGACGCAGTTTTGATCCCTGGGTCAGGAAGATCCCCTGGAGGAGAGCATGGCAGCCCACTCCAGTGTTCTTGCCTGGAGAGCCCGCATGGACAGAGGAGCCTGGCGGGCCATAGTCCATAGGGTCGCAAAGAGTCAGAAACAACTCAAGAGGCTTAGCATGCACGCATGCATATGAGGTTCTTAGAATGGGCCAGAAAGAATGGGCTACTTTCGCTACAGAAAGTAGATTAGAGGTTACCAGGGGCTGGGGGAGGGAGGAAAGGGGAGTTATTGCTTAATGAGTAGATTTTCTGTTTGGGATGATGAAAGTTTTAGAATTTGATAGTGGTGATGGCTGCACAGCGTGGTGAATGTAGCTAAAGGCCCTGAATGGCGCACTTTAAAAGAATACTTAAAATATCTACTTTTATGTTATAGGTATTTTTCCACAATAAAAACATTTTGTTAGGGGAGGGGCCCAGAGAGAGACATGTAGGGGGCCCCCTGGGGCCTCCCCATCCCTCTGAGGGTCAGAGTCCACCTCCTTGGCTGCTCCCCTGCCAGATAGGCCCAGCTTAACAGGAGATAAACAGCAATTCTGTCTACTTTGCTTCTTATCCAAAGAGGGGTGGAGGAGAAGTTGATACCATCGGCACATATGTGGTGTGGGGATCTTACATGGGGTTCTCACGTCCTGCACCCGTTGCAGGGTGAGCTGCCAGGAGCCGGGGTTGATGCCGCCATCCTCTATGCCTGGTTTCAGGGGGCAGTATCCCCTCTACCAGTGCTCCCCTCCCCGCCCCCTGCTGCCAGGAAAACCTGTCCTGGGGGGATCCCCGCCGCCCTGCTGCTAGGCTCAGTGTGCACCTGAGTTAAGACTATTTCTGCAGCTGCTGGCTGTGTGGCATTGGGAATACTTGTGACCTCTCTGGGCCACTGATTCTACATGGAGTCACCCAGGAGATGTGCAAGGAACAATCAGTCATCTCCCCACGTGAGCAGGAGTTGCCGGCTCATGGTGGTACGTGCTGATGCTCCCAGCGGTGATGCTCCCGGCGGTGGTATTCTGGTTGGTGGTCCTCCTTGAGGGGCATTTTGGTGTGTGTTTGGCTGTCACGAGGCCTTATTGCCATTTTTCAGGCTTTATTCTATAAGAGAGCACAGTGTCCTATAGGAAGAGCCCAGGTGTTGTTAGAATGGGCTCCACTTTTCCCAAGCTGTGCTACTTCCGGGAGGCTGCTTAATATCTCTGAACCTCAGTTTCTTACTTATAAAGTAGGATAATAACATCCACATCCCAGAAATGTTGTGAAAATGAATGTGGGCAAATGCTTATTTACATGGTAACTAATACAGACTGTGCTCTCAAGGGTAGATGGGGTGAGGCTGCCACCGTGTCAGGGGTCAAATGGTAACAACCTCCGCCTCTGAGAAACAAAGATACGCCTACCTGAAACCCATGACTGTGACCTTATTTGGAAAGAAAGTCTTTGCCAACCTCCCCCGCAATACCCCACTGAGGGTGGGTCCCTGGAGCTCACTCTTGCGCCATCTTTCCTGCCCTTGGACACACTGTTTGCCCTCAAGGCTGGGCTCAAGGGCTGCCCTGGGGGCCTTCCAGGCTCTGGGAAGGGGTCAGAGCCGCCAGCTACTCCAGCACTCAGATTGTGCTTTGTCCTGTCCCATGGTGTTCAGGGTCCAAGCCCATCCCAGAGGGCTTGTGTCCAGTCCAACTGGCTGGCAGTGTGCAAAGTGTCAGCTGGGAACAGGGATCTCAGGAAGAACAAAGTGAGGGTCCTGGTGCCCCAGCCCACCAGCAATGGGTCCTGGCACATCAGGGGTCCTCTGTGAGCTTGGGTTTCCTGGCCAGCTAAATGGAGAATGTCCTTAGCTCCCATGGGTGCTGCAGAAATCTCTCAATCATATTTACCAAAAGGCCTCAGTGCCTTAGAAGGCAGTTGCATCATTATTGCAATGGGCCTGCCAGTATTTCCCAGAGGAGTGAAGTCCCCAAGGCCCCGGTCTTGAGATGGGATGGTCAGGGTGGAGAGAGGAAGCTGCGGACTTGCTGGGCCCTCTGACCCTGGTAAGATCTTGACTGACCTGGCTTTTTAGCTCCAGGTCCTTGTCGACATTCTCAGACCTGAACGGGTGTGATGGGAGGGCCTGGGCCTTCCAGCTTTGCCCTCCAGAGTGCGGTGGGGGTCACAGAGACAGGAGGAGCCCCTTGACGGTTCTCACCCGCCACAGGAAGCAGGCCCCGAGGCGGTGGCCTTGGCCTGGGTGCCTGGGTTCGCGCGCTGGGCTGCCTGGCCCCACGGGTGTGGAACCGATTTATTCGGTAGCTTTGCCGCTGATTAGTTGCAGGTGAGTGGATGGCACGTGGTTTGTGTTGTAACAATATTTTGGGACAATTAGATTGAAACCACATTGTCTTGGCCCTGCTGGCAGCTCGCCCCAGTGCTGCACTCCTCATGCCCTTTGCGGCTCCTGGGCTGGCCGGGCCACCCCAGGCTTCCTGGGGCCCTGGGGCGCAAGGCAAGGGGAAGGGGGCCCTCGTGCTGGGGGCAGGGCCTCCCATTCTCAGCCCTACCAGGGCTCTCCCCACTGGCCTCCCGCTGACCGCAGCCTCTAGTTGTTCCAGAAAACAGTTGCCAGGAGATTCCCCAGGTCTGGTGGGGGTGGTGGGGGTGGGTTGGGGGCCTGGAGGACCCAGAGTGGGACTTCTAGGCAGCAAGGCCACCCCCTTCCCCTCAACATTATCTCAGTGCATCCCTTTCCTACCCGGCAAAGAAGTGCTCTGAGCACCCCCATGCCCCCCACAAACAGCACCCCCCAGACTGCATGATCCAGGAGCAGAACCCAAGGCCAGGTCTGTCCGGCTGCTGGGCGGGGGAATCTCTTGTCCTGACCACCCCTCTCACCCCACACAATAGGCAGAGAGGGCTGGATGCCAGGTTATATCACTCACATTGAGGGGGGCCATGCTGCTTACCCACCCTCCTGGGAAGTGCTGAGGGCTCATGGCCCATCATTTGAGGGGTGAGGGACTTCAAGGGGGCCCCTGGGGCCAGGCTCAGGCTCAGGAAGGGGATGGTTGACAAGGCCCAAACACATGGGAGCAGAGTGGGACCCAAGAACCTGCCCACCTCCCAAAGAGCCAGCAGCACCGCTGGGCAGGGGGCTTCCCTAGTGGCTCAGCATTAAAGAATCTGCCTGCAAGGCAGGAGCCACAGGAGACACAGGTTCGATCCCTGGGTTGGGAGGATCCCCTGGAGGAGGGCAGGGCAACCTACTCTAGTGTTCTTGCCTGGAGAATCCCATGGACAGAAGAGCCTGGAGGGCTATACAGTCCCTGGGGTCGCAAAGAGCTGGGCATGACTGGAGTGACTTAGGAAGCACGCATGCACCCCTGGGCAGGGCCACGTTGCAGGGCTGGGGTCTGCAGATGTTTCAACTCAGATGTTACCCCAAACCTGTGTGAGTCTGGGGACTTGTGCAGAGTGGGGGTGGGGGGGTGGAGTGGAGGTGTGATGTGGTGTCTCCCGCTCTTCTGGGGAAGCTCAGGCCACACTTCAGGCAATAGCCCTGGCCCAAAGCATTCTGGGACAGCCTCTGGGGTGGGGGTGGAGCCAGGCTGGTGGCAGGGCCGCCCCAGGTGGGTGGGGAAATGTCTCTGGGGCTCCACTTCTCAGTCTCCCCAGCCCTCAGACAGCCTGCTGGAGGTCCGACCACTTCCCCTTCCTGCCTGCATCATTGCCCGGGACCTGTGTTGAGATAGGGGTGCGGGCGAGTTCAGAGAACTGAATTAAGGGGAGGATTTGCTTTCTGCAACAGGATCACAGAGTCTGTGGAGTTTCCAGTTTAATTCGAATAAAGATCGTTAGCAGTTGCTATGAATCTAATGCTTTCTGAATACTTGAGAGAAATGTTTCCGAATGGGATTTTCCTGGGGTTCGGCTCACTTTCCCACTTCAGCCCGTGCTGTTCCTTCCCCGGACCTGAGACTGTCTGCACGGCCTCTGCTCCAGCCTGGGGTGGCTTCACGCTTCCCAGTGACTCTTAACTTATGACGCAAAACAGATGGGAATACAGGTCCAGGGGCTGAAACGTCAGGTGTGTCTGGTGTCTGTGAGGTGACCTGGCAAGCCCGGGAGCTGGTGAGTGGGCCCCAACTAGGGCACAGGGCGTGGAAAATTCACACATACACACACACACACACCCACACACCCTACTGCAGCCTCCTCCATCCATCCTGGGAGGCCTGGCAGAGGGGACACTGGCCCTCTGCTCTCCCAGCCTCCGGTCCCATGTGGACCAGAGCCCTCCCTGGGACAGGATTGCAGAGGGGTCATGAGGGCCAGGGAGTGGCCTCTGACCCTGTCCTGCTCAGCCCTTGTTCGCGCCAGGCAGGGGTTTCTCAGAGTCTTCCTGCCTGAGGGTCTCTGCTCAGTACAGTAAGGACGATGGCTGGTGGTCGTGTGCCTGTGTCCTGCGACCCTGGTCAAATCCTATTGTTCTAGATGAGGACTCAAGCCAGGCTTGGGGAGATGGGGAGTTTGTGAACCTGGGTATAGGTTCCATTACTTTGGAAACCCCTTAAAAGAAGGAGGGTCACCCTGAGGGAACCATTTCTGGGGGCTGAAGCCATCACACTTGGGGTATAAAAGGAAATTGTGACAAAACCCCAAAACCACAAACAGAAAGAGAAATGTATTACACAAAATGTTTGAAATTTCTCCACAATAAAAACATCGTTATTAACAAATGCCAAACACAGCAGAACTGACCTGGGAAATAACAAGTTACAGCCACAAAGAGATGCCACTGCACACCTCCCCGTGGGACTGAACGCAACAAGCAGTTGGTGTCAGATGCTGGAGAGGGTGCGGAAGGCCTCTTGCTCTACCTGGGGGAATGGAAAGCAGGGCAGCCTGGGGATAGGGGTTGGGAAATAAGAGACAGCTCAGGAAAGGTCTTGTCCACTTGCCCTGTGACCCAGTTGTTCTGCACTCAGGTGTTTGCCCAGGAGTTGAAACACATTCACATACTTGTACTTGAGTGTTCACAGCAGCCTGGCTCATTAACACACTAAACTGGACCGGCCCAAGTGTCTAAGCAACAGGTGAATGGTGCAGACACGGCCCCCAGGCAGTGGACCCTACCTGGCAGTGAACAGGACACAGGTGACAACGTCTGGATGAATCTCAAAGTGATTTGCTGAGCAAAGCAACGGGTGCATTTCACGTGGTTCCATTTACGCGAAATCCTAGAAAACGCAAAACTATCCTACAGGGACGGAAAGGGCGGGTCATGGTGGCCCGAGGCTGAGACTGGGCGGGAGATGGGGATTGATCAGGGGCCTGAAGGAACTTTCCTGGGGCTGCTAGGGATGTTCTGCATCTTGACTTTGGGGGTGGTTACACAACTGTACCGATTTGTGAAAGCTCATCAAACTGGACGCTTGAAATTAGCGCTTTTATTGTTATCTAAGACTTATAGCTCGTTTCTAAAAAAATCCTACCAGACACTACTTGTCACCTATCAAATGACAGAGGCCTAAACGATTGTCTCCAGCTTTATCAAGGATGGAGGGAAGCGTGAGCTTTCCCACTTGCTGCAAGTGTGTCTATTGGCACACACACTTGCCCAGTGGTTTGGCAATAGCAATCAAAATTTGAAATATGCATGCTTTTCACCTAGCAGTTTCTCTTCTAGGAATTTTATCTTCTAGACACATGTGCATAAGGGCACAAAGATATGTGAACAGAGATGTCCTTTGTCAGGTTGAGAAACTAGCAGCAACTGAAATATCCAACAGTAGCCACTGGCCGAATACATGAAAGCTGACGCACCCTAACTGTCTCAGTTTCCCTGGGACCATTCTGGCATTAGCACTGACATTGCCACATCCTGGGATCCCACGCCCCCTCAGACTGGGACACACCACAGTATAGACAGGCAAGGGAGTACTAGGAAGTCAGGAAAAATGACCGGCGGGTTTACTAGGGCCAACGGGCAAGATGCCCAAGACACTGAGTGAGATCAAATAATCAAGCTGCAGGTGGCATGGGGCGGTCCACAGACATTGCCTCTGGAGATTGAGGCTCTGGAGGATACTACTTTCTCTTTGTAACCCTTTGCGCTTGGAACCCATTGGCCTCCTTTATTTTGTGTGTGTATGGGTTTTGTGCTGGAAAAGGGAATGGCAACCCACTCCAGTATTCTTACCTGGAAAATTCCATGGACAGAGGAACCTGACAGGCTATAGTCTGTGGGGTTGCAAAGAGTCGGACACGACTGAGTGACTAACACTCATGGGTTTTGTAATTTAAAAAACATATTCCAGAGGATATCCCTAGTGGTCCAGTGGTTAAGACTTTGCCTTCCAATGCAGGGGGTGCAAGTTTGATCCCTGATCTGGGAGCTAAGATCCCACATGCCTCGCAGCCAAAAAAACAAAACATAAAACAATATTGTAACAAATTCAATAAAGACTTTAAATGTATATATATATGAATATATGAATATATTTATGTATATATATATTAAAGGACAGGTGACCTTGGTCTGTGTGTGTGACCTTGATCTAAAGTCAAAGGCAGATAGGTGGGGCCTCTAAATTACAGTCACAAGAAGTCAGGTGCAGGTCAAGGGAGGGGCCCGAGGCTGTGGGCAGCCGGGGAAGAAAACCAGAAGGGGAGAGGTGAAAGGGGCACCTTTAGATCAGGGCTTAGGAGATCCCTTCAGTCGTCCAGGCCCCTTACCCAAGACCCACCTTCCGGAAACTGACTCAGCCCCTCTTGCTGCCTTTGAATCCCTAGCCATTAGCAAGCAGCCCCTGGGCCCCAACCAAAACACCAGCAGCTCAGGATTGTTACGCAAATTGACTGGTGGGGCCCTGAGCCTGGCTAATTCCTGTGTCTTAATGAGTAGGAAGATGAGGTTTTTATTCATCACTGGGGCTTTAAAAATTGCAGTAAAGTGGCCCACTTTATAAAGAAAAAAAATCAATAGCTCAAAGAAAACAGGAGTATGTAAATGGACAGAGTGACAAAAAGCAGGCCAATTACCCCCCCAAAATGAGACACAGTTATGGCTCCATTAACTCAATTATATTTTCAAAAGGATTTCTTACGAGGCCCCCACCCCACCCCACCCTCACACGCCTGTAATTTTTACATCAACTTCAAGCCATTAAGTTGCATTAAATTATTTTGTGGGAGAGAGAGGTGTGTTCAGGAGAGGGGAGCTGCGGTCCTTCCCGGCTAGCCTGGGGGCCTGGGCTCAGGTGTGAACAGGCAGGGGGGACCCGGGTGGTCAAGTCAAGTCTCTCGGGGAGGGAGCCCTGAAAGATAATGAAGAGGAACCGCGGAGCTCGACACATGCAGCAGGACCAGCTGGGGTTCCCCAGCCCCAGGGTCCCCAATGCACATCCCCCTCTTGAATTTTTATTCCCAAATAATTCATGGCTCTGTAAGTCCCCCTCCGGACAGTGGGCGGCCCAGCACATGCCAATCCAGATGTGAGCACCTAACCTCTCCTCGGCTTCGTGAATTTTCTCTTCATCTCATTAGAGTTAAGAAACTTAATTTTTTTCTTTTTTAAGAAACAATTTTTCGAAGACATGGAAAAATTAAGCGTATTAAAAGAAACCATGCCAGCAAAATGGGGGCCTAAATGGGAATATATCTGATGCTTGCTCTTTCTGCAGCCCTTTGCAGGCCCAGAGCCCCTGCATGCTAGGATCCTAAATGACATTGGCAATTGTTTACTTAGCTGAATAAAAACCTTCCAGCTGCCCCCGAGATGCAGGGGAGGCCCTGGAGGCCTGACAGTGCCCACTCGCGTTTCCTGATGCTTCTTAAGAACGTGCGGGCCCTGAGGCTCTCTGGCTGTAACCTGCTTTTCTGAGTCTGTCACCCCCGGGGAGCCGGGGACTGTCCTACATAAGCCTGTGTGCCTGGGCCGCCGGGGACCCAGCACTTAATATGGAGGATTTCAGGCGGGATGAGGAAGAGGAGGAGGAAGGGGTGGGACCTGAGGGGCAGTCAGACAGGCTGCTGCTGGGCAGGATGTCCAGGGTCACTGGGCCAGGTCACTGGCCAGAAAATATAAAACCAGTCAGTGGTGGACAGATAATCGGGAAGAGACTCAGGCTAAGCAAGGGATAGGGGGTGGGGAGGGCAACCCTAAGGCACAGCCAGGGCCCCCTACTTCCAGGGCTGGCACAGTGGAGACTGAAACCACAATACAGATTTAAAAAAAACAAAGAGAGTTAACCCCTCTCTCCCCGGTGGCAGACCAACCTGGGTCCTAGTGGACCCAGGACAAGCTGAAGAGAGGGCCAACCTGGGCAGGCTGTACAGAGGGGTCCTCAGAGGTTCCCAAGGACTGTGGGGGGAACTGAGATGAGGCAGGGAGTCCCCCCTGGCCTGGAGAGGGACCATCGCAGGGTGACCTAAGGGGAAGATGGCACCTTGGGGTGTGTGTACGAACTTTACCCTCTCATAACCTTCATTACCCCACCAGCACCCCAAACTTGCTGCGCCTGTGGCAGCTGGGAGACAAACCCTCACTCCCTGGGACTCTCATCCCCTTCAAGAGCCTGGAGCCACAGACTGACAGGGTGGGTGGGAAAGGGCCACGTGCATGGATACCAGTGCGTGCACACTGTGGTGAGTATGTGTGTGCATGTACTATCCACAGACAGGATCCATGCCAACTCCCACTGCCTGCCCCCATGTCCTTGGGAGCCTGAGGCATGTGCTCCCAGACCCCATAGTGTGTGTTCAAGTGATGGGTGAGGCTGCTTGGAAATGGATCACCACCTCCATTCAGGATATGAAATCTTCTGCGTTCAGTCTCTCAGTCGTGCCCGATTCTTTGCGACCCCATGCACTACAGCCAGCCAGGCTCCTCTGTCCATAGGATTTTCCAGCCAAGAATACTGGAGTGGGTTGCCATTTCCTCCTTCAGGAGATCTTCCTGACCCAGGGATGGAACCTTCATCTCCTGCGTCTCCTGCATTGGCAGTCTCCTGCATTGGCAGGCAGATTCTTTACCACTGAGCCACCTGGGAAGCCCCAAGGGTGTGATCTTGGGTCTTCAGCAAGAGCAGGAAGGAATCCCAGGGTGGGAGAGTAGTTGCAATGGCTGGGGCCACAGCAACCCTGGGAGATCCCAGGAGAGGGAGACACAAGGGTGGGAAGGTAGCTGGAAGCGCAGAGGCCAGCAAGAGGAGAGCTGGGCAGTGGCAGGGAGCTGGAGCCTCAGCCTGGGGGAAGTGAAGAGAGGGCTGGCGGGTGATGGGCTGCCTAGGTGCTGGGGAGGGTCTTGCAAAGAGGGCCCCCCCCCACAACTCTGCCCTGCACCAGTGCTCCCCAGCTTTTGCTTTTTTACCATTACACCAGGCCCCTCAGGCTCACCAACCCTCCTGACCTTCAGGAACCCCCTTGCAGTCCCCCAAATCTTGAGAATGGAGTGCAGCTCAGAGGGACCAGCTGAGTCCCGCCCCCTCTTAGCTGCCTCCAACCTCCAGGTGTCCGCCATCCCAGGGATCTAGGGCACCAGGGGACCCCACCTTCCTTGGGACTGGCCGGTATCTTCTTACTCTCTCTTCTGCCTTATCAGTCATCCGCCTGCTCACCGACAGGCCACAGGGCCAGCCCCTGGGACCCCAGCCAGGCCTGCCTCTGCCAGCCAGTGGCCTCTTGCCCACGAGCTAAAAGAGTCATTGTTCCAGAGGGGATGAAGGAGAAGTGCATGGGGACAGGAGCCTTCGGTCAGTCAGTCAGGGTCAGACCCAAGGGCCTGGGCTGGGCCACACTCAGGATACTCCCCAGGGCCACCTGTGCCTGGGGGGCCAGCGGGGACCCTGGGCCAGTGCTTAGAGTGAGGCCTGAATTCAGGGGCCGCCTCCCCTATTCTCTGCTGGAGGGAGAGTTGGCTGCTACAAGTCGCAAGTCGAGAGCCCAAGCCCCCTGGAGCCTCTGGCCTAGCTGAGACCCTGGAAAATGACATCAGATTATTGACTTCCCCGGCAGCCCGGGACCAGGACAGGGCTGGGATGGTTTCTGCCTTGCTCTGCTCAGCACACAGCTGTTGGCCTCTGCCCTCTGCCCTGCCTGGCCTTTGTCCTCCTGGTCTCTCCTTCCTGTCTGTCTGTCTCTGGGTATCTCTCCATCCTTGTGCCCCCTTTCCACTATGCCCCCAAAAGCACATCCTCCAGGGCAGTCAGTCTGCTGGAGGGACAGAAGGAATGCACTGTGTAGAGGTCTGCGCCCTAGGTGACAGTCTCCCACGGGAGGCCTGGCCCCTGATCCTCAGCCTGTGTTGCCACCTTGCTCGGGCATGCCCATCCCTGGCATCCTGACCTGCTCCCTGGCTTTCAGGTCTCTGTGCCCATCCCACCTCCCAACACCCTGGTGCCTTCCAGAGATCCTTGAAGGCTGGTGCTCACCTGGACCCTTAGCTCCCAGAGGATGGGGATGTTTGTACCTTTTTCTGCCCCTTGTTGCAGAAGGACGTGTGTGGTTCTCCCGCTGTCTTCTCCCCAGTCCTGTGGGCCAGAGGAGTGGCTCAGGACCAGCGAGAATGGGAGGCCCCAGGAGCCGTACAAGGACTGCCTGAGACCAGTGGCTGCAGGCTGGTGTGTGGAGGAGGCCAGAGTGCCCCCCGTGTGAGCAGACGGCAGACGGGCTCCTGCCCTTCCTCTTGAGCTGGCAGCCGCAGGGGCCCACGTCCTGCATCAGCCCAGGGCTGCTGGAGTTGCAGGTGGCGGGGTGACCTTGGAGCCCGGCTTGCTCCCCCCACCCCCACCTGCTGGCTGGCCGCCGTGCTCTTGCCAGCACAGAAAGCTTCTCAAGGTGAAGAGGGCGTCCTTGAGGGCTCCGGCAGCCCCACGCCAAGGTCCAGCCTCCAAGGTCACTGCCAGTCCGCAGGAAGGGAGAGGGGTGACCAGGAGGTTACGGGTATGGAGGGAGGAGGGGGCCGGGGGAAGGGAAATAAAAAGAGATTACATTTTTTAAAAGGTACTCTAGCTGTCTGCTGACACCATCTCTGGTCTCCATCCGTTTTATAGCCTGCCGGTTCAGGCAGCTGGGCTTAGCTGTCAGGCCGTGCAGTGTGTGTGTGTGTGTGTGTGTGTGTGTGTGTATGTGTATGTTGGGGGTGGTGAGGAGCCAGATCCCCCCAGGGGAGGCTTATAGACGCACCTCCTCCCCCTCCCTCCCCAGCTGACTTCTGCTTCAGGGCTGCTCAGGCCATGGGCACCCAACCCTTGGTAGGGCCAGGCTGGGGGGGTTCGGGGGGGAACCCGGCGCAGGTGGGATCCTGAGGGTAGAGGGGGATCTGGCCCCCGGCTGGCGGCCACTATCGCTGCCCATCTATCCCCCTGACAGGTCAATTTTCTCCCGTGTTTTACAGGACCTTTCAGAGCAGGAAATGTGATCCGGTGGCTGATTTATGTCCTTACCTGGTCTTTGCTCACAAGCCGGCTCAGTCCCGTGCTCTGCAGGGCTGAGCCTGTCCAAGTGTCCAGGCCTCCCATGTTCCTCCCCGGGGGACCCCACAGTCGCCTCCTCCTGGGTACCGGGACTGACCCAGCCTGAGTGCACCTCTGACTCTGGCCAGAGGGTCCCAAGCGGCGTTTCCTGGGAGGGGGATGGTCTCGGGGCGCTTCAGATTGCCTGGTAGAGGGGCTGCTCCCCATCAGCCTCTTATCACTTGCAGTGTGGGGAGTGGCGTCCTGGGGAGAAGGATGGGGAGCCGCGTCTGGACTTGGACAGGAGGGCTATATCCCCTAGCAGCACTTCTGGGTTTGGAAGGGAGGGACGGTTGGGGTAACTGTGCTCTTTACATGTTAAGTTGACTTCTGTTTCTCAAACTGAGCTCTTCCCTGGTGTCTCAGCATGCATGGAGACAAGGGGAGATGGGGGCCTCTCCCCTGCTCTCCTCTGTGGGAGGTGGCAGTTGGAGGATTTTATAGCAGCCACCTTCTGAAATAACAAAAATCTTTTGTGTACCATTGATGAGTTCTCAGTCTTTTATAAAATGGCACGGAGTCTGTTTAGAAGAATGTTAACGGACATTCCAAGTGAAAACAGCTCTTGGCTCCTGACCCGCCCCTTCCTCTGCCAGGTGCCACCCCCCATCCCTCCCCAGGAGGAGTCTGGGAACTTGGGACTGAGGCATCTTTCTCCATACGGCCCTCGGGTTCTATGTGATTTCGTCACGTGCTCCAGGTGCTAACCGAGGTGACCATGGCTAGCATACAGGCTGGACGCTGCCCTCCTGTTCCCACCGATGCCCGGGGCTCACTCCCGTGTCGGGGGGTGCCAGCTGGCCCCCAGGGGCCCACGACCACTTGACTGTGATCAAACAAGTAAGTGGGTCAAGAACCTTAAGCCCGGATCTGTGTGGGCATCTCGAAGAAGAGGGTGGGTCCTGCCTTGCCCACCAGGGGCCCCCAAAGTGGGGAGATGCAAACACGGCATACTGGGAGGCCAGCATGAGCAGACAGCCTCCTGGTGGACCCCGCTCCTGAGCAGTGGGCTCTCCCTCGAGACTGGTAGGGACCATGCGTGATTCTTGCTAAGGAAGGACCCCCACCCTGTGTGGTCTCTGCCCCCACAGGAAGCCCAGACACTGGGTACCCTTTCTCTGGTAGCCAGGACCTGTGTGTGACCCAGATCTTGACCAGCAGACTCTCCCTGGCTCTGGAGCTTGGCCCCTGAACAAGTCACCTGCCTGCCCAAAGGTGGGTAACATTCTTCCTGCTTCTTGCCTCCCCAGGAGGCCCAGTTTCCTGGCTCCAGTTTCCAGCCACCTGTTTCAGCTGTGAGATCCCGTTATCCTTCCAATCTTATCCTGTTTAATGGTGAGACCAGTGCTGGTTTTTGTCTCCAAAAACTGACTGAAAACATTTGGCTGATTTAAGACCCACCAAGGTGAAACTAATAGCGTTGGGACTTGAGGTTCCTCTTGGAGAGGACTGTAGCCCAGATCAGGCCCACCAACCCATCCTTTTATCCATCCATCACATGTACATTTACTCAGTCATCTGTCACTCACTCACCAATCGACCAGCTCCCCCGTTTCATCCACCCATCTGCCCATCATCCACTTATTCATTTACTTGTTCAGCGACCCACGCATCCAAGTGTCCATTCCTCTGCTCATCCATCCTTTATCTAACTGTTCCCCCTCCAGCAAGCCACTTTCTTGTGAGGAGCACTCACAGTATTCCAGGCCTGGTACCAGGTACCGGGGCCACAACAGTACATGAGAGCTTGCATTAGTTCCCATCTGGTGGAAGAGACGGCATGTAAATCCAGGGAGATCTGGGGACATGAGCCCACTTAGGGGAAGGAGAGGGCCTGGCAGGCTTCCAGGAGGAGGCGTCTATGGAGTTTCAAGGTGGGTAGTGAGGAAGGGCCTGCTGGGCAGAGGCCAGGAAAGGTGGGTTGCTCCAGGAGGCTGGAGACCAGGGTAGGGGGCTGAGAGCCAGGCAGGAAGTGAGCCACAGCTGCAGAGCTGAGGTGACAGGCCTCATTCCCAGGCCATCTGGGAAGGGGGGAGGCGTGACCACCGACCAAGGAACCCAACACGTCCTTTCTTCCCGGCGCTCCCTCCAGTGTCAGCCCAATACTCCCGCTGGAAATGATGATGTGGAAAGAAAGGGGGGACAAGGCCCCTCTTCCCGCCCTTCCCCCATCAGGCACAGCAGGAAGTGAAATAAAAACAGTGGAGTTAGTTTTGTGGTCTGTCTGTACTGTGTTTGTGACAATAGAAAACGAGAGCAGGTACCAGCTATAAAACATGAGTTGCGTGATTTCAGCGATTCTGCCTATGTTTCCGTTTCAAATAGGCACCACCTCTTATAAAGATGAATGTAAAATGCGTGCTAACGATTTAAATTTTTCTTTACTGAGAGTGACATTAAATAACAAATAAAAAAAACACCAGGACAAGTGGAGAGACCATGGAAGAACGGGAAAAGTTTATGCTTTCCCCCGACTTTTGAGCAGGGCCCACACTCTCTTTTAACCAGGCCTCACAGGTTATGTAGCAGGACCTGCAGATCATAGAGGGGGCTTACTATTCCCTGGGGGTTGGGGGTACAGTGTTAGGAAGGCCCGGCCCGCTGGGGTAACTCCTGCCACCATAGCCTTGAACATGGGTGACTTCAGTTCCTGTCAGCTGGGAATTGAGGTGATCTTATGGCCCAGGCCCCAGAGAGGAGCTCACCACACAAAGGGATCCTTTCAAGATCCCTGCTGGGGGCTAGGGGACCTCAGGAGGGTGGAGGAAGCATGCTGCGGGTCTGTCCTGTGACTGCCTTCCTCCTGCTTGGACCTCACCCCTACTTGCCCCCTCTATTCTCCCCAGCTTGGCTGCCTCCACCCCCAGGGATGTGGAGCACAAGAGAGTTGTCTGTGCAGAGCCTGGACAGGCTGGGAGCTGGGGTGATGTGTGACGGAAGGCTGTGTGCTCTGAACCCTCCAGGAGCTGTACTCGCCCAGTCCGACTGCTGTCCCTGCACTGAGGGAAGAGGTCACACCCCTCGGTAGTGTAGGGACAGCTGGAGGAGCCTGGCTGGAATCTGAGCCTGGTGGCCCTTGTCATCAGTGCCTGTCTCTGATGCCAGTGCCAGTCTGGACTTGCAACGGGTGCCAAGCTTGGGGCTCAGCACCCTCTGGCCTGGGATTTCATTAGCTCCTCTGTTACCTGAAAACCCAGCCTGTGTTTGGGCACCTAAGCAACAGTACCAACACCAGCTGGCAGGGACGGTGGCCACGTCCCACGCTCACCTGCTGCTTCCCATATGCAGGACCCACTCCTTCTCCATGGCACCTGACACAGCAGGTGTGCTGACCGCCCTGCTGTCCCTGGGGCCGAGGTCCTGTGAGCTGCCAAGTGTCCACAAGCAGAGGCCGGCCTTTTACCTGCAGAGATGGCGGCAAGGCCCGCCGTGGCCACTTCCAGAGGAAGGGGTGGGCAGTGCTGGAGGAAGGGGACTGGAGCGCCTGTTGTGGACCAGGCCCTCTGTGGCCCTCTGTGATTTACCTGGGGGTTCCCTGGTGGCTCAGAGGGTAAAGAATCTGCCTGCAGTGCAGGGGATCTAGGTTTGATCCCTGGGTCAGGAAGGTCCCCTGTAGAAGGGAATGGCAACCCACTCTAGTATTCTTGCCTGGAAAACCCCATGGACAGAGGAGACTGGTGAGCTACAGTCCATGGGGTCGCAAAGAGTCGGATACGACTGAGCTACTAATACATGATTAACATACGTGGCCATGGAGGGGGGTGTGTGTGTGCGTGTGCGTGTGCGTGTGCGTGTGTAACAGTATATTTCAGGTGAGGAAACCGAGGCTAGATGAAGATGCCCAGCCCACTGGCTGGAAGATGGAGAAGGGATTTGAATGTTGCCTGGTGCCTACAGCCCTGCCAGCAGCCGCAGCTCCTCTGAAGGAGAGATGAAGACTGAGTCTATTCCAGCCGAGGGCCAGGTGGGGGTCCCCCAGCTCCTGTGGGAGCAGAAACTGCTCCTTATCACGTGGGGGCTGCTGAAGATTAGACAAAGCCTGGGCGTGGATCCGGAGGGCCCAGACAGATCCACTGCCCTCTGCCCTTCCCACCACTGCCCGGGACCCTTGTGTCCATGAAGGCTGAGCTTCACACCCACCCCCACCTCTGGCCCTCTGCCTGAGTGGAGGGGCCGGGTTCCCAGGCAGAGCCCATTCTAGAGCCCCCACCTGCCTTGTCTCCATCAGCCCTCGGCTGTCACTGGCTCTGATTACCCAGGCTCCATCTGCTGGGGCCTCTGCACAGCTGGGAAAGCTCTCAGAAGCCTAGCCCCACGCCCAGGCATGTCACATTCCTGCATCCCGCCCCGCAGCCCACTGTCCTGCCGACTGCAGGGCAGCCACGGGTGCAGGGAGCCTGGGGGGCTGCAGCTGTTCGATGGGGGAGCTGGATATGGCCCAACTGTGCCCCGGGACTCCCAGCTGTGTCTCTCTCACCCCCTACCATTCCAGTCCTGTCCCCCAACCCAGCAAAGAGAAGTCAGAAATGTATCCCTCAGGGTCCGCTGGGGCCATCTGGAGGAGCTCAGTGTTCTAATGACGAGGGCAAGGGCAAGACTTCCCCCACTTGAAGGGGGCCACTTGACTTTGCCGTGTCACCTCCCACCCCGTGGGTCACAGCCTTCCCTGGAGCCTGAGTGGGGACCCCGGGCTCTGAGGTGACTGGGCAAGCCCTGTTTGGGGCACACCTTTTAGGGGAGAGAAGTGATATTTTTGATCCTAGGGCCACTGTTCTGGAAGGGGTTTGATCCCTGGGAGATCTCCCCACTTTTATGGCCTGGGAGGCCAGATATAGAAGGGGCTGAAGAGGAAGGCCAGCAGGTCTCCCAGGTCCTTCCCTGCCCCTGAAAGGTGCATTTTCCAGGCTCGGGCCACCACTACTGGCCTTCCCTTTTCTGGAGCATGAAATGGCAGTTTCCTACTGGCTCACAGAGCCTCTGAGGCCTCTCACCCTGGCAAGCCTGGGGCTCGTACATCTGCAGCCAGAACATCCTACCATTTGTCCCCACTCCTGAGATGCAGCCTGGGGAGCAGGGGTGAGGCCTCGTGTGCCTCACTGGCCTGCCCCACAGAGGATCCATGGCGCAAGGAGGAGGGTGGGCTGAGTGCATGCTGGGGTCTCAGCCTGACTTTGTCCCCAGCCTGCCAGACTGAGGCTGAGCGAACAGTGGCCATGGGACAGCTTGGCATCCCTACTTAGGGAGGATGGAGGCCCAGGGCAGGCAGGGGAGCACATGGTTCGCTGGTTGAGGCTCCAGAGCTAGTGGAGTCAAGTGCCAGCTCTTAACCTGCTTGGTGCATCAGGAGAATGAACTTAGACATGACCTTGCCTTTCCTGCACCCCCAGATCTACCTCCAGCCTCAACAGAAGAGAAATCACTTGCAAAGTTCCCAGGGACCGAGGTGGGGAACCCACTTGCCCTGAAGAGGCTGTGGGGAGGGGGCCTGGGGCCTGTGCACGCGGCTCCTTGTGTCTGGACGTGTGATGCTGCACCTGTGGGCCCAGGCAGCTCTCGCCTCGTGTCTGGAATTTTTAGAAAAGGGTAAAAAAAAAAGTAGATGAAAGCAGGTTTTCCATCTTGTTGAATTCTCAACCACCCCCTCTAATTACAAGATGATAATGAGATTCAGGGGGAGTTTTCTCCTGGTGGCCAAGATGATAATCTGAAGCTTTTGTCTGAGACCAGGGACACCACAAAGGTCATACTGTCCTTCCAGCTCACCCTGGCTGCACAGAAGGCTTTCCCTATGGGGACACACTTCCTGTTCCCGGTTGCTGGATAGGACCTGGTCAAGGGCTCCCCCGTCAGACCAGGGACAGGGGAGGCCTTGGTGGGAAACAGGTCTGCAGAGGCCACATGAGACCCCAAAGGTTGTGCGCAGGTGAGCTTGGGGTTCGTCTGGAGTGGTGCAATTGTTTTCCTTGTGTCCTTTCTCCCCTAATATGGCCAAAAGCGTCCCCAGGAGCCAGCCCCACAGCATGGTGCTGGACTTGACCACCAGCTAGAAGATGCTGCCTCCCTCAGCTCAGCTCAGCAGGCAGAGGCCAGTGGCCCTGAGAGCAAGGAGTTATGGGGCCACTATGACCACTATGACCTGGGTCCAGGCCATGTAACTTAGGAGTTACATGGTCTTGAGCAAATCACCTCACCTCTCTGAGCCTCAGTTTTCCCTTCTGTAAAATGGGGAGGGCAATAGTTAGGGATTGCCATTGACTGCCTCTAGCAAGAAGTCCAGAATTTGCCCTGTGAGAAGGGTTGGAACAGATACAGTCTGATGACCTGGGCCAGGGAGGATGTCCCATGGACCCTCTCTACCTGCAGGAATTAGGCAGGAATTTCACCTGGGCACACACTTTAATGGCTCCAAATCCTGTGGTTCTCCAGGGTGAGTGCTGCAAATTAGGTGGTGTGGTGAACTTGACCCTGGAGGAGGTCATAGTTGGCTCATGCATCGAGGGGTGTCCAGATGCAAGGAAGAGACAGGGCCAAGGCTTGGGAGAAGTGGCAGCGAAGGGCACCAGGGGACCACTGGTCAAGGAGGGGAAAGATGAGCATGTCAGATGGAGCAGGCGAGGCTGTGGCCGGGGCTGTAGCGTGTGGACACTGAGGGTCCTGAAACCCGAGAGTGTCCAGAAAGTGCAGTATGGTGACTTTCACATCCTGGGGCTGATGGAATAAAGTTCTTATAGATTTAACAGAAATGTATTCTCTCCCAGTTCTGGAGCCAGAAGCCTGATATCAGGGTGTCAGCATGGTCGGTTCTTTCTCAGAGAGAATCTGCTCCATGTCCCTCTCCCAGCTCCTGGTGCTGACAGTGGCTCCCGGCGTTCCTTGGCTTGTAGACGAATCATACCAATCTCTGCCAGTGTTCACAGGTGTTCGCTCCCGTGGGTGCTTGTGCCCAAATTTCCCGTTTTTGTAAGGACACCAGTCATAATGGATCAGGGCCCCCTACATGCTGAGGGACAGGGGTTAGGAAAGCACACGTGAATAGGGGGGTGGCCTCACACTCACCTTAAACCTGCAAGGAGAGAAGGTGAGGGTGGCCTTGGCAGCTGTGGCCCTCGGCTTGGGCAGTTGCAGGCCCTCACTGGTGGGGCATTGAGAGGCAGCTCTGCTGACGGCTGTTTCTCAGTTCCTTGTAGAAAACACCTCTTGGCCCTCTCCCTCCCCACCAGGCATCCTGGGATGGGTCAGCCCAGTGGGGTCCCCTGGGGAGGATGAAGGGAGGGCACCTGGGCCAGGCTGCCGGGTGGGAGAAAATTAGGTGCCTCTCCCCAGCACCCCATTCTGGCTTCCTGCCTTCCAGGAAAGGCTGGAGGGTGGGCCTCCCTGGGAAGCCCCCGCCTGGGTCCCAGAGCCACCTGGGGTCGGGGAGGCCTGGTCCACTCTTGGCCCAGCTGGCTTCTGGTCTCCCTCAGGGCTGGGTCAGCTGGCCTGGCCTCTGCTTGCCAGGCTTCTAGCTTTCCTAGTCTCTGGGAATTTGGGGCCTGGGTGGGGGGGCCCCTGGAGGATTGGATGTTTAGTCTGTGGTTTTCCCAACAGAGGGTCTTATGGCTGTCCCTGCTCAAGAGAGAGGCCCCTGAGGCGGAGGGAGGCAGTGTTAAAATCCCTGGAAGACCCTGCTGGGCCCCCTAGGATCTCCCAGGCCCACCCAGCCTAGGTGCCCAACAGCAGCTACTCTCCTGCCTTCTCCTGGGCACCTGGCCCCCAGCCCTCCTCCCAGAACCTGAGCCAACAGCCCAGGGGTCACCAGTGGCTTGAGCTGCGGGAAAAACCCTTGGTCCCTGGCTTTAGGGGTTGAGGCCAAGGACGGAGACTCAGAGCTGGGCCCATTCAGTGGGGGACTAAGGGTGGCCCAGCCAGCTCCCCCTTGTCAGCCCCAGGAAAGCCCCCTTGCACCTGGGCAACTCCCCAGGCATCTCCAACTTGGGGGGGCCCTGACAGAGGATGGGGGGACATAACCTTCCTCTAGACCACAGTGGGGCCAGCCCCACCTCCCTCTCCTCGTGCTCTCCCCTCCCCCATCACAAGGGGAGTATAACGTGGATGGACTAAGTGCATTTTGGAAGACACCAGGACTGACCCTCTCTCCCAAGGTTGGGGTGTGTGTGTGTGTGTGTGTGTGTGTGTGTGTGTGTGTGTCACCAGGACTGGCCCTCTCTCCCAAGGTCGGGGTGTGTGTGTGTGTGTGTGTGTGTGTGTGACACCAGGACTGACCCTCTCTCCCAAGGTCGGGGTGTGTGTGTGTGTGTGTGTGACACCAGGACTGACCCTCTCTCCCAAGGTCAGGGTGTGTGTGTGTGTGTGTGTGTGTGTGTGACACCAGGACTGACCCTCTCTCCCAAGGTCGGGGTGTGTGTGTGTGTGTGTGTGTGTGTGTGTGACACTGACCCTCTCTCCCTTTACACTTCGTTAAGGCCTGACTGCCCACACCCAGAAAACCAAGGTCAGGGCCGTGTGTGTGTGTGTGTGTGTGTGTGTGTGTGTAGGGGGTGGGTGCAGCCCCGAATCTCCCTGTGAACCTGGTCCTTCTGCGTAGTTTTTGCACTACCCTTTCCTCTGAGGAGGCAGCCTGGCAGCGGGAGGTTAGGGGTGGTTTGGTGGATTCCTCCGCAGCACATGATCCGATGACGCCCCGCCCAGCGGATGCTAAATAAGATTCAATCCTGTCTGCTGGAACTGTTGTCAGTTTTATGGCTCTGGGGTTATATAAACAGCGGGAGGAGCGTGCAGGGAGTCAGGGCCACCAGGCCTGGGTTCCCTCTTCCTTCCCTCAGCCACCTCCCTGGGCTCAGGACAGCCTCCAGGCTCTGCTCCTACACAAGACAGCCTGAAAGAGTGAGGATCCAACCAGAGAGGGGTATGGAAACGGGCTTCTGGACAGTTCAGCCACTGGGCTGGAGTGAACATTTAAGTCCTGCTTGCTGGGGTGATGAAATCTCAGGCTCCATACCAGGCAGGGTTCCTGATGCCCATCTTGTCCCAACTGCCCAGAGCCCCCCAGTGTTCATTTCCGAGGGACCATCCTGGCCTCCATCATGCCTCCAGTTTGGAAACTGGAGACCGATGAAAAAGCTGTGTGTATGCTCAGTCGCTTCAGTCCTGTCTGACTCTTTGGACCCCATGGACTGTAGCCTGCCAGACTCCTCTGTCTGTGGGAATATCCCAGCAAGAATACTGGAGTGGGTTGCCATTTCCTTCTCCAGGGGATCTTCCTGGCCCAGGGATTGAACCCAGGTCTTCTGCAATGGCAGGCAGGTTCTTTACCACTAGCCACACCTAGAAAACCCCTTGGAAGAGGGCATGGCAACCCACACCAGTATTCTTGCCTGGAGAATCCCATGGACAGAGGAGCCTGGTAGGCCACAGTCCACAGGGTCACAAAAAGTTGGACACAACTGAGGTGACTTAGCACAGGTGACATGCACCTGGGAAGCCCTGAAAAAGCAGAAGATTGCTAAAAAAAACAATGATGCTCTCCTGGAGAAAAGGGATTGCACCTGTGACCTCACAGAGACTTGCAGAGCAGGGTCATCAGCCCCATTTTACAACTGAAAACACTGAGGATTGATCCAGTGTTCTGGTAGCCAGGTCACAGCCAGTACCACAGCTCTGGTTCTGCCCACAGCTGCCTTCCGGGCCCAGGCCACCTTCTCCAGGAGCCCTTCTCTAAAGCAGCCACAACTGTCAGGGAGATTTAACCCAGGCTGGGTCCCTGAATGTCTTTGGTGAGGGTTGAGGTGGGGGAGAGGGAGGGAGGGGGAAGGGGTGGTAGAGGGGTTCCCCCTTGGGAAAGCAGGCACCGGTGTGGAAGAAGCAGGATCTGTCACCCTAATACAGGTGTGCCAGGTGGGGTCAACATCCTCCTCTGTCTGAAGTCTTGAGTCGCCAGCATCCAGAGGTGGGACCCTAGTCCAGCCCCCTCCGCCTCCTTCCCCAGATGGTGCCCATGGCTGTCACCTCCAGCAACCAAATGGAAAGTTGCTGACTCTTCAGTGATGGATGCCCCAATAATTGGTGCTCAGAGAGGGTCTCGAACATGCCCAGGGTCACACAGCCTTTGTGCCTCAGAAGGCTCCCATGGAACAGCGGCATCACATCAGCTCTGCTGATTGAACTCACATGTGGGCAGCGAGAATGGAAGGGGTGCAGGTTCAGAAATGGCCATGACCCTGACTCTCTGCTTTACACATCAGTCCTAAAACCTTTAGGTGGTGCAAGGTGAGGTGAGTGTCTGTGCCAGTGGGAATTGCTGGGGGGGGGCACTCAGAACCAGAGTTGGGTGGAGAGGGAGTCTGGGATGGCGGTGGGGCAGCCCAGGGGAGGGTATGGGAGCCTAAGTGAGGTGGAGAGCATCAACTCAGGCATTACAAGAATCGAAGGGGAGAATATCAGGATGAAGACTGTGGCCCTGGACCGCCAGCAGTGTTTGGAGATACTGCTGTGAACGTGTGGCTTTCAGTATGTTCATGAACCTAGGAAGAAATCTAGTCGTGAGTGTGGTACACACATGTGTCTTCTAGTTCTGCCCATTGAGGAACAGTGGCCAGGACCAGGGCCCAGATCTTGGTCTCAATGACTAGTCTCCACTGAAAGGACTCCTTGGAGTTCTTGGAGAAAGGATTGATTCTTGAAAAGTACACGATGAGCTAGGAACAGCTTATCATGCAAGAAAGCAAGGAAGTACTCAGAGAATGA
Organism: Capricornis sumatraensis; assembly: GCF_032405125.1. Lineage (NCBI taxonomy): Eukaryota > Metazoa > Chordata > Mammalia > Artiodactyla > Bovidae > Capricornis > Capricornis sumatraensis. Next base: position 101,112,857 of record NC_091076.1, read on the forward strand.
CAGGGACCCAGCACAGGACAAAGGGGCCAGCTGAAGGGGCTCTCACTGTCCAAGTCTAGGAAATTGGCACATCAAAGTAACTCATGATAATAATGGATGACAACCCACTGAATACAACAGGAAACCAGGAGTCCACAGTGCTGTCGATACATTAATAGGTTGCAAGTTTGACAAGGACCAGGACATTTAGTTTCAAAGTACCTCCCCACAAACCACTCATTATTTACTAAGGAGAAAGACAAACTATCTAATCAAGCAATCAGAGAGAATATAGCCAGGAATGGGACAAATCAGAATCGTAGGGCATCTGATAGGATTCAGTGGAAACACAGCAGCACATCCACGATATTTGCGCCAAAGAAATGTAACTTGAACTTCACCATGAGTGTGGGTAGGCAGAATACTGGCTCCCCACAAAGATGTGCACCCCCTTAATCCAGGGAACCTGTGAATATGTTACCTTACATGCCAAAAGGGATTTTGCAGCTGTGATTAAGGTTACAGACCTTGAGATGGGGAGATTATCCTGGATTATCCGGATGGACTCAATCTAATCACATGAATACTTAAAATTGGAAAACTTTTCCTGGGTGGCTCAGATATGTGAAGTGAGAGGGAGTTGACCCCTTCTCCGCTGTTGCTGACTTTGAAGTTGGAGGAAGGGGGCGATGAGCCAGGGAAAGTGGCCTCTAGAAACTGAGAGGAGGCCTCAGTTTTCAGTTTGCAAGACAATGGGGGCCTTGGTCCTACCACCCAAACAAATTGAATTCTGCCAGCTACCAATGAGCAGGAAATGGAATCTCCCCGAGAACTTCCATAAAGGGGGTGACCTGCCCACATCTTGATTTCAGCCCAGTGAGATGCATTCTGGACTTTTGACCCACAGAACCATAAAGAACAGGTTTGTGTTGGTTAAGCTGCTAAATTTGTGGTGATTTGTTACTCTAGCTATGAAAAACTAATACAACGAGGAGGCATCAGAAAAACCCCAATTGAGGGACACAGGGTTAGTTATCAAGCACATTGAAAGAATGCAAAATTCATGAGATCAAATAGCTAATTAGAAAAATGGGCAAAAATGAATAAGCATTTTGAGAAGAAATATGAATGGACAATAGAAATAGGAGTAGATGATTTACCTCATTTGTAACTGGGGGAACAAATTAAAAACCACAGTGAGGAACTTCCCTGGTGGTCCAGAGGCTAAGACTCTTCACTCCCAATGCAGGGGACTTGGGCTCTATCCCTGGTCAGGGAGCTAGATCCCACATACCAAAACTAAGAGTTAGCATGCCACAACTGAAGATTCTGCATCTAAGATCCCATGCAGCCAAATAAATAAATATTAAAGATTAAAAAATAAAAACCACAGTGTGATTCCATTGTATTCACCAGATTAGCCTAACTGATGATACCGTATGTATGTGACAGTGTAGAACTGTGGCGAGTTCCTTGTGCTCCAGGTCCTGAAAGAAAGGGCTCAGGATACCAGGTCCTCAGGAGGATGATTATTAGCTGGGTGCTGGAACAGGTGCTCAGACACCGGGCCCTGCCCACAGGTCCCGCCCCACAGACCCAGCCCACCTCTCATTGGTTTGCTTCCCACCAAACCCCTCCCCACTAGGTCCGCCTCTCTCCGTAAGAGCCCTGCTTGAGCATCGCCTATTCGCCGTCACTTCCGGGCAGAGGAGCCCGCGGAAGGAGGAAGTGTGTGTCAGGGTGGCTGCGAAGCCGGGCTGAGGTGTTCCTGGCTGGCACCCCGCAATTCTTCCGGGTCTGTGCGTGGGGACACGGAGGTGGCCGGCGAGAACCAGCGGGGGAGGAAGACATGAGGCGGCCGTGGGGTCTGGCGGGGTCTGGAGGTTGACTGCCCCTGCCGCCTTCCCAAGAGGCTGCCTCCTCCAGGCAGCCAGCCACCCGTCTCCCTCAGGGTCTCACGCCCCACCGTCGTCCCGGCGCCTTGAACTGGGGCTCCCGGGCCTCTAGACCCCGCGCTATGACTGCGGCCGCCGCCTCCAACTGGGGGCTGATCACGAACATAGTGAACAGCATAGTAGGGGTCAGTGTCCTCACCATGCCCTTCTGCTTCAAACAGGTGAGTCCAGCAGGCAGTGGTCACCCCCCTCGCCGCCCCGGGCTCACCCCCTCACGGGAACTAGGACTTGGGGAGGCGGCTCTGCGGCTCGCCTGCCCCGTGGCTGCAAGAGAAATTGAGGGAATTCCCTCGACGAAAAGCTTCAGTCGCTCAGTCCTGTCCGACTCTTTGTGACCCCATGGACTGCAGCACACCAGGCTTCCCTGCCCATCACCAACTCCCGGAGCTTGCTTAAACTCATGTCCATCGAGTAGGTGATGCCATCCAACCATCTTATCCTCTTTTCTCAAGGAAAAGGTTAAGAACAGTTAATAACTTCAGATCAAAGTGCAAATTAGCAAAGTAATATGATCTTTTAAAAATGGAAAGTGACCACAGGATTCAGTGTTATTTTTCTTCGTTATTATTTCTAAAAACTCTGACCTAACTGCACTTGTATTCAGAAGGACATCAGTCAAACCCCCAGGCCTTGGAACTAGTTTAGGGTGTTGGTTACAAGGTAATGACTCCATTCTCCAGATTGTATGCTTAAAATTTGTGCATTTCACCATATGCAAATATTACCTTGATTGAAAAAATCCAAAATATTAAAAAATTGGTGTCATCCCAGCATTAAATACTGCGTGAAAGAAACTCACCATTTTTGAGGTGTGGGTTCATTTGGCTTCTGTTTAATTCACAAATAAACAGGCATTTGGTATGGTAGAAAAAGGTGATAGAATTATCAAATTGGGTAACTTCTTTCCTAAAAATGAACTTCTTAGCTTACTGTGTGCCATGCTGGAGATACTGTTACCTCTGCTTCTTGGGGCAGGAGCTGTCTACTAGCTAGGCTGCTCGAGGGTGGAGGAGGAGAGGGACACCAGGGAAGGACAGGTGGCCAACAAGGCCTCAAAGACCAGTCTTACATGATGAGACCAAATAGGTGGGAAAATGAAAATAAGATGGATATTTTGGAACTGAAAATTGGCGTCAGCGTTTAATTTTAGAGTAACGCTGCATTTTTCACATTTAGCATCTTTTTGGATAAGAATAGCAAAAAGAAAATACATGTAGTGTTCCATGTGAGTGGTTGATCTGACTTGGTTGGTGAGCATGTTGGTGGGAGGATGGAGACTGCAGGGCTGTGTAGAAGGCCACGCTGGTGGCTTCAAGAAGCAACACCTGTGTCTTGGCTTATGAATCCCAGCATGGGCCAGCCACCTCTGGGTATTGGAAGTACTACGTGTCCCAGCGTGCATTGCGACTTGCCTGGCACAGAACTGCATCCTGGGATGTGTAGTTGGCTGGTCCTGAGTCTGTAAATGCAGTGCTGCCTTCCTTGACTCCTCTCTGCCAAGTGCCGCTGTGGCAGGGCTCTGGTGATTCAGATTTGAGTGTCTTACTTTGTGCTGGGCATGAGTCCCCTGTCAGAGCATTTAAAAATGGGCCAGGCTGAGTTGTGTGGGGGGAGAGCTTATCGGTGGGTGCCCTCTTGCAAGCAAAGACCTGGAAGTGGTTTGCCCTGCCCCGAGGGCCTGGCCAAGTTAGGACATGCTGTCACTCATCACTCAGACTCAGCATCTTCTCTGTGAGAAGCTCCTTGGCAAGAACACCATGTGAGGCCAAGAGGCAATTTGGAGATGTGTGTTTTTATCTGGTAGCCAGGTCACTTCAAAGTTTTGTTTGCATTTTTTGTTTGTTTGGTTTTAATAATTTGGGGTACTTTTCCAAAAAAATAGCAATTTATTAAAGTGTAACATGCATACCGAAAAGTGAACTCATTTTAGGTGTCCTCTTGATGGATTTTCATAATATTAACAAACACATATAGCCAGCTCCCAGACTGAGGAATACAGCATTGCCAGCACCCCTCACCCCTGCCTTCTTACTGAGGGTCGCCCTCCCACCCCCAGACCCCACTGGTCAGTGTTGCCAGGTTTTAACTGTATGTGGATGCATCATGTCGTAGGTGTCTGGCTAGCATTGCTCCGTTTATCTGTTTTTTAACCTTTGCTAGGCAGGCGTGGCATTTCCTATTTGGAGCAGTTAGGAACACATGCACGGGGTTTGACCACATGGACCTGTCCTGTGGGGTGGTGACCTGCGCGCAGGAGAGCTGGCTGGTGGGCCGTGTGTGTATTCCGCTCTGCTAGATGCTAGTAGGACAGTTGGTTGTTTCTTCAGTTTTTGGATTACAGATAAACCTGCTGTAAACATTGGCATGCAGGTTTGTGCATGAACACATGTTTTCATTTCTTTTGGGTAAATACCTAGGAGTGCAATTGCTGGTCAGATGGTGAGTGTCTGTTTAACTTATAAGAAAGGCGTAAATGTCATTTTTAATCTCGTCCTTCCAGAATGTGTTTATCACTCGTAGCTGTTGATCCAAGTGGCTGGAAGGTGGTTTGCCGTAGGGTGTCTGCAGGGAACTGGGGAGACTGGCAACCCCTTACCATTCCTTGAGACTCTGGGAAGGCAACGGGGTCCCTGGTGCTCTTTTGGGGACATGTATACGCTTTATGTCCCTGGACAGAACGTGTTGACTGCTTCATCCAGGAACTGTTACTCACTGGCGTGGGGACAAAGTAGAGCTGGGGCCTCAAGTCTAGGGAGCGGGGGCCAAGGGGAGGGCTTTTGGTCATCGCTTGTGCTATTCACCTGTGTTCAGTGTGTGAGATAACGATGCTGTTCAGTTCAGTTGCTCAGTCGTGTCCGACTCTTTGTGACCCCATTTATTTTGTTAACGTCTCTCTTTTGTCCCAACACTCCAGTGTGGCATTGTCCTGGGGGCCTTGCTCTTGGTCTTCTGTTCTTGGATGACGCACCAGTCCTGCATGTTCCTGGTGAAAGCTGCCAGCCTGAGCAAGCGGAGGACTTACGCTGGCCTGGGTGAGTGCATTGCCTCCCTGAGAGGGGCAGGACCTTTCTCAGCACCTTCTTAAAAAGTGCAGCATCTGGATCTGGGGGTGTTTGCCTTAGTCTTTTAAGTACTTTTCTTTCACTTTATTATTTTTTTTTTTTGGTCATGCCGCACAGCATGAGGGATATTCTTTCCCTGACCAGGGATCGAACCCACACCCTGTGCACTGGAAGCATAGACTCTTAACCACGGGACTGCCAGTGCTTTATTCTTAAAGAGTCCTTTGAGCAGCAGTTTCTTTTCTTATTTTAAAATTTAATGCAGTTAAAAAAAACAAAGCTGTTAACATCAACACGTTTTAAAATTGAGTTAATGCTTGTCCTCCTGCCTTCTCTTTATGCACATCCACACAGAGAGGCCCTCCCGGTTCAGGCAGCCTTGGCAGCTTCTGTTCCTATGCCTGCGGCCCCAGAGCCTTCCTTCCAAGCTGCCTGACCCAGATATTGCTGCACGTCTTCACTTTGAATGCCATGGGCAGCCCGTCCTTGGGCTCAGGCTTGTAGTGGCAGCAAGTCATCATCTCCTCTGCGGCATCCTCTATGTCCTGTTGCTGTTGGTTGCAGTCTTGTTTCCTCTAGTTCTTTCTTCTTTTGATTTCAGCTGAGGCAAAGAAGGCTGTGCTTTCCACCTCCTTTCAGTTTGATCTATTTCCTGGGCAGCCTGTCTCTGAGGGCAGGGCCCCCACTCTGCCGCCCGCCTCAGGCTGGTGTGCGAAGGCTGCATTCTCTCCGCCACCTTGGACCTTTCGACTCCACGTTGCATTCTGGGAATATGTGGTGTGGGTGTTGAAATACCAGTACACGTGGTCTCAGAGGCTGCCCTATGCACGTCTGGGGAAGACTCCCATCCTCTGGCTGGGACCCCCTGACCATCCAGCTAGTGTGTGGCCCGGATGTTGGGTCCGCTCGCAGAGACCCTGGTGGGCCCTCGGCTCCCAGCTCTCACAGCAGGGAGGAGGTGCCAAGAGGAAACGGTGTGCAGAGTTCCTGGGGCCAAAGAAAATAAAAACATCTGTGAGCCCCACGCGTGGGCTTTTGGCAGCGTGACCTCTGGTTTCCTTCCAGTCTGCCTACTTTGCATTGGCACCGAGATACTCGCATTTGTTCTGACCTCAAAACTGAAGGACTGCTTCCTTCTCTCTCCATTCTGATAAGAGTGGTGCTGTCAGACTCTTTCATTGCTGTTGGAGTCACATGGGGAAGTAAAATATAGCGGCTAGATTTGACTCGCTCCCGTGAGACCAAATTCTACTTGGGATGATATGTGCACCAGGGCAGGTCCCTTCCTCCTGCGAGGCTGTGGCTTTTGGGGTGACTCTTTCTCCCTGCTCAGGGTTCCCATGAAATGCTTGGCTGTTCCCTGAAAGAGGATGAGTGACCCTGGACTGGGGAGGCTGTGGTTTTTGACAGCTGTCCATCTGAACATTCTTAGAAAGTCCTTGAGAAGGCAGACTGGTTTGACGAGGTGTGAAAGCTTGAAGAAAACCACCTGTGGACACCCTCCTGCGTGGTTGGCTGGGGCTCCCACCTTTAACTGCCTGTGGGCTGGAGCCCAAAAAAGATCTGAAACCACCCGTGGTCTCTGATTATGCCTTTGGTACCAAACAAGATGGTGCATTTGTGTGAACTCCCACAGGCCCCCCAGGCCCAGCCTGCAGCATCAGCTGCCCTTTGTCCTGGCTCCGTCTTGGCACCATCTCTAAAATGGAGAGACCCCCCGACTTGGAGCCCTACACAGGACGAGACGGGAGTCTCTCGGACCCCGTGGACCAGCAATCATCCCACACCTCCTGGGCCGTTTCCGCTGCTTGTAGGTCTTCTGGAGGAGACGGACAAGCCTGGAGACAGTGCAGTGCAGAGTGTAGAAGCTGCTGAATGGCAGAGGCATCCTCAACAGATAACCTTTTTAAGCCATCTGCCCTCCAAGAACGGGAGGGTGGTTTTCTCAAGTTTGAGTTTGCGACATTTCTCAGTTTGGTTCATCCCTGGAAGTGACCACAGGGCTGCCCTCCCTGTCCTGGCCTATGCGTAGACATCACTGGAGAACGAACTTTGCCAGTCTGGGGAAATACAGCCCTGGTGTATCTTGTGTTTTCTGTTGGTGTTTTGTGGTGTTCTGTTTGCTGCTTGTAGACCCAGTTCTGTGAATTTTATCTACTTTTTATCTGCTGTTCCTTGTATGGCTGACTTTCAAATAGACTTTTCAAACCCCATTTTCAGAAGACATAAAGCTATACCAGATAGTCAGCTGTCCCTAGAAGTCATGGCCCCATGAGGCCACTCTGACCCAGGCCCTGCCTGCAGAGGTGACCAGGCCTTGCTGCCGCCTCGGAGCGCTCAGCCGTGTGCAGCAGCTGCTCTGGCATCGCGTCTGTGGTCCTGTCATCTACCTGCCCAGGTTTCTGTGGCCCTGGTCAGCCTGCCCGATCATGGCTGGGTGGGGCCGGCAGAGGGCCTGTTCCTCCCTACCTGTCCCAAGTTGTGTGACCGGCATCTGTGGTCACTTGGCTTGGGAAATGAGGGTCATAAAACCATCCTTTCTGACACCCAGGATTCTCTGCACTCCCCACCGCTTGTTTATCCAGCAAATGGTCATCATACGTCCCAGGCAGATGGCAGCGGGAGTCAGGTGGCTGGCTCTGGGGAGGGCTGGGTTGAGGTCACTGCCCTCCGTGTGAATAGCACAGTTTGGTGTGTGCTTCTCCATCTCTGCCTGATAAGTGGAGGCTGCGGACTGTGGGCAGAGAGCGTGGGGTAGGGCTGGGGCCCGAGTTCCACGAGGTGGCCTGAGAGTCAGTTCTGCGTGCCTGGTGACCACAGAGCTGTGGGCCCGGCTGTGGCCCCAGGAAAAAGCCCTGAGCCAGCCTCTCTGGGGAGACTGGGGAGCCCCTCCTGACAGCACACCTGCTGCACGCCTGGCAGGAGTGCCAGCTCCGGGTCCCCGCAGGGCCCAGCCCATGAGCTGCAGCGAGCCTGCCACAGGTGGAGAGGGGAGGGCCGACCCAGGAGCATGGGGAAGGGACCTGCCTCTTGGAAACCATCCAGCAGATGCCATCCAGTCTCACGGGGCAGGTCTGGTGCTGTGGTTCTGGTCCAGAGGGGCGGGAGGGCAATCTCTGGCTTTCCAGGCAAGAGGCTGAGGGCCGGACGCTTGGAACGATGTGTGGGGTGTGTGTGGGGCTGTCCTGGCTGAGAGCCGGGTGGGAACCACAGGCCTCAGCACAGGCGGGGGCAGCAGCACTAGGATCGTCCTTCTGGGAACCGGTCAGGTCTTTCTGGGTGAAAAGGTGCTGCCTCATGACTTTTTTCTGGCTTCCTAGAGCAACTTTAGTTTCCTTTGTCCAGAATGTGGGTGTGTTCTGGAACTCTCTCTGGCAGGGTGCCCTGAGCACTTAGAATATGCTGTAGATGCTCAGCTTTTGGAGAAGGAAAAGGAATGGGATGGCTGGGCCCCGGACACCTTCACGTTAGGGGCACTGGACCTTGTGTCTCAGAGGACCCCGAGGTGCAAGTGTCCATGTGGTCGTTGGACAGGCCTGGGCTGGAATGAGCCCCGGTTTGCTTCCCAAGGCCACCTGCCCTGTGGCCATGTAGCCCAGGGTTTCCATGTTCACCGGCTTTTGGCAGTGCTGTGCTTTTTCCTGAGTAGTTTGAAGGTAAAGTCATGTTTTTTGGACTCGTTCACGTCAGGCGGCCTGTGTGTTCCGTGCTCTCTGGTCTCCTGGACGGCTCTGCCCGTATGAGGGAGGGGGCTGTGCTGTCGCGCCCCCCCTCCTGCTTGCTCCTGGGGGATCAGAGCTTCTCTCGGCCCTCGTCCGGCTCACCACGGGGCTGTGTTGCAGGGGTTCCCGGCTTCTGTGAGGTCCAGGGAGGGGCCTGCTGAGTCAGCTTTTAATCTCTCCTCTGCTGGAAATAGCTCCACTGTCAGGAAGGATGGGCAGAGGGGCTCCTCCAGGCTTGTGTGCACTTGTCCCCCTCCTGTCCCAAAGCACCTTGCTCGAGACTTTCTGCTAAAACCATAGTGTGAACATGAAGGCCCTTAGCCAGGTCCCCTTGTTATGTCTGGGAAAACCAGATGTGCTGGGGCTGGGCTGACCGCCCTCCCCAGGCACCCTGCACCCTGTCCCAGGCAGCCCCCGACCCAGGCAGGCCTCCCTCGGCCTCCTTATTGGCAGCCTAGCTTGCCCAGAGGGAGACTGTTGCTTCCCTGGGACCATTTTTCTTTTTTTTTTTTTTCTTTCCTTTCCTTTTCTTTGTGGATGTGTGAGTATGAAAGGTGACCCACCCTAGCTTTGTTCTTATTTTCGGTGATTCTTATTTGTTGAAGGTAGATCTAAAAAAAGCATGGGACCAAAATTTTCAAATATCCCCTTATACCCATAGAACTCCAGACCCACAGGTTTTTGTCACATTGCCTTTCACAGGTAATATTTTTACTGATGTGCTTCTCTCAGTTTAGACTGAGCGTTCATTCTCTTTTTCCCTCCCTGCACTAGCATTGCACGCCTACGGGAAAGCAGGGAAGATGCTGGTGGAGACCAGGTAGGTGGTGCCGTTCTTTTGGGGGTAATTCTCTCTGTCCTTCACTTGTGACCAAAGAGAAACAGGAGGGTTGTTACACAGTGAGCTGGATGTTTCAGACGTGGATTGGTTCATAGCTTAAAATATTTCTCTGAAGTGTTACTTACTAAATAGTTGAAAGTTTAATTTATTGTACCCTTAAAATGATTAGTGTCAAGCCTGAAAGCCTTATTTAAGGCTTACTAAGAAAAATATAAAAATGGAAAACCCAGGGAGCACAGCGAGGGGGCGCTCCCTCGGCTGTACTTCATCTCTGGGTTCTGTTCCTGAAACTCAGATGCCCCCCCCATCCCGCCCCTTGCCCTGAACACTGTTGCATAAAGATGGCATTAAACTGGAAATGTCATATTCTCCCTTTGGAGTAAAATTTTATGAGATGAAAAAAAAGGGTTGCGAAATTGCACTTTTAGGCTTCTAAATTAGGGAATTGCAAACTGAAAAGAATAACCCTTTTCTGAAGGAGTTGATTGTTCTTTTAACTTGTCTTAACATCACAGTGCATTTTTGTACCACCTGAAAGAACTTTTAGAACCTCCTGCCGAGAGAAAAATGTAATACCACATGAAGAAGAGTTTAGTGTTGCTCAATATTCATTCTGAGTAAAATAGCAAACTCCGAACTCTGCAGCCAAACCCTGGAAACTGTTGAATGTTGACACTGTGTCTCCTGTTCGACCCCTCCCTTGGGTTGTTGCATGTCAGCGGCCAGGGGGATGCGGGTGTGTCTGGGACCCCTGGTGCTCAACTCTCAAGCTTGCCCGCCTTCCTTGCAGCATGATTGGGCTGATGCTGGGAACGTGCATTGCCTTCTACGTTGTGATTGGCGACCTGGGGTCCAACTTCTTTGCTCGGCTGTTTGGGTTTCAGGTAAGGACATCTGCAGGTGTGTGGTACGTCGGAAACCTCACGGCTGCTCGAGTGGCAGCCTGGGAACTGTTTGAGTCCACATCTCGGACGGAGAGTGGTGGGAGGGGCTCTGAGACCAGCACGCCAAGAGGCGAAGCGTGCTGGGCCCCAGTCAGTTCTGGGGCTTGGGGTGGGAAGCCCGGGCCGTCCCTGGGCCAACACCTGGCGCTCCGCCCAGGTCACAGGCACCTTCCGCATGCTCCTGCTCTTCGCGGTGTCCCTGTGCATCGTACTCCCGCTCAGCCTGCAGAGGAACATGATGGCCTCCATCCAGTCCTTCAGCGCCATGGCCCTCATCTTCTACACCGTGTTCATGTTCGTGGTGAGTGTCAGGCCGCCAGCTGCCGCTGAGGTTGACGGGAGCGTGATGTAGAATCCGCCACAGGAGCCCAGTGGCCAGATGGGGCCGCAGGGGAGGGGAGTGCTCTGAGGCAGGGAGTGAAAGCGTGATGCTCCCCAGTTCACGGAAGGCCTTTTATGTGGGCTTTGTGGCCAAGAGTCAGGAGGCCAGCCTTTTGTCATGACGAGGTGAGAGCAGTTGTTGTCTAATGAGTGTTTTTCACTGACTGTTGAGGGGGCAGGGGGGTGCAGTCTGGAGTTGATACTCAGGGCGCCCCTTGGGAGCCCCTGGGCCTGAGCCCCTGACCACTCCGGTGGGAGCAGAATGGGAGAGTCTGTGCAGTGGGCTCTCCTTAGAAGACCGAGCCCCGGGTGGTGTCTCCAGTGCCCCTCAGCTCTGAGGGCCGGCCCAGTGACCCTTCCTCTGCTTCTCCAGGCAGCCCTGTCCTTGATGGGTCTGTCTTTTAAATTATGTCTGTGCAGGACTGGCAAGGACCTGCCAGCTTGGGGGACTGTCCTGACCTGGAGGCAACTGGGGTGTGCACAGCAGATGGGCCTCATTGCTTACCATCTGTAGCCCTGGACGGGCAGCCGCCCCCGGTGCCAGGAGGCCCCACAGCTCCTCTGGGCAGCACCTGGCCAGCTGGTGGCACAGCAGAGAGCCGAAACCCTGGGGCCACGCACCACTCCCAGCCCCTGCAGCCCCCCCAGCCCCTCCAGCCGGCGGCAACAGGCTGCCCTGTGCGGGGCCTGCACTGTGGTGCCGGCTGCCTCGGTGCCCTGCCCGGCCCTGGCCCGAGTCACACCTGTGTGTGCTGCCCTGTGCCGAGTCCCGCTTCCTTCTCCTCCCAGATCGTGCTCTCCTCCTTCAAGCACGGCCTCTTCAGTGGGCAGTGGCTGCAGCGGGTCAGTTACATCCGCTGGGAGGGCGTCTTCCGCTGCATCCCCATCTTTGGCATGTCCTTTGCCTGCCAGTCGTAAGTACTACCTGCTCCTGGGGCCCTGGGGGTGAGTGTTGCAAGGGGAGGCTGCCATCCTGGGGGCAGGAAGCACCGTTTCTTTCAGTGGGTGATCCAGGCCATGAGGAGGAAGGTGTTCTTCACCGTGGCCTCTCCCGCTCCGGGTTCAGGGCGGGAGTTCTGTATTTACCAGGAGAGAAATTGACTGTTCCTGAGATGTGTTGCCGGCACTGTTGGCGACAACGCCCAGTTTGCCAAATCCCCCACGAGCAGAGTTGGCTGTGGGGAGCATAGCACAGCCCCGAACCATCTGACTCACAGAGTCCCAAGCGTTTTGCCAGAGTTTAGCTGTTCGTGTGAGAATATTTAAGAGGGAATTGCACAAACATTGACTTCAGACTGCTGCTGGGACGCTTTTAGAGGCGCGTGTGTGTGCCTGTGTGCGCGCACACGTGTGTGCGTTTGAGCAGGCGTGCGCTCTGGCACTTGGGGCTCTGTAAATGCAGAGCAGTGATTTCCATAATTCCAGCAGCCTTACCTTCTCCACCAAATGACAGGAGCCTACGATCCATGCCTGGTCGGGTGGTAACCCTGCTCAAAAGAGGCGTAAATCCGGCCGGGACAGGAAAGGACCGTCGGTGGCGGGGGTCTGGCAGAGCAGCCCCCTGCAGCTCCACGGGTGTGAACCGTGCCAGTTGTAAACTAACGTGACAGATGAGACTTGTTCCGACTGCTGTGTTTACACCCACACTCGAGATCCAAATCGTCGTTCCCACTTCTCGTCTCGCTTGGCAGCTCGGTTTCCGCCAGAGCACACTCCGCTCTTGCTGTTTAACGTCCCTGTTAGTTGGTGACAGAAGCTACATCCTTTTGCCGTGTACCTAGTTACCGATTGTCCTTTTTTCCTGTGGGTTTGGTCTGGCTTTCTGGTGGGGGCTGCTCTGTTATCAAGTGGGTCTCTTGGGCTTGGTTCTCAGGTTGAGTTATGGGTTCCGGAGAGGGGCGGATTGTGAGCTCATATTCTGTCTGCAGCTCACGGAAGGCGCGGGGCCTGGGGATGTGCCCATATACCCTGGGGAGTGGAGCCGAGGGTCCAGAGCTGGGGCTCTTCCCCGCATATCTGGTCCCGAAGTGCATGCAGGCTGGGAGGTCTGCTGCCCTTGCCAGGTGGCCATGGGCCCCGCTGCATGGCTGGTCTCCCCACCCTGGATGGACTGGGCCTCTGCTGGGCCGTCATTGTGCAGCCCTCCCTGGTCTGACTTCGAGGTAGATGAGTACAGGGCGGCACAGGACCAGCAGGCCCCCAGTGCAGCTCAGAGAGAGCACAGAGTGCGTGGAGGCCCAGGCTGTGCGGGGCAGGCAGACACCTCTGACTCAGGTAAACCGAGTCACGGGCTGCTTGGTGAGATGAGCAGGTGCTCTGCGGGTGCCACAAGCAGGATTGAGGAAGGCGGGCCCCACAGCCTTGCCACACCCATCCATCCCCACATGTGGGCACAGCACCTCCCCTCAGCGGCTCCTGGGCAGGGGCTTCCCCCCGTGTGTGCTGGGGATGCCCCTGCCCTGAGATCTGGTGCTGGGGCTCCCTGGCGTGGCCCTGGCCCTGGCCCTAGGAGTTGGGCAGTCCCCCTGCAGGTCCTCTGCCACCTCCCTGGTCTAAATGGGTGTGTGTGCATGTGGCCGCTGACTGCCCCTCTGTAGGACCGAGGTGGGGACAGCTGTCCACGGTGACTCTTGCCCACCAGCAGTGGCCAGTGGGACAGTGCAGGGCCAGGGACGGTGCCAGCTTCTGCCAGCCAGGCCTCCCCCATCCTTGTCATTTGCTGTTAGTAACATAAGTGGGTCCTCTTTGTTCTCCTTTCACCTTTTTTTAAGTTGGTTTTGGGGTTTGGCTCTGCTGACTGTCGTGCTTTTCACTTAACATCCTGCTGCGCCCCCTCCCGGCCTCCCGTGTGGCATGACCGCCGGCCCCGGCTCCCTGGGTGCCAAGCCTGAGCCCTCAGCACAGCGTTACCCTGCTGTCTCCTCTCAGAGCTGCACAGGGTGCCCGCCCCTCCCTCTCTGCCTCCGTGTGGCCCGCCTCTCTCAGGTGCCGGCTCCCTGCCTGCTGTTTGCAGAGAGCCCACGCGGACGCATCCGTCCCTCACCCGGCAGCACTGCCCTGCTGGCCCTGGGCCGTGGGGCTACAGCCGCTCTCCATCCCAGAGCTGGGTCCATGCCGGCTCTGAGCCCCTTACTGAGGCGCTGAGATGGGCAGGCGGCCCGGCTTGTTTGTTTAACTTTCCATTCTTTTGACAGCGACGCTCTGAACCGCTTCCTGCTTCCCCTGTAAACACGGGCTGCTTAGCCCAGCCCGGAGCTCCCTGGAGCGGTCACGCTCCTGCTGCAGTGGAACAAACGGCCTTTCATCCTGTGGCACTTCTGAAATGTTTACAGAGAGTGCGTGCGGGGAACGCGCCGAGTGCCGTCCGTAGTATTGTGTGAGCCCGGCCTCAGCGCTGGTGGCGGCCAGCGTCGTGGGAAGGCAGGTGTTGGAGACTTGGCTGGGGGCCTGGGAGAGGCAAGTCTGCTCCACGAAGTTGCTCGTTATTTTTACAGCCAGGTCCTGCCCACGTACGACAGCCTGGATGAGCCATCAGTGAAAACCATGAGCTCTATCTTTGCCTCCTCCCTCAACGTGGTCACTACCTTCTACGTCACGGTAGGAACCCGTTCATGCCCCTTCCCCTCCCCCAGCTCCTCCAGTCCCCAGTGCAGGCCTGTCCTTGCTTCTTCCCATCCCGGTGGCCGAAGGGCAGCTCCACTCAGCTCTAGGGCCGGCAGGGAGCTGACTCTCCAGGTGGTGTTGGTGTCCCCATCCCCGGAGGAGCGTGGGCACCTCAACCCAGGGCCTGGAGCCTCTGCACGACCTCTGCTGACTCACTGGAGAAAGGTGGTGCAGCAGTGGGGAACTCGAGAAACAGCAGAGCAAGAAAATCGCAAGCTCCAGCCCGTGGACGCAGATGCAGCTCACGTTTCAGTAGATGGTCCCCTCCAGTCTTCTTAATTCTCTTCATTGTTTTTTTACATGGCAGATAGAGTTATAAATTCGTCGAGAGTCTGACTTGTTTTCCTGAACCTTGTGGTTCCCCCACTCTTGTCGGTTTTTCCGAATGGTCCATCAGATTGTTGTTCATTCATCCTGTGGGGACCGCAGTTTACCCCTCGGTTCCCAAGTTTGGGTTTTGAGCCACATTAAATTCAGCTCCTCCGTGGGGCTCGTGGGGGCATGCCTCTGCTCACTTTCCAAGCAGGCAGCTCCCTTCTCTTGGTGCCTCTCTGTCCAAGCAGGGAGAAGCCACGTGGGAGTCTCAGCTTCAGGGCTTCCGCCTCTGTTCATCAGAGAGGACTTGTATGAGTCAGGAGCTGGTGGGCCCTGGTCCTGCTACAGCTGCCTGTGGCGAGGTTCGAGGCCGTTCCCGAGAGGGTGTGCCTCTCCCGCCACGTGTCCCCTGCTGTCGGCCCCCCTGCAGGTGGGCTTCTTCGGCTACGTGAGCTTCACCGAGGCCACCGAGGGCAACGTGCTCATGCATTTCCCCTCCAACCTGGTGACCGAGATGATCCGTGTGGGCTTCATGATGTCCGTGGCCGTGGGCTTCCCCATGATGATCCTGCCCTGCAGACAGGCCTTGAACACTCTGCTCTTCGAGCAGCAGGTAAGGTGCTCAGGGCCCCTCGGCTGGCGTTCTGCCCAGAATCCTTGCTGTCCTGGCCTCAGTTACATTGTCCTCAAGTGGCTTTTGCTAGTTCCTTGTTTTCCTGGGCAGTAGCAGGCAGAGCTTTTTCTAGTTAAAAATCAGAAACTCCAGTTAAGATGGAATCTTTTAATAGGGTTTTTTTTTTTTTTTTAAACCAACCAACTTTGGAGAAAAGAGTGCCAGATCAGCCAGGTTGGTTCCTGCAGGAGGCGTGGAGTCAGGCTCAGCGCCCAAGCAGCTTAGGCCCGTGTCCTGTGATTGCCCTGCTGTCCTCCGTTGGGGGAGTCGTGGGAATCGGGGGCTTGCTGCAGCATGAACCTGTGGGAGAGGAGCAGGTGGGAACTCAGGAGAGCCGGCTTGACTGACAGGCATGTGTAATGGCCGGCCAGGTGGGCCGATCGGTGCTGGGGTCAGGCCACCGTTCTCTTTAGGTTCGTGTAACAGAAAGTTTTAACAGTTTGACAGAAGACATCTGAGCCCTGAGAGAGGCTGTTTCGTTTGCTGTCGTATGTGTAGGCCCAGCTCCATGTAGTCCTGTGTGAGCAGTTTTCAAATGTACAGTTGGAACCCGGACTCCCCCACTAACTGCTGCCCAGCTGACAATAGGTGGTACAGGTGTGGTAGCTCATGCCCCAGGGTGAGGGCATGGAGTTGGCCCCGTCTCTCTGTGGTGGTTCTTGTGTTCCTGCCCAAGTCCTTGAGCCTGGACTCCTGGTGGTCAGTTGAACTCTTAGGCCACAGAGGCGGGGAAGGGAGAGTCCAGCAGGCAGGCAGGGAAGGTGGCTGCTTAGGACAGCTGGAACCAGGCTTGTGGTCTAGTGGCTGGCACGTGGTCGAGTCAGCCTCCCTCGGATTCTGCCACCAAGGCCAGCACCTTGAGGCAGAGCCCCTGCCCTGAAAAGCTGGCTGCCGACCCCCGCCCCGATTGGCTGTCCAGGCGCCTGGGCACCACACGAGGCTCTGTCCCCTTGGGGGGCACAGCAGGCTAGCTCATGGAGCCCTGGGGTCCTCATTTGATGCACATGTGTGCTTCATATCTGAGAAGCATTTGTGTCTCTGTATGTAACCCATTTTTATCATTTTTAAAATTACAAAATCAGTACCGATGATAAAGGCAATGTTAACTCGAGTGGGAAGCTTACCTGCATGTCTCCATCCTCACGCGAATGACCTCTGCTCCCCTCAGTGTCTGTGTGCATCTCTGCAGATTTCCTCTCGCTGCATTTTCTCCTGTCTCCAGTCCACGTGTATCCATAGAAACCCCCAGCATCACTGCACCTTTGCTCTCACCTCCTAGTCGTTGCTCGATGTCTCCTGGTCACCCTTGACCTTTCGCAGATAACTCCTGTGACCCCTTGATGCACGTAGCTGCTTGTTTCTCCTCCTTTTAGAGTGTTTCCTGGGGAAATTTCTGCAGGATGCTGAGCCAGAAGGTATAGACCTAACACCCACCCTCTCTAGTCCGTTCTGAGAAAGCCACCACTGCAAGTCAATTCTGGATGTTGGGTGCCTCCAAACTGTAGTTCGAGAAGGGTTGAAGCTTCACTTGAGTGGTGTTTTCCTAGCCCAGCAAGAGTAATCACGGTCGGCCCTTCCTGTGTGCACAGCACTGTTCTAGAAGCTTCTCTCCCATCACCTCCCACCACAGCCTGATGAGATGCTTCCGGTGCCCCTGTGCCTTTGGGTGCAGAGGCCGAGGCCAGAGATGGTCTCTTGGGCTTGACTGTAGCATGTTGTGACTTCTCCCCTTGTCTTCTTCCTGGACTCACCTGCTGGAGGCAAGGATGGCAAAGCTGAGCCTGTCTGTGCACATGGGGGGCCCACCGCACCCTGAAACTGCTATGTGTTACTGTGAGTGGGGCTGTGCTCTGCCTCCTGTGCCAGGCGGTGCTTTAAAAAATCTCTGTCACAGCACTGCTCTAAAAGGAGGACGGAAGGGTTTGTTCCGAGTTTCTCAGAACGAAGTTACCCCCATAGCTGCTGTGAGGAGCAGCCTGGGCCTTCTGGGGCTCCAAGCTTCTGGTTGCAGGTTCACATTCAGGCTCAGCTGCCTGTGCTGGGAGTGCTCACCCACCGCCTCCCAGGCCGACCCACCTGGGGTGTTGGCAGAGCCCTTTAGGGACGTGCTTACAGGAGAGTGGAGAGGAAATTGGTCATTTCTAAATCTTGTTTTTATTTTCTTTCATATAGCAAAAAGACGGGACCTTCGCCGCTGGAGGCTACATGCCGCCCCTGCGGTTTAAAGCCCTCACCCTCTCGGTTGTGTTCGGAACCATGGTTGGTGGAATGATGATCCCAAACGGTAAGGCGGGGGGCTGCTCCAGGACCAGCCTCCCACCGGCTTACCCCACCCTCCCTGACCCCGTCCTGCTGTTGTGCGCCCCTGCCTCTTTGGTGTTCAACCAAGACACTCAGAGTCTTGCCACCATCCTCTCTGGTCAAAAAAACAGGTCCAGAGACTCTTGGGTTCTCTTTTCTTTGACGCCCTGAGAAAGGCTAGGGAGAAAACGCTGCAGCTTGATGGGACCACAAACACGTGGGTGGAGCTGCCAGGCCTGATGTGTGAGTTAGCAGTTACCAAGCAGTTCCTTCCTTACTTCTGACTCCTGATTTTGTTGACACGTCACTGAGGGAAAAGGGCAGGGCCCTGCTCCAGCACAGATAAAGCTTATTGTCCTCAGACATCCAGTGGGCCCCACATGCCCTCCAGGCAGCAACCCCGAGGCCCCCCACACTCCTGGCTTCCCCACAAACCAGGACAGGCTCTGCTGGGTCACTCGCTGGGCACCAGGTGGGGTGATGTAAAATGAGCTGGCCCAGAGACCCCCGCTGGGTGCCCGGACACTCTACAAGGAGCAGGAGCAGTGATGTGGGCCTAGCATGGGGCAGGAGGTGCTGTTAAGCTCACCTCGCTGGCAGGGAAGCCGAGGTTCAGAGAGGGAGGGCCCGCCGGAGGCTGGCCCCATGCAGCCCTTCATCACGGTGTCAGGGTGGACAGCCCCGCTGTCTTTGTGAGCACAGCAGGCTGTGCCCTGCTCCCTGCTGCTGTCCAGCAGCACGCGCCGAAGGGTCCTCGTGGGAAGATGGCTCCTCACCCTGCTCGCTGGAAGCTCACCCCTCCCTGTCACTCTCCTGCCAGTGGAGACAATCCTGGGGCTCACGGGAGCCACCATGGGAAGCCTCATCTGCTTCATCTGCCCGACGCTGATCTACAAGAAGACCCACAAGAACTCACTTTCCTCCCAGGTGCGTGCGGCGTTGTCACCCCACCCCTGGCGGGGCTGGGTCGGGCAGAGCAGGAGGGCATGTTCCCTGATGGCCACTGGGAACTAGTTGTATTCCTTACACAAAAGGACTGTGGTCCCACAGGTCTGGGAGACGTGGGTCCACGCCACGGTGAGCAGCCTTGTACCCCAGGGCCACCGAACTGAGCCAGGCTTATCTGAGCGTTAAGTACTGAACAGCTTTTCCCTGCCTGTCTGTCTGGTGACTGGATTATCCGCGTGTGCCTCTCGTGTTCCACGACCCTGACGCCATCCTCTGCTGAGGTCACCCACAACTGTCTTGCTGGGACTCTGGGTTTTTTTTTTAAATTTATTAGGCTGACCCGGGTCTTAGTTATCTGACATGTGGGATCTTTAGTTGCAGCGTGCACGATCAGGGATCAAAGCCAGGCCCCCCCTGCACTGGGAGTGTGGAGTCTTAACTGCTGGACCACCAGGAAGTCCTTGGGGACTGTCTTGTTGGTGTCGTCTCTCCAGGCTTTCATTGTTACGGACAAAGCCACAGTGAATATGTGTGTACACAAGCATTTCTATGCATTTGAGAAAGTACTGTAGGAAGCTACCTGGGTCTGGGATCCCTGTATCAGAGAGCAGGAGCTGCTCCTCAAGGACCCATGTGCGGGTCAGCGCTGTAGCTCCGCAGCTGAGCTCGGCCTCTCCTCTCCATTGGCCCGAGGGTGATGGCAAGTCTTGGCTTCCCTGGAGTGAAGGTGGGCATTTCTCTTTCCATGAACTGTCTGTGCTTTTTGCTCACCTTTTATGGAGTTGTTGAGCTTTTGGTAAATTCTTTGGGAACATAGTATACGTAAGGCAAAGCATAAATCTCACATACAGCTTGATATATGTGGGCTAAGTGAAATGAAAAATGTGAGTGTTAGCTGCTCAGTCATGTCTGACTCTTCAGGACCTCATGGACTGTAGCCCGCCAGGCTCCTCTGTCCATGGAATTCTCCAGGCAAGAATACTGGAGTGGGTAGCTATTCCCTCTGCCAGGGGATCTTCCCAACCCAGGGGTCGAACCCAGGTCTCTCAGATTGCAGGCAGATTGTTTTCCATCTGAGGCACCAGAGGGTGTGGCTAAGTGAACACAGTCAGAACCACCTCAAGGGCAGATACAAAACATTCCAGCAGGCAAAGCTTCCCTGGGGCGCCCTAGTCTTTCCTCCACAGAGATTACTGCCTGTCTTCTTATGTTTTGGAATAATTTTGCCTGCCTTTCAAGTTGGTAAAAATGGAGCCTGACAGGAAGTATTGGTGAGTGTCTGGCCTCCTTCCTTAGCTTCACGCCCGAGTTCCCAAGTTACTGCTGGGTGGCCAGGGGTGGTCTGCCTATCCTCCCTGCCATATGCTTCTCCACGTAGGAGTCTACGGTCACCCAGAGCTGAGTGTCCTGGATGGGCTGCTCTGCCTGTTTCTTCTGGTGCAGCCCGTGTGCACTTTGGTTGGCAGTTCTCTTAGGTGTGGAATTGTTGGGTCCCGGGGTTATGTCTGTCCAGTTTTGGTAGATTTTTCCAAAGTGGTCCTCGGGCACCATATTGGAATTTTAATTACATTGACATCTACGTTCCCTTTTTCAGTCTCTAGCCCTTCCACTGGATGTATAGCGGTCCCTCGTTTGGGTTTTAATTTGTGATTTTCAGGTGACTGATGACATTGAACACCTTTTCATGCTCTTGTTAGCTGTGTGGGTTTCTTCTTTTGTGCCTTTCAAGTCTTGCCCATTTTTTATCTATGAGTTGTCTTTTTCTTATTGATTTGTGGAGGTTTGTTAAAGATTTGAGATACAAGACTTTTTTCAGACATGTGTATTACAAATGTTTTCTCTCACTCTTGGCTGCCTTTTCACTTTCTTCTGGTCAACAGATATTCTTAATTTTAGTGTAGTTCAGTTTTTTGAGTTTTTCATTTGCTTTGTGCTTAAAAAATTTTTTATTTGACTGTACCAGGTCTTATTTGCAGCACATGGGATCTAGTTCCCTGACCAGGGATCAAACCTGGGCCTTCTGTAATAGCACAGAATCTTAGCCACTGGATTACCAGGGAAGTCCCTTGCTGTGTGCTTTTGATGTACTATTTAAGAAATTTTTGCTTATCCCCAGGTCCTGAAGACAGTGTGCTCTGTCATATTGTAGAAGCTTTTTGTTTTCTCTTTCACATTTAGAGCCATGCCCATCTGGAGTGCCTGGTGTGTGGCAGGGTCAGGGGTCATGTTCTGGGTGGCTGTCCAGTTGAGCAGCACCCTTTTGCTCCGGCACCATTGTGGTCAGTCACCTGTGTATGTGTGAGAGTGGGAGCTCCTGTCCCTGGTCTGTCCGTCTCTCCCACACTAGCGCTACCTGTGTTGATTGCGGAGGCTTTTTAATGAGTCTTGATGCTGGCAGCTTTATTCTTCTTCAGGGTGGTTTTACCTATTATTAGTCCTTTGCATTTCCAACTCAATTTTTTTTTTAATTAAAAAAAAAATCTTTTTTGGCTGCACCGTGAAACACGTGGGATCTTAATTCCCCAACCAGGGATTGAACCCATGCTCCCTGCAGTGGAAGCCAGGAGTCTTTAACCACTGGGCTGCCAGGAGAGTCCCCCAACTCAGTTTTAGAAGTGGCTTCTCAGCTGTTGGTGTTTGACTGGGGTTACATCAAACTGTTGATTGAAGACTTGACATCATCATTCACTTTGCGACTTTTCCTAATTTCCATCCTTATTTCTCCTTTCACCAGTGGCTTATTTAACACTAAAACTTTAATTTTTCCTAGAAAAGCATTAAGTAACAAAAAACACTGTAATAAGTTGGGGGAGAAACCACAGAAAAAAGGGAAAAGATCTTAGTACTTTTAATGGTACTGTTTACCTGATTTTTGGATCAAAGACCCCACGTCTTTATTTTTCAGTGGTCCTACATATTAGGTAACCAGCTTTGCTCTTGACTGCCCTGCTTCTCTTGAGGCAGGTCTCAGACCTTTCCTTATTGGAAGCCCCTCCGTCTGTAGCCCTCTGGGGACTCCATCTGATATTCACCAGTGGTTTCTCTAGATTTCCAAACTTTGGGGGCTTTCCTAGTACTCTTTTTGATTGATTTCAAGCACAGTTCCAGTGTGGTTAGAGAACTGAGCTGAAGAACTTCAGTCCTCGGACGTTTGCTGGGGCCCAGCAGGTGGTTGATTCCGATGGATGTTCAGCTGTCTGGCCGTCTGCAGTTGTTGCATGCTGAGCGCATCCCGTGTGTGGTTGGGTTGAGTTTGCTAACTGTGATTTTTTTAGATTTTTATGTATTCTTACTGATTTTTTTAATCTCCTTGTGTATCAGTTATGAGAAAGATATGACAGTTTCCATTTGAATTACTTAAAGGTTCATGTGTCGTTTAGTTCTGTCAAGCTTTGCTTTTTGTCCTGAAGCTATGTTACTAGGAGCTTAGAGTTTTAAGATGGTTATATCTTATTAAACTGACCCTTTTCTGGATGAAATGTCCCTTTTTGTCTTTGGAGATGCTTTTCTCCTTAAAGGCAGCCTTGTCTGATACAGTGTAGCTAATCCAGGTTTGTTCTGGGTTTATATTTGCACAATATCGTTTTTGTTATCCTTTCTCATTTGATGTCTCTGTACCTTTATATTTAAGGTTATGTCTTGGGTAAGAGCATATAGTTTGCTTTTGTTTTGTTTTGATCCAATCTGTTAATAGGAGTATTTAAGACTGTTTACAGTTAATACCGATTTGGGGGGTGGGGATTAAAGCCTCCGTCGTACTCTGTTTTTTATTTGTTCCATCTGTTCTTTTTTCTGTGTATTTCTTTCTTGCTGCCTTTTGGATAAATCAAGCATTTTAAAGTATTTGTTCTCTATTCTCTTAGCTGGTGTTGTACATTTCTGTTCTGCTAGTGGTTATATGAGGCAGTTTAATATGAAACCTTGGTTTATTAGAGTTGACCATAAATTAGTTGTTTTTCTTTTACTAATTCCCAGATGAAGTAATCATCCAACAATATTTTAACTCCATTTATCTTTGTCTTCGGCCTTCAGTGCTATTGTTTTTATGTGTTTTAATTTTATGTGTATTTTAAACATTACGAGACATTGTTTCTGTTTTTCAGATAGTTGATGTTTGTTTATTTTGGTCCTTTGCACCCTCTTGGTTTTCTGGGGCCTGGTCCCATCCCCTGGTATGCTTGGTAGTTTATGGAGGTGAGTATGAGAAATCATCCCTGGATGGTGATGTCCTGTGTCCAGCAGACAGAGGACGGGCAGAAGGCCTGTGTCCACTTGCAAGCAATCTGTGTCAGGTTTGCCTTGACACAGGCAAGGGTGTAGCCCTTCCTGAGTCAGGTTGCTAAATTCTCTGCTTAGCTTTCATCCTCTTGGCAGCTGCTCTCTGCACGACTCGGCGCAGCTGGTGGCTGGCATGTGCCTTGGGGAGAGCTGCTCACAGAACGTGGGTGCCTCCTGGAGGGTTCCTCTTCTACAGGATCCAGTTCTGGCTGTGGGGAGCCCGGGGCTCGCCCCGTGTGTCTGCCAGCTCCAGGCTCCTGCTCTGCTGTCCCGGTGCGCAGCACTGCTGGCCAGGAAAAGCCTGCCCTGGTGGGTGGTGCTTGTCTCTGTTCTCTGGATTCTCACTCCTCAAGTCTCAGCTGCCGAAGTGGTTCACCCGTGCCTTCAATTGAAGATTTTAGTGACTTTTAGGAGCTCCTTATAATATGAGGCAGTTAGTTCATTACCTGCCAAATGGCAAATGTTTTTCCCAGTTTGTGAAGTCCCAGTGTTTTAGTCTATCAGACTCTTTTTAGGAGAGAAAAAAGTCATTATTAAAATGACCCTCCTACGGCAGTGTTATTTTAAGGAGCTTTTTCATCAGTTCCTGTAGTAATTCCAGAACTTCATTTTTCCATTTAAATCTTTTACTTTTTTTTCCTGTGCCACATGGCGCATGGGATCTTAGTTGCCAGACCAGGGATTGAACCTCTGCTCCCTGTAGTGGGAGTGGCGAGTCGTTACCCCTGGGCCACCAGGGAAGTCCCCCATTTAATCTTTGACTCATCTATATTCTATTTTGGTGTAAGAAACAAAATAGGTATCCTCAGTTTTTTCTAGCTGACTGCCTAGTTGTAAGAACACTGTGAGTCCGTCACTGGTATGAAATGTTACTGCTTCTGTGTATTAAATCCCTGTATGTATCTGGGCTTGTTTGGGACTTGCATCTCAATTTCCCTCCTGTTCTGTCCAGTGATGTGGCCATCTGTACTGTTGTAATTACCCAGCCTTGCGATGGTTACTCCCTTGCCTTGTCGTGTGGCTCTGAAAATGTTTTAATTCTAATCTCTCTTCTTTCATTAATGATGTTTCTGGTTGTTCTTGATGACTTTATTTCTTTTTTTTTTTTTTTTTGGCTGTGCCACACGGCTTCCGGGATCTCAGTTCCCTACGCAGAAACTGAACTCAGGTCATGGCAGTGAAAACCCAGAATCCTAACCACTAGGCCACCAGGGAACTCCCTGTTTACTTTCTATGTGAATGTTCCAATCAGCCGATCTGACTCTTAACAAAAATAAATCCACGTTTTTGGTTTTGGTCTACTTGGAATTCGTTGAAGCTGTGGATGAATTTAGGAAGAATCATTCCCTTGACACTCCGGCTGATCTGCGGAGTATATTTGTGAGCCTCCCAGTGTGATAATGGGGAGTGGCGCTCAGTTGTCACGGCTGCTCTCAGCCCACCTTCCCCATCTCCATCTGCTGGACCAGCTTCTGTCTGCTACGTATGCCGGGGGTACTGGGACCTCCCTTTCCTCTGGCTTTTCCAACTGTTTGTACGTAGGCAGGCTGTAGATTCGCATTTATCGAAGTTTTACCCACTGACCTTACGGCCCCTCTTGGTAATTTCACCTCCTCTTTCTGGTTGTTTCTCGTCTGTGTCCTCTTGTGCCTCTCTCCGTGGCACTTGGGGGTGAGGGGCCAGCTCGTTATCTTCCCAGCTGAACTGGGACAGCTTGTGGTGTCGAATCGTCACATGTAATGCTGGCTTTGGCTTCATGTACAGAAATGAACATGCGCATTCAAACGCCCCCACATTTCTGTAGACGTGAACACACTTAGAATCACGTTAAAGTGGCATCTCTCCGTGCCTGTTTTAATATGGATTGTTGAAACTGGAAAGCACATTGAATCATATTAACTGCCTTCCGACCATGTGCAGAGAAGATGGTAGGTTTCCCCACTGGACTTAGTGTTCTGGTGAGGTGCGTTGTGGATCAGTCCTGGGGTGGACCATCTGACTGTGGCATACCGTTTGTATGTGTTGCTGTTTTACTTCTGAATGTGGAGTTTTCATGTTTTGAGAAAAATGAGGTTTGCAAGGGGCACACTCAGAAATGTGGCTGGAGTCTGGTGTGCAGACCTCGGGCCTGGAGGGCACCTGCTTGGGGTGCATCCCTGCTGTCCCGGGAGCCTGGCTGCTGCTTTCCTGGATGGCACAGACCTGGTGTCAGCCCGAGTCCACTTGCCCCACTTGCCTGAGTGTTGCCAGCACTGAGGTGCTTGTTCCTGGCCCTGGCCCTCCAGAAGAGGCAGGGAAGGTAGGGGGGTGCAGGTTATGGGCCAATTGTAGCTGTGCTGGAGAAAGGCACCAAAGAGTGTTCTGAGAAACATCCTCAGAAGAATAAGCAGTGGCCGTGGAAACACTACTGGCCCTCAGCTAGGTGAAAAGAAACCCTACCTGTCACCACCAGTTCATCCTTTATGTTGAAAATTCAGGAACCTGGAGAAGCTCTTCAGTAGGGCTGAGTTAGAGGGGTGGGTTTGCCACCCAGAACTGACACCGTGGCTGGGAGCCAGCAGGGGGAGCAGGGCCGCCTGGAACTGGTGGCTGGTGGGAGGCAGTGGAGCCCTGAGCCAGAGCTGTGCCAGCCTCCACAGGAGGGTCGGAAGGCACTACTGTGCTCCTGACACAGGGATGTAGATGCCCACTGGGACCTCGCCCAGAATGTGACGCCTCCGCCTCAGGGCTGGGGTGCCTGCCATGCCCTGATCCCACTGCACTGAAGACCTGGAATGGGGTGCACGCAGCAGACTCCGGATCCCCTGCCTCGAGGTATGAGCCGTGTTTGAACATGTACGTCTTCAGGCTCAGGTGTGAGCAGTGAAAGGGGACACCTTCACTCTGGGCTGGTGCCTCTCTCTTGTTCTGAGTTGGGGATCCCAGCAGACTGGGGGCCCTGGGGTGTCACACATGGTCCCCAGGACAAGTGCGTGGTTTTGTCATAAATACTGGGGCTGAGACGTCAGGATGTATTTGCATTTCTCCTCCTGGCAGCTCTGTACCTGGTTAAGAAGAACAGAAGTCAGGGCTGCATGATCAGATGTCTAGTGCCCCGGGTTCACTCACCCATCTTGTCCCATTTTGAAGGAGCTCTTGGATTTGCAGAAGTTGTACCTAAAAGATGGGTTTTGCAGGCATGAGCCCCTCCTGCCCCTGTCCTGAGGCTGTCGCAGCCCGGTACCCCTGCTGGCTTCCGCTGTGTCACTCCAGCACGGCTGTTTGGCGTGGTGCAGACCTCGGCTGTGGATCCTTCTTCTGGGAGCAGCGTCTCTTTCTTGCAGAAATTTTGGGGGATGGGTGGTCATCCCTGTTCACACACATGTGGCCCCAGCCTTCCACACTTCATGGCAGAGCGGCGACCCAAGAGTTCTGGCCTCTTATGACCTTGGGGCCTACCGGATGCCTCAGGCCTTTGGTGGGGCTGGGGGTCTGTGGTCAGTGCATACTGGTCATGCTGCCCCCAGGGACTTGGCCAACATCTGTACCCTTTGCAAAGTTGGGCCCAAAGGACTTCACTGGAGGCTCAGAGGTAAAGAATCCCCCTGCAATGCAGGAGACCCAGGTTTGATCCCTGAATGGGGAAGATCCTCTGGAAGAGGAAATGGCAACCACTTCAGTATTCTTGCCTGGGAAATCCTGTGGACAGAGGAGCCTGGTGGTCTGCAGTACACAGGGTCACAAAAGAGGCAGATATGACTTAGCGACTAAACAAAGTCCGGCCCGCCTGGAGCATCTGCCGTGGGGGCCGTGTTCCTGCCCTGGTGCGGACTGTCGCCTCCCAACACGTGCCTGCCGGCAGACTGTGATCTGGTCACTGCAGCAGCACCGCCCGTGGACCCAGACCCCCTCGGTGTCTGGCATGGCGCTCCCACGTCCTCACTGATGCCGGCCTGGCATTAATCCTCTGCCCTCTTCAAGCTGGGGTGGCTTTGGCTCCCCTGCCTGGGGGTTTTCATGGACCTGTGGCGTTTCTTTAAAAGAAAGGGTTAGAGTGGAGAGCTGGGATCTGTTATAACTGCTCTGGAGGGGCCAGCAGGCTGCTCATGCTTAAGACAGTGGTCGGCTGATGAGTACCCCACAGAACCCTGGGCAGCTCAAATGCCAGGTGTGTCAGGGGACGAGGGGGTTCCCAGCAAAGGGTGGGGTGGAGACAGCTGCTGAGTAGGGGAGCAGAGGTGGGTGTCTTCATGGACAAGGTGGAGACAGGAAACACACTTTGCTGGTGGGGTCATGAGATGTCTGGGCTGGAGGCAGAGACAGGTGTGTGTGTGGCGCCATGCAGTGCTTCCTGGCACGGTGCAGGCTCTTCTTTGTAAGTTGAACTTGTAAGTTGACACTTTCATGGCCTTTTTTAGCTTGCTGTCTTCCAGCATTGATGGAGTTAACGTTTTTTATTTTGTGTGCGATTTGTTTCTTTAAGGCCAAAAAGCCGAGGGTTGAAATAAATCATTCAAAGCCATGGATGAAATGTTGCCTTTGGCTTGTCGGTCTCCTGTGGAATGTTCAGTGATGTCCCTGTAAAAATAACCCAACACAGAAACGACCAACCAGCTATCTTCATCTCTATGTCAAAACCATTTTAGGGGCCGCCCAAATCAGGGCCTAGAGGGGACGGGCTTCTGTTGGTGAAGCCCAGGCTCACCTGGCTCTGTCCTGGGGGCCGTGCTGGAGCTCCCCTCCCGCTCTGGCCAGCCTTGCAGGCAGAGCCACTTCGGCCGTTTGAGTGCTTCAGTAGGGCGCTCACTCGGTCTTGCCCTCGTCCTGTCGGTGCCACAGGGTCCAAGGTGGGACGTGAAGTTCTTTTTGTTATTTTCTCAGCTGTCAGCTAAAGAAATACAAGATGCAAGGGATTTAAAGTTTCTTTTTTATGTTTAAAAAGCTACTTTGGTGGTGTCTGCTGTTGCTTCTCGAACCTTCCCTTTGTGGTGAGCGGGTGTAATGTGCTGCTCTTTGAACTCACAGCTGAAGCTGGCATCCACATGTTTTCAAGAAAATTATTTGAAGTGGGGGACAAGAGTCGGGAGCTCTTGACCCCACACTGTGCTCAGTGTTCAGTGCTGCTCAGACACCAGGGGCTCAAACCCAAAAACATCCCCAAGTGTACCTGACTGAGGCTGGCTGGTGGTCAGTACTGGAGGGGCACTGACCAGGCCTCTCTGAAGCATCACGGACCCTGGAGCATGGCCAGCATTTTGCCTCTGTGAGCCCCAAACCAGCTCAGTGTTTCCAGAGTGACAGTGGAGAAAATAGACTTTCTCTCTGAGGTTCTCCACGTTGGTTGGCATCCACCTTCAGGAGCACAGGGCCTTTCTTTCTGTCAAAAATCTTTCTTCTGCAGTTGTATTGAGCCTGGGAAAGTCTCACTGGTTCTTTTGAACTGATATTTTTTTAAAGAGTCAACGTGCCTTTCAGGAAAGGTTTGAGTTCTGGCTCTGAGAGTGCATGGAGGTGGGTGGTGAGGATCCCCAGCTCCTCGGGCAGGCTGCCTTGTGGCTCTTCTCCGAGGAACCAGGAGTTACTGCTCCCTGGGGAGAGCCGGTGGGCCAGGCTGGGAAGGGCAGAACGAGCTGCGCCCACTGCCGTCACAGCGGAAGTCACATGGAGAGCATCGGTGGGCCCCA
This sequence comes from Capricornis sumatraensis, assembly GCF_032405125.1. Lineage (NCBI taxonomy): Eukaryota > Metazoa > Chordata > Mammalia > Artiodactyla > Bovidae > Capricornis > Capricornis sumatraensis. Next base: position 101,141,582 of record NC_091076.1, read on the forward strand.
CGTGGTTCCCGTCCTGAGTCGCTGAGGGCAGCACTTATTTATGATCAGCCTCAGGGCCATCACAGGAGGGATGGGGTGGGGACAAGCCCCCTCAGTGAGCAGCAGTGCATCCAGCTCAGCTTGCTGGGTAGCACCGATGGGCACCGACTGCCAGAGGGGGCGAGGAGCCACCTCCTCACAGCCGTCCCGTCTGTGCCCTGCAGCTGCAGGCGTGTCTAGCCTGATGGGTGATGTTGGGACTAGTCATTGGTAGCCAGGCACCCAGTGGCCTGCGCCCTCTTCTGGGTGAGGGAGTGGGACAAGCAAGAGCCCACTTTAAGCCGGGTTGAGGCCTTGAGATTCTTGCTCTTCTGGTGAGAACCATCAAGGGGCCCAATCTCTGCAGCAGTAGGTGTGGGCATATATGGCTGCCAGGCTCTCCAGGCTGCCTGGTTGGTGGGCCGGAGTCTCTCTGGCCAGCAGGCCCCTCCCCGTCACACTCATGCCCCTGCTGCCTTCAGGCTCCCTCACGCCCTGCCCCGCTCCCCAGCCCCATTGCCGAGTGGCTCCTGCGGATGTGGCCCACGATTCTGTCACACTGATGAGTTAGTGACCAGTGGTCAGTGTGGTTGGGGCCTCTGTGGGCTGTACCCCACCCACAGGAAGGGCAGGGGCCCCGGGACTGCTTGACTCCTTTAGCTCTTGGGGTATTTGTCTCATCCAGGTGGTGCTCTGGGTCGGCCTGGGCATCCTGGTGATCAGCACGCACACCACCCTGTCCGTGAGCCAGGAGACCCCCATGGACTTGGCAAAGGAGGCTGAGGGTGGCAGGCTTGGAGCGGCCGCAGGCGCAGTGAAGGTAGAGGCAGCCCAGCTCCCAGGTACGTGGCTCCCAGGTACGCACACGGGCCCGCAGCCTTCTCAGCGTCACCGTGGGTCGTGGGGATGCACCTGCCCAGCTGCCTCCGGCCTATCCGGGTGATGGAGGGGGCAGGGGGGCTTCTGGGGGCTGCTGTGTGCAGCCACGTGCATGTGCCGCCTGCGTGCGGGGACAGGCTGAAGACAGCAGGGCGGAGGTCTCAACCCCTCCCCCACCCCCATTCAGAGCACCAGCAGGTAAGTGAGCTTGCGGGTGTCACTCAACGTTTGCCTGTAGTAAGGATGTAAATTTTAAGCCAGATTTTCTTGGACCGAGTCAGTGATGCCCCTCAGCTTTGTTCCCTGCTGCCTGCCCGGCCTTCTGCTGGTCGATTCCAGGTCCCTGTGGGTGGTGATGACTGATAAGCCCAGGTGGGAGTACTGGTCTCCCTGCCTACTGTGAGCGACAGAAGGAAAGCTCCCAAGGGCTGTCCAGGGAGGCAGGTGTGTCCACGGAGGTGCTTGCGGGGCTGGGCCGCCTGTGGTTAGAGGCTCGGGCCTCTCAGACGTGTTGCCGTCTCTGTTCCAGACTTACCTGTCTGTGCTCAGAGAGCCTCTGCAGTTATAGCACCCCACACCAACTTCCTGCAGAAGACCAGTCTCTCCTGGGGCTCTTTTAGGGGAGCCCTGAGGCCAGAGTAATGGGGCATGCTCTCTTCTGCCTTCCTCGGATGGTGAGGGCCAGCAAGAAGACGCCCCCTTTGGGAGTCCCCTGCAGAGAGGACCCCTGGGGATAACGGCGCTCAGCAGAAATATTAATTGGAGTGGTCAGAAACAGCTTGGGTGTCGCCACAGTGGTTGCACGGATTTAGTAACTTGGATGGAAAAAAGCTTCCTGGAGGAGGGAGGGAGATGTCGCCCCTCCACCCCTGTTAGGCAGCCCCACCAGGTCCCTCACCCCCGGGGGTCCTGGCCTCTGGTGCTTTGGGGACGCCCCCAGCAAAACACAACTCGGACACTGGTTTCACGTCTCAGCTGGCTGCCGGCCCGCCCGGTAGTGGGCTTCTCGGCATCAACTGACGCAGCCGGCACCGGGCTGCCTGTCCCCACAGCGCTGGGCGGCCTCCAGCCCACTGCCGGCGCGAGCAGCTGCATCCTGTCGGGGAGGTGGGCCCCGGGCTCACCTGGAGCCGCTGCGGCCACATCTGGTTTCCATTTCTTCCACGAGTCTGTAACAAACACACGGCCCCTCTCGGAACCACATGCCGTTTGTTTAACTCAAGTCTCCGTGTTTCTCGCCCCTGGCCTCCCCGTCATTGATGGGTTGCCTCGTTGAAGCAGAGTTGGGCCCGTGGGGCCTGGGCCGCGTGCCCCGCAGCCGTCCGCCCATCAGTGTGTGAGGCAGGTTTATTGTTCTCTTTGATGTTGAAGAGGCCAAAACAGTACCAACTTTCCCCAGAGCCCGAGCTGAGCTTCGGACTGGGGGAGTCCTGCCCTCCTGGGGACACACGGGCCTGGCCACCCCCAGCCTGGCGCTCTCAGCAAGTGCAGGGCCTGTGACATGCCTGGTGTGGACAGAAGAGGTGGGCAGGCCTTCAGGAAAGGCTAGGAGGCCACTCACTATAAGGCTGGCAGCCCCCTCGCGGGTCTGGTGAGTGGGTTTGGAGTTCGTGCTTTTCAGCTCCTCCTCTGAGCGTGGCCTCATCCCGTTTCTTCCTCTCTCCCCCAGCCCGTGGCTTCTCTCGGTGTCAGGAGCCGCCTTGGCCACACACCTTGTACAGCTTGTCTGTCCCCCATCGGGGACCTGGCCCTGCTTCTGCTGGGTGGGAAAGAATGGGAAGGGCCCAGATGGGGCCTGTGGGCAGCAGCACGCTGGTGCAGGGACATAGCTGGCAGAGAGTGGTCACAGGCCTGAGTGGGAGCTCACCCTCCCCTATCTCCTTCCTAAGTTTCTCTTCTGAGTACGCGTCCCTTGTGCTGCTGTGCCGGGCGCTGGTGCACACGGGCAGGAAAGCGTCTGACCGCCTGCGACCGATGCCAGCGTGCCTGTGGGGAGGGGCAGTGTGCCCGGCTACAGGCCTGCCTCCCTACTTGGTCCCCGCCAAGAAGGAGCAGTTAACACCCCTGTGCCACGTGACTTCTCAGTTTTTCTGCCTGTGTGTCAGACGCGGCTGTGAGCTTGTCTCACCGGTGCTAAGATAACCATGCCAGCCGCAGCCGAATCTGGAAGGACTCCTCAGGGGAAGGAGGGATGCTGCCTCCCGTGTCCAGCCCTGAGGGACCGGCCCATGGCTCCTCCACCTGCTGCCCGTGGGCAGATGTGCCCATCTGCAGGAGAGTGTGATGAGTGAGCCAGATGGGGCCACCCAGCCACCCAGCTGGGGCTTTGGGTCCAGGGACCCATTGGGATTCCTGCACATCCAGTAGAGTGTGCTAGACAGGGTTTCCCTTGCTGCCTAAGTCAAGAAGAGCAGGGGTTCCCAAGTGGACTTTCCCACAGAGGCAGTGAGGGAGGCACTTCGAAGGTTGTCAGGAAAGGTACTCAGAAGCAGCACCTGGCCTTTTTAAAGGACTGTTGGTGGCTGCTCCTGCTCTCTGCATGGCCCTGGGGTCCCTTACATCTCCTGAATTTGGGGTTTACGTCCAATCAACAGGATTCCATTTGTGGAACTCAGGTGTGATTTTAAGAGACACTTTACTTTTGTGCTTGGCAGTCAGAGGACTGCTTCCATCTTCACTGATCACAGGATACAGAGAGATGCCTCCAGACTCAGAATGGGGTCCTGCAGGGGAGAGTCGAGGAAGAGGAGCCCCTGGCCCAGACCCTGTCTTCTGAGGTGGAAGTAGTCTCGAAGGCAGATTCTCGTTGCTGTGGACAGGCCTGTTCTGGATGTTGCACCCCCAAACGGCCGCATGTTCCCAGGTTTCAGACCTGTGGTTGTCTGAGCACTGAAGAATTCATGCTTTTGAACTCTGGTGTCGGAGAAGACTCTTGAGAGTCCCTTGGACTGCAAAGAGATCCAACCAGTCCATCCTAAAGGAAATCAGTCCTGAATATTCATTGGAAGGACTGATGCTGAAGCTGAAACTCCAATACTTTGGCCACCTGAGGCAAAGAACCGACTCATTTGAAAAGATCCTGTTGCTGGGAAAGATTGAAGGCAGGAGGAGAAGGGGACGACAGAGGATGAGATGGTTGGATGGCGTCACCGACTTGATGGTCATGAGTTTGAGTAAACTCAGGGAGTTGGTGGACAGAGAGGCCTAGTGCGCAGCAGTCTATGGGGTTGCAAAGAGTTGCACACGATTGAGCAGCTGAACTGAACTTGGGTCCTGTGTCTCCCTGAGTCAGTCACAGAACCACCTGGTGTCCACACTAGACGAGTGACTGTTGGCCAACAGTCTTCCCAGGAGCTCCTGGTAGAAGCACCATCAGGAGGGTCTGAGTGTGGATGGGGCCAGGCAGTTTAGAAAGCTCCCCGCCCAGCAGAACTGAAGCAAACATGGAATTTCCCTGCGTGGTGCCCACTTTGAAGAGTGGAGGCCACAACCTTGAGGCTGAGAGGAGGCCCTTCCAGGCCGCGGCGCCCTCTGCTGGCCACTCCCTCTGATTTGCTGCTGCCTCTGGAAGGCGAAACAGGCCAAGCCCCTGCCTGGCCTTCATCCTTCCCTGGGGTGACCACCCTGGGTGAGTGTGGGCTGTTCTTCAGTTGCTAATTAGGAAGTTTGGTGTTAGTTTTACTGTGGCCCAGAGGCATTGCTGGCAAACTGTCCTCACGAGAAGCTCTGGTTCGTTTTAGAAAGCACTGTGTCCAGTGCCGAGAACAGCTGTGAAGTGCCCGAGGCCCGGCCACTGTGGGCAGGGTGGCCACGTTGTGGACCCGTGCCCCTTGCTCACCCGAGTCCCCTGGTCATTCCTTTGACTGATGATGGATAGATTTCAAGTTGGTCCTGCAACATGACGGCCATATTTGTTCTGTTGTAATTTTCCTTCCCTTCCTGGCCCTCTGTCTTAACTTGGTCCTCCACTAGACAGCACCTCTTGATTTTGACCTCCAGGGGCCTCTGGGGGCTGGAGACAGGGGTGTTACCTGTGGTGTGGAGCAGACACCACACACTCACGCGAATCAGTCGCTTGATTGAACTGTGGAGTCCTGCGTCCCGCTCCTGCCCAGCGCCATCTCCCCTCTACTTTGCTTTGGATACTAAACCTCAGCTGCTGCAGGTGACCACCGGCGAGCATGGCAGGTCAGCCCAGGTCCCTTCTCCTCTGGGGGAAGGAGCAAGCCCGCCTGAACAGGACTGTCGTGAATCCCCCCAGAGCCCCTTTGGGGGTCCCACGACTTCGGGGGCTTCTGCCTCCCCTCTTGCAGGCAGCTTGTGCCCTGAAGGCGGAAAGCGGTTGCTTCGGGCCACTGGGATGAAATGGCTCTTTTTAAAGCTTTTCTTCCCCGCCAGATCGTGTTTTAGTTTCTGCCACTTTTGCCTAACAGGTAGAGAGTGGTTTTGTTCATGGAGAGAGTTTCCTAAGGGGCTCCACTTGGGCCACCCTCGTGGCCCTCTGCCCGAGGGCCCGCCATGACTGAGCTACTGGGTTTCCGGGAGGATGAGGAGGCCCGTGGGATACAGGTGTGTGTAGGAGGCCAGCTTTGTGGGCGGTGCCTCTTTCTCACCTTCCTTTTGATAGGAATTTTTACTTCTGCAGCAAGAAGTTGACAGAATTGCAAATCAACCTCCCATAGGCATTTTCCTTAAGCATTTCTCTCCTCCCCTTCCCCCTTGGCCTGCAGCGAGGGGTTGGCCGGGCTTAGGGAGGGTGATTGTCCCCAGGAGGGATGATGTTGGGCACTTCCTGTTCCCAGACTTCAAATGGTGGGTTCGTGCTGCCACCTGGTGGTGACGGCCAGCTTTATGTGGGGTATCGTTCTTCTGCACCCAGTTAGGTGTAAATTGCATTTTGACATATTTTTGTTATGAATACACATGAAAAATGACAGTTTTCTATGCTACTTAGCTGCTAATGATTGAACAGGAAAAAAAAATAACTGCTTAGGCTCTGCCATTCGACTGGGAAATGTGATTACAATCCAGGGAAAACCGCCCAGTTGCCATGCTGATTGGCGGTGTAGCCATGTGGAAACACCGCTCAATTATCTGTGCCGTGCTTACAGGCCAGAATCCAATTGTGGACGTGGCTGAGGACGGCCGAGATAAGCCGAAGCTGCCAAATGAGAAAGATGAGATGGAGCAGGCCCAGATTAAGGGCCCCGTGAATGTGCCCCCAAGGGAAGAGGCCAAGGAGAAGCAGGAGGCGGCACAGCTGGATCGCCCTGGTCAAGGTGCTACGACTGCCTGGGTGGGGGTGTGGGGGGCTGTGTCCATGGGGGCGGGACCTCAGCTGGACATCAGTCATGTGGTTGGTTGGTTCACAGACCTGAAGAGGGAAAGCCGCCCTGGGAGGGAAGGCTGAGTCACCCCCCTCCCCCATCCCCATCCCCACTCCCCAACATCATCCGTCTCCTTCCAGGAGTTGCAGTACCTCTGGGCGAGGCCCACCGTCATGAACCCCCTGTGCCTCACGACGAGGTGGTAGTGGATGAAGGTCAAGACCAAGAAGGACTGGAGAAGGAGCGGCCATCCAAACACATGGATGAAAGGGCCCTGGGGGGCAAGGGTCAAATGGTACCACCCCTGCTGGATTCAGGACGAGAGAGACTCAGACAGGACCAGGCTTTGGAGGCAGCGGGCGGTCTTCCCAAAGATTCCCAGAAGGTTCCAGAAGAAAATGGTCAGCCAGCCATTGAGCCTGTGAAGGAGGACCTGGGGCTGGGCGACAGGGGCGTGCATCCAGGGCCCCAGGCAGTGCTCCCTGAGGGGCAGGACGTCCTGGTGGCAGGCGCAGGGGCCAGAGCAGACGGTGCCTTGCTGCTTGGCCATGCCGTGGGGGCCATGGGCAAGCCGGAGGAGAAGAAAGAGCCTGGTGGGTGTAGGCTCCATCCTTGCGGGGCCCGGGAGAGGCTGGGGACAGGGCAGGAGACACTGACCATCCTCCCTTCGGTCGCACGGCCTTTCTTTTCTTGCGAGATGAGCTTGTCTGTGTAGCAGCCCTGGTGCAGCTGTCGGGGCTTGGCAGCTCCTCTGGCATTTGTCACACACTTGTTCGCCAGACCCATAAGTGCCAGGTGCTGAGCTGCTCCTGCATGTCTGGGCGCACACGGGGCACGGCGCGGGCCTGACGGGTAGCTCCCTGTTAAGTGCCATCTCAGAGCTACTGACGACGGTCCCCGCATGCTAATTGACGAAGGTAGTTGACACTGGCTCCCTGCCACCAGACTGTGAGATGTTAAATATTATTTTTTTATTACCTCCCTGGTACTCCTCAGGTTGAATATACAGTACCAGGGAGGGAGGGCCAACGTGGAGGGTGATTTTAGGAAATATCGGCCTCCTCCTCTTGTCCCCACTCTACCTTCTTCTGAGTTTTCCTGCAAGCCTCCTGAGTCTTTGCCTTGTGTGCAGATGCGAAGGCTCCCCTCCCGGAGGAGAAGCCAGGCCCGGGGGCAGCGCCGCAGGCAGAGCCTCGAGAGCAGAGGACCGAGGAGGGACAGGGAGGGGAGCATGCTGGCAGCAAGCTGGAGGGTAAGGCCTTTGCTTTCTCCCTGCGTCCTCCCAAGGCCTGGAGATACTGCTGCTTCCTTCTGGAAGTGGAATGTGGCCCAGGAGGAGACACAGGAGCCCGTAGTCTTGCCAGTTTCCTGTTGAGGAAAGATCTTAAATAGCTCCCCTGCCAACCAACAGCCTTCTCTCCTCCCTTTTCACTTCCCTAGGAATGTTTTTATCTTCTTTTCTCCCCCTTTAGAAAAAAACAACAAACCTGTCACTGTCACGTGACTTTGTATTCCCGTTTGTATCTCATTTCGAAATAGACACGTTAATATTTCCAACAAGCTGGCCAGGTGTAGGGGGCATTAGCGAGGGTGGGAGGGCTGGTGACTCACTGCTATCTTAGCTCCCCGGCCACTGTGGCAGCAGCTCCCGCCCCGTCTTAGCTGGGGCTAGGTGGGGACCTTTGTACCCAGCTGTGGTGAAGACCTAGCACCTGTCCCAAAGCGAAAGCTCGTTTAATCTTTTCTCTCCAGTGAACATAATTTGCTCTGCACCCTCCTCCAGACCTTCATGCCCATTTTGGGATGCTTCTCGCTCTCTGCTTTTGATGCCCCCCTCCTCACAGCCCCACCTGGTCAGGCACTGCCCTGCACTAAAGGAGGTGGTGGCAGCTCTCCCAGCAAATGATCACTCTTCTTGTTTCTTTGGTCCCCACCTGAGACCCTGTGGGGTCACCCTATTTGCTAGCAGTGTCCACAGAGCAGCCCCCTGGTGTTTCACTGTGTGCTCTGAGAATCTGGGTCTGTACATGGGGATCATGGTTCTGCACTCAGGTGGGTTCATGGGATGCTCATGCCTTGCTGCCCCACGAGCTGCTTCCCAGAAGGTCCTGCAGCCTTGAGATAGCCGGCCCAGAGCACCAGGCCCGGGAAGCCAGCCGAGCCTCTGCACTCAGAGGCCAGGAAGGCAGAGCTGAAGGTCCTGGGGTTTCCGATAGCTCAGATGCCATGGAGTTCTGCATGTTGCTGTCTTTGGTTTCAGTCTGTTTACTGGTCCTGGTTCTTACAATCTGTTACCTAATCCTGTTTGATTCTTTGACTTTTTCTTTTCTGAAAAGAACTTTGATGGTTTCCTATTCTGCCTTTCTCCAAACGCCTCTCAATGGGATGCACAGCTGAAATCAGAAAGATGGTGGCAGGTAGGCGTCGGGAGGAGCATCACAGTGAAGGTTTCTGTGGGGGTTTAAAGACGAGACAGCAGACAGTGTGAACACTGAGCCCGGTAGTGCCTTGCATGGGGTCAGAGCCCGGGATCCACAAGTGGTCTGTCCCCCAACTGGGCTCAGCCACAGCCCCTCAGGTGGGGTCCCCCCTGATGCCCCAACCCGCTCGCTTCTAGTCCACATGCCCTGGTGCCCCTTAGCCCCACTGGGGCTCCGCCGTGGGGCGCCACCACAGGACAGCCAGGTGCAGCCTGTAAGCACCCGGGCACTCCCAGAGACAGGGCGGAGCCTGCGTGTGACTTCCGCCGTGTGCATGGCCTGGTATTATTGTGCTCTGCACGTGTGTGAATATCTGTGCAGCGCTCATCCCATCCATGAGTCTGATCCCTGTGGTCCTGGTGGGCCGAGCAGTTGTACACGGAGCTCCAACTGGGGGCTCAGTTTATCACCTCCATTCTGCTTCCCATCTGTCCCATGTTGCTTCTGGCTGGACATGGCACACTTCCCCCCGACCCCAGCCTTGGGCTAGGGCTAGTCCTCCGAGGAGCCAGTGAGTTGGGGGGGGCTGCTCTTTAGGAACCCTCCCTTGGGGACAGGTGGTATTGGGAGCATGGTCATGGGCGAGGGAGCTGGTCTGGAACTCTGGGATGGCGCTGTGCACTTCCCTTGTCTAAAGGGGGTATGGGGAGCCCCGAGATGATCCACGGGATGTAGGCTTTCTCAGGCAGGCGTCTTGGTCACCTTAGGATGTCTGGATGTGTGTCTGGTGGAGAGCAGGGGCCTGGATCACCCGGGCTGGCCAAGGGACCCATCCTCCGTGCTTAGCCTCAGCATGTTCTTCATGGGCACTGGCCTCTGGGGGGGAGCCATGGCAGTCCCTGGGAGAAGGCCAACCTTGCCCTGTTCTGGGGGGTCACAGGTCACTGCTGGGGAGGACAGGCCAGCACACCTGCATGTGCCCAGCATGGGGGCCCCTCGCTGGGATGTTAGCTCTCGCCACTCCCAAAATGTTCTCCTTTCTTCGGATTCAAGCTTTTCCATCTGACAACCTGTACAGTTACATCATCTTTCAAAGCTTCCTGTTTAAAGACACGTGTTATAAAAGTTCCTTAAGCCCGGACTGCTGGCTCTACAGAGCTGACCCAGTGCTGACGTGTTTGCAGTGCGTTATGAGCTTTCCACACCCAAGGTATTCAGCCTTGGGGCCTCTTCTCGGTCCACAGTCTGTGGGGGCCCTTCCTACACACACCTGCTGCAGCTGGCCTGCTCCCAGCTCACCTGGCGCTCCTTCCCTGCCAGCTGCAGCCAGCTTCCTGGGGGAGGCGAGGCCGGCGGGAGCACTGGCGTAGCCTTCTCACTGAGGTCCCAGCTCTTGTCGCTGCTGAAGGGGAAGATGGTTCTGTTTGTCTTTAAAATTCTCACCTTGGAAGAAACTTTCTTAAAAAACCAATATTCTTTTTTAGAATAGTTGATAGTTCGAGTCACCAGCCCAGATCACTGCCATTTGTGGTTACAGCATGTGGGTGCTGGCTCCGCCGGGTACAGGGGAGTGCCCAGGAGGTGTCCAAGGGAGGGGCCCACAGGCCACCTTGGGCTCCCCGCACGCATCATACTGCCCTCAGCCCAGCCAAGCGCCTTTGTAGCCCCCAGGCTCTGACCGCCTGTGTTTTCTGCACCAGCAGCCGGCCGGGCGGAGATGCTGGACCACGCCGTGCTACTGCAAGTGATCAAGGAACAGCAGGTGCAGCAGAAGCGCCTCCTGGACCAGCAGGAGAAGCTGCTCGCGGTGATCGAAGAGCAGCATAAGGAGATCCACCAGCAGAGGCAGGACGGCCAGGAAGGCGAGGACGGCAAGTCTGGGGGAGGGCGGGGGAGGTTGCTGCCCCCGCTCAGGGAAGAGGGGTTGTCACTTTTTGAAAAGAATTGTGCTTGTTTATGTATGTGTGTGTTTATCTGTGGCTGTGCTGGGCCCTCATTGCTGCACGGGCTTTTCCTAGCTGCAGAGAGCGGGGCTGCTCTCCCATGGTGGCATGCTGGCCTCTCCTGTTGCAGAGCACGGGCTCTAGGCAGTGGCGGCAGCACGTGGGCTCAGTCGTGGCTCCTGAGCTCAAGAGCATAGGCTCAGTGCTTGTGGTGGATGGGCTTGGTGGTTCCACGTCACATGGGATCTTCCTAGATCAGGGATCAAACCCATGTCTCCTGCATTGGCAGACAGATTCTTTACCACTGAGCCACCAGGGAAGCCCAGGGGTTGTCCCTTAATGCATGAAAGCCAGGGTCTCCTGCCCCACCGCCTCCTCCTGCCCCCCATCCCCGCTGGATCTGTGGCTCTGTGGTCTAGAGTCCTGCTGGGCGAACTTAAGCAGGTGTTTGTATTCCTTGATTGCTGGCAAGCTGGCTTCACTTAGTCACTGCGTCGGTAGCTTCTGCTCATCTCTGTAGCTAAACAGGTGCCTGACTTCATTTGCAGCGGACGCACAGCCTGAGTTGGGGGTGGCCGCACCCAGAGGTAAGGAGCAGGAGGTCCACGACGCAGGGATGGCGGAGCGTCCCCCGCCGCAGCCTGTGGAAGTCCTGCCCGGCGCTCCTGGGCATCCCCCCGCTCCTCCGCAGGGGCACAGCCAGCGCTCCTTGGAGGAACCTGAGGGGGCAGCGGGCAGAGCCCCAGCTGCACCTCCCGGCGGTGCTGACCCGCAGCCCTGGGCAGCTCCGGCTGAGCCAAGGGAAGGCCGGCAGGGCGCTGCGCCTGAGGCTGAGGGTGCTGGCGTGCAAGAGCGGCTCCCTGTGCTGGAGGCTGCCAGGGTGCCCGGGAGCCCAGAGCAGCATGGAGCTGGGGGTGTCCCCGGGCAGAGTCGGGATGTTTTTGGTGGAGGCACCCATGAGAAGAAGAAACCCGGGAAGGAGGCAGCAGCTGCTGGTGCGGACGCTCAGGAGGCAGATGTGCCGGGGGTGGGGGCAGCGGTTGGGGCCCCTCAGGTAAAGTCCCAGCAAGCGAGCCGAGACCGGGCACCTGGAGGCAGGTTGGGGGTAGCAGCCCCCCAGGCCCAGGTTGTGTTACATCAGCCAGAACACCAGGCCGACCCTGCTGGAGGACAGGGCGGGTGGCAGGGTGGTCATGCGGAGATGAGGAAGGAGGCCCCCGGCAGGGAGCACGTGCCTGCTCCCCGGGAGGGCACCGCCGGCCAGGAGCCCGAGCAGAGGCCAGACCCTGAGCTTGGGCCCAAACCTGCCATACCTGGAGATCAGAAGCTGGACAACGCCAAACCCAACCGGGACTTGAAAGTCCAGGCCGGCTCCGACCTTCGGAGGAGACGGCGGGACGTAGCTCCTCTGGCAGAGGCAGGGCCGGCCCCGAAGGACGGGGTCATCATCAGCTTCAATTCACTGCCCGACGTGCAGGTCAATGACCTCCGCAGCGCCCTGGAGACCCAGCTGCACCAGGCTGCTGGAGGCGCCCTGCGGGTGGTCCCAGGCCGCCAGATCAAACAGCTACCTGGGGCCCTGGAGGAGCCCTGAGCCCCAGTAAGGCCAGGGTGCTCCAGTCAGCTGGTGAACCTGGACCACGGTGGGTGCCAAGCCCCAGAAGTCAGGCCCAGGGTGGAGTGACGGCTCTGCAGCTGCGGCCACTTCCAGGCTGACTCTTTCATGATTCAGCTCCCTTCCTGCAGCCTTGAGGAGGAAAAACAGCCACTCCCTGAGACCAGGAAACACGACCTGCCACCTCCCGTGTGGCCGTGGGAGCCACTGGGGTTCAGGTGGAGATGTTGGGGCTCTGAGTGCTGACTGCAGCCCTGGCCGCCTGGCTGCCATGAGAGGCAGCGTTATCCCAAACTTTAATTCCTTATTGATGTTCTCTGTGACTGTCAGTACAAAGCCTGAAAATGTTTCTGGCTTCACCCCGTCTCACAGCAAATGCTGCGTCGTCTGAGAGGCTGGACAGGCCTGTGGGTCCAGCCGCCTCCGCCCTGGCGCTCTGCTCTGCATGCTTCGGTCTGCCCATCGAGTGGCTGTGAGATTTAAAAAGTAAAACAGACCACTGCTGTCTGGTTGGTGCCATGGTGAATCACCCAAAGGCTCCCACGCCACAGACCGAGGCCCTGACCATGAAACCTGGGTTCCAGGCCCAGTAGGGAGGGGTGCACGACCTCACTTCTCACCGCTTCTCACTTCTTCCAGGGCAGCGTCTCCTCTGGGTTTACACCCTCGGGACTCATCTGTTGGGAGGGTTTTTGTGGTGTTTTTTGTTGTACTTTGTTTCAAGGGGCAGAGAGGCCAGTGGTCATCCCCAACCTGGGCTAGTCAGCAGGTGGCCTGACATGCTTGGCTGTGCCCTCAAGAGCCTGGGGCCTTCACCTGCTTTGTGCTTTGGGCTGTGTGCCTCGTCCCTGCTGGGGGTGGGGGCCGCTCCAGACCCTGCCCCAAGGGGTCCATGGTGGGGAGCCAGTCACTGACCGCTAGCCAGGGCTGCCCAGGCCACGTGACAGCTCCAGCCTTGGTCTCCGCTCACCTCTCCCCTGTGCCTTTTGAAATGGTTTTATTGTTTACTGTGATTTCTATGTCATCTTGAAGCCTCAAAATGAATAATAAAAGGAGTGGAATCCTCTGGAAGCCAAGCTGATTCCCCACGAACCCTGGGCACTGCTCACACAGAGGGGAGCTCAGTAAAAAGCATCCGGGTCCCTCCATTCTTAACTAAAAACAATTCCAAGCAAACTGTACCGGCTGGAAGTTTCCCTCAGGTTGGAATACCGTTTGTTGTTTTGGGGTGGGATTGCGTGTCCAGCCCTCTCTACCTGAATCTCTCACCTTGACCCAGTGTTCTAGCCTCTGGATTTCTGCAAAGATAGCTTCCTCCTCAGAGCAGGGGCCACAGCCGTCTGAGAGCGGCAGTTCAGCCTCTGCCATCGCCTGCCATTCCTGCACCTCCGGGCACTCAGGGTCCTCTGTCCCAGTTAGTGCTTGTCTTCTCCGGGTTCTCCGCTCCACTCGCCTCTCCAGTCCTCTCCTTCGGGAAAGCTCGGGGCAGACCTCTGGGTGGGGTCACCATGACCAGTACTGCAGGGAGCCATGAGGGTCCGGGAGACAGTGCCTTGCTTTCTGACCACAGGCCATCCCTCCAGCTGGGTCCCTTGGCTGGTAGATGTGGCCAGTGCAGCACACCGGGCCGCCAGGAGTGACCCTCTGTGCTGGCCGATACACTTGGCAGACACAAGGCCTGGATGGCCGAGGTGACTGGGACAGGGCCCTGTCTGTACTCCCGTTCTGGAATGGGGCCCCCAAGCCCAGCCCGGGGTGGGAAGAGGCCAAGGTCGAGGCTGGGTATGGCCTCCCATGGTGCAGCTGAGCCCTGAGTCCGAGGCCAAGACAGGTGGCGCCACACAGGGTGACTGCCTCCTGGTGACACAGCTGAAGAAGCAGAAGGAACCATTTTTCCTGCATCCTGACACAACTCGGTTGAACTCCCTCCCATAAACAGTTTTGAAGACAGGTTGAGTTTGGGGAGGGGAGCCAGGGAGGTCCGTGAGCTGACTTCAGTGTGTGGTAAGTGGCCTGGCCTAGCCAGTGGATCACGTCCGCAGCCCTGGACCTGAGATGTGGCTTGTGGCCTCATCTGCCTCCGTGAACTGGAATCTGAAAGGATGTTAGGAGAGCACTGGGTGGGACAGTTCTGGAAGCGACCAGAGCGCCTGTGCACAGCAGAGATGCCAGAAGCTCTAGCCAGCAGGCTGCCAAAGTGCAGAGAGCACAGAGGGTCAGAAAGAGGCCATCCTCAGGCAGGAGGCACCTGCTGGGTGCGCACACTGTCTCGGCAGACAGGGAAGGGGGCGGCATTCTCAGCAAGTCTGTTTTCCTGGCCCACTCCTCCCTCCTGCCCTCAGCCAATCTGAGGGGCCATCACCCCTGGCCGGGATGGGGGTCACGTCAGTGATGTCTGGTCCTGCATTCCAGTGGTGACTGTGAAACATGACTGCTTAGCCAGCCAGTCTTTGAACAGTTCTAAAGCCCTTGAGTGGCGTATGGCTCCCCTCCAAGGCTGCCCAGGGAACTGCGTTTCACTGGGATGATAGCTCGGAAATAAGGGGTTTCAGCACTTTGTGGGGGAAGTGGAGGAGCCTTTATAAGAGGGAACAGCTCCAGGCCTCAGGGCACGGGTGCTCTGGGACAGCAGGGCCTCGGTGGAGCCAGAGGACAATGTGACCTCCATACCCTGGGGAAGGAGGCTCTGGGATGACACGCCCAGCAGGCAGCACTCAGGATGCTGAAATCTTCCTGGGTCCCACTGGGTCTCCCTGGAGCTCCAGCATGTGTGCTGCTGCAGCCTTACCGAATCAGGATGAGGGGTGGGACCAGAGTGAGCAGGAGCCTGGCCAGGATGGACCTGGGCTCAGACTCCAGAGGCTGTGGAAAGGAGGGTGGGGCAACCCCATGGAGCAAGTCTCACAGGCACTGGGTTCCTAAAACCAGATCTTCCCTGGGTTCTTCACCCCTTTGTCTGAAGAGCAACCCCCACCTTTTTTTTTCTAAGAAAAAAACCCCATCAGTATCAGGTTCCTACAGCTCGGACTTTTCCCTCACGGTGTCACTGTTTTTTCTTTGGTCTGTGCTGTAACCTGGTAGTTACTTCTGGATGCTTCGCCAGACTCAGATGACGTGCCTTGGTGAGAATTCTTTAAAGAACGAGACTCGCAAGGCAGGTTGTTCACAGCCCATGCACTCATTCTGCAGATGACAAAACAAATCTTACAGTATCTGATCTGATCTTTATTGTGGGTTCACTGCATCTTATTCTCCCCAAATCCTTAGGTGTGTAAGGCTGGAAAACCCATTCTCCTGCTCATGCATGCCTAATGTGTTTCCAGTCCTTTTAGCCCCAAGAGCTTTTAAGGTTTTAGACGCTTGCCCCTTGAGGCCATCAGTGCCAGGCACCCAGGGACGTGCACTGGAGCTTGCAGTCCTTCCTAATGGCCTCCTGTCAGGGTCTTCTTGGCCTGGAAGACAAAGGGCTGTGTCTGAATGGGTTGCTTTAGTTAGACATGGTTAGACAAGTTAGACATGGTTTCAAAGTTAAGAAAACTACCACCCCAGAAGCCACCTCCTGGCAAATAAGTGACAAAGAGCTTGGCCACGAGTGTGCAGCATGGGGCCAGGCTGGTTGGGGCACTGGGGAGCCTGGGGCTGGGCTCAACCTGCTCTGTGGCCTCTCCCACCCTGCCAGGCACTGTGCCACCAACGAGTCCCATTTAGTCCTCCCCCTTCTATAAAGGAATCTCTAAGTCAGAGATGTTGAAACACAGGCTCCCCTCCTGCCTCCTCATGCACCCCCACAGAGCCTCAGGGTGCAGGCAGAGTAGACAAAATGGCTTGTGTCTTTAAATGAGAAATCCCCAGGTTCCCTGTTCTGAACTTCCAGTGCCTGGGGCCTATGGTTAGGTTGCCCTCAATGGAAAACAGCAGGAGAGGCAGCCACACGCTCCCGGGGGGCAAGACAACATGACAGGGGCAAAGGAGCGTAAGGAATCAGAGAGGATTCCGTCCAGAGAGGATTCACAGGATACCTGTGATCCTGAGTAATAACCACAGGCGGTAGGGAAAAGCCTGGTTTGGCCAGGAGTGTGTGATCTTTATTTTACATGTGAATCCTTCCAACCACTGACCACAGGATGAAGGTTTGTACCTCCCCGAGGGAGTGCTCTGAGTAAAGCAGGGAAGCTGCCAAGAGCCAGGAAGCAAGTCCAAGCGACACGTGCATCTTGGATGAAACATGTCAGATTGGAGATTGGTGACAAGGGCGGAAGCTGCATATCCCAGCCACAATGATTGCTAGGAAGATGCAAGGGGTTCTTTGAGCCCTCCGGGAAATGAAGTGTGGCCCATGCATTCTCCACCCTGGATCATAGGGGTTCCTTGGATTCCCTAAATTCTGGTGAGCTGACCCAACTGCCCCCTCTCAGGTCCAGTACTCAGCACCAGCAGCTCTGGTGAACAGAACTGACTGTGGGGATCGTGGCCCACCCCAGACCCACCGAGTCGAGGGAACCCAGGACCTTGACATCTTGGGCACCAGCTCAAAACCTTGTGCTAGCCTCATTACAGGCAGCCTCCGTGGCGGCGGGGGTCGCGCCGGCTGGTGTGGGGCTGTGCCCCGTTGAAGCACCTGTTGGAGCCCATCATCGAATACAGAAGAAAAGGAAGCCCGTTTCCCAAGCGGGTAACGTGGGTCCCCGCCCCCTAGGGTCCCACCCCCGGGCGAGGCTGGCGTTCACTTACCGCAGCAGCGAAGCAGCTCCGCAAAGCCTCGAACTCCTGCGCGCACAGATCCTTCTTCAAGCAGCCGCCCGGGGCCGTGGACGCCTGCACGCACCTGCCGTAGGCCGCGGCCTGGGGGCGGACGGAGACGGGCGAGGGTCGCCACGGTCCCCGCGCCCGCTGATTACCCGGGGCGGACCCCGCCGCCGCCGCCGCTCCCGGGTCACCACTACCCGCCCCCCGCCAGCCTGCACCCCGCCTCGCGCGGCCCTTCCTGCCCGGCCTGAAGACTCCGCACCTCGGCCCCACAGGCAGCTAGACACTCGGGAAAAGCGCGGAGGCGGCTTCGCACGCGACCCCACACAGCTCCGTTCCCCGACATGAGCGGCTCCTCCCGGCACCTGTGGGCGCCGCCATCTTAGGTCCGGCCTCTTCCGGCGCCCAACAGCTTAACCGGCAGGCACTTCCGCCCACAATCTTTCTTGCGCTTTGTCACTTGGTCAGGCTTAGCCCTCGCCTTTGCCTCTCCGGAACCGCTCTCAGTCTCCCAGAGCCCTGCAGTTGGCTCGTTGTCGGTCGCTGTCCTTGGACTTTGTATTGGTTCACGCGCAAACTGTTTCCCGAAGTCGGCCGCAAGGCCCTCCTCACTCGGGTAATTGGCCCGCGGGGTCAGGCTCACGCAGTGATTGGCGGGGGCCCGGGCCTGGCGGAAGCGGGGCGGGGCCGGAAGGTGGCCGGCACCATGGCGGCCACGCCGCCGCTGCGGGACCGCCTGAGCTTTCTGCACCGGGTGAGTGAGTGCTGGCGGCCCTGGTCCCACCACGCGCCGCCTCCTGGCCTCACCCCCGGCCCAGGCCGACCGCCTCCCTGGCTGCGCACTGCCCCCGCGGGATCCCCGCGCCCCGTGCCCTCCGGCTGCTGGCAGGCTTGGCGTCCCCTTCGTCCCCCTCCGTCCCCTCTCGCCTCTTTCCCTGTTTTCCGGCCGCTTCAACATCCTAGAACACTGCTCATCTCAAATCCTACCCTTCGGCCCCTCCCGAGGCTGGGGGACCCCACAGCCTTGGGGGGCGGCAAGTCAGGCCATCCCTGTATCAGGTCCACGGGGAAGAGTGACCCCCTTGAACAAAATCCCAAGTTTTTCTGTTTTCTTACCCAGCTTAAAGTAGCTTTACAGAAAAAGAAACAGTGATCCCCCGAACTCTGGCCGAGATAACCAGGCGCTGATTCGAAGAGCGGCAGAAAACCTTTTATTAAGTGGTCCAGGCAGTGGGGGAAGCCCTGAATTCCAGTTCAAATTGTGCGGAGAGGACTGGGCGTTTTCAGGACAGGACAGAAGGGTGGAGTTCAAGTGAAAAATGGCAGGCGTTTGGGCGGCTTCGGTGGGATACGGCTGCTGTGCTGATAACTGGTGGTTACAGAAGCTAAGATCCCATCGTATGGTAGGAACTGGGGGACAGACCCTGTCCCTCCTGGTGGTTAGATTTCAAGGAGTGGCCTTCAGTTCCTTGAGAAAGACTCTCCTAAGTTGTAGGAGGTCTGGGTTCCCAATTGTAGAAAATGCTCCTGAAGTGAGCCTGAACCAGTCCAAAAGTCCAGGGTCAAGAAAAGGAGGTTGGAGTCTGTCACCAGAAATAGGCCAGAATGAACAGTGAATTCTGGCACTATGAGCTTCCACAGGCAGGCGGCAGGGGTGAGGGGGGTGACGGGTTCACCCTCATGCTGCTGAAAGACAGGTCAGTTCTCTTTGAGCAGAGGTTTCCCTATGTGCCGAACATGCTATGGTCCTGCAGACCTTTCCAGCTTCCCTCTGGGTCTTGGTGGACAAATAGCGTGAACAGCCTCTTGCAACATTCAGGTCAACTGTGTCTGTGGCCAGCACCTCAGAAACTGCACCTGAGGTTTCTTGTCCTGTCTACACTAGGCTCATACCCTCCAGATGTGCCATGAGGTGGAATGGGTGTTTCTGGTTTTTATCCCTAGAAATTGTACATCTTTGTGCTGAGTCAACTCAGTGTAAACACCTTTGTGCTGACACATAAGCGTGAGACACACAGCTGAGTCGGTTGTTCTTGTTTTGAGTTGTTTCTGTGGGATCCCTTCCTGGAAGTGGCGCTGTAGGTCTGTCAGGGTGAATGATTGTGTCACAGGGGTTCACCTGAGGAGTATTTTTTTTTTGCCAGTCTGTAAGTTGGTATACTAAAGGCACTTTTAAGTTGTGTGGCTGTAGGTGTAAGGGCCTGGGGGGCCCTGCTGAATCGTGACCTTTAGGGCCTGTCACCATGGAGACCACCACCCATTTCCTCTTCCCAGGCGTTCATCCTGGCCTCCAGAAGGGAGGCTTCTGCAGGCTCCCTGTGGCCAGTGGGACCGTTGCTCTTCTCTTTGGGTCCCCTGACCCTGTGTCACGCCAACTATAAGCTTCTGAAACTGGGATCCCCAAGAATGAGGGCTCCTGTGGCCACTCACTGTGGGCTGGGCTCTCGCTCCCTTTCAGCTCCCGATTCTCCTGAAGGGAACGTCGGATGATGATGTCCCGTGTCCGGGCTACCTGTTTGAGGAGATTGCCAGTATCCTTCCTTGTGGATACCTCTGGGGCCCCTGTAGCCTCTGCTGCCCCATCTCCCAAGGTCCCGGGCTTCTCCTACCCTGAGGGGGCCCTGGCACCTTTCCCATAGCAGCTAGGTGTGTGGCTCTGAAAGTCACCTAACTGATGACTGGAGGCTTAGGAGGCCCTGGAAGCCGGGTGTTCCTGAAACCAGGGCCTGGGGTGGATGCCTGTGGTAGAGGGGGCCACACTGAGGAGTTCGATGGCAAGAAGGCCCGGCTTCTCTCCCTGGCCAGAGCATTGTGTGGCCCAGGGTTAGCTCTCCCCTTCCCTAACTGAGTGCCTCCCAGAGATCTCCCATGAATCCCTGGGCAGCAGCCAGTGTCTCCTGGAGTACCTGCTGAACCGTCTGCACAGCGGCTCTGGCCGCGTGAAGCTCAAGGTGAGTCCGAGTGGCTCCAGATGCCTGCCCGGGGGTTAAGTCAGGGCCCTGTCCTGCCCCTGGTGGTGAGGCTGGAGGGGAGGGATGAGCTGGGGGCATGGGGGGCTGTGTCGGGTGGGGCACCCTTCTGTGGACCCAGCTCTGCCCACCCCCCTATCCCTGCTGCCCCAGGTGCTGAAGATCCTGCTGCACCTGTGTGGTCATGGCTCCTCTTCCTTTCTGCTCATCCTGAAGCGCAACCCTGCCTTCATCCAGGAAGCCGCGGGTACGGGCCAGCACTGCCTACAGGAGGCGTGGGAGGAAGGTGGCCAGGGCAGGTCTCTGCCAGATCCCTTAACCCGAGCCCCTGCCTCCCTGTCTCATACCCGTGCTCCCCAGTCTGTGCTCCGTCCACACTGTCCTTCACTGCCACCTCCTCCCTTCCCTTCCCTCTGTGTCAGCTCCTCCCCTCCTCCCCACCAGGCCAGGCCAGCACATTGCGTGGAATCGCTGGTGTCTGTCCGTGAGCTCTGCTGGGCCTTTGCAGCCTGGACCTTTCCTGTCTGTCCCTGCCTTGGGTTCCCTCTTCTCCCCAGAGCTGCTCCTCTGGACCCTAGGAAGCCCTCCATTCTCAGAAGGGCTGGGAGGGTGGGGGACGGGACTAATGAGGCTATAGTGAAAAGTGGGGCCCTGGCCTGTGGGGATCCAGGTGACAGGTGGGTCTGGGGTAGAGCCCCGTCCCTCACCTGCCCCCAGGCCAGAGGTGTTCATGAGTCTCTTGTTAACAGGAACTGGTGGAGGGTCGTGGCCTGAGGTCTTCTCCTTGGGTGGGGAGAACTGAATAGGAAGGCCATGGCCTTCAGGCCAGAACCCACCCCGCCAAGCTGTCCCCGAGAGGGCAGTGCCACGGAGAGATTGAGTCCTCCGGGCACCGCTTGCTTGTTGGAGACTCTTTAGTGTGCCCTGCCGCTGCACCCCCAATCCACTGTCTTCCCTTTACTTCAGGCGCACTGAGGCCAGGCTGGGGCTGGGCTGCCTGTGGGCCCTGGGGTCCATGCAGGCGCCTTGGAGACAGTGAGTGGCCTTGGAGGGGGTGCAGACCATTACTTGGCAGATTCCTAGAGGCGCCCAGGGGGCTGGGGGCGCACTCGTCACAGCCCAGCTCCCTGGAGTTTGTGCACTGAAGCAGCATGGCTGGTTCATTCTCACCAGCCGAAGGGTCAGAACGGGCCTGTCCCGCTGCTCGGCTCACACAGCTGTGGCCAGCGCTGGGCCTCGCCTCTGTCCTGGTCTCCGAAGAGGGCAGAGGAAGCAGAGGGGGGCAGCTGACTGTGGTTCTCTATTAGCACCACCGTCTCTCAAGCTCTGAGCACTGTCCCCAGAGGACGAGTGCCCAGATAGATGGGGCTGTGAGAGGAGCTAATCCTGGAGGCGGGGGTGGGGGGCACACAAAGCTTGGCCCAACTTTGGGGGCCTGGCGGGGGGGGTTCCCTGTGACTCCCACAGGGAGGGTGGGAGCTGTGGCAGGACGGCGGGGAGGTACCCCACCCTGGCTGGTCTCAGCACCCTAAGGCAGGAGGAGCCAGCGAGGTTTAATGAGACATAAGCTTCCCAGGTTGGAGAAGGAAATGGCAACCCACCCAGTTCCTCGCCTGGAGAATCCCATGAACAGAGGAGCCTGGCAGGCCATGGTCCATAGTGTTGCAGAGAGTCGGACATGCGTGCACGCACGCAAGCTTCCTAGGTGGTGCTGGTGGTAAAGAGCCCACCTGCCAATTCAGGAGACGCTGGAGACGGATTTGATCCCTGGGTTGGGAAGATCTCCTGGAGGAGGGCATGGCAACCCACTCCAATATTCTTCCACGGACAGAGGAGCCTGCTGGGCTGTAGTCCATGGGGTCACAGTCAGACATGACTGAAGGGACTTGGTGCACACAAGCTTATCTGATGGGCCACAGCTGGAGCTCTATGAGCAGGAGCCCTGTCAGGCTGTGATAAGGAACCTGCATTATGGTCAGGCCTTTGGAAGCTCTTCAGCTGGACTAGAGCCTCCTCGGGCTTCCCTGATAGCTCAATTGGTAAAGAATCCACCTGCAATGCAGGAGACCCTGGTTCGATTCCTAGGTCGGGAAGATCCGCTGGAGAAGGGGTAGGCTACCCATTCCAGTATTCTTGGGCTTCCCTGGTGGCTCAGCTGGTAAAGAATCCGCCTGCAGTGTGGGAGACCTGGGTTCCACCCCCGCACTGAGGGCCTCCTCCGGTCTCCTCTGGGTGGAGATGGTGTTGAGGGGGAGGCAGCGAGGCTGCTGTTGCAGAGGGTCGGGTGAGGGGCAGCCTTGGGTTGGGGAGTGGCCCTGGTGTTCTGGAGGTTGAGTTGCAGCCTCACGGCTGGGGGTGTGGGCCAGGGGACGCCAAGGGGCTGTGAGGGCACAGCCACCCCAGGCCTGGGGATGGTGGTGCATCTGTGCTTTAGGAAGCCCCGAGGCACTTGGTTGAGGGGGCTGAGCTGGGGGCTTCAGGGGGTGCCAGGCAAGGCCAGGGCTCACCGCCTGTGTTGGGTGTGGGCTTTGAGGCTTGTTGGTTGGCGTTGCCCAGCTCAACTCTCCTCCCATCTGTCGCGCAGTTTTCGCAGGGCCCCCGGATCCTCTCCACGGGAACAGCCTGTACCAGAAGGTGCGGGCGGCCGCCCAGGTGAGCCCAGGACCCAGGTCACTCCCTGCTCTCCCTGCCCAGGGCCCTGGCTCCACTCTCTGCAGGACAGAGCCCCTGAGTGGTCCTCAGGGAAGAAGGAGGGGTGGGGGAACCGTGGGCTTGCGGCGCTGAGTGCCCTTTGCCTCGTCTAGGACTTGGGAGCTGCCTTGTACTCCGACGCCTTGTCACCTCCACCTCCCTCCCAGCCTCCCAGGACCCTGCCCCCAGCAGGTATGCAAGTATGCCCAGCCCTGTCACCGGGTTACTCTGGGCGGGCCCGAAGCCTCTCCTCCCACAAACGTCCAGGGTTGAGGGTCGGGTCCCCACTGCTGCTGACGTGCGCCTCCCCGCAGGCATGGGCTCCCAGTCCAGGCCCCAGAGCGCCCTGCAGGGCTTCGGCTACAGCAAGGAGCGGGGTCACACAGGTGAGTGCTGTGGGACTGGGGCCCAGGCTGAGGGTGAGGGGCGGATGGGACCTGTGTGCCCCTCACTGACTTCTGTCCCACCCCGGGGCTGCTGGGGAGGTGCAGTCGGCTCTCCTTACCTGGCTGGTGAGAAGCCAGGCTGACGGTCAACCCCACACTTGGGCCATCGGCCCTGGGCTCCTTCAGGGAGCCGAGCGCAGAGGGCAGTGGTCCTGTCTGTGATAGAGGTGACTTGGAGCTGGCACCGTGCCAGCCCTGCTTGCTGGGAGAGCCTGAAGCCCCCCAGGGCCACGCGAGCCTCTCGAGGGCTCTGGGCCAGGTCCAGCTGATGTGCTGACCACTCCAGCCGTGGCTCCTAGTTCCCTGGCCCTTGTGATTCCTAAAGTGGGTCGGCCTTAGAGCCCACCTGTTCCTAACCTAGGGGTGACTGCCAGATCACTCTCCATGGGGCACTCCGTGGGAAAGCCCCTAGCGCAGGATGTGAGCACTCCTTAAGTGGCCAGGGAGATTGTGGTTCTCAGGATAACCACCTTAGGTGGCCCCCTACTCTGAGGTGGGGACCCAGGAGGGCGAGCGGTACAGCTTTGCTGTGAACTGCCGCTCATCCAAGCTCCACGGGGCCAGATGCATTGAAGTGAATTCACCGCAGAAGCTTCTGGGCGGGCCCTGTTCCTCCACAGGGCCTCTGCTCTGTGACTGCATCTTGTGTCCCAACCTCTTGGGTCCTGGGTGAGCAGCAGCCATGGGCACCTCATCCTGGGAACACAGGGTGGGACTGAGGGGGCTGTGCCGTCTCCCCTCTCTCTGCTGCAGGCTCTGCAGGTGAAGCCTTCCTGTCCACCATCCAGAAAGCCGCAGAGGTGGTGGCCAGCGCCGTGCGCCCTGGGCCTGAGAGCCCCAGCTGCCAGAGGTCCCTTCCGCGGGGTGACGCCTACCAGCCGGCTGTGACACCTTCAACCAGCCTCGGCACCCCTGCCTCCGGGAGCTCTCTCCCTGCGGCCAGCCCAGGAGCCCGAGGTATTGAGCTGGACTCCTCCCTTGGGATGCTGGCTTCCCCCTCCTGGGGGCCCTGGGCTTCTAGTCACCTGCTGGGGCTGGGCGGGAGCAGACGAGGGAGGAGGAAGAAAGCAGCTCACTCCTGGTGGGGGCAGGGGGCTGGAGCCCCACCCTGCCGGTCCCGCGACACCTCCCAGAGCCAGCACGTGACAAGCTCGCAGAGCCAGCCGCCCACGAGACTCCCTGCGGCCTCTGCGGCGGTGCACATAGGGCAACCCTGCCTTGACCTCCACGTCCAGTGCTCTCTGTCAGTCTGCTCTGGGTGGGAGCTCAGGTATTACGGCCCCACGAGAGGTGGGGTCTGCCCAGGATCCCAGCTGCTCAGATGTGGAAGCTTAGAGCTGGGACAGCAGCCATCCCCAGCTCTCGTGTGTTCATCCGGCGCCTTCAAGCAGCTTTGCAGCCCGTCAGGGCCCAGGGGCAACAGGGAATCCCTCCGCAGGGGCCAGGCTCCATGCCATGTGTGTTCTAGCGGTGCGCTGTGATATAGGAGGGAGCGACGGCTGCCCACGCCCTCCACCTCCACCTCTCCCAGAAGTGCTGCCCCATTTGCCTGGCTCGGAGGAAGGATGTCAGTGCTCGCCGGGACTTGAGAGCTGCTGTGCTGGGCGCTGTCCCCACTGCCCTGGCATCTGGTGCCTGACGCTGCTTTCTGGGCAGGCGTGTCCTGTGCGGGCCCCCCACCCTGGCCCTGAGTGAGGGTGTGCCCTGTTCTGCCCCATTTCCTCGCAGGTGGTGTTTCCCGGAGCTGGAACCCAGGCAGCTATGTGTCCACATCCCAGAACCCAGCCCATAGGCTCTTCCCTGGATCTCCCTGTCCAGGGCTCCTGGGGAGACAGACGTGGGGCCAATCTGAGGCCCCCAAGGGTCTGCCCCTCAGTCGGTGTTTCTTCCAGCAGCGAGACACCAGCCTGGGCAGGCCGGAGGCGGCTGGGATGAGCTGGACAGCAGTCCCAGCTCTCAGGATTCTTCCCAGGAGAACGATGATCTGGGCAAGGCCTCGGACTCGGGTAGTCGGTCGGGCAGCGACAGCCCCTCGGGGGCCAGCCGGGCACCTAGTGACCTGGCAGAAAGGTGATCCAGCACCCCAGGGCTCCCCTCCCTCCCTACCCTGATGGGCGAGAGGTGACTTGGAGGGGGCTCACCCCTCCTGGCGTAAGGGAGCCCACCCTTTGTCCTGACCCGTGTGCACCTGGCAGGGTTGAGGCTGTGACCCTGAGTGACTGCCAGCAGGAGCTGAGCCTGGTCCGGACTGTGACCCAGGGGCAGCACACCTTCCTGAGCCGAGAGGAGGTGCAGCACTTCGTCAAAGAGTGAGCCCTGGCCTGTTCCAGGCCCCCTCACCCCCGCACCCCGCCCCCATCCCTCGCCCTGCCTCTGCAGACACACCCCTTGCCCCACGTCCCAGCCCTGTTGCACGGTGCCCCCTTCCTGCAGGTGTGGCCTCCTCAACTGTGAGGCTGTGCTGGAGCTGCTCATCGGCCACCTGCGTGCCACCAGTGAGCGTGTTCAGATGGTGAGGAGGGGAGTGGGTGGGGCTGGGGGTGTGCCCAGGCATGGGGAGTGGGGAGAAGAAGCACAGGACGCCCAGTCGCCCAGTCGATTGTCTGCTGAGTGCTGAGAGGAGGGAGGGAGGGAGCCGGTCACACAGACCTCCCTTGGAGGGGGAACCAGCTGACATCAAGCCCACCCACCCCACAGAGAGCCCTGGGTGCCATCGCCTCCCTCGGGTGCACCGACCTGCTCTCCCAGGAGCGAGTCCTGCTCCTCACCCGGCCTCGGCTGCAGGAGCTCAGTGAGGGCAGCCCTGGACCCGTGACCAACAAGGCCACAAAGGTGGGCAGCCTCCAGGGCCAAGAGGAGAGGGTGCAGGATACCCCTGCAGTCCCACACCGTCTCCCCATCCCCCGCTGCCTTCCCTAGACACGCCCCCTCCTGCTCCTGCGGCTGGCACAAGTCATCCCCTTAGAACTGCAGTTGGTGGCCTGGCCTCTTCCCATACTTGGGACCCCCAGGTTTCCCCAACCTTCCCCTGGTTTCCCTGACCTTCTGCCCAGCAGATCTGCCCTTTGGGCAGTGCCTTCTCCCTTGTGGCTGTCTCCTCCAGGAAGCCGTCCTCCTGCGGGAAGCCCTCCTTGACTGTTTGGATGGCTCTCTTCCTGTACTCTGTGTCATGGGTCTACGCTCTGCTCCCATATGCCCCACCCTGGGAAAGCAGAAATGGTTGTTTGTCTGAGTCCTCTTCCCACTGATGAATGTGGGGAGGCCACCTGCAGTCTTCTCTGGGGGCCCGCTGTTGGCCTCCCTCAGCTTCCAGTTTTCTGTATGGCAGCTGAAAATTCAGATGCTTAGTCCCCTAAAACCTGAGAAGGACCCAGGAGGCCAGCTATTAGGGATGACACCTGGGTGGGACTTGGTGCTTCAGCCGCATCTGTTCCCTGTGTGTGTGTCAGGTGCTTGTGTGGCACTTGACCGGGAGGGGGCGCTCTTCCACTCTGGCAGGCCGCATGGCAGCTTGATGTGGGGGAAAGCATCTGTATGACAGCTGGTGGAGAGCGGCAGTGCTGCTGCCGGGGGATGACAGAATTGTGAGCGGCCAGTGGTCCTGCCCCGTGCTCTGGCCAGCGACATTGAGGAGGGCGCCCGGGAGCACCATGTCCTCTGATTCCTGGAGGAGTGTAAAAGCCCTCACCATTTCCCCTCTTCCCTTGTTCAGATCCTGAGACACTTTGAAGCCTCCTGCCGACAGTGGCCCCCTGCCCGGAGGCCCCCAGCTGAGCCTGGCCCTGCAGCTGCCCATGTGGGCCCATCAGACCTGTTGACCGATGCCCTGCCTTTCACCGGAGGCCCAGCCTTCCTGCAGCCTCTGAGTTCAGCTCTGTTTTTGCCCAAGGGCAGCACACCCCCATCAGGGATGCAGCCCAGCCCTGTGCCCCCAGTGTCCCCGGACAGCTGCCCGCTTCCCGTCCCTGGGGCTGCCAGGGAGGCTGAGACCAGGCTGGCAGGTTCCACAGACCAGGCGGCTGCATCTGAGCAGGGCCCGCTCTGCATGGACACCCCAAAGGGAGGACCAGAGATCAGCCTGGGCCCCAGCCACAGCTGCAGCTCCTTATTTGCTGGCATGGAACTGGTGGCTTGTCCCCGCCTGGTGGGGGCCGGGACTGCTGCAGAGGAGCCCCTCCCAGCCCACCAGACTCCCTGGACGTTGTCACAGAGGCTGGCAGCAAAAGAGCCTTGCGGCTCTGAGCCGTCGGCTTTCGCATTCTTAAACTCATGATCTTGTCTGCCTGGGCCATATGCAGTCTGTGTGCTCCCTAGCCCGTGACTCCCAGGACCCTGTGACTTGGTGCTGTCCCCTATGCCCACAGCCCGCAATTCCCCTTTCTGTGGTTGGCCTCGCCCTCGCCTGGCCTCTTCCCCTCACCCACTGAGGCCTTGGGTGTGGACAGCCGTGCAGCAAGGCAAGCTTAGAGTGGACGGCCCACCCAGGGATGAGAATGGCCACCAGTAAAACCCATGGATATTTTAGAAGTCCATGCACCAGTCAGAGCCAGACCACCACTGTGGTAATGAGGTGCCCATGGGAGCTGCTCCCCAACTTTGCCCCTAAGGTGGGTTCTCTGTTTTTCTGCTGGGAGGCAGGACCCCCAGCTTACAGCCTGCCCCCTGGGTTTGATGGCCCAGGAGCAGCGCCCCCGAGCACCCTGCAGGTCTTGCAGGGAGGGCAAGGCAGGCCCAGAAAGAGGAGCTGAGCAGCTGGTGGTCCCTGGGGTGCCGGATCTCCCACCTCATGGCCATCTGCTTTGGCGGGATGTTTCTCCCATCTGCCAGAGGGACGAAGGGAGGGCAGTGGGGCAGACAGCGTAACGTGGCTTGCCCAGAGGGCACTGGAGGGGAGCTCATGGGAGAGGAGACTTGGTGACTGAGCTTGGAGACCACACACCCCTTGGAACTGGCCCGAGTCCCTCGGGTCCTTATGGGCACACAAAGAAGGGCACCAGGGGAAGACGGAGAGAACCCACCTGCAGGCTGAGCCCAGACCCAGCTTCCAGCCAAGCTTCTGCTGTTTCCAGGTGACAATCCTGCGAGGAGGATCCCAGGGCCACCTCAGTCATTCCTCTGCCCCACCCTGCTGTCTCCTTGGCCAGAGACTGGCCATTTGGACTTGAATTCCTGTAGCAGCAGGCAGGCAGGCACAGAGCTTTGCAAGCACTGACCTCGGGGTCCCCTGGGGAAACCCCTGCCTTCCTGGCCCTCAGAAACAAGGTTGACGTGGAACCACTGCTTGGGTCTTTGTTTTTGAGCTCAGATCCCTCCCTCTGGGGGAGAGGGGAGTCCTAAGCAGCCTCCTGGCTTCTCGTCCATCAGGATTGGGGTCTGGGTAGGGTTAGGGCAGCATCAGGTCCCTGTGTGGCCTGTGTCAGCTCCCCCTGCCGTGACCTCTGCCTGCAGACTGCGCAGCCACCTCAGAGCTAGGGCTGTGGTTGCTCTGGGGAGAACTGGGGACAGCCTGGGGTCACACTTCCCACATAAACACTGCTGTTCACAGGAAGCTGCACTGATCGCCTTTTCATTTTCTATCTGTGTGTGTGTGAGAGAGAGGAGAGGAAACGGCACAGGGGCCGAGCCCCTAAGGGGCACAGGTAGAGCCTTCTGAAAGCAGGGACAGGTATCAGTTCTTCCTTAGATGTTTGGAAGGACTCCCCAGTGGAACTATCTTGTCCTGTAATTTTCTTAATTGCAAAGTTTCTAACTACGAAATTCAATTTCTTAAGTAGATTTAAGGACTATCTGGGTTATCTATTTCCTTGTGAGTTTCAGTAATTTGTGTCTTTCAAGGAATTGGTCAGTTGCGAATATGGCTAGAGTTTTTTCAGCCTACTTTCTTTGTTCTTCCAATTTCTATAGTGTCCCACCTTTCATTTCTGATACTAATGGTTTTTTCCCCTTTCTTGGCTAGTCTGATTAGAAGTTTATTGATATTACTGACCTTTTCAAAGAACTAACTTTTGGTTTTATATTTCTTACTGATTTTATGTTTCCTATTTTATTGACTTCTGCTCTTTACTATTTCATTCTTCCTGCTGTGGATTTTTTTCTTTTTCTAGCTTTTTAAAGGTGAACGCTTAGATTATTGATCTAAGACCTTTTTTCTTTTTTTAATATAAGCATTTAAAATTTTTTATCTTATTTTTGGTTGCAGTAGGTCTTGCTGCGTGCAGGCTTTCT
The DNA here is from genome assembly GCF_032405125.1 of Capricornis sumatraensis. Lineage (NCBI taxonomy): Eukaryota > Metazoa > Chordata > Mammalia > Artiodactyla > Bovidae > Capricornis > Capricornis sumatraensis. Next base: position 101,170,861 of record NC_091076.1, read on the forward strand.
CTAGTGGCAGAGAGTGGGAGCTTCTCTCCACCACAGTTCACAGGCTTCTCATTGGGGTGGCCTCTTTTATGGTGGAGCACAGGCTCTAGGCACAGCGGCTTCAGTGGTTGCAGCTTGTGGGCGCAGTAGCAGCAGCTTGCGGGTGCTAGAGCGCAGGCTCAGTAGCTGTGATTCGTGGGATTAGTTGCTCCGTGGCATGTGGAATCTTCCCAGATCAGGGATCACGCCCATGTTGCCTGCATTGGCAGGTAGATTCTTACCCGCTGTACGACCAGGGAAGTCCTAATGGAAACGTTTTTAATGCTGTACATTTTCCTCTAGACACTTTCAGCTACATCCCATGAACTCTGATAGCATTTTAGTATTTATTCAGCTCAAAATATTTTCTAATTTCCCATAAGACTTCCTTTTTGTCTGACTTTTATTGGGGGTCACAGCACCAGGGAGAATGTGAAACCTCCTGGACTAACTAGAGATCAAACCCGTGCCTCCTGCAGTGGAAATGTGGAGTCTTGACCCCTGGATCAAATAAAATGCATTTTTTATTAGTACTTTATATTGTAAGAGAACATATAAGACTTTCATTATAAAGATTTCAAGCTTTTACTTAAGTTTGTTTAGTGGCCCAGGATATAGTCTCTCTTGGTGAATGTTCCATGCGCACTTGATTTGGAGAACTGCACACCAATCTCCTTCATGAACATAGATTAAAAAAAAAGTCCTCAACAGACTATTAGCAAAACATATCCATATTCACTATATTAACACACTAAAGAACAAATCTCATTATTTTATACAGAAAAAAGCAAGAGAGAAATTTCAACATTCATGATTAAAAAAAAAAAAACTCAGCAAACTAGAAATATAAGAATTTCTTTCACCCAGTAAAGGGGATGGACTGAGTGCTTGTGTGTGTACACAGTTGCTTCAGTCGTGTCCAACTCTGCAACACCATACTTAATGTCAAAAGGCTGAGTGATTTCCCTCCAAGATTGGGAACAAGACGGGAATGTCCACACTCACCACTTTTGTTTAGCATTGTCCTGGAAGCGCCAGCCACTTCAGTGAAACAATGGGGGAAAAGACAAATACAAAGGAAGAAATAAAACTTAACTAACCACAGAAAGCATGATTATTTATGTCGAAAATCGCATAGATTACACCAAAAAATCCTATGACTGTTTGGCAAGAACACAGGCTGTTGAGTAAAACTGAATTGTATTTTCATATACGAGCGATATACGATTGGACATTTACATTGTAAAATCTGTTATTGGGGCGTCCCTGGTATAGGAGGATTCCACATGCCTCGGAGCAGCTAAGCCCTTGTGCCACAGCTACCGACCCCATGCTCTAGGGCCCGCGTGCCACGGCAGCTGAAGCCTGCGCGTCTGGAGCCTGTGCTCCACAGCAAGCGGGGCCGCCACCATGAGAACGCAAGGAAGAGTACCCCCTGCCCACTACAGCTAGAGAAAGCCCACACGCAGCAACGAAGACCCAGTGTGGCCCGAAATAGATACTCTATGATAGCATCCCAAAACTGAAATAGTTAGGTATAAATCTAACTGTGTGTATATATAGGATCTGTATGCTGAAAAGTACAAAAGACTGATGAAAGAACACAATGAAGACCTACGTAAATGGAGAGAGACACTATAGATTGGAAGAGTTTTACTGTTAAGATGTCAATTTTTCCCAAATTGATCTGCAGGTTTAACATAATTCCCATCTAGATTTTTTTTTTTGGGGGGGTAAATGGAAACAAACTGATCCTAAAAGCTACAACCAAAGTCAAAGCAATTAGAATAGCTAAGGTGATTTTGAAAAAGCACACAGAGGGCTCACAGTACCTACTTTGAAAACATACTGTCAAGAAGCACTAGTCAACACTGTGGGATGTGTGAAAGTTTAGACATAGATCAGTGGGCCAGTATAGACAATTCAGAAACAGCCACATGGATATGGTCAGTTGGTTTTCCACAGGTGTCAAGGTAATTCAATGGAGAAAGGATAGACTTTCAACACATAGTATTGAAACAACTGGAAGAAAAGAATGAACCTTGGCTCCTTCTCATATCTTACACAGTATTTAAAGTTAGCCATAACCCTACCTAGAAGTTAAACTTCCAGAAGAAAACCTAGCAGAAAATGTTCTGTCCATGGATTAGGCAAAGGCTTCTATGAGAGAGAAAAAGCACAAACTAGTAGAAAAAACTAGGCATCATCAAAGTTGAAGAACTTTACTTTGAATGACAAGAACAAAAAGACAAGCTACAGACTGGAGGCATTTGCAAATCATAACTCTCAGGAAGGATTTATATCAAGAACATAGAAGGAACACTCCAAACTCGATGTACAAAGTGGGTGAAAGATGTGGACGGACACTTTGCCAAAGGAGGTATATGGATATTGGACAGAGAAGCACACAGATAGTTTCTCAACATTGTTAGGGAAATGCCGTTGAAGACCATGTGGAATACCACTACACACCTGTTAGTATTATTTTTTAAGAATATTTATTTTAGTTGCAGCATCCGGTCTCTTCATTGTGTTAAGATCTTTTGATACGGTGTGTGGATTTAGTTGGCTCCAAGGCCTGTGGGATCTCCCTTGACAAGGGATCAAACCTGTGTCCCCTTCATTGCAAAGAGGATTCTTAACCATTGGACCACCAGGGAAGTCCTGACACCCATTAATATTAGTATTAATTAAAAATAAAAATCCAGTAATACCAAGTGTAAGGCCAAGGGGGATCAAATGGAATTCACAGGCTGCTGGTGAGAATGCAGCATAATAAAAAGGTACATTGCCTTTGGGAAAAGTTTGGCAGTATCTTAGAAAGATAAACACCTACCTACCTACCATACAATTCAGCAGTCCCTTCCTAAGTATTTACCGAAGTGACATGAAAACTTAAGTTCACACAAATGTTTAAAAGTGAATGTTTACAACAGTTCCATTCATAATTGCCCCGAACCTGAAACAACCCTTAAGCCCTTGGTTGCTGTGTAATAAAGGATGGTTCACCCACACCGTGGAATACTAGTTAGCAATGAAGAAAAGAGGAATAGGGAAGACTCATGTGACTAAGTGAAGGAAACCAGACTCAAAATGGTACACAGCACAGGACTGCATTTCCAAGGCTCTGGAAAAGGCAAAACCATAGTGACAGACTGACAGACGGCAGGTTGGAAGTGACTGGGACAAGGGGTGGGGAGGATATGGCTACAGAAAGGCAGCCCATGGTTTGGAGAGGGGAGTGAATGTTCTGTGCCTTGTTTGTGGTGGTGGTAAAACAGCTCTCTGTGTGTGTACTTAGTTGCTCAGTCAATTCTGACTCAGCGACCCCATGGACTGTAGATGACCAGGCTTCTCTGTCTGTGGGGATTCTCCAGGCAAGAATACAAGTTGCCATGTCTTTCTCCAGGGATCTTCCCAACCCAGGGATTGAACCCTGAGTTGAAGGCATTGCAGGGGGATTCTTTCCATCTGAGCCACCAGGGAAACCTAAACAGCTCTCTGCATTGTCAAAACTCAGCTGTACACCCAAAAATATGATTTTTATTGATATAAATTAGAATTTTTTGAAGTAAAAATAGTATTTGATTTATAAAAACGGGACAAAAATGAGCAATGTGCTATTTGTTATTTTGAAGGGAAAAATGTTGGCGAGACCAGAAAGTTCGTGGAAGAGAGGGGGCTTTCCTGGTGAAGGGATCACAGATTGGGGGCGTAGGGTAGCTACTGGGTAGCGCTGAGCTGGGTGTGCCGGGTCCACCTGCGCGCTGGGAAGGGCGCACAGTGCAGGTAGGGAAACACGCAGGATGCCAAAGAGGAGAGCCAGCGGGGACAGTGGTCTGGACGTGAGAAACGATAGAAAACAACCTCCAGGCGTGGGGGCGGGGGTGCGGGGGGGAGTGGAAGTGGTGGATTAAAACTTCGGAGAAGGAGGCAAAAAAAAAAAAAAAAAAAACGGGGGGTGGGGAGGATGGCATTATCAAGACAGGAAAAGGACATGAAAAAAAAAAAAAGGACAACGTCGCCACCGCGCGGTCTTGGGTGTAAGGAGGGGAGCGGGCATTAAGGGTGAGGGTAGGTGTCAGGGTCGCCCGAGCAAGGGCCCCTATTGACAGCTTCACAGCGGGCCTCCCTGGGACTCGCGGGTCCAGATCCCAAAACGGAGCTTTCAGAGGGTAACTGGACCCAGGTGTCCAGACGAGCCTGGGCAAGGAGGGAGCTCGAGTACCGCGCAAGAGCCCAGGGACCGTGTGGGATCCGCGGGACGGCATGGGAGCCAGGGGGACGACGCGGCCTGGGACTGAGTGGGAGCCCGGAAGGCTGGCTGGGCCCACGGTAAGAAGAAGCGCGGAGCTACCCTGCGCGATCTACGGCCCTCCCCACGCGCAGTCCCTTTCTCCTCCTCGCCCACCCCTCCTCAGAGGCTCCGCCTAGGGCCCACCCCACCGCAGCCGAGACCCCGCCTCCTGTGGCCATATCCAATCGGCAGCCCGCCGCTACCACAGGCCCCACCCCAGCTCCCTGTGGCTCCTCCCACGGTTGAACTTCTCGAAGGACAGCCGAGCCACCCAATGAACTCCCGGGACGCCGGAGTGGGCGGCCGGAGGGCCAATCCAGAAGGGGCGCGGGCAGGAAAGGCGGGCCTCCGTGACGGACGGGGAGGAGGTGCCAGGCTGTTTGGTTGCTAGCTGCCGCCGCTCGCCCGACCGCTTCATTGTCACCGGGCCTCGTAGTCGGCGCCGGGGCCGGGGGCGCGAGGGCGCGAGGTCCCGAGGTCGTCGGCCCGAAGCCTAGGCTCCCCGTGTCTCCACTTGGAGGGCCCCGCGCATCCCTCGCCGTTCGGTCCTACAGGCCCCGAGTTCCAGGCCCGCCTCACGCAGGTGAGAGGGTCCCTGTGTAGTTGGGGTGGCCCCCGCAGGTGAAGAATCTCCAGGACCGGCGCACAAGGGCTGGCCTACGCAGATGAGGGGATCCTGGCCCGCGCAGGGAGGGGCATCCCGGGCTGTGCAGATGAGGTGGAACGTGCCGGTGAGTGGGCCTCGTGCCAGTGAGAGGGGGCTCGTGCCGGTGAGGGCGTCCCCGCGCCGGTGAGGTGGTCCTGGGCCCGCCTAGGCGGGGAGGCCAGCGCAGGTGAGAGGGCCTGGCACTCATACAGGTGAAGGGGTCCATGCAGATGAGGGGGGTTCTCGTGCAGATGAGGGGGGTTCTCGTGCAGTTGAGGGTACTCAGAGAGGGGGAAGGTGCAGGTAAGGGCCCCTCAGCGCCCCCACACAGGTGAGGAGGGGCTCATGCCCCAGGGTCCGTGAGCTCCTACCGCCTTCCTGGGAGGATGCTCTTCCTGCCTTGAGCCAAACCCCAGGGGCATGGGGAGCTGCCTGCAGGGAAGCTTCCCTGGGTTTTGGGACAGCTCATCCTGAGAGGTCCAGGTGGAGGCTCTGGACACCACCTTCAGATCCTGGGAGGGACACCTCTGTATGCAAGATGAGATCTAGTCTGGAGGGTTCCACGGAGAGGCTTTGTTTACCATCCCAGAGCCCCCCACACTCCTTGCTGCTCAAGGGTGCCAGCCCCTCCAGTGGGCCCAGTTAGGCTGGGTGTGGCTGGTGCCTGGAGGAGAGGAGGGTGTTAAATTTCACTCACACTACCGGAAACACATACCCGAGGACACTGGCCTAGTGAGTGGCAGGGACAGCCTCTGCCTTCACTCTGGAGAATAGGCACCAAAGCCTCTGCTGTGGCTGTTGGGGCTGATGGAGGCTGCAGTGCTGACCCTGGGTGACGATGGTGTGTGCCCGCTGGCCCACCAGAGTCCTCCATGCCATGGAGGGCTATGCTCATTCCCTCCTGGTCCCTCCTGGTGCCAGCTCATCCCCTCTGGTTACCTGAGCACGTGCCACATGCCAGATCCTGGAGTTGCAGGGTCCCCACCCTCGTGGACCTTACATTCTTACAAGGGCATCAGGCAGTGCACAGACCAACCTGTGTGGGCAGGTGGCCAAGGGAGACAAGTGAAGCAGGATGAGGGAGCGAGGAGTGACAGGGACGGGCAGTCCTCTGAGTGGGAGGGGCGGGGGCGCCTCATGACATCCCAGGGGAGGCTCAAGCAGATCGAAGGAGGGCAAGGGAGGCAGTGAGGAGGTCACAGAGAGCAGGGTCAGGTCTGAGGGGCGTTGTTCTCAGTCCAGGCCTGGTGACTTTATTCCCCCTGCCTGAGTGTCCTCCCACCCTGATCTGAGACCCGATTCAGAAAGATCAGCTGAGGCTGCTGTGTGGGGAGAGGCTAGGCTGGTCAGGCAGGGCCAGAGGAGGGGTTGCCATGGTTTTTCAGTTTGAAGAGATGGGGGCTCAGACGGGGGTTGTGGAGGGAAGGGACTGATGGGAAAGGGGTACCAGCCGGGTGCCTGAGGGGGCAGGGGCGGAGGTGAGAGGCGGAAGAGGTCAGGACGAGACTTGAATCTTTGGTCTGAGCCAGTTTCAGAAAACACCCACTGGGGAGGGGCAGCTGGAGGTGGCAGTCAGGAGTCTGTTTGGGTCTGAGGTGCCATGTACTCCATGGTCAGCCAAGCTGGGAACTAGGGCATAAGGGGGTGGTGAGAGATATGCCTGTGGGAACCGGCCATGCAGAGATGGTGTTTGACGCCAGGAGGCCAGAGGCTGTCCCCTAGGATGGAGGGAAGAGGCCCAGGGCTGAGCAGTCGGATGGGGAAGGGCCAGCAACATACACTGTGGAAGTGCCACCCTAGGAGGGGAGGAAGGGGAACCTGGACAGGAGAGTAGATGCTGCCTCCCAGGAGCTCTTGGGTATTCTGGATGGCTCTAAGGAGACAGAGGGAGAGTTCCGTGGCCAGGTAAGTTTAGGGGCTTTAACAAATCCCAGTTTGAATATCGCCTGTGGGGTGCTCACCACAGGCCAGCCTCGTGGCCGCCTCGTCTGAACCTCATGATACCCTGTGAGGAGGCACTTTTGAAGGCCCATTTTACAGATGAGGAATATGGGGCCTAGGCAGGTAGAGTACCTGTCATGGGACGAGGGCTCATACCTATGACTTTCAGCAGCCCAGGGTCATCCCCTGCAGTGCCCTTCCAGGGAGGGTCATCTTGACCCCAGGAAACCTCCTTTTGCTGTTAATGCTCAGCTTCCTGCTCTGCCACTCGCTTCTGCTCCTGATAAGGAGACAGCCACTGAGCAACAAGGGTGGTGGGCACGGCAGGCCTCTGGGGAGCTGAGCGGCATGCAGACTTGGACCCTCAGCCCTGGGTCGTTGGGGCTGAGCTGGAGAGGGTGTGCGTGCTGCCTGGGCCCTCGGAGGACGCCTGCTCACCTCCCTTATTCTCTTCTCAGGGCCACCTGTCCACCATGAAAGGCTCCAGGGCCCTCAGCCTCCCTGAGGGCAGCCTGGAAGGTGTGGACTTGAGTCTGACAGGCCTCCCTCCACCCATGAACCGGCGCCCCAATAGTGCTTCCGCCACCAAGCCCATCACCCGCTCCATCTCCGTGGTCACGGGCAGTGAGCCAAGGAGGAAGATGCTGGTGAGTATCAGAGCTGGGTGTCAGGTCTGGGGGCTATTCAGGGCCCCCTGTCTTGGGGTGGCGTCTGACTCCTGGCGTCTGAGATGCACACCTCAACAGGCACCTTCATGTCCATTATCCCATTCATCCCTGGGGCTATCCGGGGGCAGGAAGTACTCTGGCTGATAGACTAGGGAGCTGACTCCCCAATAGGTTGCTGCGAGGGTCACCTGGCCCCACATAGAGCCTAGATCCTGCCAGCACCAAGCCCTTCATCCCTCCTGTTCCAGCAACATTTGGATTTGTATGATTCCTCTATAAATGAGGTTGATGTGTGGGGAAGGAGGGGCTCCTGGTGGCCTTGGAGATACTGTGCAGGGCAGGCAGTAGGCGGCAGGTGGGCAGCTGGATGGCAACAGGAACTCTGGGACAAGAGCTGCCATGGGGAGTGAACGGCCAGGCTCATTGGTGAGAAGGTGATGAGGAGGATGGTAGCCTTTGCTGTGGTGCCTGGGCAGGAGTCACATGCCTCCCCTTGGACCTTCCACCTGCCAGGGGTGAGGCGCTCCCATTTCATGTGAGAGGCCGGGGACCTGCCCCGCCTCAGCCAGGCAAACCCAGGGCCCCCAGGGTGTTCCCCCGCCCACCTGTCACCTGCTCCCCCTGCTCACCTGTCTACGTGTGACCCAGGAGAGCCTCTCACTCAATCTGGGTCCAAGCCTGGCCTGGCCCTGAGTGGACTCTCAAGCGTCTGAAACCTCTGCCACACGGTCAGTTGCTTCCCCCCTTTTTGCAGGAGAACCCAGGGCCCGGAGGCTCCCGGGCCATCAACAACCTTCGCAGATCTAACAGCGCCACGCAGGTCAACCAGCCACAAGCCAACCAGGCATGGCCCAGCCCCTTCAGGTAACCTCTGACCCCCCAGGTACTCCCGTCCTGCTTTCCTGCCTTGGTCAGTCCTTCTCCCAGCCTCACTGGCGTGAGCGCCAGCTGAACAGAGGGACCAGTGCGGGGCAAGGTAGGCAGGATGAGTCTTGACCTGTCATTTCCTATGCAGAGATGTGAACCTCAAGGCTGCCCACCGCCCCCCGCACCCCCCCCCCACACCCCCCCAGCCTGCCCCTCTCCCTTGTCTTTGTTGCACTTTCCCTGGGGCTGTCACGGTGGCCACAGAACAGGGTGCGAGCGTCTCTTCCAGGCGTGGTTGTCAGAGCGGGGCTGAGAAGTGATATTTCATGCCGCAAGCTTGGGAGTAGGAGACCCCATCAGTGACCTGGCCCCTCCTGGCCCCTTGTAAGACGAGTTCTCATCTGGATTCCTAAAGCCGGGCTCCCCACGCCCTGTGACTGACCTTGCTTGCCATCCTCTCTGTGACTCAGGCCGGCGGAGCCCCCAGACTTCCTGACTCTCTTCGAGGGCAGCCCCAGTGGGAGAAAAAGGCCAGCCAGTCTGAGCAAAGCCTCCAGTGAGAAGGGAGCCACGTGGAATGTGCTGGTGAGGATGCAGCTGAGCTGAGTCGACAGGCCATCAGGCTGTTTCACTGGGGCTGACGCCTGGTTCCGACTTTGTTCTCACTGCCCTGCAGGACGGGCTGGTGGGGGGCAGGGGGCATCAGTGTTAGTTAGTAGCTTTGACCACAGCGGTCAATGTGAGGAGGAGCAAAGACCGTCCTGGCCCCTGGGTCATCTCACAGCTCCCCATGTGTGGGTGAGGCGGTGGGGGCAGGGCAGGGGCCCCACGTCAGAGGCGTGTGCAGCAGGGTGATGGACTGTCGCTTGTGTGTACCGACAGGACGACCGGCCCAGGGCCTTTACCTTGCCATCCGACGCCCAGAGTCCTGGAGCCCTCGATGTGCCAGTGGGCCCGAGGAGGAGAGAGTGCACGGTGCCTCTGGCCCCCAGCTTTACCGCCAACAACCGGTGTGTTGGCTGCAGCCTCACAGCTTGGGTTCCTCTTGGCCGAACACCCTGATGGAGCTTCCCTGGGTCCTGAGAAGGGCCCCACCTTCGGGCATGGTGGTTGTGGAGGGGGCCCGGCAGGGACACTGGGACAGTGCCACAGTGAGCCCTGGCGCCAACTACGTGAATCGGGGGTCCTTTCCAGAGCCTGAAGCCACTCCCACCCCCATCTCTCCCGGCAGGAGCAACAAGGGTGCCGTGGGCAACTGCGTCACCACCATGGTGCACAACCACTACACCCCCTCAGAAAAGGTGCCGCCGCCCCCCAAGAGCTCCAACCACACGGCTCCCTCCCTCAAGTAAGGCCCTGGCTGCAGCCTCCCACAGTGCGTGACCTGGGCTGCACAGGCAAGCCCAGGCTCATCTTGATCTGGGGTTCCACCGAGGAAACCACAGCTGCCCCCCAAGTCTCCAGTCCCCATCTGAGACCATAGCCAAGGGGGACCTTGAGCAGGCTGAGCAGAGCAGCCCCACCCCTAGTCCCTCACCCGCATGTCCAGTGCCTAGCATGCTCAGGTCAGGGACGGCCTATGGGTGTCGAGTCACCATCCAGCTCTGGGATCCTGCTGTTTTCAGTGTGGAGCCCTTTAACCCTGGGTGCCACCAGATGAGGACTGGTGGGGGAGTAGGTGACCCTGAGGATGACCAGCATGTCAGAACAGGACCTCACCCGCTCCTGGGGTCCTCAGGCCCTGGGACAAGGCTAAGGCGGCTCTCCGAGCCACAGACATAGCCATCCCCTGGGAGCCGGGAGAGGGGGGCCATGTTAGGTGGCCATGAATCTTTCTCCACCCTCCTGGTCAGCAACATCATTAAGGCAGCCACGGACGAGGGCGAAGGCAGCAGCCTTGGGAAGCCGCAGAAGAATGTGGCCCGCAGCAACCACGTGGTCCAGAATAACTCAGGGGGTACCACCGGCCTGCTCAGACGGAAGGAGGTGACCGAGGAGGAGGCTGAGAGGTGACCACCCCCGGGGCTGGGAGGAGGCCTGCGGTGCCAGGGAGAGAAATCTCCACTTAAGAATTGTTTTAAGATGATGCAGGCTGAAAAGGCCACACGTTGTATAGTTCTCTTTATACAAAGCATCAAAAAAAGCAAATCTACAGAATCAGAAAGTAGAGAAGTGGCTGGCTGGGGCCAGAGGAGTGCAGAGGGGGTCTTTTAGGATCAGTGGAAACATTCTAGAACTGGATCATGCTGGTGGTCATACAGCTCTCTCAATTTACTAAAAATCATTGAATGATATATTCCAAATGGGTAAGTTTTATAAGTATGTAATCACTTCAGTAAACTGCTAAGTAAAAAAACATTAAACAGAAGGAAGATATAAAACTGCAAAGGTCAGAACACTGATGGGGCTGCCCCTGGAATCCGGCCGCCCCGGGGGAGGGCAGGGTGTGGGCATGGTGGGATCTTCTGCTGTGGCCGCAGGTCTGTGACGTGCTTGGTCAGGAACCACGTAGTGATCAGAGCCTGGGCTCTGAGAGCCTCACCTGGCTGAGCAGTCATCACAGCTGTCCCAACAGAGCTCAGAACCGGGCCCTGGAAATGGGCGAGCGGGAGGAGCTGGGCAAGGCTCAGGTGTCCCCACTGGGACACCCCTCTGGGTGCATGTCCCACGGCCGGTGACCACTGACATCCTGTATGGTCCATTAGCACCTTTGCCAAGTGAATTGACAAGCAGTCCCGGGAGCCCAGATGAAGGCTTTGGGTTTAACCTGCCTTACTGAGTAAAATGTACACGCAACAGGATGCCCCTCTTAGGGCACAGGTTTATGAATTCAATGCGTGTGTAGTCAGAACAACATCACCCTCTACGCCGGGATCCCCTCACGTGCCCCTCACCCAGCCCCTCCTGGCCAAAATCCTGGCCACACCAGCCTGTGCCCTCTAGTTTGCTTTCCCTGGTGGGCTGTGCCTGGAGCCCCGGCATGTGGCCCCTGTGCTCGGCCTGCAGGGCCTCTAACTTGTTGCTCTTTGTCTCTGAGCAGTGCACCGTCAGGAGCACAGTGTTCGCCCACAGGTGGTGGTGTGCCACTGGGTTCCTTTCAGTTTCTATTGATCATAAGTAGTCTGGGGATGAGCTTTTCCATTTCCCTGGGGACTGCTGGCACTTGAAGAAGGGCCGCGTGCACCGCCGCTTCTCTGCCCGCCGGGCCTCCTGGAGACCCGGGGAGGGAGGCTGTGCCTCAGCCGCCTCCACCCTGACCCCCCTCTCTGGCAGGTTCATCCACCAGGTAAACCAGGCCGCTGTCACCATCCAGCGCTGGTACCGACACCAGGTGCAGCTGCGCCGAGCTGGAGCCGCCCGCCTGGAGCGCCTGCTGGCGTCCAAGCGAGAGGTCAGTGTGGGTGTGCGAGCCAACCAAGGGGTGGGCGTGAATCCCAGGGCTCCCGCTGTGCACGGCAAGATTTCTGACCAGTGGGCTTGAACCTAGAATTGCCCCATGAGTCCACTTCATCTAGGGGGTCAGCTTCCTCCCTCCCGAATTGCTCGGTCACAGGACCTGGGTGCCGGGTCACCCCTACTGAAACGTGGGGTGGGTTTCTGGCTGAGAGGCAAAGACATTTCCCATCTGCAGGAGCCGCTGACCACCTCAGAGAGGGGGCTTGTCCTCTGTGGGGCAGAGAAATGGCAGGATGGGGCCACCCCGTCTCTCCAGTCAAACCCACTGTGGCTTGGCTTCTGCAGGGGCAGCGGCAGCAGCTGGGAGAGGGGACCCTCCTGGACCAACACCAACAGAAGGAGGCAGCCAGGAGGAAGGCCCGGGAGGAGAAGGCGCGCCAGGCCCGGAGGGCAGCCATCCAAGTGAGGGGGTGGCCTGAGCCGCGTGGGGAGCCTGGCGCTGAGGGAGCACCCTCTGTGCCAAGACCACTTGTGTTCCTGGGGGCCCTACTGCCCCCTTCTCCAAGACCCTGGGCACAGGGCCTTGGGAAGTGTGACTCGGGGAGGATGAGGGGCGGCCCTCTCCCCTGGCCCCGGGTGCTCACAGGGGCTCCCCACAACAGGAACTGCAACAGAAGCGAGCCCAGAAATCAGGCAACACTGACCTTGGGCCGCTGAAGGGGATGGGGGAGATGGAGAAGCCCCAGCCCACCCAGGAGCCAGCCATGAGGCCAGGGAGCACCTCTCAGCAGACCCGCAAGGCCAATAACACTGGTGAGCAGGGCTGAGAGGCCAGAGGCTACCCTGCCGTCCACCTACCACCGCCTCTGGCTCTGTGTGCGGGCACCCCGATATGGTGACTCCCCTGGAGTTATCCCTAAAGGCAGATGCCCCCTGCCTAGACCTCCGCATCCTTCCCCATCCCTCTGCCTCAGGGAGGCTCCTGGCTAAGAAGGTGCAGCCTCTGCCAACGTCCCCTGGCGCCCTCTGCCACTGCCCCGTTGGCAGCTCCCACTCATGACTGGGAGTGCTGCTATCAGCGGATACCAGGCCCTGCTCCTCCACTCCTGTCCCAGTTCCTCTGGGCCTGGACACAGGGTTCTTTCGCAGCAGCTGCACCAGCTCTGTGACCTCGCCCTCCAGAAGGTCAGGGCTCCCCAGTGTCCCCACTGCTCCATGAGGTCCGCCATGGCACGTGCTGTCCCAGGCCTGCCTCCCCTTTGCCTGGCTTCTTCCCAAGGGCTCCTCCATGTCTGCAGCCCCCTGGTGGGCTGACGCTGTGTTCTGTTGTGCAGGGGCCAGCTTCCACACTGCAGACTTGAAGGATGCCGGCCAGCCTGCCCTCAGCTCATCCCCAGAGCCCCGGCAGCTCTCAGAGGACAAGCCTCAGGTCTCGGCCCAGCCCTTTCCACCCTGCCTGCCTGCCTTCGGCTCTGGGGAGCATCGGTGCCGGGGTGGTTGGTACCTACCCCTTCACTGCCCCTCCCTGGCTGTGGGGTCACTCACACCAGGAAAGGCCACCCAGGATGGGTCTTGTCGATCCAGCGGAAGGATGAGGTCTCAATGGTTGCTCTGGAATCTCTCTGGGTATTCATGGATGCTGGGGTGGCACCTCTACAGGCCTATAGAAAAGAGCTGGACGCTCAGGTTAGGCATTCGCCAAAGCCTCCAGCCTCTAGAGACCCCTCCCACCAAGCCACCCTTTTTGTTTTCCTGGAGGTGGGTCAGGGGCCGGGGGCGCGGGGCGGGGCGGGTCAAGTTTAGTCCACGTGGCTGGGCAGGCATGTGCTCATGTGGAGAAAGCTTCACCCTTCTGTTCTCTGGTGGTCTCTGCCTCTAATGGCCCATCTACTGCAGGATGCCAGCCTCCAGGATGTGCCTGGTGAGGGCCTGGAGGGCATGGGCCCAGCTGGGAGCAGGGCCAAGTCAAAGGCAACCCTGGACGAGCTGCTGGACACGCTGAAGCTGCTGGAGCAGGAACCTGAACCGCTGCCTTGCCCCCGGGCCTACCACAAGGACAAATATGCCTGGACCGATGAGGTGACCATGGGCCCTGGCACTGCCCATTCAGGTCCCAGGGGTGCTTTGGGGGCCAGGGAAGTCCACCAGTCTCCTCTCTGCTCTAGTAAGCACCCTAAGGAGGGCCAGATGGGACCTGATTGAATCTCCCCAGTTATCCCAGGGCTCACTAAGGGTTAGGACCCTCGGAAGAACCCAGGGGTGGAGGTGGGGTAGGTACTATCTCTCTGCCACTGGTACCCCCTGCCAGGGTCTGGGGAGCTTGAGAGGCCCTCCCTCCAGACCAGGCCTTCCTCTACCCCAGGGGACCCTGAGCAGCTTCTGGAAGGCCGACCCAGAGTCCTCAACTGTCCCAACAGCCCCTAACACTGCACCCCTCCCACGCAGGAGGACGATGCCAGCTCCCTGACAGCGGACAACCTGGAGAAATTTGGGAAGCTGAGTGCAGCCACTGGCCCCCCTGAGGCTGGGACCTTGCTTTCAGAGGCCAAGCTGCAGAGCATCATGAACTTCTTGGATGAGATGGAGAAGTCTGGGCAGGGCCAGCTGGCCTCAGCCCCTCAGGTGTGGAAGGGGTCTTGAGGGGGGGCAGCAGGTCGTCAGCGGGCGACCATGGCCTGCTGACACAGCCACGTTCGCAGGGCCCTATGCCGGAGGAGGGGCTGGGGCGCCTGGAGCCTGCGTCTGAGGCCAGCACATCAGTGATGCGGCTACAGCTGGAGGTGGAGGAGAAGAAGCAGGCGATGGTGCTGCTGCAGAGGGCGCTGGTAACGTCCCCATCGGCACTGCGTCTGTCCCCGGGGCCCCAGCCGGAGCAAGCCCCCAGCCTGACCCTTGAGGGCCTCGTCTCCGTCGCTTCTCCCGCACCCGCTACAGGCACAACAGCGAGACCTCACCTTCCGGCGGGTCAAAGAGACGGAGAGGGAGCTGGGTCGGCAGCTGCGGCAGCAGAAGGAGCACTACGAGGCCACCATACAGCGGCATCTGTCCTTCATCGACCAGGTGGCGGTGCCTGGCCGGCGGGGCTTGGCAAGGCGGTCAGGAGGAGGACGGGACTGGGTTCCAGACCAGCTCAGGCTTGGTGGGAGTTTCTGGACCCACAGGCCTCCCCTGTGGGCCTTCTTCTCCCTCTGTAGAAACAGATAGCAGCTCCCTCTGTGGAGACCGGGGCTGATCCAACACATACCAGCCCCACGGTGCTGCCCCCCCACCCTCCTCAATGATGCTCCCCACAGCCATGACCCTCCCCTGACCCATGGCCACGCTCCTCGACCCAGCAGGGTGGGCAGGCAGCAGGAGCGGGTGGGCAGAGAACGTCCAAGGTGGGGTCCAGCCCTGTGGGGTCACTCAGGACCAGTTGGTCCTCTGGGGGCCTGAGGACACACCCAGCAGGACAGACTCTGAACTTTCCTGCACTTTTGGACTCTCCTGGGGAGGCCACTCCTGGTCTGCTGGGGCTGGCGGGGCAGCCAGAGCTCCCCTGACAGGGTGGTGGAAGCTACACACCCACCCTGTGCTCAGCTGAGCTCCTGTCGGGTCCTTTCCTGAGGAAAACTCTGTGTGAGGGGTCTGTGGAGAGAGGACAGAGCCCAGAGGAACCGAGGGGCCTCCGGTGACCACCAGCTACACTCTGCTTGGCGGCCATAGGTGTCTGCAAATCAGGGGTCTGCCTGGAGTCCTCGATAAGGCTGTCTTGGGGGCTTTGTGGAGACACCTTGGCAGGCAGTGGGCAGGCCCTTCTCCACAGGCCAAGTGACGGGGTTGACAGAATGACCCCCGTTCCAGGAAGCTTCTGGTGTGGCCATAGTCAGGGCCTTGTAGCCAAGGCACCGTCACTGTCCGAGTGCTGCTGACACCAGCCAGGTCCCAGGGGGATCGACGCCTGGGCAGCTGTCGCCCTTGTCCACACGTGTGCTCCCCAGGACCCAGGATCCTCCCTCAGACCAGGGGGCGAAGCAAGGCTCAGGATTTGGTGTGCAGAGCTCCTGGGTGAGGGGAGGCTGGGCCTTCTGGCCTCACAGGGCAGCAGCCTCACCTCCACCCCTGGTTGCAGCTGATCGAAGACAAGAAGGCTCTGGGTGAGAAGTGCGAGGCCCTGGTGTCCGAGCTGAAGCTGGGGGACCAGAGGCGCAAGGACAGGGAGGCCCAGCTGCAGGAGCAGCATGAGCTGGTGAACCCCTTTGCCCTCCCACCACCTGGCCCAGGCCTGGAGGCCCTGTGGGAGGGACCCCAGGACAGGTGGCCCCCGGCGCCTCATTCCTCGGCCTCCGAGCTGCTTCCCTAAAGCTTGGCAAGTGGCCGACCCTGGGGTGGGGGCCAAGGGACTTTGGAGACTCCTCCTGTGTCACAGATAAGGAAGTGTAGTTCAGAGGAGGTGACCGGGGACCTACTACAGCGCTGGTCCCTGATCAGAGGGACCCCACTGACTCCTCCCAGCTTTCATCAGACAAGGATGGCAGTCCCTTCTGCTTTGTCCATGGTCACTGTTGAAAGACCGCCTCCTGAGACCCATGGGGCAGCCGGGAGCAGGGTGTCTTTGCATCCTCCCGCTTCCTACAGCTCCTCTGTTTCCTTGTTGATAGGAGATTAAGAAACTCAAAGAACTCATGAGCGCCACGGAGAAAGTCCGCAGAGAGAAGTGGATCAATGAGAAAACCCGGAAGATCAAGGAGATCACGGTCAAAGGTGGGGGCCGTTGTGCTGGGAGTCACCACGTGGGCGGGACAGTCATGGGGGTCTCGAGTAAGGACAATAGTTCCAGTCGCATGTGTGGCACAGAGACTTCCTAGGAAGCAGTGAGACCCAGGGGTGGGCCCCACTGGTTCGAGGCTGGCAGCACACGAGCTTGGCCACAGACCAGTGTCCTGACACAGGGCCCCGTCCAGGTTGGGGGCCCGGGCTCCCTTTGACGGGTCTTCTTGCCTCCTCCAGCTCCCAGGGGAGTGAGTGGGGTGGGGTGAGGGGTGGTCTTGGTCAGGGGAGGATGGCTGCCAGCAGCATCGCTGCTCGTCTCCCACTCATGGAACCCTCTAAGGACTGGTGGGACAGCCCCAACTGTGCCTGCCCACACGTGGCCCTCCTGCCCAGGACACCCTCCTCTTCAGTGACCCCTTCTTCCAGGGAGACTCTGCAGGCCAGAGCACCAAGGGGGGAGCCTCAGTGCGGCAGGCAGGGAGTGGCGCTGTGGGCACTGGTGGGCTCAGCTGTGCTTCGGGCTGGAGCCCCTGGAGGGGGTCTCCTGGCTGGTCTGCAGCCCTGGTGTCCCAATGGGCAGAGGTCAGTGGTCCTTACCGTTCAGGCAGGCGCAGGCCAGGGCCCCTGCAGCGCAGTGGTGGATAGAGGTCCCACAGCACAGTACTCCCCCCAACCCCCAGGCCTGGAGCCTGAGATCCAGAAGCTGATCGCAAAGCACAAGCAGGAGGTAAAGAAGCTCAAGGGTCTGCATGCGACAGAGCTGCAGCAGGCAGAGGAGCGCGCGGCGCAGCACTACGGACGGCAGGCGGAGGAGCTCCGCGAGCACCTGGAGCGCGAGAAGGAGGCGCTGGGCCGGCAGGAGTGGGAGCGAGCCCAGCAGCGGTGGGGGTCCTGGGGACACGGGTAGGGGAGCGAGGCCTGGTGTGTGCACAGACTCCCAGAGTGAGCAGTACCTGCTCCCTGGCGGCCTCCCTCCAGGGCCAGAGAAATCTGGGGTGGGGGAGGTGGTTAGTGCAGGACGCCAAGGGGCAGGACAGCTGTAGCTGTACCGGGCAGTTCAGTTCCTAGGATGCGCTCTGGGGGCCGGCTGGGATGGACGGCGCGGGGGCCGCTGCTGGGTTCTGAGCTTGTCCTGGCTGCGCCTGTCCTGGGCCCCTGTGGTGCGAGGTCCTCCTGTGTCCGCCCCACCCCCGACCCCTGCCAGTGAGTCCTGTGTCCACAGCTTCGAGCAGCACCTGGAGCAGGAGCAGCGGGCTCTGCAGCAGCAGCGGCGGCGGCTCTACAACGAGGTTGCGGAGGAGAAGGAGCGGCTGGGTCAGCAGGCCGCCAGGTACTGCGGGGCGGGGTCTAGCCCTGCCCAGCCCTGCCCAGCCCTGCCCTGCCCTGCCCTGCCCTGCCCAGCCTCATCTAGCCTCCCAGGACTGACTCCTGCTCACCTGCAGGCAGCGGGCAGAGCTGGATGAGCTGAGGCGGCAGCTAGAGGAGAGCAGCTCGGCGGGGGGCCGGGCCCTGAGGGCCGAGTTTGAGAAGGGGAAAGAGGAGCAGGAGCGCAGGCACCAGGTCAGCCCCGCCCCCGGCCCAGGCCCTGCCCCCGGCCCCACTGCATCCCTCTGGGCCTGTCTAGCAGGAAAGCACCCGCCAGGGGTGGAGGAGGGCAACTGCCGGTGCCAGCGTCCCACCTGCAAGGGTAGCAGCTGCCTGAAGCACTGTGCTGAGCCTGGTTTCACACTAGGGGTCTCCCCAGCCAGCTCACCACAAACCCTCAGGTTGACCTCAGGCCCGTCCAGGCCCTGGCAGACCCAGCTCTGGGTGGGGAGCAGCCAGGCAAGGCTGCTGCCACACTGTTGCCTGTCCCCAGATGGAGCTGAAGGCCCTGAAGGACCAGCTGGAGGTGGAGAGACAGATGTGGGAAGCCAACTCCGCCAAGAAGGAGGTGGGAGGCGGGTGAGGCCGGGACAGAGGGTGGGGGCTTCCTTCCCTCTCCCCTCCTGCCCAGCCTCAAAGCAGGCCTGTAGGCCCTACGTCAGTGTCCTCCCCTTGGGTGGGTGTGGGTTCTGGCTGCCTGGGGTTGGCAGTGTGCTTCTGGCCATAGTTGAGTGAACTTCTAGCTGGGCATGGGAGAGAGTGGGGGGCTGGAGTGGACCCCAGAGGATGGTGGTGGATGTTCCTCCCCCTCCCCTCGCCCAGCTGACTGTTCTGAAAGTTGACAGGCTGACCTGAAACCAGTGTGAGGGTCCCACTTGGGAGCAGATCTCCCCTTATCCTCTCATGCCATTCTCCAGATAGGCTGTGGCACCACGCTCTCTTGGTGGTAGAAAGGCACAGAGGGGCCACGCAAGCCATCAACTAGGGGACAAAGCCTGAGTAGTGGCCCAGTGGCCACCCTGTCCACTTCCCACAGCCACGCATGGAGGGGTCCTCGTATCTGTGGGGTATGTTCCCAGACTTGGCTGAGTCAGAGGGCGTGGTGTCTTCAGCTAGATGGGATTTCCAGGTTGCTTTCCCAGAGGCTGCCCCGTTGATGCTCTCATTCCCGGGTGGGGGCCCCCGGCCGTGTGGGTGGCCCACCCTGCCCTCAGCAGCCAGATGAGGTCCCTTCTTTTATCAGGACCAGTTTGGCAGCAGACATCGTCTCTGAGTGGGAGAACTAGGCTGTGCTGACAGTTCCCACTCAGGCCCCTGCTGGGGTCCCGTGCTGGGTCCTGATGACGGGGCATGGCCCTCCCCCGTGAGGACAGGTGAGGTCCTCAGCCTCCTCTGCTACCCTCAGCCAGCTCCCCTAGCCCCCCTCTGCCTCCCCTGCAGGAAGCATGGTTGCTGAACCGAGAACGGGAGCTAAAGGAGGAGATCCGGAAAGGCCGGGACAAGGAGATTGAGCTGGTCATCCACCGGCTGGAGGCTGACATGACGCAGGCCAGGGAGGAGAGCGAACGGGCCGCAGAGAACCGGTGAGGCCCCAAGAATCCCGGAGCAAGGCCCGGAGATGGACCACAGAGCTGCCCCTGACCCGGCTCCTCCTGCTGCCAGGGTCAAGCGCCTCCGGGATAAGTACGAGGCGGAGCTCTCGGAGCTGGAGCAGTCAGAGCGGAAGCTCCAGGAGCGGTGTGCGGAGCTGAAGGGGCGCCTCGGGGAGGCCGAAGGGGAGAACGTGCGTCTGCAGGGCCTGGTGCGACAGAAGGAGAAGGAGCTGGCGGACGTGAAAGCGGTGAGCGGGCGGATCAGGCACCTGAGCCCTGGCCCCTGGCCCCCAGCCCCCGCCATCCACTCACACTGTCCCTGTCGTCCCCTATGTCCCCCAGGTGAATGAGCAGCTGACTGGCGAGCGCAGCAGCCTCGCCCAGGTCCTTCGCCAGGAGTTCGCCGACCGGCTGGCAACATCCGAGGAGGAGAACCGGCAGATCAAGGCCGAGCTGGCTGAGCTGCGGGCCCGCCAGCGGCTGGAGCTGGAGCAGCTCACGCGGGAGAAGCAAGCGGAGCTGGAGGAGGTTCATGGGAGGTGGGCTTCCGGGTTGACAGGGCTCCTGGGGAGCAGAGGGCTGGGGAAGGCAGGCAGGACCCTGTGGCTCCAAAGAGGATTCTGGGCCAAGGACGGTGAACGGCTGCGCTCCCTCCTTCCCACTGATGCGGAATGCGTCCATCAGCTGCAGCCGGGGGCTCCCTGCTTGAGGTTCGGTTGTCCTCTCTGTGTGATGCTGGCTCCAGGGCCTTGGAGGAAGCCATCCCAAACCAGGGCAGGTGCCCCACCTGTGGGTGTCCAGAGAGGAGCTCCCTGGCCCTTGGCCCCTGGGGACCGGGTGGAGTGGGTGCTGTGCGAATAGGCTGACCGCTCTCCTCCCCTCCCCGCCAGCGATCCCTTAGTCCTTCCCAGGTCTCTGGCCTCTCGCCCCTGCTCCGTGGGTGCTCTTTGAAGCAGGCATGTGGTGGGGGCTTCCTGGCCTCCTCTCAGCAGGGAGCCCTTCCCAAAGGGCATGGCTTCACATGGGGTCAGCTGTGGGGTTACAGATCCTGTTGTCAGCTCCTCCAGGTGGCGCAGTGCCCCAGTCAGCAGGACTGGGATGGGCTGGGCCAGACAGTGGCTCCTCCTGCTCTTTGGAGGGAGCGGGGCGGGGATGGAGATCTCCCACCACCCACCCTGACGCACTCAGCTGCAGGCTGGCCTGGGGGTCTGGCTCGGACCCTGCACAGAAGCTCACTGTGCACTCCCCCACAGGGTGAAGATGGCTCTGGCAAAGAAGGAGGAGGCTGTGAGCAGCCTCCGGAAACAGCACCAGGTGGGTCCCCGCTGCTGGCCTGCCTGAGGGGTGGGGTGGGGTGGGGTGGCCCTGGCCTGACCAGGGTGCACCGGGTGTTGCAGGCCGCGATGAAGCGGGCTGACCACCTGGAGGAGCTGCTGGAGCAGTGCAGGCGGCCATTTCCGAGCGCCAAGTGACCACCGACTGCCGCAGGCTGCGGCTGCCCTGCGGGACACTGAGGCTGTGTGGTGACAGTAAAGAGGCGTCTTTTATTGCTTTGCGTGACCCTGACTCGTCTCTCCTGGTCTGGGGCCTGGGGTGGTGGGGATGGAGGCTCCTCGAGCCCAGGTGTGGGGTACCCAACCCAGCTTTGCTCTCGATCTGCCCCCCTACCCCGACATTTCCTGCCTGGCCCTGCAGTTCCCCAGCTCGGGCCCTAGGCCCCAAGCAGAGGGAGTGGCCCCCTGTTCTGGCCTGAGCCTGGACGAGCCCTGTGACCCTTGTGCCCCCTTGCCGCAACCCCCCCACCCACAGGGAAAGCCCTCTGAGCCCCTCCCCAACCCCTGCACATGGCTAGAAACCAGCCAGCTTCCCTGAGGCCCTGTCCTTCCTTCCCTGAGTCAGGACACTCCCTGGGGGTGTGACAGCCTGGAGCCCTCGAGAAATGGGCCTGGGACCAGCCTTGCCCTGAGAAGGGTAGAGACCTATCCTGGAAGGACCGGGCAAGGGAGCTAGAGGGCACCTCCCCTACCTGCCTACCAGGCACTCTGTCACCGCAACTGCCCTGGCCGAGGGTGCTAGGCCAGGCCACTGGGGAGAGCTGGCACTTATGGGGTCGCAGGGGCTGGCCCTGGTGGAGGTGTTGCCCCTCTTGCACTCTCAGAAGGTCCTGGGGGTTGGACTCTCACTAGCATAGGTTCCAGCAGCAGTCACTCTCAGTCTCGATGGCCACAAGGGCAGAGCCGGACTTCCCACGAGCCTGAAGCAGCTCACAGGAGCGCTGACCTGAGGGCCCTCCTGGCACCCCTGTCCCTGCCTTGGGGTGTCGGGGCCCCAGTTTCCTCATCTGCACAGGATGGCTGCTTCCTTCCTTTGTGCCAGAGCTGATTGCTCGCAGAACTTGGGGCTGGAGCCAGATGCAGCAGTGAAAGAGCAGGGCCGCCCTGGGCCAGGGCCCTCCTGGCTTCAGATGCTGGGCCTGCCTCCCCTCCCCAACAAGCGGCCACACAAGCAGAGGGAGCTGGTTGCTTGCTGGTCTCCAGGCCGGGGGCCCTGGGGACTGGGCAGGGACCAGCTCCGGGAGAAGCAGCCTGTTCTGACACACCTTTGGGTCCTCTGATCCTCCCCCAAAATGTAGTTTTAGCTGAAGCTGTTTTTGGGAGTTGCTAGGGGGAAACGGCTGTAAATTACTAAACTACAGTATTTTTGCAGACGAGGTTTCCAACACAAAGGAAGACAGACACTTGGGGGTGGCTTTCAGAGAGAGTTGGTGGGACAGGGGCATGGCTTTCTTGACAGCCAGAGAGGCAGCCAGGAAATGGACAGTGGTGGCTTTCCCATGAAGAGGATGGTGCCTGACTTCCCACATCCTGACTTGCAGCTTTTCATTCATCTGTTCATTTACTTGTTCGTCCATCCATCCATTCATTTATCCATTCAGTTATCTGTTCAGAGAGCAGGCTGGGTGCCCTTCTGTACCGGTTTCTGCATCTTACATTCCCTTACCGCTTCTATTAGGTTGGTGCAAAAGTAATTGCGGTTTTACATTGTTGAATGTTGCTGTTTGATATTGGAATACATTCTTAAATAAATGTAGTTATGTTATATATCATTTTAATGCACATTTCTCACTTTTTTTTTTGCTAATGACATTAGTTGCTATTTATTTTATATTTATTTTAGACTAGGGAAGTGGTATTAGAGAGCAAATTTGAGCAATTTTCTTATTTGATTTCAAAATGAGTTGTAAAGCAGCAGAGACAATTTGCAACATCAACAATGCATTTGGCCCAGGAATTCCTAACAAATGTACAGTGCAGAAGTGGTTTAAAAAGTTTTGCAAAGGAGATGAGAGCCTTGAAGATGAGGCGTGCAGGGGCTGGCCATCAGAAGTTAACAACAACCAATTGAGAGGATCATAGAAGCTGATCCTTTTACAACTACATGAGAAGTTGCCGAAGAACTCAATGTCAACCATTCTCTGGTCATTCAGCATTTGAAGCAAATTGGAAAGGTGAAAGCTGGATAAGTGGGTGCCTCACGAGCTGACCACAAATCAAAAAAATCGTTGTTTTGAAATGTCATCTTCTCTTACTCTACCCAACAACAATGAACCATTTCATGATCAGATTGTGATGTGCGACAAAAAATGGGTTTTATATGACAACTGGTGATGACCAGCTCAGTGGTTAGACTGAGAAGAAGCTCCAAAGCACTTCCCAAAGCCAAACTTGGACCAAAAAAGGTCACGGTGAATGTTTAGCAGTTTGTGGCCCAGCTTATCCACTACAGCTTTTTGAATCTTGGTGAAACCATTACATCTGAGAAGTATACTCAGCAAATTGATGAGATGCACTGAAAACTACAATGCCTGCAGCTGGCATTGCTCAACAGAAAGGTCTCAGTTCTTCTGCACAACACTTGACTGCATGTCACAAAACCAACACTCCAAAAGTTGAACGAATTGGGCTACAAAGTTTTGCCTCGTCCACCATATTCACCTGATCTCTCACCAACCAACCACCACTTCTTCAAGGGTCTTGACAACTTTTTGCAGGGAGAATGCTTTCACAACCAACAGGAGGTAGAAAATGCTTTGTAAGAGGTCGTCGAATCTGAAGCCCGGATTTTTATGCCATGTGAATAAACAAACTTATTTCTCATTGGCAGAAATGTGTTGATTGTAATGGTTGCTATTTTGATTAATAAAGATGTGTTTGAGCCTAGTTATAATTTAAAATTCATGGTCTGAAACCACAATTACATTGCACCAAACTAATATTATTTGAGCTCTTCACTTTACTTTTATTCAAGTTTTTGTTGTTGCCCATAGTAATTTGTTCCTGACATTAACTGGTTTGGGCCTTTGTGTCATCCAGGGTCTCTGTCCTGCCCATAACCTGCCCATTGGCCTTGTGGTGGCATCCCACACATCCCAGCTGGTGAAAACGTGTCCCTGAGAGGCTACAATGGTGGGGGTGGGGTGGGGGGACTGCCTTGCTGGGACTGTTCCACCTGCTCAGATGTGCCTCAAAGAAGGGGGAATGAGGTGCCATTCCTGTTCCCTGGGGTAGGGATAGTGGGCTGGGTGGCACTATACCCTGGGCGGGGGGGTCATCTCTTAGGCCCCAGCCTCCAAAGAAAAATCCCTTTGGCTTTCTAGCTCCTCTGGTTAATTCATTGTGTTTACCCTTACTGGTTTCTTTCCTACTTGCTCTATCAGTTCCTAAGAGAGGAATGCTAAACTTGCCAACAGTGATTTTGCATCATCTCTTTTTCATATTAGTTGGTCCATTTTTGCTTTATGCATTCGGACGCTATGTTATCAGGTCCATACAAATTTAGAGCAGTGTGTGAGTTGTTGACCCTTTATCTTTACAAACCATCCCTCTTTGCCTAGCAGTGCATCTTGCCTTAAAGTATCCTTCATCTGATGGCAGCAGCCACACCAACTTGCTCTACATGGGATTTGCATGTTGTATCTTTGCGATTTTTTTTTAAGCCTTTCTGTGACCTTCTAGTTAAGCATAGCATGAAACCAGCCATAGACATGCAGACAAATAAGTGTGGTCAGGTGTGGTCTGTATTGAGCTGAATTTGGACCTCAGTTCAGGGGAATTCCTTTTGCTCTGGTAGCAGTTAGGACAGGGACTGGTCTGGCTGAGGCTGGGCTCATCTCCATGAGGACTGACCTGGTACCCCTGTCCTCACCCCTCACTCCTAGCCCCATAGGACCCAGAAGCAAAGACCGTCCTCTCTAGTAGATATTGAAGACCCAGGAGACTACTGGATACTCTCCTCAGCCACTCAGCCTTTCCCTCACTGTTGTTCAGCCACTCAGTCGTGTCCGACTCTACGACCCCATGAACAGCAGCATGCCAGGCTTCCCTGTCCTTCACCATCCCCAGAGTTTGCTCAGACTCATTTCCATTGAATCAGTGATGCCATCGTCTCATCCTCTGTTGTCCCCTTCTCCTCCTGCCCTCAGTGTTTCCTCGAATCAGGGTCTTTTCCAATGAGTTGGCTCTTCACGTCAGGTGGCCAAAGTATTGGAGCTTCAGCTTTAGCGTCAGTCCTTCCAATGAATATTCAGGGTTGATTTCCTTTAGGATTGACTGGTTTGATCTCCTTGTTGTCCAAGGGACTCTCAAGAGTCTTCTGCAGCACCACAGTTTGAAAGCATCAATTCTTTGGCACTCAGCCTTCTTTATGGTCTGACTCTCACATCTAGACATGACTACTGGGAAAATCATAGCTTTG
The DNA here is from genome assembly GCF_032405125.1 of Capricornis sumatraensis. NCBI lineage: Eukaryota > Metazoa > Chordata > Mammalia > Artiodactyla > Bovidae > Capricornis > Capricornis sumatraensis. Next base: position 101,196,157 of record NC_091076.1, read on the forward strand.
ACTACACAGGCCTTTGTTGGCAAAGTGATGGCTCTGGTTTTTAATACGTTGTATAGGTTTGTCATAGCTTTTCTTCCAAGGAGCAAGCATCTTAAATCAGTTTCAAACCTTGGCCGGGACCCTGTGCCAATGTCAGGCTCACTTCTTGGATTTTCCTTTCTGGAATCTCAGAACCCATGATGCTTTGCTTGCTCATAATAAACAACATATAAGCAAGTGATGTGTTATATTAGGGGTTTCCCAGCTGTTGCTAGTGGTAAAGAGCCTGCCTGCCAATGCAGGAGAAGCAGGTTCAGTCCCTGGGTTGGGAAGATCCCCTGGAGAAGGGCATGGCAATCCACACCAGTATTCACGCCTGGAGAATCCCATGGACAGAGGGGCCTGCTGGGTTATGGTCCGCAGGGTCGCAAAGAATCAGATGTGACTGAAGCAACTGACACGTGTACATGTGGTATATTAGGAGATGGGAGCGCTATGGAGAGAATAGATCAAGAAGGATGTGGAATGCTGGGCAAGAGAGTGGAATGTGAAACAGGGTAAGGGTTGACCTCTTTGAGATGTAACATTTGAGGAAAACATAGGAGATGAGGGAGTTAGTCATGCAGATACCTAGGGAAGCATGGCAGGCCCAGGCACAGCCACGCAAAGGCTCTCGGGCAGCGTGGTTCCTGGCTGGGGAGCAGTGGGGAGGCCGGTGTGTCTGCAGTGAGGGTGGGAGGGTCTGAAGTCAGGGAGCATGTGGGTATCCCAAGGATTTTTTTCAACTGCATGAGAGGGGAGCCTCTGGAAAGTTCCAAGAGAAGTGACAGGTCTGACTTGTATTTTAAAAGAAACTCTCTGGTTGCTATGTTGAGAGCCCATTGTTGGAGGGTGGAGGCGGGGAGGGCAATTGGGAGCCCAAGGTGGTCATCTAGGCAGGAGCTGGTGGTGGCCTGGATGGTGGGGAAGTGGGGCTCTGGATGCCTGTGGAGGGCAGAGGCAGCGGGAGTACCTTACAGGTGGGTGTGAAAGGGGAGGAGCTAGGGTGATGGCTGATTGGCTCACGGGCTGCCGCTCCTGCAATAGCCCACCTCGGGGGCTCCTGAGAGCAGTGCCTTCACCCTGGGGTGACGGCCTCTCCACCCTAGGGGGCCTGGAGTCCCATGGCGGCTGTGAGGAGAGAACCCACCACACCCCCGTGGACGCGGGGTGCTGAGATGGGGGCCCAGCGCTGTTCCAGCCACCAGCCCCAGGATGAAGTGGGGAGCACACCCACACCCTCTCTGCATGGTGACCACGGGGCTTCCAGCCTGAGAGCCAAGGAACGACACGGTTCTTACAGATGGGAAGACCAAGGGTGGGGCTTCGGGAGGAGGCTGGGAGCTCAGCCTTGGGCAGGTGCAGTCTGAGTCGCCTCCATCCCACAGGACAGTGTATCAGGTAGCCAGAATGGATGCAGGGGTCTGGAGTACCAGAGAGAGACGCTGAAACTGCAAGATGGGAGCTTGCCAGGTGAGCGGGTGTGGGTGGAGCAGTGGTTGGGCCAGGCCAAGTGGGGTGGGGGGACTCCTCCAGGAGGAAGGGCTTGGGGAGAAGGGAGGGGGTCTCATGAGGAGGAGGAGGCAGAGATCTGAGCCCTAGACTTGTCCAGAGGGCAGGGCTGATGCTGTCCCCTCACTGTGGACTCCAGGTGGCCTTGGACCCAGCCTGGTGAGCAACCTGTGCAGAGCCCAGTGGAGCCTGGGGCCGGGGGGATGCGGGGGTGGGTGGCATGGGTCTGGGCCCAGAAAGCACTGAGCTGGGAGGGCTGATCCATCTGGAAGGGGTCAGGGCTGGAGGAAGGACCACCATCCAAGGGTGTAGGAACAAGAAGGGGCAGAGGCTGGACGCACCACCCCTCGGCCTCCCATTTTCACTCCTGTACCCCCCGCGCCACTCTGCTCCCTACCTGCCACCCAGAGACCCACGACCCTGTCCCCACCCCAACTGACGCTGCACACCCCTGACAAATATATGAGCTTCGGTTCATTCCATACTGTTTTTCTTCCATTTTCCTGACCCAAGCTGTGTCCACTGCCATGGCCTTCTCCACAGCGCCTCTCGAATCCCATGATGCTGCTTGGGGGACACTCAGCTGACCGGAGCTGAGCGTGGCGCTTCTTCTTCTTTGGAATTTTCTCCTCTTTGATCAATTCAGAAAATTCTAGAGCAGGAGACAGGTTTTCTAGTAAATAACCCCCTGGCTGTACATCTCCAAGGCCTGCAGGCCCCACGGGAACCCTCCTTTATGATGGGAGACCCCGCGGTGCAGGAGAGCCCTGCACCCTGTATTCCCAAGTCCTGGGTGTGGAGCAGGAAGGACCAGAACTTGGCTGCCTGTGTGCCCTGCACGGCTGCCATGCGCCTTGTGTCCAGCCTGCTTGGTGGTGATGTGCTTGCCCACCCTGGGTCTTACAATGGACCCTCCCTTCAGAGCCTCAGTACAGGTGCTCCTATGACCGTCCCACCTTCAGTGGGGAAACTGCGGCCTAGAGAGGCTGGGAGGCTTGTCCTAAATGGACCCCTTGGCCAGACTGCCCCTTTGTTAAGCCTCGTGACCACCTACAGGTCAAGTTTTGCTGGCATTTGAGGGCAGAAAGTGGAGGCTGGGGGTGGTGGGGACAGGCACCACCCCCAGTCTGGGGCTCTGGCCCGTGCTTGCCTGTTCCCAGCGTCATCCTCCAGGCTTGGGGTCAACATCTGGGGAGGGTCAGTGGGCAGCAGGATGATGCAGACCCCCAGAGCAGCCAGGGGGAGCTCCAGAGAAGGCCTGCAAGCCCCACGAATGTCCCAGCCTTGCAGAGGAACCCCGGCCTTGAGAAAGAAGTGTCTGAGCCCTGCCTCTTGGTAGCTAGCCACCTTGAGGTGTTACCCCACTACACGGAAGAGACTGAGGCTCCACGACATTAAATGATGCATGTGAGGTCCTTTGCTCTGCTCCCAAGAGGTGGGGGTGGTGCTGTCTGACCCTAGGCACTGCTGGGTAACTTCGTCCATCCTTCAAGGTTCATCTCAAAGCTGCCCGGTCTGGGAAGCCTTCCTGGTTACCTGAAACACCAGCTCCTCCTGCAGGACTCAGGGCCCAGGGCCTTGGTCTCTCTCTCTCTCCAGGCCCCAGACCAGTGGGCCCTGGTCATCCTGGCTGGACAGGAACTGCCAGCTGGGAGGCGTGCTGTGTGCAGGATGGTCTCAAGCTGGTTCTGGACTGAGTGAGCCCCAGACCGCTCCAGGAGGATGGCCTCGCCCCGCTCTCAGGTGCTCAGGAGGGCGGTGCATCTGCCCTGAGGGTGTGGGCGCAGGGCACAGTTCCCCTCTTCCAGGAGAGTCAGGCAGGAGCCACTGGGGCGGGCTAGGACTCCAGCTGGGCATGTGGGTCTGGGCACAGGCCGAGGGTTTGGCAGGCAGGGACCAGGCTGTCCTGTGCCCCCACAGCCACGGCTCGTGACCCGCAGCGCTCTTGGGTTGCTGTCCCCAGGGCGGGCTGGGTTCTGGGACTTGTAGCAGAGCAGCTATTTCAGAGGCTCCTTGGCTCTCTCCGAAGTTGGTGGAGCCTTCTGGAATCTGCTTCTGAGGCCAGGAGAGGCAGCTCCGTGACCTTTGGGGCAAAAGCCAGTCGAGTAGTAGCTGGAAGAGACTTTCTCCCAGTAGAGAAGCACCGGGTCAAAGGTTGCAAGGTTGCCGCAGCAGGGGCCAGGGAGGGCTGGATGCAGCCCAGGGCTGCGTCCTACTTCCTGACCCTGGGCATGGCCCTCCCCGAGCTGCTTTGGGCCTCAGGCTCCTCATCTGTGAAATGGGGAGACCCCTGCCCACCTCTGCCCCTTTGCAGGGTCCTGCAAGGAGCCAGGAGGGAAGGAGATGGTAGGGAAAGGGTGTCGGACCCTGTGGGGGGCCTGGAGCTGGGTCCTCCACGTGTCACTCATAATGGTCAGTTCTTACAGCCAGTCCGGGAGGTGGGGCGGGGTGGTCAGCTGGGATTACGGGCAGGCCGGGGCCTTGGAGACAGGACAGACACTGCCAGCCTGCATCCTGAGCTGTGACCCTGATTCTCCCCTCTACCCTGGAATCTTGGGGTCCATCCTGGAGGGAAGGGATGGCCTGCCTGGGGACAGTGTCACCCTCTTCTGGAGATGGGACTGGACCGAATTCCAGGCCAGCTCTGGCCAAGCCTGGGGTTAACATCCTGAATGCAGAGTGCTGTGGGAGCCCTGGGCGGGGCTTTTTACCGCCATCCTCCCATCCCATTGCTGTCTGGGGCATCTCCATACCCTGCCCTGAAGGCGGGGGAGCCTGGGATCAGAGCTGGGGATGGCAGGGGCCATGGGGCTGCGGTTAGTGTATTTATAGTGCCTGGTCCACGGCCTGGGATGGAGTCTCACTTGGCATGCCTAGTCAGGGTGGGGAGGGGACTGGGGAGGGGGCTAAAAGGCACCACACAGAGCCAGGCCTGCAGCCCCTACCCAGCCTCCTGGGGTGCTCCCAGTGCCTGCAAGAACCCTGCCCTCCTCCTCCTTCCCCCTGGAAAGGCCTTCCACCCTCTCCTCACACCTCACTGCCCTCTACAGCCAAAGCTGGCTATAGCTGGAAGGCCTAGCCATAGCGCCCCCAGACCCCCACATATTCCCAGTATTGCTGTATCCTGGATGCCCCCTCTGAGGTGGGTAGCGCCCTCCCCTGACCCCAGACCACTCTGGATCGCCCAGGGGCCTGGCCTTCTTGGGGCTGAGGCCTGCATCTAGCACCTGTGAGTGGTCACAAATTCAGATGCTGAGTGATAAAGGCCTCATGGGCGGCGGGGAGGTGAGCAGGGGTGGTGGAGGCAGTGGGGCCCGCTGGGATGGGTATGTGGCCCAGACCTGGCTTGGTGGGCCTGCCAGAGTTGGCGGGGCCGGGAGTTTGGGAGTCTCTGTTCGGCCAGGCCCCTCCTCCACTCTGCACCGGGAGCCCTGTGAGGTGGTCTCAGTCTCCCACTGCTGATCCCACCTCACAGCCATGCTCTCAGAGACTCACATAGGCACTTGCGTGCACACGTGTGCCCACCCCTGTAGATTCAGTTGCCTCGGGGCTACCCCTCTCTTTTCTCCTCCTTTTCCTGCCCCCCCAGACCTCCCCACCCATGACCTCCCCTCATCCTGCAGAAGACAAGGCCTCAAGCTCCCAGAATGCAGCTTGGGCAGCTCTGGCTCAGCCGGGCACCCACACCTCCCCTCCCTGGGCAGGGCTCACCTCCACCTGGCTTCCCTTGAGGGTTCTGGGGAGGCGGGTCAGGCTGCGGGTGCTGAGGGGATGTGGGGGGCTCCAGCTTTTATACCTGTAGCTGCTTAGCCTGTCCCTCCCATGCACTTCAGCCTGGCACTGACTACCCCCAGGGGCTCGCTGGCACTTGGCACGCCCACACCAGGCTGGGCAGACTGACCATCAGAGGCTGACCATCAGCAGTGTGTGGCCTCCCTGAGCCCAGGGTGAGCAAGTGGACTTCCTGTCTGTCCCAAGAGGTTCCACTCTGCTGCTGGCCTCGTGGGGGTGGGAGGGGGTAGTGGTCCAGGAGATGACCCAGGCTGGCCAATGTGTCCAAGGCGGCAGCAGAAGGCTGGACCATTGACATCCTCTGGCAAGAAGCCAGGCCGGGCAGCTGTCCTTTGTCTCTGGGTCACTGTGGGGTGCTGGGGAGCCATGCCAGGGTTGGTCTTCAAGGCGAGGGGAGGAGAGGGAGGCCTCTGTCAGGGAGGATGTCTTCTGCAGGCACAGGGAGCAGGGCTGTGTGACCCCAGGCAGGGCTGGCCTCTCTCCCTGGGTAGGAACCTCACAGGGCGGTCCCCAGGGTGAGGACAAGGGGACCAGAGAAGGAGGCATTGCCAAGAGCCCCTCTGGCCAGGGCCTGCTTTCTTGGCCCCAGGGTTTCACAGAGCGGTGCCCCTAGTGGCGCAGATGTCTGTGCAGACTCTGCAACCCCTCATCACCAGCTGTCCTCTGTGGGGGTCTCTACCCCCGTCATTTTACATGGTGCTCATATAGCTCAGTGATGTGGTTTCCCTGCACAAAAGCTCATCATGTATTGCTGGACTCTGCTATGATGTAAGGCCAGCAAGCTGAGGCTGCTCTAGAACTTCCTTGACTGACCACCTGCTGCTGCTGAATCTGGAACAGGTCCTACTGCTTCTCTTTCTTTCCTTTTTGGCCACACTGCAGGGCATGTGGGATCTTAGCTCCCCAACCAGGGATGGAACCCATGCCCCCTGCAATGGAAGCGCAGAACCTTAAACCACTGGGCCATCAAGGAAGTCGCAGATCCCAGTACTTTTGTCATCAGAGACACCATGGGAGGCCAGAGTGGGAGGACCAGGATGAGTGATGGAAGTTTCCACGGAAGCCTCTCCAAAAGGGTTACCCTGAAGCTTTCCAGCCTAGCCTGGATGCCCGACATGCTCTGGCCCTGCAGGAGGCATCATGGACATCGCTCGATGTGTCTGTCCATCAAATGGAATGTTATTTGCATGAAAGGAATGAGACACCGACACACTACAACACAGATGAGCCTCGACAGCCCCACGCCGAACGAAAAAGGCTGGTCGCAAAAGGTCACGTAGTCTATGATGCCAATTGTACACGATGTCCAGAAGAAGTAAACTCATAGAGACAGAGGGCAGCCTGATGGTTGTGGCGGGGGTGGGGGCCTTGCTGGGAAATGGGGAGTCACTGTTTAATGGGTACAGGGTTTATTTTGGAATCATGAAATGTTCTGGAACTAGAGAGCGGTGGTGGCAGTATCATGAATGCACTAAACGCCATGGGATTGTTCACGTTAAAATGGCTTCTCTTATACTGTCTGAGCACTCCCTCCGCGGCATCTTCTGGAAGCCCCTGTCCCTGCCCACCCCTGCCCGGGCCGCAAGATGAGGGGTGGGGAGCGGGTGGGTGGGCTCCTGGAAAGCACCGGCCAGAGCTGACAGATGGCCAGTCGCCCAGGCAGTCCCTCCCGTTTCGTTTCTGTTGGGCCACCCCCCGCCCCCTCCTGAAGCCCTGGCCCCAGCTTACTGGCCTCACTCTGGGCTGAGCTGGATCTGAAGGGGCCACAGTGTCCAGCTCTGGGAACACCGCTGTCCCCTGTGCCCAGGCTCTGCAGGCACTGCCCTCTTGGGAGGCCCTGGTCACTCGGGCCTTTGTGGGGTTGGCACTGCCTACCCACCATCACCGGGCCTGCCTGGAACAACTTGGCGGGAGGGGGATGGCCTGCTCGGGGCCCCTCCTGCTGAACCTGGAAACCCCTGCGGAAACCTGCAGCACGGTCCTGCCCCGTGACGTGGGTGAACTGTTCTCTTCCAGGGAACCGTTTTTATGTAAGCACAAAGCTCTTTCAAGGCACAGCCTCCTCAGGGCCTGGTGTTTTCCCCTGGCTGGCTGGGAACACCAGGCAACATCTCCCACTTCCGGGGGACGGGACAGGGTACCCTTGGCAGCTGCACTTGCCTTCTGAGGGCTCTTTGGCAAATGCTGGAACCCCTCTTACCCCCACTTTGCAGAGCACAGCTGCGGTAGGCGGGCTTATGGGAGATAGGTTCTCCCGAGGCTGGGGCCTATCCCTGGGCAAGTGTGGGTGGGGGCCGGCCTTTCCCCTTGGCAGCTGCACCCCTTACGGGTACACAGAGGTGGAGGTGGGGACCTGTGATTACCACAAAGGATATCTGCTCCCTGCCCCCACCCCAGGCAGGAATCACATCTCTGCAACAGGGAGGGGTGGGCCAAGGGAGTCTCCTAGCAGGGTGAGGTCCTGGCAGGTAGGGGTGCCCCTGGGGCCCTGTCCTTCAGTGACCAGCATGTGGTTTTGAGAGCTGAAGCTAAGGCAGCCTTTCATGCAGAGATGCTGGTGCGAGTTATTGTTACAGGAAGGACTCAAGAGGTGCTGGCTGTCCCCACGGCCCTGCCCCTGTGTCCTTTACCACAAAAGGTATGTCCGTGTCCTAATCCCAGGACCTTGAATGGGGACTTGTTTGGAAACAGGGTCTTTGCCAATATGACCCTTAAGACAAGGTCACACTAGGGGAGGAGGAGCCCTGATCCAGCGACTGGGTCCTTATAAGAAGAGCGACACAGAGGAGAGGGGAGGGCCATGTGGCGGTGGAGGCACAGAGGCAGAGGTTGCGATGGTGTGGCCACCGGTCAAGGAGAGCCTGAAGCCACCGGGAGCTGCAAGAGGCAGGAAGGGCCCATCCCTGGACCTCTGGAGGGAGACCAGTCCTGCTCACACCTCGGTTTTAGATTCTGGCTTCCAGACTGAGAGAGGATCCATTTCAGTTGTTTGAAGCCCCGCCCCAGCAGCCCCTTCTTTCCCAGGGACCCTCTCATGGGACCCTGCTTCTGGCCTGTCTCCCACCACTGTTGCGCCCCACCCCAGCCCACTCTCCACTCTGATCCCCTTCCCAAGCCTCAGGTGAGGATATGAGTAGGATGCAGGCCTGGGGCCTGGAGGGACACAAAGGCAGCTGCGTCCCCCAGGCTGGCCGGGTGCCCCGCAGGGCTGTGGCTTTTCTTTCTGTTTTTATGGCCCTGTCGGGTCTCTGCGGCCACACGGGCTCCTCTCTAGTCGTGGCGAGTGGGGCTGCTCTCTGGCTGCAGTGCACAGGCTTCTCGCCACAGTGGCTTCCTTGTCGCAGAGCGTGGGCTCTAGGTGCACGGGCTGCAGCAGCTACGGCTCCCGGGCTCTGGAGGACAGGCTCGGCATTTCTGTGGTATGCACAGGCTTAGTTGCTCTGCAGCATGTGAGATCTTCCTGGATCAGGGATCAAACCCGTGTCTCCTGCACTGGCAGGCAGAGTCTACCACTGAGCCACCAGGGAAGCCTGGATTTTATTTTTTTAAGATCTATTTATTTTATTCTTTGGCTGTGCTGGGTCTTTGTTGCTGCATGCTGGTTTTCGCTAGTTGCCGTGAGTGGGGGCTGCTCTTCATTGCATCACACAGGCCTCTCATTGTGGCGGCTTCTCTCGTTGCAGAGCAATGGGCTCTAGGCGCTTGGGCTTCAGTAGCTGCAGCCCATGGGCTCTAGAGCGCAGGCTCAGTAATCCATGGCATACACAGGCTTAGTTGCTTGGCAGCATGTGGGATCCTCCCAGACCAGGGAGCAAAATGGTGTCCCCTGCATTGCAGGGCAGATTCCTAACCACTGGGCGCCAGGGAAGCCTCCGGGCTGTGGATTTAAGGGGTGTCAGGCTGACAGGTGAGCAGTCCTGAGCTTCCCTGGCCTCTGGCTCCAGATGGCTCAGTAGTGTCTACTCCTGCCTTGATTCAAATGTGGGATATGTTGCTCATCATGGATTTTTCTCAATAATTTTGATTCTCTATGATATTGCATAATACGCAGTATGTAGGATTTTCCTGGACCAGGGATGGAACCCATGTCTCCTGTCTCTAAGATACTGCAAAAATAACAGTTACCTCAATGGCCAAGTTTGTTTTTTAACAGCTTTATTGAGATATAATTCACATGCTGTGAAGTTGACCATTTTGGAGCCTACATATCAGTGTGTTTTAGTCCCAGGTGGTGCAACCATCACCTCTATAAAATCCCAGAGCATTTTCAACACCCCAAAAGAGCCTCTATACTCCCATTTTCCCCTCCTCTGGACCTCTGACAAGCGTCAGTCCTCTTTCTGTCTCCATAGCTTTGAATAGGCTAGGTCTTTCCTATCAGCGGAATCCTGTGGGTTTTGCCCTTTTGCTGGTTTCACTGAGCACTGCTTCTGAGGTTTATCCATGCTGCAGTGCATGGCAGTGCTCCATTCCTCTAAGTTTCTCTCCCTTTCTTTCTGGCCGTGCTGCGTCTTTGCTGCCGTGTGGGCTTTGTCTCTGGCTGCAGTGAGCGGGGCTGCCCTCTGGTTGCAGTGAGCGGGGCTGCCCTCTGGCTGCAGTGAGAGGGGCTGCAGTGAGCAGGCTTCCCACTGCGGTGGCTTCTCGTTGCAGGACACAGCCTCCAGGTCCATGGGCTTCAGCACTTGCGGCTCCCGGGCTCTAGAGCCCAGGCTCAGCAGTCGTGGCGCCCGGGCGCAGCTGCACAGCGGCCTGTGGGATCTCTCTGGACCAGGCATGGAACCCGTGTCTTCTGCTTTATCGGTGGATTTTTTTTTTTTTTTTGCCACTGAGCTACCAGGGAAGTCCCCGGTTCACTCCTTTTCACTGATTACAACACTACCCTGTATGGACCCACCACGCTTTGTGTATCCATCTGTTGATGGAGGTTGTCAAAAGTTTTTGGTGCCCTGTGGTGCCTCCCTCACTCCCCTGATGCCCTAGTCTGGTGCCGGTGCCGTTCCTGACTTGGGAGGCCTCTCCCCTCCGTCCGCCTCATGGACATTCTCTGGGCCCAGACCCCCTGGGGGGCAGCTCTTTCTAGGGGAGTTGCCCTCCCCCTACTATACCTGGCTTGTCCTTGACCCCCTATTGTCTTCCCTGAGGCTCCTGCCCAAGGCCTCGGTCTCCACGGGCCCGGGTGCCTCAGGTCCACGAGAGAGAAGCAGCAGCCCCACCAGCCTGGCCTTGAGGGTGGCGGTGCCTGAGGCAGTGGTCACTTGATGTGGGGCGCCCAGCCCCCACCACTGTCGGGCCTGGCCCCCGCCCGGGTAGCGGAGGGCTCCGGGGCTCCTCGCTTCCTTAGGGGGATGGCCACATCTTCAGGGATCTCTCTCAAGGGAGTCCTGAGGCAGGCTGACCACTGGGCACCCTGTGAGCCCTCACCCCTGCGCTCCCTGCCCCCAGCACTGGACAAGCCAGGCTCTCAGTTCAGGGGTCTTGCCCCTGGGGCTCGAGTTTCTGCCTTCTCTGTCTTTTCTCAGAGACGTGTGTGTGTGCACACATGCGCCTGTGCTGGGGACAGGCCCTCAGGTCCTAAGGCTGAGGAGAGAGCTGCACGCACTGAGCCGCTCACCTCTGCCCTGCCCAGGGCCCAGCACCCAGCACCCCGTCCTGTCCATTAGACCTTGTCATGCCAACGGAGGGTCAGGCTCATGGCTGGCCTGGAGGCCTTGGACTCAGGGCACCCTGCAAGCACAGCAGTTCTGTCCCAACCCCAGGAAGAGCACAGATAAGCCCTTCCCACTAAATTCCAGCCCGTCTTCCAGCACCCACACTGGTTGTCAGTGAGTGTTGGTGGCCAGCCACACACCGGAATCACTGGTCAGAGGATTGGATCAATGGTAGGGGGGTTCAGGGCACCCCTGGTTCAATAGTCACCGTGTCATGGAAACAGCAGGGCTCCTGGTTTGGGCGGGGGAAGGTGTCCCTCGGGTCAGATGGAGTGACAGTGCTGGGCCTGCAGCCCTGGTGGGCTTGTCCTGCCCTACCCGGACCCCGGAGGACATCTGCAACCCTAATGCTCCTGGGGTCTGGCCGTCTGTGTACCCATGTGTGTGCACACATGTGTGTTCACAGGTCAGCCTGTCACAGAGGTTTGCACAGAGGATCTTCTGACCCTGGTCACTGAGGCTGGCCGTGAGAATCTGAATAGGGTCAACTTAGGGCCACTGGGCATTTCCCCTGCTTGTCCCCAGAGAGTCCCCCGGCTACATCGAGGTCCAGGTGTCTGGGGTGCCTTCCTGGTGGGCAGAGACAAGGCCCATGGTATGCGAGTGGGCAGTGTTGGGCTTTCCTCCTGGGTGGAGAGGGGAGACCTCCACTAGGGATCTAGCCCCTCAACACTGCACACTCCTGGATCACAGCCCTCAGCCATCCTTGCCCCCCAACCCGCCTGGGTCCCTGCCCCTCCCACTGGCCACCTTGGGGAGGAGCTCCTTCCACCCCAACTGCAGCCTGGAGGGCAAAGCTGCTTAGAGTAGTGGCCACACCATCAGGGACAGTAAGAAGGTTCTGGATGCCTCATGCTCCTCCATAGGCCTGAGGGGACTGGGACCGCCCATGGCAGGGGACCCCACAAGTCTGAGAGGAAAGGAGGCCCCTTCCTTTGCTCATGGGGGAACTGTCTACACAACAAGCCCCCCTAGGGTAAGAAGAATGTGGCCTGGCACCCTCTCCTGAGAGCTGGCCCTCACCATCCTTTCTCTCCGTGCCCACCCCTGTGCCATTGATCCTTGCTCTCCCCAAAGCCTTCCGGGCCCCCACACCCCCTGTCCTCCAGCTGGGTCACCCAAGAGGCTTTGCTCATCCGGGCAGAGAATGAATGGATGGGTGTAGAGTGAGTGACTCAAGTTACATAAAACTCAAATCCCAGCTACGCTGTAACTCTCTCCGCTCCCAGCGGGTGGGGAGGGGCCGAGCCCCAGCCCCCTGGGCTCTCAGCGGGCCGGGCCTCCCGCAGCCGCCGCAGCGGCGCAAGATGGCGCGGCAGGGCGCGCGACCGGCGGGGAGGGGACGGTGCCTCGGTGCCCGGCGCCGCCGCGCCCGCCCTAAACGCCCGGCGCTGTTCCCTCCCGGGCGGGGGCGGCCGCTCCTTCTCCACGGTTGTCGCAGAGTGGCACAGGCGCGGGCGGTTTGTGCAAAAATAGCACCCCCACCCCCCACCCCGCCGGCGCGGGCGCCGCCCAGAGGGCGCGGGGCAGGACCGGAGCTGCCTCGGAAACCGGCGTGTGCAGGCCGCGTGCCAGCCCCCGACCCTCGCGTGCCGGGGCCCGCGCCTCCCGGCCACCCCGCGCGCGCTTTCGTATTGCTCCTGCGTGCCACCGTGCCCACCCCCGCGCGCGCAGCCGTGCCCCCGCCTTCCCGCTCCTCCTCCCCACGCCTCTTTGCCCACCCCCGCGCCTCCAGGTGGCCCCCTCCCGAGTCTCCGTCCCGCCCCCCCCACCTTTCCCTCCACGGACCCCTCCCCCAGTATCCGTGCCCCCGAGCCCTTGGGTCTCCCATCCCGCGTCACTGAGCCACCCTCGGGCTTCAGTATACCCCTCCCCGCGTTTCTGTGCACCTTCCGCCTCCCAGCGCCCCCCAGCCTCCGTGCCACCCCTGCGTCTCCGGATTTCCCATTCTGCATCTGGGTCCCCCCGTGCCTTTGTCCCCCCCATTTCCATGCCCCCTCAGCCTTCGGGTCCCCCCTGCGCGAGTCTCCGTGCCCCCCAGCCCGGTAGGGAACCCCCCCACACCCGACCCCGCGCGCGCGCTCCCGCCGGTGTTTTCGGACTGCACCGGCCGGGGGAGGCGCCTCGTCTGTCGCCGCCGCCCGCACCCGCACCCGCACCCCGCCGGCCCCGCGGCTGCGGCTGTGGGTGCTGAGCGGGCGCCGCGGCCAAGGCGCGCTCGCACCTGCGGCGGCCGCTCGGGTGATGGCGCGGTGCGGGCCTCGGGCGTCCTGAGCTGAACGCAGCGCCAGTCGGGGGATGCCAAGCCGCGCTGCTGGCCCTGGCCATGTCGTCGTCCTTCTTCAACCCCAGCTTCGCCTTCAGCTCGCACTTCGACCCTGGTGAGTCCCCTGGCCGCGCCCCTTGCCAGCCCTCTGCCCGCTGAGGCTGCCCCTAACCTGCCTAACTGCGGACATTGATGCTTCCTGAGCCGCTGGTTTTCTATTTCGCATGGAAATTAACCCTTTCCTCTCTCTGAGCGGAGCTGCAGACGTAACTGCTTTCCCGCAGGAACCCCTGGAGGCCCGGAGGTGGGCAGGCCTAGGGGTTGGCACCTGCTTGAGGCCTCCAGCAGCCGGGGTGGGCAGTGGGGGCACTGCCTGTCCCTGTGGAAGCTTCGATCTCGCGTATCTGGGGCAGGAGGGCCCGTGCTGGGCCAGGTGTCCAGGGGAGGAGGCAGCCAGGACTAAGGGCTCCAGGGAGGGGTGGGAGTGTTGCTCCCTCAGGCCCATGGACACCCTTGCTGGGACTAGGGTGGCAGGCTCCTCCCTAGGCTGGGAATGCGTTCTGGAGAGCCCTGCCGGGCCACCCAGCCGCCTGCATGGGGAGGTGGGAGCTGTAGTCGACCCATGGGACAGAGCCCACTGAGCACAGGCTCAGAAGAGATGGGCCTCAGTGGATGCCCAGGCCCTCAGGACAGGGATGAGGCCGAGGTGGCGCTGTCAAAGCTGGCTGCAGGGGACATGGGGCCAGGCCTCTTCCCCCCCCCCTTCCCCCAGGCTGGCGGCCCTGGCAGCCTGTTTACCCATGGCTGCCTGACCTCCTGGCAGCAGTGGGCCGCCATGGTGGGGCAGCTGAAGGCCTGCCTGCGTCGCCAGAAGGTGGTAGACTTTCTTCCCTCTGCTTTCATAGGCCCCGCCATCCGCCCCTCCTTGGCCCTAGTGGGAGATAAGCCCCTGCCCTGGAGCCGTGGCCTAAGGACCCAGAGTCCCACCCACTTGTCACTGGGGCTCTGGCACAGGCTAATCCAGCCAAAACAAAGCCGGGTGAGCACGTGATGGGCTCTCCTGGGTCTCCCTCCCTGGAGTAGGGCCCAGTTCGTGCAGTGATGCACAGGGTCCCCTGGGTCCGGCCCCATCTGAAGGCATTTGCTCCTGAGGGAGGGGAGCAGACGGCAGGTTTCTCTACTGGACTGAGGATGTGGGTGTCCCTGGCTCAGAAATAACTTCCCAAGGCGACTCCCAGAGCTTGAAGAACATGGAGTCCCAGTGGATGGCCCCCAACCTGGCAGTGACAGCCCTGCTGGACTCTGAGGGCGGGGGTTGGAGGTGGGGGTGGAGGTGGCCCTGCTGAGCAGTCAGTCCCAGGCCCAGACAGCCTTTTGGGACAGGTATCCAGGTGGCTCCGGGCCAGTGTTCCAGGCAGCGTGGCTCCTGGGCAGCGAGGGTCCAGCCTTGGAACCATAGGTAGGGTGAGTGTGTGTGTGGCAGGACTGACCCAGGGATGGGGGACACCCTTCCCCATGCCCTGCCTCTTGCACTCTTTGTAGGGCCCAGACCTGCCCTGTGTGGTTGGGTTCAGTACACTCCCCCACCAAACACACACTTGGGTGTGTCCCAGCACGAGACCCTTCCCCCATCTTAGAGAAACAACTAAGCTGGTTCCTCTTGCAAATATTTCTGTTAACAGCTGTGATCAGTGTAATTATAATGTGTCAGTTTAAGGACTTAGCAGGGGAAAAAGTTGTCAGGAGGCAAGAGGAGGTCTGCTCTTTTCAGGCGGAATGAAGGAGAGAGCCCTGCCCCACTGTGCGAGGGGCCCCTGGCTGGTAGAGGTGTGTTGCCTGTGGGGTGTGGAACTCCAGGTCTCCATGCTGGCCCTCATGTGGGCATTGGGAAGGAGGAGAGGTGGGGTCCTCTGCCCTCCCGCTAAATGCCTAGCATTCAGAGCCCGGCTCCCACCCCTTGGAGTCCCCCTGCCCACCCTTGCCTTCTCGAGTCTCAGTTTTCTCATCTGTAAAAGGGGATAGCAGCTCCTACACCAGGCTCAGTTAGGGGTTAAGCACCCAATGAAAACCTGACCCTCCATGAACACTGGCTGCTCTTTTGGAGGGGGTGGTGTATGAAGACAAGGCCACAGTGGCATGTGGCTTTCCTCTGTCCCCAAAATGGGGAGAGATGGGTTTTGAGGTTGACTCCTGTCTAAATGGGGACCCTGCTTGGGATCCACCACAGAAGGCAGGGGACAGTCATATTTGTGGCTATCTCAGAGTTTGTTTCTGTGGTCGCTCAACACTCTGGGGTGGACAGAGGGACCCAGCCTGGGCGGAGGGTCCTCAGAGTGTCACCAGGCCAGGTTTGTTGCCTACTGACAGTCCTGTGCCCACCATGGATGCTATGGAAGTTCTCCATAGAGGTGGTGGCAACGGTGGCAGTTATGGAGAGTGAAGGGGGCTGAGTTTGAGGCTCCGGCTCTCGGCACGTGCTTGAATGCAGTATGGGTGCTGGGGGACCTTATTTAAATTCAGCTCCTGCCTGGGCCACCATCACCTATCAGAGATGGGCAGGGCAGGGCAGGCCACTGGAGGGGGCCAGGCTCAAGCATGTTCTTCTGGAACCACAGGCTGGCACAGGTGGGCATCTGGAAGGGCTGCCTCTTCTGGGGTTCAGCTCGTCCCACGATGTGGGTAACTTTGGGGGATTTCTGGGCAGTCACAGACCTCTGACCTCAGTGCTGTGTGGCCTTGGGCCAGTCACTCAACCTCTCTGAGACTCAGCTCCACACAGGTGAAACTTCACTCTGAGGAGACTGGGTGGGTGGGATATGGAAGCCAAGAACTGAGGGGTGAGGAGGGTGCCATGTGGGAGCCAGAAGCACCTGGGCGGAGCTGGTGGGGGAGGCGTGGCCTTGAGGGGGCGGGGCTTGCCTCTCACACTCTATCTTTGTCACCATTCCCAGGAGTGATCAAGGCCCCTGGCGCTGGCTGAGGCAGAGGGCCACCCTTGTTTCTCACCTTCTCAAGCCCTGGAGGGGCCGGGTGCAGCCCAGGCCCTCAGCAGGTGCCTGGCAGGCGCAGGCCTCAGTCAGAGCTCTGCAGCCCAGGGCTGGAGCTGCCTTAAGACCCCTGGGGCAAGTAGTGGACCAACCCCTCCCTGATCCCATGGCCCTCTCTGTGCCTCTGGTTCTTCATCTGGAACATTAATCTGGAGGTGGGCATTACTGTGGTGCCCACCCCAGAGGGTGACTGGAGTGCTGGGTGCAGGCCAGTCCCCAGGCAGCGCCCGTCAAGGCTGACCTTGGGGCAGGGGTCACTGTGGACCATTTGGGGGGACTTGGAGTTTGAGGAAACTCATGGAAGCCAAGGCATCCCCCAGCCTCTTGGTCACGTCCTGCTGCCTGCCCACATTCTTGCCCTGAGCCTGGCTCTGTCGGGAGCACACTCCACCGCACTAATGCGTGTGCTGTGCTGGCTCAGGGCTGGGCAGGCTCGGGCTTTGGGGTGAAGGCATTGCTGGGGGACAGGGCGCAGGGAGGGCGTTCCGGCCAGGCGTGGTTTGACCTGCATGGGGACGGGTACACTCGGCGACTTGAGTGCTGAGAAGGACCCCAGGAATGAGTTCTTGTGGCCCTGGGGGTCCCACTCCATGGCTGATGGCCATGCGCTCATGGTAATTCTCGAAACTGGTGGCCCACCATTCACTGCCTGATGCCGGTGGGGCTTGGCTGAAGGCAGATGCTCCCAGACGGGCTTGGCCCAGTGTGGGGAGGGCATCAAGAGCCAACTCTTTGACGTGTGTCACCGCCCCTCCCCACGCCCGAGAAAGGCTGGCCCCAGAGTGGAAGCTGCAGCTGTTGGGCTGAGTCTGGGGGTGTAGGCCAGCTCAGGGCAGGAGGAAGGTTGCAGTATCCCCAGGGCAATTTCTTTGTATTCTGGAACATTCTCTAGGAAGCCAGACTGTGCCTTTTTCTCAGAGGGGCTGTTTCTCCCCCACGCATCCCTGTGCAGCTTTATACACGCAGGTGCTCAGGCTCACACACGCACTCACACACGTGAAACACACGAATGCTCGCAGATGCCTTCACGTGTGTGTAATGATGCACAGAGCCTAGGCCGGGCTGTGGTCTCCTGGGGGCGGGCGGTCAAGGGCTTGGCTTGGTGGGGGAACCCGACCCACCCTCACCTTTGACCCTCAGCCTCATCTCTGCTCTCACATCCGTTGATGGACTGAGCCACCGGGTCCTGGCGACCTGAGGCTTGGGGAGCCTGGAGCCGTCCCTCCCGGTGGCTGGGCCTGAAGGACTTCCTGCTGTCACCTGGCCACCTTTTTCCAGGGTGGGCCGAGCCTTGGCCCCTCCACCTGCCGTCACTGTCCTTGAGCATGTCCGCTGGTTCTCCATCCTCCTAATGCCCTACCTTCCCTAGGTGAGGGCGCCTGGGTGGAATGCGTGTGTGTGTGCCAAGTCGCTTCAGTTGTGTTCGACTCTGCAACCCTATAGCCTGCCAGGCTCCTCTGTCCATGGGATTCTTTCTCCAGACAAGAGTACTGGAGTGCGTTGCCATGACCTCTTCCAGGAGATCTTCGTGACCCAGGGGTCGAACCCACGTCCCTTATGTCTCCTGCACTGGCAGGCAGGTTCTTTACTGCTAGTACCACCTGGGAAGCCCCTGGGTGGCATAGTATTCCCCCAGATTCATGCCCGCCTGGAGTCTCAGGATAGGACCTTGTTTGTAAATAGGGCATTTGGAGCTGTTGTAAGTTAAGGTGAAGCCATCCTGGCTTCATCGCTCAGTCGTGTCCAACTCTTTGTGACCATGGACTATAGCCCATCAGACTCCTCTGTCCATGGGATTCTTCAGGCAAGAATACTCGAGGGGGTTGCCATGCCCTCCTCCAGGGGATCTTGCCAACCCAGGGCTCCCGCGTTGCAGATGGCTTCTTTACCATCTGAGCCACCAGGGAAGCCCCTCATCCTGGCTTCAGTTCAGTTCAGTCGCTCAGTCGTGTCTGACTCTTTGCGACCCCATGAATCGCAGCACGCCAGGCCTCCCTGTCCATCACCAACTCCCGGAGTTCACTCAGACTCCCGTCCATCGAGTCAGTGATGCCATCCAGCCATCTCATCCTCTGTCGTCCCCTTCTCCTCCTGCCTCCAATCCCTCCCAGCTTAGGGAAGCCTAAATCTATGGCTGGGGTCCTTCCAAGAGAGCTGGGGGAGACGCGGGAGAGACGAGGATGTCCTGTGCCCTGTGATGATGGAGGCAAAGTGGGCTGATGGAGCCACGAGTCGAGGAAGGCCTGAAGCTGGGAGAGGCAGGGAGGGTCGTGCCCTGGAGCCTCTGGAGGGACGGGGCCCTCACGTGGGGTGTCTGGCCTCCGAGCGTCAGACAGTCCTATGCGCTGAGGCCCCAGTCTATGGCACATTTTGACAGCAGCCCCAGGGCACTCCTGCAGGGCAGCTCTGAGCCCCACGGGGCCTGGGCTGGGGCCAAGCCTGCCTCTGCCTTCATGCCAGCCTCCATCTCCTCTGTGTAAACTGGGCCAGCCCTGCCCACCTGGAGGCGTCTTTGGAGGCAAGCAAGGGAACACGTGTGTAGGCGCCTCTGAACACGCGCGTTCACTGGACCGCGGTGATGGGAGGCGGCCTCGGCCTGGACCAGTGCGCCCTCCTCTGGGCACCTTGGGCCTCGCTCTCCAACCTCTGGATGCCTCTCGCAGAGGAACCAGCACCAGCAGGACAGGCGGCCGTGGCCTCCCCGCCCCCGGCAGAGGAAGCCGGCAAAGGAAATGAGGGCAGCGGACGCCGGGCCGGAGCCAGCTCCCAGGCGGCCTGTCTGGCACGTCGCGGTAGGCAGTGTCCACGCCGGGTCCCTGCCTTCCTCCACCAGGGCCAGGCTGGGGGGTCGGGGCCCCGGGCTCGGGGAAGGTCTTCGAGGGGCGACTCTGGGGTCAGGCCAGCAGTCGGAGCCACGCGGGAGCAGCCACCCAGAGCTGGGTATGTGGGGGTTTCTGGAGGCCTGTGGGCTCCCCCACAGCCAGCCTGGGGTTGGGGGGCAGTGAGCAGATGGAGGCTTGTACTCGAGAGGCCCCCAGTCCCTGCTCCGGCTCTGCCAGAGGAAGCGGTGGGACAGGAATGAACACGGCCAGGGTAGGGGACGGTGCTGGGCGGCTTGGGGGGCACTTGTTGTGGGGTGTGTAAGGAGAGGTGGCAGGGTGCTGGCAAGCATCTGAAGGCTGGGGCAGAGTCACCTCTCATGGTGGGATGTGGCCGGGCCTGGCGTTGCTCACTCCTGGTGAAGTGCACTGGTGCCTTCTCGTCCTGCTGGGAGGGGGAGTGGGCACGTGGGCCAGCTGGCCATGGGTGGCCAGGGATACAGCCTGCCTGTTCTAGGAGCCAGCGCAGGGGTAGGGGACCTGAGCCCCAGACCCGGGCTCTGCGGAGGTCACTGCGTGCTGAGGCTGGCTTGGGAGATGGGCAGCAGTATGATGTTTCGGATGCCGTCAGGCACCATGGGGGGGTCTTTGTACAGATGGGGTCATTGTGGAGAGGGTCCTGCAGGGCTCACGTCCTACTCCTGCCGTTGTAAAATTCTGAATGATTTCACACTGGGCCTTCAGATTCTGACGGGTTTGGTTTCCCAGGTGGCGGCGCTAGTTGTTAAGAACTCACCTGCCAGTGCAGCAGACATAAAGATATGGGTTTGATCCCTGGGTCGGGAAGATCCCCTGGAGGAGGGCATGGCAACCCATTCCAGTATTCTTACCTGGGGAATCCCGTGGACAGAGGACCCTGGCGGACTACAGTCCATGGGGTCACAGAGAGTTGGACACGACTGATCGACTTAGCATGGGTGCACGCTGCAGATCGTGCAGCTTGTCCTCCTGCTTGGGGACACCTGTCCAGTCTTAGGGTTCCCTTGGGAGGGCCCCGGGCAGGCGGTCACTCGTAGGGGGCTGTGGTGCCCGTGTCATAGGCTGGTTCCCGTCTTCCTGGTGGGAAGCTGCTGTGATCCCAGGCCAGTGGTTTGGCTCCGCTAGCTGTGAGGCCCACCTGGATGTCCTGGGACCACCCTGGGAAGAAGGAATCCCACTTTGAGGGGATGCCGCGCACACAGGGTGTACATATGAATACATTTCACTGATCCTGCTGGTCCTCACCCCCGAGGTCGCTCCCTGCTGACGGTGAAACGCCTGGCTCTCGGCCCAGCCATTGACGGACACAGCCTTCTGCCCAGCTCTGGGCATCCTAGCACCATATCTTCCTATCTGTCCAGGCTTTATTGAGATATGATTCCTGTACCGTACGATTCATCCACTTCCAGTGTGGTTTTCACTGTGCACACAAACACGTGCGGCCGTGACCACGGTTCAGAACACTTCTGTCCACCTCGTGAAAGACCCACACCCACCAGCTGCCCCTCATCTGCTCTGCATCTCTGGAGGTCACCCATCTGGACACTTCCTACCTGCGGGCGTGCAGCTCAGGGTCGTCTGTGTCTCTGTCCACGTGGTTCTATGGTGGGAATGAGGGGAGTGGGCCTGGATCCGGGGGCCTGGATCCTTGTGGAAACTGAAGGTGGGGCCACCCCACACAGACCCTTGCCCAGCACTCAGCCTCTCGGCCCTGTCCCCTGAGCCTTCCAGGAGTGCCACAGAGCAGCCTGACTCACCTTTTCCCCCAGCCTGACTCACACTTGAGGAGACGCCTCGAGTGCCCTTCTGGGGGCTTGTTGGCTGTTTGGAGTCATCGTCTGGGATTGCCCGTGGGAGCCAGGCCTGCCCGGCTGTGGGTGGCATTTATATGCTCTGGAGCCAAGCCCTTGGTCAGAGATGGGCATTGGGATGACATTTCCACGTCTTCACCATCTCGGTGGTCTGGGGCCCTAGTAGCTGCAGGGTGTGTAGGTGCCACTGGCGTGAGTCTTTCCCAACCCCGTGCTCAGTGGCATCAGATTGGTGGGTTGAGAGGGGCTGTGGTGGGAGAATTTGCACCCCAGGAGCCTGCAAAGGCTCCACGTTGGAAATCCCCTTCTGTCTCTTTTTTCCAGAAAGCTGGTTGTTAAGCATTAAGAGAAAATCAGGGGTGTAGGCCAGTTTTTTGTTTTTTAAAAAAATATGTATTTATTTGGCTGGTTCTTAGTTGCAGTGTGTGGAATCTTTCCCTGTGGCATGCTGACTCTGAGTTGTGGCATGTGGGATCTGACGGGAGATCAAACCTGGGACCCCCGCATTGGGAGCACAGAGTCTTCGCCACTGGACCATCAGGGAAGTCCCTAGGCTAGCTTATTAACCCCAGGAAGCTGCCTGGAATCATTTTGACATGAGGCAGGCATCCCCAAGAGGCAGTTTCTGGCCCCTGGGGATGAATGACTTAGAGGAATGGTCCTGCTTCCTCTTGGGGCCACTCAGCCTGGAGGGAGCCCCTGGATGGGGCCTGCTTGGGTGCGCAGGGCCAGGGCCTGAATAGTCCTGCTCACGGCTGAGGCCACACCTGGCCTGGGCCCTGCCCTGCCGTCCTGCTTCCCCAGCTCGCCTCACACTACTTTCTTCCCTGCAGTGGGGTCCAGGCAGAAACTTGGAAACCAGGATGGCAGGAAGTTCTGGGCTTGGGCTGCCCGCCCCTCCCTGAGCAGCTGGTGGTGGAGTGGGAGCCAGAGCATCAGATTCTGTTTTGTTTTTCCTTCTCATGTCGGGTGGTCCTGCAAGTCCTCTCTAAGACTCGCTGTGGCTGTGCTGTGTTCCTGCGATGTCTCCTGGGTCTGGCGATGCGCCAGGTCTGAACCTCGCCACCTCCAGCTTCTGCCCAGCTGCTCCCTGGATGCTCCCCCACCCAGGCTTGTGAGAGGGACTCCTTTGTCTGACTCTGGACCCTCAGGGTGACCTCATGCCCCACTGGTGTCAGGGTAGGGTCCCCAAGTGAGCAGGATGGGCAGGTCTCACCCTCCCAGGGCGTTGTCCTCAGGCCCCTGCAGGGTTGCGGAGGGACCAGTGGGGAAGCAGTTTGGTGGCAGTGGCCCTGGGAACAGAGAGACAGGGACGTAGGGGGCAGTGTGTGGGTGGGAGTGGGTGAGCACGTGTGTAAACGTGTGAGTGCATGTGCGCATACCTGTGCGTGAGTGTGAGGCTGTGGGGCGTGTGTGTGAGTGTGGCCTCTCCCTGTTTCTCTGGGGGGGGGGGCCAGGCCCCTGGCTCTCCTCTGCCCCTGGGGGGTGAGACCCCTTGGGTTCCCTCTTAGGCTCTGGGTGATGTTGTAGCTCCTGACCCCGCTGGATGGCAGGAGCGGCGCTGACACCTGTCATGCCAACTGTCCACCCACCTAAGCTAAGGGTCTGTGGTCCAGGGCTGAGGAAGGAGCCCTCCTGTGTGGGCAGCTGCCGTGACCCATGTGACCTGTGGCTGCTGCGGGGTGGCCCCTCCCAGCTGCTTTTTCTCGTGTCCGTGGACTTTGCTGGGTCTGGATCCCTCAATTCAGGTTGATTCTTAAGCTGGCAGGGCAGCTGCGTCCACTTAGCTGCCGGACACCTGACTTCCCTTCCCTGGAGGAAGCAGTGCCCCTCACCCTCCAGCCCTCCTCTCAGCCCTTGGGGTGCGAGACCATCTGGGTTACCTGCTCACCCTCCCCTTCCCTCTGTCCTTGCAGCAGTGGCGTCCACACCTGTCTCTGTACATTAGACCATCCAGACTGGGCGGTGAGGGGGTCTGAAAGGTTCTGGGGTAGGGGCAGGGGGCACAGCTTCCCCACCCAAGTGCCCCTTGGGCCCCTCTCACCTGCTGGGGATGGAGTCGGGGCAGCTGTGGAGGGGGGGGCTGCATCCCTGCTCAGAGCCGTATCCTGAGATGAGGTGGGCGAGCCTGGAGGGTGTCTATCAGCTGGGACTGCGGGCCATCCATGACTCCCCCGATGCAGTGCCAGCTCTTGGGGTGCGGGCCTCCTGCAGATGTGCCTTCATCCAGGGAGGCCCCCGGGGAGGCGGGGATGCTGGGGCCCAGCGACCAGTGCGTCTGAGCTGGCAGGGCTCTGAGTTCAGTCGCCAGCATCCTTTCGTTTCTCCACCTGCCCGCGGACATCTGGGGGAGGGAGGAGCAAGGACACAGATGGGTTGGTTCTGGGAACTGCCTCGGAGGCTCCACACAAGTGCAGTGACCTGCTTCCCTTCCTCTTCTGGGCAGAGGACCGCCGCGTTCCCCATCTGAGGATTCTGTTCCTCTCGGGAGGAACTTCCATGTCTGGGCCCTTGGCCAAACCTTTGCCAAGAAATTGCCCCATGGGCCCCCTGGCACTGGGTGCACCTTCTGGATGGCTTGTGGGGTATGGACACCCCTCCTGCTGGCCCTGTCCTGGGAGCCCTAGACTCTTGCTACTTGCCTCAGCTGGGGTCAGGAGGTGGGGGCACCAGGGACAGCTGACGGGCTCCTGGCGGTCTGGGCAGGCCGAGCTCCTTCCCTCCCGCTGTCTGCTTGCCGCAGCCTCGTAACTCAGAGACGCCTGCCTGGTTGCACAGCTCCTTCCTGTACAAGATCCTGTTTGCATCACTGGGCTTGGGGGGCAGGGGCACTGGGTCAGCATGTCACCCAGGTGACGCTGGTGACGCCTGCTGGTGATGCTGAGGTGAGCCCCTATCAGCTGCACCTGCACCAGGCGGGGAGGCTGGGGCACTGGGAGTGCTGGGGTGCATGGATGTCTTGCTGAAGCCAGGCTTACTGTTTGGGATTGGTGGAAAGGAGCTCTGGGGGGGAGCAGTGGGTCATCTAGGGGCACATTGGGGGTACCCACTCTTGGGGGCCATCAGGGTTGGCACACCCCTGACTTGGTCTCTACAGGTGTCAGACTGCTAATTAACTTTTTAAATTAAGGTGAAATTCATGTGACATTCATATGCGTGTGTGCTAAGTTGCTTTGTTCATGTCCGACTCTTTGTGATCCTATGGACTGTAACCCACCAGGCTCCCCTTTCCATGGGATTCTCCAGGCAAGAATTCTGGAGTGGGTTGCCATTTCCTTCTCCAGGGAATCTTCCTGACCCAAGGATCGAACCCGTGTCTCTTAAGTCTCCTACACTGGCAGGTGGGTTTGTAACTAGAGCCACCTGGGAAGCCCAAAATTCATATGACGTGAAATGAACCACTTTGTAGGGTATGGTCCAGTGTTAGTACATTCATGGGGCTGTGCAGCTTCCATCTCTATTTCCAGAGCCTCCCACCACCCTGTGCCACTCCAGTGCCCCCAGCCCCTGCCCGCTGGACTTGCTTGTTCTGGACACACGGTGCCGTGGAGGAGCTGTGGAAATCACCCATGGCTCCTGCATCAGCTGTGCTGGGGTCCCTCCTTTCTCACATCCTCACCAACACTGGTTATTTTCTGCTTTAACGATCATGGCCGTCCTAGTGGCTCAGATGGCTCACTTATTTTTCAGAGTGGTGGCCGGGCCCCTCCCAGCAGACTGGAAGACCGAGGCACAGGGCTAACTGGAAATGCTTCCTGAGTGCATGTGTCTTAGGCTCCCAGAGATGCTGAGATCGAGCCAAGCTGAGGGCACATCGAGGGTGAAGGAGCAGCAGGGGGATGGCCACCAAAGGGCAGGCAGGTAGAGGGCTCGGCGAGGACTTGGGTGGTGCTTTTGGAAGATGGCTTCAGTCCTGGGTGAAGAATCTCCTGGAAGCCACAGAGCCCCAAGGAGTCTGGGCAGGGTCGGGCCGTGGGTTGGAACTCAGTGGCCTCAGCGGGGCTGGACTTGGGCAGTGGACAAGAGGGATCCAGAGGCAGCTGGGGCATCCCACTTGGGGAAGGGATGGGAGGGACCCAGGGAGTGGGTTTGCCTTGAGGTGGACGTGGATTTTATGCTGTGTTTGGTTTGACACCCAAGGGAAGGGCTGAGGCCAGGTGGCCATTGGGGTCTGGGACCCCAGAGGAAACTGGGGACAAGGGTAAGAGGTGGGGTTGGAGTTGGCCCTGATGAGGTCAGGGAAGGGGTGTAGGCCCAGCCTGGGCCCACTTGGGGAGGAGGACGAAGGGGTCCAGCCAAGAACAGTGAAGGGAGTGGCTGAGAAGGTAGAGGGTGTGGGGGCCATCCCAGGACCCAGAACACAGCCCAGCCTGCTGTCCTTCCTGCACTCTGGCCTTGAGATGAGGCCACAAACAGAGACCCTTTGAGTGGGTCCACTGACCTCAGAATGGCTGGAATCTCTGATCCTTCTCTTGGCTGATCAAGACCACCTCCACCTTCCATGTCTGTGTCGCTGGGGAAGCCTTGCTTACCTCCAGCCAGGGAGGCTCCTCTGGGTGGGGGTTGAGTGTGGGAGTGGGGGACAGAAAGAGACCTGTAGAGACCCAGGACCCTGGGACATCAGAACAAGGTCTGGGCTCAAGTCTGTGTATGCTGAGGCCATGGGCGTCTTTAAAGATGGGAGTGATGGGGATAGGCGTGGGTGACAATTAAATAAAATTATGCACATCTGATTCTAGAGTCCATGCTTATTGTAGAAAATCTGCAAACTGCAGACGAGAAGGTATTAACCACCCAGAATTCTACCACCCGAGACAACAGCCACTGTTCACATTTTGAATTATTTTCTTCCAGGTTTTTTTTTTTTTAACATGGTTGTGATCAGGACTTATAAACAATTCTATGTCCTGCCTCTTGTTTTCAGCTTTACTGAGGTATAATAGAAACAGACTAGACTGCACATGTTTAAAGTATGGGATTTGATGGATTTTGGTGTAGAGATATGTCAAAACTCATGAAATATATTTATTTGGGAGACCCCATGAACCCTTGACCCTATAGTCAAATAACAAGCATTTGCTTTGAGGCCAATTGTTTCCTTGCGTATCCTCCCCTTTAAAAAGAAAATACTTACTTATTTAGGCTACGCTGGGTCTTAGTTACGTCATGTGAGATCTTCTATTGCAGTTCCAGGGCTTAGCTGCTCCCTGGGTGTGTGGGATCTTTGTTCCCTGATGAGGGCTCAAACCCACCTCCCCTGCATTGCAAGGGAGATTCTTAACCCTGGATCACCAGGGAAATTCCCTTCCTTTTTAAAAATTAGCACAAAGTTGTTATTTCCTTGTTTATTTAAAACATTTCCTTAAATTCACTCTCTGGCTTCTTTTGCAGATGTACCATTGTTTTTATTGAATCCTTCTTTTATTGTGACTATTTAGGCTGTCTTTTACTCTTATAAACACCACTGCAAGGAACATCTCTGTGAGATGTGATTCCTGCCTGCGTCATTAACATGCTCCTTCCTTTGTTTTTATTCTGGATTGGTGTGCCATCCGGGCTGCTCTCTCATTTGAATTCCCAGACTGGGAATTACTTGGCCCGGGAGTTGGCAGGTCTCCCAGGGCCTTCTCGCACGTCTCCAAGTTGCTTTCTAAAGGCTGCTCTGACTTAAATCCACCAGGGCGTCTGGGTAGCTAGCTGGTCCTGGTGTGCGGGCTTTGGCCAGACACCAACTTCTAAGAACTCCTGTGGTCGGGAAGCCGATATCCGGTGTGATTTCATTTCTTTGATTATGGATGAGGCTGCGCATTTTGTTGTGGACTAGACAGACTGTATTTCCTTGTTTGTGGCCGACTGTGTGTAGTTTGTTTGTGTATGTTTTGAGATCTTAAAGTATTTTTATATCTTGTTGATTGTGTTCCCCCAAAAGTAGTAACATCAGTCTTTGACAAATTTTCCGTCAATCATTCTTCCTGGTTTGTTGTTTGCCTTTAATTTGGAGCTCTATGGGGCTTCCCTGATAGGAAAGAATCCGCCTGCAATACAGGAGACCCTGGTTCCATTCCTGGGTTGGGAAGATCTGCTAGAGAAGGGATAGGCTACCCACCCCAGTATTCTTGGGCTTCCCTTGCGGTTCAGCTGATAAAGAATCCACCCGCAATGCGGGAGACATGCGTTCGATCCCTGGGTTGGGGAAGATCCCCTGCGGAAGGGAAAGGCTACCCATTCCAGTACTCTGGCCTGGAGAATTCCATGGGCTGTATAGTCCATGGGGTCGCAAGGAGTCAGACACGACTGAGCCACTTTCACTTATGGAACATACATTTTTATGTGGCCAAACCCGTTGATCTTTCATGATGCCTTCCATTGCTTTCAGCTTAAAAATCCCTCTCCATGAAGAAGGCTGATATTCACCTACTTTTTCTCAGATGCTATAATTTGACTCACTGATGTCGTATCTGAAGTTATTCTGGAGTGTGGTCTGAGATGAGACAGCTGATTTCCCTGGCCCGCTCAAGTCACGGGGCCAGGTGTTCTGTGCGGGTGGGGCTGGGCCTGGCTCTGGGCTGTGATTCTGTTCCTCACCTGTTGGCCCATCTCCGCCGCAGAACCATGTGGTTTTAATGACTGTAGCTTTTAGGCATGTTAAGACCTAGAAAGGCAAGATGCCTCTCTCTGCACATTTTCTAGCTTCTCTCTCCTGTTGAGAGCTTTGTCTGTTACAAGGCTGTGGATCTCGTTGACGGGCGCCTGGGAGGGGATGAGGGAGGCGGGGTGACCCAGGTCACGTGGCAGAGCCCTCTCCTGGACGCCGCTCATCTGACTTTACCCCTGCTCATGGGCTGTGCAACTCACTCTTTTTGAACTCCTATTTTTTTAAAAATTATTTTTTAAAATTTTGACCATGCCATGCAGCTTTGGGATCTTTGTTCCCTGGCCAAGGATTGGAACCCAGGTCCCCCCAGCAACAAAGTGCCAAGTCCCCACCCCTGGACTGCCAGGGAATTCCCACAAGTTGCTCCTTTTACCAGAAGCCTGTCCTGGCCCCTGGTTCCGGAGCGGCACCATACCCCACAGATGCTCTGTTCCCATCTTCCTGCCAGCCCCCCAGAGCCCTCCCTGGAGACAGACAGGCCAGAACAGCTCTGAGGGCTGTTCACCAGGGGGGCACTGACGGCCATCTGCTCAGGGGAGCACCGCTTCTGTGCTGCTTGCAGGGCCGGGTCCCCCAAAACGGAAGCCCCTTGATGAAGGGCCCTGAGACCTCCAGTGTGGGCCATGGGAGGATCTGCTTTCTGCTAGGCATCCTCCCAAGGGACTCCCAGATCCTGGCCCTGCAGCCCCCACCCCAGGTTAAACCAGGCTCCCTCCTTCCTCCCCTTCCACGTGCATCTACTGAGGGCCAAGGGTTGGTGTGACTCGTGCCCAGTCCTGGACCCCAGACCCCGCTCCAGTCCCTTACTTACCTGCCCCCCCAGCAGGATTGGACTGGTCCTGGGGAGGGCCTGTCACATGGCAGGTGTTACTGTCATGCATTTGGGGGACAGGGCAGGGGCAATGTCCCAGAGGCAACACCTGGCAGGCTGTGGGATGTCCAGGAGGCAAAGAGGGCCTGGGGACACAGGACCCTGGTCCTGGGGGGTCTCCAGGCCCACCTTTCTCCCCTGGGTTCCCTACCCCAGTTGCAGGCCCTTGAGCTGATCTGGGGGGCAGCAGAGAAGATACAGGAGGGGGGAATCCTCAAAGGAATGTGTTGAACTTGAAAACAGAGCAGGAAAAGCAGAAAGGGGGATGGGGGAGGAAAAGGAGGGGTGGAGGCCCATTGGTGGACCCAGGGTCCCTGCTCTGGGAGATGTGCCTGGCTGCAGCTGCATGGGGGGCTGTCACCCTGAAACAGGCTGTAGTCAGACCCCTATGTGTGCCTGGCTGAGTGGTGGTGGGGTGGGGCCAGAGAAGGGTAGTTCTAGGGGGGATGCTGGGTCCTCTCTGAGACCCCATTTGCTCATCATAAACTGGAAAGTGGCCCTTCCTGACAGGGAAGGCATCCCTGGGAGACTGTTGGGACACCCAGTAAGCATGAGTCACTATTCCTAAATGTGGCCGTGCAGTTTTACAGAATATGGTGCTTCCTTGGAAATGGCTGGGCGGCGCCTGGCAGTGCTCAGGCCTCCAGCTGGTGATGAGGGCAGGGTCCCGTCTGAGTGGCAGAGGCTGATGGAAGCCATGGGCCTGCTGGGTCTACAGGGAGTTTCCTGTCTGTGGTGCTTCTGCAGTGGATGGAATTATTATTTTTTAAACGGATAATGAGACAGGGTTCACAGCTATCAGTCGCCCACCCCGGAGGGCAAGGCTGAGGCAGGATCTCAGCCCAAGGGGTGGCCAGGGACATGGGGCAGATCAGGCCCGCTTGCAGCTCTGGCCCGGACGCTGGGTGAGTCTGTGGGTGTTGTGGGGGGCTGGCGGGTGTCAGAGGTGAGCTGGTGAGCATTTGCCACCCCCCAGGGTGTGGACGCTCCCTCCCTACTGCCCTAGGCAGGCAGACGGGCAGGTGCAGAGCAGGTGCAGGGGCTCAGACAGCAGGCATGCAAGGGTTCAAAGAGCCAGCAGGGGGCACCAAGGGGGAGCAGGCGCCAGGGTGTGGGCACTCCCTCCCTGCTGCCCTAGGCAGGCAGACGGGGCAGGCGCTCTGGCTCCACACGCGCCATGTTTGTTGTGATTGTTAACGGGCGTTTGTGTTGCAGGGTGGCGGCTTTTACAACCTGTGTTTTACACGGAGGAACTGGACTCTCACTCCCTTCCCATGTGAATTTATCCGATTAAATAGAGCCTTAATCACAACAAAAAGGAGCTGCTCTTACTCCTAGAAACATGGCCCCTGCCGGTGGGGAGGTGGGCTGGCAGCTGTGCTCAGGGAGCCCTGGCCCCAGAGACGCCCGCCCCCCGCCGTGAGGTTTCCTTCTAGAATCCCCGCCCAGTGCCTGCCTCTTCCAGGCCTACAGGCTGCCGTGGCCCCTCCAGGGGTTTGGGCCCAGGGTCTGCCCTGTGCTCTCAGCCACCCACAAGTACTGCTTCTCCCTGTGATGTCACCGCCCTGTTCCCAGTGTCCTGGCCCCCTGCTACCAGTTCTGCCCGCAGAGCGGGCAGGGGTCCTGGCTCGGGGCCCTAGGCTCCTGTCTGTAGCTTTCTCACCCTGGCTTCTTTGTTTGGGTGAAGACAGGCAGGCCGTGTGCCTGTCTGGTGACCTTAGCTGCAAGTGCCCCGGAGGGGAAAGGGACTGGTTCATGCGAGTGAGCCCTACAACGGTGGAGGGGTGTGTGCAGACACCCATGGTCGCTTGACAGGAACCTCGCCCGTGGGGTTGACTTGCCACCCAGCCTCCTCCCGGTGAAGGGCTTCTCTAGCCACCTGTCCCTGGTAAAGCAGCTCAGATCGAGGCCTCCTGCCCTGCCCAGAGTGGCTCTGATGGGGACCACATGCCCCTGCTTAAAGCAGCTCAGTTTGAGGCCACCTGCCACTGCCCAGGGTGGCTCAGATGAAGGAAGCTTGCAGAGCAGCTCTGATGTCATGGGGTGCTAGGGATTGGGGAGGAGGGTCCAGGGACTGAATGGGGCACACGATGAGTGAGTGGATCCCGGAGACCCTGGAAGGCAGGATCCAGGGTTCAGGAGGCAGGCGTGAGTCGAAGCAGTGAGAGCCTCACCCCACTCCATGGGGGCCACACCCTGTGAGTGTCCTGGCCCTGCCTTGGTGGTGCTGAGGCTTAGACACAGCCATGAGGAGCTCTGCATAGCCCCAGGGCAGACCTGGACAGTGAAATGGACCCTAAGAGAGAACTTTCCAGCACTCAGCCATCCTGCTGTCCTGCCAGCCTTGCCTTGTGTGTGCTGAGAGAGTCCTCCCCAATCCCAGCTGGATGGAGATTGGGGAAGTGGAGCCTGAAGGGGCTCTGGGATCTGGGTGCCCGTGGAGGCTACGTTTCCTGCCTGGAGGTGGGCAGGTGCAGGGGTGGGGGGCTCACTGAGTGGGGTACAACCAAGGGCTCAGGCTGCAGGGCCACCCCTGACCACTCCCAGCTGATCTCGGTGGTCTGAACTTCACCTGGGTCTGCAGATTTTTTTTTTAATTTAATTAAAAAAATTTTTGGCTGCGCCAGGTCTTCGTTGCTGTTTGCAGGCTTTCTCTAGTTGCGATGAGTGGAGGCTACGCTTCATTTCGGTGCCCGGGCTTCTCACTGCGCTGGCTTCTCTTGTTTCAGAGCACGGGCTCTAGACACGCGGGCTTCAGTAGCTGCGACGCGTGGACGCGAGTGTGCCAGCAGTGCTGGTGCAGGGGCTCAGCTGCTCTGTGGCGTGAGGGATCGAATCCGTGTCCCCAGCCCTGGCAGGCTGATTCTCCACCACCGGGCTTCCAGGAAGGTCCCATCTGTGGGTTATTTTTATAATCTTGGCGGGCCCTCTGGGCAGGAGTGTGCCCTCTGCTCAGCCAGTATTGTGCCTTTCAGCCCACCCTTCAACCCTTTGCCTGGGGCTGGACTGAAGTGGCGGAGAGCAGGGGGCACTCTACTGCACGCTCAGGTGGCTCCATTTCCAGACGAGGAAGCTGAGGCTCAGGGCCCCACAGCTGGTGAGGGGCAGGGCTTCCAGGCCAGGGAAGCCCTGCTGCGCCGACCGCTGTCCTGCCTGTCCCTCCCAGCCTGGTTTGGAGCTGTCCCAGCCCAGCCTGGGGAGGGTGAGCAAGTGGCCTCTTCCCACCACAGCCCGGAGCCCCCTCATACTGGTACAAGGTCATGAGGGTATACAGGCACGCCAGGTGCCCATCTCTGGTGGGGAGGGCCAAAGGGCTGGGCCCCACAGTGCCGAGCGCCCCAGAAGACAGGGGAGGCTTCTCAGGGAGCTGGTCTTCCTCTGCCTAGCAGGTCCCCCGTCACCCCTGGCTCTGGCCGGCCCCTTCCTGGAGCTGCACTGGGTACCCTAGCCTGCGGGCCCTGACCATGAGCTGCCCTGGGAGCCACAGCCTCCACCCGCGCCCTCCGAGGTGGCGCCTGTCCACGCACGGCCACTGTGTCTGTGCGGCTTGGCCACAGCTGTCGGCGCCAGGAGGGTCTGGCCTTGGGGTTTAGGGTCAGGGATGGGACCGCTGGTGACGGTGCTGCAGAGGTGGGTCCTGTGATGGTGAACAGGATCCATGGAGGCCTGAGGAAGCCCCGAGTAGGGCCCAGGCACAGCCAGCCAGCGGGGCAGCACCTTAGGGAACTCCTGTCACACAGGATGTTAGCTGCGGCCGAGTGCCAGGACGCTGGTGGGTCCCAGATACAGCAGCCCCAAGCTTGGACCCCCGAGCGGCATGCACCCCGCTATGTCAGCCACCCCCCCAACCAAGCAGGGCATTTGTTTCCCACATCCAGGGACCTACCCTGGCCACCCAGAGGGAGCCTGGCACCTGACACCCAGCCTTGCAGCCCCCAGCCCCAGTCCTGGAGCCCCTCATGGTCACAGAAGGGGGCGGGCGCGGTGATGTGTGTGCTGGGCTTTGCACCCACATCCAGGGCCTGGAGTTCCAATCCTTGCTCACCTGCCCAGTGTCTTCAGGAAGGCTCTCCCTGCTGAAGCCTTGGACATAAAACAGCCAGAGAGTGCCACCTGGTGGGCAGCAAGGACCCCACCAGCTGATGCCTCACTGCCAAGGGTCCCCTGTGCCACTGTGGTCACAGCTCAGGTGAGCTCTGCGGGAACCAGGACCCAGCTGGCCTGCCCTCCCACTGACCGTGTAGTCGTCCCCCAGGCCAAGGCAGGGCGGCGGGCGTCTGGGCTTGGGGTCTGGTTGGAAGTGGGCCTTCTGTGCTGGGCTCGAGTGGGGTTAATAGTCACACTAGGGTGAGTGGCCACAGTAGGGCAAAGGGCTCAGAGTCTGGGAGCAAAGCTGTGACTGGACACTCGCTGCTGCAGAGCTGGATGACCTGAGGTTTGTTCAAATGGGTTTTTCCTTCTTGAAACAAACAACAAAGCTGTTTGCTGCCTTTGTCTTCCTGGACCCCCATGGTGTTGTGCTGGTGATGACATGATCATTCTGCTGTGTGCGTGGCCTGGCACTGGGGGGATGGATGTAGGATCATGCTGGAAGTCTCCCTCCGTGGACGGAGCAAGGAAGGACGTGTGTGCAGGTGCGCAGGCACAGACACGCATCTGTACCTACCCGTGTGCCGTGGGTGTGCCAGGCGTTCACAGGCCCGGACACCTCCACCCGTGGCGGGCACCTCGGGCTCTTCCTGCTCCCCGTCCTGCACTGGCCACAGGGTGCTGCTTATCTGCTCCGTGGAATGAGTCCCCGCCTGCAGCTGCTTTGTCCCCCCCTCATCCCCCGCTGCCCCAGCGTCAGCCCTGATGGGCCGTGGTGCCCTTTGTGGCCCTGGCCCCCTTCCCTTTCTGCTGTCAGTCAGCACAGGCTTTTGGTATTTCCAGTCCTGGGTGTCCGCCTGGCCCTTGACACAGAGAGCATTCCTGGCAGTCACCCCTCTCGCTGAGGTCGTCACAAGAATGAAATGAGGTGCTGACTCCTCTTGCCCTCTGGGAAGAGGTGGGTCATGAAAAAGACCCCACACGGGTCTCCCTGGCTGTTAGTGGGTGTGCATCCTGAGGGTACATGTGAGGCCTTCCCTGTAGGCGTCTTTAGTGGGTGGTGGAGGGGCAGCGAGCTGGAGTCAGGAATGGGCCCACTCGGGCCCTCAAGGACCATTCCTATTGGCATTTGGATGTGTCCATAGTCTCTCCAAGTCTCAGTTTTCTTACCTCTAAAGTGGGCATGATATCTCCTGAGCAGCCTTATTGAGGGAACTGGAAGAAAGGGTGTGTGTGAGTGTGCATGTATGTGCACACATAGTACCTGTAGTGTGTTCATGCTGTGTTGACACAACAGACCTTGGTCTGTTTCACAAGTTCATGGCCAGCAGGGCCTGGGCTGTAGGCGCCTGCCTGTGAGCACAGAGTAGGGCTCTGCAAGCCAGAGCCGGAGGTGCTGAGGGTGCTGGCGGCTCCCTCCTGGGGGTGGCCGGGCACACGACTTGAGTGAGTGAAGCCTACGTGTGGGCAGGGGTTGAGTGGCCCCCCTGTGTGGCCTTGGGGTCTCGGGGGTGACCCTGGTGGGGGACAGGACTGCCTGCTGCCCAGGGGCTGTTGGAACCCTCCTTCTCCCTTCAGGATCATCCCCTCACCATGGAGGGCAGGGCACGAGCTCCCTGGGGACCAAGAACAGTCTCCTAGCCCCCACGGGCCTCATGACCTCATGTGCAAAGTGGCTATGAGGGTGCCACTCCTATCACCTGCTGCAGTCTCGGGGGCAGGGTTTTGACTGTTCCAGCATTGGCAGGGCTCCAGAAACTGGCTTGTTTTATAGATTTGAAAATTCAAGTCCGCAGCCTGTCAGAGCCACTCCTGGCTCTGCCCATCTGTTTGGTCTCCCCATCCCTGCAGGTCCACCTTCAGGGACATGGGCATTGGGTGGTGGGGGAGGCCCACCTGCTACCCTCCTTCTGCTGCTGAGTCTGGAATATCATGCTGAATAACCCCTACCCTCAGCCCAGTTCTGTGACTAGGGCCTGCAGAGGGATTGTGGGGTCCCACAGGAGGGCTGCACCCCAGGACTAGCACCATCAAGGAGACCTGAGGTTGCCTGGTGCCTGCTGCCTCCTTCCAGGCCCTGGGACCAGCGAGGCTAGGGAGGTGCAGGGGTGCGTGTGCTGGCGGAGGTGGCAGGAGGGGAGCCTGCTGAGTGCCCATGGGTCACCATGGCAACGGCACATCCTTGGGGGCTTTTGCAGCTTCCTGCGGCAGCCAGTGCTGCTTGACACCCTGCAAGTACACGCTCTTTGGGTGGGAAAGCACAGTCAGGGGAGGGGGGCCTTACACAATGGGTAGGGGTTGTGTTTGCATATGTGCCCATGCACATACGCACGTAAGCACGTAAGCCTTATGCACACACACCTGAAACCTGGCCTGTGGAGGCCCCTATAAAGGTATCTGCTTGCAGCCCCACAGAACTGAGGGACACAGCCCACGTTCCGAGGTCTTTTGGGGGAGCAGGCTGAGCTGGTTTCCCTTGCCATGGTGACTCTTCCTACCTGATCCCCCCAGCCCTGCCTCTCTTCCCTGTATGTGGATATCCAGAATGAGCTCGGAGGCTTGAGCAGGAGTCCAGGCTGCACTTGCCATTGTTCCAGCCTTGGGCTCACACTGCCTCCAGAAGCCCTCCCAGATACCCCATTAGCTGGGAGCACAGAAGGGCCGGGAGCAGAGGCACATCAATGAGAGGTCAGCTGTGACGCCTCGGGCAGTCTCCTGACCCTCACTGAGCCTCCATTTCTTCCTGTTCAGTGGACAGGCATGGCAGCCACCTCGGTGCCCATTAGGACCTGGTGAGGTGCTGCTGAGACCTGCTGTGACCTGAGGGACCAGTGATGGCAGGTGGGGTGACATGGCCTTGAGGGATCAGCTATTGGGAACTGAGGGGTTGGGGTGCTTAGTGGGCAGAGGAGCTGGGAGCAGACAGGAAACCTCAGGGGCTGAATGGTAGATGGGCAGACAAAGTCCTTGGGGAAGGGGCATACATTGGAGCTGGAGTGGAGGGACAGGGGGGCAGCCCAGGGGTGGGGCTGCCAGCCCAGAGTTTAGGGGACACCTGGCTGGCCCCACCATTACATCCTAACCACAGCGTCCTGTGGGCACCAGATGATCTGAGCTTCCCGAGTTCTGGCTCAGCGGGGGCATGAGGGCAGCTTGGAACCCTATCTTGGGGGCCATGCTTGTGTGTTGGGGAGTCATGTTCTGCTGTCCTGGGCACTATAGTTTCCCCGTCTGGTGAGGGTGAGCCAAGAGGGACTCACATGGACCAGGTGTTGCAGAAGACAGGATCCCACTGTCCTCAGAACAGTAACAGCACTGGGGGGCCCTCAATGGTCAGTCAGTAAGAGGGTGACTTGGAAATGCCAGGCTGCATGGAGGAACTCTACCGTCTGTCCTTCTTGGGGAAAGTGACATCCCCGTCCTCAGAGATCGGACAGGTCTTGTGTCTCCTGGCCCAGGGCCTGGCATGTGGCCAGCAGCCAGGCCCTCAATCTCTCCCACTTAGTGGGGCCTGGGTCCCCCTCCTACACCCTCAGGGTCTCATGGCCTCTACTGTGCTACCCCAGAGCTAGGGCAATGTGACAGCCCCAGGGGCCCGCTCCAGAGGGTGGTGTGGGAGGGGGTTCCTGCAGTCCTGAGAGCCTGAGCTCCCTGGGGGCTGTCCACGAACCCCCAGAAATGGGAGCTCTGCCAGCCCTGTGTCCCTTGGCGAGGCCAGTGTGGTGTCCAGGGGCCAGATGGCAGGCTTGGACTGCTGTGGCCGCCCCCAGGGTCCACCTGCCCTGGGCCTGGCGGCTGTGCCTCCGAGCACCGGGTCTTGGAGCAAGGGTGAGGGTGCCAAGGCTCAGACCGCAGCAAGTCGGGGAGGCCCAGAGCCAGGGATAGGGTCCAGCTGGCCCCTGGGTGCCCCTGGGGGCCGGGTGCAGGTGGGGACGGGGACGCAGAGCTGCTCGTCACCGCTCTCTCCCTTGGCAGACGGCGCCCCACTCAGCGAGTTCTCCTGGTCATCCTCCCTGTCTGTGGTGGCCGTGTCCTTCTCCGGGCTCTTCACCGTCGTCGCCCTCATGCTGGCTTGCCTGTGCTGTAAGAAGGGCGGCATCGGGTTCAAGGTGAGGGCTGGGGGCGGGAGGCCGAGGACGGGATTCCCAGGGCCGGCCCTCTGGCGTCCACTCGGCACTGGCCTGCCTTCCCTCCTGGGGCTGCCTGGGGATCATGGAGACCCAGGCCTGGGACCCCATAAGTCCCTCTTCTGGGGGCAGCTGACAGAGGCGTAGGTGTTGTCGGGGACCCCTCCCACTGCCTCCCCCAGTTTGAGTGCCCCCCCCACCCCCCGCATGGGGACAGGGGCTTATTACCATCACCCCCCAGCTCAGGGCCAGGCCTCCGTGGGCTGTGCCTCCAGGGACAGTGAGGAGGGGACTGGGGTGGGGGGCGGGGGCTCTGTGCTCAGCAATTCTTTGAATATCTGCTTATTTGAATCAGCAAAGGAAGACCCAAGTTGCCCAGACACACTTGCCGTCCTACCAAGCGGCTCTCTGTTTGGGGTCACCTTACCCTGGGGTTTTTCTGCCTGTGAGGAAAGGATTGTGCGCTGCGTAGGAATCATGGAGCCAGGATAGCAGGGGTCATCACTGCTGCTTCTGGAGCAGCGGCTGGATGCTGGGCCGCCTTTCCTCAGGCTGCCGCCCTGGCGGGGCTAAGCTCCCGGGTCATCCTGGGCTGGATCCCAGGGCCGAGGTGCCCTCCTAAGGAGGGTAGCCAAGGGCCATCCCCTGGGGTGCTGTTCCTCAATCCTACAAGTGCTCTCGGCTGCCCCCATGCTCAGCTTCTGGTCCTCTGCGCGTGGAGGACAAGGGGAAAAAGCTGGGAACTGCGGAGCCCATCTAGGCCCCCCGGCCCCGGCCCCGTGGGCCGGGTTCTGCAGACTTAGCACATAGTGCCGCCTGTGGTCATTCCCCCGCCCCCTCGGCTGCCCCACCCTGGGCTGGAGGTCAGATTCCCGGGCCGGCAAGGTCGGGGGCAGGGCTGTCCTGTGGCCCAGCATAGCGCCACTCCCCACCGCCGTTCCCATTCCAAGTGACCCACACTGCAGCCATGCCATCCTCATTTTAGAAGATAGTGCCCTTCCCATGTGTGTCTCATCACCTGCGGGCCGGGAGAGCTGAATCCGCCTGGTGCTTGCCTTTTACCAAGGTGTCTCTGCCACACTCCATGGCTGGGTCATCCTCCCAGAGCCCTCTGAGGGGTGGGCCAGGGAAGCGCAGGGCCTGGGCAGCCGGGCCATGGCCCCAGGAGCTTTGGGTCCACGTCCAAGCCCCTGCGCTGTCTCCCTGATCGGCAGGCACAGTGGGCTGGGCCAGGCGATGCTGGCATTTTCCTGGAGGATCCTGGCGCCAGGCGAGGTGGAGGGGGGGAGGGCTGGGCTGGGGGTGGGGGCCCGGGTCGGGTTGTATAAGTCAGCCCCTCCTCAGGGTGCTGTGAGAACAAGGCCCCAAACAAGGGCCAGTGCGGCCCCCTCCTACCCGTGCCCTCCTCGCCTCCTGGGAACATGGTGCCCGGAACATTCCAGCACCAGCGCGCCTCCGTGGGAGGGCCGGCCTGTGCAGCAGGCTGCTGCCTGGGCTCCCCCACCTGGAGCTGCGCTGGGGGAAGGGGCTGGGCCACGATGCTCACACTGTCCTACCTGCTCACCCGCTGCGCTGGCTCCATCCGGCGGGCCTCCAGGTGGCAGCGCCAGGTAACCAGCTGGGGCTGGGGTCAGGCCCCTGGGGGTGGGGGTGGGCATCTGTGCCCTCTTCAGAGTCCCGTCTGGGATTACAGGGCGAGGAGAGTGGTTCTGACTGCCCCAGGGTGGTCGCCTGGGGAGGGGGAATCCCTTGTAGACCTCGTCCCCAGCGGCTCCGTTGTCTCAGGGTGCAGTCCAGGACAGGTCCGCAGGGACGCCCCCAGAGGGTTCCCGGCCTCCTCCCTGCAGCCGAGGAAATCGAGCCCCAAAGAAAGCAGGGTCCTTGGGTCTGAGCACTGGGGGAGGAACCCAGGCCTCCTGGCTCCCAGGCCGGCCACCTGTTCACGGCCCCACTGCAGCTCCGGGGAAGTCCTGCAACCCTCGGCTTCTGTTTCCCACCTGGCAGTCGTCAGTCTGGGTCAGATAGGCCTGTGGTGCTGGAACTGGGGTTCTGCTTCTGGCCCGGGGCTCCTGGGGGACTTGGCTATGGCTCAGGAATGTGAGGGGCTTCCTCAGACAGAGGTGGGTGGTAGGTCGTGAAGTTCAACATAGCAGCCAGGCCCAGGAGGGACCCAGCCTGGCGCCCAGGGCCAGGCTCTTAAGGGGTCCGGGGAGAGGAGAGATGCTGGCCTGCCTGGGTCAAGATCCTGGGGCCCTGCAGGCAGACGGCCTTAGCAAATGACAGCACCTGTCTGGGGGTGAAACTGGTTGGGGAGATGGGCTGTCAGGAATGCTTCTTGTCTGGGAGGGGTGGGGCACTTAGTTGCTTGTTCACTGGGGCAGGGTTGGGGGGATGATGGATCTCCAGCCATGACCCTGAAGCGACTGACCGTGGGTGCCCCACCCAGGGCGAAGGCTGCAGGGAAGTGGGGGGTGCTGAGACGAGTGGGGGCTGACTCTGGATGGGCCAGGGCAGCTGGCCTCCAGCCACACCCCACCCTACTCCCTGCCACCGGTGCTGCCCACCTCAGCCTGAGCCTGGTAGGCCTGGTGTGGACGGGCTGAGGCCGGGGGAGGCATGGCTGCCCTGGGGCTCATGGCCCCCAACCTTGAGGCTCTGCCTGTGGGAGACAAACTCTCACCCCCCGCAACCAACACAAAACAAACCCTGCCCTCCTGGGGCAGCTGGTGTCCCTGGGGGAGGGGGGTGGCAGGGAGTGGGGTCTGTTCTCTGGCCCGAGGAGAGGAGGTGGGTGGAGGAGGCAGCTGGCAGGGGTGCTGGTGGGAGCTGGGCCCTGGGAAGAAAGGGGCCTTTGAGAGCTGGCCAGCACCCCTTGTTCCCTCCCTGCCCTGCCCCTCGACCCTCCCCGTTCTGGGGAGCCCTGGAGCTCACCGCGTGCGTCGCCTGCTTGGCCCAGGAGTTTGAGAATGCCGAGGGGGAAGAGTACGCGGCCGACTTCTCGGCACAGGGCTCCCCGGCCGCAGCGGCTCAGAACGGGCCTGACGTGTACGTCCTGCCGCTCACCGAGGTCTCCCTGCCCATGGCCAAGCAGCCTGGGCGCTCAGGTGAGTGACGCCCCCCTGCCCTGTGGGCCCAGGTGGGAGGCTCAGGGGAGGCACGGGATTGGTTGTATCCCCTTCTGCTGGGACCTGGGGTGCTGTGAGCAGGCTTGGGCCAGCGGGGACTGCTGGGCAAAGGGGCAGGGGTTGCTCCGTCTGGTCCTGGGATAGGCACTGGTGTGCTGGGAGGAGGCCCTTCTCTGTGGTCCCTAGGACATGGGCTCTCGGAGCAGGGCCCACCCATTGCAGGGAGGGGCTCTTCGGGGTGGAGCCTTTCGCTCAGGACCCTGGGTGGGGGCAGGAGAGGCTGGGGTGGGCGTGTGCAGGCGCAGGCGGGAGCCTTGGCTTCCTTGCTGTTTCTCCCACCAGCCCCATCCCATGTTCCCCCACCAGGGTGGCCACCCCCAGGGCAGATGCAGGGCCCAAACCACAGAGGTTAAAGGTCCGTGGCCAAGCTGGGCTTTGCCCCTGCCTTTACCTGATCCAGTGCTCTGAGAACTCCCAGTTGTGTCTCGAGGCTGTCTCCAGCCCTAGGAACCCTTCCCGACAGCTTCACGGCCAGGCCTGGGCCTGCCCCCAGCTCCTCCAGGCGCACTGAGTGGGATGTGAGGCCCTGGGGGGGCTCTGTTGGCACCAGGGCCTGTGATACTTGGCCTGTCCCACTGGCTTATGTTCTGGGCCCTATTGGGTCCTGCTCACAATGTTGCCTACCCTGGAGCCCAGCCTTCATCCTGGGCTGGGGCCTTCCAAGATACAGCGCTGGGCCCTGCCCCCAGGCCCCATGACTATCACTCCCCACCCCCACCAGTGTCTCCTGGAGGAGAACTCACCAGTTAGGCAGGAATTTCAGGGCCCACAGGAGCACCCTATAAAATCTTGAAGGAGGGGTGACTGCTATAGGAGGCCCTCCAACCTTCCTGGGTGACCATGGGAGTCTCTGCCTGTGCTGACACTGGGAGCCAGTATGGGCCAAGGGGTCCCCTCAGGGGACACTGTACCTCTGGCCTGGGCCTGACAACTGCCCCTGGCCGTATGTGTGCCTGGGACCCTGAGGAATCTTTGAGACCCAGCTTCTCCCATCCCTTAGGGGACTGTCACTGGGGATGAGGGGGACAGAGACCCAGGGGAGGGCAGTGATCACATTTTCCATTTTACAGCTCTGCTCTGCTCTCTGTTGGGTACCCTGCTTCCAGGGAGGGAGGGAGATTTGGGTGGGCAGCAAGGGCCACCCCTCTACACTGTGGGAGAAGATGGCCCAGCCAGGCCCAGTCTTCAGGCTCCCCAGCATGGCTCCGTGGGCGCTGCCCCTAGGCTGCACACCCCAAGACCCCTGGCCCATCCCGCCTTGCCCCCTGCAGCTCCCAGGAGAAACAGCTTTTCCACTGGCTGGCAGTCAGCATGCTCTCCTCCATCACTGCCCCAGGGTCCACTGTCAGGCCTGCTGAGCCTGCCTGGGGAGACGCCAGGCTGGAGGTGGAGGGGGCAGCAGGCTGGGGCCCAGGGGGAGGAGCCCTGGGACTCAGGGCCCAATGGGACCCCTTACCCCCAGTTCTGCTCAACATTGAGGTCAGCACTGCCTGGGGTCTGCAGTCCCCGGGAACAGCCCCTCACCCTCGGAGTCTACTGGCTGGCCGGCTCAGCCTGCCTCCTGGCCCTCTGGGCAGCTGGCGTGGGAGCAGAATTCGGGGAATCCCTTGGGGCACAGGCAGTGTGTGGGTGGGCTCAGCAGCTCTGGCCCTTCCTCTGGGGCTCTCTCTGACCCTTCCTCCCTGCTGACCTCACCCCGCCCAGCCCGCAGGAGAATGGGCCCAGTGTGTTCCGTACAGGGCTGTGCCAAGCAGCCCCCAACAAAGGAGCCTTTGGGGTGCCTGGTGCTGGAATGCCAGCCTGTGGCAGGGGTGAGGGGACGGGCCACTCCACTGCCCTCCTCCCCAAGGCCTCCGCCCCAGCCACACTGCCTGCCTGGCCTTGCCTGTGCGCTGGTCCCGGCTCCAGGCCCTGCTGTCTCCAGCCTGGCTTGTCCCTGTAGGTGGGGGCACAGCCTTCCCAGACCCACTCAGAAACATGCCCGGGTGTGGCTTGGAGGTCCACAGCTCCCCTGGGAAGCAGGCACCCTGCTCCTGATGGCAGCCCCCATCAGGAGGGAGCAGGGAGCTCCAGGCAGCTCCCCAGAACAGGCTAGGCAGGCAGCCTTTTTAGGGGACAGGTGAGAGAAGATGGGGTGATGATGGAAGCTGAGCTGGCATTCCTGAGCCCCCTGCCCTGTTACAGTGCAGCTGCTCAAGTCCACAGACCTGGGCCGGCACAGCCTTCTGTACCTGGAGGAGATTGGACACGGCTGGTTTGGGAAGGTGAGTTGCTGTCCCCAGGGTCAGTGGTGGCAGAGGCTGGCAGCATGGTCCCTTTTGCCTGGCAGGTGGAGTGGGTGGGCTGGAGACCTATTTCCTCTAGAAACCTCCCCAGTCCTGGGGTCCCCTCTTAAGGTGCACCCACTGAGCCCTCTCTGGGGGCCTCCGGGTCTGGCACCCCTTCTCCGCAGATCCTGGTATCATGAAGGGAGGTGCCTCTGACTGGGCAGAGACAGGGAGCAGCATCTTGGTCCTGGCTTCACCCTGAGCACCAGGCTCGGGGGGACAGTGGGTCCATCTTCCTCACGGCAGACCCCCAGAGCTCTGAGAACAGCTAGGGACCTCGGGGGAGGCAGATAGCAAAGACAAAGTATTACAGCCAGGAGGGTTTGCCTAGAAGGGATCCAGAACCCATTTTGCAGATGAGTAAATTGAGGCCTAGAGGAGCCCATGGACAGAGGAGCCTGGAGGGCTACAGTCCATAGGGTTGCAAAGAGTGGGACACAGCTGAGGCGACTTAGCATGCACCCAACTTGCACAGAATGAGCCAAGCTTTGGCTGGAGGAGCAAAGCTAGGGGCGGAGCCTGGGGAGGGTGGTGTCTGCCCACCTGGTGATGCCTGCCCCACAGGTATTCCTGGGGGAGGTGAACTCAGGCATCAGCAGCACCCAGGTGGTGGTAAAGGAGCTGAAGGCAAGCGCCAGCGTGCAAGAGCAGATGCAGTTCCTGGAGGAGGCGCAGCCCTACAGGTGGGTGGCCCTGGGGACCGGCTCCGCTGGAGGGGCTGGGGTGGGGCACTGCCCGGGAGGTGGGGGCGCAGGCCCTGCAGACGAAGGCGAGCTCTGTGCCCTGCAGAGCCAGCCCCCTCGCCCCCTCACCTCCTCCCTGCCCTGAGTGCGAGTCAAGGGTGGCTTGTTGGCTCCCGCAGGGCCTTGCAGCACTGCAACCTGCTCCAGTGCCTGGCCCAGTGCGCCGAGGTGACGCCCTACCTGCTGGTGATGGAGTTCTGCCCAATGGTGAGTAGCCCGCTCCCCCCAGTCCCTGCCCTGCGCTTCTGGAACATGGGACTGGCATCCTGCAGAGGGGCCTTGGTGGAGCCAGGGACCCCTCAGCCCTACCCTGTGGGCCTCACATCCCCCTCAAAGTGGGGTCCAGGTGGCCCTGCACCACTGCCTTCCAGAGGTGGCCTGGGGGAGGAGGGAGGTGACCCCACCGCCATAGAGATGGCGGCTCTCAGGGCTGGGCCTCCATGGTGCCCGGGGTGGGGGTGGGGGTGGCTGCGTCCCTGGTCTGCCTCTGCTGCTCGGAGTCACGGCGATTTTCCCGAGGGGCACCTCAGCCCGTTTTGGAGGCTCAAAGCCCTCACGTCTGGTCCACAGCCTCACTCATACTTTAGTCTCTGACCGTGACTGAGCCTGCTAATGGCCTTGCAGGGACCCTCTGACCCAGTCAGACAGACGCACACACATGCACACACGCACAGCTGAGCCGCCTGCCCAGGGAGGTGCCCTTCCTCAGACATGCGTCCCCCCACTGTCTAGTCTCTGGACTCGCAGGGCTTCCCCAGGATGGTCGGGTCCCCTGGAACTGGGCGGTGTCAGCAGGTCAGGGAGTTGCCCGTGGACCCTCTGGTCACCGGCCCTGGGTTCTGTCCAGGCTTGGCGTCACAGCTCATG
The DNA here is from genome assembly GCF_032405125.1 of Capricornis sumatraensis. Classification (NCBI taxonomy): domain Eukaryota; kingdom Metazoa; phylum Chordata; class Mammalia; order Artiodactyla; family Bovidae; genus Capricornis; species Capricornis sumatraensis. The sequence goes on from NC_091076.1 coordinate 101,240,033, forward strand.
TGGCCCGACGCAGGATGTGGCCCTGCTGGCCCTCAGGGCTGCCTGGGGCCAGGGGTCAGCTTGGGGAAAGTGTCACCTGGCCATAGGATCATCCTGCTGACGGCTGGCCTCTGGGAGGCGGACACAGGGGCTTCACTGGGCAGCAGTGGCCCCGCAGAGTTAGCAGAATGCCTGGTCTCCCACGGGCCCTGCTGGGGAGGAAGGGCCCGGGGGCGGGCAGCCGCTCCCCGCTGGCAGGTGACGGTGCTGCCCTTCTCGACAGGGGGACCTCAAGGGCTACCTGCGGAGCTGTCGGATGGCCGAGGCCATGGCGCCCGACCCCCTGACCCTGCAGCGCATGGCCTGCGAGGTGGCCTGTGGCGTCCTGCACCTGCATCGCAACAACTACGTGCACAGGTGAGGGCGGCGGCGGCCCACCGGCTCTCGGCCCGGCCTCCGCCCCTGCTCCGGGGCCACGGGACGGGGGGGGCCTCAGTGAATTGGCTAGTCTTTGTTCAGTCTCTCGGGACCACTGTGCAGAGGGATTTTATCAAATAAAAAGCACCAGGCAGAGGGGAGCTGGACACCTACTTCTGCAGGAGGCTTAATCGAGGGGATGCCCTCTGTCCACCTAGCCTGGGGAGGTACCCGTCCTTGGTCCCCACGGTGGTCAGCGCTGCCCAGTGGCCCATGCTGGCTCCCGCCCTCCTCTTGTCTCCCTCAGGCCTCGGGGGGAGGGGTGGCTCTGCCCTGTTTCCCGCCCTGGCCCCCAAAGTCGGAAAGATGGGCCAGGGTCTGGCCTAGGGGGGCGTGCCTGAAGAAGTGGCGATGGACGTGGCCCTGCCAGCCCTGGACAGCGCACGGGCCGTCCTCCCCAACAATATCCTGGTGCTGAGTGATGACACACGCAACTCCAGCATCAGTGATTTTGTTGAAGAGGGCAGCTGCCAGCCTCCCGACTGCCCGCCGAGCCCACCCCACCCCACGCCACCCCACCCCAAGTGCCCATCTGTGGCTCCCGGCACAGCAGCACTTTGGCCAATGGGTGCTGAGCCCACGTTTGCCCCAGTGCCCTGGGCCCCAGACTCCCATGGGGCCACCAGGCAGGCAGGGGAGAAGCCAATAGCCAAGGCTGGCCTGGGTGGGAGATAAAGGCGGGGGTGAGCGGTCCCACTGGGTGGGCACTCCACAGCACCCCCTGCCTGGGGCCCTGTGTGGACAGGGCCGGGGCAGGACCCCATGGCTCTCCACTTCTCCACTGATGCCTGCCTCCAGGGAGTGGAGGGTGGCAGTGTAGTGGGCTGGAGCAGACTGCTGTGTCCCCGGGCTGGCCCGCCCCCAAGGGACAGGTGAGCAGACTGGTGTCTGAGGAGAAGCAGGGGAGTGGATCAGCTTCCCGTGAGGGAGGCCCCGTCCAAGGAGGGCCCTCGGGTACCTTGCAGCCAGCCCTGGCCTTGTGTCTCTTGTCTGCATTCTAATGTGTGTTGCCCATCCACTCAGACCCTCGAAGTGTCCAGGCTGGTGCTCTGGAAAGGGGAGGGTGGGTGGGCAGCCTCGCGGATGCCCCTTTACACTCACCCACCAAACTGAACCCAGGACAAGCAGCCAAGCCCCCTCGGTGTCCTGGACGCGCTCCCCCCAACACACACTGGCACTGCCGGCTGACCCCACCCTCCCGCCCCCAGTGACCTGGCTTTGAGAAACTGCCTGCTCACGGCTGACCTGACAGTCAAGATCGGCGACTATGGCCTGTCTCACGGCAAATACAGGGTGAGTGGGGGGGCCGGGCCAGGGCAGGGCCAGCCATGCGGCCCAGGGTGACCCTGTCCCATGTGCCACCAGGAGGACTACTTCGTGACGGCTGACCAGCTGTGGGTGCCGCTGCGCTGGATCGCGCCTGAGCTGGTGGATGAGGTGCATTGCAATCTGCTGGTGGTGGACCAGACCAAGGCCAGCAACGTGTGGTGAGTGTGAGCCCACGGCCCCCGTGAGGACGCCAACAATGCCCTGCCTGTCTGCGCCCGCAGCCCTCACAGCTGCCCTGCCCTAGCCGAGTGAACGTGCCATGAGGACCTGGGGCACGGAGGGGCTGAGTCCCACCTGCCCACCAGCAGCCTCCCTGCTGTTGGCAGGGAGGCACACTGGCCACTCAAGGCAAGGGCACGTGTGTGAGGCTGTGCTTGTCTGTCCAGCCCTGTTGCTGTGTAGGAGGTGGCCAAACGTGGCCCCAGGTGAGGTCATGGGGGTTCTGGAGCCACCTATTGCTGCTGGTGCCAAGGCTCACGGCAGCAGAGCGGGCAGAGCTGCAGGGTCTGTGGAGGAAACCCTGCCCCCCTCTCCCCTCCCAGGATCTACTGGGCCGATGCCCGGAGACGGCAGGGTCAGAGTAGCAAGTTGATGAGACGTGGGGCATCGTGGTGGCACCTGTTCCCGTGAGAGGGGTTGGTAGGGGCTGGGGGTCTCCTGTGACCACAGCCAGAGGCGCTAGGCTGGGCAGGTGTTTGGACCCAGTACTGCAGCCTCTAGAGGCTTGGCCATGGTGGTCCCCTGTTCCTGGTCTTGACCCATCTCTGCTTCCCTCTCCTGCTCCCTTCCAGCCTGAGGCCTGTCTGGCTTCCCTCTGCTCCTGATAAACCTTCAGGGCCTGGATCCAGGGTTCAGCCCTCCTTCCTCCAGGGGTCTCCCCTGAGCCACTAATTGTGCCCCCGACATGGACACTCCACTTCCGCACTCGGCTCTCCATGTGGCTGACTGTCCCCTGCCTGCTCGCTCACCCACACTGACTGGTGTCCCCAGATGGCTTTGGCCAAGGCCACTGTGACTTCTCTATTGCCAGACGATCTCTGTCCCTCATGCCCCAGCCTCCCAGGATGGCCTGGGGTACCCAGGAGCTGGCGGAAGCCACCACCCACTAGAAGGATCCCAGTTGCCTTCTCCCAGCCCTCAGTGTGCTGACTGCCTGGCCAGTTCCCCTGGCCCACTCACACTGATTGGGGTGTCCCTAGGGCCCCCCACTCCCTCCCTCCAGCCTCCACAGGAGCCTGGCGGGACTGGGAGCTTCTCCAGGGCAGCTCCTGCCCCTGGCAGTGTCTGGGTTTCAGCCCAGCATGGGGATGAATGAATGACCAAATGGAATTGGTTGGTGGGAGGCCAGTCTGGCTTTTATTTGTCCAGGCACCCTGGGCATGGGCTCAGACCTGCTCAGGTGGCACATCCTGTCCATTTACTGAAGGAAGGCGCTGTCTTCTGGTCACGGGTGTGATGATGGGAGCTGCCCTTGGCATCCAAGGCTTTGAGAACATGTGGACAGCTCTCTGATAGCCGTCATCCTCACAGGTCCCTGGGCGTGACCATCTGGGAACTCTTCGAACTGGGAGCGCAGCCCTACCCTCACCACTCGGACCGGCAGGTGCTGGCCTATGCTGTCCGAGAACAGCAGCTCAAGCTGCCCAAGCCTCAGCTGCAGCTGACTCTCTCCGACCGCTGGTGAGGCCCCCGGTGCCAGGCAGGGGCGGGGTGTCCCCGGCGGGAAGGCCAAGGCAGAGAGGGGTGCTCTGGGTCCCCGGAGCCTAAGTGGCTCTTCCTGACCACCTGGGTTTCCAGCTCGCCCTGGCTGCCCCCTGGCTAACAGTGACATCTGGGCCACTTCCCGTGCCCTCAGTGGAATGGCTTCTTTACCCAAAACGCAGATTTGCCTGCAGGCCTGTCAGGGATGAATGAGCTCGGGGAACTGTGCCCTGATCCATGCCATCTCCCATTTTAGGAGACTCCCTTAACTACCCTCAGGGGCTCCTGAGTGTGAGCAGGAGGGGGAACCAAGACTGGCTGGGGGCAGACTGGCTCACTCCTTAGGGCTGGGGTCCTGGCTGGGCAGTACCACCTGTGGGCATCCCTTCGCGCAGGTACGAGGTGATGCAGTTCTGCTGGCTGCAGCCTGAGCAGCGGCCAACGGCGGAGGAGGTGCATTTGCTGCTGTCCTACCTGTGCGCCAAGGGCGCCACCGAGGCGGAGGAGGAATTTGAGCGGCGCTGGCGCTCACTGCGGCCCGGTGGCGGCAGCGCGGGTGCCGGGCTAGGGGTGGCAGGCCTGGCCCTGGGGGGCACGGGTGAGCTGCTCGCCACCTCCTCCTTCCCGCTGCTGGAGCAGTTCGCTGGCGACGGCTTCCACGCGGAGGGCGACGACGTGCTGACAGTGACTGAGACCAGCCACGGCCTCAACTTTGAGTACAAGTGGGAAGCGGGCCGCGGCACCGAGGCCTTTCCGCCACCAGAGGGCGCCCTGAGCCCGGGCCGAGACGCGCGGCTGCAGGAGCTCTGTGTCCCGGATGGCGCGCCCCCGGGCGTGGTGCCGGTGCTCAGCGCTCACAGCCCCTCGGTGGGCAGTGAGTACTTCATCCGCCTGGAAGACCCTGCGCCTGCCGCGGACCATGACCCCGACTGCACTGGCTGTGCCCCCAGCGCGCTTGCCGCCGCGCTGGGCCCCGATGGTAGTGACCACGATGATGACTCTGACGGGAGCACGGCCGCCTCGCTGGTCATGGAGCCGCTGCTCGGCCACGCGCCGCCCGTGGATGGCCCCTGGGGCCACTGCGACCACTACCCCTGCAAGAGCCACGCCCGTGACCTGCCCTGCGCCTCCCGTTCACCCTCACCGGAGACTCCGATGCTGGCGGAGCCTGGAGCCGAGGATATCGACTGGGGTGTGGGGGCCTTTTGCCCCCCGTTCTTTGAGGACCCACTGGGCATATCCCCCTCGCGGAGCTCTGGGGACCAACCATCTCCAGGTGGGGAGGAGCTGAGGGAGGCTGAGGCGTCCAGAGCTGCCCAGTACAGACACTGGAGCTCCAACGTGTCTGCCAACAACAACAGCGGCAGTCGAGCACCGGAATCCTGGGTCCCAGGCCTCTCAGGCTACACGGACTGCTGCCCTGGTGCGAAGCAGACTTTGTGGGCCATCCCTGAGCTGGGCCATCCTCTGACCCCAGAGGATCCCAGAGAGTCTCTCCTTGGGCCAAAGGGGGCCTCCTTGGTTCAGGAGCTGGGCCACTGCCTCGGCCTCCCCCATCTGTATCCTGCTGAGGGCCTGACACCTGCCCCCTGCCTGGTCGCCTCTCCCTGGACAGAGGCAGCCGTAAGTGGGGGTGATAGCCCGCAGGCAGAGCCCAGGCTCGCAGAGGAGGCCGAGGGCTCTGCTGGACTCCAACTGCCCCTTCCCTCTATCCCATCCCCATCCCAAGAGGGAGCCCCACTTCCTGCTGAGGAGGCCAGCACCCCGCCCACCCTGCCTGCCTCACCCACGCCCACTGGAAGCCAGGCACCTGCCACCGAGCCAGCCCAGACCCACGACAGCAGCAGCAGCTCCCCTGAGCTGGAGGCTCCAGGGAGTGAAGATGAGGACACGACTGAGGCCACTTCTGGTGTCTTCACTGACTTGTCCAGCGATGGCCCACAGGCTGAGAAACTAGATGTGACCCCAGCTTTCCGCTCCCTGCAGAAGCAGGTGGGGACCCCCGACTCCTTGGACTCCCTGGACATCCCGTCCTCGGCCAGTGATGGCGGCTGTGAGATCTTCAGCCCATCAGCTGTCAGCACCCCTGGCGGGCAGCTCCGAGCCCTGGACAGCGGCTATGACACAGAGAACTATGAGTCCCCCGAGTTCATACTCAAGGAGGCGCATGAGCCCTGTGAGCCCAAGGCCTTTGGGGAGCTGGCCTCAGAGGGTGAGAGCCCGGGGCCCGAGACTCAGCTCTCTGCCTCCCTAGGTGGCCTCAGCGAGAAGAATCCCTACCGTGACTCTGCCTACTTCTCAGACCTGGACACGGAGCCAGAGCCGCCCGTGGGCCCCAAGGAGAAGCATGGAGGTGTTCCGGTCCCCGGGCCGAAGCCTAATCTGGACAGCCTGAAGAGCCCCAGGATGCAGTCTGCACAGCCCTCCCCTGAGCTGGGGGTGCCCGGGGAGGAACAGGGCACTGGACCCAGGGAGGTGCCACCACTGCCACTGTCACCGCCTGAGGACTCTTCCCCAGAGCCAAGCGCCTGCCCCACAGGCCCCAGGCAGGAGCCTCCCTCGCCCCAAGACCCAGCTCAGGTGCCGCCCATGCCCAGCCCCGTGAGTTCTAAGATTTTCTTGCTGACTCCAGTCCGGCCAAGCTCAGAAAACCACCGCCCAGAGCTCCAAGAGACCCTGGGTCTGCTATCAGGGTCGAACCTGCAGGAACGGACTGGGGGCCCAGGTGCCTCCAGAACCCCGCTCTGCCTGGCCCTGCCTGGACTCCCTGTGGCCCTGGAGGGGCGGCCTGAGGAGGAAGAGGAGGACAGCGAGGACAGTGACGAGTCGGATGAAGAGCTCCGCTGCTATAGCATCCAGGAGCCGAGTGAGGAGAGCGAGGAGGAGGTGCCACCCGTGCCAGTGGTGGTGGCAGAGAGCCAGAGTGCTCGCAACCTGCGCAGCCTGCTTAAGATGCCAAGCCTGCTGTCCGAGGCCTTCTGCGAGGACCTGGAGCGCAAGAAGAAAGCTGTGTCCTTCTTCGACGACGTCACTGTCTACCTCTTTGACCAGGTGGGCAGCCGCCCTGGGCTTGGCGTGGGGAGAGGGGCTCTGTGGTGGGACTGGAAGCCTTGGGCGACAAGTGTTGCTTTGATTCCCCCAGGAAAGCCCCACCCGAGAGCTCGGGGAGCCCTTCCCTGGTGCCAAGGAGTCACCCCCGACGTTCCCAACGGGCAGCCCAGGCTCCCCCAGTGCCTCCTGCCGGCCACGGCGGGCTGACCCCTCCCCTGAAGCCCCTGGGACTGAACAGGGTGAGCTAGGGGCGGGGCGAAGCGGAGGGGCGGGCCCTGGTGGAGGCGGGGCGATGTGGCCTGTGGCTCATTTGGTGGGCGTGGTCAGGGCGTGGCATGCTCTGGGCGGGGTCTCCCCATCCCATCCTATCCGCAGCTGACTACAGGTTTCTCGCAGACGGAGAGTTCGAGTGGAATGATGGCCTCATGCTGACGTCGGCCCAAGAGCCAGCCTCGCGCATCCCCGCCGAGACTCCCAAGTCCGTCGGGCCCAGCCCCTTCTCGCGCTTCACCGTCTCACCAGCGCCTGCGTCCCGCTTTTCCATCACGCACGTCTCCGACTCGGACTCCGGGTCCGTGGGAGGTAAGACACTTGTTGGGCGCCGAGGCTCTGTGCTCATTATTTCTTGTTTTCTGGACAAGCTCAGTTTTCAGATGGGGGAACTGAGGCTCGGAGAGGTGAAGTCACGTCAGGCCTGTTTGTTGTGGCCACCTTGGTGTTTTCTCCTCCCTGGGGAGATGTAGTGTCCCAGACAGAGCTGACTGGGCCCTCCCAGGACTAGGCTAGATGCCCGCTCCCTCCCAGCACACCTCAGATCTGATGGCTCTTGTCCAGGGGAGATGGTGACGGTGGTGGTGGTGGTGGCGGTTCAGGTTCCAGGTGGGGCCCTACTTAGGGGCCTTAGCTTACCCCTCCCTCCAAGCTCCACCCCTGTCAGCCTCAGACCAGGTGGGCTCATCCCTGCCCAGTTGCCCTCACCTCCCATCCCCATTCTGCTGGGCTTCCCTGAAAGCTCAGCTCCACTAGGATGCCGCTAGTCGTCTCGTCCCCCAGGCAGACCCAGCCCTTCCCCCTGCTGCCCTTGACCTGTGGGTGCAGCTGCTAGCGAAGGACCTGCCGGCCTGTCACACAATGTGTCCTTAATGGATGTCTGAACAAGCACAGCTCACCAGGAGGCGGGTGTGTGACCCTGGCCAGCCCAGCTCTCTTTGGGTCTGTCGGGAGAATTTCAGAGGGCTGATGCTGAGTTTTGTTGGGCCCGGTCCTTGGGGATGCAGTAGGAAGAATATATTATCTAGCTCCCACCTAGACAAGCAGGCTGGCAGGCCTGTTGCAGCCTTAGCTGTTCAGTGGCCCCCAAGCCAGAGATGGAGGCCAGGTGGGAGTCCCTGAATCCCCAGTGTTTCCTCAAACACTCATGTGTTTGCCAGGTCCTACAGCAGGTGCTGGGGGCAGCTGTAAAGAGGCTTGAGCCCCAGGCGGCCCCTGCCCCCCTTGGAGCCTCTGCTGGTCCTGTCCCTGGCAGCAGCGAGGATGGACTGAGTGGTGGGGACTTTGATCCTGGCCGTGGTCAGCAGCAGCAGCTTCCAGCGCTTTGGTGCCCCCTTGCCGCGCCCTGCAGGAGCAGGGCGGGATGAGGCCCCTCTCTGGCCCTGGTCGGTGGAGCATCTGTGCACGGCAGCCCCATGCTGCCCTGGGGGCAAGATCTGTCCTGGACACTTGGGTTTGCTGCTAGCCCCTAGGGATGCCCTACAGCCCTCCCCCCGCCCGCCGCAGCTGCCCCCTCCGCCCTGGCCCCTGCTGTCAGACTGCCTGGCCCTGCCCATGGTTCCTATGGTACACTGCAGGCTGCTGTGTCCCGCTGCAGGTGAGAGGGCAGGCACAGGCCCGCTGGGACGGCCTCTCCCTGCCTGCTTCACCCCTTCTGCCGGTTCAGGGTTTGCTCAGTGCAAGAAGAGGTCACCTGGCTCAGGTGACCCTGCTCCAAGTCGGTGGCTGTTTCCCCTTCACTGAGTCAGCTAGACCATAAGCTCTCCCTTCCTACAGGGTCTGGACCAGCTCCTGTCTGGGTCCCACTGGAGCCCTGCGAAGGGGCCAAGGTGGGCAGCCTGAAAGATGGGGGCTTTCAGGTCGCAGTCTTGCCGCTGCAGCCCTGTCTGGAGGTGCCCATGGCTCCCCTCTGCAAGGTAGTGCCCAGCCCTACCCAGCTGCCAAAGCAATGTGGGTGCACCCGTGGTCAGCGTCAGGGGACAGGTTCCTGCTGCAGGGGTCGGGCAGTGGGAAGGGGTGGGGCAGCACAGGGCCTATTTTTGTAACCGCTGTTGTCAGAGCCAACGGATATGGGACGCTTTTAAGTTATTGTTGCCAAAGAGACGTAAAGTTTATTGTTGCTTTCGGGGGTGTGGGCGGGGACTTGTTTCGGGTTTTTTGTTTATTAGTTTGAGGCTTAGGATGCTGGTACAATGATCTTGTTCCTTTTTTGTCTGTTTTTTAAGAGAAATCAAAGCTAAGGAAAAAGCCTTCATGCTAAGCGTGTGTGTTCTTTTTGGAGTCTGCAGATGAAGCCCTGGGCAGGATGGGGCCTGGGCTGTGCTGGGGTGGGGGCGAGTCCCTGTAGTCCCTTGTGACCACTGGGTCAGTGCAGGAGGGAGGCCACTCTCTTTACCCCGCTGTCCCTGGCACACCTTGGTGAGGGAGACAGTTACCTTGGGCCCCCAGTGTGCCCGGGTGGGGGTGACTTCCCAGAGCAGGGCAGGGGCAGTGACACCTACAGCCCTCGCTTCCTGCCTGGTAAGCAGGCGCTGCCTAGGTAAGGCTGAGCGGGGGGGACCCCTCTGGGAAGCTCTTCCCCCTGCCTTTCCCTCAGCATGGGGTGGCGGGGGGAGGGGGTGGTGAGCTGGGGGGTGTGAGGAGGTGGGGCACCCGTGCACCCTCACCTTGGCCATCTGTTTTAGGGCCTTGCCTCACTCCACCTGGCCCGCCTCCAGCTTCCGCCAGGTGAGAGACCTCCGGAGCGCCCCCCAACCCCAATCCTGGCTTTGTGTTCTGGGGTGTGGGCAGGCTGAAGGTGGTGCAGGGCTCCTAAGCACCTCCTTGGAGGGTCTGGGAGGTGAGCGAGCGCTGCCTGAGACATTTCCTGACGTAAGGACTGCCGTCACCAACGTGGTTAGCTTGGCTGTATTTCAGCCTCAAACGTCAAATACCACAGACCCAGAAAAGTTTCTAAAATCTTGTATTTCAGCTGAAATAGGGAAGCAGCCAGGGCATCAATGGGGGAGGCCCACCCAGGCCAGGACGCACACAGCTTGGGGACCCAGGCCACAGCACTGATCTCCCTCCTTGGGGCCAGGGCGGAGAGGCGGGCCCCTGCAGCCATTTCTGGGTGGGAGTTTGGGTATGGGCAGGGAGAAGCCCCCCAGACTGCCGGTGGGCACACGGAGACCCAGCAGAGCCCCAGGCAAGAGTCTGCCAGGAGGTGCGCGTCCTTAATAAATCTGTCTTCTGAGACAAAGGGGCCGGCCCGCCCCTCCCCGCGCCCTTGTGTCCTGCCTGCAGGCACGCACAGGTGAGTGGCCTCATGATTGACTGGATAGGGGCTCCCCTTCAGCTACAAGCCGATGGGATGGCGTTCTGGGCACCCTGGAGGCTCCCTGGCCCACACAACAGACATGCCTGATCCGAAAGGTTGGCCCCAGGGCCCGGGGCCAGCCCCCCTCATTCTCCTCAACCACGGCCCAGGTGCCACCTCCTGACCCTGTGGGGAGAGTCAGGGTTCAGCCCAGGCCAGACTGAGGTAGGGGCAGAGGGTTTGGAAGGAGTTAATTCTCTAACAGGGAATAAGCCGATTGTAACAAAACAGGTTGCAGGGCGGGGCAGGGAAGGGGACCCACAGGCAGTGGGCGCAGACGCGGCGGTCAGCTCAGGAGCGGGGCAGACCTGTCGTTGGTCACTGTCGGCTTTAGCTGGACGCTGGCGAAGGGGTTCCTGAGGAGAGGAGAGAAGAGCCATTTCAGTGGTTTTCAGGAGGGGTGCTGCGTGCTGCCCTAGGCTGTGGACAGCACCAACCCCCGCCCAGAGGTCAGCCTCCCAGCTCAGAGCTGGGATGGTGGAGGCCCCGCCTGCAAGGCCAGCTGAGCCCCAGCGCACCACCCTCTGCTCCCAAACCTGTCCTGCCTCGAACCACAGGCCCTCCCAGGACAGGGCGGGTCAGCGTGGGGGGCCCTCTGCTCCTTCCACATGCACCCCAGTCCTCTCTTTGTGGCCCGAGACAGCCCCCTACGAGCTCAGCATCCGAGCTCAGCGTGCAGAACTCCCCCAAGGCCCAGTGTGCCCCCCACCCGCCTGAGCAGCAGCTGAGCCCGTCTGCAAGGACACGGCCATTGACACACAGATAGCTCAGCAGAGGACACAAGCCCGGCCCATGCGTCCCGGGGGTTTGGAGTGGCTGGTCCCACACCCACATGACAGACAAGGCGCAGGCGGTCGTGGCGAAGGGGCCGGCGGGGGGGACGCCCACAGCCCCTGCGGAGGGGCTGACCGTCTCCTCAGAGAGGAGCCGTTCCACCCCTGGGTGCCGAGACGGCGGCTGACGGACAGACAGATGCGCCAGACAAGGGGCTGAGACACAATGAGAGGAGTGCAGGGTGGGGCCGGCGTCCAGCCTCGAGCTCATGGAGGCCTGTCCTCCTCGGGCTCCCAGTGGGCTCGGAGGACCCCACCCGGGCGGGGACAACACAGGACATCAGGCAGCCCCGGGGCGACAGCACGGAGAGCACGGAGGACATGGAGGGCTCAGCACGAGCGGAGCCGTTACCTGGGGTGGGGGTGGCCTTTGGCGCGGCCGGGTGTCCGTGGGAGCTGGGCAGGCACTCCATCCAGGTGCCCAGGAAGAGCACGAGGAGGGGCACCCTCGTGTGTGGCTGAGGACCCGGCACTTTCTGAAACACTGAGGCACACTGGACTTAGCTGTTTAAAGGTCAACTAGGGAGAAGAGGCTGACGCAGCAAAGCATGGCTTCCGCGTCTCCAAGACACTGCCCGACAGCTGGCAGCACCCACGTCGGCCTCGGTTCCACCCCTGCCTTGGCGCATCTGCACCCAGCTGGTGGGGCCGTGGGCTCCCTCCCTCAGAGCCTCTCTCTGGTCTCCTTGGTTCTGGTCTGTGCAGATACGCTTCGGGCAGGGACCGCCTGGCGGTTCTGCTATGACCAGGGTCATGGCCCATGGGACAGGGTGCAAGGCAGCCATGGGGGCTGCTGCCCTGATGGGACTCTGGTCCTGGAGGAGGGCTCTATGCCCTTGGCTGTCCCCAGCCAGGGTCAGGGCAGGCAGTCCCGGGGGGCCTAGAAGTGGGGTAGGTTTGTCCATCCAGAGCTGGGGACCCAGCAGAAGTGGGGACCCAGAGAAGGGAGGATGGGACGCGTGCTGATCAGAGTGGGAGGCAGAAGGGGGCGCTGGCCAAGTGTGTCCCGACACACCTGCAGTCTCATCAGAAAGGGTCGGTGACCAGCCTTGTGTAAATTAGCGAAGTCAGAATGCACCCTTACACCCTATACAAAAACAAAACTCAAAATGGTTTAAAGACTTAAATGTAAGACATGACACCATCAAACTCCTAGGAGAAAACATAGGCAAAATATTCTCGGACATAAATCATACCAAAGTTTTCTTAGTCTCCCAAGGCAACAGAAACAATAGCAAAAACAAACCAATGGGACCTAATCAAACTTACCAACTTTTACACAAAGGAAACCATAAAAAGACAACCTATGGCCTGGGAGAAAACATCTGCAAATGATGTGACTGACAAGGGCTTAATTTCCAAAATATACGAGCAGCTCATATACCTCAACAACAAAAAAGCAGCCCAACCAATAAATGGACATAAGACCTAAGTAGACGTTTGTCCAAAGAAGACATACAGATGGCCAAGAGACACGAGCAAAGATGCTCAACATCACTAATTATTAAAGAACTGCAAATCAAAACTACACTGAGGTACCAACCTCACACTGATCAGAACGACCATCATTAAGAAGTCTATAAACAAATGGTAGAGTGGCTGTGGAGAAGAGGGACCTCTCCTACACTGTGGGTGGGAAACTGGTGCAGACACTATGGGAAACAGTATGTAGAGTTGCCCTGTGACCCAGCAATCCCGCCCCTGGGCATCGATCCTGAGGAAGCGGGAATTCAAGAAGATAAACGCACCCCTATGTTCACAGCAGTACTATCCACAATAGCCAAGACACAGAAAAACCTAAACGTCCACTGACAGATGAATGACGCAAAAAGGATTATGTACATAATGGAATATTACTCAGCCATAAAAAAGAGCGGAATAATGCTATGTTGCAGCAACATGAATGGACCTAGAGATTATACTAAATCAGAAAGACATCATATGATACCACTTATATGTAGAATCTAAAAAATGATACAAATGAACTTACCTACAAAAGAGAAACAGACTCACAGAGAACAGGTGTGGTTGCCAAGGGGGAGGAGGGATGGGTCTGGAGTTTGGGATTAACAGACGCAAATTATTACTTATAGAATGGATAAACAAGGTCCTACGGTAGTGCAGGCAATCATATTAAGTATCCTATGATAAACTATCAGAAAATAATATAAAAAAGCATGTACATGTATGTATAAATGAATCACTTTGCTGGATGACAGAAATTAACAGCGCTATAAATCAGCTACACCTCAATTTAAAAACCGGAAGGACTGGTGGCAAATCCACACTGTCACCTGCACCAGGAAGATCTTCCCCAAGGGGATGCCCAGCTCTCAGTCACACTGCCTGTGTTTCCTCCCCCAAAACAGTGTGGCCATGGAAGCGTGTGCTGTGTACACCCTGCAGGGTCAGAGGAAGCAGGCGGCGGCTGCAATTGCTCCAGGCCTCTGGGGCAACTCTCTCCTGCAAGCCCTGGCCAGAGACTCTGGGGTGGGACACCCTTACCCTTTAGCACCAGGGGAAAGGGCGAGGCCCCCATGGGTGCCCACTACCTTTTGGAACATTCTGTGAAAGAACAAGTTTATAAGCCACTCCGAGGAGGACACTTTAGTGACCCAGGGTGGGTGGCTGGGGTCAACGCCAGGATGACAAAACAGGACAAGATTTGGACTGAAGCCACTGTCGATCCTCCTGTCCTGCAAACATCTGTCACGGCCGGGGGCGGATGCTGGGGCCAGTCAACAGCGGACCACCCAGACACAGAACAAGCACTTCTTAACCCAAACGGGAGACGTCGGTGTGCGCGAGGGTCAGAGCTGTCAGGGTGCTGGGGCTCCTCCCCCAGGGAGGGCCACGAGGCACTCTGGCAGAGGACCAGGGGCTGGGCTCTGTCCCCCTCCTGAGCAGAGACATAGGGACAGCGGCAGCTTTTCCACGGAATCCATCTGTCGTCTTGGATGAGGGCAGGCCTGAAGTCCTGGGTGTGGTGAAGGCAGGAGCGAGCCAGGCCCCCTGCCCTTTGTCCCCTCTTCCCAGTCCTCTGCAGACCCCCTGGCCTGACAGGGTGGGACCCTTGCAGCTGAGCAGCGTTAGGGTCCAGCCTCCCGAAGACGTTCGTCACTGAGGATTTGGGGGAGTCACCTTTGGTTATCTTCTGAATCCACTTCTTGAATGAGAAAGGGGGTGGTTCTGAGAACACCTGGGCAGCGCGAAGTGCGGCTTGTATCCTGGAACGACTCCAGAGCAGAGAAGGCACGGAGGGCAGTTACAGCACGTATTTCAACTTGCGCCCAGACCTTTTCCTCTTACAACGTGTCTTCCACACTTCAGAACGTTGGCCCTTCTGGACTTGCTTTGGTCTCTTCCCCAGAGCTGTAAGCTTGGGCAAAGCTGAGCAAGGTCCCGCAACCAACCAGAGGCGCCTTGTGACACCCCTGTGCCGGGAGAACCATCCGAGGATAGGCCGCGGCCAGCATGCTGTGTGCTCCCCAGCCCACTGTGCCCCTGGGGCTCTGTTCCAGGCAGGGGCCATGCCAGCCTCCCTGGGCCTTCACCCACTTCCAGTACCTCCAGGGGATGAGACCCACTGGGCCCTGATAACTCAGAGGGACCACAGGGGCAGCAGAGGTGGGGGTTGCTCGGCTGGGGGCAGGAGATGCAGGTGTCTCAGAGCACCTCGTAAAGGGAGGGACAGGGGCAGAGGAGAAGGATAGCCCAGGTCATTCATGCTAAGCCAGCGTCAAACTGATTTCCCCCCACACCACAATCTGAGGAGCACTTGTCTCCAGAGAATCACACTGCAGCTCAAGAGAAGAGCAGCAACATCAATAAACACCAAACAACTTATAACCCTGGTGGTTCAGTAGTTAGGACTCTGCACTTCCATTGCCAGCGGCCTGGGTTTGATCTCTGGTTGGGGAACCAAGATCTCACAAGCCACGCAGTTTGGCCAAAACCAAACCCAAAACAAAACCCAACAAAGGTAGCCAAGAAGAGGGAGGGTCCAGGCCCTGCTGGAGTGGCCCAGATGCCCATAGGGAGGGTCAGCATCACGGTGACTCTCAAGGGGGTGAAGGGACCACCATCTTGGTAAAGGGCCATGTGTCAGCTTCACACGGCAGTCTTCCCAGGGAGCGGGGCTGGGGTGGGATGGGGAGAGCAGCGCTGCTCTGACCCAGGCACAGGCACCCAGAGCAGTGGGTTCTCCCCACCCGGCTGCCAGTGCTTGCTTTCCAGAGGTGCCAGGGAAAAGACCATCACCAGGTGGGAGTTGGAGGCGGCCACTGGGGCTGAAGCTGGAAAGCCTGACATAGCCCCTCAGGCACTTTGGGGCAGAGGGGAGGTGAGCGTGGGCACAACGGGCAGCAGAGCCACCGCCTGCTGGGCAGAGGCGTGTGCCTGCTCCCCCCACATGCCTGTGGCTCTCTCCACAGCCATGGCAGTCCCCAGACCCGTCCTGGTCTCCCTAGCCCTCAAGGGGCTTTGATACTCACCAGCCCAGGAGCCAGCCAGGCCAGGTTCAGATCCATGCCCAGAGACTGGTCTGAAGGGCACTCAGCCCAAGGAGCCCAAAGCCAGCCTGGCAGCTGATCACCAGGCTCCACCCCGATTGTGGCCAAAGCACCCAGCAGAGGCACAGGGAACCCAGACAGAGGGGCAGGTCAGACCCGCCAGCTTCCAGAGAGAGGAAACCCGAGAGCCCAAGGACAGGTCCAAGGGAAGCAAAGGCCGGAGCCGAGAGCAGAGGCAGGCTCAGCAGACCCCGGACCCCGCCCTGGCCCAGGTCAGAGGGTCTCCGGAGCTGCTGGGAACATAGGCTGACCAGCACAAGAAAACCGGGGCAACTTACTAACTCTAGTCAGGGGCCGCTCAAAATCTGGCCACTTCCACATCGGCACTGCAAGGAAACACAAGGGTTGGTTGGTGCGGGTAGAGTGGCGGGGAGTGAGGGCTGAGGATCCCGAGGATACGCAAGCTGGATGGAGGATGGGGGCTCCTGGCAGTTAGGCACGCTGCCTGGAGCCAGAACCACCAAACCCGGGGTCAGGCCCACGCAGCTCTCACTGGAGCGGGGGCCTCCCCAGCTGTGCCCAGGGAG
Organism: Capricornis sumatraensis; assembly: GCF_032405125.1. Lineage (NCBI taxonomy): Eukaryota > Metazoa > Chordata > Mammalia > Artiodactyla > Bovidae > Capricornis > Capricornis sumatraensis. Next base: position 101,256,129 of record NC_091076.1, read on the forward strand.
AGCCATGTGGGCCAGCACTATCTGCACCTTGGCTATTCTGTCGGCAAGGTGGCCAGGCTTGCACGAGGCCCAGAAGCACGCAGCGAGGCTGGAAGGAGGCGCCACACTCAATTAGATGCAATAAATAAAACTTTTATTCAAACAACTGCAGTACAGGGCACAATTCAGATTAAAAAAAAAAAAGGGAAAGGAAACAGGAAAAATATTTTCAGCACTTTACATCTTCATACAAGTTTTGCAGTTTTGTGTCTACATTCATCCATTGAGCATGGAATCCCCTGGATTTGAGATCTTTTAGCAAAATTAGAACACCAACATAGAAGGTTCCTTTTTTTTTTTTTTTTACAAAGGTCCGTGTTCTGGCTTTGTTTTCTCCTTAAATTATAAAACAGGGTCTGTCTGCGTCTTGAGCTGCTTCTCTCACACACGCTACCAGGCACGTCCTAGTCCACGGGAGGGGGCAGGAGGGTTTGGCTAAACCACATCAGAGAAAGGAGCGTCCACAGCTTCACGGGGCTCCCGCGGTGGGAAGGGCAGAGCAGCTGCGCCCTCGCTCACTTCCCAGATTCAAGGCGTGAGGAGGCAAAACCAGTAGCCACTCAGTCCAGCGTGTCTGCTTCTGAAGCCACCGAGACACACAGAGAGACGAGAGCGTTTAGGGAGGATGCGGCGGGGTGCCCAGAGCCGCCCTCGCTCCGTCACAGGCTGGTTAAGAGAAACGATTTCCAGAACACGTGGGGGCGGGGGTGGTCTCTGGAGGTCTTTGGAATGTCCGAGTGCGGCCGGGCCTCCTCCCCGCCAGTGCCCTGTGCGGTCGCGGCCATGGTGCCCAAGGCTGGCACCGCGCTCTGGTCTGCACATCATTCAGTGGCGTCGGGACCAGGGAGCCGTCAGAGACCCGGCCTGGCAGGCAGGTGTGCGGGGCCGGGGCCTCCCTCACAGGAGCGGCCAGCTTCCTCAGGAGGCTCCCCCGGCTCGGCCCCAGCCCCTCTCTGGGTGCAGCCTGGCAGGGCGCCCCGGGGTCCAGAGCCTCTCGGAGCCTGCAGCACCCCCTCTCCCGACACAGGTGCCAGTGTGCGCGGGGGTCGGGTGCGAGATAACAGTGCGTACACCGGAGTCCATGCATGTCTGTTTTTGTTTTTCAGGAAAAAAAGAAAAAGTCCTTTTCCTGTTTTTCATCTTTTTGTTGTTTTTTTTTTGGCTTTTTTGAATTTTTCTTTTTCTTCAAACTTTAGACCTGGCTCATGGTGAGCCTTCAAAGAGGGACAGCGCGTCATGAGCACGGCGGTGGAAGGGGGACTGCGGCGAGGACGCCCCGCCTGGCGGGACGCGCGGGGGCGGGTGTGTAAACACGGGGAGTGGATATGGGGCAGCACCATGGACCCTGGGGGATCAGAGTCTGGGGTCACCAACCGAAAGGCGGGGAGGGGCCAAGTGGGAAAGAAAAATGACCCAGGAAGACACCGACGAGAGCGGAGGAGGAGACCGATGGAGACCAGACAGCCCGGGGGGCAGGGGGGCGGCGGGAGCTCTTCTGAGCAGCTGCCCGGTCAGCGTCCTCACACTGTGGACACCAGCGTGCCGCTGCCGCTGTGAAACAAAGCACAGGACGCTGCCGGGCCGCACGCCTCCCCGCGGCCGGCCGCCTGGCCCTAGGGAGTGGGGCAGGAGACCCCAGGGCCAGGGCGCAGCCCAGCTCGGGGCACGGGCAGACGAGCCCTGCTCCTGGCCAAGAAGAGATGCCTGGACGCCAGGAAAGAGCCGGGCCGCGAAGCAACCAGGCCAAGGGGTCACGCGGCGGTGGTGGGCAGCCCAGGGGCCTCCCCAGGAGAGGAGAGACCCGAGAGGGGCTGCAGTGGGTCCCTGGCTCCAGCCTGGGCACAGGGCCAGTCCTGGCTCCCACTCACCCACAAGGGGAGCACGAAGGCAGCTCCGGGAGGGGCCTCTTTCCCCATGAGGCGATATCCGGGGACCCCCGGCTGGTGCCAGGGGTCAGGGCATCCTGCACTGAGGGCCCTGCCCTACAGAGCAGACTGGGGAGGGCACAACGGGGTGAGGGTCAGAGACCAGGCACCCCAGGCCCCGCTCACTGTCTCAGAATGGAGACACTGTGGTCTCCAGCCAGGCTCCAACCGAGCAGGCCTGGGAGAGGGACCACCCGACTCCAGCTTCCGGTAGGACGGCTCCCCACCGCCCACAGCTCCCGAAGACGAGTCTGAAAATCTCTTACCTGCTCACGGCCCGCGCCCCATAATCATCCAGACCCTGGTGAGGAAGACAGAAAGCGTCAGGCTGGGGAGCCAGGGGCTGAGGCGGGGTCTGCAGGACAGGGGTCCCTCCTGACCCCAGGGTGTGTGATGCTGCCTGCGGCTGAGGACACGAAGTGCCCCTCCCACCCCCAGCAGGGCCCTCCCCGATTCACAAGGATGCTTCCTTATCTGGCCAGTGGCCAGTGGAGAGCTCACACAAGACAGGTCACCTGATGACCTCCTTCCGCACATGTTCCCTGTGGCCCTTAGCCGTGAGGGTCATGTGATGAAAATCCCAGCATGTGAGGGCTTCCTGGAGAACCCAGAGCCTGAAACCGTGGAGGGTGGGATCTGGGTGGGGAGGCTGGGCTGGCAGAAGCTGACGCAGGGAGGGCGGCCTGCCTCATGCAGGCCTGTGCTGGACCCTGGGCCAAGCGTCCGCCTGAGCCCCAACACTCCCACTGTAGCTGCCTGGCCCCAAAGAAGCTGCTGCCCCAAAGCCACTGAGGGGTACTGGGGACACCTTCCTCCACTCTCTCAGCTTCAAAACCAAGTCCAAAGACTGGAATGCAAGAGCAGCAAGCAGAGGTCAGACCCCTCCAGGCCTGGCCAGCTGTGCCACGCGGCCTGGGTAGGGCTGGAGAGGGACTGGGGTGTCTCACAGCTCAGCAGGTGGGCCCCATGACCCGAGGTGCCACAGCTCCCCCAAGGCTGGATCCGCCTCGCCCTCCCTGCTGTTCGCCCTGACCCAGCCTCACTATCTCCAAAATGTTCCATCCAAAGGCCCAGCCACACCACCCACCTCGCCCCACTCACCACCTAAGTTGTCTCAAATCACGTGCTCACTGTGCCTAAATCATCAGTTCCCTAAAGACACCCTGGACACCTCATACGGTGCGCACCAGCTGAGCCCTCCTCATGGCAGGGAGGGGTGGGTGAGGCCGCTCATGACAGCCACCAGCCACGGACATCTGGACAGGGCGAGTCGGCCACCACGTTCCCAGAGCCCTTCCCTGCCTTGCCCACTTCTGATGGCACACTGTCAACATGGAAGGCCCCCGGGAGCACCCCCACCCCCCGTTGTTGGGTCAACTCTCTGTCTGCCCAAATTCTAGAGAAATAGGAGTTCTCTTTGATTCCTCTCCCCCGACCTGGGTCCCCTGGCCCCCCAGGTGGAGTGAGGCCCTGACCTGGAGACCAGCATGGAACAAAGTTGCTGGCCCCTGCCCACCATGCCACCACAGCCAATGTCCTGGAAGTCTGGGCCCTCTCCAGCCCATGAGATCCCCAGCAGAGCTGTGGGGACCGTCCACACTCACATCATGGGCCCACCTTGACCTGAAGACCACCCTGCACTGGAGGACCCGCTGGGTACCCAAGCCTTGATCTTCCCCCTCTGGCTCCCTGGTTCCAGGTAGGCTGACCACACATGCCTGGTCCTGCCTCCTAAGAGCCCAGACGCATGCTAACTAGAAGGTTCTGGTCACATCTCAGGCAGAGACAGGGCACTCAGCCACAACTGCAGGAGCTTCCTGGGTCTCAGGGAAGGGGCTTCTCCTCCCAAGAGGCGGCGTCCAGAGGGATCCCCAGGCTGGGGGGAGGGCAGACAGAGGGGTTACCGCGCTCCTCTGGAGCCCTGAGACTATAGAGGACGCTGGGCTGTGACCGCTGAGCAGATCACTACAGGGGTGTGAAGGCCAAATCCAAAGCTCCAGAGCACCAGGCCTTTTGGTGGAGGCACCCTGAACCCGCCCACCTACAGAACCCGCCCACCTACAGACCCTGCCACGGCCCCGCACTCACCTGCGAGAACGCGGGCACGGCCACGCTATAGGGCCTCTGCTTGAAGGCGCCGGCTGTCTGGGTGGGGAAGGCCCGGGAGGACGTCCCGTAGTCGGGGGGCGGGAGGGCCAGGTCCTCCTTGTCCAGGAGGTTTCCCGTGCTGCTGCTCTTGCCCTGCTGCAGGCTGCGGGGGTGGGCAGGGCGGTCATCCAGGCCCACCTGGGCCCCCTGCTTCCCTTGGCCCCACGGGAGGGCGGAATGGAAGGCGGCAGTGATGCTGCCTGGGGGGGCCTGGGCTTCCCCCAGCCCCCGCCCCGCCCCCTCTTAAGAGCAGAGTGTGAGGCATGCCAGGGTGGTAGGGGGAGCCCAGTTCACCCTTGCAACTGTCTCGGGTGAGCCCCTGCCCCACCCCACACAGCTCTCAGACACCTCCACCCCTCACAGCACCTCCACACCCCTGGACCCAAGGGTCTCAAACGTGCAGCCCCTGCCCCGAGCTACAGGCCACCTGCCCCGTCAGCATGCTCACCTCATGTGCAACCTGTCCCCGCCGTCGTTGTCTAGGACTCGGGTGTAGGAGAAGGGAAACCAGCCCCGCCTGGAACAGGAGGCCCCGTCAGAGTGCGTTAGCTGGCCCCAGGTCCCACCAGTTCCCCCGCCCAGCTGCACGCATCTGAGGAGGGGGCACAGCAGGGGCTGTAGGTAGGCGGGTTCAGGGTGCCTCCACCAAAAGGCCTGGTGCTCGGGAGCTTTGGATTTGGCCTTCACACCCCTGCACACACTCCAGGGAGACCAGGAGACCCCACTGGGGCATCCATCCAGCTCTGAGCCACCCTGCCCTGGACAGGAGTGGGGCTGTGGGTGAGCGAAGGTGCCAGGACCGAGCAGGGCTCTAACTTCTTCAACAAACAGGATGGGATTCCTGGCTCAGCTCCACATGACTGCAAAGCCACAGCCCCAACAGGAGAGGCTGCCTGGAGCCCCCATGGGAGGGTGCCCCTTGGCACTCAGAGCTCCCGACCCAGGGTGGCGCTTGCCAGGAGGCCAGAGCCAAGCTCAGCCCAGCCTCTCCCTTCCTGGTGGAGGCAGGCTGATTCTGCCCCGGGCAGGGATCTCTCAGCCCACCAAAAGACACACGCACGATGGTGGTGGGTGGTGGGGGCAGTCGGAAGGGACAGCCCCCGACCTGGGCAGCTTCTGGCTGAGCGAGAGCCAGGTGTTGGCATAGCCTCTTGGCAACAGGTGTCAAACTGAGCTGTGAAGGTGAGGCCCGTGACTCAAGGCCACTTCTAGAACGCTCACAAGGGTGGCTCACGTGCACAGAAAGGCTCTGGGGTGGAAGGCTGGCTTCTGACTGGGAGGCCACGCGCACACGTGGGGTGCCGGGCTGAGTCAAGGGACATAGAAGTGAGAGCTGGTGGGGGCCTGCGGCCACGTCTGTCCCCCCTAATGGACCTGTGGGACCTGGATAATCGGTCTGAAGGAGGACCCAAAGCCAGGACGCAGGGACCCAGGTTGGGAGGCTGACGCCCCCGCCAGACTCACATCTTGGTCTTCTCGCTCTCGCCGTAGTGCCAGCCGTCTCGGGCCTCGGGCACCAGCAGGGTGATGAGGTCACCCTCCTTGAAGCTCAGCAGGGTGCTGTTGTCCCCGGCCGCATGGGAGAAGATGGCCTTGACCCGCATGCGGCCGTTGCGCTCCAGGCCAGCGGCCATGGAGCTCGAGCGCGGCAGGGTCTTGTTCTCGGCTGCCAGGAACGTCAGGGCAGGTGTGAGGGGGAGCTCCACCGCACGCAGGAAAGAGCGTGGTCACCCTCCTGTCAGCTCAGCTGTCCGACCGTGGGATGCTCAGAGCCCCCAGGTGGGCCTGGAGGTGGGCGGCCCACCCTCATGGATGACTGCCAGGCCTCCAGGGCTGTCTGGCTCAGACTCCGGAAGGAGCTGGGAGCTAGGGTGCATGTGGATGTGGCCTCTGACCCGCCGCTCATTAGCTGGGGCAGTTCTCTGGGTCTTAGGCTCAGCTTTCCCATCTGCTAATGGGGAGACCCTCACAGGCCAAGGCCCACTGGTGGGGCTGCCGGAGGGGGAGTGCTGTCCATGGCAGATGGGCTGGAGGCAGGGCAGGGAATGGTCCTACGGTCAGCAAAGTGCCCTCCTACGTCACCCATCGCTCCTGTCACCGGCTGAGCTGCTGGCGTCCCTGCACCGCCCTGCCCTACCACACTCACTTCACAGGGGAGCCTGGTCAAACTCAAGGATCCGGGATGGAAATCTCAAAGCGGTCCCCAGGGTGCTGCACACACGTGCTCCCCCCAGCCTCCCCTCGGGGATGCCGTGACTGCTGTGGGCCGGGTGGGCCTGGGGCCCCAGTGGAGCGCTTACTAGTGGCGTAGCTGTTCTTGGGCGCCACGCTTTTGCGCACGGGAAGCGTGTTGGAGTAGGAGTCACTCAGTTTGCTCTGAGACTGCGGGGGAGACGTGGACTTGGGCTGGGCAGCCTTGCGGTCAGCCCATGGGTTGTAGTCCTCGCTGTCTGGGCCCGAGACGCCGTTCATGACGGGTGCATTCTCCTGGGCAGACAGCCGCTGTTGAGAAGAGGTGGTGTGGGTGCGGTGTGGCAGGAGGGCCTGGGCCCAGCAAGGCCCCCTCTTAGGGCACCCCAGGATGCCAACCACCAGCACCAAGGGGAACCATCCCCACACCCACAGAACTTTCTGAAGCGAGGACTTACCCCCACAAACGGGGCCAGTTCGGGGGGCACTGGCAAGGGCTTGGCCCCCGGAATGGGGTCTGAGATGACCAGGCTGGACTTGGAGGCCGACAGGCCGCTGGGGAGGACGGAGCCGTTGCTGTTGCCCATCTGCTGCATTAGCTGCACGGCGCGGTCGGGGATCTTGTTGGGGTCGGCGCAGGCCTGCTGCCATAGCGGCAGTTTCTGCGCCAGCAGCTCCTTGCCCTAGAGTGGAGGAAGCCGAACAGGGTGGGTGTGAGGGCCAGCCTCAGGCTCCCGCAGCCGGGGGGCTTCCCCGCAGGGCTGGGAGAGGCCAGGGCTTGTGGTCCACCTCACGGACACAGCCCCTCGGCTCCCAGATGGCACCAGGCGGCTCCTGAAGAGACACACCCAACCCCAGGTGGGCACACCTGGCTGGGGCTGCTCTTCGCCAGGTGGGGTGCCTCAACCAGGTGAGCCACCTCTAAGTCCCTGACTCCCGACCTGGGAAAGGGGCCAGATATGGTACAGCATGCCCCCCAGCTGAGAGACCCTCAGAATGAGGTCAAACCAAGGCCTGACCCAAGAGGGGCCTCCCCAGGGGCCTGAGGGAGTTGAAAGGACAGGGGCCCACGTGGTCAGCCATGGAACAGGATAGGCTCTTTGTGGTGAGATACCAGGAAGAGTGCTGTTCAGGTAGACTTGAGGGCCAGGAAACCTCACAGGGACAGAGAGGGGACTGTGGGGAAGGGACAGAGCTGCCCAGGACCCAACTGCGGTCCGCGCTCCCCCACCCCCCAACCCAGGGGCCCTCGAGCCCAGCTGTCCCTCCAGTGTGCTCTGGGGTCTGCCCAGGACACAGGGGGCTAAAGGGCACAAGGGCCTGATAAAGCACGAGGAAGCCCCAGGCCTGACCAGGTTCCCAGGGTGGGGGTGTGGCCAAAAGCAAGACACTAGCCTGAGACCCCCTGCAGCCCTTTCAGGGGTCCCGGATCCACGGCATGGACACACTTAGGGCCCTGGAGACGGCTCTGCCTCCCCTGTCCTAGCCCTCTGGCCAAGGCAGGCTACCCTCGCTGCGACATGTGATACAACTGTGTTTCCACGCAGATCCCAGACCCACCTTGGGTGGAGCTTAGGGCAGTCAAGGTCTCCAGGACCTTGGACGGGTCTGTCCGGCCCTCACTGTCTCTCCTCATTTATCTTCCCACTTCTTTTGGCCTGTGTCTGGGGCAGGGAGGTGGCGCCCACATGGGAAAGGTGGGGGATGCTGGACAAACAGCCCTTCAGAGCAGGCCAGGGCCCCTCCCCCAACTTCTGGTTTAGTCCTGGGGCCAGCAGACCCCTGCATGAGGGCTGGCTGCTTATCTGCATAGAATGTTTAACTGGAAAACAGCCAGGGCAGTTGGCTTACAGGTCAGTGGCCACATTCCCTGTGCACTGGCCCAAACTGAAGACAGTTACAATCCAGCCTCTGGCTGAAAGGAACAGTTGATGGGTCTGGGCTGGTGGTGAAAAACTGGGTCAGCAGGAACCTTCACCAACAGGGACAACTCAGGGCTCCCCCTCAGTTGATGGCCCTGTCACTGTCAGGCCTGAACCCAGGCAACAGGGAAATGTTAGCTGCCTGCTGCTAGGAACAGCAGGTGGGGCTCTGCCTTCACGCCCTGGTGCCCCAGACCCGGGGCTTGTGCCTTTCTCAAACCTCCTGGGGGGCTGGGGTTTCTTGGGAAGTCATCTCGCATACACACGATCTGCCCTCCCGCAGGAAACAGAGATGGTGACATCCTGGAAAAGGATGGCTTTCCTGCTTTCCTTCTAGCACGGATGGGTCCACACTCTCCTAAGCAGCCATAGGGCCCAGCGGCCACCAGAGGGCGCACATGCCTGCCGCGTGGCTGCTGGAGCCGCGTGGGCGCTGCGGTGGCCTTGCCGGAGCACTGCGGCTCTAGCAAGCACCTCCCTGCTGCCAGCCAGCCCTTCAGGCACAGGACCTGAACGCAAAGTCTCACGCGGCGGGGTGGCCCCACCCTGACCCTGCAGAGGACAGAAGGCCCATCACTGTCCTTGTGCTGCACCTGTGGCAGCAGCAGGCCCTCAGGCAGGCCCAGGCAGGTAGGAGCCTCTCCGTGGAGGCTGAGGCCATCTGTCAGCCTGGGGACCAGAAGCTGAGTCAGATCAAACACGTGTGAGGTGCTACCCCCAGAACCCCTTTATGGAAAAAAGGACACAAATGAGGGTCTCCTTGGTTGGCTTGGGCTGCCTAACCACACCTAAGCTCTCAGAACATTCTGGAATGTTCCAGATGACAGCTCTGACCCCACTCCAGTTCCTACCTGTGGACTACGGGGAACAGAAGCCCCACTGAAGCTATCTGTTTTTTCAGGGGAGATGTGTCCTCTGGGTGGTGCTGGCCTCGGGGGGCTAAGCTGGCCTCTATAGGGGCTGGTACTGCAGCACCTCCCAAGGAGAAGACCCTCTCAGTGGGCTACTGATGTGAACAGTGAAACTTTAAGTGTTAGTTGTTCAGTCGTGTTCCACTCTTTGCAATCCCATGGACTGTAGCTCGCCAGGTTCCTCTGTCCATGAAATTCTCTAGGCAAGAATACTGGAGTGGGTTGCCATTCCCTTCTCCAAGGGATTTTCCTGACCCAGGGATTGAACCCTGGTCTCCTGCATTGCAAGCAGATTCTTTACTGTCAGAGCCACCAGCAAAGCTTGAGTTACTGGTGTAACTGCTCTCAAAAAAAGCACCTGGCAATTTCTGCTGGGAGTTGTAAAACATCTGCAGCCTTGACCTGGTAACTGTCCTTCCAGAACTCTCCTCCTGAGGAGATCGAAAACGCAGTGTTCCGTCATCACAGCTCAAGGTGGGGCACGCCCCCACGTTCCCTAGGGAGGCAGTTTGTGCCAGTGAGGGCCCAGCCCCACGAAGAGCAAGTACCCACCTTGGAGTGGTAGGCGGCGGAGTTCTTGGCCACGGCGCACTGCTTCTCCACCAGGAAGCAGAACCTCCGCCTCTCCTCGGTGAGGGCGGTCTTGTAGCCGTCGGACACGTAGCTCTCTAGCTCACCCTGCTTGTTGCCGATGGCGTCGATGTACTGGGGGTGGGAGAGGCAGATAAGCCCGAAACGGGACAACACCTCATCACCTCCCGTTCTGAGCAGCCCCACAGAGGGGGAGGACACCTCCCGGCCAGCCCACTGGGGTGGGCACTTGGCCGTGTGACTCACTTTGGCCATGAGGCTATCCCGCTGAGCCACTGCCCCCTGGTGCCCTGGCAGCTGCATGTGTGGGGACCACGTGGCAGACTGCCCGGTGAGGCTGGTGTGGCACCTCCCTCGGACCCCGACACCAACCATAAAGGCCATCCCGACAGTCGGAAGACCAGGACAGCTCAGCTGGCACTGTGCGTTCGAGAATGGCTAGTTCACGTGCGAATCCCACGGGGGTGGGCAGAGCGCACAGTTCCATGCTACAGCACACCAGAACACTCTGGTTCTGCAGGATGGAAAGTTCCAGTAACAGTTCCACTGAGACTGGGGGCAGCTGTCCCAGGGAGGCCTGCAGGGCCCCCATGTCTGTGTGCAGCCCCGCCTCTGGGACGCAGGAGAGCCTTCCAGCCCCCTCCCTGTCTCCCCTCTCTCCCCCAAGCCCACTCCACGCTCCACAAGGGGCACAGACTCCTCTGTCCTGAACTGGGATCCCTTTCCACCGCGCCGCCGGCTGGGGGGACCAGCCTTCACAGAATCAAGCCCCATCCTCCGGCAGGGGCAGACCCGGGCCACGAGGGGGCGGCCTCCCCCGCCTGACTCACCACCTCCCCCACAGCTCTGACTCAGCATGGGTGGGCGGTGCCGAGCCGGGTGGGCGCAGTGCAGGCTGTTCCTGGCCCCTCCCTGCCCTCCCCCCCCACATCGCAGCAGCACGCAGCTGGAGGGCAATCGCCTGCTGGGCGTGGGCCGTCCCCAGCCCTGTCCCTAGCTCAAGCCTCTGCCGGTGTGAGCCTAGCTGCCCGGCACTCTCACCAGGACAGGGACCCTGCTCCCTCTGCACCTGCAGACCACCCTGCTTTCAACACTGAACTCCACTCTCCTTGCCCTGAGAGAGCAGCTTAAACGGGCCTCCAGGTCCCCCACCCTGGAGGAGTCTGCCCTGGCCCTCCTGAGCAGCTGCAGGGCCAGCCAGGCCACAAGGTGTGCCTAACAAAGTCCGAGCAGGAGGGGACAGGCCCTTAGCGCAGCCCTGCTGGCTGCCTCCACCCCGTCCCCGAGCCCCACGTTATGAAACACGTGCGCACCCAGACCTCCAGCCTCTGCCCTTCCAGCCTGCAGAGTGGCTCCTCCAGGAAGCGGGGGAGTCTGCAGATGCAGGATGCCATGGTGGGCAAGGCCATGCTGTGTGGAAGGACCCCTCAGATGCCGCCCACCAAGGGGCTGGCTCATACCCCAAAGCCCCCACGTGGACAAGAGGCCTGAGGGTGGGAACACCTGCTGGACACAAGGGCCTGGAAGGGACAGGGCTCGCTCAGAGACAGGGACACTGATGCAGGCCCCTGCTGCCCGCGCCCCATCACCTAAACAGCAACCCGGCACTAGACCGAGACCCCCCGAGGGCCTCCGCCCACTCTGCTCCGTGGCTGTCCTACCCGCTCCGGGGGACAGTGGAACATCGGTGTGGCCTTGCAGGCTTCAACCAGCCCTGGACCAAGATGCCTCCCTCGGCCTGCTCTCGAGTACATGGGTGCTCCTGGGCTCAGCTGTGATCCCGAGAGCCCCCTAAGGGGCTTCTAGAGTCTCTGCAAAGCTCTACAAGGGGAAGTTTGGGGTTTAATCCCAGTAAAAGCCCCAGCCAGCCGGTCCCTGGGGTTACCACCTCCCACCCTCCTGGGGCGCCGCTCCAGCGCCAGGCAGGCCTGGGAGGCAGGGCGGGCGTGGAGTGAAAAGGTTGAGGCCCTGAGAAGTCAGCACAGAGCCTCGAGAAGGCAGGCCCAAAGGAGGCACCCACGGTCACCTAAGCAGAGACTTTGGGGGTGGAGGAAGGCACCTCTGTGAGCGGTCACCCCAGGACAGCGGTGTAAACCGGGACGCGGGCCCCCCGGGTCCAGCCACCCTGAGCCCGCTGCTGAGGACGGCTCCTCCTTGCACCGCCCGGCGTCCCCGTCCGTCCTGCGGCCGGTTTCTGGGTTTTCAGGCTGCGGTAACGTCTTTCACCTCAACGTTCCCACTCCCTAGAGGGGAAAGAAACCGGTTCCGGGCGAGTTGGCGCGGGGTGCTGGCCTCATTAGCTGCCTGGCAGCCTCCCGTGCCGGGGGAGGAAGTGGCGGTTTATTTTTAAGATTTCCATTTATTCAAACGAACCCCAAGATCAGCCAGAAGCAGCTCAGGTCTCAGGCAAGGACCCGGGGGCTCTCGGAGCCACGCAGTGTCTTTCCGGGACCACACCTGCCCAGGATGGGGCAGGAGACACGTCGGCCTGGCTGGGGTGCCCGGCCCAGGAGAGCTGACCCTTCCTCCTCCCCCAGCATCCGGCCAGGACCCAGGCTGCCACTTCTGTCGAGGAATAACTGCCAGCCCTCCTGACCTCCTTCCCCAAAGCTGCCTCCTTGCAGAGGGAGGCCACCACTTTGAAGGGCAGACCCTAGAAATCTAGGCCGAGTGAGGAGCTTCGCGTCCAAAGGGGCTGGAGAGGAGGACACCCCAGGCCACACTGGCCGCGGTGGGCAGGGGACATTCCCGAACATGCAGGAGCGCCCACACTCTCTGGGATGGGCAGAGGACAGAACGTGCCTCACCCGACAGACCTGAGGAGCTCCAAACAGGCCACAGAAAATGGCCTGAGCCCATCCCCGCTGCAGGCGGGCACCGTGGCCAGGCTCCCAGCGTCCTGCCTCCCCACCCCCCACCCCTGCTCCCGGCTTAGCGGGTGCCATGGCGACGGCACTATAGAAACGCCCAGCTGAAAGCATTTAAGACCCACGGAACGCTCCCACTTAGTCACCCTGGGCTGAACAGCCCTGTAATCCGAGAAGACAAGTGATCAGGACGCATGTCTCCTCTGCGGAGCGGCCCAGTGACTCAGAACGGGGGAGGGGCGCTCTAGCAAACACCCGGGGCTCTGGTCTCCCTCATCCGATAGGCCACCCAGCTTTCCCACGTTTCTCCAAATTGCTTAGAACCCCCATGCGGTCCCTAACCGCTGCAGCTGGGGAATGACAGTGGGATCCTTGGCCCTCAGCTGTCACTGCCCATAACCATCACTCCAAGGAGACAAGGAGAGAACCCCGGCAGCTGTGATGGACAGAAAGGAACAGCTGGAATGGGATGCCCCCAGCTGCATCCAGTCACTGGGTACATTCTGGGGGCAGCCAGTGGCTTCCCTGGAGCCCGCTGACCGGGCCTGTGTCCCTCTCTGGTCTGATGCACCCTGTGCCCAGGCCAAGAACAGGACGGCCAGCCTTCGGTTCAGGGATTGTTAAGAATCTCTCTTAAGCACAAGAGCTCCAAGCAGGGCTGGGGACCAGGGCTGAGCAGAGGGCAAGTGTGTCCTCCTTCCCGTAGGCCAGCAGGTGGAAAAGCCAGCAGTCAGCGGTATGGGGCACGTGCTGTGGGCACATTCTCAGGCAGAGAGCGCAGTCCCCCTCACAGGCGACACAGACCTGGGGGCCCAGGCTGCCATTTTCCTGAGAAGGGGCCCACAACCATCACTAGATTGGCAAGGGGTTCTGTGACCAAACAGATCCCACTGCCCACGCGCTGCCGGGTGCACCTACCCACTGGAGTCCAGGAAGAACGTGCTGGGAGGGGCGTGCCCACTGCATCCCCGTGCCCAGACCCCAGGATAGAATGTGGGGCCACTTCTGTCCACACCAGTGGGCTGGACACACTGACAAAAGCCTTGAGGCCCAAGGGGACGGGTCTTAGTAACCTGTGAGCACCCTGAGCCAAGGCCTTCGGTGGCTGCTGGGATTCATGCCACCTGGGTCTGGGGTCTGCTTTGCTGCCCTGGGACCTAGAGGAGGGCAGAGCCGGGACTCCCGTGCCCACTTGCTGGGTGGCCAAGTCTCTGGACCCTTCGGGTCTCAGGTTCCTCAGGGGCTGAGCCAGAACGTCACCACCCAACTAGGCAGCCCCTCCTCACGTGACCCCAGAGGTTTCGCAGGTACGGAATTCACATCCAATTTCAAAGACTCAGCAGGAAAGAGACAAATGCAACCCACATCACTAGTATCTGTTGCAATGATTACGTGTCTAAATAACACTCTAGACGTGTTCTGCCCAGTAAAACGCTTTTCCCGTATCACATTTATTATGTGCCCACCTCTCAGTGCAAAAAGACAGGTGCCACGTGCCTGGCGCTGCCCCCAAAAGTCCTCTCAGCCCTGAAAGCAGAAGATGCTCCAGATTTCTCACAGTGTTATCTAGCCAGGCAGCCCACTGGGGGGGCTTAATCTGGGGAACTGGGGGTAGGTACGGGGCGGGGGGGGGCAGAGTCCCCCAGAGGACCGAGCAGCTGATGCATCTCTGGACCCAGAAGCCCTAAGAGGATACTCTGGCTTTTCAGTTGCTTTTACCCAGAGGGCCTCTGCTTATACTCCAAGGAAAGAAAACATCCCACTGCTGGGATGTCTTGTCCATAGATGCCTTTCGCACTGAAAAGCTCTTTAAAACGAGAACAGCAGACACACAAGGGGCTTAAACCACTGCAGTCAAACCTTATGCGTTATCAGGACCAGCCTCTGCCATTACTGTTTTTGAAGATCTAAATTATGGTTATTTTGTTTTTGCTTTGTTAATTACACATCCCTTTAAATAGAACGAATCTTTCCCCTTTCTCAGACCGCAATCTGAGCCCAGGGAGAGGGAGCCGACTGCCGGAACCGCCTGCTTCAGTCAACACCGGCCCCGGCGACAGCCCACATCTCACAAGCTAGAACACCCGAGGCCCTGCTCTCAGCATCTCAGAGAGGGAGAGCGGAGGATGGCTCAGGACACAAGGGGGGCTCTCGGCAGTTCTGGGTCCCCTGGCAACCCCAACCCCAGTGGGTGGGTGGGCTGGGGTGGCTGGGCCATCTGCTCTCCTGACAGCAGGAGCCTGTCAGAGTCAGCAGCTCCAAGGACCAGGCTGCTAAGGACCTGGTGCTGGGCGGGCAGGGATGGTCGAGGGCCCTGGCCTGCTGCACTCAGGTTTTGCCCACACTGGGGGTGACCCTGCCCCACATCTATGCCCACCCATCTGCCTCCAGCCTTCTCTTCCTGGGCTCTCACCTCTCCACTGCGGTCTCAGCGGCCCCTCCCTCACAGCCTGCACACAGGTAGGAAGGACACGCTGTGTCCCCATGACCCCTACTGGTCACACGTCACACACCAATGTGAATCCCAAAGGCACGTTGACTGCTGGGTTTTCTAACAGTCACGGTGCCCCCTTGGAGGCCGAGGACTCCTACCTAATCAGAGCTAGGCTGGGGGTGGGGCCGAGGGAAACAGAAACGGAAGAAATCCTTGGCCAGGTCCTGCAGGATCTGTGAGGGGGACGCGTACCCAGAGTCTGGCCAGCCCCACCTTCCCAAAGGGCTTGACCTGGGACGGCTCATGGCACAGCCACACCCCAGCCCAGACCCTTCTGTCAGAATTCCTGGAGACCACTGAGAAGCCAGGGGGGCAGCTGCCCATCAGAATCATCTCAAAGTTGGAGAACCTGATGCTCAGGCTACGATACAGCTATGCACCCAGGCCTTGGGGGGAGGACCCCGGGCCAGAGACGGCGCCAGACAAGGCCTGTGACCACACACTGTCAGACACGCGGTGCGTCCTCCACAACCGCCCCCTGTGGCACTTCTGCGCCTGTGAGCACAGCGGTGACCAGAGGTGTGGAGCGTGACCTCGCCACGTGGTCAGCACTTGGGGCGCTCCCTACTTCTAGAAAGAAGCCTGCGTCCTAGTTTGCGCCCCAAATGCCTCTAAGTGCCTAATTCTTGACCTAAAATCAGTTCTCTTCATGGAAATCCCAAAACACAGTCTCAATTACCAGCAGTTCCTGAAGCTGGCCGGCTCTGACCCAGTCCCCGTCACGGGGAACCCGTCACAGACTGACTGGCGGTCAGTCTCCCCCCACACCACCCATGGAGCGTGACCTGCGGGCACAGCCCCACCTCAGTGCTCAGTGCAGACGGGCCGCTTGGCAGCAGTGGCACCTTGGGGAGGCGTGTGGCTGCTCCAAGGGTTGACCTCTGCCTGGCAGGTGCCCAGAAGCCTCTCTACCCTCCCTGGTGAGTGTCCTGTCCACACTGAGATCTAGTCAGAAGCGGAACATGTGGGCCAGGGGCTCCAGAAGGCTCACAGGTGACCCCAGGGATTGCCCCAGGCAAGCCCACCTGTCTCAGGAGCTCTGGGCGCACACCCACAGCTGGACACCAGAGCCACAGGGCTCCATCAGTCTGGGTGCCCCATCTCCTCTGCCAAGGGGTGTCACAGTTCAGGTCAGCCCAGGGTGTGGCTTGGGGATGCCCAGGTGGGGCCCCTGTGCCAGCCATGGGGCTTGGGATCACCCCTACCTGCACATACTGCCCACTGGGGCACAAACTGCCCACTGGGCCACACATGGCCCAGACCCCGGTGAAGGTCCCAGGGTGCAAGAGACTCTGGGGACACACAGAGGCTCCGAGGGAGCCAGGGGTCGCCAGTGCCTGGGGTCCTTGCCCACTTCCCCAGGGGTCCACAGTCCGGAATCCACCCCAACTCGGTGATAGTACACGAGTACACCTGCTCGCAGCGAGCACGTCTAGCGGCAGAGTCTACTGCGGTCCAGGTGAGGCCGGGCTCTCCAGGGCAGGGCCGTGAACTACAGTCTGCATGGGCAGAGCTGCCCCCACGGCTCATCTGCTACTGGGTGGCCTGTGTGGGAGCACTGCGGGTGGAGGGGCGTTCTAAGAAACAGACGGGGAGGGCAGACTCCTGCTCCCCCCTCAGTAAGTCTTTAACAAGCCACTTCCTGTGACTCGCAGGACCTTGACCAAGGCAAAGGGCCAGGCCAACTCAGCACGCCTGCCCTGCCAGCCAGGCACTCTTCCCAGGGAAACGGTGGGGAGGGGAGGGCTGTCACACCAGAAGGGCCCAGGGCCTGTCCAGCCCCCAGTAGCCACACCTCAAAGCAGACATCAGAGCCTGGCTCCTGGGCCAGGTCCGCAAAGGTTCCAAGAATCAGAACAGCCCCAGGTGCTGAGGGGCCCTCAGATGCTCAGGTGGGCTGGGCATCCCCACAGGACACCAGGCAGACCAGAGCTGTCCACGGGACGGGCGGCTGGTGTCCCTTCCACCGGCTCAGAGCACACCAAGCGCCCGACCCTGCCGCACAGACATGGGGTGAGGGACTGACGACCCCCAGCCTGGCCTCTCAGGTTCAGCGTCACCAGGGAACAAGGAACACTTGTCGGACTGCCGCTCTGCTTCCTGCCCTTAGAAGATAACTGGAACAACATCATGTACTGCCTGTTACCATGTGAGCAGCCTGTGCTGGACGCCGGGAGGGACAGGGTGGAACACAGCCCTACCCCGCCCCTGACTGGGATAACCGAGGCTACTAACACTGCAATAGCACCCTCAGGAGGCTAAGGCGCAGGCACAAGAGGGATGGGGGTGGGCTTGGGAAAGTGAAAGATGCTAGAGAGAGGCTGGAGCTGGGTTATCACTGCAACTCTGTGAGAAACTCGTGAGGAAGGGGCTGCAGAAGCCTGCTCCCCTGCAGGCGTGGCTGCTTCCCGCATGGTGGGTTGCGGTACTCAGCTGTCACCCCCTGTCCATCCTCTCCATCAGGAGCCCCAGGCGCAGAGAGTGCAGAGGCCGGGCTGCTCCGGGGGAGCAGGGGACCTGCTTGTCCACGCCTTACTCAAGTGGCCAGGAGCCGCCTCGTGGCCCCGGACGGCTCCAGAGGTGCTTGAGGGCAGTGGTGTTGGCACCAGGGGGCATGCCATGCAGGGAGGCCCTGATGGTGTATGTGGTGCCCCCAGACTTGCTGCCCTGATGGCCGGCAGGAAGAGCAGGGCTTTAGGAGCGGAGGGTCCACCCCAGCGGTCACCCCATGCTTGTGCCCAGGAGAGCTTCCACTGCTGACCGGGTTGGGGGTGGGGGGGTGGCTGTCCTGTTTCTCCTCCTCGGACGCACGACCTTGGAGAGCAGCGTCTGGGCCCGATCTATGTCAACTGGCGGCAGGGTTCTGGTGAGTCAAGTGTATCGGGGCCATGCCTGTCACAGGCCACGCTGTCCTAATTCCTTGCCCCCTCCCCAGCACACAATGCCTGCAACCAGGGCTATGCCTCCCGTGTCCTGCAGTGCCATCTGCCTCACACCGCAGGGCTCCCAAGATGCTGAATGGGCCAGTGTCTGCCTGCTGGAGGCTCTGAGCCCACGCTGGGTGTGGGCATTCGTGAGTAGCAAATCAGAGTAGCGGTCTGAGGTCTCTCTCGGAGGCAGGAAGGTTCCTTGTGGGTTCTGCTCCTTTGGCGGAGAGCCATGGCACCCACCGAGGCTGCAGGACGGGGCTGCCAGCTCTGGGATGTAGGGCACCCCCACTGGAAATCCCCCAGGAGAGTGGAGCCTGGGTCTGATCCATCAGGAGGGCCTGCCCTTCACTGCTCTCTGAAAGGACCGAGAGTCCTGACACCGTAACAGGGGCCCGAGCCCTCCGGCGTGTCCCTGCAGGCAGAGCGCCCAGCACGTGCAGCCGAGCCCTACCTGCAGCTCCTTGTCCGAGTATTTCTGCGGGTTTTTGCTCCCTTGGCTCTTTTTGCGGAGTTTCTTCAGCTCAGCTTGGCACTTGTCCAGCGCGTCACCTTTGCTCCTCTGCTCCGTCTGGTATTTCTTCAGTGCAGCCTGAGAAACAAATGCCAAAACAACGTGGGCAGTGAGCCCGCGTGGCCCTCCCGCTCTCCACAGGGCCACAGCAGCCCAAGCGCGTGGATGGCAGGACCTGCGCACCCTGGAGATAAAGATCAGGGCTGGGACTGCCAGCTGGGCTTCCCTCTTCCACCCCAGGGCGGGAAGGGTGTGAATTCGTGTCATGAGCACCGGCTGACCCCTCGCCCTTCTGGTCGACCTGGGGGAAGGGACGGGACCAGGAACTCATGACAGCAGGTCAGACGTGTTCGTGCAGGTTCCACACTATGGCCACTGCACATCATCGTTTTTACTAAAAGCAGCTGAGAGGCAGGGGCAGAGGACCAGGGCACGTGGGGCATCCGATGCAGGAGTCCACCCACGGGGTCACGTTTGGTCTCAAAGGGGCACGAAACGTCAGAGGAGCTGCGGGAAACCACAGGACGCAGAGTTCACGGGAAGCTGGAAACCCCTTGGACCGAGGGAAGTGCTCACACAGAGCCCGAGCAGGGCAGGCAGACCAGCAGGTACGGGTGGGCTACTTACACTCAGGTACCTGGAGTCCAGCTCCACCTTCTGCTCCAGCTGCGTGAGCAGCTCGTTGTGAAAAGACTTCAGCTGGTAGAGAGAGAAAACAGATGTCAGCTCTAACGTAGGCCCCGAGGGAGGGAGCCGCCTAGGAGAGGGGGCCGGTCACCACGACAAGGGTGCCCAGGACGCTGGGTACCCCCATGGGAGAGAGGAGCCTGTCTGACCCGTGAGCCAATGACCCTGGTGGCCCCGCGGAAACAGGCGGCCCTGGGAGAGAGCGCTGATCTGGAGCCTGGCCTTCGTGGCCAGCTGAGTGTGAGACCCCATCTGGCCTGCGCCCTATTCTCTCAGGTCCTCCTGTATACCCCTAGGCCCCATGATGGTCACCTCCTTCATATGTGACTTGTCTTGGGCCCTGGGTATGCCCCAGACCCGAGTGTGACCCAGGGCGGCACAGGCCTCCCTAGGGGATGCACGGCAAAGCACACGCTCACCTCCTCCCCTGCCCTTCGACAGTGCCGGCCCACCTGCAGCTGCCCCTCCCTCCCCGGGCCTCCCTGGGAGGCTGCGACTCACCATTTCTTCCAGCTGATTCTGAATCTGCCTGTGGACTTCGGCCATCTGGAAGAGAACATCCCCTGGAAGGCAGATGGCAGGAGAGAAAAGCAGAAGGGAAGCGAGAGCCTCAGAATCACTGCCCCATCACCCCTCCATGGCTGCGGAGCACACACTGGCGGGCCGGGCACTGGGGTTGCAGTGGTCTGGGGACCGGCAGGTGGGCAGGGGTGCCCTGGGGGCAGGGGGAGGGGTGCCTCTCCAGGTGATGCCACCCAGAGAGACGGGAAATTCTAGAACAAGGATGCACAGTTGCTTGGTGTCTCTGGGGGCTTGCGGGTATCTGCATCGGAGTCGAGGTTCACGGTAGAGGTTGGATGAGAGGCCCTACTTTTGCAGGTTTCAACCCTGCCTGCGATCCCACGAGCACTGGCATCTCCTCTCACTCGCAGGCGCCAACTACCACTGGCCCACCCACCTCGGGCCCAGGCAGAGGCGGCAGCCTCAACGAGTAGCCTGTGTGTCCTGGGACATGGTGCGGAAGGTGGGGTGACTGTAGAGGGAAGGACCCCATGGCCCAAGACATGCTATGGTCAGCAGAGCCCCAACACCCAGCACCCCAATTCAACGCCGTGGAATAGAAGCTCCAGGCTGGGGCACACACAACAACTGCCTCCAATGACCCTCAGAGCCACCGCCCACACCCACCGAGTCAGCACAAAGGACCTCCCTGGACAAATGGCTCACTTCCTCCCCTGCAGAGAGTGGGTCTGGAACGGGCAGTGTGGGCTGCATTCATTTCACTGGCAAGTATTTGCTAAACAGGTGCTGACCACGCACTGTGACCACATGGAGGAAGGCCTGTCCCTGCCCTCGGGACCTGCTGACTAAGTGTCCCGGAGGTTCTGCCTACACCAGGATGTCCCTCCCCTCATGGCCAGGCCACTCAGGGCTCACATGATCCAGAGAATTCTTTGGGGGGCAGCCATGAGGAGCAGCCCTGGTCTCCACAAGGCTTGCTAGAAAGCAGAACAGTTCCTGTGGCTCCTGCCCTAAAGGGACAATGCTGTCTGCCCTCCAAGGTCACATGGATGGCAGGCAGGTGATCCCCGGGGTCATGTTCCCTCCCAGAAACAGTGGGGTTTGGGAGAGGCCAGCTCCTCCTGGTCATCAGGCCATTCTACCAGCTGCTCTCAGCCCTGATGACCACAGGGCATGGTGACCACTGACCACACGTGGAGACCAATCCCTGGGGCAGGCTGCCCAAGGTCAGTGGGCTGTTAGGTGGCTGCAGTGCCCACTTCCACCCTGCAGGCCCTGGAGCCCTGCCTCCTGTCTGAGTTCTGAGTTCTCACTCTCAGAGTGCTGCTGGACTGAGATCCCCAAAGACAGGCTTCGCCTTGGACACACGGATGTCTATTGAGGGAGGAGGAAGAGACGAGAGTGCCTCTGAAGGAGCCCCAGGGTCATCTGGCGGCTGGGAGGAGCCGTCGTGTGCTAGGGAACAGGCCCTGCAAGGCCAACCGCACATCCCCATCAGGGGACATGGTGGGGGGCAGTGGTTTTCCTGGTGGTCTAGTGGTTCAGTTCAGTTCAGTTCAGTCGCTCAGTCGTGTCCGACTCTTTGCGACGCCACGAATCAGAGCACGCCAGGCCTCCCTGTCCATCACCAACTCTCGGAGTTCACTCAGACTCACGTCCATTGAGTCAGTAATGCCATCCAGCCATCTCATCCTCTGTCGTCCCCTTCTCCTCCTGCCCCCAATCCCTCCCAGGTTAGGACTCGGCAATTTTACTGTTGAGGGCACAAATTCAATCCCTGGTCTGGGAACTAAGATCCTGCAAGCTGTGAGGTGCAGCCAGAAGAGGAGAGACAAGCATGCTGGCAGGGCCCCTTGGTCATGGGGTAGGATCATACATGGCTGGGGTTCACCAGGCCCTGGGCTGAATGTCCAGCCTGCCACTTGCGCCAGTGGAGAGGAGACCCCCTCCCAGGCAATACGTGAGGAAACACAGACCCCAGGCTGGCTTCTTCTCTCCCGTGTGGAGAGAGGAAGACGCCCAGACCCAGCCTGAGGCTGCGAAGGGTGCTCGCGGGCAGGGCCCGCACCACAGTGCGTGAGCGCGAGCGAGCACGTGGGTGTGAACGCAGTGCCTGTGTGGGTGTGAGTGGGGAAGGCGTGTGCATGTGGGTACACAGGGTGCGTGTGGGAGTGAGTGCCTGCATGAATGCAGAGAGAGTGGGTGTGAGCGTGTGTGGCCATGTTGCACGTGGGTGTGGAGTGGGCACACTTGTGGCTTTGTGTGTGAACCTCCGTCTTCCTTCTCTCTCCCAGCAGCACCCCAGGGGTATATTCCCATAGACAAGCGGCTCCAGGAAGCTAAGTGACCAGAGGGACCAGGGCTGGGCCACACAGGGTCTGCCTCCAGGACCATGCTCACCCATGAGCAGGGGATGAGAGGATGGGGCGGGGAGATGCCACAACAGGGGCAGACCCTGGAGCTCCCGGGACACGACCCCCAACCCAAGATGATAAACGTTACTGAGCCACCAGGACACCAGCTCTGGGACCAGGGTACGGGGGACACCTGTTTGGGACCAAGAGTCCCTGGAAGTCACTTCCTTCAGGGTCCAAAGAGCAGCCTGACCTTGTGTCTGATGGTGCTGTCCGGCGGAGGGTGACAGGGAGGGGTGGCGCCTGGGGACGAGAAGGCCCCGCCTCAACCGTGCCCGCCCGTGGTCAGCATGGTTGATGGTCAACCACACGCCCAGGGCTGAGCTGAGGTCGACCTGGCGCAGCGGGATACTGCTCAAGTCTTACTCATCCTCTCCTAGCCCTGATCCACTTCTCCACCCCAATCCCAGGGGCCTGGCCAAGGACAACAGGGTACAGAAGGTTCCTGGTCCCCGTCCTTGGCTGAAAACGAGCCACAGAGACAAACAGAAGCGGGTAGCCCAGAGGACAAGGCCAGGCTGCCGCCACCCTGACCCGCCTGGCACAGACCTGCAGCTCCCGAGCAGGGCGAGGATCCCCCAGATCTGATCTGCTCCATGGGGACACTGTCCTGTGTCAAGAATGTGTGCACCGAAGTCTGGACCCACAGGTCACCCTCGGGCCCCAAGGGCTCTCTCAAGTGACACGAAGTCCATAAATAACACAGAGCAAGTGGCGTTGTTGGCCATACTTGAGGCCCCAGAATCATAAGTTAACATCCGGATCAAACTGAAAACACGTATTTCCTTGAAAGGCTGTACACAACTAATTCAAGACCATTTGAAAAAAGGCAAAAACAACAACAAAGAGCAAATCCTTTAAAAAAGGAATTTTTGTTGCCAAGAAGAGTATGCAGAGATTCTCGAGGATTCTGGCCCCTGCACCCAGGCTCCACCAATGTACTGGGATGCACCGAATCACCTCTGCTGGCCAGAGGCCCCACCTGTCCCTGGGGAGCATGCAGGGAACAGGAACATGGCTCTGAGCTAAAAGCCAGTGGTTGCACAAGCTGGTCCACTCAGGGAACTTATACAGTGTGTTTTACAAGCCACTGCAGTAAGTCCTGTGAACACGTCTGCAAGGTGGCGGTGTGAGCGTGTGCGAGCCACTGGGTGGTGGACCTGGAGCATCATGGGGGCACTGGGCCAGCTGCAGGAGATGGTCACCCCACCCCAAGATGAGGCTGTGCCCTGAACTCGGCTCCCCAGGAAAGCTGGGAGCCTCAGGCGTCGGTGTGAAGACTCACTGGTCCTTTTTTACCCAAGTCCCTTCCGGGTCCTAGGAAGTGGGCTAGTGAAGGTCCTTGGAGCCAGGGGGCCAGCCAGAGACGCATCCCGTCCCTGGGTTCCTTGTGCCTCCCCGCTTCTTTGAGCTCAAAGGACAGCACGAGGGGGCACAGCTTTGCAGGCCCACCCCGCCCAGGGAGGAGGAGGCCGCGGGCTTTGAACCAGGCCTGTTTGGGAATCCAGGTCCAGTTCTACAGCGCAGGTGGGTCCTAAACTCAAAAAACCAGGTTTAAGGTAGCAGCTCAGACCTGGCCTCACCAGAGCAACCAGTGGGTGAGCAGGGTAACCAGCTCAAGTGCTACCAGCTGGTGGGACTGCCAGGGTCCTGAGACATGTGAACACAGGGGGCAGTGGGCAGGTGGCTGCAGAGGGGGTGCTGCAGAGGGGGTGGTGGGCAGACCACCCTGGCACTGAGGAGGGTTCGAGAGTGGCCCTTCGGGAGCAGAGACAGGAGAAGGGCACACACGGGTGCCACGAGGCTTCACTGGGGACAGAACCACGTCAGAAACACACACAGGCACCTGAGAACCGGGCGACGCCCTCCTCGGCCCTGCCACCCAGTGTTTACCCTGCGAGGAGGCCGCCAGGTCAGCGGTGAGTCACCTCCGGCTGCACACCCTTCAGCTCTGAGTTTAAAAATTCCTGATACTCCCGGTAACCTCATCAAACACCCGCCTCCCGGCTTTGGGTTAAGCGTGGAATCCGGTACACAAGGCAGCTCCCTGCCCCCAGGGGAAGGCGGGGGCTGGGGCAGTGTGTACACACACACACACACACATATATCAGCACACGAGCTGTGCTTCCTCACAGACACAGGCAATGTGCCGGTCACCACCTTTCCCTCCGTCACAGTCTGGCTGGTGGTGCAACCAGGACAGGACAATGTCAGGACAGTCGCCGCCCACTTTGCTCTGTACACCTGGGGCTGGGAGCCCACGCAGCCTGCAGATGGTGTGTGGGCCCCTGAAAAGAGGCAGGGCGGTGGCCTTGGGAGCCAGGCAGGGCCCTTGTCCCTCAGGGTGGTGGCCTTGTCCTGGGTGACAGACGCAAAAAGAACTGGTCTAGCCTCTTAGTAGGGACGTGGCCCCCAACAGGGACACAACCCTGGAGCCGGGGTGGCTGGAGAGCCCCGGCCTGTGGGGGCCCCAACAGGCCACTCTGTCCTCAAGGGCAGTCACAAGGTCGAGCAACCGCCGCTCCTAATTCCAGAAGGTTCTTGTCACTCCAGAAACCTGTCCCCATCAGCAGTCACTCCCCTTCCCCTCCAGCCTTGGGCAACAACTCATCTAGCGTCTATACAGATCCCCCTGTTCAGGCTGTTTCGTATCAACGGGATCCCATGATGCAGACCTTTGTGTCTAGCTTCCTCACTAAGCGTGTTTTGGGTTTTTGAGGCTCACCGGTGGCAGTGTGTCAGGGCTTCATTCCCTCCCTAGTCGGATGACATTCCAGGGAAGGGACCACACTTTATTTAGTCATGCACTGATGTCCGCCGGTGGACATTTGGGTGTTTCCACTTTCGGGCTGTTACAAACACTGCTGCTGTGACAATCAGCTCTCTCCTTAGGAAGCAGTTTTATAACAACCCTAAATTCTGTTTGTAAACAATCTTCATAACACGATTTTTGAGGTTTTTCCCATCTTCTTAGAGAAAGAAAGTCCACCAGCCAGCAGATCTGGGGTGGGGGCTGGGGAGTTGAGTAAACAGGGGGCCTCTGGCCAGCACCGTGACCACGTAAGGGGCTGGAGCCTCAGTGCTGCCAGGCCCTCTGAGGTTCCTTCAGACCCAGTGTCCCTCCCAGGCACCCACTGCCATCTCTGCAGGGCCTGCTCCCTGCTCCAGGCGCGCCCAAATCTCCTGGGAAGACGAGGCTGCAGATACTAATAGGAATTGATTCCACAACGAGGAGCCTGCCTCTCCAGCAAGTCGGGGTGACTCAGCATCCCTGTTGCTTCAGAGCTCAGCCAGGAGGGTGGGGGCTGTCCCCAGGGAAGACTTTGCCCCCCACCCTAGTAGGAGCTAGCTTCTACCAAACCCAGGGATCGTGAGCCAGGAAAAGCACCAGGGCTGTTGCTCTGTTTCTATTTCACCACTGATACCAAAAAATTCCCAACAGATTCTTAAAAATGGTGCACAGCCCCTGGCAAGAACCTCAGTACAAGGACAAGGTGGAAGGGCCTGGCATCAGCCAGGGTGAGTGTTGGCCAGCGCCTGGGGCCCAAAGGCACCCACCAAGAGGAGAGAAGGCAGAACCTAGAGACCTCGCCAGCACAGACACAGCGTGGGGATGTGCCGGAAGGTGAGGGCACGGCTGAGGAAAAGGGGGCCCTGGTGTGGGAAGGAGCCACACCCGAGAGGACGGCAGCGGGGCAGACCCTGAGCAGAGCAGCGTGAGCAGGACCAAGGCCCACAGGAGGCCAAGGGCTGGAGCTGCTCACTTGGAGCTCCAGGCCAGGTCTGGACGCCCAAAGGGCGGGGCCCTGCTGTGATACGGGAGGAGGGGCAAGAGTCAGGAGTGAGATGTCTTCACTCACTTTATACGTGTTCGGGGATGTAGGACCCACCGCTGATATCTCAGATCTCCGAAACATTCAAGTGTTTCCCCAAACTGGGATCTTTGGGAGAAGATAAAAGAGTCCAGGAGACTAGAGAAAGTTACATGTACCAGATGTTTAAAAGGCACAGACTCTAGAAACTGCAGGCTGGTGTCTTGATGTGGGAGTTGTTACTGTGACGAAGGTGACCTGCTCGCAGCCTGGGGCACTCGCTCACCTTCATCTTACCCCTCTGACGGCTGTTTCGTGAGCAGGTGCCGCTGCAGGTGAGAGAGTTAACCAGAGGCCCTGCCTCTGTGGTGGCCATGCTCTTTCTCGGGAGAGGAAGACAAACCATGGGCCGGTGAGGAATGGGATGGAGTGAAGGGCGAGTGGGCCAGGCAGGTCAGGAAGGAGAGCTGCCTGCGGGCCAGGAGGACAAAGGAGGCCTGTGGTCCTGGATGACCCAGAGATGGCGGGGTGGAGTTCGGCAGGGAGGCTCATCTCACTGATTCTTAAGCCTGAGGTCAGCCCAGGTGCAGCCCTGCCTCCCATCCGAGCTCCACAAGACATCAGGCAGTCGCCCAGGGCACTGAATGCTGACCCTTAGGGGACTTGAATGGAGGCCAGTTCTGTAGCCACACCCTGAGGTTCCACCCACAGCCCTTCAAACAGTGTGACCGTCAATCTGTTCTCATCGGCACTGAAAAGACAAAACACACTTATCCCAGCTCCACCCTCCAAACCTCCCAAAAGCCTCAAAAATAGCGAAGCAAGTACCCACTCACCCTCCACCAGGCTCCCCAGCTCTCTTCCCAACACACGAACGTTATGTACTGCGCATACACTTTTTGGCTGAACCATCCAAGACAGTAGTGAGCACCGTGGTGTGGCCAGCAAGTCAGCTTCTACAGCTGGAGATCGTGACTCATGTGTACAGGCCTGCTGCCATCCTGACCCAGGGAGGGCGGCCACTGACACAGACCCTCTTCCATCAGCGCCTGCATCGCGGGGCCTGGCACCCTGATGTGCCACCGCCTGAGAGCTACTCCCCAACCCAGGACTGCACGCCCAGCTCTTCAGGTCTTTCTCTCAATAAATCAGCATTCTGTTTATCTAAATGCTGCTCCGTGAGCATCTGGAACAAGTCAGTCATAAACAGGCTAAGTCACGGGTTACGAGGAATTAACCTCCAGCGGCACCAGAATTCTTATCTCTCCTCCGGGAGTCGGGAGTCTTCAGCCTCTTAAATCCAGAAGAGTCCTCTCCACTTGCATCTCTGACAACGCTGACATTTTTAAAGACTGGGGCTGCTTTTCTTTTTTTTGCAAAAAAAACCCATGTTCTTATAATCTGCAAATGACAAGAAGCTGAGGGGGAGTGGGGATCTGGGAGACTGGGAACAAGCCAGGATGGTGGGAGGGGTGGCCCTTGTCCCCAGGGTCTGGCCGTTCACAGGCTGGCATCTAGCAGACCTCGGCAGCTCCACTCCCCCTCTGTGAGCTGTGGGGGCAGACTCCACTTGAGGGCCCCTCCCAGGCCACAACACTAGGCTCCTTATCCCAAAGGAGTGAAGACAGGATTTCAGGAAGGATTTGAGTTCTCACCCACTTAGGCTTAAAAAAGAACATGTTTTTTTGCCAAAGCAACACAGGCCTGAGGAAACCAGCTTTGCACTGGCTCCCATGGAGACGGCCAGTGGCCTGAGCTGACCCCCAGCAAAGGGTAGCGACAGCGTGGGATGAAGAGGTTAAAGACCTGGCTGCCAGACCCCAAGGCTAGGCACACTGCATGGAGGGCCAGTCCCCTCTCCATAACACTGTGACCGTCATAGGAGAGCAATGCTTCCAATGTCAGTGTCCAGGGGGCAACCCAGTGAAACTTCTAAAACCTGATTTACATGAGGAGGAGGAGAAGGCTGCGGCCCCAGGGTGGGGGAGGTCACAGAGGGCAGTTCCCATCTCTGGAAGACACAGGTGCGCTGAGCCCTGGCTGGGGGCTGGGGAGGGAGTCCAATAACCACCTATGGAGCGGCCTCCCCAGGGACCCACTGCCACACAGCAGGACCGCCTCCCAGAGCGCAGACTAGCCTCTACCCTGGTGTGTGTCCACCAGCTGGGGGATGTCTATCACAGGGGCGACAGGTTCCAACAGTCCGGGCATCCCAGGAAAAGGGCTCCAGGCCTGGGCTGACCTGTCTCATCGGTTATGTGTACACATTTGTACCCCATCCCAGGATTAAATCAGTGAGGCCACAAGTCTCTTGATTAGGGGGCTGGACTGGCAAAGCTCACGGCACAGTCCCCGCCCCAGAGAAAGAGCCAGGCAAGTGCCTGCCCCCGTCAGTAATAGTGACCTTGATAGCCAAGCATCTGGGTGCCATCCATCTAGACATCAGAGGTCCCACCACACCCTCCTTTAAGCGGGAGGATGGCAGGTGTAGTGGCTCAGGAACTGGGCACCAAGACAGGCCGCCTTTCTGCAGAGCCCAGCCCCAGCAGGCAGGAAGGTACCACCCACCTGTGGTGCCCTTTTCTCTCCAGCCTATGCCCTTCTTCCCTGGTGACCATGTCTGGCTGGGGCAGGGGTCTTGACTGTATGCTCTCTTCCTCACCACCCTACCCCATACCTGTGTCCTTCCCACTGAAAGAGGGCTATGCCTGTCCCCGACCCTGGTTGTGAGACGAGCCTTGCATAAAGCCCTGTGGACAAGAGCACAGGGTAGGGGGCTCTTGGAAAGGCACAGTGTAGAGTTCAGGGGAGCTGATGTGACAAGAAAGTGGGTATCTTCAGCAGCATTACTAATGTGGGGGACACTGATGAGAACTTGGCTCCCCAGCTGCCTGGACCTGGGCAATGTCCAGTGACCCCAGACCACACCGGGTGCTCCCAGCGCATGAGGCTTCTAGGATGGATCTGAACACGTGGGAAAGATGGGAATGTCCAGCGTGGAGTCCCTGCCCGCATGGGTCCCTAAGGGCTCCCTGGGCCACCGCAGCCCAGAAGGCCAGTCCTGTAACCTGCTGCTCCCCGCCCCCAGCAGACGTCAAGCTGTGCCACCCCAGGACACGAGCAACCCAGCCAGAGGCGAGACCAAGACTGCACGGCCGTGACTGCAACCACGAGCCTAACTTGTGTGTGCACTCCGGTGGAGAGGGCAGGGTTGCTGGCGTTCCCTACCTCCTCCCAGGCAGAGCCCCATGCCGGAGTAGTCCTCAGCAGCCCCAGATGGTGCTCGAGGCTCAGAGAAGGCCTCCGACCCTCCTTGGGAACCAGACCTCCAGCCCCGTCCTCCCAGAGCCGGACTTCAACCCGGCAAGCAGGATGCACCATCACTGCTGAGTGATCACGATGTTCCTCTGGGCCACTGGCAGCCACTGAGGGGCCAAAACACTCGTTTCTTGAGGATCTGTCATTCCAGGAGGTGCCGGAGCTCGCGGCCCCTGCCGGTGGCTAAGGGGCTCTGAGCCAAGGGGTCAGCTGCTCAAACTTGGCTGGGAGTGCCCACCGCCTCCTGAAGCCTTCTAAAGCAAATTTCCATAATGCTCAATTATTCTGGTGGCTTCCAGAGCGGAAAGGCGCCTCTGAGAGCTAATTAGCATACGCCTGAACAAGGCACGAATATAGAACTCTCGTTCAGGAAGACAGACAGCCAAGGGGCTACGGGGATGTCGCGCCGGCTGTGGGAGCCACCAGGATGGGACACGGAGCTTAGACAGCACCGGGGTACCCCTCCGGGACCAGCCACCAACCCCCCATCCTCCCTGCTGGCCTCAAAGCCTCCAGCTCCTCCCTGGGAGAAGCCGTGTTCTTCTCCTGCCTACAAAATGGCAAAAAATGGCAGGTGGCCAGAGGGGTAACCAGGACAAAAATCGATGGCTGTTACCATGGTGATGATAGCGGACACTGACCCTCCCTGACTGCCGCTCTGAAGCGGAGCAAGACCAGATGGCTCCTTGAGGTCAGTGCTGTGCTCACAGCTGGACACCCGGGCACCTGGGTGTTGTGGAATGAGGTGCCAACCACACATGGCCCAACTGTCCGGGCTGGCCTCCGCCCTACCTGCACTGGGTCAGGTCCTGGACTGGCACTGGCTACTCTGGTAGTCTGCTTGGATCTCAGAAGCTCAGGCCCCACCCCACTCCTCCCGGAACCAGATATACATCTGGATGCATCCCTGGCCGATTCACAGGCTCTCAGGCATCCACGGTCACACTGGGGGTTCTCAGGCTGGCCACTCAGGCCAGCTGGGGGTGCTGCTTCAAGGAACTGGATGATGGGGAGCTGTGGAGCAAATGGGTTGAGCCTGGGTGACAGGGAGGCAGGGACTTCAGGTCAACCTGGTGTCCTCTCCCCTCAGTCCCGGCAGACCCTGGTTGTACCAGGTCAACAAAGGATCAGCAAAGGACCACTTCCTCACTCTCACCTGCAGGGGTCGGGGTGGGGGACTGCAGACACTGAGTGCACTCTGCGGGAGGTACCTCAACTGGGCGGGAGACATGGTGGGGTTGCAGGACTGGGAGCCCCCAGCACCCTCCAGACACACAGGCCCTCGAGTCAGACTGGCCAGGCCGGGAGAGCCTTTGTGGGCATGCTGCTGCACCTCAGTGAGCCTCTGGCTGCAGACCCCGGACAGGCCACACGTCCGCCCTCGGCAGGAACAAGGCCCAGGCCCAGTCCTCAGAGACCCCGTCAGCCCCTCATCACCGCCAGCATGAACACGGCTGAGGGCCCCTTCCCCTCCTCCCCAGCAGGACCCCCAGGAACCAGGTCAGAGGACCTGGGGTCCCCTGCCCGCCCTCAGGAGAAGACCCAGCCAGGCACTGCTGTTCCCTGTGAATGTCCCCACCCCAGAGGGGGCCCTTGGACACCGAGGAAGCATGAGAACATGCCGAGCCATCTCTTCTGCTACAGCCAAAGCCACCGAGAGCAGGCGGATCCAATTAAGACGTTCAGTAATCCCTCCCGACACAGGCTTGAGCCAGCCCCATAAAGCTCTCACCAGGGCGGGCAAAGCGGATACACTGGAGCCCCTGGCCCTTGACACCAGGTATGTGAGTCCAGGGGGCCTTGAGGGGGACCTCTCAGACTGCAGCCCCCCATCCCTGCTCAGCCCCTTTGATCTGTCTAGCATCCACACAAAGCCAAACTCGGAGACAGAGACGCCACCAAAGTCCTGCCTGGTGTCAAGAGGCCTGAAGGAGGCTAAGAGAGCAGAGACCCTGGTCCTGGGGCTCCAGTGACTCTCTGTGTGCCAGCCACTCCTCCTGGGGGCTAACGGATAGCTCCTCCGTGTTCTGCGGCATTTCAGCTGTGAAGCGGAGGTGAAGGCAGGATGCAGGTAAGAAGTCCACTCCAGGCTGGCCTGGGGACGCTGTCCTGCACAGAGGCCTGTGGCCAGCATGGGACCACAGTGTGGGCCGACACGGTCCTGAGTGGGGACCCTCAGGGATGTGAAATGGACACGGCTCCCACTGAGGGGTCTAATAAGTCCTCCAAGAGGTGTCTTGTCAGGAGGGCCCAGCAGTCACAGTCAGGTCCTGTTGTTAGGGTCTGACAGCAGGTGGACGTGACAGACTTCACCCACAGACGCCACCCACCTGCAGGGGAGGCTGGGACACCCTCGGGCTCCCTGGCCAGGTGCGGCCGGCTCTGCCTGACATGGAAGGGACCAGCCTCCCAGAGGGCTCAGGAACCAACCTGGCGGGCAGCCCCCAACCTGTGGTGCCATCTCAGAATCATCTCTGTGAACGAAATCACCCAGCAACAGTTGCGAAGGTCCTTGGGGCCATGTGGCCCCTGCACTGCAGTGACCCGCATGCAGGGACTGGCCCCCAACGCTGCTAAGCAGGAGGCAGCTATGGGCAAGTCGGCAGCATCGGCAGGAACCAGAAGAGGTAGCTGGGTCCCACAAGGCCAGTCTCCAAAGGTGGCACAGGATGGCCTGCCTGTTCTTCACTTGGGCAGCCAGGCATGGACGGCAGCCAAATGCTCAGGGGAGTGTTCAGGCCACACCTCAATCCAGTGACTCACTGCCAAACCTGGCCCAGGTTCAGGTGCAGGAGAGCCGCCTCCCTGCCCGAGGCCCCGCCCAGCAGGGAGCTCCTGCCCTCTCCTGGGCATAGGGATGGATCTGGGTACTCAGGGCGCCTGCAAGCATGAACATGCCCAGGTTCACAAACAAGCGAGCTCTTCAAAGGCAGAGTACACAACAGAGGCCTCGGGAGATAGTGAGGGCCAAACAAAACAGCTGCTCAGTCGCTGGCCCTCAGCTGCACAGGCGGACAAGATGGCCAGGGTGAGGCCCTGAGCACAGGCCCCGGAGAGTGGCTCTGGAGGGATGGGCCCGCTGTGAAACTCGGCCACGTGCCGAGGAAAGAGGGCTCCAGGCAGGCTGGGCCCTTTGCTAATGACAGACTCATGTCAGCGCTGCCGGCCAGGAAAGCCTAGAGTGCTCGTGGGAGGTGTCACTTTAGCCTCCCGCACAGCCAGAGGAGCTAGCTGACCCCATCTCACATGAATGATTCCAGCACAGAGCACCTGACTAACCTGCCCACGTGTGCACCCTGTGCCCGGAGCCCAGGTGCACGGGGACCCTGGCCTCCACCTCCCACTCCCGCCCGTGCTGGGCTCAGCCCCACTCTGCACAGTCGCTTTGGGGAGCGGAGCCAGGGGCCTGGCTGCAGACGGCTGCCCAGTGGGCTGCTCAGGTGTGCCAGCTCCCTGGGGGCTTACTGCACGCGGTGGAATGGCTGTCAGGGGGATGGGACGGCGGCCTCGCCTGCACAAAGAACCAGACCAAGATCCACAGTGGCACCGCCAGGAGCCAACACTGGGGAAGAAACCAGCCAGCTGGACAGACGGTGATTCTGCACAAGTGGACATGAGGGTGGAGTAGAGGGCCCGGATGCCAGCCTGCCCGCTGCCTGGACTAGGGGACCTGCGCTTTCAGCAGGGCTTGGGGACAGCTCGCACGGAGGCTGGGTGGAGAAGCGAGGAGGCGCCACGGTGCTCACCCTAGGGAAGCAGTCACAGGGCATGGGTGAGACGCCATACCTGGTCTCTGGCAGCAGGGGACAGGCATTGGGGGATCCCCACCTGCTCTCTCTGCTTGGACATGATTGAGAGGCCCTGCTACTTAAAGTTTAAGGCAGTGGGACACGGCACTGCTGACAGTACCTAGTGGCTCCTGCACTGGCCACACCTGGAGACCTGACCTCCCCGACCAGGCCTGGAGCCCACACTGGAGCTCAGACCCGCGCTCTGCCTTGGGCTCCCCACCACGCTGGCATCTTCGGCTGCCCATGTCGGTGGGGTGGGGAGAGGGTGGGACCAGCAAGA
This sequence comes from Capricornis sumatraensis, assembly GCF_032405125.1. Taxonomy (NCBI): domain Eukaryota; kingdom Metazoa; phylum Chordata; class Mammalia; order Artiodactyla; family Bovidae; genus Capricornis; species Capricornis sumatraensis. Next base: position 101,289,481 of record NC_091076.1, read on the forward strand.
GGACACCTGCCCCCTCTACCCTGCAGCCTCCAGGCAGATGGAGAAGCAGGAGAAATGAACGTTTTCACTCTTAGATCTCAGCAACCCCCAAATTCGTGGTCTATGAACTTGGAGCGTGAGCCTCCACAGAGCGCTGTGACTGGGGTCACCTTCTTGGCTCCTTGGCCTAGGGAAGGCGCAGGTTTGCACACACCGGGGACTGGTCTAGAGCCTTGGACCCAGACAGCATACGCCCTCTGCCCTGAGCGGCCGAAAGCCATGAGGAGAGGGAGCAGATGGGGTCTCTGACCCAAGTCCACAGATCAGAGATGTCATCCCCTGCCGCGGCATGCCCGGACAGAGCAGGGAGGGTGGCGGTCCGGGGATACGCCGACCGCAAGTGTGGGTGGCTGCCAGTGGGGGACGAGAGGGAGGTGAGGCGATGAGAAAGGCGGCCGTCCCAGCACCCTGGCTAAGCCGCCTGCCTATCAAAGCCGGTCCAGAGCCGAGAGGGGGGAGGATGAGACGCTGTCTACACTGTGAGGTCTGCAGCTGCAGCCTCAGGCCACCTTCCCAGCCGTCGGACCAAAGGCGGAGCGGCCACTTGCTCTCCACGGGGAAGGGGAACAAAGGGACAGCTGCCCGCTGCTCGGCTGCAGCACGGCGACTGGGCTCTGACCTCTGACCTCCAAAGGCCTCAGCCTTGCTCGCAGCAGGAGACTGCACAGCGGAAGCCTCTGCTCTGGCAATGAGAGGTCCAGCTCCGGGGAGTACACTGCGATGGAGGTGTTGGGGGCGCTGTGCTGCTCAAGATCCTTACTCTACGCAGAAAGGACAGGGCACAGGGCTTACAGAAATATGAGGGGGTTCGGTCCACTCAGGGTCAGCATGGCTGAATCCCACACCATCCTAGCAGGCTGCCAGCCCTGGGAGCAGAGCCTGAGCCCTACGTGGGAAAGAAAAGGGCTCCTGCCCTTTGTGGGAAAGAAAAGGCAGGAAGAACTGGAAGAACGGGGCAGGGATTGGCAGAGAAAGGAGGGTGACCAGGGAGTGGCCAGGGTGTCTGCCACTGCTTGGCTGGCAATCCCTGACCCCACAGCCGCCAGGAGCCACACCCAGAGGGACCCTGGCGGGAAGCGGGCCATGAGAAGGCAGACAAAGCCCCATCAAGATGACGTCTCTGGTCAGGAGCCCGGCGCCCAGCCCGGGATGCTGCCAGTGTGAACAGAGCTCCCTCCAGGCCGCCACCACGCCTCGGCTGGAGCACCGCGTCCCCGGAGGCACTCGCCCCTTGAGGGCTCTGGCTCGTCCCTGGGAAAGCAGAGGTTCCACACCTCTTCCCTCCCACCCAGGGGAGGAAGGTCTGTTGAGAAGAAAGTGGTCAGAAACTGAGCTTTTCCCCCGGGTTGCAGACAGGAAGGGCGGAGGAAAACGAACTCGGCATGAAACAAAGTAGACTGGAAACAGGACTGGTGGGGACAGGGGTCCCCTCGCAAAGTTCAGCTCATCAGGAAAACGCAACTGCGTGTAACTCGCCATTTACACGCTTAGTAACACAAAAACCACAGAGAAACCAAAGAGGCCGCCATCCCAGGGAGTAAGAGGGACACCTCTTTTACTTACTAATTAGGAAGTGAAGTTACTGAAGATCTGAACAGTTAGAAACCTTGCACCCAGAATCAGAGAACAGCTGGGGAATATAAGTTCTCTTCAAACGTTATAGACATCTATAAACATGGGCCACCTCTCATTCGGCCATCAGCACAGGCCCCCCTCCCCAGGGTCCTGATCAGCATTGGGGGAGGGGAGCTCATACAGATGCCCAAGGCCACGGGCAGAGCCAATGGGACCAAGGAGCTGCCAAGAGAACGTTTCCTAAGCGACAGTTTCACTGTCGGATAGTGTGGCCAAAATGCATCAGGGCACCCCATTCCTGCAACATTACCGCCACAAGCAAAGGATCCCAAATCTGAAAATCTCTACCATTTCTACCAGAGTCTTCAAGCAGGGAGCAGAAGCAAGCAGTGCAGAAGGACCCAGAGTCCTTGGCTTTCTCAGCAGGTCACTGCAGGGCAGCCCGGTATAGGCACCCCCCTGGGCTGGATCGCCCACCCCGGTACATGGGTACCCAGCACACCCCGAGCTGTAACCAGGTGCAAACTGTCATTCTGCCGTGCCCAAGATGCTGGTCCTGGGTTGGTCTTCCCCTCCCGTCCAGGAGCCAGGTAGACCAGAGCTGCTGCCTTCTCACCTGGGAGTAGGGTGGCCTGCAGGACAGGACTCGCCCACACAGAGGGCACAAGGACACAGGAGAAGGCAGCGGTGACCAGCCTCACTCAGATGGGAGCACTGTGGATCATCACACGGGTCATGTGGGAGGACGACGAGGCCAGGAAGGAGAGACCCAGGACGTGGCTGCTGTGGAACCGTGTGGAGGTCACCCGTGGTGGGCTTGGTTGGCATCACACTCCCAAGGACCAGCTCATTCAGAGCAGCAACCTCTCCACCCCTCCATCCCAGGGAATAAGCTGGGCACTGAACGAAAGGCCAAGAAACACACTGTGTTCGTCACATGTTCATGGAATATTCTACAGCCGTGAAAGCATAGCACCTGCTGCTGCCAACAGGTGGATCCCAGCGCAGAGACAACAAGCAGGCTGCACAAACCCGGCGTCCCAAGGGCGAAGCCCGACCCCACCCTCAGCCTTGCTCCCTTCCTTGGCTCCAGACTTTCCCACTTCTCCCAGGATGCCGCCTCCTTGTCCACCCTGCACTGGTGGATGTACCCTTGCTCCTGTCCTCCACCCGTCCCGTGCCCTTGCTGTCCTCAGGTCGGGGCTGCAGCTTAACTCTGGCCCTCGTTATCCCTCCCATGGCCCCAGGAGGCTGCATGCCTCCTCCACCCTTGGGATGCTTTGTTCTCCAGGCCTCCTGGGGCCCTACCTCAACATACACAATGGAGCGATGTCTGAAAATTTCACAGCACCTACCCAAGGATAAGGACCTCAAAAGCTTCCAGGAGGGGAAAAACAGAAAACTCACATTAAAAAAAAAAAAAAAAGCCACCAAGCACTGAAGACAGCAACACCGGGAGTCAGAAGAAAGGAAGCGATGCCTTCCAACTCTGAGGGGTGTGAACTTCCACCTGGAATTCTAAGCCATCAGGGTGAGACAGAGACATATCCACAGACATGGGTTCAGAAATATGTTTCCCCTTCTCCTGCTGAGGAACCATTAAAAGGAAGGATGGTCGCCCTAATTGAGGGAGTAAGACAGGACCCAGGATGCAGAAAATAGAGTCCCAGGTTGAAGAAGGGTGTCCCATGCATGCACAGCCCAGCCACTGGCCCTGGGGAGGTGGCAGGGGTGCTCCAGGAGGCAGGTTTCAAGAGGGGAAGAAGCAGCCAGGTTAACGGGACCACTGTCAGCTGGGAGGAACCCCAGAGTGCAGTCTCAGGTTTGGGACTGAGTTCATGATTGCAAACTGACAACTATGCCAAATGAAGGCAGGCAATTATTACCTCTAGGAAAAACAAAGCTGTCAAAATAGTAATGAAAACCTATGAACCATAGTGCAGGAAAAAAAAAAAATCACTCAACTGGACTTCATTAAAACTAAACACTTCTGTTCTAAAACTGTGACAAAAATGAAAGGCCAATGAGTCTGGGAGAAAATATTTGCGAAGTGTGTATCTGACAGAGCACTTCTACTTAGAATACATATATAACTTTTACAACTCAATCAGAAGACAAAAACCCAACCAAAAAAAGGGGACAAAAACCTGAAGAGACATTTCACCAAAGAAGATAAACAGCAAACAGCACATGAAAAGATGCCCGACATCATTAGTTCGTTAGAGAAAGGCGGATGTGGAAATGCCCCAAACTGGAAACAAGCCAAACGTCCGTCAACAGAAGAGCGTATGAACAATAGGGCGCGTCCACACAGCGGAAACTGCTCGTCGTGAAGGCAGGACGATGTGGAGGTGTGTGTAACACTGGGATGACTCTCAAAACAATCATGAGATTAAAGAGGCCAAGCTGAGAGAGCACAGCACACACTTTGCGAGTCAATTTATAGACTCCAGCAAATGCACGCCAAGTCTCAGGGCAGAACGGAAGGCAGTGGTTGTCTGGAATGGGGCGGGCATGGAGCGAGAGAGGCAGGAGGTGTTCTCCGGGGCTGATCGCTACCTGGGCAGGTGTGTGCTCACATCTGTCTCATCATGCTTCCATTTCAGACCCGCCGTCCTCTGTGCTGTGGGCAGACTGTTCTGAACTGAGGATTCCCGCCAGCACCGTACGAAGGCTATAATGGGCACTGATTAAAGCAAAAGTTGTCATTGTTCTCTTGGGTGGGGAGAGAGGAGCAATATAAAAATGCTAAATCCAAATCCTCTAGAAAAAGATTCATTAAATAATGTCCAAAACTGAACAGAAGAAACAGCACAAACTTGCCTGTTTACACGTATGGAAGCAAACACAGGCAGACAACACGCACGGCTGAGAAGCGGGCCTCAGGCATGTGGGGGGCAGGGGAACTTATTTTTAAACCCGGGCTGCTTTAATAAAAATTCAACCCCAACCGTGTGACTCAGCAGTTTCCCTTCCAGGGATATATGAAGTGTCCACACAGACATTTGTGCAGACTGCTGACACCAACAGCATTGAAACTGGTCAAAATGTGGAAACAGCCCTGATGTTCATCAGCTGGGGAATGGAATAATATTTCCCTGTGTGGACAAGGGAATATTATTCAGCCATAAAAAGAGTGGAGCTGACACAAGCTACAACACGGATGCATGCCGAAGACACGCTTGTCAACTGAAAGCGTGGAAACTGGAAACAAATGGGTTGCCACCGGTCAGCGCTCGCTTTCTTCTGTATGAAACGTCCAGGTAAAGCCACGGACACAGACAGCAGGTCAGCGGTTTCCAGGGGCTGGGGGAGGGGGAGTGACTGCTAACGAGGATGGCTTGCGTTCTGGGATGAAGAAAAGTCTGGGAATGAGACAGCTGTGATGGGTGCACAACTCCCTGAATATACTAAAACGCAGAGTTGAACACTTTCAATGGTAACCGTATGGCAGGTGAATTATGTCCTGATAAAGCTGTTACCTAAAGAAAAAATGGAGCGATGATGTGAGAAGGAAGGCATGCTGGTCTCTGCCCCTCCCCCCACCCCAGCTTCCTGATATAGAGCTCCTAATCCCATTATCTCCTGGTGATAGCAATGTCCTTTGTTCCAGAGACAACTCTGCCTGGGCTCCTGGATGGGGGCTGGTCACCAGAAAGACCCAGCCAGCGTCAGAAGTAGAGGCCCCACCCCATCCTCTGGGACAGGGGCTGGAGGCTGAGCTAACAACTGCTCATGCCTGGAAACTCCTTAAACACGGGGTTCGGACAGCTTGCAGGGTGGTGGACACACCCATGTACTGGGAGGGTAGGGTACCCCAACTCCACAGGGACAAAGCTCCTGTGCTTGGCACCCTCCCAGACCTCGCCCTGGGCATCTGCTCCTCTGGCCGCTCACCTGGGTCCTTCATGACACCCTTAAGACAGTAAGCCTGCCCCTGAGTTCTGTGAGCTGTTGCAGCACAGAGCCAGACCCGAGGAGGGAGTGGTGGGAAGCCCATTCATAGCCAAATTGGACAGAAGTGTGGGGAACTGGGGACCCTCCAAGTGCTGGCCTCTGGGGTGAGGGGGGAGCAGTCTTTTGGGACAAGGGTCTGCACTGACACTGGGGAGATGGTGTCAGAAGTGAGCTGAGCTGTGGGACCCCCGGCTGGGGTCCTCAGACACTGGAGGGCTCGCTGGTGCTGGAAAACCCACATCTGGTGTTAGAACTGTCGTGAGTGGAGGAAACAGGGTCTCCCCTTGGCTGGCGCCTCCCTGGACACACACGGTGGGAACTCCCATTTGGTGATGGACCCCACACACCACAAGCCCCTGGAGAGAGTTAAAAAAAACCCACAGGTAAACCAGAAGTCCCTGGCTTCAGGCCGGAGCCCAGACAACAAACAGAGTGGTGGGAGGAGGGACGCCCCTCCCGCAGTGCCCAGTGTGGCCCGCGCCCCCTCCACGAGCAGACCTCATGGCAGGAGCCTGCCATCCGCTCACCGGGCCTGCTGTAACCACCCCCAAGGACTCTGGGAAATTCGAGAATCTCATACAGATTCGCACATGTTCACCCTCACTATGGGGCCAGGTGGGACTTGATCTCCCCGTGGTAGACCCTCTCCTTCTGCACGTGTGTGTGACCACAGGGAGAAGACACGTCTCCCCCCGGCCTCCACAATCAACCATGATAAGAAAAGTGCCCCTCTCACAGACAGGAGTCATGTACAAACACACAGGCTCACACACAACACCCGAACTTCCTCTGAGGAGCCACAGCTGGGAGGCCCAGGAACACCAGGCAGGGCCCACAAGTGGCCTCTGAGCTCAGAGCCGGCTGGTTTACAGGCATGACTGGTCACCAGGGAGTTCAGGCCTCCATCCACCCAAACAGCCAACACGTCACCAGCCAGGCCCATCCTGCAGGCCTGCCCACCAGCGGTACCCTGGCCTGACGTCCGGGGCAGGTTGGCTCAGCATCCTCAAGAGGCCACGAGAGCCCCTCTAGAGCTGCAGAGGCCTTCCCCGCTGGCTCAATCGGCAAAGCATCTGCCTGCAACGCAGGAGACCCCTGTGTGATCCCTGGGTCAGGAAGATCCTCTGGAGAAGAAAATGGCAACCCACTTCAGTATTCTTGCTTGGAGAATCCCAGGAACAGAAGAGCCTGGCAGGCTATATAGTTCATGGGGTCTCGAGAGTCGAACACGACTTATCAACTAAACCACCACCACCTAGAGCTACAGAGCTGGAGACCAGCCAGCTCTGTGGACACTGAAGAAAGGCCCACATCCATGTGAGCAGAGCCCAGCCTCTGTGAGGAGAGGGGCCCTGGTCACTCATTCTGCCTGCCCTCGTCTCCACAGTCACCAGCCCCTGCTCCCAGCCCAGGAAGGTCCTGTAGTTGCTTTGGTTTTTACACTGGCCTCAGGAAGCCCAGATGCTGCTGCTGCTCTGCCAGGGTGGCAGTCAACACACACAGCACACCTGCCAGGCCTGCCAGGGACGGTGCTGACTCAGGGCTGGGACAGCGGGGCCAGCTAGGCCACCGTGTCCTCAGACAAGGGAGTGGCAGACGGCACCACAAAACCCTGTGGTGGGCCGGCCCGGCTTTCAAGGCAGGATGGTGTGAGAAGTTTGAAGGTGGGCTGCTGGCGAGAGTGGGCGGGCTCTGCTGAAGACCATGCAGTGGGCAAGACACAGGCACCTCTGGGAGCCAGAATGAATGGGCGGCACGCAGAGAGACCAGACGCCCTCCCACCTGCCAAGAACCTGGGGTGGCGCCGAGGAGCCCACGGCTCTTTACATTCCACACCGTGTGCCTCGATGATAAAAGAAATGTGAGCTGCTGTTGGAAATGTGTCAAACAGAAAAAGCGGAAAGAAAAGAATCCCACCCAGAAACTCTTACCTGTTAAGCTTCTGGGGTCTCCATCATGAGATAAGCATGCTCCCAGGTCATTTTTACAAAATCTGGTCATACCATGCCACGGGTTTGTATCTTTTCTTGCTCATTTTTATACCAGAAACATTTCCCCACACCATCAAAGGCCATCATCTCAGTCCACCTTTCCACATGGCTCCCCTATGCCAGCCAATTCAAGTGTTGCCACAAACACCTATAAACGTGGATCTGCCTGTCTCCTCGCCCCCAAACCACGCTTCTATGGGGCCTGGAGCTGCTGGTGCACCCTACGCAGCCCACAGCCCTCACTAGCTCCGAGGGCAAGAGTCTGGCAGTTTCGGAAGTCTTTTCTTACTGGACAGGGAAGACATGGTCCCAAATGAAAGAAGGACCAGGCACAAGGCAGGGTCCCCGATCTGCCTGGGGACATCCGACTTCAGGACCTCTGGGGTCTCTGCCACGGTTCAGAGTCTTACCGAGTTCTTTGGAGCCCTGGCTCTCGCTGGCCAGCTCGCCCATCTTCACCAGGGCGTCAAAATAGCCTTTGGCAGCATACGTCACACCTGAGAGAGGAGAGGAAGGGGTGGTTACTTCCCTCATGAGGAAATCACCACCTGCAGCACCTACTCAGCTGCCCTGCCCGCCTGCCATGCAGCCGCCTGCCCTGCGCCCAGCAGGCTCCAGCCGAGGCAGGACCTCCGCCCGTCTCTTGTTGATGGCCTCTTGTCCCAACGCTGAGAGCACCTTCTCTAAGGACACTGTGTACTGCTCAGGTCCAGAGCTAATCCAGTCAAATTACAGGGTGCTGCCCTGCCCACGAGGCCTGGTGCCCCTGACGAGACGAGCACCAACCTCCAGCTGGAGACCTGCGAAGTTGGTTCGACAGGAAGGCCCCCCCACAGCCAGCCTGGGCTGAGGACTCTGACAACGTCCTCCGTCTGAGAGTTGAGCCTTGCAAGTGGGAGTGAGTCACACACTCAAATCAGGCTAAAGGCAGCACGGCTAGGGGTGGGGGGTGGGGCCTCACACACCACTTCCCACTGCGACTTCTGCTCAAACCAGAGGCAGACCTGACTTTGCGGGGGATTTGGACGGCAAGCTCCAGGCCAGCTGACTTCCTGGGACTAAGCCCAGGGGCCGCTGCCTGGGGCAGAGCTTCCTTCAGGAACACAGAGACCGTTCAAAACCTTGGGTGTGCCCACAAACCCCTTCATCGGAGAAGCACCCGCACACCGCCCTTCAAGGAGGATGAGGGCACCTCCAGAGTGGGGCTGTGGGGAGCATCCACCATTACTAGTTTCTAATCCGCTTTCTCCAGAACCTGGTTAGGGGCTTGTAACTGGGCTCTCGATCAAATTTCATTTCGGTAGTTTTCAATTAAGTGCACGCAGTCTGCTCTGGAGCTCGTATGGGCCCCGTGCCCCAGGGGCTGGAGGGCCCGCTGCTGAGCAGGGTGGGCTCCTTGGAAGAGACAACAGGAAAGCCTAGCGGGTCCCGGCCTAGCCTTGGGGAGGCCGAGGGCCGTTGAGGGGCTCCATCCTTTGGGGAGGTCCAGGAAAACAGGGATTGGAGGACACCTTCAGACCTCCTCCCACCCTAGTCCACGCAGAACTCACAGGGGGTCCCCCGCGGTGAGGATGGAGTGGCCTGGAAGGAGGCATGTGCCTCACATCCAAGCAGCCAGGGCGTGTGAGCAGGAGCCCCCAGGCGGGCCGTGATGGGTCCCCCAAGGCCGTCGACCTGTGCGGCTGAGAGTAAAGTGACATCACTCTGAGAGAAAGCCCACGGGGTGAGACATGTCCTTGGTTGTTCCTTTCAGAAAATGAACTGCCATCAGCCTGAAACATGCTGGCTGACCTGCCCACTTTCAGAGTTGGCCCCATGTCCATGTTGTGCACAGAACATCACAGGCCTCCCGCGGTGTGGCACCTAGAGCCTACACCCTCGCTCAGCCACATCAGGCTTCTGGAAACATCTTCATCCCTCCCTCATCAGGGCCCGTGAAGGAGTCTACCTGCTCGGGCATCCTCATTCCCACCCACAGGCCAGGGACCCCAGCCTCACCTGCCAGCGCCTTCTCGTAGTTCTTGCCCATGGCGATGAAGTTCCGCAGGCTGGGGTTGAACTGCTCCATGATGGTCTGGAAGAGAGCAGAGAACAGCCTTAGGGGCAAGGCACCTGGCTGCTTGGAGGCCTGAACGGTGAGGGAAAAATCCTGCAGGCATCACACATGGGTCAAGCCCACGAAGCCACAGCTGGGCTTCAGGTCCAAACCACAGCTCGGTCCCTGTTGAATGTCCTGTGGCAAGTGATGTTCCAGAGCCTCAGTACCAACACCTGTATAATGGGGGAAAGGCCAGAACCTGCTCCATGGGGGCCTGGCAGATCAAACAAGTGAGCATGCGCAGGATGCGTGCGGCCGCGCCCGGCATATAGCTAGCGCTCAGACATGCTGCGCTGAGGAGCCATTACCCCGTCTGGCAGGGCTGAGTCAGTGAGGAAGGGCCCCCAGCAGGCCACACACAAAAGGCTCATCGCCGCCTGGAGCCCCCTCCCACCACGATCCTCACTCAACACATCAATTACCAAACATCAGCTCTGATTAGAGCAACGCGCAGCCTGATTGCAAACACCGCACGATGAATAAGCCAGCAGCTCTGGATCCGCGCGCCCGATGGACTCAAGTCTTGGTGCCAACAGCACCAGTTCTTAGACTGAAGAAATCAGATTTTCACTGTGAAGGCCAAATAAATGTTTTAATTACGAGGCATAAAAACAGGCACACACAAACAACAGCCAAATGTGAGCTCCACTGGGTAACGTGCCCTGACGGTCGGGTGCCAGACCCAGTCGGTGAGAACACCGCAAGGGACTTCTAAGGAAAACCCCATCTCAGCCACATCCCACATCTCCAGGTCAGTTATCATGATGTGCGTCTGATCTTTCCTGAGGGTAAGAGACAAACGCCGCCAGGGAGGGGAAGTCGCCTGGCCCTGTGGGCAGACCATGGAGGCCCAGGTGCTTCTGCATGAACACGGGCAGTGCCAGCCCCTGCCCACCTGGCACACGGGCAGTCCCAGCCCCGCTCTCCTCCGTGCTCCTGGCCCTCAGTCAGCGGGACCAACACAGATTCCAAGAAGGGCTGTGGGATCACACCCGACATGTGCCCCAGTTCACAGGGCAGGTGCACCTCCCTTTCTGGACATGGCAAAGCGGGGGGCACCTGCCCTGTGCTGCACCAGGGCTGAGGCACATGGGGGACGCAGCAGTGACCCCACAGGATAGAGTACTGGGAGGGGAGACAGGCCAACGCCACACACTGGGCAGGATCCCATGCCCGGAGAACAGGAGAGAAGGACTGGGCTCAGCCCGGAGGGGACACCGGGGAGACAAGCATGTTGTCGAGAGAGGAGGGCTTCAGGCAGGAGCGTGAAAGGCCCCGAGGCCAGGGCCTGCTGGTGTGAGGCACAGGATAGTGGGAGCCGGGGAAAGGGTGGTGGGAGGGAAGAACAAGCGGGAGTGGTGCAGTAATGGCCAAGCCCCCACCTCACAGCCCGTGGCGGGAACGCCTCTTTCCCTGAGCAGGATGGGAAACCAAGGGTCTATCCGAGCATTTCAAAAGGGAATGTACCCCCTGGCTGCTCCAAGGAGACCAGATCATAGCCAAGACTACTCAGACGCAGGCGGCCCCTCCGAACTGCTCAGAAACCTAAGAGGTGACAGTTCAGTGGAAAGTTGGCCCTATCACAACGAGGGACGGAGCTCAGGGGTCTGGAGACCACTCTGGGGGAGAACCTGAGTCTAGATTCATCCAACCCAAGGAGGGCCTGGGAGTCAGGACAGGGTGTCAGGTAACAGGCAGTGGATGAGGGACTGGTGTCCAGGAAGGCTGCAGAGGGGCCCCGGGTTAGACTGCCTGCCGAGGGTGCACGCACAGGCTGGCTGAGCCCTCCGCCTCGTTGCTCAACGCCACCCAAGCCTGTGTTGGGGCAGAGAATGCTGGCGGGTGCGTGTGTTTGCTTGTTCAAAAGAAATGGACCTGAAGCAGAGTACAGACCTAGAGAGGGTAGCTTCTGACCCCGATTCTGTGTTCCAGACGTGCACACAAGTATGCGTGTGTGTGTGCAGTTTCGGTGTAAGATGTGTGTCTCACTGCAGTGACAGGCACGGGGCTGGGGGCCTGTGAGAGCCAACCCAGGGCGCAGAGCTCTAGGACCACCCCCAGGGCAGAAGAGGAGGCTCCGCAGCTCCCACCCGGAGCCCCACACGTCCTGAGTGACGGCAGCAAACAGCCTGCGGCCGCCCAGGCCAACAGAGGGGCCACCGCGGCAGCCGCCCACACCCCCCAGTGACACACGGGCACAGCAGCCAGGTTTCACTTCCTCAGTGCAGCAGCTGAGCTCATGCACGGGGAATGTGGATGCGAGGGGGCAGGGCAGGAGGGGCGCTGCGGTGCCGGCCAGGCCACCTGGGCAGGGCACTGCCTGGTCACACGGGTGCTGCTGACTCGCCTGCCTCAGGCAGGGGCAGAGACGTGAACGCTGTGGGGCTGGGGAAGCAGGAGGCCCTCCTGCCCTGGCCGGAGAACTGTCCTTCCAGCTCCTCACAGACACTGCCCTGGTGGGAGAGTGGGCTCTCAGCTGCCTCCAGGTCACTGAGTGCTCAGAACTGGGACCACCAGACACAGGTCAGGTCCAAGACAAGACCACCTTGTCTGGAGGGACCCTGGAGGCCTGAGAAGGGCCTGGCCCCTCTGGTGGGGCTCCTCCCTGTGGGGACCTTCCTTTGAGAGGGGGCCCTCTCAGAGCCTGAGCCCAAGGCTGTTCCAGGGCTTGGGCAGATGCACTTGGACCCAGGAGGCCATGCTGTCCCCAGGCCCATGACAGGCCCAAACCCACCCTCAGAGACCTGCAGTGGGGCCCTGGCACCCACTGCAAGTGAGCACTCCCCTAACTAGAGGCCTGTGCAGCCCCTCCACACATCGCAGGGCCCCGGAGGGGCAAGTCAGAGGCTGACAGAGGCCCGGTGAGCAGGCCAGGGGGGCCCAGGGGCTCTGCTACCTGTTACTTTCTCAGAAGTGAGGGAACTACGGCGTCGTTCTGTGGGATTTCACTGGATGGTCAGACGGAGTGGAGATTCAAACCCACAGCACGTGCCAGGGCTGGAGAAGGGAGCTCGCTTCCTTACTGATGCCAAAGGGCGTGTGCAACAGAAGTCCAGCCCAGGAGGGCGGCCTCCTCGCACACACCTCTCTGTACCACGAGGCCAACCTCACGCCTGCTGTGGAACTTGGGGGAGCTCAGGAGAGGCCTTGTACTGAGACCAGTTCCCCGCAGCCAGGATGGAGACCCAATGACATGACCAATGACCAGCGCCTTCTGCAAACTCACGCCTGTGTTGTGCAAGTGAAACCAAATCCCTTCAAGTGTGGCGCTGTGGCACACGGCGACCGGGCCTGCCCCCGGCTGAGCGCCACGCTCAGAACCAGCATCTTCTTTCACTTACCTCCCTGGCTGGCTCAGGATCTATGAGGGGCCGGCGGGGAGCAGGGATTGCCACCCCCACTGCACACACGCTCCAGAAGGGTCAGGGGGAAGAGGGGGTCCCTGCCGGGGACACTTGCGAGCTTGGCGCAGTTCCTGCTGGCCCTCTTGCCAAGATGTCACACAGTCCATGTCCCTGCCACCCTGCGGTCCCAGGAATCCAGACCTTAAGGCAAATCTCCAAGGCGGGGTCAGCCCTGCCCCACCCGGGGGCCCCAGCCCTGCCGGGCATCAGTGGGAGGGGCCAGGCCCGGCTGCATGGGCAGTGCTGGCAGGTCCCCAGCAGCCTTCCTGCCCGGCTGGCTCCTGGGCATCCCAGCGCCTGCGCAGTGACGCCCATTTTGGCTGACTCGGGTCACAGGTCTGCCCGGCCAGTGAGGACACAGGGCAGTAGGACAGGCCTGTCTCCTCCCTGGGGTCACGAGGAGTGAGGGAGCCCTGCCACGGGACTGTGCTCCGGCTCTGCCTAGGGCACCCTGCTTGTCGTCCTGGGGATCCTGTTTATCCCTCAGCTCTGGCTCCTGGCGACAAACTCCTCCAGAACTTTCCTGGCAGGACCGCCACAAACAAAGAGCAAAGCTTCTCTGCCGACACAGGGAAGTGACGTGCCTCCTGTTTCCCCTCCAGTTCTCGTGCAGTCTAGGAAGATGGGCCTGGGGGTCCGCCTGTGCACATGTGCACGTGTGTGCATGCGTGGGTGTCTGCTTGTGTGCCACGGCCAAGCCAGGCTGCACCCTCCCTACACACTCAACCTTTGGAAGGACAGACTCAGGGGACGAGACCACACTGGACTCCACCTATGGCCTGGGGAGAGGTGGCCTTACACCCTCATCACCCTAAGTCCTCAATGGACTGGTGATGGGCGCTGCTGTCCATTTTACGGATGACAGAAGGCCAAGATGACAGGGAGGCTAAGAGCCAGTCTTCTGGGTCCTGGTAGAGCCAATCCTGGCTTCAGTGCAGGCTGGCCACACAACCCAGCTGTCGCACTCTCCATATGAGCCTTAGTGTTCTCTGGACAGGTCACCAAGGCAGGCAGGATAGAACCAGATGCCACCTGGCAACTCAGCCTGCGCTGGGCTCCCTTAGGAGCCACATTCTAGCAACGTAAAGGCAGAGGCTGATGGCAGGACACCTGGTGCCTCATCACTCTCCCCGAGGGGCCTTGCTGCCTCACTGACGACCACTGGACCCTCACATCCCACCTCTGGCACAAGCACAACAGGCGCTAGCTTTGGGGCCAACAACCCACACCCAGTGGGGCGCCACCATCCACGCTCTGCTGGGGGAAGCTGGCGGCATTCCTCAAAGGAAGCTGTCCTCACCTGAGGCTGCTGCCCCCTTCAAGGAGCACTGACTGCGTGAGGCTCTGGGGAGAGGGCCCGGCTCAAACTGAAGGAGGGGTGGGGTGAGAGGGGCATGAAGGATCACCCCCCTAAGACAGAGAGTCCAGCATCTCGGGGCAGCGCTGTGACTCCCGCCTCTGCTCCGATAACTGGGACCTCTGTCCTGGGGACCTTCCTCAAAGGAAGGAAGCCAAATGGGGAAGTTCTGAGAGTGCTGGGAGGGTTTCCTGGAGGAGGCGGGTCTTGAGCTAGAGCTCTCTTGGCTCCAGCCAGAGAGAAGAGAACAACAGGTTTGCACTTGAGAAACGAGCGGACGCGGCTGCTTCCATTTCTACATGAAACGGCCTGAGGGCTGAGGACAGAGAGTCAAAGCTGGCAGTGGCTGCAGAAAGGCCTCAAAGGAACAAGAAGGCACCGAACAGCGCTCCACAGCGGCCGGTTTCACTGTAACGACACCAGGCTCCCCTCCCCCATGCCCCACAGACAAGAGCCCCCACCCGACACGTGCATTCCCAGCCCAACAACCTCCAGCGGGGACATGGGCCAGGGTCCCACCAGGGCAGGGAGCGGCCAAGCTCGCCACAGCCTCCCCAGGAGGGCGCACGCGAGAGGACCTGGCCTTAGGAACTAAGGCACCTGGGCGGCCCAGTAGCAAAATGGAGGTTCTCAGCCTCCGTCAGCTTCTGGGGAGGTCACCAGCATTAGAAAAAAGTGACAACTTGTGTCTTGGGCATGGAGCCCAGAGTGACACCGGGGAACACAGTGGCCTCCCATGAGGAGGGACCAAGCGGCAGGTATCCCTTCCCGTTGCCCCTGTGGGCCCTGCGCCTCGGGCTAGGTGACACCAGGAGAAAGACAAACAGGCCAATTCTCCTGGTCCGAGTCTGAGGGTGGGGTAACGGCATGGGCCACGCAAGGTGAGGAAGGAGCTGCCAAGCTCCAGGGCCCCCCCAAGTCCCCGGCTCCCTGCAGGGACCAGGCGCCATCACTGGCTCCTGGGGCTGAGGACGCCCAGCTCTCACCCCAGCTCTCTCTTGGGACCTGGATCCTCAGATGCCTCCAGCCTGACCCCTCCTGGAACAGGTCCCGGGGGCAGGAAGTAAGTGGGCTCAGGGTGGGGAAGGGGTCCAGTGAGCACTGACTGGGGGCTGTCCCACTGGGAGAGCCACCCCCACAGGAACTAGACAAATCCATTAGACCAGGAGTCGCAGAGCAGGGTCCAAACACAGGCCCCTCCAGCCCAGCCACCTCCTTCCTATCCAGAGGCACCTCTGGCCGGTCCTGACTTTGGTGGGGCAGGGCCCTGTAGGCCCCAGACATCTTCCAGCATCCAGGCCCAGCCATACCTGCCCCAACTGCTTGGCCTGGCCCCAGGGCACACGCCTTCCACTTTCTGTCCCAGGTCAGTGCTAAGCTGGAGCCCAGGCTCCCCTAATAACTTTCATGGCAAAGCCAGCGTGCTCCTGAGAAAGTCCTAACGGTGTCAAGAACTGAGAGCTGCCATCTGACTGAGTAACACAGAAAACCTTCAGGGGCTGGAAACACAGCTCCCTGTGATTCAGACAGTAGCACCCAGGCCGACTCCTAGGCACCAGCCTGCTGCACCTTGGGGTGGCGGCCCCACGACTGCCTGGTGTCAGGGACTAAATTCCCCCACCAAAGATTCATGTGTTAGGCCTAACCTCATCATCTCTTTGTAAAGATGCCCTCCAAAGACAATCACCAGAGACAATGCAGGTAAAAATGAGGTCATGGGGATGGACCCCAATTGCACAGAACTGGGCCTTCTAAGAAAAGATCAGGACACAGACACACAGAGGGATGACCACGTGAGAACACAGGCGGAAGTCAGCCTCCACAGGCCCAGGAGAGGGGCCACGGGAGGAACCACCCTGCCCACACCTGGATCCCAGCCTCCAGGCTTCAGATGAGACACACCTGTCTGTTGTCCAAGCACACGTGGTGCTTTGTTTGGCAACCCGAGCAGACCCAATGGCTGGACCAATCCCCGCTTGCCCTGTGCAGACCCAGACGTCAGTTCTCTTATCGTTTGGTTACTGCTTGATTGGTTAGACCATTCCAGGGCTGCTGACCTGTCCTTGTCTCTGGGAAGGCTCTGATCTGAGTTTCACAAGGCTGGGCTCCTTGCTGGACGAGGAACCTCAATGAGCAAGGAAGGATACAGCCCCAGACACTCTGAAGCTGTTCTCTTGCTTCCTGCCTCCCTCCACTGGGTGGAATGAGCCAGCCCAGAACGCTGTCGTGCTGGTGGGAACACAGGCCCCTCGGCACCCGGGAACTCAGACAGCAACAACAGAGGCCTCGCCTGGGCCTCCCTGCCCTCACCACGGACTACCTGCTCCTCCAAGAACTTTCCATCCTGAAAGCCTAATGCTCCCTGTGGCCAGGAAGGGTTCTCCGCTCCAGCTAACTGTGAAAGAGAAAACGGTGGCACAGAAGCTGAAGATCCTCACCTGAAGCCCACAGGACTCCTAAGTGGAAAAACAAAACAAGTTTGAAGCCACAGGGCAGACCTGGCTCCAGCTTGGGCTCAGTTGAGCACCCGGGCTGGGCTGGGACACGCCGCTTCACATCTCTGAGGCTCCCCCACCTGCGGGGATGGCCAGGACCCCTCGTGAAGCAGTGTAGAGATAAACAAGGTCACACACACCACTCCCAGCATGGTACCTGGACAGAGTGACCCACTGAAGGCTCTTCACACGATCATTCAGAATTACCAGCCAACTGCAAAACCCCAGGTGGCCACAGCACCTCCCCCAGCAGAGCCATGATGAGAGGAGCGCGTGAGACCATCTGGGCCCCGGCAGCCAACCTCAGTTTTCTGCCTGGTGGGATCTGTGCAAGAAGCCTGCAACCAGGCCTCCTGCCTGGACTGGACTGCGGCCCCTGGCTGCCTCCCGGCTGTGACCAGCAAGGTCCTGAAGCCCCAAGGGCAGGGCTGGCCATGGCCTGAGCGCCATCAGTCCCCTGGAGTGCAAACGACATGTCTTCCGTGGGAGGGGCAGGAAGGAAGAAACAGAGGTGTGGACCACAGATCACTTCTGCCAGGCTGTCCTCCAGGTCAGAGGGGGCTCCGCTGGCCCCAGAGTGGCTCAGAGGAGCAGTGGGTGTACAGAGCCCCTGGTTCCCTCCACCTGGGCCACATCAGTGACACTTCGGCCTTCACTACACCCCCTTCTTTGAACAGCCCCGCTGGAAACAGCAAAGGCCACTCTGGCTCAGCAGGTAAGCTCTGCCCACGCTTGGCTCCTGGAGACACAAACGCCCTACTGGACGAAGTCTAGCTCCCAGGGGTGGGGGCATGCCCTCTCTCCTACCAAGCTCCCACCCCCATTCTGATGTCAAGATGTTGACTTCTTTCACAGCACAGACACCTGTGAAATCCTAGCAAGTTCCACAACCCGTTACGTGTGTGTCATCACTCACACAGGCCCACCTGATGGCTGTCCCTAGCTTGGCTGAGCGGGGACATTACGTCCACACACCACTCAGCGACTAAGAAGGAACGGAGATTCTGGCTACCATGGGGGAAACTTCTCCGATCAAGGAACGAAAGTGGCGGAACAAGAGTCTGAGGGCTTGGAAG
Source organism: Capricornis sumatraensis (assembly GCF_032405125.1). Lineage (NCBI taxonomy): Eukaryota > Metazoa > Chordata > Mammalia > Artiodactyla > Bovidae > Capricornis > Capricornis sumatraensis. The sequence goes on from NC_091076.1 coordinate 101,307,473, forward strand.
GAACCTCCCCCACCCCACCATGACCAACACCTGGATGGCCAGAGGTGGGGCCCAGGGGATGCTCTGACCCCAACGACTGAGCTGAACCAAAGCTCCTTAGAGTCAGACTCTGAACCTGAAGAGGTTTTAGGAAAATCTTGCCAATTTATTTCATGTCCATTTGACATACAGCTTTTAAAACACCTGTCCAAATAATTCTAAAAGAACTGTGTTCATAACTAGAAAACCAATTTCCCAAGCAAGAAAAAGGCACTCTGTTCCCACTGGCAGCCCCAGCTCCTCCTTGTGGTCCAACCTCTCCCAGCGCCTCACAACTCAGGGTACTCGTCATAGAGGCCACATGGCCCTCTCACACACACCCCGAGGGTTTGCAGGAGACCCTTTGGCTGCTCACCTAACAGCCCAGGGCGTCAGGACAGGCTCTACCAGACCCCGGTCAGGCCCTGGAGCCACAAGGGAAGCCTGGAGGGATCCAGGCCCATCCTGGTCACTGTGCATGCCCCGCCAGCGAGGCTGCGCACGGCCAGAGCCAGGGGGAGAAGAGGCAGGAGCCCCCGAATGTCCCGCAGGCGTGGAAGACCAGACAAGACTTCCAAGGAGACTTCCAAGCCTCCTGCGATGAAACTTGGGAGGAGAGGCCAGAGGCAGCTGGAGGTGCCAACCCGAGACCCCGCTGCCCTGGGCAGCAGAAAGGGGTCCTGTTGACACCCACTGGACACTGAGTCACAGATGGAGATCCCCTGCCTGCCCCCAAGGTGCGCAAAGCCACCTCCGAGAGACAGGACGCCCTGGCTCTCACATGCCCTGGCTTCACACCACCAGCTGTCCCTTGGGCCCCCAGGACACGGCAGTAGCAGGTGCTTCTGGCTAACACCCTGGCCTACCTGCAGGCCCTGAGAAGGAACATGAGCTTGCCACCGCCTCCAGAACCTCCAGGGGTCCTGGGCTACTGCCTGTGGAGCAAACAGCTGAGAGACCAGACCCACGACTGAGATGGTCACAGCGATGCACACACGGGGGCCCCAGAACCAGAAATGAGGCTCAGCCACTGCCAAGCACTGACACACACGTCAGCCATACTTCCAGGCGGGGGGGCCCACAGTCAGGAGCCACGTGGGTCCTAAGTCACCACACCTGGCTGCTCGATAGCATGTCAGGTGGGGACAGGATTTTCCCCAGTAAGAGAGGCCTGGGCACCAGCCTCCGCCCAGGCCTGCCTGCTGCTGGAGCCCCTGGGTGCAGACCCTCGGGCGCCCCTCCCCTTGTGTTATTTCACAGCTGTGCAGTGCCATCAGGACCAGGATGAATCAGAGCGGGGGCGGGGGGAGGACAGGGGAGGCAGGTGCGGGCACGGTCCATGCCTGCCTGTAATTACCAAGGCCGCAGGCTGCAGACAGTAGCGGAGCGCTGACAGCCCCACTGGGCACCTGGCGCAGGGTGTCCAGTGGGCATAGGCCTGCACCGTAATGAGGACAGCCTCCCCACCCCAAGGCTCAAGAGAAACCACCTGGGCACAGTGGCCATACAGGGCCCTGGTGTGGTGCACATAAGGGCTGAGAAAAGAGAATGGCAGGCAGGCAACCAGCGGTGGCCCAGGACACCCCCACGAGATCGCTGCTCAGGCGTGGCTGCCCTTGGAAAGCAACACCCGTCCCAGAAGCTATGGAAGAATGAGGGGGGGACCACTGAGCGACAAGGGCAGCCCCATCTGCCAACCCTCCATCTTATGAAGGGCTCCCCTGAGCAGGACCTACTTCTGCAAACTGGGGGTGGGGAGTGCCAGGTGGGCCTTGGTCTCCCTGCCAGTCTGCCTTCCTGCTCAGGAGGGGACAGGGTCCTCTGCTCAGTGGCCAGTCCCCCCCTGAAAGGCCCCTGAATCTGGGCCGCGCAGCCAGCACCACCTGTGCTGGGGAGGGAGGGAGGGAGACAGAAGGACCTCTAGGCCCTCAGTGAGCTTCAGGAACCTAAAACCAGGTGGCGACAAGCACACACGCGGCTCCCACTGATGCCCCGAGAGCCCTGGGCCAGCACCTGGAGCCTCAAGTGCACGTGGTCTGTCCCATGAACCAAGGAGCCTCCCCAACAAAAGACACGTTCTCCAGGCGAGACCAGCGGGGATGGCAGGGCAGGCAAAGCACTCCTAGCCTGCAAGGAACTCTGCAGCGCCACCACGCCCCGGGGCCCCCTCCTTTATGGCCATTAGCAAGCACCGGCAAGGCCCAGCGGCAAGGGTCCTGTGCCGAGGGCCCCACAACCTCAGGACCGTGACCTGGGCACAAACAGCTGCTGAAGCCAGTGGCCCAGAATCAGTGCAACAGAGAAAGCATCCTTCGCTGCCCGGGCTACTCCACGGGAGACGGAGATGCACTGCTGCTGCCGCACAGATGGTGGGGAGTGGGCTGCATGCTCCATGAAGGACGGCTCACAGTCTACTTGGACAGCAAGCCCCACGTCTTACTGGAAGATGCTACCCAAACAGGGCACCCTGAGGTGCCTCTATGGCAAAACGAAGTCCCACATGCATGCACACACATGTGCACGCATACTCACTTGGACACAGAATACTTGTGAATACACAAACATGTACATGCATGGGCTTGAAGTCACACCTGTCTGCGAGGACAACATATGCATGCATGTTCCTGTGCACATAAGCACACACAGAGCCTCAGGTCTGCTGCCAGCAGGCGTTTCTGCTGCGAAGGAAGAGCCTGTCAGAGCATCCACTTCACCACCCTCAACCGCGAGCCCGTGGAGCCCTGTCCATGCTGGGTGCCAGGCTCCTGACGGTGGCCAAGAGTTCCGTGTGACTGCCGAGAAGTGGAAGAGGTTCTGGGGTAGGCAGTAGAGAACTTGGGGCCTCCTGATTTCCCCTGCTCCTCTAAACACCTGGAGGAGGGTGACGGGCAAGGCCTGGCCAGCAGTGGGCTCTCACCTACACAGGTGGGCTCCCTTCTGCCAGCGCTGATGCCCACCGCCTTGCACCAGCAGTGGCAACCTGACGGGACTCCGGTTGCAGGAACCTACTTGGCCACAGCTGTCTTCACAGGACAGATGCAATGAGCTTCCCCACAACGGCCGGAGAGTGAGGACCACCAGACAGCGTCTGGTGACACAAGCCTAAGGCCCACGACACCCTGAACGGCCATGCCTGAGGCCTTCCTAGGGACTTTCTTCGCTTAAGCCTGTGTCCATCTTCCCACGTCCTCAGGATAGGATGGAGGCCTGTGGGGCTCTTCCTCCACAAGGTGCCAGAGCACCTCCAAGGTCACCAGGTTGCCTGGAGCCAGGGCTTCTCGTGAGACACAGGACCATGAAAAAAACCACCAACCTGAGAGTCACTCCCTGGAGCTGAAGACTAAGATTAATTGCTAAAGAAAGTCCTCTTGCTGCAGCATGTGGGGACATTTGGAGGCCTCTCCCAGGAGAGATGCAATTTGGGCTTAATTCTCAGAGGCAGATCCCCACCCTGCAATTCTGTCCCTCGTCCCAGGCAATCACCTAGGGCTGCCTGTAGTCCCACCACGAGGGGCCCAGCCCAGGCTCTACCCTAGGAAGCCCCCAAAGGGCTTCAGTCCCTGTTCCTCAGCCCAGGTTCCAAGGGTAAACTCTCAGTGAATGTCGTTTCCTGCCCCTTCATCTTCCATCAAATTCCCTGACAACAAAGCTCCCAAGGGAAGTGGGCCACGGGGAAAGACAGATTAAATCCTGAGATTCGGATTCTTCCAGGGAGGAGAAGCAAAACTGGACATTTTATTCTTGCGTCTGTAATCAGCAAGGCCAAGGCCGGGTGTCCCCACTCTTCCCTTCTCTGCCAAGGCAAACACCACTCAGAACTGCAGCTGATATGACAGGGGCCAAAGCAAACAGCTGAGCTGTAGCTTGGGGTGACGCCGAGCAGGGCCACATCCCTGCCACTCTCCCACAAGTCACCAAACCAGGCACAGAGTTAGCAGTGTCCCCAGATAGGGTGCAGGACCAGCCAGACTGGCCGGGGTCTCCACACAGCAGCTTTGGCTGTGTCCTGAGCATGCCTTGAGTTGGCTGGATTCTGCCCAGCCAGTGTGCCAAACTTACCCAACCTGTCCTGGCTCTGCTGTGGAACCCGAGCTCCCCAGTGACGAGCCACAAATCATAAGGGAGCCGTACCACAGCCGCAGAGTGGCAGGGGAGCACCACCCACAAGCCCTCCTGTCCACTGGCCCCGCGGCCTCAACCGGCCAGGAGAATGTAAGACACCCAGTGCTGTGGACGCCCACTTCCCGATGTGTCTAACCTGAAAGTCCCTGGTCTCGGCCACACCTTCCCGTGGGAGCTCAGTCATCAGCTGACCAGTGAGCACAGAACGCAGACTAGCTTGCTGAACGTGTGCCCCAAACCCCCAAACACTCAGATCCTAATAGTTTTCTGCCAACAGATTTCACTTCAGACCTGCAAACACATCTTTGCTTCCTCCAGAAGCTGCTCTGCTGGAACAGCATGCCTGACTGCTCTGTTCTAAGAGTTTTATTAAGACCAACCATGGGGTTCCCCAGAGCAAAGCCACGCCACGCACTCCCTCTTAATTCTGGCCATTAAAGTTCCTGTCTCATGGTTTTGGAGCAAAAGCAGGGAAAAGAGGGGGAAAAAGACCAAGACTGGCACTTCTCTTCCACCCTCTGCAATAATGAGCAAGTGGAAATGAAACTAATGACTAATAATTTAATAAATCTCCCTCCCTGACAACCATTTACAGAGCAACACGACCAAAAAGCGTATGCCACTGACTCTCGTGATACAAACATAAAAACACCAGAGGCTGTTCCTTTTACGTGCTGCGTCCTCGTCAGTCTTCACTCCTGTTTACCAGCAGCTCCAACATGGCTTCAGAACTGACTTAGTCCACCCTGACCCGGCCTCCAGATTCTTCCAGGTGACCTAGCTGCAACTTTAAAAACCTTTGTTAGCAGCTGGGATTGACTGCGGCCGTGCTGGACTCCAGCTGAAAGCTAAGGGCCCATCAGAGGCCTCCCTCCGCGCGCAAAGAGGGCTTGGCAGGCCGCTGGCTAAGGAGGCACAGCGTAGTTGTTTAACACAATTAGAAACTGTTGCTCTGCCAGCGCGCTGCAATCCCACTCCGCCGCCATGAACCAGCCGCCGCCTAAGTATCAACTCCGAAACCCCTCGGCCCCCCGCGTAACCCCCAGACACAGTTTTGAAACAGAGCCCGGCTTTGTACGAAGCCCGCGTGGACCGCCCAGGGCACGACTCTCCCGTGAGGAAATGCTGCCGGGAACAGCCCTGAGCCTCCGGAGCCTGGCTCTGTGCTGGTGGGGGTGGGGGTCCAAACCGAGAAAATGGATGCTAAGAAACGGAAACTCGGGTGTCTGCCAACGTGCACACCGGCGCAAAACCGGCCCCGGGCGGGGGCGGCGAGGGTCCGGCGGGTTGCCGGCGCTCCGACACACACGCCCGCGTTCCGCACCGGGGGCTGAGAGCCGACTCCTCACACATCAGAAGCAGAGGCGGGCGCGCCAGCCTCCCACACAAGTAGTCTTCTCCCTCCGCGGTTACATAAGATGACGGATTATCTTGTCTACCCATCGAACCTGCCCGCGCGCGACCTCCCACCCGGCCACATCCACCGAGAAGGAGTTGTGGAAAGGGAAAGCCTGTTGAGAAAAAAGTGCCCCAGGCTTGCGTAACCGTGCCCGGCGGGGCCACCGCGGGGCGCAGGGCGACGGACAGCCGTGGCCCCGGATCCCGCAGACCTCGGACTCCGCAGTCCGCACCCCTAACTCAACTCGGGTCCGAAGGCTCCGGCCCCCGCGCACGCGGAAGACGCACGGAAGGGCGCGCGGGGGCAGCGAGAAGCTGTTGGGGCAAGCGGACCCGAGCCAACCTCTGCCGGGCCGGCGCTGGGTCCCCGCGGCAGCGCCGGTTAGACCCCCGAGGGCCCAGGGACGGCCCGGGGAGGGCGCGAGGGCGCGTGTGGCACGTAGCTCACCTTGTAGACATTTTCCGTGAGCCGGTGCATCTCCTCCGAGCGAGACAGTGACATGGTGCTGGTCCGGCTGCACCACTGACCAAAGCAGGGGCGCAAGTAGCGGCGACTGCGGAAGCGACGAGGAGACCCGACAAAGCGCACGGAACCTGACCAGGAGCGCGGCGCCCCGCCGGCAGCCTCCTTTATAGTCGACCAGGCCCCGCCCCCTAGAGGCCCCGCCTCCCGCGCGCCCGCCCCCGCCGCACCCGGCTCACCACCCACGGCCTCGCGCCCCCGCCCAGCCGCTGCTGCTAGGCAACCGACAGGCCCCGCCCCCCGCGCCGTCTTTCCCATTGGTGAATTCCGTAGACGGGGAAGGGGGCGGGGACAAGGGCGGGGTTTGTGGGCCGGCAGCAAGGAGCGATTGGTCCATGGCGCCGTCGATCGCGGGGGAGGAGGCGGAGGCGCGGCGCGGGCTGGGGCCCTGGGAACAGCCTGGGGGGCCGGGGCGACAGCAGTGCTGGGGGCGGGGAGGCGGGGGCGGGGTGGCGCAGGAAGAAGGGAGCAGAAACCGGGTGGGGGCGGAACGCCGGCCGCGAACGCGCGTGGGGGAGGCACTCCGCAAAGTGGCGAGTCAGAGTGGCCGGGTCCTGGGCGCCGCTCCCCCGAAAGCGGTCGGGATCAGGCGTCCGCACTGGGCAACGGAGGTCCCTGAACGCTCGGACACTTCCTGGGGAAGGGGGAGGGGGCAAGGGTACGGACTTGGTGAAGGAGGGTGAGAGGCTGGCGTGCTGTCCCAAGGGTCCAGCCTCTACCGGGCACTTTCGGAGGTAAGTCTGGTGGGTGGCTGCGACCCTTGGGCCGGCTCTTCCGGTGAGGAAGGACCCTGAAACGGGTCTCAGGGGAGGGAGGACCCTGGGGAAGACCCTAGAGAGGGGTGGACCCGGGGGAAAGACCCTGGGAGGGGTGCATCGTGAGCGAGGCGGTGGGCGGGGGGGGGGGGGGGGGGGGGCCTTGGGGCTGGGATTCTAGGGAGGACAGAGCCCTGGGTTGCAGAGAAGGACTCTGCGGAGAGGGGTTTTGGGGATGCAGATTCTGGAAGGGGTGGAGGAGGGATGGGGAAAGGATCCTGTGGTGAGGATTGAGGGGCGCTCAGAGAAAGAGGACCCTCGTGATGGTGGCAGAAGATCTTCCTTGAGGGGTAGTTTCCCTGGGGAGAGGAGACTCAGGGAAGGGGAGGGGCAGGGAAGAGGGAGGTGGGGTTGGGGGTAGGGGGGTGGGGAGAGGGAAAACCTGGGGGAGGGTGAACCTTCCTGGATGGAAGAGATGGGATCAGAGATGTCTGATTTTTGAGAGCAGTTCCTGGGAGGTTCTGCTGAGGAAGTTGACCAAGTTGGCACAGAGGGTTCCTGGTACAATTCCTTTGGAGAAATATTTACATAAATTAGACTAACATAGAGAAATTATTTGCTTTACCTTGTAAAACACCAGATCTAAGTGTTTCTCTTTAATTAAACCTGACACCCTCCACCAGCACCACCAGCATCCCATCCCTGGACAGTCATCCCTTCAAGAGCAGGTGCCCAAGAGACAGAACCCCCAAGATGGCTGGAGGACTCCAGCAGACAGCAGGGGCTGAGACAGGTTTTTTCCATGGGGTCATTAACCGGAATGAACTATGCTCTGCTTCACATGGATTCAAAGAAAATGGAAGGGATATTCAGCAAGCATTTGCCTTCCCTCCTAATCTCAGAGCCTTCGTTCACAGAGATACTTCTTGGTTTAATTTCCTTTCAACACCAGCGCCAGTTTCTTCCTTTTTATTGCTTTCAGTGTTTTAAGGTAGATTTCAGTGTAGTATGTAATTTCTGGGATTCTTTTGGTTGCAAGTAACAGAAAGCCGGCTCAAACTGGCTCCAACAATGAGGGCGTTGTTGACTCACGTGTCAGAAGTCAGGCCTGTCTTCCTCCCCCAGCTCCCTTTCCTCCAGGCCAGCTAGAGGCAGCTTCCATCCTTCCCACCCCAAGACTGATGTGCATTGACCTGTATGAGGTCACAGGCCAACGAGGAGCCAGGTGGGTACAGAGCAAGAGCTGTTGCTCATCCAAAGGGCCCAGAGTGGCCAGGACGAGGAGAATGGTGGGGGGAGGCTGGCCGGTGAAGACAGGGTCTCAGTGCTCTGGGAGGGGAATTAGCCTGGGGAGAATTCTCTGGGCTGTCTGCTCCCATCAGTCACGAGACAGCAGAGGAAGGAGAGGGGCTTTCCAGAAAAGCTTCCATGGCCCCGAGCCCCACCCTACCCCACCCCCTAGAAGATCCTAGTCTTGATCGCCCTCCTTTTGCCCAACTGGATGCTCGTGTTTGGTAGCAGCTGAGACAGGAGGGCTAATCGCCTCACTTTGGGCCTGCACACTCCAGCTGACATCTGGGCAGGAGATGAACAGCTGAGAGGGAAGCCATCATTCAGAAGAGTGTTCACTGAGCACCTGGGGCAAGTGAAAATAAGCATATCCAGCCAAATGGCACTGAGAATGTGGGGCCGATGGCAGATGCAGGGCAGGACTGGAAAGGGGCTTACACCTGGGCCTGGAGAATTGCAGTGAGAAAGTCTGCCCCCTGCTGGGCGGCTTCCTTCCCCCCCCCCCCCCATCCTCCAATCACCAGTCTACTGGGGTGCCTGGGCCTGCATGCTGACCCCTTCAGCAGCGAGGAGGTCTGAGCCACAGGCCAGGAGCCCACCTGTGATCCCTGAGGCCTTTCTTACTTAGGTGGGAGCCCTTTCAGACGGCAGCAGTGTCTGAGCGGGGCTGAGCAGTGCCCAGGGCTAGGGGTGGGCTGGGTGCTGAGGTGGTCCCCGTGCCACTCCTGGGAGTCAGAGGGGCCCGCTTAGGGTCAGAGCCACCTCTCTTCAAGACCAGCAAGTCATTGCCACGACGGAGAGGCTCTGCTTGTCTCACCGGCCCTGCAAGGACTAGCGGCAGGGCCAGCACCCCAAGCCCCCTGCCCTCGCCCAGACCAGGGGGTTGTTCTCCCTGCACTATTTGGGGGGGTGGTGGGCAGTGGCTTTCTATAGAGGAGCAGCTCATCACGAGTCCCTGAGAAAGCAGATGGGCTGGAATCTGCCCACTGCTGGTTTCCCTGTCACTTCTGCCTGTCTGTCCTCACCTCTATGGGCCAAGCGACCAGAGAAGTGTGTAGCCATGGCGACCTGCAGCACCCCACCTCTGAACCTGAAGTCCCCCCATCCCCGGCACCAGTGATGGGGCCTTGCGCACATAGGGTGCCGAGCCAGGGTCAGCGGCAAGACTCTGACCACGTGGTGCTGCCGACACTGACCCTGGGTCAGCTGACCCCAGCACGGATGGCCCAGGAGAAAAAGGCTGGAAGCAGGGAGAATCAAAGTGCATCTCTTCATCAGCTTATTTTTAGTCGCGTTATGTAAGTGGCTTCATCTCAACGTCACGTAGGGAGGGGGGGTCTCAGATTTAATTACAGGATGACAGCCTCTGCTTTTCAAGCAAGCTGTTCTCCTGGCAAGGCAGGCACAAGGATCTGTGATTTTTTGCTAAACAGAAGGAGCCCTTTCTGAGGTGACCGCAAAACTTTCAGGGTTTTCACCACCATCTCTCTCTCTCTGACCAGCCCAACCGGGTTTCTGCGGAGCTTGGCCTAAGGGGGTGGCAGTGTGTCTCAGATCACAGGGAAATTTCGTGCCTGTCAAGGGAGCTGTTTCTCCACCACCCTCTCCTGGCAGCCTCCCTGTCTCTCTAAGAGAAGGATCCACCCAATCAGAACTCCTCTTCCTTTTCTCCTTCCTGGATTAGAGCACTTGTAATCGGCAACCAGAAAGTTCCAGAGCAGGAGAGAGAGGAGGCGTGGACACTGTCGCGTCTTCCCATCCTCTCTGGCCCTCTCTGCCTCCCCCCTCTATGCCAGGGCTCTATGACGGGGCAGGGCTACCAGGCCGGACTGTCCAAATTGTGTCCAGAGGACTGGTTTCTTGGTCCTCAGCCCACATTCTTCACACTGTCAGCGTTGTCAGCAAGAAGGCGTGGGGGTGCCTGGAGCCGGAAGCTCTGGGCGGGTGTGGTCGGGGAGGCCTGTGTCCTGCCAGCAGGACGTTCACCTCAGCGGCCCCCAGCACACCACGGCCTTGTACGGCTGCGGCAGGGCCACGTCGCCTGCCACGGGGTGAAGCTTGGTGTCTACCTGGGACTGCCGCTAAGGGTGTGGGCACAGACTTGGCAAGCCCCGTGATGGCCTTGGGAGCCTGGGCAGTAGGTTCCGGATGGGCAGGCTACCCGGGCAGGGTGTTGGAGGAGCTGAGGTGTAGATGGCAGAAGAAACCTGGCACCAAGAACCATGCCTGGCACGTGGCAAGTGGTCAGTGTGTCTTAGAGATCGCCATCATCAGTGGTCAGAAGGGACCTTCCAGAGAGCACTCAAGCGCCCATGGGTGCTGCCCCCTCTAGTGGTGCTGCCGGAGATACCCAGCCTTGGTGTGGGCTGCGAGGCGACTTCCAGGAAACACGGGTGCCAGGAGCCACTGCCGAGCACACTGCAGCCAGGTGAGCCAGGCCATATCTTCAGGGTGAGCCATGGGACGGGACACGGCCTTGACATGCTGGGAAAGGCGGCACTCCTCTCCAGACCCGTCATCCCAGGCTCATCAGGAGAAACGTCACCAATCTCAGCAGAAGGACAGTCTGCAGACCCCCATCCAGCACTCTGCCCAAACCAGGGAAGTCTGAGACCTTCAGGGCCAAGAGGAGCCCAAGAAGACGTGATGACCAATGTCACCTGGGATCCGGGTTGGGTGCTGGAGCAGTAAGAAGACACCAGATGAAAGCTAAGAAAGCCTTAATAAAGTCCAGACTCTAGTGAACAACAGTGAGTCCACGTTGGTCTGTTAACTGTAGCAAACGCATCACAGCGACAAGAGATGTTAACAGGGCGGGGCGGGGGGATCTCTTAGGTGTGGGCTATCTTTGCAGTGACTGTGTAAATCTAAACAGTCCTAACATGTAAAGTTTACTCATGGGGGGCACCCATGGCCTTGGTACAAGCCTCCATTTGGCCTGCAGGTCTGAAGGAGGGGCCTGCACCTCAGCCCGGAGTCCAGTGTCTGTGGGTTCAGTGGGCAGAGCAGTGGCCCTGTCCCCACAGAGTGCCCCAGGTCCACTCTGCCACCTGCTGCATGACGCCCATGCAGGAGGCTTGGCCTGGGGTTGGGGGGGGGCAGCGCGTGGGCCTGGCTGATGGCCAACCTCCTGCCTCCTCCCTCCTCCCCAGACTTTTACTGAGATTTGCTCTTCCCTCAAAACCCGCCCCCCCTTGACCTGAACGTGGCTCAGAGGCTTTCGTCTCTCCGACCAAAATGTTGGCTGCAGACAGCACAGGCTTCACTCTGCCTCCAGGGATGGGTGACATTGCTCTTTCTGCCCTCGGAGGGACCTCTGAGCCGGACCTTGCCTGGGAAGAGACGCCTGGTGCACAAGGGTCCTCTCCCCTCTCCGAGGAGGTGGTGGAGTGTTTCAGGCGCAGGTGGCCTCCCTTGTCCTTCCTAGTTCAGCTTTAACCCTCTTATCGAGGCAGCGTAAAAAGTTCCCAGAGCTTCCTTACTGGCCAGGCCGGGAGGGGCCCGCAGGGGCCTCCACTGAGGGGCCCGGGGAGGTGCCGCCCTGTCCCCGCCTGGGTGGGGAGAGGTTCCCCAGCAACGGGCCCTCTTACATAATCCAGCGCATCGGCGTGACTCCAGGTGCCCGTGGGAGGCAGCGTGGGGGTGAGCGCAGGGGCGAGGACGAGTCTCAGAGTTTCACTCGGTGTTTCTCCCCCTCTTATTACATTTCAGCGTCATCCTGCGTCTGCCAGCTCGGTCACCCACTTGCTCGTTAGAATATATTAACTGACAACGTGGATTTAAATAACTCAGGCAGAGCCCCCAGACCTGGGCCTCCCGCACCGGCCCAGGTGAGGCAGGAGGGCTGGGGCGGAGGCAGCTCACCATCTTCTGTGCAAACCCAGCTTGTGACAGAAATGTCTGAGCAGGGGGACTGGAAGCTAAGGAAGCCAACGATGGCCCTCACGCAAGCCCCCTTGGTCAAAAGAACACAGTGTATTAGGCGAGGAGGCCAGAGGTGAGCGACCTGAAGGGCTGAGCACCCAGCTGGGCCGCCCCAGGCATACTGGCTCTTGGTGGCCACTCAACTTCATGGGAACGATGAGGCAAGAGGCTGGCTTCACCCTCAATATCATTATTTCCTTTCCCTCTGAAACGCAGTCTTTGTTTTCTTATCCCTTGTAAGTGATCTCAAAGGTAAGTTCGGAGTGGAGAGGAGAAAGTCTGTTGTCTGGAACGTGAACTTAGAGGACATTCTGAAAAACAAGGCTGGACGTGTCCTCGTGGGTTCTTCCTGGAGGGAGGGTGGCCCTGGGCCTGCAGTGCCGGCTCCCGGTGCTGCCAGCGAAGCCCAGACGCCGCCTCGCGTGCGCAGATGGCTTCCCTGCCCAGGCGGCTGCTTCTAATTTCAGCTGCTGGAGGCTCCGCGCTCTCTCTCTCTCTTTTTTTAAATCCCATGTTTATTTAAAGCCAGATTTTAAAATGTTGTCTTCAGCCCTGAAACCTGACTTATTCTTCTTGCTGCAGATCCTAAAACCCCACTTAGGGTCCCACAGCTCCCAGAGGAGGAGCTCTGCGGCCGACTTGGGTGGGTCTGTGGGTCAGCCGGTCAGTGGGACAGAGCCCCCCTCCCCGCTGTCCAGCACTGTGGCATTTGGACAACTGGCAGATGTTTTCCTATCAGGGCAGTCTCATGTGGTGTCGACACAGCCAGAACATGGGGCACCTCTCCGCTCCCTGGACGTCCTGGGTTCTCAAATGTGTGAGAAGTGGTATGCGATCTCGGGAGAGGAACACGACCCCCATGATGCCAGGTGTTCCCAGGAGATGGGAGTCTGGAACCACCCGCCTCGTCTCCCCATCTAGGCCCCGTGGCAGCGGGACCTGTCTGGTCTAGGTGTGTCCCTTGGAGGTGGGAAGGGACCAGATGGGCGGTTCCTGCCTGGGGAGGGGTGTGGTGGGCAGCAGCTGCCAGTCGGTAGTTTGTGGGCTCCTCTCCCATCTCTGCTATCTCTGACACCCAGGTCTCCCCATTTCTCTTGTACCTGGGAACCAAGGACATCGAGGGGGGCACTCCCTGTTCTGACTGTGTAGACACCACACCAGATGGCTCAGATAAGAAAGCATCAGTTCACTGTCTGCAGGTTGGTTTGCACAGTGTGGGACAGCTGATGCTGAACAATGGGAGGCTCTGTCCCACGGGCAAAGTGACCCACTGACCCACCCGAATGGTGGTGGGCACTTGAGAAACCGGAGGTCCCGTCCTTTTTAGTGTAACCACTTCATCTGCTTCTGTGGCTCACTGTAATGAAACTGGACAGTGAGAGGCCAAAATCAGTCAGGGGGTCAGGCTGGGCTCTGGGGGCCTGCGGGGTGGTGGGGCAGGTGCTGGCTGGATACTTGTGAGGACTGAGTTTACTGGTCTGATCACAAGCTCCTACAGCAAGAGAAAGGCTGAGAGCAGAGAGGCTGGGGTCTTTTGAGAACTGCGATGTCCCGAGTCCAGTCTGCAGTGAAAGCCACAGGACTGCCCAGGTGGCTGGGAGGCTGGGTGATCCAGTGAAGGCTGATCTGAGCTGATGCTGGCTGCAGGGCCACGGTGGAGCACCCCGTTCCTGTCTGGAACCAGGGAGTTGTCTGGACGGCAATCAAAGCTGCCGCCCAGGCTGTCACAGCCTCAGGAAGCGTGTAGTATTTTGGAATTTCTTCATTGATAGGTCTGGTCGGAAAGTAATAGGATGATAAAAATTATTTTAGTGTCAAGCTTGAGAATATCATTTGCCCTGTCAGGCTCTTTTTCTTTTTTTCTCAAAAATCAGAAGAAACATTATCTTCGTAGAGGTTCATGGAAAACTTCAGCTGTTGCCTAGCTGTCCAAACAAAAAGATGATTCCATCTATGGGGGAAAAACAATTTAAACGAATCCAGGGGACCTTTAACCCACAGTCCAAGCAGACATCGGCTCCTGACCTTTGCAGTGTCGCTCTGTTGCTGGCAGAAACAGGGCCCCTGCAGAGATCTGGCAGCTCAGCCCCTGGAACCTGCTGCTAATTCTCACCCAGATTTTGAGGTTTTCTCTGCAGCTGCAGGAGCCGAGTCCTTTGTGCAGCCTCAGGCCTTGGTTTTCAGAGACCCTGGGCTTGGAGATGTTAGATTCGGTTGTAATTTTCCCTCATTCCTTGGCTTATAGATTTCCCACCGGGAAAACCCCAGAGACCTTTATTCCATCTCAGGTGAAGTCAAAGCCGAGGCTCCCCACCGGGCACAGGCTCCTGCTGGAAAGCTGTGGGCTTGTGGTGCAGTGGAAAGCTGAGGTGGTGCTTTGCAAGCCGTTTCAGGCAGATGGGGTCTCATGCGATGTCAGCTGCAGGAGCACGGCCCTGTGGTGCTTTGCAGGACAGACTCTGGCTTTCAGTCTCTCTGCCTGGTGTCTGGAGCTCAGCCTCCTCTGAGTCAGGCAGAGAGGACCGAGGACGCGGCCACACTAGTGGGCGACGTGACCCCAGCATCTTGGCTCCTGGTCTGCAGAGGACATGGGGTGCTGGCGGGGCTGCTGGGCAGGGACACCACATCGGGGAGCCTCCGCTGCCACCTGGTGGACAGACGCATGGCGGGCGCAGAGAGTGGTGGCCCAGCCAGCCAGGTGGATGGGCTGCAGGGGGCGGAGGGGTGGTGATAGGGTGGGACCGCCCAGGCTGGGGTGGTGATCTTGATCTCGTGCTTGCCCCTGAGTCTGGGTAGTCAGCAGGCGGCCCTCAGGGCACCGGCTCCGTGGGACCTGAACTCTCCTGAGATGCATTCTCAGGCGGAGAGGAGTACCATCCTGCCAGGACCCAGTAGCGAAGAAAAGACGGTGCCTGGGAGAGGCTGCCTGGAACCTGCAGAGGGAACGCTGGGACTGCAGACCGCTGGCCATTTTCACTCTGTGAGGAAACTGCTTGCTGTGATGCTGATTTTCAAAGGGCCCCATGACATCCTTTTTGAGAAAATGGGGATAAAACTTAGCATAAAATCACCCATTTTAAAGTATACAATCCTGGGGTACTCTTTCTGCCCCCTTCTGATGCCTATGTCAGAAGCTTTCTCTATCTCCTTTATACTTTAATAAAACTTTATTACACACACACACACACACAAATGAAGTATACACTCCTGTCCACTTTAGTGGTGTTTAGTGCCCTCACATTATTGTGCAACCTGTCTTCTCTATGGCTTCTCACTTTATGCTCTTCAGCGGCAGCGCACAAGGATTCCACTTCCTCCACATCCTCACCAACCACTGTTATTTTCTGTTTGTTATTATTCTCATTTTTTAAAATTCTAACCTTGTCTTATTGGGTGCAACACAGTGCTCACTGTGGTTTTGACTTGAATTTCCCCAATCCCTAATTGAATGTCTTTTCATGTGGATAACATTCTGTTTATTTTGTACGTATTTATTTTTACTTTTTATATTCTTTAAGAATTACTTTTGGAGTTAGTGGCTTTACAGCGTTGTGTTACTTTGTTATTGCTTTGCCACTCAGTTGCAGCCGACTCTTCCGCAGCCTCCATGGACTGACGCCTGACAGGCTCCTCTGTCCATGGGATTTCCCCAGATAAGAATCCTGGACTGGGCTGCCATTTCCCTGACCAGGGGATCTTTCCAAACCAGGGATGGGACCCATGTCTCCTGCCTTGCAGGATGATTCTTTACCACTGAGCCACCTGGGACGCTTCTGTACAGCAAAGCCAATCAGTTGTATGTACACATATACCCAGTTTTTAGATTTCCTTCCCACTGAGGTCACCACAGATCGTTGAATAGAGTTCCCTGTGATAAACAGGAGGTTCTCTTAAGTTACCTAGATTATATAAAGTAGTATATATATTGGCATCGTTTTTAAAAGGAACCAGGCTTTTGAAGAATTTCAGCAGCTTTACCTCAGAACTCCGTCAGGGAAGTGAGCCTGGGAGGGGCTCCCTGGTGCCCCCGGTCAGCTGTGTCTTCCAACTGGGCCGAGCTCCAGAAGCCTCAAGGCCCACCAAAACTAATTCTATGAGTTGAGCAATTCCTGTGTGCCTTTAAGATGAAACCCGTGGTGTGATGAGGGTAGAGCGTGGACTGAGGGCTCCTGAGTGGACCCGTATCAGAGAGGTCTGTAAGAAGGCCCTACGGCCCCCACCCTTGGCCATGTGGAGTGAGTGGAAGTCCTGACCGGCTGCCTGCAGACGCCTTGGGTGGGAGCCCAGACCGTCCACGATCCTGGCAGGACTGTGATGCCAGGTGGTGGCCCAGAGCCAGGGAGTCAGGCTCAGAAACCTGCCAAGGCCTCTGACCACCAGCCCTCAGGACGGGAGGGGCGGGACTGGGCATTCATCAGCCTCATCGAGCTGGGGCATGGGCTGGGAGTGGGTTTCCCAAGGCCACGCAGCTGGGGAGGAGGACTCAGAGCTGCCCCACCTGGGGCACAGGCAGCTACACCTGCCGGTCCTGGTGGGCAAGAGCCTCAGCAACTTCAGCAGAAATGGGCTTTGTTGAAAGGAGATCAGGTAGATTACTGGCTGAAACTCTGAAGAGTCACCTGAGCCAGGCCTGGCCTGAGGACCACCTACCTATCAAACAGGCCGAGCTGGCCCAGCAGCCCCTGACCCTGGGCTGCTGCTGTCGCTGCACCCTCTGCTTGCTGCACCCCCACACCAGGCACCACGCTCTCCCTGTCTCTCCAGACCCCTCTGGTGGCCCCAAACCCCCATACTGAGGGGCCCCCAACCTGGAAAGGGGATCTGACATCTGCTGTGCCAACAACTGGCTCCTGAAACCCTCCCTCCTCTGCCCTCTGGCCCTGCACCCTACAGAGCTTCCAAGATCACACTTGAGGACACGCACATCGACTCAGGCAAATGTTTTTAATTCTGGAGACCCCTAGAGGCCCTGATCTCCCTCAATAAGCCCCGGTCTTCTTCAGCTGCTCATCAAAGGGAGCCTGAGCCTGAAGGTTTCCCGTGAAGGGCTGGCAGTATCGACAGGCCTAAGAATCAAATTAATTTCTCAAGGGACTTCCCTGGTGGTCCAGTGGTTAAGAATCCATCTTGCCATGCCGGGGACTCAGGTTCAATCCCTGGCTGGGGAACTGAGATCCCACATGCAGAGGAGCAATGAAGCCCGAGGCACAACTATTAAGCGTGCCACAACTAGTGAGTCTGCGTGCTGCAATGAAGATCCTGAGCGGCACAACTAGGATCCAACAGAGCCAAAGACATAAATAATCAAAAATTAATTTCTCAAAACGAGCACAAGAAACAGTCGCAGACTGAGGCACCCGAGGGTCCCAGAGCGGCAGGAACCAACCGTGACTGTCATTCACTCCACGTTCTGCACCAGGCACCTCTCCAGAGCTCACGAGGTTGATCCGACTCAGACCCTCACTTGCTGGTGAGGGAACTGTGGCCCCGGGAAGGAATTTCCCTGCAGAGGGGTCTGCCTGAGCCGCCAGGCGGGGAGTCAAGAGGTTGCCTCCTGCTCCCCTGGGGCCCCAGAGGGAGCCTGGCACGGGACCTCTGCCTGCAGGGCCGCCCCTCGGTCATCCCAGCTCCTGGTGCAACTCAGTTTTTCCCTTTAAACCGAGATGGCTCCCCAGTTCGTATCTCGTGCCCAGACCTCTCTCCTGGGCTCCAGCTCTGACCACCTGCCCAGCATCCCTGCTTGAGGCCTCCTTTGTGGACCCAGTCCAGGTCCCGTCCCACTGCGGCTTCTCAGCCTTGGGTGAGATTTTCTTGGTTTACTGCCCCCCACCCATCCCCAAGACCCTCAGCTTTGTGCTCCTAATTCTCCAGTCCAGTTCTCCACACCCACCACCCACCCCTCCGCCCTAGACCCTGGCGCTGGTTTCTCCCCTGATTCATCCTCGCCTGATACATCCACCAGTGTACGAACTGGTCCCTACACTGCAGCCCCGAGAGGCCAACCCCGTCCCGTGGTACTGTGGTGCCAGCCCACAGCATCCTCATCCCTGGGGATGAGGACGAGACCCTCGAGCAGCCCCTGAACCCCCACCTCATGGCCCCTTCCCCCCAGGGCCACAAGGATGAATTTGGACGCCTGCGTGGTCCTCAGCCCTTGGCCTCCTCACACTAGGCTGCTCACCGGCTCCCCCAGAAACCAGGCACACAGGAGAGGGGTCAGGGAAGGGGGCCTATGACCTGGGTAGGAAGGCTCAGTCCTCATGGACACTCTTCACAGGTAGTTACCATTAACTAACTTGGTATACTAACTTGGTACATTTCTGGTGCCAAGCGCAGCTTCACTTATCAGCTGAAACATTGAGATGCAGCCTAAATTACCCAGGATGAAGTGTGAACTGCTCACATCTGCCTGGACAGAGAAGTGTGGGGTTTGCAGACTCTTAAGTGTTGGTTTACATAGACTCCGATTCTCCATCTTTTAATCTACTTTCTCCATCATTTCCTCTATTTAGAAAAATGTCCTGTTTCCAGATCGATCAGAGTTCTCGTCTGCTAAACCAGTGCTCAGATAACCTGTGGACTTGCTGCCACTGAAGGGCTTTTTCCTCTTGGCTTTCAGTCACCTGGTCCTCTGAATTAGTGCTGGTGTCACGTGCTAAAGAAGATGGGAGGGACTTCCCTGGTGGTCTGGTGGTTAAGAATCTGTCTTGCAACGCAGGGGACATGGGTTTGATCCCTGGTTGGAGAACTAAGATCTCACCTGCCGCGGAGCAACGAAGCCCATGCGCCGGCACGCCACTACTGAGCCCGAGCACCGTGCCTAGAGTCAATGCCTCCCAATGGAAGACCCGGCATGACGCGACGAAGACCCTGAGTGCTGCAAACTAAGACCCAATGTGGCCAGATATTGATAAATAAGTATTTAAAGACAGTGGGAGCAACGGACTGGGGGTCGGCTGACTACAGCCCAGTGGCCAGGTACCTGTTTCTGTGGTTTTATTGCCATGTCCACAGCCATGTCCATCTGTTTACAGAGTGTCGACATGGAGACAGCAGAGTTCAGTAAGTCGGAGATCATACCTCCTGAGACGTTTACTATCTGGCTGTTTAAGGAAAAGTCTGGCAATCCCTCCTCTAGACAACGTTGTGCTCCAGCACAACAAAGGACAGGAAGACAACCTCCCAGAGGTTCCCACACTAGCTCTTTAATTAGCATCCTCACACATTCCTGAATCTGTCAGTCTTAAAGGAAAGATCAGCCCTCAAGTCTCCTTTCTTTTCACCATTAGACAGCCCTTAAATCTTAAATTCTGTCAGTAAACCCAGCATGAGCCAACGCTTGGCAAGCAGTGTGCGCAGATGGTCAGCTATCCTTCCGTGGTCCTGCCCCTCTGTGGAATCTTAAACCCTCTTGTTTCCATTGCTTCTGCAGTTCTCTGACACGTTTAAAGAGATGATTTATATATTTTGTCTAGCTTCCCTAGTTCTTAGTGGGAGCACTGATCTACCACACACTACTTCTTCCCGCTTGGGAAGTTTGTTTCCCGCGTTTAAACGTCAGTTTCCAGTTGTTTGTTGCTAGTAAATGGAAATACGTATTGAATTTTGCACGCTGACCTGGTATTCTGTGACCCTGCTAAATGTACTGATTAGTTCTACTGGATTTCTTACAGATTCTTTGGGAGTCTGCATTTTATCTCTTTTCTTTGCTTATTACATGGACTAGGACTTCCAATGTGATGTTGAATAGAAGTGGTTAGAGTAGTCCTCTTTGCCTCATTCTCAGTCTTGTGGGGGAAAACATGCCGTCTTTTACCATGAAGTGTGACGTTAGCCACAGAGTTCTTGTAAATGACTTTTATAAAGTTTAAGAAGTTCCTTTTTATTCCTAGTTTGCTAAGAGTTTTAAAAATTATTTTCCTGCATCTACTGAGATATCATAAACTTTTTCTTCTCTAGTCTATTGATACGCTGAAATATACTGATTAATACTTAAAGGTTGAGCTAAACTTTTATTTCCAAGATAAACCCCATGTGATTTACCCTGTAAAAAAAACAGGCTATTCTAAGACAAAGGCCCCACTTTACATACTGCTGGGTTCCATTTGCTAATATTTTATTGAGGGTTTTGTATGTATGTTCATAAGGGATGGATGATTCCTTGGAGGAGGGCATGGCAACCCACTCTGGTATTCATGCCTGGAGAATCCCCATGGACAGAGGAGTCTGGCAGGCTATAGTCCATGGGGTTGCAAAGAGTCGGTCGGACACGACTGACCAGCTAAGCAAGTTTAGTTTCTTTAATAAGACATATGACTATTTCTCTATGTATTCTTGCATAAGCTTTAGTAATTTGTGTCTTTCAACGAATTTTCCCATTTCATCTAAACTGCTGAATTTATGGGCACAAAATTGTAGTAATTCCTTAACATTCCTTTTTTTTTTTTTTTTGACCATGCTATGTGGCTTGTGGGATCTTAGCTCCTCAACCAGGGATTGAACCCAGGCCCTCAGCAGGAAAAGTGTGGGGTTCTGACCACTGAACCAAAGGAAACTCTTGCCTTAAAAATATTCTTTTAATGTTTATAGGATTTGTAGTGATGTTCCCTCTTTCATTCCTGATGTTGTAATTTGTATCTTCTCTTTTTTTCCTCATCAGTCTAGCTCAAGGTTTGTCAAATTTACTGATCTTTTCAAATAATCAGTTTTTGCTTTTTTCTTTAGTGTTTCTCTGTTGTCATTTTCGTTGATTTCTGCTATTATTCCATTTGTTCTGACTACTTTAGATTTAATTTGGTATTTTTCTAATTAATTAAGGTGAAAGTTTAGATGATTGGGGACTTTAAAAAAATAGATAAGCACGATCCATAAATGCTGATTTGCTGTGTTTTCATGTTCTGTAGTTCAAAATATTTTCTAATTTCCCTTATGATTTCCTCTTTTATTCATGATTTATTATTTGTGGATTTTCCAGATCTCTTTGTTACTGATTTCTAGAGTAGTCCTATTATAGTCAAGAACATACTTTGTCTGATTTCAATTGTTTGAGATTTGTTAAAGTCCCAGAACATGGGATTTTGGCAAACGTTCCACATGTGCTTGAGTAGAATATGTGCTCTGTTGTTGGGGGCAACATCCTATAAACATGAGTTAAGCTGGCTGACAAAATTGCTCAGGTTGACTGTACCCTTAATGATTTTCTGCTGTCTCTCACTGAAGGAGGGGGGTCTAATGTTTAAGAGGCCATTTGTCCTGTAGTTCTGTCAGGTTTTGCTTTCTGTATGTGGGAAGTTCTATTGTTAGGCAAATACAGTTAGGATTATTATGCCGTTTTTCATTTTTATATAATTACCTCTAGTGATGCTAATGTAATCACTCTAGATTTTCTTTCAATAGTGTTTCCATAGTATGCTTTCCCCATTTCTCTACATTTATCTGTCTCCATATTTAAAGTGCGTTTCTTACAGATAGCAAATAGTATTATTATTGTTTTAATTTCCAATTTGACCATCCTGTCTTTAGTTGGTGTGTTTAGATCACTTACATTTAATGTAATTAAAGTAGTTGAATTTTGGTCTACCATTTTATTGCTTTCTGTTTATTGCCTTTGGTCCACTTCCTGATGCCTTCTGGATTATTTGAGAATCTTTTTAGTATTCCACTTTATCTACTGACCTTTATTAAGGCCCTATCTCTATTTTTTAATGATCATACTAAGGATTTTTATATACATGCCTATCCTTTCAGTTTATTTAGGCAGTGCTGTACCATTTCAACTAAAATGTGGAGGCCTTACCCCCAAGTAATTTCCTCTATCTTCCCCCTTTCTGTTATAGTTCCTGCACCAATTATATTTACATACGTTGAAAATCCCACGAGGCAATGTTATAGTTTTTGCTTTCCAGAGTCATACATATTTTTTAAACCTTAAAGGGAAAAATTACCTTGTTTATTTACCCACATGCTTACCATTTCTGTTGTTCTCTCTTCATTTTCTATCTGGTGTCACTTCCCTGCAGCTTGAATAGTTCAGTATTAAAATCTGCATAGTAAATTCTCTTAGTTTGCCTTCCTCTAAGAATGTCTTTATTTCCCCTTCATTCCTGAAGCATATTCTTGCCAGATGTTGAGCTCCCATTGACATTTCCATTCCTCGATTCTTTGAAGACACTGTTTCATCCTTTTCCAGCCTCTGTGGTTTCTGATTAGAAATCTGCAGTCCTTCACCTTGTTGTTACTCTGCATGTAACGTTTCATTTTTATCTGGCAGCTTTCAAGATTTTTTCTGTTTGATTTTTAGCAGTTTAATTATAATGTGACTTGGCCTGTTTGTCTTTGAATTTATCCTTTTTGGGGATTACCACGCTTTTTGAATTTGTAAACTGATGCCCTTCACTCATGTGGGGAATTTTCCTCCATTATTTCTTCAAATGTTTTTTCCCTGCGGTCATCTCTTTCTCTGCTCCTTCTGGGATTTTGAAAACACATGTTAGATGTTTGCCAAAGTTCCTGAGGTTCCCCCCAGCCCGACACACACACACCCACCCTAATCTTTCCTTTCTTTATTCTCTAAATTGGATGATTTCTGTTGCTCTGTCTTCAAGTTCATGGAGTCGTTCCTTAGTCATCTGCTTTCTGCTGTTGAGCCTGTCCATACTTTCTCAGATATCTGGCATTTTTTTCAGTACTAAAGTTTTCAATTTGTTTATTGATATAGTTTCTGCTTTTCAGCTGAGACATTCTATCTTCCCATCTTCAGAGGTATGTCTGACCCTGCCTTATATGATCAGTCACAATAACCACTTCAAGATTTCTGTCTGATAATTCCGCCACCTGGATCACCTTGGAGCTGACCTCTGTTGACTGTCTCTCTCCTTGCATAATTTGGGGTTGTAAACTGGATATTTTGACTGTTATGTTGTGTAGATTCTGAGTCTGTTACAACCCTCTGGAGAATTTTGCCCTGACTCAGGAGCCCATCAGCCTGGTGCGTTCAGACCACAAGTCCCACTCGCCTTCAGTGGCCAGTGGTTCCACTCTAAATTCAGTTATCAAAAGCCTTCTGTGCTGCTCTGGGTCTTTCCCGTGCATGTGTCACCTGCAGGTGAGCCCACGACCTGCATTGGTTTATCCAGGGCCCAGGTCCCTTTCTCCAACTCTCTCCTCTCCAGGACTCCTGCAGTTTCTAGAACTTGGCTCCTCTGTCAAGAGTTCCTCTTGCCAGAAAGACAGAGTTCTACCAGAGTTTTGGTTTGGTGTTGCCGTGTGGTCCTGCAACTGAGGCCACCCAAGGCAAAAAGGAAAGGGAAAGTAAAATGGGAACGCCCTCCATGCATGGGTCGCAGCAGCAAGTCTGAACTTGCCTTCACAATCCACCTGCTTTGGTTCACTTTGCAGAGGCCTTAGGGAGCTGCCTTTTTTTTTTTTAACTTGAATTTTCAGTTGTGATAATGACAGAGAAGGGCTGAAGTGGGCTTCAGTTCAGTTCAGTTCAGTCGCTCAGTCGTGTCTGACTCTTTGCGACCCCATGAATCACAGCACACCAGGCCTCCCTGTTCATCACCATCTCCCGGAGTTCACTCAGACTCACGTCCATCGAGTCCGTGATGCCATCCAGCCATCTCATCCTCTGTCGTCCCCTTCTCCTCCTGCCCCCAATCCCTCCCAGCATCAGAGTCTTTTCCAATGAGTCAACTCTTCACATGAGGTGGCCAAAGTACTGGAGCTTCAGCTTTAGCATCATTCCTTCCAAAGAAATCCCAGGACTGATCTCCTTCAGAATGGACTGGTTGGATCTCCTTGCAGTCCAAGGGACTCTCAAGAGTCTTCTCCAACACCACAGTTCAAAAGCATCAATTCTTCGGTGCTCAGCCTTCTTCACAGTCCAACTCTCACATCCATGCATGACCACAGGAAAAACCATAGCCTTGACTAGACGGACCTTAGTCGGCAAAGTAATGTCTCTGCTTTTGAATATACTACGCTACCGTAACAGAGCTGGCCCCTCTGTATGTTACTTCAAACAGTAGAAATAATCTGGAGATGATGCAGTTAATCTGAAACAATTGATTTGTAAACACTTCTACTTTGCTTAAGGATTCAGCGTTATCTATTATTCAGAGATTCGCTACATCCAAGCTCCCCTGCTGGTTGTGCGCCACATAGCCAGACTTAAAGTGCGTTCGTGGGCATAGAGGGAACACACTTCAACATAATAAAGGCCAAGTATGACAAACCCACAGCTAACATCGTATCAACAGTGCAGAGCTGAAAGCATTTCCTCTAAGATCGGGAACAAGACAAGGACACCCACTCTCACTACATTTATTCAGCACAGTATTGGAAGTCCTAGTCACAGCAATCAGAGAAGAAAAGAAATAAAAGGAATCTGTCGCTGTTTACAGAGGACGTGATACTGTACGCGGAAAACTCTAAAGACGCCACCAGGAAATTACTAGAGCTCATCAATGAATTAGATAGTTGCCGGATACAAAGTTAATATCCAGAAATCTGTGCACTTATACATACTACCAACAAAATATCAAAAAGGGAAATTAAGGAAACAATCTCATTTGCCATCCCATCAAAAAGAATAAAATACCGAAGAATAAACCTACCTAAGGAGGCCAAGAGACCAGTACTGTGACAACTCTAAGATGCTGATGAAAGAAATTGAAGACAACACCAACAGATGGAAACATATATCATATTCTTGAATTGGAACAGTGCATAGCAGCACTATTCACAAAAACCAAGATCTGGAAGCAACCCAAGTGTTCATTGACAGATAAATGGATAAATGTGGTGTGTGTGTGTGTGTATATATATATATATATATATAAAATAGAATATTCCTCAGCTATAAAAAGGAATAAAATACTGCATTTGCAGCAACATGGATGAACCTAGGGATTTTATATAAATATATATTTTATATATATATATATATATAAGTATACACAAACACACACAATGGAATATTACCCAGCTATAAAAAAATGAAATATTGCCATTTGCAGCAACATGGATGGACCTAGAGGCCATCATATTCAGTGAAGTAAGTCAGACAAAGTCAGTCATGATCACATATCTGGAATCTAAAAAATAATACAAATGAACTTATTTACCAAAGAGAAACAGACTTGTTGGTAGAAAACAATTATGGTTACTGAGGAAAGTGGCAGGGTGAGATAAATTAGGAGCTTGAGACTAACATATACATACTACTATATATAAAACAGGAGAAGAAAATGACAATCCACTCCAGTATTCTTGCCTGGGAAATCCCATGGACAAAAGAGCCTGGTGGCTACAGTCCATGGGGTCACAAAAGAGTCAGACACAACTGAGCAACTCAACAACAACACGTATAAAATAGATGAGAACAAGGTGCCACTGCACAGCACAGGGAACTGTCCCCCATATCTTATAACCATCTAGAATGTAAAAGACTCTGAAAGAGAACACCCACATACACATAGATTGAAATGACTTTGCTGTACACCTGAAACCAAACCAATACAATATTGTAAATCAACTACACTTCAATTAAAAAAAAAGCGTGTCTGCTATCCCTCACTTCCCTTCACGCCAGTACACTGAGGGCAGGCAAGGTTACCATGTCCCCATGAGTCTGTTCAGTTGGTGGCACGGGCGTGTGTGATGCACCTCAGTGGGCCAGATGAACAGTCCATGGAGAACAGGACTTTCCTCCAGGACATCACCCTTGGAATAAGGAAGGGGCCACTTGCTCTTGTACAGACCAATGTGTTCTCTACACAATCTACAGCTAAACGTGTGATAAATGCTACTGATTTGGAACTAATGGAGAGAAAATAAGATGAGTATATTTTTATGTTATTTACTTAAAGAAATGTTTCCTAAGAAATGAAGTAAGGGAAAACTACAGTACTAAGGTGACACTGTGCTTAGAAACATCCTGTTTCAAACATGGCCTGGTGGCTCAGGTGGCAAAGAATCTGTGGGAGACCTGGGTTTGATCCCTGGGCAAGGAAGATCCCCTGGAGAAGCGAATGGCAACTCAGTCCAGTATTCTTGCTTGGAGAATTCCATGGACAGAGGAGCCTGGCAGGCTACAGTCCGTAGAGTTGCAAAGAGTCAGACATGACTGAGCGACTAAACTTTAAACACATGAGGAGGCCAATATATAAAGAAAGAGGTACGGAGACCCTCCCCCAGCCTGCAGATGCCACCAGGAAGGCCACATTCCTCATACAGCTCACATTCCTCATAGGAGCCGCAATCTGCCTGTGGAATCAGTGAGCCCTTGGGAAATACCCATCACGACTCTAGCCCAGCTATGGTGATGCCTGTTACATGAGCAGGTCAGCACTCAGGAGGCTGGGACACCACAGCAGATGCGTCAGACCTGTCTCTGCCCTTCTCTGGGGCACTTTGTTTGCTTAAGCAGAACATTCAGAATCTAGCCTTTTCTTGCTGACTCGGGCGGCACAGTAAACATAAGCTGGGGAGGGGACGGCAGCAGCCCACTAAGATACCCTACTGGTGAAACCTAAGGGTCTCTCGAAGATTTAGTAGCTGCACCCACGGTTCCCGGGCAGAGTTCGCAGGCAAAGTCCCCAGATCGCCTTCAAATGCCTCACCGCCCCACAAGGTTTTAACCTATCAACCCACACACTGGCCTTTCTGGGACTTCACGTGCCCTTTGTTAACACATTGTCGGGGGCTTTGGTTACCACCGGAGCCATCGTTGTGAGTGCTGCTCACTCTTGCTGCCCCTCCCAGTGGAGTCACAGCGCAGGAGATCTTTTCCCTCTGCTGCTTGGAGGCAGTGATCAGTGCCCGCCTGGCGGCAAACCCACTCGCAATGATGCCGTTACCAAGTTCACATTTCATGACGGAATCCACAGAAACATCATGAAGACTGACGAGAACAGTGAAGGCCAAGCGGGTCAGGTGTTGCCTGGCCTGTCAGCCCCACCACCTCGCCTGGCTCAAAAAAAAAAAAAAAAAAAAGATGATGAAAAGAGAAAGGTAGGAAAGAACCATCAGGAAAGAAAAAAGAAACAGGCTGGACTTTGTTCCAAAATTTTGTAAGGATTTTGTTCTTCCTGTTTTTTTGGAGGGATGGGAGTGGAATAGAAACATATAAAATGAAGACATCCATTTCTCTTCAACACTGTCCAGGAGGTCTCAGCCAGGGAAATTAAGGCAAGAAAGGGAACTAAAAGGCATCCGGGTTGGGAAGAAGTAAAAGTATCTCTGTCTGTCATGACACGATCTTGCATATTGAAAACCCTAAGGGTTCCACCAAAAACCTACTAGAACTAACCTATAAGTTCAGCATACCAAAAAAACCCCAAACAAACAACTGTTGTATTTTTATACACTTGTTAACCCGAATAACCTGAAATTGAAATAAAGAAAAAAAATCTCTATTTACAATAGCATCAAAAAGAATAAAATAATAATAAACAAGTATAAAACTTATATGTTGAAAACTACAAAATTTTTTGAAAGGAATTAATGAATAAATGAAAATACACCTGTGTTCATGATCATAAGACTTAATATTTCTAAGATAGCAGCACTCCCCAAACTGATCTACAGACCAAAAAAAATTCCCATCAAAATCTCACCTGACTTCTTTTCATAAATTAACAAGCTTATCCTAAAATTCATATGGAAATTCAAGGGACCCGGAATAGTAAACCCAATTCTGAAAAAGAACAAAGTTAGAGGATTCACACTTAACAATTTTGAAACGTACTACAAAGCTACAATAAGCATATAATGATCGACACAGACAAACAGGATAGGATTGAGAGGCTGGAAAAAAACTCTCACATTTGGTCAACTGATATTTGACAAAGATGTCAAGGATTCAATAGGGGAAATAACAGTCTTTTCAAATGGTACTGAAATAATCGGAAAAGAATCAGTCAACTTCCACATTAAAGGAAGACAAATGTGTTCATCTTCTTAAAAAACCCCTTCTAAAAAAAAAAATCCACGTGTAAAAGAATGAAGTTGGACTCCCAACCAAACATCATACAAAAAAATTAACTCAAAATCGATCGAAGATCTAAGTGTAAGAGCTAAACTATTAAACTCTTAAAAGAAAACGCATAAATAAATTTTCATGACCCTGGATTAGGTAATGGTATCTTAGATATGATCCCAAAAGCCCAAGCAACAAAAGAAAAAATAAACTGGATTTCATCAGGATTAAAAAACACTTGTGTTTGAAAGGATACTATTAAACATGTAAAAAGAAAACCCATAGAACAGGAGAAAATTTTTGCAGATCTTATATCTGATCAGAGTGTAGGATTAAGAATATATAAAAGAGGGACATGCCTGGGGGTCCAGTGGTTAAGAGGTGAGGTTTCAGTGCCACCGACCCAGGCTCAATCACTGGTCAGGAACTACGGTCCCATGAGAAATGTGGTGCAGGAAAAAAAAAAGAATATATAAAGAACTCTTGTAACTCAATAATTAAAAAAAAAAACAAATCCAATTAAAATATGGGTAAAAAGATCTAAATAGACATTTCTCCCAAGAAGAGGTACAAATGGCCACTAAGCACGAGACAAGATGCTCAACATCATCAGTCATTATGAAAATACAAATCAAAACCATGCTGAGATAACACTTGAGGATGGCTATGATGAGAAAAAGCAAGAACGAGCTAGGGCCAGGCAGGATGTGGACAGAGGAGAGCCCTCACATCTGCTGCTGGGCGTAAAGATGGTACAGCCACTTAGGAGAAAACACGCACTGCTTCCTCCAACGGCCAAACTTAAGAGTCATTACATGACCCAGAGTGAAGTCACTCTAGGTTTATACCCAAGAGAAATGAAAACATGTCTACACAAAAATGCGCACAGAAATGTTCACAGGAGTGTCATTCATGAAAGTGAATGAACGGGAACAATGCAAATGCCCGTCAGGTGCCGCACAGGTAGGATGCGGTCCACCTATGCCCAACGGAACATCATCCAACCACGAAAAGACACGAAGCACCAACACACACCACAACACGGACGAGCCTCAAAACATCACACGGAGAAGCCAGACACTAAAGGCCATTCATCGTGTGACTCTACTTATGTGCAATGTCCAGAATGGGCAAAGCCAGAGAGACAGAAAGCCGATCAGTGGCTGCCAGGGGCTGGGAGGAGGAGAGCGGGGAAGAGGGCACTAGTTAGAGGTGCAGGGTTTCCTCAGAGATGATGGGACTGTTCTCAC
This sequence comes from Capricornis sumatraensis, assembly GCF_032405125.1. Classification (NCBI taxonomy): domain Eukaryota; kingdom Metazoa; phylum Chordata; class Mammalia; order Artiodactyla; family Bovidae; genus Capricornis; species Capricornis sumatraensis. Next base: position 101,336,735 of record NC_091076.1, read on the forward strand.
AGACTGCCGCACAACTCTGGGAGCATAATGCAACTGACTGAACCACACACTCAGTGAAGTTTATACCAGAAAAAACCCACAAAGTGCAGCCCACTCTTTGCGGGTCACAGGGCCGAGTGCCTCCCATCCACAGCACAGCTCCCACGGGCCTCACTCCCTGCACCCTTACCGAGTTCATTTCAGAACTCTGGCTTCTTAAGGAGCGCTTACCCCGCAAGCCAGATGAGAGGACAGAGTCCACACCCATTAAATGTCTTCCCTAGATTAGTGTGCGCCTCCCTCAGGTACAGGTGTGAAGGAACACATCTCCCTTCTGACACCAGTCTGGGACTCCTCAGGGACAAGGGGGCGAGTGGTGAGAACACCCCTAGAGGCCCCCCCAGCCCCCAGCCTGAGACCTGGGCCTTGGGGAGGCCTGGGCACCAGTGATGGGGCGGGGCTGTGTGTGGGAAGTCACTCGGTGAAGTTGGGGTTCAGGGGGTGGGGAAAATGACTAAGGAAGAAAGATCTGGAGTGTTTCCACTTTCTGAGTGCCCCAGCCACATGGCCTCGAGGATGCCGGGGATCACGGAAAGCGGGAGGTGCATGCCGAGGTGGCAGCTGCCCCAGCTAAGGGGCACAGGTGTCCACAGAGGAGCCCAAGGCTGGGTGTCAAGGCTTTGCCTGGGGCCAGAGGCCAGCTCCACCTGGGCCCAGGCCCAGCTCCACCTGCTGACCTGCTGCCCCCACCCCAGTGGCTGAGCACCAGCAGAGATGGAGGGCGTAGCGGGGTTTCCTGCTGAGTGACCTGGCTCTGGGCCTCTCCTGGGAAGGCAAAGGCCCTGTGTTGTCATGACAATTCTCTGACATCCCCAAGTTCTCTCCATGGGCAGGCAGGGGGCACCAGGAGATCCCATGGGGCAGCAGTGGGTAGGTGGCAGGGCAACCCTGTCCCAGGAGTACCCCACCCAACCCTAGGTGCCCTTTGCCCCCCAATTCCCCATCCCTTGCTTTCCTACTTTCCACGTTGCCTGATCACAAATGTGCCTCCAGCCAAATGGTCCTGCAGCCTGGGTCCTTTTCCCTACTGTCCTGGTCTGCCTTTTCTGGATGCCAGGCTTGCTGGCTTCCTAGGAAGCCCCTTGTGGTCAAATGGGCCCCACAGCTGCCCCTTAACGCCTCTCCCACCCACCAGGCACGGCAGCTCTCAGGCCCTCTGTGGGTGGCTCACTTTGGCCTCCCCTTCTCCAACCCCCCACCAGGCCCCCACTTATCTTGGGCAGGATACCAGCTCTGCCCCCAGATTTTGCACGCCACTGTGACTGATTTGTCATTATCTTGAGTCCTAGGCGCCCCCAGATCGGGAGGCTGGGTCAGGGTCACGCAGTTGGCGCTTTGAGACCGAGGCTCAGCGCTTGGCAGGAGGATGTGTCTCATCCTGGTAGGAGGGACTCCCCCCGACCCAACACGTACACTGGGGGCGGGGGGCCTACGAGCCAGGCGACCTTCAAGGCTGGAGGCCCGGAGTCAGCTCAACATCAGCTGGGTTTCAGAGCAAGGCCTCCCTGGGTCCACTGGATAAATTTTTACAAAGAAAAAGGCAGTTTGCTAGGTACATGACATCTTACACGTTGGTGGTGAAAAGATGGGGCTTCTCTTGTTGTTCCAGATGAGGGGACCTCTTGCGCAGGCCAGGAGGAGGCTGGTCATGACTTTCCCAGTGGTTCCCAGGGAGCTGAGCCACACATACCCACAGGTAAGTTCTCCAAGCACTCACTGGGCAGGGGTCAGAGCCCAAAGGCCCACCACAGAGCCCCCGGTGATGAAACCATCAAGGAGGTGGGGAATCGCACCACCAGCATCCCTCACAGACCACCCTAAGCTCTGGGTGCTGGGAGGCAGAGGGAAAGGGAAGGGACCCACCCTGCTGGGGTGGGGGAGGGCAGTCTGGAGGGGCCGCCCCTCCTTGCATACCCTCCCCTGGCCTGGGACCTACTGCTGCAGAGGGACAGGTCACTGGGGGCAGGAGGGGCAGGGTCTGCTTCCCTTCTCAATTAGAACTGCCAGCAGGAACCTCGCAGTTCTGAAACCAAGCGGGCGGGGCCCAACAGACAGACTGCTGCTGCTGCTAAGTCGCTTCAGTCGTGTTCAACTCTGTGGGACCCCATAGACGGCAGCCCAACAGGCTCCCCCGTCCCTGGGATTCTCCAGGCAAGAACACTGGAGTGGGTTGCCATTTCCTTCTCCAATGCGTGAAAATGAAAAGTGAATGTGAAGTCACTCAGTCGTATCCGACTCTTAGCGACCCCATGGACTGCAGCCCACCAGGCTCTTCCGTCCATGGGATTTTCCAGGCAAGAGTACTGGAGTGGGTTGCCACAGACCGGCACTGGCCAAATCAGTTTCTGGCAAAATCCTGAAACTGGCTGGCAGAGAGCCCTCTCCTGGCTGAGGCATGCACTGCAATCTGGTAAGCGTGCTTTCATATGAAGCAAGACTATCCCCTCAAAACTGGGGTCTCTAGCTCCTCTTGAAAAACCCCAGACCTGGCAACTTGTCTGCATCCTACTGTGCCCTCTGGGTGGAGGGCATGGATGTCCCCTGAGGTGGAACACCCACCTCTCCCTCTTTGCTGTTGCCTGCTTGCTCCCTGGGGCATCTGGCCTCCCACCCTAGACACAAGACTCTAACCCAGAACCCCTCACCCTGGAGACACTAAGCTGCACAACCACCCGGCCACCTGCCATGGGAGTGACACGAAGGGTCTCTTCCCTTGAAAGAAACCACCAGCATCCTTTCTAAGGGAGGAAGGGCCAGAGTACCACCCTGCACCTTGCTGCAGGCCGCTGCCCCAGAGGTGACCGCCAGAGCCTGGAGCCCCGGCCTGCTTTCCACCCACAGATGGGCAGGGCTAGAACCGCACCAGCTCCTGAGTCCCCAGGGCCCGCATGGCACTGACCAAGTGCCCCCAAGTGTCCCAGGAGGGTCAAGGGGCTGTGTGCCAGGACCAGAGACAGGAGCCCCACTAACCCCCGCAGGCCTTTCCACAGACCCCAGTCCACAAGGCGGCAGGCTGTATGGGAGTCAACTTTAATATGGGGCTGGCCTGTCTGGGGGCTAGGAGGGTCCACTTTGTTTTCTTGTTGGGAGTGAAATCTCAGGGAGATTGTCTTAATTCCAAAACGAATCATGAACTAGGGAAGGCATTTCCATCCTTCCCAGTCTCCGCTTGGCTGCTGACAGCTTGGGGAGCCTCAGCTGGACCTGCTGGCCATCCTGGAATGTCCATCCTGGCAGGACTGGGCCTCGGTGTAAGCCCCAGAGAAGGGGGGCAGGCAGAGCTCTGAGAGTCAGCAATCCAGCAGGCACGTGCCCCTCCTGATCCACCACCCCCAAACGCCAACACAGAAGCAGAGAGGTTTTCACCCCCAAATCTGCATGGAGTGGGCATGTCAGGGAGCCAGACCAAGGCAAGGATCCCTTAGCCAAAACCCCCATGAACTAATGAGAGCAGCAGGAAGAAGCGGAAGGGCAGGGCGGGGAGGTCTGAGGTGCCTTGAACAGAAGACAGCGCTGTGGAGACGCTGGCCCGCGGAGCCTCACGACCCGGGTCGGGTGGTGTGACCAGCACCAGGAGCGTCGGGCTTGGCCGTGGCCTGCGGGAAGCACAGCTTCAGAAGCTGCCTTTGGCTGGAGGATCTGAATGTTGCCATTTAATCCAGAAATGAGAGCAGGACAGCAGCGCCAGGGCAGTGCTCCACAGAGTCAACCCGACCGGGAGCCCTGTGCGTGCTGCGCGCTCCGTCAGCACCCGGCCCGCCTGGCCCGGCGCCCGCCTCCTGGGGGCCCAGTCAGGGGTGGCCACGCACCCAAACTGCGGGCCCCAGTCCTCTGAAGTCCCCGAGAGTCCCACGCGAGAGGGCTGCGTTACGAGGCTGCCACCAGTTCCGCCTGCCTGGGCCTGGCTTTGACGGGGACTTTCTCTGTGGAGGAAACAAGAGATGCCTGTCGCGTACAGAACACCCCACAGGCAGGAACTTCCCGAAGAGGACAAGAGGCGGCAAGGAGCCAGGTCGGGGCTTGGCGCCCTGGGAGGAGCGGGCACAGCTCCGGGCAAGGCGAGGCATACACAGAGGCCGGGGGGCTGGCAGGCAGCAGGCATGGGGTGCCGGCATGCGGGGCAGCGCAGCAGCGGGCGGGCACCCTCCCATGGACCCCGGAGAGAGGCCAAGGAGCAGCGAGCCGAAGAGGTGTCACGAAGGCGGATTTCTGAAGGCGCGTTAAGCGATGCCCCGGGGAAGGTCATCCCAGCGACGAATCAGGGACGGCGGGTCCTGGGCTGGACTCGGAAGAGCCCGCACAGCTAAATGTGCCTTTTCCTGATGCTTTGGGACTCGCCTCTCTGAATGGGGTTCGGCTCTTATGAAGTTACCCAAACCCCTCCGAGGTCTGGGCCCAACCCCAGGGCAAGGCTGCACTCCGCCTGAGGTGGTGCCAGCAAGCACCCAGCGGGGAGGTGGGACCCGACCCTCACCAAGGAGGAAGGGCAGGGCCCAGCGGCCCGGAGATCATGCTTTGCTCTAGGAGGCACCGTTCTCCAAAGGACATAACAAGGCGGGTACCTGGGATCTTCTCAGGAAGGGGCTCTGAAGGAACCGCTGGCAGCTCTATCTGCTCCTGTGGGAGACAGAGGGTACAGGCCATGAGACACTCTCGCCTCATCCCTGTCCTGGAAAGGACAGCATCCCGTCCACTTGGCTGGTCTCAGCAGGAGTTTAAACGGCACATGACACCGCAGCACACACCTTGGCTTCTGGCATTTCTGTCACTCAGATCAGTGGCCACAAAAGGTGACTGCTCCCAATGACCTGGACCCTGAGAGGTTCCCCGCCCAGAATTCTGTTCTGAGTCTGGGCTGAGGGCTTTGAAACAGGTGCCCATGCAGGTCAGGGGCCACAGTGGTGCCCCAGCTTGGCATGGTGGTGCCCGGGAGCACCTGTGGTTCCTGGGTACAGAACCACAGAGCACGGGTCTGCCTCTCGGGGCCCGGGAGGAGGTGTCAGCGGACAGGTGCACGTGGGGGCCCACAGGTGGTGAGCAGCAGCACTCAGGACCTGCTTTCCCATGGCCAATGGCCAGCGGGGTGGCAAGCTGGTGGGCACGGTGTGAATGTGGCTCGCTGAGGCAGGGGCCCCCAGAGATGGAGACGTCCTCTGTGAGGGAGCACAGCTGGCCAGTTAGAGGCCTCCAGGCCAACACGTGGTGGTGGCAGCTAGAGACTCACTACCAGAGGCAAAGAGCCCCCATGTGATCTAAACCTGCCACTGCCCACTGGGGAGAAAGGGGCTGAGGGAGCCAGGCGAGCCAGCCTTTCGCTCTGTACCTGGTTCACTCTCACACTTGCCACACCTGGGGGACAACCTGCAAAGTGTTCTTTCCAGGCCAGTCCCGCCCTGCGGCCAGCCAGGCGGACGGGGAGAAGGGGCTTCGGTTTAAACAAATGCCAGTTGTCTTAGGGAAGAAGTAAAACCAGCTGTAAAACCAGGGCTGTGGGCTCGAGAGAAACTCAAGGCCGGTGCTCACCGAGGCCAGTGAGCAGAGGCCTCCCAGGGGCCCCTCCACTGGAGCCTGCTTCAGTCCCGGCACTCCTGTTACCTGAGTGATGGCGTCTAGCTCCTCCAGGATAGCATCTTCATCCTCCTGAGTGAAGCTTCCTGCCAACAGTTCATCTATTTGCTGCAAAAGGAGGAGCAGAGGTGAAGAGCGTGGCTGGGCTAGGGGCGGGGAGAGAGGTGCCCCCTCACGAGGAAGGAGACAGCCCCGGCCCAAGGCTGCTCTCCCTTGAACGAAGGCAGGCAGCCCCTGTGTGGCGTGGAAAGGCCTGGCCCTCACGGGCAAGGTGGGCCGCTGGCCACCACACGCCCTGGCTGCCAGACGGCAGCCCCGACACGGCGACACGTACCCGCTGGTAGTCCACGGCCTCCTGCGTCTCGTCCAGTATCCGCTCCACCTCCTCTATGGACATCACCTGATTGGTCACAAGTTTTTGAGTCTTGTCAGTGAAGCATGCGACAGAACCCCCTTCGTGAAGCTCACCTGCACTGGCAGCGCACATGGCCTTGCCCCTCTGTTCTTGTTTAAAGGAAGCCATGCCAAGTGGGATATGGTTATTTATGTCCATAAGTAACAGCTTTGGTTATTTATGTCCCCGGCAGGGCCTGTCCACACAGGCACGGAGCTGTTAGACTGGTCTTTTCAGAAGCCTCAACTGACCTTCTCAGACCCCTGCTGGCCCTTCTCAGTGGACCTTCTGGCACCCAGATCAACCTTAGCAGTAATAACAAACATAAAGTTTTCTCTGGCCACATGACTTGATTTGTTTTGGGTTCAAAGCAACACCTTTGCTTGACTGGTCCCCACACTGGACATTCAGAAAGGCAATGTAACCTCAGCTCTCTGCCCAGCCCCACCTGCCATCCACTCATCAGGAACAAGATGGGGTGAGGCTGGGGCGTGGCCTCTCTGCACCTCACTTCTCTTTTCACCATCCACCTCTGTGCTGCTTCCTGAGACAGGGCTGTGTTCATCTCCTCCAGGAAGTCCTCTGATTAGTTCACCACACCCCTCCCCCACTCTGAAGAGGCTATTCTCTGGTCACGCTTAGAATTTCTGGATCCAAGTTGTAGCTGGGGTCCCTATTCTCAGATCAATATTCCTGAGCTTGTCTGTCTTACTAGATGGTCAGCCTCTCCTGGTAATGACTGACTTTCCCTCATGCCCAATGGCCGGGGTGCAGCTGTGGCCTCAGGGACAAGTCCTCTCCTTGGTCCACTAGGCTCCCCCTCCTCTCTGCCCCCAGCCCGCCAAGACTTACCTGGTGCATCTTATTCAGACACTCATTTCCAATCTTCAGCCCCTCGATCACTTTCATTTCAATCTGGGTGAACTCAATACTCTGGACCTGAGGAGGAGACCTGTGTGGTCAGGGGCCCGCCTTCTCTGCCACCTCACGCAGACCCACGACGGGAGTTAGGACCACACTGTCACCAAGACTGACGGTCTCTGCCCTCCTCTTCCCTCTGTCCTTTCCTGGTGCCCTGACCACCAGCTGGGTGGGACTGAGAGGACCTGGGAAGAATCTCTTATCAGACTGCTTATAACAGCAAAACTATCAGTAAATGAGCACAACCAGAGCGCTGCGCCCTGAACCCAGGTTGCTTGGGAGCCTTCTGCAGATCTTAACACCTCTTCAGTCATTGGGGCAGAACCAGCCCCCCATCCCCACCACCCAGAAGAGGCCTAGCCCCCCAACCACAATCCTGCAGCAGCCAACCTGCCCCAGCCCCTTAAGAGTATCAGGCTCCCAGTAAAGCTTCTCCTTTGCCTCCAGACCTGACCCATTCCATAGCCTCTGGCTGAGGGTCCAGGTAAGGAAAATGGTGGGTTTCAGTTCTCTGAGGGGCCTCTGGCCTACACAGCCCACACCCCTGACCCCCACTAGGCCTACCATGGTCTCCAGGCTGGTGATCTGGTTTTCTGTCTTGTCCAGAAGCTGCTCCCGGTATCGCTTCTTCTTGAGCAGCAGCTTGGCCCGTCTGCGAAGGGGACCCAGCAGTCACGGCCATTGGATGTCCTGGCCCAGCACCGACCAGCCTCCCCAGCCTCCCCCACGCCCTGCTCTAGGCTGACAGGGGATGGCTTCCTCCCCCCCCACACCGGCGCCACCCCACTCACTCCTTCCTGCCGTCACGCAGGAGCTGCCGGGCGACCTCCCGCTCCCGCTCCAGCTGCTGGGTGATCCTCTTCTGGTACTGCTTCAGCTTGTCCCGCTGCTGCTTCAGTTGCTGTTGGGAAAGCAGGCCTTGTGTTGGCACGGGCCCACGCAGCGTTGGGCACTCGCTGGGCTACCTAGTGCCCAGGAGAGCGGGCACAGAGGCTGCCAGGGACACCGAAGGGCCCCCCACAGGCCGGGCTGCCCCAGCTGCCACCCATGGAAGTGCATCCTCTGAAACAGAGCTCTCTGTGGGGACCAGTGTGCCCTCCAGGGCGTGTGGCGCACTCCCTGGAGACATTCCTGGCTGGCCCACTGGGGATACTGCTGGCATCTAGGGGGTGGAGGCCCAGGATCAGGCTCAATATCCTACAAGCCCCCAGGATCCCCCCCAACCCCAGGCAGCGAGGAGTGTGAGCACTGGTCAGGGAGTGTGGCCACCACCTCCAAGGTGCAGAGACAACACAAAATCATTGGTGAGGGCCACCTGAGTGCCACCAGCCCAGTCCAGCTGTAGCTGGAGAGAGGGGCCGTCCCTTCCAGCTTCACCCCTCTGGGGATCTCAGCCATTTGCCATCAGCTCCCCAACTGTTGTCACTTGCCACTATACGTGGGTGGACAACAGACGGCGCATTGAGGCGATGGGTTCACATGACCTCACGAAGCACCTGGCACCCTGGAGTCCTGTCCCAAAAAGGATGCAGGGCCATTTACATGCCTTAGCCTCTCCTTCCCTATTTTAGGTCATTTACATTTCTTCCAAATTCCGTCATTTCAGTTGATGCTTATGGTGAGCACCTGCAAGCGTGGGTCACTTCTCCGATGGAAGATGATGTTTTCAGGGTTGGTTACCAGGAGTGAGTTAAGTAAGTCAAGGGTGTGCACATCTTTTGGACTCAACATGGTGAGAAATTAGCCCCCGGCATGGACATGGTCTAAAGTGGCCGCTCCATAGCTCCCTTTTTAGAGGCCATCTGCCCCCGTGCACTCTGTGGTTGGTGGCTCAGGGCAGCCACATGTCCTCTCCAGGCTGGCATGAGAGATGTCCGCTGACAATGAGATATCACCCCATAGCCAGCCTACCAACCGGGCTCAACTCTGACTTGCTTCTCTTCCATAGGAGCTGAGCACCTACCCTGCAGGCGGCGGACAAAGTGTCAGGCAAGAGCCAGAGGGAGGCAGGTGTGGCCAGGCCACCCCTTTGTAAAACAAGCAGTCTCAGCAGAAGGTCCCGGGGCAACTCAAGGTTCCTCAGCTCAGCTCTTCATCCTCAGAAAACATCAGGCAATACTTTGTTCTGTGGTGTGCCAACTGAGTTGTTCCTGTCACGACCCCACCGATGTGTATCCTTGACAACAGAAGGAGAGCTTCGGGAGCTTCCTGCTCAGCCAGAGGCCCAGAAACCCAGGATGGAGGCCAGCACATGTGGGGGACCGGACCCTGACCACAATAAAAACCCAATGACAGCTGATATTCTCCAGTGACAAACAGGCCTCTTTTTCAAGGGGAACTTCAGTTAAAAAGTTTTATAACTTCTGGTTTCAGAAGCTACAGTAAAACCACCCTGCCTCCCCCAAAAAAACAACCTGCCACTTGAATTAGTTTCTTTCTTAGTATCAAAAATTACGTACTCTTCCTGCAGAAAATCAGAAAAGAAAGCGAAGGTAGATTCCACTTACATTCTAGGCTCTCTCCTTCCTGAAACACTTCTCTGACAAAAATGGGTTAGTCTCAACGCGTCATTTCACTTAACACACCACACGATTTTTTCCCTAGAAGCTGACTTTCATATCAGTGCTCTCCAGAAAAAGATGCTCAGATCCACAGGTAGAAACAGCAACATCACCATCATCTCAAACTTTCGAGGGCCAGGAGTGGCCTGGAGACAAGGGCAGCCCACAAGCTCGGGGCCAATGGCTCGCTCCTCAGGGGCCGCGCAGGTTGTAAGTTTGACAAGGACTGGGACAGGTGTTGAGTCCAGCCTGAGTCCTAAGCACACAGAACACGACCGTCCCACAGTGAGAGTGTTTGCTTAGATCCCCAGTTCTGGGAGCAGCAATGACGCCCCACTGCCAGATCATCCCCTCCCCACGACCTCCCACCTGAGTCTGCCACGCAGGCCCCGAGCCCGCACCGGGTCGGGGCCGGGGGCTGGGAAGTGGTCTGGGGCTGGCTCCCGTGGGGCTGGAGTTTAGAAACCCCACCCGCAGGCGCGGACTCGCCCACGGACAAGGTACAACCACGAGACAGTACAACGAGGGCCCCGCCTCCCGAAGCACAGCTCAGCCACACCCGGACCACCTACACCCGCAGCGACAGGATTCGCTCAGACTCGCTGGGGACCGGGCCCGGACATGCTCCCCAAGGGGAGCCCACTGCGCATCGCCCCAGACGGGCTCCGAGGCTGCAGCCCGGGCGTGAGGCTGAGCGGCCAGAGGGGCTGGACCCTTTGGAGAAACGGAGTGCAGCCTGCCGCCGCCCAGCCTCCGTTTCCCCGTACGGTCCGGGGGTACCCGGCCCGCGCCCACCCGCCTGCAGGGCCCGGCATCTCACCAGGATCGCCTTGTCCTGCTCCGTGACCCGGCTCTGCTTCTTACGGCCGAACAGGTTGCCCATGGCGGCCGGCCCGGCCCGTGCCCCGCCGCCCTGCCCGGTCGGACCCGTGCCCCGTGCTACACGGCTACCGTAGTCCGGGCCCAACCCACCCCGCTACGGCGGCCGCGCGGGGCCTGGCGCCGCAGAACGCGGAACGCGGCCGTCTGTGGACGGAAGCCCCGCCCAGAGAAGGGGCTGGACCTGCAGTGGGCGGGGCTCAGGGGCCCTGGATTGCGCGGTTCAGGTGCATTTCCAGAAGGCCCCACCCGCGCGGTCTTCAAGACTAGAAGTTCCATCTCCCACTACCGTGGGAAGCCTGCAGGGAGACCGCATGGACCGTCTCCCGGAAGGTCAGAGATCTTGTTCACAAATCACTGCCCCGCCGGCTCGGATGCACGAAATGCTGCATTTAGTGATGTTACAACCCTGATCTCTAGTGTCCACTGAACTGCCAACTAGGCAGCGTGCCCCACTGGTTCTGTCCTCCGGGCTGGTGGCCTGTCTCCAGGGGAGCCCATCTTCTGGTTCCGTGGTCCCGGCAGAAGCCTCCACGGGGCATCGAGGATATAGGTTGGGGTGCCACCCACACCTGCAGCCCTGGCTTCCACTCTTGTGTCTTGGTTGGCATGAGGGGTCCCAGTACTCAGCCCGGTTTGGTCGCCCAGGCTGAGCCCGCAGCCCAGTCTGCATGGGCCCCACCACCTTTCTAGCAGTTCTGGGCAGGTGGGGTCATAAGATGAGGTGTCCCATGGCACATGCTCAGCGCTCACCCCTTTCTGTGAAATGAACTCCTTGATCAGGAGCAGAGCTGCATGGACACCACTAGCGGCCTCCAAGTCCACAACAGTGCAGCTGGCAGAAGCCTCCTAGAGTGGGCGGAGGCAAATCCATATCCAGAGTGTCTATTCCAGCAGCAGTCTGTGAGAGGACTGCGTGGGGAGGAGTCAGCAGCCCTTGCTCTCTGGATAGATGTGCTTTCTTGTCAGGGGAGTTCTTATCCCCCATCAGATAACCCAGGTGTCACACAGGCCGCTCAGCTGGCGTCCCACAGAGCAGAGATGAGCCTTCCCTGCTGACTCCGCCTAAGTGCAGAGCCAGGGCAGGGGGAGGTTGTTAGGCAGCAGCAGTACCTGGCACAATGGTTCAGGCACTGGGGGGAGGCTTGCCAGGCATACTACCTAGACCCCCTCATGAGGAACCCATTCTCCCTTCTGTTCAGTCCTGGAACTGGGTGAGAGATCATGATTTTCCTCTAAGGTCCTTCCCATCAGATCTCTATCTCCCAGATCTGGCTGGTTTCTTAATGATCCACTGAGGCTTTCTGAGACTATCCAGCTTCTGCAGTTGGCCAGTGTCAAGGGCTCTCTGGCACCGTGCATTGTGACTACTGCGTGGGTTTGCTGCCTTTTCCAGTGACCTGCCCATGTGAGCTCTGAGCCTTGCACCTCCTGTTTCTCAGGAGAAATCAGGGCCCCTGTTTTGATGGCAGCGCCTCTACTGTCTTCCCTGGCCTGCAGACCTTGGAGGGCTTTTCAAGAACCCGAGGTCCTCACCAAGGGATTTCTTGGGGCCTCTATCCAGTGCCTGTGCCTTGAGGACACAAGGAGCTCAGTGAGTGAGTTGCACCTGATGAATTCATGTCGAGTCCTTATGTTGCACCTGATGAATTCATGTCGAGTCCTTATGTGTCCCAGCCCTTGGAGACTTCCTCTGTATTATGCCAAAGGATTCCTGGCATCTCAGCTGGGAAGTCCAAGCACAGATGAAAGCAAACAGTGTGGTCCAGAGTCTCAGGCGCTCATGCCCTGTCCAGCTCGCCCAGTGCTGGCTGCCATGCGTCCCTGTGAGGTTTCCCCGAGACCCTCCAGTGTGAGTCAGTAATTTCTTGGAATTCTTGGGATGTGCCCACCTTCCCCGGACTCAGCTGGGCTCTCACTGCAGTTATGGATCTGAAGGCAACATGGGGTTACTGGGTGGGGTCTTGAGGAGAATCAGTCTCCTCTCAGCAGGTCTCCCCCTACCTGCTTGGGGTGGAGTCTTCATGAGCAGGGGGTGGGAAGGACACTTCAGATGGGGAGCAGGGTCGCTTCTGCTGGCAGGCAAGGCTTGACGTGATTATGAGGGGATCAACATCAGCCCACTCAGCTCTCTCCATCTGACTCTTTCACACTGACCTGGTGAGGCTGAGAATTCAATTTATGTTGTAATCCTACAGAATAGAACTGGGGGAATGACATCCAGACACAACAGTCCTGCTACAAGAAATGAGATTTTCTTTTATAGTAGTCCTACTTCATGGGAAATAGATGGGGAAACAGTGCAAACAGTGTCAGACTTTATTTTGGGGGGCTCCAAAATCACTGCAGATGGTGATTGCAGCCATGAAATTAAAAGATGCTTACTCCTTGGAAGGAAAGTTATGACCAACCTAGACAGCATATTCAAAAGCAGAGACATTACTTTGTCAACTAAGGTCCATCTAGTCAAGGCTATGGTTTTTCCCATGGTCATGTATGGATGTGAGAGTTGGACTGTGAAGAAGGCTGAGCACCGAAGAATTGATGCTTTTGAACTGTGGTGTTGGAGAAGACTCTTGAGAGTCCCTTGGACTGCAAGGAGATCCAACCAGTCCATTCTAAAGGAGATCAGTCCTGGGATTTCTTTGGAAGGAATGATGCTAAAGCTGAATGAAACTCCAGTACTTTGGCCACCTCATGTGAAGAGCTGACTCATTGGAAAAGACTCTGATGCTGGGAGGGATTGGGGGCAGGAGGAGAAGGGGATGACAGAGGATGAGATGGCTGGATGGCATCACGGACTCGATGGACGTGAGTCTGAGTGAACTCTGGGAGTTGGTGATGGACAGGGAGGTCTGGCGTGCTGCGATTCATGGGGTCGCAAAGAGTCGGACACGACTGAGCGACTGAACTGAACTGAATACATTTTCTGCTTTTCGGACTCTATCTTGAACTGAGAATTTAAAGCCCCTTGCTTGTCGTTTCTAAAAATGAAATCTTCCCAGTGTGGTCAGAAATCACTCGCGTGCCCCACAGCCCTGATTTCCCCCAGGACGTTGCTTTGCAGCTGCTTGGACTCCCAGAATCTGGCTTTGGGGAAATGCTTCCTTCCAGCTCATCGCAGAAACATGTGTGGCTACAGCATGCCGCCACTACCTGTGTCCTATTCGCCACAGGCTGTGGTAGCCTGCTCTGGCTGCCATGACAAATTACCACAGGCTGGGCCTCTTAGGCAACAGAAATGTATTGTCTCACAGTCTGCAGGCTGGACGTCTGAGTTCAAGGTGTCGCAGGGATGGCTCCATCTGAGGCTGTGAGGGGGAATCTCCAACCTTCTGTTGGTTGTCAGCAAGCCGTAGTACAGAGAAGCATCACTGGACTTTTCTTCCATCTTCACGTAGCCTCCCTGTGTGCCCGTCTGTGTCCAAATTTCCCCTTTATATGAGAACACCAGTCTTGTTGGATCAGGACTGACATGAATGACCTCAATTAACATGTTCACCTCTGTAGAGACCCTCTCTCCAAATCAGGGCATAGTCTGAGGTGTTTGGGGTTAGGACTGCAACATCTGAATTTTAGGGGGACACACAGTTCAGACACAATAATGAGATGATCACTGCATACCATCAAGTTTGGGATTCTGTCTTCCACGGTCTCTCTCCGGGACTGACTTCTGGGCCTAACTATGCATCATGGAAGCCTCTGTAAACAGGCACCTCTCTGGGCATTTCAAGCAGGAAGACGTCTATTACAGAGAATCAGTGATTCAAAATCAGGGTAGCAGGAATGAAGGCCAGGGGTCCCATCACTGGATCTTGGAGAAGAGGGAGCTTTCTTAGACTTGAAAAGAAACTCAGGGCCCAGTGACACCCCACCCCACCCCCATTTTGCCTCACAACTACCAAAGCCCAGTCAGCCGCCCCTGCACCTCTGCCACCATCCACAGTTTGGAACACTTCCTACTGGAGGAAACTAACCTGGAAGCCCGATGGGAGGACCTCTAGGGAAGGTGACAATGGGGTAGCCCTTACCTGACGCGCAGACCCAGGGAGCAGGTGGCGTGCAAGTGCAGCCTTGTGGGCTGGCCTGCCGTGTGCGCTCAGGCGTCAACAGGGTCTTGCAGGCCTGTGGATGGCGGCCCAAGGAGCACGTGGCAGGAACCTCCACCAACTCCGGTGGCCATGAACGACTAGCGTGGGAAGCCATCCGAGTCCCCTTGCCCCTTGTCGCTCTGCGGCTCACATTCACCATCCACTTCCTCTATCCACCGTCTCCAACCACCTGCTCCTTCCAACTTCTACGCCTACCGATCAGTCTCCGCTGGGTGCCCACCTTCCCAGACTGCCAAGCATCACTCCCAGATAAGGGCTCTGATTGGTTCCCTACAAGCCAATCAACTGTGGCCTTGCTGGTGTAATATCCCCGCCGGAGCCAATCCGCAGAGGGGAGGGTGGGAGCTCGCGGGCAGAGTGGAGGGAATTTCCTCCAAAACAGGCACTTTTTGAGGCCCCTAAACACCAGGGTTCTCGGATAAAGCTTCACATGAGAACAGGAGTCATTCCGATGCCTAGTCGGTCCAGACACATGGGAAGGATGAACTGGGGGATTGGCCAGCAGTACACGTGCAGCATGTTAAGAGCTGGCAGGGTCGTGGTCAAGGGTACCCAGGGTTAGGGGTCCTGGGGGGTCAGACTATGGAGGCGGTGACAGAGCAGCAGAGAACACGGGGTTAGCCAGGGAATCTTCTGGAAGAAGTCAGAAGGATTCAGGCCAAGTCCCAGGCATTGGGTGTGAGCCCAGGAAATGGTGCTGAAGACACAGATGAGGTGTTGGTAGGACCAGCTTCATGGACGCTACGTGGGCACAGAGGATGGGGCATCCCAGGTCAGTGCCGGTGGAAGCCCCTAGGCGGGTGTCCTGGGACGGGGGACGTCCTGGGGAAGGCGGGAACTCAGAGGGGCTGCATGGAGGGCTGAGGAGAAAGTGCTTGCCTTCTGGTAACCCTTGGGGGACCCATGAGTGGGGACGCTGGGTCGCGGCGGATCAGAGGTTGAGACGGCTCTTGAGGGCTTGAGAGCAGATAAGACGCGGGGCCAGGGAGAGGGGTGCAGGGCCGCGGGGGCGTCCACCCTTCTTGGAAGCCTAGCGCCTGACCCTCAGCCAAGCTGCGTCCGGGTAAGGGCGAGCCCCGCGGCGGCCACGCGGTGGCGCTGCAGGACAACCCGGAGGCCGTAGGACAACACCTGGGCCAGGGATGTGGGCCGGCTTCCCAGGAGGGGGCGGCACCGGTACCCGTGCCCAAGCACTCCACATCCCAGCTCTGGACACTCAGGCACCCCCACACCTAGAACCCTGCACTCTGCACCCCACACCGGGTACTTGCTCCCAGACACAAACTTCTTGTAGCCCAGCACGTGTCACCCCACACTCAGCATCTCAGACACCTCACCCTGTGGGGGCACATCCCGCCCGCATCCTAGCACCTCCCAGGCCCACACCCAGCACTGGCGCAAGTCCACCCCTTGCACCGGCTGGGGAGGTGCAGGAAGGTGGGTCCAAGAACAGCCTGTGAGGTCAGGGGTAAGATCTGCCATGAGTCTGCCCTAGCTTGGAAAAGCCACATTCTTTGAGCTGTTTTGCAGATACGGAAACGTCCACTAAGTGGAAGAAGTTAACTGTATACTGCCCATAAGCATGTAGACACCAGACCCACTGGAACCAGAAGATGGGTGATGTTGACTCCCAGTTACCTATCAACCAATCAGAAGACTGTCCATGAGCTGATCATGTACCCCACAACCCCTCTCCCTCACCTGGAAGCCTGTAGGGAGTTTGGGCCTCTTAAGCACTAGCTGCCTGGGATTCTCTGCTTGGCACCTGCTGCCGCACTTGTTTTTACCATTACTTGGTGTCAATAGTTCGACTTTACTGTGTGCGGGAAACAGACCCAAGTTTGCGTCTTTGGAGAAACGTCTGTTTCAAGTCCTTTGCCCAGTTTTGAACCGTTTGTTTGACCTTTGATTGGTGAGTTGTGAGAGCTCTTTATGAGTTCTGGATATCAAACCCTTAAACCCTTATCAGATACATGACTTGCAAATATTTTCTCTGAAATCTTTTTTCTGCAGATTATTATTTTTTTACATCCTTATGTCTTTTGATGCACAAAAAGACATTTTTATGAAGTCCAGTTTATCTAGTTTTTCTTGTGTCAAGCTTCTGGTGTCAAATCTAAGAATCTGTTGCCAAGGTCATGAAAATTTACCTCTATTTCCTGCTCCCCTCTCCTTAGGAGTTTTAAAGTTTTAGCTCCTGTATTTATGCCATTGATTGATTGTGAGTTAGCTTTTGTATGTGGTGTGAGGTAAGGGTCCACCTTTTGTGTGTAAATATCCAGCTGTCACAGCACCATTTGTTAAAAGACTATTCTTTCCCTACTGAGTGGTTTTGTCACCTTGTTTGAGAACCAGTTGCCCATAGATGTCTGGGTTTATCCTGGGCTCTCTATTCTGTTCTATGCTAGAACCACTGTAGAATGATTACTGTAGCTTGGTACTAAGATTTGAATCAGGGAAGTAGAAAGACTCCAACCTTTTATCTTTCAAAGTTGTTTTGGGGACCCTTGTAATTCCATATGCATTTGAAGTTTGATCGGTCCAATTCTGCAAAAGGGTCTTTAGGATCTTCTAGGACCTGCATTGAATCTGTAGATTGCTTTGGGGAATACTGCCATTTAATAATATTGTCAACCCATGAACACAGAATGTTTATTTATTCAGGTCCTCTGTAATTACTTTTAGCAATGATTTGTTGTTTGGTGTGCAATCTTTCATCTCCTTTATTGCATTTATGCCTAGGTATTTAATTCTTTTTGATGCTTTTGTAAATGGAATTGGCCTGTTAATTGCCTTTTCCAGGTGTTCAATGCTAGTGTGTCATTTCTTTCTTTCCCCAGTGCAAAAAGTTCTGGTAAGGAGCAAAAAAGACAGGAAACCCACATGGGTTCTGCCTGGGCTTTGGTTGTGGTTGTTGCTGGCAGCTGCCACCTTCCCTGTGGAGCTGGGATCACTCCCTCCATAGGCTGCAAGGGCGGGAGTCCCGCACATGGCTCGGTTCCCTCACAGATTACCCCCCAGGCCATTCCTCCTGCAAAGCAGGGCACTGTGGGTACTGGTGACAAGTTCTGGGCTGCCCCGCATCATCTCCAGTCCCTCCCTCACAGTTGGGGGCCTCTCTGGGAGCCCCCTTGCCTTGTATCTGGCGTGGAGGGCTCTGCTGCCCCAGAACCTGTACCCACCTCGCCTCCCTCCTCCCGCCCCCTGGTGTCTGCTCTACACTTGGGTAGAGCATCTCCTCTTTCATGGCCTCTCCTCCTTCAACCAGCGGCAGCCCCGGGATAGGTGAACTGGACACCTCACCTGGGTTCCTGATCCTCAGCTGCTTGTCCCAGCTGCACACTTTTGGGCCCTGGCGGGGGTCTCAGGACATGCCTGCTGGCTGTCCCTTTAGGGGACACAACTGGGCCCATCCCAGTTGCCACCCTCCCTCTGGCGCCCTTTCCCTCACCTGTTCTTATCCTACGCCATCTTCACCTGCCCCAGGCCAGGAGGCACTGGGCCATGTGGGCCCTCAGCCAGCTTGTACAACTGAACCCGAGCAGCAGAACAACCTTGAGAGGCCAAGCCCTCTGACTTCTTCCCAAAGGACCCCTGTAAAAACCCCAAGATGGAGACAGTGGCCAGCCGGCCTTATGGTGCACCCAGCCCTTGTCTGTAATTGTTTTTCCAAACTCGTTCTGTAGGCCCCACGTCCCGAGACTGAATCACTCCCACCCACCTGCATGCACATGCTTCACTGTGTCGCCCAGGTGAACACACCTTTGCTGGGAATTCCTGGCGCTTCTGACGTGCTGAAGCGTGGTGTCTGCATGGGGTTGAGGACAAGCCTACGGCCAAGTCTCAGGTGGTCCTGTGCTGAAAGCGGCTGAGCCAGGAGGGACCCACAGAGCAGGGCCTCCCTGAGCTGGTCATCCTGAGATAACACCGCCCCACCCTCTCTCCCCTCAGCTGGACGGCTGTCCCTGCATGGCCACCTAGGACAGTCGTCCTTGGCTCCTGGCTGGCAAGCTGACACCGGCCCCGCGGTGCTGGTGGGCTCTTTTCTGGCCCCTTTACAGCAGCCGTTTGGAGCCAGTGAGTGGAGGGTGTAACCCTGGGTCTGGCGCCCTCTTGTGGTAGCTCCAGCCACATGCCCATCTTTCATTTTTATGAGCACTTGATTTGTATGCAAATCCCGGTGACAGAATAACTGATGCTAATGGGAAAAATATTACTCTCTCTGCTGAAGCGCGCCAGGTGCAGCTGAGTAAGTGCTGGGTATCCTTCTTGTTTAAAACAAACTAATTTAATTCAGGAGTTCCAGCTGCTGAGACCCCAGGTTTCCATAGCAACAGTTCCCCTTCCCTCTTTGGAGTGGGTGCTGTACTGGGGAATCCACCCGCTTTCCCACAATCTCCCTCACGTGCCAAGGCCTCAAGGCCTCCTCCTGCGGGCCTCCCCACAGGGGAAGCTTGGAATTCCTGGCTTGGAATGCACAGCTCTGGAGAGCAGGGGCCCTTCCCTGCTCCTCGAGAACAGGGATGGATGTCTTGCTTCCCATTTCAGTGACCCCTCACCTTCTCTTAGGCCACCTCCGGCATTTGGGGTCTCTGCTTGGTAGGCAACTTATAGACAGAGAGAGTGGTCAGCAGAATCAAGTCTCTCAAAGAGGCCCACATCCTAGTCCTGGGAGCTGTGACCCTCTTAGGTCACGTGGCAAAGGGGATTAAGGCTGCCAATAGCAACTCGGATGTGGAGAGATTGTCCTGGATTATTCAGTGGGGCGGTGTCATTACAGGGTCCTTGAAAGTGGGGGGTGGGGGGTGGGGTCAGAGTCTGAGTCAATGTGACGCCCTGTGAGAAAGACTCCAGCTGCACTGCCAGCTCAGAAGGAGCAAGGGGCCACGAGCCAAGGGATGAGGGCAGATTCTAGAAGCTGGAAAAGGGGGAAAAGTGATTCTCCCCTGGAAGCTCCAGAAGGAACCTGCCCAACTCCTTGATTCTAGGTCCGCCGCGGGGCTCTCCAGGCCCAGGAGGGTGAGTCTGTCCTGGCTGACACGTTTGGGGTGACTTGTTGCAGCTGCCCTGAGGGCTGACACAGGGGCTTCCCTGGCCTGGGCCCAGGGGGCGGCTGGTCTGCCTCATGCCTGAGTCCTGGCTCCTCTCTTCCCCGTGTGCCCCCACAACCGTGCCCGTCACAGCCTGCCTGGCCTCCTCAGGGGCTGGCTTCTCGTCCTCGGCCGGGTCAACCCCATCCAGTCTAGTGAACCCGGTTCAATTCCTGTCGCTCCTTGCGCCAGTGTGCATGGCTGGCTCCCAGTACCGCCCACCTCCCCACTCACCACACCTGTCTGCCAAGTGAGGTTCCATCTTGAGGCCTCGAGGTCAGGATGCCGGGTGGGACCCTGGTTCCTGCTACCACCCACCCAGTGGGTGTGGCTCTGGGTGAGTTACTTCACGCCTGGGGCTCCATTTCCTGTCACTAGGGCGACAAGAGCTGGGACCCAAGCTGCCTCTAGGGAGTGGGACCCCTAAGGCGTGAGGTGCATTTAAGGGGCTGGGACCCCTCAGGCCTGTTGGTGTGTCAGTGGGAACATGGGCTCCAGCCCCCACAGGGGAGCCAACCCTGGACCACTAGGTGGGCCCGAGGACTCACAGGCTGACAGTGGAGGACCCTTCAGGCTGGGATCAGAGGGGATGCTGGCTGAGGAAGGAGTTGGGGTCCCCAAGCTACAGGGTAAGTGTGGGAAGATGCATCCCCAGGACAGAACCCAGATGCAGCCTTCTGGCTTCTAACTGTGGGTGGTAAGTGAAAAAGACACAGGAAGTGGCAAAGGGATTCCCTCTGGGAGCCTGGGCTCACAGGCAGAGTGGGGTGACCCCAAATCTAGGGCCTTCTCTTGGGCCAACTGTCCAAGCCACAGGGCTGGGGCTGTGCCCAAGGGGGCCAAGGACCAGGAACCACCACCTTGTGCCTGGAGCCCCGAGGGCACGGAGGACTTGCCTTAAAGGACAGCGCCTCCAGCCAGCCCTCTGCGTATTTATCTTTTATTAACAGTTTATCCTTCTTGCTTTTTGTGTTACAATTCCATGTTTCATCAAAGTCTTTCAGTTCTCATTTTGATAAAATAAATAGAGATAAATGAACCCTTAGGTCACACTCTCTCGAGCCTCTGTAACTTCATGATTGAATTTTCGCATCAGACCTGTGAAGACAGCCCACCGCGGCCCCCGCGCTTGGCCTGGAGATAGTTTTGTCTCAAAACAAACAGAACCACACGTGAGCTCAAAATGTGGAGTGGAACTGCTCTGTGAGATCGGCTATGGGCAGTCAGCTCGGCATCTGTGGGTAGAGCTCAGCTTCTGGAAGGTTCCCAAGTCGCCCTGTCTGGAGCACTAGGTGAGCTGAGCTTTCTGCGGCCTTCCCTACCCGCACGCCGCTCACTCACCCAGCACACGGTGGACACCGTCCTGGAACCTTCTCAGGGGAGCAGTCACGGCCAGCCCCAGGCCCAGCCCCGTGCCCTGTCCAGCCCCCCCCAGGTCCACAGCACGGCTCTTTCTCACATTCCCACTATTATTGGCCTCTTACCGGCAGAGTTAACTAAGCCAGCTCACTCCTCTATCTCTGAATAATCCTGATTCCCAAGGAAAATGGAAAAAATGATTTTCAAAATATCATCATTGTGGTTGTGTCTTGCATTCCAGGCGTGGCTGCTTAGGGCCCCACCACAGATGCGTGCGTGCAACGGACACGCGTGAAGCTGCCGCCTACCTGGGAGCCCTCTTGTGTCCCTTGCAGGTGTGAGCTGCCCCCATGTGTATGGGGACAGAGGGTTGGGGCGGGCCCTCTACATGTGCTCATGTGATGCGTGTGGGGCGCGGGTGGGGAAGCCACGGTTCCCTGCACCGGCCGGGGAAGAGCAGCACTTGAGAGAAACAAGCCCCGTGGCCCAAGGGACCTGCCTCTCCTTCCAAACCAGAGGCCCTCCTGCTGACACTCAGACAGGAGGCCTGCCTGTGGGGAGGGGTGCGCTCGGGCTCTGACGACTGGCCAGACGGCCTGGGGTGACGACCAGCGGGTGGCAGGCCACCTCCATCTGTCCTTCGCTCAGTCTCAAGCCTCCACCTCAGCCAGCGGCCTCGGACCACCCCAGGAGCCCACGCCGGCAGGGACGCAGCCCCAGGAGCTGGCTTCCGTCTGGTTTGGGGACTAATGCTTGCATCACTTGGGAAATAAGTGTGTTATCCCCTTAAGAACCTCAGACGACAACAGGACAGGTGGGGACTGGAACGTACAGTGACAGTGTCCTCGGTCCGGGAGCCGTGTCTCAGCAGAGCAGCGACCGTCACACCAAGGACTCCAGCAGAGCCCCCTTCTCTGGGCTCCTGGGCATGACAGCGAAGACAGACAGACAGACAGTGCAGGCCCTCTCGAGCCCTCAGCAGCCAGTTCGGGCCAGTGTTCAGGGCAGCGTGGTGGGTCCCCTATGTACACGGCGGCCTGCGGGGAGGGGCCGCTATCTGACACGCTTCTCCACCGAGTACACGGAGATGTAGTAGTCGTTGCTGCCCACGGCCAGGTGTGGCTGCGGGAGGGAGGAGAGAGCAGGGGGTGAGCATCTGGGGGCGGTGTAGGCCAGGCCTGGTCACCCCAACTCCGCCCGCAAGGCCAGCGTGGAAATGACGGGCTCCTGGGCCACACAGCTCGTGCAGATTTCTCACCTCCGCCCTGTCACAGGGAACCCGCCCGCTCCGCACACCGCCCACGTTTTTCTTTTCAGCATGGCTCCCCAGGGACAGCTCTGGAAACCTCATGCCATGCGTTTTGGCAGAAAGCCACAAGCCAGGCTCCTGGGGAGCCTCGCGCTGCACACAGGCAGGTAGGGAGAATCCTAATTTAAAACACAGCAGCCCCCAGCCACATGGCTGACTGTAATTTAGGATGGCGCCGTCACCCAGGTCATGGGGTCTGGGCTGCTCCTACCCCAGTGGACTTTTCAAGGGGAGCTTTCTCTGGGGCTGGGGTCTATGCAGGGGCCAGCGGGGTCGCGAAGAGCGGGACTACTTCATGTCTGCACTGAGTGACAGGGAATTTGATGCTGCTTCCAGAGGGAGTGGTCTCGGGGCTATGGCCCCTGGAGATCCTGGGGTGGCTGACTGTGGTGAGGGGCGGGGGCCTCTGCCTGCCGCTGCTAGCGCCTCCCCATGCCTCCCGAACCCCCAGCCCTTGACGGGGGCAGAGACACAGACCCAGTGTGGGTGGAAGGCCAGGCAGCTGATGGCGCCGACCCGCTGGCCCATGAAGCCGTCGTAGTACTTGATGTGGTTGATCAGCTCTCCACTGCCGTTGTAGATGGCGGTGAACTGGTTCATGGAGCCGCTGCACAGGAGAAGGCCTGGCGGTCAGTGCGGGGAGGTGGGCGTGTCCATGGGGAGAGGGGGCTCCTCTCTGGTCACCCCCACGAGGGGGCTTGAGCCTCAAGGGCTGTGAGGCCAGGCAGCTGAGGAGCAGCAAAAGGGCCCCACACTCAGTCCCTCCACCCAGCTCTCCTCCACAGGTGTGGGGGTGGGTCGTGGTGCCTGCTGTTACACAGGGCCCGGGAGCCGGCTGGGCAGGGCGGGGGGCAGAGAAGAGGCAGCACCTACCATGCAATCAGGTTTGCCTGGGGGTGGATGTCGAGTGCCGTCAGCCCCTTCACAATCTGCAGGATGTTCACAGACTCCGGCAGCCGAGGGTCAAAGAAGCGCACGTCCCCGTTGACGCTGCGGGAGGGGGTCGTGGTGATGCTGGGTGGGCATACCGGGGCCCCAGGATGCACCACGTGCAGTCAGGGGCCGTCCACACGTGCTATTCAAGGCCATGGTCCCCTGGACCCTCAGAGTGTCCAGGGAGGCCCCTGGATGGCACATGGGCCCACCCTACTGACTCTGGCACCAGGCCTGCTGCTGAGCCCTGGGGACCCCTCCCTACAGTCAGAAAGGGCCTAGCTGCTGAGGCACACAGCAGGGTGAGCAAAGACCTGGGGGAGGCTGTGAGTTATTTGTTCATTTCCGGCCAGATATTAGATTTTGCATAGCGGGGATGTGGTGATGGGTGGGAGGGGAAGATGGGAGGTCACCTCTTCCTGCCCTGGGCCAGGCAGACAGCGTTTTGAAAGCTGTGTTCTGTTTGCACATTACAAATGAGGGAAGAGCATCTCTGGAGAAATGGTGGCTTTGTAACAGTAAATTACATTTGCTGTTCCTTTAACGGGCAAATAAATATCCGCCACTCTCAGCACAGGATTTACCGGGCAGCAGGAATGGATTTATGGGCAGACGATGGGTCCGCACGGTGATCCTGGCACACGCCCGCCAGATGCTGCTGTCGCGGGGAGGCTGTGCTCCGGTTGCCTCGTTCACCCCATCTCCTGCCGCCCACAGGACGCCCGCAGGCCAGGCTCTCCAGCGGGAGGACCTGCTGTCCCTGCCCTGGTGCTGGCCCCGACCTTTCTGGCCAGTCCCAGAGCAGAAGTTAATTACTACCCTGAAATGCCATATTTCCCAGCTGTTTAAATACCAAGGACATATTTTAGATGGAGGGAAAATAATGTTTTTACAGCAAAATGTCTCATGAATATTCCACACTCATTACCTGACGCTCATGATGTGGCCCTCGGGGTGCTTCTGGAGGTAGGCCTTCACCACCCAGGCCGTGTGCTCCCGGTAGGTCATGACGCGGCTGGAGGGGAGGAAGGAGGGGTCAGGGCCTGGGCACAGCTGTGGGCCTCCCTGACACTCCGAGGCATCAGGACGGGAGGCAGAGTGGACTTTGTTTTGAGCAGAGGGAACTGGGCATTTATGTAAAGTGTCCACGGTCTGCCCATGCGCTGAGGTCAGCCCTCACTGTCTCATGTTTGCTGTGAATGACTGAGGGACCTCGCCCCACTGGCATGCCCCTCCCTGGTCACCTCAAGCCATGCTGGGGCCTCTGGAAGCGGGGTGGCTGTCATGCCCTCTCGGGGCCCCATGCACTGCCAGCCCCTACCAGGACTTCATACTGCATCTCCCTGTAGGCTTGAGGGCTGGGACCGAGAACCCCAGACTGTAAAGCTGTTGAAGCAGAGGGACACGGGCTTTCCTGGAAGCCTGATGCGGTCCATGACTGGCAGCGGGATTGGGATGCATGTGATGGGGAGGTGGGGTCACAGTGTGACCCCCAGGAAGGGTCCAGGACACAGTTATACCCAGCACACACAGGTCTCTGCCCCTGTGTCTCTGTCCTCAGACCTCAGGCCGAAGAGGAGGTCTCGGGACCCCAGCCCCTCCCTCACAGCCGCTCTGTGACCCTCAGCTCCTGTCGATTTGCCTGCCCAGGGAGGCTTCTTACAATAAGTCTGATTGACATCTGATTCACATACAGGAAGAGTCTCCCCTAAGCATGTATTCACTGATTTGACATGTTCTTACAGCTGTGCAACCATCACACAATTTTAGAATATTTTCATCACCCCAGAAGGGAACCTTGCTCCCCAACTTCCATGATGGCTGCTTCTGGTGGGCAGTGTAGGTTTTCGGTGGGGACCCTCCTGCAGAGACCTGCAGGGACCATGCGAACCAGGGGTTGCCTGGGGCCCACTTGTCATCCAAGCCTCAGGCACAAACTCCTGCCAGACTGGCTGGCGCCCCTGCTGGCTGCCTGGGTCCGTACCGGTCCTCCCGGCTGCCCCCAGCCCTGCACTCTCTTCCTGCTGGTGCCACCTATGGGGTTCACCTGTGCTCAGGCCCAGCTCGGCCCCGTCCCGTCCTGTCTCCTCTCACCCCCCTACCCCGAGCACCCCGTTAGCTCCTGTGGCTGTACACGGGCCCACCTACTGTTCCCCATTCCCTGGGACAAGGTGGGTGTTCAGTAAACATCACCTGGGAGCCCGGGCCCGCCTTCCCGTGGGGCTCTGTCATTTACCAGCTGTGTGTGACAAGCATCTGGACCTCCATGCTCACCGGCCCACACGGGGCACAGTGCAGGGCCCCTGGGGGCCTCAGCCCAGGGCAGAGTGGCGGTGCCCAGAGCAGCCATGGTGTGTGGCCCAGAGCTGTTCCTAACGCCATCTCCTCGGCTGTCCATGAGTTTGACCTGGGAGGCAGTAGCCTTGTCTGTGTTCAGGGGGGAATGGAGGCCGGGAAGGCAGTGACTCGCTGGGATGTCCCCTCTCAGCCTGTGTTCAGAACAGCCCGTCCACAGCTGGCGGGAAGCTGCGCTCCTCCACACACTGGGGGGTGCGGCTCTGGGGGGAGTGGCCGTCTGGCCCTGGGGGCTCGCTCCCCCTGAGCCCAGGAGATGGAGGGGTAGGCGAGGCCCGGTTACCATTCGCTGAGTGCCATCCTCCTGTCATAGACGCGGATGGAGCCGTCGCCGAGCCCGGCCACAATGAGGGAGCGATGGGAGTCGCAGGAGAGGCTCGTCACGCAGCTGTCGGCGCCCGTGGGGATGTCCTAGGGCCGACACAGACCCATCAAGCACCCTGGGGTCAGGGCCCCGCCTTCGCCAGCCGCCTGAGGAGCTGGGCCCAGAGGCAGTCAGGCTCCATCTGCCCTAGTTACAGCCTGGGCCCGAGGCCCGCAGCCCAGAGGACACAGCCGCAAACACCTCCGTGACCATTAAACTTTCCAATGTCTCCCTCTCTCCTAAGGAGGATGAAGCACATTTCGGCAGGAGGAATCCTTGTCAGCTCCCTCTTAAACCTCGTAATTAGTTCAGGAAAGGGTCCAGGAGGAATCCTGCCACCCATAAACCATCCCCTCACCTCTCCTCCTGGCAGCTGTAAAAGCTGGAGAAGGGCAGGAGGTGTGATGAACGCTCAGCAGGAAAGAGCAGGAGACAAAAAAATGGGGCCCAAGAGGGGAAAGTGCTTTTCCAATCAGAAGAAGTTTGCGGCTGAGGCGCACACAAGGAAGAGATCCAACAGGGAAGGAAACCAAATCGTTGTATCTGTTTACAAGGTGGGAGGCAGCCTGACTGGGCCTACTTTCCTCTGTCCCCTACCTCTGGGGACACCGCCTGCTCAGAGCACTTCCACAGACCCTCATTCTTGGCCCTTGACCTTGAGGGTGAGTGGAGCTGGGGAGGATGGCGGGGTCTGGGCACACTGCCTGCTGCGCCCCCGGGGAAGCCCCGCAAGGGATGGTGTGCTCACCTGCACCTTCATCTCGCGGTCTGTGTCCCAGATCCGGATGATGCGCACGTCTCCCGAGCTCATGAGGAGGCCGGTCTGCTGCTCCCAGTCCACCACCATCCCAGCTCCTGGAGAGACACAGATGTGCACCAGTGTCACTGGGGGAGCCTGGTCTGGGCAGTTGCTCAAGACCCACAGGGTGGGTCTCCAACCCCACACAAGCTTGAGGTTGGGGTGACAATTCAGAGCCTTCTCCGTATCTCTGCTGTCTTCAGGCATCTGCCAGAGGGAGAGCAGGATCTCAGGGCCGTTTGTCCAAGATGCCCACCTTCCAGGACACTTGGGCATGACTGGCAGGTCTGGAGACTTGAGAAAGGGTGTCAGAGGCACACAGGTTTGAGTCCTCTGGGTCCTGCAGTCCCCTGGGGATGAAGAGCTTTGTGGCTGCCCCTCATGGAGGCAGGGGGCTGACCACAGATGACCAGTGGTGAATGAATCAAGGGGTAGGTAGCCCTTTCCTCGGACTGGGCGGGGTGGGGGTTGGGGCGGGGTGTGGTGAGAACCTTCAGCCTCCCTAAGGGCACCACTGACCTCACAGGAGGGACTCTAAAATAAGATTTTAATTTAAACATTTAATTGTATTTCAAACATACAGAAAAAACACAACAGAAATCCCTGAACACACCACTCAGATCTAAGAGTTTCTAATATCTTGTCATTTTTTTTTTCTTGGAAAGAAATGAAATTTAAGACAATGAAAGCCTCACGTGCCTGCCCTTTCCCCAGATGAACCGCCCCCAGGCTGCAGGCATCCTCCCAGGCCTGCCTCTGTGCATTCCAATGCAGGGCCATGTGTCCAAAACCACGAAATGCATCTCTTACGTCTCAGAAGTTGCCAATTTCAATTGGGAGTATATTTTCTGGCAACTTGTGTTTTTTCTGTAAGGTTATAGGGTGAGGTTTCACCCAAATCTATGAATGCAGATCTGGCTAATTCGTATAAATTTGTGGGTAACACGCTCTTGGAGAACAAGCCCTTCACGTCCGTGATCCCGAGTTTGTAAGCCACGCCACCCTGACGACGTTTCCATGCTCCCTGTGCGTAAGGAGGTGGTGGCAGCTCCAGGAAGGGGACATGTCCATCTGTGCTTCGCACCTCCCCAGGAATGGCCGTCCACTCCCAGAGCGGATGCTGGCCTGCAGTCTCAGCAGAAATGGACACAAGGTGTGGTTTCCCTAAATCCTGGTCAGCATTGGTGTGTGAAGCCTGCATACCTTTAAATAATTAAAATATATATATTTTTATTTATATATTTATATATTTGGCTGTGCTGGGTCTTTGGTGCGGTGCAGGCTTTTCTCTAGGAGCGGAGAGCGGGGGCTACTCTCTAATTGCAGCGTGTGGGTTTCTCACCGCGGTGGCTTCCCTCATTGTGGAGCACAGGCTCTAGGCCATGTGGGCTTCAGTAGTTGCGCCAAGCAGGCTCTGGGCTCAAGAGACAGGCTCAACGGTTGTGGTGAATGGCCTTCGTTGCTCCAAGGCTTGTGGGATCTTCCCGGATCAGCTATCGAACCTCTGTCTCTTGCATTGGCAGGTGGATTCTTTACCACTGAGTCACCAGGGAAGGCCCCTGCATGTTTCAATATCTATCCTGACACTGATGGCCTAACTCATAGGGTGCAAATATCCTTTCCTGTTCTGTCACTGACATGACTTTATCTATGTTTTCTTTGGTCACACCCAAGTCTAAACTGAAGTCACCGTGCTTTTCATACATCTGTCTCTGCTTTTCGTGGCAGCAGCTCCTGTGTTTGGCTCTGTGGTTTTCCCTTCTCTCTCTGTGGGTGCCCACTCTTCTTCCAAATTCCTGAGCTGGAGGGTGTGACTCTCATTTGTTCTTTTCTGATATGTTCCCTTCAGGCTACAGAGTTCCATCCAAGTGCCTGATCTCTCTCTTGAACCCCAGACTCTCATTTGTACACATCACTTCAGGTTCCTGTTCAGATCTGAGTCCCTCGACCCTTGCTCCACAGACTCCCAGTGGCCTCCCAAATGGACTCCCATTCTGCCCAAAAGGGACCAGCTTGGTCCTTTTAACCGGACCCTGTGCCTGGAACGCCCCTCCCCTGACATCCACACAGCCCCTCCATATTATGCTCAGTCACCTTCTCAACCACACGAGGCCATGATGTCTCCCTGTTCCAGAGGCATCACCTCCCACATCCCCTGCCCCGTACTTCCTGTTTTGCCGGCAGCTGTCATGTCTACTCTGCAGAAATGTCAGCTCCACACAACAAACGGACCAGCCTTTGTTTCACCTTTTAGAATGCAGTCTCTCCAGTGCAACACCCCTGACCCCAGGCAGGAGGAAACACCCCAAAGTACCATAAAGGTTTCCGCAGGTGACAAGGCTGCAGGCATGGCAGATGAAATGGTATGACAAGTGAGTCCCACTTCTGTCCAGGAAAGCCCAGGTCACACTGCGACCAGTCAGCCCACAAGCAGAGCCTGAAACCAGGCCACTGCTTCCCCTCACGATGTGCCTGGTGGGCATTATGTGAATGAATCACAGAGGATGCACCCACCCAGGACCGGACTTTGGGCACCAGGTCACTGCAGAGGCTTACAGACTCCTAAATCCATGGACCACTGCTGGGGTGGCCTGTGTTCTCAGGCATGCTTAACAGTCTGCTGGGAGCTCCGTGTTGGCCCTGAGGAGGTTTCAGCAGCAGTGTAATTAAGGAGTGGTCCTCCACTGAGAGCACGGGGCCAGGTGACATCTGGGATGCTCTGGGATCATGGGAACAAGTTGCGGAGAATCCAGGGGGACCACACAAGGACTGGGAGGGGTCTCAGCCCCAAGCCTATGCAGGAAGCAGAGGGGAGGCTGTGGCCATTCCCAATGGAGCGAGAAGGCCCACCTGGCCTTCAGATGAAGCAGTGGCAAGTTCCTTCTCGCTGCATCTCCTTCATGGTGGATTCAGAGCTGGTAGGAGCCTGCCCTGCGTTAGGGCCCAGCCCAGTGACTTCATTTCAACTAAATCCTTCTCTCAAATACAGTTGCCCTCTGAGTGCTGGGGGTGAGGACTCCAACACATGAATTTGGGGAGAGAGAGCCCCTATTTCAGGCCCCGTGTCTCCATCTGCATGCAGGCACGGGAAGGTGTGTCCGTGCAGCCGTCAGAGGATCTGGGGACATAGGTTACATGAGCTCTGAGTCCTGTTTCAAATCTGGACTCTCTGATGTGGACCATTGAGCTTTAGATTCTGGTTTAAACTAGTTCTAAAGCACGGAGGCCAGCAGAGATAAGAAACGGGTTTCCTAGGGTTTTCCCGAGTCCTGTGCATGTTGGGGAGGCAGGTGCCCCGCATGTACAGACAATTCTGGGCAAGGCTGCTTTCTGAACTGGGCCTGTTTGTAGAAGTTGTGTCCCCTAAGACAGTGAGCTCCTATCTGTGGAAGAGTCTCAGACCAATGTAAAAACTGTTGGGATAAAAACAACAGTCTGCTCACATCCTGACCCACCTCCAGGAAGAGTCCTTCCTGCACCTGCTGGCCCCCACCTCATTCTCCTGCAGGTCTGGGGCCCTGGCCGGTCCTCTGACCCAGATCCGAATGTAATCACTGGCTTTCCTCCTTGAGACCTTTCCCAGCCAAGCCTGTGTCTCGACCTCTAGACACAGTGGAGGAGAGATGATCTGACTCATCACGAGTTGGGAAAAGATGATAAAAAAGGTGACACTCTTCTTGACGTGTTGAATACAAGGAACAAAACTGATGGCTGTGATTTAAGTAAAACTCATAAGACAGGAACATCATGATCTTGAACTAGAGTGCAGATTCCAATCACTTTGTTCCTGGGGAGCATGGCCTCAGCAGTGTTCCCCTCCTTCCCCATGCCCAGAGAAGTGACCGTGGTGGGGAGAGCCCCAGCCCCCTGGTCCCCTGGCCCTTTCCTGTTTTTCAGGAGCAGGCAGACTGCTCTGGGCTTCCCTCCGGACGGTCCCTCCTCCTGGTCCATGCCGCTACGTGAGGACACTGAGGGTGGTTAATGAACGGAGGCTGCGTGTGTGCTGCAGCCTCTCCCCTGCTGGGCGGGCACCGAGTGCCCAAGAGCACAGTCATCTAGTGTGATGTCGCTCTCACTGCCCGGGAGCCACGGGTGGGGTGGCCCTCGCCAGGAGGCAGAGATTCTCAGCTGACTTTATTCTGGATACGAGCCCTGCTCACATGTTCTTCTCCAAAAGCTGGCCAAAGAGGGGATTTCTTCATTAAAATATAGGCATACTGTGCAGGGAGGGCTGGGGAATAGCAAGCTCGAACGTGTAAGTCAGGGGCCAGGCAGAACCCAGGCGCAGCAGACAGAAGAAACGCGTTGTTTCAGAGGCTTGGGTCTCTGCGATGTCCATGATCGGCCCTCCAGGCTCAGCGGCCAGTCCAGACTGACCTCTAAGGACCCCCCCCCCGCCGTCTGGAATATGCCTCTGAGAACCAACACAGGGATCTGACCTCTGAGGACCCATTATGTGGACCTATGACTAAGGACCCATCACCCCCAACCTGAAATGCCCTTGGGAGTGATGGATCTAGAACTCCAAGGAGGAGGGGCAGGCCCCACTCCACCAGCACATGTGAAAACCTCAGACCTGAGGGATGGCGACCCCCACTGCCTCCCCGGGGATGCAGACACAGCACCTTCCCATGAGGTAAGGCCTCTCTCAGGGCCTGTGAACACTTCTAGACACCTGGCAGGTTCAGAGGCTCAGGACTGGGCTGGCAACAGAAACCGGGCTCTTCAGGGGCAAATGATTTCACCTAAACCTCTGTTTCTCACTTAGGGAGATGGCCTAGGACACTTGGCAGCTGCGAAGGTGTTCCCTGTCAGCGGGGCTGGGCACACGTGTCCTGGGTGAGGAGGGGACTGTCATTCCCTGTGGCCTGTGTGCCTGCCCTGCGGGCCCACGGGAGCCACCACCTGGCCTTGTGTCCTGGCTCCAGCACTGAGAGGGCCTCCCCTAAGATTCGATTCCAGATGCCTGTGACGCCAGAGGAGGCGTGCAGGTGGGAGAGAAGGGTGGCTGTGGCCCTCCTAGTCCCACCAGCCACCCCAGCACTCTGTGGCTGGCGCCCTGCTCGCTACCCAGCTGCTCCAGGCGACGAGGCCCACGGTTTACGTCCAGTTCACATGCGGGTGCTGGATGATCTGTTCCCTGCCCTCCGGGGTCACTGCTGCCCTCCACGCACGTGACAACCAGGGGTTAGGGCCGCTCTCCCCCAGGTGCCCCCAGAGAAAGGCTGTGAAAGGCGTTCCCTGGTTTCTCTTCAGGATTTCGGGGCCAGTGACCCTGTTGTTCCTCTGAGGCCCTTTCTGAGAGAACCCCTTCTGGTTATTGCCACTACTGTCGCTGGTGGCGGAAAGCGGAGGAGTGAAGATGGAGTCAGTCCTGGGTTTTCTCTATTTTTCCTTCATTTTGAACTTTTTACTAGCAGAGTCCTTTGTAAAATATCAAACTGTGAGTTTGCACGTTTGTATGGACATCTTGTTCTTAGCCTCCCGGGACCCCCTTCTCCATCCCTCCAGTTCTGGTGGCATAAGGGACCCTGTCAGACCCGTGGCCACCACTGCCTTCCTGCAAGGAACTCTTGTCGAGAGAGCAACTAAAGACAGACCCAGGATGGAGAGTTCAGCACAGGGCTGCTCACTCTCTAAACTCAGATGCTGCAAGTTAAAGGTCAAGAATTCTGTCTGCTGCCAGGATTCATAAGGCTCCATCTTTTTACAATTTACCCCACTAGTGAAATCAGGAGAGAAAAGGACTCATTTTGAGCATGCGTATTTTAAGTTTGCCAACCCAGTGTATGCACAGGCAACTGCAGATGGGCGTTTTGGTAACTATCAAAACTATATATGGATTTTCAGATGGAAACAGATGCTTCAAGAAACTCCGCATTCAATTCTAGGAAATAGTCTCTTTGAAAAAATTTGGTGGGAACACAAATCTCACTTTGGAATGACACCTATCTCTGTCCTAATGGAATCGTGAGACGTCTCCCTGGGAGCCTGAGAGCTGCGCCGTCCGCACTGCCGCAGATGTAGACTGGGATGATCCCTGTTCCAAGGCTGCTGCGAAGGTGGCGTGGAGCACGGAACTGAACCGTCCTCGAGCCAGGCCAGAGTGAGGCCACTAAGGAGGCTGGGAGGCGCGACGAGGCCTTGGCTCTCAGGGACAGTCCTGTCTGCGGCTCTCACTGAGGTCTCTTTCCAGAGCTGCACGCAGCCATCTCACTCATCCTATGAGATCTGAGTGCTCAACAAGTGAGGTCTTTTGTATCAGAGGAGAGTATGCGGATGAGGGAATAAGAAAAACCACAGCCCTGACCCTCTGCCGCCTGAGAGCACGGTGGGCAAGCGAATGTTGTCTTGCAGAGCAGAGGAGCCGGCTCCCGCCCAGCCCTCACAGATAAGGGGAAGGCACTCACCTCCCTGCTTACTGTGGTCAAGAAAGATCGAGACCTTTCGGGCCAGACCTGTGAGGAAACAGGGATTATGGGCTTGATGCAAAGGGAAGCTGGCCAGCCAGAGCCAAATCAGCCAGAATTAAACACACCACAGAGTCAGGAAGCACGGTGAAGGAAACAGGGGAGGGGGCAGACAGTGGCCCGGGCCATGGCTGCAGTCGGAAGACAAGGGCCAAAGTACCTATGAACTTGAAAACTCAACGACTGTAGGTTTTGGCTAAAAAAAGACTCAAGATGGGAAATCAGAAGGTGCTGAGACTCAAGGGAAACGTGGCCTGACATGCGTGGCGCTTCCAGCGAGGCAGTTAGTGGCCGGTCCCACACACGGTTAGTGCGGCCCGACTGGCAGGAGCTGACCCACTGGCCACGGCCGGAGGAGAGGAGGCAACCCTCTGTCTAGGTCCTGAGTGAGGACGGCTCTTCGTTCACGAGGCCTCGGGTTGGTGAGGAGGCCTCTGGGGAATGGTGGTTATGTCCAGGTGACTGTGGGCACCTTGGCCTTACGATGGGTGGTACCACCACCGGTTCTATTTCAGAACATGGCTCACTCAGCTCCAGGGGTTGGCCAGGAACCCAGACTGACTTCAGTTCTCCTGACCACGGGGGATCCCCATGAGGGGGCTGTCCCCAGGTTAACTGCACAAGCATGCACAGGAGTATACGTGTTCACATGTGCACATGCATGCATGCGTGTCCGTGCCTGGGTACACATGTACACACATGAACCAGGGGCATGCTAAGATGATGCGGAGACCCTGCACATTTCACACAACTTCCAAAAGGCAGGGGTAGGGCTCCTTCCAAAAACAGTCTCTTTAGTCCCAAACCACCGGTTCAGATCTTTGCAAACAGGCTGCCACGACAGCGACCCGGTGAGTGAATTCTGAGCTGGAGAGCACACAGGAGAACCTCACAGGCAGAGTTTCCCCACTGCTCAGGGGGCGCCAAGTCCTCCCTCCCACGTGCCTTACATGCCAGTGTTCACAGACAAGACCCCCATGATCTCTGGAGCTGAAGGACAAGGTGGGCTGGGCCTTGCAGGGTGCAGAGCTGTGTAGGATCCCCTGTCACAGGTGCGTGGAGGAGTTGACGATGGCAGCCCCTCCCCTCAGGGTGCCTCGTCCCCTCTACACAGCTCGAGGGTGCCTGGGACCCGAGACCAGGCGGAGGACCTCCCTGTGCAGCACAGTGAGTTTCACATGCCCGGGAGGTAATCTGGAGCAGGGAGTGGGGGCTGTTGCTTCTGCCTGACAAGGTCCCGGGGGACCACAGCCAGGACTCTGAAGGGCCTCACGCTGCAGGGGGCCCCCCAGACGCTGACAAGCAATGGCCTTAGAAGCTGCTAGTTCTCCCCTCAGAATCACGGCCAACAGCTCTGTGACTCTCAAGTCAGAGGCCAAGATGAGTGAAGAGAAAGACAGCAGGTACTGATGGGCAGAAGGCACCAAGAAGTTGGCAGAGGGGCCAGAAATTCACCAGCCTCGCTCCTTGGTTACTGAGCTTGAGCTCCTGAAATGGAAATGATAATTGGAGTCTCTCTGGCCCTGCTGGGGTTGTAGTCCCTATGCTGCAGGGGGAAGCTATGGAGGCTGGAGTGTGCGGGGGTCCCTGGTTCTCGGGGCACCCCTCCCAGGCCCTGCAACACACAAGCTCTTCCTGTCCTGAACTTTTAAAGCAGCTGGCCTCCCAGGTGCCCTGACCCTTCTATCTTCCACTCCTCCAGAAAGAGTGAGGAAGTAACATCTTCCTTTTTGCTAAGTCCACTGCTGCCCGGTCAGATGAACTCTGGCTTAGCCACCGAGGAGTGCCTGCCCAAAGACCCCCTCACCCCACCTGCTGACAAAGACTTGGAGGTAAGACCCTCACCAGCCCTCACCAACGACGCCTGTCCTGGGAGATTTCTGAGACCCAGGAAAGGGGGCGGGTCCAGTAGGAAGGAGTCTGTGGGAAACACACATTTGTCTACACCAGTGGAACCCACTTGCAAGGAAGGGCTGTAGCGCACACCTGGGCCAGGAGCGGCCCCCACACACAGGTGGCGTCTGGGGGCAACAGTGCAGGGGTGCCCCAGGGCTGAGCTGCTGCCAGCTCAGCTAGACCCTGTCACCCCACCTGCTTGCTGACTCCTGGGCAGGCAGCTCCTCTCACCTTCACTGGAGCAAAGGCAAGCGACGCTGTGGGCAAATACACCACAGATACATCATTTGGGGGTGGCAGCTATTTGGGGGCTACAGGTAGGTGGACCGTTGCAAAAGGAAAAGGCTAGACAACAGTGTATTCACTGGGCCACAAGTGGGCTCCCCACCTTCCCATCCTCTGGCGCAGCTGGAAGCCTGGTCTCCACCAGCTCCTGCCTTCCCCACACAGGGGTCTGTGAATGGCTGGAGCCTGGGACAGGCTGCCTGCTGGGATGGCAGCAGGAAGCTAAGGACTGAAGACCGTGACTCATCTTGCCCAGCATATCCTGCAATGTGAGGGTGAGCACCTAAGGACCACGGGGAGGCTCTCCTGGAGCCTCAGCACAGGCCTGGGGTGGGGCCGGCGGCTGAGCGGGTGGAAGGTGGGGGCGCTGCAGGGCAGAGAACAGGAAGAAGCAAGAGAGAGATGGAGGGACCCTGTGACGGCAGCTGCCATCCAGGGGAGCACAGGACCCGGGCTCACAGGGGCCCAGGCAACCAAAAAACGGCTGTGCTGGGGCTTGTGGGGTTCGATACACAACTACTTTGTCCCTGAAGAAAATGTAAAAACACTTAAAATATTAACATATAAGGAAGTGTCTGCTGTGGAAGTGTCTGCTGTGGAGCTGGCCATGCCCCTGAGGGCGCTTAGACGGAGGAGAGAGAAGCAGCCACGCAAGCACCTGATCGCCTCTCAAGGCCACGGAGAGACCCCAGGTGGGCGGAGGGGGGTGGGGCAATGAACAGCAAGCTGCTCTTGCCTCCATCTGGCAGGGGCTTTATGATCACACTGGAGGGTGGCTCTGGAAATCCAGACTGATGGCCACATAAATGCTGGGTGCACAGTGAGCGCCAGGCTGAGGGGTGCAGACCTCCCGATAATGGGCCTGGACCCAGAGACTGGCAGGTGGTGCCGGCGTCTCTCACCCTGGCCTTGGGGTGGCCGTGCCCACCAACAGGCAGCACACAGAGTGGTGTCTGGCGGACACTGCAGCCACACCTCCTTCAGCCCAGAGCAGGCAGACAGTGCACTGGACTCTCCCGAGGACCAGACACTACCAGGGTGCCCGCTGTGTGCTTCTCACTGAGAGGGGATTACTCTAGGTATGAGGGGCACAGGATGCAGCCCCAGGCCCTGCCGTGCCCACGCTCTCACAAGCAACACACGCTTCAAGCCAAGGACAGAGGCTGCAGGCTGCTCAGAATTCGGCAAGACACACACACACACACACACACACCCGCTCCCCTTCACCTCGCTGCAAGCAGAGCCTCCCAAGAGGGAAGCTGGCTGGGTCGGGACTCAGGGGCTCCGAGTGGACCGACTTCCTGCAGGACCCCAGGAGCACCCACCTCGGGTGGTAGGCAGCATGTCCGAGAGTCCCTGCCAGGCCGTCACCATTTCCGGGTTCTTATCCAAATCAGCAAAGTTCTTCCAGACCCTGATGGCACCGTCATCTTGGGGAGAGGAGAAAGGAGATTAAAACGCAGGCCTGGCTGGTCTGGGAAGGGGAGGAGGCCCCTTTCCTGGGGGTGCCGGAGGACACAGGCTGCTTAGGCCCACAGCAGGCAGCCTGTGGGGCAGACGGTTCTCTCATCTGGGGAGGAGCCGTACACAGGCAGTGTGAGACCCCTTCCGGCCTGCCTTGGGGCTTCAGGGTGAAGCCCCCACCTCGGCATTCCTGATTTCCCCTACCTTCGTGGGCATCATCTGCCAAGAAGAGCTGGTCTCTCACAGGGGCAGGGCCTCTCTCTCCACCCTGTCACACGACTCAGGAGACCGGTGGGATGCCCCTCCCCGCCTCTCCAGCCCCAGGATGGGGCAGAGGTCCGTGTTCTCCAGCAGATGGGAAGCCAGGTGGGCCTGAGTGTGGGGCCACCACCTGTCTGTTCGTCTGTCTGTCATTCCTTCCTTCCTCCTGGTGTTGCTGTTCCCAGGACCCTGTTCTCCAGCCTCACTAGCCCCTCATGGAGAACCTGGCCTTGAGCTGCAGAGGGAGTTCAAGGTCACCTGGGGACACACTGGGGAACTCGCGTCGAGCAGAGTCCCTGGCTCTGCCATCTGCTGATTCGGCCCGATCTCTGCTGAGACGTGACTCCTCCCTGCTCTAGAACTTAGGCCTCATGCTGCTTCTCCACCGGGACCTGACTCCCAAAGGGCCCTTGGTCCCTCTGCCATGTCTGCTGTTTCCAAGGAATCACCTCTCTGCATCCTCTTTGAAGCTCAGGTAGGCTCATTGTGACCCGTTGTCAAATGCCCCACAGACCCTACTGGCTCCCGCACCACTGTGGGGGTTGGTCTTCCCCTCCCTGCCTGAGGCCTACCGGGGGGCCGTCTTGGGGCTGGGGCTGGACTGTTTTCCTGGGGAGGGCTGCCAGCAGGACCTCTGCCCCTAGGTATGCCTTTCATGATGGTGGCCTCCACTTGGGATTGGTCAGCCCCCTTTATCAAAAGAAACAGCTGCGGTCACAGGAACCTTGCTGTCAATTCGTGCTGGGGTCCTGCACCTATCCCCTGCCATCTCTGCATCAGGGATTAGGTCCCCACCATGGGAGCCCTACTCACCTGTGGCTGTGAGCAGGAGGGAGCAATCCTGGCCATTCAGATACTCCATGGCCGTAACCCTTGTGTACCGAGGGTTTCCGTTGTGGAAATAATCCAGTTTCTCCCCTTTCTCCCAGTCCCAAAAGCTTCAAGGAATAAGAGAGAAATACGGTGAGTGATCAGGGAGGAACAAATGAAAGCCACAAGGAAATACCACCTGATACCCAGCAGGTCAGCCACCAGCAAACACACAGAGAAGGACAAGTGTCGTCAGAATGTGGAGAAACTGGAACCCTGTGCCCTACTGGTAGGAATGTAAGATGGTGCAGCCGCTACGCAGAACAAGAGCGGTTCCTCAAGATAACTAAACACTGAAGTACCACGTGTCCAGGATCCCATCTCTGTGTACATATCCAAGAGATGTGCACCCAGGGCACAGCAGTGTCACTCATAACAGCCAAAGGATGGAAGCAACCCAAGTGCCCATTGATGGATGAAGGAGGAAACAAAATGTGATCCATACACTTGGACCACTATTCCACCTTAAAAGGGAAGGAAGTCCTGACACCTGCTACAACACGGATGGACCTTGAGGACGGTATGTTAAGTGCAATAAGCCAATCACAAAAGGGCAAATACTAGATGATTCCACTCATCTGAGGTTCCCAGAACAGACCAGTTCCTAGAGACAGAAAGTTGGTGGATGCTGGGCCTGGGGAGTGGGGAGGGAAAGTCAGTGTTTAATGGGACACAGTTTCAGTTTGGGGTGATGAAAAAGTCCCGGAGGTGGACGGTGGTGACGGCTGCACAACAAAGTGAAAGCACTTAATGCCACTAAACTGCAAGCTTAAAAACGGAGAAGACAGTAAATTTTATGTTATGTATGAAAAAGGAGAAGAATAAGAAATAGGTAAGAATTCTGTCCATTTTATCAGCTATAAAAATAATCGTCCCCATGGCTCTCTCCCATCAAGCGTGCACTTTCTCAGTTGACATAAGGGCAACAGTCGCTATGAGTTAAAGTGGTGTCTTGTTACTGACGCTTTCCCTTCGCACGCTTGCTGCCCTTGCACCTGAGCGGGTCCCTCACATGCCCTGTCACTGGGGGGTCCTAATGAGCTCCTGTGCTCTGCTCTCTGTTCATTGCACAGAACTGGAGTGCTCGCGGTAACGTGGCCAAGTGCAGCCCTGGGAGGGTGTGGGCAGCACCGGGAGGAGAGACATCTGCTGGCAAGTTCTCTAGCCCCCAACCCCGAAGCAGCCCGAAGGCTCGGGGTGTCCCGCCCACAACCCCTGTGGCTACCTGTTCTCAAGCTGAAAGGCCAGCCCCATAAGCGCCCCCATACCAGATGCTGTCTTTGTCAGCGACGGCCACGCATGGTGTAAAGGGGTGAAACTTGACCACGGAGGGGACGCCAGGGTTCCTGTTCAGAAATATCTGGTCGTCCAGCCTTGTGATACCTGCCGAGGGAAATACATGGCGATGGGCCTCAATTTGCAGTAAACGTCACTGCCGTGTTTTGCCAAGGCTGACGCCAGCCCCTTGTACTGGGGGGTTGGGAGGGGCCCAGAGGGAAGCAGGAGGCAGAGTTTGGGCGGGCTCCTGAGGGCGGGGCCTCTGCACAGACAGGCTGGCATGGCTCACACTCACGACAGCCCATTGGCAATATTTAGAGCAGTGCACGCGGGTGAAGGGTTTCTGAAAAGAATGTCACAGACTTTGGAATAAAGTTCAGTAAGGCGGTGATTCGTAACTCAGACCTAAGGCTAAAGCTTGGGTTCAGCCATTACTGTCTGTAACCCAGCCAAAGTCCTGTGTGGAGGCAGGGGCCTCCAGTCTGGAAAGGCGGGAATCTTGAAATGACGGAAAGACAGCTGATCAAGAGTCACAGGGGATGTGAATGGGGATCTGCTCCCCAGGCCCCAACACAGGTACCTGGGAAAAACTGCTATGGCCCTGAGGAGCTCTAGAAGAGCAACGAAAAGAGGATACCAGTGTGGGGAACATCAGATGGGTTCACACACGTATCTGCAGAAGGATGCAGGCTCATACAAAGGAGCCAGGCCCTTGTACCTGCCCCTCGTTGGAGGGCAAGAAGCCCCTACAACACTCAGCCCCGGGGTCACCCTCTCCTTGGCTGCTGGAAGCTGGTCTCGGATGACACAGAGGAGAGCAACTGTGGTGCTCATGCTTCATGAACCTGGCACCTGCTGGGTGAGCTGCTGTCACCCACGATTTCAGTCTTTTTCGCCTCCCTTTGCTGAAACAGCTAACACTGAAAACCACTCAATCATCAGGATGGGGTTAAACTAACAGGCAAACAGGCCTGGGAGGGTTTAACTATTGCCCAGAGGTGCCCTTCCCCTCAGCCATGGGTTCCCCAGGGAGGGGGTGTAATTTAACCCAGGAAAGATGAGGGGATACCCAGGTCCTGAGTCACTGCAGGCATTCTGCACTCATGCACAGATCTGGGCACGATGGTGAGGTTGCAGCGTCATGGGCGCTGGCTGGAGGGGTCACAGATAGGGGAGGCGGCATTAACTTTCCCAGCTCATCTCCTGGGGCCTCGGGGACTCGTCTGATGGCTTTGCTGGGCCTGTAGGCGATATTCCACGATTCACATCCTTCCCAGCACGCGGCTGGCCTCAGATGAAACCGCCGTTTCACAGAGTCCAGGCTCTGAGCGCTACAGGCAGCGGAGGAGGCTGTGCCCTGGCTAGTGGCCCTGCCCTCTCTACCCATGTCTGCCAGCAGTGAGGCTCTTGCCTGCAAGCTCACTTGCCAAGGTCTCCAGCAGCTCAGCAGTTCCTTTCGGTGTGGGTCAGACAAGCGATCTTTTTCCCACAAAGACTGGAAAAGAGAACCCCTGACCCTAATTTACAAAGATGATTTTTTTCTTTTCTGTCTGCAAAACCTGGTTGGTTCTCAAGTGACCGGCTCTAATTTCACTCCCTGTGTAATGCTGACCGAAGCAACACCAGCCCAGAGTGTGGCCTTTACTGCTTTCAGATGTTCGCTGTAGACTGGCTCCCAGGCCGCCTGTGGGTACAGGGAAACCAATTCATCCTGCTGTCCCCTTCGGTAGGCCTGGGGTTCTAAAGAACCATGGACTTCCAAGAAAATAGGTCCTTGACACCATAATTCAAAGAGCTCCTATCAAGCTGGGTGGCTCAAGCTCTCCTGGAAAAATTGGCAGACTTTGAATTCTACATCCCTGGGGGCTCTACATCTAGAATGCGCCTTCACAGAGGGGAGTTACAAACAACCAAGATTGGTTTTAGCAGAAGTGACCCCGCATTAATGGAATGTGACCTGAGCATCTCAACGACAGCACCGTGAATGCACTTGAAGCGCTTCTGAAATGGCATTGCTTCTGGAAATGCTCAGGGGGCACCAGGCCTGGGCAGGTGGGCCAGGGATGAGATCCCGACTCCAGGCTGCCTGCAGGTAGGGATGGGCTCATGGGTCCTCAGCTGCAACTTTAAAAAGTAACCCATAATACAAAAAACTTCTCTGGTGGTCCAATGGCTAAGACTCCATGCTCCCAATGCGGGGGGCCCAGGTTCGATCCCTGTTCAGGGAACTAGATCCCACATGCTGCATGCCACAACTAAAAAGATCCTGCTTGCTGCAAGTAAAACCTGGCACAGCCAAATAAATAAATAAATTTTAAAAAAATTAAAAAAAAGTAACCCTTAATAATCAAGGGAATTTGACACTATAGGGAGAGAAGGTCATGAAAATAATTCCACAAAAGCGTGAGGAGTCTGCGTATCTACTCTGTGCAGTACCCAGGGAGCATCGTCCACTGCCCAAAGCTGGCCCAGCAACGAGGGCTCAGGCAGAGCTAGAAGACTAGCCCACCCATCGCTGCGGGACTGAGTTGGCTCCCGGGCCCTGAGGGCTGTACTGCTGGGAAAGAGGGAGGAGAAGGCGGGGGAGCTGCCCAGTGCTCTGGCCCTGTTCTAACCACAGGGTGGAGCCCCTTGGCTGCCCCCTCCCACCTGGCCTCAGTGCCTGAGGGTAGGGGGCTGATGCAGCTGACATAAGGGGGACCCATGACCCAGCAGCTCTCCCTTTGGCAGCCCACGTTCCCACACTGGTGGGGTGGGGTGGGGCTGGAAGGTATGCAAAGTGGGCAGTTAGGGCACCTGTTGGCAAATTTAGTAAAAGGTTTGGTCAAAATGTGACTGATATACAGGCTTGGGGTAACAGGGAGCAATTATCTGGGGGCCATGTGGGGTCCAGGCAAATACAACCAGGGCCTGATGTTTGTCTTCTTTCCCCATGGTGGGACACAGGCCACCCTGCTGTGGACCCCAGGGCCTGCAGAGGGCTTGCTCCCTTCTCTCTGCAAATGACAAAAGGTAGAAGTCATGACTGTCCCAGAGGCCGCCAGTCAGACAAGAGCTTCCTTGGACGATGATCCCAGAGAGCCTCCTTGTCTCCCTGGGGACAAAGGCACAGAGGTCCCGGGGACAAGGCCTTCCCGCAGGTGAGTGATGCCCCACAGTGGCACCCCTTCCTCCCTGGAGCATCTCCGCCAGCCTCATTCCTTGCCTGCACCAGGGCAAGTGGGGGCCGGCTCACTGCCCATGGTGGCCCCTGAGGACACCACTTACCCTTCTGGATGAGCTGCTGTGCCTGCTTCCGGACACGGGTGTTCCGCAGAAACCGCCACTCCCGCTCCTTGCGGATCTGACTCTCCAGGTCATGCTCTTCCGGAATCTCCAGCAAAAAAAAAAAAAAATTAACACAATTATTTCCAAATGAGAGGGTTCCCCCTCTGCAGGTGCAGAAGAAACCTGGTTCTCTGGTCGGTCCAGTGCCCAACAGCAGTCAGAGCAGACCCTTACAGTTAGAGGGTGGTCACTAAGCTCCCGAACCTGCTTCCCTCCCTGTGCTGGGGGCATTGCCCCTTGCTGACAGCTGGGTGTGGAGGTTCTGGGACCCGGGACCGGGGGGAGGGCTGGCTGGCTTGGGGACGTGGAGCAGAGACTTAGGAAGCCCCTGCCTCCAAGAGCCCAACCATAGAGGCCAGAAGCTGTCACACTCTGACAGGGCAGCGAGGGGGCTGCTTTCAAAGCAGACAGAATTCGAGAGGGAGGTGCAGGGATAAGGGCCAGGTGATTCCTGCAGGAGGGAACATAAAGGGCTCTGCTGTGCTGGACACTAGATTAACTCCTTTGTACCCTTAAATGCAAAATCAGAAAAAGATGTGGTGTGCTCAGAGAGGTTTGCTTTTATTCTGATGCCAAAGGGAAACGAAGCCTCTGGTTAGAAGATGAGCATGCTCATGAGAAGTGACAGAGGGCAGCAGGCACGGAAGTGCTGCCCCTGGGGCCGGAGAGGCAGCCTGGGCCTGGGGG
Source organism: Capricornis sumatraensis (assembly GCF_032405125.1). Taxonomy (NCBI): domain Eukaryota; kingdom Metazoa; phylum Chordata; class Mammalia; order Artiodactyla; family Bovidae; genus Capricornis; species Capricornis sumatraensis. The sequence goes on from NC_091076.1 coordinate 101,379,956, forward strand.
TGGGGCCTTCTCACCCAGGGTGGGCAGGAGCCGCTGCCCGCCAGGATCCACCAAACACAGCAAAGGGGCAGGTGAGTGGTGCCCCATGGTGGCATCAGACTCTATGTGGGTGGACAGTGAGGAAGGAGCTTCGAACCTATGCCTGGGAACTTCTGCCCTCCTTCATCAGCTTCTGCATATGAAGTATGTGGAAGCTGGAACAGTCCCCTTTTCTGGATAAGGCCCTTCTTGCTTCATGGCCGGTGTGCATGCATACGGGCCACGTCTAGGAGAGGGCCACACTTAGCAAACAGTAAGTTAGGATTTAAATTTACTATATTCAGAACATAATCACTTGTGTAAAAACGATGTATCTCCTTCGTCATACAGTCAACTTGCCTAACGCCTGCTTGAGAACTCAGATCTGTAAAGTTCTCAAATATAAAAGGAATCAAATAAATTAGGAAAAACCCTACTTCCTCTTGGCTGAGAGCTAACCTGCCTTGTACTCAGCCAGGCAACACTGCATACGCAGAGGGAGCCCATATTCAATATTTTAAAAGTCATCTTCTCTGCTGGAGAAAGCATCAGGATGAAGAATGGTGAACGTGGTCAGGTGTACCTGCCTGTGTGCAAGCATAGCTGAGAAGATGGGAAGCAGTTTAGGTCACAATTTAGGCAGTTATTACACGAAATGGTCACAGAGCACTTTTATGTCTTCTCAAATGCTCCGTGTTATCTCTGATCACAAACAAACAACCCGAAACCTCATCTCATCCCTGTGCACAGACCAGAGGGGTCTGTGTTCCAGGATTTCACTGCTACAATCCTGTCTTTTTTCTCTTAAAAATCACAAACCCACAGCCAGCAAAACAGCAAAGATATCCTGACACGGAGACAACAGAAGAAAAGTCACCTAGAGCCTCCAGAGCAGTTAGTGTTGTAGACAAAACCCCACGAAGGCACTTGGGATAGATGGTGGGTTTTTACCAGTTGGTTTTGTTTCATAACAATCCAGAGATTATTGGAAAAGAAATTATAGATAACCAATAACAGAGTGATAAAAAGAAAACCTCCAGATGAAAAGACAGAATCAGAATGGAGCTCTGGTTTCTGCAGGTTTAGAGGAAGGGTCTGGAAGCAGGGAGGGAGTGGGACAGACAGAAAGGAAGTTCTCCATGTGGTGAGGGCAGACAGGAGGAAGGAAGGGGGCAGGAGGCAGCTGTGTGTGGGAGTGTGGCCACATGCACCCTGGGGCTTCAGAGAGACTGACCTCCACTGCACAGCCAGACATCACTGCCCTAGGCTGAGTCCTAAGCAGCAGAGCGTGGAGCTCTGGGGAGTGGCCCCGCTGAGCTCAGAAAAGGACTCGCAGCATTGAACTGAACTGAACTGCAGCCCAGGAACCAGTGCATATACCGTCCTGGGGACAATCACCACGAAGCACTAGGACAAGCGGGGGTGGGCAGCAGAGGGACAGTGTGGGAGGTGTGGGTGGAGAGAGACGAGGAGAGGGGGAGAGAGCAGAGGCTGTGAGAAGCAGCAGGCATCTGCCGGCCAGGAAGGACGAGGATGGATGGAGGGACCAGACTGTTTCCTGCTCAGCCCTTCTTAATTATCTGCTCAGTTGCCCTGCCCCTCCCCTTCCCACGTGGCTCTGCAGGTTGAATGGAAGCTTCCGAGTAAATAGAAGCCCAGACCTAGACCGTGCTGAGCTTTCCTCCCGGCAGAGCTGGAGGGACGTGGGTGAGGATTCCTAACACCTGGCTTTTCCTCAGACAGAAACCAATTATGATGCTGAAACCTCCTGAGGCCTCCCATGGAGCCAACAGCTGAAGGCTGGTGATGGCATCCCCTTTGTTCCTCACCTGTCACTGGGGCAGCCTGGGCCGGGAACAAAGGAAGACCAGAGGGTCTCAGAAGCCTGATGGCAGGCCTTGCCGGGTCAGCAGGTCCTTATACCATGAATTTGTGAAACACAGGGCACACCCTCAATGCCTCTGAATTTAAAGGCGTTCAAGTGCATGGGATAAAATCCACAACAGGCACGAAGCTTGACCTCTGGAAGGCTCGTGAGGTCATGGAAGTCCCCACCAGAAACAAAGCGAGTTCTGCAGTGGGACAGAGACCTTGTTTAACAACAAACCACCCTCCCCAAACAATGACAGAGTCAGCTGTACCAGGAGGGAGTGCACTGGCTGTGGGCTGACTGGTCTCCTCTGGGTATGATGTCTAAGGAATTACAAAGCTAAAGGCCACTGACTGCTAAGGAAGAAGCTCTGAAGGGCAGATCAGAATTCACTGTAGGTTCTGATACCTAAATACAGGCCTTTTTATCATGTGACCACACCCCACAAAGCATCAGGGTGACTGAGATGCAATTCATATGCAGTAAATCTCACCCTCTGGGGCCCAGTTCTGAGTTCTGACAGGCCCCACAGTCACGTAACCACGCACAATGGACATGTAGAATAGTTCCTTCACCCCAAACTGCTAGGCGCCCTCTGGCGTCTGGCCCTCCCCCCAGTCCAAGTCCAGCTAAAAACCTCTGTTTTCCATCGGTGTAGCTTTGTTTTGCCTTTTCCAGATGCTGTATAAATGAACTGTACAGTTTAAGTCTGGCTTCTTTCACTGAGCATAACGCAGCTGAAATTCATCCATAGTGTGAATGTTTCAGTTGATTTAGAAAACATTTGGTGAATTAGTATTTCATCATATGAAATATTCTGGCAGTTTATTCACCCGGTGAAGGGTATCTGGGTTGTTCTCAGTTCCTGGTGATTATGAATAAAGCCACTGTAAATATTCAAGTACAGGCTTTTGAATGAACAGAAGCTTTCATTTCTCCTGGGTGAATATCTAGGAGTAGGACTGCTGGGCTCTATGGTAAGTATGTCTTTAATTTATGAGAAAGGGCCAAATGTTTCCAAAGTGCTTGCAATATTCTGCCTTTGCACCAGCAAAGTATGAAAGTTTCAGCTGCTCTGCACCCTTTGCCAGTACTTGGTATTGATAGATTTGAAAATTTTAGCCCTTCTAACAGATGTGCAGTATCTATTTCATTGTGGTAACTCGACTTCCCTTGTGAATAACTGCTGTGACACTACACATCTTTTCTCAAGCTTATTCGCTGCCTGGGTACTTTTTATGGTAAAGTGTCTGCAGATCTTTAGCCCATTGTTTTTAATGGGGCCACTTGTTTCTTTATTATGGAATTTTGAGTATTCCTTATATATACTGGATACAAGATTTTTCTAAAAATCAGATATGTGTTTTTTAATTTTCTTTTGGTCTGTGGCTCATGCTTTCATGTTCCTAACAGGATTACTCAAAAAGCAGTTATCGATTTTTGGTGAAGATCAACCTGCCACTTTTTCTTGTGAGGCCTGTGCTCTTTGTGCCTTATTAAAGAAACTACTGCCTAATCCAAGGTGAGAAAGATTTTCTTCCAGAAGTTTCAAGGTTCCAAGCTTCACATTTAAGGAGTGAGTTATTGTACAAGGTGTGAGTGAGTGATTGAATTTCTACTTTTGGCAAATGGGTGTCCAATTACCATGGTGCCACTCTGCTGGAAAGACACCTTCTTTTCATTGAACTGAATAGTTCTCATACCTCCATGGAAAATCAATGGGATGTATTGATGTGACTCTATTTCTGGACTCTGTTCTGTCCCGTTGATCTATGTGTCTGTCCTCTCACCAATTCCACGTCTTGATTATTTAACTTTATGGTGAATCTTGAAATCAGGCAGCAAAAGTCCTCCAACTTTGTTCTATTTCCAAATTGTTTTGGTTACTTTAGTTTCTTTGCTTTTCCTCATAAATTGTAGAACAGGCTTTTGCTGATTAAATAGAAAAAGCCAGGAGGGAGGTCCAAGAGGGAGGGCACATATGTAGACATATGGCTGATTCATGTTGTCATACGGCAGAAACCAACACAATATTGTAAAGCAGTTATCCTCCAACTAGAAATAAATGAATTTAAAAAGGTCTATTGGGATTTGGATTCAGACTGCATTGGTCTATATACATCAGTTTAGGGAGAACTGACATCTGAACTTCATAGCCTTTCAACCCATAAATGTGGTCTTCACTGATTTAAATCTTCTCTGATTTTTTTCATCAATGTTTTTCATTTTTCACCATTTGGATTTTGCTTTTTTTTAAAAAAAAATTTGTAGCTAAGTTAAGTACTTCATGTTTTTTTTTTTGGCGGGGGGATGTTATTGTAATTTCCAATCGTCCATACAGAAATAAACAGATTTTTGTATAATGACCTTGTATCCTGCAATCTTACTGAACTCACTTATTCTGGCAGCATCTTTCAGATTACTTAGGGTTTTCTATACATACAATATTGTCTGTGAATGGAGTTTTATTTTACCCTTCCCATGTGTACACATTTTCTTTTCTTGCCTTACTGTCTAGGACCTCTGGGAGGATGCTGAATGGGAATGGTAAGATCAGACATCTTGGTTTTGGAGAAAAAGCACTGTCTTTTATCAGTGAAAATATGTTAACTGTAGGTTTTCTGTAGGCACCCACTATAAGAGTAAAGAAGGTTCTTTCTATTCCTAGTTGGCTAGGAGTTTTTATTGTAAATGGTTGTTGAATTCCATCAAATCCTTTTTCTGCAGCTACTGAGATGATCATATGGTTTTTCTTTAGTCTGTTGATGTGGTCAGTTATAGGATTAATTTAAAAGTGCTGAATCAACTCTGCATTCTTGGGATAGAATCCACTTGGTCACCAGTGTAGAATCTATTTTATGTACTGCTGCATTTTATTTATGAATATTATGTTAAGGATTTTGGGTCCATGTTCATGAAGAATACTGGCTTGTAGATTTTTATTCTCTTAATGTCTTTGACTGGTTTTGGTAATAGAGTAATGCTGCCTCTATACAACGAAATGGAAGTATAAGAAGTCTTGTTTGCTCTTATTTTTTTATAAAGCTCTCTTTGTAATTAAATGTTATATTTTAATCTGTCCTGAATTATGAACAAACAATTCTTTTTAAAAAATTCAAAGAGCTGAAAGTATATAATGTAAAAAGGACAGTCCCTTGCCCTGATTCCAGTCCTACCTTCTAGAAGTAATCGCATGAAGAGTCACCTTCCAAGCTTCCTCTGATGCTTACACAAATCTATAGAACCACAACATCTGTGCACATGTCTTGGACCATCGTGTTATTTGACCTACTATATCAAGGACATCCCATTAAGGCCTCACACAGAGATGAAGCTCACTGACTAATGTCTATGTCTACTACACAGATGAATCATTTTTAACTGTCTCCTTACTAATATTTTCTTTTTTGTTTTCAAAATTTTGTTATTACAAATAATCTGTAACAGCATTTCTTGACAAAAGTTATTACATACCCATGTACAGTAGTGGCTTTACGATCTGCTTCGCAGAGTGGGATTGCTGGTTTCTGTGCTGTGCTCACTTGTGTCTGACTCTGTGATGCCATGGACTGTAGCCCACCAGGTTCCTGTCCATGGAATTTTCCAGACAAGAATACTGGAGAGGGTTGCCATTTCTTTCTTCAACTGCTGGTTTCTAGGGCCTACGCATTTATAGCTTGGATAGCTACTACTGAACTGCCCTATACCAAGCTAGTATTTCACCAGCCACCCATAGTGTGTGAGACTTTCTATTACCCTATACCCCCCGGTAATCCATCCTCTTGTTAGAAATCAATCTTTGAAATTTACCAACCTGAGAATGAAAAAAGAATTCATATTACTTTTATAATCAGAACAAATTTCAGTATGCCTCTACTTTTTAAGCACAAGACAGACCATTTTTAATATCCTGCCTAAAGTAAGATATGAACTCTGGAAACCAAACCAGAGAAGAGAGAGGGGGTGCCATCAATCAAAGGAAAACAGTCCAGAATGTAGTTCTTTTTGGTCACACAGACCTGTAAGAAATCTGACTGTGAACTGATAAAAAGTCAGCAAAAATTGTCATTATAGTCATGCTTTGAGTATTCAATCCCACTAACCATTAGTTGCATGTGACTGTAAATATTGGGCATAATTTTATCTGGAGAAAATGTAGTTTCCTATGCTTACCTCTGAAATGATTTAGAGTTTGGGGTTCTTCTATCCTTTCTGAGGTACAACCCTAGCCTTGAGCTATCTTTAATTTGCATATGAAACAGGGTAATAAAAAAGTTCCTAATGCATTTTATTGCACAAATGTGTCATTCAATGATTAATTAAATTAATAAAAGAAGGCCCTTATGAATAACACCTGGAAAAAGTAATAAAATTTTTTTAAAAAGCAATGAGATTAAACATGTCCTCTTCTAAAGTTTGGAAAAGGTCTCTAATTAAAGTGAAAGAAAAATCACTGGAGTCCTAAGCACCCTAAGTTGCCAACAGGGATTACAGACAAAACTCACTGTAACAACTTCATTTTTAACCGTAACACCTCGAGCTTGTCATTTCAAGCTACATCCAATGGGAGTCTGTTATCACAAACATGGCAAGTCAGAAAGAACATGCATGCAGCAACTGTTTTCCTGGCTCCTCTCGCGGGCTCCACAGTAAAAGCTGACTTCATCCTGCGGGGACTCTTCTCCCCTCATTGCACTGCAGGGTCCACTTTGGGAGCCAGCATGATGCACCGGGAGAGACCACTGGGCTCACAGCCTCTGTCTCCTCCAGGCTAGTGACACGCGGGACCCTCCCCAGCGGGAATTCTCAGACACACTCCCAGCTAGAACACACACAGAGGAACACAAAGGCAGGGGAACTTGCTGAAAAAAAAGGGAGGCACGGCTCAGTCCCAGAGCAGATGCTGGCTGCGGGTAGCACCTGAGTGAAACATGTAAACACGTATGTAGGGGTCCCCACAAACGGCAGCCCTCGCCCAAGGAGCCTTCCTCCAAGGTCAGCTGATGTGTGCTCACAGAGGGCGCCTGAGTTTTAAGTACCCGATGCCTAGGAAAGGAAAGCAGATCCTTAGGGGAAAAGTCAAGTTTATGTCTATGTTCAAGAAAAATGTGTTTTGGATTACCTATGTCACTTCTTCCCACAGGAAGAACTGAGAACAGGCATGCCCAGAGACTTCGAGAACAGCAGCTCAGCATCCTACCAAGCAGCTTCTGTGACTTAGTCATTGCAGTTTCAGTGAGATGGTGGACCAGCCACCTAGAGTCTGTGTCGCTTGACCACACTTGCCTGAAGCAGAAGACTGTATCATGGATTTGTTTGTTACTACTAGACTAGACTCACCAGTCTTAACTTCAAAGCAGACAGTATGCGCCACAGATCTAAGGGATGCTACCCATAGCACCAGCAACGAACCATCTCCTGGGACAAATTCGTGTTTGCCCACTCTCTCCATCCTTAGCCGGAGAAGCCCAAGAGATCAGTGGGAGCAGGTGGACCCAGGTGTGGACAACACACTTGGTTGACTGTAACAGGCCTCAGTGATCTCCTGGGATCATTTCTTTAATGTATCTTTTCCCCGATATAAAGGTGTATGCTCAGTCGTTCAGTCATGTCCAGCTCTTTGTGACCCCATGGACAGTAGCCTGTCAGGCTCTTCTGTCCAAGGAATTTTCCAGGCAAGAATACTGGAGTGGGTTGCTATTTCCAGCTCCAGACTATAAAGGTACCGTGTGCTAAGTGTGGAAACTCTGGTCATCTCGTGGCCAGTTTATGTCTTGTTTTTTTTCCCCTTTTAAGGAAATTTTGTTACGAGCATTTTCTTAAGTTACTAATTTCAAAGCTTTATTTTTCAGTAGCTCCAGTAGTACATCAAGTACATCAAGTACTTCAACCTTTAACTATTCTTCTCCTGCTGGAGATTTACATGGATTTCTAGTTTTTGCTACTGAGAGACTGCTTTTCCTTTATCACATGCCTCAGGCACTGACAACCATTATTCTGTGTTGTAATTGGCAAAAGCCAGTATCACTACAGAGAAACAGGAAAATAAGAGAAAAGCTATAATACAGTCCAAACACTCTTCCTGGAAATTTCTTGGATATATAGCTTGGTACACAAGTAAGAATAAGCTGCAATTTTCAATTTTCCATTATCTATGAGGGGAAAGGAAGGTAAGAACGTGCTTTAGACCATCAAAGTCTAAAATGAGCCCTTGCAGTGCTCCCTGTAAAAAGATGGGCACCAAGATTCTGTTTTGACAGCACCACCCTGTCCCACCCTGGCACCCCGAATGTGTGGCCCAAGTCTGCAGCGAAAGAGCATGTCATATCATCAAACTGGGAAGGCAGTGTCCCGGAATAAGTCAGATTAGCCCTAGCTAGCTAGCTCAGTCTGACAGTCCCTGAAGCCGGGAGCAGCTTAAGCCTGGGGAGCTCCTGGGTGACTTTGCCAATCAAGACAAAATGACACATTTTATACTGGCAAGCTCAGAAAGGCAGGTAAGTGAAGTCAGTTTCTTTTGCTGTTTTTTTGACCGTTAATTCCAGCTTTCATGACAGCAATCTGGTGTCCCCTTAACAGCCATGCTTGGTGGAACAGGAGGCCAGTGGGCACAACAGAGCCCTGTGCAGCCCTGTGCCTGCCCCACTCCATGGCTTAGGGCCAGGCCTGCACAATGGCATGTGGGCTGGTGGGAGTCACGGCCCCTGAGGGTCACAGTGAGCAAGCCAGTGGGGATCAGACCTTGAGCTCAGAGCAGAAGGGTTCAGACACCCAGGCCTGAGGCCAGGGCTCTAGAGGCCCGTGCTCGCTTTTGAGGAGACGAGGGCAGTGCTGGTTGGGGAATTTTGGCTTTAAACCCTGAGAGCTGCCGACGCACAACTACCTTCATGACAGGCTGGGCAAAGTACCGCGCACTCCAGTCGCAGAACCCTGTCTGCATCGTGGCCGAGATGAAACTTTTGTGTCCGGCAGTATCATCTGGGTCGTCGGTGGTCTTTGGGGCGTTTGGAAAAGAGGAGAGGAGAAGACAGAAACAGTTAGTCATGTAACTCCAATCCTCTCTGTGAGCTTGAGACAGTCCCTCTCTGGAGACCAAGGCATAGGTGTCAGCAGTCGGTTTCTGAGGACAGTATCTCTATGGTCCTCTTACTTCTGTGTCCTGGTGACCAAGGAACCCTGACTGTCAAAACAGGGCTCTGAGTTTGTGCAAAGAGGCGGAGTGTCCCCCGGAAACGGCCGAGGTAGGCTGGGCTGCAGAGCCTGACACTGGTCCTCAGCACTGGGTCTAGAAGCCCCACACGGAGCCTCTGCTGCCTGGTCCCTGGGCTGTCGCTCCCACTGGGCCAGTCATACATGCAGGACCTTGGCCTGCCCTGTGGCTCCTCGACAAGGGAGCAGCAGAGCTCGGGCCATCTGGGACTTCTAAACGTTAAAACTTAAAACACTTGGTCTGTGGTGGGGTGGTGGGTCAGTTTGTTCCCTGTTGTAGAACCAGTGTGGGCTGGGCTGGCAGGGCAGGGGTTGGCCTCACTGCACATGACAGGGCAGGAGAAGTGCCTCAGAGAGGAGTCTCTGCTACCCAGAGAGATGGGGTCAGCAATAAGGTCTTACCTCCTGCCTGCCAGGGGGAACTGCAGTGCTGCTGGGCCAGGACTCACAGATTGTGGGCCAGCCACTCCTGCCTGGCTGACCCAGGCAGAGTCCAGCTGGGAGGCTAAACCTGACAAAGGCGCCTGTGGTCATTTCTGCCCCTTGGCTACTGAGGCAAGGGGAGCAGGCGGCTCCGAAGCCAGGTGGGCGGGGCTAGCAGCAGGTGTGGACACCTGTCCACCCCCAACACCTACTCCAGCTCCAAAGTCAGCCTGCAGGCTGCTGTGACCTTTCTATTAAAATCGCAGGTCACTGGTGAGCTGAGATGCATCCTTGCTGTATCCAGAATGCCCTCTCTATATTGTGTCCGCTTGGCCGGGACGGCAGCAAGCAGTACGGACAAGATACAACGCCCCAGCTTCCAAGTCCACCCTAGTATGTTTTCTCGCAACCCGGACAAACAAAGGTACCAATTCCTCCCTCTCCTGAATAGCCTTGTTTAACTTAGCTGCAGAGACCACACCCACCCATGGGGTGTAACTGAATGTTGATGGAAGTTAGTGTTTAGAGCCACATCTGTACCTGGTCTGGGCCCTTGTCGAACATCTTCCGCGTCCTGGGGAACTGGTGGGAGTGGGGCGTGTACTGCACCCCCACAGGGCCTGTGGCACCCGGCCGGCCTGGAGGCAGGTCTCGGCTGACGGGCTGCTTGGCCACATCATTGGTCAGGCTGGAGCTGCTTGTGCTGGATGTTGGAGGGGAGCCTCTGCCGTTGGGGAAGAAGAAACTGCGTTTTATCCAGAGCCCATTCCTTTGACACCAAACCCCAAGCAACCTCCACTGGTCCCACTCACCCCCAGATCCTGGGAATGGGCTGAGGGTCATCAGCTTGGAACAGCCTCCATCACCTGACTTGCTGATGTGACTTCCAAACCTGAACTGCTGTTGCTGAATTAATAACCCTTTCCAGTTTCTAAGAACCATTCTAAGGACAGGTTTTAAGAACCATCCTCCCCTGAAAACCAGTGCAGCCAGAGGCAAGCTTGGTCAGGGTTGACTCACAGGAGGGTGCAGGGCACATGTGCTCCCTAGGATCTAGTGCACTGCCCTGTGAACACTGATTATGAGGAGGGTTCCAACCTGCTGGTCACTTGTTGGAAGACATGGACCCTCTCTGATAAAATCCTGAATGAAGTCAGGTTCAGTTCAGCTTTTGCTGAACAGTTGTGCAGATGAAGGTAGGAAAAGATTCTATGGGGCTCAGATAAGTGAGAGGGAACCTGAAGACTTGGAGGGGTGGGGGAGGCTGTGTCGGGAACCTCCCCAGATCCTGGGGGCCAGGCTGCCCACTACTCACCCCGCCTGGTGGATGTGGATGCCCTTGTTGGTGGGGCTGGCGGGCGCCGACTGCGTGAGGGAGGAGGTGGTGAGGATGCGCTGAGGCCGGGCATTCACTGTGGCCTGAAGGAGCAAAAGGACAAGTGAGGGGGGTGGTCACTGTGACGACCTGAGGCTACAAGACAAGCAGAGGTTGGTGGCTGCTTTTGAGTGGCTTCAAAGTCACAGAAAAGGGCTTTTGGCTGAGGAAATCTCACAGGAATGGAAGGTCCTACTTGAAAATTTCCCCCGAAATGCCACCCTGTAGGTAAAGTGATACTCTGTAGCTCTTCTGGAAGGTTTTCACCTGCTCCAGTGAGGCTCCAGGGATGCATCCCTCCCGCGCCCATGTGACAAACACGTGACGAAACTGTACCATGACTAATGAGGGCTGGGCACGCCCAGGCGCCCACTGGGGCAGGAGCTCCCCTGGAAGGAGCAGCTTCCTGGGCAGAGCTGGTACCCTGGAAGGAGCCTGCCCAGGGTTAGCCTCACTGTTCTTCTGCATTTCAGGGCAGGCTCAAAACAACCCCCTGGGGGCAGCACTTTGTGAATAGAGACGAGACCCAGCTCTGTGCCCTCTCTCCCATGATTACGTGGTCCAGGAGAACCCTGGACTGGCTACTCACGGAGGACCCTCCCATTCTGAATCATTCTCTTGGCAGTGATGAAGGCCATACCTATGTTCAGCTCACAGGCAAAAAGTTATAGAAAACAAAACCACCAACATACTATCAATGTTTTCCAGATAAACCTTCACTTTGAAATGAAAACAGCTAGAACTGGATCACAACCAGCCTATTAAAAGGCTGTTTTTTCGTTTTCTGAATTATAAAGGTTGTATTGTTCATGTTTGTTTTGCTCTGGTATTTACATTATTTGACCTACACAAACACACACACCACACACACCACACACACACACCCAACAAAGCCTGAGAGCCAAACAATTCCTTAAGAGGTCTAAAAGGAGAAAAGAAATTTAAGCTAAGAAACTAGGTGCCGCCTCAAAATTTCCAGGAAATCAGTGGGAGGTGATGGAGAAAGACTTTGGATTGAAATACAGACTTTAGCAGAATCCACGACCTTTCAAAGGCTCCCCAAGCCCAGAGGATCTGCTGTTGCCTGAGCTGCAGCCCACGGAGCCATCTCCCCAGGGGCCCCCATCCTGAAGGCCCCCATCCAAGGAGGCTCCAAAGGAGAGAAGGTGTGGGCTGGGGGTGACTGACTCAGCCTCCCCGCTCTTTCCAGGGGCGGAGGCGGCACAACCCTGGCTTGTTCTCTCTCGGCCTTGAGGGCAAAGAAGACAGCCGTGTTTCTTCAATGCACTTCACACTGATGGCTGCCACACAGAGCTCTAGTTTTGCATCTGTTCTAGAAATCCTGAAAGGTGGGTGTGCCACTGGCTGGGGAAGCCCTGTGACTGGTGATCGACTGTAGGGTTTCAGGCTTAGATGATGCTTCTTCGCCTAACATTTCTTATTTGGGCAGCAAACATCCATGGCTGCAGAGCTGCAGCGGGGAGCCTGAGCGGACAGTGGTCATGCAGACCCACCTGTCTGTGGGACTGGTGTGGACAGAGGCTGCTCAGGGAGCAGGTGTGGGAGATACCCTCCAGAGAGGCCCCTTTCTGGGCTGGTCGCAGTTGCTGTTTCACAGAGAGCATACAGTCAGGAAAGGGTAACACAGAAATACCGGCGTGCCTGCTGGGTGTCAGGTTTGGGCTGTTATGAAGGAGGATGGAGCGTGGGTCTGTGAGACCTCAGGATCCTGCTGGGAGCATCACTGACCGTGAGCACACTTGCCCATGGCTCTCAGGGTGTTGAGATGCCCTGTCATTTTCCCCTCCATGATGCTGCACTGGAGTCACTGGACCAGCAGATGGGCTTGATGAAGGCCCAAGGCAAGTGCTGAGTCCAGAAGAGGAAGGGCAGTGGCGGGACGTGGTCACAGCTACAGGCCAACTCTTCAGAGGGCAGCAAGCATCTTGTTAACAGTCAGAACCTAGCTCAGATGTATCCTCTTAGCCCAGTGCAAACAGAAACGATTTGCAGGGCCACACACACATGTGCACACGCCAGCCCCACCTGTGCTCCCTGCCCCCCTGCCGTTAACGGGGGTGGTCTCTGTCATGGGAGCCTGGGCCACGGTAAGATGCCTGCTTTGTGTCCAGCTCTGAGCACTTTCTTACTCTGCAGATCTTCTCCCAGAAACATGTTGCATCATAAGAACTTGGGAAAGTCTAATTCAGGGCAAACACCCTACAGAGACAAGGGTGATGAGGACAGGAGTTTCCTAACTGGATCCTGACACAGTCAGGCTTCAGGACACCAAAGGAGGCTTTTGGCTGCTCTCTCTTGGGGGAGGGAGTGTTTCAGAGAAGTCCCTGTTAACTGCACACCAAGGATCTGGATTTGTGCGTGAGGAATGACTCCTTAAAGGATGGTTCACAGTTAATTCTGGGCTAACTCGAGGCAGAGGACCTGGAAGCCAGAGCACTGAGAATGGACATCTATGAAACGCACGACTCTATTTATCTAGAAAGGAATTTTTCTGTAAACCAAACCTCCTAGGTAAATAATGTAAACTTTCTTTTTGGACTCTAAGTCCCAGGTAGAATTCACTTCAAGCAACGGTGGTGACTGTGATGAATTGGCTGGTAGTTGGCAGAGCCCCACTCCTGGGGGCCTGGGCTCCCTCAATCCTCAGCCTCACAGGAGGAGAACTAGCATCAGTGAGGGCAGGACTGGGCATGGTGGGGAGTCTTCATTTTCACAGAGGCCCACTTGAGTCCCACTGTGCCTTTCACTGGGACTGCCTTCCTTTCCTCTATTTCCTTCCTCAAGACTGTACTTCCTTCCTCTCTTGGGCACAGACCCTAACATGCTGTAACAAACATGTATTTTAGAAAAGTTTAATTTTGAATCAATCCTATTCTTGGTTGAAAAAGGAGATGATTGGACTATTTCTCAGTTTTGTATTATAGAGCGAAAAAACTTAATTCACTGGCCTCTTTTCTATAGACATGGAGAAGACTCCCCACTCCCAGGATGGGACAGCATTCAGGTGTCTCTGTGGCTAATCATGCAGTAGGATGATGAAGAAAGTGGGCGAGGGGCTCACTGGGGTCAAGGGGAGGTCCATGTGAAATAAACCACCGAGTGAGCCCGAGAGGGCCAACAGTAATGCCCAGCACTTTTGCATGAGGCTGGCAGTGCCCACAGGCAGGAAGTGCAGTGAACACTGTGGACCTGGGGGTCTCTGCTTCCAGAGAGAGCCACACGTGTGACCACAGGCCCAGGATAACCCTAGGATGTGCTCCTGCAACACTCTCACTGCTCCTTCAAGAAGACGAGCTTGGTTGCTACAGCAGTTTAAAACTGGGTACATGACAAGGCTGTGTTATTACTACTTGTGATGCCACCAGGAGCTGAAATTGCAGCCCCAGACAAGAAAAGGAAAAGACAGAACTTCACCAGTGAAGAAATATGTTGGTGAAGGAATCGGACACCAAGCAAATATGGTGTCCGCAGGAGGCCAGGCGCTGCAGGAGGTTGGGCTAAGTGGGAGGTTAACCCCAGTGAGGTGGCAGCAAATGGACGGCATGATAACCAGTTTAGAAAAAATAACGGATCAGGAGTGAAGCTGCAAGTAACATTATGAGCCACTTGTGTGCAGGTAGCTGGCAGCCTGTGGACGACCCCTGGATAGTGATTAGGGTGGGATGAGGATGGAGACACAGCAAGTAAACTGTGACAAGGGATGATAGTTCCCTGTACTCTTTTTGCAACTTGTCTATAAGCCTAAAATTTAATCAGAAAGTTATAAAAATCTTCAAAAATGCTATAATGAGTGACTTCTTTCTGGCATTCATTATTGCTGCATCCTATCATTCTATTCATGAAAAGACTGTGCTGTGTGTTGTGCTAAGTCGCTTCAGTCATGTCTGACCCTTTGCGACCCTATAGACCGTAGCTTGCCAGGCTCCTCTTTCCATGGGATTCTGCAGGCAAGAATACTGGAGCGGGTTGCCATGCCCAGCTGGGAAAAAAGAAATAGCTGTTTTCGGACACTTGGTACTGCAGGCTTGTGGTCTTTGAGAGAAGGGAACTCACTGCCCAGCTCCTGGCCTGCAGGCAGTTCCCGCAGACCTGGCTGTGGTGGGGGAAGGGTACCCAGCTAGCCTGGCAGTGCGGCAAGCAGAGGGGACTGACAGGAGCAGCATGGAAGCTGGGGTGGACGGCATCTGCAGGGCAGAGAGGAGAGGGCTTCCAGGGTCTATAGGGTAGACTCCTTGAATCTGCGATTACTTTTAGCTTGAGGGTGGGGTGAAAATCCATAAGGGTGGGGAAAGAACCACTGAAAAGTCAAATAATTCCCAGAGCTCACAAGAACAACTGGGAGAGTTTACAGTCCCTAAAGAAGAAAGGACTAAAATCAATGACTTAAGCTTCCATCGTAAGAAACTAGAATCAGAAGAGAAAATTGAACAGGGTAAGCAGAAAAAATGAAGCAATAACGCTAAAAGCTGGTATCAATACAATGGAGAATGAAAAACAACAGAGAAACACAGCTGACCCTCAGACAGCATGGATTTGAACTGCACAGGTCCACTTAAACACATGTATTTTTCAATAAACACCCACTGTGGTAGTATACAATCCAGGGATGCGGAGGTGTGGATAAGACAGGCTGCAGGGGGTCAGGGCTGGTGCCCCTAACCCCTGTGTTTGTGCAGGAGTCAACTGTACTAATGAAACCAAAAGCTGGTTCTTGGAAGAGTTTCCTTGCGTCAGAACGGTCATGAATAAGGGAAGTCGTAAGATACCGGTGCTGGGAATGGGAGAGGGCGTCGCTACAGGGCACACGGACGTCCCACCTGATGTGGGCAAGCAGAAGCAGTGACACGTGCCTCAGCACAAGCTACGTGCACATGGAGTTCGTGAACCTCTGGATTCAAAACGCTTGTTTGAAGTTTCTAAACCATGGTGGAGACCTGAACGTGCCTGGAGTTCTCTGCATGAATATTCATAACTGAAAACCAAGGTCTTGAGAGCTTTGTGAAGACCGCCCTTCACACATACCTTGTAGGCAATGCTGTTGAGCACTTTCATAGCCAAGTCAGAAACATCTGGATAGGGGTCTGCAGCCAGATGCAGCAAGACTCTCCAAATTTGAGTGTAAACACTATTGAATGAAACTCCTGGGAAAGAGAAACAGGAGCTGTTAATAACAAGGAGTTGCCACTGTGTGCTTGGGAGGGGGGGTGGAGGCGGGGCAGCCCTTTTGGGATAGCTCCCTCTTCTGATGACCTAAGCATGCACTGGGGGTGGACACTTAAACGAGCTGGGATTATGGGAAGTTCTGGTTTTGTTATCTGCTAAGGAGCCCGAGATTCAGAAATTCCAGGTGGTGAACAGGCTTGATCACACAGTTTCACCTCTGGCGGCTAGATCTTTCTGAAAGGAAAAGTTAGAAAGGGGCAGGACTTCCTTGCAGGCCTGGATGAGGAAGAAAGCCACATCCCACTGCATCCTTTTTACATGGAGGAAGCTGGACAATTGGTTTGTTGAAAAGAAAGTGCCTGTTCAACAACAGGGAGTAAAAAAGGATTTCAAACAAGCTGTGATCACAGGTCATCTGACCGGCTAGCCCCTGGTTAGGAAGTCCCTCTAGTTATGAAGAATTTAAATATAAGAAGGGCCACGGGAGGACAGTGTTTCTTGATGGGACACCATTGTTCAAAGGGAATGAATTTTATATGACATTCAAATCACAGAAGAGAGACGGGAACTGAAGGTTCAGAGTAAAGGTCAGTTTCTCTTGTGTGCCCCATGTCCATGCTTATGGACAAGTCCTGGCTTGCTGCGCCCGACACCTCGTTCGTAACGCAAGGCGGCATGGCCCCGGCCACCTTTCCACAGCGACTGT
Organism: Capricornis sumatraensis; assembly: GCF_032405125.1. NCBI lineage: Eukaryota > Metazoa > Chordata > Mammalia > Artiodactyla > Bovidae > Capricornis > Capricornis sumatraensis. The sequence goes on from NC_091076.1 coordinate 101,396,741, forward strand.
GGTTCCTGTTTGCAGCGTGATGGAGCTGGAGGAGGCTGACCTCTCACTCGTGTGTGCAAGTGGCCTTGCTCCTCAGGTGACTGCTACAGACAAAATACCTTCCAGGGAGCATTTACAAAAACTCCCATCACCTTATCCTTCCACCCTCATTGTGGGAAAAGGTGCTGACAGCTGCCACGGCCTCTGAATGATTCCGTAGGAGCACAGCTGCCTGCACAGGCTGACCTCCGACAGGCTGGGCCTGGGAAGTCTCTCCCACCACTCCGGCCACAGGATTTCACACTCGCTCTGCGCACGGTCCTGATTCACAATGCCAGGGGGAACGAGGTGGAGCTCGTTCATAGACATGGCTCACTCAGTCAGGAGAAGCGGTCCATGGATGGGACGTTCCTACAAAGACCCCTCACGCTCAGCACAGCCACTGGGCAGACCTCTCTCCTGTTGTTTCTGAGCTCAGACTGACCAGGGCAGTAGCTTCCCTGTGTGACAGAGGCTGTGATGGGCACAGTAAATGTCTGCTTGACTACAGATGACAGACATGTGGTAATAGGGAGACCAGGAAAGGAAGGGAGCAGTGGGGGCCAAGGGGCCCATGAGAACCTTAATCAAGGAGCCTCTGGCATGAACATGCAGAAGGAGTACAGGGTGGCACTGTGTACTGAGAAAGGGGTACCGTTTACTTTATAGAATCTGTTTTTATTACTATCGTTGACTCTCTTGCAGAAGATTTCGACTTTGATAGCTCTCTGTTTTTGATTCAATTTGTTGTTTGTTCAGTTGCTAAGTCATGTCTGACTCTTTGTGACCCCATGGACTGCAGCATTCCAGGCTCCCCGTCCTTCACTATCTCCCGGAGTTTGCTCAGATTCATGTCCAATAGGGAATAACAAAAAATCTAATTTTTGTCACTGTCTTTGACCACAGTGAATGGTATACGATTCACTAGCAAAAACAGAACAGGAGCCTGGAATTGCCACCCCCTCGTCACTGCTCTCCTGGCGCTGATCACCCCATCTCAGCCTCTCTGTCTTGTGAACTGTCCTGGTTTTACACCTGCTGTCCCTAATGGGAAAGTTCTGAGTTTGTGCAGCACAGAGCTCAGACCCCCCGAGTGTAGCCCCTCGGGGGATGGGGGAGTGGGGTGGGTGTTGCTGGGCTGAGCGAACTCAGACAGGGCGCAGTGTCTGGCATTCACCAAACTCCCCATGAGTGCTGAGAGCCTATTTTCAAGTCTAGACTAAAAGTAATAAAAGATCATAACTAATGGTTTTAGGATTTATTTTTCAGAGCAATGGCCACAACTTTCTAAATGGCACTGGTATAGGAAAATTTGCTCACAGCTTTGTGGCCAACTCTGGGTTCCAGAGTCCCTGGGGGTGGGCAGGGCAGCTTGGAGAAGGAAGGTGGAACCTCTTGGAGGCAGGAGCTGTCACTTGTGACCTGTTGCCTGGGTCTTAGGGGTCACCGACCCTGACTTTCTATTGCAGGATTGGGCTGGGTGCCTCCCTGGGAATCAGCCCCTGGATCTGGAGGTTCTGCATTTTCCCTCTTCATAACCCTGACTGAGCCCCTCTGGGAGGATCCTGCCCACCTCTTTTGCTTACTGGACGGAGCCCTGGGTAGACGGGGCAATGCATCTATACAACCCTTTCAGAAGACTCCCCCGACCCTGTCTCACCTGGAGGACAAGGTGAGACACAAGCATGAGGCCTTCCCTCCCCACTCTGGACATCAGAATGGGGTAAGGCTCAGAGAGGGAGAGACGGAGGGAGGGAGAGAGGGACAGAAGGGCAACGGGTGGACAGGTGAGGGAGAGCAGGGCAGGTGATGAAGGGAGGAGAGGCTGCCAGCCACACAGGAGAGCAAGAAATAGCAGCTTTACCAAACCTGTTGATTAAGACAGCAATGTCATAGCCTGATGTGATGCTGTGGGTTAAATGTGTAACATGAAGGCACTTGATGGGTCAGGGACCTCCTGAGACGCCACAGAAAGTCAGGGTAGAGAGGAATGGGCGACACTGCTGTATGGAGAGGCAGGTGCGGGAGGGGAGTAAAGACAGAGGTGCCCAGGCCCCACTCAGGGGCCAGCGGCTGGTCTGGGTGGTGCATGCAGTGGCGGGGGCTATGAAGAAGGCCAGGCAGCTCTCAGTAGGGAGGACCTGAGTGCTGGCCACAGCTTGGACTTTATAGGAAACGAGTTTCTGTGATGGTGTCAGCTGGATGGCAGTCTGTGCAGAGCTGATGCTGGTGGTGGTGGGGGGGTCTGCTCTGCAAGGGTGGTAGGGAGCGAAAAGGCAATGCCTAGTCCTGGAGTGGGGGGCCCAGAAATGGAAAGAACTGACTGGGGACACACGCGGAGGTAGGGCTAAATGGCTGAGTGGGTGAGAAACACACAGAGGGAGACATCAAAGGTTTCAGAATGTGGTGACACAGAGCCAGGTCCCAGTGCAGATTCACAGATGTCGGGCAGACACGCTCAGGCATGTAGAGACACATGCGATCAGCCTTTGCTGCGGTGGGGGGACAGCACTTCCCTCGGCAGGTGAGACCTCCAGTGCTCTGGAGACAGTCGGGGGAAGGGGGAGCCTGGGAGGGGCCAGTTTTCTGGGAGAAGATGGGAATAAATGGATGTCCTAGGTTGCCATGGTTTTGAGAACCTCTTTTCCAATATTCAGTCAAAGAGGCTAAAGAGATTGCTAAAGAGATTGTTCTTTGGTTGAAATGAAAGAAAAAAATTGGCTTTAAACAGGTGAATGCTACCAGTAATGGGATTCTGTGTAGGTTATGAATTTTAAACACTTATGTAAGTACCGCGTTACCAGGTGGACGCCCGCTCTGGCCCACAGTCACTTTGTCTCCTTAGTGCTCCTTCCAGCTCCAGCTCATTGTGAAACTTGCCCACTGAAGTTTTCAAAGATCTGAACCATATACAGATAAAATTCGGTTTTCCCCAGTTTTAAAAAACATTCAGGAATCTGGTTTTGTATGGAGGAAGGCATCAGTGACAAGGCTCTCAAGTCCCTGGAGGACACGGAATGTGGCTGGGGTGGGCTGTGCCCCCCGAGCTCATGTGGCCTCAAATGAAACACCGCTGCTTTACCCGCAAGCTAGCACCAAGGACAAAAGGATCCCCCTTTCCAGGCTGTACTGCAGTGGGCGGGGTGGTGGTAGCAACAAGCTCTGGACCCTACAGTCATCTAGACTCTTACGGGCCCCAGGGAGATGCGTCTTGTGGATTAGTCCTGAGGGCTTTCTAGGGCTAGCAGAGGACCGATCTCGTGGCTTCTGATGGCAAGCACATTTGGACTGCCCTGCCCCTTCAGATCACGACACTGGTGAGTCAGAAACATCAAACACTGTCATGTGATGCCAAGAGGAAGAGGGAGTATCACGGAAACAAGCAAACCACCAAGAACTGAACATTAATGAAAACAGTACCAACCAAATAGGAGGGTAATTAATACTGCAAGTGACTGCAGAAGTGGGAGCAGGGGAGGCTAATGAACATGTGAGCTCAACCTCACGGTAATCGAGGGACATGCAAATCAACACCACAAGGAGTCTGTTTGTTCCCATCAGGTGGGGAGGCCTGACTGGACCAGGTGTGTGTTGGGGGGGCACAGGAGCTTGTCCTCCTTGGAACGGAACCCTCTGCGGTCCATCTCCTTCTGTGTGGAGCCAGACCCCACGTGTGTCACAGTGCAGGGTGCCTGCTGCAGCCCATGCCTGTGCACATTATGGGTACTTACTGTACACCTGCAAGGGATGTGGGGGTTGGGGCTATGGCAGGTGACAAAGTTCCTTCACTTGTGGCTCTGACATCCCTGGTCAGAGACAGAACCAGACAGAATAAATGGGAACATACATCGTTAAACTGCTGGGCAAAAGTTCTCAGGAGGAAAGCAGAGAGACGGAGAGAGATGCTGAGCACCTGCAGAAGGCGATTCTGGGTTGGGGTTGGGGGAGCCTGGAAGGCTTCTTTTAAGGTGACACTGGAGCAGGACTGTGACTGGACTGAGGAGCAGCCCGTGAGGTAGCTGGAGGCAAAGCTCGCCGGCCAAGGGGAGGAGCCCAGGGGCCAAGGAGCTCAGCATGGCTCAGTGCAGCGGGGAGGGCAGGAGGCGGAGCTGGGGCCAAATCCTGAGTCTGCTTTTTAAAAAAGGAGGAAAGAAGGAAAAGTCAAGGCAAGGTCACTGTCCACCAACAGGAGAATGGACAAGCGAGTTGCAGCAGATCATGAAAGGGAGCAAACGAGACTCAGGTGAGCAGCATGGACACACAGGCACCAGCCGAGTGAGGACAGGGGATGTGCAGCGCCAGACACGATGTGTAAACCCTGAGAAAGGGCGGGAGTTCGTGGGAACCTTGCACGGGGAATGGGGAGGGGCTCTGGGCTCTCTAACTTCGTCTATAACTCCTTAAGTTGGGAACAAAACACACATGTGGGGGTGTGACACCTTGGTCCAAGTCTTTATGGTTGGTTATGCAGTGCAGATACGTGGTAACTTCCCATTTCTCAGTGAGCGTAGCAGCAGAACCAGGGGGTCCCCACTCAAGGCAGAACACAAGACCTCTCTGAGCCTTGGCTCAAATGTCAATGTCCAGGCAGTCAAGTAGGAAACTGCTGGGCTGACTGAAGGTGAAAGCACAGAGCAGGGGTCCTTGGTTGGTGATGGGGAAGGTCTGGCCAGGGAACTTGAGTAGGGAAGGGCCGTCTGTGCCCTTGGAGCAGGGCTCTGACCTTGGACCTCAAACATGCCTCCTCTGAGGGGCCCTGGGCGCCATCAGAGGCCACACCACCTATCAGATGCTGGGAGCCTCCCCGCCCAGGCCACGACACCCCAAATGTCTCCTGAGGGCAGAACCAACCTGCTCTGCAGGCGTGGGAGTCCTGCGGCCTGCCCAAGGACAAGGCTGGCTCCCCGGACGGCTTGGGTCAGACCAGCATCCAAGGGTGACGTTCCTGCCGTCACAGCAAGATGATCCTCATTTCCTCCTCCCACTGAGCATGTCTCAGCACTGCCCACCCAGGCGGGAACCTGTGGGTGCCCAGGGGACCGGTGGAGAAGGGGAGGCTGGACTCACCGATGAGGGAGTTGAGGGAGGAGTAGGAGCTGACGCGGCGCATCTTGTCGATGGTTTCAAAGGACAGGATGTACTCCTCGTTCTCGGGGCTGCCCAGGGTGCTGCTGGCGCTGCTGCTGGTGCTCAGGTTCCCAGGGGAGAAGGCCACTGAGCCACCGGCTGGCAGGGCACCGCCGTGAGAGGGGGCAGTTAGCACACACCCACTCCATCTCCTGGCTTGCAGGAGGGGCTGGGCTTTTGGACACAGGGCTTGGGGAGGGTGCTGGGGGCTTAGGACTGGGCATGCCCAGTGGGGCTGCAGGACAATCACTGGCTACCCTCAGCGTTGAACCAGGACTTCTGCTCACGTCCAGGTAGGCAGGAGGGGGTGGGGGTCCGTCTAACAAAAGGTCCCAGAAGATGACCCACGACCACCCTACTTGAGCACCCAGCCTCTGGGCTCTTACTTTCTTCCGTCAGGCTCAGGTTTTGCAAAGACTTGTTTAAGTTTCTAGCCGTGGTAACGGCGCGGATATTCCCGTAGGAGCTCACGGAACGCAGTCTGGGGGTGCAGGGGCTGTCCCGCACGGGAGTCAGACTCCCACCCTCTGGGGGGAGATAAGGAGAGAGAGGGTGAATGAATGGAGGGCTCAGGCCGGAGGCGGCTAGACAGCAGGTGACAGTGGCTTCTTTCTGGATGATGTGACTCTACAGCAGGGCCCTTCAGCTCAACAGGGTCTCTGCCACATGTGTTGGGGTCAGCTGGACAAGATCATGACCACAGTGAGGGGAGCGGGAGCAGATGACCCTGAGCCATGCTTGGCATTCTGTAAGAGTTCAGCTAGAGAGGCCCCCACAGAGTGGTCTCCCCCAGACCCCCACCAGGTGCTCTGGGACCTGCCTGTGGCTGCTGCCCCCACACCAAACAGAGCCAGAGTTGGGGTGGGCTGGGACAGCTGTCTGCTGGCTTGGCCTCCCTTGGACCACCCCTCACCAGGGCATGCAGGCCATTCCCTTCCTTGATGTACTAAACGTTAACCATGGTCACATGGCTGATCACAAGGCCTCTTTTCTGCAGAGATGGCTGTGCTGTGGCTTGTGCTCTGAGGCAGCCCAAGATGAAGAAATATAAAGTCAGTAAATGTGAGATGGGGAGCTGCCTAACGCAACACTGTCGTGAGACCTGTGACAAGAAGAAAGTGTGACCTCCAGTCCCTGCGGCAGCACCTCCTACCCTTCGAGGTTTCTGTGACTTGATTTCCAAAAAAAGTAACAAGGAAAGAAACCAGGGGGTCAAGGAGGCCCTCTTTCTTGCCCTTTCTAGTCGTCTGAGAAGACAAGAACTGCAGATATCTGTGTGGCCAGGACTTGACACGTGGGCTCAGGACCCCACAGAACGAGGGGCCTGCTGACAGCTCAGACCGGGGTCCCTGGGCCAGCGAGTTGCATAGCCTGCACCGTACCTGCGGTGGTCCTACCTGTGGTGGCTGGAGAGGGCAGTGGGTAGTTCTTCTCCTCTTCCATGAACTGCAGGGCCACGGTGCAGAAATTACTTTCATACTGAACGACAAGGTGACTCAGAGCCACCACCAGCTCCTGCCGGGAGGAGAAGAGACAGCGACACTGACTTGGGGCGGGGAGAGAACTCAGCAGTGAGACGTGCATGCTGGCACTGAGCGCTCGAGCCACCACGGAGAAAAGGCGGGGGTGGGGAGGCGGACAGACAGCACTTGGTGCTGAGACAGGGGCTGGCCCCTCAATACAGCACCCTCGAGTGTCTGGTGTGGGCAGAAACCTCTGAACAAGCAGTGAGGTGAAGATGAGGGCCTCTGAGGGACGCCCTGGACACCTGGAGGAGAGACTGCTGACCGCTGGGTGTGAGCGGCAGGACAGGGGGAAGAAACCCCAGAGTGGGACAGGGAAGAGCCCTTAGGGCCTCCTATGGTCACCACCACGGAGAGCTCTGGGCATTAAAGCAGGACGCACTGGTTTCCAGTCCCCAAAAGGCAACAGGAAAGTTCTACATGACTTCAGGCCCAGATGCCTCAGTCCAAGGGAAGGACACACCTGATCTCTTTTGGGACCCGATGACCTGGAGATCCTAAAAATCACGGGAAATAAACCTGGATGTAGGTTTGTACTACTTTTACTATCACTATTCAAATGGTTCCCACAACTTTATTTTACTTTTTAGAAAAATACTTAGCAGATGGCCAAAGTCTGAGAGCCCCTTATTGTTCTGTGAATCCCTCAGATGGCCAGGGCCAGGAGAGCTGTGCTGAGGTGTCAACAAGCTAGGCAGACCCCCCACTTCTCTCCTACCTCACCCTTACATACTCCTTGGCCTCCCCGGCGTGTGTGTGGGTTTTACTCCCAAACCCACCTCTCTGATCCTGTCTCTGAGACCCAGGCTGGTCCTTCCAACTGCTGACCTGCATGCCCACCGAGCACTCTAAAAACCCAACTTGACCTGCCCAGGGCCTGCCACCCACCCCTTTCCATTCAGCCCCTGCCAGGGACGCTTGGCTTGTGCCCTCTGGTGGCTTCAGTGAGACCCTTGAATCATCCTGACCCATGTCTCTCTCTGCCGATCCTGCCACCCAACCAGCCTGTCCCTGAGTCTAACAGTGCTGGGTAACAGGCTATTGAGGGGTTGCCCACCGGCCCCTCCCAGTGAAGAGGCAGCCTGCCCACATGTGTGCTCACTCGTGTCTGACTCTTTGCGACCCCACAGACTGTACCCCACCAGGCTCCCTTGTTCATGGAATTTTCCAGGCAAGAATATAGGCCAAGTTGCCATTTCCTACTTCAGGAAGAAGCCTGAACTGTCTTCAGAAGACACAGGTTTTCCCTTCACTCTGAAGTGGTGAAAACATCTCAGCTGGACCGGAAGCAGATTTCTAGGTCTCGGACTGTTTGGTCTGGGGAAAGCTGTGAGGGCTGGTCAAACTCCTCCTGCTGGGTGGTGGCTGTGGGCTCCAGCCCTCAGAGGTCTTCAGGCAGGTCTGGCCAGAGAGAGGTTGGTGGAAGGCTTGAGTTGTTCTCAGACCTTGGAAGCATACCAGCACAGTGACCCGGGCCCCTCCAGCCAGCAGCCTCAGCCCGTTGCCCAGCAGAGCGGTCCCACCACCTCCACACTCCAGCCTCCTGCTCACACTGGGAGCAAGCAGGCCTCCTGCTCCGTGCCTTGGCACCTGCTGTCTGCTCGGCCTGGGGAGGCCTCCACCTTCGCCAGTGATCCCTGCTCTCTACCTTCACTCTTGTCTCTAAGTTCAAGTTCTGGAGGTTTCCACCCTGCACCATATCCAAGTGCAAGTTCTGGAGGTCTGGTGACCTAGGGCCTGGCCCACAGGTGGCGCTTAACAAGTATCTGCTGACGGAGTGAAGCCTCTTCCCTTCGACACAGCATAATCTTTAACAAATGGTTCGACTGTTTGGGTGACTTGCCTTCAGGATTCAGGGACGTCACGCCTGGTTACATACACGGCCCGAGGGGAGTTGGCTAATGCTCCTCCTGTGGTGGCCCGGAAGGCTGGATCACATGTCTTCCTGGGTGGTCCCCCAGGGCTGCCCCTGCTCCATGTTTCCAACAGTGAATTCCTGGCTGACATTTGTTTTCGGCCCACGGCCACCAAGTATCAAGCTCAGCTCCCAGGAGGCCAGGGCAGCGCTGCGGGAAAGGGAGCCTGTCTGCTCTGTCCAGATGGCCTCTGGGCTCTCCTGCGGGAGAAGGCACTCCAGTCCAGGTGGCTCGGCCGTCCCGTCGCTGCCACCAGAGATGTTCTGAGCATCGATAGGAAACACTCTCTGATGCCATTCATCAGGTTCGGTTGGAGTCAGACGTGTGTGAAGGGAGGTGGACACCAGGAACTGCTCCTCTGTGGGTCTGTGGTTACTAAATAAATGCAAACTAGAGAAAATGGATGCAATGTGTCGTGTCCTGCTTTCTTTGCTAAGGTGGACAGCATCCAGTCAGCTGCAGGCAAGGGTCACAGGGCTGGACTGGTCAGCCCTTGAGAAAAGCAGGGTGACAGTGGGGTGGTCACAAACCTCCCCCTCCCCCCTCCCTCCACCCTGGGGCCTGGCCCTTCTTGATGAGGTGTGGGCAGCTTGCTAACTGGGCAATCTGCCATCATATAATTCCCGCACAAGTTCAAGTTCAAGTTCAAAATAATTTGGGTGAACTTGCTGACTCCTGATTTTATCAAGTAAGCTCATTAAAGAGGTCAACAAGCAAAAATCTTCCCTCTCTGCCATGACTGCCTCCTCCAGAAAAGGATGCTTTCATCGTTCAGAAGTCAACAGGGCAAGTGTTTTACGTTGCAGACGTGTGACTTTACGAAGCCCCGCCATGATATCCTGACACGTCTTGTATTGCCACAAGCTAGAGACAGCAGCAGCTGGTTACAGCTGGGACTTCTCACACCTAAGCTCAGGTCAGCTCGTGGAGCGCAGTGCTCTACGCAGTCTTGTTCCGACCCTCAGGTGCCCTGGCTCTGGGTCTCCTGGGCCAGCAGGCTGGGCCTGTGTCCCCTCAGAGTGCACTGTGCCATGACTGTCACCACATGCTCTGGACAAAGATGGGAAAGGCAAGCTGCCAAAAGCATTAGGGTTACGGCTGTGATGAGAATGAGGGCTCAGCCTCTGAGCCAGTGTCACTCACCCTATTAAAGCCTGGATCCTCTCTCCCACCCATGGGCCCGTCTCCCTGAACCTCCGGGTCACCCATGTTTCCAGAGCAAATGCAGCCCCCTTATTTAACAGGCCTGCACTCTGTCCATCTCCCAAAGAGAAAAAGCCCTGAAGGCAGTGACGGTGCGGAGCTGCAACACAGCAGCTGGGGTGCCGAGGATGCTCTGTGCTCTAGCGCACAGGATGGCAGCCCTGGACACACTATGGCCTTTCATGTGCCCGGCCCTTTGCACACACTCCTGCCACACTCGCTCTCCCAGTCCCTTGTCCCTCACAACCTAGGCCCAGGCTCCCCTCCTCCAACTATGGGCCAGCACCCCTGACCTGGCCTGGTCTCTAGGGTGTGGCTCACTTATGAGGCTTTAGCACAATTGCTGGTTCTGTGCCTGCCTTTGCACTTGTACCCTGTATCTCTTGAAGGTGGGTGACTGCTGCTCCATGCACTGAGCCTGGTGTGCTGAGGCAGCTGTGAGCTCAACTCAAGTGCTGGATGGGCGAAGGCAGAGCCCTTCTTAGCACCTATGTCTGCAGGCCCAGGCAAGGCCAACCCCAAGTGCCCACAGGAATGACCTGGCTACACCTAAGCATCCCAGGTCCAGGGAAGGATGGCAAGTAGAGTGAGGCCGGGAAAGGAGCCGGGGGCCACGTCAAGTCACCGGGACATGCTTGAGTGGTCAGTTTCTGTGTTCCTGATGACCTGGAGAACATTCTCCTGATACTGAAGACTCAGATGGACATTCTTCCTATTTTTATTAACATCCTTTTAAAGTTTTTTGGGGAAAGAACTGAAAAACAGAGTTCCTTTCTTTAAAAGGAATCTTAACAGACAATTAAGGATACTGCTGAACCGCTGCTTTGATCACATACAGGCAGTCTGACTTGGGAAAAAGGACTCTGACTCAAGGAAGCAGCTTCAGACAGATGCTAATGATGAGAAACCAAAATAAAAACATGAAAAGGCACCTGGAGGATCATTCCACGTTGCTAACACTTCTCTAGATGACCTGGCCTATTAGTAACTGGGTTCATGGCTCTCTGAGGGAACTCAAGATGGAATGAGTCCTTCCTGGCTGACCTGAACTTGCCCCGACAACGTTCCCGCCACTAAGTCAGTGGAGGTTTGCTCTCCAAACAGACACCCTCCAAACCACCCCTACCTCTGAGAAACCCAGCCTCCCTTCCCTGGCACAGGGATGTCAGACATGCCGAGAAGTAGCCCAGCACCTGTAGGTGATGAGAGGTGACTCAGGGTCACACACAGGATGGCACTGCCCTCCTGGTCCTAGAGAAGTCTCTGCTTCCAGGGTGGGCCTCCAAGGCCACTTTGAAATGTGGCCAACAGATAGTGGGGTACCCCCATGGGCCTTTTTGGATGTGGGAAGGAGAGGGTTGATCTGTTCTGAGCCAACTTTTGATGGGGGGTGAGGTCTTGGATGGAGATCATGGCCCTTCTACATTGAAACAGAAGTCAAAGTTTCAACTTCAAAGAACTGTTCCGTTCAGTCGCTGACAAACATGGGGGCGGGGAGGGGAATACACTACACAAACCTTTCCGTCTGTCTGTGGGTGGCTACTGCTCTTTTGAATCTCCGTGATGTGTGTATGTGTTGCTCCCAGGCAGGAAGGAGCCTATTATACAAGCTGCCAGGAGACGCAGCCTGTTAAATGCCTTTAAATGAAGCAAACACACGAGTATCTGGTGAAGAAACGCATTTGGAGAGAATTAAACAAACATTTAAAGTCGGCTCTCGGCAGGATGTGCGCCGGGGGCGGACTGAGCACTCGAAGCTGCGGTCAGGTCAGGGTCATGGCTCGACCTGGGCGTCAAGGGAGCCCGGCCTGGAGGCGCCTAGCGCTGCCTGGGGGTGGGGGCCACGCACCTTCCGGACCACAGGGCTGCCGTCATTGATGAGCTGGGCCAGCATCATGGCCACGTTGTGGTCGATGGTGGTGGAGTGGTCCGTCCTCTCTGCAGAGTTGCCCACAAACGTGCCGAGGGCAAAGACGGCTGCACAGCGCACCTGTGGGCGGGACAGGGGCCAGTCACTCCGTAGCCGGCTGTTTGGCTCTGGCTGGGGGCCTGGAGCCTACTAGATGCAGCTCAGTCCCGTCTATGGTCCTCTCAGCCTAGCTCCACTTGTGTAGACAAGCAGAGCAGGGAAACAAGAGGCTAGTGGCAGCCCCGCCCGAGGGTCAGGTGACAGGCTGTGTGCAGGCATCAGACAAAGCCAGGCAGGCATCAGAGACCAAGCCAGGGGACAAGGAACCCACGGGGTTGGGGCGGGCAGGGTGCTCTGGGGGTGTGGTCCCCAGGTGCACCTTGGCTTCACTCAGCCTGCAGTGGCGGGGTTACAGACTCACCTCAGGGATGGGGTCAGAGAGGAGGCTGCAGAGCTTCTCGTGGGCGCTGTCCCGCACCCCGCACCACCGGGCTGAGTCAAAGTTCTGCCAGATGCGGCCCAGGCAGATGGCCACCCACTGGCGCAGCAGGGGGTGGGGGTCGTTGAGCTGCTCCAGGCAGATGGCGATCAGGTTTCCCTGGAGGCAGGCTTCCTGCGAGAAGGCAGGCAACACAGGGCATCACCCATTGACCATTGACTGGGGCGGGGTCCTGGGCTGGCCCTAGCCCCCCAGGTTTCTCAGGGAAACCTTGCTTAATCACTTTGCAAGATGTGTTCAATTTTCCTTTTTTTCTGTGCTGCACCATGTGGGAATCTTAGTTCCTGGACCATGGATTGAACCCATGTACCCTGCAGAGGAAGCTCGGATTCTTAACCACTGGATGGCTGGGACATTCTTCAATTTTCCTCATTTTAAATCCCACCAATTTCAATTCACCTGGGGCTAAACAAAGGGGCTGGACCCCCACTCCTCCCATGGAGCCCCCAGGGCTGGTGTGATCCCCAACCTCTCCCCCGCTTCTGAGGTCACTGTTTCATCAGACACACATTCAGGACAGTTCCTCTGGTCTCCAAATCCTAGAGCTTGCAGCTGTGCATCTGCAACCCACAGGCAGGCCCTGCAGGGGTGGGGAAGGAGCGTGACACTCACCTGCCCCGTGTTATAGCTGTTGACGATTACAGCCAGAATGAAGGCCGTCATGGTCCGGTGCTCAGCCTGGAAAACAGAAGTCACCGGCTAGTTCGCACTTTCTTCGTGGCAGAAACTCATCACCCTCACGCACTAGAGTTATCCTTTCAGGATCTTTATGACGAGCCTGGTGTGTAGTTAAAAGTAACGAGAGCCAGCTTTGTTGTCTTTTGAGTCTCAAAAAAGGAATTGTGCTTTAAAGAGGGTCTCATGGCTCTGGGTTGGCCTCATGGAGGACGGATGGGTCCCCACCATCTGATGCTGCACGATGGGTGATGCTGCTCCATCAGAGGGCCCGTCCTGCCCACACCTATGGAAGTAGACCATCGGGGTCAAGCACACTGGTCATAAAATGCTTGACCACAGTCTCTACTTGACTTCATTTTCCCTTCTTTCTGGTCTTCTAGTGGGCGGATCGATTCTCATTTTCTCCTCTCCTCTGTGCTTCTACTGACTCAGACATCAGTCTATTTTTAACTATCTGTGGTACCTTGTGTTTTTAACCTGCAGCAAAGTCTAAAGTTAGTCATTCTCTGTATCTGCCTTGGATTCCCAGTATTCCTCCTCTGGTTTCAGTCCCTCAAGCATGACTGCTCTTACTTATTCTTACAGCCAATGCTGACTTACATACATGTCATGTTTGCCAATGTCTGCTTTCTGATGCTTCTTATTGACTTCTGGGCTCCATCTCCTCCTGAAGTGCGGGCCTCCTGGCTGCCTGAGAAGCCGTTGGTCCTCAGATGTGCTGGCTTTGCCCTCTCCCAAACTGACACTCGTGGGGACACAGGGTCCCCGGGCGACAGTTTCCCTTGTGTTTTGAGGGCCCCTTCTCTGCCTTCCATCTGTTACTGTGGTGACTGCTGTCCACATCTTTGCAACAATCTTCCTTTACGTCCTGGTTACTTTAGAGATTTTTACTCTTGCCTTTGACATTCTCTACTTTCATTATGACGACTCTGTGTGTGGATTTGTTTTTATTGAACCCTCTCAAGACTCACTGTGCTTTATAAACCTGAAAACTCATTTCTTCTTCAATTCTGGAAAGTTCTCCACTAAACTGTGCGTCCCCTCGTCTCCCTTTGGCCTTTGTCAAATGCAGCTAGGCTGCTCAGCCCCTCTCAGAACCTCCGTCATATCTTCTCTTTGCTTCCTCCCACATGAATTCTCCACAGACTTCTTTACTGGTTGTGTCAATTCTGCTGTTTAATTCGCCTATGGAGCTTCTAATGACTATATTCCATTACAGGTTCTTTTTTTCCCCCTCCAAAATCTGCCTATTTATTAAAAGACCCTAGTTGGTCATTTTTTGAGAAGGAGTAAAAAGGACAGAATACACTGATCTCTTACAACAGGCAAGAAAGTACTTCTGAGGGAAAAAATATCAGGGTTTATTTTTGGACACAATTAAAACAAATTGTTTATTCAGTTATCTTAAACATACTTATTTGTAATGCTCTTCACTCTTTTTCCAGAGAACTCTATTAGTTTCAGTTCTCTGGGAGCCAACCCTCCTTTGTGCCACCTCTGCTTACGTCACTTGAACCTGGGTTAGGAGCAGAGTGGTGCTCCTGGCATGAGTCTTGGTACCCTGGCTGTGAAGGTACACAGAAAGATGCCCTGCAGAAAAGGTTCAGCCTTTGCCGCTTCCAGGCAGGCCCTGGAGATTTCACGCTCCTCACTTGGCTGGTGGCTCCTCCCACATGGGGAATTTCCATTTCTTACAGAGGCTTTTCCTGACTTTCTGCCCAGACGTGGATGGACTGGATTAGCTCTTCTTGTCCTCGTCCAGTGAGTGGGCGGCTTGCTCCACAGGCCTGTTTTTGTGCAGACTTGGGGCTGCACACCTGTGGAGCTCCAGGGTCACTGTGAGGTTCATCCATGACCCACTGTGCCCCTCTGACTTCAGGTGTTGGCATTTGTAGATTTAATTTCCTTTCTTTCAATCTGGCTAGCTCCTCAAAAGTTCAGTGTGTTTGCATCTGAAGTGGGGCCCACTGGTGCTGACTTTGTCCATCACTTTGCTGCACGTCTATCAGCTCAGATGTCTCTCTCAGTCATTTGGCCTCTATCTTACTCACGCTGTATTATTTCCAATGCTCACATAAAGTCTAAATGTAACCACCTTTGATGACGTTTAAATACCACACTTCAGTTGCAACATACCAGTTTTGCTTACCTTTTATAACAATCCTGTTTTTAATGTTTCCTGGATTTTAGAAAAATTTTTTTTAAAATTGTCATTTAGTTTAGAAAACCAACGAGAGGGTAAAACTACACCCAAAAGTTCCTTTCCACAACTAGAGGCACCTATGACTGTGTGAATGAGCTGTTAGATTTCATTAACCATTCTGATCAAATTAAGTTATATTGAGTAATTATTGATACTTAAGGTGTTTATTTTATTCTCTTTACTAAGCTAGGAGCTAGAGGGAGAGAATATAAATATTAATTTAAAAACATTTATTGGGAATTATTTTATATGCTATTCATGGATTACTAATTTTTAAACAACTTAATACAATAAAACATATTTCAAATTTCAACTTTCAATTTTTCCACCACCTCCACTGCCCCAACCCCCTTCCTGATTGATAAAGTGCATTAGCCTACCCTTAGGTCCAGATCCTGCACCGGCCAAAGGAACTGCCAGTACTATGGATGTACAAGTACTCATTGATCTAACTTGGTTGACAGGGTACAAGGCACAGTGGATTCTACTTCACTGCAAAGAAGTGCCCGGAAAGAGGACTCAAGTAAACAAAACCAAACCAGCTTGTGTATCAAGGTTCACTGTGACTTACTTTAAGAAAGCAGCCAGGAAGCAAAGGGTATCGTCCGAGTGAGGCAGAGCTGGGAGTGTAAGTGGGCCCCCATTCCCACCACAGGTCCCTCTGTGTGGAGCAACCTTGCCCAGAGCCCCCAGGAAACGTGTCACCAGAGTGTAACATGCTGGTCCTTACTGGCATGTACGGGTCTGCCAAGACCGAGAGGAAGTACTTGTGGCCATTGTCCTTCACCAGGTCAGCTTGGCATGACTGCGGGGAGAGACACAGGAGAAACAGTGAGTCCAATTCCCAGGAAGGGGCTCCTTTTCCTTCTTGGAATGTATGAACAAACAAATGTGCGATGAATATTTTATGTCTTCATCATTTTCACCTCTCAAGTCCAATTTTCATCTGAAAAAATAGCTGGAACGGCTGTGTACAAATGCATTTTCCCTTGGCTGTGGGGAAAGGGCTGGCATTGCACACACTGTCAGAAGCACAGAGGCTCTGAGGCGTTCTCGAAAGCACCTTCTGGGTACCTGCTGGATGTGGGTACCCTGGCTGCTGGGCTGGCTCCTTCGGAGGCCGTCTGCATCCCGCAGCTCCCATACCTGTCCTCTCTCCTGAGTCAGCCCAGGGCCCATGTGCCTTTCTTCCCACTTCTGAGCGGGGACGTGCCCAACACCAGAAACCACTCAGTTTCTGCAGACCCCAGCCCCTGCCAGAGCTTGTCATACACCTTTGCTTAGACTGATAAAATCTATGTAAACACTATAATTATGAATTATTTGCATCCCATGGTTATATTCCAACAGGTGCTTCCCAGAGGCCTGTCTCCAAAGGAGCAGCTCCAAATGTAAAGTTTGATTTCAGGGCTAAGTGGGCTGCCAGTGTGCAGCTCGTGCCACCTCCTTAGGGCACATGGCATGTGTAGGCACCGTTGTGTCATGTGTTAGCATAGTTTTCAAGCCCCACTAGGTGTCAAGCACTGGCTCAGTCCTGGACACAGACACCCACACCCTGCTCATAGTCCTGGGGAGACTACCGAGCAGCTCTGGCTCACAATGAGACGCTGGGCTTGGGAGGCTCTGGGAGGGGTGGAGAGCTGGGTTCATCCATTAAGGAAGGGCAGACGTGAGAGTGGGGGTAGAGGGTGGGAAAACAGGTGGGAATCCTGCTGGGATATGGAGCCAGGGAGAGGCGGCCAGGGAAGGTAGGAGGCAGAGAGCTTTGACTGCTTCATGGATGGGGTCTTGAAGACACCAGAGGGCACTAGGAATGTGAGGGGGAAGACTGTTGAACTTCAGGTTGAAGAATCACTCTGGCAGCTGCAGTAGAGGGTGAGCTGGAAAGCCGGACTGGGGGTGGTGACCACGTGCAGCAGGGTCAGAGATGGTGGGGAGGACCCTGGAGACTTGAGATTGTTCTAGAGGGATCTGGGTGGGAGAAGCTGGGAAATCTGACTGCTTGGTGAGACCACTAAAGAGGTGGGAGAGGTAGGGGCCGTGTCATTAGAGACTGAGAGGGCAAGGAGTTGGATTTGGGGTACACTGCATCAAGGCACCTCGGAGACATACAGCGGAGCTACCAGGAGGAGGTGAGCCAGGCTGAACTCCTAGATCAAAAGTCATGCACTAACTGGGTGGGAGCCCATGGCCACAAGGTGGAGGGGGAGGTGATCTGGAGCATGAAGGATGAGTTGGGAGACAGGGAAACAGGCGTGTGAGCAGAAGGGGCTCCAGGTGGTACCAAGAAGCAAGGAATCTAAATCTTAGGGAAAGGAACTGGCCCTGAGGCAGTGGGGTCATCAGAAACCCTGCTTCTATAACAGGCTGGCTGATTGGGGGGGCATTTCTGCAGGTGCTGGCTCTTCAAGGGACTTAAACAATTGTGCCTCAGACATTCAGGAATTGACATCCAGGGAGGTGCCCAGTAAGAGAAAGAGAGGCAAAGAAACAGGCTTCATGCCCAGGTTCTCCCTCTTGCAGCTGTGGGACCCCAGTGACATTTGAGAAATCTTTGCTCAACTGGTGGAATCAGATGAAACATCTGACACATGGAAGTGCAATCTGAACACAGGAATGTGACTCATAAATCATGGATGCTCTCGTTCTTGGAAAGCAACCCACAGAATGTGGTCATACTGCTCACTAAGCTTCCTGGATCAATACCCAGAAAAACCGCTTGGTGATTTAGGGTAACGTGTTCACAGGGAGATGTTGAATTCCATCAGCTCCTAGCACGCTCCACTCTAGGGGAAAAAGGCCATTCAAGAAGTAGAGAGGGCTGGAATTTTAAGATCTGAGTTTCTGAGAATAAAAGGAGAAAAGTTACACACTGCAAAACCTTCCTAACTCTGCAGGGCACTGCTGGCTTGAGGGCACGCCCAGTGTGAAACTCTCAGGGGCAGGGTGATTTTGCAGACAGAATCTGCTTTTTACTGCAGCCTGGAGCCCTGACCTCCTCTCTCCCACGCTGGCCTACTTCTCAGGGTGCTCTGATAATGAGGTATTTTTCCTCACATCAATAAACTAGTAAGGTGGTGACTGGACTCAGCTGTTTAAGTTCAGACTGAGCGAGATGGAGGGGGTGGTCAGGGAGCAGGGGTGCTAGGAGCTCAGGTTCGCAGGATAATAATCCCCAAGGGCCAGGGAAGCCAATTAAGCATGCAGCTTTCAAGTCATTCCCATAAGGGATGCCTCGCTTTGAATGAAGGTTTGGATAAATGAGCTAAAAGGTGTCAGCAAGATGTTGTCTGCAGAGGCTCATCCAGAAGGGGCCGGGAGGGCGCACTCAGACGGCGCCTGCAGCACAGTGCCTGCGTCTGGGGACAGGGTTAAGGCGCTGGCACCTGAAAACAAAGCCACTCTCCTTTGTTTTTAAACCAGAGGTGCCAAAGTCAAACCCAGGCCCACACATTTACAGCGACTTTCATAAAACATATCTCGTCACAGAATGATGACGTGTCCCTAAGTCATATCTGCTAATTCGGAAGCTGAGGCACATATGTGAGTAGGTGAAGTGATATAGGAAACGGCAATGGTCTTGTTCGTGTAGAACGACCTCTGTCTGGAAGAGGCTGCCATGCAGGTGGGAACAATAATGTTTTCGGGTCATGTCCACCTTCACTCTCAGAGCTCAGCAACTGTCCTTTTACAACTGGCTTAGAATCACGCCATCAGCCATCCCAGCCCTCTCTGTATCTACTTCTGGGGCCGGAGAGCCGGGGATCTGCAGGGCGCTGACTTCTCAGGATGCTGAGACAGTGGTCACCAGCTGCCCACTCTCCCTCCTGACTTGGCGAAGCGCCTTCTTAAAAGAGAAAACAGTCCTTGAAACTGCAAAGGCCCAGAAATGCAGGCAAGAGACACGTTGCACACACAGGCTGGTGGGAAGCTCCCCTGAGACACGCAGGGCTCCAGCGACCCACACTCCTCCACATGGCTGCTTTTCAAGGGCCCTCTCTCATGTCTGTTTTCTCCCAGATCAAGCTACAGGTTTGACATATTAAGGCCAGCATAGAAAGAGGGTGAAGACGAAGGAGAGCATGAATATGAAATGGTTTTTTCCTAAGCAAGCCCTCCCACCATTGCACACCTGTGTATATATATATATATATGTATGTATGTATTTTTTCCCCTTCTTCTCAGTAGGGAAAAGGCCCTCACTATCACAAATTAGGCAGTCGACTTTCCCACATTTAGGAAAACCGCAGGGGTCAGCACATTCGGAATGCAATGGATAAGCCTCGCACTGGGAAAACCACCTTCATGATCACTGTATCAGGGAATTATATTTTTAATATGAGAAAAAGGGAGGGAGGGGAGGAAGAGAAGAAAAGCGAACAGAGAAGAGGAAGCAAGTACATAGTTCACTGTGGCTGAAGATGCAGTCTGCAAACTGATTTCAGGAGGCAGCAGAGACCAGGACGAGCCCAGAGACCACAGACTCTGGCTTCTGCGAGGGTAAGTTCACAGGGCAAGGGCAGGTGCGCCCCCTCAGAATATTCTGGCAAAGAATGCTGTGGGGGAAGCCCTACCTTCATTCTCCTTAATGCAGATTATAATGTCTGTCTCCTGGGGAGCAGGAAGACACAAACAGCACAGATCAACAGACCACCAGACACGATGCATCAAATGAGGCCCAACCAGCAGGACAGTCCTGAGCAGTGTCACCAGTGGACACAGCCACTCATGTTCTGATGTGAATACGGAGAAAATCACAGAGCGGGGAGTCCTGTTTCCTGTCCTCGGGTTGCAGAATTCACTCCCTGGGATGAGGAAAGGATGCTGGAGAGGTGAGCTGGGTTCACACAAGAGTCAGAAGCACTGGACTGAGCCCTGACCCACTGCCACCAGAACATTAGAATTGTCTCCAGACAAATGCAGGACTACGTTGAATTGTTCGTACACCAAGAGTCTTAAAAACAGCTCGTGGCCATAAAACTAGTAGTGCTTGAGAAAATAATCCCAGAGTGGGGGTTCTGCTCACTGCAAACAAGAGCTCACTGTTCTTCAAACCCAGGGGCACAGTCCCTCCCAGGCAGTGAAAGACAAATGTCCTTCTGCACAACTCAAAGGCCTGGCACAATGGCCTTCCCACTTGCTAAGTGCAGTAAGATATTTATATACATATACAGGTTTTCATTTTCCAACAAATGGTTTATTACTTTAAATGTTCTCATGTCAGATGCTCTTGTGTTGAAGGTAAACTTCAGAATGAATGGAAACCAGGAATGTTGAAATAACTGTTATCAGTGGGAAAATCACACATACACGAATGCTTTTATGCCTCTGATCTACTTTTTTGTATGTGTTCTAAAATTTATAAATGTAGGGATTTCCTGGAAAATCCAGAGGTTAGGACTCAGTGTTTTCACTGCCGTGGCCCTGGATTCAATGTCTAGTTGGGGAACTAAGCTCTTCCAAGCCACGTGGTGTGGTAAAAAGAGAACAAAAATTTGTGCATGTATTACAGTTCAGTTCACTCACTCAGTTGTGTCTGGCTCTTTGTGACCCCATGGACTACAGCACGCCAGGCTTCCCTGTCCATCACCAACTCCTGGAGCTTACTCAAAGTCATGTTCATCAAGTCAGTGATGCCATCCAAATATCTCATCCTCTGCTGTCCCCTTCTTCTGCCTTCAATCTTTCCCAGCATCAGGGTCTTTTCCAATGAGTCAGTTCTTCACATCAGGTGCCCAAAGTATTGGATTTTCAGCCTCAGGATCAGTCCTTCCAATGAATATTCAGGGTTGATTTCCTTTAGGATTGACTGGTTAGATATCCTTGCAGTCCAAGGGACTCTCAAGAGTGTTCTCCAACACCACAGTTCAAAAGCATCAATTCTTTTGGCACTCAGCTTTCTTTATAGTCCAACTCTCACACCCATACATGACTACTGGAAAAACCACAGCTTTGACTAGACGGACCTTTGTTGGCAAAGTATGTCTCAGCTTTTTAATAGGCTGTCTAGGTTAGTCACAGCTTTTCTTCCAAGGAGCAAGTGTCTTTCTTTTTTTCTTTTATTATTATTATTTTTTTAATTAATTTTTTTTTATTTAATTTTAAAATCTTTAATTCTTACATGTGTTCCCAAACATGAAACCCCCTCCCACCTCCCTCCCCATAACATCTCTGTGGGTCATCCCCATGCACCAGCCCCAAGCATGCTGTATCCTGCGTCAGACATAGACTGGCGATTCAATTCTTACATGATAGTATACATGATAGAATGCCATTCTCCCAAATCATCCCACCCTCTCCCTCTCTCTCTGAGTCCAAAAGTCCGTTATACACCGCTGTGTCTTTTTTCCTGTCTTGCATACAGGGTCGTCATTGCCATCTTTCTAAATTCCATATATATGTGTTAGTATACTGTATTGGTGTTTTTCTTTCTGGCTTACTTCACTCTGTATAATCGGAGGAGCAAGCGTCTTTCAATTTCATGGCTGCAGTCACCATCTGCAGTGATTTTGGAGCCCCCCAAAATAAAGTCTGTCACTGTTTCCATTGTTTCCCCATCTATTTGCCATGAAATGATGGGACCAGATGCCATAATCTTAGTTTTTTGAATGTTGAGGTTTAAGCCAGCTTTTTCACTCTCCTCTTTCACTTTCATCAAGAGGCTCTGTAGTTCTTCACTTTCTGCCATAAGGGAGGTGTCATCTGCATGTCTGAGGTTATTGATATTTCTCCTGGCAACCTTGATTTCAGCTTGTGCTTCATCAAGCCCGGCATTTTACATGATGTACTCTGCATGTAAGCTAAATAGACAGGGTGACAATATATAGTCTTGACGTACTCCTTTTCCAATTTGGAACCAGTCCAATGTTACATGTCCAGTTCTAACTGTTGCTTCTTGACCTGCATACAGATTTCTCAGGAGGCAGGTAAGGTGGTCTGGCATTTCCATATCTTGAAGAATTTTCCACAGTTTGTTGTGATCCACACAGTCAAAGGCTTTGACATAGTCAATAAAGCAGAAGTAGATATTTTTCTGGAACTCTTGCTTTTTCTACAACCCAACGGACATTGGCAATTTGATCTCTGGTTCCTCTGCCTTTTCTGAATCCAGCTTGAACATCTGGAAGTTCACAATTCACGTACTGTTGAAGTGTGGCTTTGGAGAACTTTGAGCATTACTTTGCTAGCGTGTGAGATGAATGCAATTGTGCAGTAGTTTGAACATTCTTTGGCATTGCCTTTCTTTGGGATTGGCATGAAAACTGACCTTTTCCAGTCCTGTGGCCACTGCTGAGTTTTCCAAATTTGCTGGCATATTGAGTAGCAGTGCTTTCACAGCATCATCGTTTAGGATTTTAAATAGCTCAACTGGAATTCCATCGCCTCCACTAGCTTTGTTCGTAGTGATGCCTCCTAAGGCCCACTTGACTTCGCATTCCAGGATGTCTGGCTCTAGGTGAGTGATCACACCATCATGGTTATCTGGGTCATGAAGATCTTTTTTGTATAGTTCTTCCGTGTACTGTTGCCACCTCTTCTTGATATCCTCTGCTTCTGTTAGGTCCATACTGCTTCTGTCCTTTATCGGGCCCATCTTTGCATGAAATGTTCCCTTGGTGTCTCTAATTTTCTTGAAGAGATCTCTAGTCTTTCCCATTCTGTTGTTTTCCTCTATTTCTTTGCATTGATCACTGAGGAAGGCTTTCTTATCTCTCCTTGTTATTCTTTGGAACTCTGCATTCAGATGGGTATATCTTTCCTTTTCTTCTTTGCCTTTAGCTTCTCTTCTTTTCTCAGCTATTTGTAAGGCCTCCTCAAACAACCATTTTGCCTTTTTGCATTTCTTTTTCTTGGGGATGGTCTTGATCACTCCCTCCTGTACAATGTCACAAAGCTCTGTCCATTGTTCTTCAGGCACTTTGTCTATCAGATCTAACCCCTTGATCTGTTTGTCACTTCCACTGTATAATTGTAGGGGATTTGATTTAAGCCATACCTGAATGGTCTAGTGGTTTTCCCTATTTTATTCAATTTAAGTCTGAATTTTGCAATAAGGAGTTCATGATCTGAGCCACGGTCAGCTCCTGGTGTTGTTTTTGCTGACTGTATACAGCTTCTCCATCTTCGGCTGCAAAGAATATAATCAATCAGATTTTGGTATTGATCTGGTGAGGTCCATGTGTAGAGTCTTCTCTTGTGTTGATGGAAGAGGGTACTTGGTATGACCAGTGTGTTCTCTTGACAAAAGTCTATTAGCCTTTGCCCTGCTTCATTCTGTACTCCAGGGCCAAGTTTGCCTGTTATTCCAGGTATCTCTTGACTACCTACTTTTGCATTCCAGTCCCCTATAATGAAAAGGGCATCTTTTTTAGGTGTTAGTTCTAAAAGGTCTTGTAGATCTTCATAGAACGGTTCAACTTCAGCTGCTGGTTGGGGCATTGACTTGGGTTAATGTGATATTGAATGGTTTGCCTTGGAAATGAACAGAGATCATCCTGTCGTTTTTGAGACTGCATCCAAGTACTGCATTTCAGACTCTCTTTGTTGACTCTGAGGGTTACTCCATTTCTTCTAAGGGATTCTGGCCCACAGTAGTAAATATAATGGTCATCTGAGTTTAATTCACCCATTCCATTCCATTTTAGTTCACTGATTCCTAAAATGTCGATGTTCACTCTTGCCATCTCCTGTTTGACCACTTCCAATTTACCTTGATCCATGGACCTCACATTCCAGGTTCCTATGCAATATTGTTCTTTACAGGATTGGACTTTATTTCTGTCACCAGTCACATCCACAACTGGGTGGGGTTGCTTTAGCTCTGTCTCTTCATTCTTCCTGGAGTTATTTCTCCACTGATCTCCAGCAGCATACTGGGTACCTACCGACCTGGGGAGTTCATCTTTCAGTGTCCTATCATTTTGCCTTTTCATACTGTTCATGGGGTTCTCACGGCAAGAATGCTGAAGTGGTTTGCCATTCCCTTCTCCAGTGGACCACATTTTGTCAGAACTCTCCACCATGACCTGTCAGTCTTGGGTGGCCCTACACGGCATGGCTCACAGTTTCATTGAGTTACACAAGGCTGTGGTCCATGTGTATTTAAAGGTTCAAAAATCAATATGCCACCAAAAGGTATAGAATGAGAAGCTTTTTTCCATCTCCTGTCCCTGTAAGGGGTACAGGGAGTCAGTATATCATATCTT
The DNA here is from genome assembly GCF_032405125.1 of Capricornis sumatraensis. Lineage (NCBI taxonomy): Eukaryota > Metazoa > Chordata > Mammalia > Artiodactyla > Bovidae > Capricornis > Capricornis sumatraensis. The sequence continues at coordinate 101,421,023 of NC_091076.1, forward strand.
AACATAGAGAATATGACATCTGGGTCAAAATGAAAATAAATATTAAATTAAATGTTAGCTTAAAAGACACTCTTCCACCACTATGTTTAATCACCTTATTAGTTTCTTATATATTCTCTTGACTAAACATAAGTAAATATGAATATACAGACCAAACTGCTCTCTCCTTCAGCACAGGACCTCCTCTACCTGGCTCTGCCTCTTGCATTTCCTCACCTAGGAGGTCTTGCCATTCGGGCTCAGAGAGAGCCTCCTCCATCTTCCCAGCTAATGCACAATATCCCACTGCAGAGCAGCACTGCTCACATACCCAGTCTCCTGTGGTGCCGGGACCTGTGATCTGAACCAGTCCCTTGTGATTACACCCGCTACTGCCATGCATAAACTTCTGCCTGCTATCTCATACATCTGCAGATAAAGCTGTTAAATTGTGCTCCCAAATGTGACACTGCTAGATCAAAGGGTAAATGCATTTCTAATTTTGACAGATATTACCATTTTGTATTTTCAAAACAGAGCACATTGTAAAATACTTGACTTTTTGCCAATCTGAGAAGTGAAAAGTGGTATTTCAGTGCAGTATTACTGTGCACTTATTAGGAAAAAGATTGAGCATTTTCATAAATCTAAAGGCCATTTGTATTCTGCTTTCTTTGAACTGTTGGTTTGCGTACACTGACCATTAGATTGTTAAGTGTTTTTCTTGACTTCAAGAAGCTCTTTATATATTAAGGAGGCTAGTTTGTCCATAATCCAGCTCCACAGTGCTCTTTATGACTGAACCTTCAGAGTTAGTTTTGAGGTATGTAGGATTGATTCCCTGTCATTATTCTTCCTACACATAATTTCCCTGGCTATTTCTATTTATTTCTCCACAGGAAGTTTAGAAAATGTCTAGTTTCAGATAGAAAAGCCTGCTGGTGATTTTGGAGGGAATCTATTAAAGTTTAAATTAATTCAGGGAACACTGATATATTTATGATGATGAATCCTTCTGTAAGTGAACAGGGATGCTTTCACTTGTTCAAGTTGATTCTTGTGTTCTTCAGGATTTTTTTTTTTTTCGCTGCTCTTCGTGGGTGGCATGCAGAATCTTAGTTCTCTGACTAGGGATCAGACCCATGCCTTCTGCAGTGGAAGCCTGGCACCCTAACCACTGGACTGCCAGGGAACTCACAGGAATGCTTAAAGTTTTCTTCACAGAGGATTTTCATGTTTCAGGTCAAGTTTATTTCCAGTTTTAGGTTTCTTTTATAAATGGGGTGCATATATCTTTTTTCCTTGCATTTATCTTCTAACTGGTTGCTTCTTTTGATTTCTGTGTATTAAAGTCTTTAACCTCACTAAGTTCTCTCATTAGTCCAATTTAATTTATTCCATTGGGCTTTCTAGGCACATAATCATATCATTTGCAAACTCTAATGGTTTTGCTTCTACCTTTGTAATTTTTACATCTTTAGTCTCTTTCTCTTGTCTAATTGTATTAACCGATAGAGACAGTGTTGGCTAACAACCTCGCCATTCAATTCTCTACCTGCTCAAGCCTATCAGAGAGTCAGTTGGTTCCTGTGCACCCACACACCGGCCCTGGGACCTTCAGCTCTGCTCTGGGCTGATTTTGGTCAAGGCCTAATGAGCTGCCTCCACGCTGGAGGGACCTTGCTGCTAGGCTGCACCCCATTACCCAGAACTCAGCTGCGATTCCTAGGACTCATTTAAACCATCTGATATATTTCTGTAGCATAGATCTAGTAATAATATCATCCCTGCCAGGCCCTAAAACCACCATCCCTCAGGGTCACACTGAGCCACATCATACAAGGTCCCCTGCCTGGTGCCAGACTCAGCGGTAGCAGGACTGAGCAGTGTTTCTAAAGAAGCCCCCGCCAAGAGCCTCCTCCCCTAGACAGGAGCTCTTGCACACTGGATTGTCTTTGCTGTTACTGCCTTCATGTGTGCGCATCTCGGCTCACGGCACCCTCACCTCCCACTGGAGGCAGAGTGCCCTCCCTCCCCAGCCATCCCTCCCGCCTTCCTCTTTGATCCCAATTTGAGTCGCTGCCTTTGGGTTAGCACTTTGCACCTTCTACCTTCTCTGCTAGACTTCCAGCTCTTTGAGGACAAGGACCCACAATGCAGCCTTTCTACCAGAGGCCCAGTGAGTGTTTGCTGACTGCATAAATGAACTGATATGTGTACCAAGAAGTAGGCCAGTTCCTAACCATGTGCCCGTCACATCCACTAGCTGCTGCCCCATGAAACAACGAGGGAACAAACCTCCCTGGATCAGTGCTGCCGAGGTCCAGCCTGTCCCTGACCCTGGAACCTGGGTCACTGCCAGGTGCAAAGAACATGCCCAGGAGTACTGGGCAAGAAAGGTGCCTGAGCTGGTGCTTTCTGGGCCAATCAACCCAGCCTTGATTTCAGGCTCCACACAAACTATGATTGCCCTTTTATAAAACTTTTGAGACTTGGCCGTGTGGGCTCTGCTTTCTGGCTGACCAGCCTTTGCCCACCCACCCACCCCCAACTGAAATCAGTACTGCAGAGGTGGTGATTAATGCAGCCTGACAATTAATCACGCAGCCCTCTAGTCTCTGAATTGCCCTTGGCGACAGACTGATGCATTGGGAAGTTCCTTGCAGCCTGAGTCACTGCACCCATTCATCCTGCAAAAGGGCGATCTGTCACCTCCACAGCAGCACACGGTCCAATCTGCCATTGCGGGGCTGAGTTGCCTGCATGGGGAGGGCAGGTGACAGCCTCCTACGTCCTTCCTTCAGCTTTTCACTTCACTCTTGGCAACTCCAGGTATCTAAACAACTGCCTCCCTCCTGACCGACAGAGACAACCCAGCTGCAACCTGACCTGTCATCAATGAGCATGTCTAGCAGGGCCTGGCCTCCTCCCAGGTGGTCTTGGGGCTGAACTAGCATCAGGACAGGCAGGCTCAGCTCCTGGGACATGGGTGAGGTCTCTGCTTTGCTGGCCCACAGTTCTCCAGGAGGGTGGATCTGACTCTCCTCCCAGAGAAAAACCCACTCCCAGGGCTTCTGAAAAGCAGCCACCTCGTTTAACCAGGAAGACAACTACGAAGAGGCCATTCTGAACAACAATTCTACCAAAAACTCTTGTTTTACCAAAAAACTCTTTGTCCCAGAAAATCCATGGCAGGGGACTGTAGGTGATCCCTTCCTTCCTGCTAGTGTTGGAGGGTCCTCTGAGGAGGCAGGCGGCGGATGTGGCTCACTGTGGAGATGGGGACACTGTCCAGTGGCAGCTCTGGCGAGTGCTTGTTGACCTGGGTCATCTAGGAGGTCACCATTTTCTGACCAAGCTGTATCATGTTGATGTAAAGTATTAACAAGAGGAGAAATTGGGTGTGGGACATATGGGAACTCTGTTTACTATTAACTTTTCTTTAAAATTATGATAAAAATACATTTTATTAACATAAAAACTAGGAATAAGGCAGGACACAAACAAACTCCTGGCATAGGAGGTGTGTATGCCCCAGATCCTCACAGGACCAGACCAAGGGCTGCTCTGCCTTCAGCGATGGACCATTAAGAAAGCAGGTTTTGAACAGCAGATCCTCTGGCCCATGTGATCACATTCTGATCTGGGTGATGATTACCAGATGGTCAATACCGAAATCAGACTAATTATATTCTTTGCAGCCGAAGATGGAGAAGCTGTATACAGTCAGCAAAAACAACACCAGGAGCTGACCGTGGCTCAGATCATGAACTCCTTATTGCAAAATTCAGACTTAAATTGAATAAAATAGGGAAAACCACTAGACCATTCAGGTATGGCTTAAATCAAATCCCCTACAATTATACAGTGGAAGTGACAAACAGATCAAGGGGTTAGATCTGATAGACAAAGTGCCTGAAGAACAATGGACAGAGCTTTGTGACATTGTACAGGAGGGAGTGATCAAGACCATCCCCAAGAAAAAGAAATGCAAAAAGGCAAAATGGTTGTTTGAGGAGGCCTTACAAATAGCTGAGAAAAGAAGAGAAGCTAAAGGCAAAGAAGAAAAGGAAAGATATACCCATCTGAATGCAGAGTTCCAAAGAATAACAAGGAGAGATAAGAAAGCCTTCCTCAGTGATCAATGCAAAGAAATAGAGGAAAACAACAGAATGGGAAAGACTAGAGATCTCTTCAAGAAAATTAGAGACACCAAGGGAACATTTCATGCAAAGATGGGCCCGATAAAGGACAGAAGCAGTATGGACCTAACAGAAGCAGAGGATATCAAGAAGAGGTGGCAACAGTACACGGAAGAACTATACAAAAAAGATCTTCATGACCCAGATAACCATGATGGTGTGATCACTCACCTAGAGCCAGACATCCTGGAATGCGAAGTCAAGTGGGCCTTAGGAGGCATCACTACGAACAAAGCTAGTGGAGGCGATGGAATTCCAGTTGAGCTATTTAAAATCCTAAACGATGATGCTGTGAAAGCACTGCTACTCAATATGCCAGCAAATTTGGAAAACTCAGCAGTGGCCACAGGACTGGAAAAGGTCAGTTTTCATGCCAATCCCAAAGAAAGGCAATGCCAAAGAATGTTCAAACTACTGCACAATTGCATTCATCTCACACGCTAGCAAAGTAATGCTCAAAGTTCTCCAAAGCCACACTTCAACAGTACGTGAATTGTGAACTTCCAGATGTTCAAGCTAGATTCAGAAAAGGCAGAGGAACCAGAGATCAAATTGCCAATGTCCGTTGGGTCTTAGAAAAAGCAAGAGTTCCAGAAAAACATCTACTTCTGCTTTATTGACTATGTCAAAGCCTTTGACTGTGTGGATCACAACAAACTGTGGAAAATTCTTCAAGATATGGAAATGCCAGACCACCTTACCTGCCTCCTGAGAAATCTGTATGCAGGTCAAGAAGCAACAGTTAGAACTGGACATGTAACATTGGACTGGTTCCAAATTGGAGAAGGAGTACGTCAAGGCTGTACATTGTCACCTTGTTCATTTAACCTATATGCAGAGTACATCATGTGAAATGCCAGGCTGGATGAAGCACAAGTTGAAATCAAGGTTGCTGGGGGAAATATCAATAACCTCAGATATGCAGATGACACCATCCTTATGGCAGAAAAGAAAAGAGGAAGTAAACAGCCTCTTGATGAAAGTAAAAGAAGAGAGCAAAAAAGCTGGCTTAAACCTCAACATTCAAAAAACTAAGATTATGGCATCTGGTCCCATCATTTCATGGCAAATAGATGGGGAAACAATGGAAACAGTGATAGACTTTATTTTGGGGGGCTCCAAAATCACTGCAGATGGTGACTGTGGCCAAGAAACTGAAAGACCCTTGCTCCTTGGAAGAAAAGCTATGACCAACCTAGACAGCATATTAAAAAGCTGAGACATTACTTTGCCAACAAAGTCTGTCTAGTCAAAACTATGAACTTTTCCAGTAATCGTGTACGGATGTAAGAGTTGGACCATAATGAAAGCTGAGCGCCAAAGAACCAATGCTTTTGAACTGTGGTGTTGGAGAAGACTCTTGGGGGTCCATTGGACTGCAAGGAGATCCAAGCAGTCAATCCTAAAGGAAATAAACCCTGAATATTCACTGGAAGAAGTGATGCTGAAGCTCCAATACTTTGGGCACCTGATGCGAAGAACTGACTGACTGGAAAAGAGGCTGATGCTGGGAAAGATTGAAGGCAGGAGGAGAAGGGGACGACAGAGGATGAGATGGTTGAATGGCATCACTGACTCGATGGACATCAGTTTGAGCAAGCTCTGGGAGCTGGTGATGGACAGGAAAGCCTGGTGTGTTGCAGTCCATGGGGTCACAAAGAGGCAGACATAACTGAGCAACTGAGTGACGTGAGTCATCTTTGGATGGAAGAGGAAGCTAACCCGCCTCTTTTTCAACTGTGAGCTGGAGATGGGAACAAGAGGGGATACAGGTACAGGAAGAGAGGCAGTGAACTGGGACGACATCACTGCAGCTAGAACAGCACAAGTTTTGAGGCTGGGAAGGAGAACTAGCACAGATGTTGGGCAGGGGGAGGGAACGGTTACAGAAATAAACCCCTGCTAATCCCTGATCCGGTTTTTACTCACACATGTTTCTTCTTGGGACCAGGAGAGCTAGTACATACAGTGAAGCTCTCTGTGTTCCCAAATCTGTATGTCCTTCATCTGTACCGACATACAAGGATTTTCCAAATTCAGTGACATTGTGTTCTTGGAGTCCCCTGGTGGCGCTATAAATAAAAGCTTATTAGCTGTAACTAGGGAAGGTCTCACTTTCATGCACTGGAGAAGGAAATGGCAACCCACTCCAGTGTTCTTGCCCGGAGAATCCCAGGGACGGGGGAGCCTGGTGGGCTGCCATCTATGGGGTCACACAGAGTCGGACACGACTGAAGCGACTTAGCAGCAGCAGCAGCAGGGAAAGTCTGCCTGAATTACGTATTAACTGTGTCTATGAAAAAAACCCCAATTAACTAGAATCTAGTTTACAAAAATCTTTTACTGTCTCCCTTCTCTTCATCTTGTTAATGAGCAGAAAGACAGATAACAAACCCTTGGCTGGCCAAATGATGTCTCTGCATGATGTATAATCTTTTAAAAATATATTGTGGACTCTGAGTTGTTAAATTTTGATTTACAATTTTTGCATCTGCCTTCACCAAGGATACTGATCTGTAGTTTTCTTACTCTGGTTTTTGGTATCAAGGGAAGGCAAGTCTCATAGGATGATATGGGAAGATGTTTCTTTGCCATCTATATATTTCTTCATTAACGATTGGGTAGAATTCAACAATGAAGCCATCTGAACCTGGAGTTTTCTTTGCAGGAAAGTTTTAAATCAGAAATCGAATTTTAAAACTAGATACAGTGCTATTCAGATCATCTGTCTTCTTAAGGGAGCAGCTTGTGTCATTCAAGGAGTTAGTTTCATCAAAACTATCAAAAGCTTTGGCTTCAAGTTGTTCATAAATTCCTTCACTATACCTTCAACGTCTCCAGAACCTGTGATGCCACTTCTCTCATTCCTGATTTGGGGTTTTATGTCTTTTTTCTGTTTCCTTCTCAGTGTGAGTAGTTATTGATCTGCTCAACGAATCTAGCCTTCGGTTAAGTGGATTTTGTCCACTGCTTTTCTGTTCTCTTTTTCATTGACCTCTGCAGTGATCTTTTTTAAAATTAATAAATTTGTTTATTTTTGGCTGCGCTGGGTCTTCACTGCTGCACTTGGGCTTTCTCTAGCTGCAGGGAGCAGGGGCTACTCTTTGTTGTGGTGTGAGGGCTTCTCATTGCGGTGGCTTCTCTTGTTGCAGAGCACGAACTCTAGAGCATGGGCTCAGTACTTGCGGCACACGGGCTTAGCTGTTCCGTGGCATGTGGGATCTCCCCAGACCAGGGATCAAGTCCATGTCCCCTGCATTGGCAGGCGGGTTCTTAACCACTGGGCCACCAGGCAAGTCCCCACAGTGATCTTTACTATTTCCTTTCTCCTACCTACTTTGGGTTTAACCTGCTTTTCTTTCACTAATATCAAGTCCTTTGACCATTTGTAAGTCAGGGTTTTTTTGAATTGTAAGTCAAGGCTATGGTTTTTCCAGCAGTCAGGTATGGATGTGAGAGTTGGACTGTGAAGAAGGCTGAGTGCCGAAGAATTGACGCTTTTGAACTGTGGTGTTGGAGAAGACTCTTGAGAGTCCCTTGGACTGCAAGGAGATGCAACCAGTCCATTCTGAAGGAGATCAACCCTGGGATTTCTTTGGAAGGAATGATGCTAAAGCTGAAACTCCAGTACTTTGGCCACCTCATGTGAAGAGCTGACTCATTGGAAAAGACTTTGATGCTGGGAGGGATTGGGGGCAGGAGGAGAAGGGGACGACCGAGGATGAGATGGCTGGATGGCATCACTGACTCGATGGACGTGAGTCTGAGTGAACTCCGGGAGTTGGTGATGGACAGGGAGGCCTGGCGTGCTGCGATTCATGGGGTCGCAAAGAGTCGGACATGACTGAGCGACTGAACTGAACTGAACTGAAGAGATCCTTTTATTTGACCCCTTAACAGATAGGTGAGTTGCAAATATTTTCTCCTATTCTAAAGATTGTTTTTTTTTCATTTTGTTGACTGTTTACTTTGTTATGCAAAAGAGTTTAGTTTGATGCAGCCCATTTATTTATTTTATACATAATTCTTATAATTAGAAATAAATATGATTTAACATATCTATGTTGCTTGTTAGTTTATTTATATAACATTTATACTTTAATATTATATATTTTATATATTTATATTGCTTCTTAAATTTTGTTTTATAATTAAAATATTTTAATTATTTATTATGACAGAGGATGAGATGGTTGGATGGCATCACTGACTCGATGGTCATCAGTTTGAGCAAGCTCTGGGAGTTGGTGATGGACAGGGAAGCCTGGTGTGCTGCAGTCCATGGGGTCACAAAAAGTTGGATATGAATAAGCAGCTGAACTGAATTGACCTGAATCATTTATGTAAAAGTATACAAGTCTCCAAGTGTCCTTGATTTTCTTATTATCTATTTTGATTTTGCATTTGATTCCACTATGGTTGTAGAATACAGTGTGTAAGATTCCAGTTCTTTTAAATGTGTCCTGGTTTGTTCTATGACACAGGATGAGGTCCATCATGGTGTACATCCTTGGCACATGGAAAGAACAAGAGGTCTGCAGTCATATGAAGTGCCGTCCAGCTGGTGGATGGGCCTGTTCAAGCATTTGAGAGAACCTCCTTGGTTCCACTTCTACTTGTTCTGTCATTTACTGAAAAGAGAATGCTGGATTCTCCAGGTGTAATCATGGATTATTTACTGCCATCCCACAGTTCCACCAGTTTTCATTTTATGTGTTTTGAAATACTGTTATTAGGTGAATAAACATTTAGACTGTACTGTTCTCATGATGGGTGAACTCCTTTAGCATTAGCAAACAACTCTGTGTCCCTGGTAATATTCTCTGCTCTGAAACCTACTTTGACATATTAATAGGGGCATTCTCACCTTCTTTGCTTAGTGGCAACACATGTTTTTGCTTTTAATCTATTTGTATCTTATGTTGAAAGTACATTTAAGATCATATAATTTTTAAAGAATCCAATTTGACAGTCTCTGCCCTATAATTGGGTATTTAGACTATTTACATTGTGATTATTTATATATATATGGTTATGCTTAAGTCTATTGTTTTGTTAACATTTTTGGTATTTATCTCATCCATTCTTTGTTTTCTTTCCCTTCTTTTCTTTCTTTTTTCATGTTACTTGTATATATTTATGATTTCATTTTATCTCCTTTGTTGGCTAATTGGCTACAGTTTAAAATTTTAGTGATAACTTCAAGGCTTATGGACTACATTTTATCACAGTTCACCTTCAGATGATATTTTATCACTTCAAAGAAGTATGAGAACCTAACAACAATACTTCCTCAATTTCTCTCCTCCCAACCTTTTTGCTATTGTTAGCATACATTTGGGTTTTACATATGTTACAGGCTCCATAGTAGACTGCTATTATTTTTTGATTAAATAGTCAATTATCTTTTAAAGAAATTTAAAAAGCAAGGATAAAAACAACAACAACAACAACAACACCCACACATTTATCTGTGGAGCACTCTTTTCTGGTGCTCTGAACTCTTTGTGTCCATGCATGTTTCCTCCTGGTATTATTTTCCTTCTGCTCGAATGGCTTTCTCTAACATTTCCTGTACTGTGGCTCTACTAGTGACGAATTCTTTCAGTTTTACATGTCTTTAAAAGTCCTTATTTTGCCTCCATTTTGCCTCCCAGATATTTTCAGTGGGTTAGAATTCCACGTTCAGTTTTTCTTCCAGGACGTTAAAGATGCAGTCCCATTGTTCTCCTGCTGTCATAGTTTCCGACAAGTGATCCACTATCATCCTTAGCTTCTCTGTTTCCTTTCTTATCGACTGCTTTTGAATTTTAAATTTGTCATTTTTTAAGCAATTTGATTATCAGGTGCCTTGGTGTAGTTTTCTTCATGTTTCTTGTGTTTGGGGTTTGTTGGGTTTCCTGGATCTGCAGGTTTATAGTTTTCATCAAATCTGAAAATTTCTTAGCCATTATTTCTTCAAATTTTTTCTCTGCCAGCCCCTTGTAGGGGCTCCCTGCTGCTTCTGCTGCTGCTAAGTCGTTTCAGTCATGTCTGACTCTGTGCAACCCCATAGATGGCAGCCCAACAGGCTCCTCTGTCCCTGGGATTCTCCAGGGAAGAACACTGGAGTAGGTTGCCATTTCCTTCTCCAATGCATGAAAGTGAAAAGTGAAATTGAAGTCGCTCAGTTGTGTCCGACTCTTTGCGACCCCATGGACTGTAGCCTACCAGGCTCCTCCATCCATGGGATTCTCCAGGCAAGAGTACTGGAGTGGGGTGCCATTGCCTTCTCTGGTAAGGGCTCCCAGTACACACATATTCAGTCACCTGCAGTTGTCTCACAACTCAAGGATACACCTTTAGTTTTATAAAAGGTTTTCTCACTGTGCTTCATCTTGGAGTTTTTATTACCGTGCCTTTAAGTTCACTAATTTTTCTTCTGCAATGTTTAATTGGTTGTTATCCCATACTTTTCATGTCACATATCAGAGTTTTCATTTCTAGAAGTTTGAGCTGGGTCCTTTTAATATCTTCCATGTCTCTATGGAGCTTTTTTATGTGGAACAGACTTCTAATGATTTAATGTCCTTGACTGCTAATTTGAACATCTGTGAGAGTTCAGAATAAGTTTTGGTAGGCCAATTTTTTCCCCTCTCATTATGGATCATATTTTCCTGCTTCTTCACACATCTGGTAATTTTTGATGATAGCAGTGAGTGTAGAGTAACACGTTGTATGGGTTATTTGGGAAGAGGCCCTCTGGGGCTTCCCGATGGCTCAGGGGTAAAGAATCTGCCTGCAATGCAGGAGACACAGGGGATATGGGTTCGACCCCTGGGAAGATCCCCTGGAGGAGGAAACAGCAATCCACTTCAGTATTCTTGCCTGAAAAAATCCCATGGACAGAGGAGCCTGGTGGGCTACAGTTCCTAGGGTCGCAATGGACACAACTAAGCACACACCTCAGGGACCAGACTCCTTGGAGATAATCAGGGCACTGAGACCATAGGAAAGGGCTTTCCTAAAGTGCTGTTAATAGATTTCCTTGTCCGGAGACACACCTGCATATCGGTGCCCCCACAGGGTACATTGCCCACTTCAGTCAAATGGCACATGGTCCTTCTGAGCCTGGAATTCCCCTCCTTCCTTCTTCCCAGACTGAGCCTACTTCCTCTAAGGCTGAGGTAATTCCTGCTTCCTGAATCCTTTAGGAGCCCCTCACACAACGGCCTGTAGGGTGTGCTCAACATATGCTTGTGGGGTGAGAGGAGGCCTCGGACTCACCCCTCAGCTGGGGGAATGCGGCCAGAGTGGGGCCCACACCTTCTCAGCTCTTGGGGAAGAGCCCTGAGGGTGGGCAGCTCCCCAGCACAGGGACAGCTGAGAGCGCTGGGGCGCTGGGACACCTCGCCTGTGCCTCTGTGCAGATTCATTCACCCCAAGGTGGGCATCCCGGTCACAAACATGTCTTCTGACCCTCACTCACGGTGGCCACACTCCAGGAGCTCTGAGCTTTGCAGGAGGCACATAACATGTGAGCACTCAGAGGCCAGATGCCAGCTGGGCAAGGGAGAAGCAAATTCCCAGAAACATATGGAACTTTAATCTCTCAGAAACTCGGACCAGGGTGATCATGAAAAGTAAACGACACTCAGTCTCAACTGGAAATGTTAAAAATGTCTCCTAGTGGGATGATTGCCTTTAAATAAACAGGTGGAACAAGCTGGTTAAGGCGCTAAGCCACAGGACGGTCCCAGCACCTGCAAGCATTTACAAGAACACTGCATGCTAGGGCATTTCCAGCTGGGCCCGGAAACAGCTCCTCAAGCATTATTAAACGTATAATTCCTCCAGTATCGAGCAGACATGAACGTAGGCTCTGAGACAGCCTTAGAGTACTGCATCATCTGTGCTGTCGACGAGCCCTCCGATGTTCGGCTCCAGAGACAACCAGGCCCCTGGAGACAAATGTGACCAAGAGGCAGTTTCAAACCAGATCCCTTGTTCTGAAATAAGATGACCAACTGTAAATTCCCTGAGAGTTCAGCAGCAAAGTGCGGTTCTGAAGGGTCATCTACTTTTCACATAAAGCAAAAAGATTAAAGCAGAAATAGCCACACTGAAGACTAAAAATAAAGATACCCTCTATTTCCAGGTGCTAAAAGCTACTAAATCCTGATGAGTACAAGAACTGCAGTTGACTGAACATGTTCTGGAGCACTGGTGCCCCCGAGGAGCAGGTTCAGGTGGCCGACCATCACCCTTGAGGGTTTGGGGGGAAGGGGACATCTTTTCTGTCCCTCTCCCCACACTGGGCTTCAGGTCACAGTAGTCTCGCCCTTTGATGCATCCGGAACCTTTGCACATGGTCCCTAATGGCAAGAACAGTGCCAGTGAACTTAACACATGATGTAGATGACAAAGGTATTGAAGTGGGAGAGAAACAAGGTTCTGAAATAACTTTCCCAGAAAAGCCCTCTTCTTTACGTGGTAGCTTGCCTCTTCAGTTAAATTTGATGAAGGGCAAAGTAGAAGTGACCAAAACGTATAGTTTCCTGAGCCCCAAGGTCAGGCTTTCAGATCGGCAACAAAAGGCTTTAGTATAGCAGAGGCAGGCTGGATAGAAATGAGGTTTTATCACTACTCCCTTCACGCTAAAATTTCTAAAACTGCTTTACACACTGTGGTCCTAACCTCTGCAACCATACTGCAGGAAGCGTTATTACCACAACTTTACAGAGACGCATATGACGGCTGGAGGAGGTGAAAATGGCTGGCTTAAGAAATCAATGGAACAGGCTGCATCACCAGCGGTCCCGTGAATGCTCCCTGCACTGCACCCCACCTCCGGCACCACTGTCACATAACCAGCCCTCCCGCCACACAGGTTCAAACTCGAGAACCCACCTGGCCCTACTGTCACCCTGGCATCCCTACCCTGGCCCTTCCTGACCACTGGTTCTCACCTACGTGGCCACCCCCACTCCCTCTGGTTGTGAATTCATGTAGCAGCCGGGTCAGTGGCCCCCTCCCACCTGGGTTAACATAATAATCTTTTGTTACACTGAGGCACACAAATGCAGCCCTACCCATAAGATTTGCCCACTTTTTGAAAAGTCATCCTTGTGATAGGCAGGTGTGTGTATTCACAGCAGAGGATTTGGTCCCCAGTGGACAGTGTTGAGGGCAGGGACAGCTGAGCTTTGCAATACCTTTGGCCTTCAGCACGATTCTGAGTACAAGGCCCTGCCAAGGACTTCAGCAGCAGACATGTGACTGCAGGCCCGCAGGCATAAGGCCAGGGGTGGGAAGGTGCTTGCTGGGAGTACAGCTGGAGATGTGGGCTGGGCAGTCACGGCTGAGAAGTCACTAGCGCTATGGCCCGAGCCCTACAGGTGACAGCTGGGGCCTCCATAGGACTGTTGCTAGGGTCAGGGCAGGGGAAGGAAAAGCATCAACTGGGGAGACCAGTCAACAAGGAACCAGGCAGGGTCACTGGCTGGAGGGGTGGTTATGGGTTGGGAAGGGGCAGTGCACAGAGACAACAGGTGAGCCGAGGGCCAGTGTGACAGACCAAGACTGGGCCAAGCGGAAGCAATGCCTTTCCTGGGAGGGAGGGAGGCCATGGAAGGCATGAGGCCAGGTGGAGGGGGCGTGGACAGCAGTGCCAGGCCCCCCGAACTGCTCTCAGCAGCTCTCCTGTGGTGGTGGGGGGAGACAGACATTACTCACACTGTCCACGGCGAGGATCTTGGCCCAGATGAAGACAAGGAGAGGCCGCAGCTCCCTGGCTGAGCTCTGGAGCAGCTTTAGCACGTAGGGGAAGATGCCCACAGACAGCGCCTGAGAGAGAGAGCATGTGAGCCCCACGCTGGAGGGAGCAAAGTACACGGCGCCCTCAGCATGGACAGGGAGCTGCGAGGGGCAGGGCTGTCCTCCCTGACCTCCGGTTCTTCTCCTGGAAGCAACCCAGGCCTGCCTGCTTGGGCTGCACCAGTACACGCAGACCACAAGGTAAGAGACACGCCAGGCCTCCACCCAAGTCTACCCATGATGAGTCACACATGGCCTCCCTCCTGGCTCCTGGGAGTGGAAGTGGGCCAGCTAGGAGAGCTCGTGCAGTCTTCCTAACTTTTAGGTTTTCCCTCTTCTCCTTCTTGCTGAGCTATCAATTATCACTCTTGGTTGACAGTATATAATGAAACAACTTACATACATCGACGGAGGTAAAACAACATGCTGAGCTCTCATGTGCCCATCACCCAGCTTCAACGCTGTCAAACCAAAGGGTGTGGCATCCTGGCTGGCCCCGCCCACTGTCCTCTCCTGAATGTTCTGAAGCCCCCCCTTAGGTATCACATGGTGTCATTTGTAAACACTTAGTGTTTCTCTCTAAAAAATAAAGTCTCCTTTATGAAAACATGACCACATACCATTACCACACCTAGAAAATGAACAGTTACAATTATTTTTTAATAATATAAAACATTCAGTTCATGTAAACTTTCTGTTTCATGAATATTAATTTTTCAAATTCCAACATTCAAACTTTCATTTGCAAACAGAGCCCCATAAGGTCCACACTCTGCAGCTGGTGGTGGGTCTCCTGAATCCGCTTTTATCTCTAGGTCCCTCTTGATCTCTTTCCCTGGTGATCTGTGTGGTGGAAAAATGGGTCACTCAGTGTTTTGTTTCTACTTCTCCATAGAATGAATGATAGTAAAGTGTTTCAGAGTTGTGCCTAAAACCAGAGTGAAAGGACAGTGAGTGAGGCTTCACAGGCTGCTTCCAGGAGAACAGGCACCACGTGTGGCCAGGACCCAGCCCAGAGGCTGCGAGCTTCCTGGTGTGACAGGGGAGAGCCCCTCCTTAGAGGATGTTCTTAAAGGACACCTTCTGTCCCGTAAAGGTGACGCCTAACAGCGGATGGGAAAGGGCCCCCCACAACATGACAATGAAGGTGCAAAGAGAGGTCCATGGGGCCTTGTGGGTTTAATGGCCACCCCCACAGTCACGCTTGGCTGCATGGCCAAGGACCCTTGATTCCTCAGTTGGTGCCCCCTCGACTCCTCCCCTGCTAATGCAGGAAGCACGCACCAGGCTCACTGCCCAGGGACCCAGGTCCAGAAATCTTCCCAGCAAGTCCAGGGCTCTCAGCCGGTGCACTTGGCTCAGCAGCACCTGGAAGGGAGAAGAGGCAGTGTCACTGCAAGGCACCCCACACGACCCTGGATGAGCATCCCCAGGAGCTGTTTACCCAGGTCGGTGGGCGCCCCTTTCTCTACGGCTCACACTTTACACAGGCTAGGAACACTCCATTTCTTCAAGAACAGGTGAATGACGTGCGCACTGTAGGAACTATTAAACAGACACTTTCTAATGGTGTTTAAGAAAATATTCACCGATGACACTGGTCTATTCACTTCTAGATGCTCTTTTCTAAGTATAATGTCCCGTTTGTTCTAAATTCAGTGATACTGCTGTATTTCTCATCTCCTTGATGAGTAAATGATACACTGTCAGTCTTACTCCACAACCCTAGATATGTTTGATCATATCACTGCCAATGGCAGTACAGAAGTACATTTCTGTAAATGTGCATAATTCATTTAAACAATCTCCCTCTTGCTAGATTTTTAAATTATTAATACATTTTTGTTATTGTAAAAATGCTATGATAAAAATACTAACAGGTACATCTCTGCACATTTACATGGTTTCTTGACCCCCTTCCTCCTAGGATAAACCTCAGAAGTAAAATTAGAGGGTCAGAGCACCCACACTTACATCACCAGATTGCCCTCCAGCTGAACAATCTTGCCCACCTGCCCACCTGCCAAGCCTCAGCTGGTTACCAGGCAGCAGGATATATTTACTCTGGTACTCACAGGTTACCCAGGCTTGGGCACATAACTTCTCTGAACTTTAATTTCCTAATTCATAACACAAGACTCAACCATGAGGGATTTATTAAATATCAAATTAAAAGCTCCCAGGAAAACATTAGCCCATGTTACACAATTTGCCAACATGACAGTTAATAATAAAAATGTTCTTTTAATTTGAATTTCCTTGATTACAAGTGAGGATGAATATTTTTTCATAGGTTAATTGGCTATTTCTCTAGTAAACCAGCCAGGCATGTCCTTATTTTCCTACTTAAATGTTTGACTTTTTTCCTTTTCATATGAAAGGATTCTTTTTAAATGAAAAAGAGCAACCTTGGCCACATATTTTTCTTTTTTCCTGTGGTATATCAATGTTTTAAGCTTTAATGGAGTCATTTATATTTTCTCTCATGGTGTTAACATGGGGATTACGTGTACAGAGTCCTGTGATGCAGAGCCCTTCTGCCCACCGTTGTTCCCAGCCATCAGGTATGGGGCACCTACTATGTTCCCAGCCATCCAAAGCGGGTATGGGGTATCTACTGTGTACAGACACAGTGCTGGGGGTGACTGGGAACAGCAGGAGCCCTCCTGTCACAGCAGGGGCCGAGATAGACATTCCGCATCCACACCGCAATAACTACTGTGATGGTGAACAGATGACCGGGGGTGGCCGCTCCCTACTCGGGGTCTGAAGGCTCTCCCTCCCAGTGGGCGAAGCGTGGAGTTCCTGGGCTTCAGGCAGAGGGGCTGGCGAAGCAGGGTGTCTGAGGGGAAGCGGGGTGTCTGAGGGAGGCAGGCGGGCAGGCTGACAGGGAGGCGCCAGAGCTCGCTAGACCTGCAGACCAAGCTAAGGGCTTCAGCTTTTCTTCAGAAGAGCAGCAGAGGGGCCCATCCACTGTGCTCACTGTGGGCAACAGGCTGGCAGCAGACTGACTGGAAAGGTGGGATGGGTGGACTTGACCGCGGCCAAGACTGATAGGGAGAAATAGATTCCAAGACAGCCGGCAGGCATGACCCAGAGCCTGCTGGTGGAGGGGGAAGGTGGGTGAGGGAAAGGAGCTGCTGGAAGATAAGGTTTGGAATGAGGCAAGAGAAAAGACAGGACGGGTCAGGCCGGCCAGCCTGGAGTGGTCTGCCAAGGGGGAAGCTGGGTGGAGGAACTGGTGAGGGATGGGACAGGAGGCAGGAGAGGGGACAGGAGGTTTGAACCATGTATCTGCTGCGGGGGGCAGGCAGGATCAGCAGCAGGACTCAGGAAGCGGACCCTCTGGCTGCAGGGATGTGGCCAGTGGTGGAGGGTAAGGAGAGGTAAGGGGTAAGGAAATGGTACCACCAGAGCAGTGGTTTGAGGGGCGCCCCTCTGAGGGGCAAACACAGGCAGGTGGGAAGAGGCTGAGGGTGCAGGAGGGTCAGCAGGTGGGGGACAGAGGAGGTAGTGAGAGAGGCTGGAGGGAGTGGAAAGAGGGGAGGGGGTCCCAGCAGCATGAGGCTCCTGAGGAGGGGTTCTTGATAGGGAGGCTGGGGAGCTTCCCCACATGGGTGTGTGGCCTGTGGCTGCAGGGGAGCTGAGAGCAGGCGTGTCCACCAGGCAGGCAGCCCAGGGGTCAGGGAGGTGGAGGTGGCTGGGTTCAGCCACTGAAATGTCATCTCCCATTGGTTCGGAGCCTGTTTCCACATCACTCTTTTGAGATGGATGCTCAAGTGGTTCGTTTAGTGTTTGGAGAAGTTAAGATTCTCTGATAAAGAAGCTAGTGGAGAGGTTATGTGGGGGCTGCTCACAGGGGCCTATCTGAACAGCACCTGATCCCTCTGCATGTTTAACTCGTGGGTTATCATGTGCCACCACGGCAGAAAGGCAGGTGTGGAGGGCAAGGTTAGATGGTGGGAAGGTGCAAGATTTGGAGTCAAGCTGACCTGACTCTTTTACTTCCTGACAGTGTGGCTTAAACCACCACCTTTGGAAACTTCTGTTTCATCATCGAGACGAATGGAGAAGATAACATGTAATTTCCAGAATTAAATGAGATGCAGCCTGTCTGGCGTGATGATTGTTACTGTTTCTGTGATGTTACAGCGTGATGACTGCTACATTCAGCACAGGATGGCTCCACCTCTCAGAAGAGATTTGATTGACTGTTTATTTATTTGTCGATTACTTTGCTGGGTGGCTTATGGGACCTTAGTTCCCCGACCAGAGACTGAACATGGGCTCTGGCGGTGAAAGCGCTGAGTGCCGACCCTTGGAGTGCCAGGGCATTCCCTATTTTGTTTTTTAAAGAAAATGGAACCACACCGGAGGTTCAAGTTTCTAGGGCAAGCAGAACCTTTCATTTATTAGGTTTGTGAAAGAAGGTGTGATTCATCAAAAATCAAAGACATCAAACACATCTAGCACTTGTAAAGATTCTGTTTTCTGATGCCCTTTGTTATTTTAAACACTATCAACTTGAATAAAGCTCTGGGTTTTCAAGTAAATAGCAGAGCAATTTGCAGTGGAGGAAATGGCAACGTGGGCCAAGAAACCTAACCGTGGGTAGTCTGTATTGCTTATTTCTCATGTGCACTAACCAGCAGTAAAAGGTCTCCATTACAACGTCTTATTCACAGATGGCAAAAGTAAAATGGAAATTGCCACTGTCACTACTGCAACTCCATCTCTTCCGACTCTGCTGTCCGCATTGATGAAACACACGTTAAAGCACCAATAGACAGCTCACTTGTCTCAGAGACTCAAAGACCGTCAGCAATGCAGGATTTTGTGTTGTGGGTATTGATGTTTTGCTAAAATAAACAGCATCAATAACGAGCCCTGGGGAAAATGTCAGGTACTGGCTTTTCTAAACGTTACCCCTTCCTTCCAATTCCTTCTGCCGATTTACATTTTAAGACAAAATTGAGAGCCAATATAAATTAAAATTACTTAAAATAAAAAAAGAACTGGCTTTTGTTTGTTTGTATTTGCACTTAAAAAAAAATAATTCCTGTTTCAATGTGCTTCAGGCCCTGGGGGAATTACAGAGATAAATGTCGGTGAACTAAATGAGTTACTGGGATTTCTTTCTGTCTGTGGCAATCCAAACTAAAGATCAGTGGTGGTGACATCAACACCAAAACTAAAACAGAGCTGCTAGGGCAACTACTTTTCATGTACCTTGTACACAAAAGGCACACTCAGGCTTCTGGGCTGAGACCACTGGCTCAAGCCGGTTATGAAAATCCAGATTCTCAAGCTCTAGTTCTGGCCTGGTGCACCTGGGAATCTGATGATCAGAGATCCTGGAGCCACCAATGTAGTTAATATGTGTAGTAATAACAGTCCACTTACTATCCTGCTGCCATCCAATAATAATGCTGCACTTTCAGACCAAAAATTCTCCTTGTAGATGATGCCATGAAAGCCAACAGGGTTTCCTAATGAAATGCCCACACTGACTTTGTGGAAAGGTCCTGACGTGGAATCTTGTAAAATTCCTCTCTTCCCTCTCTTTTCCACTGATTCTTCCTACTCTAACTTGGGCTTGTTTGTACACGGGCCACCAAGGGAGGGCAGACAGTAATGTTGAGTCCAGGCAGGGCTGTCAGACCGTGAGACCACAGGGCCAGGCCTTGCGGTGCTGCAGGGCTTGAGAATCTTCCTTTCCATCCTTCTTGATTTATATTTTTAAAAGGTGAAAAAGGATGTCAGGGCTGGTCAGGAAAAGTGTAGATTCATGCTTACATCTACACAAGGGGCTGCAAATCCGCTGCCCTAGGGGACAGTTCATTTTACTCCAATGGTCCTCAGTGAATGCTGCTGAATTTTCAGTTAGACAAAATGCTTGCTGGTGGTGGAAAAAGTAGCAAGGATTGGAAGAGCTGTGATGTCTCTGTATTAAAATTCTCTCTCAAAATGTTGAAATAAGTACACACCTGTATAGGATGTGCTGACAGTATTTCAAATCATTAGAGAAATACCAAAATTACCTAATAAATTATGTTGGGATGACTAGATAATTATCTGGAGGAAAGGTGGATTAAAAAGAAATAAAACAAAATAAAATTCTCTTTCAGCAACATTTCTGAATTGCCAAGATTCTGGGGATAAGTGATAGATGATGGGGCCTGGGTTCTGGCAAAATAACTGAATTAAAGAGAAGAGCGGATACTACGGGCTGCCCCAAATGAAGCAAGGGCTCCTTTGCACTATGTTGGGTTTTTTTGTTAAGTAAAGGTTCCTGCACTGATCCAGGCGGGGCATAGCCTGACAGAACCCCCAGAATGATGAGGAAACTATGATTTAAGTTTGATGGAAAGATTGCACACAAGATGCCCCTTTTCTTTCAGTTATTCCCTCATTTTGGTATTAGCAAGTTGGGTCTTTTTTCCTGGGGGAATGTGGGTTGTAAATGGGACATTAAAGAAAACAGGGGGCTGTTTACAACAAGGTTGTTTGCCTGGCTGGTTGCAAAGTGCTGGGCAGCGTGTCCCTGCTTGGAAAGGTTTTATCCATCCCATTACTGAAATACCAGAAAGGTCAGTGGAAACTGGTCACAGTCTCCTCTTATGAAAAGTTGGGAGACCCTAGTTGCTGGGGAACTCAGCACACCCAGTCAGCCACTACCATCCCAAAGCCCTGCCTGTTGGCCTTCCACTTGATGAGAACTCGTAGGCTAGTGCCAAATAGACAGTGTTCTTTGTTGTGCTGTTATTGTTGCTTTTTTTGGTTCTGTTCTGAAAATCTATTGATAGCTCACCCAGCGAACTCAGGATAGTCTTAAACTAATCTAGAAGCACACATGAGGAATACCAATAATTTCTGCATTCTTTTCATAATGTCAGAAAAGCAGCAGCCATAATACATTAAAAGCACCAAAATATCTCCAGGGAAGGATCCTGGCCAACAGCCTGTCCCAGCTGATTATCAAGCTGCGAGGACAGGCTGTGTGCTGGCGTTTCACAACTGTATACCTTGCTCTCACTGCTCGCTGTCTGGGTCCTGCACACAGTCCTGAGTCCGCTGAGATGTGTTCTGTCGCAGGCAGACCACTTTTCCAGGCCGCCATGCAGTAGGCACAGAGCGGGAGAGCAGACCATGTGGGGAGGGGACCCGCCACACTCCATGTGGGCCAGAGATCAGCTCAGAACACACGCTTGGCCCAGTGAAGACAGACAGTGCTTTTGTGTGACGTGGTCAGTGGCCTGGTGAGAAAGTGGAGCCCTCCAGGGGGGTGGGGGGGAGGGGTAAGCCCTTGTCCTTGGGCAGGTGGACGATTAGGCGAAGCAACCTAAGCAGCTTTCTCGGGGAGGTGGTGATGGTCCTCCCAGCCAGCTCTCAGAATTTAAGACCCTAACTGGGTGCGGATGTAAATGCCCACCCCTTTCTGCTGCTGGCCTGGCCCCTCCCACAGTTCTTACCCAAGGTTCAACTGCCCCATCCCCACTGTACACAACTTTTTCCAGGGCCTAAAGTGAATTATCAGGCCCTAGTGTCTATACTGGCAGTGGTTTTAAATCTCATCTGACACTATCTCAGAGTAAAACAGCCCTTCCTTACATCACAGTCTGATCCCTACCCGTGCCCCATAAATATACGTTAACTGAAACAAAAGTCCTGTGAAAACTCCTACCTGTGATGAACTTTGGTACTTTGCCATCTCGGTAACCCAAAACTTAGCTGGGTGAGACCCACAGAACTGACTTCCCAAACCATTTGTGGGGCACCAACTGCCCCAAGGATAGTGGTGACTGCACCTGACAGCCCATAGCACCCTTGGGCACAGCCCCCCGAAAACGACCAACCCACAGGTGCTGACGGCCTGTGTGTGTAATCGGCTCAGTCTCTCCTCTTTTCTCTGTGGCTGATTTGCATCTCACATCCTTCCAGAGAGAAGGGGTGCTGACACCACGAACAGTGCTGGAACACAGCGCCCTGACAGCAGCTCCGGGGGCAGACAAGAGAACGGCTGACAACCCAGATCAGTGTTTAACTGAGGGAGGGGGCAGTGATTTCGCCAGGGGAGCCATGGAGGAGCAAGGACTCGTCAGCTACAGAGCATGGGGGCTGTCACACACTCACACACTCAGCCCCGATAAACCAGTCCCCTCACTGGGAGGCTGCGGGCTCTGGCTCCCTCCCTGGGCCAATCTGGTCCACCTGCAGACACTCACCTGTAAGACAATAGGAAGCTGCTCAGGTGGGTTCCTGTTCTCCACGCCCATCGTGAGCCACACCTGGAAGGCGGTCAGCTGCTCAGCAAAGAAGGGGCTGTGCTGTGGGACAAGCAAGGTGGGTTAGTCAGGAACCCCCTTCTTCAGTCAGCTCTGCCTATACATACCCCCCACCATCAACTCAGTCATGTGTCTTTGTGAGGCCCCAACTCCGCTCAGCTACCAGCTAGGCAAAAGCCCGCAGAGCCAGGCCATGGCAGAGGAAGTGGTAAGATGTGGTCAGGCTGGGATGTTTCATACAGCAGAGTCAGAGGACTCGTGGACAGACTGGGTGTGGGTAAGAGAAGGGTTGTGGTAAGGTTAACACTGGGGCTCAGGCCTAAACAGACTCCCCTGATGGCTCAGTTGGTAAAGAATTCCCCTGCAGTGCAGGAGACCTGAGTTTCCCTGGGTGGGGAAGTTCCCCTGGAGAAGGAAATGGCAACCCACTCCAGCATTCTTGCCTGGGAAATCCCATGGGCAGAGGAGCCTGGTGGGCTACAGTCCGTGGAGTAGCAAGAGTTAGAGGCAACTTAGTGACTAAACCACCACCACTACGGGTCTAAACAACAGGAAATGAGGTCCCATGACCTGAGGTGACTTGGTGACTGGACCACCACCACCACAGGTCTAACCACCAGGAATGGGGTCCTGTGACCTGAAGTGGGAAGACCGAAAGAAGCATGTTTCGGAGAAGCATGTGGGGAACTCAACCTGGATGCATTGTGTTTAAGGCACCTTCTGGACACCCAAGTGAGACATCAGAGGGGTGGGGTGGGAGGGGGAGAATGGCCTACATGAGCCTGCAGTTCAGGAGATGGGTCTGGGTTGGAGAGACAGATCTTGTTTATAACGTGAGAAAGAGTAGGGACCCTGGGCTGAGCCCTGGAGCACCCCAAGAGCAAGAGGCCAAGGAGGTGGAGACACTAGGGCAAGGCCAGTAGTGGGAGCAGGAGTAGGCAGCAGCCAGGATACCAGGGAAGAGTGACTTAGCGGAAGGCTGTGGTTGGCACCGTCATGTCACGATGCAGAGGGTCAGGCAGGACCAAGGTCCAGGGCTGACCATGACATGAGGGCCCTGGAGACTGACTACTAAGAATGTTATGGGGGGCCGTGGTAGTGGGCAGAAGCACAACTGGGCTAGGTTCAAACAGAAGGGAAGATGATTTAGAGACTCAAGAATAGTTTTTTGCAGGAATCTGGCTGCAAAGGGGAAGGGATCGGATAGGATCATGTGACCAGGCATTTCTTTCTAAAGGTGGGAGAAAAGGGCATATTTGTAAGAGGGGGAATTGCTGATGGAGGAGGAGGTGCTGGGCGAGAGCCCTGGCAGGTAGGTACCAGAGAGCAGGAGCCCTCTGGGAGCTGGAAACGGGACACAGAGAGGAGGGGATGCAGGGATGAAGCGGGTGTGGAGGGGCTCAGAGGCTCCCTCTATTGCTCCTGTCTCTCAGCGAGGTGAGAAAGGGAGCAGGTGCCATGGATGGAGGGCAGAGCGGGGACAGGAAGGAATGAAGGAGACACATCTGGGCAGCTGCCAGGCAGTGTTTAAGGCCCCTGGAGGGCAGTGACGAAAGCCAGTTACAGTGGGCTTCCCCAGCCTGGCAGCAGGGGTGCGGAGGGTAGCTTGTCCTCTCGAAAGCCCTGCAGAGGAGACGACTTTGGTGGTGATGACAGGGACCAGGGAAATCTCAGATTAGAGGTTCAGGTAGGAGGGGGCCTAGGCCCTGGGAAGGTCTCCGAGAACCAAGAGGCCAAGTGGTAGGACTGCTGGGTTTTCTGTATTACATGATCATCCCCACTTAATACGCAGCTCTGACATCTGTGAGCCCCAAACAGAATTTCAAATCTCTGCCTCCCACCCACTCCTCTCTGCCCACACTGTTCCCCAGGGGGAGAGGAAGGGTGGATGGGAAGGCAGGGATGTGGGCTCTGACCCCAGGTTCTGGCACATGTGGACACGTGCTCGTAGAGGACTTGAAGTGATGAGGTGGGCTCAGTGAGGCTGGGAGCCAGACTGGGGTGCTCCTGCCATCCCCTCTACAGAGGCGCCTGGGGCTCAGAGCCGTGGTGCCCCTCGTAAAGAAGTCAGTGTCGTGTGAGAATTGGGCAGAGAAATTTCACACTCAGGAATTCATGTTCTTGCAAAGTCAGGGTACATGAAGCTACTAAAATTTGGAGGGCAACCTGGGGATTGGAATGGAGCCCCCAAAATGATATTCCCGTTAAGTGTGAGTTATTCACAGATTGGTTTAAAAACAATAGTCCTGTTAAGTGGCCCCTCCCCAGCTGTACCGAGTGAGGGGGACCTTCAGTCTGGAAAGGAGAGTTGGGAAACTCAGGTAATTCCGCCTCTCCCTCTTTCCTGCACTTTGGTTTTACCTTGTGGATATAAACATGCGGTTCAGGGCTGTAGAAGCCGCTCTGTCCCCAAAGACAGACAGACACTCCTGATCTTTTCACCTAAAGCTGACAAAGAGGGAAGAGCCCTTCTCATCGAAGTGTGCTGTGAGGTTTGTCGTGCTTTTTAAAGCTGCGGAGATGGTGACAAACCAGCTCAGTCCCTAGCATAAGCGTGGCTCAGCATTTTAAGTAACACTTCACAGAACAGCTCAAGAGCTGCCCTGTGAGTGAAATGATTCACAGAGCTGATGTTTTGGGCCAAATCTTCAAGACTACCTCCCGGCGTGTCAGAGCTACCGTGTATATTCTTGAGGGGAAGATGCAGAGCCCGGGATGAGTGTTCTGGAGCAGAGCTCGCAGCTCGTGGGCAGAGGCTCTGAGTCATGTGACCATGTGGCCTGGGCCTCAGGGGGATGATTCTGACACAGGTGGCCAGCCCACGTGTTAGATGGACTGGAAGGGGTCTGAAGACAGGTGCCAGACGTGATGGACTGAGAGCAGAAAGGCCATCTCTGGGCACAAGGAGCCACACCTGACCCCGGGGGCTAGTCCACCCTGTCTTGCACTGTCACCTTGGGGAAGGAAGATAATTACTTCATATCAACACACTCCTGCTCTTCTCACCTGCCGACCCTGGTCCAAACACACTGATGTTGGCTGTCTCATAATAAGTAAGATTTCTTAAATGGGTACAAGCCCTAACCATAAAAGAAAAACATTGGTAAGCTGGGTATGGTAAAACAAGAACCTTCTGTTCACCAAGTAAAAACAGCAAACAAGTGAAAATGAAATCTACAGAATGAAAAAAGGTAAACACAACGCGTGTCGGGCCTCCCTGGGGCTCAGCGGGCAAAGGATCTGCCTGCAATGCAGGAGACAAAAGAGATGTGGATTCGACCCACGGGTCAGGAACATCCCGTGGGGAAGGAAATGGCAGCCCACCCCAGTGATCTTGCCTGGAGAATCCCATGGACAGGGGAGCCTGGCAGGCTGCAATCAATGGAGTTGCAAGAGTTGGACCTGACTTAGCAACTAAACCACCACCAGCATTTGCAATGTGTGACAAAGGATTTGTATTCAGCATATAAACAGAACCACTACAAATTGATAAGAAACATAATGCAAAAGAAAAATGATCAAAAGTCTTGAACAGGCAACTTATAAAAGAGGATATTCAAACAGTCAACAAAAATATGAAACCGGGCTCAATACTATTAACCATCAGGGAAATGCAAGATAAAATCTCAATGAAACACCATTACATATGGAACCAGAAAAGCCGAAAGGGGAAAAAAAAGGTGGAAAACATCACATATTGACAAGAACATGAAACAATTCGAACTCTCATATATCGTGGGAGGGACTGAAAATTGACTCACAACCACTTTGGAAAACTATCCAGCAGTTTTCCTACCGAAACTATGCACACGTGGTAACCAGAAATCTCATTCCTCAAATGCACACCTGACACTACTGTACCCAAGCATAAGGGATTAACAGCACCTGGCCACACCTGCCCACCCACCTGAGGACCGAAACTTAAGGGGACACCAAAAAACACAGTAATTGAGGTTAAAAAGAAATTTAATGCAGTATTTAAGAAAATAAAAATAAAGGTAAAAATCCATTATGAAAAAACTATCAAAATTTCATAAAAGACAGGCCCAACATGACTGATTTCTCTTTTTGCCTCAGGCACCAATGTCTCGGTTGGGCAGTGGTCAGGACAATTCGTGAGGTCCACAGGATGGACCATGACCTTTGGGGTTTCTAGGCTGTAACAGGAATGAGTTACAAGTGCACAGATTGAATAGTGTTGAGTGAAAGCAGCCAGACACAAGGATTCAATTTACCAAAATACAAACCGCACAGGGCAGCACATGCCCCGGGGAAAGCAGCGGCCAGAGTGGGGCCTCAGGGGGCTGTTGATGTTATGACTGGGGTGCTGGTTATGTGACTGCACTCAACTTGTAAATTCATCAAGCTGCACAATACGATGCCTGTAGTCTTCTCTGTGTATGTTATGCTTTTAAAAGAATGGAAACTAAATAAAACAGCTAGCATGTGGCTCCATCAAGAATCCCTCCCCATCACAGTTTGGTGACATTGCTCCCAGAGGCAGAATCCTGAATCCAGTATATGGGAAATGAGGCTGAAGACCCTTAAAAGGAGGCCTGGCACTGGAAGGAGGGGTGAGGACACAGAACAGTGGGACTTTATTATCCGAGAGTGTGCAGCTCCTACCCCCTGACGGTAAAAGGAAAATCAGGCACAGAGCACAAAAAAGCACAAGTTGAATGAGGTTCCCAAACACGTGTGCGTGTGTTAACAGGCCCTGTCCCTGTGTAGGTGGAGCTCGTGAGGGGCAGGAGTCCAGGACTGTTCCCTATGGGGACTTGTCACTGCCTCAGGGATTAGGGTCCCCTGGCAACATCAAATACATGGGTGGGAGACATGTGAAGGTCCTGCCAGCACCCACTTCTGGGTTCAAGGTTCAAGGCCAGTTTTGGCTTCCTCCAAGTGCATTAAAGGAAAGGTGGGTGGAATTGGGGGAGCTGCTGGAGTGGGCACTGCAAACGCTGGTGGAGAACCCAGCGGGGGGCAGACGGGATCTTGCTGCAGAATTCTTCCAACTTTGCTGTAGGTTTGAAAACGTTCATAATAAAATGGGAAAGATTCCAGCAATAAAGGAGGGGACGAAAGATAAGACAAAATTGAGAGGGAGTACCTCATAGTCCAGGTACCCCAGTCTTGGAGGCATTGAAATCATCTGAGGGGTTAACACACACACATAAAACACCCCCCACAGATATGCACACACGTACACATACCCGACAGAGAACACACACACCCATACCCCAAAGATACATGCAGGCACACAAATATACATGCACATATACCCTGAGATATACATACACACACACACACCCCCCCACCCCCCAACCCAGGCCCCTGACTCAGTAAGGTTCAAAGCTTCCCCGATAACCGTGATGTGCACTAAAAGTGAAAAGCCTTTGCAGTGAGATGTGGGTGCGTCTGACCTCGGTCAAAGCTGTGTGACTACACCAAAGGTCAGGAACCCTCATGTCCAGCAGGTATCATGTGCCAGGCTCTGCCCTCCAGTCCTCACATGCTCCTTGAATTGGATACAACTATAATTCCCATTTAAAAATAAGGAAACTGAGCTGACCACTGCAGTCTCTTCAACAGGACCAGAGAAGACGGTGTGGAGAGAAAAAGCCAATGACTCCGACCTGCAAGCCCCACCCTCCATCCCCTTCAGGGGACGGCTTGGAGCCACCTGCTTCCTCCCACTCCCCCCAGCCCATTTACCCCTAGTCCCGAATGCCTGCCTGGACCCTCGGGGGGTGAGGGTTGGAGGGGTCTAACTGTGTTCTAACTTGAGGGGTGGTTCTTCTCTTTTTCACGGGTTTCTTGAGAGAAGGGACTGGGTCTCGCCCACATGCACCCAGACGTGGTATCTGATGCACACCAAACACTCAGCAAATGAGCAAATCTTGAATAAAAATGGGGGCTGTATGGGGAAAGGAGGCAAGAGGAGACCCTTGGTGAGCTGCTGCCAAGTCTCCTGGGGAGAGGGGAGAGTCAGTTTGCCTCAGGGGCCACGAGTGACACCAGATGAACTCAGGGACGACCAGACCACTAGCTGGAAAAGCACCTGGTGACCAGACACCTCAGGGCCGAGAGCGGCGAGCATCGTTCACGGTGAAAAGGCTGAGAATCCGCTATCAGGGAATGCACACTAAGAAAAGCAGACCCAAGACAACACCGCTGTAAAGAAGACATCTTTAAGAGCTGACCATTTCATAATCTAACTTTAAATAACCCCTGGTTGGTGCAATCTTTTAAGCTTCTGGCTAATAAATCTTCTCCCAGGTGGGTGCAGGCTGTCTCTGACACCCAAACAGGGGTTTTGCAGGCCAGAGAAACAGCTGCAGGGACCAAGCAGGATGCCCTGGGTAGGGGGCGGAAATGGGACTCACCCGAAACGCTGTGCCTTCTTCGATGATGGTCGGCAGCTGGGAGAGACAGATGTCCACGGCCAGGTCCCAGGCTTGCCTGGGGAGAGAGCAGACAGGGACCCATGAAGCATTACTCACGAAGCTCACCCACAGGGGCCCTGACAGCAGAGGAGCCCGTGAGCGGCTGAGTCAGGGTGGAGCTGCCAGTGGGGGGGCACAGGAGGCAAGGAACTCTCGGCTGGCAGCACTAGAGCCATTTTGTTGATGACAGCTTTTCTCTTCAAAGTAAAAGGAGAAAGAGCTCAGGAAAAATAAAGGGACTTGTCTACGTTCTAACTAACACAGCTTCCACCCCAACTTGAGCCCACCTAGTGTGGCAGCCTGCCCACACTGATGGCAGCTGGGGTTCTGGGTGGCCGGACTGGGGCAGCATCACACACAAACTGGCCATGAAAGGCCGTGGTCAGGCTGAGGCACTTCACCAGAGACAGGTCAGATGGGGCTGGGAGAAAGGGTCTCCCTTGGCCCACCCACAGCTAGAACTGCCCCGTCCTTGCAGCCACTGCACCCCTCTGTGGCTGGTGGGAACCTGTGTCCAATGCAAACCACTGGGGATGAGACGGGTGGTGCCCTGTATGCAGAGAGGTGGCAGCCTCTTCGATGGCTGGGCCTGGTCACCTTCTCCAACTTCTGTGGTGCTGGACCTGGCTCCGCCCACTACAAGATGTGCAAGACAAGGCCACGTTGACTGGGTCATGGCGTCACCTCCCAAAGGTCAGTTTCACTGCCTGTGAGGTGGGCTAATGATTGTGTCTCCTGCAGAGTCCTGTGAAGACCTCAGCAGGTGGATGACATCGAGGAACATACACAGAGGCCTGCTGTTTCCTGGCAACATCCAACATTGATTCTAAAGTGGACACAAACAAGCCTCTTCCTTTCTCTGTGGTCTCAATCTGAGTGTGGATTCCCAAGGATATAAAGATCCTCTGACTCAGACCTCCCTTTCTTTTAGAAATGTGCTCCTCTTGGAAGTGATGGTCTGAACAAGGGGTTTTGTTTCTGGTATGGCAATCTCCTCCTACTACAATGCCCTGACACATATAAGGATTCCACGTTAGGTTTATTTAGACTAATAACTGCCTGTTTGTGTGCAAGAGGGTCCTCTCATGGGTCTTCATAAACGGTCAAAACAGGAACGAAAAAGGAAAACATCCAGAAAAACAAAATGGAAGATGAACAGAAAGACAAGAAAATTCTTTTTCGAGTATATGGAATATCTTTCTTTTGCCCAGACTGGCCCCTTCTGCACAAGCCTGCCCTTCCCCCTCCAATCTAATTAAGAGGCAATCAGGAGATAATCAAAAGTGCCTCAAAGTACGGGCAATAAATAGCTCCCATATGCTCAATAAGTGCCCAGACTGCAGGCGAGATGGTTATTCTGTGGCGTTGAGGGAGCCGCTTACTCTTTGTTAAGACAGAAGCAAAGTCAATTATTGTAATTAAGCTCTATGAAGATTCATTGAATTTAATCAAATTAAAAGTTTCAACTTCAGGAGTTAGAAGAAGAAAAGTGAGCACCAGATGGGGGAGGTGTTGTGGGCAGGGGGGTCTGGGGCAATTGGTGGTCTTGATACAGCCACTTCACTCTAGGGGGGCACCAGGAATGCGCCTTCTGTACAGCAGGCTTCCATGCCTTCTTTCAGAAGCATCTCCTCAAATTCAGGAGGCAAGAAGAATTATAAACTGTTAATAATATCCCTGCTGGGGTGTCCTAGACAAAGTATCAGAAACTAGGCTGCCCTGGCGAGACCAACTGCCCTCAGACCTCTCCAAGGAGCGAAGCAAAACCCGACGAAGCTGCAGCAGGCCCTGGGCAAGAATCGTCTGAGGAGTGTGGGCTGTCTGGCCTGCCACCTCCTAAGGGCTGGCCCCCACCTGGGTCCAGCCACTGAGGAGAGTCGAGTCTTTTGCCAGCTGCACATTTCTGTGCCAGAAAAGCAGCTCAGAGGAGACTCCTGGCCTGAAAGGAAGGAGGTGTCTTGCCTGCTTCACCGGGAGCGAGGAAGGGCCATGCCTGCAGGGGCACAGTTGCCTAAGTGACAGGGGATAGGGACAAGGGACTCTGTTCAAGGCACTGAGGAGGACAGGGGAGGAGGGAGGATGTGGGGGAGCACTGAAGACCTGCTGGACACCAAGAGGCCAAACAGACTACTAGCACACAGTGAGGCTGCAGTGAGCTCCGGACAGGGGCAGGAGAGAGCAGCAGGCTGGTGCTGGGCAAGCCGGTCTCTCTTCGGGGCCTGTGGTTGTTGACTGTACAAAAGGAAAGGGTCAGGCTGAGGACCTCAGAGTTCCCATCAAGCCTTTGATCACACGGTGGCCTTTCCAACAGCACGAAGGTACCCTCTGCTGAGCATCTATTCAGTTGGTTAAAACTGGCTACATTTTCTAGGGTAAAATCAAAACGAACTTGGGAGTCTTAATTTGGGATTCTCACTAAGGGAAAGTGGGAAAGCGAGTCCTTAAAACCCTGAGCCGTGGTGGGGGGCTGCTGGCACCCAGGCGAGCACGGAACTTGGGAGGTGTCTGCGTTCGCACTTCCCACAGCCCCTGGGACCAGCCGCGCCAGCTGTACCCCCTCCCCAGAGGGAGGACCCTGGGCTCCCCGCCCCCGAGGCTCAGAGCAGCGGGGCCCTGAGCCGTGGGCTGCCGATGAATCACGGCCTAGAGAACGTGCCATCCAGGCAAGAGCTCGGGTTTTCAGGAAACGGGCCTAAGATGGCAGGCGCCCAAGGAGTGGGCTGTGAGGAGAGCCTTCCAAGAGTGCCCGGCTCCATCTGCACTGATCAGTCAGTCAGCCAGGCTCCCTCGATGGGATGGAATGCACAGGTTATTACTGCGGAGGAACGCAAGGTTTCAGGACCTACTGAAATTGAAAGTGAAGGCGAACGGCTCCCCGATGGCTTCACATCAAAAATTAAACAGGAGCCGGGCGCTGAGCATTTCATCATCGGCACCCCCCCGCCTGAAGCAAAGTGTGAATGTGTATGACTTCATGTTTTAACCTCAATTTTTGTTAGGCTTTGTTCCCTGCCTCCCCCTGCTGAAAATTCAGCCCCTTCATCACCACCCAAGGAACACAGTAACTAGACGGTAAATTATTTATTAGGAATGCTCTTTCCAACTACCTCGGCTGTGCACTCCCTAGGGACGAACAGACTTTGGTCAGTTTACCAGGTGGGAGAAAGAGCTGTGGGCATTGCTGTCGAGGGTTTCATCACCTGAATGAGCTCTGCTAAAAGCCCACAGCAATGCTTCACCAGCCAGGAGCCTAGACCTCAGGGGCAGCTGGTGAACCTGAATGCAGGAGAACATGACCTTTCTGGTTTCCAAGCCTCACACGCTCCTGCCTTTGCATCACAGCTCCCCCACCTCCCCTAAGGACAGGACTGTGAGCTGGATGCCTGCTACCCATGATGGAGATCACACCCCCAGCCTCCGTAGACCAGGTACCACACACAGCCGCTGGGGAGAGTGGAGACCTGTGTTGCTCAAGTGAGCCACTTGGCTATACAGGAAAGAGGAACAAACTCCCATTTGTAAAGCCACTGGATCTGGTATTACCACCTAACCAGTATTTCTTGCAAAGCCACTGGATCTGGCGTTACCAACTAACCGGTATTCTAACCAGTACCTCTGTCCATCTCCAGGTGAGGAGGGAAAACACCTGGGAGTCTATCCAGCCTAAGCAAGTCAGGGTCCCTTGACGTGGCTGCATGCCATATGCAGCTGCTTGACCTGGAGTTTATATGAAGTATCTGTGGTCTCTGACTTGGCATGAGACGGTTTTGAATGATTTCATAAATAAATAAAGGTTATCACCCACATTGAGTGGTTTTCTCCTCCCTAGATCTACAACACAGTAGCATGGTCCAACTGGAGGGCTTGTGAAATTCCTAGCCCAAGCGCCATGACCCTCCAGGAGGAGCCACTGTCCCTCTGATCAGTGGGGAGGCTCATCCTCTGGAGACCCAGGCTGTGGCGCTGCTCCTACGGAGAAGCCCCATGCTGAGAGGGTGCCCGCTGCTCTGGGTGGTCCCCATGTCTCAGGGACCTGCTATCTGGCTTCTGATCGACATTTCTCTCTTTCACTGCATGATGGTGCTCCTACGAGCATGTTACTTCTTCAATCTAAAGCCTGATTTTATATTCGATTCCAGATCAAAGTAGGTTAATGGTATAGTTTTCAACATTTTTAATGGGCTTCACTAACATTTATCTGGCTACAGGCTCAAGCTGGCACTGTTAGGAAGAACCCCATCGGGGGAGGATGTGTTATATGCCTGTGATTCTCCTCCCGTGAAATCTCATCTCCTCTGATTTCTGTATGAAAAGCCCTAATTTAGACTTACCTATTTGGCATTTCTCAGAATATAAAGATTGGAAGCCATGATATTAGATTTCAGAAAAAGATCCTCACTTGGAGAACCTTTGGCTGTGGACACACAGAGCAGGACAGGCCACGCCAAGACCTAGGTGAGCAGAGCACCCTGGCCCCACCCCACATTTAAGCCCTGCACATGGTTATCATGCGTTTCAGGGTCCCTGGGCCACCAAGAAGCTGTACTCCCAATTTCAAACTCAGGGCGCCCCGGCCTGGCCTAGAGCTCCTAATGGACAGCCCACTGGCTGCATCTGGTACCCAAGCATTTAGTTTGGCCCTCAGAATGTTTTTTCAAAATGCTATATTAGCTGCCAACATTTTAAAATAGGAATAATAGATGAGAATACAGGTTTCTGGCTGCTCTTTAAAAGCTACAGTATTGTAAAGTGAAATAAAGTAAAAATAAAAATTAAAAAAAAAAAGAAAGAAAAATCATCACCAAAAAATAAAAAAAATAGAAAATAAAATAAAATAAATAAAAGCTGCAGTTGGGGCGCCGTGATGCACATGATGCAGCCCGGCTCTCGCAACACACTGCGCTCCTTGACGACTCCCCCACCTTTCGTTTTGAGGTCTGAAGGCCACCCTCTCTGTGTGTCCCCCCTTTGAAGCCCCCAGAAGACGTGAAGTGTCTGTCATGGGAGCGAATGAGGGACAGAGAGATTTCCTACTGCCTGAGGCCCTTCTTTCCACCCCAGTGGGGAACATACTCTGGGTATCAGCCTGCTCTGTACCCTGCATGTTTCTGAAAAGCCCTCTCTTCATGCCCACACCCCGATGGGGCCCTTCCTGTAAGTGGTGGTGGACACGACACTAGGACAAACACAGTCCAACCCTGAGTCTGTGTCTGTGGTGACACGAGGGCCATGTGTAAGGGCTTGATGCCCACCTGGGAACACACAATGTGTAGAGGCTGGGTCACCAGTACTTGATATTCAATAAATGCTCAGGCATTACTTTATGCCTTTCCTAGAATGGCTTTTTAATGATCTTTACAACGACCTTGACAAGGTCTCCCAGTGCCCTGTGCATAGTGAGTGTGCAACTACATGCTAAATTAAATTATTGCTGCAATTGGTGTTACAGTAGCAATCCCATGTACAGTAACAAACACAGGATAGAGTCAAACGCATCTGAGCGATTTCCAATTTAGGGTTTTAATGAGCTCTTTCCACAACATTTAAAAAATATCAAATATCAAATGAGATCAAGTGCAGGTACTAACCCTCAGGGAGTTCTACTAGTTAATTTTTTTTCATGCAAAGAAGCACCCAATGATTCTTCTGTCTCCAGTTTTTTGTTTTTGACAAGGAATACCTCAACCTTAATGACTTAATTGAAAATAAAATAGTTTTAGTGTTTCAAAGGCTTAAAACATTTACATGTAGATTTTTAATTACAGGAGTAGTATCTATCAACTTTTAAAAGAGAGCATTTTCACTCCAATCCTCTGGTCCTGGTATTAACACCATTAGCATCTTGTTATAATTCTACCTAGCCCTCTTCCCCATGCATAACACAGAAGTAATTATAATGCTGATACAGTCTGGTGTTCTGTTTTTGTCATTTAACATATATTTTGCATAATAATAAATAATCTTCATAAAATTTTAAGATGGCTTGCATTTTTTCCAGTATATGTATTTCAATTACATCCCTGTTATATTAGGTACTGGGGTTGCCTCTGGCTTCCCTTCTTAAAGCTAACATTCTGACAAACAGCTTTCCTTGTCAAAGCCTCTCTGATTGTCTCACCAGTCCTGTTTCTTGGTTCTTCCTCAGCAACCTGCTTAGTCCTCCTCCTGAACTGGGATGGGCAGATGCAAAGTGGACAGGGCAGTAGGGGCTGGAGTGAAGTGGGAGATGCCAGGGTTCATCACTGCCAGGTAGGGAATGTGCTGGTCAAGGTTGGGTCAGGGGTCAGGCTGCCTCCCCATCCAGGGAGGTGATCCCAGGAACCTTCCCTCACAGCATCCTACACTGACCCCCCTCTGAGTCCATTTCCCATGGACCCCAGCATGCAACAACCAGAATTTGCCTAAAAGGGAGGGGGGAGGGTATCAGGCTACAGACAGTGCTTTGCAGGATGGCAGACCATGCAGCCTGAGGGACTCGACTGTACTCAAGTCCTAGGGAGCTTATCAGCTGCACAGGGCCCCTGGAGTGCACAGGCAGGTTGGAACCAGACAAGCAGAAAGAGCCAAAGGTACATGTATGACTGCTAGCAATTTCACATGCCCCGGGAGACCAGAGGATCTTTCCCTGTATTTATCTGAGCCTCTGTGGGTTGCTCTATTAACTCACATTTCTCTGCACAACAAATATATACAAATGAGGATCTGTTTTATGAGGTTCACAGAGAGCTAAACTTGCAGGTGAGAGGGCCATACTCCCAGTTTTTGAGGTGGGCATGGAAATCAATACAAGAGATGGGCAGGATCATGAGATGCTGCTGTTAGCATTTGGACCTTGTATTAAACAGTATTTATGCAAATTCCAGGATTCAGACATGTTCTAAGAGGCCAATACTAGAGAAAGATCTGTGGGTTGATGAAGAGAGACAGGTGTCACTGTTTTCTACTGTGGTCTCCGGGTGCCTCCTCTCTGGGTCCCCTTCTCCTGCTGCCATCTTCCCTGCCTTTTCTGTCTGCTCTCAGCTCTGGCTCTGGTTCTTCTTCTCTTCTCCAGGACCAGATGCTGTTTATTACTCTGTGTAGCTGAGCACATCTTAGAAGAGGCAGTTTCACATCCAGAGACACATGCACACAAAGACGACTGTCCCATGGACTTGCCACTGGGTGGGCAACAAAGTGGAGAGGAGGACTTAGGGTGCTTCTTGCTAAAAGCTGGTGCCCTCTGTCCATCCTGTATTTCCATCTCCTGGGGGATCTGCTTGGCCAATAGCCCAAGTGACCGTGGTGGCCCAGGAGGCCCTTCACACTGGGTGGCTGGTGTGAGGCCCATTTTCTGTGGTTTAAATAGTTTTCTATCCATAACTAGACACAACACTGACCCTGTTTAGCTCTTTTTCCTTTCTCTTTCCTCTTTAATAATACATATTTTATAAAAACCTGGTTCAAAAGTAATAGAACTTAAGGCATCGCTGTTTTTTTTAACAGGATAAGGCTGTTTTGAGGATTTCCTCTTTCAGAAATGTGGGTCTTCTAATTACTCATCCTAAGCATTAGGAGGCTTTTCAACCCCTTCCCCCACTCTCGCTCCTCGTTCTAATCATGGAGGGCAGGAAGCTGCATCGGCTGTTCTGCCAGTCTGTTCTCACAGATCTAGACAGCTGCAGAGCGACTCTTCCGTGGCGGTCTACTCCTGTTCCTCTGTTTCTTCATAACTTGTTCTCTAGTTTATGCTACAAGCTCTTACAAAGGATATGGATGAGGCATGTTTTAACTTGATTTCTGTTTACAGTCTGGTGCTTTGGCAGCATAGTACATCTTGATTTATCTCATACATAAAAATGCTAATTTCTGATATTCCTCAATTGGATGAGAGGAGGGGAGTTTACTACCTCCTTTTTGGTTCTTGGGGTTTCCAGAGTCAGGGGAAAGTGGTCATGCACATATTTAGGAAGGAAAAAACCACCACTCCAAATAAACCTGAAAATACACCATAAAGTGGTTTTTGCTGTTGTTCAGTCGCTGAGTTATATCTGACTCTTTGTGACCCCATGGACTACACAGCACGCCAGGCTTCCCTGTCCTTCACTATCTCCCGGAATTTGCTCAAACTCACGTCCATTGAGTTGGTGATGCCATCCAACCATCTCATCCTTTGTTGCCCTCTTTTCCTCCTGCCCTCAATCTTTCCCAGTATCAGGGAAGTGGTTTTTAGGGCTAAATAGAAGTGAATTACTCTTCTAAAATATTTTGCATTAGGGTTTCTCCCAGATGGATATAACTAAGGCTTGTTTTCCTTTGTTGCTGCCCCGTTTCAGTATGTCCTCAAACTCTGCTTGTGTTATAAAAGCATGGAAATGGGAAGAAACCAAATGCCTTCAGATATAATGTCTAGATTCAAGACAATTTCCATTAATATTGTTATAATACTGTGCTTACTACTAACAGTAGTGCAAGGAACAGTAACCCAGTTTTGAAGGAAATTTATAATCAACATAAAAGTGTCATAGAGATCACACTCATGTGTGTGTGAGCACGCATGTATGAAATAAGCATGCAAATGACCTGGTCATGAACCCAGCAGTTTTCAGTCTCTGGAGCAATCTTGGACGTGCTTCATGAACTCAGCTGGCAGTTTCTTTCCTCAGTACCAACCCTTACAGAGTCAGAAACTCACCCCAAGGCCCTCTCCATCTGAGCCATGAACCACAGGGCCTCTGGAGGCGCTGGTCCCGTTTGGCCTTGGATGACCCTCAGAGACACCTGCTCTTCTGCAGAGGACTCAGGCAGAGCTGAGTGCCCGACCCAGGACTCCATGCTTGGAGGCACGTCTTCCTATTTTGCTCAGGTAATTCCCTTACACTTGGACTATCTCAGAAATGGGAGGGACTCCCCTGGTGGTTCAGGGGATGTGGGTTTGATCCCTCATTGTAGAATGAAGATCCCACACGCTGTGGAGGAATTAAGCCCATGTGCCATAACTCAGACCTGATGCAGCCAAATTAAAAAAAAAAAGAAAGAAAGAAATGGAGAAAGCACGCTCCTTAGAGAACCTGACACTGGTCCAGCAAGAAACACTTACCACATGGCGTGCATGTACGTGGGGGGTAGGCGTGGACTGCTGACGGGGGTGCAGTTATATGACCTCATGATTCTTTCTGCCAATAAAAAATTTCGAAACAGACTAGCCACCAACAGGTCCTGTCTGAAGAGCTTTTGGAAGAGATCTGAGGGCAGAGAAAAGATAATTTGTCTTCAGTGACTCATGCCCAGCATTTAAAGCCAAATATACAAACTTACTTCTATCAGAATTTGCCACAAGCGGGTTGGGACTGACATGCACATTTTCCACTGGCAGTAACCTACATCTGTTACATATGTAACTGGAACAAACAGCAGAACCCAAGCAACTATCAACAGAAAACACAAAGGCTCCTTATACTACAGTAGTAACTGCAGTTGTAAGAAATACGGATATTCCATGAAGACAGATGAGCCTTGAATCTGCCCTGAAAATACTAAGGGCCAAAGCAGATGCTTCTCTAGATGCTCTTCATCCTCAAAGAACCTCTGGGGTTCCTGCCCTCTCCTGCCCATCCCCTCAGGTTTCTTCACTGAGAGAAACACGATCA
This sequence comes from Capricornis sumatraensis, assembly GCF_032405125.1. NCBI lineage: Eukaryota > Metazoa > Chordata > Mammalia > Artiodactyla > Bovidae > Capricornis > Capricornis sumatraensis. The sequence goes on from NC_091076.1 coordinate 101,459,356, forward strand.
TTCCTTCTGACTTCTCTCACATCCCAGGGCCAGAGTCTCCTGACTCTGGGGCAGCAGCCCTCCCGCCAGCCCACGGCTGGGTGGCCTCACCCCGAGGAAGCACATTCCACGCGATCGTGTCCGTGATGGCTGTGAAGATCCAGTTCAGCTCGCCCAGGGGGGTCCTCCTGTCATTCAGCCGCCCGGGAATCCTAGAAAACACAAAACAGCCACAGCGACAGAAACAGGTGATAGAGGCAGGAGGTGGTGGGAAAAGAAGGAGCGAGCAGACAGCACATCAGACCAGGGGTGGGGAGGCTTGGCCATACTGGGAAGACCTCTGTGCCCCACTGGGACTTTTGAGACTCCTGGATGTCCAACCTCACATCTTAAAGTTCAGCCTCTACTTCACTTTCTTCCCCTCCCCATCTGCACAGAGGAGCAGGTGTGGCCCCTCCAGCACTCATGTGTGACGGCAGGCGTAAAGCAACTCTGACCAGGGGAGCCCCTGGAGCCCTGCAGCCCACCACAGGCTTGCTCTCAGCCTCTGGGTGACTGGCCCTATACCCAAATCAAGACACTCCTACTGGGCTGGACACAGGTACTTCCCAGAAGCCAAGGGCAAAGGCCAGACCTCCTATGTGGGCCCAGCTCCTCACCACACATTCACCAGTTCAACATCAAACAAACTTACTCAGGCCTAGATTCTACCTCTTAAGTTCACAGGGCAAGCATCGCTGGGCTGAAAATGCCAGTGGTGAGGACATGAGAGGCAGGCCAACTGCGGCCCAGGCCTCCCAGTGGGGCATGTGAGGGGAGCTGGGCTTAATTCCCCACCCCGACAGGGAAATTTGAACATAGCAAGACAAAACCCAATGGACGACTAGGCAACACTCTTGGGTGATGCTCCGCTTGTGGCCACTCACATACAACACCTTGGGTGTGTATGCTGGCACAATCCTTCAGGTCTGTATCCTTTCTTCAGTAAGTCTGCTCCTAGGAATCAGTCTTGAACCAGAAATGAAGAGTGTGGAAACAAGTTATATTTTTCCAGTGTTTTATTTATAACAGTGAAAAGGCAGAAACCACCTATGTGACCAATAATAAAGAAATGATTAATTATGGAACAACCACGATGAAATAATTACAAGCTAATAAACTGTTGTTTATGAATATTTTAATGATATGGGGAAAAGACTGCTTTGTAACATTCAGTAAAGAAGTGGGACAAATAACCATGCTGACATAATTACACAGAACACCCCCAAGGAAAGCTGATCAGGAGGAAAACCCCACAGTGAGGCAGTGGCAACACTCTCCCTGCTCACCCGCCTCCTCGCCCTGGCAGCTGGTGGGCGGCTGGTGGAGACAGGATGGTATTCTTGGACGAAGGAAGGTCTGCTGAGGTTTATTTTCAAACTAAAACCAAGGATGTCAGGGGCGTGAACAGTGACCCTTGAGTCAGGTGAAGTGACACAGCTGAGCCACTGGAGGAGTGGAGGCCACTCTTTGTCAGGTGGAGGCCAGTGTGCATTTAGGAGGGCTTTGAAAACCCTCACCTTATGACAATTGCCGGCAGATAATTATCTGGGTCAGCAATGCAGGACCAGGAAGAAAGGTCTAGCACAGAGCAAGTCCAGGACACATTTCGTTACTAAAGTTTCTTTCACCTGTACCTTCCCCCAAACTTCATTAATAATCAAAGTGGTTCTTTGAAAAGTTAAACCCACAGTGTTAATCACAGATTAGCTTTTACATGAAAAGCACAAGATTTCATAATTTAGGGCTTCCTTGGGGTGCAGTGGTTAAGAATCTGCCTGATAAGGCAGGGGACATGGGTTCGATCCCTGGTCCGGGAGGATCCTACATGCTTTGGAGCAACTGAGCCCATGTGCCACAGCTACTGAGTCTGCATGCTCTAACTACTCAAGACTGTGCACCTAGGCTCTGCAGTGAGAAGCCCCCACACAAGTAAAGAGTAGCTCCCGCTACTCACAACTAGAGAAAGCCCGTGCGTAGCAATGAACACCCAGCACGGCCATAAATAAACTAATACATTAATTAATTAAAATTTAAAAGAAAAGGGGTTTAAAGTTATAGTTTAGGAACAGATGATAGAATTGGGAGATGAGGAAAAATGGCTCTAGTCCCAGCTGTGCATGTCTGGGTAACTTCTGGCGTCTTGTTCCTCTGCTCTGAGTCACCCAGACTAACCTCATATGCAAAATGGGGACCAAAATAAAGTGGATGGCACTTCAAAAGGAGATGCAGCAGACACTTTCTTGGAAAATGCATGCCACCTCCTCAGACTCCGTATCACTGCTATCAGGCGTTGGATTTATTCTCACCTCCCCCGACATCTGGGCTCACCTACGGCTTTCAGCACTGCCCGCTGTCTGGAGCCTGACTCCAGCTATGGCCACTCTGCTTATGGATCTTACAAAATAACCCAACACAAGGTACCTGCCTTCACCCTTTGCTTGCTGTCTTCACAGCCCAAATTTAACCACGTCTAAAATCAAGCTCATCCTCATTACTGCCATCTTCTTCTCCCCTGTAGTATGTGTCCTCGCTCCCAGAGTCCCCGTGGATTCCCTTTTGTCAGAGCTCAAACCCTGAGACACGGCCCACTCATCTCTGCCCCAAGTGCAGCTCACGTTTCCTGCTTCTTGCGAGGCATCTCTTCCACTGCCTTTTGCTCATCACTCCCACTTCAAAGGTATCTTCAACAGCCTTCTTGATCTAATTCATACTGGGCAGGGTGATGGCCCTTAGTATAACTTTACTCAAAAATCTCCAGGGTTCTCTGCTTACTGCTGCAGTGTTTCCAAATGGCATTTTAGTTCCCTCTACTTCAATAAAATCTTGCTTGCAATTAAGGAAAGTGGAGTTCCGATGGCTGGAAGGGTGAGGACTGGGAGCCACCAGCTTCTTAGCAGCCTGTGCCTCCCTAGATGGCCACTCTGAGGTCTCCAAGGAGCAAGGGTGAAACCACTGTCATTGGAGTTAGGTAGAAAATTCCCAATTGGCTTCATGCCATCCGTTTGACACATTAAACTTTGAAACTAGTTCCCTCTGGTCAGGTCCATAACCTCACAGTTGGACAAAAACATCAAACTCAGTCTCCTTTCATTTGCCCACTTGGAATAGCCTCCCACCTGTGTTGGGTTGGTTCCGGTTCAGTCTTCACAAGCAAAGCCCAACCTCCCTGTCCATGAAGACACCTTGACCATGACAGCCTGTGGTCAGGTCCATTGCAACAGCATCTCCCTTGGAATTCCTCTGGCAGCCTGTTGATCACTTACTTTTCTTCTTTTTACTTATTCACTATTGCTCCATGCATGTTGATTATCTGTGTAACTAGGTAATAAATTCCTTGTGGGCAATGACTTACTTTCCTCGATATAAATCAATCTCCTCGTAGATTCTGGTGGAGTGCTGAGCACACGCACAAGCTCACAGCCCACACATCTCACTCATGTTACTTCCCTGCTTAAGAACAGCTGCTCACACTTGGCCAGCAGCTCCCCAAACTCCATGAGGTTGTGTGGCTGACATGGAGAGCCACTGCCCAGACCCCCAAGAGAGGCTGGCTGCTCAGCAGGGGAGCATATTCGGGGACACTGTCCAGCTAGGGAGTGAAGCTGTCTCAGCTGTCAGACTGGTCTCCAGCTGACCACCCTGGGGCTGAGATGTGGGGCTTCCCCAGGGGGCCCATGCTTAGCAGCCCAGCCTCATGGCCGCTGCTTCCTTGTCTCCCTCTGTGCTTCTCCTCAGTAAGCTTGTGTCCCTTGTCTCCATGTCTGCCCACATCAACCGGCCAGCAGTGTGGTCTGGGGTAGATGTCGGGACTGTGCTTCTGTGGGTTCCTTTATATGTCTCCCCAGCTTTCTCTCTCACCAGCACACCAAAGTCCAGCAACATGGAACCTGTCCTCCTCAAACAGTCCACATGCCCCTGGACCTGCACAGACACCCCTCTGCCTTCCTGGCTCAGGAGACTGGAGCAATTCTGACATTCTGCCTCATCCCTCATTTCTGCCAAGGCCCCCCCGACCCCGCTTTCTGGTTTTGCCCCGAGGCCCCCACAGAATCCATGGACGACAGCTGGTGCATGGGCTATGTCTCCCACTAGGCTCAGGGCTCTTGGCCGGCAGGCCCACATGCTTCCTCGTGCTAACCCGGTGCTCAGCGCACAGCAACTAATGCATAACAGGTGCCCCATTCATATTTGATGAGCGAGTGGATAGATCCCTGCTGGATGATCACAGCTCCGTGAAAATAAAACACTAAGTGAAAAACTTGGTTTCCAAGAAAATGACACAAACTTACTAAACACACTCAAGTGATAACACAAAGATCACTCCAAATTTCATGATCAAAGGACCAACAGAAACATTCTGGTGCCCATTCCTCCAGATAGCTCTTAATGCACAAAATCAAAAAACCTTAATTGCACTGAAATAATAATATGAAAAGAGTTGCCATATTTCTAAAATTTTACATGTCTTAAAAACATCCACAAATATGCTTAGGAAAAAAGTCTGGGAAGGTCTGCATCAAAGCAGTAACAATGATTATCTTGGCATGGTGGAAATTATGGATGATTTTATTTTGCTTATCTGTATTCAATAATACATATGCTAAAAACACACTGCTTCATAATAAAGAAACATGAAAATTTAAAAAAAAATTTTTTTAAATTTTTTGGCTGCACCATGCAGCATATGAGATCTTCATTCCCTGACCAAAGATTGAATGTGCGACCCTGCATTGTTAGCGTGGAGTCCTAACCACTGGACCACCAGGGAAGTCCTTGAAACTTTTTTTTAATAAGAGGGAAGCTAAGCAAGTTTCCTGAAAAGAGAAAATATTTGGAAACTGCATAATTTTATGAATTTACATTATCTCATATTCAGTTCAAATAAAGTAGGATACACCACAAGTCTGTTTAAATGGCTTTATGTAAATGATGGTGAAGAGAACCTTCCGCTAAACCATTTTCTCAATGCATATAATTCATTACTTAGAAATGCTCTGGAACTAAGAAATAGGGAGAGAACCCAGCAATTTCTTTTTAAAATAATTCTTTTGAATGTCCAGGTCAGTACACACTGGTCAGATGCTTGGTTAGACAAAGTCAGATACATGAGACCAGGGATCTCAATGTGTAGGGTAAGAGACAGCACTCACGACATCATCAGGAGTCCCTGAATATGTGTGCAGGTACATTTTCTCAATCAATTAATGCCAATTGAAACCAGATACACACACACATAACCTCAAATCATTCTAAAAACTCAGCTGAACAGGAGAAGAAAACTACTTGACATAAATGAAGGTTAGCATATTTCTTCATATGCTGGCATTTTGCTGAACCAGACCAAGCCATAATATTATCTGTATTTCTTATTACTCAGTGCTTTTTTTCCTAGTCAGTCATAGATTTCAAGTGATGATCATCCAAGTCTATTTCGGTGTGCATGAAACCTGCAGCTTATAAAACGTGACATGGTTTGTTTACAGCCTGAATAGTTTGCTGTTTTACAGAAGTTCCCCTTTAAATGGACTGCAGGACTACGTATGAGTAGTCAGGAGAAAGGAAGTGAGAAACACGCAGTAAGAAAGCCTGGTTGGAAATGGAGCTGCACTTGTTTAAATGCAGAAAGCCTGTGGACACACTGCACTCAGCTCTCAGCACTCACTCAGAGACACTCGACTGTGCAGTCACTGGGACGCTCTCTCAGAGCTGAGTCAGCTAGGCCCTAAATTACATCTGCAAAGCCTGGGGCATGCGATTCAATCATTCTCTTAGGGTTTGGATGATGTCATCTTCCTGACAATGGTAGATGAGGTGACTCAGACCATTCACCCACTGAGAACAACCAGACGTGCTGTGTGTGTGTGTGTGAAAATCTTTTTGAAGGGAATGGAAGACTGGCAAGGCTGTGCAGAATCGTGAGGCCAGAACCTCAGAGGGGGAAGCCCCAGGCTTAAGCTGGCACTTGGGGTTCCATGTGTCCCGGAGGCACCTGGCAACTCTGAGAGGCAGAGAGCCTGAGCTGAGCTTGGCGGACTCATGGGCTAGAGAACAAAAACTGAGGGCTGGCCAAGGAGATGGAGCTCTGCTAAAACAAACAAACAAACAAACAAACCCAGGCTTGGATCTGGGTGCAAAGGATGAACTAGAAATAATGCAGACCTTGTAGTCTCAGATCAACCTAAATCTCTGTACAACTTCCACTTTCTTTTTTTAAAAAATACTTAATCAATTAGGCTGCACTGGGATCTTTCATTGCAGCACAAATTCTCTGGTTATGGCGCTCAGGCTCAAGCAGTTGCCGAGTGCCGGCTTGGTTGCTCAGCAGCATATTGGATCTTAGTTCCCTGACCAGGGATTGAATCCAAGCCTCCTGCATTGCAAGGTGGGTTCTTTACCCCTGGACCACCAGAGAAAGCCCTCTATTTTCAATTTGCAGCATTCAGTCAAAAATAACCAAGCATTCATAATAACTATAAATGGAATAGAATTTATAATAATTTTGAATCGCCATATTGTACATCTGAAAAAAAATATTGTAAATCAACTATATCTCCAAAACCCCCCCTAAAACCAGGCGTTTATATGCTTAAAACCAAGAAAAACAACTAAGAAGAGAAAGAGACGGACAGAGGATTCTGATAATGGTGACATCAGACACCAACTTCACCATAATTTTACTTAATATGTTCATGGAATTAATGGACAGGATGGAAAACTCTGGCTGAGAACTGTAAACTCTGGAAACTCTGGAACCTCAAAAACTTAATAATAATACAATATACTGAATTAAAAAATTCAACAGATGGGCAGAACAGCAGATCAGACAATACTGAAGAAAGAAATGGAAGATGGGTCAGAAGAAAAAACAATCAAAATTAAGCAAAAGAGATGAGATTGGAACATAATTAATAAATACATAAGAAACAGCGGATATTGTGAAAAGATCTAAGTGTACAAAGGGTGAGTCACTTTGGGAAAGGGCTGGGAAATTTCTGATAAGGTTAAACATGCACCCGCCACACCACCTTCTACTCTTCAGACACAAAGTGTCTGGAGTGGGTTGCCATTTTCTTCTCCAGGAGATCTTCCTGATCCAGGGATTGAACCCGGGTCTCCCACATTAGAGGCAGACACTTTACCATCTGAGCCACCAGGCAAGCCCGGTCGCAGACACAAAAGAACACAGTATCTCTTCTACTTATCTGAAGCTCTAGAAAAGATAAATCTAACAATAGCACCCCACTCCAGTACTCTTGCCTGGAAAATCCCATGGACAGAGGAGCCTGGTAGGCTGCAGTCCATGGGGTCGCTAAGAGTCAGACACGACTGAGCGACTTTGCTTTCACTTTTTACTTTCATGCATTAGAGAAGGAAATGGCAACCCACTCCAGTGTTCTTGCCTGGAGAATCCTGGGGACAGGGGAGCCTGGTGGGCTGCCATCCATGGGGTCGCACAGAGTCGGACACGACTGAAGTGACTTAGCAACAGCAGCAGCAACATAAGAGAAAAACCAGATCAATGTTTGTTCGGGCCTGGGGGCTAGGGTGGGGGATTAATTGGGATGAGGTACAAGGGAACTTTTAGGATATATTTTGAGAGTAATAGTGGTTCCATGGGTATATAAAACTGTCAAGACTCATCAAACTGCATACTGAAAGTGAGTTCCTTTTATTGAATGTAAGCAGTATTTCAACAATGTCAATTTAAAAATGTAAAAAATTATGGCACTTTCAAACAATAAAAACTTTTCCCTGGCAAACCTGCACTAAAGGAGATAAAGAAAAATGATCTCACGGAAGCCCTGAGGTATAGGAAGGAATGAAAGACAGCAGAAGATGTAAATATGTGGGAAACATATATGAGTATTAACTCTATAGAATATTAATGTTTATAGAGATGATGATATATGGAGAGTTAAAATATATGACAATAATTGCACACATTTCAGGAAGTCAGTACACAAAATTAATTGTTCTAAAGTCCTTACATCACCTGAGAAGTGGTAAAAGCACTAATTTATATTTAGACTTTAAGAAGCCAGGGATTGCCAAAATCATGGCCCGCAGACCAAATCCAGTCAGTGGCCTATTTTTGGCACGGTCTGCAAGCTAATAACAAGCCTTATAATTTTAAAGGTTTGCAGGAGAAGATAAAGAAGAGTAAACAACAGAGACTTTATGCCTCTGTTGTGTTGTGTTCACTGCCTGGCCTTTAACAGAAAGCACACGGAGACCACAGCTCTGAAGCCACTCCAGTGCACGAAAAGAAACAGTTAACAAGCCAAAACAAGGGGAGAAAAGGGTGGTAAAACTGCTAATCAATCCAAAACATGGCACTGCAGAAGACAAAAAGGAAGATGGAAAAAGGAAATAGAAAAAACAAGAAAGAAACAGGATGGTAGATTTAAACTCAAAAATTATTACAGTAACTATAAAAAGACCAGATATTTCAATTAAGGTGAACAATTTTTAGTCTAGATTTAAAAACAGAAAAAAGTCAACTATAACCTGTTAAAAAGATATAACGTAAAATATAAAGCTACAGAAATATATATAAATATACCTGCCTAAATACACAAAACATTTATATCTAATACAATTATGTATACACATATTATGTTTATATATGAAAAGACACATTGTACAAACAAAATCAAACAAGAGTTGTATGGCTACGCTGTGTGTGTGTTAGTCACTCAATCATGTCTGACTCTTTGTGACTCCATGGACTGTAACCTGCCAGGATCCTCTGTCCATGGAATTTTTCAGGCAAGAGTACTGGAATGGATTGCCATTCCCTTCTTCAGGGGATCTTTCTGACTCAGGGATCAAACCTGGGTCTCCTGCATTACAGGTGAATTCTTTACCGTCTGTCTGAGGCACCAGGGAAGCCCATTGATACGCTACAGTCCTACAAAGTGAGGTTTATGGAAAGAGTATTACCAGAGATGAAGAGTGATATTTCTTAATGACAAAAGGTTCAGTTCATTCTATCAGGAAGGTGAAGTCAGTCATGGTGAATGTATCCTTCTGTGGTTCTGAAGGGCAAAGCCCATAGTCAAAACAATAAGCTTTTAAAGTAAAATGACAGTTCAGTTCAGTTGCTTAGCCATGTTGACTCTTTGCGACCCCATGGACTGCAGCACGCCAGGCCTCCCTGTCCATCACCAACTCCCAGAGTTTACTCAAACTCATGTCCATTGAGTCAGTGATGCCATCCAACCATCTCATCCTCTGTCGTCTCATTCTCCTCCTGCCTTCAATCTTTCCTAGCATCAGGGTCTTTTCACATCAGGTGGCCAAAGTATTTGGAGTTTCACCTTCAGCATCAGTCCTTCCAATGAATATTCAGGACTAATTTCCTTTAGGATGGACTGGGTGGATCTCCCTGCTGTCCAAGGGACTCTCAAGAGTCTTCTCCCATACCACAGTTCAAAAGCATCAATTCTTCAGCGCTCAGCTTTCTTCATAGTCCAACTTTCACATCTGTACATGACTACTGGAAAAACCATAGTTTTGACTGCATGGACCTTTAGTCCAACTCTCACATCCATACATGACTACTGGAAAAACCATGTATTTGACTAGATGGACCTTTTTGGCAAAGTAATGTCCCTGATTTTTAATATGCTGTCTAAGTTGGTCATAGCTTTTCTTCCAAGGTGCAAGTGTCTTTAAATTTCATGGCTGCAGTCACCATACGCAGTGATTTTGGAGCCCCCCAAAATAAAGCCTGTCACTGTTTCCATTGTTTCTCCATCTATTGCCATGAAGTGACGGGACTGGATGCCATGATCTTAGTTTTCTGAATGTTGAGTTTTAAGCCAACTTTTCCACTCTCCTCTTTCACTTTCATCAAGAGGCTCTTTAGTTCTTCGCTTTCTACCATAAGGGAGGTGTCATCTGCATGTCTGAGGTTATTGATATTTCTCCTGGCAATCTTGATTCCAGCTTGTGCTTCATCCAGTCCAGCATTTCTCATGATGTACTCTGCATATAAGGTAAATAATCAGGGTGAAAATATACAGCTTTGTCGTACTCCTGTCCCAATTTGGAACCAGTCTGTTGTTCCATGTCCAGTTCTAACTGTTGCTCTTGACCTGCACACAGATTTCTCAGTAGGCAGGTCAGGTGGTCTGGTATTCCCATCTCTTTCAGAATTTTCCACAGTTTGTTGTGATCCACACAGTCAAAGGCTTTGGCATAGTCAATAAAGCAGAAGTAGATGTTTTTCTGGAACTCTTGCCTTTTCGATGATCCAACAAATGTTGGCAATTTGATCTCTGGTTCCTCTGCCTTTTTTAAATCCAGCTTGAATATCTGGAAGTTCACAGTTCACGTACTGTTGAAGTGTGGCTTGGAGAACTTTGAGCATTACTTTGCTAGCGTGTGAGATGAATGCAATTGTGCAGTAGTTTGAACATTCTTTGGCATTGCCTTTCTTTGGGATTGGAATGAAAACTGACCTTTTCCAGTCCTGTGGCCACTGCTCAGTTTCCAAAGTTGCTGGCATATTGAGTGCAGCACTTTCACAGAATCATCTTTTAGGATCTGAAATAGCTTAACTGGAATTCCATCACCTCCACTAGCTTTGTTCGTAGTAATGCTTCCTAAGGCCCACTTTACATTCCAGGCTGTCTGGCTCTAGGTGAGTGATCACACCATCATGATTACCTGCTTCATGAAGATCTTTTTTGTATAGTTCTTCTGTGTATTCTTGCCACCTCTTCTTAATGTCTTCTGCTTCTGTTAGGTCCATACCATTTGTGCCCATCTTTGCATGAAAAGTTCCCTTGGTATCTCTAATTTTCTTGAAGCAATCTCTAGTATTTCCCATTCTACTGTTTTCCTCTATTTCTTTGCCTTGATCACTGAACAGTATGAAAAGGCAAAAAGATAGGACACTGAAAGATGAGCTGCCCTGGTTGATAGGTGCCCAGTACACTACTGGAGATCAGTGGAGAACTAACTCCAGGAAGAATGAAGAGATGGAGCTGAAGCAAAATGACAATAAATCATCAAAATTATTTCCTGAATAAGAAGAGAGGAAGAAGTTGAGGTATATGTATCAGCAACAGTAATTAAAAATGTGGCAGATTATTGGAAACCATAACATGGTATTAGGCTGAGGGCAGAATTGGCATTTAGGATGACAGAAGAAAATGTTCACATACTGAGGTAAGGGTAAGTCATTCCAGCTTGTACATAATTTGGCCTGAAGTTTACGTTAACTAGAACAGCCCGTCTTATGACCTGTTTATCATCCATTGTACATCTGCTTTAACCACTAAAAAAAGAATGCAGTATCCAGGGAATTCCCTGGAGGTCCAGTGGTTAGGACTTTGCTTTCCCTGCTGGGGCCAGGGTTCAATCCTGGGTCAGCGAAGTAAGAACCCATAAGCGATGTTGCTTGGCCAGGGAAAAAAACAACAATATCCAAAAGAATGTCCACTTTGTGCTAATCTATCTCTTTTGAAACCTTGAAGAGATGTAGCCCTGTCATGTTTGGTATATGTTCTTTACTCTGATGAGATATAAAAAGCATGGTGCTGAAAACCATGGTTCTTCCAGACCAATGCCTCAGAGCGACTAAGAGGCTGTCTCCTGGGCTATGGTCCTCAGTGTGGCTTGGATAAAACTCTTTTCTATCCCTTATTATAGATTGTTTATTGATTATTTGCGTCAACAGGGATTAGTGATAGGAAAAGACAAGCTACCTATTAAGAACATTGACTACTTGAGGACAGACATTAGGGAGATAGTACATCCACATCCTCAGGGAACATAAGTGGCTTTCAGACTTTTTTGATCACAACTCTTAGTAAGAAATACATTTTGCATGGTCACCTGATACACACATATAGATGATCACATGTGTAAATATACGCATTCAAACAACAGGACCAGAGAGCATTCATGTTGCTAGAAAAACAAGGATATTCTCTGTGTGTTTCTCTTTTTCTTAATGCAAGGCTGTGACCCATTAAACTGATTTTACAGACACTTATAAACCATGACCTGCAGTTTAAAAAAATGTTGACTTAAGTTAACTTGTTAATTTCTCCTGGAACCTATTGGCTCAGGTCATCAAAATGGTTTGATGGTGAACATGGCATCTGAGAGATGTAAGAGATTAGAAAATTACATAATTCGACCTCTGAATAAGCTGACTGGTATTTTTTGAAACCCACACAGGCAGCTTGTTTCGTAATGATTTTTTAATAATCTGTACTGAGCCTTTAAATCGAATGGCTTATGTGTGCAGCACTGCTGTCCCTCACATCCCTTTCCTTCTGCCTTTTAACAGCTCCCACAGAACAGAAGCCTGCCAATCTTTACTTGTGAAGCAAATGGAGAAAAATGTATCTTAAAATTCTAGGGGGAGAGGAGTGATGATTTCTAAGGCTCGGTGGTAAGCAGGAGTTATTAATACAACAGTGGAGATGCTCTCTCTTTTACTGAATTTATTACACAATGATAAACTATTGCCTATTCCTGGAGCCACAGACAACAACAGCACCGGTACTGGCACCTCCGAGTCCCTCTGGAGGCTGCAAAAAGAACTCACAGAGACCCGGGTCAAAGAGAAAAAAGGAGCAGGTTCTCACATACTTATTGAACATGTTTATGACACCAGGAGAACAGGTTGTTTCTATTAAAGAGAACAGAAACAAATCTGAACCTAATTTTATTTTTTAAAGCATTCCCTGAAAGAGTGGATTTTCTTTGGCTTTCTGGATGTCAAGGTTGACTTACAGACCAACCCTTTCTTGAGAGCTACAGGCCCAGGAGCCAAGCAGATGTCTCCTTCAAGCAGAGTTCTCTGAAAAGCTGCTAAAAAGCCAATAACATTCAGAAAAGGCAGCTTCTAAAATGAGGGGGGTGGAGGTGAAATCCAGACAAGCCCTAGGGAGTGGCCCTCTTTGGTCCAGATGGGCAGGGAGCACTTCCTTCCTGAGATCCTCCTCTGCCTCCAGGCGCCCCTCCTTGAATGTACTGAAGCAGTCTCCTAAGGGAGCTTCTCTATAAAGGAGGTGGGAGGAGAGGAGGGGGAGGGTGGAACTGGCCTCCTCAGCAGCAGACCTGGATGTAAGACCTCCAAGTGTTTCACAGAAATTGATCCTGACCCTTCTAGTCCATGAAGAGCCTGGAATGCCAGGGTTACTCTATACCTCGTGCAGAGAAGGACTGCTGGCAGCCTTGCTGGAAATTCTGTCTCTTCCTGTCAATTGGTTCAAACACCACAGATACAATAGCTTTCAAATACAATCAGATTGTGTTTGCTATTCTTCATATTCCAGGATAACTCTCCTCTGAGGTTTTCCTGGCAGGGATGCATTAAACAGACGTGAGCTCTCCCCCTCCTCCCAGGTAGCTGGGAGTCTGGGCCACAGTGACCAGTTACTCCTCCTACACCGCAGACATCCCCTCATCTTTCCTTGCCCTTGGAGACCAGACACCTAGATGCATGAAATGGAGGCCACCTCCCTTTTAAGACCTTTTCTGATATGTATTCAACCAAAATATACCCTTCCTTCCTCTCTACATGCATACAAGAACTTGCAGAATGTTGAGACCCTTCAGTGTACACACGGCATGGAGATGAGGGAGTGGAATCAGAGGCTGGGGTTTGAACCCTCCAGGCTCTGCTGCTTCTCACTGTGTGACTTTAGGTAGGTTACCTAACTTCTCTGAGACTCAGTCACTTCTTCTGTAATACCTAGCCCCACAGGAACTAGAAAAGTAGAGTAAGTTAACAACCTAACAAGTTAGCACAAAGCCTGCTACATAGTAAGGGCTCAGAAAATATAGCTGCTCCTGTTTATTTGCTGGGCTTTCCTAGGTGACACAGTCAGAAAGAATCCGCCTGCCAATGCAGGAGACAAGGGTTTGATCTCTGGGTTGGGAAGATCCTCTGGAAAAGGAAATGGCAATCCCCTCCGTTCTTGCCTGGGAAATCCCACGGACAGAGGAGCCTGGTGGGCTAGAGTCCATGGGGGTCACAAAGAGACGGACACAACTTAGCAACTGAACAACAACTTGTTTGCCATTAAAACAAAATCCCTACAAGTTCTGAAACAAATTAAATCAGAAACGTTGGAAGGGCCTAAATACAGTCAACCCCTAAGTTTAATAAACATGATAATTTTATGAGAACCTAAGTAATTACATGGAGCACATTTTCACTTTTGTGAACTCTCATTTTTCCTTTCTTTCCCTTAATAAACAGGTAGATTTTTTCCCACTTGGAAGTCATCTGTTTCTTGCTTTTCCCAGCATCACAAAAACTGCTGCTTCGGTCCAAGGGGCCTTACACACCGCCTCCTGGTTCACCTCACCCCACAGCCCTCGCTCCACTTGGTGTGGCCTTCCCACTGCCCATCTTGCCTTGGGGGTTCTGACCACGGGGCAGTTCTTCGTGATGCCAAGACTGCTTTCCCTGAAGCTCCTGCCAGGCAGCTCTGACGCTGGCACTTCTTGATACCAGATACGTGTAATTTACCTGAATCTCATGGCTTTTCCATTATCAAAAGCAGTTACCTGTCATTCTAGAGTCTTCTCTGCTCCAGGCTACATGTCCCAGTTCCTTAAAGTGCTTCTCACCTGGCCGCCCACTCCACGTCCCACCTTGTCCCTTCAGGGTCTATCACCTTCCTTCTCTAGATTTTTCTGGTTTTTGAGCAGTCATTTTGAGAAGTTGACCAAAATTAAATTCCGTTTACTAAAATCCTCACTTTTTCCATATCAGATTTTTCAAATCCCATACTTGTACATGTGATTTCTTGGGACTACTGTGAGATCTATATACATAATTCTGATCATCTGCATTTCATTCCTCAGCCTGTCAAGACCTTTTTATATTCTAGTACTGGGTCCACCTTAAAGTTTTCTTATATGAACAAATTCTTAGTTGTGTTCTCATTATTTCTAGTAACAATATTATCATGGTTGATCTGAATTTCTGAAAACTTTTTGCATCATTTTGCTCTAGTATCTATGGTTAATTATTAGATGCATCCTTGTTGAAGCAGAAGAATGGTGCCGACATGAAGAATGTGCAAAGGTGAGATCAGTTGTTGCTGCTGTCACATCTAAACAGGCTCCTACTACCCGGAGCAGAATTCTGACTGCAATTCTGGTGGTAAAAGGCAACACATTACAGCTCTAAGATACCATACACAGCACACCAAATTGACCTGGTACACCATCCAAGGAAATAATCTTAAAGATCTTGCAAGAAGACCAGCTGACCACCTTCTTCAGGTAAGATCAGGGACAGCCCTCCTTGTGGCTTTCCAGTTATACCCATTCTCCATCTGACAAACACAGCATGTCCACCAGGCTTTGTACCACCACCCCCTTTGGTGGAAGGCTGTGGTTAACAGACTTACAGAGCAAAGCATGGCGTGTGTTCCTTGTCACTGAACCAAATACTGCCTCCTCTGTGAAGCCCAGCCCACGGGTCCTCTTTCATTAAGTTGGCCCTGGAACCTCCAGCTTGCCGAGGCTCTTTCCTCTCTGGACTGCTATCCACTCACAGGCCTTCACTGACTGCCCCCTACACACTGTCCACACAGGAGAGGAGGTAAACCTCTTACTGAGTATCCAGCCCAATCTCTTAGCTCTAAGAGGCTTGCGGGCTACTGAGCACAGGCCTTCCTTGTTAATGGTTCTACATATATGAAACTGAGCCCCCCAATCAGTTTCTAAGCTCTAGAGGACAAATCATCTCATATACTATTAGTCTTACATCATCAACCCCCCAGCACCTGGCATGTTACACACTGCTGGTGCTCCAACACCTGCCAGTGGAAGGCATGGGAGAGTAAATGTCACCGCATACCCATACAACCCAGCAACTGCAACTGGAAATGGTCTAGCTCCACTTCCAATTAAGGCACTAACCAAGCTTTTAGGTGATCAGTTCCCCTGTGTGATGCAGGGAATTGAGTCAGACCCTAAGAGGCCACCTTGAAACCACTAAGTGCGTTAATTTAAGTACTAGACCGATGGACAGGGAGGCCTGGCGTGCTGCGGTTCATGGGGTCGCAAAGAGTCAGACACGACTGAGCGACTGAACTGAACTGAGACTGATGAATTCCATTCCAGGGCTGCACCTGGAGCACAACTGGCTCCGGGTTGGGACTCTCTCCCCTACTTCGCCTGGCTGGCTCTTTCTGGCCAGGTGGATCACTCTCCAGACACCCCTCTTCGCTGCTCAATCAGAGAAGCACCAGTCACTATGTTATAGCTTCTTTTGTAATTGCATATTTTTTTAATTTATGCTTTCATGTTTCCTTCTCCCAATAAGAATGTAAGGCCACATACCAACCCTTCGTTGAATCAATGAATGAGCAGCCCAAGAGAGATATCTGGGTGTTTTTAAGCCTGGAATCTCAGAATGTGTGTGTGTATGTGTGGGCATCCATTCAGTTGGGTCTGACTCTTTGTGACCCCATGGACTGAAGCCTGCCAGGCTCCTCTGTCCATGGGATTTTCCAGGCAAGAATACTGGAGTGGGTTGCCATGTCCTTCTCCAGGGGATCTGCCTGACCCAGGGATTGAACCTGAGTCTGTTGCATCTCCTGCATTGGCAAGCAGGTTCTTTACCAGCTGAGCCACCAGGGAAGCAGAATCTCAGATGCCCTTCTCAAAAGCAGGCATCTCATGTGTGACTCACTGGCTTCTAGTTCAGATGATGTGCTCAGATCAGAGTGGGCGAGTGTTGTCTTTGGAAAGAAAACCTGGTGCGGTCACCAGGGGGCGTGGTGGTCAGAGCAGGCAGGAGCTGGCTCTGCCACTTACTGAACAAGTCACTCAATCTCCTTTTATCATGGTTTCCAGGGTCTGAAACGGAGATGGTGCCAACAGTCACTCCCTGGACTGGTGGGGACAGCTAGACATTTGGGGTGCGCCAAGGCCTGTGCCAACATGGTGACAGCAGGGCTCCGAGTCCTGTGTTGAGAGACAGGCGTAGGGACCACTGCTTGATGCAGCTGGCCTCCTCCCTCTCCGCCCAGTGAAACGGAGCCCACTGCCGGGCTGTAAGGGAGAGGACCGTGGTGTAGAGCTGGACCTGAACAAGCTCTCGGAGACAGGTCGGCAAGTAGACCAAGAAAGGAGGGAGACAGGGCAAGCTTCAGTAGGGACGGAAGTGAGGTGAGGCACTGACTCAGCCTCATCTCCATCACGGGCCTGCTGTGGTAAGTGTCTCCAGAGCACCAACAAGCCTCAGGAGACAAAGTCGCCCCAAAGAAGGCCAATCTCCGAGAGACTGGAGGCACATGCTGCGCCCCCGCTGACTTTCCCCTCTCACTGCCTGACGCCCGCCTTCCATTAAGAAAAGCCACCCACACCGCCATCTGTATCCCTGGATCTTGGGGATGATGCATTCTTTACAGACTCGCAGACACATTTTCCTCAGGACACCAGGAGGGCGCCCAGGGCATCGGGAGATTAAATGAGTGCCACAGATGCTGAAATGCTCCAAGTGGCGCTTTGCAGCCTTTGTTTGGATGACGAGAGGGCAAGATTCAGTCCCACAGAGAAGGAAATGGACGCTCTGGGTGGTGAGCAGGCGCCCCATGGAAGTCCCGGGAACCTCTCATGCTCCCTGGGCAGCTCATCTACAACTTCCTCCCAGACAAGCCTCCTTCATGCTGGCTGATCAGCACAGGCCACAGGGACCATATGGGGTGTGGGGATTAGCCCCCCTTCCCCTGCTGACCTGAGCAGGATCATAGAGACAGGCAGAAACGCTGGGTCTAGTCCAGCCACTCGCCCCAGAGGCGGCGCTCCAAGGCCAGGCTGATCGATGTCTGACTGACACCTGCTCGCGGGCTGAGAGGACCTGTGACTCTTCCTTCACAGTGTTTCCACATTTCCGCCAATTACTCACATTCTCTCCCCTTGTGCCGTCTCTTGGGGATTTGTTTTCCCCACTTCATTTCCAAATTAGCTGCCAGTGAATCATTACTCATCTTCTCAGTGACTGGCAGGCGTTAATGAATTACTGATTTTCACCTTCAACCAGCCAATACAATATATTTATGTTGGAAAGAAAGGTACTTTTTGAATTAAGACGTTATCTTTTGATAGTTTTCCTTTCAAACATAATACATGTGTACAATTTCAGCTTGACAGTGGAGTAAATTCTAATCACAGCTACTGATCCTGGGGTGGCAGGCACAGGCTGCTACCAGGCTGAGTCTCTCTGCTCACGCCAGCCCCATGGGATGCCGCTTCCCTTCCTGCTGCGATGCTGGGACAGACCATCCAGCATGGCCTGGACAGACACTGGACTGTGCCTGCCACGAGAGCCTCAGTCTCTTTGGAATGTGGACAATAATAGCACCTCCCTTCAAAAGGCTCCGGGAATGAACAGAGACTGAATATATGTAATGCCCTTAACACAGCACCTGGTACATAGCAGGTGGCCAATAAATATCACCTAATCTTGTTCTTAACTCTCAACTAAAGAATCTTTGGGTTACCCTATATTCTCAAGCCATAATTCATGTATTTTTTAAACTGGAGTATAATTACAATGTTGTGTTAGTTTCTGCTGTACAATGAAGTGAATTAGTTATATGTATACATACATCCTCTCCTTTGTAGACCTCCCTCCCTCTCTCCCCGCTCCCCATCATCCCACCCCTCTAGGTCATCACAGAGCACCAAGGTGAGTTTCCTGTGCTTTACAGCAGGTGCCCACTAGCTACCTGTTTTACACACGGTAGTGTATGTAGGTCAGTCTTAATCTCCCAATTTGTCCCACCCTCTCCTTCCTCCCCTGTGACCTCTTCTTCACTGTATATGCAGGACTCATGAGACCAGGATTCTTAAGATGGAGACCGTAGTTAAGTCAAAAAAAATTGCTTGAGGTTTCAAAGTGAAAATCAAGCCCCAAATCCAAACTCATCTTCAGCCACTGCTTCTGGACTAAACAGGGGCTAAACTGCTATTCAAGGTTCTGAGGAAGCAGGACGCAGCAACTCATTTTATTCAAGACAGTGGATTGTTAGCTATTTAAAAATTCTGTTTACACAATAGATGTTAATTATGAATAATTTTTTGGTGTGCTCTGTGCCTCCAGTGATCAGAATACTAACTAACAGCCTCATGGAATAGCTCCCTCGTCTTTCTGATTCCCTGGAGCCTTCTGAGTACCCTAATATTTCTAGCACTGTTTAAGCGTTTCATTACTTTGTTTCAGGGCTGAAAAATGTCCCTTAATTTCCAAGCATGGATCTTATTGCCAGTCTCTCAAAGGATTCAGAATATAAATATGTACTGCAGTGGCAACATGCCTATTCATCAGGCTGCTAGGTTCGCGTAGATAATTAGAAATCGGGAGATTTCTCAGAGAAGGTTCACTATAATTTACTTCCAGACACAGCAGCTTAATTAGAAAACAAATTCCTTCCCTAGCTTTAAAGATTGCCAAATAATTATAACACACACACACACCACCCATGTCTCCTTCTCTGGACTGGTGCTGAGACTCTATAAACAACACATTTTGCACATCTGACAAAGGTGGCCGAGGCTGGCAAGGGGTTAAGCCCTGATATCCTGGGGAACCTTATGCTGAGCTGCTGCACAGAGGCAGCTGTTTGAAACAAACCACATTTATCAAAGAATTACCATACAGCAATTCGAAAGTGTGAAACTTTTCAATCAATTTCTCCAGTGATGGCAAAGAAGAAGGTGATGACAGAATCGGGCTGCATTTCTGACCATTTAGGGGCAGCCAGGGAAGGTGCTGGAAGATGGCTGGAAAGGCAGGTCATACAGGTGAAGCCCAGCACCACCTTCAA
The DNA here is from genome assembly GCF_032405125.1 of Capricornis sumatraensis. NCBI lineage: Eukaryota > Metazoa > Chordata > Mammalia > Artiodactyla > Bovidae > Capricornis > Capricornis sumatraensis. Next base: position 101,479,197 of record NC_091076.1, read on the forward strand.
GCCCCTACACCTGACCCTGAAACTCTCGGGGCTCCTTGGATGGGGTCGCCAGTCTTGCAGCATGCAGGGCAAGATTCCCTCTCCAGCTCACGCCAACATTAAGAGCCCGCTTCGGTCCTAAGGAGAGGTGCCCCTGGAGACCAGGGTATACACAGAGCCACACACAGGGGAAGGAGTGGCAGGTGAGGCCGGTGGGCTCAGGCCACATGCCTGCCATCCCAGTTCACGCACGCCAGGCCTCGGCATGGCTACTCACCCACCTCTGTCAGGACCATCCCTCACACACGCAGAGCCAGCACCACCCGGGGAAGGAAAGGGGTGGGCAGAGGACTAGATGGACATTATCCTTATTTTCTGCAGGTCATTAAACTTGAGGGAGGGAAACAAAACTCAGGAACACAACCCAGTGTCCTTCTGGTTTTGCTTCATCTCTGTGTTGTGACTTGTCACTCTAGTCAGGTGGTATAGTGACCAGAGTCACCCTCACAAGTTCAAGAATTTCCATGTGGTGAGCTGAAACCAGAGAGTCACACTGGATGCAAATGCCTTAAGACACCTGTGAAACCAACAACATGTCACTGGCAGCCCTGCCAGCCCTCTGCTGATGTGTCTCCAGGAGCCCCCAACACAGGTTTATCCCACCTTCCACGCAGGAAACACTCTCCCCACAGCAACACCTTCTTAGGTGCTTCCTTGTTGATGGAGTTTTGTCCTCTCCCCCACCAATTGACAGTGCTTAGGATTTCATTAGCAATAACGAGCAGCTAAAGAATAAATGAAACAGGACCAAGGAACTGAGCAAAAAAAGCCAATTTCTGTTTGATCCTATAATTGTAACTAAGCACAAATTATATCCTGCCAATTAATCTAGACGCACAAATGAGATTCTCTCCTGGAAGTCCTCGTGAGGTTCTCACTTCATCCCCTGAAGGCTCCACCAGCTCAGTGGCTTTTGCTGGGAGTAACAGTGAGCCTCTTGGGGAGAAGTGCCCACGACACCCTGTTGGACGTCCCTTGCACCTCTTTAGGTGAGTCACAGGCCTCGTCCCCAAAGCAGAAGAGCTTGTGCAGAGGATGGGCATCCATTGGACAAAGGGTGCTTGATACGGTGAGAATGGCCATCTAAGCAGGGCACTGCAAATGAAACAGAGGCAAAGGGTAAAGCAGCTTGGACAGCCTGGCCTGCGGCAGCGGTGCAAACACTCAGCACAGCGAGTGAGGAATCACTGCACAGGATAGCTCCCGCACGAATCTGCTTCATCCACGGGCAGATAAACATCACAATGAGTTATGATCCTGATGGAACCCCAAGTGGCCCCAGCACATAGAGTGGAGACCACACACAGCCCCAGAGATGCGGACACCAAGCGCCTGCTGCATCCAAGAGCTGCGTATTTTGACCAGAAGTCTCCAGAAAATGATGATGGGGGAGAATAATGAGACATCTTCCCCACGAAGGTTCTCTGAGTACAGAGACCTTGGCAGCCTGGAAGACTACTGAACACAGATGTGCTGTGTTTCTTTCTAACCTTGTAACTTCAAGGTCACACCTACTTCTTGAAAATGTTTCTTCTTATAGACTGTAAGCATAGTTGGGGGGAAAGTCTAAAAATTAAAACAGCAGAATAGCACTAAAAACATGTATTTACGGCTAAGCTGGCCTTCATTGCTGGGTGGGCTTTCCTCCAGCTGCAGCAAATGGGGGCGACTCTCTAGTTGCGGGGCAAGGGCCTCTCTTGCGGTGGCTTCTCCTGTTGCACAGCACGGCCTCCAGGTGCTAGAACTTCCGTAGTTGTGGCACATTGGCTCAGTAGTTTCGGCACACAGGCTTAATTTCTCCGAGGCACATGGGATCTTCCCAGATCAGGGACTGAACCTGTGTCTCCTGAATTGGCAGGGGGATTCTTTACCACTGAGCCACCAGGGAAGCCCTCAGAACAGCATTTTAAATGGAAAATCCAACAGATCTCATGGTGGTAATGGCCGGGAATCCTGTGGAGCTATACATCTGGGTTTTTTCTAGTGCCATGTAACTAAAGCCTGTAGCTTGTCCTGGCATAAAGAATAAACATAATTCAACCCTGCACATTCACCCTAACTGTGGCCAGGCTACGAGGGGAGCAGCCACATAGTGCCTCCCATTGGAAACGATGACGTGTATGGTCTCACCTGAACTATATGTTTGCTAAGTTGTATTCCGAGAACAATGACTCAGACCAAAACCGTTGTACCTTGAAAAGTTATTCACAACAAAGAGGTTCTAAGGTTTCTAAAATATCTTATTCTTACTCACTTTTTGTCACCACCATCACGAGCCACTCAGATGAAGTTCCATTTGGGAAGCAAGTGTGGTTCATTTTGGATACTCATAGCCTATCCCAATTAATCTGGACAACAAGCTTTTCTAAAATACAAACTTGTCTGGTATGGGAATCATCTCTTTTTAAACTGCACTGTTGGACTTGTTTACACGATTTTCCAAAAGTTGTGTGGTGGCGTTCACCCAATGGTGGCTGGGGCTGGTGTATGAAAGACACTCTCTCCGTGAACCACCCCCTCCCACCCCAGTCTTTATCAGAAATCCAATGGCTTCAGACGTGCAAAGTAGTATTAACCAGTATTCCCAGTGCAGCTTTGGGAAAGTGGTGAGAGAACAGAAGTATTTGTGGGGGTGAGCTGACGCCCACAGAGCCGACCACATGCTCCTCAATCCACCCTGGGCGACGGTGACAAATGCAGGGGTGAGAGGTGTGCGCCCAGTGAGTGTGACTGCTGAGGGTGAGGCTGGCCACGTCTGTCTGTCTGTAGTCTTTCCACCACCCCCTTTCCCTGCCCCCATTCCCAGTCAGGGTGCTATTAATGATGTTTTTCTTTTTAAATCAAAACACACAGACAACCAATTTTTCAGCATTTCACCAACGTAGTAGCACTGCCCGGGACAGGAGAGGGGTTAATGGAGAAGAAAGGACACTGTGAGCCAACCTTCAAAGGGCCACCAGAAGTCACACTTGCCAGCTGAGAAAGTCACTTAGCACTGTGGAGGGTCGAGTCAACTCGGTGTTTTTTGGGAACACGGGCGGCTACAAACTCTGAAGTCGTGATTTATGAAAACTGCACTTGATAAAAAAATATTAAAATCTTATCATATATAGGAGGTGTCTGTTTCTATTTTTCAATCCTCATTAGGCAGTTTAAGTTGTGAGTAAAGGTTTCTCCCCAACCTTAAACCCTCTTCAGTAAAATGTCTCTTGTCCATTTTTATTTTGTTTTAGTGAGTTCTGAGATACCTTCATATATTCTGAATATAAGTCCTTTGTCAGCTATGTGATTTGCAAATATTTCCCCCCAAGTCTGTAGCTCGTCTTTTCTCTCTCTTAGCAGTGTCTTCCAGAGAGTAAACATTTTAAACTTTGATGAAGTTCAATTTGCCAATTTTTTTCTTTTGTGGATCATGCTTAGGGTGTCAAGTGCTATGTACACTTTAAGTCTGAGAACGTGACGGGATGAGAGCTGGCTATTCAGACACCAAAGTCTGGAAGAGAGAGAGCCTGTGTACAGGAAAGACCACAGAGAGACATCCAGACACCTGGCCACCAGGCTGGCCTGACACCACCAGGTGGGAGTGCCACCGAGGAAACTGAAGCAAACCAAATGCCAGATTCCTCTTCAGTACTGTCTGAACGGGCCACCAGAAGTCACCTCGCTAGGAAAGAAGGTAACTTTATCACAGTTTTAATGGTTTATCTGAGAATTACATGTCTATGGTGATCTGAGGTACAGGCAACGGAGGCTCTGGCACTCAGAAATGGGGGGAAAGTAAAGACCCACAGACAGAGCACAGCAGCGCTGGTGAATGAGCTCTAATAGGACGACTTCCAAATTCTGAAATCTCGTCAGGGACCAAACAGGCCGGATGACCAGGCCGAACCAACCCTTTCTTATTTTTCAGCTTCTCTCCATGTGATGTTTGTTTCTCAGTGGCTGCCTTGTTTGCCTAGCACTTGTAAATGTGGTCTCACTAGGTCTCAGTCCTTATTGGAGGTGAAGCTGGCTTAGGACAGGGAGGAGCAGTTCCTCTGAGAGGAGGGGTCCTGAGTCCTGTCTCTAGAAGTGAGTTGTGTGAGTGTGACCAGGACGGGGCGATCGTGGAGGCCGGTGAACAGAGCACTCAGCACCCAGCCACTCATCCCCCTGCTTCCTGACCGCACTGACCCCTGGAGCACGGGCCACCCAGCAAAGACGGGAACAGGGACACAAGACCACCAACGCGCTCTCCCCACCATGTAACCCCGAGAGCACCAGAGCTCCGATGTGGAGAAAATCAGCAGCTGCGCCTGCCCAGTGCAGCACGACTTTGAAAAGAAGCATGGGTGGACTCTGTACTACACACTGGGGGCAGAGAGTGCCAGGCCTGAGCCCTCCCTGACCCTTGTGAGCATGACGCACCGAGGCCTGTGGTCCCTGCTCTGACTGAGCCAGCACAGCCAGCACCCCAAACACCACTCTGCTGCTGGTATCAGTCCCAACCTCAAGTCCCGCTGCTTCCCTCCCAGCCTGCAGTGCCCATCTATCAGCGCCTCCCTGTGCCCAGCCTCAGCCAGCACTGCCCTTTCAGCAATGGCTTTGAAATCTCAACTGTGGGTCAGTGGAAACCAAGACCCACTCTAAGCAGAAGGACCACAGGCCTTCCTGTTTGTCCTGCTGGCACTGATCAGTGTCACGCTAATTCTTTCTTGTCACAATATCCCATTTTGCTTGTGGACAAAAGCATCTTGAAGTAAACAGATGCAGTGACCAGTCACATGATTTCCGCAGACATTTATCCAAAATTTAATGAAAGGAATTATACTCAATGAATTGTTTGCAGGTATCCTACTTATATTTTGTTGGTTCTTTCTTTTCAATTTATTTGTACGTATATTTTACATATCTATATTCTTATAAAAAAAATTAAACGAGATGGAAAAAAATCAGTTCCTTAACATTGCGCCTCCCTGCTTCTTGCTCCAAATTTCACTTTCCTACCCAGAGCGGAATGCAAATATTTTATTTCATGTCTTGCTGATATGTATTCACACACAGAGTTATGCACGGTTCTGCAGCCCATGGTGGGTGTCATGTCAGTCTCTTAACAAAAGGCTGCTTGCTCCCTGTTGACGCAAGTGTAGCCACCACACTCTGTATTCTCCCGTCAGGAACACACGTGATTGATTCCACAGTGCACTTGCGGTGGGCATTCAGGCATAATATTCTTGTGCATTTCCCCTGACACACAGGCAAGTTGTCTTCCAGGAAAGAAACCTAGAAGATTTGCTTTTTCTACCTGAGGTTAATTATTAAAATCAGGCCTTTCTGCTTTACCACACGATTCTGTATATCAAGACTTACGGAACAGTCCATATGTTAATTCTAGAAGAAATGGGGTTCAGAGCAGAAGCAATAGGAACTACCCTAGGTGAATCGGGATGAATGAAATGAACACGCAAACAAACATAAAATGTAGGTTAAGTTTAGAGCTCTGAGATGGTGTACTGACCCAAAGAGGCTCATGACAGGAGCAGACAAGCCGGCCCCAGGACCTGGGAGGACAAGGAGAGGCCAAGCAACCACTGCACATCATGAAGGACCCCTCCTGCCAGGAAACACCACACCTGCCTTAGATAGAACGTGACACTGGGTTTATGTCCCCACTGAGTCGGGGGAATGGAAGGTTGCAGAACGTGAAAGGGAAAGTTGAGGAACATGGGGAAGATGCTAAGCTATGATCTGACTCTGCTGAGGAGCAGAGTGATCTCTATGTGCAGTTATTGGTCTGTATGTGTAATGATACGTGCGTTTTTGCTTTGGTTCAGTGTCGAGAGTATTTTTAAATGTTCAAAAGGATTCCGCTTGTACTCTTTTCCTTTTAATATGGCCCCAAATTTAGCTTGTCCTATGTAACAATCACAAACAAGGCCTTAATCAGAGAACAAAAGAACACATGAAAGGGAAACATCTGTGCTGACAGAAGTACTTCTGAGAACCGAGACTGAAAAATGGAGACTCCCCTTCACACCAGAAGCCACAATAGCTTAAAAATCTGACTTACTTTTCTATCAAATCCAGTGTGACTCCAGGCACCAGACTAACACATTTCTGCATGCAGAACCTGCAAAGAAAGAGAAGACAGTGAATCACAGCAATGGGATATGTAACAGGAGAATACAACAGTCCCAGAGAAAAAGCACAGAGAGGAAGCAGGGCATGGGGATTGCCACAGTGAAAAGGTAAACCAAGATTTTCTTAATTCTGTCAGCTCTTAGGTTTATGAAGAAAATCTCCCCAGGGGCAGGAATACTGAGCTGCAACTGGAGGTCTTCAGTGGAAGGAGAAAAATCTACAGGCGGTGAGGCAGATCCTCACTTTGGGGGGTTGGGGGCGGGTCCTCATGAGAGTCACCAGACAGAAAGCTTCCACCCAGATGATGGAACAGGCCCCACTTTTCCATTTTTCCTTCTTAAGCAAGTAAAGCTGGAGAGAGTGATGGAAGGATCAGTGAACCACCCCGAGGCACACAAAAGAAATTTGTGGGAGAAGACAAAGAAAAGTGAATTCAATTATATCATTTTAATTATCATAAAATCACAGGAGCTATGAGACTTAATCTTTGCTGCAGAGCCATCCTGGAGGGCTGGCTGGGGTCGGGGGGAACTGGGACTGGGGGACTGGCCAGGCATCAGCTAATTTGTACGCACTGACAGGAGGCTGAAGCCCATCTCTTCCTTCCTGTCAGGGCTATTGGCACGTGGCAGGACAGAATCAATGGTCACGAAGAGTGAAGAAGCAACTTAGCACTGGTCACAGGAGAAATGTAAAACATTTAATTCACCTGCTTTAAAAATTAAGAACAAATAACCCCCCTACGTAAAGAGCAGCAGGCACAGAGCAATACACCCACAAAACACATTTCCGCATCACTAGATGGATGTGATACGTGGAGGAAGGTCGGGGAAAGCCAGTGTGCTCATGGGAGGGGATGAATACAAGGACCAGGCCACATTCAGGGTACATGAAGTGAGAGGTGTACAGTGGACAGGTAAGGACGAGGGAGAAAGACAAGGAGATAGAGACCCAGATATCGGAAGACAGACAAGACCATGACGACAGCGTCTGGTGCGCAACTGGCTCCTGACATGTGGCCCTCCAGCTGGGATGGGGGAACCCTGAGAACCCAGCCCCACTAGGCTTATGGCTTCAGCGAGCAACACCCTGCTCAGCCACAGAGGAAGTTATATTTCTGGCGGTGGCTGAGCTGGCCGGTGCTCTCCATTCACAGAGCAGCAGAAACACCAATGAGACAGAGCCCGTCTCCCTCGGGCACAAGCACCTGGGCTGCCCAGATGCTCCACAGGGCCAGTCAGTCCATCCGGACAGATCCTCCTGTTTCCTTCCCTGTTGGAGAGCTCGGCCCGCCCGCTCCCACACATCACTGCAACCGCCCACAGGCAGCTCTGACAGTGGCTCCATGTGAATCAGGATCTCTCCGTGGATGGAAATGGTTTATAGGAAATGTACCTTCCACTCCAATTCTGAGGCCTATGCAAACAGGATTGCTCTGCTGTTTTTTTCTCTACAACGCGCTTACTGATTGGACCTCAGCATTCCTATAATGACAGAATAGTCTGTACCAGACTAATCCTTTTGTCAATAACAACAGTAAGCTCTGGATAAAATATAAAAAGCAACCACTTGAAAGCATCAAAGAGCAAACAAATTCAGGCAGAAAGGGAAGGTATGACCCTTACAAGAAGAGTAACTGCACGAGGTCCGCCTTAACCAGTTTTTCCCACACGTGCTCCCTAATTCATAAAGCATCAGGGACACAGCTCAACCGGAAGGAGATCAGAAGCCCAGAGCTTCAGGGGAAGTCTTAGGAAGGAGGAGCCAAACTCTGCGAGCAAGCTCTCCTAGGACCCTGGGCTGAGCTGGGCCCTGCACAGGCACAGGATCAGACCCCAAGGAGACCCGGGGACATCAGAGCTGAAGGGCACCAAGGAGAGATTTCCATGCCTGCTCACCAGCAGATGCACATAGACAGGGACAACCAGTGCCACACTGGGGGCTACGAACACCTGGGGCTTTCCACTGTGGGGTGTGGCCTGAGCTACAACCATGGTTCAGGATACAGAGTTGCATGCCCCAAACCAGGAGAAAAGTCAACGACCAGTCCTATAGCCAAGAGACTACAAGGTCAATTAAACCATCTACAGCTAAACAGGAGGAAGTTGGCAGAATCCAGACTTTCTCAGTGTCTCATTCACAATGCAAAGTATTCTATCCTAAAATCAAGACAAAAGTAGTTAATAAAACTAGATTCATTGTTGACCACATTTTGGAATTAGACTTTATAAAAATAACTTATTAACTGGGAAATAAGTATTATCATAAATCTGCTGGAAATATAAAGTTAAGAAGGAAATTAAAAATAGGGACACTATGCAACTTTAAAATATGCACGAGCAGCATGGATGAACCAGTGACTGACAGTCCACAAAACTGTACATCAGCCTGTATTCATTCCCTTTGCACCAGACTACATCAGGCAAAATCAGAGACAATAAAAATGGCTCGACAGTTCCACAAAGCTGGATATTAGTAATTATAACAATAAACACAACAGCTGGCAGACGTTTAGTGCTGACTACATTGTGCTGGTTGCTGGAGCTCATCAACAGGCTGGGCCACTTCTGACTCCTGTCTGACCTGCCCTTTCCAAACTGCGGGGGAAGTTACATAGCACATGACCACTGCTCACCGCCTGCCTACTGACCCTCCAGGCCAGGGTTTCTCAGTTGGGCACTAAGGACACTGGGGCCAAATCATTCTATGCTGTGGGGGTGGCATCCTAGCCTCTACCCATGAGATGCCAGCAGCACCCCAACCCAGTTGTGACAACCAAATAGGTCTCCTGACGCTGCCTAATATCCTTCACCTCCTTGAGGACACAGCCCCAGGCCAGGACCCAGCATCCCTCACATTTTCCAGAATAGTCTCTCTGCTTCCTTTCTTGCCTGTGCTCCCTAATTCTCTCCCAGGAATTCTCTACTAGGCAGCCAGAGCGAGCCTTTTATGAGGAAATGTGGTCATCTTGACCCTCCAGAGGCTTCTTGCCATGCAGGATGAAATGCAGGATGCTTGCCTAGCCCCCGAAGGCCCTGCCCTGGGCTTCTAGTCACTGCTCTGACTTTACTTCCTCCCTCTCACTCTGCTTACCCAGTACCAGTCACCCTGACACACTTTCTCCTCCTTCCGTCCGCCAGGCACAGCCCCACCTCAGGGCCTTTGCACAGGTTACTCCCTCTTGCCCCAAACTGGAAGGTTTACTCCTTTGTTTTACTCGGATTTCTTCTACCTTCGCTGACCAGCCTGAGAAAATAGCACCTTCATTCTCTACTCGTGTACTGTGCTTTTTAAAAACAGCATTTCTTGCTACCTTAATATATATTTTGATTGCTTGTCTTTATCATAGAAGATAAGCTCAGTGAGCACAGGACTTCTTTTATTTTGTTCATCAGTGTGTCACAAGTACTTAGAAGGGTGCCCTAACATATAGTTTTGATACTCCATCATAAATGTGTCACCAAGTGAATATGGTATAAGATTGATTTCTAATATTTCATGTATCTTTTTTTTCCTATTGCTCTTGCAAGTGACTGGCTTCAAGATTTTTATAAGGAACAAATTAATGGATGCTAAAAAGAAAACTCAACTCTGTAACTTTGTAAACTGTCACATAACTGCTGGATGCTATTGTTTCTGAGAGTGGAAATATACTAAATTTTTTTCCAATTAGAAAAAAATCCCATACATTTATCACAAAAATTGAAAGTATAGATATTACAAATGAAAATTACCCCCAAATCTAAGATAACAATTAACACTTTCCTATTTACCTCTTACAGAAAACTGAACCATGCTGATTTATTTTGTGCTGGGATAGAATAAAATCAGTCCCTGAAACAGCCTAAACAACACAGACGATGGAAAAGTGGAGTTGGTCCTGCAGCCCAATCCCACTGTCGACTGCCCCTCTGCATCCAGACTGTGCCTAGCACACATGTACAATCAATATCTACACTTGGGTTTTGTTCAGCTTTTGTTTCTTACCATAAGAGAATCTGCCATACACACTATAGCTTTCCCCTCACCCCCAGTGTTTTCCAACATTCAACAAAATTGAAAGAATTTTAGAGTTAAGCTCCTGGATCCCACCACCTAGGCTCCACCATCAGCATTTGATTACATTTGCTTTATCACATTTCTGCTTCTCCATCCATCAGTGCATCTCATTTTTCATGAGACAGAGGAAGTGGTATACTTACTTCCCTTTAAATTCTTTAGCACCCAAACCAACGTTCAGTATTTGCTCATTGTTTTTTATCTTTTGATGTAAAATTACATATAATGATGTGCACACATCTTTAACTGTTCATTCATTGGGTTTTGACAAATGCCTGTACCCAACCTGCTACATGGACTTCTATCAACTTCCCAGGGATTTTCTTTAGCCCTTTCTCAGCAATTCCTACTTCTTCCCATTGCCCCCAGGGGCAAATACTGCTCTGATTTTTCCACTGATTTTTACTCCTTGGTTCTAGAGTTTCATATACAAGGATTCATTGAGTATGTTCTTTTGTATAAGACCTCTTCCAGTTAGCATGATGCTTTAGGTATTTATCCATGCTTTTGCTGGTTTCATGAATTTACTCTTCTCCCCTGCTGACTGGTATTCCATTATATGAAAAGATTGTAGTTTATACATGCTGTTCTGTAACTTGTCCTTGTATATATCATGGACAATATAAAAGCTGATGCACAGAACATTGTTCCTCATGAACATGAGTGCGCTGTCCTCAAGATGTATTTGTAGCAATGGAACTGCCTGATGAATGGGTACCCCTATTGAATGACCAGCCATTGTCTGATGGCTCTCCAGAGGAAAGTGTCATTTACTGTCACATCAAAGCTGAATACATCCACTTTTTAACTTCTGGAAAATACTGCATTTATAACATAAAAGAAAAACAACCCTCTGTCCTACTGATAGGTGAGAAATGACACATCATTGGAATTGCTTTGATTATTACTGAAGTTAAATGCCAGCTAATAATTTTTCTGGTTCTTTGTATTTTCCTTTGGCTTATTGTCTGTTTATGCCCTTCTTGTCTTATTGATTTTAAAGTGTTTTATACATTAACAAAACTGAGGGTGGCTTTGTTATATATTACATAATTTTCCCCAAATTCATAATTTTTTTAAAGTTTTGTTTTTTGCTTTCTTTGCCATATAAAACTTAGAATTAGTATTAAATAAAGCCTATCACTTCCTTTATAGCTTTTTAATTATAATAATTTTTCCAGTACTTTTGTGTTTTCTTTTTCGCATTTAAAACCTCAGTATATTTGGAATTTATTTTATCATGGTAAGAGGTAAGGATTAGAAAAATTTCAGGCTCTACTACAAAGCCAAAGTCATCAAGACAGTATGGTACTGGCACAAAGACAGAAATATAGATCAATGGAACAAAATAGAAAGCCCAGAGATAAATCCAAACACATATGGACACCTTATCTTTGACAAAGGAGGCAAGAATATACAATGGAGTAAAGACAATCTCTTTAACAAGTGGTGCTGGGAAAACTGGCCAACCACTTGCAAACGAATGAAACTAGATCACTTTCTAACACCACACACAAAAATAAACTCAAAATGGATTAAAGATCTAAACTTTAAAACTCCTAGAGGAGAACATAGGAAAGACACTCTCCAACATAAATCACAGCAGGATCCTCTATGATCCACCTCCCAGAATACTGGAAATAAAAGCAAAAATAAACAAATGGGATCTAATTCAAATTAAAAGCTTCTGCACAACAAAGGAAACTATAAGCAAGGTGAAAAGACAGCCTTCTGAATGCGAGAAAATAATAGTAAATGAAGAAACTGACAAACAACTAATCTCAAAAATATACAAGCAACTTAGGCAGCTCAATTCCAGAAAAATAAACGACCCAATCAAAAAATGGGCCAAAGAACTAAATAGACTTTTCTCCAAAGAAGACATATGGATGGCTAACAAACACATGAAAAGATGCTCAATATCACTCATTATCAGAGAAATGCAAATCAAGACCACAATGAGGTACCATTTCACACCAGTCAGAATGGCTGCGATCCAAAAGTCTGCAAGCAATAAATGCTGGAGAGGGTGTGGGAGAAAAGGGAACCCTCTTACACTGTTGGTGGGAATGCAAACTAGTACAGCCACTATGGAGAACAGTGTGGAGATTCCTTAAAAAATTGCAAATAGAACTGCCTTATGCAAATCCCACTGCTGGGCATACACACCGAGGAAACCAGAATTGAAAGAGACACATGTACCCCAATGTTCATTGCAGCACTGTTTATAATAGCCAGGACATGGAAACAACCTAGATGTCTATCAGCAGATGAATGGATAAGAAAGCTGTGGTACATATACACAATGGAGTATTACTGAGCCATTAAAAAGAATACATTTGAATCAGTTCTAATGAGATGGATGAAACTGGAGCCGATTATACAGAGTGAAGTAAGCCAGAAAGAAAAACACCAATACAGTATACTAACATATATATATGGAATTTAGAAAGGTGGTAATGATGACCCTGTATGTGAGACAGCAAAAGAGACACAGATATGTAGAATAAGCTTCTGGACTCTGAGGGAGAGGGAGAGGGTGGGATGATTTGGAAGAATGGCATTGAAGCATGTATACTATCATGTAAGAAACGAATCGCCCGTCTATGTTCAATACAGGATACAGGATGCTTGGGGCTGGTGCACGGGGATGATCCAGAGAGATGATATGGGGTGGGAGGTGGGAGGGGGGTTCATGATTGGGAACTCATGTATACCCATGGTGGATTCATGTCAATGTATGCCAAAACCAATACAGTATTGTAAAGTAAAATAAAGTAAAAATAAAAAAATTTTTTTAAATAAAGGAAAAATAAATAAATTTTTTTTAAAAAAGAAAAATTTCAAATGGTTAGCCCTGTGTCCCAAAGAATATTGAGTAATTCACTCTTTTTCCAAATGATAAATTCTTAAATAGATTCTGTTTCTGGAACTGTACTCTGTTCCATTGACTAGAATGTCAGCTCTTTTTCTACCTGAACCTTCAAAATGTATTTTAATAACTTTCCAGAGAAGGCAATGGCAACCCACTCCAGTACTCTTGCCTGAAAAATCCCATGGACGGAGGAGCCTGGTGGGCTGTGGTCCATGGGCTTGTTAAGAGTCAGACACAACTGAGTGACTTTGCTTTCACTTTTCACTTTCATGCATTGGAGAAGGAAATGGCAACCCATTCCAGTGTTCTTGCCTGGAGAATCCCAGGGACAAGGGAGCCTGGTGGGCTGCCGTCTATGGGGTCACACAGAGTAGGACACGACTGAAGCGACTTAGCAGCAGCAGCAGTTTTCTTTCACAAATCTTTTTTTTTTTTTTTTATTTCTATGGGTATTTGCAAACATTTATCCTTCTACTTGACCTTTAAAATCACTTTATCTATATGTGTCAAGTTTATGATTTAATTTATGGAGAATTTATACCCTTAATCTTCTGGCTCTCACCATGTAATAATAATGTGGTCAATTCCTTCATTTATTCAAAGATCCTTTCATATTAATCAGTAAAGTTTTATGGAATTTTCTATACAAATGTCCAATATACTCTTAGCTTGTTTACATTGTATCATTGTCATTGTTGCTACTGTGAATCAGATTTATCTTCCTTCCCCAAATTTCCTTGCTATTTTTAATATATAAAAAGGGTAACAGTTTTAAGGAAATTGTAAAGTATTTAATATATGAAGAATATATAAAATACAGATGTGAGTTTAAGGACTAATAAAGTAAATGTAAGCACCACCCAGATTAAGAAATAGCACATTACAAAATCTAAAAGGTCCCCTGTGTCCCCACCATGGTATCTGCTGCCATCCCTTCCCCAGAGGTAGCCTGGAGTTTTATGGTTTATGGTATTGATCTATGCTCACTTAGTAATCAGTCACTTTGCTGAATGTTCATGTTATTGCTAATAATTTTTCATTGGTTTTGTGTAAAGTTAAAATTCAGACCAGACATAAATAAAGCAAATTTGCCTTCTCTTTAGAATATGTATACTTTCACTTTGTTTTTGTACCTAATTATTATACTGACTAGCATTTCCAGAAGTTGTTAAATGAATCACACTTACTATATACCCCCACTTTGTTCTAATTACATTAATGAAACACAGTATCGAAGCATTAGTGCAGGATGATAGCTGCTAGTTGAGAAGAAAATTTCTCTTATGTAAAGGAAGTATTCTTCTATTTTTATTATAAGGTTTTATTAAAATTCATTTTTAATTTTATCAAGTAACTATTCTCCTCTCACCTATTAAGATGATGAATTATATTAATAGGTAGCCTAATAGAAAGTCATCAGAGCAGTCCTGGAATGATTCTCACTTGGCCGAAGTTTTTTGTTCTCTTATTATACTGCAGGATGCGAAGTGCTAGTATTTCACTTGGAGTTCATCTGCACTGTGTGTCCGTGTATATGTGTGCGTGTGTAGTAATATGTGCATGTGCACACACACTGCATTTGTCAGGTTTGGTGCCTCAGTCATGGTAACTTTGTGAGAAGAAAGAGAAAACTTATACTTACTGAAATATGGCTTATGTTTACACACTGCTTTGTTACCAAGTGTTCTAGTCCATATTTTAAGGATAATTATCTGCGTGTTGAATCTTCACCGTTTTAGTTTTCTTGCTTCTCATTATTTTTTTACTGCTTTCTGTCTCCTGTATTTCCATTTCTGACCAATTTTAAGGTCACAAACTTTAGAACTAAATTTGATTTCTTAAACTTTTTCTTTCTCTTTGCAACTTGATGTAATGTTTTGTCAATCCCAATATTTATTCATTTTTTTTTCAGAGACCATTTTTCTGTAACTTCATTGAGGATACAAAGAGCATGCTGTCTCCTTTCTGGAGCCCCCTTTGACCACAACTGAGTTTAGGCTGATGAGGTGATTCAGGGTGGGGGCCAGTCACCAGAAAGACCAAACACTGGATAACAGATGGGAACTTCCAGCCACATGCTGACCTCCAACCTCTGAACTCAGGAGGGAAGGGGGCTAGAGACTAAGCTCTACAAAGAATCTTGAACAAAGGGATTCAGAGCGCTCCTAGGTTGGTGCTCTGTGGAGGCGGAGTGCCTTTCGCTCTCTCCCATGCACAGGTGACCCTGTCCTCCAGCGAGAAAGCAGAGCTTTCAGCACTCCCTGTGCAGGTTCAGCCTGCACCTGGGTCAGAGCTGGGAGAGCCAGGGCAGAAAAAGACCCGTGGGACCGGATCCCCACTGAGTGTTATTCAAGGTTTCTGATTTCAGTCCCCAAAGTGCTGCCTGCTTTCTGGAGTCCTCAGATAGCTGCATTCTGAGCAGAGGCTATACTGAGCATGGCCATGTCCTTCTCATGGGCTGGCACTGGGGTTTCCACGGACGGTAATGTCGAGGAAGCTTCACAGATCAGACTATTTTAACCAAGTCCTTCTGAATGTGAAAGTGCACTGCCAGAGATGTCTTTTAAGGAGTTTTGGGAGACAGCCCAAAGTGGCAGTACACTATTAAAATAAGACAAGCAAGTTCCTTGACATTTCATTTAATCTAGCAGGTTAAAAAAACAAACAAAAAACCTATATGAAATAGTGTGTCAATTATCTGGTATTTGAAGCTAAATTGAAAAGTATGCCATGTGTATTATTAGGAGAAAAAAAGTAGAAGAGACTTTTCTAATTTATAACCTTTAAATAGCTATCACTTTTAAATGTACAGAACTCTCCTCAGGAGCTTCTAGGCCAGCAACCAGGACAAGACACAAATGAGGTTCAGGAGTCAGCTGTCTGAGCTGCTGTCAGCTTCAGAGGCAAGCCAGCTAAAGGGAAAACTAATTATTTCATTAGACAGAGAAACGCATACCATCACCTCATCTGAGTTTCCTGCTGAAGGACGGAATGAGCTGACCCCGCCTGTCTTGTTCTGAGGGCCAGAGCCTCAAGGATATCCAGGGGTTCCTAAAGTACCTGCCTGGTGAAAGCAGAAAGAACTTTCAATGGAACAGTGCTAACTCCACAAGGGTGCTTTCATTTTGGTTCAGAAGAGATGAAAAGGTCAAGACAATTGTAGTCATAAGAAAAAAAGTCTTTTAAAAAATGTGTATTTAAATATTGGTGGGTAGATAGCATCATGTCCGTAATTTACTAAAAATAGCCATAAAAAGAAAATGATAGAGCAAGTAACAACGTTAAGATTTGGGGTGATGAGTACAAGGGAGTTTGCTTTATTATTCTCTTGATTGTTGTGTAGAATGGCTGAAAATTGCCCTGTAATAAAAAGTAAGTGGAGAGAGAAAGAGAGGGTCAAAGCAGGTGATCCTATGTCTGTGAGTCAATGTCAGGAAAATGTTCCAAGGAAAGATCTAATTTCTCAAAACTTGAGCAGTTTGTTTCTATTTTTGAAGAAAGTCAAGATGTGAAGAGAGGCTCCCAGCCCCTCCCAGCCCAGCTCATCCCCATGGTCATTAGCAATGAAGCCCCTGCACTGACTGGTGAAAGCAGAAAGCAACCCGCTCTCTTCAAAGGGCAGCTCTCTTCCACAGAGCTGATGCTCATGACCCCCAACCACAAACCACAGGAAAGAGGTGGGGCACACAACAAGCTTCCATACGTTTCTTCCCAACTTTCCGGGGCCTGTTTCCATGGAATTCACTGGGTAAAGTTAGAATTCTGCTTGTTCAGGACAGCCTCACATGTTCCAGCATCCTCAGCCTGATTCAGATCTTAAGGCGTAATTTTATCTGATAAGCTGAAAACAAGACTGTATTTACCCCAATCCTCTCACTCAATAACCCCTCTATGAGCCCCACTGCATAGTTCTGATTTAGTAGGCGTCTTCATGAGCCGGCAGAGCTGAGGAAAGGCTGAGAGGCGGTGGTGGAGCCTGCCGTCCCCTGAGAATGTGGTTCTCTAGTATTTATATTAATATAAAAGGAAAACAGGGCTGAAAGACTGAAGGGAGTGTTTGCAAGTAAACACACCTGTTTACTCTCATACAGAGCAGCTGGGCCTTCATTTGTCCTTATCTAAGATGTAGGATGGCCCCATAGCAGACCTAGAAAGTTAAATTTATGTAAAAATTAAATGATTCTTTTAAATTAATGAGCCAAACACCACTTAAGTTACATTCTTCCATCATATTTATTATTATCTTTCTCTTGTCACCTGATGGGCTCTTTCTGTATTAAGAAACCATGTCCTTGACCCCCAATCTTCTGTCTACATCCGAAAGTTCACTCTGGGGGTCAGTTTACGCCCGTGTGCACATGGATGAAGAAAATCAAGGTGAACAGAGGCCACCCCTACCCCAGTGGTGGTGCCGCAGCACCAAATTCTGTACCACCTATCATTCAAGTGACAACTATCAAGAGAGCTGACCCTATTTAAAAACACAGGCCCCTGATACGCTGAGAGCAGCAGTGCTTGTGAGCTACACGGCGACCTGCGTGGACCATTCCAGAACCAGTCAGTCCCCGTTACAGAGAACTGAAGCTGATGTCACTGCAGAATTCTGAAGTCCCGGCACGTCTGGTGGCCCCGAGCCAAGTCCTGATTCTTCTCCAGATACGAGTGAGAGGAGAAATCGGCTGGAAGAAATTTTAAGCAGGACTGGAGACCAAGATGAGCCATGCAGTGTCACACTCCTTCCACGATCAAAAGATACAAACAAACCCCTCCAGCGCGTTACAGACGCTTTACTGAAATAATGCAGACATTCATTTCTCTTCCTGCCTCTGTAACCAGCAGATGACTCCCTGCCCTGGAGAGCCGGGGGCTGGGTTAGAAATTCAGACAATGGTCTTGTGCATGCCTGGTCAGTTCAGATCTGGTCACTGGGTTCCCATCATGGGTGAGGCCATGCTCCAACCCAGGAGAGAACTCGCACTTCTCAGCTGTAGCCCACTTCCCACTCGTCAAGTGCGTGGCAAAACTCATGCTTAAAAATGGCCACAGCAGAGCCTCTTCGGAATAAGCCCCAGGTGTTTTAAACCTGGGAGGTTCTTACTGTTAAAAAATTCTGCAATCTCTGACTCAGTCCCTAGGTTTAACACCTAAATGATTCCTGGGAGGAGAACACAACATGGAAAAGAGGCAACAGGTTTGGTGTTTTAGGACAGAAGCTGTGAGCTGAGCCAAGATTATATGATGAGAGATGTCTGGGCAACCCTGAGCAACCCCCCTTCCACATCCCTCCAACCTCAGTCTGCCCAGAAGCATCTCCAGGGATTCAAGGAAGATTAAGATCAGGACGAAGTCATTAATGAAGTAACTTCTGTGGTCAGATAGCTTATACATTGGCTATTATTATTATTATTCCTACTTCATGTGGGAGAAAGCTGAGGATCAGAAGGTTCTCAAATCACCCAGTGACAAGGCCAAGTCTACAGACATGTGCCACGGCGTTCCCATGAAGACTAAGGCCGCTAGACCCGAACTCCCAAATAATGTTCCTTGCACTCCTCCTGACAATTCAATGCATCGTCTCAAACTCGATCAGGGAAAGCAGAAAGAAAAGAGGGTACAAGTGTAAGATGAAAGCTTATAAAGACAGAGACTCCTTCAGCCATGCAGGGAAGGCCACAGGCAGAGTGGAAGCTACCAGGTAGGGTGAGTGGTCCAGTCACAGGCTCTGGAGAGAACTGACTGAAGTGCCTGTACATCCCTGTGTAACAGGTAAAATACAGGCAACAGAGAACTAGCTTAAACAGCAAACAAATGAGAGGTGTGCACACCTCAGGTCAGGTTTTAGTTCAACCTGTGCTCATTAATAAAGGCCAACAGACTTGCAGGAATACTAGAGTCAAGTCTCTCCCTCCTGGGCTTCCTAGGTGGTGCTAGTGGTAAAGAATCCACCTGTCAATGCAGGAGATGCAAGAGACCGGTTCAATCCCTGGGTCAGGAAGATCCCCTGGAGTAGGAAATGGCCATCTGTTCCAGTATTCTTGACTGGAAAGTCCCATGGACAGAAGAGCCTGGTGGGCTACAGTCCATGGGGCCGCAGGAAGTCGGAGACGATAGAGTGAGCACTCCTGCCTGTCTGGACCACAGCTGACAGGCCAGCTGCATGAGTTTGGCCTTGTGGTTCAGTCGCTAAGTTGTGTCTGACTCTGCGACTCCATGGACACAGGCTCCCCTATCCTTAACTATCTTCTGGAGTTTGCTCAAATTCATATCCATTGAGTTGCTGATGCTATCTAACCATCTCATCCTCTGCCGCCCTGTTCTCCTGCCTTTGATCTTTCCCAGCATGAGTGTCTTTTCCAAAGAGTTGGCTCTTTGCATCAGGTGACCAAAGTATTGGAGCTTCTGCTTCAGCATCAGTCTTTCCAATGAACATTCAGAGTTGATTTCCTCGCAGTCCAAGGGACTCTCAAGAGTCTTCTTCAGCACCACAATTCGAAAGCATTTTTGGCTCTCAGCCTTCTTTATGGTCCAACTCTCACATCTGTACATGGCTACTGGAAAAACCATAGCTCTGACTATATACACTTTTGTTGGCAAAATGATGTCTCTGCTTCTTAATATGCTGTCTATGTTTGTCATAGCTTTCCTTGGGCTACAGCCTATGCAGTTGTCTTCCTCAGGATTTAAATCTTCCTGGTTTTTGGGTCTCCTATTTAAAGTGGGACCAAATTTGTATAACCAGCCCCATTCTCTTCCTGTCCCTTCGAACACCTAAGCTCTCTCTATGTGCTTTTCTGCAGTCATATCTCCAATCACACCAAGAAAAAGGAAACACCCAAATATGCTTCTGAACATTAATAGCACCAACATGATTTTAATTCTTATGAGATAAATATTAAGTATACCCTGAGAAGCACCCGCTATCCCAGCTGCGTTATGAACTGTGAGTCTATGCCCATTAACTTAGCAGCAGGTGGACACAATAACATTACTGGTCTGAGGACTGTGTGGGGAACAGGCAGAGCCACCAGGCCAGGACAGGTTTCCCATGCAGACCAAGCCTGGCAACGCTGGGTCAGGTGCAGGGAAGGAAGCCCAGACATTCCATCAGCTTCTCAGGGTTCTCACAGTATTAAATCCACCAGAAAAACAGTTCCCGAAGATGGAGGAGCACTGCTGAGAAACTGAGCCAATTCCTGGCATTCCGGCAGCAAATGAGTGGATCCAGGTTGATTTTCCAATTACCTTTTAGACGTAAATTGTGTTCTTTAACATACCCAGTACACAATCTGTTCTTGGTCTCCCAAGCCAGGTAGGAAGCTTGGAAATCACTCCACGAGGGTGTTCATTGAGTCACACTAGCTGAGCTAACCTACTTGTACTCGTGGGTTCTGGTTTAGGTGTCAGGTCAGTGGCCGTGGGAGGATAACGTTCAGCCTCTGAACTCTCAATTGTTTCCTCTCTGAAAGATATCTCCTTCTAGTTTACAAAAGTTTGCCAATTAAAAACAAGAGGAACATTAAAAAAGCAACTAACTTAACACCAACATCCATTTCCTAAGTGATACATCTTCCCTTGAAAAGAGCATCTGATCCTCACCCCCTCACTTCCTTAACACAGTTCACACCTGTGTGACCTTTCCTTTCTCAAAGTAGCCCCATGCCTTCTGGCTGTTACTGCCTTGGGTGACCGAGGACTTCTTAACTAACTTCAAGGCCTCTCCCAATTCTCAATCCTGAAGGGTTGCCAGAGGGTGTGGGGGTCTGGCTGCCCTCTCCCTTCACTCCCTCTGGCCAACTTTCTTGCTATATTTGGACTTGAAGAACCCAGCACATCCTCAGTGAGCAACCTCAACCACACTGAAACCCTGGTGATGGATCCCAGTGAAACAACTCCTTCAGGAGGAGCTTGTCTCATCTCCCACAACTGCGGAAGCCTCCTGAGCCTAAAACAAAGTGACAACTGATCCTTCCCGAGTCAGCAAGGACCCCACCCTCCCCACCTGACCAAGTCCAGCTCTACTCTCTCCCTTCCCTCCAGGCCCTCAGATCTCTTCTACCTGGAAAAGCCTCCATCCCACTCCACCCCCGCCTCCCCATTTTTTAGTAGGAAGAAGGCATCAGAAGGCCCTGAAAAGCCTTTATGAATCACGTCTGCAAACCCTGCTGCTCTCCACTTGGGCAGTGGGTAGGGCTAGGGAGAGGCTAGCTGGGAACGCCCAGGTGTCTTGAGTTTGCCCACACCCACTTGAGGGCCACTGTTACGGCCACCGCCAGGTCTTGCCCACCCCGGGAGTGCTCGCTAGGGTGTGGGTCTGTGCCTCTGGATGCCCATTTCCAGCGGCACCCAAGTAACTCTATTACTGATCCACGTGTATGTCTCCCGAATCAGCCATCGTATTCCTGCAGGGGAGAGATCAATCCATCTCACCGGCTTTGGAGACAGGACCCTCGACCTGGCACCAAACCCCTGGAACAAGATCCTATGGAACAGTCCACCTTCCAGCTGCAATCCACGGCTCCATACTTCACTGCTTCGCAGTCACCCATCTTCCCTCAGGCCTCAGGGTCCCCAACACATGGGATGCTCTGCTACCACAGAGACCAGCAGTGACCATCAACTCAGGTGCAGCCTCTGCCTCCTCCTCCTTTGAGTCAGACTTTATGATCCCCACCCCCCAGGAAGATGCTGGCTGCCTCCACAGTGAGCAGAGCAGTCTCATCCTCTTCTCCACCCCTAAGAGGTGGAGAGGAGGTATGTCTCTTCAGCAGATGAGGACTTGGGTCTCACAAATCTTTATCATTTAAGTACTTATAAGGCTGACCAAACAGAATACACCTTCAAAACAGGTTATTTCCACAGGTCCATTCAATCTCAGGATAAGCAAACAAGCTGTTCTGATGACCTTGGTGACAACAGTTAACACTAAAGAGAGGTTTAATGCCCAGTCTCAGCACCTTAACGTGGCCTTCACCTCCAGTTTAAACATTCAGAGTGAAGCGTGTAGACATTAGGGAGCAAATGACAAGAAGCTAAAAATAAAAAGAAGCTGACATCTCATGTCTTCATTTTTATCATGTCAGACACTGATGGGACTCCCAGGTAGTGCAGTGGTAAAGAATCTGTCTGCAATGCAGGAGACCCAATTTCGATCCCTGGGTTGAGAAGATCCCCTGGAGAAGAGAATGACAATCCACTCCAATATTCTTGCCTGGAGAATTCCTTGGACAGAGGAGCCTGGCAGGCTACAGTCCACGGGGTCGCAAGGAGTCAGACACGACTGAGTGACTAACACACACACACAATGATGGAGTCACCATGCTACTATCTGCAGGGGTTTTACATGGTCACATGATTCTGTTATTCAAAACATGATGCTATTTAAGAGGAATCATACATTTCATCTCAGCACAAGTAAAATGAGAATGAAATTGGTTCATGCAATATACTGTCTAGTTCAGCACCAAGGGATTGCTTTTTTTAATTCCATAAAGGTCATGAAGGTGTGCTGTTAAGTATGCAGCTGTATACATTAACCATCTTTGAAGCAACGGGATTTAATGTTACTAATTTTGCATCCTTAGGCACACAAATCAGATAAGTCAAAGTACTGGTTAAAATGCCCAGAAGTTTAATAAGAAGATACAAATAAGCAAATAAATAGTTAACAAGTAATTGTTTTATAAAAAGGGATATAATTCAGTTGCTCTGCAGGTATGGTTTCAAACAGGGATTAAAACTAATTTGGAACATAGCGCTGATGGTATCAAAGCAGCAGACGACAAATGACTTTGTTCCCATTGGCAGCTGATCATCAGGAGGACCAGGAGGGAGGGAGGCTGGAGGGGATGGAATGTTATTTTATGAGCATCATTTCATCCAAAGTTGATCTCCTGGAATTATATTAATAACTCGGTGGCTGTAAGAGCCCCACTGTGAGCTGAACTGCATATAGTCTTTATTCTCTCCTGAACAGTGCTGTTCTGTTAAAAGAATATTCTGTTCACACTTGCTCCCCTCAAGTCTTCCACACACGTTACATACTGATGTGTTCAAACTCTCACAAAAGACTCTTGGACTCACTGAACTGCCTAATGAGATCCGTTTGAGATAACACATTCCACATACTCTTGTTAGGTAAACACTGGAGAAGAAGGGAGAATGTAAGTCAGTATGGATGTGAGAGTTGGACCATAAAGAAAGCTGAGCACCGAAAAATCCATGCTTTTGAACTGTGGTGTTGGAGATCTTGAGAGTCCCTTGGACTGCAAGATCAAACCAGTCAATCCTAAAGGAAATCAGTCCTGAATATTCACTAGAAGGACTGATGCTGAAGCTCCAACACTTTGGCCACCTGATGTGAAGAACTGACTGGAAAAGACCCTGATGCCGGGAAAGACTGAAAGCAGGAGAAGGAGATGACAGAGGATAAAATGGTTGGATGGCATGAGGACAGAGGATAAGATGATGGTATCACCAACTCGATGGACGTGAGTCTGAGCAAGCTCTGAGAGTTGGTGATGGACAGGGAAGCCTGGCATGCTGCAGTCCATGAGGTCGCAGAGTCAGACACGGCTGAGCAACTGAACTGAACTGAAATAAGCCCCAACGTGAACAAAAATAAAAAGGCAACTTGCCCTTCAAAGAAAAATTTACTTAATATTTTTCCTTAGGGAAATAAGATGATTTTCAAAAGGCCCTATGTGCCTAAAATTTTTTTTAAAGATTTTTTTGATGTGGACCATTTTTAAAATTCTTTATTGAATTTTTTACAATATTGCTTTTATGTTTTGGTTTTTTAGCTCCGTGGCATGTGGGATCTTAGCTCCCCCACCAGGGATTGAGCCTGCACCCCCTGTATTGCAAGGCAAAGTCTCAACCACTGGACCACAAGGAAAGTCCATTAAAATCTGGTCAAATTTGTCAGTATTTAGATAGTAATTCTGCAAACACTATTTCTTAGCTTTTTACCATTATCGATTACATTGAGCCTTGAGACAACATTTTAACAATGACATCTGATATTTAAAAGAAAGAAAAGGAGACATGATTTTAAAATCCTGGTATCTTGCAAAGGGTGGTCTTCCTAGTACAATTCATATATGTGAACTTTCTAAGATGTCAGCTGTCCAGAAGGCTGTTCACAGTTCCATACCAGTGGAACAAATCATCACAGGTGTACACCTCTTTTGTATTGCTGTTTTCTTCCCTACTTCCCCAACCTATCTCAAGCTCCACAGGCACCCACCCACATCTATTTAATGTATGCCCTTCCATATTTTAAGTATATGTGCAAACTTGCAAACTTATTTATACTATGTTGGTGTTTACCAAAAAAGTATTGTATTTTTTATTTTTTACCCAATATTATCCATTTAAAAACATTTAAATCAACTTCAAAGAGGTGCAATTTACATACAGTAAAATGCACCCATTTCAGATTATAATTGGAAGCATTTGACAAATGTATGTTTGTGCAACCAACCACTCTCATCCCCTCACAGGACATTTCCATCACCCTAAAGCGCTGTCCAGCCCATCCTTTGTCTCTCTCCAGCAAGTTCAGATCTGCTTTCTCTCGCTATAGTTCACACTGAGAACATCACAAAATTATAAACTATGTACTCTTTTGGGCTTATCTTCTTTTAAGCAGTGACTTATTCACAATATATTGAGAGCATGTTCTTTATTGGCAAGCAATAATACACTAAGTGTATGTCCCTAAATTGGCCCATTCACCCATGGATGAACATCTCTCTGGGCTGTTTCTAGGTTTCAGATACCTAGAAACTTTGACCATTCATTGCACATCTTGGTGTGGACACATGTTTTCATTCCTCCTGGGTAAATATATAGAAGAATTGGTGGGCTGTATGCTTCTCTGGTGGCTCAGTGGTAAAGAATCCACCTGCCAAGCAGGAGACACGGGTTTCATCACTGGATGGGGAAGATCCCCTTGAGCAGGAAATGGCAACCCACTCCAGTATTCTTGCCTGGGAAATCCCATGGACAGAGGAGCCTGACAAGCTACAGTCCATGGGGTTACAAGAGGCAGACATAGTGACTAAAACAACAACAATGCTGTTTGTGTATTTAAAGTTATTAAAAATGGCCATACTATTTTCTAAAGTAGCTGTACTATTTGCATTCCAACAGCAGTGTAACAACATTCCAGTTACTCCACATTCTCGCTAACACGTGGGCATCTTTTATGTGTCTATCTCTCTATCTTGCTGTTCATCTATCTTCTTTGTTAAGCATCTATTCAATCATTTGCCCACTTTAAGTTGTCTTCTCATGGTTGAGTTTTTACAGTTCTTTATATATTCCAGATACAGGTCTCTCTCAAATACATGTACTGTAAAACTTTTCAACTAGTTTGTGGCTTGTCTTTTTATTTTTTCAATAGTGTCTATCAAAGAGGTTTTTATTTTAATGAACCTCAATATATCAATTGTTTAATGACTTGTGCTATTTGTGGTTTGTGTAAGAACTCATGAACACTTTCTCCTATGTTTTCATCTTTAAGTTTTATAGTTGTCTTTTATACAGAAGATCAGAAATTAATTTTTTTGTTTAAAGTAAGAGAGAGGTTTTATTTTTGTTTTTCCTGAAAGGAAAGCCAGTTGGTCCAGTACCATTTGTTGAAAACACAGTCCCTTCTCCACTGAGCTATCTGGTTTCTCTGTCCAAAATCAATTGATCATATATGTGGGGGTCTATTTCTGAACTCCACATTCTGTTCCACTGATATACATGGCTATATTTACACCAATACCACAGTCTAGATTATTGTGGCTTTATATTAAATCTTGAAATGAACCATGTATCTCTGTTTCAAAAGTGTTTTAGCTAGACTCTTTGCATTTCTATATAAACATTAAAATCAACTTATCAACTTCCCCAAAAAAGTAATTTTTGACTGGGATATTGCACTGTATCTATAGATCAACTGGATCTATAGAATTAACATTTGGATAGAATTAACATTCCAGTGGTCATGTATGGATGTGAGAGTTGGACTGTGAAGAAGACTGAGTGTTGAAGAAGTGATGCTTTTGAACCGTGGTGTTGGAGAAGACTCTTGAGAGTCCCTTGGATTGCAAGGAAATCCAACCAGTCTATACTGAAGGAGATCAGCCCTGGGATTTCTTTGGAGGGAATGATGCTGAAGCTGAAACTCCAGTACTTTGGCCACCTCATGCGAAGAGCTGACTCATTGGAAAAGACTCTGATGCTGGGAGGGATTGGGGGCAGGAGGAGAAGGGGACGACCGAGGATGAGATGGCTGGATGGCATCACGGACTTGATGGACATGAGTCTGAGTGAACTCTGGGAGTTGGTGATGGACAGGGAGGCCTGGCGTGCTGCGATTCATGGGGTCGCAAAGAGTCAGACATGACTGAGCGACTGAACTGAACTGAACATTTTAAAATATTAAGTCTTCTACACCATAAGCATAGTATAATTCTCCATTTACTTAGGTCTTTCTCTGTAATGTTTTATAGTTTTTGTGCATAGGTCTAGCATATATGTTGTTACATTCATCCCCAAATATTCTAGAATTTCAATGTCATAGCTAATGGTATTTTTTAAAATTTTCAATTTCCAACTATTAGTTACTACTTTACAGAAATGCAGCTGATTTGAGGGTATTGATCTGATATCTTGGAACCTTGATAAAATGCATTATTAGTTCCAGTGACTTTTTTGAAGACCTCATGATTTTCTTTTTTCTTTCTTCATTCATTCCTTTGGCTGCACTGGGTCTCAGATATGGCACGCAGGATCTTCTATCTTTTGTTGTGGCATTCACACTCTTAGCTGCAGCATGTGTCCTTAACCAGGGATCGAATCCAGGCCCCCTGTGCTGGGAGCACAGAGTCTTACCCACTGGACCACCAGGGAAGTCCCTCATGATCTTCTATGTAGATAATCATGCTGTCTGTGGAGAGATTTTTTTGCTTCTTTGCCAGGCTGCATGCCATTTTATTCTTTTCTAGCTTACTGCACTGACTATGACTTCCAATACAATGTTGAAAGAAATGGTGAGAGTGAACATTTTCGCCTTGTTTTCAGTCTTCTGGGGAAAGTGTTTAGTCTTTCGCCATTTCAACTATAATGTTACTGTAAGTTTTTCTTAGATGCCTTTTATGAACTTGAGAATGTTCTCTTCTATTTGCAGTTTGCTGAATCAGTTTGTCACGAAGCCAGTGCCAAATTCTGTCAAATACTTTTTATGCATATATTGAAATAACCAAATAGGTTTTTCCCTTTATTCTGCTAATGTAATGGATTATGTTGATTAATTTTCACATTAAGCCTTGCATTCCTGAGATAAGCCTTACTTGATCATAATACTTTATCCTCTCTCTATACTGTTGGGCTTCATTTGCTAATATTTTGTTAAGAACTCTTAAGGCTACTGGGACTAACCTGGTGGTCCACAGTTAAAGCTCCAAACTTCCACTGCAGGGGGCACAGGTTTGATCCCTGATCAGAGAACTAAGAATCTCCATCCTATGAGGCACAGTCAAAAAATTTTTTTAAATATTAAAAAAATGTTTTTTATACTTGGGTTCATGAGGGATCTTGTCCTGCAGATTCTCTTTTTCCTCCTCTTGCCGAGTCTTTGACTTTGATTTTCAGGATAAAGTTGGCCTCTTAGAATGGGACAGGAAATGTTCCCCCTTCCTCTTATTTTCTGAAAGAGTTTGTATAAAGATTGGTATCATTTCTTTCTTAAATGTTCCCTAGAATTCATTAGCAAAGATATCTGGACTTGGAATTTTTCTTTGTGAGGGAAAAACTAGGGAGTTCAATTTCTTTATGAGATATAAACTAGCCAGATTTTCTTTCTCTTCTGTGTCGGTTTTGTTCATCTGTGTCTTTCACGAAATTCATCCATTTCACCTAACACATAGAATTTATTAGCACAAAACTCTTCATATTTAAAGGATTCTGTTCAGTTCATTTCAGTCGCTCAGTCGTGTCCAACTCTTTGCGACCCCATGAATCGCAGCACGCCAGGCCTCCCTGTCCATCACCAACTCCCGGAGTTCACTCAAACTCATGTCCATCGAGTTGGTGATGCCATCCAGCCATCTCATCCTCCATCATCCCCTTTTCCTCCTGCCCCCAATTCCTCCCAGCATCAGAGGCTTTACCAATGAGTCAGCTCTTCGCATGAGGTGGCCAAAGTACTGGAGTTTTAGCGTTAGCATCATTCCTTCCAAAGAACACCCAGGACTGATGTCCTTTAGAATGGCCTGATTGGATCTCCTTGCAGTCCAAGACATTACTTTTCGATTCTGTTACTATCCTTTTAATGCCTGCTGGATCTGTAGTGATGCTCTTTGATTTCTGAAACAGGCGATTTATAGCTTTTGTTTTTCCTGACCATTCCAGCTATAGTTTAACATTTTTGTTGAACTTTTCAAAAACTATCATCTATTTTCATGGGTTTTGCATGTTTCTCTGGTGTATCTTCTATTTTGTTTATTTTTACTGTTTTCTTATTTCCTTTCTTCTACTTACTTAGGGTTTGATGCGATTCTCTTTTTCTGGTCTTACAGAGAAAGCTTAGACTGTAAATTTTAGACTTTTCTAATTAAAATCTGTTAACATCATTATGATTTTGAGATTATTTTTGGTGCATGTAAACCTAGTTCAGTAATTTTACCTATTGCAAACATGGTATTTTGCCCATGATCCATAAACACTGAGTCAGTTATTTCACAAACAGTGCAATGAGAAAGGTTATAGCACACATCTTGATGTGGGGTTTTCTAAGAGTTTCTATATACTGCAAAGAAAAAGTGCTGCCAACCAAACCAGGCATGTTATTTATCAAAAGATGGTACTATATCTCAGCTATGTTCAGATATGAAAATGTATCTCCTAGAACTGATGAAATATGACCCATTCTGCTGCTGCTGCTGCTGCTAAGTCGCTTCAGTTGTGTCCGACTCTGTGCGACCCCATGGACTGCAGCTCACCAGGCTCCTCCGTCCATGGGATTTTCCAGGCAAGAGTACTGGAGTGGGGTGCCATTGCCTTCTCCATGACCCGCTCTGCACATGGATAATTATAAACATTGTATCTTGTCTTACTGATGACCAGGACTTCTGATACTGAAGAACCACCAGAGAGAACCCTTGCCTTATTCCCAGTGTCAAAGAGAGTGCATCTCTAGTTTCTCCACTAAGCATATTTGCTGGAGAACCTGTACAACCTTTACCAAGTAAATGCCCATGAGTCAACTTAAACATGCTGGATTAAACATGCACATGGATCTCAAGAAAAAGAGTAAGACAAGGACAAAGAGAGAAGATTATGAGAAGCCAGTCATCATACAGATCATCTGGAGTGTCAGTGCTGGGGTCAGGACAGGGCTTGAATCCTGGCTCTATCAGTTACGACCATGCAGCCTTAGCTCCCTCCTCTTGAGA
Source organism: Capricornis sumatraensis (assembly GCF_032405125.1). Classification (NCBI taxonomy): domain Eukaryota; kingdom Metazoa; phylum Chordata; class Mammalia; order Artiodactyla; family Bovidae; genus Capricornis; species Capricornis sumatraensis. The sequence continues at coordinate 101,508,738 of NC_091076.1, forward strand.
GTAGGGCTGAAGGTAGGCCATGCCACACAGGCTTGCTGCAGGGGCTGAATAAGTTGATTCATGTAATGGTACAGCATAATGTTCAACAACTGTGAACTACTTTTATTACCATAATTTAAAATTTTAACCAAGAGTTGGGCAATCTGTAGTGACTGAGCAGAGAGAGACTGGAAGCCCTAAACCTCCAAGGGGAAAACCCAAAAAGAAGCACCGTCATAATGGGGAATCTCCGAAAGAATGAAAACTGAGGTACCATACTCGCTTGAAGGAGGAGCTAAGGATGAGAGTGCTGGTCCAAAATTTGTATGACGAGCCGTGGAGCCCGAGGACTGCTCCTCCTGACTGGGAAAATTCTAGAGAAACTACCCGGAGGGGCTCTAGAAGTGGAGACACCGTGGACAGCTCAGGGCTGCCTTCACCTTTAGGGCCGCCTTCCTTCCCGTTCCTGCTTGTTTACGGCATTTCCCTCGGGGTCTTTACAGTGAGCATCTGATTTTCCTTTTACTTTTTTATCTTCGTTCTCTAACTAAATGTATTCAGTCCTAGCTTGCTTTAACTACATCTCACAGACATGAAAAGTTGTGCTAGTACTGTCATTCAGCTTTGAATATTTCATAATTTTTCAAAAAGTATTTCCTCTTTAATGATTTTTTTTTAAGAATAAGATTTTTAGTTCTCAGACATTTTAAAGGGGCTTCCCTGGTGACTCAGAAGGTAAAGAATCTGCCTGTGATGCAGGGAGACCAGGTCTGATCCCTGGGTTGGGAAGATTCCCTCGGAGAAGTGAATGGCTACCCACTCCAATATTCTTGCCTGGAGAATTCCATGGACAGAGGAGCCTGGTGGGCTACAGGCACTATGGTCACAGAGTCAGACACGACTGAGTGACTAACACTTTCTCTTTCTTTTCATTATCACGCTCCAACTCTCTTGTATGGTGGTCTGAGAACAGATTTTACATGGCATCAGTTCTTTGGGATCATTACAGCTTTCTTTGGAGTCTGGTACACAGTTTTTGTTTGTGAATGGTCCACCTATGCTCAAAAATAATGTGCATTCTCTGCTTGTTGTGTATATGGTCCTATATGCCTCTATTAGACTTAATTAATCCTGCTATTTAAAGAATCTAAACTATTTTTCTTACTTTGTATGTACTTAGTCTCAGCACCTACGTCCCTGGTTTATTCACTTCTGCCCACAGTCTTTTTGGTTCCCATCTTACATGTTTCAAGGCCATATCGTTTGATGCATATAAAGCCACGATCAGAGTATCTTCTTGATTGTCTACTCTTTTTACCACAATAAAACATTTTTCTTTGTCCTTCCAATACTTTTTTAATCTCAGATTCTTCTTTGATGCAGATTAAAATTGTTCCTCCAGCTTTTTTTTTTGTTTGTTTCTATTTCTCCCCTTTCACCCTTTGATTTCCAACCTCTCAAATATTTTGTTTTAAACACAAATCCTGTGATACATGCTGCATCATGATAATTTTTATGCAACATGAAAATCACTGTCCTTTGAGAGGTGAATTCAACTCACTAAGAACTAACTAATCACTTTCACTTCAAAATTTATTCCAGACATCTTATTTCACATTTTCTATTTACCTTGCTTTTTTTTTCTACCTTCTTTTGGAGAGAAGAAATTCTCTCTCCTCATGCGAACATGATACATTCTATTTCCATTCTTTTGGTGGTCATCACTAACACAGTGAGACCTAAACCTATACTTAATTTTCATGATCAGTATCTCAGATATTCAAACTTTGCTTCTGCCTTTCTGGTCATTTATTCTTTCCATCTCTATCTCTTTGGTGGGAACTCCTCACCAGTCTTCCAGTTCTCTAATCTGTCCTTTAGTAATATTCATAAGGCCACCTTTCAATCCACCCCCTAAATTCTTTACTTCATCAATTATGTTTTTAATTACCCATATCTCCAACTAATCTTTCATATTTCTTCTTCCTGGTTCCAATATTCTCTCTTATCACTTCAGGTATGCTTATTCTCACACTGAATTACTCTTCTATGGTATAGTGCTCTTGATTTTTATAGGCGTATATTTTCCTTCAAAGGAGAGGTAGTAACCTTGTTTATTTCCTTCCCTCTCAGCTCCAGACATGGCAGACAAGTTGCACCATCCACTGCAATGAGGGAAACGATCACATGCACACCCGAGGACCCGCCCTCTGCCTCACCTGCACCTTCTGGTCTTCACCTGCTCCACTCCCCACCCTCAACAGTATCAGCCATCAAGGGCTCCACACTGTTTCTGACTCGTTGAGTGGACTCGCTGGAGGACCCATCAATCTTACTCTTCTCTGGCAGCCCGAGGACTGAGCTCAGGGGAGGGAGTGAGCAGCCTGTGCCATCCTGTCTGGTCCAATTTGTTTCTCAGCAGCATAAATCAGGTTTCGGCATGTCAACTTTTTTTAAAAGGAGCTCTATTACAATACATTATGATATTCATCTTAATTGAGTGTATGTCAGAGACAGGAACAATGAGAGTACATCGTCTAGTTGGGGGAGAAAAAATATTTTCCTCAGAGTGGGCGCATGACAAATTACATAACCTAAAGACTGGAAATTACCCTGAAGCTCCCCTGGGCTTTACACAGCAGGGCCAAATTACAGTTATGGCCACAATGTCAGGGCCTCTGGATTAAAAAAAAAAAAAAAGTTTAACTAAATCATCCCAAATTAAGTTTATTACAAGGTCTACAACCCAAAGCATGACATTACTACAAAGTAAATTGGTAAGACAATTTCATTCATGAATGTACCTAGATCAACTGCCCTGAAACATAAGAAATAAGGCAGTCATTTTAATTCAGTTTTTATAAGAAGCTGAAAAAGATGACAAAACAGAAAGCACCAATTCAATAGGTAGGCAGAAAGTTTGCTCTCCAGCAGAGAAGTTGTATTTGAGAAAATTGTACAGAGAATATAGAGAAGGCAATGGCACCCCACTCCAGTACTCTTGCCTGGAAAATCCCATGGATGGAAGAGCCTGGTGGGCTGCAGTCCATGGCGTCGCTAGGAGTTGGACACGACTGAGTGACTTCATTTTCACTTTTCACTTTCATGCATTGGAGAAGGAAATGGCAACCCACTCCAGTGTTCTTGCCTGGAGAATCTCAGGGACAGCGGAGCCTGGTGGGCTGCCGTCTATGGGGTCTCACAGAGTCAGACACGACTGAAGCAACTTAGCAGCAGCAGCAGCAGTACAGAGAATAAATGGTGAATCCCAGTATCAAACACCAGAAAGAATTAATGTTTCTGAAAGCAATTCTGACTGATTCTTGGTTGAGTCTTCAGGACAAAATACAAAGCAAATGCCACAAGTATCACAAAATACAAAGCAAGAGACTGCAGTGAGACAAGCAGGACACAGCAAAGGGCCAGGCTGGATGGACGATGCAGGACCTCAAGAGCAGCTGTGGGGCAGGGTGTCTGTGCAGCTGCCTCTCTCATTGGGCAAAGATGAAGACCAGACTTCCTATACTGACAAATACACATTAATACTATGCAATTAACATTTAAACTCCTTGAGATTACTCAATTTAATTGAAAGGAAGGAAACACATTTCTTGACCTCTATTCAATCCGAGATAATGTCTGCCATTTTCATTAACAGACAATACAACTGCATGCCACACAATGCGATGGGCATCAATCTATTTAACAGCAAGTCCCACAGCAAATTTAGTACCACTGAGTTATAATTTCAGGAGCATACAAATATATCCATAAAATTTAAAATGTATTCTGCCATTCAATCTAGTAAGTAGAGAACAGCCTAAAGAAAAAAAGAAACATATCTTGGACTCATACTATATGGAAGTATACGGTAAGGAAATCATTTATAAGGAGAATAATATAATTGCTCACTTCAGAGTTACTGATATTATCAGTTTCTGACAATGAAGAAGATTAAGAAGGAAATGAAACAAAAATCAGAGAATGATGTATTCTGACAACTACTTCATCAAATAAGATTTATAAGCACATCTGGCATTAAATATACATACATGTATTATGTACATACAAAATAAGGCTATATCCTGTTTATAAGGCATATAACTTTCTCTAGCAACTATGCCTTGTATGAGTATAGTGAAAACCATCCTCTTAGTTATACAGGAATGTTCCTGAGCAAAGCTTTTTCCTAGGTTATTTATTGCTCAGGTTCCTTGACAAATAGGTAAGTGCAACAATCATTTTTAGGTAAAATCCTGGTTCCATTTTCTTTTTTAAAATTTATTCATTTGGTTGTGCCAGGTCTTAATTGCAGTACATAGGATCTTTGATCTTTGTTGCCATATGTGGGATCCTTTATTTATTACATGCCAGCTCTTAGTTGCTGCAGGCAGTATCTAGCTCTGACCAGGGACTGAACATGGGCCCCTGCAAAGTTTTAGTCCCAGGACTACTAGGGAAGTCCCTTGTTTCCATTAAAAGCAAGGGTTGGCAAACTATGATTCCCAGGCCAAATCTGGCCCATTACTTGCTTTTGTAAGTGAAGTTTTATTGAAATACTGTCATGTCATGCTCATTTGTTTACATACTGTCTGTGATTCTTTCATGCTATGTTAATAGAGCTGGGACCCTTGAGCTCACAAAGCCTAAAATATTTAAAATCTGGCCCTTCATAGAAAAAGTCCATGGACCGCTATTCTAGAGCTAGTTTGAGCTACCCTACTTTTATATACTTGAATCCTAAGTAAATGGGATTACTAAAGCCCTATACTTGGTTAAATAAAACAGAACATCAATGCAGTGAAATGTTATGCAATCACTACAAATGACATTTACCAAGAGTTTATAGTGGTCAAGGATAAATAAGTTTGTTATGCTAAGGTTTAAGTACCTGAAATTGAAAATTCAGTCTAATTGCATCAATGAAAAACATACACACACAGGAAAAACAGACTTTTTAACCAAAAAGTTAACACTAACTGTGGTAATGATGGTAAAATCTTTTTTACATTTTCCTTCTTTTTCACTTTTTAGTAAATTTTCTACAAAGAATGTATACCCCACTTTTCATTGGAAAATATTAAACTGACTTTTAAGAAATCCTTGACCCTAAAAATATAAGTTAAGTATTATCTGACAAACTGTCTCCTTTCTCCATGTGGAAAAAAAAAAGGCTGGTATTTTTCTTTAACTCAGCTGTTACAAAGTACACGTTTCTCTTGACAATTCTTCCAATGAATATGGTTTATTGCTATTCACAAGCTAAGAACACTCAGTGAAATGCTATGTTCAATCTAATTTCTATTCCTCAATATGCAGAAAGTGGTTAATTGTAAAAGATCTTCCCACCTGGGACTCTGCTTAATCATTCCAGGCAGTGCTTATCTGATGACCAACACCCACAGTCGTGATGTATTGATCTCAAAGTCCATTCTCTGGTAACCATATTAGTTTCATTCGCTTTTCACTGTGCTTCCTACTGAATACTTACTTTTAAAAATTTAAATATATATTAACTCCAAAAGAGGATTTCAGGTAAGTACCGAGACAATGCCTCACATCACGGTGGAGTGAAAGCCTGCTGCCTGACTCTAGGGTAAGAACCCACAGCTGCCAGTGAAGGGACGTCTGGCCCTCCTGACTGGTGGAGGACCACAGGGCTGCAGCCTGGGCGGAGAGGGCATCGGGGAGAAACAAATCAACTCGTGCTGGCAGCAGAGTGGGGAGTGGCGAGAGCGGAAGGCCCGTCTATGCTCTTCCTGCTGCTTCCCTCACCCATCCCTGCCCTTCTAGTCACAGCCCCCTCTGACACAGCACCCAGCCCAGGTTCTGGAGCAGAGCTGGTGTGCACCGTCAGCTCTAGAGCAGTAATGACAGGAAATCCCCATACATCCCTCCCTATCCTTACACGGATTATCTTAAACAGTATTTGTAAGTCATTTCTCCACGTTAACGCCTCCCCCTGCCAGACCTAGAAGAGCCAAGGTCCTTAGCCCAACATCAAGGCAGTCGACCCTCTGATGTCAGCCCACCCTCTGACCTCATGTCATCCCTCTGGACGCCGTCCTCTACTGACCCACGTTTGTGCATGAGGAGTCACCTGCCTGTGTGGTCTCTGTTCCCCTTCAAGTCCCACTATCTGCCCAGACCCAGACTCAGTTTCCCTCTCTTCCAAGAAGTCCTCCCTTACCCCCTTGGCCCCTCTGTCCTCTGGAAACACAAACAGCCCTTATTGCCATACCCTTGCTCGTGGATGGCCTGAAATGTTCAGATTTCCTTGTCTGGCAGGAAGCACTCATTTAAATAATGAATTTTCAGGCCACATCTTGTCTCTTCAATGAGACCATAAATTTTTGAGGGCAATGGTTCTTTGCACTGCCTATAGTGCTTAACATGGGTTTTAAGCACACTGGTGGTATTTAGTAAATTATTTCTTGGACAATGAATAAAATGAACGGCTTCCTGAGCTATCTGGACCACAGATCTTCCTGAGGTCATGTTAAATGGCACCATAAACCTTTTCTGACAGTGATCACAGAGTACAGAGAATTAAATAGAAAAATTCACAAATGAAAGAATGAAAAGACCTACAGTCAAGGGCAGGAGCATGGCCACGGAGCAAAGGAGTGATGCTCTGAGGCAGTGTGGGAATGGCTGCCTCAGCCTCACGGGAGGGCAGGTCCCTGCTTCCTCCTTTCCTGTCAGCCCAAGCCTTGGGATGAACTGGGGAAGCCTCGGGATGGAGCCAGTGTCAGCAACGGCTTCAGGCATTTCCAGCTCTGCCTCATTCGCCTTCTCTCTCTGCAGGGGAGCTTCTGCCTCCATGTCTCCTGCTTTTCCACCTCTCTCCCTCTGCTGCCTGCCCCAGAGCCCAGCTCCTTGCTGTAATCTCCCAACATGCTAACAGGCAATAGCCACCCCCTCCTAGCAGGAATCCCATCCACTGTGTCCTTCGTTTCAAACATCATAGTTCTCCCACCTGTGTCTCTATGGGATTCTTTTCAACATCAGCATCCCTGGTTCATAGTCTCACTGTGTTATCCGTGTCTTCCTCCCTTCACCTCCCGTCACACTTGATGACTGTTCTTGATGACAACAGTCCTGCCTCACAAGAAGGCTAGCTTAGCTCTCTTTCTTCCACGGGTGAGGTCCCTCGGGGTACACTTTGGCCACATGCATTCTGCTTTTTGCGGTGCAGTGGAGGAGCGGCCGAAGTCAGGCCCTGTCTGAGTGGGCTGAGCTGTGGAGTGGGCTCGGCAGCCGGGGCCAATGCCCATCACCCCCCTCCTTCTCCTCTAGCTCCTTAGGAATCAGCTGAGCTAGAAAAGGCTTCTCCCTGGAGAGACCCACAGCCGGGACTTGAGAGGGATGGGGTGGAGTGGGAGGCAGATGCCCTCTTCCAGGTGCTGTGTGTCAACCCGACGCTGCAACAGAGGCAAAGCTGCAAGTCCAAGTTCTCCTCGAACCAGCCACCGGAGGCAACTTCATGTCCCACCCACCCCCCCCACCGGGCTAGTCACTCAAGGGGCCTCCCAAAGGGTTGAGCACCATGTTGCTGCCCCTAGAGTCCCCTCCTGTCTCAGTACTTTCTCTAGGGCTGTGGGGAAGGGACCAGGACCCCGTGTTTCTGGTGAGGTTAGGACAGGAAGTTGGCAGGAAGTTGAGGAAGAAGCCCGACAGAGTCCAGTGAGCCCACACGGCTGCATCGTCCTGCCTATGGCTCACCAAGGGCTACTTACCTTTGTGTATATGGTTTCCAGCAAAACATAAAATGGAAAAGCAGATATTAAATGGGAGCAAGACGGTCTAAGGGAGAAAGTTGGACTTGGAGGCAGGAAGCACACACATTCCACTGAGAGTCCTGCCAGGGACAGAGGGCCTTACATGCAGCTTCCACCATCCTGGAATAGCCCACGTACTTCCTCAGTCATAGTCACAAGAGCTTTGAACTTCTCAAAAGAGTGATGGCAGGGAAGTAATATGAAATATTCTACTTCAACTCAAGCAAAGAATTATATAACTAGAGAAGCTTTTTTTTTTTTTTTTTAAAGAAAGTCCACTTTCTAGCATGACCCACCTTGGTACTGAGGACACCACCTCAGTTAGCCAAGATACGGAGAGGAAGCTCCTAGAAACCACGCACACACCTGACCTGGGGGAAAGCGCATCCTAAGCCCTGAGAGGACATCCCCAGCATCCACTCAGGGTCCTGAGTTCATGCCTGGAACTTGGTCCACCAGAGTCAGGTAGATTGGGTCCCCACAGCAAGCCCTGGGCGAGTGAGGTTGCTGGGAGTTGAGGCGGGTGCCACTTACCAGCGCAGGGCGATTTTGATGGGGGTGGTGAGGCATGATGTGAACAGGTCAGCTGGGAGGTCGGGGATCATGGGCAGGAGCTCGTTGGCCTCACAGGCTGCCAGCTGAATGCAGTTCTTCATAGACGGGGGCAAAGGCATCTGGGCCAGTGGGTGGTTTGGGTTAATAGCAGCAACCTGCAGGGGGACAGGAAGGAGAGTGGCTTAGCCGTTGTCCACAACTGGAGACTAAGCCAGAAATGTGACACGAAGGAAAGGACCTGTCGACTGAGGCTTAAGGCTGAGAGGTTCCAGGCCGAGTCCCCTGAAAAGAGGCCCAGCTGTGGGATCCTCTCCTGGAGACGATCGTTAGCTCCAGCCCCAAATCACTCATTATTCAAGGACTCTTGGGTTATAAAGGCTAGAGGCGGGGGAGCTCCATGAAGACCAGGTGCTGGGGTTTCAGGTGATGATGGCGCCGAGGCGGGCAGATGGGGCAGTAAAAGTGCAATTTTTAATCGCTGACGGCTACTTGCTTGTTTCCCAACTTGAAAAGAATGTTTATGCTTCTCAGGTTTTGCTCCTTACTAAGAATCCCCTCTGCATGACTATTCCTTTCACATTTGCGATTTCATTTCCTTTTTACAACATTCCCATGAGGTAAGTTTTCTTTCCATTTTAAAAGATCTTTTACAATGAGGAAACTGAGACCCCAAGAAATGATGGGAATTGCCAGTCACCGGGCGAGTCCTGGTCATGGGTGGGGAGGCTGGTCCTGAGCTGAAGTTTCCCCTACCTCATCCCATTGGGGGCCTCCTGCACCCACACCACACCTATGACACTAACACGCATGCTCTGCAGGAGCCAGGCCTAACAGCATGCTCAGGTGCACTTTGTAAGTTATACACACAAAGCTGTGTTCATTCATATATCCCTACCACAGATTATGACATGTAAAGTGTTGTCATTATTAATGCTGATAAAACCTTGTTTTATTTCTCAAATAGAAGGCAGTAAAAGTTGTATTTCTATTAATAACCCCTTCTGTTATAGGAATAGCAAGCCCAGAATACACATCAAATTCTAGTATACTTAAAATAAAAATGTCAATTTCTCAAGGAATGGGTTTTTTAAAAATTATTGTGCCAAAATACACACAATATAAAACTTACCATCTTATCCCTTTTGTTTGTATGGTTAGTGGCATTAGGTACAACTCACATTGTACAACCATTACCAGAGTGGGTTTTTAAAGCACAGAGAAAAGGGAAGGCAGAATCACGTTTAATCTTCTCCTTGGCTCTGGCGCTACGATCTAAAATAGCACCAGTGAAGCAACCTGCTCCACACAGGAAATTAGTTTCCAGGTCTGCTGTGACAACTCGCTAGGAAGGATGACGGGTCTGGGTGCCATGTGGGTCTGCGGCTCATCAGACCTGAGTCATGCGGAAAGACGTGGAGGCTGCAGATGTGTCAGAGTCAGGGGAGGCTGCCGGAAGTGCTCCACTCGCGTGCTCTGTGGAAGCATGTCCTCCCCGGTTCAGGGGGAGGATGACATCGGCGATGGGTCGGGCTCCGGGAGGGGCACGGAGGGCACAGCTCTGAACAGTGAAAGGGGCACTGGGGAGCTGGCCTGGGACCGAAGCCGACACACACACATCTCGTGAGCATTACCACTAACGGGCACAGATGAGATGACTGCAGGAAACCACTTAGGAAGAAAGAGTTGTTTATGTAAAAGCTAGATTCAATATTCTCAAATGCTGTCGTGCTAGTTTCAACTTCTCTGTCTATAATCCGCCTCCACAGTAAATTTACTTTCTGAGAACCGAAGAGCAGGTCCACTGGCCACAGCCCCCAAATGCTGCAGGCCTTCCACCTTCACTGTTGCCTGTCACTGAGCTGCAGACTCAGGCTCTCTGAAGTGAAACAGTCTGTCACATCAAGGCCATCTTTCTCCCAAGACAGAGGGCCCCAAGCAGAGACAAGGGTGCTCGGTGGGCTTAAGGGGACTTCTGCAGGGGTCAGGAGGTCCATGCGCTGTCCTCTGTGGAGGCGGTGCTCCGATGCCCTGACAGAGCCAGGCGGTGCTGTTGGGCAGCAAGTCTGCTCAGTCCCTCTGTGTTAGACCTGCCTCAGGCTGCACCTCGTGGTCCACAGGCACTTGGCCTGGAGCCTCGCAAAGTACCTGAGGCAGAGGAAGCCCAGGAGACAGAAAGACGATGCAGAAACATCTTCATCCCAAGTCCATTAGAAACTAAATTTCCCAGTTCAAACTGGTTATTGATAGAAACCTTGATTTCTTAAACAAGCTCCTTGAAGTATGCTGGTGTATTATTGGCAGAAAGCACTAAGTGTGGCTGCAGATAATCTTTAGTACGGTAACACAGTAATAGTCCCCCAAGGACTCATACCAGACGTGTCATCACCACTAGGCACTCAGAAGGCAGATGAGAGCTCTGCACTGGGGTTAATTAGAATCAGTAACATTTTGTAAAAATGACATTCAAAACAAAGGATTCCAGCAACAATTCATTTTTTCAAGCTTCTAACCCAAGAAAACAACAAACAAAAACAAATTATTTTAACAGGTGAGCTATTTCCTGTATATTGTTTTGGTTTTGTATTTATCTAAGATATTGACCTTTTAACTGAAATTCATCCTTGGAATAATAAATAGCCTGCATGTAAAGCTAACTACTAGTGATTCAGAGAACTTTTCAAAGGCACTCAAGTAAAGAAGCTGGTCCAGCTGGGAGCCGCCACTCACCCTGCAGGGCACACCCCAGATGTATTTGTACCCAAAGGGGCTTCTCCTGGGGAACCCAGAGGCTCAAACACCAAGAGAACTTTCTTCGTTAAAAGCTCACTAGAGCCTTCTGGAGGATTTGGGAAGGATCCAGAAAAACCCTCAATGCGATACACAGCAACCAGATCCAAGAGAGACATCTGCTACCTCTTCCACACGTGTGGATAATGTAGTGCTCGTGCGTTCAGAGCTCATGGGAAGGCTGGCCACACGGCTCACACAAGGCCTGGAATCACTCGCTCCAGAAGCACGGCTGGCAGGGCTGGGGGTCGCTGGGGGAGCACCTGAATCTCTCATTTCCTAAATAAACCTCTGCCGTCATGCTGCTGCTTTTCTCCATGTACGTATACATGTTAAGAGACAACTTGACAAAAGCACCAATAATTTCAGAGGCGTCTTTAACAAGCAGCTTTCTGAAAATAACATCTACTTGGTAATGATTCCAGTTCTAGCTTAAAGCAACTTTTATTCTCAACTCAGTAACACCTACTTACAGTGGACATTTTTGCAAAGTTCAGAGGGAGATTAAGATCTGTAAACAGATCAGGTATTGCTTGCCCAGCTCATTTCAAAGATATTAATGGAACATCTACCACGCACTGTACTTAAAATAGCAGATAAAAAGTGGAAGTAGTAATTTTTAATATATAATTTATATAAATCTCTATGTGTGTGTGTGTGTGTGTGTGTGTGTGTGTGTGTAGTCAGTCACTTAGTCGTGTCTGACTCTTTGCAGGCCCACGGACTGTAGTCCACCAGTCTCCTCTGTCCATGCAATCTTCCAGGCAAGAATCTTGCTCCAGGTTGCCATTTTCTATTCCAAAGGATCTTCCTGACCCAGGGATCGAACCCATGTCTCTTCCATCTCCTGCACTGGCAGATGGATTCTTCACCACTAGCACCACTTGCAAAGCCTGAATTCTATATATATCAAATATTAAATAGCATTAATAATTTAGAAACAAGTTGCTGGAAACTGAAATTTAGGTCAAGAGAGCAGAGGGAGTCACTCTGTTGCAAGAAGACTTGTAAGGATAACAGGGAAACCCCCAATGTTCCCCACAAAGAGCAGCTAAAGAACATGCTTCACGGTAATAGTCTGTCATGATTATCCTGAGAGCTTACCTAAATGGACCATCCACTGTTTCAAAGCTATTTCATTGTAGCAATCAGTTTCTAAAATGCTCTATAATTATTCTATAACTCAATAAAGATGCTTAGTTAGAAATTACAACGAAATTTCTCCCCAATTAACTTAGAGAAGCAACCAAAAGAAGGTAACTCAAAAATTCTCTGATCCTTTACATCACAAAGAGAACTTACGTTTGGGGGTTACTGTGAATGATGCTGCTGAACATCTGTGTACAGGTTTTTGTGTGGACACATGTTTTCAAGTCTCCAGGGTACAAACCTAGGAATGGAACTACTGGGTCGTCTACAGCTCCAGGTTTAACGTTTGAGGAATTGCCAGACTGTTTTCCAAAGTGGCGGCACCATTTTACCTTACTTAACCATCTTGATGCGGTGCTATGGTCTGAATGTACATGTTCCCCCCAAATTCATATGCTGAAATCCTAACCCCCAAAGGTGACAGTGCTAAGAAGGTGGGACCTTTGGGAGGTGATTAATTTATAAGGCTGAAGCCCTCCTGAATGAGGTTAGTGTCCTTACAAAAAAGCAGCCTGAGAGCTCCCTGACCCCTTCCACCACATGAGGACACAGCAAGAAGGCCAGGCCATGAACTAGGAAAAGGGCCCTCACCTGATCAAGCTGCACCATGATTTTGGTCTGTCCAACCTCCAGGACTGTGAGGACTCAACCTCTGCTGTTTAGAAGCCACCCAGTCTGTAGTATTTTGTTACAGTAGCCCAAATGGACTAGGACAGGTAGGAATTTAAGATTATTCATTTGATACTTTTCCTATTTTCTAACATAAAGATCTAGTGCTGTAAGTTTCCCTTTCAATTGCTTTCACTGTATCTTATCAATGCTGACAGGCTGTACACTTCTTTTCTTTTTTTCTGTTTATTTAATTGAAATATAGTTGACTTACAATGCTGTGTTAATTTCTGCTGTACAGCACAGTGATTCAGTTACACACACACACACACACATTCTTTTTCTTATATTCTTTTCCACTACGGTTTATCACAGCATACTGAGTATAGTTCCCTGTGCTACACAGCAGGATCTCGTCTGTCCGTTCTATATATAATACCTTACATCTGCTAACACCAGCCTCCCACCCCTTGGGAACCACGTCTGTCTTCCACGTCCACGAGTCTGTTTCTGTTTCATAGACAGGTTCGTTTGTGTCACTGGTTAGAATCCACACACATATAAGTGGTATCATATGGTATTTGTCTTTCTCTTTCTGATTTACTTCACTTAGTATGATAATCTCTAGTTGGAACCATGCTGCTATAAATGGCATCATTTCCATCTTTTTATGGCTGAGTAATATTATTCTATTGTATATATACCATATCTTTATTCATTCATCTGTCAATAAACATTTAGGCTGCTTCCATGTCTTGGCTATTGTAAATGGTGCTGTTTTGAACATAGGGATGCATGTGTCTTTCTGAATTAGAGTTTTTCTGGATATGTGTCCAGGAGTGGGATTGCTGGATCATATGGTAATTTAATTCAATTTTTAGTTTTCGAACATATATTCATTTTCATTCAGTTTACGTACTTTCTTTTATTTCCCTTGAGATTTTTAACCCATCAATTATAAGTTAATTTTTTTTCCTGATATTTTTCTGTTGTCTTTCTACCACTGACTTCTAGTTGATTTTACTATGGTCAAAGAGCAGGCCTGTGTGATTTCTATTATTTAAAATATGTTGAGGTTTGCTTTATGACCCAGGATCTATCTTGATGGATGCTTCATGGACACTTGTGTATTTTGCTGCTGCTGTTGGAGTGTTCAGTGTCCATTAGAGCTCTGCGACTGATATTCAGCAGATAGGATTGTGCCTTCTGTTTTTTCCCCTTGCAAAAGTCTTACTGTACAATGTTGAAGAGGAATAATGAGAATGAACACATCTTTTCCTTGCTTTTGACCCCAATGTTAAGAAAAATCACTTACCCTCTTGTCCCTCCCCTCAAATGGGCTGGTAACTTCCCACCTGCCCTCTTCCTGTGCATGGCTCTGTGATCACCCAGCTGAGTACTGCCATTTTTCTGGTTGCCACCAGAAGCACCATGGCCTGTGCCACCACAGATCCTTTGCGAGAGAAGATCAGGCCTTTATCTCCATGGCCTCCAGCTGACAGAGGGGGCCCTCCTGATAGGAAGTCAGGCCATGCAGATGAGTCCTGCCAGGAACCACAGCACCCTGCACCCATATCCCATGGTGTTGGTCATGATCTGTGGTCCAAAATATTAAGTGATTTCTGGCATGTTTTAAAATAGACTAAATTAGGGAAAAGCATTAAACTCTTAAGACTTAACTTGGAGAAGCTCTCAGTTTTATGATAGCTGCAATAATATACTATATTCATGGATTTGGGTTAATAATTTTTCTTTTATTTCTTTTTACATTTCATACAAATCAATCAAAGATTAAACATATTCAGTCAATCATAGATATATCTAAGGAAGATAACTAAAGGTAGCTTATTCAAATGTATATTTATTTATCAGACCAAATCTGTAAATGTTGCCTAAACAGCTACTTCATATGAAGCTTTCTTGATAGGTTTACATAATAGGTTTAATAAATACAGCAGACAACACCAATAGAAGAGATACTATGAGACAAGGCATAATTATTTTGTCAAATTAATTGCATAAAAATTTGCTATATGAGGTCATCTGAGAAAGATTTCAGGTGCAGGGAAGTACAATTTTAGTTACACCCTTAAAGTTGACTGTACTAATGATACACTTTGCTTGTCTGCGGATTTCATTTAATACCACCAGTAGTGAGGGTTTCTGAATTTTTTATGCAGAGAAATCACATTTCTTTTAGCCAGAGTCTTCAAATTCCAGGACTAGGAACAGTACAAGGTGCCAAGAGAAAAGAACTGATCCCATAAAAATCATAAAAGGGAAGGTGCACAGGAGCTGAGTCTGGAGACACCTGACGTACATTCTGTTGCCCAGGCTGACTGGATTAAATGTAAAAGTGCTCTGCAAACTAGGAAAGGCTGTGCAGACAGAGGCAGGCAGTGTCCCGCAGCTAAGGCCTCCGGGTGCTCTGGCCTCCCCTGGTGGTGCCTTTCCACCTTGCATGGCCTCCTCTTTTCCCAGTTCTCAGTGGCAGTAAGGGTCCTGATCTTCGAGAGGCTGCTTTTCTTATCAGTGCTGTTCTGTGACACTTTCCACTTTCTGGTTAGCAAGCCAGCTCCCAGCACCCTAGGAAGCCCACCCTCCTCCTCCACTCATCATTTCCATAATGGCTTCATCTTCTCCAGCAAGGGGCTGAGGGTGGCTGTGTGGAGCCCAATGAAAAGAGTTTCTGCTGTATTTGCTTACAGGTTCACTCTCCTATAAAAAGTGGAAATGGCAGCATTTTTTCTTAATTTACAAATGTGGAGGGGGGAGTGTTTCAACTAGATAATAGGTTTCTTACTGATATTTGTTTTGAAATGTTCACTACTAAGAATTCTTACAGCTTACTATACATAGAGTATAAGATACAGAAGGGTGAACTTGACCAGCCTTTATTTCAAAAAGGGCCTGTCCAGGGTGTGTGTGGAGAAGCAAATGGGGGAGGCACTTCACTGCTGAAGCCTGAGGTGGTACAGGGGTAAGACAAGGCTCACCTGAAGACCTGCCATCAGGACAGCCTTCTGCTCACCCATGTCCTAAAGCCAGGTGTCCTGCAACCACCCCGCCCTAGGAAGCACCTGGAGGTGCTCTTCTCTAAAGAGAGTTACTGATATATCCGGGGGAAACTAGGGTGGCTAGTGTAGTCACCGGCTCCCAGAGAAAGAATACTCTCTGGACTGTGGGCAAGGGTGCTCCAGGATAGCCAGCTCCCACCTGCCTGCCCCTCCATGACACACAGCAACAGTGGGTAGCTTCCCTTCATTCTTAAATATGAGAAGCAACAGGGAATCATCATAAGCCTTCTGCAGAAGGGAGAACAACCCAAATAACCCATTTATACAACCCAAATAACCGACAAATTTATACCGGAGGAAATGGAGGTAACTTAGAAAAAAGGACATCTTTTTAAAGTCCATATATTAAAATTTAAAGAAAAAATAAATAAGGTTCACAGACCTCTTGTTTCCCTACTACCTACAAATGGCAATTATGAAGCTATAGAAGAGAAAGAATGGGAGACATGAAAACACTTGTAACGTGAAAGCTAGAGATGGACAAGCCTGAGCTCCCTGCAGAGTTAGCATGGTGGACCCCTTCTCTGTAGCATGAACATCCCGACAGTAAGTCCATGGAGAACGCTCACAAATTCACAGACACAAGCTCCATTTAGTAAGCAGTCATCAAGACATATTCCTTATCTATGGATAACCTTAGAATCAACTTGTGACACGCAAAAATCATAGACAGGCATTGTAATACTATAAATATTAACCTTAACACAGAGCTAACTTCTATTTCAAATTCCACAGACATCCACACAATGTGCTGTCTACAATACTAGCAAAGGAACCACAAGGTTTCAAAATACGAATTCTCTAGTTCTATGGGATACACATTTAACATTTTTTGAAGAAACCTGAAGTGTGATGTTAGACATTTTTGTCACCATTAGTTTACATACTTGACATAAAAGTTAGTCACAGTGATGACTACATATGTGACGATAATGTCATATATCAGAATGAACAGAGGATTTCAAATGGGTATTTAAGTCACTGTGAATTCAGTGATGCTGCAGGATTACACCTGTTTCTATGAAAATGAGTCTCTGCTGGACAAGGTGCTGAGCTGCTGGATGCTACTGCTGGGGCCAGCAGAAGCCGGTCACACTAAGAAGTTAACCAAATATTGGATCAAAACATGATTCTCAGTACTTCCCTGGTGGCCTTGTGGTTAAGATTCCACGCTTCCACTGCAGGGTGCAAGGGTTCGACCCCTGCTTAGAAAACTAAGATTCCGCAAGTCATGAGGCGTGGCCAAACAAAAACAAAACATGATTCGCTTGGAGGTATTGTGAGAAAAGCCTTGTCAAGTGTGAACAGGCAGTAAGAGGCAAGAATGATGCCACCACAGTAATGGCCTGAGCCTCGATAACAGACCCCCCACCCAAAATGTGTCAAATGTCCTTGGGGGAAGACATTGTCCCACCACTGCTATGGCTGCCACCAAGAAACTGTCTGGGCTCCCGCCCCACACCAGTGAGGACGGTCATGCTCAGGATCAAGTCTTACAGGGACACAGCACAGCTCCATCAGTCTCTGTAAAAGAAGGGCATTCCTTTTCCCACCACCGGACATCAACTCACCTCTCTGCCTCCACAGAGAGAGAGAAAGGCCAAGACTTGACCCCTGCTTCACTGTGGTCCTCAGTGAAGAGAAGGATCATAACTGCTCATGGGAAGTATCTACTGGGAGCAGAACTAACGGATGAAGAAACTAACAAAGGCCATTTCAAAGAGAATCCATCTTAAGATTTAGTCCCTCTTAGAGCTACAAAGATTTTATATCCAAGATAAAAGTTGATGCCAAAAAAAAAACAAACCTGGATTCTCTTTCTCTGCCAACGTATATACTGCATATACATGATGGATATAAATACTCCTCTGGCTTTTATCATGAATGGAGGTAGCTGGACCTCTGGACTCTTGTGATGGCTACAACAAGGCCGCCGGGCAGACTTCTCAAATACACCTTCTCACCTACCATAAGAAGTAAGGGTGAGATTGTTCAGTGAAAAGAGTCTAAAACTCCACACCCAAACTGTCCATGATGAGTGTGGACAGAATGAAGACAATAGCACATGCCATATGGGGGGTGGGGTAGGGGGTCGTATATGACCTAGCTTTAACCAATGAGATTCAGCAGAGGTCTCACTTGCTTTCGTAACAAAGGGACAGATGTGAGGGTTCTGCCCTTTCCCCTCCTCATCTAGCCTCAAAATGGAAGAATGTGCTGGAAGCATCAGGATAAAACATCAGAGTGGAAAGACTAAAAACAGCTGGTTCCCTGATGGTACTGCTGAATAATTAAATCATTTGCCTCAGAGTTCCTAGCAAAAATGACAAATTGCGACTTGTTTAGAAAGCAGAAGTGAGATTTTTCATTACTTACAGCAGTCCAAATGCAAGTGCTTCAAGTCTGAGAAAGATTACTCCTATACATCCTTTCTTAGGTTGCTACTTGAGAATTTGCCCTAGCAGAACAAAGGAGAAAATAAGGAGAAAAGAGACAGAGGTGGAATCTAGGAAACAGTGGATGCATGCAGGAGAACAATAAGGAGAACTCCCAGGAAGACGGTTTTGGAGCAGGCCTGTCTAGAACAGCTGATGAAGCAGGTGGTGGAGAGCTGGAGAAGAAGAAACTTTGGGAAGAGGCATATTTTGAGATTCAATGCTACCCATGCAAATTTGGGAACTGTGGAAATGCTAAAGATCTAATCAAGAAGAAAGACAATCTCTAGGAAAATCAAAGAAACAAACAATTGTAAAAACGGAAAGCACAGCAACCTAGTTAGCCATTCAATGAACAGTATTTACATGGTTGTAATCAGGGAGTTGAAGTTTAATATTTGTCATTTTTTAGGCATACCTTCTTAGTGTATGTATTCATGGGGAGTTAATTATGGTCAGAGACTAGAGAATAATCATAAAAGTACAGATGACAGAGGTTGGGAAGGTCCAGAGGTAAAAGAAAGTCCAAAGAAGCTAAGAACCTATTAATAAAACCAGAAGATAGGACTGATTATTGACAAAACTATTAGAGAAATAAAAACATAAGCATATGATTTCAAACGGCAAAGGTTAGAAAGTATAGGGAATCCAAATATAAGGACACAACTAAATGACAGTGGGGAAATAGGAGAGGGTAGTCAGTGATCCACTCTCTTCAATTTCTCTTTAGAATTCACAATTTACAATGTACTAATGTGACTTAAAACTATGGGGTAACATGTCTCTAAGTTCTATATAATTTCTCCAATTGTTTAAACAGAATTTACTCATGGCAATTCTGTTTTTGGTTTATATGGTAGCAGAAAGCCCAGAGATAACCTAAACATTGTGAATCAAGAAGTAGTAGTATAAGCATATTATTTGCATTTATAGAGATACTCATAGAGGAACTAGAAATATAAACAGTTCAAATAGGTTCCCTATAATAGTAGAGTCTTGGCCAAGGAGGTGTGGGGCCAGGGACTACTTCATTCACCATAAACCCTCAGTATTATTTAATTTTTAATATCATGGCATATACTAATTTAGTAAAAATAAAAACATGTACCTTAAAAAAAGAAACACTGAAAGCAAAGAAAACTGAAGCAATATGCAAAGCAATATGACACAATGAAAAATGTAGAGAACGTGACTGAGTGACAGGCACTTTCCTGGCTCTGATGAAGTCTCTGTTGTGTGCAGTAATTTATTCTGTGCTTTCAGAGGCGTCTGCTGCTTCACCTGCAGTTTTCCTTTGAGATGGAAGTCCACAATAAGTAAACCTCCTGCTCCCAGCACGAGCACTGTGCTCTGGAGAACATGAAAGCTGATAATCATCTCTTAAAATTTATGTCACTCATATTTGTTGTTAATGTTTAATCCTTGGAGGCTTTCTGGTCCAGGTAACTATTTTCTTGCATTATATTTAATCATTTCTACCCTCTTTATTTTTAAAACTCTGGCACAAACCATTTTACCTGCCAGCTTCTTTCAGTTTCATGTCATCAGCTATCCGATAAAAGTGCTGAAATGTATCGTAAATTTACAAAGAATCTGGCCAACTGGAGACAGGGAAAGAATTTTTTAAAAGAATAAACCTAAGAGCCCACACAGGATTGTGGTTTCTACATCAGATCAAAAAAAAAAAAGACTAACATGAACATTAAGATATTAGCTGGGAGCCAATTTTATCATTTTAATTTCCGCTCTTTATGCAAGAGACCGGCTGAACAATAGCCAATAATAGTAAGTGTAATGGAAAATCGAAAGACTTATCTACACTGTAATTAAGAAAAGAATGAAGATTAAAGTTGGAGCTAATTATAAAACATATGGTATAACTTTGCATTGCCATCTATTTGCCACTTCAGATAACGTATTTTTCATTTACTCTCCTCCATGAGGGATTAGTCAATTAAACATTTCACTCCCTCCCCCTAAAAAGAAAAAGATGGATGGAAAACTTTTTTTGTCACACTCAATGAAATGAACAGTTTCTTAGGCTGATTAATCCTTGGCAACATACAGAGAACATATACAGAACCAAGAGAGCAGATACACCAAGTGCTAGAGCATAAACATTTAGTTTCATGCCTGAGAGGGAAATGCTTGCCTTCTGCTGAGAAGGTGGGAGAGGGGCTGTATTTAGCATGTTTTAATTATCAAAGGATGATGTACTGGTCTTTCTTTAACCACCCTGAAGCTCAAAAATTGGGAATAAATATCCGGCCACATTCTTTGGCATTTTTATTTACATATTTTAAATTAAAAAAAATTTTTTTTGCAATATTTATTACTTGATGCAAGGAAAAGCAATTACCTCTTGGTGTTTTGAGATTTTAGCACTTGTAACATAACCTATCCCTTGGGTAAAGAGAGATGGCATGCCTAAATGCAAGGTAAAAATTTAATGCTATAAAACTTGATCTTTCCCTTCCCTTATTCTAGAATGCAAATGATAATATTACTAAAGACAACAACAATAATAACAACTGGTGGCGCTGGGTTCCATTTTCAAGAATGAAGGGCAATTTAACAGTCACTCTGGCACAAAGTTCTGCGTAAGGGTAATTTATAAAATATTTATAAATTAACTGTATGACATGTTAAATTCTACCAAGTAGAACTTCAAATTTTATTCCTGATACTTTCAGCAACATCCTCAGATGAAATGCAAAAAACATAACATTAAAATTGGATAGGCTCAAAAGGGCTTGAGGAAACATGTTCTCGGGACCATTTCTGTTCTGAATTGAGAATTTCCTGCACAGCAACCAGTTGGAATTCATGACCCCCTGGAGGCTGCAGGATATTTTATTCTCACTCTTGTGCAGGCCACAGGATGGAGGCCTCTTAATTGAAACTGCCTCTTCAATTTCTCTTTAGAACTCACTGTTTAATTCAAACATCAAATATTAATTAAAACAACCAAGTAAAACAGCTCTTCACAATCAGAGCACTACACTGGCTCTCCAGTTCTTTAAACAGAAGCCACCAATGGCAGCTATTTTGGTTTGTTTTCTGTATTTAGCCTAGTAGGGTGTTTTTGCCCCCCAACACCAAAGACAAAAAAAAAAAGAGCAATAACAAAGATGAGAGTGGAGCTGAAGACCATGCCCAGACACAGGCCCATTTCTCTGAGAATAAATGTGTCTGCTTTATTTTCACATTTATCTCGGAGGCAGAGCCCACTGGAGCACAAATCAACTCTATTAATGTTATCACTTAATTAAAATTTGTATTAAAAATGATGCTGGGTAAAGCGAAATGCAAAATAAGACCAAGAACTTGTCTGGAGTCCCTCCCAAATTCTTTGTCACGGACCCCGCCACCTTACTCTGAGCATTCTGAGCACCACAGAGAGCTGACTGTGCCTGAGAAAATAAAAACCACTGAGGGGCTGACCCTCACCCCCAGCTCCCACCCCAGGGTGCCCGGGGCCTCACCTCCAGCTCCTGCTCCCTCTGCAGGGCGAACTGCTTGAAGGACTTGACAATGAGGCCAGCATTGGAGCAGTCGTAGACGAATATGGAGGGGCTACCCATCCACGTCTGCAGGTCGTATATAGACAGAGGGATGTACTGAGTGTAGTTCTGGAAAAGAAGACAGTGCATGTTTGTGACTCACACCTGGAGAAGTCTGCCTGCCCACCAGGACCTGCACCTCCACGAGGGTCCCATGCATGGGACCTGCTGCATATAACGTTCTGCACACTGTAGTAGAACAGCAGTAGTCGAAGCTCCCCACCATCTGCCCGTTTCAATCAGACAGAGGCGGGCAGTGGTCACAGTTCAACCCCGGCTGGAGCGCCTCTCCTCCTCTGTTCGGCTCTCTCCTCTCCTCCCCTTGGGAGCACACCCACTCCACTGAGGGATCTCCTTCCACGTGTCCCATCACGGCCCCTTCACACCCACCCTTCCTCTGCCACCCACCTGCAGTCAAACCACAGCCTTCTCTATAAAGCCCAAGGCTCTGTGTGCTACTCTGTTCACCATCTACTCCAAAGCTTCTCCAGGCTTATATAACAGAACCCATTCTTCACTTACAAAGTCAGCTTGGAAGAGTTGACTAGGTCCTCAGATGTGAAGGGTTTCCCTGCAGCCCCCTTCATTTCAGTCCTACCGGTAAGCGCTTTATCCTTTAGATGACTGAAATCACACTGAAGGTGTACAAGTGGATTTGGCCCCATAAACTTTTTTCAAATCACACAACAGTAACATATTAACATGAATCTGCTAAGTGAAATATTATTCTGGACATGCTGTACTCTTCAGTACTTGAAACCACTCCAGCAATTACTGGTAAACATAGAAAGGAATGGCCTTCATCTCAGCAGAGAAATTATTAAAAATCCACACTCAAAAGTAACATTTTTAAGCAATTCTTCTGCACAGAACACCCCACTTATTTACCGTTCCTCGGGCACTAATGGTTTAAGTGGTGAAACTCCAGCAGAAATCAATTCTGTGCACTTACAAGAAAGGTGACGGTGTTCCCTCAAGGCTGAGCCACAAACATTGTCTCTGGTATTGCCAAGAGGATCATTTCTAATTCAACAGAGAAAACGGGCAGAGGACCGGAAGACCAAACCAGGCCTGGAAAAGACTGCCATCAACGTGATGGCAAAAGCCTTTTTGTTAAGCACACTCGTCACCAGCTGCACATGCCACCCCAGACAGGGGAGGACGTGCCAGCAGCACAGGTGTAGTGGGGATGCAGGCATCTTCGGCACAAAGGGACCACCCTCTGCTTATGCCATGCCATTTCACCCTGCAAAATGCAGTCACCTGGTGTCTTGCTCACTGTCACTGCAGAAGGTTAGAGAACACTTGAATATGCTCTCTCTAAATAAACTCTCACGGAAGGGTTCTAAAGAAAGCAGTTCTTCCTAATGAACCTATAAATGCGGCACCCAATCAAAATACCAGCAGGGGTTTCCTTTAACGGAATTTGACAAGAGATTCTAAAGTTAGTGCTGAAGAGACATTTATAAGAATACCCCCTCAAAAACTGTGAAGAAAGAATAACCAGTGGGGACTCATGCTGGCAGATATTAAATACATTATAAATCTCTATTGTAATCACAGGATGCTATCAGGGAAGGAGAGACAAACAAATAAAACAGGAGGCAAAGCCCAGAAATAGACTCACAAATATAACTGTAACGGCAGTAGCATTTTACCCCAGTGAAGAAAGAATGAACCATTCAACAAGTGATTCTGTAAAATCTAACTGATCATTCAATACTGCCATCTGAGATTTCACACACAAAATAATCAGGACAGATTTAAAAAATAAATAAAAAGAGAATAACAGATTTAAAAATTTGTTTGGTGTAAGAAAGACCCTCTTAAACATACGAAAGAAAGAAAAATGTAACAGCATAAAAATTAAATAATTCTGATAAAAGTGCATATCAATGACAAGCAATTTAAGAATGAAGTAGGTACAATGTATGTGACATAGGGTCTGTACTGGGGATATGTGTATATACAAGCTTGTACTGCAAGTCAACGAAGACAAAACAACACACAACAGGCAAAGGCTGCACACAGGCAAGTCACAGAAGAAACATGATGATCAACAATTATGAATGTTTCACTCTCTGGATTAATCATGGAAATGTGAATTACAATGAGAATCATCCATCTATCTACCTGTCTTCATCCAGCAAACTGGAAAAAAATATAAAAGGTGAATAAAGCCCCATGTTGACAAGGATGTTCAACAGGGCGCCAGCTCATCATTGCTGTGAGTATAAATTTAGGAAGATTTTTTGGGAAGGCAATTTGGGTGGTTCTTAAAATTTTTTAATGTACATGCCTTTGACTTCTAGGTGTCCATCTTATAGAAATACTTGCATTTGTATGTACAGGGATCTCTGATACTTTCACTGGTAAAATCCTGTAAGCTGTCTACATGCTACTGTGGAAAAGACTGCCAGTCTACAACCTATTTTTTCCCTCTTCATCATCAACACAAGTTTAGCTGAGCACTGTTCCCAGTTTCCTTTGCAGCTAAGTCTGATCTTGCAGCCCAATTCTGACCTACGGGACATGATCAGAAATGTGTCCAAATTATAAGTGCTGCCCTAATGCTCACCCCTTCTTCCTTCCCTTCCCAGGAAAAAATGCAAACATGGCAGGCCTTTGACTGTACAGGGGGACTGGAGAGTTGTGTGATGGAAGGACTTGGGCTCGGTGTCACGAGACAATGCCACAGCAGGCCCAGATGGCCCAGAGGGACTGTCACAGACAACCTTGGATCCTAATATATCCAATATGAAGGGATCATTAAGCAAAAGGGGCCCATACTATGGAACACCATGCAAGGTTATTTATAGGCACTGACATGGAGGGATGTCAGAGGCTTGTAATGATTTTTAAAATGCAAGTATTAGAACCTCATATATAATATGATCCCATTTTGTGTGTAAAGCACCACATCCCCAGCACGTAAGTTGAATGAAATAAGAACTCAGCAGGCATGTGCTAAGGGGAAGGTCCTATAAATGGTGCTGAAAGAACATGGAACGGCTAAGGGCTGCTTTCTCTGACCTGGGAGGTGACAGGGGAGTGGGGGCTGGTAAGAGAGTGTCACATCTATTTAAGACCTCTTTTCTCTTGGAGCATTTTAGAATAGAAATAACTTGTATTTTTTAAAAGACAAAATGTACATAACTACTAAAAGGAGGGAGGAAAAGGGTAAGCTCTGGGGTTCACTATAACGTACATTCATTAAGTGTTTCATAACCAGCAGGTATCACGTGTTATCTGTACAAGTATAAAGGCTTCAGCTAAGCCGCACTGGACAGAGCAGACACGAGTCAGTGCCTCCCTGGACACAGCAGGAAGAGCAATCCTCTCCAGCCCTCTCCTCAGCAGCCTGCCTCCCTTGCTGACATGCAGGTCCCACTGCTATGCGGGGGTGGGGGGCGTGGGTTGGTGAGGTGTTGAAAATGAATCCGTTAAGTGTGCAGGAACACCCCTACACTGATAGGAGAAAGGATTTTAGCACCAGCCTAGGAAACCATCGCATTTTTATATACCAGCCACACTCGGCTATTTATCTGCTTCCCACAAGGTTCTAGCTCAGCGACAAGTGGCCACAAACGGCTGGGGCAGTTCTGACCCCCTTCCTGCCACCCCTTCATCCCCAGTACTGTCGGGAAAGGGTGATCATCTGTCATCTTTGCTGCCTTCTAGGTACAGCCCCACAAGACCCAAAGAAGGGAAGAAGCATGAAATAAAATATATTTTAAACATACTGAGTTCTGAAGTCTAGCCTTTGTAACTGAAATGTAATTTTTATATTTCCCCAAAATCAAAAGTTACTTTTTAAATTTCTGAGATACAAAGGTAATTAATGGTGATTCATTAAAATAATGAAGCACTAATCCATCAGGAAACGTGTTAAGCATTTTCCTTTCCATTCCCTGTGCCTTTTGCTGCCCCTGAAATGATTCAAGCAGAGTTGTCAGCCACTGAGCCCCACTGGAGGGCAGAACTGCCTCCATTCTCTAATGCCTGTCCAAGGGACAGCATGCAAGGAGCTTTCAGAATTGGTCTTCAGCCTCACGATTTTTAGTTGTGAGAGGGGATGGCATCCTAGGCTGTCCACAGGGACGCTTGGCAACAGAGAATGGCTTGGATCCATTCCTCCACACAGACGGGCTGCGTGGTGGGCGCAGCCTCTGGAATGCCATTTGAGGAGAAAGGGCCTTTGTAGCTGAGGTGGAGGCACCCCAGCCCTGTGGGCGTTTGGGGCTGGTCACTCAGTATGGGGCCCATCCCACACCCATACCCAAGCAGGCACTGCCACGCCTGGCAGCATCCCTGGCCTCAACCCACTACCTTCTAACAACACTTACCCCTCTCTGCCAGTCGTGACAACCAAAAGGTTTCTGGCGGCGGTGGTGGTGGTGGTTTAGTTGCTAAGTTGTGTCCAACTTCTGTGACCCATGGACTGTAGCCTACCAGCCTCCTCCATCCATGGGATTTCCCAGGCAAGAATACTGGAGTGAGTTGTCATTTCCTTCTCCAGGGAATCTTTCCAACCCAGGGATCAAACCCACTTCTCCTGAATTGCAGGGGGGTTCTTTACTGCTGAGCCACCAGGGAAGCCACCAAAAGATCTCTGGATATTTAAATGTGCTCCTGAGAGGGAGGAAAGCCTCTTTGATGAGAACCTCTGCCTTTGAGGAGAGACAATTTCATTTAAAGCAGGAGCTGTATTCTGCAGTTTAGTAAGCCTGTAAAACTTGGAAGTCTGTGTCCCTGGAGGAATACAAAATCAACTCTATTAAACCACATGGAGGAAAGTGGCCTTTGAGAACTAATCCTTATTAGAACTTGAGCAGGTGGATCTCATTTCCCATCTCGGAAGGATCCTGGGGAGTCTGTCAAGCTTCAGCCAGAATCACGGTTTTGCAAACCTGCAAAGGGCAGCCAGCAGGATGCTGGCTGCAGCGAGTGAGTGGAGGACAGAAGCAACACTCAAAGTGCAACTATTTCTATCCCGTGCAATATCCCCATGTCTTCTAGGCCGAACCAACCTACACAAGCTGGAGAAGTCAACATCCCCCGCACCGAAGGCCGCCTGGAACACTCCAGGGCCTTTCAGGCAATGGTTTGGTTTCTCCCCCACCAAAAACTACAAGTACAGAGAATTCCTGACCAAAGCATCTCTCCTTTTTCTTGAAAAAAACATATCCAAGGCCATGTTTTCATTTCAAACAAAGAAAAAGAAATAGGTTTTAGATAATTTATTCATTACACTCCACTTTAGCTGTCAGGTTATATTAAACATCAAAAAAAAAAAAAAAAAAGCCACATGCTTCATCAGACTGTCATCACAGCTGAGTCAACCACAGAGGCGGCCGAGCACCGGGCCCCCAGACATGAGCGGGGAGGAGGTGCACTTTGTTCTCCAGGTAAAGCCAGCCACCTCCCAAGAAGTGGCTCTCTATTTCTGAGCAGATTCTAAGTTCAGACAGCCCCTAACTCCTACTGGTTCAGCTCACGAGTTTTTGACTTCACACTGGGGCACAGAGACATCCATGCAGCAGAAACTATACTCTGAATGTCAGTTTTTTCTGGGCCAGTCACATGCAGTCCTTGGCACCGGGCCACAGCAGTGAGCACACCTCCCAGTTAGCTCACAATCAGGAGGGTGAACAACCGACACACTTATGATTATCCAGGACACAAACAACCCTTCTGTTGGCTGATGGATTCTTTATCACTGAGTCACCTGGGAAGCCCTAGGTTAGGTGCAACAAATGCGTTTTCAGCTTTTGGTATTTCCAAGTATGGTGTCCTTATGGGACAAAACCCCACTGTAACTGTACATCTGCTAAAGAACTCAAAATATGAGCCAGGAGTCTTAGCCAGAGTACAATGGCATCCTCCCAAGGGTTTTCTGGTAAAGTCCCCAAGGGTGCATATTTCCTCTGACCTCACAGGCAGGAAGACCAGGCGCATCTGCATGCGGCCCCCTGGCTTTCTCTGGATGGTAAAGGCATCTGCACGTGGCTGTTCTCAAGGAGAGCAGGGGAGCATGGGTTAGCAGAAGATTCAGCTTCCTTCTGAAGGAACCAGCAGCGGAGGTGATGGCCCAGAGATGCTAGGTATGGGGTAGTGGTACTTGTGAATCAAACGCTCCAGGGTTTAAGTCACAAGCAAACTCCTTAAAACCCTTAAGGCTGAAGGTTTATTGGTTTTTTTGATACTTTCTCTGCCTTTCCTTTATCGTTGTTTAGTCATTAAGTTGTGTCCGACTCTTTTCAACCCCATGGGCTAAAGCCTGCCAGGCTAGTCTGTCCGTGGGATTTCCCAGGCAAAAATATTGGAGTGGGTTGCCATTTCCTTCTCCAGGGGATCTTCCTGACCCAGGGATTGAACCTGCATCTCCTGCATTGGCAGATGAAATCTTAACCACTAAGCCATCAGGGAAGCCCTCTTTCCTTTATTACCGCTCAATAATTGTTTACCCTATGAGTAATGTTAAATAAATGTTATTTAAATAATAGAATGTATTGGTTTGGAAAAATTGCACACCACTATCAAATAGGTATCTCTTATTCTGGTTTAGTATATAGTTCATTACTGAGTCTGTTGAAAGATGGATCATAAAGGTTTTTAAATGTGCTATTATCAAAGGATGTATTTGTGATTTTTTAGAATCAATATTTGTGCCATACCACATTTAACATTTATTACAATTGTTACTTTACCAATACTAAGAGTATAGCAGTCCCCCTCCTTGAAAAAAGTTGGTAATTTTACTGTAAACTTGGTCTTTCCAGCATCTTTGTTTATGCTTGCAATGGCTGAAGACCATTAGAAAAAATTCCATTTCTTCAGGAGAAGAGTTAACAAACTTTGGATGAGATCTTTATAAGAACTTTAAACTTTTTTTTTTAATACTATTTTCTTGATGCTGAGACATAAAACTTTAGACCATATCTTAATTGATTTCTCAGATATTCTATATTTGAAAACCAGATTTATGGAGGAAGAGTTCTCAAGTGAGTGTGCATCAGAATGGCCTAGAGGGCTTGTTAAAATGCAGATCTCTGGGGGCCTCCCTGGAATAGGCTTCTCTAAGTCTTCAGTAGGGTGTGATAATTTGCATGTATCATAAATTCCAAGAATATCGCTGCTACCATATTTTAAGAATTCCTGGTGCAGACAGTGCAAATGCTGGGGCAGAGAACATTCACTTTCCAGTTTGAGTGTCACCTGTTCTTCCTATGGATCATGGAGAACACTTCCTTTTTCCATCCATGATTTAACATTTTACATGTAATGATCAGGAAACACTTTGCAGATGATACTTATATAAAAATATCCATTCATCCATGAGTTGACATGTAAGAAGAGTTTTAACTACGAATTCAATTTCTTTGATTGATCTAGGGCTATCAGATTTTCAACCTCATTTTGGGTCACTTTTGGAAAGCTGTATCTTAAATGGCATTTTCCATTTAAGTTGTTAAATGTACTGGTATAAAATTATTAACATTCTCTTATCTTTTCAATGTCTATAGAATATGTGGTGACATCTTTCATTCCTAAATGTTGTCTTTTCTCTTTTTTTTTTGCTACCTAGACTTGTTAATTTACAGACGTTTTTCAAAAACCAAACTTTAGCTCCGTTAACCTTCTGTACAACCTGGTCTCTGTTTTACTGATTTATGCATTGTTCAACATTTTCCAGTTTCTTAAGGTAGACATTTATATTTTTAAGTCTTTCTTTCTTTCTGTATAAGAATTTAATAAGGCTATACATTTTTATATAAGCACTGCTATAGCTACATCCCACAAGTTTTGACAAGTCATCTTTTCATTACTGTTTAGTATGAATTATTTTCACTGTCCCCTGTCATACCTTTTTTGATACATATATTATTTAATTTCAAAATACTGAAGGATTTTCCAGGCAGCACACAATTTCAGATTCTGTGGTCAAGGAATAGACTCTGTATGCTTTCAACCCTTCAAACTTTATTGAGACATTTATTTTTGTAAGGCAGCACAGGCCTTTCTCTTGTTCTATGGGCATTGGGTGTAGGGTTCTGGTAACTGAGTCAGAGCAATTGATGGTCTTTTAAGTGATTTTTTTTTTTTAATTAGAAAAATATACCATGTCTGGAGTTTTCTTTGTGAGAAATTTTTTAATTATCAATTTTAACATTGGTTTTAACCTATCAATTACTGCCAGACTATTACTCAAATACTGGATATGTTTCTTTCTCTAACTGGTCCTGACAATCTTGCTTTATGTATCTTAAACTCTATTAGCCATCTAGGCATTCAGGATAGTTATATCTTCCTGATGAACTGACTTGTCTGGTACATTGCCTTCATCTCTGGCAAAACTTTTTGTCTCGAAGTCTATTTTCTCATTAGTAATACAGCCACTTTGGCTCTCTTTCAGCTAGTCTTTCATGATATACCTTTTTACATTCAAGCATCTCTCAGGACTTCCTTGGTGGTCAGTCCAGTGGCCAAGACTCTAAGCTCCCAATGCAGGGGGCATGGGTTCAACCCCTGGGGAGGGAACTAGATCCCACATGTTACAACCAAGAGTTCACAAGCCACAAATAAAAAGAGCCTGCATCTGTAACGAAGATCGAAGATTCTATGTGCCACAACTAAGACCTGGTACAACCAAAATAAATAAATAAATGTAAATATTAAAAAAAGAAATACAGTGCATCCCTTGCTGACAGCAGAAAGTGTGATCTTGCTTTTTATTCAGTGCGACATAAACTTATAAAACACAAAGAATGAGTGAAGTTCTAGAAGATAACTAGTCTGCACTTCAAAAAGTCAATGTCCACTGTTCAGAAAATGGAAACACAAGTCATAGAACGGGAGGGACTCTTTTAAAAATGAATATCTGATAAGCGACTAGTACCCAAATGTAAAAGGAACTCTTAAACTGAGAGAACAAATAGTCCTATTAATTGATAAACGTGGGCAAAAGATATGGAAACCCCACCAAAGAAAACATACAGATGGCAGCCAAGCATATGAAAAGATGCTCAACATCGTATGTCATTAAGGAATTGCAAATTAAAAGGATATACCACGATGCACCTAATTAGAATGGCTAAAATCCAGAACACTGGCAACAACAAATGTCAAGGAGGATGTGGAGCAACAGGAACTACCATTTATTGCTGGTGGGAATGCAAACGACGCAGCCACTTTGGAACAGGGTTTGCCAATTTCTTAGAACGCTAAACATAACAGCCAATCTAGCAGTGGCTCTCTTAGGTATTTACCCAAATGAGAAGAAATCTTATGTCTATACAAAAATCCACACAAAAGTTTAGAACAGCATTATTTACAATTCCTCAAAACTGGAAGTAACCAGGATGTCTTTCACTAGTGGTACATCCAAATAGTGGAATCTTTTTCAGTGGCAAAAAGAAAATGAGCTCGCTAGCCAAGAAAAGACATGAAGGAAATTTGAATGCATACTCCTAATTGAAAAAAGCCAGTTTTAAAACACTACATTCTATATGGTTTTAACTATATGATATGCTGGAAAATGTAAAACTATAGAGACAATAGGATACAAAAACATATTTAACCCCTATATGAAACATATAATGGATCAAGACACACTAGGTTATCCCACAAAGGCAAGGTATATTTAATACTAGAAAATCATATATCTTTCAATGCATTTCAAGTTTAAAGGAGAAAAATCATACCATCATCTAACACATACATACAAAATGGCTTGGGGGGAAAAGCAACATCTATTGATGACTTGAAAAAATAAACTAGGAATAGAAGGGCATCTTTTTAAAAAATATTTGTATAATGTTGTGTTCATTTCTACCATACAACAACACTGTGGTGGTTGTGGTGGTTTAGTCGCTAAGTCGTGTCCGACTCTTGCGACCCCACAGACTGTAGGCTGCAAGGCTCCCCTGTCCATGCGATTCTCCAGGCAAGAATACTGGAATGAGTTGTCATTTCCTTCTCCAGGGGATCAAACCCAGTTCTCCTGCATTGCAGGCAGATCATTTACTGACTGAGCTATGAGGGAATCAGTCATAATTATACCTATATCCCCTCCCTCTTGAGCCTCCCTCCTTTCCCCCATCCCACCTCTCTAAGTCATCACAGAGCGCCAGACCGGGCACCCTGTGTGATACAGCAACTTCTCATCAACTATCCACTTTACACACAGAAGTGTACATATATTGATGCTACTTTCTCCATTTGTCCCATTCACTCCCTCCCCCAACTGTGTCCACAAGTCCATTCTTTACACCTGTGTCTCCACTGAGAAGGGCACCTTTTAATCTGATAAGGGCTTTTCTTATTTTTTATTCTTTTTACAAATATCTATAGCAAATATCATACAGTGATGCAGACGACGCACTCCTTTCAAAATGAGGAATGAGACAAGGACATGCAGTCACCACTCCACTCTCTGGGAGGTGCTGGTAGCACAGAAAGATACAAACAATAAACAGCAGGACTGGAAGGAAAGTAAACTGCTGTGATTTGCAAACCACATGGTAATCTGTTAAGGAATTTTTAAATATGTACAAATCATTAGGATCAATGAGAGAACAGCAAATTAGAAAGAAGGAACGTGAAGTCGCTCAGTTGTCTCCAACTCTGTGACCCCAGGGACCATAGCCCACCAGGCTTATCTGTCCATGGAATTTTCCAGGCAAGAATACTTGACTGGGTTGCCATTTCCTACTCCAGGGGATCTTCCTGACTCGGGGATAGAACCCAGGTCTCCCACAATGCAGGCAGACGCTTTACCGTCTGAGCCTCCAGGGGTAGGCTAATTAGCAAATTAGCAGACATAAAATAAATGTACAAAAAAATCAACTGCCTTGCCACACACCCTGGTAAAAACTCACAAAACATAATTTTAAAACATTTGTAATCATGTGGCCAAGAAGAGCTACCCCTTGCTCAAGGTGAGGGGCGGTGACCCAGAGGAGCTACCCCACGCCTGAGGTCAGGGGAGGCGGCCGAAAGGAGCAACCCCACATCCAAGGAGCGGTGGCTGCACAGGCACAGGAGGGCTGAGAGGAGCTACTCCATGTTCAAGGTCAGGAGGGGTGGCTGTGAGGAGATACACCTCATCCAAGGTGAGGAGCAGCGGGTGTGCTTTGCTAGAGCAGCCGTGAAGAGATAACCCACATCCAAGGTAAGAGAAACCCAAATAAGACAGTAGGTATTGCGAGAGGCATTAGAGGGCAGACACACAAACCATAATCACAGAAAACTAGTCAATCTAATCACACGGACCACAGCCTTGTCTAACCCCAAACTAAGCCATGCCCTATGGGGCCACCCAAGATGGGCGGGTTATGGTGGAGAGGTCTGACAGAATATGGTCCACTGGAGAAGGGAATGGCAAACCACTTCAGTATTCTTGCCTTGAGAACGCCATGAACAGTATGAAAAGGCAAAATGATAGGATACTGAAAGAGAACTCCCCAGGTCGGTAGGTGCCCAATATGCTACTGGAGATCAGTGGAGAAATAACTCCAGAAAGAATGAAGGGATGGAGCCAAAGCAAAAACAATACCCAGTTGTGGATGTGACTGGTGATAGAAGCAAGGTCCAATGCTGTAAAGAGCAATATTGCACAGGAACCTGGAATGTTAGGTCCATGAATCAAGGCAAATTGGAAGTGGTCAAACAGGAGATGGCAAGAGTGAATGTTGACATTCTAGGAATCAGCCAACTAAAATGGACTGGAATGGGTGAATTTAACTCAGATGACCATTATATCTACTACTGCAGGCAGGAATCCCTTGGAAGAAATGGAGTAGCCATCATGGTCAACAAAAGAGTCCGAAATACAGTACTTGGATGCAATCTCAAAAACGACAGAATGATCTCTGTTCGTTTCCAAGCCAAACCAAATAATATCACAGTAATCCAAGTCTATGCCCCAACCAGTAATGCTGAAGAAGCTGAAGTTGAATGGTTCTATGAAGACCTACAAGACCTTTTAGAACTAACACCCAAAAAAGATGTCCTTTTCATTATAGGGGACTGGAATGCAAAAGTAGGAAGTCAAGAAACACCTGGGGTAACAGGCAAATTTGGCCTTGGAATATGAAATGAAGCAGGGCAAAGGCTAATAGAGTTTTGCCAAGAGAACACACTGATCATAACAAACACCCTCTTCCAACAACACAAGAGAAGACTCTACACGTGAACATCACCAGATGGTCAACACCAAAATCAGACTGATTATATTCTTTGGAGCCAAAATGGAGAAGCTCTATACAGTCAACAAAAACAAGACCGGGAGCTGACTGTGGCTCAGATCATGAAGTCCTTACTGCCAAATTCAGACTGAAGTTGAAGAAAGTAGGGAAATCCACTAGACCATTCAGGTATGACCTAAATCAAATTCCTTATGATGATACGGTGGAAGTGAGAAAGAGATCTAAGGGACTAGATCTGATAGACAGAGTGCCTGATGAACTATGGACTGAGGTTAGTGACATTGTACAGGAGACAGGGATCAAGACCATCCCCATGGAAAAGAAATGCAAAAAAAGCAAAATGGCTGTCTGGGGAGGCCTTACAAATAGCTGAGAAAAGAAGAGAAGTGAAAAGCAAAGGAGAAAAGGAAAGATATAACCATCTAAATGCAGAGTTCCAAAGAATAGCAAGGAGAGAGAAGAAAGCCTTCCTCAGCAATCAACTCAAAGAAATAGAGGAAAATAACAGAATGGGGAAGACTAGAGACCTCTTCAAGAAAATTAGAGATACCAAGGGAACATTTCATGCAAAGATGGGCTGGATAAAGGACAGAAATGGTATGGACCTAACAGAAGCAGAAGATATTAAGAAGTGGCAAGAATACACAGAAGAACTGTACAAAAAACATCTTCACGACCAAGATAATCATGATGGTGTGATCACTCACCTAGAGCCAGACATCCTGGAATGTGAAGTCAAGTGGGCATTAGAAAGCATCACTACGAACAAAGCTAGTGGAGGGGATGGAATTCCATTGAGCTATTTCAAATCCTGAAAGATGATGCTGTGAAAGTGCTGCACTCAATATGCCAGCAAGTTTGGAAAACTCAGCAGTGGCCACAGGACTGGAAAAGGTCAGTTTTCATTCCAATCCCAAAGAAAGGCAATGCCAAAGAATGCTCAAACTACCGCACAATTGCACTCATCTCACACGCTAGTAAAGTAATGCTCAAAATTCCCCAAGCCAGGCTTCAGCAATACGTGAACTGCGAACTTCCAGATGTTCAAGCTGGTTTTAGAAAAGGCAGAGGAACCAGAGATCAAATTG
This sequence comes from Capricornis sumatraensis, assembly GCF_032405125.1. Lineage (NCBI taxonomy): Eukaryota > Metazoa > Chordata > Mammalia > Artiodactyla > Bovidae > Capricornis > Capricornis sumatraensis. Next base: position 101,543,970 of record NC_091076.1, read on the forward strand.
CCAACATCCGCTGGATCGTTGAAAAAGGAAGAGCGTTCCAGAAAAATATTTATTTCTGCTTTATTGACTATGCCAAAGCCTTTGACTGTGTGGATCACAATAAACTGTGGAAAATTCTGAAAGAGATGGGAATACCAGACCACCTGACCTGCCTCTTGAGAAACCTGTATGCAGGTCAGTTAGAACTGGACATGGAACAACAGACTGGTTCCTAATAGGAAAAGGAGTACATCAAGGCTGTATATCGTCACCCTGTTTATTTAACTTACATGCAGAGTACATCATGAGAAATGCTGGGCTGGAAGAAGCACAAGCTGGAATCAAGATTGCCAGGAGAAATATCAATAACCTCAGATATGCAGATGACACCACCCTCATGGCAGAAAGTGAAGAGGAACTAAAAAGCCTCTTGATCAAAGTGAAAGAGGAGAGTGAAAAAGTTGGCTTAAACCTCAACATTCAGAAAACAAAGATCATGGCATCTTGTCCCATCACTTCAGGGCAAATAGATGGGGAAACAGTGGAAACAGTGTCAGACTTTAGTTTTGGGGGCTCTGAAATCACTGCAGATGGTGACTGCAGCCATGAAAAGACGCTTATTCCTTGGAAGAAAAGTTATGACCAACCTAGATAGCATATTCAAAAGCACAGACATTACTTTGTCAACAAAGGTCCATCTAGTCAAGGCTATGGTTTTTCCAGTGGTCATGTATGCATGTGAGAGTTGGACTATGAAGAAAGCTGAGCGCCAAAGAATTGATGCTTTTAAAGGGACTCTTGAGAGTCCCTTGGACTGCAAGGAGATCCAACCAGTCCGTTCTAAAGGAGATCAGTCCTGGGTGTTCTTTGGATGGACTGTTGCTAAAGCTGAAACTCCAATACTTTGGCCATCTCATGCGAAAAGTTGACTCATTGGAAAAGACTCTGATGCTGGTGGGGATTGGGGGCAGGAGGAGAAGGGGACGACAGAGGATGAGATGGCTGGATGGTATCACCAACTCAATGGACATGAATTTGTGTGAACTCCTGGAGTTGGTGATGGACAGGGAGGCCTGGCGTGCTGCGGTTCATGGGGTCGCAAAGAGCCGGACACGACTGAGCAACTGAACTGAACTGAACTGACTGAACCACGTCAAAAAAGTATAACATGTCCAGGAGTAAATCTAAAAAATGATACAAATCTTTAGGAAATTATAAGATACCACTGATACACACTTTGAAAGAGCACAGTTTGGAAAACTCAACAATATAAAGATGTTGAGTCTCCACGCCCTACACCATTTAATCTACTGATTTGTAAGCTGAGTGAGTATTTTCATGGAGGATCAACAGACCGAAAAGAATAAAGCAGGGAAACTCACCTTCCCAAATATCAGGAATCACTGAAAACCTACACTGATTAAAACAGCTAACTGGCATAAAGGGAGACCCAAGGAACAGAGCAGAGAGCTCGGAAACATACCTACTCACTAAGGAAACCTGACTGAGTCCAAAGCTGGCATTAAATGGTTAATGGATCCACTTGAAAAAGAAAAAAGAATTTGAAACCCTGCTTAAAAGTATGTGCAAAAATTAGTTCCAGGTAGATTAAAGACCCAAATTAATGGACAAAAATACACTTCCGTAAAAGAACACATGGAATAGTTCAGTGACCGTGGCTAAGGAAAGTCTTAAGAAGATACAAAACGCCCACATCCTATGAGAGGACTGAACAGGGGCCACTTCAAAATAAAGAAAGCCTGTCCACTAAGGGATATCACAAGAGAACAGAAGCAAACAGACAAACCCAGAAACCAAGCCATAAACTCAGGGACATTTGCAACTAACAAAAACGGTAAAGGGTTACTGTCTATAGAATACAAAGAATTCCTCCAAATAAGTTAGAAAAAGACACAATCTAAGTGAAGAACAGGAGACACCACTGCAAGAGGGGGAGAGTACATGGCCAACCTAGAAACCGGAAGGCACCTGCATTTGGTTTTGTGGAAATAAATAAACTATTGATGGCTCCACAGAAGCTACAGGTGAATAGGATCTGCAGCCAAAATCCAAAACTTAAAGATTTTCTTGTAAAAAGATAAATAAATTGGATTCATGGGAAACTTTTATGGTGCACCCACCTTGTTGAAGACCCAGATCTCGCCATTAACGGTGGGCCTGGGCACCCCATGGCCGTTGTAGTGGAAGAGGACCCGCTCCTCCTTGGCATTTCGGCGTAAAGACGTGCAAAGCTTCTTTACTTCATCCACAGTCGGATCAAGGCTCTGCTTGTACCGCGCCTGTTGCAGGAGACAAAGATTAAGAAACTTACCATGGATTCATAAGAATACGTAAAACCTAAACTCCATCCTTTACTCTGAGTTTGCATTGAATGAATGCTGCACAAATGACCTCATGTCTCTCCATCTCCAGCTGGGATAATGCCTACTTCAGAGAGGTTGTGAACATTCATTTACTCAACAAATATTTATTGCGAAGATCCCATGAGATAAATAAGTAATGCCTGCCACACAGTAACACGAGTAAAAGGTAGCACCACTGTGATATCAAAAATATTTCTTAGCATTGAATCTCTTTGGAAAAACACTGGAATGTGGAAGAGGCAACTTACTTAAACACAGAAAGCTGTAACACATACAGCGGCAAGGGAGAATAGTTTCAAAAAGACAAGGTAAGAAAGCAAAATGCCCCTCTCTTGCTTAGTCATATTTGCCCAGCTTAGCCCCCTCCCACTACTCCTGCCTGGACCCTTGCTGATGAACCTAAAGAATACACAGAAATCAATAGCCATATATACATATACACACACAATCGAAAGATAGTTAAAGGACACAACTGTAAGGAACTCCCACTTCTAAGGCAACAAAGAAGATTAAACTTAACAAGAAATGCACAAAACTCTGAGAAGGAAATTTTATAAAACTCTCCTGGAAAACAGAAGGAAGCACGAACAAACTGGAGATGCTCCCAGCCTGGGGAAGATGCACCCACATTCTGAAGACACCAGTTCTCCCTAGGTTAAGAGTCCACAGTTTCCAATAAATATAACAACAAACTATTTCACGGAGCTGCTATTGAAGTTTGCATGGAAAATAAACATGCCAGAACAGCCAGGAAAACACTGAAAGGAGAGGTATGAGGAGTCCTGATCACCGAAGTTTCGACCTCCTCTGGGCCTCTGTAAGGAATCAAGAGAGGATCGGGGCCCAGAGAGACCAGACCGCCAGGGCTACTAGAGAGTCCAGAATTAAGTCCAAACATGTTTCCTCATGCAGTCACAATGTTACGAACACTGATTATATTTCATTAGAAACTGTGCTGACACCAAGAGAACCTGAGTCTGCCCCCTCTGCACAGCTATCCAGCTAGGATGTGTGAAGTCCTGGTTCCAGTGAAAGACCATTCAGTGCCCCCCGAGGTTAGTCCTAAACAAGAGGGTTGTTCTCCCCTACCACACATAAGGTCACAGGGTTGACATTACTCGGAGACATCAGTAAAGTTGGGGATTCGTTATTTCTGACCTTGGCTCCATCAAGGTCTTCTCCTGTGGGATGCAAAAAATGATTCAGCCTCATTTTCTTACCTATCACCCAGAAAGGACACATTAATGGACCAGCATGAAAGGCACTACAGATATTAATAATATACCTCCTGGGGCTTTATGGGAATTAATTAATATTTTTAAGGGCTTTGAAATGAGAAGCACTAAATTAAATGTCACTACACCACGTTAAGGTTTTGTTTCAAAACAAGAATGCCCAGGATAATGGCTCCGTGGCTGGAGGGAGTGCCGAGACACAGGAAGCATCTCACCATTTGGGAGATTCGTGACAACTGTAGCTGGGCATATTAGATGACAGTGCAAGCCTCTGAAATACTGCCTACTGTGCTGGGCATTGCTACTGTAAGTCCAAATCTCAAGACAGAATAAAATACAATGGTGGACATTTCGGGGGATGTGAGAGAGGAAGAGAACAGAAGACGGTACAACGGGAGGAAGGAGGAAAGGAAAACTGGCCCTGGGCTTAGTGAAGGGGCTGGGGCTCCAGACTTCACTTCCTTCCAGGTCTGTCTCCTGCTAACTCTAAATGCTAACAAAGCTAACAAAGCCTAAGCAGACTCTGCCTTCCCTGCGGAGGCGGCCCCTCCTCCTGCAGATTCCAGAGGCTACCAGTGTGGGGGCGGGGTGGGGGGTGACTCTGCTTCAAGACGCTCAGTGGGCAGCGGAGGCCCTTCTCCATCTGGTGAAGCCACGCATGGCACTGCTGTTGTGCCTGCAGGAGAGTAACAGCAGGGCCCGGGGAGGAGCAGGGGCTCTGCTGGGTGGTCTCACACCAGAACCCCATGAGGAAGAAACCTGCGCTACCGGAGCGGCACTGCCTGTGCTCCTCTGGGGTTTCTAGGAAAGAGTACTGTGCATTACTCGACTGGGAATGTGATTATGAATAACGTTATTTCCATCCTTCGATGGCAATAAGCAATACCTCAAGTTCAGAACCAAGAAACAGAAATGCCTGAGAGATTTTCTCAGAACTGTCCAGGAGGAATAAGCATACTGTTGGATTTTGGGCTGCTTCTGCCTCTGTTCCGGGGTCTTGCTAAGATTTCACCCTCGCCCTCTCCTTCCCAACTAGGAACAAAGGCTTTCAGGAAGCTGCTGGGCAGGGGGAAGGTCAGGTCTGCTCAAAGGACAGCTGTCTCAGGTGGTGTCCCATGTAAGAAAACTCCAAGCCCTTGGCAGTTCAGGAGCTTTATGCCACCACTTCTCATAAAACACTTAGCGTGCTACAGCCCTTTGCATCCTCACCATCACTACCGAGGCCAAGCCACTGAAACCACCACCACCACTACCATCATTATCAGCACCTCCAGAACCAACACCATCGTCACATCCCATCACCATCATCAGCACCACATCCCTCTCCCCTCTATCTGCTCCTCTCCTCTTCCCTCAGATTGCTCTGACTGTTGTCTCTTACCTCTTCCCAGGTCCATCCTCCTCTGTCAACCCTCTAATGTGGCTGTGACTCAGCTTCTCTTTTTTCACACTACATGCTCCTCCTGGGCAGCATCTCTGAACAAATCCATGGCCGAATTCCTTGTCGTGCTCCACATGTGCCCACCCTCTGGGCTCCCGGCCATAGTCACCGGCATCGGTCTGTACTGAGTCACTCAACCCACACCCCTCGGGCCTGTCCTTTTCGATGCTCTCCTTCTCACCTCTCCTTCATCCAGTAAGCCGAACATGTGGCTATACCACCTCTGCCTTCAGCAGGGGTCAAACAGCCCCCAACTCTCCCTAGGATTCCAGACCATCCTCTCCAAGTCTTTCCATTCAGTCACAGCCTTCCCGCTCAAACACACAGCAATCAGGCCACTTGCCCCTGAAAATCAAGTCCTCAGTGGGGGTGTCTGCTGCCCCCAAGACAGCCACCATGCCTGACCATGGCACAGACACCTTGGTCACCCCATCCCCACAGCCCTCTGCTCAGCCAGCATGTCTTTCCCAGGGCTCCTGAGCAAGCTGTGCCCTTTCACACAGACCCCAAAGCTACTCTGTTGTTAGGGAGAATACAAGGCGAGGTGTCGTGCAGCTCAAGCACACTGTCCAGTCCATTTGCATGTCTTATTTCTGTTGAAATGTTTTCACTATTTCATAGTAAGATGCTATCCTGTACAGTTTTTTTCCAGTGTTATCATTGTAAGACTGTTCCCTTAGCCCCCAATCTTTTAATAGAAAAACAAACAAACGAAAACCAACAACTGTTTACCTTTTAAGTTGAAATGGAAAACTTGAGTCCTTGAAGTGCAAGCAGGAGGCAGGACCCTCCTGTAAACAGGTGTTCAGTCTATAAATCCCCGCCCCCTACCCCGCCAGAATCCACTCAGCCCTAAAGGAAGTCACAGACACTGCGCTGGCTCTGAGCGTCACACCTATGGAAACAGGTGCAGTTTTCATCTAAAATGTAACCAGAGCCTTCCCAAACTCATCACCGAAAGGTGGATCAAAACCATCTCATGAAAAAAGAAGGCAGCCCAGAGCCCTTCAGCAGAGAGGGAGCAGAGCCCCTAGCCCAGCCTGGTGCCCAGCCTGCAGGCCTCACCTTGGCTTTCATGCTTATGCACCTGTGCAGCCTGAGTCTGGTCACTCAGTACAGGTAGAACCAAGTTTAGTTGCTTTTCAGAAATAAAAGGGAAGTCTGGGAACAGAAGTCTCCAATCATTTTCCAATTGGCTCCCACCTTTTCATATTATTCTGGAATTTTATGTCACATACAGAGATAGAATGTATAAGCCATCATACTGACCCCTTAGGAGGTCCCTGGCTCTGAGAGTGGCTGACAGATTAGGGCCATTCCACCTGCCCAGGTCATCACTAGAATAAGAGGCTCACGACACGTGCTCTGCAGAGATCTGATCTGACTTTGATTCATGTCTGCCTCAACAATCCAGGGCCCCTTTCTACCATTCATTAAGTAGTAATTTATTTTCTGTCTTCTAAGAATCTCTTTTCTTGACTCATAGTCCTCAAGGCTCCAGCACAGACTGTTCTAGCAATCTGCTCCACCCACTTCACAGTGTTAGCTGAGCAGTAGACACAAATATTTTCAGGTATCCCACTACCCACGCCCTGCCAAGATCTGCCAAGGGCAGTGATGTCTCAAAGGAGGCTTTGACTGCGTTAAGACAAGTGACTGAACCACCTCACCACAGCCCGCCCTAAAATCAAGTTCCAGTCCGTTTCCAGGCCTGACAGTAAAGCCACCAGCTGTCAATGCTCCATCGAGCCTCCAGGGAAAGACAGGCTGCAAGCAGGTCAAGTTTCAGTGAGGTCCCTTGGAAAGTTCTGGAGTCTTCCTGGTCACCTCCTGTCCACTCTCTCAGTACCCATGACAGCTCTACGGTGGCCTCTTTACCCTGGGTCTCTGTGCTGCCTCCACCCCTCCCCACTCAATACTGGAGATGAGTCGCACAGGAGTCAGGTGTGCCCAGTGGTGAGTCCCTCCCCTCTGCAAGAGCAGGGGTCCCTGATACAGAGGGCTTGGGTTCATCCCCAGATCAGTGATTTACCAGCCATTCAACTTGGGAAAGCTCACAAACCCAACCCAACCTCAATTTCCTCCTCCATAAAACAACTAAAATTCTACTGTCCCTGACTACTCCCCAGGCTGCGGGGACCACATGAGAAAGTACATGTCATTAAGCTGGAGGACATGGATGGAGCCTGGCACTGGTGCTGTACTTCTGATGTGCCAGCCTCTTGACCTTCAGACCCACTGTGCAAAGTAGGCGTTGTCATCATACCTGTCTCACAGATAGGGAGCTGGGGCACAGAGAGGTGCGGCAACTACCACGAGGTCACACAGCTGGCACGGGGCCAGCTGACTTCAGAATGGGCCCTGGGGGGGGGGGCAGGGCCCATTTTGAAGTCAGGAGCATGAGGACATCCATGGGAACTTGGAGACCAATGGTGAGCTTTCTTGTGTTGCTGCAAACTCGGGACAAGCAGGGAGGAGAAAGACAGACCAGCTGTCTCTGGCCATCCTCACGTGCCGGCATCCTGTCGTGCTTCAATATGACCCCTGGGCTCCGACACCCCACTAACAGGAAGGCCTTCCTCTCAAGAAGGGCTGATAGCCTGAGCACCTGCCCTGTTTGAGCAGCGAAGATGGGAACTGCTTGGGAGACTGAGAATAGCTTAAGTCACTCAAGGCTACTGATTTTTCCAAATAATTCCACATCAGCACTGACTCCCTCCTTAGATTAATGCCAGACTACCTCCAAGCAATATCAATAACTGCTAGTGACCTAGAACAGTCAAAATTTACTAATCTGCCTGGTGGGCAGAGAAGGAGAACACTCAGAATGTAACAAGCTGTATGCAGCAAGTGGAGGGGGCGGGAGAGGGGAGACTGAACCTCAGTCCCTAGGGCCAGGGCATTCACTGGATACAGGAATATGGGCAACCCAAACCTGCAGTTGTGCTCTGAGCCACTGCTACAGCTGCAGAGAACTTCTGGAAATAGCTCATATACGTTATGTTTAGCAGGAACAAAATGAACAAAGGGAACAAACAAATACCTAGCAGAGTGAGGAGGAAATAGGTATCATTAAATGGCTGCCAAACCAGGTCAGGATAGCGGTCTGCTGGGGTGTGCCCACCACCTCGAGCCAAGCTGGAATTCACTCAGAGGAACAGCCACCAAACTGACTCATGAGAAGGTGTCCCTGCTTTATACTTCCTACCATCAGAGTCCACTCTGAGTCAAGCACCAAACAGGGCTGCCCCAGGGTCCAGGAGCCCACAGGGGGGTCGAACTCTCAGAGTCTGTATCTCTAGCTAGTCTATGGCCATAAATTCAAACTTTCATCTGCCATAAGAAGCATTCTTGCTAACCCTATTCATTTACTTTTCAAAGAAATTTCTCATTTCTTATTAGATTTCTTATAATGTTCAAGATCATGTCTGTAGAGGTTAGTCTGATTTCTTCATGGAGGCTCAGAAATCTGTGCGTGACAGGACAGGATGAGCTGCTGGCTCCAAGACAGCTCTGGAGGACCCCAGTGACCTCTGAGCAGGGCCCCAGCCTCCACATTGAAAGTCGAAGAAGTCTGCCTTCCGGGTCTGCGCTCATCTGCTCCACAGAATGTTTTCCAGAATACTAGTTTGGATAATTTCATCGCCCCATGGCAAAATGCCCTGGCTTCTCTCCACTCACTCACCAGTACAACCTGATTTCCACCCTGAGTGGGAGGAGAGCGGCTGTGCCTGTAGCGCCCAGGCCTCGGCACTAGAGCTCCCAGGGCCAGGGAAGCCCTGCTGGCAGGCACGTGTGGGTGAGAAATGCTGAACGCTAGCACTGAAGGGTCACTATGCAAGGTCAGAGTAACTCCTGGTGTTTTCAACATGTATCTTCCCAATAAGGACAGTTTTACATGAAATCTATAAAATCACTGCCTCTCTTTCCTTTATATATTATTCAATAACAATTTTCTCTTCCTTCCTTAATTTGCAAAAGAGGCAGGAGAGAACAAGAAGAGGTGGTTTAGTATTCAAAGTCCAGAAATAGCAACCACAGCTTTGAGATGGGGTCTGAGTTCACTTGTGAAATAAAAGGCTCATGTGGTCTCTGCAGACATGCTTAGACTCTCCCCTCAGTGGATGTGAGAAACACTGTTGTCATCAGGAAGCAGTTCTGTCCCCCAGGGCACATTTGGTCTGGAAGTAGGCCTGGCTGGTACAATGTGGGGTGGTGGTAGTTCTCTTGGCATCTGATGCGTAAATGTCAGGGAAGGTGCTAAATACCCTACACCTATGCTCACAGCATGTGGGGACATTACTGCCACAAAGATAAATTATCTGGCCCAAAATGTCAACACTGCTGGGTTTGAGAAAGCCTGCTTTAGAGGGAAAATATGAAGCTTTGATGTTAATGAGGACACACTGATTCTAATCTAACAAAGTTGAAAAAAAGCAAGGTGAAGAAAAATGTATTTAATATACGACCATTTATCTAAGAGGGTAACAAATGTGTGTAAATATATATACATTATATATGCATATACTGTTCAATATATACTGCTCAGCAATACGTGAAGCGTGAACTTCCAGACGTTCAAGCTGGTTTTAGAAAAGGCAGAGGAACCAGAGACCAAATTACCAACAACCGCTGCATCACTGAAAAAGAAGGGAGTTCCAGAAAGACATCTATTTCTATTGACTATGCCAAAGGCTCTGACTGTGTGGATCACAATAAACTGTGGAAAATTCTGAAAGACATGGGAATACCAGACCACCTGACCTGCCTCTTGAGAAACCTGTATGCAGGTCAGGAAGCAACAGTTGGAACTGGACATGGAACAACAGACTGGTTCCAAATAGGAAAAGGAGTACGTCAAGGCTGTATATTGTCACCCTGCTTATTTAACTTCTATGCAGAGTACATCATGAGAAACGCTGGGTGGAGGAAGCACAAGCTGGAATCAAGATTGCCGGGAGAAATATCAATAACCTCAGATATGCAGATGACACCACCCTTATGGCAGAAAGTGAAGAGGAACTAAAAAGCCTCTTGATCAAAGTGAAAGAGGAGAGTGAAAAAGCTGGCTTAAAGCTCAACATTCAGAAAACTAACATCATGGCATTTGGTCCCATCACTTCATGAGAAATAGATGGGGAAACAGTGGCAACAGTGGCTGACTTTTTCTGGGCTCCAAGACTGCTGCAGATGGTGACTGCAGCCATGAAATTAAAAGACGCTTACTCCTTGGAAGAAAAGTTATGACCAACCTAGACAGCATATTAAAAAGCAGAGACATTACTTTGTCAACCAAGGTCTGCCTAGTCAAGGCTATGGTTTTTCCAGTGGTCATGGATGGATATGACAGTTGGACTATCAAGAAAGCTAAGCACCAGAGAATTGCTGCTTTTAAACTGTGGTGTTGGAGAAGACTCTTGAGAGTCCCTTGGACTGCAAGGAGATCCAACCAGTCCATCCTAAACGAGATCAGGCCTGGGTGTTCATTGGAAGGACTGATGTTGAAGCTGAAACTCCAGTACTTTGGCCACCTGATGCGAAGAGCTGACTCACTGGAAAAGACCCTGATGCTAGGAAAAATTGAGGGCAGGAGGAGAAGGGGACGACAGAGGATGAGATGGTTAGATGGCATTACCGACTCAATGGACATGAGTTTGGGTAAACTCCAGGAGTTGGTGATGGACAGGGAGGCCTGGCGTGCTGCAGTTCATGGGGTCGCAAAGAGTCAGACATGACTGAGCGACTGAACTGAATCGAACTGATACTGTTTAAACATTTAAATGATTACCTAGAGAAGAAAGGGGGACAGAGGACGGCAAGGACGGGAATAGAAGCCAGACTTGGATCCACCTGTCAAAGCAGGGAACACGGGTTTGATTCCAGGTCTGGGAAGATTTCACATGCCATGGAGCAACTAAGCCCATGCACCAAAACAACTGAGCCTGTGTGCCTAGAGTCCGTGCTCTGCAACAAGAGAAGCCACAGTGAGAAGCCCACTTACCACCACTGGAGAGTAGCCCCCAATTGCTGCTGCAACCACAGAAAGCCTGAGCAAAGCAATGAACACCCAATGTAGCCAAAGATAAATAAATAAATACATTTAAAAAAATTTTAAGCAGTTCCTAAAAAATTCTAAGTAAAATGAGACAAATGAACCTAATTGTGTGTTCAACTGGCTACATAACCAGGCAGACAGGGACTCTTCAGTGTGACTCTATCTACACCCTGATATCAGAAAGAACGGAACACACTTCGTGTACAGTTGGCAGTAATGGTATCAGAAACGCTGGTTTTGCTTCCGGAAAGGGCTGAGTGTAGGGTGGGATGGTATACCTAAGCACTTCAACAGCAGTACTTAGGTGGTGTCCACGGAGAACGTCAATGCTCGGGGTGGAAGAAACAGATACAGCTTAAAGACAAAGGGGATTAACTAAAAAAACCCTGCAGTCCTGAAGCTGAGTCAGCAAGAGCTCAAAACGCATTCCGTCTTTAAAACAGAGAGGAAGAGCACATGGTAGAGACTGGGCATGAGCAGCGGGCACCTTCGGGCTCAGGTTCAGCTCTAGGTAACAATGCCGATTAGAGGGAACCAGTGAACCCTAGAGACGCGGCTGAACTGAGGCCTGGAGCAGAGGATGTACAGGATGAGTACACAACATCCCGTCTGCCATACAAGATAGGAAAGAAGTGATCAAAGACTTCCAGACCTGTGTCAAAGAGAACCAGGAGCCAATTTAAAGAGGCTTTAAGTGGCCAAAGAGAAAACATGAGCATCAATGATTAACAAACGCAACAAATTTTATTGCACATGCAAGATAATGGAACGCATACCCCGTACCCGTTACCTCTGGGAGAAGGGCATTCATTATTTTGCAGTGGGGTAAAAAAAAAAAAAAAAAAGCATTCATATTGGCTTTCCTATATGAGCTATATCCCAAGATACCCAAATAATAGATGAGAGGAAATTCCTCTTCTTAGCAATATACGAGTTAACAGACAAAGGGGAATAATAGAGCACCACCTTTTTACAACCTCCAATGGATGGGTCCAGGTAACGATCGCCAGTGGCTGCTAACTTTACAGAGAGAAGACAAATCATTCATCATACGTATCCTAAAGGAAGTACAGAGCATCACCTATGGAGTGTTGTGTCCCCAAAGCTCCCTCCAACTGGAAGAATCTGGTCAATCCTGAGGGGTGAGGGAAGGGTTGGCAGAATTCAGACTTCAAGGAATTCTATAGGGCATATAACCTGATTACTTCAATCAATATTTGCAGGAAGAAGCAGAGATAGATAACTGGAACAGGATGAGAGAGGGGCTTTTAGACAAATTCTATGGATTAATGTATCTACCTTACGTTCTGATTCAAATAAACAAACTGTGTGTGTGCGTGCGTGTAGTTTTTTAAAGTTATAATTACCTTCAAGATACACTTTAATATTTACAGATGAAATTATATGATGTCTGGGATTTGCTTCAAAATAAGCCAAGGGAGTGGGTGGGAGAGGGGGGTGGGTGGTGGCACAGATGAAAGAGGACTAGAACAAGCTGATAACTACTGAAGAGATGGGGAGATATGAAAATTTTCCACAATAAAAAGCTTTAAAATTAACAAATGAATAAGCCACAGAAACAAACAGGCAAACAAGCAAACAGCATTTCAAAATGTTGCCATAATTAAAATGGAACTCCCCTAGAATTGTTTTTATGCATAACTTAGGGTCAAAATTGGCTATTTTTGATTAAAGTTTGTTTATATGAAGCATTTTGGACAGACATCTAATGAAGGTGTTCAGACAGGTGAAAAACTCATGTGTTTTTGCCAATAATCTGAAAGATTAACATACCTGGGAAAAAAGTTTCATAAACGTAACACAGATATTAGGATGTCTCAGAAACCCTTCTCGTGTTTCATACAAATAAGGAAGTATAATAATGGTTCAGCTTACTCAGAACTAGTGCTGATTTTTCACCGTGGGTCACATTTCCCAGCTGACCAACAAATGCTGTTTTGCGCAGCCAGTGCCTCTAACGGGGTTGACAAAGCATTCCAGCCACATCATCTCCTCTGTCTGCATTACAAAAGCACTCATCGTCCTGCATTGGAGGCTAGACTCTGGGAGCAGGCCTGTACCCCATCGTGCTCATTAGAGGCCAGCAAGCCAGGGGAGCACAGGACAGTTGGGGCACAGGGCCCGCGGTCCCTGCCAGGCAGTCTGTGGGTTCTGTGAGTAAACAAGGGAGTGACCATCATGCAAGCTGAGGCGCGCAGCAGTGTCTCTAGAAGCAATGCTGCCATGCAGTTTGTGCTGTCTGTGAGTGAGAGGAGTATCAGCTGGCCTGGGGAGGTATCCTACTTGCTTTTAAGGGCGAGCTAAGGAACACAACAAAGGTCCGTCTAGTCAAGGCTATAGTTTTTCCAATGGTCATGTATGGATGTGAGAGTTGGACTGTGAAGAAAGCTGAGAGCTGAAGAATTGATGCTTTTGAACTGTGGTGTTGGAGAAGACTCTTGAGAGTCCCCTGGACTGCAAGGATATCCAACCAGTCCATTCTAAAGGAGATCAGTCCTGGGTGTTCTTTGGAAGGACTGATGCTAAAGCTGAAACTCCAATACTTTGGCCACCTGACGCGAAGAGCTGACTCATTGGAAAAGACTGATGGTGGGAGGGATTGGGGGCAGGAGGAGAAGGGGATGACAGAGGATGAGATGGTTAGATGGCATCACCAACTCAATGGACATGAGTTTGAGTGAACTCCGGGAGTTGGTGATGGACAGGGAGGCCTGGCGTGCTGCGATTCATGGGGTTGCAAAGAGCTGGACACGACTGAGCAACTGAACTGAACTGAAGGAACACAAAATGTGAGATAATCAAATAAATGTTTATAAATACTCAGAGTAACATTTTTAGGCAGTCATGCCCAGAATCAGAAATGCCACTTGCTAATACTTACCTGGCAACCCCTCAGAATGGCAGTGGCCAGCTGCTGTTTTGTATAACAGGCCACTACAGGGCCAGCTTCACAGAGAGGGGCTTCTGTGTGCACCACACAGCCCACTAACCCTCCTCACCCCCAGGGCTCAGGGCTGGGGAGCAGAGGCTGGGCTTCAGCATCTCTTGTCCAGTCAGGATGCAGCCATGAGCTGGCAAAAGACTACATTCTTGCCACTGCCCTAGAGATACATCTAGACTCAGGAATAGGAACAGAGAAACTAATAAAACAAGATGGGCAGTGAGTCACATTCCCTGCCTTCCTCGCCCCTTTGTCTCTCCGGCTCAGCACACCTTGTCCCACCAGACAGGCTGGTGGGGAGGAAGAAATTTTCCTTTACCCTTCTAGGTCTTTCTGACTGGACTAAGAATTAAACTGACGTGACTGTTTAACAGGAGAAAATCAAACAAAAGTTTAATACCACATATACATGGGAGAGGGGCTACCCAGGTAGCACAGTGGTGAAGAACCTGACTGCCAATGCAGGAGACACAAGAGACTCGGGTTTGATCCCTGAGTTGGGAAGATCTGGAGGAGGAAATTGCATCCCACTCCAGTATTCTTGCCTGGAAAATCCCATGGACAAGAAGCCTAGTAGGCTACAGTCCATAGGGTCACAAAAGGTTGGATATAACTGAGTGACTGAGTTCACACACACAGTACATGCATGGTAGAGACCCAGGAAAACTGAGGAACTCACTAAAACAGCTGAAGCCCTCGCCTCAGTTTACCATCTTCAGCTAAAGACAAGAGAGAACGTTGGTGGTGGGGACTTCAAAGGCGAAGAAGGCAATTCAGGCAGAGACTAAAAAGTTAATGTTTGGTAAACAAATGTCTACTGGGCCCTGCATAGACAATGGGATACAGAGAGGGATTTAACAGACAGACTTTGATGGGTTCAGGTTTATACTGTACTTATCTATGGGGGTGGCTCCCTTCCTCTAACAGGGAAGCTTCTCGTTCCTCTAACTGAATCTCCAGTCTTAAGGTTCAAGGGAAGGTCTAAGTTTCTTCCTGAGTCTTTTGGGCATCGGTCATCCATTGCTCTCAGTTTAAAATAATCTGCATGCCAAAGAGACATTTGGGGGTGGCAAATTTTGTCCTCCTACAAGGCTGAATGTTTCCAGGCATCAAGCCCAAGCAGGGAGATCTGAGGACAAGCCAGCTGAAAGGCTTCTCGAACAGTTTTCTCACAAAGAGAATGGCTGTTCCTCCTCCTTTCTCCCTTTGAACACAACTCTATGGATGTGATGTTTGGAGCTGCAACAGCCATCTTGTGATCCTGAGGGCAGTCAAGAAAACAGAAAATCTTCCAGAATCTTGATGCTACTAAACCATATATATATCCAATCCTGAAACCATTTATCTTCAAACTTCACAATAAACTTTTATTTGCTGAACCAGAGAAAAAGTACATATAATGGCTGAGAGAATGAACTCTGGGGACAGAGAGAATTGCAGCTCATACTAGGTTTGTGATCTTGGCAGATTATTTAACTTCTCCAAACCTCCATTTCTTTATCTGCAAAATGGAAAGACAGGGGTGGGAAAAAGAGGGAGCTCACAGTTTTTGTGAAGATTAAATGAGTTAATACATAAAAGCTCTTGGAATAGTGTCTGGCACACACTACCCATTATTGGAATGGTTAAAAATGTTACTTGTTAACTGGAGCATTCCAACTAATCAATTTCCTTCTCCCAGCCCAACACCATGTCCTCAGTCCTGAGCCCTCCTTCTATGCTCTGCCCCCTAAACTCCCCATTCCTAAAGTATTCTGACTACTTTTTTGCAGATGTCTCTGAAACACAGGCAACCAGCCCTGGTTCCTCTCCTATTGCTCCCAGCGCCGCCTACTCCGCCTACTCTGTGTGCATGGTCTCCTTCAACCTGATGCCTCCTCCTGACTCCCTATTTCTTTGCATTTCTCCTAACACTGAACACACTGGCTCACACGTACTGAACAGTCAGTCACTTAATATGAAACATACATTAAGTGACCGAATGTGTTATGTGTTTGTACTCAGTTGTGTCCTACTCTTTAAGACCCTATGTTCTGTAGCCCACCAGGCTCCTCTGTCCCTGGGATTTTCCAGGCAATACGGGAGTGGGTTGCCATTTCCTTCTCCACGGGATCTTCCAGACCCAGGGATTGAACCCGCTTCTCTTGCATCTCCAGGACTGGTAGGTAGATTCTTTACCACTGTGCCACCTGGGAAGCCCAAGTAAACTGATACTGTTGGCTATATACATATGTCAATAAAATCCTATAATTTTCCATAAAATTAAAACTTTCAGATATGTAATGGTTAGGAACAAGAGACTAATGGAGAATGAAAACATAGTCAATTTGGCCTTGACTACTTGTCTGTTCAATTTAACCAATTTGTTGAGCCCAAAGCTTGAGGCTCTGGGCACTGGACTGCAGGGTGGCAATGGGCTGTCACGTCGAGGGTGAGGGAAGCAAATGCCACAGAAGAGGAAGCCTCAGGAAGTCAGACACAGCCAGTGAGACAGAGGCCACCAGGAGCTCACAAGGCAAAAGCTGTGGGCACTGCAGGTGGTGCAAACATCACATTTCTGAGCTTCAGAATTTACTGTTAACCTCACTTTGTCACACATTTTAAATCTTAAACATTACACTGTGAAGCCATTGCTTCATTCCAGTGAATGAACACTCTAGAACAGGAAGCAGTCAGAAATAATCAACATAAACTATGCAGACACTTTTCATTTTCCTTTTTCAAAAAAAAGAATTCTGTGGCTATGCCATGGCACTCGTTTTACATGATTCTTCACACATGCAAAAAAGCACATCTTCCAATCTGAGACACAGAAATGAGCATCCACCAAGCACAGAGTGAGTGCTGGCACAGGGGACCGTGGGGTGCGGGGGCGCTTCTGACCTGTGGCCCCTTGCCTGTGGTGACCCCTCGTCTATGGAAACAGAGCTGCCTCATGGAAAACAGCCACAAGCCACCCAAAGGAATGCACTCTGGTTATGGAACACCCAGACAAGCAGGTTCCACTCCTTGTTACTGACTTGAAAGAAAACAAGAGCTGGCCTTCAGCTGTAACTAGAATTGATAGGTTCAATAAGCTATGTGAGTTTCACCCTCACCGCCTCCACCTTAAAGGCTCCCATTAAAATAAATCACACACAAGAGTTAAAATAAGTTACATTTAAGGGTCCAAAGCAGCATGGCTCAGAACCCCCTGGCTAGGATGGGGGGCTCACCAGCTATCCTCCTATACATCTAATTCCTTCTGTTCAGGAAAGTGCCTGAGACATGTGGTCTCATTAACAGAAAATCATTCTTTCCAGCCTTCCCAGGAGGAGCACTTTCCAGGAGACTGACTCACTGCAGAGAAATCTGAATTATGCAAATGGTTCAGGAAGGAAGACCTAGGAGTAGAGTCCCTTTTCGCTTTGTTTTGTGAAACATAAACATGGCCACAATTACAAAAGGGCAGAGCCACGTGGAATGCGGAGGAATGGGTCTGTTTCCTAAACTGCAAACTGGGGACCGACTGCATCTGCTCCCGGGGCTGCTGTGGAGAGGATGTGAGTTCATACTGTCAGGGCTGCACCTGGGGTCAGGACACAAGTTATGAGCGACACTACTAAGCTGCGGACACTCCCTGCGCACGCGCGTGTGCACACACACATACATACACACACACACACACACAGTTCTTCATCTCAGAGACACAAAATCTCAGAAATAAGTAGCACTGGATGTCCACTGGTGGCTGGACAGAGCTGGGAGGTTTGACTCCTACGAAAATCTCCTGCCAATGTCCACCCTGCCCTCCTGAAAGGTCACCATCACACTGCCAACTGGCAACATCTTTCCCCATGAGGACAACGAACTCCTCATGGAGGATCTGTGCTCTGCTCTCCAGCATGACTCTGATTTAGCTTACCCTCACTGCTAGAAGGGATTTGGCAGGCAAAAGCAGATGGGAATTTATGGGGTGCAGCAGCTATCCCCATAACGTTAAAAATTATGGGAATAAAAAATATTATATGAGAAAAATGGGCAAAAGACTTGAACAGACAATTCACAGCTGAAGAAAAGGAAATGGCCCATAAATATTCAAAAATGTTCAACTCCACTTACAATAAAAATGAGAGAACACTGCTCCCCTAGCAGACTGCACACACTGGCACATTAAAGAGCACCACAAGGCACTCTGAGGATCTGGTACTTTTACACATTGCTGGTGGTGATGTACACGATCCTCAGGTAGAGGGATCTAACAAGAACCCCCAAAACCTACACATGCCTTATTTTTGACTCAGTGATAACAGCCCTATGAATTTACCTTAAATATACACTCTTAACTATACAAAACACATCTGAACAGGCTCTTCAGTGCAGTACTGTTTGTAATTGCAAAATACTACAATCATAATGGCATCTGCAGGAGACTGAAAAAACAATGTACATTTATATAGTAGAGTGTGATAGAGTTTAAAAACACAATGAGAGAGACTTTCATGGTTGTCCAGTAAGTTAGGAATCCGCCTGCCAACACAGGGGACATAAGTTTGATCCCTTGTCTGGGAAGATCCCATATGCCACAGTGCAACTCAGCCTGTGTGCCTCAACTACTGAGTCCAAGCACCTTGGAGCCAGTGCTCCACAAGGAGAGAAACGACCACAATGAGAAGCTCTTGCACCACAACTAGAGAGTAGCCCCTGCTCACCGCAACCAGAGAAAGCATGTACGAAGACCCAGTACAGCCAAAACTAAATAAACAAGTAAATAAATAAAGAAAAACACAGTGAGAAATCTTCTAGAAACTGATATGGGGTGACTTCCAGGATATATTGGGAAGTAGAAAAAAAAGCAAGGAGAGGAGTATATGTAGTACAGTCCCTTTTGTGTAAAAGAGATCATGAAAGAAAATGATAAACATATATGTTTTTATTTTTAAAAAGAAACCTAAGAAAGATAAACCCGAAACTAATGAAATTCGTCACCTAAGGAGGGAGATGGGAACAGCTGCAGGGAGATGATGCTACTCTGAGTGGAACTTCTTAGATTGTTTTGACTTGTGGGATTATGTTAATATTTCTTGGGTGTGCTGTACGACTCACCCACTAAGTAAGCACATGGAGGATAATCGGAGCCAAGAGCAGTGAGCACACAAAAGCCTGCATGCTGGTTCCAAACATCACTCTCCAATAAAAAGAACCGGGCCCCTTGGAGACATGGCCAACTCCCAGCTCAACAAGAAGGGACAATATGAGCCTGCTACATCCTGTTGTGTCAGAAAGCAAGCAAGTGCTCGAAACTGAAGGGAAGTGTAAAAAAAAAAAATTAAAAAGCTTGAAAAGATAACCAACAGTCAAATCCAGGACAACTAGAGCTTCAAAATAATGACAGCAGCAGACTATTCGGCTGAATTTTTTATTTGATAATGATATAAAAGAATGAATGAATGAAAAAGTGGGATGAAAAGAAAGCCCTTTCTTATAGTATAATACCAACTAATAAATGTAGAAGGAAAAATGGAATTAAAAAATCAGAAATGGGTACAGTGGGTCAAAGGGTACAAGACTCCAGTTATAAAAATAAATAAGCCATGGGAATTTTTTTTTAAAGGAAAAGAAAAGAAAACCAGCACTTGGCAGTCATCACAGTAGTAACAGACAAGAATAATCAATGGATGTAAAACTACAAGGAATGGGATATTTACATCATCTCGAAGTACCCCCCACAAATTACTTATTACTTATAATAAAAGGGAAAATAACAGACAGTCAAGAAACCTGGCCAAAACCATCTCAATCAATGACTAAACTCAGCATCACCAATAAAGGGACAAAAGGACCGCAAGTCCCCCTGCTGAGCCGGAGACAGTGACAGCATCACGTCTGCTGTACTCCTGCCAAAATCAAAAGAAAATGAGAGGAAGATGTAAACTGAGAATTAGAGGCACACTGGTCAGCAATGTCAAGAACATGGACTGGGCTGGGGTGTGGGGGGTGCAGTGAGGGACAGGCGGGGGTGCTGGATGGAGGAAGGGTGAGTGTGAACCAGGGGCGGAGCCCACATGGGGCCGGGGATTCAGGATGTTCCTGGAACAAGTGGCAAAATTTGATTATGAAACAAATTAGACCATAGAATTGAGTCAATGCTGCATTGCCTAATTTTGACAAATGTACTGTGGTTACGAAGGGGGATGTCCTTGTTCTTAAAAACCGCACACTAAAGTATTAATGGGTAAAGGGATATGATGTTTACAAATGACTTTCAAATGGTCCAAGAAATGTGTGTGTGTGTGTGTGTGTGTGTGTGTACATAGTAATAGATTTGGGGCGTGAATCATAAAGAAGTCAAGTCACATGATAATTCAAAGCGCTCTTCATTTCGTAACAGAGCTCCAACAGACGGACGCTCTATGGGGACGCGACAGTTTTGTCAGTGCCATATCCCTGCCCCTGGAAGTGCCTGGAACACAGCAGGTATGCAATAAATTTTTGTTTTATACGTGGATAATGATATGAAAAATAAGTGAACGAACAATATCCATTTCCTTTCCACAGAAAACATACATTTCCTAGCAGGGTGTCCAGTCCCGGCTGTGGCAGTGCGGTGGGAGCCACATGTGCACTGGGACAGACTGACTGAGGGGAGGAGAGCGCTCCATCAGCGCCCTGGACAGACAGTGATGATGGCCCAAAGGCAGTGCGGGGCTGTGGGGACTCAACAGAGAGGAGAGAGACCGAGGAAGCAGAATCCAGGGCTTGATGATGGACTAAACGACTGAAGCCAGGCATGACCCCAGGTTTCCAGGCCTGGGCAGCTGGGAGGACAGTCACAGTGCAGAGAGGAAACACGAGAGGAGGGGCAGATATGGAAGATTAAACAAGGTACGTTTATTCTGGACATTTACCGACTTCCCACATGAGGCTTAATCCAGAAGCACATGGTAAAGTCACATCCCTCTAGGTCACTGTTCCACGTCTGTGCTGACACCTGTGGCAAAGGTCGCTGGCCTGCCAGAGGTATACTTGTCCAGAAGGACCTTCAGTGGCCTTACTGTCCTCCATGATTGCAGGCAGGCAACACACCCAGGGGACCGGCTGACAAGGCTGAAAGAGAGGCACTCTAGTCCAGGCTAAGAACACAGAGGTATCCAATTTGGTTTTCTTCCGCAGGTCACAGAGGAACCATATTTTATTAATATGATGGTGAAGAGCGGTGATAAAACCGAGCTTTCACCAACTGTAGTCATATTAATTAACTGTGTCTACACGCGAAAAACAAGATTTCTTCATAGTGCACTTGTATTAGTTTCCTGTGGCTGCTGTAACAAATTACCACGAGGTTGTGGCTGAAAACAGAAATTCGTTCTCTCACAGCTGTAGAGGCCAGAAACCCGAAATCATCACGCCGGCAGAATCTCGCTTCCTCAGAGCTCTGGGGATGAGTCGTCCCTTTGCTTCTCCCAGCTCCCCATGGTGGCTGGTGTGCCCGGGCATTCCAGGGCTGGTGGCCACACTGCGCCCATCTCTGCCTTTGTCTTCACAAGATCTCCTCTGTGTCTGCCTCAAAGTTCCCCAGCCCATCTCTTATCAGGATACACGTGACTGCATTTAGGGTCACCTGTCACCCCAGGATAAGCTCTTCCTCTCAAGATCCTTGACTTTATCACATCTTTAGCCACCTAAGTAACTGACTATTTTGCCATCTAAGGTAATGTTCACAGGTTCTGAGGATCAGGATGTGCGTAAGTCTTTTGGGGACCACAATTCAGCCTACCACACATTTTAAATGAGTGATGTCAATCCTAGCTAAAGGAAGATCCCATACTACTGACCAATATTTTAATAAACTGACATGGTAACAGACAAATTCATTCTTCCTCACTGTTTATATAACAGGAAAGAAGATCATAACTACAATAAAAATTTTCTTTATTACCTGACTAGTCAACAAAATGTTTCATGAAAATGAGTAAAATAAAATTTTAACTTAATAAAGGTATAGCAAACTTCCATGGTATTGGTAGTTACAACAAAAAATGGTCATACATATAAAATTGGTTTTCAACACTGGATAATATCAGCCTTTCCTTTTATTTGTGCCAGCTGCACTCTGACAGCCTGTTTTTAATTGGATGTTGTTGAAACAGACTTAACCACGGTGTTGGACTAACTGTCACCTGTCTGGGGATCACACTGCAGTGCAAAACAACCACACAAAACACATACACTCCAGATAGCAGTGTGAAAAACTGAACACACTCTGCACTGAGCAACTTGAAACCTTCAGACCTAGGTAAAAACCCTGGCATTGCCACAAGCACAGTTATTCTGCTTTTTAATTTAGTTTGAGACAACACTTAAAGGTGTTTTTTTTCCTAAAAAGATATTGATCTGAATCAAAAAATAAAAGGAGTGACTCCACTGCGAGTATTTAGAGACCATGTTTTACTGACACATTAATTGACCTTCCACAGAGCTCACGATGCTGCTACAAAGACCCTACTTCCCAGGTAGCGCTACTGGTAAAGAATCTGCCTGCCGATGCCAGGGACACAGGAGATGCAGATTCAATCCCTGGATTGGGAAGATCCCCTGGAGGAGGACCCACTCCAGTATACTTGCCTGGAAAATTCCATGGATAGAGGAGTCTGATAGGCTACAGTCCATGGGGCTACAAAGAGTTGGACATGACTGAGCTCACACACACTCCACTGCTAGTGTTTAGAGACCACGGTTTACTGATGCATTAACCAACCTTCCACAGAGCTCGTGATGCTGCTATAAAGACCCACCCTCCGAGATCTACAATCCATGGGCCAGGCCGCCTGGCCCGACACACCCACATATGCATCAAATGCAGGGCTACTGGCATTTTGGCATTGGAAACGGGCTTTTCCCTCCGTCACCTCTTCCTGTTTTGCACTATCTGAACAAGAATTTATGGCAAAAAACAAATGCCAGCTAGACATGAGAAAACCACACTTCTAACCCCATTCATTGAGTTTAGAGAGGTTCTACCTTCCTATACACAGTAACAACTGTGCCGGGCAAGGCAGAGGATTCACCCATCGACTCCTCAGGGGGCCACAACCTTAGGATCTGCACAAAAGCCAACTTGGGAAGATGGATACCAACCCACAGGAGTGGGGATGTCACGTGAACCCCACGGGGTCACAGTGCTACCATGTTTGGTCTTCCCCATCATTCACCAAGGGAGCTCCATCTGGAATGACCATGGGATTTCACAGGAACCAAAACTGTTTCTCACCGGGAAAAGGTTAGGGATCCCGTGTGCCCTTGGGAGCAGGAAATTGCAACTGAGCCTTGGGAAAGAATGGGCATTTAGAGGAAAGAAGGAAGAAGACTGAGAAATACAGGCTGAAAGACAAAGCCAAGAACTCAAGACAGAAGTTCCTACCCCAGAGAACATTTCCATTTCTCCAGTACGAGAGTCCCAGGGAAGAAACAAGGATTAGTTTTGAGACAAGCACCGAAGTAGAAATATTTCATGCAAAGTCTGAAACACAAAGCTGGTGTTTTAGGCAAAGATACACCTGGAAGTGAAGGGCTGGGCATGCACCTCTGTTAAGTCCTACAGCAGACAAAGCCATGCTCCAATGAGATAAACAGGAGACACAAAACGACCATGAGGCTCCCAGGGTTCTAACTGAGAACATTGGAGATGTTTAACTCTGGGACAGGGACCATCTTACCTCCTTCCCTGTAGACAGAGCTCTGGGAAAACAATGGAGACAGACTGGCACCAGCGTTCTTCCTCACCAACTGTTAACCCAATATGCTGGAAGTGGGGGTTAGTCAAAATAGGAGAAAAGTAAGGTTGGTAACTGATAAGATCTGGGTACACTCAATGCAAAACTGAGTGATTCCAATCGCAATGAGCTTCAAAGCAGAAATATTAATTCTGAAGGCACATCAACTCCTTGGGTTTCCCAGGTAGCTCAGCTGGTAAAGAATCTGCCTGCAATGAAGGAGACCCCAGTTGATTCCTGGCTTGAGAAGATCCCATGGAGAAGAGACAGGCTACCCACTACAGTATTCCTGGGCTTCCCTGGTGGCTCAGAGGGTATAGAATCTACCTGCAATGCAGGAGACCTGGGTTTGATTCCTGGGTTGGGAAGATCCCCTGGAGGAGGGCATGGCAACCCATGCCAGTATTCTTGCCTGGAGAATCCCACGGATGGTGGAGCTTGGTGGGCTACAGTCCATGGGGTCACAAAGAGTCAGACACAACAGAGAGACTAAGCGTGAGCACGAGTACATCAACTCCATATAAGCCATCGGGATTTAAGTTACTAAATGACGTATTTTCTCCGAAGCAAAATCAATCATTTGCATGCTCAAAATTTAGGCTGAGAGACACAAGAGAGACAGAAATACAAGAAATCCTTAAGTTTACATGCATTCAAGTAGGTCTATAGAGGTATCCTACTATTCCTGAGCCCTAATCTGATGAAAAAGTAAACAAAAAATAGCATCATTAATTACCATCCCCCAAAAACTTAACTCAGGTAAAAGAAAAGAAAGCCACTACATTGCCTCTCCTTACTGACATGGAGCTCATGGTGGTCGACCTCAAGGTCAGCTGTGATTCTTCACCCAGGAGATGTGCCCCTACAGTTTCTTTCGCATTGTTCTCAAGACATCAAACTTGCATCCAGAGGAAAGAAAAGAACAGAGGGATAATCACTAGGGGACACTATGAATAATCAGGAAAAGCACAGGCCATTTCTTGTGAAGTGAGAGAGAGAAATGCCTGGGAGATGACAGTCACTGCTGGAAAAGCAATAAAAAGAAATTGCCCCACCAGATGGAGCAGTAAAAACCACTGCCTGGGAGGTGAGTAAGCAGAGGGCTGCAGTGCCACAGGCGAGCAGAAAATCTCTCTGGAAGGCTCTAGTCTATACAGGTGAGGGGTCACTGAACAGATGACATGCTCAGTCCATGATGACTCAATCCACAGTTCTAGCCCATGGTTTGCTCCACCCTGTTTGTGCTTTTTTTTAAAAAAACATGTACGTACCTTGAGTTAGAAAACATGAATGAGTGACTGTCTACTAGATGTCAGGTGTCGTACACAGCACACCTAGAAGAAGACCTATTAGTCCTGCTCTCTAGTTTTTCTTTTGAAATAATTTTAGACACTCAGAAACACTGAAAAACTAGCACAGAATTCCCATTTAGCCTTCACCGACCATCCCCTAAGGTAAGCACCTTATATAACAGCGCAATTAATAAAAGTGGAAAATTTACGCTGGTACAATACTATTAGCATATCTACAGACCTTACTTGAACTTTATCAGCCAGTGAAGTCACCGTGGTCCCTTCCTGTCTGAGAGTCAATGAAGGACCCACATAACATGTGGTCCTCAAATGTCCCCTGTCTCATTTAATCTGTGACAAATCCCCAGTCTCTGGCCATCCATGAACTTCACAGTCTTTAAAAACACCAGGCAGTTCTTTAGCAGCCTCTTCCTCGGCTTTCGGTTCTCAGATGTGTGGCCTCTTGGAGCACAATCAGGTGGACCAAGATGTTTGGTTATCAGTGATGAGAGCTCTCAATAAGTCTGCCAAATTTACATACTGAAAAGTTGCTATTTCTCCCTTTGTAATTAATAAGTGTCTTCTGTGGGGAAGACTTCATGATCTTTGAACTATATCTCAACATTCCTTCCAAGACTAGTTTTGGCATCTGTCAGTGACACCTGCCTATAATGAACACGGCTACCCTGAATGGCACTGTGCATGGGTTTCTGAATTTTGGCAGTGTATCTTCAGTGCCAGTCCCTAGAAGTGGAATTGCTAGGTCACAAAGTGAGTACATGTGGAACTGTTTTCAGTCGTCAACTCCCCTCCAGAGTGAGGTACCAGTTTGCACTCCCACCAGCAATGAGGAGGGCGCCTGTCTCCGCACTGTCTTGCCAATAGAAGGTGTTGTCATCCTTTTAAGTAAAGAATGGGAACATCTCAGTGAAATTTCATTTTGCATTTCTCTGAAAAGCTTCAGTGCTTTTTCATATTTTTAAGGCCAATCTTCATATCTCTTATGTGTGCGGATTACATGGTCATCTCTTCTTCCTGCCATCACATTTGTAATTCCTGAATAATCAGCAATTGTTTGTACATTATGGACATTAAACCATTTGTGTGTGGTTTGTGGGCTTTTTCCCTCCCCCTACCCCATCCCCTCAGCCCCAGTTTGTAATTAGAAAGCCTTGCCCTACACTGAGATAACAGGAACTTTCACCCAGGCTTCCTTCCAGGGTTTGCAGAGTTTCACATTTTACATTTATGTCCCTGGTCTATTTGTAGCTTATTCTTGTATATGGTGTGAGGAATGGATTTACTTTTATTTTTTTCCAAATAGGTACCTGGTAGACCCAGCACCATTTATTTAAATGGCTGCCTCAGATAAGATGTCATATTTATGATATATTTCCATTTGTACTTGGGTCCACTTTTGATTTTAGTTCTATACCCCTGGCCTATTTGTCTCTGGGTGAGCCAGCAGCAGGCTGTTTTAATTATGGGAGCTTTTTAGGATGTTCTCACACCTGGCAGGGCCAGTCATCCAAGGTGGGTTTTACTTTTTGGTCTTTTTTCCCGGCTACTTCATGTTTGTTTTCCCATATATACTTTAATATCAACTTGTGTAACTCCATTTTTTTTAAGTGTCAGTATTTTTACTGGGACTGCATGAAGTTCATGAATGAACTGGGGAGAATGGAAACTTTTATAAATCCAAGTCATGCCCACCTAGAAGGGGAGGCTCCCCAAGGTGCTCAAGTTATCTTCTATGGCTTTTAGGGTGTGTTAAGTTGACCTCAGAGTTTCACACACTTCTTTATTTCTACAACTCTGCTGTGGCCCCAAAGCAGCCTCAGACAATATACAAAGAAGTGGGTGTGGTTAAGTTCCAATAAAACTTTATTAGCAAGAGAGGCAACAAGCCCAGGGGCCTTAGTTTAGTGACCGTTGCTTTTGTGAATATTCTGCTGGTGAGAGAAAAAGTTATGTGAGCCCCAGTTTTTTGGTTCTCTTTTACAAACAGGATCCCAACTTTCCCTCTTCTGCTTCTTTTCCCCTCAACATCCAAATGCCAAAGGATGCTTCTCTCTCCCTTTCTGCCTTCTTCTCCTGCAGACTCTTTAAGCCCACAACCTATAATCCATGGTCTGCTTTACCAGCCAGTTTGTTCAGTGCTCTTGGACTACTCAGACAGGACTCAGACTTCTGGGCAGTGGTCTCCAGTCACCCTCAGTCCCTGCTCCAAGCCCCCTTCTTCTCATTTTCCAGCAGGTGTTCCTGGCCTCCCTTTGCAGAGCCTGCTGGGGGCCAGGAAGGTGGGGTGGATAATTGAGCTTATATATTGAGATCTGAGTTTCTCATTATTTTCAAGCTTTGGCATATCATGCCCTCAAACATGTGAGGGCACAGTTTTTACACTGTGCTCAGTCTCCCTCTTCTTGTTTTTCTACGTTGTTTTGGAGGAAATATTTGGAGATGGGAATGTAAGACACAACCACTGTCATCAGCTAATGAGCAATACTGATACCAATACCGAAATCAAGATGATGATGGTAACAACAACAGTAATAGTAACATATATCTTACAGTACAGATATCTTACGGAGTGCAAATAACATCCTTTGGAAGAACAAAGGAGTGGGCATCTTTCTGAGGGTTTGTTTTGTCGTCATTTTTTAAGATGCTAAGGATTAAGGATTCAGGGAAGGCTCCTGAACAAAATGACATCAAAGATGAAACCTGAAGCATGAATACAGTCCAGTGGGCAGAGGAAGAGAAAACTTGGAGGCACAGGGCAGGGGGAAGGTCAAGCGCTCTAGACGCTGAGAGGCAGCTGGAGTCAGGGTGGCGCGAGGGCCAGGGCTGCAGTGAGAGCAGAGACCAGATCAAAGTGACTTTTCAGGCCAGTTAAAGAGTTTTAGACTTTGTACTGGGGCCAATGAATAGCTATTAAAATGCTTCAAGTGGGCCAAAATCCCTCTGAAATGAAACCCATAATGTCCCCAGAGTGGAGAATAAGTGCCAAGTTCAGGAATTACTGCACAGTTTTAGGGTTACACTTTCTTTATTGTGCTTCAAAAACACAGAGAAAAGTTATGATAGTTTGAAAAGCATAGAATTTCTAAGTATCTCTAAGAGCACAATGTAAAAGGCAGACATTAAAGTGACAGCTAGGAGAGAAAAAGGTATATTTACTGCTAACAGTAAGAAAATGCCTACTTTCTTATCACAATAAGAGCTTCTCACAATGAACTCCTGTCACAATAAACAAGCAAAAGAATAATGAATATGAAACATCATCTTCCCTGTCACCCAGGGGCAGCCTCTGACCACGCCAGGCCCATGGACATCAGACCCCGTCTCTGGTCACTGGAACCTAAGCCTACTGTCTTTTTACTGCTCTTGGTTTTCAAGGCCTGCCTTTAGTTGATTATTAAAATAAAAGTCTTCCTACAGTGTTGGCTGTAATTAAGTAACATGAAGTGTTGTTATTTAGAGATCGCCAGCCTATAAACCTGGTTATCTGGTCCTGGTTCTGCACCTCCTAGTGGTAAGCCTCCTGCCTTCCTGGGCTTCCAATCTTCACAGAACACATAAGAAGACCAAGGCAGAGGCCTTGCAAGGCCCTGGTTCCAGCAGTCACGCAGGCACCCAAGGACTACTGACACCAGCGTTTTGCACATGCTACCCTGCATTCAGCTGCAATTACCTAGCTACTCTCTGGCCCCCAACTCTACTCTACTCAAACTGCCCACTGCTACCTGCCAAGCCCCCACACACTGGTTCAGGGTCGGTGAACGGACATCCCAGCAGGCAGCACCTAATGTGGTCAAGGCATGGGGACAACCTTGGCTACTCAACCTGCCCTCTTCAGACTTCAACTTAAAGATGACTAGGGGTGTTGCTCTCTGGGCATTCAGATGCCTGGTGCTTGTCCTCATGGAACAAGAAGAGCTGAGGGTTTTTTGACATGTTGGCCATTTGCTCTTTCTCTTGATACTGTTTCCCATGGTTTAAATCAAAGCTGGAGATGACGCCATCTCCACAGTCACTCACTTCCCTCAGAAATGTTTGTGTTTAATCAAACTGCATTCACTACTCATCAGTGCTTACCCACTTATCTACTGGAACTTTCTTTGACAATTATGCGTCTGCATAGACCCTATGCACTTCTTTCCCTCTCTTAACACAAAGCTTGCTAACTTACACATTTCCAGAACTACCTTCAATTCTTAGGTGAACTGAATCCTATCCACTTGCTGCATACAGTGCTTTATCACTGAAAATGGCTATCTTTGATATTAGGCGCTCAGTTACCTTTTCTATTTCTTTCAGAAACTGTCAGCTTGTGCCATTCAGACTTGTGATTCAGTGCAACTCACATTCTCGAAAACATTGCATCATACAGCTCAACTTTAAGATTAGGACCTGGAACTATTACATCCCTGGAAGGAACACACACGGAGTCACATTTGCAGCAACACAAAGGCCCCAACAAGAAAATGTCCAGCAACGTGGTGGGTGAACCTGGCTTCCTAAGCTACCCTCCCATCAAAAAACGATGGGAAAGGCTTGGAGTGGTGAAGCAGATGGACAGGCAAGGGGACACCTTCTCAGACACCTTCTAAAAAAACAGGTGAGCTGGTATGAAATTGAAATATACTCTAACCATACACTGAAGTGGGGAATCCAGCCAGGCAAACAGAGGAAGAAGCCAGATCTCACCTGAATGGCAAGTGCCAAGCCCAGTGCTAGAGCGTGGACATTTACAGTCGCAAGTGGCCTGCGGACAGGAGACAGTCAAGGCCCAGGCTGGCTGGGGAGTCTAAGAGATGGCCCTCCAGAAAGGTGGTGTGCCTGTAGAGGACTACAGATTCAGAGTAAAGTTTACCCACAGTAAAACCACCCCATCAAGCAGCAGCACAGAAAATGGTTTGTCTCCAACCTTGGGAGTAAGTGGAGAGGGAGGAAAAGCACATTTTCAATGCAGCTCAACTTCATAACGTCTTTGTTCCCCAAATGTAACCTGAATCTAATCCTGAGAGAGTTCTGAGACAGATCAGATTGAGAGGCAGTCCAAAGAACAGCCAGCCTCAACTTTTCAAAGTTGTCAATATTTGCCACATGATCCAGCAGTCTCATTCTTGGGCATACATCTCGAGAAAAGTCAAAATTCAAAAAAATACATGCACCCCTATGTTCAGAGCAGCACTATTTACAATAGCCAAGAGATGGAAGCAACCTAAATGTCCAAGAACAGATAAACAGATAAAGAAGATGTGGTGCCCATACACAGTGAAACATTACTCAGACATAAGTAAGAACGAAACGCCATTTGTGGGAACATGGATGCAACTAGAGATAATCATACTAAGTGAACTAAATCAGGTAAACACAAATATTATATGACATCACTTACATGTGGAATCTAAAATACAACACAAAAGAAACTTATTTATAGAAACAGACTCACAGACATAGAAAATAAACTCATGGTTACCAAAGGGGAAAGGGAGTGAGGGAGGGAGGGACAAATTAGGAGTTCGGGATTAGCAGATACAAACCACTATATATAAAATAAATAGAATCTAAAAAAGAATGGATATATGTATATGCATAACAGATTCACTTTGCTGTACACCTGAACTAACACTACATTGTAAATCAACTATACCTCAATAAAAGTTTTTGTAAAAAAAATTCAACATTCTTAACAACAATAACAAGGAAAAAAAAGATAAATAACAAGGTCCTACTGAATAGGACCTATATTCACTATCCTGCAATAAACCATAATGGAAAAGAATGTGAAAAAGAACATGCATATATATGTACAACTGAATAACTCTGCTATATATCTGAAACTAACACAAGCTGAATCAACTATATGTCAATGAAAGTTTTTTTTAAAACAGGAAAACACACACACAAAATAGGAAAAGTTTTATAAGCGTGAGAAGGTCCAACATAGTTTTAATAAGATTCATATGGAAGAGGGAATGGGGCAAAAGCAATATTTGAATAGGTAATGGCTGTGAAATTATCAGATGTTATGAAAGATGCCAGTACCTAAAATGTAGAAGCCCAATAAATCATAAGCAGCATGACCAGAAAGAAATTTACACTAAACACATAATAAAGGATCTGCAGAGCCCTAGACAAAGAGAAGCTCTCAAAGTAGACAGTGAAAAGATACAGACCACTCTACAGGAGAAGTGGTTAGATTGACAGCTGACTTCCAGAGAGCAAAACTAGAAAGCCAAAATGTGGACTCACAACGTCAATGTACTGCAAGAAAATGAAGTGTCAGACAACTGTATACCCAGTACTTTCTAAACAAGAGTACATAAAAATACATCATGGTGGTGGAAACTAAGAAAGTTCATCCCAAAAGAGAAAATACAAACAAGGAAATTCTAAAGGATGAGCTTCAGACAGGAGGAAAATGATTATGGTGGGAAGTTTTAGATGCAAAGGAATTGGCAAATTTCTGGAATAAATAAAAGCAAACACTAACTGTATATAAAAATAGTAATACAATCCTGGCTGTATCCTCTCTGAAAGGGCCTAGAAAGAATGGCCAATGCAGTATCAGTGAATATCCCCAGCTCTGAGACTCTGCCATTGAAATATAGATTTCTAACCTAAGGAAACCAAAATGTATTGGAAAAATGGGACAAGAAATGTACAATATGAACCTGTACCATCTTGTCACAACCAAGAGCAGGGAAGCTCTCCGGGAGAATGACAGACAAAGGCATTACTCCAACCAAGAAAAAAAAAAAGTTCCTGATTCCCTGGGGGAAGCAGAAAAGCCTATTATTCCAGGGGACCGTTTCAAGTACTGCTCCTGACCATTTATCTAAGAAAGCTTAGTATTTATGTGTCTCATCTAGGAATATTCTATTAGCCTCTTAGCAAAGAGTTGGACACGACTGAGCGACTGAACTGAACTGAATCTCTTTTGTAAGAATTCTTCTCAGAAATGCTAATAAATAGATGAAGCAAAGACTGCATGTAATTTCTCCAAATTTGCAATAGAAAATGTCTACAGGTGATAAATAATCTTGATCAATCTAAATTAGAGACATGTAAAAAGAAAAGGTTCCCTTAACAGTAGTAAGGTCAGTTTTCTCAAACATGGCACCAGTTTCCATGCTGTACCAGAAACTTCTGTGAATCATCCCAAATCTCCCCAATTTCTCACAGCTTGGCTCCTCTCCTTTTACAGCCTTGAGGCTAGGCTCCTATTTTAAGGAACAACTGATCACCTAGGTATCCTTCCTCCAGGCTCTCCAGGCACCATCATCATCGGGATAAATCATCCTCAGATTCTCAATGCATCTTTGATCACAACCTAAGATACTTCAAGCTTAAAACCAATTTAGAAGGATTAACAAATACTCCAATGCAAAACCATTCTCTTCTTGGCATGAGGCCAAGACTTTAGCTAATAAACATCAGCCAGGACGGTGCTTAAGCCAGAAAGTGCAGATTTTCTCCAGTATCTGTTCCACACTTCCCCTGAATAACAGAACCCCCGATTTTCATGTGGGCACAGGCAATTTTCTCAGTCTCCCAGTGAGAGTGCTAAGTATAAATTTTAAGAAACATCCAGAAAGAGAGAGGGGCTTTCCCTCCTACTTATTCCTTCCTGTAAGGTGAAATGTGTATGTAAATGGCTGGCACTCCAGCAGTCATATTGGACAATAAGGTGACTGAAAGGGTAAAAATCCTTGCTAGGTGCCGAGGGCCCTGATATTATACAGCCCCTAAGAGCCCTGAATGGCTACTTCTGGATAATCTTCATGTGAGGGAATTTCAATTTTATTTACATTCCTATTATTTTTTTTCCCTGTAATTCTAAATCCTAATGCAGAGAGATGTTAAGCTGACAATCATGAAGGGAGTATGCTGGCCACTGCTCCTCTGCTTTTGTCTGTGAGTCTAAGAAGATTTATTAGTCAAGTAAGTACCTGCTCAAAAATCTATTTTGTGATGTCAGTCCTTTTTTTCCCAAAAGTCCATCTATTACCCATTATATTTTAAAAAGGAGCAATGGATTCAATGTACAATGGAAGTATTTGTTGGAACGTAGCCAGCGGAACGTAAGGCTACAACAGTTACTGTGAAATTGAGTTAAGTGTTAGTGATGACAACTGCGTCCTTCACAAGCTCCATGCTCACCACGTGCACAAAGTACAGTGCGTACACTACAATCTACCCTGTACTGTTCAGAGGGTATCACCTGAGACCTCATGCAAAGCTGTTTCTCTTCCCATTCTTTCAAGAACCTTTGAAAATATCCCTTTATAACTTTAGCAAGCCCCCTTCTCCACCCCATTTTTAAGTGTCCTTTCTAAAGGAATCCTAATCTATTGGAAATCACTATAAACATCAACTGGTCATTGTAGTATTTCACTCAGCACCTGACATACAGGCCAAGTAGATACATCATTCTCAGGAAAAGAGAAAAGAAACCAACAATTATAGCAAGTGAGGGCTCTGATTTACCCACAAAGCCTCAGCAGGAACATACACACTCACCATAAGTGTGATTACCAGGAACCAGGAGGAGGGATAAAGGCCCTTGCCATGGCCTGGGGCTCCTGTGGAGAGGGGAGTGAGGCTGGGCAGTCAAGGGAAGATGCGAGTGACAGGAGCGCTTAAAGGGAAGGAATCAAGCTCACACAGGGTGATACTAGAGAAAGCTCCTCATGCTGTGGACTCTGAAAAATGAAGAAAGAACAGGAGAGAGAAACGCAGGAGATGGCCCGGCAGAGTGAAACCCCGTGTCCTGCACCAGAGCCAGGCGGTGGGAGCACAGAGCCTGCTGGCGTGGCAGGAGCTCCAGTCTGCGGAGGATCTGCACCCCTGATGGAAGAGACCCTCATGGCTACACAGAAGCATTATGTTTGAGAATGACCGGAAACGGGAAGGAAAGGGAGTTGGGGGTGGGAGTTGGCCAGATAATCCAGGTTAAAGGTCAAGATGAAGACTTCCCAGGTGGCACAAATCTATTCAGACACAATAAATCTGGAGACAGTGAAGTGAAGTGATGCTGTGGACTGTCACAGACAACCCAGGAGAGACAACAGGTCAGGCCTGAAGAGGCGCCCAGAAACCACAGCTGTGACAACTGGGGAGAAAAATGGATCGATTCTCTGAATTAGTGTCAGTTCAAGGAGAGGGGAGGGAAAAGAAAGGAAAAGGAGTGATGGGCCCCAGAGGAGGAAAGCGCCAGCGTGAAGACAGAGCGCTGAGTTACCTGCCGTTGAGCGGTTTGGGCCAACCTGGGTTTAGGGAGGAAATATCACAGGGGCACTGTAAGAATAAAAGACTACTGACCAGGGATGGTGCTGGGGAACTGGCCAGGGCGAATGGTGGGTGCTGAAACCAGCGTCCGTGCAGGAGGGCTGCATGACTAGGGGTCCTGTGGCCTGCAGAACCCTTGGAGGGACAGAGGGCAGAAGGTCACACTGAGCTCCCAGGGACCCGGAGATGGGTACAGATCCCACCCGTGTGAGTGAGGCTGACACGCAGGCCCAGCCGCCAGGGAAGTGTGTGGTGGCTCTGGCCTGGAGGGCCCGGGGCGGAGTGAGCTGCCCTTGGCACCCCTGAGACTACTAAGCTGCTTCCCTTCGTGATGTTCAACTTGTCCTTACAAAACACTAGCCGGGAATGAAATCTGACATTTAAAATGGTTGTTTTGAACAAATTCAACATGTTCAACACTCCGGCCAGCAGGAAGTGGAGCGGCTGTCCTTACATGGCTCCACAACAGGACCTCCTCTGCCCACGAGCCCCAGGAGGCTGCTCTGCCGCACAGAACACTGAAACAGAAGGTTCTGGGAAATTAACAGGGAGGAGTAAAGGTTGCCAGGAAGCCAGACAGAAAAGAAATACAAAATGTGAGAGGGCGCATCGAATTTTTCATTTTCTCTCCTTCAAAATGAATGAGGAGCAGGACTACGAAATTTATCACAAACCTTTAAAATACAAACAAGGCACCATTACCATGCAAACAGCAGGCACAGCGCTGTCCATTTGTAAGAGCGTGGGGCTTGTGGCAGAGGCCTGCTCAGGCAGGTGAACTCGGAAGGGTCACCCTTCTGCCACCAAGTCCCTGGCGCTCTATGAGCCAGCCCTCCCTGTGGCAGCATGGAAGGGTGCCCCCTACAGGCTCTATCCTGAGGGAGCACTCCTGAGGTGAGGAGATAGGCACAGGACCCCTGACCAGTGGCCAGGCACTGAGCCCACTGAGTACAGTCACCTCTTCTCAGAGAGCCCCCCTCCCAGAGTTCAAGACTTAAAGACTGGTCCTCACAGCTCCTAAGAAAGATGAAAACATAACTCTGTGCTTTACAAAGGTTGCGAGTCAGTGACTCAGTCATGTTCAATTCTATAGCCTGCCAGGCTCCACTGTCCATGGAATTCTCCAGGCAAGAATACTGGAGTGGGTAGCCATTCTGTGCTCCAGGAGATCTTCCTGACCCAAGGATCTCCCTGACCTGGGTCTCCTGCATGGCAGGCAGATTCTTTACTGTCTGAGCCACCAGGGAAGCCCTTACAAAGTTTACTCATTGGTAGACACACACGGAGTTGGGAAAAAACCTTGGAAATTATCAATGCAACTTTAGCCTGCTGGAAGGTGAAAGATGAACTGACCCTGCCCCTCAGGAGACAAGATAAACTGCCTTCCACCATAACATTTGCAGTCTGCACAACCAATGGCCCCAGGATAAATGACCCACTTGAAAATCAATATTCCTTCTTCCCAAGTTACACATCAGCATTGAATCTCCCTTGATTCTCAGGTTCCAACAACTAAAGACCAGTCTTCCCATTTGAAGGTTTTCAGCAAAATGACAGATGCTTGGGGATTTTCCCATTAAGTGATCTCACCAAAAAAGTTAACCTGTATCACAATATTGCACCTCTGGTGGGAACCAAATGAATAAAATGCTACAATAAACTGGTTTATCATGCCTTATCACAATCACAACCACACTACTCATCTCACTAAAATCTTTCAAATCACCTCTATGATCTTATGTCCAAACTCCAATTAGTCAAGGAGTCCCATCTCTGCCCCATGAAACCTGAATGAATATTAATATTTTTCTCTAATCTGTCATCCACTTGCTATGCTGGCCCCCAGACACACAGCTAAACAAAGGTGAGGGCGAGTGAAGGACATGACTACCAGGGAGACAGGTTCACCATTAAGATGAACGAGCCACACACAGAACTCTACAGAACATCTCTAAAATGGGAAAACAAATTACCATTCAATTTCAACTATGAACTCTGTACACACTGTCAAATACCTCAGAGAAATAAACTTTGAAAATGGCATGAGTAGAAAAAATGACGTGGCAGAGGGGTTTTCAGTGGAGGAGATGACTGGACACCTCTGGAAACATCAGAGCTTCTTCAGGCGCACAACCAAGCCACAGCTTGGGAGCCTCTCTTCCCGAGGGTGGCCCTGCCCTCACCTCAACCACTGAGCCAGGTCAGGTCCCCTTTGCCCCTGACTTGGACATGGCCAATTCTGTGGAGTTTCCCTGAGCTTCTTCTCTTCTTACCCCTGAAAGACTAACAACTCTTCTAACTCAGGGTGACTTCACCCCGTGCACACAAAGGGGAGTCAATGAGATGTAATGGAAAAATGACAGGCGCCTGGGGAATAGCTGAGCAGAATCTGCTCTCAGGGCTGGAATCCTGGGAAAAGTAAATGGAGATGATGCTCCTTACCTTCCCAGGTTAACGTGAAAATCCAGGCCCTATGAATTATGCTCTAACCACAGAGAAAGCAACACAAAGGACATCTTCCATCCCTCCCATTCTCTTGAGCATACAATGAAGGGGAGCCGCTGGCAGGCTCTAAAGCCTTCACTGGGGTACGGGGGTAGTGCTCTGGCCTGTCAAGCACTTGATCAGGAACACAAGAGGAACCTTACATGATGTATTCCTTGCTCCCAGTCACTTCTCCTGGTTTGCTGTGATCCACCGGTCAGGAAGCAACAGTTAGAACTGGACATGGAACAACAGACGGGTTCCAAATAGGAAAAGGAGTACGTCAAGGCTGTATATTGTCATCCTGCTTGTTTAACTTCTATGCAGAGTACATCATGAGAAACGCTGGGCTGGAAGAAGCACAAGCTGGAATCAAGATTGCCCGGAGAAATATCAATAATTTCAGATATGCAGATGACACCACCCTTATGGCAGAAAGTGAAGAGGAACTAAAAAGCCTCTTGATCAAAGTGAAAGAGGAGAGTGAAAAAGTTGGCTTAAAGCTCAACATTCAGAAAACGAAGATCATGGCATCTGGTCCCATCACTTCATGGGAAATAGATGGGGAAACAGTGGAAACAGTGTCAGACTTTATTTTTTTGGGCTCCAAAATCACTGCAGATGGTGACTGCAGCCATGAAATTAAAAGACCCTTACTCCTTGGAAGAAAAGTTATGACCAACGTAGACAGCATATTCAAAAGCAGAGACATTACTTTGCCAACAAAAGTCCATCTAGTCAAGGCTATGGTTTTTCCAGTGGTCATGTATGGATGTGAGAGTTGGACTGTGAAGAAAGCTGAGTGCCAAAGAATTGATACTTTTGAACTGTGGTGTTGGAGAAGACTCTTGAGAGTCCCTTGGACTGCAAGGAGATCCAACCAATCCATTCTGAAGGAGATCAGCCCTGGGATTTCTTTGGAGGGAATGATGCTAAAGCTGAAACTCCAGTACTTTGACAACCTCATGCAGAGCTGACTCATTGGAAAAGACTCTGATGCTGGTGGGGATTGGGGGCAGGAGGAGAAGGGGACGACCAAGGATGAGATGGCTGGATGGCATCACGGACTCGATGGACATGAGCTTGAGTGAACTCTGGGAGTTGGTGATGGACAGGGAGGCCTGGCGTGCTGCAATTCATGGGGTCGCAAAGAGTGAGACACGACTGAGCGACTGAACTGAACTGAATCCATAGTACATCCTGTGATGTCATCTTTCTCACCCACTAGACTCTGTGCTCCACAATGGCAGGGACCATACTTGGTTCTGCTCAGACTGTGAGCTTGGAATAATCCTGAAAAACATTGTTGATGAATGCATGGACTAATCAATGAATCAATGCCTATTCTCCCTATAAGACTTGGAGTCCAACACTGGTAGGAACCATTTTATTTTCACACCCACAGCAGCCAGCAAAGTGGAATTTGTTGCGCTGAACCAAGTAGGAACGGTTTTCATGATTCTGCCTCTCCCACTCTTTGACCAGCACAGTGACTGGATTTGTGGTGGCCTCACTCAAACAACAATGACCCTAATGCTTCCAAATTCTCCTGAAGACCCCAGAACTTTATCTTGGGGCCTCTTCCAATCTCCATGTCATCTCTGATGTCTTCCACTGGGCTAGACAGAAAGGGAACAAGAGTCTTCTTGAGTTCAGACCAAGGAGAAGGAAAGAACAATAAAAATGCTCTATTTCTATAAGCCAAATTTGGAGAAAAGTATTTCTTCTTTAGGTAATAACAAAGGCAACGTTCCTAGTATTCCATGCTGAAGGAGACAGAAAACAGTTTTCTCTGGAGAGAATCACTACAAATAACCAGCAAGCCCTCCTTGCTCCGCACACCCCAGGTCCCATGAATCACGTGGTGACAACACTACAGCACAGGCAGAATTTTTAGAAATAAAGATCGGAAAGAAAGATAGTGAATGGCTTTGAGGCTTAACAGACAAGCAAGACTCCTTCCATGCTTCCTATGAAGATTTTCCTCAAGTTTTTAATGATTTATATCACTTTTAAAGGAAAATTTTATTAAGATGAAATAAGAACAGTAGTTAGGAGGCACCCTAATAATTAGACAGTGTCTTCAATTAGCTTCCCTGCCTTGCTGGGTTCTCCCTGGGAAACCTGCAAGTCTTTGATGTGGAACAGCCAGCAAACCACTAATTAGGATAACAGGCTGGAATTCCAGGCCCATGGTCAACAATGGCGGAAGTGTTTAAGAGACTTGCTTTCAAATATCTTAACTGACAGAGAAAAAGAGGAAAGAAAAAAGGGAGAAATGTGGAAAAATACTGGATAGAAGGAAGTCTCCATGTACGCAAAAAACAAAGCAAAACAAAACTTTCTGTTCCCTGAGAGGGGTAATGCTGATTAAAGCTGTATCAATATTCTGAACATTCATTTATAAAAGCACATTTCTCCTTGTGAGAAAAATTCCAGGTCCTTCTGAAGGAAATGAACACTATAAATTTATCTCAGGCACTTTACGGTTAACAACCCACATTATTATAAATGCTCCATCCTCGAATCAAGCCAGCTTTGAACAGCATGATTCCTTTAGAGACCTGGGCTCTTTTCTCTTCCTCATCTCTTCATTAACCGACACTTCCTAAAAACTGCCAAGGTCAAGGATTCTGAATACTGCTAAGTGCTTCTTAGAAGATCAGCTGGGAGGGAGAAAGGGGAGATGGTCAGGGAGGGAAGGAGGAAAAAGAAAAGGAAGGAGGGGAGAGCAGGAAGGCAGAGAAAGATGATGTGGGGAGGCGGAGCTAGGGAGGAGGAAAGAAAGAGGAGAGGGGAGGAAGTGGAGGGGCAGCAGCAGCTTTGTGGGGGAGGGCCTACCGCAGCACCTGAGGCAGAAAACCAATACTGGGCATAAAAATGATTTTCTCAGGTTTTGCTTTTGTCCCTTAAAGAGGAAACAAAAATGAACACAGCTAAATGCACTTGTCCTCAGAATTAATATGGATCGGTATTTCTTGCTATATATCATGGAGAAGGTAGGGTGAGTTGCCTCCAACGCCCCTTTCAGGGAGCCGGGAAGCCTAGACCATTGAGACTGAGTGAGCCAGCAGCTGTCCTGCAGGAGACTGCACAGGAGAAGGGCGGCCTTCCAACAGGGGCCCTGGCCCAGCAGCAGAGCCATCAGGACCAGGGCAGCAGCTGGGCCCCACCTGAGAAGGTGAAGATGCACAGACACAGCCAGCAAGGCCCTTCCCAGGCAGATCCTAGCAGCAGTTCTGCACATCGCACCAAAAGACGCACAGTCCTTCTCAATGGATTGTCTGCGGACAACAAAAAACTGTACACAGCCAAATTTCCATTCTCTCATTCCCAGGGACACACAGAGCAGGAAGAACAAAAGAACCCAAACCAGCCAAATAAATCCGAAAACCAGTGCTGAGCCAAGGAGACGTGAGTGCCACAAACAGGGCAAGTTGACCTCAGGCCAATTAGGGTCTTGTCCACACACACATAGACACACACACACACACACACACACACACATATGCACATCACTCTTCAGAAAACAAGCACACAGCTTGGCCAAGACAGGGCTGCCTCTGCAAGATGAGGGGGTTGTCATCAGGGAGGGACTCGAAGGGGTTTTAAAGCCACAAGTCACTTTCTCTTCCTTAAGCCCAATAATGGATAAGCAATTAATTTGATTAATTTCTAAACCATGCATGTATTCCATAATAAGCACAAATGGCCTACCTCACTCCCCACCGCAAAGGAAAGTATATTATTTGAGAGGAAAATAATGCTCAATATCTAACCTAAGAATTCATACAAAGACAACCAAACATCTCCGAGCTCATTTATGTTCATATTTTCATGTCTCCAGAGTATTTGGAGAAAACTGTAAATAAGATTTCTCTGCAGATTGCCTGGCTCTGCAAAGAAAAACAGATGATTTTTGTCATTTTGTCAATTTAGAACTGCTTACAAAATATAACGGAAAACATAACAAGTACCTCATGACCTGCAAATCCATTCCTAGGTATTTACTCAAGAGAAATGAAAATATATGCCCACGCAAAGGCTATTACATGAACCCTCCAGCAGCTTTGTTCACTGCAGCCAAAACTGGAAAAAACCTGCATGTGCATCGGGAAGAGGATGGGGAGACAGGTTTGAGTCCATCTGTGAGCTGAGACGCTGTTCGGTAGTAAAGGAGAAGGGACTGTGGTAAGTGCGACAATGTGGGTAAACCTCAGAATCATTATGTTGAGTAAAAGAAGGCAGACACCAAAGAATACCCACTGTGTGAACATTTGTATGGAGGTCAAGGAGGGACAAAAGTAATCTATGGTGACGGATGGCGGCTGGAGAGTGGTTTCCCCTAGCCAGGAGGAACTGGCTGGGAA
Organism: Capricornis sumatraensis; assembly: GCF_032405125.1. Taxonomy (NCBI): domain Eukaryota; kingdom Metazoa; phylum Chordata; class Mammalia; order Artiodactyla; family Bovidae; genus Capricornis; species Capricornis sumatraensis. Next base: position 101,585,224 of record NC_091076.1, read on the forward strand.
GGGGAGTGAGGGAACTCTTTGGGTGATCCAATGTTCCACATCTTGTTTTGAGAGGTGATTAAAGGGGAGTGTACAATTGTCAAAACTCATCAAACTACTAAGAGCTGTACATGTTACTATATGTATTTGCGTGCGTGCTAAGTGGCTTCAGTCATGTCCGACTCTGTGTGACCCCATGGACTGTAGCCTGCCAGGCTCTTCTGTCCATGGGGATTCTCCAGGCAAGAATACTGGAGTGGGTTTCCCTGCCCTCCTCCAGGGGATCTTCCTGACCCAGGTATCAAACTCTTATCTCTTGCATTGGCAGGCGGGTTCTTTACCACTAGCACCACCCAGGAAACCCTACTGTATGTAAATGACATCTAAAAATAGCTTGTAAAAAACTTTGTAGCATGACATGAAAACGAGATATTCTAATTTTTTAGAGATTTAAAGACATGAAATACATAAAACTGAAAACAAGACAGACTTTTCTGTGCATCTCCAAATCTGTTGTTCTGACTGTGAATTACTGAGCCCAGTGTTCAGGGCTGGGAGTCCCGTTCTGAAGTCAGGAGACTCCGGACAACTCTTCATCACAGCCTGTGCCTCAGAACCACACAAGATACCTATACTGGAAGGACCCAAAAAATCAGCGACAATGTAAGAACCAACATGGAATGACAAACAGTATTCTCAAACTGGATTCCAGAAATCCACTAGAAAAGAGAAGGGGGAAAAGTTCCCTTTCACAGCAGCAACAGAAACTTAGAAGAATCTTTGTGAAGAAATCAAATCATCAGACCTCATGGAAAGACATAAAACAAGAACAGAACAAATGGAAAAGCATACCCTACTTATGGTTATAAACTCGCCAGTTCTTAAGTTGGTCTATCAGTTCAGTACCATCCCAATCAAAATCTCAACACAACAGTGGTGAAGAACAGGCCCTGGTGGAGTTGCCATAAACAAGAAGAGTTCTGGGGCCCCCACCTTCCCTGAGATGCACACGGAGTCCTTGCTGACCTCCTAGTGCTGTGACTCGGAACCACTCTGCCCTCCGATTTGTTTGGCTGAAGACTCCAGGAGCAACCCTGACTCTGAGCACAAGTCCCTTTCAATCTACCCCCCAAATCTCCAAGCCAGCCCCATGGGATCCCTAACGGGCTCAAGCCAGAGCATCACTATCTCCATCTGACTTTGGAGCCCCAGAGCTCAGGGCTGACACAGAAGGAAACAGACTGAAGTCAGGTGGGCAAGCTGCCCCTTAGAATGTGTGAAAGATGAGCAGGGAGCAGAGATGAACTAGGGGAAGGCTGACGAGGGTGAGAGGGACAAGCACCCTCCTGTGGGGAGTGGGCTGGCTGGAAGGAACATCAGACCAGAGGGTGGCTGGGGTGGGGGTAGAATGTGATCCTGTTTTCACTTGCTAGTTTAAGCAGGCAAGTAAGCGACACCAGAGCCTGCGGTGGGTGGGGCGGGTGGAGAGGATGGGAAGAGGGGACTGATGTAGCAGTGGAAGGAGGCGTGGGGCGAGAAGGTCCAGGATTCCAGGGCAACAGGCAGAGCCAGCCAGTAGCCATGGTGGAAAGGGGCTTCCCACACCATTAAACTTCACGGAGCCTGTCTCGCAGTTCTACTCCTCCAGGGGTGTGGCTGTAATTTATATCAAAGAGATGCTCCTACTTCACAGAACATAAAAAGCCACAGGCTGAAAGACGTGCCACTGCTTGACACATCACTAAGGGGAAGATGTTGCCGACCACACTTGGCACGATGTTTCCTTATCAACTGGAACTTACAGCTAGTATTTAGTGAAAGAACTACTGTAAACTGAATTGGGCAGGTTTATCCTTTATCACCCCTGTATGTACCTGAAAAGAAAAAATAAGCCATAGCCACTGACTCGGGTATTCCCACACTTTCCTTCACAGAGGCCCGCTCTCGGTGACCAAAGGTTGGGAGTGGGGGAGATTTGACATCTCCATGATGGTCTCTGGGCTTTCCTGGTGGCTCTGCAATAAAGAATCTGCCTGCCAATGCAGGAGCCACACAAGATGTGGGTTTGATCCCTGGCTCAGGAAGATCCCCTCAAGGAGGAAAGGACAACCCACTCCAGAATTCTTGCCTGGAAAATCCCATAGACAGAGAAGCCTGGCGGGCTTCAATCCATAGGGTTGCAAAAGGTTGGACACAACTAAGCATGAACTCACACACATGGTAGTCTCTGGGGGTCTTTCAGGTCACTGATTCTGTCCTTAGCACTCCTCATCCAGGACTCCTACTCGCTCCACAAGTGGGCCTTTTGGTTACTTTCCAAAACACTAACTGCTGTCCAGTCATGCCCCATGTCAGTACTGATTATAACACACATCCTGATTCCAGAGATGTTAATGTGAAGAGAATGAGCGCCTTAGAACTGACAGCTGATATCATCATGGAAATAGGTTATAAGGTGGAAGGAAATTTTCATCAAAGACCATGAATAATTGAAGAATCAAATGGAAATTATAGAAAAGAAAAAATATAATCAAGAATTTGGGAGGTTGGCTAAATAGCAGATTGGATACTGTAACAAAAGGGGATTTGAGAGTTATGAGACAGGTCAGCAGGAAATATCCAGAAAGAAACACAGAAAGAACTAAACCTGAAAACAACCCACTGAACAGAAAAAAAACATGGGACACAGGGAAAGGACCAAACATACTCTAACCGAGTGCTAGGAGAGAAGGGACACAGGTGGTATCTGAAGTGATACTAACGAAAAACATCAAGCCTTGTGATCAAGAAGTGCCAAAAAGGATAAATACAGAACCCAAGAACACCTCAGCGAAATTATGAAAACCAAGAAAGAAGCTTTTAAACCAATGTTGGGTGGGGGAAACCTCAGAAAAACAAATATTAAGACTTATAGCCAACTTTTTAACAGAAAGCCTGAAGATGAGGGGGAAACACTTTTAAACTTGTTTAAATTGGAAAAAACAAAATCAAACCACTACCAACAAAAAGCCTTTATTTACATCAAAAGAAAGAAACTGCTATAGAATTCTGCACCCAGTTCCAATCCATGGTCCAAGGAACTAAGATCCTACAGGCTGCACAGCGCAGCTAAAAAAAAAACAACAACAACAAAAGAAACAAAAACCACTCACCTCTAAAAAGATCATCTGACTTTAATCGTTAATACAGACTTTTCTGTTTCATTAGATAGATAAGAATAAACCCATGTTAGAACAAGAGCAATTTAAAGCTGAAATGAATTTTAGAGATTTATCCAAGGTCACAATTATTCAGTGGGATTAAAACAGTTCTCCCAACTCTCAGGCAAATGCTGTGCTGTTAAGGAGTTATCATTAATTAAAGAACAGCTTTTGTAAAACAAAGCAATTTCGTTATGGTGATGGAGGCAGGAACACCCTCTCTCCACACTAAGCTACCCCAGACTGCACTCCCTTTGAGTTCCATAGCAGTAACTCTAGGGAAAGTACAGAAAAGTAGACACCACTAGTTAGATGGTCATCTTCCTGTAAAAAGGACTGTAAACTGATGCTCACTTCCATTATCTGCAATTCTCATCACTGAACTGGGTGGTCACTTACCTATTTTTTATGTATTAAAAACAATGACTTTCTATATTGATGAAAATACTAAACTTGTAAGTAAAATCACCATTTCCTCTCATTTGAGGCTATACCAAGAACCTACTGCATTCATCCAAAGTGGCTCTTTACCCACCTGTAACCTACAGCCAGCTGCAATCTACACTGCACATACACACCCTCAAAGTACCTAGGCCACTTGAACAGGTATCACTTAATTTTAGAATGATTTTAGGATGATTAGCCCATCTCTATTCTTTGGGCAGCAATCCCTTTAAGACAGGCTATTATCTTCCCACTACAGGATCCCAACCTAGACCGCATATTAAAAACCAGAGACATTACTTTGCCGACAAAGTCTGTTTAGAAAAAGCTATGGTTTTTCCAGTAGTCATGTATGGATGTGAGAGTTGGACTATAAAGAAAGCTGAGTGCTAAAGAATTGATGCTTTTGAACTGTGGTGTTGGGGAAGACTCTTGAGAGCCCCTTGGACAGCAAGAAGATCAAACCAGCCAATCCTGAAGGAAATCAGTCCTGAATATTCATTGGAAGCACTGATGCTGAAGCTGAAACTCCAATACTTTAGCCACCTGACACGAAGAACTGACTCACTGGAAAAGACCCTGATGCTGGGAAAGATTGAAGGCAGGAAGAGAAGGGGATGACAGAGAGTGAGATGGTTGGATGGCATCACCAAATCAATGGACGTGAGTTTGAGCAAGCTCTGGGAGTTGGTGATGGACAGGGAAGCCTGGAGTGCTGCATTCCATGAGGTCACAAAGAGTTGGGACACGTCTGAGCAACTGAACTGAACAGGATCCCTCACATGAACATTTAAGGTGCTATCCATGACCAGTGTTTATTTTTTTTGAGATGCTTATCTTTTTTTTTCCTTAGAATATTCAATAAAACACTTTCCTTCCACTAAGACAACATCGTAATTTCTCATCAGTTGTCTTAGGTTAAATGCCTGTAACAAGCTTATTATTTCGATGCATGGAGTTGATAAACAAAGTTAAAGGGAACAGATTTGCTGAGCAGAGACCTCCCAGCACCATCCCCCGACACACACTGCCTCAGGTGACTATATAAACTGCACTGCCCTAGGGGTGCTGCCCTCAGGGCAGTGCTCCCCACTGTACAGCTCTCAGAGGGACCAGCCCTCCCCATCGACTTAAGCGAATCTCTATGGAGAAAATGAAGGCTGCCCCCAAGGTGTAAAGGGCTGAAGGAAGGCCTCAGGCAACAGCCTCTCTAGCTGCTCACATCACACACACACACACACACACACACACACACACACACACACACACACTCTCTCTCTCTCTCTCTCTCTCTCTCTCTCACACACACACACACACACACACACACAGAAACAAGAGAGGCCAAAAGTGGCAGCACAAACTGCATGTGGATTTCACAAAGCCAGTAACATGTGTCCTTCTGCTTCACACAGTCCCACTGCTACACTAAGTGATACTTGGAGAACAGCTATTTTAAATCAGATGCCTATTATTAAAGTCACATGAGTCATGATTTTTAAATACAGGGGATAAAGGACTTACAGTAAAAGTCTTCTTTAGCATCTACCCCAAACTCGCCATGGCAAATGTTTTGTGCATCATTTCGGGGATTACCTGTGTAACTACGTGTTGGTGGGACAGAAGTAATCAATAGAGCAAGATGCCACAAAGCAAATGGAGATGGAGAAAAACTAAGGCAGCCACAGGCTCATCTCCCATCACATTCACTCCAGGGCATTTGAACGAACGGAAGGATGGGCAGATCAAGTGATCAGGGACCAACCGACCAATCGATCTACTCATACATACACACAAACACTTCCATGTACACACACATCACACACACCTACACTATTAATTTGATGAGAAGAAACAGCTGAATTTCTCTAAGTTACACATGTATTTTCTAAGACTGCTGAATACATTTTCTTCTTGTGCTTTGCTTATTAAATTTATCATATTTCAGTACCTTTTCATAATAGAAGTCAAACAGCCTGAGAGTTCTGTGTTCCTCCAAAGTTTGAAATCTTCTGGAGGAAGAAGTGGGAGAAGACCTCTGTGATAACGTTCTCTATTTCTTCTATATTGATTGATTGATTTTGAGTTTCTATCTTTTCTGAGGTCAGTTACGGACATTTGATTTTCCTAGAAAATCATGCCTTCCACAAAGGTTTTCCAACTTATTTACAAAGTTTTGCAAAGTGCTCCTTGATGACTCTTTAAATTTCCTCAAATCTTGAGCTATTTCTCAATTATCTAGGTTCTCTCCTTGATTTTTATTGAAATTTGGCTGAAAATTTTAAAAATCAAAACAAAACATAACTAAGAATCCATCAAGGAACCTACCCTACATTCAGATCTTTAAAGGTGAAACTTCTGGGGCTTTTCTGGTGGTCCAGTGGATAAGACTCCACACTCCCAATGCACGGGGCCAGGTTTGATCCCTAGTCAGGGAACTAGGTCCCACATGGCACAGCTAAGAGTTTGCAGGCCACAACTAAAAGATCTTGCATGCCAGAAAGACCTGGCAAAGCCAAATAAAACAAATATTTTTTTTAATAGAGAGAGAAACTTCCTTGATGACACTGACACAAGTCCTATATGACCCTCTTGGTTGGGCCATGTGCTTTACATCCTGTTCACAGCATTATTCACAAAAGCCAAAAGGTGAATACAACCCAAATGTCCTTCAATAGATGAATAAACGAAATGTGGTCTAACTAACCAATGGAATTTAAGTCACCTATAAAAAGGACTGAGTCACTAACACATACAGCAACATGAACCACATGGATGAACCTTGAAAGCATCACACTAAGTGAAAGAAGTCAGACACATAAGGCCACATATTATATGATCCCATTTATAATGTATGCTATTGAATTTTATCTTAATTTTTAAAATAAATATCTACTGTATATCACACTAACAAGTAACTCCTTGACATTTAAGAGGGGCTATTCAGAAGCCTTTGTGAAGCCCCAACTCACATATATCACTGTGACATACGGTTTAACCCTGTAAAATGAAATCAAGATAACAGGAGTGGCCATTTCACTATAATCCACTCTCATGTCGCCCTTGATCAACACTCTGTTGTTTGGCTGGAATATAATTTGACAACTCTTCTCAGTTACACATGGTGAACATACGGTGGGCTCCCTGCCATCTCTAAATTTCACATTCCGTTCTTTAAAGCACCGCATCTTCTACTTTCTGACTTAGAACCAAGCACTTCCTCAGACATCTTTATCTCCATCCTCGCACATCCTCCAGAGCTGTTTACACAGGGCTCTGCATCCTGCGCCTCCAGGTTAACTCGGAAACAGCCTTGCACATGAAATTTGTGAATGCCGAGCTGTGGTTTTAGTCCTCAAACTGACAGCATTTGGTCTTCATTTGCAATCTGTCACACACAGAGAGATAACTGTCTTGTTAAAAGGAACAAGAAGATGAGAGACGATGTCTGGGAATAGCTTGTTAAGGACAGAGTTAAGGCTGTGTTTGTCTCTGAAAAGTCGATCCTTGAGGTAGGTCAGTTCATAGAGGAGAGTGGGGAAAGGAGTCAGCCAGGCAGGAGAGGGGACCTGGAGAGAGGGGGCACCCCTGGGCGATGTACTTCACTCAAAGGGCCTCCACTCTCAAGGAAGGTAGGGATCTGCCCACAGCACTGAGGCCCCTCCTTCCCCCATTAAGCTTCCTTGCACATTTAGGTGACTGTATATAGTCCATGGGGTTGCAAAGAGTTGGACGTCAGTGAGCAACTTTCACTTTCACATTTAGGAATCTTAAAAGTTGAATAGCAACTTCTCAAAGTGACATTTCTAGAAAGTAGCAAAGCCAAAATTCAACAACCCCAGGTTCTCTGCCTGGTGACAAGGCCATGAACTCACCCCTCCCCAGAAAGAGCCAGAGTTCTAGTCTCATGACAGGCAGTTTATCCTCCAGATGGCTGCAGAACGATTTCCTTCTTCTTCTCTTATAGTATTTGTTGTGTTTCTGAAAGAATGCCCAGGTCAGACCTGTGAATGCTGGTGGAGGGATGGCCAGGTCTGTAAGCTCTCTTAGGAAAATCAATGGGAGATAGAGTTGGTAGGGGGAGTCTGGAATATAATTTGACAGCTCTTCTCAGTTATACATGGTGAGCATACGGTGGGCTTTGCAGAACCTCAACTCCACATCCAGAGGCTGTTTCCACTCCCATGGCCTCTGGGAAAAGGGAAAGACAGGAGGTATGTGGGCAGGGCTAAAGAGGACGCGTTTGGCTGATGAACATAAATCAGAATTCACACTGAACACGGTACATGCAAAAGCTGTCAGGTGAGCGGTGATTGAAAAGAGGGGTGAAGATGAAGTCTGGGAACACTGTCAAGGCCAAAGGAAAATATAAATAAAATGTTTGTCACAGGTACAAATCTTAATGTTCGGGGCAGAAAGGACTTAGTGAAACTGTCAAAACACAACAGTTAACCCCAAGAACACCAGAAGTCTTTGTCTACACTGTCATGCAAATTTAATGAGTACAGGATGCAAAGTGCTTCACACCAGATACTGAATTATGTAAACTGTGAGCCATCCATCCACAATTCTGCCTTTGGCTATGAGTCCTCCTTTGCAGTCTGTCACAAAAACACCAACAAGGTGGATAAAGCCCAACCTTGGGACCCAAGAAAAGGAAAGGGCCAATGAAGGCAAGCAGAGGGAGAGACGGCTGGCCTAGGGGACAGCAGAATGGGAGTGACAGTGTGACGCTGGCGTTAGGGCGGCCCTCAATCTGCCTTACGGGGCCATTTTCACTGGCTGAACTGCACTGTCAATTTGGGACTTGCATCATGACGTGACCCCAAGCACAGTAACTACAAGAAATAACCCACCTTGGTCTATTCTACAGATCTCTTCAGAGCACCTCCCAAGTGGGAAACACAGCCCAAACTTTCTTCTGTGAGTTTTTTAACTGGCTCTGAAAATCACAAGAAAAAAAGGAACCCACATGCATGAGGTTTTCTGCTGCATCCCAGTACAGAACACATTCCACAGCACTGAGGGGGCAGGTAAGGACAGTTGTCTGATTAAGAACACCTGCTGCTCTGCCCCTGCTCTCACCCCCAATGGGGCAGGCACCACAGCCTGTGGGCCACAAGCCATGTGACCACCCCAGGAAGGAGGCCAGCAGGGGCAAGTCACCCAGCAGTACAGTGAGCTCCAAAGCCCGACCCAGCAAACTGAACTGAGAGCCCATTTCCTAACACTCACCAGTTTAACGGTCAATCCCCAAAATGCCTGGCAGCTGAATTCCTCCTCCCAGAGGTGGGCAGGCTGAGCTGTCAGCCTCATTTCCGGGAGCAGTCAGGAGCCTAACTCCAGCATCCTAACCACAACCCCACCAGGAAACACTGCTGCACAGTGTTAGGGTCCGCCAACAGCAGCTGCACCTAAACCCCAAAGATAAGCCAACAAACGCACAAAACGTGAAGAACGCTTTCCACTGGCCCTGTCATTCCCCTCTTCCTCCAAACTCTCTCCTCCACCACAAGGTAGAATCATGGCTACAGTTCATTTGCACATGTTCTGAGAAGATGCAGGCAACTCTGTGACCAACACTGAAGGAAAGGGCAATGGTCACTTAAAACACAACAATTATCTCTGCTTTGATGATGGACCAGGTGGTGGAGGGTCACTCTGTTCCAAGCAGATGCCTACCCCTATACATACTCCGCCTGGTGGGAAACACTCTGAAAATGTGTCTTTCTAACAGCAAAACCAACTTTCGAACTTTCATCCCTTGACCACTTGATAGACTTGAGAGGCACAATGAACTGAAGACAAGGCTGAAATTGAGCCTCTACTACATGCCACGCAGCAAACGTCCTGCATGTGGTACCGAAGAACAGTCCCCAGAGGATTAACTGAGGTTGTGGAGCACCTTGGCTTCCTGGAGCCCCAACAACCGCTGCACGAGTCCCCAAGGCCTGGTGGAGGAGGGTGTATTGGAGCAAAGCGCCACAGGGCACTCTTCATCCCCTCTCACAGATACGCACACAGAACGGCTAAGTCAGGGTCATTTCAGACACTTGCTGGCACTGGAAGTCTTGCTAAATGCCTTCACTTACCTTGGAAGTTATGAATATTCCCACTACATTTGTTTTCAAGCCACCCAGGAAAACAGCCCAAGGAAAGATGCTGTGGTCTTGATGGTGGTTTGGAAACTCTTTGGGGAAAGAACAGGAGAGCGACAGGACCCTTTGTTTGCCATCTTCCCCTGGCCCTAGTGCCTAAATCACACCTTGTACTAAACTGCCAGAACCCCCAATTTGTTAGTAAGTCTTAAAAAGATATATTCTTCACTGTAGATGCTCAGCTTTATAATCTCCTGATCCATCTCCCAATAAAGCTTTCAGCTGAGACTTATGATGAACTGAGTGAGGTTTATTTAACTGCAGGATTTTCAGCTGAAACAACAGTTGGCATTTTTCCTTCAAGCTCCCGTAGAAACACAAATTTATGTACCTACAAGGTAATAAGGCAAAGTCTTAAATTTAATCAGAAGAAATATTTCACCCATGGCAAACTGATAAATTATTTAGAAAGGGGGGGCTCAATCGGCCTGGCAAGGAAATCTGGGCCAGATAGTCTGGAAGCTTCAGACAAAAACATCATCATCAAGGTGTCTCTAAACTCCTTCTTCACCCCAAATCACCTTTATCAAAATGTTTAATCTTGAACAATCAAAGCCAGAAAAGCAGAAGCTTTCTACTAGGAGGAAAAACTAGAAGCATTTTAACACCAGGAAGGAAATCAGCTCATCAAGGTACCACTCTGATGACACTGACAGGTTTCCAGTAGTTTATTCTCTGCACTCCCTGGAAGGGAGGGAGATGGCAGGATTCCCCAGCCTGCTCCCTTCCACGGCAATGTGGAGGCCTGCGAGGACGTCCACAAACACTAATGAAAATGACCTTATTTCCAGTGGCCCAACCTTTGTGAGTCTTGCAGTACAGGATACAGAGAGAGAGAGAGAAAACCAGATCTATGGGTATTGACATCAAAGGTCTAGAAATTTAATAACGTTCCCATTGTTTTATTGCAGATGCAATCAACCTCTCTTTATTACTGCAGAAAACTCGAGAGCCCTGTAGAGTGCAATAAAGTGGTGTGTGTTTCGCTCTGCAATGTTTCAAAGGACCCTGATTTATAGTTAGAAACCAGGCGCCCACACGTAAACATCTGAGCTCGGTGACTGCCTTATGTTTTGCGCAAACTCTATGAGGCAGCATGAGGCTGCCACCACACTCTGAGAACCACCCCATCGGATGCCAGGCCTCCTTCCCTCCTGTAAACCCACATGAAGGTGTGCAGGGCAGAGAAGTGTGCACTTGCATCAGGACACGCACCATTACTGCCCAGTGCATGTGGCACAGCCCCATGACCGACACCAGTCAGTCAGTCAGGTATCTGGCTGCACCCTTACCTTAGGCTTGTCTCTGAAATACACAAGTCCCACTAACTAACTGTTTGTAGCAGAAACACTGTAAACATTTTATAGTACTTAAAAATGAATGTAATGGTCTTGGCATTCAAAAAAGAAAACATTAAGTATTCATTGTTGTGGTTCTGCTTCCTGAATGCAGGCAAAAAGATACCATCCTGTTGCATGAACTGCTTCTTACTAGGCTACAGCTGATACTTTATTCCAACTCTACTTTATAAACCAAGCCAGATGGAATTCTACCGCACTAGTATATTGGCACCTTTGTCAAGGCTTCCAATAATCTGGAAACATTCTCCCTCACCAGCCCTTTGAACCATCTCTCCTTCAAAAAGTTACTTTGGAGATCTTGAAATCCCATTAACTTTAACAAATTTTCTCAGACTAACCACCATCCTTCCAGAGGACTACACCCCTTTGTACCACTGTTGGACACCTGTGTCCTGGGAAGGTAATTTCTCAGTCCTATGTGTGATTCCACACTGTCATTTTTGGCTCTGCAATCATTTCTCTCTATATAAATGCAGCCTGCCTTACATGCTAATGCCTCTTCCAGATAGCATGGAAGAGCTTTGCTCACAGACAGTAATTTAGATTAAAAATAATAATGATCCTGCTTTAGAAGATTCCATTTACTGTCAGCTAGCATGAACTCGCTGATACCTACCAAGCTAAACTAATAATAAAAATAGCAATAAATCAACTCTTAGCACATGAAAAAAAAAAGTAAATCACACCAAAGGGAATAAACATAAAATGCCTTGATATCTTAAACATGCATTCTGAAAGACTGTATCTTCTATGTAGTAATTCTTTAAAAGGAAGAAAGAATTAAACCAGCAGAGACCTTTCCTATGAAGAATACAATCAGTAGATCTGAACTGATCTGGTAATGTTCTTTCTTAAATGTGTCTAGCAAAGAGAAAAACAGGAAGTCAAACCCAGAGGAAGGTCAGAAGCAGCTAAGTCAGAAAGGCATTCTTTACATTTTAGTAGTGCTGGCTCTCAATCTTCCATCTGCCAGGAGCATCTCATCTTCCAGTGTCACCTGCGCATGTTGTCCCACATGGACCATAAGGTGTGTCTGAGCCTCTGAGAGCACTCACCCCTAAGTGCCTGTCTAGCCGGGAGTACTTTCAAAGTCCTCAAAGAAGCTATTTTCTACTGATAACACCAGGCATCTCAACTATTTTTAAAGGACCACACCATCTAAATCTTACTGGTCCTCATCCAAGCCCCAAACACACTGCACTCTAAAGAAAAATGCTACTGAATTTTTGTATAAGCCATCAAGAGTAACAAATCTGAGGGAGGAAAAAGCAAAGCCTTTAGACATAGATGAAACTCTCTACCAAGAATTCTAAATTCTTGTTCTAAAGAACAAGAATCCAAGAGGTTTCTCGGGTGGGTCAGTGATAAAGAATCCACCTGCCAATGCAGGTGACCCGGGTTCAATCCCTGATCTGAGAAGATCCTACACGCCACGGAGCAACTAAGCCCATGCACCACAACTATTGAGCCTGTGCTCTAGAGTCCCAGAGCTGCAACCACTGAGGCCGAAACTTCTGAAGCCTGCCAGCCTAGAGCCTCTGCTCCACAACAAGAGAAGCCACAGCAATGAGAGGCCCACACACTGTAACTAGAGACTAGCCCCTGTTCTCTGACACAAGAGAAAGCCTGCACACAGAAATGAAGACCCAGCACAGCCAAAAATAAATTTAAAAAGAAAACGAACAAGAGTCCAGTATCACTGACTTGACAAGTTAGAAATGCGAAGCACAAGGACACACCTGAGGCACAGAGATGTTGCGTGACATTAGTCACCTGACACCGTGAGCAAAAGCAGAAATTACCAAGGGTACCATCACAGGCAGGAATATATTCATTCCTGGCTATTCTCTTCTCTAGGAATGTAAATAATCCATGAGGAATTCCCAAATTCCAGATCACATGGATAAATGATCCACAAACAAAACTCCTAAGCAGGCAAATGTTCGCCGGTTCTCTGAGATGTTGGCTCCCATTAGGCTCATAACCCTAAAAGTAGAAGCAAAGGCCCACAAGAGACACGACGGCAGCACCGCTCGCTCAAACCCCCACCCCCCATCCCATTCCATCCTGTAGAAAATTCCAGAACCAGCATCACAGAAAGCTGTATGGAAAGGAACCTCCATAAACACCCCAGATTTCTAATTTTCTATTAGAATTATTAAATCTTCAAACTAGTTAATGAGAAAGACTAAAGAAAATAGGTCTTTGGGTGGTTTACAAATAAATTCAGATCTTAAAGGCAATTTGACACAGTTATATTCTATGCCATATTTCTTTCTTTAAAAAAAGTTTAAGACATAGGCAACAAAAGACCCAGTAATTGGTAACTGCCTCCTTAAAAAGAACCTTATCTTTTGATTCAAAGACAAAGCATATAATAGGTGTCATCTTTTGAATGTTGACTGCTTTTTTTCTCAACTATTTGAAAATTGAAGATGGGAGAAATAGCTGTAACTAGTTGAGGTTACAGAGTATTACTGAAAATACATTTCCTGTGCAAAATAAAAACTGCGATTTAAGAGGAACATGAAAAATACTTTTTTCCTAAACATTTCATGGGAAAGCTTAGGCAAAATAAAAATTAGACCATCCAATTCAATGACTCACACTAGGGCACGTGCTTCCTTATGAATCTGTGAAGCACGTCAACAAACAGAAGAGGGAGGCAGGCCTGCCGTAGGGAATGTCCAGTCACTGGATTGTACGAGGAGAGAATCTGGATTCAAAGACTGTTTAAAAGCAAGAAACTATATTTCTCTGTAAGAAAGAAAAAGGAGAGCAAATAAAGAGCTTACCCTTGGCTGCCAGTTCTCGTACTGCTTCTGTAAATTTGCACCAATGGTTTCCAGAGCTTTCTGAGGACCCATGGACAGAGGATCTGGGAAAGCAATGAGAAGGAGAAAGTGTTTTATTTGTTCATTTCCTCCTCGCTAAACCTCTCTTTCAGAGTTTCCTCTTAGACAATTCACTTCAAAGTCACCTTTGACTAAAGACAACACAACAGAGCCTGAGGTTTACCTGTGTTTAGCCTGACTTACAGAACTACTAAGCCTCCTTGGGAGGCTAAGAAACCACAACTCTTCATCTTTCTAGGGAAAACTGGTTTTATTACTGGTCCCGTGATTGTTTCCTTTCATCCACATTTGTCATTTTAGCACCTATGGTTCTCTTGATGAGAATGAAAGAGGAGCGTAAAAAAAGCCGGCTTAAAACTCAACATTCAAAAAACTAAGATCATGGTATCCAGTCCTATCACTTCACGGCAAATAGAAGGGGGAGGTGGAAGCAGTGACAGATTATTTTTGGGGCTTCAAAATGACTGAGGACAGTGACTGCAGCCATGAAACTAAAAGATGCTTCCTCCTTGGAAGGAAAGCAACGACAAACCTAGGCAGTGTATTAAACAGCAGAGATATACTTGCCAACAAAGGTCCCTCTAGTCAAAGCCATGGTTTTTCCACTAGTCACGTACAGATGTGAGAGTTGAACCATAAAGAAGGCAGAGAGCTGAAGAACTGATGCTTTCAAATTGTGGTGCTAGAAAAGACCTTGAGAGTCTCTTGGACTGCAAGAAGATCAAACCAGTCAGTCCTAAAGGAAGTTAATCCTGAATATTCATTGGAAGGACTGATTCTGAAGCTCCAATACTTTGGCCACCTGATGCAAAGAGATGACTCATTGGAAAAGACCCTGGTGCTGGGAAAGCTTGAAGGACAAAGGAGGAAATGGCAGAGGATTAAATGGTTAGGTAATGTCACTGACTCAATGGACAATCTAAGCAAACCCCAAGAGATAGTGAAGGACAGGGAGGCCTGGCGTGCTGCAGTCCATAGGGTCAACAAAGAGTTCAGACTTAGCGACTGAACAACAATAACAAAATGGTGTAACAATGCAAAAGGAAGCAGAAAACCGTTTCAACAAATAGAAGCCATCAAATAGCTGGTTATGTCCTGTGTGTGAAGACCAACAGAGTAACTGCCAGAGCTAGTCTGAAAGCCTCTAACTCCTGTACCCTCACTTCACACAGTGACCTTGCGGTCAGCGCTCTGGCCACAGCTAATCTGCGGCTAAGAGAACAGAAATGGTTTCCTCTGTAAACAGATACAGGCCTGTCCAGGAGTCACACTGATCAGGGGCAGCTCTTAGACACACCCTCTAAAGAATCACGACAAAGACAACCGGAGGGAGGGAGTTCCAAAGGCCCACGCTGGGGAGGATGAAACCTACACCCTGTCCTCAGACTGCACCCTCTGGAAAGCCTGGCCCCCACCTGCCCCTTCCTCTCTTGGCTGCTCCCAGGGAGGGCCTGTCAGAAGTGTGTGGGAGCTGGAGAGAGCCGCACCGTGCTTCTCCACGCACCTCACCAACGGCCCTCATCAGCAGTGGCAGCCCAACAGCAGCACGGACTCTTCTTCCCCGGGTCTTGGATCAAAATACGGCCACCAGAGGGAAGAGCAGCGACAGCTACAGTAGTCCATCAGGCTACGATCAACAAAGTGAGGCTGTCACATCCAAACCAAGTCCTTGTGGTCAATTAATTTAATGGTTTCCTCTCAATAATATGACAGGGAATGGAAGGGGGGAGGGGAAGAGAGGGAAAGGATGAAGACAACTGAAATGGTACATTTAATATGACATTTACTAAAATAAACAACTAAACAACTTAAATAAACTAAAACAAAATCCCAGGTGGATACTGCTGACAATCTTATCAGTCTGACACGGGGTGAAGTAAATTTAAAATTGTAGTTCTATCTGAACAAAACACTTCTCTTCTAATGCCTTCATTCTACTTAATGAATGAAGGATTCGTGAGTGAGTAGGCGGGTGGGTGGGTGGGTGGGTGGATAAATGGAAGGAAGGAAAAGTAGATGGTAACTGGTGTTTGCATAAAATTTTAGCTCTTCATAAATCTTGCCTGCAAGCTCTTCAGCATAACCCTCTGTATTTCATGATGCTTAGAACTTGACAATGACATGGACTTAGTCCAACATACCTCATAACAAAGAAGAGAAAGCTGAAGCTTAAAGTGGTCAGACAAAAAAAATAAATAAATAAAGTGGTCAGACAACTTGGTCCAAGGTCACAAAGGTTTTTGGTGGTGCTGGCATTCAGCCAATATAAGAAGTGGAGTCTTTTTTTTTTTCACCTCCCATCTTCTTCACATTTACACAACCTGACTACCACGTCCTACCCAATTTTCCTTCAAAAGAGGCTGCTCTCCATCACTATGACTACATTGGTCATTACATGATGGTCACCACCACCATCAACTATGGTGGTGTCGGTCTCACCAGCAGCTTCTCATATTGACACTATAGAGATTCCCTGCTCCCAGTCAGTTCCCAAAGATGCTACAGGGGGCAGAGGGCAGGGAGCACAGCAGGGCTCACTGACCTGTCTCCTCTCAACCCACCTGGAGACCAACCAGCACAGTGAGTCCTTCTAAAATACTGCTTCTATGATGTCACTCCCCACAGAAGGCCTACGGTGCCTCCTGAATGCTCCCACTTAGATAACATGCAAATTCAGCAGAGCTAACAAACTCTGTCAAGACAGGGGAGGCTTGGGGTGGCGGCGACCAGAAGGTGACAAAAGACAAGATGGGCTTCTGGCCACTGATAATACTGTTTCTTGATCTGAGTGTGCTCAGCTTGGGAAAAGTTATCAACTATACACTTGGATCAGTGTACCCTCCTACACACATGCTATGCACAGATGCTCAATCATGCTGACTCTCTGGGACCCAACGGACTGTAGCCCTCCAGGCTTCTCTGTCCCAGGGATTTCCCAACAAGGATACTGAAGTAGGGTGCCATTCCCTTCTCCAGAGGATCTTCCTGACCAAGGGACTGAACCTGCATCTCTTACATTTCCTGCACTGGCAGGTGGATTCTTTTTCACCAGTAGCACCACCTGGGAATCACACATATGCTATACTTTAACACAAATTAAAAAATTTAAAACATGCAGAACTCACTGCTCAAGGAACATCTGTACTTCTCCATCGCTTGTATTTAGTGGACATTTCCTAAGTATTTCTTCACTGAAATATGAACAGGGTTTAAACCAAAAGTCATAAAAGCAAGAGGCATAGGCGCAGGCACAGGGTGCACCTAGCATCCAGCAGCAAGGCCCAGACAAGCCCAGCAAGCACACTCAGGGCTGTGACCACAACCAGCTCCTTCTCCTCCCGGGGTTCATTCTCACCTCCCCGTGCAGCCCCCACTGCCGATATGGCCTGTTCCAACTCCACCGTGTCCGCTGAGTTTGAGGGGCCTGTCTCCCTTGTGCTGGTCTTGTCTAAAACTAAATCTTAAGAAGCATGACTACATTTCTACATATACCTCTGCACTTAACAGGTAGGTCTCCACCTAACATCTGTTGACCAACTCTACTATCCGTCAAGTTCAAGTCTGATATAAGGATCAGACGACAGGCTGTGAAAATGTCTGTAAAACCAAGAGCTGCTCGCAAAGGTTTTCTACCACTATTTTTAGCTCATAGACACAGGTCTCTTAATATCCACATGTGGAGGGAAGAAGAAAATGCTTTTCTCTAAGAAATAAGAAAAACAAAGTGCCTCCCAAATATTTTCTTAGGATAACAGAATTCCCAAGCATCCAATGAACTCAGCCATCTTACCTCTGAAACACAGCTACTGTTAGCTAGATGTAAAAGACATCAAGGCTAAATGACGCTCCCTCCCCTTCAGCGCTCAGCTCATCTACACTCCGCTTTCAAACACTGATCCTCTCAGGTACAGAAGTGCTGTTCTTTAGCGGGATTGTTTTTAGTTTAATGTGGGGCCATAAAACAAAACAGCCTCTCCCTGC
This sequence comes from Capricornis sumatraensis, assembly GCF_032405125.1. NCBI lineage: Eukaryota > Metazoa > Chordata > Mammalia > Artiodactyla > Bovidae > Capricornis > Capricornis sumatraensis. Next base: position 101,603,199 of record NC_091076.1, read on the forward strand.
TTCCCTGAGTGTCGCCTCCCTGAAATAAACAGCATCTTATTGTCTAGAGGAACAGAGGGGCGGCACCCATGTCCGCACACCCCCACTCCTACTGGGCAAGCTGTGGCTATGCGCCTTTCGCCCTCCCTCGCTGGAGCTGGAACCTGGGCCTTGGCTGTGCAGCAGTCCAGCAGGGAGGGCGGGCTGTCACTGCTGGGTTGCACAGTGCATCTTCTACTTGCTTATCCTGGCAACACAGGAAAACCTAAAGGGCCACTTCCGGCACACTCAGGTACATCCTCTGAGCCTCTGGAAGTAGGACTCTCCCCAACATGTGTGGAGACTGTAGGCACACAGGTACACAAAAAGGGACTGGCAAGTAAGAATCTGCCTATTTCTCAAGTTTCCAGACCCCTTATCCCTATGATCAGGGCAGTTTCGACCAGCAGTCTCGCCAGTTTGATGTGTGTCTGCAGCCATAAAGCAATGAACTCGTAATCCCCACCCAGCCCCATGCACAGAAGCATGGTTCTTTCCCCTCTCTTTGGGGCGAGTGCACAGAAGGAGCAGAGGCGGTACAGATGTGGGAACAACTCAAGTTCCTACCCAGCACCTCGGCCTGTTGGGTGGGGTGGGGAGGCGAGTGCAGGCCGATGGTGGCTGCTCCTGGCTGTGAACAGTCCCCAAGTTGAGCCCTGTTCATGCCCTAGTTAATCACCCTCCAGCCAAGAAGTGGGTGCCATTATCAGCTCCATTTTGCAGAGGAAACTAAGGCCCCAAATGGTTAAGTGACTGCTTGAGTGAAATAGCTGGAATGAATAAGCTGAGGTCATGATGAGTGCAAAACCTTTGATTTTTGGTGACAGAGCACAAAATGCTAAGACCAAGTATAAAACATCGATTGGCTGCCTTCTAAATGGGAGCATCTTTTCAGGTTATTAGAAGGTACCAAGCCCTGCAAGGGGTCTTCCTCAGGACTCCTTTCCCACCCATCACATGCTCCAGGCATACCATCCTGAAAAAGGCAGAACCAACTTGTCATCATGCCTGGATCTCCCTGCCTCACCAGCCAAGCCATGAGTTCAAGTTGAATAAACTGGAAATCTGATGATGAAAGAAACATTAACACAGACAAAGCACCACTTCCCACAAAATGCTTATTAACTACAAAAGGGAACAGGGGAAGTTCAGGTACCAACAATCAAATGATAAGAGAGCTACATACCCAGCAATGAGATAAATTAAAGTCATGTGCCACCCGATAGGATCCATGGGGGAAGGTGGATCTCTTCCATGACACTCCTGCCAAAGAGGCATAAACAAAATGTAATCCCAAGGGACCATCGAGGACATTCTGCTAAACAGAGGGCCTGTAACCTTCTAAGTGTCAAGGTCATGAAGGTTAAGGAGCCTGTTCCAGGCTGAATGAAACTAAATTAGGGACAATGTGTGAAGCAGGAATAGTCTTTGTGCCATAAAGGACCTTATGGGGACACGTGGCAACCCTGAAAATGCAACCCAAGGCTTACCTGGTAGTGGGACATCCATGTTAATCCCCTGTCTGTGAGGACCAGGTTGTCATGAAAGAGAAACTCTTGTATGTAGCAATCATACATTAATAGATTTCGAAGTGATGGAGCATCATTTCAGCAGCTTACTTTCAAATGAATGAGGAAGAAAACTGCTTAGAGCTCCACATGCAACTTTTGAAAATGTTTTTTCAAAATAAAAATTAACATATAGGCTGCTAGACACCATTACAAATTTGCTGATTCAAATCTCTAAGACTTTCCCCCTCCCTTATCTCATATTGTTGAAATCACCATAAGGACTTGCTTTTTAATAAAAGCCAAATGAAAAATTTTCAACTCACTAAAGGCAATATGCCTTGCTGAATTCAAAATCTATTGAAATGATTACAAAGTAGACTCCATATCTAAACTGCAGAAAAATTTTAAGACTATAACATTAAAAAATCTATTCATTTGTTGGATTTCACATCAAGAAGAAAGTAAGGGGTTCTCTGCATTTTTATTAACACTGTCCCATAAATACTGATCAAAGAGACTATGTGAGATGTGAGGGAGGGTTCTTTGATTTCTCTTTGGGGGCAAGAGTGTAGAAAGCAAAGGATCCCTAGAGAAGCTAATGAAAACCAAAGCCCCTCAGCCCGGAAGGTGCACTTCCCTACTCAGCACCACCCACACAATCCCCAGGAGTGTACACTGGGATCTGGGCTGAGAAGTCTTATGTTAAAACACCTAACAGAAGAGTAGTAACAGAGGGAGGAAATAGAAAACAACTGATTAAATTCAGCTTTGACAAGGGGTAAATGAAGTGGAAACAGTCAGTGGTGGCTAATAAGAAGTCAATTTCAATCAGCACAGTCACCAAGGGATGGCAGAGAGCCAAGAAAGCATCTAAGAAAACTGGCCACGGAAAACAGCTACTGTCCCTGGGCTGGGAGGACAAGGGGCCTGTGCTGCAGGCAGGAGGCTGTGAGATAAAGGCTGTCACCCTAAGATATCCCCAGACAGTGAAATAGGGAAGTAAAATGGGGGGAAAAAACCCTATTTCCCAATTCAGATCATAACAATTTGTAATTTTTACTGTTTAAAGCAGATAAAGGGAATTTCTGCTTTTGCTTAGACTAGAGAAAGCTGCAGAGAGGTGGGGTACGGATTGCCCCAATCCTACCAACAAGAGAAAGCTGAAAATTCAATGATGGACACAAAGGAAATTCATACTGTGATGGCTTCACTGGTAAATTCTACCAAAATTTACAGAAGAAATAATACCCAATTCAATACAAACTGTTCCTTGAAACAGGAAAGATGCGAATGTTTGTCAACTTGTTTAATGAGACCAGCATTATTTTGCTACCAAAACGAGACAAATATGTTGCAAGATGAGAAAACTATTGACCAACAACCCTCATAAGCAGAAACGCATGATTCCTTAATAGAATATTAGCAATCAAATCCAAGAACATATGAAAAAGATAAAACAAGTGAAGCTTATGCCAGAAATTCAAGGTTGGCTCAACAAGATCAATCCATATAATTCACCACATCAACAGACTAAAAAAGAAAAGCCAGGTTATTATCTCATTAGATGTTGAGAAAACATTTGATAAGATTCAACATGGATTCCTAACAGAAACTATCAGCAAACTAAGAATAGAAGTGAACTTCTTAACTCAGAAATGACATCAGGAAAAAACTTTGACTAGTGTCCTGTCCGTGGTGGGAGCCTAAAGCTTTCTCCCTAATGTTTTCTCTCCAGAAACAAGTGAGGGTTGTGCTGCACCATTTCCAGTCAACAATGTGCTAAGATGCTCTGGGAGGATGATGACAAAGAACAACTTCGCCTCCTCCGGGCAAGAGGCAGGTGGGACTCCGCGTTGCACAACTGAGGCACCTGCGTGCAGGTATCAGTGCTTCAGGGTTTTTTGGTTTGTTTGTTTGTTTGTTTAAGTGTACATAACTAGTACTAGGTACCAGATGCAGGGCAAATTTAAAGGAGAAAATTATATAATCCAATAGTCATCATTTAATCAATTTTTCCTGAGACACTCTCTCCACTGCAAATGGTAAGTGAATATATCTAAAATACCTCAAAGGTTATAAAACTGAGAGATGAAATAAAATTTTCAGGTTTACAGAAACCAATCACAGGCCTGCAGTGGACCAACACAGGCCCCGCCAAGCCAAGAACCCCATGCAGTGGCCCCTGCGACAGGTGGTAAGGGAGGGACCTGCACTTACCAATCCAGCACTCCAAACGCGCACAAGGGGTGGTCTTGACCACATCTGGAGGGTCCACACCGACATTCAGGCACAAAACTAAGGCAACACTGACAGTCTTCATCTGGAAACACAACAGAAAAAACAAATATTTCAATAAGAAATTCACTGATGAGTTTTCCAGTTGTTAAAATGTTCCCAGACATACAGAGCCCTCTACATTCCCAGTCAGTCTTCAGTCGTTTGTCACCTGTGCCCCTCTTGGGTATTTCACAATCAAGACAGGGTTTGAGTCAAGCAGGCAGATGGAGACAGGTACATGGCAGGGGAAGCTAGCTTTTCTCAGGCTTTCTTAAGATACACTTCAGAAACAATTATTTGATCAAAAGATGCAAACATTTTAAGACACTTGATACACTGTGCCAAACTACTTCGCAAAAACTCTTGCACAAATTTACACTCTGACCAGTTTATTGCTATTCTTATTATTTAAAATTATTAATTATTTAATGAGAGGAAAAAAGTATCATACTGATTTAGTTTGTATTCTTTAGTATTAATAAGGCTGAATTTTTTTCCAAATATTTGTATCCTTTATCTTCTGCGGATCTTCTACTCATGTTTATACTATCATTTTTGTTTACTAACAGTGATCTTTGCTGATTGATTTTCACAGACTCTTTACATATTAAAGATGGTGTCCACATTGTTGGTTGTAAATATTTCCCTAGTCTAGTGTTTGCCATTGGATTCCTTCCTCTTTCTTGACATACTACAGCCCTGGGCCCATCAGCTGACACACCTTCCTCCACACCTGCTCCTGCTCAGGTCCAGGGTCTCTGTGTTAGGAAAGGTCAGCCCCATCTACCCAGCTGCTCAAGCCAGAAATCTGGAACTCATCCTTCATTAATTCACTTGTTCAACAGCTTGTCCAACCCACCAGGTGCCAACTGCAGTTTTTAGAAACTGAGGACACATTAGTAAATCAAAGAAATAAAAATCCTGGGGCTTCCCTGGTGGTCCAGTGGTTAAGACTCTGTGTTTCCATGGTAGGGGGCCTGGGTTCCATCCCTGGTTGAGGAACAAAGATCCCATGTGCCACAGGGCATGGTCCAAAAAAAAGAAAAAGAAAAATCCCTGCCACAAGTGGGGAGGCTGTCATTTCAAACAGGGTGGCCGCGAGAAAGACCACTTGAACCTCTGCTCCCTCCACCTGGGTCCTGAGCGCCAGTGCCCACTGTGACCACCCGTCTAGCTCATTCATCCTGCTCCTAAATGTCTCAGAGTCTGTCAACTTGACTATCCCGACTCCAAGCCACCTCTACGTCCAACCTGTGCTCCACCACTTTCCCAGGACCCCCTCTCCTGTCTCCCCCAGTCCAGACTTTCAAACACATCGGCGCACTGCCCTGTTTTTCAGTCAGTCCCCCAAACCTTCAAGATTTACTATGAACTGCTCCACATGCTATTCAGGGCTTGTAAGCTTCAGCTTCTGCCAAACTCCCCACTAGTGTCGGGTCTCGCCCTCAGTCTCTGTCCTCAGTGCACCTGGCATGACCTCTGGGTCTTCAGACACATGGCCCTTCTGTCTGGAGGGCTCCCTGCCTGGTCTCACCAGCTCGGGCTCTCTCAGGTTCAAACTTTCATTCCTTGTGGAGGCCTTCCCAGATCTCGTCAGGGCAGACCCACCCACTCAATGCCACCCCAGCATCTGTGCCTTCCCCTTGGCAGAGCCAGGCTGGTCCACGTTCCTCTGTGCACCTGCAGCTCCTCCAAGGTCAGAGCTGACACACGGGAGCAGACACCTGACCCAGTGACCATCTGCTGAGTGAGTGACTACAGGGATTTTCCTCTGATATTTTCATTTGCTTCATACCTCACCCTTTTAATCCAGCTGGATGTTATTTTGGTATATGGTACCAGGTGAGAATGAGATGGTTAGATAGTATCACCAACTAAAAGGACATGAATTTGAGCAAACTCTAGAAGATAGTGAAGGACAGAGGGGCCTGGTATGCCTCAGCCCATGGGATTACAAAGAGTTGTACAGAACTTAGCGACTGAACAACAATACAACCAGGTGAGGGTTAATTTTTTCTCAAACAACTACCCAGTGATGCCAATTCCCCCTGTTAAATAACTTACTCAAATTCACAAGTTTGTAGTAAGCATATATTCCACATAGACCGAATTCTATTTCTGGGTCATACCTCACTGACTTAAATAATTTATCCTGACAACATTTCACAGTGTTGGGAAACCCAGTTTTCTTCCTCCCAATTTTTTTTTAAACTTTTACTCAGCTCTATTTATATTCATCTATTTTTTTCCCAAATTAATTGCTGTTCAATTTCTTAATCCCATGGAGATGTTGATTAAAGCTGTTTAACCAAACTGCCTATTGATAACACTAAGTATTTTAAATTGTATTTTTTGATCGAACAATTTCACACATGAGGATCTGTCATAAGAAATACAAAATATAATGAATCTTCTACATGTAATGATTTTCTTCACAGCATTTCTTATCATGGAAAACAAGTGGGAACGACCTAAATTTTAGGCAAATGAAGGAATGTTTAAGCACACCATTATATACTCTTAACAGAATGACACTTAAATTCTTAAAATGTTAAATGAATAAAAATGGATTCAAAATACAAAAACATTACATTTAACATATAAACCAAACTTGGCAAGACATAACATCCTTATGATATTCTATTTTTCCATACAGGAATACAGTTTATTCAGATTTCAAGCTTATTCAAATTTTCTTTTAATTTTTCTCAGTAATGTTTTTACAGCTTTCTTCGCCAAGTCTTGCTCTTTTTGGGGGGCAGGGGGTGGGGGTGGGAGGAGGCGGGGTGGTGCACATGCTGTACGGCAGGTGAGCTCCGAGTTCCCCGACCAGAGACTGAATCCGTGCCTCTGCACTGGAAGTATGGAGCCAACCGCCGGACCTCCTGTTCATTTCTTTTAAGATTATTTCTGGATTGTTCATGACTATTTGGGAGCAACACGCTACAAACCATGTATTTTGCCCATAGTAGTTTCTTACTGATTGCTGAATTGTCAGAATAATGTTTAAGTTACTTTACTAAATTCTTAAACGTAACTGCTTTTAGGTGATTCTCTCCAAGTTTTGTTAGCATACAAATACACTGTCTGTGAATAAGGATGAGTCTAGCTCATTCTTTTTAATAGATCACTCATTTTCTCTATTAGGTCTCACAGCATTACACAAATCTTCCAAAATCATATTACTAATAATTACAAAATGATGACAGTGGTGATCTTTGCACTTGGTTTTAATAAAATTGTCATAAATATTTCATCATTAAGAATGATGATGGTTACTGATTTGATATAATCTTTATTACATCAAGAAAATATTCCTGTTGAAAACAGAATTTAAAGTTATATGAGGAAAAAAGGAAGTATTTTTGTCTTTCCTCTCCCAACACTTAAAAAAAAGCATTTATTAATAATAATCTGTCTTTAAAGTAACTGCAACCCTGTGTCCAAAGACATACTGAATAGAGGAAGAGTATCTTCCCAGAGACACAGACAAGAATCTTCTCATTATGAACCATCACAAACAAATTTTGGCTCCTTGACCTAACGTTAAGGGAAAAGGTTGAAAAATAATCAGAGAATAACAAAAATTTTGTTTGTTAGTCATATTTAATTGATCAATATCAACAATTCCATACAGACAACTGACAGTTTTATAGCAAACTTACTTTTGTGTATAAGTTGCTTAAAACGAGAAGCTTCTGGAAGCCTTGCTGTGGTCTTCCTATGGCCCTGCTGAGTAAAACGACTAGCACCTAGCATCCAGCCCTAGCATCTCTGTCCTTTGCTTTTATACTTAAATCAAGGGATAATGTCTGTGCTCTATAATGTGGAACTCTGAGGTCTCCATGAGGCGTTGGTTAAACCCGGGAGCAAGCTTTACGTTGCTTCCTAAAAAAAATGTTGCTTTCCTTATAGTCATCTGAGGGCCCTCTGGGCGCAAGAGAAGCCGTCCATGGACAAAACATTCCGTATAGATCAGGGTCTCTGCTTAAGACTGTCCGTGCCACCACAATTTTGTGTTTTGTCCTCAATCTGCAAAGACAGCCCACTCAGATCCTTCACCTCTTACAAAGCCCAGGTGAAGGACACTACACTGAGGGGTCTGCTCTAAGGCCCACCCCACCCACTGTGCCTCAGCCAACCCCCTGCCTGTTACAGACCCATGAGAAAGGGGTTGAGCCAGCCTTCTGGGCTGACGAGAGCTCAGGAATGCCCCACATTACCCCTTTCTCTTTAATACCTAGGTCTCAGGCCCAGTCATTACTGACCATTTCTGAGCAAGAATGGCCTCCACATGCCAATGCTGACTCCCTATCTGGCACATGCTATGCAGTCCCCAAAAGCCCATGAAGGTGGTTGTGCCCTCACCTTAAGGAGGCATGGAGGGAGTAAGGAATTTGGAGAGGGGCACCAGGACTAAACCCTAGTCACTGGGATTTCACAGCTCCATCGCTGGCATATTTGCTTCATCTCTCTGGGGTCAGGGAGGTGGTGCAGGGTGAGGCAGAGCATTTATGCAGCATTCCTGTGATCTCTGGTCATAATCCTATTTCTCTCACCTCATCAGACACTCTAGAAAAATTGCCTTCCCTCTACCCCTAAAACTGTAGTTAATGAACGCAGTAAAATAAATAATTTCTAATTTCATTATAAAAAGTACGACCTCTGAGGCTCTCAAAGTCCTTAGACAGAAATACTAATGGAAGCACAATCATCGCTCTTAACTATCCTGCGAGGTGGCTCGTGGGCCTCCCCTCACCAGGCCTCCACCACGTGCTGTGTTCATTACTAACCAAACATTACTGACAGCAACAGTTTCTCCGTGACTGCTTTGAAGGTGAGCAACAGGAGAGCAGGGCCCTCAGAAAGTGTGAAATTAGCTCCACTCCATAAATGAAGACATGAAAGGAAATAATTTAATTCATCCTGGCTTATACAATACACACCTACCCTATATCCTGCCTTTTAGAAAACAAGGGGGAAAGTCTCAAGAATACACTGATACATGAACTAGAAACACGTATTTGGCCTAACACTTAGCTACCAATTTAATTCCACAATTGGACCAAAGACATTATCAGCAACTGCCCTCAAGCCAATCAAATATGTCTGAGCTCCCCTGCAAACTATAATGGCATTGGCTTGATTTCAAATGTGGTGGATTTTGAATTCTTAGCTATACCCGAAAGTGTCCTTTTCGTATTTTATTTTCATTTCTATGGTAACCTCATTCCAAAAATTCTAGATTCATGTTTTTTAATAATACAGCATTGAGAAAATGTAAGGGCTACCAACTTCAGTGTGCAAAAACTGCATAATAGTACATAAAATAATCATTTTGGACTTTAAAACAGTTCCTCCCCAATGCCATATAATTGAAGATGACAGTGTTATATCTCTAGAGGTTAATTTTGCATTTGAAAAGATCATCATTCTGAGAAGCTCTAAAACACCGGGATCACTAAAAACAACCTTTGACATGCTGGTTTACTCCAATCTCTCCTGAACAACTTCCTCACCCTGAAATGATGCCAATGATCTCTTAGGCCCCAAGATTTCTCTGATCCTAAAATTTTGACTCCAGGATTGGCCTCTCCAGCCATACAGGATACATCCCTAAAGGCATGGAGCACACTGCCTCAGGATTCTAAATTCAACCCAGAGGTCTCAACACTACCTTGGAAGAGGCTTGGTACAAGGGGCGCCTGATGCTGTTGTAACAGCCTGGGCAGTTTCCTGTACGATCCTCTGGCATCAGAGTTTTGAAATTCATGACTTTTCTAATTTACAAAAGGATAATATGGTATATATCCCATAAGGCATATAACACACAGAGAAGGGTCTGGAGTAACATTCTATTCAAAACTATTAAAATTTCCACTGAAATGCACAAATACCCACTATCCAACAACCTCATACCAGCTCACAGCCCAGTTTTGCCCTCAAATGAGTTGTGAAAACATTCTCAATATTCAGAGCTTTTTGGATTTGAGAACTGGAGATAGGGGGGTCTGTGGACCCAGATCACTGCCCCTACTGAAAGCCTCTGTATACAACTTGTCATCTGCTGATTAAAAATACATTAATGCCTGCCACCAAAGAATTCGAAACAAAATCACAAAGAATTCCTCTATTCGTTTCTTTCTATTCAATTATCTGATAAACCATATATTTTTTAAAAGACAGAGTGGATCAAGCCTGAGTATAAATTCACAGGCTGCTGTGCACAATGACATCTAAGCTGTTATGCAGAATGAAGAAATCATGTAGGTTAAACTGGCCAATCACTGCTTTCTGTTCCCCAAACCAGGAGTCTGACTCACTTCTATTCCTTCCGACATAAACAACTGAGCGTCATGGAGAATAAACAGAAAGCAAGACTAGGGTTTGCCATATATGCCACAACATTCACTATTCCCCTGTTCATCTGAGGCAAAGCCACCCAATTCCCAGCAGTACTCATTAAGATTCAGAGCATCAAGCAAAAACTTTGAGCAGAGCCGAAGCTATACAAATACATAATTTATAAAGAAAGTCAGAAACTAGAACATACAGCAAACAGAGTAGATGCACCACAGGAAAAGCGGGGGAATCACGTTACCGAAGAAAAAGGAGAACTGGCTTGCCGCCCAATTCTCATCCCAAAGACTGCTAGAAAGAAATGAACAATAAACCTAGCAAGAAGCACATCAAACGGAATTTCTGCAACCAAGACCCGTAATACAAAACAAGATCTTCATCACCAGCAGCAACTGTATGAACTTGGGCAATCCTATTTGTCTGTTCCTTTGTTCATTTCAGTGGGAATTGGCAATGAGGGAGTGGTTCTTTAATGTATGAGCTCAGTTTGTTACCTTGAGCCACCGGCCTAATTTGGGTTTAAACACTCTTTTTTGAGGCCAAATTCTGTTTATAGTTCCCTGTCTAGATTTTCCACTAAATCCACCTTCACTCCTGTAAAATAGCCCAATAAAAAGGGAAGACACAAGAGGTAACTCTTCAACATGGAGAATCAGAAAGTCTCATCCAGAGATGTTGTCTCAGATGGGTGCAGAGCTCTCCCCTTCTCCCCCTCCCACTCTATCTGAATGCTGAGGACACATGGAGCAAGAGTACTTCCAACATCGGACACCCTTGGGAAATTTAGGTTTCTAAAAACCAAATTAAAGAACTGCATACAAAATAGGTTGATTACAGAGATCATAACTGCTTTAAACAAGCCAAAGAAATCCCTTCTCAAAGGAATACTACACTGATTCTTTTTGTGATTCCTTCATGAAACAGACGGTCTCCCCTTGGTGCTACCTTTGCAAACCTGGGCGTCTGTGATGGGGGCTCTACACGGCCCCCTGGTCTGAGGAGCCAGTCTACCTGCGCTAATGAGCTGAGTGAGGAACCAAAAATGACATCCTTGCCTTTTCTTGCAAACCCCTTTTGGGATAAAACTTAAGTGTGTACACACACATACACACACAATTAACTCTTCAGTCTGCTCCCTCATAAAGTGAAAATAAAAATACTTGTCACAGAGGGATAATATAAAGAAGTTGTCTATACTGAAAAATTAACTTTAAATAAGTTGACAATATACAATCAATTCTGTTGAGGCCTCAGGGTCTGACTTGAGGGCACAGGTTAAAGAACACTCTGGGTCATGTGCTGGAACATCTACAGGTCGCACAACTCTGTTGGGAGCTGGCAAACTTTGTAACGTGGGCACTAGATATAGATCTCAATGAACTTATTAGAAAAGACATCTTTTCAAAGAATGTTAAATAGCATGAGATATACCCAAACATAATCTGAGTGGAGAGAGGAGGTACACAACCAGATCCGTAATTCTTATTTCAAATATGCAAGTACGCGTATGCTAAAGACACAAAGTTAAAAAACAAGATGTCACAAGTAGTTCTGATCTCTGGGGAGTGGAAAGTATGGATGATTCCTCTTTTTCTCTTTCTACCTGGTCCTGCTGTGTGTGTATTTTCAAACTTTCTACCATGAATATACATCATTTCTATAAGCAAATGGAAAGGTTATAAAAATTATTTTATCACAATAGTCAAGGAGTTTTTGCATGTGTGCATAGATGTATTTATCATCTTTATTGTGTCCTGAAAATAAAGAGAGTAGCTTATTCGGTTAGCTGAAGCTTAGACTAGTATCCAAGGCAACGAGTGGGCCAGGATCATGTGAGGAAATGCAATGTGGGTGATTCCCAGGGAACCTACGGGGACAGCACTATGCTAACCAAACTGAGCATGGCCTCGTAATCAACAACACATCTAGTCTTAGCAAAGCAGGGAAAGCAAATGGCTCTAGTCTATGTCTTCTCCACGCCTTCCCAGGTTAGGACACAAAATAAGGCCCACTGCTAAAATTGCCTCCATGGGAAAAACAAGATTTTCCAGTTCAATAAAAGGATTGATTTCAAGGCTGTTTGGAGGTTTGTGTCATTTGATAAAACACTGAACTGCTGCTTTACCATTCCTAATGTAAATTACAATTAGCAGCAGCAGCAAGAGACTGAGTCATTCATTCAGGACTAATTTTTCATCCCCTCTTCATTATCCAGCATATGTTACCCACAGTACAGACTTCATAAAAACAATTTCAAGGCAAACCAAAGCACACAGAGCTCCCATGCTGGCCGAAAAAATATACCCGAGGTGGTTGCAACACCTTGATAACAGGCATTTCACCACTGAAAGACTGAGGATGCTACGTGTGGCTGTTTTCTTCTAGCCCCATCCAGCCTCTTGGTTGGGCCACCATATGACATGAAGCCACTCTCAAAGGTCCCACAGCTCCAAGCAGAGAGTAGTACAGATTCTGCTAATGGAGACCTTGAAGAGCATCAGCATCAGGAACTGGCAAGCGGGCCCCACTAAGCCATCAAAGCAGAAGCATGGCTAAACAGATGTTTTTCAGGAAGACTAACTCATGACAACAGCTAACATTTACTTCGGAAGGAAGAGGTTGAAAGAAGGGAAATCAGCCAGGAAACTGCTACAGAGAAACAAAAAGACGTGTTCTGGGTACATGCAGGGAGAGTGGGAAAGAAAGAAACCTCTATTTCAAAGAGAATAGGGGATAGCATGTGCTGCTAAGTGGATGCTGGAGATGAAAGGCACAAGGAAATCAAAGGTCCTGCATGGCTGCAACTCTGTTAATAAGCCGTCATTTAAAAGCACACATGGGTAACCACGCAGTAGACATCTGCCATTTGACTCCCCACAACCTTCTTAACACTTCCTATACGTCTTGATAACCTATGTTGTGGGCCCCACCTTCCCAAAGTAGAAAGTAAAAACAATGGTCTCAGACTCTCTTGCAGCTAAGGGGCCAGCACGTGGCCTGGGCTCCTTCAGACAGATACATCTGCCTAAGAACCAGGTTCTGAATCCAGTAATGCCAAGTTATCCCTCCACAGGGAACTCTCGTGGCTGAGGCACCTGGCTCTGGAGGGTGGCAGCCACACAGTTATTGGGTTCATACCAATGTACCAGTGGTTCAGCAGCTACAGAAGCCCCCTTGGGGTCTTCATAACCTCAGGGTCTGGCCCTGGGTCCTCCCAGGGATCTTCAACACATTTCTTTTCTGCTTAACCTCACAGCATGCATTCCAATGCCTATAACTAAGGCTCTTTAGGAGTGAAAACATTCAGAGGGCACAACGATCATTGGATTTAACTATATGGGCATCTTATACTAATCACTGCTAGAGTCAAGATTGCCGGGAGAAGTATCAATAACCTCAGATATGCAGATGACACCACCCTTACGGCAGAAAGCAAAGAACTAAAGAGTCTCCTGGTGAAAGTGAAAGAGGGGAGTGAAAAAGCTGGCTTAAAACTCAACATTCAGAAAACTAACATCATGGCATCTGGTCCCATCACTACATGGCAAATAGGTGGGGAAACAATGAAAACAGTGACAGACTTTATTTTGGGGGGCTCCAAAATCATGGCAGATGGTGACTGCAGCCATGAAATTAAAAGATGCTTGCTCCTTGGAAGAAAAGCTATGACCAACCTAAACAGCATATTAAAAAGTAGAGATGTTACTTTGCCAACAAAGGTCCATCTAGTCAAAGCTATGGTTTTTCCAGTAGTCATGTATGGATGTGAAAGTTGAACTATAAAGAAAGCTAAGCACTATAAGAATTGATGCTTTCGAACTGTGGACTCCCTTGGACAGCAAGGAGATCCAACCAGTCCATCCTAAAGGAAATCAGTCTTGAATATTCATTGGAAGGACTGACGCTTAAGCTGAAACTCCAATACTCTGGCCACCTGATGAGAACTGACTCATTGGAAAAGAACCCAATGTTGGGAAAGATTGAAGGCGGGAGAAGGGGATGACAGAGAATGAGATGGTTGGATGGCATCACCGACTCAATGGACATGAGTTTGAGTAAGCTCTGGGAGTTGGTGATGGACAGGGAAGCCTGGCGTGCTGCAGTCCATGGGGTCGCAAAGAGTTGGACATGACTGAGCAACTGAACTGAACTGATACTAATTACCAACTCAGACATCATCAAACCAGGGAACTAAAGACACAATTTTGCCAAGGTACTGTTATCCCAACAAGTGGCACTTTTGGCTCCAGTCTGACACAGACTAGCTGTGTCTAAGCAAGGGAAGAAGGAAATGAAAGGTAAGAGCTGAATCATCACTGAACCATCACCACCAAGAATCTTCCTGAGTCCTAAACACAGTCAATCTGAAGGCACCAAAAGTTGTATCTTAACCTCACAGTAATTTAGATATAAAACTGGGTTCTTGCAACTCCTTTCCCTTTGATATAAAAATGGAGCCCACTAAGTTCTCAGCACAGCACTCCCTTGCCTGCCCACCCTGTATCTCTTACAAGTGTCCTATCCTAATAAACTCTTCCCTTACCTCTCATCCTGCCTCTTGCTGAATTACTTCTGCACCAAAACAGAAAAACCTCTGCTCTACTGAGCCCTGAAATGTGCTCTATGGTTTCAGGACCATGGCCAGGGCCATGCACAGCAAAGACTGCACACCTGCCAGGAGAAGAGCTTCAGCGTCATCTACAGGAATGGGGCCCACGGAGGGTCCCTGGCTCTGAGGAACTGTGGTGATGTTTAGGTACTGTGGAATCTGAGTCGCTTTTTGGTCCTTTTATAAATATACATACACACTTCTATATATTGGAAACAACGACTGGCTCTAAGTGGAAGACCCAAAGGTTTTCACTGTACCCATCTTTCAACTCTTCTACTTGTATGAAAGTTTTTCAGACTAAAAGCCCAGAGGCAATCTACATTGAAAAAATGAAAACTGATCACAAGAATCCAAGCAAAAATATACCCCATGGCTTGAAAGTAGTTCCCAAGTAATAGAAAGCATTTTTGTTTCCATGAGAGGACAGTTCTGGAAACCATTCTCCCCAGCAGACTGCGCACAGAGGTGCCTCACTCTAAAGGTCAACAGAAAAGGCAGGGGGCCCGCAACATCCACACAACTTTCCCGTTCAGCTTAGCTGATGGGGAGCACGACAGTAGCCTGAGCCCAACACTAAGCCTGGAGGTCAGAGAACTTTATAGGTTTCCCTTCAGAAGTGAGTTCTAACTCACTGAGGACGGCAGTACTTCCTGTGGCCTTCTCTTTATTAGTAAATCTAGACTCTCCCTCAGCTCCCGTCACGTGAGTTAAAGGACCACTCAGGAAGCTCTACCTCACATGCCCGCCCTCTCACAGACTGAGCTGCACGAGAACCATAGACACATGGGTGCAGTGTGAGAGCACCACCTCCTGCCCTTCCCCAGGCAGAGGTCCCACACGTGGCATCTCCCCAACCAGCTCCCTCCCCGCACCAGCACCACCAGCAGGACCCCTCAGCGTTCTGTAACTAAATAACTCACAATAGCAACCAAACACTTGCTCACTTTAATAAGCTAAGGAAACTGACAACAATGGAAACATTCCTCAGTACAAGAACAAAATTCAGTAATGCTTTCCATCTATATCATCATCGTGTTGTATAATCAAGCTTCTGCTGCACAAACCAATACTAGGAAACATTTCATATTTTGCTTAGTTGATTGTATAATGAGAACAGTAAAACTGAACAAACATGTGGAGAAGAAGGGAGGCGAGAGAAGGGGGGAGAGAAGGAGCGGGGAGGCCAGTCCTGCTGAGAAGTCTCTTCCCCTGCCGAGTGCCCTCACCCTCCTGCCCTCTGACCTCTCCTCGTCATCACCCCTACTTCCCCCAGCCCCACACCTGCTCCATGTGTGCCGCCTCCTATGTGAGTGACATGCACTGACGATTACCCAGCTCTAAGTCTGGACACTTCACCCCAATCTAATGTTCTCAGATTAATGTCCACACATCCCATCTCCATCCCCTGGGTTCAAGCCTCAGCCTGTCCCCCCTCCATGACTCCAGTGGCTGCCCTCCAATTCCAGCTCCTCTAATACATCTCCATTTTTAACACCATGGATGCCTTCCATACTGACAGCCTAACTATGCCATCCCATCACCCTGGACAGCAGTGCATGGCCCCAAAGGATCACTCCTTTACATTCATATATGTAGCCAATGGGCTTTCCTGGTGGCTCAGATGGTAAAGAATCTGCCTGTGATGTGGAGATCTGGGTTGGGAAGATCCCCTGGAGGAGGGCATGGCAACCACTGTAGTACTCTCGCCTGGAGAATCCCATGGACAGAGGAGTCTGGCAGGCAGGGCCATAGTCCATGGGGTCACAAAGAGTTGGACCCGACTGAGTGACCAAGCACAGCACACACGTAGTCAACAACTCCCAAAATATACAACACTCTCACATTCTTTGCCTTTTTTCTGCTGGATCACCCTTTGCTTTATTACATGTGCACACGTGCACGTGTGCATGCACACACGTGCTGCATGCCTAGCAGAAATTTCCATCTCTACACCTAACTGTTAATATTGATTTATTTTAAAAAATGAAAGGAAAAAAAAAAACAGAAGAAAAACAAATAGCAAAAACTAGGAAAAAGAACAAAAAAATACACACAAGCCCTTTCTAAAAGAAAAGACTCAAAAGGCCAATACACATACCAAAATCTTTGAATCCTCCATATTTCTCAGAGAAATAGATGAGATACCATTTCACATCATAGAACTGGAAAAGACTTTCCAGTCTGACAATACGTTTACTTGCAAGGTTGTGGGTAAAGAGGAGCTCTGGACACTCCTGGATGTGGGAGCATGAACGTACTACTCCCTGGAGAGGATTCTGGCGACATGATGGAGTGGAAGGGTGCACGTGTCCCACAGCTCTGTTCCATTATAGCAAATACCGTAGACATACGCTCACACAAGTGCAAACATAGGCACGATAAGGACGTTCGCTGGGCTCTGTCTTGAGAAGTGAGAAAATTAGAAACAACCTAACTGTCCAACAAGAGGGACTGGATGCTTGTGCATAGAGCTCTTCTCCACACGGGACAAATGAAAGATTTGTACCGAGATATCAATGAGGCCATAAATATTACTACGTTTTTTCAAATGAATGCAAGGACTGGAGAAGAGTTTATCAAAGCTATGAACGTGAAGGGCAGCACAGAGACCTCTCTGTAGGAGAATGAGTGGCCCACCCATGAAATCACCATGGCGATGTGTCCAGAAGGGACAGACAGCAGACGGGAAAATCTGAATCAAGCACATTAGGAAAGATTTCCACTTTTCCGGGAAGAACCACTCCACCCCATTCAATGCTGATGAGATGACAACTGGAAACAGAGACTGTACTGTATGCAGTGTCTCCTCAGCTTCAGTGTCTCTGGCTCAAGTCACAAGCTGCCTCACAAGTTTCTGCTTTGCTGTTTTGGGTGCCTTAGTCCCAAACTTGGATCCAAGAGTATGAACTATGCCATCACATTCTTGCAAACTCCTTCCGTGTCAAATGAAACACCATGTCAAACAAAAGTTAGCACAGGATACAGACCTACTGGACAAACCGACTATTACACACTGCAGACATTTGAACTATTACCATGCTACCTGAGTGCCTCTCAAAAGCAGCCACAAAAATCCCCTGGCTAGAAACAAGAACCTTCATGCTCTTGTAAGAGCAAATTATGCTGTGCTTTGAGAATATCTAATGAACCTGTGACACGATGACCCGCTCCCCTGCTGAACCCCACCTTCCCAATTCCACCTCTGTGAGAGCCCATTCAAACAAGAAAAAACATCATCAAAATTCAAATTGCATGGAGCTTCTCTCCAAAATGCCTTCTACAGAAGAGTTCTTAGATACCAGCACCATCAAAGATGAAAAGATAAAAGTTAAAAGCTACACAATCTAAGACATGAGTCAAATAAAATACAAACCTGGGTATACTTCTCCTCATCACAGAGAAGCACCACAAATGGTCCCATAATTAGCCATAAGCCCGAGGTGTCACACACCCCCCTCGATGACCACAAATGTACTAGCCTATAAGAGGACCCGCAGCTGTTAAGGCAAACATTTAAAACAAAAAGCTGGAAACTAACAGTGCCTGCTAGCATTTGAAGAGAGGAAAAAGGGAAACTGAAGAAGAAAATTTTATAACAGATACAGCCAAAAAGATAAACGCATTTCTAGTTTGACATTTTTCTTAACATTTGCAAAGTAACAATAGGTCAATCCTCTATTACTGAGTCCAATCCCAACTTGAAAGATGTGAGAATGAGGACATCCCAGGGATAAGCAGATTTCCTGAAAATAAAATGTAAATATGAATAATATGAATGTAAACAAAATAGCTGCCCCACAGAAATTGCTTCCAGAGGACCCTGGTTTCCAATGTGCGTTTCTTCACCACCTGAATCCACATTAATAAACCCTTTCCACCTAAGACAGCATGAACTAACATTCAAACTAATCTGCCCAGCCTTTAGTTTTACATGGCAACACAATGAAAATTATAACAACCATAAATCTTATCAAAACTTAAATTTATAGTGGTCCCAAACAAATAAATATTATATTTTAGTAAACTTCCTGGCCAAACTTCCCAGAACACTGCATCCCAAAACAACAGGGCAGCTGGTTGATGGCCAGAACCCTCGTAAGAAAATTTCAAGTAGCTTGGCAATATTACTGAAAACGTCATACCACATACCTTGTAAACAGAGGGAATACACGACTCATAAAAATGCTTCTGCCAAGATGGTGCGGTCGACCTCACTCAGTAACTGAATACCCTACACAAGATCACAGCCATCTAACACACTGCAAGCCCTCTCCATGGAGAATCACAGGTTTTACTGCAAGTTTCCAGACTTCCATGTGTTGCGCTTTTGCTTTTATCCTATCCAATAAAACCAGATGTTTAAGAAGTAAGTGGGGGGTGGGTATAAGGGTCGATTTCTTTTTATACAATCAGAAAATCCATCTGAATCCCGCTGTGACATTGCAATAGAACCCCAGAACAACCCACTTAATAATAAGTTGTAAAAGTTTAAAATCCTAGCATCCTTCCCCTAATCTGAGCAACTTTTAGGCTACAACAACTTCAAAGGCAGAAAAGCCAAGTCCAACTTCTACCATGTTTTATTTAAAAATAAATAGATATATATAGATAGATTATAAACAAGAGAACAAAGAATCATGATATTGACCCTTTGCCAATTCCAATCAAATAATTTTGAAGAAAAAGTCGATGTGCTCTCAAAGGTAGATTAGTGTAGTGTTGAGTGCCTCTCTGTAACAGTCAAACAATCAATTAATCCAGCTGGAAAACAAAGTGAACAGAAAGGATTACCATTGAATTCAGGTGCAAGTCGCATATTTTCTTTTTCTAACCCCCAGAAATCGATGGACATGAGTTTGCGCACTCTCCGGGAGTTAGTGATGGACAGGGAAGCCTGGCGTGCTGCAGTCCATGGGGTCGCAAAGAGTCAGACAAGACTGAGCAACTGAACTGAAATGAGCTGCATATTTTCTCTCTTTTTCTGACCCCCAGGCACACACACAGAGAGGCCATTTACAGAGCTCCTCATGAAGGTCCTCATAACCCCCTAGCTCTAACTTCTGAAATATACATAAGCTAAAATAAAAAAGGGATAGTTGTCACCAGAACAGATGTTGCAGGGTTTTATCTCTAAGCGCTTCATGGGAAGAAATCGCACTCACCAAATGGCAGTCACCACAGAACCAAGTGCACCGCTGCTGATTAACGTCCACCACACTTGAGAAACGAAAGAGAGAAGAGCAACCCTGTGATGGATATTTTTAATTAAAACGTTCAGTTTTCAGTAATAGCTAGTTCCCTCTGCTGATTTTTAAAGGTTTTTATTCTTGAGCTGTGCTCCAGCCCTTAGACAAGCTCTTCCACACACAGGGAGGGCACACACATTCCTGCTTTAGGTGGGAGAAGGGAAATGCTGCAAGCGTTTCTAGTGTCACGTGGCTGAGGTGTATGTTTTGCCCCAATGCAAGCACTTCACGTAAAGCATTATATGGCAACAACAGCAGCACAGAAAGGAGTCTGTCTTTGGTGGCTGGAAATGCTGGTGTCAGGTTGAGAATTCTCCCACATTCAAAGAACTTAAAGGTCATTAAACACCATTTTTGTTTCTATAAACCAGCAGCTCTCAACCTTTTTGGTCTCAGGACCCCTTTACACTCTTAAAAATTATGGTAGATATCAAAGAACTTGTCTGCCAATTATAACAATATTTATCATGTGATAAGTTAAAACTGAGGATTTTTTCATTTTTAGTAATTCACTTAAAATTAACAATTATAAGTCTATTATGCATTAATATAAATGATATACTTTATTTTTAGAAATCTATCTCACCAAACAAACAAACAAACAAACAAAATTTTAGTGAGAAGTGTGGCAATGTTTTTATTTTTGCAAATCACTTTGATGTCTGACTTAATAGAGAGCAACAGGATTCTCTATCTGCTTTTGTATTCAGTCTATTGTCGTATATTCCTTTTAAGTATACAAAGAAAATCCAACCTCACCTGTGTAGGAAGCTGCATATATATATATAGATAGCCTTCTCAAATAATTGTCAATATTTTTTGATACTACACCAAAACTCAACAAGTGGTAGTTTCTCAACATTTGCAATGTAGACTCTGAAGCCACTTCAAGACCCTTTTCCTATTCTGTTTCACTAAATTCCAGCATTTTACCTTGTGCTCTAAGTGGCTCATTAACCCACATGTGATTTTGCAACATCATGAACTGGTCATCTAGAAAAGACTGGGTCACCGAGGGGTGTGGACCTTCCAAATACTGACACAACTCATTCCCCAACATCAAACCATCACGTTCAGCACCATCACGATTGGTCTCATCTGAAAAGGCTTTAGGCAGTGGGAAGCTGTCAAATGCACAGTGGCAGATACAAGTTTTTCAACCATCTAATTTTCAGTCAAAGCTCAAATTTTATCATTGGTTCAGTTGTTTCCCTTGAAGCAACAGCTTACTTTCCATTTTGGAGAAAATTCTTACAGTTGTTCTTTCAAGGAAAAATAGTGGTGGCGGGGGTGGGGGGTGGGGACCAGTTCAGCTCACAACTTGACTGCACAAGTGCTTTTCATTGAGATAACCATCAATCTCAATATGCAGCAGAAGTGCTTTTGGCATATTGTAAGTGGTCTAAAGGGTCAAGATTTAACAGTCTCTTCCCGCTTCATCTTAATTAAAAGCAGCATTATTTTTTTACTGCAAGCGTGAGACTAGGAAGAACACAATGTCCAGCCCAGGGTGGGGTGGCTGCCTGACTCACACTCAGACAGCAGCTTCACCTGCCACTCCTGTACCATCTGTGCACATGTTAACACAGGGAAAAGCCACCAATGTCTCAGTAACTGATCTTACAGAACCTGGAAGGATCACGGAGGACCCTCAGGAAGTCTGCGAACACACTTTGAGTACTGTAGTACTGAGTTTGTAGGAATGTGAAAACATAATGCACTGAATCTTCTTTATTTATCACAAGACTTGCAAGAATACTTAAAGTGAATGTTCCTAGAGAGCTGTCTGCCCCAATAAATCAGGAGATTTAGTGTTCTGTCAGGACACTAAATAATCATGGAGGAAAATGGAAAGTTACCAAGCTACAGCTTACTAAGATCTATTGGGTCAGAGATGGCAATAAATGATCTGTCCAATAAAGGTTATTTTACAAACGACTTGCTCACTTGTGTGATACTGTCCCATCACCTCTCCCACAGTGCACATCCCAAATCTGCCCTCCTCTTGCCATCTTGCCACTACCACCTCGGGGCAAGCCACCAGCAACTCTTACCCACAGACCAGAGCAGCCTGAGTCTCTCCTACCTGCCCCTACGATGCATTCTCCAGTCTCTTAAACAAAAACCAGATGACACCACTCCTCTGATAAAACCCAGAAATGGACCCCTAACACACATAAAACAAAGTCAAACTCCTTACCAGGGTCCACAGGCCCCAGAATGACAGTCCAAGACAAATGCTCTTTAGCCTCACCAGCTAACAGCGAGTCTAGCCTTCTTTTTATTCCTCTCCTGGGCCACACTCACTCTAACCTCAGGGCCTTTATATGGGAAGTAGATGAACAGATCACAGCTGGGGAGGACAGGGTAAAGCTGCACTGGTCAGGGGAAGGCATAGCCATGCATGCACAGAAAAGAAGAAAAGCTGAGAATAAGTGAATGAGTATCAATCACAAGAAGCTAGGGGCAAAGTAGATAAACCCAAAGAAAGTAAAAGGAAGGAAATAAAGATCAGATATTGACAAAACAGAAAATACATACAGAAGAAAAAACTGACAGCGACACAAACTGGCTCTCTGAAAAAGACTAAACTCCAGTGTAGTACCTCCCAACCTTCTTTTCATCACTGACCTCTGAAGAGTCCTTCTAAACATTTTTTTCCTAATGGATCTCCCCATAAAATTCTAATACTGCAGAAATACTGCCTATCTGTCAACAGGAAGCACACCTGGGCTTTATGCATAAAGAGTAAGAATTTTTCTGTCCCCTCTACCAAGAACCAACTTCCCCCCTTGAGGCAGTCCGGCCCCTGTGGAGAACAGATGCTTCTGTGAGACCAAAAGAAATGGCACAAATAACCATTATCAAGAATAAAAGAGCAGCTCTAGGGACACTGAAGAGAGGAGGACCTTTTGAACAATTTTATACTACTAAATTTTTAAACTTTATTAAATAAAAGTAAAATTCCTAAAAAAATACAACTTTTCAAAACCAAACAAATCGTAACAAAAAACATTCACAGAGATGGCGCTAGACTTGGATGAATAACTGGAAAGTTCTACAAATACTGCTGAAAGCCAGAGAAGAAATAAATAGAAAACACTCCCAAAACTCGTATTTTTATGCTAGCAAAACCTTGGTATTAAAACCCAACAGACAAAAAATACAAGGGGAAGAGAAGAGGTAACCTCTCAGTGAGTACATAGATAAAAAAATCTTAAGCAAACCAAACCCAGCATGAGACATGATGTCCAAGCAGGGTCACATCCAAAATGTGAGACAGGTTTCACCATTAACAACACTGCGGTGTTTTGGACGTGGGCTGCAGGGAGGACAGAGCGGGTGAGACGAATGGAGACAGCAGCATGGAAGCACATACACTCCCGTATGTAAATCAGACAGCCAATGGAAACTGCTGAAAGACTCAGGAAACCCAAACCAGGGCTCTGTGACAACCTAGAGGGCTGGGAAAGGGCAGGAGGGGGGAGGGAGGCTTAAGATGGAGGGGACATATGTACACCGATGGTTAATTTATGTTGATGTATGGCAGAAATGAAACCAATATTGTAAAGCAATTATCCTTCAATTAAAAATAAATAAATTTTAAAAAACTGTGTGTGTGTTTGCACATGCACATGTGTATACAGGAATACACCAACTTTACCATATTAACAAATTTAAAGAAAAAGAAAAAGCATATGATCACCTCAATATATGCAGAGCATGTATGTGCATGCTCAATAGATGCAGAACAAGGATTTAAATAAAGAGCACTGCAACATATACATTACCATATGTAAAACAGAGAGCCAGTGGGAGTTTGATGTATGATGCAGGGCACCCAAAGCTGGTGCTCTGTGACAACCTGGAGGGATGGGGTGGAGAGGGAGGTGGGAGGGGGGTTCAGGAGGGAGGGGACACATGTATGCCTAAGGCTGATTTATACTGATGTATGGCAAAAACCATCACAACATTGTAGAGTAATTATCCTCCAATTAAAATAAATAATTATTTTAAAAGAAAAAAATTTTAAATGCTTTAATTTAATAGCCACTTAATATAAAAACAACTCTTGAACAAGAAAAAAAATTTCTTAACTTGATCAAGACAGTCTACAAAAAAGTATAGCAAAAATCATCTTTCACAGTGAAAGACTGAAAGTTCCCGCTTTGAGATAAGAAGCAAGCTAAGAATATCCCCACTCCTATTCAACATCAATTCTGGTCAGTGTAGCACAGTTAGAAACAGAAAAGGAAAAGAACACAAAAAGACTGGAACAGAAAAAAACACATCTGTCATTAGCTGCAGAAGACTGATTATGTTTACAGAAAGCCAAAAGAATATGTGGATAAATATTCAAATTAATAAAAGCATTTGGCAAGGCTGCTGGATACTAAATCAGTATATAAAATCAACTGCATTCCCACACACCAGAATAAACAACATAATGGTTCTAAGACACCATCAAAATGGCATTTAAAAATTCAAATATCTGAGAATAAGCTCAACAAAGACATGAAAGACTTCTACATAAAAAATTAGAAAACTTAAGTTTGAAAGATGTCAATTCTCTGAAACGATCTATGGATCTACAGATTCAATTAAATCACAACCAAAATCTTGACAGGTATTTTGCCCTCTTGGTGGAATTTGACCCACTGGTTCTTAAAACATATATGGAAATGGAAAGGGACGAGAAGAGCCAAGGCATTCCAGAGGAAGATCAAGAGGAGACCATCTGCATTTCCAGATTACTTGAAGCTTTAGGGATAAGGAAAGAGTGGCACTGGCACATAGAAGACAGGTCCCCAGAACTGCACTGAAAGACCAAAAAAATGGCCAAGCATACTCAGCATTTGATTTATACCAAAGACAGTGCTGCAGGGGAGTATCAGTGGTCCTTGGCAATAAAAGGTGCTGGGGCCTTTTCACATATTCATATGAAACAAAACAAAATAGCACCCCTACCTCACACCATATGCAAGAAGCAATGGTGAGTAGGCAACAGACAGCTTGAATGTAAGAGTTGGACTATAAAGAAAGCTGAGAGCCGAAGAATTGATGCTTTTGAACTGTGGTGTTGAAGAAGACTCTTGAGAGTCCCTTGGACCTCAACAAGATCAAACCAGTCCATCCTAAAGGAGATCAGTCCTGAATATTCATTGGAAGGACTGATACTGAAGCTGAAACTCCAATACTTTGGCCACCTGATGCGAAGAACTTACTCCTTGGAAAAGACCCTGATGGTAGGAAAGACTGAAGGCAGAAGGGGACGACAGAGGATGAGATGGTTGGATGGCATCACCGACTCGATGGACATGAGTTTTGGAGTAAGCTCCAGGAGTTGGTGATGGACAGGGAAGCCTGGTGTGCTGCAGTCCATAGGCTGGCAAAGAGTCAGGCACGACTGAGCGACTGAACTGAACTGAATAGACAGTTTGATTATATAACTTACCCTCCAACATGGACACTTTATTATAGAGTAAAAAAGGATGCTATGAATAATTATTCTAAGACAGCAGGTACTAACTAGGACTGCCCTCAGCACACTGGGACTTACGGTCATCCTAGTTACAGATCTAAATATAAACAGCAAATTTATAAAGCTTTTAGGATACATCAGACGACAGGGTCTTGACCATAGGAAAAAACATAAGCATAAACCACAGGGAAAGCACTGATACATTCAGCTACAATATAATTACTTCTGTCTATCACAGGGCTTCATAAAAAGATGGAAAACTCGTATCACAGAGTAGGAAATGTGCCACATATCAAACATATTTAAAAAGGACTTAATCTAGAACATCCAAAGAACTCAATACAAAACAGCATACAGAAAAATGCGCAAAACCCTGGATAGGCATTTCAGGCAACAGGCTAGCCTAAGTGACCTGTTTAAATAGACAAAAAGGCACTCAATTTCATTAGTCACAAAAGTAGTGAAAATTACCTTTAATTTTATTGAAATGTAGTTGATTTACAATGTCATGTTTAATTTCTGCTATACAGCAAAGTGACTCAGTTATATGTTCTTTTTCATATTCTCTTTCATTATGGTTTATCACAGGATATTGAATACAGTTCCCTGAGCTATACAGTAGGAATTTGTTGTTTATCCATCCTACATATAATAGTTTGCATCTGCTAATCCTAAACTCCCAACCCTTCCCTCTTCTACGCCTTGGCAGCCCCAAGTCTGTTTTCTATATTTGTGAGTCTGTTTTTGTTTCATAGGTATGTTCATTTGTGTTCTATTTTAGATTTCACATATAAATGATATCATATGGTATGTCTTTCTCTTTCTGACTTTGCTTTAGTATGATAACCTCCAGGTCCAGCCATGTTGCTACAAATGGCATTATTTCATTCTTTCCATGACAGAGTAGTATTTCTGTGTGTGTGTGTGCGCGCGTGCGCACACGCATGCACACACACCACATTTTCTTGGTCTATTCTTCTGTTAATGGACATTTAGGTTGCTTCCAAGTCTTGGCTATTATAAACAGTGCTGCTATGAACACAGGGGTGCATGTATCTTTTCAAATTAGAATTTTGTCCAGATATATGCCCAGGAGTGGGATTGCTGGATCATACAGCAACTCTATTTTTAGCTTTTTGAGGAACCTCCATACTGTTTTCTATAGTGGCTACACCAATATACATTCCCACCAACAGTGTGGGAGGGTTCCCTTTGCTTCATGCCCTCTCCAGAATTAGTCACTTGTAGATTTTTCAATGATGGCCATTCTGACTGGTATGAAGTAGTACCTCTTCGTTACGATTTGAATTTCTCTAATAATCAGCAGTGATGAGCATCTTTCCAGGTGTGTATTGGCCATCTGTATGTCTTCTTCGGAGAAATGTCTATTTAGGTCTTCTGCCATTTTTCAGTCAAGTTGTTTTGTTTGTTTTTTTTTTTCTGTTATTGAACCATAGAACTGTTTGTGTACTTTGGAAATTAAGCCCTTGTCGGTCGCATCATTTGCAAATATTTTTTCCCATTCCATAGGTTGTCTTTTTGTTTTGTTTATGGCATCCTTTGCTGTGCAAAAGCTTATGTTTGATTAGGTACTATTTGTTTGTTTTTGCTTTTGTTTCTATTGCCTTGGGAGACCGACCTAAGAAAACACTGGCACGATTTATGTCAGAGAATGTTTCGCCTATATTCTCTTCTAGGAGTTTTACAGTTTGTCTTGTCTTATATTTATGTCTGTAAGCCATTTTGAATTAATACTTGTGCATAGTATTAGGGTGTGTTCTAACTTCACTGATTTTTATGCAGCTGTCCAACTTTACCAACAGCACTTGCTGAAGAGACTATCTTTCTCCACCGTATATTCCTGCCTTCTCTTCCCACCATATGTTCCTGCCTTCTTTGTCACAGGTTAACTGTCCATAGTTGTGTGATCCCTGGCCTCTCTATTCTGTCCGATCAATCTGTACATCTGTTTTTCTGGAGACATCACAGAGTTTTGATTACTGTAGCTTTTTTTTTTTCAGTATTGTCTGAAGTCTAGGAGGTTTATGCTTCCTGATTTGTCCTTTTCCCTCGGGACTGCTTTGGCAATTCTGGGTCTTTTATGGTTCCATATAAATTTTAGGAATATTTGCTCTGGTTCTGTGAAAAATGTCATAGTTATTTTGATAGATATCTTATTAAATCTGTAGATTGCTTTGGGCAGTACGGCCATTTTAACAATATTAATTATTCTAATCCAAGAGCATGAGATATCTTCCCAAGAAATAAAAATTAAAATCATGATACAGCCACACCTACAAGGATGACTAAAATGAAAATAAGAACACTGGTCAGAATACAGAGCAACCAGAACTTATTGGCAGAAGAGTAACAGCCCTTCTGAAAAGCCATTTGGCAGTACCTTCAAAACTAAAACTTTGAATACCCTATTAGCCTGAAGTTCTATTCCTAGGCATCTACTCTCCCTCCAAAAAAATCTGCATATATGCTAAGCAAAAGATATACACAAAAATGTTGACAACAGCACTGTTCATAATATTTTTTAAAAAACTAGAACACCCCCTATATTCCACACTTATAGAATGAATGACTAACTGTGCTCTATCCATTGAATGGCATGTGTACTACAGCAACGAAAGTGAGCAACTGCTGCTGTGGGACAACAGGGATTCATCTCAGGTAACCTGTGTGCAAGGGCTCCTGACTCAAGGGCTGGCAGGGCGTCCTTCCAGATGTGACGGTAATTATCTCAAATGTTGCTTTCTGGGTATCCATTTCACTATATATTTGTTTTATGTCTCTTTTCTGTATATATAGCACGTTTCTAAAACATATAAAGGTTAAAGAAAACACAGATGAAGTAGTACATGACTGGTACATGTTTCACCCAACAGACATTTCTGAAGACCAGTTACAAAACCGTCTGCTCACTAATGGGGGAGGGAGGACTTTCTCACCCTCAAAAAGCCAGTCTGAGGAACGTGAGCAACTAAAATACATAGCAAAATGTGAGAGAGATGACAAGAAAGAAAAAAATTTAGCAGAGGAGACATGCGGCATTTGAGCTATACCTTAAAGAGCTGGAAGCAGCTGGACAATGGGACTGACCTTCAGCTGTTCCTCGCTGTGTTTTATGTAAAAGGGAACAGAAGTACGTGGGGCTGTTCTCTGTGTCCACCCAGAAGCCTGAACCTCAGCCCATGAAGGCCAGAGGTGAGGAGAGATCTGGCAAAGCACAAACACAGCAAGTGACCAAAGCAACCCTTCAGCCTCCTTCAGGGCTATAAACGAAGACCTGCATGGCACGATGCATGCCCAAACCATTCAACCATGTTCTCCCTTTAACTCTTTATTCTTACTTTCTCAGAAAGGGAACATCAGTATATAGTTTACAGTGTACAGTTGGGTCACACAGAAAGTGAGATGAAAACAGACATCCCCATCTGGGCAGGGAACTCATCCCAAGATGCCACCTGGAGTCACAGTGTAACAGTTTACACAAGGGGGCATGGCTGGGGCAGGCAGAGGGCATCCAACCAGTTCCACAAGTCTCAATCCAGCAACATCTATGACAACTCAAGCATGAATTTTTGTCTCTCAGGCTCAATTTCCAAGACAAATAGACCTGTATAAAACCAGCATCTGTAGGAGAGCTCAGGATGGGTTGAAGTAGAAGTTAACGTATGGCTTCCCACTTGAACCAAACAATTAAATCTGTGCCAGAAACAGAGGATTGATGCCCTCGCAGATCCTCAGCATTCTGCCTCTCAGCCCCTCCATCTGCCCGGCTGTACAGCACCTCTGACAAACTGCAAACAACACTATGATGTGTGCTGCAAATGCTACTTCACAGCCATGACTGAGAACACAGAACTCCAAAGACTCGAAGCAATATTTACTGCACTACTCTGAAGGTCTCTGGGTAGACTGCCTATATGCCTAGATTGTAAAAGGAAGCAGATTTGGAATAAGTGTTTTTCATAAATATCTCCAGGTACTACAGAATTTGTTTAGCAGCCATTCAAGTATTTAAAAACTCAACCCCCAAATAACATTTCTAGAGGAAGTAAATCTCTAGGTTCCTTCTCACAATTACACATTATAAAGTACCTTACTTCTAAACTATATGCAAATAGCCCTGAGTAAAATTTATGTGCCTAAGTTTGAGGAAAATGGATGGCATCACCAACTCAATGGACATGAGTTTGAGAAAGCTCTGGGAGATGAAGGACAGGGAAGCCTGGTGTGCTGTAGTCCATGGGTTGCAAAGAGTTGGACACAACTCAGCGACTGAACAACAGCAAAAGTTTAAGGCACATACACCTGGGGGTCAGCAGCACTGTGCACAGTGATATGGATGGCAGCCATGGAGCTGTGAGGCAGAGCACACCAACGGACGCAGCGGCACTAAGCGCTTCAGAAGGCTGAGGAAAAACAACTGAAGCACTTGGGTTTCCCTGGTGGCTCAGAGGATAATGAACCCACCTGCAAGGCCGGGAGACCTGGGTTCAATCCCTGGGTTGGGAAGATCCCCTGGAGGAGGGCATGAACACAAAGCACTGGAACAACAATAGGACGTTATAAAACCAAGGACATTCTTACACAATTTGGTTTTAATTCAATTTCCAGTTGACCCTCTTCCCCAGCTTTTACAACCATTCACATAGAAGCAAATTCTCACTTTCTTTTGGAAAAGCATAAAGTTGGGGGAAAGAATGAAAAAAAAATCCAGATAACCAGCTCATGCTCCTTTTATATTTTATGAATTGATATAAATAATATGTGGCTCATTTTAAATGTCTGAACTCTGATAGCATCTTGTCAGTAAATATCCCATACATCTGAGATCATTTATTTTAATAAAGTTTCATGACTCACCAGCTACCAAAGACTTGATTTAATTCAAAGTCCAAAACATAATTCCCATTTTTGCATTGTTTAAAAAAAACTTTCTAAATAAATAATACATCAAAGCAGCATCCCACTGATGGCATCCACATTCCATAAGGCAGAGAAGTGAGGCGATGGATCCTGCAGTCAGGTAGTTCTCAGAAAAGGGGGAACTTACAAGAAAATGGAGGGAGAAACATTAAGAAAAACTGAAGTTGTGGGAAAGGACTTTGTTCATCACCTTACTAGGACATGGTAAAGACAGTGACACACAGAGGAAGACGAGCACTCCTACCAGACTCTTCACTCCATGTGGAAGCATATTATATGGGGTCTTTAATGTTCTGCGTGGGTAGAAAAGTGCCACTGTGCTTTTTCCCATAAGAATTCCATTCATCCTGAAAGACAGCTATTTATGAGTCATGCTATAAAGTTTAAATGTTTATATTTTTACATATTTCTTAAGTTCCCAAGAGTTCCGACCTTAAAAGCTCAAAGAAAACTCCAGTACTTCACAACCTTCCTTTGAAACCCCAGGTGAGTAGTTTTTCTGTAGCTCTCAGTAAAATCCTAACTAACAAAAAATAAACTTCATTAAAGTGCAATTCAGGATGCTAATTTATTCCCCTTTACAACCTAGAAAGAACACTGCATTCAGAACAAAAATACTTGGAGATAAAAAAACGCAGCCCTGCCTGTAGACATCTCACCTGCACAAGCCACATGGCCTCTAGGCAGCCTGTTCACCAGCCACGAGACTCCAACTCTGCAGAAAGATGCCCGTGATGGTTAATTTTATGTTTCTACTTGGCTGTGCCACAGTGTCAAGATACATGGACAAACATTATTCTGTGAGGGTGTTTCTGGATAAGACTAACATTTAAATTGGTGAGCTCTGAGCAAAGCCGACTGCCCTCCATAATATAGTGGGCCTCACCCTATCAGTGTAAGGCCTGAACAGAAGAAAAGGCTGTCCTCTCCCAGCAAATTCTGCAACAGCCTCAACTGCTGCAACTCAGGCCTGAAGTGCAACATCAGTTCATCCCTGGGTCCCCAAGATGCTGGCCCATCCTGCAGATTTTGGATGTATCAGCCTCAACGAGCACATGATCCAATGCACGTATGTCCTGTAGGTTCTACGTCTTTGGAGACCCATCCCCAAGCCAGTCATGGCCACGGCCTGGCAGTGTTATGAGTAAACAAGAATAGCACTTTTCATGCTTCTCAGAGTCAGGACCACTCTGCCCAGCCATGAAGGTCCTAGAGGTGAAGGGAGACAGGCATTAGGGAATAATGTCCTTGGAACTGAGAACACATCCTCTTCGGCCTCTCCCCTCAGTAAAATGGAAACCAGGTAACGGTATAACTCTCTACATGACAGTCCAAAAAAGAAAAATTAAATGTCTTTGTCTCATTCATGACCATAACAAGCTAAAAAACATGTCATCAGAAGAGCCAATTATGATGGTGATATCTCAGTTTTTATCATGCAGTATCTACCTCTCCTCTGAGGAACTCAAGCACCTGCCAGAGAGGACCTAATTATTCCTCCCTTCCCTACCAGAATTAGACCAGTATTAGTATTCAGGCTTTACAGACAAAGATTTTGAAGAAAAGAGAAGCTCAGTGGTTCCTATAAGCACAGCAATGGGCCCAGAAGCACAGGGCCTGCCACTCCGCCCTAAAGATCACTCACTGAGCCCAAGTGTGAGAGGCCTGAGAAAGAAGCAGTGGACAATGACAACCCACAAGTATGATTTTACTGACAGATGCTCTTACATGAGCTGAAAGTATAAGCGAAGTTAGAAATGCTGATAAATGTTCTAATAAAAAGGCCACAGTTTCAAACAACTTGTCTGCCCTGCTGTCCTCGTCATAATAAGCATGTGTGCCATATAGTCACACTATGGATGCACTGAGAGAACCCCAGAGCTATGCAATTTAGAATGATGGGGACTTGGATCCACACAGAGTAACTTTTCAAGGAAGGAAAGAGAGACTGCACTCGGGGACTTACCAGCACTATCTCCTTAGATGCTCACATCAATCATGGCAAACAGGTATCAACAATCCATTTTACGGGAAAACCATGTTCAGAGTGATTAAAGAATCAATCATCCTAAGGCCATAAAGCCGGGAATCGGTGCGCTACCCTCTGAATTCAAGTACACCAGGTATCCCTTTTCCAAGATTTGAAGCATCCTCCTAACAACAGAGAAATCCTCACATCTCAGGAGATGGCCCACCAATTACTCCTGGAGTGTTTCCAACAGGAATGAGATGACAAGGCTGCTGGCCCAGTGAGGGACAAATCTGCTGTGCTGGGCCTCTGGGGACTGTACCCAGTAGGCCCTCAGGAGCTGCGGGCTGCCCGATTCTCTCACATGCCCAACGGCAGCTCTGCTAGGGTTGGAAGAGAGCCAGTCAGTCCCTCCTCACTCTCTACAAATCAACCTAAGGAGCCACTGCTTCCAGGTCTCTAGGGACCTTAGTCACTCTCCTTGGCCATCCTCAGTCTGATCTGTTCTGTGACCGCATCTCAAAAGAGAGCATCCGGCCTCAAATAAGATACTCCACATGTGGTCTCAAAGAGACCCATGAATGGAAATCTATAAGTCAGATACTTAGCTTTTTAGCATCCCTAGGTCTTCACACATGAATTGCTAAACATTTGTCTGTATTTATGCAACTGGTGGGAAAACAGGAATTGAAAAAAGTGGGTGTGGGTGTGGAGAGGGAGGGCAGGAAGGAAGAAAGGAAGTGGGAAGGAGTTAGACACAGCCCTCGCTTGCCGTGCATCTCTGTTGTTTAACCACATTCCACCAGCATTTTGCCCTTTCAGGATTGTGTTCAATCCTGATTCTGTCATCTACATTATTACCTGTCCTTCCCAATTTGGCAAACATGGTAAGCACACCTCCCAAATCTTTATCCAAGGCACTGACAAGACTGTTAAACAGGACAGGGTCAATACCTGAGCTCGGAGCCACGCTCCCAAGGGGCCACCGTCTAGGCTATCAGAGTGTCACAGGACAATCCTCAGAGTACAGGCATGCAGAGGACACAGGGTTGACGGGGTGACGGCCACAGCTCACCTAGTTCACTCTCTTACTTACAATTGGGTAAACAACACTAACAATCAGTAAAAGAATACAACTGATGTGTAAAAATGTTCAGCCGTACAAGTACTTGAAAAGTGTAATAACAAGAATCAAATGATCAGGTATCTGCTGCTGCTGCTGCTGTCACTTCAGTTGTGTCCGACTCTGTGCGACTCCAGAGACCGCAGCCCACCAGGCTCTGCTGTCCCTGGGATTCTCCAGGCAAGAACACTGAAGTGGGTTGCCATTTCCTTCTCCAATGCATGAAAGTGAAAAGTGAAAGTGAAGTCGCTCAGTCATGTCTGACTCCTAGCGACCCCATGGACTGCAGCCTACCAGGCTCCTCCGTCCATGGGATTTGCCAGGCAAGAGTTCTGTAGTGGGTTGCCATTGCCTTCTCCAGATCAGGTATCTACTTCAGCGCAAATACATTTTAATGGCAACGCCGAGGCTTGGAAAGAAGCACTCTCAGACACTGCTAGCAGGCAACAGTAAATAAAACCTTCTGTTTTAACCAGTCCTTTGTTTCCTGTATTTCTGATGCTTTGATGCTTTGACCTGCTGACCCTGGAGTGACTACCCCTCCTAGAGCTGGCCAATTTCAGGAGACAGTAAACAACTCTTGTCTCAAATACAAACCAACCACCACATCCCCAGAGCCCACACCACCAACTACTTCCCACGGGGGCTCTCACCCTCCGGCCACTGTCCACCTGCTCTAACTACAGCAGGGCCAGGAATCTGACAACTCAGCACAGCCCCTAAGCCCCAGAGCCTACTGAAATTATTCAAACTAGCCCATCCTCAGCCTGCTTGCCCTGCCTTGCCTCTTCCCTCCAGCAGAAACCTCAGTAAAGGTATTTGCCCACAGGCCCTGCCAACCCCCACATCCTGACCCACCCCAGTGCTTCCCCACATGGCATGGCAAGCTCTCTTCTCCTGAGAACTGGAAATAATAAACTATCTTCTCAATGACAACCATCTCCTAATCGGAGAGGGCAATGGCACCCCTCTCCAGTACGCATGCCTGGAAAATCCCAACTGAAAGACTTCACTTTCACTTTTCACTTTCATGCATTGGAGAAGGAAATGGCAACCCACTCCAGTGTTCTTGCCTGGAGAATCCCAGGGACAGGGAAGCCTTGTTGGCTGCCATCTATGGGGCCGCACACAGTCAGACATGACTGAAGCAACTTAGCAGCACCAGCATCTCCTAATCGGTCAGCCTTAGTATCAACAGCAATTTTGCAAATTATATTTGTATGTTATTATCCAGGTATTTATGACTTCTAGAAATTTGTACTAAGAAATAACCAGCTATCTGGTCAAAATTTATATAAAGTTTTTATCATAATATTATTTATAACACTGAAAAATCAAAAGCAGCTTAAATGTCTAATAATAGAAAAATGGTTTTAAAATTATAGGTACATCCTAGCAGCTAGTAACTTTAAACTTTAATATTAAATAACTTTGGCTTTCTATGAAAGCAATAAAAATCATGTTTTTAAAGAATCAGTAAATGATAAGAGGAAGTATACACAATTTGATGTTAAATGAAAAAGACAAGATATAAGACTCTATCTAGGTGTGTAGGGAGGTGCGCCCAGTCGTGTCCAGCTCTTTGTGACCTCCTGAACTGTTGCCTGCTAATTTTCCAGGCAAGAATACTGGAATGGGTTGCCATTTTCTACTCCACTATACCTAGGATATGATCTCAATTTTTGTATAAGAAGGGAAGAAAGAAAATATGTACTTCCAAAGACATTCTCCTTAAAAAGACTATAAAATCAAGAAACACAATCTGATTTTGGGAAAGCTATATTCATACTACATTCATACTAAGTTATCAACTCTTTTCTAAACATTTATAAGTCAACTATTTTAAAATTCTGGTTATCCTTCTGCCTGCCTGCCAATGCAGAAGACAGGGGTTCAACCCTTGATCTGGGAAGATTCCACATGCCTCGGAGTGGCTAAGCCATGGGCCACAGCTACTGGTCCCGTGCTCTCGAGCCCAGAAGCACAACTACTGAAGCCCATGCTCCCTAGAGCCTCGCTCTGCAACGAGAGAAGCCACTGCAGAGAAGCCCCTGAAGCGTGACTAGAGAGCAGCCCCACGACTAGAGAAAGCCCATGCAGCAGTGAGACCCAGCACAGCCAAAGATAAATACATGCCTTTTTAAAAATGAAAATTAAAAATAAAATACAGAAGCAAAAGAGCCAACTACAGATGCAGAGCTGTGGCTCCTTCCCACAGGCAACACTAGTTGGGAATGATGCCACAGATGCAAACAGGACTCAAAACCATGAGTACAAACAGAGTTACCAGGAATTCCCTGGTGGTCCAGTGGTTGGGACTCCACACTTCCACTGCAGGGAACCTGGGTTTGACCCCTGGTCGGGGAACTAGGATCCTGCATGCTGTGTGGCGGGACCAAATAAATGAACAAATAACAATCTAAGAACTTAAAACACAATTGTACTATAATGTTCTTGATTCTAGAAATGTGGCTTACAATTTGAAATACCTTAATTTTCTCTTTCTTTTAAAAAATAAAATAAAATAACAGCCAGCAGGCTCACTCTGAGTGTTACAGACACATGGTCAAGGGCTTCACTGACTCCCACAGCTTTTGGAGAGAGGAAGGGCTTGTCTTCCCTCTCCTCTCCTCTCCTCCACAGAGAATGTGAGCTTCTCAGGCTTCAAAGGCTCTGGTGGGATGGGTGACATGTTAGGATGACAACTTAAGGGGTCCACAGGGTTTCTAAAGTCCTCATTTGGGTGAGGTTATTAGGCACCCTGACTTCCCAGGTGGTGCCAGCGGTAAAGAACCTGCCTGCCAATACAGATGTTAAGAGATGCGGGTTCACTCCCCAGTGGGGAAGATCCCCTGGAGGAGGGCATGGCAACTCACTCCAGTATTCTTGCCTGGAGAATCTCATGGACAGAGGAATCTGGCGGGCTACAGTCCACAGGGTCGCAACGAGTCGGACACGAGTGAAGAGGCTTAGCACAGCATAGCACACCATTAGACACCTACAGTTAAGCAAGATTCTATACAGGACTAAGAACCAACCGCAGAATGACTGCAGAGGAAGAAGAACTGCGCTTTACGGAGCAGACCCTAAAATACTGTCATGTGCATGTGGAGAAGCCTGAACATCCCATGAGTGGCCTGCCCTGGGGTCCAAGCAGCCAGCCTCTGCCGTGGGGTGGGGGCACCAGGGCTGCTGGCCCCAGGTCTCCGGTCCCAAGGAGCTTTCTCAGGGTGCCCTAGGCACACTAGAGGAGGGGACGGGGGACAGGAGGAAGACTGTCTGCTCTTCCCGCCTGCACTCTCAGGACCCGCCTCACCACGTGCCAGCAGAGGTGCCATTCATACCATTATACATTCACCATCATACATTCCTACCTCCACGGCCTTGCTCCCCAGCCCTGGGGGTGCTGGCTGTCTCCGGCAGCGACTGCTTGGCCGTAATACCTTTAGGTTCCCTGTTCGCCCTTTCGGCTCCTCTGGAACCAATTTCCCACCTAAATGCCCTCTGTTGAAACACCCAGTATGTGTTCTGTTCTCTTTACTGGATCCTAACTGATAGGCCTTCATCTCTAAGAGAAAAGAAATCATCATGTTAAAACTACAGAAACCCATCGCCTGGCTACACTGAGAAGCTGGTCAGTCTGTGGGTCAGAAACCATGACTCCCCCCAGCCCATCCACCACCTGGAAGGGAAGCAGGCCTGAGTTCAGGGAGCCCCATGCAAATCACTTCACCTCCCTCCTCTGTAAACTCAAAGAGAAGCAGCGCATACATCACACAGGACCCCTGACATCCAGGAGGCATTCTCCTTCCCCGATCTCCCACAAAGGAACACTGTGCCAAGGAACACGCCCTGGTTCCTTGACTGAACCCCCTCAGCTGACACAGGTTTGAATCCCTCCACAGTCTTGGCCACACACCTTGAATAGTTCCTGCTTAAGGAAGATTTGGGTTGTTTTTTTTTTTTTAAGAAATTTTATTTTTTTTATTTATTTGGCCACACCATCCAGCACATGGGCTCTCAGTTCCCCGACCAAGGATCATTCTTAAACATGAAGACCCTCCTTCCCCGTTCTGGACACTGCATTCTATCTATCCATAAAGCAAAAGATGACACCCACGGTTTGTTTTCAGCTGCACATCACAGTTAAGTCATATTTTTGCCTTCCATCAATGAAAATAACTAAACATGCTCTCAGAAGCATGAAAAGTGCTCAAACTGACCATCTTTTCATTTGGTACATGACTTCCAGGAGAGGAATGAAAATCATTCTGCATTTTAGCCATTTACCTCTCCCTTTCAGAAGGGTTCTGCTTCCAAGGCTCTTCTGAGGATGGCACTAGAGACAGACATGACTGAACTACAGTGTGGTACCAAAGTACAGACCCCAAAATGCATGCTCAGGTCTCAAGGCTGGCTCTCCTCCTTACCAGCAGTGTGATCCAGGACTAGTCACCTACCTGTTTCATGCTCATTTCCTGATTTGTAAGATAGATACATCACCATGCAGATTAAACGAGTTAACGTATGCAAAGCACTTAAACAGTGTCTGGCATACAGTGAGTTTACAGAAATGTTGGTTCTTGTTAACTAGAAAGAAAGCTACCAGTAATAACACTGTTTCCATCATCCTTTGAATTAGCTTTCTCAAACTAACCTTAGGAACAAAATTTTAAAGTTGAAAGTGAGGGTGGACTTCCCTGGTGGTCCAGTGGATAAGATTCTGAGCTTCCAATGTAGGGGGGCAGGGTTCGATCCCTAGTCAGGGAACTAGATCCCACAAGCCACAATTAAGCCTGCATGCTCTAGAGCCCACGAGCCGCAACCAACTAGAGAACTCTGAACACCACCACGAAGACCCAGCACAGCCAAATTAAATAGCAACTTAAAAAAAAAAATTGAGCGGGAGCTGCAGCGATTATATTGGAACCCAGAGGGCAGAGACACAGACAGGAGTTTCCAGACAGCATGAAACCTCAGCCACTCCGGATGCTGCATTTTTATCTATTACTTGAAGACAGGTTTCAAATGCACCCTTATCCATTCTTTTTTTCCTTTCTTCTTTTTCTTTTCTTTAACTGTGCCACATGGCATGTGGGATCTTATTTCCCTGACCAGGGATTGGACTTGCACCCTCTGCATTGGAAGGCAGAGTCTTAACCAGTGGACCACCAGGGAAGTTCCCCTTCAGTTCAGTTCAGTTCAGTTGCTCAGTCGTGTCCGACTCTTTGTGACCCCATGAATCGCAGCATGCCAGGCCTCCCTGTTCAAACCAGCTCCCGGAGTCCACCCAAACTTATGTCCATCGAGTTGGTGATGCCATCCAGCCATTTCATCCTCTGTCGTCCCCTTCTCCTCCTGCCCCCAATCCCCACCAGCATCACAGTCTTTTCCAATGAGTCAACTCTTCACATGAGGTGGCCAAAGTACTGGGGTTTCAGCTTTAGCATCAGGCCATCCAAAGAACACCCAGGACCGATCTCCTTTAGAATGGACTGTTGGATCTCCTTGCAGTCCAAGGGACTCTCAAGAGTCTTCTCCAATACCACAGTTCAAAGCATCAATTCTTTGGCGCTCAGCTTTCTTCACAGTCCAACTCTCACATCCATAGCCTTGACTATATGGACCTTTGTTGGCAAAGTAATGTCTCTGCTTTTGAATATGCTATCTAGGTTGGTCATAACTTTCCTTCCAAGGAGTAAGGGTCTTTTAATTTCATGGCTGCAGTCACCATCTGCAGTGATTTTGGAGCCCCCAAAACTCAAGTCTGACACTGTTTCCACTGTTTCCTCATCTATTTCCCATGAAGTGATGGGACCAGATGCCATGATCTTCGTTTTCTGAATGCTGAGCTTTAAGCCAACTTTTTCACTCTCCTCTTTCACTTTCATCAAAAGGCTTTTAGTTCCTCTTCACTTTCTGCCATAAGGGTGGAGTCATCTGCATATCTGAGGTGATTGATACTTCTCCTGGCAATCTTGATTCCATCTTGTGCTTCTTCCAGCCCAGCATTTCCCATGATGCACTCTGCATATAACTTAAATAAGCAGGGTGACAATATACAGCCTTGACATACTCCTTTTCCTATTTGGAACCAGTCTGTTGTTCCATGTCCAGTTCTAACTGTTGTTTCCTGACCCGCATATAGGTTTCTCAAGAGGCAGGTCAGGGGGTCTGGTATTCCCATCTCTTTCAGAATTTTCCACAGTTTATTGTGATCCACACAGTCAAAGGTTTTGGCCTCGTCAATAAAGCAGAAGTAGATATTTTTCTGGAAATTTCTTGCTTTTTTGATGATCCAGCAGATATTGGCAATTTGATCTCTGGTTCCTCTGCCTTTTCTAAAACCAGCTTGAACATCAGGAAGTTCACGGTTCACGTATTGCTGAAGCCTGGCTTGGAGAATTTTGAGCATTACTTTACTAGCGTGTGAGATGAGTGCAATTGTGTGGTAGTTTGAGCATTCTTTGGCATTGCCTTTCTTTGGGATTGGAATGAAAGCTGACCTTTTCCAGTCCTATGGCCACTGCTGAGTTTTCCAAATTTGCTGGCATATTGAGTGCAGCACTTTCACAGCATCATCTTTTAGGATGTGAAATAGCTCAACTGGAATTCCATCACCTCCACTACCTTTGTTCATAGTGATGCTTTCTAAAGCCCACTTGACTTCACATTCCAGGATGTCTGGCTCTAGGTGAGTGATCACACCATCGTGATTATCTGGGTCGTGAAGATCTTTTTTGTACAGGTCTTCTGTGTATTCTTGCCACCTCTTCTTAATATCTTCTGCTTCTGTTAGGTCCATACCATTTCTGTCCTTTATCGAGCCCATCTTTTCATGAAATGTTCCCTTGGTATCTCTAATTTTCTTGAAGAGATCTCTAGTCTTTCCCATTCTGTTCTTTTCCTCTATTTCTTTGTATTGATCACTGAGGAAGGCTTTTTTATTTCTCCTTGCTATTCTTTGGAACTCTGCATTCAGATACTTCTATCTTTCCTTTTCTCCTTTGCTTTTCACTTCTCTTCTTTTCACAGCTATTTGTAAGCCCTCCCCAGTCAGCCATTTTGCTTTTTGGCATTTCTTTTCCATGGGGATGGTCTTGATCCCTGTCTCCTGTACAGTGTCACGAACTTCTGTCCATAGTTCTTCAGGCACTCTATCTATCAGATCTAGTCCCTTAAATCTCTTTCTCACTTCCACCGTATCATCATGAGGGATTTGATTTAGGTCATACCTGAATGGTCTAGTGGTTTTCCCTACTTTCTTCAATTTGAGTCTGAATTTGGCAATAAGGAGCTCATGATCTGAGCCACAGTCAGCTCCCAATCTTGTTTTTGCTGACTGTATAGAGGTTCTCCATCTTTGGCTCCAAAGAATATAATCAATCTGATTTCAGTGTTGACCATCTGGTGATGTCCATGTGTAGAGCCTTCTCTTGTGTTGTTGGAAGAGGGTGTTTGCTATGACCAGTGCGTTCTCTTGGCAAAACTCTATTAACCTTTGCCCTGCTTCATTCTGTATTCCAAGGCCAAATTTGCCTGTTACCCCAGGTGTTTCTTGACTTCCTACTTTTGCATTCCAGTCCCCTATAATGAAAAGGACATCTTTTTGGGGTGTTAGTTCTAAAAGGTCTTGTAGGTCTTCATAGGACCGTTCAACTTCAGCTTCTTCAGCATTACTGGCTGGGGCATAGACTTGGATTACTGTGATATTGAATGGTTTGCCTTGGAAACAAACAGAGATCTTTTCTGAGACTGCATCCAAGTACTGCATTTCGGACTTTTTTGTTGACCATGATGGCTGCTCCTTTTCTTCTAAGGGATTCCTTCCCACAGTAGTAGATATAATGGTCATCTGAGTTAAATAAGTTCCTCTTATCCATTCTTAAATAGTATAGCTGGAGGGGATTTTAAGTAAGCAGGATAAAGAATCAGAATCCAAGAAAGATCTCGCCAAGCAACCAACTCTAATGAGATTAAACTTAAGATTAAATCCTAGGTTCTGCACACAGTAGAAACCAACTGATTGGACAGGGGTGAGGCAGGTGTAAAATGATGCCTAAGGAGTATTCTGATAAAATGGCAACCCACTCCAGTATTCTTGCCTGGAGAATCCCATGGGCGGAGGAGCCTCGTGGGCTACAGTTCATGGGGTCGCAAAGAGTCGGACACGACTGAGCGACTTCACTTCTTCACTTCACTGCAAGTACACCAGGGTCAGCAGGATGAGACCTGCGGGGCAGGCAGTACACACACAGCAAATGTCAACTTCCAGGGGAATGGCGAGGACAGCCACCTCCCTGTCCTCTCACCCATCGTGAGCGTGGCGTCCAGTTCTGATCACTACACTTACAAACACCTTTGCAGTCATTTTATAGTAATTCCGATGATTACAGAAAACCCAGAAGCAGCCTCCATTCACAGAGCCGTGCTTTATTCTTTCTCCCTCTATACTACACAGCACATGGCAGTGTTAGAGCCAGTGCTTTTCTCACTGAGTCATGCGGTGAATATTTTCCTGTCATTAAAGGTAGATCAAAATGTTTCTTTCTTTTCAACTAGGAAAAATTATTTTCACCTTTCAACTCCTCTTCCAAGCACTGGTTACACTAAAATCAATGGTGTAAATCTACTGTATATTAAAGAAAAATACATTTAATTTAGTGATCAAATGAAGAGCTTTTGATACTGCTTATATATGGACATATAATAAAATATGCTTCGATTGGAAAAATATCTCAAATCTCATCAGTAACACACTGAAATGATACAAAGGTGTGCCGAAGGGAAGGGAAGGCTAAGGAAGCCCCCTTTGCTCCCAAGACAGCTCCCAAGACGAGTGCGCTTTGAAGCTCCCACTGCCATGCCCAAACTCCCACACAGACACACGCATGCACGCATGAACGAAAGCACAACTTTCATGACAGTGTGCCCATTCCGCTAGTCTGTTTTCTTCACTTTACAATGTGCCCGTCAGCTTTCGTGCACTATCCCCTGTTTGCAGCAATCCTACAAGTCTCACATTATGTCTGTTTCACAGACAAAAAAAAAGAAACAGGGTCAGGCAGCTAGTCACGTAGTAAATGCAAGATGTGAAGCTGGCCCTCCTCACCCCTAGCCACCATGCTACCTGCCTTTTTGGGACAGAGCAAGGAATAGGAAGAAAGGGAACAAAAATGCCCACACTTCAGAATACTTGACAAATATTCCCGCTAAGAGATGGCAAGACAGTAAAATTCATGTAAACGAATACACAGAAACAAGGCCAAAATCTTGTGGACCAACATCAACCTCACTTTTCACTTCATTCGGTCCACAGGCCAAGCACTAAAGACCGTTCACCCACACTCCCAGCTGCACACTGCAAGGTGACTATCTGAAAAAAAGGTATTGCATAGAAGCACGGGTTCGCTATTATTCCATGAATAAAACATTTTTTTCACCTAAAAATGTAAGTATGAATACTTTCTCACTGCAAACTCTGACAGGGGCACCTTGTCATGAATCTATGAGCTCTGGCTAAGTAAGGTGTCCCCATCTCTGGGGAAAAAAAAAAAAAGTGTAAGAAAACCATATTAATGAGAACAGTCTGGGAAACAGAGACATTTCAGGAAGAAAAGAGTAAAAGCAGCCGAACCTCCAAGCAAAGAGAGCCGCACATGAAGGGGGAGGCGTGAATTCAGAGGCTGCAGTATCCTCCACATCCTCCCTCCAAGGGTCCTCTCCTGCTCTCTGACTTCCAGAATCCACACCAAGGTGGTAATTCTTAACATGGGGGGAGGGAACCATACAAGATGAAACCTGAATAGCCAACAACAGGAGACGACAGTGTGGACTACTAAGGAGCCACCAAAAATTCATGAAAAGAACATTTAACAATCTGGGAAAACTGCATATGATAAGTTAAGTACAAAAAGTAAAACATAGGGACTTCCCTGGGGGTCCAGTGGTGAAGACTTTCAATGCAAGGGATGCAGGTTCAATCCCTGCTCGGGGAGCTAATATCCTACATGCCTCGCAGCCCAAAAACCAAAACACAAAAACAGAAACAATATTATAACAAATTCAAAAAATAGACTAAGCATTAAAAAAAAAAAAAAGTAAAACATAAAACTGTACAGTTACCATGACGGCAACATGTGATCACATATGCACCTGAAAAATGATAGGAAAGGAAACCAACAGTCAAGTAGCTCCCAGCATGATTTCATCAGTATGACTGCCATCTTTGACTTTTCACATCTTCTATTATATTGCTTTCTTACTTCTACAAATTTTTTTAAAGGTAAAAAGAATAAAACAGTAAGCTATAAAATGAAAGTTAATTCACGTTCTAAGGCACAAAAAGGTACAAAATGCTATGGGACTTAAAAAGGAAAAGGTAGAGACAAGGATTCATGAAAAGGTTAGCATTTGAAATAGACTTGAAAGATGCTACAGGTCTACCAGGGTTGGGAAGCAAGCATACTATCTTGTGTGATCAAATTTTTATATGCTTTGCAGTTTCAAAGGGTGTGTACGTGTGAGTCTATAACAACAGCCAGATAACTCCACACCCGACATCCTTTTGTCACACAGAAATATAAATTTGTGGGAGTAAGTAGAAAGCCTGAAATTTTAAAAAAAGACTGCAACAAACAAAAATACCATTTTTTAAAATCATGACTATTTACATGCAAGTTAACACACTGTAAATTTTGAACTCTAATATTTTATTAACCTCATTTTAATTCAGTAACGTGGTAAATACGGCCTTTTGTGTTTTTACTTTAGCAGAAGTACTATTTGATATGTTTTATTGTCAGTGCCTCTGTAGAGCTCTTCCCCTGTGGCTCTTCATACATCTGATGTCTTTACTCAGCTATATCCATTCTTTTCCTAACCTTACCAAGAAAGGCAAACAGCTACGGGCAATTCACAAAAACCAAAGCTTAACACAAACTAGCAAAAAAATCTAGGAAACAAAAAGAAAGGGAATAACATAATCCATAG
Source organism: Capricornis sumatraensis (assembly GCF_032405125.1). Lineage (NCBI taxonomy): Eukaryota > Metazoa > Chordata > Mammalia > Artiodactyla > Bovidae > Capricornis > Capricornis sumatraensis. The sequence continues at coordinate 101,647,730 of NC_091076.1, forward strand.
TAATAATTACTGTGACACTTATTTTCCTTATTAAAAAATAGCATACCAACATGACCGCTTTATGTCAAGCCCTCCTCCCCTCCATATCCCCCCACCAAATCAACTCAATTTCTAAAATTATCCTAGTAAAAATAAAATGCAGGTGTTTGGAAACAAATAGATTAATTACCTCTAACCCCTGGTGCCAGTCATTGCCCTGGTTTCCAAAACCACTGAAACTGAGGAACTATTTTATGAGGAGTTATCATTTGTGTGTCATCACTTGTTTGATTAATAAATGGTAGAAAAGGCATTTCTACCCCAAAGCACCGGAAATGTTTAATAAGAGTGCAGGAAACAAGTGGACAGGGGAGGACTTCCACATCCAGTGACAACAGCGAGGTCTTCCAGACCGCAGGGTGGGAGGCAGGGGCAGTGCAGACAAGGACGGGGCAACCTGGGCCAAATGTTTTTGCTTTCTTTTGACTTACAACCTCCTTAAAAGCACTGAGGAGCTGTCAAGCTAGCAAGAAACTACAAGGTCAAAATCTGAGGGAGAGCAGGGACCAGGAGGCAGCAGTGGATAGGAAGGGATTTTCGGGTGAAGACAAGATGCCCAGGCAGCCCAGAGCAGGAACCTCGGAGACAAGGCCCTCCACGTAATCAGGACCCCAGGGGGCTACTCAAACAGGGCACCAGCCCATGTCCACCCACAGCCACCACCCTGGGCCAGAAAAGGAGACAGAGGAGCAAAACATGGCCCTGAGGACTTGCAGCCACAGGGGGCGTTCACATATTTTCAGAACAGCTTTATGAGTTATTCGTTACATATCATAAAATTCATGTTTTAAGTGTACAAATGAGGAGTTTAGACTATTTAGAGTTTTGCCACCATCACCACCATCTCATTTTATAACAGAACATTTTCATCCCTCCAAAAAGAAACCGTCATGCCCATCTGAAGTCATTCTCCATCTCTCGCCCCTGACCTAAGCCTACTCTGGACATTTCACATGGAATCATACATGTGGCCTTCTGTGTCCTTTGTAAATTGTGCAAGCTGGGTTCTCAGTTCTAAACGGCCCAGGGAACCTCAGGCCACGAACCATGGTTTAAAGCAGTCCCAGACCAGGACCAAACTGCCTGGCAAAACAAACAACATACCTTGGAGGAAAGTGCCTTCACCCTGGGCCAACAGATAATCACTTCTGAAGCAAACCAGTACACACCAGAAAATAACAAGGTACACATATAAACACAGTAAAAGGGCAATGATAAAAAACAAACAGCAAACACAAGACCCAAAGATTCAAACTGGAATACCAGACAGTGACAAAATGCCATGCTCACCGAGTCAAACGAACTAAAAGGCAAATTGAAAATAGTCGCAGAAAATGGGAAAAAAATTTTAAGTGATCTGATAATAAATTAAATAAAGTTCTAAAATCTTAAAATGCACACACAGAAAATTAAACACTCAGTGGATTGAAAGAATTAAGCAGAATGCAAAATGTGAAAAATTCAGTGAATGACAAACAGCAGCTTAGATATAGCTAAAGAGAAACTGCATCTACATGATAAAAAAGAAACTGTCCACAGTGCAGCTCAGAAGGACAAAAAGGAAGTAGATATAGAAGAGAAATATGGAAAAAAGAGAGTGAACATAAATCTAATTAGAGTTTCACAAACAGTATGTGGGAAGAACTCCAGGAACTGCCTGGCAGCTTCTAAGCCACAACAGAAGCAGGAGGTGGTAGAATGACTTCAGGTGCTGAAAGAAAATGCCAGTCCTGGATGCGCGTGTGGGAAAAGCGTCCTTTAGGAACCAGCACTTAATACAGACATTATCAGATTAACAAAGAGAATGTGACATTAGCAGATCCTCATGAAGAGAAATTCTAAAATCTTTCAGTCAAGATAAAAGTCATCCTACATGGAAGGTCTGAGATCCAAAAGGAATGAGACTAAAAAGTCATAAACTTGCATTAATCTAAAAGAATGTTGGCAGTATAAAGCAAGAATAATAACTATTTGTGCTTACAAAAACAAGAAATAAAATACACAGTGCTGTGCTATGCTTAGTCACTCAGTCATGTCCAACTTTTTGTGACCCCATGGAATGTAGCCTGGCAAGCTCCTCTGTCTGGATTATCCAGGCGAGAATACTGGAGTGGGTTGCCATGCCCTCCTCCAGGGGATCTTCTCAACCCAGGGATCGAACCCAGGTCTCCCGCATTGCAGGCAGATTCTTTACTGTCTGAGCCACCAAGGACACCCAAAATACACAATACTAACACATGAAAAATAAAAAGTTAACAGGGATTTTTCCAGGCTTATGCTGTCCAGGGAAAAGTTTAAATAAACGTCCTGATTAACTTTATGCTTTTTTTGTTATTGTTGTTGAGTATTTCTACTATCATTGCTAGGGAACTAGTACAATGAGAGAAAAATAGTATGTTATCTCACAGACAGTAAAGGGGAAGAAATTAAATAGCAGAATATTTTCAGTCCATAAAAAGGCACTGGGCAGGGGGGAGGGGACGGGAAGAGGAGTACAGGCTGAACAAATAGAAAGCACAAAAAAAGATGTCAGATTGAAGCCCAAATAAATGTAAACAGACTAAAGGCTCCAGTTAAAAGACAAAAATTATCAGACCAGACTTTTTTTTAACTCTAACTACAAGCTGTTTACAAAAGACATGAAAAACATAAGGCTGAAAAGAAAAGTTGATATATATAAAAGGATAGAAAAATAAATGGTACAAATACTAAACAAGGAAAAAACTGCTGTAACTATATTAATGAAACATACTTTAAAGCATTATTAGGGATAAACAGAATAACCTCAGAGCAATTCAAACTCCCATTCACCAGGAAGATACATAGTTTTAAATTTGTGTAACATAATAATATAGTCTCAAAATATAAACAGAGCACAAATATTTGACATATTTATTGACACAATCATGGTGAGAGATTCTAATACATTTCCATTATTGATAGAAATCAAAAAAAGAAATCAGTAAAGATGTAAATGATCTATACATGACAAACAAAATATCCGACTTGAGGGTCACATGGGGCACCTAGCAACTATAGATACACCTTATGGTCAGGCACACAAGGAACATTTACCCTCAGTTCAGTTCAGTCGCTCAGTCGTGTCCGACTCTTTGCAACCCCGTGAATCGCAGCACGCCAGGCCTCCCTGTCTATCACCAACTCCTGGAGTTCACTCAGACTCATGTCCTCGTCCAAAAGGCAAAGCTCAACAAATTTCAAAGAACTGAAATTTGGAGTGTCCACAGACACACACATACACACACACACACACACACACGCATACACACTCAGAGAGCTGTACAAGTCGCATGATCCAAAACACTAGGGGGTGCCATTCACAAAAGACAACGATGTAAATGGCTCCCCTAAGGATGCCCAGTGCATCTGTTACTGCATTATGAAATCACACACATGTTCTCTGATCAAAAAGCAATTAAGCAAGAAATCAAAAACCAATCCAGGGAAAATTCCCCTACATTAAAAAACTGCAAAACACACTTTTAAATAACTCATGCTGCTGCTGCTAAGTCACTTCAGTCGTGTTCAACTCTGTGCGACCCCATAGATGGCAGCCCACCAGGCTCCGCCATCCCTGGGATTCTCCAGGCAAGAATACTGGAGTGGGTTGCCATTTCCTTCTCCAATGCAGGAAAGTGAAAAGTGAAAGTGAAGTCGCTCAGTCGTGTCCGACTCTTAGCGACCCCATGGACTGCAGCCTACACGCTCCTCTGTCCAAGGGATTTTCTAGGCTGGAGTGGGGTGCCATTGCCTTCTCCGAAATAACTCATAATAAAGTCAAAATGAAACTCAGACACTTTGAACTGTATAACAAAAATACTGTAAATCAAAACTTGTTGAATGCAGCTAAGTATTTAATTCACATATTATAATTTTAATTTAAATATTTATAAAATGCCTACATTAGAAAAGACAAATGACTAGAAATTAATAAACAAAGTATCCATCTCAAGAATTTCCCCCTCAAGAGTAGGGGAAAGGGCAACAAAACGAATTCAAGGATAGCAGAAAAGAAAAAGGATTTTTAAATAAAGTAATGAAATATTAATGATACAGAGTATCAACAGAGCCAAAGGCTGGTTATTTGGAAGACTGAAAACTGGACAATCTCTGGCCAGAAGTGAGAAAAGAGAGTGGACCTACAAATACTCAATGTCAGAAATAGAAAGGGAAAATTACTACAGTTCTATAGACTGTAAAAAGATCACAGAAGAATATGATGAACAACTTTATGCTCCTAAATTTGAAATCTAGAAGAAATGGAAAAAATCTCCTAAAAACACAATTTACTAAAAGTGGCTTAAAAAAAAATCAGATGTACAAACTTCCAGTTATAATAAGATAAATAAACGCCAGGATGTAATGCCTACAATTTGATAAATATAATTAACTTTGCTGTATGTTATACATGAAAGTTGTTAATAGACCAAATCTCAAGTGTTCTCATCACATGAAAAAAAAATTTTTCTATTTCTTTCATTTTTTATCTATATGAGACAATTTACATTTACTAAACTTACTGTGATAAGCATTTCAAGTATCAGGAAATGCTGTTACGCAGTGCTGTAGGCCAGTTAGATCTCAATAAAAGTGGAAGGAAAAATAAATAAATACGAAAATTGGAGGGAGAAAAAGAATACCATTTCAAAAGCCTAAAGAACTTTCACAAACTCTTTTTACAAAGAAAGTTTGGGATTGCACGGCTTCACTGGCAGGTCTTACCAAGCATTCCTGCAACAGATCATTCAACTGTTGAGGGACCACTTTCCTTGGCTCCAGTCACCACAAAGCCTGAACCTGTCCCCAGAGCCATACAGGAAGGCACATGAGTGGGGCTGATGTCTCACACCACCAACTCCCTGGAGATGCACCGGGTACAGAAAATAGGGAAGGCTGGTGCCCAGAGCCCACAATCTGATCTGTGGGATGATAGCACCTGAAACAAGAGCTGTCAAGTGGCCTAGTGATTAGAACGGTATTAAACCAGTAAGAGGCTAAGGCGTGACCTCTGTGTCCGCATCTCCCACACACACAGCCGTCTCATGCCCGCAGCCTTACGCACACTGCACAGGGAGCAGGCAGGAAACCGTGCGCAGGGCCTTCCGGGGCTCCTGATGAGACGGAAGGTCCCGTGAGCTCTGAATATAGGATACATGACATTCCAGTACATGAGGGAAAAAAATGGATTTTAAAAAGATGCTGCTTAGGAAAGCATCAAGATAATATCTAGTACCTAGAAGGAACTGATCAAAAGATAGGCAACACCTCTACAGGGGAAGTACATAACTTAGGGAAATTCACAGACCTTCCTAAATAAATGAAGACGCATCATGTTCGTGGATCGGAACACTCAATTTTGTAAAGATGTTAAATCTCCTCAATTGACATACAGGCTCAATGCAATTCCAATCACATGCAACAAATTTTCTTTCTTTGAACTCGCAAGCTAATTCTCAAACTCACATGAAGAGCAAAAGAACCAGAAGAGCCAGATGCTCTCAAAGGAAACAAGTGTGGGGACTTCTCTCAGATGATTTCCACAAAGCTGGTAATTAAGACAGAGGAGCAGTGCAAGGGTGACCACAGAAAGAGCAGACACCCCCTGACAGGTCTACACTGACATGGCCTCTGGACAAATGACAGGGCCCTGCAGTGGAGGGAAAGATGAGCTTTCTAGCAAAATTCACTAAGACAACTAGGTATCTACAGGGGGGAAAGAAAAAATTAAAATTGGACCCCTTCCACAGACCATACAGACGAAGTATATAAAAGACCCAAACGGGGAGGGAGCCTTCCAGATGGGAGAGGGGATCATCTTCATCCTACCAGGAAAAAGAGCAGGAAAGAAGTTCTTAGCCAAAATGGAAAACAGCGTGAAGATGAAAGAGAAAAAGTAACAAATCTGATGACATTAAAACTGAGATGTCAAAAGACTCCACAAAGACAAGTTTCAAAGTGGAAAGGCACTTACAGTAAATATACAAAATATATGTAAGCTCCTACATCAGTAAGAAAAAGACAATTTCAATAAAAGATGGGCAAAAGACCAGAACAGGCTTTTAAAAAAAAGAGTATACGATTATCTTGCACCAATGTGCTGTGCCAGGTTATGCGTGCCAGACTACATAGGAAGGCTCACTTCAACGTCATTCAGGAGTAGGACAGGAAAGTAAATTAAGACATGTCCTGCAATGACATGCATGGAAGTGAAAATGAATTAATTACACATATATTCAATAATCTGAGTAAATCTTACAAATGTAATACTGAGAAAAGAAGCAATGCAAAAAAATAAATGCAATATATCAACCATATACTCTTCAAAGTGGCAAAATAAGCACAGTTTTCTAGAGATGCATGCATAGGGAGGAAAACCATTAAGAAAAGTGAAGAAATATCACCCCAAAAAGTAAGAACAATATTCATCTCTCTTCGAGAGGAAGTAACTGTGATGAGGGGATTGTGATGGGATGTCAAGGACTTCCAGGGTAGGGGGTACACAGATGTTCTTTTTAAGACAAGTTAAACTGTAAATGGATGTTTTATGTATTTTTTACCTCATAATTTTTAAAAAGAAAGAAAATCAAATCAAGTAAGACTAGACCTACTTAAATAAAACAGCTAAATGAGAAGAGCAATTAGACAATTCCTTCTAGGTCTCTAATGATTATTAACAGCAAAAGAGGATTTCTGTACAATTAACTAAACCCTTAAGGTAGCAGGTCAAATTTGGTACTCTAAGACTTCATGATGAAGTACCTGGCTTAGATCTCTAACACCAAAACAGGAAAGGATTTTACTGTTAAATCCTCTTACATGTTTAACAATTATTTCAGTTTCAACCTCTGACCTACCTGGTTTTATAAAGCCCAAATGAAATGCAAATGTTTCTATCAGAGAAAGGAGGACTCTAAGCCCAGACTTGTAAATTACCTGTCTAGGGATCATGCAAGCTCAACCCCAGTTAATCTGTACTATCAACTTGACACAATGTTATCTTAAATTTTAATGCCCTGTTTAAACTGAAAAGTAAAATTCCACCAGTGGAAAAATAACATTGGGTAAAAGAACAACTACACACCTGACAATTTATTAATTACAATGAATCAGCTATCAACTAGCACTCCACTCAATAAAAGGTGATCTAATCACGCATCATCAACCTCTCCAACACCTCCAGTCCTTCTTGGCTCTTCCCAGGGAGCCATCCCCTTCCTGGAAAGAGGGAGTAACCAGTTACAGACCAGTCTTCTCACCATACATAACTAGAAAGCTGGATAAAACATATGAAACACTTTTTCAGACATTAAAGTACATGCAATACAGGAATGTGATCCCTGAGAAGGAAAGCAAATAAGCTGAGTCTCATGATCACTGAGCTTTCTGTGTGGATAGACATGGCCCCAAACAGGGGAAGGTAGAATCAATGAGCTGAGGAGACAGAGATCAGAGCTTGTGAAGCTGGAAGTGGTGGGCCCAAGTACCAAGAAAGTACCAAGAAATGGTGCTCCAGAAATCTACCCAGGGTCCCTTGTGTCCCTGGCTGAGCATGCAGTCAGCGAGAGTCTAGGAGGCTGGGCAAAGAACAACTGCTGTATGAGGGTGGGAAACATTCAAGTTCCAGTAAGTCAGAGTGAAGAGGCCTCACCAGCCACTCGAAACATCGACCCAGAAAGGCAGCCACATCTCAGGCACAGGGCTAGAACAGACTCAGAGCAAAGGCTTCTCTACAAGGGGGTCATCCCATTTTTCCTGTAAAGGGCCAGATGGTAAGTATTTTAAGCTTTGCGGGCCAGTCTCTGTCCAACTACTTAAGTCTGTCACCAAAGCACAAAAGTGACACAGACAATACATAAATGACATAGCTCTGTTCCAAAAGACTTCATATACAAAACAAGCAGCGCATCTTATTTTTGCCAACCCCTGATCTAGACCTGCTTTAACAAAGCCAGAAAACAACCCCTGAAATAATGAAGCTGATACACTAGTAAATTAACTTCCTTCCATAACAAAACTCAACACTATTTAAATGAAGACAGTAACATACAGATTCTCAACAACATAATACTCACCGTGTCCAGCATCCCATCAAAAATTACCAGATGTAAGTAAAAGCTGGAAAATGTGATCCATACGCAAAAGAAAATCAATCCAGACAAACAGACCCAGAAATGACAGTGATGATGGAAATAAGAGACAGGAGTTTTAAAATAATATATTAACAATGAAATTAATTTGTTCAAGGATTTAGAGGAAAACATGAACACAAAGAAGAGAGAAATAATAAATTATTTTAAAAACCCAAGTAGAATTTCTAGAAAAGAAAAACAAAATATCAAAACGAAAACTGTTCATATATTGTGTGCTGTGCTTCGTGGCTCAGTCGTGTCAGACTCTTTGTGACCCCATGGACCGTAGCCCACTAGGCTCCTCGGTACATGAGGATTCTCCAGGCAAGAATACTGGAGCGGATTGCCATGCCCTCCTCCAGGGGATCTTCCCAACCCAGGGTGAAAGCCAGGTCTCTCACACTGCAGGCAGATTCTTTACCATCTCAGTCACCAGGGGTGGGAATTCCCTGGCAGTCCAGTGGTTAGGATGCAGGGGTGCTTCCAATGCAGGGGACACAGGTTCAACCCCTGGTGAGGGAACTAAGCTCCCATAAGCTGTTCAGTATGGCCAAAAAAAGTGGGGGGCGGCAGGGGGAACAACTACATTGGGTGGATTCAACAACATATTAGACACTTCAAAATAACAGACCGAGAGAACTTGAAGACAGTGAAATAAAAATGATCCAAATTAAAACAAGGAGGAAAAAAGGTATGAGTGGGGAGAAAGCCTCATGGGCCAATATGAAGGATCTAAGATAAATGTAACTGGAACTCTGGAAGACTAAGCTGTAGTATTATAGTTTTCACCAAATCAAGAATCTCAGGGCACTACAAGCAGGCTAATCACAAAGAAAACTACACCAACGAACATCATAATCAAACTGCTAAATTCCAAAGATAAAAAGAAAATCTGAAAAGTAGCAAGAGAGAAAAAGACACATTACATCCTGGGGAACAAAAACAAGACTAGGCATACTTCTTATCAGGAACAAGGCAGGCCTGACCACAACAGAGCATCTCCAAAGTGCTGAAGAGGAAAAGTCAACCCAGAACTCTACATCCAGTGAAAACATCCTTCAGAAATCATGATGAAATACGGACAGTTCCACACAAATAAAAGCTGAAAAAATGTATTGCCAGGGGACCCAGGTAACGCTCTTGAGACAGTAGAAAAATGATAGCAGATGTAAACTCAGAACTACACAGAGCAATGAAGGCTGGGAACCGAAAATACATAAATATAAAAGATGTTCTCAATTTTCAAATTTCATTAAAAGATAATTGATTATTTTTTTTAAATAATAACAACATAGTCTGGGGTTTATAACATGTATAAGTGAAATGTGTGAGTGAACAGCAGAAGGATGGGGGACAGAAGCACCCTAGTGTCAGGTTCTTTACTTGAGGTACAATGCAGTAAGTTAAAGATGTAACACTGCAAACCTCAGAACCAGCACCCCAAAAAATAAAACAAAGAGATATAGCTAATAGACCCACAGAGGACATATCATAAGGATAATCATATTTTTAGATAACAGTAAAATAACCATGCAGAAGGACTCAATAATTAAGTATAGGAAAATATAAATTTTTATAAATATAATTCTACTGATCCCTATCTCCCACCCCTGTCCTTAATTGTGTACCTTTCCATATATTTCTACATAGACAAGCATTTCTTTTTGTGTGTGTGTGTGTGTGTGTGTGTGTGTGTATAAAATAGCTTCTTAAAAACACAAATAGGATCATACCAAATAGTCTGCTCAATGTCTTTGTTTTTTTTTTTTAAATATGTGTGTGGGATTTAATTTAATAATATGTCTTAGAAACTTTCCCATAATAGCACACACAGAATTATTTCACTGTGTGTACTAGCTGCATGGAAGTCTAGTATATTACCAAAAGTTAATTAATCAGTTCTCTATTGATGGAAATTAGGTTATTTGCAGGCACTCAATAAATACAGACCAAGTGAATGAATGTTGTAATAAATATTCTTGTAGAAAATTGGGATAATCTTAAAATGCCAGATTTTTACATTTGCTTGGATTATGCAGAGTACATCATGAGAAACGCTGGGCTGGAAGAAGCACAAGCTGGGTCAAGATTGCCAGGAGAAATATCAATAACCTCAGATATGCAGATGACTCCACCCTTATGGCAGAAAGTGAAGAGGAACTAAAAAGCCTCTTGATGAAAGTGAAAGAGGAGAATGAAAAAGTTGGCTTAAAGCTCAACATTCAGAAAATGAAGATCATGGCACCTGGTCCCATCACTTCATGGGAAATAGATGGGGAAACAGTGGAAACAGTGTCAGACTTGAGTTTTGGGGGCTCCAAAATCACTGCAGATGGTGACTGCAGCCATGAAATTAAAAGACGCTTTACTCCTTGGAAGGAAAGTTATGACCAAACTAGATAGCATATTGAAAAGCAGAGACATTCCTTTGCCAACAAAGGTCCATCTAGTCAAGGCTATGGTTTTTCCAGTGGTCATGTATGGATGTGAGAGTTGGACTGTGAAGAAAGCTGAGTGCCGAAGAACTGATGCGTTTGAACTGTGGTGTTGGAGAAGACTCTTGAGAGTCCCTTGGACTGCAAGGAGATCCAACCAGTCCATTCTAAAGGAGATCGGCCCTGGGTGTTCTTTGGAAGGAATGATGCTAAAGCTGAAACTCAAGTACTTTGGCTACCTCATGCGAAGAGTTGACTCATTGGAAAAGACTCTGATGCTGGGAGGGATTGGAGGCAGGAGGAGAAGGGGACGACAGAGGATGAGATGGCTGCATGGCATCACTGACTCAATGGACGTGAGTCTGAGTGAACTCCTGGAGTTGGTGATGGACAGGGAGGCCTGGCTTGCTGCAATTCATGGGGTGGCAAAGAGTCGGACACGACTGAGTGACTAAACTGAACTGAACTATTCCTAAATTTAAAATAGGCTCATAACTTCATAAAGACAATTCCATAAAGTTATACCATTTAAAATGAAGAAAAAATAACCTATAGAATCAACCAATCTAATTAGCATGAAATTCTTCTCAAAGAAATATCAAATACTGTCAGGGACATTCTGGCATTGCTCACATATATTCATTTCAGTGAAAATGTATGAAGTTAAGTGAAAACTATCAGCAATTTTAATAAGGTAAACAAACAGATCATCAAGTAGGATCCACTGTCTCGAAGTTAAACACAGTAACGTAAGACACTGACAGGGCACTAGAGAATGATCCATAAACAAACATGTCCTGGACAGCGTGCAATAAACAAGGACAGAGCAAGCAGCTCATGGGCAACACATTCCTTCCCCACAGCAGGACCAGGTGGATGTGAGGGAGGTGGGGAAGCTGTAAGAAGAATGAGTCAATCTCCAGGCCCGCTGCTGGCACCTGGGATTCTGGAGTGCACCTGAGGGAGACACAACACAGGGAACCTGACACGGCTCAGGGCATCACTCCACACCCTGTGTTGCAGGACCCAAGCAAACCCAGGAAGGCAGAGCTGATCAGGTGCCCAAAACCAAGATTCAAAAGAACCTGAAGCAAACCAGAACTCACACAGGGACCTGAGCTCTAGAACTCAGTAACAAAAGCTGAGGCTGTGTGGGAGCAGGGAGTCACTGAACAGAGAACAGGAGGCAGGGTCAGCACTGGAGACAGAGGACCAAATGCAGGTCACAGGAAATGCAGCGCAGGCTCAGTCCCCAAGTCCAGCGGTCAGAGCCAGGCTCCGGTCAGCCCCCAAACCCCACTCCCAGTGAGGCCCCGGGAGAGCTGAAGCACATTCTACTTGACTCGTTTATCCTGGAACCCAGGACAGCGCTAGGCCAGTGAGCCCACCCATGGGAAGGCAGCACAGAGCAGGAGTCAGGGACGTTATCAGCAGCAAAAGGCTGTGCGGCAAGCATCTGTCCAGAGAATTTCCCACCGCGGTGTCTGTTAAACCCAGCAGTTTGCCTCAGAGGCCACATAATGCAGAAATAAAGCCTTTCATCTTCAGAGCACCTTTACTAGAAAGAAGGGAACAGTAATGACCTCAACTTCCCGGTCTGACTTGGTAGATTCTGAGAATTGTTTTTATGAGAATATTCATTCTGAATGAAATGAATTTGATGTCAGGAAAAAACTGTGTGAGCTATTATTGAAACCCTAATGTTGCCACGACGGCTTGCAAGAATCACTTCATTTTTTGTAGTGTTCACAAACAGTGATTTATGGGACATATGTCATAAAGTCTAGTTTTTTTATAAACCACATTTACCGGAACCTCACATAAACACATTCAGGTAGAGCATGGATCTTAGAGGAGAGCTCCCATTTTAACTCAGGAGAGGGGCCGGGGTCGGTACAAAACGTTTTTAAAAAGAAAGGGACCTAAGTCTGCCTAGTTTAGCCCTCCTCTTAGGACAGCAGTCACCTGAACCACTTGTGCCGCTTACCAACTGATGAGAACAGCAGGCGTAGCTCTCTGTCTTGACAGGCAATTTCCCCTCCTTTCCTTCCAGAGTCAGTCACAGGCAACATCTGCACCACCAACAGGAGGCGATGGTTCTCCTTAGCAGCTGCGCAGTGAGGAGCACGTGGGCAGAAACCACAGCCGTGCAGGCTGCCCCTCCAACACTGAGCTCAGCTGTGAGCCCCTCAGTCCTCCCACCTCACCAATCGGGTCACATTTAATCCCTGTAACACACCACCACAAGGTAGGTAGCCTTAGACCCACTTTACAAAGCAAAACACTAAGATCTACACCAAGAACAGAGAGCTAGAAAAGGAACCAGCTTGGGCCAAGGTCACTCTGACACCAAAGTCCATTCTCTTAGATAAAACCTCCACTGCCTGTCCAATTTTTAGAAGTCCACCAAGATTTTCTGAGTCTCCATAATATGGGACTTTAATCCAATGAGAAATCTCACCCAAGCCTGTCCTGCCAATGGGATGAGAAGCAAGGCGGAAGCCCAGCTCCACAGTCGTCACACTGGGGCCTGGACTCCTGGCTCAGCTCCTCAGCAGTTCAGGAATTCTATGGGGTTGCCTGCCCCCTCTAAGTGGCCATGGCTCACTCACGTAACAACAGATGCCTGCCAGGGGTGTTGTCAGGAATAAGCAAACTAGACCCATGTGGGGAAAAGTGCTCAGGAACCGTGAAGCCCCAAAGTGGGAGCAGCACAGCTTCTGCCCTCACTACCGCCCCTTCCTGGCCTCTTTCTGCCACCTTCTGTCCCTCCCCCTGTGGGCTCCTCTGCCTTCAAACATTTGTTTGCTGCTGCTGCTACTTCTCTCCTCCCAAACCCCTGCTCTGTGACCACTGCCTCACTCTCCCCCCACCTCCTTGACAACTACTCCCCAGAAGGTCAGCTTCCATAAAATTTTCCAATCAACCGAGTCATCGCTCACAAAAGACACTAAGGGCTCTAGCTGTGTCATGCAACAAATATTTATGAAGTCTGTGCTATGTAACAGACCCTCCCTGGTACACACACATTCATTAGCTTTCCTCCAGAAGCACACTGTTCTCTGACTTCACCTTATGTTACTAAACTCTTAGTTCGAGATTTACACTAACAACAAAAAATTTTTAGAAAACCAAAACCAATTAGATCTGAAGATATCACTGCAAATGCATGTTTAGCTTAACACAAACAGAGATGGTTACATATAGAAATGTTTATAGATGTGTGTATATACACAGCGATCAGTATATGCACATGTATCTCTCTGCCCTGTCACCTGAGAGGACCTAAAAGCAGTGACACCCCAGCAGCCATGGGCACACCCAGCACCCAGATCTTGGTCTCTAACACCACCCTCCAATAACAGGAACCAGGGCTCCTTGGAAAAACACATGAATTTAGAATCAAGGCAGGAAATGTACAAGATGAGCCTGGAGCATCCCGTGCTCCAGAAAGTACATTAGGTGCTTAAAAAAAGAGTCCACCATGGTGGGACTTTGTCAAAGCAGCCAACTGAAAGAGTTTTCACTGGCCAACGATGGAGCAACAAAATACAGTAGTGGGTTATAACCCAGAGGACAAAATAAATATCTATGAGTCCATACTGATATAAAGTAAATGATTGAACAGATTAATAAATGGGGAAGAATAGGTAAGTCTCCCATACAGAAAAATTCCAGTTAATGTATGCCCTTAGGGAGATGGAGCACAACTCTCCTCCCCTTTTAAGTGTGGGCTGGGCACAGTAAATTCCTTCCAAAGAGAGCAGGATGAGGGTGGGGAGGAGATATCAAGTGGAGACACCTGACCAACAGGACACCAGCCCATATCAAAGTCAGACCAACAGTAATGAGTCATGTTGAGTGCATGGACCTCCGATGTGATATAAGGCGAAGGGCACTTTCCCTCTGTGATCTTCCTGTCCAAAACCTATAACCCCAGTTTTATCATAAGAAAAACATCAAACAAATTCCTACAGAGGGACAGTCTACCAAATCCCTGACCAGTACTGCTATAAACTATCAACATCATCCAAAACTAGGAAAAGTCTGAGAGACCATCATTACATTCTGTCGTCACATTTCCTTGGACCCTAAGGAAATGTGATGACGAAATGTAATGTGGCATCGTGGGTGGGATCCTGGAGCAGAAAGAAGATAATAGGTAAAAACTTAGGAAATCCAAATAAATTACAGAGAGACTTCAGTTGATAATAATGTATCAATGTTGATTCATTAGTTATGACAAGTGTACAATCCTAATGTAAGATGTTAACAACAGCAGAAACAGGGTACAAAATTCTAAGGCTAAAAGAAGAGCCACGCAAGAAAACACCAAACTGAACAGAATTCACTGTGCACAGCTCATCACCAACACCCTTGGGCATGGGAACAAGGGGTCCAGTGGGGATGGATGAAGGCCAGACACCAAGGGGACAGGAGGCTGGGAACCACTGAGGCACCGCTTTCAATATTTCCCACTGAATATTCTTTAAGGAAAACTTTCTCCAAGTTCCACAGCCAGATACACACTCTTTCCCTCCTGAATCCTGGTAGTGGCTCGTTCCTCTCCCTCCTATTAATACATCCAGCTGAAACCAGCAAGTCATTCTGTTGTCTCCTGTACCCAATCAATGGCCAAGTGCAATCGCCTTGTTCCAGGGAGCAATGGGGCTGCCTAGATGTCTCACTGGCATCTCCCTAGCTCCAGTCATGGCCAGCTGCTTCCTGCTTCCGCCTTCCCCTCCTCAGGAGGCTTCTGACCTATTTCCCCTCCCTTACATACACTTATACACACACATATGTATATACACGTTCCCTGGTGGCTCCGTTGGTGAAGAGTCTGCCTGCAGTGCGGGAGACCTGGGTTCAATCCCTGGGTCAGGAAGATCTCCTGGAGAAGGAAATGACAGCCCACCCAAGTATTCTTGCCTGAATAGCTGCCAGGAGGAGCTACCCCATGCCTGAGGTCAGGAGAGGCGGCCAAGAGGAGCAACCCCACGTCCAGGGAGTGGTGGCTGCGCAGGCGTAGGAGGGCCGAGAGTAGCTACTCCACGTTCAAGGTCAGGAGGGGTGGCGGTGAGGAGATACCCCTCGTCCAAGGTAAGGAGCAGTGGCAGCACTTCGCTAGAGCAGCCATGAAGAGATACCCCACATCCAAGGTAAGAAAAACCCAAGTAAGACAGTAGGTATTGCAAGAGGGCATCAGAGGGCAGACACACTGAAACCATAATCACAGAAAATTAGTCAATCTAATCACACTAGGACCACAGCCTTGTCTAACTCAATGAAACTAAGCCATGCCCGTGGGGCCACCTAAGACGGGTGGGTCACGGTAGAGAGGGCTGACAGAATGTGGTCCACTGGAGAAGGGAATGGCAAACCACTTCAGTATTCTTGCCTTGAGAACCCCATGAACAGTATGAAAAAGCAAAATGATAGGATACTGAAAGGTCAGTATCCTATCCAGATCAGTAGGTGCCCAATATGCTACTGGAGATCAGTGGAGAAATAACTCCAGAAAGAATGAAGGGATGGCGCCAAAGCAAAAACAATACCCAGTTGTGGATGTGACTGGTGATAGAAGCAAGGTCAGATGCTGTAAAGAGCAATATTGCATAGGAACCTGGAATGTCAGGTCCATGAATCAAGGCAAATTGGAAGTGGTCAAACAGGAGATGGCAAGAGTGAATGTCGACATTCTAGGAATCAGCCAACTAAAATGGACTGGAATGGGTGAATTTAACTCAGATGACCATTATATCTACTACTGTGGGCAGGAATCCCTCAGAAGAAATGGAGTAGCCATCATGGTCAACAAAAGAGTCCGAAATACAGTACTTGAATGAAATCTCAAAAATGATGCAATGATCTGTGTTCATTTTGAAGGCAAACCATTCAATACCACAGTAATCCAAGTCTATGCCCCAACCAGTAATGCTGAAGAAGCTGAAGTTGAACGGTTCTATGAAGACCTACAAGACCTTTTAGAACTAACACCCAGAAAAGATGTCCTTTTCATTATAGGGGACTGGAATGCAAAAGTAGGAACTTAAGAAACACCTGGAGTGACAGGCAAATTTGGCCTTGGAATACAAAATGAAGCTGGGCAAAGGCTAATAGTGTTTTGCCAAGAGAATGCACTGGTCATAGCAAACACCCTCTTCCAACAACACAAGAGAAGGCTCTACACATGTTGATCACCAGATGATCAACACCAAAATCAGACTGATTATATTCTTTGCAGCCAAAGATGGAGAAGCTCTATACAGTCAGCAAAAACAAGACTGGGAGCTGACTGTGGCTCAAATCATGCGCTCCTTATTGCCAAATTCAGACTGAAATTGAAGAAAGTAGGGAAAACCACTAGACCATACAGGTATGACCTAAATCAAATCCCTTACGATTATACAGTGGAAGTGAGAAAGAGATTTAAGGGACTAGATCTGATAGATAGAGTGCCTGAAGAACTATGGACAGAAGTTCGTGACACTGTATAGGGGACAGGGATCAAGACCATCCCCATGGAAAAGAAATGCAAAAAAGCAAAATGGCTGACTGGGGAGGCCTTACAAATAGCTGTGAAAAGAAGAGACGTGAAAAGCAAAGGAGAAAAGGAAAAATATAAGTATCTGAATGCAGAGTTCCAAAGAATAGCAAGGAGAGATAAGAAAGCCTTCCTCAGTGATCAGTGCAAAGAAATAGAGGAAAACAACAGAATGGGAAAGACTAGAGATCTCTTCAAGAAAATTAGAGACACCAAGGGAACATTTCATGAAAAGATGGGCTTGATAAAGGACAGAAATGGTATGGACCTAACAGAAGTAGAAGATATTAAGAAGAGGTGGCAAGAATACACAGAAGACCTGTACAAAAAACATCTTCACAACCAAGATAATCACGATAGTGTGATCACTTATCTAGAGCCAGACATCCTGGAATGTGAAGTCAAGTGGGCCTTAGAAAGCATCACTACGAACAAAGCTAGTGGAGGTGATGGAATTCCAGTTGAGCTATTTCACATCCTGAAAGATGATGCTGTGAAAGTGCTGCACTCAATATGCCAGCAAATTTGGAAAACTCAGCAGTGGCCACAGGACTGGAAAAGGTGTTTTCATTCCAGTCCCAAAGAAAGGCAATGCCAAAGAATGCTCAAACTACCGCACAATTGCACTCACCTCACACGCTAGTAAAGTAATGCTGAAAATTCTCCAAGCCAGGCTTCAGCAATACGTGAACCGTGAACTTCCAGATGTTCAAGCTGGTTTTAGAAAAGGCAGAGGAACCAGAGATCAAATTGCCAACATCCCCTGGATCCTGGAAAAAGCAAGAGAGTTCCAGGAAAACATATATTTCTGCTTTATTGACTATGCCAAAGCCTTTGACTGTGTGGATCACAATAAACTGTGGAAAATTCTGAAAGACATGGGAATACCAGACCACCTGACCTGCCTCTTGAGAAATCTGTATGCAGGTCAGGAAGGAACAGTTAGAACTGGACACAGAACAACAGACTGGTTCCAAATAGGAGAAGGAGTACGTCAAGGCTGTATATTGTCACCCTGCTTATTTAACTTATATGCAGAGTACATCAGGAGAAATGCTGAGCTGGAAGAAGCACAAGCTGGAATCAAGATTGCCAGGAGAAGTATCAATAACCTCAGATATGCAGATGACTCCACCCTTATGGCAGAAAGTGAAGAGGAACTAAAAAGCCTCTTGATGAAAGTGAAAGAGGAGAATGAAAAAGTTGGCTTAAAGCTCAACATTCAGAAAACGAAAATCATGGCCTCCGGTCCCATCACTTCATGGGAAATAGATGAGGAAACAGTGGAAACAGTGTCAGACTTGAGTTTTGGGGGCTCCAAAATCACTGCAGATGGTGATTGCAACCATGAAATTAAAAGACGCTTACTCCTTGGAAGAAAAGTTATGACCAACCTAGATAGCATATTGAAAAGCAGAGACATTCCTTTGCCAACAAAGGTCCGTCTAGTCAAGGCTATGGTTTTTCCTGTGGTCATGTATGGATGTGAGAGTTGGACTATAAAGAAAGCTGCGTGCTGAAGAACTGATGCGTTTGAACTGTGGTGTTGGAGAAGACTCTTAAGAGTCCCTTGGACTGCAAGGAGATCCAACCAGTCCATTCTGAAAGAGATCGGCCCTAGGTGTTCTTTGGAAGGATTGATGCTAAAGCTGAAACTCCAGTTCTTTGACAACCTCATGTGAAGATCTGACTCATTGGAAAAGACTCTGATGCTGGGAGGGATTGGGGGCAGGAGGAGAAGGGGACGACAGAGGATGAGATAGCTGGATGGCATCACCGACTCGATGGACATGAGTTTGAGTGAACTCCGGGAGTTGGTGATGGACAAGGAGGCCTGGCGTGCTGCAATTCATGGGGTGGCAAAGAGTTGGACACGACTAAGCGACTGAACTGAACTGATGTATATACACACACACATATAAACATACACACTCACACACCTACACAACCATACACATAAACATACACAAACTCACTCCCCTCCTCCACTCTAATATTTCTAATATGCAATCCTGATCATGTCACCATCCTGTTTTAAAACTTTAATAGTCCTTAAGACAAAACCCAAATTCCCATGGCCTTACAAAGCTTGTCAAAACCTGCCCTGCTCGTCTCTCCACTATCACAGGTCTCCCGGCACGTCTCTCTGCAGTCTTTGCTCCATTTACCTGTTCTCAACAATTATTCAGTGAGCACCTCCCACCAATCAGTTTCTACATGAGAAGCTGGAGATGCTGCACAAACAAGACACAGTCTCTGTCCTAATGACATAACCCATGTCAGAAGATGACAAAGCAGCTAGGGCTGCAGTGGGAGCTGGGGTGTGGTCTTGGGGAGGATGGAGCGAAGCACCATCCAAAGATAGGCTCTCTCCCCTCCCCACCTCGACACGCCTCTGCCCTCCCTCCTGCCCTCTCCCTTCTTTCCTTTCTCCTCTCTTTCAGGTACTGCCGGCCTTCCAGGAGGCTTTCTCCCCACTCTGCACGCAGCCACCACCACCCCAACCCCTCCTCCCCACTTAACTGGCAAACTCCCTAAAAGCAGGAGTTATTCACCAACGAATCACCAACACCTATAGCACTGTATCCGGCACAGAGACGCCCTTAATAAATATTCGTTGAATCACTGAATGATTTAAACCAGTTTTGGAGACTTCACCACGCTTGCCCCTCCCTGCATCCTCATGACCTGACCTGCACACACTTCACCTGCCCCCATCAGGGACCCTCTACTGCACACAAAGCAGGGCTCAACCCACCCAGTACCTTGGACATACAGACACCACCTAAATGTCTAGCAAGCAGAAGTCCTTAAATCACTACTTTGTTACTCAAGTGCGGATACATAATTACTGTGTTGTGTTTTTACTTAACGTTGTAAAAGGATGCCTTTTTCTCTAATAAGATAAAATTCCTCAAGGGGCCACACCCACATCTTCTGTCTCCTCAGATCCCACACCACCCCAGGCTCAGTGCCATGTCTGTAAATGGTACAAAGTGCTCATAAGAACAGTTTTTTCCCCACAAAACACTGAGAAACCCTGTAGGTTGCTTTTGGATAGCATACACTGGTAGTTAGGATTTGTGTGTATCACTGTATATACAGTTTGCCTCGAACAATACTGTAAGTGAATATTAACCTCTTAGTTAATAAGTGTGCTTCCCCAAACGCCATGGGTTATCAAACTCCCCTCTGTGCATTCCAGCCAACAAATGTCTCAGTAAGGACGAAGGAGCCAGGTTCTCACTGCTGGGAAGGAAATAACAAGCCTGTAAAAAGGGACAGAGAAGACGGAGTCCAGCAATAATCACCTCTGTATATCACGGTAAGATGCCAGCAGTAAGAAAGCAATAAATCAAGACAGACATGGACGCCTGCACCCAGCATCTCTGCTGAGGTGGCCCACAGACAATGGCATGTCAGTAGCAATGCCAGACCTGGAGTCAGGTGTCGCATCCGAATTCTGTTTTCCACCAAAAGGAACTGAGGATCATTGGAGAAAAGGCTGATTCCAGGGCTGAGGCAGATACATCTCATTGTGCCAAAAAGCTAAGGAAAGTTCAAGCCTGGTATGTCCAAGGCCACTAACGACGATGTGAAGAGGCCTTGCTAGGCAAGAAAATAAGCGATGACAGGGATGGGCCAAGTGAATAACATTAATAAGGTTGGGACCAAGCAACAAGGTGTGCTTTCTGATACAACGTTCAGGGAAAAGCACGTGACTTCAGCAGCCTCCTCACATAAAATGTGTAACATGAATCTGAGTACTGGGAAACATCAGGACATTCCACAGTGGAATAGAAACCTGAGGATGTTTCACAAAATATCTGCCTGTGTTCTTTTAAAATGTCAAGGTCACCAAATTCAGAGACAGAAAGTAGGATGGTGGTTACCAGATGCTGGAGGAGGGGGAGGGAGAGTTAGTGTTTAATGGGGACAGAGCTTCAGTTTGGGCAGATGAGAAAGTTCTGGAGATGGATGCTGGTGATGGCTGAACAATGTACTTAATAACTGTAGTCTTAAAAATGGTTTAAATGATGAACTTCATATTATATATATTTTATGACAATAAAAAAATGTCAAGGTCAAGGAACTAAGAAAACCTAAGAAACTCCTTTAGATTAAAGGAGGCTTTCTGCTTTACTGACTATGCCAAAGCCTTTGACTGTGTGGATCACAATAAACTGTGGGAAATTCTGAAAGAGATGGGAATACCAGACCACCTGACCTGCCTCTTGAGAAACCTGTATGCAAGTCAGGAAGCAACAGTTACAACTGGACATGGAACAACAGACTGGTTCCAAATAGGAAAAGGAGTACGTCAAGGCTGTATATTGCCGCCCTGCTTATTTAACTTATATGCAGAGTACATCATGAGAAACACGAGGCTGAAAGAAGCACAAGCTGGAATCAAGATTGCCAGGAGAAATATCAATAACCTCAGATATACAGATGACACGACCCTTATGGCAGAAAGTGAAGAACTAAAGAGCCTCTTGATGAAAGTGAAAGAGGAGAGTGAAAAAGTTGGCTTAAAGCTCAACATTCAGAAAACGAAGATCATGGCAACTGGTCCGATCACTTTATGGCAAACAGATGGGGAAACAGTGGCTAACTTTATTTTTCTGGGCTCCAAAATCACTGCAGATGGTGACTGCAGCCATGAAATTAAAAGATGCTTACTCCTTGGAAGGAAAGTTATGACCAACCTAGACAGCATATTCAAAAGCAGAGACATTCCTTTGCCAACAAAGATCCGTCTAGTCAAGGCTATGGTTTTTCCAGTGGTCATGTATGGATGCAAGAGTTGGACTGTGAAGAAAGCTGAGCACCGAAGAATTGATGCTTTTGAACTGTGGTTTTGGAGAAGACTCCTGAGAGACCCTTGGACTGCAAGGAGATCCAACCAGTCCATTCTGAAGGAGATCAGCCCTGGGTGTTCATTGGTAGGACTGATGTTGAAGCTGAAACTCCAATACTTAGGCCACCTAATGCGAAGAGTTGACTCACTGGAAAAGACCCTGAGGCTGGGAGGGATTGGGGGCAGGAGGAGAAGGGGATGACAGAGGATGAGATGGCTGGATGGCATCACTGACTCAATGGACATGAGTTTGGGTGGATCCTGGGAGTTGGTGATGGACAGGGAAGCCTGGCGTACTGTGCTTCATGGAGTCACAAAGAGTTGGACACGACTGACCTCTAAAGCAGTGCATGAACCCGGATGCGCAAGGGCAGAATAGCTGATACAGGAGCAAACCAACCACAGCATTTCACCATGAACTGGATTAGTAACAGTCTTATATCAAGGACAAATGTTCTGAGTTTTACAACTGTCCTATGTTTATGTAAGATGATGTCCTTTCTTCTTAGAAGACACACACAGTAAGGCATAAAAGAGCACTGTCTCCAACTTGTTCAGTTGCTAAGTCGTGTCCAACTCCCTGCAAGCCCATGCACTGCAGCACACCAGGCTTCCCTCTCTTTCACCATCTCCCAGAGTTTGCTCAAACTCATGCCCATTGAATCGGTAATGCCATCCAACCATCTCATCCTCTGTTGCCCCCTTCTCCTCCTACCTTCTATCTTTCCCAACTTACTCTTTAATAATCTGGGGGAAAGAATTACATATTCTCATTTATAAGTAGAGAAGAGTAAATGAGGCAAGATGTAAAAACTGGTGAATCTGGGTAAGGGTACACAGAAATTCATTACACTGTTCTTGTGATTTTTCTGTGTGAAATTATATTAAAAAAAAATACAAGCTAGTTACAATAATCCACCTGGAAAGCACACCTGTCACTGGCTGTCTCTCCTCACCTGTCTCCCCTTCTGTTTTAAAGGCACAACCTTCTCTGCAGAGTTGACTGTACTGGGCAAGTTTAAGGTTCAAGAACATGATGAAAGCATTAACATATCATGCCACATATTTACTGGAATGGCCTTTTCTATGCATTTAACTAGACTTACTAAAAGAAAATAGTATCCACCTTGAGCTCCACGGAAACAAGCATGGTGGATGCTCAAAGCACTTTAATAGCTTCTGAACAAAAAGAAGACAGAGTCAGACACCTGGAGGACACCCTCTCTATATAAGCCACATGGATTTTGTTAGAACTCTAGCTTTAGAATTCCACAAGGTGATAATGAGGCAGAAACTTCCTCATCCATTTCAGGAAACTTCCACACCACAGCACGTTGTTCAAAATGGAAAATGGCACATTTTTTAAAGCAGGTGAAAAAATATCCATGTAGATGTCCCTTTGGAGCTCCTGAGTCTCACATGACAAACGCCAATAAAAGTTCATACACTTAAAATGCAAACTGAGAGAGTGACTGACAAACCCCACTCCTTTTACCCCCATATCAGAACCCAACTCCCGATTCTATCTGGACAGCAGCAGGGCCTGCCCTGTCCTCCACCCCTCCCACCGCTGCCTCCTCCACCCCAATGGCTCTCACCTGGATTACCCTGCTCCCCTCCCCAGCTGGTGATCCCACCTCCAGCATAACCCCACTCCAAACCCTCCACTCCACCCACAGCCAAAAAGACCTTTCAAAACACAAATCTATGTCTGACATTGCCCTGCTTAAATCCTTAAGCAGCTCCTATCACCAAATATGTCAACAGTGAGTTTAAGGCTAGGTCAACCTGACTGATTTATATGTTTCAAAAGGGCAGTTCAATGCAAATGATTTACTTATTTAAATACACTCAAGGCATTCAAGATAACCATGGCCTCCTCCCCTGTAAATACACGGTGTATTATAATCTGGTATTGACACCTGTCTCTCTTATCAGACACCAAGGTATGGTATAGCACACTGAGTGAGTAATAAACCTCCACTGAGCTGAAGTGAAGGTTTCTACCTTCTACCACCTACCTCCCCTCACCCCACTGGATCCATTCTCCTCCCCTCACAGAACAAAGCCATCCTGGGTGGGTGGCAGTGTGTCTCCCTGCAAGACACGATCTAGAAGTCTGGGGCAACAGGAGGCCCTAACCCTGCCCAAAGGACTAGACATAAGACAAATGCCTTCCTGTTGCAAAGGCTCTCCACAAGCTCAGGATGGAAAGAGTGTACCAGATCCCTTTCAAGTCTGTCACCTGATTTCTGGTCAAGCTTGCTATTTTTGGCCAACCATCTAACACCTCATGCCTTCTTCCTAGTTTACGTTTGATGACCACTTTATTTTAACTACACTAAGAAGTCTCAAACATTTGATAACAGGACATCTAACTACTCTTAAAGATTACTAAGACTTTCAAAGAGCTTTTTATATGAGTAACACCAGTATTTTCAATCTTAGAGGCTAAAACCAAAAAAAAAAAAAAAGAATAATATATTTCCTTGTTTATTTAAAAATTATACTTATTACATTTCCAATAAATGTTTATATGAAAAATAACTATATTTTCAAAAAATTGTTAGACAAGTGACATTGTTTTCTGCACATCTCTTTAATGTCTGCCTTAATAGAAAACAGCTGACCTCTCACATGCTGCACTCAATCTGTTGTTATATGTTGTTTTAAGTATGTGAGAAAAATATGGACTAAAAAAGAAATATAGTTGGAAAGGACAGGAGTATCAGAATAGCCAAATAATTGGACATATTCTTCTTTGATATTATGTCAAAACTCAGTATTTGGTAATTTCTTAAAGGTCTACTGCAATCTACCTGAACAGAATAGAAAATGTAATCTATCCAAAACCACAGCCATGACTTTTCACACTCTATTATGTTAAAATCCATTGGCCCAACTTTGGATCTTTTACCCATGGATAATTTTATAATATCATGAATCGGTCACTTGAAAATATTGGTTCACTGAATTATGCAGATGTTCCAAGTGTGAAACACATTTCATTCTACAATATAAAAGCAAACTGTATTCATTAACACCCCCATCATCTCATCAGAAACATCTTCACATACTGGGAAGCTGGGAATTGCACAGTGGCCGATACAGGTGTTCTGAAACTCTAATTTTCGCTTGAGAGCTTAAATCTTACCACTGGCAACAAATTCTGTCAGTTGCCTTCCTTAAAGTGAAGCTAACTCAGTTTATCTTTGAGAAACTATCTGCCAGAACCCAAGCCTGACCGGGCAGGGCCAGCCGCCAGCCTCCTCCAGGTACAGCTTGTGGTCCAGAAAGGGCCGCAGCTGGTGGTACTGGCAACCGCAGATGCTCTTCCTCTGACAACCACGCCTAGGATCAAAGAGGTGTGTGCTAAGGAGCCAAGAATTAAGAAAACTAGTCATTTTAATGCTTTATGAAGGGCATTCGGAAGTAAAACTGGAAGCTTTTTTTTACTGTGAGTGCACGGTGATGAAGAAAACAATAACCACCAGTACAGTCTGACACCACCGTCTGGATCCGAGCTCAGGCACCGGCAGTTTCACCCACCATCACCTCTGCACCATCAATGCCCCTGTCAACATGAAAGTGAAAAGTGAAAGTGAAGTCGCTCAGTCGTGTCCGACTCTTCGCAACCCCATGGACTGCAGCCCACCAGGCTCCTCCATCCATGGGATTTTCCAGGCAAGAGGACTGGAGTGGGGTGCCATTGTCACATGAGGAAAAGACCAATAAGCCAACAATGATAACAGCATCGCTTCAGGAACCCAGGCGGGCACGCCGTGAGGACAGCTAGGCTGCGTCATCAGCATCGTCGTCTGTTGCCGCTCTGCGGGCTAGCACACCGTCTGTATCCCCGCGCCACCAGCCCCCTCATCTTCCCCACATGCTTTTGTTTCAGACTCCCTGGTCTCTGAGCAGGAGTCTTCCAGTGGAGTGGAGGCGCTGTGATACAGTTTTGGTTGTTTCTTTTTACCTGGGCTTTGTTTCTCAGATTTTGCTTCCTCTGTTGGAGCCCTGAAACGATGTCCCTGCAGGCCAGCCTATTAATCAAGCCTCAGTTTCCTCATCAGTCACACTGAGGTAACAATCCCTGCTATTGAGTCTTAAAAGACATAATCTATTGGAAGTCCTTTGTGAGTGATTCATTTTTTCACCAGTACTTTTTAAAAATAATTTTATTTTTTTATTTATTCATTTATTTTGGCTGTTTTGGGCCTTCGTTGCTGCTTGGGCTTTTCTCTAGTTATGGCGAGCAGAGGCTACTCTCTAGTTGCAGTGGGTGGGTGTCTCACTGCAGTGGCATCTCTTGTGTCGGAGCAGGGGGTCTACGGCACATGGGCCCAGTAGCTGCCACTTGGGTGCTCCAGAGCCCAGGCTCCATAGTTGTGGCGCTCGGGCTTGTGGCTCCACGGCATGTGGGATCTTTCCAGATCAGGAATCAAACCCGAATCTCCTGCGTTGGCAGGCAGATTCCTCACCACTGAGCCACCAGGGAAGCCCCTCATCAGTGCCTTTGCACTGAAACGCTACTGTGTGCCAAGCACCATCCTTCATGACAGCAGAGACAAGGTCTTTGCTTTATGATAAAAAGCTAACTTCTGAGAGTGGAGTATGAAGAAAAGTATCAGAGACATAAAGAGAGAACATGAGCCACTGGGGAGCTGCTTGAGATGGGGTGATCAGGGAAGGTCTTTGAGAAAGTGACCTAGACGCTGGCTACAAACCACAAGAAGGAGCCAAGTGTGCAAAGGTGAGATGGAAGAGCATTCCAGGCCTTTCCATTCAAGAAGCAGAAAAGGCAGGCGGGGCCAGATGATGAAGCTTTGTGAACCAGAGTGACTTCTCTGTTCCACTCCAAGTACTAGGAAGCCAGGGAGAGGCCTAGTAAGGAAGTGACGGGATCTGACGTACACTTTCACAAGACCCCTCTGGCCACTATGTGAAGAGCAAGTTGTCGAACCTCCCTGGTGGTCCAGTGGTTAAGGATCCACCTGCCAATGCAGGGGACATCGGTTCCATTCCTGGTCCAGAAGATTCCACATGCTGCATCGCAATACTGAAGCCTGAATGCCCTAGAGCCTGTGTGCCTCAACAAGAGAAGACATCACAATGAGAAGCCTGTGCACCGCAACAAAGAGTAGCCCCTGCTCATCACAACCAATCCTGCACACAGCAAAGAAGATCCAGCGCAACCAAAAATAAATGAAAGAACAAATTTTTTAAGAGTAAATTGTAGGGCAAGAGAAGACACAAGGAGACCAGTCAGGACATGATTCTAGCTGTCCAGATGAAACATGGTAATTGCCTGGACTGGGCTCACAGCAGTGGAGACAAAATGAGGTAGTCCAATATAGAATACACTCTGCAGGCAAAGCTGACAGGTCCTACTGATGAAACGGATTGTACAAAGAGGAGAGGAAGAGGAAATAATCACAAATAAATTCCAGATGTATAGCTTGAAACAACTGAGTGGGTGGTGATGGCAGCATGTTGTGATGGAGAAAACCAAGGCAAAGCAGGCAGCCAGGCACCTGGGACAGGAGTCAAGGCATGTAGATGGCGCATACAACCATGAGACTAGATGAGGTCAGCTAGCAAGGGGCGTACAGAGTAAAGAGACCTCCAAGATCAAGTTCCCAGGTACTGCACACTCTGCTGTCACCCAGCAAAGGAGTCTGAGGAGGACCAATCAGTGACCTCAGAGGAAAACCTGGAGTTCCAGGAAGACATAGATGCAAGTGAAGGAAAAGCTTTATGAAGGAGGGAGTGGTCCACCCTGGAACGCTGCCAAGAAGTTGAAAAGATACAGAGAAGTGACATTTAGGTTTAGCAACAAATAATCACCGTGTAGAAGGACAGTCTGAGTGGCATGAAGGGAATATAAATGGAAGAGATTGAGAGAATTCAAAGTGAAGAAACAGGGAGTAAGAAAGAGTTGTAAAGTATTACTACATAGCCTTGCTCCAAAGACAACCTAAATATCTGACTGTCCACATAACAGTTTAATGTAATCTACTCAGCCTCCTCCATGGTTTATTCAAGTTTGGCTACAACGCAAGGTGACTCAGTCTAAAGACTGGTTTGGGAAATGGTTTCATCATTTTATAGCTATATCTTGCCCACTTGCAGGTACAGTGTGTCTGCTGATGGTTTTCTTTCAGAGCAGTAACTCTCATGTTCCCGGACTCCATCCCACACATACAAAGTAAAGATTCATCTGAGACCAAATATATCCACATGCCCACTTTCTAGAAAATGAACTCCTGTGATAACGATGAAGTATCACAGTAAAACCCAAATGGAGAAGTTCTACACAAATCTGTTTTAGCCATAGGTCTATGAATGATTCATTTTTGAACTATAATTCATGTCTAATTATTTGAAAATCAGAAATCAAAAATGCCATCAATGCATATACACATTTACTACACACTGAAGTAACCAAAAAACCAACTTGATAATTTGATAATAACAGTATTAAACTAACAGTAACTTAGTAATTAAAATGCAACAATAGTGGCATCTGAAAACCAGAAATGATTTAACACCAAGATCACAGGAATTCCAAACAAGAGTGCACTGTAATTTTGTGAGGATGTCAAATGCCGAGTGGCAGAAAACTTGGAGTTGTTACTCAACTTTGGTAAAGTTGTCAATTTTAGGAACACTTAACAACTGCACTAAATAGAACAGCAGCAAGAAACTGCTAATACATATACAGTAAAAGTATGTGGACTTGCCTGTGGATCACAGGAAAAAGCAATGACTGAGTCTGCATTTAGGGCAACCGGTGGTGCACCAGAAGTGGTCTACATTGGTCCGCATGCAGGACAACTGGACCCACACCTGCTGCTTTATGACAGTGCTGCACCATCAGACTGCTGGAGACCACCCCAGCACAGGGAGGCAGTCTGGCCTGGATGCCCATGTGCTCAACAGTCCTAGTATCTTGAAATCACATACAGGTACCCCTTGGCCAGAGCCAGCCCCACAGATACACTGCTTCATGGTTTATAACATTTGAAGTCGTTCCAATAATTTAAAGTTGGAAAACTTCACATTAAAAAAAAAAGTTTTCTGGCTCATCAAAGAAAAGAAAGACAAAGGGAGACCTGGCCAGGCTCAGCTGCCCCTTGAGCTGCACCCTGTGCTCTACGGAGCCCCACTGATCCCACCCTCCAAAACATCAGAAACGAGTCAAACCTCAGCTGCCACTGATCTCTGAATCTGCGCCATTATTCTCCTTCTACCCGGCTTCTTTAGACTGCCTTTCAATTCTCAGCATCATTTGGATTGGCACCCTTCCTCCTGTAGAGTGTACTGAAAAAGCGCCCTCAGAGTCTAACCCAGGAAAAGAGACTATAAGGATGGCCAGATGCCAAGTTCCCAGAAACAACTAAAAATGTTAGCTGCTGATATTTTTTCTTTATTAAACAACTTGCAAAGGCTGGATACTTTCTCAGCTAGCTCTAAGTCACAATCTCAGTAACTACTCAGACTCCCAAAACTTTTCTTCCTCTTAATAACCTATGAGGAGCTTATCAGGGAATGTTGATCATTCACAAATTGTTTTATTTTATTTTTTTTTAATCTATTTATTTGCCTGCACTGGGTCTTAGTTGCGCCATGTGGGATCGTCAATCTTTGCTGCGGCATGCAGGTTCTTTAGTCGTGGCATGTGGGATCTAGTTCCCTGACCAGGGATCGAACGTGGGCACTCTGTATTGGGAGCACACAGTCTTAGCCACTGGACCACCAGGGAAGTCCCCACAAATTGTTTTAAATAAAAGGTCAAAAATAAATCCATTAATCAGTTTTGAACAGTTTAAGCATGGTTTAAACATGTTTAACAGTTTAAGAAAAAGAAAGCCCGTTTCAAAAGAAAAAAAAAAAAGCCCTAATTAGAATGAAAAAAGATTACAGTTACTTTTTAGAATAAATCTTTTCATATATGGACAGCAACCACAAAAGCTTTAAACCACATAATTAGTACTAAAACTGAATAAGACAGACTTTATACAATCTTTTCCAATGACCATCTCTGTTACTCCCTAAACTACTTTTGGATGAAACAGATTTTCCTGACCTTTTGGGCATGCTTAGTAACTCAGTCCTGTATGACTCTTTGTGATCTCATGGGCTGTAGCCCACCAGACTCCTCTGTCCACGGGATTTTCCAGGCAAGAATAATGGAGTGCCATTTCCTTCTCCAAACCTTTTGAAGGTACGCCAAATAACAACTGAAGCACTAGTTCCTAGTGACTGAATAACTAAAATTACCATAAGGGAAATCGCATATATGTTCAACATCATATACTGAAAACAACCATCTTATATAAACATACCCATCAGCCCAGAGCAAGCACAGTATATGATAATATCAACTAACCTTCTTAGGCTAAAAAGTTCAAATAAATAAATACAGTCTTGAAGCAGAAAACAAAACACAAAAAGACAAATTATAAATATATATGGGTGACACAGTCCCACCCTTTTGCTCTGGAGGCCAGGAAATAGACGGTGGTTAAACAAAATTGACTTTCTTTCCTACTAGCAGCCTGGGTCACTATCCACATCCCAACACCATAAGGAACCACTGCTAGACCCAAGTTCCAACCCCTCATACTCCACTATTAGAGAAATTCTGCCTCCAAGTAATTGTAACAGGACATGACATAAAAGGAGCAAAGCCTAGATTCAAGACAAATTGCTTAGAAGGCTTTGGTAAAGTTCATTGTAACTTTAAAATAATTTTGCATTAATCTGTTACTAGCTGAACATTTGCCAGTAATCTTGTTTCCTAGCATACTATATTAGACTTCTGCATTCCACCTAGCTTGGACCAAAAAAAAAAAAAAAAAGTAATCTAGTCACTAAAAGTAGACCTACCATGTGGGGACAAATATTACATCCCAAGTTGTCTTTCCTCTAAGTGTTAACAGTACTAAGTATATCCAAAAAAGCATGCAAATACTTGCAACGCTGTATTTTCTAACTTGTGTAACTTTCACTGTCTGAATTAGAACTCCCTTTGAATCTAATTAACACTATCCAGTGAATAACTACTAACCAAAACAGCCTTTTCCCTTTACAACCAAAACTGGAGTCTGAAATGATTTGTACTTTTTAGTTGACCTGCAACATGTGTCTGGGAAAGAATATCGCCGCTCTAACAAGGACACACTTCTGGCTCTGAACTTTCTTGAAAAAACTACTCAGGTCCAAGGGGCGCAGGCGCTATCCACTTACCCGATCCTTCATCCTCCAGCTCTGAGCTAAGGATTTGGAGCCTTCGATTTTCTCACAGTGCCTCTTTTTCATAAAAGCCAAAGGCAGGTTCCAGTCTGTAAGGTCAGCTTCATCTTCCTCCCCGAGTCCCAAGAGAGGCGACTGCAGCATCTCGGACTCCATGAGCGGGGGAGGGGGTGGGGGAGTCCTGGGCAGCAAACGCTCAAGAACCTCCAGCCTTGAAAACTAGTGTGTACCAGAATGGGTGAAATAAGAAACAGAAAAGGGGGAGGCAGAAAAAGAAATGGGTGGAGAGACCCTCACTCAGGCAAAAAGTCTGAGATTCTTGTAACTCTGCGCGGGAAGTCGGAGGGGGTGGGAAGAAGGGTGGGAAATGAGGGAACCAAGAGGCTCCGCACAGACACACACACGCCCCCAGTTCCCAAGCCACCGGCTGCTTCTCAGGCCGTCAGTTCCCAGAGGGGCTGCGAGCGGAGCTGTCAAAGGCGTGCGAGACTCCAGGCCTCACGATGACCCCGCTCTCGGCCTCCAACGTCTCAGCCGATCAGAGGACAGGCAGGCCGCCCGCTCTTGGTGCCGGTTCGCCGACTGGGCTGAGGTCTTCGGCCGAGGGGATGAGGTTCAGAGCGCCTTGGGTCTCCTGCAGCCACTCTCAGCCCTGCGGGTCGCGCACTTGCCGGAGCTGCTGCAACCAGAGCCAGGACCGGCCCATCGTGCTCGCCCGCAGCCGGCTCCTCAGCACTGGGTCCGCGCGGCCTGGCCGGTCCTGGCCTCCAGCCCTATGGCTCTCGCCCGTCTGAGAACGAGTCTTGAGAGACAGGCTACACAGAGCCGCGGAAAAGACGGGTAATGTGGGCTTATTGGGTTTGGGGAGTTTTGCCCTCTGGTTTCAAGCTACAGTGAAACTCCGCTCATCAGCACATCAAGGAGGACGCCATATTGCCAAGACCCAGCATGCAGCGCGATCTACGGCGTGGGTAACAGGCCAAACTTCCTCAGAGCGTTCTGCCGCGCTTCCCAAGAGGCAGCAAGAGAAGTCTCCGCCCCCTTGTTACCATCGTTACCACAATTCAGCTTGCTAGTTTATAGCTTTTCGTTCAACAGATGCTTCACATCAAAGTCTGTCCTATAAATGAAACTGTGTCAATTTAATTAATTTTGAAAAAAATCTTTATTATTACAAGTAGGCCTACATCCTTCTGAAATTAAAGGAATCGACCCCTTGTTTTTTCCAGATTTTGGAAAAGCAAAAGCTTCCGAAAGAATCATTGATAATATTACAAAGGAATATAGTATCGGACGCGAGGTTGGGAGGAGACGTACTATCCTCCACAGTATCAATCAGACTCTTATTTTTAAGGAACACAGAGAAAAAATTAATTTTGACAATTGTAATTTTTGTTTAATCCATTTATTTTCTGAGCGGTTTATTCTTATTTGAATGTAGCTTTACTTACAAACAGCTAAAAGCTATAGATCTCTATGCGTGGATCGCCTCCTGCACTACTTTATTGCTCTATTCCGTAAACATTGCGTGTTTACAGTGTGTGAGAATGTGTCCCATGCAGAGGGAATATAAACCCCAAGGGGCATGCAGTGCCTGTCTTCAATAAACATAGTGCCTAGTGAGACACACATGTAACCATTAGATAAAGTAGTGGGGGGTGGGGGGTGCAGGAAGATCGGCAGGGAGGCTGGTCTTCCCCTCTGCGTTTAGGCTTTGAGGTAAGGCCCACGTGTATCTGCATCTCAACTGTATCACTTTCCATGCCTGTGACAACATTGATCCATTCCTTAACTAGTTCAGCCTCACTTTCTTCAACTATAATCTGGGTTTATATAATACCCACCTTGAAGGGTAAAATTAACCTGTGTAGGAGTCTGGTATACAGTGAGTGTCCAATACAATGCCAGCAATGATGGGTATATACCAGAGGGAAATCCAGCAGCCCTGCGTGCTTTGTTAATCTAAAAGAGTCAGGCTGGACTCTCAGAGAGACCCTCTTTCTCAGTATGGTTTCCTAGGGGGTTGACACGATGTTGAAATCCATATCAAAATCCTGAGGGTGGGTATTTCCCTGGGGGTCCAGTGGTTAAGATTTTGTCTTCCAATGGAGGGGGTGCAAGTTCAATCCATGCTTAGGGAGCTAAGAGCCACATGCCAAATGGCCAAAATACCAGAACATAAACAACAGAAACAATATTGTAACAAATTCAATAAAGACTTTTAAAATGGTCCACATAAAATAATAATAATTTTTTAAAGATAACTGATTTAACAAAAATCCAAACACTATTTGTGTTCCTTTCAACATCTGAGTAAATAGTGCAATCCAAAATCATTCTCACCTAGCACATAGCAGGCATTTAATTAAAATTCTTGGATTAAAACATTACCATTCTAAACATTTGTTCAGTTATTACATCCTCATGAGCCCCATTCTCCCATGAAAACTCAAGGCAAATTCACCAGAACACAGATGGAGGTTAATATCTTCCTTTTTCCTTGCTATCAGTGTTGGCAAAATGTCCCCCACTGTCATCAGCAGAGGCTTCAGGACTGCAGGGTCCTGAGAAGATCCCACTCTCACCTGAGGGCAGTGTAACTCCAGCTCTGCCTGTCACCCTGCAGCATACAACAGTGAAGGCCAAGGTCCCCAGGCACTCTTTCAGAAAGCCTCAGCTACAGGAGAGTGGCAGCATTAACCCCATTCATTCCCAACTAGCCCTGTGACATGGGCATCAGTGAAAGTCACTCAGTCATGTCCGACTCTGCAACCCCATGGACTACAGTCCATGGAATTCTCCAGGCCAGAATACTAGAGTGGGTAGCCATTTTCTTCTCCAGGGGATCTTCCCAACCCAGGCATTGAACCCAGGTCTCCTGCATTGTGGGCTGACTGTTTATAAGCTGAGCCACAAGGGAAGCCCAAGAATACTGTAAGCCTATCCCTTCTCCAGCGGATCTTCCAGACTCAGGAATCGACTGGGGTTTCCTGCATTGCAGGTGGATTCTTTACCAACTGAGCTATCAGGGAAGCCTGTGACATGGGAAAGCTGCTTAATCTGTGTGGGAATCAGCTTCCTGACCTATGAAGTATGTCACCTGGGGAAATCCACTCAGCTTGTCTGACATTCTAAGTGAAGGTAGTAATGGAGCCTGTGGAACCCAAACATGGCAGGTTGTCAGAATTACCTGGGTAATGATTTTAAAATTAATTTTCCTGAGTCCCAGCTCAGATGTACTGAATCTTGGGGAGAGGGAGGACAGAGATTCAGAATCTCTATTTTTTAATCAGATAACCCTGACAATAATTTAAAATCAGTCAGATGTGGGGACACTGGGCAATATTCTCACTAAGGAAATCAAGCAATAGTCTCCTCCAGTGATTCCATTCCAGCCCCGTGGTGGACCTTCAATAACTGTTTGTACTGAATTGGGGTGGGTTGCCATGCCCTCCCCCAGGGATCTTCCACGGGATCCCCTGTTTCTTACGTCTCCTGCATTGGCAGGCGGGTTATTTACCACTAGTGCCACCTGCTGCTGCTAAGTCACTTCAGTCGTGTCCGACTCTGTGTGACCCCATAGACGGCAGCCCACCAGGCTCCCCCATCCCTGGGATTCTCCAGGCAAGAACACCGGAGTGGTTGCCATTTCCTTCTCCAATGCATGAAAGTGAAAAGTGAAAGGGAAGTCACTCAGTCGTGTCTGACTCTTAGCGACCCCATGGACTACAGCCTACCAGGCTCCTCCGTCCATGGGATTTGCCAGGCAAGAGTACTGGAGTGGGGTGCCATCGCCTTTTCCAACTGGGAAGCCCCAAATAAATGAAACAGTTATCCAATCTTTCATCTAATACATCAGAACAAGACTCATCCTCTCCCCCGAACTACATAACAAAACACCCTCTAGTGTTTCACAAATGTGACCCCAGAACCTAGAGACATTTGGGGTCCATGTACTGGACTGATGATTTGATACACACATTCTGTCCCCAGCCCACCACCAATTCCTACAGAATTTCCAGTCTCTGCCCTCCTCTGTCCACAGTCTTCACATCTGAGACAAGAAAACTTTTATTTTGGGGCCTCACAGCTTGCAGGATTTTAGTTCGTCCAGGAGGGATCAAACCCACGCCCCTTGCTTTAGAAACACAGAGTCTTAATCACTGGACCACCAGTGAAGTCCCAGGCAAGAGAAACTTAAAGGTGAACCTCCAAGGACACTTCAGCATCAAAATTCTGTTATTCATGTAAAAACCAGAAAGGGGCTGGTGAAAGCCCAACTCCCAACCTGAAGGTTCAGGAAGGGGCTTGAATCATTTCACAGCATCATGACATTTAAAAGTAACCTCTTCCCAGTGTTGTCATGAGAGACTCTATTCGAGTCCCAGATAAGCATTTGGAAGCTTGACTCCAGGTTTCTGGAAGGCAGGGAACGTCGATGACTAATGACAGGCTGGAAATTCAAGGGCTAACGTTTCTCACCTGGGTGATCTCATTACCGCGGCGTGTGATCCGCGGCCGCTTGGGCCTGCAGTTCGGGTTCCCAATGTCTCCAATTCCTCACAAACAAGGACATCTCCTGCTTGCCACAAAGCCTCTAAATAAGATACTTTAATCGTGAAAACAAGTTCTACAAATCTCAAAAAATGTGTGAAACCTGATTTGATTCGAGCTGTGGAAGGGGAGAGGGTGTTGATGATATCCCACTGGGAGTGAACATCAAGCTGCAATGTGGAACTGGGAGAGAAGGGGCTTTTAGGGCCAGTTCTGATGTGAAACGTAGCAACTAAACCACCACCACCACCACCACCACCACTGATGTGAAACAATCAATAACCTTTGACCTTCAGGTACAGAAAGGGGAGTGCTATCTGCCGAGTTGCTTCAGTCATGTCCGACTCTTGGCGACCCTATAGACTGTAGCCCACCAGACTCATCCTCTGTCTATGGATTCTCCAGGCAAGAATACTAGAGTAGGTTGCCATTTCCCCCTCCAGGGGATCTTTCCGATCTAGGGATCGAATTCGTGTCTCTTATGTCTCCAGCGTTGGCAGGTGGGTTCTTTACCACTAGCACCACCTGGGAAGCCCAGAAACGAGGGATCTTGTCTTATAATATGAAGGTGGAGCAGAAGACCCCTTAAAACCCTAAATCTCAGATTATTTGGCAACCAGAAGCCAAAGAAACTGCAAAATGTGCAAAGAACAAATATAAATAAAACCTGAGTGTGTGGGTCAAATACAACACAGGTCAGGGGTAAATCTAGGGGCAAATTTGGGAGAACAGCCAGGGCAGGGAGAGGGTCTGAATAGATGCCTCGGGAACACAGCACATTGCCCAGGAAAAACCAAGGAGGCTGGGTTTTCACAGCCTCCAAGCTCAGCGGTTGACTCATCTTCTCTCAAAACACAAGACCATCACAGCCGAGGTATTCCATTTGCAACAGGATAGCCTGCGTTCCATCCTCCAATATTGCAGTTCCTCTGCTAAATCAATCAAGGGCACTGAATGTGTTTTGTCATCAAGAATCAGAAGCAAGCCCTGGAGGTCAAGTAACTTGAGAAAACCGGGTGCTTCGCTGAGTTATTGTTTTCCATGCAGGGAGACAGGCCAGCTCCTGTCCTTTCCAGAGAAATCTGTGCTTAGCTTAAAAGAAACCAAAATAGATATAAAGTACTTTGCTTTTTGTCTGAGCATCATTACTCTGTTTTTAGCAGACTCCAAGCCACCCCCCCTCTGCAGGTCAGATGTTTTGTTGACAGCAAAGTGAGAAGAGAGAAAGGGAAGTAACATCACCCACAGTCAAAGACACAGGCTGCAAGAACCCAAATGAACCTGCCTCCCTCTCTGCCCATCCTACCGTCTAAAGATATGGCAGTGTTTGTGTATGCAATTTTCACCTCCTATTGCACATCTTTCTATTTTATGTACTAATTTTTTTTTTACAAGTAAGTAAGATTGAGCAAGTAAGGTTTAGAGATGCAGAAACAAATGTTATTCCATTTTTTTTAAGGCCTCCCTGGTGGCTCAGTGCTAAGGAATCCGCCTTCCAATGTAGGAGACACAGGTTCAATTCCTGATCCAGGAAGATCCCACATGCCAAGGAGCAACGAAGTTCTTGCACCACAAATACTGAGCCTGTGCTCTGGAGCCTGGGAGCCGCAATAACTGAGCCAGTCTGCCTAGAGCCTGTGCTCCGAAATAAGAGAAACGATCGCAGTGAGAAGCCTACACACCCCAGCTAGAGAGTAGACCCCGCTTGTCACAACCACAGAAAAGCCTGCACAGCAACAAAGACCCAGCATAGCCAAAAGTGAGTGAATAAATATTTTTTTTAAAATGGGGTGACCCCTGAGTAGCATGGGGATATGGTAAAAGATGTCTCTTAGTAAATAAAGTTCACCTGCTATCCACACTTCTTTCAGAATTGAGCATTTTTGCCTATCCTCAGCCTTGAAGAGCTAGCTCATAAGGAAAGAAAGGGAACAGCAGCGGATCCATCACTCCCAGACCTTCCCTTCCCACTCTGGAGGCTGTCAGTGGAGGGGGGTGAAGAGCTGTCTGGGGACCCTAGAATTAGGAGCAAGATGAGGGGTGATGGAAAGAAATGTGCCTGAGACTCAGCTGAGCCTGGGTTGCAACACAGGGCATGAGCTCCAAGTCTTCCCTGGGCCAGACACTACGATCCACCGCCCTTGTGAGAAGGGACAAAAGCCAGTGTCTTTTCCGGGTCACAAGTCCATTTATGTGAGCCTCTTCTTTCTCTCTCAAGACCCAGAAGTAGAATCACTGAGATGTGGTCTATGCCCAGGGCAGAAAGAGTGTTCCAAAAGAAAAAAGAGGGGAAAAAGGAAAGCTTTTATGATAGAGTCAATATTGAAAAAAATTTGTTAGCCAATCCAAAATACGCAAACGGAATTTTGTAACCTTTTATTTTAATAGCATTGCCTACAATAAGATTCTACATTTTATGAAAACACAAATAATATAACCACTGTCTCTTTTTAAATTCCTCACTTATTATTTTATATAATATGCACATCTCACCAACGATTCTCAGGTTTTCAGCGAGCATGAGGTCCTGGGGGAGCCAAGGCTAACCCAGCCATTGCCTCTGCCTATAATAGAGGGGATTAGAGACTGTTTCAGTAACTAAAATACTGAAATCTTGAGGGTGAGTGTTTGTGGAGAGCCAAGTCCCTTTCATGAGAATTAACTCCTTTAATCCTCCTAATAACCCCCGTTAAGGCTCCTGTTTTAGATCCATTTTATCAGTAAGAAACTTGAGGCAGAGAACAGTTAAATAGCTGTCCTCAAGATCTCCCTGCTGGCCTGGGCTGTGTCAGAGTCCAACCAGTGTGTCTCAGGCCAGGACTTGGGAGGCATGAGAATCTCCTCGGGCCCCTGGGAGTCACACAGACCAAAG
Organism: Capricornis sumatraensis; assembly: GCF_032405125.1. Classification (NCBI taxonomy): domain Eukaryota; kingdom Metazoa; phylum Chordata; class Mammalia; order Artiodactyla; family Bovidae; genus Capricornis; species Capricornis sumatraensis. The sequence continues at coordinate 101,686,443 of NC_091076.1, forward strand.
TTCAAATCCTCACTCTGGTGTTTCTGTGTCCTGAGGTCCTGGGAGAGGTGCTGACTGAACCCCAGCCCCAGTTTCATATGTAAAATAGGGAAAGTGATAGTTTCTGTTCTGTAGCACTATTATGGGGTTCCCTGGTGACTCAGTGGTAAAGAATCCGCCTGCCAATGCAGGAGACACAGGTTCGATCCCTGGGTCAGGAAGGTCTCCTGGAGAAGGAAATAGCAACGCATTCTAGTATTTTAGCCTGGGAAATACCAAGGACAGAGGAGCCTGGTGAGGCTACAGTCCATGGGGTCTCAAAAGAGTCAGACACGACTGAGTGAGTAAACAACAACTACAAGTCATGTCAGACATAGCCTGCCAGACTCCTCTGTCCAAGGGATTTCCCAGACAAGAATACTGGAGTGTGTTGTTATTTCCTTCTCCAGGGGATCTTCCTGATGCAGGGGTCCAACCAGCATCTCCTGCATTGGCAGGCAGGTTCTTCACTACTGAGCCACCAGGGAAGCCTGGATACGACCTAACGACTAAAACAAACAAACGAGACGTTTTTAAAGTGTCAAATCAACTAGTGCCAGGCACACAATAAGCACTCAATAAAGGCTGTTTTTATTAACAAGCTGCTATAAGAATACATTTCATCTAGGGTAATTAAAAAGGCTTCATGGAAAACACAGCATGTGTGTCTGAGCCTCAAAAGCGGATTTCTTTTTTTCGAATAATTTAAACCGTTTTTTTCCAAATGAAAAGTTTACACTTAGGATGGGAAAGCAAGGTCAGAATGGGATGTCTCGTTCTTCACAGGAGATGTCAGTGGATCAGAACGTAAGCTGATTTTTAAAGAGTAAAGAAAGACACTGTAAATATGCTATGTAGAAATGCTGATCTGAATGTCAGAAGAAACAGCCCAACATTTGGACCATCTGCTCCAAGGGCATGGACCACCACCCTCCCTGCATTATAATCCCAAAAGTATTATTTGACGTTTTAAACAGTATCATATTATTTGACAACTTTCCTTAAATTTAAAAAAGTAAATAAACATTTGTTGGAGGAAATTGGAAAATGTCAAAAAGAATGAAGGAAAAAAAATCAAAATTACCCATCAGTTCACAGTCCAGGTTTTCCATAAACTGTTTCCATTTTATGTATTTCCTTTCTGCCTTTTCTTTCTGACATACATATACTTAAAATTATATTTGCTTATGACATTTAAAAATAACATTATTCTGAAACATTATTTTGAAGGTAAACACTTTTAATTCTATTGCACATGTAACTGCTCTTAATATTTCTTTGTATAGCCTTTCAGTATATATTATAAATATTTATTATAAATGGACATATTTATTTGTATGGTTTTACAAAAAAGAATCATTCAATTTTATATAAACACTGTGTAACAAAACATTTCATTTTGTGACTTTTCACATAGCAGAAACATTTTCCCCAGTCTATACTTCCTAGCTTTCTGCAAATCGACATCATTCATGGTTGCGTGTACCCTCAGCACAGAAAGTAACTGAAAAATGTGGAGGGGTGACCCACTGAGAAGGATTTTAATTAAAAAAAATTTTTTATCGTGGGCTCCACCCTTGGAGCTGCTGCCTTTAAGTCAGGACTTTCTCAACAGACTAGAACTTTGATTACAAAGATAGAAGGCAAACACCCTCCCATTCCAAAAATGTTTTTGGAATCATTTGGAATCATTTACAAATCATTTCCAAAAACATCCTTAGGGACCTGTGGCTTTTGGAACCTTTGGAAGGCTCTTAAGTGTTTGATTTAGTATTAATTAGAATAATTATTACAAACAATGGCTATCATAGCATACTTCCTAAAGGCCAAACCCTGTTCTAAGCACTTTACACATTTTAACTCAATACCTACAACACACCTATTGCCCCATTTTACAGATAAGGAAGCTGAGGCCAAGGCAAGATTCAGCTAACAAGTGACAGTACATGGATTCAAACCAGCAGATTCCCAAATTTTGCTACATCAGAATCACCTGGGAGGTGGGGGATCTTTAAAGGTCTAATGATCAGGTTCAGCAGTCTGGAGCCCCCAAGTGTTCCCAGTGCTGAGAAATGAGGGACCCATGTCCTCAAGGTCTAAGCTGTTCCTTTTTTTTTTTGCATTTATTAGTATTTTTTAGTTTTTGGCTGTGCCTTGTGGCATGCAGGATCTTAGTTCCCCAACCAGGGATTGAACCCTAGCCCCCTGCAGTGGAAGCATGGAGTTTTAACCACTGGACCACCTGGGAAGTTCCAAGGCCTGGGTTATTAGCCACTGTGTTAACCACACCCTGGGGCTTATTTCCAGCTTGCTGGTGCCAGCATGGAGGCAGTTACATGGTTTCCTGAAAAAGCGTGATTTGGTCCAGCTTTGGAGAAATGTGCTGTTGTGGTATCTAGGCTGTGCCATCTATAGCTGCAGGTGAGGGCTGCTCCAAAACTGGGAGCAAGCTGGCCAGAGAGGGCTCGTGGTGGGCTGGATTAGGTCTCCGTGGGTGACTGGGTATCCTGGTTTCCTGGGGCAGCCTGGGCTGCGCCTTCTGCCTGAACATGTTATTAACAGTGCTCTCTTACATTCCCAAAATGTCCTGGTTTGGATGACAAACTACAGTCACCCTACCTTTACCAGCTCTCATGGGACCCTATACTTTCTACTCATGGCATATAGGATAGTTCTAATCAAATCTATGTTTATTTTGAAGTCATTTTTCCTAACTAGATAGAAGCTCCATGAAGACAGGGACCATGTCTTCTGATTCTGCCCCGCAGGCAGCACAGAGCCTGGTTGGGTGGCAGACACACCGGAAGTATCTGTTGAATGACTCAGATGAGCAAGACCCCAAGGAGTCCTGACTGCGGCTGTGCTGGTCGGATGAACACTAGGCACAGACACACTGACCACCCTTTAGGGTCACAGCAGCTACTGTCACCCCAAAACTGGGTTTGCCTCTTCGTGGGTGTCAAGCCAAAACTCACAACAAATCTGAAGAGCAGAAGGTAGGATTTATTACTTGCAAGAAGTAAGGAGAACACTAGTGATCTTTCCCAAAGTCTTCCTGAACAGCAAAACTCTGTGTGTGTGTGTGTGTGTGTGTGTGTGTGTTAGTTGTTCAGTTGTGTCTGACTCTTTGCAATTGTAGCCCTCCTGGTTGCTCTCTCCATGGGATTCTCCAGGCAAGAATACTGGAGTGGATTGCCATTCCCTTCTCCAGGGGATCTTCCCAACTGAGGGATCAAACCCAGCTCTTTCTCCTGCATTGCAGGCAGATTCTTTACCATTTGAGTCACGAGGGAAGCCCAATAGCCAAACTAGGGAAGTTTTAAGCCAAGGGTACATGCATATTCATGAAGGGGCTGGAGCACAAGAGAATTCAGCACAGAATTGGGCCAAAAGTCAACAGAGTCCAATCTCTTATGATGGAAGTCAAGAGCAGCAGCGAAGTCAACAAGTCAACATTATGATTCCTTAGGCTCTAGTTAGTCTGGTGGTGGAGTGCTCAACGGGGCTTGGATCCTGCAAAACAGCTCAAGAATGTACTTCAGGGTAATCTTTACTCTTACAACTGATTTATTACTTCCAGTATAGTTATTTCCCTGATCTGGTAACAGCTGCTGGTTCTTATCTTCTTTTGTTCCCTTAAAATCATTAACTACTGAAGCCTATTCTTGTGCATGGGTGAGCACTGTAGCCAGGCTAAGATCACAAAATGGTTTAGACCTAAAACGGCTTCTCTTGTGTCAAGAAAGCTCTCTGTCATGGCAGTCAGGACCTAAGGTTGGAGACAGAGAGGAACTGAGCCAGTGTGTGTGAAGCCCTTGGGGCAGGCCCAGGAACTCCACGGTGTTTGCAGGGCTGGAAACAGCCATCACAGAACATCAACCAGACGAGGATGGAGGGACATTTAGCTAGCTGAGATCATAGTTCTCTTCTTGTGGGAAGCAAATATCAGAAGGCAGAGAACGCAGAAATTTCCATTTATCCATCTGAAATTCAGGTTTCCAGCGAAGACCCTGGATGGCTTTCTGCAGACAGTGCAGCTGCCCAGGCTGGGAGAGGCTTGTCTGGCTGGCTTGTCACGATGGCAGTTCGGGCTGATGGTTTCAGGAGATGAACGTGGCAGCAGCCGCTCAGAGAAAGCCATCCACGAGGCCATCGGTGCCACCACACATCAGAACACTCTGTGCTTGGTCCAGAATAACCCCCGCCCCCGTGAATTATTCATGCCAGCCACCTTGTGATATGTGATCACATTCCAGGCAGGATGTCAACCAGGGGAAAATTTGTAAATGTAATTTGTATCCTCAATTTTTGTCATAGTTTGGGTCGTTATTTTCCCCTCATAACTCTCCATCTTCCTCCCATATTTTCCCTTCTCGGGTTTTTAATCAGAGGGATCTGTCAAGAGTGACTCAGAAAGTCCCTGCCTTTCCTCGCAATGTGCTCTCCCGTGGCAGGGAGTGCAGCCTCCAATCTCTGAGTTTATGTTTACGATACGTATTTTTATTACCTTTGAGTGAAAGTGATTGCTATGGTTATCTCCTTCTGAAATATATATTTTTCTTTCATTTATTTTGAGTACGGTTTGAATTTTTATGCATCTTTCAATCCCTGTTCCCCAAAGAGGTAGGCGGGGCAGCTGGGATGGGGGTGAGGGGGCCACTGCTCTCCCTGCAGCAAGGCCGCCCCTTTCACAGCATCCCTAGAGGGATGGTCCTCCCTTCTCTGCTCCACTGGGCACCACCCACTCCCAAGTAAGCCTGAGGAGGGTTTTCCAGGGCCAGCTCTCATCAGATCTAAGGGTGAGAGACGAAGGTTGAAATAGGGGGGGAAAAAAAGACAAAACAAGCAAGCATGTAACTGTCAAGATGATTTCCACTGAATTAAAACGATCTTTATGATGAGAGATGCGAGGAGGGCCCTAGGCCGACTCAGAAACTCATTTCCAGAACCAGAGGCTGCATCACTGACTTAAAATGGTCCAAGGTTGACAACATAATCAAAGTCAGAACCTCCCCCAATTCGGGTCTCAGGGTTGGTAATTCCCACTTCTCTTTGGCCTTTCAACATGGCCACAGCCATCATGCAATTTCCCCTTGAGCACTTGGTTAGATCACAGAGGTAATGTAATCCAGTGAGAAGGCTGAATTTCCTGTGAGCCAATTTACTTTCCAAAAGAAAGGCAAGTTGGACCTTGGAACCCTTGACTTCAACCCTGACACCACCCAGTGCGTGGGCCTGTGGAAGAGACTGGTAGAGTTGGGCACGTATCGTCTGGGCTGTGAGGTGCTCCCATCTCGGGTCTCTGCTCCTCAGATGCTGATGGAAACTAAGGAGGGTAGAGAGTTTGACTGAGAAATCAGAGGAGGTAAAGGTGATGGAGGGCTGGCACCTGTTCCTAGCAGTCTGGAGCGGAGTGAGGCCCAGTCAGTTAGACGGGGCAGGGTACCAGCTGCAGTAGCTGGGACTGGGGAGACTTTGGGGACTCTAGGCATAAGCAGGGCCACCTAGGGGCCCTGGTGACATGATATGGGATAGTGTCGAGGGGGTCATTCTCCAAAAAGCAGCTTGGGTGTGTCTGGGAAGCACTCGGGCACAGTCATAGCTTCTCCCTTGAGGGTCTCTGAGAGCTGAGACAGGTGATATCAAACCACAGCAGGACAACCAGGAGGGATGACAATCCTCCAGGTGACTATCTTTGTGAGCTCATTTGAGGCTCCTGGGGGACACGGGGCTGTCTCGCTGTAATGTGGGGCAAGGACTGTGGGTTAGGGGCAAGCAGAGGGAGGGACTTTAGGCAACTGCTCTTTTGTAGCTTGTGGCATTGGCTGACCCCTGTGAAATGGCTGCATTTACCCCTGTGCCATCACAACAGCTCATGCAAGCCAGCACCAACCTGTTCCCGTACCGTTCAAGCCAGTGTTCCTCAGCCTTGGCATCACTGACATTCTGGGTAAATGATTCTGCTCTGTTTTTGCTTATATTTTAGCATTTTTTAAACACTGTGGTAAAGATATATAGCACTTTGAACTATGCTTATGTGTATAGTTCAATGGCTTTAAGTACACTCATATTATTGTTCAAGAACCTCCAGCATCATCTCCAGGACTTTTTTATCTTCCCAAACTGAAACTCTGTCCCTGTGAAACCCTGATTCCCCATTCCCCCCCTCTTCCGAGCTCCTGGCACCCACCATCCTACTCTGTCTCTATGGATTTGACTCCTCTAGGGACACAATGTAGGTGGAATTAGACAGTATTTGTTCTTCTTTGTCTGGTTTATTTCACTACGCATGATGTCCTCAAGGTTCATCCAATCTGTAGCAGGTGTCAGGGTTTCCTTCCTTATAAGGCTGAATACTATTCTGGGCAGATGATTCTCTGTTGTGCGGCGTTCTGTGCACTGTGGGATGTTTAGAAGCACACCCAGTCTCTACCCACTGGACACCTGAAGCACTTCACTCCTCTCAATTGTGACAACCCCAAATGGCTCCAAAATTTGCCAGACATGCCCCTGGTTGAGAACCACAGCTCTGTGCATGGTCATTTCTGAAGACTTGAGTCTCTCCTTTGTGTACCTGAGCTCCACAAAGGGCCAGGGACACCTCAGGAAGTGTCCCCTGGCCCCAGCTGCAGCCCAGCTCCCAGATTCCATCAGAAAGTTCCAGCCCCACACACATCCCATGTCAAGATCACTTAATAACATTAGGACAGATTCTCCAAATGGCCATTTTTAATAATTTTTAAAAACCCTCTCTTTTCTTAAATCCACATTAAGCATATGGCAAGCCATGTGCTGGCTGCATCACCTCCTGCAAACTCAATGCTGGCCTCTTGTTTTTCACCTTCCATCTGGGGAGACATAAATCCTACTTAGAGTCAAACCTCAGGAGATGTGCAAAGCATGTACGAGTCAAAGATAAACAGCCTGCTTTGCCCTTGGACACATAAGCTGGATTTTCTCCAGTAATCCAGGCCCTGCTCAGAGATAGCCAAGAGCAAGGAAACTTTTCAACACGATGGTCCATAACAACACACACACACACCAAAAAGAGTGAGTCTGGCAGTCGAGGCAGCTGACAGCCACAATACAGGCAGAATTTCAGCACATTGCTTCCTCCTCCCAGACCCTGCCAACACAGCTCGGGCTGATCCACACAAATTCCACATTTCCACTCAAGCCCCATATAGCTCTGCTAATACCCATCAGCCAGCAGACAAAATCTTTTATTTCCCCGTAAGCCTGCAACAACAACAGAAAAAGATGCATTTGCACCAGCTTTGGGAATAGAGGAGAGACACCGGAGGCCCTCAGGATTATCTTGGCAGAGAATAAATTTTGTTGGCACGTGTATGGTTCATCAGGCATTGATTAAGTCACGGGATTTGTAGACTGGGATCAATCAGAGCACCTCAGAGTGGAAACAAAGAAAACTACCTTGGGGCCAGAGGGGAAGCCGGGAGCAGCGGCTGTCCAGCTTTTAGTGGAACATTTCGGAAAAGTGGTAGATTTTCTCCCATTCTTCGTCCCCCTCCCCCACCATTTCCCCATCCTCTCCCATGTGACCTGCAGCTCTTCCCACAGAGGCAGACATGCTTCCCTGATCCTGGATCTCAGGCTTGGCCTTGAGACTTGATGTGGCCAGTGAAACGCTAACAGAGTAGCCAAAGCTGGGGCTGGGAACGTGCTAGGGGGTAAATACTTCCCCTTGTTTGCTTCTTTCTCCAGAGCAAGAAGCCAGCTCAGTGAGGCCCCCAACCTGGGGAGGGTGAGAGACTCAAGCTGCAGAGTGAGACAGCCTCCAGCCGCCCCCAGATCCAGGAGAGTCGGTGCTGCCATGTGAAGCCATGAGTTGGGCTGGGTTGGGTTTTTTTCTAATTAATTAACTTATGGCCGCACGCTTCGTGCTGTGCGTGGGCTTTCTCTAGCTGTGGTGAGCGAGGGCTATTCTCTAGCTGCGGTGCACAGGCTTCTCGTTGCCGACTTCTCTTGTTGGGGAGCAGGGGCTCTAGGTGCACGGACTTCAATAGTTGTGTCTCACAGGCTTAGTTGCCCCATGGCATTTGGGATCTCAGTTCCTGGACCAGGGATTGAACTGATGTCACCTGCATTACAAAGCAGATTCTTAACCACTGGACCATCAGGGTAGCTCCTAGGTTGGCTTGTTATGCATTGCTATTGAGCCAACAGCTGACCAATACAGACACTTCAAATCACACTTCCAGGGGTGGGCCTCTGAGGTCTCACCATCATTCTTACAAGGAACTCACTGACTGCTGCCAATCGGGAAAGTTGCCTTGTCAATATCATTGTCACTGGACAGTGATATTTCTGCCGTGCTGGCTTTGTGCCTGTCTACCAGGCCGTGGGTGAGCTTGGCCACTGAAACAGTCCAAAACAAGTCAGTCCTGGATGCAGCAGCCTGTCGGCTAGTTGTGACAGCTCTCGAGTCTTCTCTGCATCCCCTTCCCTCCTTGGAATGCTGGGGGAGACACCACTTATGGAGAAGATCGGTCCCGGCACTCAGAGTGTCCACACAACTGAGGACCTTCACAGAGTGAGCGATGGTCATGCCAGAGGCAGGTCGTTTTCAAAAAGGCTGAGCCCCCACTGCAGCCCAGCAGCCCTGATGACCCTACCCTCCTGGCCCTTCTGGTTCCCATCACAAGTGCCCTGTCCTGATGCTTGTATACCTAGGTTCAGAGGAGCATCACTCAACATCACCAAAAGGTAGAAGCAATTCAAGGGTTCATCGATGGATGAATGGATAAACAAAACGTGGTCCATCCATTCAGTGGAATATTATTCAATCATAAAAGGAAGAAAATCCCGACAGGCTGCAATGTGAATGAACCTTAAGGACCTTAAGCTCAGTAAAATCATCAACTCACAGAAAGATAAGTACTGCATGATTCTACTTAGACGAGGTCCCCAGAAGAGTCAAATTCACACAGACAGGAAGCAGAATGATGGTTTCCAGAGGCTAGAGGGGTGGAAATGGGGGTCTATTGTGTAATGGACACAGAGTTCTAACTTGGGATAATGACAAAGTTCTGGAGATGGTTGGTGGTGCCAGCTGCAAAACAGTGTGAATGTGCTCAACGCCACTGACTCTACACTTAAAAATGGAAATTTGGGGGTTGTAAATATCTTACTACTACTTTAAAAAAATGACCTGTCCTGTGTACCAGCTCCTTGATGCCCTGCTCCCACCTGGCTGTCAGACAGCAAGGCCATCTGGGAAGTGGAACTGTCACATGGTGGGCATGGGGAAGGTACCGCCTGCTGCCAAGCTGTCCTCTTTGGTTCCCTTCGGTTTCCACAGGAATCTCCAGCACCCTCACTGCTTCAACTCAAATGAAGTGACTACTCACGGGGACCATCAGGCGCAGGGGCGGACCAGTAGGAAGATACAGGGGTGGAGAGAGTCCTCCAGATGCTCCCCGGAGCCCACAGAGGCTCCCATGGCAGCACCCCCATGGCGACAAACCAGCACGGGGCACGCTTATCACACACTCCACACACTTATTCCACACTCTCAGTGGGAGGGAGGGCTCTTTGTGGCTGGTGTCTGGCTGAAAGCTGAAACTTGAGCAGGTGGGGTCCCAGTTGCGGCTCCTCCTCCAGGTTGCTGAGTAAGTCAGGGCTCGTCCTTCACGACATCATTCCCATGTTGTCACAGCATTCTCCTCTTGCTTTAAAGGAACAGCCTTTGCTTGACCCTGCTGCCCAAGAACTTTCCTCTAAGATTCCGCCAGGCTATGGAGGGCAGATGAGAATGCAGGCTGTAAATCAGCAGGCCTCATGACATTCCGATCCATTAATCCATCAAAAGAAGCTTTGCTACCTCTTAGCTCCAGAGAGAGACCAGAAATCCTCTCCCACGATTGCCCAGAGGCTCAAGCGCCACAATGCTGCTACTCTGCACTTCTGCAGGAATTCGCGGGATGGCCATGCTCTGCACTGTGCCTGTCACTTGCAGTTGTACCAACATCCCCAATCCAGCAGAAAGCGTTTGTTACCAGGTGCCTTTGCTTGTCCCCAGATTGTTCGTGAGGGAAGAAGCTCATCCTGAAATGTTGAGGAGAACATAAGCTACCCCCATAACCTATAGGATTCAGACAACCTTCCAGACTGGGAGTTCTTTGAGAGCTGGAGCCACCTCTATCCTCCAGCAGTGAGCCCTAGGGCCTGGCAAAGGATGGGTGGATGACTGGGTGATTGGTGGGTAGATGATGGATGGGTGGATGAGTGGGTGGGTGGATAGATGACTGGGAGGATAGATGGCTGGGTGGATGGATGGTTGGGTGGATGGATGAATAGATGAATAAATGAATCTCTAGCCAAGGAGCAGATGTTCTTGCTCAGAATCTATCTCAGTAGCCTTGTAATGTCCCTTATTTGTAAAGTGGGGTGAGGGTCGTTTTTTTTCTATCCATTCCATAAGGTTGCTGTGAGAAAAAAAAATTGGATGATATATTATAAAATCCTTGGGCTACCCCTATAGAATTATACAAATGAGAAGAAGAATTGTTCAAAAGAAAATCTTTTCTACAGCCTAGTAAATGCTTATAGGAGAACTCATTGGTACAATCCATGACTTAATGAATCCTCTTGAGGAAAAAGCACTGAGTGTTTGGGAGGAAGGATTCAGAACAGCAGAGACTTGGTCAACAAGCCATCTCACTTTAGACAGGGCTGCACACTACCTATATTATCACACCTGTACCTCCTACAAGACTGTGAACTTATGGAGGGCAGGTACTCGTGTCTTAGACCTATAATCCCCCACATCAGTAAAAATGGGTAACTAATATGCACTCAAATGCCTACTGCAGTGATAACCAAATCATATGATGAAAAAAGATATTTCTTCACAAAAAGAAAATAATGCACAAATACTAGCATGAAACACCTATGCGAACTGTGTCCTGGTATGACTGAACTTAGAAACAGACATTTGAAGTGGGTTTTAATCTATTTAAAGTGAAAGTGAAAGTCGGTTAGTCGTGTCCGACTGTGTGACTCCATGGACTGTCCATGGAATTCTCCAGGCCAGAATACTGGAGTGGGTACCCTTTCCCTTCTCTAGGGGATCTTCCCAGCCCAGGGATTGAATTCACATCTCCTGCATTGCAGGCGGATTCTTTACCAGTTGAGCCACAACGGAAGCCCAAGAATACTAGAGTGGGTAGCCTATCCCTTTTCCAGCGGATCTTCCTAACCCAGGAATTGAACTGGGGTCTCTTGCATTGAAGGCAGATTCTTTACCAACTGAGCTATCAGGGAAGCCCATTTACACCTTATATTAAAAACCAATTTAAACCTTGTATTAAAGATGGACATGGGCTTGCGTGATCACAAGGAGGGGAGATAATGTGAGACAGTCTACACAAAGAGCCTGATGCTGACGTATAAAAACTCTCCATTCACAGTGGCTTATTAAGGTCTCTGTAACTTGGGGGTCACTTGGTCTCTGTGGTCCTGGACCTCCTGTCTTCTTTCCCTATCTCAGAAGAGATCCCTTTCCCTCCCCTTTGGGTGGGGCAGGAGGTGGTGAGGGCGGTCCAGGTCAGAGGGGGACAGGAGCATCTGGTCACACAGGAGGGGCTGAAATACCTGTGCCAATGACCCTGTCTCCTCTTCCTCCCCACTCCAGCTGTTGTCCAGCTGGACCCCAACCACCAAGGCTGGAGGGTCAAGTGTTCACCTTTCCTGGGCGTACATGAGGATGCAGAACCATCACTGGACTTGTTTGGGACTCTGGACCACGGCAGTCAAGCTAGACTGGGAAAGAAAGGGGGTGTGACTGTCACAGGCTTGTCCTCAGAGCACCCCCAATGTGCTGGCAGCTGCCTGCTGCAGGGCTCACTGGGGGACACGACTGGGGGAACACAGTGGCAGTTTTTATGCATGACAGCTCTATGAAAAGGGCATAGCATTTACTTTAGCAAATTTGGGACTGGGGATTGGTGAACTGACCAAAGTTGGTAAATATCAAGGGTTAAGCAGCAGGCCCCCCATTAGCCATGCTGTCTCTGAGTTGCAGACATCAGACTTCCTAAAGGACAGGAGCTGGGGGTCAGCAGGGACTCAGATGCATTAGAATTCCTAATATCACCATCCCACAGTTAGGGATGAAATGAAACAGCTCTATTTTAACCACATAATGTCCCCGGGAGCTGGACCCCAAATGATCTCTAATTATTACAGATATCTCTGATTTCTGGGCTGGTTTCCAAGGCTACTATTGTGGCTGTTTAGTCATGGCTGGGGGCCTGGATTGATGGTCAGAGAATCAGACACAGGGGAAGTGGGATGTTGCAGGAGGCCTGCTGTGGGTTCAGGAACCACCCTGTGCTCTTGAAGACATGGGGAAGGAGGCATTCCTTCCTTGAGCTGGGCTCAAGGCATTTAACCCCCAGCTGAGCTAGAAAAGCTAGATGCTCACGGAGCTTCGTGACTGACTGAGTCACTGGCCTGAGGGTCCCAGGGGACTTCTGGCTCTCTTACTACTATTCCCTGAGAGGTTTTCACAGGATCCTCCTCCCACCCCTGACCCAGGACTCACACAGAAGTAGAGAGGGGACTTGTCTTTGGTTGCCATAAGTCTGGGGACACTATGGCACTAAGTAGGCAGGGACCAGAGATGCCAAATGTCCCTCACCGCACCAGTGAGGTTGTTGTTGTTCTGTTGCTAAGTTGTATCCAACTCTTTGTGACCCTAAGGACTGCAGCACGCCAGGCTTCCCTGTCCTTCACTATCTCCCAGAGTTTGCTCAAACTCATGTCCATTGAGTTGGTGATGCCATCCAACCATCTCATCCTCTGTCACCCTCCTTCTCCTCCTGCCCTCAATCTGTCCCAGCATCAGGGTCTTTTCCAATGAGTCAGCTCTTTGCATCAGGTGGCCAAAGTACTGGAGCTTCAGTTTCAGCATCAGTCCTTCCAATGAATATTCAGGGTTGATTTCCTTTAGGATTGACAGGTTTGATCACAGCACCATTGCAATTGTTAAATTTTCCGTGTCAGCTTCGCTGGGCCATGGTGCCCAGTTGTCTGGTTAAACACCTTCTGCTGCTGCTGCTTCTAAGTCGCTTCAGTCGTGTTCGACTCTGTGCGACCGCATAGACGGCAGCCCACCAGGCTCCCCCATCCCTGGGATTCTCCAGGCAAGAACACTGGAGTGGGTTGCCATTTCCTTCTCCAGTGCATGAAAGTGAAAAGTGAAAGTGAAGTCGCTCAGTTGTCTCCGACTCTTCGTGACCCCGTGGACTGCAGCCCACCAGGCTCCTCCATCCATGGGATTTCCCAGGCAAGAGTACTGGAGTGGGTTGCCATTGCCTTCTCTGAAACACCATCTAGATGTTGCTATAAAGGTACTTTTCAGATGATATTAACATTTAACTTAGTATATTTTGAGTAAAGTAGCTATAGATGACCCTTCCTAGTGTGAGTGAGCCTCCTCAAATCAGTTGAAGACATTAAGAGAACAAACTGAGGTTCCCAGAAGAGGAAGGAAGTTTGCCTCCACGCTGCCTTGGGCTCAAGACTTCTACATCAACTCCTGCTGGAATGTCCAGCGACTTGCAGACTGGAGATGGGCCAGCCCCACAATCTCAGCAAGCAATTTCTTAACATAATCTTTCCCCTCTCTCCTCCTCACACACCCCTACACCCTCTCTCTGTATCTATATCCTACTGGTTCTCTTCCTCTGGAGGACCCCGACTAGTACCACCATCCTGCCCTAAACAAGCTCCCCCAGAAAGTCACTGAGTGGCCTGGCCCAGTCCCATGTGGACCGCCTGTTCCCTGCCTCTATAATAGAGGGACAAGATGCAAGGCCACTCTGTACTGAAGTTCTGGGATTCAATATTAAAAGTGGACCCCAGGGGGGCAGCCTGTAGGAAAGTGCCTGATGTGTAAAGGAGACAGCAGGTCCAGGTCACAAAATGAGGCTGAGTCCCCTTGAAGCTGGCCCTCAAGTCTGCCCACCAGCCCCCAAAGGCCAGCAGCCCCTTTGCAAATGGCTCCAGCCCATAGCCTTCCTCCCACACAAGTGGAGGCTCGGATCTCTAGTCAATTGTCAAACTGGATTGTTGGAGACAACAAAATCTCTTCAGTGTGAAGGTCCCGTGGTGGATTCCTGGCCTGTATTTTCTAGTCAAATAGTCCCGGAGGTTGCGTTTGTTCTGAAACCTCAGGGTATGACCTTGCTAGGAAGGGCAGTTGTGGATGGAACAGGGCAGAGCCAAGGAAGGAGGGTTAGCACCAAGGAGCAGAGGTGTCTGTGACCTGGGTCCCGAGCCCCCTTAGGATGGCTTTACAGACTGGCCAGAGTGCTTAGAAAGCCCGATCTCCTGTGTGCCTCTAACCAAAGCAGCCGTGGTCCAGTGGAGGCACCTGGATTCTTGGCTCACAGGACCTGGGTTCTGGTCACCAACTTGCTGTGAGACCACGGATAAGCCACTTGCCCCCTCAGTCTCAGCTTCCCCATCTGGAATGTAGGCCTTATGGTCTCTGGGTGTTGGTGGCCCCTAGTCACCATCATGATGCTGGCCTCTAGGGCTCTGGGCAGCTGCCCTGCTGCACAACCTGCATCCTCAAATTCCACCCATGTCCACTCCACACCAGCCTCACTGGTCTCACCCATAAACAGACATTCCACTTCACTGAAACAAAATGCTCAGCATGGACAAGAAAGCCCAAGGTACCAAAGTGAGACAACGACTCCAGAGCAAACCTGAGATGCCTCGGCAAAAACAAAGGAGATGAGAAATCCAGGAATGACAAAAGTCTGTGCCAGGAAGTTCTGGTCCAAGTGTAGAGCCCCTGAGTTGAGCCTTGAAGAGAATAGACAAAGCCCAAGCCATACACAGAGGGCAGCAGGGATGAGAGGGGCTCAGGGCAGGAACTTCTCCCCAGAAAGGAAGGAATAAGCAATCCGGATGCAGGAGAAAATGCAGTGCCTATAAGAAAGGTCTGGTCCAATAAATGCAAATGAAAACAAGGAGCAATTCTGAACGTCCAGCCGGGTGACAGAGCCCAGGTGAGCAGTCCTGCGAGGGATCCAGAGCCTCAGAAACTCAAAGACAAGGAGCCAAGCTCTGCCCCGCTGCACATTCACGTGCACGCGTTTCCAAATGCAGAGCATCGCTCTGGGGCCAAAGCCGGAGACGTCAGACAGTTACTGCCTTGCAATGGCATGAAAGACCACCAACCAGGGCAGTGAAAACTGGAGCAGGGCTTGGAATCAAGGGTTTACCAGGAAGACAGGTCAGCACTCCCCTTCTCATCAGGAGGACAGAGAGGCTGTGGAAGCCCGCAACTGAGACAGCTCCGAGCACAGAATCCAAAGTCAGAAAGTGAGTGGGGGAACCTCATGAAAGTGGGGAGGGGCCCAGTTGCTGTCAGTGAGGAAGCCTCGCCCAGCACAGCAAATAAGCTCTAAAGCAGATAAATCAAGAAACGGCATATGAGTGCTTTATTTAGGCTCATGGAGACGACCGCTGTATAATTAAAAATGAAACAGTTAAAACTGCTTGCCTTCAGGGCTGAGAAAGGAGGAACAGGAGGAGGGTTCTTTATAAACCTCTCTGAACTGAGAGGTTTTTTTTTTTTCCTTTTTAATTTGATTTTTCAAAAGAATGCATGAGTGATAAAAGAAGAAAAGAAAATGAGGAAGCCTGACCTTCGAGCCCAGTTTTGCATGGTTGAGGTCCTTTCAGCTGCTGCTGAGTCTGTGTGTGACTCAGTGCTGGGCGTCCCTCCCAACATATTCCCCCAACCCTGATTTCCTGCAGGCAGATCTTTTATTAATAGTTGCAGCACACAGGATCCAGTTCCCTGACCAGGGATCAAACCTGGGCCCCCTGCAATAAGAGCGCAGTCTTAACCACTGGGCCACCAAGGAAGTCCCACCTTGGCCATTTTAAATGGAGAAGTGTTGGGAGTTCTGTAGTGGTCCAGTAGTTAGAACTTGGCATTTTCACTGGTATGGATTCAATCCCTGGTCAGGGAACTAGGGGACTGCTGAAAAAGATGTGGCAAGTCGTGCAGTGTGGCCAAAATAAATAAATAGATCAGTTCAGTTCTGTCGCTCAGTCGTGTCTGACTATTTGCGACCCCATGAATCGCAGCACGCCAGGCCTCCCTGTCCATCACCATCTCCTAGAGTTCATTCAAACTTAAGTCCATCGAGTCGGTGATGCCATCCAGCCATCACATCCTCTGTCGTCCCCTTCTTCTCCTGCCCGCAACCCCTCCCAGCATCAGAATCTTTTCCAATGAGTCAACTCTTCGCATGAGGTGGCCAAAGTACTGGAGCTTCAGCTTTAGCATCATTCCTTCCAAAGAACACCTAGGGCTGATCTCCTTCAGAATGAACTGGTTGGATCTCCTTGCAGTCCAAGGGACTCTCAAGAGTCTTCTCCAACACCACAGTTCAAAAGCATCAATTCTTCGGCGCTCAGCTTTCTTCACAGTCTAAATCTCACATCCATACATGACCGCTAGAAAAACCATAGCCTTGACTAGACGGACCTTTGTCGGCAAAGTAATGTCTCTGCTTTTCAATATGCTATCTAGGTTGCATAACTTTTCTTCCAAGGAGTAAGGGTCTTTTAATTTCATGGCTGCAGTCACCATCTGCAGTGATTTTGGAGCCCCCAAAACTAAAGTCGGACACTGTTTCCCCATCTATTTCCCATGAAGTGATGGGACCGGATGCCATGATCTTCGTTTTCTGAATGTTGAGCTTTAAGCCAACTTGTTTGCTCTCCTCTTTCACTTTCATCAAGAGGCTTTTTCATTCCTCTTCACTTTCTGCCATAAGGGTGGTGTCATCTGCATATCTGAGGTGATTGATACTTCTCCTGGCAATCTTGATTCCAGCTTGTGCTTCTTCCAGCCCAGCATTTCTCATGATGCACTCTGCATATAACTTAAATAAGCAGGGTGACAATATACAGCCTTGACGTACTCCTTTCCCTATTTGGAACCAGTCTGTTGTTCCATGTCCAGTTCTAACTGTTGCTTCCTGACCCGCATATAGGTTTCTCAAGAGGCAGGTCAGGGGGTCTGGTATTCCCATCTCTTTCAGAATTTTCCACAGTTTGTTGTGATCCACACAGTCAAAGGTTTTGGCCTAGTCAATAAAGCAGAAGTAGATATGTTTCTGGAAATTTCTTGCTTTTTTGATGATGCAGCAGATGTTGGCAATTTGATCTCTGGTTCCTCTGCCTTTTCTAAAACCAGCTTGAACATCTGGAAGTTCACGGTTCACGTGTTGCTGAAGCCTGGCTTGGAGAATTTTCAGCATTACTTTACTAGCATGTGAGATGAGTGCAATTGTGCGGTAGTTTGAGCATTCTTTGGCATTGCCTTTCTTTGGGACTGGAATGAAAATAGACCTTTTCCAGTCCTGTGGCCACTGCTGAGTTTTCCAAATTTACTGGCATATTGAGTGCAGCACTTTCACAGCATCATCTTTCAGGATTTGAAATAGCTCCACTGGAATTCCATCACCTCCACTAGCTTTGTTCATAGTGATGCTTTCTAAGGCCCACTTGACTTCACATTCCAGGATGTCTGGCTCTAGGTGAGTGATCACACCATTGTGATTATCTGGGTCGTGAAGATCTTTTTTGTACAGTTCTTCTCTGTATTCTTGCCACCTCTTCTTAATATGTTCTGCTTCTGTTAGATCCATACCATTTCTGTCCTTTATCGAGCCCATCTTTTCATGAAATGTTCCCTTGGTGTCTCTAATTTTCTTGAAGAGATCTCTAGTCTTTCCCATTCTGTTGTTTTCCTCTATTTCTTTGTATTGATTACTGAGGAAGGCTTTATCTCTCCTTGCTATTCTTTGGAACTCTGCATTCAGATGCTTATATCTTTCCTTTTCTCCTTTGCTTTTCGCTTCTCTTCTTTTCACAGCTATTTGTAAGGCCTCCCCAAACACCCTCTTCCAACAACACCAGAGAAGACTCTACACATGGACTTCACCAGATGGTCAACATGGAAATCAGTTTGATTAAATTCTTTGCAGCCAAAGATGGAGAAGCTCTGTACAGTCAGCAAAAACAAGACTGGAAGCTGACTGACTCAGATCATGAGCTCCTTATTGCCAAATTCAGACTTAAATTGAAGAAAGTAGGGAAAACCACTAGACCATTCAGGTATGACCTAAATCAAATCCCTTATGCTTATACAGTGGAAGTAAGAAATAGATTTAAGGGACTAGATCTGATAGATAGAGTGCCTGATGAACTATGGATGGAGGTTCATGACATTGTACAGGAGAAAGGGATCAAGACCATCCCCATGGGAAAGAAATGCAAAAAAAAAAAACCAAGATAGATAAAATAGAAGAAGTCTGTAGAGAGGGATGGGGCTGGCAGACTGCAGGAAATAAAACACAAATCAACCATGTGGAAGTAGGTTCTAAGCCCTAAATTCTAGGAAGGCAGCAGGAATTCATATTATTGTTAACAGCATCTCAAAAAGCACTGTCATCATTGTTGCCTGTGTTCTCCGGTGACAGGGGATTCTCAGGGGTGGGGTCCAGGCCCTGTCTCTATCCTCCTGTACTGAATTCCACCATCAAGTGACGATGCTACCAAGCCTGGCTGGACCAAGAGAATGAGCATGAGGCTAAGTTAGGACCAGGCAGGGTTCAAACTCCAGCTCCACTCCTCGGAGGCTCCAGCCTGGCCACGTCTTTGAGGGCTCCACCCTCCCAAGGAGCCCCTTCCAAAGAGACAGATTCATTTCTACTCCCAACAACAACACAGAAAGGTGAGGTTGGCTCATCCAGCTGTGGGGCCCTGAAGCTTCTCTCACCTCGTCTGTGGATGATCCAGAAGGTGGGGGAGGGGGCTGAGCTCTCGTGAGAGGACCCTGCCCCACCCATGCATATATGAGCACCATCCACAGACAGTAAATGAACCTGGTCCCAACTAGGGGTGACACACTCAAGGTGGGAGGCCGGAGTGCTTAGTGATGTTTTTAGTTGTTACTTTTCATTGCAGTAAAATTCACATAACATAAAATTGACCATATTAACCATTTAAAGTGTACAGTTCAGTGGCCTTAAGTACAGTCACATCACCACCATCCATCTCCAGACCTTCATCTTCCCATGCTGAAACTCTGTCCCCATTAAACACTGACTCCCCCCAGCCCCTTCCCCAGCCCCAGGCATCTACTATTCTACCGTGTCTCTATGAATTTGGCTACCCTAGGAACCTCATACAAGGAGAATCATAGGGTATTTGTCCTCTTGGGTCTGGCTTATTTCATTTAGCATAATGCCTTTAAGGTTCATCTACATTGTAGCATATGTTAGAATTTCCTTCATTTTTAAGGCTGAATAATATTCTGTTGTGTGGACGCACCATATTTTGTTTGCCCATTCATCTGCTGAGGGACACTTGGGTTGCTTCTACCTTTTGGCTGTTCTGAGTAATGCTGCCATGAACACGGGTGTGCACATATCAGACTGTGCTTAGTTTGGCGGACTTTGGCTGTTCTCATAAGGCCCCTTCTCTTTCCGAATTCAAAGTACTTGTTTTAAAATCAGCATAGTGAACACAGTGGAGCTCTTTCTCAGCCCTGGCAAATACTAAGACTGTCTTACCTAATCTGCTCAGGAGGGCATTTCTATGCTTACCCCCATTTTTTCTTAATATTTATTTATTTATTTGGCTGCACAAGGTTTTAGTTGCAGCACACAGGGTCTTGGATTTTCATTTCGGGAAGTGGGATCTTTCGTTGTGGCATTCAAACTCTTAGTTCCTGCATGTAGGATCTAGTTCCCTGGCCAGGAATCAAACCTGGTCCCGCTGCACTCGGAGTGCGGAGTCGCAGCCACTGAACCACCAGGGTTCACCAGCCACTGAACCATATGTACCCCCATTCTACATCTGAGGAAACTGAGGCTCAGAGAAGCTAAGAATCTCATCCAAGGTCACATATGAAGTAACCACTGGGAAAGGCTTGGATCAGGACAGTCTGATGAGTCCACGTCCTAAAGCATTCTACTCAACACTTCTAGTGTCCCCATGAAAAACAGAGAGGTCAGCATAATTGTTGTTCTGCAGAAAAACTTAAGTCACAGACAACTTAAGTAGCTTTGAAGGCCACACAGCCTTACCTCTGATTCTGCTTCTGCATCTTGGAAATCCACAGTACCATTATTTCTGACATCCCTCCTCCCCCTTGCCTCTTCAGACACAGCATTTCTAGGACTTTACTTTTTTTTTGAATCCAGCCTCAGTCAGCCATCCCACAGCTCGACAGAGGCATCGTGATGTCATGATCCACAAGGGGCAAGCCATTTGCTGAGACCTGAATGAACCAGACAAGAGAAAGGTTAGGCAGCCACGGGGAGCTGAAAGCCCCTAAAAGCTTAAAGAGGTTCTGCCAAATGGGTGATTGGCTCCCGCTGAGATTAGTTTTAATCAATTATTAAGCAACAGTTTAATATTTTAAGAGTTTGCTCAATCACAGAGAAATGAAAAGATTTCATGACTTTCTTCTCCTGTAGCTTCCAAAATTAAAAAAAAAAAAAAGGCAAAACAAGTGTAGACATAGTGGCATGGATTTTTAAAGAAATGATTTCTACTGAAATAATTGGATTTTTTTTAACTTCTTTTTATCCCCCACAAAGCTCCACCCAACATGAGCCCAGGTGGTGCTGAGTTCTGATTGCCAGACATTCCAGCATGTTATGTTCAAGGGAAATCTGTCCTAAAGTGCCCTGGCTCACAGACAGTGGAGGGGCAGCCCCTTTTCTCAAGGTCTCCAGGTGGGCCACGTGGGAGAGCCTAGCATCAGGTCCTTGAGCTCTGTCTGTCCTCTGCAGATCTGAGTTATCGCACCCCTCCTTGCTTCCCAAGCCCTGCCTTTCCAGCCAATAATCCAGGAACTGGGAAGAAAAGGATAGAAAGCAACAGGAGTAGAGAAGAATTAAAGTACATTACCAGCTATATGATCAACCCTGGAGTAATTTTTATTCTGTGGTCAATTCCCCTTGGAAATCTTTGATATAAGGTGGCTTTTTGAATACGAATCCCCTTTGATATAAGATAGCTTTTCCCAGTCATGCATCTATTTATAAACCCATCCACCATCGATGCACACATACCCTCATCCATCTACCCATCCACACATTTATCCATCCACCCATCCATCTATCCATCCGCTTACCCATGCATCCATCCACTTATCCTCCACCCATCCATCCACATACCTATCCATCTATCTATGTATCCATCTCTCCAACCATCTACCTATCTATGTACCCATACATCTTTCCATCCATCCATCCATCAAACCAGTCAATCCTAAAGGAAATCAACCCTGAATATTCATTGGAAGGACTGATGCTGAAGCTGAAGTTTCAATACTGTGGCCACTTGATGCAAAGACCCAACTCATTAGAAAAGACCTGGATGCTGGGAAAGATTGAAGACAGGAGGAGAAGGGAACAACAGAGGACAAGATGGTTGGATGGCATCACCGACTCGATGGACATGAGTTTGAGCAAACTCCAGGAGATGGTGAAAGACAGGGAAGCCTGGTCTGCTGCAGTCCATGGGGTTGCAAAAGAGTCGGACATGACTGAGTGACTGAACAAGAACAAACCATCTAACCACTCATATATCCATTCATCCACCCATCCAACCATCCACCGCTCAGTCACCCATCATTCATCCAGCCATCCACCTATTCAGCCAGCCTTCTACTATTCATTAATCCATCCATCCGTCTACCCGTTCATCAGGGTGCTAAGTGCTAAACTAAAATATCCTCAAAGCAAGCTGGGCACAAGGGACAGAGGTCCATCCTCAGGGCAGGGAGGCCTCACAGGGAAGGGCCTCTGTGCTCAGTCCAAGTAAACCAGATGGGGTAAGGAGCTGCCAGTCCAGGGAGAGAGACCAACACTGAGACGTGGGCCCCAAACCCATTTGGTTCATCCGAGCCAGCACCAGCATATTCTGCCCCTTCAATATCCAGTCTCCTGCCCTGTTGAATAACGACATCAACCATTCTCTAGGGGCCTGCAGAGTAGGGATTACTTTGAAGTGGTCTGCGTGCGGGGCTGCTATGCTGCTGCTGCTGCTGCTGAGTCACTTCAGTCATGTCCGACTCTGTGCGACCCCATAGACAGCAGCCCACCAGGCTCCCCTGTCCCTGGGATTCTCCAGGCAAGAACACTGGAGTGGGTTGCCATTTCCTTCTCCAATGCATGAAAGTGAAAAGTGAAAGTGAAGTCGCTCAATCATGTCCGAGCAGGGCAGACCCCAGCTTTTCCTGCCGGCCCCTGTCTCCCATGGGAAGCTCATGGGGGGAGGTGGCGGTCAAGATTAGAACCTGTTTCAGCAGATTATTCAGATCCATTCGCTGTATCTAGATCATGCTGTGTCCTAATTAATGCAGACCTTCAAGGTTGTACTGCATTTGCAAAGTTTTCTGAAATGGGCCAGTGCTTTAAACTACTTCCTCCTCCCCACCTGGAATTTTCTCTTCCTCCCTGAGGCTGCCCCCAGAAGCCCCCAGCTTCTGCTCACTGAGGGGAGTCCTTCTGTACAGCTGGAACATGAGAACTTGGTTTTGACTTTTCTGAACTTCGAGCCTCACTAACCAGGGGCGTCAGATAACTGATTTGCCCCCATAAAATTCATAAGTGACTAGCCCATCCAAGAATTCCCAGGCTGCTCCTGGCCGGACGTTCTGTCCTTACTGGTGTGGGTTATTTTCAGCGGATGTCACCGAAGAGGGGGTAGATCGCAGTCAGCAGCCATGGCTGGAGGGATGCTGGGCCCTGCCAAGGCAGGGTTCGATAACAGGGTTTGCTTTAACTCCGCAGACAGGGGATCTGTATATCCTAAAGACAGTATGTAAAATATTTATTAAGAAGAGTATCTATTTTTAACTAGGGGTGATTTCAGTTCTATTATTCATCCAGCCTCGGAGGGCAGGCTTCATGCTTGGCAGCTTGCAGGAGCTGGGGGACCAGGCAGAGGCGAATCTGGAATCAGAGGAGGGAAGTCTGGGGGAGGGCAATGGGGGAATTCCAGGGGGTGGAAGTGGGGGCAGCTGATGTCGCCTGCCTGATTTCAGTCAAACCTCCACGTTTAGGGAACTGTTCGCAGGAGCTGGTGAAAGCTTTGGCCCGTTTTGAACCCAAAGCCATCTGCACTCTCAGCCAACTCTCTCAAGGCTCCCTCTTACAGCGGTTTGGCCCTGTAGGAATCGAGGAACATGCCCCCTCAGTGTGCAGAGCTGGGTAAACATCCCCATTAGAGACAGGTGCCTGCTTTCCCGGCAGCCCCATGCCGATGAGTCTCGAAAAACAAGCAGCAGCCTGCCAGAACCCAGACCAGGATGTGCTTGGCAACTCATGGGGCTGGTGAGTGTGCCAGGGTGGTGATCCTCTGCAGGATGAGCTTCTGGCCCTCCATTCCCCCAGGTCTCCCCAGAGTTGCTGAACATCTGGAGCAGGGGTGACGCGCAGGGGCTGGGGGTGGGTCACCGAGCTGGAATCCTGAGTCCACCAGGACCAACTCTTGACCCTGGGCCAGTCCCTTTGTCATTCAGAGCCTCAGTGCTCTCATCTGTGAATGGGGAACCCAAGAACATTCCCCCCCAGAGGTGTTCTAGTCACAGAAGGTGCTCGCATATGTGCTACCCCAGCACCACTGCAGACGGTCACTGTCTGGTAGTGGATACACAGTCCCTGGGGGCGCAGGGCTCTCACTGGGATGTCAAGACCTCCATTCTGTGGGTGAGGAAGTGATGAGAGAGGAAGAGAAATGGAGACAGATGCCAGGCCTTGTGCCCGACCCAGGTTATTTCAGTTGAGCCTGTGCACTTTGCATTATTGATGCCACTTCCCGGTGAGGAACTGGTCCCCAACCTTTCCGTCCTTCCTCACACACATGGGGACCCAGTGTCAGAGAAGAGGCCCCAAACGGGGTGACGCTCAGGCCATCACCTCCTGCTCAGCTGTCCAGCGTGCAGACCCAGAGCCTCACTTGTCTCATTCCCAGAGGTGGGCCCAGAGTGGGGTGCCCTTGAGAAGCACAGGCCGTGACAGACGCCCCAAATCCCTGCTGCAGCCTGACTTTGCCCAGTGGAATCAGAGGGGAGGATGAGAGCCAGACAGGGAAAGGCACAATGCCTGGGGTTTAAAGAACATCAGGGGCGAACGCAGAGGGACAGAGGGAGGCAGGAACCGGGACAACTAGGTCAGTGCCAGAGGGCCCCATGTAAAACCCAATTACCACTCCTGCTATGAAGGGACCGCTGGGAAGGTCACTAGGTCAGAGCAGTTCTGGCCTTGGCTCACTCAGCTCACCTTGGCCTGCATCCTTACACAGATCCCAGGACAGGTCACCTCGGTCACCCAGGGCCCCAACTCCCCAGCAGAGAGTGGGGGGCAGAGGGAGGAAGACACAGAACCCCAACCTACTGCTTCCCTGGAGGGTTGGTGGGGAGACACCTGCCCCATCCTGGGGACCTCCTCAGCTGCCCTGCATCCTGCTCTGCCCCGGTCTGCCCCTTGCCCTCTTCTGCTCTTGCTCCTGTGGAGCTCTCAGCTGGAGTGAACCCACAGAATGCCAGGACATCACCCAGCTCAGGCTGGCCTCGCTCTCCAGCCTGCATTCTGGGATGGTCCCCCGGCACCCTAGTGACCACCTCACCTTCCCCCTCCCATGTCCCACCTTCTGCTCCCTTTCAGCTTTGCAGCCCTGAATCCTCCCACCCCGCTCCCAGGCTCCCTGGCTCCAGGAAATACCAGGGAGCTGGCATAGATTCAGGGCCACTCGGGCACATCCAGCAAGCCTTGACAACTGTCCACAGAGTGTGAATTATTTCTCATGGGCATCTAGGGTTTTTTTAAGTGTTATTAAGCAAAAAATTAATAAATGAAGATGTGCCATCACCATTTTTAAAGAAAAGAAGACAGAAGCCTGGGTTGGGTGGGGGTGGAAGCTCTCAACAGTCAAATAAAAACTGAGAAGTATTCTAGGTACCCTCTGAGCCCTCTCTGACCCAAGCCTGTTGGGTTCGATTAATTCAGTTTGGTTCTGGGCCCCTGGTCATCCCACCCCCACCTCTAACTGTGGCCAGCACCCCACCCTCAACCTCCACCACTCTGGAACAGCAGGACTCCCTCCCGGGGAGCTCTGCCACCAGCCACTACTCAGTCTCACCTTTGACCCGAGGTCAGATTTCCGCCCCCACACACCCCTGCCAGCAGGGTCCCGGCATCTCCTCACATTAGAGTGGGAGATGGAGAGACCCCATGGGCAGCTAGCTGGGCCTCACCCCAAAACGCCTGCATGGGACAATCCAGGGCTGCATGCATGTCAACCCCCACAAGAGCTGGTGACTCTAGGCTCAGCTCCCGGGAGTGGAGAGCATCACTGTCTCTATTCTACACCCCGGAGACTACACCCCGGTTTATCAAGTTGGTGGGACCTGCACAGACAGTGCACAGGAACAGGACTTGCACCCACGCTGGCGTGGTGCCAAAGCCCATACCCAGAGCCACCAGAGTGCGCTGCCTGCCCCAACCCCCAGCTCTGGGTTCTGAGCCATACGCCCATCTCTAGGCTCCGCGTGCAGCTCGAGGAAGGAGGGCCCCGGAGAGCAGCACCCTCTGGCCTGCCTCACCATGCTTACTATGCTCCCTCCTGGGGCTGGCTGGCCCCACGACCCTCCCATGCCATCCTGAGTCGGGGTACATTGTCTACACCCATCCCCCATTCCGTTGGCAGCCTGGAGAATAAGAGGTACCTGACCCAGAAACGGAGCACACAAGAGGCTTCTTTCTGCCCCTGCACTCCCTGGTGAGCGTGCCAGGGCGCTCTGGGGTGGACACACCAGGCGAAACTTCCTAATGTCCAAGTTATTGCCTTTATTTATGTCCCTCCGTGGAGATGCTCAAGGCTTCCCAGCAGCAAAACACTTTAACGACAGTAAGAGAAGCCTGGATCCCAGCCATAGGAACCCTGGAGCCTGCAGCTGGCACTCAGCTCCGTCCTCGAGGGTGGGTTGGGGAGAACAGTCGGCTCCTTCGTGGAGGGAGGGGTGCAAGTGGGCAGCTGGGGCCAAGGGCTCGCAGTTGGCGAAGAGGAGGTGCAGCCTGACTTTCTGGGTTGCAGCTGCTGCGTGCCACCCTCGGCCTTGACGGATGGTACTATGACAGCGTATTGAGAATCTGTTATGTCCAGACACTGTGCCAGGGGCTTCATTCATTTCCTTTCCTGCCATCTTCCCAACAATCCCATGTCTTGTTATCACCATATTTCAGATGTGCTTATTGGTGTTCAGAGAGGTAAACTTGAGCAAGGACCACAGTTGGTCATGACTGTGTAAGTGAGTGCTAAGTCACTTCCGTCATGTCTGATTCTTTGCACCCCCTGAACTGTAGCCTGCCAGGCTCCTCTGTCCACGGGACTCTCCAGGCAAGAATATTGGAGTGGGTTGCCATGCCCTCCTCCAGGGGATCTTCCCAACCCAGGGATTGAACCCATATCTCTTATGTCTCCTGCACTGGCAGGTAGGTTATTTACCACTAGTGTCACCTGGGAAGCAGTAGGATCCAAACCCAGGCTTCTGGGGTGGGGTGGTATGTGTAGGCAAAGCTATGTTACTAACTGTTCAGCTGCACCCTTCAGAGGTAGGAAAGTTCCTTCAGTGATCTTTCCAACATATACACAACCACACTACCTCTTTCTCCAGTGACCCTCATCTGTGTCTGAAACCCAGGCCCCCTCCACTCCTCCCAACTGCCTTGCCCACATCCCATGATAAGTTGGTTTGTAACAGCTGAAACAGCATCCTCCACCGGGCAGGATGCTGGTTGCAGAGAGCAAAGTTTAACTTAACCGGGGTCAAGTTAAACAGAAAAGGTATTTTTTAGAGAGGTATAAGTTTCCTTAAAGGAAAATAGAAACCAGGAGAATGAAGCATGGGCAGACCCAGGGAAACTGGGCTGATCCCTTGGTCAACTCATCTGTCAGGACATGGGACTAGGAGGCCGCTAGGTCCTGCCACAGTCAAAACATGCTGGTGTGCCAGTCGCTAGAGATGACAAGTGTCCTTTCTTTTTACATCCCAAGGGATGTCCCCCACAGGTCATCAGGCCTCCTATTACCTCCAGTCGCTGTGCTGGGGGGACAAGAAAAGGGGATGTGGGGGTTCTGCAATGCCCTGGGCTGAAGCCATGCTCAGGCTCAGTTCATTGATAGCAGGAGGCCTCCAGCCACAGGGGTCAGTGTGGTGTCCCCTGTAGAAAGAAATGGAACTACTTGGACAACAGGCCAAGAACGGTCACCAGAGTCATTTGTTAGCACTGGGGTTCCCTGGGAAGCGAGGAGCCCTTCAGTTCTTATCAAGAAACTGAAGAAGCCCTGGGGCTGGTCCCTGGCCTCACTAGGCTAACCGGACTAGCCCTGGGGAGGGCAGAGCCTGGCATCTCCACCAAGCCCAGGTGGTTCTGCTGACCCCAAAGAGCTGAGCAGTCCCCTGGGACAGAGAGGCACAGCCACAGAAACCCCTTCCTGCTGAGCCCCCCTATCCAAGCCATGGAGAGCCATCCGGACTTCCCATGTGGCAGACTGGGCAACCTCCAAGGTTCAACAGAAGCTGAGGAGGTGGCCAGGGGCAGAGGGCACTCCCCCATGCCTTGGTGACAGGCCCTCATGCGGAAGGGACCAGAGCCTGCCCTCCCGTGCCCCTACTGCTGCCTGGCTCCTTGTCTCTCTCTCCCCTTGGGAGACTTTGTCACACTTCACGGCTGCCTTCCCAGCGCTGGAAGGCGTCATGCTCAGTCAAGGCTGGTTGGTGACGATACACATGCCGTCCCGGCCCCCTCCCTGTGGGACCCCCGCGATGCTGCCCTTCCTGTGGTGACAGTGACCACTCTTCTCCAGTGTGTCCATCCCAGCCCACTCTTCCAGAGGGCCTTCCAGGAGACCTGGGGATAGGCCACAGGGGAGCTGGAGGCCTGGGCTTGGGGGGTGGGGACGCTGGGTCCCTGGGCAAGCATCTGAGCTCCTCTGTGTGGCTTCAGTTGCTGCGTTTGTAGTGAGGGGTGGGGACCATATGATCTACCCATTCCCACTTCTGGGTATATATATAAAATCAGTGAAGGCAGGGTCCAGGAGAGATATCTGTACACCCACCTTTATTTATTTATTTATTTATTTGGTACACCCACCTTTATAGCAGCACCACCCCAATCACCAAATGGTGAAAGCAACCCACCTGTCCATCAGCAGGTGAGTGAATAAACCAAATGCAGTCCATTCATGCAACAGAATAGAACTCAGCCTCGAAAAGGAGCGACGTTCTGACCCCCATACAACACGGAAGGACTTTGAGGATATCATGCTCAGTGAAATAAGTCAGTGGCGACAGGACTAATATGCATGATTTCACTTATGAGGTCCTTAAAGGAGTCAAATTCAGGAAGACAGAGAATGGAATGATGGGTACTTGGGCCTGCAGGGAGGAGGGATAGAGAGTAGAGTTTCAGGGGGCAGAGTTTCAGTTTGGAAAGATGAAAGATGCCTGGAGAGGGTTGCACAACAATGTGAAGGTACTTAAGACCACTGAACTGCATGCTTTAAAATGGTTACAATGGTAAATTTTTAAGTTATATATGTATTACCACAATTTAAAACATTTTAAAATTTAAATTTAAGAATTTAAAAGGCAGAGAGAGAGAGAGCTGTTGTGCAGGGGCCCAACTTGACGTGTGACTCAGAGGCCCACTTTCCTTCCTTTTCTGTGTCTTGGCAGGAGCCCCCTACTCCGGGATCCATGGCTCAGCCCTTCCTTCATTCCCTTATGGTATTACTAGTACCTGAGCATCTTGAGGGAGAGAAAGACAAAAAACAATCATAGTCAGCATTTACCAAGTTTTACCAAGTTATTTCTGCAGACTAGCACCATTCTAAGAGCTTTATGGGGCTTGTCCAATTTAACTCTTGACACAGCCCAGAGAGGTGAAGTCACCTGTTCGAGGTCCCACAGCAGCTGAGCAGAGGAGCCAGCTCTGGCCCAGGCATGTTGCTCAAGCCGTCTCTATCTTCCCACCGTCCAGTGGTGTCTAGAGTGTGCTCCAAGTCAGTGCTCACGGACTGTCTGGGAAACAGGCAAAGAAAACAGCATGCCGAGAGCTTGGGTCCTATTCCCGGGCTGTAGCCAGGCCAAGCTGCTCCATTACCAAATGTGTGCTTTCTAATGCATGGCAGGCCTGCCAGGAAGGAACTGTCTGTTCTTTTTCTATCTGTGTGGCGATGGCAGCCACGCTTTTCTGTCTGGATGCAGCCCCTGGCCCCAGCACATCTTCCCTCTCTGGGGGACCCTCAGCTGCCCAGCTATACGGCCCGTGGATCTCATCACACCATCATCCAAGCTCACAGGTTCTTTGAAAACCACATTTCCCTTGTCCTATTTCCCCAGGGATGTAGAAAGGTACCCCAGGCGATGCAAAGGCCCCACAGGGTCTAGGGATCCTGGTCAGTGCTGGCTCTGGACCTCTTCTTAGGAAGCCTTCATATCTCAGACATTTAGACCCCTGCTCTAGCCCCCATGGTACCCGTGGCTATTGCCCAGGGAAACGGACCCCTCCAGGAGTCTTCAGGACAAGTCTTCCAGCAGGCTGTAGTTGTGCCTTGTGTGGGCATTTGGGACATTGAGGATTCACTGTAAGCCCACCACAATTGGACACAGACCTGCACACTGAAGTGAGTGGTGACAAGTCGTGTCCTGAACACATGATGTGTATATGTGGGTGGTGAGACCCACATGTGCGAGAGAGGAGGGCACTGTGGGTGCACTCCGGGCACACTGTAAATGCTACGGCAGCAAATCAGGTTTACAAAGCAACGTGTCCTCTCTCTCCAGCTGGCCCCAGGAGGCTTAACTTAATCACTCTGGAACAATGTCAGAAGATAGCCCCGGATGCACAAATCCCTGCCTTCCGAGACACACGAGACAATCAGCAGCCTCTCTGGGTGAGCGGGTCTGAAGTGCTTTCAGACAGGCGCCCTTGGGCAGGGTTAGGAGATTGCCCAGGAGTCTCTTCTGGCCCATCTGTGCTTGCTCCCCCTCCCCAGGTCACATCTCTCCCCTTCCCCACCAGAACCAGAGCTCTCAGGAGCCCCTCCTCCCTCCCTGGAAAGAGCAAAACTGTCCCCCTCACTTCCCAGTGAAGCCCCTCATCAGAAACAAAATCCCAGTCTACAAGCTGTAAGGCAGGGGGCATCACTCAGGTCCTCTCTGGGAGGGAGTGAGGTCCAGACAAAGAAATAAGACTTATGGTGGCCTTTCAGACACTTGTGATTCCCAGCAGGGGTTCTGTGGACTGCGACCCTGTCACTAGGAGCCACCTGCCCCATGGCAACATGGGGGGTGATGGTGAGCAGTGCTGACTCAGATCTAGGAAGTCCTTCACTCATTCTCAGGAAATCACGGCAATGACTTTATGGGGCAGCGGGGGTGACCAGAGCTCAGACAGCAGAGATAACTTGCGGGAGGCCACACAGCCCCAAGTTCAGGGTGGGGTGGCAACTCTGGTCTGGAGGGGCCCAGGGTCTCCAGGGAAAGCCTCCCCCATCGCCGCCTCAGCCCTCCTCCAGTGTCTGGGTTCCTGGGAGCTGCCCTTTCCCCGGGGCTGATTATAGAAAGGGAAACAGTACAAGCTTTGGAGAAATAATTTCTATGAATGGTCCAGTCACCCTCCCTCCAGCAGCAGCAGCAGCAGCAGCAGCAGCCCTGGCCAGCAGCCAGTCGGAGAGGGGCCCACTGCTCCCGCCCTGGGAAGGCCCCCCTCCCTCTCCCGGAGCTTGGGATTCCCCCTTCCCCCCCAGATCTGCTCAGCCCCAACCTGAAGCCTCTCCCTCCCTTTACGTCCTTTTAAAGGGAACACTGCAGATTTAAACCACAAATTAAATTTTTAATGAAACCGCATACAGTAGTGCCTGATGCCATGCAATATTGATGAGATCACAGTGTCCGGCCGGCGGGAGCTTGCCCTGGAAAGCTTTTTAGGATGTTATGCAATATGGAACCAAATTAATTATTTGCAACAAAGGGATCCGTGTCTCTGTAGTGCTGCTGGGGCCCAGCGAGTGTAAAACAGGCGCCTTTCATTACTGCCAGCTATAAATGGCAGTCACGGGAAGGAAGTGGTGACTTTACAGACCCAGATACTATGAGTGTGAGGCCGAGATAAAAGGATGGAGGAGAAGGAGAGGGAGTGTGTGCTCGTGCGAGACAGAGAGTAGGGGGGGTTGGAGAGGCCCTGCCAGGGAGCACCAAGGCCTGCCAGCCACACACTGCAGCAAAATGCAGCTCACGTCTTCAAAGCAGGCTCTGAGCTCCTCCACCCAGTGCTCCCGGGCAACTCCTCATTTAAAGGGGCAGCAGGGCTGGGCACATCCAGAGGGAGGTCGGATATGATGCCCCCCACCTGGGATGATAGCTGCCCAGGCAGCGGGGCCTGAGTCTGGCCATCAGAAGGTGGGCTTCCCAGTGACTAGGTCTCGGTCCTGCTCTGATACTCTCCCAGCTGTGCCTGGTCCAGCTCTGATGAGGGGCCCCTTCTGCAGGGCATGGACAGCCTGCCCAGGACCTGGAGAGCATGTGGCTGGACCAAGCAGCCTGGTCGACTCCTCCAGGCTGGTGGAGCTGGGCCTGCAAGAGCCTCCCTGGGTGTCTGGTCACCTATGGTCAGAGAAGACTGCGGGGTGGGCTTGGGGCAGGAGCCCACACCCTGGACAGGAGCTCCCTTCTTGAACCCCCAGACCCTCCACACCAGTCCCAGTGCTGGTCCACCACTGGTCCGCTCTGTGCTCTTCACATGGTTTCCGGGGAGGCACAGAACATCCCTCTTTCATAGATGAAGAAACTGAGACTCCAGAGACGGAGTGACTTGCCTTAGGTTCAAGACTAGAGGATCAGCCTGCATCCTGGCTGGCCACTAAGGGGCGCGTCCGTGACGGCACAAGCAGGCAGCACTGATCTCCCTCCACTTCTGTTTAAAGGCCAGGGGTTCTGAGACAGCTGGTAGGAGCCGGGAAAAGCCCCCTAAACATGACTGTTGGGAATGTCCCCAGACGGATCTGAGGGATAAGGAGACAGGAGGGGGCAGCAGGGCTGTGTCAGAGGCTTGCAGAGGGGAGGCCAGGCTGCGGGGGCCCCTGAGAAACCACCCAGGGCAGCCAAGGAGGCCAAGAACCAAACACGGCCAGTGTTGGACTTCACATAGAACGGATGCTGCTTCCACGCATGGCATAATTTTAGGTGTTCTCCCTGCCTCCACACTGTTCACAGCTATCATCCCACCTGGTCACCAGGGCAGCCTCCGAAATGGTCTTCCGGTTTGCTCCATTGCCAGTGCTAGATCTATTCTCCACTGAGTGGCCAGAAGAAGCTTTCAAAAATAGTCACCTGCACCCTCCTACACTCTTGGTGGGAATGTAAATTGGTGCAGCTACTATGGAGAACAGTATGAAGGATCCCTTAAAAACTAAAAATAGAGACTTCCTTGACAGTCCAGTGGTTAAGACTCCCCACTTTCATTGCAGGGGGTAGAGGTTCGATCCCTGGTTGGGGAACTAAGATTCAGCATGCCACTCGGTGTGGCCAAAGAAAAAAAGCTAAACATAGAATTGCCATATGATCCAGCAATTCCACTCCTGGGCATGTACCTGGAGAAAAATCTAATTTGAATCAAAAACATGCACCTCAATGTTCACACCAGCACTGTTTACATCAGCCAAGCCGTGGAAGCAACCTAAATGCTTATCAATAGATACATGGATAAAGAAAATGTGGTCTATACATATACAATGGACCACTACTCAGCCATAATAAAGAATGAAATAATGCCATTCACAGCAACATGGATGGACCTAGAGATTATCACACTAAGTGAAATAAGTCAGAGAAAGACAAGATACACGATACACCACTTACATGTGAAATCTAAATAAATGATACAAATGAACTTATTTACAAAACAGAAATTGACTCACAAACACAGAAAACAAACTCATGGATCCCAAAGGGGAAAGGGTGGGGGAGGGACAAATTAGGAGCTTGGGATTAACAGACACGCACTACTCTATATAAAACAGATGAGCAACAAGGACCTACTGTACAGCACACAGAACTCTATGCAATATTTGTAACAACATATATGTTGTATATATGTTATATATACAATTGAATCACTTTGCTATACATTTGAAACTAACACAACACTATAAATCAACTCGATTTCAGTTTTTAAAGAATTGTCACCTGCTCTAAACCATTCGGTGACTCCCCATGCCCCCATGCAATCTCAGCCCTTTAGTGCATCCAACAAAGAAGGCCCTGCTGCACTCCATGTCTGCCCCCCGCCAGCATCCCATGCTCTGATCTTGCCATCCCCAAACATCTTGCATGTGCTGCCTCTCCTCACCAAGAATACCTCTTTGCCAGGACAACTTTCACTCCTGCTTCAGAGCTCAGCTTAATCGATACTCTTTTGGGAAGG
Source organism: Capricornis sumatraensis (assembly GCF_032405125.1). Taxonomy (NCBI): domain Eukaryota; kingdom Metazoa; phylum Chordata; class Mammalia; order Artiodactyla; family Bovidae; genus Capricornis; species Capricornis sumatraensis. Next base: position 101,720,030 of record NC_091076.1, read on the forward strand.
CCCTCCTCGATCCCCTGCTTGGGTGGGGGCCCTGCTGGGTGCTCCTCAGATGCACCTGGGTCAGCAGGGCTCTCCCAAAGGCAGAGTCTGAGGCTGGTAGGTGGTTTCTCTGTGAAGTGGGGTGCAGGAGTGTGGGGAGGAGTGATAGAGTTGGCCACTGTTGTGAGCACCACGTGCCCAATCCCGGGGGAACTCCTGGGAGGCTTATGAACCACCCAAGACCATCCCCCAGGGGCAGAAGAAGGGTCTTATCATTGACTCTTTAGTGAGGTGCAGTGTGGCTCATTCCCCACTTACCACGTGTACATGAGAGTGTGCAGAGCAGAAAGGAGCCTCAGGGCCACAAGGAGGTGACGTCTTCCTGGCTGCCTGGAGGGGCTGGTGGTGGGGAACAGGGAGCTGGCCGCAGCCTGTGCAGCCCTGACACCAAGCAACGGCCGCCATGAGAGTTAAGACCCGAGAGGTTAAAGGTATGCTCCTGGCTGTACTTCCTCACTCTGCAAGAATCTGTTAGGTCAATCTAGGCACAGGTTCAATCCCTGGTCAAGGAACTAAGATCCGACATCTTGCATGATGCAGCCAAAGTGGGGGAAAAAAGACACTGCCTTTGCACCCCACTAGAGATTGATGGGGTGACCAGGAGGGGACAGGAAGCATGCCACACAATCCTCCCTGGAAGGTTGCCCCCACCTCGGAGCCTCAGGGACAGTCATGACTACGGCCCAGCTTTGACTGGCTCAGGGGACCAGGGGACCTGCTGGGGTCACTGTCAGCCGATGCAGCTGGTCCTCATTGGGGGTGGGGTGGAAGGGTGAGGCTGGCTCTGACCAGTTCTGCTGCAGCTCTGCCTTCCCAGAGCACTGGGCTGTCCCTATGCACAGCAGAAAATGGAGCAGGGAATGGAAATCTTCCCAGGAAAGAGGCTTTGCAACCCCAAGACAATCCAACAGGAAGATGCCATCCCTTCATTCTTTTGTTTTCTTCCCACTCCATGACAGTTTAAGATTTCTCCTCTCTGACCCACCCCCACCTCTCTGTCTCTCATACACACACACACACACACACACACACACACACACACACAACCATGTATTTGAGGAGGGCTTTTCTCACAGGAGCTACTGTTTCATTCCCAGGACATGCCCATATGCCACAGGATCTGAGAGGTTTGGAAACTGACTCTGATTCAGCATCAAGGGGGAAAAAAGTGGTGGGCTGCATGGCCCCAACTGAAAAATAGCTCTCTGCTTCTTGCACATAATGTCAGCTGCCCTCCTGGCTTGGAGACCCTCCCCGGACTGGCCCAGTGCTGCCAACAGCACAAGGACATCACTGTAATAATGATACCACCACTGATCACACGCTCACTTCACTGGGTGCCTCCGCCGTGCCATTTAATGTCACCCTCACATCCACCCAGAGTCTCGCAGCTGGTGGCCAAGGCTGTGGCCCTGGAACTTGCATGCTGAGCCTCTTTCCCTCCCAGTGTGCCACATCCTGCCTCAGAGGGTGCCCACCGCCTCTTTTTGATATTGCCTTCCCTGGTGGCTCAGATAGTAAAGAATCTGCCCGCAATGCGGGAGACCCGGGTTCCATCGCTGGGTTGGGAAGATCCCCTGGAGAAGGAGATGGCAACCCACTCCAGTACGCGTGTCTGGAGAATTTCATGGCGGGCTACAGTCCACGGTTTTGCAGAGTCAGACACAGCTGAGCAACTAACACTAAGCCACTAATTCATGGTGAGGGGTTGACCAGAAAGACACAGGTTTGTGCGTTGGCCCAGCCAGACACCACCCTACAGGGATCTTAATACAGCTGCTGGTAGCAGATGCCAATGTTTTAAGAAAAGTCCATGAAAGTGAAACTTAAAACCAAGAAATCAACTTTAAAAAAAAATTAGCTGGAAAGCCTTTGCATCTCTCTTTCTGGGAGAGTTCCTGGCAGCACACAATAAATACCAGAAGACTGACTGTTTACTGAATGAATAAATGAATGAATGGACGGAAACAGAAGGCCAGGTCTTACATTACTAGAATTAGCTGTGCTGCTTAAGTCAAGACGCTGAAGTGTAAGCCTGGTCTGTAAAATGGGGGAAACAAAATATGACAGCCCCTGTTGGGCCACTCCAAAGTTCCCTCCACAATCAACGAGGGAATGAAGGGACTGGTTCGTGGTGTGTCCTCTGGTGCACTGGGAGCCCCCGGGGGTCCTTGGGACCTCTCCAGTGCCTGGTAGCCGGCAGCCTCTGTTCAGTGAGCCTTGTCCGTGCTGGCTCAGTGCCCAGAGGAGGAGGCTCCAGAGGCAGGAGCCCAGGCCCTCCCCTCCCAGGTGTGAGTGGTGGCATCAGGCACAGACCTTGTAATAACTGTAATCCCTTGCTGATACACACCATCTTTATTCCGAAACACTTACACGCCTCAACTCATTTTATGTTTCATATGCCCTCTCCTGGTGTTTGGCAGATGGTGAAATTGATGTGGAAGGACACAGCGGGCTGCGGCCCCAGCACCCATCACGCCAGCCAGATGCCAATAGCTGGAGGGAGCCAACCAGGGGGATACAAATGGGATTCTCGGGTGGGGCCTCCAGGGCTGCTCCAGACCTGGCTTTCGAATTTACTAGTTCCATTGTCAGGAAGGCAGAGAGGACAGTGCAGGGAGGCACTTTGATGTCTGAGGGCAACATGGCGGGGAGCGCCAGGACCTGTTGCCGGTGGCATCACTCAGAAGTCATAACTAATCTCTCGAGCAGTGGGATCCCAGGTGTGGTGCTCTCCTCCACCCTCTCCCTGGGCGATCTCTCTACTGGCTGGCTGCTACTCCACTGCCCTGAAGATGCTCTCGGGGCCCTGACCTCCTGCCTGACCTGCAGTCCCTGTTGGTTCAGGACCAGTCTCCTCAAGGGATGATATGGAGAGTCTACTAAGTACTGGGTTTGGGCTTCCCTGGTGACTCAGTGGTAGAGAATTCACCTGACAACGTAGGAGATGCCTGTTCAATTCCTGGGTCAGGAAGATTCCCCTGGAGAAGGTAATGGCAACCCAGTCCAGTATTCTTGCCTGGGAAGACCCACGGACAGAGGAGCCTGGCGGGCTACAGCCCATGGGGTTGCAAAGAGTCAGACACCACTTAGCAACTAAACAACAACACCTGGTACCCATTGTTTTAATTTCCTCCTGGCTGTCAAATAAGCACTGCAATGCGACAGGTCCCAACGTGAACTCACAGTCTCTCCTTCCCTCCAGATCGTCCCTTCTCAGCAGACAGCACCAGAGTCAGGAAGCTTCCCAGGTTCCTCCCTCTGCTCGGTCCTCACCCCCAAGTCATCCCCAAGTCCTGACGATTTCATCTCTTCAAATGTTCTCAAGTCCATCTCTCCCTGCCGGTTCCTGCCCCAACCTCCTTCCCCGACCCCGTCACCCAGCACCAGCCTCTTGGACAGTGTCCCCTCAAGTCTGCCCTCCCAGGCAAGATTTCCAGGTAGAACCTCCTACATACACTTGGCACTGCAGCCAAGCTTCCTTCAGACAGGATGAAATGGAAGGACAAAACTGTGGCTCCTACAAGCTTACCAGCCCTCACACATGCAATGCCTCTTCCCGCCCAGCTTGGCAGCTTACTCTTCAAAGATGGAAGACATGCCCTCCCTCCAAGCACACCCTATACACCCGACCCACCATTATTCATGCCAGCTTCCTCCCTCGACACTCACCCCTCAAGACTCTGCTCTGTTATCACCTCCTAAGGGGATCCCCCTGACTGCTCGATGCTCCCACCCACCCACCTGCCCTGGCCCAGGGCACTTACCTGCCACCCTACCCTGGAGAGGCATGTTACCCCATCTGCCCACCAGGCTGAGCGCCCTCAGGATGGAGAGACTGTTGTGTTCATCCCTGGCTCTAGCACCTGGCCTGCCCCTCAGTAGATGCTCTGGAAATATTTGCTGAACTGAGAGCAAACTTAATGAATATTTACACTGTACTAAGCGCCCATAGTTCTGCCTGGTGCCAGAAGCCCCTGCTTGGAGAAAAGTGAGATGAGCTTTCCCTGAGATGGAAAGGTAAGTTTGTGCCTCTAAATTTCTGTTTACGGGGGTCAGCAAGTCATCAGTTCAAGAGTACCTGTTCCTCACCCTGATCCCAGTACTGGACTTGGTCCAGAGGAGGGAAGACCATCCAGGGCTCTGTTCCAGTCAGATGGGGCTGGCAGCTGCCCAGCCTGGCTCAGAGGAAGAGGGCCGTCAGGTGGGAAATACCCCTGGGCACAGGGAGTCTGGAGGCCTGGGGTGGGGGGCACCCGCTGTCCAGCGCTAATGACCGCAGCCCACGACTGTTAGTCCCCACGTGGCTGCTCCAGGGTGAGCTGCGGTCACACAGTGGACGTGAACTTGAACAGTGGGGAGGCAGGGGTGACTGCGCCTCCAAGGGTAGCAGGAGAGAACTTCCTCAGCCTGGGACCCGGGCTGATCCACCGCCACCACTAGGTGCGGGCAGGGCAGGCCTTGTGTCTTCTTTGGGCTCCTTCCTGCCACTCGGTCCTGCCAGTCTGAGAGCTGTTCCCTGTGAGGGAGGGGAGGGGGGCTAGGGGTGGGCCGTGATGGGTGAGGACGAAGCTGGGTGGGAGTGTGAAGGCCAGGACTTGCCCCTCAGCTCTGCCTTCAAGGCATGTTTGGGAGACCCTGGACTTTCCTTCGTTTCCTTATCTGCCAAGTAAGGACATAGCCCACCCATGCCCTAGGAAGGCAAATGAACTGACATGGACAGAGGGCTTTGGGAAGGACAATTCCTTATTTGTAAAATAAGGCTATTGCCGCGGGGGTGTCTGAGAAGAGGGCAGAGGGGACTGCCCTGATGGCCCCTCCTGTCACACCAGAAGGGGTAGATGGGAGTCAGAAGTGCCACTCCAGGCTAGGGGCAGAGGTCCCATGGGGCTTGCTGCTACCAGAGTGGCCACACCCCCACCCCTTTGGTTCAGGGACTTCTCACATGGGAGTCACACGGTCAGACTGTCATGAGGCCTGGGCTGCCAGAGGTCCTTGCTGATTCTTACCTGGTAGCAGTCAAAAGCCTGTCTTCTCCACTCCAGGGACAGCCTGTGGGTGCTGCCCCACAAATAACCACACATAGAGAGGTGTATAAATTCATCCTACAGGACCCAAAGTGAACACCCTGCCCAAGCAGCCCCCAGGCCGAGACGCAGATCATCACCAGCACTGACGCAAATGCAGAAGCAAAACCAAAAATCAGCTCAGGAGCGTGACACGTGTCCCCACACTTTAAAGCAGCAGCCATGGGACTTCCCTGATGGTCCAGCAACTGACTCTGTGCTCTCAATGCAGGGGACTTGGGTTCAATCCCTGGTCTCGGGGAACTGGATCTTGCATGCTGCAACTGAAGATACCACATACCACAGCTAAGACCCAGTGCAGACAAATACTTACATAAATAAACATTAAAACAAACAAAACCCAGCAGCCACTTACATTATCACAGTGTCCTCCCATCCTAGGTGAGATGGCAGCTGACCCAGGAGGGCCCACAGCAAGTCCTCTGCACCAAACTGGGCCTGACTCTGGTCTGAGGGGCCCACCTGGATCAGTGAGGACACTGGCCTTCTTCTCTTCTCAGATGGGGTCCCTGGGCCTTGCCTGGTTCTCCCGCTCTACTCCCCAGCCTTCTCCCTGCTGCTGCTGTGCTAAGTCACTTCAGTCGTGTCCAACTCTGTGTGACCCCATAGACGGCAGCCCACCAGGCTCCGCCGTCCCTGGGATTCTTCAGGCAAGAACACTGGAGTGGGCTGCCATTTCCTTCTCCAATGCATGAAAGTAAAAAGTGAAAGGGAAGTCGCTCAGTCATGTCCGACTCTTCGCGACCCCATGGACTGCAGCCTACCAGGCTCCCCCAGCCATGGGACTCTCCAGGCAAGAGTACAGGAGTGGGGTGCCATTGCCTTCTCCCTGCAGAGGCAGCTATTTCAAAAAGCAGGTGGACCCTTATGTACCTTGTGCTGGATGGGCTCAGAGTTGAGTGGTGGATGAGCCCTGGTCCAGGTCCATTGTCCTCCCAGCTCTTCCCAGTGCCCTGCCAGCGCCCACTCAGCAACCCCCATTACCCACCATGAGGGGAGCTCTTTCCAGCCCTAGACCAGCTCACGGCCTTGGCCCTTGAAAAGAACACGGTCAGGAGACACCACAGGATGAGTGAGGGTCTTAGGCACAGCACCAGGCTTGAGCACCCTCCCTGGGTGGGCTCCAGCCATCCAGTGAGTAGAGACCCTCGACAGCACTGACATCCTCAGAATAAGCTCCTGGCCCACCTGTTTAGCCCTCCTATGCCTGTCTGCCTTTACTGCGCTGGCCACAGCCAGGGAGCCTCGGGTCACACTTCCCCACCTGCCCCTTTACTTTCCCTACACCGGGTACCTGCTCCTCCCACCCCCCAGTTTAACCTCTGAAGGCCTCTCCCTCCTCTTCCACCAGTAATGTGCCCAGCAGACTGGCTCCAGCTGACTGCTACATTTTCAGGAATTTGCAAGCTGATGGTTAAACACAGTCATCATTAAAATGTAAATTCTACAAACTCACAATTATAGAAATTACCTTAAGAACAAAGGTAATAGGTAGTCAGAACTCATCACTTTCTAATTATTTCTACTACACTTTACTATTGTCTATGCTTTTTAGGTTATTCATATCTATTGTGTCTGTGAGGTGGGAAAACCCCATCATGTGTGATCCTGCACATCTCTTCCCAACTCCACTGCAAGCAGGTACAGCACTTCCTCCCCCACACCCCACCCCCATCCCCACCACTGCTGCAGTCCTGGGGTATGCGATGCAGGGTGGGGAAAATCGGATGTACACATTTGAGGGTGCCCCTTCATCCCACACCTCCAGATCAGGTAGCTAGGCAACTAGAGGTTCCTTCCCCAAGAGTTTTAGGCAAGGCAGCCATTCATTTTCTAGTCCCCAACTGCCAGATACCTCCCCAACTCTAGGGAGGGAGTGCTGTGTGCTCGGTTGCTTCAGTGGTGCAGGACTCTTTGCGACCCCATGGACTATAGCCTTCCAGGCTCCTCTGTCCATGGAATTTTCCAGGCAAGAATACTGGAGTGGGGTGTCATTTCCTACTCCAGGGGGTCTTCCCTACCCAGGGATCAAACCCATGTCTCTCACATCTCTTGCATTAGCAGGCAAATTATTTACCCCTAGCACCACGTGGGAAGCCCTTAGGGAGGAAGAGAAGGCCAAAAAACTACCAGAACTGAATCCCCCCTCCCTGAGTCTTGAGGTCCAGTTTAAAAGATTTCAAGAAGGCAGAGAGCTGCCATAGGGCGCCCTGCCCCATCTCCCAATGGAGCCCACATGTCTGCTGCAGTTGTCCCCAATACTGTCTTCTGGCAGACAGGGTGCTCCACAGAGGTCGCCCTAGGGACCATAGGGTCCTGGGCCCTTGACCACAGTCTGCTCCCCTTGGGGTTCCATACTTCCCTCCTAGAGATGGGGTGAGGAGTGGGGAGGGGAGGTCTGGCTCTCAGGGCCCAGGTGCCTGGGTGCCAATCACTGAGATCTCTGGAAGTAAAAGCCCAAGTCCCTGCCTTGCTCGGGCAAGTCCCTGACCCTCCTGAGGCTCAGGAGGCAAGGCTCAGTCCACACCGCCAGCCAGGCCCAGCTGGGCTCCTCTCCCGCGCCCACGCGATCTCTGGGCGCGCGCTCCCTCTGCACCCGGTTAGCTTCCCCCCCAGGCCCCGCGGGAACCCGCCTTCGATCAAATGAAGCCCTGGACCGGGAAAGTGACCCTATCCGGTCGCGGGATGGGAGTGGAGGCAGAAGTCGTCGCGCCCCTCGCGCGGGTATTTCCTCTGGAGTCGCCTGCTGGCCTGAGGCGCAGACACGCGTGGGACAGTCATGGCCAGCCCCTCCCGCGGCCCAGGGGCGGCCGTGAGCTTCAGCGGGTCCCGGCGCTCGGTGGTGGGCGAGCGCGGCCCCAGGGGGCTGAAACCCCCGCACAGCCCCGGACAGAGTCGCGCGGAGCCCAGACCTGCCACGTGCGGGCCGCGGGGTCCCTCTGGCGCCGGGAAGCGGAGGCCAATGGACGAGCAAGGGCCGCGCCGGCTCGCAGCCCCGCGCTAGCGGAGGGTTCACGGCTAAAGCAATGAAAGAACTGTGACCTCGGGTAGCCCCGGGGATGGGAGGAGGATGCGGAGAGGGAGGAGATCTTGTTTTATCAAACAGGTCTCAATAGAGTGGCTTCATTTCCCATCCGCGGGCAGAAGTCAACCCCGGGCAGGGACCCGGGAGCTTCCCAGCTGTTGGGCCATCGCGGTGCCCAGAGGAGGAGAATGAGGGGCTCGGGGTGCGGGGCGAGGATGTCCTCCGGGCTGCCCCAACTGGGACTGTCTCTTTGGCTCGACCTGTCGCCTGCAGTCGGATCCCAGAATCTTGGCGCCTCCTCTGTACAGTGGGAGCTTGGAGCGGCGGCTTCCGAATTGCCTTTGGCTCTGACCGGCAGGGGCTCAGGTCCTAGTCGGGCACCAGAAACCGGACGGGAAACTGGGAGTCGAAGCCTGGGGCGCCGCTGCCCAGAAAAAAATGGCTCAAGTGTGTGGGTGGGTGAGTGAGGTGACTATGAGTAACGTAGCATAGTGTGGAGCTCCTCAGGGGTGACGCCCCCCTCCCGAAGCCCGGGACTCCTCGCCACCCGCGGAGAAGTGGGCAGAACTGGGGTGCATGGGGCTCCAGAAAGCCCAACACACACGCGGACACATGCAGACATGGACACACGGATGCATCCCAACTAGCACACGGACACGCACACGTGCCCTCATATCTCCGCGGTGGGAAGGCGCTCGGGGAGCGCAAAGGGTCCGCTTGCAGGGCCCCCTCGGAAGCTCGGCGCCTCCCCGCGAGGCTGCAGGGAGCGTCCAGCCCCGGTGGCGCCGTCTGCCCGGAATCGGACCCGCTTGGCTGGCAGGAAAAGCTTAATCCGCTAGGGACGCCTCCGAGAATTGCCCGCCCGCCCCACCAGCACGATGTGGCGGCTGTCATCCCCGGGAGATGTTGCCAGTCTCCAAAGCCCGGAGCCGGGGTGGTGGGGGCGCAGGAGAGCCGAGAGCGAGGTCATAGGGAAGCCCCGCGACCTGGGGTGTGTAGCATCTTTACAACCCCATACGGACATTGAAGAAACTTGGAGCGACCCCGCGACCCCGCTTCGGAACCTGGGAAGGTAGCGAGGCTCTGCTCCCGGCACCCCCAACCCGGCACACAGGTGTGGACGACTTGAGTCCTTGGGGACCCGGTCGAGGCCCGGCTAGTGTTCGGCCCAGCGTGGTGAGCCGAATTCTGTCCCTCGGGTCCGCCGTGGCCTCCGTGTGCCCCAAGTCCCGTCGGAGATTTGGAGCAGCACGCAGGTGGCCCATCCAGAAGTCCGGGGCCGCGGCCCGGCCCACCCTACTCTCCACACCCCGCTCCCTCCGCTCTCGGCGCCTTCGGGGAAGCGGCGCAGGCTGGGACAGGGGCGGGCGGGTAGAGGATGGTGCAAAAGATGCGGCGGCGCCGGGGTTTGGGGAGTAGTCTCCCCTACTGCGCGCTCCTGCGACCCCAACCGCACAGCGGGACCGGGCCGCAGACAATTAAACCGGGATTCCTCCCCCGCTGACGTCGCCAGCGCCGAGGCCCCTCCCGCGGTGGCATAAAAGGCGCGGGCTCCGCAGCGCAGGCGGCAGTGGGGGCCGGACAGCGCGGCGGTGCGGACTGCGCGGCGGAGCAGCCAGCAGCGCGGCGCCCAGAGCGCGGGCCGCCCGCGGAGCCCCAGCCGATCCGAGCCGAGCCGGGCCCGGAGCGCCGGGTCCCAGCGCCCGCAGCCATGCCGGCCGGCCGCGCCGCGCGCACCTGTGCGCTGATTGCCCTCTGCTTCTTGGGCAGCGGGGCCCAGGATTTCGGGCCGACGCGCTTCATCTGCACCTCGGTGCCCGTGGACGCCGACATGTGCGCTGCGTCCGTGGCCGCCGGCGGCGCCGAGGAGCTCCGGAGCAACGTGCTGCAGCTCCGAGAGACCGTGTTGCAGCAGAAGGAGACCATCCTGAGCCAGAAGGAGACCATCCGCGAGCTGACCACCAAGCTGGGTCGCTGCGAGAGCCAGAGCACCCTGGACGCGAGCGCGGGCGAGGCGCGGACCGGCGGCGGCCGCAAGCAGCCCGGCTCGGGCAAGAACACCATGGGCGACCTGTCTCGGACGCCGGCCGCTGAGACGCTCAGCCAACTCGGGCAAACTTTGCAGTCGCTCAAAACCCGCCTGGAGAACCTCGAGGTCCGCGCGCGCCTCTGTTTCCCCTCCGGCTCACGCGCCCCTCTGCCCTCCCCCACCTCCATTTCCGACCCTACCTGACACCCCCAACTCCGGTCTCGGCCGGGTGCGGATGCCTGGCTGAGGCCTCCCCAAGCCTGCGGGCCCCGGATCGGGCACTAGCCCGAGCTCCCTGCCAGGCCGCCCCCGCAGTCGCCCTGAGGGGACCGCGCCACCGGCCTCCCGGCACGGTCCCTACTCCACGCGTAACGATATGGTTTCCCCCCCGCCCTTGCACCCCCGCAGCAGTACAGCCGGCTCAATTCCTCCAGCCAGACCAACAGTCTCAAGGATCTGCTGCAGAGCAAGATCGATGACCTGGAGAGGCAGGTGCTGTCTCGGGTGAACACTCTGGAGGAGGGCAAAGGGGGCCCCAAAAACGACACCGAGGAAAGAGTCAAGATCGAAAGCGCCCTGACTTCCCTGCACCAGCGGATCAGCGAGCTCGAGAAAGGTAGTGGTCATGGGGTGGGGTAGGGAGAGGGCGGTCCTTGCATCCTATCTCAGCTCCCTGGACCAGTGGGACCCGGCCTCTGGCCCTGGCTTCCTGCACAGCTCAGGTCGGGAGTGTAAAAGCCCTGAGCTCCTCCACCATTTCTACCTTAGGTTCTCCAGCTGATGTTCCTAGCAGGGCTGGGGTGCCCTGGGCTTGGGACATCTGGGGAAACGGAGTGAGGAAGGGATAGCCTGGGGCTCCCTCCCTGCTCCCCTGCCACAGTCACACACTCACAGGAATTTTTCAAGTCTGATCTGTTTAGTCTTCAGCAACTTTGCACTAGAGCCATGGCTAGACCAAGTCCTCCCTGGCTAAGAAACCCTGGTTCTAGCCAGTCCCTATCCCCAGCAGAGAGCAGGGCACGGGCTGCAGCTGGGTCCTCCTGGTCCACAGCAGATCTGGGCCCTGAGCAGGCTTCCTCCCAGTTTCTTGCAGCCCCTGGCGTCCTTTAGGGATTTCCAGGTCCCCCTTCCCCAGCCCTGAGCACACTCCTGTGGTTTTCTCTTATAAATGACCCAAGCTCAGGCATCTTGCATGCTGCCTCGCTGTTCAAGTCGCCAACCCCAAGTCCCAGTCTCGCCCGGGCTCACGGATGAGCTTGAGAGGCTCAGCCTTGAAGCCTCAGAAATCAAACAAGGTTGTAAAAGGGGAGGCGGGGGGATGCGAGGCTGGGAGCAGGGCCACGTGACCCTTCTCGGACTGCAAAGTGTGTGCTGGATGGATTTAAACAGTGCCATCTTAAGGCACGTTATGTAACTGAAAAACAGATCGGGGAAGGGAGGAGGGAGAAAGAAGGGGGAGGTTGGGGAAATGAAGAGCACCCCCTGGAGAGAGACCAGATCTGCTCCAAGGGCAGGGGGCTGCCAGCCTGAGACAGAAGGGGAACATGGCCAGCCCTGCTCTGTTCCCTGACATCTGGCTTAGAGGAAGGGGGTGGGGTAGCTGACCCAGTAGGATGCCTTCTAGAAATAATTCTTGGCCTAGAGGGCCGGTTTAGTGCTGGGCTCTCTGGCAGCACCCCGTGTACACCCTGAAGCTGGTGGGTGTGTGTTCCTGGCTCTGGGCTGGGTGCCCATGCCCACTGCTGGGTTGGAATGTTTTGACTGGAATCAGTCACACCATGCCCAGGGTCATAGCCACAGTGTGTGTGTGAGTTGGGAGAGGGCAGACAAGCATTCCCTGGAGATGTTGCCGACAGACAGGGAGCTGGTGGCTGAGTATAAAGGGAGGTGATGGGGCAATGAGTGTGATTTTTCAGGAAACATACCGGAAGCTTGCCCTGAGAATGATTGGCATTGTCCTCAAAGCAGTCACCTTAGGGGAACCTGGCTCTAGGGCCATCTTCGGGCTCCCTGCTGTCCTGCCCTCTCTGCAGGGGCAGACAGAGCTGCTTGAAGAGACTCGGAGGGGACAGCTCTCCTTCCTGTGGGGTGGATGGGATACTGGAAACAGCCTGAGTCCTCAGGATGAATTGGCTGGGTCAGATGAGTGACCAGGGGCTGCAGTGTGTCCTGGCCTTGAAGGAAGTGTGACGGGCCCCAGGGGCCTGCTCTGAGCAGCAGCCAGCATTGTGAAATCAGGTTGGGCTCCCGGAGGGGCTACTCTGAGGGGAGTTAGCCTCTTTCCTGGTGAGGAGACCCCCTTCCTCTGCAGCCACACCTTTGAGCAAGCATTGCTTTACAGGGTGTGCCCTGACCCACTCCCTCCCCATGCCACTGCCCAGCTCAGGTGCAGATACTCAGAGCTCATTGTGTACAGGCTTCCCCATCCCAGCCTGTCCACGGGGGCCACCGTGTGGGAACCCGACCCAGAGTGCAGAGACTGTGGGCCAGCTCTTTCGGTCTGGCCCTGTGCCCTGGGGCAAAGTACTTGACCTCTCTGAGCTTTGTTTTCAGCATCTACAGAACAGAGAGGAGCCTGCTTTGTCTGCATCACAGAGCCTGGTTGGGGGCAGGGGGGTTGGCAAGCCTGCTTTAGTCTGGGACAGGCGCTTTGTCAAGGTGCAGGTGTCAGTACTGTGTCCCGTCCTCTGCAGGTCAGAAGGACAACCGCCCTGGAGATAAGTTCCAGCTCACATTCCCACTGCGGACCAACTACATGTACGCCAAGGTGAAGAAGAGCCTGCCGGAGATGTACGCCTTCACAGTGTGCATGTGGCTCAAGTCCAGTGCGGCGCCGGGGGTGGGCACGCCCTTCTCCTATGCCGTGCCCGGCCAGGCCAATGAGCTGGTCCTCATTGAGTGGGGCAACAACCCCATGGAGATCCTCATCAACGACAAGGTAGAGCCTCTACCCTTCCTTCAGGGTTTGCAGGGCAGCAGGGTGAGGCCTCTGGGGCCCCAGTCCATGCCAGTGGCCGGGGCAGGTCTGGGTGGTATGAGATACACAGCCTCGGGTGCTACTGTGGCCCCAAGAGGAGAGCTCGCCAGGCAGGGCTGAGGGAGGGGCAGGGTGAGAACTGGGAGAAATGGGGAGGGGTACCCTTGCTATTCTCTGTGAACACGGGGAAGCTGGAACCCTCCCAGACAGAGGCCTCACGGATGGGGGTGGAGGAGGAGGATCCAGGGGCCAATCCATCCGGCTGATGAAACCCTGACTCCCTCCCTCAGCTGGTCTTGGAACTGACTTTTCTCCCCCATGTTTGGGAGACCATAGATGCTTGGGGTGGTGGTAAGGATGCTCCCAGAGAGTCCACATCAATCCTGCTTAGCCCCCTACCCCTGGGAGGAGACCAGGTCTGCATGAGCCCTTGGGAGAGGGCACCGTTTCCCTCCAAGGAACCCGTCTCCATCTTGGCCCTTAATCCCTGCTAGCTGTGGAATTAGCTGTCAGCTCTCCAACTCCCTCATCACCACGCCAGCTTGGGTAGTTAATGTCTAAAACCTGGACTGAGAATTGGAGTCCAAGCCTTTGCTCTTGATGCCTTGCCCAGAGAGGGCTGTGCCTTTCTGGGGCCCCATGTCCCCAAGTTAAAAGGGTGTGAGGGTTCTTTTGTCAGCTGAAGCAGCCTCCCCGCCTGAAATGTTAGAGTGGGAGTGAAATTCCAGGTCAGGGGCTGCTCTGGAGCATTAAAAGGCATGGTGCCATCTCCCCTGGCATCTTTCAGAGTCTCTGTAAAAAGGCTGGGCGGGTTTTAGACCCAGAGGATCTGGCAATTAGAGATGGAGCGTTGGAAGAGAGGAGAGGCCCAGAAAGCAGCAGTGAAGTCAGCCCCCAGGGGTGGCTCATCCGAGGGCAGGTTTTTTGGACTGGCCCAGAGGTAGGAGGGTGAGTAGGAGTGAGGAGATTGCATATTCAGATCGATCTGGACAAAGCTTCCCATTTCCTTTGTGATTCTGTACTCCATCAATGGATGGGCCTGACAGTCCCGAGGGGCAGGTGCTGCAAGAACTCAGTAATGGCTCTTGATATTTACTGTGAATACCTATGACTAGTGACTAGTGACGATCATTGATCCTGATGGTGCCCATTCCCATCTTGTCCTGTATGTCGTTCTCCTGCCCAGGTGGCTAAGCTGCCCTTTGTAATCAATGACGGCAAGTGGCACCACATCTGTATCACCTGGACCACCCGGGATGGGGTCTGGGAAGCCTACCAGGATGGCACCCAGGGCGGCAACGGCGAGAACCTAGCACCTTATCACCCCATCAAGCCACAGGGCGTGCTGGTGCTGGGCCAGGAGCAGGTACAGGCTGTGGGGGGCAGGGACAGGGTGAGGGAGAAGTGGGGGCCACTGGCTGCCGGGGGAGGAGCCCCAGAACTGGAGACTAGGCCGGAGAGAGGAGAGTGTGTTGGGAGGGAGGGGAGAGAGGCAGCAGGAAGCAAAGTGGGAGGGAGCTGGAGAGGGAAGTGGTTCCCCTGAGAAGAAGCCGTGGAAGCAAGTGATGAAGCAGTTTGGGCAAAGTCCCCACTCTGAGTGGGTTCTTTCAGGAAAGGCAGGAAGAGGGGGCTCTGTCTCCAGACTCTCAACTGCAGCAATGCTCTTTGGCACGGGAAGGCCAATCGTGCACTTAGTGATGCATAATTTATTTCCTGGAAGTGGTTTGTCTCCCATTGGGCACCCAGGAGGGAAAGGCAGGCAGGAGAGCCCCAGGCCTTCTGTTCTTGTTGGGCAGCTATGGCTAGCAAAGAATGACATTAGAGTTTCCTGGGGAGAGGCAGGGAGTGTAGGGGAGGCCCCCAGGCCCTGCTCCCACGGTTGTCCACGGTCTTAGCTGACACCCTCCCTCACTGGGCACCTCTCAGGTGCCCCCAGGAGAAATTTTGCATCCAGCGCAGAGGAGGCCAGCATCACTGCTGTTCCTGAGCTCCCTGGAGGGCAGGGACTGATGCACAGCTGAGACAGATGTGCCCAGAAGTGGACGTGAGAGCCATGCATGCTAGGGAGGCCCTCCTGATAGGCACTCACCACTCTGACCCCCTCCACCCTCACCCTCTGCTTTTCTCTGAAGGACACTCTGGGTGGCGGGTTTGATGCCACCCAAGCGTTTGTGGGCGAGCTGGCCCATTTCAACATCTGGGACCGCAAGCTGACCCCGGGGGAGGTGTACAACCTGGCCACCTGCAGCACCAAGGCCCTTTCCGGCAACGTCATCGCCTGGGCCGAGTCCCACATCGAGATCTACGGCGGAGCCACCAAGTGGACATTCGAAGCCTGTCGCCAGATCAACTGAGGCCTGGGGCTGGGCTGAGCCTCCGGGTCCCCCGGGTCCCCGGGTCCCCAGCCCCCGCCCGCCTCCCCCTGCTTGTGCGGTGATGATCCGTCGTCTCTTCTTCTCTCCCTTTCCCCCAGGAATGACTCAAGGCCACCGCCCTCGCACATGCGCACACGCACACAGCCTGGTCTCATCCTCGTGCACGTGAGAAGCAGGCCCGGCTCCCATCTGCCGCAGGTGTCCCCACTTCTCTCTAGGAGCCCGCGCTGTTTCTCAGGCATGCCCCGTTCACCACCAACACTGGCGGCTGAGACATTTTGAAAAATGCACACGTAGGTGAGAGGACTCGTGTGTGAGTGTGACTCTGTGTGTGTGTGTCTACAAGGATCTGTCTCTCGGGGGAGGCCTTCTCTTTTAAAATGAGGTATTCCTTTTCTTCTTTCTCTGTGGCTTTGGGAAGTCTCATGACTGGTCTAATCTCTGTACTTGCCAACTTTGGTGGCCGCCCGTGTGCCTTGGGGTGCAACTTCTCCTGCCATGCGTTCATCTTTGTTTGCAAACCTTTTTCAGAGCGACATATCTCTATATTGATAGAATAAATATCTTTTAGCGCTTTGTTAAAGGCTAGGGACCTCTCCAAGGAGAATTTGTATTTTGTCGTAGAAGTAAATTCTCTCTGAAGGGTTGAAGGCAGACTGTGTGCTGCAATGGCACCACATGCTGGGAGGGGGCAGAGGAGGTGGCACCAGCCTCAGGAGCCAGGCATCCTGCTGTTGACCTCTGAGGACAGCACTGGGCCTGGGAGGCTGGCCTGCCCACCCAGCGTAGCCAGCTCTGGCCCAGTATCCCATCTGTAGCCCTCAGCCTTCCCACCTCCCCAAGCTCCCCTCCAGCGGCCAGCTGGTGACCCCAAGAGAGAAGCATCCCACCCATTGCCCAGGAAGCCAGGACCTCTGGACCCTTCCCCTTGGCCTCTGGCAGTGGACGACCTGAGGCTTCAGTGGATCAGCTGGAGAACAGATCTTTTAGACCAGGAAACCCACACTCTGATTGAGACCCAGCCATGTAAGGCCACAGCCAGTCAATGGGCCAGGTCCGTGGTAACTCTGACAGCCATATTCTTTACCCAGGCTGAGGCAAGTCCAGAGACCTCTCCATGGAGAGCTAGGCATGGCCAGGCCGGGGCCTGAAACCCACTCCCCATCTTACAGAGCTCAAGTTCTGATGCAGCCCCCAACCCGTCACCAGCTGGTGACATTGACACCCAATCAGTGTCCAGAAGCTTTGACATTTTTTCTCCCCATGAAAAACTAACATGTGCATCTCCTTCTAGTCCTTCCAAGGTGGGGAGAAAAGTGTGTGTGTGTGTGTGTGCGTGCGTGTGTGTGTGTGCGCGTGTACGCGTACATGTGTGTTGAATGAGAGAGAGAAGAAGAGCACTCAGACGGATCACGCCCAGGGGAGGGTGAGCTCCCTGCTCTGTTGCACCATCTGGGGGTCGCACACCCAAGGGCCACCTGGACTCTATCACCAAGAGTCTAATTAGCAAAAGGCTGGCAAGTCTTTCTAGAAATTCTACTGTACTGCCTGGCTCATCTACAGCTGCAGACATTTCTTCAGCAGGAGCAGGTGTTCTGTCTTCTGTTTTTTCCAGAGGCACCTGTCTCCTTAAACGCAGGTCCGTGTTGTGTCGGAAACCTAGTGCATCTGTGTGTGTCTGTGTTGGTGTTTCTGTGTCGGTGTCTGCGTGGGTGTCTGCACGGTACCCAGTCGCCGTTCTGCAATGCATCACTCTCGTGCTGAGGGTGCGGCCCAGGCGCCGGGCTGCGTGTTGTGGTTCAACAGTGGCTTTTTTCTGAGACCATTGTGCTTTGTCAGAGCCCATCCAGCTGTGGCATCTATGGATCTGCAGGGATCTTCTCGTTTGCATGTTCCTCGGGGCGGTGTGTCCCTTGCTTCCTCATTCTGGTGTGTGTTTCCCTGCCTGCATGAACTTCTCTGGTTCTGTGTTGTGTGCCCAGTGCCACCCCTTGTTCTGTGACCATCCATGTCGCTACTGAAAATGGCTGGGTAAGCAAGCCAAGGGTGTCGGAGGAGGTCATGGGAGAGACGGAGTCCCTCTCTCCCTCCCCACTCCCCAAACACACCAAGAAGTATTTTTAATGTGTAGGTTGAGAACAAGCCTAACATCGCCCGTGGTTGGGACAGAGCGAGAGCTTGGAATCCCCCTCTAGACCAGATCAGCCCCACCCCTCACTTCAGCCATCTCGGAGCTGTAGGCAAGGCCCAGAGTGTGCTAGGTGCTCTCCTACCTTCGGCATCTCCCACCAGCCCCTGCCGATCTAGCGATCTACCGGACCCCAGACCACCTTCTGCCCCAGTGGGCTCGGTGGGAGCTGTCCATTTAGGACCACAAGCCATCCTCTGCCCTAACTAAAGGTGGGCAGAGCACACCTGTGTCCCTTTGGCCTCCCCTCCCCGACCTGTTCACCCTCCTCGCCCCCCACCCCGATGCACCCATGGTGCCAGGGACAGAAGCTGATGTTTAACTCCCTCCCCCGCCCCAACTGGAGCCTGTGCCAAGCCCCTGGCTCCCTCACTGTGTTAACACTTGGCACTTCGCCAGCCCCGAGAAAGGTAGATGACACAGCCACAAATCTAATCCACATAGTTTCCATCTACTCCTTAATCTGATTGATGTTCCCTCTTGCACTGAATAATACATGCCTATCTCAGGTAAGCCATTTTATAAAATAAGGAGATAAAAAAGCACTGTCAAGACAGTGTTTGCTTTTGCCGAGCTGGTGTCCCACAGCTCCCTGGGTGTCCGAGGCGGCAGAGCTACCGACAGAGGCTCTCCGGGCCCTCGAGGGCTTAGAGCCCACTTGAATCGTAAGCCTTCTTGCTTTTGATAACACAGTATTATTTCTCTTACTCTAGAAGAAGAAGTTTATTACCAAAACAAGAGTATTTTTATGAAAGAAAAGGACAAACCTATAAATTAACTCAACCTATATTTCCCTTGAAAATACTTTTCAGGCTCCGCCAAAACGTAGAACTGAAAGCATGTATTTTGGAAGAAAGAGATACATTTTGTATGCTTTCTGTTCCTTTTGTAGATTCACAGTTTATTTTCTAAGACTGCAAAGATCACTTTGTCACCAGCCCTGGGACCTGAGACCAAGGGGGTGTCTTGTGGGGAGTGAAGGGGAAGGGAGAGGCTGGCATGAGGGTCACAGTTGTTCCAATGAGCTCCAGGGAGGGGCCACCTGCTCTCAAAGACATGTTGGGGACTGGATATGCTCTGGTCCTTGATGGTGGCCCCTCTGTCTTGGAGCTGACTTGTCAAATGGAAGGAGCAGAGGACCTGATGGTCAGTTCCAAACCTGATAGAAGAAACTAGGGTTCTGAATTGTGAGGATTAGTAAGATGGTATCCTTTGTAATCTTATGGCAACCAAAACGTGGCTTCAAGCAGTCATGGTTTCATCTCTTAAAACACAGTGTGTAAATTTATTCAACTAATGATGGGAAATGTATCACTTCCATGTACAGTGGACTTAAGTGCCATTTGTTGAAAGGGAACAAGTCATTGAGAACAAAAAAGCCCAATACTTAGAGTCCCAATTTTGTCTTATTTGCCAAAAAAAAATCAACAACGACAAAGCAAACCCCCTCTGGTTGATATTGTTATATTGTATATACTGTATAATAGGAAAGAGAATTGATGTATCTTACTTTTTCATTATTTGCTAACCAAAGCTGTACATTTTTCATATGATCCACAGCCTTTTGGGTATCTAATGGGTCAAAACCATGGGACCTGCCACCTCCCATCAGCAGTTCTGGAAATGCACTATTTCTACTGGTATTCTTGCTTTTTTTTCATTTTCTTGCTGAAATGACATGAATTGTTGAGTTTATTTTTACACAGTAAAGAGTGAAGAAAGACTGTGGTCTCCTTGGAATATCTCTTCTTTCCTCAAGCTTGCAAATGTCACCTCAACCTACTGGGTGACCTCAGGGGCCCTCCCAGGATATGCCTGCCTACCCATTGCCCTGTGCCCCTCAAAAATCCAGCAGCCACCTGGTGATAGTGGATATCGGGTATGGGGAGGGGGCCTGCCCAATTCACAGGTGCAGCCGACATCGAGGCAGAGAGCAGTGAAGTGATTCTGCAGTGTGTAGAGACCACACTGGGGCTTGGGTTGCAGAGTATCTGCCCGTTCCTCACCTCATCTGCAGCCCTGCTCCCTCCTGAACCGATGCACTGCCCACAACACACCTGGCTACAGGTCCCAGGTGGTCTGGGCTTGTCCTTCCCAAGCAGCCCTGCTCTCCTTTGCCATATCCCTGCTGACCCATCCTTAGGGTCCCCAGGCTGTTTCCCTGCACTCAAGCAAGACAGCACCCCCAGGTTCATATACCAAGAAGATGGCTGATGTGGGAACCCTGGGCACTGAAAAGAACTCAGTTCCCTGGTTCCTTATGGGCCAAGCTAGCCACTGGATGGACATGGAGCCGTGGAGCTGTTCCCTTCTGTGGGATAAAATCAATGAGCACAAGTCAAAATAACCTGCCTGGTTGATTAGTCTCCCCCATGCCCCAACACACATGCATGTGCATGCACACACACTCCACCCACCCCCCCCCACACACACACACACATGCTGAGTTAACAGATGGGACCTGGCCAGGACTCAGGAGCTGGAGTTTGGTGGGGTGTAAGTGAGCTGCCCATTGCCTGGAGTAGTATGTACGGAGGGGGTTTGGCCTCAGAGCAGTTGACCACTCACCCTGTTGACCCTGCAGTAGGAACCCCAGTTGAGAGAGAGAAACCCCTGCCAGGCTGAAGACCCTGGGCCTGTTAGTTGCCCTTGGTGTGCAGTGTCCACCTGGAGGCTGCACACGTGTGGCCGGGCCCAGGGTTGTGCTCAGTGCCAGCAGCTAAGGCTGACACACCGCCTCTTTGCCTCCCACTCCTGCAAGTGCACAGTTATGTCTGTAATAACATCACTCTTACATTTCTAATTTCTATGAAAGTGCTCATTCAAAACTTCGGTATTTTTACTATCATTAGAAACAAATTACTTTCCCCACCTCTCACACCTGATCTTGGCACATCAAGGGCTGAATTTAGGGACTGTGGAGCAGAGAATAGCAGCTTTACAAGGAGACAGCAAATGGGAGCTGGAGAAGAGGGACACAGGCTCAGGATTTCAAAGCCGGAGAGTGTCTCCAAAGCCACTGATGCCAACTGCCCATCGGATGCATGAAAATGTTCTCAGCTTACACACTTCCAATGATAGGGAACTCGCTATCCATAGAGACAGTCTGGCCCACTTTCAAACAGCTCCAGCTGGGAGTTTTTCTTTTCTATCTTTCATGTTTCTTTTCTGTTGTGCCCAATTCCTTATATTGAGCTGCAGCTTCTATCCATCTGTTTGCACACATAGAGACAGGCCCCATGTTTCCTAGGGTTCAAACCTTTGTGTCTCTCCTGCACCACCTGGCTGACCTGCTCTAGGGGCACACTCCTCCCACCCCAGAAGCCCCCCAAGGGCAGCAGAGTATAGACCAATCCCTAGAGGGTCCTTGCTCTAGGAAGCTGGGGCTTGTGCTTCAGCTGTGGGCCCCCCAGGGTAGGAACAGCACAATTCAAGGAGTTCCAGCCTCCTCCATCTCCTCATCCGCTCCCTGCAAGGCTTCCAGCAAATGGGCCTGTGCCCAGGAGCCCCCTCTCTGCAGACCTCCAAGGAGTACAAAGCCACCTGGCTCTGTGGAGTTAACTGCTGGCTGGAAACAGGAAATAGGAGAGAAGAAAAGCGGTGGCTGTGGGGAAATTAGAAAGGTTCTGGAACTCTTTGGAAGGCCTGTGGTTCTGAGCTCAGACTTGGCTTCTTTGTAGAAACCAGATGCCCTATAGAAGAGACTGGAATGCTCAGCCCAGCCAACAAGGGTCCCTCTGGGGGCTGGAGTCAGCCGGAACTGCTGCCTTGACCTTAGCAGAACTGCCTCCCTCCCACCCTGAACCCTCACTAGGAGATTCTTTCCCATTCACAGCCGGTGGTGCTTGCCTGGGCTCAGGCTCATCAGCTGGCTTTGCCAAGGGCCCAGGCCCTCAGGAGTCTCTGTGCTCCACCTCTGGAGGTGCCCTGGCAGTGCTGCCAGCCTCCAGGGGCCATTGGCATCCATACTGTGCATCACACTCTGTGCCTGACTCGTTCCTATGCTTTATCTCCCATCATCCCAATGGCTACCCTGATGACAACACTGAGTTTGCAGATGAGGAGCCAGTGGGGAGGCTGAGTGACTTGCTGAGCTCATGAGTGGCAGGGTGGGTGCTCAGACTGCAAATCTTCTGTCTTTCCACACTAGCTATAGGTTCAGAATTCATCTGCAGAAGTCAGCACCAGGGAGGACACCCCCTTGAAGAGGACCTAGTGCCAATCTGAGCCCGTGACCCTCTGACCAGATCTGCTCTTCCCTCGAACTCCACTGCTCTGTCATCATCCCTGAGCCCCCAGGTTCTTACTCACTCACATGTGATGCGCGTGGTGAGTTCCTGTGGCCTTGGATTCCCAAGATGCCCTTCCCCATGGAAGCAGAGCCTCCCTCCTCTCCTGATGTTCAAAGAAATTGTTTCTAACAGTCTGATTGTTTCTAAAGCCTGGCATGCTGCATGCAGTCCATGGGGTGGCAAAGAGTCGGACACAACTGAGCAACTGAACTGAACTGAACAGTCTGATCCTTAAAAACTGAAAATCATTTCATTTCGTGGTTTTCCCATGAAGCACACTTGGCATTTCCTGAGATTCACTCAAAGAGATAAACAATGGTTTTCAAGGCCTTAGTTTCCCCTAGCATAGGAAGACAGGGTGGGACCAGGCAGTCTCTTCAGTCTTTGGACTCTCCCTGGAGCCCAGGACCAATCTGTGGGGACCAGCAGGGCCCTCTCTGCAGGCTGCCTGATGTACTTGTTCCAAGACCCCTGCTCACATAGGGCACCTCTGCTCCCTGCCCCACCATTGGGCCAGCAGCCATGGGATCTGCCCTCAGCAGATTGTTCTTCAATGTTAACTATCCTTTCAGGGTCCTTCTTGTCCTCCCTCAAACCTTCAGACTATTTCTGATCTCTGTTGGTGGACCTGGGTGACACTGTCTCCCCAGAAGTTTCTCAGCTACCATATAAATCAGGGTACTCATAGGTACTCAGGGCAGGGGCCACAAGTCCAGAGCCCCCTGCCATGACCTGGATTTGGCAGTCTCCCTTTGGGGACAGGGGAAGAGAAGGGTATTGAGAAAATAGATAACCACAACAGAGCCTTTAGAAAAACAGACACACAGGAGATTGGCCAAGATGGCAGAGCAGAAGGACCCTGAGCTCACCTCCTCTTACAAGCACATCAAAATCATAGCTATTTGCAGAATAGCCATCGATGAAAAAGACCAGAACCTACCAGAAGAGATCTTCTACAATTAAAGACATAAAGAAGGAACCACACTGAGACTGGTAGAAAGGGCAGATCCTTGATAAAGTCAAGTCCCATAACCCTGGGTGGACAACCCACAAACTGGTGAATAACTACAGTGTAGAGATCCTCCCACAGGAGTAAGAGTTCTGAGCCCTGCATCAGGCTCCTCAGCCCAGGGGTCCTGAACCAGGAAAATGAGCCCCCAGAGCCATTGGCCTTGAGAGCTGGCAGGGCTTAATTTGGGGGGCCCCACAGGACTGTGGGGCAAAGAGACTTCACTCAAATGGTGTGCACAAAGTCTCTCATGCTCCAGGACCAGGGCAAAAGAAGTAATTTTATAGGAGCCTGGGCCAGACCTACTTGCTCATCTTGGGGAGCCTCTTGGAGATGCAGGGAGGGTGGGGGCTTGAGGAGTGGCTCACCTTGGGGACATATACACTAGTGACAGCCATTCTTCGGAGCTCCTTCTACCACATTGATGCTAATGCTGGTGAGCACCATTGTGTGGGATCCTCCCTCTAGCTCATCAGGGCCAAGACCTGGCCCTACCTAAGAGCCTGTATAGGTACCAGAGCTGAGACACCTCAGGCCAAGCAACTAACTGGGTGGGAACACAGCCCCATCAGGTCAGACCAGATGCCTAAAGACCTCCTGAGCCCTCAGCCTCCCTTGGACACAGCCCTGCCCACCAGAGGGCCCAGAACTTGGCTCCACCCACCAGTGGGCAGGCACCAGAGAGAAGAAAATCACCATCCCACAGCCTGCAGATACAGCCTGCCTGTCAGCAGGCCAGACACTGCCCTGGAATCATCTGGGCCCCAGCTCTGCCCACGAGCAGACTAACACAAGGTTCAGGACGCCCTGGACTCTGGATCCAACTGTGTCAGGCTATCCCCCACCCCTACCCCCAATCACTAATGGTGTGACACCAGCTCTGGAATCCTGGACTCCAGGACTTGGCTCTGGTTGTTAGAGGCTGGTACTAAGCCCAGGGTTAATACCTATCTTTATCAAATTATTCCAAAAAATTGCAAAGGAGACACTTCTGAACTCATTCTATGAGGCCAGTATCATTCTGATACCAAAACTGGATAAACACATCACAAAAAAGAAAACTACAGACCAATAGTACTGGTAAACATACATGTAAAAATCCTCAACAAAATATTAGCAAACTGAATCAAACAATACTTTTAAAAGGATATTATATCATGATCAAGTGGAATCTAAGCCAATTATGCAAGATTTTTCAATATCAGCAAATCAGTCAATGTGATACACCACCTTAAGAAACAGAAGTATAAAAACCATATGATCATCTGGATAGATGCATAAAAATCTTTTGACATAATCCAACATCCATTTTAAATAAAAAAGACAACTCTAGAACATGAGGATAGAGGGAAAATGCCTCAACATAATAAAGGCCATATATGACAAACCAACATCAGCCAACATCATACTCAACAGTGAAAAGTTGAAAACATTTTCTCTAAGATCAGGAACAAGACAAGGATGCCAACTCTTATCACTTTTATTCAACATGCATTGGTAGTCCTAAGCATAGCAATCAGAGACAAAAAATAAATAAAAGGAATCCAAATTGGAAAGGAAGAAGTAAAGTTTTCACTGTTCACAGATAAGTGTAGTAGAAAGCCCTAAAGATGCCACTAGAAAAGTACCAGACCTCATGAATGAATACAGTAAGATTATAGGCTACAAAATTTATACACAGAAATCTGTTGCATTTGTATACACTAACAATGAACTATTAGGGAGAGAAATTAAGGAAACAATTTCATTTACCATTACATCAAAAAGAATAAGATACCTGGGAATAAAGTTACCTAAGGAGGTAAAAAAACCTGTACTTGGAAGGCCGTTATAAGACACTGTTGTCAGAAATTGAAGACAACACAATCAGATGGAAAGATGTATCAATACTATGTTCTTGGATTGGAAGAATCAATATTGCTAAAATTATCACACTACTCAAGGCAATCTACAGATTCAATGCAATCTCTGTCAAGTTACCAATGATATTTTTTCATAGAACAAGAGAAATAATTGTGAAATTTGTATGGAAACACAAAAAACTCTAAATTACAAAAAAAATATTGAGAAAGAAGAACAGAGAAGGAGGAATTACATTCTCTGACTTCAGATTATACTACAAAGTTACAGTAATCAAAAGAGAATGGTACTGGTGCAAAAAAAGACATATGGATCAATGGAACAAGACAGAAGGTTCAGAAATAAACCCACACACATGATTGATTAATCTACAACAAAGGAGTCAGGCACATACAATGGAGAAAAGACAGTCTCTTCAATAAGTGGTGCTGAGAAAAGACAGTCTCTTCAATAAGTGATGCTGAGAAAACGGGACAGCTATATGTAAAAGAATAACATAAGAACATTCTCTAATACTATATGCAGAAATAAACACAGAATGGATTACAGACCTAAATTTAAGACCAGAAGCCATAAAACTCCTAGAGGAAAACACAGGCAGAACACTCTTTGACATAAATTATAGCAACATTTTTTTTGGATCTGTCTCCTATGGCAAAGTAAATTAGGGCAAAAATAAACTAATTAAACTTAAAAGTTTTGCACGGCAAAGGAAATCATCCACAGAATGAAAAAACAATCTACTGACTGGGAGAAAATATTTGCAAATGGTATGACCAGTGAGAAGTTAATATCCAAAATATACAAACAGCTCATACAACTCAACATCAAAAAAGAACCTGCATAAAAAATGGGCAGAAAATCTGAATTGACATTTTTCCAACGTGCACGTGCAGATGGCCAGCAGACACATGAAAAAGATGCTCAACATCACTAATCATCAGGGAAGTGCAAACCAAAACCACAATGAGATATTACTTCACATCTGTCAGAATGGCTGTCATCAAAAAGAACACAGGGACTTCCCTGATGGTCCACTGGTTAAGACTCCTCATTTCCATTGCAGGGGGCATGGGTTCCATCCCTTGTTAGGGAACTAAGGTTCCCACATGCTGTGTGGTACGTGGCTGAAAAAACAAACAAACACACACACAAATAATAAATGTTGACAAGGTATGGAGAAAATCGAACCCTCTTACACTGTTGGTAGGAATGTAAATTGATGTAGCCACTGTGGAAAACAGTATGGAAGTCTCTCAAAAGACTAAAAACTAAAAAACTAAAAATAGAACTACTATGAAAAGTACAGTGTCAGTTGCTTAGTCAGGTCCACTGTTTGTGACTCCATGGACTACAGACCGCCAGGCTCCTCTCTCCATGGGATTCTCCAGGCAAGAATACTACTAGAGTGGGTAGCCATTCCCTTCTCCAGGGGATCTTCCCGACCCAGGGATCCAACTCAGGTCTCTCACATTGCAGGCAGATTCCTTACTGTCTGAACCACCAGGAAAGCCCCAGCAATTCCACTCCTGGGTATACATTAAAAAAAAAAAACCCTAAAACTAATTAGAAAAGATGTGCACTCACAATAGCATTATTTATAATTGCCAAGATAAGGCACAGAAGCACTCTAAGTGTTCATCAACAGATGAATGGATAAAGAAGATATGGCATATACTATACCCACCCAGACACACACACACTGGAATATGTATATGTATATATAATGGGATACTACTCAGCTGTAAAAACGACTGAAATCTTGTCATTTGCAACAACATCAGTGGACCTGGAGGGCATTATGCAAGTGAAATAAGTCAGAGAAAGACAAATACTGTATGATACCACTTACATGCGGAATCTAAAAGACACAATAAACTAATGAATATAACAAAAAAGAAGCAGACCCACAGGTACAGAGAACAAACTAGAGGTTACTGTGGGGAAAGGGTAAGGGGAGGGGCGCAACAGGCGTAGGTAACTAAGAGTAGAAGCTACCATGTACAAAATAAGCTACAAGGATACATCGTACAGCACAAGGAATACAGCCAACATTTGATAATATCTATAAGTGTCTGTTGTGTTAGTCGCACAGTCGTGTCTGATTCTTTGGCACCCCATGAACAGAGGAGCCTGGTGGGCTACAGTCCATGGGATTCTCCAGGCAAGAATACTGGAGTGGGTTGCCATGCCCTCCTCCGGGGATCTTCCCGACCCAGGGATCGAACCTGGGTCTCCTGCATTGCAGGCAGATTCTTTACCATTTGAGCCACCTTAAATTGTGAATCACTATACTGTACACCTGTAACTTATATACTATTGTACCTCAACTACACTTAAGTTTTACAAAATGGGAAAAAAAGAAAAACATACACTTATTCATTCATTCATTTATTGAATACCTATTTCCTGAGCACCTACCATGAACAATCACCTGGGGCAGGTGCCCAGTGGGTGGTCTGTGGGCAGAAGAAGGCTCAGCTCAGGCACCTGGACCAGCTCCAGGCTCAGAAACAACGAAGGCAAATGGTGGGGGAGGATGGGGGAGGGTGAGGAGAGCGGGTGTGAGTTTGCATGCTTGTGTGCCTATAAGGCATTGCCAAGGAAGCCGTCTGTCCGCTGTTTGATTTCTGTGCTTCTCAATTCAGGCCAAGGTGGGGGGCCATCTGCTAAAGTGGGCACAGAGAAAACATTTTCGCTGTGCAGAAAATTGGCTTCTGAGGAGAGGCTGTGTGCTCAGCACAGAACCAGCCTGCAGAGGAGACGCTGGAGGCAGCGGGCAGGGCTGGGGTGCAGGGAGGAAGGCTCCGCTCACGTGATCTCGCTCAGGGCTGGGGAGATGCCCGTGCTCCTGCCCCATCCTTGTGAGGGCGCAGGCCCAGATGGTCAGTGTCTCTAAGGCATCAAACCCCTTCCTGAAACTTAGGGGTCTTTGCATGGGACTTGCATAGGGGGAGGGCTGCACTCCTTTTTAATAGCTTTATTAAGACATGATTGACATAGTATAAAATTTACTCATTTAAAGTATACGACTCAATGGCTTTTGGTATATTACATTACTAATTTTTAAAAATTGTGGTAAATGTAAACAACATCAAATGGACCATCTTAACCGTAAAACTCATTGGTGTTATTATATTCACAGCGTTTGCAACTATAACTATTTCTAAAACTTTTCATCTACCCAAACAGAAACTTTGCACACATTAGACACTGACTGCCAATGTCAACCCTGGTAACCTCCAATCCCTGGTAACCTCCACTCTACTTTCTGTCTCCATGAATTGACTATCTTAGGTGCCTTATATAAATGAATCATACAGTATTTGTCCTTTCGTATCAGGCTTCTCAGCATGTTTTCAAGGTTCCTCCATCTTGTAGGGTGGCTCACAATGCCATTCCTTTACAGCTGAATAATATTCCATCGTAGTGATAGACCACGTTTATTTATCTGTTCATCTGTTGATGGGCCCTTGGGCCCATCTTTTGGCTATTGTGAATAGTGCTGCTAAGAATGCAGGTGTGCAGGTGTCTGTTTTAGTTCTCCCTGTCAATCCCTTTGGGTATATACCTAGGAGTAGAGTCATATGGTGATTCTATGTATAGGTTTTGAGGAATAACCACACTGTTTTCTTCAGTGGCTTCACCATTTTACATTCCTACCAACAGTGTACTAGGTTCCAGAATCTCCACCCACGTTTGTTATTCCTGCTGTTGTTACTTGATGGTTGTCATCCTAATGGGTAAGGACTTCCCTGTAGCTCAAACGGTAAAGAATCTGCCTGCGATGCAGGAGACCAGGGTTTGATCCCTGAGGTGGGAAGATCCTCTGGAGAAGGGAATGGCATTTCACTCCAGTATTCTTGCCACAGAGAAGCCTGGTGGGCTACAGTTCATGGGGTCTCAGAGTCAGACACAACTGAGCGACTCACACACACACACACACACACACACACATCCTAATGGGTATGAGGTGCTATCTTACATGGATTTGATTTGCACTTCCCTAATGTCTAGTCAAGGCTATGGTTTCTCCTGTGGTCATGTATGGATGTGAGAGTTGGACTGTGAAGAAGGCTGAGCGCCAAAGAATTGATGCTTTTGAACTGTGGTGTTGGAGAAGACTCTTGAGAGTCCCTTGAACTGCAAGGAGATCCAACCAGTCCATTCTGAAGGAGATCAACCCTGGGATTTCTTTGGAAGGAATGATGCTAAAGCTGAAACTCCAGTACTTTGGCCACCTCATGTGAAGAGTTGACTCATTGGAAAAGACTCTGATGCTGGGAGGGATTGGGGGCAGGAGGAGAAGGGGACGACCGAGGATGAGATGGCTGGATGGCATCACGGACTGGATGGACCTGAGTCTGAGTGAACTCCGGGAGATGGTGATGAACAGGGAGGCGTGGTGTGCTGCGATTCATGGGGTCGCAAAGAGTCGGACACGACTGAGCGACTGAACTGAACTGAACTGAATGATTAGTGATATCATATCATATCACAACATACTTGTGATATATTGATTTTCATGTGCTTATGGCCATTTGTCCATCTTCTTTTCAAAATGTCTATTCAAACCCTTTGGCCATTTTAATATTAGGTGTTTTTTGTTGTTGTTGTTGAGTTATAGAAATTTTGTATATATTCCTGATATTCATCCATTATTGGATATATGACTTGTGAATATTTTCTCACATTCTGTGGGTTCTCTTTTCACTCTCTTGATAGTATCCTTTGATACACAAAAGTTTTTTATTTTGAAGTCCAATTTATATTTTTTTCACTGCCTGTGCTTTTAGTGTCATATCCAATAAATAATTTGCTAGGCTAATGCTACTCATTTTTGATTCCCCAGCCCATGTAAATTAGTTCTCCCTGTGATCCTGTCTCATTGCATCCATATCCCCTTAGCAGTGGCAGCCACACCTGATTGGTCTGCACCGCTCCACATCTCCCTAACGCAGAACCCGGGCAAGCAGAGGTCGGGTCTGTTTCCTTCCTCCTAGAAGATCCTTCTGGCTGGAGCATTCTTGGCTCTGGTCTTTGCTCTTCAGAATTCTGGTTCTCTAAGAATCACAGAATGTTAGCGCAGATGTAGGAAGAAGAAAAAAACAACAGAAATTCTCTTTGAAATAAGGACTGGCTGCTTTCATGCACCAGTGGAACTGGTGCTTGTCACACGCTGGCTTGACTCGGTTTAGGAAAATATCCCAGTGGCTTTTGTTGGTTTGGAAGGTAGACTCACCCTCTCCCCTGCCTTCGGTTCAGGCAGGAAGAAAAAGGCAAAGGGAGCTGCTTGCACAGCAGCAAAAGGGACTGTGGTTTTTATAGACATCCTGGGAGGGAAGAGGTAAGAATCTGTGGAACAGAGAACTGGGGAAAGAAAAGAAACAAAGTGGTCAAAGGCCGGGCAGGAAAGCCCAGCTGGCCAGAAATGCCCGTGTTGTCATCTGTAGCAAGTTGCTCCATCACCCAAACACAAGTGAATGTCTGCTTCCAGAAAGGCCCAGGTAAACGAAGCTCTGCACAGAGAAGTTGGGTGGTGTCCAGTGTAGACCCCCTATCGAGTGTGAAGCAGAAGTAGGAAACGTGAAGGCAGAAAAACATGGGGACCCTCATGGGACCCTGAGTTTTCCGCCTTATACGGATGGGAGCTGTGCTAGGGTGAGTTGTGTCCTGCCGAAATTCATATCCACTCAGAACTTGTGAACTTACTTGGAAATATGGTCTTTGCAGGTGTTACATCAAGTTAAGGCACAGTCATACTGGATTACAGTCACACTGGTACAAAGCCTGGGAAATTTGGTCAAAAGCACAGGGACATAGTGAGAAGATCAAGTGAAGACAGGGCAGAGACTGGATGATGCTCCACAAGCCAAGGATCGCCAGCAGCCACCAGAAGCTGGAGAGGGGACTAGAGCGAATTCTGTCCCAGGACCTCCAAAAGGATCCTGCTGACACTGATTTCAGACTTCCAGTCTCCAGACTGAGGGAATTAATTTCTATTGTTCGAAGCTTCCCAGCCTGCAGCATCCTATTATGGCAGCCCAAGATAACTCAGACAGTAAAGAATCTGCCTGCAGGAAACCCAGGTTCAATCCCTGGGTTGGGAAGATCCTCTGGAGAAGGGAACAGCAACTCACTCCAGTATTCTTGCCTGGAGAATCCCATGGACAGAGGGGCCTGGCAGGCTACAATCTGTGGGGTCACAAAGAGTTGGACACAACTGAGCAACTAGCACTCCTACTAAGAAATGAATGGCAGGGCTAACATCCTTTTATTTTAAGAGCCAAGGAAAGGGAGGCTCTAAGGTTGGAGGACTGGGAACATTAGGAGCTCACCTTGGTTGGTGTGGGGTCCTAGCCTCCAGCTGAAGGAACCAGAGCCTCGGAGCCCCAGTTTCTTTGCTCTTTAAGGCTCAAGGGGTCATCAGACTGTTGGCATGTGGCAGCTCAAAGGGGAGGCTGAGAAGCCGTCTGGTCAAAGCAGCTTCTGTACAATACACACTTCCCACAGCCAGTTTGGGTCTCTTAGTGCTACAGCTTCCCTGGTGGCTCAGAAGGTAAAGCGTCTGCCTGCAATGTGGGAGACTCAAGTTCAATCCTGGGGTCAGGAAGAACCCCTGGAGAAGGAAATGGCAACCCACTCCAGTACTCTTGCCTGGAAAATTCCATGGATAGAGGAGCCTAGAAGGCTACAGTCCATGGGGTCCCAAAGAGTCGGACATGACTGAACGACTTCACTTTCAGTTTTCACTTTCTTTCAGTGCTGTAGCACAGACAGCAGTGCAGAATGGGGTCACCAACACCGGAAAACACCCAAGTGCTTTGGGAGGACAAGACTGCCCCTGGGGAGCTGCCCAGCATTGTGACACTCTGGCATGTGACCAGACTCTCCCTGTTGTGGATTTGGTGGCAACCTGGGGAGAGGAGCCAGAGATAAGGGGGGATGAGAGGATGAAGCATTCGCTTAGTGGAAGGAAAGGAGATGGTGAGAACCCAAGGTAGGATAAAGGGACAGAGAGTAAGGTGGGGCAGGGGAGGATCCCTGGGCAGAGAGACCAGGCAGAGGGCCTGGAGGGGCGGCAGCATGGCAGGAGAGAGCAAGAGCTGGGGTGTGGGAGGGTCAGGTCACACAGGGGCTTGAGAAGGAGAAAAGCAGCTCGCCTCGATGATGTGCAGAAAATTTCATAGCTCAGTGAGGTCTCTGTTATCAGACACGGCCAAGATGGATGGAGACAGAAACAAGAGGCCTCAGCAGTCATCTCTGAACACAGACAGAACATGAACTCTATCCAGACCTAAAAATGGCCCTCAGGCCCCGTTTCCTTGCTGACTGGAGTGGGTTTGCCAATTTTAGCCTAAATTTGCTAAAGTTCTCCTGCCTCCTAGACACAAATTACTAAGATACCCTACCATGGCATCACCCCATGAGCACTCCCCAGCTCCCCACAGTGTATTGTTGCTCTCACTCAATTCCATTGCAGTTGTGTTCTAGGGGTCCTCGGATAGGAGGTAACTGACACCTCATACACCAAGGAAAGAACTGTGGGTTTTACTCTGAATAATATGGGAAGCCACTGCATGGTTTTAAGAGGAGAAGTGTGACGTGATTTTCGAAAGAAATGTCCTAAAGACCCATCAGGAGGTTCCCTGTGGACTGTGAGTGATGGCATATGGAACAGGGTTCCCTGTGGCTACTTGGTGCAGGAGGGGGCTTTTTCTACCTGCAGGGCAGGAAGAAGTGAGTGTGAACACATGGACAGCATCTGTATCCTACAACCACCTTCTAAGGAGCTTCTGAGAAAAGAACTTCACTGAAGCGAGCTAGACTGGGCTGTTTGCATCAGCTTCAGCATCTTAGTGGACAGTGCATAGGTGCCTAGCCTCCCCCTTTCTGAGCCAGCACACTCAAGACACCCTGAAAGACAGAGTTTGTGGAGGGAATTGCCCAGTGGCCCAGAGGTTAAGACTCTACGCTTTCACTGCCAAATGCCCGAGTTTGATTCCTGGTCAGGGAACTAAAGACAGGCCAAAAAAAAAAAAAAAAAAGACAAGAGTCTGTGGATAAGACAAGATCAGTCCACACTGGCAGGCACCAAGGAGGCAGGACATAAGGCTCTACAAAAATGTCCCATGTTTTGATCAGGATATATGGTGATGTCATTCCCATGATCCTGTGTGTGCTCAGCCAGGAGGGCTAAGGGGCCAGACTTGTGAATAACTGGCTCCCAGGTTAGAAAGATAGCTCAGAGGTAGGAGGCATATCTGCCTCCCCTGTCCCAGCACACATATGTATTGCTTCCAACTTTTGCCTTGGAGGGTGGGCTAGCTAAGGGGGTTCTTTCAAAGTACCAGGATATAACATGTCTCTTTGTCTGATGAAACCATATGGGATGTGTATGTGTGGGTGGGTGAGTTGTGGGGTCCTCCTTCAGAGAACCCATGGTCCAAAAGCATGATCAGTGGTTCCCAGGAATGGCAGAGTGTTGGCATTTTGCTTGCTTGCTTTTGCTGCCTGCTCATCTGACCTGGCTGTTTCTCCTATTTCTCTGAGGACCCTCACACCTGGAGGATGGAGCCCTTGGCTAGGCCTACTTGCCTGAACTCCCCTCCCTGGACTGGCAGATTCCTCAAGCCCCATCTTGACCCTGTCTCCTACAATAGCACCCCTAGCCTAGAAGGCAGAGATAACTTGGGACTGACTGTAGAAATGATCACAGAGCATGGAGGGCCCACTGTCACTCCCAGAACCCCCTCTGTATCAGGAGGCTCAGGGAACCGGCGCCTACATTGGTATCAGTTGTATCAGTGTACATGTGTGCCCTTGAGTCTTAGTGTGTGTGTGTCTGTGTGTGTGTGTTGGGGAAGAAACAGGGATACTAGGAAGGGAAAACTCTTCAATCACATCAGGAGTCTCCATTCCCACACATGAGGGTTCATGGGGGCACTGCAGCACATGAATATAATTTTATTTGGGAAAAAAAATGTATATGCAATATATTGAAAAAAAAAAAAGCCTAGAAGAAAATATTCTGAAATGTCAGCAGTGGTTATATCTTGCGGTGGGATCAAGGATTTTTATACTTTCGTGTTTTACACCAAACATGTGTTGGTTATGTAATTTAAATTTTATTTATTTATTTTTAAGCCAAATTCTCCAGCCAACTGTGCTTTTTTCCCAGTAACTTTCCTTTGAGTTAGATTTGGTTCTGGGTGAACCCAAGGAACAAACACTCCTTCTCAAGTTCACACTGAGTACTCGTGCTTTCATTCCTCCTTCCGACAGTCAATGTGTTGCGACAGTGTCCCTGTCCTCAGGAATTTTGCAGCCTAGAGCCATTCTCTCCCCACGACCTGCTCCTCCGCGAGGAAATGGGGGTGGAGGGGGCGGCGATGTTTGAGGGTGGGTGGTGAACGGGGGAGGTGGAGTAGCTCTCTGGGCGAGGGGTGGGTGGTGTCGGCCTTGGCTCCTCAACACCGGGAGGATGTAAAATGCTTGGACAACGCTAAAGGGATCGACTGGATTTTCTGCTGCCTCCTGCCCCTGAACCTTCTTGAGAAGGAGCCCTGGGGAGGAGGACGCCCGCGACCCCGATCGCGGTAACGGAGATACCCAGGCGGCGCGAGCACCCGGATACCGAGGCCTGGAGGCCAAGTTCTGGGGCAGGACTGCGGGACTCAGACGCCGGGCGCGGTTGCCACGGCAACGCCCTCGGGCGCGCCGCGATTGGCGGCGCTTCAGGGGCGGGACCCAGGAGGCGCTCCCGCGAGAACTTGGACTCGTGGCTTCCGGTCGGCGCAGGCCAAGAGGGCGCGGGCGAGGCTTCCGGCGTGGGTGGCCTCCTGGACTGTCACTCCGGCGTACGGTGGGGTAGCCGGTCTTGCTGGCTGTGCCAGCAAAATGTGACCAGAATAGGCTCCTTGTCCCTCCTCCGCTGCGACCACCCTGGACCACCTTTAGTCGCTTTGAGTAATGCCCAACGTCTCGCCGGGTCTTCCATCTCCGCCCTTCAGTCCATGTTCCATCTGGTGGTTCCCGGTTTCCCTGTCAAGGCTGTGCCCCGTCTGCCTCTACCCCACTGCTCCCCTACTTCAGCCTTGTTCACTCGTGACTGACCTTGCTTCATCTCCCCCCAACCACTTGCTGGTCCCTCTGTCTAGGCAACACCTCTTTAAGTGAGGTGACTACCTGCTTAAAGTTACACCCCACATTTGCCATCCTCCCTGCCCTGATTTTTCTCCACAGGTCTTAACACCATCCAACACAGTTGATAATGTACTTATATTGTCTGAAAGTTCCATGGCCAAGAGTTTGTCTTGTTCAGACCAGAGCAGGTGCTCAGTAGTTGTTGCCGACTAAGCAGGTGGATGAGGGGTCTTCTCATCTTCCCTAAGGGTGTTGAATCCCTTGGGTCACCCTCTCTGGAAGGAGAACTGGCCAGGACTAGCTGACTGCCCACGTGCCAAGTGTCTTGCTTTTGACATCTCACTCCCAAAGAGTGGCCTCCCATTTCTGTGGGAGGCCCAAGGAGCTTCTGGGACCCCGATTCCTCCAAACACTGTCATCCTCAGCTCAGAATCCTTTGGTCTCCAGATGTCACTGGCTGTTGCTGGCAGTCCCTCCTGCATGCCTGGCACTCTGCTGAACTGTGTGAGAAGGTCTGGTGCTGCCTTCAAGGTTCTCAGTCTGGTGGGAGGGACAGAGAAGTGACTACCACCACACAGAGTGCAGTGCTGAGGATGGGCACCTGAGGCGTAGTGGAAGAGGGTGGGACCCCTCTAGAATGGGGTCTGTAGAATTCCTCCCAGTGGTCCGGGGGGCTCTTCTGGCGTGAAGTGTGCACCATAAACAACAATTACTGGTCTTCTCCTCTGCGCAGACATGATTTCTGGGATTCAACTCTTGGTAGCTGAGAAGCCTGTGCTTTTCCCAGGGCCGGATGCTGCTTCTCAGGCGAGAAGCCAGACAAGCATCCAGGCTGCCCAGAATTGCATCCAAGTGTCCAGACAACTGGCTTCCCTGTGGGTGTGGGCAATGGGAAAGGGGCTTTTGCTTGGTGTGTGGCTTGAGTGAGCGAAGGCAGCCATATGCTGCCAGCCTCATGGGGAGCAGGGCACAGGCCACCCCAGCAGCCAGATGCTCCTGGGCTAGTCTATGGCTCAAAGGCATTTCCTTCAGGAGAAGGGCCAGGTGGCTCCTCTCCACCTGCTCTCCTGCCCTTGCTTCCCTCTTAGTGCCAAAATCTAGGGTTCCAGGGCTGTGTCAGCATCGGGCCCTGCTGTACTGTCCTGGCACGGGGCATGGTGGCCTGAAACGGACATCTGGTCTGCCTCAACCCCCATAGCCAGGGCATCTGTGGCCCCATGGAATGCAGTAGCAGGGAGGAGAGCCGGAACCAGGGAAAGGCCATGCTCTGCTGTGCTTGCCAAGTGGCCGAGCATTCCTGGTATGGCTTACCTGGCATCGCCCTTGCTACTGAGGCTTACTGAGGGCAACCCCCAAGGGCCCTGCCAGGGTCCCTTTGGCCAGGTTGTGTCTGCTCAGGCCGAGGGAGGGAGGGACATAGGCCACAACTAACTAAGTCCAGTGGGATCTTGAACTCAGAAATAGTAGGAAAGGAGGGCAGCCCCTGCCCCTTGCTAATGATGTGCCCTCCTAGCTGGCAGAGGCATCCAACCTGCTCTGCAGGAGTTGGATCTACAGCCTGAGAGGGCTTCATTTTACAGATGGGAAAACTGAGGCTCTGAGAGGGGATGGAAGCATATGTGTACTTAGGGGGCTTTATCTTGCTTGCCTGTCAGCACCCCCAGTGAGATCAGTGTCATTAGCTCTATTATGAAGGAGGAACTGGGGATTGGAGAAGTGAAGCACTGTTTGCAAGCTATCCTAGGTAAACCCCTTATCTGGCCCTGGCTTGCAGGGATCTGAAAAGGAGCCAGGGCAGTGCCCACACTTGCTTGTTTTGCCACAAGATGGAAAAGTGAGCCCAAGAACGCAAAGCTGAGGGAAGGGAGACCCAGGATCAAGGTGATCCTCCTGCAGGAAGCAAGAAGTCCTGAGGCCCAGCTGGGCTGGGAAGTTTGAAATGAGGCTGCCAAAGGCAACTGTAGCCACCGGGGTCCTCACTGCACTTGGTCCTCCCTCCCCGCCATGCCCCCAGGTGTATGGAGTCAGACTTGGTTACTGAGTCCTGAAGAAACAAGAAAACATCATCTTTGGCCTCTACCTGGCATGTAGATGAGGCCATCAGCGTGACCCCTGCCCTCCTCGGCAGTCTCTCCCCTACCAGGCCTTCCTACAGGCCCTTCCCTTCCTGTACCTCAGCTATGGGAACCTATGCCCGAGAGATGTGGTGCCCCAGGCCTAATACTACTCCAGACGTGGAGGGGAGCCCCCACCATCACCATCATATCATCCATCACTGGCAACAGTGACGAGACTTGGTCACAGCCCTTCAAAGGTTGGGCCAGTTCAGTTGGGACCAAAAGGAGCAGCCTATACCAGGAGACTGTGACAGAACAGATGGCCGAGAGGCAGAAAAGAGGTGCAGATGCCCCCAGGGACCCTCCCGTTGGAGCCAGAGAAGGGACCATGGAGGGAGGGGCTGGTCCCGAGATGGGAGGAGGCACCCCAGGCGGGGTCATCCCAGCAAGCTGTCCTAGAAGGGAGGATGTGTCTGGAAGCCAGGTGCACATCAGGGTGGCAGGGGCCAGGGGGCCTGGGAGCCAGGCTGAGCAACGGGGTCGTGTCTATGGGCTTTGAGCCCAAAGCTGACAGAGCACATCCCAGCTCGTGGAAGCAGCTTTTCAGCAAGTGCCTTGAGCTTTCTTGGAAGCAGGCTGAGTTTAAATTATAAATAAACAAATGAGAACTCTGCGGCAAAGCGTGGGCCAGTGGGAACACAGGAGAGACTGGAGACAGAGACCTCACTTGGGGGCTAATATTCCCCCTGAACTTGAAACCTCCTGCCCTCTCTTCCTAACCTGCCTCTGCCTCAGGGGCTTCTGGGCCTTCTGCTGAAAGTATCACCTGGGGTCTCAGGCTTCAGGGGCTGACCTTGGCTGGCCAGAAGAGGTCCAGTGTGGAGCCTGCATTGTGGGGAGTGGGGAGGCCCACCTGGCTTATACACCCAAGAGGTTCAGGCCTGAGTCTCCCTCGGACAAAAACAGGCCCCGGTGGACACTCATCCGTGTGGGAGGTGCCTTACCAAATGTTTGAAGGGGGAGAAAAAAATCCCATTTTCTTAGCTTTTTTTTTTCTTTCTATTTTTTGATTATTTTTCCAGATGACTTCATTTCCAAGAAGGGTGTAGGGGAGAGAAGGAGGACAGGGGGCCTAAGGAGGGATGAAATGGGGAGTGGGTGCCAAGCCCAGGGAAAATTCTGTGGGGGAATCGAGGGCCACCTTGTCCTGACCAGATGCTCCCAGCCCAGACTGTGTCTCCTCCCCCTGATCTCCATGGACTTCTTGGCCAGCTCCAGTCCCACAAAGTCGTGGGACAGAGGTCAGCTCCCATCCAGCCGGGATTAGCAGGAGAAGGGCTTCTAGGAGTTTCTCTCTGGGGCATGACCTTCCTGCCCCACGGACAGAGGTCTCCTTACCCCCTCTACTGCTCAGAACCAGCAGTATAGGACCCACTCTGGCTAGCTTGATGGAAAAGAAAGTTTCTCCCCAGTGGCCATACGCCCAGGAGCAACACCCCAACCACATGGTCTCCCCACTGGGTGCAGACCCAGCAGCCCACACATGATAGGGCACTGATGCTCCAAAGCAAGGGCCTTCTGCCGCCACCCTTGCTAGAAAAGATTCAGGAGGATAAGTTTTTTGGTGTCGCCTGCTTCTGAGTCAGTCTGCCCAGGTGAATCTTGGTTGGTAGAGCCCAGGTCACATGCCCCCACTCTAGCTGCAAGGGAGTCAGGGAATACCAGCAAGGCAGGAAGACCCCACAAACCAGCAGCCACCTCAGAACCCCTTTAGTTCACAGAGGACTTCAGCAGCCCAAACGCCCAGCAGCTGCTGTGCTTTGAGGAAGAAACCGTTCCAGGCTTCTCTTCCAGTCTCCAGTGGCTGCTGGAGACCTTTGGTGTTCCTTGGCTGGTGGGTGCACCACTCCTGTCTCTGCCTCCAAGTTTAGAGTCATCTCTGAGTCTCAAATCTCCCTCTGCTTTTCTCTTCTGACACCTGACATTGGATTTAGGACCTACTCTAATCCAGGATGATCTCATCTTGAGATCCTGAACTTGGTATATCTGCAAAAAATCCTATTCTAGATATGGTCACGGTCTGAGGCTCCAAGATTCCATCTTTTGGGGGCCCCACTTAATCCACTCCAAGAGGCATGAGAAATGAGCACTGAGAAGGGGGCAAGGGAGGAGGGGGAGAGGTGAGGCAGAAGGAACATTCAGGCAGGAGAAACCAGCTGTCCTAGTCCAGCATTCACTGGACCATCAAATCTCCTTTTGGCTCCTGAAACCTCAAGTCAGCTGTGGCTGCCCAGACAGAGCTTTCCACCACCTCTGGTGTCCCCAACATTGTCTTTTCTCCAAGGCCAGGCACTACGAACAGCCCATCTTCTTGAGGGCTCCCAGGTGCCCCTGTGCCCCAGACCCCCAAGATCTCCAAGTCCAGGAGGCAAGAGAAGATGCCTTGCCTTTCCTCCCCAGGCACAAGGGAAAGGGTGGGTCCCCCA
Organism: Capricornis sumatraensis; assembly: GCF_032405125.1. Taxonomy (NCBI): domain Eukaryota; kingdom Metazoa; phylum Chordata; class Mammalia; order Artiodactyla; family Bovidae; genus Capricornis; species Capricornis sumatraensis. Next base: position 101,759,600 of record NC_091076.1, read on the forward strand.
ATCTCATTTCTTGACTTCCCACTTTCCCAGAGCTATCCTTTTCCCCTCCTCAAATCCTCCCTGTTGGAGTTTGGGCCCTTTCTTCTGATGGGGCTCATTCCCATCCTTGGCAGAAAATGCTGTCAGAGATGGAGAACCTTCAAGATGCATGGGTCAGAACTAGACTATAAAAACATCTGTGTACATTCCACCATTTACATGGCCCTTTGTCCTACACTGTCTCCTTAGATCCTCACTATTGCCTGCAAAGGAGATAGTAACCCCATTTTACAGAAGGGAAGACTGAGGCTGTCAGAGGCCTAATGACTTGCCTGAGTTTATATAAACCTGAGATTCCCACCCCAAATGTCCAGCTCTAGCTTCTAGTGCTATTCCTACCAACTCTACCACACTGAGCTCAATCCCATGAAGAATCCTGTCCATGTCAGGGCTTGAATCCTTCTAGGAACAGTGAGCTCACCACCTAACAAAACAGCAAATTCCACTGACAGTCCCAAGTATCAGAGAAGCTTCCTACATTGTAACTTGCCCCTCCAATCCTGGCCTTGGTAATGGGCAATGCCCTGCCCTAGTCTTCTCCAGGACACATCTTTCCATTTCTTACCCATTTCTTGAAATGTCCCTTCTGGGTTACCCTCTCTAGAAGGGTTTCTGGCCTCTTGATGCCCCACCTACTTCAAGGACACAGGTCCTTGAGTCGTGAGGCAGCTGCGGAGGGTGACTTTGGACAGGTGTCCCCCGGCACTGTGCCCAAGTCAGGTGGAACTAAGGTGAGGACTGTGCCTGCTCTGAAGGTGACAGTCTCTTTACCCATGACCAGGGTCTGAGGGTGAGGCCTGGCCATCTGGCCACCTTGGCCATCTCAAGGGGGGCACCATGGGCGCTACTGGGCAGAGGCAGTCACTGTGTCACAGCACAAAGGCAATGTCACACGTTGGGAAAGAAAAAGAAAGGCAACCACCAGCAAGCAGAGCGGCTGAGGAACAGCTGAGCTGAGTCACTGCAGCCGGGCGGGTGGAGGCGGCTGCAGGGGCGGGGTGGGGGCCTCCTAGGGAGGGAGGAGGAGGGGACACCAGGCCCACCTGGCACCCTCCCCTGGGCTTCTGGAGTGTGGAGGGTCGAGGCATCTACCCTCCCCATCCCGTGGGATGCCCAGGCATTTGAGCTGACCATTAGGACTGTCCAGCCAGCTGGCCTCCAGTTCCATTCCCAGCTCAGCCCACCTGGCCCCCAGGCTTCCACCAGCCACGTCATCTTTCTAAGCCTCAGCCTCCCCCTCTGTCTAGTGGGGTAATGGCTGCCTCCCCTACTCCTGGGCTGATTACTGAAGGCCATAGGGCCAGGTGCTCAGGGTGGCATCTGACACCCAAGGAGGTGCTGAGTGTGCCCAGTGACTCTGCTCACCATCACTATGAATCAGAAGCCCTAAGGTTTTCCAAAGCAGGATTCTGGGGTTTGCCTAGTGGGCCTCCCTGACTCCTGCCCCTGCCCCTTCCAGTACCCTATGAGTGCATTGCTGAGGCTATTGGTGGTCTTGGGCTGTTTCCTTGTTGATTTTCCACACCTCCTAGTGGCCCTGGGGGTCCAGGGTCCAGTAGGCTGCCCCTATCACCTGCCAGGACCCACACTGCATGGTTCCCGCTGCGGCCAAGAGGGGCTGCAGAAGCAGGCACCAAGTCCCACTCTGCAGAGTGGCAGCACCTGGCACACAGCACTTCTAAAACCTCTCTGGGAGCCATAGCAGACGGTGCTGGCATCCTCCTATCCTCACAGGAGGCCCCTCAGATGGCAGGATGCCCCCAGCCTGCTGAAGCTCAGGGTTTAGGAACTGGAAGGCACCCTGAAGACGATCCAAACTCGCTCCCTCAGGCCCTCTGCCCAATGCCCCCAGTGATACCAGGGGAATCCCTGCCTCGGCCAGTGCTTCCAGTCCCCCCTCCCATCGGTGGTTGTGCTGGGATTTCCTGAGCCCCTGGCCCAGGAACCAGCACCACGGGCCTCACCCCAAACCGGGAGCCCATGTGATCCCAGCCCCTCCCTCCCTGCGCTCCCCACTCTCCCTCGGCGGGCGCCTGTCTCTCCCGCCCCCACGCTACCGCGGGAAGGGGTTCCTATGGCACCCCTTCCCCCGCACACACTTAGCTCACTGGCAGCCCATCTGCCCCAGACAGTGAGCAGCAGATGCCTTTATGCACAGCGGTGCCTGAAGTGTGGCCCAGCGCCTGCCGGACGAGAGCATGCCAGCCCAGTGCAGGGCTCACGTGACACTAGGCTGGGGCAGGGGCCCCTCACCCAAGGCTAGACCAGGCCATCCAGACAGCTCACCAGGGCCAAGAACCAAGATGTCTGGGCTTGGAATCAGAGTGGCCCTGGAGAGAGTTGCTGGATAGGCAGCTCTCCAGCAGGCTGCTCCCTTGGGAGACAGGTTTCTACAGCTCCCTGACTCCCTGGGGAGGGCCCAAAGTGAAGGGGTTGGTGTACCCCACAGACAGACCCCACAGGGCCAGTCACTGCACAAAGCATGTGTGAAGGTTTAGGGGAGAGGCTTCAAAGCACCCAGCTCCTGCACGAGTGTAGGACCCTCACCTGGGCCTCATAGGGCTCCTCACTTGGTCTGTCTTGGCCCTCTGGCCTCACCCCAGCTCCCTCAGCAAGCTCCTCTCTGTCTCCTAAGTTCTTACAACTGACAGGGGCAAGTGGCAGAGCAGGGTCAAGGGACCCTAGAGCTGGGCTTCCTGAGGGGTGGTCACAGTTCCTGGATCCACTGGTCCCTGGACTCACCTGCTGTTTCCAGGATGCATGTGGCCAGTTGGCAAAGAGCCTTGTTTCCATGGCAGCAGCCTCTAGCCCTGGATCCAGTGGGGAAGGGCTGGCTGAGGACCCCAAGAGCTTGGTCTTTACCTCTGCTTTGCCCTCCCCAGCCCAGGGGCAAAGTCTGATAGCCCATGGGTGGCCAGCGGAGCGCTAGAGGGTCAGCCCAGCCTGGGGGAGGGAACTGCTGGAGGGCTGCAGTGCCCCATCCACTGAGGTGAGGTGGTACACCCACTCTTCCACCCTCAACAAAAACAGGAAAAGAAATTGGCTAAGTCTGGAGCCCTATGGACTCTGACTTGACATTAGCTAGATTTTCCTGATTCTGGAAAGAATTAGAACATTTCAAGGATCTGCACATGGGGCTGCTAGCTGCCAAGCCCTTATCTTGTTCATGGGCTCGTGCCCAGTGTCCCGTGTGAGACGTGATGGGGAGAGAGGTGAAACTGTCTTAGGCCGGTGTCAGCCAGCCTGTCTGGGGCAGAGGGATGGAGAGCTTGGCCTCCGAGAACACCGTTAACTGAGACCCCAGGAGCCACGACAAGCCCCGCAGCACCCCTCTCCCCCCACCCTCACCCTTTGCTTTTCTCCCCTCCTCCCAGCACCCACACAGTGCAGGCAAGCACAAGCACTGGCACACACGCGCGCCCCCGGGCCGCCTCTGCTCCCCTCACATCTTGCGTTTGTTTTGCTTCAGCAGGGCTCGAATGGGGACACGCTGCACTCTCACAATTGGCAGCTTGCTCCGATCCCCCTGTGCCCCCCCATGGAGGTGCCATATGTCAGTGTCATGAATAAGCATGAGGCTCCATGGCTGGGGGGCTGGGAAATGGCAGCTGCCAATCACCAGCTGAGTAGACATGGGGTAGGGGCTACCATGGACTGGGTCACCACTACCAGAGGGGTGAGGCAGGTGGGGGGATGGCATGGGCAGAGGCATGGGAAGAGGGTGGGATCAGAGCATGGTCCCTGGTCCTCACCAGGGGGACACATCTCTAGGTAACCACTATGCTTTCCTGAAAACAAGCAAAACCCAAAAGGCAGGGTGTGACCGTGTGGGGGTGTCCGGAGTCCATGAGCCCTGCCTCTCAGCCTTGTCTCTGCCTGCGGGCCCGCTGGCCAGCTCACACCACCTCCTCCAGAATACCCTCCTCCTGGGCCAAATGCTTCAACCTGTGCCTCTCCCCAGCATGCGCTCCATCCGAGCCCCCCATTAGACAGCGGGGGACCCAGGCTTCACCTGCAGGGAGGAGGATGGAGACAAACTCAGCACCCGCACTGGGCCAGGGACATCTACACAGGGCCCCTTTCACTTTCACAAAACTCCTGGGAACTGGGATTATTAGCCCTATTTTACAGGTAAGAAAACAGGCTTAGAAAAGTTTTAAGCAACTGTCTCCAAGTTTTACAGCTCAAGAGTCAGGCAGCTGAATTCTGCTCAGGTTTGCCAGTACGTTGCCAGAGGCTCCGAGCACTTGGCCCAGGGTGCTGTTCTGTGTCTGCCCTGCCCTGGGTGCCTGCCACCTGACTGCCACCCAGGGCCCGGTCACTCCTCCTTTACCTCCCTGCCCTGCCCTCACCCCTGTAGAGTTTACCATGCCCTGAGGTTGCTCTTATCATGCATCTCGGATCCTGCAGAGGCTACACAAGTCATGGGCACCTGCACATTTGTCCTTTCCTAGCATGTCCCACCCCCTGACCAGCAGTGACTGATTCAGGCCCGACCTAGCAGGTGGCTGTGGAATGAATGAAGGAACGGACAGAGTCAGGCTGCTAGGTGACAGCCATGGTCTGAGTGCACCGGCATGACTGCAGAAGTGTGTCCCGGAGAGATGGAGGCCAGGCCCGGCCCGCCCCACACCCCAGACCCTTTTTCTCATTCCCAGCCCTGCTGGAGGCTGAGGCAGGCGATTGCGTGGCCTGGATCGGATTAACTGCTCTGAGTTAACTGGCTGTCCCTCGTCGCCAGCATGACGGATCCTGCTTGACATTTCCCTAGATAGTTAATTGATACCCAAGTAATTTGTCATGGAGACCTCGTTATATGCCAACTGGGTCCCCTAAGCCATTAACGTCTGTGCCCCAGAAACAAGACTGGCAAGTTAATAATGAAGGCTTAATCATGCTATTCCCTGCTGGCATGGGAAGAGAATTACCCGGAGACAAGATGGGGTGCTGCTGGGAAGAGATGGTGCTTTCTGAGGGGTTTAGGAACGGAATGTCCTGAGAGAGCCTGGCATCCCCTTCCCTTGGTTTCTCCAACCAGGTGCACCTTCTTCTGATGACAGTGTTCTCACTGTCCACAGAGGAATGCCCCTCCATGAGGTGGGCTATGGCTGACTCCACTCCCTGGCTCCAGGTTGGACACCTGGTCCCCCCTCCCTTCCAGCCACAGTGATCAAATTAAGCAATGATCACAGTCTATTCAGAACCTAGGCCTGGGGCTTTTAAGTGGAGTCTTTGGGACAGAGGGACACACTTCGCCCGGGAACACTACAGGGGAGAAAGAAAGCCTGGGCTGCTGCCAGCTATCCAGCATCCAGAGGGGAGGCCCCCTGGGTCAAAGGGACAGGGCAGACGTGTGTTGCAGCCAGGCCACACATAGCCAGCTCTGCCCTGGAGTGAACTAACAAGCCCCTATTATTAGCTTAAGGTGGTTTAAGTTGGGTTTTGTCACATGTAATCCAGAGAGCTCTCAGCTCAAACACCTACAGGCCCTTACTTCAGGATTCAAGCTTGTCTGCAGAGCCCAGGTGAGGTCTGCTCACAAGAGTGAGAAGTCCTGGGCAGGAAGACAGCCCAATGCAGAAAGGCAAGACCTGGACAGAGGGGATCCCGGTGGAAGAGGAGGAAGCTAGAGTGGAGGCCATCCAGCATCTTGGGCTGGCAGCCCAGGCTGACAGGATGGCATTGAGTTCAGCACCGGGGACAGCAGTGACTTCCCCCCACACAACACTGAAGGCCCAGAGGAGGAAACAGAGATCTCCCACCCACCTAGGAGACACAGGACAATGAGGTGCATCTTGAGGCTGTGGACAGACTCCTGAAAGATGTCACAGTGTCCTGTGTCTTGAAACAAAGACACTTCTGGGTACTTAAAAATTCCCCTTTCCTGGTCTTGCCCAGTTTCTAGGGTGGTGTTAGGGTGGAGTTGTGGTTCTGAAGAAGAAATCAGATAATGCATCCATTATAACAAAGGAACAACATAGGAGTGAGATGAGGGTGAGAGAGGTCCCTGGTGCTGGATGTGCATCAGGTACACAAGGCAATTGAGTCAGGTGGGTACAGAAGGAGCGACACAATATTAGTTACGCTTTGGTGGACTAAAATATTATTCAGAACAAAGGTATATTCTCTCATAGTTTCTGAGGGGTAGGGACCTGGAAGCAGATGGGCTAGCTGGTTCTGGCTCAGCGTCTCTTATGAAGTTGTAGTCAAGACGATGGCCAGGGCCAGGGGCACCTGAAGGCTTGATAAGGGCTGGGGGGTGTACTTCCAAGATGGCACCCTTATATGGTGACTGGCAGGTGGGATCAGTTCTCTGCCATGTGGACTTCACAGAGCAGTTTATAACACGGCAGCTCACTTCTCAAAGTGAATAATGAGCGGGAAGAGGGAGGGTGGGGACACCATCAAGAAAAAAGTCCCAGTGTGTTTTAGGCCTATCATCAGAAGTGACACACCTTCACTTCTGCACCTTCATACAGGTCACACAGATGGACCTGGTTCAATGTGGCCAGGGGGTTATATCAGCCCCAAGAGGCCATCTTGGAAGCTGGCTACCACAGGCTCCAAGAAAAAAAATTAATTCAAGATGGCCTGATGCTTTTAATGTACCAAAAAGGGATTTATATTTCTATTGCAGAGTTTGAGAATAACTAATGGATACACAGAAAATAACCAAACCAAAAACATAAGGAAATTATCAAGTGCAGGAAAAACAAGAGGTTGTACAAAAATGGAGATGTAACTATATTACATTACTCAGCTAAGAATAGTATGTGCCAAGAAAGAATAATGCAGACATTGAATTCTGATTCAGTGAAAATGAGAAGATGAAGGAAAGTGTGTGGGGGGCTATGTGAGAGGAAACAAACTCTCAACTCCCATAGCAGGAAATCAATGGATAATTTCAAACTCTAGGGGAAAAAAGAAGGAAGAGAAAAAAAAAAAGAAAGGCAACATTAGCATGGAATTTAGAAGTAAATATGAAAAAAACAACCCCCACACCAAAAAACAAAAAAAGAAAGAAAAAGAAAAAAAAAAAAAAACCTAAAAACTGAAATAACCAAACTTTGCATTTGAGCAGGGGAAGTCAAGAAAGGAGAGGAGTGGGTGGGTTAGGATCTACTGGATTTTCATTACTGTTTGACTATTTAAACTATGCATATTTAAAACCCTGGTTTAAAAAAAACACACACAACAAAACACCAAAACACCAGTGCACTTTAAGTAACTAAAAGACAAAAATACCCCAGCCTGCTCTCCACTCCCAGCTCTCCATTGGGCACTTGCAGCCCTGAGAAAGGGCCTAGAGAGCTGTCTCTTCTTCCTGAAAAGAACCCCTGACCCAGACCCCATGTGCTGCAGTCCTCCCCTGCTCCACCATGAGCCTCTAGCGGTCTCCCCAGTCTCTGAGTTAATCCAGGTTGGCTTACCTGTCTGTCTTGGGACTGCATTCTTCCTCCACTAGCCTGCCTCCCACCTTCCCTGCCCCCTTCCCAGGTCTTCTGCTGGTTGGGTGGAGAGGAATCAGATTGGGGGGCACCCAGCCCTGTCCACAAGCAACAACTGTGCCCCTGGCCCTTACTTCCTGCATTCCCTACCCTGCCCCCAGTGCTGCCCATCATGGTAGGAAATCCAGAAGTTGCTCCTGTTTCCCAGGGAGGTGAAATGGGGACAGTGGGCTGTGCTCCATCATTTCCATGACACCTCTCCTAATTACCCAGTGTACTATTCATTTGGATGTCAGCGCTGCCGCATGCCTGTGCCTTTAATTAATAATTTGGTAAAACTCCATGCAGAGCCTCGCCAGGGCAGTGCAACAGGGACTACTGGGGCTGGGCCAAACCTGCAGTGGGTGGGCCAGGCTGATGAGGAACCCCCACCTCCCCCAACCCAGCAAGTGCAGAGGTCTTAGGCTGGAACCCAGGGCCCTGCTTCCTTGTCCCCAGGTGTCCCCATCAGACCACAGAGCCCCAGGTGAAGCCCCTTAGGGAACCCTTCCAGGGGAGGAAAGCAGACCTCAAGGGCTGTGTGTGTACCAGTGACTGGGGTCTAAGTTGGGGGATTGGCTCCCCTGCAGCCCAGACTGACCCTTGAGCCCTGGAGGGCTGAGACCCTAGGAGTGGGGAGGAGGTGTGATCAAAGGGGCCAAGGAGCCTGCCTCAGACACAAGCTCAAACAGGTCAATACCTGTGATCAGAAAGTAAAGGCACAGGGGAGGGATCCTTGGGGCAGCTAGGAACATGGCCAGGCCTCCTCCCTGTGGCCTGGCCTTGACCTGATCATAAAGAACTCCCAGGCCTGGGTGTCCTCTGTTCCTGACTGCTCCAAAAGTAGGGAGGGTGGGCAGACTAGGGTCCTGGAGGCAGGTGCCATGAGGACCCTGGATGTGACCTGGAATGGCCAGGCCTGCCCACAAGCTTGTGGTAGCCTCCAGGCTCAGCCCCTGGGGACCTGGGGAAGAGGCACAGAGGCTGCTGGGCTAACAGGAAGATCTATTTGAATCTGATTTGAATTATTGAGTGTTTCGAGACTTATTCTTGGTTCTGGGGCAGGCTGTGGTCTGTGAAGATGGATATCATCTCGGCCCTATTTTTAAGGCTCTGTGGGAAGGAGCCCAGACACCACGGCACTTAAGGCTCCTGTGCAGCCTTCTGCAGGGCAGAGCCCCTGGGGGCAGGGGGAGAGGCAGGCAGGACATGCCACCCCCAAGCCCCCGCCCCATTCCCACTGCTTTCCTGCTCTCCCATGAATGACCCCAGCCAGCAGGCCCTCAGGCTCCACGTTGGCCCCCTTCAGTTGCTTCAGTGCTACCCCCATCTTTCCAACCCCTCCACATGAACCCCCAGCTTGGCCTACCCCTCCGAGATGCTCAGGGCTATATCCACACCCACCACCCTGGCATGAGCCAGGGATCCCAGCAAGCTGCTGACATGTTCTCTCTCTTCCTTTCATCTCTGATATGGCCTTGGTGTGGCCAGGAGACAGGACCAAGGGACCAATGGGTCCGAGCACTGCTACAGATTCTCTTCCTCCAAGCTGTACCTGAAGCTAGTCTCTTTAAAGTTCAGATGCCCACCCCACCCCCACCTCCACCCATAAGCCTTCCATGACAGGCTTAAGCCCCCACTTAGCCCACCCAATCTCTGCTATCCTTCAACTGCTTCACCTGGAACCTCTGAGGTCAGGCCAGGATTTAGGTGGGGCCATAAATAGATTCTGATGGGGTGGGATTTATAGTCTTTGGGGCTTGTGGGAAGAGATGAAAGCCCTTGAAAGCAGAGCTAGGCTGAGTCCTGACTGTCTGAATCTTGCAGTGGACCCTGCCCTCCCACTCCTCACTCAAGCCAGGGGCACTACAGAGGCATTGTGAGGGTGGGAAGAGCACTCCTTAGAAAAACCACTCACTGCCAGACTGACTCAAACTGCTAAAATCAGTAAACAAAGTGGAAATACTACTAACTTTATAGAAATAGAAAATTTCACAAACAATTGTATGCCACCAACACACTAGACAATCTGGATGAAATGGACAAATTCCTAGAAACACACAAACTATCAAGTGATTCAAGAACAGAAAATTTTCATACACCGATAACAAAGAGATTGAATCAGTAATCAAAATCCTACCAACAAAGACAAGCTCAGGGCCAGATGGCTTCACTGTGATTTTACCAAAGGTTTAACAAGAACCAACACCAATCCTTCTCAGACTCTTCCAAAGAAGAAAAGAGGAGGGAGCACTTCCTAACTATTCTATGAAGCCAGTATCACCCTCATATCAAAGCCAGACAAAGACATCACAAGATGAGAAAACTACAGACCAGTATCCCTTATGAATATAGATGTAAAAGCCCTCAACAAAATACTAGCAAATCAAATTCAGCAGCATAGTAAAAGGATTATACACTATGACCAAGAGGGATTTATTCCAAGATAAAATGCAAGAGTGGCTCAAAATATTAAAGTCAATCAATCTAATACATCACATTAACAGAATGAAGGAAAATGATCATTTCAAAGGTGCAGAAAAAACGTTTGATAAATCCAACAACCTTTCATGATAAAAACACAGAGAAACTAGGAATAGAAGAAACTTTCTCAAGCTGATAAAGGTTGAAAAACCCACAGCTAACATCATACTCTGTGGTGAAAGATTGAAAGCTTTCTCCCCCAAGATCAGGCACCTGTCTCTCTACCTCTGTAACAGATAGATTCAGATGGGAAAGGAAGAAATAAAACTTTCTCTGTTCACATAAAACATGATCTTATACATACATACATACATACGCACACACACATTAGTGCTAATAAATGAGTACAGCAAAGTTGTCAGATATAAGATACAAAAATAGTTGTATTTTTATACACTTTCAATGGGCAATTCAAAAATAAAACAGCAGCATCAAAAACAATAAAATACTTAGTAATAAATTTTACCAAAGGAAGGACAAGATATGTTCAAGGAAAATCACAAAACATTGTTAAAAGTAATTAAAGAAGATATAAATAAGTGAAAAGATCCTGAGTTCAGTGACTGGAAGAGGTAATACTGTTAAGACAGCAGTGCTCTCCAAACTGATCAGTGCAATCACTATCATAATTCTAACTGCCTTTTGGGCGGGGGGGGCGAGAAATGGATAAGCTGGTTCTAAAATTCATATGGAATTACAAAAGACCAAAATATCCGTATGCAAAAGTTACCTCAAAATGGGTCAAAGATCCAAATGAAAGTGCTGAAACTACAAAACTCTTGGAGGAAATTTTTGTGACATCAGATTAGGCAATGGTTTCATTGCTATGACACCAAAGCACAAGCAACAAATGAAAAATAGATAAACTGAACTTCATCAAATTTTAAAACCTTCACTCAAAGGACGCAATCAAGAAAATGAAAGGCGACGTCCCTGGCAGTTCAGTGGTTAAGACTCTGCATTCCAATGCAGAGGCTGTGGGTTTGATCCCTGGTTGATCCCAGGCTGTCCCTGCCTCTGATCACTAATGCCTCAGTGTGGAGCCCGGCTGGTGCTGTACACCCTCCATTCTTCATTCACTGGGAAATGACTGTGCCCCGCCGGCATGGACTCCACATGGATCCTCACACTCAGTCCCCGAACTGGATCAAACAAGTGCCTAGATCGTCGCAGGACACAGACCCGAGGCAGGAGGGGCACTGCCAGCACAAGGAAGTCAGAAGCTGCAGGTACAGAGGTGCAAGTTCCAAAGCCACAATATCCCAGAGCCTGGGGTGAGTGGGCAGATGGCCCAGGGCCTGCTAGGAAGGGTGGGGTGAGGTGGGGCTCCCTGTGCACCCCCAGCTGTGATGAGCAGGTATTTTTTCAGTCCCAGGACTGGGTGGACAGTGGAAGTGGAGGTGAGAAGAAAGATGTGCCAGTGTGGACATCTGGGGAGGACTGGAGATCAGAATCTGGCACAGGCCTTCCCGCCTGCAGGAGTCCCCTTGGAGGTGCCTGTGGAACATGCCAGAAGTTGCTTGCCCAGCAGGCCTTTGAATGGAGACCACAAGCATGTGAGTGGCACCCAGCACAGGTGCCACTTGACCCCAGGAGGTCCTCTGTACCCAGAAGCCCCCCACCCTGGAATGGTCCTGTTTCCTACTGCAATGTCCTAACAATGGGCTTCAAGAGCAGAGGTTAAGCAGACGGGGGACAGTACCCTGCAAGCCCCAAACAGCTGGATGCCTTGCTCACTTGTCCCCTTTGCTTCTCCTAGGAGCCCAGGCCTGGAAGAGAGCTACTTTCTCATCATGAATGAAAGGAGAGACACCAGAGCAGAGAACAGAGGGAGTGCTAAGACCTGAGGCTTCCCTGGGTTTCTGTGCCAGGCTGTTAAATCATGACAAGCAGCTCCTTCTTGAGAGGCAGTATAAATGGCAAGAAAGGCCTTCAAAGACTCTTCACATCTCTCGGCAAAGATCCCAGAGTTCTCAGGGAACCTGGGGGCCTGGGGGTGAGCTGGCAGGTGGAGGACTGGAGGCTGTGGGTGGAGCCGTGTGGCCTGGGATTTAGCTCACACTGAGGGGCATGGCCAGTCAAGGGCCAGAGTCAGGGATGAGGCAGAGCTGCTTCCCAAGGTGGAGATGCCTTTTGAGGCTGGGCCTCTGGGTGAAGAGGCTGGCAGGGCAGAGTGCGTCAAGTTGGCAGGGATGGGGGAGAGCTATTGGCACTTGAACGCAGAGGCTGCCCATCCTCACAGACCCTGGCCAGGACAACAGATGCCAACATCCACCCCTCTGGCACCAGTTCCAGCCCTTCGCCTGGCACCCATCCCTTCAGCCTAAACTGTCCCTGTATGTCTCCTCCAAGCTCAGCCTCTTCCAGGCTAAGATGCAGCTCTTCTGCCCTTCTCCTGGCCCTGCATGTGCCAGAAGCAGACAGGCTGGAGACCGGCAGGGCAGCCAGGGGCCAAGCCCAACAGCAGCCACCCCAGTCTAGACCCTCCCTGGGCAAAGCAGGAGTGGCTCAGGTCGGCAGGGAGCTGGGTCCTGGTTTACAAGTGATCACGAAGTGAAAGCAGCACGTACACTCAGAGGAGCAGATGGGCCAGGAGAAGGTGTGGATGTATGCATAGTCTCGTAGCCATAAGCCCACCTGGGCACTTGCAGAACAGAACACAAAAACACCAGAAAACTCCCTGCGAACCTTGAATCCCTTCCTGTGCTCCTGGGAAATTAATGTCACGGGTTCTCTGGATCTGGTGCCCTGCCATGGGAGCTGTATTCCACTGAGCTTGCTCTGGGCTCCTAGGCCCCATGACTGCAGAAGGGGAAGGTGGCCACCCCAGTTCATCTGAGAATGGCTCTACCTGCTGCGTCCCCATGTCCTTGGGCATGGGTGCCCTACTTGTTCTGTAGGCCATTCCCTCAGTCCCCAAAGATGAGCTGGAGCAGAAAGCCCAGGAGTCTACCTGGCATCTAGCTCAGTGCCACCCCCAGCCCTTGCCCTACTGCCTCTGGGCTCCTGGGCCTAGGGGCTTCAGTTCTGGGCTTCAAGGAGCCCATCCTTACCTGCAGGCTCTTCTGAGACTCCTTGGGGGCACGCCTTTGGCCTTTGTGCCTCCTTGCTCCTGGTAATGACATCAAGAAATGACAGCATCAAACACCAGAGCCCTCCTCACTTCCCAGATGGTCTCTGGAAGCTGAGCCAACCTGGATCCTTAGGGGCTTGAGGACCCAGGTCAGAGGGCAAGGCAGATCCTGATGGCCAACCCCTACCACTGGGAGAGTTCAGGGGTCCCCCCTAGTCCTCAAAGCAGCTTAGCCAAGTGCAGGCCAGGAGGGGAAGGGAACACAGAGGAAACGCTGTGCTTGCCAAGGGCTCCGAGCAGGAGAGGACAGGCCTGACATGGGAGCTGCTGGGTGCCACCTCGTTGCCTCAGTTTCCTCATCTGCGAAGTGAGCACAGTGCTTGTCTTATGGAAGTGCTGTCAGGATTAAGCAAGCAGCTCCTGCACACACACGGCACGATGAGAATTAATGTGTACCACACAGGTGAGGGAACAGGCCTGGAGAGAGCAAACGACACAGCTGGTGCAGAACCAGGTTGTGAGCTGAGACCATCTGACTCCCTTGCCCTTTCTGTGGAACCCAAGGACCTCACAGACAAATGGACCAAGGTAAGCTGGAGGCTGCCAGGGCGGGAGGTAAGCAGTGGACTGAGGGTTTCTGGAGAGTTCGCACTGAACATGGAGTCCACACCGGTGCCCAGCATTCTCTCCTGTCCCCTCAGGAACTTTGCGTCTGTTGCCTGGCCCTGCATGTCTGGCCTGAGCTGCAGCATCACAACTGAGAGAGGCCCAGCCACCAGAAATGGCCCCACGTGGGCATGACCCAGCCAGCCCAACACTCACCTCCCCGACTGCGGGGCAGGGACCCCTTGGACTTCCTGGGTCCTGCGGATGTAGTCTCGGGAGCGGATGTCAGCCTGGGGAGGAGGGCTAGAGTGAGAGGCGGTAGCTGGGGTCCCATGCTGGCCTCTGGACCAGTCCTCACCCAGAAGGGTGGCCTCTCCTGGGAAAGCCCACAGGGGCCTGACCTTTAGGACAAGAAGCAGCAGCCCCATCATGTGTGGGTGCCAGGATGCCCAGGCCCTCTGGTCAAGGTGCTTGATGGCCTAAGGGAATCGGCTGGGTGCCCCACTCCTGTTTCAGCTGGCTTTCAGTGGGCTTATAGCTTGTGCTTCCATGTATGTTTTGCTTGAGCTGATGTTTTTCCTGCTAAAACTCTCTTCTCTGAAGGTTATCCTCAGCCCAGCTTGTCTGTCCCCACTTTTGGTTCATCTGGCTCTCTAGGTAGCGTTGGAGAAGGAAATGGCCACTCCAGTATTGTTGCCTAGAGAATTCCATGGACTGACACTACAGTCCATGGGTCGCAAAGAGTCAGACAAGACTAAGCGACTAATGCTTAACGCTGGGTAGTGTTAGCTGTTAACTCTGTCTGTGGGGAAGTGTCTGGAAAGTTCCGCAGAGTCACCAGAATCAAAGGGGGCTTGTGGGCCACAGGCTAGTATCAGACACATCCTGGAGAGAAGCGATCAGGCCTGAGAGGGGCCCCCAGAAACCTTCCGCTTGGTTTCTCCCACTGGCTGACCCCCTTCCAGGGGGCCTGGCCTCAGGGAGGCCCCTGATCCCACCTCTAGTGGGCTTAGCCCCACTTCGGGCCACAAGACTACAGGACACAACACCTAATCCTCCTGACTGCTTCTATTTCAGAGTGAACGGGCAAGTGGGCAGGGTGGGCAGCAGGGTATCCAGGTGGGAAAGGCCCTGGAGACGTGAGGCAGTACCACCTCCCTTCCCCTAAAGCAACCTGGCCTGGCCGGGGGACAAAGGGCCTGTGACCAACGGAGCCGGCCTTAAACCCCTCTCTCAGCTTCTCCTCTGAGCTTCCAGAATTAAGTCAGGAGGGCAAAATGTACACAGGTGAGTGGGCCCAGGAAGAAGATAGATCAAGAGATGGCCAGTGCCACTGGAAGGAATCCCACCCCCTTTCCTGGAAGCAACAGGGTGGGTGGGCTCCTGGATGCAGGTGTTTGATTTTTCTCAAGAGTACACACACAGTGTTGCCCACTTCTGAGGGGCTGATGGCACTTTATGGGGTATCCCCCCACCTGCAAGGACACAGTGATCATCCACTCTGGGGCAAGGAGAGAGGTAGATGGACAAAGACCTGCCCATAGTACCAGCTCAGTGGAGTCTCTGGTTCTGAGAGCCTGGGAAGAAATCTTCTGTCCTCGTTCCCAGCCCCACTCCTGCCCCAACCTCTGCCGACAAGGATGCACAGGTGGGTGGGAATGGGACAGGAAAGGTTTTCTGGGGCCAGGACACATGCCACAAGCTTGAGAACCTATGCATTTACAAACCCTGTGTGGGGAGGGAGGGAGTGAGGCTGAGGCTGTGGGCTCAGCACGTCTACCTGAAGTCACCCTAGGAGCCTAGGCTCTGTGGAGCCCTTGGAGCTGCCGGCGTGGGCTTAAACAGTCGTGTGCATGCTACTGCTGCCACCTGGAGGCCACCCTGTACACCAGCAGCCGGGAGGCCCCAAACCCCAGGCTCTCGGGGTATGCAAAGCAGCTGGTGCTAAGCTGAGAGACTGGGTGGGCCCTAGGCCAGGTTGCCTCCAGCTGAAGCAGCACAGGCCACAGACCTTGCTGGGAAGGCAAATCTGACAGAGTTCCCTCCCAAATCACACCCAAAGCCCTGTGGTAAACCTGAAGACCTGCCGCAACGCGCACCGACTTCCACCTGCTCCCCCAGGCCAGGGCTCCTGCCATACATTCCCCTTAGTTTCTGGGCATCAAACTCCTTCCTGCCCTACAGTCTTTGTAAATGCTGATCCTCGGGCCTGGACTGCCCTTGCCCTCCCTCTTCCAGCAGGCCTCTCCCTGAAGGCAGCTTCCCACAGATCCTCGACTCACGGGCTTCCAGGAACTTGTACCCGCTGGGTACCTCCTTGCGGCCAAGACAGCAAGGTGGCCCAAGGGCATCTTGCATAAGGTTCTATCTCCTGCACAGCAGACCAAGCTTTTTCTTGGCTGGGCCAACTTGTCCATGAGAATTCTGATCCCCTTTGGCCTCAAGTTGGTGCTACGTGCCTGGTGTGGCCTGATTGGCATTTCTGGCACAAGTCTTCCTCAGCTGTGCCCAGTGGCCCTGCAGGGGCCCCCCAGCCGAGGACAGCTGCTCCCTCCCAGGCCAGCTGGGCAGCTTGGGCCCTCAGAGGGCTGGCATCTGAGCTGACATCAGCTGATTCACCCAGTGACCCAGGGTGCAGGAGGCTGAGAAGCTGAACACAGGGCCAGGCAGTGCAGGGCTCCAGGATGAGTCCTGGGAACTCTGTACCTTCCAGGCCCCTCTCCTCCCCTCCAGAGCCCAATGTGACCCAAACAGACTCTCCCACAGGTGCCTGTGGCAAGCTCTTAAGCCCAAGGGCACAGGAAAAGTAGGTGCTATGCGCTAGCCCACCCACCTGGCAGCCCACTCACCTGGCGCACAGGCTCCGGGATCCGAAACTTGCAGCAGCTGTGGGTCAGGCGCACAGCTGCCTCCAGGCTTATCTTGTGGCCCACAGAGACATAGAGGGGCTTGGTGCTGTGGTCGTGGCTCCTCAGGGCCTGTGACAGAGAGGGTAAGGTCAGGGTGCTGGGCAAGCTTCGTGGGTGAGAGGACTGACACATCTCAGCTGGCGGGCAGGGGCTTCAGGGACTGGTGGCACCTTCAGGGCACCTTCCTGCTGCTTGTCTTGGGGACAGGATAGGGTCAGTGAGGACACAGAGGCCTCCTCAGCACAGTTTTGGAGAGGAGGAAGTAAAGATGCAGGGTCAGCCAGAGTGGCAAGGTCTGGGGTACACACATTACACGGTGCTAACCCAGGGCCCAGCTGAGGGGTCTGCCTCAGCAGGGCAGAGACCCCTGGCCACTTACCCTGCCCAGGACGGTCCCGGAGCCTCCCATCAGAGGAAATGAGTCTCCTCCAGCCTTTAGGAGCTGTATCTGGAAAACAGAGGGAAAAAAAAAAAAACCTTGGAGAATACCTTTTTTGGTGAAGGGCTGAAGGCAAGCCTGCTCATTTTCAAACCATGAGCAGTTGCTGAGCAAGGAGATGGAAGGGCCCATCCCGTGAGTGGGTCCTGCTTCCGGGCACCACCTACGGCACTGTCCCACCCTGACAAGATGCTCTCCTCTCAACCCTGCAGCAGAGACGGGGCAGTAGCCCACCCACTGCTGGGGGTGAGGAAGCGCCAGGATGGTGTACACACAGGGCCACAACCTGCTCGAGGCTGCTTATTTCCTGCTGCTTTCTCTCCTGCTACAAATTTGAGCACTTCTGATTCAATCTGACAAACTTTCTCAGGTGGTAGGGATTGGCTCGCTGAGTGGGTCAGGAGCCTGTTAACTCAACACGCACAGGCTCCACTCAGGCATGGGGAGCTGGAAGGATAGGACAGACACAATTGATCCCTGCTCCCAGTCGGCTGTCCAGGTGGGTGAGCCATGCATGTCATTGTCCCCCTCTGGAAAGGGTCCCAGAGGACGGGATGCCCCAGGCAGGTAGGTGCCCCAGTTCCACGTGGGAGGAAAAGCACGGAACGTTGCACAGGCCCCGAATGCCCAGTACCTACAGGCTCTGCTCCCAGTGGGCACCACAGCAGCACGCAGGTCAAGGTGGACAGAGCAGGAGAGGCAAACGTGTGCCCAGAGGCTAGGAGAGGAGTTCCGGGTTTCCAGAGATGGCCCACCACCCACGAGCAACTCTGGTCTCCTCATTCTGGCCAGTGACCCAGGATGGGAAGAGAGTGTCTCAGTGGAGCCGGCTCACAGCAGGGCAGTCTGTGTCCCGCGCCACACAGGCCCCCTCACCTTCTCCTTGTGCAGAGCATTGTTCTCGAGCCCGTCCACCTGCAGGAGTTTCTTGGCCACCCCGATGCAAGGCAGGTCTGTGAGGACACCAAGGTGGCAGGCCACCCCAAAACCTGCAGGGGCAAAGGAAGATGAGGCTGGGGCAGTGAGCCCAGCAGTCAGGAATCAGGGTGGGGGACACACTAGAGCCTCACCGAGCTTCCCATCAGTGGAGGCCTGTTGGTGGGCAAGGACTGGGGGTACAGGCCTCAGAGCCCCACCTTGACCTTGAATCTGGCCCTCTTCCCCAACTTCCCAGCTGGCAGGCTGGATGGATGCCTCCCTCCATCTGACTAGATTAGGAGCCTAATTACAATTAACATGCTCACACGTTTCACTAGCTTCTTTCATTTTCTGGCACCTTCCATCCTCCCCTCCGTTTGTGGCTACCTTCAGGCCTCTGGGTCTCTGCCCTAACTGCCCCAGCTCTTTGGGGTTCCTGCCAGGAGGCCAGGGTAACAGTGACTGGGGTCAAGGCCCAGGGCTGGCCTGCTGGTCCTGCACTAGCATCCAGGGTGGCTCTGGGCCCACAGGCTCCCAGGGCAGGGACTGAAAACACAATGCCAACCCTCCTCGACTCCCTCTGCTGCCTGACCTCCAGCTTTATATCTGAGGGTATGACAGCCCCTTCCCCTTGGTGGTTTTCTCCTGGGTCAAAGTTCCCCTGTGTCGGTGGGGCACATGTGTCCGTTCCCGCTTGGTTTCAGGCAAGGGTCTGCCTAGGACACAGGGCAGGTCGCCAGTGGGACAGGCTAACTGAGCTCCAAGTGGTAAAAGTGAAAGTGTTAGTCGCTCAGTTGTGTCTGACTCTTTGCAACTTCATGGACTGCACCCCGCTAGGCTCCTCAGTCCATGGAATTCTCCAGGCAAGAATACTGGAGTGGGTTGACATTCCCTTCTCCAGGAGATCTTCCCAACCCAGAGATCAAACCCAGGTCTCCTGCACTGCAGACAGATTCTTCACCACCTGAGCCACCAAGGAAGCCCCAGCTGAGCTCAAGGTCGACGACTTTTGGTAGCACTGTGTCCAAACTGGGTGGTGGTGCCTGAGCTGGGCCAGCACACGTAGTAGAGACAAGCAGGAAAGAGGTAGGGGTGGAGAGAAGCAAGGGCTGTTTACTAGGGGGTCTTGACAAGGAAAGCAAAACCAGGAGTTGCAGGGCCAGGCTAGGGAGCAGAGGGCCCATGGCCTGGTGCAGGCGACTGCCCCCTTCAGGTCCCTCTCCTACAACCCTCCTGGGCCGTCTTGGGAGCAGGATTACCTCGGTGGTGCAGCACCCCATTTCCATCCACAAAAAGGACCTGGAAGAGCCACAGGGGAAAGTCACAGTCAGCTGAAACACCTCACGTCCATCAGGCCGGGGCATCCCAGAGCAAGAGGAGGGACCCAGTTCTTTGGGTCTTATCCCTCTTGAGGCAAAAGCACTTCTCCAGGAAGTTCATGGAACCTCTCCCTGCAATGGGGCAAGGCCTGAGGAGGGCCTTCCCTCCAGCCCAGTGAGGTACTTACCTGGGGCATGAGGCAGGGCTCCCTCTGCCGAAGCTGCTGCACTGCGTCCACCAGGAAAGGCAACTCTCGGAAGGCCAGGAAGCCCGAAACATAGGGGGCTGTCAGGGTCACCATTCGGCAGTCCTCATACAGCACCTGCCACCAGGCACCTGGTCACCAGGCATGCTCGGCCTCAGGCACCTCCCCCTGCCCGCCCTCAGCCCTCATCTGTCAATCCTTATCACTCCATCTCCCAGGCGCACCCCAAGTCCCCCCTTCCCTTCCTCAGTATCTAGGAACACGTGATCCATCCTACAGGTGGGTTGTGGGGATTCAAATACTGCCATTTCAAAGGCACTGGCCACACCTGGTCTGTACCAGGCCCTCTTCAGCCTGCCTCCTTTTTAAGTCAGAGCTGCTGTCTTCCTGCTCACCCTGCTGCCAGCCCGTCTGGAGGCTCACAGAAGACCAAGCACAAGAAGAACCTGTGAATAAGGATGCCAGCGTCTCCTGAGATGGAGCCTCGGGGAAGAAAAGGCCAGGTCTTCATAGAGGCTACACAGCAAGAAGGGCAACTCTTGCTTTATGAAAAGAGAGTGCAAATATTTCAGACAAAGGACAGGCATGATCTGAGAGGCAGTCTGGAAGAGAACTAGATCCTTAGAGACTGGAGAGTCCAAAAGGAAAAATTCTGAGGTTGCAATTGCAAATAACCCCAGACAGAGAAAGGGGGTTACCCCCAGAGATGTGCTAAAAGGCCTGGCTGATGCTGGGAGGAGTAGGGGCCAGAGGTCTGAGGCAGACCTGCTGGGGACCATCCAGTTTTCACATGCTCTGGCAGACTGTTCTTCAAACTCAAAGTCCTACCACAGCATGGAAGAGGGGCTCCTGTTTCCACTTCATTAGAATGGTAAAGGGCCTGCTCAGAGCACAGGACGGCAGCCCTAAGTCCTTTAACCTTGAGTTTTCATCAGAGCCAGACCTGCTTGAGGTAGAGAATGTTTCCCACTAAGCACACTTCTCCAGAAACCTCCAATGTCCTGGATTGTTACTAGCCACCCCCACCCCGATCTCTTGGTGACAGCTTTCAAAATCATACTTTCACCTCTCCCTCTAAGCTGGGTCATAACGGCATGTCCAAGTGAAGGGATTACAGTATTGAGGAAGGGCTTGTTCTTCCAATATTTTTATCAGTGATTCACAGGAGACTCATAAAACTGCCAGTGATTTAGACTGGGCAGGGTCCAGGTGGATGACAGACTGGAGAATTCAATTCCCAATGACCCCAGCAGGCTGGAGTGCTGAACCCCATGCAACAGAATGACTCTTCACAGGGACACAGGGGAAGTGTGGCCTGAGTTCCCGTAGGCTGATGGTGGCTGCTTATGTCTGAATCTCTCTGAATAAGTTCCAGAAACCAGAGATCCACAGAAGAGGAGATAAACCTCCCCTGGCCCCATGCCCACGTAACCAGGAGACGACATAGTACAATCATCAGTGTGCACCTACATGTGGAAATAAACAGCCCAGACTCACAGAGCCAGCTCCAGGCCCCGCACTGGGAAGGCAGGTGGGGATGGGGCAAGGGCAAGGGGTGTGGCAGGGCCTACTGGTTGGGAGCCTGACGGAATGAGATCTGGGGGTCAGCCCTGGCCTTACCAGGAAGATGCCCTGGGGACTCAGGGAGAAGACAGTGAGGACAGAAATGTAAGCTCCTTTGGAAACGAGAGTATCAAAGAATCAGAAGACACATTGGCCATCTTTGCTTCAGAAAAGAACACCATTTATTAACATGACTACACGTCACAGTTCAAGACTTAAGAAACCCAACGAACCACCCACACCCCCAGCCCTTGAGTTTCCTCTTTAAATATAACTTACAAGTCAACAGAGAGAGGCTGTACACAAAATCTACAAGAACTCAGAAGGCAATGATCAACGCTTTTGAGCTGATGAAATGCTGCCCTCAATCAGTTGTGCATCAGAGGGAAATTAACAGAGAGCACAACCTGGCAGAAATAAAAACAGAACCATAAAAAAACCTGGCAAGTTAGAAAACCCAGCATATGTATGATTGAAAAAGAGAAACAAAACTGTGGAGCTGAAATAATAAATAGAACTAACACTTAAAAGCACAATCTAAGAAACGTTCCCAAAATAAAAAGTGATCTGACCCCACACATTGAAAGACCCAACTGGGAACTTGGGGAAACATGTAAGAGCGAACTCAAGATGTATCTTAGTGGAAAAAAAGTAAACAGGCAACATACTGGAACCCCCTCAACAAAAAAATCCCCACTGCAATCATCTACTGGCAACAGTAATTATTTAACATAAAATATGTCAAAGTCTTACAGATCAGAGAACACATTTTAGAGATTAAGGACCACTGGGGAAATGTGTTATGAAAGGGGTGATGGAATTATGTACGTGCATTCTAAGGTGTGATGACAACACCGCCAGTGTGCAGAAAAATGTCACTCTAGGACAAGTCTGCTGAGCTCTCACAAGCTCTGGGAGATACTCCTGAATCTCAGCGTGCACACAGAGAAGACTGCAAAACCAGCTGAATCTTTAGAGGGAATACAGGTGTTCAATGTGTTATTTCAACTTTTCAGTATGTGTGCACATTCTCAAGTTACAAATCTGGGAAAGGGAAAAATCAATTGTGTAGTTAGCACGTGGGCATGATCTGGACGGTCCATAACCTCTGTGAAGATCTGCAAGTTTCAACCTAAGCTAGCATCAGGCTCACCAATGGATGAACCAAACGGCTGAACTGCACTTGAGGTACTCAATTCAGTTCTGGGTGCTGGATATAAAAACGAGCCCTGCTCACTGCAGGCGGGCCAGAGGGCCAGCAGCAAGAGAAGGAGCTGGGAATCACCCCAGTGAGACTCAGAACACACAATGGTCTTCCAATAGGAGGGTTTTCAGAGAAGGGCAGGAAAAGTTTGTCCTGTACTCTGCACCAGAAAGCAGAAGTAACAAACAAGTAAATTTCAGCTCTATGTGGAAAAGAACATGCTCTTCCAATTATGGAATGGGCTCTGTGTGAGCCCACAATTTGTCAGGCACGATGAAAAGAGTTTCTGGCTGTGTGAATGGCAGAACAGAGACTCTCAGCCTGGGTTTGCTCTGGAATCACAGGAAGGATTGTCAAAACAAAGCAAATAACAGTAAATGGAGAGGGGCCCGGGAATCTTTTTTTTAACAACTTTATTGAGATATAATTTGCTACCATAAAATTACTTGAAGAGTATAATTCAACCATTTCTGGTATTTAGAGAGTCATTCAACCATTGCCATAATCTAACATTAGAACATTTTAATCTCTCCTAGATAATTCTTATACTCAGTAACAGTTACCCTCCATCTCAATCGCTAGCCCTTGGCAACCACAACACTACTTTCTACAGATTTGCCTACAATACTCTACAGATTTGCCTATGAAATCTTATTTCTAAACACACTTCCAGGTGACTCTGATTGCACAGAATCATAGACAGGCATTTGGAAGTCACTTGACCAGACTCTTATAAGAGCATTCCTTAGACTAAGCACCCATAGCATAGGATGGCAAGTGCTGACTACATCCAAGTTCTGGGGTTCTGAAAAAAAATACAGTATAACCCTACTCTTGAGAACCTACAGACGGTGGGAAAAATAACTTCTTTTCTTTGAGATGGGTCGGGAACATCCCCTAGAGAAGGAAATGGCAACCCACTCCACTATTCTTGTCTGGGAAATCCCATGGACAGCAGAACCTGGCAGGCTAGAGTCCATGGGGTTGCAAAGAGGCAGATACGACTTGGCAACTAAACAAGGAGAGACTCTTCAAAATGATTACTGCAATGAAGGGGAGTTGACTACTGTAACAGGGAGAGTGCTCTGCTAATAGGCTGTAAGGTCTGAGAGGATCTCTTAAATCAGTAACTTTAATACAGTGTGAGAAGTACTGTAAGAACACATGCAAAACAGAGACCTAGGATAAGAAGATGATTAATTCTGCAGGTAGAGAAAGGTACAGAGCGACGGGAACAACTGAACTGAAAAATGATAAGCTGTCCTAAGAATTAACAGTAGCTTAGCATTTACTTTTTGAGGGCTTATCACAGGCCCGTTATGTTAATTGCTTTCCATGCATGATCTCAATTATTCCTCACCAAACTCTGAGTCAGGTATTAAGATATTTCTGCTAAATTTTGACTAAAAGCTTTTCGAGTAAAGTGCAAAGACACTGAGGCAGGAAGATGGCAGCTTTGGGAGCAGGCAGTGGAGCACGGAGGGGGAAATGCTGAAGCTACAGAGCAGAAGTTTCTTTGTCAAGCTCTTCTTCAGCCAAGGCTTTCTGAGCTGTTGACTCCAAAGGAATGGTGGGTGCACTGTTCATTCATTCACACATCTATTTGAGCATCTTCTATGTGCCAGGCATCAAGCTAAGTGCCAAGGCTACAACTGGTGTGCAAGAGAGTACAGTTTCTACTATTGTGGAGTTTACATTCTGGTGCAGGAGACACACAGGCCAATTCTATCCCAGGTGATAAAGAGGAATGAGAGGATCCTGGGAGCAACTCCTGGTCTTGTAGGACGAGGTCGGGGGCTTACTGGAGGACCTAAGAGATCAGGAGGAGTTAGCCAGATGAAAAATATTCCAGGAGAGGAAACATCACTGCAAAGGTCAGGCAGGCAGATACAGCATGGAGTGCTTCAGGAAGCTGAAGTCCTCCAGAATGGGAAGTGGGTGATGAACGTGGGTGGTGGCCAGAGGTGAACCTCCTGTGAGTTACATTAAGCAGGGGTCAGATCATGAAGAGCCTTTATGCCTTGTTCAGTTCAGTTCAGTCGCTCAGTCGTTTCCGACTCTTTGCGACTCCATGAATCGCAGCACACCAGGCTTCCCTGTTCATCACCATCTCCCGGAGTTCACTCAGACTCACATCCATCGAGTCCGTGATGCCATCCAGCCATCTCATCCTCTGTCGTCCCCTTCTTCTCCTGCCCCCAATCCCTCCCAGCATCAGAGTCTTTTCCAATGAGTCAACTCTTCGCATGAGGTGGCCAAAGTACTGGAGCTTCAGCTTTAGCATCATTCCTTCCAAAGAAATCCCAGGGCTGGTCTCCTTCAGAATGGACTGGTTGGATCTCCTTGCAGTCCAAGGGACTCTCAAGTCTTCTCCAACACCACAGTTCAAAATGGCAAGCCACTTCAGTATTCTTGCCCTGAGAACCCCATGAACAGTATGAAAAGGCAAAATAATAGGATACCGAAAGAGGAACTCCCCAGGTCAGTAGGTGCCCAATATGCTACTGGAGATCAGTGGAGAAATAACTCCAGAAAGAATGAAGGGATGGAGCCAAAGCAAAAACAATACCCAGACATGGATGTGACTGGTGATAGAAGCAAGATCCGATGCTGTAAAGAACAATATTGCATAGGAACCTGGAATGTGAGGTCCATGAATCAAGGCAAATTGGAAGTGGTCAAACAAGAGATGGCAAGAGTGAATGTCGACATTCTAGGAATCAACGAACTAAAATGGACTGGAATGGGTGAATTTAACTCAGATGACCAATATATCTACTACTGCAGGCAGGAATCCCTCAGAAGAAATGAAGTAGCCATCATGGTCAACAAAAGAGTCCAAAATGCAGTACCTGGATGCAATCTCAAAAACAACAGAATGATCTCTGTTTGTCTCCAAGGCAAACCATTTAATATCACCGTAATCCAAGTCTATGCCCCAACCAGTAACACTGAAGAAACTGAAGTTGAACGGTTTTATGAAGACCTACAAGACCTTTTAGAAATAACACCCAAAAAAGATGTCCTTTTCATTACAGGGAACTGGAATGCAAAAGTAGAAAGTCAAGAAACACCTGGAGTAACAGGCAAATTTGGCCTTGGAATGGAGAATGAAGCAGGGCAAAGACTAATAGTTTTGCCAAGAAAATGCACTGGTCATAGCAAACATCCTCTTCCAACAACACAAGAGAAGACTCTACACATGGACATCACCAGATGGTCAACACCGAAATCAGATTGATTATATTCTTTACAGCCAAAGATGGAGAAGCTCTATACAGACAACAAAAACAAGACCAGGAGCTGACTGTGGCTCAGATCATGAACTCCTTATTACCAAATTCAGACTCAAATTGAAGAAAGTAGGGAAAACCACTAGACCATTCAGGTATGACCTAAATCAAATCCCTTATGATTATACAGTGGAAGTGAGAAATAGATTGAAAGGCCTAGATCTGATAGATAGAGCGCCTGATGAACTATGGAATGAGGTTCGTGACATTGTACAGGAGACAGGGATCAAGACCATCCCCATGGAAAAGAAATGCGAAAAAGCAAAATGGCTGTCTGGGGAGGCCTTACAAATAGCTGTGAAAAGAAGAGAGGCGAAAAGCAAAGGAGAAAAGGAAAGATATAAGCATCTGAATGCAGAGTTCCAAAGAATAGCAAGAAGAGATAAGAAAGCCTTCTTCAGCGATCAATGCAAAGAAACAGAGGAAAACAACAGAATGGGAAAGACTAGAGATCTCTTTATGCCTTGTTAGTGTTATTTTTATTTACTATGCGATCACAGGATGGGCACTTAAGTGTTTTAACTGGACTAGGTGGTGACTGCTCACATTTGCTTTTTAGGAAAACTGCTCTGTTGGCAGCATGGAGAAAGGACCCGGGGAAGATTCTGCCTGTCATCTACTTAAGAGGTGACAGTGGTACAGCCAAGAAGGGGCAGCAGCGATAAAGACAAGGGGACAGACTCCAGTGATTTTAGGTGGTGGAAAAAATGTAGTTAGTGTGTGACCAGCTGAGGGGGATGGGAAGACAGAGATTTCTAGCGTCTTGGGCAACTTGAGTGTATGTTGCTGTAGGTTCCTGAGATGGGGAGCAAAAGATGACTGCCTAACTTGGAGATATTAGTTAATTTGGGTTTAGGTCACAGAATCTAGTCAGTTTTTGTTCCCCTCCTCTTTTCTTCAAAAGCTTTCCAATTTATTAGTGAACTCCCACAAGAGGAGAAGCGGGGTTCTACTCTGGCACTGTTCCCTGTCCAGAGTCCCGCCTCTCTCACTAATGCACACGGGGACGCAGCGGTGAGGCCCCTGGCCAGAGTCCCCTAGGGGTTACCTCAAGCTCTGGGTAGCTGAGCACCACCAGGGAGGCGCAGGCGCTGCCACTGTCGTCTTTCACAAAAGACACGTCCACGCCCCCGACCCTCTGGAGGCCTGAGAAGGCGGGGTCCCGTTGCCAAGCCTCCGTGTCCAGGTCCACAACACGGGCCTTCAACGAGGCTTGCTCCCTGGGAGTAGAAACAGGTCCGGCGGTCCGCCCAGCCCAGAAGCCCCGCACCCCGCGGTCCAGCTGCGGCCGCCCTCACTTGGATTCCAGGCCCGGGAGTCGAAGCTCTACCAGGGACCCACCTGGTCTGGAAGTCCCTCCCTCCCTTGAGACCCAGACGCGGTCCCGGAAGCTACAGCCCTTTCGCCCGCAAGCCAAAAGCAGGCCCAGGCCCCTGGGGCCCCAAATTAGGGGTTATGAAGTCGGAGGTCCGCGGGGAACCACGTCGCTCCAATCCCCGGACTTTGCGCGTCCCCTGCCTCATTACCGTTTCCAGTCCAACAAGATTTCCTCAAGCGGTTTTCCAGCCGCCTTTCCGGCCATGGCGCTGCCTGGAGCGCCCCCTTCCTGTAGCGTCACTTCCGGAGCGCCGCGCGCAGGCGCTATGCCAGCGTCGTCGCCGTGGTAGCATTTGCTGAGGCTCTTGGACACCGCCATCTGGTGGCCGGAGGCCTAGCTGTGCATTAGCTGCGCTGGAAGAGCGGCAGCCAGCCATCAGGGGGTCTTCTGACGTAGCCGCGAGCTTCTAACGGGATCTGAAAGTTACACTGACAAACACAGATCTGCAGGAGAAAAGCCATGTGTACATATTTTACTGAGTTACTCCGCGTACCTGCTTACCTTGTGGCTTAGCTGGTAAAGATCCGCCTGCAATGCGGGAGACCTGGGTTGGGAAGATCTCCTGGAGAAGGGAAAGGCTACCCACTCCAGTATTCTGGCATGGAGAATTCCATGGACTGTATAGTCCATGGGGTCGCCAAGAGTCGGACACGACTGATCGACTTTCACTTCTACACGTACAGGGAGGGGACCTTTCACTAGAGAGTGGAGACCCAAAGAAGTGGCCAGAACTAAAGCTTTATACCTATTAGAGAAAGAAACAATGAATTTGTGAAGAACTGATAAGACAAGAGAGGTTTGGACTGTGTGTAGTAAATAGTGAAACCAGATCGAGCTTTCCTCACACAGCCTTCTCGACCCCTGCCTCTGGTGATAAGAATGTCCCTCTCCTTCCTGGGAGGGGACCTTTCACCTGGGAGATTTGGAGCGGAAAATGGTTGAAGCAGGAGTGATTTTGCTTCTTCTGCCATTGTCTAAAATTTCTCTGGCTTTAGATCAATACACCAAAGTGCCATATTTTGGGGTAGTGTCCTGAACGCCATCACCAAGCATCTTCCGTTTACATGGTACCTTGACCTCAGTTTCAGTGACTCTTTTTGAGGACAGGACACAGTCCTTAGTGGGTCCAGACTCATAAATTTGACCTGGTGGATCTTGGTGAGCAGAAAAACTAAATAGGGACAACCTGGGGGGCATTGACTGACCCCTGCTTGTCAGTTGAAAGAATAATGATTCCATTTGCTTTGTGCTAGGTGTTGTACAAGATGCTGAGGTTACAGCTTCCTGATAGTAGAACTGCAGTTGTGTTAAGTGCTGACATGAAAATAACATGGGAGCCTGTTTAAACTGGTGGTAAAGGAGCCCTGAAGGTTGAGTATAAGAGAGCATTTCAGGCAAAGAGAACAGCACGTGTAAAGGGCTGAGACAGCAAAGAGGTTGGTATATTTGCAGTACTGAAAGGTGACCAGATAGGCGGAGGTGCAGCGATTTAACCAGAGGTTTATGTTCTACTAGGGGAATTTAGAGAAGTATATGGATAAGTAATCTGAATACAAACCTCAAGAGGAAAATGCAGGAGACTAGGACTGGAGTCTGAGTTTCAGGAAAGGTTTCATATGGCGTTGACCACTGATGGGCCTGGAGATGTGGGTGTTTTCAGCTGGGAGAGGGGATGAGGGTTGTTTCCTGAGCACTCACAGCAGACCAGGCCCTGTGGTGTGATTTACCCACGCCCTGTTATTTCTCACCACAGCACTGAGAGGTATTTTACAGATGGGGAAACTGAGGGGTAAAGAGGTCAAGTGGCTTGCCTGAGGTCAGAAAGCGGGCAAATGGGAGGGCCAGGAATTACTCTGGGGTCCACCTGGACTGTACTCTGCATCAGCCTTGTGTTATAGAGCAGACAGGATGCAGAGGGCTTTCGATCCAGTAATCCAAAGCCATTCACTGGCCTGTGGAGACGGAGACAGCTTTTGGGTGCTGAGGAGAGAGCAGTGGTCTGGATGGAGGTTCTGACGTGCTTTAGGGTACAGGCGTGGTGATGCGGAGGGAATGCTGGGGAAAGCGGAACACCCCAGGTGGGTCTCGGTGTAAAGGAAGGGGAGCAGGGTTAAAGGCAGGCCTTTATAGGATGTGCAGTCACAGGGCTGGTTTCCATGTGCTCCCGCTGGGCCCTTTCCTCTCCAGTTTCTCTCTGCTGTTGCCCCAGATGGCTTCCTGAAATAATCCCAACTCCTCAGAAGGAAGCACAGCCCTGCTGTCCTCAGAATACACTTCAGTCTGATGAGGTGTGAATCTTGTCAGCATTTGCTTTCTTGGGAGAAGGCACATTCCTGGTGTTTTTCCAGTTGGAAATGGGATGCATAATGTTTGAGTATGGGACTAACTAATAACTAGAGGGATTAGAAAAAGCAAAAAGCAATATAAATGCAAATCATGGCATGGATGGTTATTCAGCTCAAGGCCTCAGGCTTTCTTCTTCTATTAATATGTCCTCATCTAGTGTCTTTCCAGGTCCAGCTGATACAGTGACCTTATTCTTGGCAAGAACATATTAAGAGATGTAGCAGTGCCCCTGTGTGGGGCTGGACATGGGTAGCTTTACCTACTGAGCAAGGCCCTTTTTCACAGTGATTGTCAGTAGAAGTTTGTTTCCAAAGTGGAATTGCCTGAACCTAGGAGGAAATGAAATAGCTCATGACTGTCTCAGTTAAAACACGATGAAATCCTATAGTCATTGTTATTTAGTCACCAAGTCATGTCTGATTCTCTGTGACCCCACGGACTGCAGTGTTCCAGGCTTCCCTGTCCTTCACTATCTCCAGGAGTTTGCTCAAACTCACGTCCATTGAGTCGGTGATGCCATCCAACCACCTCATCCTCTGTCGTCCCCTTCTCCTCCTGCCCTCAACCTTTCCCAGCATCAGGGTGTTTTACAATGAGTCAGCTTTGTCCCATCAGGTGGTAAAAGTATTGGAGCTTCATCATCAGTCCTTCCAATGAATATTCAGGGTTGATTTCCTTTAGGACTGACTGGTTTGATCTCCTTACTGTCCCAGGGACTCTCAAGAGCCTTCTCAAGCACCACAATTCAAAACCATCAATTCTTCAGCACTCAGCCTTCTTTTCGGTCCAATACTCACATCCATACATGACTACTGGAAAAACCATAGCTTTGACTATGTGGACCTTTGTTGGCATAGTAATGTCTCTGCTTTTTAATATTTAGTCTAGATTTGTCATAGCTTTCCTTCCAAGGAACAAGCATCTTTTTAATTTCATGGGTGCAGCCACCTTGTACAGTGACTTTGGAGCCCAAGAAAATAAAATCTGTCACTGTTTCAGCCTTTGCCCCAGGATGCCATGATCTTCATCATTTGAATATTGAGTTTTAAGCTAGCTCTTTCACTCTCATCAAGAGGCTCTTTAGTTTTTCTTCACTTTCTGCCATAAAGGCTGTATCATCTGCATATCTGAGGTGGCTGATATTTCTCCTGGCAGTCTTGATTCCAGCTTGTGATTCATCCAGCCTGACTTTGCATAATGTACTCTGTATATAAGTTAATTAAGCAGGGTGACAATATACAGCCTTGACATAATTCTCTCCCAATTTTGAACCAGTCCATTGTTCCATGTCCAGTTCTAACTTTTGCTTTTGGACCTGCATACAGGTTTCTCAGGAGACAGGTAAGGTGGACTGTTATTCCCATCTCTTTTAAGAATTTTTTAGTTTGTCTTAATCCACACAGTCAAAGGCTTTAACATAGCCAGTGAAACAGAAGTAGATGTTTTACTGGAATTCCCTTGCGTTTTCTATGATCCAATGAATGTTGGCAATTGATCTCTGATTCCTCTGCCTTTTCTAAATCCACCTCATACATCTGGAAGTTCTCAGTTCATGTACTGCTGAAGCTAGCTTGAAGGATTTTGAGCATTACCTTGCCAGCATGTGAAATGAGTGCAGTTGTATGGTAGTTTGAACATTCTTTGGCATTGCCTTTTGTTGGGATTGGAATGAAAACTGACTTTTTCCAGTCCTGTGGCCACTGTGGAGTTTTCCAAATTTGCTGGCATATTGAGTGCAGCACTTTATTAGCATCTTTTAGGATTTTAAATAGCTCAGCTGGAATTCCATCACCTCCACTAGCTTTGTTCATAGTTATGCTTCCTAAGGCCCACTTGACCCCAGTGAAAGGTAAATAATTTACACACATAGTAAGGTCATAGAAAGAAGACAGTGATCAGTTGTGAAGATTTTCAGGTTAAGTCACCATCATCCTAGTGACTGTTTCTGTTTGGGCTGAAAGCAGAAGGAATTGTGTAGTATGTGAAGTCCAGAAAAATGAATATGAATGGAAACAAGAATGAGTAGGCTGGAGGGGAAGGTCAGGCAGGGTCAGTGGGAAGCTATGGAGGAAGGGAAGGGGGGTGGACTTGACAGATGGGGGACACAGGGCACATCTGTGAACCAGCACTTCCTCTTTCTATGGTTCCAGACCATGGCTTGTCTCCTGGAGGAACCCCTTCTTTTTAGAAGAGAAAATGCAGTTTTCCCCTAAAGCAGTGTTTTGCCACTTGAATGAAAGTGGGCTGCCGGAACCTTATTGTTTCTCTCTCAAGTGTCTTTACTTCCTTTTCCCAAGGAGCTGCTTCCCCAAACCACAATCCAGCTCCCTGCCAGTCAGCTCTTACTTCCCATTGGCTGGAGCTGTGCTATCCTCCCGGAAAATCCTGTTAGGCAGGGAATGAGAGGGCAGCCTTCTAGGGTGAAGCTTTGGCCCCTGAGCCTGGAAACCAGAGAGCAGTGTGAAACTCCACCTCAGCTCTGCTGTCATTTTGTCCAGAGGAAGTGTACCCTGTTACATTCTAAACCAGAGTGCACGTTTTCTGTCCAGAACCTTCCACGTTTTGGACACCCCTGAAAGGACATTTCCACAAACACATGGAACCATTCTCCAAAGTCTCTTCCCCAGAGAGGATTCTTTAGCAAATTTATTGAAACAGGTATGACAAGTATAACAAAATTTACATCTGCCTGGGTTAGACCAGTATATTTCTGTACAAACAACAAGATAGTGTCAGCTAATGACAGTTAACACCTTGAAAGCATAACATACAAAACAATGTATCTTCATCACACGCCCCCCCTAAAAAAAA
Source organism: Capricornis sumatraensis (assembly GCF_032405125.1). Classification (NCBI taxonomy): domain Eukaryota; kingdom Metazoa; phylum Chordata; class Mammalia; order Artiodactyla; family Bovidae; genus Capricornis; species Capricornis sumatraensis. The sequence goes on from NC_091076.1 coordinate 101,791,675, forward strand.
ACCCCTTCATAACAGCAGGGAAAAAATTCTCCCCTGCCCCCCAAAGGAGGTCTTCACAGGCTGGCCAGCTCCATCCCAATTCTGAGGTGTCAAAGGAATTCCAAGTGCAAACTGAAATGATGAACAAGCAACTCCCCCACTCCCACATCCATTAAACACACAATCTAGGAAACGGATGTCCTCGCGGAGTGCCTTTGCATAGAATTATTAGATAAACATAGGTTACTATATTACAAGTGGATATGGTACGAGATCCTAGGTCCCGGTGCTCCCCTTCCTCAACCACAGTGAAGAGAAACGAAAATAATGAAATTGGACCACAGATTGTTCTACAGCTCCCTCCAGTGGCGCTGAAGGGCCTATGTTGTCCTTGGCAAGCATTTTCTATTTTTGTAGCTCTCGCCATTCTGTAGGCCCAATTTCAAGTTGATTGAGTCATCATCTTATTCAGAATGTGTGTGAAAGACATTTACCTCTGACTTGTAAACAACTGCTGTCTCAGGGCTAACAGGTGCCGAGCTACCCAGGAACAGGAATTAGTCCAGAGAGGTCAGAAGCACCAGGTAGATTTTGAAAAAACGACACAAGACTTACAGGGAGAATAGCGGCACAAGATTGGGGTGCGTTACTGTTCTCTTTTTCCTTTATCAGAAACTTGCCTGGTTGTATCTTCTGAGTCCGTTTCTGTGCCTTGACTGAGACCCAAAGAAAGGACCAGGTAGTCATACACTTGGGAAAATCAAGACCACGCTAAAAACTTACGTTTTATTTAGCAGAATCCTACAGAAGCAAAATATTCCCCCAGAAATGCCAGAACCAGGCCTTTGATCCAACTTTACACTGATCAACTTTCACTTAGAATTTACTAGAATACTAGAACTGGCAGGAAACCTGGACTTCAGTCCCGTCATTTTGTAGATGTGGAAACTAAGTCACTAAGAGTGTCCTTGACTCTTGGCCCAGTGCTCTTCACAATGAAAGCTTCGGGGCTCTGACCCTTGAAATTTGGCAGTGAATCATCTGTGGGCATGGGTGAGGGCTGGCTAGTTTGGCATCAAGGCACTCGCAGAATGGCCTGACTTGTATTTGTATCTTCCTGGAGACCTAGAAGTATTTGTACAATTCTCTGAATTTAAAGGAATGGAAGAAGGAAGAAAACCAGATTCTCTTTTGTGACTGCAGAATAAACTAGAAAAGAAGGCAAAAATTAATAACCTTATTTTCTGTCCCTCTCAGCATGCAGTAGTCTGAGGAAGAAGGGCTTGGTGTGCTGAGTACGTGCATGGTAAGAGACTAGGACACCTGGGGCATAGGTTTGTATGTGTGAAGCTGAGAAGCTATTTTTGGTCTCTCCTGGTCTTTCCTAGAGGATGGTGCTTTATTCTAGTTCCATGTAAGCTTCAGTTCTCACCTCCCAATGAATGGTATTCAGAATATGAGGAGATAAGTTTCTGAATATACACATGTTCCTGAAACAGCTTGGCTCTCAAGAAGCTGTTAGCCAGCACAGCACATCTTGGTCTCAAATTTAGTGCTGTGCCCACAGCTTTCCTTCTAAGCACCCACCGGTGAGGAGGGAAGAGCTTTCTCTCCCCAAGTCCCCTGTAGAGACAGGAAATAATTCTATCTCATTTGTCGATTCCGTTTCAGTTCAGCAGCCATTTTCCACACAGCGACACAACTGGAAAGCAGTATCTCTTCTGGGAACTGAGATTCCATTTCAGGAGGAATTTCACTGTCTTTAGTCTCCATGTAACTCACCAGTGTATCTCTCAGGCTGAAAAACCAAGGAACAATAGACAGCATTAAATAGTCATGTGACATAAGGAGTCATGTGATCACCGGTCAGTTTTTGAGGTCATCACAGGACTAAAGTGCTCATTAGGGCTGGTAATACTGAGAGTTAGTTTAAAGACAACTAACTGCTGGCTCAGTGGTTAAGAATCTGCCTACAATGCAAGAGTCCTGGGTTCAATCCCTGAGTTGGGAAGATCCCCGGAGAAGGGCATGGCAACCCACTCCAGTATTCTTGCCTGGAGAATTCCATGGACAGAGGAGCCTGGCGGGCCACAGTCCTTGGGGTCGCACAGAGTCGGATGCGACTGAGTGCGCACAGCTAAGCCGCTGAGTCACTGGCCTGGCGCTGGAATCCTGGCTTCAGGGCTCCAGTGCATCCCTGGTGCCCCCACCCTGGAGTGCCCATACTCTACAGGAAGGAGCTCCCCTTGATAAGGGCCCAGCCAGATGGTTCTAAGCACTCTAGTAATATGTCTGCTATACAAAAAATTAAGCCTCACCATTCAAATAAAGCTTCTAGCCCAGTTCATGATTTGTTTAACAAAGATCATAAATTCTCTAGGAAGAGATATTCTTGCCCTACACTAAAAAGTCCAGGATAGTAAAGATCTCTTAAATAAGTTCAAAGAATGCAAATGTAAATAGGCATATGCTACATAGCATAATGGAGGAAAATGGCAATTATGAAGCCCTATGTCAATGAGGAAAACTGGAGTTTATCTATTTAGAAAAACAATAAAGTGAAAATCGCTTCCTCAGACCCCACATTAAAGCACAAGGAAAAAACATGGGAGAATATTTTATAACCTTGGGACAGGACCCTTAGAGATATATTTTCCTAGAGTCCTCACAGGAAAATTCTCTCAGATTTGGCTTCATAAAATTAAAGACTGAGACAGAACATTTGTAACATACCAGATAAAATATTAAGAAAAATACAAATAGTCCAAAAGAAAAATAATCAAGAGGCAGTTTGGAGGAAGATACACAAATAGCTGATAAATATTTTCAGCCTTACCAGTAAATGGGAAATGTAAGCAAAAATGAGATACCATTTTTGGGCCATTAGATTATTAAAAATATGAAAGATGGATAATATCCAGTGTTGAGTATTCTTTATACATTGGTGTAGCTTTTTCTATCAAAGTTAAAATGCACATCTCCCTGACATAGGAGGACCACTACTCATAATGCGAATATATGACTTTTGCAATTGATAATGGTTAATCAGACTTTCCTGATGGCTCAGGGGTAAACAATCTGCCTGCAATGCAGGAGATGCGGGTTCAGTCCCTGGGTCAGGAAGTGGGAAATGACAACCCACTCCAGTAATCTTGCCTGGAGCATCCCATGGACAGAGGAGCCTGGCAGGCTATCATTCATGGGGTTGCCAAAAAGTTGGACACGACTTAGTGATTGAACAACAATGGTAAATCAGCAGGAAACCAAATTCTGCAGTAAGACAAGAGCAATTTCCGTGACTCGGAAATCTTGGGAGACATGGCAGGATGTTGTTATGTGGGCCTCGCTTGGCAGGCTTGCAAGCCCGTACCTCCACTCAGGGTTGAAACTCTCTGCAGTCTTGGGGTTCTTTAGCTTCAAGATCATCATTTCATGAAGCTCCAGGAGGAAAGCATCCAGGCCAATCTGATTTAGGAAGGTGTTGAGCAGCTTAGCATTTTCAGGGCTGAGATCAGCTTTGTACCTTGGAATGATTTCCCCAAATGGCTCCTGGAATGAAATAAGAAGAAATGATACATGGAAGCCTGGAAAGGGAATGTGTGGCTCCCTGAGTCCAGGTGGACAGGAAGAGGCCAAACTCACTTTTCCCAGGCGAAGTAGCTGTTCAGACTTGTGGGCAGAGAGGAACTGCCAGAGGGCAATGGTATGTTTTAACTGGCATCTGTTTAAGGCCTGAAAGAGAACAGAAGTCTTAAATATGAGGTCCTGTTTTCATTTGGCCCTGCACTGATTCCACCTCCTTCACTATGGAGGCCACCTCTGCTTCATCCACTAATTTCCTGCCTCAACTCTGAAATGTCTCTGAAAGCCCTCTCCCACTGCAGCATATCAGGGTCCAGCAGCAGCACGCAGTCTGCGTGCACACCTCAGCAGACCCGTGCTTCCAAAATCTGTACATTCCGAGTACATCTCTGCATCTCCTGTCAACGTGTTCTGTTTACACTGTAGACTGGCTGGGGAATGAGGTATCTTCGACTCTCCTCCTTTTCAAGGGCTGCCTAGATTGGTACTCTCTAGGGGGTGGTATCCCAGTAGGAAGTGGGGAGACGATAGAGGGGACAATGCTGATTTCCTTTGGAAGAGGCCAGACACGAGACCTACCTTTGAAACCAGTGAGGTCGGATCGCCCATCTTCAGCATGTCTTGGATATACACATTTAGGTGCATGTCTGGATCCCCGCCAGCTGTGCTCAGAAACCCCAGTGTGACTTCTATGGCAGAGAGAGCTTCACAGGCGTCACTGTACGACTGCAGCTGTCCTCTGATGGCAGTGATGGCCACATTGGGGAGGGGACGCTAGGAAGTCAAAAGCAGGATAGGGTCCACAGTTGGGGCATGCTGTGCACCGCTACCCTGTGAGAGTCTTATCTTCATCACTGCCAAGGCCACAGAATGGGACAGGCTCTCTAATAATGGCAGTAGTCTGCACTTGGTGCTTCTTAAGTGTAGCAATATTCAGGTATATTACAGAAAGAGAGATGAACTCGTTGAATGCTCAAATCAACTTTGTGAGGATATGAATATGAATACACACATACACAGATACACAGCCCCCACAAACTCGCACAACACACATAAATCAGAAAAGCAGGAATAAGTAAGTTCTCTGGACCCTTTGCCTCAGCATACACAGTCATGACATCATCTCTAAAATCTACAAGCACAAGATTTCAATCTGTTTATACTGAGCGAGAAAACTTCTGCTGGGACTTCCCTGGTGGTCTGGTGGTGAAGAATCCTCCTCGCAATGCAGGGGATGCGGGCTTTACCCCTGGTTAGGGAACTAAGATCCCACATGCCACGGAGCAACTAAGCCTGACTGCTGCAACTACTAACTGCGTACACTCAGGATCTCGTGTGCCACAACTCGTGAGTCTGTGCGCCACAGTGGAAGTTCCCTCACGATATGGTGATGGTCCCGCATGCTGCAACTAAGACCCGAGGCAGCCAAAATAAATAAAAAGATTTATGAAAAGTAAAAAAAACTTCTGCTGAGCCTGTGTGCCCTCTAGAAAAATCATGGGGCTCAGAACAGAGGGAAGCCCTGAAACTCTTTGGTGCTTATGGCAAATGCCCTGAGCGAGGGCGGAAGAGTCCTAACGTGGATGGAAACACTCTGGTAAGACAGAGGCACACGCAGATAAGGCTGATCATCACCTGTGGCATTTTGTTCTTGATGTCCATGAAGAGATGCTCATAGTTCCAGTCACGTCTGTATACCAGAGTGGGTAATCCCTAAAGTGAGAAAGAAAAAGACTGGAAATGGAATCCACTGTGGAGGTTTCCATCAGATGACAATATATGCCTGAGCTGAGACTCAGTGGTAGTCCCAGGATTTCAGTGCATCACCCAGCAAAGCAGGCAGCTCCTTTTGCCTCATGATGTGTGTTTAACCCGTAATCTATGACACAGTGAGGAGCCCAGCCTGCCCCCCATGGCCAAGCAGACGCTGTCACATAGTATTCTGTGGCCCACAAACCACCAGTGGAAGCAGGTTGCGGGGACACCGTGCTGGCACACTGAGCACAGACTGTGAGCGAGGGGGCACTCAGCTGACAGAGCAGAATGAATGAAGGCTTGAGCTCGAACAGTTCACCGCCTAACTGCAGGCAGGGAGGAAGCATAAACAGGATGAAGTACCACACCTTTGACTGGACCTGGAAGCAACACGCACAGCGCAGGTAAAGCACAGAACTGCAGCCTGCATTCAGGGAAGGGAGAGTGATCCAGCCTGTGCGGTCACGGGATTCAATGCAGGGCAGTGGATGGCGAGATGCATTTCTGGATCTTAGAAATGTGGGCTGAAGAGCCTGAAGGCAGGGACTGGTTGGGAGCTACTGCAGCAGTGGAGCTTAAGGACAGATGCTTTGAACTAGAGCAGCGGGCTGGTTGGTGAAACGGAGGCGCCTGATGGTAGAGATGACAGACTGTGTTTGCAGACCAAAGGAAAAGGGGGAAAACAATGAGGTTCAGTGTGGGTGGCTGGTGGTGCCATTAACTACAGCAGAGAAATCTGGACTAAGTTCATTGAGACCTGCAGTCACCCTTGGGGCACTGAGGTGTGCATTGGATGCATAGACGACTCTGCAGAGCTGTCGGCCCTGAATGCAGGTGTGGTCACAGATACTGGGAGTGTGGACGAAGGGTCCAGAGGATCCCTCATTCTGAAACTGCTGTGATCAAAGCCACAGTTGAGGCAACTTTTGCAAAACAGACACACAGACCACAGACATGTGGACCATGGACACATGGGCCACGTCAATACAGCAGGTCAGCCTTGCCTTGAGGGTGAGCCTAGGCTTGCCCTGAAGGAAGCGGCTGATGATCTGGCGCTGGATCTTCTCCAGGTCAAACTCCTGCAAGGTCTTCCCGCCCTGCTCCACGTGGTACTGACAGTTGGAGAGAATCAGTGGAATCAGGTCCCGCTCCACTTCGTAGCTGATGACATGCAGGTCGGCAATCTCGGAGGCATCGACGGAGTAGCTGGGGACAGACAGACAGAGCTTAGGGTCCCAGTGAGGTGCACGTGGCCTGTCCGTGCAGAGCCAGCTCCTGTCTGACTTTGCCTTAGGCTGTGCAGGTGAAGGGACACGCAAATCTGTGACCCTTGTGAGCACAGCTGAAGGGGTTTCTGTTCAAGAAGGACCTGAGGCCTGGCTTGCTGTCTCTAGGTCTGGTGACCCTATTTCCGTTTGTTCCCCCAGAAACGACTTCCTGCGCTGAAAGAGCGTCCCCTGCTGTCGGCTTTTGTGCTTACCTGTTGTCTTCTTTGGAGAATTTCTCTACCGCATAGACAATTTCATTGTGCAAGTTAATCAAGTAGCTGACTAAGGCGGTGGAGCAGAGGCCCCGGCCCTGGCGGCGAGGCAGGATGACTTCCAAGTCAGTGTCCAGATCCAGGTCGGAGCTGCAGTAGTCTTTAGGGAGCTTGATCTCACCTTTAAACGACAGAGGGGCAGTCACCTCCCTGCTGTTTCTTTCACAGCCTCAGGACTGGTAGCCCACCACGGTGGGAAGGCAGGCAACGCAGAAGCCCCCTCAACAGAACAGAGCTGGGAACCAAGAGTGCGTCTGTCTCCCATGTCTCTTTTATGTGCTGACAAGTTTCAAATAGTCTCAGCTCCTTTTTGACACCGAATTTATAGACTCAAGAGGACTGAGGGGTTGCTCTTTCTGAAATGTTATGCGCTTATCTCAGACACCCTCACCAAGAGTCCACAGATCCAGCATTAGAGACACACAGCATGGTGCTGTGCACACACGGAACAGGCAGAGTTAGGCTGGAGAGAACAGGCCTTCAGAGAGGTGTTCCTGTAATGTTTAGTATTAAAGAGGATTTCACTTACCATTGGTCTCCAGCGATCGCCTCAGCTTGTTCCATGTTTGCAGAAAGATAGTGATTCTACTGCAGGCTAACTTCTTCAGCCCATCTAGCAAACAAAACACTTTTTAAGAACTCCAAGATAACACCTACTCCCATCTAGGCCAAACCAACAGAATTACTTGCTCTTTGACCCCCATCTTCATATCATCACCAACACACCCTAAATGTTGTTTAAACTAAAGCTGAGTTTGAGGAACCAGAGAGAGAGAGGGAGATTCTGGACTGCCATAGCAAAAGCCTCTAATATGTCCCAGGCACTCACAGAACCCACTGCTTCATGCTACAAGCTTAGGGCACAGAACACACATTAGCCTTGAACTGGTAGTCCTGATGCTCTGTGGGAGCAGAGCCTTACCTGAATCGTGACTGCTAATGAAACTTTGGATGGATCTGTATTCAGCTTCCGAAACATTCTGGAATCGTTTCACTAGATTCCTTTGCAGGGCCAAAATCTCGGGCAAGAATTTCACCAGTCTCAGCTCTGCCTCCTAGAGAAGGGAAGACCACCAGGAACACTTTTTAATGTACCTAGATCATGTTCCTGGGAAACAAGACTTTGGGGCTGGCTCAGGCCATGTATTTGTAGTTTAATACAGTCAATGTGCCATTTTACATAACACATAGTGCTTGAGAATGGTGAAAGGCAGGTACCTTTCACTTCCTTCAGCAAGTACTTAGTGACTGCTTACAATGTGTTGGCCAGTGTTCTACACTCTAAGGGTCGAGAAGCAAAACTGTAGGGCCAACACAGCAAATGTGTTTGGCCAGAAGCTGATGAAAGAAAACAGCCTCTTGGGCCCATGTGTTGGGCTGGGTGTGGAGAGGCACTGCTGAGAGCAAGAAGATGAAGCATGTAGGCAGTGATGCTTAGAGATGATCCAGTGTCATTCTGAAGACCTAGGACCTTAGCTTCTTCGTGTAACGGACCTGCCTGAGCACACCAGTGACAGATCACAGTGTTATTACGATGGCCTTCCCACCGGGAATCCATTTTCATTAACTGACCCACCAAAATTTCTGCATCATCTTACTTCTTCCTAGACTGCAAATACTGGTGCATGGAGGGAATGATTAGAAAATGTGTTTTAGAAAATAAAAATTCAAATGGATTAAAGTTAGGAAGAGGGTGTAATTCTGGCTCTAAAAGGTATGATGCCCATGTTACAGCTCTGCTCCCCTCCAATCCTATCACCACCCTCCCTCTGAATGGTTTAGAAGATTTTTTGTTTGATTTCAGTTATGCATTCTCAACTAACGTTTTTTCATTCAATAGACACTCACTGGTGACTAACTGCTTCAGGCACTGGGGGGATGAAGTTGAACAGATAAAGGAAAGATTTTATTCTATTCTTTCTTGCTGAGGGATTGGGAGAAACCCTCCTGGCCAAGTACTTTACAGATTCCTACGAATTCCAACGCATGTATATATTTCACCTGTGACTTTATGCTTCAAATGACTTGTACAAATGGATGTGTTTGGAGATCTCTATCCCTGAGTCTTCTGCCAGAGACATTTTATTCAAAAATCAAAGTAGTTTAATGGCTGTCCCACCCTCAGGACTGATCAGACTAAATGAGAGCAGGGCCTTCACATCTCCAGGGGATATGTAAGTCGCGGTCACAGCGAAGCAGCCTCACCTTCTGCAGAAACTTCCAGAGGATGGGCACTGATTCTTTGCCGTTCTTTTGCTCCACGATGTGCTGGAGGTACTCAATGGTGATCCTTTTCCTGCAGCTCCACATCTTAGAGCAGTGAACCATGCTATTCTTGGGCAGGCGGGGCAGGAAGGTCACTGGGTCACCATACACGATTTTGGCCACAGGGTTGGAGCTGATGCGCTCATCTTGGCTGATCTGAGCGTTCACTGCCAGGAGGGTTTTATCTAGATGCTAGGTGAGGAAGCGACATGGGATCTGGAAGTGAGATGCTAGGTTTTTGTCTCCTCAAACAGAATAAGTCTCAGACATCTATATTTTATTACCATTATTTTAATTACTTGCGGATTTATATTTCCCAATGGGCTTAGTTACTCTCAGTAACATTCTTATCTGACAGGGTTTATTTCTCTGACTCGTTTGCACATTCTGCTATAAAAAGTAGTCGAGAGAAAATGACTGCCTGCACTTTCTGGATTCCCAGTAATTCCTTAGTTTGATATACCAGCCCGCCTCGGGAGGGGACAGGATGGGGGAGGGGCAACAGGAGGGTGGGGTGACCAAATAGAGAACACCTAAATCTGTGACTTAGCCTAGGTTTTCTTTCTCCAAGGGAAACTTGCAGAAGGGACAACAGACTGAGGGCTCAGCAGAGGCCACAGAAACCCCTTCCCGCACTTTCCCATAGCTACTCATCACTTACCTCTAGTTCACGCAGAATAATTGTCTCAACAAGCTTTTCCCACCTGTTCCTCTCTTCTCTGGTTGACAATTCTGCAACAAAATTTAAAGACCCTACAAAGAAAAATGTGTATGTTACCCAAGAAACAAAAACCACAGCATTCTACATAAAACACTGAAGAAATGTTTAATTGAAATAATGCTCCTTTTGGGAGCAGGGGTGGATATATTTTCCTAAAGTAACCTGAGCATTTAAAAATATTTCCGGCTGCTACCACCAAACTCATGATCTTTGTGAAGGTACTTCAAACTCTAAAATCTCTAACCCATGTAATTATCACCTTAAAGCCATTCTGAACAAAATTACTGAAAGGACAATACTTTAAATCAGAAGCCCAGGGGCAAAATAACAGTGACTAGTGGTACCACAGGTCTCAACTGCTGCCACCTCGGCTTGAAGACGGAGGCAGGACCCTGTGGGGGCATTTGATGCAGAATGCCATAGAAACTGTCAGTGTGCTTCTAGAATTTGGTCACTTCGTCAGTGTGATACTTGCTGAGCTTACCTAGTGTGAAACCACTCCAGAATGAGAAACTTAAAATCAGGTTTTGCTAAGTGGAAAATATACACGGATGCTGAGTGAGTGAAAGTCGTTCAGTTGTGTCCGACTCATTGCGATCCCATGGACTCTACAGTCCATGGAATTCTCCAGGCCAGACTACTGGAGTGGGCAGCCTTTCCCTTCTCCAGGGGATCTTCCCAACCCAGGGATTGAACCTAGGTCTCCTGCATTGCAGGCGGACTCTTCACCAGCTGAGCCACAGGGAAGCCTACATGGATGCTGATTTCCGGCAAAAAAAGCTCCTGAAGTGAGAATGGATTTTTCTTGTCATGTGGCAGAACTTTTTATTGCTATTGTTCTTTTAAATAACATTGTCATTAGAGTGATAATTTAAAAAGATTTTTGCAGATAACCTAAAAGAAAACAAAACTGTTCTTCCACCACTCAGAGACAACCCTCTTACTAACTTGTCTTATAGACCTTTTCTTTCTGTGTGGACTTTAAATTTTAAACTAGAAAATGAGCTTAACAGTTGTTAGCCTACTTTTACATGTAACAAATTGTGGATGCATATACATATTGAGTCAGTCCAAGAATGCAGTATCATTTTAGGAAAAGATGCTCCCCCCGCCCCATAAAACAAAACAAAACAGATCTCCAGTAGAAAGAGACCAAGTTCCAAGCGCTTATCAAACATTAGTCCCTTTGATGTTTCTTTAATGCACGTCGCTTCTTTTGGATGCCCTGTGTTCCCCATGCAGTGGCTGAACTACATCCAAGGCTGACTTTTGAAACTAAAGCCTCCCAAATACACTCGCACCAGCAGGGGGTCAATGGAAAGGCCAGGCAGGTCCTTCCCTCCCCGACTCTCTGGAAAGTGCCCGTCTTCCTGCTTTGCCCTCATCTCCTTCTGGGGTCAAGGAGTGCCCTGCTTCCTCTCCTGGCTGTGCCCCACCCCCTGGCCCCATGCCCAGCTCCTCACTGTGGCCCTGCTCTCGGAGAAGGCGGCACAGGACGAGGTGCACCACGCTGGCGGTCTCGTCCGCGCTCCTCCCCAGCGTGTTCTTTAGCTGCTCCAGGTCTCTCTGGATGTGCTGCTGCAGAAACCCTTTAGGATCCCACACCAGAGGTTTGATGATGTTCATCAAATCCTGTGGGGGCAAGGGGACAAATCGTCAAGCAAGGTCTTGTTTGTGGAGGGGATGGCAATTCAGGAGAGGTCAGGAGGGGTGAAGAGCCAGTTCCGAGCCAGAGGACAGTCTCTAGGAGGGATGTCAGTGTGATTCAAACAGTAGAGGCGACAGAAAACTGAGGAGCAGAAATGAATGTGGTCTGAAAACGACTGCCTTCTATATTGTCAATGTGAAATAAGAACTTTAAAAACTTAAACTTTTTGTTCTCATGGTTAATTAACTTAGATAAAATGCAACCTGCTATTTCTTTCCTTCTCAGAGTTACAGCAAAGACACAGGTAAAATCACAGTTATTTTAGCCTCTCCATTCCCAGTGTGGACTGGGAGCTAGTCAGTAAAAACTGACTTTACATAATGTGACAAGTAGTTCCCCTTACCACCATAGGCCATAGTGGAAAAAATTGGGATACGTGAATTTTACATTATGTTCTGCGTTAGGTAACAATGACTTACTCAAAATCCACAGGGGGTGGCTAGGTCTTTTAATTTTATTTTTTTCAACTACTAAAAATGATTTATTAATTTTTTTTCATGATTTACTAAAAGTTAAAAGTCAACGTACAAATTAGAAGAATGACAAAAATTCAGACTAAAATGGTTTAAATAATACTAAATTTTTAATTTCAATTTTTATTTTAATTAAACCTTTTAAAATATTTTTATATAAAATTGTAATTCTAATATTTGATATCCATCTAATTGTCAGAGAATTGGTATCAGGCTTCAACATGTTTCATCTAGACCTATATGCACAAATGTAGGTTAATAAGATTTGTTTTATATGGTAAAGCATTCTTCATTTGTTACTACTGCCAATACAAGTACTAATTCATGAGAACCCTGGGAACCACAGATTGGAACTTCAAAGAGGAGTAAGAAAACAGTTCCTTGTTTCCACTGGGAAAGGAGACTTAGTTATCAGAGAAGCAACACATTCACACTCTCTGAAGGGAAGGAGTAGACAAATTCATTGATCTGTCTTTCCCCTTATCCAAGTACTTCTGCATTCAGATCTTCCCCTACTTCCTAAATAGTTTCTGCTTCTGATGTCAGTAAGGGCACAACACATAAACCTCTCAGCATGCAAACACAGGAAGCAGTCTTGTGTTTCAAGGGGCAAAATCAGAGAACTGGAGCAGAACAGGGTTAGCCCCAGTGAAACCAAGCAGGACCCTGCAGGGCCTTCCCAGGAACCGGGTAGGGTTTTTTAGATGAAAGGATTCACTATGAAAAAGCCACCATAGAAACTCGTACGTGATTGGGCAGTGCCACACTCTACCTGGGGACTCTGGGTGGCTCCCAGAAGCATAGCCAGATGAGTGAGCAGCCGGATGAGAAGGAAGACCACTGGGGACATCTGTCGGTCAGATACCACGGGCACACCTCTGGGTGGTGGGTTTCCCAGCACATGGCCAGTTTGAGTTCTGTCCGTGGTATCACTGGAAAGGACGAGAGATGACAGGGTGAAGGCTGAAGAAGACCGTTTCTTCTGGCTCTGGGGGCACACTTCAGAGTCTCAGGACCGAGAGACCGGGTCATGGTTTTGAAGAAAATGATGCTGAAAGTTACTATTGTAATAAACCTAGACCAGTTTTCCGAGTCTTTTTCTTTATAGACAGGCCCTTCTGGCTAACCAGAAGCCCACAACAGTGTAAAGTGGCTGTTTGTGAGACTAGTTGGGGGGAAGAGGGGCAATAATATAGTAGGGGGTTTGATGTACAAACTATTATGTATAAAATAAGCTACAAGGATATATTGTACAACATAGGCAATATATCCAATATTTTATAACTATAAATGGAATATAGCCTTTAAAATCGTGAATTACAATATTGTACACCTGTAACTTATATAGTATTGTACATCAACTTCAGTAAAAAAAAATAATAATAATAATAAGCTTTTCTGATAAGCAGCCCTGAGATGACCTCTAAAAATGGCTCATCATTCACTTGACCCAGAAAACCCCACAAAATCATGCAAATCAAGATTCACTTTCAGAACATTGGTGAAACCTCTCCGGCCATTGAGGGGATGCATATCCGAAAAGCCACCGGCTATCAGGAGGATGTCACTTTACAGAAGCAGTGTGTGCCATCCCACTGTTACAGTGGTGGAGCTGGTCGGTGTGCACAGGACAAACACGGGCTGAAGGCAGGGTTGGCGGCCCAAAAACAGTGCTGAATTTTTACTGCACATGCTCAAAAATGCAGAAAGTGATGCTGAACTGAAGGACTTAGATGCAGATTATCTTGCTTATTGAGCACAGCCAGGTGAACAAAACCCCAAAATGCGGCCCAGGACTTACAGAGCTCAGGGTTGGATCAACCCCTCCATGAGCTCTCCCTGCCACACTGAGATGATCCTTTCTGAAAAGAACAGACTGTTCCTAAACCAGAAGAGGAGGTTGCACAGAAGAAAAAGATATCCCAGAAGAAACTGAAGGAACGAAAACTTAAGGTACGGGAATAAATGCTACAAAAAATAAGTGCAAATAAATAATAATAATGAAATAAAATCATTATCAAAACAAAACTGGCTGTTTGTGCTATTCCTGGGGCCATATGTCAGGATGGTGCTCTGGACCTGCTTCTTGCCCTGAATCAGTGGGGGAGTGGCAGGCAGGCAAAGGACAGAGTCTGGAGTAGCTGACATTAACATAGAAGTATATACACGGCGGTCTCCTTTTCCCACATAAAAACTAGGATCCAGTCTCTGCAAAGGATTTGGCATCACACCCAGATGGGAGGTGCAGTGTGATGGCTATGTTCAGCTGAAATGATACTGGAGATTCTAGGACATTCTAATAGTTTATGGAGATAACAGGTTAGAATATTTTAAACTGTAACAGCACCAAAATAGCTGGACTATAAGATCAATGTAGAGAGGTCACACCTCCCATTAAGGGAGCATTTACAACCATACTTGTCTAATGAGCAAGTGTGGGATTATGAGATCCGGTTTTTAGCTGGATTCTGAAGTATTTGATAAGATTGACTAGGTCTCCTCTGTTTTTCTCAAAAAAAAAAAAAGAAAAAGAAAAAAGGTAAGCTAAGAGTTTGTAAGTGACAGACTTAAACTTCCTTCTGAATTTGGTCACCCTGTTTATGTCAAGCAATTTCTACAGGGGTTGTAACCAAGGTGCAACTGGAAGATATTTGAATTAAAAAGTATCAATATTAATAAGTATTAAGGTATGGTCTATTTTTGCATTAAAAGCCCAGTTAAGCCAGTGACAGATCAAATGCCTCACTACTGAATGACCACAGAGACCTTGGCGTTGATATCCAACATGACCCAGACCCAAATGTACTATCGTAATTGATAATATATTTAGTACTGATTTATCAGCTGGAATAGAAACAGCCGCAAAGCACATGGTTTGATTATTTAGCAAGGAAATAGAAAATTACATACTCGATAACATGAAATCCCTCCTTTGGTTTGTGATTAATCCCTCCAATTGGAGCACGACAGTCAATACAAAAGCTCTGTTCCATCGGCATGCCACACTAGGAGAAACACAAATGTGACCCCAGATCAGTTTGGACAAATCTCAAAGTATGAGCACATTCTTAGCACAGAAGGTAGTGGATGCCACTAGGACTGCTTCCTTCAGTGTTTGTGTATGTCGGGTGGGGCTGCAGGAGCCTGGGAGACAGGGCAGGCGCTCCGTGCCAACTGTGCTGTGTGTGTGTGTTAGTTGCTCAGTCGTGTCCATCTCTTTGAGACCCCATGGACTATACCCACCAGGCTCCTCTGTCCAGGGGACTCTCCAGGCAAGAATACTGGAGTGGGTTGCCATTTCCTTCTTCAGCCAACTGTGTTGTGTGTGGGAAAATTTAGACTTTTTACAAAATAGAAGCTATTAAGTTTTATTCCCAGTCACTTTATAGACAAATATACAAAACTCAATCTTTTTTTCACGTTCATCAGTTTTCCATTCATTCTCCCATGGGTTTACTGCTTCATTATCTAACACCAGGAATACTACAGTAGCTTCCAAACTGATTTCCTTAAATGGCATTCCTTAATGCCATTTAGACTTTTTTATTTTTAAACAATGTCACCATATGATTTACTACTTCCAAAGGTTCATTTTTTGAAATCAGATTGTGTGCTACTGTAAATACACTAATAGTCTGTAACAAAACAAACCAGTCTCAGATTCCTGGACCACACAATTTCAGTACTGGGAGCAGTCTTAGGAAGAATCTATTTTAATCCCATTTCATGGACAATAAAGTCAGAAATATAAGGTGCAAAGCATGTATCCGGTTTATCCTCCATGCTGCTTATATACTGTATTAAATAACATTTGTCTGTTTCAATTCAATAGCCTGTTCTGAGCATGTATAGATGACACTATGAATGGCCCTGGCTAGATGCTTTGGGATTCAGACAAGAATAATACACACATCTTCCCCTCACAGGCTTACCAGCCACGCATCTCCTTTTCCTACCCTTCGGTGTCTAGACACTGTCTCCTTGCTGGGCTGGCAATCCAGCCTACAGTCTAGTCAACACCTTGTCATCACATAAAGACCTATGTCACTGACTCTGTACTACAGTGGCCAGGAAGGACTGCCAGCATGGTTCCAGCCCTGCAGTTTTGTCTTTCAGGGGACCTTGAGCAACATCTGGAGGCTGTTTTATCTGTCACACTGGCGAGACAGGATACTACTGCCATCCGGTGAGTTGAGGCCAGGAATGCTTGTAAACCTGCAAGAATGCCCAGGCCAGCCCCACAATAAGGCCTTATGTCCACAGGGCTAAGGTCAAGAAACCCAGGCTGGAAAACCTTCATACCGTTTGGAGGTTTAGTCCGAATACCTAGTGAAAGTGAAAGTCACTCAGTCATGTCTGACTCTTTGCAACCCCATGGACTGCAGTCCATGGAATTCTCCAGGCCAGAATACTGGAGTGGGTAGCCCTTCCCTTTTCCAGGGGATCTTCCCAACCCAGGGATCAAACCCAGGTCTCCCGCATTCCAGGCAGATTCTTTACCAGCTGAGCCACAAGGGAAGCCCAAGAATACTGGAGACGGTAGCCTATCCCTTCTCCAGCATGGCTTCTCGACCCAGGAATCGAACCGGGGTCTCCTGCATTGCAGGTGGATTCTTTACCAACTGAGCGATGAGGGAAGCCCCATAGAACCACTGTCAAAATGAGTCTGTGTTCTCCCCAGAGGTCCAGTCTCTCCTTATCCTCCTCCCTCATGGGCCCCCTCCTCAGACCTGGAGGAGGAACACACATTTTGAACCTCCCCAAACCCTATCCCAAATACCAAGACTCACCTCTCCTACAGAGCACACGTGACCATTGGGACATGCTGTTGAAAGAACAGGACACATGATGGCTGGTGAGGCTTTGCCTAATGACCCACCATTAAAAGGAAAACCTAACTCCCTGCTTTCTGGTCTAACCAAATAATGACGTGGACTTGAAGTTCTAAGCATGTTACCAGAAATCTTAAACTCTGCTAGTTTACTGACAGATATTTGGCACATACCAGGAGCTCAACTTGTAGCATTGAAAAATAGTGTCTGCGTTTAATCTCACAAAGCAAAGAGAAACTAGATTACAGGCTCATACCAGGGGTTATTTTTGGAGGCAAAATGGATAGTATTTTATACCCTCCTATTTATTCGCTTTGATTTTTTCTTTTTGCTGTGAGCAGGTTTTATAACAACTTTTAAAACTACTTTAAAAAGATTATCTACTCAGGACCATGGCAAAATTTACATCAGTTCATGGGTTATATTTTTTCCTCCCTCAGTTGTATATTTCTAAAAGAACTATCTTTGGGTCAAAACCTTGGTTGAATTGTGAGCTGGCCCTAGACTGAGTTTCTGATGTGGTTCCCAGTGCCCCCTTCTCCCCCAAAGGGCATATTCCAAGACACAGAAGTGCATCCGAAAGGACCCTTTCCCTGTGACTAAGAAAAAGAATGATCTGGTTCATCCACAGTCAGCAGGTACCAATTCCTGCAAACTGTTCATGTTCTGCAAAGGCACCCATGGCAGGAGGAGGCAGGCACCTTGGACCCTTCAGGCACAAACCCAAGTAGCCCCATTCTATACCAACGTTTTCTGTAGTTTTAGGTTGCTATTCAAAGCCCAGGAGTGGGATTTCACCACAGGCCAGCACTTACTGTACCACCTGACTCCTTCCAGACCCTTCCAATTCCTAGCTTGAGGCAGCAAGTCTTCAGGCATTGTTGGAAGAAAGGCATTCTGAAAAGTCAAAAAAGCAGAGCTGGCTTTAGCTTAGTGAACACATCGATTGGCTGTCGCTGCTCAGCAAGAGGCCTTGAGTAAGAACGTGACCTTGATTTTCTCTCTTCTCGACCCCAAAAGCTCTCTATGAGGAACACAGAACAGCTCTCTATGAAATAACAAAGGGCAAGGCAAGGTTTTCACCACCACTGTGGACTAAAGCACCAAGTGAGAAAGAGGAACATGGCGAACCTACAAGAGAAACAGGTTCAACAGTGTCTGAGGTACCAGCTGGGTCTCTAAAGTTTTCCCTGTGAATGCAGAAGAAATCATATCCCAGTCTTACCACCATGAGGTGTGGGAAGAAGGCCAAATTCTTCAGGGGTCCTAAGACTTGGCTTCGTCCACAGAGAAGGACGGTTGCAGCATGAACAGCCATTTCTATTACTGTCCCTTCCAGGTTGCTGACCCCAGGACCTGTCCTCAGCAGGGGTAGTTCATTATTCACAAGGGACATTGCAAAAGCTCTGATATCAGGAGACAAGGTGTTGCTTTTCTCAATGAATTTCTTCATAGCCTCACATTGCTGACAGGAAAAAAAATACATCAAATAAAAATATTATATGAATAGCAGGAGAAAAACCAAAGGTTTTCTCTTATGTTAGTCATGCTTTTTGATACCAAAAACTTATCAAATATCTGCTTAAGAGGAATTCTCCGGCGGTCCAGTGTTAGGACTATCACTTTCACCGCCGAGGACCCGAGGTTCAATACCTAGTTGGGAAACTGAGATCCCTCAAGACACAGGGCGCAGCCATAAATAAATAAATAAACAAATAAAGTTAGTTGCATTAAAAAAATTTTTAAATCGACGTTACAATGGCTAAATGACTACTGCCAGAAGGGGAATTATCCAGAGAAATCTCCTCTACAAACACAGAAACCACATATGCAAGCACTAGTTTTGATAATTCTGTTTTGGAAAACATTATTAAGACATTTTTAAGACAACTTTATTTTTGTTTATTTATTTTAAATTTATTTGGCTTCAGTGGGTTTTAGTTGTGGCATGTGGGATCTAGTTCCCCGACCAGGGATTGAACCCAGGGCCCCTGCATTGGGAGTGCAGAGTCTTAGCCAGTGGACCACCAGGGAAGTCCATAAATCATTTTTTTGACTTTAGTTTTAACTGTTACTCTAAAAGCTTTGGGTGAAACAGAAAGTAGTTCCTCTTCATAAGAATGCTGAAAACCCCCATCCAAGATTTTTTAAAATTATGGGCATAACTGGTGTACATGACTTTCTTTTTAAATAAATACTTATTTATTTGGTTTCATCCAGTCTTCATTGTGATATGTGGGATCTATTTCCCTGACCAGAGATCAAACCTGGGCCCCTGCATTGGGAGCACGGAATCTTAGCCAGTGGACCACCAGGGCAATCCCGGTGTTCGTGAATTTTACCTCTATTCAAAAAGTCCGTTCAAATTGTGAGACTATGAACACAGCCCTGGAGGCTGATACTCACCTGTGGCTTAGGATGGAGGTCTGCATTGTGGGATCTGTACAAAGTGGTGACCTCTCTAAAAAGTGCTAACAGTAGGTAGACAGCCTCCTGAGTTGTGGAGCTCCTACAGGCCTGAAAAAGCAAGGACATCAAGTAATAATTTTAAAAATTATACAGTTATAGCTCAGGGCCAGAATCTCATGTGATCTGTATGTGAATAAAGAATGAGATCAGTACTAAAGCCTTGGAGAGGGTGAGGGAGCCTTTCCCAATACCATAGGCACCTGGAACCCTGCACCTCAGGACCATCTTCGAGAAAACAACTCTTCAAAAACATTCTCATATTAAACGCAATGTATATTTATTAAATAGCTTACAGCAGAAGTAAAAGAGATCACTATCTGTTCTCTTTCTGACTAATTCCCTGGTCCCTTTTGGGAACTTTTGCTGAACTAAGATATTTATTTCCTCTTTTTCCAGCAAAGCACCAAGGTAAATAAGGACTCAGAAAGGAAATAAAAACGTAACAATTTAAAGATTGTATTTTTAAAAGCCTGCATCTATTAAAATAAACACGTGCATATGTCTCTACGGGAATTATGAGGTTTTGCTTCCTGTGCCATCGCATCTCAGAGCAGAGGAATCCTGGAGGAAGCGGCTTTTCAGGAGGGTCTCAAAGAAGATAATGGACCTAAATGAATCAGAAAGGAGCTGCTGGTTGGCTCTCACAAACCCAGCAACCCAATTAACCACTGCCACTCGCCTGTCGCCAGGCGAGCTCACGAGGGCATGGACATAGGATTTCCAAGGCAGCCTGTCACCCTGTGGAGCTTCTTCCATTGCCTCATTTGACCCTAACAAGACAAGACTTGGGCTGTGAGGGGACACTGTGTACACAGAGCAGCCGCCAGCCTGGCCTACCTCCAGAGCAGTCTCAACAGCCAGGGGCTTGGATTCCAGAATGGCTTTGGCCACTGCATCCCGGACAGCCTTGTAGTCATTCCCATGCACCAGATACCGGTCCATCTGGCCTGGATGATCCCTCTGCAACTCCAAGAACACAGGGGTTAACCACGGTGGGTACAATGTGGGAAATATTGAGCAAAGAACCTTCTTGATAGGTAAAGGAACCAGGCAATCACTGAAGGTTTAAGGGCAGTTGAACCAGGTTTCTGAGACAAACTGAGGCACAACAGCTCACTGCTGTTTGAGAAGCACCTCCTCCTCTCTGGATGAAGAGTGGGCGGAAATCTAAGGGAGGTGATACTGTAGTTGCTTTCCCTCTGCACTCAGAGGAGAGCACCAAAGGACTGACATGTCAGGCCTAAGTTCCGGTTGGGAGGAAAAAAAAGCCAGGATTTTTAATGCCATTTTTGTAACCCCAGTACAATAAAAATTCATTCATTTCTGGCACTGCTCCTGCTGCTAAGTCGCTTCAGTCGTGTCCGACTCTGTGCGACCCCATAGACAGAAGCCCACCAGGCTCCCCTGTCCCTGGGATTCTCCAGGCAAGAACACTGGAGTGGGCTGCCATTTCCTTCTCCACTAGGAAAGGACAACTGAGCAGTCCTGAAGCCAAAATGACTGCAACTCTGTCATCCTTAGTCCTTTCCTGTCTTGCCTGCTGAGGATAAAAAGGGCTTATTTTACAGGATGAATGACTTTTAATTTGCTAAAACCGAAGCCACAGAATCATTCTTTTGCTTTTCCTGTGTTGAACTCAATCAGAAGTGATGCCTACATATGCTTTGCAGATAGATAACAAACCAGAAACACACATAGACACACCTTTCCCCTAGGCAGATAACCTCGATAACAAGCTGGGTCAATTGAAACCCAGAGACAGAGGACCAGACCAGACCAGATGCAAGAATTTTCTGGGATGGATGTGGGAGAAGGTCAAGGACGAATGGAGGAGCAGCAGCCTGCTTCCAGGGGTGGATGGGACAGGGGAGCTGAGACAGCACTGGGGCTGCCGGACTGCCCTTCTCACCTGCTGTGCGATGACTTCCTTAGGAAACACCCAGTGGGCTGGATGGCCCTCTTTGGAGAGGCTCTGCACAAACTCCATCCCCTGCTGGCTGGTGAGCTTCCTCACCAGGTACACTCGGTACCAGTCATTCTGGACCCGGGCACAGAAGCGCTCCACCTGCTTCAGGTAGCGACGCTTCTCCTCCGCCATCTCTGCAGAGCCAATGAGAAAGGCCAATTGATGGCTGAGGGTACTTGTTAGTTAACTGTCTGGAACAGAGGCTAGTAAAAGCTCTGTGCCTACCCTTTGGGAATTCACACTGAGAGAACTAATCTAGAAGAAAGGGGCCATGGTACAAACCAGTATTATTCTGAGAACCAGCTTCCCACACTTCCTGAATTTCTAAATCATGGGGGCTCCCAGCCTGTGGTCAAGAAAGGTTGGGAAGAAGACCTGCCTGAGCTGTCCTGAAGCTCGGCGAGGATCTCAGATGCCTTGTCAAGACAGAGGCGGATGCGGGCCATCTCCTGCAGGTGTTCCACTGAGGCCTCACCAGCAGGCCATCGGCTGTATCCCACTCGGGGGTATGTTGTAAGGAATTGGCCTTCCTCTTGCAGGTATTTCAATTCATCCCTTATGAAGCAAGCATTATTCTTCTCATGTATTGAATCCTAGGGAACATAGAAACAGAAAGAAAGGATATTATTTTTTTTTTATTTACAAGACCCCATCTTTGAAATTTCACCAGTGCGGTCATGGACAATGTAATAAGGATAAAGAACAGTGTTGTGGGTTTGAGTGGATATTTTTTGAATCATGAAAAACTAACAGTTCTTTTTATTTTTTATTTTAGGGACCAGAAGGAGGGAAAAGAATAAAAGCTATAATGAAAAAAAATTTTTTTTAACCTAATTTAAATTTTCATATGCATTGTAAGATTTTTGGAAGAAACAACAATATGAAGAGAATAAAAATTAGAAGTATTCACAACCTCAGCACCTGCAGAGAGGCATCATGAACTTTGGAGGCATATTCTTCAGTGCCTTTTTCCCCCTCATGCACATGCTCATAATGCCAATATAGGCAATTTCTGAGGACAGAAGTAATGTTTCTGAAATATTTTTCCCCCTAAATGGAGTACAGCATCTGTAATGTCAACCACATAAATTATATTCCATAAATCTTCAGAAAAACAGTATTCCATTGCATAAACCATGTGGTTCTGAGAGCCTGCAAAAGAAATGTAGTGAGGTGATAGTCAGCTTACCTCCAGGCAGTTGCTAAAGAGCATGTACAGTTCGGTTTTATCTTCAGCCAGGAATGGTTTCTTTTCTAACTCGGACAAATAAGTCTGAATATATTCTTTCACATCACAGAAGCTAGGAAAGGAGAAATATTATATAAACCTGGTTAGCTAAGGTCTGGAAACCCATTTTGTCAAAACAAAGGTATGAAGTATCTATCTGCCTATTATTCATTTCCTGCTTCCTGTATAATTATATATATACACACATACACAGCTGGGAAGATCCCCTGGAGAACAGAATGGCAACTCACTCCAGTATTCTTGCCTGGAGAATTCCATGGACAGAGGAGCCTGGCAGACTACAGTCCATGGGGTCACAAAGTGTCGGACACTACTGAGCAACTAACACTTCCACTTTCTCATGTACATGGATGTGTTTATATAGTTTATAACATGATTTTATGAAGAATATTTTAGCACCAACTTGGAGGAATATAAAATTCCATATTTCAGATAGGCTTCCCAGGTGGTTCAGTGGTAAAGAATCTGCCTGCTAATGCAGGAGACTCGGGTTTGTTCCCTGGGTCAGGAAGATCCCCTGGAGGAAGAAATGGCAACCCACTCCAGTATTTTTGCCTGGAGAATCCCATGGACAGAGAAGCCTGGCAGGCTTTAGTCCATGGGATTGCAAAAGAGTCAGACATGACATAGTGACTATATAATAACAATTTTATATCAGCTGTTCTCAAATTTTTGGCTCCAGGACTCCTTAACAGACTTAAAAATTAATGAGAACCACAAAGAGCTTTTGCTTCTATTGGTTATATCTTTTGATATTTACAATAATAGAAATTAAAACTAAGAAAATATATATATTTTGAAAATATATATATATTGAAAATATATATCAATATTCATCATTTAAAATAACCATACTAATCACATATTAACATAAATAATATTTTAAAAAATCTTTTCCAAAACAAAATTTCATTAGTAAGAAGGGCATTGTTTTTCAATCCTATAAATCTTTTTAATGCCTAGCTTAACAGAAGTTCACTGGATTCTCAAATCTGCTTCTGCTTCTAGTTGGTTTCACTATATTATATGAGGAAAATCTGGTCTCACACAGTATGTAGTTGGAAAAGGGAGAAATATTTTAGTAGTCTTTTCAGGTAAATATGGATACTCTCTTTTGATACTACACCAAAAATGATAGATGATAATTTCTAAAGATTAGTTTCAATGTGCAATCTGAAACCTTATCAATGTACTTTTCATAGTTAATTACATTAAAATCAAATGATCTGCCTTGCACATTAGACAGATTTCTTTTTGATCAATGCACAATTCTGTGACATCAAGAATCAGTTACTTCATAAATACTGGTTCGCTGAGCTGTGCATAGCTCAACAAAATGTTGACATTTTTATTCTATATTTTATAAAATCTCACATTCATTAATATCACCACCCATGTTATCAAAAAGTTTGTACATATTAGAAAGCTGACAGGCTCACAGTGGAGAATACAAGTTTTCCAACATTTTATTTTGTTTTTTAATTTAGCTATGTTGAGACTTGAAGGATCTTAATTACCTGACCAGGGACTGAACCTGGATCTTCGGCAATGAAAGCGTGCAGTCCTAACCACTAGATCGCCAGGGAATTCCTCCAAACCTTTAAATGTCTGCTTATAAACTTGAATTTTATAATCAGCAACTAAACCCTCAGTTTGTGACAGGCTCACCTCACTTTTTTTCAAGAAAACGCCCAGGTTTGAGTGTCATTTGTCAGTCATTCTTTCAAGTAAAAGTGGTATTTCACAAAAAGAGCAGCCAGATCAGGATGTAACTCAAAAACCGCAGGAGTGGTTTTCCTTGAGACAACCTTGTACCTTGATGTGCTGCTGGAGGCTTTGTGTGTACCTCTCATTATAATACAACATTAACAGTCATATCCTTAAGAGCGGGGATTTAGTAGAATTAATAATTTTTATAGCTTCATCAAGGACATTACATGAAACTGGCATTTTTAAAAATTACATGTGCATGGTGGGGACAGAAATAATGGCCACTACCAGGGTCTTTCTCACGCTAAGATGCTAGCAGCTTTAACTCTCATCACTTTAGTAACATCAGTGCAAACACCAACAAGTTGAAAAAGTCACATGCCATCTCAGTGTTCTTTGCAGTCTGGTCAACACTGTCCCATGCACGGGTCTGCCCAGACAGCAGGTGCCTACATTTCCATAAAGAATGTAAGTCCAGTCTGATTCATTCTTAACATACAAAAGCACATGAACCACAAAAAGCAATGACAGAAGCAAGTAGTTTTCAACCCAGGGAATGACCATTCATATTTTTAAACTGTGTTTATGTCTCAAGATTTTTATTTCAAAATCAGTTCTGTAAATTTAACTCTAAATATTCCAGAACAAAGCATTTACCTTTGAGTGTAGTTTATACTCATATTAATGTGTCTATACTTTATGTCGAGATATACATGTCAATGACACTTTTCCTTTTCTCTAAGCAAGGAGATTCACATGAATACAGATTTCACACATTTCCCAAAATTAATGAAAATCACAGAATAGCAAGAGGCTCTTTTCATATCTCAAGGCAACTGTGTCTGTCTATATGCCTTAAGAGCCATTTTTGGGTATAGAAAGCAATGTATTTTAAGAGTATTTTATTTGAAAATCCTGTTTGAAAAGACTATTTCATAAATAGTGTGTGGTGGAGGGCAGTCACCAAAATAAAATGTCTGTAGACAAGGCTGCAGTGGATCCCTGTTTTAAACATAAATCTAATCTTTATCTTAAAGATTTCGGACATTTAAGTTAGAAGTAGTTGTGTTTGTTGGAACTTTTCTTATAGCATCTTGATTTTGCCATCACCTCAAGGTGAACTCTCTCAAGTTAGGACACAGGTTGAGAAACAGAGTATATTCCAAAAGAAATCTTCCGAATACAGATCAGCTTTCTAAGAATTTTTAAAAATAACATAATTCAACAAGCCTATTGAGCTGAGGCGCCATATGGGCTTCCCTGTTCATTTATAGAATCAGAGAACCTTAAGAGCAGAAGCAAAACTTAGACAACATCAAGAGCAAGGAGGTTGAGTGGAGATTCTAAGTCATAGTCCAAAAACCCACAAAACTTTGTAGCTGTGGAACTGAGATGAGACCTGCAGATTCCGGACTCCCGACTTCCTGCACCCACATGTCTCACAGCGCTCTGGCCCCTTCTCCCAAATCTGTCTTCTTCCTAAACACGTACTTATGGCCATACTGAACTCACGGCCAGCATGTGATATGCCAAGGATACAACGCATACAGATAAAGGAGCCAGGGCGTCTCTTGCTAAAGAAGCTTTCCCAGATAGTGAGCTAGCTACCAGTTCTGCAAAGAATGCTTTGTGGCAAAGAAAAAAGAGGAGGAAAAAAAAAAAAGAAGTCAAGGTGTTTCCGAGGCAACTCCATGTTCGTGGTGCTCACCTGTATTTTAAAAGCAGTTTCAGTACCACTGAGCGGATCACGGGGGTCTTATCCACGACATCATCAAAAGGAGAAAGAGATTTTGTGTGTTCACGGCGTCCTAAAACCAGCAGGAGAAAGGTAGATCACTGTTCACATCAGACATAAAAAGTGAGATGAAGAACTGAATTTTTAACTCCACTCACGTTGGGGAGACTCTCGAAGGAGCTCCTTCTCTACAAAGAGTAAGGATAGCAGGTCTTTGACCACTTCCTTCTGAGGTGGAGAATTGTCTTTGAAGCACATGGTAGTAACCAGGTCCACGAAGAAACTATTGCACATCTGCCGGAAGCGGGCATGTTTCTCAATGACCTCCCTTGGGAATGGTTAAAAACCATGGTTAAAAGTCTGATAAACTGTGTTCTAGAATCCCTCCCTACAGAGTGCTCTGGGATTTGGATGCTTTTTTTTTTTTTTAATTAAAAGATGCAAGTATCTCCTTATATTGATTAGAATCAGTCTCCAAAAACTGCAACAGATAGTACGTACACATGGCTCTTTTGAGAAAGACTTTGATCATTTGGACCATCTAGTAATAGCCTTTATATCCCAAGAGTTTCTCAAAGCTCCCATCTACTGGACTTGTCTTGTGCCCCACTTTTAGAAGGCATGAGAAGGGAAGAAAACCAACCTCTTGGGCTATTTTAATCAGTGCCCTAAAGGCACTTAGTCAGACAAGAGCTGGCTTTAGCCTCAAATCATAGAACACGGATGGCATTTACACATCAAGAGGATAAGCCAGTTGCATCTAAATTCTTTGGGTACTCGTGAAGGCTTTAATTAGTTTACAAGTTTCTGGGTTTTTTCCTCTAATTTTTCAATCTCCTTCTTCTGTACACATGCATGTCTTGGGGAAAGGATAATTTTCAGCCACTAGGTGTTTATAAAAGTACATAAATAGTTGTCTTTGTTAGGACACTTCTCTGCTATGAGGCTTTCTAAGGTCAATAGTATATTTTACAAATAATTTTATTTATTTTTGGCAGTGCTGGGTCTTCATCACTGTGCAGGTTTTTCCTCTAGTTGTGCTAAGCAGGGTCTACTCTCTAGTTGCTGTGCTCAGGCTTCTCATTACGGTAGCTTCTCTAGTTGGGGAGCAAAGACTCTAGGGTGCCTGGGCTTCAGTAGTTGCGGTACATGGGCTCAACAGTTGGGACTCAAAGGCTCTAGAACACAGGCTCAATAACTGGTGCACAGGCTTATTTGCTCCGCCATATGTGGGATCTTCTCGGATCAGGGACCAAACCCATGTCTCTAGCATTAGCAGGTGGATTCTTTACCACTGAGCCACCAGGGAAGCCCAATAGTTATATTTTTGAATACTGTACTTGCAAAAAAGGAAGAAAAAGGAGAAAGCTTTCTCAAGAGAAAGGCTATTTTACCTGTGCTCCTGGGAAACAGTTGGAGAGTATCTGTCTGGTAAGTCGGTTAAACACAAGGGGCATCCCATATGCCCTTGGGTGAGGTTAACTTCAATGCAGCGCAGGCAGAATACATGGTCACAGGGCAGGCAGACAGGATCCTGTGCATCTCCCAGGCAGATGGGGCACGGCTGAACCCCAAACCTAGAAGCCAAGAAGGGTGGCCAGTTTTAAAGCAGGGGAGTGGGACATGAGAAGGGAAAAAAAAACAAAGCTTCCGAATTCTCAACCTTGTGGATCCCTAACCCAAAATCTCACCTGGTGAAACTCTCGCTGACCTGGTCTTTACATTTACGAAGAGTAGTCATCACCGCCATGAAAGGCCTGTGGGTCTTCATGTCAGAGTTCTCTAGCAGGCACTGAAGGAGAAGGGCATTGGCAGGAGGGCGGGGGGCAGTGGGGGAGAGCAGAGGTCAGCCAGGCAACAAGACATGGCATGCCCTCTGCCGCTGGTGGAGCTAGACAGCTAAGGCTCTGCTGTCTGTAGTGCAAGGCTTTTTAAAATTTTATTTAGCAGTTTCTTTAACTTTGAATGCCCATTGTGACTATGCTGTTTTGGGGAGAAGACCAATATTCTCAGCTTTAGATTTTCCCCTTCTTCCTTTTTTTTTTTTTAAAGGTATACCCCCTCTTTTCATTATATTTCAAACTATAAATGATAATATAGTGACCATCTGTGTATCCACCAAGCTTTAAGTAATCTTGGGATTTTCTGAATATTTGCTTTATCAGTTTCTGAATAACCAAATGTTACAGGTGTAGTTTCAACTTCAGGTATATCCCTTTCTACTCCCAGGCCCAGGGAACCACATTCCTAAATTCCCGCTTCTACTAGATTTCCACCCATGCATGCATGCCACTCTGTATTAGGGACATCACACTACACCTAAGCTTGGCAATTTCCATTTTTCATTGATAAAAGTAGGTTCAGATCATTCATGTTTACTACTGCATGGTACTTGTTGACAAATACATCGGTTATCTATTTTCCTGTTAATGAACATTTAGGATGTTCCCAATTTCTTGCAATTACAAACATTTCTGGACCCAACATTCTTCCATGTGTCTGAGTGGAAACAGGAAAATTCCCTAGGGTATATATTTAGAAGTGGAAACACTGTTTCTTAGGAAAGACATATCTTTAATGACATAAGATAGTGAGTTTACTTGGTATGCTTAGGGAATTTTCTGGTTAGATATGATGCTTGTTATAGGTGTTTGTAAACATAATATAGATATTATGTATGCCCATGACATTATCTGCTCAAGGAAATTTCCTTTCTATTCCTAATTCGGCAACAGTATCCGTTTACCAAATTATATATTTTATGAAAAGCTTTTTTTGTACCTTTTGAAATAATCATTTGCAGTGTATTTTTTGATTTATTATGTAACTGATGACATTTATAGGTTTTATAACTTTGAGCTATCCTTGAATTCCAGGACTAATCTTACTTGGAAATTATGAGTTTTTAATACCTTGCTAAATTTGATCTGTTAAATAAAATATTCAAAAATGGCCAAAGGACTTGAATAGACATTTTCCAAAGAAGGTATACAAACAGGCAATAAGCACATGAAAAAATATTCCACATCACTAGTCACTAGGGAAATACAAACCAAACCACATTGAGATGGTGCTCTATGATGACCTAGAGGGGTAAGATAAGGGGAAGGGAGGCTCAACAGGGATGCTGTTGAGCTGATTCATGTTGTTGTACGTAGAAACTAACAACACTGTAAAGCAATTATACACCAATAAAAAAACCCAACACCACAATGAGATACCACTGCATACCCATTGGGAGGGTTATTATTTTAAAAATGGAAAATAACAAGTATTGGTAGGGATGTGGGAAGGTGGAGCCCTGGGTCATTGCTGGTGGGAATGTAAAATGGTGTGGCAATTGTGGGAAACAGTATGGTGATTCCTCAAAATGCCAAACATGGAATTACCACATGATCCAGCAATTCCACTTTTAAGTACACATCCAAAAGAATTAAAGTAGTGACTCAAATAGATACTTCTACACCCAGGTTCATAGCGGCATTTCACCAAAAGGTGGAAACATCGCAAGTATCCATCAACAAATGGCTGGATAAACAGAATGTGCTCTCTCCATACAGTGGAATCTTCCTCAGCCTTAAAGAGGAAGGCAGTTCTGACACCTGCTACAATGTGGACAGATCTTGAGAACATGAAGTATGCTAGTTAAAACAGGACATTTCAAAGGCTGCACAGCAAAGCTGCTGGCAGTGCTTGTGTGAGGTTCCCAGTAGGCAGAGGCTGTTTTCCCTGAGAGACCACTGATACTGAAAGGACGGTCACTTTTTTTGCAGGGTATTATCCTGTGTGGCACCAACTTTATAAAGGGTGTCAAGGGGCAGAGACATGGGCCTTCCTGTGCCCTTGGTCCCACCAACAGCACTGTGTTGGGAAGTCCGCAAGTCCAGTGGCATTCTCTTACACCCCCGTCTTCCTGATCATGGCAGTGGCAAGCTGCTCCTGCTGTGGGCCAGGCTGCTGGTCTTTCTAGGGCCACCGGAGGCCTGGTTGGAGCCCACCCTTCAGTCCTCCCAAGCAGATTTGCTGCATTGATAGTTCCTTTTCCTGCAAGAAACCCTAAATGACATACCTTGACTTACCACTCAGGAGAATTAAACCATTAAATGCCGCAAATAGAGCAGCTTATGTGATGAAATCACTTTCCTTACTACATTCAGATAAAACTGTCAGAGCAGAAAGGGAATATACCACCTCACTGATAGAGGTTAGGTCATGCTTCAATTGTGCTTCCTCTTACAAAGAGGCAGACCTCTGCCTGCAAGGCAGAACCTTTGCGCTTACCTTATTCAGCAAGGAGACATAGTCGGTCACCAGCTCACGCAGCTCAGGAATTTGACTCTCCGTCTCCAGCAGCACGTGCTCCACAAAGAGCGAGATGGAGAAAATGCGATTCCAGTGGATTCTGTCAAGAGAGGGGTTCCCTCACTCAGCTCTGACAAAAAGCACCTGAGACAGAAGGCTGAGGTGCAGGGAGGTAGTTTCAAGGCACGGGAGTTGAATAGTTAAGAAAAGGAGCAGATCTTAAAGTATTATAGAGAAATCATAGAGAGACTGTTCTCTTATCACAGTGGAATTATGTTAGAAATCAATATCAAAAAATATTTGAAAATAACCCACGTATTTTCAACTGTAATGTGACATTTATCAACAGAAATCTTTGGCTTAGCCACTGAAAGCCTCAGTAAAGCCAGAAGACTGAAAACACAGAGGGTGATGGCAGAGAAGAAAAGATTTAAATGAGAAAAATCAAAGTGAGAAATTAATATCCAGGATACTTAGAAAACCCCATGTATTTGGAAATTAAACGTCCACTTTTAAATGGTAGATGTATATAAGAAGCCATAACAAGGAAAATTAGAAAATATCTGTAACATAATAAGAGTGAAAAGAGAATTTCTCAGAATTTGTTGTATGCAGCTGAAGCAACTGAATACAATGTGGAATCTTAAATAAGATATGAAAACAAATAATGGACACTAACCTAAAATTTTGAGAAATTTGAACAAAATCTATACTTAATAATACTGTATCACATGTTGATTTCTTGCCCTTTTTTTTTTTTTTTACAATATGGTATTTCTTTATATTCTCAGAACTGGATTAGAAGTTTCAGGCTTCATCCAAAAAAATTTAACTCACTAAGATAATAAACTTTCTAGTCTTTAAGCAAGAATATTAGATGCCAAAATACATGGAAGTATATCAATGTTATGGTGAATAAATATTAGAAATCTAGCATTCTATTCATATTAAGTCAAACAAGTGGAATCAAAATGTCATAAACTTTTTTGCTAGGCAAAAATTCATGTCTCTAAAATACATATTTTAATTATACATACTATATTTATAGTTACATATACGTATCTGTGTATGTACAAAAGTTTTTTTACTATGCTAGATCAAGGCTTAAGAAAGAACAATAAACAAGAGACAGAAATTGGAAAATATAAACTAAATGAAACGGGAGCACTGAATATGAAATAGAAAAAGTGAAACAAACTAGAGAAAAGTAACAAATCATCATATAGTCCAGTTGTTTTTAAACATGGATAATCATTAGAAACACATCTGGAACTCTGGAGAAAAAAGCAAAACATGGGTATTTGTATTTTTCAAAAAATTTCAAGATAATTCTGATATGCCTCTGGATTTTAAAAAGTATTACAGGTTTTTCTATTAAATGGTAGTTTTACTGATATAGAACTCTATTATTTTCTGTTGACCAATCATAACAATGGTATTAAGTGAATAAATAATAGTTATATAATCACAATAGTAAAAGGTGTTTACCGTTTTCATGTTTCAATACCTTTAGACCGTGAAGCTTTCATACCTTGGATATGTTCTAATGTCGCTTAGTTTACAGTCTATGGGAACTTGAACAGAATTTGTATCCTACTGTTGTGTGAAAATTACAAAAAGTTTATTCCGTTGAATTGGTTCATGGTGCTTTTCAGATCTACTGTATTTGTTTACTTTTCTGTATATTCATTCTATTAATTTTTGAGAGTTTGATATTGAAACTACAACTAAAAATCTTAATTAATCTATTTAAGAAATAATTGTAATATATGGTGGAACTATATGTAACTTTGTTCTGTATCTTCCAAATTTCCTGGAAATGTGTTATCATACTTTCATAATTTAAAGGGGAAAAAAAGGAGCAGGTGAGAAGGTAAGTGAATTAGGTAGAAACCCTTTGTGATGTTCTCCCTGACCTCTACCCACTTCTGTCTTTCTCCTCCCCACAGACTCCCAGCTCAGACAACTCAAGTTCTATGCCTCTGCCCATGTCTGGTGACTCCCACCTCGCCCTTACAGGCCAGCCCAGGACTTGTCCTCTGGGAAGTCTACCCCGAGTGCATGCCCTTTCTCTGTCACCCTGCTGGGGTCCTCTGCAGCTGCTCCTTCTCCCGCAGGATCATAATAATCCGCTCACCTCTGCATCGCCCCCAGCACTCTGTGCACTCCCTGAATGCTCAGTTCTCTCCTGTTTTTCTAGGATCATTGCGATGCCTGGCGTTTAAGTAGGCTTCCACAGATGTTATAGAATGAATGAGGAAAGGCCCACTTCCAGCAATAGGAACATCTGCCCTCTCTCTCTGATGTGCCTGGGGCTCCTGGGTCTCACCTGACATCTCTGATGAGGGTTCTGGTCATCATCCCACAGTCCTGCATGTACCCTTCTGAGCAGAGGAGCTCCAGTGGCATGGAAAGATTCTTCACAGTCTGTAACCAAGCTTGGGGACTGGGCTTCAGGAGGTTTTCCGTCAGCATTTCAGCACAGGCCACTGCTGCCAACACATCCAGACTCTGGGGAGCAGAGAACAGGCCCATGACTGAGTAGTCTGTCCCCCGACCCCCATTGGGCTGCTCTAAACCTTAATTCGGAGGTCCTGGGTGTTTTCCTTGTGTTCCAGGCTTGGAGCTTCCTCTTTCATTGTCTTGGGATCTAGGAGGCATGAGTTAGATGTATTCTAACTGAGAAGCCACACTAACGTGTGTGCTGGTGAAGATGTCTCCCAGTTGGAACAAGGCCCATAAGCTTCCCCTTCCCAGGGTAGGGGTGGGAGCACCCCTCCCTCCACACTCGCTTGAGGAGGCCAAGCCGGGCTACAGGCATGAAAGATCCCTAAGAGGGGCCATACCATCTCACGTCTAGCCCAGTTGTGGTTCTCTGTGCCTTTTGTAAGGCTTAGTAGAATTGGAGGGTGGATGGTCAAGATCCTGGAGAAGTTCTGTAGCCGGTTTCTGAAACGGTGGTAGGCGAGGTGCACTAATGGTAAGGAGACCTCTTTCTCTGGCATTCCTGCATTCAGCTGATTGATGCAGGACCATAGAGCCATCTGCAGAACCTGGGATGAAAAACAAGCTTTTATTATATTATTTGTAAAGTATTTTTTAAAAAGCTACATTTTGCTTGTGGAAAATGAGAACCATTCAAAAATGACAAAAAAGAAAATTAAAAACCAGGCACACTACTAGTATCTCACATTTACTTTTTGGTGTTTTCCCTTCTAGACATTTCTAGATCCATACCTCTTCTCCCAGTGATCCCCAAATTAGCGTCACAATGTATTTCTTATCTTTTTCCACTTCGCAAGCATTGCTCTATCACAAGCACACCTGAAGAACATTGTTTTTAATGGCTGCACAATAACAATCAAATGGCTGTACTTTAACTGGTCCATCCCTTACGTTTTGACAAGTAAATTGTTTCTAATTTTCCATTTTTAGAAATAGAACTGAAAAGAACATTCCTAGGAATAAAATATTTGTCTACATCTCTGATAATGTTCTCAAGATCAAATCACCAGTTCAGATTTTGTTCAAAAGTTCTCCATTCACCCAAACAGTTTACAGAACCACCACACTGTTCACACCACCTTTGGCAATGGAGGAACTTCTGGCCATTTTTAAAAAACCAGTTTTGCCACATAGACAAAAATGATGGTAGCCGAAAGTTGTTCATGCCTGTTGATTTACTAGTGAGGCTGAGAATTTTCCTCTGTTTTCTGGACATCTGTATAATTATTCTGTTAATAGTCAACTTATAACTTTCATTCGTTTTTAAAGATTAGAGGATGTTCTTATTGATTCCTATGAACACTTTATTAACCCTTAATCATGCTGGTTGTACCTTCTCAAATCTGCCAGTTTCCTTTTTTATGTACTGAAGTTTGAAATCTTCAATATTTCCAATGAAATTTCAGTTACTCTTATTATTAACTTGCTGTGGTCAGTTAAATATTTACCTAGTTTTCTTCAAGAAAAACTAAACATTTTAAAAGAAAGCATCACAGGAAATTGGAGGTTACTAAAATCTCCATGCTTTAGGGGTGCTGAGAGGTGGGGTAAGTGTCCAGCCTCGAGGGTTCTGAAGGTGTGAGTGGCATTTTCTCACACCACTCTCCTCTTGGGCCACATTCTGTTCCACAAACATTGCAGCTCCGGCAGTGGAGCAAGTTCCATGTCGGTATTTTGTTCACTTATGCCAGCCTTGCCCTGACCCTGAGTCAGTACTTACGTTTAACTGTTCCCAAGTGGACACTGTCATGGTCAAGAGAAGGAAATCTTTCAGGTAACACTGAAGAAGCTCCCGTCGCTGGTCCACTGTGAGCTGAGCAAGAAAACTGCCCAGTGGGGTCTTCTGAAAGAGTTCTAGTAACTTCTTTGCCAGTCCTGCGGGGAGGGGCAGGGGGAGGTGGGGGGGGGGGTAGGGAGAGAGATCCCCTGGGGTGAAGAGGGTGACCGTGACTCCCCTTACCCACCAAATGCCTTTTTAGCTTCATTTCTGGACACTTCAGATATTTTCCCAGTGAAGTAACAGTAACAAAGTCAGAAGGAATGCTCTATTCTGGTCATAAAAGCCTGCATGTGTGCTAAGAAGTCGCTTCAGTCATGTCTGACCTTTGCGTCCCTGTGGACTGTAGCCTGCAAGGCTCCTCTGTCCATGGGATTCTCCAGGCAAGAATACTGGAGTAGGTTGCCATGCCCTCCTCCAGGGGGTCTTTCCAACTCAGGGATCGAATCAATTTCTCTTATGTCTCCTACATTGACAGGTGGGATCTTTACCACTAGCGCCACCTGGGAAGCCCCCGGAAAAGCCGAGCTAGCCCTAAAGAAAATACAATCTGGGATAGACCAATATTTCCACAAGTTGTAAAGTGCTTCGGGAACCCAGGACCAAAGTGAACCAGGAACAAGCGGGGTACCTGCAGGGAGTTGGGTCAAATGCTGCTCAAACCAAAAAGACCTGCCTTCTAGCGGATGGGGTGCTGGCCCCCAAGTCATGTGCTATCACAGAAAAGTAGGGTCAGTTTTTGATAGGGTATGAAAAAGAGAAATACTCTCTCCTCAAGAGAGAGATTGCTTTGAGTTTGTCCAGAAAGAGTGACAGAAAGCTTATCAAGAAATCTAAGTTCATCTTCAAATATTTTGACATCTATTTTTTAAAAGACATCTGGCTTTTATTTAAAGATTGAACTATAGTTGATGTATCATGTTACTTTCAGTGATCTGATGTCTGCCTATCTTATGAAATGATCACTATAATTAAAAAAAAAAAGCTATACATAAACTTTGAAAAGACTACTTCATGTATGAAAGATGACATTCCCAAAAGTGGTGTGTGACCATTGGGGTTTTCCTGGAATGCCTATGGCCAGATGACTTGGCATATGACCACAGAGCAAGGGAGGACAATGACGGCTCAGTCTGGGCAAAGGTACTAGTCTGGTCACTGGTGCTTGCTGAGAGGGGCTCAGCCAGAGACATCCTGGTGCCCTCGTTGTCCAGGGGACTCAAATGGAGATGATGACCTATGACAGGGTATCAGGGTCTCCTCCTGCAGAACACATACCCTCCCACCATTGCTGGGCTCACCTGAATTTCCTGTGATGTACTGAGTATGGACCCACAACTCCTCCAGATAGTCCTTGATTCTCCAGCTAAATGGGACACTATTGGATGCCTTCTCTGGAAGGTTCATGTAGTTCTGCACCACGATGTAAGACATCTCTCCTTTAGACCTGCAACAGGCCAAACAAGGGCTAAGAATTCAGTGGTTACTGAGATGGCACTCAAGATGCAAGATGAGATCTACTTCTGATGCCAATTCCTCTTCATTTTCAAGTACTAGGAGGCGTAGTGGGCTGCAAAGACAGCCCCCTGGTCTACTGAACAGCTCATTTTTATACTATAAAAGAACTGAAGGATGATCTTGAATCATCACTGGGTTTTACAGACAAAACAAAAACAAACCACAGTTGGAAAGCTGGTTGAAATCTTGGACAGAACCAGTCTGGTGATGTCTGAACCCACTCTTGCCCTATACCTGTACAGAGAATCAGAGCCACCTAAAAGCCAAGCAAGGTTTTGGTAGGCCAGCTGAACTTGAGTTACATAAGATCAGGCCTAGGGACAGGCTCTGCGGTTCCCGTCAGTCATAGGCAGGAGGAATAGGAAAAACAACATAAATGCTTCCTTACATGCAGCTTCCCCTGCAGATGAGGTGCAAGTGGACCATTTTAACTGCAAAGGATGCTCTGAGCACAAGGAAATGAAGAACGTCAAGAACGAAGCAAGAATTTTTCAGAATTGTGGCAACACTTTGTTACTGTTGTCATGCCCTTGAGGCTACAAAAAGGGCCAACTTCAATGTGATTCTAAAATCCATACTAATATTTCATTGAACATCTGGGAGAACCTATTAAGTTTGCTGCTACGTTATGGGTTTATTTCCCTTCCCAAGAAAAGAAAGTCTTCTATTCACCTTGTATCAATCGTCACAAGAGGAATGTTCAGAAGTTTAACGTCATTGAAAATAAACATCCAAAGATCTCTCGCCCAGGACGGACAGTGTGGGTTGACCAGCAGGTCAAGATTGCCGTCCCTGTCCACGCAGGAGATCATGCTCGCCAGGAGGGGAGTCACGGCGCCCTGGACCCGCTTCCAGAGGGTCTGCCTGTGAGTGGGAGAGACAAGTCCGCTCAGGTTAGAAGGACCACAGACCATACTGGGATGCCCAAATCCTTTTCACATTTTGTGCCTTCACGGCAGTAACAAAATATCTGCTCTACTATTCCCACACTACAGATGTGTTTTTCATGTTTTTTACATCATTTTTAAGTACTAGAAGAGACTAAATCAAACTAAGATTAGAGGCAGGTAAGGAAGCAACAGTTAGAACTGGACATGGAACAACAGGCTGGTTCCAAATAGGTAAAGGAGTACGTCAGGGCTGTATATTGTCACCCTGCTTATTTAACATACATGCAGAGTACATCGTGAGAAACGCTGGGCTGGAGGAAGCACAAGCTGGAATCAAGATTGCCGGGAGAAATATCAATAACCTCAGATATGCAGATGACACCACCCTTATGGCAGAAAGTGAAGAGAAACTAAAAAGCCTCTTGATGAAAGTGAAAGAGGAGAGTGAAAAAGTTGGCTTAAAGCTCAACATTCAGAAAACGAAGATCATGGCATCTGGTCCCATCACTTCATGGCAGATAGATAGGGAAACAGTGGAAACAATGGCTGACTTTATTTTTCTGGGCTCCCAAATCACTGCAGATGGTGATTGCAGCCATGAAATTAAAAGATGCTTACTCCTTGGAAGGAAAGTTATGACCAACCTAGACAGCATATTCAAAAGCAGAGACATTACTTTGCCAACAAAGTTCCGTCTAGTCAAGGCTATGGTTTTTCCAGTGGTCATGTATGGATGTGAGAGTTGGACTATAAAGCAAGCTGAGGGCCAAAGAATTGATGCTTTTGAACTGTGGTATTGGAGAAGACTCTTGAGAGTCCCTTGGACTGCAAGGAGATCCAATCAGTCCATCCTAAAGGAAATCATTCCTGAATATTCATTGGAAGGACTGATGTTGAAGCTGAAACTCCAATACTTTGGCCACCTGATGTGACTAGCTGACTCATTTGAAAAGACCCTGATGCTGGGAAGATTGAGGGCAGGAGGAGAAGGGGATGACAGAGGATGAGATGGTTGGATGGCATCACTGACTCAATGGACATAGGTTTGGGTGGACTTCGGGAGTTGGTGATGGACAGGCATGCTGCAGTACATGGGGTCACAAAGAGTCGGACATGACTAAACGAATGAACTGAACTGAAATGAAGATTAGAGGTAGAACTTGAAAGGTCCTTAATTTTACCTCTAATAGACAGGAATTAGTTCATTGAAAAGGCCAAGTAGTATTGTTTTATTTTGTTACATTCTTGTTTTCCAGAACAAGTCATCTATGCTCTACAAATAAATCAAAGAATGACCAAATTCACTTGAAAAGTATGTCATTTGAAGAAAATCAGTTGTGAATAGAATATAATAAAGAAACCAAAGTAAACTCATTTCACATTACATTAAATAAGAAAGCATGTCTTTATCTAAGTCACTTCAGTTGTGTATGACTTTTTGTGACCCTATAGACTCCTCTGTCCATGGGATCCTCCAGACAAGAATACTGGAGTGGATTGCCATGCCCTCCTCCAGGGGATCTTCCCGACCCAGGGATCGAACCTACATCTCTCACATCTCCTGCATTGGCAGGCACGTTCTTTACCACTAGTGCCACCTGGGAAGCCCAGCAAATGTAGGAAGTTCAGTAAGTGAAGGGGTGGTGTCAAGCGTACATAGAAAATACAGATTTTTAAGAAGCATTTATCTAAAATCCACACAGAGGAACCAAGAGAAACAAAAATAATTCCAGGTCCAAATCTGATCCTTCAGAAGTTACAACAGGGAAAGAAATGAAAAATAACTAGAGAAAAACATAGAAGCAGAAAAGCCCTACAGTTACAAAACCAGCATCAGTAAGCTCACATGGTCAATTCAACCTAGATGTTCCCACATGTCCTTCTTGCCAACAGTGTGGAGATACATCCCGGCTGAATCCAAGCCTCTGGATGAGTTAAGTGTTTTCCTGGAGTCAAAGAAACTGAGGGCCAGATTGGTGAAGTCCCAGGTCTTAGATGACCTTGCAGATGGGGTGGGTGGCATCTTCCACTGCCCGCCGCGGGATGCAGAGCAATACCCTCTCCCTCAACCATACAGGTTGGCATGGACTAGTCTTGAGCACAGCATCAAGGTTTGTAGAAAAAGGTTTGTATTGACCACGGACAATAAGTGAATACGTTGGGTCTTATTTTCGTGGTTATCAAATAACTTCATGCAGGAGGTCTAGGTAAAAAACGTTCTTCCCTACATATCTAACACCTCTTTAATTTACCAACCTAAAAGGGCAACCATGCCTATGGTGATGCACATGGTGGTAAAAGTTTACATCTGATAAGAACAGATGTTCTGGTTTTTGTTTGTTTTTTTGCTATGAAAAAATTTAAAACACACAAAAGTACAGAATAGAGTCAAGCAAACGCCATACAACTTACCACCCAGATTATCTTGTGCTCTTCAGAGAAAAAAAGTCGATGGCTCTAAATTTCTCAGAGGTTTGGAAGGAAGCAGCCCCTCAGCTTGGAGAGCCCTGCGCCCAGCCCCTCCCCGCCCCCGGGGCTTCCTTTCCTGGCAGTACCTGAACGTGCCGGCCTCCTGTAAAGCGTCCTGATTGGAGGCCTCCCTCACCACCCAGTCCTTCACATTGCAGATAGCGTTTTCTTCCTGCTTCATTAATAGGACGTAGAGGCGCATCTTAGCGACCAGCAAGAAAGTGGCTGTGGAAAAGCAGAGCAGACGTGCATTCAGCACATCCCTGGGCATCGAACAGTGGGCCCAGCATCCCGGACCCATCCCAGCAGGAAGGGAAGCCCGTCTCCTTCAGCCAGGCCGAGTCTACAGAAACCCAGAGGCACGCATAGATTGCCAGAGAGCCAGCTGCTGCTGGGAGCCATGGAGAGCTACAGCGGGGAGTGACTCAGGGACTGATGGAGGAGCTCGGTTGGGGTGTGGACAAGAGGGGCTCCCACACCTCTATACTCACTGTCTTCGTCTAGGAGGCTGAGGAGGATGGACACCCTCTGAACGCTGCGCTGACAGTCCTCGTTCTGGTCTCTGAGCATGCCCACAGCACCCTGAATACAGCTTCTCAGCAGCCTGGTGGTGTCCAGGATCTGCGTCTGTCGACAGACAATCAAGCCTTCCATTTCTGCTACTTACACGTCAAGAAAAGCCAGGTGATGGCAGAGATGAGGTCCAGGCACTGGGTGCAGGGGCACAGTTTTCCTCCTGCCCAAGCTCCCACCACATGCCCTTGTCAAGTTCCTCTGAGAACCACTGTGAAGGAATTCCCTGGAGGTCCAGTGACTAGGACTTTGCACATTCATTGCCGTGGCCCTGGGTTCAATCCCTGGTCAGGGAACTATTAATAAGACCCTGCAACCCATGTCGTGTGGCCAAAAAAAAAATCCACTATAAGACAATCCTATGTGCCTGGAGACCTTATCAGTGGTCAAGCAACAGAGCAAAACTGTCCAGGGGACACCAGGAAAAGCCAAGGTCAGATCTGCTGCTGGTGATCCACCTGCACTCACAGAGGCAGGGAGAGGAGTGCTGGGCTGAGCCCTGGCCAGCTGAGTCCACTCCTCGGACCCCTGGGTGTAAATCTAAGGAAGCGGAGCCCACAGCCTGAGGGCTTAGAGGGCTAGAAAGAGTGAGAATTTATATCATGTTCTGGTCTGGAGGCTGGGCTGGCGTTCATCTCAGGACTTACTGTCTCCATTTTTACCTCCGCCACTTGCTGTGATGTGACTGCCTCAGTTTCCATCGCCTCCTCACCATCTTCTTGGGCTCGGCGTCCCACCTCCACTGCAAAGAAGTAAAACAATGGAGCTACTGTTCAGAGGCAGAAGTGGTGGTGGGGAACACTGGCAACATCGTGTGCGTTGTATGCTGGGGAATCTATCCGGGTTTCCCTGGCACCAGCCTCAGGAAGGGGCTCCAAAGGAGAGACCGTCAGTCACACAAATCAGCCTCCACTAGCCCACTGGACGTGGTCTACCAGTGGCAACCCAAGCTTCCATCCTGGGCTCAGATGGCTGATTCGGAAGCCAGGGTAAATAGAATCTGACATGTTCCACAGGTACCTGCAAAGACCTTGTGGAAATACTGTCTTCTCCTGGCCTTGGAAGCAGAAGACAGTGCCCTGGATTCATCAATACTCAGTTCAGCAAATGTGTCCCAAGCTCTTGCCAGGGGGCAGGTGTTGGACTAGGGGACAGTATCCTAAGCACCTGTCCTTGTAGCAGAATGCACACCTCCTGGCTTCTGCTCCCACCATCCTACCTCCCCGAGGACCTTTTCTGCAGACTCACCCTTAGCGGGATCTTCTGGTTTGAACAGCTGGCTGATGGCCACATCCTGCAGTTTAGTTATGTCTGAAACCATGACTGTGGACCTCCGGAGGTCGTCGATGTGCACAGAATGCCACAGCCCTGGGAAAACAAGCCCCAGAATCTTCCCTGTGTCCTCTGGTTTATTCCTGACAGTTGTAAGCAGGGATACACCATTGTCCTGACGTTTTAACATACTATTGAATGAATGATTTGTATCCTAAAGTCTAATCCCTTGAATATACACAGGAAACATATAGATGTCATGCTACAGATGTTAACAACTTTAGCATGAAAATCAGTTTTAAGAACTGAAATGACTAATATAAAAAAGTATTTAGAGAAGGCTCATTATTCTTTTATAAATGTATTATTAAACTTTCTGTATCATAATCAGTAGAGGGGTGTGAGACACCAGCAAGGTTTGCCTCTTATTAACTATGAAATTATTAAACTAAACTATTACTTGCCCATTTGCTAGAATACCAATTTTCTCATACAGGAGATTCCTTGGAGATTCTTTGGGATCAGGTCCCAACAAAACAAATATTACAATAAATCAAACCACACAAGTTTTTTGGTTTCACAGCATCTATAAAAATTTTGTTTATACTACACTGTATTTTATTAAGTATGTAATAGCATTATGCCTCAAAACACGATGTACATGCCTTAATTAAAAAATACTTGGGACATTCCTTGTGGTCCAATGGTAAGGAATCCACCTGCCAAAGCAGGAGACACAGGTTCAGTCCCTGGTCTGGGAAGATTACACATGCTTCAGGGCCACTATGCCTGTGCACTGAGCCCACGCACCCTAGACCAGTGCTCTGCAATAAGAGAAGCTACCACAATAAGTCTGAGCACCACAACTAGAGAAAGCCCAAGCATAGCAATGAAGACCCAGGGCAGCCAAAAGTAAACAAATAAAAATACGGCACACACATAAAAGAAAACAACCAAAAAATACCATATTGCTAAAAAATGCTAACCATCATCCTAGCTTTCATCTAGTCGTAGTAGTAACACAAAAGGTCACTGATCAGAGGTCACCATAGCACATACAATAATGAAAATGCTTGAAATATTTTGAGAATTTTCTCAAACACATGAGATAATTCAGAGACATGACGTGAGCAAAGGCGTTCAGAAAAATGGCGCTGAAAGACTTGGCACAAGCCTTCAGTTTGTCAGAACAGCAGTATCTGTGGAGTGCAATAAAGCAAAGTGCAAGTAAACAAGGTGTGCCTATGTAGTAAATATTTGGTGAGTCTTCATCAGGAAAAAAAGAGAGAGATTAAAGATAGCATTTTCTGGCCCCAGAAGCAGGCATTAAGTATCCACACATTCATAACAATGCTAGTGGGAAATATCTCTCTGCATTATCCATATAGTAAAAGGGGAGGAACCAGAGATTAACCAAGCATGTATCAACAAATAATGAAGTATTGTATGTTGTAGCATGAGTCTGAAGATGAAGTGTTTTTTTGTTTTTTGTTTTGCATCAATCAGCTTTAAGAACGGAGAAGGCAATGGCACCTCACTCCAGTACTCTTGCCTGGAAAATCCCATGGACGGAGGAGCCTGGTAGGCTGCAGTCCATGAGGTCTCTAAGAGTCAGACACGACTGAGCGACTTCATTTTCACTTTTCACTTTCATGCATTGGAGAAGGAAATGGCAACCCACTCCAGTGTTCTTGCCTGGAGTATCCCAGGGACAGGGGAGCCTGGTGGGAGGCCATCTATGGGGTTGCACAGAGTCAGACACAACTGAAGCGACTTAGCAGCAGCACCAGCTTTAAGAAATCTAATTGCATTTGAAACAAATACAGTTGAGATTATGTGTGTGTGCTCAATCACTCAGTTGTATCTAACTCTTTGTGACCCCGTGGACTGTAGCCTGCCAGGCTCCTCTGTCCATGGAAATTTTCCATAGACAGAAATTTTCTGGAAATTTCCCAGGCAAGGAAATGGAGTGGGTTGCCATTTCTTCCTCCAAGCGATCTTCCCAACCCAGAGATCCAGCCTGCATCTCCTGTGTCTCCTG
The DNA here is from genome assembly GCF_032405125.1 of Capricornis sumatraensis. NCBI lineage: Eukaryota > Metazoa > Chordata > Mammalia > Artiodactyla > Bovidae > Capricornis > Capricornis sumatraensis. Next base: position 101,835,006 of record NC_091076.1, read on the forward strand.
CATTGGCAGGTAGATTCTTTACCACTGAGCCACCTGGAAAGACCACTGAGATTAACATTAATCTTCTAATATCAGACTTTGTACATCATAGGACCAAACAGTGGCTTGGGGAAAGAATCCAGCAGCAACGTAGGAAACTGCCTGCAATGCAGCAGATGTAGGTTTGAGCCCAGGGTCGGGAAGATACCCTGGAGATGGAAATGGCAATCCATTCCTGGAAAATCCCAGGGACAAAGGAGCCTGGTGGGCTACAGTCCATGGGGTCACAAGAGTTGGACATGTCTTAGTGACTAAACCACCACCACCACAGGACCAAATTAGAAATAACTTAAATATTATTATACAAACATATTTATGAATATTTCGGTCCTACCTCCATGGAATCCTACATAGGACGTTCCACTTCCCATCCGGGACAGTTTTGTGATAAAATTGACTAAGATATAGTTCTTATTTCCTTGTATCTTATTGATTTCATTCATAGCAGAATACCTATTTTAAAAACAAAAAGCAAAGACAAAACAAAACAAAAAAAACAAAGAAAATAAGCAAAATGAACATTGCAAAATGGCTAAATGGTGTCCTCAAAGAGGTCAAGTTTCATCTCACTTTTTTTTTAAACTTTAAGTAAATTTCACACCTTCATGCTTGTTATCCTCTCTTTTAAGAGAACAGGGGCAAGACTTCTCTAAATAGTCTCATTTCTTTCCCCCATTCCTGTGTTCCTCTCCTTTGAAATGGCATTTTTTATTGAATAGGAACCCTCTCTTATAACGCTTAATAAGCTTGGTCAGACGCTACTAAGGGTAAGGGCAGTGCTCTTGTCCATTTCAAGAAACAGAGTTCTGTGCACAACCAAAGGACAAAGACAATCATGATATGAAATATGGCTTCCAATGCTTTAGAAGGTCCAAAAATTACTTTTAACATCAAGTAATAAGGGGATGCAGTTAATTCTAAAAGCATCAAATTTCCACTACAAACAACTTAAAGCTGTCAAATAAATACAATTGAAAGCATTTAAATACCATTAAGGCCCCTGAACTTGCAGTAAATTCATATCTCATAATTTAAAATGAATAATGACCAAATCATGTCAGCTAAAATATGTTTCAAGGATACTCTCTTATATCCTGCTAATATTCTGTTATTTATACTTCTTGCATTGGCTATTTTTCCATTGTTAAGAGCCTTTTCTCTCTTGGTTTCTCTAGTCCATATTTAGGGGAATAAAAATGGAGAATAATTTTTATTTCTATGTTTATTTTGATACTATACAGTTTTTAAGGAAGAAATACTTTAGGAGCTCCTGAATAAATCTGGGGTATCCTATGTAGTTTCTGAGAAAAAGAAAAAAACATACTTCGCTGAGGCGATGAGCTGAGCACTCTGACTTCCATCTTCAAAATCTGTTTGAATAACAAGAATTTTACAACTGGCTGTGTGAGCTAAGCAGTTTCTGAAAGAAAAAGGAAATTATCCAAGTGAGTTTTCTGTCCTAAAAGTTGGTGATAATATTCTCCAAAGTGATGGGAAACATAAGGGGTATATAGGAAAACTATTCAAGTGGGATTTTCCCCTGTAAGGTGAGTAGACATTCCAGTGGAGAGAGAAAAAAGCCCCAATAGATGCCTCCTAATGAGACATAAGGATGCTGGATTCAAAAAGGATGTTTTCACAGAGGATAACCGAGATCAGGACACTTGGAGAAGTAAAACGTGTCCTTTTCAGAGTCATATGTTCTCAAGGTTCACTAGCCAAAGCTGGTTAGAAAACACCCGTGGTTAATAGTCACACATATGAAATACAAATACAAAGTGGTTGATCCTGAGGAGGGAGAGGAGCGGGAGGGGAGGACAGGGATCCTCACCGAACTTCCTTGAGGAAAGAGTACTCGGTGTCAAACTGTTGCAGTGACAGGACGGTGAGTTTCCCAGCCCAGTCCTTTACTTCTGATTCTAAAAGTTCACAGTCATGACTGGTTAGCAGCCTGGAGAACGTAGTGATCTGCAAAGGCAGGAAATTACAATCATTCCGTGGAATGCAAGAAAGCGTTGTCTCCTAGATTCAGATCCAAGAAACATGAGGATGCTCAGCAAATATCTTCTATGGGCTCTTCATTGTGCAGTTGGTACACAGATCCAACTGGGAGTCCAAACCCAGAGGAGTTTTCTAACATGAGGTGGTGCTAAGGCAAACAGAACCTACAGGATCAAAGGTATTGGAGAGAAGACTCATTCTGCCCCTAAGATGCCTTTGAATCTTCTTCCTAGATTCCAACATCTTTTCCTGCTTTGAACCCTGCCTTAGCGCTCAGAACAAATACCACTTGTCCTTTGCAATCTTACTTCAAACTTTCCGTGGAGCCGGCCATTGAGGTCTTCCCCACATCTGTTAACCAAATCTCCCCTGCTACTGGATCACACCACACAGTGCAACCAGTATACTCCTTAAGGGCACGCTGCCAGGTCCTGAATCATTATCTCCAGGCTGGCCTTACCACTGAGCTTCCCATTCCTATAGCCAATTGATGACAGACTACCTAGATGTTACAGGAACATCAAAGCCCATCCCAAATGGAATCCGTCATTGCCTCCACCAAACTTGTTGCTCATAACTAGTTTGTGATTGGCAGGAAAGCTATGACAAACCTTGACAGTGTATTAAAAAGCAAAGACATCACTTTGCCAACAAAGGTATCACTTTGCCAACAAAGGTCTGTATAGTTAAAGCTCTAGTCTTTCCAGGAGTCACGTATGGTTGTGAGAGCTGGACCATAAAGAAGGCAGAGTGCTAAAGAATTGATGTTTTCAAACTGTGGTGCTGGAGAAGACTCTGAGAGTCCCTTGGACAGCAAGGAGATCAAATCAGTCAATTTTAAAGGAAATCAACCCTGAACACTCATTGGAAGGACTGATGCTGAAGCTGAAGCACCAATACGTTGGCCAACTGATGTGAACAGGAGATTCACTGGAAAAGACCCTGACACTGGGAAAGATTGAAGGCAGGAGGAGAAGGGGACAGCAGAGGATGAGATGGTTGGATGGCATCCCAGATGCAACAGACGCAAAGTTGGGAAAACTCTAGGAGATGGTGAGAGACAGGGAAGTCTGTCATGCTTTAGTCCATGAGGTCACAAAGTCAGACACAACTTGTTGACTGAACAACAACAAAGATGTGATTAACCAAACTTCTGGTCAACCAAGGAAGAAACCATGGAGTCATCCTTAGCCTCCTCCATCTCCCAGAGCTCCTATAAAGAATCAATCTTTATCTCTGTCAACATGAATCCTTACTATGTCTCAACTGCACCCATCCATCCTTTGACTGAACTGGTACTGCAGCCTCACTACTGGTATATCTTATCTGTGAGTCTTTTTATCAGACTTTTTTCCCTTTCCTCTCTCAGGTAGTGGGACACATTTCCACACACATTTATCCATCACTCCCTTTACACAGGAAAGCAAAGCTCCTTGGTGCCACTGAAAAGACCCTCCATGAAGTCTCTCTGGCTATATCTCACTCCTATCTCTCAGAACTTAGGGCCTTGAGCTTTGGGCTTCAACAGTAATTAACTCCGGGTTTCCTGCAAAGACTGGGTGTTTTAAACCTTGACATCCTTGCTCAAGTAGGACCCTCTGCTTATAATACCTTCCAAATCATACTTTACAATCAGCTTGATGGTCACCTCTTAAAGACGAGTTCGTGACCTCATCCTAATCTGTGTTGCTACTCATTGCCTTTGTGGATAACACTGTCATAGGATATCAACAGTACCCACTCATGTCTTTAAACCTTACACTGTATGCTGACCAAGGACAAGCCCTGTGCCAACTCATCTTTATATCCGCAGAGTCCTGAGTGCATTACTCAAATGTGGTATTTCCCTTGTTGAACTGAGTACTGTGTACAGCACGGCACAAAAATGGGCACTCAAAACTTGGTAACACTAAACATGTAAAAATATGTAGGTCTCCTTTCACTTACCACAGAGAGGAACCAAAAGTCTCAACACGTTCATTTTTGGTTCCTATACACTGACTGGCAAAGAATCTTGAATTCCTTATGCTAGGAAGTCAAGGACCCAGAGGTGAAAGAGGAAAAGGGTAAAACACAGAAAGATAATCACCTCTGTGAAGATGGCATGGTGTTCTGAATCCATTGTGCGAAGGTGAGCCTGGAGCAAGTCTGCAAAGGAGTTATGCTGCTGCCTGTAATAGTATTCTTCCGACAGGGACTGTGCAGTGAACTGGCCTAGTGCGGAAGCATTCAGCCGAACCACAGCATCAGGGGTGGCACAATCCAGCAGCACTGACTTGGCCTGCTCAGAGACTTTCTGGTAACGTTCACCAGTCAAGGCCTCGTGCCCCAGCTGCTCTATGACCTGGAGCACCACAGAGGCACATGTGTCTGAGTGGTACCCAATGAAGACGTCAGAAGGGCTGTATTTGGGTCTGGCTAGAAACTGCTCAGCTTTCACATCTATAAACTTCTCCACCCAGACCTTGAGCTCTTCCACGATATTCTTCTGCCATTTCTCCAAAACAGTGTTGATGTCCAGATAGTGCTTTTCCAGCCGGTTAATGAGGGGGATGGGAAAATGTTTGTAGACGACATCTTTCTCCTCAATGACTATCAAGCGGAAGTCTGGGTGAACCCGACATTTGACCCGATGGGTCCCCAGACCAAGGTCCACGTACTTCTGACCACCGAGGTAGACGTAGTATTGATTGAGTGCATCGTAGAGGCTCTCATAGAGGTTCTGCAGGTTGAGCAGCACCACCATCTTGCCAGTTTCCATGCAGATCTTTACTCGGTTGATATTTCGGCAGATCTGGGTATACTCTTGATCTTTGGGAAAACTGGATCCAAAAATAATCTCTGGTTGGTCTGTTTTGAAGAATGCCTGCTGCAGGATCCGCAGGGCCACGTAATTTCTGGTCAGCACAAGCAGGTAGCGGGACTCGGAGTCATCCAGCTCTCTGCCATGCATCTTCTGAAGATGGCCGTATATGTTCTGGTGGATCAGCTGCATTGTGCTGACCTCCTCTGTGTACTTTGCCTCAGGTAAATTGGCTGAAAAGATGTCCAGGGCATGAATGTCGTCTTTGCCACTGAAGTTCCGAAGGACAGCTTGTGCGATGTCTTGAGGGGAAGGCTCCTTATTGGAAGCTTTTGCTGCAGCAAAGACCATTTTGATGAGACTGTAGTAGTCACGAAGCCCAAAGAATTCCTTGTCCTGCCTCTTACACACTGTTTCGTAGGCTTTGGCAAAAGATGTGAAGTATCCTTGGATTTTTTCTTGGACAAGGCGCTCTGAAGCACAGATTCCCTTGGCACTCTCAATGAGCTCTCTTTCGTTGGGGCTGCCACGCGACACAAATATACCCCGGTTCATCTTGGCGGGATCCAGGGCCCAGTTGGAAATGCCTATGAAGCCAACTTTTTTGTGGGGGGCAGGATCGTCTTCAATACATCCATCTTCCAGCAATGGGTGCAGCGCCTTCAGGGGCATTTTGGGTGAGTCTTCCGCTAGTCCAACCTCATCTAACACCACCACGGAGACATACTGCTCAAGGTCCTTCCCCTGCTGGAAACGGGCACACTGCTTGAAGGTGCCTATGATGCCCTGTGGGGTGGAATGTGGACTACACTGGAATGACACCAGATGGACCTCCTTCAAGTGCCGGAAGAGGTCCGAGTGTGCAGCCTGGCCTTGCATGGCGTCTGCCACGATGGTCTTGGCGAGAGACTTGGAGCTGCCGGGCTTGCCCACCAGGAAGAGAGGAATCTTGAGCTCAATGCAGATAACCATCATGAAGACGTTCTCCTTCAAAGCCAAGTTCCTGGCGATTGTTTTCCTCAGAGATACATCATTCAGAAAAAGATCCTGGGTTCGCGTTATCTCATCTAGGATAACCCTGCTGTCATTATATGGTGCTGGAAAGAACTTGCAGATAGCTTTCCGATAAGATTCCTTCTTCTCTAAAGAGGCGTGGTAACATACCCCAATGGCCAGAACCAAGGACCAGAGGACAGGATCTCTCTCAAAGTCATTTTGGATGACCCCAGTCTTAGAGAGAAAGGAATCCAGCTTAGACAAGAGCATCTCACTGTGGTCGTAAAACCATTTGAAAACTTTCACACAGCGTTCTACATCCCTGAGGCTGACAAAGCTGCACTCATTTTGTCTTTTCCTCATGAAACCCTGAGAGGCAGAAAGCACTTCCGTGATTACATGAGTCTCGCTCTGCACCATCTTGATGGAATTCACCAGTCTCTGGACAATCTGATGGATGTAGAGCTTTTCTGCAGAGTCATTCAATTGTCCAAAGTCCCACACCAGGGGGATCAGGCTCGGTGGCAGAGCATGGACACGGTACACCAGCTGCCTCAGGGGGATGGAGCCAAGCCTCTCAGCCGTTTCTTCTGCACTAACCCTGTACCCCAAGCCAGCTGACTCCAGACGGCAGATCATCTTCTGGGTGTGCTTCCGATAAGGGTTGCAGGCTGCAATGATATGCAAGCCAGAATTCTTAGCCAGGGGCTGGCCACCCACTGTGTGGTCACACAGGACCTCTTTGATGCAGCTTATAGCCTCCGTGGTGTTGGCTTCATCGAAGAACAAGATGGTGTCCAACTGATGTTGGGCCTTATTGAAGCAGGCCAGCTCTTCAGCATCCCTGACCTTGGAGTAGATCATGTTGGCAGTTGTTCCTCCGTGGACCTTGACCAACTTCATGGTTTCAGCATCAGCACCCCCACGCCTCAGGTCACTAAGGAATTTAATGAGTCTGGTTTTCCCGCAGCCGGTTTCTCCCATGATGATGACGGGGATGCCGCACCGGAAGCGCATCTCAATGGCAAGGATCTTCAGCATATTATCCGTGGTAAGCTCGTATGTTTCATCAGGGTCAGTGGCCCACTGGATGCCCAATGCCAGGCACAGCTTTTCAAGTTTCTCATGTCTGGGCAGCTGGTCAAAGTCAACGTTGAAGGGCACTCTCTGAAGCAACAGTCCCTGGTACAGTTGCTCTGTCATAACATCCTTCTTGATTACTTTCCCACTCAAGCGGTCTATGGCATCAACACCACCGTTCTGGTTGGACCGGAAATGGAAACCTATAAACGTCATGGATGTGTGGTCACTGTTGAAAAAAACGTATGGGTGGGGCTCCGACTCCCACCTCTTCCGGAGAGAGAAAGGGGCGAGGTCTTCTTCTTTGACCCCATCCATAGTGAATGTGTACTTCCCCGGACTTTGGTCAGATGTGTGAAGTGTAGGTGTGGCGAAATCTCGGGCCATGAAGATCATGAAGGTGACCACAAAGTTCTTGAAGCCCATCAGTGTGTCTCCAACAAAGGTGGGATCACAGAAGAGAGAGGCCTCACAATCTCGAAGCTGGTAGTTCAGGAACTGAGCAAAGTTCCAAAGTTCTGACCAGGATGGGTTTATCACCCCGCAGTAAATCAGGAGGTGTTGAATGCATTCGCCAGGGCTGCCCTCAACAGAACCTTTTCGGTACTGGAATGTGTCTAGGTTTTCTTTCTGATGGAACCGTCTTAAATATTGGTAAGGTCTCTGGAATGTTTCACTACAGAATGCTCTCAGATCCATTCCTGGCTCTTTGTAGCTCTGCTGAGGACCCAGCTCCATGTTGATCACTTCTTTGGGAGGTTTGCAGGTCACTTTGGGGAAGACATCTAGAAAATTGAACTGGGGGACAAGTGCATTCTGGAAAGGAGAGACACAAATGAAATGAGTTATGGCTGAATTTCCCAAAAAGTGCTTTTGTGTTTTAATCCTCAACATGGTCTACATGGACCTTTATGAAAAATTACTTTTCATGAAGGGATTTCTGTAGATACCTCTTTGCATGAGGTGTTACCTTCTGCACATTCAGGCATGGTGTGAGCTGCACTTGTAAATAACAAAGCCCTTTTCTGCTCAGCCTCTTGGAAATAAATCTCTCCATCAAGCACATACATGCGTGTTTGTGTGTGTGTATGAGCATAAAACTCCCTTCAGTTAAGAAATTAATATAACGGAAGTCTCTTTCCCATGTTGGCTGTCATTAAGAAAGATAGTGCTTCTCCTAGCACATGAATTTTCTGCATTCCAATCACCACTGGCATTTAACCCAGACACACAGCACTCACCCCAAAGAGAACAAATCTAAGGTACTATTAATTAATAAAAGAATCTTTGTATTCCATGCATTATTTAAAACTAAGTTTAAAGATTTTTCTTTACTAACACTGCACTCAGCTACTCTGCTAAGGCAAAAGTGGGGAATCATAAGCATGAATAAAAGCGCCTGCCCCCACAGCAGCATGAGAGTGCCCTGATACACACCAGCTTTGAAGGCCTTCGTGGCAAAGTCGAATTCCTTTCTAGGATTTCAATGATATATAAGTGACATGGGTTCCGAAGCCACATCTTCCCATTTATATCCATTAAGTACTGGAGAATGAGGAGTTTGAAAAGAAACACCCAAATACCAGTCCGCACCTAAGGATAGAATCATGTGGGTCTGTAAATACTTACACAAAAAACAGCAGTCCTCCCAACCCTCAGGACCTTCTTATTCTGCTCTATTTTACGATGATACTGAGTATCAATACATGGAGAAAGAAGAAATTCTTCATACTGGAGATAGGGTAGGGCAGGATGTGGAAGCTGTGTCTTTCCCTATCCAGCCATTCAGCTAGAACATGGGGGCAACTTACTGAAGTGAAAGTGAAAATGTTAGTCGCTCAGTTGTGCCTGACTCTTTGCGACCTCATGGATTACAGCCTGTCAGGCTCCTCTGTCCATGGAATTCTCCAGACAAGAATACTGGAGTGGGTAGCCATTCCTTTCTCCAGGAGATCTTCCCGACCAGGGATTAAACCTGGGTCTCCTGCATTGCAGGCAGTTTCTTTACTGTCTGAACTATCAGGGAAGCTCGACTTACTGAAGAGGTCATGTCAAAGTGGAATATTATGGGTCTCCTCTGATACGTGGCATCCAGGAAAGGCAGAAGGGACCTCAGGACTTCGTTCTCATCCACCTGAGGGTCAATCAATCGAATAACTTTTAGAGGCACTTTTGGTCCATTAAACTGCATTTTCAGCTGGTCCTGCAACCTCTTCACAAAGAGAGACCTTCCTGTTGACGTGAACATATAAAAATTAGGTGCCAGGGCTGCAGATCAAGAATGAGAATGTCCAGAAAAATCACTTCTCTTTGTACAAAATTCAAAACGGATGCAACCTAACGTCAGCTTAAAGAATACATACTTGAGCCCTCAAATTTCCTTGCTGTTCCCCACCCAACAGCCCTGCTGCTTCCTGGGACTAAGGATGGAAATCTGAGAATGAGATCAGGACAGCAGAGCTTGTTTCATGGGGGAGGGGAGTGAATGTCACTGGACAGAAGGGAGTACCATTAAAGGGATGCAGTCAACAGAATGGAAATCAGGATGGCGACTGAAGATGGAGGCATCTGTTTCTTCTCAAGACAGAGGAAATATACCTTGTCCTGATCAGGACCCACATCAATCCCAAAGTATTCAATGGACTTAAAAAAGAGAGAAAGAGAAAAAACAGCAGAGAAGCCAGTTTAAAAGAGGAAGATGGCTCAGCCAACCTGGGACCAGGTGAGAAAAGTATCCCGTTCCAGTGCCGGCCCTGATTTATAATTTCAGGTGAGTCAATCCTCCAGGGACTTAGTTCCCCACCTGCAGAAGGGCTTATCTGAGCTCACCTTACTCCCCGCTGGACAAAGAAGGGCCATCAGATGGCCCCTGGGACCGGGGACTCAGCAGCCATTATTACCTACACCCGCTCTCTCCGAGGCTACGATTCCAACACACATGCGGTCCTGGAACACGGCGGCGGCTGACGGGGTCTCTTCCGGGACTCGGAAGTGGTGAGCCAGGTAGGCCTGGATGTCCTTGAGAGGCGCCTGGGGGGTGACAAGGACCTTGTGCTGGCTGAAGGCAGAGGGGAGGTAGCAGTGCTCCCGCTCACAGTCACAGACCATCACAAGCCGGTAGTGCTCCCGGTGGGGCTGCGTGCACAGCCTCCGGAAGAGTGCCTCTGCCCGGCAGGCCACCTCGTAGCTCAGCTGGTCCGCATACAGCAGGCTATAGACCCTGAGTCCCTGGGAGCCTGGGGTCAGGCAGCGACGCAGGAGCAACGCCACCTCCTCAAACGTGGTTTCTGGGGTGCAGAGCAGCACTTCATCATAGGTGGGCAGGGGCTGGTGTGGGGTCTGCATGTAGATGGCCAGGGCGGCTGGCAGTACCTCAGAGTGGCCACAGACGACGAGGTTGGGCTGGCCCTCCTGTAGGCCGTGGGAGAGCTCCCGCTGCACAGGGGGTCCGGCCATCCTCGCCAGGTGAGCGAGACAGCGGCCAAGGGCCTCCAGGTCCAGGCAGTGAGGCATGAAGACTCTCATGTGTTTCATCGAGAGTTCCATGATGGCCCTCAGCTTGTCCACCAGTCTGGACTCAGAGAAGAGCAACAGCACCAAGTCTTCCACCACTGTACTCTCTTGGTGGGTGTTGGCCCTTCCACTGGGCCCCCTGCAGGCCCTCGAGACATCCCATGGGGTGCAGTTGCCTTTGATGAAGGAGAGCATGGTGAGGGCCGCGTTGCTGGGCCTCTGACCCCCGAGCTCCAAGCCCAGGTAAACCAGCTGCTCAGCAGTGTAGTAGTTGAGGTAAAAGTGCTCAGCTCGCTTCTCTGCCACGAATCTCTCCCAGCAGCCCAGGAAGTCCTCCAGCTGCCGGCAGAGGGCTTCCAGCAGCTGGACGACTGGCCCGCCCTCCACCAGTGGGCCCACTAGCCTCAGACAGAAGTCCAGCCGGATGGAGGCACCGTTTATGGGGGTACAGTACACTTCGGCTGACCAGGCCCTGAACAGCATGTTTCCAGCAGAGTAAAGGTTTATGAAAGACTGGACAAGCCTCTGCACGTTGCAGAACACCTGCAGAGAGAGGACATGTAGTCTAGAATAACACAAACAGATTTATAATTTGAAGGGCTGGGGTTCATGTCCTCCATGGTTCACCGTGGGATCTCAAGCATGAGCTTGATCACGGAAGGTCTTCCTTTCTTATTTCCATAGTCTCTTTCTTAGGAAGCAATATGTTGTGAAGATAAAGGATATCATTTATAAAGTACAAATGAACTTTACAGATTAAAAATTCATAATCAAAAGGAGAGACTGTTACATAAACCAATATGCCTTTACCATTGTGGTTACTATGGATTTCGATGAACGATGTCCAACTACATCTTTAAGTATTTTGGGATGCTTGCTGATTTACGGAGTAAATGGACATCTCTTTGGGTCATGAATTCGAAATACATGCACTCTGCAAGACCCACTGGCTCTACTCTCCACAGTTTTAAGAGCAGAGTGATTCGTATAAATTAAAGACAAACTCAATCTCTTCTGACTTCCCAGGCACCCCAGCAGTGAGAGTGCTCAGCCCAAACAGATGGGATTAGGACACTTGCTCCAACATAGATATAAATCCTTACCTCGGAAAATACCTCTACGACTTCAGCGTTGCTGTGTTCTTTCGTGCCAGACATCAGCATCAATTTGTTCAAAAGCTCTTTCAGCTCTTCTAAAGAGTAGTCTCGCTTCTCCTTGTGGCCTCCCTGGCCCTCGGGAAGTATTAAACGAAGAACTGTGTCTGGGGAAATCTGTGGAACAGGGCACAGTCAGAGGTCGATTTGGAGAGGCAGAAACCCCCCGACAACAGCAGCCTGTGACAGCCTCCTGCAGCTGTGCCTGCAATGTGAGGCTCACCTTTTGGCCATCCGTGGGAGCCTTGATCACATAGATGCCTCTGCTGTTGATTGCTGTCGCCAGGGACAGGGACGAGAGCTCCACAGACCCATGACTCTCCTTCACTGTCTTCAGCCACTCGAGGTTCCGGGCAGAGTCACGCTGTCAGGACAGAAGAAGAGAAAATGGGCCGAAGCTTGGGCGTGATCTTCTTCCTGCCACTCTTTGCACCTCTGCCTTCCAGGGACAGGCGCCTCCTCCCCTTCTCTGGCCCAGTGTGCCATCACCCACAGGGGAGGCGTCCCTCATCTGCTGCCCACCACTGCCACGGGCTTTGGGTCTCCCTCCTGGGTCACGCGCCGTTGCCGCAATGGCTGTTCCTGTGTTCCCACCCAGTGCCCTGGATACGTGGATGGGGAGCGACAGGCATGACCTCAGCTCTCTGTGAGAAGACGGCCTTCAGCCGGGCCCCTAACCGGGGATAATGCTGGCTGAAACAAGCACGTGAGCTCTGTGTGCTCCTGCCATTCCTCTTCCTCTCCTTCACCCCTAGTGGGGTCTCAGCCACCCTTTTAGGCAAGTTATGAACTATAGGCTTGCTTGAACCCTGGTGCAGCTGATTTATGTACACGGAAATGTTTACCTTTCTGATTAAAAATGAATCTGTACCAATTGTGGCAAGTATGGAAAAATACCAAAATGTATAGCATATTAACTAACAATTACCTCCATTCAGAGAAAACCACTGCTAACATTTTAGCACATTTCCTTTCAATGTTTTTTCCCATATATTTCCACCAGAGAGATCACTCTTATTTACATGCAGTTTTATACCCAGTTTTCTAACAATAGGACAGAGAAAGCACTTCCATTTGGGAAGAAAACCTGTTTTTAAACATCCTTTTAAAAGGCTGCATTAAAAACCTGCCATGCGAGTGTGCAGTCACACCGCTAGTGTTTCTAAGTGATGCTTCACTAAACTTAATCTGCTCTGGAGCCAGAAATAAGACTCACCAGTTTCGTGGGCAGGTTGTGGTCATTATCCAGAGCCTTCCACAGCTCTTTCAGGTGCTGCATGAACTCATCAAAACCCGCACTTGTATCCAGCTCATAGAGCAGGGGCGCGTAACCCTGCACAGCATCGTGGAAGCAAGCCACCCGGTCCACATCAATGTCATTCTCCCCCGCAGAGATGGAGGCCAGGTCCACGAACACCTTCAGTTCGGTGGTGCCTGGGGCAGGAGGGGTAGATGAATGCAGGGCGACCCTGTGATGACAGGAGCCCCATATCTGGAACAGTGCTCCTTACTGGTGCTATTCCTGGATAGTGGATTTTTAGGGTTTTCCCACTCTTTGCTTCAATAAGAACCTGCGGCACTTTTTCTTTTGCCATTTATGTTGTTTAGTGGCTAAGTCATATCCAACTCTTTTGCAATCCCATGGACTAGCCTGCCAGGCTCCTCTGTCCATCGGATTTCCCAGGCAAGAATACTGGAGTGTGTCACCATTTTCTTCTCCAAGGGATCTTTCCGACCCAGGGATCGAACCCGATTCTCCTGCTTGGCAGGCAGATTCTTTACCACTGAGCCACCAAGGAAGCCAAGTCATTTATGTTGATACTACTGAACAAGACCTGACCTTACTGAACAACACCAATGTCTGGGCATTGCATAGGTTTTTTGTGTGTGTGTCTTATTTCATGTAATCCATGTAATATTGCCATTTCATTATTAAAAGTAAGCTTAGCTGGTAAATAACATGTTGACAGTCATCTACAATCAACAGCTGCTTACTAATCAAACAAAGCAGTGAAGCTGGGATGAGATTGAGCACGCAGCTCATCCCCTGTCCCTGGACAGCAGGGCCATCCACCTTCCTTCTTTCCTGCCTCCTTCTTCCCTCCATACATTAATTCTGCCAAAATCACCCAAGTTACAGAGCTAAAAAGACTGCCAAGCCTGTGCACAACAATAAGTAGATGCGATTACATTTAGAAGACAAGGCTGCCTTGGCTTCTAGTAAAAAAAAAAAAAAAAATCAAGCAAAGGAAAAAGCTAAAGGGACATAATTTTTAAAAAATTATCGCCTGCTGTTCACAGCATGCATCCAGAGTGAGAAGGAAAATAAAGTAGCCAAGGAAGTGGCTTTTACACCAGCAAATGAGTGATACTATCTTGATATAAATTCTACCTACAAACCTAGGCACACCTTGCACATTTACCTAATGAATACAGATGAAAACTTGCTAAGAGACTAGATTTTCATTATTCCAATCACTAAAATAAAAGGAGAATTATGGGAGGTGATGGAGGGCTAATTATAGTTACAATGGCAATCATATTATAAGATATAAATGTATTAAAGCAATGTGTCATGTACCCTAAGTTTACGCAATGTTATAAGGAAAATAGTAAAGTGAAAGTCTCAGTTGTGTCTGACTCTCTGCCACCCCATGGACTATACAGTCCATGGAATTCTCCAGGCCAGCATACTGGAGTGGGTAGTCTGTCCGTTCTCCAGGGATCAAAGCCTGGTCTCCCACATTGCAGGTGGATTTCTTACCAGCTGAGCCACAGGGGAAGCCCAAGAATACTGGAGTGGGTGGCCTGACCCTTCTCCAGCAGATAGTCCCAACCCAGGAATTGAACCAGGGTCTCCTGCAATTACAGGCAGATTCTTTACCAATTGAGTTATGAGGGAAGCCCTTATATGTAAAATACATTTCAATTTAAAAAGTTTGAATGTAAAAAATGCAGAACATGATCAAGGGAGTGACTTCCCAGAAGTTCAGGAAGACCACCCTGTGAACCATCTAAATAATCTCCAGCCTTCTGGCCACCACAGTGACAGACTGTACCTCGGAGAGCCTCCTGGACCCAACTAGTGAACTCCTTTCTCTGGGACAGCTCCTTCAGACACTGACACCGAGTCTCATCAATATCCTGCAGAAGCTTTTTGGCACGGATAATTTGTTGGTTGATATGGTCCAGTTTTTTGTGGCGAAAGTTGTCCAAGACAGTCTAAGAAAGTCATCAAAGAAAGCTGTCAAAGACAGTCCGCAAGACAAGGCAGTATGTGGGCTGAAACTGGCTCCTGGACCCCCAAGAAGAACTGTCCCAATAGTCCCTCCCACCAAACTTCTAAAACTGACACTAGCAGTCACACTACTGGCAAACAAAGGTAAAAACAAAGCCCTTGGCATATTCAGGCATTGAATAAAATACAAATAACCCTGAAGGAAGCTGTGAAATCATCTTGCCCAGTTTTTCAAAGCCAGAGATCTGGGATCTCCCCACAACTGCCCCACCCCCAACCCCAGGAGTCCCCAGTAAATAACTTACAAAGCTTAGTAAGGTGTGGAGAACACTGAAGTCACCAGTCAGGCCCAAATTCTCTTTGACCTCCAAGATGACCTTGGCTGAGTCGACAGCCTGATGCAGATGATGGTATTCCTTGATCTGCTGGACTCGCTCCTTGATCCAATCCTTCTGGTCTCTGGGATACAGAGCACACATGGTCTGGAGGTCTTCAGTTAGGTCGCTGTATTTATTCACAAAGTCCTTGAAGATGTCATCGATTTCCCCAAATGTGACCTCCCCTGACTTCAGATCCTGATACAGTTTTGTAAACCTTTTGAAACAAGGACAATATAAACATTCATACACCTTTTCAGGCTGAAATATCTCCCTTTCCAAGTTCTCTTCTGGCTCACTCAGCTCCTGTGCGGCTTCTGCCCAAAAGATCTGGAAGATGTGACTGTCCTTTAGCAAATATGCGTTTTTGGCCATTTCTTGGACTTCAGGGCTCAGGTTATAATGTGTTGTCCACGTCGAGTCAAGGGAGGTGGCAGACAAAGTCACTGTCACAACTTGGTTTAACTTTTTCCCACTGAGGTCTTCTGAATGTCTTTCAGCAATCTCTCCAAAATCCACTTTTAAAACCATAAGAGAATGTCAAGTCAAACTCTATTCACAATATCATTTTATTTTACTTTCCCAGTTTTCACTCCCCTTGCTGCTCATAAGGAAATACAAGTGAACACACTTGCTGGCACTTGTTCTCAGTGAGTGTCCTTAAATCTCCACCCTCGCCTTGCTCATCAGTTTTCTTGACAAAGAAGGCTTTGCAACTTCTGGGTGAAGATGACCATTTGAAATCTGCACGTTTCCACTCCCTCCCCAAATCCTGCTGCAATGATAGAAGTGAGATTGTTTTTCAAAAGCCATAAAGCAACAGCGCTGGGAAGTATAGAAAAGGAGATCACAGCAACAAAACTTTGGAACTTGAAAAGCAGATGTGCTGAGGATAAACAATGTTTCAAGGCTGAGAACTTGGGGTCTTAGCCCATAGTGGGGAAACCTGAGATTCTGCCAGGTGTCTGTCATCACAGAATTTCCCACATGCACACACCCTGGCTGCACAGATGCTGGAATTTGGGAGGTGGTGATGAAATAAGGAGGACTGGGCTAAAAGTCTGTATCAAACAGGCTCATTTTCATCCCAACTCATTCCATCAGCAGGCTGATGGCACCTCTTCCACCCTGGCATGCAACAGGTAGTTTATATTCTAGAGAGGCTCTAGAGGGCTCACAGAGGGCTCTCTGGATTGGGGGGTTTCAGGTACATGGCGGAATAAAGGCATTTCCAGACACCTACCCTTCGTCAGGAAGCTAAGGGTTGGTATGTGCCACTAAATTTCAGAAGCTAGAAAGGAGAAGAAAGGACACAGGGAGTAGAAGGAAGGACTGAGGCTAGATACGCATCTTGGATGCTGAGAACCCTCCAGCCCTCATTTCTGTCTTGACTCCTAGAGACTTGGCAGGCAGCCCTCTATCTTCCAGGCAAGAGACTGGTGATCTGAGCAGCCCAAGAGAAAGGAGCTAAAGATACAGGCTATTTCAAAGCCTAGGCATCCCATCCTCAGAATCCCCCACCAGGGCGTTAGTCCCCCCTCTTAATATAAACAGGTAAAAAAGAATTCTAGACAGAGGAGCAAAGCCTTAAACATGAAAAATAGACATTAAAACATACCAAGAGATAAAAGCAACTTGGAGGAAAGAGGAAACTATTTAAGAAAAAGAAAATCTCTAAATCAAAAATATGAAAAATCTCAGAAAGATGATACTATAACCATGAACCAGAACAGGATAGTATGGAAAAAGGATCACTCAAAGCAAAAAGAGTTCTTGTAGACTAAATAGAAGTAAGAAGAAAAAGTAAAAAATTTAATGGCAAGCTTAGAAAGAAAACTTAAGAAACTGCTCAGAAAACAGAACAAAACAAGACATGGAAAATAGGAGAGAAAATGTATGGCAGTTAGATGACTATTCCAGGAGGTCCAATATCCAACTGCAGATTCCAACAAGAGAAAAAGTAATTACTTAACTAACAAAAGAAGCTTCCCCAGAACTCAAGGACTTGGATTTCTAGATTACAAAGACCCACTTAAGTATGGCCAGTACAGCAGATGGGAAAGAGACCCACTCCAAGGAACATCACTATGCCATTTCAGAATAAGGGGGACAAAAAAAAATCTCAAGAGCTTCCAGGGAGAAAATATGTCATCCACAAAGGAGTAGAATCCCAACCTGCTCTAAACAATGACCCTGCAGAGACAATGGAGCCACAAACCCCAAACCCTGAAGGAAAGATCTGCACCAAACCACAGATCTCCTGGGAGGGCAGACGTTTTCAGACAGGCAAGAACTCCTGGGCCCCTTACTCAGGAGAAACAGAGTGTGTATTTCACTAAAACACAGGAGTGAGAGCAGGGAGCCATAACACCCAGGATACAGATCCAGCCGAGAAGAGAGGCAAGATACCCCTAGGACCACTTATCTCTGGTTTGGCGAGATTCTATCTGAAAAAGCAAATGGATCTCCTTTGGAGGAAATTCAAACGGTTGGTAAAGAGTCTGGCATTGAATTAAAAAAAATAAATACATTGAAAGCAAAGCATAGCACGAGATGAGACTTTTAAATCTAGAGAAGACAGTTTGCATAAGAAGGTGAAGGTGAAGTCGCTCAGTTGTGTCTGACTCTTTGCGACCCTGTGGACTGTAACCTACTAGGCTTCTCTGTCCATGGGATTCTCCAGGCAAGAATACTGGAGTGGATTGCCATTTCCTTCTCCAGGGGATCTTCCCGACCCAGGGATCGAAGCCGGTCTCCCGCATCGCAGGCAGACGCTTTAACCTCTGAACCACCAGGGAAGCCCTTGCATAAGAAGTGGGAGAGAATCATGGCTTGGGTGTAAAGAGTGCATTTACATAGTCATGGCATTTAAACCCCGAGGGCTGATGAAATTAGGATAAAATTGGAGGGAAGTGAGATTGGAAAGGCTATGTGTACAAGACAGAAATTGGAAAAACAAGGAAATCTAAACCCTAATTTTCCATACATGACAATGTTTAAACCTGAAAAATCAAGAAACAAGCTATTTAGAGCTATGTCAGTTAACTACCAAAAAATTTTTAACTTTATTAAAAATTAACACATTAGAAAAAGCCTCCCCACTCCGCTACTCTGATATGTTTTTAATCATATTCTCCTTTGACGCTTCTCCCCTGAGAAACTTTCAATTCTGTTTATTTTAACGCTTTAAGAATATCACCTTTTATCACGTCTTTCACCCTCTCACACAACTTCAGGAGAGAGTCAACATTCGTCTTCTCTCTCTTTAGCATGAATAGTTCATTCTTCCTCTGACTCAGCACTTTCCTCAGATGGTGTTTTTTATCTTGGGCTAAAGAACTTTCACTCTCTGGAAAAAAAAAAAAAGAAAGAAAGGAAAGGAAGTCAGTAGAACAAACAAATACCCATTTTGTGGCAAGCCATTTCTTGAACCTCCCGTGAGTATGCGGCACACGCTGGGCTGTGCGGGGGTGGGGGCGGAGGCTGTATGCGTGGCTACTCCAAGATGTCCCGTGTCAGTCAGTAGGAATAAAAACAACCAGTACTCTAACGTGGTCAGTATTTTATCACTTCCCCTAATTTTCCTGAGGATGAGAAGCCCTAATCCTCCCCTGACAACTTCCTGGAGACAGAAGCCATCAGAAAGATGACAAAGATCACCTCTCCTTTAGACGCACAGGCGAAGAGAGACGCTTCTGAGCTCCTAACTCCTCAGGAGCCTGAAGTCCACATCTCAACGTGATACTTACTTAACTGCCAGATGTAGAGGAACTGATCCATGTGTTCTAGGACCAGCTCCAGGTGCCCAACTACAATTGTTCCACTGATGAGGTCATTTGTAACTTCTGTGAACACAGAGTCCGCAGTGGCCATCAACTTCTTGCCTTCCTTGGTAATATTTGCTAATATTTTCTCGTTCGTTCCTGACCAAGTTAAGAAGAGAGTTAAAACAGTAGGCATCCCACTTCCTTCCCACATTAATGCATTTCCAGGAACCTCCTATTGCTCTGCCCCAACTTTCATATAATAAAGCAAAGTCATTCTGTATTCCCAGGTATATTTCTCACATTCTTTAGAGGGCAGGATTTTCAAACATACTTAGTTTAACCACCAGAAATTTCCATTCCCAGTAATATTAGGATCATACATTTGGGTCATGTCATTAAAAGCAAATATAGAAGCTTTATTCACAATTGCAAAATCTTAGAAGTACCCAAGATGTTCTTCAGTAGGTGACTGGACAAACCGTAGTCCACCCACACAACTGAATATTATTCAGTGGTTTAAGAAGTGAGCTACTAAAAGGAACCTTTGATGCATATTGTTAAGCAAAAGGAGCCAGTCTGAAAAGGCAACAGAGAGTATGATTCCAACCAAGTCCCTTTCTGGAAAAAGGCACAACTGTATAGGAGAGGAGAGGGAAGGGATGAACTGCTGGAAAAAAGGAAGTTTGAGGGCAGTGAAGCTCTTCTGAAAGATATGGTAATAGTGGATGCACAATGTTAAACATTTGTCAAAATCCACAGAAAGTACAGGAGCAAACCCTAATGTAAACACTGGACTTTACTTATTCATAACATCAATATTGGCTCATCAGTTATAACAACGGTACTGAAGCAAGATGTTACTAACAGAGGAAACTGTGTGTGTTGAGTGGGTAGATACGGGAATACTCTGTACTTTCTGCTTAATTTTTCTGTCAGCTTAAAACTGCTCTAAAATATGAGGTCTGTTAATTTAAAAGACACAAATGGAATATTTTCAAGTGAGTAGCTTTTAATAGACAACAACAAAATAAGAAGAGCTTAGTCAATCTTCTTATTTGATAACTACAACAACTCTAGCATGAGAGGAACTTGGGTTGTTTTTTTTTAAGACTGTCTCAGTAATTAGATGAAATTGACACTCAAAATAATCTGTGGTGCTTTTCCATTAGATCTGAACCTATGACTCACACATAAACCTGAATATAACATTTTTAGGGCAATACACGTTTCCCCTCTTTGGTCACAAACTCTGGGGTCATGGAGGGTAGGGGTGGAAGAATCAGGCAGTACTTAGTTTTTGCTAAGGTCACCAGTACTGGACTAGACATTTACATGGATCTCAGAATAAGAAAGACAGGGCTTTAGATACAGACACACTGGGTTTGGATTTCAGTTCTTAACACTTATTATCGGTGAGACCTTAGGTAAGTCACATTACACTCTCCACCTCAGCTCTTGGTCTGAGGTTACTACGTCAGCCCAGTAGCTGGAGTATAACAGTTTATTCCATCAATGGTGGCTTTCAGTGTTACTTCTCAATTATAATACAAGATACTCTGAGCTTTCCTGGGTCTGTCCATCCAAGCCACTTCTTTTGGCAAACATCAAAGCAATCTAACTGACTAACAGGTCAAATACTCTGCCGCCACTCTTGAGTCAGGAGGTGCCACTGGACAGATGTTCCCAGCACCCTCCATGAACATACCATATAACTTGAAGAGGTGCTTGATGTCTGGCCATGTGAGCAGGTGCTTCAAAACCCCACCCAAGTCCTCTACAAACTCCCCTCTACTTGTTGGCCAGGACTTGGTGATCACAGCAGACACAAGGTTGCCACATTTTTGCAAGTCATTATAAGAGATTTGCCCAAGGATACTGGTTTGAGGCTATAAAAACATGAATAAAGAGAGGGATATTTAGAAGGTTATATGGTTGATTTACTTTTTAATAAAGAAGCAAATTACCTACCCAACAGCATTTCAGAAGTCTCTCATAACTAGTTTTACGATGCCTCAAAAAGCCAAAAGAGTAAATAAAATACTTAACTTTTCAGAGGGCATTTCCATTTTCCTGTCCACTGTCTCTTTAAGACTGAACACTGGGGATGTGGAAACAAGTAGCCACAGACAGGTACTGACACAACCCACAAATTACCCCCCTTTTCTCTCACTCAGTGCCATTTTTCTTGGAAATTTCACATTATTAAAAATATCAAACATAATACAAGTAATCATTAATATTGGTACTTTGGTATTATTAACTGTAATTATTTTAAAGTTGCCTACAAACAACACACACATTTTAATTCTCTTCCTAAGTGAATTGATAAAATCTTTTCAACTCTAAACATTTTTCTTCCATAATGCTTTGTTAACCTTTGGGGTCTTTCACTGCATGCTAAGCAAGCGATAAAACCAAGGGTAAGTGAGTGGCAATGATACTAATGAGGCATTTAGGAAAAGCCTGCAAGATTGCTGGAGGTTACATATGAGCTGCTATGCTGCAAAACAACAGCAGGAAGCTGAGCAGCATTTCACAGAATGGGTAGAGAGTACTGGATTTCAGTGTGGGGAGGGGTTGCCCAGAGCCCATTCTTTGCTTGGGTGCAGAGTCTCAATCCAGCAGTGCTTAATAGCCTTTGGCTGGTGAGGTCAGAAAGCAAGTATGCATCCAAATGCGGTTCCGAGTGGGAAAGGTTGTTCACCTGGCAGACCGAGCCCACGGCTTCAATGGCACACTTCTCAAAGCATTTCGCCACACTGTCTTCTGCACTTGTGGCATCCCAGTTAAAGTTGCAGAAGGCAGAAATCTGGGAGAGAGGCTTCTCCTGCAAGACGGGAAGATGAAGGTTAGGGGTGCGACACTCTCAGACCCTGTGCAATGAAAACACCCTAGTAATTCCCACTTTCCTAGTGTTGTATCAGCTCCCCATTACTGTGGCCTTCTTCCCATCCCATGAGAAGCATGTCCTCCCTGCTTCTGACCATTAGACCAAAAAGGCCAAAATACCTACTTAGCAGAAAAAACATCCGGCACAGCAGCTTGCAAAAATCAAGTGAAACTGAAAGTGAGAGTCGCTCAGTTGTGTCCGGCTCTTTGCGACCCCATGGACTACACAGCCCATGGAATTCTCTAGGCCAGCATACTGCAGTGAGTAGCCTTTCCCAAGGGATCTTCCCAATCCAGAAATCGAACCCAGGTCTCCTGCATTGGAGGCAGATTCTTTACCAGCTGAGCCACAAGGGAAGCCCAAGAATACTGGAGTGGGTAGCCTATCCCTTCTCCAGCGGATCTTCAGGACCCAGGAATCAAACCGGGGTCTCCTGTATTGCAGGCGGATTCTTTACCAACTGAGCTATCAGGGAAGCCCGCAAAACACAGGTAAACTTTTTAAAAAGATTTCTTCCTTGCTTCTCTTTTCCTAAAAAGACCCATTTAACAATTACATATAAGACTCTCATGTGTTTTTAAAAAGCTGAATCTCCTAGGGTCACAGGCCTCAGTTAAAAATGGAGAGCACTCTTGTGTTTTCCCCCAGTTGTCACTGGGTTTAACAAGGCTCTTGTCACCAACAGGCCACTTAGAGCAAAAAGCACATAGGCTTAGTTAGTGCCTATTAGAACTTCACACAAGCCAAGGGTTCCCCTGGTGGCCAAAAACTGTGCCCTTATTCTTCTCTGGGATACCATCTGTGGTCAAACAATTAAGGCTGATTCAGAAACAGAGTCACCTGAACCCCATGCCCTGTCTATTCAAAGGCAGTCATCACATGTACTGGCTAGTCCATGTGGTCTGGTTCCAAAAAGAACATCCTCTGCCTTTCAGTACCTGTTTGAGCCTCCCTGCCATGTCCCCCAGCAAGGATTCCTTCCAGTCATACTCCATGGGGAAGTTTATTTCCACCAGTCGCCTCCAGACCTGCAAAATCCACAAGTAAGGGACAGCCAGTAAGACAGCTAGATGCTACTGCGGAATTCTAGGAAAGAAGACAATTATGGTGAGACAAAGAGCACAGTGCTTTGAGGACACATGGGTTCAGGCTCATTTTTGTCCAGTTCTCTGCTGTATCACTGGTAAGTCAGGGCAACCCACTTTAGCCTTATAAAACAAAGGGTCCTGACTGGACCAGGTCACCACTAAAGTCCATTACTGCTCCTCATCCAGAAAGGATTTCCCTCCATTGTTTTCATTTCAAAAAATGTCAAACTTAAGAGAAAGTTGCAATAACAGCATAAGGACACTCATACCTTGAGCGAGACTCCCCAACATTTAAAGTGGTTGCTCTATCTCTTTCTCTTTTGTATTCCCTTTAGTCTATCTAGAAACAGGCATTGTCTCTGCTGAACCAGAGTTGCAGATGCCATGCCCCTTGGCCCCTAAGTCCTGCGCAGGCATTCCCAACCCCATGGCCCTCCTGCTACACACAGTAGTAGAGGTGTCACTCTGAGGCCCGTTCACTCAGGGTGACATCTTCCTCATCTTTCTCCCTGCTGACATTTTGCCATTGTTCACTAGTCAACTGACTGGGTCCAGGGTCCAACTGAGGGACACATGGCATTATCGTGTCTCCTTTCTAGAGGAGTTCTCCTTTTCTTTCTTCCTTTATGACAGTGAAAACATTTTTTTGCTTTCCCATTATGGTTTATTACAGGATACTGAAGACAGTTCCTTGCGCTATATGGTAGGATCTTGTTTATCTGTTTTATACATAATAGTTTGTATCTGTTATTATCAAACTCTCTAATTTATCCTTCCCCCACCTCCTCTCCCTTTTGGTAACCAACAGGTCTATTCTCTAGGCCTGTGAATTTATCTCTGTTTAATAAATAAGTTCATTTGTGTTTTATTTTCAGTTCAGTTCAATCACTCAGTTGTGTCCAACTCTTTGTGACCCCATGTACCGCAGCATGCCTGTCCATCACCAACTCCCGAAGTCCACCCAAACCTACGTCCATTGAGTCAGTGATGCCATCCAACCATCTCATCCTCCGTCATCCCCTTCCCCTCCTGCTGTCAATCGTTTCCAGCATCAGGGCTTTTTCCAATGAGTCATCGCATCAGGTGGCCAAAGTATTGAAGCTTCAGCTTCAGCATCAGTGCTTTCAATGAATATTCAAGTTTGATTTCCTTTAGGATTGACTGACTTGATCTCCTTGCTGTCCAAGGGACTCTGAACAGTCTTCTCCAACACCATAGTTCAAAAGCATCAATTATTTGGCATTCAGCTTTCTTTCTGGTCCAACTCTCACATCCATACATGACTACTAGAAAAACCATAGCTTTAACTATACGGACCTTTGTCGGTAAAGTAATGTTTCTGCTTTCTAATATGCTGTCATGGTTGGTCATAGCTTTTCTCCCAAAGAGCAAGCGTCTTTTAATTTCATGGCTGCAGTCATCATCTGCAGTGAATTTGGAGCCCAAGAAAAGGAAGTCTGCACTGTTCCCATTGTTCGCCCATCTATTTGCCATGAAGTGATGGGACTGGATGCCCATGATCTTAGTCTTTGGAATGTTGAGTTTTAAGCCAGCTTTTTCTTTCTCCTCTTTTACTTCATCAAGAGGCTCTTTAGTTCCTCTTCACTTTCTGCCATAAGGGTGGTGTCATCTGCATATCTGAGGTTATGGTATTTGTGTTGTATTTTAGATTCTGCATGTAAGTGATAGTATTTGGTATCTGCCTTTTTCCACCCGACTTACTTCACTTAATATGATAATCTCTAGTATAATACTCTTCTGGCCATTACTCATTTTGATATTCAAATTGCCTCAGATTTGGCTAGTGAGAGCCCCCGGAGGCTAGCTTCTGTTTCCCTTTTTTTTTTTTTTAATGTGATAATCTTGGGTTTCACCAGATGGTCAACACCGAAATCAGATTGATTATATTCTCTGCAGCAAAAGATGGAGAAGCTCTATACAGTCAACAAAAACAAGACCAGGAGCTGACTGTGGCTCAGATCACGAACTCCTTATTACAAAATTCAGACTGAAATTGAAGAAAGCAGGAAAAACCACTAGACCATTCAAGTATGACCTAAATCAAATCCATTATGATTATAAAGTGAGTGAGAAATAGATTGAAGGGCCTAGATCTGATAGATAGACTGCCTGATGAACTATGGAATGAGGTTCGAGACATTGTACAGGAGACAGGGATCAAGACCATCCCCATGGAAAAGAAATGCAAAAAAGCAAAATGGCTGTCTGGGGAAGACTTACAAATAGCTGTGAAAAGAAGTGAGGCAAAAAGCAAAGGAGAAAAGGAAAGATATAAGCATCTGAATGCAGAGTTCCAAAGAATAGCGAAAAGAGTAAGAAAGCCTTCTTCAGCAATCAATGCAAAGAAATAGAGGAAAACAACAGAATGGGAAAGACTAGAGATCTCTTCAAGAAAATTAGAGATACCAAGGGAACATTTCATGCAAAGATGGGCTGGATAAAGGACAGAAATGGTATGGACATAATAGAAGCAGAAGATATTAAGAAGAGATGGCAAGAATACATGGAAGACCTGTACAAAAAAGATCTTCATGACCCGGATAATCACAATGGTGTGATCACTCATTTAGAGCCAGACATCCTGGAATGTGAAGTCAAGTGGGCATTAGAAAGCATCACTACGAACAAAGCTAGTGGAGGTGATGGAATTCCAGTTGAGCTATTTCAAATCCTGAAAGATGATGCTGTGAAAGTGCTGCACTCAATATGCCAGCAAATTTGGAAAACTCAGCAGTGGCCACAGGACTGGAAAAGGTCAGTTTTCATTCCAGTCCCAAAGAAAGGCAATGCCAAAGAATGCTCAAACTACTGCACAATTGCACTCATCTCACACGCTAGTAAAGTAATGCTCAAAATTCTCCAAGCCAGGCTTCAGCAATACGTGAATCGTGAACTTCCTGATGTTCAAGCTGGTTTTATAAAAGGCAGAGGAACCAGAGATCAAATTGCCAACATCCGCTGGATCATGGAAAAAGCAAGAGAGTTCCTGAAAAACATCTATTTCTGCTTTATTGACTATGCCAAAGCCTTTGACTGTGTGGATCACAGTAAACTGTGGAAAATTCTGAAGGACATGGGAATACCAGACCACCTGACCTGCCTCTTGAGAAATCTGTATGCAGGTCAGGAAGCAGCAGTCAGAATTGGACATGGAACAACAGGCTGGTTCCAAATAGGAAAAGGAGTACGTCAAGGCTGTATATTGTCACCCTGCTTATTTAACTTCTATGCAAAGTACATCACGAGAAACGCTGGACTGGAAGAAACACAAGCTGGAATCAAGATTGCCAGGACAAATATCAATAACCTCAGATATGCAGATGACTCCACCCTTATGGCAGAAAGTGAAGAGGAACTAAAAAGCCTCTTGATGAAAGTAGAAGAGGAGAGTGAAAAAGTTGGCTTAAAGCTAAACATTCAGAAAACGAAGATCATGGTATCCGGTCCCATCACTTCATGGGAAATAGACGGGGAAACCGTGGAAACAGTGTCAGACTTCATTTTTGGGGGCTCCAAAATTACTGTAGATGGTGACTGCAGCCATGAAATTAAAAGATGCTTACTCCTTGGAAGAAAAGTTATGACCAACCTAGATAGCATATTCAAAAGCAGAGACATTACTTTGCCGACTAAGGTCCGTCTAGTCAAGGCTATGGTTTTTCCAGTAGTCATGTATGGATGTGAGAGTTGGACTGTGAAGAAGGCTGAGCACTGAAGAACTGATGCTTTTGAACTGTGGTGTTGGAGAAGACTCTTGAGAGTCCCTTGGACTGCAAGGAGATCAACCAGTCCATTCTGAAGGAGATAAGCCCTGGGATTTCTTTGGAAGGAATGATGCTAAAGCTGAAACTCCAGTACTTTGGCCACCTCATGTGATGAGTTGACTCATTGGAAAAGACTCTGATGCTGGGAGGGATTGGGGGCAGGGGGAGAAGGGGACGACCGAGGATGAGATGGCTGGATGGCATCACTGACTTGATGGACACGAGTCTGAGTGAACTCTGGGAGTTGATGATGGACAGGGAGGCCTGGCGTGCTGAGATTCGTGGGGTTGCAAAGAGTCAGACACGACTGAGCAACTGAACTGAACTGAACTGAATAATCTTAGATAAACAGAAATATTGCAAAGATAGTACAGAGAGTCCCAATTAACCTGAGTGCTAACACTTTACAAAGCCATAGTACAGTTGTGAAAACCAAGAAATTAGCATTGATAGATTATCATCCGGAGAAGGCAATGGCAACCCACGCCAGTACTCTTGCCTAGAAAATCCCATGGAGGGAGGAGCCTGGTAGGCTGCAGTCCATGGGGTCTCGAAGAGTCGGACACGACTGAGCGACTTCACTTTCACTTTTCACTTTCATCCTTTGGAGAAGGAAATGACAACCCACTCCAGTGTTCTTGCCTGGAGAATCCCAGGGACGGGGGAGCCTGGTGGGCTGCCGTCTATGAGGTTGCACAGAGTCAGACACGACTGAAGTGACTTAGCAGCAGCAGCAGCAGATTATCATCACCAAAGCCACTAACTTTATTTGGATTTCACCACTTTTTCCCACATCATTCTTTTGCCCTCCAGGGTATAACCTAGGATATCACCTGGGTCCTGTCTGCTTGTGAAATGTCACCATTTGATTTCAAGTACTTTTACTTTATGGTAATACAAGGTGTTTCAGGCTGGCCTTGTACTTCTTCAGCCCCACCTTTAGAATCTGCTGTTCTTTCCAGAAGCACAGGGGTTTTTCTGTTTTGTTTTTTAGAGGGAATGGCATTTAGAAGCCATGGCTGGGTGTGCTCACAGACCTGGGTGTCACCATCTCTAGGCCCTTTCAGTGGATGGAGCTAGGAAATGTTGCTTTTTACATCATGAGTTCACACTACACTTTTAGCTCTTTTCAAACCATAGGCCTCCTTTCCCCTCCCCTGCTCCACATGTTCCCTCCTCCAGTGAAAAAGAGCCCAAGCTTCCAACAGCAGCAAGCCTTGTGTCCATCTGCCCAGCCTTACAGTACACACAACATAGCTTCAGACTTGCTACACTCATTCCACTGCCAACCACAAACTTCCAAATCAAGTTCAAGATTTATGTATGTTTTCTCTGTTTTGACCTTAGACTCTGTCCCTGTGAGGGTGAGTGGTCAGAGTTCTGGGCTCTGAAGTGAAGGGTTAGTCGCTCAGTTGTGTCCAACTCTTTACAGCCCCATGGACTGTAGCCCACCAGGCTCCTCTGTCTATGGAATTCTCCAGGCAAGAATACTGGAGTGGTTGTCATTCCCTTCTCCAGGGGATCTTTCCAACCCAGGGATCAAACCCAGGTCTCGTACATTGCAGGCAGATTCTTTACCATCTGAGCCAGAATACTGATGCTCTGGGCTCTGGGCGTTCAGATCAATGATCTTCTACCCTTGGTGTGGACAGGTAATAAGTCTGAATAAGGCTGAGATGTAGTGAGAGTTATCTGTTTTTGTTCATACACAGTTTCAGTGATGTGATTTTATGATGATCTCATTAAAGTACCGCTGGAAGACAACAGCCTAAGTCAGAAGGCCACTTGTTCGGTTTGTTCGCGGCACTTTCTAGAACTTTTTCCTGGAGCCAATAGTCTTTAGGCCCTTCCTCCCCCTCCTCCCCAGCACAGATTCTGTCCACATCTCAGTTTCTGGAAGCCTCCCTGCCTCACAACCTTTTGGGTCTGATTTCTCATTTCCTCACGTTCAGATGCTGCTCGGCCCAGTTTGCCTTTCATGGAGGCCTTGCTCTCATCTTATTTTCTACTGTCAACATCATAACCTGACCCATAACCTCAGCACAGCATCAGACGTGAATCTGCCCTTCCCCACTGGCCACCATGCCCCAACAAGCTCTGTCTCCCCATCCCACCACCTCACCACTGATGTGGGGACCACAGTCCACCCGCCAGGGAGCCCATGCTCTCAGTCCTGTTAGGGGAGCAGCTGTCCATTCCGCAGAGGAAACCCCTGTGTCCCCTGCACTGGACTTGCTTACCTCAATCTCCTTGCTGTAAGCAAAGGTGACGACAGGTGAACCAGCCCAGAACATGCTCATTTTAAAAATTTTCCGAAGCCAAGATTTTGTAGCAGCGAGGGTCCCCTGGAAGACCGTTTTTACTGAATTCTTCTTTCCAGTTTCATTTCCGGGCCCTCCTGCTGAATCCTGTCACCGCAAGAGAGAGACGGAGTTGAGTCAACCCCACATGGCAGACCCAAAGGATCATCCAGATACTTTTCCACCTGCCTCTGCGGCTGACGCCACCTATGCACACAGCAGAGCCTGCACATTCACAGCACTTTCATTTCCCCGGCGCTTCAGGTTCACTCTGGGGGGACAGCATGGGGGTCGAGGTAGGAGAAGCAGTGGCATGGATGCCCCCTCAAGTGACCCCAGGCAACTATAACAGAGGTGATGCCGCCTTGCCAACCAGTAGACCTCCTGGTCTCTGAGCAGAGAAAGGCTGACAGACAAGGGAGAAGGGTGCACCACAGGCTCAGAGCTTCCAGCAGCTCAGAAAGCCAAGCTCGTGTAAACCCTGTCCCCGAGTGACATGCTAGGGCTAGGAGGAAACCCAAATCCCTACCCTGGTGCTCTTTCCTTGAGGTTCTCCATTCATTCCCACCCCCTAAAAAGCCCCTTTTCCTGGGGGTCAAGGGCTCTAGGGATGGGGATTCCTCTTTCCTGCTCTCCTTTCTCATCAGAAGCATCTTTACCACAAAGTGGATAGAGCCATCAGCCCCACTTAGAAAGAGGACTCTCCCAGTTCTGATGTGTATTCTCCTTTGCTTCGGCTGAGTCCCACTGATTGTGTAAGTGCCAAGGCCCCCCAAACTGGATCTGCTGGTGTCACTCCCTCCTTCCAGAGATGGTTGGCCCAAGGGCTAGAGACGTCACAGTGAGGAGGCTGCCCAAGGAGCTGATCGCTAAGTGGGAGACCAGTACAATCA
Organism: Capricornis sumatraensis; assembly: GCF_032405125.1. Classification (NCBI taxonomy): domain Eukaryota; kingdom Metazoa; phylum Chordata; class Mammalia; order Artiodactyla; family Bovidae; genus Capricornis; species Capricornis sumatraensis. The sequence continues at coordinate 101,864,930 of NC_091076.1, forward strand.
GTAAACAGGGCAAGTAACAAGATAGGAAAGGCACATAAAGGGTGCTGGGGACTTCCCTATAGCTCAGATAGTAAAGAATCTGCCTGCAAAGCAGAAGACCCAGGTTCGATCCCTGGGTCAATAAGATCCCCTGGAGAAGGAAATGGCAACCCTTTCCAGTATTCTTGCCTGGAGAATTTCATGGACAGAGTAGCCTAGTGGGCTACAGTCCATGGGGTCGCAAAGAGTCGGACACAACTAAGCAACTAACACACAAAGGGTGCTGTATCCAGTCTTGGGTGTGTTTGTGGGGGCAGGTTCTCCCCTGAAAGATTCAGGGAGCTCTGGGCAGAGTGTGAGGGTAGGCTGGGTTATGTGTGGGAAGGGGTAGAGCTATGCTGGGAGAATAGCACACAGGATATGGGTAGTGTGGGCCAGCAACAGTTCTCAGCTGAAAATGGAACATGCTGGCCCAAACTGAAAGTCATCAAATGGGCCAGCAACTTCTCCAATGATCCAGAAACTTTAGCAGGGTGTGCATGCCATCTGCAATCTGGCCTAGCCTAGACCTAGGCTCTATCTCCAGCCAGGCAAGTGGGAGAAACACCCAGGGCACCTTATGGCCATTCCAGCTTAGTATGAACCCACTGTGCTGCAATTACGTGCTCACTGGACTGCCCCCTCCTATGCATCCCTGCTGCCAGGCACCTCTCTTCTCCATCTGGCTGTGCCCTGCAACCAGCAGATGATGGGCTGTAAGCGAACAACCCAAGCCTAAAAATCTTCCCTAGAACTTTTGCCTTTGCTCCTTGTTTTTCTCCACTTGATATCCTGTCAATCCTATCAACCCTTTATATTGGCACATAACCAAAAGCGTTCAAAACCTCTTCATATACTTTGGTTTTATTTAATCTCAGTTTTGCAGAGCTTTTCGTTTTTATGGCACAGGTAGAGAATTTGGACCAGACTGTGGTTACACTAATCTGAGATCCCAACCAACGTTCAAGATAGTTATTTCTGCAGGGACATATACTGTGACTAACAAATTTCACATTTCTTGAACACAGTTTATCGAGAAGTTGGCACCTGCCTAGGATGGTTTAAATAATATCCACTTCAGGAAAAAGCAATCATCTTACCAATGTTTATTTTTAAATGTTCCCTTGGTATTTTTTTAAAAAAGAAAAGCGAAAAGAAACAAAGATAAAATACACACTTAATTATATCACTAACATCACAGTTCTGACTTGTCAAATGGTCGGTCTAAATAGGAAATCATCTATCACCTTCCTTTGGAAGCTCAAACTCAACTGGGTGAAGACCACACAACAATGGAAAAAAATGAGCTGTGGACACACACAACATCACAGATGGATCTCAGAGATGTGCTGAACGGTGAAAGCCAGACACAAAAAAGGACAGAGTTCCAAGACAGGTAAAACTAATTTGTGATGGTAGTAATCAGAAGAGTGCTTACCACTGGGAGGTGTGGAGGGAGGGGGCACAGAACTCTGGATTGTTCCTACAGCTTGCTGCGGGAGGTGGTGCTTGTGTGGAAAGGCTCTTAGGTGTGCACTGAGGTGTGTGGACCTGGCTACTGTACCTGAGTTTCAGTGAACAGGAAAAAGGCTCAGGAGGGAAAGATTAGGCATGAACATGAATTTGGGAGGGGAGATTCTTGCTTGAAGTCCTGGCCACTTGCTGGGCTCTTGAATTTACCCAGTCACAGCTAATACTCTACACTTGAACTCCTGCACTGCCTCCTTCCTCCATTCTTCCCTCTAACGTAAGCCCTGGAGGGCAAGCATGCAGACCCTGGTTCACCAAAATAGCCTCATGAGCAGAACAAAACCCAGCACCAGGCATGTGCTGACACACCTGGTGGTGGAATCAGCCGCTCTGTCATCCCAGCACTCCTAGAATCAGCCTGTCTCCTTTTTGAACAGAGGATGCCTCAGGTTCCATAGCTCTGCTGGGTATGGCATTGTGTGTACATGTTCCACTTACCACTACAGGTTTAAGTATAATAATTCTGCAAACAATCTCAGCAGATAAGGCAGGCATCTCATAAAACGTGTGGGCTTTTGATATTCTGCAGGTAGTTTCGTGAAGTTTCAGGCACACAGTCAAGTAGGACTGTATCAAGGGCTCTTCAAGAATCCTAACCCACAAAGAGTTGAGAGAAATGAATGAAGTAATTTAGGAGGAATTAGAAAACAGTACCCATTATTCATGACAAGTTCCTTCCCTTTAAAACGCCTACAAGGAAGGCATGTACTTGATCCCATATAGGATAACATCCAGAACATTTCCATTATTTTGAAATTGTGACTAAGATAAAAAGGAATAAAACTCTTCTTGGTTTGCCTCCATGGTCTGAGCTGTTTTAACAAAAGCAAGTTAAACCATTTCTAAGCGTATTCCTTTGTTCGAAAAAAATCTTAAGGATGGATATTACCAAAGATTCAAATACCATACAATTTTTTTAAAAAAGATTCAGTAAGCTACAGGGAGGGAAAAAAAGAAAGAAATGCTAGAAGCATATGTCCTGTGCATTAAATTTCTTTCAGTTCTGAGTGGAACTGCTTATTGGCTGATACATGACCAGAGCTGAGAGGTAGGGAGCTGATCAGAGGAGGGTTTAGAAGGTGGCAAGAGACAGGAATTACTGGGGTGATTCTGTAATACACAGAATTAGATGGAGCTCATGAAGTCCCAGGTTCTTGGTGTTAATGAAGATCTGACACTCCCACCTCCATCCTGAACACTCTAAGAATTCAGGTGAGGCGATCCTGGCAGTGCTCTGAGAATCTAAAAAATTACCTTCTCTCCCACATTTGCTCATTTTGTACACTGTGCTTCCAGGGTGTCAGAGCTCACACATATTTGCAGGAGCAAATGACTTCAGATCATTATGGAAAGCTACCTTTGTATTTATTTTCAGCTTCTCTGACTTGCAAAAAAAATCTGAAGAGTAAATGCTGATAAGATGCAGGACACAAGCATGAATATGTAATATGATGATAATCACTTAAAAATAAATGACAAAAATGCACAGGAAAAAAATTAGATGAAAATAAACTGAAATGTTAGCACCTGATTTCTATGCTTTTCCCTTTCTAAAAAAGTAGGATGATTACATCAACACCTTGAAAAAAGAAGTGGAATATATATTAGTTTATGGCCTTACATTAATGACAGCAAAAATGGCATAAACCCAATCATAAGGGATAATCTTGTACAAGAGAGATTACCTTTTACTTTTCTACTTACTTTTCCTGGTAAATATACAGAAGGTACAACAGCATATTAAAAGTGTTCTTAATACTCTAGGGTGGGGAAGAAAAGAAAAAAGGGAAGATTTAATCATGACGCCACTATCTTTGCTAAAACAGACCTCCCCTCAAAAAAATCCAACATAATAAGGCAGAATAATTTTCTTTCTATAAACAAGCTTTAAGGGGCTCAAGTACTGATCTTATACCTGTTACAATTAAAACTTAGAATTTAAAATTAAACCATCTTCTCCCCAAAATGGGAAAGGACAATAGCAATTAGGAAGTGGACCAGCATGCAGGATAACTTCTAACCCTGGCTTGCACAGTCTCACATATCCAAAGGCTGTTGTTTTATTCAATTTTGTTTACTGAAACAGAATAAACTCAAGTAAATTAACCCCTTACCCTAAGAAATATTGACCCTTCCCAGTTCTCTTAAATCTAAGTGCTTTACCAGGTCAGGTTTTCAGAAAAGGAGAATCACAAACTCTGACAGATTAGTTTTTGACCTGCTTTTGTTAAGCAAGGTCTCAAAAGCCGATTCTGGACAACAAACCTCGAGGTTTCTTTGAGAGATTTCCTGAAGTCCGTCCAGACGGTACCAAGTCCCTAGAAGACAGTCCAGGACACGCAGGGGACACTGACTCAGGTAATCGATGAGGTGTTCCATGTAAGGAGCCAAGTTACTCAGAGGAAGCAAACTGAACCAGGATCGGAATAGATACTTATCCACATTCAGCAAATAAATGTTTTTTTCCATTAGCTCGAGTAACTGTTTCCTTATAAGGGAAAATCGGAACAGAAAAAAAGAGCAGCAGTGAGATCAGTAAAAGAAACAAAGTTAATTAAAATTTTTAGAAGGGATCTAGAAAGTTCTGATTTAAAACATAATTGAAATGCCAACAACTCGGTCAAATAAGAAGTAAACAATAATATATCAAGAATTCAGCAACATGGATGAACTCTAAGGACAAGACGCTCAGTGAAATCAGCCACTCACAAAAGAACAAATAATTTGATTCCACTTATGTGAGGTCCCTAGAGAAGTCAGATTAATAGAGACAGACAGCAGAGGAGTGGGGACCAGCGACTGGTGTTGGTGGGAGAATAGGCTACTGATTATCGAGAACACGGTTTCACTTTTACAAGATGGAAGGTTCTGGAGATGAATAGAGGTATTGGTCACACAACAGAGTGAATGTACTTAACACCACTGTTGTGGCGGTATACACTCAAAATGATTAAAATTTTAAATGTAAAATTTACATCATTTTTCAGTGATGTAAAATTGTAGGTTATGCATATTTTACCACAATAATAAAAAAATTCACCAAGAATTAAGCATTTTCAATACATATATATGTATGGGTGAGTCCCTTCACTGTTCACCTGAAACCATCCCCACACTGTTAATCTGCTATACCCCAATACAAAATAAAAAGTTTAAAAAAAAGAATTAAGTATTTTCCAGCTTTATTGAAATATGGCATATAACACTGTAAGTCTAGGGTTGATTTGATACACTTACATCCTGCAAAATGATTACCACAGTAACAATACTTGATACCTGCATCCATTGTGTCGTATAGTTACCATTTCTTTTCTGTATGAGAATCTTTAAGATCTTATCTGTGAGCAACTTTTAAGTAAACAATGTAGTATCAACTAGAATCACTAGGTGGTACATTAGCTCTCCAGAATTAATTTGTCCTCAGAATACTGAAGTTTGTACTGTTTGACAAACATCATCACTTTTCCTTACCTCCCAGCCCTGGGAATCACCATTCAACTCTCTGCTCTTGTGAGTTTCACTTTTCTTCAGATTTCACATATGTGATATTGTGTCTATAGTATTTGCCTTTATCTGCCTTATCCCACTTAGCATAATGCCCTCAAGGTCTATCCATGTTTTGCAAGTGGCAGAATTCCCTTGCTTTCCTGGCTGAATAATATTTCATCATGTATACATATATACGGTGTGTAAATATATACATCATATATATGTATACACACATACACACCAGTTCTTCTTTATCCATTCATTTACTGACAGATGCTTAGGTTGTTTCCACATCTTGGCTATTGTGAATGATGCCGCAATGAACATAGGCTGCAGATATCTCTTTGAGATATTTATTTCATTTCCTTGGGAAATACACCCACAAGTAGGATTGCTGGATATGGCAAAAGCTCTTGGTTTAACTTTTGATGCCATTTTCTATTGTTGGTGTAACAATTTAAGAACTAAGCATGTTGATGCATGATGCCCTGGATTCTACATGAACCCAGTTCAGGGAAGGTCTTTAAATTATTCTGTTCTATAACACTGTCCTGGACACCCAAAAAGATGACAATGTGAAAGAAAATACTGTACAGCAGAGTGCCACAGAACTGACAGAGGTTACAAGAAACACGTGGATAAAGCTTCACTACACACTAAAGGCCACTTTTGCCTGAAAGACACAATATTTTAGACCAGTGTTAATGTTTGTCATTCTCCAGCTAAATTTTTTCTAGACAGTTGGTCTCTAAGATAAATGACCCTTGAAAGTCATTTGAAGTATATATAATTTTATAAATAATCTTAATTTGGCTTTAATTTCAAAAAATTTCAATAATAGTGAGGAAGCAATAATTTAATTTAGCTTGCTCACTGTTTCAATCTCTAAAATCCTACAGGCTAGATCCTATTGGATTGGGGAGAGCAGGTGAGACTTGGAATAGTTTCTTTGACAAAAGACAAAGTAAATGGGGGATGTTATCTGTGCTTTGCAATAACTGCTAATATTAATTTTTGACTGAATTTGTATTTTATATTTAGTTTTTGTACTTAAATTTGATTTACCATTTTCCTTTTACAGACTGTGCTTTCTATGTCTGCTCTAAAAAGTCTTTGCTTACCTCAAAATGGTACTTCACTATGTACCTACAGAGTGCAAAGCCACTGATCTTTTTCAATTCCACTTTCAGGAATTTATCTTGAGGAAATAATTGGACACAGAAAATTAAAAAGACGTGCATCAAAACATGCTTACAAAGCGAATGTGCAGAAACAATCCAAGTGTCCAGGAACAGAGAACTAGCAAAATAAAATTTGCAACACTAAGCAGTCATTACAATAGGTGTGTATTTACTGGCAAAAATAAAATCATTCATACAATTGATATAATACACTGTTAAGTGAAAAAAGAAAGTTGGAAAACAGAATAGAACAGGATAAATGATCTATTATAGAGGCAGGGAGTAGGGGACAATTGGACAAAACCAGACAAAAGGCACAGATTTCCAGACATAGATAAGTGCTAATGACGTAATGTATAACATGATAAATATAATTAACCGTACAGTGGATTATACATAAAAGTTGCTAGGAGAGTAAATCCAAAGAGTTCTCATCAAAAAGGAAATATTTTTTTTCTGTTTCTTTAATTTTGCACCTATGGACGATAGATGTTCACTAAACTTATCACTGGTCATCATTTCATGATGTAAGTCAAATCATTATGCTGTACTTCTTCAACAGTGCTGTACCTTAATTATATCTCAATAAAACTAAGAAAAATAAATAATCTATCTTTTGCGGTTTATTTTTAAACATATAAGCACCCACATATCCACATTTGAACACAACCCTGCAAATACACAGGCCAAAGTGTATGATTATCTCTGTGGTTGCAGGCCATTTTTGTAGTTTTCCATTTCTTGCATGTTTAAAACTTTTTAAAGAAGTAATTTTAAAGGAAGCAATATATTACTTCCATCACTAGAAAGAGAGGTAAGTAGACACTGGAAGTCCACTGGAGATCTTGGAAGCACAGTTATTATTCTAAAATTTACATACACAAGTGCAGGTCCAAAACTTACTGATCTGGTCTTGTTTCCCGAAACTCTGAGAAGGAGATGCCTTCAAGGGCTGCCCAGGTGTCCTCAGGCTGCATGACTGAGCCCTGGGCTGGCGGGGACAGGTCCATGCAGTGGTGCAGCACAGGCAGGACACACACCCAAGAGTCAACCTTTTTGTCCATGCACATTTGGCACAGGTTTACCAAGGACGCTCGCCAGCTAGAAAGGGAACAGAAATGGACGTGAGTCCAGGATGGCCAATGTGAGGCCCACCTGGGGGTCTGACATCCATTAGGGAAGGGACAGCTCCTCACACAGAGGAGGAGAGCACTCTGGGTATTTGACCAGGGAGAAACCTCAGGGCTCACTGGGCACCCAACAAAAGTGTCAGGCACTGAACAGGCCCTCTTGCAGCCCTAGAGCAAACTCCCAAGGGCATCCTTCCATTCTCCATGACAGTGGGAGAAACAGAGGTTCAGAGAGGCTTGTGATCTGCAAAAGGTCCCTGGTGTAGAGCTGGGGCTTGAACACAAGTCATCTAGCAACAGTAAATCTAAATACAAAGCAACTTCTTACATGTAAGTGGGGAGCCTGTGAATAACACATGCCATGTTCCTTACAAACACATGTACGTTTGCCAGCATTTCTCTTCTCTTTCAAAATTTTATTAAATTCTGGACAGGATTTAACTGTATGTTTAAAATTTGTAAAACCAGGAAGCAAGTGTCCATTAAGACTGGCTACTCAGAGAAGGCTACCCAATATTATTCTTGCGTTCAATTCAAACAGCTGCAGAAAAAAGACCTGGGGATCATCAGAGGGTTCTGGGGAGGCATCTCCACCCAGTGAAATATAAGTGCCTTTGGGACAGGCCGCAGCCTCCACACTCCCAGTGCTCCCAGCCCTGTGCAATGGGCACGGCAGTGGCTCCTAAACTGGGAACGACAGTAGCTGAGGCCACAGTGCTTCCACAAACATCTTTGAGTCCAGCTTCATTGTCTTACTATGACCCATTCCCCCCAAACACAGGCCCACAGGGCTAAGACATGATACACCTTGCATGCTTGCACGCTAAGGCGCTTAATTTATGTCCAACTCTTTGCTACCGTATAAATTGCAAGAATACTGGAGTGGGCTTCCATGCCTTCCTCCAAGGGATCTTCCAGACCCAGGGATCAAACCCATGTCTCCTGCATTAGCAGGCAGATTCTTTACCACTGCACCACAGGGGAAGTCCATGATACACCTCAAACCCTCTCAAAAGCAAGTATTCAATAGAATATGTAATAAAATGAAAAACAGTACATAGACTAGAAAAAGGCTAGACTGATAAACACTGAAATGACAATAGTGAGTGGTAAAATTACAGGTCATTTTTTTCTTGTATGTTTTCATCCATTCTATGGCAAGCTCTTATCACACACACACTACCTCTGAGATGGTTCAAGGATGTGTTTCAGGTCCCTGCAAAAGGCATCTGATGATCTGGCATCCGAGTGAAGGAGGTGACAGAGTGAGGCCAGGTCTTTTTCCAGTAAGAGGAAGTCGAATTTTTCCACTAACAAAAGGACAATCATGCCCATTCTCAATTTACTCTTCACCGGGCAGCCTTCAGGCAGGGGGTCCCCACTGGTTTCCAGAAATGGTGCCATTTTCTTTGTCAAACACTCCCATAGGTGCTTCCTGACCTGGTCCCAGGAAAAAAGGAAAATGCATAACCATGGTGTTGAACCCACCAGAGGTGTCAGGACCTGCCCGTCACTGAGCTTTGTTTCCTGTGAGCTGGGTAGGGCCCTGAGGAATGAGGGGCAGGGAAATCTCTGGGGAGGAGTCATCCTCTACCTGCCTCCCCACTAAACCCTGAGCATCCCCTTGCCCCGGGACTTTGGGAGGTACCACCAGTGGTACATCCAGAGGCCTCAGCATGCTGGAGAGGATCTCAGGTTGGGGTCCTGAGCCTTGTAAGAGTTCACTAGTCATCTCAGATGTGGCTCCAGGCCTGTGTCAAAAATGCTTAAGCCATAGCACACAGTAGCTGGAGATGCCGTGGAGGAGGATGCCAGTCTTCTTGTCGTGGAGGGAAAGGGCAGGTGAGGAGGTAGGACCAGTAGGGGGCAGGTGAGGAGGCGGGACCAGGTAGTGGAGGGGAAGGGTGGGACCAGTAATGGAGGTGGGTCTAGAGGAGTTGAAACTGAAAGTGTTAGTCCCTCAGTCGTGTCCTACGCTCTGTGACCCCATGGACTGTAGCCTGCCAAGCTCCTCGGTCCATGGGATTTTCTTGGCAAGAAAACTGGAGTGGGTTGTCATTCCCTTCTCCAGGGGATCTTCCCAACCCCAGGACTGAACCCAGGTTTCCTGCAATGCAGGCAGATTCTTTACCCTCTGAGCTGCCAGGGAAGCTCTGGTGAGGATGTGGGAGGAGTCAAAAAATGAGGAGGACAAAGAATTCCCTAGAGGTGGCACTAGGAGACAAGAGGCTGAAATAGCCTGCCCCCATCCATCCCCATCCACTGAGTCTTGGAGTCGTCTGGCCACTAGATGGTGAGGTGACGCTGAACGCCCAGGAGACAGAAAAGGGAGATGTTGCTGACACCCCTACTACCTGCTTCTCTTCATACTGTAGAGCAATCCATGGCTGTTCTTCTCCTTCATAGATCATGGGCACACGAATGACAGAATAGAACTGCTGGAACTGGGTGAAAAAGTTCTTTAAATTGATGGCATTCCAGGTTTCAAGAATGCTGAAGATGCGATCCAGCATGACGGCAGCTGAGATCTCCTTCCCTTTCACCAACTGTCTCCTCGTACCGTCTGTTACACGATCCACCAATCTCTGAACTGTCCCAGGGGGCTTCATACAAATTATATCATCGTACTGATGCCAATCTAAGAGTAAAGAGAATATTATACTTAGGGGCATTGAAACCCACTAGACCTGAACACTCCACCCTGGAAGGTTGATCTTGACCAGAAGAAACATGAAGGAATCAAAGAAGGGAAAGAAGGAGCCAAAGAAGAGAAGAAAAAAAGGAAAATTACAGAACGTGGTAAACAGAACGCAGCCAGCACTCACTCCAGCTGGGCACCCAGCCGCAGATGAGCAACGTGGGGCCTGACCTCAGAGGTAGCACAGATGTTTAGGACAAGTAACCAAGACACCCTGCAACTACCCTGAAAGTACTTGAAACATGCCTTTGTTGAACTAGATGGCTCAGCATACTTGGTACGTGAGTTCCTTAGAAAATTACCACATGAAGGTCAAAAATTTCATACTGAAACTGCATCACTCACTAGGAACTGTGCACCATTTTGGTATATTACTTGGTGCAAGGGCTCATTTCCTCTGTCCTGGGAACAGTGGTAACCACAGCAGGCAAAACAGTACTCAACATGGGGCAAGGGTTGAACTCATGCTTGCTCATATAACCATCTGAAATGATGTGAGTGCAGACCTAGAAAACCCAGGAAAATCAATTGCCAACTAATTAGAAGGCAAAGAGGTCAGTAAGACACCAGAGGCAACACAAGTGCATAAAAATAGCCATGAAATCAGAAAGTCAAGCCTCTGAACAAGCCTCCTGCTTCTTGTTGCCCATCCTGTTGTCTTTGCTGGAAGGCCCTGCTCACACATCCCTGCCCCATCCCAGTCCTGCCCAACGATAACTCGGGATCACTATTTGGATCTGACCTCAAGCATCAGCTCCTGCGGAAGCTTTCCCTGCTCTAAACATTCTTCCAGAGAAAAGGTGAGTGAAAGCTGCTGGCCTGCGATGGCTAGTGCCATGGAGGTGGGGGGAGTGCCAGTCAGGGTCTTGGGCATGGGACACCCTCGACCCCAGGACAGTGGGGCAGGGAGGGACATTAATGGTCTTGGTCTCAAAGAATCCACTAGAAGATTAGAAATAAAATATTTAAGTTCCAACCTCATAGAGAAAAGAGAAAAAATCCAAAAGCTAGAAAAAGTACAAAAAAGAACAAGGAAAACAAGGTAGATAGAAAGATAAGGTAATTTGTCAAAAGTGAGTCTTCCATTGATAGTCAAAGTTCATGCCAATGGGTTAAATTCATCCATTAAAGATGATCAGACTGGGAATTCCCTGGTGGTCCAGTGGTTAGGACTCCACACTTCCACTGCAGAGACCATAGGTTCAATCCTTAGTCTGGGAACGAAGATTCCCCCAAGTTGCACAGTAAAGTCCCCTGCCCCCAACCCACCCCCTCCCCCCCAACAAAAACCCAAACCAACTAAAGTTCAGCAAAACAGGGATGTGGCTGTAACAGCTGAATCTGAGAGAAAACTGAGGAGTTGGGACAAAAGCAAAGAGGCTGAGAGGGTGGGTGAGGAACAGACACAGCAGAGTCAGTTTCAGGCAAAACACAGCACAAGGCAAAAGACACTGGAACAGACAGACTGCCAGTGACGGCTGTTTCTGCCACCAGCACACACACCTCCCCTCTGGTCTCCCTGCATCACGGGGCGGAGCCCAGAGCCTCCATTTTGCCTGCCTTCAACAGTGGCTTCTACCAATGAGAGTGCTCACAGGAGGCTTAGAAGGAGGAAGAGGGGTGGGAAGACATCTCTCTGTTTACTGGGATTCAGTTCAGTTCAGTCACTCAGTCGTGTCTGACTCTTTGTGACCCCATGAATCACAGCACGCCAGGCCTCCCTGTCCATCATCAACTCCAGGAGTTCACTCAGACTCACGTCCATCGAGTCAGTGATGCCATCCAGCCATCTCATCCTCTGTCGTCCCCTTCTCCTCCTGCCTCCAATCCCTCCCAGCATCAGAATCTTTTCCAATGAGTCAACTCTTCACATGAGGTGGCCAAAGTACTGGAGTTTCAGCTTTAGCATCATTCTTTCCAAAGAAATCCCAGGGCTGATCTCCTTCAGAATGGACTGGTTGGATCTCCTTGCAGTACAAGGGACTCTCAAGGGTCTTTTCCAACACCACAGTTCAAAAGCATCAATTCTTCGGTGCTCAGCCTTCTTCACAGTCCAACTCTCACATCCATACATGACTACTGGAAAAACCATAGCCTTGACTAGATGGACCTTAGTCGGCAAAGTAATGTCTCTGCTTTTGAATATGCTGTCTAAGTTGATCATAACTTTTCTTCCAAGGAGTAAGCGTCTTTTAATTTCATGGCTGCAGTCACCATCTGCAGTGATTTTGGAGCCCCCAAAAATAAAGTCTGACACTGTTTCCACTGTTTCCCCATCTATTTCCCATGAAGTGATGGGACCAGATGCCATGATCCTCGTTTTCTGAATGTTTAGCTTTAAGCCAACTTTTTCACTCTCCTCTTTTACTTTTATCAAGAGGCTTTTTAGTTCCTCTTCACTTTCTGCCATAAGGGTGGTGTCATCTGCATATCTGAGGTTATTGATATACAATTGCACTCATCTCACATGCTAGTAAAGTAATGCTCAAAATCCTCCAAGCCAGGCTTCAGCAATACGTGAATCGTGAACTTCCTGATGTTCAAGCTGGTTTTAGAAAAGGCAGAGGAACCAGAGATCAAATTGCCAACATCCGCTGGATCATGGAAAAAGCAAGAGAGTTCCTGAAAAACATCTATTTCTGCTTTATTGACTATGCCAAAGCCTTTGACTGTGTGGATCACAATAAAGTGTGGAAAATTCTTCAAGAGATGGGAATACCAGACCACCTGACCTGCCTCTTGAGAAACCTGTATGGAGGTCAGGAAGCAACAGTTAGAACTGGACATGGAACAACAGACTGGTTCCTAATAGGAAAAGGAGTACGTCAAGGCTGTATATTGTCACCCTGCTTATTTAACTTCTATGCAAAGTACATCACGAGAAACGCTGGACTGGAAGAAACACAAGCTGGAATCAAGATTGCCAGGACAAATATCAATAACCTCAGATATGCAGATGACACCACCCTTATGGCAGAAAGTGAAGAGGAACTAAAAAGCCTCTTGATGAAAGTAAAAGAGGAGAGTGAAAAAGTTGGCTTAAAGCTAAACATTCAGAAAACGAAGATCATGGTATCCGGTCCCATCACTTCATGGGAAATAGATGGGGAAACAGTGGAAACAGTGTCAGACTTTATTTTTGGGGGCTCCAAAATCACTGAAGATGGTGATTGCAGCCATGAAATTAAAAGATGCTTACTGCTTGGAAGGAAAGTTATGACCAACCTAGATAGCATATTAAAAAGCAGAGACATTACTTTGCCAACTAAGGTCCGTCTAGTCAAGGCTATGGTTTTTCCTGTGGTTATGTATGGATGTGAGAGTTGGACTGTGAAGAAGGCTGAGCACCGAAGAATTGATGCTTTTGAACTGTGGTGTTGGAAAATACTCTGGAGTCCCTTGTACTGCAAGGAGATCCAACCAGTCCATTCTGAAGGAGATCAGCCCTGGGATTTCTTTGGAAAGAATGATGCTAAAGCTGAAACTCCAGTACTTTGGCCACCTCATGTGAAGAGTTGACTCATTGGAAAAGACTCTGATGCTGGGAGGGATTGGGGGCAGGAGGAGAAGGGGACAACAGAGGATGAGGTGGCTGGATGGCATCACTGACTCGATGGACGTGAGTCTGAGTGAACTCCGGGAGTTGGTGATGGACAGGGAGGGCTGGTGTGCTGCAATTCATGGGGTCGCAAAGAGTCGGACACGATTGAGCGACTGAACTGAGCTGAGGCCATGGGAGAGATTGATATCTGAAGCCTATTTGCAAGGAGAATGTTTATGGCAAAGGAGTTTACTGAATTTAGGGCTTGGAAATAATTAGAACAGTTAGAGGTTAAAGATTTAAGGAATGTTGTGAAGTTAGCATATTTTACTATAGCTTATAGAGGTTGGGAATTTTTAGAGACACTATAGCTAGAAGCCTTTTTAAGAGATAGTGAGCTCAGGATGTTAGGGGCAAACAGGACTTAGGAAGATTAGTAAACTGAGGAATTTAGCATGAGTTACGATGTAATCACAAGTTAACTATAGGACACATTAGAGGAGGTAGATAATAGATGATAAGGTTAATTCAGAGAGAATCACTGAAGCAGGAACTCTGTTTGAGGAGCAACAATGATTTATGGAGATAATAAATCTGGGAGAGGGGGAACTGAAAATGTCAAACCTCTGGCCTAATGTTTTTGTAAAATTATAAAAGAGAATCTTAAACGGAATAAACAGGCAGTCCATGGAAAATTGAGAGGCTGTGTCATTTCTCTCGCCAAGACCGTTCACCTCTTCAGGCTGAATCCCTGACTGCTGGAGTTGGACTCCGGCACTTTCCTCAATCAACAAAATTCCAGTGCCTTCCAGACACTCCTCACAAATCATGGATGATGTTAGGGGCTGGGGCACTCCTCCACCTGGGTCCAAGAAGTGACCTCCAGACCCTCAGAAGCCAACAAAGGCCCTCCTTGGCCTTCCAATTAGCCCTTCCATTGGTTATTATGACTCACCTCCTTCCTGCTTAAAGTGCCCAATTTAACCCAAGCAACCCAGGTACCATCTTCCAGGGAGCTCTAAGGTCAGTCTACCAGCAGAACATCTAAATAGGACAGCCCACACAAAGAAGTAACCAAAGTGCCCATGGACTTTTGCAACAAGGAAGGAAAAGTTCTAACACCGATTTCTTTTTAAAAGCTGGAAAAATGTAATTACTAAAAAACTCAGACTTCCCTGGTGGTCCAGTGGTAAAGAATCCATGTACCTATATAGAAGACACATGTTCAATCACTGTTATCGGAAGATTCCACGTGCCACGGAGCAACCAAGCCCATGCACCTCAACTACTGAAGCCCACGAACCCTAATGCCCATCTTCTGCAACAAGAGAAGTCCCTGCAGTGAGAAGCCCAAGCACAGCAACTAGAAAGTAGCCCCCGCTTGCCACAACTAGACAAAGTCTATGCAGCATTGAAGATCCAGAGTGAAAAAAAAAAAAAAGAAAAACTCTATTTAGTACAATATCATGATTAAGAAAACATCTAAAAAATAAAGTTGTTTGGCAATTCCGAGTTAACTCTCCAACTTAAAAATCTGTGTAATGAACAGTCCATACAACTCAATCAAAAAACAAACAACACAATCAAAAAATGGGCAGAAGACTTAATAGACACTTATTCAAATAAGACATACAGAGGGTCAATAGGCATATGAAAAGATGCTCAACATCACTAATTATTAGAGGAATGCAAATCAAAACTACAATGAAGTATCACCTCACACTGGTCAGAGTGGTCATTATCAAAAAGTCAACAGATAAATGCTAGAGAGGGTGTAAAGAAAAGGGAATCCTCCTGCACTGTTGATGGGAATGTAAACTGGTGCAGCCACTATGGAAAACAGTATGGAGGCTCCTCAAAAAACTAAAAATAGAGCTACCCTATAATCCAGCAATCCTACTTCTAGGCATATATTCACAAAACATGAAAACTCTATTTTAAAAGGATACATGCACCCTAATGTTATTTACAATAGCCCAGCATGAAAGCAACCTAGGTGTCCATCAACAGATGAATGGATAGAGAAGACATGATATACACACATACACACATATACACACTGGAATGTTACTCAGTCATTAAAAAAGAATGAAATATTGCCATATGCAGCAACTGGATGGACCTAGACATTATCATATTAAGTCACACAGAGAAAGACAAATATTATATGATATCACTTATATGTGGAATCAAAAAATAATACAAATTAATTTATTTACAAAACAGAAACAGATTCACACACAAAGTAAACCAACATGATTACCAATTGGGAAAGTAGGTGGGGGGAGGATAAATTAGGTGTAGGGTTAAGAGGTACATACCTATATATAAACAGGTAAGCAACAAGGATTTAATGTAATAGCACAGGGAAATATATTCAATATCTTGTAATAAGCTAATAAAGGAAAAAATCTGAAAAAAATAAATAACTGAATAATTTTGCTGTACACCTGAAGCTAACACAACAACTAACTATACTTCAATAAAAGAAAGAAAGAAGAAAAGAAAATCTTTTTAATGGACTTTAAAATGCCTGTCTCTGTATTAAAAAGTGCATCTCTATCTGGTTTGACAGCTTAAGTACCAGGAACCAGCCAGATAAAATCTGAAGTGACTAAGGCGGTGCTTCTTAAATAAAAGCAAATGAGACCTGCCATCCCAAATCACTACCATGTCTTCTGCAAAGACTAGTTTAGCACCAGCTCTTGTCTAATGAGGGGTCATCTCAAGCATGGAAACAGCCAGTTTGGATCATCCAGCAAGTGCAGGGCAAAGTCAAAAAGGATCATGGGACTCTGCAATCAGCCCATATAGAAGAGAGCCTTGTAAAGGCAGGCAATTGAGTCAACACTTGGGCACATTTAAGAAGGGAACATGACTAGTTTCTTCTGTCTTTGGGCTAATTCAAAATAATCAAGCATCTGCCCCACTGACCTCTACTGCCGTCAGACACCCAACAGAGATCCCTGCCACGGGCAGCTTCAATGGCAAAGACCCCTCCAGATGATTGCATCAAGTCACTCCCAGCTTTCAATTCTGCCTAGCTGAGGCCCCAGACATCAGAGAGCAGAAACCAGCCAGCCCTGCTGTGCTCCATCCAAACTCCTAACCTACAGAAGTAATGAATACAAAAAAACTGTTTTATGCACCCCCCAAAAACAAACAAAATAAAACACCTGGTCTTGGTGACAGACTGGTCCATCTCTAAAGCTGACAGATGAATCTTTTTAAACAAGAACTTTAATATTAAGTAGGCTTTATCTAATAGTAGCTCAGATGGTAAAGAATCACGGCTGCCTCTCCATGTCCCAATCCTCTCACTTCTCAGCGGATCCACCCTCTCTCCTTTCCCTTAGAAAATGTCCACTACCTTGTTTACTCTTGTGAGTGCTTAAGTTAAACTGATCAGAAGCATGCTGCCAAGCTCAGGCTTAGAAAACATAAAGCCGGGAGGAACGATAGGGCCAATGCCAAGCAAAGAAGACCCACAGACGACAAAGAAAGCCTTTGTTCCAGAGAGGAACGTCCAGCCTCAGAGGCTGATCGATCAAGAGTCTTCGGCTTACCTCCAGAGTGCAGAAGGGAAGATTTCACTCGCAGACAGCGGTTCACGTGCTCGCCTTTCTTTGCCTGTTCTTTGTAGATGAACTCATACTCCACAGAGTTCTTGCCTCGGCAGATAACGTACTTGTAAGGAATGGGTTTATCCACGTACTGCTTGGAAATGGTGGTGCTGCCTTCAATGAGGGACCCGTTCTCATGTAAGTCTCTGTGAATAAACAGGACAGCAGCTGGTTATGTGAAAATTTTCTCCCAGAAATGTTCATTCTCAAACACAACATGGAGTGCAGACCTGATGCTATAAATCTATGCTGGAAGAAGGGATGCTTCTAGAACAAGGCTTACTTCCACACGGAGACAGAAAGACCAAGATGAAGTATGACAAAGAACTGCATTATAGGGAAGAGTTTTTTGAAATATTCATCTTTCAAAAGTTCTAAGAATTAATCAACTTGATCAGAATTATGATTTCAATATATTTCAAAGACTGGACATTCTGTACATTTCCTTATGGGCCAACTGGGATATACTTACTTGCTGTAGTGCATTTCACAAACATTATGATTCCATGCAGGCTTCCCGAGTTCTTTTCCGCCCCTAACATATACTTTGTGTTGATCAGGGTTGAATCCAAAATGTTTAGAAATGATTGCATGGAAGTACACCATGATTCCTTCCGCAGAGCTCAGCATGCTGGGGGAAAGTCACATAGGAAACCACTGATTAGATCTGGCCTCTCTACTCCCTGCCCACACACACATGCAGGCTCACATGTGCACACACGATCTTGTTTCTGGGCGTGCACTAACACACACCCTAGCAAAGTGCAAGAGAGCCCACACTTCAGACAGACTGCCCACCATGTGGGTCCCCTTGACTCTCCCTCTATGGTGGAGAAGGACAGTGGGCACAGGGTGGGGTGATCTCTGCACAGCTCCAAAGAGCTGGGGATGGTGGGAGGGGGTGACTGAGTCTGGGGCATGACTGCCTCTCTCCTGACTTCTGTAAGGTCCATGCTGCTCCAGGTCCCCAGAGACCATGTGATGGTGCATTTCAGCCAATCAAGGAATTGGGGCAGGTGCCCCTCCCCTGCCTACCTCCTGAGCATTGCTCTTTGCCCTGCGAGTCAACAAAAAGGCAGCCTGGGAATCTCCTCTGGGGTGGCGTGGCCCTTTCCAGCCCCAGTGCTGGGTGGGGGCCAGGCCTGCGCCTCCCTGAGCCAGTTGCACCCACCTCTCCTTAGCTCGCTGTGTGCTCTGGTTCCTTTGCTCCTTCTCATTTTTCACAGGGGCTGCATTATTTCCGTTATTCCCCTCTGGCTTCTTTAGGTTCTTTGGCTTGGCTTTCTCATTATCACCTGTTTTCCCTCCAGGAACAGCCGTCTGGTCCTTGGTTGCAATTTCCTGGAACAGGCACCCAAACCCCAACCTTTATACCAGGCTCCATTCTTGCCCCCAACATAGGACGCTTGTCACAGTTGCCAGACTGGTCATATCCCTTCCCTGCTCAGAACCTTCAAACGGCTTCTGATCTACCCACCACAGGCTCCAAGGACTCCTGTCCCAACATTGTTAACTCCAGCCCTAACCCTGGCCTCTCTTCCCTTCACCTGCTCTTGGGAGAAGCAGCTTTCCTGCTGACCCCTAAACAAGCCCACCACACTATCCCTTGGGGCCTTTGCATGTCCCCAGATAGGCACGTGGCTTGCCTGTCACTCTGAGTTCTCCTTGGAGAGGCCCTGACTGGTACCCACTTCAGTCCCTTGCCCTACTTCTCTCCAGGGCACTTCGCACAGTCTGGCTTTTCACGTCTTTCTCCCCACTAGAATGTGAGCTCCCAAAGGCAGGAACTGGTCTCATTCATGGCTATACCCCCAGCACCTAACACATATTTACCAAATGATTAAGCTGTGGAAGGAACGGAACTAAAAGGAGCAGCCCATGGGATGGACAGCAAGGATGAGGGCGTCCTGGAAAGGCGACCAGGCAGGCATGAGATGCTTTACCTGGCGGTGGTCTCGGGAAGCAGGGACGCTTGTGGGCGGCTCTTTCGCTTCCTCAGTCCTACGTTTAACATCTTTCTCAGCTCCTTCCACTGAACCAGCTGGCTCAGCTGCAGCATCACTTTCCTGGAAGAAATAAAGCCCCAAAACATTAGGGCCAAAATGACAAAATGCCCAGGGAAACTTGGACTCAGTGGCATAAGGGTCAGCCTCTGCCACCAGCCCAGGAACAGGGGTCAGCAGCTCAGGGTAGAGGCATAGCCCCTCCCACAGCCCCCCTCCCAGGAAGCAAGTCCCAGTGGACTCCCTTCCCAGACAGTGAAGTGTTGTCAGAACCACACTGCACAGCAAGGTGTTGAGACATGGCAGGCCTACCCTGGTCATCACTCCCCTAACTCACCCCAGACCTAACTCACCCTAGAAGCAGGAGCCCTGGCCAGCTGCCCAGTGGTCTGCAGCTCTTTCCTGGGCTTGGAGGTGTCCACCTTTGGCTCAGGCAACAGGAGCTCCTGGGCAGTATCCTTCTCCTTAGGAGAGCCTTCACTGGCAGAAGTGGGGAGATCTTCGCCCGAGAGGGCTCCTCCCAGAGTCTGGTCCTGAGGTGCCGGGCTGCTCAGAGACTCAGTGCCCATGGCTGCTTCTGCCTCTCCTGCAGCCTCGCCTTGAAGAGGGTGCCCCATAGCCTCCAGTGGTATTTTGCCCACACTTGGAGGCTCGCCTGGCTGGTGTGTGGGACTATCCTGCTGAGTTGGGCTTTGGCATGGAGCTGTGTCCTGGAGCCCAGAGTCTGCAAGCGAACTCAGACTACAGGGCTCCAATGAGGATGAGGACAAGGAATCCAACTCTGCAGATGTGGAAGCATCCTTCCAATTACTTTTCTTCCTTTTACTCCTTCTACGCCGCTAAACAGAAAAAGAGACACTCATTATGTTTCTCAGGTTTTCTATACTCTCACCAAAGGTTTCCTCCAATTTCCTTTCCATTTCTGAAGTATGTCAATCATAGCTCATCCCAGCCACCTTACAACTACTAAATCTGCCATTCCTATCTCTTGGAAAGAATGAAACTGGGCACAAAGTGAATGGGGGTGGTGAACAGAGTTGAGGGACAAGTGGGGAGCAGTGATGGTCACACACTTTGCTTTGCCCAATCCAAGCTGAGACCCTCATGTGGAATCCCTTCCAACAAGGAGGGCCCTGTAAAGACGGCTTTCAAATGTTAGAAAGTATGCACAGGCCTGACATGTCACACTCTTATATGGTGTGTATTACAGACAAAATAGACATGCAAAAATGAGCAGAAGCCTAAAGCTGTTCCTCCCTGCACTTGCACTGGCACATTATGCTTCTGCCTGCAGATCCTCACTCAAAGGCAAGAATCCTCAGCTTCGGAATCAGAGACAAGCTTGTAGAAGCAGTTGTGACAGGCCCTTGCGAGGACCCCGAAGGGCTGAACGCCCTGCATGCATGGCAATCTTGGTCTGCAGCACAATACTGATTAGTTCATTAAGTGCCAGTAACCTATGACCCTCCCTGCCACTGAAGCCCAGTGTGGGCCTAGGGCTTGGCATCTTGCCCCTTGCCTGGGGTCAGTCCTCGGGAGAGGGAGATGGAAGACCTTGGGGTTTATCTGCACATGGGGTGGGACATCTTGTTCTGGGTCAGCTTCCAGATTTTCTCCAAGAAACCCGACCAAACTTCCAGCCCATCTGCTTGAAACAAGCAGCACAAAGCACAGGTTGCCCTGAATGGCAATTTCCCAGTCTGACATCGACACCAGCTAACACTATGGAGGAAAGAAGGAAGGTCATTCAAGGCGGCCACATCCCTAACTTCCAGGGCATATGGATCTCTGAAGGTCTGGCCAACACACTGGTGGTGACTCAGCTCATCTGGGGGACCTCAGGTTCTGCATTTCCATGGTGCTGCTGCCAGTCCAGGCTTGCTCTGTAAGCACTAGCAGCAAGCAGCTCCCCACTCCAGGCACCAGCATCTCCATTAGCTTTCCTGGTGGTCCTGAAGGGCAGCCTCACTGGGAACCACAGATCAGACCAGCAGGAAGCTGTATGCAGACCCCACAGCCCCAGGCCCTTTGCGGATTCTCCTCCTTTTTGAAGGCATGGCTGGCTTAAATTAAGTCACCTGTGCTGATTTACCAAAAGGAACCTGGAACTCTGTCCTAAGCACAAGGAACAAGAAAGTAAGATGAGTTCTTCCCCCATAAAACTGATGGTTTACTGGGAGAGAAAGACTAAAAACAGATGGTTTTAGCTTGTTAGTAGGACTTGGAGGCTTCCAGCGAAGAGGTGCAGGTTGAGTCTGAAAGTCACTGACAGCCAAGAAGGCAGTTTCATCAATTGGCAAAGATTACTGGGACCTGTGCATCTGAACGTGGCCAAAGCCACAGGCTACCTTCTAGGTTGACCGGCCCACCCAGAATCAAAGCTTATGCTTGGCCAGAAGACCCCACATGACTGGCCTTCACAGTCTGTCAACCTCATCCTACCCTAGTCCTGCCCTGGCCTCCAGCATCAATTCTGTATTTTACTTTCTGTACTTTAGGATGTTTTGGCATTTGGGGGCACCTTGCTCATCCTGGAGAGACTGCCCCTCCCAGGGCTACTAATACCCAGAGAGAGGGGGTGACTCCCCACAAGCACATTTTTCATCTGCCAATCAACCAACATGGAGCTCCTTCCTCCACCCACGGCCCACCTCCTTTATCAAACTCTCCCTCCAAGCCAACATTTCCAGCTCCAAATCACCACAGGGCCAAGTACAGGACATCCAGACCACCCTACAGCCCAGAATCCACCAAGAGCATTCACACTCAATTCTGAACCTCCTCAAACATGCCTGCCCTGCCCCACAAGGCAGGCTCAGGGCCACTTTCTCCCCTTGCTCCTTCTAGCTCCCTTGCAGCCCTTCAGGCATGGCCCCTCCTCCTGGGAGCTGTGAGGAACGCTGACCTCCCATGTCATCGCTAGTCCCACAGTCAGGGCGCCGCGGGCTTCTGGTTCGCTCTTTCGCCAGACACCTCCTTCACTTTTCACTCTGTCCTCGGCCCCACATCCCTCGACAGACCACCTGGACACTCCCAGTAGAAAGCAAACCTACGCAGCCCTGCACTTGCTTTATTTTGTTCCTCAGAAACCATCAACTAAACGCCTTTTATTTTCTCTTCCCTCCAGGAAGGAAGGCTCTGTGTTCTTCACTGCTGCATCCACAGTGTCTGGAAGCATCCCTGAGCCCCGGTAGGTGCCTAAATGCTTATATCTCATTATATAAATTCCTCAGAAAGTCCCATGTCTCCCTGCAGCACCGGCATGTTCCCTCTGCCCCAGGACACACCCACCTGTCAGGTCTGTGATCAGACCCAAAAACAAAGGGTTTTCTATCAAACTATTAGTGAAATGAAAATGCAAACTACAATGAGACATCACCTCACACCAGCCAGAATGGCTGTCATTAAAAAAAAATCCACAAACAATAAACTCTGAAGACGGGTGGAGAAAGGGAACCCTCCTACACTGTCGGCAGGAATATAAATTGGTACAGCCACTATGGAGAGCAGCATGGAGGTTCCTTACACTAAAAACAGAGCTACCATATGATCCTGCAATCCCACTCCTGGGCATAAATCTGGCGAAAAACATGATCCGAATGGAAAAATGCACCCATGTTGATTGTGGTACTGTTTACAATAGAGAAGACATGGAAGCAACCTAACGTCTGTTAACAGAGGAATGGATAAAAAAAGCTGTGTTACATACATAGAATGGAATATTACTCAGCCATTAAAAAGAATGCAATAATGCCATTTGCAGCAACATGGATGGATCTAGAGAGCGTCGTACTGAATGAAGTAAGTTAGACAGAGAAGGAGAAATATCATGTGGCATCCCTTATACATCGAATCTAAAAAGAAACGATACAAAGGAACTTACTTACGAAATAGGAAGAGACTTAGAAAACGAACTTATGATTGCCAGGGTGAAGGGAGAGTAGTTTGGTATGGTCATGTACGCACTGCTATGTTTAAAATGGACAGCCAATAAGGACCTATTGTATAGCACATGGAACTCTGCTCAATGTTATGCGGCAGCCTGGATGGGAGAGGAGTTTGGGGGAGAATGGACACATGTATATGGATGGCTGAGTCCCTTCACTATTCACCTGAAATTATCACAACATTTGTTAACTGGCTTTACCACAATATAAAATAAAAAGTTCAAAAGAAAAAAAAAGAGTTTTGACATCTGATTTGCAATTTGCCTTTCTGCTCTTTATCTCACTTTCTCCTTTTTTTTTAATCCCTATTCGATTGTGCTTTTTATAAGGTGCTTCAAAACCCTTGGAATAAGATTCAGATTTCACACAGGCAACTTAGTTCTCTCAATACACATCAATGGGGCCACATGAGTGTCTGGCCCCTCACAGGTCTATAGGCAAGGCACAAGGCTAAACTTTTCCTTGACAAACATCAAGTCTCTATATACATGTTACATATTTATGTATTCCTCATTACTATGGTCTGTCACTCTGAACTCATTAGTCAGGAATATGTACACTAAAACTAAGCACTACTGATTAGGAATCCAGACCTGGGTCACAACCTCTGGGTGTGGGCAGTGGATGGGGGTGGTTGGCAGGAGACCCCAATACTTCTGATGATGTCTTTGTTGACAATGGATGGTAGGGGATGAGTATCCACTAGGATAATCCTGCATCTGTGTCATAGATACTCTGCAGGGTGGGTGTAATATTTAATTAAAACATTTGTTAAGTGCAGAGTTTATTGACTTGGAAGGGATGCTAGAGAACTTTCTGGGGACTGACTGTTCTGTCACTGGATCGGGTAGGGGTCACAAAGCTGTACACACAGCAGAACAAATCCAGGGGGTTCTACCCTGAAGGCCTGTGCATTTCATTCAATACCAATTATACCTCAGTTCAAAGGCTGTAGACCAGCTCTAAATGCATACATAAAGGCTACTCCTATTTCTGGCTAGAGAGAATTAGTGAGAAAAAAGTAACAGTTTGCTACTTCTTGGAGGGAAGGTGGGTTAGTCAGAATACATGTCTGATTTTATATTTTATAATGAGCGTCCTCAGAGAGCAGAGAGATCTCAGTTTTGGGAGGGCAAGGTGGCCTTGTTCACTCGCCTGAATACCGGGTCAGGAGCACACGGAGGGGTGGGGTGTGTGCTGTGGACCCTGAAAAGGCACGTATAGCAGGAAATGAGGGTGACAGGTAAGAACACTGACCAGTTGGACAGAAAGTCTGTGAAGGTTTTGACAAAGACTGGAGGGTTGGAGGCTAAGTGGGCCTGCAGCTCTGCCCAAACTCCCAGGGGTCCTCTGCCTCATTCTGCACTGACAGTGACTGGGACAGAGTAGGATAGTTAGTTTAGGAGTCACTCTAGGGGATTAAGAATGTAAAAGGAATTTTACGGGAGTTTGGGAAACTGTTGTAGGATAATGACTACTCAAGAAAAGAATCCAGTAACCTAGCAACAATCTACAGTATGTTGAAGGAAGACCAAGCATCCAAGCATCAGGCACACTCAGGCCACAAGTTCTGATAATTAAAACACAAGACAGTAGATATGGGATCCGAATCTTGTTACATGAAAGGGAGTTAACAGTCCTTGAAGAGTAGCATTTTGTAGCCAAGACAGGAACATAGGTGAAGGGGGACAGAAACTAAGTGAAAGAGGACATTATACTGAAACTTAACCAAGCCCAAGCTCATTCTCCTGGCTGCACTGACAGGTCAGTAAATCGGGAGCTGAGTTGTTAGAACAAGGAATAATGATTTTAATCGGAAAGTTAGCAGACTGAGAAGATGGCAGCCTAGGGTCTCAAAAAGCCATCTTACCACAGTTCAAATTCAGGCTCCTTTTATACACAAGAAGGGCGGGGGGGAGGAGCCCACTTAGGCACTGACCAATGGCTGAGTGCTAAGGTTCGCTGGTTTGACACGTGCTAAGTTGCTTCAGTCGTCCCACTCTTTGCAACCCTGTGGACTGTAGCCCACCAGGCTCCTCTGTCCATGGGATTCTCCAGGCAAGAATACTGGAGCGGCTTGCCATGCCCTCCCCCAGGGGATCTTCCCAACCCAGGGACTGAACCCACGTCTCTTCTGTCTCCTGCACGGATAGGCAGGTTCTTTACCACTAGCGCCACAGTCCCTGGTTGACAGCTGCTCACTAACAGTCACTTGTTTCGGGGAGGGGCCCACTTTGACATTGAACAGTGGCTGAGCAGGACCACTAACTGGTCCCTGATCGACAGTTGCTCATTTTGGGGGAGGGGGAAAGCACTGAGGCACCAACCAATGACTGAGTGGGGCTGCTATAGCTCCTGCCTGCCTCACCACTACTCCACCTTGAGTAGAAAGGCGCGACGCCAGAAAGCAGCCAGGTCTGAAGAAGTACCTGGTGGCCCTCACAGTGTCCTCCAGCTCTCAGTGGAGTGAGATGCCCAAGCAGCAGAGACTGCGGTCAATGGGATGGCAGTCTAAGGTGGCAGGCGCCATGGGCTCAGCCCACTGCTCACTTCAGTGGTCAGATCATGACAATGAGATGACCTGGGAGCTGGTGTCCCCAGAGCAGAGCTTCCACCTGTCCACTTTCACAGTAGATGGCTTCCCAGGTGGCACTGGTGGTAAAGAACCTGCCTGCCAATGCAAGAGACATGAGAGATATGGGTTCCATCCCTGGGTCTGGAAGATCCCTTGGAGGAGGGCATGGCAACTCACTCCAGTATTCTTGCTTGGAGAATCCCTTGGACAGAGGAGCCTGGTTGGCTATAGTCCATAGCGTCACAAAGAGTCAGACATGACTGAGGTGACTTAGCATGCACGCATGGGTGGCAGGTACAGGGTCCCTTCTGGTGGGCTAGTGGGCTAGGCGTGGCTGCCTAGAAAGGTGTGATAGAGCAGTTCCTGCTTTAAGGGCACCAGGGAGAGAGGAGGGAAGAGCCCAACACACTTTGGGTTCCAGTTTGGGCTGGGGAGGCTGCTATTACAAAACCTGAGATGAATTGCCATATTTTAGTATATGTTACCACCCTTTTGCTAACATGCATATGATTTAAAGAAAGCCATGATAGTCCCAGTTAGACCATATAGAGTCAAAGGAAGAACTAATATAATCCTTGATATCTACTCAAAAAGGAGGAAGAAGGTGGTCTTCTCCCCTCTCCACTTTTGCTTTGATTATAAAATGAAGCTCTCTTTGTTCTTGGGGTGACGCTACCTTGCCTGCCTGCTTGTATCTGTCATAAGTGTCCTAGGCTAATAAATTCATTCTTTGTCTATCACTTTGCCTCACCGTGAATAATTTCAGTGATGAGACAAAAGAACCTGAGCTTCAGTAGGTCCTGACACAAGGTGAGGGGTTTTAATGAAAAGACAGTGGGTTTGGACCTCTCTCGTGGTCCAGTGGTAAAGAATCCACCTGCCGATGCAGAAGATGCAGGTTTGATCCCTGGTCCAGGAAGATTCCCTATGCCGAGTGGAAACTAAGCCTGTGTGCCGTAACTACTGAAGCCCACACACCTAGAGCCTGTGTTCACAACAGCGAAGCCACCACGATGAGAAGCCCACGCACCTCAACAGAGCAGCCACTGCTTGCCACAACTAGAGAAAGCCCTCACAGCAACAAAGACCCAGGGCAGCTGATTAAAAAAAGAGAGAGAGAGTGGGTTCAAGTCCTCTCCTAAGTCAGGGATCATGGGTTCAAGTCCCAGCCTGTGGATACAAGTCCCAATCCGAGTTTGGGCTGGGTTTAAGTCCCATCGGAGAAAAAGCGTGGTTTCAATAGAAAGTACTGTGCCAATAAGGACAGTGTCACCTTTCCACTGGCATCTGATCAAGCACTTCCTTCTAGCAAACAGGCACTGCCCAAGCTCCTTCTCTGCAGCCATCCTTCCTGCCATCTTTGGACCCAAGTAACCTTCCTCAGCTTCAGTTTCCTCTTTTGTAGAACTTGGATGACACACGTGGACAGTACTTTGATGGGGGAAGAGGGATGGCGGGGGGGTCCATCCACAAACATAAGGCGGGCTTTGCAGAAGCAACAAGAGAAAAAAATCTGGGATGAGAACTAGAAGTATCACGTTGACCCCCAGCCTGACAAATTCCAACTAGCAGTGTCATCATTAGGACCAGCGCCAGCCTCTCAATTACACACTATACACTTGCAAAAGGGAACAAAGACTCCACAGTAGGGACTGCCGAGGAGAAAGAGAGGGGCCATCAGGAAAAAGATGTGGCAAGAATCTCTACTAAGGGCACCACGAGATTCCTGGATTTGCTGAGAATGGGAGGTTCAAGGGACTCCTGGAGTCTTGGAGAGATGCTCAGACCACCCCTTGTCCTGCCAGCTGCCTGGCGCCCGGCTCCCACTCCCCAACTCCAGGAAATGATCCCTTGAACCTCCCGTTCTCAGTTGAGTGGTTCCAGCAGGATTAACTCTACTCCAGCTGCAGGGTCAGCACAGCACCCTGGCTTGTTAGGAATGGGTACGTGTCCCAATCAGAGCCACTGAGATTTGAGGACAGCTTCCCCGGGGAAAGAGATGCTTCCTCTTTCTTTTCTGGAAGCCCCCCAAAAAGGCATTCTCTTATCCCTCTGAACAACGCAGTGGGAGGTGGGTAATCTGTGGAAGGGTCCAAGGTATTGGAGACTATGGAGAGGCCAAGGAGCTAACTGACATGAGGAAGGTGGTGCAAAAACAGAGAGAGATACCTGGACTTCAGGAATATCAATGTGCCTGGATTAAACCTTGTCTGCAGGTAGATGCCCAGATTAAACCTTGCTTGCAGTTAGGTCTACCCAAGGTCTTCTCAGTTACATGAGTGACAAATTCCCTTTATTGTATTAATTAACCTAAACTGGGGTTTCAACTGTTTGCAAGCAAAAGATTTCTAATGGTTAAACCTCAAAGTAGGCTGTTTCCTTTATACAGAAGCCCCAAATAAGTCAAGGCAATCAATGTTCTAACAACTTTGGTGGCATGTCAGGCTCTGGTAGATACACTCGGGCCACAACATCCTCAGGGCTCCAGACCTCCACACCGTGGCACAGTCCAGGAGGACCCCTCTGTGACACATGCCCAACCCTCTGATCACTACAGAAGGTAGTGGAGGCTTTGGATCCCATCAACAGGTGCCAGCTGCCCTCCCCACGGAACCTGGATCATGCCTGCCTTCTAGAAGAAGGGGTGCTGTCAGCAGGGAAAAAATCAAGGAAGTACATGCCATAGTGAGGGAGGTGACCATGCAGAACCAAGAGGGTCTGGGAGGTGTGGGTGTGTAAAGATGGCAGTAAATGAAAGATGGACCCCTGGAGGGACATGACCTTGCTCCTGGAAGACAACGATTATGGGAAGGGATGACAGGATGATAATAGCCCAACATGTGGACCCCAACCACATCCCAGCCCCCAACAGCAGACTGGTAGACATCACCACACACCTGAGGCCGGCAGCCACCAGCCAAACCCTCTTTTTAATGGAACCAAACCTGGGAACCTAAAAACATAATAGAAATGAACTTATTTACAAAACAGAAATAAACCCACAGACATAAAAACAAACATGGTTATCAAAGGCGAAAGGGGGGAGGGATAAATTAGAAGTTTGGGATTATCAGATATACGCTACTATACATAAAGCAGATCATCAACAAGAATTTACTGAATAACCCAGGGAATTATATTCAATATCGTGTAATAAGCTATAACGGAAGAGATTCTGAAAAAGAATACATATGTAACATATATATATTTAACACATGTATAGGTGTATAGTATCACTTTACCATATACCTGAAGTATTGTAAATCAACTACACTTCAATTTTAAAAATTGTAATAAAATAAGTAAATAAAACCAAAACCACCTAACCAAGCAGCAACAGGGCAGTCTCTGGACGCTGATCATGTGCTCTGCTCTTGCCACCCCTCGAGGGGAACTCTCCCACATTTGCTGCCCACTTATCCCTTTCTCATGGGAATTGCCTTTTACATCTTTCACCCACTGTCCTGTTAGTACATGGATGTCTTATTTCTTTGAAAGAATTAGTTAGGTATTCCAGTTGTGAACCCTTTGTCATCATATGTTGCAAATTGTTTCTAACCATCTGCTTCTCCATATCATTGCTGAACGGTCTCCTCTAACCCAGAATCTGGAATATTTTATGAATCCCTATCTGCATTTAAGGGGTTGTTTTGGTGAGGCTCTGGAATATCTACATAATTTTATAAACAGTCACCTATGTTTCCTAGAACTTTCAGGGTGTCTTTTACATTAGTCAACCAGTCTGGTATATATCTTAGTGTTTACTATGAGTAAAGAAGGGCTTCCCTGATGGCTGACTGGTAAAGAATCCACCTGCCAATACAGGAGATGTGAGTCCGATCCTTGGGTCGGGAAGATCCCCTGGAAAAGAAAATAGTAACTCCACTCCCATATTCTTGCCTGGGAAATCCCATGGACAGAGGAGTCCATGGGGTCACAAATGAATTGGACGGGACTTAGTGACTAACCAACAACAAGGAGAAAAGAATCATTTTTTCCAAATGGTGAGCCACGGTTCAAATGCCCCTTACTTAAAGCAATGTTGCTCTCTGATACATGATACCACCTTTATCACCTGCTCAACTGTCATATATACTCACACCTGCATCCAGATGTTCTATGTCAACTTTCCCCAATGGGTCTCCGTTACTCCATTAGGATGCTCTGTTGCTTTACATTGCTGTGCTTATAGCTTACAACACATGCTGATGTCAAATCTCCCATTTATTGTACTTTTCTACATTCTTTATAGGAACTCTCACCAATTTATACTCCAGATGGACTTTTAGTGTCTTTTATCAATTTCCAAAAACAAAACAAACCCGCTGGAAGCAATATTACTTTTGCACATTAACTGACCAACTGGATATATACATCTGAGTAAAGAACTGACATCTTTACAGTATTAAACCTTCCTTTTGGGAAAATCTATTTGCAACTTGCTTTTCCTGTTTTTAGATCATAAAGGGGCTCTCCACATCCGCTCCATATTTTCTATCAGTGCTCATGCACTGCTGTCCACTGTATTTACAAGGTGCTTTTGGGTTTCTGTTTTTTCTTGTACCACATGGGTGGTGAGATCTTAGTTCCCCAGTCACAGATTGAAAGCACCAAGTCCTAACCACTAGACCACCAGGGAATTCCCAAAGTGCTTCTGCTCTAAACTAACCAATAGATCGAAGCCCAGAGGCAAGACCACACCTCATTTACAGCCTTCCACCGGGCACCCAGCGCCCCTACATGCAGCAGCTGCTCAATAAATCTTTGTTAAGTGACTCAATGGCCATCTTACTCATGAAAAAAGTCACCATTCTGTGAAAGGAAGATAGTTAAACACATCACTCTTCAGTGTCTGAAGCCTCACTGCTTTTCCTCACAAGCAAAATTACTTCCATTACATATATTAGCTAGTTTCACTTTTGATATTATTAGTAAAAACCCTCAAGACTCACAAATGCTATAGACAATGAAAGAAGTCAGGACTAAGTTCAGCAGGCTTCCACGGCACAACCAGGGTTCAGAACACGAGCCCATAATCTCAGGTGCTGGAGACTGCAGGGGCTGGGTGCATTCTCCAAGCCCTAGTAGAGAGGTTCAACCTGGACCCCCACCAGTCTGGTCCCAGCCCCCAAGGGAGACCCAGGCCCCCTGCTCTTCTCCATGAAGAGAATTTTATATGGCCTGTGGAGCTTTCAGGGTAAGTTTCCCATGTGCCAAAGGAGATAGCTACACAAGAAATTAAAAGATGGATGGAAAAGTAGGGATGGGGGCCACAGGGGCTTCCCCGGTGGCTCGGTGGTAAAGAATCTGCCTGCAGTGTAGGAGATACGGGTTCAATCTCTGGGTTGGGAAGATTCCCTGGAGGAGGAAATGGCAACCCACTTCAGTGTTCTTGCCGGGAAAATCCCACAGACAGAGAAGCACATGGGGCACACACAGCACAGGAAGCACATGCAATAAAGCTGAAATCCAACATTAGCAGAACATCCTCAGAGTCACGAGAGCTAAAACCCACAGGCATGGCTACTGTGTCGATCTGCCTGGGTAGGAGTGGAAAAAGCCTCCCAACAGCCACCTTCAGCATCAGAGAGGGTGTGGGGCTCAGCTCCATGCAAGCCTTGGCAGGGAGGATCGTGAGCCACTGTTAATGCAAACTACCTGCTCAGAGTCTGGACAGCACGTGTCAGTGACCTCAAACAGGGTTGCATCTTCTTTTCTTCTTTTGCAGGCAGAGTAACTAGCAGGTTCCAGCTCATCGGATGTGGATGTGCCATCTGCTGCATCTACAAAACCCTCGGACACAACTCCCTGTTGAAACATGATCCCCTTCAGACAGAGCAGGGTGACCACAGGCACTGCTCCATCAGGGTCTAACGGACTTCTAACTCAAACCCAAGTGGGGAGACTCTCGAGTGAGGATCGAACCAGCTCCCCAGGCCCCTTGGCATCCAGGCTCAGCAGACACAGGGTCCCTGGTGTAGGGGAAAAAAGAAAGGGTTCTGCAGGTGGCAGGCAGAGCAAATCCATGCAAGCAAGCTGCCCCATGTTAGAGCTGATGTCTGAAAGCCTTGGCACATCCGACCTTCCATACAAGCAGGCCTGGAGCCTGGTTCTCTAAGCTCCATCCCAATGCCCAGGCTGGTACTTCCACACAGATGCAGCTGTGAGGACATTCCTGGAGGAGCAGGTAGCCCAGCATCTGAGGCCAGGCCTCAACAGGGCTTTTGGGGATGGGGGCATGCAGGGTAGTGACCAATCTCTCTGGATGGCACACCCCAGGGAGCACAGAGCCAGCCCTATGCCATCCCTTCCTCCATCGAAGGAAGCAGTGAGGACCAGTGGGACTCACCACTGGGCCCCAGGCGACTGAGGGGAACAGGGCAGGACAGGGAACAGGGGAGTTGGGCTCAAAGCCAAGGCCTGGCTCCTGCACTGCAGCTGCTGCAGGTGAGCAGAGAGGTCCATTAGGCCCTTGGGCACAGGTCAGGGGGGATACCTGGGCCTCCCACATGGGAGCCTCATGGCCAGCACTGCACCCAGGTGGAGGGAAGACTGGAAAGGCTGAGAGCCTCTGACTGTTGAGGGGGGCAGGCAGTCAGTGTGGAAAGGGAAGGGGAGTTCTCTGAGGGGCACTTGGAAAGGCCCAGTGAATGAGATGGGTCAGAGCACACTGGCAGCCCAGGTGCAAAGCCCATCCCAGTCAGCGCCAGGTACCCAGGCCAGCTCCCAGCAGGAAATCAAGGACAGGACCAAGGTGACACTGGAAGGAACCACAGGATCAGTCAGCACCTTCAACCTGACTCCCTGGCTCCATCCTGTGCCCCTCTTCCTCATGGTAGATATAAAATATTTTTAAATTTTGTTGCTATGCCACAGCGCATATTCAGGTGGACTCCAACATTTGGCCATAAAACACTAAGGCTGGGACTTCCCTGGTGGTCCAGTGGTTAAAAACCTGCCTTGCAATACAGGAGACACTGGTTCGATCCCTAGTCCAGGAGGATCCGACATGCCACAGGACAGCTGAGCCTATGAGTCACAACTACTGAGCCCATGTGGTGCAACTACTTAAGCCCTAGAGCACATGCTCTGCAACAAGAGAAGCCACTGCAACAAGAAGCCTGTGCACCGCAACTGGAGACTAGCCCTGACTCTGCAACTAGAGAAAGCCCGTGCACAGCAACAAAGACCCAATGCAGCCAAAAGTAAATAAATATTAAACACACACACACATGCATACACTAAGGCTGTGATAAAATCCTCTACTGAACCCTCACATGCCTGATGCCGGGAGCCAGCACGGGAGATCCCACCCATGATATGAGGAGAGACCTGACAGGCAAGGTGGATCAGGACTCGAGGGACTCCCTGGACCTGCTTGAGCATCTACCCTGAAACCAAAATCTGTCTGTCTACTGCTTACTATATTATGCCTTTCACCAACTCTTCTGGCATTATCAACTAGGGCTCTAGTTGATAAGTCTCCTGGGCATGAAAGGAATATTTCAATACAAACCCCTCTGTTAGCATCCTAACTTGTGTGGCAGGTTTATCCATACTTTTACAACTAACGCCCATGATTGTTCAAAACTTCCCAACCATGAAAGGCAGGGGAACTTAAACATTCTAAAGTCCTAATAGGCAAAGAGCCCTTCTAGGAGTAAAAAATTAGAATAGTACTGGTAAAGGATTTCATTGTTGAGCCAATGCTTGCTGCCAAGTTTCCATATCCCTTACCCATTGTATACCTGGGGAGTATATTAGTTAATATAGTTGGTATGTAGGAAAAATAAGTAGTAGCCTTGGTGTTAGCAACTTTAGACCTTTGAGTTAATAAATTCTTTCTTTGTTATAACCCACTGCACCTTTGCCCTATAGGAATGTAACTTTATTTAGTACTTTATGAGAGTGGTGCCAGACTTTAGAAAAAACACTTTTAGAGAAAATAAGTTTTCTGGTTGACTAATCTTTATCAGAAGAAAGGGTCATAAAATGTTAGCAGGCCTCCAGGCCAGAAGATTAAGTAAATCACATAAGACTTTTGTATATGGAAAGGTATGCAGAAAGAAAGCCTGGTTTCGATAAGGGTCAGAACTGCTGACCCTGCATGACTCTGCATCTTCCATTCCCCTCTATGTACAACCCAAGGTATAAAAGCTCTTTTTAAAAATAAAGTTACAGACCTGTTCCACCTAAGCCTGGTCTCCCCATCTCTCTCTCTCTCTCTCTCTCTCTTGCCGACTCCGTCTCTCCTGAGAGAACCCCTGGATCCTGCTGGGGCTGGACCCCGGTAGCCTATGGTTATTTTCTTATGATGACAGCAGAGAAGCAGAACAGGTCAAAGGGTACCTGCTTTACTTGGGGTCCCACCACATTACTCTCACCTGTAGCGACAAACCTGCCCCACTGTTGCAAATGCTGACTTTTAACCCATTTTCTCATTTAATAGGTTTAATATAAAGCCTTGCAGCTCTTTTAATTTTGAGTGTTTGGTTTCAGAGGTGAGACATATATGTTTAATGGCCATTTCTATCTTCTCTATTGTGGACTATATCGATTGCTAGTCATCTTTCTATTGGGTAGGTTATTGTTTTCTACTTGATTTCTAAGAGTTTTTGACATATTGAGGCAACTCACTCTTAATTTTAAAATATTTCTATGTAAATACAAATCTTTTCATGTACATGTGTGTGCTAAGTCATGTCATTTCAGTTGTTTCCAACTGTTTGTGATGCTATGGAGTGCAGCCCACCAGGCTCCTCTGTCCATGGGATTCTCTAGGCAAGAAAACCAGAGTGGGTTGCCATGGGCTCCTTCAGGGAATCTTTCCAACCCAGGGATTGAGCCTCTGTCTCCTGCAGCTCCTGCACTGCAGGCAGATTCTTTACTGCTGAGCTACCTGGGAAGCCTTTTTATGTACATACAAATATGTAAATGCATATTTTCCTAAACTGTTTACTCTTCATCTGTGCTCACTATACAAAGTTTTTAATTCTTTTAAGATTTTTTCAATAGCCAAATATACCAATCTTTTGTTTGTATTTTTCCCCTTTGCTTTAATTACTAGAAAATCTTTCCCATTCGTGGGTCAGATAAATATTTACGTATATTTTTTCCAACTGTCATTATACACATTAGGGTCTGTTTCTGGGTTGTATTTCTGGTACATTGACTCCTCCCAAGATTCATTGTTTTAATGACTGGCTTTGAAACATGTTTTTGTTCATCTAATACAGCAAGTCCCACTTTAGGCATTTCTTTTCAACAATTTTCTTGGTTATTCTTGCCCAATTTTTCTTCCAAGAGAACCTTAAACTTACTCAATCAAGGTTTAAAAAAGCTCTAATCCTGCTGGGCTCAATACTGTTTTCAATCACAGTGTCAAACACATACTTCCTAATGGTGTGTATTCGTTGATACTCACTTTAAAAGTATTTACAATAGCTGGGATATGGAAACAACCTAAGTGTCCACTGACAGATGAATGGATAAGGAAGATGTGGTATAGATATACAATGGAATATTACTCAGACATAAAACGGAACAAAACTGGGTCATTTATACAGGTGTGAATGGACCTACAGTCTGTTATACTGAGTAAAGTAAGTCAGAAAGAGAAAAATAAATATTGTTTTCTTACTGCATGTTATGTAGAATCTAGAAAATGGTACAGATGAACCTAGTTCCAGGGCAGGTATACAGACACATATGTAAAGAATGGACATATGGACACAGGTAAAGGGAAGGGGAGGGTGGGATGGATTGGGAGACTCGATTTGACAATAAACACACTACCCATGTGTAACACAGAGAGCTAGTGGGAACCTGCAGTAGAGAACAGGGTGCTCAGCTTGGTGCTCTATGAGGACCTAGATGGGTGGGATGGGGGTGGGTAGGAGGGGATATTTGTATACATATAGGTGATTCCTTTCATTGTACAACAGAAACTAATACAACTTTGCAAAGCAATTATACTCCAGTAAAAAAATTTTAATAAATAAAAAATAAATTTGAAAAAGGAACTACAAAAAAAAAGTTTACAATTTCAGTGTCCCACGTGGCCCAGGCCCAAAGCTGGCCATCCTGCTCTGGACAGGATTAGTGTCCAAGGAGAATGAAACACTCACACACATCACAACTACCACACACACTCACACATGCATATACCACATACATACTATGTGCACACATACACTCAAACATGTGCACATACTCACATAGGCATGCACACACACTCACAAGGGGCCACAATACTGCCAGCTGCAGCACCTCTCTCACCAGCCAACCACAAGGAACAAAACAAAGGACCACATAGGAAACCAGCCCCAACCAGGCACAGACAACATCCCCCTCAGTCCTCCAAGAAACCTGGGAACAGACCGAGCTGCTTAGGTCTGGACAGGCTGGACTTTGGCGTGGGGAGCTCTTGCTCATCCAGAAGGATGAATCTGTCCTGAATCTGTCAGGCAACTCTCTGCAAGCCTCACCTGGGCTCCTGCCTGGTCACTCACTCAGGAGACACTCTCTTGGGGTCTGACACTTATAGAGAGACAAGACGGCTCAGCTTCCCCATCGAGGAATGGTGGCATTTCCAGAGCACCTCCATTTCCCCAGAGTCTGGAGGCACCTTAGGAACTTGTCTAGTCCATGCAAAATGTCCAGAGCAAAGACAGACACCCACATGGCAGAAGCTCAGACACCCAGATGCAGCCCCGCCACAGGATCTGGGAGACACGACATGCTGGGTATGGTGGGAGAAAAAGGGAGGGGGATGCAGAGACCCTGCATGAATCAGGCACAGAAGGAGCAGCTCTGCCGCAGCCCAGCATGCAGGGGCCAACAGGCTGGGCAGCAGTGAAGTAAAGCTGTCCTGGAGAGGACACTGTGGGGACACTTGCTCAGCCACTGATGAAACCACAGCAGGAAACAGCATCCTTGCAAAGCTAGGAGATGGGTAGAACCACACCTCCCAGACCCAATTCCCCAGGGGCCAGACACTCACTCGCTTGGTTTGCCACGAGGCATTCGAATGGGGCTCATCTGGGTCTTCTTGCCAATCACCTGAGCCCAGGGACAAGGAGGAGCTGCTTTCCTCCCTCAGCTCCTGTCCACACTCCATTTCTCCCTCTGGGGCCGATGTCTCCTTGAGGTTGCTCTGAGAACCTACAAAGGCGGATGCACATGGGTCACATCTCAGAAAAACAAATGAATGTCCCAAGGGAAAACTTGGACTCCTCCCATGAATGCTGTTCAAGATTAGTCCTCGCCCCACTCAAGCTGCTGTCTTGGCTACAGTGAGTCAAGCCTGGTACAATTTCTGCTGTCGGGTGGGCAAGAGTGTATATCATGCGAAATGCCAGGCTGGATGAAGCACAAGCTGGAAACAAGATTGCTGGGAGAAATATCAATGACCTTAGATATGCAGATGACACCACCCTTATGGCAGAAAGTGAAGAAGAACTAAAGAGCCTCTTGAGAAAGTGAAAGGGGAGAGTGAAAAAGTTAGCTTAAAACTCAACATTCAGAAAACTAAAATCATGGCATCCGGTCCCATCACTTCATGGCAAATAGATGGGGAAACAATGGAAACAGTGAGAGACTTTATTTTGGGGGGCTCCAAAATCACTGCAGATAGTGAGTGCAGCCATGAAATTAAAAGACACTTGCTCCTTGGAAGAAAAGCTACGACCAACTGAGACAGCATATTAAGAAGCAGAGACATTACTTTGCCAATAGAGGTCCGCCTAGTCAAAGCTATGGTTTTTCTAGTAGTTATGTATGGATGTCAGAGTTGGACTATAAAGAAGGCTGAATGCTGAAGAACTGATACTTTTAAACTGTGGTGTTAGAGAAGACTCTTGAGAGTCCCTTGGACTGCAAGGAGATCAAACCAGTCAATCCTGAAGGAAGTCAGTCCTGAATATTCATTGGAAGCACTGATGCTGAAGCTGAAACTCCAGTACTTTGGCTACCTGAGGCTAACTGACTCATTTGAAAAGACCCTGATGCTGGGAAAGATTGAAGACAGGAGGAGAAGGGGGTGACAGAGGATAAGATGGTTGAATGGCATCACTGACTCGATGCACATGAGCCTGAACAAGCTTTGGAGTTGGTGATGAACAGGGAAGCCTGGTGTGCTGCAGTCCATGGGGTCGCAAAGAGTTGGACATGACTGAGCGACTTAACTGAACGGAACAAATATATTAAACATCTACAAACATCTAAGGTTCATCTACAAATGAAACTTAAGACCAAAGAACTAAAGAAAACTGGGAGGATATTTGTAACACACGACAGCCCGGGGCCACTGTCCTTTGATAAACTATGGGCATGCTGACCTCCTCTCTCTTCCACCAGCCTCCACTGCAGGGGGTGGGGCCCCCATTAGACTGATCCAATCAGAACCTGGCATTTCTCCAGTTCCAGTGATTGGCAGAAGTACAGCAGGGGTCCAGGGCTGGTTACCGGGGTTTCTGACCCATCAACTCCTTCCTTCTGGTCAGACAAACAGACCCTATGCTTGGAATCAACTAGTTTGCCTCCATGAAGGCAGCAGCCTGAAGACAAAGCAGGGCCGCCGGGACCTGAGAAAGATGCAGAGCTGTGCAGAGATCTGACTCCCTCAGTCTGGAAATGAGTGTGTGAGGCCCAGTGCACACATCCTGCTGAGGAAGCAGGGAGCTGGGTGTCTGGTCATCTCCAATACAAACAGCCCCAGTGACTGAAAATCAGTAAGAGTAACTTTTAAAAAAGAAAATTCCCCAAAGAAAACAGGCAGTTCAAAGAAAAGGAATTATAAGTGAGCTCTTAACCTTTGAGAAGACACTTACTTTCCCTACCAATCAAGGAAGTAGCAATAGAACCCAAGAGGTACCCCTTCCTACCAATCTGACTGGCCCAAAGCTATACACTCTGATGTGGCTGGAGATGAAACCTCGAAGAGGCTGCAGAGGAGAGAGGCTGGGGGAAGCCTTGTCGATTTGAAGGCTTCCATTATAAATGTACACGGTGGCTCCTTGGAGCTTGTCCTTAAGACACACTGGCACCAGGGGCAAATCCCTTGCCAGCATCCGACCCAGCCATGTGCATTTATGGCAGAACAGGAGTCCAGATAAGACCAGCTGCTGCATGGCAGAGGTGAGGCCAGTCTCAGCTAGAGGCCATGGTGCAGTGCCACATGATGGAAGCAGGGTGCACTAGGTTTCGACCACATGGAGGAAGCATCTGGAAGTTGACACACCAAATGTTAAGTGTTGTGTTCATAAGGGTGTGAAGGGTCTGGGCTGGGGGTAAGCTGAGGGCGTTTACCATTTTTTATATCCTCCCGTCGTAACATATGGGTTATTCATACCAGCATGTACTACTTCTACACTTACCAATACAAAAAGGAAACTAGCCGGATTCAGTAAGAGCAAAACTTAAGAATCTCTATTGAGCACTCCGCATGATAACCCATCAGGTACTCACAGCCACCCTGTGACCTTCTCAGGTCCCCAGCTGGCAAGGTGGGGAACAGGATCTGAATCCAGGCTCAGAGGCCAGAATAGGCCCTGGGGACAGTGCCACGGCCAGTCTTTCCCCCAGGATTGCAGCTGAATCAGAGAAAATTCCTGTCCCTGCCTCATGAAGTATGGGCTCACCAGGTGCATGCACATTAGGCAGCATGACCTACCCTGAATCATCCCTGCAAACAGATGGGAACAGACACATAGGTATCCAGAAAGTGCTAAGGGAGTCTAAGCTCCCCTTCAGACAGATCCCCAAATCTGGTTAATGGCCGATCAACCCATGAATGGGGGAGGAAGGCAGGGACCTCACAGGCAGCCTGAAATCACTGCTACAGAATTAGTTCAACCTAAAACAGTCAGCTGCACAGACCCCACTTCTGGGCTCCCAAATGAACCCCAGCAGCAGCTCTGGGTCTGCTTCCCCCACCCTCCCACAGCAATCCCCACCCCTCCCTGCAGCTGCCTTGTCCTGAAGGCTAAAGAAAATTCCACATACCTCAAGCTTTCATATGAGGTTCCCTAGAGCAGTCTAAGTCACAGGGACAGAAAGTAGGATGGCAGATGCCAGGGGCTGGGGTTGGGGGAGGGAGATTAGAGTCTAATGGGGACAGAGTTTCTGTGTGAAAACAGGAAGAAGTTCTGGAGATGGATGGTGATGACTGGGTTGCACAACAATGTGAATGTGCCTAATGCCACTGAACTGTGTCAACTGAAAAAAAAATATTTAAAACCTCAGGAGTTCCCTGGTGGTTCAGTGGTTAAGAATCCACCTTGCAATGCAGGGGATTGCATTGTTCTGTTCCTGATTGGGGAAGGAAGATCCCACATGCCTCGGAGCAGCTAGGCCCACATCACAACTACTGAGCCTGACACAGCCAAATAAATAGATAACCTAAAAAAAAAAAGTGCTCATAACCTAAATATTGACAGTTATATGTTTTATTCAGTGGGAATTCTTAGGACTTCAAGCCCCCGAGACAGAATCTCAAGTTACCCCATGAGAACTGCTCCTGGAGGCAAGGGGAGGAGCCAGGTGACACAGAAGCTTTGCAACAAAGGGTAGGGAGCCTGAACATCAAAAGATTATTGTTAATTAAAGAAAACCAGGTAACCCAAGTTAAGAAATTTAGCACTTTTCTATGTATAGGAAGATGCAAATGTCTGGGCTCACTGAAATCATTCATTTGATTGATTCAGCTCTCTGGGGCCAGTATCTTGCTTTGACATCCAGAGTTCCTCAGGGCTCACTGCAGGGAGTGGGTACAGTCTGATGGCTGCTAGGTAGCGGGTATTCTTTCCTTCCTGGGTTCCCTCAGGGTTCACCAGCTCACCTTCACAGTGGCTGCAACTGCTGGTGACTGTGACATCTTTATTGATATGACAGGAAATATTAGTCATATTTCTCAATTGTCCAGTTAAAATGTGTTTAAATTGGTAACGCTTGTGCATCAATGCAAATAATCAATAATCAATCTATAATAAGGAATTATTGTTCAGTCACTAAGTTGTGTGCAACTCTTCTGTGACCCCATGGACTGTAGCCTCCCAGGCAAGGATACGGAGTGAGTTGCCATTCCCTTCCCCAGGGGACCTTCTCTGCCCAACCCAGGGATCGAACCCCTGTCTCCTGCAATGGCAGGTGGATCCTTTACCACTGGGCCCCCAGGGAAGCCCTCTAGAAGAGTTTTATTCAAGCAAAACTGAGGAGTACAGCCCAGGCGGCAGCCTCTCAATAGTTCTGAGGAACTGCTCCGCTGAAGCCTGGTCTTCAGTTTTGCACCTTGTCAGAACAAAGAACATACACTAGACATGAGAGGGGTACATCCATGAAGCAGGTTATCACGTACACTGCCAGTCAGCATGACGCTCGTGTCTGGAAAGGGAATCTCAGGTTTGAGGGGAGGTTGTTGGCATGGACACCACAGCACAGGACGCATCCATCCCTATCTTCAAAGCATTGTTGCTAACGGCTAAAGCACATGTGTGAGGCATGTTTGACAGGCCATGAGTCAGGCTGTTCCAGTTCACACAGAGTTCAGCCTGAATCATGTATAAGCCGCAATGGCTTCTCCATATCTCAGTTTGGGATCATCTCTCCCATCACTTGTTTTTAAATACTTTATCACAATTTAAAAAAAAAATTAAAATCACTACATAGAACAATGCAGTTCTCCCAGTCCACCCACTCCTCCCACCACCTGACAGCCGCCAGGTCAGGTGCGGTAGGCATGAAGGGGAGCAGAATTTCCCACCTCAAAACAAGCTACTTTAGCACCCAGGGTTATTTCCTGCTGAAGGCAATGAAAACCCAGCAGATTTAAGAAAAGCTATTGAACTCCCCTTCAATGTTTTAAATTTACATCAGAAAGGGGGTCTATAACAGGAAGAGAGCCATTACTATAGACAGCTTTAAACCAAGAAACTTATCTACATAATAGAGCAACCTCTATTTTCCACAAGTCTCCTCTGCCTC
This sequence comes from Capricornis sumatraensis, assembly GCF_032405125.1. NCBI lineage: Eukaryota > Metazoa > Chordata > Mammalia > Artiodactyla > Bovidae > Capricornis > Capricornis sumatraensis. The sequence goes on from NC_091076.1 coordinate 101,906,646, forward strand.
CCTGCGAAAAGCTCTCTTTGTAGCCCCAGATCCTAGCAGGCACCTTAAGTCAGGATGTTATAGAGGCTCTAATTACCTGGTTGCCTTTTGGGTCTCAAATTTTTATGGGGCTCCTATACATATAAAATGTGAATCTGTCTCATCAATTTAATTGTTGAACAGCCAAAGAATTTAGGAGGGAAGAGGGAAATGTTTTGCTCCCTTGCGGCACAGATTCGACGGCCAGCACAGGCAGCCACAGAAACCAAGTGTGGCCCCATCTTTGGACCCACCAGTGGTGGCAAGCAGGTGGCTCTTTCTCTAACCTGTGAGCCCTCCACAGTCACACTCGAACCCCAGGGGCTAACCTCTCCCACAGCAGCTGCCTCTGGAGCTTCCCCAGTGGCTCTCAGTCCTTCCTGGACTCCCATGGGGTCTCGGGCTGCTTATCTTATTGTTTTCTATTATAAAAACATCAACAAGAAAAACTTGGAAATGCAGAAAATAGAAGGAAAAACACATTTCCCAGAAACCACCTCCCTTCCAAAAACTAATCTTTTAGCATTCAAAGAGGAAGTCCCACTTGGATACCTTGGGGGAACTGTCAGAAGAGTGGGGAATTGGGGTGGGGGAAGGCCTCCTGACCACCCGCTACCCTCTGCCCTGCTGGACCTAATGACATTGGAAGCCCTCCACCGCAGACCAGACGCACATCACCCTTGGCAAAGCCAGCCACCCTCCACCTACACCCAGGGTGGCCTGGAACTCTCCACACACTCTCCTTTCGAAGCAGAAATTGTTAGACAGTATAAGACTTTGAGACCTCAATTTCTTTTTTTTTTTTAAATTTCAACTTTTCTCTCCTCGAGTAAGCATCTCACTCTTTGTTCCAATTTCCAGGCATTCAGAGGAATGCCTCCCTGGTCTGGAGGGTCATAAAACCTTCAAATCCAGGACAAGACAATCATTAACTGCTGTCCAGTTTATCAAGGAGAAAAACTGCAGGTAGACAGTTAGCTCCTAAACATACATCTAGCCCCTAAATAATGGTCTGGGGTCTTGAGAAAGGGTTGAGAGATCGTGCTGAAATGTCTGGAAAAACTGAGAAACTGGGGGATCCAAGAAAGCTATAAAAATGGCAAACTGGACACTGCGATGTTTAAACTAATTGGTCAGAAAGGACGTATATTAAAGTCACGAGCCAACCAAAAATGTACAGATCAATACTAGTCAAGATATGAAACTGCTCCAAACCCCCTCTCAGTGTCTATGCTGAGGACTTTTTATCTCTGTCTTTTAAACTAAACTTTGCCTGTGTGCTTTTGCTAGTTTGCAGAATTCATTCTTCGGCTCACGTTTCACTTTCCCGTCCTTATTTGGGTGGCTTCTCACTGCCCCTCAGAGTCAGTCATCCTGGGTACCTCCGGGAGGCTGCACCACAGCCTCTTCTGGCTCCAAGCCCTGCTCAAGTTCGCAAGGAACTTGCACCCGCAGCACCAGAGGGAAGCCAGTGTCCAGGATGCCCAGAGCTCCCGGCCTGGCAGACCTACAAATGGCTAAAAGGTGGAGACAATCCCCTCAGCAGCCAAGTCTCCTAACAGTTTGGTTTCAGTTTCCATTCCTGTAAGCAGAGGCTTGGCTGGGTGAGAGAAGCAGAGAAGCCGGCAGGAAGTGGGTGGGGGACAGAAGAAGGAAACTGGCAGTCTCATTCAACACCCGGTCCTCAGCCCTACTGTGTGCCCCACACTGAGTGACCAGGGCCCAGCTCCTCCCCTCCCACCCCCATCGATGGGTGAGGGACCTCTCCCAGTGACCCAGCCCTAAGGACAACGGCCCTCTTTAGCACTCACTGTGCTCACAGAGGATAAGTAGGCAGCCTAGAAGCTGACCAGCTCCCAAAAGCTCTCAAAGCCTTTGCCCCTGGAACTGGCAGAGATGCCAAGCATCTCAGAGGTATAGGCTGTCCACTTTGGTAGTGACCATGCCCTGCTAAGGGTAGGGGCTCCAGAATGACATCTTACTGGGCTGAGGTGGATGGCTGTCTTGTCTGCTCTCCCTACCGGCCTGGACACGCAAGACCCTAGAAGATGACCTGGTGTTCTCAGACGAGGATTTTTTTCCCCTGTTATGTTGGAAAACACACCAGTTGCTGTTAGCAGCCCTGTGAAAGCCCCTTGCACAAAATTAAAGGGAGGCCAGGAGGAGTGAGCTTTCCTGTTGACTCTCCCAAAGGGGTGAGTCTCAGGAGGCGCCAGACACAGGACTTGAGACTCAAACGAAGCCCTGATTTTCTCCTGTTAATCCATCTGTCAGGCGAGTGTATGCTCCTCGGTTTTCGTCCCGTCACAACAAAGATTTGGAGTGACGGACATTAAAGCCCCCTCGGTGTGTCACAGCTCTTGGGTCTTGGACAGACCGTGTTATAGTTCTCAGGTCTCAAACGGACCATGTTATAGCTCTTGAACAAGTCAGTGTTGCAGCTCTATTTTATTTAGAAGATAGCAGGAAAATCCATCTTCAAGGCGTGAGAGCACATCGATCCAAAGACACAAAGAGAAGAGTGTCCCAGCACATGGGGGAGAGAGACAGAGAGGGAGAGCGAAAGAGTGTACGCGGGCAGGGGGTCGGGGGTGGGGTGGCAAGGGAAGAGAGAACGCACGCGGGAGGGGGAGAGAGAGAATGAGTGCTTTGGCTCCTCTTTTTATGTTTTTTTCTTTCCCCTGGGCCTGCACTATGCAAACTGGGCTTAGTCGCGAGTGCTGTTCTACCTGCAGTCCTCACTCCGGTCCTCGGACCTTCCTTTGACCTTCCTCTGTTCTATTTTTGCAGGCTTTTCTCTTCCTTGTCTTTTAGTCACCACCATTTTGGACTCCTTTTCCCTCTTCTAACTACCTAACACATCTCATGTCAATTTAATTCTTAGACAAGCCAAAAGGACCTAGAAGAAAGAAGAGGAAAACTTCTTCCCTGACGATGCTAAGGCCAACAAGACCTCAACCACAGCTTCCTTCTAGGGAACTGGCTCTGGCTCCTGAGTTCAAAATCTTTACCAGTTGCTAGCTGCTTGACTGTGAACAGTTACTTAACCTCTCCTTGTTTCACTCTTGGCATTTGTAAAATGAGGATTGATGATAGCTCCTCCCTCAATATTTAGCATAGCATTGGGCAAATCACAGGTTAGCTGATTGGTATTGGTTTCATTTGTGTTTTAGTCTCTGAAGTCCCAAAGACCACTCCTCCCAAGACCCCCTAGTCAGGCAGATGTTCTAGTAACCAGGGGTGGGGAGCTCTGGAAGGTGGGAAATTACAACTGGATACCAAAACTTCAGCCATGCCATGCCCTGATTCAACATCTGGACCAGGAATTGATGATCAGAGTGAACACCTGGCTGCCCACCAAGCTCCTCCCATAGGATTAGCAACAAGAAAAAATCAATAAGAAAAGCAACAACAAAAAGTGGCCACCTCTCCATACCTCTTACAGGCCAAAGAGTGCATCTGTAACAGGAGCACTTTGTACAAATGCAGCCGAAGCGGAACCAATTAAAAGAACTGGGTGGCATCTATCTCATCCATGATTCAAACTGCACCTTCTTCAGTTCACTCAGCAATTATTTATTGAGCACCTACTGTGTTCCAGGCAACATACGGGAGACTTGGGATAAAGCAGTGAATAAGAGAGCAAAGGTCTCTGAAGACCCACCATGGTGTCATCCAAGTGCTACTGGGACAGATAGCCTGGGGAAGTGCAGTTCAAAGTGAAAGTGAAGGGGCGGGGCACACACAGTTTGCAACTGGGTGGTCAGAGTGGGCCTCCAGAAAAGGAGACAGTTGAGCAAAGATTGGAAGGCAGGGATAGGGGAAGCTGTGCAGCCCTCTAAGAAAAGGTGTGTTCCAGGCAGAGGGACCAGGCAGTGCAAAGGTCGTGCGGTCAGAGCATGTCTAGCGTGTACTAGAAGGAGCAGGGAGACAATCCAATGTCCCAGGCATCAAGAGAATCAAGGACCCACCAGAGTCAGCAGGTGAGGCCTACCTGACACGGTTCCTCCTTCATGGACCTATGAGCCACCCTTCATCAGGAAGGGCCTGTGCAAGCTGTGGGGACCCCTTCCCCACCAAGGGGCCTGGGATGCCACTTTATACAGCATCCTCTGAAATCCACTTAAGATCCCTCAGCTCAGCCCAACACTTCCCATTCCCTGAGAAGAAAGGAAACTCCAAGTTCTCTCCAAGAAATGAAACTGAAATTCTTTAAAAAGTGACAGATGCTTTCAGCAAAGGACTGGATAAAACTGTATTTGTAAGGAAAGTGTTTCCTCTAGAAACAGTTCTCTAGTCACAGAAGACCTGCTGGCCTGGGATGCCTGCTGGTCAAGGTCTCCACTTCTAGGGATGGAAGAGGGACTGAGCTAACTGCCCTCCCCACCACCTGCACCAGGCTCCCAGCCCCATCGAGGCCTTACCTGGTACTCCTTCGGGGGCTGCAGGAAGCAGCCTTTGTCCACACTCGCTGCAGAACTTTGGGGCTTCCTCTTTGGAAATATGCCGGCAGGAAGGACATTCCATACTTCCAGGGAGAGGAATTCCTGGGGCTGGCATGCTTCTGCCGATCTGGAAGCTAGAGTCTTGAGGCTGCCAGCTTTATAACCCACCACCTGTCACGTGACCACAGCCTTGCTTCAGTTTCATTTTCTGAGAAAATGAAATTGCGGCAGCCCAGTTCTCCCTGCTCAATTGAAACCTAGTCTGATCACCGCCCCCAAGGTTCTCCAGTCTTCCTCATCCCAACCTCCCCTTCCATGTGGCTGCAGCACCCACTTCCTTTTCTGCTGCCCCCACCAGGGCCAGGCTTGCCCCTCCCAGCCTCCTGACAAGACTCAGTGAGTCTAAAAATGTCCCCATTCAGCTAAGACTGGGAGCCAGTTCGGCTGAGCCAAGTGAGTGGGGACTGGGGTAGTAGGGGAGCAGGCAGAGACTGAGGGTACCTGCTGTATGCTCCAGGCAAGGGACTCAGACTCTAACTGGCTCACTGCGGAAGTGCTGGCAGCAAATGGCTGAGTCAGAGCCTGCCATAGGAATCAGCCTGCACAGGGCAGCCCAGGGCTACAGGGGATGGCAGTCAGGACTCTTAATAACAGGGCCAGTGGTCAAGATTCCTAATAACAGGAATTGCCATCTACTAAGCCTACACTCTTCTTACAGACCATCTGGCCCTCTGAACACCCTCCATGGGGGTGGCAGCAAACCACGGTCAGGGTCATGTGCAAGGTCAGGACTCAGGCTGAGAATCTCCAGCCTCCAGAGACCACTGAGTTCATCCATGGTGAGAGTGGAGACACGTATCTTGGTTCTTGGGGCACAAAGATCCACCTGTCACCCTTTTCTGTTAGCATCAGACCCAAGAATTCTGCTGGAGCAGTGGCCCAGTCGGCTCCTTCCCCATCTGGGAGGGCAAGCAAAGGGCCCCATCAGACAGTGACTCCCTGTCTGCCGGCCCCCTGCGGCCCCTGCGTCTCCTTCTCACTTCATCTGACACCACCAACTTGCTCTCCCCTGATGGTGGGCTGGGTAGGGGGAGAGCAGGACCAAAAGCACCCGAAGTGTGCGGTTACCCTCAGGGTCCTGATCCCCACCTCCCTTTTCCCCCTCCGAACGCCCCGTGAAACAACCACCTCTGTAGCCTGGGCACTCTCTCACTAACAGATTCTCAATGACTCCCCAGGGCCCAGTCCTCTCTCCTAAGGTGCATTCCCTCTGTCCAAAGCTCTGCTTCCACACAGGCCAGAAAACTCACAGAAGTGATCAGAATTCCTCACTCAAGTGTCCTGTTGTTCGTCCCCAGCACCAGGGGCTTATGGGTTATGGCAGGTACCAACATTTCCTCTCAGTTACCTGACTTTTTTCCTTCTCCCTTTTCCCAGCCACATCCCCCCAAGCACCACCAAAGAAAACCATGTGGAGGCCCGCACCTCCACTCCCCCATTTTCAGCCCTCCCTGGCTTCTCCCAGGGCCACGGCCCACTATCAGCTGTCAAGGCCATCACTGGGGAGGTGCCAACTTGGCCTTCAGCCCCTGGCCACAGACAACTCTGATGAGTCAGACAACCCTGATAAGTCAGGAGCACCCTGCCCCTGGATGGCCTGGTTATGTGGGCAGTGATCCTGGTCTCCTAAAAGTTACTGTGAAATAAAAGATAACGCATTTTTCACATCACTTTCTCATTGTTGCAATTAGTGAAAGCCCAGGATTCAGTTCAGGGTAGAGGCAGAGGCCCCCGGGTCTGGCGGTTCCCATCAGCTATCAGCCCCCGCCGCGCCCCCTCCCAGGGTAGGGTGCTTTTGGGTTCAAAGTCGGAGTCCAGCACTTCCCCGCGGGAAGTCTAACCCGAGGCTGGGCCCCTGGGAACTTCGCTGGGGACCGGGGAAAGCGCTCGGGCCCCGCCGAGCCCACCTGCTGCGCGCGGCCTGAGAGCAGGGTCAACACTGCCCCGCGGGGCCGGGATGGACCGGGAACCCGCAGAGAAACCGAAACTTGCCGCCCGTAGAGGAGGGGGCCGGCCGGACGCGACGCTTTGGGACGCAAGCGCCGCTCCCCGGCAGCGCCTCGGGCCAGGCCACCGCGACCCAGGACCAGACTCGGCGGGAACCCTGATCCATGGGACCCTCTCGCACCTAGGGGAATGGCACTCTGACCAGTGGGACAGCCCGTAACCAGGGTAACTTGCGCCCTGCACTCACGGGACCCGGCATCCCTCCCTGTAAAGCCGCATTCCGCCCCCTCGAGACCTCCGTCCAAGGTACCCGCGCCCGGGCCCTGCAACTGTGCACCCCAGCCCGGCCCGCTAGCTCTCACCTTGGCGGCTCCCGAGCCCACTCTGCCGCCTGTAGGCAAGGTTTCGTTTCTCCAGTCCTGGGTCCCGCCCCTCCCGCTTCGGCAGGCTCTGCGGAGCTCACGTGGGTGTGGCCGGAATCCCCGGTCGAGTGGCGCCCTCCAGTGGACCCGGAGCCAGGCCCTGTTCAGTTCAGACGCTCAGTCGTGTTCTTTTAGCGACCCCACAGACTGTCTTGGAGGAGAAGGCAATGGCAACCCACTCCAGTCCTCTTGCCTGGAAAATCCCATGGACGGAGGAGCCTGGTAGGCTGCAGTCCATGAGGTCGCTAAGAGTCGGACACGACCGAGCGACTTCACTTTCACTTTTCATTTTCATGCACTGGAGAAGGAAATGGCAACCCACTCCTGTGTTCTTGCCTGGAGAATCCCAGGGACAGGGGAGCCTGGTGGGCTGCCATCTACGGGATCGCAGAGTCGGACAAGACTGAAGCGACTTGGCAGCAGCAGCAGCAGCAGCAACAGACTGTCTTGGCGCATAAGCGCGGCGGAGAGGAGCTACCCCGCGTCCGAGGCCAGGGGCGGAGGCCTGGAGGAGCCAACCGTCGACCGAGGTCAGGGCGGCTGCCAGCAGGAGCTACCCAACGCCCGAGGTTCAAGGAGCAGTGGCTGCGCGGGCGCAGGAGGGCTTAGAGGAGCTACTACTCCACGATCAAGGTCAGGAGGGGCAGCGGTGAAGAGATACCCCAAGGTAAGAGAAACCCAAGTAAGACAGTAGGTGTTGCAAGAGGGCATCAGAGGGCAGACACACTGAAACCATAATCACAGAAAACTAGTCAATCTAATCACACTAGGACCACAGCCTTGCCTAACCCAATAAAACTAAGCCATGCCCTATGGGGCCACCCAAGACGGATGGGTCACGGTAGAGAGGTCTGACAGAATGTGGTCCACTGGAGAAGGAAATGGCAAACCACTTCAGTATTCTTGCCTTGAGAACCCCATGAACAGTATGAAAAAGCAAAATGATAGGATGCTGAAAGAGGAACTCCCCAGGTCAGTAGGTGCCCAGTGTTGCTATTGGAGATCAATGGAGAAATAACTCCAGAAAGAATGACGGGATGGAGCCAAAGCAAAAACAATACCCAGTTATGGGTGTGACTAGTGATAGAAGGAAGGTCCGATGCTGTAAAGAGCACTATTGCATAGGAACCTGGAATGTGAGGTCCATGAATCAAGGTAAATTGGAAATGGTCAAACAGGAGATGGCAAGAGTGAACGTCGACATTCTAGGAATCAGCCAACTAAAATGGACTGGAATGGGTGAATTTAACTCAGATGACCATTATATCTACTACTGTAGGCAGGAATCCCTCAGAAGAAATGGAGTAACCATCATGGTCAACAAAAGTCCTAAATGCAGTACTTGGATGTCATCTCAAAAACGACAGAATGATCCCTGTTCATTTCCAAGACAAACCATTCAGTATCACAGTAATCCAAGTCTATGCCCCAACCAGTAATGCTGAAGAAGCTGAAGTTGAACGGTTCTGTGAAGACCTACAAGACCTTTTAGAACTAAAATCCCAAAAAGATGTCCTTTTCATTATAGGGGACTGGAATGCAAAACTAGTAAGTCAAGAAACACCTGGACTAACAGGCTAATTTGGCCTTGGAATACGGAATGAAGCAGGGCAAAGGCTAATAGAGTTTTGCCAAGAGAACGCACTGGTCACAGCAAATACCCTCTTCCAACAACACAAGAGAAGACTCTACACATGGACATCATCAGATGGTCAACACCGAAATCAGACTGATTATATTCTTTGCAGCCAAAGATGGAGAAGCTCTACACAGTCAGCAAAAACAAGACCGGGAGCTGACTGTGGCTCAGATCATGAGCTCCTTATTGCCAAATTCAGACTTAAATTGAAGAAAGTAGGGAAAACTGCTAGACCATTCAGGTATGACCTAAATCAAATCCTTTATGATGATACAGTGGAAGTAAGAAATAGATTTAAGGGCCTAGATCTGATAGATAGAGTGCCTGATGAACTATGGAATGAGGTTCGTGACACTGTACAGGAGACAGGGATCAAGACCATCCCCATGGAAAAGAAATGCAAAAGAGCAAAATGGCTGTCTGGGGAGGCCTTACAAATAGCTGTGAAAAGAAGAGAGGTGAAAAGCAAAGGAGAAAAGGAAAGATATAAGCATCTGAATGCAGAGTTCCAAAGAATAGCAGGAGAGATAAGAAAGCCTTCTTCAGTGATCAATGCAAAGAAATAGAGGAAAACAACAGAATGGAGAAGACTAGAGATCTCATCAAGAAAATTTGAGATACCAAGGGAACATTTCATGCAAAGATGGGCTCGATAAAGGACAGAAATGGTATGGATCTAACAGAAGCAGAACATATTAAAAAGAGGTGGCAAGAATACAGAGAAGAACTGTACAAAAAAAATCTTCACGACCCAGATAATCACAATGGTGTGATCACTCACCTAGAGCCAGACATCCTGGAATGTGAAGTCAAGTGGGCATTAGAAAGCATCACTACGAACAAAGCTAGTGGAGGTGATGGAATTCCAGTTGAGCTATTTCAAATCCTGAAAGATGATGCTGTGAAAGTGCTGCACTCAATATGCCAGCAAATTTGGAAAACTCAGCAGTGGCCACAGGACTGGAAAAGGTCTATTTTCATTCCAGTCCCAAAGAAAGGCAATGCCAAAGAATGCTCAAACTACTGCACAATTGCACTCATCTCACACGCTAGTAAAGTAATGCTCAAAATTCTCCAAGCCAGGCTTCAGCAATACGTGAACCGTGAACTTCCTGATGTTCAAGCTGGTTTTAGAAAAAGCAGAGGAACCAGAGATCAAATTGCCAACATCTGCTGGATCATGGAAAAAGCAAGTGAGTTCCAGAAAAACATCTATTTCTGCTTTATTGACTATGCCAAAGCCTTTGACTGTATGGATCACAATAAACTGTGGAAAATTCTTCAAGAGATGGGAATACCAGACCCCCTGAACTGCCTCTTGAGAAATCTGTATGCAGGTCAGGAAGCAACAGTTAGAACTGGACATGGAATAACAGACTGGTTCCAAATAGGAAAAGGAGTACATCAAGGCTGTATATTGTCACCCTGCTTATTTAACTTCTATGCAGAGTACATCATGAAAAACACGGAGCTGGAAGAAGCACAAGCTAGAATCAAGATTGCCAGGAGAAATATCAATAACCTTAGATATGCAGATGACACCACCCTTATGGCAGAAAGTGAAGAGGAATGAAAAAGCCTCTTGATGAAAGTGAAAGAGGAGAGTGAAAGTTGGCTTAAAGCTCAACATTCAGAAAACGAAGATCATGGCATCCGGTCCCATCAGTTCATATGCATTGTAAAGCACTCGTCCTTTAATTAAAATTTAAAAAATTTTTTTAATTTAAAAAAGGGGGCCCAAGGTTCCCACCCATCTTCTCCTTTCCCACACCCACCAGACACTGTCCTTCCTCTGGGCTGAGAACAGCAAGCTCTGTCCTTTCTGGGGTTCCCCTCCTGCAGTGCTTACCTCTTGCAAGGTTGGCTTCTCCCGGCCATTGAACCCCAACATCTTTGTCTGAGCTCAAGCTGTGGTTAAGGATTTGGGGGAGGCCAGCAGAGCTTGGTTGGACCTGTCATATGGGGACCTGTGAACCCTGCTGGTGCCCATATCAGAATCCTAGGGCAGCCCCGAGGTGATCCAGGGCGTTGCTAAAGGACCAACAGAGTGGGCTCCACTGGCAGGATACCACACCAGGTGAGGTTAGAAGGAACACATCATGTGGCCTGAGAAAACACATTTACCTGCCAGATGCAGCATCTTTAGTTTTAAAACCCAACTCAGGGACTTCCCTGGCGATCCAGTGGTTATGATCCCGTGCTTCCACTTGCAGGGGTCAGGAGTTCAATTCCTAGTCAGAGATCTAAGACCCTTACACAACATGTAGAGTGACCAAAAATATAAGAAAATAAAACGCAACACAGCCTTAAGAAATTTGAATTCTTCCAGTGAGAGACCAAGCCCTACAAAGGAGGTGCCTTTAGGCCATTTGAAAGCCCTCAGAGTCATCTTCCCTCCACCCTCTTCTCCATGTCCTTGTCCATTCCCTACAGGAACCATGAAACAGTAAAGGGATTTTTAAAAATCCATCCTTGGAGAAATAGGGGAGGGGTGGTCCACTGTTCTGCCTTCAATTTAGTTTGTGGTTCAAGATAAATGTGGGACAAACCAGGTGGAGTGTCAGGTCACCTCCTCTAATGAGTCTTCTTTCAGCCTGGACAGTCCAGTGTTAGCCTGGCTGCTCAGGGTGCTGCCAGGCATAGAGTTCAGAGTAACATCAGAACACTAATCTCTCCAATGCAGGAAGCCACTTATAGCAGGAGGCCTCGGCTTCCTACTTTCTGAGAAGTCAGCGTGCAGAGTGGTCAGTATGGACGTTCTGTCTTGCAGGTGTTCCAAAGTAGATCGAGGTTCTGGACACTGGCCCCGTCCAGGTGCTGAGGACCTAGTGGGAAGTAGCCCTGTCAATGTGTCAGCTAAACCAGAATGATGGTTAACAACCCAAAGAACCAAGTCAAAACATATAAACCGAATCAAATAAAGACAGAAAAGATGGAAAAGCCAGGTGTTAGGAGCCCATCTTGAATACTCACAGAGAAAACCCTTCACATTCCCTAGTCTGTATCGATGCAATAAATGTAGGCATTGAAACATGCACAGGATTTTTTTTTGGCTGCATCGGGTCTTAGTTTGGGTGTGGTGTGCAGTCTCAGTTGCAGTGTGTGGGCTTAGTTGCCCTGAGGCATGTGGGATTTTAGTTCCCTGTTGAACTGTGGTGTTGGAGAAGGCTCTTGAGAGTCCCTTGGACTGCAAGGAGATCCAACCAGTCCATCCTAAGGAGATCAGTCCTGGGTGTTCATTGGAAGGACTGATGCTAAAGCTGAAACTCCAATACTTTGGCCGCCTGATGCTAAGAGCTGACTCATTTGAAAAGACCCTGATGCTGGGAAAGATTGAGGGCAGGAGGAGAAGGGGATGACAGGATGAGATGGTTGGATGACATCACTGACTCAATGGACATGGGTTTGGACGGACTCCAGGAGTTGGTGATGGACAAGGAGGCCTGGCGTGCTGTGGTTCATGAGGTTGCAGAGTCGGACATGACTGAGCGACTGACCTCAACTAAACTGACCAGGGATCAAACCCATGTCCCCTGCATTGGAAGGCAGTTTTTTAACTACTGCGTTGGAAGGCAGATTCTCAACCACTGGACCACCAGGGAAATCCTGTACAGTTTTTTAAAATAAAGAAATAATATAACATTAAACAACGTGCAATATATGATTTAACGAAATTTGAAAATAAGATTGTTGTTGTTTAGTCGCTAAGCCATGTCCAACTCTTTTGTGACCCCACGGACTGTAGCCTGCTAGGCTTCTCTGTCCATGGGATTTCCCAGGCAACTCTATTGGAGTGGGTTGCCATTTCCTTCTCCAGGGGATCTTCCTGATACAGGAATCAAACCCATATCTTCTGCACTGGCAAGTGGATTCTTTACCACTGAACCACCAGGGAAGCCCAGAAAATAAGATAAAAGTTAACAGAATATGAGAACAGTGGTAGGTGCAATTTATTTTGTGGGGCTGAGGCAGGCATAGACAGAGATCAACTGGGTAGAGGAGGATGGTGGGGTGGTAGGATGAAGGAAGAAGGGGATGAGGAATCCAGAGTACTTGATGAACAGTTTCAGATGGCATCACCTCCCACTTTGTCCCTAAAAGATGGTGCTCTGGACATTGCTGGCTTCAATCTGGACATCTTCCCCTTCTGGTCCAGTGTTCACAAAGGGACTGGCTCCTCCACACAGAAGATTTCCCTGTGGAAAGTCTGCTAGTCATTATTCCCCAGGTCAGCTGCATGACAGGGGAGCCCTTGGACTTAGCCCCACAGCCCACCTGGCAAAACCCAGTGTAGAGTATCTTCCTGATCCCTTAGATATTGGATCATTTGAAATTTCCTCAATCTTGTAACCACCAGCGTTTGTAGAATGAATTCGGTTGGGCCCCAAACACGCTTTGGGGCTGCTCTTGCTCCTTGCCTGCTTTTCTGATAATCCTGGGGTTGTTTGTAGGCAGGATGCTCTCCAGGGCACAGTTTGCTGTGAAGGTAAGTGTGGTAAGAGGCTGGAACAAGGGACCTTGTGGGGGAAGGTAGGCCAGGGACGTGGTTCTGCCCCGCTGAGCCACACAGCTCCGTGGCCCTGCTCCAGATGAGAACGTCCAGACGTCTCAAAGCAGGGCCTGTGTGACTGAGCAGGCTGAACATAATGCCCACAGTAAATCCAGAGCCATGCAGAACAATAGGGGCTTGTATTTCCTGGTTTCATTTTGCATCTATTTCCCAGCCTGCCTTCAGATGTTCCTTTCAGCTGTTTTCCCCATGGAAAGACAGGAGCGAGATCTGCAGTTAAGTTTCTCACGAAACAGGCTTTAGAGTTCCGCTTGGTTAAGGCAAAGTTTGACCAATGAAAGTCAGTTTTCCGGGCCTGGATATTCTTGCCTGAGGAGCATGCTCTTTGGACCCCGTGGAGTAAAAGCTGTCCTAGGGTCAGGTGTTTCCCAAGTTAAAACAGTGAGGCCCAAAAATTTGGTTCTGGGTCAGCAAATTAGTTCACCCACCTTGGGCTGGCAGGCCTGCCCAGACAGAAGAACAGCCCATAAGGAACCGTGGTTCCTTTCTTATGTAGGGAGGCAGGAAGGGCAGAAGTAAGAGGAACATAACGAAATAACTTCATGGCTCCCATGACGGCACCTCCCTGTACCTGTGTCTCTGTCTTTTCTTATTAGGACACCACTCAAGTCCAGTATGACATCATCTGAACTTAGTTAATTACATCAGCAAAGATCCTATTTCCAAATAAGGTCACAGTCACAGGTGCCTATGATCAAGAATGTAACTCTTTGTAGGGGACACAATTCAGTACCCTACAGGCACCAGCTCCACAGGCTTTACTAGAAGTCTCTAGAAGATTCAGCCATCAGCACTGCACAAAGATTCAAAGATTTAGATGAACTTGGGTCCTTTCAGAGGATTAAAATTATTTTAAAAGGTGGGGAGGGAGAAACAGACTCTTTGCCAAAGTCAGCAGCAGAATTTACAAAGGTAGATAAATTGATGCAAAACATATTTTATAAAAATAATCATACTTTAGGCAGCAAAGCGTTTGCTATTCAATCCTGGGTTAGCCCAGGTTAGCTCTGCTCCAGGTTGACTTGATCTTTTTTTTTTTTTTTCCTCTCTGGGAGGCCTACAGGATCCCAGTTTCCTGACCAGGGATTGAACCCAGGTCATGGCAGTGAAAGCATCAAGTCCTAGGTACTGGACTGCCAAGGAATTCCCAGGTAGATTTTATCTCAAAAAAGACAGAGGCCCCTGCCCCACTCCAGCACTAATGGGGAAGCCCACTGCTCCCAACCCCTATTAGCTCACAGAGCACCCTCAACATCCCCTCCCCACTGGGTGTGGGGCCTGCAGGGATATGGCTACAGAGCCCTCAGCTGCCACCGTTTGGGGCTGGTGGCACTGAGAGCATTGCTCCTGAACACCATGAGGCTGTAGAGTGGGCATGACAGACCAGTCACACCAGATCCCCAGCATCGTTTCATCTTTGAGTAAATGAATTACTGGGGCTTGGGCAAGATGCGATTGCTGGCATTGCAGCCTGAGTCCTAAATCATTCTCATTCTTTCTCCTGTCCAACTTCCCTCCATCATCAGAGTCCTGCATCAAGCAGCTTCCTTCTGAGGTCAATTCCCCCATAACTGAATTTGTTTTTTAACAAATTCCAAAACTGAATTTTTAATAAAGCCAGACCTTGAGGGTGAGCTCTGCTTGACCTGCATTAGACACTCAGTTCATGTGGGAGAGGGTGAAAACAGAGGGTCAAGCAAATAGAATTTGAGTAGGTTCGATTTCATGACAGCAGCGACTACTTCTTAATTGCCTATTACACATATACCCCAAGCCTCCACTCTCCTCTTCAGTTTAACCTGTGCAACAAGCCTTTGGAAGATGTGGAAATGAAGGATCAGAGAGAGTAGACAAGTTACCCAAAGTCATGCATTGAGAAATCAGGAGAGCCTGGGCTCAAAGTCAGTAAGTACTCTTTGTGCCTGCCCACACCATGCTGCCTCCTCAGCCGTGACTTTCAGAGTTTCTTGCCATTATCTGCAGAGTTCCAGTAGAGACAGACATAGGTACAGGCTCGGGAGAATGTGAGGCTTTCTAACCATTTTAGATTTGAACATTCTAAATCCACATTATCTGATACACCGGTCAGGTGGCATTGAGCACTCCACATGTGGCTGGTTCGAGCTGAGATGTGCTGTGAGGGTACAGGTCACACCAGGTTTCAAAGATTTAGTATGAGAAAAGTAATATAAAATATTTCATTGGTAAATTTTACATAGATTTCATGTGGCACTAGGGCACTAGTGGTAAAGAACCAGCCTGCCAATGCAGGAGACGTAAAAGATGCAGGTTCGGTCTCTGGGTCAGGACGATCCCCTGGAGGAGGGAATGGCATTCCTTTCCAGTATTCTTGCTGGGAGAATCCCATGGACAGAGAAACCTGGTGGGCTACAGTCCATGGGATCACAAGGAGACACTACTGAGTGTCTGAGCATGTTGGAAATATTTATTTTAGATAAATAAGTATTTAATTTCACCTGCTTGTTTTTACATGTTTTAGTATGGCTGCTTGAAATGTTAAAATGGCCCAGGTGGCTCACATGGGGGCTTCACTTCACTCTATGGCATAGTCTGTTGGACCGCGCTGTCCTACATCACCGTCATCTGTGTAGTCAGGGCCCCACCAGCTACTGTAACAAGCAGGCATTCAGACCCTATTTCTGGCCCACGTAACAGAGCTGGCTGGGGCTCGGCTCAGCTCAGCTGGGTGCCCTCCTTCACTCCATTGACTGAAACTCTGCCACTCACAATATATGGCTTCCACAGGGCCCCTAGAAGATCATCTCCATGCCAGCCAGCCAGAAACAGGGAAACTGCTTGCAGGAGGGAGAATGGCAGGCCAGGTTGAAATGGCACACACACTCCCCATGAACTGTGTTGGTCTGCTAGGGCTGCTGTGCCAAAGTGCCACAAACGGGACAGTTGTTTTGTTTTTTTCAATATATTATCTTGGCCACGCTGCACAGCATGTGGCATCTTAGTTCTCCAACCAGGGATAGAACCAGCAGCCCTTGCTTTGGAAGCATGAAGTCTTAACCAGCGGACAGCCAGGAAGTCCTGGAGCAGCTTACACAACAGAACTTGACTGTCTCACAGTCTATGGGGTCAGAAGTCTGAGATCAAGGTGTCAACAGGAAGAATCTATTCTAGGCCTGCCGCCTGGAAACTGGTGCTTTGGTGATGGCTGGCATTCTTGGCTTGTAGAACCACCACCCCAGTCTCTGCCTTCATGTTCACATTGTGGTGTCCCTGTGTATGCATGTCTGTACCAAACCTCCCCACCCCTGTTTTCTTTAGCCGTGCTGCACGGTTTGCAGGATCTCAGTTCCCTGACCAGGAATCAAACCTGAGCCACAGTGGTGAAAGTCCGGAATCCTATCCACTAGGCCACCCTCCCTTTTTTTTAAGGACACAGCCATATTGGACTGGAGCCCACCCTACTGCAAGTATGAACTCATTTTAACTAAATACATTTGCAATGACCCTATTTCCAAGTAAGGGCTTCCCAGGTGGCACTAGTGGTAAAGAATGCGCCCATCAATGCAAGAGACACAAGAGATGTAGTTCCCATTCTTGGGTCAGGAAGATCCCCTGGAGGAGTAAAGGGCACCCATCCCAGTATTTTTGCCTGAAAAATTCCAGGTACAAGAGGAGCCTGGTGGGCTACAGTTGATGGGCTTGCAAAGAGTCGGACACAACTGAACACACAGTACAGCTCATTTCCAAATAAGGTCCCATCCTGGGTACTGGGGGTTAGGACACGAAGTGAATTTTGTGAGGCAGGGGACAGAGTTCAACCCACAACAGACACTATTGACTTGATCTTAGTCACGTGGCCACACTCACTACAGGTGAGGCAGGAAACTGCAGTGGTGTTGGTGATGTCACCACACCAGTCAACGGTGAAAGTCAAAGTGAAGTCGCTCAATCGTGTCAGACTCTTTGCAACCCCATGGACTGTAGCCCACCAGGCTCCTCTGGCCATGGGCTTTCCAGGCAAGAATACTGGAGTGGGTTGCCATTTCATTCTCCAGGGGATCCTCCCGACCCAAGGATCGAAGGCGGGTCTCCTGCAATGCAGGCAGACTCTTTACCATTTGAGCCACTAGGGAATCCTGTCAACAGTGAAGTGAAGTCACTCAGTCGTGTCCAACTCTTTGCAACCCCATGGACTGTAGCCTACCAGGCTCCTCAGTCCATGGGATTTTCCAGGCAAGAGTCCTGGAATGGGTTGCCATTTCCTTCTCCAGGGGATCTTCCCAAACCAGGGATTGAACCCAGATCTCCTGCATTGTAGGCAGACGCTTTACCATCTGAGCTACCAGGGAAGCCCAGTGAGGAAGGGCTTAATCAACTGTGTCATCAGAACAGTCACATGGCTCAGAGAGCTTATCTAGCTGATGAGCTGGGATGATGGAACCCAGCCCTGCATCTTCTGACATCAAATTCTCTCCATACCTCTCTTCTAAAATTAATTTTTATTATAATTTTCAGTGTGCTGTGCTTAGTTGTTCAGTTGCATCTGACTCTGCGACCCCATGGACTGTAGCCTGCCAGGATCCTCTGTCTGTGGGGATTCTCCTGGCAAGAATACTGGAGTGGGTTGCCATTTCCTACTCCAGGCTTCTGAGAACTGGAGCTGCTGAGTCACAGATGGTGAGGGTTTCCAATGAAATTGTTTCCACCCAAGTGTATCAATTTGCCCAGCCCTGTGAAGTGGATGATCTCTGGGTTCCAGAACGCCCGGGCTCAGTATGTGGGAACAGGTCCAAAAGGGACCACACCTCCATCCCAGCTCTGGGCAAATGTGGTCCAGTGGGCAGCTTCAAGACACGCTTGCCTTACCCTAGACGGGAGAGGTTGGGGGAGAATGGATACATGTATATACGTGGCTGAGTCCCTTCGCTGTTTACCCGAAACTATCACATTGTTTGTTAATCAGCTATTCCCCAATACAAAATAAGTCTTGTTGTTGTTGTTGTTGTTTTTAAAGACAGCAGGCCTTGTAGAGAAAGAGAAACTGCCTAAGGTAAGGAAAGGTGATGTGTGGCTGGGAGCAACCATTTAGCTGGCTGGTCAGGGGCCTAGAAGGAGAGACACCAGAAGATGGAGGACAAGGAATCTGAAAAGACCTGTGTACTATGAGCAGGCCTGGACCCTCACTCTGCTCAGATACTGGCCACGATGGCCTGGGCAGAACACTGGTGGCTCTAGGGCACCCCATCCAGGGCCATCTCACAGTGAGTTCTTTCTCAAACAGAGTCCAGGGGCATACCTCCTTCAGCTGGGATTTACCGCTAAAAATGATGGAAGTCAAATTCCAAACAGGCAAGTCCGTGTCTAGAGGGTCTGCTAAGTAAATTATGATGCATCTATGGAATAAGATACCACGGAGCCATTGATCATCATGTCTTCTCTATTTATTATCACAACGAATAATTCACAGCAATGACCGCATGAAAATGTGGGTCACAGAGCACCACGGATGAAATGATCCCATTTACATGACTGTAAACACACATCCACATGCTAAGTACACACATGTACGTGTACAGTGGAGGTCGGAGGTCGGGAGCTATCGCCAAAGTGGATGGGGGAGGGAAAGATTTCCGGTAGTTTTTACAATAAGCATGTATGGATTTTACAAAAACACCAAAGCTATCAGTTTTTTTTAATTTAGAAAACACAACAAAGTTACTCATAGACACTTTTAAGTCTTTTGGCAAACCTTGGTTTTCCTCTCAACAACAGCACAGCCGCCGCCATCAAGAAGGGAACCCACCTGAGAGATGCCTGCCCTCCCCGTTTCCCCCGAAATCCAGGAAGGCGCTGGGGCGAGAAGAGGGCCGTCTCCTAGACCACGCTGAAATCCCCACCCTTTCCTTTCTCACCTGGTCTGCCATTCTAGAAGGCTCTCTCCTAACCACTCTTTTAAAAAAAAGAGTTCACATACAGGGAAGAGCAGGGGGGTACCTTTTCGGTCACCTCAGAGGAAGGGGTGAGTCCCACCTGTGGACTCCACACCATTGCCCTCCCCCTCCTCCGGGTCACCTGCTCAGGTTTCTCAGATCCATCTGCAAGGCGGCATCTGGCATCACAGTGACAAGAACCTTCCGGGAGACCCTCTGATGTCGGGCACCCCTTGGCAGCCTACTCAGGCCTTCAGCAGGGCAATCTTGTGTTCCGGAACAGAGTCTTCGCTGCCATTATAGGGCTGGGTCCCTGGTTCTTGCTTCAGGTATTTCTCTGCAGAAAACACAAGGTTTTCAAACACTAAAAAAGCGAAGTGAGGATGGGTCAGTTCAGGGAATGGGATTAAAGGCTGGCATTTTGGGGGACCTTGAGTGCAGAGAGTTAAGGTCTCTGGGCTGGTGCCCCCAGCCCTGGGCTGGTTTCACCTAAGTCTCCATCATCATCCTCACCACTCTCGGTGCCATGATAACCCTCCTTATTGCCGGGTGGGTTCCTTGGCATGGCTGGGCCCAACCTGCTTATCCAGCTCCTGCGGATCAGCTTCTGGCTGCTTCCAGCAGCCACATGGATGGATCTCACAGATACCAGGCTGAGCTAAGGAAGCTAGACACAGAATCCTTCTGATCCCACTACACCAAGTTCTAGGACAGGCTACGCTGACTGACGGTAGGAGAAATCAGAGCAGCACTTACTCCCAGTGGCAGTCAGGGGAATGAGGGAAATTTCTGGAATGATGGAGATGATCTCCACCCTAACTGGACACCCACCACATTCATCTGTCAGGACTCAAACTCACACTTAGCATCTCTGCATTTCACTGTTTGTGAACTATGCCTCACATACAATCGTAAAAGATAAAACCCCAGAGCAGAAAGGCCCCCCAACAGCCTGACCACTGTCTCACCCTCGTCAGAGTGCGCCCCACTCTCGGACTCCAGCCCTGACCCCCCTCTCTCAGGGTTGCAGTCCTGTTGTCCTGGCCCCCAAGGCATGGGCAGTTGGGCTGCTGCGGCTCTATGCTGACTGGCTGCGCTCACCTGCTTCTTCCAGGGTGCAGAAGTACAGGACTCCCTTCAGGTCAGCAGACAGCAGGACACGGAGGACAGGGACCTGCGGGGCAGACGAGCGCTGACTCCAGGTGGGAGCGCTGCCGCCCCAGCACACCGCGCCACGGGCTGCCTCACAGCTCCGCGAGAGGGCCGTGTCTTAAGGGAATCCTCTCTGGGGGCAACAAGACGAGTGCTCTGCAAGCACGGGTTATAACGGAAGTGCGAGCAGAGGTCTGCAGCCTGAGGCCACGAGACAGGAGACCAGCTGCCTTCATCACTGTGTGTCGCTGGGCAAGTCACTCAGCTTCTTTGAGCCTCGGTAGCCTCATCTTGACATGGGGAAGGTGACAACACAGCCCTCACCAGGCTACTTCCAGAGCAGGTGCCAACACCCACCTGCAGGCCGATGAGGGCAAGGGTGGCACCCCGCTTGTGGAAGTCCTCCAGGAGTTCCCCAAGCCCCAGCACCACCGTGTAGTCGATGCTGCAGATGTGGGTGCAGTCCAGGGCCACGGAGCGCGGCGGGGATGCTGGGGGGAGAGGAGAGGTCACACCGGGTGCAGGCCACCACAGGAGGCCCTGGCCAGGGGCCTGGGGCCATGCGAGGCCATCAGGAGCACCTCCCCAGTGTGAATGGGAAAGGGAAAGGACAAGGACCCGAGCCATTAGCTGTTTGGGGACAGCAGCAACTGTTTCCTTCACTGGGCAGACAAACAAGCCCCTTTCTTCCCTAAATATCAACTCCCAGAAGCAGTGTGCCCTTAGGGACACATGGTGGGGACCTGCCACCCTTAATGCATGCAGACAGCGGGGGTGGGGGTTTCACTGGACACAACTCTGATATGCGAGAGCCCCTGGACCCAAGGGCAGGCAAGCTCCTTCCTGACACTCGAGGGCAAGATCTGGGGTTCAGCAGGAGCCAGGCTGGGTGCAGAGAAGGTGGTGGGGAGCTGGGGATGACCACAGCCCACGTGGCCACGTACTTTCCAGAGCCCGGCTCAGCAATGCCTCTCGGAGGGTCTCAATTGCAGGGAAGTGCAGGCCACTCGCCGGCTGCAGGACTAGCATTGGACCCTCTGACACCTGGGGACAGCAGGGGAAAGCCAGTGAGCCCCAGAGGCCAATTCAACAGGGCAGCTCTGCCAGGCTTAGGGTGGATGCAGAGTGCAGAGCTGGCGGGAGCCCTCACCCATGGCCCCACCCACGGCCCCATGCACCACAGGAGAACAGCGTGCGGTTAATGCAGGAAGGTCACACCATCCACCAGGTGAAAGGTCACTTGGCAGTACCTCAGGCCACAACCACGCTGAGAGCCAAAGTGTAAGACAGTGGGATCAAAGGGTACACCCCATGGCATACTTCACCCCACTGGGCCCCCTGAGGCCGGTGGGGCCCCCTCAGGGAGGCAGATGGGCTACCTGTATTTTGGGTCTGGCCACGGAGTGCAGGAGAATCAGCACAGACACCAGGGTGCCTGCCAGGATCCCGTACTGGACTTCCCAGAAGCAGAGCAGGAACGTCACACAGAGGGGCAACAGGTCCAGCCCTGAGAGAGGGGGTCCAGCTGAGAGGGGGACCCTCCTCGGCGAGCTCAGCTCCTAGCTACCTGAGCCCTCCGATGAGGACGCCTCATGTTTGGCTTTCATGTAACGAGTAAAGGTGTCTTGGACCCCATGCAGCCCCCCGAGGGACCGCCCCCACCCGCCCAGGGACTTGGGGACTGATGCTGCTGACAGGCCATGCCAGCTCAAGGGTGTCAGAGGCAGGAAGTCCCTCCCTGTCTGGCTGACCTGGCCCCCGGCCCCTGGAACGAGGCCACAGTGGGCACTTCTCAGGGGACCAAGGATAAAGGGATGCAGAAGTCACATAAATCCCTCAACTCCTTTGAGAAACTAAACGGAGTAAAAACTTGTTATAGTAAATGAACTGCAGGTTCATGATGGTGGAGAAGGGAGGCTGTGACGTGGGCCCTGCTGGTCACCCCAAAGACCCCGCCTTGCCCCAGCTGGGCTGGTGTGGGCAGCGGCCAACAGCAGGGGCAGGATCATTGATAAACCGCAGGGCTGACAGATAGGAGACACATACTCTTCACTCGCCAGAGCGTCCTCACGATCTTGGTGTCAAACAGGGGGACCACGGCCATGATAATGACGGCAGCCAGGGCAGACTTGGGGATATAGTAGAAGAGCGAGGTCAGGTAGTCCAGCGACAGCAGCACCAGAGCTCCTGTGGGGGTGTGGGGGCGCCGTGACCTTGTGGCCCTGCCGCCCCGACTCCCACTCAGAAAGGAGCCCCTCTGGGGCACAGAGCTGGGCGCCACCCGCACCCCGGGCTCCTTCCTCTCCTTTCCTCCCATCTCACTGTCGTGGACACGGGAGAACACGGTGTGTGTGCTCGAGGGGTGCTCACCTGTCATCAGGCCCCCCGCTGGGGTGCACACTCCAGACTGGGCATTCACAGCCGTCCTGGAAGGTGAGAGAAACCCATTAGTGGCTGTCAGTTGGACCGGGAGAGCAGCGGAGGTCCACACAGCTATGGCTAGTCTCCAGGAATGGGGGCTCCCATGGTGGGAGGGGTGGGGGTGGGGGAAACGGGAGCCCTCACCAATGTCACCACCTAGTGGAGAGACTTAAGACACTGGCGCACTGGGTCCTCTCACCAAGGGGGACTCCTGGGCCTTCTCAACCCCAAATAACAGATCAGCATGTCTGAGACAGGCCTAGTTATAAATCCAGATGTCCAACACTGTAATTGTGCTAGATATCAGGGGACACAAAATACGACCTTAACTAAACAGGTTTGCAACCCAGTTATGCCAACGAGAGCATATAAAAAATTAACTTGAAAACTGGTTAGAGGTTTTACTTCACGAATGCTAGTATAGCACCCACCAAGTGACCAGAGATTTTCTTTAAACTCCCTAAATAATTTTCTGAGGCAGACAGGCCTGTCATGACTCTACAGACAGAGAGGTTGAGATGTGGGAGGTCGGGCCACATGCCCTGCACCCCCTCAACATGGTGCTTTGGGGTGTCAGGAAGGTTTAGTGCTCAGATTGGGTTGGGCTGGGTTCCAGGACTTGGCCTGAGGGCTGGGCACTGATGCCTTCTCTTCTCTTTCCAGCCATGGGCCTCCCTCCCACCCTGCCCTCCTGCTTTTGGGGGGTCCGTATGGTGACCCCACCTGACAGTCTGCCCCTTCTTCAGGCAGAGCTGCAGTCTTTCCCGCCCCCACTATCTTTCAGGAGTTAACTCAAGCAACAAGATGCCAGGAACATTTCCATGCATGGGCATCTTTTTAATGTTAAACTGCAACACTGTGTGAGCATGCTCAGTCACTTCAGTCGTGCCGACCCTTTGCGACCCTATGGACTGTAGCCCACGAGGCTTCTCTGTCCATGGGATTCTCCAGGCAAGGAACACTGGAGTGGGCTGCCATGCCCTCCTTCAGGAGATCTTCCAGACCCAGGATTGAACCCAGGTCTCTTATGTCTCCTGCACTGGCAGGCAGGTTCTTTACCCCTAGCTGTCACCTGGGAAGCCTGCAACACTGTATACTGTTGTAAAAGAAAATCAGTCAAAGAGGTGGGAAGCAGATGGAGCGCCCCCGTCCTGCGTCTGTGTGAACTCTGTCAGAGCTGACCGAGGGGGAGAAGACGGATAGGGAGAACCATGATAATGGCCTCAGGACATGGGAAGGACCCCGCAGGGGAGCCGGTTCTTCAAGTCGGAAGAAGACCTTTAGTCCCAGGCTGGGACCTCTCTGGAGACACAGAGAGGGAGCATGTGGTCACTCACCGTCCAAAGCTGCCTGTGACCGGGTAGGAGGAGAAGAGGGAGCCCAGGATGTTGGTTAAGCCTAGGGAGAAAACAGAAGGAAAAGGTTCTTGCAGGGGAAGGACCATGAAACAGAGCAGAAAAGGAGATGTAAAGGAAAGACACAGAAACCAAACAACCAGAAGACAGGAGGGGAGAGGCTCTTCACAGGGGGCACCTTGTATCAGGTCATCCCTCCCTCTAGGAAGGACAAAACAAACCAGGATCTCTGCCAGTGTGCTGAGGTTGCCTCCAGCTATGGAGCAGTTCTGACCCCGGCCTTGCCTATGTGAGTTAGATATGCCTTTTCCTGTGTATAACAGAACAAAGAATCCCATTGCCCAGAAGTGGGGCGGTGGCTGAACAGGGCAAGTGCGCACAGGCCCAAAGTGCCCAGTCCTTCTGGGGTCCCTCATGGTCTGAATTCCTTCGAAGCCACACTCCTTTCCTGAGATGACCAGCCAAAATGAAGTCTTTGATTAATCTGTACTGGGCACACCCATGCCTGGAGCCTGGCTGGGAACCCAGAATGGAGTTAATCAGACCACATTCATCACCACTGGATTGTCAGCAGCCCTTCAGTCAGTGGCCTTCACAAAGATGACCTCAGTCTCCTTGGTTCCGCAAAACCCACAGCCAGTCCGTAGGTTCAAGGCCTACTCTCAAGAGAGCGCAGATGACACTCATGATACAGACCTCCAGTCAGGAATCCTGGGGCCAACTTGAGTCCTAACTCATCCACAGGGTGGGGCAAAGGCAGCCAAGATCCTGTAGGATCAGCAGGCTCACCTGAGATCTTACCTGGCCACATTCCTCAGCCATCTGATCCTCGCCCTGGAAAGCCCCAACCCCAGCCCAAGAGGAACATTCCAGGTGTTTCTCGACCGAGAACAGGCCACAGCCCTCAGGGTCAGGTACACAGCAGGTGCTCAACGAGCCTCAGTCAGATTGGACACCAGATGTCAGTACCCTACTCCTAGTGATTAAACTGAGCCACCTGAGGTGGGTCTAGGGCCCCACTTGGGCCAGCTGTGCACCCTGCGTGTCAGCACCACCACCACCCAGACCCCCAGAGCGCCCGCTGCTTGAGTCTTACCGATGGCCAGCAGCTCCTGGTTGGAGTTAATTCGGTAATTATTTTGAGACGCTAAAGAGAACGGACAAAACATTGTTACTAGATATATATCATCGGGAAACTGTTTGTGAAACAATAAAACAGGATACCAGTTTCTCCTTATAGCACTGTATTTCATAAATATAAGGTATAAACACAGATAAAATATATCCGTATATGCAAAGGTATATGTGTCTCTGTGTGTTTACAAAAAAAAAAACAAAAGAGAGTAGAAAGACATAGAGTGAAATGTTACCAGCAGTTAATTGGGGTAGTGAGGGAAATTATAAGTGATTCATCTTTTCTTTATCAATTTCTGAACTTCCAATACTTTGTGCAACATATATTGCTTTTATAAGGGAAGGATGTTTTAAATGAAAAGCTCTCTGGTTATAGGTTACAATGACTAGAGAGTCTCAGATGTAGGCCTAGAGAGATGAGCAGGAAGATTTAGGGGGAAACCATGGAGGAGCATGAATCTTAAGACAGCAGTTGGCAAACTTTCGGTAAAGTGCCAGACCATCAGTACTTCAGTTCTGTTTTAATATTTACTTATTTAGCAACATCAGGTCTTAGTTGTGGCACATGGGATCTTCTGTTGCAGTGCACAGAATCTCTAGTTGCAGAGTGTGGGTTTAGTTACCCTGTGGCATGTGGGGTCTTAGTTCCCCACCCAGGGATTGAACTCATGTCCCCTGTATTGCAAGGCGGATTTTTAACCACTGGACCACCAGCGAAGTCCTCAATACTTTACGTTTTTTTTCTTTTTTTTAATCAAAAGCATTTTTTAATGCTCTAGGTTTTGAGGATCACATCCTCTGTCACACTGCTCTGCTCCCCACTGTAACACAAAGTAGCCACAAACCATGAAACAACTGAGCAAGAGACCACCTTAAAATAAAACCTTATTTGTGAACTCAAATAGGAATTTCATATACTTTTCAAGTGTCCCCAAATCCTAATCTTCTTTAGATATTTTTTTCAAACATTTAAAACGCAAAAGCCATTCTTAGGTAATGGGCAGCCGGCCATGGTTTACTAAGCCTTGATTTAAAAGTGCAACAAGCTTTGCAAATGAGCACAGAAGTCAGTGGACTTGAAAAGAAAACAGAGAGTTTTCTAAGTAATAAACAAGATGAGTAACAGTTGTCACATGCAGATTCTAAGATATGCCCCTCCAGATTAAAAAAAAAGGTTCAGAAAAATTAAACAAGAAAGATGTGAGCTGAACAGGTTGCAAACTGAAATGTAGTGTGGTCTTTTGCGATTGTTGGTGTTTGCAAAGGAAAACCCCTTAGAATGAACTGCTTTAGAGTCTCCTTGGAATGGTCTAAGGATCCAGATGCTGGAACTTCAGGGAAAGAAACAGAATCCTGGCACAACCTGGGCTGAGCAGTAAACACAGATTAGGTAGTCATAATAACAAACATATCATATACTTGAATTTTAACCTTTAGAGTCAGATTAGATCCAAACAAAGACTTAACCCTGTTATAGAACAGAAACAGCACGTCATCCTCATGGACAACACAGAGCACAAGTCCAAGGACCTAAGACAGACGCGGGGACACGTGAAGGGTTTGGCAGCCCCAGCTCAGGCAGAGGGAATCAGTATTGAGCGGCGAACACATAAGTAGATTAACGTTTCCCAACCTCTGACGGGGTGAGGAGGGGACAGACCAGCTGTGTTCAGACACCTGGAAAGGGTACCTTGTTAAATTTTTAGGAATTTTGCTAACAGGTTGTCAAATACAGCCATTATTACCAATTAAATGAAAACTTTCAATTAAATCAATTACATTAAAAACAAAGATAATACTTAAAATGTGTCCGTTCTTAATATACTTTACTACCTTTCATTATGACCAATGAAATTACTTAGCTGTATGCATACAATGGATAGTGGCTATTTCATATCTCATCACAAGACCTGAATGTTCAGACTCCACATTCAGCTTGAAATTAACTGGCAGCGGAAGGGTGTACACCACACACAGAAAGTTCAACTGGCAAAGGCTCAATGCAGGACCTTTTATGTCCAGAGAGGGGACTGTCAAATATTTTCAGCTACTGGAAGAGGTTTTTCATTGACAATCCATTTTCACTAATTTTTTTCAAAAAACATAAACATGTGCTACTTGGATAAAAATTCAAAGTTTTAAAAATCAGAGCAGATAAAAGCAAGCAGGAGAGCAGGCAAGCAAGGCAGGCTGAGCTCCGGGTTGAGGTGCCAGGGAGGGCGTGGGTGGTGAGCATCTTACCAAAGGATTTGGCCACTGCGATGCTCTCCAGGAGACCCATCAGGGGTACCACGACCAGCCCGGCCCCCATTCCCTGAGAGAGGAGAGAGGGGTGGTGAGTGACCCTCCGGGGAAGGACAGAACAGGTCTGACCAGGCAGTGACCCAATAAGGCAAGCACTGGCTTGTCTATGTCTGACGGAAGCAAACATAACTCTAGCAGCAGGGCTGTGAGCTCACACTGCAAGGAACAAGACACAGAGCAGAACACAACAAATTCCTGCTCTGCCAGCGTCCATGATGGCAGAAACACCCCTGGGCTCAAGGCGGAAAAAATACCCGTGGTGTCCCTTGAGGCTGTGACTAATCAGGAATTCATTCACACCTGTCTCTGTACCAGAGATGCACCTTCCTGAGGAGGCAGCAGTCCGAGCTGAGGTCAGAACCGCCTGTCACTAAGCTGTTGCATCAGGAGATAGAACCAGGGCCAGGGGCACTGCAGCCTTGGCCAAACTGGCCGGGTTCTGTCTCTACCCACCTGTACCATCTCGGTGAAGGAGACTGTCCCATTGGCAGTGGTCACTGAGAAGGGAGGGATGTGGGCATCAGGGAGTCCCTCAGGTGTCTTCCCAGTTAGAACAAAAGGCTGGTATCCGGTCACCTGGAAGGAGTATGCGACCAAGGCAGCAAAGGAGACCACCAGGGCGTTGCGAGCTAGGATAGACGGTGAGAATGAAGGACATTAGCAGGATAAGGAGGGTCATCTCCAGAGAAAATTATAATCCTACATATGTATGTACATACAAAATCTGTTCTCTGATAATAACGGAGTTACATTAGAAATCAGTAGCAAAATACTAATTAGAAAATCACCAAATATTTGGAAACTAACTCCTAAAAGGCTCCTGGTTCAAAGAAAAGAAATAATCCACTCTTAAATAATCCACAATTCAAAGGAGATGCCAAAATGGAAATTAGAAAGCATTTAGAACTAAATGAAAGTGAAACTATAACCTATCAAAATTGTGGGCTGCAGCTAAACCAGTGCTGAACAGGGAAATTTATTATCCTGAACACTGTATCAGAGAAGAAGGCAGGACTCAAAGACCTCAGTTTCTGTCTTAAGATTTTGAAAAGGAAAGGTAAACTTAAGATCAGCCAATGCAAAGAAATAATAAATATCAGAGCAGAATCAATGAACTAGACGAAAGCAACGGAGAGATCAATGTTGAGAGAAGAGAGAGAATCAAAAGTTCCGTGAGATAAACGAAACCAATAAACTTCTAGGTCAGTTGATAAGGAAAAAGGGCAAGTGACCTGGGAGCAAGTCCTCACTCTGCCTCATCCTTCCTATGTGACCTTGAGAAGTCTTATTTGGTTTGTCTGTTTTATCTTTCAGAGCCTTACTTCCCTCACTGGCAAAACAGGGAAAATAATATCCTATCCTCAAGGCTGTGATGAGAATCAAAAGAAGTGATGTTTGTGAAGTGCTTCCTCAGAGTCTGCATTTCCAACAAGTTTCCAAGCTGCTCTGAGCCCACACTTTGTAAAACTTTTGGACAACAGAACCTGTTTTCATTATCTTATAGATGACTATACTAAAGTGCATAAAATTTTGAAAACAACTCATGCAAGTGCCAAGTGGCTAAGCTAGGACTTGAAGCCAGGAGTTTTTCTTTTTTCTTAAACAGCTTTTTTTTTTTAAGTTACCTATAGATGGCTGGAGGAATACGGCCACACCTTGCAGCATGCGAGGTCATAGTTGCCGGATCAGGAACCGTACCTGTGCGCCCTGCAGTTTCCACTGAATCACCAGATAAGTCCCCAGGAATTTCCACTATAAACCCAGTGCTCTTCCACCCTCCCCATCTGGAGTGCTAAACATTTAACCATGGCCTTCAGGCTGCAGAATAGGGTCTGGTGAGTGACTCTAGGGACCAAGAACCAGCTGGAGAATCTGGAAGTGACTCAAGGGCTAAGAATCTAGCCACCCCTTCTTCTCACATGTGGCTGGATTTCATGGCTGCCAAGGAGTAGGTCCAAGTGGGGTGATTTCTATTCCCCTCAGCTCTGGGGAAGGCCCACTGATATCAGCACTTCTTGCTTTGTTATACTTGCCATTCTATCTCGGTGTCATCTACTGGTAGCTCAGTGGAGAGATTTCTGTTGACATCCCACTCCCATCCCTCACCCCCCTACCCACAGATGGCCCTTCAACCAGCCAATGGTCTCGTGAACTCTCCTCATCTGGCAGCCTTTCATCTCAGCCTTTCTTTATAGATCCTCTGGTTGATTCCAGGCCCAAAGGAAAAGCTTTACCCTCTGAGGTGAAAAGTGAAAATCACTCAGTCGTGTCTCTTTGTGACCCCATGGCCTATACAGTCCATGGAATTCTCCAGGCCAGAATACTGGAGTGGGTAGCCTTTCCCTTCTCCAGGGAATCTTCCCAACCCAGGGATCGAACCCAGGTCTCCCACATTGCAGGCAGATTCTTTCCAGATGAGCCACAAGAGAAGCCCAAGAATACTGCAGTGGGTAGCCTATCCCTTTTCCAGCAGATCTTCCTGACCCAGGAATCAAACCGGGGTCTCCTGCACTGCAGGTGGATTCTTTACCAACTGGGCTATTAGGAAAGCCCTTACCCTCTGCAACTGCAGAGGGATCAGTTTGTCTCAGTGGAACTAGTTTTCTCCCCCAGAGACCTGCCAGGGTTTCTCAGCCTTCACACTGCTGTTTTCGGTCAGATCATTCTTTGCCACAAGCGACTATACATTGCAGGATGTTTAGCGATGTCCCTGCTCTCCACCCATCGCATGCCAGAAACAGCTTTGCCCCACAGGGCTAACCAAAAATGTCTCTGGACGTTGGCAAAAGTCCCACAGGTGGGGGTCAGGGGCATGATGTACAAAGTCATTCCTGGCTGAGAACTTCTGCTGCTAAAGCAGTTTCCAGGCTGGCTGCATATCCGAACCACCTAGTGAGTGACGTGAGATCTCAAGGGGTGGGATTCCAGTTCCTGGGGTGACTACAATGTGAGTCCAGGTTATACAAGACAGCTGTGGAAGTGCTCCCTCGGCCGGAAGCCGTCCTCACCTGTGGTGGCAGTCCAAACCAGCCCGTGGCTGAGCCGCACTCCGGTGGGCATCTCGGGATGGACAGGAGGCACGTGGTCCCGCATCAGCTTCAGCACCAGCAGCAGCACCATGCAGACCAGTCCCAGCACTGCATCACCCACCCTGCAGACAGACACTGGTCACCGCCCAACCCCACAAACAGCGCTGGCCTTCTGGCCTTTGGCTGCCGGAATGTTTTCTCTCTTGAATGCTCTTTTTGCGTTTTCCTAAGAAATCTGTGTCCCTATTCCACGTCAAATCTTTATTCAAAACTTAGTAGGTATGCAGGCCCTAGGGGTTGAGGGCCAGATCACAGTGGGAGGTGCACTGCCACTCACAGTTTCAGTTTGTAGCTCTCTGGGCTACAAATGCCTCGCTGGTTCCAGAAGACTCACTTCTGACCCGGCCATCTCCATTTCCACTGCCCTCTGTGACCCCCACCAGCTATATCCTATGGGCCGGGAACCTCAGCAGCAGATGGGAAGAAGACGAGGGTCACAGGGTTTCTCCCCGACTCCCTCCAAGTAGCGCCCCCTACAGCTCCCTCCAGGTCATTTCTTCCTCTTGCCTCTCCAGTCAGAGAAGGGTCCTGACCTGTGGCCAAGAGCATCTCCTATTTGTTCCTTTAACTCACTGGCCCTCTGGGAGATGCAGCTCCATCTGAGGGAGGCGCTTGCTGAGGGAACCGCCTCTACCTGCCGTCCACCCCTTGGGCACCTGCGTATCTCCCTGCCCTACGTCCTCCTCTTGGCTGAACTATGAATTCTTTGAGTGACAGACTGCGTGCCCTTCCCTTTTGTGGTCTCTTCTTACTTCGACCATCTGAGAAAGTCCCGCATGGGGTCATGCTGACCGGGGCACTGGACTGACTGGAGCAGAGCTTCTCAAGCTTCAATCAATATGCTGGCCAATCATCTGGGGCTCTCGTCAACCTGATCAGTTCAGCAGGTCTGGGCCGGCCAGAGTGTGTATATCTTACCAGCTGCCAGGTGATGCCAATGGTACTGCACATGGGGCCCCTGTTTAAGCAGCAGGGCCCCAGAGGAGTGGAATAAATGCCACCTGGGAGTGGAAATGGGGAGGGGATGGGAAGGGGGTGTACAAGGAAGAGCTTCCTAATACAGGGGGGAGAAACTCAGCCGCCCGGGTACCTGGTCTCTCCGATGTTGTGGAAAGTGTAATACACTTGCAGGAAAAACTGCCTGGGGATGTGCTGCAGTCCCAGCAGATTCTGTTCAAACAGAGATTGTGGTTAGACAACCTTCTGGAACATAAACCCTGAGGCCTCTCCCTTGCAGCATGGGTTCTAAAACTGGAGTCCCCTACCCCCAAGTGCCCTTCCTGAGGGAAAACACTTGCTGGCTCTACCGGGCTTATCTAAGTCCATTCCCAAAGCCCCCCACGGGCAGATGAAAGTCATCCCTCCCCAAGGAAGAGGGGATGCAGAGGGCATGTCACAATGTTCACGTGTTTCAGGGCTTTGCAAGTTATTTTCCTGTCCTAGGAAAATCAGCATAGGCGACCTCAAGCCAAGGAAACTGGTTCAACAAGTGCCCTGGTTAAGAGTCCGGGGTCCGGAGTCCTGGGGCCCCAACCCGCCCGCGCAGACCCGGCTGCCTGAGCCGGCGGCCTCGTCCATCACCTAGCGGCCCGCCCGCCACAGCACAGGCCCCGCCGCCATTGGCCCGAGACCGCGTCCGTCACTCGGAGGCCTGCCTGCCGGGCACCGCCCCCTATCGGAAGGAAAAATCTGCGCAGGCAGGCAGAACCGCGCGGGTGGCGCCGCAGGGCCCCCACCAAATCAGCAGTCCTCGTCAGTGAGAAGGGGCGCCGCTCTGTGCTTTAGTTCTTTATCTGGCTGGGATCAGAAGGGGCAGTCGAGGCCAGACTCCCAGGGTGGTCAGTCTCCAAGGACCCCAAAACCCGCTGTGCACACAGCCATTGAAGGGGAAGGACACTGAGGAGGGCAGACACAGAGAGGGGTCTCTGTCCTGGGCAGGGGACTCCTGTTCGGGCAGGTCAAGAGGAACCCCACCCTACCCAGCCTAAAGGCTCTCAGAGGGCTGTCATGACGTAGTCAAGGTTTTGAAGACAGGGCCTAGGGTTGTCGAATAGGAATGCGTAAAGCAGCTACCCTCTCACTGTGTTATGAAAAAAAAACATCCTTGACTCTAAAAATGAAGGATAATGTTTCCAGAATAAAGGACACAGCATCCCACGAAACAGCATTTGCCAAGCTTACCCTGACATATGTGTGTACATAATCTATTCTTTGAATTTACCCACATTGTTCTAGGCTGTTTCCTCCCCTATAAATGGAGATAATGATAAGCTTACCTCCCAGAGGACTCGTGAGAACTAAATGCAGGGTGCATTCAGTCCCACACCCAAATGGGTCAGCTACCCTAGTCTCTCTCACATGTACCCCTCTGGGGCTTTGTGTTCTCACTTTCTTACTTGGCCTCCATCCTTGAAGACTGTCACCGGCCAGGCTGAAGCGGAGCCTGACTGTGGGAATCACACCATGGAGAGCCTGGTGTGAGCATGTGTCTGTTCCCCTGAATCTCTACAATTCAGCTCAGTTTCATTCTGCTCAGCACAGCTCGGGACAGCCACATTGGAAACAAAACAGTCCCTGCCCTCCAGGCACTCAGAACCCAGTGGAAGGAGAACAAATGATATCCTCAGATGACCAGTGATTACTGATTCTAATACTTGCCACAGACATTTAAATGAAAACATAAAGGAACATGATAGTTGAAAACACTGAATGAGAAGTTGGGGGTGGGGAGACATAAAAATGAAATCACCTAGCTAAATTAGCTTGGGGGAGCAATCTGCTTGTCAAAATTTTGGCAGTATGCTTGTGACCTGTGAAGACCTGCTGGCTGAGTGTGTATTTGAGGCTGCAGAACTCTGTGAGGTGAACCAAGCACTTAGGCATGAAAACTCTGACAAGTGTGGGGCTGCCATTACTGGTTCCCCAAATTACCTGTGGTAGAACTTGGCCATC
Organism: Capricornis sumatraensis; assembly: GCF_032405125.1. Taxonomy (NCBI): domain Eukaryota; kingdom Metazoa; phylum Chordata; class Mammalia; order Artiodactyla; family Bovidae; genus Capricornis; species Capricornis sumatraensis. The sequence continues at coordinate 101,940,063 of NC_091076.1, forward strand.
ATTCAAGATCTCCCCCAAAGGACGGTTTTATTAATGGAGACTTGGTCAGCACCACAGGCTCTGGACCCTCAAAGAGCAGGAGTTTGACAGGCCCACACGTATCAGGACACGGCCTCAGTCCTGTTAGCCGGTAGGTGCCCCAGGGCCAACTAGTGTGCCTACCTTGATCTGCCCGAAGCCGATGATGATGGCAGCAGCCGAGGTGAAACCTTTAATGACGGGACAGGAGATGAAGTCCAGCAGGAGCCCTGCACAGCCAAGAGGGAACACCACGCTGGTCCCAGCCCTACTGGCTCAGCGTGGGCTGGGAGAGGTGAGGGCTGGACTGGAGCTAAAGACCAGTGGAGGGCATGCCCTGTTTGGGCTGGTTTGGAGAGCAAGGGAGACTATGGACTGAGCCCCTGGGCACTTCTCCAAGTGTCCTGGCTGAGCATAATAGGGAAGGGCTGAGAGTCATCCTTCCTTAGACACACACACACACACACACACACAGAGACACACAGACACACACACACACACACACACACGGATAGCCCTTGAAATACAAAGAAGGAACTGCAGAAGGCATGGCATCCCCAGGAGGAGAACTGTAGCCCCCCACCCTCATAGCAGGAAAGCCTGAGAATCTTACCTAAGCGCAGGAACCCCATGCCTAACTGGATGCAGCCTGACAGAAAAGCCAGCAGCACAGCGTACGCAGGCTCGTGGAAGGTGTAGAAGGAGACCAGGAGGGACATGATGGCCGTGGGGCCCAGAGTCACATCTCGGGAGGTGCCCAGAAAGAAATATACGAAGCACCCCATGAAGGCAGAGTAGAGGCCGTACTGTTGGGCAGAGAGAGCAATGAATACCCAGGAGGCTCATGGCACACCCCGATGGGTCCCTGGCGTAGCTGACTGAGCAGAGGAATCTGTGTTGTCTGTTGTGTATTCTGGGCACAGCAGTGTATACAGGCAGGGCAAAATGCTTACCCTCTGTTACCCAAGGTTGTGGACCTACAGTGATTAGGGGCCTCTTTTCTACCCACACCCACCTGGGGCCTAGTGTTCTTGTGTCTGAGTCCGAGAGTCTGAGAAAAGGTTCTTAAAGCCAGGGTGAGTCATCTCCCTGGCCCCATCAGGCCATCCAGAACTAGCTTGGTGCCTGTGTGTGACAACTGTGACAAGAATGGTTACAGGGGCATGTGTCTGCCCAAAGGCCATCACATGCTCTAGGTTATAAAATAAGGCTTTGTTGGACTGGAGCCCAGGGTGCCCCCTTGTCTGGAGGGGATACTATGCATTTCTACTCTGCTCCTGGACGAGCAGTAAGGTCTGGAGTGGGGTCAGGCTGAGGGGAAAGGAGGTGGGGGGCAGCAGGGGCAGCCATCTCACCTGGGGAGGGAGTCCAGCCACCTCGGCATAGGCCAGCGCCTGGGGAATGACTGTGAGCCCGACTGAGATCCCAGCGATGAAGTCCATCTTCAGGGCATACCAGGTGTAGTCAGGCAGCCAGCCCAGGAAAGGTAGCCACTTCTGCATGGTCTCAGTGGACCAGCAGCAGGACATAGGGGCAAAGCCCTTGGGTGGCTTCATAGGAGACATAGGAGGCGACATGTCTGGAGCGGGGGTAGGACACAGACCAGCAATCAGTGTCTGGGCTTCATAAAACCCAGCAATAAGGGGGGAGGGGGTTGCCCAGAGACATCAAGAGATGCGTCATTGGTTTACTCCCACGTAGGGGGGTGGAGCCAGACGGGTTAAATCTCTCCCACACCTTGCAGATCTGAGACAGGAAACTAACACCTTAGGTAGAGGAGCCCCCAGTCGAAGGCGCAGTGCCTACTCCTCACCGACTGCTCTCCCTGAACCCCACCTGCCCAGACCCTAGGTGCCTTCCCTTCCGCCATCAACTCTGGCCCAGGGGGGAAAAAAAAGATTTCTCAATGAGAAGCCTAAATACTAATGAAACTCAAGGTTTCACTTTCCAGGAAAATTTATTTCCTTTTTTATTTCCCCCCTCCCTGGAAAATTTAACGGGGAGCAGTGCAGAGAAAAGCACGTCCACGGTGACAGCCATAGCTGTCCGGCGAGTGGGAGGGTGACTGGACGTGCGAGCGTCCTGAGATTTTCCAAGTGCGCACCATGGAAGGCTCCACCCACTACGGCAGACTGCGGCGCTGTAGTGGGGGGGCTCCCATCCCAAGGCTGCGCCTCACCCCAACCCCCACCTGTGGCGTTTCATCTTTAGTGGCGTCCTAGGTATTCTAGTCGGTTCTGAACGAACGTCAGCGGGTCCCCCACTAATTCGGGTCGCGCATTCTCTGGAGCCCCTGGAGCGCAAAGCCCGTCCTGGCGCCCCTGACGCAAAGCCCGTCTCAGCACACCCCCTACTCCCGGTCCCCGCGAGGATGTTACGGACACAACCTGCCTCCCACCCCCAAAGCCTCTTGCCCCGGACGCTGGGGTCTAAGGCGTGGGGATTCCAAGCCGGCTGACCGTCTGTGGCCTGCTAGCCCCAGCAAGACGGAGGGTGTAGGGGACCTGGTGGGGATGAAGTGGGTGGGAGCGGGGTCCCCGCGGGAGGCGCCCGCACTCTCGGACCCCACTTCTCCCCCCGACTCGGCAGCCCACCAGCGATCTCGGCCGGTACCCGGGCGGCTCGCTCACCCGGTCCCGGTCCCAGGCCCCGCCGCCGTCCGCCGCGCACTCACCGGACGCCACTGCTCCAGATCTCCGGTTGTCTCTGCAGCTCCGGGTTTCCCGTCGTCTCCGCAGCGGGTCTGCAGAAACCGGAGAGGGAGGGGGAGCGGGAGCGGGGGCGGGGCCTGGGCGGGCCTGGTGTACACGTGACCGAAGGCGGGGCGGGGCGGCCCTGGTGCTCACGTGACCGCGGGGCCGGGAGCCGGGGTGGGGGGCCAGGCTGGAGCCGCCACCATGCGAAGCTCTGGGCAGGTCTGCTGGGTGCTGCTGATCTCCGTGGGTCTCTGTTGTGTGCATCGGGCGCGCCCCCGGAACGTGCTTCTGATCCTTGGTAAGTGTTGACCCGCTGGCACCCCGGGTACTGCCCTCCATCGCCGCCGGTTGGCTCTCCCAGAAGCGCCCAGTGCTAATTCCCAGTGCCCTGCAGCCCCCATTTCCATTCAGTCCCCGTCTCATTTCTTTGCTGCCCCAGACTGTTGGTGGTCAGCTCCTTGGAGAGGCAGGCAGAGGCGGCCCCGCCCACTGGAGGGTCTGGAGGTATTGGCACCAGCATTCACACTCCTCTCCTGACCCGGGTTCTGACCCTGTACCCCGGAGCAGCCCAGGCTAGCTCTGTGGTCTCCGCCTCCGCATGGGAGGCTGGGCGGTTTTCCAGAGATTATGGAGCGGATGCCAGAAGAGGGGCTGGTGCCCAAGGCCCCAAAGACCAGCCAGGGTGCCCTCGGGCTCTCATCTTCTCCCAGCAGTGATAACCCCCTGTTTGCCCTTCCTTTTTTGGACCCCAGAGCGCTGTAGCTCAGCTCTCCTCCTCCTGGCTGAAGAGAGCAGCCCCCCAACCCACCTTCTCCACTGGCCCCCACCACCCTGAAACCCGAAGTTCCTCTAGCACCCGGCTGTTCACGAGACTTCCTGTTTGGGTAACCAGGGCCCAGCTCTCACAAGACAATCCAATTCTTTCCTCTTTTGAGGTCTGGCTGTCTGCCAGGTCTTGCTTTCTGATTAACATTGTGGTCTTGGGCAGGCCCTTCAGCTAATTGTAACACAAACAGCCCTGCACTGAGGGACTCCCTTCAGCTCCCCCACTCTTACGGGCAAGGGCAGAGAATCTGCGCGTGGATCCATATCCTCATGCATGTCTTCAGAGCCCAGGACTGCACGGGCATACCTGCCTGGATCTCAGGCCTACCTGAGTTGTTTCTCTGCCTCCTAACATGTTCACCCACTTTTCATACATGTCTGGTGGCACTCTTACTCACGTAACAGGCCTGCTGAATATCATGCCCATCTGGGAATCACACCTGCTAGGTATCACACCTGCCCAGGTATCATAACCGCCTAGCCATCACTGGCCCAGGCCACTGCAGCAGGACCAGGTCTCTCTCCCATATGCTGCTCCTTCTGAGCCCAGCCCACTGTGTCCTTTGTTTTCCATCTTCCTCAGCGGACGACGGAGGCTTTGAGAGTGGTGCCTACAACAACAGCGCCATCTCTACCCCTCACCTGGACGCCTTGGCCCGCCGGAGTCTTGTCTTCCGCAATGCCTTCACCTCTGTCAGCAGCTGCTCACCCAGCCGCGCCAGCCTCCTCACTGGCCTGCCCCAGGTGAGGACGGCAGGAGGAGGGAGTGCCCCAAGGCCTCTGCTGCTGAGAATACTTCCCTTGTCTCCCTGGGCATTGTCCACCTTCCCTCCCTCACCCCCAGCCAAATAGTCCAAGTGCAGCCCTGCTCCACCACTCTGTGACTGTGAGCAATCACTTACCTCTGTGAGCCTCAGTCTCCTCGCCTGTAAGATGGGGTCATGATAATAGCTCACTCCTGGGATTACTATAGGATTGGCCAAGTTAACACACTATGTGTAAAGCTCATAGTAAGATGCCTGGCGGGTATTTGCTCAGCCCAGTGTTCATTCTTGTCATGATATTGTCCCAAGAGCTTGTGTGACAGTAAAAGCTGCCATTTAAGGCATTTACTGTATTTTTTTATTGAGACGATACATATATATATATATAATTTAAACATTTCCTGTTTTAAGGCTACAGCTCAGTGGCATTAAGTTCATTTAACATTGTTGTGTAACCATCACCACCATGCAGGACGTTTTTACCATCCAAACTGAAACTCTTTGCCCATTAAACAGTAATTCCTTCCCACTGCACCACCAGCCGCAACCACCAGTCAACTTTCTGTCTCTGTGAATTTGGTTACTCTCAGCACCTCACGTAAGTGGAATCACACAGTATTTGCCTTTTTGTGACTGGCTGGTTTCACTCAGCATAATGTCCCCAAGCTTCACCTGAGTAGTGGCACGTTTCACTAACTCACTGCTTTTCAAGGCTGAGTAATGTTCCATTGTGTGATAGAGCATATTTTATCGATTCATCTGTTAATGGACACTTGGGTTGATTCCACCTTTGGCTGTTGGAATAATGCTACTGTGAACCAGGTATACATGGGCACTTACTCTTGATGTGTTACCTTACAACATTATTTTATGGGAACACGGCTGTGGTCTGTACGTTTCTTTCTGAGAGCCTGAGCCAGTGAGGAGAAGGCCTGCATAAAGAGGAGACTGTGACCTGCACACAGAAGCTTCCCGAAAGGTTAATCAGGCAGCTGTAGGCCATGCTCACCTCTGGACAGTAGGCTGCAGGAATAAGGACAGGGATTTACCTTTTTGTATCTCTCTAGTCTGAGTTTGTAACATGTGTGACAATTTCTTTCATGCTATACAACTGCTTGCTGGGATGGCTTTCACGCAGTAGTATGTGGTCTTGATAGAAAAATTGGAAAGTATAGATATGCAAAAAGAAGAAAATAAAGGCTACTCCTAATTTTGGTGTACATCCTCCCAGTCTGTTGTATTTCCTGGGAAATACAAAGTCCCATGGGAAGGACCTGTGGGCCTGTTGGGCGGGGAGTGAGAGATGGAGAAAACCTCTCCGAGGACGCTAAATCAGGGGCCTGTGAAGGGCCAGGTTGGTGAGCCCGGGAGAGTGGGAGCGTTGCAGGGGTGCACGGAGGGGAGGTGTGGTAGGACCAGGTGGCATCCTGCATCACAGCATCTCTGCTTGCAGCATCAGAATGGAATGTACGGCCTGCACCAGGATGTCCACCACTTCAATTCCTTCGACCGGGTGCAGAGCCTGCCACTGCTGCTGGGCCGAGCTGGCATTCACACAGGTGAGGGGCTTCATGTGGCCCCAGGGGCAAGAGAGCAATTTCCCATCCTGCCCCAGAGATCCTGACTGGGCTATATATGGGCACATGAGAACAAGGGCTCTGCTGCCCTCCTGGAGGCCATACAAGACACAGGGTCTGGGGAGTAGAGAAGGGGGCAGAAGGGAATGAGAGACCAAAGGGGCTCTGAACAGTCCTGTCTCCCCGGCTCCAGGCATCATTGGGAAGAAGCACGTGGGGCCAGAGATGGTGTATCCATTTGACTTTGCGTACACGGAGGAGAATGGCTCTGTCCTCCAGGTCGGGCGGAACATCACTAGAATTAAACTGCTGGTCCGGAAATTCCTGCAGACGCGGGGTGACAGGTGCGCAGGGAGTCCCGCCCCCTAGCCAGACCTCTGGGCAGTTAATACTAGATGCGGCTCCCAGAATGTTTGGTTGGGATTCTTGGAGTCCTCAGACAGCTGGGCTGTGGGTGGGGGAGAAGATTCCAGATACTCAAGTTGATCTGGTCAGAGGAAGAGGAGACATGGGGAACCTGAGGTGGCATGGATCACAGGTTATTAGTTGTAGGGGAGTAGGCAAAGCTGAGGGGTGTTCCATCCTGAAGGATGAGGCTCCCCAGGGTAGAAGTAGGCTGATGGGTCAACCATCTGACCTTGACCTCAACGCTCAAGCCCATCCCTCCACCTGCAGGCCTTTTTTCCTCTATGTTGCCTTCCATGACCCCCACCGCTGCGGGCACGCCCAGCCACAGTACGGGGCGTTCTGTGAGAAGTTTGGCAATGGGGAGAGTGGCATGGGGCGGATTCCAGACTGGACCCCCCAGACCTACAACCCAAAGGATGTGCAGGTAGGAGGGCCCCTCTCCACGTTTCCAAGAACTACCTTTCTTCTTCCACTTTGTAAATCGGGGAACCTGTGCCCCTCCAGTGGGTTTGCAGCCCTGGCGCCACGTGTGTAAGAAGAGATTCTTGGACTCATTGGAGCCAGGTCCCCATCCATGGGATGGCAGAGAAAAGGGAAAAGACATGGATGATGTCCCCAGAAGCATGGATCTTCTGGATTAATCCATTCAGGAAGGAAGATGATTTCGGGTCCTGGGAGCAGGGCTGGCACCTGTCTCTCCCACCCCAATTTGAGGACTGACCACTCTGTCTCCTCCCTCAACCCATCTGTTCTAACCTTCACTTCCCACCCACCTGCCCCATCCCAGGTGCCTTACTTCGTCCCTGACACCCCAGCCGCCCGAGCTGACCTGGCCGCTCAGTACACCACCGTTGGCCGGATGGACCAAGGTGGGTTCAGGGAGCCCAGGCGATGGGATAGGGCACATCTCAGGCCCCCGTTATAGACCAGAAGCCAGAAGTCACAATGTTGCGGGGTTGTGTTTCCTTAGGGGCCTCTGAGGGAGAGCTCTTGCCTCCTCCAGCTTCCTGTGGCCCCAGGTGTTCCTCGGCTTGTGGCGGCTTCACTCTGATCTCTGCCTCTGTTATCATATGTCTTCCTCCCGTGTCTTCTCCTTGGTTCTTGTCCCTTCTCTTTATATAAAGACACTCATCACTTGATTTAAGGACAGCTTAGGTACTTTAGGATTATGTCATCTCGAGATCCTTGACTTAGGATCTGCTGGGCAGGAGGCCTGGCTGGGAAGGAAGGCAGGGGTGACTGGAGGAATCAATGGTGCAGGGCCTGATGAAGAAATGCGGGAGTGCGCACACATTCCCATGACTGCGCGTCTGTGTCTGAGCTCTGCTCTCCCCTCCACACCCTGCAGGGATTGGACTCGTGCTCCAGGAGCTGCGTGGAGCAGGCGTCCTGAATGACACCCTGGTCATCTTCACGTCCGACAATGGGATCCCCTTCCCCAGCGGCAGGACCAACCTGTACTGGCCAGGCACTGCAGAGCCCATGCTGGTATCGTCCCCAGAGCATCCGAAACGCTGGGGCCAGGTCAGTGAGGCCTACGTGAGCCTCTTAGGTAAGACTCTGCACCCCATACAGCAGGGATGGGGTGGCTGTGGGGGGTGGGGGAGGAAGTGAATGTTTAGTGGGACCACAATGTCCAGATGTTGCTCCTTACCCACTACCTTACGTGGTTGCCACTCCAGTGAGAAAGGGGTGGTCACCCCCATTCTACAGTTGCAAAAATGAGACTCAGAGGCGTGAAGTAAGAAGCCCAAGGTCACACAGCTTGTAAGCACCAAACTTGGATTCTAGCTTGGGTCTCACTCACTGCCTTCACGCCTGTCATTTTTCCACTGGACCTTTGGGGAGCATCAGTCACCTGGAGCACTTGCTAGAATCCAAATATCCCACTGCATAGAGTCTGATTCAGTAGGTCTGGGATGGTGTCCAAGAATTTGCATTTCTGATAAGTTTCCAGGTGTTTCTGATGTGCCTTGAACCCACTTTGAGGGGTCAGGGCAGTAGCATTCTTGGGCCCCCATGGCTCAGGGCTCACATCTTCCTTTGGCTCCAAGGTCAGGGAGTGTTAGGACTGCAGCACAGAGCAGGAATAGGTCCCTAGGGGCCTTCCTTAAGGATTTTAGAATTCTGGGTATCACTGAATTGGGGCCTCCTGTTATATTGAAGGCATCATAGCCTGGAGGGTGATGCAGCAGCAACGGGTTGACCCATAGCAGCTTCTCCCTGTTGGTGATTTGATGTGCGAGGCGGCCCACCAGCTTCCAGAGAGGCTTGGATTCACCCTTTCCAGGGGGCTGGACCTAGTGCCCTGGTGGGCCCGCCCTGCTGAGATGCCATCTCCTTTCCAGATCTCACACCCACCATCTTGGATTGGTTCTCCATCCCCTACCCTAGCTATGCCATCTTTGGCACAAAGACTGTCCAGCTCACTGGGCGGTCCCTCCTCCCAGTGCTGGAGGCAGAACCCCTCTGGACCACAGTCTTCGGCAGCCAGAGCTACCACGAGGTCACCATGTCCTACCCCATGCGCTCCGTGCACCACCAGAACTTCCACCTGGTGCACAACCTCCACTTCAAGATGCCCTTCCCCATCGACCAGGACTTCTACGTCTCACCGACCTTTCAGGACCTGCTGAATCGCACCACAGCTGGCCAGCCCACGGGCTGGTATAAGGATCTGCATCACTACTACTACCGGGAGCGCTGGGAGCTCTATGACAGGAGCCAGGACCCCCACGAGACCCACAACCTGGCTGCCGACCCCCGCTACGCCCAGGTTCTGGAACTGCTGCAGACCCAGCTGGTCAAGTGGCAGTGGGAGACCCATGACCCCTGGGTGTGTGCTCCAGATGGGGTGCTGGAGGAGAAGCTGGCTCCCCAGTGCCGGCCACTCCACAACGAACTGTGAGGCCCTTCTCACCCCTATAGCAGGGGGCCCGCTGTCCTGAGTCTGAGCTGTGTCTTGGCACATGAATTCCTGGGGGGTACCCAAGATGCTGCAGGATCCCCAGCCTGTGACACGTGAGGATGGTCTGGGGACCTGCAGGGAAAAAGGGGGTTGGGACACGGGGCTTAAGACCCTCTTGGTTCTTTGGAAACCACAGATGTTCTTGTGCCCCTCACCTGAGAGGAGATGGATTTCCATGTGCCATGAGGGTGGGCAGTGGGTGCAGCCCACACTCAGTGTGGGGACAGCATCTGTCAATCCTGGTCTGGACAGGGAGCCTCTGAAGGACCTTTGGGTTTTCTTCTCCCTTCACTTTGCCCATAGTCAGGCTCCCAACCCCTGGGCTGGGTTTCCGTGAGACTGTTAATTCTTGGCAGGCTGCTTGAGCGACGGGTTTCATCCTGGGGTCTGTATGGGAAGAGCTTACCCTTCTTTTTGAGAGGGTCCCAGGATGAAGATGCCACTGCTGAAGGCATGAAACTGCCCCATTCACTGGGTAAATCCTGGATGAACACAAGTCTGTAGCACAGACAGCACTCAGGGGGTGCTTCAGGCCTTCCCTGCCTCCGCCCACCTCGGAGCAGAAGCTCTGCCTGGGAAAGCCCAGAAAAGGGGCGTTCTCTCAAGTGTATGGGCTCCTGTCACCCTCCCTACCCCTATCATCTCCATCCTGCGGAACATGGGAGGGAAGCCACAGGCCTGAGCATTTTGTAAAAGTTTTTATTTTAGTAAAATATATCAAAGTTCATTTTCTGAATTTGTTCATGACACAGGGGCCATCCACAAAGCCTCTACTCTGTCCATACAACCTTCCTTTGCTCATCCGTGACGGCCAGGCGGACGCAGCCGAGCAGGGCATCCAGGTCACTCCAGCTTTCAGGGGCCAGGCTGCTATATAGACAGGGCACTTTATCCAGCTCAGCCTCCTCTTGCCTGGCAGCCTCCAGGAGCTGGTCCTCTGCGGTACCTAGCCGCTGCAGAGCCTTCCTGCCAGGGCCGGAGATGGGGGGGTGGCTTAGTGAGAGTCTTGCACCTGTCTCCCAGCACAGAGCCCCAGAAATCAGCTGCCAGCTTGGAATTCTAGGGGCCTGGATGGACTGATGATGCAACAGCTGTCTAGACGCCCTAGACATGGGTGGCCTGATTCGAGGTAACCCAACGCCTCATGAAGAAAATACAACTGGGGCCCTAGATGGTGTTGCACTAACAGAAGGTGGCCTGGTTTACAACTTCAGTTCTAATTGTAAAGGGAGCAGCAGGATGTCTGGGTTGGTTTGTCCCGGTCATGAACCAAGTAGTGTTTTTCAGTCTCTGTCCTCACCTAACATGGTTGGACTGTTAACTGTACCCCAGGAAACATGTGGCCTTAGCCAAGGTCTGGCTCTAAGGTCTCACCTTACTGTCCTCTGGGTTACTCCTGGGGGCTGGCTGCAGGACCTTTGTCCTGGATGTTGTGGGGGAACTCCCCTGTGACACTCGGGGGCTGGCACAGGGCGAGATCCTGGAAACCCCGACACAGGCTCTGGACATGTTCACCATGGGCCTCATGGGGAGTTCCAGCACCCGTTCAAACCCCACCACCAGCCCCCAGGGGTGCACCTACTTGAATTTTTTTGCCACCTTCTCACTGATGGAGACATGGATAATGATGGGGAAGATCTCCATCCTGTGCAGGACACAGACACTGTCCAGCTGGATGTCCAGGAGGGCGTGGGTGTTCTGGGGGGCGTGGGGAGAGAAGTGAGCCTCAGCCTCAGAGTACATGAGGGGAGCCCACACTCAGGGGAAACATGGAGAGAAGCGTACAGGCAGGACTGAAGTTTGCAAAGGAGATGAGGAAAGAATTTGGGGATGCCCCTTTGTACATGAGCGTGCTTGCTGTACAGTTTTAAAAGTTTCCATCTGTTTGACTTTTCACTTCTGATCTAGAAATCAGAGGCCACTGGGATTGCGGGAGGCTTTGTGTGGAGCTCAAACCCTAGGAGTCGGTGGCTCCATCAGCCTCTTTGGGGGTTAGAAGGAGATGGGGCCATTGTGTCTCTGGCTCACAGCTGTTCTTAATTGCTTTGTATCAACAAAATTTTATCATTCTCAGATTTTCATATATTTGTCTGAACCTTAAAACATGGAGTGTTATCTCCATTTTATTCATTCATTTAACAAATGTTTATTAAACATCTCCTGTGTCAAGGAAACAGACTCAGGGAATTTAAGTCTTGCTCAAGGTCATGTGGACCCCACATGGCAGAAACAGGGTTTGATCTTTCTGTGATGGAGCCAGAGATGAGCTAAGCACCAATTCTGGGTGCTCCCGGGGGCCCTGGAGGTTGGCCCTTCCTGCCTTCTCCCCCCACCCTCCTCTGGAGATGGAGTTCCTCCCAGCCCCCACCCCACGCCTTACCTTTCCCATGAGGGACTCGACTGCTCTGCGGGTGACACAGTAGAGGCCACCGGATGCCTCTCTTTCCTGGATGATGTCCCCTCTCTGGCTGGAGGTGTGATACTCCTCCTGGCTCAAGTACTCTGAAGGTGACAGTTGATGGGGATGTCACACACCCAGCTGCTCCCTCAAGAGCCTGTGCTGAACACCCCCCACCCCTGCAGACCCCTGTGAGCTCTAGGGGAAGCTCTTGCTAGGGTTTCCTCTTTATAAACCTGACCCTGCTCTCTCTGCTTGGAGGAGTCTGTGCCCTGCACATTCACCCTGAACTCAGACACAGCGGGTGCCCCGTCAATGCCAGGATGTGGGTGGATGGATGGAGGGAAAGAAGGAAGGATGGACAGATGTAGATAAACCCCTCTCCCATCACTTCCCGAGCCCCAAATTTACATATGCAGCTACTTACACCCAGAAATCCCTTCAAGCCCTTAAATCAGTGGTTCTCAACCAGGGGCAGTTTTGCCCCCAAGGGACACTTGGCAATGTCTGGAGACATTTCTGACTGTCACAGCTTTGGGGGAGGGGCTCTGCTCCTGGCATTGACTGGGTTGAGGCCCAGGTATGTTACCCATCTGCGATGCACAGGACAGCCCACAACAGAGAAGGACCCCAAATGTCATGCCCAGGCTGAGAATTCCTGCCCTGTATTAACATGTTAGAACACACCCCTACTTTTCCCTTCTTCCTGAATAGCACCCACTCTCCCAAGTGAGAACCGCACGTGCCATCCTGCTAGCTTCCACCCTCCAGAGCTCCACCAGACCTTCCAGACAGCTCTTGGGACTACCCTCTCTTCCCTACTGTGGCTTTGCTGTACCACCTCTGGCCCCAAGGGTTCCAGTGGTCTTTAGCTTCTCCAATCTGTCTTCTATTCTGCTTTCAAAACAGGCATTCAAAGATCAGGCCTGATCCCATCCCCTAGCCCACGGCACTTCAGGCACCCACCGCCCCCTCCCCATCCTACCTCAGTACTTTGCACATTCTGCTTCTCAGCCTGGACTGCCTTGTTCTGCTCACAAACTCCTGTCTGTCATCCCCACCCTTACCCCTACGCCTCTCCAGAGAATTCCTCTCTGGGCCACTGGTGGAGCTTAGACAAGTCAGCCTGCCACGTGTTTAGGTGTTTGTCTCCAGAGGCGCAGACTAGACCCCCAGGGCCTGTAACCTTCTGCACAGAGCCTGACACGCAGCAGGTGTTCACTGGAGGAACTGTGTGGACCACACTTGCTCCCCTCTGTCCCCTCTGTGAACTCCAGGAGAGAAGGACAGGGCCCTGTTCACCCCTACGTTGTAGCCTGACTCTCTGGGGCAGCCACCAACCAGGAATGGTGGACAGAAGAAAGTGCCAAGGAGCTAACTCCTGCCCTCCAGCCAGCTGAGCCACCTTTCCTGCAGAGCAGGGCCACTGGGACCCAGGATTCCCACTGGGTCTAAATTCATCTCCATGGCTCTAAATTGAGTGGCTTTGGGCAGGTGGGTGGAGCCCTTTGGTTGTATGAAGTACAAAACTAGCTGCCAGCAGAGCTGCACTTTGCCCCACCCCTCCCCCGTCCCAAATCCATGTTCATCTGAAACCTCAGATTTTCACCTTATTTGGAAATAAGATCTTTGCACATGCTGTTAGTTAAGAGGAGGTTGTACTGGAGCAGGGTGGTCTGAAATTTAATGACTGGGTCCTCATAAGAAAGTAATGTGAAGGCAGAGGGACACACAGATGAGGAGGCAGAGATCAGAGTGTTATAGACACAGGCCACCATCAGCCACCGGAGCAGGCATAGGCAGGAAGGATCCCCTCCACCGCAGCCTTTGGAGAAAGGGCAGCCTGTGGAGACATCTTAACTTCAGACTTCCAGCCTTCAGAACACTAAGGATACATCTCTGCTGTTTTAAGCCCCCTGGTTTGTGGTCCTTTGTTTCGGCCACTCCTCTGTCATCCACCCCCTTGAAAGCAGATACAGCATTCTGCCAAGGCCTCGCCCCACCACCTGACAGTCAGGTGGGAATCCCAGTTGAGAGCGTACCTGCTGGGCATTTCTTAAACCCTTGGAAGAGGCACAGCTTCTCAATCAGGATCTTCCCAACCACTCGGGGCACGAAGAGCACCGGCCGGGGCCGGCTGGGCCTGTGGGGGTGTACCAGGGTGTAGGGCACCAGGGTGAAGCAGCTCTCGGCCCAAAAGCACACGGTGGAGGGGTCTGTGCGAGACAGGAGCCGCGAGTGGGCCGGGTGCCGGGCTGCAGCAGACCCCGCCCCCAGGACGGCCTGTGTCTGTTTTGCTCGCTGCTGCAGCTCGGCCCCTGCAGTAATACGGGCACACTGGGCTCCTGCACGACGCACCGTGGCCTGCACACCTGCCTGGGCTGGTTTCTTTGTACTTGCTGATTAGATGTCCTGCTTCTCTAGGATCACCTTTATAGGCTGCAGCTTAAACTCTTTTCCCCGTTTGTTTCGCAGGGAGGATAGAAAACCTGAGTTTATCCTTCCAGTCTGGAAGCTTCCTGTGTCTTCTTCCTTAGCCTCATCCTCAGGGACACATGATCCCAGGCCTTCCCTCCCTCCCTCCCTCCCTCCTCTCCTTGTCATTTTGGTAATATTAGATGTGGGTTGGGTTGGGAGGATCCCCTGGAAGAAGGCATGGCAACCCACTCCAGTTTTCTTGCCTGGAGAATCCCATGGACAGAGGAGCCTGGGGGCCAGAGAGTCACAAAGAGTCATACATGACTGAAGTTTCTAAGGACACAGGCACTCAAAGCACTTTGTAAGAAAATAAACTCAAAACAGTTTACCTTTCTCTAAATTCACTTCTGCTTATCTCTTCACACGGTTTTACCTGCGCAGGGGTCTGTGCTGTGCTGGCCTCTGTCACAGCCACTACTCCCCACCCCAGCCGCTATATTCCCTGGGGCTTTTAAAAACGGCAGCCGTCTGAGGGCCCACTGGTTTGTGGAGTGTTGGGCATTTGGAGAGTGTTTAGACTTTACTATTCTAAAGGGACTACGGTCCAGATGACTGTACCAGTGGCTTCGGACCATCTTATTGGGGTAGGTTACAGAAGTAGGAATGTCAGTTAAAGTTCACTAAGAGTGTATAACAACTGCTTTCCAGAAGGGCACATAGACATCAATTATGTTTCTTAAAACAGATTCTGGCCTAGATGATTGGTGTTATCCTGACCAAGCTGCCCAACCACTGCGGCCCCTGAAGACCCTCCACCAGCTCCACCCACCTCACCTTCTACCCGGCTCAGGTCCGACTGGCTCCCTTCAAAGCTTGACCACAGAGGGCTGGCCTTGGTTCTGTCCATACTGACAATGCGGACCAACTTCTGGGTTCCCCCAGAAGGCTGCTGGATGAGGGAAAAGGAACGTCATACAGCATTGGGGGCCTGCCCCCCCAAATTCAGGGTGATCTCTGGCCCCAGGCTGTGCCCACTGAACAGTCAGGAGGCCCAGGCTCCATGGCAGGGAATGGGAGATGAGAGGTGGCCAAAGAGGGTCCTCAGGCTGAGCCTTCCCTAGGGAAGGCAGGGAGTGGGAGGCAGGAAGGAAGAGTAGGGTCCCCCAGCCTAGCCCTGCCATGATCCCGGGGGCTGCCCTAGTGCCTTGCTCAGGGGCAGCTGAGTGTTCTATGTCAGGGCAACCTAATGGTGCCCAGCCTCAGTGGGGAATAAGTGGGGTACACATGGCAGGCAAATGAGGTGACCTGGGACCAAGAGGCAGGGAGCATACACAATATATCTGCACACAACAGATCTTGCAGGCTGGGCGGTATGCAGACCCAAGTGAAGGTTTGGACGGCGGGGAAGGGACACACCAGGTCAGCCCACCTCAGGTCAGCAGCCTCCACTCTCCACTCTCCCTCAGTCAATGCCCACAGTTTTCCAGCCCAGCCCCGGTAGGGCTGTGATTTTGCCCCTCCCTCAGGATGATGTGGGTTGGGAGAGAAGGAAGGCCAGCAGGGGGAGAGGCAGAGCCCACCCGAGGGGGCTCCATGTCTAGGACCTGGACTGACAGGGTGAGCTCCCCACCTCACCTTGCGGGTCACGGTGCTCTGATGAGCCATGTCCTGGAGGAGGGCAATGAGCAGCTGCTGAGCCCTGTGTGGAGGAGAAGGACCCCAGCCCAGCTGCAGGGAGGGCTGGACGGAAGAGGTGGGCCCCTGCGCAGTGCTCTGGGACATCCCCACTGCCCCCACCATGGTCGTTCACCCCAGCAGCCCTGTAGTCCCCTGAGGTTCTTAAACACCTGCAGAGCCCCAGCCACCCACTGGAGATGCTAATTGAATTGTTCTGAGGGAGGGTCCAGGCAACACAGTCTGAGCGGGGTGGAGGCCACCATTCCACGACCTCACTAGTCCCAGTGTGGCCTGAGGATTTCAGCCTGGCATCACCCAGAGACGGCCTGGAAATGCAGAGTCTCAGGCCTCTTCCTGCATCTGCTGAGTCTGATCTCCAGGTGGCAGAATTTGCAGTGAGGCTTGAGAGGAGCCAGACAAGACACCATGCTTGGTGCCTTATGGTTGATCTACTATAGAACATGATTCTGAGCAGGGGAACTGTTGCTCCCAGGGAGGGTGACTGGCTATCCCAGTTGGCCCAGGACTGAAGGAGTTCCCCAGGACATTGGGCTTTCCGACAGTCCTGGACACACCTGCACGATGGGTCACCTTCCCCTAGGGGACACTGGCAATGTCTGGAGAGATTTTAGGTTGTCAGCACAAGGGGCAGCTGGGGGAGGGTGGCGCCGGGGTACTACTGGCATCCAGTGGGTGGAGGCTGAGATGCTGCTCGCATTCCAAAGTGCCCAGGACGGCCTCTCACGACAAACAATGAGCCAGTCCCAAACGTCCATAGTGCTGAGGATGAGAAACTGGTCCCACATACCCTAGAATGCTCTAGGACTCAGGTCCATCCCTTTTCACAAAGGAAGCCCATCTAAGCAGCAAACCTGGTGGGTCGCACATTGGAGATTCCACTTCTTGGAGGTGCCCCACCCCATATCCCTGGGCAGTGAAGGGAGCCTCGGGAAGGCTGTTTCTCTAGGGCAGGAGGGGACCTCCTGGCTAAGCAAGGCCAGGCAGTGTCCCCTCCCCTCCCCCGGGCACATCCCCGGGCTCTCTCTCGGGTGTGGGAGGTCAGGACGACTGCTCACCGGGTGTAGTTGGGGATGGTGCCATGCTTGGTGCCCTTGGTGCTATAGGGGCCAACACGGTGGGCATGCCAGCAGCTGCTGCCCTGGAACAGGGTGTCTGTGACGTGCAGGATGTCATTGCAGTGCACCTGAAGCTCTTCCTCCGCCCGCCCCTCCAGGGCCAGATTGACCCGGATGTAGAAGGAGTCCCCTGATGTGGCCACTTTGGCCTCTAGGTCCTGGACTAGCTTCTTATAACCTGATCAAAGAGGACATGGGAACAGGTAAGCCCAGAGCCATGATGCCCCGTGAGGACAGTTCTGCTTTGGGGGCCACTGTGGACTTGGGGTGCAGCCTGGCTCTGCAGTGGGCTGGGAGTGTTGGCATCAGAGGCCTCTGGGGGAGGGTGGAGAGGGTAGGGGAGTGTGTACCCTCCATGTTGACCTTCACTGACAGACAGCAGAAGCCATTCACCCTCCGGAGAAGTCCGACGGCCCGCTCCAGGGTCATGCCCTCCAGGACAGCCTTGGACAAGGGCTCGGTTGCCTCGTAATCCACCTGATGGAAGATCATGAGGGTTACTGCTGTTGACCAGGCTTCTGCAGCTGCGGTCTGAGTGCAGGCATATGCCCTGCAGGAGACTCACTGCTTCCCAGACACCCATCCACCCCCATCAGAGACCTGTGTCCTGTGTATCAGGACAACTTGATGCAGGGTCTCCAGGCTACACACATTCCCACCCTGGATCAGGTACTTAGATCGCCACTGGGTGCCTAGTTTCCGCTCTCCAACATGCTCCATTCTAGAGCATTCTGGAGCAGAGTCCTCAGCTTGGGACTATTGACATTTGGGGCCATCCTGGGCCTTGCAGGAGGTTTTGCGCCTTCTCTGACTTCCACCCACCAGATGCCAGGGCACCCTCATGTCACTCCTTCCCCAGCTGTGAAATCCACAGGGCTCTTTTCCACTCATTTGTTCCCAGTGTTGTGTTGGTTTAGGAGAGTAGATATGTTTATAATGAGAAAAACAGAGATGTTTTTAATGCTGTTAGAATGGAATTGGCCCCATTCAAGTATCAGGACTGTCTCATAAAGGGGCTCTGTTGCTTTAACCACAATGTGAGCTGACAATTGAAAATCTCACCAGGACTGTTAGAAGTGTGACGAAGGGCTTTTGTGTTGGGTGGGCTGATGCTTACGTCAGGAGCTCTGTGTGTGATCATTCGAGACAGAGGAGAACTCAGCTCAGCCCATGGACAGTGGGGAGAAGCAGTAGGGTCCATGAAATCCTGATTGAGGGTACAGCCCCTCCCTCCCTCTCTCAGCCCTACAGCCGCCCCCTACACCCCCCTACCCTGGAAGGAATTGGTGATGCCTGTTTTTCAAATTTCCTGCTAATCTTAAAAGGCCTGATGCTTAATAATTCTGCTTATGTTGTTGCTGCTGTTCAGTCACCAAGTCGTGTCTGACTCTTCGTGACCCCATGGACTATAGCACGCTGGGCTTTGCTATCCCTCACCATCTTCTGGAGTTTGCCCAAGTTCATGTCCATTGAATCAGTGATGCTTTTAGGTAACATCAAAGTGACCTCCCTGTCCATCCGTTCACTTAATAATAATTAGGTTGTACATTTTTGTTTTCTGCAGTTTAATGGATATTTTATAGTAAAAAAAATTTTTTTATGTCCCCAAGGTTAAAATGGAGAATTTCATTGTGTGTATTTTAACACATACACATGAAGTGACAGTAAGATTATTACAATTAAAAAAAACAACCCACATCAGAATCTTACATAATCTCTATCAGAAGATTCCTGGGCCAAGATTGCTTCATCCCCAAAGCTCGCTCAGCTGGTGCATAGTCCAGCCTTCAACAGCTTGTAGGTCACTCTCGAGTTCAAGGATGTCAGGGTGGAGAAGGGCGCAGGGTTTTGATGAGAGTCACCAGGACTCTCTAATCATTGTGTTACTGTTTTATGTTAGCCCAAGAAAAGAGCATGGACCAATCCAATAATCCATTTTTGTCAAGTTGAATCCATGGCTGCCTGGGTTACCTGCCCCTCGTGCTGACCCCACCCTCAAGAGGATGCTGGGGGCTTGAGGGGCTGGCGCCACACTCACCATGACAATCTGGGTGCCGGGGCGCAAAGCCATCTCATCTGCCGCAGAGCCTGGGGTGACCCGATGAATGAAGATGCCCGTGAGGTTCCCGCCAATAACGCTTATCTGCTCCAGCAGCGCATTCCCCTGGAAGGCCAGCACAGTGACCTGGCTCAGGATTTTGCGGGCTGGCCTCCGCCTCACTGGGAAGCAGCTGCAGGAAGGAAGGGGCCGAAGCTCAGGCATCCTAGAGCAGGAGCTTGGGTCTCCCCCTGGGTCCCCTCTAGTCCCAGCATTCTGGAATTCTTCCCAGGCCTCAAACAGGCTGACAGTGAGGACACAGTCCTCCCTCTGCTCTGCCACCTGCTGGCCCCAGCCCTCTGCTCACCTGGTGGAGAGATAGAGGTCCCCAGAAGACGGCTGCAGGCTGTTCTCAGATTCAGGGAGGTCTAGGAGGAAGCCAGGGGCTCAGGTATGGAGCTGGGCCAGCCCTCAAGGTCACCCCACTTCTGAAGGAGTTTGGGCTCACCCATGTAACCTCAGTGTCACCCCCGCCCCTGCCGCAGGCACCCTCCCTACTTGTTCTGTGTTTTGCTGAGGCTGAACCTTCTCTTGCTCCTCCCTTCCTTGATGCCCAGAATCTTGATTCACTGCTAAAATAGGGGAGGCTGGTGGGGAGATGCATTTGTCAGGGTTTAATCTACATTGTGTCCTTTTGCAGTATTTGAGTTGCTAGCATTTTACAAAATAGGGAATCTGGAATCTGGATTTCTGTCTTCACTTGAGAAATCAAATCTGGCATAACTCTGGGCCTGTATTTCTGTGTGGCAGCCACCGCTGGCATTGGTCATCGGCTGCCTCCTGACTCCTGGGTCACTCTGCTGCTCAGCTGGCCACAGCAGGACTCTGAGTTGGCAATCTGCAGGGCTAGATGTCCTCAGAGTCTCCCCAAGGCCTATATTTTAATATGTAGCCTGTGAGGCAGATGGGCTGCTCCCAGCCCAGGTGTCAGCCTCCCTGCAGGTAAGGTTGCCCTTCTCGCCTCCTGAGCTGCTCAGAGAACCAGAGGGCTCTCAGACAGCTAGTGGTCACCAGCTGCAGGCAGCCTGTGCCCAGCTCACAGATAAACATATACTCGTGCTCACATTCAAAGCCGAGTGAAATTATACACTCCCAATGTATTTGAGGTCAAAAGTAAATAAACAAGGACTTGATGCACAATCATGACAAAAGGAAAAAAAAAGAGCATTGACTCATCCTGTTTGTGATCTCACATCCAGGTTGGTTATATCTGGGGTGGAGCCTCCGTTATAAATAAAAGTGGCAATGAATTTGTAAGAGGCAAGGTTTCTGGTCACGTGACCCACAGAAAGCCTGAGGCCATCAGTCCTGAAGGGGCTGCCAGGCGACAGCGTGGGGATACACGCACTCCCTGGTGGCTGTAAGGTGAAATTCAGACAAGTTGCTAAGCTCCTGCTCTGTGCAAGGCCCAAGGTGGGGGGCAAGGCCCGTGAGGGGCCTGTGCCTTGAGAAGGAGACAGGACCAGTTAAGTGACAAATATGGGGAATAAGCCACAGGAGAAATGGGAATGTCTCAGGTGCCAGCATGCGGCAGAAATGTTCCCAGCAGGTGCCTCAGCAAGGAGCAGTGAGGATGGAAGCCGGTTGCCCTCTGGTATCACTGGGAGGCCCAAGTGTCCGTGGGACAGAGAGAGGACGTGTATGTCTGGAGCTATCTGAACTTTATGTTGAGCTGGACGTGGAGGTGAACGCAACTCCTTTAGCCTCCAGGTGAAAACAAAAGGAGACTCAGTAAACACAGCACATCTGGACACTGGTTTGAACTGCCAGGCTGTCTGGATGTTCCCAGAGCTCAGGTCAGGGCAGTAATCAGGTTCACTCCTCTCTGCCCCTCCCCTGGGGTGTCTCACCTGCCTCCCTGAAAATCCCTGTCTTCTTCCTGGCTCTGCCAGCCCAGCCAGGGGTGGTGTGGTGGCTGCAGAGGTTTGGGGGTACACTCACCTGCCCGGTCTACAATCTCAAAATCCAAGTCTGCATTGCTCTTCTTAGCACCCAGGGAGCCTCCCTGGTCCACCTCCAGGATTTCTGGGCAGCCGCTGCAAAGCATAAGAAGATGGAAGTCAGTGTCCCAGGGAGCTATGGGCAGTTGGAGCCACCTGATCCTGTCCATAGCCCCACTCTACCTGGAAGACCAGGGGTCTTCCCAGAAGTCCTCTGTGGCCCGCTTGCACAGGGATTGCTGGCTGGGAGGCGCAGGGCTGCTGGAGCGGAAGCTGTCCACCAGCTCTCGGCTGGACGTGGCACTCAGGTCAGACCAGAGCTGAGACTGGGGGAGGACACAGCAGAAGTCACCATGGGGCTCTATTGGGGATCCCCTAGGACAGTATCCCTGTTGCCTCTACTGTGTAGAGTGTAATGATAATAAGCCACAGCCTCCCACTGACAGGGTAGAGGAGGCAAGAGGAGGGGAAGGAGGAGCAAAGAGCCAAGCCACATTAATTGAGCACCTACTATGTGTTGGGTACTCTATTAGCTACTTCTAGATTTTATGTTGCTTAGTTCTTTATTTTTTAAGTTCCCTTCCACATATGGGATCTTAGTCCCTGACTAGCGATTGAGTCCACGCCCCCCGCAGTGGAAGTGCAGAATCTTAACCACTGGACCAACAAGGAAGTCACCTGTATCACTTAGTTCTTAATGGTAAATCTATATGGTGGGTAGCATCGTCCCACTTTGGGGTGTCCCAGGTGGTGCTAGTGGTAAGTAATTTGCCTGCCAATGCAGGAGACATAAGAGATACAGGTTTGATCCCTGAGTCGGGAAGATGCCCTGGAGAAGGAAATGGCAACCCATTCCAGTATTCTTGCCTGGAGAATCCCATAGACAGAGGGGTTTGGTGGGCTACAATCCATGGGGGTCACAGAGAGTCAGATGTGACTGAGCATCTGAGAACACACACTGTCCCACTTTACATATAAAGCGACCGAGGCCAGAGAGGCTAAGTTACTGGCTAGTGAGGGTCACGTGCTGACGGGGTGGAAACGTGCAAGATGCAGAGCGTGGGACTGGAGGATGCACGTGAAATGTGCAGATCCAGGTGTAGCTCCCCCGTTCACTTGAGAAGCCTTTCTTTAGCATCTTTAAGCATCTCCTACGTGCCAGACCCTCTTCTGTCCTGATAGATGAGGTCTGGTCCAGCCCCAGCAGTGATGGAGACACTGGCCGTACCTCAGAGGAGCTGCCGTCGCTGTCATCCCGTGGGCAGAGGGCAAACATACGCACCAGTCGCTGCTTCCCCTTCGGACAGGGCTCCCTGGCCCCCACCTCCTGCTTGGGCTGCCAAAGACCCAGACAGGCTGGTTAATTCAGGGAATATCCTAGGTTGCTCTCAGAGTTTCTACCGAGTCGCAACCCCTGTATCTCCAGCTTCCTGAGTGGTTTCCTTTCCTTGGCTTCAAGGCAAAACATTTATGTCCCCTTCTCCCAGCCTGGGACACCTGGCACTGTGGGAGCTGGCCACTGATGGGACATGCAGCAACCAGCTTGGTGACTGCATTTTATCCCCTTTGGATAATACATGTTATTCTCTCCTGGTTATACAAATAATAGATACTAAATGTATACCTATACATAGTCCACAAAGAATATTGGTGGGGAGGAATAGGCCAATTAGAGAAGAAAGTAAAATTGACCCATCCTCCCACACTCAGAAATAGAGCAGCAAGCAGTTTGTTATCTATTCTTCAGTCTCTTTTCCATGCATATGTATATATATTTTAACACGTTTGATGTGGCAAGTGGGGGAGGGAAGAACGGCTGGGACCTCTGCTTTAGGGAGGGTCGGGTCTGGCTGTGCTTCCCAGGTGTCCCTGGGCACCTCTGAAAAGTCTCACCCACCCAGCAGGGTGTCTGGAGCTGGAGCTGCTGGCAAGACCATAATTAGAGGTTTTACAGTAATTTTAGTTTTTTGAGAATGGAGCTTCCTTCGTTTCTATCACTCAGCTCTCAGGTAGTTTACTTTCGAGCATCCCAGGAAGACATCACCCACTAGACCAAGTGACCACCTGCACAGCTTCCTATGCTTGCTTTCTTCATTGAGTGCCGCACATTCCAGGTTCCAGAACCTTCCACCAAGCTAACCCTTCTGTGACTTGCATAGTATTAGCATAAAAAGAGATGCAGAAGCAGACTCAGCCTGCTCCACTGGATACCGTCAACCTTTGATCACACTACACCTCACAGGAGCCAGCACTGTGGACAGAGCTGAATCCGGTGGTGCCAGTGGGCCCATGTGGCTGGCTTGGGTCTGCCCCGAAACTCCGCATCCTCCCCCCAGCAGCGCTCACCCCCGGTGATGACTCGGCCTGCACCTGCAGCCGCTGGACCTGCTGGCGCAGCTCACAGACCTGGTCCATCAGCTCAAACACCTTCCTGCGGAGGGCGTCCTTCTCAGTCAGGTTCTGAGAAATCTCCAGCTGGGCTCCATCCCTCGCCGAGTAGGCCTGGGAGCCGAGAAGGAAGACAGGAAGGACCGATGTCCAGAGGATAAAGAGGCCATGTCGCAGGAGTCCAGCCAGAGAAAGCCCCTGTTTCTGGCCTGTGTTTACCCTGGACTCCCCTGGTGTGCAACACACACAGCTTGTTCCGTGGCTTACCACCATTTATGATTCATGTAAAAGTGAACAGTTTCAGTAACAGTCAATAAGGGGGTGCACACAAACACCTCCTGCTAGAAATGAAAGGAGGGAAGATGATGTACAGCAGGCATGGCAACCGGTAACAGTGGCGGGGAGCTGAGAAACATCCTGGGGACCAAGGAGAGAGACCCCGAGTCTGGAACCTGCTGCCACTGAGGTCAGGTGACCTGGCTGGCCAGCAATAAGCCACACCCAGAGTGGCCTTCCCGACCCTCCTGAGACCCCTCAAGGACTGTACCTTCGGTCTTTGGAGCCCCTCAGCCTGGCACCCAGGCCGGCCCCTCACTCCTCCCGGGTACCTGGTCTCGCTCCTTCTGCAGCTCGACCACTTGGCTCTGCAGGGCGTTCATCTTCTCCTTGTAGATTTCACAGTCCACCTTGGTTTTCTGGAACTGGAGCAGAGTCTGCTCCTTCTCTTCCCAGTACTGGAAGGAGGGGGACAAACATGGCCCACGAAGGTCAGTGACTCTGAGGGTAGGGCTGAGGATGGGGGTGGGGGAGCCTCGGGGAGAAGTGAGCGAGGTGGTTCTCGCGAGGAAATAAGGTGAATTGATGCTCATTTCTTAAGTGCTAGATTTCAGGTGCATCTAGAGTTGCTGTGTTGATTATATTTTAGTTTGATCATCAAAATATGCATGGGTCCTGCATGTCAAATTGTGTTTCGTTTATTCCATGTCCCAAAGGGCATACCTATTTTCCCTCTGCCCACCTCATTCTCTTCCACGGTCTCCTTTCTCTCGTCCTCCCCTTGCCTTTTACAGCAACTAAATGAATCCCTGGCTCTCACCCTGGGGCCCCCATGCACTGAAAATCACTCTGTGTTTTTATCGCTTGTTTGCCTGACCTACTTTCTCATCACTCCATAAAGTGGACGTGGCCTTTAGCATTGGATTCTGAGTTGGTGCCCAGCCTAGTTGGACAAAGGAATAAGTGAAGAGGCCAATGCATTTCTTGGGCAAAGTTGGTTTTAAGCTCAGTGTGGATTAAAGAATCTGCTTCCTCATCCAGGCAGCCCAGCCCCTAAGCACAGCCCAGCAGTGTCACCTGCTTTCGCTGTCTCTCAGCGGCCACCGCCCGCTCCCTCAGAGAGTGGATGCGGTCCACCAGCTCCTGCCTGCTCTCCAAGGCCTCGTCCAGATTCTGCTCCAGAATGTCCTTCTCCGCCTGGCACAAAGAGATGTCAGCCCAGGGACCCTGACCTCCCCGAAGGCCCCAGGGAAACATCCCCATCATCTCGTCCCCAGGACAGGAGGCAGGAAGATTCGAGTCCTGGTGTGGGGATGGATTTAGCTTTATTACTGCACGTCAGGCAGGAAAAAAGGCAAGGTCAGCAATCAAAATGGGGAACATGCATTTCAGCTCCACGTGAGCGTGGCTAGGAGACGAAGTACAGGAAGCTGAAAGCCTCTGAGGGTAGTATAGCGCCTCCTTCTTTGAGGCAGTTTCAGCCTGCTCCCTCAATAGATCCAAACGCAGAGGCTTCCAGGAGGGCGAATTTCAAGGGGTGAGGCACTCCCTCTTCACGCTCACTTTTATGAACGATGGCACAGTTCAGGCCAGGTAACCCACACCCCATGAATGTCTGTGGAAGGATTAGTTCAAAAATAGATATTTATTGATCGAAAGGGACCGGAGAGGAGAGGCAGATGATTTGCATAATTTCAGGGTGCTGGCAACACGAACTTCTCTGCATCTTACAGTTCCCCACTCCCCCGTGCCCACTTTTGCAGGCAGAAAGTTCCCCCCTTCCACAACCTTAAAGCTAATCTCATCAGTTATAATCAGCCTCCATTTACTCCAAAACAACATAGCAGCAGCAAACGAGCTAAGACTTTTCAATACGTGCACAATAGCTTTCAGTTTTTCCAGCATATGGGGTCTGGAAAGAACGGGAAGGAGGGATGTGAGAAGGGGTGGTGAGGATGAGTCACTAAGTTTCATCTCACCCAGACCTTAGCTACACCTCAGTGGAACCACCTGTCAGAAATCCCACAGTGTGGAGGCCACAGGCCAAGGCCAGTGACACTACCTGCTGGCCACCAGGGAAGGAAGCTGAGCCTTGGGGGGAGACCAGGGCAGGAGGTGAACCTTGGGGGCACCAGGACCCACCAGGCTGAAGGTCAGAGAGCGGAGCCTCTCATTCTCCTCCTTCAGGCGGCTCAGCTCCTCATCTCCAGGCTCCAGGTCGCTGGCCATCTTCAGGGACCGCTCTCGAAATTCCCGCTCACAGGAAGAAGACATCTTCTCTCGCTGCAGCTCTTGCTTCATCAGATACAGCTGCCAGAGAGGAGAAGGAGGGGGAGAAGGTCACTGCTGTTTCTCCACTAGACTAGGAGTAGGGTGTGGTCCTCAGCCTTTCTCCTTAGTGATGATGCTTTTCATATTCAAAAAGGTCCCTCTCCCAAGATTTCAAAATCCATAAAGGGTTTTACCTAAAGAATAGTCCCTGTAGGATGATAAAAGCATTTTAGCTTTATCTTACTGGGATGTGTAGGGGTTAAATCACTGAGCTGGGGTCCCCAGGAACAGAGAAAGGAGCCCTTGCCATCGGCTCTTGGATCTGACAGCCAGTGCAGCCAGGGATGAATAGCCACTAAGCCTCCTCCAGCATGGCCCTGCTTCTCCGCCTTTCCACATTCCACTAAACATGTCAGGTGAAGTGGGGGGCAGCAAGAAGAAACCCCAGGGGATCTACCAGAATTAGAGGTTTGGGTGTGAACTCGTGATTTCTAAACTATGTGCATGTGTGTGTCTACGCATGGCTGCATGCCATGTTCCTATGCGTATCTGTAGATGTGTGTATACCTGTGTATCTATGTGCATGTTTCCTAGCCCTCTCTGCTAAAACGGCTGAGGAGCAAAGACACCCCAGTAGCAATGAGCACACCTAGAGCCCAGACCTTGGTCACTAAAAGGAACTGGGGCCCCTTGAAGAAATGGTTGACTTTGGAGCTGAGGTGGGGTGAGTATGAGATGATCCTGGAATATCCTGTGATGATGCAAAGAAAGTCAGTGCTAAGAAAATTCGATGGCATGTCATGTCCCAGGACACAACATATTGAAGGGGTTCCCACTGCCAAATCTAGGACACCTTGAGCACCAAACTAAAGACAATAACATGTTACAGATTACTGGAAATAGGAATCCACGCATCTGTGCCAATAACAGATGCACAAGTGTGGAAAGGAAAGGCTCTCTCACGGCCAGGATGCTGAGGGCCAACTGGTCACCATGGGGAGCACTGGAGATGGGGCTCATTATTTTGCAGCCACCAGAGTAAAGATGTGCTCAGGCAAGAATCACTGGTCAGGCTAAGTCCAGGGGAAGGTTTTAACATGAAGCTAGGGTGCTTGATGGCCGCAAAACGCCTCTCCCATACCCCGGATTGCTTACCAGCTGCAGGGAGTAATAGTAAGAGTACTTTGGCAATTTTGGTACAATACCTGATCCTGGACTGGAGGGAAAATGCCATAAACAATGTACTTGCTCAGAGGTTAAAGCATCTGCCTGCAATGTGGGAGACCCAGGTTCGATCCCTGGGTTGGAAAGATCCCCTGGAGAAGGAAATGGCAACCCACTCCAGTATTCTTGCCTGGAGAATTCCATGGACTGAGGAGCCTGGTGGGCTACAGTCCACGGGGTCACAAAGAGTTAGACACAACTGAGTGACTTCACATACATAAAACTGGAACATTTTGGGAGAATGGCATTGAAATATGTATAATATCATATAAGAAACGAATCGCCATTCTAGGTTCGATGCAGGATACAGGATGCTTGGGGCTGGTGCACTGGGATGACCCAGAGGGATGGTATGGAGAGTGAGGAGGGAAGGGGGTTCAGGAATGGGAACACGTGTATACCCGTGATGGATTCATGTTGATGTATGGCAAAACCAATACAATATTGTAAAGTAATTAGCCTCTAATTAAAATAAATCAATTTAAATTAAAAAAACTGGAACACATACAGTAGATTTAAGGATTATATGACTGTAATTTTATGAAGTCGACAACTGCACCACAATTATATAAGAGAAATTTCCTATTTTTAGGAAATATACATCAAAATGTTTGGGGGTAAAGGGCCATGATGCGTTCAACTCAAGTGGTTCAGGAAAAAGTGTGTGTACGCGTGGGGAGGGAAAGAGAGAGAGCACAGTAATAAAGAAAAGGTATGTGGATGTATTTGTATTTTTATCTGTATATTTTTGGGTAAATTCAAAATTCTTTCTAAATAAAATTTAGAAAACTAAAATCAGACAATGCCATAGTTAAAAGCAAATGCCAAAATGACAAGGAATGACTATCCTCCATAAAGAACTCTTGTAGATCAATAAGATACAATAATTATCCCCAACAGAAATATGAGTAAAAGACTGTTGGGGTCTGAGGGGGCCTCACTAGTAACATTCCTGTTCTCCCATCTGTATCCAGGACCAGCTGAGAAAGACAAAGGAGGAGCCAACAGAAGTCCCCTTGGTTCCTGATGCAGTTGGAGGGGAGCAGGGCTGGCTGGTTCCACTATTCCATAACAGCCACCACTCCCGTAATAGCCAGTCTGCCAGAGGTAGGATGAGGAGGAGGGCTCCCCATCGTGGGCACTTCACAGACCAGGCGATTGCAGGGCAAGGTGGTTGAGGCCACATAGCTTATTCGAGGGAACCCTGGTGGAGAAGTTTCCTGCAGGGGTGTTGCAGGGAGCGGGAGAGGGGTTCCAGGAGATAGGCCAGCAAGTGCAAAGGCCCAGAGTGGGGAGCAGCTGGTCAGAATGGTTACCCTGAGCTGTTACCTCTTCCTGCAAGCTGCGGCAGCGCGTGGTGGCCAGCTCCTTCTCCTGCAGTGCATTGCTGTAGTGCAGCGAGAGACTCAGCATCTCATCCTTCAGCTTCAGCACCTCGTGGAAGTGGGCGCTGACCTCGCGCTTCATGCGGCTGTGATCGGTTTCCAGCTGACTCAGGCCCTCAGCGCGGGCCTCGGCCTGGTCCAGGCGCTCCTGCAGCTGCTGGCACTGCCGCAGCAGTGCCTCCTTCTGCCCCTTTTCCTGGCTCAGCTCCTCCTGCAGGCTCCCGATGGCTCCGGCCAGGCACTCGGTCAGCTTGGATGTCTCCATGAGCCCTGAGGGACAGGGCAGGTAGGCCAGGGGCTCCTCATTCTGCAAGGTCTTGCTGCCTGCACCCACACTCTCAAGCAGGGCCCCCACCCTAATTTGTGGGTCACCGTAAATGCTTCCAGGCTCAATAGGACTCGATATTTCGGTTAAATAAATAGCACGACAGCTGATTTTTGTCCTCATTCTTGGCTTCCCTGTGGGACCTAGCTGTTTAAACCTAACTCCCCATTCCCTGCCACCATCAGCTGAACCTTGCTCGATGTTCATTCTCATGTCATCCTAAGGAAAACATAACAAAGAACATGAGTCTGTATAACAGAACCCTGAATCCCATAAATAGGGGCTGTGATGACAAATAGGCTGAAATACTTTCTTATCCACAGTTTTGAGTGATGTCGCCCTGCCCCTTCAAATACCTAAATCTTTCAGCAGCTTCTCCAGGGAAGCCTAAAATGACTCAGTTAATGAACAAGACCTCATCTCCCACCTGGCCGGTATAAATCTTTACTTAGAAGCTCCTCTCCTTTTTCCCGCTGTCGGCCCCTCCCAAGAGCCAGAGCTGGGCAGGACTGGGCAGGACCGAGTAGGAACCGGTTCCTTCTGCCTCAAGCACCTCAAGGTAAAGGTTTTCTAAGAAAGGCCACACTTCCTCTTTGCCTGTGCCTCTCAGATGCAGGATCCATGCCCCGTGAGGGGTCTGCTCTTGGTGTTGGATAGTTAGGGACAGAGTTTTTCATTTATAACCCAAGGTCATGGGCTTTGCCTACCCACCCCCACTAGGGTTAGTGTGTGTGTGTGTGTGTGTGTGTGTGGGGTCTCCTCACCCCCTACAGTCTGGAGGGTGTGGTTGGAGCACAGGGACAGGAATGTCTGCCCAGTTTGGAATAGCCTACAGTCAAGGAAGGACACCTCCTCACCCCTGGTTATATCCCCAGATCTTACCACTGAAGTTTGTGAAGTCCACGCTGGGCTGCAGCCCCGTGACTAGGGTGTAGACATCAGGGTTGTGGAACTTGAGGCTCTCCAGGAAGGCAACGGCCCCATTCTTGCCTCGAGTCTTTAGCAAATCCAGCAAGTACCCTTAGGAGAGAGAACAGTCTTAGCTAGCCAGGTACTGGGTGGGCTTCCCATGAAGGAAGCAGAGTACAGTGGGGTGGCGGTCATCCTTGCACATCTAGGAATCAGGAGGTCAAAGCAGTTTTCCAGGGTCGATTTACTACTTCCATGATGGTGGTAAGACTCGAAAGGGGTCAGGCTGATATTTATTGAGGAACTGCTACAACCCAAGTGTTAAGAGTTGAGAATAAAAGACTCAAAAGGATAATCGTTGCTCTCCAGACCTCTCCCAGGTGTGTTGTGGACACATGAAGACACACATGTACAAAGCAGGTGGGAGGGAAGAAGCAAATAGCAGTGCCCAGGGTCTGGTGCTAGAGAGGCTCAGGCCTTCCAAGCCCACCTAGATTCTATCACTCTCAGCTTGAATTAGCTTGAATTAATTTCTCCCCTATAATGGTCATTAGGCTACAGGCACAAATAGTACCACATTGATAGCTACCACTTACTGCCTATTTTTGAAGGCCCAGGCTTTGAGATGAGTATCTGATAAAGAGTAACTCATTCCATTCTCCTAACAACTTCATATGATGAAGCTTTCCTGTTTTTGAACGAATAAACACAGCTAGTCAGACAATTAGAATCAGCTCCAAAGACATCTGGAGTGGGTTGAGTTGTGGCCCCCAAAGTTATGTCCACTTGGAAGCTGCCAGTGGGACCTTGTTCAGAAAAGGCTTTGCAGATGTAATTAAGGTAAGGATCTCAAGAGGAGGTCCTCCTGAGTTATGCAGGTAGGCCATAATCCAATCACAAACATTCTTAGACAAAAAAGGAAAAGACAGAAAGAAGGACATGTGATGATAGAGGCGGAGATTGCAATGATGTAGCCACAAACCAAGGATGCTGGGGCCAACAGAAGCAGAAAAAGGCAAAGGTTTTCCCCTTAGAGCCTTCAGAGGGAGTTCAGCCCTTCTGACACCTTGATTTCAGGCTTTTGGCCTCCACAGTGTGAAAGAAGATGTTTCTGCAGTTTTAAGCCACCCAGTTTGTGGTCGTCTGTGGTGGCATTTCTGGAGCACTAACCCAGTCCCATGACTTGACCTCAGGTCACCTCAAGGTCCTGCACTCCCTGCCCTCACACAGGCCTTTCCAGCACCACCTGCGCCAAGCTGGCTCTGCAGTGGGCTGGGACACAGGTCCTCACCGACTCTCATGGCTGTGTTGTTGAACCTGGGGCTGTGCAGCACCTCCTCCTCGTCCAGCTGGTCCAGCACCTTGGCCTGGCGCAGGTAGGGGGTGAGACGGCTGGGGCAGATGCTGCGTACAATCCTGCAGCGGTGGTCCTCCATCATCTCCCACAGCACCTCCTCGTCCAGGGAGGTCAGCGAGGAGTCCGTGCGGCACAGCTCCGCCATGGCCCGGCCTCAGCACCCTGGATGGGAAGGGTGGCCACGGAGGGCTGGGGTCAGAGAGACACAGCTTCCTGTGCAGGAGGTCTTTCCGTCCAAACCCTCTTCCCCAAGTCAGCAGTAGGGAGGAAATGACCAATTCAGAGAGGTCATGACACTCGCTCTGGCCCAGGTGTCCTGAGACCAGCAGGAGGATGCTGTCCATCCTTATTGTTGATATCAAGTCAATCCCTCAGCCAGGAGCAGAGCAAGCAGAATGGGGTTTCTTTTGGATTCAGGAGACTGGATTTGCCTTTAAATCTCAGGAAGCTGCCCCTGGCCTGGGGAATGGGTGTACTGAATGAGGGTGACATTACAAACCAGATGGATGGGGCTTTCCCTGGCGGTTCAGTGGATAAAACTCTGTGCTCCCAGTGCAGGGGGCCCAGGTTCAATCCCTGGTCAGGGCACTAGATCCCACATGCTACAGCTAAAGATCCTGCATGCTACAGCTAAGTCCTGGTACAGCCAAATAAATAAAAAATAAAATAAAAATCTGTCTCATTGAAAAGACAAAACAAACCAGATGGATCTAGAACATGTCTTCTTAATAGGTGTGACAGAGCCCTCAAGGGGTCAAAAATTGATTCTTGAGCAAAAATTCTTACCCTTCTGTGTACTAGAGTGGGTTGCCGTTTCCTCCTACAGGGGACCTTCAACCCAGGGATCGAACCCAGGTCTCTTACGTCTCTTGCTTTGGCAGGCAGGTTCCTTACCACTAGCGCCACCTGGGAAGCCCGTATAAAGCACAGATGTACATAAACAGACAGTTTATCTGTGAGGTTAATATCTCATGAAAGGAACGCATGTACACCCGTGGTGGATTCATGTCAATGTATGGCAAAACCAATACAGTATTGTAAAGTAAAATAAAGTAAAAAAAAAAAAAATCTCATGAAAGGGAAGAGGACCTCAGAGGACCCCTTGCCCAGACTGCCAGCCACAGATGCTCCCTGGCTTTGTAATGAGTCACCTCCACAGGTGTGCCCCCACCTGAGCCCCTCTCCTCCCTCCAGCCCTGGCACAAAGTCACTAGCTCACTGATCCATCTAAATAAGATGCTTTTAACCTGCAGCCTGTTTTAAGCATCCTAAAAAAAGTCCTTCAAATGATTTAAAATATCCATATACCAGTCACACAGACTCAACCCATCTTAACACTTTGTACCTGGTCTCCTTTTTAAGGACAAGCAGTTAGAGACAGCTCAGTTCTGGTGTCTCCAGGTCCTGTCCCTTGCTCTCTTCTTGCAGGTAACTTCTGGACCACGTGATGCATATGACTGTGTCTACACAGGGCATCTTGTCATGTGTCCCCGGGAACCCCATAAACAGTGTGGTACTGGGCATGGCTCTACACTCAGCCTGTTTATTTTTTTGTTATTTTTGCCATACCACGTGGCTTGTGGGATCTTAGTTCCCCCACCAGAGATCAGATCCGGGTCCATGGCAGTGATAGCCCAAGTCTTAACCACTGGATAGCCAAGGAAGTCCCTCAGCCTGTTTTTTGAGGTTTAGCAAATGGATACATGCAGCTTGATCTATTTTTATTTATTTATTTATTTATTTTAATATAATTTTATTTTACAATACTGTATTGGTTTTGCCATACATTGACTTGATCTATTTTTAAACTGTGTACTGAATTCAATTACACTAAGAAACCACAGTCGGTGCTCCAGTGGATGGGCCTTAGGTTGTTTCACATTTTTCTCCAACACGCGCAGTGCCACAGTGACTGTCCATGTATGTCACCTTGAGCACAGGTGGGAGAGTTTCTCTCAGACCTGAGAATTCATATGATTTGGTTCTTTTCATTTGGAATGGCAAGGTGGAGCAGCTGGAGTCAAGTACCTATATTTTAAAAAAAGCTTTTGGCTGTACCACACGACACATGGTATCTTATTTTCTCAACCAGGGATTGAACCTGTCCCCCTGCTTGGAAACTCAGAGTTTTAACCACTGGACCACCAGGGTAATCCCTCAAATACCTCTTGAAGAGGTCTATATATGAAAAATGCTTGAAAACTATAGCAAATCAACCCTTGTAAACTAAGAAAACAAGGAGATGGTCACTGGAGGGTCCTATCCCCATGGAAAGCCCCCTACAGTCCATGCGAGGAGCCCCATCTTTAGCGAGGACTCACCAAAAACTGCTCAAATTCGTTTTTGCAGGCACTCCTTGCGCTGGGATGGGATCCCGGGTCCCCTCTGAGGCCAGGTGTGGTGCCGGCAGGATGGGGCTGGGCAAGAAAAGCCTGAAAACCCGTGCTAAGATGATCTCATATCTATCTTGAGCCACATGACTTGCACAGAAACTGAGTTTCGGCACCAAAGACTAATGTAAGGAGGGAGAAAAGCAAACTGTTCCAGGAAACAATTCGACAGATCTTTGATCCCTACCATTTGCTTAGGAACTATAAAAGCTTCCTTGGGGCTTGGAACCAGGCTTGTAGAAGGAAAGTGAGCTTTGAACCCTAGGAGACCAAGGAGAGTGCGCAGGTGCAACAGTCACATGATGTGTCTCTGTCATCATGGGGCCAGACTCCACTGACACCCTTCCCCTAAGTCTTGTACTCAGAAGGAGGGATCTGCTGACAGTTGTGGGTGGGAAAGGGGCATGGGGCTCTCACTGGTTGAGGAAGAAGAGGGAGCAAGCCAAGAATAGGAGTCCTGCCCTTAGGTGGTTCATTCCTGGTTTCTTCAGGGAACAGTTGATGGATGCTTAGGAATCAGGGTTTTATAGGTTGAAGTCCTCACTCCCAGTACCTGTGAATGTGGTTTCATTTGGAAATCATGGCAGATGTGATCAAGATAAATTTGTTCGGGTGGGGCCTTGAATCCCTTATGACTTAGTGACCTTATCAGAAGAGAAACGATCCAGAGACAGACTTACAGGAAGAAGTCATGTGACAGCCAAGGCAGAGATCAGAGCGATGCTCATAGAAGCCAAGGGTCACCAAGGATTGCAAGCAATACCCGACGCTCAGAGAAAGGCATCGAGCAGATTCTCCCTGAGACCTCCAGATGGAGTCTGGACCTCCTGGCGCCTGAATTTCGGATTTCTGGTCTTCAGAACTCAGGGCAAATACATTTCTGTCATTTTAAGCCATGCAATGTGGTAATTTATTATGGAAGCCTTGGGAAACTAACACATAAGCACAAAGGGAATTTGGAAACTGGCTCAAGTCCTGGAGTGCCTGGCCATGTCCAAGCAGTCAACTACACACTTGAATGGAAAGCTCATGAGCTCCTGGGATCTCTACCCAGTGGAAGTCTGCATCTCTTTGGTGTGGCCTTTCAAATCAGGATGACCTACCTTGCATCAGGACCAGCTGTGCAATCCACAGAGCCCAGTACAAAATGAAAATATGGGCCCCTAGTTTTAAAAGTTTCCAGAAGTTCTAGACAGTGACAGCAGAGCATTAGACCAAGCACAGGGTCCTAGGGACAGGTTACATCCATGAAGCTGGCCCTGATTTGCATGATCAAGGGGTCTCCAGGCCCCCATTCTGTAATTTATGCCTAAATTCCTATCTTATCCAAGTGATTCTCTTGTGATGATCAATGCCCTTTTGTGAGGTTCTCTTTTAGATGTCGCTGGGGGAATAAGCATTCACTTCTTGGCACCTAGAGGTGGGTGGGCTTGTCAAGAGATGAAGGGCCAAATGAGACGCACCTTCTCCATGGCTGCCAGACTGGTGACTTGGGGCCAGGACAGGCTTCTAACTGGTCAACCACCCAAGGACCCAGGACAGAGGATCAATTCCAGGAGCAGTCCTTCCCAGCCCTGCCTCCAAAGGCCATAGTCTTTTGGCCTTTCGAGGTGTGGCAGAATAATATATCAGGTGCCCAGCCCCAGTGCTTGGCCAAAGGCGGTTGGGCCTGCAGTCACCCAACAACCCTGCGCCCCCAGCCAAGCTCCCATCCCCTGCCCCAGAGGCCCCGATACAGCAGAGTGCTTCTGCCCTCGGCCGATTGTGTTCCCTGCAGGCCTCCTCTGTTCCACCCACGTGTGTGCATGCTTAGTCACTTTAGTCATGTCCAACTCATTGTGACCCCATGGACTGTAGCCCAACAGGCTGCTCTGTCCATGGGATTTCCCAGGCAAGAATACTGGAGCAGGTTGCCATGCTCTCCTCCGGGGAATCTTCCTGACCCAGAGATCAAAGCTGTGTCTCTTGCATCTCCTGCATTGGCAGCATTGGCAGATTCTTTACCATCAGTGCCACCTAGGAAGCCGCCCCCTCATTCCACCCCTACACTGGCTCAGTCCAGCCTCCCATTCCCCTCAGTCAACCCCACTACCACCAGGACTGTGTTACATGGGTGCCAAGGTGCCTAGGCGAGGGGTTCCCCTTGTGCCTTTTCAGATGACAACCTCGTGAGTGCTGCAGCTCTCACCGTGTCCAGTCCAAAGGCTCTGGGTCAGATTCCACACAGAACCAGTCCAAACGGGAAAGGTGCTGAATGAAGAAACTCAGAGTCTCTCTTCCAGAGCCTTGCAAAATGAGTCAAAAAATGTAAACAAACAAACAAGAACAACAACAAAAAACCTGCAGCCACAAAATACAAACAATGGAAAGGTAAACAAGTTTCTCCCCAAAGTTGTGAGAAATGTCAGAATATCAGATGAGCCCCAAAATGGATGAAGTGGTGCTAAGAGGCTCAGGACTGCCAGCGACAGAACCGCATCTCCACGGAAGCATGTAGATTTTAAATAAAGTCTCTACCTTGTCATGGTTTTCGTAATCTCTTAACTTTAGCGGGAATTTTTAAAGAAGTAATGGTTCTTGAAACGTTTATACTGCATTTAGCAATTCAACCATAATCTTAAATGTAAGTAAAGCTAAAATTTTGCTTTTAAAACAGGTGAGGACTTCCCTGGTGGTTCAGTGGTTAGGATTTTGCCTTCTAATGCAACAGGTTCAGGTTCAATTCCTGGTCAGGAAGCTAAGATCCCACATGCCTCATGGCCAAAAAACCAAAACATAAAACAGAAGCAATATTGTAGCAAATTCAATAAACACTTTAAAAATGGTCCACATTAAAAAAATGTGTAACATGGTCTCATGTTTATGGAATGATGTCAGTGTGTCAGTCTCTCTAGCAGTCCCTCAATCTATATTTTAATTCATCCATCCATCTAATCTGTCCATCTTTCTCTCATTTGGGGTGTGTGTGTGTGTATGTATGTATGCGCATGTATGAGTACTCGAATGTATAGGAGAGAAAGACGGAGAGAGAGAAATACAAACAGAGAGACAGAAACAGAGAAACACAGAAAGAGACAGAGAAAGACAGCAGGTGGATTTTGGAATGCTGTTCACTGATGCTATTTGTGGTGGTAGAATTTTAGGAAATCAGTTTTTTTTTAATTGATTAAACTTTATAGAATGAGTGAGCCTAGGTTCAATAAAAACCATAAACTCATAGTTTCAGAAAACTATCAATTCAGTTGATCAAATAGAGAAGGAAATCATCACAGATAAGCTGCCCATCAGCCCCAGAGCACCCGGGACACTTGTTGCCTAAACGTGATTATTCATGGCACCTCCCCCTTTCTCTCTCAAAATGACGCAGTTCAGGTGACCAGTGATCAGAGACCAGCAGAGGCATCCCCTCTTTTGCTTTCCCTCAGTTCCGGGAGGAAGAGCCAACCCTTGTGTGCTGGGCACAGAGAGAACGGGAGCAGACCAGGATGACAAGCGCTGGCTGAAGTAACTTCTGGAAAAGGCAGGAACATGGGGAAAGAATACTTGGTTGGCCCAGTTCTGCATCAGTGGGGAAGGACTGCTTCTTAACCCCAAAACAGGATTTCTTAACCTGCACTTCATAAAGAAGAGCAGGGCACATTTATAAAATCCTGTTTCCCCACAAATTTCTTATAAAATATCCGTCTTAATATAAATCGAGCCTGAGCCTGAAGGTTCAAAAACATGAGAAATAAATACACCAGCCCTGAACAATGACCCTAAATGCCCTCCTTTGATTGGAGTTAATGACCTGGATTAGCTAGCTCCAAGGAGACAGTGACCAAAAAACTTGGGCTCATGGAATACTGACTTCTATTTTTAGCCAACTACACCCTGGTGTGCTGTCTGGTGTTATATGATATAGTCGCCAAGGGTTGGGGCCAGGGGCAGGAGGTTGCCTCTCCAGATTGCAACTCAAAATCTGGGAGCTCCAGATACCCAGGTCTCCATGGATGCCCTGTTGACAGGGACTCGCTGGGAAGCCTTCCCAAGGCTGGGTCATAGTGGGTGACACGCTCCTGTCCTGGGAGTGCCTTCTGGCTCAACTGCCACTCCTGCCCCTGCATGCCCATAGTATTGTAGGACTCCCAAGGACTGTCTGTCTGACTGTACAGAATCCCACTTCCACCAAAGGGAACTCGGAAAATCAGGGCCGGCTCAAGCGACAAGCTGCCTTACCAGGACAGCTGAAGACAGACCTCTCTGGGACTCTCTAAACCTCAAGCAACTGCTCCTGACTCCTGGGACCTGTCAACCACCCCAGGGTGTGCGTATAAGTAGATATAATTGAGTAGAAGCCATGCTAGTCCTTGCTTCACGCAGTGAAGCAGCTTAAGACAGGTCACCAAATGGGAATTTAAAAGGTGGGAGCTTCCTGGCAACTTAGCCTCAATGTAAATAGGGGTTAGTTCTAACAGTAAAGAAAATTTAGCCCGGAGATCCTTAAGGAGAGTTTAAACTCTATAAAATCCTCTTTTAACCCTAGAGTAATTCCAGAGGGAGTCTTAAATCATAAGAACCCTAAGCCTCTAAGATGTGGGTCCTCCTATTTCCCCATGTCAATATTCTTCTCATAGCCCAGGGCACAGATTTTTGCCTGCCTGTGAAGTAGGGGAGAAGGAGCAGTGAACACATACATGTACACACACATACACACATACACAGAGGCACATGCAGGACTCCAGAGTAGGGGGAGTAGGTTAGAGGAAGCTTAAGGGAATTGATGACCCACAAACATGGTGAGTGAGGCAGAAGGTCACCAAACACAAATGGGGTGCTCCCTTGCACCCCTCAGCTAACATCCCGCACCAAAGCATCATTGTAAATGTCTGGCTTTGCCCTTACCACCAACAGGAAGCAGTTGGTCTTATTTTATTGTTGTTGCTGTTTAATCGCTGAGTCGTGTCCAACTCTTTTATGACCCCATGGACTGTTGCTTGCCAGGTTCCTCTGTCCATGGGATTTCCCAGGTAAGACTACTGGAGTGGATTGCCATTTCCTTCTCCAGGGGATCTTCCTGACCCAAAGATTGAACCTGCGTCTCCTGCATTGGCAGGAGGATTCTTTACCACTGAGCAACGATGGAAGACCTGGTCTTACTTTACACCTGAACTTAGAAACCTTTCTTTTCTTTCATCCTGGGCAATGATGCCGAGATAGGAGTACTAAACAGAACACTTCTTTCATCCAGCATGGCCTGTACTGTCTTAGGTGGTACTTAGCAGCCAGAAGGTGTTTAAGTAATTTAACCAAACAAAATGTGACGAGCTGATTTCTCCTCTTGTCCTCAAACCTGGCACACGTCCATGCCTTGCAAGGAGGAAGCCAGCCCTTCCCATTCCCCCTACTGCTTCCCATTCCCCCCTGCCCCACAAACAGCTCTTGGACCCCATGCCTGTCCTGCCCACCCTCCCTGGGTATGCTGACCTGCTCTCCTAGAGGTAGACTCTGTACACCTGCCTTCGTCGTCCCTGAGAAGCGATAGCTGACCGGCTACAGTCTCACCTGAGCAGCAGGAGCAGCAGACGAGCAGGTTTGACAGGTGCATCTGTCTGGGCCCTGCCTACAGAAGCAGCACCTCACTCAAGCCTCCACGCATCACTGAAACTCCAATACGTTCCCACAGCAGGGAGGATGGGTATAAAGGGTGTGTTTGCCTTTGCCAGAACGAAAGGAACCTTCTGAGAACTGCCTGTGCATCTAGTCAACCCACAGAAGGTGGTGGTTGAGAAGATGATGGAAAATCTTGGGGCAGATGGAATCTTATATATGAATAGTCAGCCCATAATTCTCCAGAAAGATCCTAGGAAGTTTAGGGTAAACTCACATTAGCAATTCTGGGAAGTATCTAAATAGTCCCAATAGATCCATCTAAAATCAACCTGGATACTTACTACTTAGATTTAAATGAAAGTCTTGGTTCTTCTATGTTAAGAGGTATCCAGAATCTGATCACTCTTGCCATTTGTACTGCTGTGATCTGATCGGCGCCTACCAGGACGGCTGCAGTGACCTCCTAGCTGCTTTCTCCATGCCCCTCATAGTGAGTTCTCAACACAGCCAGAAGAGCCTCCTGTGTTGCTAGAGGATGAGTCAGGTTATATCACTTCCTTTGCTCAAATTTCCAATCCTCAAGTCCTCACCCCGCCTCACATGCTAGGCCCTGATTTCCTGGTGCTTGCTAATCTCATTAGCATTCACCTGCGCCTTGTATGGGACCTCCTTGCTAGTCTTGGATGGCTCCAGGCACATGTCAGCCCCAGGGCCTCTGCACCTGCTATTCCTTTGGCCTGCAGTGCTCTTTCACCTCCTTCACGACTTCACTCAAGGGCCACCTTCCCAGAGAGGGCTTTCCAGCCACTCTGTTTAAAATCATAGACTTCCCATACTACTTCCCCTCCCCATTTCCCTGTTTCATTTTTCTCTATTGGCCTCACTGCTCCCTGACATATTATATATTCTAATTATTTATCTGCTTTTTGCCTGACTCTCTATGACAAGCCTGACCCAGAGGACAATAATTCTTTCCTTTCTTGTTTTCTGCTGTGTCCTCACTCTGCATGATGGTTCATGAATACAGGTTGGGTGAATAAATAAACATCGGGTGCCTGGTTCACACTGATGCAGATGATAGACAAGAAAGAAGGGACAACCATAGTTCCAGGGCCTATATGAGTAAGAAGGATCTTGAGGATCATCCTCCTGACTCGGCAGGTTCCCAAGGTCACAGAGCTAATTGATAAGAGGGACAGCAACCAGAACCCAAGACTCCTCCTCCTGGCGAGTATGAGAGCTGGGACTGCAGCAGCTCAGGGCAGAGCAGGTAAGAACACAGATCTGACCTCAGACAGGGACACAAGTTCTTGGATCAGAGTCCCAACCCTGCTGCACACCAGCTAACCTCTGGGCCAGGCTATTTAAACCCCTAAGTCTCAACTTTTTTATTTTTCCAGGGGAGAAAAATAGCAGTGGCTCCTGCTCATGGTGGGAAAGCACTTCTCTCCATCCCTGGTGCACAGAAAATTCTAGATAGCTATTAAAAAATGTCAAAATGTTGTCCTTCCAAGTAAAAGAGGCAGCCAGCCGATGGTATTAAGGTGGCTAAAGCCTTCTTGAGAGACCCTTGGACTGCAAGGAGATCCAACCAGTCCTGGGTATTCTTTGGAAGGAATGATGCTAAAGCTGAAACTCCAGTACTTTGGCCACCTCGTGAGAAGAGTTGACTCATTGGAAAAGATTCTGATGCTGGGAGGGATTGGGGGCAGGAGGAAAAGGGGACAACAGAGGATAAGATGGCTGGATGGCATCACCGACTCGATGGACGTGAGTTTGAGTGAACTCCGAGAGTTGGTGATGGACAAGGAGGCCTGGCGTGCTGCAATTCATGGGGTCACAGAGTAGGACACGACTGAGCGACTGAACTGAATGAAAGCCTTGTTAAACCTGTTAAAAACAGAAATTCCTCAAGTTACGAGAACAGAGTTGAGGAAGCCCCAGGCCCCCAAGGACTGTGAGCTTTCTGAAGGCAAAAACCCTTTCTTAGTCACCACAGAGTCATCAGGATTCGACTGATAGTTATTCTGTATGACATGAGACCCTAGCTGGGTCCACACTTCTGGGGTCAACCAGGTGGCACTTTGGTGACCTGGTTCAGTGGGAAGAGCATCTCCAGAGGAATTCCAAAGGGCTGGGAGGCACCAGGAAAGCCCCACCTGGTGAGCAGGGCCCAGGGCAGCGATCAAGAAAGGAGCACAGAGTGAGAAACAGATGGACATTGTGAATGTCCTGGTAGCTCTGTGGAGGGCCTCTGGGTGTCACCTTACCCACAGAATGTAGGGAGTTGTGGGGGGTGTTCTGGGTTTGCCTTGGAATGGAGATGCTGGAACCAGGTGCTACAGGAAAGGCCCCGTAAGAATAAAGTGCAAGTTCACAGCACAGAGCACCCAAGGTCAAGGGTTCAGGTTTAAGATGGGGACCTCCAGCCCGGTACCCGCATGGGTAGCAGCCAAATGGATGACAAGGGCATCATAAGTCAGGGGAAGAGTCGCCTCTTTGCTCTTCAAGCTAACACTCAGGAGGATCCCAGGGCTTCTGTGGTTTTGGCTGTACCAGGTCTTGTGGCTCAAGAGATCTTTATGGCTGTGTGTGGGATCCAATTCCCTGACCAGGGATCAAACCCAGGCCCCTGCGTTGGGAGTGTGGAGGCTTAGCCACTGGACCACCAGGGAAGTCCTGACCCCAGGACTTCTACTGAGGCATTCTAAACAGGTTTTCAACAGGTGAACTGGCCACCTGAGCAGGCATCTAGGGGTGGGCTGGATGTGGCTCAAAGGCCTCTGCGTGGGAGCATGGACCCCTCACCCCCACCCTGGCCTCCATCAAAGCATGGGCCAGGGGAAATCAGGAAGCAGCAATTTCCACAGGAAGAGCTGACACTGCTCATTCCCTGCTTCTTTCTCACATTTGAACATGCAACTACCTACCTACAACTCCCTGGATACCTAGGCATCTCAGATTTAACTCAAGGAAATAAAATCTTTTTTTTTTTTTTTAATCTTAGAGTGGGGTCATGCTAAATTGCCCAGGCTGGAGTGCAATGGTTATTCACAAGCGCAGTCCCACTACTGATCAGTAGGAGAGTTTTGACCTGCTCTGTTTCTGACCTAGGACAACTCACCCCTCCTTAGGCAAACAGGTGGTCCTCTGCTCTCGAGGTCACAATATTGATGCCAAATTTAGTGTGGACACTATATAGGCATAATGTGTTACAGCTCAGAACTCCTGGGCTCAAGCACAGATATATATTTTTAAAATGTTTGTTAATTGAGATGAAATTCACATAACATAAAATTAACCGTTTTAAGGGAGAGGGAGAGGGTGGGATGATTTGGGAGAATAGCACTGAAACATGTATAATATCATCTGTGAAACAAATTGCTAGTCCAGGTTCAATGCATGATACAGGATGCTCGGGGCTCGTGCACTGGGATGACCCAGAGGGATGGTATTGGGAGGGAAGTGGGAGGGGGGTTCAGGATGGGGAACACATGTACACCCGTGGCGGATTCATGTTGATGTATGGCAAAACCAATACAATATTGTAAAATAAATAAATAAATAAGAAAAAAAATAAAGTGAACAGTTTAGTGGCATTTAGTACATTGACAATGCTCTGCAACCATCTCCTCTATTGAGTTCTAAAACATTTTTTCACTCAAAAACAAAAAACAAACAAAAAAAAAACCCAAAACCTTGTGTTCATTAAGCAGCTCCTCCCTCATTACCCTCATTGCTTTGTCTCTGTTCAGTTCAGTTCAGTTGCTCAGTTGTGTCCAACTATTTGCGACCCCATGAATTGCAGCACGCCAGGCCTCCCTGGCCATCACCAGCTCCCGGAGTTTATTCAAACTCATGCCCATTGAGTCGGTGATGCCATCCAACCATCTCATCCTCTGTCGTCCCCTTCTCCTCCCGTCTTCAATCTTTCCCAGCATCAGGGTCTTTTCAAATGAGTCAGCTCTTCACATCAGGTGGCCCAAGTACTGGAGTTTCAGCTTCAGCATCAGTCCTTCCAATGAATATTCAGGACTGATTTCCTTTAGGATGGACGGGTTGGATCTCCTTGCTCTCCAAGGGACTCTCAAGAGTCTTCTCCAACACCACAGTTCAAAAGCATCAATTCTTCAGCAATTCTTTGGCACTCAGCTTTCTTTATAGTCCAATTCTCACATCCATACATTACTGGAAAAATCATAGCTTTGACTAGACAGACCTTTGTTGGCAAAGTAATGTCTCTGCTTTCTAATACGCTGTTTAGGTTAATATGCAGTTCATGGGGTCACAAAGAGTCGGACATGATTAAGGGACTAGATTGAACTGAACTAGGTTGGTCATAACTTTTCTTCCAAGAAGCAAACATCTTTTAATTTTATGGCTGCACTCACCATCTGCTGTGATTTTTGGAGCCCCCCAGGTAAAGTCTGTCACTGTTTCCATTGTTTCCCAATCTATTTGTCCTAAAGTGATGGGACCAGATGCCATGATCTTAGTTTTCTGAATGTTGAGCTTTAAGCCAACTTTTTCACTCTTCTCTTTCACTTTCATCAGTTCAGTTCAGTTCAGTTCAGTTGCTCAGTTGTGTCCGACTCTTTGCGACCCCATGAATCGCAGCACACCAG
The DNA here is from genome assembly GCF_032405125.1 of Capricornis sumatraensis. Classification (NCBI taxonomy): domain Eukaryota; kingdom Metazoa; phylum Chordata; class Mammalia; order Artiodactyla; family Bovidae; genus Capricornis; species Capricornis sumatraensis. The sequence continues at coordinate 101,983,728 of NC_091076.1, forward strand.
GCCTCCCTGTCCATCACCAACTCCCGGAGTTCATTCAGACTCACGTCCATCGAGTCCATGATGCCACCCAGCAATCTCATCCTCTGTCGTCCCCTTCTTCTCCTGTCCCCAATCCCTCCCAGCATCAGAGTCTTTTCCAATGAGTCAACTCTTCGCATGAGGTGGCCAAAGTACTGGAGTTTCAGCTTTAGCATCATTCCTTCCAAAGAAATCCCAGGGCTGATCTCCTTCAGAATGGACTGGTTGGATCTCCTTGCAGTCCAAGGGACTCTCAAGAGTCTTCTCCAACACCACAGTTCAAAAGCATCAGTTCTTTGGTGCTCAGCCTTCTTCACAGTCCAACTCTCACATCCATACATGACTACTGGAAAAACCATACCCTTGACTAGACGGACCTTAGTCAGCAAAGTAATGTCTCTGCTTTTGAATATGCTATTTAGGTTGGTCATAATTTTTCTTCCAAGGAGTGTCTTTTAATTTCATGGCTGCAGTCACCATCTGCAGTGATTTGGGAGCCCCCCAAAATAAAGTCTGACACTGTTTCCACTGTTTCCCCATCTATTTCCCATGAAGTGATGGGACCAGATGCCATGATCTTCGTTTTCTGAATATTGAGCTTTAAGCCAACTTTTTCACTCTCCACTTTCACTTTCATCAAGAGGCTCTTTAGTTCTTCTTTGCTTTCTGCCATAAGGGTGGTGTCGTCTTGTCTCTGTGGACTTGCCTATCTGGGACATTTCACATCAGTGGAATCATACGCACGTGACGTTGGAGGTCTGGCTTCTTTCATACAGCATAATGGCTAAAATATGTCCCATCACGTGGATGGACCATGTTGTGTTGGTTTATTCATATGTTTTGTGGACCCTGGGTTGTTCCCACCTGTTGGCTGCTGTGAGTCCTGTGGCTATGAACACATGGGCATATGTTTGCTTTATCTGTTGGTTTTGCCCATGGCTTCCCCGTCTCATGATGGTACCCATCCAGATGCTCACGCCTGAAACCCAGGAGTCAATCTTCATCCTTTAAACCCTAACAGGCCCCTCTATCCCATATGTCACTCCCTGTCCAGAATATCACCTGGGCCCTCCTCTCACATCTTCACTGCATCAGCTCCAGCCACCACCACTGCCTCTCCAGTGGGGCTCCGGCTCTCAGCCCTTCTCTGGCTCCTTAATGCCAATCTCTCAACCTCTTGTTGCAGCCAGGCCACCTTTCTGCACTTGACCTTAGCCAAAAGAGTGAGAAGTGATAAGCCAGCTCGCCTTCCCAAACTGATTATCAGAATGAGTCCTCTCCCAGCAAAGAATGACCACCCTGAAGAGGCTCCTATGGCAACCATGACACATTTAAACTCTGTTTCATAATCTATTGTTGCTGTTGTTCAGGCAGCAAGTTGTATCTCACTCTTCGTGACCCCATGGACTGCAGCACACCAAACTTTCTTGTCCTTCGTTCTCTCTCAGAGTTTGCTCAAACTCATGTCCATTGAGTTGGTGATGCTATCCATCCATCTCATTCTCTGCCGCCCCCTTCTCCTACCCTCAATCTTTCCCAGCATCAAGGTCTTTTCAGATGAGTTGGATCTTCAAATCAGGTGGCCAAACATTGGAGCTTCAGTTTCAGCATCAGTCCTCCCAATGAATATTCAGGGTTGATTTCCTTTGGGACTGACTGGTTTGACCTCCTTGTAGTCCAAGGGACTCAAGAGTCTTCTCCAACACCACAGTTTGAAAGCATCAATATTTTGGTGCTCAGCCTTCAGGTGGCACTAGTGATAAAGAACACGACTGCTAATGCAGGAGACATAAGAGATGTGGGTTCAATACCTGGGTTGGGAACCTCCCCTAGAGGAGGGCATGGCAATCCACTCCAGTATTCTTGCCTGGCGAATCCCATGGACAGAGGGGCTTGGTGGGCTACAATCCATAGCACTGTACAGAGTCGGACATGACTGAAGCAACTTAGCATGCAGCTTTCTTTACGGCCCAACTCTCACATCCATACATGGCTACTGGAAAGACCATAACTTTGACTGTACAGACCTTTGTCAGCAAAGCGATCTCTCTGCTTTTTAATATGCTGCCTAGGTTTGTCATAGCTTTTCTTCCAAGGAGCAAGTGCTTTTTAATCTCATGGCTGCAGACATCATTTGCAGTGATTTCAAAACCCAACAAAATAAAGTCTGTCACTGTTTCCACTTTTCTCCCTTCTATTTGCCATGAAGTGATGGGACCAGATGCCATGATCTTAGTTTTATTTTTTAATGTTGTTTTAAGCCAGCTTTTTCACTCTCCTCTCTCACCCTAATCAAGAGGCTCTTTACAGCCTCTTCAATTTCTGCCATTAGAGTGGTATCATCTGCATGTCTGAGGTGGTTGATATTTCTCCTGGCAATTTTGAATCCAGCTTGTGATTTATCCAGCCCAGCCTTTTGCATGATGTAATTTGCATACAAGCTAAATAAGCAGGGTGACAGTATATAGCGTTGATCTATTTCTTTCCCAATTTTGAACCAGTCCATTGTTACATGTCCAGTTCTAACTGTTGCTTCTTGACTTGCATACAGGTTTCTCAGGAGGCAGGTAAGGTGGTTTGGTATTCCCATCTCTTTAAGAATTTTCCAGAGTTTGTTGTGATCCACAGAGTCAAAGGCTTTCAAATAGTCAATGAAGCAGATGTTTTTTTGGAATTCTCTTGCTTTTGCTTGGATTCAATGGATATTGGCAATTTGATCTCTGGTTCCTCTGCTTTTTCTAAACCCAGCTTGTACATCATAGTCTGTAAGACCTTTTATGACCTGGCTCAGCTCACCCCTTCTGTCACTCTCCCTCTGGCCCACATTCTGGATACTGTAACCAGGCTGGCTTTCTGTCCCTTGGTTGTGCCAATCCCCTGTTCACTTGGCAGTCTCCACCCTACCTGTCCCTTGTTCCTGGAACCTGGGGTGTTACTGTGGCCACCTCTTCTCACAATTTACGTGGCACCTTCTTCCAGTTACCTGGTAAATCCATCACCCACTAACTCTGCTACTTTGCCTCATTTTATTTGAATCACAGTAATTAAAAAATCTATAACTGTCTTATTGCCCTTCTCTGGAACACAAGCTCTGTGAGAGCAGCACTATCTGTCCTGTTTACTGCTCAATCCAGCCACTGAAACAGTGCCTGCATTAGGATGGTGAGGCCAAAATGTCAGATGCCAGTCATGTGGAGTCCCAGGTCTGGCTAGGTGTGGACCAGGTGGTGTTTAGTAGGATGCCCTGCCTGGCTGGGTGGGTTAGAGATACTTGTGCCTACAAAGGAACAGTGTTTGCCATTTCATACCAGGTGATAGGTGCGGTTTCTGGTAGGAAGTTGCTCTTTGGGGACAGTCCCTAGGATCTGGGACATCAACTCCTGTGGTGATGACTCATGGAAACCTAGCCCAGCCCAGGAGCACTGCACCCAAACCTCCACCTATTCCAGACAAGACGAGCTGCCTTGATCATCTACACCCTGAGTCCAATAAGGGTTCAGGGAAGAGGCAGGTCGGCTCCTCGGGTGTAGCTGTTCCTGTCTTGCCCACCACTCCAGCGTGAGCTGGGGGTTTCTGTGTTCCTCCTGCCCTCTTGTTCTGGACATCCAGGCACACCACACTGGAGCCCTGGGGACAAAATAGACACAGGCCAGCTCTCCTTGAGATTAGTCTAATCAGGTGAGATAAACTCCCTCTCCCAAATTTGGAGACTGTGGGAAATGAGACAGAGGGCTGAACCCTAATGTAACAGGTAGGTCCACCTTGGTGACCACTAGCCCTGGGACAAAGGGCATGGTAAGCCATATAAATAGTTTTTCAGGGACTCAGAGTGGGGCAGCTTTTACCCCTTGCTGTGCTGGAGGTTACTTTAACTTAGCAGGCGGGGCCTTAGTTTTCCCAGCAGTAGAACGGTTAAGACAATATATATGACTGCACTCCTTAGTCGAAATTGTGATGGAGGTTTCTGATAAGAACTGGAACATTAATCTGGACATTTAAGCAGTGAAATTATGTACTGACAGCTGAGCTGGGCTGTCAATTCCTGCTTTCAAAGTACAGTTTACTCTTAACAACAGAACTTTAAACTGTGTGGGTAACATCTACAGTGTTTTGGATCATATGACAACATCGATGTAGGTACCGAGAGACTGATAAGTCACCTTGCAAACAATGTAAACTTGGGTTATCAACAATTACAGTACAGTGCTGGTAAATGTATTTTCTCTTATGATTTTCTTAAAAAAAAAAAAATTTTAGGCTGCACCAAGTCTTAGTTGCAGCACACGGGATCTTTAGTTGCATCATGTGGGATCTATTTCCCTGATCAGGGATCTACCTTGGGCCCCTGCATTGGGAGCACAGAGTCTTAGCCACTGAACCACCAGGGAAGTCCCCTATGATTTTCTTAATAATATTTTCTTTTGTCTAGCTTATTGTTAAGAATACAGTGTATAATTCATAGAAATACACTATGTGTTATAAACTATTTATATTATGGGTAAGGCTTATGGTCAACAGTAGTTAAATTTGCAGTAAGTCAAAGATTATACTCAGATTTTCAAGTATGCAGGGAGTTGGCAGCCCAACCCCCATGTTGCTCAAAGGTCAACTTGGGTGGAAGCTTCGGTCCAGCATAACATGCCTACGCAGAGCAAATATTTTAACAAGCGTGAAGAGCCAGGCTTGTTCCAACACACTATTGCTTAGATTATCCTCACCTTCTGGTAATAAAGCAAAGTGTGTTTCAGGGAATTCCCTGGAGGTCCAGCGGCTAGGACTCTGCGCTTCTACTGCATCCTCATCAGGCACATTTAAAAAATCAATTACATGGACATATTCATACCTCAGGGCAAGAGCGTCAGGAGAAGTAAGACCCTTCGCTTGTTTGCTGTCTGTGTGCTGTGCTTAGTCACTCAGTCACGTCCGACTCTTTGCAAACCCATGTACTGTAGCCCGCCAAGTTCCTCTCTGTCCACGGAGATTCTCCAGGCAAGAATATCGGAGTGGGTTGCCATGCCTTCCTCCAGGGGATCTTCCCAACCCAAGGATCGTTTGCTGTCAACATACTGCAAACCTCTGCTTTCTAATGTGCCTGGCTTAGTGGATAAAATGATTACCTAGTTTTCACTAAATTAACATTCACAAGAGGCCAGCAGTTCAAGCAGTTCTGGAAAGAGGCTGTGGATTAAAGATATGGCTAGTGATTGGAGGGGCTTCCTGGCTGGCTCAGCGATAAAGAATTCGCCTGCCAAACAGGTTCCACCTCTGAGTTGGGAGAAGATCCTCTGGAGAAGGAAATGGCAGCCCACTCCGGTATTCTTGCCTGGACAATCTAATGGACAGAGGAATCTGGCTGGCTACAGTTCACGGGGTCGCAGAGTCGGACACGACTTAGTGACTAAACCACCACAGTGATGTGAGGCAAGCAAACAATGGTAAAGGACAGAGCTGGCACCTGGGGAAGTTTGTTTCACAAGACGCTATTCTCTCACGACACAGATGAACCCGCCGCAGGTAGCGACGGTGGTCCAGAAGCCGATTCTGAGCTGGATTCTTAGAGGCACTTAGAGAAGCTTAGCGTAAGATGCCATAACTGGTAATATTCTACAAGGCAACCGAAAGCCATCACCTCCAGGGCCATCTTTTCTGCAAGGCGGGATTTATTAGCGCCGCCATCAGACACGCAGAATACAGGGACTCAAAGAACAAGGAGACGCAGTCCAAGGTCACGCGACCATTCCTGGAGGCCGTGGAGCTGGGGACCATCTCAGAAGCCTAACTCTCCTACACTCGACCCCGGGTAGGAGCTTTTCCATTAGCAGGTTAAAAACCGGCCTGGGGGAGTGGGATCGGGGGGGCGGGGTGGTTAAAGTGAGAGCTGACAAGCAGGCAGTTAGATTCCAGATTTTTCAAAAGACGATGTACAGTGGGGATATCCATCAGAAGGCAGTGATAACGAGTAATAACGCGTGTGCCGGTGCAGGGTTGGGGACGTGCGCCCAAGTTCCCACACGAAGCAGGGCCACCAGGGGGATTTCGCCCGGAGCACGGGCGTACTGGCGCGGCCTGCAATCCCGTCTGCAGGGGCTACAGGTTTACAGTCCCGCACAGAGAATCCGGGAAACGCGAGGCGGTAGGGAAACCAATTCAGCCCGAGAACCCACCCAACAGGGCCCCACGCGGTAGGCTCCTCGGCGCCCCGCTGCCTCCGCACCGATTAATCTTAGGAGTGAGTAGAGTTCTGCCCTGCGAGATCCCACGCGAACCCCTCCCGAGCGAGAGCCACAGCACCGTCCGTCTCTCTGCGGCCAGCCTCCGTTCCCCTTTCACGTGACCAGGAACGCCCCGCCCCTTCCGAGGAGTGGCCCCGACGCACGCTCGTACGCATGCGTGATGGCGTCACTTCCTGGCGGCGGCGGCGCGGGGCCTTGCTTCCGATTTCCGCTGCGGCGCGCGCTCGGCTTTCAGCCGGTTCGGTATCATGGCGGCTACGGCCACGATGGCGACCTCGGGTTCGGCGCGGAAGCGGCTGCTCAAAGAAGAAGACATGACCAAAGTGGAATTCGAGACTAGCGAGGAGGTGGACGTGACCCCCACGTTCGACACCATGGGCCTGCGAGAGGACTTGCTGCGCGGCATCTATGCCTACGGTAGGTGGGCTCGGGGCGTGGGCTGGGGGCGCCCACGGAGAGAGCAGGGGCCCGGCCGGGGGTGGGGCCCGAGACTGGGAGTCCTGCTCCCCTGGGGGCTGGCGGTCGGAGGTGAGGCCTAGCCCTGGGGCCCTACCCACGTTTGTGTCGGCTGTTCAAGTGTTCTCTCGGCATGGCGCCGTGCTGGGTCCCGCGAGGGCTGCAGGGTTCTCTGTGCACTCCCAAGTCATTCATTCAGTGGATGACTGTCTTGTAACTAACAGGTGCTAGAACGTGCGCGGCTCTAGGCACTGAGGGTTTAGCAGTGAACCAGACAGGCCTAGGGTGCTTAAGTTGCATTTGGGAGAAAGTGGTAATGACTACGAAGAAAATAAAGCGGGTTAACTGAATCAAGCATGACTGGGGGAGGAGAGAGTTAATAGGGCAGTTAGATTTGGGACCTCCCAGGCTGGAATCTGACCTGAGATCTGGGACAAAGCCCGTTATGAGTAGATGATGGTAGAACCGAGCAGAGAGAGAAGCTGGTCCCAGGGCCCTGCAGCCTGAAGCCTTGTATATTCCAAGAAGAAAAAGAATTCCCCCTGTCCTGGGAACCTAGGGGCAAGATTGGGGCGTGGGAGGGGCACAGCCAACAAAGCGTGGTGCCAGATGATGAAGAATTTGAATTTTATTTTCAAGTCTAGTGGGGCCTTTGGAGGGTTCTAAACAGGGAAGTGGTGGGATCAGATTAACAGTTACAGAGGTGGTCCTGGGTGTCTGAAAACGGAGGGAGGCGAGGCAGGAGAGGAATCAGGGAATGTTAAGAGGCTTTTGTTCCAGTCCAGGGAAGCGATGTATTGTGTTGGAAATGGAGTGCTGACAGGGTTTGATTATTGGTTGAATGTGAGGCTCAGAGGAAAGTCCTGGGTGTGTGAATAACTGGGTAGGTGATGATTCCCTCTCTTCTGGTGGGGGGCACTGGAGGGAACTCTTTTCTGGATGAGTGGAGCTTGAGGGACCTGTGAACTATCCTGTGGGACATGTAAGGGAGGCAGCTGGGGAGCCTGAGAAGAGGTGGGGTTGGAGATGCAGATAGGAGTGATCAGCACTTGTGCTTAATGCCTGGGACTGGGACAGACATCTTTTCTATCCAACAGTCTCTGACACTGACAGTTCAGCACAGAGAAGGTGCTGAGGGAATGGGAGTTGAAGAGCCATAGCAGCCAGGCCTGGTAGTGTGGCTGACAGCCCTGTGTGCCTCTGGGCACCCAAGACATCGCTGCCCTAAAAACACTGTGTTTAGTTTCCCAAACCATGTGCTGCGTCATCATGAGGGATTTAATTCATCTGTTATATTTGCTTTTGTGTTAGATAGGAAAGTGTATTATATTTTAGAAAACTACCAGAAATTGAGGTATGCTATGTTTATTTTCTTGCACAATAGAGGGATGGTGTTGTAGTTTATGTAGCTGCATCAAGCAGGAATGTGATCCAAGCAGTAGGTGAAATGGAGTTCTAGGTGATATGAACAACTTGCAGACTTACTACTGGTTGGGAGTGGTGGCTACAGTACTGATTGGTTTATCCTCCTTTTTTACCTTAAAAAGTAATGTCACGGAACCCCCAGCAGTGCAGGTTATTATAATGTAAGCCAAACAATACACAAGTAATTGGAGTAAAGTGTGAGCCTCCCTGACCCGGATTCTCCAGGAGTAACCACAGACATTCTTTTTTTAACCTCAGGTCTCTCTGTTTTGCAACAATGTTCCTTAGAGATTGTTTCTGTATAAATAAGATTGTGTGTTGGTATGAAAATCTCCTTCAGCCTAGTACTTCATTCAGTAGCAGTTTCTTCCGAGCTTCCTATATTGGACATTGGGTTACGAGTGGGTGGGGAATTTTAAAAAAATACCATCTTCCCTACAAGGAGCGCCCGTTATGGTTTTGAGTATGCTGTCCTAGTGGCTAGAGCTCATTTTTTTGTTTTAATTTACAGGTTTTGAAAAACCATCAGCAATCCAGCAGCGGGCTATTAAGCAGATAATTAAAGGAAGAGATGTCATTGCGCAGTAAGTCTGCACATGCAGTAGGATTTAGGTGCTAGTCAGCCCAGGAATTTGCGGTTTAGTGCTTCTCCATTCAAACGCCTCTACCAGCTCTTGACTGGACTTCAGCTATGGGCTGTTTTTATTTTTGTGTCCTCCACTCTAGAAAGCATTTTTTTTTTTTCTTTAAGCCAGATTTACTTACCTATTGTTTGGTGTATGGAACTATACATTAATATTATTTTAATAGCTTTATTTCTGATTTGCCTTATTTTTAAAGACTCATTTACCAAAAAAAAAAAAAGTCTGAAATTGTAGAAAAGAATTATATAAAAGGTAATCCTTTTGTGCTGCCTGGAACACCCATTCTACAGATTCTGCAGTTCTGTAACCCCCTGATGCAAAGGCCACTTTTACTGTCCTTATCACCTGTGATTTAAGGTTGTGCCTAAGTCCTACCCCCTTGTAGTTAAGATGTTGGTTAGGGCATTGGGGTCAGTGAAGGGGGGACTCTCCTTGGAAGAAGCTGCCTAAATGCTGCTGCAGCCCACCGCCTCGGAGCACTGCTGCAGCAGGGGTTACCTGAATGGGAGCAGTGGCATGTAGCCGAGCATTCTACATCCCGTTTATCTGTGTTTTCTTTACTAGATCCCAGTCTGGTACAGGCAAAACAGCCACCTTCAGTATTTCTGTCCTCCAGTGTTTGGATATTCAGGTAATCTTAAACTTTAATCCTTGGAAATACTTCCTTTACCTTCTGTAACTACAGTGTTCAAGAAGTACAGTTCTTAAATATATCTAGTACTGAATAAACATTTTTTAAGAGAATCTTAATTGTACACTAGTATCTGAGCTACTATCCTGTCAGAAATTCCTTTTTATTTAAACAGGTTTTTTTAAAATTTATTTATTTATTTATTTAAAAAATTTTTATTTTCACTTTATTTTACTTTACAATACTGTATTGGTTTTGCCATACATTGACATGAATCCACCACGGGTGTACATGCGTTCCCAAACATGAACCCCCCTCCCACCTCCCTCCCCATAACATCTCTCTGGGTCATCACCGTGCACCAGCCCCAAGCATGCTGTATCCTGCGTCGGACATAGACTGGCGATTCGATTCTTACATGATAGTATACATGTTACAATGCCATTCTCCCAAATCATCCCACCCTCTCCCTCTCCCTCTGAGTCCAAAAGTTTTATTGAAATGCAGTTGATTTGCAGTGCTACATTAGTTTCAGATGTACAGCAAAGTGCTTCAGATGTGTGTGGATATATATACACATACATATATACTTTTAAAGATTCTTTTCCATTATAAGTTATCTATTTTATGTATATAGTAGTGTGTATATTTTATTTCCAAACTCCTAATTTATTCTGCTTCCCACCCTTTCCCATATTGTTTTCTATGTAAATTGGGAGGTTTTTTTAACTAGTGGAAATCCTTGTCTGCAAACAAGAATCCTGACTAGTATACCTCATTATTGCTGGTTATCTGGTTTAAGTAATATTCAGACTTGCTTCCCTGAAATCAGATGTGTGGTTAACATGAGGTGATATTCAGAGTAGATCTGAGTCTGAATATGTGTAGTCTACCTGGAGAAGGGAATGGCACCCCACTACAGTATTTTTGCCTGGAGAATCCCATGGACAGAGGAACCTGGTGGCCTACAGTCCATGGGGATGCAAAGAGTTGGACACAACTGAGCAACTAACAGACACACACCTCTCAAAAATACTGAGGTTCTCTATTTTCTGACAAAAATTATTTTCCTAGGTTCGTGAAACCCAAGCTTTGATCTTGGCTCCAACAAGAGAGTTAGCTGTACAGATCCAGAAGGTGAGTTGGTTAAAGATGGCAATGTCGTATTTGCAAATACACTTGGTCCTTGAATACATGAGTTTGAACTGCGTGAATCCCATTTATATGCAGGTTTTTAAAAATGAATACGTACTACAGTACTGCCTGATCTGAACTTAGGTGGCTCCAAGGATAGGGAGGGCTGACTGAAGTCTGTGTGGATTTCTGACTAAGCTTGGGTTTAGAGGTGTTTGGAGTCAGTATATAGGCGTCATCCCTAACCATCCTTTGCCGTTCACACTGGTCAAGCCAACTGATTGACTTTATTGAATCTGTTTTTTCTCTTCTATTGGATTTTTTCCCCCGATTCCTTATGTTTTGCCATAAATCACTGGTTTGTATGAAGTCATCTTTAGTTCTGCTTGTATGATTCCCCTTGGTTTTTTGCAATCTCACAATTATAATTTTTTTCAAAAAAAGTCCATCTTAATAAAAATAATTGTAACTATTCTGTTTTTATAGTGTAAACACTGTGGAAATGGAAATGTGTTTGTTAAGATGTTAATATTGTCTCTGGGTGGTAGGATTGAATTTTGCATGTTTTCTTATTTTTCTATAGTTTCTAATACATACTGCTTTTGTAATAATAAAATAGTAAAACTAACCAGTCTGGTGCAGAAAAGAGTGGAAGGAGGAGACTTAGGCTGTCTGTAGTTTTATGATAGAAGTAATAGCATACTGATGGTCATTTTAAATTAGAACAGAAGCAGTCTTCGTTTGGGGAGAACTCAGATATTTCTGACTCTAGAGTGGTCTTTGGGCAGACCTTGGACATGAACCTGTGTTTTAATTCAGGGCCTGCTTGCTTTGGGTGACTACATGAATGTCCAGTGCCACGCCTGCATCGGGGGCACCAATGTCGGGGAGGACATCAGGAAATTAGACTACGGACAGCACGTTGTCGCCGGCACACCTGGGCGTGTCTTTGGTGATTAATTGCTTTCGTCTGTAAAAAGTGCTTCAGTGATAGAGGACTATTTTCATTTTGATATGCTATCTGATAACTTTTTGCATTTGAGTAACTTTTAAAAAGTGGAGGGAAGGTCCCTGAAATGTGATGAAAACTGGTTGAAATGGCTGGCTTTTTACTTAAAACCTGACCTCTACTTATTTGGAAATCTAATTTTATAGATATGATTCGTCGCAGGAGTTTGAGGACACGTGCTATCAAGATGTTGGTTTTGGATGAGGCTGATGAAATGTTGAATAAAGGTATGAATAACAAGAGTTTTCTAGAATTGAGATGTACTTCGTGTATTTCTACTAAAATACATGCGGACAAATAAGTGAGGACCCCTTCGTGACAGCAGTTGTGCTCTTACTACAGTGACTGGGAGGTGTGTAATGACAGCTGTCACCTTGGTTCAGTAGCAGCTGTGACCAGTACCCCAGAGTCTTCACGCCTCTGTTCCCTGCACACCCCCCTCTGCAGTCTTCCTTCCGCATCGGGGCCCGGGTGGGTCATCTCTAGATACTCTGGTCTCCCAGAGTAAAGGGAATAGTTTCCTTCTCAGGAGTCACCAGTAACTCGTGGGGTTCTTCCCAGGTGTTTTTCTGGTCCCTGGTCCTTGAGCAGTTCTCTTAGAACCTAGAGGCTAATGGTGTCCCTCGGAGCTGCCCTCCACCCCACGTCTGTCTGGGGCCCCTTACCTGGAGGTCCTGCTCGTCAGCTAAGTTAAAGGTACAGTTACTACAAAGTGAGGTCTCTAGACCAGCAACATCTATGTCAGCTGGGAATGCACTGGAAATACAGTGTCTGGCCCCCTGATCTCAGCAGTCAGGGCCTGCCCCCTTCTCATGTGCTGTCTTCTAACCCCGTCCTGCAGAGGTGGTGGTGTGGTGACCTGAGGGCGAGGTCCTGCTTGCCAGCAGATTTTATTCATCCTGTACCCTGTGAAATAATGTAAACTAGTTGCATTATTTAATAGGGAGGTTTTTAAGTCAAGATATCACTGACGTCTAACATTTTCAGGTGTATAGCATGAGTCAGTATCTGTGGGAGATTGGTTTTGAATGGGGGGTTTTTTAATTGAAGATTTTTTGGTGAAAATCCAGATCTCTGGATTTACTTAAAGTATGGCAGGTTTGGCCACCATGGGTGTACATCCTCAGGGCACCAGCAGCTGGAACTGAGGTATGACCACCTGGCAGAGGCCTTGGGTTATGGGCTCAGGTTTCTGTTGTTTTTAACTGTTGGCATCCAGGACTCTTGGGTGGGATCATGGTCGCCAGAGCTCACCAGGGAGAGAAGAGGGGATGTGAAAATTTGGTCCAGCTCTATAAGAAGATTCCTTGTGAAATCTCATACCTTAAAACCACAGTCTACATCTAATTAAATGAACGTTGATGTGCGACTTGTGTCAGAGTGTACAGCTTTAAAGTTCCTGTGTATCTCATTCCTCATCCCAGGTTTCAAAGAACAGATCTACGACGTGTACAGGTACTTGCCCCCAGCCACACAGGTGGTGCTTATCAGTGCCACACTGCCCCATGAGATCCTCGAGATGACCAACAAGTTCATGACCGACCCCATACGCATCTTGGTAAAACGGTGAGGATGCCCTCTTTCTCAAGAGAGACTAAAACATAGCATCATTGTATCAGGTTTTCAGTTCAGTTCTGTTGCTGAGTCGTGTCCGACTCTTGGCGACCCCATGGACTGCAGCACACCAGGCTTCCCTGTCCATCACCAACTCCTGGAGCTTGCTCAGACTCACGTCCATCGAGTCGGTGATGCTATCCAACCATCTCATCTTCTGTTGTGTCCTTCTGCCTTCAGTCTTTCCCAACATCAGGGTCTTTTCCAGTGAGTCAGTTCTTTGCCTCAGGTGGCCAAAGTTTTGGAACTTTAGCAGCAGTCTTTCCAGTGAATATTCAGAACTGATTTCCTTTAGGATTAACTGGTTTGATCTCCTTGCAGTCCAAGAGACTCTCAAGTCTTCTCCAACACCACAGTTCAAAAGGGTCAATTCTTTGGCTCTCAGCTTTCTTTATGGTCCAACTCTCACATCCATACAGAACATGAAAATTCTTTTGACTTTTCTCTTTTGAAAAGCAAGCTTTTATATATTCTCCTTTGATTCAGTAATTTCAGGTATAAAAATTTGCTGATAGTATTTATTTATCAGTGAGATTGTTTGTTGCTGGGAGTAAAATGTGTATTCTATTAAACAGCCAAACATTTTGTTTAGAACCATATGCAAGGTGTGGTTAAAGGTTCAGCCTAACCTCGAGCTTGGGCTCATTCAGTGGAAGTGGTGACTCCTGGGAGGATGTGGCAGGTGGGAGGGTTGGGGATCTAATGACCAGACTCCTGTGCTGCCAGGGTTCAGGCTGGCACCTGGAATGGCACCTGGGCTGTGTGTGCCCTCGTTTGGGTTGGAGGGATGAGTTGACAAAATTGTCTTTGTCCTCCAGTGATGAACTGACTCTCGAAGGCATCAAGCAGTTTTTTGTGGCTGTGGAACGGGAAGAGTGGAAGTTTGACACCCTGTGTGACCTCTACGACACGCTGACCATCACACAGGCTGTCATCTTCTGTAACACCAAGAGGAAGGTGCGTGGTTGTCCTGGCTCTTTAGTGTCCTTGTGGCAAAACAAAAAATGAAAATCATAGAGCTTACACTTTTCCTGTTGAAGGCCAGAAGTACATGTTTTAGGCTCTGGGTACATGGTCTCTGCAGCATACACTTGGCTTTGCCCTTTAGATCAAAGTTGCCATATGTGATGGGTGGACAAGTGAGTATGTCCAGGGAACATGTGTACCGGGTGTTGGTCTGGTCCCGCGATTGTAGGCTCGGGATCACTGGTTTGGATGGCACTGGAGCCTGCGTTCTGTGAGCTCCCATGTGATGCTGATGTGTGGGTAGAGCTGAGAACCCTGGCAACTTTCCTTGGAAAAGGAGGATTTGGACTACATTCCAAAAAAGATTGGAATTAAAATTTCTAATGAGAACATTGAAGCACATATATATGAATATTTTTAAAGAGAATTTTTGCCCCAATATTTGCTGGACAAATTTAAGTTTTCTGCACATCCAGTGAAGATCAGTGTGAGTTTTAAGAACATTTGTTTTATGAGTATTTGTATTGGTCCTGCAGGTAATTGACATGAAATCCTGAATCCAGTCTCTGGTTTGGTTTGTGAGCTTATGTCTACTCATCTGTAGGTTGACTGGCTGACGGAGAAGATGAGGGAAGCTAACTTTACAGTGTCGTCCATGCACGGGGACATGCCCCAGAAGGAGCGAGAGTCCATCATGAAGGAGTTCCGGTCAGGTGCCAGGTGGGTTGGGTGCGCCCTCTGCTCCTGCACTGGGGCCAGCATTTACGGGGTGTTACCTGAGCTCTGGGAGGTCGCTGACATGCTTGGTGAGCAGGGCAGCCACTGTGATGTGATAGACTAGGCTGAGGTGAGAACTAACCTTAACTAGAGGATCAGTTGTCTTATTTAGAAGCATATTTTTCTTGTTTCCAAAAAAGACGGGGATTTTCTGTTTATCCTTTTGTATTGGTTTTAGCTTAATCTCACCACAGCTGGCGAACCCGGTTTGTATGATTTCTTCCCCTCGGTGTGCATTCAGAGTCGCCTTGTGGCCCAGCATGGGGTTGTTTTGAGGCCATTCTTTGTGCTTAGACAGGAGGGGTTCTGCGCTGTGAAGGCGCCCTGTGTCCTGGCTGTGCCTGTTGGCTTTCAGTTGGTTAATTGTGTTTCTCAGACCTTCATCCTTATCCCTCTCCCCTTGACTCTGTTTCATCTGTGTTGAGAGTGCTGGTCTTTCTCTTGGGGGTTCTACTTGTGTGTCCAAGTTCAGAATTACTAGATGTCTGGAGAATTTAGCCGCTACCTTGGAAGTA
This sequence comes from Capricornis sumatraensis, assembly GCF_032405125.1. NCBI lineage: Eukaryota > Metazoa > Chordata > Mammalia > Artiodactyla > Bovidae > Capricornis > Capricornis sumatraensis. The sequence goes on from NC_091076.1 coordinate 101,999,150, forward strand.
CCTGCCCCGCTTTACTCGGGCCTCTGTCCTCGGGCTCGTCTGCACCAGCCTCCTTAGTGTACCTTTCTTCTTTCACATCTGGTTTCCAGACTTAAGCTTTAGATGGATTTCGTGCAACCAGCATAGTGTTGGGTTTTGTTTTTCCTCTCCTTTAAAAAAAAAGTTAAGTTGCAGCTTGTGGAATCTTTAGTTGCAGCTTGTGTGTTCTTGTTCCCCGAGCAGGGATTGAACCCAGGCCCCCTGAATTGGGAGCTAAGAGTCTTAGCCCGTGGACCACCAGGGAAGTCCCTGTTTTTCCTTTTCTTTTAATCTGATGATGATTGCGCTCTTTTAATTGGAATATTTAGCCCAGTTTTGTTGTTTGTTGTTCAGTTACGCAGTTGTGTTGAACTCTTTGTGACCCCATGGACTGCAGCATGCCAGGCTTCCTTCCCTGTCCTTCACTATCTCCTGGAGTTTGCTCAAACTCATGTCCATTGAGTTGGTGATGGTATCCAATCATCTCATTCTCTGTGTCCCCCTTCTCTTCTTGCCTTCAGTCTTTCCCAGCATCAGGGTCTTTTCTAATGAGTCAACTCTTTATATCAGGTTGCCAAAATATTGGAGCTTCAGTTTCAGCATCAGCCCTTCCAGTGAATATTCAGGATTGATTTCCTTTAGGACTGACTGGTTTGATCTCCTTGCTATCCAAAGGACTCTTCTAGCACCACAGTTTGAAAGCATCAATTCTCTGGCGCTCTTATATTTGGTCTTAAATTTTATAAGACAAAATTGTCTATCTTTAAGTGTATTTTACTTGTCATTTCTTTAGTTTGGATTTTATTCTTGTTATTCCTTTCTTCACTTTTTATTTTGGAAAATGTTTATATTTTATTTCTTTGTGTATTTAGCTGCTGATGATGCTTAAGACTTATCAGCAACGATGGTTGATGGTACTTTTATACCCTCCCCTGAGGGTATAGAGAACTTGAAATCCTTGACTTTAGTGACCCTCCAGACTTCTGTCGCTGTTTTCATGGGTTTTAATTTACATGTATTTCAACCCCCACAAGACGTTTTTGCTTCATGTGACGAAACGGGTCTGATTCATATCATAAATGCTTTGTGCTGACCACCTGCGTTATTCTTCTCTCTTTCCGTTATCTCTGAGCAGCTTCTGTCAGGGCTGCATTTCCTTCTGCCTGAAGGATGTCTCTATTTCGTTTGTGTCAGCTGGCCTCTGAAAATGTCTACTTCATCTTAAAACATCTCCTGATGTTGAAGGAGGCAGTCCAGCAGGATTGGTCTCAGGAGTCCCGTGGACATCAAGCTCTGGGTGCTCACATCCCTTCTGTGAAGTGGTCTGGTGCAGCTGGCCTTCCGTGTTTGGTGTTTCTTGGTTGCCGTTGTTCCTGTCAAGATGCCACTCCTATGAAAACTGTCTTTTCTGCAGGCTGCTCCTTAGGTCTGTTTCGTTTGTGCTTTGTTTCAGTGGTTTTCACCCTCCTGGATCCATGTGTGAGTTGGTCTTTCCCCTCCTGTTTGGAGTTCACATGGCTCTTGGCCTCACCCCACAGGTGGTGCTCTGGCTGCACTCTTTGCTCTCCCTCTGGGCTCCAGTTCTGTGTGATTGTCTGGTAGCAGCAACACCTCTCCTGCTCTTCTGAACTTTTTTTCCTGTTCTATTGTCCCTTCAAACTTTGAATGTTTCTATACCAGTGATATCCAGTAGGAATGTAAATCATGTAAACATATGTTATTTAATCCTGATATCATTTCAGCATATCATCAGCATTAAAAATATTAATGAGGTTTTCTGCCCTTTTTTTTTTTTTGGTACTAAGTATCCAAATATAGTGTGAATTTTACAACTTCAGGCAATCTCATTTAAGACCAGCCACTCCGGTGCTTTGTGACCTGGTGGCCTCAGCATTGGATAGCATGGGTCTGTGGTGTGACAGATTCTGTCCTTTGAGAAGGACAGAGTGGTGTGAGTTGCACTTCTAATTAGAAGACACTGTTGTGCACCAAAATCAGTGAGGCCGGTGTACTTGATTTTTCGCTAGACAGAAGTAAAATGTCCTTCCCAAGTAGTTGTTGCTCTAAACAAATTAAAATGTAATAGAGTAAAAGATAGCCTATATACACACACACATATATGTATTTTTTTATTTTAATGAGGTAAACACATGACTTAACTAAGTAAACCAAACACGCCTTCTGAATGGGGCTTTCTGGTGCTGTGCTGCATGCTTTAGCCTGCGGAGGGACCAGTATGAGGAGCCCTAGTGTGCTCATAGCTGGTTTGACCCTTTTATGCTAGGCGATTGTCTCAAATGCCTTTCTTTCTACAGCCGAGTGCTCATTTCTACAGACGTCTGGGCCCGGGGGCTGGACGTGCCCCAGGTGTCCCTTATCATTAACTATGACCTGCCCAACAACAGAGAGCTGTACATACACAGGTATGCCATGCATGCTTTTCCTTGGTTTCATTCTTGTAGGTGGATATACTGAAACCTTATTTGCTATGTTTACTAAAGTGATTTTGCTTTATTCTTAAAGAATTGGGCGATCCGGTCGATATGGCCGAAAGGGTGTGGCCATTAATTTTGTGAAGAATGATGATATCCGCATCCTCAGAGACATCGAGCAGTACTACTCCACTCAGATTGATGAGATGCCCATGAACGGTGAGACCCTAAGTCTGTCTGTGATTGTTGTAGGAAGAACTTCCTGGTTCCTGGTTTGGGGCACTTGAGGTTTTCTCATTTGGCTTTGTTTCTGCGAAGTCTTTTGTGAGCTTTTAGTTAACTTTATAAATTTTCATTTTGTTTGTATTATTTCTTATTGTTTATCTTTCTTCACTTTCAGTTGCTGATCTGATCTGAAAAATCTGCTCACTGGAGCCTCTTCATCTATTTTGTATCAGTTTGGAAATATTTAGAGGCGGTTTCTATTTAACGGGGTTTGTGCGAACTCTATTCTTAAACCACCTCTCTCCCCACCACCTCACCCCAGAACGAACTCTGGAGATGGGGCTACCTTTTCTTACCCACGTGTAAATAATACATTGCTTTCTTTTTCATTAAACATTTAAAACTTTTCCCATAAATTCTAATTTGTATTTCTTAAGGTGGACCCAGCTTTTACTGTCTGTATGATCTCCTTTTACTCTGAATTTTGACCTTTAAGATGGTAAAATAGAAATGGTAAGCTGCCTGGCCTCTCCACGCTTCCCCAGATTAGAACCTGATCCCATTTCTTTAAGGATGGCAGGTGGGGGAGTCAGACCATCAGTACTTTTCTTTGGGTTGGCCTGGGTCTGTGTGCCTGGGTGCAGAGGGCAAGATAGGATCCCTGGGCGGATAACTGTAAGGAACCGTTCACAGCCAGGCTTCTCTGGGTTAATGAGCCCACCTGTCTTGGCTGAGGAGGGGCCGACAGGAAACAAACCTCAAGGGAAGACACCTGAGAAACTCAGCCTAAATCAGATGTTGTCAAGTAAAGAAACAAATGCAGACGTCCACAGAAGTGTACCCTTGGGGATGATTCAAGAGTGGTATGTGATTTCCAACGGTTTCATAACCATTAGCCCTGAGTGTTGGTGAAGAAAGTGTGATGTTCATGTGAGTAGGTACAGACTTTCTGGAAGGCAGCCAGGCTCTTGGGCAGTAGGAGCCGTTGGAATGATACTCCCCTTTGAGGGAGTCACTCTGCCATCGGCAGTGGTCTGGAGTGCAGGCTGCACAGGTGTGCTCACCAGTGTCCCCAGCACCAGGGAAAGAGGCCTGAAAGGGCTGTGCAGCGCCAAGGGTTGGGGGGTGAAGCGACGTCCTATCTGCACGGATGCACACGGGCGGGTGTCTGGGACCGCTAGTGTCACAGGCCGAGTGGGTTCAGCTGCTCTCCATGGTGGCTAAGTGTTGGAGTTGGTGTGGAAATAACCCAAATGCCCACTGAACTGAAAGATGCAAGTACACATGATGGCTATTGTTTGGCAGTAGGAGGGAATGAAGAGCTGGCACATGTTGCAATTTGAACCTTGAAATAGGCTGAGTAGAACAAGCCAGTCACAAAGAGCCACACAAGTGCTTCTATTTCTATTAAATGTGTAAATCCATAGAGACAGTGGATAACCGGTTTTCTGGGGGCTGAGAGGGGGTGACTGTAAAGGGTACAGGGCTTCTTTGAGGGTGATGAAAATGTTCTGGAACTAGAAGTATGGTTGCACAATTCTATGAATATACGAAAAGGTACGGAATTGTACATTTTAAAGTGGTAAATTGTGCATTATGTGAATTGCATCAAAAATCGGGTGGGGAATCTAACACTTCCTCTAAATTATACTTAAAAAGGGCATGAGCAAGGGGGAAAATACTTGTAAAGCATGTACTTGACAAAAGACAAACTGGAAAATACAAAGAATTTTGTGTGTAGGTAGAATGATGGTCCCCCCAAATGTGTGCTTAGTTGCTTAGTCGTGTCCAACTTTTTGTGACCCTGAGGACTGTAGCCAGCCAGGCTCCTCTGCCCATGGAATTTTCCAGGCAAGAATGCTGGAGTTAATTGCCATTTTCTCCTCCAGGAGATCTTCCCGACCCAAGGATTGAACCTGTGACTCTTGAGTCTCCTGCATTGGCAGGCAGGTTCTTTATCACTAGCACCACCTGGAATTGGGGTCTAACATGACAAACTCAGAACTGAGGGCTAAGTATGAGGGCTACTAATTGTCTATCAACTTCCATTTTTTTTCTTAGGACCTCAGACAATAGTGAAAATGAACAAGGAATTACTGTCTGTCAGTGCTGTGGGCAAGAATATGTCCTAGATAAGGAGTCTCTATTAAGAAATCCATCTGCGGGCTTCCCTGTTGGCTCAGTGGTAAAGACTCTGCATACTAATGCAGGAAACACAGGTTTGATCCCTGATCTGGGGAGGATCCCACATGGCTCAGAGCAGACTAAGCCTGTGCTCTAGAGCCCATGTGCTGCAACTACTAAAGCCCATGCTCTCACTCTGAGAACTGAGAGAAACCCATCCACCCCACCGCGAATGCCCATATCTTAATCCCTGGAACCTGTGAATATCCCACATTAAATGGCCAGAGGGGCTTTGCAGGTGAGATTAAGTTGAAGATTTTGAGATGAAGGGCTACCATGGGTCAGAGTAGTGTAATGGAAGAGGCGAAAGAGAGTCTCAATGGTGAGGATTCAGCTCACTGTTGCTGGATTTGGTGCCCCGAGCTATGATCTGGAGTAGCCCCTAGAAGCTCAGGAGGATGTGTAGGTGACGGTGGACCTCAGACCTGTATGCTCGGGAGACCGAATTCCGGAGAGGAAGCAGCAGCTCTGCTAACACCTGATTTTAGCCTGGTGAGACCAAGTCAGACTTCTGAACTACAGAACTGTGATAGAATAAATCTGTTGTTTTAAGCTACGGAAGACTGTGGTAATTTGTCAGTAGCAATGGAAAAACTATTTTATAACTCAGGGGGAACAAATCCAAGTAAAAAATAGGCAAAATACCTGAACAGACACTTCACCAAAGAAAACTGAGTTACATAAGTCCAAGAAAAGATGCTCACCATCTTCAGTCATTAGGAACACGAATCAGACCCATGAGATCCACTGTCCCTGGAATGACTGAAATTGAAGAGACTAGACCAAGCCACAGCAAAGCTAGTAGGAGCGCAGAGCAGATCACCCACTTTGGAAAACAGTTCAATTATACACACACCCCCTCCATGTGATCTGACCCTGTCATGCTTGGTGTCTGCTCAAGAGAAATGAAAACATGTGCATTCACACTGGTCCCCGACTGCTGACCACATCTTTATTCCTAACAGTAAAAGGCTGAAAACACACTTAAGGCCATTAAAATTTGATAAACCATGTGGCACCTCCACACCACGGAAAACTATTTGGCAATGAAAAAGCACACATACTACATGGATGAATCTCAGAGCAGTTGGATTAATACTAGGGCCCCCCCAACTCGCTGTATGATTCCATTCATAGAAAATTCGAGAAAACATAAACTGATTTATAGTGACCAAAAGCAGACCAGTGGTCGCCTGGGAACGGAAGCGTGGGCATAGCAGCTTTAGTCCACAGAGCCCTTGGGCAGGGTTGGGGAGGGCGCGCATCTCCCATCAGGTGATTGACACCAGGCCTGGCTGGCTGTTCTCCAGTCACCCGAGAGAGGGTGCTGCGGTGTGAGCGGTGGGCTGTGGGGGGCTGCTCTGAGAGCACACAGTGAAGCATGCACACTGCCCGAAAGTGTTCAGGGGCCCATCGAGGATGGAGCCCTACTTCTGTATCAAGACCTTCAGGTGCATCCTTTTATTGAAAATAACTGCACTTCAGATTGAGGGTTCCCTGAGTCCTGTGAACTCTGCTGAGTTGGGGGCAGCAGCCCAGAAAGCAGGCTGCAGCAGCCCCCAGTTCTGTGCTTTCATCATGTCCCAGCAGCAGGGCCTCCCGAGGTGGGGGGCCTTGCAATGCAGGTACCACCCTGTCCAGGCACCACCTCTGCGTCATAGGCAGGCAGTGGTGGCTGACAGTGCACACACTGCAGTGACAGGCTACAGGAGCCAAGCTTCCGGTAAACATTTCCAATACAGGGCACCCCTCAGGGCACTGATCTGACTGGCATCTGGGCAGAAGACTCAGACAAGCTGCTGGCCCAGAGCCAGGGAGACAGACTCACAAGCGGATCTGGGTGTTCAAGGACGTCAGTGCCATGTGACTCGGGGCAGGCGCTTCTGACCCAAGGCCCCTGCACCGCCGACTGAGGGTGCAGGCGCTGGGCCACTGGGAGGTCTGTGAAGGAGCAGCACACCGCTGGGCCCCGGGTTAAGACCAACTGATGACAAACTGCTCTCCCATGGTCAGCGAGACAGGGATGGCCAGAGTCTGGGGACGAGAAATAGGAAAACTGGGCTGGCAACTGAAGTGAGCAGACAGGAGCCTGTAGTGTGGCTGGGCAGTGGACGTGGGGCCTGGCCCAGCCCTGGGAGTCTCGCTGGGTTCCCTCCCAGCACTCTTGGCAGCGGCTGGCTCAATCTGCTTTGGAAACGAGCTGCCCTTTAACCAGGGACCGACAACATGGACACGGGCAGAGGAAAGATGTGAAGTGTAAGGGGCTAAACTTCCCACTCTTCCCTGATGTTCAGCTTCCTTTCTGCTCCTTCTAACACTCAAGTGTCCTCTCCATGCTGGACAGGGAGTCCCATGATGCCAGCTCAGCTGGCATTTCCCACCCCCTCACCCACCCTCAGGGACAGGCCCTCTGGGCCCAATTGTGGGCTCTCTTGCCTCCGTGACAGGATTGAAGGTGAAGCTGGAGACAGGAACGCTGTTGCAGAGGACCTGCTGCGGGGCTGTGGCCACCCCTAGGACGGTCACGTTCCTCAGCTGCAGGCTGGCCCCCTCACTGCTCATGTGCACCAGCTTGTTTACAAAGGTGTTCTGGCCGGAGCAGAGAGAGAGGACAGGAGGTGTGAGCAGATCGTCTGGGGCAGCAAGCCCCACTCGGGCAGGGTCTCTGGGCAGCACACCCCCCGCAACCCCTGGGATGCTGGCACAGTGCAGGGAACTCTAGTCAAGGGACTTGGCCCATGGGCTCTTCTCCCCTTCAGTCTGGTTGACCCAGTGACAGGTGGCCACCCCAGGACCCCAGGCCCAGCTACCCTCACCGAGTCAGGATAGTCACCCCAAGATGGCCCCCAGCCTGGGCGGATCTGACTCACGTTCTTGGCCAGGAAGATGAGCTGCGTGTAGTCCCCACCATCCAGCACTCCCAGGCTCTCCCCGTCGTCCCAGAACAGCTCCCCTTGGGCCTCCCCACTGGCTGTCAGGGCCACAGCCAGGGCCATGGGCTGCTTGCGGGACTCGGTGGTCGTGAGGGCAGGGCCCTGGGAGAGGGTGGCCCACGTCACTGTCCCAAGCCAGGTGGAGGCCTCCAAACCCAGGTGTGAGGAACGCTAGGCTAGGACGGTGCCATAGTGGAAGAAAGCGAGATCCGCAGGACAGTCTACGGCCAAGTAGCCTGGAGGCCCATGGAGACCACTGACCCAGGGGGACACCTCAGAGGACACAAGGCCCATGGAGGTTTGCAGACTGTTTTCTGAGCAGGGCCAATGAAGCTCTAGAAGGCCCTCCCCTCTGCCTGGCCTGGGAGTCAGTCGGTGCAGGGATGTGTCCTTCCCCAGCCCAGGTCATCCTCACCCCTCAGAAGCATCATCTCTCCCTGGGGGCAGACCTCCAGCTGGACAGAGGCATGTGGGGGCCCAGTAGCCCCAGGGCTGGATGAATGGGCTCAGGGGCCCGGTCCAGATACCTGCATAGGGATGATGTGCCCGGCCCGGAGGTGGACGTTGATGGTGTCCAGCGGGGCGGACAGAGTCACCCACTGCCCCTTGCTGTGGATGACAGACGTGAGGGGTGCAGGAGGCGGGAGGCTGCCAAAGGCTTCCATTGGTACCTGGTGGGGGATGTCATGTCACAAAGGGTCCTGAGCAGTGGCCAAGACACTGCTGCTGTTGGGAGGCAAGAGCGGAGACTGAGCCCCACAGTGGGGACAGAGCGAGGGAGGCAGAAGCCAGGGCTCGGGTGGGGCCGCTCAGAGAATGGGAGAAGGGGCAGGTGTGTGGAAGCAGGAGAACTGGAGTCCTGGCTCAGCTTGGTGGCAAGTCACCCATCCAGCCTCAGTTTCTCCATCTAGAAAATGGGTCCTGCAAGGCTCGTACAAGGTGATGCTAGTGGAGCAGCTCCAGGTGAGGGCCCTCATGTAGCAAGGACCCCTCCATACCAACAGCGCCAGAGGGAGAACCCCTCCACCATCTCCCCCATCCTCCCAGGCTTCGAGGCCCCAGGACTCACCGTCTGCAGGTCGTACCATGTGCCCTGGGGGAAGTAGCCAGTGACTTCAACCTTCTCAGCCTCGAGCACTGGGGTGATGAGCAGAGCCTCCCCCCACAGGAGCTGGCGGTCCACAGTCCAGGTGCTGGGGTCCTCGGGGAACCTTCAAAGAGGAAAGACTGGCAGGGTGGTCTAGCAACCTCTGAGGTCAGTGGGCTCAGGAGGCCCATGGGGAGGTTTGGAAGGGAGCTGAAGGACCTGGGTTACACGTGGCAGGGCTGGTTCTGGCTAAATGAAGTCAAGGCAGGAGCCAAGAATAACCTCTCCTTGCCTGATTATCTGGGCGTGACCTGTTTACATTTCCTACTTGCAAACTGTGTTCTTGCCCACGTGTTGTATTTGGTTCTTGATGTTAGTCTTACGCTTGGTCTGAGTTTCTGTACATTAGGGAGAGTGTCATTTTATTGACAAGTGAAAGTCACTCAGTCATGTCCAACTCTTTGTGACCCCATGGACTATACAGTCCATGGAATTCTCCAGGCTGGAATACTGGAGTGGGCAGCCTTTCCCTTCTCTAGGGGATCTTCCCAACCCAGGGATCGAACCCTGGTCTGCTGCATTGCAGGCAGATTCAACTGAGCCACAAAGGTTTTCTGCTATTCATTTGCCTTGACAATCTATGTTTAGAGCAGTTTTCTGTTTATTTTTCTGTTTATGTTCAGAGAAATGTTATCTTTTCTTTCTCTAAGTTAAACCTCCTTCCTTTGCTTTCTGCTTTTGATGCTTAGAAAGCCCTCTCCTGCCAGAGCAGAGGGAAACACGGACTGTTTCCCTGGGGCTTTTTCTACAGTTTAACTTTTGACATTTAATTCATTTGGAATTTAAGTTTGTATGAGATGAGAGGAAAATAGATTTTTGCAAATAGCTTACTAATTACCACACTACTGAAAAATCCTTTAACCCTCTGATTCAAGGAGCCATTTTACATAATAGTAGCTTCTCAGGTATACTGAGTCCTATCTGGGGGATAGCTATTGGATTTCTTTGGTGGTCTTATTACCTTAAGCCCCAAACAGATTCAATCATGATAGACTTACAACTTGTTTTGCCATCTGGGAGGCCTGGTCTGTACTCAGTGTTCACCATGGGATTTTGTTATCAAGGGCTCCCAGCCCTGAACTGGAATCCAGTGGGTGGGGACTGGGGGTATCAGCGGGGAGAGCCCAGATTTTGCTGCCACCTCTTTCCTCTTGGTGCCTGGAACACCCGACGCAGGAGGGTGGCTGCCCTGGGGTCAGTGGGCCTGAGGCCATTGCTCCCAACCCAGGCACTCACTCCAGGAAGAGGGGCCGGGCCACCGTCTCGCCTCTGACGTGGGCCCCGTGGAACAGCGTGTAGAGATAGGGCAGCAGCACGTAGCGCAGGGTGAAGGCCTTCCTCATGGCTTGCTGCGCCGTCTCGCTGAACCTGTATGGTTCCTGCGGCTGCAGTGGAGGGAGTGGCAGAAGCACCTGGGATCTGGGGTGGCAGTGCCCGGTGCCCCCACCACAGGAGACCTGGCAGTTTGGGGCCAGCCAGCGCTGGGCTCCCTGGCACAGAAAGTGGCGTTCCCCAGGGCACAGCCTCCTCTGCCGTCCCCACCCTACCTGGCTGATCAGGGCATTGTGGTTCCGCATGAAGGGGTAGAAGGCCCCCAGCTGGGTCCAACGCACACACAGCTCCTCTGAGGTGTTGCCCAGGAAGCCACAGATGTCGGCCCCCACCAGGGGCACCCCCAGCAGATTGAAAAGCAGGATTTCTGGAGGGCAGAGTCGGACAGGTCTGCAGATGCCACAGCTGGACCAGTCCAGGAGCCTGACAGATGTGTCTGTTGAACTGGCGAGGAAGGAGGATCTCTCCCAAAGACCCTCCCACCCAGCCCCCACCCGATGGCTGGTGCATCCTGCACTTGTGGTTTCAGCAGAACAACCAGCCGTATCTGCTCCCTAACACCTAGAGTGTGCAGGGCAACCTAGATTGGTCAGGGATGAATTGAATCCCCTCCCCTCCCCACAAAGGTTAAGTTCTAGTCCTAACCCCCAGTTGCTGGAAATGTGACCACATTTGGAAACAGGGTCACTGCAGACATAATCAGGTTGAGGACATCAGGGTGGGCACTGATCTACCATGACTCATTTCCCTATCAGAAGAAGGAATCAGGTACAGGAAACACAGAGAGTCCCAAACAAGATGAACTCAAACAGACCTACACCAAGATACAATTACAATGGCAAAAGTTAAAGAGGATTCTGGCCTGACCGCCACGCTGGCCCCAGGGTGAAAATCAGAGCCAGTCAGCACCCGTGGGCAGAGCCGGCAGTGGCTTTGTGAAGGAAGACTGGACTCAGCTTGGCAGGACATCACATACAGGACGTCACATATGCGACATCACATACACATCACACATGGAAGCGAGCCTGTGACTAGGAAAGCACTTCCAGGCTGGAGGGTTTGGGGGAGGCTCTCTTCAGCTGTGACTTCAGGGGGTCACCTCTCCCCTCTCCCCAGGGCTCCTGAGCCATCCCTGGACGTAAGACGTCTGCAGCATCAGAGCTCTTGGAACAAAAATCAAAATTCTCTTTGCAAGGTGGAGCCAGGCAGAGACAACAGGGGTGGGGGCACCCTTTGGACTGAGCTCAGATGCAGTTTTCATGCAGCTCAGAACGTGGTCATCAGAAGGGATGTTCTGACAAAGCATGAATCCAAGATGGGATGCTGGGAAGAGCAGCACCACAGGTGAGCCCACTCACATGGGTAGCTGACTTGCACAGGTGAGCCCTCTCACAGGAGTTGGTGGCAGGCCCCACCCCATCGCAGCAGCAGCATCTCTTTGAGGACCTGGCTCTGGACAAACTCCCCTGGAGAGGGGGCCCACCCTCCCCTCCTTGCCCCACCTCCTGGCAGGTGTGCTCACCTGGCACAGAGTAGGAAAGCTGCTCCCAGTTGCTCCACACATCCCCTGTCCAGTGGCCAGAGTATCGGCCATGGCCGGCAAAGGTTGAGCGAGAGATCACGAAGGGACGAGTCCCTCGAGCCTTCACCAGGGCCCTGGGTGGAGAGAGCTGTGCTTGAGCGGGGTCACCAGGAACCCCATCACTGCTGGCAAGAGTGCCTCGCAGTGCAGCAGGGAGGGCGGGCTGGGAGCAAGGAGCCAGGTAGCTGAGGCCTCCGCCCATGTCTGCCGGGCAGTCAGCACTGCCACCCAAATACCCTCAAAATGCACGTGTCCCATGCTGGACAAACATCCCTTGAAGCTCAAGGAAGCCAGAGGTCCTGGCCAGCCCTGGCTCCCTGTTTCATCACCATGCCCTTCCTCTGAGGCACCAGGCATGGAGCTGGAGGGCAAGAAGGGTTAGAATGGGGGTGGCAGGGGCCCTGGGGGTAAGGGGCCCTGGGCTTCCTTCTCTCCTTCCCCAACCCTGGCCCCTCACCTGTGGGAGGCTAAGGCTTCAGTCAGGCCATACAGGTTGTGCAGGTCGTAGTGCGTGGACAGGAACTGGTGGCTGGAGGCACAGATGGTGGCTGCCCGGAGGGTCCCGCCAACCACCCCTGGAGAAGAGGGGGCTGTTTCCTTGGAGCCTCTGTCCAGCAGGCTGGTGCCCCCCACATCCTGGAGCCCCTTGGAACCTGGGTACAGTCTCCACTTCTCCAAGGACAGGACAAGGTGGTGCCACAGCCTGGCCTCTGCAGACCCAGACTTCACCTCTGCCTGCTTCTGAACCAGCTACGTCTGGAGCGCCCCCTCTGAGCGCTTACGCAGCACACGCCTGGTCAGCATCACGTGGCTGGGGTCTCCCCACGGGAACCTCACTCCTGTCCCAGGCTCCTGCTATCCATCAGCTTCTCAGAAACCAGGGCTTCAAGCCTCCCAAACCAGAGAAGGGAAATCCCTTGATTTGAGCTATTAAATCCCCAGCTGACTAGTGCTGGGAACAGGCGGGTGGAGGCAGGCAGGGATCAGGGGACAGCTCACCTGGGAGGTAGGGCGGGTTCTCCAGGCTGTTGTCTGGGCAGCCATCCACTGAGCCCCTCACAAAATTGGATGGCTCGTTCATATCCTGCGAGAAAGGACCAGGGGTTGGACATCCTACCTGGTGCAGGGCTTGGGGCTGGTCCCCAAGGCCACAGGACACCCAGGGGCAGGGCCACACTCACAATCCACATGCCATCGAAGGGCACTTGGGCGTGGAACTCGGTCACCATGTCCTGCCACCAGTCAAGAGCTTCGGGGTTGGTGAAGTCGGGGAAGGCGGTGAGTCCGGGCCACACCTGGACAAGAGGTCAGAGGGCAGACAGGGCCCCTGGAGCCTGCACAGAGGCCCTGGGCAAACCAGCTGTGGGCAGGGCTGCAGCCTCACTCCTCTCCCCTGGGGGTGGGTAGACTGCAAGGGGGAGGAACATGGGGAAAGGCCCCGGAAGCTACCCTCCTGGTCCTGCGCTTGCCCTCGGGAAGAGGCAGGGACTCTTCTGGATGCACCCCTGCAACCCCTACCACCCTTCCTCAGAAAGCCCCTGGGGACCCAGAGGCTCTGAGGTCTCCCTGAGGAACTTTGGAGCTCGTGTCTGAACTGCCTGCAAACAAGGGCCCCTGACACAAGGATTCTAGGTGCCCTGCCTTGTCAGAAGCCACTGTCACCCCTAGCTGTGAACCCCGCCTTCAGTACCACTGGCTGGAGACCCCTCTTTCTCCCCCTTGCCCCCCAGGCCCCACTGTACCTGCCCAATCAGTGGCTGCCCAGTCTCATTGGTGATGAAGACCCCCCGCCTCAGACCCTCGTCGTAGGGTCGGTAGGTCCCAGCAGGGCCTGAGCTGCTGATGGCAGGATCCTGGAGAGAGAAACCGGTCAGGATGAGAAGTAAACGCCTGAAACCTTGGCCCCATCGCTGGGAAAACGCTCTCCCTAAATGTTAGCAAGGCAGAAATGGATGCGGCTTCACATGAGTCAACACGCTGCGCATGGAGGTGCACGCGACCTGCCCCCGGATGGCCAAACAGGGAGCACCTGGATGCAAGTTACTTTTGCTTGAAGGGCCCAGAATTTCACAAATGCTCTACAGCGACCATTTATTTCATTTAGAAATAAAAATAAGAAACGGTCTGCACCTGCCCTCCTTACTCTGAGTGAGTGGCCCTGGACACTGCTCCCTTCAGAGGCGCCGTGAGGATGGAAATACCATCAGTCCAATTCCAAACGGATTTCCTCTCCTGAAGGGCATCCACAGTGGCGACCACTTGGTTGTCTCCCCCTCCCCACCTCCTCCTCCGGGCACCCACCCCCACAAGCTATACCAGCCCGAACTGCACCCCTCTGGCTGCGGGGACTGGCCTAGGGAAGTGTGTCTTTGTGCTGAACCACTCAGAGCCTGCTCTGCTCCCCACAAGGCAGAGCTGACCACTGGGAGGAAAGGCAGGGGTCTCACAGAGCGTTGCAGCTGCTCCGGCACACAGCTCCACCTGGCCTGCCCACAGCTGAGCGGTGTCAGCCGAGGGATGCCCTCACCACTTGCTTTCAGCGGTTCAAGCAACTTACAGCTGCAAGGATCCTGAGCAAAGACACATTTCCAGGGACATCACTGGATCGCAAAGGCCAAATCTATAAATCTGATATTCCCTCAATACCAAAGACCCTCAGAAATGTCCTCTGTGCCCAAGGCAGGTCAACAACGATGCCACTGAGTTGGAGCCACCAGATGCTCAGACCCTTGGCTTCTAAAAGAGCCCGCTCCGTGTGGCACAGGACACAAGGGGCACTCACCACGATCATGATGTACCGCCGACCACCCTGGTGGAGCTCCTGCACCATGGCCGGGAAGTCCCCGAAGTGGTCCTTGTTGAAAGTGAAGTCCCGTCTGGCATCCATGTAGTCGAGGTCATTCCACTGGACGTCCTGCAGCCAGAGCACAGGGCGATTGGGGCCCAGGCTCACCACCCCCGCCCCGCAACGGGCCCCAGGCCCCTCCCCAGCACTCACCAGGGGGAAGTAGGCCCTGGTCATGTTCTCCACGACCTGGCGGGTGATGGCGGAGGTGGAGTAGCCCCAGCGGCACAGGTGGAAGCCCAGGCCCCAGTACGGCGGCATGAACGGGTAGCCTGGGGGCCAAGGTGACTGTGAGTGGGCAGGAGGGGCTGGGGAGGGAGCAGCCGGGGCTGGGGCGAGGCCTACCCACGACATCCAGGTACTGCTGCACCACGCTCTTGGGCTCCGGGCCCAGGAAGATGTACACGTCCAGGATCCCGCCTGTCGACCTCCAGCTGAGGGCTGGGCTGGGCTGCAGGACCACATCTGGAGGAAGCAGCCTTGGGGCTCAGGGACAAATACTCACCCCCCTTCCCTGGGGCCTTCAGCGCTGCACCAATGGGCCAAACACCTGCTGCAGAGGTCCTCCCGCAGGGAGCTGGGGGACCAGGACAGTCACTCTTAAGCCCAGCTCACTGAGAGACTTGGAGCAAGACAGGAAGGTGCTGAGCAGCCTGAGGCCCCGCTTTTTGGCCTTAGTCCCCCTCCTCACATCAGAGGTCTCACCTTAGGGGCACCGAAGGATAGAGCTGGCAGAGGCCATGGCCCACTGCTCATTTCTCGGAGAATGTACAAGGCCCAATTCTCTGCCCCCTCTCTGAGACCTGCAGCCTGTCAGGCAGGTACAGAGAGCCCCAGGCCCCTCAAGGTAGGAGGGGGTGTAGCTGCACCAGGGAAACCCTGGCTGGGGGCTTAGAAGCAGAACTGGCCAGAAGATGTGGAGGGCCCCAGTGCCCCCATGCTTACCCATGGCATTGCTGTTCAGCAGGAAGACCCCGTGAGCCAACCCGCCATCCTCCAGGACCAGGTAGAAAGGGTGAGATCCGTACAGGTTCACGTTGGGCTGGGACATGGCAGACACCCCACTTTACGTCCTGGCCTATGAAGCCCCTCTGATCCCAGACCCCCTTCTGCCACCCTTTTACCTCAGGGGCGATGTCCCGGTTCCAGAGGGTGATCTTGGTCCAGCTGGTGCTGAGCATCAGGGACCCAAGGTGCTCGGCAAGGCCTGTGATGTGGTGGGATGGCAGGGAGGTGGACAGCTGCAGAAATTGGTCCGCAAAGAACAGGGGGGCCACCGTAGTGTTCAGCCTGCCAGAAGAGTCCAGGTGGCCTCACATGAGAAGCTGACAGCTCTGTGAGCCCTGGCCACAAGCGGCTGCTGCCCCAAACCCTTCCAGTCCTGGGAGTTGTGGCCCGAGTACCACCTCCCAGGAGGGCCAAACTGCTCCCAGACTTCGTGGAGCTGCCCAGCCAGAGGCAGTTAGGGCACTCCGAGGTTCCACAGGGTCAAGAGAAAGGATGAGACAAGTTAATAACTGCAGTGTCTGGTAAACTGATATGTGCCGTGTGCTGTGCTTAGTCACTCAGTCGTGTCTGGCTCTGTGACCCCATGGACTGTAGCCCGGCAGGCTCCTCTGCCCATGGGGATTTTCCAGGCAAGAATACTGGAGTGGGTTGCCATGTCCTCCTCCGGGGGATCTTCCCGACCCAGGGATCAAACCCAGGTCTCCCGCACTGCAGGCAGATTCTTTACTGGCTGAGCTACTAGGGAAGCCCATGTTGAGATGTACTATGTGATAAGTAAATAATAAAGCAGAGTAGGGGGTATTGCCTGGAGTGGGGCTGCTCCTTTAGACTGGACAGGGTTTCTCAGCCGAGGCACTGGGCCAATCCCTCTGTGTTCTGGGCCGTCCTGTGTGCCATGGGGAGCTGGGTGGAATCCCTGCATCCCCGCCTTGGTGGTGACAATGTCTCCAGCTGTTGCCAAGTGTCCCCCGGGGAAAATCACTCCCAGTGGGCCTCCCTGGGGGTGGACAGTGTGAGTGGGGGGCCTTTGAGAAGGGGCCTTTGAAGGCTCGGGTGCAGGGAACAGTGAGTACCAGGGCCCCCGGGGGCCACGAACAGCAAGGAGGCCAGAGCAGGAGGGTGGACCACAACAGGGTCAGGGACAATGCCCTCCAGCTCCCTGGCCTTCCCACCCAGATTGGGGGGGCACAGAGACTGGGCACTCACAGCACCCGTCCGTCCAGCTTCCGCCGCACGACCACCCCAAAGGGCTCCTCCGAGAACTCCACGCTGTAGAGTGTGAACGGTGCCTGACTGTAGACACGCGGGGTCTCCAAGGGCACCTCATAGCGTCTATTGGCGGGATCTTTGATCTAGAGGACAAGAATAGTGTCATGAGGCCCTTGGTGGCTGGCTGCCCCTAACACCTGTCTACTCCAGCCTTCACCCAGAGGAGGGAGGAGTCAGTTCAAGTCCCAGGGCAGCTGCACAGAGCGTGAGAGTTGTGGACAGACTAGCCCACACCCCTGAGCCTCAGTATCCTATAGAGCCAGGAGAGCACCTCCTGTGGGCTGCAAGGTAAAATACAGAACAGCAGGAAATCTGGGTTTCAGACACACAATTGTTTCTAGTATTAATATGTCCCAGAAATTCTATGGGACATACTTATGCTTTAAAAAAAAAAGACCAATTCCTCCGTTATCTGAAATTCAAAATTGTATTTTTATTTCCTGAATCTGGCAACGGTTTTCTGCCTGGCATTCCTAGTCATAGGGTGAATGTGAATACATAATTCGATCACCCAACCATTGTTTGGGTACACAGTCATCACTCACTAATTCATGGCTGTTGTTAATTACTTTGTTAAAATAACTGGGTATTACTGAACTGCGTGCTGCAGGCTCTCTCACCTTTGTGTCTGGACATTCATTCAGTTGACAAGTTTTTACTGAGCACCTGCTATGTGACAGATACTGTCCCAGCAGCTGGGAATAAATCGGACAAGAGGCCCTGCCCTCAGTGGCTGGGATCCCACCGCCCACTGCCTGGAATGTGTCCCCCTTCCTGCCTCCTGCTTTAGGTCCCAGCTGGGATGTCACTTCCTGGGGGGGAACCTAACCCCCCACCACCTCACTTTAAGCCCTGCCCTCTAGAACACTCCTAGAGCCTCCCAGTCACTGTCTGAGTGACGCACTATCCCCTGAATGTGATGCCAGGTCTGCTCAAACCCAGACTCTGGTGAGGGCACAGTACACATCTGTGCGTAAATAAACACCCCACAGAGTCTGTCTTCAGGCTTCCCTGGTGGCTCAGATGCTAAAGAATCCACCTGCAATGCAGGAGACCTGGCTTCAGTCCCTGGGTTGGAAGATCCCCTGGAGGAGGGCATGGCAACCCACTCAAGTATTCTTGCCTGGAGAATCCCCGTGGACAGAGGAGCCTGGTGGGCTACAGTCCATGGGGCCTCAAAGAGTCGGACATGACTGAGCCACTCAGCACAGTAGAACCCGTCTTCATCCACTGTCCACACACTCTCTCTGCCCCTGCCCAGCCCGTGGCTCCCATCCTGCCCACCGTGAAGTGAAGTCTGCTCTCGGTCTCCATCAACACGTCCAGCCTCAAGGTCATGATGTCCTTGGGGAAGAAGGTCGGGACGGCACGGGTCAGGGTGGCCGTGTACCCCGTCTCAGTGGTGGTCAGGTTCTCCAGCCTGTAACTGGGGTAGCTGGGAGGGAAGAAGCACCAGGGCTGCCCCATCTGGGCATCCGGAGGCCACTCTGCAGGCACGTAGCAGCAGCCACGGGCCTCACACTGCTGCTGGGTGATGCCCTTGTCTGGGGCGCAGTCGAAGCGGCTGTTGGGGGGCAGGTCGCACTGTGTGGGCGCTGCCCTGGGGCTGCCACGGCATTCTGGGCTGCTGGCTCCTGGCTGGCAAGCTTGGTGAATCTCGTCTTGGGAGAAGCCTCGTAGTTCTCGGGGGACCACCTCCAAGTCATGAAGCAGGATGTGCCCCAGGAGGGCCAAGGAGAGGAGGGTGCAGACCCCCAGCAGGGTGCGGGAGCAGGGTGGCCACCTCATCATGGGTGGACAGTGGATCTAGGAAGCGGGCAGACAGAAGAACCAGGCTCAACAGGACAGCAGGAGGGAATGCCCAGGTCCTCAGGGGACTCTCAAAGCAGATTCCAGACTTGACTTGGGGCTGGCCCAACAGCGCCCAGGGCGGAAGTGAGTGAGGGCAGACCTGGGGCAGGGAGGAAAAAGGGAAAGGAGAGAAAAGTCCCAAACAGGGAGTTGCAGAATTCTGCCCATTGTGAAGTCTTCTAATATGTCACAAATTAACGCATCTAGAATGTCTGTCGAAATGACTTAATGACTTAACAAAGACAAGATAACAAAATGACTTGACAAAATGACTTACTAAAGACCCACGTGACAAATCAAGCCGAACAAGTTCCCACAGTAGATGGAGTAAGTCCCGCTCTTGAATGAGGATTGTGGCTGAGGTGATTAAATCTTGGCCAATGGGGCAGAAGTGCACCCTTTCTCTGTCCCTCTCTGCTGACCTGGATGTGGATACAGCCTCTGAGGGGTCTTGGGCACCACAACCCAGGGCAACACTCAGGGACGGCCAAGCACACGAGAGAGGCCTGGCCCCCTGGACTTGGCAAGGGGAGCCCCTCCTGGCCCCTGCCGTCAGGTGTGTGAGAAACCTGCCCATAGCAGTCTGTGCCATAGCCACTGCACTGGAGCCTCGCTCTGGTGAGTCTGGTGCTGAGACTGTTATTACCTGCATCTTGCTTGTTTGTCCAGCTCCTCTGAGGAGCAGCAGCCATGGATATGGGACTAAACATAAATCTGCTTGAGAGAAAATGAGGAGGTTGGCAGAGAGGCTGAGACCACCCACATGTACCCAACCGTTTGACCTCACAGGAGAATAGTGGCTCCCAGAGCCCCAGACTGTTATGCAGGTTATGAAAGGTTGGGCAAGGCCATGGCGGTGGGAGTCCTCAAGCCAAAGCTGGTCCTCAGAGGGGTCCAGGTCTCCCAGAAAAAGCCTGCCCTAGTGTTAAGGGCCAGGAGGTGGCCCCTTGCAGGAGATGGCAGTGATGATTTCAGGGCACAGGAGCTGAACCTCTGTCAGCAAAGCTCCTTGTGGCAGGAGGTCTGTAGGCTGCATTCTCACGGCCTCTGGAAACACGCAGATACTGGGGGGTGGGGGTGGGGAGAAGTCACCCACCGCAGAAGTGCACCCACGTCACTGAGAGTCTGAGCCTGTCCCAAACACAGACCAGTCACCTGGGACATTCTGGGCACCATACTGCACCAGTATGTAAGGTGTAAGAGCAAACTGTTTTCATTCACAGCACTTCTGACACCAAAAGTGTGGGGCTTTTGCACACTCAGGTCAATTCAATTCTGACGAGAACTACTGGATTAGCAAAGACCCTACAGGTTGAGGGCTCAGTGCCATGAACTTCCCCCACCTCAGACACTACCTGCAAGTTCCAGACTGTCACTTGCACTTTTGACCACGCAGCTATAAATTCCAGGGTTCACACAACACCCCTCACATCAGGTTCAATAACTGGCTAGAACAACTCACAGAACTCAGGAAAGCACTTTACTTGTTTATTATAAAAGATACAACCTAGGAATACCCAGAGGGCAAGGTATGGAGAAGGGGTGCTCAGCTTCTATGCCCTCTCTGGGCTGGCCACCCTCTGAGCAACAAAATGTGTTCACCAGCTTGGAAGCTCTCTAAACCCCAACTACTTTAGGGTTTTATTATGTAGGCACGAAAGGATGAGATCATTGACCACTGGTAATTAACTTAATCACCAGCCTCGTTCCTGGGAGTGAGGCCAGGTGAAAGTTCCCACCCTGGAATCCTGCCTTGGTCCTTCTGGGGACTAGTTCCCATTCTGAAGCTGTTTACAAACCCCCAGTCATCTCATTAGCATGAAACACATTCTTATCACCACCAAGATTCTAGTGTCTTTAGGAGTTATGTGTCAGGAACTGGAGGCAAAGACTGGGGATAAATATAAATTTTTTATACCACACAGTGCCCCAGCTCCACTTGACTCTGCCAGACACATTTATGATGGTGATTATTCAGAAACTTGGGGAACTCAAAGTGGAAGGTCTTGGCCCTTCCCACCCAGACTTCAGAAGTTGCAGAGGTGGCCAGTGGCACAGTCAGGGCAGCACCCCATCCCTTCCCTGTTTCCATTTTACAGACAGGGAAGACAGCCTAGAGGGGGAAGAGACCCTACAGTGGGGAAGGGCCACCCTCACAGCGCTCGACAGTTTAGAGAGAAAAATGGAGAAGGACTGACCGTCAGTAGGTTAAGTGACGCCCCGGAGGGCCTGTCGCCCCGTTTTCTGGGCTGTGACTTTGAACCATTGGTCCCCAGGCCACAGTGGTGGTACGGACAAGCTTCCTTCAGAGCCCAGCTCCACCACCAGCAGAGGCAGCTGAAGAATTTTAAACCTCCCGTGCCTCAGCTTCCTCCCTGGGAACGTGGGCAAGCACAGCCTTCCTCGTCCAGCTCGGGGGCAGTGAGTGGGTACCGTGGAGCTTCCGGGATCCCCATGTTACTGAGGTCTCTGTCGTCACTGCTGACCGCTGGCGCGCGGCCCTGGCGCGATGCCCTCAACTTCTCCAAAAGGAAAGCACTGACGACCAACCCTTCTATCGATCGACCCCTCCCTTCTCGGGCTTGACGACTTCCTGGATCCGCCAAGCCTCCAGTCTGTGGGGTTAACGCGGACCGCCCCGTCCCCGCCACTCGCTGGGACCACCCGCAGCCCCAGTCCAGCTGTCGGGCCGGCTCACCTCCGCGCACGCGCGCCGGCCGCAGCGGCCACCTCGGGATCCAGCGCCTGCGGCGCAGCGGCGGCGAGTCACGTGACAGTTCCCTGCGCAGGCGCCCTTGGTGAGTGCTCATCCCCGGGCGTGCGCCCTCTGGTGGTGGGGCGCGCAGGGGCATCCTCGCCCTCTTGGCCTCGGCGCCCCTGGAAAGTGGGAGGGGCCCAGTGGCCATGCGCACTGCAGGAGAGAGGGCTCTGGGGAGAAGCCTGGCCTCGCCTTTTGCGATCTGGGGAGGGTGCGACGCCCCCGATTGAGCGAGCTCACCGCGTTCTAGAGCCCACCAGGCCACTCCAGAGGCCTGACTGCGAATTTATCACCCAGAGGCCGAAAATTTGGAAGCAACTTAAACTTCTGAAAGGAAAATATCATAACCCATAAAACCGACTGTCATGAAAATGTTCGATGACAAGTTACTTTTCATACAGTGAGAAAAGGCTCATGTTAAGAGGAGCAAGCTTGTACTGCAAGAAACTAACACAACATTGTAAAGCAACCACGAGCTAAGTTGCTTCAGTGGTGTCTGATTCCTTGCGACCCCGTGGACTGAGACCGCTGGGCTCTTCTGTCCATGGGATTCTCCAGGTAAGAATACTGGAGTGGGTTTCCATGCCCTGCTCCAGGGCATCTACCTGATTCAGATATCGAACCTGCATCTCTTCCATCTCCTGCATTGGCAGGCAGGTTCTTTACCACTAGTGCCACCTGAAGTGAAAGTGAAAGTCGCTCAGTCATGTCCCACTCTTTGCAACCCCATGGACTATACAATTCATGGAATTCTCCAGGTCAGAATACTGGAGTGGGTAGCCTTTCCCTTCTCCAGGGGATCTTCCCAACCGAGGGATCGAACCCAGTTCTCCCACATTGCAGGCGGATTCTTTACCAGCTGAGCCACAAGGAAAGCCAAAAAATACTGGAGTGGGTAACCTATCCCTTCTCCAGCGGATCTTCCTGACCCAGGAATCCAATCCAATGCAGGTCTCCTGCATTGCAGGCAGATTCTTTACCAACTGAGCTATCAGGGAAAGCAGCACCACCTGGGAACCCCAAAGCAACTATACTCAAATATAAATTAATAATAATAATAAAAGAGGAGCAAAATTTTCAAGTGAAAAGTTGGATCCTGTGACCCTGTCAGGTGGAATCAGGTACAGAAAGCCCTACACAGCAGTGTCAGAGTGGGATTGAGGGCTTCCCTGCTTCTTTGTGGGGTTTGCGTTTCTGAAATATTTTAGAATAAATACACTTTTTCTCGCACATTCAGGAAAAAATTTTATTTTCCTGCTGAAACATTTAAAATTATAGAACATTTTCCCTTTAAACTGCAGGGAAGGCATAGGTAGCAGGTGCTTGGGAGTCAGAGTGTGGGCGGAGGCACCCTGGGTGGACAAGGACTCTGGACAAGTGGGGAGACAAAGGGAGGTCTGTATTTACACACCTGTGTGATCTCACCTCAGGCTTTAGGCCTCCAGACGCAGCCAGGGATTCACATCCCCCTGGACTTGCTCCCATAAGTTGGGAATCTGGATTTAACCTATGCTGGAGGTGGGGGCAGGAGCAGAGGCCTGTATTTCCAGTTTTACTATGAGAAGTTAGCCCAACGTGGGAATGCAGGTTTGTGTTCACTGACACTGCCTTTGCAAGTGGAACACTCATCGAAATGGAACCACAAATGCAGGGATTTCCTACAAAAAATTCCTACAATGCCACCCTGTCTCTCTTAAATGGTGTCATTCTCTGAGGGTAGGAAGATTCCAGTTCTGATGACACACAAGACTGGTCTCCTCCTTGTGGGGGTTGGAGTCATCCGGCTCTCTAGGACCCGGATGACTCCAGCCTTTTGGCGATGGACTGGCTGACCTTGAGCAGGGCCTCTTGGAACTGGGGGTACTCTTCCTTCACGTGATGGAGGATGGTGCTGATGCTGACCAGCCTGTCATGCAGACGCTTGAGCTCCATCAGCAATGACTGCTTATTGTGGTGCGTGAAGACGTACCGCCCGTCCTTCACGGCCTGCAGGTACTTAAGGCGCGTCTGCAGGGCCACGAGCTCAGAAAGATTCTTGGGAGGGACAAGAGACCCCATGTCAGGCTATGTGTGTTCAAAAGAGGACACCTGCTGGCCTGGCCCAACTTGAGGATGCGCCAGTGGAAAGCTTGGCAGATCCAGGGGAAGGGGCTGATGGACCCGCCCTCACCCACAGTCCAACCTGACACGTGCCCACCACACCCATCTAAGCTGATCGGGCCCAAACACTGCAGCCCTGAGTGACCCCTGCCTTCTGCTCACACCATATTCAATCCAGCAGAAAATCCCAGTGGGGCAGCTTTGAAATAACGTGCGGAGTCTGATGGCTTCTCACCAGCCTGAGGTTACCCCTGGTCCATGCATCCTTCTTAAGAACTATGATGGCCTAAGACAGGTCCTGTGTCCACTCTCGGCCCTCACATTCCACACTCATCATGAGAACCAAATGACTGTGGTGATCCTAAGTCACTCCCCCCCACCCCATCCCTGAGGGAGCAGCCCATGGTCATGGTGCTGCCCCCTTCAAGCCTCGTAAGCCCGGGGCCTTGGGCAGCCTCCACTCCTGCTGTACCTGGGAGTACTCAATCCCTTGCTTCCCCTTCAAACTTTGACTCAAATATCACTTCCCCTGTGTGGCCATCTCTGGCCACCCTGCCTCCTAGGGCTGCCCCCATCCACCCGACACCCCTTCTCTGCTTCCTCTTCCTCCAGAGTGTCTGTCACCATCAGAAATGAGGTATCATTTTGCTTATTAGTTTGATTATCTGTCCTCCCATCCTCAGATGGTGACCTCGGGGAGGGCAGGGGTTGTCACCTTTTCTGTTCGCTCTACCCCTTGCACCCAGGACAGTGTTGGCCCGTGGAGCCTTCATGAGCAATGTGAGGTGGATGACAGCAGTAGGTTGCTATGATCTGCCTGGGCTTAGCTGGGCCAGGGCAGGCCTTGCTGCTGGGTTCCTGTGGCCCTGGGGCTTGCCTACCTGTCGTTTGAGGGTCGCCAGCTGGTCCAGCTCAACTTCGAGCTCGTCGGCCTCAACATGCATCTTCGACAACTGCTCCTGTTTCTCCAGGAGGGAGTCACTCATGGATTTTTGAGATTCTTCCAGTTCCAGGATGGTTTGGGTGCACTCCTCGGTGGCCTTGGGCAGGGAGGAGGGGGTGATGAGACAGGAGCATCCTGGGACCCTGCCCCCAGTTATTCAGCGGACAGAGAAGAGTCAGGCAGGGAGGACCTCCCAGGTCCCTCTGTGCACACAATCTGGGAGGATTCCAAAGCTGGGGTGTAGGAGAGTGCCTCAGGTGGGGAGGCCAGCGAGGGAGCCATGGCCGGATACTCTCTGGCAGTAGGGAGAGGATTCTGTTGCCAGCCTGGGCAGAGGAGGCCCCTAGGGAGCCAGGAGGGGTGGAGAGGGGTGGATAAAAGAAAGTCCAGGAGTGGCCAACATGGCAGAGAAATGCACAAACCAGGACCAGAAAAGGCCCCTCTGCACCTCCAGGAGTGTCCAAATATTGAGCAGTTGGATCAAATCCATCATTTTCAGCCACGCTTTCCTTATGTGGGGCTCCCCCGACCAGGGCTATTCCAACATCCTCCACCTGGTCCTCTGGGTGACACCACGAGGTGAGGACCCATTTCACAGGTCAGTAAGCCAAGGTACAGAGAGGTCAGACAATATGCCTGAGCCACGAGTAGAAGAGCAGGGCTGGGACACATGGTGGGGCTCCAAGGCCAGGTTCTGTCTCGGATAACCCTTGCCTCTCTGGGAGGAGTCACTGCCCCTGTCTCCACTGACAGATGAGGAACTGTGGGGGTGGAAGGTTTCTCACTCACTGAGGCCACATAGCCAGCCAGTGGGGGCTGAGGGAAATCTGAGCTCGGAGCCCGGCCTGGTGACGGCAAAAGGAGGCGGCGCAGGGGCCGTAGCTGGTCCCCTCCCTGGGCACGCACACACCGCATGGTTAGTCAATGTGGCCAGGTGGACGGGGACATGGGCTCGAGTGGGTGCCCTCCATGTTCCCATCAGCCCATCCCCAGCACCCACTGGGCATCAGTGACACAGGGGCTCACACTCTTCACCAACACTCCATGCTTCCCTGACGCCATTTCTGTTAGAAGAGGGGGCAGAAACAGGGCTGCTTCCAGTCCTGAGCTGCACCTGCCCCATGGCTCTTCTGTTAAACCCAAGACAAACTCCCAAGCAAAGACCTGATCAGAGCAGCGCGGTAGGGACACCCTGGAAGCACCTGTGGATCTGGCCACCACTCTGTCTTGACCCAGAACCGGCACGTGGGGTGTGGGGCTCAGACTTTTGTCCCCCAGTCCAGAAGAAAGTGGCCTGTCTGACTCAGGAGCTGAGCTCCTTCCAGCCCCCAACCCCTACTGCCACTTGTCTTTCTCATAAAACAGCCCCGACATAGCAGCTGGGACCGCAGCTCCAGGAATGAGGGGCGAAGAGGCAGTAAGGCGGATGAGGTGGGGAGGGACCCCCCAAGAAGCAGGCTGGAAGGACCGAGTGAAATCTCAGCCCAAGTCGGAGAAAGTGCCTCAGAAATTCGGCCCTGGATGGTCACGCACGGACGCCTGCCAGTGGGGCCGATGACCCAGCCGACCACCCGTGGATGGGGGGCCCGAGGCGGGGCCTCTTCCCCATGGCCCGGCTCCCCTACCTTGTGAATGTCCCTGATCTTCCGTCGGAGCTCGGTCTGCTTGTGGTGGAAGTCTGTCCGGGTGAACAGCTTCTTGTCCATCTTGCTCTGCCCCTCAGCCCGGGTGGAGATGGTATCTCTTCGGGTGATGGCCAGCTCCATGTCCCGAATCATCTTCTCCTGCTGCTTCAGGAGCTGCCCGTGCTTGACCTGGGTGCACAGGGCAGGGGGGCTGGGCAGGAGAGGGGCCCGCGCCGCCTCCCTCCGCACCCAACTGAACCAGCGGGGAACTCATGCGGGTGATGTCCCAGGGAAGAAGGGAACATGGGGGCTTTGTCAGCTGGTCAGAATGATTTCAGTCCATGTCAAGAATACCAGGTCAGCAGGGCGACACTGAGAAACCGACAGAGACAGGGGTAGATGGGGACACTTGAGGACCACATGCAGCCTAGGGTTGGGTCCTAGAGTAGAAAAAGGACATTAGCCAAAAAAACAGTGATTTCTGCTTAGAGTTTGTAGTTTGGTTAACTGTATCACACCAAGGTTAATTGCCTTGTTAGGAAAAGGCATCGTGGTTTTGTGAGATGGTGGCCTGAAGGGTCTCTGGGGCCTGGGGCTGGGGGCTGGGCTGTGGTGGGAGTGGGGCTGTGAGGGGTGTCTGAGAGCTTTCTGCACAGGAGGGCATGGTCCACGTCTCCATGGGGCGGTGGCCACATTATGTACACTGGACATTTCAAGTGAGTTCACATTACTGCATGTAAGCTTGTTTATTGTTTAGTCGCTAAGTCATGGCCAGCTCTTTTGCAACCCCATGAACTGTAGCTCGTCAGGCTCCTCTGTCCACAGGATTCTTGGCACAAGAATACTGAAGTGGGTTGCCATTCCCTTCTCCAGGGGATCTTCCTGACCCTGTGATTGAACTCATGTCTCCTGCATTGCAGGTAGGTTCTTTACTGCTGAACCACCAGGGAAGCCCTGTAAATAAATTATTCCTCAATAAAGTTGATTTAAAATAACAAGAGGGGGACTCCCCTGGCAGTCCAGGGGCTAAGACTCTGTGCTCCCAAGGCAGAGGGCCTGGGTTCAGTCCCTGGTCAGGGAACTAGATCCCACATGTTGCAACTAGAGATACCATGTGTTGCAACTAGACCCAGTGCAGTCAAATAAATAAACATTTTAATAAATCAAGATGGTGTGGATTTGGGCTCTTAGATCAGTGCACACAGAAGACAGTCCAGAAAGAAACCCCCCAAAATATGGATGCTGATTTCCATAAGGATGTCATTGTGACATTGTTTGTAGTGACAAACAGCAACAAACTGGAGACAGTCAGCATCTTCACATCAACCTGGGAAGGCTTCGTTAAATTATGTTGTATCCATAGGATATTCTGCAACTATTAAAGAAAGTTTATGTCTGTATCACTAAAAAGACAATAAGTTGCTAAGTTATATGTACTATTTTGGTGAAGGAAAACAAAACTGAAACACAACTAGGAGGGAGGGGGCTGGCAGTCCCATTTGTGTGTGTGTCTCCCTGTGTGTATGTGTGCACCTATGTATGTGTGTGCGTCTCTGTGTGTGTGCGCCTGTGTGTGTTGTGTGTGTAAGCTTTGTGGTACAGTGCTTGACCTGCTGCAGCAACATACATGGCTTCTGTGGTTTGAAAAGTCAGTTAAATGGAGTGCTTATTAATGGGTGCATTTGATCAGAATTCCTCTGGACTCAGCCAGCAGGGTTATTATTGACCATGTAATTATAAAAGTGATATATTTCTTTTTATGACTTGCTGTGATTTGTATCCTTAAGTTCCTAAACCTTTGGCTCAGTGACAGCCTGTGATTTAATTACCAGCCTTTTTTTTTTTTAAGGTAATGAAATCCAGCTAAAGATGACAGTAGAGAGAGAACATGCCTTGATGGGGAAACATGGTGTGTTCCTTGCACTCTGTTACTGAGTGAGTCTTTTTGGCCCAATGGTGGGATACAAGTGGGTCATGAGATTGGGTGGGGATTGGTCACAGTCAGCATTTAGAAATACTGGAGTACGTTGCTTGCTTGGAGTGAGGGTAACATAGTGATTTGTGAATACCGTGCAGGTCACTGTGTGTCCTGTGACCATTTTGGTGCAGTAAGAATAAGAACTGGACAGGCACTGGTGGAGAAAGTCAGCAGGGGGAACAGCGAGTTTCCTTGGTGTGCTTGGAGTGCAGGCTGCTGTGCCAGAGTGGTTTCTTCCCAGGACCCCAAGCTCCAGGCCCCCAAGCTCCAGGCCCCCCACCTCCCTCCTTCCACCCACCTTCATCCTGTGTATCTCTGCCTTCATGGCCCGGATCTCCATCTGGCCTGTCTCAGAATCCACAGAAGCCCGCATCTCTTTTGCCAGTTGTATTTTTTTCTCCCAAAGCATGATCTGGTGTCTTTAAGGGGAGGGGAGACAGTGTAAGAGCTGCAGAACAAAGGGTTTTCTTTCTGGAGCTTCGGTGAGCATGGAGCACTGTGCTTGGGGCGTGCTGTGCTTGGAATGGGCTCAGAGCTCACAGAGCAGTGTGATAGGCTGGGAGACCCTTGCCTTCCTGATGCAGGGTGCCCTTGCCGAGCAGGTGGCATGCTTAATTTGCAGGCACCCAGGCAAGGGTTTAAATAGAAACAAATGTCCCCCATTTTGGGACCAGAAGGTAAACTCAGCCCCAAGGCCTGCCATCCTCACCTAGAGAGAGGGGGGACAAGGGAGAAGGCAGATATGTAGCTTTAGGAGAAGCTGAGTAAGTCAAATATAAGTGACAGAAGTTGACATAAGGAGAAGTCAAAAGCCTAAATAGACCAAGAGCCTGAAAACTATTAAAATGTTAGCAAAGACATATTCCCCCCACCCCTGTTGTCTGAATGTTTGTGTCCCCACCTCGCAAATCAACATGTTGGAATCCTCATGCTGGGTCTTTGGTGGGGGCACGGGTGATGAGGTCGTGAGGGTAGAGTCCCCATGAATGGGATTAGTGCGCTCATAAAAGAGACCCCAGAAAGCTCCCCTTCTCTTGCCACCCTGGGAGGACACAGTGAGGAGTCTGCAACCCAGAAGAGAGCCCTCACCCGACCTCACAAGTACCCTGATCTCGGACTTCAGGCCTCAAGAACTATGAGCAACAAATTCCTGTTGTTTATAAAGCCCCAGCCTGTGGTGTTGAGTTATAGCAGCCTGGAGGCACTAAGATCCCCTGAAAAAGTTCCAGGTAGTGTTATGTGTTGACTCTGTCAAAACGCAGGGAACGGATGGTCCCTTTGCCGCTCAGCGCCTTGGAAAGCACATGACGCCAATTAGGGTGCACAAAGGGCAGCTCAGGGGTCCTTCCAGCTCGGAACGCAGACCCGTGCACCCCGAGGGGGAAGACATCCACAGAAAAATATAATAAAGGCTGCTTCAAAGGCAGACAGAGAAAATCGCACTATGGTTTAAAACAAAAAAAAAGAGGGAAAGAAACCCACAGAGAAAATGGTAAAGGAAGAGGGCTGGATTAGGCGTGATTCTCCTTTCTACTCTGCACTCATTGCTATGGTTTACAATGCTTACCGTTGGGTCTGGGTTACTCTCATAATCAGGCACCAGAAAGATCACACAGGTTTTAAAAAGTCTGTCCTGAGGGAAGCTACTCCACTTCCAGTGATCGCCATCATGGCTTTGCAGAAGGGCTGCCCGGAGGCACAGAACTCCGCTGTTCCCAGGGATCGCGCTCAGGTTCCAGGGCCGTGCCTCCCCCGGCCCCCCCCCCCCCCCCGCAACTGGTTTCCGTGAACCGTGGGCAGCGACTCTCCGGAGCGGCGCCTGGGCACTCACTCCGCCTCCACCAGGCTGTTGAGCACGGCTGCCTTCTCCTCGCTCAGCTGATTCAGCTTCTCCTGCAGCTCGATGGTCTCCCGCTCTGCGGCCTGCGCGGGGAGGACAGGGGCGGTGGGCGGGGCCGAGGGCTGCGCGCACCTGCTTGCCCCGCCCATCCGCTCTGAGCCCGGAGCGCACCTTGAGCGAGCGCACGAACTCGCCCTGCGTGGCCAGGTTGTCCTGCTGTAGCTCCTCGGAGCTGCACCGGTTCTGGTTCCTCAGCAAGTTGAGCTTCTTCAGATCGTTGTCCAGGTCCTTCATGTGGCGCTCGATCTGCTTCTGCTCCTTCTTCTCCTGGTTGATCTTGTCTGTGGGGAGGGTGGCCGGGGGTGGGGAGTGGCCCCTGGGGGTTGTGATCGGGGGTCTGTGCCCACGGCGCCCTCCCTCCCCGCTGACCCTCGGGCATCCCCACCCAGACGGCGGAGGCAGAAGGGGACGTGGTTGCCGCTCAGACACCGAGTCCCCAGGAAAGGCCAGCAAGCTCTGGGGTAGGGGGTGGAAAGCAACGACCCCGACCTCGCACAAGCAGGTTTGGGAGCCCCGAGGGGCGGACAAGAAGGCGGCAGGACCTCTGGGAAGAAACAGGCACGATGTGTCCAGGCAGAGTGGGCCCAGGACACCGGCAGCACTTCCTGTGGGGCTGCCGGCCCGGCTGACCCGGTGGGACCAGGTGGCCCCAGAAAGCCTCAGCAGGTGCTGTGGAGGGGCTGGGCAGGGGAGCTCACTTTCTATCCGTATTTTCTTCTGCTCCAGGATGTGGATCTCCTTCTTGGACATGTTCAGGGAGATCAGGTGCTCCTCGCGCTCCTGCGTGACCTTCACCATCTCCTGCTGCAGCCGCAGCCAGGTCACCTGGGCCTGTGTCACGCTGGTGTTGTTTTCCTCGATCAGCTTGGTCAGCCTCTTGATCTCCAGCTCCAGGGGCCCCACTTCTTCCCCCTGAAAGTGATGTTCACCAGAAAGCAGGCTGAGTCCCTAAACTCAGGCGGGCTGCAGAGGGCGGGGACACCTGAGACCATGCCTCTGTATGCGGAGTGGGGGGGGTCTTTACTCAGAGGGCCTAGGGGCCCTGTCGTTGTGTCCCCTCTTCCGCAGTCCCAGGCCATATCGTGTGACCTGCTGTGGGAGATTCTGTTTTGGTGATTTGCCAGTCTGCCACCCCCTTCCCTTCCTCCACTGGCCTGGCCCCACCCTGCCCCAGTCTTGTGGGGCCTCTGTTTCCCAAAAGGGCTTTGCAAATAGTCTTTTCACAACAGACTGTCATAGGTTAGGGTCTTTACCCCCTTGGAATCCATTCGGGTTGCAGCTCTGAGACCACGCTCTGGTTGGGGTCTACCTAAGAGCGTGCCCACCGACTGCCCCTGCTGCTTTGGGATTTGAGGCTGTTGTGGGGTCCTCAGGTCAGGGACACTGGATAACCTGTAGAACTTCAAACCTCAAACCCATCAGACCACTAAGAGCAGCGGTGAGTGAGATCCTGCCCGCTGCCTGTCTTCACATAGTCCATGGGACACACAAAATATCAAAAGAAGACAATTTCGTGCCAGGCGGAAGTTATACTGAATCCAGACTTCAGGGGCCATAAGTAAGGTTTCATTGCACATGGGCGCACTCGTCTGTTTACCTACTGCCTGTGGCTCCTCCTTGTAACCGCTAGGGTGAGGGGTTGCAACAGAGACCGTATGGTCCATAACACCTGAAATATTGACTATGTGGCTCCACAGAGAAGGTCTGCAGACAGCCCCTGAGTCAGCATTCTACACAGACATGTACATTTCACCCATAAGAGGGGTAGGGTGGGAACGCCTGTGTCCTACATGAGTCCGTTCCTGAACATAAGCAGTTTCGGAAATGGCCAGGCACAGATATCAACCCGAGTGGCCTCTCCTGGTCCCAGGGTCCTACCCCAAGTTCAGAAACCATCTGCTCCAGCTGCTTGTTGAAGAAGTTGATGAGGCCTTGCTTTCTTTCAATCAGGATCGTGCGCCTGGAAATTTCATTTTCACTGTTGGTGATGAGGTCACTGACTTTTTTCACTTCCTTGTCCAGCTCAGCCAGCGTCTTCTGATGCATGTCCAGCCTGCAGTTGGTGTTCGTGACGTCCAGGGTGGCCTGAGCAATGTCGCCATCAATTTTGGAAAGATGTGTCACCTGAATAAGCAGAAAGGAACAAGTCTGAACTTTTTCCCTCTTTCTGAGAGGCTCCACATGAGCTGGTTGGCTTCTTGTTTTCCTTGATCTGGATATTCATCTGGAGAAATTCTAAAACAGAGGAGGATGTTGATTTTTTCTCCACCTTATGACCTGTCAAAGGACTTACTTGTTTGACCCTAATGATTCCTCACAAAAAAAGAAAGCTGATATTATCTCTTCTTATCAAACAGTAAAATACATTGAAATGGGGAAATGTAAAAATACAGATGATCACCCGTAAGCCTGCCACATAGTTATCCAGCATCACTATTTAGAATCTATCCTGCCTTCTTGACTTTGTATATAAACCCTCCTCCTCCCTGCCCAAACAAAAACAGGGTCACACTGTACATATAGCTTTGAAAGCCACGTTTCAATTTGACACATGTCATGTCACTTTTAATGGTTGTATAATAGTCATATTTGTAACAGAGATTGGGAAGCAAGTCACAGCTGTCCCTGGGAATGTCATCTGTTCCACAAGTACAGGGGCCCTGCTGTCGACAGCTCATGTGCTTTTGGTGAAGAAACCCAGCATGCCTGCCCTCTTTGAGCTTGTCGTCTGTCATCAACATTCCTACTCGAAATAATGCTATGACAAATGCCAGCTTCTAACTTCTATTTTATGGGACAAATGTCCTTTGCATTTCACTAAAAAATTGGACACCGTCCTGGAGAGAAAAGATTGTACTGTGGGGTGTCATTTACCACCTGGCCAGAGGCTTGTGATCCTGGAACTCTTGCCAAGCATGGTTTTGGGGTTGGGAGCTTCAGCCCAGGGCAGAGCTGCCCAGGGCTCCTTGGACCTGCCCTCTGTCCTGAAGGCTGAGCCAGCCCACCCTACCTCCTCTGCAGGTTTCAGAAGACAGATTTGCTCCATTCTTTCCTACAGTGGAGAGTTGATTGTAAGGACACTTGTGAGAATTAGGGAGGGAGGCAGCTCAGGCTCACTTTGGTATCAGGGCCCTTTTCCCTGGACTGTGGCTATGCCTTGACCTTGCCAGCCAGCCTCTCACTGTTGGCTGCCCAGCGGCTCCTGCCCATGCAAATCCTCAGCTCTCTATCAGCCTGCGGCTCCCACCAACTCCTGCCCATGCTCCAGTCATCTCTTCTCTTCCCCCACGTGACCCCAGCTGGCTTTGTCAAACACCCACTCTCTGACCAACTATCATGCCTGGCTTTCCAGGACATCCCTAGGTTTAAAGTCAGATCTTGCCAGCATCTCAAGGCACCCAGCTCCCTATGGTCACAACTTGGCCCCTTTGGCTCCTCTGAGCTCTGGTTATCCACCCATCCCTTTCTTTGCCAAGATTATCCAAGGTTGCCAGGTCTTCACAGGGACCATGCTTCCTCACCATACTGGAAGGGCTTCAGTTCCTAAGTCTCCTTTCAGCCACCAAAGAGGCCAACCAGAGCACCCTGACCTCCCCTCAGCCTCCTCAGGCTGTTTGTCCCCCATGTTGAGACCACCCTGGCCTCCTCCTGGGACATCGGTACTGCTCCTTTATTAATTGTGTAGACCCCATGGTTCACCCATGCCTGCAATCCCTCTGAACACAGCTCTGGATGATTCTGTCCCTCTACAACTTCTGCTCCCTGTCCCAGATATCCTGTTTGCCACCAGGCCACAGGGGTATTGAGCAGTTGGAGAAGTGCCTCCTTTCAAGAGCTGGATTTGCCATTGGCTATTGCAATAAATGCTGGCACAGGACTCTTTATTGCCCTCATGTGGACACGAATAGTAGTACACCTACTGCCCACAAAGCGCTCCAACACATACTGGTTCAGGACTCTTTACTGCCATCCTGTGGACATGGGTGGTAGTACACCTGCCACCCACCAACTGTTCCAACAAATGTTGGCCCAGGACTTTACTGCCCTCGTGTGGACACAGATGGTAGTACATCAGCCACCCACCAAGTGTTCCAACAAATGCTGGCCCAGAACTCTTTACTGCCTTCCTATGGACACGGGTGGTAGTACACCTGCCACACACCAGCTGTTCCAACAAATGCTAGCCCAGGACTTTATTGCCCTCCTGTGAACATGGGTGGTAGTGCACCTTTTGCCCACGCATTTTTGTAATAAATGCTGGTCCAGGACTCTTTATTGCCCTCCTGTGGACATGGGTAGCAGTACACCTGCTGACCATGAATTTTTGCAATAAATGCTGGTCCAAGTCTCTTTACCGCCCTCCTGTGGACATGGGTGGTAATACTCCTACCCCACGAATTTTTGCAATAAATGCTAGCCCAGGACTCTTTACTGCCCTCATGTGGACATGGGTGGTAGTACACCTGTATCCCACCAAGTGCACAAATGCTGGCCTGGGACTCTTTACTGCCCTTCTGTGGACATGGTGGTAGTACACCTACTGCCCACCAAGTGCTCCAACAAATGCTGGCCCAGGACCCTTTACTGTCCTCCCGTGGACATGGGTGGTAGTACACCTACTGACCATGAATTTTTGCACCACATGCTGGTCCAGTACTCCTTACTGCTGTCCTGTGGACATAGGTGGTAGTACACCTATCACCCGCCAAGTGTTCCAACAAATGCTGACCGAGGACTTTACTGCCCACCTGTGGACATGAGTGTTAGCACATGTGTTGCCCACATGGGTGACTGGGAAAGGGGGACACCAGGGAGCCTGGGGATCAGCCTCTGTGATGTTGCATCAGGGCCGGGCAAGTTTATTTCACACTCACCACACTGCATAACTTTTCCAGTGCACACTTGGGCCCCATTGTTTTGCTCCCAGCAGGTAGTCTTGCCCCCACTTCCTGGAATAAGAACTGGTAGGACTCCACTAGCATCAACCAGGACATCTCAAGGAGACCCAGGCATGCACAGTCTTGGCTCCAGCCCCCTCTCCTCAGTTCCTGGGCACAAGCAAGCCAGGAGCCAGCTTGTCTCCTCCCAGGTATCTGGGAGGCATGAGGTGCCTCAGAGTTCTAGCAAGCCACGTAGACAGCACCCTGAGGCAGGGGGTCACACAGGAAGAGCCAAAGAAGAAACAACCTAAGTAGCAAATTGCTTTTTTCAGGACATAGGGACCCCTGCTCAGAGAAAGGAAAGACCCTGGGGGAGCAAAAGAGAGCTCTTTCCAGGGATAAGGATTGGGTCCTCAGTCCAGAAGGGCCAGTCACACTCAGGACCCTCAGGCACATTCTGGGAAAGCAGAGGGTCAGGCTACTCCATGACTCATTGTAAATGCTCCTACCAATTTGACCAGGGTCTCTGCTGCAGTAATTTATCCTTAGACATGTGGACAAAGATGTGTGAACAGGTATGTTCAGTGCTGAGTTATTTCTAAAGTTTAAAACATAGAAACAACTTTAAGTGTCCAAAGAGAGAATTATTAAAGAAAACATGTATATTTGAAGGATAAAATGCGATGCATAAACCAACAGGCACTTTTTCTAATAACATTTATGGAAAATGTTATGTTAAATATGACCAATAATGTAAAATAAAGCACTACACACACAGTGAAAAATTAATGGGCTCCTACACTTGTTGTTTGTGCACTTTTCACTCTGTGTTGTGTTTCAGTAAAATTAATGAAAATGGATTAGAGTGGTTTAAAGACTGATATATAGGAAGAGTTCTATGTCCTCTTAGGTTGTGTGTGCATATGTATCTTCACATGTCTGTTCATGTATGTGAACAGGTTAAACAAATGTGTGTGTGTGTGTGTGTGTGTGAATCTGTGTGCTTATGTTTGCTCATGTGTGCATGTGGGGATGTGTATGTGAATGTGTGTTTCTGTGTGTCTTTATGTGTATGAGTATGACCATGTGTGTTTAGAAAAATTTCCAGAAGGAAATACACCCGAGTTTCAGAAGAGATTATCTGTGGATGGTGGGATTGCAGCTGTCTTAGTTTCTTCTTATGCCTTTTTATATTTCCAGGTTTTCCACAATAAAAATGCATTACTTTTACAACTAGACAAAAATGAAAGGTGAATGGACATGCTCAGTGCCCTTCCACTGTGGTCTGTCCCCACTAGAGCTGCCCAATGTTTGAGCACCATGAAAGCATCCACCCGTTGTGGCCCAGGTGTGTGCAGCTGGCATACCAGGTTGGTCTTTTCCTTCTGGAGCTTCAGGATGAGCTGGTGGAAATATTTGGTCATCTTGTTGGAGGTCATGTGCTCCTGCAGCTTCTCCGTGATGGAGGCATCCATCTTCCTCCTCAGCTCCAGCTCGTGCTGGATGGCCTGGTGGAGGGTCTGCAGTTCTCCCATAGTTGTCATGTATTCCTAGAAAGGAAGAGTCAGAGGGTGGATACCATGCAGCAGAGTGGGGAGGCTTGCCCTGCTGGTGGGGGACATGACTGTACCACATGGGCCTTGCCCAGTGCATCCTCTGTGTCCAGCAGGGTGAGCCTGTAGGTGTTAAACTCATTCTGCAGGGCCTCCTCCTTAGTCAGGCACTGTGAAGTCAGTTTCTGCATCAGGTTGGCTTCTGTCTCTGCCCGGTTCAGGATGCTGGCCAGCTTCTCATTCTTTTCTTCCTCCTTCATGATGGATTTCTTATAGGCTTCAAGCTCACCATCCATGGACTTGACTTGATGCTGGCATTCACTGCCAAAATTGAAAGAGCAAAGCCAGGACATCAGAACACCAATGTGTATGGTGGTATCCTACTGGGAGGAAGCTCACAGAGTGAAGAGAAAGAAATTAGGAAACCAACTCTATTAGTATTAGTCGAATATTAAAAAAAAACCTTTGCACTGCTTTCAAATATTATTTATTTTTTTAGCCACACTACACAACATGTAGGATCTTAATTCCCCAACAAGAGATCAAACCCATGCCTCCTGCAGTGGAAGCATGGACTCCTAACCACTGAACCATCAGGGAAGTCCCAACAGTGGTTGAATCTTGACTACTATTTTCTAATGTGCTGAAACTATTACCCTTCTCAAGCCCTAGTCTAAAACTCTTCTAATATTGTGATGATAGGAGGAGGAAGGACAGGAAACTGTTGGCTTGTGCTTGGTTGTGAGGAGTGGTCACTGCCAGCCCATCTCCTTTAGTTGTGATCATAATCTTGGAAAGAAAATGCTGCTATCTCAGTTTGGTACTCTTGAACATGAAGCTCAGGGCATTTGAGTAAATGGTGTGGCTGGGAGGAACACAGGTGGCTGTCTCTTCAAATTCTCTCAGCATACTGGCCATGGACATGCCCATAAGTAAAGTCAAGTTAAAAACTGCAGATTCTGGATAATGGAATTTGAATTTTTGTGTGTGAGACATTTTTTCCCTTAATTCTTTTCAATGACCAAATAGAACTTTAAATACCTCATTGGCATACAATTAGGCTTTATCCAGTTTTGTTTTTTTTTTTCTCATCTCATCAATGTAGCAGTAAACATCATTAGTCAGTCAGTTCAGTCACTCAGTTGTGTCCGACTCTTTGTGACCCCATGGACTGCAGCACACCAGACCTCCCTGTCCATCACCAACTCCTGGAGCCTGCTCAAACTCATGTCCATTGCATTGGTGATGCCATCCAACCATCTCTGTCATCCCCATCTCCTCCTGCCTTCAATCTTTCCCAGCATCAGGGTCTTTTCCAGTGAGTCAGTTCTTTGCATCAGGTGGCCAAAGTATTGGAGTTTCAGCTTCAACATCAGTCCTTCCAATGAATATTCAGGACTAATTTCCTTTAGGATGGACTGGTTGGATCTCCTTGCAGTCCAAGGGACTCTCAAGAGTCTTCTCCAACACCACAGTTCAAAAGCATCAATTCTTTGGCACTCAGCTTTCTTTATAGTCCAACTCTCACATCCATACATGACTACTGGAAAAACCATAGCCTTGACTAGACGGGCCTTTGTTGGCAAGGTAATATCTCTGCTTTTTAACATGCCATCTAGGTTGGTCATAACTTTTCTTCCAAGGAGTAAGCGTCTTTTAATTTCATGGCTGTAGTCACCATCTGCAGTGATTTTGGAGCCCCCCCAAAATAAAGTCTGTCATCATTACACATTAAAAAAATAAAAAAACCCGCACTCTGAAAACTAAAAGATACTGATGAAAGAAACTGAAGATGACACAAATAGATGGAAAGATATATTGTATTCCTGGGTTGGAAGAATCAGTATTGTTAAGATGACCATACTACCCAAGGCAATCTACACATTCAGTGTAATCCCTAACAAATCACCAGTGGCATTTTTCACAGAACTGGAACAATAACTTTTTTTTTTTTCAAGTTGAAACAAAATAATTTTTATTTCCTAACCCATGGCAAACATATACATCCAATATGTACTTATCTTGCATACTCGGTCACAGATGACCTCCAAACTACAACTGCCTTCATATTTAAGCAGGAACTAAAAGTTACCTTAGTTGACATGATAAATGCTCTTAGATGGATCATGTATGAATATATTGGATTGGTGACAGCAGAATCTGACTAATTAGTTCTATAAGTTTAAAGCTTGGAAAAGCTACTACGTTCACATCTAACACTTTCTGACAAGTAGGATGCAGCAATATCAGCTTGTACTCCAGAGAAATTTCCTTAGCTTTTCCACTTATCCACATCTGTTGGTATTGTGCAGGCAGATTCACATGGTGGTGGTAAAGCATCCACAATGGCTTTGGCAGCATCAGGATCACACTGGAAGGGGCTCTCAGACACCGTGGTGTTCATGCAGCTGATTCCTTTCCCATCAATTTTCTTAGTCACTAATGTTCTCCAATAGTCATGAGTGCTTTCAATAATGTCAGTTGCAAAGTTCTTATCTTTAAATTCTGCATTGAAAGCAAACTCATTCTCAGGTTTTCCATCTGGAACCTTGTACCTCCTAAACCAATCCACAGTAGCTTCCAGGTAGCCAGGTTTCAGCTGCTTGACATCATTAATATCATTATAATTGGCTGCATCAGGGTCTTCCACGTTAATAGCAATGACTTTCCAGTCGGTTTCCCCTTCGTCAATCATCGCCAGAATGCCCAGAACTTTCACTCTGATAATTTCCCCTTGTGCACACACCTTGCTTCCAATTTCACAAACATCAATTAGGTCATTGTCACCACAACAGCCAGTGTATTTGTCATTGTGTCCTGGGTCTTCCCAAGTCTGAGGGATGGCACCATAGTTCCAGATATATCCTTTATAAGGGAACAGATTTGCAACATAACGGAGTTTTCCTTTCTTCACATCTTGTTTAATTGGGTTTAAAGGGTCCTTTGTAGCAATCTCCATTTTTGCATTCGACCAGCGTGGTACTTCAACAACCATGTGAAACACTTCCTTATCTGCATAAATTGGAATATCATGAAATGGAGAGATATATTGTCCTTTTTCATTTTTGAGGAAGACTCAGTACTCGAGGGTGAAGGGCACCGTGCGCTCCCGGAACAATAACTTTTAAAATTTGTATGAAAACACAAAATATTCTGAATAGCCAAAACAATCTTGAGAAAGAAGAACAAGCTGGAGAAATCACACTCCCTGACTTCAACTATACTATGAAGCTACAGTGATCAAAACAATATGGTACTGGCACACACACACACACACACACACACAGCAGATGCATAGATCAATGGAACAGAATAGAGTCTGGAAATAAACCCCCACACACGGTCAATTAATCTAAACAAAGGAGACAAGAATATACAACGGAGAACAGACAGTCTCTTCAATAACAAGTGCTGGGAAAACCAGACAGCTACTTGCAAAAGAATGAAATTAGAACATTCTCTAACACCATATACAAAAATACACTCAAAATAAATTAAAGACTTAAATATAAAGCCAGATACTGTAAAACTCCTAGAGGAAAATATAGGCTGAATACTCTTTAACATAAATTGCAGTAATATTTTTTTTTGATCCATCTCATAGAGTAATGGAAACAAAAGCAAAAATTAACAAATGGGGACGTCCCTGGTGGT
The DNA here is from genome assembly GCF_032405125.1 of Capricornis sumatraensis. Classification (NCBI taxonomy): domain Eukaryota; kingdom Metazoa; phylum Chordata; class Mammalia; order Artiodactyla; family Bovidae; genus Capricornis; species Capricornis sumatraensis. Next base: position 102,039,367 of record NC_091076.1, read on the forward strand.
CCAGTGGTTGAGAATCTGCCTTGCAATGCAGGGGACACCAGTTTGATCTCTGGCCTGGAAAGATCCCACGTGCCATGGGACTATGCACCACAACTGCTGCGCCTGTGCTATGCAGCCCACTAGCTGCAACTAGAAGCCTGCCTGTCTAGAGCCTGTGCTCCACAATAAGAGAAGCCACTGCAATGAGAAGCCCACACACTGTGATTAGAGAGCAGTCCCGACTCTCCACAACCAGAAAGCATACACACATCAATAAAGAGCCATCACATTTAAAACATAAAATAAAAGAAAAAATAAACAAATGGGACTGAATCAAAATAAAATGTTAAAATAAACAAATGGGACGGAGAAGCTTTTTCACAGTGAAGGAAATCATAAACAAAAAAAGAAAACATACAGACTGGGAGGAAATATTTGCAAATGATACGACCGACAAGGGATTAACTTCCAATATATACAAACAGTTCAAATAGCTCAATATCAAAAAACCAAACAACCCAATCAAAAAATACGCAGAAAATCTAAACATACATTTCTCCAAAGAAGGTATACAGATAGCCAAAGATGCTCAATATGGCTAATAATTAGAGAAATGCAAATCAAAACTACAATGGATATCACCACACACCACTCAGAATGGTCATAATCAAAGTGAAAGTGAAAGTGAAAGTTGCTCAGTCGTGTCTGACTCTTTGCAACCCCATGGATTATACAGTCCATGGAATTCTCCAGGCCAGAATACTGGAGTGGGTAGCCTTTCCCTTCTCCAGGGGATCTTCCCAACCCAGGGATCAAACCCAGGTCTCCTGGATTGTAGGCAGCTTCTTTACCAGCTGAGCCACCAGGGAAGCCCAAGTATACTGGAGTGGGTAGCCTATCCCTTATCCCTTCTCCAGTGGATCTTCCCAATCCAGGAATTGATAGGGTCTCCTGCATTGCAGGTGGATTCTTTACCAACTGAGCTATGAGGGAAGCCCATCAGTCAAAATGGTCATAATCAAAAACTGCGAATAACTGGGACTTCCCTGGTGGTCCAGTGATTAAGAATCTGACTTGCAATGCAGAAGACGTGGGTTCAGTCCCTGGTTGGGGAACTAAAATTCCCACATGCCGCAGAGAAACTAAGCCCTTGTGCCCAAACTACTGGGCCCACGTGCTCCTGGAGCCCACATGCCACAACTAGAGAGCCATGTGCCACCAGCAGAGACCCCACGTGATGAAACCAAGACCCAACTTGCCCAAACAAATGAATACTTCAAAAAACCACAAACAATAAATGCTGGAGAGGGTGTGAAGAAAAAGGAATCCTCCTACACTGTTGGTAGGAATGTAAATTGGTGCAGCCTCTACAGAGAACAGTGTGGATGTTCCTTAAAAAACTAAAAATAAAGTTACCATGTGATCCAGCAATCCCACTCCTGGGCATGTATCTGGAAAAGATGAAAGCTCTAATTTGAAAAGATATATGCACCCCAGTGTTTATAGCAGCACTATTTACAATAGCCAATACACGAAAGCCATCTACATGTCCATTGACAGATGAATGGATAAAGAAGATATGGTGTATATATAAGTGATTACTCAGCCATAAAAAAGAATGAAATAATGCCATTTGCAACAGCATGGATGGACCTAGAGATTATCATATTAAGTGGAGTAAGTCAGAGAAAGACAAATACACGGTATCACTTAAATGTGTAATCTAAAAAAAAATAATACATATGAACTTATTTACAAAATAGAAATAGACTCACAGACATAGAAAACAAACTCAGGGTTACCAAGGGGGAAAGGGGTTGGAGGGATGCATTGGGAATTTGAGATTAACAGATACACTCTGCTGCTGCTGCTGCTAAGTCGCTTCAGTCGTGTCCGACTCTGTGCGACCCCATAGACGGCAACCCCCCAGGCTCCCCCGTCCCTGGGATTCTCCAGGCAAGAACACTGGAGTGGGTTGCCATTTCCTTCTCCAATGCATGAAAGTGAAAAGTGAAAGTGAAGTCGCTCAGTTGTGTCCAACTCCTAGTGAGCCCATGGACTGCAGCCCACCAGGCTCCTCCGTCCATGGGGTTTTCCAGGTAAGAGTACTGGAGTGGGGTGCCATTGCCTTCTCCAACAGATACACTCTACTATATATAATGCTAGCTAATAAACTGTCATTGTCACAAAAGGAGAAAGACGGTGGTATTTTAAACCTTTATTTCTGTTTTCCTAATTTCCTGGGATGTGATCACTTATCCTGAATAAAAATTATTCTTAAAAAAGACACACTTGGGAATTCCCTGGTGGCCCAGCGGTTAGGATTCGGTGCTTTCACGCCGTGCCCAGGTTCAATCCCTGAGGGGGAACGAAGATCCCACAAGGCACACGGCATGGCCAAAAAGTAAAATAAATAAAAAATTTAAAAGACACACTTTAAAACTGTCCTTCACAGAGAACAGACTAGTAGTTGCCGAGCAGGGGAGGTCAGAGGGGAGATGAAGTGGGAGGTTGGGGTCAGCAGATATAAGCTTTTATAGAGAGAATGGATAAACAACAAATCCTTATGTATAGCACAGGAAAACTATATTCAATATCCTATAATAAACCATAATGGAAAATAATATTTAAAAAAGAATATATATATGTATAACAGAAACACTTTGCTGTAGAGCAGAAATTACTACATTGTATGTAAATCAACTATACTTCAATAAAAATAGATTAAAATGTCCTTGATTAACAGATATGAATAGAAAAAAAAAAACCCAAAACATAAAGAACTTGTGGAGTCTAGAGTATGTCTGAAGCTTGACCCAATCCATCTGAGGATTAAGAGGGAGCCCGCTGCAGGAGCTCAAGGTGGTGAAGCTGACAGATTAACACCTGACAGAGGTGCTGAGCCCCGCCTGCCCCCGGGTTTCCTGTAGGAAAGTATGGCAGAAGCAGAAACCCAGGCACAAGGGGACCTGTGTGTGTCCTTGACCCTGAGAGGGCGTAAATTCTAGGCAGGGTGTCCTCCCTAACCCCAGGTGAGCACAGTTTTAAATTTTCTGGCTTGTTCTGAGATGTTTCACATGGGAATAACCGGTTTGCTTTTTTTTTTGTAACTTTTATTTTGTATTGGAGTACAGCCGATTAACAATGTTGTGATAGTTTCAGGTGGGCAGCGAAGGGACTCAGCCATATGCATACATGTACATATCCATTTCCCCCTGAACTCCCCTCCCATCCAGGCGGCCACATAACATTGAGCAGAGTTCCCTATGCTATGCAGTAGGACCTTGGTGGCTAGCCACTTGAAATGTGGCAGTGTGTACATGTTGACCCCAAACTCCCTAACTAGGCTAGTGGGCTTTGCAGGTGTGACTTCCAGTGTTTGCTGCAGCCTCCTCATGATTCTGTGGTTGGGACCCCTCCTGATGGGACTTTGTCACTAATGGTAAAGAGTCGGTGGGAATCTTGTCTTTCACGTCTTATTGTAGCGGAGACCCATTGATCTCAGGTCACCTGCTGGGTCCCAATCAACACGACATGCCCATGAGTCCCAGGGAGCGAGGGCCACTTGGCCTCCCCAAGTGGGAAGGGGGTGATGTGACACGATGTGTCAACAGGGCAATCCCCAAGGGCCTTGCCAGTGCCCTGTGTCTGCCCTGTGTTAACCAGCAGCTCTCTGTGCCTACGGCAGTCCTGAGTGTCCAGAACTACAGGCCTCCCTGGGCTTGGGGGACGTTGGCAGTGGTGGGGCACCACTGCCAGACCCTGGGCCTGATGGAGGCCAGCCGGTGCTGAGGAGGTAGTCCCTGCCTCCAAGTCCCATACCACCTTCGACCTCCCTCTCTTCTCCCACAGCTAAGGCACTTCCTCAGCACCCAGACAGCTCCCAGGAGGGTCAGGGGCAGGGAGGTGTCTAGCTTCATGTCCAATGTCTGGACCATCAGCCAGGAAATCACCATTTTTGTTCATTTTCTAAAATGGTCTACACGCTACAAGCTGGTATTTGGTACTTTAGTTTAGCTGCTGAACTGGCCTGGAAGTCCCAAACGATGCAATGTTCTGTTTTTGCAACACCTTGAATGCAGAGTTCCAAAGAATAGCAGGAAGAGATAAGAAAGCCTTCTTCAGCGATCAGTGCAAAGAAATAGAGGAAAACAACAGAATGGGAAAGACTAGAGATCTCTTCAAGAAAATTAGAGACACCAAGGGAACATTTCATGCAAAGATGGGCTCGATAAAGGACAGAAATGGTCTGGACCTAACAGAAGCAGAAGATATTAAGAAGAAGTGACAAGAATACATGGAAGAACTGTACAAAAAAGATCTTCATGACCCAGATAATCATGATGATGTGATCACTAATCTAGAGCCAGACATCTTGGAAAGTGAAGTCAAGTGGGCCTTAGAAAGCATCACTATGAACAAAGCTAGTGGAGGTGATAGAATTCCAGTTGAGCTGTTTCAAATCCTGAAAGATGATGCTGTGAAAGTGCTGCACTCAATATGCCAGCAAATTTGGAAAACTCAGCAGTGGCCACAGGACTGGAAAAGGTCAGTTTTCATTCCAGTCCCAAAGAAAGGCAATGCCAAAGAATGCTCAAGCTACCACACAATTGCACTCATCTCACATGCTAGTAAAGTAATGCTCAAAATTCTCCAAGCCAGACTTCAGCAATACGTGAACCGTGATCTCCCTGATGTTCAAGCTGGTTTTAGAAAAGGCAGAGGAATCAGAGATCAAATTGCCAACATCCGCTGGATCATCGAAAAAGCAAGAGAGTTCCAGAATATTGTCACCCTGCTTATTTAACTTCTATGCAGAGTACATCATGAGAAATGCTGGACTGGAAGAAACACAAGCTGGAATCAAGATTGCCGAGAGAAATATCAATAACCTCAGATATGCAGATGACACCACCCTTATGGCAGAAAGTGAAGAGGAGCTAAAGAGCCTCTTGATGAAAGTGAAAGAGGAGAGTGGAAAAGTTGGCTTAAAGCTCAACATTCAGAAAACGAAGATCATGGCATCTGGTCCTATCACTTCATGGGAAATAGATGGGAAAACAGTAGAAACAGTGTCAGACTTTATTTTTTGGGCTCCAAAATCACTGCATATGGTGACTGCAGCCATGAAATTAAAAGACACTTACTCCTTGGAAGAAAAGTTATGACCAACCTAGATAGTATATTCAAAAGCAGAGACATTACTTTGCCGACTAAGGTCCGTCTAGTCAAGGCTATGGTTTTTCCTGTGGTCATGCATGGATGTGAGAGTTGGACTGTGAAGAAGGCTGAGCGCTGAAGAATTGATGCATTTGAACTGTGGTGTTGGAGAAGACTCTTGAGAGTCCCCTGGACTGCAAGGAGATCCAACCAATCCATTCTGAGGGAGATCAACCCTGGGATTTCTTTGGAAGGAATGATGCTAAAGCTGAAGCTCCAGTACTTTGGCCACCTCATGTGAAGAGTTGACTCATTGGAAAAGACTCTGATGCTGGTAGGGATTGGGGGCAGGAGGAGAAGGGGACGACCCAGGATGAGATGGCTGGATGGCATCACTGACTCGATGGACGTGAGTCTGAGTGAGTTCTGGGAGATGGTGATGGACAGGGAGGCCTGGTGTGCTGCGATTCATGGGGTTGGAAAGAGTCGGACACGACTGAGCAACTGAACTGAACTGAACTGAACTGCCTTTGGTTAGTCTCAGATTCCCTCCTTCACACCTATCTGGATGCAGCGCTGCAATCACAGGTCACAATTCTCACAGCATCCTGTGCGGTCAACACATTTGAAAGGAGGCCTCCCTCCTCCTTGGCTGATGTATCTGGGGTTGCAGGAAGGCCAGCTGAGCCGGAACTAGTGCCCCGTGACTTGTTGTTAGGGGAGGTGTGTGTTGCTAAAATGAACATTCGATGGGCACCTGTTATATACACATGATATCATTTTTCTCATCAATGAGATCAGCACAGTCAAACATGTGCTCAGTTGTCAGGGAGGGGGCTTTGGAACACTGCTGGGGGAGGTGTTATCGTCTCAGCCCTCCTGGGGAATCCCTGTCCAGCCTGCCGAGTGCGTACCCTGGAATCCAGAACTTCCCGGCTTGACAGGGAACATAATTATACAGAATGGTATAGACTACAATCGCCCTGGATGTGACTCTGTGCAGCAACGTTGTGATGGGAAAGGCATGTGGATAACCTTGAGTCCATCAGAAGGTGTCTGGCAGGAAAAGAAGGAACAAACAGCCGGTGTGTTTTGATTTGGGAAGATCTCCAGGACACGCAGCGGAATGAAAAGAGCAGGCACAGAACATGGCACGAAAGGGAAAGTGAAGGAGGCGAATTTGTGCAGTCTCTTTGGCTGTCGTGGATGACCTAGGGATGGAGACCCAGGAAACCAGGAGGAGTGTGTGTGTGGGAAGGGGAAGCAGACCATGGAGGACACGGGCCTATTGACCTCACTGAATATGAGTCTACAGATAGTTTAGACCAAGTCACTGTGTTATCTATTCAAAATACTGAATTTCAAAACAAGAAAAAAGAAACGGAGTGACCGTCAAGCCATGCTTTAGAGGACAGGTAGGAACAGCCGGGGGGAGTGGAGGGGACAAGGTCAGGAGGAGGGTTGTAGAGGGACATCCAGTTAGTCCTGGAGACACAGAGTGCTGGGCTAAGCGCAGTGTGTCCCCCTGAACTCTGGAGGTCCCTGTGTGGGGGAGTCCATAGGCCATGAGACTCTCAGCCTTGACCTTACTCAGGGTCACTGTTGGGCAAGAGGCAAAAACTGCTCACTAGCCAAGGCCTCTGCTCACCAAACATGGGGCAGCACTCAGTCGACAGACATAGAGGGAACAGGTAGACCAGCAGCCCCGGTGGGGGCTGGGCAGGGGTCAGCCCAAGCCCACAGCCCCGAGACAGCCCAGTTCCTCACCTGCGTGTTCAAAGGGAAGGCAGATTCTTAGCCAGACTTTGCCTGGATAATTCTATGATTCTCCCTTTGGCTTTCTTTTTAAAAAATTTTATTTACTTATTTCAGATTTTAAACATTCATTCATTTAGTTCTGGCTGTGCTGGAACTTTGTTGCTGAGCGGGTTTTCTCTAGTTGCAGGGACGGGGGACTACTCTTTGCTGCAGCGCACGGCCTTCTCATTGGGGTGGCTTCTCTTGTTGCGGAACACGGGCTCTAGGTCACACGGGCATCAGTAGGTGTGGCTCATGGGCTCTAGAGCACCCGCTAAATAGTTGTGGTACATGGGCTTAGCTGCCCTGAGGCACGTGGGGTCTTCCCAGAGCAGAGATCGAACCCGTGTCCCCCGCACTGGCAGGCGGATCCTTAACCACTGGACCACCGGACCACCAGGGAAGGCCTCCCTTTGTCTTTCTATCATCGATTCAGGGACGTGAAGGAAATGAGTATTTTTAGTCTGGTATTACCCACATAAATGTGGCTTGTTTTAAAAACAGTCATAGGTATATGCCTCCATTTTTGTTTTTCTTAATCACAAGACTGAGAAGGAACGTCTCTCCTAGCTGTTGGGCTACCAGAGGCCATGCCATGGGACTGGCAAAGCAGCCCAATCCCTCCTCCCTGTGGTCAGCAGGCCTCTCCTGGGCACAGCTCACTGCCAGGCTGCACACTGAGGGCTGAGTTGAGCTATGATGCGTTCCCTCCAGGACCTGCTTCCACACTTGGGCCCCAAGCATCCTGCTGGTTTGGGGAACTAAGGCAATGGTGGAAGCCCCAGTCTCCAGCACCCCACCCAGGGTGCACGTCCAGCCCTTGCTAGAAGTGAGAGGGGAATGCCAGGCGGGGCCTCTTCCTTCCCTTTGCGGGGAGATTAAAGCAGGATTTCGGTTGGAACTCAGCCCTCGGCAGAACAATAGAAGAAGGGTGAAGTTTCTGCACACAGGTGGTGAAACTGCAAATCAAAGGGACACCTTTATCTCTCCAAGATAAATACCCCTTTTTCTTTCCCTCTCTCTCTCACTGTTTCTCCTTAATCCTCCCAGGAAATCTGAGCATGAAAGCTTTGCAGCTCCCGGTGCCACGGAAAGTTTGAAAGGATTTAAAAAACACTGAAATCTGGGTGAACAATAAGGGGGGGTTTCAAGAACGGAAATTGGGGCCGCAGGGCTGCAGGTGCACCCCTTTGTCCCAGGAGAGCCGGGGACGGGCGCTCCGTGCTCGCCTGGGAGGAGGCGGGCATGGAGTCCACTTTGCACCCGCCTCCGAGTTCCCACATGTCACGAGTTCTCCCACCGCTCCATCCAGGGCCCTGCCTGTGGCCCCGAGAAGCCTGGCCCGCCTCTGTGGCAACCAGCAGGGCCGCCCGTACCTGAGCGCCTCCTGGATGGTCCTGTGAGCCTCGTCGCGATGTTTCATGCCCACCAGGCTGGTGGCCCACTGCTGCAGGATGTGCTTCTTCTCCACGTTGATGGCCTCTATTTCCGTGCAGGCCTGCAATGGAGAGTTGAGGTTACGTGGACGCTGGTCTCACGTCATTAAGCTCAGAGCCCCCAAAAGGACGTCAGAGAGCCCCGAGCTTCCCAAATCACCTTCCTCCTCCGTGACCCTAGCTTTGCTTTATATGCAGCAACAGAAGGACGCATGTGAAATTAAACATGGCTCAAAAGGCCCATCCAACACTTGCCTGAGTCTTGAGCGCCAGCCGTGACATGGGAACAGTAACAGTACCCACATGCTGGGGCCATCAGATCAGACAGGATGGTGCCTGTAGGCCCAGCACACTCAGCTTGACCCCAAGTGCTGGGTCTCATGAATGTCCTTATGTGTCATTCCAGGGGAATCACTGCACTCCTAGCAGTTTGGCCTCATGCTGATTCTTGGAAGGGGCACAGAATGAGGGCTCGGGGGAGGCCCTCTTTAGGCCACGAGCATCTTAGTGGAGATGCTGAGTCCGATCAGCCTCTGCTCTTGCGGGACGTGCATGGTAGACACTGGAGGAGGTCAGAGCGGCCTCGAACACTCACAGGGATGATAAGAGGGCAGAGCTGGATGTGAAAGGAGGCATTGCACTGGGAATCCTACTCCTGTCGTCAGGGCTTTAATAAATCATCTATTCATTACCATTATAGAGCATAAAGTGGTGAGTTAATTATACCATGACTGCTGAGACATTTCTGGATCTGGGTAAGTTATTAACTGAAAAGCCCATTCTGTGGCATGGACCAGCTTGTACACCAATGGTACCCGGCTGAGGCAGAAGGAGCCAAAACTGCTGGGCTCCTCCCCAGGCTGGGCTCAGTGGGGACGGTCAGCCAGAGGCAGGTGCCCTCCCACGGAGCTCCCCAATCTGCCAGACAAGGGCTTGTTGACCAAGGTACAGGCTGAGATGTAAAGACTGAGCTGAATTCAGTTTTTAAATGTTTTAAACACAGTCCCCATTAAAAAAAAAGTGTTCATTCTATGCAAATTAGAATATGTAAATAAGCAAAAAGAAAATAAAAATAATCCCATTATTTGAAGTTTACATTTCTATCACCCTGATGTTATCTTCCTGTGTGTGTGTGTGTGTGTGTGTGTGTGTGTGTGTCTGTTGTATTTGCCGGTGTGTATGCAATCACATTCTATTATTGTTTTATAACTTAGTATTTAAAAGTAGCATATTGTGAATGGGTTTCCATGTCAGCAAATATTTTATTGGTGAGATAGTCCTCTACTGTATGGATATATCATAATTTGTTTAACCAACGTCCTCTTCTTGGGACTTTCTTTGCTATCACACGCAGCACTGTGTCCCCAGGGACTCTCTATTCATTTTCTTCACTGAGTATTTAATGTACAAAAAGTTAATTTGCATGCCCATTTTCCCTGGAATGAAGGCTGAACAGTGATATTTCAGGAGAGTGTGCTAGGGCATGGGGAGGGTGCCTGTGACATGTGGTGCAATACTGCCCTTGAATAAAGATCCTGATGAAGGCACGCTGCACCCCCACTATCAGTGCAGAAGCCCTGCTTCCCTTGCCTTGCTCATCTTCGCCAATTTGGTTGGGAAAACCCCTGCCCTGCCCTCGTCTGTCATCAGTGTCTGTGGTGCACCTGCCACGGCCCCTACCCTCCCCCCAGCCCCCTGCTTCTGGGTGCAGAAAGGCAGGATGAACAAACGTGGGATGGCCCTGTCCTGGCAGGACACAGCCAGCAGGGAGCGGTGGGAGACACAGAAAGACGCAATGGAAGAAAAACGACAGCGTCGTGTGTGTGTGTGTGTGTGTGTGTGTGTGTGTGTGTGTGTGATCAGCACAGAGCAGAAATGTGCGTGGCAGATTCTGGATTGATTTTCAAAATCTCTTTACACCACCAAACTTACTGGTATTATGCTTAGAAAGCCCTCTTCAGCCCAGGACTCTACAAATATTTCTTTTTCTTTCTTCTGGTATAGCTTCCCTCATTTCAATAAATTTGTTTTAGTGTGTGGTATGAGGAAAAGATGTGATTTTTTTCCCCCAAATGATTAACCAAATGTCCCAACACCACTGGGTGCATAACTCACTTGCTCTCCATTAATTTACAATCCATGAAATTTCTAGGCAAACGTTTCCTTGATTCTGGCCTCTCTCACAGGCTCCCACAGCCTACCTGTCTGTCCCTGACTCCAGTAAGTCATTATTTTAGCCACTTGGGCTTTATAGTATTTAATGTTAGGGGGGGACCCACCATCCTGGTTTGTCCTGGACTCCCCTGGTGTTAGCCTAGAAAGTCTCATGTCTCAGGAAACCTGTCATTTCTGGGCAAACAGGCTTCATGAACTTTCCTCCCTGGACACTTCTCTGCTAGTCCTCTGAATTTATATTTTAGGTAAAGTTAAGAATTGCTTTGTTAACTAAAAAGCTTCCCTCTGCCGAGATTCTGATGGGCATTCATTCTAGATTAAGTATACTCACAGGCTGGTGAGAACTGGGCACTTTCCCATGTGGACTCAGGTATATTTGTTTGTTTGTTCAAGCCCACCCATTTGTCTTTCCTTCAGTGAAACTGTTGTTTCTTTCATGCCATCACTGCACGTACGAACATAGATGGTGATTCACAGATTAAAAAGCGACAGCAATTTTGGTTTCCAGTGCCAGTCACTGAACTTGGCGTTGCATTGAGCCTGGGCTCTCTCTTACTCGCCATGGAATGGAGACGTGGGCACTGCCCAGGTGTGCCAGCAGTCCAGGCTGAGAATGGTTAGGGAAACTTCAGCCCTGCTGTTTGCTAAGAAAGAGGTCTGCTGTTGCTAAGAAGCTTGCTAAGGATGTCCCAGCAAGCAGGACAGAATGTCCCAGCTCCTGGGACATCTTCTAGTGTATCACTGCTACGATGAGATTAAGAATACTGGCCATCAGTCAGCTGGTATCATTACCGTGAGTCAGTCAGATGCTCTGAGATGCTTATGAGGACAGACAGATGTGCAGGGGGTGGGCCCGCTAACTGAGGGCTCAGTCAGCCTCTCAGCAGGCATGCAGGCACTTCCCAGGCACTGCCAGATGGCGTGGGTGATGCGTACCTCACTCACTGCTTTCCTGAGCATCTGAGTGTCTTTAGCCTGTGCGTGGTACTGGGCCTCAAACAGGGAGGTTTGTTCTTCCAGCTGGTTGGCTCGGGTGGTCAGCCGGTCCACGTGCAGGTCCTAGAAGGGCAGAGATAAGATGCATGGTGAGACGATAAGGGATAAGATGCATGGTTGGTCCCCACCAACCCAGACCCATGTCAGCGATCCCAGGCTGGACACGGCTCCCCTAGGGCTGTGGTATTCAAACAGGGGCAAGGCTGACTGGGAAATCCAAGGTGTAGCCATCGTCACGTGGGCATCATCTTTGCAGAATACCTGCTGCTTCTTCTCCAGCTCAGCCCGCATGCGCTGGGCTTCTGACTTCTTCACGACTTGCTTCATCACTTGGATGTCATCACGCACGTCCTGGTCTATGTTCTGCATGTAGAAGAGATGCAGAGCCAGGGTCTCCATCTCGGTTTGCAGAGCTGCCACTGGGAAGAGAGGGGGAGGGTGTCCCACACTGCACACAGACCAACACAAACGCAGCACTTCTCCCCCCACTGTGGGATGGGCCTGAGAAACAGCCTTAAAACTACAAAGACCCAGACCATGTCATCAAAGACCTTACAGTCTATTAATAGGTGGAGAGACAGAATATATAACAACCTACACAGCATATTAAAAAGCAGAGACATTACTTTGCCAACAAAGGTCCGTCTAGTCAAGGCTATGGTTTTTCCAGTAGTCATGTACGGATGTGAGAGTTGGACTATAAAGAAAGCTGAGTGCCGAAGAATTGATGCTTTTGAACCGCGGTGTTGGAAAAGACTCTTGAGAGTTCCTTGGACTGCAAGGAGATCCAACCAGTCCATTCTAAAGGAAGTCAGTCCTGAATATTCACTGAAGGACTGATGTTGAAGCTGAAACTCCAATACTTTGGCCACCTGATGCAAAGAACTGACTCTTGGAAAAAACCCTGATGCTGGGAAAGATTGAAGGCAAAAGGAGGGGACGATAGAGGATGAGATGGCTGGATGGTATCACTGACTCAATGGACATGAGTTTGAGTAAACTCTGGGAGTTGGTGATGGACAGGGAGGCCTGTCATGCTGTAGTCCATGAGGTCGCAAAGAGTTGGACATAACTGAGCGACTGAACTGAACTGATGCCCATCAATTGCAACATGCTCTCCAACTCCCACCACATGTTAGAGATTCTTCATGTCCAAGGATGTTTTGAAACAGTGTCAAGGTTATGAGGCCTTGTGTGAATTTTACAGATTTCTTACCACATGGAGTTGGCAACATCAGGTTCGGTCCTAAATCTCCTGGGAGAAAAACCAGCCTGAAGGGTGGGCTGAACACCACTGAAGTATGGGTTCCTTGTAACAAAACTCTCATGAGATGGATTTATAAGCTAGAACATCAGCTTATTTAGGGAGATAGACTTCCACCAGTAACTGTTCACTGGTGTAGAGCATTCCTTATTCAGTGTGTAGATCCAAATGGAAAATCGATTTATAGATTGAAAGGCTGCTGGGTGAATATCATATTAGAGTCAGGTGTTTCTGAAGGATGGACTTAAACTTGACAAACACATTTTTTTTTAACATCCAAGATGATTTAAAAACTCTAACACTAGGGAATTCTTTGGGTCCCATGTGGATAAGAATTATAGGGGAGGGGAATGGAGGGGGTACAGGGAAAAGAGGGGGGAGTTTTGTAGAAAGGGTGGTTGCTGGGTGGACTGTAGGAGTGTATCTGGGGAGAGGGTCTTTAAAGAGGTCATTAAGGTAAAATGAGGTCACTAGGGTGGGCCCGAACGACTGGTGTCTTTAGGAGAAGAGGAGGTTAGGACATAGACACACAGTGGATGGGCCCCTGTGTGGACACAGGGAGACGATGACTGTCCACAAGCCCAGGAGATTGGCCTCAGGTAGAACCACCCTGCCAACACCTTGATCATGTACATCTTGCCTCCAAAATTACAAGAAAGCAAACTTCCATTGCTCAAGTCGCCCGGCCTATGGCCCTTTGCTATGGCAGACAGCGCTGAATAACCCACCCTACCTGAATCAGGGAGCTTGCCCACCCTTCCTCCAGGGCACTCACTTCTGCCCCCTCTTTCCTTCTTTTCTGGCTGAGTGACTGAGAGCCAATATTTCAAAATTTTTTTTAATTAAAAAAATTTTATTCATTTATTTTATCTTTGCCTGCACTGGGTCACCGTTGCTACAAGCAGGCTTTCTCTAGTTGCGGCGAGCGGGGGCTGCATTCTAGCTGCGGTGCTTGGGCTTCTCATTGCAGTGGCTTCTCTGTTGCAGAGCATGGGCTTTAGGGCCTGTGGGTTCAGTCGTTGTGGCTCAGGGACTAAGTTGCCCCACAGCATGTGGGATCTTCCCAGACCAGGGATAGAACCCATGTCCCTTGCATTGACAGGCAGATTCTTACCACTAGATCATTAGGGAAGTGCTCAAATATTCTTTTTAATTTGTATTCTTTGAACATTAGTGAAATCAAGTCTGTTTTCACAGTATGAAGACCGGCTGTCCTTTTCCTTCTTTGACTTGCCTGCTCATACCATCACCCCTTCTTCTAGAGCAGGATAGTAGTCTTTTACCTATTAGGCTTTGAAGGGCCCTTCATGTAATAAGACAGGGTGGGCAGAGTCTTGAAAAGCACCCATGAGCTCTGCCCTGGTGTCACTCCTGAGATCAGGTTGTGTTTTGTGGCAAAAAGGGTAATTATCAGACGGGCCTGACCTCAGCAGGTGAGTCCTCTAGAAGCAGAGTTTTCTTGATCTGGTGTTAGAAAAGGAAGTCGGAAAGATATGCAGGGTCAACAGGCTTTGCTTAGCATGAAATAGGAGTCTAAGTGTTCCTTTTTGGATGGTCAAATGAGCGAAAATATTTAGTGATTTTAAAGTGCAATCTGTACATTCAATTTGCAGTAAATAGATAGATTCCAGAGTAAACTTCCTGGAACTCCTTACTCTGCACCATTGATCTATTTGCCCATTTTTTTCCCTTGAGCCATTTTGTTTCTATTGCTGTAGATTGATACAGTGCTTTGATACCTGTTAGGACAATATTCCCTCATTACACTTCTTTTTCAAAATTTTCTTGGATATTCTTACGCATTTAGTGTTCCAAGCGATCTTGAAAATCAATTTGTTGAGAATGGAGAATTTTTAAGGTATTGCTCTGGAATAATTTCTAGCAAGCATTGATAAGAGGGAAAAAGCAAGGAACAGAGTGGTGGGCATAGTACACAGCTACTTGTTTAAAAAAATAGAAAAAAATACCACACCCTTATAACTTTGCTTTTATATGCAAAAATATCTTTAAAAGAATATACAAGAATCAATAATACCATTGTGACTCTGCAGAGGGGGCTGGGCTGGGCCAGAGGGAGACTCCAGAGAGCTTCAATTTTGTATTATTGCTCCTCAAAAATAATAAATAACTATGTTAAATAAATTCAAGCTCGCCCAAACATCCCATTGTGGATTTTAACTGGACTTGCAGTGAACTGCTTGTTAATTTAGAGAAATAACATTTATATACTATGCATCCTCCCATCCCATTATAATCATGACTGTTCCATTTATTTAAATGTTTTATATCCTTTAGTAAAGTTTTATTGTTTTTCTTCAGACAGGTTCGCTTGCTTCTTTTTATTGATTGACTGATTTGGCTGCGCTGGGTCTTCCTTGCTGTGTGTGGGCCTTTTCTAGTTGTGGTGTGTGGGTTTCTCATTGTGATGGCTCCTCTTGTTGCAGAGCACGGGCTTCAGGGCGTGCGGGCTCAGTCACTGTGGCACAGGCTTAGTTGCCCCAGTGCATGTGGGATCCTCCAGGGCCAGGGATCTAACCCATGTCCCCTGCCTGGGCAGATGGATTCTTAACTGCTGGACCACCAGGGAAGTCTGGTTCACTTGCTTCTGATTAGACTTATTCCTAAGTATTTTATGGCTGTTATAGCTATCATGGATGAGATTTTTAAAATTACACTAATAATTCATAATCGGATATGACTGGCAGAAAAGAAAATTATAACTCTGGTATTCAGTTACTTTATAGATTTCTTATTGCTTTTATTTGCTTCTTTTTCAACAGTAATCTTGAATCTTCTAGGTAAACAATCATACCATTGGTGGAGAATGAGTTTCATGATGTCATATCCAGAATCTATACTTTGTTTATATTTTCTGTTTACTTTCATAGCTGGAACGTCCAAAACAGTGTATCCTCATCTCATTCCTTACCTTAGCTATGATCACTCCAGGGCTTTCCACTGAGTAAAACTGTCTTATTAGTTGCTGATAAACACTTACAAAGAAATTTCCTTCTACCCTAGTTTAGGATGAATAATGAGTTTTATTCAAATATCCACTGGGCATCCACCCAGAAAATCTTTTTGTTCTCTCTCCTTTAAGAAAAAAGTGCAGTGAATCAGTATATTTCCTAATTTCAAATTATTCCAGAATTAAGCCCTTCTTCACTAGGAGCCATTTTTTTCTTTTCATATATTGCTGAACCTAATCTTTTGTTGCTGAGCAAAAGTTTAATATTTGCTAATATTTTATTTAGGATTTTCATATCATGTAAGTAGGATCACTATGTTTTTGTACACTGTAAGCTTTTTCCAGTAAGGATTATACTGAGAATTATAAAACAAGCCTGGGAAGAATTTCCCAAAATTTCCACCCTCTGGAGGGTTGAATAACAGGGAATGTCTGGTTTTGTCCTGTCTGTAATCCTATGGCATTTCCCTCCTTTTACCTTTGGAATTTAAAAATTTCACCAACTATGTCTGGGCATGTTTATTTTTTCTTCCACCCACCTGGCCCTACATGAGTCTTTACACCTGAAAATTCATCTTTCTTGAACTCATGCAAACGTTTTCCTCTGATGTCATTGGTTAATGCCCCTAATCTCCTGGAATTCCTATGTTATGGGTGCTGACTTTACCAGACCTACAACCATGTCTTTTATCTCTTTCTCAGAATGTCCATCACTTTGGGTTTTTGTTCTGAATTCTGGATAGAATTCCTCACACTGGACTTTTAGTATACAAATTCAGTTGTTCAATTTTCAGCAGTGCTGATTTATCTATTTCGTACTTTTTTGGGGAGGGGGGGATGTTGCTGCTGCTGCTGCTCCTGCTGCTAAGTTGCTTCAGTCGTGTCCGACTCTGTGCGACCCCATAGACAGCAGCCCACTAGGCTCCTCTGTCCCTGGGATTCTCCAGGCAAGAACACAGGAGTGGGTTGCCATTTCCTTCTCCAGTGCATGAAAGTGAAAAGTGAAAGTGAAGTTGCTCAGTCGTGTCCGACTCTTAGCGACCCCATGGACTGCAGCCTACCAGGCTCCTCCGTCCATGGGATTTTCCAGGCAACAGTACTGGAGTGGGGTGCCATTGCCTTCTCCGACGGGGGGATGATGATTCTATTTTTTAATTCTGAGTGTCCTTTTCTCTAATAGTTGTTTTCCATTTGACTGGTGAGATAGCCTCTAAAATCTCACGTCAAACACCAGTTGCACATGCTCTGTTTTCAGAACCTGATGCTTGTCTGTGGAGAGGTCTGCTCTCCTGTCTGGGGATGGCTGCTGTGGACTCACACTTGGGTGTGACGGTTACTGACTGGTGGGTTTCACCTCCCTCCCAGGTAAGGTGGGCAACCGTAGACACTGTCCAGAGGCAAAGGCCCATGTTTCACCTACAGGACTGGGCAGTGGCAGCACCTGGTGGGCAGGGCTGCGACCATCACCCAAATTCCTTAGTTCAAAGAAGGGAGAAATGGTGCTGTGAGGTGGGTCCTTGCTCGGTGGAGCAAGCTCTGCCCCTGCTCCCTGGTGACCTCCAGAAAGGACACAATGTCCATAAAGACAACTGGATCTTTCCAGAAGCCCATCTGCGCTTGAGCCTCTGATGAGGGTGCTGGTGACCACTGACTGCCCCTTTGTGGAGGGAGTGGGGGACTTGTATCCTCTTTCAAACTGGTCTAACTTCTGTTATAACTGGAGGATGTGGCTCCACTGTTCCAGTGTGAGTGCCCTGCTCTTCTCTTTTTGGTAATTCTGTTAATTTGGTGATAATCAGGGAGGGGTGCTCCCTAAGTGAGCACTTCCCCAACTCTGTCCAGAATCCTCTCCTACATTTCTCAGGGTCCAAAATGCTTCTTTCCATTGACAGTTGAGATACAGGTGTGATTCTGTTTTCTTGCAAATTCTTTTAGGTTACTTCCCCCATTATAATAGTCACACAGAGGTGACGAAGAAAGTCGGAAACACGAAAAACACAAAAACTGAAGTAATCTGCTGCGACCACGCTGTTCACTGTGGCCCACTGCCTTGCTCTGTGCAGGGCTTCGCTCTGGTAGGAACAGTGACTAGTCCTAGCCCCGTGGTCTCTTCTGCTCCAGAGTCACCTGCTCCCCTTAACCCACCGCATGGCCTGGGGCTGCAGGGCTCTGGATCATGGGTCCCTGCACTTTGGATTGGCCTCACCTATACCTCCCCACCTGCTTAAACCCTGCCCATTCCCACTCTTCCCTGCTTTCTGGAGACCCTATCTTCCATCCCAGCAGCCCAGCAGCCTCTCCCACTTTTGACTCCATAAACCCAACCTGCCGGCTTTTAGTGTTTGCTGCTTTGCCTAATTAGGTGCATTTTAAGACATGTCTTTCCTTCCTAAAAAGGATGGGAATGCCTCCAGGATGTGAACACATCTTGCCTTTCATGATATCCCACAGTGGTCAGGACAGCACATGGGGACACCCCTTGGGGTCATGATGGCACTTGGGCCACCCCACCCGGTTGCAAAGGTATTCAGGGATTCGATGGCAGGTGAGGATCCCCTTGGGGTCTCTGTGGCATGTGGGGACACCTTCAAGGACGCGGAGCTGCCTTACGCTTTTTGCGCTCCTCGTTGGCAGTCTCACAGGTCTTGGCGTAGAGCAAGCGCACCCTCCGCAGCTCCTCCTCCTTCTGCTGCCTTGTGCACGCAGCGATGGAGTGGCGGTCGTGACTTTTCTCAAGCTGCATCTGCAGGCGGGCCAGGTGCTGCTGGACCCCGTAAAGATTCACCCCTAACTCCTGCCGCTGGACTCGGCTTTGCTTGGTGGCCACGCTCTGCACCAGAGAGAGAAACTACGTCATGGAGATGCAGGAGGGAGCACAGCTGAGTGGGAGGTGGGACAGGTACGCACCAGTTCTTGAAGTTCCAGCCTCATTTTCTCTATCTGCCGGTTAAGGTAGCTCTTCAGGGCAGCCTGGAATCTTATCATCAGGGGCTAGAACAATGGAAGAGCATAGCCAGTTATTGTCCTGTCCCCTCCAGGGCTTAGCCACAGCTCTTGGTGGGGCGGAGACAGAAATGACTTTCATACTGGGTGCTCCCCACTTCTGCCCAGGATTCTTCAGAAGTCACTTGTGGTCTCACCGTAGGCACTGAAGGACCTGAGTGCATATTTTGACAAAATGACAGGATGAGCTGGGGTGGTGGTACTGGTTTAATTCCTGGAGCTGAAGAGCAGTGATTAGCAGAGCCTTGGATGCCAGCACCAAATGAACTTTGAGCCCCATTTCCCACTGCAACCTTAGTGCCAGTCAAGACCCATCCTTCCCACTTGCCAGAGGCATGGGACACGCAAGGCAATGGCTCTCAGTGGAGGTGACCGTGCTCCCACCTAAAGTCTGGAGACATTTCTGGCCATCACAACCAAGATGGCGCTGCTGGCATCTGGTGGGCGGAGGCCCCGGGGTGCTCCTCAGCACCCTACAGTGCTCAGGAAGCCCCCACCACAAAGAAATGCTGAGTCTGAGTGAATGAACCTGAATGGAGAATACACTTGACACGGTGGCAGCCCAAAGCCTGCAGATTATCTATTCGGGGAGCAGATGAAACAGAGCATGGCATTTGCTGGGTAAAAGGCGGGCCGTGGAGGCTCCAGGCAGAATAGGGCAAATGCGGCAGTGTCTCTAAGTCCAACTTCGCCTGTGTGGGGCAAAAGCAAACCCCCCGAATGTCTTACGTGGTCTGGGTCCAAGACCACCAGCTGGGATCTGTCTTCTTCCGCCTCATCGCTGCTCTCAGATTCCACTGTCTCCACCAGGACCCCTTCCTCCACCATGCTTAGCTGCTGGATCCTGTCCACGAAGGAGGACGCGGCTCCCTCCCTGGGGTGGGTGTCGGGCTCTAGGGGGACAAGTAAGGGGGGAACAGCAAATGTTATTGAGGAGTTAATAGAGTGCTTCTCTGGGGGGAGTTCATCAGAAAGCTAAATGCCCAGCCTCGTGCAACATGAGGGAAAAGAGAAAGACAAAGCACCCCCTTGGGTTAGGGTTCACAATGCTATTCACAGGGTCTTCTGCTCATGAATTTTCTCCTAGCTAATTCAACATATTTTGTAGGAATGATGGAACTTTAAAGGTAGACAAGAAGCAAACACATTTTGTGGATACCTTTTAATACATAAGTAATGAACAGAAAGGGGGCTTCTTAATGATGGACTAGATTTTTTTTTTTTTTTTAAAGGAAAACAACGGATACGATTGAAAAGCAATCAGTGAGGCTCAAGTTTCAGCTTTTCTTCCTTCCTGAGCTGGAGAGATCCTGTTTGGTTTCTAACTCATTTACATGAGTGCTGCCTGCACGTCACTTGCAGGTTAGGTGAGGTTTTGTTGGCTGGATCGTCTGCACACCACCATCAAATGGAATACTTGTTGTTGTTTAGTCACTAAGCACTATCTCCCAGAGTTTGCTCAAACTCATGTCCACTGAGTCGGTGATGCCATCCAACCATCTCATCCTCTGTTATCCCCTTCTCCTCCGGCCCTCAATCTTTCCCAGCATCAGAGTCTTTTCCAATGAGTCAGCTCTTCCCATCAGGTTATATACAATATAAAATAACCCAATCTGCTTTCTCATGTACTCAACACTGGGATACCAGAACCAAGTGGAAAGATAGGGATGTGCCTGAAAGCACCATGGAAAACTCAGCCCACAGGGACATGTTTAGGGCCAAGCTCCCCTCAGACCAGAAGGCCAGGGCTGTGTCACTGGATTTCGGTCCAGGCTTGGTTCTGCCACTTAAATGGTTAAGTTACTTAATGACTCTCATGGTGTGTAAAATGGAGAACAGTTCCTTCCTCACCAGGTAAGTGAAAGGATTAAATTAGATAGACCAGAACAAATGTTCCACGTGTCTTATCCATCTCTATTAACGACATTTTTATCTTTAGGCTCACAGCCCAACAGGAAACGAGGTAACACGGGGCGAAGGAGTGGGAGCCCTTGCACAGAAGGGGATGGGAAGCGGCCTGTCCCGTGGTACCTGACTCCAGGGTGAAGGGCACCTCTGTGCCCGGAGGCAGCTCGTCAAGACTCAGGGATGTGTCGCTGCTCCCCGGGCTCTGTCTGAGGTGATGCCCAGCCTCCAGAGGAAAGACCTTCTGCTGGGGCGCTCCCTGGGATTATATAGAGCAAATACAACCAAATCTGAATTTATGAGGGTTTAGTCAGGACTAAGGCCTTATTCAAATTTGATTATTACAGTGTTCAAAATTTAACACAGTTGGTAAAGCAATAGAAAATTGCTTGCATATCATTTGGCTTTCGCAATTGTCAAAACAAAAAACACCTGCCTCCACCCCAATGAGGGATTTAGGAGTGGTCTCTGCCCATCTAGATCTGTAGCAAAGTGTAAACACTGAGGCATGGGCATGTGCTGGATGTGAGTTTCTTTATTTCCAAATACTGCTCTCCCCGAGGCTGGTAAACAGCATTTCTGAACGCCTGAGCCCTGTCCAGGGTCTCCCGAGAGAGCTGTTTCTTCTCTTCTTTCAAACGGTTTCACTTTGGGGACATTTCCAGAAGAAAATGTTTTCCCAAGCACCTGGCTCCGTTTTAACTCTAAAGGGGACTCTTGCAGTGATTATCGTTGACAATAACTACTGCTGCTGATGAACTGGTGAACATGAGTAAGGGCAGACAATGACCCTCCATGGGACCCTGCAAGGTGGATGCCAGGCGTTTCTGTCTCCTGCAAGGGAAGCAGCTCACGGAGGCTGAAGACCTTGCTTAAGTTCGCCTAGCCAACCAAGGGCTGTCTCAACGCCCAGCTCCTGCTTTTTCCAGCTGTTTTTCCTCAGGTGATGCTGCTTCTAGAAATGACTTCTGAGGCATCCAGAACCACAGTGACATTCATGGGAGCCCAGGGTCCAAAGCCTACCTCTGGGGGGTCCAGAAAGGGCTTTTCTTAATGACCACACCGATGACCCAGCAGCTCCCACTCCACAGTTAAGTTACTTGAGAGCTAGGAGGAGGGAAATAGGGTTCTCTCTTAGGGTTTGTCTCTGCCCTTCTGGTTGATCAAATTTGGAGACTGTTTCCCAGTGAGTTTTCTTTTTCTTATAAAGTAAGAGGTTTTATTAAGATACCAAGCCATACTGTTTTTTTCTCTCATACCAATCTTCTTTTTAAAAAGAATTATTTATTTACCTATTTATTTGGTTGCTCTGGGTCTTAGCTGAGTCATGAGGGTTCTTTAGATGCAGCATGTGGAATCAACCAGGGATTGAACCTGGGATCCTTGCATCAGGAAGGCAGAGTCTCAGCCACCAGACCACCAGAGAAGTTCCCCAGGTGAGTTTTCTAGAAACTAAACTTGAGGATGCAAACTGGGTTTACAGCTCAGCAAGCGACCTATGCTTTAATACTCCTGGCTGTGTTTGGTTGCTTGTTTTTTCAGCCATGCCATGTGGCTTGTAGGATCTTAGTTCCCCAATCAGGGACTGAACCCAGGCCCTTGGCACTGAAAGTGCAGAGTTCTAACTATTGGACCATCTGGGAATTCTCGGTCCTGGCTATCTCATAAAGGAGGGCACTGTTTAGTTGTTAAAATCTTACAAGTGGTTTTGATATGCTTTTGTCATTTGTAGTCATAAAGCTTAATTATGGTGCATCAAATATTGAATCATGTGATTCTCTAAAGTTATTATCTCTTTAGCTTTCACAGGGTGGGGAGGAACTTCACAGTTCAGAGCAAGCATGACTGCCACCATAGCTGCATGCCTCTGGGTAAGGAAGTCCTTTGGCTCCTCAGTTTCCTAATCTGAGCAATGGGGATAATAATAGTTCCCACCTTATGGGGTTGTTGTCACTGAGACAACACATGTAAAGGGCATGGAAGTGTCCAGTCCAGAGTACATGATGAATAAATATAATGCCTTCTCTTCCTGCCCTACCCCTCACTTCCCTTCTAGAACAATCAAACCTAAAGCCAACAGGTGGAGTTGACCCAGTATGGAGTGATGAGTCTGGACAAAATGAGGAAGGTGGGTTCCAGAGACTGTCCCCAAGGTGAGACACAGGTATCAGGCCTGGGCCTGGCGAGGAAGGTCTTGGCACGGAGAGTTACAGCCCAGACATTTGGGGGCTTGCCCATCAGTAATGGACAAGCTGAACTGAGGCACCACCTGATAGAACACCAGAAAAACATGGCATCCTTCAGTGACATTCTAAACCTGGAGACCTGAAAATACCAGGCAGAACCAAGCTGAGGGACATTCTACAAAACAGCTGGCCTGGGACCTTTAAAAGCGTCAAGGTCATCAAGGTCCAGGACAGATTGAGAAGACTAAAGAGACGATACAGCTGAAAGCGGCAGGCGATTCTGAAGTGGAGCTCTACTATAAAACACATTACTAGGACACTTGGTGAAGGAAGCCTGAGGTGTATTTGGTAATGTAACACATTGATTTTGATAATTATCACATGGCTGTTTGTGGAAAACATGTATGAAAACATTGGGAGGTAATTTACTGTCAAATGCTTTTAAAAAAAATTCTTAAAACTTCTTTAAGGTATTCCAGTTTTTCTGTGTGTACTTGATTAAAAAGTTCTTTAAGGTACTCAGTTTTTCTGTGTGTACTTGATTTAAAAGTAAAAAGTAAAAGTAACCCTATAACTATTATTATCCACAGCTGCTCTGTCCAGTCTGGTAACCACTTATAACAGTTGGATATATACATTTAAACTAATTAGAATCCTCAAAAGGTGAAAAGTTCAGTTTCTCTATCTCCCTGGCCACATTTTAAGTGCTCTGTAGTCACACGTGACTAATGGTTACCATACTGGACGGCGCAGATAGAGAGCATTTTCATTATCATGTAGAGTTTTACTGGACGGTGTTGCTCTGGAGACTGGACACCCGGATGCCCTTACGTGGAATGTTTCCAACTTGGGTTTGGGAACACAAAGGAGGGTCCAGAAACTCTTGGCCTATGATGGTGGCTCCTGAGACTTAAGTTTGCTAAGACATTTCTAACAGGCATTGCCATGTGAACTATTTATAGTGTACCCTGAGTTCCTCACATAGATTTACAAACGTCATGAGCAGTAAAACACTATAGACCTCAGGCTACTCACCTGGTTCATTTGCTCAGACAGGCCTAATACTTGCTGGGAGCTCTTTGTGGTGACGAACCCCATTCCTGTGGATTTGGATGGGTGGGGGGCCTCTCTGTCCTCAAGACCCATTTCCCTCCTTGCTCCTTCATACGGGTGTGCGCGGTCAAGTTCATCTTTTGGTCCCTCCCCAAGACTGATGTCTGAGGAAGCCAGATCTAGAGAACTGACTTCCCCTTCAGGGGACATGGCTTCCAAATCAGATTCTAATTCCTCTTCTAATTCAAATTCCTCTTCCATTTCCATTTCCCCTTGGCTTCCTCCATAGTCCCCCTGGGCTGTGACTTCCCCATCATTTTCAATTTCCCTTTCGGAATGCTCTGTAGCACCCTCAGCTTCTTCATTTCTCTGGTCGTTGCTCTTCTCCATCGACGATACCTGTAGCTATGAAGCAGGAAAAAAAAAATCAGGAGACAGATTGTAAAGGATCTTGTGAGATTTTATCCTTAGTAAGGTAATTATAATGATGGGAAAACTGCATCTATACACTCGGAGCATCGCTAAGAGATTATGTTTCATAGTTTAGCTTATCTGCTCTTTCTTTTTTTGGTAAATATCTTGCATCCTTTGTTACAGGAAATGAGCTCTGAAAAACTCAGGGTGATCTAGGTGTGGGATATCCAAGGCATTCTTGATGAGCCATCCACACTTCAGAAGGAGGAGGAAGGAAACTAGGTTTCTCTGCAACTGAACTGAGTCTGTTCCAGAGCAAGGTCATAGGATCATCGTGCAATTTTCTTAAACAAATCTGAACTCTAATTCCTAGTAAAAACAGCCTAGACTAATTCATCCCACAAGGAACTTCACCTTGCCGCCTTCAACATTCTGGTCCTCTTCTCCTTCAGAAGACGATTTGCCTCCCAAGTGAGACCTGGTGGCGGAGAAACAATTGAACAGTTTCAAATAACATCTTTCTTTCTCTTGGCATTTCTCCCCTCCTCACTGTCTATATATCTAGTTTTTATATTTACTTGTTAACTGTCTGCCTTCTCTCTAGGCTGATGGCCATGACCTTGTCACCAATACCAGCACTAGACCATGCCTGTCACACGGCACAAGAATCACTCCAAGAATGAGCGAAAAATGCAATGATTGAAACATTTAAGGAACAGTACAAGTAGATTATGCTAGAAGGTCACTTTAAATATACTTGTGTTTGTGACAAAATGGGGAAAATAAAAAACAAAATAGGAGAAAATTGCACAAAAAGGACAAATACTCTAGAAACTTTTAGTTTCCCTATGATTTGGATAGTACAAGAATGTCACATTCTTAAAACTGTTTTTTTTTCTAATTAAAAGTCAAACTAATACAGCAATATGTGACACAGACAATGAAAATCCCCTGTGACTTCTCTCCTGTTCAAGATAACAAGACGTAATAGTAAGAGATTTAAGGATATTTTTTATGTATTATTTTTTATTTTTTAGATATTTATTTGGCTGTGCCAGGTCTTAGTTGTGGCATGGTCTAGTTTCCTGATCAGGGATTGAACCCAGGCTCCCTGCTTTGAGAACATAGAGCCTTAGCCACTGGGCCACAAGGAAAGCCCCAAGGATATCTTCTTTCAAATATTTTTCTGTGCATTTAAAGCCACCCATCCACCAAATTAGAGATCACACTATATACACTGTTTTGGATTTAGTCTTTTCATTTATTGTAATCTGGACTTTTCCATGTCAGTAGACGCAGACCCACCTTAAAAAAAAAAAAAAGAAAGAAAGAAAGAAAGAAACAATACAGAGGTGTCCAATGTGAAAGGTAAATTTTTAAAAATAGTCTCTATCCTTTTAAACAAAGTGTAAGAGAGCAGAGGCCTGGTGGTCCTGTGTTTACCTGACTACAGCCTATCTGTGTGCTCAAGGCATTCACGGTGGGGCTGCCTGGCCATACCGAACCCAGTCCATCACCTGCCACCTCCAATCCCGGTGAGGTTGGGCTGGTCTCCCTCTCACTGACCTCGCTGGGCGGCATCCAGCACAGAGACCCCTGCTCTTAGGGCTCTGCAGCAGGGATTATCAAGCATCGTGGTTGCCATGGTTACTGTGGACTGAGCAAGTCCGGGGTTTCAGAGACAGGAGCGCCCAGAAAACGGGAAAAAGGGAGGGTACGGGAGAGGACAAAGGGATGAGAGGTGAGAAGGCAGAAGGGCGTGCAGGAATGTGGGGGTGACCGGGGAGGTCAGGAAAGGCCCAGAGAGAGGGGAGGCAGGGGTACAGGAGAGAGGAAAAGGGCATGGAAGGGAAGGGGTGCCTGGGGGGCTATGGGAAGGGGGAGGTGTGGGGGCAGCTCCAAGGCCCCAGATCCCTAGGCCCGTTTACCCGCCAGCGCTGCCGTCCGGCTCCGCCATCTCCAGTTGCTATGCGACGCCGTCAACATCCGGCGGGCAGGGACCACGCGCTGGGCTTGCAGTGCAGGAGGCCTTTGTGCCATTTGTGTACACTAGAAACACAGAATATTTAACTCTGTAAATGTATTAAAGGATAAATACGCATCTTCTCCATCTCTAAGTCCGAGCTCTACCTAGCCTGACTCAGTTTCTGTAAAGCGACAACCGTGTCAACGTGTGTCCTGCCGGCCACTCTGGCGCCCCAGGGGCTCGCGCAGGGCACCCGGGAAGCCGGGGACATGGGACGGCCAAGTGTCCTGAGGATGGCAGGAAGAGGCAGGGGCGCGAGGGGGTCCGGAGCCGGCCGCGCCTTCGGGGACCGAGCCTCCGCCTAGTGCCTGCCTGTCCATCTCCGGACCTGGGGGGCTCAGTACCCCCTTTCCGAGGTTCTTGCGAAGAATTCATGGCGGGAGAGGGATGCCCCGTGGCCTCCTGGTGGGTGTTGTTCTCTTCCTATCCCAAAATAGGAAAAACAAAAGCAGAGGGGGGGACAGAGAGGGCGAGCACGCACGTGGGACGTCCCAAGGGTCCTGCCTTTACTCCGGGGGCCACGGGGCTTCCCACTGGGGCAAAGTCCCGGGGCCGGAGGCCCGGGCGGGCGGCGAGGCCCGGAATAGGAAGGGGGCGTCCGGGCCGGGGCCTGGTATCGGAGAGCGGAAGGTGACTGGGGCAGTTCCGCGACACGGTTGGGGCCGGGTTGGGACTGGGGCTGGCGGGGGTGGGGTGGGCGGTGGGTCTGATTGGGCCGGGGGCCGGGTTGGGCCGGGGGGCGGGCCGGGGGCCGGGCCTCGCCGCGCGTCCCCGCCCCACCAAACCTCACTGGCGGCGGCTGCAGAGGCGGCGGAGGCGGCTCCGGGAGCCGGCGCAAATCCGGCCCCGGGTGCGGGACCCGGGTGGGTATCGGGGACCTGCCGGGGGCCGCGGGGGCGGGGCCTGAGGGGCCGGCGGGGGACCGGGCAGCGCCCCTCGGCGGGACGGGCTGGGGGCGCGCGGGGCGCGTGGGCCTGCAGCCGCGGGGCCCGGGAGGGGCCGGGGTCTGGCCGCAGCGCAGAGAGGTGCAGGGCAGAGCAGGAGTGGGGCGGCAGGATCACGCGGGGAGCTCCCTGAGGGCCCCCTCCGCGGTGGGTTCTGGCGCCCTGGGCAGGGAGTGGGCCTAATTTGAGGAGACTCGGTCTCAGGCTGTCTGAATCTGTGGTCCGGAGAACTTGCGGTCTTTGTCTGGCTGGATCGTCAGAGCACGCGAATGAGAACTTGTAGGGGCCCGCCGTTTGCCGACACAGCCCCCCAAAGTGTGTGTTTCACCCGCACGGGGCGCGCGCTTAACATTCTCGGCCTTGGGGTGGGTGGTCTGGCTGCTTAAGAGCCGCAGGTCATGAAACTCACACCCTTTAGGCCCGAGCTCTTCCTCTTGATCTTTTCTTAAATGATAATAAAAGAAAGGAAGAAAAAAATAGAAAGAAAAGAAAAAGGGAAAAGAAAGAAAAAAAAAAAAAAACCGGCAATTTAAGAGTTCTAAATATAACCTAAGGCACGCTGCCAGAAGGCATGAATCTTGAAATCCTGTTATTCCCACACTCGGAAGTTGGTGTCATATGTTGGCCACAACCTAGTTCAGATTCTATTCAGAAACAGAAAACGAGATAATACGTTCACTTTTCTTACCATGAAGTTTGTTTTACTGTCTCCTCAAGTTCATAAGAGAAGCCAGGCCAGCCCCTGTGTCTGGTCCCCTTGATCCTTCTTTACCACCTGCAGGCACCAATTTCTATGTCTGTAAAGAGGGAACTGGTTCTCAAAAACCAGCCATGTGATGGAGCATATTATCAAAGGGCAGGGGCAAAGGCCCAAAGGGAGAATTCCATTCTAAATCTGTCACAGATTGATTAGAGAACTTAAAAAAAAAAAATCTGTGTGTTTGTTTTAGAAATTCCCCACTAGAAACATCAATATTTTGTTGATTAGCAAACATTAAACACTTTTAAGGACCAGGAAAACTTTTGCAAAGAAAAGATTATTAAAGTGAGGAAAGCCTCTTAGTATTAACTGTGAAACTCATTCACGGCCGTGTGTTGTTGGTATTGGAAGGCTTGTTCTCTGCTGAGTGCACTTGGCTTGTGGAGCGTTCGTGGTCAGCAGAGTCTCAGAATATGACTAAGGAAAGTTCTTATCAGTGGAATTTTTTAATCCTCCAGTCATGATGATTGTTATGTAAATAGATTCTGATTATCTTGCATGAATTAAACCCATAAAATCAGGAACTGAAGTGATCCCCATTTGATAGGTAGAAACACTGACACTTAAATTCCCCCAGTTCACGCATCCCGGAGTGACAGAAGTACAGGCCTTGGGCCCAGGATGCTCCAGCTCCACTGTACCACACTGTACCACAAAACCACTGTACCATACTCCCCCCGCCCTCTTGCCCCTACAACTCACGTGCACACATTCTCCCTGCCCTAGGGACTTAGAATAACATGGTTCACTCTGCCAAGTGATTCATAAACATTTGAGAGAGTGAGGACTAACCGATGTCACCACTAGCTGCTAGTATCAATTCAGTTGAGTCTATAAAAAGCCCCCCAGGCCTCAGTGTAAAGGCATCTGAGATGATAGCCTCTGGGTTTGCAGAACCCTACCTACAACTGCTGGTCTCCCTGGCTCAGGTTTTGGGTAGCTCAGTGCATGGGTTTAAAACATGGCCTCTGAATATAGACTGCTGGATTTGAATGCCAACCCAGTGCATAGTACTGACTTAATGCTACTGTGCCTTGGTTTCTCCATCTGTAAAATGGGAGTATTATAACCTGTCACAAAGTTCTGTTACAACAGTTATCTAAAGTACCTAGTACCTGGCTCATTCAAAGTTCCTGTTAATATAAGTGTTTAATTATTATTAGTGACCATTGTTTGGATTTTTCACATTTAACTAGATTGGTAAAAATATTTGGTTTTGTTTTTTGGTTCCTTGTATATGTGGTCCATCAGGTGGAAAGCTGATCATAAGCAGAAGTGGCATTCTCCATTTAGATATATTTACAGTCTCTCTTTTTTTTTTTAGTTTTAAAATGTGGACATTTATTATTACAAAATCAACTGGTTTGATTTTAAAAAACTACTATATTTTAAAATAATACAAATACAAGTTAAAATAATTGTAAACTGTCATTCTTTTGAGTGCAAACAAATAGTTACCCAAAGAAGAAATAAAACCTCCTTGTGTGCTCAGTTGTTAAGTTGTGTCCAACTCTTTGCGACCCCATGGACTGTATCCCACCAGGCTCCTCTGTCCATGAGATTTTCCAGGCAAGAATACTGGAATGTGTTGCCATATCCTTCCCCATAGATATATTTACACTCTTGATAATTTTGTGGGGTGCTGGGTCCCCCTGGGCCGACCAGGGACCAGGGTGACCAGGTTGCCTGGCAACGCAAATCTGGAGTAGAGATTTTAACTTGTCCCCCCACATCCAGCCAAGGGTTCCCAGTTTTCTCCACAGGCCTGAATCCTCTCCTATAAAATTAGTGAATTAGCTTCATACAGTGGTACAGTTGGGGAGGGTGACTTTAAACATGAAGGATCTGTAGCAGTGAAGGTTGGTTTTATTGGTGTACTTTGTTATTGTACATTTTTCTATTGTATTAGATTTATGAATGTTGATGAGGCCATTGCACACAGAAGGCACATACTTCTCCCAGCCCACCCCCACCTCCTCGAAAATGACATAGGGAATCTTTTCCCACTCACTTCCATGTTGGTGGTTTTGATGCTAGCAACCACCCACGTGTCCTCTGGGCACTTGGTCTTGCATCTGTAATAAATCTGCTTTGATGAACTGCCTGATGATATGTGATCTGAAGCATGTCCTTTACTCCATCTTCTGAACTGATATAGCCATCCTCAGAGAGGAGAAATCAGGCACTTAAGACTTGTTTAAAAAAAAAGATCAAGTTCACCTTCTGCATGTAGTAGCCTCAGTTGTAAGGCTAGTACAAGGAAAGAACTGAAAGAACCCAAATGCATTATCCAATCTGAACGGCATTCCCTTCTCTGCCTGAGCCTCCAATGGAGAGTCTTTCCAGGTGTTTAGAGCTGATTGGAGAAGGAAATGGCAACCCACTCCAGTGTTCTTGCCTGGAGAATCCCAGGGATGGGGGAGCCTGGTGGGCTGCCATCTATGGGGTCGCACAGAGACGGACACGACTGAAGCGACTTAGCAGCAGCAGCAGAAGCAGAGCTGATATACAAGATGAGGGGTCTGTATGGACTCACCTGACTGCATACAGAGATGTGGTAGTATCTTTTCCATGCTCTTTCTAGATTGGCTCCTATAGAAACCACAATCACCTGGGTGCACCCTGAGCCTGTGTCTGAACCTGCTTGCACACTTTGGTGTTTGCTCTGGTTTTCCACTGAGTGACCCTGAATTCAAGTGGTTGATAAATTGGTTGTTACACTCTCTGGCATTGGAATCAGGACAAAGGACATATCTGTCAGATGGCATTTGATACCTTTATGATTTTTCAATTTCTTCTATTTTTTAATGTTTATTTGGCTGTGCTGGGTCTTAGTTACAACATGTGGGATCTAGTTCCCTGATCAGGGATCAAACCCAGGCCCCCTGCATTAGGAACACAGAGTCTTAGCCACTGGACCACCAGGGAAGTCCTGGTTTTTCAGTTTCTGGAGCTAAAATGCTTTCCCTGAGGAAGATCAAGTGTGTTGCATTCCGGGGGTGTTGTCAGTATGTTCCCCCCCAGTTTGATTTCTGTTTTGTGGTGCATTAGCTACTCCTTTGCCACAGACACTGAGAACCTCTCTGTGTTAAAGTTTATAGGCACAATATAGAGGTCAGATGCCCCTCATCCACTTTGGGGTTGGTCAGTGGTTTCCTGGTTGGCTTTACCCTTTTCCTTGCTTTTTGGGTTTAGTCCTTCCTCAGTATGGATCCTGACTCATCTTTGAGTCTGTTTCTCCTTGCAGGCCCCCCTTCCTTGGCATGTTGGGGGAGGTGGTTTGAGGGTATTTTCTGTCCAGGGGCATGGGCAGCAGATGGTCTTTCTCTGGATAGGCAGAGGGTTTGGGGTTTTCCAAGGAGTGGGTGATAATTGAAGTGACAACTGGACAGTTGGGAGAGGAAAAACAGCTAAGCAGGCCACCAGGTCTTCCCTCACCCTCGTTTCTTTAACTGTCTTCTCCAGTTACGGCCTCTTGAGTGTCCTTTTTCCTTATGGCAGTTGGCCCAGGGCCCCAGCTCTAGGATTTCTACCCTAAACTTCATTCCTTCGATTTAACTGCAAGTGGACTGTGTTGTCCTCACTTCCACACAGAGGGCCCCACGCACAGCAGCCCTATCTTTGGGCCACGATCTTTTCCATGTTAATCCTGAATGCAAAACACAAGTGCAGCAAATATATTTCTCTTCTGCAATGATCCCATAATTTGAACTTAAATAAGAAGAGGGGTGATATCAGCTCCCAGGTGTCTTATCTGGGCAACGAGACTGAAGAAGACCCAACTTCCCCAAACTGTGCACCCCAAAGAAAAGTTTCCTGATCTGCAATATTTGTATCACCCATTGAACTGCAAAACCGGATGTTCCCCAAAAGACTGAGGTGCATGTGCCTGGCTCTAGGAGAGAAAACCAGGGCCTCTTGTGAGGTGTATTAGCAGCAGATGTTTTATGAGAGGAAAACAATCCTTGTTTGCCTGTGCCTGGTTCATGTTTAAGATGGCATTACCATGTCCCTGCTCTGTGTTGATTGGTCTTTGAGGGCAAAGCAGATGAACCAGTTTCTTCTGCTCATCTGGCAGGTGACCAGAACTCAGGGCAGTTTGCTCCTGAGCGGTGTGACAGTGGCAAGGTTAGGGGAAGAATCACCTGTGGGTTTTGCCACACAACACGTCCCCTAAACGTTCATCGGCCCCACTCCCTACCTGTTTCCCCCTCACTGCAATGGACAGCTGTCACAGTGGACGTGGGCTGTGACAGGTGTGCGGGAACTGCCAGATCATGAGCTGCCAGGACCGCACTTGTCCTGTTGACCCAGGGTGGCCCTGCGGCGGGGACATGGCACAGAACAGTGAACGGGAGAAGTCTGGGCAGAGCCTCCCTCCTACTGGCTCCAGCCTGCTCTGTTTCTTTTGTCTTCTTAGAAAGGTTCAAGAGGTGTCTGCACCTTTGCTCTATTTGTTTTCCATTTGGGAATTGATGCAGCTCCTTACACCAGCATGGGGGCTTCCCTGGTGGCTCAGCAGTAAAGAATCTGCCTGCAATGCAGGAGAAGCATTGGGTTGGGAAGATCCCCTTGGAGAAGGAAATGGCAACCCACTCCAATATTCTTGCCTGGGAAATCCCATGAACAGAGGAGCCTGGCGGGCTATAGTCCATGGGGTTGCAAAAGGGCTGGACACGATTTGGTGACTAAACCACCACCAGCGTCAGCGCCTTACACCAGCACAGGAACCAAGGCTCTGGCACTTGTCTGTGCACAGCTTTCCTCTGTCCTGTCGAGCCATCGCAGAGGCTGGGTCTCCCCTCTGCAACATCTAGGCCCAGGTTCTCATCATATTGCTTAAAGGCTAGTTGCTCTGAATGGAAGTTTGATGGACAGTGGAGATGGAAAGCCCCCTGAAGAGTTAGAAGTCAGCTCTTTACAGTGTCCTTGGTGTGATGTGGTTGGCAGAAGAGCAGTCCCCAGATGTCCAGATGTTACTTCCTAGTTCTGGGACCTTGTGACTGTATTGGGTCATGTGGCAAAGGGGATTCAAGTCGCAGATGGAATTAAAGTTGCCTATTGGCTGACTGTGATGTGGAGAGATTGTCCTGGATTATCCAGTGAGGTCGTGTCATCACAGGGTTCTTGAAAGTGGAAGACGGGGCCAGAGTCAATGTCAGAGTGATGCCCTATGAGAAAGACTGCACCTGCACTGCTGGCTTTGAAGGAGGAGGAAGGGGCCATGAGCCAAGGGATGTACGTGGATTTGAGCTGGAAAAGACAGGATTAATGGATTGTCCCTTGGAACCTCAGGAAGGAACCCAGCCCTGCTGACACCTGAGGTTAGCTCAGTGAGACCTGGGTTGACCTCTGGCCTCTGTAACTGCAAGATAATACACTGTATAGTTTTAAGTCTCTATTTTTGTGGTGACTTGTTACAGTAGCCAATACACTGGGGATAGAAGTGCTTTGTGAAGGACGCAGGAGGGGAGACTTGTGTCTTTTCTAAAGGATGTCATTTCTGCGTCTGTGTTTTGCTCATTTCTGTCTTTTTTGATGACTTTACCTCTCTATCTAGGAGGACTTTCACTGGGTCTAAATCACTAAATCTTGGGGAATGAATTTGGGGTAATAGTTTCTTTTCTAAAAAAGAATTCTTCAGGTTTCTTTTGGCTGTTCTGCGTCCCCTTTGCTGTGCTTGGGCTTTCTCTAGTTGTGGCGAGTGGGGGCTACTCTGTTGCGATGCATGGGTTGCTCATTGCAGCAACTTCTCTTATTGCAGAGCATGGGCTCTAGGCACACGGGCTTCAGTAGTTGTGGTTCAAGGGCTTAGTTGCTCTGAGTCATATGGGATTTTCCCAGACCAGGGATCAAACCCATGTTTGATCCTGCATTGGCAGGCAGATTTTTAACCACTGGGCCACCAGGGAGGGTAATAGATTCTTAACTTTACCCCTGTAAATATTAGCTAGAGGAGAGCCCCACCCCACCACTGCCATACGGAGTTACAAAAGCCTTGCTTCCTCTGGGCCTTGCTTCCTCTGGGCCGAGTGTCAGTGGCCACGTGGTTCCTGGGGAGGGAGGAGGGAACATGTGTGGTTAACAGCAGGCCTGCTGCTGCCCACTGGCTCCAACCCAGCATGGCAGGGCCAGTTCTGAACAGGGCTGGGAGAGAAGAAATCTGCTATCCTTTCCAGGCCCCACCCTGCTTCTCTTGGGGCTGCTGCGGTTTCTGACATCTCTCTTCTATAGGCACCCTCTCCCCACTCTCCAACCACCTCAAAACCTCTCTCCTCCTGGAAGCAAACTTGAGTTACCTTCATCACCAATGTGACTTACTCCTGCAAGTCACAGAGGACCAAGAATAGTTCTCAAAGATGTTCTAATTCTTAAAAGAGTTGCAGGTTAATAGGAAGAATGACTTCCTAGTCAAGGAGTTTCTGTAGTCTTTTGTTTCATGAGCATGTTTGTGTTTGTGTGTGTGTGTGTGTGCGTTTTCTGAGGAGAGGCCAAGTTGATCTTTTCTTTCAAATTATACAATAGCCTATTTTGTAAAAAATGTGGTCCTACCCAGTGGTTCCTGATGGCTCAGAGCAGCACAGAATTCAATGTGTATTCATGCATTGACCAGAGATGGTTAAAAGCCAGCATTGGCATTTTTATTTTATATCTTTTAAAATCATTGCCTTTTTTTGCACACTCAAGCTAATGCACATTCCAGATCTTGGCCTGACTCCATTTCTGTATTCTTTGTGCCAACTGCCAGGTTGGCATCACTCTCCTTTCCATCAACAAAAACATGGCATTTGGAACTCTACTGAAGATGGCCTTTCATAAAAGGAACTTCTCAGAGATGTCGTGGGCTCTGGAGCTTATAATCTAAGATCAACAATACTGATAAGAACATAACCATTTTGAAAGTAAAAGTATTAAATGAATGCATTCAAGGAGAATGAAATTTTGTTTTGTTTTGTATTTTTAAATAGTTGTCATGGTTCTCACTGAAACTGTTTCTCTATCCACCCTTCATCTCTCAGGATTTGGGGAGAGGATTTATAATATTGGTACAAAGTGCTTTGAGCATCTCAAGCTGCTTTTTTATTTCAATTAACACTGAATCCTTAGTAGAGATGCAAAAAGTCAGATAGCTGTTTCTGACTATAGACATCACTGGTTTTGTGTGTCTCAGGATCTCTGCTGGTGGCATTTTTAGATTATACGAGAGTGTCCCCTTGTACAGGTCCTCTCCGTACACCCTCTCCAGGTCCCCACCTCTATCCAGGTCAGGAGGAGAGTCAGACTGGCCCGTAGAAAGACCCCAGATCTGTGAAGGGGACCTGGGTGTTCTGCTTGCTCCAGGTTCTGTACGTGGCAACCTTTCTGGAGCACAGTTTTCTGGTCTTCCAGTGGGGTGGGAATCTTTGTTCCCTGCAGGACTCCAGGTCCCAAAGGTCCCGGGTAAAAACTGCTTTGCACATCTGCTCAAGAACTGTTCAAGGTCATGCATCTTGTGAATTCAGGGACATTAGAAGATCTGTCATCGGGTTGCTTGGTCTTTGCCAGCCCCTGGCATTGCTGCTGGCAGCCTGCCTTCAGTGTGGGGACCTGAGCTCCCTTTGTCACTGGCCTCAAGCTCCCTGTCCTTTTCCTTGCCTCCATCCACACCATTCCACTTCATCCTGGCCTCTTTGGCTGCAAGCTTCCTGGTCCCAGACGTTTTTTTTTTTTAATTAATATATATTATTTTTTTAGGGCGGTACAGAGAATCTGTACACCCTCTCCAGGTTCCACTATCATTACTATTTTTTCATTGTGATAAAGTACACACAGCAGATTTTGAATACTGAACACTTTGAAGCACATAATTCTGCAGCATTAAATGTATTCTCATCCTTGTGCGGCCATCACCCCCATCCATCCCCAGGACTCTTTCCTCCCCTCCACCCAGGCCGCTCCTCTGGCCGGGAGCTTTTCTGCATACCTGTTCCTACTCCTCCCAATGGCTCCTTCCAAACAGCCCCTGTCATCCCAGCCCGCGGTACAGGGGTCAGGCCCTTGATTAGCTCTGCCTCCCTATCAGTCTCTCCTCCGTTTTATGGGTCCCTAGGCATCTGGTCCCATCACTTCATGGGAAATAGATGGGGAAACAGTGGGAACAGTGTCAGACTTTATTTTTGGGGGGCTCCAAAATCACTACAGATGGTGATTGCAGCCATGAAATTAAAAGGCGCTTACTCCTTGGAAGGAAAGTTATGACCAACTTAGATAGCATATTCAAAAGCAGAGGCATTATGTTGCCAACAAAGGTCCGTCTAGTCAAGGGTGTAGTTTTTCCAGTGGTCATGTATGGATGTGAGAGTTGGACTGTGAAGAAAGCTGAGTGCCGAAGAATTGATGCTTTTGAACTGTGGTGTTGGAGAAGACACCTGAGAGTCCCTTGGACTGCAAGGAGATCCGACCAGTCCAATCTAAAGGAGATCAGTCCTGGGTATTCTTTGGAAGGAATGATGCTAAAGCTGAAGCTCCAGTACTTTGGCTACCTCATGCGAAGAGTTGACTCATTGGAAAAGACTCTGATGCTGGGAGGGATTAGGGGCAGGAGAAGAAGGGGACAACAGAGGATGAGATGGCTGGATGGCATCACCAACTTGATGGACATAAGTTTGGGTGAACTCCGGGAGTTGGTGATGGACAGGGAGGCCTGGCGTGCTGCGATTCATGGGGTCGCAAAGAGTCGGACGTGACTGAGCGACTGAACTAAACTGAACTGAACTGGAGGCATCAGCCCCGCTCTGGCCTGGCAACGACCCTCTTCCTTGGCCTGAGCCCCAGCCCTGGCGTCTTTGAAGGATCGCCTCCACCATCTCCTTCAGGGCCATGACCCTGTGTAGTGCACCCTATAAAAGTTCCAGCTGCCCCTCCTGTTGGCTGTGATGTGGACCCTGCTGTGGAGCAGTCATGTGCTCCCCACGGACCCCGGGAGTGCACCCTGAAGGAGACAGGGGGCCCCTCCCAGGCTGCCCCCCTGTCTCAGCTTGGCCCCAACCCCTGCCCCACCCCCAGCCTGTTGAACCCTCTGGGGGCTCCCAGTTAGGACATAGCCTCAGGGTCAGGAGAGGGTGGCAAGTGTACAGAGGGTGCCCATGGGAGCTGTAGATGTGGCTTGAAGGTGGGATTGGCCCCAAGGCCAAGACTTTTCCTCTCTAAGGCCAATCGCTGAAGCCTGAGAGCCTGCGAGCAGAGGGGCTGGGAGAGGGATGTGAGGTGGGCTCCACCAGGAGATAGCTGGTCAGGGAAGTGGGGGAGCAGGTGCCGGGGCAGGCCCTCCTCATCCCCACCCTGCTCCACCGAACCCTCTTCCCAGTGCTCCCCCAGCCTCTGGCCTTCTAACTCCTCACCAAGCCTGTCGGAAGCCCAGGCGTGTGGTCTGCTCCGGACACAGTTTCCCCTGCAGTGGTCAACCCAGAGGAAATGATTCCGGCAGTGGGCACTGAAGGGCCAGGACGGCCCGACCTTAGAAATCTAGGCAGGGGACTTAACAGTAGTACAGAGGGGCCCGCTGCTTCCCAGGGGTCTGGTCGGGTGGATCTAGGGACCCTAAAGGAGCTGGACACTGCTCTGCTCACGTGTGGCTTATCTGTGAAGCAGGAACCACATGACTGATCATAAACCTTTCCACCATCCCAGGGTCATAGGGACACCCCTGAGGGACAGGAGGGGACACAAGGAGCTGCTCCCAGCCAGCCCACTGTTCGTCGGGTCTCGTTGCCAGACCGGTGGGCACTGAAGTCCAGGGGCCTCCTCGCAGGAGGTCTCTGAAGGCCATTCTCCAGGCCAGCTCCTTCTGTGTCGCATCTCTGGACACAGAGCTGCACGCTCCTCTGCTCTGGGTAACACATGGGCCAAAAAAAAGCCACTTTTATTAACCCAGTGACAGGTGCTGGGCTGCGGGCGGGGGAGAGGCCTTCTGCAGTCTTGGATCCACCCGACACTCAACATCCAACTGGTGACAGACCAGAGGAGGCGGTGGGGGAAGGCCCTGGGCAGCCACTGACATGTCATTAATTTGTGCTGATAACAGCACAGCCTGAGCGGCAGAGGGGCTGGTCTGCCTCCTGTCAGAGCCCGATTCTCTGGCTTCCTTGGGGGTTCAGGGAGCAGTAGGTGAATGGTTCCCAGTCCCACATGGTGATGGTGGCACCTGGGCGCCCCCTCCCCCAGACCTCCTGGGTCAGAGTGTAGGGATTTGCCCTCCAAGTTTCTTAGAGCCCCCTGCTTTGGAGAAGCACTGCATCAGGTGACCGTAGAGCCTCTGGACATCAGTGCTGTTCTGGCTGAGCCCTGCTTTCTTAGCAGCTCTGCTCGATTTGGGGCAGCTGCACCCCAAGGGCACTGTCCTGAGCTTTGGGCCTGGGAGGGCCTCCGTTCTCGTCTGGGAGGTGGAGGCCTTTCAGCAACTGTGCTCTCTGGGATTCTTTTCCTTCCCTCTCTTCTGACAGGGTAGGGGTAAACTCAGATTTATGTTCACCAGCTGGAGGACTCGGATAGAACTGCCAAATTAGGATGCTGCCAACTCGGATGGTGGGAGCAGAATAGAAATTCACACCAAGCAAGGAACCCAACCTCTGCGGACTCGCATGTTGCCTGGCTTCCCCATGGAGGTCGGCCACCAGACACAAAGTGTGACTGTGGAGCTGGGCAGCACTATGTGACAGGCGATTGTCACTCTTGGCCTGGGCGCAGGTGAGGGGCCCTTGGCAGGCCCCGCTGGGTGTGAGACATTCTGGATACATGGGCCTTGCCTTCTAAATAGCAACAAGCCATCTCTTTCAACAGAAGCAAAATAAGGCAGTAAGGGGGATTCCAGAGGAAAGGACTGCAAGGGGTGGGGATATGGACAGGGAGGGCGTATTTGGAGGGCTTGCTCTGGGTTCCTTGCTTTGGCCCAGATGAAGAAGCTGTGGCCGGCGGATCCTGAGAAGGACTGCAGTGGCTAGATGCAATCACCATGTCAGCTGCCTATGAGCAGAGCCTGGTTACTGTACACCCGGGGGGGACTGCCAGTCCCCACGGAGGAGAGGGGCTTCCATGATCGATGGCGTGAAGGGCAGGCCATTGAGTTTCTGAAATTTACTGTAACAGTGGTGCTGCAGTGGAGTGGGGGTGGTTGCTGGGGAAAGAGGTTAACATGACCCTCCCCTTCCTCCATAGCCCCCCTTTTTTAAATTTCTCATAAGTTGGTACATGACAAGTATCCGAGTTTTAGTAAGCCTTAATTGATCTCCCTATTTTTTAATCAAATAATAGTATACAGTAAAAATGGGAAATAGTGATAAAAACAACACACTCATTCAATGAGCTAGTGAATGCACAATTTTTTCAGGTAAATGTATACTTTGAATTAGACTTTTTGAAATATCAGAAGTAGTTCATTGAAAATGGAACCATAAGAAAATTAGATGAAAATATAAGCCAACAATTAATGGATTTTTGGCTTGGGAAGAATGATATAAAGTGTAAAACTGATAAAAAGAAATCACTAAGGGAAAGTTACCATCAGTTTGCCTAGATGTTTAAAACGTCTGTATTTCAAAATAGGTAACAAGATTTAAAGGCAAACAACAGATTAGGGAAAATATACATACAGCAAAAGATTAAGATCTTTGCTATATAAATACTTCTTTCCTATCAATAAGGATTCTGACACCCCAGCAGAAATATTGGCAAAGCACACAAACAGACAATTCACAGGTAGAACATAAATGTTTAATACAAATAAGGCAACTCACTCAAGCAAATGGATTATCAGAAACCATTTTGCAATGACCAAATTAGCAAAAAGTCAAATTCCTCAAAACTCTGATACCTTTTTAGAAATCCACTGGACATTATATCAGTTTGGCCTCCTAAGGAAATAGCAATCCCAGAAATTAACCTAGGAAAACAGAATACAGATGAAGATTTCTGCATAAAAATGTGAAGTTTATTTTTTAGGTAGCCACTATTTGGGGAGAAGGCAATGGCACCCGACTCCAGTACTCTTGCCTGGAAAATCCCGTGGATGGAGGGAGGAGCCTGGTAGGCTGCAGTCCATGGGGTCGCTAAGAGTTAGACACGACTGAGCAACTTCACTTTCACTTTTCACTTTCATGCATTGGAGAAGGAAATGGCAACCCACTCCAGTGTTCTTGCCTGGAGAATCCCAGGGACAGGGGAGCCTGGTGGGCTGCCATCAATGGGGTCACACAGAGTCAGACACGACTGAAGTGACTTAGCAGCAGCCGCAGCCACTATTTGGAAGACAAATATCTAGTGATGGTGGCTGGTTCAAGAATGGTACAATTCTTGTAAGATATTTATAGTTGTTAGGATGGAGGGTTGACAATTTGGATTTTTTGATTAGTTAATAATGTGGTGTATTAATTTTCTGTGACTGCCATAAAAAGTACCACAAACTGGGTGTCTTAAGCAACAGAAATCAATTTTCTTACAGTTTCAGAGTCAGGAGACCTGAGATTGTGAAGGGTTGGTTCCTTCTGAGGCCTCTCTCCTTGGCTTGTAGAGTTGTCTTCATGTTCACACTACATTCTCCTTGTATACCTGTGTCTATCTCCAAATGTCCTCTTTTTAAATGACACCATGGACTTCCCTGGTGAACCAATGGCGAAGACTTCAAGATCCCAATGCAGGGGACCTGGGTTTGATCCCTGATCAAGGAACTAGATCCCACAGGCTGCAACTAAAGACCTTGCGTGTGACAACTAAGACCTGGTGCAGCCAAATAAACGTTTTCCAAAATAATAATAAAATAAAGGACACCAGCCACTGGATTAGGGCCCACCCTAACGACCTAATTCTGACTTGATTATCTCTATATAGAAGCTACTTTCAAATAATGTTGAATTATGAAGTGTAGGGGCTTCCCTTGTGGCTCAGATGGTAAAGAATCTGCCTGCAGTGCAGGAGACCTGGGTTCAATCCCGGGGTCTGGAGAAGGGAATGGCAATGCACGCCAGTATTCTTGTCTGTAGAATTCCACAGACAAAGGAGCCTGGCGGGCTACAGTCCCTGGGGTTGCAAAGAGTCGGACACAACTGAGCAACTAGCGCGCACACAGATGAAGTGTGGGGGTGAGAACTTTAACATTTTGAATTTTGAGGGGACACATTTTGGCTTATAACACGTGGAAAAATATGTTATAACAGAAAGCAAGGTATGATATAATTCCAGTAGGTGGTTTTGTTTTGTTAAGATAGACACAGAAGATAGTAGAAAATACACAGATATTTTTGGGTTGTGAGTTCAGCGACACGTGTTCTTTATATTGACACTTCTCTGAACAAGTTTCTTAATTAAAAAAAGAAAAAGCTTTAAAAAAAATAGGTCAAGGAGTCTCCACTTCTAGTTTGAAAGACAGCAGAGATTGGGAACCAGTTTTAATTGAGGCGAAATAGGTTCATGAAGGAATGAATACATTGAAAAAAATAAATGAACATTTTCTGAAGAGAGTAAATATTTGTGACTAATGTTTAACAGATGTGTGGGATCTCCAAGAAGCAGATTATCTCCCACCCTTGAATAGCCTTGGGGGTGGAGCTGGGGAATTGTCCTTGCTTACCCAGGCTGGGTGGGGGGGCCTAGGAGCCGGAACTCCAAGCAATAGAGGACAAAGTTCTCCCGTCCAGGTGCGTCCACTCACTTGGGTGACTTGGGGTGTGCAGTACCTGTTTTCTCATTTGCAAACCTGTACTGCTAGGACTCGTTTCCCAGGGCTGCAGTGGGACTTCACAGCCGATGTGGGGAAAATGCTATGTTGTGAACACTTGTATTTTGGAATCCCCTTCAGAGCTTGCAGCACAATCTTTTGATTATGCTCAACGGTGGCAAACCATCTTCACTTATAGATGGTGTGGTTTTTGGAATCAGCTGAGCGTTGTTTGCAGCTCATTCTGGCAGTTAGGGCAATTAAACTAAGTATTAGTAATACCATTTGAGGCTCAGAAGGAGGTAGGGCCCCAGCCCCGCCCCAGTCTTGCCCACCCGGAGGCCACGGGCCCCAGGAGGCCACTAAGCACCTGGACCACGGCTGGTCTGAACTAAGGTGTGCTTCTGTTCAAAATACAAACCAGACTCCAGAGACGTAAAGGATGTAAACTAGCTCATCAGTAACTTTTCCGTATTGATTACATGCTGAAGTGATACTGTTGGGGATATAATGGCTTAACGAAAAACGTATTGTTAAAATGAATAGCTGTACTTTGTACTTTTTAAAAGTACAGCTACTAGGAAATTTAAAATTGCATATGAGGCCTCACATTGTATGTCTCCTGGGCAGTGCTGATCTGAAGAAGGGAATTCATTTTCTTGTATGGCTCATTAACTGATCTTGTAATTCTGGAGTGATTCTTGAATTCTAAAAATATTCCAGATGAATGGAATGAAGTCATCATTAGAATTGGAATATAGCTGTATCAGGTGATTAATTGGAAAGAAAACACATATTCTGATGTGTAGGTTCCAGTGTGATTTAAGTTTTGAATCTTGGTCAGATGTCGTGTGTTCAGGCAGGAGAACTCAGTGGTTAAGATGGGGGAGACGCCCCCTCGACCTGGGGAGGCCAGAAGGCTTCCCCAAAAGTTGGCCTGGAGGGGGTTTTGGATAGTGAGGAACAGCCCTGCCCTGAGTCTCCAGAAAGTGGTCTGAGCCAGGGGTTGGCCACGTGTAGCCCATGAACCAAATCCAGCCTTCTGCCTGTTTTGTACAGTGCACAGGCTAAGGCTGGTTCTGACATTTGTTTTTCATAATTTGATTTCTTGGGTTTATTTTTGGGTATGCTGGGTCTCTGTTGCTGCGAGGGCGTTTCTCTAGCAGCAGTGAGCAGGGGCTACTCTCTCGATGTGATGCACGGGGTTCTCACTGTAGTGGCTTCTTTTGCTGTGGAGCATGGGCTCTAGGGCTCTCGGGCTTCGGGAGTTACGGCATGTGGGCTCAGTAGTCCTGGTTCCCAGGCTCCAGAACACAGGCTCAGTAGTTGCGGCACACGGGCTTAGTTGCTCTGCGGCATTTTCCCAGATCAGGGATGGAACCCATGTCTCCTGCATTGGCAGGCAGATTCTTTACCACTGAGCCACCAGGGAAGCTTGGTTATGATATATTAAATGATTGAAAAAAATTGAAGGATTTTCCTGTGTGACAGGAAACTGGCGAGAGTGAAGTGAAGTGAAAGTGTTAGTCTCTCAGTCATGTCTGACTCTCTGTGACCCCATGGACTGTAGCCTGCCAGGCTTTTCTGTCCATGGAATTCATCAGGCAAGAATACTCGAGTGGGTAGCCATTCCCTTCTCCAGGAAATCTTCCAAACCCAGGAATTGAACCTGGGTCTCCTGCATTGCAGGCAGATTCCTTACCATCTGAGCCACCAGAAGAAGCAAACAGTCTGATGGGGGCACAGTCACACCTGCCCGAGGACTGCCTACTTTCGCACAACAGGAATGAGTTGAAAATACTTCCTTTCTGGCCCTTTACAGAGCCAGCTTACCATTGTCGAGGCTGAGGGGTCAACTTGATTTTGTAACCCACATTGAAAGTGGGGTCTCAGGCTTGGGGGATGCCGAGAAGGGGTGGATTCGGGACCCTGGACATGGCCAAGATGGAGGGGCTTTTGTGGCTCAGGGATGAGAAGGCAAGGACACCAGCTGGTCCTGGGTCCCCAGGGCTGGTGATTTTCAAAGTCATCCTGCCCTTAGGAACTTCAGCAATGACAGGGAAGAGAGTGGTGGATTTCTCTAGGCAAAGGGGCAGAGATGGGAAGGGTGGCTCCGGGGGGACCCCATGGAACTGTGTTTGGGAGAGTTAGTAGCCCCAGACACAACTGAAAATATACAGGTAGAGGGGAGATCAGAGCAAGGGGCCCAGAGGGGCAACCAGAGAACCATAAGGGACTAAGGATCCAGCTTTCAGCACCTGGTCCCAAGACATTGAAGGAAATTAGCCCCAAGACCACCCCTCCCCTGCTGAGCCAGATGGCCCCCTAGTCCCTGCTGTCTGCTCCAAGAAACTATCCAAGCACTGGACACAAAGAGAACTCCATTTAGGGACCATCCTAAATCAGCCCTGGATTTAGGGGTAAGTGTACAAAATGCAGAAAGTGCGAAGAACAATATAATTTACCCTGAGAACCTCCTCCAGTTGATAATTTAAAAAAGCTTTATTGTGGTAAAATATACATGACACAGGGAATTCCCTGGTGGTTAGGACTCTGTGGTCTTAACCATTTTCAAGTGACAGTTCAGCAGCACTGGGGACATTTCGGTCCATGTTGTGCAGCCATCACCAGCATCCATTTCCATAACTTCTTCATCTTCCCAAACAGTAACTCTCCCCATTAAACACTAACTCGCCAGCCCTCACCCAGCCCTGGGCACCCCCGCTTCTATTCTCTGTCTCTGTGTGTTTGACTGTCCCAGGCACCTCATGTAAATGCAGTATTTGTCCTTCTGTGACTGGCTGGTTTCACTGAGTATGTCCTCAAGTTCCATCCATGTTGTAGCAGGTGTCAGAAGTTCTCTCCTTCTGAAGGCTCAGTAATACCCCATCATATGGGCAGACCCTGTTTCGTTTATCTGTTCCCAGTCAATGACCTTATCATATTGGCTTCAAGTCTTTTTTGTTTCTTTCTCTGAGAGTTGGAGTTGCAGCCCATCTGCGACACTCCCGTTCCAGCCACCTCCCCCTTCGAGGCTGGCCTGCACCCTGCCCAGTGTGGCCTGGGTCTCAGACATCTACGTTCTCTGACCAGGAGCTAGCTTTCCACACATCCGTTCATTTACACAGGCGACATCATGCCCGTGGTAGGCACTCCCAGCTTGGTAGGCAGCCTTCATGAGCCCCATGGACAGTAACATTTGGTTGGTTCACATCGCTGCT
This sequence comes from Capricornis sumatraensis, assembly GCF_032405125.1. NCBI lineage: Eukaryota > Metazoa > Chordata > Mammalia > Artiodactyla > Bovidae > Capricornis > Capricornis sumatraensis. The sequence goes on from NC_091076.1 coordinate 102,084,341, forward strand.
GCCTGGGCTTCTGTTTCATTTTTGCTGGAATTAACATTGCTTTTTGCCAGTGTGTCAGGTGTTGGGTTTTCATTTCATGTTCTCAGTCCTTCCGTTTCCTCTTCAGTGAATCGCCTGCTTTTTCAGTTGGGATATTGCTCCTTTTTGCGGGGAGTCTTTAGGAGTTCTGTATATGTTCTCAAGGTGATTCTTTGATTCCTAGTTTTTTTTTTTTTTAAAGAATGAATTGGGTGTTGACTCGAGTTCTTTATCTATCACTTGTGACCCCTTCCCAGCAGAGGCGGCCAGCATGTGTTAGGACAAGAGGTTGGGCTTTGGAATGATGACACACAGGTCAGGTGAGGATGGAGAAGACCTGGAGGGGTAGGAAGAAGAGGGAGAACCAGGACATTCCCTGGGAAGTAGAGGGCTGAGAACCTTAGGAAGGAAGGGACACAGTGGTGAACTCTGAGCAAAGAGAAAGCCTGGAGGTTTCCCTGGTGGCTCAGATGGTAAAGAATCCACCTGCAATGCAGGAGACCTGGGTTTGATCCCTGGGTTGGGAAGATCTCCTGGAGGAGGGCCTGGCCACCCACTCCAGTATTCTTGCTTGAACTGTGGTGTTGGAGAAGACTCTTGAGGGTCCCTGGGACAGCAAGGAGATCAAACCAGTCAATCCTAAAGGAAATCAGTCCTGAGTATTCATTTGAAGGGCTAATGCTGAAGCTGGAACTCCAATACTTTGGCCACCTGATGTGAAGAACTGATTCATTAGAAAAGACCCTGATGCTGGGAAAAATTGAAGGCAGGAGGAGAAGGGGATGACAGAGGTTGAATGGCATCACAGACTCAACAAACATGAGTTTGAGCAAGCTCCGGGAGTTGGTGATGGACAGGGAAGCCTGGCGTGCTGCGGTCCATGGGGTTGCAAAGAGTCAGACACGACTGAGCGACTGAACTGCTGTGGGAACAGGTTCCTCTAGACCAGTCCTTTTGTAGGAGGTACACACTTTGGGCTTGTGGGATCTTAGTTCCCAACCAGAGATTGAACCTGGGCCCACAGCAGTGAAAGTGCCCCATTCTAACCACTTCACTGCCAGGCAGTTCCCTAGACTGGTTCTTCATGGGGTGAGTTTGCCTTCGAAGGATATTTGCAATGCTGAAGACATGTTTGGTTGTCATAGTGGAAAGGGGTGCTAGTGGAATCTGGTGAGTTGAGGCCACAGATGCTGTAAAACACCCTACAAGGCACAGGACAGCCACCACCGCTAAGAATGACCCAGCCCCGAGTGTCCGTCACACTACAGTTGAGAATTCATTTCCTCTGTATGGCCTTGTGCTAGCACGGCCCCTTCTGTGGTTGCACAACTTCCGTTTACGCTTACTGGTGTGGGACATGATGCTGCCCCAGGAATGCCCCGTCCATGTTGATGACCTTGGGCCATGCCTGTCCTCTCTCTTCCTCCCCCAGGCAGGTCTGGAAGAGCCCCATCTGGGCCCAAGTGTGCGGAGGATGGAAACACTGCCCCAGCAATGTCTCTGGGCCGCCTCCTTCGCCGGGCCTCCTCCAAAGCCTCGGACCTCCTGACCCTCACCCCGGGTGGTGGCGGCGGCAGCGGGCCCCCCTCCGTCCTGGATGGGGAGATCATCTACTCCAAGAACAATGTCTGTGTGCACCCCCCAGAGGGGCTGCAGGGGCTGGGGGAACACCACCCAGGTGAGCCTGGTGCGGGGAACCTGGGGTCACGGGCTGGGAGAAGAAGGCTTGGGGTCACATGACCGGGGAGAGCTGGCTGATCTCTCTGAAGTTAGCAAGCTCCTGCATCACTTCCCCATTTGCCCTAATTTCCCCATCTGGGAAGCACACCAGTGACCTTTGACTCACGGAGGGGAGGCAGGACGGTCGAAGGGGAATTAGCTGTGTTTGCAATGGAAGAGGGCATTCGTGTATACAGGGCTGCTGCGAGAGGGCTGCTGGGAGGCAGGAGTCCCCCAACTGCAGGGAGGGAAGTGGGGCATCATCTTCTTCAGGAAGCTGCCCCGGGGAGGTGGGGGGAGATTCCCCCAGGCCCCCTTGAGTGTGTGCAGGAGCACAGCCCTCAGGTCAGGCTTGGTGGTTTCATCCCTTCCTGCCTCCCAGAGTGTGGGATGAGGACCGAGCAGGTTGTGAAGCGGGCTTGGGATGCTGGGGACATGGAAATCATTGATCCTGCTCACGCTTTGTGCTTAAATCCACTGTTCTGAGATGGGGGAAGGAAGCTCTCAGCCTCTGCACAGATGGAGATGGAGAGTCCTTTCCTGGCCCTCCACACCAGAGCCTGGAGTGACCCTGGGCTGTTCGAGGGACACTCCAGCCTGTGGCTCTCCCGAGTCCCCAGGAGTGGGCAACTTTTCCTGTGGTGACAGTGACTTTGCAATCTTTTGCCAAGCCTCAGAGAAAGAGACTGCATTTTTTTTTCAGGGCTCCAGTTGTATTCTGAGCCCCCAAACAGCAAGCTCTCTTGTGCACTAAGGGAGTGGGCACAGATTCTCTTGGCAGGAGTGTCACTGATTGAGACTGTTCTTGGGTAGGGAACCTGGGAATGTTATACCTGGTTATGGCAGCGCACCACCCACACCTGAGTCCCTCAGCCCTGCTGCCTCCAGGAAGCATCCAAAAGATGGATTAGTGACACTAAAAGCCTGTGTGGTCCTTTGATATTTGTGCAAGTGTACAAGATAAATGTGTTGCTTCATTTAATTTGCACAACGATCTCCTGAGAATGCCAGAGTCTGGGTGGGCCTCTTAGAGAAGGAGGCTGGTGTTCAGAGGAGCTCCCCAATACCAGCCAGAGTAGAGGCAGAGAGAGGGCAGGCCCTGGGCTCTTCCTGAGGCCTCTCTAGGCTGCTGAAGGGTGCTGCTGGGTCCCCAGTCCCCGTGCAACCTGCAGCCTGGCTGCAGCCCACCCGCGTCCAGACAGAAAGTCTCACATCAGACGTCAGTACATTTAAAAATTAAGAATTATCAATCCGATCTGGGCACTTTACTGCATACAAATTAGGTGTTGACAAAGTATTGAATAAATAAATTTATTTTAAAAAAGACAAAAAGTTTAACTTATGCTAATGAACTCTTTGGAAAGTATTCTGTCCTTCTGTCTTGATAAGCATATCTTTACAGTGGACAGTTAGGTACAGATTTAGAGTCATCAGACCCTCCAGGTTCCAAAGCAGGAGAGCTGACTTCCAGCCCCAGCTCCTTCCTGGATTATAAGGACCCCGAGTCTTCTCCAGGGGACATCACAGGTCAGGTGGAAAGTCCCCAACAGGTCCTAGAAGCAGATTCTGAACTGAGAGGGTGGGGGATTCCAGGGTCCTGGTCCCTGAATTGTGCTCTAGAAGGCTGAGTGGCATGTTGCCTTGCCCCTGTGGATGCCTGACAAGGGCCCAAATTCTGAGGACTCGGGGGGCGGGGAGCAGAGGTCCTAGGCCTGAGTCTGAGGGTGTTGCATGTTCTGGGCATAAAGCAAAAAGAGCTGCAGCCTTTGAAGGGCTTCTGGTATCATCCTTGCCTGATGGGAGGCAAGGGAGAGGGTGCCAGAGGTCTCAGGGTCCCTTCCCAACCAAAACCATGTGGAGACACTTGACCTCACCTGAATATTACTCTTCTGAACAACTGGTTGACCACCCCCGAGTTCCCCGCTGTTTTGGAAGTGGAAGCTGGGCTAAGGATTCTAGGTTGAGTCAGAGCCCGGCAGCATGACAGGGGCCCCAGCTCCTGCCCCAGGAGCTTCTCAGAGACCCAGAGGCCTGGGAACCTGGGTGCCATAGGCCTAAGAGTCAGGACATCCCGAAGTGGCAGGTGTCTCGGGAGGAAAGACCACCTTCCTCCCGGACGGAGCATTCAGGGGCCCTAAGGGCCCACCCATGTGCTGCTGGCCTCGGAGAACTGCTCTTCCCTTCTTTGTCAGCAATCCAGGACGTGACATTGAAGATGGCCCTCCTTCTGAAAAGCAGTGTGAAAGAAGAGATGCTGAGAAGCCTCAGCCAACAGGGAAAGGCCCAAATGCTACTCATCTTGGATATTTATCTTTTGTGTGACATAGCAATAAAGTCTGCAGCCCGGGTCCCTCCTAAGATTGCGATGAAGCCGGTGGCACTTCTGGGTCCCTGGGCGCCTCCCCAGCCACCTGGGCTCATCCGGAGGCCATGAGGCAGGGGAGCCCAGGGCCGTGGACAGGGTGGGGCTCTGAACAAGAGGAGGAGGGAAGGCACAGGATAGACTGCTGCTTGAGGGCTCACCCCCTGGATCTGCTCAGTGTGTGTGCTTAGAAAACGCCCACAGCTCTCATTCATCCTGAGTTCAACTGTATCCCTCAGGTGTGTTTTCTTAGGGCCGGGCTGCACAGCCGCACAGTTTTACTCACCCGGGTGTGGTTCCGGGAAGGAACCAGCTAGAGGCACTTGGAGCACAGCCCTCCCTAACCGTCTCTGCTCCTGACCCCTCACAGGCTACCTGTGTTTGTACATGGAGAAGGATGAACTGCTGGGGGCCACTCTCATCCTCGCATGGGTCCCCAACTCCCGGATCCAGAAGCAGGACGAGGAGGCGCTGCGCTATATCACCCCCGAGAGTTCCCCCGTGCGCAAGGCACCCCACCCTCGGGGCCGGCGTGCCCAGAGCTCAGGGGCCCCCCACCAGCCGTCCCCCACGGAGCCCAGGTCCACCCTGATCCCCAGAGATGAGGACATCCTGGTGGTGGCCCAGAGCATTCGAGACACTGAGTACGTCAGCCCTTCGCCCGAGGATGGGGAGAAGCTGGCCCCGGGCTTGGGGACAGACGGCCCCCTCCCAGTCTTGCCACCGGCCCACAGCGACTCAGGAATTTTGTCGGCGGTCAGTTCACAAGACGGGACAGAAGAGGGCCGGGAGCCCCGGCCGGAGGTGGGCGAGGAGGAGGGTTCCTTGGAGCTGTCGGCTGAGGGTGTGAGCAGGGCCAGTTCCTTCGACTCGGACTCAGAGGCCTTCTCTTCGCCCTTCTGCCTCTCGCCCATCAGCGCCGCCCTCGCGGAGAGCACCAGCTCCGTGTTCCTGGAGAGCGAGAGCGGGTGAGTTCCCCACTGCCCCCTGTGTCTCTGGGGCCGAGAGCAAGGGCCTGTGTCCCCGCTCTGCTCACTGAGTGTGGAGGACACCTGCATGCCATCCCGCGGGCCCCAGAGTGCCTTCACTTCATGCCACCCCAGGGGGTTATGAAGGACACGCAGCCTGGGCTGGGGGGCTGGGAGTTCCCTCTTCCTTCTCTCCCCTTCCCTAGGACTAAACCTTCCCAGCCAAGTCTGACTAGCCCCATACCCCAGTCCAGACCCCCTGGGACCAGGCCTCAGCATCCTGGTGTCTTCTATGCTCATCACTGGAGGGACTGAGATGGTTCGTCAGGCAAACCCAGGGAGGCCAGGGTGGCGGCAGAAGGCTTGTGGGGGAGGCCTGGTCCCCAGCCAGGCATGGAGCCTGGCCCACCAGAAGGGCCCTTAGCCTTTCTACTTCTCACACCCTCAAGCTGTAAGAGGCTGGAACGCAGCCCCAGGGGGAAGTTGGCAGCATTTACTGTACAGCCGAGAGCCCAGGGGAACCAGATGCCTGGGCACATTAGCGGGCTCACTTTACTTGCCACACACACAGGGGCTGGGAGGAGCAGTGAGATGTTGCCTGAAGGGGGAGGGTTATCATAATGTCACATGGTGTCGTTGTTAGGGGGCCTCGGGGCCTCCCAGAGGTGGGCGCGCACAAGGCTCATGAACCACAGGCTTGGGTTAACTCAGAGCAGCCGGGGCAGGCGTGGGATGGGCAAGCATGGGACTTCTACAGTCCCGTCTCATGCTTGGCTGTGGTCCTTGTTCTCATTAATTTCCAGGCTAATGATGGTGATGACAGTGAGTGCTGACGTTAGTCAGTCAGCATGTAATTCTTGAGCTCATGATGTGAGCTGGGCATGTGATCAGTGTGGATGTCTGAGTTTTGCCTGGGTGCAGGGCATGTGGGCCATGGATTAATTCTTTTTAGGCTCACAAGAACCCCAAACCCTGTGACGTAGGTGCTCACATCACCCTCTGTGTATTGAAGGGAGAAGTAAGGCTCAGAGAGGTTAAGGAACTTGCTGGAGGTCACCCAGCCAGTTCAGGAGCTGAGCCAGATTTGAACCCTGCTGGGTTTACAACGGACCTAGAGCAATAAGGTCACAGGAACTGATGTGAGAAAAGGAACAGGGTGGAGGAATGGGGAGCGCTTTGCTGGTTTCAGAGGGAAGGAATTTGAGACGAATTCTTTCCTGTTTTCTTCCCCAGTAAAGCCCAAGCGTGAACTGATAACATTCTTCTCGCATACTGAAGCGTGCATGTAAGGGAGAGGTCGGTCAGCTGCAGCCAAGGACTCCAGTGCCCCATGAGGTTCCCTGAGCCATGTGCCCGTTTCCCACTTGGGAAACTTGAAGCCCTGCCTGAGTCCCGCTGCCAGCGGGGCTCTGTCAGAGCGCCCCCTGGTGGTGCCACGCTGCCAGTTACTCCCCATCAGCCCTTCTCAGCCACTTTCTGCCTCTATGGATTGCCTGTTCTGGACATTTCACGGCAATGGGATCATGCAACTTGTGTCCTTTCGTGTCTGCCTCCTTTCACTGAGCATAATGTTCTCAAGGTGCATCCAAGCATGTCAGGACTCCATTCATTTTTATGACTGGCTAATACTCCCAGCAATTTTCACCTCCTGTTGGATTTGGGAACATTACTCTGTACTGCGTGCAGACGCCTAACCTGAAGCTGGGTGCCATCTGTCAGGTGTGGGAGTTTGGCTGTCCTGTCATGAGTCCTTTCTGTGCTCATGCTTTGGAAACCCAAGTTACATCTTCCAGACCCCTGTTCCACCCAATTTAGCTTAAGGTTCATGTTTCCACTTAGAGCTGCAGGGCATGCTCGGAAGGAAGACTGCAGTGTCGTGAGGGAGATCCCTCCCTCACCGTGGAGCCTCAGCAATTCCATATTGCTTGCTTTTCTGGCTCAGTCTGTCCAGTTCCGCCAAGGCTTTGGGCTGGGGCAGGATGGCCATGAATGAGGTCCCCCTCCCTGCCTGCCAGGAGCGTGTGCTTCAGTCAGGGGCTGATGCAAAAACAGACTGTTTTTGAGATGCAATGTGAGAGGTATTACATGGAGGCACCCTAGTTCCTGACCCAGCCATGCTTGACAGGTTGCTGGAAGTTTAAAAAAAAAGAAAAAAGCAACTATGGATTTCAAGAGGGACTGGGTGGGCCCTGAACTCTGCATTTTCTGCCAGGCTGCTCCTGCTTCTTTGCTCCTGGAATTGAGTTGCGATTTTGTCTCCCCACCGCATTCGAGACCTGAAAGCAAAGCTGGCGTGTCTCCACTCCCTCCTGCCCCCTGCCCCCCTACAGCTCCCGCCCAGTGATGGGCCTGGAAATCTGGACTAAATGGTCAGTAGCACTGGGTGCTATAGAGCAAGGCTTCCCAGCCCAGCGAAAAATGAGAATGCCCCAGCAGCTTTGAAGGCCCCTGATTCCCAGGCCTACCCAGACTGATTGAACCAGAATGACTGGGGTGGTGCCTGGGCATGGGCAGGGATTGACCTCTCCAAGGGTCTCCAAAGTGCCACCGGGCTTGAGAACCACTGCTGTGATAAGGGGAGCTTCACTCATAGCTCAAGTGGTAAAGAATCTACCTGCAATGCAGGAGACCTCAGTTCAATTCCTGGGTTGGGAAGGTCCGCTGGAGAAGGGACAGGCTACCCACTCCAGTATCCTTGGGCTTCCCTTGGTAAAGAATGCGCCTGCATTACAGGAGACCTGGGTTCGATCCCTGGGTTGGGAAAACCCCTGGAGAAGGGAAAGGCTACCCACTCCAGCATTCTGGCCTGGAGAATTCCATGGACAAAGGAACCTGGCAGGCTACAGTTCAAGGAGCACAGAGAGGCATGGGCCTTGTAGAGAGGGCATCTGGAGTGAGGTCCTGGAGGACCAGCTTCTGCTGGACCAGACTCCCTACAGGGAGCTTGTCTTTGAGGATTTGAACGTGTGACTCCACAGGCAGAGGCTCTTCATTTAACTGGGAATTGGGTCCCCTCGGGGGAGCAGACAGGCTGGCTCATGGGATCCCTCTAGTGGCAGAACTAAAGAACTACATGTGGAGACTGAGCGTGTGGTTGGGCAAGGGTGGGAGGAGCAGCCCCCTATCTGAGAGTCCCTTAAACATTTTGTGACGTGGCAAGTAGTTTACGGAAGGGTCGAGTGGTTAGAATGACAGTGTCCACTTGTGTGCTACCTGTGGGGTTTAGCCAGGCACAGCCTCATCCTTAGATGAGGCCACCTGCCATAGCCACCCCAGCATGTGATGGCTGGAAATTCTTGACCCTGTGTGTCCAAAGACTGTTGGGAAGTGGGTGGACAAGGAAGGCTATGTGGCTGACATGCCATCATGGACCCTCCTCCCACTGAGGACTGAGTTCTAGAAGCAGGGGTTAGGGTCTGTCGCTGTCTCAGTCCCTTACCTTCCATAGTGTCAGAAATCAAGGCTTTGGGTTGGGATGAAGGTGAGAATAACCACCAGACAAGGTCAGTGGCCAGCCTGTCATTCGTTTATGTCCTGAGAGGTACCTGGTCCAGTCTCTAGGGCTAGTTGGATGAGGATGTTGTATAACAGGACCCCCATGTGGACCCCTATGTGGCATCTCAACTGCCCCCCCCCGGGGAAGTATGTGGTGACATTTATGAGCTGAAAACACAGCTCCCACTCCCTAAATCAAAAGGTATCTTCTGGAACTCATCCCAAGAACCAATCTAAACTACAGAAATAAAGCATATTTGCATGAAGATGTCCATCTTGCTCTTCTTTATAATGGAGGGGGAAAGGGATGAATCTACAGAAAGAGATGCATCCATTACTGTTCGTCTTCCAGGTTAAGAGGTTTTATTGGGGGCCTGTGAGCCCCCTGAGGTCCTTCACCACTTCCTGTACGTGTGCTCATGGGTGTCCATTTACCTGAGGAGGGGCCACTTCTGGCCCCAAAGGTGCAGAACTTTAGTACTGCCAGACAGAAGATTGTGCAGTATTAGTAAAGGTTATACATCAGTGTGGAAATTTATGGTGTATCAGTAACAAAGCAGGTAGCAAATAATGTACACATTTTGACTGAAATCCATGGGAAGGCCTGATGCATGAATGAAGCTATCCAAGCAGTGCTGCCTACTAGAACTTTCCTGATCTGTGCCATTGTGATAACACCACTGCCTTGCTTACCTGGGGAATACGTGAAAGATGGCTAGTGTGACTGACAAGCTGAATTTTTAAGTTTACGTGATATTGATTGAGATAAATTTAAGTGGCACATGTGAGCACCCTGTTGGACAGCACCAGCTGAGGGAAAGCTGTGCCAATGTTAGGATAATGTGGTTGTGAGTCATTTTTTTTCTCCTGTTTCAAAAATGTTACATTGTGACTATATTAATCATATGATGAAAACAAGTTTTAAAACTAGATAGCCAGGGACTTCCCTGGTGGTCCAGTGGTTAAGAATCCGCCTTCCAATGTAGGGGATGTGGGTTGGATCCCTGGTTGAGTGCTGCAGCTAGGAGTTTGCATGCCGCAACTAAAATATCCCGCATGCCTCAACTAAAGAACCTACGCACCGAAGATCAGAGATCCCATGTGCTGCAACTAAGACCTGCTGCAGTCAGATAAATCAGTATTTTAAAAAATAGATCACATAGCTCACAGCCACTGCATAGCTCAGACTAGCTTACCCCCATCTGCTGTCTTGCATGCTTGTTAATGAGAAGGCCCCCTAGGACCCCGTGAGGTCCTCCCCATGAAGCTGATGCTCGCCCCCACTCCCAGGGTAAATGTGTGCCGAGTGAAGGGTGGTGTTCAGGTTACAGAATGAGCTGGGTGGCCTTGCTACTTCAAGGCTCTCACCTTGGCATCATTGGGGTGGTGGTCCAGCCAGCACAGACACGGGTCCAGGGAGAGTCAGGTGCAGCCATGCGGGGATGAAAGCTGCCTGTCCCCGGGGTCCTACTTGGATGTTCACCTTCCTGCCGACCTCTCCTCTCCTCTTTTCCCATGCTTGCTGGGGTTCGGCCAGCCGTCCCCCACAGCCTCACCCTTCTGCAGCCTCCCTCCAGCTGGAATGTGCTCCCCTCCCCTGGAGAAACCCCAGCCAGACTGTGGTCTCCTGCATGACCCCAGCTCTTTCCCCAGAGTTCCTGGCTTTCCCCAGGCATGTTTCTGTGGCATTTAACATATGCTGCCTCTTGCTGCTGCTTTTCCTTGCGCTTTACCGTTTTTCTGGACCAGCGCCGTCCTATAGGACTTTCCATGGTGATGAACGCTGTCCAGTGCAGTAGCCACTGGCCATGTGTGGCTGTGGACTCCTGGAAATGTGGCTCTGGAAACCAAGCAACTGGATTTTTTCACCTTTAATAAATTTCAAGTCCAGTAGCCACAGGTGGTGAGGGCTTCCATGTTGGACAGTGCAGTCCCAGAAGAAACTGTGCTTCTGGGGGGTGGGAGGGGAGGCTGGTAGTCACCCTGCTTGCAAAGAGGAGCCCCTCAGAGTGCTCTGTCAAGAGAGAGAAAGGGGAAAAGGCCAGAAAAGTGAACAGGTGTCCCCGCCCCCCACGCAGAGGCTGGTTTCCTAGGGGGTGGATGGTAGGAGAGGTCACAAGCAGAAGCCAGTGAGGAGGGAGGGTAACGATGGAGCCAGCCCCGAGGGCAGTGACTGCGACAGCATGACGGCGCCCACCCCACAGAGGGAGCCAGGCTGAAATAAATGGCATCTTAAGTGCTTTTTGCCTTTAGGAGGAAAAGGCTCTGTGACACCAGAGTATCAGCCGTAAAGGCTGAATTATTCATACTGTCTCGATGTCACTGGTGTAACTGGCCCTGCTTCTTCTACCCTGCTCTGGGGAGAATCCAGCCTCAGAAGGACTGAAGCCTATGAGCTGGGTGGGGCAGGGCCAGGTGCTGTCACTATTGTGGGGCTGCCAGGAGGGACCCAGAGGGGGTCACGCTGGTCACCCAAAGCCTGGTGAGGGGGCAGGCTGTGCGATGCCATGTGATTCTTAGTTGCTTTGGGCGGTTTTCATAAATAGCCTTGTTGTTCCTTTTCTGTCCAACCATCTCGGGGCAGGGGGGCAAGCCTGCAGGAGTAGAAACTGCAGGGCGTGGGGGGTGATATAAACAAGGAAGACACTTTTTACCCCTTCCCACCCAGAGCAGCTAAAGCAAATAAGAACCCTCTCCCAGAGGTGGGAGATGAAGGAAGAAGAGGAGGGGCCAGAAGGATGGGACCCTAAAGAGATGAAGAGGGGGAGCAACAGAGAAGGGCCAATGGCTGGGCCAGTGGATGTTCTCAGAGGCCATTCCAGCAGCAGTGGCACTGGGGTGGGGTGAGGGAAGGTCCTGGGGCTGTGCCACCCAGGAGAGGAGGGTAATGGCTGGAGAGCATGAATGTGGGTCCTGGAGAGATTTAAGAGGTGGAATGGCCAAGAGTTGGTGAGAAGAGGGATGGCCAGGTGCTGGGGGGCACACCCCCCAAATTTCTGGAAAATATCTCTGGGCTAGCTCAGTACTGGGCCAGCCCAGGTGCCCCGGATGCCCTGAGGATGTTCCTGGAACACCCACCCTCACCCCCTGGGGGCCCCCAGCAGCAGCCTGGCAGCCGAGAAGCTGGCAGCTTCCAAAGATCTGTTGTTTGGGTTTGTTTGTGCTTCTGTAACCGGGAGCTGAGATTTATTTCTTTAAAACATCCCATCTCCCGACACCCTGCAATCTGTTCTGTGCGTCGTTAAGACTAATCTTGTCTTATGTTTCTGTAGCACTCGGCAGGCTCTGTGCAGCATTTCTCCCTCCACACCACCCCCCTGCACCCACATCCCTGCTCCATGTGCGGCCCCCCAGCCAAGGTGGCAGTCACTTACCACTGCCCTGCTTCATGCCTAGGGCTGGCCGATAGCAGGGGTCCACAGGAAACCCTATTCGAGAAGGGCAGCTGGTGGGACTGAGCCCTTGGACCAGCCTGGGAGCCTCACTGCCAGGCAGGGAAGGCAGGTGCTGCCTGGGGTGGAGGATGGCCCTTCAGCGTCTACCCTGCAGCTCTGGAAGCGCACTGGCAGCCGGCTGCCGCTGGCTCCAGGAGCTCGGAGGGGCTGCCAGGGAATTCAGGCTGGGTCTCCACAGTGCCCAGTCATTTGATGTGAGACCCACGGTGGCTGTTTGGCTCAGACATGCTGTCTGGGGAGGGAAGGGGCAGGCCATCTGGGCTGGGCCAGGTCTTTCGTCAAATGTAAACCAAGCCCTATGTGATCCCCAGGGCAGGAGCTTGTCAAGGTGTTTTAATCTCTCTGTCTCAGTTTCCTCATCTGTGCGGTGGGGCCACTGTGAACACAAAGGTGATGAGTAAAAGGAGTTCCAAAAGGCTCAGCACAGAGTAGGCAAATGGCAGTCATTTACCAGGACGCTAAAAATAAAAGTGGCATTTTTATGGCACCTATCAGAGTGCCAGCCCAATCCTGAGAGCTTTGTGTTAGTTTTTTGGGGCTGCTGTAAGGAAGGACCGTAAACTGGTTGATTTAGAAAATCAGAGAGAGATTCTCATGGTTTTGGAGGCTGGAAGTCTGAAATCAAGGTGTTTGAAGGTCCAAGGAGGTCCTTCCTGCCCCTGCCAGCTCCTGGGGCTCCAGCTGTCCCTCGTGGCCACGCCCCTCCAATCTCTGCCTCCTTCATCACGTGGTTTCTCTTCTTGGGAGGACATCAGTCCTTGGATTTAGGGCCCACTCTCAATCCAGGATGAGCTCATCTTGGGATCTTTAACTAATTACATCTGTAATTTGTTTCCAAATAGAGTCACATTGGGAGATGAATTTTGGGAGACTCTATTCAATCCATCTTAGGCTTTGTGGGCACTGAGTGTTTAACCCTTGAAACAATGCCCAAGGTTGGGGTGTTCTTCTCCCATGGTAGAGAAGGTTGAGGCACGGGGTCACAGAGCGAGGCTCCTAGCTGAGGTACCAGCTATGATGTTAAAAACAGAAAAGCAAAACAAAATCCAGCCGTGTTTCCGTCATCACTTGGCACATGAGTTGCCCCTTCCGGCCTAGTCCTGTTGGCCCCCTGGGTCTGTTTGGAACCCCGACCCCACCCAGAGGCTTGTGGGGCTGGAGCAAAGATGCTGTGGAAATCTACTTGTGACATAAGTAATATATGTCCATTTTAGAAATTTGGGAGGAAAGGCATAAAGAAAATATTTATGGTCATCAGTCCTTCCAGCATTGCTATTATCATTTTGGTTTACTTCTCTCTGGCCTTTTGAAGATGGGGATTGTAATTGTCCATCTGAAGAGTTGACAGATCTCTATAATGGGCCATGTAGTGACTATTTTTGATTTTTTGAATGGCACAGCCTCTGTGTAGCTTCTTAACTCTGTCCATAGAAAACAGCCACTAGCAATATGGAAGTGATTGGGTGTGGCTGGGTTCCAGTAAAATTTGATTTATGGATTCCTTGTATTTCATATAATTTTCATGTGTCATGAAATAGTTCCCTCCTTTTGTCTTTTTCAACACTGAAAAATGGTCAAACCCATTCTTCGCACAAAAACCTACACATGGATGTTTGTAGCAGTTTCCTTCATCAATGCCAAAACTTGGAAGCAACCGAGATGTTCATTCTTCCATAGGTTAAGGGAGAGAGAAACTGGTCTATCTAGACAACGGAATTCTATTCAGCACTAAAAAAAATGAGCTATCAAGACAGGAAAAGACGTGGAGGAAACTTACATGCATGTTGCTAAGTGAGAGAAGCCAATCTGAAAAGGCTACAGACGGTGTGATTCCAACTATATGACTTTCTGGAAGAGTCAAAGCTATGGATACACTGAAAAAAGATCAGCAGTTGCCAGGCATTAGGGTTGAATAGAGCACAGAGGATTTTTAGGGAAGTGAAACTATTCTGGATGATGCTGTGATGCTGATACATGTCCTTATGCATTTGTTAAACTCTAAAGAAAGTACAGGGCTTCCCTGGTGGCTCAGCAGTAACGAATCCACCTGCAATGCAGGAGACCCGGGTTTGATCCCTGGGATGGGAACATCCCCTGGAGAAGGAAATGGCAACCCACTCCAGAATTCTTGCCTGAGAAATCCCATGGGCAAAGAAGCCTGGAAAGCTACAATTCATGGGGTCACAAAAGAGTCGGACACAACTTAGCGACTAAACAACAATAACAGTGCAGAATGTACAGGATCAAGAATGAACCATAATGTAAACTATGGGCTTTAGTTAATAATAATGTAGTGATATTATTCATCAATCATAACAAATGTATCACACTAATGCAAGACGTTAGGGGAACATCTGTGTGAGCGGAAAGGCATCTAGGAACTCTTTGTTCCTTCTGTTCAGTTTTTCTGTAAACCTAAAACTGCTCTTAATAATAGGCTATTAAAATATTCTTAGGTCATGGATTGTACAGATAGCACGCCGTTACGTGCTGACTCCTGGTCTAAGCCAGCACTGCTCAGTAGAAATGTAGTAAGCCACATATGTGATTTAAAATTTTCTAGTAGTCTTGCTTTTAAAAAATTCCATCTGGAAATAACTATAGAGTCACAGGAAGTTGCAGAATATGTACAGGGAAGTCCCATGCATCCTTCACTTAATACACATTCCAGACCGGGAAATGAAGTTGGGTACAATGCACAGATCTTGCTGGTCTTTCAAACTCCATTTGTGTGTACCTGCATATGGAATCCTGTGCAATTGTGTCCCACGTGTAGCTTTGTGTAACCACCACCACAGTCAAGGTACAGAACAGTTCCATCACTGCACGGCTGCCGTATGCTCCCCCTCATAGTTGCAGCCACTGCTATATTCTCTGTCTCTAGAAGACTTCCATATAAGTGATATCACATGCTCTGTCACCTTGAGATGGGCCCTTTTCACTCAGCATAACTCCCTTGAGCCTCATCCAAGACACTGTATGTACCTGTAGTGCTTTCCTTTTTATTGCTAAGTAGTATTCCAAGGTGTGCATGAACCAGTTTGTTTAAGTGTCCATCTTTTGAAGGAAGGATATTAATGGGTTGTTTCCAGTTTGGGGCATTTACGAATAAACCTGTTGTGAACATTTCTATATGGGTTTTTGTCTGAATGTAGCGTTCATTTTTCTGGGAGAAATTCCCAAGAGTGTAATTGCTAGGTCATATGTATGATGGTTGCATGTTTTTTCTTAAAGAAATTGCCCCAATTTTTTTCCAGAGTAGCTGTGCCATCTTATATTTTCACCAGCAGTATAGGTGAGTGGTATAGTTTCTCTGCATCCTTGCCAGCATTTGGTGCGCTCAAAGCAAGGAGATCCAACCAGTTCATGCTAAAGGAAATCAGTCTTGAATATTCATTGGAAGGACTGATGCTGAAGCTGAAACTCCAATACTTTGGCCACCTGATGCAAAGAACTGACTCATTTGAAAAGACCCTGATGCTGGGAAAAATTGAAGGCGGGAGGGAGGAGGAGGGGACAACACGACAGAGGATGAGATGGTTGGATGGAATCACCGACTCAATGGACATGAGTTTGAGTAAACTCCGGGAGTTGGTGATGGACAGGGAGGCCTGGCGTGCTGCAGTCCGTGAGGTTGCAAAGAGTCGGGCACGACTGAGTGACTGCACTGACTGACTGACTGTTTTATATTTTGCCCATTTTGGTATGTGTGTGGTGTCCCACTGTGGTTTAATTTGCATTTCCCTAATGATTAGTGATGTTGAGCATTTTTACATGTGTTTCTCTGCCATCTTATTCTCTTTGGTGAAATGTCTCTTCATGTCTTTTGCCTATATTCTGATCTTCCTGGTGGGCTATCCTGGTGGCTCAGATGGTAAAGAATCTGCCTGCAGTGCAGGAGACCTGGGTTCAATTCCTGGGTTGGGAAGATCCCCTGGAGGGAGGGCATGGTAATCCACTTCAGTATTCTTGCCTGGAGAATCCCCATGGACAGAGGAGCCTGACAGGCTACAGTCCATGAGGTTGCAAAAAGTAGGATATGACTGAGTGACTAAGCACACAGGACACACAATCTTTCTTTTTAACTGTTATGTGTTCGAGAGCTCTTATTTTCTACATACTAGTCTTTCGTCAGAAAGGTCATGTACAAGTATATCTCTGAAGTTACCTTTTCATCCTCCTGGCAATGGCACCCCACTCCTGTACTCTGGCCTGGAGAATCCCATGGATGGAGGAGCCTGGTGGGCCGCAGTCCATGGGGTCGCTGGGAGTCGGACACGACTGACTGACTTCACTTTCACTTTTCGCTTTCATGCACTGGAGAAGGAAATGGCAACCCACCCCAGTGTTCTTGCCTGGAGAATCCCAGGGACGGGGAGACTGGTGGGCTGTCGTCTATGGGGTCCCACAGAGTCGGACACGACTGAAGTGACTTAGTAGTAGTAGTAGTAGTAGCAGAATCTTTCACAAGGTAAAATATTTTAATTCTGATGACACCCAATTTATCAATTGTTCCTCTTGTGACTCTTGCTTTTGTTGTCAAGTCTAAGAACTCTTGGCCTTGTCCTGAATCCTAAAAATAATCTCCTATTATTTTCTAAAACTTTTGTCATTTTCATTCTACATTTAAGTCCATGACCCATGTGGAGTTAATTTCAGTATAAGGAATGAAATTTAGGGCAAGGTTTATCTTTCAGCCTGGGAATGTTTTGTTGCCCCAGAATCATTGAAACGGGCTACCTTCCTCCATGGAATTGCTTTTGCACTTTTGCCAAAAATCAGTTGATCATAAATGTGTGTATCTAATAGCTGCATTTTAATGAGTAAAAAAAGAGATATGTAAAATCAATTTGAATAATTACCCAGTATACCCCAAATATTACCATTTCAACGTGTGATCAGTATTAAAAGTTAATGGAAGATGTTCAGTATTCTATCTTTGTACCTAGTCTTAGGGAATCTCTTGTGAACTCTAACCCTAGAGCACATCTCGGTTTTGTTTTGCTTTTTTAAAATTTACTTTTAGCTGTGCTGGGTCTGCGTTGCTACCCGGGCTTTTCTCTGGATGCAGAGAGCAGGGGCTACTCTAGCTGCAGCGTGCGGGCTTCTCTTGTGGAGTGTGGGATCTGGGTGCACGGACTTCCGTCACTGCGGCATGTGGGCTCAGTAGTTGCGGCTTCCAGGCTCTAGAGAACAGGCTCAGTAGCTGTGGCACGTGGGCTCAGCTGCTCCTCAGCATATGTGATCTTCCTGGATCAAGGATCAAACCTGTGTCTCCTGCATTGGCAGGCGGATTCTTTACCACTGAGCCACCACATCTCAGTTTTAATTCGCCACATTTCAAGTGCTTGATGCCACGTGTGGCACAGGACCATGGAGTTGGCCAGCTCTAACCTCTACTGGTTTGTGTCCAGATATGGTTTTATTGTTGTTGTTTTTTTTTTTCCTAGTGTTCTCTGGCTAGCCCTCTTCCTTTGTCCTTGATGGCTGGGCAGCTTCTAGGGGGAGGTCTGATGAATATTCTGTTGCCCCTGCTTGGGGAAAGTTCTGTAGCCCTGACTTGGAGCAGAGATTCTGGAAGTCACCAGTGTTACCCAAGGAAGCAAGATTCCAAAAAGACAGGTACCTGGTGGAGCCCTTGCGTGGGTCGATCTTGAAATCATATTGTTGACTGTCCTCTCAAGGACTGTCAGCTCTCTAGAAAGCCAGCCTCTTTCTATTAAAGCTGTCAGGACAGGGTGGAAATAAGTGCATCAACCCTCCCAAAGTGAAAAGAAAGAAGTTCAGCCTCCAGGGGAGGCCACACTCCCGAGGGAATTGACAGTCCCACTGCAGGATGACTGTCGAAGGACAAGGAAATGAAACAGTTGTCAGCCTTTGCCCCTCAGCTCACAAACCACCACAGCCCCTCTGGGGGTCCTTGATGCAACCCTCACTGATTTGTTGCAGGGGGTAGTGGGGATGCTCTCCAGGGGGCTGTTTTGCTCTGACTGCACAGAGCCCCGCATGGGAGCAGGAAGTCAGAGGCCCTGGGGCCCCCGGATCTTGCATCAGCAGCCCTGGCAGGGCCTCTGCAGGGCCCACACGAGCTTCTGAGAGCTTTGAGCATAAGGTCACAGAATAATGACATGGCAGTGTCTCCCGGGTGAGCCATCCTCTGTCTTTGGGGAACCCCCCCAACTTGGCTGTTGCAATGTAACCCAATACCTGATGAAATCCTCCCCCAAAGCAAGAGGGAGGTGACCAAAGACCTTTGTCATTTGATGGGAACGTTCCTGTATCCTCTGCTGTTTGCCTTAATGTTCATTCCCAGCAAAGTAAACAAAGCATTTTTACTTGGATTTTCTGTTCAATTCAACCAGTGTTCCCTAAATGCCTGTGGTGTGCTGGGGAGAAAGGGCTCCTGGTGGCCCCTCCACCATATCCAGAATGTGCTTCCTTGCTTCGGAAATCTGTTTTGGGAACCTGAGAGTGTAGTTTCCCTGACAATCTAACAGCCGAAGCCAAGCCACACTGGTCATCGCAGAAACGCTTGCCCTTTGAAAGTCATGGGCGAGTGGAAGCAGGCCTGAACTCTGGTGCCAGCAGGTGGCCTCGAGTAAATTCCTGCCCTTCCTGGGCGGCAGGCAGTGACACAGATGGTCCCTAAGTGTGGCCACCCTGGAGCTGAGCCCCGGGCTCCCTCCCAGCTCTGCCCAGCTCTGTGCCCTCACATGTCTCCATCCTCATTGCCCCACCTTTTACCCCAAACAGTGACCGTCCTTGCCCACCAGACCATCACAGGCGAGTGGCTCCTAAGTGCCCTAGAGGTCCCCAGGAGGAGATGTCGAGACGAGCCTTCAGGTTTAGATGGCCACATGCTTCTTCTGTTACATTTTATTTGATGGTTTCCAAGATGGGGCGCAAATCCTCTAAAGTTGGGAAGGGGCTTTCCTGAGAGGCTTTGGGGACAACAAAGGTGCTTGCCAGGGTCGGGGTAACAAGGGGCTAAGAAGCCAGAAGTGGAAATGTTCTGAAAGGAGGGAGGGTGGCTGTCTCATGGGTCACAGAAAGGGAGACCCGCACACGTCTGGAAAGGAGAGGGAGGGAAGGAGACCTGGGACCCAGCAAAGGGGCATAGATGTGGTCTCTCCCTGGAGCCCCAGGGCTGGCAGTTAGGGCCGGACCCTGTAGATGGTAAGACATCAGGATCTGTCTTGCTTCTGTAAATATTTAAACACTGGGAGGATTATTTTTGGTAGCTACAGTCTCTCTCCGAGCCTGGCGGGCTGCCGGGCTGCTGGGAAGGGTGTCGAGTGACAGCGGGCTCTCTGCACGCTCCCCTGCGCTCCGCGTGCTCATGGGCACAACGGCCAAAACTTAAACTGGGTCACGGTTCTCCTTTCTGGGAGAGCCTGACCAGGCACGGGCTCACAGGCTTTCATGTTCGGGGTAAGACCAATGTGACCAACACGGATGTCAAGTCTCCGAAGTTTCCCTGATGATAATTGAAAGTGACAGTGCCTTGAGCTTCCAAACCGCGAGCAGTGAAGTAGTAGGGCCAGCCGCCCTGCCAGGCACCCCCTGGGGAGGTGGCCACGCTCCACCAGACCCACCTGGGGTGAAAGGACTCATTGTGTGCCCCCACAGAGCACGAGGGGCTGTAGAGAGCCGTCTTTGTCGCGTCCACGGGGCTGACGTGCAGAGGAGCCTGCTCCTGTGGCGGGCGTGGACGTGGGGTGCCGAAGTCCACCGGGGCCCAGCTCTCTGGGAGCGGTGGCCAGTTTCCCCCGGCCCCAGCATCAAATCTGTCTGGGCATCATGGCCCTGCTTCTTCCCTATGGAACACGAGGCTGGCATACACCCTCCCTTGAAACTCCATTTTCCTGGAGGTGGCACTTCAGCTGAGGAGGGCTCTGTGTGTGCCCAGCAGATGGCAGGCTTCCCCCAGATCAGCCAGGGGTGTGCCCTGCCCGCTGAGCCCGCCCCGCCTCCCACCCAGAGAGGAAGTTCCATCTGCCCTTTGTTGCTCACCTGTTCCCCCTCCCATCTCACTCCCTGTTCCCGAGGGGCTGCCTGGATATGTGCTGCTGAGGAGGGGGACACAAGCTCAGGCCCAAGCCAGACTCCCTTGGCTGTGGGGCCGCCAGACACGCCTTTCCTGGGTCCCATCTCTATTTTCAGCCAGCCTCCATCTCCCCGCCGACTTTCCACCTCCTCTCTTGGGGGTCTGATAGGTGGAGAGTTGCCAGCATGGTGCCCCACACCATGTGCCATCAGGTGGCCTTGTGCCATCCACTGCCCTCCCAGAGACCAGATGGTTAGACAGACTTGGCCTCTGGCCCCAGATCAGAGACACACGGCCAACATTAGACCTGGGATGCCAGGCAGCGGTCATCCCAGGATGCAGACTGCTTACTGTCCTTCTCACTGCCCCTGTGGACATGCTGACCCCTGCCACAGCCCAGCTGAGTTTCAAGGGTGGCCTTGTTTGGGATTTACTTTGTTGAACACTCTCTCTTTAAAAAAAAAAGTTAATGGTTTTTATATAAACAATATATAGTTAATACAGATGTGTTAGATATAAAGGAGTGGTACCCCAAGGAATTGAAAGCAGGGACTCAAAGAGTTATTTACACACATCTTCCATGACTTTTAAGAACCGACTTTTTCAGATTAGCCATCAGGCTGTGTCGATTGTTCCTCACCCCAACATTGGTCTGGAACTCCAGTCACGCTGCTGTGGCCCGGGACTGCTGGCTGCAGGCACCTCTGCACCAGCTCTGGTGCAGCAACCGTGCACCTCTGTCTGGTTTGGAAGGAAAGGCCGGCAAAGCTAGCCGTGGCACCAAGGCCGGGGCCTGACCATGGCCTGGGCTGCCACCGCCTGGTCTCCTCCTGGTGAACAGGGCCTGAGACTGATCACCACACACACTTCCCTGTAACAGGGACCTACGCCTGCTCTCAACACGGCTTGTTCAACCCAGATCTAAGGCGGTTGAAAATCAAATCCAGTTTTAGGCCCTGAAAGCAGGTTCTTCAGAGACTCTGGTGGGCGGGGAAAATTGGAGGAAGCTCTGGGAGGCTTGTCAGATCAGGAGATACTGCTGCCCCAGCCTTTTCCAGAACTTAGAAAACTAGACTCTCCCTGTTGTCTTCTGGGAACTGGGAAAATGAACACACCCTTCTGAGTGCCTGGCACCGAAGGGAGGGTACCTAAACAGGACCCTGAGTCCCTGGCCCACACCCCCCACCCCAGAGGATGGGAATTGACACTGGGAATCCAGGAGGAGGCCTCAGGGAGGAACTAACTGGGCATGCCAGCCATGAGGGTCCCTCTGCCTGCCCCCAGGAATCTCTACCAGTAACCTGTGGTGAGATTGGCCAGGGCCAGTGTTTATTCCCCTCCTCTTGGGCTTCCCTGGTAGCTCAGACAGTAAAGAATCTGCCTGCAATTCAGGAGACTTGTGTTCAATCCCTGGATTGGGAAGATTCCCTGGAGAAGGGAATGGCTATCCACTCCAGTATTCTTGCCTGGAAAATTCCATGGACAGAGGAGCCTGGCAGGCTACCATCCATGTGGTCAAAAAGAATCGGACACGACTGAGCAACTAATATTACTTTCTTATAACAAAAGCATTGGTTTTTCTATTAATGAGTCCTCCCAGTCTGCAGCAAAGCAAAAGGCAGCTCAGGTCACAGGCAAAATGAGCGAGGGTCACTGGGGAGGTGGGCCTGGCTTGTGGGAACTGGGCTGGTAAAGCTGGCCTGCTTTCCTCTCCCTGCCTCCCTTTAGCCTGCTGGGCCCTGAGGGCCAGCTACTATAGAAGCCCATAGCCCACTCTTTCTTGCCCTGGGGCAAAGTAGCAGGAGGTGGCATACCTGTGGGGACAGGTCCCCAGGCCAGTGCCAACTGGACTGCTGCAGAAGGCATGCCTGCCTTCTCAGAGGAACCATACACAAAGTCCAGACCTCCAGAAACAGCTAATACATGGAGTGACCTTTGAGTTTGGCAAGTGCTCAGCCAAAGCACAGCATGAACTTGGCCCAAATGGCCAGCGTCCCTAATGGCACAGGTCAGGACCTCCAGGCTGCCCTGGGGCCCATGCCTGGGGTCATCACTCACAGGATGGCCTAGGCAGAGTCTGAGCCCTGATGACTCAGCACCCTTCACCTCTGCCGGGACAGGGCCACATGCAGACGGTGCCTGTGCAGACTTGCCGGTCTGCCCAGGATGAGAACGGCCCCGCCTACCTGGGGATAAGCCTTTAAAACAATCCTGAACTCTGCACAGGCCCTAAGGCCTGGCGAGGAGAGGAGAGAGGTGAAGAAGCTGAACTTATTCAGACTTACTCTGCAACAGGCAAAAAACCATGTCTTTTCATCCTTGAAAACACCCAGCACCAGATTTATTTTGGAAGCGCCTCTGTCATTCAAACAAAGCTCAAAGCCGAAGGGTCACCTGCGCTAGGCCACACCAATGGAGATGATGGGGCCCTGGTTAAAAGGCTTTGCACGTTTAACTGCATCCAGAGCAGTAGCCCCCCGCTCTGAGGACTGACTCTACTTCAATTGTTTAAAGGGCAAAATTCACTCCTTGCTCACAGCGCCTCTTCATCAGGGGAAAGCAGTGCTGCTTGTGAGGGGTCTTAATGGTCCCCCACATTTGGGGCGCCCTTGGGGCCACCTTAAGTCCCACTTGTGAGTGGGATTGCAGTTCACCACTCCCTGGCTGCTCACACTGCTTTCACCCAGAGCTGGCGTTCGTGTAATGGACTGAACACAGCTCCGCTTATCCCTATGCCTTTTCCCTCATTTTTAAAGAAATGTCCTTTGGGGAAACCTTTTTCTCTCTTATTGACTGAAAGACTTTTCCTTGGTGGAACTGAGGGTACCAGGTCCCCAGAAAGAGCCTGGCCTGGGGGCAGGTGTGGGCTAGGATGTGGTGACACCGCCAAGCCTGGCAGGAGGGGGAGGCACGGCTGTGACCGGGCTTTTCCACGGGGCTGGCCCGGGCACACTTCATGGTGCTCGGCTGAACTGAGCTTTGATACCGAGAGGTTTTAACTGACAAAACAAGCAGGGACCACTAAGTTTTGCTTCGTGGCTGATTAATGATTAAAGGACCAACAGTCCATGCATAAAACCTTCCAGAAAAGCTCTTTTCATCCATAAAGTCAGTGGTTTGGGGCCTGTCCTCTTTGCAGTGAAATGGATGTGTTGAGTCGCTGGCATGCGCTGACGGAACTCTTGGTTCGGAACACAGGGGAGCAGCCCCAGCTGGTGGAGCTGGGAGCAGGTGAGCTGTGCATGTCTGACTTTCCACCACCATCTAATGATTGAGCAGATCCGGGGAGCCCCATCGGGTGGTGCACACGGCACCTCTTGGTAGCTGACGGTATACGGTTTGGATTTAACACACAGCTCTCTGTAGTTGACAAAGAAAAGCTATTTCCAGTTTGCACAAACTGGCCACAGCCGTTGCTGAAGCTGGGAGAGGGGCCGGCCGACTGGTGTGACTTCTCGGGTGGTAGTGTTTTGTTTTGTGACTTCGGGAAGAACATGAAAGACTAGGCAGACATCCACTTGCCAAGGAGCCCAGGGCTGGTGGCCAGGCCAGCACCTCCCTGGTAGGTGTCAGGGAGAACGTTCAAAGTAAATAAAGACTGTGATTTCTGGGCCTGCATAGTACCTTTCCCCTCTCTTTCCTAATCCCAACACCTGGGGCTGGAACCCCACAGGAGAAGCTCTTGTCCTTTCATAACTGAAGGTTGAGCTCGGCCTGGATGGTAACAGGGATCCTGACTTAAAACACACATTCACACACACATAGTCACAGGTATACAAACATACCATGTATATACGAACACACATACGTACACCACACACGCCACACACATACTCACACAGTTTCAGGGAGAAGAACTTAAGAGTATTTTGCTGGAGTCAGAAGGAAATATTCAATGACTTCTCATTCTCCTCTGTATGTTTAGTTTTCTCTTTTTTGAAAAAACCACTTTCAGAATTGCCAGGCTGGTTTTTCCAAATTTGAGATAGAGTCAGCCCTTTATATCCACCAGTTCAGCATCTGCTGATCAACCAACCTCAGACTGAAAAAGCTTGAGAAAAAAATTTTCAGAAAGTCCCCAAAAGCAGACCTTGAATTTGCCACATGTGAGCAATTAGTTGGGCTTCCCAGGTGGCCCAGTGGTAAAGAATTAGTCTACCGATGCAGGAGACACAGATTGGATTCCTGGATCAGAAAAATCCCCTGGAGGAGGAAATGGCAACCCAATTCTTGCCTGAAAAACCCCATGGTCAGAGGAACCTGGCAGGCCACTGTCCACGGGGTTGCAAAGAGTTGGACCGGACGACTGATTGACTGAGCACACACAGCAATTATTTACATGGCATTGACATTGTAGCCTTGCCATTAAATTAGATATTATAAGTCATTTAGATATTATAAGTCATGATTTAAAGTTTATGGGAGGATACATACACCCTAGTGTTCATGGCAGCAATATTTACAATAGCCAAGAATGGGAACAACCCAAGTGTCCATAAAGAAGATGTGGTATATATACAAAGGAGTATTACTCAGCCATAAAAAGAATAAAATAAGGCCACTTGCAGCAACATGGATGGACCTAGAGATTATCATACTAAGTGAAGTAATTCATATAAAGAAAGGCAAATATCATGTGATATCACATATATGTGGAATCTTAAAAATGATACAAATGAATTTATTTACAAAACTGAAACAGACTCACAGATGTAGAAAAAAAACTTATAGTTACCAAAGGTGAAAAGAAGGGAGGAGTAAATTAAAAGATTGAGATTAACAGATATACACTACTGTATATAAAAGAAGCAACAAGGACATACTGTATAGCTCAGGGACCTGTGCTATATTCAGTCTCTTGCAATAACCTATAATGGGAAAAGGATCTATATATACGTATGCATGCATGCATATATATATATATATATATTTAAGTATATAGGGCTTCCCAGGTGGCCCTAGTGGTAAAGAACCCACGTGCTAATTCTGGAGGTGTAAGAGACAGGTTCGATCCCTGAATTGGGAAGACCCCCTGGAGAAGGGAATGGCAACCCCCTCCAGTATTCTTGCCTGGAGAATCCCATGGACAGAGGAACCTGATGGGCTGTGATCCATAGGGTCACAAATAGTTGGACACAACTGAAGCAACTTAGCACAGATACACACATATATATCTAACTGAACCATTTTCCTATACATATGAAAATAACACAACATTGTTAATCAACTATACTTCAATATAAAGAAAGAAATAAGGTATCTGGGAGGATGTGCGTAGGTTATATGCAAATACTTGCCATTTTATACAAGGGACTTGAGCATCCTTGTATTTTGGTATCCTCAGGGGCCCTGGAGCCCACTCCCACAGGTACTGAGGAAGGACTGGATACCTCCTAGATCTCATACAGACATAATATCCAAGACCCTCGGAGAGCTCCAGACAAGTGGACCTCCAAACACGTGTGTTTGCTCCATACTGAAAGCTCCCTAAAGGAAAATCCCTCACCCGCCTGTAAGCCAGCCGCTGTTGAAAGACCCCCAAACCCCTCTGAACCCAACTCTCCTATTCCTACTTTACATCCTTTCTCCTGTGAACTGGCTTGCAGCAGTGCCCAAAGCTCTCCCTGTGGAGTGAGGCCACAACCACAAAACTGGGGGAAAGAACTTCCCAGGGGCACTCCCGACCCCAGCCTCCACCTTCGGAGAGAGTGATGGCTCCTGGTTACCGGGCACATGCTTGCACCTGTTTGTTCTGTTTTTAAAATAACCATCCTTAAAGAAATGCTTGTTCGTCACCACACCCAGACCAAGATGTTCTGGACAATTCCCTCCTGGTTGGGTGGGGCCTGTGATCCTGCTCCTGGCTGGAGACCTCAAATCCAGCTCCTCCCAGTGGTCATGACAAAGGCAGCCCAGGTTCTGCCTGGACATCCCCCGACCCAATCCTGCCCAGCCTGGACACTGGGCTGGCTACAGGCTTCTCACTCAACCAAACCTTCCCATTGGTCTAACAGGGGTGATGTGTCCCACTGAGGATGCAGGACGCAGGGCTCAGTCACAGCCTCTTGCAGGGTCAGATTTGCTGAGCCATTCCTTGTGAATGGGAAACTCGCCTGGGATGATGAGGTTAAACCCACTGACCTGCTGGAGGGGACCCGCCCTTTTGTAAGATACAAATAATGGGGGATGGGGGACATCCTCATTCTTCGAAACAGGAGTTGCCACCCAGAGCCTTGCTTTCTCAAGTGGCAGGGACAGCCTTTGTCCTCCGACACAGACCTCGGAGTGAGGATGTCCTGCTGGCAGAGGCTCCGGAAAATGTCCTGGGGGCTGTGAAGCCACAGAGTGGTGTTGAGGACTTGGAGCCGAGGGGCCTGCTCTTTAGCTCTGATTCAAAACTCTGTGTATTTGTGACGATCAAAAACATCTGCTTGGGCTGGATGTCCATCTGGGAGGATGATCCGAGATCTCACATTCAAGACACGAACGTACCCTTGCAATGTGGAGTGCATGCGCGACCTGTCCTCGAAGTACAAGGTCTGAGACCCATGTACAAAGCTAGTGATGACTTTGGACCTGAAGTGGGTGGGGGCGAACCCAACGGCATCATTGCTGCCTCCCCCCACCGCCGCCCCCTGCATTGGGACCGTGCAGTAATTGGCACTGCAGTGATTTATGCAAGTGCTAATCAAAAGCTTTTATTTTCTGATTATCTCTCCGTTTGATGGATGGCAGATGCCAATGCAGTCAAAATATAAACACATTCCAGTCGGAACATTTCAAAGAAGAAACTAGCCATTCCAGAGAGCAGAGGAGGCCACCCCTTCTGCTGCCTGGCAAAGAGTTTCATTGGGGAAAATTATTTTTCATCACCTTTTTGCTTTCTATTTAAATTAAGCTTCACCAAGCAAGTTTGGCAGCAGCGGAGGGCTCCTAATTTGGTCCCCCTTGACCTCTGCCGCCTTGATTGGCAGTTTGTTGCCGGGCGGGAAGTTGTGCCCGCGAGGTAGGAACAGCAGAACAAATGCCCTAGGACAGCTCTGTGTCCCCCGAGGACCCCAGCAGAGCGGCGAGAGCGCGCAATTAGAGAGGTCTTCACACAGAAAGTTAATTAGCTACTAAATAGCATTTAGCACAGTTTACGATGGGAAATGCATGTCTGAGAAGCAAATGGAGACCAGTGAATAATGGTGGCCGCAAGACGGGGGGTCCTGGCCGCTGACGCTTTACTCCTCGGGCCTGACTCAAAGCCAGGGTCTCAGAGCACGGGGCCTCTGTTTCCTTGAGGGTGGAGGGAGAGAAGGAACCTGAGATGTCCTGGTCCACGTGCCCGGGAGCTGCGCCCCCAAGAATGAGGGCCAGGCACCCCAGGAACAGGCAGGGCAGGAGGCATGCCAAGAATCCGCCTGGCCTTGGAGTGGCTATCCTGCCTCCTATGTACTGTCCAGCTTCTCAGTTGCAGAAATGAGTTCAATATGCCTTCAGTTACTGGGAACTGTGTGTGTGCTGGGTTACAGGGTGTCCCCCAAATTCATGGTTCCCCAGAAGCTCAGAGTAGACCCTTATTGGGAAGGGTCTTTGCAGGTAAAATTAAGGCAAGGGTCAAGATGAGATCATACTGGATTAGGGTGGGCCCTACATCCCAATATGTGTCCTTATAAAAGATAGAAAAGAACACTCAGACAGGGGGCAGAGGCCGTGTGACATGGAGTCAGAGATGGCAGTGATGCAACTGTAAATCAAAGAATGGGAAGAGTGTTTGGAGCCACCAGAAGCTGAGAGAGGTGAGCAGGATTCTATCCTGGAGCCTTCAGAGGGACCAGGGCCCTGTGGACACCTTGATTTTGGAATTCTGGCCTCCAGGACTGTGAGAGAAGAGATTCTGATGTTTTAAGGCTTCCATTTCTCGGTGGTTTGTTACAGCAGCCCTGGGAAACCAATAGTGTAGGGGTCACATGACAGCCCCTATTTTAGTCCCTGGGAGGCCCAGCGTGGGTGCTGGTATCTGAAGCCAGAGATGGGTTGGTGGCCAGGAGAAATCCAGGGACCCCCAGAGGGCTGGCAGGGAGTGGGGGTGGGTCAGGGCCTTTGTGTTCTGTTACTGTTCCAGTACTGACTCTGGTGTGCTTATTTGACCCACTTGATTCATTTGCCTGTTGAAACCTTGGGTTGATTGCTTGGGGCAATTTTTATTTTTGCCTTTTGTTTGTTTATTTGGGTTTTTTTTTTTTTTTTACCTTTGATGCTTTTTTAATGATTTGGAGGGTGTTTTCTTTTTTAATTATAAACATAATACCTGCTTACTAAAGAAATTTTGGAAAATAAGAAAAAGATAAAACAAGGGAGTGAAATCCTACCTACAGCCAACACAGCCACTGTCAGCATTTTAGTGTATTTCCTCTAGCTTTGCGATTATTTTTTTGTTTGTTTCTGATGCTTAAGTTAATTTACAGAGTTGCAGACACACTGTAAAATTTGGTTTCTTGGTTTTTAAAATAATAATTTAACAAGTTTTATATATATTTTAACTTTTAATTTTGTATCAGAGTATAGCCAATTAATGGGCTTCTCCAGTGGCTCAGCAGTAAATAATCCACCTGCAATGCAGGAGACCTGGGTTTGATCCTTGGGTTAGGAAGATCCCCCGGAGGAAGGCATGGCAACCCACTCCAGTATTCTTGGCTGGAGAATCCCATGGACAAAAGAGCCTTTCGGGCTACAGTCCATAGGGCTGCAAAGAGTCAGACAGGACTGAAGTGACTGAACATGCACACACATAGCTGATGCCATAGTTTCAGGTGGACAGCAAAGGAACTCAGCCAAACATAAACATGCACCCATTCTCCCCCAAACCCTCCTCCCATCCAGGCTGCCACATAACGCTGAGCAGAGTTCCTTCTGCTATACGGTAGGACCTTGCTGGTCATCCATTTTAAATATAGCAGTGTGTACATGTCGATCCCAAACTCCCTAACTATTCCTTCCCCTCATAAATTCTGTTTTATTTGATACATGCAAAAAACATATATAACATATAATCGATGCAGCATAATAATAAAATGCACCCACGTTACCCATCACACAGCTGTAGGACTGAATTGATTCAGCTACTGGGCTTCCTCCCTCCCCTGGAATCCAGGCTCCAGAAGGGACTCACTTTCTGGAATGCTGTGGGCATCATTTCCCCCCTCTTTTAAGGCAGGCGGTCCACATTTGTACTCCTTTCCCAACAGTACGTGTTGGGCTCAGTCTGATGTTGAGAAGTATTAAAACCTTCTGTGACCCAGGTCAGTGTCTAAGATCACACGGTTCATTTCTGTGGTGAGGTACTCCAAGCTGCGACTACTCCGCAGTTTGTCTATCCATGTTCCTGGCAATCGCCACTTGGTGTGTTTTCAGGGATTTTCTCTATGACAATCCTCGTGCCCATCTTTGGTACATGGAGCGAACCCCCTCTAGGATATGTATGCTCAACTCCACAAGATGCAAGTGTTGTTTCACACCAACGATGGGCTAGCTTAGGTTACACTCACCACTGCCAGGATTGTGTGAGTTCTGTCTTGCTATTTTCAATTCACGCTTTGAATGAATGTCTTCTTTTTCAAAAAATTGTATTTATTTATGGCTGTGCTGGGTCTCTGTTGCATGGGCTTTCTCTAACTGTGGCAAACTCTACTCTCTAGTTGTGATGGTTTCTCTTGTCGCAGAGCATGGGCTCTAGGGCCTGTGGGCTCAGTAGCTGTGGCACACGGACTTCGTTGCCCTGTGGCATGTGGGATCTTAGTTCCCGAACCAGAGATTCAACCGGTGTCCCCAGCATTGGCAGGCAGATTCTTAACCACTGGACCACCAAGGAAATCCCTTCCCATGTCTTCTTAATAGTAACCATTTTTAATGCCTACTAAATATCCTATTGGGTAGATATACAACTTTTCACTGGTCCGTCTACCTTTCATGGATATTGAGTTGTTTCCAATTTTCTGCTTGTCCTAAGAGAAACCTCACTGGGCTTCTACTGTGCTGGTGTGCAAATAGGATTATTCCTCCAATGGGCTCCCAGAAACAGAATCAAAGAGGGGAATCTTTTCAATTCTTGAGACACATCGCCAGTTGTTGCTTTAAAGATTTGAGTCTTGAAAAAAAAAAAAAAAAAGATTTGAGTCTTGGTTGTAGAGAAATTGACAGATATGCACAAATGTATAAATATTTGTGTACATACACACAGAGGTCCTACATATACGTGTGTACAAAGGTCCAATGTGTAATTTTGTGCATGTGCAAAGGTTTAATGCACACACTTGCTCTGAAGTTTGGTGTGATATTATTTTCCAAAATAATAAAAACAGGAACCATCCCAAGTTTTCACCTATAGGAAATGTTTAAATAAATACACAGAACCTGAAGCAACACTTACAAAAAAGTGTGATTGACCCAAGGTACTAAAAAGGCCATGAGTAGTGTGACTGAGAAAGATCCAGCTGTAACAGTATTGACAGCATGCTCCTATTTCTGCTTTACAAATGTGCATATATGTGCATATATGTGTGTGCACACACAGGACACCCCCACGTTACCCAGAGTTACATGGAGGAGCAGGATTGAGTCTGGGCTGAAGCCGGTGAAGGAACAAGAGACTTTGCAGTTTTGCTTTACATGCCTCTGAGTG
Source organism: Capricornis sumatraensis (assembly GCF_032405125.1). Lineage (NCBI taxonomy): Eukaryota > Metazoa > Chordata > Mammalia > Artiodactyla > Bovidae > Capricornis > Capricornis sumatraensis. Next base: position 102,115,071 of record NC_091076.1, read on the forward strand.
TCTAAATTTGTATCAAGGGCATTCCTCTTCCCATGACAGAAGGGCTCATGGGGAGGGTAGAGATTTGACTGCTCACCCCGCCTGGGGCAGGAGGAGGAGCTGACTTCATGGTACATCTCTCAACATTGGCTTCCACCCCTTTGGAAATAAATTATTGCTGATCCATGTGCTAAAAACCATGCTCCTTTGCATTTTTTATGATTGAGGATTTTGCATATATTTCTGTATGTTAATTCACGTTGTTTCTTCTTTTGTGAAGTATGTGTAATTGGCCCATGTATCTCCTGGGGTCTTTGACTTTATGGAAAAGCGCATCAAAGAGAGAAGGCCCTCATGTGAGGGTCCCCAAAGCCTCCTGCCAGTACCACCATGTGGGGATTACATGGAGACCAAGGGGCAGGAGATATAGCACCTCTCTTGGATCTGCCCCTCATGATGTCCAGTGTCCCTTGTACACTGTAAACCAGCTTCAGGGAGGGATAGTTGCTTGGCAGTCAAGGCTGACAACAAGCTTTGGGGTTGGGCTGAGCCAGACTGCTGGAAGATGGCTGTTTCACCCCAAGAAGCAGAGTTTCATAAGCCCGTCCTCCCCTGTTGGTAAATAGCCATTTTGCTCTAAGAAAATTCTGTCCGCCAGCATCCCAACCCTGGTTTGCCTTAAATGCCCTGAGCCAAGCAAACAATGGCTTGGTGCCAAAGGATGCTCTGGGTCAACCTGGAACCAAGCCCAGGGGACAAAGAAACAAGAATGATGTGTGAGGGGCATCGTAGGAAGGGAGGAAAAGGATCCAAACAGTTCTGTTTTGATAGCACTCATGGGATGTGGTGCTCTGAACAGAATTCAGGTTTGTGGGGTCCGCCGTGTGGATGGAGTTTCAGTGAATGTAAATAGTAGCCAACACTCCACCCAAGAGTGCAAGGGATTTTTAATTAATTGTCATTATGATTTGCGGTCTTGGGTCAGGAGTGGTAGAGAGTGGCAACCAACATTTCCTCTGAGGCCCCTCGGCACCCAGGGCCCAGTCATCGGCCCCTACCCTTGATACCAGCACCTGGTGTGGAGTCCTGAGTCACCCACGGCTCCCCTTCCAGCCTGCAGAGACTGAGGGTGCTGGGCCAGACACAGGAGGGCACAGCAGGGCTACCCCTGGGCCATCGTTAGTCTGAGTGTCCCAGATGGCATGTTGGGCAGAGTCTGTCAGGACTGGCTGTCTCTGCCTCTGGGGCTCCTGGATGGTTCATGGGACTGGCTGAAAAATAAGAAGGAGCCACATGGAAGGTGCAAAGCCCAGAGCTCAGAATCCAGAAGGTTCTGGCTCCCAGCTCCTCACTCCCTCCCACCAGCTGTGCTTCTCAGCTGGCCCCTCAGTGTCTTCGTTAGGAAAATGAACCCACTGGCTTCCTGATTTCTGAGGTGCTTCTGTGACCTCAAGCTCTTTCTCTGAAGAAACCTTACTTACCCTGACTCATGCCGCAGCGCTCCAACACCCCATTGCCCTTCCCCTAGAGGCTTCTTTCTGGAAGGACAGTCCAGCCCAGCAGGTATAGTCCACTGATTCATGTGATGGCCAAGCAGTCCTTGCCTGAAGCTGAGAGAGAAGGCGGGCTTGGGCTGAAAGCCTGAGAAAGAGTTCATGAAATTTAATCAGATGCCTAAGGGGAACACCTAAATTTAGTCAAATTATTATTAGTATTCATTCCATTTTTAAATTGCCTAGGGGAACGTCACCGAAAAAGTTGGGAACCACCAGCCTGAGTGGTGATGGTTTTGTTCTGCAGACCTGGGGGACCTGCCAAGGGACTGCAGAGGTCCTGACCTACCACACAGCTGCTGCCCCCAGCACCCACACTGTGAGCCACTTTTGGGGGTGCAGGGATACATGACCCAGAGGGTCCAGGTAGAGCGGGTGCCCAAGGTGGGGTCAGGCAAAGCTTATGTATTTAGCCATGATAGATGCATACAGATTCATAGGGACCTAGGCTTCATCAGCCCTAGGCTCTGGTCAGCAGAGCCCCCCTGCCCACCCATAGCAAGGTCCCTGGTCAGCGAACCCCTAGCCCCCAAGAGTCCGCTTCTTGTTACTGAGTCTCTGCCCTCCACCTCTACTGGTTCTGCAGGCTGGGCTGGGTTTTTGGAGGAGGACCATAGAGTCCCTTCCCTGTGTGACTCAGGCCCAATAGATGGTAGGTGACTTTTAGAGGGTGATGGCCAGTTTCAGTTTTTACAGGAAAACCATACAAGATTAATGTGATGCCTTTTTAAAATTTAAAAAAAAAGTTAATTGAAGTATAATTGATTTATTATATTGTATTAGTTTCATGTATACAGCATAGTAGTTCAGTATTTTACAGATTATACTCCTTTATAGGTTATTACCTATAATAGGGCTTCCCTGGTGTCTCAGAGGTTAAAGCATCTGCCTGCAATGCAGGAGACCTGGGTTTGATCCCTGGATTGGGAAGATCCCCTGGAGAAGGAAATGGCAATCCATTCCAGTATTCTTGCCTGGAGAATCCCATGGACGGAGAAGCCTGGTAGGCTACATATAGTCCATGGGGTCGCAAAGAGTTGGACACAACTGAGCGACTTCATTTACTTTATAGGTTATTACAAGACAATGGGTATGATTCCCTGTGCTGTACAGTATATCCCTGTTGCTTATGTATTTTATAAATAATAGCTTGCATCTGTTAATTCCATACCCCTATGTGTCCCTTCCCCCTTCCCTTTCCTCTTTGGTAAACACAAGTTTGTTTTCTATACCTGTGAGTCTATTTCTGTTTTGCATATGCACTCCTTTGTATTATTTTTTAGATTCTACATATAAGTAATAACTTGCAGTACTTGTCTTTCTCTGATTTATTTTACATAACATAATACTCTCTGAATCCATCCACGTTGCTGCAAATGGCAGAATTTCATTTTTTATAGCTGACTAATATTCCATTGTGTGTGTGTGTGTGTGTGTGTGTGTGCGTATGTATGTATCTTGCATCTTTTTAATCCAGTTGTCTGTTGATGGGCAGTTGGATTGCTTCGTGTCTTGGCTATTGTAAACAGTGTTGTTATGAATGTTGAGATGAATGTATATTTTTGAATTAATGTTCTTGTTTTTGTTTCCGGGTATATACCCAGGAGGAGAATTGCTGGATCATATGACACGTTTATTTTTAGGCTTTTTTAAATTTACTTTTTTGAGGGTTTTTTTTTAATTGAAGGATAATTGCTTTACAGAATTTTGTTTTCTGTCAAATATCAATGGAAGCTCTGTACTGTTTTCCATAATGACTGCACCAATTTACAAGGTGGCTTTTTTTTTCAAGGTGCCTTTTTATGACAGTAAATTACCTGACCTGCAAGGTTCTTTCTACTCCCAGCCAACACTTGGATTACAACTGAATGTTGGTCCCATAGAAACGACACAGGAACATGTCTCACACCCAGGTGTTTGTGACAACCTCTGTTTCCTCTCTTGTCCTGCCCGCTCCCCCGTCTTCCTCTAACAGCACTTAGTTGGCTTGGGCTGGAGTCGTAGTTTCATTTTGAAAGGGTCACGTGACTGGCCGTGAGGCCTGGTGTGCTGACAGTGAGGATGCCCCGGCCTGCGAACGTGTGTGCTCTGCCTGTCTCTGCAGCTCAGGGTGTTGTCTGGGTGGCCGCTGTGGGCCTTGCCGTGAACAGGGTCTAGGTCTCACCGGAACTTGTGTCGCTCGTGGTTTTCTCGGTCCTACAAAACTTCCCAAGTGCAACCATCAATGGGCTGAGTGTATGTGGCTAACAAGAGCACTTAGTTTAGAAATATCTTATTTTCTTACCCATGTGAAGTTCCTGTAAAATCTGGGGGAGATGTGTGGCTCTGTTTTGTCCTTTTTGTGTTTAGAAAGCTGTCTCTGCTATTGTCTTCTCAATGAAGTCTGTCTCCAGGATGAAGTCAGTTGGGAATGAAACAGAACAATTCGTTCTCAGAAGCCTGGTTCGGGAGCAGCTAAGAATGGTCTCTAGGCTGCTTGGGCTATTAATTATTTTGCTTTATTTATTAGAGGTACCCAGCATCCCTTAGCCTCCAAGCATATTTGCAAAATGCCTTAAGGGAAAAAGAAAAACAAATGATTTCTGCCATCAGAGTCTCCAGCCCATAATGAATGATACTGTATAATAATGTTAAGTGGGAAAAGCCCCACACAGGATCCCGTGTACACCCTGAGTCTACCTGTGTGACCACCATAGATGCATATGATACATGGATGCTCAGAAACTCATGAAAGCAGTCGGCTTGGCTGAGTGAAATTTTTCTTAGTTTTACTTAGAAATCTGATGATGTCATGCTATTTGACTCAAAAAAAAAAAAAAGAAAATTAGAAGAAAAACAGCACCCAGAGGGCTAGTGGGTTCTCTCCTCCTACCTGCCAGCACCACTCCCCCTGGCTGGCCAATGGAGAAGACAGGCCTAGCCTGGTTATCTTTTCCTAAATTGTGTTGGTAATAAACCTGAATAACGTGCCTGCTCTCCTCCTCCCCGTGATTTACACCTTTCATAATTAGCCCTGCGCGTCATCAGAGCTGCCCAGCAGTTAATGGCCTGAGCTCAGCCACTGTCCTCCTGGCTCCCAGGAGAGCTGAGCTCTCTGCACCAAGAACTGTGATTGAAGTCGGGCCGGCCCGTCCTTCCTGTGGCTCTTGAGCCCCTTGAGAGGGACGGGAAAGCTATGTTGATCTCAAGTGTGGCTGATGACACCCCAAGCTCAGCCAGGGCAGGTTCTGGGGGCTGAAATATCAGGATCCAGGGCTTCTATTCTGATAAGTTCCCATTTCCACTTATGTCAGAGATGACCCCTTGAGCCCAACAGAACTAAGTTCCCGTGGTGATCGTCAGCACCAGGGTCTCCTAAAAGACTGGGAAGGGAAGTTGCCGCAATTGCTAACGTTTAGTGCTCTGGCCAGCCATTCTGGAAGCGACATTGATTGACTGTCTCTGGGTGCATGGCGGGTGGCGGGGGGGATCTGCCAGCAAACCCCAGAGCAGGGCCCCACAGTGTCCAAGGTCAGTAGAAACCAGGCAGAGTCCATCCCAGAGGGTAGATTCAGCTGCCACTATGTGTGTATGCTTGTGTGTTTGTGTGCACGTGTGTGTGATGTTAATTACAGCAGACGTGCCTACAGCTTTGCTTGCAACAGTCAGCTTAGAAATGGCCAGAATTTGAGAGCCTAATAGGGTCTCAGAGATCAGAATCCAGCCACTGTCACCTCCATTTTACTGAGCGAGGGATTAAGGTGCAGAAAGTGAGACTTCCTTTGTCATCCATCTGCAGCCTCCTCCGTGCCAGGCCCTTATGGGGTGAGGGTTACAAAGACAGTTAAGACAGCATCCCTGCTGGAGGGCATGACATGTCAGGAGTGGCTCAGAGGCTGGGAAAGGGCTCAGGGCCAGGGAGATGAGGGGTCAGGGAAGGTGGGCTCCCTGTCAATGGTGGAGGGCAGCTGCCCCACACCCAGCCTTGCTGCCCCATCCCTCCTCCTGGTTAACAGAGTCCTAGTGAGGCTCCCAGAGTCAGGGTACAGGGAACACAGATAAGACAATCTCTCCCTGAAGTCGTCACTCATAGAGGGCTCTGCCAGACCCCAAAGAATGAGGAGCAGAGAGGTGCAGGGGAGGAGGGCGTGTGTGTGTGTGTGTGTGTGTGTGTGTGTGTGTGTGTGTGTGTGCTCTCTCAGTCGTGTCTGACTCTTTGCGACCCCATGCAGTGTAGCCCACCAGGTTGCTCTGTCCATGAGATTTTCCAGGCAAGAAGACTGGAGTGGGTTTCCATCTCCTACTCCAGGGGATCTTCCTGACCCAGGGATCGAACCCATGTCTCCTGCTTGGCAGGCAGATTCTTTACCACAAGCACCACCTGGGAAGCCTGCAGGGGAGGGGAAATGAGTGCAAAAACTCAGGTATGGGACTGGAGTTGGGAACAGCAAGCACTCTGGAGCCTGAATTTGCAAGGAGGTGACTGGGCTGGCTGCGGCGTTGGAAGGCAAAGGACATCCCACCCAGTACTGACCTCCCAACAGCCACAGGCTGCTGGCAGAACAGCAGGCTGCACCTAACAAGCAGACAGATTAGCAATGTCCACTCAGTGTGTCTCGGGCCCTCAGCCCTGTCCCAGTGCTTTCCTCTCCCATCTCCCCATTTTATGGCTGAGAAGGCCAGGGCCCAGTAGAGGAGATAACTGGCCCAAGACCACATAGGCTGGCTGAGGAACCAAGCCAGGACTGGTCCCAGGCCTTCCAGGCTCTACGCTGAGCGAAGGGAGGATTTCCCATCCAGTTTGTCTTTGGCAGAAAGGATGTAGCCATACCCCAAACATGCCTGATGTGGCTGTTCATGTCTCAGTACTTAAACACACATGTGTGTGCGTGCTGCCATGATGTGTCCTCCAGTATCCTCATTCCCTTTAGAACTCTCCTTCCTGTATTTTTAGTTGGCTGCTTGTCAGTCAAGCAACATTTGGAAGCCCTATGTGAGTAAATGCCGTGTGATTAGTATGTGATAGAGGATAGAAAGAGATGCTTTCTGGGGACATCCCTGGTGGTCCAGTGGCTAAGCCTCTGTGCTCCCAACGTAGGGGGCCCAGGTTTGATCCCTGGACAGGGAATTAGATCTCACATGTCACAACTAAGACCCGCACAGTCAAATAAGTAAATAAAAATAAATATTTTTTTTAAAAGAGAGAGGTGCTTTCTACTGCTGCACAAGAGATAATTTAGTACAGTGGTCAGGGCACAGCGTGGCCTTGCACAATGACTGGGCCTCTCTGGGTGTCAGCTGTCACATCTGAAAAGTGGGCATGCTAGCAGCGATGTAGTGGGGATGCTGTACGGATCTTTAGGACCTAAGCTGCTCTGTACGTGCTGATTCTTACTTTATCCTGTCCTCTAGGCTTTGTCTGGGCAAGGTACAGTTAGTAAGGTCAAGGTCACAGGATGACCTGTATGTAGACTAGTTAGCTTTTTGGAAACAAAGCAGAACTCAGAAATGCCCAGTGTAGTGAAGCTGGCATCATGGACCAGCCTGCATGATGTCCCCTATGCCCTGGCTGGCCGCCTGGCCTAGGAATGGGTGGGGACTGTGGGGGCACAGGACATCAGTCCTCGTGACCAAGAGAGGCCTGTTGTCCTGAGACCTAGAGGCTTAGCCAGGTCACTGCAGAGCCCCATCCAATCCAAAGGAGCTTTGAAACAGTCCCTCGCTCGCCATGGTCCAGAGTGGTACTCATCTCCCCATATGTGGGCAGAGGCAGGCTTCGTCAGAAAGTGCATCTGTGCTCAGGGCTCTAGGGACAAAACTTCTCAGCTGTCAGTGGCAGGTTTGGGTGGTTGAGGGCCTGAAGCTGGTGACACGCAGACGGAGTTGGTGGCAGACTAGAGTAAAAGATCTTCGTCTTTCCCAGTCACAGTGGACCTGTTGTGGCCACGGCTCTCTGAATGCCCCCTCCTACGTTACTCATCCTTTAAAATCAGGAGCCTGGGGCTCCCAGAACATCCGGGTTGCCCAGGTTTCCTACTTTTAAGCAATCTTTTTGTCTGACAATTGGGTCTTCAGAAGGGCCCTGGCAGCCCTTTAAGCAGGCGCCGCAGGACGCGAGAGTTCTGAGGAAACTTCGCTGCTAGTGGGGCCAAGTGTGTGACTGTGCGGGGCGAGTGCCACAGCTATGCCAGCTGGCCGACTCTCCCCACCGGGTGGATTACACAAGATCGCCTTGTTTGTTCTTCCTCGAACCCCTCAGGCGGATTTTGGACTTCGACATTACCAAGTAGGAAGACAAAAAGACTAAACAAAAACTTGCTTCCCCGAAACCCGAAGCCCTGTCGGTGGGGAGGGAACACTGCCCAGACGAAGGGGCCTTTCTGGGCCTTTTTGTTTTTTTAAAAACAATATTGGTTTCTTTCTAAAATATTTATCTATTTTTGCTACTCTGCTCAGCTTGAGGGATCTCAGTATCCTGATCAGGGATTGAACCAGGTCCACGGCAGTGAAAACCTGGAATCCTAACCACTAGGGCATCGGGGAACTCCCGTTGGGTCTCTGTGGGCTTTGCCTTCTCTCAGGGTCCCTGAGGGCAGAGCACAACACGTCGTGAAGCAGCGGAACAGCCCAGCTTCTCCCAGGGGTCACTTTAAAGAAGAGGCAGTAGATAGGGGGAGGGAGGTTGCCCCAGGCACAGTACAGAGGTTTCCCCCCCCCGCCCCCGCCAACCGGTTCAGAGATGGAAATAGGACAGGAGTTCCACAGGGAGATGTCACGCACAGTCACTTTGGAAGCAAAGCAGCCAGCCTTCTACCCACTCTACTGATGTTCTTAAACTTATCCCACAAACTCTTCATTATCCGCAATAACGCGCCTCCGTGGCAGGGTTTCCTTCCTTCCCACCTGTTGCTCTGCATGGCCTTTGCATGGGTCAGGGGCTGGCCAGTCCTACAGCTGATCCAGCATGGGCATCCACCCCAGGAAGATGAAGGAAAGATAAGAAAATATTATTTGGAGAGGGGGGAACTAAGAATTCTAAATCAGAAAACTATTGGTTTTTTTTTTAAAAAAATATTATTACTGGGATAAAACACAATTTACTATTGCAATCATTTTTGGAGTTTAAAAATTTTTTTAATTGGAGGAATACTGCCTTACAATATTTCACTGGTTTCTACCACATAACAATGTGAATCAGTCATAATTTATATATATATATATATATATATATATATATATATATATATATATATATGCCCTCTTGCGGAGAAGGCAATGGCACCCCGCTCCAGTAGTCTTGCCTGGAAATCCCATGGATAGAGGAGCCTGGTAGGCTGCAGTCCCTGGGGTCGCGAAGAGTAGGACACGACTGAGCGAATTCACCTTCACTTTTCACTTTCATGCACTGGAGAAGGAAATGGCAACCCACTCCAGTGTTCTTGCCTGGAGAATCCCAGGGACGGGGGACCCTGGTGGGCTACCGCCTGTGGGGTCACACAGAGTCGGACACGACTGAAGCGACTCAGCAGCAGCCCTCTTGAGCCTCCCTCACCTGCCCCATCCCACTCCTCTAGGTCATCACAGAGGGTCAGGCTGGGCTTCCCATGTTATAGAGCAACTCCCCCCCATCTCAACCATTTTTAAGTGTACAGTTTGTAATATGAAGTACATTCACACTTTTGTGCCATCATCCACCTTTAGAACTCTTTCATCTTGAAAAACTGAAGCTCTATTCATTAAACTCTTAACTCCACATTCTCTCTCTCCTCTAGCCTCCAGTAACCTTAATCTGCTCTCTGTCGCAATGAATTTGGCTCTTCCAGGCACTTCATTTAAGTGAAATCCTCCTTTTGTGGCTGGCTTACCTCACTGAGCATAAAGTCTTCATGGTTCATTCATACTGTAGCCTGTGTCAGGACTTTGTTCCTTTTTAAGATGGACTAATATTCCATTGTATGTGGTGACCGCGTTTTGTGTATCCATTCATCTGTTGATGGACACTTTTTTTTTCATATATTTTAGAGACATGGGTATTATGAATAAGGCTGCTATGAACATTGGTTTACAAATATCTGTTTGGGTCTCTGCTTTCGATTCTTTGGGACGACCTGATTAAAATATCAATGAAAAAAAGAGAAGTGTTGGTTGTTCAGTCATGTCCTACTCTTTGCAGCCCCCATGAACTGTAGCCCACCAAGCTCCTCTGTCCACGGATTTCCAAAATATCAGTGCCAGGGCCCTTCTTAGAGTAACTCCAGCCAGCCCTTCTGGCTTCCTTATTATTCCTTCTGCTTGTGCCCAGGCTCTTCCTTCTACCCAGAGACACGCAGGACCAACCCCTGTGCCACTGTGCTGGGACTGAGCCTTTCCAGGGGCCACACCCGCTGCTCTGGGTGCTGCCTTCCTCTGACGCCTCCAGTTCTTTGTGACTCTCTGACAGCAGTACCTGGTCCGTGTGGTGTTATCATCCACGTGCTCATGGTCCTCAGCTTAGCTTTCCTATGAGATTCCCATCCTCTGGTGGGCAGGGGATCGGCTTCTTCACGTCCTCCTTGAATGAAGTCAAGTGTTATAGAGAAGAGTGACTGATTGACTGTAATGAAAGGGAAAGAAAGTGAAGTCGCTCAGTCGTGTCCGACTCTTTGTGACCCCATGGACTCTAGCCTACCAGACTCCTCCGTCCATTGGATTTTCCAGGCGAGAGTATGGGAGTTGGAGAAGGCGATGGCACCCCAGTTCCTAGGGAAGTCATTAATGAGTCCAGGTGAATAAACGATTACACTGTTCTTTTGTAATTGTGCCTGGGCCATTCTAAAACGGTGTCTGCAAGCTACTTTTTAAATACATGAACCCATGAAGCAAGGTAAGAATCCCCAAGCTGCCAACAAAGATGGCTTCTTGGAGGGCACACTGGACAGGATAGGGAGGTGCTGGGAGGGGCTTTTCCACTGCTGATTTTGCACACTTTAGTATTTTTTAAATTTTTAACCACAAAAATGAATTTATTACTTACAATATTAAGTAATAAAAAAGCAAGGACTCTATTTTTAATGTAAAATTATTTATAATATGAGATCATTTCCATTCCTTCACTAGTAGAAAAGTTAAACTCAACAATGTAGGAGCAAAATGAATTTCTCTTCCCAGGGTAATGCCATTTTCCCCATAGTGATGGGTGCCTTTTTCCAGCGTGCGTTGCTTACTCGACCTATTAATGCTCTCTGCACTCTCTGCTTTACTGGCTTTCTTCCCCGCCTCAGGCCTCACCCAGGTTCCCCAAGACCACCCTCAGGAGTGTCTGCCCTCAGCCCCTCGCCTCCCGCCTCTGTGTCCACGTCCCCATGACACAGTCACTCCCTGACATGCCTGCCCCTCGTTCTCCACCAGAATGAAAGTCTAAACGTCTGGCAACATTCAGCTGTCCCCAGAACAGGGAGGCACTGAGAACTTTGCGTTGAATAAACAAATATTGGCTGAGGTCACTCTTTGTGCCTTTGCCAGGAGATGTTCAGGCTGAATCAGACAAGGGAGAGGGGGGACACAGGGACTTCTTTTTATTGAGATATCTTTCACGTAAAGTAAAACTCACCCTTTATTTCTTTTTTTAAAATATTTTATTGTAGTACATTTTGCAAGAATTGAGACACAGATCTTGTTTACTTTTCGGCCATTCCACTCAGCATGAGGGATCTTAGTTTCCTGATCAGGGATCGAACCCGCACCCCCTGCAGTGGAAGCGCAGTCTTTATCAGTGGGCCACCGGGGCAAAGTTCCAAAAGTCACCCTTTAAAACTATACAAAGCAATGGCGTTTAGTTCATTCACAAAGTTGTACGACCAGCCCCACAATCAATTTCCAGAATATTTTCATCATTCCAAAACAGTAACTCCGAAACCATCACAGTTAAAACTCACTCCTCCCTTCCCTTGGCTTGTACCAGCCACTAATCTGCCTTCTTTCAATGGGTTTTTCTGCTCTGGATATTTCATATGAAAAGTGAAAGTGAAAGTCATGTCCGACTCTTCGCAACTATACAGTCCATGGAATTCTCCAGGCCAGAATACTGGAATGGGTAGCCTTTCCCTACTCCAAGGGATCTTCCCAACCCAAGAATCAAACCCAGGTCTCCCGCATTACAGGCAGATTCCTTACCAGCTGAGCTATCAGAGAAGCCTAGGTGTGTGGCCTTGTGTAACTTGTTTCTCTCACTTAGTATGTTTTCAAGATTCCTCTATGTTGTAGCACGTATCAGTATTTCACTAATTTTATGCCTAACTAATATTTCATTGTATGGATGTACTGCATTATGTTTATCCATTTTTCAGTTGATGGACATTTGTGTCATATCCCCTTTGGGGCTGTTATGAATAATGCTGCTATGCACATTAATTCGTATACAAGTTTTTGTGTGGATATATATTTTTAATTTTTTAGGAGTGGAACTGCTGGATCCTATATAGTAAATCCATATTTAACTTTTGAGAAACTTCCAAAGTATTTTCCACAGTAGTTGCACTAATTTTTATTCCCATCAGCAATGTACAAGGGTTCTAATTTCTCCACATCCTCACTGACACTTATATTTTCCATCTTTGGTTTTTATTATAACCATCCTAGTATGTGAAATGGTACAATATTTCACTGTAGTTTTGACTTGCATTTCCCTCATGGCTAATGATGTTAGGCATCTTTTTATGTGCTTAATGGTCATTTGAATATTTTCATTGGAGAGACATCTATTCAGGTAGATCCGTTGTTTAGTTGGGTCAGTTGTCTTTTTGGTGTTGTGTTCTAAATTTTTCTTTTTAAAAATATAGTCCTTTATCACATATGTGATTTCAAATGTTTTCTCCCATTCTACGGGTTGTCTTTTTTACTTTCTTGATAATTTTCTTTGAAGCTCAAAAGATTTTAATTTTGACAAAGTCCAATTTATCTCTTTTTTTCTTGGATTGCTTGTCGCTTTTGATGTCATTGAATAAACCATGGCCTAATCCAAGGTCATGAAGATTTATGCCTATGCTTTTTCTAAGAGTTTTATAGTTTTAGCTCTTCCATTTAGATCTTTGATCCATTCTGAGTTAATTTTTTGTAATGGTATGAGATAAGGGTCCAAATTCAATCTTTTGCACATAGATATCTAGTTGTCCCAGCACCAGTTGTTGAAGACTATTCTTTCTCCCACTGAGTTGTTTTGGCAACCTGTTGAACACCAACTGGTCATCAATGTATGAATTTATTTCTGGACTGTCAGTTCTATTCCAGCGGTCAATATGTCTTGTCATTATGGCAGTACCTCTTTATAGGGAGTTTTGAAACTGGGAAGTGTGAGTCCTCCAACTTCATTCGTCATTTATAATATTGTTTTGGCTATTCTGGTTCCTCTTGCATTTCCATATTATGTTTAGACCAGCTTGTCAATAACTCCAAAAAAGGCAAGTAGGATTTTGTTGGGGATTGTATTGAATGTATGAATTAATTTGGGGAGTACTGCCATCTTAACAATATGAAGTCTTCCAATTCGTAAGCATGGGATGACTTTCCATTTGTTTCAGTTCAGTTCAGTCGCTCAGTCATGTCTGACTCTTTGTGACCTCATGAACCACAGCACGTCAGGACTCCCTGTCCCTCACCAACTCCTGGAGCTTACTCAAACTCATGTCCATCGAGTTAGTGATGCCATCCAACCATCTCATCCTCTGTCATCTCCTTCTCCTTCTGCCTTCATTCTTTCTCACCATCAGGGTCTTTTCCAATGAGTCAGTTCTTTGCATGAGGTGGCCAAAGTATTGGAGCTTCAGCTTCAACATCAGTCCTTCCAATGGATATTTAGGACTGATTTCCTTTAGGATGGACTGGTTGGATCTCTTTGCAGTCCAAGGGACTCTCAAGAGTCTTCTCCAACACCATAGTTCAAAAGCATCAATTCTTCAGCACTCAGATTTCTTTGTAGTCCAACTCTTATATCCACACATGACTACTGGAAAAACCATAGCTTTGACTAGATGAACCTTTGTTGGCAAAGTAATGCGTTTGCTTTTTAATATCCTGTCTAGGTTAATCATAGATTTTCTTCCAAGGAGCAAGTGTCTTTTAATTTCATGGCTGCAGTCACCATCCACAGTGATTTTGGAGCCCAAGAAAATAAAGTCTGTCACTGTTTCCATTGTTTCCCCATCTATTTGCCATGAAGTGATGGGACCAGATGCCATGATCTTAGTTTTCTGAATGTTGAGTTTTAAGCCAACTTTTTCACTCTCCTCTTTCACTTTCATCAAGAGGCTCTTTAGTTCTTCTTCACTTTCTGCCATAAGGGTGGTGTCCATTTGTTTAGGTCTTTTTAAATTGGGCTCAACAGTGCTTTTGTAGTTGCTATGTAAGTCTTTTACTTTGTGTGTGTGTGTTGTAAATGGAATTGCTTTCTTAATTTAGTTTTTGGGTTGTTCATTGCTAGTGTATAGAAATGCAATTAATTTTTGTATATTGATCCTGTATCCTTCAACTTTGCTGACTTCATGTATCAGTTCTAACAGGTTTTTTTTGTGTGTGGATATGAATTCCTAAGGATATTCTATATGCAAAATCCATCATCTGCAGATAGAGATAATTTTTACTTCTTTCCTTCAGTCTGGATGCCTTTTTGCTTCTTTGCTTTTCCTTGTCTAATTGCCCTGAGCAGAACCTTCAGTAGAAGAGAAGGGGTGAGAGCAGACATCCTTGTCTTGTTCCTGATCTAAGGGGGAAAGTTTTCAGTCTACCGTAGAGTATGATGTCAGCTGTGGGTTTTTATAGATGCCCTTATTAAGATTGAGGAAGTTCCTTTCTATTTTTAGTTTGGTAAGTGTTTTCATCATGAAAAGGAGTTGGATTTTTGTCAAATGTTTTTTTCTGCTGCTATTGAGATGGTTGTGTGGTTTTTGTTCTTTATTAATCTGGTGTATTACATGACTTGATCTTCATATGTTAAACCACCTTTGCATTCCTGGCATAAATCGCACTTGGTCATGGTGTATAATCCTTTTTAGATGCTGTTGACTTTGATTTGCTAGTATTTTGTTGAGAATTTTGTGTCTCTGTCATGAGGGATATTCATTAGGGCCTAGAATGCTATGTTCTTGTGATGTCTGTCTGGTTTGGGCATTAGGAACTGACTTAATGCAAAGTCCAAAGCAAAACACACCAAAGAGAATGATAAATTTCTAAGGATTTTGCAAGAAATAAGGGAAAATCAGCATATTTGGGGTACCTGTGACACATCAGATACTCTCCTTAGCAGCTTCCCTAACGTCAAGGGAAGACAGAGAAACTGGGTCTTGGAGAGTGAAAGAACAGGAATAGAGGCTAGAGGGCAGGTAACCCAGGGGGAGGAACCCAAGGAGGCAACTGCATGGAGAGAGGGCCTTATAAGGTAGAAAGGATGTGAGTTGTCCAGTTGTCCTGAGATATGGTGGGACTATATAAAGGGGTATAACTTGATTGAATAATATTCTCCTAAATCCATATCCACCTGGAACCTCAAAACTCGGCTTTATTTATAAAGAACATCTTTGCAAATGTAATTAGTTATGATGAGATCATTCTGGATTAGAGTGAGCCCTAATCCAATGACTGGTGCCCTTACAAGAAAATAGGACAGAGACACAGAGAGCCACACCCAGAGGGAAGAAGGCTCTGTGAAGAGGTAGAGACTGGAGTGATGTGTCACGTGCCAGTGAAAGCCGAAGACTCCACCGAAAGCTGGAAGAGGCAGGGAAGGATCATCCCCAAGGCCTTCCCAGGGAGCTTGGCCCTGCTGACACCTTGCTTTCAGACTTCTGGTCTCCAGAACTGCGAGAGGGAAATTTCTGTTGCTTGAAGCCATACAGTGTGATGCAGTGATACAAGGAGGTGTGGGCAAAAATGAGCTGATATTACCCTGCACCAGGCTGAGGACTGGGGCTTCACTGGTGGAAAAAACCTGATTGCTGACGGTTTCAGATCCAGGAGCATGGGGCAATGGGGAGCAGTAGGTATGTTTTCAGGGGCATTCTTTAAGAGATAGTTTTTAAAATAGAGTTTTATTTTCCTCTGTATCTTCCTTTATTTTCTTTTCAAGTCATTGCCTTTGTCTCTGGAAGTCACACACATCATAGGTGTCAGGAATTTGAGCTTTGGATGAGCCTTTGCCATTTACCACCTGTGAAATTTGAGGATGATGTTCCTGGTCTCAGTCTTCTTAGCTATAAAATGGGGTTAATAATATCTCCTTCATAGTGTTAGCATGAGAAAATCTTTAAAGATTTCCTATGTGCCAGAGCTCCTGGCACATAGGAAACCTCAAATAAATGGTAACCAAGATAATGATTGGTTATTGATACCTGACTTTTTCCTTTTTTTCTTTTCAAAATTATCCTTATTGGTTTTATAATATAAAGGCTAATATGGACTTGTTTAAAAAAAGATGGAAGATCAACTTATTATTTCTGAGTATTGAAATGATACATTATTCTTTTTAGAAAATATGTAAGATAAAGAACAAGATGAAAACAAACTATAATGCCACCTAGAGATGATTTTTATTGTCATTTTGGTGTGGTTTTCTATTTATTTATGTAGATATAAAATATTTATAAATATACATTATATACAAAACTATGTTGTATCCTATTTCATATAATTTTCACCCTACTTTCTTGATTCAACATAATGGCATTTTCCTTCATCATTGAATACTTTAATAAAATGTTTCACACTAGCTTAATGGCGTTGTATCATATGCATGTGCTACAATATATTAAAATATCCCTGGGACTTCCCTGGTGGTCCAGTGGCTGACTCCACACTCCCAGTGCAGGGGGCCAGTTAGGGAACTAGATCCCAGATGCCGCACCTGAGAGTTCACATGCTGCAAATAAAAACACCCATAAATAAATAAATAAACTATTTTTAAAAGCTTAAAAAAATAAAATATTCCTTACTGTTAGAAATCTGGTAATCATATTGAGTACTGGTAATTTTTTTTACAACTTTCTTGAAGTATAATTGAGTTACAATAGCTGCATATATTTAAAGTGCACAGTTTGCTGAGTTTTGACATATGTGTACACATTGTGGTTTCCGTTTCCATTTCTCTTGTGATCAATAATGTCTTATGCTTATTTGCTACCTTATTTGGCGAAGTGTCTTTTCAAACCTTTTGGCAATTTTAAACTTGTGTTGTTTGTTTTCTTTTTACTGGGCTTTGAAGGATCTTTATATATTCTGAATATAAATCCTTCATCAGTTATATATCTTCAGTTCAATTCAGTTCAGTCGCTCAGTCGTGTCCGACTCTTTGCGACCCCATGAATTGCAGCACGCCAGGCCTCCCTGTCCATCACCAACTCCCACAGTTCACTCAGACTCATGTCCATCAAGTCAGTGATGCCATCCAGCCATCTCATCCTCTGTCGTCCTCTTCTCTTCCTGCCTCCAATTACAAATATCTTTTCCCAGTCTCTGGCCTGACTTTATTTTTTTAACAATACCTTTCAAAGAGCAGTTTTTCATTTTAATGAAGTCCGATTTTCACATTTTTCTTTTATAGATCATGCTTTTGGTATCACATCTAAAGAAATTTATCTAGCAACACTATTGAATTTTAAGAGTTCCTCATACATATTCTGAATACAAGTCTTTTATTGGATATGTGTGTCATGAATATTTTCTCCCAGGCTGTGGGATGCATTTTTATTTTCTTTAATGATGTAATTTGAAGAAAAGACTTCTCAGTTATCTAATCTATTATTTATTTTATGTTTTGTGCTTCTTTTTTTTTAAGAAAACTTAGCCTATTCTAAGGTCACAAAAGTACTCTTTTATGGATTCTTCTAGAAGCTCTACAGTCTTAAGTATTATATCTAGGCCTGTGATCTATTTTGAGTTAATTTTTGTTTATAACATGAAGAAAGTGTTGATGTTAATTTTTTCATATATTCAGATATCCAGTTGATTTAACAACATTGGTTGAAAAACTGTTCTTTTCTCCACTGAATTGTTTTTGCATTTTTATCTAATTTTTTTTTGTCGATTATATTTGCCTATTTCTGGGCTCTCTATTTTTTTCCATTAATTAAGAAATTTGCTCTTTAACCAACACCAAACTACACTGATTACTGTAGTTTTTAATAAGTCCTCCAACTTTCTCCTCTTTTTAGAGTTGTTTTGCTCATTCTAGGACTTTTGTATTTCCATATGAATTTTAGAGTCAGCTTGCCAATTTCTACCCAGAAAATTCTTCTGGAATTTTGATTGGAATTGTGTTGAATCTGTAGATCTATTTGGCAAGATTACCATCTTAACAATGTGACCATTTCAATCTATGGACATAGTATATCTCTTCATTTATTTAGTTTTCCTTTAATTTCTCTCAGCAAGGTTTTGTGTTTTTCAGTGTAAAAGTCTTAATGTCATTTGTTGCACTTATTCTAAATATTTTATATGGGCTTTTTGCTACTGTAAGTAGAATTTTTTATTTATTACATTTTCCAATTAAGTGTTACTAGTCTTTAATAATGCAATTAATTTTTGTATAATAACCTTTTTTTTTTAACTCTGGTAAATTCACTGATTAGTTCTGAGTTGCTTTGTAAATTCCATGGGAATTTTTTCATGTAAACAATTATATCATCTGCAAATGGGGAGTTTTACTTCTTCTTTTCCAATATTTATGAGATTCAGTTTCTTTTCTGTCTTTTACAGAGCATAGAGCCTCCCAATCATAGGGGGAAAAAATTCAGTCTCCTACCATTGAGTGTGATGTGAATTGTAGAATGTCTGCAGGTGCCCTCTATCAGTTTGAGATGTCCTTCAATTCCTAGTTTGCTGACAGTTCTTCTTCTGAATGAGCATTGGACTTTCCTCAGAGGCTTTTTTGTGTCTATTCGCCTTAAGTGTTTTTTGTAGGTAACTATGGCTGTTTTCTTAGGTTCAATACTTGGAAATGAAAGTAAAGGGTCAAAATAAATAAACATTTGTAAGGCTTTGGCATTAGATTTCCAAATTGCCATTGAGAGAAATTTGGCTGGCATACAGTGCCCCCAGCCATGCAAGAGTACTTCCCCAAATCCTTACCTACACTGTATTTTATAAACTTTTAATTATCGCCAACTTCATAGACCTCCCCCTAAATTGTATCTTGCTTCCATTTGCATTTATTTCATTACTCTGAATATGAAAACATTATTGGTTATTTGTGTTTATTCTCTAGTGATTGTTTTTTCATGTCCTTTTGCCATTTTTTTTTCCTGTTGGGCACTCATTTTTAAAATTTTTACATACCTTTTTTCATACTAAGGATATTAACCCTTATCATATATATGTCTCAGTTTGTTCTTTGGCTTTTCATTTTTTTAAACAGATTTTATTTTTTAGAGCAGTTTTAGATTCATAACAAAATTATGAGGAAAGTACAAAGATTTCCCATATGCCCCCTGCCCCAACAACATGCAAAGCCTCCCCATCACCAACATCCCCACCAGAGTGGTATGTCTGTTACACTTACAACAGTGACACATCATTATCCCCCCTAGTTTACATTAGGATTCATTTGGTGTTGTATATTGCATGGGTTTTAACAAATGTATAGCGACATGTATCCACCACTATAATATCACACAGAGTAGTTTCACTGCCCTAAAATTTTTCTGTGCTCCACCTATTCACTCCTTCACAGTCCCAATCTCTGACAACCATGGATTCTTTTACTACTATCTACATAGTTGTGCCTTTTCCAGAATGTCATAGAGTTGGAATCATATAGTATGTACCCTTTTCAGATTGACTTCTTTCACTTTCCTCCATACCTTTTTCATGGCTTGATAGCTCATTTCTTTTTCTTGCTGAATAATATTCCATCATCTGGATGTACTGGTTTGTTTATCCATTTATCTGCCAAAGGACATCTTGGTTGCTTCCAAGTTCTGGCAATTATGAGGGGCCACCGAAGGGCGGCATTAATTTCAACCACCCTCCCCCACCTCTACTCCACAGGCACACAGCACGATTTCCAAAATCTCATGTCCTTCCCAAGGCGCCATGTCCTGTGCACCCCATGGGACAGGCTAAGGTTTACGGAAACCAGATCCAGGATGGACACTCACTCTGGCAGAGTCCAGGGTGAAGGCTTCTGCTCCCCTGCTATGGTGGAAGGACTGGGGCCCAGAGGGGAAGAACCCTGGAAAGAGGGCCCCCCACACACCTTCTGGCAACAACTTGCCTCTAGGCAAAAGTCTGCTTAAACCCTTTTACAACTCCTGTGGGGGAAATTATTTGCATTAATTAATTGACTAATTAATTCCAGGCACTATACTTGGAACCTACAGCTGGGGTTCCATTGACATACTGTTCAACTGACCCAAAAGGCTTAGGAGGAACAAAAGCAAGAGCCAGCTTAGAAGTTTGGATATTTAAAAATGTTAGTCTGGCCGCAATGTCTCTTTGACCTTGAGAACCACAATTCAATAATTTTGGAGGAAGGGAATTCCCAGGCAGTGGTTAGGACTATGCTTCCACTGCAGGGGGCCTGGGTTGAATCCCTGATTGGGGAACTAAGATCCCACATGCCTCGAGGTACAGCCAAAAAAAACCCCCAAAATAACAATTTTGGAGGTTTCTTCCCTCCTGCTTGAGCTTTTTCTGAAAAGAGACACTTCCCGTATGTATCAGTTATCTATAGCCCTATAATGGAGGACTCCAAAACTTAGCAACTTAAAACCACTGCATTTAATTTGTTCACAGTTCTTCCGGCTGGACTGGGCCAAGTCTAACCATTCTACTGGGTGCTCTGGGGCTTTCTCAGGCAGCTGTCACTAACTAGGGGGTCAGCCAGGTACAGGGTCTGTCATGGGCTCTGTGCATGAGGTTTGGAGACTGCGGTGCTGTGAGCTGGGTCTCTCTCTCCTTGTGGTCACTCATTTGTACCTGCGCTTCCTTACATGGTGGTAGGAATGTGCCAAGAGGGAGAATGCAGAAGCCTCTTGAGGCCAGGCTCTGGAGCTCATAGGATGTCACTCACACCATATCCTATGGATTAAAGCCACTGAAAAGACCAGCTCAGACTCAGAGATGGAGGAATGGACACCACCCTAGGAATCTGAGGCCATATTTAATCTCCTAACTCTGTGCCTGACATTGCTGTGATTAGCAGGTAGACAACACATCTACTATGTTTTGCGATGACAGAGTTGACCTTTCTTATTCATTTCTGTTTTTGCATGTTGGTGATCCTCAGAAAGAAAATGCTGTATTTCTTAGAGTTTAGCATCTTCTAGTTGTACCTATAAAACAGTTTTAACTTCTAGCATATTGAGAGTTATTGCCCTAAATAAACCTTCCTTATAATTTTAATGTACCACACATAATAATTTTATGAACAAGCCAGGTTATATGCAGCACATATGAATATTCCTAAAACCAAAGGGCTTTGCATGTATAAAAAGATTAAAAAAAATTATACATATTTCAAATTTCCCAAGATTTTATTTCCATTTTTTTTTATGACTTTAAAATTCCCAGACATTTAAAATTTCACCCCAGGCATGGGTATTAAATCTCTGTGTCCTGTGCCAGGCCTGTACTGGGAGCTGGAGATGCAGAAGAGCAAACGAGATACAGCCCTTAACCCCATGGCAATGGATCTTGAGGCAGAAGCAGATGTGGCCCTTGGTGACCTAGATGACTGTACAGACATCTGCTGCAACAGGCCCGAAATAACAAGAACCAAGGCTTCCATCAACTTTGCTCCAGTTTGAATGGTGGAACCCCAGCTGTAGGTCCCAACACAAGGTCTTGAATTAATCAATCAATCAATTAATGCAAATAATTTCCCCCGCAGGAGTTGTAAAAGGGTTCAGGCAGACTTCTGCCTGGGGGCAAGTTGCTACAGGAAGGTGTTGTGGGGGGTGCCCTCTCTCTGGGGCTCCTTCCCCTCAGGGCCTCAGTCCTTCCACCGCGGCAGGGGAGCAGTAGCTTCAGCCAGGACTCTGCCAGAGCCAGTGTCCATCCTGGATCTGGTTTCTGCAAACCATGGCCTGCCCTGTGGGGTGAGCAGCACATAGCATGTTGGGAAGAGCATGCAGATTTTAGAGGATCGTGCTGTGTGTGTGCGTGTGGAGTGGTGGTGGGGAGGGCTGAGGTAGGGGGGACTGGAAATAATGCCACCCTTTAGTGGCCCCTCTCTGGCTGGGCTTGGAGGTGAGCCCGGATGGGCCGGCCCAGTCGGGAAGCATGCCAAGCACATGCTCTCTGGCCACTGCGGCCTCATTGTTCAATAAGCAGATTATGAAATGCTGCGAGAAGCGGCTTGGTGGGGGGCTGTCTTCAGCCCTGCGGCCTGCCTTGTTTTGCAAACAATCATTGCATAGTGCAGCCCGGTCAGGGTCCCCTCAGGAGGACAGGGAATCCCTCAGCCTTTTTGGGTCTGGGTTTGTCGTATGGCCGCGTGCTTTAGCTTGTCTGCCTTCCTCCCCATCCGGCTGTCTGTCTTCACCTGAGTCTGTTTCCTGGGAGACCCCAGGTGCCCCTCAGAAATGGGGGGACTTGGCTCCACCCACCTCCTTAGGCAGGTAGGGAAGAACAGCACACCAGGCCCAGTGCTGTTCTAGAAGCAGCAAAGGTTCTAAGGCCAGTCTTCGTCCTCTTTGAGGAAATTCCGAATTAGACAGATGGTGCGTGAACAATCCTGAGTAGCTTCCTTTGGAGACCTGGTGCCCATCTGAGGAAGAGGTGCCTTCAGATTAATTGCCTCCGACACTTTTTATGTTCTTGGCTTAAACAGGAAAAGCGGGATAAAGCGACTGCACTCGTAGCTCTGCAGGATGTTGGGGTTGGACCGATGTTTGCCTTTACTCTATTTTAGCAGTCATCTGCTAGAGTTTACTATGAAATCTCAAGAGACGTCATTTTACCTGCCGTGTAGCTGATTCCATGAAATAAAATATTTTGCAACCGAGGGTCCAAATAAAACAATGAATTTTTTTAAAGAGGCAGAATAAAAGAATGGGGTGGTATTGCTGAACTTTGAACTGAGAGGCCATCAAATACCCTGGTGAAGTATGCCACAAAGCTTGGGTTCAAATCCCAGCTCTGCCACCTGCTAACTGTGTGACCTTGGACAAGTTACTTAACCTTTCTGAGCCTTAGTTCCTGTTCTGTACAATGGGGATAATAACCGCTCATTTCCTAGGATTATTGTGAAGATTATACGTGATAAAAAGCACAGGGCAAGTGGTTAACACAGAGCCAGGCTCAACTAAGTGTTTACTGGTAGTATTAATAGCATTGCAGCCGAAATGTTTCCTTATGGAATCAATATTTTTTCAGGAAAATACTGAGCCAGTGTGAACCCACATGGAAGCCCCATGCTGTCTAAAATGGTCACAAAACAGGCTTCTTTTAGCAAGCCTTGAAAACCAGGGTGCTCAGCACCAAGCGCTGTTCATTCTACTAGAAGGCCTGTTATTATCTTCACTTTGCAAAGGAGGAAACAAAGGTTCTTCCCCCAGGGTCACACAGCAAGGGCTCAAACCCAGTCAGTAGGACCTCAGCTGTCATTATGACAGCCTAGTGCCTTTACAGAGGTAGGACAGAATTTGGTCACAAAAGTGCTTTCCCATCCACATTAAAGTAGTTGGGCAAGACCTGTGATGGGATTCATTCGTTCATTCATGGATGTTCATGGAGAACCTCTCTGCACAATGTGCTCCGGTATGTCTCTGAGCAACACACATGTTTAAATGGTTTCCCCAAGCCCTCCCTGCCCTTCCCCCCATGACTGCACGACAGACACGTGTGGCCCTCATATGACTTGCTCCACCAGCTCCCCCTCCAGCGTGGATGCCCACCTGCAGTTCCCGGACGGTCCCCAGCGTTGGGACGAGCCGCAGAGGGCCGGCGCCCTGGAGCAGATCTGTGGTGTGTTCCGAGTGGATTTGGGCCAGATGCGCTCCCTGCGCCTCTTCTTCAGGTGAGGCCCTCTTGGCCATGTTCTGGAAGCTGCCTGTGTGCCTGCCGTGTCCCCAGGGGGCCGTGCTTGGGTCTAGGACCCTAACGTTCCCAACCGTTGCTTCCCAGCATCACTAGTGCCCTGGAGGCAGTGCCCCACAATGGCTGCCCCCCAGGAGCCGGGTCTGGGTAGCTCCCAAACTCTTTCCTCTGCCTTCAGGGTGATGATAGCAGCTGTTGCTTGTGCTCTGGTTTGGGGCAAGATGATAAACCAGGGCTACACAGAGAGCAGTAGCTGCAGGGAGCTCCCAGTCACCCAGTCAGAGGCCCAGCTGCTCAGTGCATGCTTAGGATAGGCTATGGCTTTCTAGATAGAGGCACTATTTTCTTCATGATGGGGGGCCATCCCTCTCAGTTCCCCACCTAACAGCTACCTCATGTCTCTCTTCCTGAAAGCTGCAGGACAGCACCAGCCAAAGACCAGTGCTTCAAAGAAGCAATTGTGCCTCTGGGGGGGTTCCCACACACAAAGCCCTATCCTGCGTTTCAGGAAAGGGCAGTCAAGGTTGGGCGATGGCCCTGAGGCACATATAGTGAATTTCCCTGGAGGATTTTCCCAGAGTGACTTCTATGCTAAATGGAAAGCCCACTGGAGGGGAGTCCCTTAGTGCCCACCCATCTGGGTTCCAAATCTGATTCCATGTCAGGGCATCCACCCCTAGGAGACAGATGATATGATATCATGATATCTCCATGATATCTCCATGGTATCCAGGACAGAAGGGAGGATGTGACCTGGCTGGCAGGGGTGGGGACTGAAGGCTGCTCTGGCAGATCTCCTGGGGGCGAGGACAGTCCCACCTGGGGCCTCCCCAGGAGGGAGCTGCTTTGCCTTCTTCAGCAAAGAGGGTGATGGCTTCTGTGAGGGCATAATTCTGTCTGCTTCCCGCCAGCAGCCAAACTCCTGGGGGACTTTCTGTTTCCTGCCTCTGAGGTCGAGTGATAGCGGCCTCTGATTATACTTGGAAATAAAAACCCGTGTTTACATATTCATGGGTCTGTTCTCTTCCCCCCTCCAATGGCCGCTTAGCGATGAGGCCTGCACCAGTGGCCAGCTGGTCGTCGCCAGTCGGGAAAGCCAGTACAAGGTGTTCCACTTCCACCACGGTGGCCTGGACAAGCTGCCTGACGTGCTTCAGCAGTGGAAATACTGCACGGAGACGCACCTCAAAGACCAGGTAGCTAGGGAGGGGGGAATGGGTGCTGCCCCCCCTTCCCCTCCCTTCCGCTCCCCTCCCTTCCTGCCTCCCTTCCAACCCATACCAGAACACCCACTCTCTCCCTTGGAGTCCCAGGCCTCAAGGGTGTGACCTGTGGTCGCTGGGGGCAAACAGAGCAGCAACTTTGGGTTTAAAACATGTGCCCAGGCTTCTGGTAAAGGCAGTACTCCGCACTTGAAAAATCATGTTTTGACAAGGCTTCCTGCCATATTTTCCTCAATCTACATACAAATGTAATAAGAGCTCTTTAATTATCTGTTTAAGATAGTGTATGTGCTTATTAGAAACGGGCTGACTTTAAAATTCCTTTCCTTCCCACAGAGCCTCCTGCTGGCTTCCCTTATTACAGTAGCATGGCTTTTTTTTCCCCCTACATTGAACAACCTTTGATTTTTGAATTAAATGTCAGCTGCAGTTTTGCCCTGGATCCGTGACTGCCCGTGGAGACAACCTGACAGGCGGGCTCCCCGCTCGCAGAACAGCCATCCCTTTGTATGTGGCCAATCACATGTAATTTATTGCAGGCCCTCCCGGCAGAGGGAAGTTGGCCGTCCCAGGCATTAATTCCGTCTTTGCGGCGGGGCCGGAGGGAGAGTGGAGGGGAGAGGCGGTCGGTGGGAGTGGGCCGGGAGCCGGGAGCGCGAGGGGGGACCATGGTAAGCGGACGGTATTTTCATTTTAATTGCGTCTAATTACACTTGCCATTTAGGGGTTTGTATGCGGGGGAGAGGCGTCCCCCTCCTTTCAGAAGAGGGGAGGGGGGGAGGCGTTTACATCCCGCGAAGAGCGCGGGCTGGCTTCGAAAGCCAAGCGTCTGAGCCACTGTTACACACCCCCCGTCCCCCCGCCCCGACGGTCCTCACGTCCAGCAGGTCGCCGACGAAAAGACATGTATGCAGTTCTCCATCCGGCGTCCCAAGCTGCCGTCTTCCGAGACGCACCCCGAGGAGAGCATGTACCGACGGCTGGATGTGGCGGCCTGGCTCCGCCACCTGAATGCGCTGGGGCAAGTGGAAGAGGAGTACAAGCTTCGCAAGGTGAGGCCCGGCGCGTCCGCGGGCCCGGCGGCTTCGAGGCCAGGGGTCGGGGCCGCGCCCACGGGCCGCTGCCTCCGGCCGGGTTTCGGGGACGAGGGGGGCGGGCGGCGGTCGGTCCGCTGACGCCAGCGGCTGTGTGAACGCGCCCGATAGAGCGATCAAAGCCGCTGCGATGAAAAAGCAACCTCCGGAGCGGGTTCGGGGTACCCCGCGACAGCGTGTATAGAAGAGCTCGCAGCCCGCGCCCGCGATTCCAAAACCGGGATTAAGGCCCTGACGTGAGAACGACAGGTTAATCTGAGCGCCGCACCAGGGGGGGGCATTGACATTGAAATGAGCCTGGTTTGTGTCCTGTATGGGAATGGGGGGCCGGCACTTTCCCCTTCTAAACATGTGCAAATTGCAGCGATCTGAATCAAGGCATCAGTTGTCAAGAAGGCGCAGCAAAGCCACCAAAACACAGATCTCCGGGGATTTGGGGGTGCTTTGAGCGGTCCTGCTTTGGCCCCTCCCCAACTTTTGCCGCTTCCTCCAGGCCATTTTCTTCGGCGGCATTGATGTGTCAATCCGAGGGGAGGTCTGGCCCTTCCTGCTGCGTTATTACAGCCACGAGTCGACGTCGGAGGAAAGGGAGGCGCTGCGGGTGCAGAAGAGAAAGGAATACGCCGAGATCCAGCAGAAAAGGTGACCGCGGCGCCCGACCGGGGCCCCCCTCGAACCGCGGAGGGGAAACCCTCGCCGCCCCCCCTCGGAGCCGCGGAGGGAAATGCCATTTGGAAAGGCAATTTGAGGTGCAATTCAGCATTGATAATATGTTCCCTGACCCATAGTTTCCTTGGAAAATGGGTCTCCCAGGACCGTGAGCGATGGGTCTGGATAAGTGCAGTCATTACCCCCGCGCCCGGCCCCGGGACTGGCTCTCTTTAGCTCGCATGTCAAGGTTTTAGAATTCTTTTTCAACATACTTAACGAGGCGCTGACATCCCGCTACTGAACGCCGGGGTGGCAGCGGGGCTGGGGTCGAGGGGAGGGCAGCTGGGAACTGGGGTTGCTGAGGTCTGTTGGGCCTCCCTGACCCTGTAGTTTCGGTGAGCTCTCCCCCAGACGCTGGGACCAGTGAGACCGAGTTAATTTGGGAAAGCCTTGTGCACAACGCCCCTACCCTGCCCGGAGTCAGTGGCAGCTGGAGGGTTGGCCAACGACCCCAGTTCCCATCTTCGAGCAGGGCGGGAAGGGGCGCCCCTGGTGGCCTGGAGCGGGTGGGACGCTTGCTGACCTCCCAGCGGGCTCTCTGCTCCGTGCCAGGCTCTCCATGACCCCTGAAGAGCACAGAGCTTTCTGGCGGAACGTTCAGTTCACCGTGGACAAGGATGTGGTTCGGACAGATCGGAGCAACCAGTTCTTCCGAGGCGAAGGCAATCCCAATGTGGAGAGCATGAGGTACCGCCTCCCCAGCCAGCAGGGTTCCTTCCCAACTGGGTTTCACTCCCATCTGCCGCTGCGGAGCCTCACCTCACCCCTCAGGTCTCAGCTGACCCTCTGGGAAGTGGACCAGCCGCAGAAGCTTCTGCAGGGGTCAAGGATCTTTCTTCTAGGTTCAGTGCCCCAGAATCAGAGAGTCCTTAGCTATTTTAGGCAATGTCAATGGGCCCCTTATTGTCCTAGTGACCCAGGGAAGGCCTGGAAGCCCCTCCCAAAGGTACCAGCAAAGGCCCTGCCCCCTGGCCATCCACCAAGCCAGTTGCTTGGCCCACACCAGCTGTGAACCCGCCTCCCCCGAGTGTCTCCCTCTCCCATTGGGTGGTCCTCTGGGAGATCAAGCCACATAGGGGCTGAGGCTGGCATCTCTGACATTCTGTTGCCTCCTGGCAAATAACTGCACAAAATTAGCAGCCCATTAAAAACGTCCCTGCCAGCCCACCCTTTGTCACAGGCAGTCGACCATTAAGAAAATCAGATCCACATTCCTCCTTGCTCTGCTCTCGAGGACTGGGGCTGGTGAGTGCCTAAGTGCAGGCCCTTACCTTTCCCCAAGCTCTGGAGATGATCCCAGGAGCTGCTCTCCTTCCTCTAAGATCAAGGTGAAGCATGGGGGCCTGGAGAGCCCAGAGTCTCCAGCCTGGGGTTCTACTGGCCTGGAGAACACATTGCTACGTTATGGCCACCCTCCACTGACCTCCCTGCTCTCTGCACTGCATCTCCAGGAGGATCCTGCTGAATTATGCGGTGTACAACCCAGCCATTGGCTACTCCCAGGGCATGTCGGACCTGGTGGCACCCATCCTGGCTGAGGTCCTGGACGAGTCAGACACCTTCTGGTGCTTTGTGGGTCTGATGCAGAACACAATCTTTGTCAGCTCTCCTAGGGACGAGGACATGGAGAAACAGCTGGTGAGGCTCTCAGATGTGTGTGGCTTGGCTGCTGTGGGTCACCAAGCAGTGGGAAAGCCAAGGTGGGCCTTGCTGATAGACTGTGGGAGTGCTTAGCCCTGGGCCCGTGGACTAGGGACAGCTCCCCCAAGAGGGATACATGCTGTTCCCAGGTCCCAGGACACATGCTGCCATCCCCACCTCACACTCCTGCAGTCCAGAGGCTCCTCATGTGGCCTCCCTCCTCCCTGCATGTGGCATCCTAACCCAGGTTCCCTGGGGGGAAGGGGTCACTATCACACCTGGCCCTGTGCTTTATAAAACGTGTTCTTAGGTGTATCTGGGTCCCCCACAGGGGACATAGCCAGGGTCCTAGGGATGGGAATGGGAGGGGCTCTTGAAGCTGCCCTGAGGCCCACTGGATAGTCATCATAACCCCACCTCGAGGGCAGCAGGCCTGTTGTGCCCAGACAGCTCTCCTCCCACCATGACCCCTGCTAACCTACACAGACCAGGCAGCAATGAAGATTGGGAGTGAGGAGGCAAAACTGGGTAAGGTGGGGCCGGGAGTGCCCACTCTTTGTGCACTCCAATCACCTGTCGGGTGCTGCTGGCGCTAGGACGTGGTCTCGGGTCCCCAGTCTGAGAGATTCTCAGCCTGGAAGCTGATAGTGCATGGGCAGGATGCTGAGTGTGCTAGGGAGTGATACAGAAAGAGCTCTGGTGATAGAGAGGGAACCAAGAGGAGTCCCAATGTCTCCTTGGGCCAGGCTGACTCCACGGCACACGGGATCTGGCCATGAACATTGCCAGGCCTGCCAAGACTTGGCTGAGCAGGGATTTTTGGGCAGTGACACTGGGTGGCCCAGTCAGGTTGGTGGCTCACATGCAGTGAGGGTCGAGCTGAATGGAGGGCCTCGAATGCCAGACCAAGGAGCACTCCTGTCGACCAGCTATTAGGAAGCTGATGAAGACTGTGGATAGGAAAGCAGGACACAGCAGGGGGACTGGAGGAGAGGGAGCCAGGAGCAGGGAGGTGGGGACGTAAGGGGAAGGGAAGGGGCACCAGAGCAGGGGCGGGGGGCATCCATGAGGGAGGGAGGAAGGGGGTCAGCTGCCTGCCTGGACTTGTTGACCCTGCTCTGGGCCACTAGGTGAAGAAACTGGCCAGTCTGGAAGGATCCTCAGAATCAGTTTCCATGCCACCCCAGTGGCTGTCTCAAGTAGGAACAATGGGCTGTTTGTGTGGGAAGGGGCCTGTGAGTCACCAAGACCCCCCCGTAGGATCCCCTGGCTGCGATCTCAGCCGAGCCTGCCCACTCCGCGCTCTCTGTGTCGGCCCTGTGATGTCAGGTTTCCACGGTACCTGGGGAGGCAATTACGGGCTCTGACGTGATTCGCCGCTGACGGCTCCACAGCACATGGCCCCGTGACTCGTTAGCTGCTGGAGATCGATTTTACAACGGTGCTGGTGAAGTCAGCAGCCCAAGCCGGACGCTGCCAGAAATAGCCTTAATCTGGTCCCACGTCACTGGGTGGTGACCTGAAGCACAGGAATCAAGCCTCTCGGGGTTCAGAAATGCCCCCTCTCTGCTCTGAATCAGCTATGGGAGATGATGAATCTAGGTGATCGGAGTGGAAGGTTGTTGAGTGGGTGCGGGGGAGGGGGCGTTGTCAAAAGGAAGCTTTGCTCGACATCTCAGAAAGGAGGGGGTGTCAGAAACAGCCCATGTGGTGCCTGAGAGCCAGGGGTCTTCCTAGCCTCAGACCGGCCACCCGCAGGTTGCTCTTGCTGTCCCTTGCCACAGCCTCTGGAACAGTCCAAAATCTGGGCTAAACTGACCAAGACAGATGTGAGTCAGACTTCCAGTGACAGAACAGAATAAGTGGGTGGAGACCCCTGAAGCAGATAGAGACCTCACGTGTGGCACACCTGCTCTGAGCGGGGGGAGCCTGATGAGGAAGGGCCTCGGTGGGAGGGGGCTTCTGGGGCCAGGCAGGCAGGCCTGCTTGGGCCTGGGGGGCTCATTCCTCTGGCCTCGCCCCCAGCTGTACCTGCGGGAGCTGCTGCGGCTGACCCACGCACGCTTCTACCAGCACCTGGTCTCGCTGGGCGAGGACGGCTTGCAAATGCTCTTCTGCCACCGCTGGCTCCTGCTGTGCTTCAAGCGGGAGTTTCCCGAGGCCGAGGCACTGCGCATCTGGGAGGCCTGCTGGGCCCATTACCAGGTGAGCCAGGCGGGCGCACCTGGCGTATGAGGAGGGCAGGGTGCCCGCGTAACCGGGCACCTCCTCTGGGGTCCCCTTGCTCCACCATCCCTGGCCCCCCACAGGCCACATTCAGCCCCTCACACGGCGACTGCCTTCTAGTCCCACGTGGCCAGCCTCCGACCTGCAACTCGCCTCCCAAGTAACTGAAATCGATGCAAATTGCCCACTGACTGCACTCATTACCATGTTCTGGGGCTGAGCACGCTCCTGTCACAACCAATCAGCGTGAAAGACGTTGCGGGACCAAGCAGGACGCTGGTGCCCACATGCCGGACCCAGCGCCCACCTGCCTGTCCCCCTAGGGATGGCTCAGGGAAAGGGTCCTGAGATCCTGCTTCCCTGCCAGCCCCTCTGAGAGCCCGGGCCCCGCCCACTGTCGCCTCGCAGGGACGTGATTTCCCCTTGCCGTCCTTCATTATCAGCATCTCCTCAACAAATTCCCCTGAGAGCTTCTCGCTGGCCCTGTCACAAGGCTTTAACGCCCAAATTAGCAACAAGCAGGCCATGTTAAAGGATAGGCAAGTCTCTCTGAATCCATTAGCCTTAAAAAAAAACAAATAGTATTGACGCATCCGAGAGGTGGCCAGGACCATTTCTGCAAGAGCGGCCTCCATCCTTCCTATGGCAGCTGGCGCAGCTTGGATTAGACAAACCTTGCTGATAGATGCGCATGCCCACCAGCCCTCAGAAATGTGCATCAGCGTCTGCCCTCCTTACTAGTGTTGAAGAAGGATTATGTCTGATAGAAGTGAGTCTGAAGAAGCCCGCTGCTGGTACCACGGGCTGTTTCGTATTCATCCATCCTCGCCCACCTCCTCCTGCTCCCTCCTGGCCCAAGTCTGGGCTGCATTTCCTGTGTGGATTAGCCTGCTCTGTGTGTACTGCAGGGTGGAATCTAGGAAGCGCTGGCAAGGATGGTCCAAAACACTGGATCACGTTTAAAAGAAAAAAAAAAATTGTGTCTGCTTTGCACAAAGCCTCATTGCATCTTTTCTAGCAGCAAATTTGCCACCTTCGGGACATCACATTTAAGCTAATGTTACATGTGAACCCAGAGCATCACCCAACAGATGGGGCCATTTCTCAGGCTAAATTTAGCCTCATTTGGCCCCACCCCTTGATCAAATTAGTGGCAGGAGGTTGAGGCGGGGGATAGTAGGATGGTGGTAGTGGGGGTAGGCTAATTCATTAGAGTGAGCTCTGGCGGGAGGTGGGGGGCGGTCACTACCAGCTGGTTTAACTTTAAAGTGTCCCCAGAGTGTGAAGGGCTCTGTTTTATTCATTTATTATACTTCCAGTTTGCCCTCGGGGGATGGGCCCTGGGCCTGGTCCAGTGAACTGGGGTTAGTCCGGTACTGCCCTCCAGCCGCTTTTAGAATGTGCCCCACCTTATCTTCCCCATAATCCTCTCCCAAAGGAGCTGGACATGAACCTTCCTGAAACTTCTCCGCTGTCCTGTCCCCACCCTACCCCACCAGCCCCAGCCGCAATTCAAATAGCTGCAGAAGGATTGTTCTGAGCCGCAGCAAGACTATTCCGGATTAATTCAGAGGAAGGGGCTGGGCAGTCTGGGAATGGCCTCTCCAGAGTGGGTGGGATGTGGGGTGTTTGCTGCCCGTAACCTCTGCCTGCGCATCCAAGGCTCTGCCTGGCCCTGTTTGGGAAGGAACAGGGTTCTGTCTGGCTGGGTGGCCGACGTCAGGAGACTAAACACAGGCTTCCTGGTGGTCCTTGTCCTTCCTCTGCCCCCGGGAGCTAGTGTGACTCAAAGGCAGTGTGCCCTCAGAGCATCCGGGCCGGAGAGGACACAGGATGTACCCCGTGAGGACCAAGCGCCAGTATCCTGCTGCAGGCCTGGCCTTGCTGGGTAGCAAAATGTGAGGCAGCCTGCAGGGAAGGCAGCGGAGTCCTCAGTGGGGCCTGAAATCTGGTTAAAGAGGCTGGGCTCATTGTAGGGAACTACGCGGAGCTGCTGTGCTTGGCTCTGAGGCTCTCCTCCCCAGTTTTCTTACCAACAAACCTAAGAGTCATCTCAGCACAGTGACCAGTGGGTGGCTGCCGGAAAGTTCATCTTCCTTGATAGCATGTTCCACCACCCACTGGAGCAGGGTTCTGACTCACCATCTCTCAAGACCCCAGAATGGGTAGTAGCCAGGCTTCAGAGGAGCATGTTCTTTGCCCACATGCTGGAGAGGCTCCTAGAGGGCTCCCCAAAGGGGACCAGCTGCCTGTCGGTGACCAACCCCAGCATCTCCCTTTCACGCATCACAGCAGCCTTTGGATGTAGGTGCTGACACTGGTCCATTTGCAGGTGGGGAAACTGAGGAGGCTGCTGGGCTTGCCGAGGGCTGCACAAACCCAGACGGCCTCACCTGGGAGCCCTTGACCCCATAGCTCTGCTTGTGGCCTCTACCGGCAGTCAGGACCCGGGGCTGGGTCAGGGGCCTTATCTGAACCCACTCTCTACCCCCCAGACAGATTACTTCCACCTTTTCATCTGCGTGGCCATCGTGGCCATCTATGGGGATGATGTCATTGAGCAGCAGCTGGCCACCGACCAGATGCTTCTGCACTTTGGGAACCTGGCCATGCACATGAATGGGGAGCTTGTTCTCAGGAAGGTGAGTGTGGCCCCTCAACGTGCAGCCCTGCCCTCCTTACACAGAGCCCCACCTCTACTTCCAGGGCTCCACCCCTACAGGGGCCCCTATAAGCTCCACCCCCCACATTTATAAATTCCTGCCCACATGCAGAGCCCCGCCCCCACCCTCCATCCTGGGAGCTCCCCACCAAGGTCAGAATGTCTGGCAGCTGCTCAGGACGCCCATCAGGCTGACAAAAGAGGCCTCTCTCCTCATGGAAGGAACAGATTACCCATTTTGACAGACAGGTCCTCCACCGTGAGGCACCTCACTCATAGCCCAGAGCTGGGAAAACTAAGCAGAAGGCTTAAGAAGGGGAGGTGGCCAACCTTTCATCCAAGGTTAGTGGGATAAATGGGGCCTTTGCCACCTCCCTACTTCCCAGGCTCCTGCTGGAGACACCACTTCTTAACACTTTCTGGTGTTTTCCAGGGGCAGCGAGGAGGGCCTAGGGTCTGGGGTGGAGTGGGCAGGAAGAGGGCTTGAAGAAGTCCTGCAGGGCAGAGAGGTAGAGCCATGGGGCCAGGCTGAGCCAGGGAGGGACAGGGTGGGCCCTGTTCCACTTTTGGCAGCCCTGTTCACCTTCCATATGAAGGCTGTTGGGGGAGCTGTCTTTGGGTCGAGCCGCATGGGAGCGCGGCTTGTGAAACTTTATAGCCCCTGCCTTCAGCCGGATCAGGGTGTTGAAAGGGATGAGGCAGGCAGAGCCCTCACCCTGGCCTGGCACAAGGAGCAGCCTCGGGTGCTGACTGTTGCTGCTCTTGGATCACTAGCTGCCTGCTGTCCCTCATCACCACTGTCCTCTCTCTTTGCAGGCGAGGAGTTTGCTGTACCAGTTTCGCCTCTTGCCGCGGATCCCCTGTAGCCTGCACGACTTGTGCAAACTGTGTGGGACTGGCATGTGGGACAGCGGTTACATGCCTGCCGTGGAGTGCACGGGCCAGCACCCAGGGTCGGAAAGCTGCCCGTACGGGGGCACCGTGGAGATGCCTTCCCCCAAGCCCCCCAGAGAAGGCAGGAAGGGCCCAAAGGTGCCCCGAGAAGGCTTCAGTTTCCGCAGATAGGTTGGGCTCCCTGCGCTGGACGAGGGGTGAGGGGACCTCTGCCGGGTCCCAAGCATGGGGGAGGGGGTGGGGATGGGCGTGGAGGGGACAGGATGGTAGAAACGGAAGGAAAATGCCCTTGAGCAACATGAAGGGAAACTTTTCGTATTAAGGACAAAATTGGAGTCCGGACGTGCCAGAAATAAAACCCACCAGCTGCCCAGAGAAAAGTCGGCTCCCCAAACAGCAGGACCAGGATGCACGGCCACCCTACCTGGAGACGCAGGCTTGCTGGGTTCTCGTGTTGCCCACCTCTGATGGATCTCAACACAACCCAGGAGTTCCTCCAGCTTCATCAGCCACCAAAGGGTATTATTGACAGGCACTGGGAAAGGCAGAGACAGAGACAGAAGGAGAGAGACAGCACCTGGGAGCCCAGAACAAGGGGGTCCCATCCAGGCCCAGAGACATCTTTGCAAGCTGGGCACACCCCCTCATCAGGTTTCATTCTTTGAGTAAATCAAACAGACTCCACAGCTTCTCCAGCCACAGCTGCAAAGCTGATGTGAAGACATCTGCCAAAAAAAAAAAAGAAGGCCCCACTGATTTCAGGGTAGAGAGGTGTAAAAGCAGGAGGCTGGGGGCTTTCACACTGTCCGTTTCAACATCCGACCCTCTTAGTATGTGAAGGAATCTGCTGCCTGTGAGCCTGAGCACGGGCTGTTGAAGTGTTGGATTCTTCTCCCTTAGTTGAAGAATTGTCTACATTTAGCAGTGTTGAAGGCCATTTTCACCAAATACTGCGACCAACTTGGGGTTCGATGGGTCAAGGTATGTATGTGTGTGTGTGCACGCAAAATTCTCTGAAGGGAATCTGTAATGTTTGAGGGAAAGGGCACAATGTGAACTGACCAACAAGACAAAAGCAGCTGAAAGTGCCAGAAACACTCCCACTTCCCTGCAGGGTCTGCATTCTGCCATGACCGCCAGTCTTCTGTAAGTCAGCGTCTCCGGTGGTCAGATGCGTGAGCAACCACAGTACGATAGCCGTCACTCAGGGCAACCCTGCTTTCTGTGTGGGAACCAGGTCTTCTCAGCATGCTCTCCCTGCTCCCAGAGCCTCCCCAGTTACTCCTTCTGGGGTTTAAGAGGAGGACAGACAAGGATACGGGAAGGCTCCCAGCCAGCATAGAAGACTGGAGCTATTCGCACGGGAACTGACAGGAACAAGGAGCTGGAATCGTTCCTTGAATCCTCCTGAACATCCTTCTGGGGAGAAAAATCCTTGAAGTGCTGAGAGTCATCACAGAGACACAGCCCAACCAAGGCTTCTTCCTGCCCCCAGCTTTACTCACTTAGAGTGGACGCTGCTGGATGGCGCCACTTTAAAAAGTTGTTTATCAACAGGAAAGAGGAAGTTATCAGCCTCTTCCCTTCTCAGCTTCTCTATGAGTCCATGTCCTCCAGTGGGCAGAAGACTGACACTGGGACTTCCAGGTTGCTGACACCTCAGTCCAGGAGCCTTTTGGGGAGACTATCCTGGAGCCCCATCAGTGCCCAGATCTTGGGGTACCAACCATTATAGTCCAGCAGCAGGGTCCAGGCTGGATAGACTTCTCATCTGCTCAGCTTCTGGGAAAAGAAGATTGCCTTTCCATCCAGAGGATGGCTCCTGATCCGTTATGGAAGTGGCTTGAGTTACCAGGCACTATGTTGACCCTCCTCTAGAGACCACATCTCCATGAACAGGTGTATCAGTTATCCATTGCCACAGTAATGCTGCATAACAAATAGCCCCCAAACATGGTGGCCTCAAATAGCATGCACTTAGCTAGCCCGTGAGTCTGTGGGGCAGCAGCTCTGGCTGGGCGGTTCTGGTCTGGGTTGGACTATTAAGTTCCAACAGGGTGCTCACACATGTAGAGGTGTGTAGAGGTCAGATGCGGCTCTGCTCCATGCCTCTTACATCCTTCCCACAAGCCAGTCCCGGCCAAGGCAAAGGTGCAGAATCAGAAGTGTGTAGGCACCTTCCCAAGCCTTGACAGATGCTACCCCTGCTCACCATCCCGTTGGCCAAACCCAGTCACCTGGCCAGACTCAGCATCTAAGGGTGGGGAAATGGAACTTCCTCTGCAGTAAGAGAAGTCACATGCCTAGGGGCTAGGGACTCAGGGAGGGGTGAGGAACCAGACGGCTGGTAGGCAGCTGGAATTGGGAGTCTACCATTACCGCCACAAAATCCTGGTCTAGATAACACTGTTTTGGAACTCGCCTTTTACCAGGGGCATGACTTTCTACTGAAGGGACTGGAGATGCCTAAACGGGGAAAGAGTGCGCCCCTCCCTTCCTCTGTAGCCAGAGTGCGTCTGCACGTTTTCTGATACCTTGTGCCTTTGGGCTGCTGTGTGGGGTGGAGGGAGAGGGGTCCTGGGTTCCCTCACTTTGAGGGTCCTGGGTAGAAAGCACTCATTCTGAACCTCCTGGCTCCCACAGCCCCTAACCCTCACAACTCCCCAAGACCTTGTACCAAGTGCCACCCCTGCCTTCACTGCTCCGACCTCGTACTCTGTGTGCTGGGCTGGGCCCCAGTGTGGTCTGGGCTTCGTGGAGCAGCCAGGACCTCAAAAAGCCGAAGACTTGGGTGTATGGGCTCTGTGAGGTCCCACTGCTCCGGAGGGATGGAGAAAGCCCGCCCTTATACGGCTCCCTTAATCTGGATGCAATTAGAGGAAACCAGCCAAAAACCCTGCGGCAGCTGTTGCCCCAGGATTATTCCCAGCCAGCAAAAGGCATTAGGGTGATAATTCAGTCATTAGACTTCTAGCCTTCCCACCACCAGAACGTGCAAATACGGGATAATCAGCCCGGCACGGCCATCTTCCCCGATGCTGCTTATTTAACCCATTTTTTAAAAATGACACTTAATGTTATTGGCTGGTGTGCGTGTGCACGCATACTTACAAGTTTCCCCACTGCTAATGTCTGTGCTGACGTTACCTGATGTCGTCGGGGCCTCTGGGAAGAGAGGGCACCTTTGATGCACACGTGCTGGTGAGGAAAGGGCAGAGGGGCACAGACTCACCAGCCCAGTGTGGGGTTCACCCTCCCAAGGAAGGGGAGACAATGGCAGGATGAAGCTGGGCCCAGGGAAGGTGGGAGATGCACAAGCTGGGGAAACAGTGGGATTGGGGTCTGATTAAGTGCAGAAGGGAACAGTGTGCTATTCCAGAAGGTTCTGACTTAAGTCCCAGCAGGGAAGACTTGGAACTCACAAATCAAGGGAATCGGCGTTCTTGAGCCAATTAGGGAGGGATGGGCAGGCTGGGGAGGACCCGCCTCCAGCCCAGTCCACCTCTGCAGAGGAGGAGGGTCTGCAGTCCAGAAGGGCAGTTCCATTGGCAGACGTGGGCTGGACGCTATTAGCAAGCAGCGCTGTGTTGTCTTGATCGGACAGGACAGTGTCAGGCACGACGGAGGTTTTTGAATCCAGGACCTTTGCGTTTTCTGTCAAACCCTGCTGGGGGCAGACAGCTAGACAGGATGAAGATGCTGGTCCTGAAATGAGGGCAGAAGTGGCTGGCAGAGGTCCCCCAGCTCTGACCTTTGATTGGGAAACAGGGCAAAATCTGTAGTGGGGGGGGGGCCTCTGTGGCCCCGGTGTTTTGTGAGGTCCCTCTGAGCTCTCTCGTCTGAGTCTTGTTTGGCAGAAATAGCTGGGAAGCAGCAGCAGCAAGGTGGGGTGGGAATCTGCTCAAGGCTGTGCCCTGGCCCTGCGGAAGCCTCCATCTCCTGTTTAACCTCTCCTCCCCCATGGAGGGAGAGCGGGTGGTGGCAGGAGGACCTGGGTTCACCCTGCTGAGGGAAGGAAGCCTCTTCCAGTTTGTCTGCCCAGCAGAGGCCCCTAGAGGCTGCCCTGCCTCAGAGGAAGGAGGCGGAGTGTCCCCGGGAAATC
Source organism: Capricornis sumatraensis (assembly GCF_032405125.1). Taxonomy (NCBI): domain Eukaryota; kingdom Metazoa; phylum Chordata; class Mammalia; order Artiodactyla; family Bovidae; genus Capricornis; species Capricornis sumatraensis. The sequence continues at coordinate 102,153,137 of NC_091076.1, forward strand.
CCACACACACGTGCAGGGGTGTGGCCGGCCTGGGAGCTGTGCCATGAACCCACAGCAAGGGGAGGGAGCCTGTGGGTCTGGCCTGAGCCTGGGCGCTTCCCCTGGAGATCCTGGGGAACCAGATGGCCCAGGATCTGATTAGCCTTGGATTTCTAAGCCGGGCTGCAAGGCCTTCCCTCCAAGTGAAAGCATTCTGTCCCTGGCTATCCCTGGCTCAGAAGAGGGACCTGCCCCCACAGTTGTGAAGCCTAAGGACAGGGCTCCCCTACAGAGGGTGAGCAGTGCTGTGTAGAAGGAAGACACTTACCTAGGGGTCAGGAACCTGTTTCCCGTCCTGCCTCTAACCCTTTCCAGGTGCATGACCTCCCCACCCTGAGCCTCGGGTCCCTCATCTGTAGAATGTGAACACTGCCTCTGGCTTAGTCCACCTCACAGGACTAGTCCGGGGACTCTCCAGGTGACGGTGTCATGAAGATGGTTTCCCAGTCCCGGGGACCTCACCTGCCACTCAGGGAAGAGACCTGGCCTTGCAGCCTTGGCCGAGAGGCGGTGTGCTCCCAATCCGAGAGCTCACCCTGCTCCAGGAGTCAGCAAACCCCCACCCTTCCACACATCCGCCTGACTGCGCGTCCCCAGCTGGGGGTACTCCTCTGTGCGTCTTCTGTGAAATTCACCCCAGGCCACCTCTCTCCTGCCACAGGGAAGACTCACCGTGAGCCATGACCTTGGTGACCCCGAGAGACGTGTCTGTGTGCAGCGTGCCTGGCTCTGCATCAGGACGTGGTCCAGGCCTCAGGGTCCTCCCCTGGCGCTGTGAAACCCACTCGAGCCTGGGAGCAGGGAGGGGGCTGTGGCCCCCTGTGTCAGGCGTAGAGACTGGAGAGGGATGTCCCTGGGCCTCTGGGGGGCAGGGCGGGTGTGCAGACAGGCTGCAGGCATCTGGCCATTAAACACATTGCACTCAATTTCTAGGTAGGAAAGTATGTTTCCGGTTGAGAGATCAAGTCACTTGGTCTCTCCAGCACCTTGGGTTAATCAGAGGGCAGGGTTTCTGTTGTCTTAGGGAAAGTTTAAAGAAATTTCCACCATTACCAAGAGATCACTGATGTCCATGGCAAGCAATTCTTTCTCTGTATTTTATTTTGTTTTTTAAATACGATCGCCTGCTGCCCCAGGCTTGGGACTGGCCACTCTGACCGCTGGGGCCCCAGCCCCCGCAATGCTTCCGGCTCTCATGGATCCCACTGCAAAGTAAATAAAATCATACTGACAACAAACATATGCTCTGCGGCACCTCTAAGAGGTCTGACAAGGTTTGTCAGGTCCAAATGTGGCAGGTTCCGGTGCTGGGTGAAGAAGGCCCCCATGGAAGAGTAAGGAGGGCCAGAGGGCTGGCCAGTGGCAGGCCCTGCTCTGGGGAACCTGGCCAGGCGCCCCAGGGGTCCATCAAGCATCTGAAGGGGACAGGCACTTAGCCTGCTAGAGGGGAGGAGCTGCTTGCCTCCCTGATGGAAAGTTAGTGGGCAAGTGCCCACGAACCCCGGTAACTGGGAGCCCTGAGACCGGCCCCAACACCTGGAAACACACAGCATTTTATTGAGATTTAGCTGCTAGGCCTCCAGTTTCAGGAAAAGCCAGAGTCTTATAAACTTTTTGCAAAGGCAAAGAAGATGAATTTGACCTTGTTAAGGGTGGGATTCAGGCATGGTGCTTTTCTCACCTCCATGCCCTGGAGCCCTACTGCAGGGAACATGCCCCAAGGATTACAAGGAGGTGAGCAAGGGGGCGGGAGCCCATCTGGTTCTGGAGCATGCTGGTGGGCCCCAACGTAGTGCCTAAGGGCTTGCAAATGGTTTTTTGTTTTTTGGTTTTCTATGTGCCTTTCCGTCCTTTGCCTGAGAGGGGAGGAGGGCTTATGTGCCCCCATCTGAGCGTTGGCACCAAGGGTCTCGTGTCTTCAAGGTCTGTCTCACTCTCCACCTACCTGGTCTTGGCTGAGACCACAGAGAGCTTCATCACCCCTTCTCTGCAGGCATACCCCTGCCTGAGGCTGGCTGACCACACAGCCAGGAGGGGCAGCAGGCCCAGGTGATGCTTCAGCTGCCGTGCATGGCTGGTGGCTCCACTTAGAGAAACCTTTACGTGTCCTTTGGGGGATGAGAGGTGCCACTTCTCCCACAGGTCCTATTCTAACCTGGGAGCTGAAGTCACAGCTGATGGCCAAGTGCAGACAGAGAGGCCGCTTGGAGTTCAGGGGCACTGACAGTCCAACCATCACCACCCTCCAGGGCATGGCTGTAGGTCGGTTTGTCCTCAGAAAGGGATGGTCCCAAACCCACAGAGCAGCCATCCAAGAGGCCCATTATGGTCCCCACCCCCACCCCCGCCTTGGGCCGTGGCCTTTCAAATCTGTCTGGCCACTGATACCCTGGGTCTGCTCCAACCAGGAGCTCCATCAGGTGTTTGTTCTGCTCTAATTCTCCCTGAAATAACAGCCATGTAGTCATGGCCACAGAGATGTGCCACCCAAGAGCCAGACTCTTCAGGGCAGCCTCTGGAATGGCCCAGCCTCTGTTGTCCTGTGGTCCTGAGGATTGCCCATGTGCCTGGGAGCAACTTGTCTGTTGCAGCACGGATGGGCAATCTGCATGACTGGCAGTCTTTACATCGCTGCTAGTGGCAGAAACTCTCCTGAGGTCCATTCACTTCAGAGACACCATCCAGTGCACCCTCCAATCCCATCATCCCTCCATGCGTCTGTTCAGCAAGTGTTCCATGAACCCCACCAGGGAGACTGGTACCATTGTCTCAGGACCTGCTCCAGGGACCCGAGGTCGAGCACACTGGGTCACAGGTTTCTGGGGCAGCGGTATGTACACTTCAAACCCTCCAGGAGCATAACTGCCTTGCCAGCCCTGGGAGAAGCCACTCAATGTCCGCACCTTTGGGGCCCCCAGGGTAAACCCTGAACTCCCCAGGTCGGAGTGGCCTTTGGCTTCAGAGACTCAGAAACATCACTGACATGATTTTCTTTCAGTCAAGTTGAATCCCATTATGAGCCCTATCAATCCAGTTCAGTCTCAGTTATTATTGATGTCTCTCCTTGCCCCCAGCACCCACCTGAGGACATGTCATGGCAAGGGTGGGAGCAATCCCACACAAAACATGCAAGGGGCTGTCTGCTCTTGGCCTAACATTGCCATTAAGACACCCTCTGTCCAAACCCAGAGAGTGCGTGAGGTCTGGCTCTTCCCTTTAGTTGGGGCCCTGATGCTCAGGCACACTGCATCTCTATCTGCATTCTGTCCCTGTGCTGGGAAGCCACCACCACCATACACACACATACACAAATGCACACACAGCCAGGAGGTCTCAGCCAGCCCTCCTCCTCCCCGGTTCGGTTAAAGCACTGGCTTTTAACACCAAAACATTTTGAATAGGGGTATAGCCAATTAACAATGTTGTGATGGTTTCAGGTGAACAGTGAAGGGACTCAGCTCTACATATGTATGTGTCCATTCTCTCCTAAACTCCCCTCCCATCCAGGCTGGCACATGACATTGAGCAGAGTTCCATGTGAAGGAGCACTGGCTTTTAGAACAGAACCCACAGGAGGCTGGCTGCAGGCTCCTTCCCACCACTCAGCAAAAACTTGGAGCACCAGGGCTTGACAAGCCTGGGAGACCCTTGGAAGAAAAATTACAGTGAGATCAGGGTCCCAGTCATCTCTGTGAGTTATCAGGGAGCACAAGTGATCTCACCATTGAAGTGAATGTGTCTCCATTACCACCCCCCACCTCCCACCCAGCCACTGTCACACCCTCTGCAGACTGGAGGACACCTGCCAGTGGCCTCATGGACCACATTCAGATGCTGGCCATAAGACACCCCTAAAGTCATCCCTCATCCTCAGTCTATCCCCTCCCTCACAGGTGAGGCTCTCCTCTCTCTGCATCTCATGAGAGCAACCAGATCTCTGGGCTCCTGGGGCATGTCCATGTGATTTAGACAAAAGTGGTTTGAAAATATGCCATTATTCTCCGAATATGATAATATATCTGCCGAGATAGGTCAAATGCCACAAGCTCTTTCATCAGCAATTTGACACTGAACAAAAGAAAGCACTTTATATTTTGAGTTATTAGAGAGAATGGCTTAATGGTTTTCTAAATGGACCTTTGGATGCTGAAATTAAGATGGTGCAACAATGGGATAGTGCCATAGGCTGGGTATAGCAGCCCCCAGGAGGAAGAAGCAGGTTCAAACTCCTCTCAACCAACAGGAGACATGTGCAGCTCAGCAAAGTGGGGAACCTTCACCAGGGACCAGATACAAAGTTCACTGAGGTCACTGATTCCTGGCCATGAGTAAGCACAATAGAAGACACTGAGGGTTCTAGTGGCCACAAGTTTACGGTGAGTGAGCACAACAGTCTGGGGATTTTAAAGCCTAAGAGTAGAATACAGCAATGGACAAGGGCCAGGAAGCCTTCTGGAATAAGATGTCAGAGCTTCAGATCAGTTCACTGGAGAACTATGGCCGGTGCCTGACTGGACGCCAGCTACAGGGGGATGGGTAGAAGATTCTGAAAGGCACAACAAAAGACTAAACAGACCTCAAAGGGTAGAGGATGGGACCCTGTCTGAAATAAAGACGGAAGGATAGAAAATGTTATCAAGAGTTTATGACTTAGTGACAAGAATGCCAACTAGCTACTCTCCACTTTTCTGGTGAGAAGAGCTGGGCAGAGCCACCTGTGGTCACAGGAGGCAGTGCTGAAGGGCTAGGCATCGGGAAAGTTGCTCAGTTATGTCCGACTCTTTGCGACCCTGTGGACTAAACAGTCTGTGGAATTCTCCAGACCAGAATACTGGAGAAGGTAGCTTTTCCCTTCTCCAGGGGATCTTCCCAACCGAGGGATCGAACCCAGGTCTTCCGCATTGCAGGCGGATTCTTTAGCTGCTGAGCCACAAGGGAAACCAGGAGCTGACCCTCAAATCACCAACCTCTTGATGTCCCATCCCCTCTGCCCTCCAGGACTCTTGGTGCGGACTCGCCCTTCATGGGAGAAGCCCCTTGCTCGCAGGGTTCCTCACTCTGTCCAAGGCACATTAAGTACAAGGACTGTGAATGAGTGGAGCGTTCTGGCTTTTCATATAAGCTCAGCCAGGAGCCTGCTTTCTGCGGGGTCTTAGTGTCCTTCTGTAAAGGAAATCCAAGTGTACTTAAGGCAACCAGCTGGGACAAAGAACCAACGAAGCATATACACAGTGGGGGGAGGGGGTTGAGAGGTGGGCGGCATTACTCTGTGATGACAGTCCTCCCAGAGCTCTGTCAGGTATCCAGGCCCTGCCCTCTGTTATGCCCACCTCGTGTCCCTGTTGGAAAACTGTAGAAATTTTAGAAAAAGAACGTCCCTGGGACCCTCAGACCTCTGGGCAGATGTCCTCTGGGGGAATCCCACCCATCTACCCAAATGGCAGGGTCCGTTCTATTTCCAGGAACATTCTGCCTTTCTCCAAAGCCCAAGCCATCCTTTGGGCTTTCTGATAAATCCCCAGGTTCTGTCAAATGATGAATTTAGATGGGAGTTCCCCACCCCCATTCTTGGTCTTACTCCTCCATGGGGCCACATGACTGCCTGAGCTGTGCTGATAAATAGCAGTAAACTTTCAGGGCTCAGAGTCAGCAGCCTGAAGCACAGTGGCAAGGAGGGGGTGGGAGGTGTCCGGTGCTCAGGGACGTGGGGGTGAGGGCATTTCCAGGGGAGGTGAACTGCTGGCTTCGAAGTGGGGTGAGATAAAGAGCTCAGCTCTTCCCCATGTTTCTTGGAATGCACACTTCAGGGCTGTTGGCGGTGGGGAGTGGGGGAATAGTTCAGGAGGGTGAGATCCAGGAACTTGACTCAGGCTAGTTTAGGTAGGAAGAGGCACTGCCCTCACAGGTGTTTCTTCAAGAGCTGGCAGGTGGGACAGCACAGCAAGGCTGGGATTTGATCCCCTACTCGCTGACTTCCAGCCTGCAGCTTCTCTTAACCCCTCCGCAGCCCTCGCATCTGCACCGTCCCCCATGCAGTGGTTGAAGGATGCTGGAGGTAAGGGGTCTTACCAAAAAGGCCACTGCCCCTCAACCCACTGGACCAGAGTGCAAGTCACCAGGCCAGCCCCAAAGAGCTTACCAGGTACCCAAAATAGGGTGAGACCCCCAGGGTCTGAAATGGTTCACCAAACCAGCCTGGTCTTCTGGATCCTTGCACAGACCTCGACTCCCATCACAAGCCTGAAACTGACCCAGAACACCATGGTCTGCTTGTAGAGTGAGGTGCTGAGCCCACAGAATGTGGCTTCTATTAGAGGGGACACCCCACCAGAAAATGTCCCACCAATTGATGGGTGCAACTCCTGTGGCTCCTGCCCCAGCTAAGGTTGGACACCTAAGAGACTGCCAAAGCGTGCTTGGAACTGAGCTCCCTAGCGGGTTTTCCTTTCCAGAAAGCAGGTTCCAAAATTTGGGTGGAGGCCTGCTGGGCATACCCTGCCCCCTGGGCCCAGGGGCACCAGGTAGGTTGCACGAGGCTGGAGGTGGGCTGCATGGGCCCCCCACTCCTGTTCTCAGCTGTCCTGCTGGATCTCAGACACAGACCTGGCTGAGGGATTCAGCAACACAGTGGCGTCTCTGCAAACCCAAGGCTTCTCACTGGGAACTGGTCTTCCAGGAGGGAGGGAGGCTGGCAGATGCTCCCATCCCCGCCCTGCCCACAAAAGGCCTGGGGAGCGAGGATCCCCGCTCCTGGGGCCCCACTGGGGTCTGGTCAGAAGGTGGCAAGTGTGGGCACGGTGGGGCCCCCCGAATCCTCGAAAATAATCCTCAGTGCTAATTCCCATTTCCCCAGGAAGAGGGCCAGCATCGCTCAGATCCATCCCATTTTCTGCAAAAAGGCTTTTGATTTCACACCCAGTGGACCTTTTCTCCGAGTGGGAGTCCCGCCCTACACACCTCAGGGGCCACCGTGTGGATGGGTTCCTGCCCATGCTGGGGATGGGAGAGGCACCAAGGGAGAGGGGCATGCAGGACCGGACAATAGCTGGGGCTTCAAGAAGGAGGGGACTCAGGGCGTGGAGGGGGCACTGGGGCAGGGGGCTGGGGTAGAATGAGGGAGAGAGAAGTGCAGGAGGGAAGCGAGAAGGGGGGCAGCCCCCTCCAGCCCTCCTGGGCCCACTGATCTAATCATATCAGGTGTGCTCCAGATAAATATTAATAACCCGGTGACAGAGGGAATTTGGGGAAATCTAATTAAAAGGGCACCATGCAAGCTGGCAGCTTTACTAAGGAATCACTCCTGGTGAAATACATGCGCCAGAAGAGGATGCATAGTGAGCTCCCGAGGGCCCTAAGAAGGAGATGAAACCCCTCCGCCCCACAGCCGCCCACCCAGGGCAGCGTGGGCAGGACATGACCTTTGGCAGGGCGGGCGCCTGGCTCCAGTGTCCTCCGAGTGCCCCCACCCACGTGGCCCCAGGCCGTCACTCCCAGGCACCAGCCCCGAGGGCCATCTTGAGGCTAGGGCACCTGGCCGCCCCCTCATTCCAGCGCTTTCACCCTCAGCTCCTCAGCTCCCCCTGTCTCTGCATCCAGCTGATGGTCTCGACAAAACCTGAACAAGTAACCCATATCCCCTACCCTCCTCCAAAGGCCAAGAAAAGGCAACCTCGGGCCTCAGAGGGCTCCCTGGGTACCTGGGTTTCCCTGGTGGGGGCACCCGGACCTCTCAGTAACGCAGACCTGACCTCCCCAGCAGGGTCCTAACCCACCACTGAGAGCTGCCTATTCTTACCTCAGACAAAGCCCTCACCCCAGGGCCAGAGGGGCTCCGTGCCATGACCCCAGAGCCCGGTCTGCCTGGCAATATCTATCTGCCTGGTGGGTCCCTTGTCATGGGATTCACAAGCTCCCAGGACCCATTTTCTCTGGAAATCAAGATTTATTAGGGCCCCCCGTGTGAGTTAATGGCTCGCTTCGGCCTTCATCAACTTGGGAGCTGAGATCCCTCCTGGGCTCTGCCATCCGGCAGCCCAGCCCCCACCCTCCCCTGGCCCCTGGCCCTGTCCCTGACAGACAGATGGATGGCCTGTCCCGGCAGGTTGCACAGCTCTTGGACCTGAACAGCAGCATCGCTGGCTCTTTATTCTGTATTTAGGGTAAACAGATCTCTCTTTCCAGGCCCCTCTTTCCCTCTAAGACTGTCTGCAGGAGAAGCCCCTGGGAGGGGTGGGTCACTGCTGACTGTCCGCCTGGCTGGGAGGAGGCCACAGCAGGGAGGTCCAGGAAGAGGAGTTAGTTCATCCAGTACCACTCCAGACAGAGGCTCCATCCTCCCAGCCATGTCCTGTCATCTGGAATACCCCCCATGGTGGAGAACTCACTACCTGTCAGAAGAAGCTACTCTTTGGCCAGGAGCCATGGGACCTCTCTGCGGACTAGGCAGGCCTGAGCGGGAGGCCAGTGAATACCAGGGAGGTGGGTGTTTGGGACACAGACCCTGCAGCCCTTTCCATCCACTATAGCACTCAATACTCACCGCACCCAGATGGGGGCAGTGCTGGGTTTACCCTATTGCCTAGAGGAGAAAACAGAGAGGTTAAGTAATTGGCCCAAGGTCACCCAGCCAGTAGACGGCAGAGCCAGGACTGGTGCCCAGGCTTTTCTGATTCTCTTTTCCCTGTGCTTGGACAGTCTCTGGCCAAGGGCTTGGGACCATCCTTCTCCAAGGGAGGGGACATCTGAGCACTCAAGTGGGCACCTTTGAACTGAGCTACTCCTTTTGCCACTGGTTTTTCCCTCACGCCCACCCAGGGAATGACGGATAGGACGTGTGAGCTGGCATTGCTGCATGACCCCGAGCATGACCTTTTCTGGCCCTCTGTCTGGGGGCAGGATGTTGGTGTGTGATACCCGGCCAGAGGAGGCAAGTCTTCAACCCCCTCTAGGGGCTTACCGGCCTCACCGTGCCTCACCCTTTCCCCTGGGGCCCCAGCGCCCAGCAGGGAGGAGTCAAGGTCACCCAGACCCAGGCTGCCAGGAGATGCACCCCGGAGCCAGCTCCCGGAGCTCCACCCCCCCTACAGGCTGGTGAGAAACGTAGATTGTCCTGCCTGCCCAGCTAGGGGCCCACAGAGTAGAATGACCTGAGTCAGATGCACTCTTGGGCTTGGTTCTAAGGTAGCGGGGGAGGTGAGGGCCGAATGGGGCAGCTCTGGGATGGAAGGAGGAGCTGCCAGTGTCTGAGTGTCCCTTGAGGCAGGGAAGGCTGTCCCTTAGAAAAAGGGGAAGCGAGGCCAGGTGGGAGCTTCTCTTCAGGGGGCAGAAATGGAGAAGGGCGGGGCTACAGGGAGTTGATTCTGAAGTAACAGAGGCCCTGCCTCTCCCCCACTGCAGGGTCCAGCCCAGGCCTTCGCTCAAGCGGTGCAGTGGGGAGTGGAGAAGAGTGAGCTTCAGGCTCTGTCCTAGTTTCCCCAGGTTAACAACTCAGCTGCAAAATGGGGCTCTTTATCTGCCTTCCAATGCAGGGGATGTGGGTTTGACCCCTGGTTGAGGAACTAAGATCCCACATGCCATGGAGCAAGTGAGCCCATGCCCTGTAACTTGTTAACTCATGAGCCGCAACTAGAGGAGCCTGTGCACCAAAACGAAGACCCAGCACAGCCAAAAAACGGAGCTCTTAGTGCCCCTCCTGGGGACAAGAGCAAGGACCATGCGTTGAGCATCCGCTGTATACCAGAACCCCGGTCCAGGTAGACGATGGGTTTTCAGGGAGAAACAGGCTGAGGGAGGGGAGCTGCTTGCCTGAACCCACAGGGAAGAGCCACGGGCAGATTCAGAACCAGTGGGGTGGGCCCTTCACAGCACCCTGCACCCCTTTCCTCCTCCTGCCTGCTTGTTCCCCACTCATAGGGCTGCTTCAGGGGGCCACTGGCCCCTGCCCTCGTAGGACACTGCCAGGTCCGCTGCATCCATAGCGTGGGGCCAGGAAGAAAGAGAAAGAAAGAAAGAAAATCACATAGAGACTGTTCAGGGAGCGTGACAAGCTCCACTGATGGCACAAGGGCCCAGAGAAAGTGATGAGTCTGAGACGGGGTGCTGGAGGGTTGTGATGGAGGGTGCAGCTTCTGAGCTCTGGAAGATGCCTGCATCCCTCCCACAAAGTGGCTCAGCTGCCCGAAGTCACCTCTTCCAGCCATCCGGGAACCGAGGCATGCACACCTGCCTTTAAAGGATCCTGCATCCCGGGTACCAGGAAGTATTAATACCAGGGTTTCAGGATCAGAACACAGGAAAGGTGATTGTGTCCCCTGGTCATGTCATTCTGCAGGGTCCTCACCCTGACCAGACATGAAAATCACATGGGGACTTAAAACCAAGGGGGCCTGGACCCCTCCCAGCTGTGCAGAGAGATGGGGGAAGCCCTATCTGTTTGAGGGGCTTCCGTGGTGGCTCAGGGGGTAAAGTCTCCCTGCAGTATGGGAGAACCGCACTTCCCCTCCACGCCCTGAGTCTCCCCCCTCTTGAAGATCCCCTAGAGAAGGAAATGGAAACCCACTCTAGTATTTTTGCCTAGAGAATTCCGTGGTAGGAGGAGTGTGGTGGGCTACAGTCCATGGGATCACAAAGAGTCAGACACGACTGAGTGACTAACACTATCTGTTTGAAGGTCCCTTGGCACCTCAGAGTGGATGCCCCCCGTGCCCTTTAAGGGGGCTGCTCCCCACTAAAGCCTGGTGCTCCCTCACTGCCCCTCCCTCCTCCTCCCACCCACGCTGACCTTTGAGGCTGCATGGAAGTACCCACCCTTCTCCCTAGGGAGGTACTGGGAGGGAGTATCCGGCACCCAGGACTCCCTGGGGCTCTTTTCTTCTCACCCCACCCCTGCTTTTCTATCCTGGAAACCACAGAAGTAGAACCTGTCTACATCTGCAAGCTTAGGTCTTAAATCCACAGACTTGCTGACTTTCCAAAGTGCTAAGCTGGTGTGACCACATGATGCTGCACCCTTATTAGACAAGAACCAGACCCTAGTGAGTCCTTGGCGGCCCCTAGGCCAGGCCTGCCAAATCTGTCCTGCCCACCCTTGCTCCCCCTTCTCTGGGGCCACTGATGCAGGGCTTCTGAATCAGAGCATTCCTGGGAAGCCAAAGTTGGACCAGGCAATGCAAGGGGGCATTGAAGTGCTCTCACCTCCTCCCAGCCTGGGCATCAGGGCTCAGCCCAACTGTCCCCCATGCCCCCAACAGCAGGGGCCACTTCTCTCAACCTCTGTGACTCCACAGCATCCCAGATCTTCAGGCCCTGGTCCCCCTGAAAAAGAGAGCAAAGAGAGACTGGGTTTGGCTCTAAGGCCGTCTTTTGGGGGGGGCTCCCAGACCCAACCCATTTCTAGGCAATGTGTGTCTCCCCTAATTTGGACTTTGAGTAAAAGAGTGGGTAGGATCCGCATTCTTGCATCCAGCTGTAGGAATGTGAGCACATCACACGAACTCTCTGAACTTGAGTGCCAGCAACCAGGACATTGGTTCTACTTCCCAGAGCTGGCTCCTTCACCTCCACCCTCCAGCCCTTGGACTTCCTACTGGGACCTCGCCCTCAGCAGTGGGTCACTGGCATGGCCCTGAGGCCCCCACATTCAGCATGGAGCCTGGCCAACAGCAGCCTCGTGGTCTTTGAAGATAATAAATTAATAAACAAGTGCCCCTCCCTGACGCTCAGCAAATATTGCCAGAATGAAGGCACGTCACTACCAATATGGATACATGTCAGAGTACACAGACCATAAAAGAGGCCGTGACAAGTGCTGATGGAATGATAAGATTAGATCCCAGATGTAGAGGCCGGCCCAGCAGATCGCTGAGGGGTGCACAGGGTGGAGTTTGAGAACATTCTCGCTGCTGTCTGGAATCCTCTGTGCACCGAGAGAACTTTGGTTCCAATCAAGTATCTCTCGCTGTGTGACTTTAGGCAAATTGCTCAGCTTCTCTGAGCCTCATTCTGCTCACCTATAGAATGTGGACAGTAACAATACCCAACTCTCACACTTGTTTCAAACTAAATGAAAAGCATGAAGTCATATAGATCATGTCACAGTGCCTGGCCCGTTAGAGGCCCTCAGACTGCGGCCATGTCATTAGGGTCTGCCTCACCTCATGTGGAGAGCACAGCTGCAGGAGAGACTGAGTAGTTTGTTCCTGTGTCCTCAGTTCTGCTGCCCTGTGCAAGCCCCCTGTTACCTGTGACACCACTTCTGGGCTTCCCCCACCAAGGTTTCAAAGCTCTCAATGCCTGCCCCACGGCAAGGTCCAGGGCACTGCCTGTGGGCCCAGCTCTCTGTCTACTGTTTGTCCAGCCTTCATGGCATCCTGCAGACAGACAGGTCCTGGACCATTTCACAGATGAGTAGACAGAGGCCCAGAGAGTTGTGGAACATGCTCAAGTCACTTGGCCTGACTGGGGCCAGCCCAGAGGGAATGGGGTGGGGGTGGGGAGTGTGAACACAGAGGGGCAAAGGGGATGGCTGTCCCCAAGATGGGAAGACCACCTGGACCTGACCACAGTTGGGGGTTTCTGCAGACTTGTGTTCAGCCCCATTGGTTGGGGCGGGCCACTGGGATGTTCGGGTCTCCTACTCCAAGGCAGCACTGGTGCCTGGGCGCCTGTGGGCCCTGCTCTGGGTGAGGGAGTGAGGGTCCCAGGAAGCAGAGACCATCTACAGCACAGATCAGCCTCTGCTGGCTGCAACCCAGGGCCGGGCAACTAGCACAGGCTTCCCAGAGTCTCACAGGATTTGTATCTTTCACAGGCTTTGATTTCACCTGAGGGACAGGGCTGTCAGCATTTTGACGGTGGTGGTTTGGCCTTACCAGGCTAGGGGAGGCGGTGGCAGGGGAACGGGGGTTCCTGGAGCTCCACGGAAGGATGAGGAGATTGTCAGAGAGGAGCGCCTCCTCAGGAAGATCTCATATCCCTGGGGGAGGGCCAGAGAAGCTGGGTCAAGGCCTCCAACCTGGGGGACGGACTCAGTGACACGGGGTGGGGTGACAGGGTTGCTGGTCAGGAGCTACCATGCTGGGGGAGGGGTGCTGGGGTCCTAAATTTAGGAGGCTAGTATCAACTTAAAACAATAAAATAGCCAGGAATTTTAGCAGCAAAATGGGTTTCTTTGGGAACAGCAAAGAATTGCAATTTGGGACATGTTACCCATGGCAAACCACAGGCAAGTCAGGAGAACAAAGCAGGGTCACTTTCTTTTATAGAGGAGAAGAGGGATTGGGAGGGGCTGTTATAACCAAAAGAGCTCATTGGAGGAAACTAGGAGTTGGAAGTGTTGTGGCTTTTCATTGGCTGAGTTGTGGCAATCTCTCAATGGCTGGGTTGTTGCCAGGCCAAGAGAAATTCTTCCTTTTCTTGCTGGATGGAAAAGTAGTAACCTTCTTGATGGAGATGTGGTGTTCTCTTCCTGTTGGGTCTGCAACTGATGCTGAACGGTAGACTATGAGAGCTCCCCCTCTGGTGTCCCAATTCCATTTTATTGTTTTTTTTTTTCAAATTATTTTTTGGCCGCGCCTTGTGGCTTGCAGGATCTTAGTTCCCTGACCAGAGATTGAACCTGTGCTCTTGACAGTGAAAGGCTGAGTCCTAACCCCTGGACTGCCAGGGAATTCCCCCAAATTCATTTTAAATGGAGCTTCTGTTTATTACATTTCACACTGTAGAGCTGAGGTATGATGTCACAAGGCTTGATTGGAAGTGCTTTCTCTGCCCCTCTTCAACCTCTTTATGCGCAGTGGAGGCCTCCCACGCTGTGGCAGTCATCCGGGGACCCCAGCTGCTTCTCACTTCCAGAGGGAGGTTTGTGCATGCCAGGGGAGAGCCAAGAGCCTGGCACGATGTGATGGCAAGAGCGCAAGATTCAGAATAAGGAAGGCCCTGAATTTCTGGGCCACAGTTAGTCTACACGGTGACAGGCTTCGGCTGAAGTGAATGCTTTGGCAGCCCCCACCCAGATGGAACAAGGATCAGCCAGGCACCTTCTGTTATTCCTCCTAGTGGCCAAACAGGGTAGGGCTATTATTTTCCACATTTCTTCAGTTAGGAAACGGAGGCACAGGGAGGTTCAGCGACCTGCCTGAGGTCACACAGCTGCTTAGTGACCAGAGCTGGATCACTGCAATTCCTCTGGCCCTCACCTTCTGCCCTCGAGGTTGCTAATGCCAATGGGAGGATGCCAACTCAAGGACAGGTGTCCCAGGGAAAGACTGGCCAAAATCAGCTCCCGGAATGGAGGAGGGGTGGCTCTCACCAGAGAGTAATGCGCAGGAAGGTAGAATGGCCCCCCTCTAACCTGGCCTGAGCCCTATGGATACCATTAGACAAAGTCCCAAGGGAGAGAATGCACAGATTGGAAATGACCTAGGACACTCAAGGAAGAGTTGGTCCTCCCCACAAATCTGAAGGAACAGGCTTATGGGATAAACGAGAAGGCAGTGTAGTGGGGCTCAGATCCCAACCTGTGTGCCTCAGCTGCCTGCCCATCCAAGTAGGAGAGAGCTGCCACCTTCCACACAGCATGGGTGGGAGGGATGAGATGTGCCAAGTCCTGTCTGACTCTGTGTGACCCCATGGACTGTGGGCCTGCCAGGCTCCTCTGTCCATGGGATTCTTCAGTCAAGAATACTGGAACGGGTTGCCATTTCCTCCTCCAGGAGATCTTCCCGACCCAGCGATCGAACCCGCAACTCTTAGGTCTCCTGCATTGGCAGGTGGGTTCTTTACCACTAGTGCCACCTGAGAAGCCCTGAGAAATGAGACAATTGAGGTAAATACAACAGTTGCCTGGCACCAGGCAGGCCCTCGATGGTCCAAAGCTGCTTCAGATAATTTTGACAAAACCCAAGCAAGTTTTCTGATGTCCTGGTCGGGGGGGGGGGGGGGGGGGGGGGGCGGGGGCGGAGGGGAGTGGGGGGGCGGGAGACGGAAAGGGGTGATTGAACTAGGCCCCCCTTCCTGTTGTCAAGGGGCTGGTCAGCCTGAGGCCTGTCTGAGGCCTGGGGGCCTCCTGAAGGGGCTGCTCCCTGTTCTCAGCTATCTCTCAGCCTTGAACTTTCTATTCTCTTTTGCAATCCACTCAGAAAGCGGCATTTCTAAACTCCCTTCTTATCACCGGGAAACTTCTGACACAATAATAGCTGATTGTACTGCTCTCCTGGGTGCGGCTAAATTCCTGGACCCCACCATCCTCATCGAGCCACCCACCCCGCACAACACGCACACCTTTTTTTTTTTTTTTTGGTAGCTTTGGAACTATAATGATGCCATTGTGATTGGTGTGTTCAGGTGACAGTGTGACCCTTGAGTTTAGAAGCATGAACGAGTGGTGGGGGCTGGGAAGAAAGGAGCAGAGGAAGAGGGACCTGGAGGCAACCAGTGAGACAATCAAGGGAAATCTTCTGAGAGCCACGAAAGGACATTATCTTGCATCAGTCACCTGGAGATAGCAGCGCCTGGACTGGCTAGATTCGAAAATATGTACTTACTTGTCAAAATACCAATTTTTTTCTGTTATTATAATTTTCTCCTTCTCCTGGAGCCCAGCCAGTAGGACTCAGCTGCATAGAGTTGATACAGATTCATCTGAACGGAAACTAATAACAGGCCATCAGATAACAACTCTTGGTTGGCCACATGCTGCCATGGGGAGTGAGTCAGTCCCAGCCCCTGGCCAGCGTAGCTCTGTGGCCCTGGGAACGCCGCTTTCCAGAGCTCAAGGTCTGTAAATAGAGCAGGTGTGAAGCCCTTGGTTCAGGGGTAGGTGCCGGCCACTGTGAGGCCCCAGGACTGGGCCTCACATTCCTGCTTCCAGTTCACTAGCCTGCGCCCCCAGGAGATGGCCCCCACCCAGAGCTCGGGTGCCACCTGCTACCACTGTCCCCTCGGCCCAGGGGACTTCCTGCCTCACCTGGGCTCCCAAGAAAACCCCAGGAGGCATTTAATAGAATGTTCGGCAGTTGCTGCCCATTCAGAAGGACTTGGCAGGGGCCCAGTAGGCGGAACAGAGTAGATTGAATCTGAGACCTGGCAGCCAGGTGCACTGGCGGGGAGACTGACAGGGCCAGTATGCTGCCCACATGGACACTAGGGCCTGTTGCTTTGTGGGGAGCTCAGGAACCCTAACTTCCTGCGATGCCACCCCTAGGGCCTCTACCTGCGAAGTGGCACCTCCAAGACTAACCCTTCCTTGGCTGGTTGGTCCAGGGAAGCAGGGTAACAGGAAAACGGTGAGTTGGCATTCAACACCATGAGTAGGCTCACAGAAGGGAGTCATTCTCTTTGTTAAAGAAACAAATATGCTTAAAGACATTGGTATTTGCTGTCTTCTGAGTGTTTCACTAGCTTTGTCCCACTCAGCCTTCCCCACAAGATCTGACTGGGAAAGGGGCACTTGTCCACGGCAAGGCCCTGGTCAGTCGCCTGGCCAGTTTCATGGCAGGGGCTGCATAGGCATCTGGCTGACTCCAGGGACACACCACCAGGGCTCAGGCATCCCAGGCTTTATTTCTGCCCTGAGACCCTTCTCATCCTGGCTAAAGCCCCTCAAGGCCTGTGGGACAAAACTTGGACATCAGAAGAGAGACCTAGCTCACTGTCATCTTCTCAAGTGGCTGGACTGCCCTGCCCAGCAGAGGGCCTTCAAGGGTTTGGGCTCCAGATGGATGTGGCATTGGAGAGCAGAGAAGAAAGAATAGCCAGGCTGGGAGGGGCTCACAATTGGGAGGAGCCCACGTTAGGGACATTCAGAGACCACTGCAGTGGGGGCTGGGACCAACCTTCACAGGTGTGCCTGTCTCTCCTGGAGAGAGGAGACATGGTTTGATCTTCCCGGGGCATGGTGGGCAATTTAACCCCAGGAAGGACTTTCAGATGTCCTGTGAAGGGGGTCATGAACTCTCTGTCATTGTGCCATGCAAGCTAGCCTGGAGAGGGCACTGGATAGCAGGCTTGTGGGTCAACCAGATGACCTCTGAAGTTCTGAGAAAAGGCCAAAGGTTCTGAGAGCTTAGCTCAGACCTGGAGCTGAGGGACAAGGGAATGGGCTCAAGTCAAGGAAGGACCAGGGGTTAAGGGAGCCTCCAGGAACCCAAGGGATTTGGAAGTGTTTGTGCATGGGTCCTATCTGACAGAGAGCCAGGCACACACACACTCTGTGTGCTATAAACAGAGCCATGAGCCACAGGGCAGAGCCACAGGGTAGGACCACATGAGAGAGGGACACAGGCCATGGCAGTTGGGAGGAGCCGTCTGAGCAGGTGAGGTCAGCCAGGAGGGCTTCCTGGGAGAGGTGACTCTCCTGCTAGGCAGGAAGGACATCTCTGAGTCTCTCCTGCTGTCATACTTCCCCCAGGAGGGCAGAGGCAGGCCACCAGCCTCTTGCCGAATAAGTGGCAGAAAAACCTGAGCCTTTAAAGAAAACCAAATTACTGAAGCTTACATGACCCAAAACTAAGCATTTTAAAGTGGCATCTAGCACATCCATTATGTTGGGCAGCCACCCCTTCTACCTAGCTCCTCAGCATTTTCATCACCCCAGGAAACCCATGCCCATTGACCAGTTCCTCCTCATGCCTCTTCTCACAGCACCTGGCAACCATCAATCTGCCTTCCACACTCACAGATTTGCCATTCTGGATATTTCATATCCTAAGCCATTTTTAAAAGAGCAAAAAAACCAGATAGTTGGGATCTGGTCCCTCTGCATGTTTCCAGCTGTGAGATCTTAAGCATAAAATTTTGTCTTCCTCTGCCTCAGTTTCCTCATCTGAAAAATGGGCATAAGAGTGTCTCATAAAAAGGTTGTTGCGGGCAAAAAGGGGTCATCTGGGCAGTCTGTTGAGTTCAGGTCTGCCCCTGGAAGCCTGGGTGCATTTTAGCTGCTGTTGCCACGGGCATCAGATGTTAGCATGGGGAGGGACAGGACAGTGGGGGAGTGGAAGGGCAAAGCTGGGAACAGGAGATGTGTTTTCCACCAGGCAAGGCTTGTGTGTGTCCCCTGGGCAGTCCCAGACCTGTTTCCAGTCTGTATCGACTTCTGTGATATTGGGCCTTAGTTTTCCCATCTGGAATGGCAGGGTCTCACAGTGGGTGGAGCCTGGCATGATGCTGAGGGTTGGGAGATACTCAGGAAGGAGTATTCTGTCCCCAGGCAGGGTTGCAGTGGGGATCATGGTGGTCTCAAGAGGAAAGACCTGGACTGGGTGACAGCAGGCAGGTGCCCAAGGCGACAGTGATGGAGGTTGAGAATAGGCAGCCAGGGCCCTGGCTCCTCTGGCGTGTCCTCTGGAGCCGAGCTTTTGAACAAGTGGCTGGATGCTTCCTGTCCTGGCTCCCCTTACAGGCGATCCATCAGCTCAGCTGTTACTGTCTGGGCCAGCGAGTGGCCATAAATGCACCCGCCACCTCCCATCGGCCCCCACTACCCGCCCCCCCCCAGCAAGTGGGCCAGGTTTTATGTTGTAAGAACACTGTGGGGCGTCTCAAACACACCGCTAATGACAGGCATCATGAAGCAATAAAAGTGATGGGGCTGAGAGGGGGCTGGCGGGAAGGGTGGGGGGCCGCCAGTCCCCGGCTCCCTTGGCGGTGGTGGCAGGAGCTCTAGGAGAATTGATTAGTCTTGGACGTGCTGACCTTTTTGTTCTTGAAAAATTGCTTTTGAGCAGCTGAGGCAATAAAAGTAAATTGATTCAGAGAGTACGAGGATGAAATTTGCGTTAGGCAGGGAGGGGCAGATAAACGCCTCTTGACGTCAGCACTCCTCCCCGCCCCCCCGCCAGCCCCAACCCCTGGGCAATACAGGGGCAGGACCTGAGAAGCCTGGCAATGTGGTGCTGGGGGCCGCAGGGCCTGGCACACACTCAGCAGAGCTTCACCAAATGTCTGGACAGAGAAACGAAACTGATAATGAAGAAGGGAGGGCTGGAGACGAAAAGAAGTCAGACTGTGGGGAGGGGAAGAAGGCAAAGAAGAGAAAAACACCAAGGGGAAACAGCTAGGGGAATTCAGGCTAGACAAGAAGAAGGCAATGAGGACCCAGAAGGGAGCCAGGGAAAGGAGAGAGGAGATGAGACTAGCCCAGGCTCTCCTGAACACTGCCTGTGCCTGACCATCTCACTGAATCCCCACAAAGCCTTATATTTGTCCCCACTTTATAGAATGAGGAAACTGAGGCCCAGAGAGGTCATGTCACCTGTACAAGGTCACTCAGCAGACAATGGTAAAGCCCAGCTAAACTCCTCTGTGGCCAGGCAGGGGGATCCCAAGGGTGGACCCATTACTAAGTCATTGTCAACACCAAGGAGGCCCCCACTGCAGGGTGGTGGGCTGGGCGTCAGTCATCCTGTGTGCCCCTCACCGCCTGGAGCCCATTTCTTCACTGGGGGCCTTGGGGAAATGGCATAAGTCCGTGTTCATGAAATCCAGAGCTGGTTGCCCAAGATGCGCTGGGGAACTGACTCCAGTTGCTGGCCCAGGAGACATATTTGATCTCTGCAGTAGCCCAAACCACCACCCACCAGGGTATCTCCACTTTCATGAGCCACGATCCTGGATTTGGGTTTGGGGGTTTGAGATGTGGGATCCTGTGACTCCGGGGTTGGAGTATGCAGCTTCAAATGGTGACTAAACACCAAATCAGGCCCGTGCAGTAAGTGGTTGATGTCTCTCTAAAATGCAGGCACCCCACGGGGTGAAAAAACCTAAACACATCCAGACTCTGAGTGGTGTTGTCATCAGGCTGCCCTCTGCCCCCAGCCGGCCCCAGAGGGACCCAACTAAACGTCATCTCAGACGTTCTGGATTCCACACCCTGACATGACTCTCCCACCCGCGGGCACCGCACCCTACTAGTCTCTTCTCTGCCTCTGTCTCACCACGCGCTCACACCTGCGACCTTCTCCCTCCTCTCCCAGCCTCGGGAGAGGGCCAGGAGGCTTTGCTGCCTCGATATCCCCGGAGGGAAGGGGCTTGCCAGAGCCTCTGCGAGGTCTGGCTTTCCAGCCTCCCTGGATGCCAGCACGGGGCCGTCCAAGTGCCCCAGCCCCCACGCGCAGCTCCAGCGAGAGGCAGCCGGGGTCTGGAGTTGGCCGTGTGGGTTCGCGCTGCGAGTCCTTGAAGGGAGGGACTGCGAGGAACCGCGGGGCGCCCCTCCCCCTCCCCCTCTGGGCTCCCGGGGGGCGGCGGGCCTGGGGCGCACGGGTTGCCGGGCGACCGCCGTTGCCAGTGGAGACGCACACGCACACTTCTCCCTGGGCAGCAGAACGAACGCAGGCTGCGGCGGGGCGGTGGGTGGCTGCGCTGCGGGGCGCAGAGGAGCCTGCAAAGAGGAATCGCGCGGGGGATCCTCCAGCCTTCATGATTCGGGAATGGAGGGCAACCTCTGGCCCCCATTACCTAGTCGGAGGCGGGAGGACCGCAGGACACCCACCCCAGCGTCTCCTGGCCTGGGTGCCAAGCTCCCCATGCCCACCGGCCCTGAGTGAGTGCAGGAGAAAAGGCGGCAGTGACTCCACTCATGCTTCCCAACCCGACTGCCATATGCCTGGCAGTTTGCCTGCAAAGGTCCCAGGAGGATGGAAAGGGAGATTTGTCACGGGAGATGGGTTACTTCCCTACAGGGAAACTCTGAGTGATGCGAAGCTTACCTGAGGTTTTAACGGCTAGCGATCCGACCGGCTGTGCTAGGATTCGAACCCAGACTCCTCATGCTGCCAACTTTGTTCCTAAGCTTGTGGGTGACCGTGGGCGGCGCGCTCGCCCTCTCTGGTTGCCCTCTTCCTGCTGTAAAAAGAGGTGGTTCCTGGATATGGGAGTGCAGCCTGGGGTGCAAGCTGGGGCCTGGCGCTGGGCCTGGAAGCCACTGCGGGGCCCCGCCTCCCTCCCGAGCGGTCCTAACACTGCCAGCGCATGAATAAGGCCTGGCAAAGCGCCGGGGAGGGTGTGCAGAGGTCAGCCGAGAGGGCTGTGCAGGCAGCCTGCTTGGGACTTCATGCCAGGTGCAGCCAGGCGATTCTGCCTGGGCACAGCCTGTTTCACTTCCTCTGGAGCAGGGGGGCAGCCGGGAGCGAGTGGTGGGGGCTGGAAACAGGGGACCCAGCCAGCCACGTGCTGGAGCTGAGAGCCGGGAACTTACTGAGGTCAGGTTTTCACCCCTAGTTCCCTCCCCATGAAGACCAGTCTAGGGGAGCTGGCAGAAGTTGCCATGGGAGGTCCCCTCCCGTGTCTGGACTGGTGGTCCACCCCGTGGCATCCAGGGCTAGGCTCCACAGCAAGATCCTTGCATGGCTAAGTTCTAAAAGACTCCAGGAATCTGTGCCCACAAATATGGCTAAAGGCCTACCAAGTGTCTGCTGCTGCTACTGCTGCTGCTAAGTCACTTCAGTCGTGTCCGACTCTTCACGATCCCATGGACTGTAGCCCACCAGGCTCCTCCGTCCATGGGATTTTCCAGGCAAGAGTACTGGAGTGGGGTGCCATTGCCTTCTCCACCAAGTGTCTAGTCTATGATTATAAATTCATCAAGATTCACTCAGCATTATTCAGTCATTTCAGTACTATTGTGATACAATGTAAATTCCTCTGAAAGTGTTCTGGACTTCAGAGTAGCTGTGTTTGATATTCAGTGGGCCATCCCAAGCAGGTCAGTGACTATAACACTGAAAGGGCCCCTTTCTGGGGAAAGGGCATCACTGCTCACTTGGATAATGTACCCACCACCACCCAAATTTTGTCTTTCTCCCCAGAACCTGAGGCTGGTGGAAAAGAAAAGCCTGCTCTGCAGGGCTGTCCCCGTGGTGGCCCGTGAGCCGTCCACTCCTCCGAGTGTCCTGGGTGTGATGGAGAGTGGTCAGGAACGCTAACTGCACAGGCCAACTTGCTCTGCAAGGACGGGAAAGGCACTTGATGTGTGTGTAGCAAGGTAGGTGGCAGCATAAACAGTTAGGGGAAGTGTGCCTTCTCAGAGGAGCCACCGCACACCTGTGGATAATGATGAGGGGTGGGAGTGTGTCTATGTGTTCACCATCTGCAGGCACATAGGGTGCAGTGTGCACATACAAGGCAACACCTGGGTGAATGCCTTTCCTGGTGAGTTGGTGACACACTTAGAACATTGGAGGGAAATGACTTTCCAGGGACTCCAAGCAGTGTCCATGCAGGAAGCAGGTAGTCCGTGCCCAGTGGCCAGAATTGTTGTCTTTGTTGTCATTCAGTCGCTAAGTCGTGTCCGACTCTTCTCGACCCTGTGGACTGCAATAGGCCAGACCAGAACTGACCCTCCCCTCCCTGTGGCTAATCTGCAGGAGAGAAGTTGTCATGGAACCCCAACAATCCCAACTTCAAGTTCCCCAGAAGCCAACACTTTGGGGAGATCTGCTGAGGCTTTAGTGGTCTGCCCTAGCTGAGAATATCTGGGTAACTGCCTTTTAGAATCAGTGGACAAGACACGTGAAAACTCCACTGCCGTTACTTTGGAGCCTCCTTCAGGCTTTGTCTTGGTTTGGTTTGTGACTGTCCAGCAAATTCCAGCACGTTGGACTGCTCACTTTTCCCACCAGATCTGGGTATCTCCTAACAGTCCTCTCCATCATCACTGAATGGAGATTTCATGCCCGAAAAGCCATCCATCCTGGTAGTGTTTGTTGGGTTTTGAAGGGGAGCCCACACCTGTTCCTGAGCATGGGCAGCACATGATGCCACTCAAGCAAAGCCAGACTTACTGGAGAGGCGACAGCCCTGGTCTGTGTGTGGTCAGCCACCATCCATTGTGTCCCTCTATGGGCGGGTCCTGGCAGCACTGGGGGTAGCTGTGTGAGCCTGGAGGGGGTCCCTGTTCTCTGGAGAAAGCTGAGTGACCACGTGCTCCTCTCACAAGGTAACGTGCTGTGTACAAAGACGGGAGAGCAGCTCATTCCAGCTCAGCCTTTATAATCCCACCTTTAGATCCTCCAGTGGGGGCAATAGGTGGTCTTTTTCAGTGCAGAGGAGTGTTTGAGACAACTGAACTTCCCCACAAGGACACGTGGTGTATCCCAGATCAGAAAGTGCAGCACCTATTTAATTCGGGGCTTCCAAGAAATAGACCTTCGTGTAATTCTGTTTGCATGGAATGTCCAGAATAAGCGCCTCCACAGAGATAGAGGATTAGTGGTTGTTGACTGGAGGGAGGGAGCAGAATGGGGAGTGATAGCCAATGGGCACAGAGTTCTTTGGGGTCTAGGAAAATATTCTGAAATTAGATGATGGTGGTGGTTGCACAGCTCTACATGACTGAAACCATTGAATTTTACTCCTTTCAATGAGAGAATTTATGATATGTTGATTGTGTCTCAGTAAACCTGTTAAATATTTTAAATAAGTCTCATGGGGAAATGTTCCTGATGGTAGTAACCAGTATGTACATAATTTCATCTTTATTTTTAAAATATATGCACAGGTGTATGTGGTGGGAAAACGGACAGGAAATACACTAAAACACCAGCAGTGACTTTGGCTGGGTAAAGGGATCAGAGGAGGTTTTATTTTTCCTGCACAAACAGCCAGGGGGCAGGATCCATCTAGACTTGGGGGTGACGCTAAAGCCCCAGAGCCGAGACCCTGGACCAGCCCATCCCTGCCCACGGCGGACCCCGTGACTCACCAGCAGAGGCATCATGCATCAGGCAGCCGGAGGTCAGCTCCTCCCTGGGGAGGGAATGCTGCAGGGCCAGCCGGTGAGATGGGCGGGGTGGGCGTGGTGGAGGACTTGACCTGTGAGCCCCACTCTGGCTGTGAGCTTCAACTGGTTCCCCTCCAGGCAAACAGGCAGGAGAGGTCAGGCAGGAGACCAGCAATAATTACCCGCCGGGCAGGCAGGCTTGGCACCCCTCCTTCATTCCCAGGCAGAAAGGTCACCCCTGGCGCCCGGGCCTGCCCTGATGCCATGGCCCAGCAGCAGAGCCGACAGATGCGCTCATGACCCTCCAGGACGGTTCAGGCAGTTCCCCAGGAGGGAATCCAGCAGGGGGCCCATATCAGGCCCAGTCAGGCCCTGGGCCTGACTCTCATTCTAGACTCCCAGCAAAATCCTTAGCCCCTCGAGTCTCCATCTGGAGCAACCATAGCCCTGTGTTTTGCAAAGGAACTGGCTCCATAAATAGTGGTAGATGAATGGATGGATGAAGTGGGACAGTACCCTGCTTGTCACCTCCAGGTGGCCGGAGGCGCACACGACCTTGTAGGGGAAAGCGCCCAGGGAGCAGGGTCAGCACCACGGGCACCGCCTGAGTCACTTGGTTATTCCTGGATGCGGAGGAGGCGGGAGTGGGGCTGAGAAAGGAGGCCACCTGGCTGCCTGGGGGCTTGGCGAAGCTGCTGTCAGGGAGTGCAGCCCTGGGGTAAGTCGAGCAGGGGTGTCTGTGGCCGGGGTAGGAGGTTTTCAGAAGGCTGCTGGACTGGGCTGGAAGTCATGTCCAAATTAGGGCCTGAGTACATGGATGCACAAGCTGGCAGCTTGGTGTGCTCAGCGCTATGCAGCTGGTCAGGGAGTGCTTCCTCAGGCCCTGGCCTGCTCAGGGGACTGGGCTGTGACCATGAATAAGGAGCTACAATTAGCCCTCCCTTTCACTGTCCTGATGCTGGTCTGGCTGGTGCTCAAGGATGAAGGGCTGCCTCACAGTGCTTGTTGCCTCCAGAGCCCAGGGGAGTCCAGAAGATCACAGGTTCAGCCAGCTGTGGGTGCTGGCCCAAGGGAGACCGAGCCGATGGAAAGCTCATGGCATGGATGGACCAGGGGCTCCCCGCAGCACAGAGAGGCCACGGGAGTTAGTGCCAGATGCCAGAAACCCAGGTTCAAGGCCCAGCTCTGCCTCGTTCTGTGTGGCCTCAGGCAAGTTACCTCACCTCTCTGAGCCCTGGTCTCCTTCACTGTAAGATGAAGTTAAAAATAGTGCGTCCCAGAATCCATGCAAGGGCTCGGTGCAATAAACACTATATGCAAAGTGCTTGGCATGTAGTCTGTACTTAAAAAGTGGCAGCTGTTGCCATCCTATAATTTTTCTATTATTAATAGAACTAATATTAATATCATTACTATTACTGTCCAGTCTTAATATCTTTAATCCCAAGACGAGATCAGTCCCCAGGGCTATCCCTCCGTTGTTCAGCCTTCTTCCCTTTCCACACACCTAGCTCTGGTGACTTAGGGTATGTTAAGCTATTTCTCATGAATATGAAAGGTTTTGCCCCAAAAGCTCTTCTGACTTGGCAAAAGATCCAAGTGCCCATCCTCAAACTTGTCCACTTGCTTTGTGACCATGGGTGTCCCTTCCCTCGCTTTAGTGGCCTCTTGCGTGGCCTCCACTAGTGCCTGGTGCCTGGTTCCCTCCCCAGTCAGCAGGGACCCAGAGCAGAGCTGGTGTGAGGAGGGGTACTCCAGGCTCTGTCTGGGGGCCTCTTACACCCTGGCAAGGCCCAGCCAGGCAGGAGGAGGCAGCAGGAGGGGTTTAAGGAAAGGCCAAGGAAAGAGGAATCTCGGCCCTTGAGGTCATCC
Source organism: Capricornis sumatraensis (assembly GCF_032405125.1). Taxonomy (NCBI): domain Eukaryota; kingdom Metazoa; phylum Chordata; class Mammalia; order Artiodactyla; family Bovidae; genus Capricornis; species Capricornis sumatraensis. Next base: position 102,178,761 of record NC_091076.1, read on the forward strand.
TGTCTATTTTTACATCCCATCCCTAAAGGGGCCAGGACGGCAGGCCCGTGGCCGTCACTCAGCATGAATGTAATCCCCAGGGAATCGGGTGTCTTTGGGAAATTGGACCCAGGCTGGGGATGCTCAGAGGCCCTCAGTTCCCCTAGGGGGCCTGAAACGAGGGAGATCCTGGCCTCTGGAATCAGATGGCCTGGCCTAAGCTGAGAGTGGGGCAGGTGCTCCACCTCTCCAGACCCCAGCGTCCCCTCTGTGAGATGGGCCTCACCCTCCAGGCCTGTTGAGAGCTGAGGGGGTGGAGCTGCAGGAGGGCTTCTGGGTGGGGTCTGCTGGGAAGCAGGCTGAGTAGACCAATGGCCACAGGCCTTCTGGAGAGGACTTGCCCTGGGGGAAGGCCCTGCTCCCCTGAGGAGGGCCCTCTGAGGGCATGGGTCAGGGGCCAGCACGACAGTTTGCTCAAACAGCAAAGACCTCACAGCCTGACTAGTGGAAGTCAGGGAACTTCAGGGAGTTGGGGGGAGACTACCCGGATCTGCCTTCAGGAATAAGAGGCTGATTTCCGGCAGATAGCCTGGAGCTCTTGGGCCACCGTGGAAGGTTCTGTCACTCAGTGGAAGAGCAGGCCTCAGCCAAGGGCATATCCTTCCCAGGGCAGTGGGCATCCCACAACCAGAGAGGCCCTGCCAGCCCCACCTAGCTGAGACAGCCCTGAGCCCAGGTGTGGACTCTTCCTCGGGGCTCCCTGAAGCTCCGCCCCTTCCTGCTCTCTCTCCCTCCTCAGGTGAGACCCCCAGCTGCTACGCCTCCTTCTGACCGCAAACAAGCCACTCAGGTCCACACAGCGGGCTGGGCAGGTGTTAGGTCCTGAGAAGACCCCGCACGGATGCCTGCCTCCAGTTCCCCAACCACAAATCCACCTCCAGGACTTCTGGAATGGGTTGAATTGTGTCCCTACAAAATTCCTGTCTATTCAGAACCTCAGAAGAGGAGAACACAGGGTTCATGCAGGTGTCATTAAGTTGAGGATCTTGTGATGAAAGCCTCCTGGATTTGGGGTGAGCCCTAAATCTATGAGTTCCACGAAGAGTAGAGACACAGAGAGACACGCAGAGGAGGCTGAGGGAGACGGAGGCAGAGACTGGGGTGATGCAGCGAAGGAACACCAAGGGTGGCCTGCATCCCTTGGGAGACAGGGTGCCCCCTCAGGGCCTCCACGAGGAACTGGCACTGCCGACTGTGAGCGCATACATTTTTGCTGCTATAAGCCACTCGGTATGTGGTGATCTGTTACAACTATCATGGGAAATGAATTCAGTTTAAAGACAAAATGGTCTAAAGGCACAGGGATCGCGGTCCGTCCCTTGCAAGCTGCCTTCCTCACAGGTGCTCTGGTGCTGTGCGGTACTTTTATTCTGAAGTCACTTTGGCATCTCAGCTGAAGAGAAATGAGATGAGACTTCAGTTAAAGGAACAGGCTTGTAGCTGTGAGGGAATATTTGTTGGGGGGGAGCTGGTGTGGAAGAAGGGACACAATCTCAGGGTGACCCAGCACCCTGTTTTAGCACTGAAAGTCCCACACCCCAAGAAACCTCAGTGCTGGGTGAGAAGCACCCAGCCAGCCTTGTGGCCCGGAGGCCTTTGCAGTCCAGTCGGGTGAGACAAGGAGACCGGAAAAGGAGGGAGCTGGTCTGGGGATGTTTGGGGAGAATCGGTGGGTCTGAGAGGTGTGAGGACAGGAGATGCCAAGGCTGAGGGGGGCTGGTTTTCAAGAAGACATGTTTCCCTTGGGATGTGTAGGTTGACGTCTAAGTGGGCTGTATGGCCTGGGAGCTGCTGTGCAGCCCTCCCAGACCAGCCAGGAGGCTAGTGTTAGAAGCAGAAGTGAGAGACCAGGACGCCAGGGGACCTCACTCCAACCATGTGGAGAAACAAATGCCCCAGAGCCCTGAGGGTGGGGGGTGATGCCAGCCAGGTGGTGAGAACCCTGAGACCGCACGACCCAAATGCTGGACACAGTGGGCAAGGCCAGCAGGTGCAGAGAGGAAACTACAGCTCGTTCACCCTGTTAAGAGGCACAGCAGGTGACAGAGAGACCCAAAAGCAACAGAGCAATATGAAGAGGGGAAAGAGAGTCAGGCCACACAGAGAAACCTGATAAACACGACTTCAGCCCGGTGGTCAAGGTCGACATCGGCAATGATGGTCAGATGCCCTTGACATGACAAGTTGAGCGAGGCCCTTTATCTCTGCAGTCTTCCTCCCCTAAACTCACCACCCAGTCCAGTCCAGAGAACAACATCAGACTTGTCCCAGTGGCTGCGTTCTGCAAGGCATCTGAGCAGTGTTCCTGCAAAGCACCAAGGTCATCCGAACAAGGAGAGTCTGAGAAACTTGCAGCTGAGTGGTGCCTGAGGAGACGTGACCAACAATGTAACGTGCTTCCTGGATGGTGTCCTGGAACAGAAAAAGGACATTAAGAAAACTACGGAAATCTGAAGGAAACACAGGCTTTAGCTGGTAATAATACGTCAATATTAGTTTGTTGATTGTGAGAAATGTGCCATCCTTATGTATTAATACTAGCAGAAACCCGGGGTAGGGTGTATGGGAGCTATGCACTGGCTTGGAAGCTTTTCTATAAGCTCCCATTCTAACATTAAACGCCTATTTCGAGGACTTCCCTGGTGATCCAGTGGCTAAGACTCCATGCTCCCCAATGCAGGAGGCCCAGGTTCAATCCCTGGTCAAAGAACCAAATCCCACTTCTCCAACTAAGAGCCTGAATATCATAACGAAGATGGAAGAATCCGAGTGTCGCAACTAAGAGCTGGTGCAGCCAAGTAAACATATAAACAAAATAAATATTCTTTAAAATGTTCAGTTTTTTAAAAAAGGAAAGGAGCAGCATTCAAAGAGTACAGATAATCAGATTTAAAGGAAGAGATACAAATGGATGAATAAATATGAGGAAATCCTTGATCTTTCTGATCACTAAATAAAAGTAAACAACAATGAGATATTTTTGCCTTATCCTATGGGCAAAGATGAAGACTCTGATGGTACCAAATGTTGGTGGAGGAGTACTGAAACAGGCACATGTTGAGAGCAAAGAAATTGGTCATTTGTCCCAACGTCATAAACTCAAGGGGCAAAAAGGTAATTTGTTGATGTCTGTTATAATATTCACATCTTTGTATACTGTGAACCAGCAGTTCCAATTCTAGAAACCTAGCCTCCAGAAACTGTGGTGAAAAAACATTTGCTTAAGGGCACAAAGATATTTGAAGCAGTATTGTTGGTAAGGGCAAAATTGAGGGAAAAAGTATGTGAATGTGAATAGAATATTGATTAAATACATTTTGATACATTTAATGGAATTTTATGGATCCACTTTAAAGAACTGCATACATTTTTATAGAATATATGAAGTTTATAGAGAAAGTTTTCCAAGATAGATGATTGAATCACAATGCAAAGGATTTCCCTGGTGGTCCACTAACTAAGACTCAATGCTCCCTATGCAGGGGCTCCAGGTTCAGTCCCTGGTAAAGAACTAGATCCCACATGTCACAACTAAGAGCTCACATGGGGCAACTAAGACCTGAAACAGCCAAAGAAATAAATACTTTAAAACATGATAACTGAAGTGAAGTGTAAGTCGCTCAGTCATGTCCAACTCTTCAGGACCCCATGGACTACACAGCCCATGGAATTCTCCAGGCCAGAATACTGGAGTGGGTAGCCATTCCCTTCTCCAGGGGGATTCCCCCAACCCAGGGATCAAACCCAGATCTCCCCCATTGAAAGCAGATTCTTTACCAGCAGAGCAACAAGGGAAGCCCAAGAATACTAGAGTGGTTAGCCTATCCCTTCTCCAGGGGACCTTCCCAACCCAAGGAATTGAACCGGGGTCTCCTGCATCACAGGCAGTTTCTTTACCAAGTGAGCTATCAGGGAAGCCTTTAAAACATGATAAGGCAGGTTGTAAAACATTTACATGACTGCACATGCACACACACACAGGTGTACATAGATGCAAACAGGGCTGGTTTCATGGAGAACTACTTCTGAAGCCACACAGGGCCGCATGCTCAGAAGAACCTCTGCTTGGATTAAGGGTCTGAATAATTTTATTTTTGGACATGTGTTTTGTAAGTGAAGTCTATGGTATGTTAGAGTGTGTGCATGAGCAGATATTTGGATATACGTCCCCTTGCATATGGCGTCGGCAATGTCCCATGAGCATGGAGTTCTGTGGACCTGAAGGAGTTCAGTGAGATTGAGTGTGAGAAAGAGGCTCGTGCATTATGCCTACAACCAATGAGAGGGAACATTGATGACTTCCAAAGGCCACACCTTCTGTTCAAGCCAGAACTTACTTTGAATGCAGAAAGAATGCAAGGTAGTTTTAAGAAACTGAATAATCAGGAAAACCTATCATCTACTTTCTGACCTGTGTTCCTTCCTTGTATTGGTCAACTACTCATGCTGAAACAATGACATGAAAGGTAAAGGGAAAATAGGGCACCCTATCACTCCTTTTCCTCCCAGCTCTTCTCTACTTATTGACCTCCCAGAGCCCCGTTTTCTCACCCATCACAAGGGACAGGACTGGCCAGTTGTAAAGCAGTCAGGTCGAGGGTGCACAGGGCCCTTGATGAATCCAGCTGTTCTGTTGGATTTTCCATCAGTCTCGGTCAGATGCAATAGTGCTGGGTCCAGGGCTGGGTTCTGTGTCCCAGCTACCCTGGGTAGGACATCACTTTCTTGCAGAAAGTGGTGAGGGGAGGAGCAGCTTGGGCAGGCTGTGATGGGGCTGGCACCCATGCAAGGTCTCAGAGGACATCCCTTGCACAGACCCTCCTTAGGAAGTGACTTGGATAGGCTTAGCCCAACAAAGGAGTGCCAGCAAGTAATGGGGCTTCTTCCAGCAGTTACACAGGGAATCACCCATGACCCAGTTAGTCCCCTCGCAGGTGTGTACCCAAAAGAACTGAATGCAGGGACTGGAGAAATACTCCTACACATATGCTCATAGCAGCTTCACTCACCAACATCAGAAGGTAGAAACAACTCAGGCGTCCATCAGCAGATGAATAGAGACACAAAATGTGGTCCACCCGTCCAGTGGAAGAGTATCCAGGCTTAAAAAGGAAGTTCTGAGCACGATCCAACCCAGATGGAACACTGAAAACACAACGCTGAATGAAGGAAGCCAGACGCAGAAACCATGTAGAGTAAAATTCTATTTCTATGAAACGTCCAGAATAGGCAGAGTCCCTGGAGGGAGAAAGTAGAGCAGTGGTTTCCAGGAGCAGGGAGAACAGATAAACAGGGAGGAACGACTTAATGAGGTCAGAGTTTCTTTCTGGGGTGAAGAAAAGTTCTGGAACTAAATAAAGGGGATGGTTGCCCAACATTGTAAATGTACTAAATACCACTGAATTGTAGACTTTAAAATGATTCATTGAGACTTCCCTGATGGTCCAGTAGTTAAGATTCTGTGCTCCCAGTGCAGGGGGCATGGGTTCAATCCCTGGTCATGGAAGTAGGATCCCATATTCTGCACAGGGCAGCTAAAAATAATAATAATAATAAAAAATGAAATTAAATCTCAGGCATCAACTTATAAAAAATAAGTAAATAAAGCAATTCATTTTATGCTATGTGAATTTCACCTCAATTTAGAAAAAGCAGAAATAGTAGTGCTAATTAGCAGTAGGGCTGGTGGCAGTGCCAGTAGTACTGTAATACTAGTAGTACTAGTTGGAGAAGGCAATGGCACCCCACTCCAGTACTCTTGCCTGGAAAATCCCATGGACGGAGGAGCCTTGTGGGCTGCAGTCCATGGGGTCGCTAAGAGTTGGACACGACTGAGCGACTTCTTTCACTTTTCACTTTCATGCATTGGAGAAGGAAATGAAAACCCACTCCAGTGTTCTTGCCTGGATAATCCCAGGGATGACAGAGCCTGGTGGGCTGCCATCTCTGGGGTCGCACAGAGTCGGACACGACTGAAGCGACTTCGCATCAGTAGTACTAGTACTATTAGCAGTAGTAGCAGTACTAGTAGAACTGGTAGTGCTAGTAGTATTGGTAGTACTAGTTAGTGGTAGGAATAGCTGGGCCTGGACTTCTCAATTCTACCCTAGGTGAGGCACGAAGGGAGGCCATCCCCAAGATGCCAGCTGAGCAGTGGCACCCATCAGCAACTCTCCAGGCTAAAGCAAGAGCAAGAACTCCAGAGGGTCTTCTCCCTAACAGAGGCATTCCAGCGACTTTATCTGTTATTGATGAGTTGGAAGAACTCCAGCATGAGATAGAGGCAGGCAATGCCAGCAAAAGGGAAGACAGAGGCCCAAGGAAAACACCAAAGTCGTAATCATTATACGCCACTCAGCTGTGCACTGAATTTTTATATACAGTCATAATAATATAACATTATTGATCTTCTACTTTTAGTACCAACCTATAAAGAAAGCATCGGCCATGAGTGGTTTCAGAGTAGATGACCGATGGCAGCAGCCTTGGCAGTGCCCAAGAAGCAGAGCTGTGGGGTGGGGTGTGTGGGAAGGGGAGCCCCAAAGGGCAGGGCAGGAATTCTAATATCCTTCACCTTCCAAGAGGGAAGCTGAGACATGCTGGGACAGTCTTTTGTGGCTCTAGAAATGGAGTGGGACAAAGTGACATGGATGAGGAACAAGGGAGCTAAAAGCAGTGTAGAACTGAAGGACCAGAGGCAACAGGAGACAGAGGGTTTCATCACGCCTGACACGGATGCAACGCACACCTGCATCTTTGAAAGTCTGCCACTTGGAGGTTTGTGTGTAGGGGACTTCCCATAAAACCAATCGTACACAAGCTTTTTCAGAAGACTGAAGCAAGAGAGCATTTGCCAGTTCATTCTATGAGGCTTGTACTACCCTGATACAAAAATCAGACAAAGATGTTACAGGAAAAAAAAAAAAAACAACGAACTTGGGAATTCCCTGGCAACCCAGTGGTGAAACTTGGCACTTTCGCTGCCATGGTCTTGGGTTCAATCCCTGGTCAAGGAACTAAGATCCCAGAGGCTTTCCAGCACGGCCAAACAAACAAACAAACAAAGATCAATATCTTTCACAAACAAGGTACAAAATCACTAAGCAAAATTTTAGAATTTTAATGCTATATTAAATTTATTAAAAATTTAATTACATATAAAAAGAAAAATGCAGCATTACAAGGGGGAAACCCAGGAACAAAGACTGGTCCAATATTTGAAAATCAATCAATGCAGCCCACCATTTTAACAAACTAAAAAGAAAAGCTATATGATTATCTCAAAATAGAGGAAGAAAAAAGCACTTGACAAATCCAACATCCATTGGTGACCCTCCGGCAAAAAGAAAATTCTTAGCAAACTAGGAAAAAGAAGGGAACTTCCTTAGTCTTATACAGGACATCTATAAACCCCATAGCTGACACCAAAATAAATGATGAAAAACTAACATTTTCACTCTAAGATCAGAAACAAGACAAGGATGTTCACTTCCTCCACTTCTAGTCAACATCATATTGGAGGTTCTAACTGGTGAAGTAAGCCAAAGGAAAAAAAAAGCATTCAGAATGGGGAGGAAAAAACCTAAACTGTCATTATTTTCGGGCCATAGTAACCATCTAAGTAAAAAATCTAATGGAATCTACAAAAATGTTTGCTAGAACTTATAAGTGAGTCTAATAAGGTTACTGGAGAAATATCAATACATTAAAAAAAACAACTGTATTCTATATAATAGTAATGACCAGAAATTTTAAAAGTTTAAATATCATAAATAGCATCAAAAATACAAAACACTTAGGGATAAATCTGACAAAAAGATGTCTAAGAATTGTACACTAAAAACCACAAATCATTGCTGAGAGAAATTTAAAAGATCTAAGTCAATGAAGAGAGATACTTTGTTCATAGCTTAGAAGACTCAATATCGTTAAAACTATCTCTTCCCCCCAAATTATATATAAATCCAAGGCAATCCCAATCAAAATCTCAGCAGGCTCTTTTTGGTAGAAATTGAGAAAGTGATTCTAAAATTCACATGAAAATATAAAAGAACCTAGAATAGCTGAAACAAATTTGAAAAAAAAGCATGAAGTTGGAGGGCTAACGTTACCCAAAATCAAGACTTAAATAAAGCTACGGTAATTGAGGCCACATGGTATTAGTGTGAAGGGGAACAAATAGATTGATGGAATGGAAATAGATTTGAACATCCCTGTACAACTGATTTTTTACAAAGGTGCAAAAGCAGTTCCGTGAGGAGAGTAGTCTTTTCAACAAAGGAAACATTTGGACATCCATATGCAAAAAGAACACTCCAATTCATACCACCCACCACTACAGAAAGCAACTCAAAATGGATCATTGACCTAAATGGAAACCAAAAACTACAAACTTCCAGAAAAAGAGAGAGAGAGAGAGAGAAAATTTTGTGACCTTGAGTTAGGCCAAGATATCTTAAATACAGAAATAGATAAAAAGAAAAAAAATCAATCGGAGTCATCAAAGTTCATAACTTTTATTAGGAGTTGCCTAGGGCTTAGGGTGGGGTGATTGCTAATGGCGATGAGGTGATGAAAATGTTTTATATGTTCTATGACTGTGGTGATATTTGCACATACCGTGAATTTCTAAATATCTTCGAGTTGTACACTTATGTGGTATTGTATGATGTGTGTGTGTGTGTGCTCAGTCGCTCAGTCATGTCCTGTTCTTTGTGACCCCATGGACTGTAGCCCACCAGGCTCCTCTGTCCATGGGATTCTCCAGGCAAGAATACTGGAGTGGATTGCTGTTTCCTTCTCCAGGGGACCTTCCAGACCCAGGGACTGAACCTGTGTTCTCTTGCTTTTCCTGCATTAGCAGATTCTTTACCACTGTGCCACCTGGGAAGCAGTATGGAATGTGAAGTATATCTCAATAAAGCTATTATAATTTTTAAAAGAAAAAAATGAATACTTTTGCTATTTGAAAGACTGTTAAGGGAATGGAAAGATGCAAACAAGGAAAAATATTTGTAAATCACATATCTAATGAAGGTTGCATATGAAGACTATAAAAGAAACCTTCAATGCTATGGAACCTAGCAAAACAAACAACCCCCTTCCCCTGACCACCCAAAAAATCCTCATATATGACTTGAACAGACACTTCATCAAAAAAGATATGTATGAAAAATAAGTACATGAAAAGATATTGAGCATCATTAGTTATTCGAGAAATGCAAATTAAAACCAGAGTCAGATACCACTACACACCTATCAAAATGACTAAAATTAAAAATCTGATGACATAGAGTGATGATGATGTAGAGAATCTAGACTTCCCAACACTGATGGTGAAAATACAAAATGGCACAATTGCTTTGGGAAAGTGTGACAGTCCTTAGAAAGTTCAAGTATATCACATGACCTACCCATCCCATTCCTGGGTAATAAAAGCATGAATACAAATGTTCTTAGCAGCTTCATGTGTAATAATAAAAAACTGAAGACAACCCAACAACAGGTGAATGGATAAAGAAGCTGTTATTTCCAGGTACTGGGACACTGTTTAGCAATAAAAAGAAATGAGCTATTCATACACACAATGGCGTGAACCAATCTCAAAACTAGGCTGAGTGAAGGAAGAAGAACAAAAAAAGAGTATGTACAGTATGATTCCATTTATATAAAACTCTCCAAAATGCAAACAAATCTTTGGTGACAGAGAGCAGCAGATCAGGGTTTGCCTAGGGAAGGTCTGGGTGTGAGGAGGCAGGGAGTAGGGAGGAAGCATAGACTGGGGGAGTGTTCACGGATGTGTTCACTATCTTGAATACCTATGTCAAAGTTTATCAAATTCTGCCTTTTAAATATTCGCGTGAGTTTTTACATGCCAATTATACATCACTAAAGCCATTTTTTAAACAGTAATATATCTTCATTTTAGCAAGTGAAACAATGCAAAGATAAATAAAGAAGACATAATCACTGTCCCCTCCTTCCCTCCATCTCGTTTCTCTAAGGTTTCCAGTGGGCTTCCCTGATAGATCGAGCTTCCATCATAGCTCAATTGGTAAAAAATCTGCCTGCAATGCAGGAGACCCCGGTTCAATTTCTGGGTTGTGAAGATCCACTGGAGAAGGGACAGGCTACCCACTCCAGTATTCTTGGGCTTCCTTTGCGGCTCAGCTGGTAAAGAATCCACCTGCAATGCGGAAAACCTGGGTTCAATCCCTGAGTTGGAAAGATCCCCTGAAGAAGGGAAGGCTACCCACTGCAGTATTCTGGCCTGGAGAATTCTGTGGACTATAGCCCATGAGGTCACAAAGAGTTGGACACAGCTCAGCGACTTTCACTTGTCACGTGTCACTTCCCTGATAGCTCAATTGGTAAGGAATCCGCCTGCAATGCAGGAGACCCCAGTTCGATTTCTGGGTTGGAAGGGACAGGCTACCCACTCCGGTATTCTTGGGCTTTCCTTGTGGCTCAGCTGGTAAAGAATTCACCTGCAATGAGGGAGGCCTGGGTTTGACCCCTGGGTTGGGAAGATCCCCTGGAGAAGAGAAAGGCTACCCACTCCAGTATTCTGGCTTAGAGAATTCCATGGAATTTATAGCCCATGTGGTGCAAAGAGTTGGACTGAGCGACTTTCACTTTTTCGGGGCTGCTCTGTAAGCCATGGTGTGAATTTACTGCAGTTTACATAGTCATCCCTCTAAAAGCTGCCCATTTCAGTTGTTTCCAGTTTTTTGTTTGTTTGCTTTGCTTTGGTTTTGCCCACCGCCACCAATGCTGAAAAGCGTTCTTTTATGTCAATTTTCATAGACTATTATTTTTATTTCTGTAGAAGAGGCTCCCACAGTGGGATACTGGGTCAGAAGCTATGTGAATTATTTTCTTCTCAGTAGATATTGGCAGATTATTTCTGCCAGGCATGTATGAGATGTCAATGTCCTGCATGGTTTTGCCTCAGTGGATCTTAGTGATTGTATAAAGAGTGAGCAATATATCATTTTGAATTTTCCTATCAGTGAGGTGAAATATTATTTAATTTTGCCCACTAGACATAGTGTGGTCGTTGTATCCATATTCTTTAATACAGTTTTCTTTTGTCGGGGTTGACATGTGCTTTAAATTCAATTGACCATTTAAATCTTATTTTCTAAGAATTACATTTTTCTATTGTCTTTTTTTCTGTTGGGTTGTTTAGCTGTTTTTTTATCAAATCATATTAGCTTGTTGCATATTGAAATTGAGCATATGATACACATCTACATATGCATACATTATATACATGCAAGCCCAAAATGCATATCATGCATGTGCGCAACCATTGTATATACACACTGTATCACAGAGCTACATGTAGGCATGCCTACATATATGCACATGCATTATACACCAATATATACATACACATAAGTCCATGCACACATATATACACATGCGCATATATACATATGCATGCACCAGCATCCTATTTACATATACACATTCACATGCTCATACAAGACATATATACAAATACATGCCTGCAGGAGTTCCCTGGTGGCCTAGAGGTTAAGATTCCAGGCTATCATTACCCTGACTAGGGTTGAGTCCCGTGTTGGGTAACTGAGATCTTGCAAGCTGTACGACTTGGCTAAGAAAAAAATTTCTGCATACACATATATACATACACACGCATAATAAACACACACACACACACACACACACACATGCATCACATGCACACCATGGAGAGAAGCGTGGGTCCCAGGGCCATTCCAGCAGGAGGATTCAGAGCCTGGACAGGGTGAGGGGTGAAGCCACAGACAAGCAGGGGGCAGGCAGATGGACTGTGGCCCTTGGAAAGGGTTATGAGAACCACTTGGCTCTCTGTGACAGCCTCTGCCACCTCTTGGCACCCATACGGTGAGGCTCTGGGGTTCCTGCAGTCCACACCCCCAGCACGTCCAGCCAGTCACACCTCGATTCCACCCTCCTCACCTCCTACCAAGAAGCTTGCTACAACACTGGGTGAGCAAGTAGGGCTAGGTCCTCTGAGGAGCTTCGATGTGGACGTCTTCCCTGCCTGATGTCTCCTTGGGGTGTTTTGGGTGAGCAGTTTTTGACATGTTAAATGAGAGATTGCTTTTTTCCCCCTCCCACTCATAAGACTCCACTCTTAAGACCTTAATTGCAGAGGCTGTGGGCTGACAAGTGCTTGTCTCAGCCTGGCAGGTGCAGGTGATGTAAACTTGCAGCGTCTGGCAGAGCTAAGCCAGGGGGCCTCGGTGAGGATGCCAGCTTTTCCTGACACCGCGTGGCAGCTCCAGGGGCAATGTGGGGCAAGGAGGGTCCCTCAGGTGTGGGCACTGTTATGTGCCAGATTCATACCGTCATCTAATTCCTTCTTGGGTTCTCAGACCTCCCAGCCCATCTAGAAAAAAATTTTAAGGAGAAAAGTAAAGGCATCTAAGCAGGAGGGAGGTGTCCATGCTTCACTGAAAGTGTTAAAATGTTTTTTTTTTTTCCTGTTAATTTTTAAAATAACTATTTATTTATTTGGCTGTGCTGAGTCTTAGTTGTGGCAGACAGGATTGCTGAGGTATGCAGGATCTAGTTCCCTGACCAGGGATGGAACCCAGGCCCTCTGCCTTGGGAGCACAGCATTTTAGCCACTGGATCACCAGGAAAGTCCCTAACATGTTGACACTTTTAGATAAATTGAGTGTGTGTTGTAATACCCAGAGCAACCACTAGGAAAACCATACACGTAGACTCACCCAAAGTGAAATCGCTCGGTCATGTCCAATTCTTTGCAACTCTGACTCCATGGACTGTAGCCCACGAGGCTTCTCCATCCATGGGGTTTTCCAGGCAAGAATACTGGAGTGGGTTGCCATTTCCTTCTCCAGGGGAAATTCCCCACCCAGGGATCGAACCTGGGTCTCCTGCATTGCAGGCAGATGCTTTACCCTCTGAGCCACCAGGGAAGCCCAGACTCATCCAAAATCATTATAAACAAATCAAGATGGACTCCTAATGTTCACGTAATCCACAGAAAGGCAAGAGAAGAGGAGCAGAGAAAGCAAACAGAAAATCAACAATAAAACAGCAGACTTAAGTTCTAACATGTTAATAATTTGCCTTAATGTAAATTATTTAAATACACCAATTAAAAGGAAGAGATTGGCAGAGTCTATTTTTTTAAGTGATCCAACAATATGCTGTTTACAGGAAACTCACTTCTAATTCAACTATGACATTTCCCTGAAAAAGATCCACAAATGGCGAATGAACATAGGAAAATACCTTCAACACTGAAAGCCATGAGGCAAATGCAAATACAGATCACAGTGAAATGTTGCTACACATCTATCAGCATGGTTCAAATAAAAAAAATAGCGACCACACCACACGCTGGCAATGATGCAGACACACCGGGTCACTCATGCATTGCAAACAGGAGTGCAAAATGAGACAGCCCCTCTGGAAAACAGATTGGCAGTTTCTCACAAAACTAAACATGCATTTGCCATATGACTCAGCAATTGCACTCTTTAGCACTTAGCCTAGAGAAATGGAGGCTTATGTTCACACACACACACACACACACAAACCTGTCCATGAATGTACATGGCAGACTACTCCCAATAGCCTGAAATTGGACCTTCCACAGGCAAATGGTTGAACAGTATATCCACACCATGGAATACTACTCAGCAATAAAAAGCACTGTTGATTTACTCTTGGATTAATCGCCAGGGAATTATTTTCAGTGAAAAAAATGCCAATTCCAAAAGGTTATGTAGTATATGATTCCATTTATCTAACATACTTGAAATGACAAAATTATAGAAAATGGAGTGCAGATGAGTGGATCCTAGGGGTGGGGTGGGAGGTGCATTGGAGAGGGGAGGAGCGAGGTAGTAGTGGTTATAAAAAAGGGCGATACCAGAGATCCTTGAGGTCATGGAACTGTTCAGTATCTGGGCTGTGGTGATGGATATATGAACCCACACAGGCGATAGAGTTATTGAAACTAAACACACACACAGATGAGTACAAGCAAAACCAAGGAAACAGTAAGATGGGGCATTTATATCAACAGTGATATCTTGGTTGTGACATTGTGCCATAGTTTCACGAGATGTTACCACTGGGTGACCCTGGGTAGTTGTGCTACACGGGATCTCTCTAGGTTGCTTCCTCCAACAGCATGAGAATCTATGATGATCTCAGCATAAAAAGGTCAACTTAAAAAAATAAATGAACAAAAATAAACAAAAACCAAACCAAATTCCCTCCGGATTGCCCTGACCTTCGGTCCTGTCTTATGACTCCCGCACTCCCCTCCCCCTCCCCACCCCCCCCCCCCCCCACCCCCCGCCATCGACGCTCCTCCAGCCTCCAATGACCACAGTACGTCACTAAATTCAAGGTTATGGCTTATCCTCGATTCTCCCAAACAAAACGCCTGTCATGGGGTTGGCTCGATTTGCAGGTGTTTTCTTTAGAAAAGTGATCCAGGGGGCAGGAGTGAAGAAGAGAGAGCATGAAGCAGGGAAAGCTGTGACCCAGGGAGACGCTGCTTTATGGAGTTGCCATCGCAACGGCCCCTGACCCTGGGGGCGCAATGGAGCACAAAGCGGAGAAGCATTTGTTTGCCGTAGACACCTTGTCTGTCAAGGATGACTCTAAGAAACGTACTCGTGGGGTGCACGTGTGTGGGTGCCAGAAGGGTTCCTTTCGATTCCCCCACCTTGGACAGATGAGAAGCAGTAGGATTGAAAGTCCACCTCTGGCCTCTGACCTATCCGCCTCTCATGGTGTCCCTTGGAACCTTATCACATCGCATATCTGGCAAGCTCCTCCCACAAGCCTTCTACCTAAGGTCAAGCTCAAAGCCCATGATCTCTCTCCCCATAGTCCATGGCTCCAGCGTCTGGGGGCACTCCAGGGATGGAAAGATGTGGGGCCCAGCTGAAATCGCTGTGTGTCTGCCTCCCCCCTCCCACCCTGGCCAGCACATGCCCAGCTGCTCTGGCCACCCAGCTCAGATAAAAGTTCACAGAGAGATTAAAAGTCACCGTGCACCTAGCTGGCAGAGTGGAGGTGCACACAGACTGCCTTTTAGAAAAAACCAGAAGGCCTGCAGGGGCCTGGCAGAAGGAAGTCACTGAATTGATGCCTGTTGAAGGGCTGTGTTCCCAAAGCACATGAGCCAAGGACCGTGCTCTGGCCGCAGCCCCGAGACCAGAGCTTCCCCCAGGTCATGGGTCATAGCCCCGTCGGGGAGGCAGTTGTGGCAGGTGTCCGGCACCACCGAGCAGGATGTGGGGTTTCTGTTACTGATCTGTCTCTACACCCCATGTCTTTCAGATTCAGTGTCCTTCACAGCATAGCAGCCAGGACCAGGAGTCCTTGGTGAAGGCTACCCTAATCCAGGATGCATGTGTCCCGAGAAAAAGGAGGGGCCTCCGCTTCACCCCAGGCCCTAAATCACTCCAGGGTTTCCCAGGCATCTTTCTGCAAATCCAAGAAGAAAGGGTGTATGGCGATCACAGGCCACTAGGTAACTGTGGAGTCCTGGCCTGAGGTCACCTGGGGTCATCTAGACTGCCCCTACCCCTTTCTTCACAGCAGGATGGGGAATTTGTT
The DNA here is from genome assembly GCF_032405125.1 of Capricornis sumatraensis. Classification (NCBI taxonomy): domain Eukaryota; kingdom Metazoa; phylum Chordata; class Mammalia; order Artiodactyla; family Bovidae; genus Capricornis; species Capricornis sumatraensis. The sequence goes on from NC_091076.1 coordinate 102,194,427, forward strand.
CCTCTGAATCACAGTTCACTGCCCTGGCTGTCATGAGAACCACCTGGGCAATTCTGTACAAACACACACACAAAAATCCACCCAGATTCTGAAGCAGTGGGTCTGGTCAGGGCCCCAGGGTGGTATTATTTTAAAGCTCCTTCATGATTCTACTGTGCAGCCTAGGTGCACAGTCCACTCCAATCTCCAGGGCCATCACAGTGAGGGCTACTGGTACCATGTTACTGATGTCTCAAGGCCTGCTCATCTGTAAAATGGGAACATGATGCCTACCTCATAGGTATGTCATGAGGAGTAAATGGGAAAACCCTGGCAGGTGTCTGGGTCCCGGCAGGGACCCCATAATGAGTGTCCCTCTCTCAAAAGCCCTCTTCCTGTGTTGCCCAAGTCCCAGCCTCCACTATGCAGTAGTGGAACTGGAATTGTCAGCCCTGAGTTCAAATCCTGTGATGCTGCTTCCCAGCTGTGTGACCCTGGGCAAAGACCAGAGAAGGCCCCAGATCTAGAGAGCTCCTAAAATTATGAAGGTCACATCACATCACAGACCTATTCAGTAAGGACTCTCTGGGACCAGGATGCTAGCATTTTTATTTTAACCAGAACACTAGGCACCGGAGACAGCCAACCAGACGCCCATGCTTAGGGTCCACAACCTTAGAGCTCCAAGCCTTTGTTTTCCCCTCTGGGAAATGGAGTAATAACAATGATCTCATTTTTCACAGCACTAAATGAGACCAAAGGAGTGAAGGGGCCTCGAGAGTGAAAACACAGAAACAGGTGGGGATGAGCGGGGTTCTGCTTCCTCCCCTTCCCAGCTTCATGATCCCTCTGAGGCTACACCTGTCTCTTCCAGGTGGCTTCAGGCACGGTTAGTGTCAGCGGCTGCTTAGGCCCCACCGTCCACTAGATGGTCTTCCCTGCGGTAACTCTCCTGGCCTCTGGCCTGCCTTCCCCTCGTGCAGGTGGTCTGGCTGGTGAGTTCGATGGAAAGAGAGAAACACGTGACTCAGCCTCCCACTTCCTTCCTTGGGTCCCACCAGCTGCGCCGGCCACACAGGAGCCTCTGCTCTCCAGGCCAAGAAAACAGGCAGGGCCCCCAGGGAAGGACCAGCTGCTGGATTTGAGGGACCCAGAGCAAATGAAACGTTGGGGCTCTTGTTCAAAAATTATGGAAAATTCTAAGACAGCAGTTGTTGTTTAGTCATAGTTGTAAGTCGTGTTTGACTCTTTTGCGACCCCAGGGACTGTAGCGCGCCAGACTCCTCTGTCCATGGGATTTCCCAGGCAGGAGTACTGGAGAAGACAGGGAGGGCAGAGCACTAAACCAAGGTGGTGAGGTTGGGAGTGCTTGTCCCACTGGGCAGGTTGCCTATGGTGAAGCCACCCTGCCCCAGGGGAGTGGCAGGGGTCCAGCTCAGCTAATGACACAGTGGGAAGCGAGCAGCGAGCAGACCAAGCCACCTTCTTTCACCCAGCGTGCCTCCCTTGGCCTTTCAGAGCCTTGCCTCTCACTCTCCGTTCGTGATATTTAAGTGGAGCTAAAAGGAGCTATTCATTCACCCATTCAGGACACTGACAGTCTGCAAGGAAACTTGACAAGGGAAAAAGCCACACTCAGAACCTGTCTTCTAGATACACATGGTCCAGGAGGCAAGGCCTTTGCTTGATCCCACTCAAATCCCTCTTGCTGCAATGTCAACCTTCTCCTCTGGCCCAAGAGGTAGGCGGGGCTTTCTCAGAGGGCCAGTAACACCGCTTAGTCCGGAGCCTGGATCTGAGAACTCAGCGCCTCCCCGGCACAGAACTGCCTCACCTTCCGCCCAAGGTACACACCCAGAGCAAGGGAGCTGACACCCCGATTCCTCCCTACCTTCTCATCAGCAAACCCTGCAGAAGAACCCATTCCCTGGACTTCTGTCCACCCCCTGCCCTGGTTCCAGTCACAAGATTCCTAGGTTGAGCTGTTGCGATATTAGCCTAACTACGTCCCTTGCATATCCCTCTAGAATATTTTCCAGTAGAGCTCAGGCCCCAAGCAGTTTGGCACACCGTGTAGGGACAGACCCCAATTTCAGGGCCCTGGATTAAAAGCCCCTGGTTGCTGCAGCTCCTCAGAGATTTGTGGCCCCAGACCAAAGGGACCAGTCCCCCACACCCCTACCCCATGCTGACCCTCAGTCAGAGCTGGGCTATTTGGCTACTTGGTTTCCGAACCACTGATGGTCCCTCTTGCCCTGTATCTCCAAACTGAGGCTGGCAGGGGGCCAGGGTCATGCGTGTTACTGAGGGGCAGGGGTTGGTGGAATTAAACCCCCTTGATCTCCCTCTCTTTAATGGTTGCTGAGAAAAGAGGAAGAGAGCCATCAGGTCAGAGTTTCCTTGGGAGGTACCCACCCTGCCAGTCTGTTCCCCCAGAGACCTCCAATCCTCAAAATCAGGTGGGCATCTCCCTAAAGGAGGGAAGGAGGAGGAGGATGGGCTAGTGGGTGGAGGTAGAAGGTAAGCTCCCCTGCCACCCCCCAGAGCTGGTCTACCAGGCAAGGTCTCAGGGACAAATGCTTAAAGAAGAGGCTTTTCTTCCCCACACTGTACCTGCCTCTCTGCAAGTGACCACAGATACACCCATGTTTAAGAACCTTGGTGAGGCCCAGAGAGAAAAGGGTACCAGGAGTCTGCCTGATGGGGAAAGCAACGTGAGGGGCTGCAGAGGGCAGGGGAGAGTTGGGAGACAGAAAGACCAATTCCAGAGCCTTCCAAAGGCTTGCCCATCCCCCAAGCCAGCACTTAATCCTCCACCTCTGCTACTTAACCTCTCCCACCAGGGGCCAGGCACTTTAACTCTATTTAAATAAGCCCTTGAGGGCCCAGAAGAAATTGTTGCCAGCAATTCAAAAGCCCTGAACCCTGAGAGCAATCAGTGAGGGAACAGACTGGCAGGGTGGGTACCTCCCAAGGAAACTCTGACCTGGTGGCTCTCTTCCTCTTTTCTCAGCAACCACTAAAGAGAGGGAGGTTAAGGGGGTTTAATTCCACCAACCCCTGCCCCTCAGTAACACGCATGACCCTGGCCCCCTGCCAGCCTCAGTCTGGAGGTACAGGGCAAGAGGGACCATCAGTGGGTTGGAAACCAAGTAGCCAAATAGCCCAGCTCTGACTGCCCTGTCCAACTGCCCTGGGTTCCAGGCTGTCGCCAGAAGCTTTCCCATGTCTCAGAGGTCCAAGCCTACTATTCAGGGGAGGAGGATCCCACAGGAGGGTGGTGTCAGTACCCCAAAGCCTGGTATAGGCCTCACTGGCCCCACTCTCTGTCCTCCTGGCTTCAGTTCAGTTCAGTTCAGTCGCTCAGTTGTGTCCGACTCTTTGTGACCCCATGAATTGCAGCATGCCAGGCCTCCTTGTCCATCACCAACTTCCGGAGTTCACTCAAACTCAATCCATCGAGTCGGTGATGCCATCCAGCCATCTCATCCTCTGTCATCCCTGTCTCCTCCTGCCCCCAATCCCTCCCAGCATCAGAGTCTTTTCCAATGAGTTAACTCTTCACATGAGGTGGCCAGAGTACTGGAGTTTCAGCTTTAGCATCATTCCTTCCAAAGAACAACCAGGACTGATCTTTAGAATGGACAGGTTGGATCTCCTTGCAGTCCAAGGGACTCTCAAGAGTCTTCTCCAATGCCACAGTTCAAAAGCATCAATTCTTCAGTGCTCAGCTTTCTTCACAGTCCAACTCTCACATCCATACATGACTACTGGAAAAACCATAGCCTTGCCTAGACAGACCTTTGTTGGCAAAGTAATGTCTCTGCTTTTTAATATGCCATCTAGGTTGGTCATAACTTTCCTTCCAAGGAGTGTCTTTTAATTTCATGGCTGCAATCAGCATCTGCAGTGATTTTGGAGCCCAGAAAAATAAAGTCAGTCACTGTTTCCACTGTTTCCCCATCTATTGGCCATGAAGTGATGGGACCAGATGTCATGATCTTAGTTTTCTGAATGTTGAGCTTTAAGCCAACTTTTTCACTGTCCTCTTTCACTTTCATCAAGAGGCTTTTTAGTTCCTCTTGACTTTCTGCCAAAAGGGTGGTGTCATCTGCATATCTGTGGTTATTGATATTTCTCCTGGCAATCTTGATTCCAGCTTGTCTTTCTTCCAGACCAGCGTTTCTCATGATGTACTCTGCATATAAGTTAAATAAGCAGGGTGACAATATACACCTGGCTTAGATTCCTCTAATTCTCTTCAACCCAATTTAAGGAACCCCTAGTCAGGCATACCTGATGCAAATACCCTTCCTGGTTGAAGAAACCTGGGCAATTACTTCCTTTTCTGCAAAACGGGCTTCAGAGCTCTTGTGAGGGTTCAATGAATGATACACGGGCTGGTATCTGAAAGATAGGAAGTTCAGTTCAGTTCAGTCGCTCAGTCGTGTCTGGCTCTTTGTGACCCCATGAACCACAGCACGCCAGGCTTCCCTGTCCATCACCAATTCCCGGAGTCTACACAAACCCATGTCCATTGAGTCAGTGATGTCATCCAACCATCACATCCTCTGTCATCCCCTTCTCCTCTTGCCCTCAATCTTTCCCAGCATCAGAGTCTTTTCAAACAAGTCAGCTCTTTGCATCAGGTTGCCAAAGTATTGGAGTTTCAGCTTCAACATCAGTCCTTCCAATGAACACTCAGGACTGATCTCCTTTAGGATGGACTGGTTGGATCTCCTTGCAGTCCAAGGGACTCTCAAAAGTCTTCTCCAACACCATAGTTCGAAAGCATCAGTGCTTCGGCACTCAGCTTTCCTTATAGTCCAAATATCACATGCATACATGACCACTGGAAAAACCATAGCCTTGCCTAGACAGACCTTTGTTGGCAAAGTAATGTCTCTGCTTTTGAATATGCTATCTAGGTTGGTCATAACTTTCCTTCCAAGGAGTGTCTTTCAATTTCATGGCTGCAGTCAGCATCTGCAGTGATTTTGGAGCCCAGAAAAATAAAGTCAGTCACTGTTTCCACTATTTCCCCATCTATTGGCCATGAAGTGATGGGACTGGATGCCATGATCTTAGTTTTCTGAATGTTGAGCTTTAAGCCAACTTTTCACTCTCCTCTTTCACTTTCATCAAGAGGCTCTTTAGTTCTTCTTCACTTTCTGCCATAAGGGTGGTGTCATCTGCATATCTGAGGTTCTTGATGTTTCTCCTGGCAATCTTGATTCCAGCTTGTCCTTCCTCCAGACCAGCGTTTCTCATGATGTACTCTGCATATAAGTTAAATAAGCAGGGTGATAAGAGGGCATCAGAGGGAAGTCAGAGGAAGGTAGGAAGGTACAAGGCCAAAGCAAAGAGTCACCTGGAATTCGGTGTGAGCAGAATCAGTCCCTCTAGGTCTGAGCAGACTCAGTCTTCCAGGTGTGGGCCAACTTTCAGTCTAAAATGATTGAACCCCAGTGTCTGAAGCCACCCAGCACTTAGAAGTTAGGCTACCAGACAAGACATAGAACACAGCTAAATTTGAATATCAGATACACAATAAATCATTATTTTAATATAACTATGTCCTGGACTTGCATAGGACAGTCATTGTTTATCCAAAATTAAAATGTTCTTCAGTGTTCCATGCTCCCCCACGAGGGTGACATCAGTACCTCAAAGCCTGGTATAGACCTTGGAGGCCCTACTCTCTGTCCACCTGGCTTATCTTCCTCTAATATTTTCATTTGCAAAATCCTCTGTATTTTCATTTGCAAAATCTGTCAGTTGTAACTGAAGTCTATCCTGTAACAGGGGTGTTTGGTTTCAGTTTATTGAATCCCCTGTTGGGAGGAGGCAAGATAAGAAAGTTAAGTGAAAAGTTGGATACAGATCGATAAGCACACTGTCATCATTCCTTGTTTTTAAATTTTAATGTATATTCGCCTAGAGAGGGACCCATACATAGACGCTGTCCAAGCCCAAGACAGAAACAGAGGAGATGGACAGACATGGAAGAAAGGCTGGGAGGAAAGTTCCAACAGGTTAACGGTGGCTATGTCTGGACTGCAGGTTCCTCGCTTTCCCTTTTAAATTTTTCCAACATTGTTCAGTAAACGTATTACTTGTTAAAAAATACATTTTAAGCTCATCGCTTCGGTGGAGAATCTTTTAAAATTGCTCGTGCACTGTCGGCTTCCCCAGTGGCTCAGTGGTAAGGAGTCCGCCTGCAACGCAAGAGACTCAGGAGGCCTGGGTTCTATCCCTGGGTCAGGAAGATCCCATGGAGAAGGAAATGGCAACCCACTCCAGTATTCTTGCTTGGAGAATCCCAAGGACAGAGAAGCCTGGCACGCTACAGTCCATAGGGTCACAAAGAGTTGGACAAAACTGAGTACATTGTTAATGGCCAAGTGAATAAAAGATAAGAAAATATTCACACACCATCCTTTCCCCATCTGCCCCCTCCCCACCTCTGCCCCTCCACACACATCTTAAACAGCCTTATAAAATGCACGGTGTTTCCCCAGCCAAAGGCACCAACATTCTTTATCCTGCTCTTGATGGGTCTTTGTGGTGGGCACCAATAGCACGTCAGGCCTGGGCCCTGGTGCTGATGACCTTGGGGCCCACATAGCAGGGGCTGACGGGGTAGGGGGTGGCTCGCCCTGTGCTCACAGCCCTAGTCCCTCCTCCCCACTCCTGCCTATGCTTTTTGAGCCTTGCACTTTCCTTTGTTTTTATAGTTTTCAGTTTCCTTGATCACTGTCAACTGTCATTACTCACTGCCATCTGCATGCCTGCCCCCAACAGCCATTCTCACTTCTGTGTTTTCCTTCCAACCCTCTGTGAACGCCGTGGTTGAGATTGTGTGAACAATTTGGGCAGGCAGGCTCAGAGTGGAAGTATAATTGCTCTCATAAAAAAAAGAAAGTGGGGAGACTTGAGGGCACGACTTCATGAATCCTTCTCGGTTTCCATAGTCACACAGCAGAGGTAACAGTCCACAACTCTGAGCTCTCAATGGTGTTGGGTTATTGCGTTTTTCCAGAAGCATTTGCCTTATAAGTGTACATATTGAAAAGATTTTTTTCCAGGTCCCATCTCAGAGTCTACACTCTTTATATGTATCACCAAATCCCAGTCCGGTGGGATGGGGAAATGAAAGCACATGGACATACCCCATGGAGCTAGGGGTTCCGAACCTGAATGAGGGTCACAGGGCATGGAATTTGAGGTGACCATGGTGAGAAAGTGTGTCAGTCAGGGTTCAGATGAAGACAACAGAAGCCACTCTGGCAATGTCTGGCAGAAAATGAAACTAGGTGCTTATAAAAATCCTTGGAAGGACTGGAGAAGCAGGCTATTCTTTGCTTCCAAAATGGGCCCTAAGACACCACCAAACTGGCCCATCAAGAAAGCTACCCCTCCCTCCCCATCAATAAGGTGGGAGACCAAGACGACAGCTTTGGGACCACTGGCTTCAGAATGCCTGGAGCAATCAGAGCACCCACTGGACCAACACTGACCAAAAACTAGGCCTCAACCAGCCTCTCAACACCCCCAGGGCTGGGGGCCAGCCCACAGAATGCTGCCTCACATGCCCACCACCAAACATGCCAAGAAAAAAAGCAGAAGCGTGGCCTTTCCATTGCTTCCTGCTTCCAAATTCCCAAGAAGGCATCTAACTGACCAAAGTGAGTGGCAAAGAAGTCTTGGGATAGCTGGGTTTTGCCTTCCTCTCTGAGACAGAGGAAGGTGGCAGAATGGCTGCTGAGTGCCAGCCTGCACATCCTGCACAGAAGGTTCAGAGAAAGACGCGTGGGCGAGGACCGGACTGTGAGATAGACTCGACCACCTGCCAGTCTAGGAAACGTCCTTCAGGAGGTGGGGGTGGTGGCCCTGAGCTACTGCTCAAAACACCTAGGCCTGGGGCTGCTTCTATAATCCGTTTGCTACGTGATCTTGGCTGGTTCCCATCCATCACTGAACCAGGATCCGGAGGGTTGCAAGTCAGCTCAGGGTAAAGACAGGCCACCTGGAGATCCCACCCCAGAGGTTAAATTTTCAGGAATTTGCTGGCTGGTAAACTTCATGCTGGGAGCTTGAAATTGGCCATGTGGCAATATTTACACCACAGAAATTGGCAAATTATATAAATTGAGGGTTTTGTCCTCATCACTCAGAACTAGTTATTAAACACTTACTGGCATGTCATTGATTCAGGCAATAAGGATGAGTGAAATGTCTAGGAGGCTGTGAGCTTGGTAGGTCTGCACCCTGACTGCAGGTGAGGATCACCTGAGGAGTCTTTGTCAAATCTCAGACCCCAGGCCCCACCCTAGACAACTTGAACCAGAAGCTGGAGGAAGCAGAGGAACAAGGCAGTTGGCCGGCGAGAGTCATGGGATGACAGGAGGAGACTCCCAGGGTGGATTAGCTGGTGAACAGAAATCCTCCTACTGGGACTTTCCTGGTGGTCCACTGGCTAAGTCCCTGTACTCCCAAAGCAGGGGACCTGGGTTTGATCCCTGATCAGGGAACTAGATCCCACACGCTGTAACTAAGAGTTTGCATGGGGCAACTAAAGATCCTGCATGCCACAACTAAGACCTGGCACAGCCAAATGAATAAACAAGTATTTTCTTAAAAAAAAAATCCTTCTGCTGGGAGGAGCTGCTGATGCAGACAAGAGAGCAGGCAAAGGGCAAAGTCCTCAAAGGATTGAGAAGGAAAGAGCAGAGCCAGGCAGGCTAGAGGGTGTGCGGAGAGGGAAACGGGATGGACGGGTGTGCAGGCAGTGCAGCATTCCTGCCCGGGACACCTATTTCTCAAGGAGGGGATATTTTCATCTAGGAAGAGCTGGGGGGAGAGTGTTGTTTTCAGGGTGATGTTGACTGCCCCCTCCTCCGAGTTCACTTGCCCACAAGGACCCGCGAGGCTCCAGAGTCCCTCAAAGGAACAGAATGTGTAATAATCAGCAGAGGCAGGAAGGTTCACCTCCCAGCTCAATCCAAATGCTGGGACCTTAAGAGGAGGTCTTAAATTGTTTTATTGTTTGTTTGGCAGCGGGGGGAAGCAACAACAGTGCATGGTGGTTGTAAACTAAATTCAAAAGTGCAAGAGAGGAAATTTCCTGTCACTCCAGCGGTTCACACTCTGCACTTTCACTGCCAAGGGCCCAGGTTTGATCCCTGTTTGGGAAACTAGGATCCCACAAGCTGTGGGGTGCGACACAAAAAGAAAAAGAAGAAGCCACTTTAAAAAAGTGCAAAAGAGAAAAATAAAAATAAAAATCACTAGATGGCACCGCCCAGAGGTGATGGCAAAGGGTGAACATCCCTCCAGGTACGTACCTCTTTGTGTGAACACACGTGTAGACAATGCTACCCGCACTCCCCTCAGAGCTGAGCCTGATTGCTCTGCTGGCAGCCTGAGTCCCAAACAGGCAAGGAGAGGAGAGGAGAGAGGGAGCAGGGCCCCTTCCAGCCCATCGCAGTGACACCCAGGCTCCTGGCCCCTTGCACTCCAGCCTGACCCGACCATTGTTCCGTCCTGCCTCATCCACTTGGTCTGGAGGTTGCTGGTCTTTATAGGGGGTAGTGTACTGTGTATAGATTCCACCTCAGCCCAGCTCCCCTGCTGATCAGGGAGTCTTCCCCTAACCTCCTGGTGACCCTGACTGCAGCCCCATCTCCCCCAAACCACCCCGCAGACAATCTTATCTCCAGTTTTTCTCCCCACCCCATCCCAACACCCTCCTCTCCCCAACACCTTCCCCCCCAGGAGCTCCAGAACGTCAGCCCTCACCCTTTCCCTTTTTAAATAAATATTTTAAAAAATATTTATTTACTCATTTGGTTGTGCCAGGTCTTAGTTGCGGCATGCAGGATCTTTAGTTGCCCCCTGCAAACTCTTAGTTATAGCATGTGGGATCTAGTTCCCTGACCAGGGATCAAACATCGGTCCCCTGCTTTGGAGTACAGGGTCTTAGCTAGTGGACCACCAGGAGAGGTGGTCCTCATGCCCTCTCCCCTCTCCCCACCAGTCTCTGCACTGGCCACCCTTTTCCTCTCCCAGGTGGACCCCCATCCGTGCTCCCAGCACCATTTCCCCTGATCTTCGATGCCTCCTTCACTCGACCCCCACCCTCTCTCCTGCCATGAGACAGACACACCTTTTTGGCCCCTACTGGCCGCTCCAGCCTCAGCCCTTCTTTCACATTCTCTTTACGGACACTTCCCTGATGTGGTCAGTGGTTGAGCTTGCAGCCTGTGTACATGTGTGTGTGCTCGAGCGTGCAGTCTGTCCCATCCTGCTCGACCTACGTCCATCTCAATGGAGACTGCCCATCCTCCAGCATCCCCCCAAAGAGAAGCCTCTCTTTCCATGCTTTTTTTTAAAAAACCTTTTATTTATTGATTTAGTGTTGTTAGGGTCTTAGTTGCGGTACTTGGGATCTTTGGCTGCGGTGCGCCGACTCTTTCCAGAGCACCTGGGCTCAGTACTGCAGCCAGTGGGCTTAGTTGCTCCCCAACAAGCGGGATGTTGGTTGCCCTGAGGCATATCTGATCTTAGTTGCCTGACCAGAGATAGAACTAGCTAGCGTCCCCTACATGGCAAGGTGGATTCTTGACCACGCGGGAAGTCCCATCTTCTTTCCTTGCTTTTTGAAGAGTGACCCAGTCTAGAGCTTCAGCCTGTTCAGGAATTCTGACAACAGCACAGTCCCTAAGGGCTGATCATCCTCCCATTTCTCACTCTCCCAGATTCCTGGGAAGTGGGCCCCCTCCCATCCATTTCACAGAAAAAGAGCCTGGGGTCAGGGAACCCCACCTGTGGTCAGGGCAGAGACAAGACTCTGGCCCACATAGTTCCTAACCATTCTGCCACACAGCCTTCCTCGCTGGCTACTGCTGACTGCCTGGTCACTTCACCTCCCACCTGCACGAGATCACGTGCTCTCTCGGTGACCTCTCTGCTCTGCCGGTACTGCCCTATCCTGCTGATATTGTTCCCGAGGCCTGTTACCTCTACCCACACTGTCACCCAGTTCAGCAGGGATGGCTTTAGTCTGTACTGTTGCAATAATCTGCTCTTGTTTGCCTATTCTTGTCCACCCCACCCTCTGCTCCCAATTAATCTCCTGAAACACTGTCAAGGCATTGATTGCATCACTTGTCAAGTGTGGGGTTGCAGCTTGGCTGTGGTCAGAGTCTGGTGAGCTCAAAGAAATCCTTTGGAATTCTGAAGCCATTATCCCCAAAACTGTGTGTGAAGCTTGAGGCTTCTGCAGACAGAGCTGAATGTGAGGGACAGCCTGCTGAGGACTGGAGCCTCAGCAAACCCAGAGCAGGGTCGGCCGGAGGGATCCTCCTATTGTTCTGGGGTCCAGCCCAGCGAACAGGCTGGGTGAGTGTCCTAGGACTGGTGTAACAAAGGGCCACTCACTGGAGGGCCTGAACAACAGGAACTGCTCCTCTCACAGCTCTGGGGGCCAGAAGTCCGAAATCAAGGTGTCAGCAGCGAAGGGCTCTCTCTAAAGATTCCTGCCCCTTTCAATTTCTGGTGGCCTCCAGCAAAGCCTTGGCATCCTTGACTTCTAAATGTATCACCCCAAAGTCTATCCCCATCTTTATGTGGCTTTCGCCCCAGCATCTCTGTGTCTGTGTCCAAATCTCCCTCTTCTTATAACGAATCCAGTCATAGGGGGTTAGGACCCACTCGAACAATCTTGTTTCAAGTACATCGCATTTGCAAAGATCCTCTTTCCCAGCAAGTTCCCATTCTGAGGTTCTGGATAGAAATGAAATGGGTGGGGTGGACTATTAAACTCAGTGCTGTGACTGCCCCAGCAATACAGCAGGAGGATCCAAACGAGGCACACAGGCACAACCAGAAAAGTGCCGGGAAAGGGAGAGGCTGGGAAAGAACTCGAGGAGAGTGGAGCTTCTGAGTGGAAGGCCGAGAGAGGAGGAGAGAGGATAGAGAACCGTGGAAAGCGGCCAGAGGAACGAGGGCAGACAGAAGCTGCCAGGGACAGACATCCCGGGGGCAGAGTCTGTGCCTGGAGGCTGGAGGTCAGCACCCACCAGGACTGCCTACTGATGTCACCATCCCTGAGAGGAGGAAATGTCTCCAATTCCAACAGATTAGGCATTTTTATCCCAGGCATCTGGATGCAGTGAATGGAGGCCCTGCCCAGAGTCCCAGAGATTCACAGCTCGCTGAGCAGCTGACGGCCACCAGTCCCGCAGGAGACACATGCGCAGAACCATCCTCAAGGACGAAGCCCCATAATTACCTTCAGCTGCCAGCAAACAGCATCCACTTAAATGATAAGCAGATGCTCACAGCCCCTCCTGGGTCTGCTCCAGGCAGCATCCCACAGACACCTTGGAGGTGCACCCTGTCCTGCCGATATCAGCGGCTTCCTGCCTGTAACAGAAGCCCAGACCAAGCACCCAGGAAGAAGACACCCTTCTCCAAAGAAACTCCAGCTCCAGCTGTCCTCTGCCAGCCAGCCAGTCTCCTAGGCTGTCCCAGGAAGGCACCTTTAAAGTGAGCTGAGTGTACAGGGGACATGTTATTGATGTGAATGTCCTGTCCCACAGATGTCTGTGAAGGCCACCACCCACCCTGGCTCTGATCTCACTTTTTAAATCAACCTGGATGGGCCTACAGGGGGAGGTGGGCTGGAGGCAGCATTCTTGGTGGGCACTTGCTTTGGCCCAGAGGAAGCCCCCTCACCAAGCCTGATACCAAGCCTGACCACGCTAAGCACACAAATGACCACATGACCCCGGACACTGGGTCCAGCCACTGGCCTGCCTCAGGTCTGTAGGGCTGTGAGGGACATAAACCAGGGACAAATCATAAAGCTCTCACGGGTCAGATGCCCAGAGGGCTTTGCTCAACTGGGATTTGGGAGTTATCACATCCAACCCCGAGCCTGCTGTGTAATATGGGGCTACAAAGCCTCATGTGGCCTTTGAGAACATGAAATTCACCAAGTGCCAGAGGAGAGGCACCCAAAGCGCAAAATCCACACCCACTTTCCCAGACTAACAACAACAGACATAAGGTCAAATACTTCATTAATAAATTTTTATTGGCCACAGGTTGAAGTATTTTGGATATGCTGGGCTAATACACTAAATAAATTTTACCTGTCTCCTTTTACTTTTTTCACATGGCTACCAGAAAACAAAATTACAGACATGTCTCCCATGACATTTCTTTTGAACCGAACTGCCCTAGACCCTCACGATAAACAGAAAAGTCCAGTGGCCCACCTGACCCTCACAGAGCAGCCTGCCTGGCCACCTGCTGAGTGACGCTGAGTGTGGGCTCCTCCGGTCCTGCGAAAAACGAGGAGTTTCGTAAGATCCTCAGTGCCCAGTACCGCGACAAACCCTGTAAAGGCATTTGGGCCTGAAATTCAGTCCTAGAGGTCAACGGCACTGTTTACTTCACATGGTGTGCATTCCTTCAAAATGAATCGCCACATGCTTGCCCGAGTGCCTGCTAGGGACACGGGAGATGGTGAGGAAATGCAGACTTGTCCCACCAGCTCCAAATTTATAGTTGAGCGGGAAGATAAGACCTGCTTGTGCACAGACACGAAGCGTTACGTCACCGTCCCACACCATGTGTTGAAGTGTCAACACAGAGCTACAGATGTGAGGGCCGACAGACGGAGCACAGGGTCTGCGTGGCCCCCTCAGAGGGGAGGGGCAGTTTGCAGAGCAGACAGTACTGTGCGAGACTGCCTGGCGTGCGATAGGCAGCCATCAGAAGCACAGACCTTGGGTAAGTGTTTGCAATCCCAACGCTGGCACGTAGCAGCTGCGTGAAGCTGTTTAGTCAGCATCTGAGCCTCAGTTTTCTCATCTGTGAAATGGGGATAAGGTTGCCCGTCAGGGCTCTCAGGAGGAGCCAGCATGCAAGCGAAGGGTCTCATGCCAATCCTGTGATGAAGGGAGTACAGGAGTGCTTGGTAAATCTTTGTCCCCTCTCTGCTTGCCCTAGAAGAGAAGGAGCAAGGCCTGAACAGGCCAGGGCCGGAAAGAAGTGAGGGAAGACTGCCCATCTGTGACAGGGATCCCCAAAGAGAGCAGAGTGACAGATGGGGGAGAGGAGAAAGGGTTAGACAGCAGGTGGGTGTCAGGGAAAACCTCTGGTGCTCCAGTGAGAGGAGTGGGGTGATTCGGATGAGAATGAGCAATGAAAGAGAATCTGAGGGACTTACCTGGTGGTCTAGTGGCTAAGACTCCATGCTCCCAATGAAGGGGCCCAGGTTCAATCCCTGGTCAAGAAACTAGATCCTACATGCTGTGAATGAGACCCATTGCGGCCAGATAAATACATTTTTTTAAAAAAAAGGAGGAAAGAAATGGGAATTTGAGAATTTGAGGCACATTGGGAGGGAAGACAAGAAGCAGAGAGGCCAGAGCCACAGTGCTTGCCATAAATCCAGACATTTGGAGATGAGGGTGGGACCCAGGGCTGGAGCCGTAGGAAGGGAAAGACTGGTAACAACCCCAAGAGGTATATCTTTCCAGGCCTTTCTCTGGGCACATGTGTTTAGGGGGAAACTAGAGTGTTGTAACAGCATCATGCTGTCTACTTTAGTGACACTCATCATATCTTGCCCTCGTAGGGACATTTGGTGGAAGCAAAGGACAGCTCTTGGGGTCAGAGTCCTTCTTCTGTGAGTCTGGCCCTGAAAAGGGGGGCCGCTCATGTATAAAATGGATTATAATGGAGCTGACAGGCTGGGCATGTCAACTGTGTGAGAAGACATACCCCAGCACTCAGCCCGCAGCAGGAGCACAGAGAGACTAGCGGTCCTTCTCTTTCTACCAACAAGGAAAGGACATGGGACTCTCACGCGGGGATCCCCCTTGGGCAGCAGAGTAATGGAGAAATGAGGCTTTGTGGCAGATACACCAGACTCAAATCCTGGCTCCACACCAAACTGAAGGGCTTGAAGGAGCAGTTTATTCTCTCACAGCTTTAGATCCCAGAAGTCAAAAATCAAGAGGTGGGCAGGGCCGTGCCCCACCCTCCTAAGGTCCAGGGGAGGACCACCCCTTACCTCCTCCAGCTTCCGGAGGCCCCAGGCGTACCTTGGCCTGTGGCTCCATCATCACGTGGCATCCTCCCCAGATGTAAGGAGAACGTCTTTGTATATCTTCTCCTCTTCAGTCTCTTTTAAGGGCACTCATCCTTGTATTTCATGCTAATCCAGAATGATCTCACCTCAGGATCCTTGCCTTAATTACACAAACACTCTTATTCCAAAGAAGACCATGTTCTGAGTTGTCAGGTGGACATATCTGGTGCCAGTGGGGGGCTACTACTCAACCCATTACCGTCTGCTTTTTGCCCCCGCTCCAAGTTCACATCCATCCCATATGCAAAGCACACTACCCCTCTTGTATATCATTACCTTCTCTTTGCCTCGGTTTCCCCACAGAGCTGAGGATAATGTGACCACTTTATGTGGATAAGGTAAGAGTATGTTCACCAATGTATGGCAAAAACCACTACACGATTGTAAAGTAATTAGCATCCAATTAAAATAAATAAATAAATTTTTTTTTCAAAAAAGAGTGTGTTCACCAGGGCCCTGGCCCAGAGCTTGGTGGGTCCAAGTCACTGGAGCCACCTCTGTCTAGTCCTCAGCCCTTACTACCTCTCCTGGCTCCACCTTCTCAAACGATAAACTCCCTGATAACGGGAACCTGTGTCCGTTTAATTCGCTCCAGTCCTCACTACAAACCCCAGACTCTCCTGAGGCTGGTCACCAGGTGTACTAGGTGTGACAACCCAGGGCCTGGTCATGACTAGGGAATGGAAACAGCCTGCGGAGCACAACTTCCAGCTGGAAGTGTGGAGATGAGTGGGGCCACCGTGGGCAGGGTCCCAGCCCTGCTGCCACTGCATAGCCAGTTAGAACCTTTCTTGTCTGTAAGTGAGGGACATGGCGTCACCTCTCAAAATGAGCTGCCTGACAGTCCTGACATGCTTCCATCATAGGCATGTAACCCAGGGGGTCCCTGGTCCTACACACAAGCCAGCGATTGGCCCCCCTGGAGCTGGGTAGCACCCTAGTCCCCTTTTCATGGCCTCCTAGCCCCCTCCTTTGCTCTTCCAACCAGGGCTGGGTATGCATTAGCCCAGCCCCTCCCAGATGAGTCACCCACGCCACCCCCAAGTGCCCAAGGCAGGCACTCACTGGGCTTGGTGTTCAGAGACCCTCTTCACACGCAGTGACCCAAAGACCCAAGACTGACAACACAGATGCTGGGACCCTGACGCCAATTCTCAGAGAATGCCAATTCCCCTCCACACCTCTGACCGAGACCCAGCTCAGCTCTGCCCCTGCCCCCTGGGCCAAGACAGCTCATTTCCCTGCACAGAGGACTTCCCAGGGCCACATAGACCTAGTAAAGCATTCAATTCAAGTGGAAAATAAAGGCCTGCTCCCTGTAATCCACGGTTGTCCATTGAAGCCACCAGGAACAGAGGAGCCATATGTCTTGAGGACCCAGGAGTTCCAGGGGCTCCATGGGCCCTGAATGTGAGGCTTCTGGAGCTCATAACACCTGCTTCCACACCTCACCTGTAGTGAAGTGTGTAGCTTCAAGCTCACCTACCCACCAGTCAGCGTAACCAGCTTCCATGACCCCAGGCATCCTTGTCCTGAGCTGGGATTCTGACCTGGGCTTGGTTGCCTGGGTGCCTCTCTGTCTTGACAGCAATCATGAAAACAATAAAAATAACAATAATAGCTAACATGTGTTGTGCCTTCTGCCTGGCAGGCGCTGTGCAAAGCTTTGCCTATTGATCCAGTTAACCTCCAACACTACCAACTGTTTTATCATTAGCCTCCTTTTCAGGATGAGGAAACAGGTGCAGGATGATTAATCAGTTGCTCAAGGTCACAGAGGGGAGGGGGTAAATGCCCCACCTCCACGCAGACCTATGCAGCCTGGTTCCTGGAGTCTGTGCCTTTAGCCCTACCCTCTATTTTTAGTGTTTAAGTCTTCAAATCCATGCTGCTAACAGGGGGAGAGATGGTACTTCTATGATGCTGCTTAAAAGATGACCTGGTAGAGAACAGGTCATCCAGGAAAGCTAAGCACGCGACCCCTTCTCAAGGCTTGGGAACTTGCTCCGTGTCTAGGCCTGACCTGGTTCCCCTCACTTCCCTGCTTAAAACTGCCAAAGGACTTCTACCCGATTAGAATCAAGTCCAAACTCCTCATCACAGCCACTAGGGCAAACAGCCTTCATCCTTCTCTCATGTGCTCTTGAAGCCCAATCCCCCAGCTCACACTGTCTCTGTGTCCTGCCTTCCTTCTGGTCCTAAAACACTCCTGGTCTGTGCTTGTCTCAGGGCCTTTGCACATGCTGCCCCATCTCTCTGGAGCAACATGCACCGCCCACCCCATCTTTACCTAGTTGTCTCCTTCTCAACATATAGGTCTTAATTCACCTGTGACTTGCTCAGTGAGGCCTTCTCTGACCACCCACCCCCTGCAATCTGAAGCATACTTTATGCAAACACACTTATAGAACAAAACAAAATAAAAGGATAATTCTTTCCCACCAGCAAGAGGAGAGCCAGGGTTGGAGTTGGACCAGCCCTTCCTTGGGTTTAGCAGATACGGAGGCCAGGAATGTGGACACAATCAGTCTAGGACACAAGGATCCCTAACAGGGTTGGAGGACAGAGAGAGCAGCATGGGGCAATCCTGAGGATAATGGGGCCTTTGTATGGGGGCCTGGGCCCATCTACCTTTAGGACAATGACTTAGGGGGGTCTGGGATCCTGTGCCACCTATGAAAGGGAGCATCTTGTTCGGGGAGGAGAAGCTACAAGGATGCTGTACTGAAAGGACTTGGTTCACCATCTACAGGTCTTATAGGTCTTATGATAGGATCTCCGTTAAGATCCTATCAATATGGGACTTGCCAGGGGTCCAGTGATTAAGAATCTGCCTTGCAGTGCAGGGACACTGGTTCGA
Organism: Capricornis sumatraensis; assembly: GCF_032405125.1. Taxonomy (NCBI): domain Eukaryota; kingdom Metazoa; phylum Chordata; class Mammalia; order Artiodactyla; family Bovidae; genus Capricornis; species Capricornis sumatraensis. The sequence continues at coordinate 102,212,435 of NC_091076.1, forward strand.
TCCCTGGTCGGGAAACTAAGATCCCACATGCTGTGGAGCAACTAAGCCTGTGCACATCACAATTACTGAGCCTGTGAGCTCTGGAGCCCAAGTGCCACGACTACAGAGCCAGTGCACCACAATGAAAGATCCCTTGTGACGTCATCCCACATGCCAAAACTAAGACCCAACACTGCTAAATAAATAAACAACACATTACAAAAGTGTATTCCAGGAAAAAAATAATCCTATCAATATGGAGGGGTCCCTGTGTCCCTCACCCCCTCCGGGTCCTGCCATGGTGTCCTAGGATCCCAGTTCTTACTGTCACCTGTCCCAGGCCTGGGGCTCTCCTCCAATGTCCTGGCCTTCTTTAGGGCTACAAACAGTTGAATCAGTGTCCTCAACCCCATTTCACTAAACAAATTTCACTTACTTACATTAATCTAAGTGCCTCCTCTGGGCTGGCCCCTGTGTGAGTTGCTGATAAATGTTTAGGACTATCACCTAGAGGGGTGGGGGTCAGGGTGGAATACATATGATCTTACTCATATAAGGAATGTGTATCATAGAATTTACAAATATTCTTTACTGTAAACTCTATAACCAATTGATTCACAGAATGCTTTCATTGACTTTTTTCCCCAAACTCTTGGATCAGTGGCCAACATATGCTTGCCACTGATGAATCAGTGTAGTTCTGACAAGAATGTTAGTTGATATTGAAGCCAACCAGTAAAGTGAAAGGGAAACAACAAAGAAGTCAAACCTCACTGGTTCATAATGATGTGAGTGGCTTCTTCACTGAATCAGATAAGAGTTTTTTAATATCAAAAGAATATTCCTTCAATTTTTTGTGGCATTCACAATGTAATGCCTGCGGACAGGACATGCTTTTAAATTTAACCTGTATCATTAACATTTTTTTCCATCATTTACTTAAGTCTAGACAACCAGTGAAACAGTAATGCAAGATGTGATTTGCAGTGTTTGCCAATTTCTGTGGTGTAAATACTCCCACCACAGCTAGTTTCAAGCTGCTGGCAGGAAGTCCCTGAACAGGGAACTGGGACAAGAGGCACAAGAGCCACCATTGTCCAACATTTCCACCATCAGATACAATAGAAGTGAATCACCCCCAAGAACATGGTAAGCATCAAATGGAGTGAAATCATTAGGAAGAAATGAGTTTTAAGCATGTATTACCTTTGTAGTATAATCTATGTCATTATAAATTTAGTTAAATTTTTTAAAGTTTGGCTGTGCCAGGTTTTAGTTGCCGCCTGTGGGCTCTTAGTTGCTAGGTCTTAATTGAGGCATGTGGGATCTTTTTTCCTTTGCAGCATGCAGATCTTTAGTTGTGGCATGTGGGATCTAGTTTCCTGACCAGGGATTGAACCCAGTCCCCCTGCATTGGAAGCACTGTGTCTTAGCCACTGGACCACCAGGGAAGCCCCTGTTGATAATTTTTAAATGAAGGGCCCTGAATTTTTGTTTTGAAAACTGGACAAGCAACCCACTGGACGTGCCTGGTGAAGGACAGCCAGTCTAGTGCACTGACTTGCTCTGTGCCATTCCAGGTCACCCATGTGAGAGAAGAGAAACCCAGTTTCCTGACTAATGTGTCCCCAGGAGAGGGACATGCTGGTGGGCCTTCTGTCTCAGGAGACTCCTGTCCAGCTGGGATCCTGTCTGCAGTGCTCCGGGCCATGCGAGGAGGGCCAGAGGCTGGCTGTTTTGACAGAAAAAATTCTGTCCACTGGATAAGCCTGTTCAATACTCTATTGACAGATTCACCTTGGCAACCTGAAGCCTGCTCTTCCAGAAGCACCTCTCCCTCACTGCCAGTCTTTGGTCTTAAAGGCACACCTCCCTCTCCTCCCAGCTGGTGCGGGACCCAGGGGGAAGGGGCCAGGCCGAGCACTGGGTTATGACATGAGCAGATGTTGGGGGCACTCCTTGCGTCCAGCCAGAAGCCCCAGTTCCACTCTGCATGGGGACCTCCTCCTTTACATCTTCTACTCCATCCCGGGAGATTGACAAAGAAGCCTTGGCTCCCTGGGGTTGGGGTGATAGAGGCAAACACTCCACGTTAACCCTTCTCTCCTCTAGAAGGTGGACTTAGGAACCCTGAAGTGGCAGGAACGGGCACTCCTCTGTGGGGTTGGAGGGTCTGAGTTTAGGGGGAAATCACTGGTGTGCAGCGCGAAAAACCAGGCCTCTAATGAGCGCTGTGAAAACAATATAATCAATGCGTTTGAGAAACAGCAAGTGCCAGCTCTGCAGACTTTGCAGACACTGGCCTGGCCCTTCTGAAAGCCAGAGTTGCTCCAGCGCTGGGACCTATCCTCCAGGATACACACAGGTCCGACGGAGGAGCACAGGGCTTCTTTGTCATTCCTGAACGATGTGCAAAAGCCAGTCAGAAAGGCATCAGGCTGAGAAGCAAGTGGGAAATGACCAGGGGACAAATTACCCTTGGTTCAATAGCTTCAACACCCACAGCATTGCATTTGGGTCCATCTGTCTGTCTGTCAGTCAGGGCCTACTGGAGAAAGAAGGCAGAAGGCAGGCTCAGTGTAAACAGGAAAGTATCACTGACAGTGGTGGGTAACTGAGAGGGAGATGAAGCAGTTGTATCAGCAGAATGTGTGGGAGAAAGCAATCCCCAGCTACTCCATGCACAGAATGGCTGTAGTTGGTTTTCAAAATTCTGAGAAAGACCTCTCTCCCACCGAGGTTTCTGCAGCGGCGTTTCTCTGGTCCTGTGCAGTATTTCTTGGCTCCCATGGCATTTGTTTTGGTCTCCAGGCCAAAAAAGAAACCTATAATCCCTAATAAGTTTAAAAAGAAAAGGACCCTTTCTCTATATGGATCTTCTTTCATGAGACTCTGCTGTTTCTTTGGAATCAAAGAAAACATCAGTGTCAAGCAAGGAGGTGGGGGTGGGAGGCACAGGTCCATTTCTGAACCTTTCGATCTGAATCCGTCAAAGAATACAAAATCACCCCATTATAATCATTACTGTCAAATCGCAGGCAATCAACTCGCTGACACAGGCCAGATGGACATCCGGGAGGAATCCATAGAGCCAGAGCTGGTTCTGGCTGCAGAACCAGCCCTGCAGAACTGAACCCTTTAAATCAAAGAAGGAAAAAAAGGCAGCCCTTGTGTTTTTATTTCCTGGTGTTCCCTGTTACATTTACATGTTTGTTTGATTGATTTTTTTCAGGAGCGTCAGACAGAAACCTGCACTTCAAACCGAGGAGAAGTGGCCCAAGGATGCCTATAGATAGATGGCCACACGTGCAGATCAATGTTCTGAACTCCCCAGTGCCATCAACCCAAAGCCAACAACTGAGGCAACTGAACCCATCCACAGAGACAGCTGGTAGTTCCCATTCACCAGCTCTCCCCAGAGACGCCATTCTTGACAGTTCTCCCAGAAGCAGGACCACATTCTAGGAGCCCTGGGCGCTTTTGCCTTTTGGGACTCCTTTCTCCATTAAAAAAAAAAGTGTTAAAAATTATAGTTTATAACTGCATTGGTATAAAGATGAACACATTAATATTCTACATTAAAACATGAACTTAAGCTTTTTTCTTTCTGATTTTAAAAGAAATTAGATATACATACAGTGGAATATAATTCAGCCTTAAAAAGGGAGGAAATTCTGACACATACTAACAACATAGATGAATCTCAAAGACATTATGTTAAATGAAGTAAGCCAGACACAAAAGGACAAACACTGGATGATTCCACTTACATAAAGAACAAAGCAGTCAAACTCACAGAGACAGAAAGTAGAATAGTGGTTGTCAGAGACTGGGGGGAACAGAGGAGGAGTTGTTGGTTAATGGTTTGAGTTCCAGTTTGTGAAGATGAACAATTCTGGAGATGGATGGGGGTGATGGCTGCACAACGATGTGAATACACTTAATGCCACAAAACACTTAAAATGGTTAAAATGTTACATTTTATGTTTTTACACATATACATAAATATATGTAGTATATTTTACCACAATTTTAGGGCTTCCCTAATGGCTCAGATGCCAAAGAATCTGTCTCCAGTGCAGGAGACCCGGATTCGATCCCTCGGTCTGGAAGATCCCTTGCAGAAGAGAATGGCTACTCATTCCAGTATTCTGGCCTGGAGAATCCCATGGACAGAGGAACCTGGCAGACTATAGTCCATGGGGTCGCAAAGTATAGGACATGACTGACTGACTAACACTAACTAACTACAATTTTAAAACAACAAAAAGAAATTAGAATACTTTTGTGGACCCCTAAAAGTATTGTGGGCCCTGGCACTGAGCCTTCCCAGCCTTATAGAGAAGAGACCCTACCCAGAAGCACACAGCTGGCTGGCTTGTGTGGGCCCACTCATGCCCTTCATCAATCCCATATTCATATAGCCACCCTCCCCGTGTTCCTTCTTCCATCAGCCTAAGCCCAGAAAAAATGAAACACAGAACTTTATTTGGGACTTCAGTGGATAGAGATAATCGACACATTTCAATTCAGCTCCTGCCTTTCTCAGGGCTATTGTCTCCATCAGAGGAGAGGACCTGAGGTCCCTTCCTCCTTCCCAGGACATCTCTTGGGGTTTTATTCTCTTTCCCAGTCAGCAGCCAAGGGGAGTAGCCCTTACAGGGAAGTGTCAGGGCACTTTTAAGAGGGGGCATTTGTCAGCCAAGACAGCATTTTTTTAATTTTTACTGAACCTCAGTTTAAGGAAGAGAGTTCCTGGTGGGGTTTCTACTCTATCCCTTCACCACCCCCACCCCAGGTCCTACATGAAGCCAGCTGGCTCTCTGGGGAAATCTGCACTGTAATATCAGTTTACTTCTTATTGGCCCTTTGATAGCAGATCAGGGGCTTTGTGATGCTCTTGACCTGTGACTCCTTTAAAAACCTCAAATCGAAAAAAAAAAGGATATATTCTCCTCCTGTCGACTTCTCTGTGAGTGAAAGGGCACTGAGCAAGGGGTCGGTTTGGGAAACAATGGCCTTGACTACTGAGTAGTGTTTAGTCCTGAGTGTGCAGGGGGTGTTCCTAAAGCTTAAAGTCGTTCTGGGGCCGGTTGTTTCTGGTTGGGCAGGCAGCAGCCTCGCAGCCCAGCCGGAGTGAGGGGAAGGGGTGGGGCTGTGCCAGAAGCAGGGGGCGCGGGGCTCCTCTGCTCACCCCCTACATGAGACCCGCACTTCGCCCCACGTGTACATCTCCATCCCATTCCGGGGGAGGTGGGGCAATGCGGGCGGGGGGAACGGGGCGGAGGGCTGCCAGCTCCAGCAGGCCCCGGCTGCCAGCCAGCCCAAGGGGAGCCCGCCCCCTAGGGGAGGGCGTAGCAAGTGCAGGCTCCTCGGTGCCCCTGCCCCGGCCCCGCCCTGGCACCTGGAGCAGGCAGGTGAGGCCGCTGCTGGGGTCCCCCGGAACCGAAGGGGACTCCTTGGGGGTCCTCGGGGACAATCACAGAAAACGATCCTCCGGAAGAAGCTGGACAGGAGGACTTCTTGGACAAACCCGGGGGTTCTTTCTGGAGGTGGGGTCGCGGAGACACCCACCGTTTTCTACCAGGATTCAGGAGGGCGGGGCGAGGAGGAAGTGGACTAGGTGACCACGTCCGACGACCTTGCCGTCGGGAGTGGGGGTGGGGTGGGAACAGGGACGTGGAGAGACCAAGTTTCAGGACAGCCAGATTCAGCTCCGGAAGTGGCCAAAGCCGGCCCCGATACAGACAATACAGGATTTGGGGGGGGGGTGCCCGAGGCGTTACCACCCGCCCCCAGTCTTTGGCCCCCGCAGCACAGGCAGAACCGTGCTCTGGCTGGGCCCTCCCGGCCGCCATCCCACGGTCACCAGATCCCTGAGCACCCCCTCCGTTCTCTCTTTGATCCTGCAGGGACACCCCCGCCCCAGGTGTCCAGCGGAGCTTGCAGCGCTCCGGCCCCTAGGGATCGATCGGCGAGCTGGCGACGCGCCGCCGCGGCTCCGGAGCCACCGCTCCCTCCCCCGCCCCGGCTACGCAGGACGCGGCCTCGGAGCAGCGTCCTGGCGGTTGCGGGCCGCGGCCGGACCCGGCTCCAGGCCAGCCGCGAAGGCGGAGACCGACCGGCTCCTTCCGATCGCTCCGGCCTCGCCACTACAGGGTTGGCTGGGACGAAGAGGGGGAGGAGAGCGAGCCCAGCTTCCCCGGCCGCGGCGCTCGGCACCCCACCCCCGCTCCTCCTCCGTCGCCAACTACCCACTCCTGCGCGCGCTTAACCCTCAGCGCGCCGCGAGGCCGGGACGGGGGCGCGCACTGGGCTGGGGGGAGGGTGGGGTAGCAGTTACGCTTCGGCTGATTACTACTTCGGGGTGCGCCTGGAGATTTTAATTTTATTCCGAGGTTTGCTGCAGCAGCTCTTGGTTGGAAAAAGGAAAGAAAGAAATCTGCCGTGTGTGTGGGCCCCGCAGGGTTTGGGGGGCGCAACGAAAGCACCCGGGAGCAAAACGCAGGGGCGAGTGCGAGTGGGGAGAACCTTGTAGGCACAGGAGACCTGAGGGGAGTCCTTGGGCAAACGAACCCCAAATGAAGAACACACAGCGCACAGAGGCCGTTTTGTGTGCTCGGCGGCGGCGGCAGGCGGTGGAAGCTACACCAAAGATCATATTTGAAATATGGATCCTGGGGGCGCCTATCTCCAGGCGGGCGGGAGCCCTGCGACCGAGCTTGGGATCGGGGCTGAGTGGGCTTCTCCTAGCGAACCTGGGAAGCTGCCTTGACGTTGGGAGGGGGTGGACCAGCCGACGTCGTAGAAAACGACGCGTCCCGCTTTGGCGCCGGCGACCCCCGCGTACCGCAATGCGGAGACGCGGCCCTGCGGCGGTCAATGTGGCCCCAAGGCTTGCCCCAAGGGGCCACGACCTTGCAGCGTGCCAGATCCGTTCCCCGACCGTTCACCCTGCCTGGCCCTCCCACCTGGAACCCCAGCTCCAGCTGTGGCCGAGCGGCTCTCTGCAGACGGACGCGGGGGCGTCAGGGGCTTCACCACCGAAATGAAAGCCGACCCTTGGCGGGCCATGCGACAAAGAGCAGAAACATGGGTGTGGGGCCTCAGAGGGCGGAGGGGCGCCCTTAGAGACGAAGTCATCCCTCGGAGAAGGTGCACGGGGCAGCCTTCCGGCTCCCACACAGCCTCCCTGCTCTCCTCACCGCCATCAATAACAACACCCCCACACACATACACAGCCCCACCAGGCCAGCTCCCCCAAAGCCAACGCTAAAATGCAAAATTACATATGCCAGAGCTGAAGTCAAAGACAAGTTCCCCAATTAAGAACAGAAGAGAGAAATGAACTCTAGTCAATACCTGGGCAGATTTTGTAGACGTTGCTAGTAAATTCTCCCTCAGCTACTCAAAATCCACCTCGGGGGTTCTAAAAAGTCACACTAACTAGAGGGCTTTCTTAGTGGGGGACTAGCTGGGGAAGTCACAGGCGGCCCCTTCCGGGCAGAGCCCAGACCTGGGCTCCGTGGGCGGGTAGTGGCATCTCCTGGCAGAGAGCGTCCATTCAGAGAGTTTCTTTAAGAAGTCGTTTGTTTCCCTCAGTTGACATGGGTCAGGCCCCTTGGGGATCCGAATTGTCAATGACCACCCTCGGGTCCAGGGCCGTTAAATTTTTCCAGGCTGCTCCAGGGTCTGCTCTTCCAGCCCTCTGCCCTCGGGGTGGGAGCCTGAGCTCCTCAAGAAAGCACCGCTCCTCTCTTGGGGCCCTTGAGGGCCCCTAGGGGCCCCAGCCCGAGGTGGCACCCAGAGGACTTCTGCCCTTCAGGGGAACCAAGGTGGGCGATCTGCCTCCGGCTGGAAGGGGGCAGCATCAAAAGCGCAGGCCGACGACCCTTCTCCGGGGTTCCCCGTGGGCTCGGGATATCCCGGGTCGGAGGCAGGGGCCCCAGCTGAAGGCTCTGGGAATCCCGTATTTAGAGCTCCATTTGTCTGCTACTCCCTTGAAGGGGCCAAGACGGGGCGGGATGGTAGGGGAGACCCCACGGGAGATTTTCCAGGAGGGGCTTGCAGTGCACACCGGGGGAGCTTCGAGGGCTCACGGTTCCCCACCCCTCAGTTTCTGTCCCTTCCTTCTCCCTGCAGCCCATTCACAGCCCGGAGGACCTGAGCTTCGCCCCACAACCCGCCGGCAGATGAGCGGTGGTCTAGGGCCGGTCTGCGAGACAAGGCTCCGGCTCAGGGAGTCGGCCTCTCTCCACGTTGGCCCACCCACCGCCAGGACGAAAGAAACAACCACGCGAGTTCCCGGGTTCGGCTTGCGTATTTCGGTCACTTTTCAAGCCGGGAGCGGGGGCGGCCGGGGACTCCCGGGGCTTCCGAGGAGCTTCTGGGCGTCCCCTCCCGAAGTGTTGGGGAGACTGCGGCTGCTCGCACGGTCACACCGGCAGTTCCAGAAAAGACCCGCCGTGTTGGCCGGTGGGAGCCACCCATCCTCCCCAACTCGGCAGCAGAGCCAGCTCGGCTGCTGCGCAAAATCGCCGTCGGGGCACCGGGTGCCATCGCGTGGCCCCCGAGATCCCGAGCGGGGGCCCCGGAGGGGCGCGGGCAGGGCGAGCTGAGCCGTTGCCCGCGAAGTCCGACGCCCTGCCGGCGCGGAGGCTGTAGCGGCCGCTCGCCCTCCCTCGGCGCCCCCCTGCCCGGGACGCCTCGGAAACACCCATTGGAAAAAATTTTCGGGGGGTTTTCTAGCGAGGGGGAGGACGGAGTGTCGGGAAGCTCGGACCCTCCCTGGACGAAGGGACTGTCCTGGACGAGGTCGCTCCAGATCTCCCGACAGACTGACATTGCTGGCGGCGTGGCAGTTTGGTAGGCTGAGTTCTGAAGAGGGACTGTCGCGCTGACAGCGTTTCCTCCGCCAACTTCAGGGACCCTGCCCCTTCTACGGTCAAGTTGTCCCACACGAGTGCTCCTCGCCTTGGACACGAGGGTTAGGAAAAAGCTCAAAACCCAACAGGAGGAGGAAAACCTTTCCCTGCGTCCCTCTGCCAGCTTCTATAAACCCAGAGAGCCCCCTTTCCCCAGTACTACAGGAAGGCTTCGCCCCCACCCAGGCAGGCGCGCCCCCCAACACCTTCTGGGGAAATCTTGTGTTTGTGCCTCAAGCTTGTCAGAGGGCAGTCTCTGCAGACCGAGCCCCTCTCTGGGGCAGCCAGAAAGGGATCCCCGCGCCGCCCCCCAACCCCTCCAGGCTTTGGCAGCGGCCGCCAAGACAGCAGAAGCCGCCCAGACACGGGAGCTGAGAGGTGGTGGTGAAATGGTGGAGTCCATGTGTGCGTCCTGAAACACCAGACCATTTCCAGGCTTCTCCTGGATTCCTGGGAGAAAAGGAGCCCAAAGCGGGCTTTGGGGGGTTCGCTTCCGCACCCCGCCCCTCCCCCCGCCCGCTCGAGCTCCGGCGCAGTCCCCACCCAGCATTCCGGGACTTGTGTCAGGGCGGGAGCGGAGACCCGGATGGCTCTTTGCCCGCCCCCCTCGCTCGTTCCACTCTCGCTCGGCTTTTGCTCCTTTCCTTTCTTCCACGGACGCTCAGCCAAGAGATTGCGCAAGCTTCCTGCTGCCGGTCCTTCAAGGGCCCGGAGCCGGGGGCCCGGGCACACCCCCGGGTAGGCGCACCCCCGCCCCTGTCACTCGGGTCGCCCTGCCCCCTCCCCAGCACCCCCCCTTCGCACTCCGACCCCACAGAGCTCGCGGCCCCGTGGGCGGCGCCCTCGGGAGGCCGCGTGGGGCGCAGCAGCTCCCCCACCCGGACGCCGGAGCTGCACGCCGGAACGCGCCGTCTCGCCGCCGGAGGTGCTAAACTTCACACTCGGCGGCTTCTCCGGCCAGGTCGGGAGGGCCTCGGCTCGGCCGCGGCTGCCGGCCGGGGACCAGGGAGCGCGAATTCGTAACCAGCGCTTGGCTCCTCGGCCATTCTATTCACCTCCCTTTCGTGCGGCCCCGCTGTGCCCTGTTCAGTTTCAACCCTTTCTTGGCCTTCCCTGCCTTCTCTTTTCGAAGCCCTTCCCGGGACCCCACCAAGTCCTCTCGGGCCCCCAAGTAGACCTGGACATCCTCTTCGTCCTCCTTTGTCCTCCCTGCCTCACGCCGTGTTGGCCGCGGGGTGGGGGTGGAGGGTTGCTGCTGGAAACCCGACCTCCCGCCCGCGCCCCGCCAAAGCCAGTGCTGAGGGTAAAGTAGGAGCCCAGCAGGATTCGGGGAGGGATCGAGAACACTTTGGTAGGGTTCTTGAGCTCTAGGGCCCCAGGCTGGCTGCTCCTCTATCCTTTCTCCTCTCGGCGCTCTTCTCCCTGGCGATCCTTTGCACCCAGTCCTCTCTCTCCTCCCTATCTCTCTTCCATTCCTCGCCTTCCTAAATGCCCTCAGCCTCGTGGGGCGGGGCGGCGGGACCCGGGGGCGGGCGGAGGGGGGGGGTCCGCGAGCTGCCCCGGCTGCGATTCCGCCCCCTGCCGGCGACCCCCTGGGAGTCTGCACATGACGCAATTCGGTGCAAATGGAAACTGCAGTGGATGCTCCCGTGGCCCCCGGCAGGGGTCCCCGGCCAGTGCACGCTGAGAATGAGAGGCGAAGGGGGCAGGCCAAAGCGCTAGGCCGTAGGCGAGGGGTCGCAGCCAGACCCTCGCGGCCCCGCCAGGCTCTTTACCCCCGCCTCGGCCCCCTGCCGACACACCTCTCTCCGGCCCGGTCCCGTTCCCTCCCTCCAACGTCCCTCTCCCAGGCTCTACGATCCCTCCCCCTGCACCTCCCCGACGCCCTCCTCCTCCTGGCCCCCTCCCGCGCCCTTCCTCCACCACCCCCCCGCCCCGCCCGCCGCCCAGGCCCCGGGCCTCCGGTAGGCCGGGCTGCGCCAATCCCGGCCGCGGCCCGCCCCCTGACGCCGAGCAGGGCCCGGCGAGGCCCCGCCCGCTGACGTCCGGATTTGCATGAGTTCTTGTGCAGCCGCGGCCCGGGCTCAGTTGTCTCAGCGAGCGCGAGCCGGGAGCCGGGGTGGGCGCGGGCAGCGGCGGGCGGCCGGGCTGTGCAGGACGAGCGGCGGCGGCGGCGGCGGCGCGGGCGGCAGGGGCTCCTCGGCCGGGCCGGCAGCGGGGCGCCGGCGGGAGCCAGCAGCGTCTGCAGCCGCGCCGGCCGCCCGCGCCCCGGCGCGCTCCGGTTCGGCCATGGAGCTGCCAGCTGTTGGCGAGCACGTCTTCGCGGTGGAGAGCATCGAGAAGAAGCGGATCCGCAAGGTAGGGCGGCGCGGGGGCGGCGGCGAGGCGGCGGGGGAGCGGCAGCCGGAGCAGCCCGCGGGGAGGCGGGGAGGGGGGTGGGGAGGCTGCGGGCCGGAGCCGGGGATCCCGCGGAAGCTGATGGAGTGCTGTCTCTTCCCCCCCTCAGGGCAGAGTGGAGTATCTGGTGAAATGGAGAGGCTGGTCCCCCAAGTAAGTAGCGGCCGAGGGGCGGGAGAGCCTGGTGCCGAGGCGCGGGGCTCCCGGGCTCCGGACCAGCCGGGCTGGTGGGGTGGTGGGGGGAGCGGACGGGAGGCGGGGTGGAGGTGGGGTGGAGGGAGGAGGGGGTGGGGAAGTCGGTGGCAGGCACTGGGGAAGCCGAGCCGCCGAGCCCGAGCCCGGCGCCCTGTGTTGTACTCCGCTCTCCGGGAAATGCCATCACTAATTTATGCACTAAAAGGAGCCGGAGGAGCTGGAGAGACGCGGGGCCGAGCCGGGGAGGCCGGCGGAGGGAGGGAGGGCGCAGGCACTGACTGATGTGCAGCAGAAAATGGCTCCTTTCCCCTTTCCCTCCACCGAACGGCTCCATATTGCAAAACCAAAAAAAAAAAAAAATTAAAAAGCGACGAAAATGCAATTGTGTGCCTCTTCCCTCCTAGTGGTGCAGGGAGAGGAAGAAAAAAGGCAGAAAATGTTGGGAACTGTCACTGCGGCGCTTTTGGTGGGGATTTTTTTTTTTTTAATTTGAAATGCGAAGGCACCGGATGGAGACAGACGCGCAGGCACACGCACACACACTCACACACTCACACACACACACAGAGGCATATTTTTGTGTTGCTGAGTATTTGGGGGTTGCTTGCCCGTGACAGCGGGCTCCAGAGCCGTGAGGGGGTGTGGGGGGGCCGCGTGGCTGACGGTGATCGGATTAGGGGTCAAATAGAGAATGGCTGAAGCCCTCGCGGAGACTCGGGGCTGGGGAGAGGAGGAGGGGACTGCGACTTTGCATTTTGGCTGCTTTGCACGCAGGATTCCTGGTGAGCAAAGTGGCTTTGGAACATGTCGCAGTAACATGCTTAAAATTCTTGACAACTGCAAAATAAACTGCTAGTTTCATTTTCCTTACCCCTCCCCTTTCTTCCTGCCCTTGTGTGTTTATTTTGACTTGGGGAGGGTGTATTAGGGACCGTGTCAGGCCTGCAGAAATTTACTCTCCACCCCCCACATCCACAGCTAAATAGCTTTCAGTTCATGAAGACAGAGTAGGGCCTTATGTCATTCCCCACCTGGAGGCCACAAAGCTGGCTCGGTTTTTTTTTTTTTTTTTACGCCGTGTCCCCCTCCCTTTTCCCTTGCAAGATATAACACGTGGGAACCCGAGGAGAACATCCTGGATCCCCGGCTGCTGATCGCCTTCCAGAACAGGTGAGCGTCCCCCAAGCACCCGCCGCCGGCAGCCGTGACCGTATATGGGAATGGGAGAGTGGGCCAACGCTTCAACAGGACAGGGGGAAAGGGCCGGGACGGGGGCTGGCAGGAGTCCCCTCCCCCGGGTCTGAACAGGCACGACTGGGGCCTCGGCTCCTCTAACCAACGTCCTTGGCGGTTGCTGCAGCTTGGGGTGGGGGCGGGGCAGGCCCGGAGAAGGAGAGGCTTGTGTTTGGGGGAACTGCGGGAAGGGCGCTTGCGGGTGGCCCTACAGCTGCGCGGAGAACTTGGGGCTGCGCCTCGGTTCTCTGCCGGCCCCCCCCTCCCGTGGCTACTTTGGAGCCCCACCCCCGGAGCCTAGGTGTTGCTTTCCTGCTGCCACTGGCCGCTTGGCACGGGCACCTCTCGGGGCAGCTCCAAGGGAGCTGGCATTGTGAAACCTCCGGACGTCACAGAACTGAACTTAACCTGTTGGGGACTGGAGAAAAGTTTACAAGACCTTAAGCCGCCACCCTCACCCCCCAGGGAGCTTGGGGTCGACAGGGGGCAGATTCTGTCTGGCGCTGCGTGCCCTTCACACCTCCCAGTAGGCTACTTGGTGGGTCTGGCCCACATTCTCAGGGCAGGGGGAGTTTGGCCCACCGGTTGTGGGGTGGGCACTGCCTGGTGGTGGAGGGGTGGCTTCTGACGAGGGGTTCGTCGCGCGCACAGATGCTTGTCACGCTGCAGCTGCTGCAGCTGGATTCACCACCGGTGGCTGTGGTTCTCTGTTTCGGGAGGACAGAAGGGGGAAGGGCGATCGAGGAGGGGCGGAGCAGCAGGAGCCCGCGGAGCTGGGCCCCACCGCGGCCTTCCATCCCCCCTCCCCTTTTTATTTTGCATTATTTCCTGTGGCGCGTTTGCCTCTAAAACTGTAAACTCTGGCCCCTTGGAAGGAGAGACCATTAGGGAAGTTGCTCTCCTGACGCAGGAGGGCGCCGAGAAGGGATCCTGCCCGGGTTCCACCTGGGAGTTCACCAGCCTGTAACCATGTCAGCGGCTGATGCCATGTTGCATAATGGATCCCCGAAGATTTAAAACGCAGGCTGTTGCAATGCCATGCAATTTTGGAATCAGGCCCCAGCCGGGGCCCCCAGGCATGACAGAACTCCTCTGGGTTAGCCCAAGGGTAGAGGGGTGCCTAAGGTCTGGAATGGGCTGGAACTTTGGCCTACGCTGGAGAGGCACTCGCTTCTGCCATGGAGGGTTGGGCAGTACTAGGACCACCCTCCCAACCTCGGATCATCCTCCACCAGGCTGCCAGCGAAAGCCTGACAGCTGTATTGACCAGCACCACCGCCCACGGGCTTTTATTAATAATTTGGAAATCAAGGGAAGCTGGGAACCCGGGCTCGTCGAGTAGGCGGTGCTTCTGTGCGTCTCCCCGCCCAGCAGCTCCGCCCCAGCCGTACCAGAGCTGGTTCACCTGGTGGCTGCGAACCTGGCCAGGCCCTGGCCTCGGTGTCCTGCCCCCGCCCCCAGCCCCTAATTGGCTCATTTGCCGCTGTGTAAACAAGGGTGCAGCCCCTCCCCCTGTTTAGTGCCTGGCCTTTAAGAAAACGAGTCCTCCCTTCTGCCGGCGGCACTCGTTATCTGAATCTTAATGAGGTCATTAGCATCCCGTGCCTCTGACGGGGAGGCACCCGGTTGACGCTCACCTCATTTGGACTTGTTTTCATCCCTTGGACCCCCGAGCTCACTGCGTTTTGTGCAGGGCCACGGGCCCAAGGCTGTGGGCACCAGTGCCAAGCTGCCCAGTGTCAAGCTGCGGGCAAAGATTCAAGGCTGTGGGGGGCCCCATTTCAGGTATGGACATCTGAGGTGGGGGAGCCCTTCGGAGAGGGCCCCTTGGGCAGATAAGGGTTGGTACTGGGGTAAAGTGGCACTCTGGAACTGGACCGAGGCGTCCAACTGACGGTAGAGGCAAACTTCTGCCCTGAGCCCTTGTTCCCTCTGGTTCTTGCTGGCCTCACGGCTCACCACAGTGGGGGCAGAGCAGGAGGGGAAGTGACTGAGGCTAACAGCACTGCCCTCTGTTCCCTCTCCGCAGGGAACGGCAGGAGCAGCTGATGGGATACCGGAAGAGAGGGCCGAAGCCCAAACCACTGGTGGTACAGGTGAATACACTCCCGGGCCCCAGGGCCAACCACGACTTATTCCCTTGACGTTGCCACCTGAGGTGCCTCCAGGCTTGGAAGTCGGGGGGAGTTCCTCTGAAGCACCCAATTCCACTTCATCTTGACTTCCCACACCCTTCCCCGACCTGGTATGGGCTGGAACACTCCTGATGCTGGAGGCTTGCTCTGGGGCTGGTCTGAGCCCTCCTCTTACCTCCCCCTCCATTCCCACTCCGTCCCCCCAGGTACCTACCTTTGCCCGTCGTTCCAATGTGCTGACCGGACTCCAGGACTCCTCGGCTGACAACCGCGCCAAACTGGAGCTGGGCGGTCAGGGCAAGGGCCAGGGGCACCAATACGAGCTCAACAGCAAGAAGCACCACCAGTACCAGCCGCACAGCAAGGAGCGGGCGGGCAAGCCTCCACCACCAGGCAAGAGCGGTAAATACTACTACCAGCTCAACAGCAAAAAGCACCACCCCTACCAGCCGGACCCCAAAATGTATGACCTGCAGTACCAGGGCGGCCACAAGGAGGCGCCCAGCCCCACCTGCCCGGACCTAGGCTCCAAGAGCCACCCGCCCGATAAGTGGCCCCACGGCGGGGGGGCCAAGGGCTACCTGGGAGCCGTGAAGCCCCTGGCCGGTACGGCCGGGGCTCCAGGCAAGGGCTCCGAGAAGGGTCCCCCCAACGGGATGACGCCGGCCCCCAAGGAGGCAGTGACGGGCAACGGGATTGGGGGAAAGATGAAGATCGTCAAAAACAAGAACAAGAACGGCCGCATCGTGATCGTGATGAGCAAGTACATGGAGAACGGCATGCAGGCGGTGAAGATCAAGTCCGGGGAGGCAGCCGAGGGCGAGGCGCGCTCCCCCAGCCACAAGAAACGGGCTGCTGAGGAGCGTCACCCCCCAGCAGACAGGACTTTCAAAAAGGCCGCGGGGGCGGAGGAGAAGAAGGCGGAAACGCCCTCCAAGAGGAGGGAGGAGGAGGCGCCGGGGACCGGGGACCCGCAGTCCCAAGAGGCTGGCTCCCGCAAGCTCTCCCCGACCAAGGAGGCCTTCGGCGAGCAGCCTCTGCAACTCACTACCAAGCCTGACCTGCTGGCCTGGGACCCGGCCCGCAGCACACACCCGCCCTCCCACCATCACCACCACCACCACCACCACCACCATCACCACGCCGTCGACCTAAATCTCTCCCATGCGCGCAAGCGCTGCCTCTCTGAGACCCATGGCGAGCGAGAGCCCTGCAAGAAGCGTCTGACGGCACGCAGCATCAGCACGCCCACCTGCCTGGGGGGCAGCCCCGCCGCGGAGCGCCCTGCGGACGTGCCCCCCGCTGCCGCTCTCCCGCAACCGGAGGTCATCCTGCTGGACTCGGACCTAGACGAACCCATAGACTTGCGCTGCGTCAAGACTCGCAGCGAGGCCGGGGAGCCGCCCAGCGCCCTGCAGGTGAAGCCCGAGGCGCCCGCGACCGCGGCAGTGGCTGCTGCGCCGGCAACAGCGGCCGAGAAGCCCCCGACCGAGGCCCACGAAGAACCCGAGGAGCCACTGAGCGAGTTCAAGCCCTTCTTTGGGAATATAATTATCACTGACGTCACCGCGAACTGCCTCACTGTCACGTTCAAGGAGTACGTGACGGTGTAGCCAAGGGGCGTCGGAAGAGGAAGCGCTTCACCCTCTGGGACTTAACACCTGGGGCCTGGGGGCGGACTTCTCTGCAACTGCGGGAGCCCCCGGCCCGGCCCCAGCGCGAAAACGGCCGAAGCCGCGGCAACCGCGTCCCTCTGCCGGGTCTTGGCTGGAGCGCCCGGTCCACACTGGCACCTTCCACGCCGTGCCTGCGGGTCTCGCCCTCATCTGCCGTACCCCCTCTCGTGGACCTCCGGGACTGACAGGGCAGCCACTCGCGGCGGTCTAAGAGTTATAGTATTATATTTTAACCGTGCTAACTTGTCAAGTGCAGACTTTACTCCCGTTTGTACGTGGTGTTATATTGAAATGTATTGTTTGAGCTCAAAAGGCCCACCACCCCCTTCGGGCTGATATATATATATTTATTTGTAGGTATTTATATATTGAAATATAAAAGCCTAGATTTATGGAGTTTCCTCTAGATCATGTTATATTCTATATCAGACGAACTATTTTCTGTTGGCCTTTCTACCCGTTCATTCAGTATTTCGGTTGATTTCATTTCCTCCCCTTCCAGGAACTGCAATACCAGTAACCTTGGTATATATTTTTTGATACTGTACACATGGATGTGTTGTTTCTATGTGCAAAACAACAAAAAAAAGTTTGTTAAAAGGCTAAACGAGCTCTCTAGAAACTGCTGCTACTAGAAATGTCTAAACTATAAGCTTCCAATTATTACCTGCTTGAATGTAAATATTAAATGGAGATGTTGAAGGTGCACTTTCGCTGTTTGAGATTAGCTAAGAGGGAACGTCAGAGACGGGGGAGGCGGGGTGCGGGCGGCGGCTGGACCCCTCTCCGCACCCTACTTCCGCCTTAGGTCGGGCGGGGGGGTGGGGGAGGGAGGACCTATCGCATCCTGCGATAAACTTTTGCAAAAGCAAAGTGAACTGGTTTCACGAGCAGAGGCGCCCGCACCCGGGGAGTGACCCCGCTCCCCGGAAGTCGAGAGGCTTTCCAAAGGAGAGGGGAATTCCTGCGGGGGGGCTGTGCTGCCGTCGCCCCCGCTCTCAAGAGTTTTTGGGCCTTGGCTGCCCACCGCGTGGGCAAACCCGGGATCTGCAGAGTTGCACGGGGAGGGTTGCACGGGTGCTCGAGCTGCACGGAGACGTGGGTGGGGCTAACCCTCACCCTCCCCGCCAAGCCCACCCGGCACCTGCTGATTTTTGCCCCTCACCCCACAGGACGCAACACACCCTGGCGCTGGCCCTGGTGCGGCAGGGGTGTTCCTTCCTAATAATCCCTGCCCGGTAGGGCAGGTTCCGCAGGGAGGGCACCCTCCCACCCTCTCCAGCGTCCCTCGCTGCCATCGCTGGCCCCGCCCCACCGAGGAAGCTGCCGAGGCTCTTTCTCTGCCAGGCTCTCTCCCCGGAAACCACCAGGCCAGAAGCCGCGACTGGAGGCGCCGCGAACGCAGCCGGGGCAGGGGGTGGGGGGCTTCCCGCGAGGTGGATGGGTTGTGGGAGGGGGAAAAGGCCTGCGAGAGCAAGGCCTTGCCGGTCCCCGCTTCCTGAGTGAGCAGGAAAATGTGGGACCCCATCTCACCCATCCTGCTTTGCTTTGGGTGGTTAGGCAGTGGCCCCTGGTTTCCCCACGCAGGAAGGGGTTAAGGGTTCCCAGGGAACGAGGGGAGTGGGCCGAACTCTAACTCCAAGGTGCCGCTCCCCCAGGTCAGGAAGCGGACACCCGGGACTGCTGCGGCCGGCCTTGGCCAGCTTTCTGCAAACGCAGCGATCTTCCTCCTGGCTGGGGTGGCCCGAGCAGGGCCAGGGGCCACGGGACTGAGGGCCTGGTAGGCGCGAGGCTGTTGCTGGCCCCCAAGTCCGTTGCCTGCCAGCCTGGGACTGAAGAGCCTAGCCTCTGTTGGCCGCCAGAGCGGAAGAGGTCAACGCGGTTCATAATGGGGGGTGGGGGGGTGGAGAGGTGGCGAGAGAGCACAGTGTTGGGAAGGCCAGGAGAAGAGATAGAGGGCCAGGAGGGCGGGAGGCCTGAATGCGGACAGTGTGGCCAGTGTTGGCTGCAGGCCACCAAGCGGCTGGAGGTGGGGGAGGGAGCCTAGCGGGGGGGAGGGGAGGGAAGGAAGGGAAGCTCTGGGGAAAAAAAAAAAAAAAAGTTGGGAGTTTCTAGCCCTGGCTTTTGTGAATTGCCCCTCCCACTATCCCCATCACCCCAGCCCCCTTTAGAGTGAGTTAAACGCTCCCCCTCCCCCTTCAACGTAATGAATGCCCTTTGCCACCCTGGGAGTGGAGGGAGGGGTAATCTTGACTGCTCCTGGCAAACTGCCTGCTCAGCACTAGAATTGGGCCTGTCCTTCACTGACTGGTACACAAAGGCACATGCCAGGCGTGGATTTCGTCTCCCTGTTTTTCTGGTAGAAGAGAACTAAAAAATCGGGAGTAAGCAGGGGAACCCCTTGTTCAGGTCTGCACAGGTGGTGACCTGGGAGTGATCCTTAGCCCCTAGGGGTGCCCCTCCTGCCCAGAGGGTGGCCTCTACGAAGCTGAGCCTGGGCAACAGGGGAGAGGAGGTAGAGGATGGCACTGTTGGTGAGCAGAGAAGGAAACTGCTCCACTACCATTTGCAGAAAGGTGTGGCCTGCAGGTGGTTTGAGGCCTTGAAAACTGAGCCTGGTGGTGGACCTCCTGGGGGAGATCTTCGAGCAGGATGGTCCTTGGAACAGCCTTAAGTTCAGAAGACCAGCAAAAGGACAGAGGCAAATGGATAGGTCAGGAGGGGCAGCAAGATGCCCAACCGGCATGAGACTCAAATCAAGAGTGTCCAAGGTCCCTTCTGGCCCAGGAGGGATAGGACTCTTGTTGGCTGGGGCCCTTAAGCATCTTGTTCCAATCAGACCCCACAGAGGTCAAGTGTCCCTGTGGGATGAGAGTCTGAGGTTCTGATGGCTAAACAGCTTGTCCAGCTCACCTGGCCACTGCCCAGTTCTGTACTGACTCTAGAATCAACCAGGTGGTCTTCTGTCACACTGCAGAGAGGTACACCACGGCAACGCGCCCCTCCCTGACCTCTCAGACATAGATGTGTCCAAGGCTCAGGAACACTCACAGAGGGCCAGGGTTCCTGGCATCAGGACAGGGGAGGAGAGCCCAGTAACCCAGATGTAAGCTCTGTTACAGATCTTTGTCACAGATGTAGGCTGCTTGTTCCTAATAGAGGGCAGAGATGTTTGTCAATGCCCAACTTTCACAACCAAGGGGTCCTAAGCCCTCTCTTTTCCTAAACCCTTACTTTGAGCCCAAGTTCAGATGATCTGGGATCTTAATCTTGCACACTAGGAAACCCAGAGTTCTGTCTTTTCTCCAAACAAACCTTTGCGGCTGAGCCTTGAGCGTAGAGCTGAAGCTGACTCCTTGCAAAGAGAGAGGCACTTGTGTATCCACCCATCCCTCAGAGGCTGGTCCCTCCTGCACCAGCCAGGTTCCACATTCCAACTCTAGTCTCCCTGTAGCCTGCACCACTGCCACCAACTCAGTTTCACAAGAGCCAAGTTTCGCCCTTCGGTGTTAGCTCCATCCTTGGATCCTACCAGGGTACTTAGGAGCTAGGGTTGCCAGGCTGAGCACATAAAAATCTAGGGTGCTCAGTTAAATTTGAATTTCAGATGGACAATGAATCATTTTTTAGTGTGTCTCATGAAATATTTGAGATATGCTAATACTAAAACAATAACAAAATGCTTTGTTTATGTGAATTCAGATTGAACTGGGCATGCTGGAATTTGTCTGGAACCTCACTTGGATCCTGAATAGTCTACTTAGTTAGTCCCTGCCCACAGGGAAGTTTCAGTCCAATAGGAGAGAGAAACTGCTGAGAACTAAGCCACAGGGGTCCTAGTGAGTGCGGTGATTGTAGTGACATTGAGTATGTTTGGCATGACACAGAATGGTTGCTGGATGTCCAAGGGCCTTCAGCTGTGATTTAAAGGGGAAGGGAGTGGTGGAGTGAGCATGTGACAAGACCTAGACAAGTAGTGATGGAAGACCAGACTTGGTCTCGCCATCAGTTGGCCCACCTCGGGCTTCTGAGTTGAGTGTCTTCCCCATTCCCACTCACCCCAACAACAAAGTCTAGAACATACAAGGAGGGCAGAACAGATCAATTGTAGTGCCCACTGTGCTGAGTCATGTGGGACTCTTTGTGACCCCATGGACAGTAGCCCACCAGGCTCCTCTGTCCAGGAGGATTCTCCAGGCAAGAATACTGGAGTGGGTTGCCATGCCTTCCTCCAGGGGATCTTCCCAACCCAGGGATCAAACCCAGGTCTCCTGCACTGTAGGCAGATTCTTTACCAGTTGAGCTACCAGGAAAGCAGTACCCACTCTCCCACCGAAACCTCTTCCCTTTCTATACCTCAGTTTCCTTAGCATCTTCAAAGACATGCCCTGACAGTGAGGATGAACTGGGTCGGGAAAGAGCCTTGAGCTCTTCTGGACAACTCCCCAAGTAAACACATGAGTTATTATTATTTTTTTTATCAGGGAACATTAAACATTTCATGTCAGATTCAAATGCCTTCTAATGACTTCTGGCTGAGAGCCTCAGCTTGACCGAGGAATAGATACCCAGAGATGTTTACCTCTGAACTGACTGCCATGTCTCCCTCCCCTCGCCCCCATGCCCTCTATAACCCAGTGCGCACCACCAGCCCTTTGCATTCTGCCCTCACTACCAGCTTGGTAGATAACCCATTGACCTGGAACCTCAGCCTCAGCCTCTCCAGCTTCATCCTGGTTCACCAAGGCTGGCACTGGGACAGGAGAGAGATAAGAGCTGTGCCTGCATTTGTACAGAACCAAATCCTGATGCTTTTTTAATCAAGTTGCTTCTAAGGTTTCATATTATGTTTGCAGCCCATCTGAGAAGGCGAAGACTCTAAAGAGGAAATAGTACTAACAGCGGATATTCTCGGATGCAAGTATCCATTTCCTGTGGCCATAGTTCAGATGCACCCCGCCCCCTGCACCCTCCTTTTCCTCTCTTCCCCTTGCAGTTGCTGTTAATAGCTAACATGGAATGAGTGCCCACCACCTGTGGGGGGGGGGGGGTGCTTCAGGAGATCATCTCATTTAACTCACACAGTCTCCCATGAGGTAGGTCCCATCACTGTCCCTGTCTCACAGATGGTAAAATGAAGGCTTAGAGGCTCAAGTAACCCATCCAAGGTCAAACATCCAACAAACAGGGGAACAGGAGTTCTGGGCTAGCGTTGTCTGTCTGCAGGGGCTATGCTCCCAGCTTCCAGGGTTCTGTGGGTTCTTCAGAGGTGAGTTCAGGTCTCATCCCTTCCCTGAGGTTGTTCTAGATTATTCCAGCCTTTACCAGGGCCTGCTGTGCCTGAACTCCTGCAGTAATTACTGCACCCCCACCAACTCATCAATCAACTGCTACAGCATCCATGTGTGCACGTGCCTCTGTTCTCCAACTGGACAAAGCCCTGCCCATCTGGAAGGCAGCGGACATGTCTTGGGTATTTCATGCAGTCCCACAGTGTGCTCAGTTCCTAGATAAATACCTCGGAATCAGATGCCTCGTGTGTGTATGTGTGTGTGTGTGTGTGTGTGTGTGTGTGTGTTTTGTCCTGTGTGTATGTGTTTGTGTGTGTGAGAGAGAGAGATGGGACTTTCAGACAGTGATGCTGATCACTGCACTGCAAGCTATTAGCAGCAGACACAAGGAAGTCCCCCGTGCTGCCCCCAGGGGCTCAACCCCCATGACCACAGAGCTGCACAGCAGAGACTGGGGACTCAGGCTGCTCTCTTCTGCCCAGCCACCGGCGGGCGGCAGACACTTGGGCACTGAGCTGCTCCATGGGTTCCGCCGCCCCCTTACTTCTCACCTGATCCATCTGTGTGAGTTTCAGGAGACTCCAGGTAATTATGTGGTAATTGAATTTAGGGAAACCGACCCTAAGGATAATTCTGTAGTCACTTCCAGAAGACCCATGGTTTAATTTCCATATTTAGCTAGTGGTACACGTTATACGGTTCCTGATAGCACAGCAACCACCTTCATATCCGTAAATATCCTTAAGTATTTAGTTTTAACATGAGGTTCAGAATAGTACAGATATGGGCATGTTACTCCAAAACATGCAGAGTTAGCAACAAGCAGAAGACACAGTATGCACCCCTTATAAATTTTCATATATGGTCTTCACATAAGCTGGGTGGATAAGATCTGACTGTGAAAAACTCACCAAATGCTACCTGTAATTATTATTTCACTTAATCAATGATCTGCAAGTTGTAGGGGGAAAGAGCTGCCATTACCAATGGATATCCAAGGTGTGTGTGCATGCCTGCATGACTGTGTATGTAGGTGTGCATTTATAACCGGGGAGAGAAGTAGCGATGCAGCCTGTACCAGCAGGAACACCTCTCCTTTGCTGCCTGAACGAGGATCCCTTCAAGCGCACCCTGGAGTTTAATATTGCCAGCGACTGGCCCCGACTCCTTTCAACGTGCGCCAGGTGTAATGTAAACCTCCCTGCATTTCCTCCCTTTCCTGTTTCATCTGAGAAATTCTTCACTAATTCCATGGTATCTGGTTTCTCATTGTTTTCGCTGCTTTAGACAGCCCCTTGGGGTGGGTTTAGGAAGTTGTGCCTAATGCTCTCAGCCTTCCAAAGTGACACAAGCACTTCCCTCACGACCACTGCTATCCTCCAAAATCTTTTCCAAAGGACGTCTCTGGTTGTCAGGGCAAAACAAGCCATAACGTCTTGGGGAGATGAGCAAGCACCTGTCACAAATCAGAGGATGGTCATGGGCAGTCTATACCACAGCATCCAGTGGAGAAAACAGGATAGTCATGGTCAGCTCCTTTGTAATATAGCATTAAGTGTATATTAATGTTCCAGTGGTTATAAGGTTATATTAATGGTGTGTCTTCCATTCTTTGTTGAAGTAGTGCTGTTTGGGGTTGAAGACAAGGAGGAATACAGCGAGATGGAGGAGGCCTGGGCTATTCCAGATGCAAGCAGGGGACCATACATTTTCCTGTGATTCTCTAAAGGAGGTGGGATTACAAAATCATGTGAATGTTGGGGGGTGGAGAGAGAAGAGCCTGGCAAGCAGAATCCCTCCTATGAACAACGGAAGTGAGCATCCTTATAGCCATTTCCTGCTTTGTTTTTTGTACTCCCTGCTCTCCCATCAGTGCGGAGTGGGGGGAAAGGAAGCCCTAGGCAGGGTGAGGGAGACTCAGGCCTGGCCAGATTCTTCTCAACCTTCAGTGCGTCTTCCTACCGTCTCCTCTCCTGGCATGGGAAATTATTTATGTTTGCAAATTGCTTTTGACTCACATGAGTTATTCTTCTTGCCTGCCAACAGGTCTGGGGATGGGAGAGAGTTATTGAGCCGGCAGCTGAGAAATCCAGGGGCGATGGCAGAAGGAGCACTGAGGCGGAAGTCACGAGCCTCAGGATTTGGTCCTAGCTCCATCACTGCTATGCCATTACTTCCCCTTGCCGGGCCTCAAGCTGCTCATCTGCAAAATGAGAGGGCTGGGTGACCTCTGAGTGCTGAGAGCCTTGGTGGCTCTGATATCCCCTGGGCCTGTGACCCCCGAAGAGGCACAGACAGGGTTGGCGCCAGCCCCTGTGCTGCTCCCTGATGGGCTCGGCAGTGCTGCTGCTGCTGCTGAGCACTGGAGAGTGGAGAGGATGCTGCCCAGCCCTGCCCCGGCAGGAAGAACTAGACAGGGCAGCGGGGCAGCCGGTAATGTTTCCTCACTTAGCCTTTTGCTTCATGCTGGTCCTTAGTGAGGCCTGTTTCCATAGACTAGGATGAAAACAAATGTCGGCAGAGGAACCACCAGAGCGGAAAGTCCCTGTACACAACCAGAATGAGCATCCTAAACATAATCAGGGCCAGGGCACGATCAGCTGCATGACAGGTGGGTAGGGGTCACCTGGCCTTCGGGGAGGAAGGGGTTGGCCCACTGATGATGGAATCATTGGCTTCTGGAAGCCCGGAGCAGAGAGGGGTCCCGGAGTTCCTAATCCAAGTCCTTCACTCTACAGATGGAGAAGCTGAGCCTCCCAAAGCTGAGATCAAGGTGAATTATCGGTGATTCTCTACCCACAAGTGGATGCGTATGTTCCAACAAGGAGTAGTGCTTCCTCCATTCATCCACCATAAAGTTGGATTTAATAATAGTAATAATTCAAAATTCAATGCCATGGCCATGACGGATTGGCCGCGTGCTGCTCTTGAGAGCCATGGTCTGGCCTCTATTCTCTGACTGTGGTTTGGGGCCTAACCCAGAGAGAAAAGAAGCCCGGGGTCTGGGCTTCTTCCAATCCAGTGACCACCAAGTGGGGATGAAGGCTGTTGTGGGCTCAGCTCTCTGAGGTGGCAAGAGACCTGCTAACCTCAGAGCTTTGAGTTGGCTCTGCCTTGGTATTTGTTCAGTCCTGGCCAAACCACAGTGAGCCTCAGCCCTGGGTCTAGAGGGGAATTTGGGGTCTGTGCACTCGCTCATGAGAGATGACCTATGGATGGGCAGAAGGCAGTCAGACAGCAAGAAGAGAAACTTTTCTGCAAATCCCTTTTCTTCTAGGGCCTGCCTTTTCTCCTAGGCCCAGAGATGAGTTCCCAGGGCCATGATATTCCACCTGAGTAGACTATAATGTCTCGAAGGTCTAGCTTCTCATCAGTTCCATATGATGAGAAGGAATGCAAAGATGCACCCAGTCTTCAGCTGTGAGTCAGTCTGGTGGCAGGTCTAAGTGGTCTTGCACACCTTTCAGTACTTCGGAGAGAAGAGGGTGACACAGGACCAAAATCAAGGGGGGCAGAGGCAGCAGCAGGGAGAAAAGGAAACCAGAGAGGACCAGAGATAAAGAGAGAGACAGACCCAGAGGTAAGGAGACCAAAAGGACCAGGACCAAAATAACAGAGAATGAACATTAAAGAAATAGAAAGAGATCAAGACAGAAGCAGATGAGAAGAGAAACCCATACAGATAAGGAGACACAAAAGGCTGGAAGAAATCAGCTGATTGAAAAACACTGTGTTGGAAGGGATCAAAGTCAGTGTCACCAATATGGGGACAAACTGACTTGCGTTTCCTGATATGATCCACTGAGAAGGATACAGCAACACTCCAGGGCATTTCTCCCACAAACGTAGCACCTGAATCTAACCATGTAGAAATGTCAACACCAAGGTTGAAGAACCCACAGAAAAGCAGAGGCTCTGTCCCAGCTTGTTGTTGTTGTTGTTCAGTTGCTAAGTCGTGTCTGACTCTTTGCAACATACCAGGCTCCCGTGTCCTTCACTAGCCTGTCCTGGGTTAAAAGAGAGGAAAAAGACAGGACCCCATGGACTATACAGTCCATGGAACTCTCCAGGCCAGGATATGGGAGTGGGTAGCCTTTCCCTTCTCCAGAGAATCGTCCCAACCCAGGAATGGAATCTAGGTCTTCTGCATTGTAGATGGATTCTTTACCAGCTGAGCCACAAGGGAAGCCCAAAACACAGGACACTCAATGCAATTCACGATCCAGGTTTGGCTAATGGAAAAGGAAAAAAACTTGGCTCTAAAGAGCATGACTGAGAATATTCACAAAATTTGTCTATGGACTCTAGGTTAGAAATAATATTGGATCCATGGTAAAAGACCTGATTTTGATAACCATACACTGGTTATGTAAGAAAGTGTCCTTGTTCTTAGGAAAAACATATTAAAGTATTTAGGCATAAAAGGGTAAAATGTCTCCAACTTACTTTCAAATAGTTCAGACAAAATACGGGGGGTAGGTGGGGAGGGAGGGAGAGAGAACGAAGCAAATGGGAAAAATGTGAATAACTGGTGAGTCTGGATAAAGAATATATGAGAGGGGCTTCCGTGGCGGTCCAGCAGTTAGGAATCTGCCTTGCAATGCAAGGGACAAACAAGGGTTCAATCCCTGGTCAGGGAACTAAGATCCCCGGGGACAACTTCACTGCAACAAAGTCCAACACAGCCAAATAAATATTTAAAAAAAAATAATATATGAGAGTTCCTTTACCATTCTTGCAACTTGGAGCCTCCTCTTCGGGGCTGGGGACAAGTGTTGGCTGACACCAGAGGCTCACACTGAATCTGGGAAGAACCAGATGCACCTTCCATGCGAGCGAGGCTGAGACCCAGCTCTCCAGCAGCTGAGAACATCTGGACAACTTGACCGTCCCTTTCCGCCTGCTTGAAGGCCTATTTCCCAACCCTTCACCCCCTGACCTCAACACAAATGAATGGGGGTCCAGGACAGTGGGCCCATAGCCACCAAGTCCCCCCGCAGGAAGTCAAGGCGCCTCCAGCTCAGCCTGGCTACTCACACCTCACTGTAGGGCCTACCGTCACTCTGTGGCCATGGGAGGAGGCAGGATCTGGCAGAAAGGGGAAGGATTAGGCCACTGGGCAAACTGGGCTCCAAGTGCCAGCCACTCTGCACTCACCGGTTCTGGGCCCTGGGGCTGGCGGCTCTGTTCCCTAGAGCTCCCCAAACCTGGCTTATTCTTACCATTTTGGTCTCCTAAATGTCACTTCTTGAGAGAAGCCTTCCCTAACCAATTATTCCATTCATTATCCTGCCTTTCTTCTTTAGGGGCTTCCCTGGCAGCTCTGACGGTAAAGGATCTGCCTGCAATGAAGGAGACTCAGGTTCAGTCTCTGAGTTGAGAAGATCCCCTGGAGAAGGGCATGGCAACCCACTCCAGTATTCTTGTCTGGAGAATTCCATGGAGAGAAGAACCTGGTTGGGCTACAGTCCATGGGGTTGGGGCACAAAGAGTCATGACTGAGCGACTAACGCTTTCTTCTTTAGAGCAGGCATCCTTAGCTGAAATTTGGATTTATCTGTTCCCCTCTCCCCCCAGTAGAGTGTAAGCACCTGGAGAGGAAATCTGTCTCTTTTACTCATTGCTCTAGTCTCAGCTTCCAGAACTTGGCAGATACACCAGAGCTATTTGTTGAAGGGAGGAAGGAGGGAAGGGAGGAAGAATGGATGGAAGTGGGGGAGGAAATCTCTGAACCTCTCTGAGCCTCAGTTTCTTCACCAGTGAAACTGGAGGAAATTGGTGCAGGAACTGCTGAAAAGTTTGCTTGGATATAGGATTAAGAATGTCCCAGGGTAGTGTTAGACCCAAAGAGGCAGTAAGAGGCTTCGATTGTTAATATGACTGTCTCAGGCCTAATCACAGCAACCTCAACACTCTTCCACCCCTGCCCATATCATTGTTCAGACATTTGGTAATTAATTTGGCAACCTGGACCTTTCTCTTTTTGGCCATACCGAGCAGCTGGTGGGATGTTAGTTCCCTGACCAGGGACTGAACCTGGGGCCCTCTACAGTGAAGCATGTAGTTCTAACCAACCACTGGACCACCAAGGAATTCCCATACCTGGTCATTTTAATTTCATCTGGGGGAGGGTAGATTGGAAGGGGTTGGAAGGATTGGAATTATTTTGTCATAGTTTGTGTTTTAGGTTTTCTGTGTGTGTGTGTGAGATTTGATTTTATTTGATTCAGTACTATGAACTGGGCATAGAGCTACAGCCGAGATCTCCCCGCCTCTGCCCTCCGGACCTGACAAGCCAGGAGTCCTGTGAATGCTGGCAGGGTGACAGGCTAAGTGTGGGTCCAGCTCCCAGTTTCTGCATGGGCCCCAGAAACACTCAGCCATGCTTCTCAAGAAGAGATTCTTGAAGGGAAGCATCCCTGGGCCCCCAGATTGCCCTACTCATTCTGACCTGGGGATTTCCATCTTGATTTAGTTGTAGAACATGCTCGAAAAGAATCTTGCCTGCAGTTCTCTGGCTTGCCTCTCAGTAATGGAAGAGAGACAAAGCCAACTGAAAACAGGCAATAAATATTGCCAAGTTATGAGTGAAAAAGTGAGTGAGTGAAGGAAGGAAGGAAAACCTCTGGGAGTTTTAAGTTAGTTTAGCTCATACTTTGGTTTCTTTTCTGGCACATATAAGACTCTGGAAACACTGGGAAGAGTCCAATCTAGGCCTGACCATTGTCCCCAACCAAAGCTGGCATTATTTGGGACCAACAAGCTTGTCGAGGTGTGACTAGCATCCCAAATGAAGCTGGTTTCTCTCCCAACCTAATTAGGGCTCACGTAGAGAACCCTGCTGAAATGCAAGCCCCAAGGAGACAGGAAGTAGCTCAGAAGGGGTAAGAGAAAGATTTCAGAACCATACCCACTGAAGTTTGTTTACCATTGTCTAGCTTCCCTTGTGATATCACTGAAAGATGCAGATACACACTGTGCATTGCAGGGAACACACCACACAGGCCAGTTTAACTGATCAAATCTTGGCAAGTTAGCAAGTAGGGATCATGTGCCCGCTCAGTAGCTTCAGTCATGTCCGACTCTCTGTGATCCCATGGACTGTAGCCAGCCAGGCTCCTCTGTCCATGGGATTTTTCAGGCAAGAACACTGAAGTGGGTTGCCATGCCCTCCTCCAGGGGATCTTCCCGACCAAAGGAACGAACCTGCGTCTCCTGTATCTCATGCCTTGCAGGCAGATTCTTTACTGCTGCGCCACTGGCAAAGCCCCAGTAGGGACCATATTGACATTTAAAACATTAGCTGCGATCTCCTAGTCTGGTTCAGCCGCCTCTCCAGCTGCCTGGAGAAATGAAATGTGCCTCCAACTCCAGACCAGCTGAGTCTCTCGTAGACAAGCCATCTCTTTGTGTTGTCCATGCCTTGTATGAAGGGTGTGGGAATTGCCATGTTGAATGGACTGCTGACAAAGGAAGAGACCAACGTGTGACCTGTTCAATCAAATTTCCATCGTCAAGATAAGAGTGGGCGGGACTTCCCTGGTGGTCATGTGGTTGAGAATCTGCCTCTCAATGCAGGGGACCTATGCTTGATTCCTGGTTAGGAAACTAAGATCCCACATGCTGTGGGGCAACTAAGCCTGAGCACAGCAATTAGAGAAGCTCATACACCTCAACAAAGACCCAGCACAGCCAAAAAAAAAAGATAGAGGGGGAGAGAGAGATAAGAGTGGGCAAACGGTCAGGTCTATAAATAATGCTCTCAAGAGGGGCTCTTCCTGAACCATCTCACAGATTTGGCAGGTGTGAGCTGCCCATTTCTTTCTGTCCCAAATGCAGAGCTGGCCAGCTCTCTCCCTGGAGCTTTGGAAGCTCACCATGCAAGAGCCCCTCTCGTCTTTCTCTACCCAGCCCTGAGCCAGGAACATAGAATCTTCTTTAGCCACGAGATGGTTCTTATCTCTCCTGCCCTGCAACCATGCCACTGCCTGGAAATTAACTCAGGTGGTGAAGAAGCCTCCTCCAGATTTCCAGTTTCTGATTAAGGTGAGGAATCTCCACCAGTGACCAAAAACATGCCCAGAAACCCAGGTCAGGGGTGTATTCTGTGTCATGCCTTGCAGGGATCCCTGTGTCTCTGCCACTCTTGACTGGTCTCTCTTACCTGCTGAACCTTAACCTCTCTCACTAGGAGGGACTGTGTCTTTGTCACCATCATTCTCCAGCACAGCATCTGGAAGGACTGGATAAATATTTACTGAATGAATGAGCTGTGTTTACAAGGTTACAAGTCACTGCTGCTTCCTCTCTCCCCGTGTCCCCCAACCGAAACTCAGAAAAGAGTAAAAATTCAGGCAGAGGCTTTCTCAGGGGCCGTCCCCTAGTACCCCCCTCCCCAAGTCAGCAGGATTTTCCTACCTGCTCATGGGATGGGAGCAGAGGAGGTATCTCTTTTTCTCTCTGTATATCTAAACAATAGCCAATAGTTATTAGATTCAATCTTTGTTCTATACTCTTCTCTCTTTTATGAAAGACATTGCTTTTGTCATAGCTTGTGAGGTACTTCGTTTTCTCTCTCTGTCTGACAATTTTCATCATCAGCTTGAGTTTAGGATAAATGCCAAAAGTGACACCAGCTCCTGAATAAACACCATTGCCTTGTGCCACATGACCTAATAATGACAATAACTCACAATTATAGATTGCTCACTGAGCCGGGCTCCAGAGGAGAGCCCTAACATGCTTTTTCTCTTTTAATCCTCACAATAACCTGATGCAATACAAACTGTTATTACCCCCAGGAGGAAATGGATGCTTCGAGAGGTCAAGTACCTGGCCTGGGGTCACAGAGCCAGTGTGCAGTGGAGCCAGGGCTTGAATCCAGGTAGCCTGGGCTTCTAACCCTCATATCACACTGCTGCCCTCGGGAGTCTTTGCACACAAGGAGTGTCTGGCCAGGATGTCCCTCTTCAGGAATGGCAGCATAGTGACAACCATCTACACATCAGAGGCACCGGCTGTGAACTGAGATGAACCCTACAAAGTGAACCACTCCTGGGACCACAGAGTCATCACAAAGCAGGAGCTGCAAGAAGCCTCTAATAGACCTTAGGAGCCACCCCCTCACATTATAGACAGATGCAACGATGCTTGGGGGCCCACACTTCAGCTGGTAGAGCATCCAAGATCATCCAAGAGTGCTTCTGCCTATGGGCCCTGATTTGTGGTCCACTCTCAACGCAAACTGGACAAGAGACAGTTTGAGATCAGATTTGGCCTGCTCAGTTCTTGGTTCAGGCCTAACCACCCTGGCTTGTTTCACAGCTGACTCAGCCCTCTGGAGGCCCCCCAAGTTGAACATGGTTTTAGAGTAGCCTCCAAAATATGAGGCTGCTGGTTACCACATCTGCTCTACAGACCTGGCAATAAACTCTCTGCTCCTTGTGCCTGAGTTTCTTTGTAGCCTCCTCTCTTCCGCAATTGAGTGCTGACAAAGGATTTTTATTCACAAACCTCACGTCATGGTCATTCTATTTCCATGGCCACTCCATTAATTTAAATATATATATATATATTTATATTTATTTATTTGGCTATGCTGGATCTTAGTTGTGGAGCGCAAAGTCTTTGATCTTCCATGCAGCATGCAGGATCTTTAGTGACAGCTTGTGAACTCTTAGTTGTGGCACCATTAATGCTAAGTTTTGGTCACATCCTCATGGGATGAATGGACAACCCTCAAAGTACTGAACCAGAAACCTAGGTTGTTCAGGCAACTTCCATCCCAGCCTTGGCTGCAGCCCACATCCCCGAATGAAAGTGTTATATGCTCTCAATAGCACTTTCTTCCCCAGTGCTTATCAAGGTTGCGAATTATATTAGGTGTGTGGCTTTTCTATTACTGTCTCCTCTCACCCCAGGCTTCAAACTCCATGAGGTCGGAAGCCAGGTCTGTTTTATAGTAAAAATAACTCTGAGCACTGGGCTTGATTAGCATGGAGAAGGTGCCTAGGAAATCTTTGTTGAGTGAACAGGTAAGAGGGTGGGTGGATGGATATGGACAGATATTGAGAGAGTGGGTTTAAAAAAAATGTCTAGATGCCAGATTACCAGAATGGCACCTGGAGCTGAGGAGGTCCCACTGTGCACAATGATGAGGCTAAGGAGGGCCAGAGTAGGTGCAATAATTCTTCCTCTACCTTCCTTCCCCACCTGCAGTCTCTCCAGCTACCACCCTGGGGACCTCCCGCAGAAGGATGTCCCCTGTAACTGGCAGCCCCTGGGTTAATGGCAACCTCAGGATGTTGGTGAATGGGACTACATTCTCTCTTGTTTATTTGGATTTTGCCCTTTCTTCCCCAGCCTGCTGCTCCAGGGAAGGTATTGGGAATATTCTAACAGATGTGAGGGAAGCAGATGAGCAGGCTAGAGCAGACAACCTTCACATACTTCCCGAAGTGGAGCTGACATCACGCATTTTATCTGGACATGACCCTACCAAGGAGAGGAGGTGGATGGGAGAGAGGGAGGAAGTCCATTCTTGGAGACACCGGTTTCTAACTTCTGCTGCCTCCACTCTAGTGACACATGGGACTTCATAGGCTTGTGGGCACCTCCTTCATGCCCTTGGTGCAGGGCCTAGGGTAGTGCTGGGAACAGAGGTGCATTTGAGGAAGCATCTCTATAATCATAATGGCAAAGAGGACCATAACGGCATCAACACTAAGATGCAAATTAAAGACTAACCTTTCCTCTGCTTTTCTAATCAGGGCACTGTAAGTACCAGGCACTTCCCATGGTATTTCATAAGGTCCTGCCATGGTCCCATCCTATAGACAGGGAACTGGGAGGCGTGGGGAAATTCAGCTCCAACAGCAGTGTGCCCAGTTGGGAGCCATGGTTCTGTTTTGTCTGTTCCCTGGAATCTTATAGGTGGAAACCCTAGAGGTCATTCAGGTCACCCTCAAACCTAAGTAGGAATTGCTCCATGACTTCCTATGATAGCACAGCGGGCCTACCAGTCCCAAGCAGCCGCTCTGCCAAACTCTAGGGATTGCTAATTGTTGCCTGCTCCTCTGTTAGCAACCCATAGAGTTTAAATCCACCTTCTCTGCAGCTTCCTCCTGTTTCTTCTGGGCTGCGCCCCCAGGGGCAGACAGGGATATAAGTGCTGGGAGCTCTGGGGGACATAGCCTTGGCAGGAGGGTTCCCCCCACACACACACGCCAACGGGGCTGACCCCCAACCTCACTCTGCCGCGGTCTGTTGAACCTGACCTGTACCTTTGCGCTTGGCTCCTACGCGCGCTCGCGCGCTCGCGCGCGCGCACACACACCACGCTTTCAGAAAGGAGACAGCCTCTGTCTAGCCTGGAGTGAAAGAGTAACTAGTACATTTTCCTGGTTCTTCCCATACCCCACCCCACCCCCACCCTACTCCCACCTTCTTTTTTTAAACCTTTCGGATGGATCTAGAAAGAATAAGCCAGCTACGACGCCGGTTGTGGAGAGGCGGGAGATGCTCTCAGGGCAGATAGCTCTGCTCAGCCCCTTCCCCAGGTTAACTGCGATGGGGGAGGGGAAGCATCTTGGAGCAGGGAGGGGTGGGCTTATCCCGCAGGACACCCAAGCACGACCCCAACACTGCGGGTGGGTTTTGATTGCCCTCTCCTTCCCCCTAAAAAAGCGCGATGGGGATGGGAAGGGGCGGGGCTCGGGGAAGGAACGCACCGGCCGCACCTCGACCCTGCTGACTCGGCAAAGCTGGCTCCGCCTGCCCAAGCCCGGCATTAGGAGTAGCCGGGGCGCTCGACAAAGCTGGGAAGTGACGCCCCTCCACCTGGCATGCCTGTCTGCCCTTCCGCGGCCCCGGCCCGGCGGACGACGCTAGCGGCCGGCCATCTTCCCTCCTCGCCCCCGCGGTCGCCGCCTCGCAGCTCCGCACCCGGGAGAGACCGCAGGCCAGCCGCCACCCACCATCCCGGCCTCCGTCTGGGGGTCAGCTGGCGCGCGCCAGCGCCGTCGCCACGTGGCGGATGGGACCGGGGCAGCTGGAGCCCTGCCCTCTAGGGGGTTCCCATCGACAGGACCCGGGGGCTGGACGTGGGGGCGCAGTTGCTTTCTTGGGGACATCCTAGTGAATTGTCAGTGAAGCCTTTGAAATATTTGCGCAGGGAAGGCTTCGGTGCCACATGTCCACCCTCCCACTTCGGTGGGACCGCTCTGGCCTTTCCCGCCCGCGGTTCCCTCGAGGTCTGCTGTTCTTCCTCTGCGTCCTCGGTCGCATGGGGGCAACACTGTGATCCCACGCAACAGCCACTTTCTAAAGGGTTGACATTCAATCCTAGGGCTCAATTCGGTGTCCCGACCCGATTGTAAGCGCCCCCAGGGTAGCCGAGTCCGGAACAGTGTGCCCGGGGCATGTCTGGAGGCGGCTCTTCGGCTCTTCGCTTGGATTGTCCGGGCCAGTGACTGACCCAGCAAGTGAACAGCGATGAGGCCCGGGAGTGGAGTTTTCAACCACGTGGAGTTTTCACGATGGGGGAAGACAGGGAGGGGAGCAACCTGGAAGCCCCCAGAGTGTGACCGGGTGTGTCCCTTTGACGGTAGCCTTCTGGGCAAATCCATTAGTTGCTGGAGCAGCGGAGGCTGCGAACGAACCGGGTTCACCCCACCCTGGGAGCGGGCCGCCAGCCGCCCGGGGAGGCTTGGGAAATGGGCGAAGTGGTCAGACTGGTTTCCGGAGCCGGGCTCGGAATCCACGCGGGCTGGCAGGCATTGGTGGGGGAGGACTGAGCCCCGCCAGCGGCGTTGGCAAGGCCACCCTGGGATGCTTTGTTTCCATCCTCGAAGGAGACCCTGCAGGATGGGGGTGGGAGGGACAGCAGAAGTCCGGTTGGGAAACCCAGTTTCAGGTATGAACCAGTAGTCTGGCAGCTCCCCACCCCTCTGGTGCCCAGCCCCCTTCTGCCCCGTCCGGACTTTAGCCAAGAGTATTTGGAAGACTGAGCTCCCGGTCCACAGCGAACCTGGGCTTTGATCTTGGTATTTGAAAGAAACAAGGGGAGGGGTGGGGTATGTGAAGCAGAGTCCAGCTCTGCCACTAACCTGAAAGACCATGCAGAGGACACTCCCCTCTCCCAGCCTGTTTCCTCATCCATCACCATCCTTTCCAGTCTGAGACTCCTGGGGGTCTGGGTGCACCGGGAGATGGGGACTCAGAACCCCTAGGGAGTCGCGTGGAAAGGAAAGGAGGATGCAGAAGCCGATGGCCACCCGCTCCCTCCCAACCTAGGACGTGCAGTCGGGAAGAATCAACCAGTGGTTGGAGACCTTGGGTGCCCCCACCTCATCCCCAGGGGCTGGGGACTTGGGGACGAGAAAATGGAGTCTTCAGGGAGAAAATTTCCTACCTAGGAACAGTGTGGCACTTGATGGAGTAGGCTGCCAGGAGCCAGATTCTCCCTCAGTTTCAGGGGTGAGGAAGGGGTGCCTCACCTTCCCCCCTGCCCCCCCCACATCATAAACCCCCAAGTCAGGAAGTCCTGTGCAGGGGCGGTGAAGGAAGGGGCTGAGCAGCAAGCTGGGGATTTGGGGCGACAGCACTGCCATCCCAGAAAAATGGAGCGCCGAATCTCGCGTTTGCAGCAGCTGCTGGGCAGCTCGGGGGGTCTAGAGAGCCGCCCACGCTGCGGTCTTCTTTGAGGTTCCTAGGGGGGAAACGGGGGCGTGACGTGGGCACTACACGAGGTCAGTGGGGGCTCGAGGATTAGTGACACCCCCCAAACCAACCCAAGTAGAAAAGAGAAGGAACTCGAGGCTAGAAGAACACCCAGCTCCTGTCACTCGCCCAGCCTGCGGGGGACCCCACCCCCCCCTTCCCGCAACCAGGGTGGGCTGCGGCGAAGGCGCGGGTCCAGCCCGGCGACCGAGGTGGAAGAGGTCCTTGCTGACCCTCTAGGGCTAGGCGAGTGGCCGTCGCACACGGAGCCCACCCCCCCCCCTTGGGAGGGGCTGTGCTGGCTCCCCGGGAGGGGCGGGGCGAGGGCGCGGGCCCCGGAGCCCCCAGGCCGCCCAGCCCGGGTGGGCTGCAGGGGCCCCCGCGGGCCCGGGGCGGGCTTTGTCTGCCGCGGCTCCTCCTTGGGAAGGCGCCAGCCCGGGTACAAGATGGCGGGGAAAGGGTGGGATCGCAGGCTCTCGCCACGCGGAGCGGCCCCGCTCTGCCTGCAATGCAGCAGGGGGAGGGGCGGGAGGCGGCGGCGACACTGCGAGTCCCCCGCCCCCGCCCCGGCCACCGAATGCGCCCCCCCGCCGGTGACCCCGCGCTCCTCTGGCCGCGTCGCCTCTGTCTGGCGGCTGCAGCCACCGCCTCACTCCGCAGAGCCCCGGCCGCGGCAGCTGCAGAAAATGGCTGCCAAAGCGGCGCCAGTCGCCACGCTACCACGGGCGGGGGCGGGCTCCGCGGCCGGCCGGCAGCCCCGCTCCCTTCCGCGTCCCGGCACTCTCCGCCCGGGCGCCCGGACCCTCGTGGGCACCGGGGAATCTGGGGCCGCAACGGGGGGCGAGAGGGGAGGGGGAGGGGCGGTTACCTGCCAGAAGAGGGGGCGGGGGTGGAGGGTGGCAAGGGGCCAGTGCCAGGAGGGCGCTCTCTGTCCGTCCCCCCCCATTCCGCATGCCCCGTGCCCTCGCGAGGTCGCGGCGCCCGGGTGGGGCAATGCTAATGGACTGTTGACCTCGGTGACCGCTTGCAGTCCACTGTCCGCACCGCCACCCCCTCCCCCGCGTTTGAGGCTGGGCTGGCCAACCCCGACGCCCCCTCAACCCCCCGCCACCCTCGGCGAAAAATAAAAAATAAATTTAAAAAGCTGTGTGCGTGCTGACTACAAAACGACCCAAGCCCGGAACTCTGCGGAGAAGATCCGGGTGGATTCTTCGGCGCCATGAGCCGAAGCGGCGGCGGCAGCTCAGCAGGTGCCGCGAGCCCACCCTCTTCTCTGCAGGGAGCAGCCCCCCGACCCCCGCCTCCGCCCAGCCAAGGGCCGCCGCCCGCGCCGAGGAGGCGCCCGCGGTCACCCTGCCTGGCACCCGGGCCCAAGCACGCTTCTCTGGGCGCCAAGGGGAGCCCGGGGCTCTAGAGAGAGGTGTCTAAAGCGATCTGGGGAATCTGCCGGGGGTGCAAGCTTAGGGCAGGGCCTGGGGGCGCACCAGGGAGGGAAGGAAATTGCCCCCCGGAGCCGCAGGGCTGGTATTGCTGGGGAAAAAACGAAAAGTGCCAACAGAGGACCCGTGAGTGGGGTTGGGTTCTGGAGCCCGAACCACTTGGCGCAGTCGAGTGGGTCTGTAGCCCCCTATTACTCCAATCGTGAGAAATCCGGGCCGTAGTGAGTCCAGCTGGCCAGGAAGAGGTGTTCCTGTAAATTGGAACTTTATTTTCCCCTATCTGCAAGTTTCTCTCACCCCTCCCACCAACCGCGTACTCAGCTTCAGCGATTTCACCATTACTGGCTGGAAATTTCAAATTCAATAAATAGAGAGGGCAGGGGCCAAGAGCCAACAGGTCAAGGAACGGGGTTTCCAGATTAGAGAATGGCTTCTGCTCACACGTAAGGAGACACCTCCCCGTGACGGGAGAA
The DNA here is from genome assembly GCF_032405125.1 of Capricornis sumatraensis. NCBI lineage: Eukaryota > Metazoa > Chordata > Mammalia > Artiodactyla > Bovidae > Capricornis > Capricornis sumatraensis. The sequence goes on from NC_091076.1 coordinate 102,249,896, forward strand.
CATCTGGGGCCTCCTCCCTCCCCTCGCTGGGCGAAGGTATCCATCCACCTACCTAAGCACGCAGAAACTTGGGGTTGGAGATTTAATATGAATGACCTGGCTAAATGGGCGTGGGCAGGTGCGGGGCAGGGATGGGCTACGTGGAAGTATCAGGAGGCTGCACCCAGGCATCCACGGATTTTTCCAAGGCTCAGAGAGGTCTCCATGGCAGAGGTCCAGCGTTGGGCGCAGACCCAAACAAATCCTCTGCCCCGAGGGCATCCCCAGTCACTGCGCGGGAGGGAAACCGTGCTTTCTGCTAGTCAAGACACCGCGGCAGCAAATCTCAGCCAAGGTCGGGGAGGGATATGTGCTGGCACCAAGGGCTGCTGCGGCCGCAGCGCTTCCTTCCGCAGAAACAGCGAGGAGGAGGCGGCCAAAACTAACTCCATCCAGCAGGCAGCGCCCTCCTCAGTCTCGCACCCGCGTTCCCTGGCAGAGCCCGCTTCTGCCACCTTCCTCGGAGAGGGTCCAGGTTGGGGAATTCGAGTTTTGGAAGAGAAAGAGGGCGAAGGCGAGGAAGGATGCCCGAGACCGAGCAGAGGTCACGCAGGTCATCGTTCTCTGTTTCCCATCCCCCACCCGAGCCAGGTCTTCTGTGCGACCCCCACCTGCGCAGGGCTCCAGGCACAGGCTTCCCAGTAGAGGGCATCGCTCAACGCCTGGGCTAGGCGGCGGCCCTAGAGGCAAGCCCTGTCACGGGCAAAGTCCCAGGGCGCTAAGGTGCTCATTGTCTTAGCTGTCCCCTTTGGTTCTCCTGGGGACAAGACCGAGTCCCCGAGAGGGTAGCTCCGGTCGCCGCGGCGTCACTAGGGGAACACGCACTTCGGAACTGGTTACCACTCAGGAGGGGTCAGCTGGACACCTGTGCGTGCGTGCGCGTGCGCGCGCCTCTGAGAGCGAGGGAGGGGCTGAGGGGAGCCCCGGGAACCGCTGTGCGTTTACTGCCCGAGTTTGAGGCAAACCCGAGCCTCAGGTCCATGGGAATAGGGACATCTTCCTCCTCGGGTTCCCGTCCAGCGGGTGGGCTCAGCGCTGAGCACCTGACCTGCATCCCGCAACCTCCAATGCACTGCGTTCTGCCTGGAAACCCGAGTGTGGCTCTATCAGTGCATTTTTCTCCCTCACGCAGCGTTCCCTCCACCACTGGCAGTTTTTTAAAACAACCTTTCAATGAGACATCGATTTATCATTATTATGATTGCATTCAGAAATCCAGCCCGAAGGGACACCCTGGGAGATAGTAATTTGGTGGTACCTAGGGCGGTTTGTGGTTTAGCACATCCCTAGTTCCGTAACCACATTTCTTCGGCAGCTAATTGCTCTGATTACCTTTGGGGCGGGAGACGTGAGCGTGAGTATGTTGCGGGCGGAGGGGAGACTTGGACTGTTGTTCCCAGAGCCCTGTGCGTGCACACCGTGGACCTGATGCTGCGGCGGCAACCGCAGTAGCAACGCGCGCACACACATACACACCCTCCAGCTCCCCTCCCGCATCCGGGCCTTCCCGCTCCTCCGTCACCGCTCGCAAGGGTTTGGGGAGGGGGTGCGTGGGGTGGAGGTGGAAACGTGACCGGAGGGGGCGAGAACAGGCTGAGCGGGAGGAAGAGAAAGATAACCAGGCCGAGGGGGAGGGGGAACAGCCGAGAGGAGAAAACTTGGGGAGAGGGTCAGGCAAAAATGGGGGTAAGCAAGGAGAGGGGTGCGGAGACGAGAGGCGGGGAAGCCGCGGGAGAAAGAAAGGGAGGTGGTGGGGAGCGGGCGGGGGCGGCTGGCTCGTTTCCACTCGTGAGAGCCGGTTGCCGAGAGACGCGCGGGCCAATGAGCTAGCACCAGCTCAGCCCGGCGCCCGCCGCGTGCCCTTATATGGTGCGGCCGCTCGGCGGGCGCTCGCGCACATCGCCATATAAGGGCAGGAACCTAAATACAGGCTATACCTTGTTCTCAGCTCGCCCGGCCGCGGCCTCGGCGATCGATGAGCGCGCCGCCGAGCGGGCTGCGGCGCGCGGGTCCCGGGAGCCGGCGGGGAGGGGGCTGCGGCGGCTGCGCGGCTGGGCCAGATGTGGCTGGCGCAGTGGCAGCGCGAGCCAGCTGTGGCGCTCGGAAGGTGTAACCCGCCGCCTGCAGTCTCCCTCTTTCCTTTCTCTCCCACTCCCACCTCCCACTGTTTCCGAGGTGAAGATGCAAATGAGCTAGAATTGACATCTCATTGCTTTTGTTTTAAAAAAATAATGTGAGCGAGTCTGTGTTAAGTCTGAGCAAAGGGCCAAGATCACGAGAAACCTAGCCCCACTATAGGGAGCTGGTAGAGTGGGGAGGAAAGAGACCTGGACTGTGATTTGAAGGTTCAAGTTCCCCTCAGCTTTCTCCCGAGACCTGGCCCGTGGTGCCAGTCAGCTGAGATCCAGCGCCCCCTTTTCTCCCACCTCCTCGGCGCCAGGCCTGGCGGAGGTCCCAGGACGGGGCTCGAGAAGCGGGAGCTGAGTGTGGCCCGAGCATAGAGGACCCACAGGCTCGTTGCCCGGGCGGCCCAGGCAGCCTGGAGCCAGCGGAGCGGCGGGAGGCAGCGGTAAGAGGCGTCGTTGTCACACCTCTCTCAGCGTCTTCTTTGTACCTGCCCAGCTCCTGGACAGCAGGCTATATGCTACCCAAGGCGACAGGCCTGGCAGGTCCGCGGCCCAGCAATGCGATTGGGCCCAAAGAGGCGAATTCAGACTGCTGCGAGGGGGAGGGCCCGCAGGAGGTCTCTTTGAGAGAGGAGGTTGGCCAGAGGGTAGCCTCAGAACAACGGGTCAGCCTCAGACATCTCCCGGCTCCTGCGTAACCGTTTGACCCCAAAGTCCTGTCTCCAGCTTGTTGCACTGCTTGCTTTCTCCCTTCCCACTTCTGACCAGTTTCCTAGCCCACCCAGAGAAGAGTTTTGGCCTCCTCCAGGCGAGGGTCTGGACCAGGAATGGCCCCTGGCCAGGATGCCTGCCAGTCTGGAAGGAGCCTCAGTGGTGTGATGACATAGTTCTCCTGCCAGCAGAGTGGGTGGGACATAGTTTTGCCTGTGAATGTTGTTGGAGACCCCACATGCTTACCCATGGCTCCCCACTGTGTACCAGGCTGAGGCCTTTACTGCCGGCGGACATGAGAGACTCCCAAAGAGTCTTGCCAGAGGCTGATAGTCCTGAAGTAACCTATGCATCTGGGCCAGTGGCCCGCAGAATCTGAGAGACCCATTCCCCATCACCCAGTGCACCGGTGTCTCAGGTGCCCCTCTCCATGCAGTTTGCACTGGGGTTGTGTCCACCTTGTCTTGGCTTCCCCAGTGCCCAGAGATGCCACAGAGAGAGTCTCTTCCTTCTAAGGAGGCCATTTCCAGTAGCATGATGCCACCTATAGAATGTACCTGGAATTAGTCCCAGCTGTGGCTATGCCTCCAGCAGCCTGGTGCTGTACTGGAACTGGAGGGAAGATAATGCTCCCTTCTTGTCCCTGACTGAGGTTGGGACTGGAGGGGTAGCCTCGTCACCCAGCGCTTTCTCCAGGACTCTTCCTCTTGCCTTCTTGGACCCCCCAGCTGTTTAGTAGTTCTGTGCCTGGCATCACTTGAGAAACTGAGACCAGAACCTGGCATGGCTGGGGCAGGAATTCCCAGATCTCCCCAGGAGTCCCTGTGATTTCCCAACAGTCACAAGCTCCAGGGTTGTGTGCTGGCTGAGGCATCAGTGGCCAGCAGTCAACGGTGAACAGGTACTTTCTAAAGGTTTTGGAAGCCCAATAAACCTGATCACATGACTCCAAATGTACAGAATGGGGAAACTAGACAGGCTACTCTAAGGCTGCCTGATCCAAATGACTCTTTTACAGGAACAACTGATGTCAAGAAGGGAAAAGAAAAATGACTTATCCAAGGCATCTCAGCCAGTCAGGGGTGGAGCAAGTACAGGTCTGAATCCAATTTTTTTTCATTCCCCATCCACTGCTGTTTGGATTATCCAGGCGTGTCTCAGCATGAGCTTCCATGTTTTCATGGCTTGGTGGTCCTGGAACCCTGGAGCTGGTGCATGAAGTCTCATGATGGCTGCCCAACTGGCTTTACCTGGCCTTGGAACTGACTGCCTTTGATGGCATCCAGTTGCTCTTTCTGGGTGGCTGGGGAGGAGGAGGGTGGCCAGAGGCAGGAAAACTCTGTTGGACCCTGACCTCAGGCTGCTGGGCTGCTGGTCTGGCCAGAGTCTGAGAAGTCCAAGGGTCAGTGACCCCAACTGCACCCCAGATGACTCTGTTATGCCAGACGCCATGACTTGGAGCAGCAGTGGGGCGTGTCTAGCTTCCTGCTGTGCTTGGTTCCAGTACCATGACACCTCCTCTTAGGCACCGCAACTCCTGGGTGACAGACCTAAGTCAGCCCTGTCCTCAGCTTAACTTGGTCACCAGTAAGTTACTTAGCCCCTCTGAACTTGTTCCCCCATATTTAAATGTGATTACTAAAGTCTCCCTCTAAAGACTGTGATGAAGAACAGAAGAGTTCGGAAGCTTCTAGCCAGAGCTTGGCATGGAGCAAGCAGCCATTGCTCAGCAGATGGAAGCTACATCTATCCACTCCCACCACTCCTGCACACCCTCTTGTACCAGGTTAGGCACAAGGCTCTGCTAGACAAATGACCATAAAGCTTCATGTACATCTGAGCCCATGTAGAAACATGGGAAACTCCATGTAGAAACTCCCAAGCACTCTCCAGCGGGCTCCCTTGGGGAGCTAATTTGTGGGTGTCAGCTCCAACTTCCACCTTATTCTTGCATAAATTTCTCCAGTCGGTACTCTCCAGTTCTAGCCTGGCTCCATCCTCTGCTGCAACCCAGAATCCAGCAATCTAGCCCTTGGCTGGCTTCCCTGAACATCCCTAGGAGCTCTCTGGTGTAGATTGCACCAACATCTTTCTCTCTGGGGAAGAGAAGTGCCTGAACCCACAGAGGCTGGAGGAAGCACTACCTTACTGTAAGAAATTGAGCCTGGGACCTCTTTACTCATCTTAGAAAAACAGCACCTGTGTGTGTGTGTGTGTGTGTGTGTGTGTGTGTGTGTGTGTGTAGTCTTGCCTTCCTGGGATCTAAATTACTCTCCATGTGGGTCCACTAGAGGTACCTATCAGAGCAACAAAATGGGAAAGACCCTGCCAGTTTGGCAGTTGGGAATACTGATTTTCCAGAGAGGAGGAAGTCTGCTCATCTTGTGGGGCAAAGGCTGAAGGCACTTTCCTGGATTCCCCTGAGCTGGAAACTCAGGCTGGACAGCGGTTGAAAGCCTCAGCTGGAGGGAGCAGCAGGATTAGCCTACAGGCTCGGAGTACCCTGGGGTAGGGTGGGGCAGGCTCTGTCTGAGGCTCCAAGTCATCTCCTCCAAGCCACCTCTCCTCCACTTCTGTGCCCAGCTTTCCTTCTCTTCCCTCACATTTGCCTCTGGCACACCCTCGCTCTCAGGATCGGATCCCCACGGTGGATATCGGTCCACTAGTCAGCCGAGACAGGCCACTGCACCCACTCGCTTCTGACTGGTCCAAGCGTCTTTAAAGTCCAGCTGGCTTGCTGCGATCCCCGCACCCTCTCCATTTCCACTGGACCAGTCCGCGCGGACCGACTAGTGCAAAGTGGGGCGCGAACTTTTCGCCTAATTACACTGGGGAATTTGCTCTTAGAAGTTTCCGCCTCCCGGGAGGAAAGCTCACCACCCCGCTTCCCCGCACTGAGGCTTGCGACAGTGACTTGGAGCCCGAAGCCTGGCGCCCGGCGCCCCCAGGTCGCGGGCGCCGTTCCAGCCGGGTGGCCATCGCCTCTTTCCGCGTGGGCCGCTCTTTGTTCTTGGTCGGTTGAGCCGGCTTGGCTCCGGCTCTAGGGTCAACGAAGCTATTACTCCGGACTTTGCAGGCTGGATGGCGCCTCCTTCAGGAGGAGAGGCTGCTCGCGGGCTGGGGAAGTTCGATCCCTCCCCTAAGCTTGCAGTGGGGGGTGGCGGTGCGGTAGTGGGGAGGACTGTTTAGGGAGCCACTGCCCGGGGCTGCTAGAATACTCGCAGCGGCTGGAGAACGAGGTCGGGTAGGGACCTCCTTCAGACTTAGATTTAGGAAGTTGTTAAACCGGCAACGCCCTGAAAGTCGGACTCCTTTCTCTACTCTTCATTGGGTGTCCACCTTACTCTCCCCAAAGGAGAAACTGAGGCTGAAACCTGGATCTGGGATTGGGAGGCCAGGAGCCCCAATTCTCCCCGCGTTTCCCAGCTAGGAAAAGACTCGAGGGAGGCTAGAACCCTTGCTCCGGTATTCCAGGGGTGCTCTTTCCCCAGGGCACCCATACCCCTAGGGAAGAAGCTGTGCTATCACACCCACCGCCAGGAAAAAAAAAAAAGATAATACCTCTGGGGTCGAGCTGCGCCACCCAGGGAGGTGTAAAAAAGTCTGGATGGAGACTGCGTCCAAAAGGCAGTGATAATAAAAGCATAGGAAAGAGAAGGATGGAGGGAGGGCTGGCTTACTGTCCCAACCCAGTAGTCGCCACTCTCAGCGACACCCTCTCCCGTGCCGGGAGGTCTGTTGGCGCCCTCCTTCCTTTCCGCGGAAACAGCCAGTCTCTCGACTGTGGGCTAATCCTCCGCCCATTTCCCCTCTCGCTTCCCCACTTCACTCTGCAAGTCGCTTCACTCTCAGCAATTCCTAATCCTGCTTTCCCTCTGCAACTCTGATTTTAAAAGAAATATAAGAATTACTTCAAAAGAAGTGACCGAAATGGTGGCTTTTTCTGCCACCTCCTTAAAAAACGTAAAACTTCCGTCTTTTTGGAAGAGATAGGGAATTCCTGTGCACAGCGCGATGCAGGGAGGCTGGGGGTGCACTGTGCTCTCTCTGCGTGGTTTGCTGGGGAAGACAAGACTGACCTTGGAGGGAACAAGTCCTGCTGAAAAAATCCTCTGGAGCCCAGAATAACCCTGAAAGTGGCCCCACGATTACAATTCTGGTCCAAATCCATTTACCATATTTATTTGTGGATTTCTCCCTCCCACTCCTCTTCATATTAAAAAAGATCAAAAAGACGTTTTAATGTATAAAAGATGTTTCCTCTGCATAATGCCCTCATCACCACCCACATACCTTTTTTTTTTTTTTTTTGCTTTGAATCCAAGGACTTTTGCTGTGCCAGTCGTCGCGGCGACCTTCCCAGAGCAAGGAAGTATTTCCTCTTGATCTGTCCAAAGGGTTGGGGAACTGAGCCCTACAGGGGCTAGGCCAGAGACCCAGAGTGCTGATCTGCCGGATACCTCCTTAATCCTTGTCGAACCGCTGGTCTACCTTTTCTCTGCCCAGTGCTATTTTCAATGTCGACCTGCTTCTATCCCCAGCAACAGTACATGCTGTCCCTGTTTCTTGGGCCACTGAACCTCCCACGAAAAAAAGAGTGTTTTCCAGGATTCCCACGGTGGCTCAGTCCTTCACCCGTTTGGCCAGAAAGTAGCTAAACTTCAACTAGTTAAGTAACAAACTCAGCTGTAACCTGACATTTCCACTACTTTAAATTTCACCGCTCCCTGGTCCTGGTCAAGAACCCCATACTCTCAGCAAAATCAGTTTTTCTTGCCGTAAGCCTCTGTTTTCAGGATCTTAAGGACTAACTGAAGAAATAAAATTAATTTTGCCTCTGATTACTGTGTTATTCTAGATAAGCCATTATTATGCAAATAAGAGAGTGCGGCTTTCAAGTTGAATAAGAACCGTGCCGGGTAGCGGCGCAGGACTGCCCCAGATGTTTGCATAATTACTTCTGCCCTAACTTCGAGAGGGCAAAATGTCAAGGGAGGAAGTGGTGCGGGTAAATACGGTACCACGTTCCCTGAATTTGATTTCCTAGGGAAGGGCGGGGAAGCCGATCTGAGGCTTTCATCTGGAGCGAGAGAAGGCGTCCCGACTCTCTGGCGAGGGTGTCCCAGCCCGAGTGGCCGTCGACGCCCTCCCCCTCGCGGGTGAGCCATCCCGCAGCCAAGAGTGGCCGGAGAGACCCGGGTTTCGCCGGGGCAGTGAGGCGCTTGCGCGGGGACTGAGCCGCCGCTGGCCGCGCGCTTTCCGGCAGCCCGGGAACCTGCAACTCGGCTTCTGGGCGTGCGCGGAGCCTGCGCGCTCTGGACGCTCAGCCTCGACGTCCGTCCGGCCTGGTCGGACCCCCGACAGTGCCCCCTCCCAGCCCCGGCGCGGGGCTACAAGGAAAGGCACTGATCAGAGCCGAAAGGACGCGAGGTTCCATCCACGTCCATCAGAGGCAAGAAGACCGGACCCTCCCAAGAACCGTCGCCTTTTCTCCGTCGAATCTCAAACGTCTGCCCCTCAGGTTTCCCGTACGCCCCCGCGAGGGCGAACGCGTCGGCGGAGCTCAGCCTGCGCGGAAGTTCTGCCGGAGCACCCAGACTCATCCCCCCGCCCCCGCAACATGTGCCTTTTTGAAGGACCTGGGAGGCTCTTGTTTCTGATCTCTGAAACGGGAGACTGGACGTTGGCTCTTCTCAGCGTGAAGAGCCTCGCGAGGAAGTGGTACTGGCCGAGGGATCTCGAGTTTGGAACTAACTCGAGGTCCCGAGTGAGTGAGTGAAGTCGCTCAGTTGTGTCCGACTCTGCGACCCCATGAACTGTAGCCCACCAGGGTCCTCTGTCCATGGGATTTTCCAGGCAAGAATACTGGAGTGTGTTGCCGTTTCCTTCTCCAGGGTATCTTCCCAACCCAAGGATCGAACTCCGGGTCTCCTGCATTGCGGGCAGACGTTTTACCATCTGAGCCACCAGGGAAGCCCCATTAAAAAGTCACTTCAATTCCATCCGCTTGGGGGCGAGGTAGGAAGTGAGAACGAACGTGAAGAGCCCGACGGAGTAGGAGGCATCCCTGCAGATTCCCTGGGGGCGGGAGATAGGCTGTGGGGTTGAAGAGGGCAGTGCGGCGGCGACCACTTGGTCGGCATTGCTGGCGACCGAAGTGCCTACCTTGGCAGAGGTAGAATTCTAGGGAGCCCAGACCTCGCTGAGCGCAGGCTCTGGGGCTACCAGTCTTCACCCGGTGTCTTCCCTTGGGAAGTGTGTGTTCCCTGCCTTGCTGATGGATGGGGTCACCAGTGGGTAGGCAGCACACACACAGGGACCCTGCCTAGTCACTGCAAGGCCAAGGCTGTCCCCATGCAGACAGAATGCGGAGTCAAACTCTCCTCCTGGAGCATCTTGAATCACAGGCTGAAGTCAGTAAGTGGGTCAGTGAGCCCTGAGGCCAAGGCTGACGCTGCAGGGGAGTTCTCGAGTCCCGGGAATCTCGGGGCTGGGAGGCTTTGGATAACACCTTCCTCTAGGATGGGGCGCAAAGGCTTTGACCCTTAAGTTACCCATTTGTCTCTCGCGGCTCTGCCACTCCCCCCTGCCCTTTCGCCTCTCCCAGTCCTGCCCTGGCTTAGGCCGTCGAGTCTGAGCCCCTTCTTCAGGGCCGAGGGGAACCGAACTCCGAGACTCATCCATTCTCGGTCCCCTTCCATCCTGCGGGACAGGCACGGATATGCAGTAGCTCAGGTCTCCCACTCACCTCGGACCTATCTCCCCTTGAACCCCGCAAGCCCCAGAGTGCCTCCGGGCTCCTGGAGCGGGATTTCGCAAGCAACACGAGGCTGCCTTCCTGGAGAAGATTTGGGGGAATTCACCCCGCGGCGCGCGTGAGCGCATGCGCGCCAGCTTCAGCGCGGTGCGCGTGCTCTCGCTGCACCGCACCCGCTGCAAGGATCCCGCGAGGGGCTGGGCCTCCGCGCTGCAGGAGTCGCGGTTTTGGTAGCGAGCCCACCTGCTGCGACGCCTCGGGGCAAGCATCCCAAGGGGCGAATTTAGACTGCGTCTACGGAGTCTAAGGAGCAATTTCCCTGGGAGGGTCAGTGAGCACCCAGCTCACTCTTTGTGGGTACCCCTCATGGGAGGCAGGGACAGCTCTGGCTGATACTGGATTCCTTGAGGGAAAGTCACCCAATCCAGAACCACCAAGTCTCATTAGCCTGACCTGGTCCCAGAACACTAAGAAGGACAAGTGTTACAGTAATAATGAACATTTATTGAGCATTTACTTATGCCTGATGGTGTGACAGTGCTTACAAAAGTGTTAATATTTCTTTTTAAAATAACAATTATGGGGACAGAAGCACAGAGTGGTTAAGTAACTGGCACAAGGGCACACAGCTAATAAGTGAATTTGAACCACTGGCCCTGGAGCCCACAATTTTAGCCACTGTGCTCTGTGATGAAGAAAAAACAAAGACTTCCACCATCACCCAGCCTCCAAGTGGGTTGATTGGGCTCCTAGAACTCATCCCTGACTCTGTTGTTCCAGTCTTTTTTTTTTTTTCTTCTTCTCATGGCCCAGATCAATGTTTCTGCTTAGCCTGGTCAGGTTGCTCACTCTTTGGCCCTTTCTTACCTTGAATAATTTCCATAAGCCAGGAAGAAGTGAAACATCTAGAGGGTTCCAAACTCCTGTCCTACAGTATCAGAGAGCGCTGGGCTTGGGACTCCTCCCACAGAACCCCTGCTGTGTGCCCCTGGGCAAGTTATTTGGCTTCACCGTGCCTCAAGTTTCCCCATCTGTAAGATGGGGATTATGGAATTACTTATATCTGGTTGTTGTGAATGTTAAGTGGGATAATGCAGCTGCTCAATAGATGCTGCTTGCCCCGTGGAGCTGCCATTCATCCTGTGATTTCAGGGGGCTAAGTCAAAGGTTATGTTGCTTCTAGAGTATGTGCAGGCTTGTGAGGAATGTGCAGCATGGTCAGCCCTTCAGTATCCTTTGCAAATTATTCTAGTGCTCCTCTGACACCCATTGGAAGTCTACTCGGAAGGAGAAAATGGGACAGGAGAGGTGGGAACTTCTTGATTTTGGGAAGGACTAGAGGCTGGAAACCTCTAGGTTCCAGGCCAGAAACCTTGGCAGCCTCCCTCCTGTCACCATCCAGCCTGTCCGGGTCGGGTCTTTGGGCCGTCTTTGCAAGGTGTTGTTGGATCGCCTCTGCCTTTCTCCCTGTAGCGGGCGAACAGCCTCCCATAGGCATCCGGCCCTGGCCCACGCGTGGGGGTGGCAGAGTCGGAGGACGCCTGACGGGCTCCGGGGCTGCTGGTGGCAAGCCACGGGCCGCGATCGCCGCACACGCGGCCACGCTCGGAGCCACCCGTGCTCGCTTCGCGCCGGAGGGAAACGGATTTCTAAATCGGCCCGCGTCCGCGGCCAAGACCAGGCAGGTCCGACACCCGCCAAGCCGCGGAGCTGAAACGCTCCCAGTGAACTAGCCGAGGCCCGGCCGCCTCCTCCAGCTAGAGGACGCGCTGGGGCTTGTTGGTTTGGCCGGCGACCCAGGAGCCGAGCCCGTCACCCCGGTCGCCCTTCCCCTTTTCTCCCCTCGGACCACGCCAGCCTCGAGGACTCCTCCCCGGGACTGAATCCGCGGGCAGCAGACACCGGGCAGCCTAAGAGCCCTGGACTGGGGGCGGCCCTCAGGTGAAGGAGGCGGGCGCGTGGGGGCACAGTATCCCGACACCTTCCGGAGACTGGGCCGAAAGCTGGGGCTGGCTTCCAGAACCCGGAGCAGGTTCTGGGGGTACTTTGTCGGGAAGGGAAGTGGCAGGCGTGTGCCCAGTTCACCGAAACGAGTGCAGAATCGGGCAGTAGACCTAGGGGGTCGGGAAGCAGGTGGCCCGATATGGGCGGGCGTCTGTACTTCCACAAACAAAGGAACAGGGCAGCTCACCCCGGAACTAGGGAGTGGTGGGAAGACGGCTAAAAGAATCGCCGACAATTTCCTTCATAAAAATGCGATCTGAGAGCATTTGATTTCCACTTTCACTCCCCCTCGCCCTCCGCCCCGACACACGCACTGTCTCCAAAGACACTCAAATTGCAGCCATATGGGGCTAAAGTAATAGGAAGCAGTTACCTTATTTACTGAAGTGGCGGCGCACTCAAATTTGACAGCCGCAGCCGAGGACCGCCGGGCAATGAAATTAAGAACAGAAGGTTCTTTTCTTTGAAACTTTGTTTACACCCAGGGGTGCACACGGGAAAAGCAGTTATCTGACTTTGAAAGGTAAAAGAGGTTGTGTGTAGGAAAGAAGGGAGGTGGTGAGAACTGAGTGATGAGGAAGGCAGGTCCAAGAGGAAAGGTGGGGAGCTGGGTTCCTTCTTCCCTTGGTTTCCAAGTGTCACGGGCTGATCACTTTGAAAGAAGGGGTAGGGACTCAGCGGGAAGGATGCCTGTACCCACCCCCCACGCTAGCGCCCTCCATGGCAGGTACAGGCAACCTCCCGGGCCAACCAAGAAGGCCCCAGCTCTGTGTCGCACCAAGACTACAAGCCCATTTCTCAGATTTCTTCTCACTTAGTCCCCAAACTCTCGGGGCGTCGAGGTCACTCAGTGACCGGTGTTCACACTCTCTCCAATCCTGGTGTCTTGCAAACAGATGGCAGCGGTGCACGAGTCAGGAGTGAGACACACCCCCATCACCAAACCCGGGGTTTCTCCCCCCACACCGCAGGACTGAGTTTCTCTGCAGCGGACAAGAACGGGGCTTGGTCTGATTGTTCTCATGTTATTCTATGCCTCTCCTTTCCTTCAGGATCGAGTTCCACCTTTGGTATGGGTGCTGTAGGAATCCCCGACGTTTGCAAACTCAGACACTTCCAAAGCGCTAATTTTGTTCAGAACAAGTGTTTTCACAACCAGGCATAGAGACAGGCAGAAAAATGCGGGAAAGCAAAAAAAAAAAAAAAAAAAAAAACACTAAATACCCCCTGGAGGAGGGGCGGTGCACAACAGCGCCAGGGTTTTCATTTCCCACTTGAAGCTTCGGAGGCACTTAAGCGAAGAAGAAAGAAAAGAGAGTGAGAGAGGTACGAAGGAAGAAAGAAAGGAAAGAAGGAAGGAAGGAAGGGAGGGATGGAGGGGAAATGGAGGAAAGAAGAGAAAGACAGGGAGGGAGGAGCTGAGCTAACTTCTTCAGCGTGAAACTGAAACCATCGACCTCTGCACGCCTCGTGCAAACTCCGGGTCTGTAAAGGCACCCAACGCAAACACAGCTCGCGGGAACAGCGCTCCAGAAACCCTATCAGAAGGGAAACCACCCCTCTTTGTGGGCGCGGGCCGACTCGCGAGGGATGGGGGAAGGACGTGGGTGGGGAGGGGCGGTGGCGAAGCCCCTCCGTTCCTCCAGCCATTTCGGGACAGGCTCCCTCCTTCCGGCTCCAAGGTGGCCCTGAGGCTGCCTGGGGAATTCAACAGACCGGTGCGTGGCTGGCACAGCCGGGCAGCCGTCGTCACAGCGGGCAGCGAATTCCAAGAGGCTGCGGGCGGGGCGTGCAGAGCGACCCGGGCCCAGGGCGGAGGGTGGGCTTTCTCTGGGCGGGGAAACCAGACACTTACAGGCGGCTGAGGCCGACTTTATTTTTACTGCCCAAACTGTTGGAAAGTATTTAAGCTTAAACAGAAACAGCTGTATCGCTGGCACCGGCCAACGAAACTATTTGTTACCGGGAATGACTTTTTATGATTAAGGACCCGGCCGTCGGCGGCCTCTCGCGGGCAGCTCGCGCGGGTCGCCAGGGCTATCTAGGCATCGCCAGCTCGCTGTTCGTTAAGACCGAACGGCCAGAGAGATGAGACTGTTCACCCAGAGCTCACCTTGTAAAGTTTGAGCAAGGCCAAAATCTGGACCCCCGCCCCGTTTCCAAGGGTGGGGGCTGGGAGTGCGGGAGTGGGAGGGTAGGAGTTGGGGCGGGAATCTCTCCGGTCCCGCGCACCCAGGACCGCGCCGCACCCGTCGCGCACCTAACTTTGGACAGGAGGCCGGTTTTCCGCTCTGGGCTTCCTGCCCTTTCGAGTCAGACTCCTTGGCTCGCCTTTCCTCCTCTCTCTTGTTCTTTTTTTTCTCTCTTTCTTCCACCACATCCCTCGCCAAAGGAAACTGCTTCCAGTCAAGTTTATCACCGATGTTTTAACTAAATCTTGGGTTCCGAGGAGTGGGTGCTGTTACTTGCAGCTTGGGCGGTAAGAGAAAAGGGTCGGGGATTGCTGGGCCCAGACTGGGCTTCTGTCTCTGTCGCTGCCGTCCCAGCCACGGGTCACCGCGAGCTGAGCAGGAGCATGCAGTTTGCGTGTGTGCAAATGCAAGGCACGCGGGACCCGGTCCTCGCCCCCTTTCCTGGACCCCGCCACCTTCGCCCCTCTTCGTCAACCTTCAGTGGACACTGTGAGGCTCCCCGGGTTTTCTCGCAGTGTCTGTCACGCGCATTGGGATGAGCTGCCAACAGGAAGAGTGGGGCACAGGCCCAGCGGGTTGCCCGGGTACGGGTAAAGCAGGAAGCTTCCCCAGTCGCGCTCCCCAACCCCAGCCAAGCTCCAGACTCTGCCTTGGTGGTCGTCCATGCCCTCCCCAACACACCCCGGCCTGGGGCAAGGAGCGGCTGGATTGGGGCTAGCGACACTTGGGGCCAGGGCCTGGCGTGGAACAGCAACGCGGGCTGGCGGCAGGGGCAGGTGGCTGCGGGTGTCCGGGACGGGTCGGGGAGGGGGCAGGAAGAAGGCGCGCGAACTCCCCCACGGGATCCTGGGGTGCAGGAAGACTAGGGCGGCAACGGCGGGCCCCCACTGGGTCTGCATTCGGCCTCCAAGCTGGGGGCGAGCGCTCGAGCCCAGCCCGCCTCGCAGGGCCCGGAGGGTGGCCGAGGGCAGGGTTGCGCGACCGGAGGAGACACAGGCACATTGATTTGTTAGCGGGATGGGGCTGGCGGCAGCGGGGGGAGGCCGTTGCCATGGAGACCGAGGGTCGGGTGTGCAACCTTGGGGGAGGGGGCCGGGTGGGAACGCTGACGAGGGGCGCGTCGCCGGCATTAGGGGGTTCGGGCGCGGCCCGCGGCGCCCCAGCACCTGTGCATTGTGCATTGTGCGGCGCGGACGGCGGCGGGGGGAGGGAACAACGCGAGTCCTGGCGGTGGGGGTGGGGCGGGCTGGGGGTCGCCAAGGGGGCGGGGCCTGGCTGACACCGCCGCCAGGGTCCCAGCGAGAGCTGTGGGGGACGCTGAGCACCGGGGGGACATCTTGGCGGCGGGGGAGGGGGCCCCGGTGGGGACCGAGGGTGGACGGCCCCCCTGCCAGCCCGACAGACTGACAGCGGCCGAGCCCGCCTCCACGCTACGCCACTTCCGGCGGCGGCCCCAACCCCCCCCCCCCCCTCGCGCTCAGTCTCCGGAGTCGCCTCGGACTCCGCCCCCTGGCGATTGGAACGCGGGTCACGTAGCAACGCGGGGGAGAAAGCGAGAGGGGCGTGGCCCAGAGTTCGCCCAATCAGAGCGCGGGAGAGCTGGCTCTGGCCGCTTGGCTTTAGCAACGTCGTTAGCAACACGTGGGGCGGGAGGCAGCGCGGGGCGAGCGGGGAGGAGGGAGCTGCGCGAGGGAGGGGGCGGGGAGGGAGCGAGCGCGCGGGAGGGGGAGGAGAACTGACGTCAGCGGGAGAGTATTATGGTCTGTCGTGCGCTGGCTGCTGCTTTTCTGCTCCTGGAAGCGGCCAAGGGGGGAAGCGCCGAGTCAACATGGAGCTTTCAGCGGTGGGGGAGCGGGTGTTCGCGGCCGAAGCCCTCCTGAAGCGGCGCATCCGGAAAGTAGGTGCCCCCGGGCCTTGGGCCGAGCCCTCCCCTCCCGGCCCGGGTTCCCTCCCCCTGCTGCAACCCAGCTTCCCTTCCCCCAGGTCCCAGCAGCGGCCGCGGCCGTGGCGGCGGCTCTGAGCCCAAGCGCTTTCCTTAGACTTGCAGCGATGCACAGATTGCATGGGTGGGGGGCGGGGTGGGGGGAATGAATGCCGGTGCATGCACTATGTGCAGCGTTTCGTGCAGGGGGTGATGCAGCGGGCGCGTGCCTTCTCGCGGTTGGATTTAGCGCATTCATTCGGTGCATGCATTTTGTGCATGTATTTCTCGTGTCCCCGTCATGCATTTTTCCTCTTGCACACACAATTTCCTTTTTGCATCTTCAGGGACGCATGGAATACCTCGTGAAATGGAAGGGCTGGTCGCAGAAGTAAGTAGGTTCTGTGCAATTCTCAACCCCAGACAGTTATTCCGCAGCTTGCTTTCTTCCTCTTTTTCCCTTTACATTGAAATACAATACAATGCAACAAGAAAAGTTACAGACATACACATGCACACCCGCGGTTCTTTCTCTGCTCCCTGGACTGACGCCCACTTCTTCCTGATTTCCTTTAGGTACAGCACATGGGAACCTGAAGAAAACATCCTGGATGCTCGCCTGCTCGCAGCCTTTGAGGAAAGGTACAGGCCCTTCCAGGCTTCAGCTTCTCACTTAGAAACACGAAGGGTGGCTCCTGTCTAGCCTCAACTGGAGGCACACTTGGTTTCTTCACTCACGCACCCCTTTCCCCCACTCCTTCCTTTCTGCAGGGAGCGAGAGATGGAGCTGTATGGCCCCAAAAAACGAGGACCCAAACCCAAAACTTTCCTGCTCAAGGTAGGGTGACAGTGTCCAGTGGTGGGCAGTAGTGTTCTTGTGTCAGTTTGTGGGAAGCAGGCCATGAGGGGTTATGAACCAATGGGGTGTGCTGTTTGTAATCTAGGAGGGAGTCCCTAGACAGGCTGTCACCAAGTCACTTCACCGCTAAGGGTATCTGAGGGGAGGGGCTTAGCCAAACTAGAATTCCTTTATCCAACCCCCTCAACCATCTCAAATAGACATAATCAACTACAAGAAGGGTACTTGGTACAAATGACTGCTTCTAGACAAATCTTCTACCCCTTTGCTTCCAGACAAACTGCTACTCCTATGCTTCACCCCTACCCATATGGAAATTCCAAGGCATCAGAGGGTGAAGCTGGGAGGCTGGGGCTGAAAGAGGGTGGGGGGGGGTGGAGGAGGTGGAGGCAGGGCAAGGGCCCTGCTGGGTTCTTGACACTGCCCTCTCTTCCTGAAGGCCCAGGCCAAGGCAAAGGCCAAAACATACGAGTTCCGAAGTGACTCAGCCCGAGGCATTCGGATCCCCTACCCAGGCCGCTCACCCCAAGAACTGGCCTCTACTTCCCGGTCCCGTGAGGGCCTTCGGAACATGGGTCTTTCCCCACCGGGAAGCAGCAGCAGCACCAGCAGCACCTGCCGAGTGGAGCCCCCTCGGGACCGCGAGCGAGACCGGGAACGAGAGAGGGAGAGGGAACGAGAGCGGGAGCGTGAACGGGGCACCAGCCGTGCAGATGACAAACCCAGCTCGCCAGGTGACAGCTCCAAGAAGCGAGGTCCCAAGCCCCGGAAAGAGCTCCTAGACCCCTCACAAAGGCCCTTGGGAGAACCCAGTGATGGCCTCGGAGATTACCTCAAGGGCAGGAAGCTGGACGACACTGCTTCCGGGGCAGGAAAGTTCCCAGCTGGCCACAGCGTGATCCAGCTAGCTCGAAGGCAGGACTCAGACCTGGCCCAGTGTGGTGTGGCCAGCCCTAGCCCCGCTGAGGCCACAGGCAAGCTGGCTGTGGACACTTTTCCGGCTAGGGTCATAAAGCACAGGGCTGCCTTCCTGGAGGCCAAAGGCCAGGGCACCCTGGACCCTGGTGGCCCCCGGGTCAGGCACGGCTCAGGCACCCCTGGCTCTGTGGGGGGCTTGTATCGGGACATGGGGGCGCAAGGGGGAAGGCCCTCCCTCATCGCCAGAATCCCAGTGGCCAGAATCCTGGGGGACCCAGAGGAAGAATCCTGGAGCCCCTCTCTGACCAACTTGGAGAAGGTGGTGGTCACCGACGTGACCTCAAACTTTTTGACCGTCACCATTAAGGAAAGTAACACGGACCAAGGGTTTTTTAAAGAGAAAAGATGAATATCTGGGTGGGTGATTCCAAGACCAGGGAGCAGGAGAGAGAGTGAGAGTGCAAACTTGGCATAATGCTTTTTATTTCTGGGTGGGGAGGCAGCCTTCTGGCTGGCCCTGTCCCTTCCCTACCTTCACACAACCCCTTTCCTTTCATCCCTCCCCCCTCAGTTTTGGTTGGAAAGATTATCTCTAGAGTTATATTTTCTATTAGATGTAAATATGTTATTTAAGAAAAAATATCTAAATATATATATTTCAACTCTTGAAGTTGTTTTATTTAAACAAAGAGAGAGACTCAGTGTGGTTTAGTTGGGGAAGACAGGCTGAGTTGGGGCAGGAGGGGTCTGACAGCCACCCAGGGCAGTAGGGAGGATGAAGACCTGGGCACTTGGCCTCTGATGGTGTCTGGAGGGACTCAGCCAGCCCACCTCATCCCTCCTCCTTTTTCCCACAGCCCCAGGGCAGACCCCTGGAACCAAGGCAGGACCCGGATTTTTTTCTCTCTTCCCATTGGTTGGCCAGGCCAACAAAAGATTGGCTCCCCAATCAGAAAGGGAGGAGGTGGGGTCAGTCTTTTTCCTTTTCCTATTTTTTTTTTTGTCGTTGTTGTTGTTTTAAGATTAAGAAATCTGTTGGAGGAAAAGCAAAGTATTAACTCGAGTAATTTTTTTGTGTGTGAAGTTGAAGGTAGAAAGTTGCGGGTGGGTGGGGAGCAGCAGAGTCCCCCCAGGACCACACCAGGAAAAGCACTTTACGGGAGATGTGTGTGTTGTACACGCAGATCGGATCGTAGGTATGTCATGTGGACAAAACCTCCCAGTTCCCTCGATTCCTTTCCTTCACAGAAAGAAAAGAAATCCAGCGAATCTGTTTACATTCCCGAAATGCCAGGATAAATTGGGAGGATTGCATGTCGATGCCCAGAGTTCGAGACAGTTGCTGTTTCACGAGAGAAATGTTCGGGGGTGGACTTTTCTTTTTCGCGTCTTCTAGCTTCGCCAGGAGAGACGGTGACCCCCATCTCCCAGGAAGATTGGACTAGTCCCCCTCCCTTGGGGAGGGCGGGCCGCCAGCTCCCAGGAGAACGCCCGGCCGGACAGGCCCACCCAGAGGGACCCACGGGAGTGGGGGGTGGCTGGGAGAGGGGGCTTAGCACCCAGGCCCTGGCCGCAGCTCAGCTGGGAGTGCGGTGGAGGTCTGGGCTCCGGCTCGGAGCTGGGCAAGACTGGCACCCCGGCGGCTTCGGCGCGGCCAGGGAAGGAGGGGCGAGGAGAGGTTTCCATCCAAGAGAGCGCATCAGAACTTTTCCTTTTTCCTTTTTTTTCTTCTCCCTTTCTTAAAAGCAAAAGCTATAATTTATAGGCCTTTTCGATTCGCGGAGTGTTCTCTATTTGAACTCGACATTCAAACTCCGCCAGAGGGGGAGGGAGGAGAGGGAGTTGGAGAAGAGACGGCCGGCGCGGCTGGGGAGGCCTGCGCGCGGCGGCGGGTCCCTGGACGCCCCCTCCCCGGCCGACTCGAGACCACGCTGTGTTCCAAGGACGCAGGACGCGCGCCCCTCTTTTGACTCAAAAGCACAAATCTGCCCCCCTCACATCCCGGTCCCTTCGAGGACTGGTCCTGCGGCCTCCTCGCCCTCCCCCACCCTTAAAGGGCCAGAGGGAATCTAACTCCCCATTGCTAGTGGAGGGAGGGGCGAGGGGGCCCGGCGCTTTGGGAGGAAGCACAGACTCCCGGCGAGACAGGCGGGGAGCCGGGATTGGGGGAAACTTCTCGATCCTGGGGGCACTTGGCGGGGACCCCCGCCTGGTTTCTCTTCCACATTCCCCGTATTCCCACTCCCTCTTCGCAGCCTCTCCTCCAGACTTCCTTGCCTTTGAAGTGAGGGGGTAAAAAAGAGGAAGACGGAGTACTACATGATTTTTCTTTTTTAATTATCAAATTGCGCCTATAAAAAAGCCCGTGGAATGGGGATTTTTATCTGCTCACATTTGTAAAACTGGTATTTTAGACTTTGTATAAAGAAGCGCCGTTGACCAAGTGTATCTATTTAAATATCGACGCTATTTTCAGATGAAACTTCATTGAAGGGACATGTCTGTTACCGAGTGGACGGTCATTCCAGGACCCATGTCTTTACCTGGCTGCCGCCTTCCCTCCCTCCTTTCCTGCCTTCACCCTCATCTCCCTCCCTCGGGGCTGACTTTGCCCCTTCCCTCCGACCTTCCCCGGCCCTGGTTCTGCCCCACCGCCTATCTGTCCTGTCTTCTGTCCGTGGCCGTCCGCGTGTCTCCTTTGCTCGCTCTTGCGACGCTGACCTGGGGGTGGGTGGGCAGGGCAGGGGCCGCGGGGCTGGGCGTCTGCAACCGCGCGAGATGTGCGGGTGTTGGGTTTATTTAATTCTAAGATTTGTACAAATCTCGAATCGATCGCCGCCTCAGCTCGAGTGAAGCTTGGCACGTATCTTCTGCGGTTGTGAATGTCTGTATCCAATACCGCTTTTTACGTGTTTAAATATATACTTTGTAAATAGAGACGTGTCTCGGGTTTTATTCCTTTTTTCCGGCCCTCGAGAAGAGGGAACAGGCGCCCCGGGAGGAGAGGACCCTTCCCTCCTCGTTCATGACCCATTCCACCCGCCTCTCTCGCCCCTATCGGCCCTGGACGATTCTGTTTCCAGTAGGCCATTCCCCAGCTGGGGGGATGCCAATCAGGGGGGGGGTAGAAGGGTAGGGTTGGGAGGGAGCGGTAAGTGACTCTTCTTAGCCTTCTAAAGGGGAAGGTCCTGGCTTTCCTGACCTATGGACTGCACTTCTCTGCGGTCTGGGCAGAACTCGGGGATCCCGGAAGGATGGGCGCGACCTCTGGGTTCCCATTTCTCCTGGCGGGATTCCCTCGGAGCACCCCACCCCCAGGCCTGATGTCTTGGTCCCTGACGCCCCGCGCCTCGGTCCCGCGCTGCTCTGGCTTCCCCGCCTGCTCACCAGTGCTGTCCTGGGACCCGCCCCCCAGACCCACCTAGCCTCGCCAGCGCTCCCCGAATTGCAGCTCCTCGCGCCTATTGATTGAGGAATTGAGTTCGCGGGTATTGCTAGGCAACTGGCTGCTCCGAGCCGGCGCAGAGCGCGCTGATGTGATTAGTGAACCCAGAGCTGCCGAGGCGCAGCCCCGCGCCCCCCGCCCCCGCCAACATCCCCCCAGCCTCTCAGTCCCTGGTCTGGGGGAGCAACACTCCCAACTCTGGGAGAGAAATGGTTCAGGGTAGCGCAGAGCACAGGGTGGGGTGGGGGTTCCTTAGATTTTCCTGGCGGAAGACTTTGCAGCAATGGGGTGGGGTCGTGAAGCCTGCACAGGAAAGCCGCCCTCGGGACCCCAAAGGGGCCACCGCACTGAGCGCAGTTTCACCCTCCACCTCCCGCCAAAGACCTAGCAGACGTCGCCACCAGGAGAAGCAAGCATGAATCTAAGCGCACTTGGCAGAACCAGAAGGGAGGGTTGTGGGCACGGGTAGGCTGGCGCATCTTCTACTCTTGCCCATTGAGTCGGTGACCCCGCGTCTGGCGGAGCTCTCCCGCCTTCTTCCTCTAGTCTGTGGCCTGTGCGTGGACCTGGGAGGGAGGAAGCGGCCAGGCACCTGGCTTTGGGGCTGTGGGTCAGCCTTCCGACGTGAGGGGCTGGGCCGGTGGGCAGAGTCAGAGGGCGGGGAGTGGAGTGCAGTGGCTTGGGGAGGATCGCAGCCAGGGGCCAGACCCCAGGCCTTGGCCCCGTCTCTCCACTGAGACTCCTGCATTGGGCAGCCTAGTGGGCTCGTGCTTTGGGAGACAGGGAGATGGGAGGGCACCAACTCTGCCCCCTTCCCCCAGCTGTCTGGCCACCACCAGCCTTGGCTTTGATCTGGTGCTTCCCCGGCGGGTTTCCATAACGTGAGCAGATGCTCTGGGAAAGACACCAGGTGTGGAGGCCTGGGCCTGTGGTGCTGCCTAGGGCTGAGGCATTCCTCTGCCTCCGAAGGGCAGGGCCATCTAGTGCTGCCGCAGCCAGCAGGGAGCTTGGCCCAGCACACATACTGGTTGAACTGGAATCTTTATGGCTCTTTAGAGAGAGAGCATTGGGTTGGTGGGTTTTTTTTTTTGGGGGGGGTTCCCCCTTTGATGCTTAACAGTGTAGATCCTAGTCAAGGCTCTGGGCTGTGTGCAGGAGACTCAATAGTGAACAGGCCTGCCCCAGGATTGGGCGGGGCCTCATATTCTTTTCCCCTCTTCTCAACCCAGAGTCCCCCAGGGCCAGAGAGGGCCTGGAATCCAACTGGGGTTCGAGTTGGGGGCATCTCAGTGCTTGATCGGGCTCTACCTCCAGCCTTCGGAGCCTGGACAGGAGGAAAGGGGCTTGGGGCCAGGGCTTACTTCCTAAAAATTTGGAGACTTTTGGGTGTGTGTGTGTTTCAGAGCAATTGTGTTGCGGGTCGTGCAATTCGGTTCCCTTTGGCAGCTCGGAACCGGGGGTAGGGAATGTTCCTCGCGCTTCCAAAGAGCCAGCGGGCCGATCTTCGCGTGTTGCGCGCGCCCTCTAGAGGCGATGGTCTCAACCCCGCTTACTGGCGCCCACCCACTCCCGGCCGCGATGCCTTTCTGAGTCACGAGCGGAGCAGGGAACGTCTCTCCATTCCAAAAGTACTCTAGAGTGGGCCACCGTGGGCGCCCCCTCCGCGACCTCCCTTCGGCCAGGCCCTCCAAATACAAAGGTAGGGAAGAAGGTGTCCAGCGGCCGGATCCGCCAGGCACTTTCGTGCTGGATACAGCGGCGCGGGGCTGAGCCCTAGGGAGGCCGCGGGCCGGGCCCTCGGGCCGGGTCGGGCCCCTTGGCAGCCCAGCCCATTCTTCTGGGAAGGCGGTGGATTAGGCGATCAGATCAGCAGCGCAGAAACTAACAAAGGCCAGTGCGGGTCAGGGCCCCCCGTACACGTCTGGCTGCCGCTCTGTACAAATGGGCTCGCCACCAGGAGCCGCGCGGGCTGTTACTCCTCTAGCCTGCTCTTTCGTGGCCATCCCCAATCCCTTCTGCTGCCCTCAAAAGCCAGAGGACAGGACGACTAGGGTCATCCCTGCCCACCTTCTTCGAAAGAAAACGACGGCCTCGGAAGGCACAACAACAACAAAAAAACATGCCAGTAGCCTTCCCCACTAGAATGATATCAAATTCGCAGGCCTTTTCTGGAGCCGGCCAGAGCTGGGGAAGAAGCATTTTTGTAGTGCGAATCTCTTCCTGAACTAAAACATTCAGGCCTTCACCCCAGCTAGCCTTTCAACTAGTGGTGGCCAACATCCAGGCCCAACTTCTTTTTACTTCAAAGGGAGCTTCCTTCTCCCTGGAGGCTGAAGTTTATGAATAAATTCATGCTGAGGGTAATGCAAACCTTAAAGGACCAGGGAAGGTTATATAATAAGCAAACCGTCTCTTTATTATGAGCCATGGGTTAGGAGTCACAGTAGCACCACTGATTCAGATTCTTGTGCTTCATGGCTACTCCCCTGAATTTTATAGCTGTGTCCTTTTAAAGTGTCACCACATGTGGTGGATTCAAGGGGTTGAGTAGCTTTCCAACACAGGATCATTTGGATACTGGGGGTGGGGTGTGCATATGCACATGTGGAAATTTTGTTTTAAAGTACTAGTTTCTGGGAGATGTCTCAGAGTGAGCTTGACTTGACATACTACAGCATCCTAGGCCTGTATCCACTAGGTGCCAGTAGCAGTAACACTCACTCCTGCCCCCAGTTGTGACAACCACACTCATCCCGACATTGCCAAGTGTCCCCTTCAGTGTCCAACTGCCTTCTCTGGGAAATGCTGGTGTAGGGACTCATAATCAAACCCACCCCTTTGCTTAGAAAAGTTTTTTTGACCTCATTAAAGTGGCTGAAACTTTTGCAAAGCCTTTTTTTCACCCCAAGATTCAAGTTGAGAGAAGTATTTTGCCTCAAGAAAGGTAAAGTGAAGAGATGTCTGGGTATCACTCATGACACACACCAAGCCGAAAAGTTAAGAATTTATTGATATACCAAGAGTTAACAAAAAGTTAAGACAAAAACCCTCTGACACCATCTGCTAATGACTCTCCCCTACAAAATAAATTAACATCCATCTAAAAAGATCAGCAACCTATTGCTAGTGTTAGTTTTCAAAAAAAAAAAAAAAAAAAAAACAACTAGAAAATCCACAGAATCTTTAGATGCATGTGAGCAGAGATCTGGTCCTCTAGGCACTATCTTTCTCTCCTCCCACCCTTCCCCCCTCAAACTTGTGTTTCCTGGGGGAAGTTTTTCCTTTTAACTAGTTGGTCCCGACTGAATATGGGGGCTGGGCTGCTGTGCTGTTTCAACAAAGATCTTAAGTTTCCCAAGGCAATAACATACCCACTTTTGTTCTTTTTAAAAAGCAAACAAACACCCATAGTTTAAAGTAATTAGAAGTGGCATACATGAATGATTGTTTTTTTTTTAATTAAAAAACACAAATCAAGCCAGTGATTGGCAATGGTCCAAAACTCTGGTCCTCCCCCAAAGTTCTCTCCTAATGAAACCTCTAGGCCTAGAGCCCTCTTAGTCAGGTCAGAATTTTTGAGTGTAACCCCAAACAAGGAACACTCTTTTTGGTATGAAAAATATATATATAAAAATATGCCAAATCCCCTATAGAAGACAAGACTGGCCACTCTTCCTATCCAATACGAAAGCAAACTGTCAAAACAGGATTAAAACATCACTCAATATACATTGTGATGCAGTTCAGCATCCCTGCAGGATAAAGAAACCAGTTAGATGTGTGACCAATGCCTAGCCACACACTCACACACACACTCACACACACAGCAGCAAATGAAAAAGTACTGCTTTTATTTATCGGTAAACATGACAACCAACTCTGAGCATATCTAACTCTTCAGCGAAGGCTGTCAAGCCTGCACGTGTGTATACACACACTCAAGAGACATGAACCACTTGGGCTCACAAGCACCAAGAAAAAACATGCAACACAGCAAGAAGGCAAAGTGGCTGGGAGTAGATGTTTCCAGATTCAAACTTTGGGATTGAAGTAGCTGGTAAACAGAAAGGCACCCAGTCGGGGTTTGAAGACCTGGCGGCTGGAGCTGTGTGGTTAGTCCAGAACAGGGGTGCACTGACAGTGTGAAGGGGAGAGCTGCGGCTGGCCTGGCTCTGCAGCCTCTAAGGCAGCACAACTTGAAGGTTATGAGCTCCTCTGATGGAGAGGCAGCCCAAGTCCCTTTAGCCATACCCAGGG
Organism: Capricornis sumatraensis; assembly: GCF_032405125.1. NCBI lineage: Eukaryota > Metazoa > Chordata > Mammalia > Artiodactyla > Bovidae > Capricornis > Capricornis sumatraensis. The sequence continues at coordinate 102,275,125 of NC_091076.1, forward strand.
GCATCTGGGGACAGGAGTGAGGCCGGTGCCAGGGGCCCAGCGTGCTGGCACCCCTTTCTTCCAGATGGGGCAGTGCACTGGCATCTCTCCATCTCCTGCTGGGGTAATGGAGAGGGCATTCTTCTCCTTTATGGCCCACTTTCCAGTTTTAGCCTGGCTGTCTGGGACCCCCAGCCCTTGGGTCTACCCAAGTGGGCACCATTCCAATTGCAGATAGCATGGCTATCACATACGAGTCGGAAACTTCATCTGGACACCCCTCAACCAGGTCTTGGATGTGGATCCGTCCCCAAAGGCACACTGTTGAAATTGATTTGGCTACACAAAAGCCATATCTATTTGGCGTGGAGGGTGAGGGACTGGGGGAGGCCTACCCTCAGACACTAGAGCCCACTGTGTCCCCTGCCCTCAGGGTTATGGGAACAACAGAAGACTCTACGCCTGCTAGCTGATGTTAACCGGTAATTGAAGCAGAAATAAAGTTCCCTGCATTCCCACTTCTTTTTGGCATAAAAGAGCAGTGATTCCACTCACTGATGCACCTCTCCGCCCCAAGTCAGTAACAGCAATTCTGTTGTTGGCTGGAATTGCCAAGACAGCTTCTGGACTCAGCCATCTCGGGGGAGGCAGTCGGGCTGGCAGCTCCAGCCTTTCTGGAGACCCTCTGCCAGGTGGACCACTCAGATTTGTCCCACTTCCCAAATGGTACAGAGATACAGCTTCTCAGCTGGGAAAGAGAACATGGAACCCCCAGAGGTGCAGGGGTTGGGGGGGATTGTCAGGGGAGGTAGGTGGGAAGTGCAGGAAGCCAGCGAAGGGAAGCCTACTTCCAGCAACTGCCCAGATGGCCCAGTTTGCGGGGCCACGATTAGGACTATGGCAGTCCTTGCACCGGGTGGCAGAAAGACACCCTTCTTCTGTCCCCCAAGCTTGGGAGGTTCGGGCGGCACAGCTCTGGGACCAGCCCCCTCCCTGCCTGTGTTGGACTCTGGGTCAACATGTGGGGGCTACAGCTGTTAATCTGAGTCAGGGTGAGATGACACCCACACCTCTCTCTCTAGGGTTCCTGATCCCAACTGCCGTGCCTGATGGCTAGTGTTAAGGCCACAAGCCCTCAGCTGTCTGAGGTGAGAGCAGAGACAGGGAGGAGAACAGTGTCCTTACCTGTGCTGGCTCAGGCGTTGCTCTGAGTGGGAGGTTCTGACCAGCATGCTCCCTTCCCCGCTCCTCCCACACCCTGAGCAGAGTCCTCCTAGGAGTGGCACCCCCGAGGCCTTAACTCCCCCCAGCCTTAAGCAACCCTCTCTTCCAGCCACTGGCGTGAACAGCCAAGCTGGACCTGGAGAAGACCCTTCCTCTTAATACCCGTGCCCAGGGGAGATGGGGAGGCAAGCTGACCACCGCTGTCATCACAGACCACAAAGGCAGTTCAAATAGCGAACGTGGTCGGGCTTAAGAAACACAGGATGTGTTGGGAACATTTCACTGAGCCTCAGGCGGCCACCGAGACTTCCTGAGGCAAATGGGGAGCAATGCAAAGGCCCAGAGGTAGGAACAAGGGTAAAGGCCAGGCAGCAAGGCATCATGGTGCCTCCCCTGCTAAAGTCACAGGGAAGGCTGGGCCCAGGGGAGTTCCCACCCAAGCCTGCCCCTGAAGGAGGCCACCGGCCCCTGGAGAGGATCTGGGATGCAAGCCACGTATCAAAGCAAAGCCAGAGGCCAGAGGAGGGCAGGGGAGCCAGGGCAGCCGGGCGGCGTCAGTAATGTCTCAGGTTGAAGAAGCCCACACTGGTGGGAGACTCCTTCACCGTAACGGTGATGAGGTTGGCAGTGACGTCGGTGACGAAGACATGCTCGATGAGGCTGCGGGTGGGTTTCCAGTCCTGGCTAGTCTGGACGGACACGGAGAGGTTCTGCCCGGCGCTGGGGAGGGAGGCTGAGTCAGGATCCGAGTCGGAGCTGCTGTTCTCCTCACCGGTACTCATCTCAGAGAGCGCGGCTGTCTTCCGCGCATCTCCCGATGTCGGGTGGCCCTCCTGCCCGGGGGCTGCACTGCCCTTCCCACAGTCCCTCTTGCCTGCAGGGGTGGGCATGGCGGCCGCCCTGGAGACCAGCTTCTCACCCTTGCTGACATCGGTGGGCAGGCCGGTCCCACTTCCTGCAGTGGGGCCGCCCCCGGCACCCTTCCCAGTGGCTGGGTTGGTGGCAGGAACGCCCTTGGTGGCTGAGGTGTGGCGGGCGACCATGCCCCCTGCTGGTGTGCCATTCTTGACACTCTGTAAGTCCAAGACCTGAAGGCTTAGCTCCTGGGGGGGTGCAGGATGGGGGCCCAGGCACCCAGCAAGGACCTTGTTGCCACTGTGGACGTGCGGGGCCCCTCCTGTGCTCCCTGTTTTCTGCTCCACAGCTCCACTCGGGGCCTTTGGGACTTTGCTTCCTGGGGGGCTTATCCCCAGCTCCCCCTTCTGCGTCCTCATCTTGAGGTCCAGCCCGAGGCTACACTTGCCGGTCGCTGGGGCCCTGAGGGCCAGTCTGCCGGCAGCCTGGGCCTGGCTCTGGCTCATCCGGTTCATGTAGTGCACGATGGAGCTCTGCCAGCTGATGCCCCCACGGCTGGGGCTGCCGGCCATGCCCTTCATCAGGTTGGCCAAATTCTCCGGGGTGGCCATGGCACTGGGGCCACTGCAAGCCTCCTTGGCATGGGCCTTCAGGGCCGCCAGGCCGGCCACGGGGGCGCTGAGTGGAGGGGGCAGCTTGCCTGTGGGTGCCCCCAGGTCCTTCCGGGCTGTCTTTAGCACCTTGGCCAGGCTCACGGGCCTCCGGGCCGCCTTCTGCTCTGGGGGCAGGGGCTTGCGGCCCCGCTTCTTCCGGATGGGGTCCTTCAGTTCGGGCTTGGCTACCAGGATCTGGGCCTTCTTTTGAGGCACTGGGTGAGTCTCGCGGCCCCGTGGGCCTCTCTTGGCATCTAGGTCGCTGTCCTCCTCCTCCTCTGAGGAGGAAGAGGAGGATGTGGAGGAAGAGGAAGAGCTGCTGGATTTGGATTTGGAAGGGACATCAGACTCCTGCAACAACAAAGGATGAGGTGTCACTTCTAAAGCCTGGTGTCCAGGGGCATTCATTGGACACCTTGGAGCCAGCCCCTCCTGCAGCTTCCAGACCAGAGAAGCGGCCAGGAGGGAGCGATCTCACAGTCTAGTTCTGATGTCTTAAGCAGTGCAGTTAGAAATGAAACAGAACAAAGAAAAACAGGTGGTTCACAAAGAGAAGCCTGAGTGACGGACAGAAACATTCGCAGGCTGACACTGGGCCCTAGGCTTTCCAGGGGCCTGTGAGAAGCTCCCAGCCCTTGGTAGACACCTGGCATAGGGAAATTCAGAACAGCACGATTCACGTGTCTCAGAGGAGCAGGGTGGAGTGAAGCAGTGTGTGCAAAGGCTCTGCGACCAGGACATCTTGCTTCAATCTCTCCGTTTCCAAAGATGATCCCTTCAGACCCTTCCAGCACATAGGAAAACAAACCACTGCCCTCTACATCCTCTGGGTGTCATCCCAAACACTAATTTGGAACACCTTCCTGGTTCTCAGGTCCCTGTGTAAAGGCATGCTTTAGGGAGACTGAGTCAACACCTGCTCTTGGCCACAAAGCTCTTCTGCCCCAAACTGGGGATGATGGAATCAAGCCCAGGGAGTCTGGGGTCTCCTTGCCTGGCCGGCTCCCCACCTTGGTGCCGCTTCTCAAAGCCAATGTGTGCGTTCAGGCCTGGAGGCCAGTGCCTTCAAGAGAGAAATCAGAGACACATCTGATCTTGCAGCTGTGCCATGGAGCCCAGGCATGTGTGCAGGTGTGCCTACTTGGCACACCTATGAGTACCTACTGTATACACGTGTCCTGTTTTTTGTTCCTTGTAAGCCACTGGAGGTGAGAAGGTAGCACAGAGTGGACCTCACCAGAGTAGGGAACCAGCTGGGGTAGGGGTGGTACTCAGCCACCCCAGAGGGACAGGGCAGGAGGTGGAGAACTGAGGTTCACTGTTGCCCCCTGCTGGCAGAGCCTCAGAGTGGCAGTCCAGGGGGGAGCAGAGCCAAGTCTTCTGAGCAAGGGAAAGACTTGGCGTGGAGATGCCAGCTGGCCTCCTTCCCCCAAGCCCGCAACCCTCCTGCCACCACTTCTCACTGGGCCGGCAGAGAGCCAGCACCTGGGGGTAAGCTGCCAAATCCAGGGCAGTAGCCACCCACCTTGAGCTTGGAGTGTCGGCTGCAGGAGGACATCACGGTGTGCTTCCTCGGCCTGCCCCTGGGCCGCTTGCCTCTCTTCCGGTTCTGCACCTCCTTCTCGTGTTCCCTGAAGACAATCAGCAATCAGAGTCACAGACTTTTCCTTCGGATATCCTGGAACCCTATGGTTTCAAATCCCCCCAGGTAGCTTATCACCAGTTTCCCTGCAAAAACATACCCTGTTAATGAACACATCCAAGGCAGAGGTGCAGATCCAGTTCATTTACATTTCAGTAAAGACAAGTCAAGAAATCCAAGCAAAGCTGGGAAAAGAATTATTCCCAGTTTTCTCTGACTCCTCTTAAAACAACTTTGCGCACATCTGCAGGGAGATGGTACAGCAGAAATTCTACAATGCCACTAGAAGGAGCTTTCACGGCCACGTGGTCCAACTTTCTCAGTCCAAACAAGAGAGTCCAGGGCCAGGGAAGAGAGGACCACTGCCCTCCACTCTCCACCTCTCTACCTCCTGCATAAAATCTCAGTCATGGGAGCACCGGGGTAACCAAGGGGTCATCTTCCCCACAGTCTTACCCAGAGCCAGTGCTCCCAGCATATATTTCTTTCCCTGTTTCCTTTTTCTGGTTCTTTCTGTTCCTAGACTCTGCTCTGATGGAAGTACTGGCGGCATCTGACTGCGTGGTGGCTGGAACTCAAGGCAGGACAGTGTTAACTAGCTCCATGACTCGGGGTCAGAGGCCAAAAGAGCAGCCCCCACCCACCACCCCAAAGCGTGTATTCCAGGCTACCCCAGGGGAAGAGGCTCTATCTGAAGTAGTTTCCTGGTAATTAAAATGGGCAAACTCCATCTCATCGGCGCCTATAAGGTGATCTCTTAGAGCAGCCCCAGCCTGTCTCCTAAAAGGACAGGAGCACTCATGGGTCTCCGCTGACACATTAACCTGTACCCTTGGGCCCAGAATCTGGACTTCCCCTGACAGTCAAAGACCACATCCCCACACCAAACAAATAACCACCAGTTCTTAGATCCCAGGGGAATCTCTGGGGGTGAAGAGAACAAGGCAGAGCACCCACCTCCCAGTTTTACCTCCCCTGTGATGTAAACCAGAGCACCCCATGGTTCTTTCAAACTCTTGCATCTATCTCTGTGACATCTGCTAACCTCAGTTCCTGCCTGTATGTAAAAGTGAACTGAAGGACACACACTCTCTGGACAATCAGGACACTTACAGGAAAAGGTACCAGCTCCCACCCCTTGGGACCTATAGCACTTTAGTTATGAATTAAATAGCAGGCAGCAAGCCTGCTGGTAAGTTTTCCAAAGGTATCGAGGCAAGCATATGCTCACTGTCTTCTCTCTCAACCCAGACAGAAATCTCTTGCTTTTCCCCTCATTGCCAAGGCCCGTCTGAGAAGACCCAAAACGTCTTGCTCGAGCAAAAAACATGGTGGACATAGGTTGAACCAACAGAGAACAGCTGGCTGGATTGACCCCATCTGAGAAAGCTTTTGGGCACTTAATTTATCAACCTCTACCAACAGGGTAAGGGGTTTCCCTGGTGGCTCAGTGGTAAAGAATCTGTCTGCTAATGCAGGAGATTTGGATTCACTTCCTGGGTCAGAAAGATCCCCTGGAGAAGGAAATGGCAACTTGCTCCAGTATTCTCGCCTAGGAAATCCCATCGACAGAGAAGCCTGGTGGACTATAGTCCATGGGGTCGCAAAAGAGTCAGACACGACTTAGTGACTAAACAGCAACAACCAATAGGGCAATTCCCACACCTTACCCCCACCAGCCTGCTCTGGAATTCCCTGGAACCTTATGCCATCACAAGCCACTCACCACACTTTCCCCTGTATCTCAAACAGGCTTCTCTTAACCCAAGTCTCCTACCTAAAAATAGATATGACATCTTGAATTACAGAAGCAAATTCAGCCCCTGAGACTGGTGAGGGGGCCCCCATGGTGCTCACTTGGGACCAGCTGTTTTGCAGCACAGAAAAAAAATAAACGTGCTGCTCTTGGTCCAGACACACCATGGTAGGTGTAGCTTTCTGCTGTGTGTTCCTGTTCCCTCTGTGAGCCTTCTTTTGCTCAATCCACGCATGAGGACTGGGAGGCCAGGTCTGCATATTTTAGGGCAAACCTGCCATCCTGGTTTTTATTAGTGCTGTTTGCAAACTAGTCAACAGCAAAGACCAAGAAGAGAAGCCAGAACTTTTCACAAAGGATGTCCAAGAAGGTTCATTTTGGCAAGTCTGTCACAAAGACCAAAAGTAACACTTACTCAGGGATTCCCAAGATCTGGACACAGTGCCGGCCCTCCGAGGGAAGGGAGGAAGACGACTCACCTGGGACTTCAAACTACAGCCCAAGCCCAGGAACTCTGGAGGGCCAGCACTGCCCTGAAAGACCATGTGACAGGCCAGGGTCCCCCCAACTGGCTTCCCCCTCCCACAGGTTGATTAACTTTCTCACTTCTTCTGGAAGGCCAAGAGCAGCCTCGGGTCCAGGATATTTTCCTCTGGCTCCCAGCTGTTGTGTCTGGAAAAGCAAAGAACAGGACATCTTAAAGTTCTAGGCAGTGACCAACCACTTCCGAAACCAGCCCAAGTGGGGTTGCCCCACTGTTCCCTGATGCCTGCTGGCAGCCAGGCAACCGAGGTATGGGGATTGTTCCCCAAGGTCTCACCCATGTCTAGGATGAACTCCTGGGACACTGAGCTCTGAAGCCAACACCATGTCCTCAAACTCAAAGGGAAACCATTGGCTCCACCCCCAATTAACACCCGGCCTCAGGAGGACTCTACAGCCTCCCACAGGAAGAAAACAAATCCCAATAAAAAGCAAAGTTGCAGAAAGGGAAGACCCCAAACCCTGGCCCGGAGCCAGGGAGGGAAGGGAAGGGAATGCTCCCTACAGGATGCTGAGAGGGGGACGCTTAGGGGCACAGAAACGCAGCCCAAAGATTAAGAACAATGTTCCTGGCATCCAGGCCAACGCCGGCCGGGGAACCCGGAGGGGAAAGCAAAGAAAGAAAAGTGGGGTCCGGGAAGAATGGGGAACTGGGTCTGCGCGAATCGCCCGTAAATAGAGCCCCTTCCGGGATGCCAAGTTCCCTCCCTTCCATTAAGAGGGGAAAGAGAGAAAAAAAAAAAAAAAAAAAAAAGAGCCCTACATCCATGAATAGAAAGCTCAGGTTACAGCCGGGGAAAATACGGACTAGAGGAGGGGGGCTGGAGTCTCGCGGGGACGGCTGAGGCGGGCGGGGGCGTATGCAACAAATGGGCGCGGGAGGAACGCGCGGCGCCGGAGGGGCGCGGGCCAGGCGTGGGGAGAGGCGGCCCGGGAGCCCGGAGCGGAGCTGGTAGGGCCGGAGGGGCTTCCGGGGAGGCCGCCCAGCCCCGCGCCCCGCGGGCTTGTAAACAAAGGGCACCCCGCGCACGCTGGGCGTCCCCTAACCGCCAAACTCGAGGAGCCCACAGAGCCCCCCGCAAACTTCCCGCCGGGCGCGCGGACGCCCCCCGACGGCGCGGGCGAGGAACCCACGCCTCTCTCCCACCACACACCGAGGTGGCGCGGGCGGGAAGGCGGGCACCGCATTGTTGGGGACTCACTTGGAGGACCAGCCGCGCCACTTGACCAGGTACTCCAGCTTGCCCTGCAGGGAGAGAAGAGGCGCGTGAGCCGGGGTGGGCGGGCACGGGCGGGCGCGGGCCGGGCCGCACGCACCTTGCGGAGCCGCTTGCTCAAGATGCACTCGGCGGCGAAGACCTGCTCGCCCACGCTGCTCAGCTCCTCCATGCTGCCGCGCGCCCCGCCCCGACCGCGGCGCCTGCCGCTCCCCGCACAGCCACAGCCGCCGCGCGCCCTGCCAGCCGCACACAAAGCACCGCCCCCGCCCCGCGCAGGCCCGCCCCGCGCACGCGCACCGCCGCCGCACCCCGCGCGCCCCAGCCCGCCACCCGCCCCCGCGGGCCGCCCTGTTCCGGAGCGGGCCAATGAGCGCGTGGGGGCGGTGCCAGGAGGCGGGGAGCGCATTGTTCACGGCGGGCTCGGCTTCGCGCCCGGGGCGGGGGTCCCGCGCGCGCTTGGTCTGGCTGGGCTGGGGGCACGGGTGGCGTGTGGGGGTCCACCGAGCTAGGGCAGGTCCCTAGCGAGGAAGAAGGAAGCGCCTCCCTTTTTCTGACCTGGCGATCACCGGCCAAGTCCCGCTTGGTCTGCGGAGCTCGCCCGGCCTCCGCCGAACTTCGTTTTCCGGGCAAAAAGCCATTGTTCTGGCCCGAATGGGGGAAGCTGGGATGCGGCGAAGGCGGCTGCTTCCTGCCCCTGCCCCCGAGGGGCGCTGCTTGGAGCGCGGAGGGCCCAGGTGCCCTCCGCATTTTTGAACTTGGTCTCGAGCGGTCGGACTATTTTGCGCGGGAGCGAAACGGGCTGGAAGGGGGTGGGGAAGGAATGGGAGACAAAATACGAGGGGAAGAGGTGAGCAGCAAAAACAGAGCAGCCCAACTTTCCCCTCCAAAGGCAGAGAGGAAAATGAATCAGCTGAAACGAACTGCTCTTCCTTCTTACTTTGTTAAGAGTGGTACCCAATCCCCAAGTTTTAAGGCGCACGTAGCGGGAAAGCAACTGCACCTTTTAAATATTTTGTTTCATAATTTTAAGAAAATGAACGTGGCGGGGAAGAGATCGAAATTTGAGGAGATGGTTCTAACCTAGGACTAAGTCATTAATGGGTCCGCTAGGATTTGGCAGTGGGTATCTGTTGGATCAGTTGCATGCGGCAGAGAGGACTTGACCGCGTTTAGAGTTAGGGGTGCCCGGGAGTCCTGTAGGGTCATCTTCGGCAATGACCCTTTTATGCTGTTGAGAACAGTGTTCCATGAGTAACTTTCCGCTTAAATCATTTAGCTGTTGAATCAGAGCAAGTCAAATGAGTAATAAAGGTAGCGTTATTAAAGTTAATATAGTAATACGTTAGTGCTAACTTTTTTCACATCAGTACAATTTAACACAAAATTCATTTTCTGGTTTTGCCTTTCCCTTGGGCGCAGCTGCAAAGTACTCTCTGTGTTGAGCAAATCGAAAAGCCATTTCTTGTTGCAGTAGACTGTCAGTGTAATTTTAATCATTAAAACCATATTTATAAAAGATTCTGCAGGAAAATTGTTGCGGGAAAGGCCTACTATAGAAAATTTGGAACTGCAGGAGCCCATCTTTCAGTTTTTGGCATGTTCTTCAGTTTATTTGGTTAAATAGGTTACAGTCCTTTGATAATCCTGTAGGGAACTTGGGTAACATTTGCAAACTCAGATATTGTTTGTAAAGGAGGTGGGGAAGAAGAAGATTGCTTGGAGGGGGATTTGATTGCTTACTTTGGAGGAGCTGCAGCCTGGAATCCCTCTTTTGGGGTAAAACCTGCACTCCTGGGATAAAGAAAGCTGTGTACAATTTCTAGCTCTTTTTGTATCCTCATCTTCTGGAGCCAGGCAGTAAACTGTGGGGCTGATACCAAAGGTGTATTTATTGTAATCCAACAAATAGCTGGATCAGTTTCAACTCAATTTCTTTGCAGAATTCATCTTGGGTGTGAGGTTTTTGCCCTGGAAGTTTCCACTTTCCTCTTGATGATATATGGTATCCTGGGATACTTGCTTTTTTTTTTTTAAGAAAACTTAAGAGAATTCTTTCTTCCTCTGAGAAATAAATTTGTCTAGAATTTGATGCCAACTCACTGGGGAAAAAAAAAATCGATTTCCTGGAAGATTTAATACATATATCGTCTATCCAACTGGGGCCACCCAGTTTGGGTCAAATAATGTTTAGGTGATTTAGGTGATTTATTGGGAGAAACAAATATGACAGATTTGACTAGAATTAAATTCTCAGATAAATAGGGTGAGATATGATCCAAAATTTGTGAAGTGTTCCTTAAAAACAAAACTGGAAGTTGGCAGAATCAAGGAATGATTCCAGCTAATCCAGTTGTGTCAAAACATGGGTTTGTGCTAAAGCTGATTCTGTCTTGACTGTCACATTTAAGAATTATTAAGACAAATTAGAGCTAATTATTTTCTTGTTCATTCAACAAATGGTTCCCCAGCATTTGCTGTCATCTAGACATGACTGGATATAGTATAGAGTCTGTAACAGTGCTATCTAGTAGAACTTTCAGAGAGGATGGAAATGTTGGAAATGCCTTATGTTCGTGTGCTTCAGTGTGTTAGTCACCAGCCATCTGTGGCTAGTGAACATCTGAAATGTGCTGCTGAGGAATTATGTTTTAATTTTTTTTTTTTTTTTAATGCCGCACCTCATGGCACGTGGGATCTTAGTTCCATGAACAGGGCTTGAACCCGAGCCCACTACATTGAAAGTGTGGTGTCTTAACTGCTGAACTGCCAGGGAAGTCCCTTTATTTTATTTTTAATAAATTAAATTTAAATAGCCATGCATAAGCTAGTGGTTAGGGCTTCCCTGATGGCTTAGATGGTAAAGAATCTGCCTGCAGTTCGGGAGACCTGGGTTCGATTCCTGGGTTGGGAAGATCCTCTGGAGGAGGGCATGGCAACCCACTCTAGTAGTATTCTTGCCTGGAGAATCTCCATGGACAGAGGAGCCTGATGGGCTACAGTCCATGGGGTTGCAAAGAGTTGGACATGACTGAGTGACTAAGCACAACACAGAACAGTTAGTGGTTCAGTATTGGGCAGTATACATCCTTAGGAATGCAAGGACTATAAACATATTTTCTAAGAAAGTAATGTACTTACTTAATCTTGGAACATGAATAACTTATTACATTCCCATTTATGCTTTACTGTCTAAGAATGTTTGAAACACAAAAAAGATTTAACAATACAGACATATAGGTAAACATACATACTCCATTTAATGCCATTTTTTTTAATGCAAGTGACAGTGGCAATGAAAAATATGAACTAATTAATGTCAGAAATACCCCTAAGAAAAGTTTTATATTTTCATGCTGCCCTTATGGATCTGCAAGCAAAGATACTGAGGCACGAAGTGAATGACGGACGTGACAATATTATTCTCAAGTTGATGGAAAAGTCAGGAATTGAGGTGAAGCAAGTACCCTTGATCTGTCAGCTTTGGCAGTTAAAACTAAATAACACTGGCAACGTCTTACAAAGGAATTCCCAGGTGGCTTAGTCAGTAAAGCATCTGCCTGCAATGCAGGAGACCTAGGTTCAGTTCCGGGGTCAGGAAGATCCCCTGGAGAAGGAAATGTCAACCCACTCCAGTATTCTTGCCTGGGAAATCTCATGGACATGGGAGCCTGGCGGGCTACAGTTCATGGGATTGCCAGAGTAGGATGCAACTTGGTGACTAAACCATCAACCGTCTATGGTAAAGAACCTGCCTGCCAGTGCAGGAGACACAAGAGACGCAGGTTCAATCCCTGGGTTGGGACTGAAGGAAGGAAGTGGCAACCCACTTATTCTTGCCTGAGAAATCCCACAGACAGAGGACCCTGGCGGGCTACAGTCCATGGGGTTGCAAAAGAGTCAGACACTCTTGTTGGCTGAACAAGATCAATGTCTTACAAAACAGTTTTGAAATACTGTCTCGTTACTGTAATCAGAGTTGACTGAAAGGAGTAACACCATCCATACCAGATACACACTCAATGGTCTGCATGGGAGAAACTCAGGATATATATAATACATTGCACGACCTTAAAATGTCCCCCAGCCAGGTCCCCTCACATTTGCAAGACGGAAGTAACTTACAGACGAGCCGTGTTATGTGATGCTGACTCTGTATATGCAGTGGATAAATATTATACGTACGTGACACACAGTGTTTATGTATCAGAACTCAAGTTAAAATAAGCACAGTTAGGGCCCTTGCAGAAGTTCTCAAGCTTTCAGTTTGCCTAAGAATCCCCTGGGCAAACAATGCAAATATTGACCTTTGGGCCCCACCCCCAGAGGTCCTGACCTTGGAGACCCCAGAGGCCTACTACGGCTCACAGTGCTTAGAACACTTCTTACAAAGGGCAGCCTGTCCCAGCCCAGATTTTACAGGAGAAGGAATCCTAAATTGCTTCAGGTCATGCGGCCATGAAGCCCATTCCTGCCATTTCCTACACACGCCTGGTTGGGGCGGGCAGGCCACATCTGGAAGTGGTGAGGCAGCCAGGCACGTAGTAGGCCCTCCAGGGCTGAAGCTTTTTTTTTTTTTTTTTTAGGGCTGAAGCTTTTCAAGCACCTGGGACCCGCCCCAGGCTGCCTAATCTATTCCATGGCCCCTAAACATGAGCACAGACTGGACTCACCTGGATCCTGGGGCCTGGGGAGGTTAAGGAACACTGTTGTAGGAGGGAGGAAACAGCAATTAACCAACTCCTTTATGATTGTGCTTTGGAGACCAGACTGCAACCCTCTGTGAGAGACCTCCGTTGTATGTGGATTTTGTTTTTAAAGAGTGTGATTTATTAATTCTGCAATCATATAAGTGCATGATTCTAATTTCTTACAACTAGTGCAGTGAGAACATCTTTATTTTTTGAAATTGAAGTACAATTGATTTTCAATGTTGTGTTAGCTTCTAGCTAAGCGATTCAGTTATGCGTGTGTCTGTCTGTATGTATATATTTTCTTTTTCAGATTCTTTTCCATTATAATTTACTACAAGGTATTGAATATAGTGCCCTGTGCTATACTGTAGAACCTTGTTGTTTATTTCTTAAAAACATTTTGTAGCTGTGGTGGGTCTTTGTTGCTGCACGGGTTTTCTCTAGTTTCGGAGAGCGGGGGCTCCTCTCTAGTTGAAGTGCATGAGCTTCTTGTTGCAGTGACTTCTGTTGTTGAGGAGCACAGGCTTCAGTAGTTGTGGCACACAGGCTTGGGTGCCCTGAGGCATGTGGGATCTTCCCAGATCAGGGATGGAACCAGTGTCTGTTGTATTGCAAGGCAGATTCTTAATTACTGGACCACCATGGAAGCCCCTATCTATATTGTATATAATAGTTTGTATCTGCTAATTTCAAACTCCTAGTTTATCCCTGCCCCCTCTTTCCCCTTTGGTAACCGTAAGTTTGTTTTCTATGTCTGTGAGTCTCTTTCTGTTTTGTAAATAAGTTCGTTTATATAATTTTCTTTTTAGATTTTCCATATAAGTGATATCATATGGTATTTATTTTTCTCTATGTGACTTGACTTGGCTTAGTATGACAATCTCTAGGTTCATGCATGTTGCTGCAAATGGCATTATTTAATTCATTTTTATGGCTGAGTAGTATTCCACTGTGTATATGTATCACATCTGCTTTATCCATTTATCTGTCAATGGGCATTCAGGTTGCTTCCATGTCCTGGTATTGTAAATAGTGCTGCTGTGAACGCTGGAGTGTGTGTATCTTTTTGAATTAGAGTTTTCTCTGGATATGAGATTTTCTCTAGGAGTGAGATTGCTGGATCATATGGTAACTCTATCTTTAGTTTTTTTTAATGAAACTTCATAGTGTTTTCCATAGTGGCTGCACCAGTTTACATTGCCACCAACAGTGTAGGAGGGTCCCCTTTTCTCCATACCCTTTGCAGCATTTATTATTTGTAGACTTTTTGAGGATGGCCATTGTGACTGGTTGAACATCTCTATCTTTGCATGTGCAAGATGCTAGCACATCCCTGGGATGGCATGCCTAGATGCTGCACTCAAGGACAATGAGTCTACATGTTTTTTGTTGGCTATTGTCAAAGTGTACCCCAAGGGCCTGCACTGATTTACACTTCCACCCCAGGTAGATAGGGTTGCTTTTGTCCCCACATTCTTAGCAACTCCAGGAGGTATAAGTCCGTTTAGGGCATTTCTGAAAGTGTTTAATGCTTAGCCGGTTTCAGTGGCACTCAAACACAAATTAGTCACGTCTGTTGCGCGTCCCACATCTGCTTTTTTTTTTCAAGATCTTTGCCTGGTACAGGATTGTTCACGTGTAAAAAAGACTTTATGAGTGCGGTTTCCCAGTGTGAAATCCATTATTTTCACAAATTTAACAATAACTTACAAGTAAAAGTTTTAAAATTTAGTGTGAAGCCCTTACTTAAAAATCAGTAATTAGTTTGGAGATTCAAAGCGGTAAACAAATATACATCATGAGGTTGCTAATTGTTCTCCCTGGATGCTGGAGGTGATCATGAACATCCTCTACACATCCTTTGGGTACCATTGATAAACCCAGGGGTTTCAGGAGTGATGGATCTGAGAATTGGGTTACAAATCCCCCTCTGAATCAAATGTATGCTCTATTTCACTCCCTTCTTTAGCTGGGTTACTTCTTGTCTAAAAGAACCCAAACAAAGAAATGTTGCTCAGGTCTCACAAGACAAGAGATTTATGTTTCTGTCTTTAATCCTGTTGCTTTGGTGAGAGACTATGAAGATAACTTCAAAGGACACACAGTTTTCATTTTATTTAAAAATTTTTAGTATAAAGTGTTTATTTATTTACCTGACTGCACTGGGTCTTAGTTGCAGCATGTGGGACCTATTTCCCTGACCAGGAATTGAACCCGGGCCCCCTGCATTGGGAGCCTGGAGTCTTAGCCATTGGACCACCATGGGAAGTCCCCAGGACACACCTTTTTTGAAAAAGCCATTTTCCTGCTTCTTGTTGGCAAAAATCTCAATGATAATCAGAGGGATTGCATTTGGAGACTAGGAATGTTAAAACAGAATGCACCAAGAAAATTCCACATTGCAGGTGAGCATGGCGTGCCCAGAGGATGATGGGAATATCCAGTTCGATGTGTCCAAGGCTGATCCCCTGCTTTTGCTGGGCAGCATCTCGCCAGGTCCCCAGCCTCCAGCTCTGTTCCTCCACCACTGTGGACCTTCGTGGCTGTCGACTCAGCAAGGAGAGTGAGACGTGCCCTGCTGCCCAAAGGTTCAGAGTGTGTGTGTGTGCATGCTCAGTCACGTCTGACTCTTTGCAAGCCTCTGGACTAGATAGCCTGCCAGGATCCTCTGTCCATGGGATTTTCCAGGCAGGAATACTGGAGTGGGTTGCCATTTCAGACAGATACTGAAAAAGCTCCCTTTCCCCTTCCTGTCTCCAGCAGTATGATTCTTCACTCTGGAAGCAACAAATGCTACCTCTTCCTAGGTTTTCTTCCAGGGGCACCTGAACCAGCAAGGGTGTGTGGAGCATTTCCTCTTGCCCCAGGGTCCCACTGGTTTCTTTTGATCACACGGATGGTAGTGCACTAAGGCTGTTCTGCACGCTGCTGTTTTTTGTTTTTTTTTTCCTCCCCTCTTAGCTGTATGGCTTGAAGGTTATAGGCCCCATCAAGTAGATAGATCTACCTGGCTCTTTTGAGTCTCTCCATGATATTCCGTAGTTGGATGTATTGTTGATATAACTAGATCCCGATTCACAGATGGTGAGTTGTCACCATGTTTAGCTCTTGCACCAAATAGTAGCATTTGTTTAAAGAACCGAGTTTTTCTGTTTGCTGTACTGTGAGAGGGATGCAGGCCTGCAGGAGAAGTGTCCACGGTGACTGCAGAAACAAAACACGTTGAAACGCTGTTAATTTAATCGCAATGCACGGCCATGTCCTTTGGCTGGGCATGTTCTCACAGGTTCCGAGAGCATTTCAAATAACTCTCAGTGCTGACGGTGGTGGCCACTGTCTTTTGAGGTATTGTTATAGGTTATTCCTCTTTGGGGAGGAAATCTATTTTACATGTCCAGGCTTTATAAGTGAAAGGGGCTGCTGTCAACATTGCCATTTCATATTTCTTGGAGACCCTGGTTCGATTCCTGGATTGGGAAGATCTGCTGGAGAAGGGATAGGCTACCCACTCCAGTATTCTTGGGCTTTCCTGGTGGCTCAGCTGGTAAAGAATCTGCCTGCAATGTGGGAGACCTGGATTCAATCCCTTGGTTGGGAAGATGCCCTGGAGAAGGGAAAGGCTACCCACTCCAGTATTCTGGCCTAGAGAATTCCATGGACTGTATAGTCCATGGGATTACAAAGAGTTGGACACGACTGAGCAACTTTCACTTAATACAAGTGCTTTCTAGAGCCTCATGTCCTAGTGTGAACGATGCTGGATGGGAGCATGTGTCCCAGAATGAATGACACATCAGTGTACCCACAACTTCAGTAGACAGTACCCACAGTACCCACATCTTCAATATCAACAACCTCAGATACTCAGATGACACCACCTTTATGGCAGAAAGCTAAGAAGAACTAAAGAGCCTCTTGATGAAAGTGAAAGAAGAGAGTGAAAAAGCTGGCTTAAAACTCAGCATTCAAAAAACGAAGATCATGTCATCCAGTCTCATCATTTCATGGCAAATAGATGGGGAAACAATGGAAACAGTGAGAGACTTTATTATCTTGGGCTCCAAAATCACTGCAGATGGTGACTGCAGCCATGAAATTAAAAGACACTTGCTCCTGGGAAGAAAAGCTGTGACCAACCTAGATAGGATATTAAAAAGCAGAGACATTGCTTTGCCAACAAAGGTCTATCTAGTCAAAGGTATGGTTTTTTCCAGTAGTCATGTATGGATGTGAGAGTTGGACCATAAGGAAAGCTGAGCCCCAGAGAATTGATGCTTTTGAACTGTGGTGTTGGAGAAGACTCCTGAGAGTCCTTTGGACTGCACAGAGATCCAACCAGTCCATCCTAAAGGAAATCAGTCCTGAATATTCATTGGAAGGACTGATGCTAAAGCTGAAACTGCAGTACTTTGGCCACCTCATGCGAAGAGTTGACTCATTGGAAAAGACTCTGATGCTGGGAGGGATTGGGGGCAGGAGGAGAAAGGGACGACAGAGGATGAGATGGCTGAATGGCATCACTGACTTGATGGACATGAGTTTGAGTAAACTCGGGGAGTTGGTGATGGACAAGGAGGCCTGGCGTGCTGTGATTCATGAGGTCACAAACAGTTGGACGTGACGGAGCTACTGAACTGAACTGAACTGAATGTCACAACTAGAAGCCTGAAGGAGAGAACAGTTGCAGCTGAGACTCTCATGCATCTTTCTGAGAAGTCATAGACCCAGTGGGCATGAAGGGGTGAGGCCTTGGAGGACCACGCCCTCACTCTTTTGATGTCTTGATGGAACATCTTGTTTCCTGGGCAGGATGTATTTGTATGCTTTGCTCTCTGACTCTGGTTATGTGGAGAACACCCACCTTCCTTTGGGGTGCTGACCCTCGCCCTCCCTGTGTAGCTCTGTGTGTTGGTGGTGGGGCTGGACATTGGTCCTGGGAGCTTATGCAGCTCCTGGCCTGGGGACAGCTGGGACTCAAGTGGGGGCTGTTACAGCCCTCCCCTGGCCTTCCCCGAAGGGTCCTGCAGAAGGATCTTGCTTCCTCTGAGGTGGCTAAATTGGAGGGATATCCATCTTGTCCCCTCCCTGCCTACCCCCCACCCCCCGGGAAATAAGTGCATTTGCTGAGAGATGCTAAAGTCAGCACACAGAAGAAGGATAAGAAGGAGAGAGCAAGAAACAGAGAAAAATAGCGAGAAACTTGGGACAAACCTGGAGTATCGGGATCCACCTGGGTCTTCCTTGCTTGGACATCCCCTTGGCGGCCCGCGCTAGTATGAGTTGGGTTTCTGCCCCCTCCCATCAACCCAAGACTCATTTCAACTTCCCGTCAAACATTTGTAAAACTTGATGTTCTAGGCCACAAAGAATATCGGATTCCCAAAGTGGAAACCATATGGGCCCCATTCTCTGATCACGAGGTAATAAAACAGGAGACTAACCCAAAAGGGGGGCTGTCTAGAAAGAGTCTAAACAAACACATCCCAGAAGCAGACATCAGCATGTCAACAGGCACCTCCAAAGATGCTCCTTGTCACAGCTCATTAGGGACACACACATTAAAACTGCACCTCCGCCAAGCAGATACAATTCGGAGGACTGCCAATAGCAAGTTCTGGTGAGGGTGTGGGGAGACTGGAACCTGCACGCACTGCTGGTGGGAAGGCAAAATGGTTCAGCCCCTCTGGGGATCAGTTTGGCAGTTTCTTAAAAGCTACATAGACACCATATGACCCGGAAATCCCCCTACGTATCTATCCAAGAGAATTGAAAACATATGTCCGCATGAATCGCGTACCCGAAGGCTCATAGCAGCTTCATCCAAAATAGCCAAATGCCCATCAGCTGGTCAATGGATAAACAAGTTTTGGTAGGGCCAATCTAGGGGCGGCTGCTCAGCAACTAAAAGGCAAGGATTACTGATGAAAGAAACAACGTGGACACATCTCAGCATCTTCTGCTCAGTGAAAGAAGCCAGACGCAAAAGACTACGTGTATATATATATGCTTTCATTTCTATGAAATTCTAGAAAAGGCAAAATTTACAGACACAGAAAGCAGATCAGTGGCTGGCTGAGCCAGGGGTGGAGGTGGGGGTTGTCTGCAGAAGGCACTTTGGGAGTTTTTTTGGCAGAATGCTCCCCAAACTGGACTGGGGATGTGGTCCTAGAGTCTTTCTTTGCTGTTTTAGGGATTTCCTCCTTCTCTCTCATGGGATGGCCATACAACAGAATGCCTGATGGTCATAAAAAGTGCTGTAGAATTTTTTTCTTGTCGTGGGCAGATAGACATAATGTTTTTTTTTTAAGTATTTTATAAAGCTATATACACAAAATGATTCCATGTTTGTTAACTAGGTCCAGAAAAGGCTGGAAATACTTTCGTCTAATTCTTGCTTATTTAAAAAAATCATGTCTGCTCAAGGAATGTATATGGCTTACATAATGAACAAATAGAAAAAATATTGTAAGAAAGCTTGGGGACCCTTCACTCTGGTCTTTTCCTCTATCATCTTCTGTATCCTAAAACTTAATTATGGTGGTGGTGGCACAACTATATACATATCCCCAAAAGGATAGAATAACTGTTTAAAATGGGTGTATTTTGGGACTTCCCTTGTGGTCCATTGAGACTCCCTGCAGGGGGCAAGGGTTAGATCCCGGGTCAGGGAACTAAGATCCCACATGTCCCATGGTGTGGCCACAAAGTAAAAAATAAAATAAAATGGGTGTATTTTATTGTTTTTAAGCTATATCCCCCAAAGCAGAAACTAGTGAAACTGGAGAAATCTGAAAGGGTTTGTGGACTGTATCAATGTCAATTTCCTGGTTGTGATATTGTGCTATAATTAAGCAAGATGCCAACTTTGAGAAAAGCTGGCAACCACCCAAAGCTGGAAGAGGCAATGAAAAGTCCTCCCCTAGAAACTCCAGAGGGGATGTGCCCCTGTTGACACCTTGATTTCAGACTTCTGGTGTCTGAAACTGTGAGAGGGTGAATTTCTGTGGTTTTAATTCATGTAGTTTGCCATACTTTGTTACAGCAGCCCTAGGAAACTCATAGAGGGGACTGTGAGCCCCTGATGGTAGTGACACTAGAATCACTGTGGAGGGGTGGTGAGGCAATGAGAGGTGCCAGACTAACTGGTAATCTTTTAGGAAAAAAATGATAAGGTTATACACTTTGTGTTATTGTTCAGTAGCTAAGTCGTGTCCAATTCTGCAACCCCATGGACGGCAGCATGCCAGGCTTCCCTGTCCTTCATTATCTCCTGGAGTTTGCTCAAATTCATGTCCATTGAGTCAGTGATGGTATCTAACCATCTCATCCTCTGCTGCCCTCTACTTTTGCCTTCAATCTTTCCCAGCATCAGGGTCCTTTCCAATGAGTTGGCTCTTCGCATCAGGTGGCCAAAGTATTTGAGTTACACTAAACTAAAAAAGTATCAGATGGATAAAAGGTTAAATTAAAAAATGTTAAGGCTATCACAGGTAGAAGAATTCTTGTGATTTCTTCTATCACAGAAGAAAATATAGAAAAGAGAAATTTGTTTACTCATGGGAAGTCTTTTCTAAGCATAATACAAAATCCATTTCCATTAAAGGAAAAAAGCTTGACTAGATTTAGACTTCTATGAACAAGAAAACACCAAGAACAAAGGAAAAAACAAATGACACTCCAAGGATGCATTCTTGCCAAAAAGATTTAATCTGAATCTAGTGGAGCATCTGGATCCCATTCTCACTTTCAGAAAAGACAGGTAACCTTGGAACAGGTGAAATACCCCTGCAAGGAAGCCATCAGACAAAACCAGGATGTGGTATACTCCACAAGACCATTGACTTGGACTTGTTGAAAGGGCATGGCATTAAAATAAAAAAGCTGAATAACTATAGAGATGCATTAAAAAGCAAATGCAGTGCTGAAGCTTTGTTGGGTCTTGGTTTGAAAAGGAAACTTTGAGGATAGCTGGGAAAATTTGAACCTTGATTGACTGTTAGGTGACATGGAGAATTTTTTTTTCATTTTATCGGGTGTGATTACCATTTTCCAGCTAGGTAGGAGGTGGTTCTTGTTCTCAAGTGATATATATTGAGGTATTTAGTGGTGAAATGCCATCAACAGCTACAGTTTCTTTTTATATGAATCAGCAAAAACAAATTGACAAAGCAAATGTGGCAAAATGTAGAGAATTTGGTGACGAGTACCCCGATATTCCTCTGGAGAGGGAAATAGCCCACTCCAGTGTCCTCACCCGGAGAATTCCATGGACAGAGGAGCCTGCAGGCTCTAGTCCTTGGGATCGCGAAGAGTCGGACGTGAGTTAGTGACCGAACACCACCGCCACCACCCAGATATTCATGAGCTCCTCTTTCAGCTTTTCTGTATGTTTGAAAAATGTAATAAACGGATGGTGGTGGTTTAGTCGCTAAGTCGTGTCTGACTCTTGGGACCCCATGGACTGTAGCCTGCCACACTCCTCTGTCCATGGGATTCTCCAGGCGAGAATACTGGAGTGGGTTGCCATTTCCTTCTCCTTGGATGTTATTATCCATGCTTTATTCCTTATAGAAATAAAAGAGATACACACTACTGTGTATAAAATAAACAAGGACTTATTGTATAGCACAGGGGACTATATTCAGTATCTTGTAATAACTTAGAATGGAAAAGAATCTGAAAAAGAAAGTATATATGTATATTTATGTACACCTGAAACATTGTAAATCAAGTATACTTCAATTTAAAAAATAGAAATAAAAAAGAGATCCCAAGAGAAAAAATGCACAGAGACATAAAGAGGCAATTTGCAGAAAAGAAATTAAGATGGTAAATACTTGGAAAGAGGACCCCATCCGAGGAATAATCAGATAAACACAAATTAAAGTATTTATTACAATATCTATTTTCACCCATCAGGTTGTCAACAGTTTAAAAAATTGATACTACAGAAACATTTAACAACTAATGGTGAAGGCGTAGAGATATAAACCTGCTCAAGAGTGGGTCAGCTTCATGTGGGCAGCCTTGGCCATCAGCAGAGACCCCGAAAGGAGGGGAGGAAACTTTGTTCCAGCAGCCCCATTTGAAAAACCAACACATTTTTCCTGATTATAAAAGTAAAACATATTCCACAGAAAATATCTGAACACCGGACTTCCCTGGTGGTTCAGTGGCTAGGGCTCCTTGCCTTCAATGCAGGGAGCCTGGGTTCAATCCTTGGTCAGGGAACTAGATCCCACATGCTGCAACTAAGACCCGATGCAGCCAAATAAATAAATAAACCCACTGAATAAATGTTAAAGTTTTAAAAAATACATGCATAGTTAGATAGGATAAAGATCACCCAGGAAACGGCAACGTTTAGTTCAGTTCAGTCGCTCAGTCGTTTCTGACTCTTTGCGACCCCATGAAGCGCAGCACACGAGGCCTCCCTGTCCATCACCAACTCCCGGAGTTCACTCAGACCCCCGTGATGCCATCCAGCCATCTCATCCTCTGCCTCTCATCTTCCTCCTGCCCCCAATCCCTCCCGGCATCAAAATCTTTTCCAATGAGTCAACTCTTCGCATGAGGTGGCCAAAGTACTAGAGTTTCAGCTTTAGCATCATTCCTTCCAAAGAAATCCCAGGGCTGATCTCCTTCAGAATGGACTGGCTGGATCTCCTTGCAGTCCAAGGGACTTTCAAGAGTCTTCTCCAATACCACAGTTCAAAAGCATCAATTCTTCGGCACTCAGCCTTCTTCACAGCCCAACTCTCACATCCATACATGACCACAGGAAAAACCATAGCCTTCTTAAATGGTTGTTTTTCCTTACTTTGTACATAGATGATATATGGCTTATGATCTTTAGCCTGTCTTCACTTAATGTTATACCATGAGCGTTTCTCCATGAAAACAGAGTTCTTTGCAAACATAACTTTACATCACTGCACAGTTATTGCAGGCTAATTGTCATTATTGATCACTTCCATGCTAGGGACCGTGACAACACTTTACAGAAGTGAGCTTTTTTAATCCTTGTCTCACACTAGTCCAAGAAGCAGGTATTAATAAAATAATTATTCCCACTTTAGCAACTCTAAATTTCCTGTTCTGGCTTGTAGCCCCTTCCTGCATCTTCCGGGTTAGCCTTGGAGCATTGTCTGCTGCTTCCGCTGACCTCTGCTTCCCCCGTCACATCTCCTCCTCTGACTCCCACACCCCTGCCGTCTTCTTCCACTTATAAGAACCTCTGTGATCACACGGGCCCATCGGATAACTGGGACCATCTCCCATCTCAAGGCCCTTAACTTTATCTCATCTGCCCAATCACTTTTGCCTTGCAAGGCAGTGTATTCACAGCCTAGGGCTTTCAGATGTGGACATCTCTGGGGGCCATTATTCTATCCACCTCACTTGCCATATGACATGATGTAAGTGATTGAGGCCAGGCTCCTCTTTGCTGACACCCTGTGACCTATTGGATCTCTGCATATTGTTGGCTGGTTAGATTATTTCCAGTTATTTTAACATTGAATAAGTAATGCTGTGACAAGCATCCCTGAATAGAAAACATTTTGTAATTTGAATTATTTCTGTATAGTATGTTTTTTGGAGGGAATCTTAGGATCAAAGGGTACAATCATTTCTGTTGTTCTTGATACTGAGTGCTTTCTGAAAAGGTTGGCCGCTGCCTACCACCAATAGCACCATATCAGAGAATTCTAGCTCACGCTTTTGTCTTAGAGCCAGAACAGCAACAAGTGAATCCAGCTGGCACAAGTGCCCGGGCAGGGGACTTCTGCTTAGGGTTGGGGCTGAAAATTTCTGCTCTCAAGTGGAACCTGGCCCATAGATCTCCTTTATTTTGCTCGCACACTTTAAAAAGTATATACATAATTCACCAAGATAAAACTCACCATTTTAAAGTGCTCATCTTTTTAGTCTATTCATAAGGCTGTGCAATCAGTTTAGAGCATTCCCACCGCTCCCAAAAGAAACTCTGGGTCCATCAGCAATCGATCTCCCTTCTCCTCTCCCCGCCAGCCCCTGGCAACCACCAGTCTGCCTTCTCTCTATGGAGTTGGCTACTCTAGAATTTCATATAGTTGGAATCATGCAGCATGTGGCCTTTTGCGTCTAGCTTCTCTCACTTGAGCGTTGTGTTCCCAAGGTTCATGTTTCGTGTTTATGTCACTGTTTCACCTCTGCCTATGGCTGTGAAGGTGGCTTTATTTGAAAAACTGGGTCTTTGAAAAAAGATATGATTAAATCAAAGATCTTGAGATGAGATCACCCTGGATTTCACCTGGGACCTAAATCCTATGTCGAGTGTCTTTATATGAGAGGAAGGAGAGGGAGATTTGAGGCACAGACACAGAGAGAAGGCTGTGTGCTGGCGATGTAGAGACTGGAGTGATAAGTCTACAAGCCAAGGGTTGCTAGCAAACCCAGAAGCTGGACAAGGCAAGGATGGACTCTCTCTCTCTCTCAGCCTCCAGTGAGAAAGCAACCTGCCAACCTTGGTTTCAGACTGCTGGCATCCAGAGCAATAGGTTTTTGCTGTCTTAAGCCCTCCAGATTGTGGTAATTTGTTAACAGCAATCCTAGGAAACTAACACGCCTTGTGTGAGAGTCTTTTAGTGCTAAACCCAGGAGAATCCAGCACAGAGAAGGGTTGGTCAGTCTGACACTGGAAATACCTGTCATGTGTCTAATTTTTTAAAAATTAAAAATAATCTTGCCCTTTAAAAAAGAATGTTTATTTAGATGTTTTTCGCCGTGCTGGGCCTTTGTTTGCTGTGTGGGACTTTTCTCTGGTTGCAGAGAGTGGGGGCTACTCTCTAGCTGTGGTGTGTGGGTTCTCATTGCGGCGGCTTCTCCTGCTGCGGAGCACAGGCTCCAGGGTGCGTGGGCTTCAGTGGCTGTGGCTCCTGGGATCCAGAACACAGGCCCATTAGTTGTGGTGCCCGGGCCCAGTTGCCCCACAGCACGTGGCTGCTTCCCAGGCCAGGGATCGAGCTCATGTCTCCTGTCTCTGTCAGGTGGATTCTTTACCAGGGAGCCACCAGGGAAGCCCGAACATTTTTTAAATTTTATTTTTTACTATGATGTATTCTTTCTTTGTTTTTATTTATTTATTGGCCACACCACGTAGCATGTGGGATCTTCGTTCCTCAACCAGGGATTGAACCCATGTCCCCAGCAGTGGAACCTGCGTCCCCTGTCTTGGAAAGCAGATTCTTAACCACTGGACCACCAGGGAAGTCCTCCCACCATGTTTTTTTAAACTCAAGTCAAAACACATGAGACAGCTCTGGCTCAGATGACATGTTGAGCTTCTCTTACTTAGATTGGGACCAGTCACTCTTCTACATCTCAGCTCCTCCTTCTGTCTGTCTCTCTGGTGTCCAGCTTTTGGTAGCATAGGTTGGCCGTGGCTTCCAGGGAGTAGGAATGGTCAGGGGGAGCCTGTGGTCCCCTCAGCAGCCCTGCATGTCTTTGGGAGTATGCAGTCCCACCGCATCTCAGCTTCCCTCCTTTGAAAAAAGGAGATGTTTCTGGCCTGGGTTATATAGATGATCTGGCTTCCAGCTGAAAGATGCAGCGGGTGACAAAGTGCCAAGTGGTCCTCACCTTCCTGGGGCTTGTTTCTGAGCGGAGAGACACTGGTGGTTTCACTTAGGAATGAAACAGCCAACATCTGGTGGCAGCCGGAGCCCAGAAGCCCTGTACTGGGAAGAGAGCTGAGCTTCCTTTTTCCTATTTCCTCCTGGATCAGATCAGCAGACCCACTGATTATCTAACCAGTGAGACAGCTGGAGAGAAAGGAAGAGCTCTACACTTCCCACCACCCAGACCCGATTTTCCTGATCGTCCACAAAGGTGCCCAGGGAGCTCTCCCAGGTCCCTCTGGGACTGACTTTGCAGCTGTAAAGAACAGCCAGGAAAATCATTTTGATCTTAAGACAGCTGGGGTCTCTCCTGGATTCATCCTGAGCTCTCCTGTTCTTCCAACTGTAGTGGATCGCCGGAAACCTCCTCCGACGTTCTGGAAACCTCCCAGGAACCCCCCAGAGCCGTTTTCCTTTGTCTCCAGCAAAGCAGAGTTGTGTGACTGAGACCTGCCCCTGGACGAGGCCTCTGGAAGAGCACAAGCAAGAATTCCTTTTGATCTCACAATTTCTCAAGTGCAAGTATTTAGAAATGACTCTTGCTCTGAAGCTGGTGGCCAAGTGCCAGGAGGGCAGGCTAGATGGAGGAGTGGGGCAGGCTGGGGAGCAGTGCAGATTCCTCCAAGGCCAGGCACAGAAGAGGGAACCAGTTTGCACGTCGGGGGCTGGGGAGGTGCAGGAGGCAGAGGCTGGAGGGGCTCTACTCTCTCAAGAGTCTGGTCTTCCATTTTCCTTTCACACTGTATTGTCCATATACATAAAAGTAATGCATGCTCACGCTAAAGGAGGTATTTCTATTTTGGGTCTTTAATATATACTTAAGAGATTTTTTAATGTGTTTTTATATATTTTCTATATATATATGTGCAAGTAATACATGCTCATGGTAAAACTATTTATGGCTTGTCTTTTTGAGTATTTTTAATATATTGTGGTTTTTGTGCGTGGAAAGTAGCATATGCTACTAGTATGAGCTAGACTAGCAAAAATAACTTGTAAAATTGAGATATAACTTACATATCCTAAAG
Organism: Capricornis sumatraensis; assembly: GCF_032405125.1. Lineage (NCBI taxonomy): Eukaryota > Metazoa > Chordata > Mammalia > Artiodactyla > Bovidae > Capricornis > Capricornis sumatraensis. The sequence goes on from NC_091076.1 coordinate 102,301,375, forward strand.
AGTACGGATCTTAAATTGCTCAGTATATTTTCACATTATGTATGTATCTATGTAATTATCACTGTGGCAAAGGCTCCCTTGGACCCCTCCAAAGAGGTCACCTCTATTCCAACTTCTAACATCATAGATTAAAAAAAAAATTACTTATTTAGGCTGCTCTTCACAGCGTGAACTTAGTTCCTTAGGGATCGAACTTGTGCCCCCTGAAGTAGAAGCTCAGAGTATTTTAACTACTGGACCACCAAGGATTCCTTGTCTGGCTTATTTCACTCAGCACTAGCCTGCAAGGTTCAGATAGTGAAAGTTGCCCAGTCGTGTCCGACTCTTTGTGACCCAGGCCAGAATACTGGAGTGAGTAGCTGTTCCCTTCTCCAGGGGATCTTCCCAGCCTGAGGATGGAACCCAGGTCTCCTGCATTGCAGGCGGATTCTTTACCAGCTGAGCCACAAGGGAAGCCCTACATTTTTATAGATGAAGCCAAATTGGTCTTCCAGAAACTTTCACTAACGTGCACCAACATTAGGTGAGAATGGTTTAATTTAACTTTAAAGTAGATGCCCCCTCCCACCCCGTGCTACCCGCCAATGGCATCTCACTTTGCTTTGTGTTGGTTTAGTTGTGAAGCTAAGTACCTTCTCTGGGATTCACTGACCATTGATACACTTGCGAAAATTCTTTTCTTCACTTATTTTTGATTGTGTTGGGTCTTCGTTGCTGTGCAGGCTTTTCTCGAGTTGCAGCGGGTGGGGGACTGCTCTCTAGTTGGGTGAAGGCTTCTCATTGTGGTGGCTTCTCTTGTTGCAGAGCACGGGCTCCAGAGCGTGCGGGCTCAGTGGTTGTGGCCCCTGGGCTCTAGAGCACAGGCTTAGTTGCGGTGCACCAACTCAGTTACCCCATGGCATCTGGGATCTTCCTGTACCAGGGATTGAGCCTGTGTCTCCTGCATTGGCAGGTGAATTCTTTACCACTGAACCACTATGAAAGCTCGATATACTTCTTTTTTGAGGATTGTCTAAATATTTTATTAAAATCCTTTCTGTCATTCATCTTTTAAAAATTATATTTGTAAACACTCTTTGTATACTGCAGAAAGACCTTGTATTTGAAAGGCATGGAAAGGAAATAATTTTATATCTATAGCAAAACAGAGGAGGTTCTACTGATGTTAGTTTTTTCTTTTTGCTGCTCGGACTATGGATCAAACCTGTGCCCCGTGCTGTGGAAGCGCAGAGACCTAAACGCTGGACCACCAGAGAATTCCCTCTGGGGTTAGTTTTGAAACTCAGCTGTCCAACCGCACTCTTCTTTTGCTTGTATATTATACCTTGATCACACAGTATCAAAACGAGGCATTTAAGTTTGATTTTGGTAAGTGCTTTGGCATAAAATAAACCCACAACTGGGAGGCACCATCACTTCTCCATTTTGACAGCATGCTTTCCTTCTGAGCCTACAATGGGCCTCAGAATTCTTCCTAACACAAAGTTCCATGTGGTCCGTGGTGACTTGAGTTGGCATGAGTTGAAACCTCTGTGCTTCCACGATGGAATGACTTCTGGAAGTTACCTGAATGTAGGGATGCCCAGTAGAGGTGGGATGGAGGAGCTATCAGGGTTTGTACTGGTTTCATCAGGCTGAGGGCAGGACAATAGAGCTCCAGGCTGGGGCTGCAGGGATTCTGCCCAGAAGATCTTGCGTGGCCATAGTAGGTTCTCACTGAACAGCTGATGAAATGTTGGTGATGAGGTCGTGTCTGGATTTTGCAGTTGAGGAGAGGGAGAAGGGGAGATTGGTGGCCCAGGGGGTTTCAAGATAAATGTGAAGGATCCAGTTTTGGAACAAGAGGTGCTTTGACTGCGTTTGTCTTTGTTCATGCTTGTTGCCCCCGCAGGTGAGTTCCCAGAACTGGAGGGAAGGAAGCCTGGATGGCAGTGGGGGACAGCTCCTACTTCCCTTCTCCAAAGTCTTTGCTGTCCTTGTTCTAGGCTGGGCTGGCCGGGTCTCAGGTGTCAAAAGTGGACTTTTTAAGCGCCTTGTGTTTCGGGCTGGAGATCTTGGGAAAGAAAATGTATTTGGGCATTTTGCCTATTCCTTTTCCTGCACAGAGAAGCCTCCCCCATCTGCCTCCAGGTGGCTTTGCAATTTAAACTTGAAAATGCTGAAGCCTTTTCCCACAGCCACTTTGGGATGACTTCGTTACTTTCCACATCCTCCCAATTAGTTCTCTGGCTTCGTGTATCCCTCAACATCCTTTCTCATTCCACTGCGAAATGAAATGTTTTTATGCAATCTGAGGGAAATGTTTTAACATCCATATCACCACAGGTGGAGCTAAGTGGATGGTGTTAGGTACCTTGAACGTACCTCCTTACCAACCCACCCCTCTGTGTATGCGTGCACGTGCGCGCATGTGTACAGGCTCACACAATTCTCTGTATATGCAATCCTTTTGTATCGTGTATACTACAGACATTGCCCTGAAAAACCAAAGCATCAAATGACATGTGTTAAACCCACTTGGAGATAGGTGGTAGGCTGGGTGCCAGGGAGCACCTGGCGATCAGGGTTGTTGCTGTCAAGGAACTTTGCTCAGTTTCTGGACTGGCAGTCAGTGGGCTGCATTTGGCACCCACATATGATGGGTGCATGTGAGCTTCATTGGTTAGTCATGTCTGACTCTTTGCAACCCTGTAGATTGTACCCTGCCAGGCTCCTCTGTGCATGGCATTCTCCAGGCAAGAATACGGGAGTGGGTTGCCATTCCCTTCTCCAGGGGATCTTACAGACCCAGGGACTGAACCAGGGTCTCCTCCTTTGCAGTCTGATACTTTACCATCTGAGCCCCCAGGGGAAGCCCATACTGGTAGTATGAAACCTTTAACTTTACTACTTGTCCTGTGATGTGTGGCCCATGCTTTGTCCAAGCTGGGTCTTTTCAAAAATTTAAAAAGCTTAGTAAGATGTACATAACATGAAATTTGCCCGTCGGACCGTTTTCCCCCTTTTAACCATTTCCAAGTGGACGGTTCCGTGGCATCAAGCACATTCACATCATTACGTGACCATCACCACCATCCATCTCTGGAATGTTCTCATCTTCTCAAACTGACTGTGCCCATTAAACACTAATTCCCCATCCTTCTCCCCCAGCCCCTGGCGCCCACCGTCTACTGTGATCTGACTCCTGCAGTTCCCTCAAAGGATCAAAATCAGAATATTCGTCCTTCTGTGACTGGCTGATTTCACTGAGCATCATGGCCTCAGGGCTCATCCACGTTGTAGTAGGTGTCAGCATTTCCTTCCTTTTTAGGGATAAATAATATTCCGTTGTATGGATAGATCACATTGTGTTTATCCGTTCATCCATCAAGGGGCACTTGGGTTGCCTCCACCCCTTGACTTTAGAGATAGTGCTGCTGTGATCATGGGGGTACAAACTGCAAACAGGACTTTTTAATATGTGGAATTAATTGTCAACATTTAATAATTGGGAAATTTCACCCCCAGAATTTCTGCTGTCCAGTTCCTTGTGAAAAACAAGGTGATCTGGCCATACTGGCCTGCTGTCCTGAGTGTCAGGCACTGCAGAGGAGGTGGGAACAGCTCTTGATCCTGGGATGATATCATCCAGACACTGAGACCAGAGGTTGACTGCGCTATGTTATTGGGGTTATGCCGTTGTCTTTCTCATAGTCGAGTTACGAAGAAAGCAAAATATTTCCATTACTTGTGTCTCTATCAAAAGTGGAAAATAAAAAGCAGCTGGAGAGGTCTCCGTGTTCTGGGGAAAGAGGACTATTCTTACTTATTGAACATACAGATGGGGTAGATCTGTAGGCAAAGAGCCGAGAGGATTCGTTTTGTGTTATGAAATAAGCTAGCCCCTTCACCCATTTCAGGTCCCTGCTGGGCATGCCAGCTGACCTCCGGCTGGGGTTTTAGGAGTGCTGGCTAAAACCAGCTGGTTTTAGGAGTGTATAGCTCTGTCCCTATTAATGGGTTGGTAATCCCTCTGGACGACCATACCCAGTCACCTCCAAGGCAAAGTTATTAGATGTATAAAGTAAGCAGGTCGAAAGACGTGTTCTAAGTCCTAACCCTCAGTACGGCTGAACGTGAGCTTTAATGGATAAAGGGTGTTTGCAGATGTGATTAAGGATCTGGCGAGGAGAGGAGGTCATCCTGGATGAACCGAGTGGGCCCGAAGTCCGATGACAAGTGTCCTTATAAGAAACAAAAGAGGAGAGACGCGGACGGAAGGGAAGGTCACGCGATGATGGAGGCAGAGACTGGAGTGAGTGGTCACAAGCCAAAAATTGCTGGCAGCAGGAGCCGGAAGAGGCAAAGGAGCCGTCTGCCCCAGAGACTTCAGAGGCAGCCCTGCCGGCACCTGGCTGTCAGACGTCTGGCCTCTAGAACTGTGAGAGAATAGATGGGGTTGTTTGAAGCCATCCAGCTGCTATGCTTTGTTACAGCCACCATGGAAAACCCAGGTGGCTGGATTGTCTCTGTGGATGAAAGGAAGCTTACTGGTCAGTAACTTCAAGATATATTTGAAGGACTTCCCTGGCAGTCCAGTGGCTAAGACTCCACAGTCCAACGCAGGGGCCTAGGTTCGATCCCTAGTCAGGAACTCGATCTCATTGTTGCAACTAAGAGTTCAAATGCTGCAACTAAAACTGACTGGAAGCTGCTGTGTGACACAGGGAACCCAGCAGGTGCTCTGGGATGACCTAGAGGGGTGGAATGGGAGCGGGGAGAGAGGCTAAAGAGGGAGAGGAAATATATATATATATATGTATAAAATTATGACTGATTTGAGTTGTTGTAGGGCAGATACCAACACAATATTGTAAAGCACTTAACCTCCAATTTAAAAAATTAGATTTTGCATGCCACAACGAAGATTGAAGATCCCGCATGCCGCACCTAAGACCCAGAGCAGCCAGATCAATAAAGTAATTAATTAATTTAAGAAGATTCAGTTGAAGATACAAAATACAGAAATGTTTTCGGCTTCACACTGGCCTTTGTGGTCAGAATAGCAGGAGAGCCCGGGTCTGGTTGGTCTATGTAACTTGCACTCCCTAAAGTGCCAAAACCACAGAGAACCCCATTTTAAAAAGAAGAAATTGGGCATGTAGATGTGATGATTTGCCCAGGGTCTCATATATAACTAGTGGCAAAGCTCGAGGCAGAGCAAAACCAAAGAAAAAGTGAAAGGTGGGCGGTGACTGATGCTTCTCATCCGGGCGAGTGGTGGCAGGACCCTCGCTTTGTGTTTTATCTTAAAAAGCAAGTATTAGGCCCAAATATTAAAAGCATCCCTCTGCTGTTAGAACTTGTGGCTCCTTAGAAAGGATGAACATCCTTCCCTGTGCTTGTTTACCGGTGCTTTAAATTTCTTTGCAGAATTTATTTGCCCATGTTTCATAGGAGAAAAACAAACCTCTTTTGAAAATGATGTAAACAGAAAACGTCAGTTGTCTAATAAAGTCTGAAGAGTAGTCATAGTAAGAAATGAATGACCAGAGCCTTTCCCAGACAGGTCCTCCCATAGGGGAGGATGGAGGGATGAGCGTACTGGAAAGACGTGGCGTCCTTCCTACTGCCTGGGCTGGATGTTTATAAATTATGTGCTGCTGCCCCTGACCTGTTTCTTTAGCTGAAGTTTCCATGTAAAACATTGGATTTCCAGAGGGGTTTTCTCTGTGGTGTGGTTTGTTCAAAAAGGTTGGCTCTTGTATTTGTTCTCTAGAATGACTTTCTCCCCAGGAACTGCCGGTGAAAAGAACCACTTCCCCAATTAATTCCAGATGTGGAATACATCAACCTGCATCTTTTCAAAATATGCACAAGCTTTTAAAAAACTCAGTTAACTTTTGTTGTTGTTGTTGCGCTGGATCTTCGTTGCTGCACACCAACTTTCTCTAGCTGCGGCGAGTGGGGGCTACTCTTCGCCGCGGCTTCTCATTTGTGGTGGCTTCTCTTGTCGAGCACAGGCTCTAGGCACACAGGCTTCGGTAGTTGCAGCACGTGGGCTCTAAAGCGCGGAGTTCCCTGCATTGGCAGGCGGATTCTTATCCATTGTACCACCAGGGAAGACCAAGCTGCATTTTTTTATTAAGACGGTGGGAGTATTTAAGTTGTACTTTGTTTAAAAAAATAAAAGCGATCTGATGATGGCTTGAATCTGATGATTGAAAAACGTCGTTTTCCATGTTGAACCACCAGGCATCAATTCACCTGGGGGGATTTGGCTGACACCCTACAGCTGGAACCCAGAACCGCAGGAATTCCCAGGGGCTCTTGGAGCATCCTTATACACTGTCCTTGAGCTTCTTTCACAGAGGAACCAGAGCTCCAGCCAGGTTCCGGTGAGAGCTGGGTAGACTTCTTCAGAGTGGGGACACCCCAAGCTGTTCTTCCTGGCTCCCCCGTGGGTGCCTACAGCAGCACTTATTAGCCAAGCAGGACACTGGGACAGTGGGAAGCCAGCTAAGCAAACTGGATCCTCTGTTTAGACTTCATGGCCTGAAATATGAACAATGTGCAGGCTCTGTGCTTTTTTTTTCTTTTTTGGTGGAGCCCCAGAATCATTTTGTTTCCCAAAATACATATAACATAAAACATTTAACTACCTTAAGTGTATAAATCAGTGACATTTAATGCATTCACAGTGTTGTGTATCCATCACCACTGTTTAGTCCCAAAACATTTTCATCACCCCAAGAGGGAACTTGCACTCATAACAGTCACCCTCCCCATTTCTCCTTCCCCTCAGTCCCTGGCAACCACAAACTCCTTTCTGTCTCCAAGGATGTGCCTCTTCTGGACGTTTCATATAAATGGAATCAGGTAGCACGTGGCCTTTGGTGTCTGCTTCTTTTACTTAGCATGTTTCCAAGGCTCACCTGTGTCGCCACACGTGTCAGAGCCTCACTCCTTCGTGTGGCTCAATACTATTTCACTGTAAGGCTACATCGAATTTCATTTATGTTCTTCTGTTGATGGATATGTGAGCTGTTTCCACCTTTTGAAGACTGTCAAGAATGCTGCTCTGAACATTTGTGTACAAGTGTTTGTTCGAACATTTGTTTTCAATTCTTTGGGGGTATATACCCAGGAGTGGAATTGCTTTGCTAATTCTGTATTTAACTTCTTGAAGACCCAGTAAACTTCCACAGTGGCTTCACCGTTTTGCATTCCTACCAGCCATATATGAGGGTTCCAACTTTTCCACATCCTTACTAACATTTCTTATTTTCTTTTTTTTTTTTTTAAATTACAGTCATCCTACAGGGAGAAGTGGTGTCTCGGTGTGGTTTTGATTTGAATTCTATGATGTTGGTGATGTTGAGTGTCTCTCCTTGTGCTCCCCAGTCATTTGCCGAGGCTCCCTTGCACTTTACCAACACTGTGCAACGGCAGACAAATCTGTCCAGAAGGGAGTTGAACGGGGTGAATGGCCTTTAAGCTACTTTGTCCACATAACTCCTGACAGAACTTGGAAAAGTCGTGCCCCTGTGGTACCTTTTTATTAGGTTGATATCTGTTCTTCATCAGGAGGTTTGTTAAGGTTGCAAAGGGTGTGATTTCCTGGGTATTGTCAATTTTGACTCAAAATAAAACGGTTCCTTACTCTAGAGAAGCAGAACCTGACATTTTGTCTTGTTTCCAAGATCATTGAGCAAGTCATGATCCTCTGCCAAAAACCAGCCAACCCAGAAAGCAACTTTGCACTTTAAGGTAAAAATCATAGTATCCAAATGATCACATCTTGCCTATTTCTTGTGAACCTCGACCCTATTCGATAACAAGATTTTCAGCCCTGACCTTTGCTCTTCCGGTCATGTGTCCTGACATTTAGAATTAGCAATATCACATGAGAAAGCAGTTGTTGGCCCACTCAGGACATGTAAATTTGGTGACCTTGGTTTTCTTGTGATTTTTTCCTCCTTTTCAATACTTGATGGCTCTTTGGATTTGGTGAGCTGGTACTTCTGAAGTCTGCCTTTTCTTTACTCTTTGCAAGAAAACTTTCTTTTTCTAAATGCATCTGCTGCTGGATTCCTTGGGCGATTCTTTTAAATATATCAAATGAAATGTAATTTAGATAGCAGTGTGGCGTCATGATACCAAAGATGTGGGCAAATTCTCCTTGATTCTTTTCCCCTCCACTTTTCACTTCTTCCACTGAATTTTATTTTAATAAAAGCATTTTTTTATGTGTGACAGTAGCTCAAGCATAGGTCTCTGCAACAAAAACATGTCCATAATTTAAATTTAAAATATTTTATTTCCTGTGACTCTAAGACTCTCAGTATTAAAAATTACTCTGGGTTGAGTGATTTATACAATTAATTGACTCCTCAAACCAACCAAAATATATTAAAATTGTGGTATATATTTATGATATACATATAAAAATTAGTTGCTGAACTGCATCTCTTAATGAGATGAACAGGGCTGTATGTTTTCAAATGGTTCATGTGTTGTTGGATGAATATTATTTATTATCTCAGACGTGGTTCAGAATCAATTCCATCCCTGTTTTTCATTTTTATTGGTCTAGACCATGAGAAAACTTGTTCATATAAAATTTATACATGGTAATGGGATAGTTTTGGTTTTGAACTTCTTGGAGATTTAAGCCAAAAGTCACAGTGATTTATCATGAAAAACATAACAAAACAAAATTGACCAGATTAAATTCTCCTCCTGATGGTAAAGACTCCCGGCCTTAGCGACTTGCTGTCTTGGCAGTGGGGTAACGCGAGTGGCCTGGGTCTCTCTCCTGCGGGGAGATTCACCACCTTCCTTCTCCTCTTGCCTTGTGGGATGGAAGGGAGGACAACCTCCGGAGGTGTGATGGGGGTGAGGAGGCGGCGTCCTGGTACTGGTGGTGGTGGGGTGCCCCCAGGCTCAGCCTCTGACAAGCTCGCGCCCAGGGGCGGCCAGACCCAGACAGCCTCAGACCCGCCCGCGGCGCTTTGGCCGTTAGGAGATGCCGGGGCCAGGGCGCTCCGGGCGGGATAAAGAGTAGGGGGGGTCCGGGGTCGCCGCGCAGACCGTCCCACCTGGGGTGCGCGACCCAGGGTGCTGCTCTGCCCCTGAAGTGATCCTTCAAGGTCGAACTGCAGAGAGAGTCAAGGAACCCGATGCCCACCGATCACAAAGGGGAGGGGCGCACCAGCTTGCTGCGCGTGCGCGGGCAAGGCTGCTCCCCGGCCGCGGGCTGTACGTGTGGACCGCGGGGGTAGGGGGCGCCTGTTCGGAGCGCGTATCCTCTGATGTCCGGGTCCCGAGCGAGTGTGGGATGTGTGTGTGTGTGTGTGTGTGTGTGTGTGTGCGCGCGCGCGCGTGTGTATGTTGTACGTGTATTCATGCGTATGTGGCTGGGATGTGGAGTAAGATGGTGTTTTGTATGAGGTGCATGCAGTGTGCTCAACACGTATGGAGTGCGTCTGCGTGTGTGTGGCGTGTTTTGTGTGTATGTGGGGTGTGTGTAGAGGGTGGGATATGTTACATGCGACGTGCGGGTGAGGTGAGTGTGGAGCGTCGCAGTTGCTTGTGATAGTGTACAGCGAGCATTCGCAGCGCTCCGGGTTCGCTTCCCATCCGGTTTGGGCTGCGCTCCCGGCTTGGGGCTCAGCGGACCTCTGCCTGCCGCGCGCAGGACCACCAGCTCCTGCTGGACCGAGTGCGGCAGGTAACCATGGAAACAGATGCTCCCGCGGCGGAGGTGGGCGGGTGGTGGGTGGGGGAGGCATCTGATGAGGCGCCCAGGCTGGGTACTGGACACACCGCCTCCCCAGTTGCCTGGGGGACCCGGGGTCCTCACTTGGGCGCTCGGCAGGCCTGGGGCGGGGCCCGAAGGATTCCTGCTGTCTCACCTCCCAGCAAGGAAGCCCTTGCTGCTTCCAGGTGTGAAGGCGCAGCAAGTCTTTGGCGCCTCGGATCCTGCTCAGGGGAGACGAACCCCCGCGTTCTAAAGGTGGCCGGGAGCCTCACAAGCAGTTATCGGGTTTTATGACCCGCAGGTGCTCTTGTTGGGTCCCAGGACAAATGAAAAACCTGGGAAGGGCTGAAGGGAGGCCCGGTGTTTGGCACAGGCTTCTCTTCAGCGGAGAGGGGAGCAGCTCACAGGTTCTGGAAAGCAGACTTCACTCCCATCCAGTAGAGCCTTTGTGGGAAAAGACTGGCCAGGCCTACTAGCCTTGATATACCTGTACTCCCCTCCCACCTCTGTTGAGAGCCAGCCGGTGGGCGATGCCACCTCAGTTCTTATCCTGTGTAATGGGAGGAGGTTGGTCTAGATCACTTTTCTTCCATTCATTCATAACCTTTATCTAGTGCAAAGATGCTCAAGTGTAGCGCCAGGGCCAGCAGCATCAGAATCACCTGGAAACTAGGGAGAAATGTAAATTCTCAGGCCGCTTCCAGATCTACCAATGTGAGAAGCACTGATCCCGGTGACTCTTGTGCTAAACACGGGGCTACATGATCCCTCCCATCATGGGATTCTAAAACAAACCTAGCGGGAAAAGTTCTAGCTCTTTTTTCTGAACATCCTGTGTTTTGCTTGGGATCCATCTAAAACTAGATGAAGCATAAATACTTCCTGGCCACATCCCCAAGGCTGGTCTGAGGAGTGCGGCTACTTCAGAGAAGGAGGAGTAGAAGAAGTTGGAGTTAACAGGAGATTCGGAATTTCTCTCAACTTCAGAAGCTGCTTGAGAAAGACTTCAAGGGGTGTTGAGGAGCCCAAGAGCGCCGCCTCCTGGTGACAGCGTGCAGGACTGACTCTAAAGAATGGGGCTTCTTGACAAAGGGGGCTTTCAGTGTCCCAATCATACACCCAGCCAGGCATGAACTACCCGGTCATTACTCGGGAACGTTTCCTCCATTACTGCCAGCAGCTGGACTGGCCAAATTCAACAAAGGCTCTGAGAAAACAGGAAGTTGTGCGTGGCTGATATGTAAGAGAGTCCCCAGTCATGCCCACGTGGCTCGAGAATGCAGTGCATGGCTTTGTTTCAGCTGGGGTTTTCTCCAGACCTTTTTAGTCAGGCTAATAGTAAAATGAACTTTGTACAGAGAACTGCAACATTAGTTTTCCGTGGAGTCCTGAACTCCTCTGATAGGTACTGAGAAGGGTGCAGGGCATGGTGGAAATCCAATGTACTTTTGTGGAGGGGTCGGGGGGCAGTCTTTGGACACTGGCCTTGGGGAGGCTGAGTGCTGCCCTCCAGAAGCGTCCTGGGCTGGCCACCCTGTGGGAAGGGAGGAGAGGCGGGAGGGGCGTGGACAACCAGTGTGGTTATCCTGACTCTGGAAAACCTCCTTTATTATTTTTGTTTTGTTGTGTCTACCCGTCAACATTTTTCTTTAAATCAACTCACTCTTTTTCACTTGTTACCTTTAAAAGGAAAAAACTTAGAAAATAACAGACACAAATGGAAAATCAGTAGCATTCACCCAAGCTGAAGGTGACCATAAAAACAAATATAAGGCAAATAACAGGGTTGTTAACACTCCACCCTGACATGGTTGCCCACCAGAGTTCTGAGCCTGGGTCTTCTCTCTGTGCTACAGAGGGAGGTGTTTAAGGTTTATTATCAGCAAGCAGAAACTTTCTGTTAGAGGAACAAGAAGGTTTGGAGATGAAAAGGGAGGTAGTGTGACTTTCTCACTCTGAGATACCCTGTCTCTTTATATAACTCCTAAAACGTAACACGTGGGCCTTCTGTGGGCCACGCCCTGTTTTAAAGAGTTTGCAAATACTTATTTCATCATTGAGACCACCTCATTAGACAGGTGCTGCTATTGGTTCTGATTTTACAGATGAGGAAACTGAGGCCCAGAGGTGAGACCCTGTCCAGGGCTGCAGAATGTTGAGTTAGTGAGTGTCAGAGTTCAGGAGCTGTTTGAACCCGTCATCTGCTCAGGGTGGTGGTCCCCACCCCCCAGCCCACCCCCAGCTGCACAGATGGGAATCAGCCCACTGCTCACAGCCTGTCTCAGTTCCCGTGTTCCTGATGCAAGAAGTTTATTCAGGGTTAGTCAACTGCCGGGACTTTTTTGGAGTACTCTGGGGATGACAGACATCTGTGGTAGCAGAATACTTAATGGGGGCTAGGGCAGATTATTTTTCTGTCTTTTCTCTCTCTTTTCCTTTTCTGTTTGAAAAAGCCGATCGAGAGTGATTCTTAGAATATCTGTTGGCTCGTCCCTAGAAAGTAGGCTAGCCTGACCATGGTCGTTGTGGGCTATTGGTGAAAGGTTGGGTGTCTCTTGGAGACGGGGGTCATGGCAGTTACGCTGGCATCTCTGAGCGCTCATTGCTCCATGCACAGGGATGTGAAGGGATGCCCCACCCACCGGTTCCCTCCAGCCTGATTTGGGCCTGTCCAGATTCGGAAGCTGGTGTGGGCAGTCAGGAGGGCCTGGGTAAAACTATAAAACTCCTAGAGGAGAACATAGGCAAAACACTCTCAGACATAAATCACAGCAGGATCCTCTATGATCCACCTCCCAGAATTCTGGAAATAAAAGCAAAAATAAACAAATGGGATCTAATTAAAATTAAAAGCTTCTGCACAACAAAGGAAACTATAAGCAAGGTGAAAAGACAGCCTTCTGAATGGGAGAAAATAATAGCAAATGAAGCAACTGACAAACAACTAATCTCAAAAATATACAAGCAACTTATGCAGCTCAATTCCAGAAAAATAAATGACCCAATCAAAAAATGGGCCAAAGAACTAAATAGACATTTCTCCAAAGAAGACGTACAGATGGCTAACAAACACATGAAAAGATGCTCAACATCACTCATTATCAGAGAAATGCAAATCAAAACCACAATGAGGTACCACTTCACACCAGTCAGAATGGCTGCGATCCAAAAATCTGCAAGCAATAAATGCTGGAGAGGGTGTGGAGAAAAGGGAACCCTCCTACACTGTTGGTGGGAATGCAAACTAGTACAGCCACTATGGAGAACAGTGTGGAGATTCCTTAAAAAATTGCAAATAGAACTACCTTATGACCCAGCAATCCCACTGCTGGGCATACACACCGAGGAAACCAGAATTGAAAGAGACACATGTACCCCAATGTTCATCGCAGCACTGTTTATAATAGCCAGGACATGGAAACAACCTAGATGTCCATCAGCAGATGAATGGATAAGAAAGCTGTGGTACATATACACAATGGAGTATTACTCAGCCGTTAAAAAGAATTCATTTGAATCAGTTCTGATGAGATGGATGAAACTGGAGCCGATTATACAGAGTGAAGTAAGCCAGAAAGAAAAACACCAGTACAGTATACTAACACATATATATGGAATTTAGAAAGATGGCAATGATGACCCTGTATGCAAGACAGGAAAAAAGACACAGCTGTGTATAACGGACTTTTGGACTCAGAGGGAGAGGGAGAGGGTGGGATGATTTTGGAGAATGGCATTCTATCATGTATACTATCATGTAAGAATTGAATCGCCAGTCCATGTCTGACGCAGGATACAGCTTACTTGGGTAGGTGCATGGGGATGACCCACTGAGATGTTATGGGGAGGGAGGGGAGGGGGGTTCATGTTTGGGAACACATGTAAGAATTAAAGATTTTAAAATTTAAAAAAAAATTAAAAAAATAATAAAAAAATAAAAAATAAAAATAAAAATAAAAAAGGAGGGCCTGGGTATCCCAGTAGGGTTGCACATGGTGGGGGTGGGGCAGTCCTTCCAGGACAACTATGGGATGCAGGGCCAGGGAGCCGCAGGGCCTTTCCGGTCAGGCAGGACTCCAGCCCCAGGCTGGTGGTTAGGCAGCTGTGGAGGGCAGGTTGGGATGGATCCTGCAGATGGAGATGGGGCTCAAACTGCAGGTAGAAGCAAGAGGCCCGGGCAAGGGAGAAGAGGGATTCATAGACAAGGAATAGGCAGATCCTGACAAACCCGTCCTTCAAAGAATGTGTCTCTCATTGTTACAGCTGGATTTATATGCAAGAGCTGAATTTGACAACGTTAGCATCTCCCATAGTAGGGTTTTCATTATCCCCATGGCTACTATCTAAGAACCACCTGCCTCGGTGCTTCGTCCTGGGGTAACCTCAGAGACGTGGACACCTCCTTATTATCCCATTTTTCCAGATGAGGAAACTGAGGCTGGTGGAGGTGAGCTACTCCCCTTAGGCCATGGGGACAAACTGGAGCAGTACTTGGTCTGACTCCAAAGTCCATGCTCTTGAAAGCTGTTGTGAGTGCACAGTCCTTGAAGTGGCTCAGTACTGACAGTGTCCAAGGCACTGGACGTTGGCCCCCTGCCCCTGGCCTGGCCACCCAGGTCCCCTCTGAAGCCAGTCAATGTTCACCTTTTCTTGAAACTTCTCCAAGGTTATGTCTTATGTGTAGACTTACAACACACACGCACCCCTCCCCTCCCCCACAATTGCATTCTACCATTTGCTGCATTTTCTTTTTAGCTGAGCGACGTGGCATAGAGTTCTGGTTTCCTATCAGTTCACATCCCCCCTTTGCTTTTTAATGGGGAGTCCACCCTTTACCAGCTTTTGCTGGCAGTCCAACCAGGGCCCGTTCCCAGCAAGAATAGGTAGGTTCCCCTGTGTTTGTCAGCCTCCTAAGAAAATAGGAGTTTATTATACCCTGGATCCAAGTAGGAAGGCTGTAAGAAACCAGCAGGCTTTTGAATAAAAAGTTGCACCCACATTGGTCACCATGTTTTGGTAACAGCCAGTGGGGTCCTTTATTCCCATCCGTGCTTTCTGCCTGGCGGTGTACTCCTGGTGGCCTGGGTACAGGACCTGGTCAGCTCAGATGAAGATGGCCCCTGCGCCGGAGGCATGTGGATTCAGGGCTGGGGGCTCCAGGGCAGAGCCTCCTCATCGCCCACTGGAGCTGGAGTTTGGGGTCTGAGTGTTTGAGGCTTCAGTCCTATCGCAACCACCAGCAGGCCTGCTGCACCTTCCCAAGTGGGCACTCGGGTACCCCCCCGCCCCATCACCGTTTACTCAGTGACCGCTCCCCCATCCATGCCCCCCTCCCTGTCCCCTGCTGTCACGGGGCTGGTTCTGCTGTGAGAGGAGGGGAGGAGGCCAAAAGGGGGGTTGAAGGAGAGGGAGGGGAAGGGAAGGTATGGGGGCATCTTGGGAGTCTGGGGGCCATGGGCCAGTGAACCAGATTATGCCCCCAGGGATGATCTAAACCTGGGCAGGGGTCAGATTGCCAGCATCATCATGGCCAAGCCTGTGGGGACACGGAGGCATGTAGGCCTGGTCCCACGTCTTCTGAGGAGAGAGGCCCATCCATATCCAGTAGATCATCACAGCAGGAGTAGGCTCAGACCCTGTTTGCAGCTTCTGGAGGCTTCCTGGAAGAGGTGGGCCTGGAAGGACAGGTGTGTGTTGGGTTGGGAAGAGGGGATGGGGCAGGGGAAGGTGGAGGAGATGGAGCGGGTGGAGGAGATGAAGCAGGCAGGCCTGGAGGGAGGGAGTAGAGGGAATCTGGGTGGGGATAGACAGTGCATGGAGGCACCCGTGTCAAGCGGAGACTGAGGAGGGCCCCTGTGGGAATTCCTGACCCTCAGCTGGACCTGGAAGGGCACAGGGTAGGTGCAGGTAGGGGCCCAGGGGTGCAGAATGACTCCAGCTTCCTCACAACTCCACCTCCTGGGTCTCTGACCTTGAGCAGGGGGTGTTATGCGACCTCAACCAGGAGAGCTGCAGCCACCAGCAGTCCCGTCACCAAGGGAGGCCAGCCACTTGGCAGGAGGGCAGACCCTAAGGAAAATCAAAGGATTAGTGGATGAGAGAAATGGGAGCATATCCCTCACCCTGACTCTTCAACGGCAGGCGAAGTGTCCCCAGGCCACCCCCACGAGCCACCTGGTTTCATCACACACTACCCCGCACCGCCCCTCCCCCCACCTCATTCACTTGCCCCAGCTGCACTGGCCTCTTGGCTTGTGTTCTGTGTGACCCCTCACAGCCCCTGCCCAGTAAGGCCTGCACATCCCTAGGCAGGTGCCCCCAAGAGCTGCCACCTTGCCAGCTCCTGGGTGACCTTTGCTCCTGAGATGGGTCAGGGTTGGGGCAAGGATGTGTGTTGGGGAGGCTGACAGAGGAAGACTCCAGGAAGGAGTCCTCATGTGGCCATGGAGCCTGGAGGTGGCCTGTGCAGTGGGCAAACTGCCAGCTCCTCTGGCCCTCAGCCTCCCCAGGTTAAACTAGGCTGCTCACGCCCACCGGCTCTCCTGCATATGCAGCCGAGGTGCCCAAAGTGCGGTGTCAGGTGCCATGGGGATATCAGGGACTCCAGGTGTTCCCAGGAGCCAGGGACAGGAAGGAGCAGGCAACACCAACTGGCT
This sequence comes from Capricornis sumatraensis, assembly GCF_032405125.1. NCBI lineage: Eukaryota > Metazoa > Chordata > Mammalia > Artiodactyla > Bovidae > Capricornis > Capricornis sumatraensis. Next base: position 102,317,773 of record NC_091076.1, read on the forward strand.
GGTGGGGCACCCTGGTTGTGGCTCTGCAGGCCCCCATCCCCTGCAGCTGCCTGGAGGCACACCTGAGGGGGTCGTGGTGGTCTCCTGGAGAATAGGCAGTAGGGTACTGAGGAGCCCATCGTTGGCCTCTGGCACGATGCCCAGCAGTTTGCACATGAGCTCGTACACGTGGACGCTCTCAAAGGGCTCCACCTCCAGGCCCTTCTTAAAGCTGGGGCCCACGGCCCGGAAGATAGTCTTCATGTCCATGACCTCATTGTTGAAGCCGTGCTCCCCGTTGTTGAACTGCACGTTCACTCTCTGCCAGGAGGGAGGGTCCTGAGTGAGTTTGTGCTGACCCTCCCAGCCCACCCCACCCTCTCCAGGAGCACCACCTGCCGGGCCCTGGGTTGCAGAGGACCGCTGGAGGGAGTTCGAATGCCGGGGTGTGGGTGTGGGAAAGATTCTGAGCCTCCGTGTCTCTGAATTCTCAGTCCCAAAGATCAGTGGCCCAAAGAAGGAGCCTCAGCGAAGACCCAGAGACATGAATGGAGACCCGCGTAAAGGGGGTGGAGCTTCAGCCAAGGACACGCTCTGGGCTTCTTTCCATGGCTGGGTGCCCACACGTCAGTACTTCTTCCCTAGAATCCTGCCCCTGCTCTGCATACTGCTTCCCTCTCAGCCTCCCTGAGCTCTCTCACCGCTTCTGTGTCACTCTTACAGTTAGCCTTCCCACTTTACCCTATACACACACGTGCACACACAAACACATGTATGCATGCACACCCATGCACACAGGTACGCAATGCATGGACACACCCCAATTCCTGTCGCATGGTGTGGGTGTGTCCCTTTGGAGGCTGACACGCCTCAAGTTGGGGTCTGACTAGAAACAGGGGAGTGCTTTCTACAGAACCGGAGAGAGACTCAGCAGGGCAGAGACGTGCCCACACCCTGGAACTCACCCCGTGGATGACGTAACCTGGGTCGCTGAACATAAGCAGAGGGGTGATCCGGGAGTGATTGGCGTAGTGGAGGGATTTGGGGAAGAACTCCTTCTTGTAGACGTGGAGTCTGGGGTGGGCGTCCTTGAGGGCCTCGTACACCTTCTCCAGCATTCCTTCCTTGGGGAGCAGCATCCCGTTTGGTCCGTAGTCTAGGAGCTCGAACTCAATGTCCTTGAAGCTGAAGTTGGAGAACTTGTGGAACTCCACCAGGTCGCTGGCCGTCTTGTTGACGGTGGTCATGCCGTGGTCGGACACGACGAGCAGGTCGAGGCTGCTCTCCAGGCCGCTCTTCCTGATGCTGTCCCGGAGGTAGCCCACGGTCCTGTCCACCTGCATCACTATCTTCTTCCTCTCCTGGGACTCGGGGCCGTACCTGTGGCCCGTGGAGTCCGGCTCTCCGAAGTAGAGGGTGACCAGGTCCAGGCCCTCGTCCGTGAACCACTTCATCACCGTGTCGATGTTGGCCCTCCACTCCGCCTCGTCCTTGTAGTTGTGTAGGATGCCTTGCTTCCGGCTCAGCGTCACGGCCTCGCCTTGGTAGGTGACATTCCCGCCGGGGTAGAAGAAGGAACCGGTCTTCAGGCCCTGGGGGCGGAAGGTGGAATCAGGGCCGTGGGCCTCCTCCCACTTGTCCCCTGCTGAAACGTCTGCCCCGACCGCCTGCCCCCAGACTGCACGCTCACCCGTCCCTGCTCCTGCCTGCAGCCACGGGCCTTCGTATTTTCTGAAAGACCTTTCATGGCTCTTATCTTATGTTATTAGGGCTGATACTGATTTTATAGAGGCCAGTGGACTCAGCACTAATCAGATAGTAGATATAAAAGTGTCCCCAGATATGCTGTGTCCTCATCATCACTGTGGCCGTAGGTCACGGCGCTGCTCTGTGAGCTCTCCCTTCCGACCTGCAGCCGGGCCTCTCCTGCCATGCATCCATCGGCCCCTCCATTGCCTGCCCTTCTAGCCTTCAACCCGGCCATCCATCTGTCTTTGCATAAACCAATTGCTGTTCTGTTTACAGATCCACCTGTCCTTGCTACCATCTGGCCACTGCCTCAGGTCATCATATCCACCTTAAGATGTCAGTTCTTGGCTATGCTTTCTGCAAGCAAGCCTGGTGTCTGGTAGCTCCTTCTGAAGTGAGGGGACTCAGATGTGAGTTGGACACCCTGCCTGTGAAGTTTCTTCTGGGCTCACCTTGAAATCATCCATTTGAGTTTGCTGTCAGGAAGCCCAGAGCATTGCAAGAGGCTGGGGTTCTGGGCTTTTCACTGGGATGACTCACCTCTTACTCTTATCTTTCACCCTTTAGAATTCAACTGCCAGGCCCTGAGAGGGGAACCAGGATGAAGCTATTTCATTGTTCCCTGCCTGTTAGTGGAGTGACATTATTTTCCCTGTGGCCTCCTTCTCACCAGTGCCAAAGCCCAGTTTTGATGCAACAATCCCTCTGGGTCCCAGGGAGGACAGCGCTGCCTGTGCAGCCACTGGTGGGTCCTCATGGGCACCTGGCTCCATCTCCCTTGGGGCCCCACCCAGCACCTCTCCCAGGCTGGGAGCATTGAACTCCCAGGTCCCGCCGTGGATGTCCCGTGGTCATGCCATGGACACGGCCTGCTCAGCCAGGTCCCCCTCCCACCTCCTCCGTCTGTCCAAGTGGGCGTGGGTGCAGCATTACCTGCCTCTGGGCGGTGATCCAGATGGGCAAGCTGCCGTTGTCCCACCATTTCTCGATGCCCAGTGTGGTGTGGTAGGGCCACTTCAGCTTGCTGCTTGTGTTGTAGAACATGTTGTGAACCACCCCATGGTTCTCGACGTATTTGCCTGTGGGATGGCAGAGGGGGGTGGTGGGAGGGAGGGCACAGCTAGGGCAGGGGGCGGGGAAGCATACATGGCCCTGGGAGCCGGACTGGGCCACCACAGCCACGTACCCCGGCCCAGAGATTCTGCTTCCACTTAGAGTAGTTTGTCCTGCTGCTGAACTCTTACAAAGGCATAAATACACACGTTCTAGGATAGCGTTTGCAGCCTTGCTGGTTTTAGCAAAAGATTGGGAGCAACCTGGCTGGCTATCTGGAGAGAACTAATTAAATCAATTATGGCCCAACCATGAAATAGAATCTCAGGCAGGAAGATAAATGAACCAAGAGAAAGTGTCTTTTTTAACTTATTTTTTTCAGGATTTCCCTGGTGGTCCAATAGTTAAGATTCCACCTCGCAATTCAGGGTACGTGGGTTTGATCCCTGATCAGGGAACTAAGATCCCACATGCCGCAGAGCAGCTAAGCCCATGCTCCGCAGCTTCTGAGCCCTCAAGCCACAGCTAGAGAATCTGCGTTCTGTGATGAGAGATCCCACATGACGCAGCGAAGACCCGGTGTACGACAACTAAGACCTGACACAGCCAAATAAGTAAATAAATAAACTTAAAAAAACCACAAAACCCCCAAAAGCACTATGCTCTGTTGGAAGCCTTGTGCACTGTTGGTAGGAATGTGAAACGGTGCAGCTGCTATGAAAAGCAGTGTGGTGGTTCCTCAAAAATTAAACAAAATTTTTTTCATGGCAATGCCCAGTGTTCTTGCCTGGAGAATCCCAGGGACAGGGGAGCCTGGTGGGCTGTCGTCTGAGGGGTCGCACAGAGTCAGACACGACTGAAGCGACTTAGCAGCAGCAGCAGCCTCCACGTGAGTTCAGAAAGTAAAAAAAGAGGGGTGTTGAAGAGTCCATCTCCTTCCTTCATATTCCCCATTGGTAAGTAAGGAGGTGACATGCAAAAGGGAGCACCAGGGGCCTCTGCTTGTGTGTGGAAGGGGCCTTGGTCATGAAAATGCTGGAGTGAGAATAAGCTGTCTGTATGAGTGACATGCCTTAAAGTCATGCTTCCCTGGCAGCTCAGATGGTAAAAAAAGATCTGCCTGCAATGCAGGAAACCCTGGTTCATTCTCTCGGTTGGGAAGATACCCTGGAGAAGGGAATGACAACCCACTCCAGTATTCTTGCCTAGAGAATTCCATGGATAGACCATGCAGTTGCAAAGAGTCAGACATGACTGAGTGACTAACAGTTTCACTTTCAAAGTCATGTCCACCCAGAGCCTCTGAATGTGATCTTGTTTGGAAATAAAGTCTTTGCAGATGTCCTTAGTTTTGTTAAGATGGCGGCATCCTGGGGACTTCCCTGGTGGCACGGTGGTAAAGAATCTACCTGCCAATGCATGGGAAAGGGAAAGTTAAAGTGGCTCAGTCATGTCCGACTCTTTGTGACCCTATGGACTATACAGTCCATGGAATTCTCCAGGCTGTAGTACTTGAGTGGGTAGCCTTTCCCTTCTCCAGGGGATCTTCCCAACCCAGGGATCGAACCCAGATCTCCCACATGGCAGGCGGATTCTTTTCCAGCTGAGCCACAAGGGAAGCCCGAGAAGGTTGGAGTGGGTAGCCTATCTCTTCTCCAGGGGATCTTCCCTACCAAGGAATCAAACCAGGGTCTCCTGCATTGCAGGCAGATTCTTTACTGACTGAGCTACTGGGGAAGCCCTCCAATGGGTTCAGTCCCTGGGCTGGGAAGATCCCACATGCTGTGGAGCAGCTAAGCCTGTGTGCCACCACCGCTCTGGAGCCTGTGAGCCACAGTTACTGAGCCTGCATCCTGCCACTACTGAAGCCTGGGTGCCTAGAGCCTGTGCTCTTCAGCAAGAAAAGCCCCCACAATGAGAAGCTCACGGCACTGAGTGAGGAGTAGCCCCTGCTCACTACAACTAGAGAAAGCCCACGTGCAGCAATGAAGACCCAGTGCAGTAAAAAAATAAACAAACAAAATTATGTATAAAAAAAAGATGAGGGCATTCCCGATCAGGTGGGCCCTAAATCCAATGACCAGTGTCCTTAACAAGAAGAGGAGAGATGCACAGATGGGAGATGGCTGTGTGACAGAGGGCAGGGACTGGAGAGCTGCGGCCACAAGTCCAGGATCGCCTGGGTCCCCAGAAGCTGGGACAGGTGGGAAGGATCCTCCCTTCTAGCCTTTGGAGGGAGTGTGGCTCTGTGACACCCAGATTTTAGGCTTCTGGCCTAAATAGAGCAATGGTGGGTTCGAGGGTGGCTGGGAGCAAGCAGTGGAAAGAGCAGGAGCCTCAGGCTCAACTCTCCTGCCTTTCTGAATCCTGGCCACACACCTCCACCAGAAGCCCTCCTGGGATGCCACCCTGGGTGTGGTCCCCACTTACGATGAGACCTCCAGGTGTTTTTTATCTGCCTCTATCACTTGCCCCCGACAGTAAGGGTTCCTGACATCCCCTTCGGCCGGGTCATGTCTGCCCAGTGAGGGTGTCCCCTCCTTGGCCTCACCATTGCCCTTGCACTATGTGCCCCCCGGGTCTAGACTCCATGCCCGCATTGCGGTTTGCTTTGTGGGTTCCCTGGTTTCTCGGCTGCCCCCCCCACGACCCCAAGCCCCATCTGAGGCCAACACTCACCAGTGACCAGAGTGAAGTGGCAGGGGCTCGTCAAGGTGATGAAGGCTGGGGTCATGTAGCGGGCTTTCACCCCGTCCAGTGCCATGGCATCCAGGTTGGGGGTGTCCACGTCCTGGTCATAGTTCCAGCGGAAACCATCGAAGGATACCAGGAGCAGCTTGTTCCGGGAGGCCTGCTGGGGGACGGGTGCCCCTGATGCTGGAGCCAGGAGGGTGGCCAGGGCCACAGCGAGGAGGACAGCTGGGGCTCCCATGATGGGTTCGCCAGAGATGCAAGTGCAGAGGGAAGTTTTCTGCTGAAGAGCAGAGCAAAGTCCCAGGGTCACTGAGCAGCTCTTATCCTGTGCATCTTTGAACTGAGACCATGTGGGAGCCTCAGAGAGCGGCCCCTGGCTGCTGTGTCCGCACCGCCCTGGGCCTGGCCCTCGGGCGCATCTGCCTTTATTGACAGCGGATCTGATCTTGCTGCCCCTCCCGCTTTGTGCACAAGTGTCTTTCCAGGGAGGATGGCGACCATTCTGGAAGGCGTGGCGAGCAGAATCGACCCACTCCATCGGGAAAGCCTGTGTCCCCAACCCCAGCTCTCTTAGCGACTCTGGGTCCCTGTGCCCTGCTCACTCTGTCCCAGAGCACCCAGATGGGGCCCCTTCCTCCAGACTATAATTTGGGGAGGCCTTTGGACCAGGGCTGTGGGCTCAGGGTTCAGGTGGCTGGCCTTGTCTATGGGGACTCCCCAGCCTGGGGGAGAACCTCTTCCCCTTCCTGCCCATGCTAAGGGGGCTCCTGCGGTGGGGCAGGCAGTGCCTGCCTGGATTAGTGCCTGCTGTGCTCCCCTTCTCAGGCCTCAAGGAGCCCCAGAGGGTACAGGCATGGGCAACCTCGCTGCTGGATTTCATCAGCGAGATGGTAAGCAGTGTGGCCTCCCTTGTTACGCTGTGCTCATGGAGAGGGCGGTGTCGGGAGGGACCACGGATTTCGTCGTGCAGTTTTCTGTCTCTCTCACTCACTTTCTCTCCATTTGTCTCTTTGTCTCTGTCTCTCTTTCTCACTCCCTATGAAACATGTTCCGCCAGCCAGGTCCCATTCCAGGTCCTGCGGACACGGCAGTGAAGGAGACAGACGGTGCTCTTGGCTTCTCTCATTTGGTTGGGGACACACAAAATGAGTCAGCAAGTAGAGCACTAGAATTGTGGGAGTCAGCAAAAAGGAAGAACGCAGGGAAATAAGATAGAGCGTCTGTCTGGCGGGTGGTCAGCCGGGGCCTGGTGAGAGGACGACTGTGAGGGAGTGATCCTGGGGGTTGTCAGCCTCGGGAGTGAATCGGGGGCAGGCGGGAGGGCGGCATAGTGTGGCTGCGGTATGGAGTCTGGCATTCTTGTGCAGTGCAGGCGGGAAATGCCATGGGGTGGTTTTGAGCATGTGAGTGACATACACTGATCTAGCATTAAAAACAAGAAACTTCACTCAGGCCGCTCCATTTGCAGGACTGGACAAAGGCGGGGGCGGCGCTCCACAGGGAGGGGACTGCTGGTGTCCAAACCAGGATGGGGGCTGGGGAGTGACAGGTGTGGGTAGCTTGGAGGCTCTCCTGGAAGGATTTGCTTCCAGACTGCATGCTGGGGAGACGGAAAGGGAGCAATCGAGGAAGATGTCCAGGTTTCCTGCCTGGAAAGCTGGGGTGATAGTGTCTTGCAGGTGTCCCATAGGGTGGTCAGAGGTCAAAGGGCAGGTTGAGGGCAGAGCATTCTATCTTGGCCACGTCTACCTGAAGGGAGGTGTCAAATAGTTGGTATGTCCCGAGTTAAACTGTCTTCAGCTGCTGAACTGCTGAGGGTGGTTCCACCTAGAACTCTGCTTGGCTGGCGAGAGGGACTATTGTCAGGCGATCCCCAGGGTCTCAGAGCCACCTGCAGCCTCCTCTGCGGTGAGGCAGTGGGGCCCCAGGATACAGATTCTTGGGCCCTTTCCCCCATCTGAGGGGCCATACCCTGGAGGGGTCCACACACAGCGCCGCCCCTCATGAGCCTCTCAGAGGCTGGAGTCCGAGAGATGGAGATGGTCCCCTGCATGGACTTGTGCAACCAGGATATGTAGGGACTGCCCTGTGCCGGCTTTGTGCAGGGCTGGGGCACACAGGGCAGGCTTTCCTTCACTGAGCTTATGTCCCGGAGCTCCACCATGGCCCTGTGTGAGGAGCTGCCAAATGTACCGTGGAGGAAGTGTGGGTGTCTTAGGAGAGGGCAGTGGGGACCACATTCATTCTAGTGCTGGAGTGGGGACCTGAAAGACCCTCTGAGGATTCAACATTTCATGCTCTTCTGTGCTGAGTTGCTCAGTCATGTTCCACTCTTTGGGACCCCATGGACTATAGCCCACCAGGCTTCTCTGTACATGGGGATTCTCCAGGTAAGAATACCGGAGTGGGTTGCCATTTCCTTTTCCAAGGGATCTTCCTGACCCGGGGATCGAACCCAGGTCTCCTGCATTGGAGGAGGATTCCTTACCATCTGAGCCACCAGGGAAGCCCATGACTACTAGAGTGGGTAGCCTATCCCTTCTCCAGGGGATCTTTCCAACCCAGGAATGCAGGGTCTCCTGGATTGCAGGCAGATTCTTTACCAGCTGAGCTACCAGGAAAGCCTGCACAGATCTATAGGATGGCTTTAGCTGGGAGATTGGAGAAGGAAATGGCAACCCACTCCAGTGTTCTTGCCCAGAGAATTCCATGGACAGAGGAGCCTGGTGGGCTGCTCTCCATGGGGTCGCACAGAGTCGGACATGACTGAAGTGACTTAGCAGCAGCAGCTGGGAGATATATGGGCAGATAAACCTTCCAGGCAGTGACACTGATCAGGTGGAAGAGGGGACCGACCAGGCTTGAGGCTGGAAGGCAGGCCTGGGGGACTCTGGATTTTATGTTAGTTATTCTAATGTTTGTCCTCCTAATATCTTCTAATGTGTATTATTCTTCCTTTCGTCTATAATAAAATGTCTGCCAAGGATAAAGACTACATTTCCCAGCATGCCTTGCAGTGCAGTTTGGCCATGTGAGCATGCCCTGGCCAATGGGTTAAAAGAAAAAATATTATGCGATAGCCCTCAGTCTCCTCCCAGTGCCAGCTTTGCCCCTCTTTGGATTCTTCCTCTCTTTGGTGCCTCAAGCTCAGAGGCTGCCCAGAGAACTGATGATAAGGGGCGCGCTGAGAGAGGTTACACAGAAGGAGCCTGGTCCCCCAAGGCATCCTGGGCAGCGTGGCCAGCCCGCCTTGAATGGCTCAGCCCTTGGGGAACCCTCGCAAGGGAGAGTTACACACACTCTCTGCTTCCATTTCCGTTATTTGGGTTTTCTGTCACTCTCAGCAGGACCTAATCCGAGGCGATAATAGGATAATGGCCCTGGGAGGCACTGCTGGGCTTTAAGCAGGTGGAGTGACATGATATGCTGGCTGCTGCATGACGGGTGGGAGGTGGGAGGTGAGTAAGGGGCTGATGCAGTGGTCCAGGGGTGAGGCCGGGGCCAGGGGCAGAGGGGCACAGACCTGGGGTACGAAGGCGGTGGGGGGGTGTGGGGTGTGGGGAGGGAGGGGTCGCTGTTCTCTTCTCACTCTGTGCTTCCTCCTGCTGGTCCCCATCAGGGATGTGGAAATTCCCTCTCCTGCCCACCCTCTCCTGCCGGCATGGCTTTCTGGCCTGAAGGTGGCATGAAAGATCTGCTTCCTGCTCTCAGCCTGACTTGGGGTAGTTCCTCTCCTTTTTTTGACTCCACCTCACTCACGTTTTGTCACAGGGAGCTCCTTAGCTCACCCCCTGTTAGTTTCCTTTTTATTCCCTGGTCTCCTAGAGCTTATCGTCAGAAAGAGAGTATGTTGACTGTAGCTAACAGTTATAAGGTAGCTCTGCAGACCAAGCCCTGGGCTTCATCCATGATCTTGTTCAAGCTTTGCAGCACTTCTTGGAGGCAGGAGGTAGTAATAGCCTCAGTTTATGCTTGAGGATACTGAAACAGAGAGGTTTAAGGTAACTGAGCAAGTGGAGGAGCTGAGACTCGAGCCCAGGTGGTGTTTTGCAGAATCCCCCTTGGAAAACTACTAGATCCCAGTGACTTACCAGCCGCTTGGGATCTTCTCGTCCGGCTTTGGGGCTATTGATTTTTTTCTTTAAAGAATAGTGCAGCTGTGAGTATCTTGGTATCACTGACTTTTTCCTTTCCCATTCACATTGTTTCCTTGGGGGACAGTCCTTAGCGAGGGGTTATCAGACAAAGAATGTCGAGGCTGCTTGGTTCTTATAATCAAATTGCCATCGGGATACTAGTGGATAGATGCTAGTACCGCCTCTGGGCCACTGTTTTCATTGGATTTTATTTTTTGTTCCTTTTGGGTGACTTAGCAGGTGTGTAATGATGTCTTAACGTATTAAGCCAGGAAGGCTGGGAGTTTCATTTCACGATTTCTTATCTTGAGCTCTCCACGTACAGATGCTGCATCATTTCTGACCGTTGATCCAGTGGTCACAGTGATCACTGAGTCTTCGGGCTTTATTCTCTGTTTAATTTGCAGTGTATACTTTGGGGAAGATATACTTCTGGATTCTGTTTTCCATAGACTTCCATCATTTGTATTGATATTTGTCACTTGTAGCTTGCCCTATCCTCTTGCATGCTGGTCATTCTTCAGGTAGACTCAGAGATCCCTGTAGGCAGGGGTTGCCATATTGTTCTTTGCTGGTGTGATGCCAGCCCAGAGTATGTACTCAATGTATATTTGTTGAATACGAATGCATACATTTAAAGGGAAAAATTATGCAAGTATCTACCATACTTTCTGGTTAGGCAAAACCTTTTAAAGAATAAGCTTATTTTTTGATAATTTAGACTTATGGAAGAATTGCAAAGATAGTAGAGAGTTCCCATATACACCACGCCCAGTTTCCCCTGTTGTTAACATCTTACATTATGTGGTATTTTTGCGCAGTTAATGAGCCAATATAGATTAAGTCATGTTTAACTCAAGTTCATATTCTGTTCAGATTTCATCAGCGTCTGACCCAGTGTCCTTTCTCTACTCCAGCATCCCACTTTGCACTGAGTTATCACACCTGCTTACATTTCTCTTGGGTGTTTCAGTTTCTCATAGTTTCCTTGTTTTTTATGACATTGACAGATTTTAAGGAGTGCTGGTCAAGCCTTTTGTAGAATGTCACTCAACTGGAGCGATATGATGTTTTCCTCTTGATTAGACTGGGATTGTGGGTTCTTGGGAAGAAAAGCATGGAGATAAAGCATCTTCTCATTATATCATGTCAAGGATACATACTGTCCACATGACTCATCGCTGTGGATGTTGACCTTGACCAACAAGGTCTGGCCAACAGAGGGTTGGTCAGGTTTCTCCACCATGAGTTACTGTCTCCTACCCTCGATTTTCATATTCAGCTTTAAGGAAGGAAAGTCATTACGTGCCACCCACACTTAAGGAGGGAGGGGTCGTGCTTCACCTCCTTGGGAGAATCTGCATACATTTGTCTGTTCTTCCTCTTTGTTTATTCAATCATTTCTTCCCGTCTGGACCCATGGATATTTATTTTATACTTTGAATTATAATTCAACGCTACTTGATTTATTGCATTGCTCAAATCACTCCAGCATTGGCCATAGGGAGCTCTTGCAGTTGCCTCTGGCATCCCTCTGACTTGCCCTATCATTTGTTTCCATGAGCACTCCCTTGCTTTCTGGAGCACAAGATCTCCTGGGTCATCTTGGACATGTCCTACCTCAGTCCTAGAATCTCAAGCCCTGGTTCCTTGAGAGGCTGGAGTATGATATTAGATCTGGGTGGTGGGTGTGTACCCTGCTGCTTGGGTGCTGATAAAGCATTTTAAAAGTCACTGTCTCAGCTGTTCTTGAAGCCAAGGGCTCCCCAGCTGAGTCTGGTGCTTGTGCAGCTTTGAGAGACAGGGCTGATGTCTCCTCTGGGCGCAGCATTTATGGGCAAACCAGGATGCATGGTGGAGAGAGGTCCTGAAGGGCCCCTATTTGAGGACACAGAAGGAAGCATGAGGGGGGTTATTGGCTGCTTTTCTTGTTTAGGGCGTCATTGGTGCCCCACAGGACCTCACCCAGAGGCCTCGTTGGCCTGGGGACCGGGTAGATTTGACACATTCAGGTGGCCATGTGCAACACACAAGTACCCTGGCCAGCTGAGTGGCACGTGAGGCTCAGGTTAGGACGAACCAGCCTGCCCAGCTGTGTTTGGTTTCTGCCGGGGAGAGGGACATACCAGGCATTGTCCCTATAATCTCATTTATGACTTGGTATGAGTAAATTACGTTGCAGTTCTTTCTGTCTCCCCCTGTTAGGCTGTGAGTGACTCTTTATCCCCTCCTTCTGGCACACAGCAGGCATTGTGTCATTCCTGATGCCTGTTTGAAAGAGTCCGTGGGTGACGTTAGCAGGTCAGGACCGCTGCTGTGGCCTTCTGCCCCCGACCAGTCTCCTTGCTTTTCTTTTGTCTCCTTCTGAAAATGGGAATCTCTGTCTCTCTGGCCACTGTGCCCCCCGGGCTGTGCTGCCTGCCAGCGAGCCCCAGATGCCCTGGTGGGGAGAGGGTGTGGAAGCAGGGCCCGTCCAGTCGGGGGCTGTCCTCTTTGTTGGGGGAGCCTTGAGGTCAGGGGTCCACCTGCCAGATTTCTACAGTGATGAGTGCAAAGTTGGGTCTGGCTGGGTCTCTCTCAGCTGCCAGTTCGTGCCCTTTCCTGGGGGGTGTGGTGTTGCTGGCATACTGTTTACTTCTGGGGATGCCAAATGAAGAGCAGCGTGGTTATACAGTTTAGCTGGAGCAGAGGGTTGCCATCAGGAGGGCCCTGGACAAAGAAGAATTTGACCTGGGGACACAGTGATGACTCTTCCCAAACAGAGCCCAGGATGCAGGCCCTTGCATGAACTCCTGGCTTGGGGGCTGGAATGGGTGCCTCATCCTTGTGTCCCTGGGTGGGGTGGGGCACTAAGCCATTGAGCCTGGGCCAAGTGCCTGGGAGGCAGTGGGGAGCCACCAGGAGCCACACAGACGGGACTGAGCTCCTCCGGTGTGCCCTCAGGAGGGGTCACAATCTTTACGACCTGTGGTGTTCCTTAAGGGGGAGACCCCGGTCCAAGGATGGCCATTCCTTCTCAAAGGGCTGCTTCGGTCCAGCAGCGCTGCGGGGAAGAGGAGCAGAGAGAACTGGCTTCCTCCTCTCTCTGTCTCCACCACTGGCCCCCTCCAGTGTCATGGGAGGCGGTCACCCCTACCCGCTGGAGGCCGGGACCTGCCTGCTGATGACTGTTCTGATTACTGGGGCCTGACTCGACCTTCCCGACTGGGATTTTATTAGCGTAACAACGATCCTCTTTATCAATTGCTGTTGCCTTTTATGACTTCTCAGGGCCTTTATCTCAGCGGCTACCTCGCCTCCTGGCTAAATGAGGATTAATATTTTAACAGGATTATGTGCTGTGGGTTAGCAGTACTCTCGGGGGACGCTGGGCGCTCCCCCGGCTACCGCCTCTCTCCTCACAGGCCTCCTTCCTGGTGTGCAGGGGAGGTCTCCCCAGAGATGGGGTCTCTCGTTTCAGAGTCTGGGATGGGATGGAGGGGTGGGTGGGAGGGTTGGGGACCTGAACTCTGGGTGGGGGACAGTTTGTCTGAAGAGTAGGTTAGACCTAGGGTAGGGGCAGTCCTGGAGGGCAGGTCCCTGTAGAGACCATGGTCTGTTTCCTGGGATCAGCAGATGTGACCACCTGGTCAAGGGGAGAAAGGAGGAAAGTGGAGTCAGAGCTGTGGAGGAGGGAGACAACGTCAGAGACAGAGGGAGAAAAAGATGGTGAGGGAGAGAGGGAAGGAAAAGTGAGTCTAAAGCCAGGCCCTTAAACTGTTGAATTGAGGGACACCACCTTCTCTGCCCCTTTCTTACTTTCCTCTCCTCCTCAGTCTTCCAGAGGTATGGAGGGTACAGTGAAAAAAAAAAAAAAAGAAATTTGTTTTAGGTTTAGCCTTTTTAGGTTCACAGGAAAATTGAGTGGAAGGTGCAGAGATGTTCCTTATACCCTCTCTTCCCACTCGTGCATGGCCTCCCCCATTATCAACCCCCCCCTCCCCGCCCCCGCAGGCTGGCACGTTTGTCATAATTGATGAAACTGCATAGATACATTATCATCACCTAAAGCCTGTAGTTTCCATTACCACTCTCCGTGTTGTACGTTCTATGAATTTGGACAAATTTACAACATGGATCCACCATTACGGTATTGTACAGACAATTCACTCCCCTCAGAATCCTCCGGGAGAGGGGGAAGCTTTCATTCCAGTTCCTATAGGCCGACTCCTGCCAAGAGAGCTTAGGCACCTCCTGTCCCTTAGGCTGGCTGCATTGAAACAAAACAGAATGAAACAAACCAGGGAACAGCAAGGACTGGTGAGAATGCAGAGAAGTGGGAACCCTGTGCACTGTTCTGGGGAACGTGGAATGGTTTGGCTGCTGTGGAAGACAGTATGGGTGGTTCCTTAAGAAGTTAAAGTAGAATTCCTGTATGATCCAGCAATCCCTCTTCTGGGGATGTATCCAAAAAAGAATTGACACTAGGATTTCCAGGAGATACTGGCACACCCATACTCACAGCAGCTTAATTCACAATAGTCAAAAGGTGGAAACAACCCAAGTGGCCATCAATGGGTGAATGGATAAACAAAACAGGGTCCCCTATTCAGAAATAAAATGGATTAAAGACCTAAATGTAAGACCAGATACTATGAAACTCCTAGAGGAAAACAGGCCTGACATTGTTTGACATAAATCGCAGCAGTATTTTTTTGGATACAGTTCCCAAAGTAAAGGAAATAAAAGCAAAAATAAACAAATGGGACCTAACTAAACTTACAAGGTTTTGCACAGCAAAGGAAACCATTGACAAAATGAAAAGACAGTATGCTGAAGAGGAGAAAATATTTGCAGAAAGGTATGACCAATAAGAGATTAATATCTAACAAACATAAACAGCTCATATAACTCAACACCAAAAAACCAGACAGCCCAATTAAAAAATGGGCCAAAGAACTGAGTAGACATTTTTCCAAAGAGGAAATGCAGACGACCAACAGGCACATGAAAAGATGCTCAGCATCGCTAAACATCAGGGAAGTGCAAATCAAAACCACAATGAGGTATCAGTTTATACCAATCATAATGGCTATCATCAGAAAGAACACAAATATCAAATTCTGATGAGGATACAGAGAAATGGGACCCCTCATACCCTGTTGGTGGAGATGTCAATTGGTGCAGCCCCAGTGGAAAAATTATGGAGATTTCTCAAAAACTAAAAATAATACCATAGGACCCAGCAATTCTACTCCTGGGTATACGTTAAAAAGAAACCAAAACCCTAATTTGAAAAAGATCCATGCACCCCAATGTTCATAGCAGTATTATTTACAATTGCCAAGATATGGAAGCAACCTAAGTGTCCATAATGAGTAGATAAAGAAGACATAATATATATCTATACATATATGTATAGATATACAATGGAATAGTACTCAACCATAAAAAAGAATGAAAAATTTCCATTTGTAACAACACAGGTGGCCTTGGAGAGCGTTATGCTAAGTGAAATGAGTCAGAAAACACTGCGTGATGCCACTCATATGTGCATGGTGCTAAGTTGCTTCAGTCGTGGCCAGCTCTTTGCGACTCCATGGACTGTAACCTGCCAGGCTCCTCTGTCCATGGGATTCTCTAGGCAGGAATGCTGGAGTGGGTTGCCAGTCCCTTCTCCAAGAGATCTTCCCGACCCAGGGATCGAACCCGAGTCTCCTCCAGCTCCTGCATTGGCAGGCAGGTTCTTTACCATTTGTGCCCCCTGGGGAGCTCACTCATATGTGGAATTCAAAAATACAACAAATAAGTGACTATAACACAAAAGAAGCAGACCCATAGGCATAGAGAACAAACTAATGGTTACCAGAGGTGGGAGAGGGGTCTACAGAGGTGGAGGGGTGGGAAGTACAAGCTCCTGGGTGCAACATAGGCTCAGTGATGGATAGCATGGGGAATATAACCAGTATTCGCCAATAACTGTAAATGGGAAATTATCTTTAAAAACTGTATAAATTTTTTAAAAAATTAAACAGAACATGGTCCATCCGTATAGTGGACTCTTGTTCATCCCAAAAGAGGAAGGAAATTCTGACATCAGCTGCAGCATGGATGAATCTCGAAGGTACTATGTTAAGAGAAATAAGCCAGTCACAGTAGGACAGATACTGTATTATTCCACCAATATGAATTCCTAAAGGAGTGAAATTTATAGAGACTGAAAGTGGAAGAGAGGTTACCAAGAGCTGGAGCGGAGGAATGGGGAGTTATCGTTTCATGGCGACAAAGCTTTAGTTTTGCAAAATGAAAAGCGTTCTGGAGATGGGTTGCAGAAAGCATGAATGTAAATTTTATGTTTTGTGTGTTTTACTCCAAGTGAAAATTTTAAAAAATGAAATAAAAAAGTTGCTTTTTTAAGTTAAAAACTTAAAAAAGATTTAATTAATAAAATAAAAATCAAAGGAATCCTAGGACCTTTCAGGGATGGCAAGAATGTTAGGGGTGATTTAACACTAGGTTTAGAGAATTCTGCTTCCTTTGGTGGCTCAGAAGGTAAAGAATCTGCCTGCAGTGCCAGAGACCTGGGTTCAATCCCTGGGTCAGGAAGATCCCCTGGAGAAGGAAATGACAACCCACTCCAGTATTCTTGCCTGAAGGACAAGAATGGACAGAAGAGCCTGGTGGGCTACAGTCCTTGGGGTTGCAAAGCGTTGGACATGACTGAGTGACTAACTTTCACTTTCACTTTTGAGAATTCTAGATTCTGTCTTAGAGGTAGGGTGATATTCTCTAAAATGTAGGAAGCCACAGGGAGACCTGCTCTGTGTTGGGAACTTCGATACAAAGATAAAAAAGATGGGGTCCCTGCCCTTGCTGGAGGGCAGACACATTGATTGAAATCACAATAAAGGCTTTGTCCCCTCAAATTTAAAAATAATTTAAAAAATTTTAAAAGTTCAAAACTAACTTAGAACATAACTTTGGAAAGAATTCAAATGTATTTCAGAAAATTTGGAAAATACAGGGAAGCATAGAGAGGGAGTTAGGAGTAATTTTTTTTTTTTTTAATATATTTTTGGCTGCAAGGCATATGGGATCTTAGTTCCCTGACCAGGGATTGAACCTGGGTCCCCCTGCATTGGGAGTGTGGAGCCTTAGCCACTGGGCCACCAGGGTTGCTTCTTAAGCCTCTCTGGAGGCTTAAGCACCTTTCCCCCTTCCCCCATCGACCTCGGCCTGTCTCTGACCCTCACCCGGCTCAAGTCTTCCCCTCCTTGGGCCCCTCCCTTGGTCGACTCTCTCCCTGGGCTCCTGCTGTGGTAGTTCAGCCCATCTCCTTGCTCTCACCTTCCTCCTGCCCTCTGTTAGCTATTCCACACCACACTGCTCCCTGCGCACGCATGACTCCAATATTTATTCCATGACAGCAGCTCCCCATTAAACAGGAATTAACTTCCAGGTCCTGACTGATGGAGGTGCTCAGACAGTGGAGGGGGGACTCACCTTAGAGAGGGGTCTTGAGCTGGCCGGCCAGGTGCCCAGACTCTCCTCTGGGACCCTCCATTCAGGGGCCTGAGGAGGCTAGTGGGAGCCCGTGGGTGAGGGTGTGTGCCTGAGTCCTCCCTGCGCCCTGAGTGATGTCCTGGTACCCTTCACTTGTTGAGCAAGCCTGCTTTCTGCGGTTCTGTTTGGCATAAAGGAAACTCCCATGTTCCTGGTTCCTTCGAGAACCTCAGCAGGGTCTGGGACACTGGCCAGGCTTGGGAGCTCGCCTGCTGGGCTCTTGGGAGTGACTAGCATCTCTTTAAAACGGTCTAGGCCCTCCTGACCCCTCCTGCATCTGTGAGGAGAGGGGTGGCTGGGGGTCATTTGTCAGCCAGGCACTTGCCCTGCGTTCCCACTGAGATGAACCAGCAGAGAAGGACTCATTTGCCCCGGGAAGATGCAGGTGGGACCTAGGGCAGGTGGCCCTGGGTCCAGCACTAGGGCCCAGCCCAACTCTCCGGGCTGGTGGTCAGCTGGGCGGGGAGGAGACTCTGCCCTTTAACGCAGGCTGCTGGCCTCCGTGGCCTCTTGGTCTTGGGAGCAGAGTCCCTCTGGACATGTTTTCCAGTAAATCTGCCTGCTGCTGCCTTCATAGAAAACTGCTGATATGGGCACTTCCCTGTGGTCCAGTGGCTGGGAATCTGCCTGCCAGTGCAGGGGACACGGGTTTGATCCCTGGTCCGGGAGGATCCCGCATGCTGCAGGGCAGCTGGGCCCGCGCTCCGCAACGACTGAGCTTGCCAGTTCTCTGGAGCCCACGAGCTGCAACTAGAGAAAGCCCGTGGTTAGCAATGAACACCCAGTGGGGCTCTCTGCTGAAATAAAGAAGTAAGTAAAATTTTTAAAATGAAAATATCAGCCGGGGAGAGGGGAGCAGCTGAGGTGCTTAGCCTGTGATCTGGGTCATGATGGGATGGGCTAGTCTGGCGGCGGACAGCTAGCTGGGGACCAGCTCTCTCCACCAGGGACCCTGAGGCTGCAGTGTCCCTTCAGCCCCGAGAATCTACCGCAGGGAGTCCCCTCTGGCTTGCACAGCTCCCCCTGGAGCTAGCAGCCCCCCGGGAGGCCCACTGCAAGGAGGACGATGAGACACAAGTGACTCCTGCCCCCTCTGAGGGGTTCCTGCGTCATTGTCCTTGGAGCAGTGGTCCTTTCCCTGGGCGGCAAGGCCTGATTGGGTCTCTCCCAGTCCTCCTCCTTCTCTGGGTATGAGCACCACCTTCTCAGAGCACCCCCAGAAGAGGTATCAGGGTTGTAGGGGGTGGGCAGGGGATCCGAAGCAGCCTTTGCTAATTGGGGCAGGACATCAGGTTTGCTGGCATCTCTTCTCACCTGGATCCCCGCCCCCCGCCAGGTGACTCTGAGGTCTCTCAGCTCCTGACTGCCTGGGGGACAGCCAGGACTCTCCTTTCATGACCCCACTGGCCAGGGGCTCACATCCTTTGTTCTGTATTTGGCTGAGTTCCCCCAACCCCAGGAACCCATTGCCTGGGGCACCCTCCTCTGAACGTCACAGCATCATTCAGAGCTCATTGGTCCCCACAAAGCTCGCCTACTGGTGCTTTTAGTTAAACTTGCTTTGTCATTGTCCCCTCATTGTTTTGGGTATAAATCTTCCCTTCTTCTCTTCTTGGAACTGCAGCTGGTCTGTTCCTCTGCCACCAGCCGTGGTCTCCAGGGGCACTCAGGACTCAGGCCTGAAATTTTCCAAAAGGGTTTTTTCCTGAGTGCGTTGGCCTAAACAATTTCCCCTTCTTGTTCCAGCGGCTGAGATCTGATGGGCAGGGGAAGAGAAGGGGCACAGCTCCAGGGGTTAGGCCATGGGACAGTGTCTGAGGTCTCTTTATCCCTTCCAGTGGCACCCAAAAGCATCTGGGCACCTTGGTGGGCTGGGGGCTCTAAGAGGCACGAAGGTGGTGGATTGGGGTGGGAGTGGTGGGTCCTGAAGGCCAGAGCTGGCGGTGGACTCTTCTGGACACTGTGGACAGATGACATCTCTGTTTATTGCAGCATCTTCTCCCTCGAGACTTTTGGATGACCCTCTATCTCCAGAACCGTCTATTATATAACTATTTGGATGCTGTTTATGCACTGATAATGAAGAAGGAACTTTCCAGGACAGATAAGGGACTACCTTTGACCTTGCTGAGCAGATAGCGGGTGTCTAGCATGTCACTGCCAGGCCTGCTTCTCCCAACTCATCATCCTTATCTGGGGACAGGAACAGTGTCCCTTTCGTGCCAGCAAAATGGCTTGGGCAGGTCCTTGGGAATCCTCACCTGCCTGCCTGTCTCCACAGCGTTGTTGATGGTAACAGACTTTGTGACTTGGGAGGCTGGATGACCCCTGGAGGTGTGTGGAGTGAGCTGGGGCTGCGGACAGATAAAATCAAGAACTTGCATTCCTGGCAGGGGGGCAGGAGCAGGGCTGAAGTGGAAGAGAGCGTATGCTGGGGGGCCCTATCTCCCACAGGGCTGCTCAGGCTGGGCCTCCTGGGGTCGGTGGAGTGCTGGTGAAGGAGCGGCTCTGTCTCAGGGAATTAGTGGAGCCTGCCTGGCGGGGCTGGTTCACTGCGGGTTTGCCCCTGCTCCCTGTTAAGGGTGGAGGCCAAGCAGGAAGGGAGGTGAGGCGTGGAGGGACGTGGCTGATGTACCACCTGCCCCCAAACCACCAAGGTGACCTTCTCAGCCCCTCTAGCTCCCCGGACTCCGCAGGAATTGGGATGTGAACATTTTGGGGGTTATTGTTCTGCCGACCACAGAGAGGGAGTGTAGGGACTACAGGACCTCTGGGGGATCTCCTTCCCCAGCACAATGTTGATCTGGGTCTTAAAGTCCACAAAGGCTGTGGAGGGGATGAAAGGCATCCAGGATCCTTGATGGGGACCCAGTAGAGACTCCCCCGCAGGTGTCCAGCCCTGCAACGAGAGCCCCATGGGCTTTTGGGTACAGGAACCATAGAAGAGTAATGATAACATCATAGACTTTCTCTCCCCCAATTGAATATTCCCAGAGCAAGAGAGAAGGTGAGGCTCAGGGATATAAGTTGAGTCAGCTTCTGCAACTTCTAAAATTTCTACAATGTCAGGTGAGGTTTGTAGGAGACAGGGCATGTCTTTCCTTAATTTTTTTTTTTTTTACAATGAACGTTTTCAAAATCCTTTAAAGATAAATTAGCCCAATAAATTCTCATGTGTGCATTACCCCAAGTTGACAGTTATCAAAATGATCACATTTACTTCGTCTACTGCGGTTTTCTTGTCCTTTGCTATCCTCTGGCTGAAGTATTTTCAAGCCTGTTAGCAGACATTCTGTAACTTTGCTCCTGCGAATATCAGGATGCAACTCTCCAAATCTGGGAGACTTGGTGACAGAATCACAGCTCCATTAGCACAATGTCATAATTAACGGTAATTCCTTGGTATCAGCGAATGGCCTGTTTATAGCCAAGTTTCTCTGATCGTCTCAAAGAGACCTTTTTGCAGTTGGTCTGTTTAAATTGGGTTCCAGACAAGGTCCACAAGTTAATTGTTGTGTCTTTTAAAATTTCTCTTAGTCTAGATCAATACCCTCCTCCCCATTTCCCTCCAGCCACGACTTGCTACAGAAACAGGATATACTGTCTTGCTGATTGTCACCCATATTCTGGATCTGATTGCTTCCTTTCGGTGGTTTAGTCGATAAGTCGTGTCCAACTCCTGTGACCGCAGGGACTGTAGCCGGCCAGGCTCTTCTGACCGTGAGATTCTCCAGGCAAGAATACTGGACTGGGTTGCCATTTCCTTCTCCAGGGGATCTTCCCGACCCAGGGATCGAACCCTGGTCTCCTGCGTTACAGGCGAATTCTTTACTTACTGAGCTACAAGGGAAGATTGCTTCCTTCTGGTGTCACTTCATCTTCACCTTTCCTGGAAATGGGAGTTTAGCTCTAGAAGCTAGATTCAGGCTCACCTTTCTGCCAGAATCCTTCACGGCTGGGGCTCTGAGTTGGGTTCTTAATCACTGGACAACCAGGGAAGTCCCAGGAAATAATTATTTCATGAGAGCTTGCAAATATGGTGCTTTCCTCCTAGAATCACTGTTTTACAAGTAAAGTCGCTCAGTTGATGACTCTTTGTGACCCCATGGACTGTAGCCTACCAGGCTCCTCCGTCCATGGGATTCTCATGTTTTACAAGGAGCAGTGAGAATTCTGTTAAACAAACCTTCCCTTATCAATTGAGTTATCGGGTTACTCTGAAATAGACTTTAAAAAAGGGAAATCACTAATTGTTTTTCTTTTAGTGGACAGGTTTTTTGAATAAAGAGTTAGGTCTTACTTACTTTCAACGAGTTTCCCATGAGGTTTTGTTTTGTTTATTCCCCCCTTTCTGTTTTTCTATTTCATGTATTCTGTTTATTTCATCCAGTTGTGTTCACTGTTCTTTCTTGGGCTTGATTTTCCTCTTTGGCCAGAGACTTCTGATTTTTTTTCCCTCAAAAGGCAGGCCACGGGTGCCTATCACATCAGTGATGGGAGGAAGGGCAATTTCTTTGGACAGTGGGTGATGGACAGGCTAGCACTGGGTAGGGCTTGCAACCAGAAGCTCTTTCTTTGGGGGATTTATTTTCCTGCCTTGTTTGAAGTGCCTGGGTTGGGCCCTCTGATAATGAGCCGTATCTAAGCAGAATCCGATTAAAGGGTAGTGGATTCTGATAGTCACAGAGCCGTGCTGGAAAAAGCGGAAGAAATCTCAGAACCGAAACAACAAAAAAACGCCTGGCTATGTAGTCTCCAACATGTCCACCAGGTGGTGCTGTTCAGCCACGAGTCTGTCGGCTTTGGCCGCAGCGGCCAGCTGGTGTCTCTCACACTTTGTCCCTACTCAGTGCCACTGCCCGCCCCCTCCAGCCAGGCTAGGGGAGCCAAGGGAGGACAGACACTGTGCCCTGCAGGGTGCGCAGTGGTGGGTTTGGTGGTGCTGTCCCCAACCTCAGCAAGCTCCTGCCAGCGACGGTGACAGCTCAAAGCTGGCGCGGCTTCCTGGCCCCTCTTCTCCCACTCTGCGGTCTCGGGCTCGCCCCACCTCCTCCCACATGGAAAGCAGGCGTTTGTGTGGTTGTCCGACTGAGGCTGGGGGAGGACAGATGGGTGTCACCAAAGTAAGCTGACCAGTTGGTGGGTGCACTGGGGGTCTGAGGGCCCAGGCCCAGACTCCTGCACCCGAAGGGAATAGGGGGTGGTCCAGCGTGGTGGGCTGTGGGAAGGGCACCCACCTGCTCCAGGGCGCCTCATGGTGAGTGGTGTGTCAGGAGGAAGGACCACGCTTGGTAAATGGACGCTCTTCCCAGGGGAATCCCTCAGGAGGGTCGTGTTGGGGTGGCAGGTGGGGAAAGGCCCCGGGGGCTGTGTGCTCCTGGGGTTGGAAAGGGACACAGCACAGTTGGGAGTCCTCATCCTCCAGGCTCCTGCAATCTCCTTGCTGGGTGCCACCTGGGGGCTATCTTCAGGTTGGGGAGTAGGAGGTATGGGACCAGACAGAGGGAGCTGACCACCTGCAAGGCTGCTCTCTGTGGCTTGCAGAATGGGCTGGCCTCAGTCTGAACTGCCAGGAAGAACCCAGGCACATACAAGGCGTGCCGACAGAGAGCAGGAAGATCCCCATGTCCAGGGAGGGAACCAGCCAGGGAGGAGCCAGCCCCTCTCACCAAGGACGACTCCTGTGCCCACTATGTCATCTGAGGAGGAGCAATCATGTTACACGGTGAGGGGGTCCCGGGAGGAGATGGGGTGGAGGGTTCATGGACAAGGGGGTCGTGAGGCGGAGGCAGGGGCTGAGGGCGCGTGTCATCACCTGACCTCTGGGGGTGCTCTTGCTGCAGCTGACCCTCCTGGGCTTGGCTGCCACCTCCTGGGGGCCCGAGAGACGCCCTGTAGCCAAGGTGGGTCCCCACAGGAGGCCCTGGTTTCCTCTGGGGAGACGGCAGGGGGTCGGCAGGTTTGGATCGCCAAGGTGGGGCCTGCACTTGACTGAGGGCCTTGGAGGCCGCACTGGGGCTTTTGGAGGCCGCACTGGGGCTTCTGGCGTCCTGTTCTTGCTGCAGCCTGGCCTGGCCTGGGCCCCAGATAGAAGTGGCTCTTCTTTCTCAGGCCACAGGGGTCCTAGGGAGAGGAAGGTGCTGCCCAGGGACCTGGAGGAGCGAACTGAGTGGCGGATGAAGGTCGGGGTGAGAGTGAGGTCCAGGCCTTTCCAGCAGGGACCCCTCAGGAACTGGACCCCCCATCCAGGACTCAGGGGAGGAGGAGGAGATGTTTGGTTTCCGCCTCCTCCAGGGGCAGAGACTTCTGTCTTCCTCTCTCTGCCCCCTCAGTTGTGAGGCAGAGTCTGAGAGGTGCCTCCTGCCCTGGCGGGGCTCTGCTGTCCCCTTCCCCGCAGGGGTGCCACATGGGGCCCATCCAAGCAGCCAGGCCTGGGCTCTGGCTCCTGCCCGTCCCTCCCCGAGGGCCCTGCTGGAGCCAGGAGGAGGACCAAGCGGGCCAGGCAGATGGTGGGCTGCGAGGAGGGGCTGCCCGGGCAGACGGGCCGACTGTCAGGACAGATGGTGGGCCGGGCAGGGGTCCGGAGCCCGGCCCATCTGTTCCAGGCCCCCGGTGGGGCTTTTCTTGTCCACCTGGGGCTGAACTGGGATGAGGCCCAGCGGTGGCTTCTGCCCAGGTCCGCTCACGTCCTCCTGGGTCATCTGTCCCCGAGGCTCAGGGCTAGGGGTCCCTCCTGGTGCTGATCCTCCTGGCAGATGGCATATGGCCATGCTCACAGAGCTGGAGGGGTTCCCAAGGGCCCTGGGGGTGCCTGGGCAGAGTGTGTGGCACACCCTGGGGACAAAGCCGCCCATGGCAGACCGGCAATACTGAGAGGCTGCCGGAAGCCACCAAGGAAAGTCGCGTCTGTGCCCAGTTGTCACTATCAGCCAGCCCTGCTCAGCAGAGGAGCGGCTGGTGGGAAGGGGGCACTGCAGGAGGGGGGCTGCCCTCGTTGGGGGTCAGGACTGCTTCTCAGAGGAAAGGGTGGTGGGACCCATGCAGGCTCCAAGATGAGGGGGACGGCAGGCAGGTGGGCAGGCGAGACGGCCCCCGGTCGAGGGAGCAGCCAGGCCAGGGGGTGGAGGCTCTGCTCAGGGGTGGTGGGTGGGAAGGCCCTGGTGTCCTTGCTAAGCCGTGGAGTCACCTCCCATGACTTCAGTCCTTAGATCCCTGGGTGGGGGTGTCACAGCTGTGTCCTGGGGCCTGAGCACACTGGGAGAATTCATCCCATTATAGTCTTATGTTGATAATGATAATCCAAAAATATCTTCCTCTATCTTTTTTTAAACCAATTACAAAGAAAAACCTCTGCGGCCACTGTGGGCCACCCGTAGCTGTGTCCTCGAGCAAGACAGGGCTCTGCTTTTGTGTTTTCATCACCACAGGGGAGCTGCTCCGTTAAAGGCCGAGGGCAGGGACCAGGGAGGGGCATGTGGGCCTCGGGTGAAGGGCAGGGATGTTGACAAGGTCAAGATTGCCCTCCAGAGGTCACTTTTGGATGCTAGATGGAGAGTGGTCCTGGTGTCTGCTCCAGTGACCTCTCCAAGAAGCCAGAAGAGGGCTCAGGCTTTGGGGAGTGCCTCCTGCCCAGCCAGTGGGTGAAATGTCCTTCCGTAGCCAGCTCTGGGGGCCCAAGATGGCCCGTCAAGGCTGGGGCCGTGGCAGCTGCTTGTGTCTTTTGCTGGCTCCCCATCATCCTCTTTCCTAATGGTGCTGTTAGTCACCCAGCCGAGTCTGACTCTTTTCGACCCTATGGACTGTAGCCCGCCAGGCTCTTCTGTCCATGGGATTCTCCAGGCAAGAATACTGGAGTGGGTTGCCCTTCCCTTCTCCAGGGGATCTTCCTGATCCAGGGATCAAACCCGGGTCTTCTGCATTGGCAGACAGATCAGTTACTGTCTGAGCCACCAGGGAAGCCAGTTCCTCCTTAAATGCAATTGTCCTGGAGCCAGAGTGTGGGATTTAAATCACATGCTACCCTTACTGGCTGGGTGACCTTGGGTAAGTCACTCACCCTCTTTGAGCTTTGATTCCTTCAGCAATAAAAGGGGGATAGTAGGGCTCCCACTTCATGGGATCTTTGTGACAGTTCACTGAGCTACACCCTTAGAACCTTGTCCAGCACATAGCCAGCACTTAATATTATTATTATTATTACTGTTGCAGTCATTGTCTTATTTCATTGAAGTAACATCCACAGAACCTTCAATAAACCGTTTTAAAGTGAACAGGTGAGAGGCATGTGGTATATTCACAGTGTTGTGAAACTGCCACCCCTTGATAATTCCAGAACACGGTCATTGTCCCAAAAAGAAGCCCTGTGCCCATTCTCCGTCACATCCTATTTATTCCCTTGCCTCTGCCACTACCACGATCCCCTTAGAAGACCACAAACCCACTCTCTGCCTCTGTGGATTTGCCTGTCCTGGTCTTTCCTGTGACAGAACCATCCAGCACGCGGCCTTTTGTGTCTAGTGCCATGTTTTCAAGCTTCATCCATGTCATAGCATGTGTCGAACTTCCTTTTTTTCTGACTGAATAATATTCCAGTGTACGGATGGACCACATTTTATTTATCTTCTTCATACACTGATGGATATCGAGGTGTTTCTACATTTCAGTGCAAGGTTTTATTTGAACACCTGTTGTATTTTTTTGTGTGAAACCCATCACAGATTTCGGAGTCCTCCTTGCAGGGTCCCAGGCTGATTTCTCTGCATGGTCCCTGTTTGGGTTTATGCGCTGCAGAGGTGAACACTCGCTGCCTGTTTTCACATCTATTATCTGGGCCCTTAAACATCCAGGGCAGGACCCAGGTTGCCGTGTTGTTGTGAAGCTTGGGAACTGAGGCACGGAGAGGCTTGGGTCACTGCCGACCCTCCTCTGCTTTCCCTTGGTGTCTCTGAGCCCTTTCCCCCTGGCATGGCCCTGCCCTCCTGTCACGGGCTCCCCCGCGGGGCACAGTGGCCTTGGATCACGCTGAGCCTTCTTCCTCTCCTGTCTCCACCTCTGCTCCGCTCCTTCTTGTCCACTGTCTCTGTTGTCTCCCTCCACCTCCTGCCTTTGCTGAGACCTTTCCGGTCATCCTGGAAACCCCTGTAGGTGTCACTTTGAGATATGGATGTGGCCAGCTTCTCCTTTAGACCTTCAGCTTCCAGAGCAGGGGCAGATCCTTTGTCAGGCCTGTAGATGCTCCAGCGAGTCTGGCGGCCAGGAGGGGTGTCTTGTCCCCACAGGGAGAAGACCCAGGGCACCCTGTGCCCAGAGAGCTCTGCAGGGCCTTCCCTCTAGGGCTCAGTGTGTGGACACGTGGTCTGGTGCTGCTGTCCTGTGGCCTTGCTGTAACTGTAACTGCATGATGACCCATGCGAGTAATAAAACGGGGACCAGAGTGGCCCAGGATTTCTGTAAGACCCTCACAGTGGGCTGGCGCCTGATGCAATCTGTGTGGTCCAGGCCTGGGGGTGTGGGGGACAGAACTAAGACCTTGAAAGTGCTGCCAGGGACTCTGAGGGACCCAGTGGGGGCCTAGAGTGTGTCCAGGGGAAAGAGGCCCAGGGAACTCAGCTGGCTTTGCTGGGTGTGTGAGGGAGGCAGGGAGCCATGTGGACAAGCTCCAGTGGTCATTGTCGCTGACCTCCCTGTTTCGTGCTGGACTAAAAGGAGGGTGACACGTTTTTCTTGCCGAGATCTGGAAATCCAAGTGTAAGTCCTCACTTGATCACGAGGGTCTTTGCAGTTCCCTGGGGAAAAGAGAAACGTACACACAGTTACTCAGACACCCCAGGTGACAGGGAATACCGTGCTTGCTGCCCGCCAGGCTTTGGCCACGCCCTGTAAATATCACCCGCTACACTCTCAAGGGATCCCCTGGGGAGTCTGCCTAGAGAGGTCACACGGCTGCCATGGGCTCCCCGGATGGTGGGCACTGTTGGAATCGTCCCCTCTCTAGCGGGCCCTGATCCTTCTCATGGATTCTGAATCTTAGGGTGGCTCGGGTGGGAAGCAGAGCTGAGTGGCCGCCCTGCGCAGGGCCCGCCCTCCTGAGTCTGATTCCTCGGCTCCTCTGTCTGGGAGCTCACGTCCCCCAAGGCGCACCGCCTTGACTTCCACTGGCCAGTGCTGCTGCAGGAGCCGGCCTCCCCGGGACGCTCGCACGCCTCCTTCCTCAGGCGCTGCCACACGTCCACCCCCGCGAATCCCCAGTGTCCGGCTGTCAGCAGTTCTCCTGGGCCGCAGGGAGCCCAGGCCATGGCGGTGACAGCAGGCCCCCGGGGGGAGAAGGGACACCCTGGCTGCCACTTGGGGTCGAGATGGCCCTTGCTGGCCCTGGTGTCCTCTGCCGGGCCCTTTCCTGTCTGTCCTGCTCACCCCGCGTCGATTGCCAATTGGGCCCTTCGCTTCCATCCCATTTTCGCGGCTAATGGCTCTGCTGCCATTGATCTGCATAGGGGAGCATCTCGATCGGAACACCGTGACTGATGGCCTGATGGCCGCGGAGACTTCCCTGTGCCCGCCCCTCCCCCTCCCGCCTGCTTCCACAAGCCCCGCCCCCCCACCCCTCTAGGTCTGCCCTTACCGACACCCGCCTCCCTGGCTTTGCTCTACCCCACGCTCTGTCCCCTCTCTTCAGGCCCCTCTAGAAGGAAGAAGGAGGATCCACTAGCACCTCCCCCTCCCAGGGAGACAACTTCTCCCCTCTGCTCTCTCATCCAGGAGGTAGGAGGACCTTGCTAGTGGGAAGCCTCAGGGAAAGGTTTGGTGGTGCCATTTCATGGACCAGCCTTAACCTTGGCCTCAGGCTCCCACCTACAGACTTTGCACCCCAGTCTGACCTGGGAGGGGAGACTCTTGCCTGAGGCCATGGCTCCCGGAAAGGCCCCTCCCTCAGATGCCCCCTCACAGGGCCCTGGGGGAGGGTAGAGAGGTCCTGAAGATGGCACCAGGTGGCCCAGGGAGCCAGGGCCAGCTCCTCGCCAAAGCTGCGGACCCTGGACTGGACACAGCTTATCCATGGGCCTGTGGGGCCCCCTCCTGTCCTGCTCCTAGTCTAGGAAAACTGGATTCCCTGCCCCGAAGGAACAGGCAAGGAGAATGTTACTGAAGGATGAAGTCCAGTAAAAGTGCCCAGCCAGTGGAGGCCTCTGCTCACTCCCACCTTTAGCTGGGGCTCACCGGCCTGCCTTGCCCTGCCTTGATTCCAGGGCCCGAGATGGGCTCTTGGGGCCTGGGGAGTCAGGAGGGGCAGTTGGGGCTCCCAGATTTGGGGTTGCAGTTGCCACCTGGCTGTGTGAAGCTGTATACCCTTGGCCCCTTCCAGAAGCCTCTCTGCTAGGGGAGTACCCCAGCCTGTGAAACAGCCTAAAAACGGCAGTGCGGGGAGATCACCCCTGCCACTGCCTGCAGCCAGCCTGCTCAGTCCAGTTCAGTCAGGGAGATCCTGCAGAGAAGCCTGTGTCCCCAAGAGTCCAAGTGAGAGTTGCCCAGAGTGTCTGGTTCCCTGGGGTCATGGGTGGGGCCCGAGAGTCCACATTTCTAATGCTTCGGGGGGCCCCCACTTTGAGAACCACATTAACTGAACTCATAGAGTTTGTTCATGGAAAGTTTTGCCTTTTAAGGAAGGACATCAGATTTCAGGTTTTCCTTGTTTTGACCTTGACCGGAAACAGGCCAGTTCCTAAGAGCCGTTGGAGTGGGCAGCAGGGGTGTGGGTGGGCCCCCTTCCTTGGGGAGGCCTGGGATCTCACCCTCACAGAGAGGCTGAGAATCAGGGGTGATCTGCTTGCTGCTTGCGGGGACCCCCTCGGTACCCTCTGCACTTTCTGTGGGGCCTGCTCCCCTCCCACAGGCCGCCCTCACACAACATCACCAGCCTTCACATTAATGGGCATAAAATATTTACTTAACTCAGCTTTTTGCAAATATTCCTTCAGTTATTTCCCCTCTGCTGGGAACATAAACTGTGCGGCCGCGGCAGTCGCTGAAAGGGTTGGGTGTTAAATAATACAATATAAAGCCTGTGAAGCCCAGACAGCTCTGCGCGGACCGAGGCTGCCAGCCTGGTCGCTGCACCGGCAGGCAGGCCTCCTCGGGAGCTGGACAAGGGCTCCCTCGAGCCGGGCGGGGTGGGGGACAGCCCTGGGTGTTGTTCAAGGGACAATTAAGCTCACATTTCCAAAGCCTCCCCTTCACCCTTCCAGAAGCAAGTTGCGGGGACCTTGGGGAAAAACAGTGAGATGTGTTTAAAAATGTATCGTTCCTTTATATTTTAATACCCTTCATTGAAATGTTTCCTTTTTTATGGCTTTTTTCTGACAGCCGTTTTGCTTCCCGATTCTCCTGAAACTGTGGCTCCCAGTCCCTGAGGCTTTGCCGAAAAGCCCCAAAATAGAAACCTGTTCCAGTCGGTCCAGGGACCGCGGGCTTCTGTGTTATTCATGACTTGCTACCCGGCCCCATCGTTCCTGTGAAGCTGCTGATCTGTCAAGCAGATGAAGCTGGAACTCAAAGTTCGCGGGGAGCCAACTGGGGAAAGGAGTTTTACTGGGAACTTGAGAGGGGTTCTTCTCTGACTCAGGAGGGCGTCTTCCTCCTTTCCTGACACTTCCCTGGTGGACAGAAGCATGTCCAGCTTCTCGAACCCAAGGGGCTACCTGAACGGGGAGGACTTGGTCACTGTGTTTTCTTTCTCTTTTCTTTAAAGACTGACTGATGGGTTGATTTTGCTGCACTGGGTCTTCATGGCTGTAAGTGGACTTTAGAGGCGACAAGCGGCAGCTACTCGGCTCCCGTGCACGGGCTTCTCACTGCAGTGCCTTCTGTTGTTGCAGAACACAAGCTCTAGACACGCGGGCTTCAGTGGTTGTGGCCCGTGGGCTTAGTTGCTCCGCGGCCTGTGGGATCTTCCTAGACCAGGGATCAAACATGCATCCCCTGCCTTGGCAGGCAGATTCTTAACCATGGGACCACACCAGGGAAACCCCTTATGGTGTTTTTTTTAATCATTCCAGAAGGTTCTGACCCCTGGGAACGTGCTGAGGGCAGGGAGGGGTGTGGGGGAGATGGAGCCAGATAGAGAGATGGAGAGAGAGAGACAGGGAGACAGAGAGGGATAGAGAGACAGAGAGACAAAGAGAGACGTGAGACTGTGGGAAGGCAAGGGATTAATCTGAGATCTCCAGCTGCCAGGTGATAAATGTGTGCTGTTCAAACAAAGCACAACAGCAGCCCTGCTTCCGCAGTAAGATGGCTGCATTGTGTGCGTCACTTCCGGCCATGAAACAACAAGGATTCATAGAACATTTCAGGTCTTCATCTAAGCGACATCATGGGTTGCCTTTTCCCCATTGTCCTTCTGCCTGTGGACCTGTCACATTCAGGAGGCCTGGGGTCCTGGGCAGCTTGAAGACTGAGGCAGACGTGGAGGCCACGGAGGGGTGTTCCTGGAATTGCTGATGAATTCTTGGGGTCCAAATCAGGCCAAAGGCTAGTGTTAGGAGCCAGGTGGCAGCAGAGCCCATTCCTCCTCCTTCGCCTGCTCCCTGCACACCGGGCAGCTGTCGGGACCAGAAGACTGGTGATGGTGTTGTCCCTTTGCTGGGGCGGTGAGTGGCTGTGGACCGGGCTCTAGGCTTGTCCATTTCTCCTCCTTGTCTGGACTCCAGTAGAGCCATAGTGGCCACAACAGGCAAATCGTGTCTGAGAGAGAAGAAGTTTCCTCTTATCCACTGTCTCTGGGCAAATAAGCCCCGATTGTGCTGGTGGTCCTGCTGAGCTGGGTCCAGGGGGCTGAAGGGGCAGTGGGGCTGAAGGGGCAGCAGGACTGTCGCATGTAATGTCCCCACAGGGCCAGACAGGCCTGGCTACGGTGAAGTCATACGTACAAGAATGAAATGAAGGAGCTGGTAAGTAGGATAATTTACAATAAAAACCTGAAGCCAAGTGTAAACATGCATTTCCTCACACAGCTCCCACCTTCTTTAACTCCCCAGTTGGACGGACTCAGAGCTGTTTGGCAAGGATCCCAGTGTCCCCAGCCTGAAGTCCGGCAGATGCTGAACTGGGTCTGAGACCTCCGTGACCGTTGAGGCTGAGGAGAGAGCAGAGGATGGTCAGGAATCCGCTGCAGCCCCCAGGCCCTGGGGACAGTCACCAGGTGACCTGCAGGGTCCAGAACTCGGACAAGGTCTGACTTTAGGGAGGGGAGAGCCTGCATGCTCGGGGTCCCTTTGAGTGCACACTCTCTGAGAGTGTGTTGACTCTCAGCCACGTGCCTGTGAGGTTTTACTTCCCAAGAGACAAAAGCAGGAGGGAGGGAGCTCTGAGGTGGCTGAAGCCCAGGAGAGAGTGGGGACATGGCTCTCAGATGCCCCTTTGCAGGGCTTCAGCCTGGCTAGGTGGGAAGCACAGCTCTCCGCACACCGCCACTGCCTGCATCACTTCTGCCTGGACCAGTCACCTGCAGGGACACACAGAATTCATCACCCCGTCATCTGGCGTCTTCGCTACCCTGCTCCTGTATGCCCCCCCAGTGCTGGCCCCCCATTCTGCCTGCCCAGCTCCTTCAGGGTCAGCTGACATCTCCATACCAGCTCCCAGCCGCTGGGCCCACCCTGATGTCTCCCCATTCTGCCCTCTGCCCCTGCACCTCGGGGGCCACTTCCATGTCTGCCTCGTGTCTCAGTGAGGTGACGAGGCCAGTGAAGGGCACGGCTCTATTCCCCATAGCCCAGCACAGCCCTGGCTTCAGCCTTGGGGTCACAGGACCGAATGTCATGAGTGTATCTTGCCTGCCTGTGACCTCTACCTCCACGTGAGTTGGGGAGAAGCCACCTCCAGGAGGGAACACTCCCACTTATCATTTATTATTTAGCTGCCGTCTGTGGCTCTTACTGTGTGCCTCACAGATGTTAACCCCTGCGATCCTTGCAGTGACCCTGAGGAGGAAGATGCATTTTACAGGTGGGGAAACTGAGGCCTAGAGATGGTTTGTGAGTGGCAAGGACCATGGAGCTAGGGAGGTTTTGGGGGGGGGGGTTTGAATGTGACCAGTCTGTGCCTTGGTCCTCTGTGATCCCAGGGTATCTCTCCTGTGAGCAAGGACTAAAGAATGTCTTATTTATTGTCTTGGCTGGGCATCTTTCCGATGCTGTTCCTTTTTTTAATTTCCTGCTTTCTCAGACGAAGCCTCTCTGCACCCCTCCTTCTCAGAAACACGCCCTCAGCCCAGGACACCAGCCTTGACAGTCAGGGCCCTCGGCTCCCCACTCAGCTGCGAGCTTCCCTGGGTTTGCAGCCAAAACCAGGAGGGCACTGTCTAGAAGAAGGACGGGTGAAGCGGAGGGCGCCCGGCTCCTCCACACAATAAAATGCAGATTTCCCATTAAAAGGCACAGCTTTTACTTCAAAAGGTTGAATAGGATGTGACTTGAAAAAAAGATTTCCAGCTGGTTAAATTTAGGGCAGGGGACGAGGTCCAATGTGCCAGCGCTCCTGGCCGCCGGCCCGCGGCAGAACCTTTGGACGGGAAATTGGAGCGTTTTCACTTTCAGTGCTTGCCTCTCCGTATTTTTTTCTCTCTCCCCCTGAGTTAGGCAAACAAATGTTGATCGCCATGTTGGCCGGGGCTGTGCTTCCTTGAAATAGGCTGTTTTGGTTGGGTGGTGGCCAATTTGTGATGGGCCTTGTCCCAGCCCACACCCTCGCCACACGGAGGACAGAAAGTGTCCAGTGCCCCTGGCTTTCTCCTTCCAGTGACTGCCAGCACCCTGACCCTGCTCTGCGCTTCTCACCAACAGTCATGTGTTCCTGGCCCATCGGGTCCCGGGGGCAGGAGGAGTTGGGAGTGTAGCCCCTGAACCCAGTCTCCCAGAAGGCCCATGACCATGGGCAAGTCAAAGGGCTGCTTGGACCTTGCTACTTGGTCTGATGGCAAAAAAGCTGGAGCACTCATCTCCAAGGTGCTGTCCACCTCTGACATGCTGAGTGGGCCTCCTTCATGGGGTCAAGCACAAATACCAGCCTGCAGAACCCCAGCAGTGGAGAACGGACTCTGGGAACATCAACTGTTCCCAGAACCCCAACTGTTGGGACACGAGGCAGGCGAGGCAGTGTGGATGGGTAAGCCAGGGCAGTGTGCATGTGTGTGCATGCGTGTGCGTGGGTGTGGGGGGTGCGTTTGGTGATGCGGGAATGCGGGAAGACTTGCATTTGAGGGTCTCACAGCCCAGATTCTCAAGAGTAGAGCAAGTGAGGAAGGGTCACCTGACCAGGGTGCTGGGAATAACGCAGCCTTTTCAGAGCAACCAGCCAGAGGAGACTGGCACGGCCTTGACCCATGGCTGACTTTTCTCCCTCTTCTCTTTTCTCCCCTTTCTCCCCTCCTCCCTCCCCTGAGTAGCGCTGAGTAGCAGCACTCTGCAGATTGTATTAGACCAGCCTCAGAGATGGGAAGTGGAGTTGCTCAGTCCTGTATGATTCTTTGCGATCCCATTGACTGTAGCCGACCAGGCACCTCCATCCATGGAATTTTCCAGGCAACTGTTCTGGAGTGGGTTGCCACTTCCTTCTCCATCAGAGACTGGAGGCTCAGCTCAAAGGTATTCTGGACTCTGTCTGGGTCTGGGTCTGTTCTGGGCTCTGTCTGGGTCTGGGTCTGGGAGCCCCACCCTCTCCAACGCCCCCTCTGCTGAGTCATGCTGTGTTTCTCCTGGGGGTGGGCAGGCCTTTTATTCTCCGCGCCTCGTCTCCCCTCTCTTATTCCCTGGACTGGAAACTCCAAGCCTCAGCCTCCAGCCCCCACCCCTCCTGGCCCTTTTCTTTTAGCTCCAGTGCTGGACATGAAAGCAGACGCATGGGCAGAGTGTGATATTAGCGCCAGAACCTAATTTCACAGCGTTTCCTTAGAATACTCCATAAAACTGAACAAATGAGCTGTGGTCCAAATCCATCTCATTATGAGCACCGGGCGAGCAAAGGCAGCCGAGCCTCCAGATTTGGGGTTGCTGCTGAGTACTGGGGCACTGGCAGCATCGTCGGGGGGGAGGTCGGCCTGGGATTGCCAGGAAGCAGAGCCCGAGGGGCAGGATCCCGTATTACCTGAGGGACAGGTGGTGGGTCAGGAAGGGAGCCACAGCCCATAAGGCAGGCTGACGGCTCAGCGCTCAGGGCCACCTGCAAGGAGCCTGTCCTTGGATGGTCTCTCCATACAGAGAGGGGAGACTGGCCCGTGACACCCTCCTCCCATGGCCGGAGGCTAGCCATCCTGAGCTTGTGCACTTGTGGGTGCCGAGTGGGGACCCAGGGTGTCCTCCTGGGTCGGGTGGATAGGGGCAACCGACAGGGTTTGGCTGAAGAGGACTGGACAGCAGGGCCACATGCCCCTCATCCTCTGGTGGAGGGCGCCATGCCCAGGAGAATAGGTCACTGGGAGAGAAGGTGCCTCCCCCTTAGGATCTTGGAGCTATGGCTCCTTCTCCACTGGCCACCCATGCGGAGGGGGCGCAGCAGGGAGACCAGGGTCAGGTAGGGAGGAGGAAAGGAGGGGAGAGGGGAGGCGCCGAGTAAGGAGGGTGAGTCCGGGTCCTGGGAGAAGTTGAGTGGCGGACAAACCTTCCCACAAGCTCCTGGACCACACAGCCCCATCCAGCCCAGGTCGGCCCAGGGGAGAGCAGGGTGTCCCCAGCCACGTGAGCCTTCAGGCGGGAGGACAGACCCAATAGCTTGAGATGCAGGTCAGATGTCAGACCCAGAGTGGGTCTCCTCTGCAGCACAGGCCTCGAGGTGAAACTGGGCAGGTTGGGTGCAGAGCCCCAGCAGCTCGTTGGGGGGCACCTTCCGGGCTCTGAGGACAAGTCAGCTGCCCACGCCCTGCCCTTCCCCTGCTCCCTCACTCCACTCTGTCCCATCGCATTAGCGTCTTGCCTTCTCTGTTTGCTCCTTTCTTGCGTGATGAAATATGCATAGACATCGAAGTGTAAATAATAAATAAGCAAAATGTGCCTGTGAATCCACCACCAGCCTGGAGCACAGACGGGTATCCTGGATCCTGTGGGTCCCACTGCCCCTCCTCTCCCCCTGTTTCATTCCCCGACCCCAAGACAGGAACTCTGCTCTGCATTTGGAATTTTTCGTTCTCTTGCTTTTCTTTGTGGTTTGAACCCCTCTGTGTCTAGGTCTAAGCAGCATATCATTTCGTGGTGGCTTTTTGAGCTTTACTTGAATAGAATCTCGCCGTGTGATTCCTCTTCACCTTGGCTTTTTAAAAAAACTCTGGTCGTTGTTTCTGAGATTCAGGCATAAATGCAGTCCATTTCTTTTCAGAGCCATGTAGAATTCCAGTGAGTGTAGCACGACAAGCCTCCATTCTCCAGGTGGTGGATGTGTTTTTAATTATTTCGAGCCGCGTTGCTATAAACATTCACGTTTCCTGGTGAACACGGGCAATAGTTTCTCTAGAAAAGTGGCTAAGAATGGGGATTTCTGGGTCTCAGGGAGTGCGTTTTCTGCTTCACGAGATGAGGACAGATTGTTTCCAACGTGGTTGTGGCACGTCCATCCATTGGCAGTGTCAAGTTGATCGGTGATCCACACCCTCGTCAGCTCTTGATACTGTCTCATTTAAAATTTTTTACTGATCTGATGTCTACAAAATGGGATCTCGCTGAGGGTTTAATTTCCATTTCCGTTACTGATGAGGTTGAATACAGTCTCACGTTTTAATTGACAGTTGCATTTCATCTCATGAAACACCTTTTTTGTTTTGTCTTTGGTTCATTTTCCTATTGTCATGTGCTTTCTAAAAGTTGACTTTTGTGAGTTCTACACACATTCTACCTTGGAATCCTTTGTCACTTATTCATGGTGTAAACACCTCCCAGATTGCTGTTCCTTTCCCCACTTCCATGTCTTTTTTGTATAACATTTAAAATTTTAATGCAGTTAAAAATCCTCAATTATTTCCAATTATTAGTCCATGGAATTCTCTAGGCCAGAATACTGGAGTGGGTAGCCTTTCCCTTCTCCAGGGGATCTTCCCAACCCAGGGATTGAACCCAGGTCTCCTGCATTGCAGGCAGATTCTTTACCAGCTGGGCCACGAGGGAAGCTCAAGAGTACTGGAGTGGGTAGCCTATTCCTTCTCTAGCGGATCTTACCCAGGAATTGAACTGGGGTCTCCTGCATTGCAGGCGGATTCTTTACCAACTGAGCTATGAGGGAAATGCTTTTATTTCCTTTAGGGATTGCAATTTTTTGAAAAGGATTTCTCATTGATTTCAAAACCATGAATCTTTTGCACTTCCTTTGAAAAATTGTAAAGTTGTGTGATACATACTTGTGATGTGGGGTAGGTATTCCATTTCTTGTTTGAAATAGGATAACCAGGGGAATTCCCCGGTGGTCCGGAGTTAGGACGATGCCACACTCTCACTTCT
Organism: Capricornis sumatraensis; assembly: GCF_032405125.1. Lineage (NCBI taxonomy): Eukaryota > Metazoa > Chordata > Mammalia > Artiodactyla > Bovidae > Capricornis > Capricornis sumatraensis. The sequence goes on from NC_091076.1 coordinate 102,354,401, forward strand.
GAGGGCCCAGGTTCAATCCCTGGTCGAGGAACTAAAATACCACAGGCTGCGTGGCATGGCCAAAAAAGAAAAAGAGAAGAAACAGGGTGACCAGGGGGTCCAAGCTTGATTCCCGAAGAGCCCATCCTTCACAGCTCATCTATGCACGAACTCTCATGACCAAGCTTGTATCAGCGTGGGTACTGCTCGCGCTTGAAGGCATCTCCCGTGCTGGGTGGTGCTGGGTCAGTGTGACAGCTCTCCTGCTTTCAGGCTGGGAGGGTCTCACCCTAGGGGCAAATGTGCACACATTTGCTTTCGCTTATCTTTCTTTCTCCTTGTCTCCCTCAACTCTCCTCTTTCTGTCTGAATTTCTGGCATGCATTTCACTCTCTCTGCCTCTCTCCTTTATGCTTCATATGGTTTAGATCCCTGTTTAAAATCAGAAGTCTGTTTATTTTTATTGGTTTTTTTTTTTTTTTTTTTGAGAGTTATGTTTTATTTGGCAGGAATTTTTAGGACTTCAAGCCCAAGAGGCAGTATCTCAAGTAACCCTGAGAGAACAGCTCTGAGGGAGGCAGCCAGCTTATATAGAAGTCTTGCAACAAAGGGCAGGTGGTCTGAACGTCAGAGGATTATTGTTAGTTAAGGAAAACCAGATATCTCAAGTTAAGGAATTTAGCACTTTTCTATGTATGAGAAGATGGAAGAGTCTGGGCTCACCAAAATCATTCTTATGATATGCACCTCAGCTATCTGGGGCCAGTATCCTGTTTAGATCCTACTTTGGAAGCCCCAGAAAAGTTCCCATCCCATTTGTAGGAGGCCTGCTATCCCACAGCCTGGAGTCTAGCTCTTGGGATACGCAGCCTAAAGCAGAATTGCTCTGCTGAGCCATCTTCAACCAGCTTCCTGAAATCAGACTGTAGACCCATCAGAGTGTGAACAAATTCTTTTGTGAGCTGCCGACTCTGGAGGTATTTTGTTATGCAGCGTTAGATCAGCAGCAGCTGACTTATTCACTGGGTCTTAAGGAGGGGTGGCCTTTTGAGAAGCTGATGTTAGGGAGAGGGAGGAAGTTGTTCTAAGGAGGTGGGGAAGGGAAGGACAGTGCAGAGGTGCAGTTGTAAGGAGATATGAACTCTGGGTGGGGGTTAGGAGGCAGGCTGGAGAGAGTCAAGCAGCGAGTGGTGGGGGAGGTTGGAAAGGCACATTGGAAGACGCTGTAAAAGACAGTGGTGGTTTCAGAGATGACTCCCGACCTTGGGCATCCTCCCTTTTTTAACCTTTAATTTGTGCTTGCTCCTGAATTGTCATAGTACTTGGGAGCTAAATATTTCTGCTGAGGTGCTTACGGGTGCCTGCTGCTTGCACCCCATGGAAACACCTGGAACATTTCAGAGAGAGAGAGCTTCTGAGCACATCCAGGCTCCAGGCTTTAACTTGGTTCTGGTGCCTCAGGCTTTAGCTCCTCTCTATGGGACACATCCAAGTGGTCCCTTCGGAGCCCCTGCTTCCCAGATGCCTCCACTAAAGAGTGTGAACACAGAGGCAGGCACCAGGATTCGTGACTTGCCTGGAGGGAAGCAGGAAAGGCTGGAACTCTGGGTATGTGGCCTGTGGAACCATGATTGGTGGAGACAGGGTGACCGGATACCGTTGGACCTCAGTGTGGGCATGTGTCCTGGGTCAGAAGGCTGGCTGAGTGTGGGAGCTGGGGGTGGAGGCCCTCCCTGCAGGAATACGTTGGCCAGAGAAGAAGGCTGGGAGGTGGGGGGAGCAGGAGAAGCAGCTTCTTTTACTCCCTGTTTCCGGAGGCTCCTGATCCAACCTGAACATCATTAACCCAACAAAGGCAACAACCGACACAGTAAAAAGGTTCCAAATATAAACAGCGCACATTCCCATCAACATGTTAATTAGGGCTCATTAACTGCGAACAAGCCCCATGCAGCCCGAGGAGGCAGCAGCCGCTGGGATGATGTCTCCGGAACCTTCTGTCTGCCCCTGGCGACCTGAGCGTGCTCCCATCTGCCGGGACCCTGGGGCTGCCCGGCCTTCTGCCGCAGCCTGCACAGGTGCTGCGCCCACCCCCTCCTTTTGGGCTTTCTCTTCGGTGGCTTGGTTTCTGTCCATGCTGGGGTCTGATGTGGGCGTGGCTAACACAGCCCCACGACATAAAGTCCATAGGAATGGTTGTGCTAACGCGGCAGCCACAATCAGAAGAGAGTCCCTTGCTCACAGCAGCCATTCTCGATCACGACAGGGCCTGTCACCCAAGCCCCTGGCCAAGCCCCTGTCAGCAGATGAAGGAAAAATCTATTTGGAGGAGAAAAGAGGATGTAATTTTTTTTTTTTTCTGCCCTACCCATTTAAATGCTAGCTGTAAGATTAGCTCCACTTAAAGCAAAACAAAACGAGAAATCAATGCTGGCTGGACCAACTGCCTTTTAATTATTATTACCATTATTTGCACCTCTAAACCTGTAATGATCAAAAGTGACTTCCAAAAGGTTGTGGACAGCCTGGAAATACTGGTGATCATTGCTTTATAGTGTCACCAAGGGGTGCTGACCAGAGGGCCCAGGCAGAGCTGGGTTTAGGACCGGTTCTTAGGCCAAGGAGAGAATTTTGACAAATTCCCCTCTACTGGGCTCTGTGGATGCTGCAGATCTGAGTCATGCCCTCTCCAGTTCTGCCAACTTGCAGCAACCCCCCTCTATTGTGATTCAACCCTCCCAATGACCAGCAGGGCGAAAGGAGGTGCCAAGGGGCTGGCCCCAGGGTGGGAGGAGCTGTTCTGGTGGTCCCGAGGGGCCAGGCTGAGGCTGGCCTTCTGCCAAGACCACGACTGTCTCAGCCCCATGTGGTTCCCTCCCTCTTGTTTTTTCCCCTGGAAGCGCCCACCCCATATGGTTCCTTCCCTCTTGTTTTATCCCCTGGGAGCCCCTGCCCCACCAGAATCCCACCCCCATCACCCCCACCAAATAGTGCAAGAGCGCCCATCTTGGGTGCTCCTTTTAGGTGCCCCATCGAGGATCCCTTGGGGACCTCTCTCAGTTTCCAAGCTGCATGCAGACCTCAGTTTCCCACTCCAGGTAATGGCTTCTTAAGGAAAAGTGAGGGATGCTAACAGTAGCGATGATCTCTATGATTAATCCTAGCAATTCAGGAATTTAAGGCTAATGGGCTCAGTGCAGAGATCAGTTCTGATCAGTGCAGTCCCCTGCAAGTTCAGCCCTTTATGGGTGGCCGTGTCTGCTGGTTCTTTCGGCTTGTGACAGTGTGGCAGAATCTGCTCTATTTCCCCACTTTCTTTGCAATTTCTTTTCATATTAATAAAAGATTGAAGTTACCTAATTTTAATGGGCGAGGACAGTTATGACCAACCTAGACAGCATATTGAAAAGCAGAGACATTACTTTGTCAACAAAGGTCTGTCTAGTCAAGGCTATGGTTTTTCCAGTGGTCATGTATGGATGTGAGAGTTGGACTATAAAGAAAGCTGAGCACCGAAGAACTGATGCTTTTGAACTGTGGTGTTGGAGAAGACTCATGAGAGTCCCCTGGACTGCAAGGAGATCCAACCAGTCCATCCTAAAGGAAATCAGTCCTGAATATTCATTGGAAGGACTGATGCTAAAGCTGAAACTCCAATACTTTGGCCACCTGATGCAAAGAGCTGACTCATTTGAAAAGACCGTGATGCTGGGAAAGACTGAGGGCAGGAGGAGAAGGGGTCAACAGAGGATGAGATGGTTGGATGGCATCACTGACTCAATGGACATAGATTTGGGTGGACTCCGGGAGTTGGTGATGGACAGGGAGGCCTGGCGTGCTGTGGTTCATGGGGTTGCAAGAGTCAGACATGACTGAGTGACTGAACTGAACTGGTCCAGAAAGATGTATTTAAATTTGATACACCAGTGGATTTTTTTTTTATTGAGGTAAAGTTCACCTAACATAAAATACACCATTTTAAGGTGAATAATTCAGTGGCTTTTAGTACAGTTACAATGTTATGCAATCAGCACCTTTATTTCCAAAGGATCTACTCTGGACAACTCATATAAACGAAATCATACAATGTGTGGTGTTTTGTGACTGGCTTCTTTCAATTAGTATGTTTTCAAGATTCATCCACATTGTAGCATGTATCCATGCTTCATTCCCTTTAATGGGCTGCATAATATTCCACGTACAGATGGACCGCTGTTTGTTTATCCCTTCATTGGTTGATGGATATTGGGTTGTTTCCACCTTTGGGCTATTGTGAATAGTGCTGCTGTGAACAAGTGTGTACATGTATTTGTCTGAGTATCTGTTTTCAATTCTTTTGACTAGATACTTTGGAGTGGCATCCTAGGTCATATGGTCATTTTACGATTAAGTTTTTTGAGGAACCTCCAAACTGCTTTCCACAGAGGCAGTGGCCGTTTCACATTCCCACTAGCAATGCGTGAAGGTTCTACTTTCTCCAAGCCTTCTCCAACATTTGTTCATTTTCTTTCTTTCTCCCTCTCTCCCTCCCTCCCTCCTTTCCTTCCTTCCCTCTATCCTGCTGCTGCTGCTGCTGCTGCTGCTAAGTCGCTGCAGTCGTGTCCGACTCTGTGCGACCCCATAGACGACAGCCCACCAGGCTCCCCCATCCCTGGGATTCTCCAGGCAAGAACACTGGGGTGGGTTCCCTCTATCCTAGGGGCTGTGAAGTGGTGTCTGTGTTTTGACTATATCTCCCTGATGATAGTGATGTCTTTCTCTGGGTTTCTTGGCCTTTCACCTGTCTTCCCAGCAGCTGTCCTTGCTCCCTGTTTCTGCATTTCTCTTCCTGTTTCCTCCCCTTGCTCCTGACCCACAGGCCATTCCTTGAGCCCTATTGCCCTCAGCAGCCCCTCTGCCTGTGGGCTCAGCCTGGAACGACATAATGCACATTTCAGGAGGTGGCGTCTTCCTGCTCCATCCAGCCCTGGGTCAGATGTCCCCTCCCCTTCCCAGCTCCTCACATCGCGAGGCTGAGGGTGGGGGCTCTGATAAGGTTCCCTGGAAGAAGGCCCCGAGATATATGCAGGTAGTGTACCTGAGGGTGCCAAGCACACCGGTCAGGGCGAGAGGAGGAGAGGAAGGTAGCCCCTAAGGGGAATTATCAGGCCAGCTGCTGGGGCCACACCCACGTCTCAGGGTTATTCCACCGGAGGGGCGGGGGCTGGCTGTCTGACACTGACCCCCGGACTCTGAGTGCTCCTCCCTGGGGATGTTCAGTCTGGCTGCCTGGGATCCGAGGTGAGGAGGGTAGGGACAGAGGCTCTAAAGGCCCGAGAAAGCCCTCAGGCAAAGAAGCATAGAGCTGTTTCTTCAGGCGTTGGGCTGGCGTGTGCTGAAGCTGTGGCGTGAGGGGACGGGTGGGACGTGGAGAGGACCTGCCATGTCTAGACCCTCTCCACGCCCCACCTGTGTCCAGGGACTTCCAGTCCAAGTCCTGCCCAGGACAGGAGCCGGTAAGAACCAAATGTGGCTTCCACTGGGGGCTACACTTCACCGCAGGTGGGGCCTCATGTTTCTTCTTTGCCCTCAGCTTCAGAGGGCGGGGTGTTGTGGAGCTGACCGTGGGGAGCTGGCCACAGCTCTCCTGAGTCATCCACACACCTGGATGGTGGATGGTGACAGAGCTCCTGGCTTCTGAAGATGCCCCCTCCACCCTGTGCAGAGGACACATTCCGGCCTCCTGGCATCCTCGGAATGGCTCTCCGGATGCCCCCGCGATAGAAGCAATTTCCAGGCACCTGAGGTGGCTGACCCACCTGCCTCAACCCAAGCAAGGAACGTTTTCACTCATCTCTGTTCTAGTCCCAAGGGATGAGCACGGCTCTGTCGCTGGCCGGGAGAAGAGAGGTCGTGGGCCTGGGCTGGCCTCCCCATTTCCCTGGGTCCCCAGAGGACGCCTGCCTGCCCCATGGCAGGCCGCCTGCTTTCCCTCCCAGTGGGCTGAGAAGGCCATGAACACCATGGGGCAGCTGGAGCTGCAGTGGAGAGTCAGAGAGAAATACCTTCCCTTCTGTCCCCCGCTTCCTGCCAGGAGGACCTCCAGGCACTGACAGCATTAACTGCTGGGATAAATGAGCATCCAGGGCTCTGGTCTCTGGGACTTGCTCTTCTGCACAGGCGAAGGGATACAGAAGCACAAGTGGAAGATACTTCATAGATGAGCGTGAAGGCTGGCCGTGGAGTCCTGCCCCAGGGCCACAGAAGCGGAGCCCAGAAACAAGGTCACCTCCAGAACTGACTGAGCCCCTTTGTGACCGTTGCCAAAAGCCCCCTGATCACCAGCAGGCTTCCTGACCCCATATTCGGCAAAAATGCCCACTCCAGTGCTCACCCTAAAGTGCCCTAACCAATCACCTAAGGTCAACCCTCCAGCTGGAATTTTTCTTTGTTTTGTACGTGAAAGTCACTCGGTTGTGTCTGACTCTTGGCGATCCCGTGGACTACACACTCCATGGAATTCTCCAGGCCAGAATACTGGAGTGGGTAGCCACTCCAGTCTTCTTTGTCTGGAGGCTATTGAGATTGGCTACTAACCCAGGAGAAGCGTGGACTCTCCCTGGCCTGTCAGGAGGTTGGCCCGCTGTGCTCGTGGTGCCTTCATCATCTCTGCTCCTTGCTCTTAATAAACTCACTCCCTCCTGAAATGCTCTGTGCCTGGGAATTCTTTCCCGACCTGCACTCAGATTGGCATGACACTGGGGATAGGGGCCTTGTTTCTCCTGCTGCTGACACAGTTCAGTTGGTGCAATGTAATGGAGGTGTGTGTGTGCACGTCCGAGTTTCAGGAACCAAAGGGGTGCCTGCAGGCTAGGGTGTATGTGGGTCTTAGCCAGCTGGCTGGCACAAGCCTGGTCAAGCAGTGCTGGACACTTCTCTTGACCGCCCAGCTCTCTCTTTCAGTCCACAGTCCCGGCTTCCGTCTCCATCACTATTGACTGTGCTTTGGGAGCCTCCCAGGGATTTAAATTTACAGAGCTGGCTGGATACCTTACGAAGCAAGTGGCTGGCAGTGGTGAGCCCCGACTGTGACCTTCACCCTGGAAGGAGGCGTTTCATTTTGAGGCCATGTTGAGCTGCGAGTGGCCTTTTCTCCCCTCACGAAGAGACTGAGATCCCTAAATCCATCCTGGCAAAAGGGCCAAGCTGCCTCTTTTTCCTCAAAATGCAGGTCCGAGAGGGTCACAGTCTGTAGGGGCCCCAAGGTTGGGGGTGGGCATTGCTGCCACTGTCTTGGGGTTAGAGGATGGCCCCTGCCCCCCATGCCCTGCTCTGATACCATCGATTTCCTCCAATCTGCATCCAAAGAGATCTGCACTGGGATCAATACACCTGCAGTCCTGTGAGGGAACTCGGGGTGGGGGGAGCGGGAGGCAGAGAGCTTACAGCTCGGGGAGACTGGCTTGCAGGTTGGCCTTGTAGTCAACAGGGAAACCCACCCTCTGGCCAAGGCTGCACCCCAAAGACAGGATATGATGAGCAAAGGGCAGCCAGGCACAGGTCACTGGAGCCCATTGGGCTGAAGGTGGGCGTGGACAGTAATTTGCTTGAGTGGGGACATCACCTTCAGTCCCCGAGCTGAGCTCTAGGAAGGGGGTGTTTCTCCCACACGCTGGACATGCAGGTCCCCAGGGGAGGCTGGGGTGGGAGGAGGGTTTGAATGTACTCCTGAGGAGCCACCAGGCTAGCACATCGCTGCCATTGTCTTCTCACGGCAGGGCTGTCCTCACCTCACCTCTTGTCCAGTGTCTCCGACAGCTGCCCTGAGGGCTGTTTACAGTTTGGGTTCAGCTCTTAGTCTACTCAGCCCTGGGCAGCCCATTAATGTTTGTGGAATGACTAAGTGGATTTCTGAGGGGCCATCCTGTGCCCCATGACTGTCACAGCCGCATTTGCATTTTGTTACCATCTGAATTTCTGCCTTGACCTAGGACCTTCTTGTGGGGCATGTGCCTGGGTATTTCCACCCTTCGAAATTCTCCTGCACATCCTTCAGCACCCCACTGAAATGCCACCTCTTCCAGGAAGCCTTCCATGCATCTTCAGTTAGAAGTGGTCCTTCTATCCCTGAGCTCCTGAAACTTGTTCATAGCCTTCCAGCAGTGAGGGACTCCTACCTCGAGCCTAGACTCACCCATTAGTTAATGAATTCCCCATACTGCCTGGAGCGGGGCTTAGCCCTAAGCATTTATTTCAATGATTAGTTAAAGGAAACAATAAGGGAATGAGCTTGTGTTCCTGGACAGTGCCCCAGGGTTAAGGCAGAGCCCAGTCCCTTTACAGCCTCATCAGGGAGATGCCTACAGCCTTGGGTCCTGATGATGACTCTGCCATTTAGCTGGGCCGTGTGGAGTCCGCAGGTTTCCTGATTCCCTTGTAGGCTCCACCCACACTGGGACCCTTGGCCTGGGTCCATCTCTGCCCTGACAAGTCCTGTCAAGAATGAAGACCAGCTTTCCTGGGGCCCCCTCCAGCTGAAAAGTCACAGTCTCCAACTTGCACCTGCCTGGATGCCTGCTCCCGACTGAGCACAGGTAGGTCCGTCTGTTTCGTTCGCACCTGTGAGTCTGGGGATGAGCTTCGTGGGTGCGGGGACCTGGGTCAGTGTGGGGGCTGGTGGGATGGGGGCGCAACCTCCAAACGGCCAGGTGAGCAGAAGAGTGAGCATTGGAGAAGGAGGTGGGAGGGGCATGTCCCAAAGGATAGGGTGTATTTGCCGCTCAGTATGCAAGCTGCTGCCTCCTGCTCAGGCCAGGGGCTTAGTGACCCTGGAGGAGTCTCCCTGCCACATGATGACTGTTTCTCTTTCTTTCTCCCTAAACAGGAGTGGTCGGCAATCACAGCTATGGCTGGCTGTCCCTGATCTCAACGGGGGCTTCTTTTTGAGAGGAAGATGGATTTTGAAAGTCTTCAATTTCTGTGCCTCAGGTGGCAATAATGCTGCCATGTCAACCTTTTGAAGCTAAGTCTCAAGTCTGACCTAATCTCTGTTTTTCCGTCTGGCATCTGATGCTGGGTCTTTGCCTGCATTCCATTTTGGTACTTTGGTGCTTGCCTACTTTCCAGTGATGCTTTCCATTTTGTCTGGACCCCCAAGGGGCTGGCAGGACGGTGGGGATCTCATGCTGATCTCCCTGCCTCTGGCTTTGTCCCCATGGAGCCACGCTCCCTGCTTCTGAGGGTGCAGCACCAGGGACGCGGCTGAGCCCTTGTGGGCATGGTCACTGTGCACAGGCATGGAAACAGCCCGTGGCGTGAGGGTGCTCTCCATCAGGGCAGAGGCCTGTCTCTGAAACTGACACCTGAATTCCCGTTCACTGGACTGGAGGCTGCCCCAGGGTTGTACGGGGAGGTGTATCAGTCAGTCCTGCTGACTGATAACAAGTGGTCCCCAAGCCCCATTGACTTAACATACTGCATGCTTATTCTCATACTCCCTGGTGAAGAGGTTGAATATGGCCAAGTCTCAGTGAGATGATTCAAGTTTGTGTTGAATATTTCCCATGTGCTTATTTTCCTATTTTCCATGTGGCAAAAGCTATTGGAAAATGATAAGTAAAATTGATAAAAGGGATATAACTCTCCGGTATCCTTGTCTATTTATATAGAGAGTAAAGCAGAGATATAAGGGACTAACGCAGTCTTATTTAATGGAATCTTTCATCTGAAGACTCAAATAACTAAATTTGCCTCCTAGATCAGACAGTGGGAGTGTTCCCCACAATAGCCAAAAGGTGGAAGCAAGCCAGTGTCCATCAGTGGATGAACAAACTAAAAATGGGTCGTCCACATGATGGAATATTATTCAGCCTCGAAAAAGAAGGAAATGCTGACCCCTGCTACAACATAGATGAATTCTGAGGACATGCTGCTAAGGGAAATAAACCCGTCACAAAAGGACAGACGCTGTCTGATTCTGCTCATATGAGGTACCTAGAGGAGTTAAATTCATAGGATGGTGTGGTGGGGGGAAGAGGAGGTAGTGTTTAATGGGGACAGAGTTTCTGTTTGGGAAGGTGAGAAAGTTCTGGAGATGGATGGTGGTGACGGCTGCACAATGATGAGAGTACTTAACGTCACTGAACTGTACGCTTCAAAATAGTTAAAATGCTAAATTTTAGATTGTGTGTATTTTACCACAGTTTCAACTGTAGTAAAACTGTGAGTATTTCCAATGGTTCCCAAGCTTCCTTATGCCTTTTTTTGGCTGGAGTATTTCTGATAGCACCAGGAACCCCCAAAGGCGAATGCTGGGGCTTCTCAAGTTGGCAAGTCTTGCTCGTCAGGACCTTCCTTCCTCCGCGCTGTGCTAAGTTGCTTTAGTCGTGTCCGATTCTTTGCAACCCCATGGTCTGTAGCCTTCCAGGCTCCTTTGTCCATGGGATTCTCCAGGCAAGAATACTGGAGCGGATTGCTATTTCCTTCTCCTGGGGATCTTTCCCGACCCAGGGATCGAACCCAAGTCTCTTATGTCTCCTGTATAGGCAGGAGAGTTCTTTATCACCAGTGCCACCTGGGAAGCCTTCTTCCAAAGCCAGCATCTTTCCCCTGACCCCTAAGCCTTTCTGGATTTCAGGTTTCATGCCTCTCTCCTCCCCTGAGCTTTGTGCTCAGCACAGGGCTCTGAGGAAATCTTGTATTGTTCTGCGTAAATTCAAACTTACAAAAGATACACTGGGGATGATTAACCAGCATCATAGAATCATTTTTCTCCCCCCTGGATTTGCAGCATAGTTGACTTCTAATAGATTAACTTCAAACGCAATTTACTCCGAGCTGTGTCCATGTGCGGCAACTCAACCTTTCTTTTTGGCTGAGAGTCAGGGGAGGCTGCATGCATCCATTATTGGAAGCAAATTACACATGACTGGTATTCCATTTTCAGAATAAAACCAGAGCTGCCTCAACGTGGTGGGAGGTGTAGGTAAAAAGGAGAAGAATGAGGAGAGGGTGATACAGGGCACTGGGTACTTGTAAAATTTGCTCTGGGGAGACAGTCTCAGTCCTCTTGCATCCCAGAAGTCCTTGGCAAGGACTGAGCCCCCCACAAAGGCCTTGGGAGGGGACAGCCTCAGCCCAGGATGACTTCATTGTGAAGACAGAAACTAATTCCTCTCTAAGTGGGAAAAGGCTCTTTAGCTGCATTAAGAGGCTGAGATCCGATGAAAAGGCGAATAGATTCAATCTTCCTTGCATCAGTCACCTGGGACTTCATCAGACTCAAACCGATTAGAAAAATTCACATTGAAAGCATCATTTATAATAGACCCAAATTATAGAAAACATTTGGCCTGGAGGGAGGGAGAAATAGCATTTTCACCTAAGCCATAATCTTTCAGTATCTCCCCCGCCTCCTTTATGGGGTTTGACAGTCCTGTCTCCTCCCCCAGACTAATCATTAGACTAATTAGGGGCTAATCAATGTTTAATTAAAACCTAGCCATTAATTACAGGAAGTACTATGGCAACTTGGGAATAGAATGTGGCTGCAGGAGGGATCAGATTTCCTCAAGCATGGCCAGTGGCCCAAGCAGAAAGCTTTCCTTCTTGTGTTTCTGTTTCCTTCTGTGCACTTTGGCTTGAGGGGATCTGGAGGTCAACAGGGGGAGAAGGGAGCGAGTGGAGAGGAAGATGGAATCCTCTGAGTGTCTTGGCTTCTGGCCTGTTACCCAATTTTCCCACCCACTCCACGGGAGCTTTCCCCTTGGTTCTAGGATCATTCTTCCCATGTCCCGAATTTAACTATTTTTCCTCTGAAACTCTTTTATGGGCGTCTACTTGCATTTAGACTACATCCAGACCTCTCATCATGAACTGCAAATTCCCAGGTGAATGGTTCTCAACCCCTGATGTTAACCATCACCAAGAGAGCATAAAAAAATTCGAATGGAAGGATAGACAAATAGAACAATGAGGAGTAGAAAGCCCAGAAATAGACCCAGCATATGTGGGGATGTGATATACAGCAGCACTGCTGAGGAGGGGCATGAATGATCTTTGCCATAAATGGTGCTGGGCCAGTTGGATAACCACCAGGGTGGCCGGGGCGGTGGTGGGGGGGGGGGGGCGGCCGTTAAATAGGAAGCTTTATCCCTACCTCACACCATACATGAACATCAATTTCACTTTCTAAAAGATAACATAGGAAAAAAATCTGGAATATCTTCATGATAAAGAGAGAGAAAACTATTAAGGAAAAGTGATAAATTGGGTTATATGAAAATTGAGAGCTTCTGTTTACCAAAGATACCATTGAGAGAGTGAAAAGATGGGAACTTCCCTTGGCAATCTAGTGGTTAAGACTCCACCTTCCAATGTAGGGGGCACAAGTTCGATCTCTGGTCAGGGAACTAAGATCCCACACGCTGCACGCTGCAACCAATAAATAAATAAACAAAAAAAATTTTTTAAGGGAGTGCAAAGGACAATCACAAAGCTAGAGAGGACACTTGCAAAATACATAGCCAAAAAAAGTTCTTAGAAAACTGGGAAAGAGACACTAAGCACTTCTCAAAGTGCTTTATTGGTCATCAGGAAAATGCAACCTGAGACGCTGCTATAAACCCATCAGGATGGCTAGAATGAATAGATTGGTGACCTCAAGGGTTAATAAAGACCTAGGGCAATGGGAACATCGGTACATGTCTCGTGAGAGAGAAAACCGAAACAAGCCATTTGAAAAACTGTTCAGCAGAATCTGCTAAAGCAAAACATGTGTCTGCCCAGGTTCCACGAGCACAGTGTGGGGAGTGGGGGACATACAGGAGGGGCTTGGCAACTCTTGAGTTGGTAAGTGACGTAGCACCAGGAAGACTCTTAAGACAGGACTCCCTGTTCTCAGGGGAGGAAGGGTATGAAGGAGAGAGCCTGGATCCTGGATCCCAGCTCTGCGTGAGCAACAGGTTCACCTTTCTGAGCTGTGGTTTCTCCATCTGTACATGATGCTTACTGCGAGAGCTTGCAGGAAGGACTGCGTGTGATGAAGCTTATAAAACACCTAGCTCATTGCATGGCCAACAGTTGGCATAAAACCTCTTTTATTACCCTAGGAGCCTACAACCAGAGAGGGGCACATAAATGCAGATATGCAGGGGCAGGAAGCAGGCACAGGCATCCCAAGGCTGAGTTAGGTATAATCAGCCGCGGTCTGCATTTAGTGGCCAGCTCTGCACTTTTATTCGGGGGTGGAGTCGTGGCTGGGTAGGATCTGAACGTGGTGTCAGGCTCTCTTGCAGTCACACCAGGTGGCAGCGATGTGGCATTCCCTGTTCAGGGAGGCAAGCCGGCTTCAGACACACCTCAGACAAAAGGCAGCCTTTTTCTCCCTAGGGTCCTCCGTCAGCCTCCCCTTTCTTTACCACTGAACCACCTGGGAGGATCTAGCCCATATTATTTCGGCAAAAACAGGAATGAGCCCTGAGATATTCTATAACAGGGCCGGACTGGCAAATGCGCAGAGAAAGAAGCCAGACACGAGAGGATGAAGTTGCACGATTCCACTTACACAGAATGTCCAGATTCGGCAAATCCATGGAGACAGGGAGCAGCTTGGTGGTTTCCAGGGGCCTGAGGGGCAGACGGGGGTGGGGGTGACTGGTAAATGATGTGAGGTTTCCTTCTGGGACTGGGATAAAATGTCCTGGGTCTAGACAGAGGTGGTGGTGGACCAGCATTATGAATGCACTAAATTCCATTGAATTGTACACTTGAAAGTAGTTAATTTTATGTATGTGAATTTCACCTAAATTAAAAAAAAAAATTGTTAGTCCAGCTTTTCCCTTGGGCTGCTGGGAGTTGTGACAAACACACGGAATTCTTGCTGTTAAAACCCACCCATGGTTGCCTCCTCTGAAATGTTGGGCAGCAGGCTGGGTTCATCTGCCCCCATCCTGATTGCCCCCATCTGGACCCAGGGCCCTACAGGTGTTGGGAGCAGTTATGTCTACAAACAGATTTATCCTGAGGCCAAGAGCTGGACTGTGACCAATGCAAGGATGCCCATCCCCACTTCGCTGACCCCTGATGCCTCTCCAGGCGCTGGGAGGGTTTCAGCTTGGCCTGTCTGCACCTCCCACCCCCACCACCATCTCCTTTTGCTTTTAGAACAGGAATACACATGCCTGTTGAGTGGATACTGTTGCCATGTGTGCACACTGGTTTAAAAGGATGTGTTGAGCAGCTGACACAGAGATAAATGGGGATGGAGTTACAGGAGGGGGAGGGGAGGCCTCAGAGCAGCAGGAACGGGTATCACTCCCCACCCCCGCGGTGGGAGGGTGCCAACCTCATGCCGCCGTCTTGGAGGGGTCACCTAGTACCTGCCTGCTGTCACCTGTGTGAGTCCGCGTTCCCCACCTGTGCTGCCCTCACCAACCTCCAGGGGCGTCTGGAACCTGGAGAAGCTGGAGGTTAAGGGGGCAGGTGTTGGAAACGATCCAGGGGTGCAAGTGTGATGCATCACATATTGAGAGAGGAAGTGTGTCTTTGTCCACGTGTAAATCAGGAGACAGATGACAGAGCCACTCTTGACTCCCTTCGAGGTCTTCCTTCATCTCCTTTCTTTTATGAGAACTGTGAGTCCTTCCCTTCTAGAGCCGTGAATTTCCAACTCAAAGGGAAAAAAAATCCCATGAGTACATTAAGTCCTTCTCCCGTGCTGCCTGTACTGGGGCCACTGAGACCAAAGGGTCTCATTTATTATTTTTACAGATGAGCAAATTGTTTTCATCCTTTGTCTCATCCTCTGAAGCATGGGCTTATGTGGACTTGAGGGGCTCTGTCCAGAAGATGCCATCTGTGACCCCAGGAGGGACCAGGTCCTGCTGACACGTGCCCCTCAGTGTGGCCTTGAAGCATCTACCTGAGGGAGATGAGGCCTCCTTTAAAGACCCTGGAAGCAGACCCTTGAGGGTGCTCATCTGGCCCCCCCCCAACTTTCTTTCCTTAGTGTTCCAAGACTGATTGTTTTAGTGACCTCAGAATGTTCCACGGCGGAATGATGTGAGTGTTGGTGTCCAGCCCTGCACTGTGTGGGCTCCTAGAATCCATCCAGGGTTGGTCTGTGTGGCTGGGATGTTGAGAACGTGCTAAGAGTGCATGGGGGTGTGGTGGGGATCTTGGGGGCTTGAAGACCCTCTTCAATCTCTCTCTGGGCTTCCGGAACAGGCCACTGGGAACCAGGTCAGAGGAGGTTTCCAATCGCTGGGTACATGCTTCCTCCTCCCCTCGTCTTCCTCTTCCTTTACCCCTCTCCTCCTTCCCCTCTGTCTCCCAAGTTGTCCCGCCATCCCCTCTCAGCCCTTGCCATCAACAACGCACTGTGTCAGGAGCCTGTTTCCAGGTAGATCTGCTCTTGTGCTCTGTGCCACCTTGAGCACGAATATGTGTGTGTGTGTGTGTGTGTGTGTGCACGCGCGCGGTGTGAGGGGACAGGGTGCCTTGGCCCAAATGTGTCTGGACTGGGTGGAGCCCTCCAGGATGGCAAAGGACTTGGGCAGAGTCAGCATAAAGAACCCAATGTCTTCACCAAGGCCAGGAAGTTAACCTCGGTCCAGGGGATGACCTGCTGCCTGCCCGGCACCCCCAGTGCCTGCCACCCCTTGCCCTGCCCGGGTGCCTGCCACCCCTTGCCCTGCCCGGCTGTGCTTCTCTGAGGGGTCCCTTGGGGATCCCCCCCGGCACCTGGAAGGAGGAAGTGGTTATGGAGTCAGGACTGTGCTCTGATTCCTGCCTTCCCCTCGCATTCCCACTGAGGGTGGCTGCAGGAGGGAAGCATCCTGGAGATGTGGTGGGAGTGGAGGTCCTGCCCCGTCCTCCTCCTGACTCCCAGGGCAGTGTGTCACACCACACACGTCTTCCTGTCTCAACACGCGGTCACCTGTATCTCATGTTGACTGCCTGGTCGCGTGGACCAAGAAGCAGAGACATGGGGAGGCTGTCAGTGGCTCTGAGCCATGAATTTCTGGTCAGATTTAACTCTTTAAGAGTGAAAGGGGAAGCTTCCCTGGTGGTCCAGTGGATAAGACACTGAGCTCCCAGGGCAGGGGGTCTGGGTTCAATCCTTGGTCAGGGAACTAGATCCCGCATGCCACAACTAAGACCCAGTATGGCCAAATAAATAAATTTTTAAAAAAAGGGAAAGGAAGGGGGCCCAGGTTCCCTCGGCCCCCCTGGTTCTTCATCTTGGTGCCCATGACACACGCGGTGGGGCCTCTCCCACGTCTGCTGGAGTCAGGGCTCCGCCTGCAGGGCCACCTCCCACTTCCCCTCTCTGCTCTTTCTTCTCCACGCCCCTTGACCTGTTGGCCTCACTTCCTGCAACCTAGTGTGCAGTCCTCCCTTATCTCCCACCTGGACCACTGCCGAGGCCTCCCCGTTCCCCTATCCCTCCCCGTTCCCCCATCCCTCCCCGCCCCCCCCATCCCTGACATTCCCCGCCTACATATCCCATTGCTTTCAGAGTTGTTTACTAGGAACAGAGCTATTTCCATGGCATGGAACATTCTGCTCAAGAACATTCAACAGCTCCCCATTACCTGCAGAAGGAAACATGTCCCAGGGGAGCCGGTCTTCTTAGCAGGACACTGAAACTCCTCTAGTTTGACTCTGGCTGCACTTTATGGGCCTGCCCAGCCTCATTGCCCCTCAACTCCTCACCCCCACATACTCCTGCCCAGAGTTAAACAAGATGGCCTGTGGCAGTTCTCATCTGGTTCACTCAGCCTGAGCTCTGTGTTGGAAAGGTCTGTGTATGAGAGGACTCCCAGTAATTTTCCAGCCCACGCTACCTTCTTTTTCCTCTGAACTCAGAGTGTTCATGGTCTGGGTCACGCTGTGTGGAAATTCATTTATGCAACACACACACTTTCCATTGACATGATTCTTTAGCACAGCTTCACGAATTCTTCAAGCTCTTTGAGGGGGAACTTTTCTAGGAAACATCCCTCACCCTGCTCCTAATTACCTGGTATTTTCAACCCATCTTTGCATGGTGTCAAAATCATGTCAGTGTATCATTTTCAAAATTCCATCATACAGAACTTACGTTTTTCTTGTCCTTTCGTCCTTTTATTCTTTCACCTACTGTGTGTTTGTTGAGTTCCTGTTTTGTGACAGGCGCTGAGGGTGTGATGGACACAAGGCAGGCCTGTGCTGCTGTTATCAGGTGAGGCAACGCTGGAGCCCCCAGCACGTGAGAAGCACTATGGTGACGAGGGTGAGACAGGTGCAGGGGTGCTGGGAACGCAGGTGATGGGGGCTGATGTGGTCTCAGGGTATGTGAGGGCCCCTCTCTGGAGAGGGGACGTTTCAGCTGACATCTGAAGGATGAGGAGGTATTGGATACAGAATGGGGGAGGTATCTGGAGGGACCAAAAGGCAGGCAGACATGTGAAAGGGAGGAAAAAATGTCCCAGGTGACCCAGAGTGGCCTGAAATCAAGCCCAAATATCCAGGCAGAAAAGGCCATAGACCAAGTCAACGGGTTTGTCTTGTAACAAGGGGTGATGGGAGCCATGGAAGGGCTTTGAGCTGGGGAGTGACACAATCAGACCTGCCTTTTGCAAAGAACAGCCTCTGCCTGCTATGTGGGGACACCGTTGGAAGAGGGCAGAGGGACTGAGTGAACCGTAACAGGGGTTGTCAAGCTAGGGCTATGGGCCAAACCCGGCCCACGGCCTGTTTGTGTCTATTAAGCTTTATTGGCACACAGCTGTATCCAGTAGTTGGTTACTGCTCTCAAGAGGTGGAATAGTTGCCACAGAGGCCATATAGCCCTTGGTGCCTGATATATATATATATATATATATTTTTTTCTTGACCTTAATTTTTTTTGCTGTTTTTGTCTTATTATTATTTTTAATATTTATTATTTACTTTGGTTGTGCAGGGTCTTATTTGCAGCATGTAGGAACTTCAATCTTCATTGCAGCATGAAGGATCTGTAGTTGCAGCATGCAAACTTTGTTGAGGCATGCGGGATCTAGTTCCCTAACCAGGGCTTGAACACAGGCCCCCTGCATTGGTAGCATGGAGTCTTAGCCACTAGACCACCAAGGAAGTCCTGATGCCTTAGATATTTACGCTGACCTTTTACAGGAAAAGTTTGCTGACAGTTCTGTTAAAACGCTGCCTTAATTTGGGTTGTTCTGGAAGCAGAGCTGACAGAAGGATGTGAGCGCAGGTATACTAGTGGTGAGTGGGTGGAGGGCAAAGATTTAGAAAGTGGGGCCGACAGGATGCGGGGCTGGATGGGGTCAGGCAGGTGAGAGAGTGGAAGTGAGGATGTAGATGAAGATTCAAGGGCAGACCTCCAGTTCAGATCTGGGCAGGTCTTGAGCAACCCGACTGTTCCAGAACCTTCACTTTGTTTCTCTACGAGGTGACCTCCAGTCTCTGTAGCTGAATAACACTCCACGAATCTTCCTCACCATGATTCACTAATGAAGCTGAAAAGGCTCTTCACCTTCCTCCCAAACGTGACCCACAATTCCTGCAAGTTCCTCTCTGAGCAAAGCATGGGCACCACCGTCCTGTCTCTCCCCCGTCAGCAAAGCGGCTGCTGCCTAATTCCTAATTATGCCCTTCAAGGTTGCATTAAATCATTGCGCCGGGACACTGCATTGTGGGTAATCAGCTGCTGTTTTAATATGTTTAGCTGCTCTGCATTTCCACAGGCAGAGACTGTCTGAAGCGAAAACTGTGCCCCTGTCTGTCAGGATCTCTGCTGGAGATCACAGAGCAGAGGATAAGTCTGGTGTGGCAGGTTGGATCGTGTTTCTCCCCACAGAATAAACCCTGCCGAAGGCATGGGCTGGAACTTCCCCTTCTCACCCTCAGACACATCTCAGAGACTTATGGTCACCCTGGCTGGAGGAAATCCAGCTGGAATCTGTTCTATGAATTCCCAGCGTCCCTTCACTTTTTTGAAAAAACAGCTTCATCGAGATGTAATTCCTGTGCATAGAATTTGCCCATGGACAGAGTTTTTGGTATCTTCACAGAGTTATGCAACGATCACCACAGTCAATTTTAGAACATTTTCATCATCTCTGAAATTGATAATGATAACTATCATCTCCCAAGCTCCCCGCTCCCCACCCCTGCCCATAGCCCCTGGAAACCACTAATCTCTACCTTCTGCCTCTACAGATTTCCCTGTTCTGGACATTTCATAGAAATGGGATCATACAATATATGGCCTTTTGTGTCAGGCTTCTGTTACTTAGCATGTTTCCAAACCTCATCCTTGATGTAGTGTGTGTTACTGCTTCCTTCCTTTTTTATGGGTGAATGGTGCTTCTGGAATATTTATTTCCTGAGGCTCATCAGTCATCCCACCCTGGGGGCTTCATCTTGTAGTCCTTACAGCACCCCACGCGATAGGTCCCTGATCTTCACTTGATGGCTAGGGAAGCCGAGACTCAGAATAAGTGCCTAATTCAAGGTCACATGGTTACCTTGAGGGAGGGGGGTCTAATCCTGGTGTTCAGAGCATCTTCCCAAATCTCCTGTAATTTTCCTAGTATCCAGAGCAGATTAGAGTGAATTAGGGGAGAGGGCCTCTGAATCTGATAGGGCCCATGATGGGCTGAATAATGGCCCCCAAAGATACCCAGGTTCCGATCCCTGGAACCAGTGAATGTGACCTTATTTGGAGAAAGGGTCAGTGCAGATGGGATTAAGGATCTAGAGGTGGGTGATTATCCTGGATTATCTGGGTGGGCCCTAAGCAGTCACATGTATCGGTTTAAGAGGAAGGCAGAGGGGAATCTGACACTTTGACACACACGGAGGAGACACCCACATGAAGGAAAAGTAGAGAGAGACGTGAAGCTGCTGGCCTTAAAGGCTGAGTGATGTGGCCACAAGTCAAGGATGGCCAGCAGCCCCTGGGAGCTGAAACAGGCAGGAAGGCTTTTGTCCTGGAGTATAGCCCTGCTGACAGCTTGATTTCAGACTAGTGATGCTGACTTTGGGTTTCTGGCCTCCAGAACTGGGAAAAGAATCAATTTCTGTAGTTTGAAGCCCTTTGTATGGCATCTGTTAGGGCATCCTCAGGACACTAACACAGGGCCTCATACCTGATGCCCAGGCCCTTTGTGCCTGAGACAGCTTTCTGCACGTTCCTAGCCCGAGCACGGTGGTGCAGCTGGGTGTGTTGCTGCTAAGTCACTTCAGTCGTGTCCAACTCTGTGCAACCCCATAGATGGCAGCCCACCACGCCCGCCCCCCCCCCCCCCCCCGTCCCTGGGATTCTCCAGGCAAGAACACTGGAGTGGGTTGCCATTGCCTTCTCCAATGCATAAAAGTGAAAAGTGAAAGTGAAGTCGCTCAGTCGTGTCCGACTCTTCGTGACCCCATGGACTGCAGCCCACCAGGCTCCTCCGTCCATGGGATTTTCCAGGCAAGAGGACTGGAGTGGGTGCCATTGTGTGCTGGTCTGTATATGTTGAAAGCTGGGAATAGCATCTAATACCTCTTATCTAAGAACTTTGCATAAATGAACCCAATCCCCACAACAGCTCTGTGAGATAAGCTCCTATTGTTATTCCCATTCTACAGATGAGAAAATGAGGCTCAGAGTGGCAGGTTCACCAGCGAGGGGCAGAACCAGGCGGTCCTGTTGCCCAGTGGGTTTCTACTGCTCTGTGCTGCCTCCTTAAACTACGCTGCTTAAAGAAGCTTGTAAAAGCACAGGCTTGGAAGGCTTTCATTCATTCAACAAATACATATCAAAATATATACGAGCCCTGGAGAATCAGCTGTTAAGAAAACATGTGCCTTCCCCACTGGGCCCTCACATGTGCTAGGGAGACAATCGCCGAAAGTATAACGTGTAACCCTGGAGAAACACTGAACGTGCCAGGACCCTTTCTGGGGTGGATGGGTGTGCATATGTGTGCGCGTGTGTGTAAGCATGCTGTATTATGCAGGGGATTGGGGAAGGGAGCTGAGCAGTTGGGGGTCCAGTGGAGGCCTGCAGGGCCCAGGTGCGCTGGAGGAGCCCATGGCTGGCTCAGCAGAAGGGGAGGAGCAGGACCAGAGGGGACTGGAGCGGGTGGAGGGGGCGGACTGGGCAGAGCCGTGCCAGCCACTGGGCAGGGCCCTGAGGAGCCCTGGGCCGAGGGAATGCTTGAGTTGTCCCACCTTCCTTGTGTGGCTGTGGGTCAGAGCCTCCAGCTCAGTACTGTCGCAAATTTTAAATGCAGGCGCGATTGTGCCTGGCACCTGGTCAGTGTGTCTCCGCAACTGATAACAAGTTGCCGCCCACTGCCCATCACTGCCCTGTGGCTCTTGGTCATCTTGTGGGGGGAGGCCCCATTTCAAGCACCTTCGTTGTATCCTTAGCATACATAGTCTCACCTTTCTTTGGAAACTACTTATTTTTGGAATTTTCATCTTTCCCTCAGTTCTAGGGAGTTCCTTGTTCTGGAAGGTAATGTAATATCCATCTACATTTCCTTGTCTAAAGCTCTAGAACTCCCCCAGAACTAGGTGGGTTTTGGCGCTTAGGCTTGTTGAGATTTTAGAAAGATAACAGAATACACTGACTACGTCACGGAAGAGGTTCTGGGGTCTGGGGCTGCACTGCCTCATGGGAGGTCACCGAGAGGAGATGACAGCTGGGTGACCCGAGCTGGACCCAGGCCAGGAGAGGCTCCTTGCCCTCGCCCGCCTCACTTCCACTCTGTCCACCGTCCCAACTGCCACCTGCCGGTGTCGCTTTCAAAGGTGCAGCCGGGAGAAAGAGCGGTGTGCTGAGACTGCCCAAGGGGCCATGTGCCCGGCCCCCCAAGACCTTGCAGTAAACTTTTAGGATTTGGAGGCGCAGCTGCTAGCGGAGAGTCTGAGCCCTTGATCCTCCATAATTGCTCATTTATAAGTAAAATGAGGGCTTCCCTGGTGGCTCAGCTGGTAAAGAATCTGCCTGCAATGCGGGAGACCTGGGTTCGATCCCTGGGTTGGAAAGATCCCTTGGAGAAGGGAACAGCTACCCACTCCAGTATTCTGGCCTGGAGAATTCCATGGACTGTATAGTCCAGGGGATCGCAAAGAGTTGGACAGGACTGAGCGACTTTCACTTTTCACTCAACCAGGCTCGAGAGGCCGTTCCTGCAGACGGCCCCGCGGCCCCGCCCGTGTGGCTGCCTTGCGCTCTGCCTCTGTCCCCGCTGGGGGTTCAGGCTTCCCCCGGAAGCTCTGAGGGTGTAAAACCACGCGGCTCCGGTCAGCGTGGTAAGTAATGGCCGCCGGTCACTCCTGGTCACTTTGCATGTTGGCGCCAAAATTAGAAAACGTGAGGTTTTCAGAGTTAATTAGATTTTTGAATTTAGGACAAGGGGTGTGGACACGTGGGCCCAGCCCACACTGACAGAACTTTCTAGGTACGAGTCACTGCGCCTTTTCTGCGCGGCTTCATCAGGCCCTGTCAGCCACCCCCCAGAGGCGTCCAGGGAGCTGCCCAGGGAGGGGGCGTGGGGCCCCAAGGTGCCCGCAGGCACCAGGCCTTCTTTCCCTTTGTTCTGGTCGAGGTAGGGGCTCAGGCCGCAGCCCAGGGCACAGAGCCTCCCGCAAAGCCAAGCACCCAGATGCACCTGGGGCCACGGGCATTGGATTCCACCTGAATTCTGACGTTCACTCTTTTTTTAAAGCGTCCATGGAGTCAAGTCTTAGTCCTGAGAGAGGAAGCCTGCTTTGTGCAGACAGCCAACAGGCATTTGAATAACGTGGCTTCAGGGAGAAGGGAGGGAGGGACACTGGCGTCCTTGTGGTGACTTTACGTGGGCTCTGAAGGCCACCTCTGAAAGAGGTGTCCCCAGGTATTTTAAATAGGCAGTATTAAAAAAAAAAGGGCCTCTCCAAGGTGACAGAAATGTTCCAAAGGACAAAATTCTACTACATGTGAAAGTCCAGTTATTTTTGTTTGAAAACCCACTCATTTTGTGATCATTGGAGCTCACATAGTAAGATGGATTCTGTTACACTGAGGGCCTTGTGCCTGGGGCTGGATGCCATGCCCACCTTTGAGTTCCATGATCTAAGTACCTCCCAAGACCCCATTGCCTAATGCTATCCCCTAATACTGTCACATTGGGAGTTAGGATTTCCACAGATGAATTTCTGTGAGAGGCACAAACATTCAGCCCATAATAGCTCTCTGTTTCCAAACATTACCTATACATTGAAATTTCCTTACTCATCAGTTTTAGACTTCATTATTGATCTTTCTTTGATGGTATAATAGATCAGATTTTAACTTACTTACATTTCTTCTTCCCTCTCCTCTGCCCAAATAACTTCTCACTTTTTGGTTATGTCTACATACAAGTTTTTCTTATCACAACTATCATAACCACAACAGTTTTCTTTCTCTCTTTGGTACAACTTTTCATTTATCCTGTGGTTAATAATTGCTTCGGCTTTCCCTGGCCCTCCAGCATACCTTCCCATGCAACCTTCCATGAGGTCAGTCCCGTCAGAGAGTTGGTCAGCCCTCTGAAGCTGGAGCCTTCTGACACCTGCCCCAGCTGGTATGGGCTGCTCCAGGTTGCTGCATGGCCCTTGTTGAGGGCTTTTCCTTTGCTCACTCCTGTGATGGAGCCCATTCCTACCTACCCTTGGTGGAGCTCATTCTCTTATAACACCTGAGATGTCTTATTCTTTTCTCATGTTCAGTTTGAATGTAGACTCCTGGTTTTGAAATTATTTTTACCTAGAATTTTGAAGGCATTTTCCTGCTGAATTCTGGTTTCCATGCTGCTGTTGAGTAGTCTGATGCCATTCAAATTTTTGATCCTATTTTATGACCTGGTTTTCTTCTCTCTGGAAGCTTTTATCCTTGGTGTTCTATAATGTCATAAAGATGTGCCTTTGTTCTTTTATTGTTTGGATACTTTGTATGCTCTTCAATCTGAAGGCTCATGCCTTTCAGTTCTGGGAAGATTTCTGGTATTATTTCTTTGATAATTTTATTCTCTTGATTTTCTCTGAGCTTTCTTTCTGAAATTCTTATTTGTCAGATGTTGGACCTCCTGGCTTCATCATCTAGCTCTTTAATTAGAAAAAAAAAATCTATTGTACATTTCTTTGCCTTTTTGTTCTACTTTCTGGAAACTTTAACTTCATTTTCCAAGACTTCTATTGACTTTAATTTATATTATTATATTTTTTACTTTGAGGCATTCTTGTTCTTTAATTGTTTCTTCTTGTTTCATGGACCGTAATAGCTTTTCTCATCTCTGTGAACATATTAATGGTACATTCTTTGAAGTTTTCTTCTCTTTGTGAAGTATGTACCTATACTAGTTATCTAGTGGTGGGTAACAAATTACCCTAAACACAGTGGCATAAAAGGACAAACATTTCTCATCTCACAGTTTCCGTGAGCCAGGTATCTGGTAGGGCCTAGCTGGGTGGTTCTGGCTCAGGGTGAATTTGTAGCTAATGTGTCGTCTAGGACTGAAGTCATTTAAGGCTTCAGTGGAGATGAAGGATCTGCTTTCAAGCTCAGTCACTTGGTTGATGGCCAGAGCCCTAAATTCCTCAGCGCACGGGCTTCTCCATATGGCTGCTGGACAGAGCAGTTGGCTTCTTCCGAAGTTAGTGAGAGGGAGAGAGAGAACCAAGATGGAAGCTGTGCTGCTTTTTATAACCTAACCTCAGAAGCAACCACTGTCCCTCCTGTCATGATACAACGTGGGAGAGAGGACTCAAGGATGTGAGTAACAGGGACTGCCATCGAGGAGGCAGCTGACTACCCCGGCACTTGTTCCGAATTTCCCCTAATTTCTTACTTCCGTCCCTGTTGTCCATGATGGAGGCTTGTCTTGAATATTTGGTGATCTCTCTCTCTGACTTCTTATATTGTCAGCACACGAGTTGATTGGAGGCTGTGTGTATATGCCTATGTGGGGAGTTTGTCGACTGTCTCTGTTAGATCACTCCAGAAGCCAATCTTGTTATGAAGAGTCGAGGGCAAGCCATTTATTTGGAAGGTGAAGGAAACCCCACTAGGGGAGTGGGGTTTTAGAACATGGAAAGGAAGGAGGCCAAGAGAGGGTATGATATTAAGTCATGCACCGAAGCATGTGTTTGGAACTTGGTCCTGCCGAGAACTCTGAGAAATGGGGCAAAACACATACCTCAGAAGGATCCTACCTGGATGATGTTGGTGGAGCTTGGCTACTGGTGCCCTGACTTCACTGAGTCATTGTCTGAGGGCTGTGGGGGAGAGGGAGGGTGAGCATCAGGACCTGTCCGCCTGCTGCAAGAGGGCAGAGCAATCTTCTGAGGTTTTAGGGAAACTGTCAGGCACACGATGCAGATGCCACTGTTGAAATCTAAAGCACCTGGACGTGGCTAAGGTCCAGGGGCCTGGCAGGCAGAGACAGTGACCATGGGCTTTGCTGTAGGGCACGGTTCCCACCCTTTTTGGCACAGTTTTTCCAGACTCAGAGAGGGGATAGTTTCAGGATGATTCAAGTGCATTATGTTTATTGTGCATTTATTTCTGTTATTATTATATCAACTCCACCTAAGATCGTCAGGCATTAGATCTTGGAGGTTTGGGACCCCTGCTGTAGGATGATTATATTTGTAGGTCTTTTCTCTGGGACAGCTTTTATTCTCTGCTGAGAGGGATCCTCTGATCGCTTGCTTTGGATGGGGTTGGGGTGTGGGGATAGGGCTGGCTTCTGGTGCTCTGGGACTGGTAGCAGAGGCCAGCTGGGTGGGGCTGTCACCCTCAGTATGGAGACTTCTATTCCGTATGCCTCTGTTCAGCCCTGGGCTTGATCTCATCTTCTTTGAGCTGGCATCCCCAAGCCTGGGGTCTCTCTGATTCACTCCCTACAGGAATGAGCCTCAGGTTTCTGTGGGCTGGGAGAGGGTGCCTCGTTGTATGGAGGTGGGCAGGGTCCAGTTTCACCCTGGCCTTCGAAGCATCCAGTTCCCAGGATTGGGGGAGGTCTCTGGGGGCACGTCAGCTGGGTTCTGTCCCTTGGCTCCAGCCTGCAATTCTCTAGCTCTGCCTTCTCCATCCCAGGGTCCCCCAGCCTTTCTCTCTCAGCCTCTTGGCTTCATCATGACTGGGGATTCCACATCTCTCATTCATTGTGAGGTTGTCTTGCCCTCTCCCTCATTCTGCTAGTCCTGTCCTGGGAGGCCCGCACCTGGAAGGTCACTGGACGAGTGGAACTGGGCGAGAGCTGGGGCCAGGGCAGGGCAGCCCAAGCTGTTGGTGAGCAGGGTGGAAGGTTGGGGAGGAGACTGAGGTCAGGGTAGACAAACCTTGAGGTCACCAGGCCCTGGTCTGTGCCAGCGTCTGGAGGCCCAGTTCAGTTGGGGGAGGCAGGGCTGGTGGGCTGGGGTCTGGTTGTCTGTGCCTGTTTGCTGCCCCCATGGGTTGTCTGCACGATCCAGATCTCCTGAGGTTGAGGAGGTCACTGGGGGCTGACTCTGGACCAGACCTGCTCGCACCTGATAGTGCCAGCAGGGGAGGTAGCTATGTTTAGAAGTAATTACTCTATCTGTGCAGAAGCATTGGAACATCATCCCTGGCAGGGGCAGGAATTAGCTCGAGGCATCACTGCTGGAGCAGCAGCAACTTCTTTGCTGGACTGTCCTGCTTTCCTTCCTGGGAGATGGGGGACTGCGCTGAAGCAGGGAGAGGGATGGGTCCTGGAAGTGGTGGGGGAGAGAAACCTGCCCACGCTCAGAGAACTGGGTTATTCCTGTGAGCCATTGCTATGGATATGTTAAACCATCTGCAGCAGACAGCCTGGGAGGGATGCTGACGGCGGTCATTTACTTGACAATTGCTTGTTAAAGGTGTCTGATTGCTGAACATGGTTCTAGGTGCCTGGGATATGGCTTAGTTGTGAACCAAGTCCTTGTCATTCCAGTGGACAGGGACGGGCAATGCGTGCAAACACACACACACACACACATAAAAGCAGGTGGAAGTAAAGTTGAGAGGTGCTTCTACTCCACATTAGGCAGGCCCCTCTGCTAAGGCAACACTGTGCAAAGACCTGACTGAGGCCAGTGAGTGACCTGTGCCCTTCTGGGGAAGAGTGTTCCAGGAAGCTGGATCAGCAAGTGCAAGGGCCCTGTGGCAGGAGGGTGGTTGGCAGGATGGAGGGACAGTGAGGGGGACTTTTTAACCCCTGCAAGGCGAATGCCCATCTGCTTTGAATGCTGGTGTGCCTGCTTCAAATTCATATGTTGGAACCTTAAGCCCAATGTGATGGCATTTGGAGGTGGGGCCTTTGGAAGGTGATTAAGTCATAAGTGTGGAAACTGGATCATTGCCTTTTAAGAGACCCAGAGAGCTCCCTCATCCCTTCCACTGTGTTTGGACACAGTGAGAAGATGGTTGTCTATGAACCAGGAAGCAGAACTTCACCCAAAACAGAATCTAAAACGGAATCTACCAGCACCTTGCTCCTATAAATGTGAGAGAGGTTCCTGTTGTTTATAAGGCCCCCAGGCTATGGTGTTCTACAAGAGCAGCCCCAACGACTGACACACTTACTGTTACCAAATAATTTCATGCTTCATGTCAGAGATGAAGACGGAAGGGGTCCACATTGCTCTTCGGACCCCTGCCTACAGAGACTAAGTGGGGGCCTCTGTGCTCGAACGATAGAGGATGCCTTGGGCTGGCCAGGCCTCCCT
Source organism: Capricornis sumatraensis (assembly GCF_032405125.1). Taxonomy (NCBI): domain Eukaryota; kingdom Metazoa; phylum Chordata; class Mammalia; order Artiodactyla; family Bovidae; genus Capricornis; species Capricornis sumatraensis. The sequence continues at coordinate 102,382,097 of NC_091076.1, forward strand.
GGGGGTCTGGAGGGCAGACTGTGGGTGCGTGGCCTGGAGGTGGTTGCACTTCAGCAACCGGTCTTTTGCTGGAGAGTAAGAGGGTGAGGACAGTGAGTACATGCAGCATTCTCATGTGATGGACTCACATTCTCTGCAGCACCAAGAGCAGAGGAGGGGGCTCGAGGTGGACGCAGGTCCTGGCCCCGAAGCCACCCTGCTCCTGAGGGTGCTTTGTCACTGCTGGTGTCCACGTAGGAGGGCCCAGAGGGGCAGCTGAGATGCTGAGCTCTATGTTTTGTAGGGAAACCAGTCAGCCCCATCCCAGGGGCTCCTAGTATGAAAAGGGCCTCCTGGCGGCTGCTGGCGCTCTTCCTTTGCCTGCAGTCTGTTCTGTCTCCGTCCACTGCTTCTCTGCTCTGACTCAGTTTCCAGGCTTTCCTTTTTCTTTTCCTTTTTTGTACTGAAGTACAGTTAATTTTCAATGTTGTGTTAGTTTCCGGTGTATAGCAAAGTGATTCAGTTATATATGCATATTCTTTTTCATATTATTTTCCATTATGATTTCTTGTAAGATATTGAATATAGTTCCCCATGCTATGCAGTAGGACCTTGTTGTTTATTTATTTTTAAACATATATATTTCTTTGGGTGTGCCGGGTCTTAGTTGTGTCATAAGGGATCTTTTGTTACATTGCAGACTCTAATTGTGGCACATGGGCTCCAGAGTACACGGGGTCAGTAGCTGCGTCACACAAGCTAAGTTGCTCCACAGTGTATGGAATCTGAGTTCCCCGACCAGGGATTGAACCACGTCCTCTGCATTGCAAGGTGGGTTCTTAGCCACTGGACCACCAGGGAAGTTCCTATCTATCTTAAATAGAGTAGTTTGTATCTGCTAATCCCAAGCTCCTAATTTATTTCTCCCCCCTTTCTCTTTGGTAACCAGAAGTTTGTTTCCTACGTCTATGAGTCTATTGCTGTTTCATCAATAAGTTCATTTGTGTTGTAGTTTACATTCCACATATAACTGATATCATATATGTGATATATGATGTTATAAGATATCTTCTTTTTCTGACTTACTTCACATAGTATGATAATGTCTATATTCATCCATATTGCTGCAAAGGGCATTATTTCATTCTTTTTTATGGCTGAGTAGTGTTCCATTGTGTATATAAACCAAATCTTCTTTAGCCATTTATCTGTCCTTGGACAGTTTGCTTCCATGTCCTGGCTGTTGTAAGGAGTGCTGCTATGAACATTGGGGTGCATGTATCTTTTCAAATTAGTTTTCTTTGGAAATATGCCCAGGAATGGTATTGCTGGGTCATATGGCAATTCTATTTTTAGTTTTTTAAGGAACCTCTGTGCTGTTTTCCATAGTGGCCATACCAATTTACACTCCCACCAGCAGTGTAGGAGGGTTTTCTTTTCTCCACGCCCTCTCCAGCATTTGTAATTTGTAGGCTTTTCAATGAAGGCTCTTCTGACCAGTGCAAGGTGGCTTTTATTTTGTAGTTTTGATTTGCATTTCTCAATATTTAGGCACATGAGCATCTTTTCATGTGCTGATTGGCTGTCTGTCTATCTGCTTCGGAGAAATGTCTGTTTAGATCTTCTGCCCATTTTTTGATTGGGTTGTTTTTTTTTTTTTTCCTGTTATTGAGTTGTATGAGTTATTTGTATATTTTGGAAATTAAGCCCTTGTCAGTCACATTGTTTGCAAATATTTTCTCCCAGTCTGTAGGTTGTTTTTCATTTTGTTTATGGTTTCTTTTGTTATGCAAGCACTTAAAAGTTTGATTAGTTCCCACTCGTTTATTTTTGTTTTATTTCTATCGCTTTGAGAGACTGACCTAAGAAAACATTGATACTATTTATGTCAGAGAATGTTTTGCCTGTGTTCTCTTCTAGGAGTTTTATGGTGTTATATCTTATATTTGTCTTTAAGCCGTTTTGAGTCTATTTTTGTGTATGGTATGAAGGTGCATTCTAACTTCATTGTTTAGCATGCAGCTGTCCAGGCTTTTCTTAAATCAGTCCCAGCTGGTGAGACAGCTTTTACACTCCCCAAGGTGATAATGGGGCCTCTTCCTTGTTGAGTTTCCTGACAACACTCTCCAGTGAGCCATCAGTTTCTGCACGGCCCTTGGGACATGCAGGCTCCGTTTTCAAGTACATCCTGGGGCTTGGCATGTGTGACAAAAGGCAGAGGGTGAGTTCCACAGGAAAAAAATCAGGTGTGCATTTTCTGGTACATAAAAGACAGTCTGAGGCTTCTTTTCATGGGAAGGAGGTGGTGGGGGAGCAGGATGGAAAGATATAGAAACTCATCACCATGAATGAGCGGAGAGGAGAGAGACCAGAGGAGGAGAAGGAATGCGCAAGAGAGTGAGAAGGAGACAGTGGGGCGCCCGTGGATGAGGCAGATGCAGAGATAAAATGCTCTCACAGGAGGTGCAGGAACATCATTCTAAATCAAGGACGTCAAATGATTGCGGGTGCCTTTGAGTCTCTGACACACATGCCTCATGCCGGCTGTGCGCCCGCTTCACGTCTGTACACACCTGACTGTTGGTTCTGGGCCCTCAGCGGGGGCATCTTGCCACTGCCTCTGCCTCCCCCCACTGCCCCTGCCTCCCCCGTCCACTGTCAGAAGGACCCCTCCCCATAGTCCTTAGCGGAAGCTTTGTTGCTACTGCCCTGCCTCCCTTCTCCCTGGCCCAGGTGGCTCTGTATCCTTAACAAAGAAGGCCATTGTGGTCCAGGTGCAAGGGTTTAAGTGAGAGACACAAACTGGATGGTGTCTGTAGGGGTGAGGAGAGCCAAGCGCTACATGCCTGGACCCTAAGAGGTAAAGAAGAGAGGAGCGGCACCAGGAAGACGAGCAAGATGAGGGAGCTACTTGCATCCTTCACCTGCCCCCCAGGGTCATCCTCGCTGTCAGAAAGCCCTCACCAGGCCCCCAGCTCCCTCGGCTTGGCTAGGCTGTTGGTGGATCCAGAGGCAGAAAGAGGGCTGCTGGTGGTGACTGAGTGAGTGATGAGGCAGCCAGAATGGGTGAGGCTGAATTGCGGAGAATCCTGGTAGCTGCCAGGAAGGATCCAGGGTTTGAGGCTGCCCAGATTTGACCCTCAGCCTTGGGTGCGAAGGGGAAGTCCTGGCTTTGAGGTCCTGGTGTGATGAGTTGGGCTGGGGGCTTCCTCTGAATCTGGATTTGATACCAGTTACAAAGAATTCCCAGGTCTTCATCCAGAGGCCATGCGTCAGGGACATGCAGCTTGTATTCCTCAGGTTCTGTCCAGTGTAGTTCTAGTTCCCCTATGCACATTGTGCAAACCGGGGAGCAGGGAGCAGTGATCTTTTCTCTAACGCACATTCCCTGTGAAATGATGCTCTTTGGGAGTTACTTGTCTATAACTTCCCCAATTACTGCACTGCCTCTCACCCCTGCCCAGTGCCATGGTGACCTACGAGGTTTCTATTTTATTTTTTACTGACCTGAAACTCGGTCCTCCTGGACAGAAAAGTCAGAGGCCACAGTGTCTCACAGAATTGACCCGGGGCAGCAAGCCCTGGGATCTCACTCCTCAGCAGTTCCTTGCCCCAGCTACTATGTGGACAATGATTCCATACAGAAGGATCTGGGAACATCACTCTGGAGTTTGATTCTTTATCTACTCCCACAAAATGCCAGAGACTATCTGGCTTACAAAGCTGGACTTCAGGGATACTGGCCATGTAGCAGAGGATTTAACCTTGTCCCAGGAGAAGTCTGTTTTTTGCCCTCGGCCCATTGAAAGTAATCTCTAAGCCCTTAGGAATCTCTGGTCATGGTTTGCCTGGCAGCTTTGGGCCATACCAATAAAGTGATACAATGTGGAGCTTTGGGCCACAGAAACATGTGAGTGGGCGTGGGTAGGAGTTTGGGTCACATGGTATAAGCTTGGCTTCTAGAGGGACTAGACTGCGGTCAGCCACGTGGGTACCAAAGTGCCTCCACGGTAGACACCAGTGAAGTCTGGACCCCAAGGCTTGAGGGCGTCCCTGGTTGGCAATGTCCCACTCATTGGTGCTATGGAAGCAGCAACTGTCCTGACTCTAGGGAGAGGGGGAAGTGGAAGCCCCCACATTTTGTGTCTTCCCGGACTCCCTGGTTGACTTAAACCTCTATCTTCTCACTGTAATAAACCATAAACCATAACCATGAGTATAACAGCTTTCTTGAGCCCAAAGTCCTTCTAGCAGATTATCAAACCTCAGCGTGGTCTTGAGGATCCCCAACTTGCACTTGGTGTCAGAAGTGAGGGAGGTTTTAAGACCTGCTCCCTGACTGCAGGCCACCATTGTGGTGATTCCCGACTGCTCCCAGACTTTATTTTTTTATTTTTACAGTTTTGCTTGTTTATTTTTGGCTGTGCTCGGTCCTCGTTGCTGTGTGTGGGCTTTCCCTAGTTGCAGCGAGCGAGGGCTGCTCTCTAGTTGCGGTTCATGGGCTGCTCACTGCAATATCTTCCCTTGTTGCAGAGCATGGGCTCTAGGGCGCGTGGACTTCAGTAGTTCAGCTGCCCCGAGGAATGTGGAGTCTTCCCAGGCCGGGATCAAACCCATGTCCCCTGCACTGGCAGGTGAATTCTTAACCGCTCGCCCACCAGGGAAGTCCTACTCCTGCACTTGAATAGCTCTCCGTCTGGTCTATTTTTCTCACCCCAGTCAGTGCGAGTGCTGCGGCCAGTGTGGGCATTTAAAACTGTCAGTCCTCTCACATTCTCCCCTGCTGAGACCCTCCACTGTGCTGCATCTGCCTGGACGCTAAAGGTTTGGGCGTGAGCTAAAACCCTGGTATAATCGGGCTTTTGCTGGCCCTCTCCAACCCCATCCCCTTGCCTGCCACATTCCAGCTCCCCTCATTCCAATCCCCTTTGGTGTGTGGCACACACCTGAGCTCTGACCTGCTTTGGAGTTATCTCCCATGCTAATCTCTTTCTTGCTCTTTGAGTCTCGCCTAATGTTAGCCTTTTCGGGAAAGTTCAGGGCATCTCATTTGCCATCTCAGAATCTATTCATAGCCTGCCCGGCACCCCTCTCAGGGTGAACTCATACACTTATATTGTTACCTTTCCTGTTTATTTCTGCTCTTTCCATCCTGGGCATCCCTCAAAGGCAGAGACTTTGTGTGTATTTTTCTTGCAGTTGTAGATCTTGAACCCAGCATCAGGTGGCTAATCAAACCCTGCTTGTTGGAGCAATGAGTGACCTTCCACCATAGCTACTGCATGGCTAACCTTTACCAGCACTAGCTGGTGGTGCCCCAGCCTCCTTGATCAAACTTCCCACAGATGTGGTCCCAAGCAGCATGCTCCTGTGGGTCCTGATGGATCTCCTGGCTGCTGGTGTGTGTGTGTGTGTGTGTGTGTGTGTGTGTGTGTGTGTGTGTATTGTCCCTTTCCTTCCACTTTTTTGGTTGGGTTATGCTGTGACTTAACCTAGTTATAGGCCTGATGGTAGGAGGGCAGGCAGGGGCAGACCCTGAGTTTAGCACGTGTTGTCTTACATGGGGGAGAGTTTCATATTGTCTTCAAGCAGAAGGAAGGGTATGCTTTCCTATGCATCTGTCCTCGATTTTTGTGTCCCACAGAGTTTCTTCTGCCTCTTTATTGTGTTTTGGAGCTCCATCATTGCTGTTTTCATTGGGATCTAGTTGTCTATTCATTGTTTTTCGGAGGAAGATGAGCAGAGACCTTCTAGTTCTCCATCTTGCTGTCATTACTGGAGAGTTTTTCCCCAGTGATTCAGCACATGATCTGTTGGGTGAATGTTCTGTGTACGTTTGGAAAGAATAAGTATCTGCAATCGCTGGATTTAGTGCTCTGTAAATGTCAGTTAGGTCCACATGGCTAATGTCTGTATCTTCTATTTCCTGACTGATTTTGGTTGACTTGTTCTATCAACAGTTGATGGAGGGGTGTTAGAATCTCCAACTATAATTTGTGGAATTCTCTCTTTAATTCTTTCCACTTTTGCCTTATGTATTTTGAAATTTTACAATTCGATCCTTCAGGCTTGTGAATTTTATACTTTTCCTAATAAATTAACTCTTTTTTTAAAAATTATGGCGCATTACTGTCTTCAAGCTTAGTTAATCTGTTATTAATATAATCCCTCTCACCTGCTTTTTATTGTTTGCCTAGTATCATTTTCTTTTTTTTTAAATTAATTTATTTAATTTTATATTTGTTTTGGAGGCTAATTACTTTACAATATTATATTGGTTTTGCCATACATTCACATGAATCCGTCACAGGTGTACATGTGTTCCCCATCCTGAACCCCCCCCACCTCCCTCCCCATCCCATCCCTCTGGGTCATCCCAGTGCACCAGCCCCGAGCACCCTGTATCATGCATCGAACCTGGACTGGCGATCCGTTTCACATATGATAATATACATGTTTCAATACCATTCTCCCAAACCATCCCACCCTCACCCTCTCCCACAGAGTCCAAAAGACTGTTCTATACATCTGTGTCTCTTTTGCTATCTCACATACAGGGTTATTGTTGCCATCTTTCTAAATTCCATATATATGTGTTAGTATACTGCATTGGTGTTTTTCTTTCTGGCTTACTTCACTGTGTATAATAGGCTCCAGTTTCATCCACCTCATCAGAACTGATTCAAATCTATTCTTTTTAATGGCTGAGTAATATTCCATTGTGTATATGTACCACAGCTCTCTTATCCATTCATCTGTTGATGGACATCTAGGTTGTTTCCATGTCCTGGCTATTATAAACACTGCTGCGATGAACATTGGGGTACACGTGTCTCTTTCGATTCTGGTTTCCTTAGTGTGTATGCCCAGCAGTGGGATTGCTGGGTCATATGGCAGTTCTATTTCCAGTTTTTTAAGGAATCTCCACACTGGTCTCCATAGTGGCTGTACCCTAGTATCATTTTGAACTGTCTTTTACTTTCAATCTTTTCCTGTTGTGGACAACCTCTGCTTTTTCATTGGGGTGTGTAGTACATTTACGTTTAATATAATCAGTGATACGGCCAGAATTAAGTCTGTAATTTTGCTGTTTGTTTTCTGTTTGTGTTCCTGCTTACTGCTCATTTATACCTCGTTTTCTTCCTTCATTGTGGTTAATTTATTCTCCACTCGATAGCTCAGTTGGTAAAGAATCTGCCTGCAGTGCAGGAGACCCAGGTTCAGTTCCTGGGTTGGGAAGATCCACTGGAGAAGGGATAGGCTACCCACTCCAGTATTCTTGGGCTTCCTTTGCGGCTCAGCTGGTAAAGAATCCGCCTGCAATGCAAGAGACCTGGGTTCGATCCCTGGGTTGGGAAGATCCCCTGGAGAAGGGAAAGGCTACCCACTCCAGTATTCTGGCCTGGAGAATTCCATGGGCTGTATAGTCCATGGCGTAGCAAAGAGCTGGACACGATTGAGCGACTTTCACTTAATGTGTTAATTTATATATTACCTTTGTAGACTTATCCACTGCACTTTTTTAGTGGCTGCTCTAGGGAGGACTATACATATATAAGGTTATAATATATATATTATATATTGCATGTGTATATGTTTTTAAATGACTGAATGGGAAAAGTGCCATCTTTCATACACGGTGGGGGAGATGTCTTAGAATTTAGCTGTTGAGCACCTCAATGTCTAGAGTTTGAGGAGGTGGGGGGAAACTAGCCAAGGTGACTGAGAAGGCCCTGATTAAGGTGAGAAAGCCTACAAAAGAGAAAGGTTACGTTTTCCGCTGAGGTCAAACAAAAAGAGACTTTCTAGGGAAGTGAGTTAATGACTGTGTTCACATTGCCAGAGGAGGGGTGTGTGTGATGGGGGCTGAGGATTGACCACTGTGTTTGGCCATGTTGGTGGGGGTTGGGAGGGAGTCACTGGTAATCTTGGCAGAAGTTTTTCTTGGCAGAAGAGTGAAGAAAGTTGTTTAGAGTTACTTGAGGAGAAAATGAGAAGGGATGAAGTAGGAACAGCATGTAAAGACAACTCTTTTAAGAAATATTTCTTCAAAGGGGAGCAGAAAAGTAGTGCAGTTTCAAGGGAGATTTGTGTCAAGGGAGGGTTTTACTGTTGTTGGGAGATACTAGTATTAATATTTAATGTTGTTGTTGGAAGATACTAGCATATTTATTCTAATGGAATGACTCAGGGCAGGGTAAAAAAACACATAATCTAAAATATAAACCACACTTATGCATAGACATGTACTTATTAACAGTAATTATATTTTGATTGTGGGATCATGAATGATTTTTATATTTGTCTGTGGTTGAAAATCTATACTTTATACTTTTTTCCCTACAATAAACTCATCTAACATTAAAAATAAAAAAGTGAAGTGGCAGAGATAATTAAATTCACCAAGAAAACCAGAGCTTTCTCATCTCTCTGAAAGCCTTTTTATATTTTCATATGAGCAAAGTATGTTTGCTCACGGCACAAACATTCAAACAGTATAGAAAAGTTAATAAGTAGAAACTAAAATCTCCCTGATGACCCCCTCTCTTAATACCCAATTTCCACAGCTTAGCAGTAAAGTTGGTGGTGTGTATTTCAAGCAAATTTCACACACACACACACACACACACACACACACACACACACACACACAGGCTTCCCTGGTGGCTCAGTAGTAATGAATCTGCCTGCAATGCAGAAGACCTGGGTTTGATCCTTGGGTCAGGAAGATGCCCTGGAGGAAGGCATGGCAACCCACTCTAGCACCCTTGCCTAGAGAATTCCATGGACAGAGGAGCCTGACAAGTTGCAGTCCATAGGGTTGCACACAGTCGGACACAACTGAAGTGACTTAGCAGTATGTATACATATATTTATGAATATCCCTTTCCCCTGCCTAAACAGGATTTTATATATATTGTTCTGGAACTTTCTTTGGAACCAGTGACCTATCGGCACATATGCAAGCATGCATACTCACTTGCTCTGTTGTGTCCGACTCTTTGTGACCCCATGGACTGTAACCCATCAGTCTCCTCTGTCCATAGCATTTTCCAGGTAAGAATACTGGAGCCAGTTACCATTTCCTCCTCCAGGGGATATTCCTGACCTAGGAATTGAACACATTTCTCTTGCATTGACAAGTGAATTCTTTACCATTGAGCTCCCTGGGAAGCCTCTTCAGCACATATAGGTCTCCCTTGTTTAAAAAGAATGATTGTGGAATATGCCATCATGCGGGCATTTCAAAATTTATTTCCTAGTGGGTGGACCCTCTCCCTCCCAGTGTATTTCCTGCTACCTCAATAATATTCACTTAATTTATTGTAAGTAAATGTTGGCTTACTTGTGAGAGTAAGTTAGTGGGATAGATCCCTGGAAAGGAATTGTTAAATCAAAAGGAATGAGCATTTTAAAACTAATGAGAATCACCCAATAGTCCTTCTGAAAGATTTTGCCAGTTTAGTCCATTTTCTGTGTATCATCTAGTATTGTATATTGTTAACTATTTTGCCAATTTGAAACTTAATAATGGTATCTTGATATTAGTTGAATTTCTTTATGAGTGAAGTTGAATATCTTTTCCTATGTTTAATGTTCATTTATATTTTTCAACTTCACTTTCACTTTCTATTTATGAAGGTGATCAATCTTGTTATCAGTTCAGTTCAGTCGCTCAGTCGTGTCCGACTCTTTGCGACCCTGTGAACTGCAGCCTCCCTGTCCATCACCAACTCCTGGAGTCTATCCAAACCCATGTCCATCAAGTCGGTGATGCCATCCAACCATCTCATCCTCTGTCGTCCCCTTTTCCTCCTGCCCTCAGTCCCTCCCAGCATCACGGTCTTTTCAAATGAGTCAGCTCTTGGCATCAGGTGGCCAAAGTATTGGAGTTTCAGCTTCAACATCAGTCCTTCCAATGAACAACCAGGACTGATCTCCTTAAGATGGACTGGTTGCAGTCCAAGGGATTCTCAAGAGTCTTCTCTAACACCACAGTTCAAAAGCATCAATTCTTCGGTGCTCAGCTTTCTTCATAGTCCAACTCTTAAATCCATACATGACCACTGGAAAAACCATAGCCTTGACTAGACGGACCTTTGTTGGCAAAGTAATGGCTCTGCTTTTTAATATGCTGTCCATGCTGGTCATAACTTTCCTTCCAAGGAGTAAGTGGCTTTTAATTTCATGGCTGCAATCACCGTCTGCAGCAATCTTGGAGCCCAGAAAAGTAAAGTGTGCCACTGTTTTCACTGTTTCCCCATCTATTTGCCATGAAGTGATGGGACCAGATGCCATGATCTTAGTTTTCTGAATGTTGAACTTTAAGCCAACTTTTTCACTCTCCTCTTTCACTTTCATCAAGAGGCTTTTTAGTTCTTCTTCACTTTCTGCCATAAGGGTGGTGTCATCTGCATATCTGAGGTTATTGATATTTCTCCCAGCAATCTTGATTCCAGCTTATGCTTCCTCCAGCCTAGAGTTTCTCATGATGTACTCTGCATATAAGTTAAATAAGCAGGGTGACAATATACAGCCTTGACATACTCCTTTTCCTATTTGGAACCAGTCTGTTGTTCCCTGTCTAGTTCTAACTGTTGCTTTCTGACCTGCATACAGGTTTCTCAAGAGGCAGGTCAGGTGGTCTAGTATTTCCATCTCTTTCAGAATTTTCCACAGTTTATTGTGATCCACACAGTTAAAGGCTTTGGCATAGTCAATAAAGCAGAAGTAGATATTTTTCTGGAACTCTTTTGCTTTTCCCATGATCCAGTGGATGTTGGCAATTTGATCTCTGGTTCCTCTGCCTTTTCTAAAACCAGGTTGAACATCTGGAAGTTCATGGTTCACATATTGCTGAAGCCTGGCTTGGAGAATTTTAAGCATTACTTCACTAGCGTGTGAGATGAGTGCAATTGTGCGGTAGTTTGAGCATTCTTTGGCATTGCCTTTCTTTGGGACTAGAGTGAAAACTGACCTTTTCCAGTCCTATGGTCACTGCTGAGTCTTCCAAATTTGCTGGCATATTGAGTGCAGCACTTTCACAGCATCATCTTTCAGGATTTGAAATAGCTCCACTGGAATTCCATCACCTCCACTAGCTTTGTTCATAGTGATGCTTCCTAAGGCCCACTTGACTTCACATTTCAGGATGTTTGGCTCTAGGTGAGTGATCACACCATCATGATTATCTGGGTTGTGAAGATCTTTTTTGTACAGTTCTTCTGTATAGTATTGCCACCTCTTCTTAATATCTTCTGCTTCTGTTAGGTCCCTACCATTCTGTCCTTTATTGAGCCCATCTTTGCATGAAATGTTCCCTTGTTATCTCTAATTTTCTTGAAGAGATCTCTAGTCTTTTCCATTCTATTGTTTTCCTCTATTTCTTTGCAGTGATCTCTGAGGAAGGCTTTCTTATCTCTCCTCGCTATTCTTTGGAACTCTGCATTCAAATGGGTATATTTTTCCTTTTCTCCTTGGCTTTTCGATTCCCTTTTCATGGCTATTTGTAAGGCCTCCTCAGGCCTTACAAAAGCAAAAGCCATTTTGGTTTTTTGGATTTCTTTTTCTTGGGGATGGTCTTGATTCCTGTCTCCTGTACAATGTCACGAACCTCCATCCATAGTTCATCAGGCACTCTGTCTATCAGATCCAGTCCCTTCAATCTGTTTCTCACTTCTACTGTATAGTCATAAGGGATTTGATTTAGGTCATACCTGAATGGTCTAGTGGTTTTCTCCACTTTCTTCAATTTCAGTCTGAATTTGGCAATAAGGAGTTCATGATCCGAGCCACAGCCAGCTCCCGATCATGTTTTTGCTGACTGTATAGAGCTTCTCCATCTTTGGCTGCAAAGAATATAATCAGTCTGATTTTGATGTCGACCATTTGATGAGGTCCATGTGTAGAGTCTTCTCTTGTGTTGTTGGAAGAGGGTGTTTGCTATGACCAGTGCGTTCTCTTGGCAGAACTCTATTTGCCTTTGCCCTGCTTGTTATATGTGATATAAATCTCTTCTCATTGTATAATTTTTCTTTTAACTTTGTTGATAGTATTTATTTTTCTGATACAGAAGTTTATCTTTTTGTCAAAACTCTTTTTCTTTTTTGGCTTCTGTGTTTTATGTAATATTAAGTATTCTCCACTGCAAGATTTTAAAATAATTCATTTTATTATTGTCATGAAAGTGACTTTCTCTCAGTCTCCCCAGCTTTAAGCTCTGCATCCAGGGGAATAGTTTGAGCGGGGACAGGGAGGGGATATGGCTTCACACGGCTGCATGTCACCTCACTTGGCCAGTGAAGCTATCAGGCCCCAGGCTTCCAGGACTCCTTTCCAACCTCTCAAAGGGGTCGGAAAGTTCAGGGTTCCAGTGTTCAGGTACCCATTTTTTGGGTACCTTTAAGAAGTGGCCTACGCGCCAAAGCCTGTATGCAGGCTGAGTCTTACGGATGCCAGGAAACCTCTGAATGCTCAACCATTGACTGTAACCTTCTGAGCTTTGGGCCTGTCTCATCCATGCCTCAGAGTTTTTCCCTGAATTACAGAAGCAGATAATTTTAGAACCAAGAGAAACCCTAGAGAGCATCTAAGTCAGAGTCAATTTTATAGTCAGAGAAACAAGTAAAGTCAAGGATGTGTTGATAGTAAGTGACAGGCCAGGTCTCTTTGGACCAAGCGCTGACTCCTCGCCGCTCGTATCCTCTCTGAATCAGTTTCCTTGAAGGCTCCCCGAGGATGCTCCTGGGCATCCTGCAGCTTATCACCCATGCTCATTAGACAGAGATGGATGGTAGTGGGTGCTTTATGAACCCCTGGGGATGAGTCTTTGTAGGCTGGGAAAGTGTCCACAGCTCACTGTGCCCAGAAGGTCCACTTTGGACATGGATTTGAGCCTGTCTTAGGGAAGAGCAATGGCAGACAGACTCCAGGTCCCCTGAAATGGAACACAGGGGGATACAAGATGGAAGTAGGGTTCACTCTGCTACTGGCTCTTGGGGACCTGCAGGGAGGGGTGGGACAGCACCCCCAGCCACTTGCCAGTGGTTTTGATGACAAAGGGGGCAGGGGCTGAGCCACGGTCAAGTACAGGGGAATCTGTGGTTCTTCACAGGCCAGTGTTCAGAAACCACAGGAGAGGCATTTGTTCTGGACTCTGGGACTCCCGTGGTCAGTCCTCCCTGCCTCCAATGGATGCCTGAAGTCCGGAAAGCTAGGTAAGCTCCACATCGAAGAAGCTGAGCCACCAAATACTATGGGAGATAGGTTAAGAGCAGTGGTAAGCTGGGGCTGGTCTTTGGGTTATTTTATGAAGGTTTAGGTGCTTGAATAGGGGTTCCAGACTGGTATGGGGATCTGTTTTAACAGGAAACTAAGTGGGAGAGACAATGAAAGAAAGAAAATTGCAGACTTAGGGTTCTTTTCTTCCAAGGGTAGTGTGTCAGGGGACACCGGCTCTGGGAAACTTCCAGTCGGAAGGGTCAGAAGGATGAGAGGAGCCTCACGATGTAAAATCCTGCTGACCCTCCTGGCACTTGGTTCATTTTAATTACAATTATAAAGCATGTCCAAACTCTAGCCCCTGACATGTGAAGCAGATAGAATCACTTACAATTAAAAAAAAAAAAATCACTCTGAAGGCAGATGCTAGCATTTGCCTGGTCTGGAATTTGACCGGGCGCCTCCTCTGAGCTCCATGTTGCAGATATTGGCCTCTGCACTTCTTGGCTGGTGGCTTTGGTGCCACGCAGCCGTGGGCTACCCACTGGGCATGTAGGACCAGGCACCCTTGGGCTGGAGCTGCTGTGGTCTCTGCCTGCCTTGATCCATGTGGTCTGCACGTCACTTCGCTCCACAGGTGCTGTGTGCCCACCTCTCAGGGCGGCCATGGTGTTGGATGGGCCGCACCAATTCGAGAAGGTCCGTATCCTTCACTGTGGCTTCCCTGAACAGAGACGGGGCAAGATGTGCTCTGTGTCCTGGGGGGGCCACTCAACTAGGAGGCTCTGAGCCCCCATGTGCAGCAGCCATGGGCTCTGTCCTCCAAGTGTAGTGTCTGCAGGACACACATCCAACAGGGAGATTAGGTCAGCGGAAAGGCAAGACCGGGGTGTGTGAGTGTGTATGTGTGTGTGTGTGTGTGTGTGTGTGTGTGTGTGTGTGTGTGTGTATGTGTATGTAATGTGTTGTCTTCAAGCCCAGCTCCACTCCATTAGCAGGTGCCAATGAACTATCTTTCAGATTAAGCTGGATGAGCTGAGTTTCTGTCACTTGCTCCCCAAATGTTTTGACTCTCTGCCTTATATCTGAGGAGTGGGTGGGAATTCCTCATCTCCATGGCTAGCCCAAGCTCTCACCTGGAGTTTCTGCACCCCACTCCCCACCTCACCGGTTCCCATTGGGAAACTATTTTTTCTCCGTCAGGGAATAAGTTGAGCTCACCCACCTCTTCCCCATCCCCTCCCCTTCTCAGGGCTTCACGGGTCCTGCAGGCCTTGCCTTGGGTTGGCTGAGCTGGTCTCCTGGCATACAGTTGCCCCCATGGATGCAGCACAGCCAATGGGATGTGACCCTGAGCTTGTCTGCTGGGCAGTGACTGACTCCTAGCCCGGGCACCCCCACCGCCAGCCAGCCTCCAGAAAGGGCCCCCAGTGGTCAAGCCTCAGCTGCTGCTCAGTCTGAAGGCTGTGTCTTGGCACCTGGATGAGGGCGTGGGGTGCGGCTCCTCCAAGAGCAGCTCTCAGAGGAACCTGTGGGTGGTCCCGAGTGGCACTGTGGTGACAAGGCTGAGTGGCTCCTGAAAGGTACAGACATGTGTCTTGAGGACGTAGTAGAAGTGTTTGTATCTCTTCTCGCTTCCGCCAAGAGACATAACGGTGTTTAGATCATGTGTTCCAAGGGGTGCAAGACTCTGAACCCTCTCACTCAGGTGGGTACCTTGGCCAACAAGGGCTCTGGGTTACAGAAAGGTGGGGCAAATGCAGGCAGATGTTAGGGACCCACAGATACGGGGCCACAGAAACTGAATATGACTTCCAGCTTGCTATAGCAGTGTCCAGGGTCCCTGTGGAGGGTTGTTATGAGGACCTCGCCCTCCGACCATGCCCAGCTTCTCTCCCTCTCCTCTGGCTTCCAGGGACAGCATAGCCTCCGGCCATCTCCAGCCCCTCCTCCTAGCTTGTGTGGATTCCATCCAGTGTAAGCCCCACGGCAAAGAACCCATCCACGACGAATCAAGGCCGTCCATGCTTTCAAATATTAAATCTGTTCAGAATATTAAATAATTTCCTCTTCAATGATCCCAGTAAATTTAATTAGTGCTTGTTCTCCCGATAGAGTTGTCTCCTGGTTTCAGAGATGTTGCAGTCACGAGTACGGGGGCTCAGATTCCGGCAGTGTGCACGGCTGGACGGTCTCCCCCGACAGCCACCCCCAGGGGCAGGTGTCCTAGTTCATCAGCGGCCACATCCCTATGGCTGGGTGGGAGGTGGGCAGGAGACATGAGCTTTGTCCTCTGCAGGCCGTCCATCCTCTGAGAAGGGGTCCAAGTGGAGTCTGGGTACCAAAAGCCCTTACTGGTTGTGAGACTATAAAAAGACCGTGGCCCCCATATTGGGGCTTTTTCTCTCTGGCTCCCTTAGATCAGACGTTCTGGGAGAAGCCAGCTTCTGAGACCAAGGCCAGCTTTCTGAGTCTGGGTTATTGAGACTCATTTTCCTTATCTGTAATTTGGGGGGAGTAACACCGACCTCAAGTCATTATTTCAAAGGTTAAATGAGGAAATTGCATGTTGGGTGTGTAGCCCACAGTAGGAATTCAATAAAAATTAATTTTCTTTTATTGCTCTCATGAATCATGAGCTTCAAAAATATTTATTGTGTAATAATGATTAAACTTCCAGAACTTCAGTTCAAAATAATAAACCCAAGAGGGAGCTCCTCCTGCAAGGACCCAGAGAAAGGGCTAGATTGTGTTGCCAAGATGGTCCGTGAGCTTCAAAGAGACATGGAGAACTCCTGATGGCTTGATACCAGCAAGTTAACTCAAAACTTAATTGAAAAGGAAAGTCAAGAGGCTGACCATGGTATTCCCTCAGCTTCTTGGTCAAAGGCACGGGGACCTTTCACTCCCGCAGGTGGAGCCTTGCCTTTATCAGGAACTGTCCTGATCCTTCCTCCTGCTTCAAGCTGGTGCACTGGCAGACAAACTGCCTCTTTAACACTTCTCATCAAAACGTAAAAATACTCCTTATACTTTTCCTGGTTACAAATATGATTGAGATCCAACATAGGAAACTTAGAATATACAATGAAGTTCAAAAAAGAACAATAAAAAGTTACCCATTGTTCATCTGTATAGAGGGAATCACTTCCAGCCAAGAGAGTGTGTCCCTCCAGCCTGTTCCAGGGCCTGGAGAGTGTAAGTGGCATTGTATTGTACACTGTTTTAGAAATCTTTCCATTCAAAGCCTTATGAGCACTTTGCGGTGGCACTGAATATTCTTCTACGGAAGGATTTTTAATGAGTGCACAAATTATTTACCAAGCACCCAGGAGTTGCATATTCAGTTTGTTTTCAGTCTTTTGATGTCATAAGCAATGCTGCAAATGTTCTGGTACATAAATCTTCCAAAATAAATCTTTGCGTTTGTTCCCAAGTTTCTCCTTAGGGTGAATTCCTACAAGTTGAATTGCTGAGTTAAAGGTTAAACACATTTTGGAAGCTTTTGATCCAAGTACCAATCTGCCCTCCAGACAGACGCCCCCTTCGACCCACCAGCTAGTGCAGGAGAGGGTCACTTCCCAGCAGAAGCACGGAATGCTATCAGCAGTTTCAAAATCCGGCGGGTGGAGAAGTGGAACTGTGTTTTTGTTTTGATTAGCGTTGCTTTGGTGGCTGGTGAGATTAGACACTTTCTGTGCTTTGGGGTCCTTTTTAAGTCTTCTTTGTGAGTTGCCTCTTCAAGCCCCCTCCTGTTGCGGTCTCATCCAGCATATGTGTCCCCATCTTTGGTGTTTAAAGATGGTGTTGGAGGTGAAGACAGCCATGTTAACATGTGGGAGTGTGGATGAAAATACTGATAGAGGATGGCAAGGCCACTCCGTGGGTGGAGTGTTTCTTCATGTTTTTCTCAAATCGCTTACCATGTGACATTGTCATTGCGCTGTTTACCCTTCTGCCTCCCCAACTTAGCACCCAGTGCCTGGAGGGCCGCATCAGATCCTCTTCATGCCTGTGAGCCACTGTCTGACCAAGAGCTGGGCCCTAGGAAGGTGCTCAAGGAGTATATGTTGGATAAATGAATGCATGACGAATTACTGTCTTTGGGTAAATGGCAAAGTTGTTCATGAAGGCAGCTTAAGACTGCCTGTCCCTTCATGTGACACTTTTGGAACATCCCTGAGTGTTAAGTGGGCAAGCCAAGAAGATGAGGACAGTATGACAGTCCTATTCAAAACGCGCCAATGCTTTGGAGCAAGAATAGTAGGAAAAATTTGCATTTTATTCATTTAGCATCAAAAAGCACAGGGTTGGGGGAAAAAGAAGTGGCTGCTTGGTGGGCACAGGGTCTCCTTTTGGGGTGATGGAAATGTTTTGGAACTAGATAGGGGTTATTTTTGCACAATATTGTGAATGTGCTAAATAGCACTGAACTGCACACTTTAAAATGGCTAATTCTAGGTTATGTGAAATTCATCTTAGTTTAAAAAAAAGCACAAGGTTTTCCTGGCTGTTCCCTGCTCCCGGCCACTTCAGCCTGATATGTGGTATGTCACAACTGCCAAAGATTCTGCTGTCTTGCAGTGCAGCAGGAAATTGCATTGGTTCACAGGGCCCTTGGTTTGTTGTGTTAGCCCTGAAGTCACAGAACAGAATAGGTCTCACTGTCCAGGGGAGTTGGCGGGGAGATGGGTGGGGAGTGAGCTGGGTTTGCAGAAAGCTGAACAGAGGGCGCATCTGGGTCAAGGGTCAGTGTGGGGTCCAAAGTAATTGGCCAAGGTTGGTTGACCATCCATAGGGCTGATCTTGTGTGGGGGCAGAGGAGGACCCTCCTGGTAGGGAGCGGCCACAGCCTGGCCAAGGAAAGGTCAACACTCCATTTGGAGTTGGACTTCCCCAGCAGAGCAGGAAGAGGCAAGTGTGTAGGGGTTTCTAAATGCTCAAAAGATCCCTTTCCTGGGGACTGGGCATTGTGAGGACCCTGAAGCAGGGGAGCTGGCCTGAGAACAAGGCTCCTTCTATTAGTCTGCTGCTGAGGGGGTGGTTAATTGAGGGATGCAGGGGTCATTGTTTGACTTTGAAATTTTGGAGCTTGAGAGCCATACCCTCCCTCCCTCGATGCCCTTCCCCCTTGCCAGGTGGGACTTGGCCATGAAGCTCCCGGAAGCAGGGAGGAGACAGGACGGAAGGAGGCACAAGAGCTATTTTGGAAGAGAATGAGCTTCCAGAGGGGGAGGTAGAGGAGGAAGATCTCTTGAAACAATAGGCAGCTCACCTCTCTTCCTGCCCCTGCTCTGCTTTGGGCACTGGCACTGCTGAGCTGGTCTGGGGCAGCCAGGCTGCTTCGGACAGAACTGTAGGCTCCCACTCCTGGAGATGGACTGAGGGTCATGAGGTCTGTCCCCGCACATTAGCACAGAAGCAAACCAAGCCCTGAAGATGCCCACGGCAGGTCCCCATCACACAGGCGGCCAGGCTGAGCTGGGCACCCAGGCCCTCTGGCCTCTGGTCTCGGATTGTCCTCCCCACCAAGGGAGCCTGCCATCTCGTTTCTCAAGAACTGGCCAAGTAGGTGAGGGGGCCTGTGGCCGTAGGGCCATGCTCGGTGAACAGTCCCCGGGGGGGTTAGTGTCTCATTTTCAATGTTCATCTTATTTTGGTAGAAATCTGTCCTAGACATCCCAGGGGGCTGACTGTCCTGAAAATGCACACGTGGGGGCTCTGGTCCAAGGATTTGGGTACACTGGGCCGTTTATTGCCACTGTTGGGAACAAAACAAGAGGCCCAGCCTGGCAGCAGGGGTGCTCCCCTGGATGGGCCAAGAGACCGGGTCTGCTGGGCAGCAGTGGAAGACCTGTGGCCCCAAGGGTTGGCAGGCCTCACAAAGGCGTCAGAAGTGACATCTGCCCAGCCTACCTCTCAACTTCACTTGGAGATTCAGTGCTGGATGGAGACAAAAGCAGCTTTAGTTAGGATGTAGATGGGGCTGAGCAGCGAGGGGAAGGAGGAGTGAGAGGTATGGCTGAATTGCAGGACTGGGAACTCTGACTGTTAGGAGAGACAGGAACATCAACAGCGTGTGTGGGCTGAACTGGCCCCCAGATTCACATGTTGAAGCCCTAACCCCTAGCACCTTGGGACATGCCTGTGTTTGGAGGTGGGATCTTTAGAGAGGCAGTTAGGTTAAACTGAGTTCATATGGATGGGCCCTAATCCAACATGACTGGTGTCCTTATCAGAAGAATGATCACGTGGGGAAACAGGGAGAAGAAACCAGCCCGTCAGCACCTTGACCTCGGCCTGCCACCTCCAGTGTCTGTGCTGCTTCATTTTGGTGAACCAGGGCCCCTAACACAGGGGCAGGAGTGCAATGTGGGCAGCCCTCCCCAGGATGGGCACCTTGTCTGGAGTCCACTGGAGCTGGGGAGGAGGCAGCTTGCATCCTGCTGTTGCTCTGGTCAGGGAGGGGGCCTCGGAACTGGGGATCTGGCTGGTGGTGGTGACTGACATCGCCTTTGTTGTTGGGGATGCAATCAGGCGTGTTTGTACAGGACCATGTGTATGGGACATGGAGATAACACAGTGCCCTGAGGTCTCTGGGAGGAAGCATGGAAATTAAGCCACAGTGTAAAAATGTCAGGTTCTAAGAGGCCTACGATCCACCTGCAGTTTTCTCTCCTCTGTTATTTATTCTTCTGCCTCCTTCTGGGTGACTCCCAAGCCACATCATTAACACATGCCCTGACCTGTAGGATGTATGTGCCATCACATATTTGCCAGAAGCCATGTGACAGCAGCCAGCACCTCATGGGAACTGCAGCCTTTCCTGCCTATGTGAGCTTTCAGTGACTGGGGAGGGGGTGGGCTGCCTTTGGTTTCTGGAGGACATCGATTGGGTCATGTCCCAGTGAAACTGATGTCATTTCAGCCACCCCAACAACTGTCAACTCAGTTCACAGACTCTACAAAAAATTTAAAAATTGTAAGTGAGGTGATGGACATGAACTAAATTATTTGGTAATTACTACAATATATACATATATCAGATCATTATGTAGTACACCCTAAACTAATCCAATGTTGTATCAATTTTATCGTAACAGAACCGGAAGAAAAAAGTTTATGGAAACAGTAAAGGTCTGCATTTTCCATTAAGGCACTCAGTAGATTCCAAACTTTAATGATAAAAGCCATCCAAAGTGATTCAGTGAAGTGTTCTTTCTAAATATGTTAGTTACTGAGATTATTTAATAGCGGTACCCTGGAAATGTACATCCTCACGGCAAGCTACCCACTCAGGTGTGTGGGAGGGCACTGTATTCAGTTACTCATGGGTCTGGACCAGGCTTTCCTATCCTGCTTTCAGCCCAGGGATGATGCAGACTAAAGGTGAAAAGTTGGACTGAGGGCGCACTCGAATTCAGCGCAACTTCATCTTAACTATTCAATAATGTGTCAAGACGGCAGAATCAACACAGACGACCATTTGGATTCAATTTAACAGAAGTAAGTCGAAACCCCCACCCTCACCTGTTTGGGCACATGCACAGAAACCATGCGGAGGAAACAGACTGGGAACGAGGCAGCCTGTGCTGTAGCGACGGTTAGGACATCTCAGTGGAAACCCCGTATCTGAAGCAGAGAATTACATGTCCTCTTTGCCACCCCGCTGTGGTGGGACTGGTGCTGGGACTTGTGCAAAATCCGGAGATTCAGCAGGACCATGACTGCAGCAGAGTCCGCGTCCCTCTTGAGAGGAGGGTTTTCCTGCAGTGCAGGCTCTCCCCTAATGGGGAGGCCGTCATGGGAGGTGGGGAGCGCACCACCATGGCAGTGCCTAGGCAGAGCTGGGGATGCTGTATCTGGGTGCTGTAACAGAGAGAGAGATGGGCTGGACCAGATGACAGCCAACACCTGTCTGCTCTGAAGCTCGTCTGATTTCATTATTAATTCCCCCAGAGTGGGTTGAATAGCGTCCTCCCAAATTCATGCCCATCCAGACCGCAGAATAGGTCCTTATTTGGAAACAGTGTGTTTGCAGATGCAATTATTGAATAGTTAAGATGAAGTTGTGCTGAATTCAAGTGTGCCCTCAATCCGAAGAGTGAGATCCTTATAAGAAAGGGAAGAGGATGCAGAGACAAACCCACATGGAGACTCAGGCAGAGACTGGAGCAATGCTGCCGCAAGCCAAAGGCGCCAAGCACCATTGGCCGCGACCAGAAGCCAGAAGGGAGGCCTGGCATGATTTCTCCCTGGAGCCTTTGAGACAGCAGGCTGATACCTTGGTTTCCAACTTTTCACCTTCAGTACTGTGAGAGAATACATTTCTGTTGTTTTACAGCTGGTGGTTTTGTGTGATGGGAGCCCCGGGAAGCTAACACACCCTTTTGCTTTCACCCCCTGTGTTGTCTCTGCGGAGCCTCAGAAAAGGGAAGAAGCTCTCTTGACTTCATCTTTGTTTTAAAGACCTCCAAGTCTAATGGAAAATTCTTGTTATTTTTCATGATGCCGCATTCCCCCACCTTTTCCTTTTAAAAGTATTTTATGCTCACAGCCAACGTTGTACCATCCACAAACATGTTATTGTGAGTGCGGTTTGGATGAAACTGTAAAAAGAGAGCATGTGCTTCCATCTCGGCCTTGGGAGCACAAAGCCGAGCACAGCGGTGCCTGGGTGCTCCCAGCTCTGCTTCCTCCCTGCTCCTCCACCAGCTCTGGCCATGCATCCCTCTTTCCTTTCTCCTCCTCCTGTCTCCAGCCTCTGAACCTACTTAATTACCTCTGACTGAAGGTGATGAAGCCAGCGGAATGGGTAAGTCAGTTAAGATCCAGGCATGTTGCCTACACAATTCTAAGCACCTGGATCTTGGGGAACATGGGGAAACTAGATAGATTTTCCAGCATGCATCCAGATGCCTCTTATCTTGCAGACACCCTCGGCCTCTTCTGTGTCCTCCGGAAAATCCATTTGTCCAGGCGGATGGGCACGTCTTCGGCTCAGGCAGCCTGTGCCTTCCCTCTGTCCATGACCTTGCTCAGATTCAGCTGAGCACATCCACACAACAGGGACAAGAGTGCTACTTCTGTGGAACAAGCTTAGCACAGACCTTCCCACAGGATCGCCCGGGGTTGCCTAGCAATCTGACAGCACTCTGCCTCAGCAGACACACGCCTCGGATGGATTTTTCCTATTTTTAATTTGTTTTCTGGGTGGGTATTATTGTGCAATCACAGGCAGAGCTCTAAGACATGGCATGGGTCCCACTCAAAACAAGCAGATCTGAGAAGATCGGGAAGGACCCAGCTGCCCCCAAGCGGGCCACGGCATCTGTTCTGGGAGGCTCTTGGCTCTGACTGTCGCCCCTGGTTATGGAAGTTGGATGGTGCCTGGGAACCCTCTGCTGGCTCTTCTCATGCAATTTCCCAGGCCTTCTCGGCTCTCCCAAAGCAGCCAGGTTACCAAGCAGCCCAAAGAGGGAAATGTGCTCGATGTGGGCCAGGGACCCTGAGCTGCCTGGATCTCCCTCTGACATTTCCCAGCCACGTGGGAGGAGAGATGGGACGATTTGCAAGTGGCTCACCCTCCTTTGGAGAAGATAAATGTCAGAACTGAAAGCAACTGGGTACTGATATAGAGCTGCCTGCTCTTAAATAAAATATCAAGTCTGGAAGTGTGTGTGTGTGACACTGCAGATGCACCCACCTGCTCCCCTGCATGTGAAATAAGAGGCAGTGTGGCGGGGGGTGGGGGGGCGGGGGCAGCACTGCTGGCGGAGCCAGAGGTGGGGTTCAAGGTCTGGAGCTGCTACCCAGGTGTTGGGAGGCCCCCGCAGGGCACCTGGACATGCTGACCTCAGTTTTCTCATCTTTCTGGAGTTGCCTCCAGCTCTGAAATGCCGGGACGATGCCCGCGACAGGACACCAGGGGAGGGGATGAGATCATCAAAGAAAATAACGTGAAGGGACTGACAGTGGAGTCTCAGGGAAAGCGGGCATTTAAGGAGGAGCAGAGGAAGCAAAGGGAGCTGCCTCAGGAGGGAAGAACAGAGAGAAAGTTCTAGAAAGGGAGTGGAGAACATGCCACCTGCCTTGTTCCCTGCTGAGAAGGCCTGGGAAATGCATGAGAGGAGCCAGCAGAGGGTTCCCAGGCACCACTGAACTTTCATAACAAGGGGTGACAGAGCCTAGAGCCTCCCAGAACAGATGCTGTGGTCCGCTCGGGGCAACCCCTTGAATGATTCACTGCGTGGAGGAAGGGGCACAAGCTAGTTGGTCTCTATGGGCCCCAGCAGGGCCATTTCCAGGGGGATGTTGGAGAGGAGGTGGGGACCACTTGTGATAAAAGGGAAGGCGATGGCAGGAGAGCATCACTAGGATTTGTTCTCAAAGGATGAGTGTGGACTGACCACGCTTTTAGGCTAGAGCTCCTCAGAGCAGGGTAAGTGGAAGAGGAGAAAGCTCGAGGGGGCTAGACCAGTATGGGGAGAGGATGTGAAAGGAAAGAGAGCAGGAAGAGGGGTTGAGCATGGATGGAAGATGAGAGGAAAGAAAGCTGCTTAAATCAGAGCCCTCCCTTCTTGGAGAAAAAGAGAACGCTGTCTGTCCGTCTGCCAGGAATCAGGGTCCAGAGCACCGGGAGTGGGCAAAGTTTGGGACCATTGTTCAGGTGTGAGGGAAGCCTGGGAGGCCAGTCCAGCTGTTGGGGCCCCTGTCGAGGCTGGGCATGTGTTGGGTGCCTCTCCACTGGCTGTGAGCAGAGGCGAGGGCCTGAGCCAGTCAACCTCCACGTTGTCTCTTGTTAAGTTCTTGGATTGATGTCTCTGACCTCCAAGGTTTCATTGTGACCTATATTTCACAGGATCCAAAGAGATACAACCCCGGAGCCCTACAGACTAGAAGCTCTTGCATGGCTGCCCCGCATTTTGTGTGTGAGAATCTTTTCTTAAATTTATTTTTAATTGGAGGATAATTGCTTTACAACATCGTGTTGGTTTCTGCCGTACATCAACATGAATCAGCCGTAGACACGCACATGTCCCCTTCCTCTTAAACCTCCCTGCCAGCTCCTATGCCTTCCCACCCCTCTAGGTTGTCACAGATCCCCAGGCTGAGCTCTCTGTACTATACGACAACTTCCTGTCAGCTCTCTGCTTTACACGTGGTAATGTATCTGAGCCACCAGGGAAGCCCAGTGTATGTATCTCAATGCTCCTCTCTCCATTCGTCCCACCCTCTCCTTCCCCTGCTGTGTCCGGAATTCTGTCCTCTATTTCTGAGTCTCTATTCCTGCCCTGCAAATAGGTTCATACCTTTTTTCTAGGCTCCATATATATGTGTTCCTGTTTGTTTTGCTCCTTCTGACTTACTTCACTCTGTACAACAGGCTCTAGGTTCACCCACTTCACCATGGTAGGACCCGTGGAACTTTCCCTACCGGGAAATCACTAAGATAGAGAGCACTTCTTCAGAGTATCCTACCACGTCCTGGACTGTGGCCAAAGGGGAAAGCCCAGATATCCAACAATGGTGGTGGGGAAGTGAAAATATTTATATATTTGTATGTAACACAAATATTGGAGTGTATTTGTATGTGTGTGTCTGTGTGTAGCGAGACAGAGACAGAGAGTGAAATATTCATTCTTAGCAAGGAGGTTATGACTGCATTAAGTGACCTCCTCTGTTGGATTAAACGACCAAACTAGGAAGCCTGGTAATGGATGTAAAGTATACTCTCCAGTAGCCCACCAGCTGGTCATAAAAGACTGACAGGGACAAAGAAGTCCCTTGGATTGTGCTTTCTTCAAACATATTACTGTTTGAGCGTCGTCTTATGTGCAAGCTGATTAACATAGAGAGCTAGCCATGACATCCTTTGGGCTGCTACTCACAGAAGCCTGGGAGAAGAGCAGAGTCTTGGGGATCACAGACTGGCCTCAGCTGCCTGGGGGTTTACTCGAGCCCTTTTTAGGCAGTCAGTGTACTCACTGGCCCTGAATGGACCATGGCATCAGTTCTAGAAAGCTCTTGTCAAGGTCATGGGGACTCCCTGGGAAACTGAGGTCCATCCCCAGCTGGGATGTCTGATAGATTGGTGGGGGTGGAAAAACAGATGGATCTGAATTTTATGTTTCTTAGCTAACCATGGCCATCCTTCTATTTCTAAGAGAACAAAATAGCACGCTTCTGATGGGGGAAATGAGTGTCTTCAGCTTATACCGGTGCCATGCTTGCAGAGGAGAGCTGAAACTCTATCAGGACCTGGCCCTGTACAGGCCAAGTACAGATAAGAACCTGGCAGGTGCAACTGGCATTAAAAGGGTGGTACGACGTCAGAAGGCATTTGAGTGATGATATCTCTCAGCAGGTCTATGTACTGGACAGTTGAACGTGTCACCACCCTGCTCTCATCTAGACAGCTACTCTCCTGAGATCTCCCTTCTCTCTGATTCTGTGGAATTCCCTTCTTCTCTCCCTCTCTTACTGGATCCATTGTTTCATCTGTCCATCGCCATCCTCTTTCATGCTTTACTCCCTTGTTTGATTGTAGCACATCCTCTAATAGTTTCCTGAGAAATGGTACATGGTGGGTAAATTTGTCTGAGACCTTGCACATGCAAGCATCTTTATTTAAATCTCACATTAGATTGCTCATTTGGCTACATAACGGGTTCTAGGCCAGACAATATTTTCCTTCAACACTTTGAAGGCATTGCTCCATTATCTATTAGCTTCTGCTGTTGTTGAGACCTCTGAAGAAAAGCCCTCTGCTCTTTTCTATGAAGCCTGGAAACTTGTGGAAGCCTTTCTTTCTCTTTGGGATTCCCCGGTGGCTCCCTGGAATGCGGGAGACCTGGGTTCGATCCCTGGGTCAGGAAGTTCCCCTGGGGAAGGAAATGGCAACCCACTCCAGCATTCTTGTCTGGAAAGTCCCATGGATGGAGGACCCTGGCAGGATGGATGGATGGATGGAGTCCATGGGGCCACAAAGAGAGACACAACTGAGTGACTTCACTTTCTTTTTTCTTTTTCTTCAGTGTTTTGCGTTGTGTGATAATATGCCTTGATATGGGTCAATTTCCACCTGCTCTACTGAGAACTTGGAAACTCATTTCTGGGAAATTTATAGAATTAAATAACTTTCAGGCAGGATGGAATGGAGAGAAGGGTTGCTTCTGTATGGGTCCTAGGCCGCATGAACTGGTCATCTAATTCTTCATCCTTTCTGTTTTTCTCCTCTTTGTCTTTTTGCTTTGCATTCTGGGGTAGCTCCTCCCTTCCATCTTCCAACCTGTCTGTTGAGGTTTTTGTTTCTGTTCTCACACGTTTAATTTTCCAGTCCTTTTTTTGTTCTCTAAATGTTCTCCTTAAAATAGCATCCTGCTCTTGGTTCGTAAATGCAATATCTTATCTGCTGTCTTTGAGGATATTAAATGTCTATTTCTCCTCCCTGCCTAACGTCTATTTCTTTGAAGTTGTGCACCACACCCCTAGGTTCCCACCTGGGTGGCTCTTTCTCTCAAAAGCTTTCCCCCAATGTCTGGTAATCCTGGGTTGTCTACTCACATTCAGGGGAGGGGATTGCAGAGCTGCCCGAAGGTCTGAGGATTGAGTGGGCTCACCCACTGGGGATTCTCTCTAGGGAGATTGGCTCAGGGCTCTGCTGGGAAACAACAAAATTACATCCATAGGTTTCTCTGAAAATCTGCAGGAGGGGGAAGAGACTTTTCTAGCCTCTTGCCTGGAGGATGTCGGTGCTATGGGGGCTGGGTGGGGCTTTCAGCCTTCAGAGTGAGGGACACCCCTCTGTCACCATGCATGGAGTCCCCCAGGCCACAGAGCCCCTGCTTCACCCTCCTCGAGGAATACCCTTCCATGGTGACCAGCCATCCAGTGATCTGGAGTGGGCAACCATCCAGGATCTGAGGCTCTTTAAACAGATCATCACCACTCCTAGCTGCCTTTTGTGTGTGTGTTTTTTTTCCCCCGCAGTTACCTGCCCCATGTCTCTAAGCCTTTGGAGGTTCTATTTCTTAGCTCTCCCCATGATGGGGTCAGGACTCAGCTCTGCAAGGCCAAGCACCTCTTGTCCATTTGCCTTCCTGCATCCCACATTTTGCTGGTGGTTGTCTTTTCTCTGTTCTCCAGCTCCTTGGGGGGTTTTCATCTTCAGGAAATCTCTTTTGGTAGTTTTAGTGGGGTTTTCAGAGAGAGTAAAATTAGCTATGTGTGTTCAGTTGTCATTTTAGGCTCGGAGCTAAATCTCCTTTTGCTTCTTTCTTAGTGTTGCAAAGGGCTGTTCCTGGTTCTTCCTTCTCATTTTTTTTTTTTTATGCAGCTTCCAAGTCAGAGGTTTGTAAAATTCTGTTCAGTCATATCCCAAGACAGGAATCCCCCCTGCCTGATACTAATATGAGGACATACAGTTTGGCCCTGAGCCCCTTTTCTGGGGAGATCCTCGTTCCACGGCAGCTGGTGCTGGGAGGCCAGAGTCCCTGAGGCTTGTCATGAGGCTCTAGCCTTGCCAGGGCCTCTCCCTGATGGTGATCCCAGTGTGCACATCCTGGGGCTGATCCTGCCACCAACACCAACTTCAGTCCATATGCTCAGGGGTCTGCGTGGACCTACAGCATGCTGAGCCCTGGCTGGGTCTGGTGGAGCTTGGGAACAAGATTGGGTGCTGTCTTCCGAGAGCTTCTCTGGAATGATCCAGAGGAGCGACTAGTAAAGATCTTGCCTGGGAAGCAAAAGGCCTGCCTATAGGAAGACAGGTGGGTGATGAGGAGTGGGTGGGCTCAGCCACAAGTTGGAGGCCTGGGTCATCTGACAGCAGAGGACAGAGAAAGCCAATTAGGTCTTCTGAGCAGGGACGTGCTATTTCAAATATGGGGGCTGGGGAGAGTTCAATCAACCAAGCAGCTGCCTCGTTGGTAGACAAGGCATATATCCAGTGTTTAGCTGTAGGGCCAAGAAGCTAACTCGAAACTGTGTAGCATGACTCCCACTGACCAAGACAGATCAGTGACCCAGACAGGGAGAAGGGCCAGAAATTAAAAACATCAAGCTCGTGAGTGGACAGTAGCCACTTGTGGACACTATCTGTCCTTGCTCTGCTGGGAAGGCAGCTGGCAATGCAGAGCCCTGGGCACAGAGGAGCTGAATTTATATCCCTCCCTTCACTGTCTCTGAGTCCTACAAGCTCCTAACAAACTCCAGACTCCATGACATGGTCTTTGCCTCACACAGAAAAGCAGGACAGTCAGGTACAAGACGAAATCTGTTCTAGAAGCAGCATCCAGAAGTAAAAGCAACCTGACACAGGTTTTTCATTTGCTTTTAGCTTGAGAGGGCTTCCCTTGTGGCTCAGCTGGTAAAGAATCTACCTGCAATGTGGGAGACCTGGGTTCGATCCCTGAGTTGGGAAGATCCCCTGGAGAAGGAAAAGGCTACCCACTCCAGTATTCTAACATACAGAATTCCATGGACTGTATAGTTCTTGGAGTCGCAAAGAGTTGGACATGATTGAGCGACTTTCACTTCACTTCACTTAGGTTGAGAATGTCTTTGATGGTTCAGCTCACTTCCATCCCTGCTCTCATCTTTCTTGATGATGCTCCAGGCCTGCATCCGATTGTCTTTTGTGTAGAATCAGGAGAAAGGCTTTGCCTAATTCCATGGTTCTGTTTGGGACAGTCAAGGCCCTCCTGCCTGCCTTTGGTGTGACCTCACTGCTCTCCACAGAGAAGGCGGTGGCACCCACTCGAGTACTCTTGCCTGGAAAAATCCCATGGACAGAGGAGCCTGGTAGGCTGCAGTCCATGGGGTTTCGAAGAGTCGGACATGACTGAGCGACTTCACTTTCACTTTTCACTTTCATGCATTGGGGAAGGAAATGGCAACCCGCTCCAGTGTTCTTGCCTGGAGAATCCCAGGGATGGGGGAGCCTGGTGGGCTGCTGTCTCTGGGGTCGCACAGAGTCGGACACGACTGAAGCGATTTAGCAGCAGCAGCAGCAGCAGCAGCAGCAGCAGCAGCACTGCTCTCCACGGGTCTCATCCTGCCAGCCCAGATGATCCTTACTCCTCTGGCCCTTAGCTTCTGCTTTCCTTCTGCTCAGCCTCCCAAGGATAGAGACCCTCTCAGACACTACATCAGGGTCCCTTCCCCTAAGGTGGGGGAGCTGGGAGTGGGGACAGGGAATACTTGGTTTTCTGACTTTAGGCAAATTCTTAGCTGACCTCCTACAAGTGACAGCCCTTCCCAAGGTGGAAATGTTTGAATCGGTGTGGTTGGTCATTGTGGACAGACACCCCAGTGGTGACTCTGTGTGGCTGATCACTCACTCTTGGATTCCCAGGAAGGCAAGGGAGGGAATATCAAGCCCCAGTAAGGAGTAGGAGGTGTGTGGGCAAATTGGAAGAGGAGGCCAGGGGGTGCAGACTGGTGGCAGAGGTTGGGGAGTATTCGCCCTCGCTGTCCGAGTCCCATTCCTGGGGCCCGAGTCCCATTCCTGGGGCCCGAGTCCCATTCCTAGGGATCCCCAGTGTTCTTTCTTGGCCAGGGGCAGGGTGGCAGGAGGGTAAGGGTCCTGGTAGGGGCTGCCCTGCCTCAGGATCGCTGCAGGGAGGGAGGGAGGGAGGAAGGGAGGGGAGGCGGGTCCGGGACCGGAGGGCGGCGCTCGTGGGAAGCCGGGCAGCCCCGGGCTCTGGGGTCCTCCGCGCCTCGCCCACCTCTCTCGTGCAGGCTCTCCTCCGGGCCGGAGCTTCGGGCCGCAAGGGTGCGTCGGGCCTGCGCTGTCCCCGCCGCGGCCCTCCCCGCCCCGCCGCCCTTCCCGGCCGCGCGGCCGCCCGAGCCCCCTCCCTTGCCGCGCGCTGCGCGCTCCGCCAGGGCCGCCGCCGCCGCCGCCGCGTGCTCCTGCTGTCTCTTCGCTCCAGCCCAACGAGCCAGAGGAGCCGGCGAGAGGGAGAGAGAAAGGGGGAGGAGAGAGGCGAGAGAGAGAGAGAGAGAGGGCGGCAGCGAGGCAAGAGAGCGAGCGCCGAGCCTCCTCGGACAGCGGCCCCTCCGCGGTCCCAGCCGCTCGCGTGGTCGGAGGAGACGCGGTCGCCGCCGCCGCCTGAGCCCGGCCCCGCGCTCTCCTCGCCGCCGGCTCGCCGGTGCCCGCGCGGCCCCGGGACGCCGTTGCCCGCTCGGCGGCCGGGATGCAGCCGGGGCATGGCCGCCGGGCCCCTGTCACCTGCCGCGGGGAGCGCTGAGCCCGTGAGTAGCCTAGCCCCCGCCGCCCGCGCTTCACCCCTGCGGTGGTCATTACCTTCCCGTTGAGCGGGCTGGGCTCGGCGGTGGGGGTGGGCACGTCCCGGGGAGGGGCGCAGCGGACCCCGCAGGGGGAGGCGGGGCTGTGGGGGGCGGGTTGCAGAGCGCGGACGGGGACCGACCCGAGGGCGCTCGGGGAGGGGTGGCGCCCTCGGGGTCAGGGGTCTCCCGGCGGGGTCGGGGCTCTCTGGGTTCCCTCCTGGGCTCGGGTGGCGCAGCACGTGGTCCAGCCCGCTGCCGGAGGGGCGATTTTGTGAATGGGAAGGCCCCGGGGTCGGGCTCCATGGAGACGCCGGGGAGTCCCGCGCACTCGTGGCGTTGGTCGTGGCGGTGGTGGTGGTGGTGGTGGCGGCGGCGGCGGCACAGTGCCCGGCGCGGGGAACTCCCTGGCGGGGGGAGGCTGAGCGAGAGGAGATCCCGGTCCCGCGGGGCGCGTCCAGGGTACGGAGCTGGAACCTGCGCGGGTGGGAGCGACCCCTGGGCACCCAGTCCCCGGGAACCCTGCCTGAGTCCTCGAGGAGAAGGGTTCACCGGAGGAGTTGATAACCCGAAAGAGTTGTGGGGAGGAAGGGTCTCCCGCGGTTCCCTAGAGAGGCCCCGGGCCCGCAGCGTCGCGCTGTGCGCTCGTGTGAAGCGGCAGGGGCCGAGCCGCTCGCAGGGCCCTCCAGGCGGCGGGCTGGGGGCGCTCCCCGCAGAGCCTCGGGAGTCAGGGAGACTCCGCCGTGAACCCGGGCTGGTTCTCCGAGCCTCGGCCGCCCCCAGGGGCTGGCGCAGCCCGGCGCTGAGAGAAGCTGGCGCGAAGGCGGTCAGGCACACCCGGCCCAAACTTTCTGTCCCGGTGGTCTCAGAGGTGGCGAGACTCGCCGGGGGCAGCGGGCCGGAGGGGTCCAGGGCTCGTCCCCTCGGGAGGGCTGTCTCTGACGGCACCTCGGGGTGACGCAGCCTCCCCCGGCGCGGAGCCTCTCCGGGTTTGCATCCCCGCAGTGCCCGCGCTGCCGGGGGCCCTCACCGGGTACTCGCGGGGACGAGGACGCGGCGCGAGGCGTGGAGGAACATTGGGTCCCCATCCCGTCCCAGAGCGGCCCCAGGATCCGAGGTCTCACATAGGGTAGGAGGGATTTACTGGGAGTCCAGGATTTCAGCTCCTCCAGCTGCCGCGAGGTCCGGCAAGGGTGAGGAAAAACTCCTTCCTGACGGAGCTCTCCAGCTTTGGGGAGGGACTGGATTTATTCTTTAATGGTCACTTTAAAAAGGACGCCCGCCGTGCCGCTCACGCTGATGCACGAGACATTCCGCGGTGGAGGAAAAGGACGGGAACGGAGGGACTCAGCCCTACATCTCAGCTGGGGGTGAAGTCGCTTCTCCAGCGCACCCGGTCGCTAATTTCCAGCTGAAACACCCGCTCGGCTCGGGGGACGCCCTGGGCGCGCGCCCGGGAGCCCCGGGCACTTAGTACAGAGCAGGTAGGAGGCTAATGGAGTGGGGTCGCCGGTATGAGGTCTATCAGCCGGAAGCCGGCTTTGGTTTTACTGGTCTGCAAATAGTCATAATAAAAGTATAAACACTGCAGCAGAATCTGCTCATTAAGTGTGCATCTCGGAATTGGGCGGATGTCTTAATTAGGCTGCGTTGTTAACGGGTATATTGCACTAATTAAAACCAGACCCTCCAGGTGAGGGAAAATTGTGAAGGGAGAGAGGGAGAAAAGTTGCAATGAAAGCGCAGCCTGATGGAAGCGGGATGCAGGCAGGTGGGGGCCTGGGACCAGGGGGTTTGGGGAGGGCGAGGCAAAGGAGCTCCTTCTGAGCATTAGGCGGGCTTGTCCCACAGTCCCCGTCTCCACCTTGGGGCTCAGAGCTCCATTATGCCTTGAGGATGGAGGTTGCCACCCCCATCCCTCCCCAGAGACTGGAGGCCTCCCTGGGTGGGCACCGGGCTCGCAGGCACACTCTCCTGGAACCAGTGCTTAACTCATTTCCCAGGCGGGAGCTTCTGAGAGGGTAGAGCAGATCCCTGGAGAATGAGGAGAAAAGGTCTGAGGGGTTAGGAAGCAGAAGCTAGAGTGGAGTGTCTGATGCTTGGGGCCTGGTGAGGCAGCTGGAAACCAAGGAGGGGGTTTGCCAGAGTCACGTGGGCTGTCTGTGCTGGAGCTGCTGGGCTTTTTTGGCACCACTTGCCCATTTCCAACAGCAATCCCCTCCTCCATTAAAAGAGGACTCGAATGATTGCTCAGATCCCCACTCCAGGGGCCTGAGCTTAGAGAGAACTGAGTCTGTCCTTGGGCCTTGGGTATCCGCAGGTCACCTGGGGAAGCTGGAGTCCAGGAGAGTCCCCGCAGGCCGGGCTCTGGCCATGCTGGGCCTTCATTGCAAATGCCTCCTGTCCAGTGCCCTGGGAGAGGAGTCGAGGCTGGTCCGGGTGTGTTCATGGCCTTTCCGCAGGTTCCCAGAGGCCAGGCTGGAGGGAAGGCTGAGTCCTGGCGGCCCCTGCCACAGGGGGCGCAGCTGGAGGCAGCACCAAGGACAGGGCCAGGGCCCGCAGCATGCTCTGGTGCCCTCCTCCCTGAGGAGGTTGTCCTGGGGCCGCTGGGGGCGCTGCCGCAGCAGCGGCTCTCTTCACCCTGCTGGGGGGAAGGGTTAACCTAATGCCAGCCAAGAGGCAGATTTAGGAAGGAGGCAGATGGGAGGACTCCTGGGTACCACTCTAGAGTGGGCCTCTGTTATGTTCCTGCCACTTGCTAAGCTTTGAGCTCTACCAACGGCTCAAAGAAATGGTTTCCAAGAATTGGAGAGAAATTATGGAGCTCTTTGGTATTTGGGGTGGACTGGGCATGGTACTGGCCAGAGAAAATGCCAGCCCCAGGTCTGGATCGCTCCTTGGCCAGCCTGGTCCAGCTTGGGTGCTGCCTCCACCCTACGGTCTTCTTTACAGCCCCTCACTCACATTCAACCATAGTGCAAGGCCGCTTTGTTCTGTGATGTGTAGAAACTGGAGGCACCTTACTCCGAAGGGCACAGATACGGGTTGATTTATCCCCACTTCCCCCTGGGCACGTGGCGTTATTTGATGCCTGCTTGTGGAATTAGGACTGAAGGAATGTAAAGGTGAGGGAAGCACCTCTCCCACCTGTGCATGTCAGAGTTGGTGGTGTGTGGGGTGGGGGGCAATGTAAGGAGCCTGGAGGAGCCATGCAGGGAGAAGTGTCGCATTGAGCTTGGAGTGACAGTGAGCATGGAATTGAAACGCTCTTTTGCAGCTGTTGTGGTGTGGGGTTTACCTCATCTAGCCCATCCGTGTGCCTGCAGTTTTGGTCTTTTTGGTCCTGGTTGTCTCTCTGTGTTTATTTATTTCCACACTCCTGCTTGATACTTTGTTATAAAGACAAATGGAACCTGACTCACAGCTGACATTTGGTGAGGAATTTTTTGTTTTTAAACAAGTGAAGGGGAAAAACCATCCTGAAACTTCCTCCCTTGAACAGAGACGCTATGCTCCTCCGTGGGCACCTGCCTTTCCCTGATTCCCCGGCTGCTGCAGGCTTTTTCTTCTGCACGCGATGCCGGCTTTATAAACACATCCCATTTGCACCTACATCTTTTGATTAGCTGCAATGTCTCCCCACGTTCTTTCATAAAGCAGCACGTTATTTTCACAGGTTCATGAAACATTCAGACAGCCTAAACATCTTATTTTTTGCTGCCTCTCTGAAGTAGGTTTCTCTCTGAGCCATCACTGTCTTCTTTTTATTTATAACGTTCTGATTCCATCTCTCTCTCTCTCTCTGTCCGTCTGTGTCTCTTTCTCCTCCCCTTTCATGTCTTCTTTTCTCCCTTTTCATTCTGAGTGGTGCAGGCACTTGGTATATGACTTTCTCTTTGAATTACGTATGAGAATTGAGGACAGCTTGCGTCTGCAGGTGGGATGGGGAGTAACGGAGTACATGGTGAGGTCTTTTCTTTGTGGAGGACTGCAGACAGAACAACGAGTAGAACTATCTCACTTAAAGAAATACCTTGTGACGTGGACTGGTTTGATTTATTAATATAAAACGTACATTTTTAAAGTGCAGCGCACTTAGTAAATGAGTTTGCTGTCGCAGTTTCTCCAACACATGAGCTGACACCAAAACATGCCTTAGAAGGTGACTTGAGATAATAAAGAGCATAAAATCTGCAACTTCATTTGAAAGCATTTCCTTCTGTAGCCTGGGGAAAGCTCTCAGTATATACACTGCATTTTGGAAAGTGTTGCCAGGGACCAGGTGAAGCAAAACTGAACGCTATGGCTCAGGAGCCGGGAGGCCCCATGAGGGACAGCCAGCCAGCGGGGCCTGCAAAAGACGCTAATTTTATTTAAGTTCCAGGGGCCTAAAGATGTGCTCACCGTGCAACAGGGGCCCCTCCTTTGGATCTAGTTGTCACCCTTTCTGTGTAGCTTGGGGCTGGGTGCTGCTGATTCCACCTGGGGAGTGGGCTGTAACTTGCTGGCATCAATTTGTGTGGGATGGGGTGGGGTCTTCAGGGTCTATAGTTTCCTAGACCTATAGCAAAGCAGTTCGGTTGCAAGTTTTTGAAATGTCTAATTGTTTAAAGCCAGAGAGAATTCCCAGCAGAAAAAAAGGAGAGGGGAGAATATACATATTTTGAGCAGAATTTTATAAAATATTTCTTTGGTTCGTGGCTGTCCTAAGATCTTCTTCCTAAGATTCTAGAAGAACAGAGGCATGAGTGAAGAACTGCCCGCCCTGTACCTCGCCATGCTGGTTCCCTCCCAGATCTCCTCCTGGTCACCAACCCTGTGTGTCAGGTCTCAGCTGTTGCTCAGGGAAGCCACCCCTTCTGGTCTCTTATCTCTTCGGACTATGCCTGGAAACCAGGAGGAGAGGGCAGGTGGTCAGGTTTGTCTTTTTTCGGCCCTTCAAGAAAATAGTCCCGCTTGCAGGGGAGGAACTGCCTGGGGCACACTCGCTCCCAGCCGGCCCCTGCACAGCTTCATCACGTTCCTTTTGGAGGGCCAAGTGAAACTGTAACAGAAGTCTTCTGTATGGAAGAGAAGAGAATTCTGTGTGTCTCTATTTCTCCGAGGCGTCTTGTCTGACACCAAAATCCTTCCACCAAATCAAACAAGCCAGACATCAGCCAGGCCACCCGCTCCCTCACAGGGCCGCCTGTCTATTACAACTATGATGTACCAGTAGTGCCCTGCACAAACCTAGGGACCGTTCAGAGCTCTGTGTGTGAATAGGTGGAGAGCTGCCGCCCTGCTTATTACTGTCTCCTTGTCTGTGACACCAAATGAAACAGGGATGGTGGTGACAAGAAATGTGGTCCTCCAGAGTCTAGGTACTTCCCCTGTACCCCTGAAATTTGCGGCCATCTCAGGATAGTTTCCTTTTAGGTAAGGATAATGAGAACACAGAGAGGCACGTTGCTCTCGGCAATGAAGGCTCTTTTTATGTAAAACTGCGAAACTCTATTGAAGCCAAAGAACATAAAGTTTACTTGTATTAAAAAAGTAGATGCAACTTGGAGAAAGATTTACAGAGGTATGAATACCTAGGTACATTTAGGAGTAATTTCTCACTAAACTTTAATAGCTCAAGATCCTTCCTGAATCTAAATGAGATGCTTCACTATAGGATCCAAAAGAAAATAACTCCTAATTTTCTTGGAACTTTTGTTTTAAGGGCTGGGTGCAGGGCAATGCTCCAGGGTGTGTACATAAAAGCTTCTGGACCACTTGAAATCAAAGCTTCTGCTGATGATTTCTCCCCCGCCCCCATCCCTCTTTCTTTGGGCAATAGCAAGAAGGGCTTTTTAACCTTCTGTTTTCAGCAAGAGGTGTTAAGATGAATTTTTAATACTTCAGTGAGATCGCCACACATACCATGGTTTCCCTACTTTTGTCATCACCTTGAGATGCAAGAAGCAAAAGGAAAATCAGAATGATGCTTCAGGCTGGGTCTGCACACAGGTTCCTGATGGGCTCCACCCACTCCTGACTCGCCCTCCCATCCTGAACCTTCGTTCAGTTCATCTCATTAACCGGCACTGGCTTCCCTGAGATTGTGCATCGTGGCTGTTTCTTCTTGTAAGAACCACCCTGCACCCCTGGGACACACACATTTAGATGCACATTTAAATAGAATGTAACTTCTGGACAAAGCTGTGAGTTAATTATCTTACTTGAGACCTCAAGCCCATTAAGGGCGCAAGGAGCAGATCTGGCACTCACCTGAGATTCAGTGGGAGGCTGTGTGCAGGGGACATGAGGTGTGAGGCCAGGCTCTGACTTCCAGGGTGGTGGGGCTGATTGCAGTATGCCGGAGGGGAGGGCATGTAGTCTTCCCAACCCTGTGTCCTGGGTTAAGCTCATGAAGCCTAGCTTGCTCAGCTGAGAAGAGGGGCGATGTAATACACGTAAAGGAGCTGGTGCACAGTAGGCCTGCAACAGCTGGTGGTGAGCGCAGACCTTCCTTGGTGCCACCCGCATGTTGGAGGAATGAGCATCCTGTCAGAGTTAAGGAAATGGATTTTGCACTGTTTCCTTTTGCCACAAGGAGATGATGCTGTTTTAAAATGGTTCCAGATAAAGTCGCAGGTGCTAGGACAGGAACAAGCCTTAGCATTCCTGTATAGGTGAGGATATCCTTACATGCTCAGGGGGCTGATGAGGGTCCCCAGGAACAAACCTGACAGCTCATGTTCTCAGGAACACGGATGGCCAGGCAGAAAGACATGAGTGAGTGTCTGTCTGTAGGGCTGTGGTCCCAGCGGTCACCCTGTTCATGGCCTCCAGAGGGTGAAGGGGCCTCTGGCTGCTCGAGGTGTGCCCCACTGATGCGCCATCACCCCCTCCCCATGCCTCTGCTCCCGGTTGAATGTCAAGGGACACAGAAGGAGGGGGAAGTGCTGGGTGCTTCACTTTTGCAGGAGTGGCTTTGGATTCTAAGAGATGGGGGCCCTAGCTCAATGTCAGCTGGATTCTCCACGAGGAGGAAGAAAAGAAAAATAGAATCGTGACCTCCTGCCCTTCCCGGACTTCTCTGAATCTGAAGATCGCCATTATGGCACTTAACGCTCAGACTGAAGGATTCTATCCACCTCCACATTCAGCAAGGAGATGTTTTTGATTCCCAGGACCCAAAGTGTGACAAACCGAAACCCAGTTTTGCAAAACCCATTAGAAATAAACATAAAGTGTGCATGCCTTTCTGGAATATTGACGCTCCCTCATTGAAGGGACCACTGTGATGCCATTAGGCACAGCTGGAGCCCCCGCTGCAGGGACTGGTGAGGTGGAACCAGGGCCCAAGGGCCTCCTTACCCAGGCTCCTCATCGATGGGGGTGGGGGCTGTGGTTCACCAACTTCCCTCCTGTGTCCCCCAAGCTACTCATCGTGGGACTGATAGTGCCTGCAGCCTACCTCTTAGGAGTGCTATCCACGGGTACATTAGTCAAGTATTTTAAAATGTTCACAGAAAAGAGAGGTGCTGGAGGAATTTAAGGTGAGAATTATTGTTTTGGGTTGGTGTAATATTATAATCAACACTCCCAAACAGCCAGTGCCTATTAAGTATCATCATTCCAGAAGTCTGTTCGCTCCGTTGTCAGCTGTGAACCTTTAACTGCTGACCAAAGGGAAGGAGATAGAGAAGCCGGAGGATGGCCTTTGTTTGGTGAGAGGCCCCATTTCCTTGTCCTAACTTCGGAAGCCCTGAGGTTGGTGTCTGGGACAACAGGATGAAAGGCAGCTTACCAGCATGTCTCCCCCCCCCCGCCACCCCCACAGACTGATCTCTCCTAGAACGGTTGAGAAGAATGCACACAGAATCTGCATTCTTTTGACCCTTCCAGCATCCGCTGCCCAAGACTGGGATCTCTCCCTAAGGTTGCCTTTGTTTTCGAAAATACGTATCCGGCTGTATCGGTTCACTGACAATATTGCAGTGGTTAGCGCTGGCTGTCCTGACTTGTCTGTGCTTACGCTTGTAAAACGAATGGTGCATGCGTGCTTTCCCCCACGTAGATGGAAATCCCATTTCAGAAGTAGAACTGTCTGGACAGAACAGATGGGCAAAACCAAAACCAGGTCATCGATATCAGAGCTGACATGTTAAAAGTGCAGTGCACAGTCCTGCCCTCCCCACACCATTCTTTCCTCGTCAGAAGTCACCACGGAGACTGAGCGAGCGCTAATCCACCTGCCCCCCTGCCCGTCATGGAAACAATCGTATGTTTTGCTCGGATCCTGAGAAGGAAAACCCACAAGACCAGACTTGGAAAATTTCGGCCCCCAAGGATAATTTTTCAGAAAGTAATGAACGCTAGAAAATGAGGGCTATAAAGGAAGTCTTTAGGTAATAATCATAACTATAATGTTCACCACTTTGAAATGCATTAATATAGACTAAAATTACAGAAAATATGAAGTCTGCTGGAGGGGGAAGGAGGCCTGCTTTCGAGCCTGAGGCCAACCTTCCGTGTGCCTGTGGCTTACGCCCCTCCCCCATCTCTTACAGAGAGGTCCCTGTGCCCCCAGCTGAGACCAGTCACACACACAATGAAGGTTGCGTGGAGGATAGTATTTCCTCCCCAGTGGGTTCCTTTCAGGGCTGTGCTGTTTTTCAGAAGGCAGGGGAATGCCAAGACTCCCCTGGGGTCTGGCCCACTTCATAGGAGTCAGGCTGCTTGAGAGCTGGGCTCTGTGAGGCCGATGTGTAGACATTGGCTCAGGAGGGCGTAGCCCAGGGTACCCCATGCACACTGTGCCTACTGCCACCTCCCCTCCAAGCTGCAGTGAAGACTCCTCTTCAGTGCCCTGGGGTTAGGAGCAGACACAGGGCACATGGCCATGCTCCACCCCTCTGTCTCCCTCCCTGACCCCACCAGCCTCTTTCTCCTGCTCCCCCTCCCCCAGTCCCCACCTTCACCTTCAAAGCCAGCAGACTGTTCCAGCGAGATGCAGGCGAGGGGCTGGCAATGGCAGGTCAAGCAGCGCTGAGCTCAGAGCAGCCGGGAGGAAAGATTTACGGTTCCTCCCTGCCCTGCTGGATGGACAATTAAAGCCTTGCACGGCTGGAGGAGAGTGGGTCGTTAAGAGTCAGGACGGTCAGAATAAATCAGTCACCTCCACTTAGACGGCTGAGCTAGGCTGCTTCTGGGGCCTATAGGGCAAGAGTCCCTTGGGTCTGGGTTTGAAGGCTCTGCAATGGACGATCTCTGCAACTGAAGGATCTGACATGCTCTGGGCTCCACCCGAGACCGGACCTGAAGACCCCAGTGTCTCCTCACAGATGGGGGATGTGCTGTAGGGCCTTCCGCGGAAGTTCTGAGTAACGCATTTGTGTTTTGTCTCCTGAGCAGCTGGCGGGGAAGAGAGCCACAGACTGGAATGTTTGTGGGTCAGAACAGTGGACCCCAACCTGCCAGTAGAGTGTGCGTGTCCATGGATATTTATGCGTGTGTGTGCACAGGTGTGAGTGTTGGCATGTGTGTGCACAGTGTGTGTGTGTGCACACACATATATGTTGTATGTTCTCACCTCCTGGACGCTTGTAGGCTCCACTTGTGCCTCTAAACCCACACATCCCGCTGACAGACTGCCTTGGGGCGGGTGTCTGAGCACCAGCCAAGCCCAGCCATCGTCCCTCTTCATTCGTTCTGTGTCTGACTTCAGTGCCTTGGAGACTGGCAGTTTCCTCAAGGAAACTTTGTCTTTGTGGAAATAAGATGCCAAGCTTTCCTCGGCCCTCCTATCGGCTAATTGATGATGTGATCCCGCGTGGGAGCCTTGTCATTCCTGGAAACGCTCTTTATTTCCTGCGTTTCCCCACCTCCTTCCCCGCCCGCTCCCGCCTCCCCACTGGGGTCGGCTTTCCACGATGGTGGTGGAGCCGCTCCACACGAGCCGTGGGCTGTGGCGTTAGCGGTATTCAGCCAGCCAGCACGCCAGGCCTTTCATTAACTCGGATACTACAATTATGTGCGCCGAAAGGCTGAAAGGGCCATTTAGGATTTTTCTGCTTAAAAAAAAAATATTCCTTTTTTCACAGCCATCTGCCCAGCCCTTTGGGGCCACAGCTGTGACACAGAACGGTGCGTGGCCTTTAAGCTCTCCTCGGTGCTCTTGACCCCGACCCTAATCCATCCATTGACACAGTGGGCAGCAGGGTGGGCGGGCCCCACCATTGTTCTGCTCGGAGGTGCTTTGCAGACTATTGGTACAGCAGGCCTGGAGGAGTGTGCTTCCTGCTGCAGTGACTTAACTTTTGGCACAGCCAGGGCCACTGAACCGATGGCCGTGTGCATGGCATGTGTGCCCTGCTGACATGTGAGCATGTCCCTCAGCAAGGAGAGGCTGCTCCTGCTGCCGTCGTGGAGGAGGTCAGTGTCGGGGCTGTGGCTCCCACTTGCTTCCGCAGAGGCCACTCGGGCGTTTTTGTGGGAGAACGTAGTTTACACGGCTTGTGCTGGCCCCTTGTGCATGCACGTGTGTGAGTGTGTGTGCAACTCTGCCTGTGGTTAAGGTTTTGGAGGAGATTGCCTGACTGTCCCCAAAGTGGGTGAGTGGTGTTGTGGGACCTGGTTGGGAGCCCCAGGGGTCTGGTTTGACAATCTCTGGACTCCTAGAGAGGAGGAGGCATGGAGATGTGTGGGAGGTGCACTGGCTCCATGTCACCCTGCAGAGAACAGCCACCCAGAACAGAACCTGGGCTTGTGACGGTGGTGCTTGGACAAGACGTGCCTCCCCGTTGGAAGGTAATTGCAAGTCTGGAGACAGCCGCTGCCTTGGATGCGGTACCCAAAAAACTCATAAAAATGTTATTCAGGGACCTTGTTATCTTAAAAAAGAAGGAAAGAACCCAAGCACCAAATAACAACCAGCAACTCACAAACTTATTTTTTTAAACTTCCCTGAAGTTGCCATGGTTACCCGCATGCGTGGTTCCTGGCTCTCTTGCTCTAAGTGGAGCAGCTCAGAGCAGGCATTAAACCCTTGGTGCGGGGCTTCCACGGTGTGTCCGCCTATCTGAGGAGCCTGTTTGTGCTCTGGCATGGAGGGAAAGAGTGAGGCTACAGTAGAGATTTTGCAGGACCATAGCACATGATATTCTAATGTAGCGCTTCTAAGACTCTGGAGACAGAATTTGTCTCCCACGCTAAAATAATTATAGCCCGGAGAACAGAGAAGACATCATTCCAGGCCCTTAACGGTGAGGAATGTGTGTGTGTGTGTGTGTGTGTGTGTGTGTGTGCACGCATGCACGCGCATGCCTTATTCCCTGGTTCTTCAAGGAGCACTTGTCTGTACTCGGCTATACATGTAAGGGCAACCACGACCTGCCACATCCCTACACCTGTCGGCTGTATAACGTGTATCCAGACCATGCTATGGGAGGCTTTGGGGGAGAAGGATGCCAGACTAAGATTCCTTCCAGCCAGACTTCTCCCTACTCAGAGAGCAGAGCACACAGAATGAGTCGAGGCGCATTCAGCTATCTGTGGGCTCTCAAGGGGGCCCTGTGTACCCACAGTCCACGCTCAGCCTTTGTAGCTGGAACATTAGCTAAAAAAAGAAGAGACCAGGTGGTTGGCCAACTGCCTTGTCACCACCTGCCCTAGAGTCTGACTGCTTTTCTCCCATGGGCATCTGGCCTCAGGGCCCCAGTGACCTGTGGGGTGTCTCCTCCCTGCTGATTGCAAGGTGAAGCTGTTCTCTTTTGACAGACAGTGGGGTGCTGAGGCCAGGGGTGGCCTGGATTTCTCCTACAGGATCTTAGGAATGGTTGGCCAGTGGGTAGATGGTGAAGACAAATGGGGCTGTTCTAGATTCTCTCACAAGCATGGGACATATCTAAGGCTGGTGGGCAAGTGGAACTTCTGTGCTCCTCACACAAAGGACAGGAGAAGCCATCTTCAGAGGCCCCTTCTCATGGCTCCCTCTGGGCCTGACAGCACCCTGTATTTCGCAGCACTTTCGGGAGTGGTAATTAGCACTCATAAGGAAGGATGAAAAATGATAGATCCTGGTAGGTGTTTGCACACCTGTCTGCTGTGTCAGATTGCAAAGGCTTTGATGGCAGGGACCCTGTTTTCCCCTAGAGCTTGTGGATGCCTCTCTACTCGCAGTATGTTCTTAGTCAGTGTTTGTGGGGGTTTTGACAGCTGGCTGGTGGAGGGGTGGAAGCAGGCCTGGTATCCTGTTAGCCCTCCATCCGGCTGGGTCAGCTGGGCCGGCAGGTGAGGGGCCTGAGGGGTTTCTGTGCCTTGGTTCTTTCTGTCACTGGAAAGCCTGCAGAGTCCTGGTGTTGGGAGGGTTTGCAGGAGGCCTGGTCCTCCTTCTGGGTGTGTTGTGGGTCTACTCTGTGTCCAGGAGCCTGGAGCCGGGCTGCTGCCAGAGGGGCCACGGGCCCACTGGTCTGTAGGAAAACCTTGTGGCTTCTGGCTTGAGGAAGAAGCAGTCTCAGCTTCAGCCCTGGGGGTGGCAGAAGTGAGGTGATGCCCCATGGGCTTGGTTGGGCTGTACATCCAGCCACACCAGCTTCCACCCCTTCAGCCTGGAAGTGAAGGGACTTGCACTGTGTGCCACTGTTTTTCCAGAACCAAGGTCAACTGCCAAAGAGAGCAGAATGCCTCCAAAAGTGGGTGGGGAGACCTCAGATGTGTCTCTCAGTCCTATTCTTCACTGGGCTTGGAGTGAGGAGTAGATGAAAGGGAAAGAACATTCCTAGGAAGATGCTGGACTCTAGAAGATGCCAGAAGAGAGCCTGAGGCTCCTTAGGTGCATGACCCTGGGTTGGCTGCATCCTGTAGAGGGCAATGTAACCCGTCTGCTGGGGAGTCATCTCGCGATTATTGATGCTAATGGAAAACAGAAGTGAAATGGATAATTCAAGATGGCAGATGAATCAATATTATTTATATTTAGCTTGTGAATGTGCTGCATATTTCTCCGCTGGCAGATTGGCCTTCACAATCATATTTTGCAGAATCCAAGAATCTGCTGTCGTCGGGCCAAGGGCTGCCACCTTGCTCTCCTTCCAGGAGAGTTGTTGGAACACACGCACTTGATCCCCTCGTGACTTGGCCACCAGCACAGAGGGAAGCGCCAGAGCGTCCTTACTAACACCTGCCCTTTCCCCATCTCTCAAAGGTCTCCCACTGCTGACAAGCCTCCTGTAGTGGGGACTGTGTAAAAAACGATTAGAAAGAATGGTTTATTCAAACAGTGAGTTTTACGCAGCTGTTTTAGATGATGTGGAAAGAAAGCCACAGTGCAGTGTAACTGGAGACGGAAGTCGGCAGAACAGTCTGTGTCCTTTAGTATGGAAACAAATACGTATACTGTCTTGTATTCTCAAGACACAGTAGGTGCTCAGTTAGGGGCATGGGCCTCAGTGCAGGTGGATGGGCCTGCTCAAGGGGCCCATGTTTCCCATCTTCAGTGGAAGATGCCAGACTCTTCTCTCCCCTGCCATCAGCACCTTAATCTGTGCACCAGTGCTCTTTGGCACCAAAGTTTAAAAAAATGACCTTTGATTTCTAAGGTGCCTTATGCTAGACCTTGTATCGATTGACAATTTCATATTGAACAATTGGCTGAGCTCACACTGTCCTCCTAGAAGAACACCATGAAGTCACACAGACTCAGGGTAGGACCAGGGACTTGGAGCGGGGAGGCTTGCT
The DNA here is from genome assembly GCF_032405125.1 of Capricornis sumatraensis. Classification (NCBI taxonomy): domain Eukaryota; kingdom Metazoa; phylum Chordata; class Mammalia; order Artiodactyla; family Bovidae; genus Capricornis; species Capricornis sumatraensis. The sequence goes on from NC_091076.1 coordinate 102,426,296, forward strand.
GGCTGTGCAGGGTACATGCTCAGGGGCTAGGTGGCTACAGGCCTGGGGGGCTCTGTGTGTGCCTCTGCTTGTCCAGGGTCCTGCGGTGCCTGCTTGAAATACCCAACCAGAATGAAGGCAGAAGGAAGGCTCTCGACTTGACTTGTAGGGGGAGAAGAAAAACAGGATGTGGAGAGGGGCTGATTGATGGTGAGGAAAAGATGCTTCCAGAGAATGTCTCAAGATCTGGAGACAACGATCTAGTTCCTTCCGTCTTCCCCATGGTCTGAGAGCTTCTGGAGGGTGCTGCCCCATAGCTTTTTTGGCAGAACCGTCTAGACTGAAGGCTTGTTCCTGACTCACATCCTCAATCCCAGAAAGCTCCTGCCTCAGCCCTTAGCTCTTGGATTCTTCTACTTCCAGCAACAAGAGTAGACGAAAGGGCCACAGCCTCTCACCTCCCTGGCACATAGCAGATGTTTAATGAACACTGAAAGTACGTGTCGGGGAGGACTGTCCTTCTGCCCTGAGAATGCAGACTGACAGCTTCCTTTTCCTCAGTAACATCTCTCCCTCTATATCCCTATAAACCTTAAAACAACTCACTCAGGAAGAGGGAAGAAGCGGGGAAGGAGAGGGTGGGACTGATGGATTCCCCAGGTGTCCAGATCCAGTGAGCCTCTTCCGCAAGCGGTTTTGGTTTCTGTCCTGGAGCCCACTGGCCCCCTTCTTCTATTTCCTCTGCTGGCCCTCAGGACCAGGGCAGGCTGGCAGGAGGAGACAGGCTGGGCTGGAGCCGGTGACCTTCTGTCCAGAGCTGAGACCTGATCTTGTGCCCGGCGTAGCCATCGGGTTCTGTTGCTCCCCCTTCTCCCTCTAGTCATTTTAAAAACCAAGACACTAAAAGAAAACTAACATTGGAAGGAGACACGATCATATCACAGAGTTATCTAACGCTATCAGGCCACTCTGGTGCCCCGAAATTAGATTATTTTAGAATTCCATCAAATTAAGGGAAGATTCTTCTCTCTGGTTCCCGTCTCCCTGCCCCTTCCTCTCAGTGTCCCTATCTCCTTTCGCCCATCCCTCCCTGCCGATGAAAGATTTTCTGGCGGTGTCAAGGCAATGTGACCTGGTTCTGTAATAAAGAGGAGGCTTATTAGAATTAAGGCCTAACAGCGTTAAAAAAGCAATCTTTGCAAGATTGAGGCCACAGGGGAATTGTAAATTCTCAGCAAAGACCTCATTTAAGGATTGGAATAAAAACTTGACACGCATGTGCGGGTGTGCACACATGAAGGGATCCTCGCTAAACAAAAGAGGCTTAGTTAAAAGAAAAAAGGGCAAAGGGGAGAGGGAAGGATTGGGGGCAGAGGGGTAGGAGGGTGGTTTCCCCGCACCTGGCCCCATGCGGGGGTCTCCTGGGTAGTATTGCCGGCCAGGGGAGGGCTGTCCTTCCATCGAAGTCTCTCTACACCCAGACCTCTCCTGGAGCAGCCGCCCCCTTGCCTCTGTCACCTGAGGACAGCGTCAGGCAAACGGAGCTGTGTGCCACCCTAGCCCCGGGTGTCAGGGGTTGTCATTCTAGATTGAGTGGCTGGGGTCCCTCCTCTCGCTGCCAGTCATGCTTCTTATCCGGCTGTTGCTGTGGTTTAGGGTCTGCCAGGGCAGGGGTGTGGATGGTGGCAGCCTGTGTCTGGCTCCCTCTGGGCAGGGAAGAGGTGGGCGGCAGAGATTTAAGCCTAAGGTGATGCTGTCAGTGGAGGAGACAGTCTGGATACACTGAGATTGCAGGTTTACTTACCTATCATCTTAGTCCTGTTCAGGGCTGCTCTGACAGAACAGCACAGACCGGGTGACCTATGAACCACACTCACATGTTTCAGTTCTGGAGGCTGGAGTCCGAGACCAAGGCACTGGCAGATGCAGTGTTTGGTGGGGACCCGCTTCCTGGTTCATCGCTGGTGCCTTCTGGCTCAGTCCACACAGGTGGGAAGGGGTGAGGGAGCTCCCTGGGATTTCTTCTGTAAGGACACTAATTCCCTCATCACTAATCACCTCCTGGAGGCCTCACCTCCTAATACCAACACATTGGGGGTTAGGATTTAACATATGAATCTGGAGGAGACACAAAATACCTATCAGGGGTCACTTCTTGAGGTGATCAGTCTCATGATGTTTTACTGGAAAAGCTGGCCTTCAAGAGACAGGCTGGGGGGGTGGCGTGGAGGTGGGGACACACGCTCCTGGGAAACAGACTACTACTGCCTTGCTTCTGCTTGGGACTGCTGCGGGAGAGTGCATCCGTCGGGGCCCTCTGGGCTCACCCCCACTGGGTGGCTGTGGCCGTGGCCTGCATGTTGGCAGCTCCTGCTTTGCGCATCTGCACTTCTCTGCCCCTGTGCTTTCAGGAGGATGGGGTGGGACATGGGGCTTCTGTGGGGACTGTGCCGCTTTATTGCTTTGGGCTGTGCATGGCACACGGGAAGTGCTCGGTGAGGATTTGTGCACTGATGGGTCTGGACCTGGTGCCCTTGCCTTTCTAGACATGGAACATGGCTGGGGGGCTCTTGCTTTTGGTGCCAGGATTGGTCATAGGAAGGTGTCCCCCCACTCCCAGGAATTCCATAAGTGCAAAGTGGTTGTGCCTAATATTCTGAGTTACAAATAGAAGGCAGCCCCTGGGGAAGGTGAGCTCAGTCAAGCCTTGACTCACAAAATATCAGCCAGAGGCTACCTGGCCTGGGATGGCCACATGGCAGTGGATGCTAGCCCCTGGGATCCCGGGGGCAGGTGCTCAGGGGTCTCTCTTGATGCACCTCTCCTGGAGGGTCTTTTCAGTCCGGAATCTGTGTCCCAGGACAGTGAGATGCAGAAGTGGGTAGAGCCAGGTCTGTGCTGAAAACACACCAGAAATTTGAGGACAGGGGACAGCTCCCTCCTTTCAAGGCCCAGCCTTGCCTTCAGAAGTCATTACAGGCTTATTCTGTGCTCTGGGAAGTGGGACCGCTGGGATTTCTGGCAAGTCAGCCTCAATCTCGAGCCTCTCTCCCTGTAAGTTTCACTGAAGATTTCTCTGAGGTTTGGGCAGGGTCCACTCTAGTCTTCTTCCTCGACATGGGTGACGGTGAGAAGTTTTCTCCCAGGGCTGCTCCCAGGAATTGAGGCAGAATCTCAAGAGGACAGATCTCTTTACCTGCTTCACTGACAGGGAGACATGGCCAAGATGGCCTTTGTTAGTATCCCTGACCTTCAACTCTCTTTCTGGGGCAGGGGGGCGGGGGAGCCATCTCTTTTCCCACAGTCCAGTTGAGATGGACTTTTTTAGACCAAGTTTCTAGCCCCAAAGGGCCACCAAGGAAGGCAGTTTGCATTTCAGGGCATTAAAAAATATCTGAGGGGGTTGGGAAGGAAATAATCGTCCCAAACTTGGCAACAAATAGATTGCAATTTTTGGAAGCTTATCTGTGTGAAGAATGAGTTTTCAGCTCTGCAGGAATATTCATTTGCCTCTTAAACAAAGGGCAATTATATGCAATCCTTCTCTGCTTTTGTTGGCTTCCCAAGAAGGATCTGGAGTTGGTCCCTCCACCCCAGTTTCCACCCTCTTAGAACGATAGGTTGAGAAAGTTTCAAAATGACTGCTCATAGTTTACAGTGTCTTGATGTGTGTCTATCAGCCACCCGGGCCTGGTCGTCTGGGGTCCTTATCCTGGGCAATGACAGATCAGGACACTAAATGGGGAGTTGGGCAGTTCAGAGTGGAGGAGAATTAGAAAGGAGGGGGCAGGTTGGGGCAAGTTCAGTTCCGTTCAGTCACATGGACTGCAGCACGCCAGGCCATCACCAACTCCTGGATCTTGCTCAAACTCATGTCCATCGAGTCGGTGATGCCATCCAACCATCTCATCCTCTGTTGTCCCTTTCTCCTTCGAGAAGTGTTGGGGCAAAGGTGAGACAAATTGAGGTAAAGAGGAAGCAGCCCCAAATGCATGGATTTTCTCTCTGGGGGTCCCACAGCCTTAGGAGCTGCTGTACCCCCACGCTTCCAGGAAAGGCGTGAGGAGGGGATGCGAGGGGAGGGGAAGGGAGGGAGCCCAAGGCTTCTCTTTGTCCTCCTCCTCCTCTTTTCCTTTCTTTTTTAATCCCAGGGCTTCTTTTTCCAGAAGCTGTCATTTTGTATAAACCTCTGACCGAGGCACATGCATTCTCAGTGCCGAAATCTCCATATCAAACACAGGCATCCGCTGCGGAACTGACAGCCCTCCCCACCCAGGCGGTGGGGCTTAGAGAGGCTGGAAGGACAAACGCCAGCCCCCACCCCCACTCCGTCCTCCACGCCTGTGCTTGGGTGAGGCAGGACGGATTGAGCGAGGTGACCCAGTCTGTCCTGAGCACCTTCCTCAGGCCTCTTGGGTGAGATGAGGGGGCAATTCTTGCTCCTTCCCGCCATCTCTGATAGGTGTGCGAAGCCCACCTGCCCTCCCAGGGGGCACACAGGAGCCTGAGGGCAAGAGGGGAGAATTGTGTTCCCCCAAAAAAGATATGTTGAAGTCATAAACACCAGTACCTGGTGCAGCCTAAAGAGGCACCAAGCTGCCCTTGGAAAGGCTTCAGTCCTAGAGGCATGATGACGCCCAGGAGGTCTTGCAGTGAAGGTGGGACCTGGGCCACATTAAAGCTCTAAAGCATTTGTTTATGAACATTGGAGTGGGCTCAAGAGCCAGATCTGGATTCACCCCTGCCATTCCCAACACTGGAAACTCCTACTCACGCTTTAAGACCCAATTCAAATGTCCCCTTCTCCCATAAAGTGGGGCTTCCCTGGTGGCTCAAATGGTATGACCGGGTTCTATCCCTCGTCAGGAAGGTCCCCCGGAGAAGGGAATGGCAACCCACTCCAGTATTCTTGCCTGGAGAATTTCATGGACAGAGGAGCCGAACAGGCTACAGTCCGTGTGATTGCAGAGTCAGACATGACTGAACCACCAACACACACACACACACACACCCATGAAGTGGTCCTGCCCTGATTCCTCCAGTGGCTTCTTCATCTGTTCTCCTGCAGCCTCTCCCCTGCCTCCAAGTGGGACCTGGACTGGGCCGGCTCGTATAATTTCCTGGAGACATATCCTATTCCTCTGGGTGCCCAGCCCCTTTCTATGGCTGCATTTCCCAAGGTGTGGTTCCTGGACCACACTGTGTTTCTTGAAAAAGATAGATTCCCAGGCCAGATTCCACCCTCGGCCAGCATAGTCAATAGTAACCAGCTCCCTGCAAGGTCCTGAAGGATGCTATGTATTGAGACTGGAGGGTGGAGTTAGGTGGCATCCAGGTGGGCTTCTGAGGTGTTGTACTTGGCTGGTGCTTATGGGAGAGACTTTCAAGCTGGTCCTCTGGATGGATGACTTCTGCAGTCCTGGGCTGTAGGATCTTACTGGGCAGCCCCACAGGTTGGTAAGTGAGGCTGGTGTTCTGCTTACTTTGCTCCCTCTCTCCACCTCCTACTCCTGAGCAGAAGGGTTGCTCCATTATTGTGGTCAGGCTCTAAGTTATGATAAACACAGCAGAACCCCTGCAGGTCCATCTTACAAAGAATTACAAGGTGGAGGTCTTGGGACCGGTCTGGTCCTGCACCCCTCACAAGAATGATATGAGGGCCACACATGACAGAGTGTGTGGAGGGGCGCTGGCTGTACAGTGACCCACGATGTCCCCGTGTTCCCCTCTCCCCACACTGTCTCTTTGTTTTGTTGACTGGAGGGGTCTTGCAGAGCTGGAGCACCAAAGGGTGGGTGTTCAGGGCCTCTATTGTTCATCTCTCTGCCTTGAACACACCTGCCACATAATTTTTGGGGCTGGCCAGTTGTTTAGTTAATTTCAAATGGCCTTGCCAGGACCAGTTTCTCCATCTGCAGCAGCAAAAGGAAAAAAAAAAATTTAACCTCCAGCATGGAATTTTCCCAGTTATTTTAAATAAGTTTCATTTATTTGTGCTTGGCATTCAGATAAGAATTACCAGCCTTGCACAGATGCAAATTCAGAGTCATAAAAGGAATATTGACAGCAATTGCAACCACGTCACCATCTCTCTTGCAATCAAATAAATGCCCTGGCTGCCGTCAGAGGAAAATGTAGCATTTGAAAAGCTGCAAGAGAACACACTCTCCAACAAACAAAACAAGTCTCTCTGGAGAAACGCAGGAAAGGATACTTCTGAGAACTCTGCAGGGACATTCCAAACAGCTCCTTACACTTCTGATTGAAAATATATTAAAAGAAAAATTTAAACCAAAGACTCACCAAGTAAATCAATTATAAACCCTGCTAGACTGAATTTAGCTGTGCATCTCTGTTGGATCCTATCTAATACAGAGAAGCAGAATGAAATTGTGGAGCATCTTCCTGCCTTTAGGGGAAAAGTATCAGTTAGCTTCAGCTGTGTAACAAATGAGCCCCCTAACTCAGAAGCTTGAAACAACAGTGATTTCTTCTTGCTCATGAGTCTGTAGATCAGCTGGTTACCTATGTTAATCTGGTCCATGCCTGACTGTTCTTGGCTGGGCTCTCTAATGGATCTGTGGCCATTTGGTGGAAGGGCTGGAGATTTACAGCGCTTGAGGACTGGTTCCTGCTTCACAGAGCTTTCCATCCTCCAGAAACGTAGCTCAGGCTGGGTTCCAAGGCAGGAAATGGAAGTGAGCAAGGCCTGTTGAACCAGGCATGGAGCTGACCCACCACCATTTGCATGGCCTCTTTTGTCCCATGTGTCGGGAGGCTAACCCTGATTCCAGGGGTGAAGACGTAGACCCCGCTTGTTTGTGGGAGGAGCCTTAATGTCCTGTTGCAAAGGGAGTGTCTACACGGAGGCAGGACTGATCAGGGGTTTTTGAAATCAGTCTTCCCAGAGTGGAAGCGTTGTCACTGGGAGATACTCCAGTCTTGAAGGCATGGCCCGGGCAATGGACAGGCTGGTCAGTGGGCACGTGTTTGGTTGGGAGTGGGTCAGTACTGCCAAGGTGTGTGGAGACTTAGTCAGTGGGGGTCATGTCCAAGTTTAACCACTCGTCCAGTCCCAGCTCCCTTCTCAGCCCTGCCCTGAGCCTGTACTAACATCAGCTCTCCTTTCTTGGAGCCTGTTGTGCTTTCTTGTCCATAATATGTTCACCTCTTGGGCTTATTCTTTCTGCTGGTCCTTTGCTGGTGGTTCCTGGTGCCTTGATCCTCTCTTTCTGCTCTCCCTGGGCTGGGGATCTCCCTGAGCTGGGCTTTCAGCCGCCACCCAAGTCCTGATGCTCCTACCTGAACCCCCATCCTCCCGGGGCCTATTCAGGCATCCTTTTCAGGCTTCACAGGTCCAAATGTGTAAGCCTTCCTCTGAGTCTGGCCCTCTCCATTTCAGCAGATGGCACCTCTGTCCCCCTCCACCACTGACACAAACCAGAAGCCTGGAATTCCTCCTAGCATCGTCACCTTTCTCTCCAGTCCTGCTCGTTTCTCTCCTTTGCCACAGAAGCCACCTTCTCTAGTCTTGACTGTGTACGTCACCTCCCATCTGCTGGTCAGGCTGAGGCTGCAGAGTAGGGGAAGTATACTGGGGAGTAGGGTGGCTAGAAAATCTTTGAAAAATGCAAATCAGATCATACTGATCCACTTCTTAGAGTGCTTTAGTGGCTTTAATGTTCTCAGGATAAACACAAAAATCCTGAGGGGCTTCTAGCTGACTTCAGCAGCTACTACTGGGACCATCCTACCTCCTGGCCTTTTAGTTCCTCACACAGTCTGTGCTCCTTGGAGCCTCAGGACCTTTGCACGGGCTTTCCTTCTGCTCGGAGAGCTCAGGCTTCCTCTCCCCATTTACGTTGTCATTAATCTCAACCTTGTCATTAATCTCAATTAATCCCACCTCCCTTTACCTTGTCATTCATCCTATTAGCCTTCGGAATTCAGTTTGTTCATCACTTCTGTAAGGAAGCCTTCCTTGACTGGCCCCCACATGAGGCTGCAGCTAGCTTTTCCTATTCCCCCAGCAGGTCGCCCTGACCGCAGCTGCTGTGCAGTCACTGCGGTGCGCTGACAGCCCTCTGCCTTTTGTAGGACCAGGGGCCATTTGGTCTGAGTCATCACTGTGTCTTCAGAATGGGCTGGGGTGCCTGTTTCCGAAAAACCCAATAAATGGTTGAGATCAGTGGATGAACATGTCAAAGATGACTACACACATCAGCCACTGGGTCCCAAAAACAATCCTGTGAAATGGGCATCTTTGGCTTTGCTTTACTGAGAAGAAACCAAGGGATAGGAGGCTAGGGTCATAGGGAGAGGAAAGGGGGTCAGAGCCATGCTGCGTCAGGGGACACAGAAGGTGTCCCCTCCTTGGAGCACCCAGTGCTTAGATGCTGTAGTTTTATTATTTGGTTTTTATGTTTTGGGCCTTAATCCCTGACAGGATCCCTTAGGAATGGAGTCTTGACTGTCTCCTGCCTTGCCCATGACACTTTATCCCTGGGAAGCTCTGCCTGGGGGTAGCGTACAGCAGGCCATTCTGGGTACCAGTGGTCCACAGCTCCGGTTGAGGCAAGACTAAAGAATGACCACACCTCAGAAACCACTTTTAGCCACATCCCAGGTGGCAGCACGCACTGGGAGCTGCTGGTAACTCAGGTCCCTCCAGGAAATGCCTGTGGAGCTGCATTTTACTGAGAAGAAAAAGATCTTGTTTGGTATTCCCAAATCATTAGTGAAGGACAAAGCGAGGCATGGGGAGGTGGGAGGGAAGCACGCATGGGAAGTGGGGGGGAATGCCAGATACACACACCTGTGCATGCACACACGTGTGCACACACAGTACACGCACACATACCCATGCATGCACATGTACTCACACATGCACGTATATGTGTGCAGGGCACTAGCAGAGAGGCTACCTCGCCTCAGGCTTAGCATGACACGTTAAAAGGTTCTCCAAAGTGGCCCGAGTTCCAAGGCAGCATCCGTGGAAACCAAGCCAAGTCCCTTCTGGGTCCAGCTTCCCAGCTCCTTGGAACAGCAAGCAGTCTCCCTTGCCAGGTCCGGAGCAGGTGGCACCTGCTCCCCCAGGCTGTGTGGGCACAGGAACAGCCCTTCTCCCCTCCCTGTCAGGAAACCAGATGGAAATCCTATCCTATAGCTCATGTGGTGGGGAAAGCTTCTGTGACCTGGGGCTAGGGCAGGCCAGAGAGAGTCTCTAAGATCCGTGTCCTTCTGTAAAGGAAGCGTTTTCTTACCTTGGTGCACATACTCACAGAAATAGAACAGGTAAGCCCCTTGGCGACTCTCTAGTAGTCTCTCCTGCTTAATTCCACTTATTTTCTTTGTCCTGAGACTCATTAGTGTGTCTCATTAGCACCTGGGATTTCAGCTGGCCTTCCCTCCCCTTTATTGGGGTCAGCAAAACTGTGGATGAAGCAGGGACAGGGTGACCACGGGAAGAATGGTCAGATAAACCCAAGGCTGGGTGTAAGTCTTCCTCCTTGACCCTGGAAGTCCAGCAGCATCTAAGATGTCCTACTGCACTAGCAGTTTACACTGGCCTTGGGTCAGTGCTGTTGAGACAGCCTCGTTTTTGTTCACAAAGACCTGGACTGGTGATAGAAATGTCGTGTGATCGAGAATGGTCTTTGCTGTTAAAAGTGATGGTGACCCTGTGGCCTTTGTTATGTCAGCAGAACCTCCCCTCCCTGGGCTGACACGAGGCCCCTCCCCAAATCTCCCAGTCCAGTGTGGGTGCCAGCACCTCAGCCTTGCAGTTGAGTTCAGTGGGCACCTACTGAGCCATCATGATCTGTGCCCAGAGCGGGTGGGCTATTAGAACGGTGTTAGGTTCGGTCTTTGGTCTATAGGAGTTGACTGATTGGGGAATGAGCTTTTACATCTGTGAAACAGGATGTGGTTCAGGGTGGACTGAGGGAGCCCTTGGCTGATGGATAGTGTTGGATCGTCAAAGAACAGAGGAGAACTTAGAGGAAGAGGAGGAGAGGGTGGGGCTGGGGCTGGGAATGAGCGGTAGAGGTGGCACCTGGCAAATTCCAGGACGAATAAGCAAAGATGTGGAGAGAGGACTGGATATGCAGGCCTGGAGGATCTCAGGAGCTGAGGGCACAGTGCTGGCATGTTCTGAGAGCTAAGATCCAGAGGCTGCCCTTGAGACCCACAGTCCTGGGATCCCCATCTCCCTTTTAGGATGAGCAGTGGCAGCAAATGGCCATCCAGTGCAGGGCACTCTGGAGGACTGCAGACCCCCATGCCACAGAGCTCGTGTACTTGGAGCAACCAAGTTCCACCATGTTTCCCAATGGCCATTCAGCGTCAAGGGCCTGCCCGCTGTAGCTGAGGCAGTCTGCTCCCTGGGGCCCCATTCTGCTGTTACTCAGAGAAGAACACCAGCCTGGAGCTCAGCCCTCCTCTTCGCCTTCGTGACCTTCACCCCCACGTGGTGGATTTCCCCCTTGGCTCAGCATCTGGGGCCCCTCCTGCTTCCCCAGCCCTCACACTGGCACTGGCCAGAGTGGATCCGAAGGTCAGGTGTTATGGAAACAGTGTCCTCTTGCGGAAATCCAGGGAAAATGACATGTGAATATCAAGTCCAAAAAAAGGGGCAATACTCTTGCTTCTGGGGAGCTTGAAGCAAATGGGCTGATTCGATGCCCCCTCCCCTGCAGGCCTTCCCCAGAAGAGCGGTGGACCGTCTGCCCAGGAGCTAGGCGTGCACCTGTGTGTGACACTGCACGAGGGCAGGTGCCCGGGGCTGGGGACAGGCAGCTCTGATAGGTCTGTGCTTTCACCGCGTGGTAGGACCAGATGAGGTCCCAAAGGGCCCTAGAAACAATTAGGCAAGGGCAGGATGGGATGCAGAGCAGGGCAGGAGGGAAACGGAAGGATGAAGGCCTGTGCCATTCAGAGAGGGAGAGGAGATGTGACGGAGGTGCGCAGGAACAGCGTCCTGCATCAGACTCAGGGGATTTCAAAGAGGACGGGGACATTTGGAGGCTGAAGGTCTTAAATGTGATCAGCTCCCTCCTAGGCCACTGTTTTTTGGAGGAAGTAATAAACTGGGGAGTTTGCAGCCAGTGTAGCCGCAGCTGCATAGTAAGAGGTATTTGGTGATGGTGTCAGTGGCTGGCAAAGGTTCTGAGCCAGGACAATGGTGAAATTCTAGAATGATCACCATTCGCTCAAAGCCTCAAAATGCCAAGAAAACCCTACAGTAGCTACTTGTATCTCTGGCTTTCTAGAAGAAGCTGCGTATTGGTTTAAAATTTTATGCTGTTTTATTATTTTATTTTTAAAAGCCAGGCCAGGGAGTTCTTTTCCCATAGACGTTGTGAATTCAAATGACATCTCTCCAAACATCTCTGTTGAAGACTTAGAAAAGGTGCATCAACGTGCAGTTTTCATGGTCCAGAGGGGGTTGCGGGAGGATGGCCAGCAACCTAGCCTCCCCCTCAAACTGCCAGGAAGGGGACAGTTCCGTGCGCTGCACTTCCTATGCACGCATGCTCAATCGCTCAGTCGTGACTCTTTTGTGACCCCACGGACTGTAGCCCACCAGGCTCTTCTGACCATGGTATTTCCCAGGCAAGAGTACTCAAGTGGGTTCCCATTTCCTCCTCCAGGGGATCTTCCCGATCCAGAGATCAAACCCATGTCTCCTGTGTCTCCTGCATTGGCAGATGGATTCTTTGCCACTGAGTCACCTGGGAAGCCCAACCCCCTCCACAGCCCCTCCCTAACTGTGGCTGTACAGTTGAGGAAATGCAGCTACCTGCCGCCCAAAGGTCCTTCAGCTGTGGAAGCCCCATCACCTTCAGCCTCTGCCTTGGTTCATGCTTTGCTCTGCACCTGCCATCTGCCTGCTTTGCATTCCTGATGAACCAGGAGTTATTTAAGGATAGGACTGGTGGCATGGTGCTCCCAGAGCTGTATGGTTACCAAGCTTCTGATTTCCCTAGACTTTGTGGTTGCCCCTGGCGTCGTCAAACCCCCCCAGTAGGTGAGGGAGACAAGAAGGAAGCATACAAGTGGCCCTTTTGGTTGAAAAAGTTTCAGCCAGCCCCCTTACCCCTCCGACCGTCCACCTCCTACCCATCGGCCAGCCAGCTCTTCGTCCTGGAAGGCAGAACATGCTGGGGCCAGGTGGAGGGGCAGCAGGATCCTGAGCTGAGCGGATGCTTATTTTTAGGAGCTTGCGGGCACTGCTGCCCATGCTGGGTCTCTGCAGCATTCCCTGCAGATCCATCCCCTGTGGCAGTGGTCCAGAGCCACCCTTGTGCCAGGGAACCTGGGCTGGCCACTGGTCAGAGCTTTGGTATGAAGGGTTCTTGAACCGGGTGCTGCTTTGGTCTAGAGAGCACTGGATTCCCAGTCTCCCTGGTGCTGGTCTCCCCCTGTCCACCCCCGGCTCCTGCTTCCCCTTGTCTGGGTTTTCCAGGGAGAAAGTAGGTGGACCAGCTGCTCCAGGAGCCAGAGCCAATTCTGAGACTGGCAGAAATGAGAAGATGGGGATCTTAATTGGCAAGGCGTGTGCCCATTGCTTTTAACACTGGACTTCTGGAAACTGCCGTGCTTTATCAAGGGATCTCAGCACTAGAAACATAATTTTTTTAAAAATATAATATCATTAAAATAGTTTTAAATTGAGTTTGATAAGTTTTTAACTCATCAGGCTCACGGACATTTTTGGACGATGCGCCTTTTCCCTGTAGGGCACTTTCTTGTCCAGCTGAGTCCGCTCGGGTACGTGCAGACCTGCTATCTTTCTTCTTCGTGGTCATGCAGCTTTCACGCCGAGGGTGCCAACGCGCTCCATGTAGCACTATGATCCTTTGGTGACCCTACACCCCAACAAGATCCCGTATACATCTATGCATCTCACTCCCCTCCTTTCTGTTCTAGCCAGAATTATTGCAAAATCTAATTTTCAGGGAATATAAATCTCGGAAAATGGAAGACAGGAATTCTCTGCAGTAGCTCTCTCTGTCCTCCTCAAAGCCAAGCTGATTTTTCCAGTTTTGAGTGAGAAGCTGTGATGGGGGTCTGATGTGGGACCTTTCCCATCAAACTGAACAGTGTGAGTGATGCTTCCCACTAACACGCTACTGGCATGCTGGGTTCTACAGGTTTGAGTTACCTGTGCCATCCTGATAAGGCCCATGGGGCCTGGGTTGGAGCTTTCATGAGCCCTGTTCTAATGACAGGGAGGTAGATGCTTAGATAGATCTCACCAGGAGCAGGTGAGAGGCAATCAGAAGTGTCTGGGGCCAGAGTGGTAGTATGTATCTGTGTCGGTCAGTGTTCTCCTGAGAAACGGGACGGATTTGATAATTCTGTATATCTCCATCTCCACCCCATCTCTGACCCCATCCACATCCACCTCCATATCTTCTCCATCCCTGTCTCTATCTCTATATCACTATCTATGTCAGCAAGTTTACATTAAGGAATTTGCTCACTTGATCATGGGGCCTGACAAGTCCAAAATTCCTAAGCCGGCTGGCAGGCTGGAAACTCAGGCAGGATTTATGCTGCTGTGTTGAGCAAGAGTTTCTTCTTCTCCTGAAAACCCCAGTGAGTGCTCTGAAGGCCTTCGACAGGTTGGATGAGGCCCACCCACCCACATTATTGAAGATCTCCTGTTCTTAAAGTCAATTGGTCATGGATGGGAGCTGTAACTGCACAATACCGTCACACCCTCACCTCAATCATTGTTGGGCTGAATCACTAGAAACTACGGCCTGGCCAAGTGGACACATAAAATGGACCATCCCAGTGTCCTTCCAGGTGCCCCGCAGGTCTGGGTGACCTCCCCTCAGGAGTGAGACTCTGACTGGTGGTTTCTGCCTGATCTGAGGTCTGCTCTGATCATAGGAAAACCAGGAAATAATTTACAGACCACTGGGGAGGGGCCAGACCAAAAGCAGCATGTGCTGAGCTCTTGGCTAAATCTGCTCTTCCAGGCCTGTCCGGGGCAGAGCTTTATCTCTTTCTCAGAAGCTGGAAGTGACCCGATCTCATCTTGGTATTAAGGCAGAGGTGCCCCACTTCTCAGGTTTTTAGCCTCATTTTGACTTGCTTTTTCAAAGGTGAGTGATGGAGATTCAAACTACTCTTTTCTTTTTCTGGTGCTCCTCTCACCTATTTCTCTAAGCCAAAGTCGGTCATATTTTTAAAAAGGAAATATGATCTTGTCACTCTTATGTTTGAAGCCCCTCAAAGGGCTGCCTGTGGCCTTTGGAAATTGGTTTGGGCTCCACAAGGCCTGCCTGCCTGGCCCTGCTTGCCTCCATGTTCCCTCCACCCTCTTAGATCTTACATCCCAGCTCCATTGGCCTCTCCTTGTCCTCAGGGCTTCTGCCCGCATGACTGTCTGTCTCCATGCCGCTCCTAATTGCTGTGACCCCAACATCTGCTCATGAGAACCCCCTAACCTGGAGCCCCCTGCTTCCCTAGCACATGTCCTTGCAGTAGTGAGGCAATCCACTCCTGTTCTTTGCAGGATTTCCACAAGCATAACTCAGTAACTAGAAGTTTGGTGAACTGTTCAGTGAGCTATCTTTCCCTTTAGACTGGTAGTTCTTGACCTGGGTGCCTTCAAAATTCCCAGACTGCAGTCCAAGCCATCAGGTCAGAACCTCTGTGGGTGGGACCTGAGCAATAGCTGATTTCAAACTTCTCAGGAGACACCAAGTATGCATTCAAAATTGGGAACCAATGCTGGACCAGAGCAGGCCTCACTTCCAGCGTCCTCCAACATGTGAGCCGTAGAAATAAAAAATCCAGGTCCTGCCCAGAACTTCTGGCTTAGAATCTATCCCTTAACAAGACCCCATGTGGTTTGGGGGACACACTGTGATTTGAGGAGGACTCAGCTGACCCCTGTATGAGGCTGGATCCCTGCCATCCTGCTCACCACTGCTCTTCCCGCCCCAGCCTAGTAGCTGTTCAGTAAACTCTTATTAAGTCAACACATGAATAATTTTTAAACAATCCCCAAATTTCTCCTCCTAACCTGCTCACTCCACTCCCTAGAACCATTTTTTGTTTTCTCATGGGCAGCAGGCTCAGGGGTGGGGAGGTGGGGGGTGGGCATACCCTTTCTTCATAGGATGCTGAGGCTAGAGTTTGTGGTCCTCTTTCCCCTGCCCAGATTCCCACCTCTACAGTCTTGTTTCTTCCTAGAGAATGTCATCCTTGGCCCAGGTAGAGAAGGAGACACTGCCTTTTCCTGGCTAGTGCACGTCCTGACCCCCTCCCCCTCCCAGCTCCACCCTGGTTTGGTTTCCCTTGCTGGCAGAGTCATAAACAAACCCCAAACCGGTATGGGGATGAGAGTCAGGTGATGCAGGAGGTAGGGGAGGGAGAAGGAACATTCCGGAGGAAGATGGGAAGGCGGAAATAATCATTTAGACTAGACAGTGAGGTTTCGGAACACATTCGACTTGAATCATTGCCTTGGAAAATCCCAGATGTGGTTCTCCCAGCAGCGTCTTTCACTCAAAGTGGCCACAGCTGTGGGATGGCGAGGGCCTGGCCCCTTAAAGGAACAGTGCCTGTTCGCCCCGTGTTGGGGAATGAGCCAGTGCAGAGCATCAAAGGGCCTCTCAGCTCCCAGCCCCTCCCAGAGGCAAGTCTGTGGACAGGACACTGGCAGTCCACGGGGTCTCACCTTCCCTGCCCTACTCCGTCTTTCTTTATTGGTGGTCTTTGTCTTTCTCTCCTTTTTGTCTGTCTCAGGCCCTGAGGAGGTATTTCTGGTGCTTCTGCTCCATTTTCTAGACTTCTTTACCAAGCTCTGGGAAGAAGGGTGAATTCTAGGGTGGTCCTTGCTTTTGGTGGAGAGGGGTCAAGAGAGGAGGTGGCAGTGACTGAGGTACAGGGGAGAAAGAGGACAAGCGCTACAAGGTGAAGGGCTGCCGCTCAGATTTCAGGTAAACTGATCATTTAGAATGAGTCTGTCTCCAATATGGGGCTTCCCTGGTGGCTCAGATGGTAAAGAATCTGCCTGCAATGTCGGAGACCCGATAGTGCATGGGACACACTGAAGGTTTTTGCTGTCTATCTAGGATGCAAATCTAACTGTGAAATGTGAAAGTGTTAGTTGCTTAGTCGTGTCCCACTCTGCGACCCCATGGACTCCGTCCGTGGGATTCTCCAGGCACTAGGCATGCTGTATTTTCAGTTGCTGTATTTGGCAACCCTGTGTGGAGTGGAGGTGGCATGGGGGAAGGATGTTGTGATGGTGCCCTGGGGAGGGAGGGATGCTACTTGTAAGCTTTCTACTGTCCTGCCTTTCGGTCCTTTTTCCAGGACTTAGCACCCTGCTGCTGGCTTTACCTTGGCCTTTGCTGTTGGCCTGCTGAGATGGGCACCTAGAATGAGCACATCTGGAAACTGCTATAGGCAATGGAGTGAAAGGACGGGCTGCTCCTTTGCCTGCTATTGAGACTTTAGAAACGAGCCTATGAGGGCGGTGGGCTCCTGCTGCCAACTACAAAGGAAAGAGTCACCAGCTCCTGGGTTCCTTGGCTTGACTTGGCTCCACCCTGTCGGACCCCACCTCTCCCTAACTCCCACCCCCACTGATGTGGCCAAATGCCTTCAGGGCCCCTCCGGAAGGGTACTGGGCATGCCATGAGTTGAAGGCCCCACCCCTCTGGGGGCATGAGGGGTGAAATCTGACCCGATACCCCAGGAAGTATTTATAGATTTGATTGCTTAATTAAACTAAGGATAGAAGCAAGGAGCTGACGTGATGGAATTTGCTTTTTCAAGTAAGCACTCTTTGGAGAGGGGAAAATGGGCTGGAGGGCTGAAGGTGGACACAGATGTCATTGTCCACAGGGGATCCTTTGTCCCAGCTCATAGTAGGTGCTCAGTAAATGTGTACTGGAGGAATGAACCCTAGGCATTGGGATTCTAGCTGCTCCCTCCAGTGGGGCTCTGCCCTGGTGATGCAGGCCCTGGGGCCTCTTCTGTTTACTGGGAGGTGAGGGTGTGGGTTTACTACTCTCCCTGGGCCTCTGTGAATTTTGGTTCCTCTTGGGGCAGAATGGGACCAGGCAGCCTCTGGTGGGGGTCCTTGTGTCAGACACTCCAAGGGGCAGGAGGAGGGAGCCTAGCTCTGCAAGGCAAGTTCATGAATATCCAACCTTGGCCACATTCCCTGCACCTGATTAACCAATAGCCTTCACTTGGCATGAGGCAGAGAGATAAAATGAGATACTGCATTGGAGACTTAAAACTTAATTGAAACTATGTATCACAAATTTAACTCCAGGCTTAATACAATCTGATACAATTATTCTAATATACTTCAGCTTCAATCAGGGTTTCTATGATGGAAAGGAGAGTGGGGAAGCCCAAAATAGGATGAAAAACATCTGCTGTGTGATATGTAGGAAGGCATCCAGCCTGTGAGGAAGACCCTACAATCTCAGGGACAGGAAGATTAGGGAAGGAGGCAGGGTTGTGCACGTCCTCAGCTGGGCTTGATGGGACAGAGTCAGGACTTCACTTTGGCCAGTTTCACAGCCAGGACCATGATTCACCTTTTGTTCTGAGACAAGGTCACAGTCAATTGTTTTCCCTGTTGTGTATTTGGAAACCACAGTGCTGACTTCTTTAGAGAACTCAAGAGATGCAGGAGACTCTGGGATTCCTTAAGAATCTCAGACCTGATCCCACCAGATCATCAGTCCAAAGGATGAGATTAAAGTAACGAGAAACATCCTTTTCAGTGAGTTAATGACAGCTAGGACAGGGCAGGGGATGTGGAGCCGGTATTACAATAATTACCTAACAGATTAACTTCCTCACAGTCCTTGTGGCTCCAGACTCTCCTCCCTGCCTCTCTGTTTCATAAAAAGTTCCTTCCCCCAAAGCCCCTCCTCATCCTGCAGCCAGTCTCTTATCTGTGATTTACAGGTTTCTCCATCCTTCCTAAGACACGACATTTCTTAAAAGCTGCCCGCACTGCTACAGCTGTGCAGAGCAGCGGGGCCCCCAGGCCCACTCCTGGAGAGCTAGGCCTGCACCAGGGATTCCTGGCTCTGGCTGATCCTCTGAGCCTTGGGAGAGCCTGGAATAAATACTGACTGCAGGGCTCCATTCTTGCCTGTCAGAGTCTTATGGGTTGGTCTTGTAAAGTGTCACTTTGAAAGTGCTGTCCAGGTTATTCTGGTGGGTAGGATGGCTTGGGAGCCAGTGGCAGTCTTTGCTCTTAGTGTGGAATATCATTTACACACAGCTTTTGAGATGCAGGAAGCCTTGTCTACTCAGAAATTCTTAAACTGCTATTGTGCTAGTAAGTAGGGGAAAGAGAGGGTAGAAGAGTGGGATAGTGGGTGTCTTACTCATCTGTCCATCCATTACCCATCCATCCATCCATATACCTGTCCATCCATCTACCCATCAGTCCAGGCATCCATCTATGCATCCACCCATCCATGTTTCATGCATCCTCCAAACATCCTCAGATGTTCACCTTGGCCACCAGAATATCCTGCGTCTGGCACCAATGTTTAGAGCAGGCACTCCTAGGCAACAGCAAATGGAATAAATGCAAGTTGGTGGATTAAAGAAATACACCTACTAGCATATACCCAAAAGAACTGAAAACAGGATCTCAAAGAGATATTTGTACACCTGTATTCATAGGTATTATTCACAATAGGCAAAGGTAGAAACAACCTAAGTATCCATCAACTGATGAACAGACCAACAAAATGCAGGATATTCACACAGTGAAATAGTACTCAGTCAGGAAAAGGAGTGAAATTGTGACACATGCTGTCATGTGGATGAACCTTGAAAACATTACGCTCGGTGAAAGAAGCAGATGGAAAAGGATGAATATTGTATGCTTTAATTTATACGGAACTCCAGACTAGGTAAATCTATGGAGACAGGGCTTCCCTGGTGGCTCAGGCAGTAAAGAATCTGCCTGCAGGGCAGGAGACCCGTGTTCAATCCCTGGGTTGGGAAAATCCCTTGGAGAAGGGAGAGGCAACCCACTCCAGTATTCTTGCCTGGAGAATTCCATGCACAGAGGAGCCCGAATCCTATGACTGGGCTTCCCTGGTGGCTCAGACGGTAAAGAATCTGCCTGCAATGAGGGAGACCTGGGTTCGATCCCTGGGTTGTGAAGATCTCCTGGAGAAGGGAAAGGCTACCCACTCCAGTATTCTTGTCTGGAGAATTCTATGGACAGAGGGGCCTGGCAGGCTACAGTTCATAGGGTTGCAAAAAGTCAGACACAACTGAGTGATTAAGCACAGCACATAGAGATAGAAAGTAGATTAGTCATTGCCAGAGCCTTTAGGGAGGGGGGAGAGTTATTGCCTAATGGCTACAGAGTTTCTGTTGGAACTGACAAAAAGTTTTGGAGAATTATGTTGGTGATGGTTGTACAACAGTGGACCTCATGGACCTAATGTCACTGTTTATTAATGTCATTCAATGTCACTGTTCATTCAATGTCACCAAATGATTAAATGGCAAATTTTCTGTTACTTATGTTTTGCCACAATAAAACTGTTTTTTAAAAAGGAGGAATGAAGAAGCTTGTTTGGGAGGCTAGTGAAGGTTTTCCTTGCTCTCTTCAGTGTGTGGCTAGAGGGCGGACTGTGAAACCCCATCACTCCCTTGGCAGGTCCCCACCACCCCACACCCCTCGTGTAAGAGAATCTGGAAGGTGGAGACATTCCCCATACTAGCTCGGCTGCTCCCACAGAGCAGGGTTTGGGAGGGCTTGGTTGGTTTTTTCTCAGTGGTAGCTTGTGAGTGGGATACAGGATCCTGTGTTACGGGCAGTCACTTTCAGAGGGAGGGTTTTTTGATGGGGCAAAGGTGGGAAATGAGCCTGCTTGTCCCCTGAAGTGAGTGGACGGGGCTCTCGCATCTTCCTAAGCTTTGATGGGGGGTGGGTGATCGCCTGTTCTGAATATGGGGACAGTGGAAGGGTCAGGCCACTGTGGGCATGGGGAGAAATGTTGAAATAAAGAGGCCTTAACCCCGGGTTGTGCTGTAGTGGGAGTTGGGGGGAAGACCTGCAGAAGCTTGGTTGTTAGAGACTGCTGCGAAGGAATAGGGTGTTTGTACTCTGAGTACATACTTATTTGAGATATTACAATTGGGGGTCACAGGGCTGCTTCATGACACTAAGACCAGATGGGGCCCCTGTGCGCCCCTGTGTGTGCTGCCCTGTGTGGGGCCCTGGCCCCAAGAGGTGCAGGGGTCCTGGGAGCATCCAAGCAGCCTTCTGGGGGCTTTTGTGCTATTGGTTCGGTCTGCAAACCATCACCTGATAGAGAATATGGAGGGGAACGCCAGGCATGTTCTTATATATCAATTTCAAATGGATTTTCTAATTCTGAATTTCTTGGAAGAAAACAGGGTTTTCTCAGTTGGCATGACTCGGCCAGCCCTGCCTTGGAGTGAGTCCAGAGCCCAGAGATGAAGTCCCAGGGAGGACACTGCTGTCATTAAAAAAGGCAGTGGCTTCCTCTGCCAGGGACTTGGGAATCCTTAAAACAGTGGCCTCATTTTATAAAGAAAGAAATAGAGCTACTAACAAACCAGATAATACATCTGAGAAGAAGCTAAGCACACTGCAGGTAGCTCTTTCACTGCAGGGCAGAAAACTGAACCTGTTTGATAAGCTTCAAGGCACAAACCATTAACCCCATGGCAGTCTGCCAGGGTGTCCCATCTGGAGCAACTCTCCTGATGGTGCCTAGAGATCCATGAAACAGATGAACTATGGACACTGCGTCTAAAGGATGCAAGCAAGGCTTCTGGCGCTGGAGTGTAGGGCAGCCCAAGGTCAGCCCTGTGCAGCTCCCCCTATGTTGGTGGATTGGTCCGTCAGAGGGAGAGACGCCCCCTGATGTGGTGGTTTGGGAGCAGCATTATGTATGAAATGGAAAGTCTGGGGTTTCAGGGTTTTGCTTTAGGATCTGTTGTAAACCTCAACCTTTCTCCCATTTGAGGGTCCAAATGCATGGAACACGATGGATGGGGAACCAGGGCTCACACTGGTCCTTCCTGGTTCCCCTGTACACACCTGAGACCTGAGAGCCCCATTGGAGAGCAGGGCAGTGTCGGGGAGGAAGGCGTTGCTGGGAAAGACTCTTTGAGGCTGGCCACCTTTTTTAGTGGACAAGTGGGTGATCCCAGACGAGCATGCAAGGCCCAAATAGGGAGCCTGACAGCCTCTTCAAATTTCTGTGTTCAAAATGTTTGTAACTGGTTGAACTGCAAATGGGAGCGATTATCAAATGGCTAAAACGTGGAGGGAGGTTTCCAGAGCTGTGTGATAAGAGACGGGCTCGATCGGCATGCTCCTCCTGCTCTTTATGGTGGTGGATGGCTCAGCTGGGGACAGGTGGCAGACTTATTAAATTTGAAGATGACACAAAGCTGGGAGCGATGGTGAGGGCATTTTGTAGACAGACTCAGGATTTAATTATATCACACCAGTTGGATAGGTTGAATTTAGCAAGATACAATTTAATAGGAATAAATTGAAAGTCCTTTATTTGGGTCCAAATAGCCAAACTTTCCAAGCCTGAGATGGGTGAGACAGGGCCAGGTGACTAAGTAAGCCATGGTGTGAGACAACAGTGTGATAGGGTGGCATCAAAAATCCAGAGGTGGTCTTAGGTTGCATTAATTGAAGTATTCTTTCTCAGAGCACTGCTGGGGTCCTGTCTTCAGCTCTCCATGCCCCACTTTAAAAGGGACTTTGAAGAGCTGAGTAAGCTTCTAAAATGAATTTCACAGACCAAAAAAAAAAAAAAAAGAGCTTAATTTATTCTTTGTTACTTAAAAATATTTATTATTATAGTAAATATTTTCTCTGTGAAAAACAGACAAAGCCCAGGAAAATGTAATGATGGGGAAAAATAATTAGCCGTACCTAAATTTTCCCACCCAGAGGTAACTATTACTTTAACATTTTGGCTTATTTCCTACTAGTCCTTCAAAATATGCATTTAAAAATGAGATTAGGATGACATTTATATACGGTCTGTCTTGTTTTCATGCAGGATTGTGTGGTGAGCGTCATTTCACGTTTTAGAGCATCCACTAAAACTGTGGTCCTTAGTGATTGCTGTCTAATCTGTTGCGTGGCTATCCCCCAAATTTGTAATTCGTTTCTTCCTTCCTGGCCTGTTGGTGGGTTGGGTTGTTTCCAGTTTTTTCCCATGTTATAAATAATCCTGTGATTAACTTCCTTGTACATAAATCTTGGTCTGTGCCTGTGATTATTTCTGTGAGATCAATTCCTAGAAGCAGAATTCTGGGTTCAAACAACACAAACATTCATAAGGCTCCTGGAACATTTTGCTGAGGGGTCCTCAGGAAGTTTGTTCCCCTGTTAACATGTGTCCATCAGCTGTTGTGGGTGCCAGCATGCAAGCTGGCCAGCACAGCTGTTATCCTCAGAAGCGATCTTCCCCAGTTTCGCAGGTGGAAATGTCACACCCGCAGCTTTCCTTTGCATTTCCTTGATTGTTGTGAGAGGCTGACCCAGTTTGGTCATCTGCCCTCCTGTTTGGCAGGCTGACAGCTCCTACTACACCAGTGCACACCTTCCCCCCAGCATGGTGAACACGTCTTGGGGTTTCCTAATAATGGGGGACTGTGTCTCCTTCATTTGGTCCTAAGCTCACGGGGAAGGATGACTGGATGAAAGAGATTCAGGTTGGGGCCACCTGGCCAGGACCTAGAAGGGTTTGGACCACACATATGCAGGTGTGGGTCAGATTGAGGGCAGGAACCAGCCTGCCTGGGCTAAATGCTGGTCACCCCTTACCTGGGTGACCTTGGGCAGTTACACACCCCAGAGAAGCCCTGGGTCCCCCCTCTGCAGTGGGGCCAAGCATCCTGCTGGGGGGTGCACAGAGACATGTGGAGCATTGAGCGGGGCTTGGGCACGGGGTTAGTTCTGTTAACCTTAGATGCTTTTCTTCTGAGCATTGTTATTCCAATTTCCTTCTTCTATATGAAGAACGCATCTGTGAACCATGATGGGACTCACTTCCTCAATTCCATCCTCTGTTTTGCCCAACAAATATTTATTAAGTCTTCTCCGTCACTCTGTGATGCAGAGCAAGCGCCGGACAAGCAGATAGAGAAAAAGACACGCTCTGTGACCTAAATTCCAGGCCAGCGGGGGATTCAGACAGGCAGTTGAAGAACACACTGGTTTAATTCCAAAGAAGAAAAATGCCAAAACAGAGCACACTTTGCAAAAGAGGGCATATTCTATTCCTCTTCTATGTGGAAAGAAAATTAATCACACGAGTAATCAAATCCATACCAGCGTAAACAGTGTGACACCCCCTTTCCCATATCATGTTAGCCAAGGCTTAAAAAAAGCTAACATGCAGTGTTGGCAAGGTTGTGGTGAAACAGATACTTTAAATCGTGCCATGAAATCAAGCGTCCTCTCTAGGTCAAAGACATAAATATGCCGAGAAGTGGCTGTCTTCATTTTCCAAGGAACGAGCGAGCTGATGGCCGCGGGGTTGTAGGAATCCTGCCTTTTCCTCACTGACAGAAGTGTGGCCTTTTGTTTTCCTGGCTCATTGGCCACAGTTTCCGACGAGGATGGTCTCAGCTCAACGGATGAGTCAGCCTTTGGCCTATTCATCCTCTTCTTTCTTAGTGAGCAGTTCTCTGAGATTCTGATTTTTTTCCAAAGACCCGTTGACTACGTCCCCACATTCTAGAGCATTTTTCTCTATTGTGGGGATTTTTGTGGGCTCTTGATCCCATTGGCTCGTTTTCTGAGCTCTGCTTCATTTCATCTGTTCCTGGAGGGAACTTGAGGACAAGTGAGCGCCTCCCCGCTCCCCTCCATCACCACCCTGCGCTGCCGTGTTTGGGCCCCCGCGGAGGCAGTGGGCGTGTGCCGGTTGGCATAGGGCCTCATCTTCAGGTTCTAATCCAAGCTGTGATTTCCCCAGACAGGTGGGGAGGCTGCCATCCAGCAGAGCCATGCTCTGGAAAGGGGAAAATGTGTCGCTCTTCTGAGTGTTTCCTGCTGGAATGCCTGGGCAGGGACCAGCCCCTCACCTGGGCAGTTCACCTACCGATCACGTCACCTGGTCCCTGATCCTTTCATCCTGAGGTTGGGAGGAGAAGAGTTGTGGAGAGAAGGCTACGGGGCTCTGGGCCTACCCCGACTCCCCTCTCTCCAGCCGCCTTGCAGACACCGAGGCGGCTGCAGCAGCCAGGGCAGTGCTTCGTGCTGGATGTGTATTTTCAGAAGCTGCGGGGGACGTCATGTGTATAAAATTAGCATTGCCTTGTTGGCCCCTTACAGACTAATTCAGAGTGAAATGTTTTAGCAATGGTGGGCTGATTCTATCAGGAGAACAAGAACTAATTAAATTCCCTCTGACCATCAAGCAGTAAATTATTTATATCCAGACAGATGCAATCTAATCTCCAGCATCCAGCTCAACCCAACATGCATCCTACTTGATTTTTCAAGGGGAGAGGAAGAAAAAAGAAAACACTCAAATACTCAAGAGAGGAGACAGACATTAGGAAGACCCGTGGAACCCTGGCCTGAGAGGCACTCACCCTCTTCCACCAGTGGGGAAACTGAGGAGGCAGGCGAAGGCTCAGGGCTTCTCATCTCAGTTCCCAGGAGCTGTGGCCTCTCTACCATTTCTTACACATAGAAAGAAAAAGGAATTAACAAATGATTCTTTAACATGATCTCAAACTGGGGGGAGAATTTATTTCACTAATGAATTTGCGAATGTGTATCTCAAAGACTTATTGATCTGCCCCTTGGTGGCCTTTGGTGGCTGCTGAATACCTGCCAACTTGCCCACTGCCCACTGCCCATCTCCTGTGTCCTTATCCATTACAGAGCGTGTCTAGGAGACAACTTGAATTTTGTGGGACCAGTGCACGTGGGAGACCCAGTGGCCCCACATCCCTATACCAGGGGACAATACCAGTGCCACTGGGCGCATATAGGGATGGCAGACTGGGTCCACCCTGGGCCTGAGTCCCCACGAGTGTGCGCCCCCTCCCTAGTGAGGGCTGGGGACTGCCCCTAGGGTGCTGGTCGCTGGTCTGTGATGTGAGCCAGGATGAGGAAAGGACTCCTGCAGTGCTTGAGTTGGTCAAGTTCGAGGACGTCTGCCTCATGGACCAGGCTCTCCTCCCAACAGCTCCTTGGGAAACCCCATACTGTAACCCTGACACTTTGGGGCCCTTGATTACTGTGGTGAACCCCAAACCCAAGGAAGTACATGGGAAATGACCAAAAGGCGCTTTTCAGAGTAGTCACCGTAGAGTGCTCTAAGCCTAGGCCCCAGACCCCGAAAGCACTCTGAGACACCTGTTTGGGAATAATAGTCATGGTCCAAGGTGTATTTAATTCCTGGGAGCATGGTCCTTTGAGGGTGGAGCTGATATGGGGAACAGCCAAGAGCTGCCTAGGTCTAGCTGATGGGGACCCTAATGTGTAAAAGCAGGCCTCAGTCTAAGTCTCAGCTTCACCTTCGGTCAGATATGTGGTTGTGGGCCAGTTACTTAATCCCTGTTAGCCTCAGTTTTCCCATCTGTGAAATGGGATCAATCACCCTCCATTGCAGGTTAGTTGGGTGGAGAAAATGAGCTAGTGTGGTAAAGCCCTCAGCATAGATCTAAGCTCAGCAAGACCCCACTGTAGTCAGTAAGCTGGCAACGCCGCTGTGAATGGGAAGGTGAGGGGCAGGGGTGACAATTTAAGACAAGTGTCAGGACTGGCTGGCCCTGGTGAGGCTGATGCTGCCGTGAGCAGAACTACCTGGCATCTTAGATTTGGTGTTAAAGCAAGAGCCACCATGAGTTATGGTCCCTTGATGTCCCTGGACACAGCAGGGGCCAGGTGGTCAGTAGTTGCTCATTAGCTGCCTACTGTCCCTTGTAAGCACAGTGATGTACTCACAGCATTCTGGCCACATCCTAAGGGTACAGTCGGAAGGCAGTGGCTGCCTTCTCCATGCGTTCCACCAGAGGAGAGGGAAGATGCTTCAGTCTTTGAGGGATGGAGAATAAAGCATAAATGCTTCACACGTGTACACTGCTCTGTAGTTTACAAAGTACCTCCATGTATATTATTTCATCTGATCCTCGCAAGAGCTGGGCAAGGCTTTCTCAGCCTCTTGCATCTTCTTTAGCATCTTCCAGCCTTCCTGGGTGGCTCAGTGGGTAAGGGATCTGCCTGCAATGCAAGAAACCCTGGGGATATAGATTTGATCCCTGAGTCGGGAAGATCCCCTGGAGGAGGGCATGGCAACCCACTCAAGTATTCTTGCCTAGAGAATCCCATGAACAGAGGAGCCTGGCAGGCTACAGTCCATACAGTTGCAAAGAGTTGGACATGACTGAAGCAGCTGAGCACACGCGCACACATGCTTTGCTTAGTCTCAGAGACTCTCCAGTGACCCTTTCAGCCCAGTCTCTTAATTCTCCTGGGGCTGGGAAGGGGAGTGATGGTGTGGGCACAGTCACCGGGAACCTGATGTTCAAGGAATTCCTGAAGATGCGGCAGAGGGCCCCTGCATCCATTAACCCATCACCTGTGTTGCTGTTTTTTTTTTTATCATTAAGTCGTGTCCAACTCTTTTGCGACCCCATGGATTATAGCCCTCCAGGCTCCTCTCTTAATGGGATTTCCCAGGTAAGGATACTGGGGTGGGTTGCTATTTCTTCCTCCAGGGCATCTTCCCAACCCAGAGATCGAACCCAGGGATGTCTCCTGCATTGGTAGCTGGATTCTTTACCCACTGAGCCACCAGGGTAGCCCTCATATATCACCTATCCATCCATTTATCTACCCTCCATCTATCCATCATGTATCAGCCATCCATCCATCCACTGTCTACCCACCCAACCATCATCTATCTATCCACCGTCTACTCACCCACTCATCCTTCATCCATTCACATTCATCTGCTGTCCATACTCCATCCATCCATCCATTCACCGTCGATCTTTCATCCATCCATTCGTCCACCATTCACCATCTACCCACCCATCCACCCATTCCTTCATTCATCCATTGCTACAAGTAATTACCAGGAATTAATATATGCTGGGTAGTATTTTAGGTATCAGAGTGTCAGGTAGTGAAAAACTGCTGTGAAAACTCCCTGTCCTCAGGAGGTCACTTCCAGTAAGCACACAAGCAATATGCTAGAGAGTAGAGGTCGTCTGAGTGCCCCTGCCCGTCTGATACTTGGGGCAAACTGTTGGCTTCAGGCCTGAGGCCAGCCCCACGGGTTCTCTTTGGGTCTCAGGGTAAGACGCTCCTGAGCAGTCCAGGCACTCTGCACAGAGGCTCCTGCCTCCCAGAAGTCTCCACCAAGTAGGGGCCAGTTGAATTTAGAGTTAATGCCTGTGGAGAGCCTGTCTCAGCCTCTCAGCCTCAGGGGTCTTGCTCCATGGAAGCTGCCCCCACCACACCCCTTCCGCCTGTATCCCCAGCTCGCCCTGCTCTCTGTCAGTCCTTTGCCACTCCTTTGTGCGTGGGGCTCAGCCCCAGCCTGCGCACCCCCTCTTGTACTGCCCTCTCCCCCACGCTCCCAGCAGGCCCACGCAGCCTCCGCACACGGGGGGCCCTGGGAGTATGTGGTTAACTGGATGACTAACCCAGTCACCACAAGGCAGTGTGAAATGGCTGCTTCAGTAAATTTCCAAATGTGTCCGGAGCTGACGACTTCGTTTTCCTCCCAAGCACCAAACAGGCTGAGCAGGGAGGCCTGGCGCTGTTCAGGCAGCCGAATCAAGCTTCTAGACACGTCCCCACTGCAGCGTCTCAGCTCAGGTGCAGGCGGGCAGAGGGTTGGGGGGCCAGGCCTGAGGAGATTCCTCTTAGGAAGAATCTACCCACCCCTGTAGCTCCAGCCCGCCCCCACATCCCAACCCTCCAGCTGCCCTGGTCTGTGTCCAGCCTTCCGACCTTCCACAATGTTCCCTCCTCCGGGTCAGTCCCGGGAAGCTAAGTGACGGATGTTTAATGGGTTCTTGCCCACAGGCTGGTTGTCCTGTTCCCTGAATCTGATCATCTGCTTGCTTCTGTTACTAAGGCGGCTCGGGCTGAGTGTGGCCTCAGGGGACGTCCCTGAGCAGCTTGCTCTCCACCTCCTCTGAGGGACTGTTTTTCCTCCCCCTGAACAGCTGAAAACACGAGTCATGCCTGCTTATTGCATTCAAGCTCGTCTAGTACAGGGTCCCCAGTCACCTCATGGGGCCCTGTCCCTCCTTCCCGAGTTTCTTCCTCTCAATAAATATCTCTTTCAAGCCAGGTTCTTCTTTTTCTCTTAGACTTGAGCGTTCACAGTTTTCCTTCAAAGCTGAATCTCAGTGTATTTGGGAGACAATTACCTTCCCTCCAGGTCATTTCTGCCAGCTCCCCCCACCAGCACCCCTTGCAAACTGCAGCACCCGCCTGCTTGTTCCCTGACAGATCTGCTCCCAACCTGCTTGCTGTCTTCTGGATCATTCACTTGGATATTAAACAAGATTGGGGCCTTCAGGTGGCCCGGGGGACCTCCCCTGAAATGCCTCTCCTGCCCACACACTAGCCTCTGCTCTGGTCTTTGTTTACGTTTGCAGACCTCCCTTTGGCCTCGTGACTCTGTTTATACCGGAGCCAGCCGAACCCAATTTTGCTAAAGACACGTTTCTTCAGCCTGCTTTGAAAATGCTTCACCAACGGCCACTCATCTGGTGGTGTATGAGACATGTGCCTCCAGCCAGCAGCCAAGACTTATCCCAGTGGCCTCTCTGCTCTCACAGCCCTTCGGGTGCCGTCTCTTGAGGAATGTCCTGGGATGGAAGCCATGTGTGGCCAGACTCCTGTCTTCTCAGCGTTTGGAGGGTGGCCAGTTCAGCCTTCCCTTAGCACTGGGGAGAGGAGAGCAGACCACACAGTGGCTAAGAGTTTGGGCACTGGGGGCTGCACTGCCTGGGTATGAATGCCAGCCCCGTGGCTCACTCTCTTGTCTTAGTTTCCTAGATGGGTCCTCCAAGGATGATGGAGATGGGCGTGGAAAACCTCAGCTCTGGGCTGAGGCACAAAGTTGAGCCTTCAATGCACAGCAGCCCCTGAGGAGGAAAGGTCTTGGTTCCGTCCCCCTTACCACCCAGCTGCTCTGGTTGACTCCGTGCCTGCAGAAGAAAACGAATTTCCTAGGGAATTGCCACCTCAAGGCGTTTATTCATGTGCTACACGCTTTTCAAATATTTTCTTATTTTGCCTTTTGTCAGTAAATATTTTGCCAGTCTTTTCTTTCTAGTTCATATTTTTTCGTGCTTACAAAGATGTTAAATTAGCATGCGTTTTTTAAGTAGCCATTAATTTCATATCATCCCTAATTTGTATACTTAATTTCCTCTCTCCACCCACTCTGGATGTGTGTACAACTCCTACTCCCGTCACTCATTTGTGTTACGCTCATCTTGTGCTACCCCGAGCTCTCCCGCAGGCCTTATGCTGGGCAGCCCATGCTGTGCGCCCTCCTGCCAACTTCGTGTCCAGCCTGGCCTTGCCTCCCCTCCTGGGCCCCGAGAGCAGTGCTCTGTGAAGCCAACTGTCTTCCTCACAGGGCCTGTTTCTACTGTGTGATGTTGGGTTTTGGTGGCATTGTGGTCATTGGAATACTGGATAATACAGTTGTTACCATCACCACCATCATTACCACCATCATAATGACCATCATAACCATCACCATCACCACTAGCTCCTGAGCGTTTACCACAGGCCAAGCATGGTACTGGGTGTTTATGTCTACGTCTAATTCTTACAACAGTCTTGTGGGAATGGGTATTTTTCTCCATTTTAGAGATGAAATAACCGAGGCACATTGAAGTTCAATTATTTGCTCTGAGTGCCACAGCTCACAGTGGTAGATCTGGCTTCAGACCCAAGCCTGCACTCTGACTGCAGGGCCACGTGGCCACTCTCCGTTTCATACAGGCCACCACCCTCTGCTTCCTGAAATCAGCACTTAGGGCACAGGCATTGGGTTCATGAGTTCTGAGAGCTGTGACTTGGGAAAGTCCTTAACTGCCCCGAGCCCTCGTTTCCTACACTGTGAAAGAGGGAGAGCAAAACCCTCCCCGTGGAGTTGACTTAGGACAAGAGAATTGATGTCCACTGCGCGTCTAGCCCTGTGCCTGGCATAGGACAAATGCTCAAATGTGGGCTTTACACTTATCACAATGTTATCACTCCATGTTTTCTGTATTTACTGATGACCTTAGGTGTGTTGGAGAAGGCAATGGCACCCCACTCCAGTACTCTTGCCTGGAAAATTCCATGGACGGAGGAGCCTGGTAGGCTGCAGTCCATGGGGCCGCGAATAGTCGGACACGACTGAGTGACTTCCCCTTTCCCTTTAGGTGTGTCAGACACTTTTAGGTGCTAGATGTCCAGAGCTGCTAAAGACCCTGACTCTGAGGAACCCAGTCCAATGGGAGGGACTCGCTATCAGCAAATACATCACAAGAGGGGCAGACTCCCAGAGGGGTGTATGAAGCACCCACAATAAGGGACCAGCTGTGCCTGGTGGCAGTAAGGGGAGAGGGATAGAGAAAATTCATGTCCTTAAAAATTCAGTCCACAAAAGAGAGAATTAGAACTAAATGAATTAAATATATGACTCAAACAGAAAGAATAAAAGAATGATAAATGGAAGGAAGGCAGAAAGAAGGCATTAATGAAGTTAATAGATAGTGAATATGAGTCACAGATAGAAAATGGGGTTGATAGGTAAAAAGCTGGTTTTTGAAAAAGTAAATAGCTGAACCACTAGCTAGCAGAATCAAGGTTAAGAGAAAGAAGGCATGAGAAATACAAGAAATAAGAGAAATCTAACTTACCAAAACTGACCAGTTTGCATGGAAGATAGAAAATTTTTAAGCTACTCCCACACAGAGAAGGTCTGGATGGTTCCATGGCGTAATTTAAACCAAACCTTTAAAGAGCAGGTACTTCCACTGTTAATCAAACTGTACAAAAGCAAATAAAAAGAAGAAAAACAAACACATAATTTTCTCAGAGAGAGACTAGCAATGTTTGTTTAATCTAACAAAAATTTTATAAAAATAATGGCCCTGCTTGTGTTGATATCAGTTTCTCAAAAAGTCACCCTTCCCAACTGCCCTTAGGTGGCCCGTATTCCAAACAGCCACCCAAGGAGGATCAGCACATGCAAAGGTATGTTGAGAAACTCTAGAACAGTACTGTCCACTGTGGAGCTGCCTGTGACTATTTGTGTAAAACCCAAGATTCGGTTGCTCAGTTGTACTAGCCGCATTTCAAGTTCTCAATAGCCACATATGACTCAGGGTCAGCATATTAGAGTCACCATTCCAGAAAGTTCTAATGGGCAGCACTGATCTAGAATACCAGGTGCTAGATTTTGAGAACTTCTGAATTACAAAGTCATGTTCTCAGTACTCTGAGCTCCATTTGCTTCCTCTGATGTCAATAGGGCATCATCCACCTCTCCATCTGTGAGTCTGGGCTGAGCGTCCATCCACCCCCTTAGTCTCTCAGCCATTCTACAGGTAATATTGACATGTAGCTCTGCTTCAGTAAATATGAAGTCCTCAGCTCCAGGCTGGGTGCTGGACACGTATACGCCATGCTTCCCTGCAGTAAGCATGTGGACTCGCATTTGGAACGTTCTCCCCTGATCTCTGGGACTCTGTTTTACTCTTTTAGTTTGGCTTTACTTGCATCATATCCACTCAATTCCATCAGTCCTCATTTCTCCACTGGTTCATGAGCTGACTCCTATGGAAGAGGTAGGGCTCCATGCCCCTTTTATGAGAGTTTGTCTTACTATTCAAGCTTTCATGGTGATGCTTCTGGTGTAGAGATGCTTCTGCTCTCTGACATTCTTGTCCTTCTGGTACTGGACCCCTTCATTCCAAGCACTCTGTAGAGTATTCAGGATCATTAAGCCTGACTAGGCCCTGGCCTGTCTCTGACCTGTTCTTCTGATGTAGACTTTTGCTAGTGTAGAGCCCAGAAGATAGAGATAAATGAAGGATTTGTGGGGGGAGTACCCAAGAGCTCTCAGGGGTGCCCAGCAGGGGCAGTCAATATGTCTTCATTTTGCTGTGGAGGCTGGTTTTCCACAGTCTGGGGTTTGTGTGTGTGTGTGTGTGTGTGTGTGTGTGTGTGTGTGTGTGTGTGTGTTCTTCCCAGAACACTAGGGCTTTTTAGGTAAACTGCTTCATCTGTCATGTCTCTGAGCCTGGAAAATTCTTACTTTTTATGATGATTCAACTCTTCTTATTTTTAAAGTTAGCCCTGCCAGGCAGAGGCTTGTGCCCACAGCTGTGGGGCCTTCTCAGCTGTGATATTGGGCCACATGGTGAAGGAATATTCATGTTGTCTCCTCTCCCTTCCTCTCCCTCCTGAGGGACAGGGATGTGAAATGCAAGCAGGAATCTGCTTTCTCTTACATTTCTCTGCCACATCCTCTCCTGGGGGCTCCCTGTCCCTCAGCGCTACAGGAAAGCCACAGGTCTGCTCTGCCAAGCCCCCCTCATCTTCCTGGGGTGTCCCCCAAAGCCTCCCTCTGGGTTGCAGTCTGCAGTTACTGCCGCATCTCAACACAGACACAAACCATTGCATGATCTCCTTAAAGAGTCTTCTGGTTAGATCGTCCACTGGTGTCAGAGAGATCATTCTCAAGTCTCCAGAGAAACCTGAGCTCTGCTTGCCTCCGAGCTGCAGTTGGCTGGACTTCTATTGAGCTGTGTCCCTGCCTGTCTGCAGTGGAAAAGGGAGGAACCATCTGCTCAGTCCTGGGGCTGTGCGGGACTCCCCCTGCCCTGGAGGAGTGGGCGACAGCCAGTTTGACAGCTATGCTTCTGCATCACGGGCTCCCACCTGGAGGTTGAGCCCCGTCCACCCTCATGTCATTCCAGGGCCTCCCTTAGGACTCTTTAAATAAGATGCACTCCTGCTTGGTAGAACCCAGAGACCCTGGTGAAAACCTGAGGCTTTGTTTTCTCTTGCTCACCAGCAGTCTTCCCTTAGCCTTCGTGGAAAGTAGGCAAAAGCTGGCCTGGTTGAAATAGGCATCTGTTCTGATCTGGGGTCAAGGGACCTCAGACAGTGCATCTCCCCATCCCAAGCCTCAGTTTTTCCACCTGCAAAACATCAATAATAATCATACCACCTCATGGCCTGGAGGAAAGAAAGAAATGAAATCATGTAAACAGAGTTCCTACAGTCAACTGCGTCCGTTCCTGCAACAACGATGATTGTCCCCAGTAGGCTAATGAGGGCTCTTGCTAGCTCACAGGGTTTTTATGAGGATAAAATGAAATGCAACAAGGAAACATTTCTATATTCATTTCACAAATATTTATTGAGCACCAACTGTGTGCCAGGGCATTGGGATGAAGAGATGCCCAAAGATGTAAGAAAGCTGCAGATGTGAACAGGATACATTCTCAGGTTTAGAGGGGTCCTGTGGAGGGACAGTGCCATGCTGAAGAAGCTGGGTGTCCTCAACTTCATAGAGGAGGATGGAGGCCCAGGGAGCTGAAGGGGCTTCCTGGGGACCACATGAACCCAGGGATGGGGAGTGGGTCCAACCAGGCCCCTTCTCTAGCACCTAGTGCTACTTAACCAGCACATTTTTTTTTGGATTCGTCTGTACCCCTATCCTGGGCACACCCACAGCTTTGGGGTGGTGATAGAGCCATGTCCCAGGGCTGTGGCAGCCCTTTGGAGAGGGAAGGGAGCCACTGCTCCCTACTGCCCCTCCCCACCCCAGGCAAGATGCTTGCTTGGACTTCTGAGCTCTGGGAATCTCAAATGAAGCTGGTCCTTTTTTGGGAGAAAGAGGGAGAGAGAGGGGGATCTGAGGGCAAGGGTGGGCCTATTTGGGTATAGCCGGGCACTCAGGCCTGTTCTGGAGGAGCCCCATGGTGGAGCACCTCCATACCTCTCTGCTGTCCACCGAGCCCCCCCTGGAGCCTCCTGGCCCATCTCTCCTTTGCCTTCCTTTGTGGGCCTCATGCTTGCTGTCAGCGTTGGACAAGCAGCTGCTTGACTGGAATAAAAAGGATGTCTCCTCTGTTTTTCACCACATAGATGTTCTCTGAAAGTGAACATTTCCTGCCTGTGCTTCAGATTTGTTTTGGCAAATGGACCCCCATTCCAAGTAGGAAGTGAGAGAGCCTGTCTGGGGACTTGCTCCTATGAGTCCTCCATGCTTGGTCCTCTCTGACTCCCTCCCCCAAGCAGCAGATTTTTAATAGAAAAGAGAAAAGGAATGATGCGGACCCTCCAGATGCTGTAACTTCTGAGCCACTAGGCTGCGGGAACACTCCTTTTCCTGTTTTGTCGTCATTCTTTGTTGTTCTCCATCACAAGGGTTGGCCTGTGAGGGTCTCCCTGGTGGGAGGGCACTGCCCAGCATCCAGCTTCCATTCTCAGCCCTGAGCAGGTGGCCTGCCATGAAGTGAACCTTAGCTATGAGGATACGGCAGCTGGGAGCACCAGCAGGCGGGAGGGAACCGAGGGATGCCCTGCTTTTGGTGTAGCTGCTCGAGCAAGCCATCAGTCATCCCTCTTTAGAGAGCTCGCTCTTTGGGTGCTGGGACCCGAGGGCTTGGAGCAGAGACTAGAGGAGCTCAGTGTGCAACAGGGACCATGCTGGGAGCTGTTGGGACCTTGATGACAACATTTCAGCGGATGAAGGTCGTTTGTCTATCCCTGTGACTGAAAGGGGGAGACTGTGAAACACCGGATAGGTCCTTCATAAACACAGCTTTCTAGGGTTGGATCCCTCCGTTTTGGCCAGAAAGCAGCCTGGGGTTTGCACTCTCTCCTGCCACACACTCATGGTTCAGGAGTGGCGACAAGTGGGAATGTACATCCAGGGAGATAAGGACTCCCTGAGAT
Organism: Capricornis sumatraensis; assembly: GCF_032405125.1. NCBI lineage: Eukaryota > Metazoa > Chordata > Mammalia > Artiodactyla > Bovidae > Capricornis > Capricornis sumatraensis. The sequence goes on from NC_091076.1 coordinate 102,461,262, forward strand.
CCAGACTGCAGCCGTGACCTTCCTGGACCCCCTATAAACCTCTTGAAGGTGATTTTCTTTAAATGTGTCATTATGCACATCTGTAAATTGTATCCCACACATTCGGGATTTATCTAAATTGTAACATGATGGCTTTTGCGTGTAGTATACACTCATGTGTGCACACTCACAGTTAGCTATATAGGAATAATCAAAGGGGAGGTGTCCATGCCCACAAAGATCTCCCAAAGACAGTGCAATAAACTGGGTGACTGAGAAGGGAGGTGACTTTGCACCCAGACGATGAACCAGAGGGACTCTTGGATACAGCTGGGTGGGGGCATCCAGACGCGGGCAGTGAGGACATGGAGCAGCTGAGAACACACAGAAAGGGGATCCATGGTCTCCACGGTAAGGCTGAATTGGATAATGGGAAGTGGATTAGACAGCGTCTCCTGGGGGAAAATTACAGATTTCCCTCTTGCTTTCATGGAAGAGTTTGGAAGGGCAGGCAGGCATCAAGGCATTAAGCACTCAGCTGGCTGGAAGGACACAGGAGCCGGGTTCCTCTGCCTCGAGGTTGAGGTGGGGGCTGCTGGGAAGTGTGTGGAGGCTCAGGATGCCTCCCGGCCAGCTTGGTGCATCCCTGGGTTGCGCTCCCTTGCGCTCCCCATCTTGCCAGGGTGCCAGCAGTGCAGATCTTGGCCTCTTGATCTGAAACCAAACACGGCCCCTCCTCTGTTCCCCTGGATGTGTTCCTTTGCAGGGAGGGGAACAAGATGAAGGCAGGGGCAACTGGGAACCCCCCGGATGTGGCTTTCTGGCACTGAATTCTAATACCCTTTGCCCACATGAATGCTCGCAGTAGGAGTACTGGGAGCCCGCACTTGCACCTCTGTGGAATTCTCTCTTTCTTTTTTAAAAATAAGAAATATCAAAGATGATTTCAGCAATGGAGATGAAAAGGCAGAGCAGCTCTCGTCTGCTCCCTCCCTGCGTTCCCGCCACCCCCACCCCCCGATTCGTTACTGTTTTTCTAGAACAAGAAGGAAAGAGTTTTATTTGTAGAAGACTTTTCTTTTTCTTTTTTGTCCTTAATGATGTGGTGGGTGGCAGTGGTAGCATGTTTTTATTTTATGTTATTTTTTATCCCTTGCGGCTTTGGGGGAGGGTGGCAGTGTTTGAGTTTGGGGTGCGGTGTGTGGGGGACGGTGTTCTCTTGGAGGGGAGCAGTGTGAGCAGATGTTACACCCCCGTGTCTAGAAGGTGGGGGGACTTGGAGGACGGCGCTGCTCGTGGGTGGGGAAGGACCCGAGTTATGTAAGAGCACTGAGGGGGTGGCTTGGGGACGCCGACAGGGGCAGGCGGACACCCTTCCCCGGGCCATCGAGGAAGGCGCCGGGTGCTGCCTGCTGGGAGCCTGGTGGCTGTGGTGGGTGTGGTGCCTGCGGGGGGTTCTCAGGGTGTCAGGGCAGTGGGCAGTGGGGAGGCCTGGAGGGTGGAGGAGCTCCAGTGGGAGGAGCGAACTCCCTGAAGCCTGGGGAGGCCCCGTGCCCTCTCTGCTGTTCGCTCCTTTCTCCACGTCAGCTCCCCAGCCACAGAGGAGAGAACCCCTCCTTTCCCGCGGGTCCTCGAGGCCTCCTGCCCCCACACCAGTTACCACCATGTGACAGCAGAGCAGCACGCATCCTGAACTGTATAGCATCCCAGGGGCTGATGCCGATGCTGTCTCCTCGACTAGGTAGGGCCCCACCTGACCCACAAGGAGAGACAAAAACCTGAGCAGGCGTTGCTGAAATGGCGAGTGGCTGGGGCTGGGTCCAGGCACCACTGCCAGCCAGCCACCAGCTAACACAGCTTCCTCAAACCTGCTCGTGGGGCAGCTGTGGGGATGACAGCCAGCCCCTGTGGACTCGACCCCAACCTTCGCAGGCGTGGAAGGAGCCGAGGGCGGGGGTAAGGAGGGTGTTCGAGTCCCTCTGTTCCTTGGTGTCTTCAGCAGACTTCTTGGTGCTCCCCCCGTCTGTGCACCCTTATAGGGACACTGGTTGTGTCTTTGCTGGTCATCCACTCACTCTGCATTTTCCCTGGGCAGGAGCCAGGAATCACTCTAGGCTGTGGAACTCCAGCTCCATCTACACTAATGAGCTGATGGGCTTGACACCTAAGACCACGAGGCTGGCTCCATTGGCAGCTTAATCTTCACAGCTCGTCTCATCTTCCTTTGTTGGTATTTATCTTCGTTCGTTGGTATTTATCTGTCTGCTTGTTTATTTCTTCCCCTTGGAGGCCTTGGGAAAGGAGGGAACGTGTCAAAGCAGGAGGGTCTTGGTATTGCCCCGTGTCGAGTAGCTGATGGCTGCCGGGAGTGAGAAGCAGGGTATCTGGTGCCTGTTTGGTTCTAAATGGATTCCTGTAAGGAGGGGAGTTTCTGCCCTCAGAGGCTGATAAACATCGACGTTGCAGCTCCCTGACACCTGTTGACTCACTGATTTTGCGGCAGCCCCGTCTCAGCCTCTGCTGTTGATGGGACGTCACAGCGATGATAGTACTTGCCTCTCAGCGCTATCCAGAGGATGCGCCCATATGTCACCTGCAGAGTCCTTTGTTCCTGACACAGAAGATACTCGAAGAGTCGTGGTGGTGGTGGTGGTTCTTCATTATGGTCTCATGGCGATTTTGGAAAAATCACTAATGGTGAAGGTTGTAAACATGCCTTCTGAGCACTGGCTGTATTTCCCTGTACCGGTTGGCAGCTGCCTGAACCTGCCTGGTTGTCTTTTAGGCTTGGAGCTGTTTGTAAGTGAGATGGTGATGTGAAGAAGTTCTGTGCTGCCCTCGCCCGAGAGGGAGGCTGCCAGCCGGTAGCCTGTCCAGGTAGAGATGAGCTGTGGACATAAAATGCAGGCAGGATTTCAAAATGCAGCGCTCTGACAAAGCATGTGACCATCGCATGTGTAACTTCTTATGTGGAATGCATATGGACCTGATAATACTTTGAATATTGTGGGTTACATGAAATACATTCTTGAAGTTAATTTCACCATTTTGGGGGAAATTTTAATGTGACTGCTAGACCATGTAGTGATCCATGTGCTTGGCATGATATTTCTGTGGGGCAGGCTGATGGAAGACCCCCTCCCACATGGATGAGCTGGGATCCCTCCCTGGTCTCTCGGAGCCTTGGTATCCTTACCTGTGAAGAGGGAGATTCCCCTAGAAGGTGCCCCAAGACTGAGATTCCAGGAGTCAGTGACCTTTTCTTCACCCTTGTTGACAGCACCAGGGAGCCCCTCAGCGAGGCTGGAAAGGGCGCCTCCGGAAGTCAGCAGCGTTGCCTTTGAGAGAGGTCCCAGAGCTCTCTCACTCCAAGTTTGCCCCAGCTACATACCACTGGGGTTTTCGGGGGACACCCTTCAGCTCTGTAAATATGCATTAAAAGAGTAAAAATAAATGCCTTATTTTGTCAACCTTCACAACAATTGTGAGACACGCTTACACAACGCCTCTCACACCGAGGTTCCAGAGCCTCACACAGTGAAGAGTGCACTGGGAAAAAAAGAAAGAAACCACACTCTTAGAGAGTTCAAAGGCAGCAGAGAACTTGTTTTCATTTCTGGAAAAAAGAAATGCTAACGTGAAGGCCGGGCAACCGGTGCCCAGGGGCCCTGGAAGAGAACCCGTGGGCATGGAGGTGCCCTGAAGCTGGGGCCACAGGAGTGTCAGGTAACCCTGACAAGGGAGCAAAAGAACCAAGAGGAACTTCTGGAAAAGAAGGAAGAAGGTTAGTGATGAGGACCAGAAGGGCTAGGACAGCCCGGAGTTTTATTGCAGAAGCTAGCTGAGCGAGGTCGTCTCTGGAAGTGGGTGTGGACGCTGAAGAACTGACCCCTGGGCCTGGGACAAGGGGACGGATGTTCTGCAGATTGGCGTGCAGAACATGGGAGAATCCATGTTCCCTCCGCCCATCCTGGCCTTGGTCACCCAGGCCTCCAAGAATAGAGATGCTGCCAGAGGGCCACTCAGACCTGGCACCTCGGGCGTGGGGCACACAGTGCAGGAGGCGCATCGGATGTCCCTCTTATTTTTATTTCCCATTTTTGACATTGTCCTTCAGTTCCTCCTCCACGCTCCCCGTTAAGCTGTTAAATCACTCCATTTATTTAGTGCGAGTGTTTCTGAGAGCTCATTTTTATCTTGGTGAAAACCAGGCTTGCTCATGGGCACATAATGAAATTGCATAAATATATCCTTAGCTTGGAATCTAATTTATTTTTCCTGTTCATTATGGGGTAGAAGGCCATTATGAAATGTATAACTTTTTTTTTCCAGTGCTGGAATTGAAAGGCTGGGGCTTGGGCTCTTTTTATTCTGATGATTTTGTCCTGATTCAATTTAAAGCTGGTTAGAGCTCAAATACTGGAGCGTAATTGACAAAGATCAGTGTGGGTTGTAATGCTAATGTCGCGTCTGCGGCTTCCGCAACTCGACACGATGGACAGTGGGTTAAGCAGCGATTCCAGCAGGGGATTCCTGGGCCTGCAGAGCTGTCTGGGCCTCAAGGAGAAGGCCGAGGACTTTTCCGTAGCCAGTGGTCACATTCTCTGCTTTGGGTGAGGGTGGGTGAGTGGCATACCCTGGAGGAGGTAGGTTGAGGACACTCCTGACCTTAAGCCCAGAAAGCCTTAGAAATCCCTTCAAGAACATCCGCCCAACCTCCGCTTGTACAGGTGAGGAGTTTGAGCGGCCTATAACCTGGTCAAGGTCACCCTGGCTCCAGCCTCCCCATCCTCAGTCCTGGGTTTCCTCACCATGACAGCAAGTGAATAACATGAAATGAAATGCAAACAACCTTTGGAAGCGATGACTTAGGCCACTATGAAGTTCATGCGTTGTGTGTTGAGTGCTGGGAGAGAGGGGGACAGAAGGCGCACCTGGCAGCTTGAACAGGCTCTGATGCCCACCACGGCTAAGAATTTGTCAAAGGCGTGACCTGGCAAAGCAATGGGCAGGAAGCTGGGGTACCATCCTTCCTCCAGAGCACACCTGATCCTCCGTTAACTGGTCTCCCCCAGTTTGCTGACTGTTTTCCATGTGCCTGGCCCTGCTGGGCTTGGGCACAGAATGGGAAAGGCCCAGACACTGCTCTAGGAGCTTTGATGTGACATCCTGACTCTCAAATAGGAACCGTGCAGAACATCAGTGTGTGCCAGTCAGAGAATGTTCTTTTGGAGGGTGACGAGTGATGATCAAAACATGTGAGTGTGTGTGCGTGTGTGTGTGCATGCTTGTGATCACTGGAAGGAAAAAAAAAAAAAACATCGTCATGGATGTGACAGGTTTTCAGGGGGAGCTGGAAGAAAAGAATTTAAATTAGAGTTGCAGAGATCTTTCGTTTCCCTCCCCCTGTAACTAGAGTTGCCAGATGAAACCCGGGATGCCCAGTTAAATTTGAATTTCAGATGAACAACAAAGAATTTTTTTGTATAAGTATGTGCCAAATATTGCATGGGACACACCTATATTTTTATAAATGTTGTTTATCTGAAATTCACAAATGTATCCAAGGATCCTGTGTTTTTATTTTCTAAATCTGGCAACCCCACCCTTAAGAGCAGAGGAAGTAGAAACAAAAAAAAAGCTTCATTTTGAAATCATTTCCTTAGTCACTTAAAAAATGCAGTCGCATGAGTTATAAAGTCATTATTTATTTATTGTATTACGTCTTCTAAGACAGAAGTGTCTAAAGTGAAGCGATTAGTCTCGCTTACTGCTCCCCAGATCCAGCTCTCTGGGGTGACTTCTGACCTCTGCTACTAGCTGGAAGTGTCCCCTCCTAAAATACCCCCTCTGCTCATGCTGACCAACTCATGTGCATATATGCACATATGTCATTTTCATGTGCTATGTATTTTCCTGGCAGTTTCCGCTTTTTTGGAGAAAATCCCAGAAGAAGAATTATTGGGGCCAAGGGCATGTATATCTTAAGTTTTAATAATTACAGCTAGATTGCTTTACAAATTTGAAAGTATTTACAGAATTTCCCATACCATGTGAGAAAGCTTTATCCTGCACCCATACTAGTATCAGTTATTATTATTTCTTAAAATATTTGCCAATCTAAGCGTACAAAATAGCATTTAAACTTACATTTCCTCAACTCTAGGAAGGTTGATTATATATTTTGTTTATTATTTATTTGCATTTGACTTCTGTGAACTATCTGTTCATGTGCTTTATCTATGTGTCCAGGGAGAATTTTCTTTTTAATTCGTTCTGGGGTACTCTTTACATATTGGCCACTCTCAGACTTTGACTATTATATGCTGTCTTGGAGTTGCTATGTTAAGCCATCACCTGATCTTGAAGCCTTAGACCTGAGCTTCTCAGGGCAGCGACCTGGGTCTAATGACAATTGTAGACTTCCAAGCCCATCCGGGTGCCTAAGGTCTGCTGATCTTGTTTGTCTGAAATTCCTGGGTTAAAGGAACCGTGTGTGCCTTGAGAGCCTCTGTTAGTGCTTCACTGCCCTGGTGCTGCCCCCCAGAACAGTGGGCAGCTCTGGATAGCTTTCAAATCCCCGCCTCCCTTTATTATCCTGCTTTCTCTGCACACACAGAAAGCTCTGCTCCAGAGGAGGCAACTGGGCCTTGGGAGGAGGCAACCCTGAGGGTGTCCTGCTCTGACCGTGGAATCTCCCCAAGAGCCACATTGACCGTGTGACTGCAGCGAGCTGCCTCGGGGGCCGCAGGGTAGAGCAGGAGAGACGAGAAGCCTCCAGTTCCCCCAGTACACTGCAGCCATTAACTCATTCATTCATTCAACAAGACTTTGTCAAGCTCCAGGCACATACACAGACCCTACCTGCGATCAGGGAGCTATCAGCCTCTGGGAGAGAAGTCTTTATATGATGGCATAGATTTTGCTGACAGACTGGCTGGGACCAGCTCTTCTTCCATCTGTCTCTCACAGAGGGGGCTTGTGTTTGCAGAATAGGTGAATCACAGCTCCAGAGCCCGACCTAGGGTGAGGGGCTGTCACGGTGCCCACCCCACCTCCTCAGCCAGGGTCTCGAGTCCTTGCACCTTCCCTCTCTAGCACCCCCAGCTTCGTGCCTGCGGCACCCTGTTCGTGTTTGGGGAGGGGCATCTCCCTGGGACGTTTGTGGACAGTTCTGTATCTTGTTTTAGGAAAAGATGGTGGCCAGTGGGGCTCACTTAGCTGGGGCGTGGAGGCGGGGCACACACATGACAGGTGGGCCCTTGAAGCCACCAGGAGCCTTGGAGAGGCAGGGTGGGTGGGGGTGGGCCTGCTGCCATGCTCTAATTATTCAAAGGCCTGTCATGTGGAGGAGGAAGTAGGTTTGTCCCTTTGTGTTCAAAGGCAGAAAAAGGATGTGTGGGTGCAAGCTCTAGGGAGACAGAGTTTGGTTCTGAGGGATGTGAACATCAGCAGGACTCAGGAGGCTCTCAGGACTCCACCCTGGGGCACTGGAGCAGAGGCTGGCTGGCATGCAGGCGATGGAGGTCGGGAGACAGGCCTGGCACTGTGTGCCCATCCACCCTTGACCTTCCAGGAGAGACCTACGCTATGAGTTATTTTGTGCCCTCATACGTCCAAATCCCAACTCCGAGGACCTGTGAATGAGATCTTATTTGGGAATAGGGTCTTTGCAGCTTTAATCAAGTTAGAGTGAGGTCTTACTGGGGTGGGGTGGGCCCTAAATCCAGGGACCGGTGTCCTTATGCGAAGAGAAGAGGACATAGAGAGACAGACGGTCATGTAAGGGCAGAGGCAGGAATTGAAGCGATGCGATGCAAGCCTTTCCAGAGTGCACAGCGCTGCCGACACCTTAGTGCCAGGCTTTTGGCCTCCAGAGCTGTTCAAGAATGAAACTGCGTTGTTTTAAGCTGCTCAGTTTGCGGTAGTTTGTTACGGTAGCCCCTGGAGACAAATACACCAGCCAAGCAGGTCAGTGTCCCAACTTCTGGGTCTCTTAGAAGATGGAGAAGGTAAGAGGGGACTCTGTTCAAAATGCTGCACTGCGTGTGGCCTGAGGAGCCCATGGGCTGGCTCCTCGCAGAGCCTTTGGGGCCTCATTCAGTGGAAGGAAGCCGGTGGCCGGCAGCCCGAGAGTCAGGGGAAATGTGGTTTGTCCACCTGTCCATCGGCACGATGGAGCGCCTTTGACAGAACTGATGTGGCCACAAGGACGTGTTTGCTGAGCTACACTTAAGCAGGCCCCTCGGCTGGCAGACTTACAGGGTATGATGGTGCGTTTTGCTGGAAGGCACACGTGTTTTACCGGTGTTGCCAGGACTATGTGGCCCAAGACAAAGGTGTTAGTTTGGTGATGATTAGTATAATGGGGGTTCTGGAGCCAAACTGTCGGGTCAAGGAGATGGTGCTTTTTCATCCCCACCCCTCTGTGAAGTCACTTAATTGAGAGGGTGTCTGGCTGTTTAAGAAGATGTGGAGGGAGCCACTAGAAGCAGTGGCTGCTGTTCACAGGCAGCGGGGGCTGGGGTCTTCGAGTGGCCTGCAGAGGGGAGACCAGCCCTTCCCCAGCGGCTGGCTTCTGATGGAGGGCTCATCTGCTCCTAGAAGAAGAGGGGACCCTCCCACTGCCTGGTGGACCCTCTGTTAGTGTGGACTCTTCCAGCCCTGCTCAGCCAGTGGCCCCACAAACGTGGACCCTGCAGTCCTCCTTGGGCCCCAGCACAGGCCATTCCTGTGTTAGCATGGTCATCCTCACCCAGGCGACTTTGTCTTTGGGAGCAGGCCGTCCTATCTTGCCCTATGCCCTCCCAGCATGTGGCCTGGCCAGGTTCTGTGGGCATGCAGCTGACCTGTGAGCCCAGGCACCTCAGAGGGGCAGCGGGGCCACTTTCTACCCTCCAGATCACCTGTGGATCTGAACGTTGGGGTGAGTGTTCTGGGTGGTGATGGAGAGGGTGGAGGTCTAGTGAGACTGAATGCAGCATCTCATGGTGATGTCTCAGAGGGCAGGCAGGGAAGAGCCTTGCTGGGTAGGTGGCCCCACAGGCCGATGGCTCCCAGAGGCGTCCAGGCCCTCTCTCTTCTTACTGACCTGGGCTTGGTGCAGGGAGAGGGAGGCCACCTTGACCTCAAGACTGAGCACTCAGTCCACAGGAGGCCCTGTGCTCTTAGCGGTGACTGGTTCTGGCCGATGAGACAAGACATCTTCCAGCATGGAGAGTCAGCTTCTGTGAACGGTTCTTGGCTTCTAAGAGGGGCTTCGGGATGTTGTTACTGCAGACATCCTGCTCCCAGCCTGACGGGAGGTGCAGGGTGGGCAGGGGGCAAGGATCTGTGTCCTGGTGACAGAGGGAGGTGCTGAGTCACCCAGCTCTGCACCAGCCCTAGCCTGGACTTCCTGTCCAGGAAGTGGATCCCAGGGTGTGGGATCACGCTAGGCACCAGGAGACCTAGAAGTGGGACCTGGAATCTGTGTCTCCCAGGGTCACCAGAACCCTGAGTCGCTGAGCCTTGTTCTCCCTGGGCTCAGCCTCTGGGACACTTATTAAAGTGGCTCCCACCTGGGCAGAGATCCTCCACCTTTATTTCATCCGTGGCAGGTTGGTGTTTCCCTAAAGGAGCTTCCCTAAAGTGCACAGGAAAGATAAGCAATAAACCAGAAGCCGCAGTTGCTTGGCGTCCATGATGCTTTGCAAGCACGGATCTGTGCTCCCAAGGACACTGCTGTTGGGTCGCAGTGGCTCTGAGGCTGGCACAGCTTACCACCAGTCACCCTTGGTTCTGCCCCAGGCTGATCTCCTTCTCGGGTTTTCAACCAAGCTGCGGGGACCAGTGGTAGGAAGAGCTGCTGGTGGATCCTGAGGCCAGACCTGAGTGGGGAAGGGGAAGGATTCTCAGCCCCTCCAGCACCCTGCTCATCCTGCTCTGGTGAGAGCCTGAGTCTGTGCGGAGCTGCTCTCAAGGCTCCAATCCCTGGTCCTCGAAGTGGAACCCTGTGTGTTTGGCCCCAGGATTTCTCCTGACCCTGGGGAAGCCCCCTTTGCTCTTCTTGGAGTTGGCCTCAGCTCTGACCCCTATGAGCTCCCTCGTGTTCTCCATTCATTTACCTCTCTTCCATGGGGCTCCCGGTGAGACCACAGTGGGAGGGACCCCAGGGGCTCTGCCTGTGCCTCATCCAAGAGGAGCCCTGGGGGGCCATCCCCAGGCTCTTTGCACTTCATCTACTGTCACTGTGAAACAGCAGACCCCAGCCAAAGCTCTCATATCCCATTTGAGGAACATGCCTCCTTCCTGGCAGAGAAGCTGCGAGACCTATGAGTCCCTCCTTGGACTCAGGAGGGATTCAGGTTCCTCACTCCTCCCACCTCCATATGCGGCCCCTCTGGGTCTCCTCTTGGGGAATGGCTTGACAAAGTCCAGATGACTGCAATCTTACTGTCCCCGAACTACTCTAGACACGTCTTACTTGAGGTCTTAGCTTGCTTCTGCCGCCATGACAGAATAGTGCAGACAGGGTGGCTTAAGCAGCAGGCATTTAATTCTCCCAATTCTAGAGGCTCAAAGTCTGCGATCAAGATGTGGTGTGGTCAGGTTCTAGTGAGGGCCCTCTTCTGGCTTGCAGACTGCTGCTTTCTTGATGACCTCACATGGTGGGGAGAGGACTCTGGTGTCTCTTCCTGTTAGGGTACTAATCCCATCACAAAGGCCCAATCCTCAGGCTTCATCTAACTCTGATCACCTTCTACCTCCAAATACTGCTCCATTGAGGGTTAGGGCTTCAGTGGGCTTCCCCGCTGGCTCAGTGGTAAAAAATCCGCCTGCAGAGCAGGAGTCACAGGAACCGCAGGAGACACAGGTTCAACCTCCCTGAGTCGTGAGGATCTTCTGGAGGAGGGCATGGCATCCCACTCCAGTATTCTTGCCTGGAGAACCCCATGGACAGAGGAGTCTGGAGGGTTAGAGTCCATGGGGTCGCAAAGAGTTGGACGTGACTGAAGCGACTTAGCACACGTGCACGAGGGCTTCAGCATATGAATTTTGAGGAGATGCAAGCATTCAGTCCATGACACCTGCTGTGAGAGGAAGTCAAGTCAGTCCTTCAGAACAATAATATTGTTTATATCTGAAGATACCACTAGCCAAGGGGAGCCTCCTGCCCCTTGAGCTCAGATCAAGGGTAGAAACATTCACAGTATTAGTTATAAAGGTCAGTAGTAAAACCTTTTCACTGTTGCTCAGAATTGATTACCTTTCATACATGTACATCCACACCCCAATATCATTTATCTAACAACAAATTCTCAGATACCCACTGTTGCCTTTATACACACACAGACCTACTCACACAACTCTGGACATAACCCCTTATTGTTTTAAGTTAGCCGATTCTTTGGCTGCTCAGAACTATAGAGACATGCCTAGGTAGCCTGGAAGACCTTTGGATGCGCAGGACTGGCTGTTTTCCTCACTGGTCCATTTCAGTAAGAGAAGGTCTCAGAGAAGGGGGCTCTCTTTTGAGGGTCATGTCTTTTAATTAAGTTTGGTTTTTTAAAATATTGTAGATTTTGGACTACAGAGGAAAAAACTTAAAAAGACAATATTTTTCTGTAATCATAGAGCTGATTTGTTGACAAAGGGCATTTTCCTGTTTAATGCTTACTTGTAGTGCTCTGTATTATAAAATTTTCCTTTCCTGTCTTCAGCCATCCTTTTAGTATTCTTTGGCTAATTCAGTCATTAAAAAATGATGTTGTGGAAGAATACTTAGTGATTTAGTATGAGACATAGTTAAGTGGAAAAAAAAGTTATAAAATGGAATGTACAGTATGATCCCACTTAGTACCAAAAATATATATTCTATGCATAGGAAAGTCTGGGAGGGTATTATGCTCAAAATGTTAACAGGAGTTATTTCGGGGTAGTGGGATTGTGGGTTATTTTAAATTTTCTTCTTTTTGCATAAGTGTAGTTTCTAAATTTTCTACAGTGAATATATATTCCTTTTATAATAAGGACAAGATCACAGATCATGCCAAAGGCTGTTCAGATTCTCTGACCACAAGGGGCCCAGGTTGCTCCTCCTGTGCTGGACAGCTCCCATGCTCAGCCTGGGGTTGCCCACCAAAAACTTCCCTCCCAACACTCCTGGGACTCTGGGCTGGGCAAAGCTGACACTGGTTTTCCCTAGTACTGGAGTGACTTGGCGACCCCTCCCTGACAGGTGGGTTTGTCACTGTCCTCCTTGATGGGCCTCTGGTGTACCCATCCCAGCCAATGGTTGTGCTGGTGGCACGGCTGGTTAAGTCCAGGGGTGTGTCTGGGGCATGGCCTCAGGAAGATTTCTGAAGCTTGAACAGTCCCCCCACCCCGCCCCTGCACCTCCCACCCCCAGTGCTGGAGGACGGCTTGGCTCCCAGCACCCACTGCAGCTGAGGAAGATGGACAGTTCAGCCTGTCCCATCCCCAGGGTGGTCCTACAAGAAAAGCAAAGGATAGAGCCCGCATGGTAGAGAAGGCCAAAGCCCAGCTACCCCACCAACTAGCTCTTCATTGACTGTCTGAGCCTCAGCCTCCTTAACCTACAAAATGAGGATGATGCTGTGAAAATGAGATGAAATATGAGGTTCAAGGACCTCGGGTGGGGCTTGAAACAGGGCGGGTACTGAGCATATATGCCTCCTCTTTCTCACCTTTAAGGAAGGCATAGACCACCTGGGGACACACCCACCCTGGTATAAACTGGTGAAGTTCACTGGGGAAGCTCCTACATGTCAGTGGACATTCAGGTCCAGATTGATGAGGGCTATTTCAACAGGAGCCATTCATTCTTTAACATACATGCATGTAGCACATACGTTTTCGACAGTCGCCTGACAGAAGAGAGTCACGGAGCAGGGACTGGTCCCTGTGGCCTTGCTTGTGCCCTGGGAGTCTAGCGCACAGGTTATTCAACAGTAGCCACCCCTGGACAGGGCAGCAACCAAGCTCTCCAGCATCGTCGAGGCAGAGGCCAGAGCCCCAGGATTACTCCTGGCTGCTCTGTCCTGGGGTGCGGCAGCAGGAGCAAGGGGAGGCTCCCTACTCTGAAGGCATGGGCCTCCCTCGCTGGCCAGGTCATCTTCCTCTCCTCTGACCCCCTAAATATCGCCCGCTGCCCAGTCCACTGGCCTTGGACCTTGGATCTATCCACTTGTCTCCACTTCCTCCGGCACCAGCAACCATTGTCGGCTTCCACGCCTGCGGCCTTGATGCTTCTGTCCTGCAGTGAGAGGTGCCCTCCTGCACTGCAGGTCTGCCCATGCTGGCCCCTGCCTCACCCATCCATGCTGCCCAAGGGCTCTGAACGGTCCAGCCTGGCTTTGCTGCAGGCCACCCCACTCTGCCTTTAGGGCCAGCACATGGGGGACATTACAGTAGGGAACCTGGGCCTACCTCTCCCCGCTTCCCCCACTCCGGCGCAGTTCTCACGCAGATCTATCATGCAGAGGACCACTTTGGGATGTCCTGGAGAAACAGGTGAGAGGTGTCACGGTGGTTCTAGTGAGAACTCCCTGAAAGAAATCAGATGAGGGCTAAAGAAATGCCGAGGAGGGCACCGGGCCATCTGCTCTGCTTCCTGGAAACCTGAGCCCTGACACAGCAAAATCTGGCCATGAGTATTCAGGTCACACAAAGCCCCTCTCTGGCCGCAGCCCCCTCTTGAATTGGTGTTTGTTCAAGCCCATTGCTGGTGAGCATGTTTGTGCGCATGGAGGAAGCTGGTCAGGTGAGCAGCTGGTCAGGAGGGAAGTGTTTCAGAGATGGAGGTGAATCACTGCGAATATGATTGGATTTACAAAAATTGGTTTGACACAAATTTTCAGGAATCCATCTGGGCTCCATGAGAGGTAGAGCTGTTGCCTTTTCTAGATTCCCAGGAAGCTTATGTTCTGGGGAAACTGGGTGTATTTGCTGCCAACAGAGGTTTTATTTTTAGCCAAATGTGAGAACGGGAAGGGGGGCCCAGAGGTGGGGGCCGAGGTGCCCTGGTGGGGATAGTGATGAAGAGGGCAGCCCTTGAGGTGGAGACTGGGACCCGACCTCAGAGGGTCTGCTACCTTTTTCCTTCTGGGGAAGACGGTTCCCTTCTGCAAGCCTCTCTGTGGGCTGAGATGCGATGGTGCGGCCAGTCTCCTCCCCCCACTTGTGTGCTAAGATGAATACCAAACTCTACCAGCCATCACGCGTTCTAAATTTACAGGGTGCTTGTCCTTCACTGGTTGCTTAAAAGTGAAGCTGCCTTAGATGACAAGGATGCTAAAGCTGGAGCAGCGTGGCAGCTGCCGGCTTCGCGGGCCCCACCTGCTGGCCTGTGCCGCCCTTACCCTCACCCTGCGGCCTCCTCACCCCACCTGGGCCTCCCGGGTGGGCAGCGGTCAGAGGCCAGGGAAGGGTGGGCTTGCAGCCGGAGCGCCCCTCCCCTGACGCAGGCACCGTCTGTGTGGGGACTGAGAGGTAGGATCTGGGCACTCAGCAACGACACTGATGTTTCCTGCGCCGCACCTCCCAGCCGGGAGCCTGCTGTTCTGTTTTCCTCACCACCAGAACCGGCCAAGTCCTCGGCCCGGTGGAGCCCTGCAGGGGCGATGCCCCAGGAGAGCTTGAGGCGGCACAAGCAGGCACCAGAATGCCACCCCCTACATCCACCACCCAACCTCAAGCTGCTTAGAGTCCACTGCTGAGAACAGACCCTCTTAAGATGCTTGTGGCCTTGGAGGAGCTGTCCCCCCACCCCTGAACTCCCAGAGGCCCACCATCTGTGCGCCCTCAGCACTCTACACACGCCTTACGGTTCTGTAATGAGGACCCACAGGAGCTTTATCAGGGCTCCCCCAGCCCTGGGGGAGGCTCACTGTCTCTGAAGCCCCAGGGCTGAGACAGGGCAGCGCCCAAGGATGGAGTGAATTAAAGGAACTGGGGAGAGCCCACCACCCACCCTGGTTTCTCCTGGTCTGGCTCGCGGGGCTGGCTTTCCTCTTAGTGTTGAACTTCATGGATGGATTTCACCACAACCTCAAAATAAAATACTGTCGACTGAGCTCCAGGTGAGCAATTGCTGGACATGGGCTGAGGCATGAAGATGGAGAGGGCATGGTTCTGGCCCATATGCATCTCATACACTCAAGGGGAGCTGGACACGTGCACTGTGTTGGGTGGGTGAATGCTGCAGAGTAAACACTCGCCAGAGCGCTGAGCGTGAAGAGAGAGGGTGAGGAACATGGCATTTTGAGTAAGTCACCCCCCCACCCCCCCACCCCCGGCCAACCATCCCAAAGTCTCATTGCAACTCTCCGTGGCAGGAAGGGCTGCTGGCCTCCTAGGTATGCATGACCAGAGGAAGGAGGGCCAGAGGCCTGGGGTACCTGGACCCTCGCAGACGATGGGTGGAGTGCAGAGGGTGGGGGTGGTGGAGCATGTGTGGGCAGGAGAATGATGTGGGGTTCAGAGAATGGACCTCAGCAGTGGATGGGGCTATCCAAATCTAGTGCTAAGAAAGCCCTTGAAGCAGGGCCCCCTGGCTGAGTGCGGACCATCATCACCCTTTGAACCTGCTGGACCATCAATTGTAGCTGAAAGTTTGTCCCTAGGCTTGATGTTTCTCTTAAAAATATTCTGTCCCCGTGGGTTTTTATCTTTACTCTGAAATTCTCTTAGTTTGGGCTTCCTGTCCTGAATCACATCAGAAGCGCTTATTAACAACTTTCCGGCACGTTCCCTTCTCTGAAAACATAGCTTCACATCCAGGTGCCGGTGCAGGGCGCTCACCCTAGCTTGGCCTCTCCAGAGTTCATGGAGCTTACACTCACTTTGCCAGACCTGAGATTTTTCTCCCCAAGGTGGGTAAGAGGAAGACACTGTGGGCATGTCTTCCTCTCCATGGGGGGTGCACTCCTTGTCTTTGCATCCCTTTAGAGATCCCCTCATCCATGCTTTGTGTACGTCCAAGCCAGCTCCTGTAGGGCTGAAATGTTCTGGAGCAGAGCTCTGTAAACTAGCTCTGTCAATGGCCAGGGAGTTAGTATTTTACGGCCAGGAGGTCTCTGTCACAACAGCTTAGCTTGGCCATCAGTGTGAAAGGCACCTTAGATAATATGTAAATGAATGAATGTGGCTATGTTCCCATAGCTTTGTTTACAAAACAGGGGGAAAGCTGTGTTTGTCCCCTGGCCTTGGTTTGCTGACCTGTTGTAGAGCGTCCAGGGACTCCTGGAAGACTTCAGGTCCATCTTTTTCCCTTTGGGGGACAAAAGGCTCTTCTTCCTTTTCTCCCTCATGCCTTCATGCTCAGTCTGAGCTTCCTTGACTGGTAACACCCCTAACATTCTCCAGCATCACCTCCCATGACATGTGTGTAGGTCTAGCCCATTGTCTCCTTTAGAAGGTCCCTCTTCTTGCACAGACTTGAGTCTGCTACCTGGGTCTGCGGCCAGCTTCCCCATGACCCCCTCCCCACTTTCATAGGCACTCCCCTCTGCACTTCAGAACTGGCCAGCTCCTGTACTGGGCACCTTGCTGGTGGCCAGCTGCCCCAACCAGTCTGTAGCTCCCTCCCTTTGTCTGAATTCCTCTAGACACTCCTGGTCCCCAGTTGCCTCCCTCCTGGGAGCCATAGAGCTGGTTCCTTGGGTGTTTGAAAAATGCAGGTTCTAAGTGATACCTTGTTTCCCTGAATGCCTCTCTTCACCTCTTACTGGAAGCCTAGACTTTGCTTCCTGACAGTAAGGTCTCAGATTCACCTGTAAGCCAGGTGATCTATGTGGGGTGGGACCCAAGCCTTTGTTGGACTTTGTAGCATCTTGTCAAATAAAATAATCTTTTCCCTCCTAACTTGTCTTTGGAAATAACTTGCAGGAAATTGAAAAATCAGTGCATAGAATCCTAGGTACCCTTCATTGGGATGAAAGTGAGTTTTTGATGTCAGGAGTATCCTTTGGGCACTAAAAGAGGTCTAAAAAGAAACAATTTGGAATTGACTCTGGGTGATGTCTTCCTGCCCCATTTGCACCTGCTCACTGTTACCTGGGGGCAGTTACTTAGCCCTCCTGCCTTCATCCTGCCAGAGAGTTTTTGAGCAGGGCTTTGGGGGCACAGTGGGCCAGGAAAATAAGCATTGCCTCAGTTACAGCAACACCTGGGAAGTCTCAGGTGGGAAGGAGAGGCACTTGGAAGGGCTGTGATATGGAGGTGTCGGCAGGAACCCGCTTCCCTGAAACCTTTAGGGGAGAGTCTTTCCTGGCCTCTCCTAGCTTCTGGTGGCTGCCAATAGCCCTCGATGTTTCTCAGCTCGTAACTGCATCACTCCAGTCTCTGCCTCTGTTGTGACATGCCCGTCTCCCTGTCTCTGTCCTCTCTTCTTGTAAGGACACCCATGATATTGGATTAAATGCTCTACTCCACTGTGACCTCATCTTAACTTGTATCTCATTCTATCTATAAAGACCCTGTTTTCAACAAGGTTGCATTGAGAGAGGAACCAGGGGTTTGGATTTCAACATTTCTTTTGGTGGGTGGGCGGGGAGGGACACGATTCGACCCACAGCAAACACGGACCAAATAGAAAGAGGGAGAGGCCAGGAGTCCATGTGCTACTCTGCTGGGACCCCACCGTGCCCCTTCCCTTTCTTCTTGGAGCCCCTCCCGGCTAGTTTTAATGAGGTGCTGCCTGACGGCAGACTCACTGAGAGGCACTAACAGGCTCACTCTTCTATTATTGTGGCTGCCAGCACTCCAGGACCAACTGGGTTTACAAAAATAAAGTTGTATCATCTGCTGCATGTACCGCATCCCCTAAAACAGGTTATTAAGGGGAAGTGGGGAATATCGGAAACAGATGGAGGATCTTTGATTTGCATAAGGTGCCATTTGCATGGCTCAGAAGCCTCTATGGAGGGAATAATGTATAGAAATACACATACGTAAGCCCTCGGTTGGGAAACAGAGGCACACTGATCAACCACAAAAATAGATGTGAGAGAGACCAGGCTAGGAGGGAGAGGGCGAGGGAGGCAGGTGGGGAGAGGATAACAAGCAAAACCAGTGCCCAGCACAGAACTCCCAGCGCAGCTGTGGGGCCGCCCTCCCTCCAGCTCCTTTTCCAGCGTTGTGGTTTCAGAGCTGATGGATTTTATACATGCAATGGCAGGATGGTATTTCCGAAAGATCTGGCTTTTCTTCTCTCTCCCAGAAGGGCAATTGGTTAAAAAAAAAAAAAAAAAAAAAGGACAAGAAAAAGAAGAGCCTAGTTACCAGCAAGCTGGCTGGATGATCCTGGCAGACAGAAGTTTGTGTGCGTTCTTGGGGTCCCCTGGTGCAGAGAGCTAGTCCTTCACACAGAAAGAGACAAGAGTGAGGAATGCAGAGAGAGGTGATCCTGCCAGGAGAGGAGATGCGATGAGAGGGTGGGCTCAAGGATGGTGATACCTGATCTTGGGATTGGCCGATGGTGGTGGCAGGGGGAGTCCTGAGGGTCTGCCACCTGTGAGATGCTTCTGTGTCCCAGCTCCTTGCAGCCCTCAGCCTCGCTGACTGATGCTAAGAGCAGGAGGGGCTGGGCTGGTATCACTTGGTGGTTTTGTCCCAACCTTTCTCACGTGCCTGGTTCGCTCACCAACACAGGTGTCACTGGAAGATGGGAGGTGGGTCACTGTCTGCACAGGGCCCTCTGCAGAGAACAAGACAGCCCTGCTTCAGCTGTGCTCTGACCCTTTAATTGTATGTACCGGGATAACAGAACTGAGAGCCGTGTGTGTTTCTTGTCCAGCCACTGGGACGTGGTTTAGCCAGAACAGAACTACTTCCACCTCCCACCTCCCTTTGATTTGTCAATTCCAGGGTCCTCTTCTGAACACTCTGCTGATCAGACACTTCCTAATTTTTGACCTGTTTCAGCAGTGGGATGGGGGCTGCTCCCTGGCTGGGCATGTGGACTGCTGTACTGCCGTCACTCTCTGTTAGTGCCTGTTGATGAGGGAGTAGGACCCTACCTAACTCCCTGGGGCTTAATACCATGACAGAGGCAACAAAATGTATGGATGACTGTTGGAGTCACCTCTGCTTTGGGAAGGAAGGCACTTGGCTCAGTCGCATAGCCGTCTTCCTCATGAGCCATGTGGGTGCTGTCCACTGGCCTGCTGACTAAGGCAGCTTGGTTGACCACTGTGGGGCTATGCTCCCCTTGTGGAATGGAGCTGTTGCTGGAAGGAGACCACCCAGGGCTCCACTCCCCAGGCCTCTCATTCCTGGGAGTCATGTGACTACTTTCCCTCATGGACTGTGAGTAGAAGTGATGCCTGTCACTCCCCGGTGAGGGGGTGAGTACTGGGGGGCAACATTCTTTCCTGGCTCTTGTCTCTGGGTTGTGGCTGAGAGAAGGGTGACTGTGGGGCCCTGGGCCCTGCGTGGGAGCTGAGGCTGACTGTGAGGGGTGTTGTGATGTGAAGCCCCGTGTACGGCAGTGGGCCTGTCCTGGTGAATCCAGCTGCCTTCCCTATGCTTTCCTACCAGGCTGGGTGTTAGTGGTTTCCATACTGGGTGGGTGACATCCGCAGCATCTTTCCAGTTGTTATCTCAAGAGATTGGTCAAAATTCTAAATAAAAATGAGTTTCCATGCCTTTTGGTTTGAAATTTATACACAGGACATATACTCAGACCAGAAAAGAGATTTCCATTACAAAACTCCAAGCTTAGAAAAATAGATGGTAATGAGTGGTATTACAATATACTTCCCAAGGAATTCCAGTCAAGTGCCTTTAAGACGCTGAGATCCCGGCAAGCGTGAGAACTTCAATTTGATTTACATGTACTTGATTAGGGGGTGCTCCAGAGATGCAGAGAGTCCTCCCCCACTGGAGATGGAATGGGGGTAAGAGAAAGCTCTGCGGGGAGCAATGAAACCGAAATTGCCAGGGCACAGCCCCTATGGAAAGAACAGGACTCATTTTCTTGGAAATGCGGATTGTGGGCTTTCTCCCTTGTTGGGAAACTCATTGGTGAATTCAAGTAATCCCAGCAGGGGGGACTGCCAGGTGATGTGGAGGTCTTTGCTGTCTGGCTCATCTGGTCTGGAGTGCATTAGAGAGTCTCATCACCTGACATACCTGTGGCCCTTTAATTTACAGCAAGCAGCCTTGTCAACCAGGGGAGGTTTTACACCCAGGGACATTTGGCATTGTCTGGAGACATCTTTGATGGTCACAGCTGGGGTGGCAATGGCAGTGCTCTGGCGTCTAAAGGGTGTAGACCACGGACACTGCCCAACACCACACTGTGCCCAGGATGGCCCCACCTATCAGTGGTGCTGAGGTTGAGAAACCCTGACTTATAGGGGCACCTGGCAAGGTTGGGAGGTGCCAGAGGGCCCTTTCCATGTGAAAGCTATGAAGACAACATTTCTTTAAGCACCATGGTGGGCACTTGTCTGATGGTGAATTATACGCTGGAATCCTTGTTTTTGAATTATGTGACTGTGCAGGTCCTGAGCATGTGGTGCCTGGGGAGAGTCTGTAAGAGGGGTGACTTCTCTGCTTCTCAAGGCATGAGGCGGGGCAGGGCTGCTTTTACAATTGCTTCTCCAGCCGAGGCGTTTGCTTCCAGATGCAATGCCCTGTGCTTAGCCCAGACTCGGTGCCCTGCCCGAGGCAGCAGTTTGGGACCCAGCATTCCACACATCGTTGGCAGGGAGCAGCTTTCACCACTTGAAGCTGACGTCCTGAGGAGGGGGAGTGACTACTCACGAGCAGTGCTTTGCAACAGACCCCCAGGGTGGACGTGCTGGGCAGGAGGGAGAAGCCATTGTCTTGCTGTTGCTTTTCCTCTTAAAACCGCTGAAAGGCTGGAGCAGAGCTCAGCTGCCTCTACCAAGCAGGGCGGGTGGGGGAGAGGCTGTGTTAGGCACATAGAAGCCGCTTGCCCACGTTAATGCTGGTACTGTTTGTAAATATTGGTTCTAGGAAACCAGCTCTAACCTGCGGTTTGTCTGCTGTGTGTTGGTAAACCTGCCTGCACATCACTCTTGGCAGTACTCTTCTGACAAACTCATTTCTTATCCAAATGGGGAATGGAATGATTTCATTATTCTAGAACTCTCCAGAATCCTGGGTTCCACTCCCTTTAGGGAGAGTGGAAGTTTCCCATCACAAAAGAAGATTCTGGGGATCATTTAACCCAACTCTGGTTTTAACAGTGGGGACACTGAGGTCCAGAAGGGAACAGCAAAGAGGTGGTCACAAGTGTAGGACTGAAATTCTGGCCTTTTGTCTCCCAGAAGAAAGCCTAATCCCCCTAGGAGGTGAAAATGTAGGACCTTTTAGGGTGTCTGGCAGCTCATTTTGATGGCACTGAGGGCAGGAAGGGGAGGTGAGATTCAGGACCCAGAGACTGTGGGAGGTAAGGTACCAGGATGCTGGACATCCCGATATTGGCCAGTTGGAAAGGTTTGACTTTGATTAGTTTTGCATTTCACCGAATTGCATTTAATTCATGTGTTTGCTGGTCTTCCACTCTCCCATTGGACAGACAGCTGTCCCACCCCTGGTCATACTCCTGGCATCTGGGCATTTGCCTGATGCCCAGGGGTTGGGCTTAGCAACTCCTGTTGAATGAACCAATGGATCCCTTGATCTGTTCTTTGATCATCAGCTCACAGGGACACTGAACTTGAAAGAAGGAAACTCACTGACTAGAACTTTGGTCTTTTTACCATATGCTGTGGACTGAATGTTTCCAATCGCCCAACATTCACATGTTTAAAAGAATCTCTGATGTGATGCTATTAGGAGGTGAGAGCGTTTGGGATGTGATTAGGTAATCAGGGTGGAGCCCCTGTAAATGGGGTTATGCATGCATGCTAAGTCGCGTCTGACTCTGCAACCCTAGGGACTGTAGTCCACCAGGCGCCTCTGTGCACATTCTGTCCCACAGTTCCGGGAAGCCTGAGATCAGGTGCTCACAGTTTCTGTGTCTGGTGGACTCTCTGGCAGTGGGCGTCTCACCATGTCCTCATGAGGCAGAGAGAGACTGTCTCTTGGGTCTTTTCTTCCAAGGGCACTAATCTCACGATGAAGATCCACCCTCATGGCTGACTCACCCCCACTTCCAAAGGCCCACCTCCAGGTAGCAGCCCACTGGGGGTTAGTGTCAACATGTGGTACTTTCAATTCACAGAGTGGGGGTGGCCCCATGGAGCTCCTGGCCCTGGTGTCAGCAGGAGAGTTTCTGTGTCTCAAGATGGAGGTAGGGACTATAGCTACTGAGGAGTGCTTTTCAGGAGAAAGAGACTCTTTAGACCCTTGGACTTGAGGCATGGTGATGCCTTCAATGAGACTTCACTACAAAAGGCTTCTGTAGCCAGAGCAGTTTTCAGAACAGGCGTCAGAGATTGAGTCTTCTGGGGCGCCCAGTGCCTCCCAAACACAATTTTCCAGCCTTGGAGGCATACACACTTTTTAGGAGCATTTCGTCGACTCAATGGTCATGAGTTTGAGCAAGCTCCAGGAGATGGTGAAGGACAGGGAAGCCTGGCATGCTATAGTCCGTGGGGTTGCAAAGAGTCAAACGTGACTGAGCAACTGAACAACAACAACCTGGGTGCAACCCTCTATCATGGCCTTAGTTAATTCCTACCTCCTTCCCCGCCCCATGCCATAACTGAGATTGGCTGCCCCACAGTGCTGGGTGTAATAGGTGGGCTCCCTTCCCGGATCCTGGAGCAATAACTTCACTAAGAGACTTGCATGTCTATTTCATCCTCAATGGGAATTTGTCAAGCTATACAATTAAAGGTTAAACTATATAGGATTTTTAATGACCTGAAATAATTCACCTGTTTATATTAGTAAAAAAGTAAATTGAGAATATATAAATTTTGAGTCCCAATAGGACTGTATACAAACACTCATTGCTCAAGGCATCCTTTAGACAGTGGGTTTTGCCAGTACATAATGATGGCACCCTACTCCAGTACTCTTGCCTGGAAAATCCCATGGATGGAAGAGCCTGGTAGGCTGCAGTCCATGGGGTCATGAAGAGTCAGACACGACTGAGCAACTTCACTTTCACTTTTCACTTTCATGCATTGGAGAAGGAAATGGCAACCCACTCCAGTGTTCTTACCTGGAGAATCCCAGGGATGGGGGAGCCTGGTGGGCTGCTGTCTATGGGGTCGCATAGAGTCGGACACGACTGAAGTGACTTAGCAGCAGCAATGGATTATAAAATGGATAATACTCATTGATTCTATAATCCCATTTCAGGAGACATGGAGCACAGAAATTGCTAAAATACCCCATCTTCCTTGCACAAGGATACTTATATCTGCACTAAAAAAGGGGAAGTATTTAGACAATCTGTTAAGGTGCTATCTTCAAGAATGACAAGTTTGCTGATTATATATTTACATATTAATAGAGGATGAGATGGTTGGATGGCATCACCGACTCAATGGACATGAGTTTGGGTAAACTCTGGGAGTTGGTGATGGACAGGGAGGCCTGGCGTGCTGCAGTCCATGGGGTTGCAAATAGTCGGACATGACTGAGTGACTGAACTGAACTGAGAAGAACCTATTGAAATAATGCCAAACTAAAGCTGAGCCATATAAAACAGATTCCTGACAATGGCAAACGTAGGTCAATGATGGGAGAACTGGGCGCCCTTCTGTCCATCCAATGGCTTTTATATGACTTGTTGCTGTGGTCCAGGCCCTGGGAGGCTGGGATATGGGACAGTGAACCCAGACTTCCCTGCCTTGAAGGGTCTGCTGACTAGCGGTTGGCAGAGTCAACTAAGTCAAGGAATTCCAGAGTGAGTGAGCACTGCTGAGCAGGGTGAGGACTGGGGACTGCTGCGCACTGCCACCCTGGCCTGGTGCCCCTTCCTGGAGGATGGGTGGCTAGGAGGTCAAATGTGTGTGTGAGGGCAGGACACGTGGGGTGCACACAGAAGCCCGGGGCGGGAGGAAGGAGACTGCATGGCAGGATGGGGGGCCCGCCTGGGGGTTGCATGACAGAGGGCAGAGAGAGATACAGGCAGTGAGGGATGGAGACAGGCAGGCTGGTCACCTAGACCAGCAGTGAGCACCTGCTGCTTTTGCGTTAGTTAGGTCACCTGTGTAAAAAACAATTTTTATAATAGCTTTAATGAGATGTAACTCACACACCATACAACATGCTCATTTAAACCATTCAGTGGTTTTGAGTATATTCAGAGGTATACCACCACCACCACGGTCCATTTTAAAACACTTTGTTGCCCCCTGCCCCAACCACCAAAAAAAAACAGCCCCGTGCCCTTAAGCTGTCACCTTCCAATCCTTCTATACCCCTAGCCCCTGGCAATCATGAATCCACTTTCTCTCTCTTCAGATTTGCCTGTTCTGGATTTTTCTTCTAAATGGAATCATATGACTGGTTTCTTTAACTTAACATAATGTTTTTATACGTTATTTTTTAATTGACACTAAAATCCAATGTGGTACTAAAGTGTTCTTAAGAGAGAAATAAGACGGGTCCTTTCTGGCTAGAAAAAACCACGTGAACCACAATGTGGCCCTCCTCCACTCCTACCTCACACCCAAGCTGTCTGGTCCCTGCCTCCGAGACCCAGCTTTGTCTATGGTGTGGCCGCCTGACAGGGCAGGACGGGGGTGAATTTCAGAGAAGAGGGTGCTTGGGCATTAATTAAACACAGACCACCATGCACTCCTTTGCCAAGGGCTGTGTTTTTTTCATTTCCTCCCTTTCACTTTGTCCCCCCCATCCCTACCTGCACCCCTTCCTGTGCTGAATTGGAAAAGTTTGCTCCAGCATCTGTGGGCTGCTCACTACCCCCTCCTCGTGCCTTTTCTTTATCCAGCCATTTGCTCCTCCTGGTGAGGGTTAGGGTTAGGGTTAGCAGAACCTGAATCACAGCGCTGCACCTGGAACCCAGCCCCTCTGCCCTTCAGTCTCAGCGGCCTTATTATTTCCCCATTTCCATCCTGGCCTTGATGGAGCTCTTTTATCCCCATCCCATTTTAGGGTACATGCATGAGAGATAAAACCCTTATTCTTATATTGTTTTTCCTATTATGACATTCTACTTACTGTCAAAAAGTGGAACAATACCAAACATCAGAAAGAAAAGAATCCCTCTTTCATCCTGCTGCCCTAAAATAGAAATAAATGTGGCTCTCTCTGTTTATGCACATTTTACACACGCCTGTGCTCTCTCTCTTTGTGACCACAGAGTCCTGGTCCTGCTCCCGCGTTCCTTGCTGGCTTTCTTCCTGGTCCTGTACTTCTGGAGGAGCCTCGCATGGCTGGGATGGCGGGAATTAAAAAGCAACGCTTTTCCTTAAAGTCGCTCAGTAGATATCTATTGAGCACCTACTGTGTCCCTGGTGCTGTTCTGCAGGCTGGGGAATGCAGGGACCTGGCTCACCCTGCTGGGAGTTCGGGCCACGGGCAGCCATGGGCTCATGTTTGTGTGATGAACCAGACCAGGAGCTCCAGGCCCCCGTCCTGTCCCAGGTCAGGCACTCCCCTGCCTGGTTGCAGGCACAGTGGCCTCCACCAGACGTGGCCTCTGACTGTTGCCCGCCCGCGCCTCTACTTCATCACCTGAGCTGGAGACAGGGGCTATTTCAGTCCTTTTAGGTTGTGTAATCTCCACAATTAGATGACATTGTGACCTGACCTCCACTCATCCAGAACTTTTTATTATGCTCCAAGTGCTTAAGTGCTCTCAGGGACCCAGGAAGTGGTTTTTGTTCTTTTTTAAAAAAAATTTTATTAAGGCATAGTTGATTTACAGTATGGCGTTAGTTTCAGGTATACAGCATGGTGGTTCAGTTATTTTTTTTTGCAAATTACTTTCATTATATGTTATTACAAGATATTGAATATAATTCCCTGTGCTAAACAGTAAATCCTTGTTGCTCATCTACTTTATATATGGTCGTTTCTATATGTTAATTCTATACTCGTAATTTGTTCCTCCTCTCCTCCCCCTGGGGGGTGGTTTTTAAGCTTCTGGAGCAGGAAGCCAATGAATTCTGTGTTTGCATGTGGTGTCCCCCAGGGATCGGGGGCACAAGCTTGGAAGGCCCTGCCCACCCCTGCCACTCCCCAGCTCCGTCTCCTTAGACACCCGTGTGCCCTCTCCGAGTGTCTTGGAAGCAAAAGAGCCCGTCGTGCCTCAGGTCTGGCTCCAGAGCCACAGGTGAGGTCCTCACTTTTGGTGAGTCAAGGGTCAGGGCTAGTGATGCAGACCTTCCCGGAGAGGAAAGTCCTCGGGTAGGAGCTCTGCTGTCCACCGAGAACCTCCTGGGGAGGGAAGTCCAGGCAGCTTCTTGGCTTCTCTTAGCCTCCAGTTCCTCCCCATCTGCTAATGGAGGAAGTCAGACTAGCTGGTCTCCTGGTGCCCTCCAGCTCTAGGACCTCGGGTTCTGGGCCAGAGGGCTGGATCCATCTGCTCATCCACCTTTAGGGGAACGGTCCCTCGGGGTGCTCCCTGCTACAGCTGCTCCTCGATGTCAGCCATGCTGTCATTTTAACCAACTCTTACCCGAGCCTCTGAGGAGTGTGTGTGCATGCATGTGTGTGTGCGTGCATGCGTGAGTGTGCACACCTAGTGTGCTGTGTCCTTTCTGAGTTCTGCCCTTCTCTGTGTCTTCGGGGCTCTCCCCAGGTGACCAGAAGAGGCTCTGACAGTGGGAACAGGACCAGCTTTGCTCCTGTGCCACCTGCAAAGCCGTGCAGGGACCCAAGCTCAGAAGGGCTGGCACTTGATCTGAAGCTCTGCTGTTTCTGTCCTGCAATGTGAGCAAGGGCCTGGAGTTTTCATTTTGTTCTGAGGCCTGAAACTCACGTGGTCCTGGTGGAGACCCCTCACGCACAGGGTGACGCGTCAAGTAGAAGCCCCATCGGAAGAGGCCCCTACCGTGCTTTTTCCTGCAGCCTTGGAGGGGGGCCCAGTGCTAATCTCGCCCTCATGCCTGGCCAGCTGAGGCCAAGTGGCGGGCTGGCCTCTTGGTGGCGTGACGCTGGATGCCTCCAGGCGCAGGTGCCAAGCTCAAGTGGCAGACGACATTAATCACTCTCAAGCCTGTGTCCCTTTGCTTTGGGCGGGGTAGAGGGAAGCTGGCTGCTAGGCTGATGTTTAAGCATGGGAAGGGCATTGTGGAGTGTGTGTCTGCCCATGGGAGTGTGTGCTGGGGTTTTAATTAGCATCTCTGTTCCTGCCCCTGGGGCCCCCAGCACACTGCGGAGGGCAGCCCGGTTTTCTGCACTCTAGGCTGCTCCCTGTCTCGGCCCAACACTCTCCTCATCCTTAGCGCCAACCCTGGGGACAGAAGGCCTTGGCAGTCACTCTGCTCCTTCTCTGTCTGGCCGGTGGGGACCAGCCTTGGTGCTGGCATCTCCACGTCTGCCCACTGACTCACTCAGTCTGTGGGTGCGTTCCCCAGTGAGCCTTTCCCCTGGGGGAGGTGACAAGGATGAAAGCTGGGAAGGGGAGGCGCTGTCCCAGGGAGGGGGCACTGGTCCTGCCTGCCTCCCATTTCCTACACGACCTTGGGCAGTTCCTTTAACTCTGGCCTCATTCTCCTCAACTGCCTGGGTAGACTTGGACCCGATGTTTCCTACTATGCCTCGTGAGTCAGTGCAGCTCAGGGGTCCCTGAGACTACCCCCAGGTCCAATGATTCATGGGAGGAAGTCAGCAAAGCTGTTACACTCCCACAAGCACAGTGCATCCCAGGGAAAGGACACAGATAAAAGTCAGCAGTGGGACAAGGTGCCCAGGGCAGTGGCCAGGTGAGATCAGGCCTGAGTGTCCAGGTTCCTCTCCCAGTGGAGTCCTGTGGACGGCCCCCAATACTTTCAGAACCATGTTTGACAGTGCTCACCACCTGGGGATGCTCACATGAGCTCTGGGGTCCAGAGGGTTCACTGGGCGTTGACCACATAGACCTCACTGATCACACACGTGGTTGACCTTTGTCTGCAGCCCCCCAAGAGGTCAAACTGATACAGTGTGGCCTGAGGCCCCCACCCTAAACCATACTGTCAGCACAGACTATCTGGCTGCTGGTAAGGCCCCCAGGTAAACACACTCACAAAGACCCTCCAAAGGCTCAGAGGTGACCTCCCAGGAACCAGGGGCAAAGGCCAAACCTTTTTTGGGGGAAAGCTAACCCTATGCTGATCCTGGCCTTGCGGGCAGGCAAGGTAAAGTGAAGACGATCCAGGGGAGAGGGCCCCACTGCATTCTTAGCACAGGGATGGCAGAGAAGGCAAGAAGAGGGGCTGAGTCCCGGGGGACAGCCCCCTCCCTGCCTCTGCCCGTTCTGTGAGGGCTTGGCTCCAGGCATACCCTGGGGGACTTGGGCCTGACTCTGGGCTGAGCTATGAAGTCTGGGCGGTTCTCAAATGAGCAGGTTTAGGAGACAGCCACACGTGCCTTTCTCACCTGTCACCTTGCTTGTCTCTCCTGCCTCGCTCTCCCCTTCCGGCCGTCCCCTGGCACCTGCCCGGGAACATGGCAGCAAGTGAGCCTTGGGGCAGCAGTGAGTGTGTGGGCTCCCAGGGGCAGCCCCATCTGCCGAGAGGGCTGTCTGCCCTTCAGGAGAGCAGCAGAGTGGAGGCGGCCTTTGTTTCTTCCTTTTTTATGCCGAGTTCAAAGCTCAGCCTTCCTCCCAACCCCTGAGCTCCTCTGTTTACTTCCTGAGCATCCTTTTTCTGGGGCCTGGTGCCCCCAGACCTTTAGGGTACCCACCAGCCCCAGGCCTTCTCCCAGTGGTCCCCCAGGCTCAGCTTCCTGAAGCTGCCTCTCCCGGGCCAGCCTCCACCTTCCCAGTGCTTCTGAGCTCTTTGCCCTGGCAGCCTTTAGCCCTGCTTCGTTTGGGAGGAAATATTTCACTTATGCCATCTCCTTCCTTCACACGATGGGAAAACAATTTTTGAAATTGTTTTCTTGGAAGCAGGAAACCAGGAACATGGCTCACTGGGCCTGCCGCCAGCCACTCGGCATCTCCGCACTCCGTACTTCCTGCAGACTTTCCTGCCCACTTGCTCATTTCATCTTCATGTGAGGGGAGGCAGGGCAGGTGGCGTCACCCCCAATTTGTAGGTGGGGACACAGGCCTGGCTGATTCTCGTGGGGCTCCTCCCTGGGGCTTGTCCTTGCAGCAACACCCCCCACCCCCAACTTCTATGCTGAGGAAAATGGTGAGAATCAAGGAGATTCTCCCTCAGACCCCCCAGGCCCAAGCGCCACTGGCCTTGGAGGACCCTTCTCAGGCTTTCCCCTGTGGGATGAGTCTCACGTTATCAGGAACACCTTGAACAAGCCCAGTGAACTCGGATGTGGACCTCTGCCCAGCACCCCTGGACCTGGAGGAAGCGGGTCCTTGGCCTAGCCGTCGCTCGGACCTCAGTTAGGAAACCCCCTCTTTCCTTGGTCTCCCTTCTTCCAAACAGCATTACTTCTACATTTTCCTGCCGCTATAATAGATTTTATACAGTCGGTCGGTGCACTTTAGCGAGTGATAGATCACTTTCATTGCTTCGCTTCATGATTAATTTCCTATAATAGTCCTCTCTAACACCAAGGCGAAAAGAGGAAGGAGAGAAAAAAACCTACATGATCCACTTTGTGCTTGGAGTATAAATGAATTAGATTTAATTTCTGTTTAATTGTTTCCATAGCTCAACCTCTGCTGACTTCACAGGATAATTTATTTTGCAGTCTCAGGGAACAGGAGGAGGGGATGGGGGACAGAGGCTGTAGCCAAGAGGTCTGCCTGTGGACACTGTTTAATTACACCTGATAGTCTTATCTCCCCGTAATTATTGGAGGCTTGTCGGGCTTCTCCGGCGGCCTCCCATCCGCACTGAGAATCGATTCCTGGTCAGACCTTGGGCCAGCTGCCTTCAAGAAGGCTGGCCAGCTGCAGGGAGTATGGCGTGGAGTCGAGAACAGCAGAGGGGGTTCCTGAAGTTGCTGGTGGGGGGGGCAGGATGCAGGGTAATGTGCCTTTGGAAGTGGAAATTTTCTGATGTTACTTTGATGTTACAAAAATGATGACTAACCTCAGCACATCAACACAATCGTTTTCCCCCAAATCCTCTCTCTCTAGAGCTGGTAAGAGGCCACGGTGGGCAGGCGGGGTTTCCACTGTTCCTCTTCCACAGTCAATGGTTAGAGCTGTGTTGATGACAAGCCCTCTCTGCCCAGTAACTGAATCGCTTAGTGAGTGGTTGGTCAGCAGAATGGAGGCCCCTCTTGCAGTCCACTCTTCCCCTACAGAGTCCAGCATCTGAGTTTTTTCTTTGAGATTTATTGTGGTAAAATACACATGACGTAAAATGTACAATTGGAGCCTTTTTTACGTGTTCATCTCAGTGGCAACAAAGACATTCACACTCTTGTGCAACCGTCACCACCATCTATTTCTAGAAC
Organism: Capricornis sumatraensis; assembly: GCF_032405125.1. NCBI lineage: Eukaryota > Metazoa > Chordata > Mammalia > Artiodactyla > Bovidae > Capricornis > Capricornis sumatraensis. The sequence goes on from NC_091076.1 coordinate 102,491,718, forward strand.
TTTCTCATCATCCCCAGGAGAAACTTCGCCCATTAATCAGTAGCTCCCTGACTTCCCCAGTCCCTTGTTCAGTCATAAGTTGTGTCCAACTCTTTGTGACTCATGGACTGCAGCATACCAGGCTTCCCTGTCCATCACCAACTCCTGGAGCTTGCTCAAACTCATGTCCATTGAGTCGGTGATGCCATCCAACCATCTCATCCTCTGTCGTCCCCTTCTCCTGCCTTCAGTCTTTCACAGCGTCAGGGTCTTTTCTTGAGTCAGTTCTTTGCATCAGGTTGCCCAAGTGTTGGCGCCCCAGCCCCTGGTAAACCTCTATCCTACTCTCTGTCTCTGGATGTGCCTATTCTAGGGATATCATATTAGTGGAATCATACAATATTTACCCTTTATGTCTGGCTTATTTCTCTTAGGGTAATGGTTTTACAGTTCATCCGAGTTGTAACCTATGTGAGTGCCTCACTACTTTCTTAAGGCTAAATAATATTCTGTTATGTGGATGGACCACCCTTTTGCCTTTTGTGGGCAATGAACAATGTTCTTATGGGCTTTGGGAACAGTCCAGAGGCCATAGCCCCATCCAAGTTACTTGAGCACTCTCCTCCTGCCTGCCATATCATCTCTGCCAGTCAGAGAAGAAGGTCCAAGGGCCCACTCTGTAGATGCCGTCCAACTTGGGGCTCCAGCAGAGCCTGGAGCTAGCAGGCCCTCTGGTCTGGTCATGAATATTCATGAAGCAGCTCTTGCTGGGCCATCTCCATTAAATCCTCTCAGTTCAGTTCAGTCGCTCAGTCGTGTCTGACTCTTTGCGACCCCATGGGCTGCGGCATGCCAGGCTTCCCTGTCCATCACCAACTCCTGGAGCTTGCTCAAACTCATGTCCTTTGAGTCAGTGATGCCATCCAACCATCTCATCCTCTGCCGTCCCCTTTTCCTCTTCTCCTCCTGCCTTCAGTCTTTTCCAGCATCAGGGTCTTTTGGTGCCTCCATTTATAGATGGGGAGATCAAGGTCAAGGGACATCAGGGGATCTGGTCAAAGTCCCTCAGAAGGGTCAGCACCATGTCCTAAGACCACATCTTTCGGATCCCAGAGCCTGTCGAGTTTCTGTTATCCTCCACTGCCTGGTGGCTCCGTCCCATTTCACCCTTACCAGATGGAATCAAGACGCCCACTGTGCCTGGAAACTTCTGACTGTAGCCGTGAAAACTGCTCTGCAGTGCTCCGTCTTCTCTGCCTCCTTGAAAATCCCTCTGGGGGCATGGTGCTGATGGAGGTCCAGGTTGAGGGGTAGCAGGGAGCAAGTCACAGGTCCAGGGGTTCCCAGTGTGACACTATGGTGCATCCAGCCTTGGTCAGGGGTTCACGGGAGTCCTGGGAGCAGTGGAGGGACCTGGCAAAGGACGAGTCACCCCCAAAACAGGTTGCTGCCTTCTGTGTTTCAACATCTCTCATCCTTAGTGGAATTACAAGCTGTGGGGGCAGAAAACTCTCATTTGTACCCAGTGCCTGGCACACAGGAGAAGCCTTACAAGTGCTGCAGAGAGGACCCTGTTGGAAGGGGTGAGTCCTCAGGTGGCATTGCCTTAAAACAGGAGGGAAGATGGGTGCAGCTCAGTGCTCGGATCAGCCTACTTAGGCTCCACGCTTGTAGGAACTTGGAGCGGAGGCTGGGGCCAGCAGAGGGAAAGGCAGGTTTACACTGTGCTGAGAGATCTTCTTGCAGTTCAGAGTGACGACGGCCTGTCCCTCAGGAACGATTGATGAAAGGCCCACCGCAGGCTGCCTATCCCCCATGTGTGGACACATGTCCACTCCTCAGCTTTGACCAGCACTCTCTTCTGCCTCATTCTCACTGCCCACTGCTAAGGAGACCTCTCCAGGATCAGTCTCCTGACCTTGCACTTGGGGAACAAGATAGACGCACACAGGGAAGGGGTGAGGAGGCCTCAAGGGAAGGTTCGGGCTGAGGGAGGGGAGGGGAGGCCGGAGGAGAGGCAGTGTGGCATGCTTGTCCCGTCTTACTTTGCATCTTAAACACTGTGGGGATGGGAGTGTTTTCAGCAATGGAAATAGTTCATTTTTTTTTCATTTGTTGTGTTGAGCGTCTGTCATGTCCAGGGATACTGACTGATATGGCAGCAGCTAACCCTCCTGGCCAGCCAGACCCTGCTCTAGTTCTCTCTCTTGTCCTGGGGAAAGTTCTTGGCCATGGGCACATGGAAGCGTGGACTCAGGCTGGTTCAGTGGAAACCCTGGTTTAAGTCCTGCAGGTGAGCGCCTCCACAGACGCTGGGTTTCCAGAAGGAAGAGGGTGCAGCGTGGCTCTAACTGCTTCAGAGCACCTGGAGGATGTATGTGGTGGTGCCAAGATGACCTCCTGGTTGGTGAAGTGGGGTGGGTCTGGACCACATGGGTTTCTGTGGAGGCTCAGTGGGGTAACTAGCACACACTAGTACCAGCAGTGCCCTGTGTGTACAAACGGTTGTCTGGGCGAGCACTGAATGTGCAGTGTGTGCTGGTCCGGAATCTCCCAGGTGCAAGTTTCAGATGCCCGCCTCTGCTGTTCATGTCATTGGGAGGGCTGGAGTGAGTCTGGCCGCTGGGTGCCTGGATGTGGGGCTCGGTGGGGAGAGAGGGCTGTTACTTGTTGGCTGCATCCCAGTGGCTCCCCTGCCAGTTGAGGTTGGTATTGGAGGAGACGTGCCCTCAGCCCGTTTGGATGCCCTTCAGGCAAGTCTAGTGACTCCAGGCTGGTGGAGGGCCCTTTAGTAACATAAAAACCCTAGAGACTGGTCTGGGACATTCTGCTGCAGTCACAGGTGAACCTGTGGACCAATCACGGTGCCACTGTTTTGATTAGATCAGAGGCAACAGTGACTTACCAACAGTAGGAGCGATCTGGTTACTGGGTAAAGAGGGGCGATCGGGGTAGACCCACCCAGAGGTCCGCTAGGGTGTGTGCCTGGATGCACCCACAGGGGGAGCCACTCTGGGCACTTGTGAGCTGCTGGCACGTGAGCTGTGTCCTTCCACGAGGCAGGAGCTCCCCTCGTTGCCATGGGCAGTAGAGGGACTGAAGGCCAGCGAGAGCCCAAGGCCACACAGCTAACCTGTGGCTGTGCTGGGCCGTGACCCCAAGCAGCTGGCGCCGTCTCACCGCAAGGACTGGGGCCTACCACCGGGGCCATGTTCATGGTGACGTGTGCCTGGCACCTGCCACTTGATGGATAAATCCCCAGCTGACTTCACAGTTCATCTCGGGTTGCCTGTCTCTTTCTCCCTTCCTGCCCCCATCCCTCAAGACAGACCCGGGACAGCCCTGGGCTCTCAGCAAGCCTCAGCCTCCAAGCCCTTGCGTATTTATCAGGTTTCTGTGACCATCTTCTCTGCGAGACCAAGAGCATCTTGGGCGGGACTTAGCCCCTAAATGCCTGTGCCCAGCACCACACATGGGGACAGGGAGTGGTCTAACCCTGGAAGAATAGGTAACGTCAGCCCGCTGTGCACACGCACACACACATACGTGTGTGCTGATTTGTCTGGATGTGCTGACACCCATCGGAGAACGCAATGGCACCCCACTCCAGTACTCTTGCCTGGAAAATCCCATGGACAGAGGAGCCTGGTAGGCTGCAGTCCATGGGGTCGCTAAGAGTCGGACACGACTGAGCGACTTCACTTTCGCTTTTCACTTTCTTGCATTGGAGAAGGAAATGGCAACCCACTCCAGTATTCTTGCCTGGAGAATCCCAGGGACAGGGGAGCCTGGTGGGCTGCCGTCTCTGGGGTCGCACAGAGTCGGACACGACTGAAGCGACTTAGCAGCAGCAGCAGCAGCTGACACCCTGTAAACACCTAGTTTGCTGGCGTGTCTTCTCCTGCTCTTTCCCTCTTCATCCCCGGGAGGTACCCCCACTCTGGGCTCCTCCACTCCCTCAGCCAGCTAAGCAGGTGTTATGTTTGACCTGGGCATCTTTTCTGGGATGGCCACCGTCCTGGCGGCAGCCTCTGCCTCTTAGCGGAGCCCTGCGTGTTCCCCTGCAAGGGGCAGGTGAGGGGTGGTCCCAGATTCCACATGGTTTGGTGAAGGGGTCGAGTCTCCCGGTGTTCACAGACCCTGTGGACTTGGCCTTCTTGCTCAGTGGAAAGCTGCAGCCAGGAGGGCCCGGCGGCCTGGGGCAGGCAGAGCAAGACCTGCCCTCTCCCCTGGGGCTCTGGTGCTCTGCCTCAAGGCCGGCCTGCCCTCCCTTTCCCCGCACCTGGCCAGCACGGTGACCGCCAAGAGCAAAAAGCCCGGCAATGGGTGCCAGGGAAACGTCCCCACTCTCATCCCCTCCATTAATCACCAGCTTTCAGGGCACCGGGGCCCCTGTTTAAGACGCACCGGTGATTCCGAGGTGAGCGCAGGCACTCCCAACCTCCGCTGTTAATCTGCTCCCTCAGAGACAGGCTACCTCGGCCTGTTAATCACTTGCTGTAATTACAGCCCCAACTTTTGCACAGGGAATGTTAATTGATGCGTTGGGTGGAGGCGCTGTGCGCGCACGGCGTCCTTCTCCTGTGACCCCCAAATGCCAAGGTCATAGGATCTGGTGGGGCTAACAGTGCATAGAAATGAGCAGTGTGTCATGGTGGGGAGTGGGGGGGGGGGGAAGGTGGCTGGCTGCCAGCAGCGGCCGGGCTCCTCGCCCTTCCCAGCGTTCTGCCTGCTTGCCAGTCTGGATAGTGGGTAGGGGGAGGGCCACTGTGGAGAGCGAGGGCTGGGTCCTGGAGGGCCAGGGCTCCCCTCTCCGGCAGGGTTGGGAGCCAACCTTCCAAGAAGCCTGTCGACCCTCCTGGGGTATGGTCTTAGGCGTCCTACCTACAGGGTGGGCTCAGTGACTTTTCTGAGGTACCTCGGTCCGTACCAGGCAATTCTGCTACTTCGTCCCCTGTGGGAAACTTGGCTGGCTGACCAGCAGGACTACTTCTGCCCATTCCCTGAGCTGTGTGAGGCCATTCACAGCACCCTCTGGGGCCTGGAGGTAATTTTATGGCCTCCACTGCCATTTACTCGTCATGAAGTTTGTTTTTCTCCAATTATAAAAGGAATATATGCTTATTAGAAAATACTTGGCAATACCTCCTAATTTCAGGCTTTTATGCCCACCAGTAGGATGGAAGGGACTCCGCCGACTGCTTAGTGCCGGCTCCATCCTAACACCTTGGGAACTGAGGCTCAGAAAGGGATGGAGCAGCCAGCCCAGAGTCCTTGGGTCCGTGGAAGCACAGGCTGGGACCCTGCTTCTGATTGGGACCTTCCCCACACCGCCTGGAGCTCCCAGTCCCTGGGCCCTATCCTTGGATGCTGGCTTGAGTGTTCCCCGAGGGGCTGGAGTGATGGACACAATGATGGAATGATTGCTGGCTTGGAGAAGAAGGTTGGGGAGGGCGTGGTTCCCTGGACTCCTGCTGATGGCGTGGCAGGGATGATCCCCTGCCAGGCCTCTTGGTGGTCCTGCTGCTGCTGCTAAGTCACTTTAGTCGTGTCCGACTCTGTGCAACCCCATAGACGGCAGCCCACCAGGCTCCCTGTCCCTGGGATTCTCCAGGCAAGAACACTGGAGTGGGTTGCCGTTTCCTTCTCCAATGCATGAAAGTGAAAAGTGAAAGTGAAGTCGCTCAGTCGTGTCCGACCTTCAGCGACCCCATGGACTGCAGCCTTCCAGGCTCCTCCGTCCATGGGATTTTCCAGCCAAGGGCACTGGAGTGGGTGCCATCGCCTTCTCCGCTTGGTGGTCCCAGATGCCCACAATGCCCTTGGGAACCCCAGGGTAGTTGGGGCAAGGAGCCAGGGCTGCATGCTCATAATCTGAGCATGGCCTCGTGAGGTCTGTAGGGGGCATGGGGCCAGGCGGAGCAGGTGGTGGGAAGGACAGGAGGGCCCTTCTCTTGCCATCTGAACAGTCTCGTCTCCAAAGACTTTGTACATCCTGCTAAGGGTCACCCACAGGGAGATACAAGGTGCTGAGTCCTGTCCCCCGGTCACCACCACACTGACACCAGGCTGTTCTTGTGCCCTGTCCCTGTGGGACCCCTTGCCCACAGAGGGAGACCCCTCTGTGGCTTCATGGCTGTGGTCGATTGGGCATCAGTGCTGGCCATTCAGGCCTCACCTAAGAGTCAGCTGAAGTGCTAAGAGTCACAGTACCTCCCTCCCTGGATTCTGGATGGTTGGTTGGTTGGGGAGGGCCCAGGCATCAGTGGCTTCCAGAACACTCCAGGTGCTTCCAAGGAGTAGGCAGGGCAGAGCACAGGGTCTGGATGGAGGTGTGATCCACGGGTGCTATTGAGTTTTGTGTCTGCGATGCTGAGGGAAAGTCAAGGACTTGGCCATGCCTGGTGGGGAGGATGGGTGGGTAGAGAGGACAAGACTGGGAGGCCAGGGCAGGGGTGCCCGCTTCAACCCCAGTGGAGTCATTAAAACCCCAGTCAGCTGCAGCAGAGCCAGAGTAGGGAGGTCCTGAGCACTGCTGTGGGGTGACTGTGGGGAGGGGTGAGAGGGAGGAGGGAGCTGGGGAGAATGACAAGGGATCTGATGCCTGAGGGGCCGTGCAGGGCAGGGTGACTTGCCCATGCCGAGAGACCTGCAGTGGAGAGGCAGCAGGGAGGTCTGGGTCCAGTGCCAGACACCCCCCAACCCGGCAGGGGGCCCCGAGCCGGGAAAGGGTGTGACCAGCCGGCACCGCTGACTTGGGGCTGATGTCCCCTGTCCACCCCAGCTGGGTGATCACCCCACTGCGGGCCCCTTTGCCACCCCCATTCACTCTCATTATGGACCCCAACGGTCAGGCTGTGGAGGCTCTTTCCAGCAAAAATGAATAAATAATAGATAAAATCTACCACCAACCAAGAAGGCTCCCAGGCTGCTGCAAGAATATTGTCCTGGGGTTAATGATGTCTGCGCTCAGGACCAGTCTCCTCTGTTCACCCCCGTCTCGGATTCCACCAAAGGGTGCTGACTACTTCCTGGAGGTGGGGGGACGGGTGTCTCCCTTAACTTCTCAGGCAGCTGCTCGACAGCCCGAGCTGTCCCAGAGGCCAGTCCTCAGCAGGCTCAGCCCTTCACAGCCGGCCTCCTGGGATGACGTGGCTCAAGACTTGTAGATCCTCCCCATCCTGGGGCCTCCACTGGGCAACACCTGGAATGGTCATCACCGGGGACGGGCCCTGTGCACCCCCTTCCTGGTCTACTTCTCTGTGACCTAATGCTTTCCTCCTGCCAAGACTTGCCAGGCTGGCAGATGCCATCCCTGCGCCACTGCCACTTCCCAACCTGTGACACCCAGGACGGAGCCAGGGGCAGGTCTAGCCCAGGACCTCACCACCCTCGACACGGCCTTTTTCCCACCATCCAAGATTCAGTCTTTGTTTACTGGGCCGAGGTGCTCTGTGGCCGGGGGCAGCATGGCCAGAACATGGGGGTCCCCACTCGGGAAGTCTGACAGCACTTGGACCCAAGGATGGGCCAGGACGTGGAGGTCACCCAAGCCAGCTTCCTGCCCAGCAGGCCCCTGCTTCCCAGTGCCCCATGACAGATGGCCACACGGCAGCTCCTCCAGTGTTCCCGTGACTTGTGATTTAGTGATCACGGGAGCCAAGTGACAGCTGAGAGTCCTCATCCCTTCTCCATGTCCTCAGAAGGGTCCTGCAGTCCAGCTGGGCAGGAAACCAGCATCCTCGGGTCCTGCCTGCTGCTCCTGACTCTCTTCCTGCCGCCTCCTCCCTCCTGCTCCCGCTCTCCTCTGGCGGGAGGCAGCTTCCACATGGAGACCTTGGGGTCGCTCTTGGTCTGCAGGAACTCAGGGTCTCTGTTTCCTTATTGCTCATTTGGATTCCTCTTCTCCCCCCTCAAATGCCTGCTTTCTCTGCTTATCTTCATTCATAGCCTGTGAACTTCGCCTAGTCAGCTGTAAGCATTCATGTGTTGGGTTTGGATGGGAGTGGGAGATGGGGGGACCCTGGGGCCTGAGTCCACCCTTGGCCGCTTCCCAATGGTGTGGCCTTGGCTGGGAGGTACTCTCAGCCTTGGTTTTCTCCACTGTCAGCTGGGGGCAACGGCAGAAGTTTTTGGTTGTGTGGATTCAATGAAACGTTCAGGAAAGCATCCAACACCTCTCTTAAAGCATGGCAGTGATACAGATCAGTTTCATTGTCAAAATGCTCACCATAAACCCTCCAGGCTGACCAAGAAATCCCACACTGCCCCATTTGGCCACCTCCTAAGGTTCGCGTCATCCCTGATGCTTCCAGGCTGACCTGCCTCTCCTGACTGGGCCTCCCTGGCATTCTGACAGCGCCTGTGTCTCTGGGGGCTCCCAAGAGCAGGCCCTGAGATAAGTGGTCAAGGGCATGCAGTGGTGGAGAGGAAGGGGAGGTGGACAGGAAGAGAGGCAGCCCACCATCTTCAGGGCAGCTGGAGCCTTTCTCACTGGGGCTCTGGGGACCAGTGAGAAAGTGCCCCCCAGGGCTCTCCCACCATGGGGAGGGGTGGGACACGTGTGCACCCATCTGTGCCATTCCTTCTTGAGGCTGCTCAGGGGGCATATGCCTGGACCTCAGGACTTCAGGCCCTGGCAGATGGAGAGAGCCCCAGGCAGAGGCTGGCAGTTCTTTGTGGGGCTGGGGGGGGGGATGTAGCTGTGTCCTCTTCACAAAGTGTGGGTCTCAGCCTGGGGGCGAGGGTGGAGATCCCTTCCTTGGAGTCTCTTCTAGCTCAGACCTAAGAGTAATGGCAGGTCCTCACATTGCTGATCTCATGTTTCTAGAATTCTCTTTACCTCTCACTCGCCAATCCCCCTTTATCTCAGTTCCCTGTGATAGTTAAGACTTCTTTATATGAAGCATCTCCGGTAATTTTGAGGCAAAATGAGTGTGTGGTTTTGCCTCCTGATAGGACTCTGATAAAGAACTGGTACTGGGGGTGGTCCTCGGAAGTGGAAGGGCTGGGCACTGATGTATCAAGGGTGGCAGGACATGGCAGGGCCCGGGCAGTGTCTTCTGCAGACCCTCACCTGAGGTGGCGACGGTGACGATGCTGATGGCTGAAGATACAGAGCGCTTTGGTGGCTCCCCACTCAGACGGCTTTGGGGTGAGCCCCTCATGGAGTGGTGGGCCTCTCTGCCCGCCTTGGCCTCAGAGACGGAGCTGTGGGGATGTTCAGCAGTAGCTGCCCCCTGGGAGCCCTTCACCTTGCTGGACATCGGCCTTCACTAGCCTAAGTTGGCACCTCCCCAAGAACGGTTTCCTGCGGCCGGTGGCCAGCTTTGTCACCAAGGAGTGAATCTATCTAATCTACTCAAATCTAATCTAATCCCCACATGCATATGCTATTGACATATGGTTTTGATGTCATATGGGATGTGTGGTTGGCTGAAAGATACCCATGGGGCAATCCTGGAATCCGTGAATTTCACTTTGTATGACAAAACCTGACTGTGCAGGGGTGATTAAGTTAAGGACCCTGGGATGGAGAGATTATTCTCCATTATCCAGGTGGGCCCCAAATGAAATCCCGGTTGTCCTTAAAAGAGTGGGGGAAGGGGAGATTTGATGCAAACAGAAGAGAACGGCTGTGACGAGAGGCGGAGACTGGAGGGATGCGCCAACAAGCCAAGGAGCCTGAGAAGGCAGGCCACGGATTCCTCCCTGGGGCCCCTGTGGGAGCACAGCCCCACCACACCTTGATTTCAGCCCCGTGATGCTGCCTTCAGACTTCTGGCCTCCTCTGTGAGAGGCAAGACTTCGGTCGTTTTTTGCCACCCAGTTTGTAGTCACTTGCTGCTGCTGCTGCTGCTGCTCCTGCTAAGTCACTTCAGTCGTGTCCGACTCTGTGCGACCCCAGAGACGGCAGCCCACCAGGCTCCCCCGTCCCTGGGATTCTCCAGGCAAGAACACTGGAGTGGGTTGCCATTTCCTTCTCCAATGCGTGAAAGTAAAAAGTGAAAGTGAAGTCGCTCAGTCGTGTCCGACTCCTAGCGACCCCATGGACTGCAGCCCACCAGGCTCCTCCGCCCATGGGATTTGCCAGGCAAGAGTACTGGAGTGGGGTGCCACTTAGGGCAGCAGAAACTCCCACGGTGTCATAACAAAACGCACCGCAGGGGTCGCTAGTGAGCTGCACTAAATGTGAGGGCGTCTGCCTGTGTTTCTGTCCTCTGACTGGGCAAGGGAGAAGCCTTGACTTTTAAACATGCTGTGACTGTTATGGATGTCTTCCTCTGGTTTCTTCCTCTGCCATGTTCTGACTAGGGACATGTTCTGGTGCCGTGAAAGCTTTAGTGACTGGGCACTTAGACGCACAGGCAGCCCCTGATGGCACTGGTGACCTCACCCAAGCCCCAGTCCCAGGAGCTCTGTCAGGAGAGGGCATTCAGGAGCTCAAGATAGGGGGTCCAGGCACCCCCATAGGTGTCTTGTCTGAAATCACTAAGGTGGTGGGCATGAAGGGTCAAGGTGAGTACAAGGCTTTGCTGGATTCTAGCTCTGGATGAAGGGTTTTATGCCCCGACCTGACCCAGGAGCCGCTGTCGATCCCACAGGGCCAGTGCCTTCCTTCAGAGAGCTTACATTCTGACAGCCGACCGTGGAGGAGTTTGTGGGAGCCAGGCAGAGGACAGTCCTTCCCACTGGGCAGCTCCCAGGACCGGGCGACCCTGCTTCCTCTCACTGGATTTTCCTGGTGGATCCCTACAAAGATATTTGTTTTAAAACTGGAAAATGTGGCAACTAGAAAATTTAAGCTTTCTCAGGAGACTCACACACTCTTTCTGTTGGACCAGACAGCTCCAGAAGTTGACAGAGGCTCTCACTGCCCTCTGCCCACTTTTAAGTGAAGGGACACTAGTTTGTTTGTTCCTTATCAGAAGGGACTTTCAAGAAATCGTTCCAGGAGAGGTTGGCGAGGTGGCAGTGGCAGTGTCTCCTGTCTTGCAGGCCTGCCTGGATCCAGTGGACAGGGAGTCAGGAGGCTGGCCTCCCGCCCTCCACAGCCTGTGTTCCCCGCTCAGGAGCACGGGCCGTCTAGGGAAGACGGAACAGGCAGCCCAGGGAACAGAAGTGCATGTTTGCAGTTGAGAGACAGAATGTGAGCCCTTTGGGCAGCAGAGGCCCCACTGCCCAAACGGGTGTTGATCTTGAGGCTGGAAGTGTGAGACAGAATGTTCATAAAAGACTACTTTCCGAGCATCACTTTGCATTTCTATAATAGTCAGTAGTTTTTTGTGTGTGGTAAGATGTACAAAAATGTTACCTTCATAAGCATTTCTTAGGGTCCAGGTCTGTGACATTAAAGACATTCACATTGTGCAGTCATCACCATCATCATCTCCGGAGCTTCTTCATCTTCCCCAAATAAACGCTCCCCCCATCAAATGCTAACTCCCCACATCCCCACCTTCTGCCCCTGGCAACCACCATCCCACTCTCTGTCTCTATGGATTTGCCTGTTCTAGGTACCTTGTGTAAGTGGAATCAGACAGTATTTGTCCTTCTGTGACTGGCGTATTCACTCAGCATATTGTCCTCAAGATTCAGCCATGTTGCAGCCGGTGCCAGAATAGAGTCTAATTTGTTTTTTAAGACTTACCTATGTTTATCTGTGCCGGGTCTTCGTCTCTGCATGCTTCCTCTAGCTGCAGTGAGTGGAGGCTACTCTTTGTGCCTGGGCTTCTCACTGCAGTGGCTTCACTTGTTGTGGAGCACGGGCTTCAGTAGTCATGGCCCTTGGGCTTAGTAGCTACGGGTCCCCAGCTCTAGAGCGCTGACTCAGTAGTTGTGGCCTGTGGGCTTAGTTGCTCCTCCACATGCAGGATCTTCCTGGACCAGGGATTGAGCCTGTGTCCTCTGGGTTGGCAGATGGATTCTTAACCATTAGAGGACCAGGGAAAGTCCAGAAAAGAATTCAATTTCTAAAAGCCTTTTCATGTAACCAGTCTCACTCCAGTCTAGCCATCCTGTACACGAGTTATATTAGCCCCATTTTGCGGATGAAGGTACCAAGGCTCACCATGGAGGCTCACTGAGACATGCCTGGAGGTCACATGGCCAGTGAACAGGAGCAATGACATATTTTTTCTGACCTTCCCCTGGGCTCTGCCCACTTCTCATTGGCCAGGTGACACTGATGGGCCTACAGTTTTTCCAATATATGCCACCCACCCTTTTAATAACAACTGTCACATAAGTAGAAAATCAAATCAATTCTGGAAGAAAACCTTATCACTCTCGGTGTCTCCTCTTGTTTCCCTCTCCCCTTCTCTTGAGATGAGGCAGGGTGGTTTCTAAGAATATCTCCAAGTGATGGGACAGGTCAGTTTATAAATACTGTGTAACCTGAGATGATGGGTCCAATTTGAAGCCTGTTGACAGTGAGGCTTTGAAGGATGGGCTCCAGGCGGGGTGTGTGCACACTCACGGAATGCAAATCAATAATTTATGAGGAGAAGGGCATGTTATGCAAATTCAAGGTATTGGCATTGTGTCTGCAACAGATAAATGCTAGGATTCCATAGAGGGAGGGGCTGAGCTGAAGCAAATCCTCAGCCTCTGGGCTCTCAGGGGTTCAAACTTGTGACTGTGGATGGTGATGACCAGGAGAGGTCAGCATGGAAGGGGACTCGGAAGCAAGAGAAACCTGTCCCCTGGGCTCTAGTTTCCAGAAGTCCTTGGATGTCCCCATTCCATGGTAGCTGGGAGGTTTCCTGAGTGCTTCAGATACCTGGTTTCTGTGGCCAAAGAGTCTTCTGGTGTCAGAGAACTGAAGGTCTGGAAGCCCCAGACCTTCCACCTTTAGGTGGAGGCATCACTGGGTGGCCAGAGCCATCCACTTACCTGGCTAATCTGTCTTCTGAGAAACTGGCATGGGCAGAGGTATGTTGCTTAACCAACCTCATTACTCTTGTGCATTTAGCGGCTCAGGGGAAGATAATACCTTTCAGGTTTGACCCAATTTTAGTTTTTGTTGTCATAACCATGGAAAATCGACCTTTGGCCCCTCCGCAGCGGGCCTGAATGGGAAGTGATTTACGGCAAGCACGCCAGGCAGGGTCCCTAATGCACTTGCAGGAGAGAGCCACACACCCTCCGTCGCAGCCGTAATCTCTGCTGAGCAGCAATTTCCACGACAAATTCTCATTCTTCCCTGCCACCTGAGCACCCAGCTCCCTGGAGATTCTGAAAATTGAATTACCTCAACTTCAAAGTAGACAGATAGATGGACAGACAGACAGACAGACAGACAAATCTCTTTACTCAGTGTCTGCATTTCCAGGCCACGGACAATCTTGCTGAACTCTCAATCGTCATTTCTCTGCCTATGCTGTGAGCTGCAGTGTCACTTCCTGTTTCCGATGAGGTAGCAGGCATTGCAGGCCAGGAATTGAGGCTTCATGTGATCTGTTTGCTGAAGTTTTTCCTTATCTGACTTTGTAGAAGAGACACAATTAGAAGATATGTAATATCTTTGATGGGTTTCCCAGGTGGCACTAGTGGTAAGGAACCCGCCTGCCAATGCAACAGACATAAGAGATTTGGGTTTGATCTCTGGGTTGGGAAGATCCCCTGGAGGAGGGCATGGCAACCCACTCTAGTATCCTTGCCTGGGGAATACCCATGGACAGAGGAGTCTAGTGGGCAATAGTCCATAGGGTTGCAAAGAGTCAGACACAACTGAAGTGACTTAGCCTGCATGCAATGTCTTTGATACAGAGACAGGAGAATGGGGTAGAGAAATTGAAGGAGAGTAGGTGTATTGGTTAGCTACTGCTGTGTAACAAACTACTTTCAAGGTCAGTTGCTTAAAACAAGAATCATTTCTTTTCATTGCTTTCAAGTCCCTGGGTCAGTTGGGGGGTCAACTGATCTTGGTTGGGCTCCATTTGGGACTGCAGATGGACTCAGTGGCTCTGCTGCAGGCTGGGTCAAGCTGGAGCAGCCCTGCTTTATGTATCTTTCCTCCCCATCCTGGGACCAGGGGCCCAATCATGGCAATAGCTGAGGCACCAGAGAACAGCAGAAACAATCAAGGCTTCTTCTGGCCTAGCCTTGGAAATGGCTTACCACCTCTTCTTTGTCCTTCTCTTGGCCAAACAACTCCCATGTTGAGCCCAGATTCACAGAGGGTATAAAAAGAGAATCTACCTTTTAGAAGAAGGGAATGGCAACCCATTTCAGTATTCTTGCCTGGAAAATTCCATGGACAGAGGAACCTGGTGGGCTATAGCCCATGGGATTGCAAACAGCCAGACATGACTGAATAACTAACACACGCTAACACACAGCTTTTTAGCAGGAAAAACTGATTTGTTTAGTGCTAACCATGCTGAAAAAGACCCTGTTGCTGGCAAAGACTGAGGGCAGGAGTAGAAGGGGGCAACAGAGGATGAGGTGGTTGGATGGCATCATTGACTCCATGAACATGAGTTTGAGCAAACTCCGAAAGATAGTGAAGGATAGGGAAGCCTGGTGTACTGCAGTCCATGGGGTCGCCAAGAGCTGAACACGACAGAGCAGCTGAGCACAACAACAACAATGGACTAGTCACTAAATGAAGTGTTCTGTATACATGGTCTTATTTATTCTTTACAGTGGCCCAAAAAGAGAATTATTAACACCCAGTTTATAGGTGAGCAAACTGAGGTTGGCAAAGGTTAGTGACAGGGGAGCCAGGATTTTGATCCAAGTTTATCTGACTCCCAAGGTCAGACTCTTAGGTGCTATGCCTTTCAGTCTTGTAGCACTGCCCTCTAGTTCCTGGCCCTGTTCTAGGCCTTCTCTTCCCCTCACTGGGGTTACTTTGTAAATGGATGGATGAATGGATGAGTGGGTGGTCAGGTAGATGGACAGACGGATGGATGGCAAGCGGGCAGATAGTTCAGTTCAGTTCAGTCACTCAGCCGTGTCCAACTCTTTGCGACCCCATGAATCGCAGCACGCCAGGCCTCCCTGTCCATCACCATCTCCCGGAGTTCACTCAGACTCACGTCCATCGAGTCCGTGATGCCATCCAGCCATCTCATCCTCTGTCGTCCCCTTCTCCTCCTGCCCCCAATCCCTCCCAGCATCAGAGTCTTTTCCAATGAGTCAACTCTTCGCATGAGGTGGCCAAAGTACTGGAGCTTCACCTTTAGCATCATTCCTTCCAAAGAAATCCCAGGGCTGATCTCCTTCAGAATGGACTGGTTGGATCTCCTTGCAGTCCAGGGGACTCTCAAGAGTCTTCTTCAGTAGACAGATGGGATTGATATTTCCAGGGACCTTAGCCACTTAAAAAAATTTTTTTATTGACGTGTAGTTCATTTACAGTGTTGTGTAAATTTCTATTATATAGCAAAGTGACTCAAGCATATATACATTCTTTTTCATTTATAGCTTGTGATAGGATGTTGATTATAGTTCCCTGTGCTATATAGTAAGATCTTGTTGTTTATCCATCCTATATAATATCAACAGTTTGCATTTGCTAACCCCAAACTACCAATCCTTCCTTCCCCCCACCCCACCTTCCACCTTGGCAACCGTAGGTCTGTGAGTCCGTTTCCATTTGGAAAGTGAAAGTGAAGTCGCTCAGTCGTGTCTGACTCTTTGCCACCCCATGGACTGTAGCCTACGAGGTTCCTCCATCCATGGAATTTTCCAGGCAAGAATACTGGAGTGGGTTGCCATTTCCCTCTCCAGGGGATCTTTCCAACCCAGGGATCGAACCCAGGTCTCCCGCATTGCAAGCAGACGTTTTTACCATCTGAGCCACCAGGGAAACTCTTCTGTTTTGTATATGCTCATTTGCGTTGTATTTCAGATTCCTCATATAAATGGAATTGTATGGTATTTGTCTTTCTCTTTCTGACTTCACGTAGTATGATAATGTCTAGGTCCATCCATGTTGCTACAAATGGCATTATTTTGTTATTGTTTATGGCTGAGTATGTACATGTTTATTCATATGGACCACGTCTTCTTCATCCGTTCACCTGTTGATGGACGTTTAGCTTGTTTCCATGTCTTGTCTATGGTAAATAGTGCTGCTATGAATATAGAGGTGCATGTATCTTTTCAAATTTTAGTTATGTCTGGATACATGCCCAGGAGTGGGATGGATGGATCATTTGGCAACTCTACTTTTAGTGAGTGAGTGAAGTTGCTTAGTTGTGTCCAACTCTTTGCAGCCCCATGGACTGTAGCCTACCAGGCTCCTCTGTCCATGGGATTCTCCAGGCAAGAATACTGGAGTGGGTTGCCATTTCCTTTTCCAGGAGATCTTCCTGACCCAGGGATCAAACCCGGGTCTCCTGCATTGGAGGCAGAAGCTTTAACCTCTGAGCCACCAGGGAAGCAAAGAGGGACCCTCTTTCTCCACACCCTCTCCAGAGTTTACTACTTGCAGGGACCTTAGCCTCTTTCTGATGTGTAATCCTAGTTTCACCAAGCCAGGCTGCCTCTGGAGAGGTCTTCCTTTCCTCATGAGCTAATACTCATCTCTTGGTAGTAAGAATGCTGCCTTGAAGGAGCTCCGAAGGAAAGGGAGGTCCTGGGAAAGCAGCTGTCATGGCCGGGATCACTCAGGGAGGGCAGTCTGAAGGCCACTGCAGAGTCCTGGTCTACCTGGGCTTGCGCAGAGAGGCCTCCTCCCTGTCAGACCTTGGTCTAGGTTTCACACCCAGAAGGTAGGGCAGGAGGTGGGCAGGATAGCCTCTGGCCAAGGAAGCAAGTTGGGGGGAGAAGAAGCAGGTTGCAGCGACCCTTGCTTCTCCAGCCAGCATCTCTCCTGTCCTCATCTGCTCCTAAGCACCAATAGCTGTTCTGACTGTGATCCTCTGAGCCCCTGAAGGTGAAGCACATTGGCTTCACCACGGAAGCCTGGCTGAGACCAGGGCCTTGTGGTGGCCGGTGGGGAGCGGTGTGGGGGAGCTCTGCAGTCCTGCAGCCACCTCTCTTGACTTGAGGAGGGGTTGGGTAGATACTGGGTGCTTGCCCAGTCCTGATGGGGTGGCCACTGTACTCCAGAGGGGAAGGGGGCAGCTGTGGGTGCGGGGTGCAGTGCACCTCTTCATACCACCAGCCCTGGGCGTGGTGTGTCCGTCCCCATCTGGCGCTCACCAGAGGAGGCCAGGTGTGGATTCTGGCTCCTGCTGCAGGTGTGCAAGGCGGCCAGGGTGGGGTCTGGGCGAGGACACTTCCTATGTTGTCACGTTCTCTCCTTTCTTCTTGCTGTTAGGGAGCTGATGCTGAGGCTTTGGGCGACAGCGTGCTGATGGCTGTGGCCCTCCTGCCGCTGCTGCTGGAAGCCCCCAGGGGCAAGTCTCTTTGCCCCGAACACGGAACACCGGCAGTATCATTACACTGATCATTGCTTCTTCCCAGACGTATTGATCTGACTCCTGTCGCTGACTCTGGCAAGTCGAAAGTCTCTGAAGCCTCAGGGACCTGAGACAGCGGCTGTGACTCAGGGTCTATTGTCAGTCCAGGAGGTGACAAATTTTTTAATTTAAAAACTGAGTACAACTTGGTACTCTGTGACAACCTAGAGGGGTGGGATGGAGGTTCAAGAGGGAGGAGACATGGCTATACTTATGTCTGATGACGTTGTTGTATGGCAGAAACCAGCACAGCATTGTAAAGCAATTATCCTCCAATTAAAAATAAATGAAAAAAAAAACAGAGTAATTTGCATACTATGAAATGTATGCATGTATGCATGTGTACGTGTGTGTGCGCGCTTAGTCGTATCAGACTCTTTGCAACCCTTTGGACTGGAGCCTGCCAGGCTTCTCTGTCCGTGGGATTTTTCAGACAAGAATACTGGAGTGGAAGTCCCCCAGATGTATAGGTCTTAATATAGGCCAAGCAGTTTTGACAGATGTATGCATCTGTGTAACTATGACCTAGTTTGAGATATAGAACTTCCCCATCTTTCGAGAAAGTTCCTTGATTCGGCATGAGGTGCTAGAGTGCCTGGCTGGGGTGATGGGATGCAGGCAGGAGAACCTCGGACTTAGTTTCAGCCTAGGCAGGACTCCTAGGATGATGGCCTCAGCCAATGCAGGCCTGTGAGACCCCAGCTCCTTTGGGCTAATGTGACTGGCCGAGAGTGGGCAGCAAAGGAACAGACAGACAGGAGAAGGGGCCTCGGCCGGAAAGAACCAGGCAAGGTCACCGGCTCATTCTCCCCTCCATACAGTCTCACTCATCATCCGAGAAGATGTCCGTGTCCTGTGTGGCAGGCACTCCTGTGAGGGGCAGACAGGCATTTGGCATTCAAGTGATGCTCTTGTAAACACCTGAGACAGTATAGGGGAGGCTCAGAGGTCGGCATCACTATGCGAATTACCCCACAGCAGGGCCCCTGGGGAATTCTTGGAATGTTTGTGCAAAGGACATGTGGTTACAGTAGCTAGGTGAGATATATATATATATATATATGTATATATATATATATATATATTTTAAGCACTTTACCATTTTAAGTTTTATTTCCTGATGCTCAGGCTTGAACTGCATTCCCTGTGCCCAGGGAAAGAGGTGTGGCCCAACAGGGGGAACATTTAAAAAACCTTCCAGGAGACACAGTCAGGCTCCAGAAAACCCCCAGACCTGGGAGTGCACAACAGAATGGAGGACTCAGGGCCAGGTCGGGCACTTGGAGGACCCCGGGGAGAGGAAATAGTCATTTCGGTTCCTGCACTGCAAGAGCAAAGACTGAGTCTTCACTCAGGCCCACAGGCTTTTATGACCCAAAGGCCACTACACCCCCAAAGTCCTTAGCACCCCTCCTATCAGCACCTCAAAATGCTGGTCCATGCAGGCATCGAAGTGTCCTCGGGAGGGAGCCCCAGGAGTCTCCATTCTGCCCTCTCCATTTCTCTCCACTTTGCAAGATTTAGAATCCTGTTAAGGTCTTGGTCCCTTCCATTGGTGATGTAAAGCCAGTCTGGAGAAAACGTCAGCTGTTCAGCATCGAAATCCTATCACCAAATGCTGTGCTTCCACCCCACGCATGCGGGGCAGGGCTAAGATAAGTGAGAAGGAATCTGATCCAGTGGTGCTGCGCTGTCTGCTCGGCCCACCTGGGAGGGGCTGGAGCAACTGCAGACGAGTCTCATCCTCACCCCCAACCCCCGCCCCCCCCACCCCAGACAGGTCCTTCGACCCTACCTGCCGAGCCCTCCCCACCTCCCTCCACCTAGTTCCCACCTCTGCGCCCCTCCCCCACACCTCCCCTCTGACCTGCCAGCCCCCCTCCTCCTGCCCCTCCCTCAGTCCCTTTGCTCCATCCCCCCTCCTCCTGCCCCTCCCTCAGGTCTATACCCTCTGTGACTCTACCCATGTGGCTGCAGCCCTGTCCCTACCCAGTGTGCCCCATCTCCAGGTATCTCAGGCCCCGTGTCCCTCCCACACCTCCCTGAGCCCTGTGCCCATCTCCCGCCCTGTACGCTCTCCCCTTTGCACATCTCCGCTCCCTGCGCGGCCTCTACACCTCCCTTTGCTCCCGTGTTCCCAGTTCCTTCACTCCTGAAGCCCAGGGATTCCTTCCTGGAGGGTGTTTCGGGCCCCTCCCATCAGGCCCCCTAGAAAGCTTGGCCAGGGTCTCGCTATGCCAGCAGCAAGAAGCCAAACCTGATCAGTGCTGGGGTAACTCCCCTGTCCCTGTCCCTGCCCAGTAGAGCATCCCTGAGGCGGTGTCCCTGGCCTGCAGGAGGGCAGAAGAAAGGGGACAGGTGTGAAGAGGTGGCTTTGATCTTTCCCTGGGGGTGGGCTTTGGATAATGCCCAGGAAACAGAGTGAGGCTTCACTGTGGGGAGTGGGCTGCCCTTCACCCCGGGCCCAAATCGCAGAGTCTGCTTTGTGAACAGATGTGGTCTGAAGATAGGGCTCACTTGGTCTGCTCCAGACTCCCCCATACACCTGCCCATCTTCCCAGTTCTGGTGAAAATCGCTGACCTCCAGCTCTATGATACCAAGGTGGGTTCTCTCCAAGTGTGTCTGTCAGAGGGATTGACTTTCTGATATACGCCACTGGCCAAAGGACTTGGCCAGTGAGCCAAGGCAGGTTTGAGATAATTCTTCAGTGGGCCTTTCGGGGCCTTCAGCCCCCAGCTGTCCTGTCTCTCCTGCCACCTGCCCTGCATTCAGGCCTCCTCAGTTGGCTGGTGAGGCTCCCCTACCTGGCCTCCTTCCTGCATTTCTGGTCCACTCTTTGTGCTCGGCTCTGCTGTTACTTCCTTCCGAAAGTCGGTCACACCCTCACCCTTCCTGCGTCCACAGTGCTCTGTGCACCGCTTCTGTAGCATCCATCGGAGTGTATGGCAATTTCCTGTGTAAGTCATGGCAGTGCACACCCATGCTGTCACCCAGGCTTCAGTGTTTTGCAGGTGGAGGGCAAAAGGTGGTGTTATCACCACCTGTATGGCAGGAGTGGCCCCTCGTGGGTGAGCCGGTGAAGGAAGGAGAGGTTATGCAATTTACCCAGGATCCCCCAGGTGGAGGTGGCAAGGTGGGGGACACACCCTCCCAGCCTCACCCCTTAGACGCCCCTGTCTGCCCACTTCCCCACTAGACTGTGAACTGCTGAGGGGCCGTGCAGGATGTACCCTTGGTTCCCACCGCCTAGTTCGATGTGGCACAGGCTCTCCAGGTTTGCTGAATGCCTGGAGGAAGTATGGTGGCCACTCGGACTTCCTCCAGCCTCTTCCCCAAGAGCTCATCAAGTTACTTTCAGAGTCTTCTCTCTTTCCTCACCTCCTCCCTCCCAATCCAACTGTGTTTTTCTTCACAGCCAAGGGGCCCTACCCCTATAACGGTGTGTGGTGAAGTGGAGGGGAGAAGGGGGAAGGGATGGTTTGTCTAAGTTATCGGGGGCCACTAGGTGAGAATCAGAGTTTGGATCTTTCCATTCACTTGTTCATTCATGTGACTTTTCATGCAAATATCAAGAACCTAGTATATGTCATGGAGAAGGAAATGGGAACCCACTCCAGTATTCTTGCATAGAGAATCCTGCAGACAGAGGAGCCCGGTGGGCTGCCGACCATAGGGTCACACAGAGTCGGACACGACTGAAGCAACTTAGCATGCATGCCTGCATTGGAGAAGGGAATGGTAACCCACTCCAGTGTTCTTGCCTGGAGAATCCCAGGGACAGAGGAGCCTGGTGGGCTGCCGTCTATGGGGTCGCACAGAGTCAGACACGACTGAAGCGACACAGCAGCAGCAGGAGCAGTATATGTCAGGTGTTGGGTTTACAGTGGTGAACAAAACAGATATTTCCAAGCTCTCGCAGACTATGATTAAGTAAAGAAATAAATCAAAATATGATTAGTTTGTAACAAGTGCCAAGAGAGAGTGACCACAGAGCTGGGGACTACGCTAGCTGGAGGTGCCGGGAAAGCCTTGCATTAGAGATTTGATTGCCACTTGAGGACGAGAGATGGGATGCAGGCAGCAATCCCACAAGGAAGCAGTGAGTGAGACACTCTCACCTGGGGACGGTGGGAGACAGCTGGGTCCCTTAGAACTCCAATCTTGCTGGACCTCTTTGAAGACTCTGTTGCCTTCCTTCTGAGAACGCCCCTGCCTTGGGCTTTTGTGGTATTTTGCAGTCTCATCTTCCTTCTCTTGGGGGCCTGTCCTTGCTCCTCCTTTCTCTCCCACAAACTCCTGGGGTGTCTCAGGTGTTCCTTCTCATCACCTGTTCTATACTCCCATCTTCTCATTGGTGTTCTTATCCACGCCCATGTCTTCAGCCACCATTTGTATGTTGGAAATTCCTGGGTTATTTACCAATTGCTCTGTAATGGATTACACTAAAATGTAGCGACTTCCGACAACAATCACTTATTAGCTCATAGTTTCTGAGATTCAGGAATCTGGGGGTGGCTGAGCTGAGTGCTTGTAGCTCCGAGTCTTTTGAGAGGTTGCAGTCAGCATGCTGGCTGCTGACAGGAGGCCTCACTCACTATGGCCGTTTGAGTGTCCTCATGCCACGGTGGCCAGCTTCCCCGAGTGAGTATGACCTGACCTCAGAATCGATCCACCGTCGCTTCAGCCATGTTCTCGTGGTTACCCAGACCAGCCCTGGTCTGACGTGAGCAGGGGCTACATAAGAGAACTGGAGGTGAGAATTATAGGGGCCACCTTGGAGGTGGGCTGCCACAATCTCTAAAGCAGACAAGACTGTTTCCTAAGTCTTAGATCCCAGCACCCAACCATCTACCAAATATCACCCCACCCCCGACATACCAGGGGCTCTTTGAACACATGTCCAACTCCACAAGCCTGGAAAAATTGTATTATGCAATTGTTAACATATGCAGAAGTGAAAAAGGTAGGTTATAAACTATCAAGCCAGCTGAAGCCTCCTCGATGTGACCTTCCCTAAGTCCTGTCTATCGTACCAACCTCCTTCTGCTCTTTCCCAAATCTTAGTTTCTCACTTGATTCCTGGTGACAGCCTCCTGATTGAGATTCCTGCCTTGGTTTTTATTCCCTCCATCCTGTCCACATTGGCACGAGAGCAAGCATCTGTAAGGCACACATCTGCCTCGTTTCCTGCTTGAAATTCTTGAAGAGATCTTTTAAAGCCCTTGGTGTGACGTTCAAGGTGCTTCAGGATCTGATTCTTGACTTGCTGGCCCGTGTCGTCCTCGGTACCTCCAATCCTACACCTCCTGCCCCCTTATCTGCATCCCTGGAAGACATCTCGCCTGCTCCTCCTTGCTCGGCTCTGCACCTGCTGTCTCTGCCTCCGCTCTCCTTGAGTCTCTCACTCACTCCAAGGTTGGCACCTCCTCTGGGAGCAAGAATACCGTCTCAGGATGAGGGAGGAGCCTCTGCCCTGGGCTCCACACATCCTCTGCCCATCCCTCTCAGTGGCACTTCACTCCTTCATCCCATCACTCGAACGCACTCATTTAACACCTGCCACATGTCAGGCACTGTTCTAGGTGCCAGGAACATGGCACTGAGCAAAACAAAGGTCTGCTCTCTGGAGCTTGCCATCCATGTGAGCCCTTAGCCCACTTCGGCCCAGATTTTTGGTTTATTATCATCTCTCCCTCTGCAAGTCCCTTGGGGGCAGATCAGGGTGGCATCTCTGACCTGTGTTCCTAGCATCTAGAAGGGACTTGATAGACTCAGCGCAGGAATGGTGCTTTCTGGAAGGGCCAGAATGTGGGAACTAGATGACCTGAAGTCTCCTGAGTCTAGAACAGACATAGTTAACCATTCAGTTCCTAGACACGGCACCCCTGGTTTGGTGAGGGAGGCAGGGAAGTGGGCAGCAGAGACTGAGAAGGCAGTTCCTAGACACGGCACCCCTGGTTTGGTGAGGGAAGCAGGGAAGTGGGCAGCAGAGACTGAGAAGGCTTTGGATCAAGCCCTTGGCAAGGCCATCTCATCGAGAGTTGCTTGGGCTTGCACGTGACTCCCTGGTGTCCCCACCACTGCCCAAGACTCAGCTATTAATAATTACCCACCTGCCAGCCTTTCAGCCAGCCTTGCAGACCCCTTGGGTCTAACGCCATGGCCCACCTTGCTGGCGTGTGTCCAGCACTCCATGAGAAAGAAGGCACTGGCCGCCTTCAAGGCCCCCAGGGAGCCAGCAGTAGCTAGACTGGAGTTCTCCTGCGTTTTGGGAACATTTCGGGGTCGGGGCCTGGAGTCCCTTGGCCACTGGTCCCAGCCTCACGTCAGCGGTTCTGAGCCCCCAGCCTGAGCCTGGCTGTCAATCGGGTCACAGTTTCCAGCCGCTCCTCCAGAAATTGCTTTCCTCGACCTTGGGGAAAATTGCTTCCCAAATGACACCCCTCCATTTCACAAGCCTTAAACACAGCACCAGGGACACATAAATTACACGAGGCCCTTCCCATTCCTGTCGGCTACATTGAATAATGCAGCATTTCAACAATACCTAAAGGTACACTATTATTAAAACACACTGGTATTAAAAAAAGAAACAACAGCAGCGGAGCTACATTAAAATTGTCACAGACTCCCACTAGATGCCAGAATCATAAAACCCAAATTATTTTTGCCAGAGAAAGGATTCATAAGGCATGAGGGGAGTTAGGAACGGAGCTGGTTTCACACGAGTGGTTTAAAAATGGGAGGAGGAGATTCATTTATTCAGAATATTACATATCCTCTGTAATCTTTACAACTGAAATGTGATGCTTCATGTTCTTCTCCTGGTTAGAGAAATAGCAAGTTTGGCTTTCTTAGCTTGAGTCTCATTTCAAGCTCTGGTTTTGGTTTTTAACTCATGTTTTGGGGGAAGAAGAATGAGAAGGAATAGGTGTGTTGAGAAATTGAGGGGGATGCCGTCAGCATCCCTGAGAGATGCCTTGAGAGAGACGGAAGAGAGAAGATGGGAAAAAGGACCCTGGCTCACAGGGAGAAGCAGGTTTCAGAGAAAAATAAGGAAGGAAAACAGTGCCTTGCAGGCAAGTGTATGAGGACTCCGCAGTTTAACAAATAGGTACAGTTAGCAGGGGGTGCTTCCCAGGGGGCACGAGAGGTAAAGAACCCGCCTGCCAATGCAGGAGACATAAGAAACACGGGTTCGATCCCTGGGTTGGAAAGGCCCCCCTGGAGGAAAGCTTGGCAACCTGCTCCAGTATTCTTGCCTGGAGAATCCCATTGACAAAGGAGCCTGGTGGACTACAGTCCATAGGGTCACAAAGAGTCAGACACAACTGAAGCAACTTAGCATGCCTGCATTCATAGTTAGCAGGGGGCTTCCCTAGTACCTCAGCAGTAAAGAACCTGCCTTCCAGGAGACACAGGTTTGATCCCCTAGTCAGGAATATCCCCTGGAAAATAAAATGGCAACCCACTCCAGTATTCTTGCCTAGGAAATCCCATGGACAAGGGTGCCTGGCAGGCTATAGTCCATGGGGTCGCAAAAGAGTCAGACACGACTTGGTGACTAAAACAGCAACAAGCAATAGTTAGCAGGATAAGCAGCCCTGTTTGGTTTGGATATTTGGATGGTTTTTAAAATTGAATACCGAATCCCTGCCATTATTCTGAATTTTTTCTCAGTTTTATTGAGATGTAATTGACATATAACATTGTTTAGGATGTACAACATAATAATTTGATATTTGTATTTATTGCAAAATGATCACCATAATTAGCCTAGTAATATCCATCACCCTCACATAGTTACATTTTTTTTTCTTGTGATGAGAACTTTTAAGATCTACTCTTGGCAACTTTCAAGAACATACCTGCAATGCAGGAGACCTGGGTTCAATCCCTGAGTTGGGAAGATCCCCTGGGGAGGGGAACAGCTACCCACTCCAGAATTCTGGCCTGGAGAATTTCATGGACAGAGGAGACTGGCAGGCTACAGTCCATGGGGTCTCGAAGAGTCGGGCACAACTGAGCAACTTTCACTTTCCCTTCGTAGCACTGTCATCATGCAGTGTTATGCCCCCAGATGTGTTCATGTTCTAACTGGAAGTTTGTCCCTACTCACTACCTTCACCATTCCCCCCACCGCCCCCCCGCCCCAGTCCTCTGCCTCTGGTAACCACCAGGCTATTTCTCTGTTTCTATGGCAAATCTATGCCATCACTCTGAACTTCTTTTACTTTCTACCAGACCAAACTGGAGAACTAAAAGCCTCCCTCCTCTGCAATGAGATGCAGCAGGAATGTGTGGTTTGGGGAGAAAGGCCCATTTCTAAGATGTGTATGTTGAGTCCTCTGGGATTTTTCAGCTTCCATTTCTGGAGTCCCTGTGGGAAGCCGCACAAGGAGGCTGGCACATCTCTGGCAGTATTAGTGTCCTCGTTAAAACAACCAAACAAGGTACAAAAAAATCCCCAAAACTTGATTTCTGAAGATTTCAGAGTCCTTTGGAAAAATCTTCGCTATTACCAATGGAGTCCCCTCTACTCCATCCTGCCCAACCCCCCCCCCCCACCCCCCCGCGACTGCCTTAGGTGGCTCCTGGTGTTCATGGCTGACCTTCATGAAGAGGCCTGTGGCTCTGGGGGCCCTGAGAGCTCATTTGGCTCCTTGAAGCATTAGGAGAAAATGCCTCTGATTTAGTGCAAAGCCTTCTGAATGTATTACCCCTGTGCTTCTGGGAGGAGCCTATCAGGTGACGTTCCAGACGCCATGCCTCATGGAGCATCCCGATCTCTGGCGCGCGTCTGCACACAGGAGGCTCTTTGGACGAGTCAAGAGGGCAAAGGGTCAGGGCTGTTAGTTCTGCTTGTCCTGGGTCACACAGCGCGTCAGAGATGGGGCTAGCTGGAGGAGAACATGC
Organism: Capricornis sumatraensis; assembly: GCF_032405125.1. Taxonomy (NCBI): domain Eukaryota; kingdom Metazoa; phylum Chordata; class Mammalia; order Artiodactyla; family Bovidae; genus Capricornis; species Capricornis sumatraensis. The sequence continues at coordinate 102,518,031 of NC_091076.1, forward strand.
TCCAAGTTCTTCCTGCCCCGATGCCCCAGAGGCTCCAGAAAAGTCACCCGGTCTGTCATGGGGCAGGTGTCCTGTGCCTTGTTCAGAGCAGATGAAGGGCTGCACTTGCAGGACCACATCTGCCCAGAGGAGGCGCCGTTGTGCACACCCTGACGCCCAGTGGCGCTGTGTGCTGGCAGGCGGCCCAGTGAGGGCGCTCCAGGGAGGGCTCCATGTTAGCTCACCTGCTGTCTCTGCTTCTCTGGGTTGCCTCCACCTGAGTCCTGTGAATAAAGCCTCTTCCTCGGGTAACTTGTACATTACAAAGGACTATTCTCTCGCCAACCTGTCCTTGGGCCCTGAAGTCCCAGTGAACCTTTCTCTTGGAGATTTGGAAGCAAATCCAGAGTATCTGCTTGGCTGTTGGACCTTTCTCTGCAGGAAGCTGTGAGCCTGAGGGGTCTTGGGTGGGCCTAGATTGTCGACTTTGCTGTGCAGAACGTGAAGGTCATTCTACCTCTGGGAGTCAGAGACCATCCCGCTGACAGGCAATAATTAAGAACAGTTAATTCCACGTGTCGGTTTTCAGGTTGGCTGGGAATTTTAATGAGAAACGTTACTCGTGTGCACACTGCCCACCCAGACGCACCTCCCTTCTTCTTTTCATCGTTCACTTAACAAATATTGGCCAAGCCCCTACTGTGTGCAGCCCTGGGCTGGGAGCTAGGAGCCGTGGTGAGCAAAGGTCAACACGTCTGCCCTCGCAGGACTCGGTTCAGTACTACTTCAACGACGATGGTCCAACCCTTCTTCCCTCTCCGTTCCCTCCCCCTCCATCCTCCAGTCCTTTCATCTCTCCCCACCTCCTCACTCCCTTCAGCCCCCTCCCTCTCAGACCGACACCCCTGCTCAGCCCCTCAGGACAGTGTCCAGCCCCACGGGGGGCAGAGGACAGGAGGCCTCAGAAAGGAATGGAGGGGAGACTGCCCGGTCCCTGGCAGAGCTGGAGGCTGTGTAGCTGCTCGTCTGGAGGGCTGGAGTCTGAGGGTGGCCAGAGGACCTTGTCATCCACGCAGTCTCTTCTAGAAGGAGCCTCCAATGGGGCCTGGGCCCCTTTCTGTGTTGCCTTATTTGTTGCAGAAGACACTTTCTGGAAGTCCAGGTGTTTATTTTTCCGTCTTTTCTCCCCAGTGGCAAGAATCCAACAGGAAGCCTTTTGGGGCTGGAGTGCCAAAGGCAGCCCCCAGCCTCCAGCCACCTTGGGAGCAGAGCTAGGGGTTAGGGTCCGGCTGGCTCAGCAGCCACAGTGGGCTGGAGTGGTCAGACTGGGGCACAGGCCCGGGAGACTTCAGTCCACAGCTGAGATGTGGTGGTGGTCCGGGTGGGGGTGGCTGGCAGTGGGAATGGGCTCTTTACTGTCCTCTCAGACTCAGCCTTCCCTCCTGCCCAGGCTGCCTGCCCCGCGCCCTTGGCAGGACCATGCCTGGTACTTTCCAGATCCAAGGCCTTTTCTATATCATATCTCCAGGCTTCCCAGGAAATAGGCCTCTGTCGATCCCCAAATTATTTTGAAAACCCCCATCACTAATGCCAGGAGTGTGGATCCCGAAGCAGGTAGAGGGGGCAGGGAAGAGTCCTGGCCAACAGTAAACCCTTGTGCCCCAGTGACCCTGGGGTTCTGCAGGGGGTGTGGGGGGGTGGGGGTGGGGCCTCAGAGGGCCCCACACCCCCTCCCTCCCTGCAGTGGTGGAGGGTGAGGAGGCCTGGCAGGTTGCAGGGCAGCAGCTGGAGGCCCCTGCCTGCCTCCTACACAGGGTGTGCCCTGACAGAGGCTGGAACCACAGGTGCCTGGCACTGAGCGTGGCACATGGTGGGGGCACAAGAAATGTAATTCCAAGAAAGAGGAAGATTCAGCTCCCTCCTGCAGCCAGTCCAGCTCTTTTGCCTCAGAGTCCAGAGTCCAATATGACAGGCTGTGGCCTTGACCCTGGGCCCCGCCCTGGACAGCTTGGCCTCTTTGCTTTTTGCCGTATCAACTGAGCCAATCGTGTGGGCCTTGAGAGAGGCACCCTGGTGACTTCACTGCTCAGCCTTTACCTCGCCCGCCCAACCACTGCCGCTGGGCTCCGTGGGCAGGAAGGGACTGATTCCTTCCTCTGCAGCCCGGGAGCCAGGGCTCTCTACCTGGGTGGGCCCTGTGGGCCCCAAAACTGTGGGCTTGGCTTCTGTGCCGTGTGTGATGGATGGTGTTTTCTACTGAGGAGTGAGGGAAAATGTGCCGCTACAGTCAGGGACAAGCTGTTAGATAATCTCCCATCCAGCTCGGGTGGAGGAAAACACACGGAGCTGGGGAGGGGGCCCCTCCAGTCTGCCTCAGCAGGCACTGTGTGGGGGGCAGAGTCGGGTGATGGGCAGGTGGGGGACATGACTTTGACCCTGGAGAAGGTGGCCCAGATTGGAGGATCGGACGTGGCAATCCAGGCGCTGGTGACTGGAGGAGTTTGGAGACGTCCCGTGGATTCTTGCTGCTCTGTCCTCCCTCTCTCTGTGCCCTTCTCTTTATCGCTTTCTTTCCCGGATTTAGGTAGCAGGGGCGCGGGGCGTGGGCCTGGCCGGGCTGCATCCACAGCCCCATCTTGCTCCCGATCCAGCAGGTCTGGTGGAAAAGGAACGCCGGCCCTTGCCTTTTGTACTGGCTGCTGAGAATCAAGCATTTATTATATGAGAAGCCGGCCTACCTGCCTTCTTGTCCCAACAGCTGGGGTCACTACCTGGAGCTGCCTGCATGTGGGCTCCCTCCACTCCCAGTTGAGCCCCTTTTCTCCCCAGCCCCTCTCCCCCCAGCCATCCATCTCCTTGCATGTAGCCCACTGACCTGGGAGAATCAGATCATGCACTTATCTCTCCCCTTGAAAAATGGCCTGTGGAGCTCAGGGCTGTTCCCAGCCTCTCCCATGCTCAGGTCCTGGCTCTGTGCCTGGCACGAATGGCCACTGAAAAGGGGATGTGCCCACGCGTTTCTCTGCAGTTGGCAGCACTCTGTGAGGTTGGCCCTGACATTTGGGATGGGGCCCACCTCTCTCTTTAGTAACTGGATTTTAAGAAAAGGAAAACACTGACAATTTTTTCTTTATTATGTTTCAAAGCTCTGTTGTGAGATTTCTGGGGACATGCCAATGGGAGTCTTTCCACTGGGGTAGGGTGGGGGGCAGAGCTGAACCATCCCCTGGCCAACAAGACCTCACAAGCCCTCCCTAGAGCCAGTCCTTCTGGACTGATCAGGATGGATCCCCTAAATGGATCCCCTTTATGCGTCCTTCCTGCCTAATGGCATACTCACTGGTGTGAGATAAATTAAGCAAAGAAAAGACTTCCAAGGCCCAGGTGCCTCCTACCCTCTACAAAACCTAACCAGCCACCATCAACAAAATAAACACAAACAACCAGATCCCTTCTGTTTTCCTGGGAACTCCTGCTCTGAAGACTGCTATGAGACACTGTTCTAAGTAAATCTAGGAGTGTGAAACGAGAATAAAAGTTGGGGGTTGTTTATTCACTCGCTCGATGAATACTGAGTGAGCTCCAGCTGTGTGCTAGGCGTGTTCCAGGCACTGGAGATACATTGAATAAAACAGATCCAGTGTCTGCCCCAGAAGATGGCATTCTGGGTTGAAGGAGGAGGAAAGAAAGACCACTGGCAACAAGTGCATCTGTGTAACAGCAGATTCAATAATTACTGGGAAAATTCATGGGGAAAAGGAGGAAGGAGTACCAAGGGGATGGTGGTTATTTCTGGTAAGGTGTTTGGTTTCCAGATGACCTCTCTGGAAAAGTGTCTTGTAATGGAATCCCTCGTGGGGGCGAACCCCAACTTAGGTAGGGGAGTGCAGTCCATGTAACAGCTGGTAGAGAGGTGTGATGTGGGGTGGGGGTGGGGGAGGGGGAGGGGGAGGGGGCACGCTTAGGTCTGGAGGCACAGCTGGGAGGCCTGGGGACTGCAGAGGGTGGGGGAGGCAGGGAGTGGGCATGGTAGGGGGAGGGGCCAGTGGTACAGCAGGAGGCTGCAGTACCAAGGGTCCTGTGGGTAGAGGAGGACTTACCATGAAGGGATGCACCCATAGGGCTTCCCTGATAGCTCAGCTGGTAAAGAATCGGCCTGCAATGCAGGAGACCCTGGTTCGATTCCTGGGTCAGGAAGGTCTGCTGGAGAAGGGATAGGCTACCCACTCCAATATTCTTGGGCTTCTCTTGTGGCTCAACTGGTAAAGAATCTGCCGGCAATGTGGGAGACCTGGGTTCGATCCCTGGGTTGGGAAGATCCCCTGGAGAAGGGAAAGACTTCCTACTCCAGTATTCTGGCCTGGAGAATTCCATGGACTGTACAGTCCATGGGGTCCCAAAGAGTCTGACACGACCGAGCGACCTGCCCTATGCACCTGTGGAGCCCCGGGTAAGACTCTGCACCTTACTTTTGCATCCACAATCTTGTCTCATTTTCTTAGAAAAGGACACACTCACCCCCCAAACCGTGTAAGCTTCAAAGTCCCCAAACCTGGACTGACCTGGTTTGCAGGCCATTGTAGCAAATTTGGGTATTGCCTCCCAGTGAAATAGGACACTGTTGGGGGGACGCATCAGGAGAGTGAAGGCACCAAGGGAATCTGTTAGAATGAGAAGGACAAGGCAGTTGTCAGAGGTGGTGTGGCCATGGGTCCTGGAATCTGAACTGGGTGAGGCGGGGAGTGAGAGCGGGAGGGGGGGGGATGAGAGACAAAGCGGGGTGAGACGGGCACAGTGGGCCCAGAGAATCACGGAGGGGTAGGGGGCAGGGCTCCACAGCAAGAGAGCTGGGCGAGCTGCAGAGGATGTCCCACCCTGGGCAGCAGTCCGGCTCTAATGATTTGCTTTTCACAAGGTTCCCCTGATTCCCTGGGGGTGCGATCCCTGGTGGCAACAAATTGGCTTCGAAGCTGCTCTCTCTTCTCTTGTTTATTAACACCAGTGTTTGTTTTATATATTAAGAAAAGGGATGTTGGCTTCAAAGGCATTTACATTTTTCCTTTTTTTTCTTCCTTCAGGTTGGAAAGCTGCCTCTGAGACTCTGAAGGTTTTCCTGCTGATACTCGCTCCTCCCCAGTAACACTCCATCCCAAGGAGAGCCCCAGAAAGAACACCAGGGGGGCCTCCCTGCTGCCTCAGAACCACCTCACCCGCCACTCCAGGTAAGGCCGCGCCTGCCCACCACCACACCCGTCCTCGGAGTTTGCATTTGTGATGGAAACACATCTTAATGGGGAGATTTTATTTTACATGAGGGAATGACAGGGACCTTCTTCTGCTGGCTCCAGTTTGCAGGTTGTGGGGTCTTCTGTGTCTTCAGGGAGAAGGACGGGGAGAATCGCAGAACTGCAGGAATGCCTTGGGTGGGATTTTGTAAGGAGTGGCTGCTGAAATCCATCAGCCTGGCGGGGAGTGGTTGTTCCAGGAAGGAGGGTGGACAGGGCGCTCGGTCCACCATCTAGTGTCAGCACGAAATGCCACGGTGGCCAAGGTGGGGGTCTGACCCTCCCTTGCTTGGTTCCGCGCACCTGCCCCTGTGGCCCAGGGATGGGATCCGATGCCTTCATCTGGCTCTAGAGGGAACTCGTAATCGCCCCGCTCCCTCCCCCAGTGGCTGGACTGTGCTTCAACCCTGGAGTCATTGGCAGGCCTCACAGGCTTAGGGCCTGTCCCCCGCAAGACTGCCCTACTTTTAGCTGCAGGTCTCAAGGACATTTGCACTTCTGACCAAGTGGTTGCAAATTCACAGGTTCCCACAACTGCCTCAGTTTCGATAATTTGCTAGAACAACTTGCAGTACTCGAAGTGCTGTGCTTTCCATGAATCTTTGGAAGACAATTCTTGCTGCCTCTGTGAAGGAGGTTGCAGGGCCCAGCTGCCTTGCCTTTCTGTGTGTTTGAGAATCAGTGTTCTCCTAAAACAGTAAGTGCTTGGTGTCGTGGAAGTTGAAAGCAAGGGACCGGCCATCTGGGGCTGGGTGGGCTGGCTACGCAAGCTCCTTTTCCACCTGGAGATGTTTCTGGGCGCACACGCCCTTTCTGGCCCCTTTGTGGCTTCTGAAGGTGTGCTTGCTGTTGGGAAACAGGAAATGCACATCAAGGCTCTTCTCCCTTCCATTGGGGTGAAGTCCAGGGAAGAGAGGCATCAAAGAGAAGACCCTGGTGTCCTGTTCGCCCTGAGTAGCATGAGGCCTGCAGAGGGAACTGGGCTCTGTATCACCTTCTGATCACCTCCAGGTCGGAGGGTGGGCCTCTTGACGGGAGAGGGCCAAGCACATCCATCAGTGATCAGGGTGCTGGCTGCTGACCCCCTGCAGACACCCTGCCACCCAGTCGTGGCGCCCCCTGCTTTTCTCAATGGGATCCAGATGCAGGCTTCAGAGGGGGCTGCCAAACCTACTATCCAGGTGTGCCCGTACATCCAGAGCTGAGGTCCAGAAAGAAAATAAAGGGTAGGGCAGCAGGCATCCCAACTGGCTCCTCCCTCCCAGCGGCCGCCTCATCCACGACTTAGTCATGAGCAGCAGGAGCAGACATTTTGGAGAACAGTCGACCCGGGAGAGGGAGGTTTGGGGAATAGCAGATGCCAACACAGGGCCTATGGAGCCCCTGCAAATATACATCTTCCATGCCCTTTCACAGTGGAAGGTCTCCTAGAGAAAGTGCTCCCCAGTGGTGCTCCAGGGTCAGTGATGGAGAGGCTACAGGGAAGAGCCTTCGCTCGGGTGAGCAGGCTGTTCCATTCCCAGTGGCGTGCGAGACTGCACGTGTACCTCCTGGTCACTGCAGATGTGTCCTCGATGGAGCCTCGAGGTCAAGTAGGGGCAGAAAGGGTCAGCCCAGGGCACAGAGGGAAAGCTGTTTCCTTCCTAGCCATCGTTCCATCCCTGGCTCCCTTCTTCTGCCTTGGAAAGTGTCCCATAAATTATAACCCACCCGGAGGCTCATCCTTTAAATAAGGATTTGATTTGGATTTTACTGTATAGTAAATTCTGAGTCCTTATTAAAAACATGGGTGGATATGAATCTGCCGTAAAGTGAGGTTTGTCTCTTATATGCAGGGGCACAGGCTGGGACAGATGGGTCCTCCAGATCAACAGGGAGGGAACCCGCCTGTCCGCGTTGGGAACAGACACTTGCCGGGCGTCGCCTGCTCTTCTGCTCGTGACCCTCCCCTTTCTCTCTCCCTTCCCTGTCTTCACTCTCATTGGACAGTCTGACTCCTTCCAAAGCCTGGTGCTGAGAGGGCACAGCAGGCTGTTTCTTCTCCAGATGTTTTCTGGGGTGGGGGAACCTCTTTGTTCTGGAGATGAACAAAGTCTGACCTCTAGCCTCTTGAGAGGTGCTCCTAAAACCTGCAGGGGCAGGGAAGGGTCCACACCAGGGTTTACTCTTCTCATCCGAGAAAGAGTGGCTTTGGGTTGGGCCATTGGCACCTTTTCCAGCACAGGGGACAGTGTGTGACCACGGCAGGGGCTGCCACACTTGTCTTGGGTCAGGCGTGGGTGTGCCGTGGCTGTGCAGCTGGCATTCTGGGCTGTTGTTCCCCACCCACAACATTAGAACTCGTCTGTCTACCCCCAGCCCCCGCCCTAGGGGATGGACCCCTGAGGGGCAACATGCGACTTCCCATAAATCATGCCCGAATGAGCGTGCTTCCTGCATCATCCATCACGCTCATCTCTTGTCGGCTTGTTTTTAAAAGCTGTTAAACGGGAATCCATCACATGGCACCCTCGGGGGGCCAAGCTGCAGCAAAGGCTGCCCGCATCAGCAATATTAATGCACACGGAGCTTTCTGGAGCATCGAGGTAAATGTCTCCCCGGTGGTGGGGAGACGGAGAGCGTGACTTTATCTAGTTACACCAGAAGCTAATGGGATGTTTCTCTGACACTTGCAGTTAATACATTCCTGCCATGCATGAGGAAGTCCTGGTGGCTGCTGGGTGGAACAGGTAATACCCACCTGAACGATGAGGCTGGGGTTTTTCCCTTCTTGCAGAATCACCTTTTATTTGCTTCTCACGCCTGATATTTTAATTCGAAGACTTTAGCTGAAGCCAGCCTTTGGAAAGACGAATCTTCCTAGAAACACCGGTGGTTGCTCTTCTATTGCCAAATGTATTTTGGAAAAGAAGATTTGGGAGGGTACTGAGATCAGCTTTAATCCTTGCTTCTGAACCTTTATGGCTAGAACAAGTTCTGCGGATATGCCCGTGCGGGAGGGGGAGGAGTCTGGAACCCTCTCCTTGTATTCATTCTCTCTCTCTCTCTGTCCCCTTTCCTCTCCTCTAATTGCATGAGGAAGGCCTGGACCCTGTTTCTCTGCGGCTGGACTCTTCCAGGCTCTTAAACATTCACCTAATTGACTAGTGCTGGGTTTCCTTCCAAGAGCTTCCCTGGTGGCTCAAACGGTAAAGAATCTGCCTCCAATGCAGGGGAGACCTGGGTTCAACCCCTGGATCAGGAAAATCCCCTGGAGAAGGGAATGGCTGCCCACTCTGGTATTCTTGCCTGGAGAATCCCATGGACAGAGGAGCCTGGCAGGCTATATAGTCCAGGGGGTCTCAGAGAGTTGGACACGAATGAACGACAAACACACTTGCCTCCAAGAACCTCTCTGTCTGTCCCGGGCAGATCACAAACCTCGGTGGCACCAGTGATATTTTGTCCCATCTGCTTTGGACTTTTCCGATATCCTTTTCTGTGCCTCGTGTTTTGCTGATTGAAGGATGAAACTGCTTGTTGGCAGGGGTGGGCTGATATTTTTGGTTGGTGACCTCTGAACTCTGGGAGTGAGCAGCCCAGGAGGCTGGGCGGGTGGCAGAGGGCGCTGTCAGAGCACCCCCTTTGCACCGGAGCCGTCCAATTAGAGCCCATTAGTCACTCAGTGTGTTAAAGCATTAAGAACAATTAAGGGTGAGAAGAGTTTCCAGATGTAGCTTCAGCTCAGAGGCTGGAAGGGAAACACTGCTGGCCGCTCCCCAGATGGAAATAGTCTGAGAGGAGTGGCAGGCATCAGCAGTGGCTCCTAGAGCCCAGGGCTTTAGGGTGGGGAACCCAGAGGGGGGCTCCTGATTCAGACGCTAGGTGGGAGGGTCCTGGGGCCGCTGCAACAAAGGACCACAAACCAGCAGCCTTAAGACAACAGAGATTAATTCTCTCACAGCCCTGGGGCTGGAGGTCTGCAATCAACGTGCCAGCAGGGCCCGTTCTCTCTCCAGATTCTGTGCTCGCTGCCTGTCTCGGTGTTGCTTGGCTGGCAGACACGTTTGTTCCAGCCTCTGCCTCGCTGCATGGCTTCTCCCCTCGGCGTCTGCCTGTCTCTTGACACAGTGCGCTCCTCTGTGTCTGTATATGTGTGCCCACGTTTTCCTTCGGTTTTTGATAGCACCCCTCAACCTGCCCCCACCACCCCCTGCACTCAAGGAGGACCTCATCTTAACTTGATCACATTCGCAAAGACCCTAAGTCCAAATAAGGTCATTGTCACAGATACTTGAGGATAGGATTTCCAGATATCCTTTTTGGGGGACACCATTCCACCTACTGTATCCTCTAAGACTACTGCGGAGGACGGTGAGCCTAGACACCTTTACTGCTTGTTCCTTCCCCCCAGAAGTACTGTCATTGGTTCATTTTAAAGACAATGATAAGAATGTACCCATGAGCCAATTAAGAACTGAAGGCCAGCAGCCTCAAGCTGTAAGAGGGACTTCTTGAAAACCCCAGCCCAAGGTCATAGGTTGTCTGTCATTCAAGAGGCAGCTGCAGCACCAGGAGCTTTTGCCTGAGATCCTTTCCATGTCACCCACTTGCCACCAATCCCACTGTTAAGACTGGTCTTAAGAACAAACCAAGCATGAGAAAGACAGACCCCAGATCTAAACCTAAAAGTAAGCAGTCTTTGCCGCATGTCTTGGGAGCTATTTCAGAGCCTGGCCAGTGAAGGTCTTCCTAGAGGCTCCGGAGGCCTGAAGGAAGAGATTGCAAGAGGAAGGTGGAGCCGGGCTTGGCAAGGTGAGGGAGAGAGGTCTTGGGGAAAGGAGGCAGTCAGGCACTTAGGGGCTCTGGGGGTTAGAAATGTGGCGGCTCTGAAGCCTCGAGAGCCCAGAGGATGAAACGTGGGAGTGAGACTCCAGAGCTGGGGGAGTTTGGTAGAGAGAGGAACGAACACACCAGGGGACAAGGAGGAGTTGAGGCTGAAAACAGCCTAGTACCCGCTGCATTGAAGTCTGCGGATACGAAAGTCCAGGGTGGGTGAGGCGGCCTCTTGGGATTTCCAGTCCTCCTCGTGTGCACATGGTGCATTTCCTGCGAGATTATGGGCCATCAGTCACAGGGCTGTAAATGACTATCACCATTGACAGCAACAGGCAGGTACATGGAGGGGAGAGAGGGACGAGTGTCACACTCAGTGTGCTATGCTGACACACGTGTGCACTTGTCACATTCAGTCCCAGTGAAGAAGTTGGGACTTAAAGAAGTCCTGGGCAGAGAGGCCTGAGAAGTTCTACATGGATTTATACAAACCCGCTGATTCTAGATTCAAAATGGGCTACTGGGGGCCATGAGGGTGTGTGAGCCAGCCGCACCCAGAAGTTGATGTCTGCTTCCTGGTTCCACTGCCAGGCAGGTGCCCAGGTTAGGCCCTTGCATCGGATCCCATAGACCCCTCACTTTGTTCTGTGTCGACACATGGGCTGATAGTGAACTCCACTCAAAGGGCAAACAGACGAGCAGGGATTTTTATGGATTGGGAGAAAATTATTTTTTTTTTATCCGATTTGCAAGGATACGTTAAGTATTCCCAGGCCTGGTGCTTTCAAAGACATCTGTGTTCTGAAGGGCAAAGAACAGAAAGGGGGTGTCAGCAAATGCCTCAGGAAGAAAAATTAATTTAGAAGTAGAGGTTGAGGCAAGCTTAACTCCAGTGGTGCTTGTGTCTCTGTGTGTAGGGGAGAAAACACGGAGGCAGAATAGAATCATTTTTCTCTTTTTTCTTTGAGGTGGGAGAGGAGGTGGCACATGGACAGATGGTGTTTTTGAGTGACCTTGTGTCGCTGAGTGTGGCTGAGTAACGGCTGGAACTGTAGGAAGCTCGCAGGGTGGGGCCTCCTGCAGCTACCAGTGGGGGTTCACCAGGATGCCAGCGTTCCGGAAGGACCTGGAAGCAATCAGATGACAAACCCAAGTTCAGTGAAGATCAAACAACACCCTCATAGCACAACCTCTTGTGGGAGACATCCGTGGGCCTGGAGTCTCTAAAGCAGGACATAGAGCTTGGAGACTGGTCCAGCTGATAAGCTGGGGTGACCCGTGTTTGCAGGTATCTTATCCAAGGTTCTCATCTCTAGATTGACATGCATCATCTCTGTTAATCCTCACAATAACCCTCTAAGCTAGGTCTCCTGAGGAAACAGAGCCATACAGGAATGGTTAGCATAGGGCTGTCCAGAATTTGAACCCACAGCTGCTGCCTGGTGACAACCCCGGTTCAGGACCCAAGGCTCTATGATCCCAATTGTGCGTGCATGCTCAGTCGCTCAGTTGCGTCTGACTCTCTTTGACCCCATGGACTGTAGCCCGCCAGGCTCCTCTGTCTGTGGAATTTTCCAGGCAAGAATACTGGAATGGGTTGCCATTTCCTATTCCAGGGGATCTTCCCAACCCAGGGGTCGAACCTGCACCTCTTGCATCTCCTGCACTGGCAGGGGGATTCTTCACCACTGCGCCACTTGGGAAGCCCACGAACAAAATCAGAGCCAGTGCCCACCTGTGAGCTGCTGCTCTGATTCCAGCAAGATGGGGACAGAAGTCGAGAGTGTTCACTTAGAACCTTTCACCGTCAAAGTGAAAGGGCAATTTTCTGTCTACTTTTGTGTCTACTGAATCTAATAATAAGAAATCAGGCTTTGTATTTTGTAAGTCTTTTTATTCCACTTTTCCAATAATCCCATGCTTGTAGCTTAAAAAGAAATGTAGATCCGCAAATAAATAAAGGTGGATTTGCAAAGAATGAGACCTTGGCCACAGATAGTTTGAGAAGCCCAGATACAGAGGACGCAGAGTCAGATCACAACACTGGCGAAGTTTGAATAAGCTCCGTGGTTGACCTGGTTTGGGAATGTGGTCATGTGTGAAGGTACATTCGTTTACTTGGGCTGCCGTGACAGAGCGCCCAGACTGGATGGTGAACAGGAATTTTCTTTCTCACAGTTCTGGAGGCTGGAAGTCCGTCTAGGGTCAAGGTGTGAACAGGGTTGGTTTCTTTGGAGGCCTCTTTCCTTGGCCTGGAGATGACCATCTTTTTCTGCATCCTCACATGGTTGTCCCTCTGTGTGTCCGGGTTCTAACCTCCTCTTCTTGCATGGACACAGTCAGATTGGATTAAGGCCCACTCGTATGACTGCATTTAAACTTACGGGCTTCTCAAGTGGCACAGTGGTAAAGAATCCATCTGCATTGCAGGAGATGCAAGAGACGTGGGTTCGATGCCTGGGTCAGGAAGATCCGCTGGAGGAGGAAATGGCAACCCACTCCAGTATTCTTGCCTGAGAAATCCTATGGACAGAGGATCCTGGTGGGCTACAGTCCACGGGGTCTGAAAAGAGTTGGACATGACTGAGCACGCATAGAGTCAATGACCCTTTAAAACTCTCTCTAAATACAGTCATACTCAGAGGTACTGGGGTTAGGGCTTCAACTTAATGAATTTGGAGGGGACACAAGTCAGCCCATAACAGAAGGGGATGTGAGAATTCTCGGCACTATTTTTGCAGTTTCTTCGAGTCTTAAATTATTTCAAAATAACAAGTTTTTTTTCAAGGATGACACTCACCTCCCCCAAAACAGCATGGCCACTGTGGATTGGTTGGCAAGATCCCAGCAGGCATCCATCATTCCAGGTTTTGGGGGATGATACCAGGATGGATGCCAAGTTGGTATGACCCAGGCCCTGCCCCTCTCTGCTGTCTGCCCTCTGGTTCCATCCCTCCGTGTCCACAGAGAGCAGCTGGAAAGTACATGAAACAGACACTGCGGCTGCCTTTCTACATTCTCTGTCCATGGAAGTTCCTCTTGGGTCCCTCCCTGTTTTGTTTTTTTTTAAAAAATTAATTTATTTTTTAACTTAAGTATAATTGCTTTACAGAATTTTGTTGTTGTTTTTTTTCTGTCAAACCTCAACATGAATCAGCCATAGGTATACTATATCCTCTCCCTTTTAAACCCCCCTTCCAACTCCCTCCCCATCCCACTCCTCTAGGTTGATACAGAGCCCCTGTTTGAGTTTCCTGAGACATACAGCAAGTTCCCATTGGCTATCTATGTTACATATGGTAAAGCAAGTTTCCATGTTACTCTGTCCATGCATCTCACCCCCTCCTCCCCTCTCCCCATGGCTTAAGTTCTCTATGTTGGTTTCTCCGCTGCTGCTACTGCTGCTAAGTCGCTTCAGTTGTGCCCGACTCTGTGCGACCCCATAGACGGCAACCCACTAGGCTCCTCTCTCCCTGGGATTCTCCAGGCAAGAACACTGGAGTGGGTTGCCGTTTCCTTCCCCAATGCATGAAGGTGAAAAGTGAAAGTGAAGTCACGCAGTCGTGCCCGACTCTTAGCGACCAAATGGACTGCAGCCTACCAGGCTCCTTCGTCCATGGGATTTTCCAGGCAAGAGTACTGGAGTGGGTTGCCATTGCCTTCTCCGCTGCTTCCCTGCAAATAAATTCTTCGGTACCATCTTTCTAGATTCTGTATATATACATTAGTATACGATATTTACTTTTCTGTTTCTCTCTTGAGTTTCTTAAGGGCGCAGGCTTCTGTTGCTTCTGTGTGCTTCCCACAGCCTCACACCTAGTAGGTTTCCCTAAAAGACTTCACAGAATGTCTTGATCTAAATGCCCTTGAAACACTCTCCCTTCCTCCTGGAAAGCGTTGACTCACTGGTCACCCCAGGTGTAATGTAAGAGTAATCGGCTCTGTCGTAGACCCTGTCAAGGGGATGGGAGCACATTACTCACTCAACAGCATTTACCGAGCAAGGCGTGTTGTCACTGGGAAGAATTTTCAGATCATGATTATCCTCTCTACAGTGTATTTGGTTGAGATCAGCTGTAGGTTTGTGTATCTTAATATCTGTTGTGCTGGTTGCAGCTAAGGAAACAGATGCCTGTACACCCAAGTGCTAGGTAACCTGGACAACCAGGACAAATGTCACCTGTGCCTGACATGACCTGAGATGGCCTTTGAATGTTTTCTCTCGTTTGTGAGCCAGAATGTCATTGGATTGGTCACTGTTCTAGACCATTCTGCTGCCCAAAAAGTTCCCAAGGCAAGAGCAAAATGATTTTTTAGTTATTTAGTACTTCACATAGCCCCATACATTCTTCGCAAAAATGCTTTGCTCTCCGTCCCCAGGGCATACATGGAGCATTTCACTCTGACCCCACTTTCCAGGAGCTCAGATACCTGGCAGGCCACTCCAGTGGGAGACTACTCATTGTACCGGCCTCTAGAACAAGGCATGCATGGACCCAACACTCACCTCCACTGGTTTCGCTGAGGCAGGTACAAGCCTTATTTTATCTTCTATGGAGAAATTAATTTGAGTGAATTTTTCTCCTTTTCTGAGTGTAAAGGAAGGCCTGGTTATAATTTCTTTAACATGAGAGGACATCCCAGAGATAGAGCATGCACCTGAACGCATGCTCTGGAAAAGCGAGATTAAATGGCTTGTCTTGGATGATAGAGGGCACACAGCATTTCACTAGAGGTATGAATTTTTCCTCTGAAGACTCCAAAAGGACAGGAATATTAAACCTGCACTCCTGAAAGACTGGATGTCTGTTGCCAGAAGAGGTCCAAGGAAACCTGACATTTCTTTGATGTCTTATTTGTTATCTTAAAAATTCATGCAGATCTTCCATCTCATCCACAATATGCTCTTGCTTGTTGTAACCTAACAGTACCATTTCTCCAAGATACTTTGGCTGAAACGCTTTAGAAATGCCATGCATACTTATTCAGCTACCCTGTCTCATCACCATGATTCCTTAAGTGGCTTAAGTGGGGTGGTTAGGGGTGGGTCTCTAGTTTGAGAAGCTTGGTGAGGATGTGGGGAGAGGGTTTCTAACATGAGATGCACATGTGTATTGGGAGGGGGTGGATTGGATTAGATGTATTTTAATGCCATCATCTGTGAAATTGGATGAGACCCTTCATACGATGCTATGACATTTCATATAGGGGGCCTGGTGGCCTAGAGATGAGCTATTGAGTGAAGATACTCCACCCCCACCAGCCTGCCAATTTCTGGTAATAATCTCCACTCTTTCTTCTCTGTGTGGGTGGGGTGATGTCTCAGAGATATGCCTGTTGGCCATTGGAGGTGGAGTGATGTCTCCAGCTGGTGACATCCATGTGTGTGTTAGTTGCTTAACCGTGTCTGACTCTTTGTGACCCCATAGACTGTAGCCCGCCAGACTTCTCTGTCCGTGGAATTCTCCAGGCAAGAAAACTGGAGTGGGTTGCTATTCCCTTCCCCAGGGGATCTTCCTGGCCCAGGAATCAGACCTGGGTCTCCTGCATTGCAGGTGACATCCATAGTTAGGATGAAATCCAAATGTGTACGTATTCATTCTCCAACATTTTTGGAGCACATCAAGGGCAGAAAACGACCTGCTGCTGTGGGCCCCAAGCTAAGCATAGGATGGTACAAGGAGTGACAAAACAGACAGCCTGTGGTCAGCGGAGAACCTCCATACGTGTGTGAAATTCTCATGCTGGGCTCTTATTACATCCTCAGAGCACTCTGTGAGATGTGTCTTTCTGTGGGAGGAGCCCAGCTCTGGAAGTGCACTCAGTAAGCAGAGGACCCTGACTCTGTCTTTCCCTGCTTCACATCTCCTGACCCTGGCTCAGCAAACTGCCCTTCCCCTGACATGCACCCTTCCTTGCCTTACATTATGTCTCCCTGCTGCAGTCCCACCATTTCAGTCTGGGCCCTGGAAAGGAATCTGCTTCCTGAGGTCCCAGATCCAGCTGTGTTCAGCTGTGGATGTGAGGGGATGTCCAATGTGACAGGTTCTATGCAGCCCCTAGTGTGCTTGGGAGAGAATCAGACCCAAAAACCTACGCTTGCAGCAGAGATCTCGGGAGTGCAAGCAGCAGCATCAGTCCTTCCAATGAATATTCAACGTTGATTTCCTTTAGGATTGACTGGTTTGATCTCCTGGTGGTCCAAGTGATTCTCAAGAGTCTTCTCCAGCCTCACAATCTGAGAGCATCAATTCTTCGATGCTCAACCTTCTTCATGAATCAACACACACATCTATACGTGACTACTGGAAAAACCATAGCTTTGACTATAGGGGTCTTTATCAGCAAAGCGATACCTCTGCTCTTCAATATGCTGTCTAGGCTTGTCATAATTTTCCTTCCAATGAGCAATATATCTATTTATCAATCATGCATGTATTTATCCATCCACCCATGTATCTATTGTCCATCTATGTGTATATCCATTACCTATTATTGTCCGTCCATATCTTCCCACCTACCTCCTCTCTGGAAATCATTGCTTATTATTATTATTGCAAAGTTTATGTTTAAGGTTTGTCCTCTTTTGATCTTATAAGGTGGGAGTGTTTCCTTGCCCTGCTGTCTTTCATGCTTAAGTGGGTTCTCTATCACCTCTCAGGCCTCAGCCAACTAGGGGAGCTGTGAGGCAGGAAATAAGCATGGGTGTGGGGTGGGAGGCTGAGGAAGGCCAGGCAGAAGGCGGAAGGGAAATGTGGAAATGTGCCCGAGGAGCCTCCTGGAATGATGATCAGGACTGACGCGTGACACGTGGCATCTGGCTGTGACATCCACGGCCGTCAACATCCAGCCCCTGCCCTGTCCTGTCCCGTCCGGCCCCTCCCTCCCTCCTCACCGTCCCGCCCACATGCTGCCTCTTGGTTCTTATCCTCCCTGTCCTGCCCATCCTCACAGCTGGTAAACATCCAGCTCCTCCTCCAGGCCTAGGGTTATGGCTGTCACCTTGGAGGCTTTCTGGTTAGAGCTCTGGGCTCAGCAGGGGACTGCTTTCTGGTTAGAGCCCTGGGCTCAGCAGGGGCCCACTGTGCCACATCTGGAGACCTTTTTGATTGTCACGACTGGGAGATGCTGCCAGCAGCTTGTGGCTGGAGGCCAGGAAAGCTCCGCTGCACATGGCATCTTCCACCAACAGAGGATGACCCAGGCCCGGATGTCCCGAGTTGGGGTTAAGAAACTGGGCTGGATGAGGGCTCTTGCATCTGGACTTAGTGCCCAGGTTTGGTGCGGTCATGGTCCTTGCATCCCCAGTGTCCCCCAGGGCACCTGTCCAGGGCGCACCCTGTGTCTCCACAGGGAGGGGACGCAGGCTGAGAGGTGTTGTGCGGGAGCTGTAGGCTCTAGGCAGGGAGGTGGCACAATCCTCCCTGGTGCTTGAAAAATGACCCCCTCCGGGGCCCAAGTCCGGGATCCCAAGAGGGGAGTCAGGCCACGCTCGCAGGAGCTGAGGAGAAATCAGAGGCTGGGGGAGCATGAAGGGAGGGGCCCAGTATGAAAAGGAAGACACTTCCTGGGGACCCTGCTCAAGGTCTCTACCCCAGGTACTCACAGAGTGCTCAGTGGAGAGAAACACAGAATTCTGAACAGAGACAAGGACAAGCCCAGTGAAAGTGGAGCCTGCAACACTGCATACAGCTCCCGGAACTGGCATGAAACAGGTCAGGGGTAACATTCCCCTTGATGCTGACGATCTCGGGCCATGGGGCCAGTGGAGTGTAGCTCAGTGGACCGGTGCACACAGGTCTCACTGCCCACCTTGGCAGATGAGGAGCCGTCAGGGGTAGAAGTTCATGGATTTTTAAATACCTTGCTATTTTGGGCCGGCAGGGCAGGAAGTGGGGACAGGAGTCCTGGGCACCAGTGTCCAAAGGAACATGCTCCACGGACATCTCGTGGCCGTGGCTAAGCCACCTATGTGTGTTCACAGGCCCTTCCTAAAGGAAGAACAATTGAAAAGGTGTTTGGAGCCTCTGTAAGGTTTTCTGCCCTTTCCCTCCTTCCTCCTCTCCCCCACCCCCACCCCAGTTCTTTATTTTCTGCCCTCACCAGAAATTTCCTACTTCGGGGGACTAGAGTAAGCAGATGGGGAAACATGACCCGCCGGCCTCTCCTAACCATTTCGGGTAGCCACGTGCTTCCCCCCATCACCATGGGAGTAAGGGCAACCCCAGGCCAGGGTCAGAGGCAACAATGATGCTACACTGATGGAGGTCACTGCCAGCGGTGGGCAGAGTCCTTCTTCCCATCTGATCCCCAGGTGAGAGGAGCCTGGGCCCCACTCATCGGACACACACACCCCCCTTCAGTCATCTGAACTGACCACTCAAACAAGTCCCTGTATCCCACAGCAACACCTGCTACTCGGGAGGAAAAAAAGCAAATTTGCTTGCTCTCTTCAGGGTGTGTCTAGAGGCGGGGGGTGTGTGTGGAGAGGGGAGGAGTCTCAGGAAAATACACATTTCTCCTTATATAACAGGCTGATACTCCAAGCCACCTTCTGGAAGCAGTGGGGCCCTCGGATTTCACACTTTGGCTGAGAGTTGCTGTTGACAGGATCTTGGATCGCTGTGACCTGCCCTCCCACTTGGGGAGCAGCCTGGGTCTGTGCTCCTTTGGGAGGACGAGGCTTTGTGGTAGGAAGCACCGTGCCCCCTGGCCCCTAGGACTATTTGAGATCACTGCGGTTTGGGGACATGTCAATCAAACCGGTCTATGGGCAAGTGAAGCCCAGGATCGCAGGCTGGGGGATGGAGACTGGGCACCAGGGGGAGGTCTAGTCTGACACCTGAGGGCAGGAAAAGCTGGTCCCAGCATCATGGGCCACAATACACACCCACAGAGGAGGCCAGCCTCTGGGCCATGAATGTACCGTAGAGCGTCTCTGCGGGGAACCTTCTGAACCACTCTCCAGGTTTGGAAGTGGGGCAGGCTTCTTGGCTGAAAGATGTAGCTGAGTTGTCCTGGGAGTGTGGGGCACCCAGAACCTTTGCTCAGAGAGAGGTCACCTGTGCAGATGCACCACCCCCGCAAATGGAGAAGGAGAGCTCAAAGAAATGTCTGGTGTCTGCAGGCATTCTGTCCAGGCAACCTAATCCTTGCCGCACAGAGCCAGTGACCCCGTGTCCACTCCCAGATGTGCGGATGAGAGGCTAGGGGAGCCCTGGTGTCCACTGAGGGACTCCTTAACCTCCTTCCTGGCTGTGGGTCCCGGGGGTCCCAGAGAGGCCATGCGGCTCAGGTGGAGCCTCCAGGAAGGTGCTGGCCTCTGCCTGGCAAAGGCACCGACTTCCTATTTATCATGCAGGGAGTGTTGTGTTTGGAGAAATTTAGATGTATTTTTGCTTGTGTGTGTGTGTGTGGTGTGTGTGGTGTGTGTGTGTGCTTGCATGTAAATGTGGGTAGGTGCTGTCCTGATTGATGGCAATTAGCATTTTCTAACGGGAACAGATGTTCGGACTGCCAGGAGGCTGGTACCTAACGCCCACGCCGCCATCTGCTCGCCGGGCGGGCAGGGCCAGAGGAAGCGCCCGGCCCGCGGCCCTGCCGTCCTCGCCGTGTGCGCTGGGCAGAGTCGCGCGAGATTGTTTCTGGAGGGAAGAGAAATAATAATAAAGATGTTTTCAGGGTTATAAATAGTCCATGCTGTTTATTATGGGATGGAGCACTCTCCCTGACGAGCAGCTCCAGTGTCTGCATGGCCAGAACAAAGGGAGGGGGGAAGGGAGGGCACCCTGTGTCTGGGGGGTGGGGGCCAGCCTTGAGAGGCCTCACCGTGGTGTGTTGAATCAGTTCTTGGTTCAGAGGGTGGAGGTGATGGGGACGGAGGATGAAGGAGAGGAACGTCAGGTTGGGCTCCTTTCTCGGCTTGCTCAGGAATCAGAGACCCTGGGTCCCCAGGGAAGCACGGTCAGTCGTTAGTCGGTGGTGGGTGGATGGGTGGTTGGGGAGGGGCTCGGGGCTGGGCCACACCTAGTTTTTCCCTCTCTCTGACCAGTAGCCTCAGCATGGCTGAGCCCCCTGCTCTTCACCTGTGAACTCAGGGTAGCAATCCCCTACTCCTCAGGATTCTGTGAGTTGTAGGGGTGAGTCACACACAGGGCAGGCTGGGAGCCAACTTGACTCTGGCCTGCCTTGTGCTCAGCTGTTCTGGGGACCAGGGCAGACCCCAGCATCAGCGTGCCTGGCTCCTAGCCCTCCTCGCCTCTAACTCTAACCAAAATGGATCTTACTGCTCTTCCAGAAACATTCTCTCTGATTTTTTTTTCTCTCTCTCTTTTTTGGCTTCTTGAAGCAAAACAGTTTGTTTGTTTGCTTGCTATAAAAAGAGTTGCCTCCTTCCCTTCATCCCTTCCTCCTCCTCCCTGAGCAAAGTAACCAGCTTGCGTGGCCCCACCTCCAACGTCTGCGGGAACAGCTCCTCCTGCAGGCAGATGTCTATGGGGGATCTGCTGCCTGTCTTCCAGCCGCCTGACAGATGTACCGGGCACTAACTGGGGGCCCGGTGCCCCGCAGCTCCTGCTGAGGGCCAAGGTCCCCGCTCTGCCAGGCTCAGGTGTGCCCCTTCTCCTGGGCTCATGCTGGGTCTTGGTGGGCATCTTCCCCACGTCGGCGGGCTCCAGGGCCTGACACGTCGGGCAGGCTGGCTCCCTTCTTCTCCAGGCCACCGCTAACATTTCCCTGGTAATTTGTCCACTGCTTTGGAAACGCTTTGGAGGAGAGGAAGCACACTGGTTTCCGTGGTGGCGAAGGGGAAGTGAAGGTTTTGTGATGTGTTGCCGTCTTGCAGAGACCCCGCTGCAGAGCAGAGGGGTGGCGAGCCCTCCTGCCACATCCCTGTCTGGATTTCCTGGTCTGGGTCCAGTCAAGCTGCAGTAAAGTTCCTGCAATGGGTGGCTGCCGGGGCCTCAGGGTTAAACCCAGGAGGACTTAGTTTTTATAGAGCAGCTCTATGAAAAATTTGGTGCTACTGATGGTGGTGGGATGGCAGTGATGATGTTGGTGGGGGTAGGGGTGGAGATGGTGGTGGTGAAAGCAATAGGAAAATAAGGAGAGGCTTCTCCCTGCCTTCTTTCCTCCATCTGGCGGTGGGTATGGCTGAGTCCCTCCAGAAGAAGTGGAGGTTAGACGACCCCTACACACAGGCTGGCGAAATTCTGTGGGAGTTTTCAAGATGGCAGCTGGTGGGGCATGTCTCAGGCTCACCTTAGAAACATAGCCTCCTGCCACGATCCCCACCCGCTGCGTATATCACTCTGTGTCTGTTTTCACTCTGCACTGATATCCTGCTGCTTCCGCTCCAGAAACCGTTTTGGACTTGGACGCGCTATTGACATGGGGCCAGGGGAAGCTCTGTAGTGGGGGCTGTCCTGGCGACTGTAGGATGTTGAGCAGCCTCTCTTGCCTCCCCCACCGCCACCTATGAGGTACCATGGTGCCTCTCCCACTGGGTGGGACAACACTGTCTCCAGACATGGCCCCTGGAATAGGGGTCAGAGTGGCCCCTGGCTGAGAACCGCTGTTAATCCATTTTCAAGTGACTCCATTTCTGACTCCGATTCTAATGTTTGAGGGCTTACTGTGCACCGGACTCCTTATCTGCCTTTCTAATCATTGACTCCTTGTAGCAGCATCATGGGCAGTGGTTGCTAGGATTTGTGCCCTGTGGTTCAGAGAGGTCTGGGAACTGGCCCAGTCACATGGCTGGTAATTGGTGGAGCTGGGTTTCGGGCTCAGATGCGCCATCCCCTCATCTTTGATTACTGATGAGCCTCCATGTGGTGGGGACCCTTCTAGGAGCTTGGGACCCACCCGTGGATAAGGAGGCAGAAATCTCTGCCTTCACAGAACGTGCATTCTGGAAAAGGGAGAGAAGTAATGAGCATAACCAGTAAATTATCTGGATGGGTAGCAAGCCAGGTATTCATTTCTGAAGGGTGGCATCACAAATTTCCACTGTCTGGCGGCTTAACACAGTAGGAATATATCGTCTCACAGTTCTGGAGGCCAGGAGGCTGAGATCAAGGTGTCGCAGGGTTGCTTCCTCCTGGGGTCTCTGAGGGAGGGTCTATTCCAGGCCCCTCTCCCAGCTTCTGGTAGGTGTGGGCATCCCTGGGCTGGTAGCTGCGTCACGCCCATCTCTGCCTCTGTCTTCCCTGTGTCCAAACCTCCCTCACCGTCCTCTTATAAAGACACCAGGCACTCGTCTCGAGACTCTTAACTGATGATGTTGGCATAGACCCCACACCCAAACTAGGCTACTCTTCGTCTCTGTGGGTTTGCCTATTCTGGACATTCCATATAACTGGCATCAAGTCTGGCCTTTCATAGTACATACCAGTACCTCATTCCTCTCTGAGACTGAGTCGGATTCCACTGGCTGCACGGACCACGTTGTGTTGATCCATTTGTCTACTGATGGACAGTTGGCTATTGTGAAGGACCAGCTTCATGAGGGAGGCTTTTAGCACTCACAGTGTATTAGCTGAATGAGGAAATGAAACAGTGACCACGAATCCCACAACCCCTTCACCCCTCCAACCTGCCCCCCTACCGTAATCTCCACGTCCCACGCTCAGGCAACCAGTGTTTCAATACCTGCCATGTGTGGAGGAGCCTTATTCCTGGGCTTTAGGAATGTGGCCACCATGGTAGGGGGGTGGGTCTGGAAGTCTCTAGAACTTGAGGGGGTGAGGGTGGTGGCTGTGATCTCCGACTGCTCCCCCAGTGTTCTTCTGCCGAGAGGAGTACCCTCTGTTCCTCAGGACTCCTTCTGCTCCAGACAGGGCATCGCCATGCCCTCAGCCCCTCTGAGCTTTGACCACGCTGGGATCCCCAGGACCCCCTGCTTCCTGGAGAAGCACCTGGCATCAGCGAGTGGGTAGGGGGGCAGAGTCCTAATGCCCAGCACAGCTGCCCCTCTCCCAGCCACCTCTATGCCCCACAGCACCCAAGACAAGCTGAGGGAGAACCCTGGCCCTTCCCCATTTCCACAGCAGACCTCAGAACACCAGGTTCCCTGGAGGTGATGCCACTGTCCCCAGGAGCCCTGGGAGCCAGCTGGACTGCACCGGGAGAGTGGCTCGAGGACCCAAGCCCCAGGCTCGGCTATGGAGATGGCCAGGTCTGCAGAGACGAGTGTGGGAAACAGGAGAGGGAAGCAGTCTGCCCTAGGGGAGGACGCCTTGTTTGGCAGCAGGGACCAGCAGTGTTCTCTGCCGCTGGGCACTGCTGCTTGGGGTGATCGGATGCTCTGACTCTCCCCACATGTGAAGTCCCCAGGAGCCATGTGTGGCGGAGGGTGCCAGGGACCCGCAGGCTCTGTCTTCCCAGGGAGAGCCGGTGGAGATGCTGAAACGGACAAGGAAGCACATTAGAAGGAGTTATGGGCCATGTGCCTTGGTTGGGTGATTTCACAGATCTCTGGAAGTCGGTGACATTTGCAGAGATTAGAAAGGCCGTCCTCCGCTCATGAGCCGTTTTAAGACACCTCCTCCCCCTGGACACGCCAGCAAGGGGAGAGCTCCCTGTCGCTGAGGCTGCATGTGCCATGCAGGTCGAAGCTGTCAGTTGTCATCTCTGCACATAAGAAATGTCCTACTGGGTGGTGGGCTGGGAGGGCATTTCCCACACTGGATGCTGCACCCCAAGACAAGGACACACGCCCGCTATCTGTCCAGGGCCAACAGGATGGTGGAACCAAGCCCCTGGGGATTGAGTTGATCCCTCTTGCCTATTATCCTTCAGCCAGGCCATTGAGGTTCCCTGTCATGGCCATTAAGTAAGCTGCCCCACACATGTCTGCACAATAGCTCCCACCGGCGTGTACCTGCCCACACCTTCTCACTATGATCTCGGCACAGACAAGGGCTCCCCAGGGCCTTGGGCCATAGCAGGCCATTTTCCAACTCTTCTGTGTTGTTGCTATGCTTGTTCTAACATTCCCACCCCTGCTAGTTTCCCTTTGACACCCCTGAGATGAGGTGAAGGCACCCTTTCCCGTCACTGTGACTGGCAGAGACATGGGCCGTGATCCTGCTTAGATGGCGCCAGCCCCCACGCTCATCCTGTCGCAACGAGACAAGGCCGCTGCCCCCAGGATGCCCCATCACTGTGACTTGGCACGTGGGTAGTGGGGCCAGGGCCCCAGCCAAAGCCCATCTGCCTCCTTGAGCTCCAGCACCACACATCCCGCAGATGCCACACCTGCCTGCTTTTCCCTCTAACTTTATGTAACGTTAATAAACAACACTGCCCCGACCATGGGCTGTGGACTGTTGCAGAAACTCACTCGTTGGATGCTCAAAGCAGCCCCACGAGGCAGGCGACAATCAGGGAGGTGAAGCTACTTGCTCAAAGCTGCGCATCTTTTGGGTGGTTTTGCAAGTGGGACATGGCCCAGGTAGTTGGAGGCCAGATGCCACAAGGGACAAGGGAACACCTCCCGAAGCAGACAGTGCCCTGGGCCCAGCCCCAACCCACATCTGTTTCCGAGCAGCCATCTGTCTTGATGTGGCTGGGGGGCAACAGCTGGCTGGCCCCCACCTTCCCGGCCCTGGGTGGGCAGTCTTTCTTTCCTGCTGCAGCACCCTGGCACAGACCCCCTCCATCCCTTCCACCTTGACCACTGTGCTCCCGTTTGGCAAAGGTTGTGGGCGGAATGCTACCCCTCACCCATCCGCGCTCACAGTCTCACCTCTAAGATGTGAAGTTCTCGCCTCTTGGGAGACCCTGACTCAAATTTGTCTGTGCCGTAGTTTCCTGCTTCCTCCTGAACATCCTCTGACCCTGCCAAAGAAGCCGTTCGTCAAGTCTCACCTCCATGCTGCTGTTTGTCCATTCATTTTGCCATTTATCTTCTTCTGAATTCCAACCAGTCAGAATCTTACCAACTTCCAGGCTCAGCTCAGAGCTCTTGTTCTCCACGAGTGCCTCACCCCCAGCCCAGATCCTCAGGGGATGTGATGGAAAGCCCTCTCAGTTCTGTGGGACCAAGAGTGTCAGCCCCTGGCCACCCTATAGGCTGTGTAGACAGTATGGCTCCTCCTGGATGGGAGGGATGCCCTGGGCCTGGAGGAAGGGGTCCCATGGAAGTACCTCCACTTAATAAGCTCCTGTTACATCTCAGGCACTGTGCCCAGGCTCACCTACCAACACACTATCATTTAATCTTCAATGTGGTGATGTAGGTGCCATTCTCGCCACCATTTTTCAAACCACGGAAAGGAAGGTTGGAGGAGATCAAATGATGTGGCTAGTGTCTCAGCCACTTAGTGAGAAGCTGGGACTTGAACTCCAGGGCCTGTGGACACCTCTTGAATGGAGCATAACTTACAGTGATGGCTCTCGGGTTCCCCACCGAATGCAGATGGTTTCCCTCTTGCCGATTTGATCCAAGGGCACACATTGCTCAGGGATTCAGGTAGAACAGTGGAGTTGCAGTCAAGGTGAGCAGATTTGTCCCCTGGAAAGATTTGAACACACGTTTCTCCAGCTTCCTTCATCCCCAGGATGATGCCTCTGCAAGGCTGGCGTGCTTGTCTTCTGGCCTCAGAGCACAGCAGCGTGACAACTTCTCCCCAGCCCATCTCTGCCGGTGATCGTCACCCACACTGACAGTCCCCAGGGTCCGGGGTTGACTACACTCAACTGAGTCAAATAAATTAGCATAAACACTTTTAAGCCAAATTTCCCAATATCTTTTCCTCTCATTTAGTACCCAGATGTTTACATTTAATTTCTTGCAAATGATACACCCAAACATCATTATAGCCCCTAATAATTGTGCATTTTGATTGCAAATAGCCCAAATGGAGTGAAACAGGCAGTATGAAGGATTTAGCATTTCTGTGGGTGGAAACTTTTGGGGAGAAAACATTGTTTGGGGTGAGCAATCATGGCTCCTCAGGCTGGAGAAGGTGGGTAGCTGGTGCTCTTCAAAGATGCCACACCAGCTTCTGATTGAAGGCTGCCGGCCCTAGTTTAGCAAAACCTGGTTTGTGGTTTTCTGAAAGTAGGTTTTACTTCTTAAATGTGTTTCTTTAGCCAGGGTTTTGCTTGTCTCTGTCCTCTTAGGATCTATCTCTTTGGATACAGGCATTTGACTAGTCTTGGTGACATAAAAACAACACCTTGTCTGAAGCTGTTTCCCCAGTGAGTCTCCCTGGAGCTTAGTTGCTTTGTTGAAAAAAAAAAAAAAACCACCATCCTTTTCTTTCTAGCTTGGGTCATGGCAAGTGGCTAGTAGTTTTTCCTCCCCATCTTCTTCCTCTGGGCCATGGATTTGGATAAACTTATAGTTCCTCTTGGAACCTCGGGTGACTCATTTCCTTGGAGTCACCCCCAAGGACCCATGTCCCACGTGGGTTCCAATGGGCACATCTGCATTAACATCTGAGGACTGTCCTACTTGTAGAGAGACATTCCCATGGTCCCTGTGGGTGACCCCTCTCTCTTGTTCTTTCTGTTCCCAGGGCCTAGATCTCAGTTTACGGTCTGCTATGGGACTGCCTAGGGTTGAAATGGAAAGAGCCTGCAGGGACACAGGGAGGAGAGGGGCTGCTGTGGCTGCCCACCTGCCCACCCAGGGATGGCTTCAACTCCCGGGAGGGCTCCTTGCACACACACAGCTTCCGTCTGATTGTATGTGCCCACCTTGGTTTTAGAAACTTTCTGTCATTCCGCTTTCTCTCGCTCTGCCTTCCTACAGCCCCATTAGTTGCATTTGGGGCTTGGCATTCTACTGTGCTAACATCTTCCCCCCCTAGTGGGAGATGAGATAGCTGTGATTAGTCTAATGAGTGATTAATTAACAAGCAGGCGGCTGGATAACGGAAATGTGCTGACCCTGCTGAATGGCTGCAGGAATGGCGCAGCCCCGTCACGACTTTAACCCTTAAGACCACTCCCGCCAGCCACACAGCTGCCTTCGTGTCCAAGGGTGAGGCTGTGTGTGCACACATGGATGCATGCTGACCCAGAGCTGGGGCCGAAAAGGCAATGTCCACCAAGAGAGACAGCTCCATAGGGTGTACAGGTGGCCAAATCCACAAAGTGTGTTGTTTATACCTGCGGGTTGCTGATCAGCATATAGACGTCTTCAACCATAACTGAATGATGAAAACTGATCCTAATTGCAATGATGCAAAATGCTGAAGCATCTCTGGGTGGAAGATGTTGGAGTCTTCTGAATGGTTTGTGTTCAATAAACTGGGCTGGAGTGGCTGGGGTGGGCTTGGGGGAGGGCTCAGGGAATTCTTGCTGATTCACCTGGATGTGGGTTGAGTGTCACTGGTGACAGGAGGGAAGGGTGCAGGCTGGCACGGAGAAGGCCTGGGGCAGCGTGGGCTCTGGGAAGAAAGGATGGTGGGTGGGGAGGGGAGGAGGGAGAGGGAGACGAGAGGTGAGTGACAAGTCCCCACAGCCTTCTCTGGGATATGTTCTGTTCAGCTCCCACTGTAATTAAATGTTAATTTTCTTCATGGAAACCAAAGGGAGCATAGTGCCAGAAACTGATCCCCGGCCTCCTCCCCTGCCTCCTAGCATGGAGCCAGCGTAGGAGGTTTTCTTGGCTCTCCCCCTCCTCACTGAGAAGGGACCCCAGAAAAGGTGAGCAGAAGGACACAAGAGTGCCTATAGGGGAAGCAAGGCTGGCAAAACAAAGCTGCCGAAGCCCAGGCTTATTCCTCTGCTTCTGTTCCTTATGAAGACACTGGTCATTGGATTTCGGACCAGCCCTAACCCAGGACGATTTTATCTTGAGGTTCCTACCTTAGAGACAGCTTAACTATATCTGCAAAGACCCTTACTCCACAATGAGGTCACAGTCTCCGACTCCAGGGGCAGACTCCTTGGACTCTCCTTTTGGGAGACCCAGTCCAACCTGCTGCACTGACCCCAAGTTTCAGTTTTGGTTCCTCTGCTCCAGTTGTGTTCCCACCTTCCGGCACCCCTACCGCTTTTTCTTGCTGCATCTGACCCACGGCAGGGCCCACCCTGGCTGGCCCTCAGCCTGGCCGCAGATGCTTTGCTGAGCAGCGGGCAGCACAAAGCTGAACGGACAGCAGAAGCGCTTTACTTCACCGCCGCCTGCAGCAACATCCTGTTAGAGGTGGGGAGCCAGGATGCTGGCTAACCCATCCCGAGTTGGAGACCGTCACCTCCCCCACCTCCCTCACGGACTCTCTGGCAGCTTCTCGACTTCTCTACACCCCTGTGGGTCCTTATGTGAAGGGCGGGCGGTACACATCAGCACCTGCCCCAGCAGACAGGAGGGCTAACAGTGCGGCTGCCTGCGGGGAAGCGGGGAGGCAGTTTGTGGAACATGTGTCGGGGCAGCGGTTTGAGGCTGTAAGTTTAATTTCCCTGTGGCTTTGAGCTGGAGCCCTGAGATTTGCTCACGGGCCTCTCAGGAGTTGACCAGGGCCAGAGCTGCGTCCACTTACAGAGGCTCCGATGGAGAAAAGGTGACTTATCGAAAGCAGGTTGCAGAAACTGAGCTGTCTTAAGTGTTTGCTCTAACAGATTCACACGCTTGCCGCATCCTCGGAAGGCAGTGACCACACTTTCTGGCGTGTTCTGAGAGATGTCAAGAGAGGAAGGGGAGGCATCTGATGGGGAGGCCCAGGCCCAGGTGACCCTGCCTTCACCCCATGTGGCCTTTGGCCTTGATATGCAGTGCCCGGAGTTTGTGTGGGACCTGGGTGGGACCATGCCAGCCTTTCCTCCTGGTCCCCTGGCTCTGCTGCCTGGAGGGGAAGCAGAGAGAGAGCTGTGCCGGGCTTGCAGCTGGGAGAGGAGCCTCTGGAACTTTCTGAAAGAGTGGAAATCTGTGTCCTTGGAGTACGAGGATAGGGTTGGGAGAGGCAGCGTTGGCTTAGCCCTTCCTGCAGGCTTCTCATGGGGTGAGGGTGCTCTCAGCTTGCCTGGCCCAACGACTGAGACGCTCAGCGAGCCGTCACCTCCAGGACAAGGTTTCTAAACCGCAGTACCACTGACACCTGGAACTGGAGAATCTTCCCTTGGGGGCCTGTGCTGTGTGCTACAGGATGCTCCGCAACATCCCTGGCCTCCACCCCCTGGATATCAGTAGAGTCCCCCAGTTGTGACCACCAGCAGTGTCTCCAGCCATTGCCAAGTCTCCTGAGGGAGCAAAACCAGGCCTGGAACACACCGTGTATGGGTGACCTTCAGACCTACCACCTGGACTTTGCTGGGACACAGACTGTGCGTCCCATGAAGGCCAGATGGGCTGTGAGGGGGACACACGGTGTGGGTCCCAAGTTCGGGGCAGATGAGAAGGGAAATCTCGGGGAGGAAGGGTGAGAGAAGAAGCGGTCCTCGGGGGTGGACTGTCGGTGCTGTTGAATGCTGGGAACATCTCTGCCAAACACCAGGGAGGTGGAGGCGGCCCTCCTGGGTCTGTGGGTGAGGCTTCCTAGAGAAGTGAGCCTGGGAGCTCTGGCCACCTCTCCAAAGGCCAAAGCCCATCGATCCTTCTCTGAGGCTGCTTCCCTTTAGAAAATTCATTTTGGATCTTTTGCTCCCAGGTCCTGAGCTTCCATTTGGCTTTGCCTCTGGGCAGTGGGACCTCTTTATAAGAAAATGCACTCCCTGATAGAGCCCAGGCCAATGAAAACACCGCATTCACGGCAGCTCTATTCACAATCGCCAAAAAGTGGAATAGCCTGATGTCCATCCATAGATGAACAGGTCAACCTTATGTGATGTATCCACCCAGTGGAATATTCAGTTCAGTTCAGTCGCTCAGTTGTGTCCAACTCTTTGTGACCCCATGAACTGCAGCACGCCAGGCCTCCCTGTCCATCACCAACTCCTGGAGCCTACCCAAACTCATGTCCATTGAGTCGGTGATGCCATCCAACCATCTCATCCTCTATCATCGCCTTCTCCTCCTGCCCTCAATCTTTCCCAGGATCAGGGTCTTTTCAAATGACTCAGCTCTTCGTATCAGGTGGCCAAAGTATTGGAGTTTCAACTTCAACATCAGTCCTTCCATTGAACACCCAGGACTGATCTCCTTTAGGATGGACTGGTTGGATCTCCTTGCATTCCAAGGGACTCTCAAGAGTCTTCTCCAACACCACAGTTCAAAAGCATCAATTCTTCAGTGCTCAGCTTTCTTTATAGTCCAACTCTCACATATTTATTCAGTCATAAAGAACAATGAAGTCCCGACACACACTACCGCATGGATGGGACTGAAAACGTGATGCTCAGTGAAAGATCACCCTGAAAAGGCCACATTGTGTGAGATTCCATTGATCTGAAATGTCCAGAACAGGCAAACCATTAGAGACAGAAAGCAGTTATTGGTTGCCAGGAAGTGAGGGCCAGGGGAGTGGGGAGTGACTATTAATAGGCACAGGGTTTATTTCAGGGGGCGATGGAATGTTCTTTATGTGCTGCTGCTGCTGAGTCGCTTCAGTCGTGTCTGACTCTGTGCAGCCTCATAGACGGCAGCGCACTGGGCTCCCCCGTCCCTGGGATTCTCCAGGCAAGAACACTGGAGTGGGTTGCCATTGCCTTCTCCAATGCATGAAAGTGAAAAGTGAAAGTGAAGTCGCTCAATCGTGTCCGACTCTTTGTGACCCCATGGACTGCAGCCCACCAGGCTCCTCCATCCATGGGATCTTCCGGCAAGAGTGCTGGAGTGGGCGCCATCGGCTTCTCCGGCTCTTCATGTGCTCTTTATGCGTCTTAGATACTCCACAGCATCTGTAGTTACTATTTGGTTCCAGAGCAGATACAAGCTCGCACAGGGCTTGTGAAGGACCGGATTGGGCAGGAAGACAGGTCATATCAGTGGACAGTGTGGGGGGCCACTGGTGGCCTTGGGCACCCTTAGGGTGGTGGGAAGAAGGCTGTTGGGGGTTTGGGATGTGGCACAGAAGGCTTCGGTTGTGTGGCTTAGAGCTGACTGCACACATGGGGCTCTGCACTGACTCAGGACGTCACGGGTACTGTGTTTAGCCAGTCAGCACTGTGGGTGTAGATTTCTTGTCACAAGAGAAGCGAGTTCAAGGCTGGTGACATGTGCCCAGCCATTCCCCAGCCTCGCTGAGCTCAGAAAGTGTCCTGCAAACTGGTATGAACTGGGCAGTGACTGGTAGGCACTGAGTGATGATGATGTACAGGCCATGAGGGGAGGTGACAGGGTGGGCGTGTCCTGGCTGGCCCCCCACCTACGTGGGTCCCTGATCCGTCTGCTCACGTCACAGAAATTGATGAGCCCCTGAAGGTGCAAAGGGGTCTGGTGTGCAAGCCCCCCACCTCCTTCCCTCTCTCTGCCGTCCCAGCCTTCCCCGCGTCCCTTCTTCCCTCCCAGCTTGTCCATCCCTTACCCCAGCTCCCAGTCGCTGGCTGAGATGTGGCCCCCAACTGGAGGCAAGGCAGCGTTGCCAGGGGCTGAGTGGGGCCCGACTGAGCTGCTTTCCTCAGTCCCCTCCTCCAGGAAATGGGGTGACAGCTGAGTGTGTCTCACAGGGAGGCCGTGAGGGTTAATAGTGCATGAAAAGGGCTTCAGACAGGCCTGGCAAACAGTGAGGGCCGGTGATGCCCTGCTCTTGTGGCTGAGCTTGAGCCCTGGGCGATCCGAACTTGGTGCTGTTGTGCGTCTCACCTGTTACCTGCCTGGTGGTCCCATGACAGCTACAGCCCTCCTTTCTCAGAAAAAGACACTGTATTGGTTCCTGGGGCTGTTGGAAGGAATGACTCAAACTGGGCAGTTTAAAACAGCAGAAATTCACTCTCTCAAGAGTTTAGGAGACCGGGAGTGTGAAATCAAGGTGTGCGCAGGACTGTTTCATTCTGGAAGCCTTGAGAAAGAGACTCTTCCAGGCCCTTCTCCAGCTTCTGGCGGCCTCTGGCAATGCCTGCTGTCCCTTGGTTTGTAAATTCGTTACTCCAGTCTCTGCTCCGTCGCCACGGGATCCTCTCCCCTGGGCTCTCTCATTAGATCAGGGGCCCGCCCTTAATCTGGAATGATTTCATCTCAAACCTTAGCTTCATTACATCTGCAAAGACGTTTTTTCCCCAATAAGTTCACATTCAGGGTTTCTGGGTAGACATGAATTCTGGAGCCATCCAACCCACTACAGACCCTGAGGCCCCGAGCGGGAGTGACACCCCCAGGACCACTGGACTCCAGCCTGAGGCAGGCACCAGCTGGGCCCAGGGGCCTTGTCCAAAGCCTGGCCCAGCCCTGCCCTATGCCCTTTTCCTTCTCAGCGAATTCTGACTCCATTCCTGCAGCCCTTTCCCAGATGAGATCTTCCGCTCCGCAGATGTTTCCTTGACGTCCTGTTCTGGTGTCTTGATCCCTGTCCCTCCTTGTGTTCCTGGAGTGTCCAAGGTCCTGACTCAGGATTGCAGCCTTTGCCCAACTGCAGCCCACAGTGGACACATAGAATCCTGTCTCAGCTCCCCTTGCAAGGCCTGGGCCTGAAGAGAGGTTTTAAGGCCCCTCTTGTTGGTAGTGGGAGAGCAGGAGGCTTCTGAGATGGGAAACCCTTGTTGAAGGTAGGCTGTGAACAGAAGTAGGAATTTGGATGCTGATGGTGGAGGTGGGCTCAGCCTTGCCCCTGTTGTCCATGGGGATGGTGTCCACGGCGAAGAAGTTCAGCAGCAGGTTTGCTGGGGGAGCCTGAGCATCAGGCAGAGGTCAGCCTCTGGCATAGCCCAGGGATCAAACATGAGTTAACTGCAGATTTGACGGTTAAAAGGGAGTCCTCTAGGGAGGCCTTAATGACCACCTGAAGAGGAGCTGCTCTGGTAGAAGTTGGTAAGGGTGTCACAGAACTTCCTGCCCTGACCCCAGACTTGGAGAGCCCAGGTGGACAGTCTAGGTGCTGCCCGGAGGTCAGGCAGGAAGCAAGGCCTGCCCTGAGCAAATAACCACCTCTCAGGCCGCTCGTCTATGAGATGGGAGCTACCGCACCAGCCTCTCCAGAATCACAGAGTACGGGAGATGTGCCGCCCACCAGACACCCCATGTGTGATAATGCTTTGAGAAAGTTAGAAACACGCCAGCAGTGTGAGGCCCATGCATAGCTCTCTGTTGCTCCTGCAGCCCAGGTGGAGTCTGTGAATTCACAGTAACAGGGAAACAGCAGGCCTCACCAGCAGGAAATGACACAGAGTTTCAGCTATACTCAGTAATTCCTGCAAAACTGACAGAGACGGACTCGGGAGGCCCGATGGGGCTGGGGGGTGCTGGTGCGCATGGCGGATAATGTCGTGGGCATGCAATGCTCAGGCTCCTCCTGCTCTAGCGGGAACCCTTGCCCCCTCTTCCTCTAAGCCCTTCGTTTGTCCTCCTTTTCTGATGCTTCTCCTGCTTTCCTGTTCTCACGCACCTGCCTTTCCCACTCCTGGAACATTCAGCTTAATTCATGTCAGACTCAAGGTCACCAGGGACTCAAAGAGCTGGGTCAGGAGGAGAGCTCAGGCTTTGTTTGTCCCTCCTCTCGGGCTAGTGGAGCATGTGTGTTTGTGTGTGCCTCTGAGTGCACGCATGGGTGTGCACATGTATGTTTGTGCACATGCACATGTGTGCAGGCACCGTACTGAGTATATGCATATGGGCATGTATGCTCACGTGTTTGCTTGTGTCCATGCACGTGTGTGTGTGTGTGTGTGTGTGTGCCCTGTGTGCTTGTGTGAAGAGGGAAGAGAGCCCAGATTGCCTGGAAATCTCTCAGAACCCTGAGCATGCCTCCTGCCAGGCACTGGTCACTGCCATTGCCCACAGAACAGAGCCCTTGGGGAAAGTTTCTGGACACCCGGGCAAAGGAGAGGAGAAACGAAATAACTGCCAGATTTGCAGCATGTTACCTGTTTTTATTAAAAATCAATGACACAATAGAGCGATTCCACTCTATCTTACTTAAACAATATCCACTGCAGGGGAGCCACGAGGGGGAGGGGCCCTGGGGCCAGAGAGGGAGGGGGAGCCTCGGGGAGGCCCGACAGCTTGGAGAGAGCCGCTGCTTCCAGCCGAGCTCCCTCCATAAAATAACCAGCTCATCTCCGGCCCCATCAGAGCAGGGATTTACGGCCGGGCCTGCGATTGCCTGCCTCACGCATCTCTCGGTTTTATTCCTGCTATTTATCACGCCAGGCCCTGCCTCAGCGCCAGAGGGACAGTTAATCAAGGCAGGCTTTCTACCTTGTCATCCCAGGATTCTGCTGGGAGAAAATGTGAGCCGTAAAATTAAAACCACCAGAACTTGGGAATTTGTAAAGAAGGCGGTCTGGGGAGGAGGGAAAGGATGAGATTCCCCCGCTCCCTGCCCCACGACCCACACCCCGAAATGCTGAGCAGCAGGGACTCCACACTCCGAATTCATTCCCTTACTGCTGTGGGCGAGTCTGAGACAAAGCCTTTCGAAACCAGTGCCCCCTCCGCCCCTTACCTTCCACCCCATCTCCACGCTTGTACTCCGCCTGCCCCAGCTCCCTTCATGAGAAAATACAGGTGGAAAGAAAAAGGAACCAGAGGCGAGCGCCTAGCAGTCAACGACAATGTCTGACTTGGAATGTGATGGTGGGAAAAGGCGCAGGTCCCCCAGACAGGCAGCCTCCCTGGCACCTGGAGGGTCTTCCTGCCAGCCTGTCCCCCCACCCCTGGTCCCGGCCAGGCTCAGGCAGTTGGAAGGCCCCTGAGAGCTGAGGAGACCACATCCGTGCAGCCTATCTATGCCGATGTTCCTGTGGGACAATTTTCCAGCTGTTTCTGGAGATCTGGGAGAAGGGGATTAGCATTTAGCACTGGGAGAGCATCGGGCCTCGGCTACACACAGGGGCAGTAGCTCATCATTTGATCTTGGAGAGCAAGGGGGATGGAATGCTTCCAGATACTTCTAGACCATTCTATGAAAAATGGTGGTGGGGGTATTTAATGTCTAGTTTTATTTTGTGGAGGAACCAGTGGGGCTGGAGAAAGGAGAAGAGGAAGACAAGACATGGAACGCAGTGCTTGCAGGCCTGCTGGGCCTCCAGGGTTCGGACCCACTCTGAGGGGCTGGCACAGCCAGAGCCCCACTGACAGACTCCTTCTGGCAGCAAAGAAGTTTTACTTTTAAACATGGAGTTCCTCATGTGTGTGTGCACATGTGTGTGCGTGCGTGTGACACCCCAAGTCTGCTCAATGCAGAAGGAGGGCTCTTCTGGGGGCTGGAACAAATGGTTTCCCAGATCCCAAAGGACAAGGCAACCAGTCCAAATGCCTTCTGAAGACCCCTGTGCCTAGAGACGTGAGTTTCAGGGGGTGTGGCTAGACACCTGGTGTGGGAAGGGGTGTGTGGAGACCTTGCTCTATAGAGACAGGATCCCCTGACTCTGGACTGCCCTCCCCCTGTGACTCCCAGAACCTTGTTTCAGGCCTTGTGACAGGGTGACAGCGATTGGCAGCTTCAGCTCAGAGGTGCTGTGGGCTTTCCCGCTCCAGAGCTGCCTCCCTGTGCTCATTATTTATTTAATCATCTCTTTATGATTCCAGAGAAAGAGGAACTGCAGAAGGGGTAGACAGAGCGACCCTGTCCCCCGGAGCTTTGAATGAACAATATTCGCACGAGCAGCTGTCAGTCAAGGCACCAGCCTCTAAGGCCTTAGTGACCAACTGAGGTCACCCGAGACCTTGTCCCAGGCCAGGAATGGCTCCAGAGTTCAGGGAGGTCTGCAGGACAGGACTGGTGGGGGCAGCAAGGGCGAGAGGTGGGGGAGAATGAAAGCTAGAGGGTAGGGGTGGCGGTGGAGGGGCTCAAATGCCCTGAGCTTCCGATGGTCCCTATGAAGGAGTGGAGACAAGGCAGCCTGGGGGTTGAAGTCACAGATAATCCAGGCCCAAAAATGAGAACCCCATCTGAGCTTAGACTTCATGGGCTGGGGACCTCCATATCTAACAGAGTTGCTCCCCGGGGCAGAGGAGGGTGGCTCCAGCAAGGCCCCGCCCGAATCCTGCTCACACCCTGCACCAAGGCAAAAGCATCCCTAGGGTCCTGGTTGGGAGGGGCGGGCAGCAAAGGGAGGAAGTGGACTTCACAATCAGGGCTCCGCAGTGGGACAGAGGCTGGGCTTTGAGGGTGCCCTCTGCCCGCAGGTCTCTTCTTGGCCCCTCCCCAAGCCTTCTCTTCATTTAAGCAGGCCTAAAGCCACTTCCCTGCGTGCGTACCTGCACACGCTTGTGCGTGCGTGCACACAGGCACGTTTCAGAATCAGCCGTCCCTCCCACAGCTGCTGAGCACGTGGGGCTGCCGCTGCTCGACCTTAGGGCAGCTGCTGATGGGATCCACCCGCCCCATCAGAGTTGGTGGTTCTCGGGCAGCGCTGTGCTCCGTGCCTCTCTGCAGCGCTGGCATGTGGCGGATGGCCAGCAGCTGCCGGCTGAGTGAGTGGTCGCCGACATTTCCAGAAGAATCCATCTGGTGTGGGTATGCACGCGGAATGGAGAACTCTGTGTGGGCCTGGAGAAGCCAGGAGCCAGTTCTGTTCTTGTGCAGGCTGCTGGGGAGGGCACAGGGGCGGGGAGGGGGACAGCCAGGGGAAAACGCGGCCATCACGTTCATGATTTGGAGGGCCCGAGACCCCGAGATGCCCCCCAGTGACGTTTCCTTGGATTTGGAATGCATTATGTGATTTAGCTGTTGTTATAGATTTACCTTCCTAATTATGTTTGGCTTAGAACAATGTTAAAATTGTTTTGCATTCCCTGAGTACACAGAGCCAGGGCGTGGGAGGAGGTGGCTGGGGATGTGAGAGGTGGCAGAGAGAAGACATTCGGGGTTTGAAGGCTGTCAGGGACAAACCACGTGCCAGTAATAAAGAACTGCCTGTGCAGAGAGGACCTGTACACCAGCAGTGGCCTGCTAACGTGGATGCTGACCCCAGAGGGGCAGAGCTGGGGGCACTTGGGAGCAGGCACAAGGGCCTGGGGCCAAGCCTAGTGGCTAACGTTCGCTCGTTCCTACTGTGTGCCTGGCTCTGCTCTGAGCCCTGTCCTTGCGTTGCCTCATTTAATCCCACTACTGCCCTGAGGAAGTGGACAATCTGTCATTCTCCTTTTAGAGATAGGCAAAGTGAGGCACAGAGAGGGCAGGCCACTGGCCCGAGGTCACACAGCTGATGCGTGGCTGTGCTGGGGTCCTCATTCTAGAGCCCATTCTAGATCTGGGGGATCTAGAATCCTCTATGATACGCCATCTCCAGTGAGATGGCGCTTCTGAACCAAGAGCCCATTTCCTCAGATGGGTGGAGAACGTCAGAGACACAGGGTACATCTTGCCAATAGAAGGCTCTCCTCCCCTGGCTCTGCCAGGCCCTGGGGAACACGGCATGTCCCCCTTGCATAGCCAGTTATTTTTAAGAACACCTTGCCGAGTGGGAAACACTGGTACCTATGCTTCCCCGAGGGTTCCAGTCTGTTCGGCTGGTACCTGACCCCACAGCCCTCAAGCCCGTCTCTGAAGAAGCAGTTCTGTCTCCATCAGCATTCCTAAGCAAGATCCAGCTCTCCCTAAAGTTCAGACCAATGTGGATTTGAAGAAATATTACTTTAATCCGCTCCCTCCTAAGTAAGATACAGAGTGTATCTAGGTCCCCTTTGCCCTCTCGGCTAATCCCCTAAACAAAGTCAGACCGTCAGAACCATGGGTGCCAAAGACAGCTGGGAGCATTCACGCTATTTCCGGTTTCAGGCTATCTGGATATTCCGAGGGGTGTCAGACAAGAGCCGAGGTCACAAGATGAAGGTGGGCCGTTCATCTTTTGTGGGCTTGCCTTTCATCACCTAGCTCTGACCAAGCAGTTTATTTCTGAATGGACGGGGCTGCATATTGCCCTTCTGACCCCATATTGTCCAGAAAATGAACACGGCTTTCACGGTCTACCTGGTTTCCTGTGGCATGAAGCCTTTCTCGGTGTCTCTCAGCATGGAAGTGTCTGCATTTTGCAGGCAGAGCTGGTCCTGCAGTAATAAGCAGCTTGGTCCAGCTCCTTTTAAAAGGACCTGGCTGGTATGCTGGTGTTCCCCCCTACCACTCCTGACCCTTCAAGTCCTAAAACCCACACACAATGCCCCAGCTGATGGCCAGGAGAGCGACTGCCAAGATGCTCTTCTCTAGTTGTTGTCAAGGCAACATCGGGGATGTTGAAACCCCTTGAGGACAGGAGAATACTCTCGACATTCTCCACCTGTGCTCACATCTGCTCAGGGCCATGGACGGAGGTAAGGCAGCTGTGACGTGTAGGGGCGGGGGTGAGGCACATTGCCTGGAAGAGGGCTGCCGGGCTTTTATTTCCTACGGTGACGTTTGCGCTGAGATTTTTACCCTGTTGTAGAATCAGGATATGTGTGTTAGTCACTCAGTCATGTCTGACTCTTTGCAACCCCACAGGCTGTAGCCCGACAGGCTCCTCTGTCCATGGGATTCTCCAGGCAAGAATACTGGAGTGGCTTGCCATTCCCTTCTCCAGAGGATCTTCCCGTCCCAGGGATTGAACCCTGGTCTCCTCCATTGCAGGCAGATTCTTTACCTTTTGAGCTACAGGGGCATCCTTTTAGGTAGAATCAGGAGAACCCTGATTTGTTTCATGGACTTCAGCCTGTCCTACTGCCTTTAACAATCCTGAATGTTCCCATCTGGGAAGCCGAGGGCATGAGTCCCTTGGTCTTCGTCACATGTGGCAGCCATGTGGTGCCTAACCAACCGCCCGAAAGTCAGCGGCTGAAAAAGATAATAATTTACAGTTGAGGCTCATTATTTGTGGATTCCATATTTGCAAACTTGCCTCTTTGCTGACAGTTCTTTGTAACCCCTCAATCAACATGAAGGACGCTTCCTTGGTTATTTGCAGATGTGTGCAGAACATTGAAAAATTTGAGTTGTCTGCACAGGTGTTCTCAGCTGAGACTGGACAGGTGACTCCCTGCCTTCTAGTTTTAGCTCTCATGCTGAAATATTTTCGTGCCATGTTTTCTGTTTCTTGGTGCTTTTTGTTGGTGACTTCACCATTAGAATGGCCCGAGCATCGTGCTGGAGTGGTGTCCGCTGTTCCTAAGCCCCAGGAGGCTGAGATGTGCCCTGCGGAGAAAATGTGGGCATTAGATGAGCTTCATTCAAGCCTGTGTTATGGTGCTGTTGGCCCTGAACTCGATGTAATGAGCCAACCTAATGCAACCTGTATTAGATAAGGCATCTTTACACAGAAACATACATAAAATAGGCGTATGTATTTATGTGCTCAGTTGCTCGTGTCCGACTCTTTGCGACTCCATGAACTGTAGCCTCCCAGGCTCCTCTGTCCATGGACTTCTCCAGGCAAGAACACTAGAGTAGGTGGCCATTTCCTACTCCAGGGGATCTTCCCAACCCACGGATCAAACCTACGTCTCTTGTGTTTCCTGCATTGGCAGGCAGATTCTTTACCACTGCACCACCTGGGAAGCCATAGGTTGATGAAAAGGTTGTGAGCAGAGTTCTGTGTTTCCCCTAGGACTGTGTTAGCCATGACTTTCTAGCACTGAACTCCGTGAACAGCAAGAACTATCTGTTTTCTTGTCACGTCCCTGCAAGTCATCCGGGTGCAGGCTGATCTGGGCTGGGCAGGACTGGGCTCAGTAGGATGCTTCTGCTCAAGCTGTGGGATCGTCGTTCTAAGGCAGGCTCAGGCCTGCTTGTACGGGTTCATCCTGGGTCCTGGCCGAAGGGCAGCAGCTCCCAGAGGAGTTCTGTTGGCCATCGAGGTGGCATGAACCCAGCTGGCAAATAGCCTGATAGCCTCTGCTTGCATCATGTCAACTTACTTCCCGCTGGTCAAAGCATGTCATCGGCCAAACCCGAGGTCCAGGGGTGGGAAGTACACCCCACTTCCATGGAAGGTACTGCAGAGTCTCATGATGGGGGTGTGAACAATTGGGTCCCCCCAGAACACTGCCCTGGGAGATGTTCAGGTTGATTGAGACCTGGGTCACTGCGGTGAAGGCAGGGATGCCGCAGAGTCCTGGCCCAGAGGCAGGGGACGGAAGGGCCGTTGCTCACCGTTTCCTTGTTCGCACCTGAGTGTCCTACTGTCTCTGTGCAAATACTGCTCCAATAGGCAAGTTTGCCACCCTCACAAGCACCGACAGGTGGAAGGTGTCTGTCTCCTGAAGGGTGACCTGGAGGGCAGGCTAGGAGGGAGCAGAGACACGGCTGGTTAGTTAATTCAGGGTGGGGGAGCAGGAGGGTGCATGGGTGTGTGCTCAGTAACTTCGGTTGGGTCTGACTCTCTGTGCCCCTATGGACCATGGCCCGCCAGACTCCTCTGTCCATGGGATTCTCCAGGCAAGGATACTGGAGTGGGCTGCCATGCCCTTCTCCAGGGGATCTTCCTGACCCAGGGATCAAACCTGTCCACGTCTCCTCTGTCTCCTGCATTGCAGGCGGATTCTTTACCCACCGAGCCACTGGGGAACAAGAGAGGAAATCCCAGAAACCATGTGTTCTGGATGTTTTACTTATGGACAGCTTATATGCATTTACCAAGCTAAGCGCAAAGTACAGATTTGTAGCGAGCCAGCCTTGCAAATTGTGGGGCTTGTCTTACAGACCGACTCATCTCACTGAGAAGAGGAGCCGGTGGAACTTCTAGGATCATTATAATTAGGTCTCCTTTTGAAACCACGTACCACGTTTGCTTTTTAATTTTTTTCCTTCCTATGCCTCAGGGCATCTCCCTGGTTCCTCATCAGTAAATGAATCCGTTCCCTTCACATCTGGGACACAGGGCCTTTGATACTGGCATGCGTGGAAAGGAGGGAAGAATAATTAACAAATTAATTAATTGTCCTTTGTTTCCGCTTCAAACAAATATGGTAGTATTTTGAGCTGAACAGGTTGTGTGCCAATAAAGGGCCATTAGTGACCATTTAAAAATGAATATGCACCTCCAGCGAACAAACAGAGACTCCCTGCCATTCTGGAAGTCTGAGCTGTGACAGGCTCCCCTTTGAGCCGAGCCAGCTTCTGTGGGCCTGGCCCATGAAGTGACGCTCCATAGAGATGTTTATTTTTGTGAAAAGCAAACAAAAAGTACTCCACCAGCAGCCCCACTTCTGCAAAAGAATTGAAAGCAGGTTCTTAAAGAGATACTTGCACACCTGTGTTCACAGCAGCATTACTCACAATCGTCGAAAGGTATAAGCAACCCAAGTGTCCATCGATGGATGAATGGTAAACCAACTGTGGTCCATCCATCCGGTGGAGTATTATTCAGCCTTAAAAAGAGAAGGAAATTTTGACACATGCCGAGTGAAATCAGGCAGTCACAAAAGGACAAATACTCTGATTCCACTCTTGTGAGGGACCTGGAGCCATCAGATCACAGAGACAGACCGTAGATGGTGGTTGCCAGGGGCTGGGCAAGGGGGAAGGGGAGCTAGTGATTAATGAACACAGAGTTTCAGTTTTATAAGATAAAAGTAGGTCTGGAGTTGGATGGTGGTGATGGCCACACAAGGAGGTGACTGTACTTAACACCACTGAACTGTCCCCTGAAGATGGTCAGATGGTCATGTATGAACAGAGGGCTGACAGAGATGTCACGGCTGGAGGCCCACAGGCACCCAGACACCCCCAGCAGCAATTGTTCCGCATTCACTAATTAAGAGTTGGCAGCAACTTTATACAGCCTCAGTCCTTGAGTAATAAGAATCGCCTGTATGTTTATGCGTGTTCTATTTCACACTCAATATCTGTTACCTGGTCCCTGGGTGCCTCCACTATTTTCATGAGCTAACACTTATGAGTCTGGTCTCAAGCCTGACTTTAACTTTTTATACTTCAGCATAGAGAACAATTCTCTGATTTGATCTGGGAGATTCCAGGTGGTAATTCTGGCTGCAGATACCAACTAATTTCCAGTCTTTGATCCCTTCCCATCATGCTTCTGGCAAACATGAGTTGATACGCTGATTTCCACAAGCGGTGTCAGAATCCAGGGCTTTGTGTGTGTGTGTGAGGTGGCGGAGGGGGTGGTTGCGGAGAGGGGACACATAGGCCTTGACCCCGTGCCCTGTGCTCTTACAAAGCAGTCTGTTGGCAGATGAGAAATAATATTTGTTGAGTATAGTGTAGGATAAATCATATTTGTACTTTACTTTAGGAACAAAAGTACTTTCAAAAGTATATTTGATTTTGAAATCACTTTTCTGATTAAGAGTCCCTTAAAAAGGACAGTTAAATAAACTACAGGTTGGAGAGACTCCTTAAGCATGGGCAGGGTTTTCCATTTATTGGTGTGCTAGGTGTCTCAGATGGTAAAGCATCTGTCTACAATTCGGGAGACCCAGGTTCAATCCCTGGGTTGGGAAGATCCTCTGGAGAAGGAAATGGCAATCCACTCCAGTACTATTGCCTGGAAAATCCCATGGACAGAGGCGCCTGGTAGGCTACAGTCCATGGGGTCGGAAAGAGTCGGACTTCACTCACTCACTCACTCCGGAGGTTTTAGGCATAGGTTTGAATCTTTGTTTTCCACGTTTTTTGTGATCTGGTTTTTTCGCTTCGAAGATATTGTAGACAGGCTCAGTCTCCTAAGACTCCTTCCTGCAGTTGGCAGTGAATCTCCAGAGACTGGGCTACTCTTGCAGTCAAGCACCTCCAAAGCCGAAGGCTGCCCCCTGCCCCGGAACAGCGCTGGGGAAACCCCTCCCTGGTGTCCCCGCAGG
This sequence comes from Capricornis sumatraensis, assembly GCF_032405125.1. Taxonomy (NCBI): domain Eukaryota; kingdom Metazoa; phylum Chordata; class Mammalia; order Artiodactyla; family Bovidae; genus Capricornis; species Capricornis sumatraensis. The sequence goes on from NC_091076.1 coordinate 102,560,889, forward strand.
AGCCTTCTCCCAAGAGCCAAGCTGGGGCTTCAGCTTCACATACTGATTTGGGGGAGACACCAGCATGGCAGATGGTGATGGAGCAAGAGGAGCCAGGGAGAGCCCCAGGTTCCCAGCTTCACCTAGACAGGTGGGGACCAGCAGTGGGGACCACACGCAGATCTGAGACAGGCCAAGACCCCAGTGTCGGCCCCACCTGGCCTGGCCCAGCCCTGGCTCTGGTGGGCTCTGGGGACCCTTCCCAGGGTCACATTTCTACCCAACGGCTACATGGGAACACAAAGTATGTTGAGAGGGGACAGAGAGGAGGCAGCCGGGGCAGGAAACCCTGGGGATGAGGCGGGGATGGGAGTGTGAACCCTGCTTTGCTGGAGGCCCCACCCACGTGAGGTCAACCCCCCTACACACTTGGCAGTGGGGAACCATGCACACGGATACAAGGATGGTGGTGTGATGGAGGGTCAGGTGTGTTCCGGTTGGGAGGTGCTGCAAGGAAGACCAGGTGATTTTTAAGGAGAGCACGTGTCGTGCTGCTGGGCGAGCCCTGAGTCTGCGTGCCCCCTAACTAGTCCCAGCCGTTCCACACCCAGCGTCCCTCTGTTTTGCCACCCCGACTGCCTCTCCAGAATGGCTGTCTCCAGAGGGCCCCTCCTGACCTCTCCTCTCCTTCCCGGCCCATCCCCTTCTCCCTGGGGCTCCCCCAGGCTCCAAGTCCTGCCTCCGCCTTCAGGGAGCATGTGCTGAAGTGTGAATAAGGCCCTTTGCACTTCTCCCTCCCTGACTCCTCTCCCACCCTGGGCTCCCCGTCCTGTCCCCCACCTCCCATCCTGGCCCAGCCCCCGCAGGGCTGGCAGTTGTTTACCACAGCAGCCAGCTCCCCCTCCTAATCTCATCTGGGCGGGACTTTAATAAAGCCCTCCGCACAGCTGGCTCCATACATCACTCATCCCCTGAAGGTGGCTGGGCCTTGATGGATACACGACAACCCTCAGCAGAAATGGCATCTGGACAGCAGCCCCTCCCAAAGCCCCTGGGAGATGGGGAGCCTCAGCGGGGAGGGAGGAGATTCCAGGAGAGCCCTCTGCTTGGGGCCCTGGGCCACAAGCCCTAATGAACTGAGATTACATGGTTTTGACTTTGACACACCGGTTTGAAAAATGGGGCATTTTCCCTCTGCTTTCCCCCCACCCCCCGCATTATTCCAGCTCTGCCTGAGGGATGAGAAAGAGACTCCTGTGATTTTGAGAGAGGTTCCAAAATTGTGTAAGGGGACCGTGTGCGGAGGAGCGTGGCTGCCAAGGGTGGGTGAGATGTGGATTGATGGAGAAACTTGGAAAGCTGGGCATGCTTCCTCTCAACCTGCCCGTTTCCAGGGGCCATCTTCACGGGGGTCTTCCACAGTTTTATCTCCCTGGTCTCACTTCCCTCTCTGTCCACCCTCCTCCTCCTCTGGCCTCAGAGGAGACCTCCATTCCCAGGAGGAGGAGAAGGTGTTGCTGGTTGTTGCCTGGGGCCCTGTTGTCTCGCTTGGTCATTTGGGGTCTGTTTCTATGCACGGGTTTAGGAGTCCTTGGGGTCCCCGTGCTAGGGCGATGAGCCCATATTCCTTGAGTCCTTGGCCCCTGTGGCCTCCCTGCCTGGTACCCAGTAGCAGCCTCTCTCAGTCCCACCTATGGCTTCATGTCCAAGGGATGTACCTGCACACCTCCCATTTGGGACCATTTCCATTGTGCTTCTTCATAACCAGGGGCCCAGGAGGCGATGTCACATGGTGGGTGTGGCCCAGGGATCTGAAGGGGTCCCCATGGCTCAGCCAGTCGTGTGGTATCCCGCTAGCGACACCCCCGTTCCTGTTTACAGGAGCTGAGGGGCTCCATCCCGTTAGAGCCCACAGCCACTTTAGACCACCCACACTTGTGACACCAGCTTCAGCTTCGGGGCTTCCAAAACCACGCTCAGCTTCAGTAATTCACCGGAAGGACTTACAGAACTCAGAAAAGTGGTTATGCTCACAGGGATGTCTTCTTATAGCCAAAACACACCAAGTAAAATCAACCAATAGCAGAGGCACGGGGGCCAAGTCCAGGAAAGCAGGAAATCAGGGGCGTCAGCTTTGTGTTCCCAGCTAATTGCTGTGCCTGTGGAAAACCCCAAAACCCTCCTCCTGGAGTGTGGGCAGGCCCACATCACCCTTCCCAGAGAGGCAGGAGAGGACCTGGACAGGGCCCAGGATTGAGAAGTCTAAGGCGGCTGCCACAACTGCCAGGGGACCTTGCCAAGGCTGTCCTGGGGCAGCCTGCTCCCACTTTGCTTCCCACGGCCGCGAGCTGGGTGGGAGGCATCCTGATCGGAGTCCCTGACTTTGTGCTGTACATATGTTCTGAAAAACTTGTAGATAAAAAATGGCAGTGTTTTTAAAACGCGCTCAGGACTGCTCCATTTCCACAGGAAGGAACCTTTCGTGAAGTGAATCATCAGCCAATTTGTGTTTTTAAAACATCAGATTTGCCTAAAAGCAACACACCTGTTAATCTTACATCACTAATGATTCCACTAGAAGGAAGCAAGGGGGATGCCAGGGGCGTGCGCAACTCGCACGAAAGTCCCCACACCCTTGGATTCCTAGGCGCTTTCCAAAGGGCTCTCCAGGTGTGTGATCGTGTCTGAATCCTGACAGTCACTCTTCTAGGGGGCTTGCAGGTGGGAGGAAGGTGAGTCACTTCCCCGCGCCCCCTCTGGGGATGAAGATGCCACGGGTAAGAGATTCAGGGCCTTCTCCACAATCATGTTGTTTAAGAGGCAACAAAGCATTGTGTGCTGACAGGCCCCAAGTGCCTCTGGATTTCATACACGCACACATACACACACACCTGCACACTGCATGCCCACAGGCATGTGCACACGCACGGCGGTGTCCACTGTGAGTAGCTGGCGAACACCTGTTGCTTGCTGTGCATTTTCTGAAGTTCTGGTCTGAGGTCCAAAATCTGCGTGAAACCTGCAAATACACAGGTCTCGGCCACAGCGAAGCTCTGTGTGTCCCCAGCTTTCCAGACCTCCCTCTGATGGCCATCTGCAGGCAGACAATGGGCGTGGGGTGCAGGGGGAGGTTGGTGGCTATAACTCTGTGGGCTCCCCGGGGTGCACCCAGCATCTGCTCTCACGGGGGCGGGTTCAAGTGCAGACAGAGCTGCATCCTGGCACAGGAAGAAGCTGCCCAAGGGGAAAAAATAAATCTTAGGGAGCTGTTGAGGCGACAGAAGATGTGTGCCTCCAACATAGGATTGCATGTACACGCACACGTGTGCATGTGCGGCAGAGCAGCCCGCAGACGCAGAGAGGTGGTGTGAGGGCAAATGAAACCTCAGGTGTTAACTCGGCCACCGTGGGATGTTCCTGTGAGCTCGAGGTGTGCAGCGCTCTTGGAATCCTGCTCTTCCCCTGGAGCTTGGGCGACCCAGTCCCCTGACACCGGCCGCCGTGTCACCCACACTGACTCGAGGGCTCGTGAAATCTAGTTGCCTAGCAGAATGTGAGTAGAATTGCTAAGTTAAAGAAGGATGCATTCATTGCTGGGCTGTGACTCTATCTGAATTGGTTCAGAGAGGGTTCCATGGCCTTGGAGCCTGCCTCCCCGGCCCAGCTAAAGGCCAACTTGCGTCTGAAAGAGCCGGCTCTGTGCAGTCTCCTTGCTCACCCCTTGGGCAGGAACCCCTCTCCCAAGGGTTTCTCAAGTGGTCCGAGTGGAGGGGACTGCCACCCAGACTTTGGGACACTGTGAAATTTGGCAGAGACCCTCCCATCTCTCTACATCTTGACCCTGGCCTGTCCCTCTGTCCGTTTGTCCTTCTCTGTTCCCCTCCAAGGTTCTCACCTGGTCTTTCTTGCTAAGAAGTAGCTCAGAGCTGGGAGGCTGGTGGGGACTGAGCCACACCTCTCGCCACCCTCAGTGTGCGTGGAGGCCTGTGGGCGTGTCCTTCTTGCTTTCAATCACAAAAAGCAGGCGCTGGGCTGACACACAGAGTGTGTCACTGGGTCGGACCAGGGAGCAGCAAGGAGCACCTTTCCTGCCGGAGCGCCTGCTATGGCAAGATCAACCCGCTCACAGTTCAGATCGTTCTTTGCAAAGTTGCTTTAGGGTAGGACTATCTGATGGAGAAAGACCCTGGCTGACTTTTAGCTTGGGCAGCACGTGTGTGGGTGGGTATGAGTAAGGAGGAGAGTCAGCAGCTGCAGGAAGTGTAGAGCATCCCAGAGTCTTCTTTTTAACTTCAGAAAATTGTGGTAAGACAACTTGTAAAGAACATGAAGTTCTCCATGTTAACTGTTTTCAGAGGTACAGGTCAGGGCATTAAGTGGCACTGTTAAGCGACTGTCCCCACCATCCATCTCTGGAACAGTTTTCATCACCCCAGACTGAAGCTCTGTCCCCATTACACACTCACCCCATCCTACTTTCTGTCTCTGGGTTTGACCATCCCAGGTACCTAATATGAGTGGAACCATACAGGCTTTTTCCTTTTGTGATGAGTTTATTTCAAGTAGCATGACGTCCTCACGCTCCACCTGGGTTGTAGCAGGTGTCAGAATGTCCTTCCTTTTTAAGACTGAATAATCTTCCATTGTGTGGACGTTCTTATCCGTTCACCTGTCGGTGGACACTTGGGTTGCTTTCACCTTTTGACTATTGTGAATAACGCTGCTATAAATATGAGTCTATACATATCTATTCAAGTTTCTACGTTCACTTTTCTGGTTATGTCCTCAGAAGGAGATTCCTGAGTCGTATGGTAATTCGATGTTTTAATTTTTTGAAGAACTACCTACTATTTTCCACAGTGGCTGCACCCTTTTCATGCCCATCACCAGTGCACAAGAGTTCCAGCTTCTCTTCATCCTCTCCCATTCTTGTTCTTTCCTGTATTTTTAAAAAATAAAGTCTATTTTATTATGTGTATATATATGTATATATATATTGGCCACACTGCGTGGCTTGTGGGATCCTGGTTCTCCAACCAGGGATTGAAGCAGGGTAGTAAGAGCTCAGAGTCTTAACCAGTGGACCACCAGGGAAGTCCCTCTTTTTGGTGTTTTGATGACAGCCACGCTAAAGGTGTGAGGTGGCTTTGAGTCTAGACTGTCCTGGCTGAGTACGATTCTCCGACGAAGGCTGTGGGGACGCCTACTCTTCAACACCCTACTGCTAGTATTTCTGGAGGGGATTGTCACAGGGCTGGGGTGTCCCCTCTGAAGTCTCCAGGAAGGACTGCAGAGCCTGCCCCTGACCAGGGATGCTGGCCGAGGAGGCAGTGGGCGCATGGAAAACCTCCTGATGGTGGTGGTTTAATCAGACCCTCTCGCCTGAGCTGGGTGGGGAACATCCACAGGTGAGTTCATGGGGCTTCCTCTCCTCTCCCAACACCTTAGCTCTGCACCTTGCGGCTCTCTCACCAGGAGACAGGTGCTCACTTTCAGCAGAGGTGAGGGGAGTGAGCAAGGTGGCGCCACCCTCTCCTCTCCCTGACCTGGGAACCATGCTAGCGGGCCTGGGAAGAAGGTGAGTTCTTCTCAGCCTGCTGGCCAGGTGGGGGTGCCGAGCCAGCAAGCCGCAGTCAGCACAAGTGAAAGCCACGTCCCTGATGTAGGAGGTCCTCTGGTCCACAGGTGGCCTCTCCAGACTTTCTCCTCCAGGGACATTTCCGTTTCCGTTGCTTTAGATTCTAAAGGTCACAAAACAGCTAGTTCTGCTGTCAGATGAAGGAGTCAGTATCCAGGCAGAAAGGACCCAAGGCTTCTGAAATGTGAGCAGTGGCCCCTTCCCAGCCCCAGGTGGGTGCAGGGAGGACAGTCCCCCACTTCCCTGCTTCTTTTCTCCCTGGGTCAACCCCACGGCCCAGCCCCACTCAGGTGATAGGCTGGGCCACCTGCCAGTACCAGCAGTTACTTCTGCAGACCCACACCCAAAGCCCTGTGGCCATCTTAGGTTCTGAAACCAGTGGGCGTCCTTCCTGGATGGAATGGGCAATGGAAACAGGGATCCTTTGCTGCTGTCTCTGCAGGTGAAATTGCAGACTGGCAGCTGTGATTGTGGGGGGTGCTAAGTCACTTAAGTTGTGTCTGACTCTTTGCGACCCTATGGACTGTAGCCCACCAGGCTCCTCTGTCCATGGGATTCTCCGTGCAAGAATACCAGAATGGGTTGCCATTTCCTTCTCCAGAGGATCTTCCCAACCCAGGGATAGAACCCGCGTCTCTTATGTCTCCTGCATCGGCAGGCAGGGTCTATACCACTAGCTATGATTGTGGTGTGACTTTTATTCACTTGCCTCAATGGTGGTGGCTGCTGAGGCTTCTTGTGTGCTGCAGTGGCTTGGGAGCGCTCTGACGACAGAGGGCAGGACTGTGCCAGCCTCTCCTGCTGCCCTGGCTCCGTGCAAGCCTCACTGCCAGGCCTTGCCCAGTAGCTTGTCCTAGTCATGGGGATTTAGGAGCTGCCTGGGCAAGAAGGACAGTTAGCATGTCCCATCATTGCACTTGTGAGCTGGGACCAGAGGCTGCTGTTTGCCACCAGAAGGGAACTCGTGATGTGTGTTCCTTCCCCCAGAACATACCTCATTTGTTGTGTCTGCTCTCTCCGGGTATCTTCTTCCCCCCCACAGCAGCCCCTGAGCCCGGCCAGGTTTCTCCTGGACCTGCCTTTGCATTCTCAGAATCCATGTCATGATTCTAGAGCAGACAGGTGGGACAGAAAGGGTTAACTGTGACATAAACTCATTTGTGTATTGAGATACATCCTAAAAGGGGGGCTTCAATTGGAAAGTTCTGTGCATTAATCCATCTTCTTATGGAAAGGAGGAAATTATTCATAATTAAAAAGTAATAATAATGTGGTGTGAAGGAACTCAGCTGTACGTTACCCAGAAAGAAGGAGGCGAGGGTGGGAAGGCTATTTTTAATGGTCTCCATAGCAACAGAGATTTTGTTTACAGTGCTTTTTTTTCCCCCTCTTGTACTTTAGCAAGGCAATTGCTGATTTGCATTTTATTAGAAAGTGTTGCTGGCAAGTCCCTAGTGTGGACAGAACTGGGGCCCTGAGAGGGCTTGGGAGGGGGGTTGAGTCTTTGTGGGGTTCACTGGCCCCGGGCTGGAACTGCATGGCTGAAGCAGCAGGACCTGCGGGATGCTTGCTTCCAGCTGCTCAAACAGCCCACATTGCCCTCTGTGCCCCGTCCTGTGTGGTCCCTGCTGAGGGGGTACCGCCTGGCCCACCCCACCCCAGTTACACAGCTTCACAGCACCCCTCTGTGTCCGCTGCACCAGCTCCCTAGGGCCCCCAGCCACCTGCTCAGGGCAGCTGAGCGGGTCCCAGTGACTCCACCTCCAGCCCGTGAGAGGCTGGCAAGGGCCACTCGTGGAGGGCACAGGGCCCAGGGCTGCCGGCTGTGCTGCAGATGGCATGGCAGCTGTGTGCCCCGTGGAAGCCAATGTGAGTGGCCGCTGGCCAGGCCCCCAGAAGGCTGGTACAAGCGGGGGGTGCAGGTGCCAGTGCTTCCTGGGCTGGGGGCCCAAGTGGGCTCGCTGCCGGCTTCCTAGCATCCTCCTGCTTCCCACCCAGCACCAGGTGTGGACCCCAGAAAGGGGAAGATGCCAGGCTTCTCTCTCTGTGGTCACGGCTCTGCCAGCACCAGGAGCCTTCTCCCTTTGCTCCAGGTGAAAACCTGCTTCCCACGTGCGATCCAGCCAGGCAGAGAGGCTGGAGCTTGCCGTCCTTACTCCTGGGTGGGAGATGGGGCATGTGGTAGCTTCCTACATGTTCGTGTCTATGGGCCCTAGTGATGGGGCATCATTTTGTGTGTGGTCCCTCCCCATACCCCACCAAGACTTTTGAGTGACGTGGGGACTCCCAGTACCTTTTGGGTTCTGAAGGCATAGTCAGATCCATGGCTGGTCTTCCACGTGGAGACTCAGCACTCTTCCTCTTGGGGAATTTGGATTTAGGTCGAGCGAACTGAGAGAGTGCAGCCCTCAGTCCTTAGCTTGGGTAAGAAGGCATCTTGCGGAAATCTGTCCTGCTCAGGACCATGCAGGCAGCCTTCCCTTACTAAGAGGGTCTGGTGGTCTGGGTTGGCTTTGGTTTTGGTCTTTTTCTTTTTGTATTCCATCTGCAGGTGACATTTCCAGGCATCTCTGCCTCCCCTGTTGTTTTTTTTTAAATTGGCAGAGCCTTTTGAGAAAATGCCCAAATTTCCCTTTTCCTGGAGTGGAAGAAAGATTGGGCGGAGGTGGCTTGATTATCTGGCTTCAGTGAGCCTGATGGGAAGAATCTGAGTGGGGGCCAGGGGTTGGGGTGCACAGGGGCTTGGGGGTTTCACCATGCTGTTGGCATGAACCACACCACACACGTGTGCACATCACACACACTCATGCACATTCACATATACACACCACACACTCACACATATATATAAACACATGCATTGGTACATAATACATATATAAATTAACACCAGGTACACTCTTGCATCACATATAGATACACACTCAGCAATACACACATATACATATCACATGCACTCATGTGCTTGTATACACACATATTCATATACCCATGTCATTCATGTGTGTGTACACACACACACTTCTCATTTAATTGGCCCCACTATGAGCAGTCATTCGTTCATCCATTCTGCAACAGCCCCTGAGGGCTCCCCAGGGCTCCATGAGGCCCAGGTTTGGCTTATTCGTGGGTCTGGCACATAGCAGATGCTCAAGAGCTACTCATTGCCTGAGAAAATGAATGAATGATTGAGGGATTGGAGGAATGGAGGAATGAATGAAAGCTCCATGTCAGGTACCACTGGAGACTGGAAGTGTGCAGGAGAATCCAGCTCTGGTCCTGCCCTCATCGGTTTTCAGCCTCACTGGGTGAGTGGGATGTGGGGGCGACAGCCTTACAAATAGGTGGGCAGTGATTCCAGGCAGGATGGAGGAAGAGGCGCCAGGTGAGGGATGTGTCAGGGGTGCCCTAGGGAGGAAGACCTAATGCAGGCCTGGGAGGGAGGTCAGACACCCTGCAGCTGGGACCTGCAGGCTGAGTTGGCCTTAATTATACCTCCAAAATCCCTTCACAGAAACACCTTGATCTGTGTTTGGTTGAATAACTTGGAGAAGATTTGAGGATTCCAGAGGCCCAGAACCTCGGGGGCCCTTTGGGACGCTGCCAGGATCGATGCACAGAGGCACGAGTGAGCATGCAGTGTTCGCAGCAGAGCAAGCAGATACCACCGGCTCAGGGCCGTCTAAGACTGTGGGGAGAGGGTGGACCCGGGTCTTGGAGGACCTTGATAGCCCAACCCCAGAGGGCCCGGTGTTCAGAAGCTGCATTTTTCCAGCTTCCCAAATGCAGATTGAGCTGGAACAGGAAGGCAGCAGACACAGGGACACCTGAGGCAGGCACGTGTCAACCCTCACCGGTGCACACGTCCCACACCGACACCATGAGGTCAGTGTCCAGGGCCTGCCTGTCCACTCTGGCGGGGAGTGCTAAACCCCAGCTGCCAAGTCTTGGCCTACCTGCTCTGGGGTTTACGTATACCACCTCCCAGCTGCCTGTCTTTTGCTGTTCACTTCTTGCTTAGAATTTTCCATATGGGCAAGAGGCATCATGCCAGCTACCCCCTGGATATCACTTATGGATTTCAGAAGGTCAAGTAGGTAAAGAATTCGTTGGCAGGCACTTAACGTGCCACTAGAATAAAAACAAACAAACATGATATCAGGGATGGGAGGACGTGTGACTCTCTGTTGTTTCAGTTCTCAGCAAATAAGACCCCGTGCCCAGGGCTCCTTCTGCAAAACCCTCTAGGAGGTCTCCCACCCCAGGGAGTTCTCGCCTCACTCTCCCTCCTCCTTTGTGATGCTGCAGAGTCCTCTCTCCTCCGCAGCCCCCAACCCCCGGAGACGCTTCTGTCTTCCAAACCACTCTCATCTTCTGGTTTGAATCTAAGCCAGACATGGGGCCTGATCCATGTCTTGCACTGTGATGACTGTGAGTTTCCACCTTCAGCGAAATTACACCCTTTTTTGGAAGAAGGCAGGACAAGCTCACTGACCATTTCAACCATCCAGACATGCATCACACACACACAAGGAGGTAAAACCCTGTGTTCCTTCCTGTTCACCCCTCAGGAGGACCCTCTCCAAACAGCAGGGTGGATACTCTGACTTCTGTTACATTGTCGATTGATTCACTTGTTCACTCAAGAGGTGCAGGCTGTTACCTTTCCTACAGGCAAACACGCTGGGACATAGGTGAGTGCAGTCAAGCTGAGACTCATGTTTGCCACTCTGCACAGCCTCCCATGGGAGTTTATGCGACCGAGGATGAGATGGCTGGATGGCATCACGGACTCGATGGACGTGAGTCTGAGTTAACTCGGAGTTGGTGATGGACAGGGAGGCCTGGCGTGCTGTGATTCATGGGGTCGCAAAGAGTCGGACACGACTGAGCGACTGAACTGAACTGAACCTTGCTCGCGCATAGGCTTCTGGAAAACAGAGTCTCCATCTCATGTTTCTTCTAGTTCCATGATGCTTGAAATACTGCTCTGCACATAGTAGGTCTTCAATAAATATTCACAGCTGTTTGGTTTTCTAAGTCTGTTTGAGCTGCCATCACGAAACACCACACACTGGGTGGCTTAATCAGCAGATGTTTATTTATCACAGCTCTGGAGGCAGCAAGGTCCAGACCAAGGCACCCACTGATTTGGTTTCTGGAGAGATCCCCTTCCTGGCTTATAAACCTCTGCTTACTTCCTGTGTCCTGACAAGGCGGAGTGCTCTGGTCTTTTTCTATAAAGACAGTGATCCCATCACAGGGACTTGACCCTCATGACCTCATCTAAATCTAATCACCTCCCAAAGACCGCACCTTCAGAAACATTAAGGGTTAAGATTTCAACATATGAACTTGGGGGTGGGGGAAGCATGGATGTTCAAACATCCAGTCTGAACTGGTGTTGACTCTTCCATTGAGGAGACAAGCCACTTGCACAAGCAAGTGTGTAGTGGTCCCAGAAGACTGTGAATCGGGTTTTGTCACTTGGTGGAGATGGCTCTCTGACACTCAGTCATGGCCTTCAGGAGATGTGAGGCTGGAAATGAGCTGTGATGATCACAGTACACTTGTAGGCACGAAGGGAAACGAGGGCACCATCCTTAGCAGATCCTGGGATGTGTTTCCTTTCCATAATTCCCTGTGATTGGAAGTGAAGAGGAGGTTTTCTGGTGGGAGAAACAGGGCAATTGAGAGGCCTGGTCCCCACTGGCCCAGGGAAGGAGGGCAGCTGTTCTCCCTGGACGCATGCAGCGGGAATATCACAGGGGGAGCAAGCAGAACCCTCCAGCCCTAAAAAGTGGAGAGTGACATGGGACGAGCCAGGGCCCCACAGAGGAGGAGCCGCGGCTCCAGAGCTTGGCGGGCTAAGCCTGCTTCTAGAAGCATCAGCAGCCAGGGGAACAAGCAGGAGCGGAACTTGCTTTCTTCACCTGGTTTATATCCACTAGAGAAACAAAGGTGGCAAGGAGGAGGGAGAAAATCATTCCTCAAGGAAAAGATAGCAACCAAGGATGTTCATGTCGCCGTTGTTGTTTAGTCACTAAGTCGCGTCTGACTATTTTGGGATCCCATGGACTCTCAGGCTCCTCTGCTCATGTCCATCAAGCCAGTGATGCCATCCAACCATCTCATCCTATTTCGTCCCTTTCTCCTCCTGCCTTCAATCTTTCCCAGCATCAGGGTCTTTTCCAATGAGTCAGTTCTTCACATCAGGTGGCCAAAGTATTGGAGTTTCAGCTTCAGCATCAGTCTTTTCAATGAATATTCAGGACTGATCTCCTTTAGAATGGACTGGTTGGGTTTCCTTGCAGTCCAAGGAACTCTCAAGAGTCTTCTCCAACACCACAGTTCAAAAGCATCAATTCTTCAGTGCTCAGCTTTCTTTATAGTCCAACTCTCACATCCATACATGACTACTGGAAAAACAATAGCTTTGACTAGATGGACCTTTGCTGGCAAAGTAATGTCTTCACTTTTTAATATGCTGCCTAAGTTGGTCATAGCTTTTCTTCCAAGGAGTCAGTCAGTCAGTCAGTTCAGTCGCTCAGTCGTGTCCAACTCTTTGCGACCCCATGAATCGCAGCACGCCAGGCCTCCCTGTCCATCACCATCTCCCGGAGTTCACTCAGACCCACGTCCATCGAGTCCGTGATGCCATCCAGCCATCTCATCCTGGGTCGTCCCCTTCTCCTCCTGCCCCCAATCCCTCCCAGCATCAGAGTCTTTTCCAATGAGTCAACTCTTCTCATGAGGTGGCCAAAGTACTGGAGCTTCAGCTTTAGCGTCATTCCTTCCAAAGAAATCCCAGGGTTGATCTCCTTCAGAATGGACTGGTTTGATCTCCTTGCAGTCCAAGGGACCCTCAAGAGTCTTCTCCAACACCACAGTTCAAGCGCATCAATTCTTCGGCGCTCAGCCTTCTTCACAGTCCAACTCTCACATCCATACATGACCACATGAAAAACCATAACCTTGACTAGACGGACCTTAGTCAGCAAAGTAATGTCTCTGCTTTTGAATATGCTATCTAGGTTGGTCATAACTTTTCTTCCAAGGAGTAAGTGTCTTTTAATTTCATGGCTGCAGTCACCATCTGCAGTGATTTTGGAGCCCAAGAAAATAAAACCTGTCACTCTTTTCATTGTTTTACCATCTATTTGCCGTGAAGTGATGGGACCGGATGCCATGATCTTCATTTTCTGAATGTTGAGCTTTAAGCCAACTTTTTCACTCTCCTCTTTCACTTTCATCAGGAGGCTTTTTAGCTCTTCTTCATTTTCTAATATAAGGGTGGTGTCATCTGCATATCTGAGGTTATTGATATTTCTCCCGGCAATCTTGATTTCAGTTTGTGCTTCATCCAGCCTGGCATTTCTCATGATGTACTCTGCATATAAGTTAAATAAGCAGGGTGACAATATACAGCCTTGATGTACTCCTTTCTCAATTTGGAACCAGTCTGTTGTTCCATGTCCAGTTCTAACTGTTGCCTCTTGACCTGCATACAGATTTCTCAGGAGGCAGGTAAGGTGGTCTGGTATCGCCATCTCTTGAAGAATTTTCTACAGTCTGTTGTGATCCACACAGGCAAAGGCTTTGGCATAGTCAATTAAGCAGAAATAGATGTTTTTCTGGAACTCATGCTTTTTCAATGATCCAATGGATGTTGGCAATTTGCTCTCTGGTTCCTCTGCCTTTTCTAAGTCCAGCTTGAGCATCTGGAAGTTCATGGTTCATGTACCATTGAAACCTGGCTTGGAGAATTTAGAGCATTACTTTGCTAGCGTGTGAGATGAGTACAATTGTGCGGTAGTTTGAACATTCTTTGGCATTGCCTTTCTTTGGGTTTGGAATGAAAACCGACCTTTCCCAGTCCTGTGGCCACTGCTGAGTTTTCCAAATTTGTTGGCATATTGAGTGCAGCACTTTCACAGCATCATCTTTCAGGATTTGAAATAGCTCAACTGGAATTCCATCACCTCCATTAGCTTTGTTCGTAGTGATGCTTCCTAAGGTCCATTTGACTTCGCATTCCAGGATGTCTGGCTCTGGGTGAGGGATCACGCCATTGTGGTTATCTGAGTCATGAAGATCTTATTTGTATAATTCTTCTGTGTAGTCTTGCCACCTCTTCTTAATATCTTCTGCTTCTGTTAGGTCCATACAACTTCTGTCCTTTATTGTGCTCATCTTTGCATGAAATTTCCCTTGGTATCTCTAATTTTTTGGAAGAGATCTCTAGTCTTTCCTATTCTATTGTTTTCCTCAATTTCTTCGCATTGATCACTGAGGAAGGCTTTCTTATCTCTCCTTGCTATTCTTTGGAACTCTGCATTCAAATGGGTATATCCTTCATTCTCTCCTTTGCCTTTTGCGTCTTTTCTTTTCTCAGTTATTTGTAAGGCCTCCTCGGACAACCATTTTGCCTTTCTGCATTTCTTTTTCTTGGGGATGGTCTTGATCACTGCCTCCTAAGCAATGTCGTGAACTTTTTTGAGCTTTAAGCCAACTTTTTCACTCTCCTCTTTCAGTTTCAACAAGAGGCTTTTAAGTTCCTCTTCACTTTCTGCCATAAGGGTGGTGTCATCTGCATATCTGAAGTTATGGATATGAAGTTTTAGAACAGTCTAATCAGTGGTGAGAAAAAGTTAAAACATTGTTTCCCCCTGGTGGGGTCGGGGGGCAAGGGCCCGAGTGACTGGGAAGGAGGGAGGAGATTTCCAGCAGGAAGGGTCATGATCCGCATCTTGGCAGGTGAGGGGCTCACAGGTGTGTGCATTTGGCAAACTCATCCTGTTTCCAAACCAAACTTGAGTCCATTGGTCTACTGGCAGGAAGGCCAATCTACTGACTCCAGGTTATAGTGAAGGAAAGTGCAGGGTGTTTATTGCAGGGACCAAGCAAGAAGTCCAGGCAGCTAGTGCTTAAAAGGCCCAAACTTCCTGAAGGTTCTCAGGGAAAGGTTTTTAAAGACAGGGTGGAGGAGGAGGGTTGTGGGATGTGTGACCAGCTCATGGACATTCTCCTGATTGGTTGGTGGTGAGGTCATCAGAAGTCAACATCATCAACCTTTGGATTCCAATCATTCTCTGGTCTCCATGCTTGTGAGCAGCATGCAGTTGACTTCTTCCACCTGGTGGGATTTCAGTATCCGCTAAACAGCTCAAAGGACATGGTTCAGAATATTATTAGCGCCCTTAAGGAGAAACTAAAAGTCCTTGACTTTGTTTAATGGCTAAACTACTATTATTTTGTCTTACTTGACTGTTTTCCTTTGCTTCTGCATTTTCTCAGTCCTCTGATTAAATTTATTCTTTGGACCTTGGGGAAGGCTAGGAAGCTAGAGTTTTTCTACAAACAAGAGGCAGGCAGAGGTCATGGAGGGGGTACCTGTCCTGGGAAAGCCTCATAGGGTCTTGCTTGGTTGCAATCCAATGGGACACTCAAGATTTGTGTATTTCATTGTGTGTAGATTTTAATCTTAAAAGGAAAAAAAAGAACTGTAAACAAATTAAACTGTAGTTATGATAAACATGCTGAAGTTTGGGGGTGGGCAGTGTGAAATGTCTGCAGCTATTTTCAAGGCATCAAAAATGATAAAATAGGTTGATGGGTGGTCCGAGGGATGGGGAGATGGGCAGATATGTGATAGAGCAAGTGCAGAAGAATGCCGGCGGTAGACTCAAGGCAGTGGGGACACAAGTGTTCACTGCAAACTCCTTCAGCATTTCTCTCTGAAAACGTTTACAATAAAATGTTCGTAGGAAAAATCAGTTCCAAAGCTAGTGCACAAAGGGCTGTTTTTGGAGACACTGGGAGGACTTTGCTGCGCTGTGACCAGCAGGAGGTGGCGAGCGCCTGGAACGCATGCCTGTTTCTGGAGTCCTGGTGCTGTGCTGGGTGCTATGGGATGGGTGATGCTGGCAGAGCTGCAAGTTTCTGAGGCAGATGCTTGTATGTCTTGTACACTTGTATGTGCTTGTGTGTCTGCAGGTCTAGACCAAGTGTCAGGTCCTAATGCGGGGGTTGAGACTATCTGCCTCTTTGAATTCCTGGTGATTCTTGTCTTTGGGGATTTCACAGAGTAGGTGGGAGGTCAAAATACTCATATGAGGAAGATTTAATTGCCACAGTCTTGATGTTTGCTAGGAATGCTGCTGGGCTCAGAGGATGGAAAAGTGAAGGGGGCTGGACCAGCCAGCTGGAGGCTGGAGGGCAGGAAGGAGGGGACAGGATGTCCCTACAAAAGGGCTGCAGGACCACAGTCAATGTGGGGTGTTGCAGGGGTTGGGGGACCAGGGCTGGACAAACCAGAGGTGGAAACTAGGGGTTCCATAGGTTGGAGGCAGATTTTAAAAGTCTCTGAAAGTCAGGACTGGGGGATTCTCAAAATGATGAGACCAGGGAGCCATGGGTTGCGCTGGGGTGGGCTGTGATTCTGGACACAGAGTGAGGTTAGAGGAGCCAGATGGGTCGTGGGAAGGGGAGATGGTGGCCTCTGAGGAGGGGCTCGCGGAGGCCAATGTCCTGGATGGGGTGGAGTGGGAGGAGCCAGGGCTTGGGTCGGGACCCACATGGACTCTCTCCTGGCCCCTGGCAGGCTGGCCCCCAGCAGTGTGACTGGGCACAGAAGGCTTTACGGCAAGCCGGGGAGGGGATGGGACCTTGCAATGTCTGTCCTCACTGAAGTCGCTTAGTCCTCCGGGACTCAGGCTGATCATCCCTCCCACCCTGAGCAGGGCCCCCTCAGGCCAGAGGGGCAGTGTCCACCTCCGTATTCCACCCGGCCAGCTGCCCAGCCGCCTCAGCTCAATCTTCCCTGTCTCCCCTCGATCCTTCCTAAGTCTCCTGTGGTCCTTCCTCTGTGGGGCACAGTGGGGGCTGTCACCCAGCAGCAGGATTGTTAGTAAAGAGGAGAGGATTCTGGCAACAGTAACACCCTGAAATTTTGCACAAGATGCAGGGCTGGAAAGCAAGGGATTTGGGGCAGCTTCTGCCTGTAAGTGATGCCAGAAGGCAGGAGAGGGGAGAGGAGGGTACCTACCCAGGCCTACCCAGAAGTCAAGAAAGAGAGATGCAAAAAGAGAGAAACCCACAAATATTGAATTCTTGCCAAGATGTCTCCGCCACAGCCAGGCAGGCCTCTCACTGTCTGAAGGCAGAAGTAGGGTGTGGGGTTGAGCGATCAGGAGACACAGGGGTGAGTGACCAGGAGGTCAGTGGGCAAACGACCAGGAGGTGAGTGGGCTCACAGAGGGAGCCTTGCAGAGGGTACTTGAAGGGTGGGGAATCTTGAGCCCCTGGGAGGGGCCACCCCCTCTGATCTGCATGAAGACAGACGGGGTGCTCAGACCCCTTGGCTGAGCATGTCCTGTGCAGTTGCCTCTGCCGGCATCAGCTCACAGCAACCTGGGGCCGTCCTGGAGTGGGTCAGGCACCGTGGAGGCTCCAGAATAGAGACGAGGAAGCTGAGGCTCAGAGAGGCTGAGAAAGACTGGACCCAGCTCCGAGGGGAGAAGTGTCAGATCCAGCCCACTGTCGGACCCCCACCACGTGCTCTAGAGTCAGATGCCAGGATCCCCCCGGGCTCTGTCCTGCACCAGGCACTCGACCATCCCGGCTCCTCCAATCGTCTCTGTAAAACAGCCTCCTGTTTTACAGACGAGGAAACTGAGAGTCAGAGGTGACGCCCACTCATGGCCAAAACACCCCCGCGGCCCAGCGTTCAGGTCCCCGGACCACCTCTTCCTGTGCAGCTCACCTGGGGTCCTGTCCCCACCAGGGGCTCCTCCTCCCTCCATGCCCCCCACGCCCACTCTGGCAGGAGCCCGCACAGCCGCTCCAGGAATCGTTCATACCCGTCAGCAGCAACCAAACAAACTCCCCGCTCCATTTATTTCTCAAGTCTCCCGATTTAATTAGGTTTTCCAGTTTTCTGCCTGTCCTGGGCCAGTCACTCCTTGGAGCAGTGGAGAATTCATTTGCACCTGCTGTCAGAAAGCGGCTCTCCCCAGTTAGAAAAATAATTAAGCCATCATCACACATCAGGGGTAATGAATCACCATTTCTCACTCAGTTCGCAGGTCGTTTGTTTCCCCTGCACTGGCGAAGGAGGTGCAGACTAAATTTGAGCAGCTGCCAAATGGGTCCCCCTCCCCTTGCTCCCCGCTTCCCTCTCCTCTCTCCCCGGAGACCCTGCTTTCTCCTTGATTGGTGCCCCCGGCCTGGCAGCCTCTGAGGACACAGGGCTCTCCCAGGGCCTCTAGCCTGGGCTTCGGGTGGCAGGCCACGAAATCGCCTGCTTCTGCTTTTTCTCAGGCACCTGACTCACAGGTGGCCACTATCCGGGTAACCTGGGAGGCGTCACCTGAATGAGACCTGTATGAGTTTCCTAGGGCTGCCTTAACTAATGTCCCCAAACTGGGTGGCTTAAAACTACAGAAATATATCATCTCATGGTTCTGGAGGCCAGAAGTCTGAAATCAGGTGTCAGTGGCAGATCCTTCCTGCCTCTTCCGGTTCCTGGGGTTGCCGGCTGTCCTTGGCTCTCTTAGGTTGGTGGACCCATCACCCCATCTCCGCCCGAGTCATCGTGTGGCCCTCTCCCTGGTGTCAGGTGTCCCTTTCCTTCCTCTGCCTTGTCACTGGGTTTATGGACCACCCTAATCCAGGATGACCTCATTTGGAGATCCTTGCCTTAATTTCACCTGCAAAGGCTATTTCCAAATAAGATCCCATGTACAGGTCCTGGGGGTTAGGATGTGGACATGTGTTTTTTGGGGGGATGGGAGACACAGTTCAACCCACTTCAGGTCCAGCCTTTCAGGTGGTTGTGTTCCCAGATACTCCCGCACCTGGACACCTCCAGGATCCCAGGAGATTCTGCAGGTGTGTGCACCCTGCAGTCTGGCCCCTTTTCCCAAGCAAACTCCATCTTAGGACAGGCAGGCCAGCAATTTGGAGACCCGGGGCTGGTATGTCAAGCTACTGCGTCTGGGGCTGGCTTTCAGCCCCCTGACGATGTCTGAGTGGTACTGCCCATAACCCACTGGGTCAGGTGCCATGGGGTTCACAGACCGGCAACCCATCTGGAAGCTCACAGTCGCGGAGCAAGGTCAGCGGTGCTCGGACACTGGTACTGGGATTGGAAGGTGAGATAAAGATGGGCTGGGGAGCTGGGGATCATATGGGGTGTCCTCTGCCTTCAAAGGGACAGAAAGGAATCTAGAACCCTTCCTCCCATTTTCACCACTTCCCTCTGCCCTCAGGGCTTCCCTATGGCTCAGCTGGTAAACAATCCGCCTGCAATGTGGGAGACCTGGGTTCGATCCCTGGGTTGGGAAGATCCCCTGGAGAAGGGAACAGCTACCCACTCCAGTATTCTGGCCTGGAGAATTCTGTGGACTGTATAGACCATGGGGTCGCAAAGAGTTGGACATGACCGAGCGACTTTCACTTCACTCACTCTGCCCTCAAACATAGGGTCTCGATGGGAACACATACATAGCTTGCCCTTCTGGGCGCCTAAGATTCGGGGAACCCTCCAGAGATGGGAGGCCACGCCTGTTGGTCTGAGCCTTGCTCCCTAAAGAAGCCAGGCTGGCAGGAGACTCCAGGACACCTGTGGAGGGAAGGAAGCAAAGATGCTCCATGAGCGTGCTCTTGCCAACACAGACCCTGCGTCACATCACTAACCCCTTGCTGGCACAGACCGTGAGTCACATCATTAACAAACTTGAAAAAAATTCTGCATTTTCTTGACCCTCTAAAGACGGTGTTCTTGATTGACTGACCGACTGATGGATTGACTGTGCTTGTGGTTCCCGAAGGAATCTTTCCTTTGGGACTTAACAAGTTCTCTTGTCTTGTCTTTGCTGCTGCTGCTGCTGCTAAGTCGCTTCAGTCATGTCCAACTCTGTGCGACCCCATAGACGGCAGCCCACCAGGCTCCCCCGTCCCTGGGATTCTCCAGGCAAGAACACTGGGGTGGGTTGCCATTTCCTTCTCCAATGCATGAAAGTGAAAAGTGAAAATGAAGTCACTCAGTCGTGTCTGACTCTTAGCAACCCCATGGACTGCAGCCCACCAGGCTCCTCCATCCGTGGGATTTTCCAGGCAAGAGTACTGGAGTGGGGTGCCTGTCTTTTCTTTCCTTGCTCCCTATTTTGGTTTAACTACCTGCTCCGGGAGGTAGTACCCATGTCCCACCACCTGATGGCGTAGGCCAGCCGCCAGCCAGAAAGTTGCCAAGGTTTTATCTTCCTATTTGAACATTGGGTATGAATTCATCAGCCCACTGAATCGTTGTCATTCCGGAACCAGCCCCTGGGGTGAACCCAATCTGGCTGACTATTATGGAAGCAGCATCTCAAGAGGCTTCACCGCCACAGATGTAAAAATGAGTGTACCCAGGTTTCTCTGTTTGGGCACGGCAGGTTTTTAAGATGTGTTTTCTTGTTTCTGTCTGGAGGACGATTTCTTAATGTCAAGGAGACTATTCCCTCCCCATGTGACAGCATCTGGGGGCAGCTTTTGGGGGGTCTAGCTCAGATCAGGGGCGTGGGCACTGGGCTTTAATTTTGGCTTCCAAGGTGGCTTGGCTCTGAGGTAGAGACCCTCTATGGTCAGGGTGGTCAGGAGCTGCCAGGGGTCCTGGGAGAGGCCCTGCCCCAGTCAACAGGTGTTTGTGCAGTGGCTGCTACAGGCAGGAGCTGCTCAGCTGTGAAATGGCCCTGTGGGGGTGACTTCTCTGTGTGAGAGCTGGAAGCATGGGGGCACCCCATTTCCCACAATATCTGCCTAGCACCTCTGGGCATTCTACGGTCAGTGCCCTCCCTATCCACAGGTTCCATATCTGCAGATTCAACTAAATTTGGACCGAAAATACTTGGGAAAGATAAAGTCCCCTGAAAGTTCTAAAAGGCAAAACTTGCATTTGCTTTGTACTGGCAATTATCTACATAGTATTACATTGTAGCAGTATAATAAGTAATCTGGAGGTGATTTGAAGTATTTGGGAGGATGTGCATGCATTATATGCAAATTTGTCGTTGTTTAGTCTCTGAGTTGCGTCCAACTTTCTTATGACCCTATGGGCTGTAGTCCGACAGGCTCCTCCGTCCATGGTGTTCTCCAGGCAGGAATACTGGAGTGGGTTGCCAGGCCCTCCTCCAGGGGATCTTCCCAACCCAGGGGCTGATCCTGCGTCTCTTGCATTGGGAGGTTGAGTCTTTACCACTGAGACTCCAGGGAAGCCCTGTATGCAGACACTGCGCCACTTTATACAGAGGACTTGAGCATCACAGATTCTGGTTCGGCGGGGCTCCTGGAACCAGACCCCTGAGGGGCGCCTGTACTTCTGTCCGTCTGTCTGTGCCTTCTGCCCGTCCTTCATTCCTCCTTCCATCCTCATCCCACCCACTTGCCTTTGTTCACTCTGTGGGAAGCCCTGAAGTCAGTGGGCCTGAGCTTCAGGGTCTCTTGGTTCGTCTCTTCATTGTCAGACTTTTCCCCACCCCACCACCCAATCCCAGGGACTCAGTCCTGATCCCACCGGTGACACTGAGTGTGGCCGGAGGCCTGGAACCCACAGCTGTCCCTCATCACTTCCTCTGTCACACCTGTGAGTCGAGCCGCAGGGCAGATGGGTCTGGAGGTCTCGGAACGTTTTCTGAGCACTGTTGAACTCTCTCTGGGGTCCGGGAGCTGGAGTTGGACTTTTCTGCACAGATAGAAATGAGAGCGTCACTTAAGAGAAAGAAAAGGTTTTTTGTACCATCTGGCCATTGTTCACCCGAGAGGAGCGCTGGCTTGTGTGCCCCTGAGAAGCGAAGTGGGAACAACGGTGAGGATACAAGAAACAGGTTGTCAACAGGGACATCACTTAGCACATTAGCAGCATCATTCCCACAAGATCACAGGGAGATTCCCTCCCTCCCCCTTTCTACCCACGGGATGCTTGCCTGGCCACCACGTGGGATTTTTGCCTCATTTAATGACCCCTGACATTCAGGGTTCTCCCTATGACTGCCACAAAAAGATAAACCCCAACAACACCCTCCATGTGAAGCCACCGCAATCATAACACGGTCACCCCCCGACCCCCCGCCACACACAAAAGCTAAACGTAGACCCTCATGTTCTGACCATAAATGTGAGCAGTCGCAGAAGCTAAAGCGAGGAGTTCCCAGGCAAGCAAGCATGGGAAGTACCCTGAACCTCTGCGCCTGTTTCCCCTTGTGTAAAACGGGGTGAGATTATCCTCTTTATTAGGGTCCCGGGGCTGCCTTAACAAAGTCCCACAAACTGGGGCACTTGAACAACAGAAACAACAGCTTCTCTCACAGTCCGGAAGCCTGAAGTCTGAAATCGAGGTGTCGGGGGCCACCTCCCTCTGAGACTCCGGGTAGAATCGTCCCTGGCCTCCCAGCTCTGGTGGCTGCCGGCAATCCCGGCCTCTGGGAGCATCTCTCCAGTCTCTGCCTCTGTCCCCAGGGACTGTCTTCTCCCCGCATCTCCGCCTTCACAGTGTCTTCCCCCTTCTTTTAAGGCCAACAGCCATATTGGCTTGGGGCTGCAGCCACCCTAACAACCTCATCTTAACCAGATTCCTATCTGCACAGATAACATCACATTCACAGGTCCCGGGGGGGGCTGAAACTTCAACGTATCTTTCGAGGGGACAGAATTCAACCCATAACATCCACCTTACAAGTTGGGAGTTAATGACTTCACATGTCGAAATGGCTAGAGTCATGTCTGGACCTGAGTAAACACTGTGTCAGCTGTACTAATCAATGCTGTGGCATGTGTTAGCTTTTCTCTGGGTGGTTTAGATTTCTCAGCTTTAGCATGACTGACATCCAGGGCCGAGTCATTCTTAGTGAGGGGCTGTCCCGGCCTCTGTTGACTAAGCACCAGCACCCCACCCTCCATCCAGTCCAGGCTCAACATCCCCAGAATGGGAGTTTTCTTTCCTCCAGTGGTCTGGGTGGCCGGCCTCTGTGCCGAGAAGGTGGGGGCGGGTTTGGGAGGAAGGGGCTGATCTTGTCCCAGGTGGAAACTCGGTGGTTTCTCTGGAGGTGCTCATGGTCCTTGGCAGGGCCTAGGTTCTGAGCTTGCTCCCCAGAGCCCGGGAGTCTGTCTGTCTGCCCTCATCTTGCTGGTGCTGGACCCCGATGCTGGAGCAGGAAGCTCGTGGCTGGCAAAGCCTCTGTCACCTCTTTAGGGACCGTTCTCCCAGGTCTGGCAGGGCCGGGACACAGCGCTGCTGAGCCCCAGTCACACACTGGCAGGATCACCAGTGAGAGTCTGGGTGATCCCTGCAGCTCATGGGGCAGCCAGAAGCGGAGGCGGTTCTTGAGCTTCCCTGTCTCACTGTAGAGGGGCAGCAGAGACCTGGGCCCAGCTCCTGCAATCCCATCCCAGCTTGACCACTGAGTGCTGTTGACCTTGGGCAAAGCATGCAACCCTGTGGCTCAGCGTCCCCTTCTGTGATGTGGGAGAACAGTGATCCTACTCCTTGGAGTTGAGTCAACCCACAGACAGCCCTTGGACCAGTGCCCGCACGACTAGTGGTGACTTAAGCATCAGCTGCCAGTGTCCGTTGTGAAGGATGCTGTTCTCCCTTGTGACTCTGGGCCGGGCTCTTGCTCGGGTGCCTAGGCTGACCCAGAACAGTGAACCCCAGGGTGAAGCTCACCTGTAACAGGGGCTGCTGTGAATAGCTCACAGATGTGACAGGTGGAGTCCCAAGCAGGACACCAAACGCACAGCGGTTTCCCAGAAAGTGGAAGTCCTAAGGGGGCAGGTTGGCTCGTGTTGTTTCTTCCGGGCCTGGAATGACCTGTCCCTTAAAGCCAGGAGCTAAGTGTTTTGCCCAAAACAGAGGCCACTGCAGCTCACCCCACAGCCAGACCCTGCCAAGGATCTCCCGTCCGGCCTCTCTGGGACAACCCTTGGCAGTGGCTGGTGACAACCTAGGAGGGTTGGAAATAAACCTGTTGTGACTCAGCTGGTAAAGAATCCACCTGCAATGCAGGAGACCTGGGTTCAATGCCTGGATTGGGAAGATCCCCTGGCGAGGGGAAAGGCTACCCACCCGGTATTTTGGCCTGGAGAATACCATGGACTGTATAGGGGGTCACAAAGAGTAGGACACGACTGACTGACTTTCACTTTCAACCCGGATTAAATGTGTGGGGGTGATGAGGGCTCAAATGAGACATGGCATTGTGAGCCCAGTGAATGGCGGCGGCGCCGCTGGGACAGTTTGTCCCTCATCAAGGGTGTGCTGGGTGCTGCCCTTGGCCTCTGTCCTCTCAGGACCTCTGGAGTCCTCCCCGTTTGCCCCCCAACCCTCCACGCTCACCCCACCATCTCTCTCCTCCATCAGCCCTCCCTCAGCGAGCAGCGCCAGTGGCAGAAACTCCTCGGGAGCCCCAGAGAGCCCGTGTCTAGTTGAGGAGGGGGGCTTCACTGTTTGGAGCCACGACATGCAGTGACGTGAGAAAGACCTGTGTGACCCGGGCCGCTCAGGCAAGGCCATGTGCTGTGGACACAGTTCCCCTCGGCTCCTCCCTGGAAGGCCTGTGATGCTCGCCGCCCGGCAGCCCCAGAGTGGATCCCAGCCACTCCCTTCTCAGCCCACCACCAAGGTGAGACCCTGCAGGGCTTCACAGCAGGCTCAGTCCTAGGTGACCACACGCACCCCACCTGTACTTCGCGGGCCTGTGAGCCCTTCATCCCGATGGTGGAGACGGGCTCTGCCCGGCTTCGGCCTCAGGGTCCCCTGCATTGCAGGGGTGTCCGAGTGACCCCCGGCAGAGGGCATGTTGTGAGCTCCTTTCCACCCCGGGCTGGTGGCATCCTCTGTCCACATCCTGTGTTTCCATCCTGAGCCTTTCATCCTTCCTGTGCCCCCCGGGAGTCAGATGTAGGGGGTGACGTCTGGCTCGCCCTGGCCCTGGCAGGAGCAGGAGGCCGCGGGCTCCAGGCCGTGCTGACTAGCGCCACTAGGTGGCGCCAGGGACCACGCGAAGGGAGAGCTCGTCCTGGGGCGCTTACCCGCTGCATTCACTCGGCGGCTCCCTCCCTGCAGGAAGCAAACACGACCCTTCACCTTCAAACGCATGAGTTAGGCGGGGCGGGGCGTTGCTGGAAGAGGTGTCCCCAGGCTTTTGCCTTTGCTGTTGGCAGGGGCTCTCATAAGTGGGTACCAGGTCCGAACTGTGCAACCCCAAGTCTGTAACAGTTTTTTGGCCTTTTCAGAAAAAAACACGGTGAAGCTCTGTTTTGTTTCATCTCTGGCTCATGTCACAGTTTATGATGTACTTTAAACTGCAAATTTCACTGGTACTATTGCTTGGTATTCTACGTTTGGGGAAAGTAAAGGTGCATGTTCATTCGTTTCTATTTATTCATATTTGATAAGCCTATGTTAAGGTAAACGAGGGGCTTCCCTGGTGGCTCAGAGGTTAAAGCGTCTGCCTGCAATGTGGGAGACCTGGGTTCGATCCCTGGGTCAGGAAGACCCCCTGGAGAAGGCAATGGCAACCCACTCCAGTGCTCTTGCCTGGAGAATCCCATGGACGGAGAAGCCTGGTGGGCTACAGTCCACAGGGTCGCAAAGTCGGACACGAGAGGAAATAATTTCTTCTCAGAAGCTCTGAAGGAATAACCACGTGTCAATCGACGTAAGCTGGGTTATGCTCAGTCATAGATGGTGCAAATCAAAGCGAGCTGCTGTTTCTGACCCATACTGCGTTGCGGGTCAGCTGGCGGTTCTGCGTTGGTGGCGCCAATCCCAGGACCAAGGCTTACCCTGTGACTGCCTACTGGTTGCCAGAAAAGAGAGCATGGTGGTCCCAAATGCAGACTCAGACAGAGAGGCTGCGGGTGCGTAGACTTTGTCCCTGCGAGGCTCAGGATCGCACAGCTGGTAAGTGGCCGAGCCTCGTGGGGATGAAGTCTCTGCACCCACTGCCTCTGTGTCCGAGTTTGCATTTGCCAGTGGGAGAAGCCTCTGTCATCTTGGTTTACCTGCCACGTGCACCCCTGTTTGTTCTCGCAAAGGTTGACTTATGGTTGCAGTAATTCTGAAAAGAAGGCTAAATGTTAGAGGAGGAATTAAAAAGAAAGATCATGAAACCAATGGACAGATAAACCCAGAAGCCAACAGAGTCGTGGGGCTACAAGAACATCTCTTTGCTTCTCTCCTCCAAATGTCAGGAAATAGTAGTTTTCCCGTATTGGATATTTGCTGCAGATCCGGCAACAACCTAACTGTTTTTCATGTGTGATCCCAGTTCACACGCAGAACAGCTCCACACGGATGCACAGTTCTTAGCTCTGTTTCCCAAACAAAGATGCCAAGGCTATGGGAGAGTAAGGCCACGCAGCGGCATGAAGTTCCAGGCGGTGCTGAAATCCTGGTGCTGGCCAGCAAGCTACAGCGCCAGGAAGCCCTGGTGGGGAGCTGTGCTATGCAAGTTTCTTCCACCAGGTGGCAGCACGGGTCCTCTCGCAAACCTCTTGCCACCTGCCTAGAGCACTTGAGATCCCAGGAAGCGGGTGACCCAGGGGTCTTCTGTCCAGTCCCATTTTTTACAAAGGAATTTAGATCCAGAAATGAGGTGTGCCACTGCACACATGTGTACACTGGTTGTCACACCTCCGCAATCCAACACACACACACACACACACACACACATGCCTCATTGGCCCATTTCTGAACTCATCCCATCCCTGTGTGGTTTGCATTGAGCCCAGTTTAAAGAGGTGGCAATGCTATAGTCAGAGAAGCCATTCTCTTGACGTTGTAAGTAACGACATGGAAGTTGTTATTAGAACAGCCATTATTAAGAGGCTCAGAGGGGTCAGGGAACCCGTGCCAATTCTCCTTCGGGTTTTGCTTGCTGTCTGGTGTCAGGAGAGAACTGCTAGGAGCTGATATGGGGGAGGTGCTGACCTTGGTGGCCAGCCCGAGGAATTGGGGTTTCCTCCCAGAGCAGTGGGGAAGCCACTGAAAGTAGAGAGGAGGAGGGTAATGCAATGACAGTGAGTTTCAGAGAAACGAATCAGGGCGTGTCTGAGAAAAGAGAGCCAGGCACTGGGACCCTGCCCAGAAGTGGTTACAGACCCTGATGCAACGTGTGAAGGCTCCAGTGGGACTGTCATCTCCTACGGGAGAGGGTTTGGGGAGAAAACGGACAGGACTTGGGAGCCGTGGAGATAGGAAGGGCTAGGGAAAGGAAGGAAGCAGAGACAGCCTGGGGTCCCAGAAGGTTCAGTCCCACCCAATTGGTCCTGGGATAAGAGGTGGCTCACACGAGGTTCATTTTGAGGTATCTTGACTCAAGCAAGCAGAACTCCCACTGTCTCCGGGCTAATTTAGAACAGCGGTGCGCAAAGAGTGCTCGTCCAGCCTGCCTGGGCTCCACAGTGGATCTGCTTGGAGCTGGCATCGGGGGCATCCTCAGATTCTCAGGCTGAACTACAGTGGAGATTCACCCCATCTCCTGGCCTTGAC
Organism: Capricornis sumatraensis; assembly: GCF_032405125.1. NCBI lineage: Eukaryota > Metazoa > Chordata > Mammalia > Artiodactyla > Bovidae > Capricornis > Capricornis sumatraensis. The sequence continues at coordinate 102,588,038 of NC_091076.1, forward strand.
GCAGCATTCACAGTGAGCGCAATGGCCTGGGCGATGTTTCATGGCAAAACCAAGTTAGTGTAGCACTTAAGTAAATTCACCTGGGATGCTGGTGTTGACGTGTCCATGGAGAACAGGACAGGGCAGCAGGCGGACTTGGCACTGGAAGGACTCTGGGCCACCTTCCAGGGTCGAGAGTCGGCCCAGAACCCAGCAGGCTGGATGAGCCTTAGAACATTCTAGACTCTTTCTTCCTGACTCTGGGCCTTGCCTCCAGCAGCCAGATCCTTGCTGGGATCTTTGGGGAGACAGGGAGCTTGTTGCTGTTGTTGTTTTTGGCAGCTGACAGGTGGAGGGTTGGCTCCACCTGTTTTAAGACCTCCTCCTCTCAAGCTGAAAGCGACTCTGCTTTGGAAACACATAGAGAACTTGTGTTTCCAGCCCTTCAGTGTTTGAAGACAGCTTCCTGCCTCCTGTGTCTCCTGTCTTTCAAAGCGGTTTGCTTTTGTGCCATGGAGGTCAATGAGCCCACACTGAGTTTGAACAGAGGTTCCCAAAGTGTGGTCCTCAGACCAGCAGCATCAGCACCACCAGGAAGTTACTAGAAATGCAAACTGCCAGCCCCACCTGGGCCTACAGAATGGGACCCTCTGGGAGCTCACCTGTAGTTTAACAGCCCTCTTGAGAGAACAATGATGCTACCAACACAGAGGCAGGGGTGTGAGAGTAAAGGGTTAGGAACAGGCCCTTCCAAAGGGAAAAAAGAACACCCTGAATTGTAGCGTCTGCTGATTCCCACTGTGTAAATACGCCCACCATGGCTGATTGGTTTCAGGCGACCCACCCACTGCCAACTGGCTCAAACAGTTCCTGAAAAGCACGAACCAGCTCCAGCACATTTGACAGGAGAGATTAAGTAGCCCCAGAGGAAGGTCATATACACACTGCTGTATTCAAAGTGGGTAACCAACAAGGATCTGCTGTGTAGCACACAGAGCTCTGCTCAATGTTAGGTGCCAGCCTGGATGGGAGGGGAGTGGGGGCGGGGAATGGGTACACGTATGTGTAAGAAAGACAGAGTCCCTTCACTGTTCACCTGAAGCTACCACTATGGTGTTAACCCGCTATACCCAATAAAAATCACAGTTTGAAGTTTGTAAACAATCATCCCCAAGACCCCTGGGAGGAGAATTTGGCCCCCATGCAGTCCAGGGAGGGGTTTTGGGGGAGCTCTGTCCTGGAGGAGACAAAGCCTGTGCTTGTTTGAGACCTCATCCCAGGGGTCCTCAAACCTCTGTGTTTCCAGCCCACACTTTCTCCATCCGTCAGGTGCCCACTGACCCTCATTGGACACTCCTCCCCGGCCCCGACTCGACTGACCCGACCACCTCTCTCCTATTGTTCGTGCTCCCATGGAGGAGCAGTGGAGGGGAGGAAGGGGACCTCGACCTCGCACGTTACTTCCTCCTTCAGGGCCCACCCCACCTCGCCTCTGCCTCTGCCCCGCCTTCTCGTTTCCTTCTGCAGAGGTGGCAGGACAGTGCCCTCTGCCCTCGCCCGACAGAGGAAGGCGGTTGGGTGAGAATCCAGAAAAATCCTGCCCCATCACCTGGGCTGTCTTATCCCCTCTTGGAGTGAACTTTAGGGGGAAACCTGGTCTGATGGGCGAAGTGTAAGTGGCCCTCAGTAGAGACTCTTTGACCGTGAAGGCAGAAGGTCCACCTGCTAGAGGAGGAGGGCTGGGTCCCTAAGGGCCCAAGATGTCAGGAGCACGAATTGAGGGGGGCAGCACATGGCAAGTCCCAGGGCGACCACACAGGCTCTTGTTCTGTCCGCCTTCTCCGTCGACGCCTGGGGACTCCGGTCCTGCTTTTCCCTGATGGAGGCACGGCCTGCCTTCCCCTTACTTCCACCAGCAGCCCTGATTTCCCACCAATGAGACAGAGAGAAAGAACAAGAGGAGACAGTCCCCTGGACTGTGCTCTCCTCCGAGTCCTCATCCCTTTCTCCCCCCTCCCGGGAAGGTGGGAAGGAGACCGAAGGAGGCAGGTGGCCAAGTGTGGAGCTGCCTCCAAACTGCGCATCCGGCTTGCAGTTCAGCTGGGCTGGGAGGGCTCACTACCAGGACCTGTGGAGGGTCACGGCCAGCATTTCCCAGACGGGGCTAGGTCTGCCCCCTCCATCCCCTGGGTGCTTATCAGCAGGCAAGTGTGGACACTCACCCACCCAGGGCAGCCCCGGAGATGGGGGATGAGCTCAGAAGATGCAGACCCTCCTGAGGATGGTCCAGCCACACCGCCTCTTGCCCTGCAGGTGTGGGACACCCCTCACACAGGTGTGCCACACGCCCTTGGGCTGGGCCTCCCCCGGAAATGCCTATTGCTCAGGACAGTGAGGCCATGCACTGGAGGGATTAGAGGGAAGAAGAGTTAGGGAACACCTTCCCTGCCATGCGGAGAGGGGGTCAAGGCTGGGGTTGGTCTTGGTGGGGGTGGGGGTAGGAGGGATTACGGACCAGCTGCCTGTGAGGCTCAGAGTCCCGGGGGGGGGCCCCCAGGGGCAGGAGGGGGACTGGCAAGAGCTCCCGCTGGGGATGTGGCCGGCTATGGCCAGCAGGGTCTGTGCGGCTGCATCTGGAGCCCTTATCCCCAACTGGCTTTCTGATCATCTCTGAAGAATGCCTGGCCTGGGTGAGGAAGGAGGAACCTGCAGGTGGGGCATCTGGACGCAGCTGGAGACACTTTCAATGTGTTTTTGAAGACATAGGAAAAGACTCCGTGAATTGGGAGAGTATCCTTCTCGAAGCTCCGGTTCTGGCCTCTTCTTCTGCCAAGGTCGCACCTGAGCACGTCGAGGCCGCCGTTCGAGGGTCTTCAAGCCGTTCCAGCCCAGACACAGATCCCTTCACACCCAGTATGGGACAGAGTCTTGTCACGGAGACCCACGGTTGGCTAATGCGGCCTCCAGGCCCTCCGGGGAGCTCCCCCAGGCGTGTGTAAACCCCCCTGAGAACAAGTGGTGCAGAGCCCCCGCGAGGCCCAGCAGCTAACAAAGGCTCTGGGCACCTGTCTGATTCTGAGCCCCCAAGTTCCAGTCCTTTCCTGGCGGGGCACCCGGCAAGTCCCCAGGAGCCCCCAGGCCGTCCTGGCTCTGATTCCACAAAGGGCACTCTTTACAAGTTGGGGCAGGAACCCCCCATCCGGGTGGGATTCCTCCAGGGAAGTGTGTTCCTTCAGTGATGAAATTTCATCAGCAGCAATTAATTCTCTGTCACGAGAGCCCATGAATTTGTGCCAGAAGGGGGAGGAAAAGCAACTGAATCTTTGATCAAACAAGTCTGTGTGCTGAAGGCTGGGTGCAGTTAACTACATCTCACCGGTGTATGGCTGCCAGCTGGGGCAGGGGGCGGGGGTGCTCTCGCTCCTTCCAGACCACTTGGGGAGGGTGGCCGCCACATGCCCAGAGACCCTAGGCCTTCCAGGCCACCGCTGTCCTGGGGAGGATGCTGAGGACTGGGCTTTAGAGAGGGGAGGGGCGAGGGACAGCCTGCAGGCCTTGGGCGGCTCTGGGACTTGGTGCCTCCACCCCATTCCTGGCCTCTCCTGTGCAGGGGCCTCATGATGAATGGTAACGATCAGATACTGGGGTCCAGGGCTCCAGTGAAGACTGGTATTGATTCTGTACTCTGAGTGTGAGTGTGTGTGTGTGTGTGTGCGTGTGTGTGAGAGAGAGAGAGGGTGAGACTGACTCATTTAGTAATGTGCCTGCACAGCCCCCTAAATATGGTCCCAGCATCTCAAGTCAATCATTAAGATAATTGAAACTCGCCATCCTGGCCCGTGCCCCTTCAAACCTCAGTTCCAGTTCAGAGAGACTCTGAAAACACCCCTCATGGGCTCCTCTGCTTCCTCCTGCCTGAAGTCCACCCTCAAATGCTCATGGAACCAGTGGCAGGGTCCAGGCACCCCAGTTCCCTTGGCGTCAGGTCTCAGGGAGCCCCGGGGGAGATGCGTGTGGCAGGGGCTGCCTGAAGCTGCACTGGGGGAATGGCTTTGGAAGCTATTTGCAAGGGTGCTGACTCCGAAGCCTCGTGTGTGGGTGTGCTTTGGGCCCATTTGGAAAGGTCTTTGGTGAGGAGAAGCAGATGCTGATGGCCGCATGGGTTTGGTTGCCTGGCAAGTTCATCTGGAGTCAAGCAAACTCAAGCAAGTTGGCATGCCTCTGGGGAAGGACACTTCTTTTTGCCACTGTTGTGGCAAGATTCAGGCTGTTCTATAACATGACTAGTGGAACACAGGTGGGAAAGGCTTAACCCCCCAGTCTTGTGTGGTCTAAAGCCCCGCTGTGGCCCAAGGATGCTGCAAAGTCTGGAGGGAGGAGGTTGTCATCTGGACACCTTCCTTCTGTTGGCACCAAATATCTGAGTGCCCAAAAACTTTGCTCTTATTGCTTCCATCACTGGCAGCCCAACAGCTTCAGAGAAACCCCGTCTGGTGGTAGGATGGGTCACAGCAACCCAGGGAATATATTTAAACCCCTGCAAGGGCTCGGGTTTTGTTGGGCCTCCATGAGATCTTTCTGGATCCTTGGAGATGCCTCAGGGAGGATGTGTTGGATGTTGCCATTTGACAGCTCACCTGTGAAAGTGATGACAGGGTGCTCTGGAGAGAAGCGATCTGGGCACAGAGGCTTGTCGCTGAAAATGTTTAGTGGTGAAGGCGAAGTCGGGCGGGGTTCAGTTCAGTTCAATTGCTCAGTTATGTCCAACTCATAATTCCCTGTCCATCACCAATTCTTGGAGCCTACTCAAACACATGTCCATCGAGTCAGTGGTACCATCCAACCATCTCATCCTCTGTCATCCCCTTCTCCTTCTGCCTTCAATCTTTCCCAGCATCAGGGTCTCTTCCAATGAGTCAGTTCTTTGCATCAGGTGGCCAAAGTATTGGAGTTTCAGCTTCAGCATCAGTCCTTCCGATGAATATTCAAGACTGATTTCCTTTAGGATGGACTGGTTGGATCTCCTTGCAGTCCAAGGGACTCTCAAGTGTCTTTTCCAACACCACATTTCAAAAGCATCAATTCTTCAGCGCTCAGCTTTCTAAATAGTTGGGTTCATCTCAAGTGTTAATTGAGGTAGACAGAAAGTGTGATGGGTGCAAGGGTGCCTAGAGGGTACATGGGCCATGTTGGGGGGGGGTCCTGGTTCCATCTAAAGCTTGCTGGACAACTGTGATCCATTGCTGGGGTAATATGTCTATAATTCCCAACTCAAGGAGTTCCAGCCTCTGTCCCCTGGGTGTCAGGCCTGCCTGGTTTTCGCCCATTTCTCACTCAGAGCATCGTCTCGCCGCCCCGACTGCTTAGAGCGGCCAGCCCCAGGATCGCAGGCTGCAAGGCACTGAAAGACCTGGATGTGATCCCAGAGGCTCCGGGCAGCCCTGGCGGTGTGGGGGGTGGGCTTGGGTGAGCAGCTGCGTCCCAGGTGGGGAGGGGGCAGCTCGGGGCCATGGTCAGCACGTCCAGGTGAGGGGTCCTCATTGTGAATGCAGAGCTTGTCGGTGCCATCTCGGGAGCCTTGGATAAAGTGTGCCCGTGAAGAAGATAATTGAAAATCAAAAAAGACTTTGTTAATTTGATTAGGCAGAGCCGTCGTTGAATTGTTCTTCATCAAAAGAGATTTAATTTTGACATGCAATTAAATTCTTCTGCTCTAAGATCTGCCCCAAGTGCGGGAGATGGGATTGGCAGCTGGTGGAGGGGCGCTGGGAGAGGAGGGTGTTGCTAAGGATTGTTAGGGTGGGGGGGAATGAGCCAGGGGGTGATTACTGATGCTGAGGATTTGGGAGAAAGACAGAAATGATGGCAATCGGGTCCTGGGAGGATGGGCAGAGCTGCAGCGGTGGAGGGAGCCGAGACAGCAGAGGGGCTCAGACCGAGGGTGAGGGGCGAATTTGAGAAGAGAAGCAGAGTGGCAGGGCAGGGGACACAGGACAGTGGGGAGCTTTTCCAAGAGGAAGAAAGAGGGGCCACACTCAAGCCTCAAGGAGCCATTCTGTAATTCTCAGGCGGGTAGGAAGCCTGGTTATGACTGCGAGCCAGGAGGCTTCTTGGTGGCTTCAAATCAGGAAATATCCTGGGGTTGACGCTGGATCTGGAAGTCTATCTTAGAGGGAAGCAAGAGTTCCATCAGGGATTAGAGGGTCTGAGCCATGTGAGCCCAGCCCCTTGAGGGCACCCCCAGAGTTCCATGGGGGATTGGAGAGTCTGAGCTGTGTGACCCCAGCCCCCAAGGACACCCCCAGGGTTCAATGGGGGATTGGAGGGTCTGAGCCATGTGACCCCAGCCCCTTGAAGGTGCCCCCAGAGTTCCAGGGGGTATTGGAGGGTCTGAGCCATGTGACCCCAGCCCCCAAGGACATCCCCAGGGTTCAGTGGGGGATTGGAGGGTCTGAACCATGTGAGCCCAGCCCCTTGAGGGCACCCCCAGAGTTCCATGGGGGATTGGAGGGTCTGAGGCGTGTGAGCCCAGCCCCTGAGGCCATCCCCAGAGCAGCAGTGGAGCCAATGTCCAGCTCCTGATCCCCCACCCCAGACAGGGACCCCCTGCTCGCACATGTCATGTTTTTATTCGTCTATCTAAAAGCAAGGATGTGGGTCTCTTCAATTAAAATGATAGTGGTGTTTGCTTTAAAAAAAGTCACTGATACTTCTTGCGGAAAATCTGGAAAACTGAGAAAAGTATAAATGAAGATGGAGCAACATGAAGCTCCCTTAAGTGACTTGTGAGGATTTAGGACGATGAGCACAAAGTCCAATTAGAGCTCAGGCCTGTCTCGACTTCATCTCAATCCCCACTGCTGCCCATACTCCCATGTTTGTCCCGAGGCCAGGAGAGGACTCGGTGGTCCTGGCTGTGGCTCAGCAGTGGTCAGCCAGCTCAACCCTCTTCACCCCCGGGGGCTGAAGGCCACAAGCGCTGGGGCAGTTGTCACACAGCAGGGTGGTGGCCGGGAGGTGCAAAGGACGAGGGAAGAAGTCAGCTTGGGATAGAGGCCAGTGAGAAGATTCCCCCCACCACCATCCCTGGACCTTGATGCTCTTGAAGTCGGACCCAGGGCTGGGAAAGCTCAAATCCAGAGCACTTTCCGAGGCTTGGGCAGCCTGGACCGGGCCCATCACCCTGGGGGCAGGAAGCAGAGGCCAGCGTCCTGCGAGGGTGAGTGGTCGCTGAGCTGCTGAGGGAGAGGATCCAGGCTCCTCCTCCCACTCAGCATTACCTCCAGCAAGAATCAATACGTTGTAATTAGCAAATGTTGTCTATTAGGCCCAGCTCTGAAAAACTTGCAGTAATTGTGTAAAAAAGCTGCATTAACACAGCAACACGGCCTGGAGAGGGAGGGGCTGGTGGGGGGGTTGGTTCCATGAGGGAGGCCGTGTTCCCAGTCCCCCGCCTCCCGCTAGCCCCCACCCCGCACCAGGCCCCTCCCACTAGCCGCCCCCGCCACCCCCGCCGCACCAGGCCTCTGGGGATGCTTTGTCCAGGCTGTCAGTCCCCAAAGCGTGAAAAGCGCTCGTCCAAGGCAAGAACCAGGCCAGCACGATGGCCAAAGGCTGGGTCCCACCTCGTCAAATGAGGTGTTTTTTAAAAGACTGTCTGCCATATTATTTTAATATCTCTTCCACCGGTTCTTAGGAGAAAGAGTATAGTCTGAGGCAGGCCCATGTCCCGTCCACAAATTACCAAACTGAAATCTCCTCCTTGGATCCGACGCCTGCTTCTCTCGCTGTGGCAATGGTTCAGGAAGGGAGCCGTCCACACCATCACCCACTACCCACACAGCCCCCTCGGGCCCCACTCTCATCTCCCAGGGCCTGTGGGAGGGAGTTCAGTCTTTGCTGAACTGGGTGGTGATGGAAGCTGAGCTGCTAAGGGGGAACATGATGCTCTCCACGGCTCTGGCTAGAGGTGGGACCCCAGGCACGCCTCCTCCCAGCCACGTGCTCACGAGCACCGCATTAGGACTCGGGGACACTGGATGCCCCTGCCTGCTCGGGCTCCTTCCATCATAAAAATATTCGGCATTATATTTTATGACTGCGTTGGTATAAGATGAATGTATTAATATACGTTGAAACATTGTCCTCAATCTAAAAGCATTTATTTCTTCTGGTTGTAAAAGAAATTAAAACATTTCTGTGGGCCTGGCACTATGCCTCCTGAGTCTATCTGATGGAGGAGTACCCTGCTCTCGCCCTCAGAGGTGCTGGAGATTAGCACAGCCCAGCATCCTCACATCTCCAAGTTGTTGCCCAGTAGCTGCTGTCCATCCAGGCAGCGGCCGTGGGTTCATTGGGGAGCTCTGGAGAGTAAGTTTGCATGGCTCAGGGTGAAAAGGTTGGCGTCCAGTGCCTTCCTTGTGCCATGGACCCCCCAGGAGGCCTTGGGCTTCTCCTGTGGTGCTCCCCAGGGGACTGAGAGCAGATGGACAGATGGAGGAACCACATGACGCCAAGAGCCCTCCCGTCTCAATGCAGACACACAGAAGCTGGATGTCCCCCCTCCCCCCACATTGCTGCCCAGTTTGGAGCTTCCTGGAGCAGTTAAAAGACCTGAATCTAAGGGGATGGACCACTTCCAAGTCCAGCTCTGTTTCTTAAGTCGCAGTTTGGCTTCCCTGAGTCTCAGCTTTCTTACCCATAAAATGGGCGTGATAGGGCCTTGGTGAGAATGGCGTCGCTCAGAGAGGCCATCGCTGGGCACTGTCTGTGTGCAGTGCAGGGACACAGGGCATGGTGGCCCGTCGCTCAGTCGTGTCTGACTCTTCACGGCCCACGGGCGGTAGCCCGCCAGGCTCCTCTGTCCGTGGGATTCTCCAGGCCAGAACACCGGAGTGGGTTGCCATTCCCTCCTCTGGGGGATCTTCTCCACCCAGGGAATCAAACCCGTGCTTCTTGGGTCTCCTACATCTCCTGCCTTGGCAGGTGGATTCTTTACCACTGCGCCACCTGGCTAGTCATGATTATCCCAGCTTGAGTCTTAATGCCTTTGAGAAGAAAACTGACTTCCTGGGTTGGGGTTTTCTGGCATTCTATCTGATGGCCACACTGTCAACAACAGGGTATTTCATTGGAGCGTAAGAGAATGAGATGTTACACAGCATAACTGACTCAATGGACATGGATTTGAGCAAACTCCGGGCGATAGTGGAGGACAGGGAAGCCTGGTGAGCGGCAGCGCATGGGGTCACAGAGTCAGACACGACCCAGCAACTGGCCATGATTTGGCATGCACCTGTGTATGTGTGTGTGCACGTGTGAGCACACGTGTCCATATTTCTCTGTGTACTTGTGTCTGTCTGTGTGTGTGTGTGTCCCCATGTACCTGTGCGTGTATCCCTGCGTACCCCTGTGTGTGTCCCCGTGCACCTGTGAGCGTATCCCTTTGTACCGGTGTGTGTCCCCGTGCACCTGTGAGCGTATCCCTGCGTACCCCTGTGTGTGTCCCCGTGCACCTGTGAGCGTATCCCTTTGTACCCCTGTGTGTGTCCCCGTGTACCTGTGAGCGTATCCCTTTGTACCCCTGTGTGTGTCCCCGTGTACCTGTGAGCGTATCCCTTTGTACCCCTGTGTGTGTCCCCGTGCACCTGTGTGTGTATCCCTGCGTACCCCTGTGTGTGTGTCCCCGTGCACCTGTGAGCGTATCCCTGCGTACCCCTGTGTGTGTCCCCATGCACCTGTGTGTGTATCCCTGCGTACCCCTGTGTGTGTGTCCCCGTGCACCTGTGAGCGTATCCCTGCGTACCCCTGTGTGTGTCCCCATGCACCTGTGAGCATATCCCTTTGTACCGGTGTGTGTCCCCGTGCACCTGTGAGCGTATCCCTGCGTACCCCTGTGTGTGTCCCCGTGCACCTGTGTGTGTATCCCTGCGTACCCCTGTGTGTGTGTCCCCGTGCACCTGTGAGCGTATCCCTGCGTACCCCTGTGTGTGTCCCCGTGCACCTGTGAGCGTATCCCTTTGTACCGGTGTGTGTCCCCGTGCACCTGTGAGTGTATCCCTGCGTACCCCTGTGTGTGTCCCCGTGCACCTGTGTGTGTATCCCTGCATACCCCTGTGTGTGTCCCCGTGTACCTGTGAGCGTATCCCTGCGTACCCCTGTGTGTGTCCCCGTGTACCTGTGAGCGTATCCCTGCGTACCCCTGTGTGTGTCCCCATGTACCTGTGAGCGTATCCCTGCGTACCCCTGTGTGTGTGTCCCCGTGCACCTGTGAGCGTATCCCTGCGTACCCCTGTGTGTGTCCCCATGTACCTGTGAGCGTATCCCTTTGTACCCCTGTGTGTGTCCCCGTGTACCTGTGAGCGTATCCCTTTGTACCCGTGTGTGTCCCCGTGCACCTGTGAGCGTATCCCTGCGTACCCCTGTGTGTATCCCCATGTACCTGTGAGCGTATCCCTGCGTACCCCTGTGTGTGTCCCCGTGTACCTGTGCGTGTATCCCTGCGTACCCCTGTGTGTGTGTCCCCGTGCACCTGTGAGCGTATCCCTGCGTACCCCTGTGTGTATCCCCATGTACCTGTGAGCGTATCCCTGCGTACCCCTGTGTGTGTCCCCATGTACCTGTGAGCGTATCCCTTTGTACCCCTGTGTGTGTCCCCATGTACCTGTGAGCGTATCCCTTTGTACCCCTGTGTGTGTCCCCGTGTACCTGTGAGTGTATCCCTGCGTACCCCTGTGTGTGTCCCCATGTACCTGTGAGTGTATCCCTTTGTACCCCTGTGTGTGTCCCCGTGCACCTGTGCGTGTATCCCTGCGTACCCCTGTGTGTGTCCCCGTGCACCTGTGAGCGTATCCCTTTGTACCCGTGTGTGTCCCCGTGCACCTGTGAGCGTATCCCTGCGTACCCCTGTGTGTATCCCCATGTACCTGTGAGCGTATCCCTTTGTACCCCTGTGTGTGTCCCCGTGTACCTGTGAGTGTATCCCTGTGTACCCCTGTGTGTGTCCCCATGTACCTGTGCGTGTATCCCTGCGTACCCCTGTGTGTGTCCCCGTGTACCTGTGCATGTATCCCTGCGTACCCCTGTGTGTGTGTCCCCATACACCTGTATTTGTGTATGTCCCTGTACACACACAGGCAAAAGCAGCCAGGTGGTGAAGGTCTGGAGCATCGCCACAGAAATAGCCTGATTAGGGAAATGAGTATTTAGAAGGAGGGGAATATTTTGTGCTTGATCAGGGATATTTCCTCCCCCTGCAATTTCTGTAAAACTATTTGGAAGACAACACAGGAGGCCCCAAACTTGACCAACGACCTAGTGGAAAGCACCGTGAGTTTCACCACGACTGAAGCTGGGGCTGGTGGTGAGAGGGGCTGGAAGGGGTGCCTGGGCTCAAGGTTTCGGGGGGGCAGGCAAGGGAGAGGAGGGCTTGAACTGCCGGGGTGCTGTGTTCTCGAGAGAGCTCCCTGACCCTCCCGGGACAGAGGAAAGGACTTGCAGGCAGATGTGCAAAGGATCAGACAACTTGATTGTCTTTGCACTTGGGCTGACCTGTGGCAGAGGGACGGCTGAGAAATGGGGCAGAGGACAGAGGTCCGCACCTGTCCTCACGGGCCAGCCTCTCCGCTGTGTGGCAGCTCCCTGTCCTGCCCCGGGGCCTGGCTCTCTGCTGCTCGGTGGGGTGAAGTGGTTGAGCAAACTCACAGAAGGCTGGGCCAGGCAGGCCACTGGTAATTTAATTGAACCAATTTGTTCACAGTGGATTATTACTTCTCTTACAATGTTTTGAAAAAGAATTCAGCTGAACGCTTGGCTTTATGTGTGCACTGGGGGCAGGGGGGTGTTCCTGCCTCTCGGCACCGGCATCTTTCCATCTCATAAGTTCCGGTCACCCCAGGCTGGGCCAAGAGACAGTCCTGATGGTCTTGGCAGGCCCCCTGCCACCCCCACCCCTCCACCTCCTTGCCTGTTTCATCCAGAGCATCAGCTGGCTTGCTGGTGCCGCGGCGGCTGGGAAGGCAGCGTCAGGAATGGAAACTTGATCTTTCTCTCCTCCCAAAATAAAACGTGGGGACAGGGCACCCTTTCCAACCAGAACTATGGGGGGTGGAGACTGAGCCAGGGAAGGTGTGCTTCTGGCCCCGGGGGACTGTGAGAGCAAAGAAGCGGAAGGTGTGTCTACCCCGTTGAGAAAGGATCACCCTGTGTCAGGGAGAGGGAGGCCTGTGGTGCATTTGGACTCCACGTCCAGGAATAATCAGTGTAGTAATTGCTGTTAACAGCTGCTATTATAGGTATTGAGTACTCACTGTCTTCTGGATACAGTTCTAAGGGTTTACGCAGAGTAATGCACTAAATCCTCATCCACACTGTGAGGGATGCATAACCATTACCTCATGTTATAGCTGAGAACATGAAGACCCAGGAAGGCTAAGTAACTTGCCTGAGGTCACACAGCTGGTATGGGCCAGGGGCGGGGTTCCAACCCAGGCATCTGGCGGCAGAGTCTGAGCTTGTAACCCCTGTGATGCCCCAGAAGCCGAGTTTTGTCACAGGACCAGGTGTCTCACCGGGAGCAGCTTAAAGGATTCTTTTGAGCAAGAGTGAGGTCCTGGGAGCAGCAGCTCTGTACCCCCCCCCAGGGTCCCCCTCACTCCCTCTGATCGCTGCCTCCTCTCCAGACCAGGCCCTCAGCCCCCTGGGGCTCCCCCTGAACCGTCGAAGCAGCTTTGTGCCATTGAGAGACACCCTGTGTTCCCAGAGTAATGTGACGTCCCTGGTGGCTGGAGACACAGCTCTCCAAGCCCCAGTCTTTTGGTCAAGAGCCCCTGGCCAGCCACCCTGTGATCCCTTTACTCACTTGCCCAGCCATAGGGAGACAACTGTGTGTGTGTGTGTGTATGAGAGAGAGAGAGAGAGAGAGAGAGAGAAAGAGAGAGAGAGAGAGAGACTTATGAGTGTGTATGTGTTTTCTCTTTCCCCAACTGGGCAGCAGCTTCTCAGGGACAGGGGCAGAATCCCTCCCATCCCCTCCTCACTGCCCCTCCACCTCAAAATTGCAGCGTGAGTCAATCGATGTGTGGGAAACAATTTCCCTCCACCCTCTCCTGGGGAAACTTTGTCTTGACCAAATGACTGGGGGTTGCTGTGTCCCCATCCCTGGGATGTCACGTTCCTCTGGGAACACAGGGCACCTCTCAATGGCATGGAGCTGGTTTGATGGCTCAGGGGGAGCACCAGAGGGCTGGGGGCCTGGCTGGAAGAGGAGGCGGCAGTCAGAGAAACGAGAGGGGGACATTGGTCAGCAGGGCTGTGGGGGCCTGAGACAGGAACCAGGGGAGGGGAGCCTGGTGGAGCTGGGGCAGGCAGGAGTGAGGGAGAAGCTGGGGCTGGAGTTCTTCGGAGAAGGAAACCCTGGGCTGAGGGGGCGGGTGCCCCTCCAGGATGGAGGCGGAAGAACTCTGGGATGTTGTATGTAAATAGAGTTCCTTTAACTCAAATCATATTCTCAGTGCACTGGGGGAAGCTCAGTCAGTAAAGAAATCTTGCCAGAAGTCTTTTCCAAAAAGAGTGCTTGTGCTTGATACAAACCATCATTCTTTGCTTAATTCATGTGTTTTCAAATGGAGTGTTCTTAAAGCAGGGCACATCTAAATAGTTCAAAGAAAACCCCCAAATCTTACAAACGTGAAAAAAACAATGGCTGTGTGTGTGCCAGTGTGTGCAAACCCTCGCTTGCTCCTACCTGGGTGCCTCCAGCGAGGGCATTTTCTCATTGCTCAGTGCAATTTAAATAAAATGTTTAAAAGCCCTTCCTTCCAGTTTTTATCTGCTGGCCTAAGTCTTCCACAGCAACTAATTAGCTTAATGAGTTTTCTTAACTCTTGGCTGTTAGAAAATTGTGTTTCTGCATGGAAACCAGTCCTTTCCAAAGGAGAGGGTCTTGGCACTTTGTGCCCGGATGCAGCGCCCCCGTCCCTCTCTCCCTGCACACCAGCTCCTCCCCACTCACACCCTCCACCCCAGGCCCCAACTCCGGGGGAGCTGGTCCCCCCCCATCCCATTCAGGAGCCCCGGCCCTCCCTCTTTATCACTGTCGCCGGCCCCAAGCCCCTCACACTGTCTCCAGGGTGTTGTCTCTCCCTAGGACCTGCCTGGTGTGGAGGAGACAGCCCCACTGTGAGCTTAAAACCCATCACAGAACAACAGCCAAGAGGAGCTGGTTCCTGTGGAGGGACGGGGTCCGGCAGGCCCCCTCCTCCCACACACGCCCTTCCAGGCATTCTGTGAGCCTCTTTCCTGGGGAACACTAGCCCCGCTGCAGAGCCTCCTGTTGAGGCTGTGAATGGCCTGAGCACGGTCAGGCCAGCCCTGCGCAGTCAAGGCCTCCAATGCAGTATTTGCTTAGCCCCAAAGGCTTGTGCAAACAAGCATCCTTTTGCCCCCTCTGATCCATTTTATGGAAACTGAGAAGAAACTCAGAGCTCAGACTGCAGAGATGCAAGGTTGCCGCTGGCTTTGCTGTCTGTCCCTCAGAGCTTCGGGCAAACGATTTCCTTCCACAGATATATTCCCAAGAACCCTCAGCAGGCAGGGCGGGCAGACAGGCAGGGCCCATGGGCAGTCCCCTCCTCTTTGGGGGTCTTTTCTCCACACGGAAGTTGGGGGCTGGCTAGGTTTTTAGGGTGCCGCTTATGAGAGTGTGGGGACCTTGGCGGGGAGAACATGAAGGGCTGTGAGTCAGTGTAGTGTTTACCTGGGAATTCAGCTGGATGGGCCAGCTAATCGAAAAATAACACGGAGAAATGGGGCTCAGGTCCTGCAGTGGTCCTCCCCCCGGAAACCAGGAACCTTTGAGCTTTGGAGACCAAGCTTCTGAGCTGCCTGACAAGAGTCCACGCTCAGCTTCCCCTTGGAAATAAAATCTGCGCAAGCCTGGCCCACCTGCTCCGGGGGCTGGGATCGCACTGTGGCAGGGCGGCTCTGGGCCCTGCCGCCCCTTGGTCTTCTTCGGCCCTCGAGCTCCACCCCTGTAGCCGACACCCACCACCTCCTCCACCCTGAGTCTCTGTGTCACTGATTAATTCTCACGTCCCACGTCCCACACTCTGACCAGAAGAAGATGTAGGAACAAACTCACGCTGACGTAGGCCAGCTTCCTGTTCGGCTGGGAGGACAGAATATCACCCATGGGGAGCTTATCGACAGCAGACACTGCTCAGGGTCTGAGACCAGGGAGCTGGCACTGTCGAGGGAGGGCTTCTCTCCTGGGACACCCTGCTCATGTGGCGGAGGGGCGGGGGTCTCCTGGAGCTTTTTTATGAGGGTGCTGAGCCCATTCCACAATTTGATCACTGGCCCACCAGCACCATAAGCAGGATGTGAGGCACCAGCAAGGGGTTCTGCTGTCCCAGGGGAACTAGGGGGCACCACGTGGCAGTGAGTGCCCAAACTTTGATGTTCTGGGGAGGCTGTCTAGAAGATTCCCTTGGACATGCAAACGCTATCTTTGATGCTTCTTCCCTCTTGAACCCTCCAGGCTCTGCTTCTGACGAGACATGTTGTGGGGTTGAGCATCTCGCGTGACCTAGGAGTAGGGGGCACCAGGAAAGGGGCTCGGCCTCTGGTGCCCCCCAAACCCTTGCTGCCTAGGCAGGCCCTGGATGTGTCTCCCCTGGATCAAGAGCCTTCCCTTGTGGTGGGACCCCAGACTTCATCCAAGTGAAGGGAATGTCCGTCAGTCCTAGAGGGCCCACTTGTTGATGTCCAAGACCACTTCCTCTAACACTGTGTAGCCTCCCGTTGTGCGGGCTTCCTGTGGGTGGGGAAGTCGGGGGAGGAGGGGAACAAGGCCAGGAGACAAAGACTTAGAGGCTCGTTCACATGTTTTGTGTCCTTCGGGGTCAGACACTGTCACCCAGAGCTGCAGAGGAAGCACCCTGGGCTGGAACACAGGACAGCACAGGAGGCTTTGGCCAAAGGCTCTCTCAGGAGGGGACAGGGCTCGGGAGAGTCAGCAGTGGCGACAGCAGTCACTGCCCGGGACGGAGCGAACCCCGGTCACGGTGGTGGTGGACGTGCTGCGTGTGAACTAGTTTCCAACACTCGCTACCATGACATCAGCTGTGCCCCCAAAGTACACGTCTGGCGTTTGGGCATGGAGGGCTTGCAGGGCGAGGGAGACTGTCAGTCAAGTGTCGGCGTGCGGCAGACGCCCAAGGAGTGGACGGCCCTCTGAGCCCCTCCCCACTGGGGATGGGGGCCACGGAGCAGGCCCGACTAGGCCAAAGTTTGCTGGCTGCCTGGTCCTCGTACCAGATGCTGCGGGGTTGCTGACACCCAGGCTGAGAGGGAGATGGTCCTTCTAGCTTTGTGCTCACTCTGCTTCATGTGAGCCCTGATCGTTTCAGAAAACAGGTGGGCATGGGTGCGGAAAGAGGGAAAGTCACCCAGAAAGAGAACCTGTGAGAACCCCAGAAGGAGAGACTGTCCACGCGTGCTGGAGAATTGTTTCAGCGAGCACGTTTGTCCCCGCACCTCCCTTCTCCTGAGTAGGAAACGAACGCAGATCACATTGCAACTCATCTTCCCATGTGCTGAGAACCCACTGTGAGGATTTCAGGAGTCTGTGCTCCTGCCCTGCTGCTCCTCTCGGGCTGGAGTTAACTCCCCTCCCCGCATGCACGCAGAGGTGTCCAGAGTGCCCCCAGCCACGGAGGCAGAGAGTGCCCATCTCGGCAACCTCCTCAGTGCCCTCTCCTAGCACGATAGCTAAAGGGTTTGTCTGCCTGAGCGCCCACCAACCCTTCCCGCCCACATCTGCTGCTCCCCACAGGGGTCCGGCGTCTCTGTCCTCTCCTCCTCAGGGTCCTGGGCAGGGCTGCTGGAGGGACAGTTTCCAGCTGTTCCCTCGAGCACGTCTTATCCCAACTGAGCTCCCAGCCAGAGAGGGGCTCCCTTCTGTTTACCGTCTCCTCCTCTCTCTCCTTCCTGGCACCCGCCACCCAGGGCTCACATGTGGTTGTCAGTGATGCTGGGCGACAAACACATGGATCTGGCCAACATAATTAGCATTTTGAACAAGAATCAGGCAGTGGGCAAAGATCTGGGCACCAGAGGAGGGGGAGCAGGACAGGAGCGAGAAGAGGAGGAGGGGAGGATGAGGAGGTGAGGAAGGGGCGCCCACTCTGGAGGACCAGTGTGGACGGCTGGCCACACTAGTGCTTGGGGCAGAAGCCTCCCAGCTCCGGGTGCATCTTCTCCGTGAGCTGGCGCACACTTGTCCCCCTCTAACAGAGCAGGTGCTGGGCCAGTGGTGAAGCAGGCCAGCGTCGACTGTGCGCAGTAGAGGCATCAATAAAGCCCTGCATGTCGGGAGGCCGGCTCGCACACTGGCAGGCGGTGGGAGCTGGAGAGTGGCACTCCGTTCATGACGCTTTGATTTCTCAGGCTCTGGGGACACCGACTTTGATAGATTGCCTTGTGGCATGGGCACAACATACCGTAAAATAACAGCTCACTTCCTGAGCAGGCGTAAGCCGCTGGAGCCCACCCATTCCTTTAAAATTAAATACTTTACAGAAAAAAATAAAGCTTGGGGAAGATAAATCCCCAACCTGTGATGCCAGTGGCCAGTCATGCTGCGGGTTTCACACGTGTGAAGTGTCGGCTTTGCCGATGATGGTGCCCGATAGGTGGCTGGCCCGCCTGCCAGGAAGGCCAGCACAGTGCCTGGTTTCTGCGTGGACTGCAGGCTGGTCCTGGGGTTGCCTCCGTCAGCCATCTAGTTCGTTCTGCGAGTGTCTGGGATGCTTCACTCTTGTTCTGTTGCTCTGTAGACTCACACCTTGCTCTCCATGGTGCTGCTTTCTGCATAGGGATCCCAAGTTGCAGGCAGATCCTCTGCAGTGTGAACCAGCTGGCGGCTCTGGCGAGCCCTTCTTGTGTATGTCGAGGCGGGTGGGAGGGTCTCTGAGTGCTGTCCTTCTTGCCTGATGGGTCCTGATCAGAGCTTTGCCATGCAACAACTTCTGCGGTTCAGGCTGACGGCTTCTTTGGTGCAAGGGGTGGTACCCAGGAGAGGACCGGTCTCCATGGTTACGGGCCACCTGGAGGTGAGGCAGCTGCCCCTCCATCCCTGTGGCCTCTGCTGGGTTCTGATCATGCCCTCCTTACCCAGAGGGTTTCCTGAGCTCTAAATCAGATAGCAGCTCTAAGGATAGAATATGGGGCAAAACTGTTTAATCTACATTGTCAGTGTGAGGAAGATATACCCCTTCAGTTTTATTTTTTTCAGAAGGTGTTATCAAATGTGCGGGTGATTCATGTATAAGAAATATATTCTGTTACAACATTTTTCACCTGCCGGGCGCTGGCTTCGGCAGGCCCTCATTGTCTCGCCGCTTGCTGGAATCCATTTATCTGTCTTCCGTGTGGGAGCGCGGGGGTCGCTGCAGGAGCACCATTGGAATTAAGTATGAATTAAATGTACCATTAAAATAAAGTGTTATCACAGGCATTTAATGAGTTTTATTCTTTAACGGGTTTGTTTTGCAACTTTTGATGCCTAGGCAGCTTCTTGTTTCCTTTTTCTCAGTGGATTTTCAGTTAAGAGTTTGTTGTCTTCCTTAACGTCAGAGAGGGTGCTGTATTTTCCCCATAGTTACAGTTGTTCCTTTCGGTACTGTTGGAGCAAGTATTTTGTTTGGCAGAGAATGAAACTGGGAAAAAACCAAAGTGATTCTTTACAAGGAGTTAAAAAGAACACAGAGCTAAGATTTTTTTTCCCCCCATAAATACTGTGTGTCCAGAGCAGAAATTTATGCATTCGGGGTAGATGGGCCTCATCTGGGCTCAGCAAAGATCAAGAAACCAGCCTCCCCACCCCCCAGGTCTGCTGAATACAGCCAGGACTGATGGGATCTTATGTTCTCTTATTTTCTGTTTATAATCCTGCTTCC
The DNA here is from genome assembly GCF_032405125.1 of Capricornis sumatraensis. Classification (NCBI taxonomy): domain Eukaryota; kingdom Metazoa; phylum Chordata; class Mammalia; order Artiodactyla; family Bovidae; genus Capricornis; species Capricornis sumatraensis. The sequence continues at coordinate 102,606,976 of NC_091076.1, forward strand.
GTTCCTGGCCCTCCAGACCTCCCCAGGTCCTCACTCCAGCTCGGCACAGTCCAGCCATCCTGGCCTGTTGCAAGGAGTGTCTGCCCCCTAGTCCTGGGCAGCCGTTCTGAGTTTTGGGCCAACAGCTGCCCAGACAGGATCTGGAGAGCTGGGATTTATTCCTCCCATCAGCCCATAGGTAATGGGTGCTGATTTTGTGCCAGGCCTGCCCCAGGCATGGCATGGAGCAGAGAAGACCATCCCTGCTCTCCTAGAGCCCACCTCTAGACATGGGGCCATTTAAACAAACGAATGAAAAACCCCAGAGACCACATGCTGTCCCAAGGCTCTGAGAGGGTTGAGGGGCTGGGGCCTCTTCCTAGGGGACGGGCTTTCTGAGGCTGTGGTGTCTTAGCTGGCCTGGAGGAGAAGCAGCTGTGTGAAGCCTGCTGGAAGTGCGCACTAGGGCAGCAGCAATGGCCAGGGCTGAGGCTCTGAGCTGGTGTACAGAGCGGCCCAAAAGAGCGGGTGCTGGGGAGGTCTGTGGGGAGTTCGGGGCTATGGGAGCCACTGTGCTGGGGCCTGATGACCTTTCGAAAGTGGACCCAGGTGGCTGGGTGGGCACTGGCTGAAGAGAGTGGGTGGCCAGGGCCAGGGGCTCCGAGATCACCCTGAGACCATCAAGACGCCCAGGGTTTTGGCTTGGGCCATTGGGTGAGTGGGGGTGCTGTTTATGGGGACTCCTGAGGGAGCCTGGGCAGGAACAGGGGAGATGGAGCCCTAGTCTGAACACACTGGGCTCGAGACTCCTGTGGGGCTTCCAGGAGAGCCCAGAAATGTAGCTGACAGAAGAGCCTGGAATATAAGTGTTGGGGCAGTTGGTAGGGTCAACCTTCCAGAGGCACCAGTCCTGGGGAGCCTGGCTGAGGTCACCTCGCCCATCCCCTTGCTGAGGACAGACCGTGTCCTCCTGCGCGTCACAGGAATCCTTGCACACCCTCGAGTATCCTGGGAGTCTCTGCCTTTCATGAGTCCCTCGGTTCTCAGCGCATCGAACCGAATGTGCCTCACCGTTCTTTGGGCTGCAGGACCATTGGTAACTCTCAGAAAGACAAGAAGTCTCCTTGCAGGCAGGAGCTGCTGAAACCTAACTTCTTGTCTCTGCCGTTCACCCCACAGTCTGGATGAACTTCACCCCTCTGCGTTTTTAATCACCCTCAGTTCTCAGTCTACTGTGAGTGCAGACGAGACTCTGCCCTGTGGATATCTGTGGTGCGTGGCCCTCTCCAGCGGAGCCCCTGTGCTCTGTGGGGTCTGAGGGTAGACGCGTTTCCACGCCCACGGGCAGGCCTTGAGGGTGCTCTGATGCTTGTGCATCAACTCCTCTGAGCTAATGGGACATGAAGGGGGCATTCAGCCTCCATTCCATACACTGCGGGCTTCCCAGCTGACACTAGTGGTAAATAATCTGCCTGCCAGTTCAGGAGACATAAGAGATGCACATTTGGTCCCTGGGTTGGGACGATCCCTTGGAGAAGGGACTAGCACCCCACTCCAGAATTCTTACCTGGAAAATTCCATGGACAGAGGAGCCTGGCTGGCTACAGTCTACAGGGCTGCAAAGAGACAGACACGACTGAGCGCACTCACACACACACCCTCACACCCTCACACCCTCATATGCTGGGGCCACCAACACCAGCTTGGTGGCCTTGGGCAGGTGACAGAGCTTCTCAGAGTCTCCTTGTCTTCGTGTCGGGGGATGTGATGCCAGCAGCTGGCTCAGTCCCAGGAGCATCGCCTGGCAGGCTGATGCTCTTACTCCAGCCGTATCAGGTATTTCAAGCCTGGAAAAGTGGCCTCTGGGCACCTCTGCACGCAGAACATCCAAGGCTCCCGTCCCCCCTCAAACATCCAGCTGGCGTTGGCGTGTTCGCCCGCAGCCTGGCACCGTCCCTGCAGCCCAGCTCTGGGTCCAGTGCAGGTGCTGCCCACGCCCGCCCCTCCCTGTCCCCTGGCGGCCATCCTCCTCTCCCTGTGTGGGGAGCGTGGGGCCTGTTTGGCTCTTGGAGACGCTGTCTTCCCAATGTCCTCGTCGGACTCAGGGCTGGGGATCTTGGCCAAGTCCTGGAGTGCGTCGTTTAAACTGGTGATGAGCTGACAATTCTGGCTTCAGAAAAACGCAGAGGGTGCGGTGAGTTTTCCTGAAGGTGAGAGAATATCTGAGAACCCAAGAAGGCTCCCTGGGTGGCTCCACCTTGGGCTGAAAGACTTCCAAGTGTGTAGGATGGGAGCTGGTAGCTGCAGCCCAACTGGCCTGAAGAGCCAGCGGGTGATGGAGCAGGTCCTGGGGAAGGGGGCGATGTGTCAGCCCCACTTCGGGGCTCTGATGACGGAGTCGATCTGCAGAGGCTGGGAACAGTCGTCTGCGGCAGCTGTATTATTTAGAGAGGCTCGGGGAATCTCGGAGGAGAGAAGACACTGCGTGCATATTAAGATGGAAATGGCAATTAACTACCAAAATAAGACATTTTTATAACATTTTTATTGAAGTTTTAATGAACAAATAAAGAAACAGAAATCTGCATGTGCCTTGCGAGCCGTATAAAAATGACTAAATCAAGATGAAATGGTAAGGACCGGCAACACCTCAACTTCCTCTGCTTCTCTTAAATAAATAAGCAAGTGCACACAGCTTCACCCGCCGACGAGCACGCACGTGTGCACACGCACTTGGCCTTGGCCCCAAGACCACGAAATGCAGGGAAAGGGTGGGAAGGGGACAGAATGAAAGAGGGGGGAAGTTGGGAGGAGGAGAGGAAGGAATCACTCTGGACAGAAGCCTCCTCCCAGCAGGCAGCAGGGCTGTCTGCCCTGCACCACAGGACTGGAGCCCAGAGGACACATGGGCTCTGGGGGCTGGAGATGGGACCGTGGGGCTTGGAGGGAGGGCCTGGGGACCCCCGCAGCCCCACAGACCAGTGGGGTGTCCTGATGGGGAGTCTTCTAATCGCCTTAGAGATGTCTGATCGGGAAGGAGGTGGAAATGTCTGCATGTGGAAGGCAGAGGGAAAAACCGGCCCGTGTGAACTGAATGGAGCCGTGGATTGGCCAAGACCCACCCCCCCCATTACCGTCACGGTATTGTTGTTGTTGAGTCACTAAGTAGTGTCTGACTCTTTGCAACCCCACGGACTGCAGCATTTCAGGCCTCCCTGTCCTTTACTTTCTCCTGGGGTTTGCTCGAACTCATGTTCACTGAGTCGGTGATGCCATCCAACCATCTCATCATGGACCACCCCACTGGCAGGTGGGTCAGTGTAGAGACTGAAGGTGTCACCCAGGGACAAGGAAGTGTGGAGATGATCAACTGTGCGGGAAAGATTCCTGTCCGTGGGGGTGGGTCTGGATGGTGGGTTGGGGAAAGGCTATCAATCACCCTCTTCTGAACCTTAGGACCCAAATATGGGTCTTTTCTAACTTGGGGGGTATTCGTCCCTCTATCCATTGCCTTCCCTTCACTGAGAAATGAACCCCTGTGACCAAAAGCTGATGTTTTCCTGTGTTCAGCGGGAACAACCCAGACAAGCCGTCTGCTCCCAGTAATTGCTCACAATACACAATACACAAATTGGTTTACAATCATACCTCGATTTTATCACAACTAATTTAAAACTCATATTGCCACTCCCCTCCCCCACCCTCAACACACATAATTTAATCTGATTCTTAAACACACGTACACACACACAAGGAATTTGATCCAGAGCAATTTTTCTCAATTAAAATTTGTGATTACATTTCTGAGCTTCCACAGCAGAGTTCTGAGTGGGGCTGTGATATAATTTAACTTCTCCTAAATTGCTGACACCAGTAACCCTATAAATTAGCAGATGGTGGAGGGAAATCTCCTGGCTTCTTCCCTGTGATTTTGTAATGGTTTGATTTTGTGATAGGGGTTTTGAGTGCAAGCCAGGAACCCCTCCTCTGGCAGTGGTGAGAGCTTTTCCCATTTCATCATCTCTGAAGCTGGTTGCATGGGTTTTAGTTCAGCGAAGGTGCAGAATCAAGAGAATCCTGGTCCAGCACCCTTGCAGAACCTGGCTGAGGAGGAAGCCCCAGGGCTTCGCACTGGACCGGGCTGGTGAGGTTCAGGTGGCCCTCCGACCCGTGCTCCCAGACAGGCTCAGGGTTCTCTGCCAGCTGAGGCTGACCAGCCATTCTCTTAGCTTCCACGTTCGCTGTGGTCACCCTTGTTTTGCTCGTGTTGAACTCTTTTCTTTGTGTATTGCAGTGCCTTGTCTTTGTTGCTGCTTTCTCTAGGCCCAGTGCACGGGCTTGTCATCGCAGCAGCTTCTCTTGCTGTGTAGAATGGGCTCTAGGCCCGCAGTGTTCAGTGGTTGTGGCACACGAGCTTAGTTGCCCTGAGGCATGTGGGATCTTCCTGGACCAGGGATCAAAGCCATGTCCCGGCCTGGCAAGGCAGATTCTTAACCACTGGACCACCAGGGAAGCCCCTTGTTGAGTTGTTTTAGTATTTACATAGTTCTTAGGGCTTTTGAACGTGGGTCTTCATGCCCCTTTGAAACACCCAGTATCCTTAAATATTTTGCTTTTTCAGCTTAGAGTGCTTAAAATGGTTTATCTATTAAGGTGCATTAAGTTCAGAAAGTCCAAGTCACCTAGCACTGGCTGCCAACATGCAAAAAAAAAAAAAAAAAAAGACATAAAAATGATCCAAAGAACCACATGTAGCAGATGTTTGGACAGGGCAGAACTGGTCCTGCTTCAGCCCAGTCTTGTCCGGCCAGCCTTGTCTGGATAGAGAGGTTGCTTTTTCTCCCTCTCTGTCAAAAAATGTTGGCTAGACCATTCAAATATAATTGTCCTGCCTGTGTAGTTCGTGTGTGTGTGTGTCAGTCATTCAATCGTGTCTGACTCTTTGCAATCCCGTGGACTATAGCCCGCCAGGCTCCTCTGTCTATGGGATTCTCTAGGCAAGAATACTGGAGTGGGTAGCCATTCCCTTCTCCAGGGGATCTTCCCGAGCCCAGGTCTCCTATATTGCAGACAGATTCTTACCATCTGAGCCACGAGGGTGTAGAGTTTAGTACCCAGCAAGGGTTAACTCCTCACCATCAACAAAAATGTGTCTTTGGAATTTAGGGGGGTGGATGGGCAAAGTTGGGCTTCCCAGGTAGTTCTAGTGGTAAATGATACACCTGTCAATGCAGGAGAGGCAGAAGATGTGGGTTAGATCCCTGAATTGGGAAGACCCCCTGAAGAAAGAAGTGGCAACCCACTCCAGGTATTCTTGCCTGGAGAATCCCATGGACAGAGGAGCCCGGCAGGCTACAGTCCATGGGGCTGCAAAGAGTCGGACATGACTGAGTGACTGAACACGTGGGGTAAGTAGATCGGAGATAAAATACAGGATGCCTAGTTGAGTTTGAATTTCAGATAAACAATGAGTAAGTTTTTAATGTAAATATGTCCTGTGTAATATTTGGGACACACTTATACAAATAGTTATACTAAAAATTACTTTTAAAAAATTCAAATGTAACTGGGCATCCTGCTTTTCTGTTTTCTAAATCTGGCTGCCCTAGCGGCAGGTACTGTCAATCAGCCAATTCACCCCTCCCCTCTTGCCCTGGGCCTCTTGGGACCATCTTTAAGAGGTAAACTTAGGGTAAATTAAGTCCACCTAATCTATCAGAGTCTTGATATCCTCACTCATAAAATAAAGTTGTTGAGAGGATTAAATGATGCGTTGACGGCTGCACCCAGACCAGCGCCGCCTGAAAGAGACAAACCAGAATGTGTATTTATAGCCTGCTTGCGTTTGCATTTTAGGAGATGTGCACACATGTTTTCGAGAGCAGCAGCTATAGCACCTGGGGAGGATGTGTTAGTGACTGGCTGACGGGAAGCGTCTGGGGCCTGGGGCCAAGGTGGGGCTGGTCCAGAGCGAGAATGTCACTGGTGGGGAGAACCTGCTCCCAAGATGTAGTTGCCAAGTTTCTGTTTTGAGTGCTCAGATGAACACTTTAGAAAATGGCAAGAGGCAAGTAGCTGAGGGGGTCTCATCTGTGTGGAGCTGGGAGCCCCCTTAGCCAGACGGCAGCTAGGTGAGGAGGGAGGGGGAGCTGTGCTAGGCCTGGGGCTCAGGCCTGGGGGGCCTAGCTGAAAGGGACTTGGGCTGCCCTTCCAACACTTTCTACCTGGGCAGGGAGAACTGACTTTACACTGTGATTCCTGACCAATTTTTACTTTTTTTTAACTTCTCTTTTCTAATCTTTGATCACATTCCAGGGAACAAACTGATTTTTTTCTGAATGGTTGTTCAAACCCGCCTCTGTATCTTTTCACAGTGGCATAAAAATAATAGAAATTTCACCCTTTCAAAGTGGACAAGCACGTGTCCTGCAAGAGGCGCCCCTCAGCAGTGCCCAAGCGGGGTCCCCAGGATGCTCACCTTGTTTCTACTCAGTCCATGGATCTGCTAGCATCTCCTGTTTCTAGAAGACATCTCTCAGTTTCACACAGAAACACTTGGACCACAGTTGGGGCAGGTCTCTTGTTCAAGTTCTTGCAGAAAGTCTAGAACCAAAGGTGCTTGACTTTCTCCTTCAGTTGGGGTGAAATGTCCCAAAGCTCTATCCCCAAGTTCACACTCAAGTTGAGGGTGGAAGGGAGGAGTTTATAAAGACTCAGTAATATTTGGAGCTGGGAGCAAGCCAAGATGTCCCACTACAGAAAATCACCTGAATCATGTATTACATAATTTTGTTCTGCCTTCTGTCAGACATTTAGCAGAGATGGAATTTTCCTTGCACTTACAAGAAATGTTATAATAGGAAAACAGTTCATCAATGGACTTGGGGCACATTCAGCTCTTCGGTTCTCATCCTGAGTTGAAATCAGTAGTCCAGGAGCCCGTGGCTCCCCAGCCAGGAGGACCTGGAGAGCAGCCTTCTCTGCAGTCACCGGGCCCTTGGGTTTCCACGTAAGCACAGAATAAGGCGGGTGGGCACCCCAAGGAGAGAGGAAACACTTGCCTGATGAAGTCAATAGGACTCCTGTCTGGGGGCCTGTGAACAGAACTCAGTACACCTAGCAAACAACATATCTCTCCAAAGGGCTCAATGCATCTGAAGAATTGCACGTGCTGGTTCAGAGTCCAGCTCCTCCCGTCTTTCCTCCTGGGGCCACTCTGTTATTGGGAAGGGTCAGCTCCAAACCAGGGGGGCCCTTCCCTCTGCTGCCCCCCACCCTGTGTTTCCTGGGTCATTACTCTGTACGTCTTCACCTGAAAAATATGCCACGTCCTTCTCGGGATCCTGTTTTAAGCCATGTGGAAGTGTGTGAGGAGGTGGAATCCTTGAAGCGGAATGACCTCATCTGGGGACACAAAGAGGCGAGGCTGGTAGGGAGAGCCTTCATCAAAGGGGCGGGCTGTCAGCAGTAACACCCATTAATAACCGTGCATCAGGGGAGGGGAGCAGGCCATTAGGTGACGGTGAACCTGGTGCAATTCTCTATTAAATGAGCTAATTATATCCTTTAATTTTACTTTCGAAGGATCACGGATACCTTGCAAAAATGCAGAGCGTGTCAAGCTACTTTCAGTGCTAAGGAACCAACAATAATGTGAGAATTAACAGTGCAATGTGGAAATTAACCCCTATTTGAGGGGAGGGAAGGGGGCAAGGTTCCTAAGCATAGTGCCCTTGCTCACCCATGGGAGAAGTGTCCTGGCGAGTCCTCTCCTCGCAGGCCAGAAGCAGAGGTGACAGGAATGTGCTTGCTCTGAATTTGCTGTCTGCTTTTCTATGCTTCCTTCCCTTGTCTTCCCACAGCCCCTGCACACTGGCCTCTCTTTCCTTTATCTCTGTCCTCCTGAGTCAGTGTAGGTTTCACTGATTTTAACAAATGCCCCACACTGGTGCTGGGTGTTCATAATAGGGGAGGCTGTGTGTAGGGACAGAAAGCAAGAGCTATGTGGGAAATCTCTGTACCTTCTGCTCAGTGTTGCTGTGCCCCTAGAATAGCTCTAAAAAGGAAGGCTGCTAAACACACGCACTGACAGACAATAAGACACCACCTCAAACCCCGGGACTGCAGAGGCAGTGGGTAGAGGGAAGGGTCACCGGAGCCAGTAACCCATCAGGAATGCTGAGCAGGAGAGACTGAATGGCGAGACTGGGTTGGAAAGATAAGATGCCGTTTCCAGGGCAATGCCACAGAGAGGGCATGATGCCCTGTCTCTACCAGCACCCCAGGCCTGTGCCTCTGTTGGCTTCTCCCATCTGGAAGCTGGCGGCCAAGGCTCCCAGCATGTGTGGTTCCCTCTACGCCGATAATGGAGCAGGGACATGTCTCCCAGGGATACGAAATGACTGCACCTGGTCCATGTGGTGGTTGAGGGGTGGACAGGGAAGTGAGAGCCATGTGATGGGCAGCAGGGGATGTGGCCAGGACCGTGCCTGGCCCTGCAGCCCCCAGTGCCTTGAAGGCATGTACAAGAGCTGAGAAGGGAGCAGCAGGGCTGGGCCTGTGGATTCAAAGATCAGGCTGGCCACCTTGTGAGCACCGTTGGAAGAGGCAAGGGGGAAGCAAAGACTGAAGTCAGGAAACTTGCAGCAGCCAGGGCAGAGGGGGGCGAAGCCTCAGGTGCTGAGGCAATGATGGACCCCACGATGGGACATTTTGGAGGCGGAAGCTACCAGACTCTCCAGTGACTTGGATGCAGGGGAAGAAGAGGAGGGACCAGGCAAGGCAGGCTTTCCATTTGAGGTGACCAACCAAGTGCCTGGAGGTTTTGTTTATCTGCATGAGGATGGGAGGCAGGGGCAGAAGTTCCTGGACAGTGTGGAGGTCAAGGGTTCTACTTGGGATATGTCACCTTTGAAGCCTGGGGTGGGTTCTGATGCTTAACTAGCAAGACCACTGGCTCCTTGTGCCAAAATCACCCCTGTGGAACAACAGTGGGAAACTCTTGAGATAGGGATTAGATGGGTTTCGAGTTGATGTCCATGAGGCTGTGGTTTGACTGGGACAGGAGGTGGCCGAGCACAGCTGTGGGAAAACACAGAATGAAGGGGACTCTGGGAGCCCTGCTCTAGCTTGTCCCAGCTCCTGCTACCATTGCCTTGGGACAAACAGGGCCTGACCCACACCTGTGTTCACACCCCACACCTGTGGCCATGCAGAGTTCAGGTGTAGGTGGCCTAACATCAGAGCAGCAGAGGGCCCTGTGCCCATGGGAAGCCAAGCAAAACAGGTGTGGGCCACCTGACCTCATCAGTCGCTTCCCACCACTCTCCTGGCAGACTACCTTGAGATCATACTAGTGCAAGCTAAGTGCGATGGGGTGCAGGAGGGGCTCCTCCTAATGCTGCCTCTCTCTGGAGCGGGGAACGTGAGCTCTGACCTCAGGGGGGATCTGGTGGAGTGAAGGGTGATGGGTATGATCTTCTGGAGCCTCTCCAGCGACAGAGCATCCCCACCTCCCAGCCCTGAGCTCACATGGGCTTCCTGGGCTGGCCTTCCTCCAGATGTACCGCAGGGCAGAGTAGCAGATTTCCGCCAGAGGGAAATGAGCTCACAGGCAAAATAATAAGACATTTGAGAAGCACATGCATTAAAAAAAGAGACAACAAACTCTGTTACAGATTATTCCAGTTTCCGTAAGGAGCAGATATACTAGAACAGAGAGACCAATTTTAAAATTCAGCTTCATAAGCGTACTAAAAAAGAGAGGAAACATTATAAGCAAAGTGAAACAAGAACAAGAAAATATATAAAGTGACCAAACAGAAATGTGAAGTCTTGAAATGTATTAGTGAAAGAGCAGTGCAAGGGATAAATACTAAATACAGCTGAAGAATGAACTGATGAATTGAAGAAGCAGTTTGATATATCTGCCCAGGAGAAAAAAAAAAAATAAGAAAAGCACAAAGAAAATGCTTTTTAAAAAGCTATAACCCAAGGAAGAAAGAAGCTAAAGTACTAACATCTAAGTAATAGAAGTCGCACCAAATAAAAGAAAAAGAAAAATTTAGCAGAGGATATATTTGAGGAAAATGCGAAGATAAAATCTCTCAGATTAAAAACAATGGATAAATAGTCCTGGATTGAAAAGGTCTTATTAGGTTGCCAAAACGGAAAGATAAGGGGTGGTGGGGGGAATCAAATCTACACACTTACACTGAAATTTAAGAACAAAAAAGATAAAGTTCTGAAAATTTCCAGAGGAAGACACAATCACATACAAAGAACCAGAGTCATAGGGATTTCAGGATTTTCAACAGCAACACCAGATAAAAGAAGACAATAGAGTGATATTTTCAAAGTACAAAAGAAAAAGGACTCAGAACATAGACTTTTATGTGCAGCCAAATTGTCATTCAAATGTGAAATCATAACAAAATGTCCCATTATACATTGTCCAAGATAGTGCAATAAAAGAAGAAAAAGAAACTAGAGCCATATAAGCACTGGAAAGGAAGGAGAAATTGTTATTATTTTCAGATGATATGACTGTTTACATAGAAAACCTTAGAATTGGGGAGTTTATCAAGTTGGCTGATATAAAATTAATATACAGAAATAAGTTATATTCCATATACCAATAGCAAAAGAAACCCCCCAAAAGTTAAGGAGATTATATCATTTATAATAGTATCAGAAAATGTCAGTTGAATTTATAAATAAAAATAAGTTTATTTTTATTAAAAATTTTTAAATGTTTAAGACATACAGGTTAAAATTACAAACCTTTACTAAGTATAAGTAAAGTGAGAGTGAAAGTGAAGTCACTCAGTCATGTCCGACTCTTTGCTACCCCATGGACTGTAGCCTACCAGGCTCCTGCCTCCATGGGATTCTCCAGGCAAGAATACTGGAGTGGGTTGCTGTTTCCTTCTCCAGGAGATCTTCCCGACCCAGGGATCGAACCCAGGTCTCCCGCATTCCAGGCAGACGCTTTAACCTCTGAGCCACCAGGTAAAGGAGCTCTAATAAAGGAAAGAAAGATTTTATATCATTAAAATATCATTTTTCCCATATTGATCTATACTGACTATAGCCAATGCAATTCTAGTCAACATCCAAACAGAGCTTTTCATAGAACTTGACAAGATGATTCTATAGTAAAGTAGGGGACCAAGAGTAGCCAGTAAGTACCCTTCTAAAGAGAAGAGCACAGAGTGGGTACTTTTCCTACCAGGTATCAAGGCTCATTACTGTACAAAATTATAGTAATTAATACTATGTGAGGTTGTCACAAAGATTGACCAATTCCCCAAACTCCCAGAAATAGATGCATGGAATTTTGGTTTATGATAGGCATAGCATTTCAAATCACTGGCTAAAGAAAGGGGTATTTAATGAGATGAGTTGGGAAAAAAATAAAAAACAGTGTCATTATAAAAATTATGAGACTGGATCCCTACCTCACATCATATTTTGAAAATCAACTCAAGTTGAATAAAGAAGTCAAATGTCAAAAATCTAGAGGAAAATACAGGTGGATCTTGGGTTGGGTTAGGGGAAAAAGTCTTAAACAAGACACAAGAAGTGAATATAAAAAAAGATTGACAGATTTGAGTGTGTTAAAAAAAAAAGAGGGAAATTAAAAGCTTTTAAAAATCAATATATTGAGTAGTTTTTAAAAAGTGAAAACAGTTACAAGTTAGAAGAAAATATTAGCTGTCCAGATAACTGACAAAAGATTAGTATCGAGAACACTGAAAGAACCAATGCAAATCATTCCCTTAGAGAAAAAGGCAGAAGACAATAGTTTTATACAAAAGGAAATATATACCAACCAGCATGAGTACATGCTAAGTCACTTCCAGCTCTTTGCAACCCTGTGGACTATAGCCTGCCAGGTTCCTCTGTCCATGGGATTCTCCAGGCAAGAATACTGCAGTGGGCTGCGGACCCTCCTCCAGGAGATCTTCCCTACCCAGGGATCGAACCCGCATCTCAGGTCTGCTGCACTGGCGGGAGGGTTCTTTACTACCAGCATCATCTGGGAAACCCAGTACAGCCAGCATCATGTCTCAAAAGCCAAAAGTAGAAACTTCCAGAAGGAGGGTGGGGGTGGTTACATAGTATCCAAGGACAACAAATGACCACGGCATCAACATTTCACAATCAGGAGGTCGAGGTGACTTTGGCAAGAGCATTTTGATGGAGTGAATAGTGAGGACAGAAGCTAGATTGGAGTGGGTTGAAGAGTTGAATGCAAGGTGACAAAGTGGATAAATCCTGTGTAGACAAATCGCTGGGACACTGGGCTAGGAAGGAGAATAGACAGAGGGCAGCAATTCCAAAAGTTGAGGGCGGGGAGTTGACGGACTCTTAGTCACCCTTGCTTTATTGATGCTTTGAGACAGTAGTCGCTGGAGCTTGTTTGAAAGGTGCTGGGCGTGGTGGACTCTACTAAGGATGTACCCACTGGCACGCGGGTCATTTTTCATTTACCCAGACTCAAACTAGCCAGTTGAGAATACCTGATGCTGGGAAAGACTGAAGGCAAGAGGAGAAGGGGACAGCAGAGGATGAGATGGCTGGATGGCATCACTGACTCGATGGACATGAGTTTGAGTCAACTCCGGGAGTTGGTTATGGACAGGGAGGCCTGGCATGCTGCAGTCCATGGGGTCGCAAAGAGTCGGACATGACTGAGCGACTGAACTGAACTGTACTGTACTGAAGACTCCAAGACTCAAGGAATTTTTTTAATGCTTGTGCATTTCTCCGTTAGGCTCTGAGCCCTGGAAATCTGGAGGAGGGGGTGCTGGCCTCAGGACCCTGAGCGTGGCATTCTGATGGACCTGAGCTTCCTCATTTTGTGCCTGCACCTCTGAAGTGGACCGCAGAGCTCTATAAACTAATTTTTTAAAACTTCTTGGAGATTTGATGTGCCATTTATATTGTTTTCTTTCTCTATAGAAATGAACCAGTCAGGGGCATTTTCCAGCATCTCACATCACCACCCAAAATGAGAGGAGGAGGATCAATCCCTTGGTCCTGCTCAGAGCAACAACACTGAGCAGGAAAACTCCCCAGTAGCTGGCAGTGCAGGCTCTGTGTCCAGATCCTCTCTGCTTTCTCTTCTGTGTGACAGTCCTGAGCCTCAGCTTCCTCATCTGTGAGATGGGTTGATGGTGCCTATTTTGTGGGGTCGTGGGGATGATTACTGCCTGGCATATGTATAGCCCACACCCCACAAAAGGTAGCCTATATTATCCACGTGCATCCAGTCCAGTGACCCTGGATCCCATGGAGAAACCAAGGAGGGAGGCAGACGTCCTTGGTCCAATGGTGATTTTGCCCAAGAAGCTAAGACACATTTTCTCCCCCCAGTTTCCCAAGAACCACGGAACTTGTGTGCTCTTGGTGAGGTTGACCATAGTCTGGTCTCACTTAATTAAGAGATGGCCAGGCTAGGCCTCTGCCAAAAGACAAGCTGTAGTGAATCACCAGCATCTGGCTGGGTTTTTATTGATCGAAGTCTTCTAAACCCCTTTCTTGACTTCTGGAAAGAAAGAAAAAGAAAAACTTGGCACTATTTAATGTGAAACACAGCATCACCTTGCCAGATTCTTTTTTCCTTCTTTTCTTCCTCACTTCCTCTTTCTTCCTTCTATCTTTCCTTCCTCATAATGAAACTTGAAAAGTCATGTAAAGTAATTCACATTTTAAATGCACTGAGGAATATTACTGGAGAATTACTATGCCCATCCTGTTGTAAAGTGAATATTTTCACCCTAGTGTTTTTCACTGTGGGCTTGCCTGGTGGCTCAGTGGTAAAGAATCCAACTGCCAATGCAGGAGACATGAGTTCGATCCCTGGGTGGTGAAGAAATGGCAACCCATGCCAGTATTCTTGCCTCGGAAACCCCATGAACAGGTGCCTGGTGGGCTACAGTTCGTGCTGTCGCAAGGAGTCGGACATGGGTTAGCAACTAAACAGCAGTAAGGATTCTTTATTGTAAATGTGCGTCTTATTATTTGGAGTTTGCTTAGAGCCACATTTACTTTTTTTTTTTTTTTAACATACTGAGATTGTTTTCTCTGTGACTCTCACTGGGACTTTGGACTCCACACCCCGTCCCCAGTGCCTTACGTATGAAGTTGGATTGGCGTCCCTGTCGTTCCTCTGGGGAGGGCTCTGGTCCTTTATCCATAAAACTGAAAAGTCCCTCTTTCATCAGCATGTGCTTTGGAGGAGCTTCACGCATGCTGAAGGGTGGGATTCTCAGAGTGTTTTTCTTCCAGCCCAGGACTTCAGTTCTTGCCCCTCCTGCTCAACATATTACCTTTCTCAGCAAGCGAAGGTCCCAGCATTTCATCAGAACAGAAAAGAACCTGACTTGGACCAACATCCACCAGCCAAAAGAGAAAAGAACAACAAATGCCCAACAAAATACAAATAAATTTCTCTAAAAGTGCAGTCGTTGGGAAAAAGAAAAGGCAGTTCGTCAGCTTGACATCAGAGGAGCTGCAGTCACCCTGACAAGCCGCGAAGGCTAATGTTTTATTCACCAAGCCTGAAAAATAACTTCCCAACGAGGGCCCCATAAATAAACCAGTGTGATGAATATTACACGAAATAAAAACTGATAAAGCAAGAGCCCTAAACACGAGCCGCACGACGGGGTTAGGAAGTGTGTGGTTTTTATCACCTCTAATGCCAGGTGACAGGTTTGGAAAGCTGCCTGCTAGCCAGGACCCTGGGGGAGGGGACCGACCACTGAGGACACCCTCTCACCCCAGCTCCCAGGAAGGCCAGAGGTAAAATTTTCCAAGTGGATTCCATTTTTCTCATCTCTTTTCATGTTAAGATGTCACCTGCATCCACTGATAGAGATATTTCCATACATTAGGAGCCACTGGCTGCAAATCGTTTTTCCCATGGCCCTGGCTAGGGATTTTCAGGGAGCATGGCTCATGAGAGAGACAGGCGCCCCCCTCCACCCTACCCCCGCCGCGACTCCTCTCCAGTTAAGACTATTATACAAAGAGCCTGGAACCCGGAGAGGGCTCTGTCGCTGATGCACTGAGGGACAGGATCTGCTTCTCTGGCTGAGAAATGGATCCTTGACGCTGTGTGTGCACAGCTCAGGGGCCCGCGGGACAGGCGGCGAGGGCAGGGCGGAGGTGATTGTCCACACCACCTCCTGACTCCCCTCCCTGACGCTTTGCTCTAATTGCTGGACGCCCAGGGACAATGCCTCCTGTCACATTAGTCACACCTGACAAGGGTAGAAGTTGGAGACAGTTATCAGTGATGGGAAGGCATGGAGGGGGGTCTCGCTGCTGAAAGCATGAGGAGACTAAAAAAAAAGGAAGCTGCAAAAAAAAGTAGGCTGCAAATAGGTAAACTTTTTACTTGGACATTTCTGTGCGTGTACACATATGCACACACTGGCACAAGCAAATATCCATGTGTAATTGTGTACAAGTCCATAGATACATGTGTACACATGCCTGTGAACATGACTGCACACATCCACATGTGAACTTGTGCGAATGACTGTACCCACCCAGCCACCCATGTACATGTGTGTGCACACCTTCCTCCTCAAGTTAATAAATGCACACCCACAAATACACAGAGGTGCATTTAACCCTTTCTTCAAATGCCTTTTTTTGGGGGGAATCAACTTCCAGAACCCAGAGGCTGTAATCGTGCCAGTTTGTGTCCAGAGCTTGACCTGCAGGTACGACTATCTCCCTGTGACTCAAAACTGAACTCAATGCCTCTCCATCCTGAAAAGGTTTAAAGCAGGAAATTGTGGTGTTTAGGGCATCTTTTCCCATTTAAATGCCGCAGTTGTTTATAAATACACCCTTTTCCAGCCCTCTCCAACATGCTGACTCTGAGAAATTTGCTTTCATGGTTAGCAATAGAATCCAGATGTTCAGTACAGATGTTTTCATCTTTTTCTTTTCCTTATTTCTTTTTTTTTTTTGTTCATCTCATAAATTCAGGCCGTCATGGAAAACTGCAAGCTTTCCCATCTCCCAGCTTCTGAGTGCCAGGCCTGTGTGGGGAAGCCCCAGCGATTGTGTGCTCATCATCTTGTGGGTTCCCTCTGGTCACCCGGGAGAGGTCACTTCTCAGATGTGCCAGGACATGCTGTGGAGTCACCCTACCCCATGGAGCAGAGGTGACCTAAGGGGGAACACATGTCATCTTTACTCGAAAAATCAGAATGTTGGGGCAGCTTGGGACCCAGCTTTCTGAGGCCTGCCCCCACAAGGATAGAAACAAGTCTGAGATTTAATTTCTGGGAGGCTGGGCTTGTGGAGGGCAACCTAGCTCCCAGTGCAGATTCTGCTGTGTTCAAGGTTAACATCGGGGGGTGGGGGCTTTGAGAGCCAGTGGGAGGATGGGGGACAGTAAACCAGGCTCTACACCACCCCTGCTGTTTGCCTCCGGTTCTGGTTACTGGTGCATTTCAACAGCGCCTAGCACACAGGTCTGAAAGAACCCTCACGCCCACCCAACCCAATCTGCTCATTTCACTCATGAAAAAAAAAATGTGGCTCAAGGTTGGGGGGGAAGACACGTGAATGACTTGTCTGAGATCACACAGGTGTTAGGACCACATTAGGACCCAGACCCTGACTTCAGGCCAACGTGGGCTGTGAGACCCCACTTTGAGAACCACTGCCCCAGACCAATGGTTTTCCAAAGGTTCCAGAACTCAGACAGTCAAAATCATACCCTAGCCAATGGGTGAAGGAGAGGACAAGCAGCAGTGCAAGTTGTAGATAGCTGGGTTTTTGTGTCCAAGGTCCATGGGAAAAGCACTTGTCACTCAGGAATTTTCACTCCGTGGTGCTGAGCTGCTGGGGGACCCATGTAGTGATTCTAGTTCCAGAAAGGACGGCGAAGTCTACTCATGAGTTCCCACTCCTAGGTGCTGTACTTTGACCTCTCTGTGAGTCATAGACTGCTGAAAATGGATGCAGATGGTGAGCGCCTTTTACATAAATGAAGTTCTAGGGGTGATAATGGTGGGGGTGGGGCTCAAGGGAGGTGAGTTATGCAGTCCTGGAAAAGCTGTTCACAGGATCTTTTCTCCATCTCACCCCAATCTCCCTGAAATTCCACAGAAGGAGAGAAATTTCACAAACTATAGTAATATAAGCGTGACAACACTCTAATAAATATTCTCGGCTCACTGCGGCACTGTGAATAGTTACAAAACCGCCTTCCTAGTCCTTGTTCCTTTCATTGTAGGGGATGACTGGGCCAGTCAAGATGAAACCCCGCTTCCTTCCACTTCCTAGTCCTTGTGCCTTTCATTGTAGGGGATGACTGGGCCAGTCAAGATTAAACCCCGCTTCCTTCCACTCCGTTGCAAAACATCAGGAGAGGGGTGAACATGCAGCAGGGAATATACACATTTGCCAGTTTCTTTGCTTTTCAGAGGTAGGCTATGGGTAAGAAGTGTGTGTGTGTGTGAGAGAGAGAGAGAGAAATTGTACAGCAAATAAACACAAGTGCATCTTCTTAATCTGACTTATGAACACGTTCTCCTTGAACATGCATGCGTACACAGGAACGAGTGAAGTTAGGCTTGTGATTCACATGCAACAGTGCATATGGCCTGATTCAGTGAGACAGTCTAGGATCCTGCACCTTGGGCCCCGAGCAGGGGTTCCGGAGATACCGATGGTGCCAGGGATGTGAAGGGAAGCTTGCTAGCACCTGTGGCTCTGTCCCAGCTGTTACTAATATTTTCGGCTAAGTAAGCACAGTCTTTCCTTGGAAAAGTTCTAGCCCTGAGTTTGATCTTAGGAGACAGTGGGATGTCACAGCTCCCCCTGGCAGCGCAACAGTCAGGACTGTTGAAATAGAAACATTTCACTTTCTTACTGCGCCTTTTTAATTGCCACCCAAAGGCCAGACACCAATAAAGCCCCAGAGAATTCTCCACTGTTATTCGTGATGTGCGTTTCCTGGTTCAGAGCCTTCCCCTCTGGAGGTCCTGGTGAATGAGCTGCCTCTTGGGGAGCCTGTTTCTGGCGGTACTGGGCTAGGGTAAGAGACCTGGGTGCACCCAAGGGCCAGAAGTTCTGTGTGCCTGGGTAAAGTTGAAGGGCTGACTCAGAGGAGAGAGAAAGGGGCTGAGGGCTCACCTCCACAGAAAAGATTCTGCCCCCGTGAGCCGGGACACTGGAGCGTGAGGCCGCTTGCCCTGACTCTTCTGGTTCCAGAGCTGCTGGGCAGCAGGCATCAGCTTTTGGGACTTCAGCTGTTCCATCTGAGTGACAGGGATTTAAAAGAACAGAGGGGGGCTTCACAGAGCAGAATGAAGGAGTGCGGGCGATGCTGTCTGAACTCACGGGTAACAGTGATGAGGAGACAGGTGTCACTACAATATGGGGCAGGTAGAGAGGTGGGAGAAACAGCAAGTCTTGCCTTTTCTGTAAGAACTGGTTGAATAGTATAACAAGAACCAGGGTGGGATTTCTGGAAAATCCCAATACTGGACCGGAGAATCTACATTCTGGATTTGTGCTGCAGGCAACGTGGAGTTCAGGGGAGGTGAGGTTGGCGGGGTCTGGGGCGCTCAAGGAAGGCTCAGGGAATCTGAAACTTGGAGGAAGAACGGCTGGGAGCAAACAGGAAGGAGGGGCTTCCAGGAACACAGGCAAGGGGTGTCGGGGGACAGCACACAGGGTCCTTGGCGTCAATGCAGGTAACACCAGAGTGGGAAGCGGGGCCCGGCCTGGAGGGCTTGGGGCACCGTGCCCAGGAGTGCCGATGGGGGCCTGCACACACAGGCAGTGCAGGAGAGTCTGGCAGCAGGGATGAGAGTCTGGGTGGTGTTTAACCTCTCGGAGCCCCAGTCTCTTCCACTGTGAGACTGGGTGATGATGATAACCTCTCCTGAGGGGGCTGGAGTGAGGATCACGTGAGATGATACAAGGGTGTTCTTGGCCCAGGGCCAGGTATATGTTAAGGTGAATAACAATAAACGGTGCATCTGACAATGGACACAAATGCAAACCCAGTAGTTTTTATCTGGGCCCCCACCAGGGGAAAGAGAGAAGTCGCATGCAGTGGTTCCCCCAGACTCTTGTCCTAGGCACCTCTGCTTGGTCACAGACAGATCTCCACGTGCTTTGTTGATAAACTAAACACCTGCCCTGTGCTGGGCCTCGAATACCAAGGAGGTCAGAACCAGGATACAGCCCTCCCAGTAGAGCCCCTGGGCACAGGGCAGACCCAGTATGGCACCAATAACTCAAGGAGCCTTGAGGACGGGCTGGCCAACAGCCTTGGAAGCCAGGAAGGCATCAGAGAGGAGGTGACATCTGAGCTGGGATTTGGAGGACAAGTGAGAGTTCTCCAGCAGAGTGTATTCTAGGCAGACAGAGTGGAACATCCGAGGTTCACTGGTTGAAAGGAGCCAGGCCCATTGAGGAATGCTGCTGTGTCTGTGTAGGGAGGGTTGGCGTGACTGGTCAGGACTAAGACACGGGATCTGTGTGGGGCACAGCTATGTGGTTTACACACATGTACCTTCAAGCTCACACATATCCTCTGAGGTGACTCTGTCACTGGTCTCATTCTACAGATGAGGAAACTGAGCCTGGGAAGTTGTGTTGGGGCCAGAGGGTGATACCTCCCTGGAGAACTGTCTTAGCCCTCCAGACCCTTACACTGAGGGATTTACAGATAGGTTCCCATTAATCCATGAGCCTCCTGAAATGGTTGCAAAATTTAGTTCTGTGCACAGGTGGGCCTTCTTCTGGGGAGAGGTCTCTTGGGTCCCCAAAGCTTACGAGGCCCACCTGTAGGAAATGAGCCAGCACTGAGGATGTTCAAGCCATGGGAACAGGGTCTAAACGCTGAGGCTGCTCTTCCGAAATGCTAAGCACGGTGCCAGAAGCAGTGGGGATGCCCAGGGATCAAGGTCATGCTTTAGGAAGTCACTGGAGGTGAGGGAAAGGACAGGAGCACCTGGGAAGGGAGTGATGGGTGGAAACGGGACAAGATGATGGAAGAGACCATCTCATGGACGCGTGATGACGGGTAGAAGGCGACAGAAGAGAGAGAGAGGGCAGGAGGGCCACTGGCTATGGCAATGGCGAGCTGGTTGGCAACCAGGGTTCAGGGAAGCTGGGAATGAGAGCAGGGGAGGGAGCAGGATTGCAGTTCATAGGAGGGGATGGCGCGGAGGTCAAAGGGGAGAGAGGAGACAACTGCGTGGCAGTGAAGGGGGGAAGGTCCTAGAAAGGATGCCTCTGAGGATGTCGGGGCTGAGCGTGCTGCAGGATGAAGGGAGGCTCCAGGGAGCAGGGAGGGCGAGAGGCGTGGGCAGATGGGCAGAGGGTCAGGGGAGGTGCGGAGGCCTCGGTCCTGGTAGGACTCCCATCGTGCGGGCTGGTGGTTGGGGTGGTCTTTGCTATCAGACAAATCCTTCTGGGGTCGTGGTGTGTTCTTTACCCAAGGATCTTCTTCTCATTCTGTCTCCCCTCCAGGCACTTTTGTCCCAGAGCCAGGAGGCAGACAGAGCCAGTTGGGTGATGCTAAGGTTGGATGGTTCTGAACAGGATGTTTGCTTGCAGCCTCCCAAGCAGTGTGCTTTGCCCCCTCTCTCTGTCTTCTTTAGACTGTACTCAGTCTGCTTTTTTTCCTCCTAGTGTAAAAATAATGGCTTTGGATGACATGACATCAGGTATTGATCTAAAGGATGAGAATTAAACAGTTCTGTGTCTCTGGAACAAAAGAGAGTGAAACCACTGTGGCTCACAATACCTGGGGAGGCCAGCATGGGCTTCGCGATGAGAAGGGCCGGGGCGGGAACTTCTTAAAAAATGAAAATACTTTCAGAGAAGAGAAAACATTCTTCCTGACTCCTTGATGACAGACAGTGCCCTCATCAAGGCTGGGAGATGGTCAGCCACATCTAAACGGGGCTTCTGAAAGTCCTTTCCGCCATGATAGGGCTTCCAACCTGTTCCCCTCTTCTGCCTCCCTGTCTCTCTCTCACTGCATCTCTTTCTCCTTATCTTCCTCTCTGTCCCTCTCTTCCTCTCTGTATATCTCTGTCTCTTCCCTCTGTCTCTCTCTCTGTCTCTGTCTCCCTCTGTCTCTCTGACTCTTCTCTCTATATCTCTCTGTCTCTCTCCCCTCCCTCACACCCCCTCCCCACCCCCTCCTCATTTTAACTTATGGACTCAGGAGCTGGCATCTGGCCCGTACCTGGCCCTTGTCCCTAGCAACCTGGGCTCCCTGTTCATTCCCCTTTCCTCCCCACCCTGGGCTCTGTAGTGATTTATCACAAACACCTCCTGACAGCTGTGCTCAGTCTGATCCCTGCTTTGCGCACCAGCATAAAAAAATGAGAACTACAAATGGCTCCTTCCCCTGCTAAGGCTCCAATTCCAGTCGTGAATGGCTGGAGCGATTTCCAATTCGGAGACAGAATTCAAACCCAGATGGCAGCGGTCGAGGACGAGGAGGTGGCCCAGGGGGCTGGTGAAGGGTGGCCGGGACAGGCCACTGAGGGTGCCAGTTCTCCCTTGCTCTGACTTCGGGTGATCATCCACTCCCTCGCCCTCTGGGGCCAGGGGTCAGAGCTGACTTGCCCAGAAGCCTTGAGGAGCTGCCCGTGAGTGGGGAGCCCCTCATGAAGCCTACTACCTAGTCTGGGCATCGAATTGCTCAGACCTGAGACAGAACTGAAAACAGAATAGTATGAGACAGCAGGGAGTGTCTGTCCGCCAAGGGGTGAGTGTCTGTCCGCCAAGGGGTGAGTGTCTCTACAGGGTGGGGAGCAGGCCAGGCTGGGGAGGACAAGCCCGGGAGCACTTCGGGACCCTCTCTACTGTTATCTGGACCCTCTTGCCTCACACGGGCATTAGGAACTACAGTTGAAGTGAAATGGAATTCTGTGATCTTTTCTGCAATGCCCACGAAGGACCTCAGCTAAGACCTGTATAGTCTCCAGCAGGTAGACACAGAAAACCGTGGGAATGGCAGACAGGCCACAGCCTGAACTCAGTTCAGAAAGCCTGTGACACCATGCCTGTCTTCTGGGAGCTTCTGATCTCTTTGGAGATTGGGAGTCTGCAGTTTGTGAAGACAATCCAGCCATAAGTTGAGCGGGTGCATGGTGAAACCCCAAGCTGCAGGCAGGAGGAAAAGGATGGGGGAGACATTTGCCTTGGCTGATGGCGGGGTAGGGTGAGAAACCCATTCTCTGACTTCAAGCAGTGAAGCCCTCCAGGCTCTGGGGCAGGGAGAGCTTGCTGATGTGTGGTGGTGGGGACAGGATGGTGTGGGCAGAGACAGGGCCACTGGGGACCAGGGTCTGATCGGAAGGCGATGAAACTGAAGAGAAAAGTAAAAATGCACAGAAAAGACTGAAGCTGAACCTGGTGGGGCGGGGGGGAGGTGAGTGGAAGCCCACATGGCAGAAACATTTTTTAAAGCATAAATGGACAGGTTAGTTTGTGAGACAAGGCACACACTCATGAAAAAAAAGCAAAACAAACACCAGACTGAAATAACACAGTGACCCAAGAGACGGCATGAGTGAGAACAGGACAAAGTGGCCAGGGACGGTCCCGACTGTGAGCAACGGGCTCAGGGAGGGGCCACAGTGGGCAGGGGCACCACAGCACCTTCAGATCCAGAGAAGACTCCCTGGGCACAAACCTACCACCCGACTTCGTGACCCAAAACCGCATGGCAGCCACCTCGCTGTGGGCTGGGTTTTCCCTTTCGGAACTGGTGAGAGTCAGAGGACTGGGGAGATGCCCAGCTCCTCCTTCTACCCTGAAAATCCCGCCTATGAAAGATGGAGAAGGGCATCAAACCTGAACGTGCCCTGAAATCACCCACCACCCCCTGCCCTGTCTATTTAAAGAATCAATGGGGATGACCCAAGATTCTACAGAGTTCAAAGGAAACCACAGCAGGCAGGCATCTCTGTACACAGAGGGGGTTTTGGCAATGACAGTTGGGGTCTCTTTGGGGAAAACTGGGCAGAGCCAAGGGGACTTCCAAGTGGCCTCTGGGCAATTCCAGAACTGTCCAGGGCAAGGACCAAGGCCCCAGCCCAGCAGCAAAACCAGCCTGACACCCTAAATAAACTCATTACTTTAGTCTAAGTAAGAGTCAAGCACTTGACCCCTCTATTGGGTACTGAGGGTAGGGTTGAGATGGGAGAAAGAGAAGGCATTGGTCCATCCCAAGGTGGACACACACACACAGTCTCTGAGGTTCATCTGATGGCCCGTTTTCCAGAACAACCTAACTCCTTTACTGCAAATGGAGAGGAGGGTCAGAGGTCACAACCCTCTGAGCGGGCACAGGTGTGGTAGGGGTAGTCCTCTGGCTCCAACTTAGGGGGATGCGCAGAGACATCACAAGTAACATGCCTGCAAGTTCTTTCACGGGGGTTCAGGTAAAAAGGAACAGGGGTGGGACGGCATAGATGGAGGCTTCTGGGATGAGCAAGGAGCGACTCTGGTGCACAAGTGGGCAGGCACTTGAATGTTCGTTCGGATTCTCTGCATCTCCCAGAGATTCTCCCAGGGGACGGCCCTTGGGCCGCGGTGGACTCTGGCCTCCAGGCTTTGTGAATGAGAGTCAGGGACCAGAGGCCACTCTTTAGAGCCCCCATGGGGTCTGCAAACCTCCTTGCAGGGAGAAGGAGGAGAGGAGGCCAGGTTTAGAGTAACTGCCAGACTATATAGTGAGGGGTGGTAATGAAGCAAGTTCTCAGAGGTGATCTGAGTTTATGGCGTCACCATATAATATCGTTGGCAGTAATTTTTACTGTGTGAGAAGAGGCATAAAGGATGAGGCACTCTCATCACCCCAACTCCCACCGCCCCCCTCCGCCCCACAGCAGAGGACGGGATCACCAGCAGTTTGGCTGGGGTGGAGGATGGGTCTGGGGAAATGGCGCTTTATAGGAGTTCCCAGGATGGCCATAATGGACACTGCATTCTATCAAGCGTTAATGAAGATAATAATAATAATAATGAAACAGGAGGGGAATTGGTTTCCATGGAGAGCAGAGCTGGGCTGGAAATAACAAGGGCGCATAAATTCTCCTGTGTCTGAGGCAGGAGGAGTGGGAAGGTCAGAGCTGGTGTGAATGTGCCCTGGAGAGACACTTTCCTGGGGTGACAGTGAGCCAGGGGCCAGGGTCTGGGTTACGATGGGTGACGTGAGTCCCATCCCTCCCTGCTGCATAGCGCCTTTCCTGCACTAGCGTTCTTGATTTCTTTCCTGCTCCTCTCCAACCAGTGCCTGGGGCACCTGCTGATGTAGCTATCTGCCTGCCTTGCCCTCATGTGGCAGCTGCCAGGGCCAGGATTCTGAGCCCTTTGCTGCCTAGTGCCCCGCTGCCCTGTCCCTGTTGCGGGGGCAACCATCGTTATCCCCATGCTGCTCTGTCCAAGCCAAGAATTTAATTTCACAAAGTGCAGTCACTGGCCATTCATCAAGTGGATGCTGTTTTCACAGGTGAAGCAAAACGTCTCGGGCTGGAGAGCGATACACGCCCCTTCCGATGGCTCAGGCTTCACAACAAAGCTTTTAGAACATGAGGGTCTCGGCCACAGCTGCTCTCAGCCAGCAGTCAGTGAGGTCAGGCAGCGTGAGACCCTGAGGCTGTCCGGGCAGTTCCCCTCCAGAGCCAAGCTAGTTAAAACAGTGGCCATTTAAACGTAAATGAATTTAAATGAAATAGTTTAAAATTCAGGTCCTCAGGCACACTGGCCACCTTTCAGCCACAGAACATCTTTGTGATGGCACCATCTGTTGGACACACTGATCCAGAGACAGGCCCTCCATCAGATCTGCTGTGATGGACAGGGTGGCCTGCACAGGGGCAGCCCAGTGCCCCAAGTGCTCCACAGAGAGCAGCCATCTCCTAGGGCAACAGGCCTATAAGGTTTTATATTAAAAGGGGTGCTTGCCCTGCTCACCAATCCAACCTCATTCTCTCTTTGCTCCACACACACACGGATGGCATGCTGCACTTTCTGCCCACCTTGCCTCCACAAGACAGAACCCTCCCACCCTCCTCCCTCACCTGACCACCTTCCAGGCCCTCTAAAAGATCCAGGTCAGTTCACATTCAACCTCCTGCAGAATGCTTTTCCCGACTGCCCAGTGCGAGATAGGGTCCTGCCCTCCATGTGTGCATGGTCAACTGAATGGTGGAAAAAATGAGTGACTGGGATGGAGGGGGCTTGGCAAGAACAGAAGGCTTTTTCCAGGTGGAAAGGCCATAGGGGAGCTCCCAGGGTGAAGCAGGTAGAATTGTAGCTCTGTGTGTGTGTTTTAAGATAAATAGAAATAAATAAAAGCCGCAGAAGAACAAGCTGAACTTCTGCTGTTTTCAGCTACAGCCCGATCTTGTCCCAGTTAAGACCTGACTCCAGGACTCTCGAGAGCTGGTCCTATTGCTGAGCTGCACATCATCGCAAGGGTCCCTGGCCCACCCTCTCAGAGAATGAATGGCAGGGTCCTGGCAGGAGGGGGCACTTCCCGACATGCAGGGTCTTTGATTAGAGTCTCAGAGCCTGCACCCAGGTGAGTTCTCAAAGGCTCTGCCAAAGAGCTGGGTGATTTCAACCTGCCCCAAAGTGGGTGGAATCAGGGAGACAAGATTCAAGTTTAGAGAAGGAGAACCTAGGAGAGGGCAGGTCCCCAAGGGAGGCAATTCCCAATGGTGGTCGTTCTCAGGACAGCCTCCTGGGAAGGCAGGCAGGCAGAGGCCAGAAAGGCCGCGGACACAGAGCCAGGAGATGAGGGCTTGATTCTGGCTTGACTGCTGGTTAGCTCTGTGGCTTCAGGGAAGCCCTTTAACTGCTTCACCTTGAAAATGAGGATTAAAAATATCTGTTTTATCTAATACAAAGGCTGTGGTCAGATTAGGCAAGTGTCAAAATGCTCTGTGAATTCTGAAGTGGAAAGAAGTGAACTCTGAAGTAGAAATGAAGGGGCTGTTTGTCTGTGTGTAGGGGTTTTTTCTTGGGAGCTGGGGCCCAGGGCAGTCAGTTCACTTCCTCACTACAGGGCCCTCTGAGGGAGTGGGAGCGCACTGGAGACAAGCCAGGGGCTGTCCTGATGGAGGGGCTCTGGGTGGGGGGTTCAGCCTTAGAGGGCCAGTGAGAAGTTCCCTGTGCATCTCTGTCTTGTCATCTGGGCCTTCAGGCAGCAGGCTAGAGAGGACCAGATAGATCTGGGCCAGAGGCCCTGTCACACACCACCATGGGCTGTAGTTCTCTCACCTGTAAAGCAGGAATAAGGTTCCTGTGAATCAATGTACACAAGGCATCCAGCTCAGGACCTGACCATACTCCCTTCCTTTCCCTGTGCACATAAATATCAAACAAGACAGCCTACCAGGAAGATCCAGATCTTTGCTGCACCCTCTGTGTGATTCCTGGTTGTCAGAAATTCTCAAGTAGGTCCATGCAGGGGCTGAGAAAGAAGAGACATACTGGATTCTTCTATCTTTTCAACACCAGTTGCAAGAAATCAGGAGCCGAGGTGAGACAGGGAGCCCTGGGAAACGTGACCAGGAACCTGCCTTGCCAGGCAAAGTGTCCCTCCACCAGTGGCTCCCACCCTGACCTCTTGATGCCCTTGTCCCCAGCACCTTAGACAGCTTTGTTGTGGGAAGAAAGCACCCCAGAAATATGTAATTGATCTCACCTCTTGCCAGTTCTTAACCTGGGCTTTTCGGCAGGAGAAGATGCCTGATTAGAATATCTCTGAAGAGGGCAGTGAGTTATAGTAATGGACACTCTTCTAGCTGTCTCTCCCGCTCATAAATCTATCCCCCTCTGAAAGTGCAGATGGTCCATAATCGTCCATCACGCCGGAGTTCAGCACCGGACAGCTCCCGGGTGGGTTTTTCCTAGGAGGCTCCTTTTTCTGCAAGCTAAACGGAACTGCGGCTCCGCACAGCCTCTCCCCGTAATGGAGTGCAAGCAGTCCAGCCGTCAGGAATGATTTAGGGGAGAATGAACGATAAATATCCAAGAGGTTGGAGCTCAGAGCAGGGAGGCAAAGAAGGCGCCTCTGCAGCTGTACTTACATTTCTGTTGTTCTTTTCATTTATGTTTAAATTTTATTTTATTTCATGTTAGAGGGACAGTTCACATCCTGTGAAGGGGTTGGTCTTGACTGACCTTTCTAAGGAGCTCCCTCTGCCCCCATCACAATGATGAGTGAAGGACTGAGGTCAAGGGGCCATTCTGTTGGGGGAAATGTAAGTGACTGGGCCGTTGACATTTAGGGATAAGTAAGTTCTCTGAAATTTTACTGGGCTCACTGACAAGTCCCTCTGAAGTTAAAGCTGTATCTCTTGATGAGATGGCCCAAGCTGTTCCCCACATTCCTACTGCAGATGGGCCCAGGAAAGCCCAGCCCAGCAGGCTGCCCAGCCCCTCCTGTGGGGATCCCAGAGATGAGCCCACTACTCTGTCTCCCCTGGAGAGGACCAGGGGCGAGCAGCTCACCTACGGCTCATCCTTGTTCAGTGTCTCCTGCCTGCTCCTGCCCTGGCTGGGCTTGCACAATGAGCAGAGGTGCCATTGCCCATTGCCTGGGGTGGAGATCGGCTCAGGACTTGGCATTCCTGAAAGGCTTCATTGTTGTCTACAAAGAGCTGTTGTGCCCGGGGTGCTAAACATGTCAGCTGCATGTCCTACCGTGCCCGGAGCCTTCATTATAGGGCTTGTCCTCTGCACACACACAGAGGACAGTCCCTGGGACCACGGCCTTGCCTTGGCCTGAGGGCAGCATTTCACAGCTGTCCACCCCTTCCCTCTCCTGTCTCCCCACCCAGAGGCAGAGGAGCCAGGGCTGGGCTGCGAGGGTGATGAATGAGCGTCTGCCTCCTACAGGTGCTGGCCTGCTCTGCCAGGTGGTGCCTTAGAGCTGGGCAGACAGACGGCCTACGCTCCCCTCTCCATGCCCCTCCCCACCCTCTCCAAGGGCCTCTCTCCCCCCACCCATGAACCAGACCCTATGAACTCTGGGCTGGGGAAGCATTTCAGCACACAGCACTGGGGACATAGGCCAGATACCTGTAGCATCAACTACCTGCCCACCACCAGAGGGGCTGCCCCCAGAAGGTGGGAGGTGAGCCACAGGCCTTTCTCTCAAGATGGAGGGGGGAGCTGCCAAGGGGAGTGCCTGGCACTGGCTGAACCTCCTCGCCAACCCTCAGAAATGGAGTTCCCCTCTGAGGTTTCTTTGTGCCCCTGGGTGCCCCCTGGAGAGCAGCACGTTCCCTGAAAGCTGAAGGGCCATCACTCTGCTCCTCCACCAAAGGCAGCCTGTCCAGAACCACCACCAGCTCATGGCAGAACTGCTTCTCTGTGCTCCCTCCTGGGCATGACAGCCACCAAACCCCCACAGCCAGTGACTCCGAGCCCCCTGAAGGGAGATCCAGAGTGGGGGCAGGAATGCCCGCCTACCCATCAGTCCCTGGACCTGACCCAAATGCTTAGATGGTGTGGCAGGCAGAAGGATGCCGCGGAGGGGCCAGCTATTGTCACCGCGGCAGGCAGCATCCCCCTCTCCCCCCGTGAGGGGCTCAGCAAGAAGTGGGCTTCCTCTCTGCAGCTCCCACAGAGGCACTTGAGTGATCCCGTTCCTTCTAGAAGTGGGCACCTGAAGATCTGCAGATAGCCTAGAAATGCAAGATCCTGAGTTCTCGTCCTGCCCCGCCAGCTTGACAGCACAAGGTCCAAACAGTTGGTCTCCTTTCGCCGTGTGCATCTGTGCACTAATGAAGCCTGGCTTGGGCTCACGTTGGTGGATCGCTCCACGCACCACTGGCCATGGGCAGAACACGCCACTCTCACCAGCTCTCAGCAAGCAGTCATCTCTGGCCGGGGCGGAGGAGCGCTGAGTGGTGGCATTGCCTCCTCCACAATCCTGGCAGCACTGAGAGCAAGAAGACAAAGAGGTGTGAGCGCCCGGGACAGGGAGGCTTGGAGTGGGGGTGCAGGTGGGCAGGCAGGTGCAGCCACAGGGTACCAGTGTCTGTCGGTGGCCTTGCAGCCACCAGTGCAGCATCTTTTCTTGGCTAAATGCACTGCCCTCACTACCACCCAACATGCTGGACTAGGAAAGGGGCTTAAAACCTCAATTCCTGATACAGTGGACACCTAGTAACCAGTTTCCGTTCTCCATCCCAGGGCAGGCTTCTCTGGGGTCTACAGGGATGGTGGGAGAGGAACTGTCCCTTGTCTGTGCTGCAGCAACGACTTAACGCCAGTAGTAAGAGATGAGGGCTCTTGGGACCAACTCTCCATGCCTCTGGAGCCTCTGTGAGAAGTCCTGGCCCAGTGTTTCTCTTACCAAGACCTGGATATCATGGACAACAACAGCAGGTCTTATATCGTTACGCACCAATTCTGTGTCTTTCACACACTTTCTTTCCAGTCCCAATGACAATGGGATCTGATGATAGGAGTCCCTGCTTGGCACCTACAGCACTGTGGCTTAGGGTGCCTGACAGCTTTGCCCAAGCTCCACATCCACTGTATTTCTTACTTTCAAACTAATGGCTGTGACAAGTAAGCATGGGGCCGATTGTCCACACCCCGTGCCAGCCAAGCTCATATCCTTCCCTGAGTGCTTTGCAATTGCTAGAGCTGGGAAGCGGTCTCCCAGGCACAGGAATCACAGCACTGTGCGTTAACTTACAAAGCATCCCAGACCCCCTCTGTGGACCCAAAGACAACCCTGGGTATTCTCCCCCCAGATGTGTGGTGTAGTTGGGGCTCCACAGGTGCAGCTGGGGCTTTGAGACTGGTGAACCTGCTTAGGAATGTTCGTCTTGGTGACTGGCTATCTGGGCTCCTTCCCTTTCCATCCCAACCCTTGGGCATCTCGTTCACCTGCTGTGGCCTTTGGACCCTATGTGACATGGATTTCGTCATTCCCAGGAAAACAAGTTTCATTTAGGAGCCAGGTCCTTAGCTCTTCCCTCCGCTCCACTGCCCCCGGTTGGGTCTGCTCCACATGGGGAAGCAAACTAACTTTTATTAAGAGCTTGCTAGGTGCCAGGCTCTGTGCTGGGAACTGTGCCTGGGCACACTGCCTGGGCCAACTCATTGAGTGGCTTGGCATGTTCTGCCAGCCCTTCAGCATTACAGTCTCGGTGAGACCATAACCTGCTTGCCTTAGTTCCACAGTAGGCGCTCTATAGAACCGCTCTCACTCTCTTTCTTGGTTGGGGTGCCCTCTCCTCTCCCGCCCCCCCGTATTTATCACTCCTGCTGAGACACATCATGAATCCCACCCTTGACAGCGTATGCCCTGGTATCTCTCTACTTGCACCCACCTCTTTTTCCCTTACCCCAACATTGTTCTGTGTCAACTCTTGCATTTTTATAGTTAGTAATAGACACGCATGCAGATTTAAGAGCAGGTCACAAAGGTGCGTGCTAGCTCCTGCATTAGAATGCAGATTCCTAAAGCCTTTTGGCATCCTCTAGTCTCCATTTCTCAGTCTCTCTGTGCCTGGTAAACACTCATCCCTGTTTTTCCTTCTCATCTCTGTCTCTCCCTCCCTCTCTCTGGTGTGTCTTCTCTGTGAGTCCAGAGGCCACGATACATTTCTGATGAGAACTAATTCACCTGCTCTTCATGGAAAACTTAGACCTGGAGGTTTCTTTGCCATGCTTTAAAGTTGCTTTGTGTCCCAGCTCAGCTGAGTAGGTGTGTCAGGGTAGGGTCCAGAGGAGACAGGGGCCCCGAGCTCAGCGGCCGTTGGCTCCCTGAGACTTGCTGCAACAGCAAGAGAGTGCCTTAGGGGGCCATGTGTTTGGTTTCCTTCCCTGGTGTTGCAGAGTTGGCATTTTATACAAGGAAGACACAGGTGGGTCCCCAGGGTCCCCGGATCTTTGTAGGTGGGGATCCACCTTTAGAAGATGACAGGGTCCCTCTGTGCCCTGAGCTCCAACTCCTCATTTGAGCACAATAGGTTTTAAGCCCAGCTGTCTTTTTCAGCCCATCTGAATCTGAAACACAAAGGCCATGAATCAGATTGATACGTGGCGTTTCACGGCATGTGGGTATCGGCAGTGGTGGTGTGTGAAGGCTTCCTCTCCAGGGACCCCAGTGCACCTGTGGTGGCCTCCCCCAGTGCCTCCCATCACCTCTAGGACCTGAAGCTGCTGTAATGGAGGCTGCTGGCAGAACGCGCCAAACTCTCTGAATGTGCCGAGAAGGTGGCTCCCCAGGGGCATGAGGAATCCATTTCCCGCTTACCTATTAGTGCCGGCGAGAGCCAGGCTGTGACACACAGAAGTAGGGCGGCTCCTCAGAGCCGTGCCTGTTGCAAACAGTAGCGATCCTGCTCCAGGATTTTAGGGGGAAAGACAGATATGCACAGAGCAGGCAGGCAGAGCTCACAGCTGTGAGGGGCAGTGTTTCTATGTTGAAGGCTCTATTGGCAACTCAGCAGCGGGCGGCAAGCAGCTGTTCTCCAAATGCACCCAGGGAAGGCGGTGGGGAGTGCTCTCAGGGCTCCTTGCACAGGATCTGGGATACATCAGAGGAAGGATTTTCTCTGGCAGTGGGGTTGCTTTGCCAAGGGAGAGAGAGAATGGGGAACGCCTTACCAGGAACCATTTTAAAATTGTACCAATTCTCTTGACGAGGACGGTCAAAGAGGGTCCCTGCCTCTAGGCAGGAGAATGACGGAATGAGCATCGTCAAGTCTGTTCTCCAAGCAGGAAGATCTGGGGTCCTGCTGGACAGCCAGGGCACTAGGGGCCCTTAGTCTGCTGCTGGCCCTGGTGGCGGGCTGTCTGCAGAACCTTCTTGTCCTGGGGCTTGGGGTCACAGTCAGCACCAAGAAGGACTCCGTGGGGAGTGATTCCCAGCCCTCTCCCCCCAGAGGCCACAGTCATAGCTGTCAGACAGCAAACCCACCACAGCCTTCTGGAAATGTGTCCACATCTCAGGAGCCACAGGCCACCCACATGGTCCAGCACCACAGGACACACCAGCCAGCCCAGGTTGCCCCCAGCAGTAATTTGCCCAGGGCCCTCCAGTGAGCCGATCTTCAGCTTTTTACCTGGAAACCGGGCCGAGGCCTCCTGGGTAATGGCTGCTTAGGCCAACCAGGGAGTTCGTACAGGGAGGTCATCGAGTATCTCCCAAGTGCCAGCAAGAGCCTCCCTGCTCTCTCTCCCTCTCCCGCCTCTCTCACTCCCAGCCTCTTACCTGTTTCATCTCTTCCTTTCTTCTGAGGCCCACCATCAAGCCCCCAGGTTCCCTCCTTTTTTGGGTGATGCAGGTCTGACTGCTCTTCCTTCCTGGCTCCAATATGTCAAAACTTCATGGCATTAAAGAAACACGGGGAAAACCATCTGGGAAGTAGGTCATGTAAAAAAAAACAACAACCTGCCTATAATTAAACCAGCTCCTTGCAGGGGGCTGTCTCCGGAAGAGCTGAAATCCAGCAATCCAGCATCAGCTTCCTCCCCCCACCTCCCCACATCTTCCTTCCTTACAAAGAAAGTCTCAAGATGCAACACTAGGCACACAATTTTCCAACAAAACCTCATCAGGCAAATAATGAAAACATCACGATGTTGGTACTTTGACTGCCTCTTGACTGCACTATTGAGAAAGGAAGATGGGAGGTGTGGTGGTGCAGACCGTGGCAGCAAGAGCTGGAGGCATTGGCTGCGCTTTCCTTGAAGCAGACCTCCCCAGCTCGTTTGGCCTTGCAGTTTCGTTTTCTGGATTTTAAATGTGATTGGTGGTGTCCTCTGGGTGAGAGTTTCGGATGATCCATGATGGTCCCCTCCTCTTCCTTGTGGCCTCCTCAAGCCCATGCTGTTTTTCTTCCTGGCCACTGGGTTAGCAAATAACACCTGAACCATCCCGATGTTTAGGTACAGAATACTTTTATTTCACTCACAACAAAAATTAGTCCTTGCAAGACCCCAGCTGACAACTCTCAGGAGCTTCTGTCTCTCATAAAACTTGCTGACAGCAGGCAGACACTTCACAGGAGGAAGATTTACTAACAATGTGCTGGAGGTTTTCCTAATCCATGAAGTGATTGTTTTCAAAGGAGGAGGTGGTCAGGGGGAGTTATTTCTAGATACAACAAAGTGGTAAAGCGTAACTTTCATTCTCAGAAAAGTCATTATGAAACCAAGTGATTAAGACTTGGGAGTTAGTGGGTAGTGTGGTAACTGTCTTGCTGATGTAAAAGGCAAGACTTGTCAGTCACTTTCAATCTCTTTCCCTGCCAATAGCGTGGCCCAGATGGATGACAAGAGTGCCACACATGACTCACCTTGGCCTCATCAAAGATTGTGATTTTTTTAAATTAAAGATTGCAATTCTAACCACATACCAAGGTTCTAAACAATGTACTGGTTATCCAGGAAGCAACTAGTTGATAAGGAGAAGTTGAGGGCTCAGGGACACCTTGCCAATTTGCAAACAATCTCAGGTCTATCTTTTCAACCCAAGAAGGCACAAATTTTGTCCCCTTTTTGGTTCCAGCAGAGAGATTCTCTTTTCTAGAATGCCCTTCCACACACACCAGTGTCGCTTTCCATATTTGCTCCAACCTTGATTGCCAGCAGAGTTCTCTGGGTGGACCCAAACCACCAACCCTCTGAATAGAAGCCACGTGTGCTCACCGACATCCCTGTCCTGAGTGAGCTCCCCGGCAGGGACCTCCCTGGATTGTAATGGCATCTTTGTTCCGAGTTTGGCGTGAGCTGAGCCAAGGCCTCAAATACTGTGCATTGACTTGACTGCAGAATCAATAGCAACTTCCTTATGGCCATTTTGTTTGGAGATAAACATCCAAAGTTTGATGCATTGGGTCTGGTTTTGTGGAAAGAGCGCAGACTTTGGAATGCGAATGACCTGGGTCTGCAATTTCAGCCAGGCTGCATGCTGACCGTGCGGCCTTGGACAAGTGACAATCCTAGTGTCCCAGCCTCTTTGTCTGAGTGATGGGGCAGCTGTTGGGGGGTGGGGAATGGGAAGAGGGCTCAGGAGCGAACAGAGGGGAAACAGCAGGCAGGCAGTTTGCTCCTTGCGTTAGCTCTTTTCTTTTCTTTGAAGGGTGTGCCTGTGTGTGCATATGTGTATATGTACATGAGTGTGTGTGTATGTTTGTGTATGTAGGCTGGGCAGTCAGACAGCTGGGAGCTAGGGTTGCCAGGTAAAAATACAGGGCACCTGGTTAAATTCTAACTTCAGATAAACAATGAATAATTGAGAGTATGAGTGTGTCCCAAATATTTATTGCATGATACATACTTATACTCAAAAAAGCCAAACACATTATTTATTGTTTACCTGAAAGTTAAAATTTAACTAGTCATCCAGTAATTTATGGAGAAGGAAATGGCAACTGACTCCAGTATCCTTGCCTGGAAAATCCCACGGACAGAGGAACCTGTCGACCTATTGTCCGTAGGATCGCAAGAGTCTTAGGACTTAGTGACTAACCTTCCACCGCCCCGCCCCAGTAATTTGACTTGCTAAATCTGCAACCCTAGCTGGGACAATGTTTTTTACTCCAGTTGTAAAATGTGACTGACAGAAGCAGGCGTGCAGGGGAGGCTCTGGTGGCCTTGGGGGAGGGGGCTGAATGAGGAAGGGCACCAGGCTGCTTTGCCCAGCTCACCTAGCCCAGATTCCTCAAGTCTCTGTTTGGGCCTGGTGACTTCTTTTTCTTTTTTTGTTTTGGGGGTCCTTCAGTTGCCTCAGGTAGAACTCTGAGCCATAGACAGTCTTGGCTGGGAGCAAGGGCAACAGTCAAAGTTTCAGCCCAGTGGGGTTGTCAGCCCTGCAACTCGGGGCTGACCCTGAGTTTACGCTGAATGTCCACTGAGTGGACATTCCACTGAACAGTGTCCACTTGGACTGCTCTCCATGCTCCACCTACCTGCTGACCCAGATGCGGGGCAGTGTTCTCTGGAACCTTATTTGTTTGTCTCGTGGGTGACATCTGATCTACCTGAAACAGGACCCAACAGAACTCAGAGCAGCTGCCAGTGTGCCTGCCCCCCGCTCCCCACAACCGAGTCCTCAGCAAAACCTTTCCACCTTCTCAGCCCCAAGATGCCCCTGCCCTCGCAGCTCTGTTCAGGCCCTCCACTCTCCACCTTCACTAAACCACTGCCTGCTTGTCTGTGCCCTGCCCTGGCAAATGACACCCCAATTCCGATTCTCCCAGCCAACTCAGTGGGTGCCGTCACCTTGGCAGATTCTGGTGTTGGCAGCCGGGGGCACATAAGGTGCAAAGGGGAACTAATGGTAAATAAAATAGCTTTCCTCCCCCGAAGGCCCCTCCCAGCTCTGCCAGCTGACAGAGTGAATTGTTTTCAATCCAATCTCGGTTTTATTGAAGTTTCCTCCAGGGTTAGCTCAGGAGACTTCTCCCCAAGCCTCTTCCATGTGGCCTTATTTACCAGAATCCCCTCGACATGGCATTTAAGCGTCTCCATTAACATTTCGTGCATCTTGCTCATGGCAGGCATGGGCCCTCCGAGACCTCTGAGGTGGCGGGCACGGCGGCAGCCCGCAGAAACGCCGGGCTTATTTTAATTGGTTCAAAACTGTGGCTGGCGACCACAGAGGGGTCCCTTTCCTTGAGTAATGACCTGGAATTTGATCACGCAGCTTTTATTAGCTTGTAACACAGAAAGTGGAACCATCTATAAGATCAGAGCCAGAGCCGGGGGCACGTCTGCCCACCGTGGCACACTCAAAGCCCAGTCCACACTGGAGGACCCGGGCAAGTGTGCTTGCACAGCCCAGTGGATAAAGGATGGCAGCTTTCAGGGCAAATTGCCCTGGATGGATTTCTGCCTGTAGAGCAGACCTGCCAGAAAGCTCCCAGGACTCGGCCCCTCATAATAGAACAGCCACCCCGCTGACCCCTCTTGTGTCGCTCTGGGTTCCTTGTCTGCGTACAGATCTTTGCTTACCAGGGAGTGAAGAAGCCCTCTGAGCAGTCGGGGTCTTGTGGTACTCGTCCCACTGTGGGGAAACTCTGCTCAGAAGATGGTTGCTGGGTCACCCAGGCTCTGTGTCCTCCCCTTGCATTTTAGGGGGGAGAAGAATGTGAGAACCCGAGTTCTTGGAAACACAGATGGTCTAGACTCCAGAGCATCTGGAGACTGACTGTCCCCACACCCAGGACCCTCGTTTGGAATGCAACAGTTTCTGCTTAGGCTGGTGGCTTCTAAAGAAACTCTCAGTGGGCAGTAGAAGAGACAGTTCTAGACTAGTTTATTGTCCTTTAAGTGGAGAGAGAGCGGAAAGGGCAGATCTGATTCTTCTGAAGCCTCTATCACGCATGTCATTCATCTGTTCATCCACCCAGGCCACGGATTTCTGCTGAGCCACTGAGGGTGTAAATCACTGTGCTACTGCTGAGTACATGTGTCATCCGGGTCTCTCACTTCCTCAAGGGGCTTCTAATCAAACCATGCTTATCTCAGAAAATTTTTGGAGACAAAATTGGAAGGGGCAGAGAGTTAAGGTAAAATATAATAAATATCTATGTTTCTCTACTGCAATTAACAATGATTAACATTTAGTTATAGTGTGTTGTTTAAAAAAAAAGGCTTTAGAGATGGAGGACAAGTCCCCTCTGCACCCGTAGCCTCAACATCCCCACCCGACACCCAGAGGCAGCTCTGAGCATCAACTTGATTTTGTCCCTTGAAAACACACTTGCACACATATAACCATGAACAACAAACAGACCTTAGTTCTCCCGCTTCTTAAAGTGCACATACGTGGCCTCTTTCTGCAACTTGCTTCTCTCGGCTTTGTATTTTTGCAGCTCCTCTGTGCATTTCTGATCCATTCCTTTGGTCTGTTGTGGAGAAATCTGTCTTAGGAATCTACGGCTTTGTCTTCACCCACTCTGTCCTTGACGAACGCTTTGGTTGTCCAGAACCAACAGCAATGGTATTGCTGTTGCGACAGAGGCATGGTTCTCTGGGCTCATCTCCTTTGGCCCTGGAGATGATACCTGGTTGTGAGTGGCTGGTCTTAGAATGTTCCAGATCATGCCCACAGCTCTCCAACTGTCTGGACCTGCCCGTGCTCCACCAGCTGTCTCGTCTATCCTCACTGAGATTGCCAAGCACGTTTACTTTTGTCCACACGAGAGCTGAGAAGTGGCGGCTTGCTTCACTCTAAATCCCCTGATTCTTGCACACCTTTCCTCTGTTTGAGACTTCCCTGGTGGCTCAGACGGTAAAGCCTCTGCCTACAATGTGGGAGACCTGGGTTCAAACCCTGGGTCAGAAAGATCTCCTGGAGAAGGAAATAGAAACCCATTCCAGTACTCTTGCCTGGAAAATCTCATGGATGGAGGAGCCTGGTAGGCTACAGTCCATAGGGGTGCAAAGAGTCGGACACAACTGAGCGACTTCACTTTTCCTCTGTTTACCAGCAGGCCTGGGACTCTGCCTACTCCTGGGGAACTGTGGGTTACTCCGTCCTCTACTCTCCCACTTGGGAAAGCAGTCTGTTCCCCGGAAAGATTTAGGGCAAGACCTGAAACGGTTCTGCTTACTTTAAAAAAATTAAGAAAACCATTCGCCAATGTCTGGACTCCCTGTTAGGCCCCCAGTGCTTGCACCACACCTCAGGAGTGATCACGACCCCTGAGCTCCCTGGCCAAAATGCCAAGCAGCCTGTGTAGGGCCCTGACCCCTCCCTGCCCTCTAAGACTGTCTGTCTGCTGAGCCCTCAGGCCCTGCCAGTCTGGACCACATACCCTGGGACCCTCAAAGCAATCCAGGGAGAGGGATGGAATTGCAGGGAAGGGTGAACAGAGGTCTGGAGATGTTTGCTTTTGGCCACAGGGTGGCTTCCAGAGGAGGTGAGAGAATTGGCAGGGGTGTCCCCTGGTCCAGGGGGCGTATGGTAGTCTCAAGCCTCCCGCTCTTCTCTGGGAGAGACAATGAAGCCACAGGGGCCCCCAGGGGTCACCGATGGAAGCAGTCTCTGGGCAAGTGAAGCAAATAGCCAATCTCAGGCCTGGCCTTGGCACTTTCTCTGCAGGAAGAGACTGGATGTCACGCCCTCCCTCTCTGCCCTGAAGGTGCCACCGGACCTTTTCCATTTCCCCGTCAGCCCCTCTCCCCTCCCGCCACTTATCTACCTGCCTGGGGCTCTCTGCCCCTTCCACCCCCAGACAGCCCAGCTCTGGCCTGAGTCCCTGGGGCTCTGTCCTAGGGATTTGGGTGATCTGGGGTGGGAAGCGGTGAGGAGCAGGGTGGGGTGGCTAAAGGAACAAGTGGGTAATGTGTGGACCCCAGGGCATTGGACCCACTAATGCTTCGTCCTGGCACTCGTGCTTGGAAGGCACAGAGGGGCCCCTGTCCCCTCTCTGGCACTTTCCTAAACTAGCCCCTGTGGTGTGGCCCCAACTGTCCCACCTCCTTCAATGATCCTGCTTGGGGCAGGCAGGGTCAGGGCTGTGCAAGGGGCAGCTATTAAAGAGTCCACGTAGCAGGTGGGGAAACCAAGTCTCCCAGAGGCCACTGTAGCAAGAGTGAGGACAGTGTGGCCATCACAAGCCAGGCTCCATGTTCCCTGGGCCTCCAATCTGCACCTTGGTAGGGGGCGAGGGGGTGTTCGAGGGTTCTGTGCCTCAGTTTCCCTCTAGGATCTCTGGAGGGGTTCATGCGTTACAGCAGAAAGAAGGCTCCAAGAGTCTTTGTGATCAGAGGCACAGCCCTGCCTAGGCCTCTGTCCTGAGCTCGCCCCCTCTCCCCTTCCTGGGGAGGCGGGAGTGGCCACTGACCTCTCCCTCGGTCCTCTGCTGTGTTTGCTCGAGACTGACCCGGCAGCAGCAGCAACACAGTTTATTAAGCCAACACAGTCTTTTACGTACGTGAGCCCCAGAGACCCCTGAGGTCCGCATATGCTTGGAGGAGCTTCCAGGTCCGAGACTTGCAGGCTGCTTGGGACTGGGGGGTCAGGGGTGTCCCCATCCCAGGAAAGGTCCTGCCACCCTCTGTGTCCTCGCCAGGCCTTGAGTCAGGACGCAACTTGCTGCCCCTTGTTCTCTGTATTAGTCTTTTTAAAAATCTGCTCTTTTCTTGGTCTCCTTTCTCCCATCCTTTCCTGCCCCCCTTCTTTGTCTCTTGGAACTTTTCCTGGTGTGCCTAATTCCTGGGGGCTGCAGCGGCCCCGGGGACTCAGCCCCACCTCGCTGCACACACTCAACCCTGAGAATCGATTCCAAAAGCGATTAGTTACAGTACAGTAGCGCTGCTAACTGTGGCATTTTGCTTTGCAGTTATTGATACATCATCAGAATTGAGAAGCCATCGGCAGGCAGGGGAAGGGGGGCAGCTGGGTGGGGGCACAGGGGAGGGGGGCGTGGGGACGACTGCCCTGCAAATGCAGGGAGCCCGGCTCTGATGGCAGGGTGGGTTTTGAGGCCCTGATAGAAGCGGAGGCTGGGCCGTCACATCAGGGACTCTGGAGGGCCAGGTCATTCCTGGCTCGTTCTCAAGCAGACGACTAGGTCCTCACTGCCTCCTCCTCCCTCCTGCTTTAATACCATTGCTGGGGCACAGCTCCTTCCCTGGGAGTGGGGACTGCGTGCTGGGTGGAGCAGGGGGTGGGACAGTGGCAT
This sequence comes from Capricornis sumatraensis, assembly GCF_032405125.1. Lineage (NCBI taxonomy): Eukaryota > Metazoa > Chordata > Mammalia > Artiodactyla > Bovidae > Capricornis > Capricornis sumatraensis. Next base: position 102,646,647 of record NC_091076.1, read on the forward strand.
TTCTGATGCTGTTAGTGGATAGGGCTGATCTCTTGGGGTGCATGCAAGCTAGAGGCCCTGAACCAGACAGGGTTCTCCAGAGAAATGGAATCAATACTATCTGTCTATGCATCTGTGCAGGTATCTACCTACACATGATGTGTGTATCTATGTACAGCTAGGCGAAGATACATCCTGTAGCCATAGAAAGAGGGTAGATCTCATGTAGAGATAGAAAGATGGAAGAAAGATGGAAGAAAGGAAGAAGGAAGGAAGGAGATTTGTTTTAAGGCATTGGCTTCCATGGCTGGTTTGGTGAGCCCCACAGGTTTTGATGAGAGAGGTTCAATGTGTACATAAACTGCAAGGTCGGCCCCAGGCGGAGCCCCTGGTCAGCCCCACGCCCCTGGAATCTAAGCTGGTGCTGGGGAACCGCAGTGGTAATGGGGTGATGCTAATGATTTACCCCTCAATCTGGCTCTGTTGACCTGAGTGAAGAGTTGGGGCCCAAGTTGGGAATGGATGACACGGACCCTCCCACCATCGGTCTGGCCACAGTCAGCTGGACCCCTGGCGTCCCAGGGACCGGTCTGAGTCTCACTGCAGGGGAGCAGAGCTGGGAGCGGCTGCCGTTGTGAAGGGGTAAGCGGGGACGCCTCATTATAACTCCCCCAGCCTAATGTTTTCCAGTCGCAGTGTTCAAAGGATGCGGTTCCCATGACACTCTGTCCTGTGATATTTTTAATCAAGAGCGCGGGAGAGCGTGTGTCTGATGCACTCCAGATAGTCAGAGATGGAAATGGTTTTGTTCTTGTGTTTTCTCTTTTCAACCCAGTGCTAAGTCAGAGCTGCCTGAAGAAGACTCCACACGCGTTTCCCTTGAGCTGGTCTGCAGGCCCCTCCGGCTGGGACCCTGTCCTAGGAGCTGCCCGTCTGCAAACAGGTGCGTGGCCCCTTCCGGCACACATTCTGCTCCACCCGACCTGGTCCTCAGACCCAGGGCATCTCAGAGGCCCAGGGGTGGGGCTGGGGCGGGGGGACAGGGCACAGCAGTGTTGCAGTGTGGCCTGGATGGGGCATCGGTTGGGGAACCGTGGTCAGCAGAGAGGAGGGTCCACACTGTCCCCACCACTTGGCTCCTGGACCCCTCTGTGTCTTTCACCTGCCCTCACCCTGCCCTCCCCCTGAAATGCAAATCAGTGCATGTATGATAGATAATTAATAGACTGATCAGCCAGCAAGGGAGGTAAGTAGATAAATAATTTTAATGATCCTTGGGTTGCCCATAAATTCCCTCACTGCCTTTTTCATTAAACTCTCTGTTTACAGGCGTCATTTATACTGCATGTCATTTTGCCGACCCCTCCCCCACTCCCCCAGCAGCTCCCACCAGGTCTGACCCGGGGTGGACGTGTGGGTGACGGCAGGTCCTTTCTCAGCAGGGCCTGGTCTGGCTCAGGTGGCAGCGGGGAGCGGGGCTGCGTGGCCACAGGCAGACCATGCTCAGCACCCCGACGCGGCCGCAGCCTATATTTAGGCAGCTCAGGAACCTTCATTATGCTTGGCACCTGTGCTGTGGGTCTGAGCTCATTGTCCTCCCCAGGGACAGCTTTGGCCTATTAATAGCCTTGGCTGAGGTTTCCTCATGGCTCCGAAGGGCCAGGAGAGAAAGTGGGTTAATAAATATAAAAGAAAACTCTCTCAAGAAGGCCTGGGGCCAAACTCTCTCCCAGACTCTCTGCGAGCCTGGCTGCCGAACCTGGACAGGGCGTGAGGTTCCCTTCACCCTGGTCTCCTCCACCGCAGAGGCCCAGGGCCTGGGCTGGCGGGTCTGGGGACCAATGTGGAGAAGCGCTCCCAGGTTTCCATGGAGCTGGAATGGAGGAGGCCCTGGTGGGCAAGGCCACCACCCCGTGGGGCACAAGAGGGACTTGGGTGTGTGGCCTCTGTGCCCCTGGGAGGAGGCCAAGGGAGAGGACATCCTGGGCTTTCCTGCCTCCCCTCCTCCCCAACATTTTGCTCCTGACCTTCCATGCCTACTCATCTGTGCATAGAAGAGAAACACTCAGGATGGGCACTGGGCAAGATGCCTCCTCGAGACCTTGTCTTCCACTCCTGGGGTCCAAAGCAAGAACAGTTCAGGCTGAGTTAGAAACACCTGTAGAGAGAGAAAGGATGCCTGGGGAACATAGTGGGGAGGACCCAGGGAAGCTCTCCAAGGACAGGCGTCCCCAGGGTCTGCTCTCAGCTGAAATTCAAGAGCATCAGGGGCACGCTGGCCTCAGCATTCCGGGCTGGGGATTATCAGCTAACACTGCTGAGGCCTGGGGCTAGGGACTGGTTAGTCCCTGCCTTGTTTATTCTCAATATGGTGCCATGGGAGACGTTCTTAGAATTTCTCCTCCTTCAGGTCAGGGGCAGGGTTCAGGGAGGTCATGGCCGCCGGCTTCTTTATGGCAGAGCCGAGACTCACAGCTGGGTGTGTGGCCACAACAGCCTGCTGCCTCGGGAAACGACTCCTGCCAGGAGTCGTTTGACTCCTTCTGGGTTTCACCAGTTGGTGAGTGTTTCACTCATGGGTGTTGCTGCTTCTGTGCAGCGGAAGCGCCCAGCCTGATGCTGGCATCTACAGTAGGCCTCCCGATGATCAGCTGGCCCTTCTCCTTGGACGACGATGTTTGCCCAAGGCAAAGAGGGAATTTGGACTGAGCAAGCGGAAAGCCTTTTGAAGTTTCACTCAGTGGAATTAAAGTCTGAAAAACGGCCCAGCGAAGGCTCCTTGCCCTTTCAGAAGTTTGTCTAGCTCAGAGCTGTCCCACCTGTGGTGCTGTCTGCCCAGCCCACACAGCCCAAGTGGGAGGGACGGGGGCCAGGAAGAAGCAGAAAGGGCTGACAGGCGTCTTTTCCAAATGCTTCCTCCCTCTGGCAGTTCAGGGGCCTTCTGGAGGAGTGGCCACCCAGCCTGTTTCGATTATGTTCTGTCCAGAACCGCCAGACAAGGGCATGGGCCTTCCGCTAGTAGACAGAGGTGCCGGGAGAGCTCGTCCTTCTGCAGCCGGAGAGCATCCCTCTCGGAGTCGCTCTGCATCTCCTTGGCCTTTCTGATTGCTTCACGGCATTTTTTATAGTCTCTCATCTGTTTCTGTTTGGGGGTCACCAAACTGCTGGTTGCCACCAAACTGCTGGTTGCCAGTGATGGGCATCACAGCACGGCTGGGCCAGGCCTCCTTGTCACCATCCCGAGCTCTGCAGCCCACAATACCTAGTCAAGGGACGTCCAGGGCTCTGTGAGAAGGAGCCTGGTGAGGATAGGGCCTCTCCACCTCTCCTGACAGGCCAGTTCAGAACATCGCGCCGATAAGTCTCGTGACTCTGCAGTGGTGACATTCGCTGCCATGGTTGAGCCTCACCCAGCCCCATGGGAACTGTCCCCCCTTCCCCACTGTGCATGAGGACCTCGTGGGGCTAGGCAGTGAGGGGCTGCCACAGGGACTCGTGTCTTCTGGGTCTTCTGATCCCTCGATCAACATGTGCCAGGCGGAAGTCGTTTGTCCATGAACTGTCTTGGAAGGCAAACATGCCTGCCTGGCTGTGGGCGTCTTGACCCCAAACTTTCCTCCAGCAGGGGGTTGTATGGGACAGAGTGGCGTCCCAGGGGTAGGAGCCCCAGGGTGTAAGGAGCTGAGTGAAGACGTTGTCACTGGAGTTTTCTGTGTCCTTGGTTTGGAGTCAACTCTGGAGGCCTTTCATGGGGTTGAGCTGTGACATTGGGGTGTGTGTGTGTGTGTGTGTGTGGTAGACACACTCCATGCTGGTGAGGATTTTTTTTCTCAAAATTCTATTCCTAATCCTGGAATACGAAGGAAGTAGAAATAGGGCATTGCTGTGGTCCAGTTGCTGTGAAAGAAGAATGTCATGCACGTTGTATCTTGACACCCACAGAGCATCATAGAATGTCTGAGCGGTGGGGGAGAGCCAGGGAGCTTCTTGTCCATCTCCCTCCTTTTATGACCAAGAGGGAGACTGGTCTCTGAAAGGCCGCTGACTTACACCAGGACCCTCAGCCACGTGCAGAGACAGCTCTCTTGTATCCCGCCCAGGCCCTTTGAGGGATGGCATCACTGTTGCACTGAATAAAAGTAACTGCCTTCAGTGGCTAGCAATCCTGTGCCCCTGGTCCTCCCACTACGGCCAGCAGGGCGGAGGTGTGAATTAATTTCACAGAGGTCTGTGTGCTCCTGGAGATGTGTGGTCTGAGTGTGCTTTATCAGCCTTGTTTTCGGGAACTCGTGTATGGATGTGAGAGCTGGACTATAAAGAAAGCTGAGCGCTGAAGAACTGATGCTTTTGAACTGCGGTGCTGGAGAAGACTCTTGAGAGTCCCTTGGACTGCAAGGAGATCCAACCAGTCCATCCTAAAGGAAATCGGTCCTGAATATTCATTGGAAGAACTGATGCTGAAGCTGAAACTCCAATACTTTGGTCACCTCATGTGAAGAACTGACTCACTGGGAAAGACCCTGATGCTGGGAAAGACTGAAAGGAAAGGAAGGGCAGGAGGAGAAGGGGACGACAGAGGATGAGGTGGATGGATGACATCACCGACTCAATGGACACGAGTTTGAGTAAACTTCAGGAGTTGGTGATGGACGGGGAGGCCTGGCGTGCTGCAGTCCATGAGGTCGCATAGTGTTGGACATGACTGAGTGACTGAACTGAGCCCCTGGGCCATAGGGCAGTGGGCCTGGTAGAGAGGGGTAAGCAGAGGGGCAGGTTCGACGATTGGTCAAAAACCAAACCCCCGGAGCAGCGCCTCCTGCCCTGATGGTGCCTCAGGCCCCCAGGGTGGGGAGAGACTGGCCATGTTGGGCCAACACCTGGTCACCCATCCAGGGAGCTTCTTCAGTGTCTGAGGAATGAGTGTGGGATCTGTCCAGAGAAGCGGTGTGAGGCAGGAGCCAAATGAGAATGAAGGATCTGGTTCTCCCACAGACATGAGTGGGTGTGAGCACATCTCACTCTGAGAAGATGCCTCTGGCTTTCAGGGTGACCTTGTGGCTGCAGCCCACGAGCCACCAACACCCTGGAAGATGCTCAGAGCCAAGAGTACGTGCCCTCTGCTTGTCTCCCAGAAGCCCTTTCACCTTCCTCCCCTGGGGCTGCTGCTGCTGCTAAGCCGCTTCTGGCAGGGTCTAAAGACCTTCAATGGGATCCCCTTTTTTTCGCCTCACTTTTCAAATTAAAACAATCTCTTAGTACCTTTTCATTATTACATAAGTGACAGATGATCATTGTAGAAAATGCACACGGGAAAAATGAAGGACGAGCACACACCCATAATCTGACTATCAGAAGCAACAGCTGTTTACACCTCAGTGTCTTGTCATCTTCCAGAGTTTTCTACATGTAACAGTTTGCCAATATATTTCACCCATAGGCATTGTTTTATAACTTGGGGTTTTGTTGCTGCTTAACAGTATTTTCATGAACTTATTTCTAAGGCAGATATTTACCTTGTTTTTAATGATTGAATATTATTTCACTGCATAGAAGGACCATAATTTCCTTAACCAAACCCCTCTGGTAGGTTTGCGTGCGTGCATGCTAAGTCGGTTCAGTCATGTCTGACAGTTTGCGACCCTATGGACTGCAGCCCACCAGACTCCTCTGTCCGTGATTCTCCAGGCAAGAATACTGGAGTGGATTGCCATGCCCTCCTCCAGGGGATCTTCCACACCCAGGGATTGAACCTGCATTTCTTACGTCTCCTGCTTTGGCAGGCAGGTTCTTTACCACTAGAGTCACATGGGAAGCCCCTCAGATAGATTTATAAAGACGAAAACAGGCACTAACCACTGATCCTATTTCCAAAACACTGCACCATGTTTTAAGAAAGCAGAAGATTAACTTTCCAAACAAGAATTAGGAGATGATCGTCCACATTATCAAGACCTCTGCAAATATACCCTCCAAAGACCGTCTTTGAGAAATGGGCTTCCCTAGGGTCACTGCAGTTACAACATATTAACTCCCAGTTCACACGTGCCTGCACAGAGGGTGATGGGTCTGGATCCCCATCCACGTCCCTTCCTTCATGGATGTCCTTCCCAGGCCCACAGAATGTGTGCGCAGGCGTGTCCACACACTAGCCATGTACATGAATGCATACACATGACACACATGTTTACACATGTACACATACATGTGCGCCCCCACACACGTGTACACTCATGCACATGGACCCATGCACATACCCACGGCATCTGGCAGCTTTATCCCATTGTCAGCTGAAAGGTGATGTTAATTCAGTTCATTTTTAATCACATCTATTTATCAGGTGGTCTGCGCCCAGCAACCATTACTAGGAATAAACTATCATTTCTCTCTAAAAGATAAAGGAAAGTGGATATTGATGAGGTGAGTCTCGTTAGTGCTCCCAGCCCATGTGACTTATTATTTAATGAGACAGATAAGCCTCCAAAGAGAAACTGTTTAGGGACTTTTAATAAAACCAGGTTTGAAAACCCCAAATCCCCAGCCTGCAGGCTAGTGTCCACAGGCTTAGCATGGGGCAGGGGCGGGTCCCGTGGTGGTGTCACCATCCATGAAGTGATGCTATAAGCTGCCCCAAGAGCACTTTTGCCCTGACAAGTCTAGCTATAGATACCCACCCTCCAGACCATTCAGAGGAGGGCAAGGACATTGACAGGGAGGCCTGGCATGCTGCGCTTCATGGGGTCGCAAAGAGTCGGACACGACTGAACGACTGAACTGAACTGAACTGAGAACAATCAAATTGATAGAGGCAAAAGCAGGATGGCGGGTCAGCTTGCTCCAGACCACTCAGAGGAGGGCAAGGCCAGGCCATGCGAGAATGGGGCCCACAGGGAGCAGTTGTGTGTTTATTCATATACCAAATGAACCACCATAAACAGATTTCTGGTATATTTGTATTCAATTTCAGAATATATATACACAAAATATATGGATTGCTGTTGTTTAGTCTCTGAGTCGTATCTGACTCTTTTATGACCTCATGGACTGTAGCCTGCCAGGCTCCTCTGTCCATGGGATTTCCCAGGCAAAAATACTGAAGTAGGTAGCCATTTCCTTCTCCAGGGGATCTTCCCAACCCTGGGATTGAAACCCACAGATTCTTACCACTGATCTACCTGGGAAGCCCAAAATATATGGATACAGATGTATTGTATATATGCATTTCTAAAGAGTATATTGGATTGAAATTCACACAACATAAAATTAACCATCTTAAAAAGTGAACAATCTATATACCTCAGTTTCTTGTCTTTAAAATGGGTTAATAACATCTTTCCTGAAGGACTGTTGACAGAATGAAAGTGGTATTTGCTGTATATGATGGAACCAGGACAGTGCCTAGTACATGGTGAGAGTTCAGTGGATGTACAAATATTTTTAAATTTTATTTTTTAATTGCTGTGAAATACACAGGGCAAGGTGACCGTTTCAACCACTTTCACATGAGCAGTTCAGGGGCACTAAGAACATTCTCATTCTTGTGCAACCATCATCACCATCCACCTCCAGAACTTTCTCATCTCTCACAACTGAAACGCTGTTCCTGTTAAACACTAACTCGGATTCCCCTGACCCTGGCACCTGCCATCCTACTTTTGCCTCTATCAATTTGATTGTTCTCAGTTCAGTGCAGTTCAGTCGTTCAGTCGTGTCCGACTCTTTGCGACCCCATGAATCACAGCACGCCAGGCCTCCCTGTCCATCACCATCTCCCGGAGTGCACTCAGACTCGTGTCCATCGAGTCAGTGATGCCATCCAGCCCCTGTCGTCCCCTTTTCCTCCTGCCCCCAATTCCTCCCAGCATCAGAGTCTTTTCCAATGGGTCAGCTCTTCACATGAGGTGGCCAAAGTACTGGGGTTTCAGCTTTATCATCATTCCTTCCAAAGAACACCCAGGGCTGATCTCCTTTAGAACGGACTGGTTGGATCTCCTTGCAGTCCGAGGGACTCTCAAGCGTCGTCTCCAACACCACAGTTCAAAAGCATCAATTCTTCAGTGCTCAGCTTTCTTCACAGTCCAACTCTCGCATCCATACATGACCACTGGAAAAACCATAGCCTTGACTAAACGGACCTTTGTTGGCAAAGTAATGTCTCTGCTTTTTAATATGCTATCTAGGTTGGTCATAACTTTCCTTCCAAGGAGAAAGCGTCTTTTAATTTCATGGCTGCAGTCACCATCTGCAGTGATTTTAGAGCCCAAAAAGATAAAGTCTGACACTGTTTCCACTGTTTCTCCATCTATTTCCCATGAAGTGATGGGGCCAGATGCCATGATCTTCGTTTTCTGAATGTTCTAGGGACCTCATGTATATGGAATCATACCTTATCTGACCTTTTGTGTCTGGCTTCCTTCACTGAGCATAATGTACTCAAGGTTCAACCATGTTATAGCATTGCCAGAATTTCCTTCCTTTGAGAGACTAAGATTCCACTGTGTTTATCCACACCAGAGTCACCCATTCATCCACCTATGGACCCTGGCGTTCCCACCTCTTGGCCGTTGTGACCCCTGCTGCTCTGTGCATTTCTATTCCTCTGTCTTGGGGTGAGGGAAACTAAATTGACTTGGAAACTCACTTTCCATTGAAGCTCTCCTCTCCCCACCCTTCCCACACATAAAGACACACACACACATACACACCTATGAAATCAATCTGCAGAAGACAGGCCTTTAGAAGGCGGGCTGAAGCCTCCTAGAGAACACATGTTTGGGCATCTTTGAGGCTTTAGGTCCTGAAAAGAATGTATCCAAAGGAGACAGTTCCCCATGCCACCCCCACACCACTGCTGCTTTGTACGAGCCTTATGCAAAGGCTCAGGGCCATGTCACCCTGAGATATTGTCTTCTATTAACTGCTTGCTCAGATAGGTGCCAAGTCCAGGTACAGCCCAGATGGATGACTTGAGGGCCAGAGGGACCAGAGTGATGGAAAAGCTTAGAGCACACCCATGGGTCCTGACATAAGGGGAACTGGATCCTGGGGCTGGGACCTAGAGCGCTCGGGGTGGGGGGGGGTTCTCCCAGGTCCACCCTGGGGGAAGAGTGTCTTCCAACTGGAGTCCACTGGTTGGGGCGTGTGTTCAGACCGCTGATGGGCAGGGGCTGGGAAGGGGTGGTCTGGCAACCACAGGATTTCAGGAGCTGATGGTGAGCAAGAAAGGCACCTGTTTCCCTAAAGTAACTGCAGGAAGTAGTTTCATGCCAAACACATCTGAGTCTTCTCTTTAGGATTTTGTCTATAAATGTAGCCACATAAGTTGCAACCTGCTGAAATGCCAGTTCTTTCCCTCCTAAGGCCCATTCATCTTCTCTGGAAACAAAAAACAATGTCACTTCCACCTCAGATCACCAGGGTCTCTGGCTTTGAGTCATAGGAGGCTCCTGGTATTTCCCTCAGACGCTAAAAACATTGGTTTGGGGACTAAAACCCCTTGAGAGGTCGATCACCACAGGCAAAAGGATAATAATAACATAACAACAATAATGATACATGCTTTATCTGAAGTGCTTTCTCTCCACCGATCCAGGCAGAGTTCCCACTGTCCCGCTTTCTCATCCATAAATGACTCTGTTTGGTAGATTTTTCTGTATCTATGTCTTCTCTACATATGGATTCTCCCCTCCCTCCGGATTTTTGCCCAAAGTAATACGTTAATGGAAAAATCCAGATGAACACTTTTGCCAATCCAATATCAATGTAATTAATTTTACTTTGATTAAGGAACGAAAAACATTTTCATTGAAAATCAGCTGCAGTTTAGCAGGATCGTATCTCCCATTTTTGAGTGATGCCACCCATGTTTCTTTCTGACTTCCATGTCCACTAGATTCTTGGTGCTCCCAGAGCGGTACTGAGCTGACGGGACCCGTGTCAGTCAGCTGGGGCTGCCATAACCAAGAACCACAGACTGGGCGGCTTACAAAACAGACATCTATTTCCTCATAGATATGGAGACTGGATGTCTGAAGGCTTGTAGATGGGCATCTTATCTCTGTTTCCACACGATCACCCCTCTGTGCATGCGTGTGTGTGTGCGCTAAGTCGCTTCAGTTGTGTCTGACTCTGTGTGACCCCAGGGACTGTAGCCCACCAGGCTTCTCTGTCGATGGATTCTCCAGGCAAGAATACTGGAGTGGATTGCCATGACCTTCTTCCAAGGGATCTTCCTGACCCAGGGATCAAACCCGCATCTCTTATATCTCGCGCACTGGCAGGCAGGTCCTGTACCACTAGTGCCACCTGGGAAGCCCCTCTGTCCATGTCTGTGTCCTGATCTCTTAGAAGGACACCAGTCATATTGAACTGTTGATGCTATTGTTCAGTCGCTCAGTCACGTCTGACTCTTTGTGACCCCATGGACTGCAGCAAACCAGGCTTCGTTTGCTCAAACTGATGTCCACTAAGTCAATGATGCCCTCCAATAATCTCATCCTCCATCATCCCCTGCTCCTCCTGCCCTCAATCTTTCCCAGCATCAGTGTTTTTTTTTGTTTTTACAATGAGTTGGCTCTTCGCATCAGGTGGCCAAAGTCATTGAGGCCTAACCTAATGATGTCATTTAAATTAATCACTTCTCTAAAGACCCTCCCTCCAAATACAGTTGAATTTTGAAGAGCTGGGGGTTAGAGCTTCAGCATATGGATGTGGCGAACGTAATTCATCCCATAGGAGAGCCTGACCTGACCAGCATCACACCCGGATGAGCCATCGCTCTGTCCCACTGAGTTTGCCTTAGATAGTAGCTCCTGAGTGAGACATCCTGCTCTCTTCGGCATCTCGGCATGGCAGCCACCTGGACCCTGCACCTGGCCTCCTGTTTATTGACTCATTTCCCCATGTCCACCGAGTCTCCCCAAGTCCAGCTGCATCTGCTGCTGGGAGCACTTCCACAACGCTGACTCCAAACATCACTGTCTGGTCACAGACGTCGCCCTCCTGTCTATGAGGCTGGCCATCCGCACATGCCAGTGCTCAAATGCAGCCACCCCACCTCGGGTCGATCCACACCCCCAGGACAGGCTGTTTCTTCCTGTCTCTGCTGCCATCGGGGTCAATACCACAGCCCCAACAGAAGACCTCCACCCTCTTTCACTCCAACCACCCCCATCCTCACACACATCCTCACAGTGTGTAAGTGCGGGCAGAGGCAGGAAGAGCTGGGTCTCCAGACCTCCCTAGCTTGCCCCACATGTGCCACCATCATCGGGCACTGACTCGGGGATGACAGAATCTTCTCAACGCTGTCTGTCAAACGGAACGCTGGCTTGTCCTCTGTGCCTTTGCCTGGAATGCCCTTCTCTTCCTAAAAGGCTCCCTGTCCCCTGATGTTGTACCCAAACATCACCTCCTCCATGAAGCCATCCTGGCCTGCCCCCTCCCTTCTCCCTGCTGTAGAGGCGTCAGTGTAGCTCAATACTCACTAATCATGGGGCAACGCCGCGGCTCCTGACCTGTCTTCTCCACCTGGGTGGGAGCAACTAGACACAGATTTTGTTTAGGCTCATCTTTGTCGCCCTCCCCCACACTCACGGTGCCCAGCACATTTTTGGTGCTGGGGAGATGCAGACACTGTTCCTTTTCTCCACAGTGTACTGACAAAGCAGCTAATCCCTAGGATCTTCTTTCTGCTCCTAGAAGACATTTTCCGTGTTCCCAGACTGTCTTAGCCAGCCCACTTCTCCCTCCTACTATCGGTTTGCTCCACTGCTGCTGACTCAAGTGACCTGACCCAGATGCATCTTATATCTGCTGGTGGCAAGCTCTCCACCAAGGGAAGCTGCCAGAATGGGACGCTAACACCCATCACACCTCCCTGGACACGTGCTTTGTTTTGTAATTTGCATGCTTATTGGCTTGTTTTTTATTTTTTTCCCTCTATGTGACTATTGGATGTAGTAGGACAAATAGGCCTTTCTATTTGGCTGTCCAGAGCAGTTCAGAAGAGTGGGTGGAAGAAGTGTCCCGGGCACATGAGTCATCATGGTCAGCTTCTGTAGTCCCTGATTCCAAAGGCATGGCTTTCTGAAGGCTGCCCCAGGTGGGCTGGAATCTACACATGGGTCAGTGTGGCCAGCCCTGTCTGCTGTAAATAAAACATGACTCAGGCCTAATCCTCCATCCTGGAAAGGACACGGTCCATTGTGTCATGTGGCCATCCAGCTCTGTGACCAGCACCATGCTGATGACGGCTCCGCCAGACTTCCATGTGTTTGTCCTACATCAATCACTGTTTCTCGGGGAGGCCAGAGCCCAACCTGCTCCCAAGAACCCCCTGGGGTTGCTGGAGATGATTAGAGAGGGTCTCAGTGATGCCAACTGAGCTATGAGGGAAGCTAAAATACACCTGCTCCTTGGAAGAAAAGCTGTGACCAACCTAGACAGTCTATTTAAAAAAACAGAGACATTACTTTGCCAACAGAGGTCCATCTAGTCAAAGCTATGGTTTTTCCAGTAGTCATGTATGGATGTGAGAGTTGGACCATAAAGAAAGCTGAGCGCCGAAGAATTGATGCTTTTGAACTGTGGTGTTGGAGAAGACTTTTGAGAGTCCCTTGGACTGCAAGGAGATCCAATCAGTCAATCCTAAAAGAAATCAGTCTTGAATATTCATTGGAAGGACTGATGCTGAAGCTGAAACTCCAATACTTTGGCCACCTGATGCAAAGAACTGACTCATTAGAATAGACCCTGATGCTGGGAAAGATTGAAGGCAGGAGGAGAAGGGGATGACAGAGGATGAGATGGTTGGATGGCATCACCGACTCAACGGACATGAGTTTGAGCAAGCTCTGGGAGTTGGTGATGGACATGGAAGCCTGGTGTGCTGCAGTCCGTGGGGTCACAAAGAGTCAGACATGACTGAGTGACTGAACTGAACTGAGCAGTGATGCCAGGGGGACAACTCCAGGAGGTCACATGGCCCCAGAGAGGTGGATTCCACATCTTCTTTGCTTCAAAGGGGTCAATGCCTGGATGGTGAAGGGCACCTCAGCCACAGATGGGCAGGCAATGGGAGGCTGAATCCCACAGGAGCCATGGAAGGTGCAGCCACTGAATCCCTGAGAGAGTCCAGGATGTCAGAGGTCTGCTGAGAGCCGTTCCCTTTCAGCTCTGGGGTGACTCTAGTCCCCCAGCTCAGGCAGCCTCAGACCCAAGCCCGGCTGGGGGAAAAGAGAACTCTGTACGGCCCCAGAGGAGAAGGCAGTGGGCCTTGGAGGGCACTTTAGGAAAATGAACAAACACAGAGAGCAACACTGGCCAAGAGCTGGTGGGGAGAGAGGAAGATAGGAGAGAGAAGGAGGAGCATGGCCAAGTGGCTGCAGAGGAAGCATGTGGCTCAGTCTGGGCATGGAGTCTTCCATCAGGCACTGTCACAGGAACCCAGCTCCCTGGGGATGGGACTGACAGAGCGCCACTCTCGTCCAGGTCAGGGATCTGTGCCCTTTCTTCAGTGTATTCCTTTTCTTGACATTCTCATTACACTAATCACCTTTGGGTATATATCTAATATAAAGTCTGCCATAAAGTAATGAAACATGGCATGACTCTGGCAAATGATGTGATTATTACATAATGAAACTAAGTACCCTAAACCAAGAAAATCAAAATCAGATTGTGTGTGTGTGTGTGTGTACGGGTGTATGTGTGGTGATGTTGGTACCTTTGGAGAGGGGTAAAATCTTTTGCTGATGGTAGGTCATTTTGTTTTTAAGTTCTTTTGTACTTTCTCTTTGAGTCTGTGCATGAGGGAGCCCCATAAATTCTGAGCTGTGGAATCTGGCCATGTCAGCAGTCTTCAGAATGAATTGATATTAAATGCACCAAAAGTCCCTCTAATTCACCTCATTTCTGTCTCTGCCCTCCTCCAACCCCTTGTCCCTCAACTCTCCTGATCTTCCAGCCCCTCACAAGCTCCAACTGAGCAGTGGAAGGATCGAAAAGGCCATCACTGCTGGGAATGACACTGACTTATCTATTATGTAAAACCTCAATGATTAGGTATTATTTACAAATAGCGGTACTTTCTCATTGTCCTGCCACAAACAGACGGATACCCCCGAACATACCTGCAGATCCCACACTTCTCAGCACTCTCATAAAGCACTGTCGCCCAGCCACACATAGACACGCTGGTCATTCTCACACTTCCTCCATCACTCTTGGCTGGGGTGGGCAGAGGTGCCAGACCACTCCCTGAGCCAAGCCCTGGGCAGCTGCTTGGCCCACCCCTCCCCTGTGGTGGGATGGAGATAGCATGGTGGTGCCGTGAGGAAGGCTGGGCGGTGGGGCCAGGGCAGAAACCAAGGGGAAACTCAGGGAAGAACAAATAACACAAAACACACACCGACAACTTCTGATCCTTCACTCAGCACTGTACCTTAGTCGGGTTTCAGTTTGAAGTCGGGCAATTCTTATCTCAGATTGCTTACAGAAGCCCCTCCTGCTTCCCCAAGCTGGAAGTCACTTGCTGGAAAATAATTGGCTCCCACTCAGAAGGTACAAAGAGGCCAAGGCAGCCACCATCCCTCCCTCCCGCACCCCACCATGTTGTGCATTAATTTTTCCCTCCTGCCTTCCCCCACAAAACGAATCTCGATTTAAGAAATCAGACCTGGCAGCTGTATGTCGTCCTTCACATGCTCCAATTGCCAGGATCTGGAAAATCTGCTGTGGGCAGGCAGGATTGCCTCCAAATGTGTTTCTACCGCGGTGGATTTAGTGAGCACACACGGGGCAGAATTTATCTGCATACTGCACATCTCCCGGGCCCCAGCCACTGGTGCCAGATTAAACTGTAGCCTCAGAGAAGATCCCTAAGTCTGAGCATGTCCTGTGGTGGCCATTCCCTCTTATGTGGAGTCTCTGACATGGACCAAGTGAGGTTGGAAAGTGAACTGGGCTCTGAGGAAAGCTCACAGACATCATTATCTAGTAGAAACTTAGGATGTTTGAACTGGGCATTGATCTCTTCCTTAGCAAATCTTAGCCTTATCCACCTCCAGGGAGGAATCTCTTCCTCCTGATGGACAAAACTTTAGAAAGTTATTCAAATGGAGGGTTGTTGGGGAAATGAATTAAAACAAGTGACAAGCAATCGTGTTTCAGATTTGATGAAGTCAGATCAGTGGTGACATGAGCCTTTATAAGCACTGTCTGCTGTTTCCAGGTGATAAATGGATGCCATGTGCTTCTAAGCATGGGACAGAGATGAACGGAGGCTGTTACCAGCCCCCAGCCTGGAGCTCAGCAGGTGGCTGGCAGCCCCAGGGCCCTGTGGGCATCTTCCGTGGTGCTGAACTCTTTCTCTCTCACACACCCCATCTCTTCCCCTGTTTCTCTAGAAGTGAAGGCATCTAACTGAATTCATTGTTCATTGTTTAGTCACTAAGTTATATCTGACTCTGCAACTCCATGGACTGTAGCCTGCCAAGTTCCTCTGTCCGTGGGGTTTTCCCAGGGAAGAATACTGGAGTGGGTTGCCATTTCCTTCTCCAGGGGACCTTTCTAGTTCAGGATTTGAACCTGCATCTCCTGCATTGGCAGGTGGATTCTTTACCACTGAGTCACCAGGGAAACCCATCTGCTGAATTAGAGTACAGCTGTTAGATACCAGGATTTGATGACAGGTGTGCTTGTTCTAATCTGCTAGATGGCCCTCAAGTCCAAAATTCTTTCAAGGGGTTTCAAATGTGGGGGAATCTAAGAAAAAGCAATGACTTGTTGAAGAGGAATAAAAAAACTAGCTCAATTGACTGTGCTTTTCTAACTGTATGTTCAGTTCAGTTCAGTCACTCAGTCGTGTCCAATTCTTTGCAACCCCATGAACCGCAGCACGCCAGGCCTCGCAGAGTCCACCCAAACCCATGTCTGTTCAGTCGGTGATGCCATCCAACTATCTCATCCTCCGTCATCCGCTTCTCCTCCTGCCCTCAATCTTTCCCAGCATCAGGGTCTTCCAATGAGTCAGCTCTTCGCATCAGGTGGCCAAAGTATTGGGGTTTCAGCTTCAACATCAGTCCTTCCAATGAAACCCAGGACTGATCTCCTTTAGGATGGACTGGTTGGATCTCCTTGCAGTCCAAGGGACTCTCAAGAGTCTTCTCCAACACTACAGTTCAAACACATCAATTCTTCCTCGCTCAGCCTTCTTCCCAGTCCAACTCTCACATCCATACATGACCACTGGAAAAACCAAAGCCTTGACTAAACGGACCTTTGTTGACAAAGTAATGTCTCTGCTTTTTAATATGCTATCTAGGTTGGTCATAACTTTCCTTCCAAGGAGTAAGCGTCTTTTAATTTCATGGCAGTGATTTTGGAGCCCAAAAAGATAAAGTCTGACGCTGTTTCCACTGTTTCCCCATCTATTTGCCATGGGACCAGATGCCATGATGTTAGTTTTCTGAATGTTGAGCTTTAAGCCAACTTTTTCACTCTCCTCTTTCACTTTCATCAAGAGACTCTTTAGTTCTTCTTCACTTTCTGCCATAAGGGTGGTGTCATCTGCATATCTGAGGTTATTGATATTCCTCCAGGCAATCTTGATTCCAGCTTGTGCTTCATCCAGCCCAGCGTTTCTCATAATGTACTCTGCATATAAGTTAAATAAGGAGGGTGACAATATACAGCCTTGATGTACTCCTTTTCCTATTTGGAACCAGTCTGTTGTTCCATGTCCAGTTCTAACTGTTGCTTCCTGACCCGCATACAGATTTCTCAAGAGGCAGGTCAGGTGGTCTGGTATTCCCATCTCTTGAAGAATTTTCCATAGTTTATTGTGATCCACACAGTCAAAGGCTTTGGCATGGTCAATAAAGCAGAAATCGATGTTTTTCTGGAACTCTCTTGCTTTTTCCATGATCCAGTGGATGTCGGCAATTTGATCTCTGGTTCCTCTGCCTTTTCTAAAACCAGCTTGAACATCTGGAAGTTCATGGTTCACGTATTGCTGAAGCCTGGCTTGGAGAATTTTAAGCATTACTTTACTAGCGTGTAAGATGAGTGCATTTGTGTGGTAGTTTGAGCATTCTTTGGCATTGCCTTTCTTTGGGATTGGAATGAAAACTGACCTTTTTCAGTGTTGTGGCCACTGCTGAATTTTCCAAATTTGCTGACATATTGAGTGCAGCACTTTCACAGCATCATCTTTCAGGATTTGAAATAGCTCATCTGGAATTCCGTCAGCCACAGTTGGAGACATTAGTGTCCTGTAGTATAGATATTTACCTGTTCTGGTAGCTGAATGGATGACCGTGCGTGAGACTGTCTTCACTTTCCAAGTTCTACCCAAGTTCTAGCCAACCCCATGCCAACTAGGGGCTCCCTCTCTCTCTGATTTTGTTCCCCATCTTGTTTCAGTGCTGAGGCTGAAATTCTAACCAGGATGCATCCCTAACAGCCCTCCCTGTCTCATCTCATCCTTCTGGCTCATTTGAGAAGCACACTATTGCTACAGGGTGGCCCTATTTCTTATTCGTCACGCCCTTCCCCCCCAAAGCAGCAGATTAATGGAAGAAAGAGCGTCTTTATGTGAGCAGCAGGTAAGGAACTGAGACAGTTCCTGCTGACCCCTGTGTACCCTTGGGTAAGTCACTGTATCCCCAAGTTCTCAATTTCTTTATCTGTTTGGTAGAGATGCTAAAACCTGCCCTACCACCTTACAGGGTTATTGGAAGGATTAAATGAGACAATACATTTAAGTGGCTTTGGAAAACTGTGGAATGTAATGTAAATGTAAGGCATTAATAATGGCAGCATTGTAAAAAGAGAAGAGGCTACTGAGACCTCCATCTCTGATGTTCCAGTCAAGCAAGTGCTTCAGGGGCTTCATTTTGTGGGGGTGGGGGGTGGAATCAAAGATGAGGGCAAATATAAAACCCCATCAAGCCAAAGCAAGCTTTCAGGGAAGATTACCTTTTATACCAACTCCCAAAAGAAAGGCTAGATTCCAAAATGAAGTCTGTTTGCTTCTTACTTTCCTAATATAAAGGGAATGGGCGATTTCCCCTTCCCAAAAGCTGCTTCACATCGGTGGAATCAGAATACAATAGTCAGAGGTCTCCAGTGGCAGAACAGAGCGGAGGAAAGCAAGCAAAAGGCTCTGTTCTAAGCATTCAGCGTACTGCTGTTCTCTCATTATCCAGCAAGGGAAGCCCAACGCTACCCTCTGCAGCACCGGACACCTCTATGGCCAGTACACGGTGTGTGTGTGTGTGTGTGTGTGTGTGTGTGTGCAGTGCAGAATGTGAGTATAGATATATTATCACTATAGACTAACATCTCAATTCCTGCCTTCAATATTTATTGAGCACTTTCTGTGAACCAGTGCTCCTGGCACAATTTAGGGCCATGCTCAGGTCCTCTGGTTGCTTTCAGGGTAATGGGGCATGGACATCACGATGCACTATGATAGATGCTGCGCTGGAGGTGTGGGTGGTCCCACCACACTTCTTGGCTCTGTGAAGTGTACACACTGATCTTCCTCATCTTGCCTCTCTCCCAGTCACATGTAGATACTCTTTAGGTTCTGTCCTCTAATATGTCCTGATGCTTTTGGGGTCCATGACTTCCTTTGTCTTTAAATCAACCCTCCTACTTTGGCATGACTACTGAAAATTCATGACAATTCAGAGTAACTCCCAAACAATGATCACCCATGAAACCCTTAGAACGAGGGCTCGGGCAAAGTTGGTACTGGGGCTCCAGGGTTTGGCTTTGGGGTTTCTAAGTTGCAGGGTCCCACTAGGCTGTGGGAGTTGGACAGTCAAACCCATATCTCCAGCCCACGAGTGAGACTGAATATTGTGAAATTCAAAGTTTTGCTCCATGGACATCTTTACATAAGGGACTAATGCTGAAGCTCCAATACTTCGGCCACCTGATGAAAAGAGGTGACTCATTGGAAAAGACCCTGATGCTGGAAAAGACTGAAGGCAGGAGGAGAAGGGGATGACAGAGGATCAGATGGCTGAATGACATCACCAACTCAATGGACATGAGTTTGAGCCAACTCCAGGAGATGGTGAAGGACAGGGAAGCCTGTGTGCTGCAGTCCATGGGAAGCCAGACATGACTTAGTGACTGAACAATAACAACTGTCACATGCAGCTCCAACCTGCAAAGAGGGTTCCCTCTCTTCCCACTGAACATGGAGGAGTCACGTGGGGCCATCCAGAAAGCCTCGGGGAATGGCCACAGGAAAGGGCTGTGTTACCCCTGTGCTCCATGAGAGGAACTCTCTGACAGTGCTGCCTGTCCCTGAGAACAGAGATCAAGGGAGACTTCAGAGAAAACTCAGGGTTTGGTTCTGCTTCCCAGGCAGTGAGCCATTCCGGAGCCCTGCAGGGCCTGTGGCTGATGCAGGAAGGGCCTGTTGGATTCGAAGGGGTGTGTTAATGATGCTGGGCCCTGACATGTGCCCTGACACCCATTACTTCTGCCCAGAGAGGAGCATCCCCAACAAGGAGTGTTTGCAAGGTACTCCAATACATTCCCGCACTTGAAGCAGAGTGCTACAAATACCACCCATATTTAATTACAAATCCAGGTGGATGAGCTAACTGAATGTAACTCCATAGCAACTTCGCATCGCTCACTCTCCAATTCAACTGATGAAGTTTCCCCAGAATCCAAAATGCGGGGTCCAGAGAGAGCCATCAGTCTTTCCACATAACCAAGGCATGCAAAAGACAGAAAATAACCTCACAAAGAGTACTTCAGTGACCGTATGCTCTAATACCCCAGCCATCAGAGCTGACATTTATGCCATCAATTTAAAAACACATTATTTCATCTCTATAAACTTAGGCTTGTTTGGGGCCAGCTAAGTAGCTCTCTTTCTTAATGGCAGCCTGGCATTTTTATTTTTATCATGGTCCTTCACTCCCCCAGCCCTTAACACCTCACCTTTAATTTGCGTTTCCTTTCCTGAAGTCCCAGGAGGAGGGAGGGAAGCATAGAGAGAAGTTAGGCAAATAAATCCTTCTAGAAAGGCAGGAAGCTGCACAGGCTGAGCTGACCTGCCAAAGGAAGGCTCCTCGCCTCACCCCAGCATAGATTCCTATTGAAGCACGCTGCCTGTTTCTGGGAGAAGCCTGCCAGCACTGTCAAGGGCAGAGTGACCAGAGCTGAGGGCATGCGGGAATTGATTTTGCATGTGCGGTGGAGACTCTCCATCCAGTTGTCGTCAAACCCAGAGAAGAAGCCTCTGGAAGTAAATGAGATGCACATAATCTGTGCTTGTCTGTCTGCCTTGTCAAAAACTATAACTTCTCTGATTCGGGTGACCCTTAATCCTAAACACCATTTATCTCCCTTGGGGCTGATCACTAGTAGGGTCCTTTGTGTCAATCTCAGACTCTACTTGCTAACTGCTCCTGCCCGGATTCCCTTCCTGGACTGTATCAAGAATAAGCATTGCAACCTTTAGCATATATGGAACTGCAAACCATGTAACAGGCAGGAAGCTAAGACCTGCACAAGGACCATGGAATTGCATCCCCTCAAGAAATCTATGGGGGCTTCCCAAGTGGCGCTAGTGGTCAAAAACCTGCCTGCCAAGGCAGGAGACATAAGAGAGTTGGGTTGGGAAGACCCCTGGAGGAAGGCATGGCAACCCACTCCAGCATTCTTGCCTTGAAAATCTCATGGACAGAGGAGTCTGGCCAGCTACAGCCCATAGGGTCGCAGAGTCAGACTGGGCTGAAACGACTTGGCACGCGTGCGTGCAAGAAATCTATGATGGTCGCACAGCGAGAAGGACCACAAATCTCCACTTTCCAGGTGTAGAAACTGAGGTTCATCCCCTGCCAGTCTGCCAAGGCTTAGAAAGGTCTGCCCTCCCTCCCCGCACCAACATCCACTGAGCATTTCCTCCTCCTCCCCCTCCGGCTGAATACCACCAGGCACTCACCTGTGGGAGGAGCCTGTGTTCAGAGGCAAGAGCCAGCTTTCCTTGCATCCCTGTTGGAGGCGGGGTTGGAGCAGTCCCTGGCCACTGCTAGCCCCGTGTTATTAGTTATTTTTAGCAATCAATGTTATTGATGCCGTGTTCACTAGAGAAAGCCACCAGAGAGCTGTTCTTCCAACTCATTACATTTAGAGTTGAACTATCCCCTTTTTATATAAATCCTGACACATAAAGATAAAATACACCACTTTCTGAGGGAAGCTCTGAACCAGAGGCTAAGAGCTGGGAGGCAGATTTGAGTGCCAGAAGCAGCTTTAAGGATGACTCCACAGGGGAAGGTCCGGGAGGCCTGTCCTCCGAGCCAGGAAGCTGGACCAGGGGGGTTAAAACCTCACATGGAGAAGAACAGCCCCTTGGATGTCACCAGCTTGGAAAGGAGGCGGGGAACTGTGGATTCAACAGAAGATAGGGCTGCTATGGAGGGTCTCAATCTGGATGGCTAAGAAGGGAGGGTATTGTTACTGGGGGCTTGAGTGTTTGGCTTCTTTGATGGCTGCTGAGGGTACTCTTGCCTGGAAAACCCCATGGACAGAGGAGCCTGGTAGGCTGCAGTCCATGGGGTCGCTAAGAGCCGGACATGACTGAGCAACTTCACTTTCACTTTTCACTTTCATGCATTGGAGAAGGAAATGGCAACCCATTCCAGTGTTCTTGCCTGGAGAATCCCAGGGATGAGGGAGCCTGGTGGGCTGCTGCCTATGGGGTCGCACAGAGTCAGACATGACTGAAGCGACTTAGCAGCAGAGGATAGACAAGGCCTTTGGGTCTCAGCTCGCAGTGGTCGAGGAAACTGATCCTGGCAAGTCCACTAATGCCCGGGGAGAGACGAGATATGGTTTTTTAGAACATTCGTTACTCCTCTGTGGCTCCCAGGTGGCCCTAGTGGCAAAGAACTGCTGTAAAGAGACGGGGGTTCGATCCCTGGGTTGGGTAGATCTCCTGGAGGAGGGCACGGCGACCCACTCCAGTTTTCTTGCCTGGAGAATCTTGTGGACGGAGGATATAGTCCATGGGGTTGCAAAGAGTCGGACACAACTGAAGCGACTTAGCGTGCACACACGCGTACTCCTCTCCACCCCTTTGCATTCAGTTTCTCAGCCTTGAAGGGACAGAGCTGGGCCAACTAAGGGATCCTGGGATGGCTCTCCACACATTGAATGCCACTAAATTGGGCTCGAGCCACAGAGTGGGCAGAGAGCTGTGCCAGATGCATTAGAGAAGTCTAGTGCCCCTTTCTCTGCCTCTAGATGGAGTTTCTCTGGGGACAGGATGGGTGGAAGAAGGCCAGGGATTACAGGTTCTGGTGTGGAAAGTCCCAGAGGTGCAGTAATAGGAAGATGCCCATGGTTGATTCCAACTGACTGTTTCCCATGGAGATAACATCGTCCCAGCATCTCTCCCCTGGATGAGCCCCACTGCTCACTCCACCTTGTCCCCAGTACATTTCACCCACACTGAACACCCCAGGTCCCTGTACAAGTTCCCAATACTTATTTCCCTTTAAGAACTTGGCACTTTTCATGAGTCATTCCTTCTGTCTAGAACACTGTATCTCTCTTCCATGATCTCTCTGATGAAGTCTAAAATCAGGGATGGTGTTGGGTCAGACACATCAATTTGGGGCTCATTATATTTAGAGGGAACTGAAACACGGGGGTGAATAAGATCATCCCAGTGGAGGGTAGCCAGCCTGAGAAGACCACTGGCATGAAGACAGAGCCCAGGGGAAACAGACAGACACAGTCCTGGGCCTTGGGGCTGCCAGAGGCAGACAGAGAATGTCAGGAATGGGAGAGCAGTGGGTCACAGGACATGTGCTGTCAGTAAGGACGGAGAAGCGTCTGTCACATTTTGCACATGGGGAGCAGGGGTGTCTCCTGACAAAAGCTTGACCAGTAAGGAAGGGCCAGACATCAGGATGTGGGTAAACAGGAGACAATAAAAGGGAACAGTGGCTTTGAAGTCATGCTCTTGAGAAGTGGGGTCTGGAAAGGGAAGGCAGGTTGGGATAGCTCAAGTCATGGCAAAACTTTGGATGGATAGATGGATGGGGCAGACCTCTGACCCAGCACTTCTCTCTGCTCTGTGGGTTCTTGTTCATCCATCAGCCCTCTCAGGTGGCCTGGGGACACCTGGAAGGCAATGGCTGCCTTTTTCATTTTCCTGGCAATCATCCAGATGTTCAATGAGCGTTCACTGCTTTCCAACATGTGTCGGACACCCTTCTGGGTACTGAGGGTTCAGAGAACAAGACATAGAGAAGCCCCCAGGGACTGAGGGAGGGGAGAGGCTAAGCAAGGATGGGCGCAAGCCTCACAGAGGAGGTGACACCTGAGCCAAGACCCAGAGATGGGGCATTGAGGAGCACTGGAAGAGAATCAGCGATGGGAGACCAAGGGGGGACATTCTGAGAACGCCGGCTTTACTTTGAATGAAATGGGGGTGTTGGAGGGGTTTACACTCAGTCCAGGGCACCATCTGACTTACTTGGAAATTGATCACATTGGCGGTGTTGCCAGCAGATGGTGCGTCCTTAGCCAGAGTGAAGCAGCTGAACTCGCTGGAAGCTTTTGTGTGGCTACAGCTGAGGTGATAAAGAGCTGTGAACATTGGAGGAATTCTAGCTGTTTCAAGGGTGGACCCCTAAGGATTTGCTAATGAATCTGGCGTGGGGTGTGAAGGAAAGACATAAACCTCAGCTCTCCCCAGAGTCTGGCCTAAGCAAGTGGTAGTCACTCAAGGTAACAGGGGTGGGGTTGGCTCTCAGGGATTTGGTTTTGGATAGGTTAACTTTGGGACACTTCCAGATGGGGAAGTTGAGTTGACAGACACACCCATCCATGGAAAGACACCCCAGGGCCCAGGCGGTGCCGGACAGGGGGGCTTGGTTGCATCCTTCGGAGTGAATGCGTGTTGGGCCACCAAGAGTCGGAACGTTCCTGCTACATGGGCCTCTCCTGTCTCTCTGTCCCCCCGTCACCACACATCTGCAAGCTTTTAGTAGCTTAGCCTGGCAAATGACCCAGGGCACCACAGAGCAGGATTGAAACCAGTCAGATTCTCAAAATCCTGGGAAACAAGACTGAGTTTCTGTTGCCGGCTGGCCTCATGGGATCAAATGACGTAATTGTTTAGGCTGAGTCTGAGAGGAATGATCTGAACAAGTTTATAGGATGCTGATGTCTCAGTATCTCACAGTTCCTCCCCATTCCAGCTTTGCTATGCCTCCACATGCATACCCCTTGGGCCCCATCACAGCCCACAGCCCAGGACGTGGGCAGGGATGGGGTCAGAGACAGGATGTGGTGCCCGTGGGTGAGCTCTTTGCCTTTGTCTTGATCACGCTTGCCTTGAAATCCTCCTACTCTTGGCACGCTGGTGGAGACACCACCCCGTGAAAACTTAAGTGTCTGCAATAAGATCGGGGTCTCCTGACTTCTTAGGACTGAGGATACTGCTGAGTACTGTTGACAAGTGGATGCACATCCAAATGAATGAAATCCCACAAGCAGGGGAAAGGTGAGGGGAAACCACGAAAGGAGAAAGAAAATGCCAGCTACCCTATTGTTTCCTATGGCCAGATGCAAAATTAAGAACATTAAAGGGCTGGAAAAATGACAAGCAGTTGACCCAGACACCCATCCCCTGCCACCCTCCCAGCCTCTGTATCCCGATATGGCTCCCTTATTTCTAGAGTGTTCCTTATTTTAATTTAATTTTTCCAAAACATTCTTGAAGTAAAACTCACATCATTTAAAAGTATCTATTCCTTTTTTTGTCTTTACTTTTTAAACCTTTTTTTAATTGAGGCATAGTTGACTTACAATATTCATTTCAGATGTATGACATAGTCAAAATTTTTATAGATTATGCTCCATTTACAGTTATTATCAAATATTGGCTGTATTCCCTGTGCTGTACAATATATCCTTATAGCTTATTTCTTGCATACATAGTATTCTGCACCTCTTATAAAATTATCCATTTTAAAGTAAACACTTCAGTGGTATTTCACAATCTAGTTCCAAGAGGTGTTCATCACCCCAAATGGGAAACTCTGTACCCGTTTGGCAGCCACCCCCCAGACCCTCCCTTCCCCCAGCCCTGGTCCACCACCAATCTGTGCTTTGTTCTGGCCAGTTTCCCTACTCTGGATATTCCATATAAAAGGAGCCGTTCCGTGTGGAGTCTCCTGCGTCTGACATCATTTTCCCAGCACTGTGTCTCTAAGGGTCACTGTGTCTCTAAGGGTCACTGTGTCGTAGCCAGTGTCAGTGCCTCGCTCCTGCTTCTGGCTAAGGAACCTTCCACTGGGGGGACACACCGTTTTGTTTATCCACTCATCTGTGGGTGGGCACATGGGCTCTTCCCAACTTTGGCCATTGGGAGTAAGCTGCCAAGAGCATGGATGCAGGAGTTCTCCCCTTTAAGACATCCTCTACACGTGTGTGCGTTGTGGAGGGGGGACATCCTCTACACGTGTGTGCGTTGTAGGGGGGGACATCCTCTACATGTGTGTGTGTTGTGGGGGGGACATCCTCTACACGTGTGTGTGTTGTGGGGGGGACATCCTCTACACGTGTGTGCGTTGTGGAGGGGGGGACATCCTCTACACGTGTGTGTGTTGTGGGGGGGTACATCCTCTATACGTGTGTGCGTTGTGGGGGGGACATCCTCTACACGTGTGTGCGTTGTGGGGGGGGAACATCCTCTACACGTGTGTGTGTTGTGGGGGGACATCCTCTACACGTGTGTGCGTTGTGGGGGGGGGACATCCTCTACACGTGTGTGCGTTGTGGGGGGGGGGACATCCTCTACACGTGTGTGTGTTGTGGGGGGACATCCTCTACACGTGTGTGCGTTGTGGGGGGGGACATCCTCTACACGTGTGTGCATTGTGGGGCGGGGGGATGCGAGGCCTCTCTGCCCCTGATGGCTCCCATCCCAGAAGCTCATGGTTGGAGGGGCTGGACACAGCCGGGGGTCAGCACGGCCCCGCACACCAGGAAGCCTTCGGGAGGAGCGTGTTGGAACCTGCCCCTCCAGCAGAGGCAGCTTCTTTTTCCTCTTGTCTCCACCCTACCCACAGAGCCCACCTAAGAACCACTGATTCTCATCACGGACCCTGGGTGACCCACATGGCCCAGGTGCTCGCTGTTAACTGGGTCTCCTGTCGGCGGACTGGCCCTGCCTGGGGTCCTGGCTGGGGCACCCACATTGTGGATTTTGCCAAGCATGAGAGCAGAGAGAGAGAATGCTGAGCTGGGGGGAAAGGACGACCCAGGCACCTGTGGGATTCCTCTATCCCTCAAGCCTCTCACTCAATGCAAACCTAATCTAGAGGAGAAATGAATCAATTGAAACCCAATTTCCATCCCTCTCTGCGCAGACATCCCAGGGTCTCTGTGGGTTGGGGAAATGCTGTCTGGGTGTCTGGGAGGGAGCATGGTCCTTTCCAGGTGGAAGTGTCACTTGAGGGTCCTCCTCGTCCCCAGGGGCTGACAGGTGGGGGCCCTTCTGCCTTAGCACAGGCCGAGCTTTGGAGATTGGGGGAACGGGGACCATCATTCACTTGTTGACAGGCATCCTTTGCTCTACAACAGGCACCGTCAGAGTCTCCCAGCACCACGTCATCCTCATCCATGTAAATCCGTCCTGCTTACCGCGGGGCCAGCTCCAGAGCCAGGCACCAGGTCAGAGCTTCTGGGGCGAGGGGAAGCTCGCTCTTAGCTCCTTGTTCTCAGCTCTCTACCCACAGAGGAGAGTGACTGTGTGCCTGCAGGATCCGTGGGGGACACTGTCATGTCACTTTCCTGGGGCCCTCAGCTGATCAGCAGAGCCGGGCTTCCCAAGCCAACTTCCATCTTAACACACAGCCTGGATTCATCTCACAGTCCATCCTTTCCAGTGTCAGCACCAAGGGAGAGGGACCAGAATCAGTCCCATGGTGGAGTTAGTGAAAGGCTGCGGAGATCCGGCTCTCCCAGGGTGGCTGGCGGGGTAGGAAGGAGCAGCATCTCTCCCCTGCTCCATGTCAGGGGAACCAGCCCAGGGGCGTAGACTCTCACTGCACAGCTCATAAACAGCAGGCACAGGGCGTTCAGTGCCTCCCTTGCATTTTTCTCTGTTCGACTGGCTTCTCCAGCCTTTGGGAACAAGCTGAAGAAGGAGGGGCGGTCTGGGGAGCTGAGGCAGAGGCAGGAGGAAGGGGGGTCTCTCTCCCTTCGGGGAAGGACTGCAGGTGGCAGCTGAGAGCATGGGGAATGTGAATGCCAGAGCAGGCCTGGGCCCCACTCAGTTGAGCTGAGAAGCCAGGGACTGCCAGGCTGTCCTAAAAGGAAGGCAGTTCTAGAAAGTTCCCCCAGCCACTGTGGCACAGGAGCGAATCAGTGTAGCTACTGATGACATCAGTGAGTCCCTGAAAGTGCTCAGAGGGGTAGATAGCCACTTTTTGGCAACGACCACAGACTCCTGTGTTGGCACCAGCTTCCAGGAGGGCACCGCATGTGGGGTATGGCAGAGGTGCGTTTTTGTGCCAGTGGCCCCCTGCTCATGGCCATCTGCATGGGATTTGAATGGAAGCCAGTGCATAGAAGCTCAGCCTTTGCAAAGTGGTGACAGGGATTGTGGTTTGGGGCCCTGTGATGGGTCTTAAGGCAACTGCAGGACTCATAGCGGTATTCCTATAGAACTGAGTTTCTCTGGTATATTTAAATATTTGTCTACAGAGTATTGCTTATTGAAGTGGCTTTGGGGCAGAGACAACTCTATGCTGCAGCTTGTGGGGGTACTGCTTATTGGAGAAGGTCAGAAGCAAGCGTAGCTTGTCATGTGAACCAGTGTGAATGCATGATTGTGAATTTACCCCATTCCATTCATACAGACCATGAGAAGGTGATGGGAATTCCATAGGCATGTTCACTGTGTCTTGGCTGTCTGCTTGTCTGGGATAGAAAGGGGGGGTTCCAGCTTTTCTGTGGAAGCTGGGAGAGGGTCACAGCCCCAGAGTAGGGTTCAGCTACTCTTGGCAAAGGGGATGCCTCGCCAAGCATCACCTCCCTAATTCTCCAACACCTTGAGGGGCAGGTACCATCACTCCCATTTTGCTGATGAGAAAACTGAGGCTCAGCAAGTGAAACCATTTCCCTGGTGTCACCCAGACAGAAATATGTGGGCAGGGTTTCAAATCCATGACTGTCTACAAAGTTTGGGGGCTCTCTCTGGGACGGTTTCTCTCCCATCTGAACCCTGGTACTGAAAGAGAGTGAAGGGCTCCAAGCCTGCCGTCTCTCCATCTCCTTCATGACCCCTAAGTCATGGACAGGCTCATCTGTCCTTGTGCAAGCCCATTGCCAGCCATCTCCTTGTGACTACTATAAGCCTTCAGCGCCAAAGAGGATCCCAGCTCGATTGCCTTACTGTCCCATTTTTTATGATTCTTTTGTAATTGCTGTTGTTTTATGAACATGACTTTTGGATTATGAACTTAGGCATAACAAACAAACCATTTAAGAAAGCTATTAACTATCATAAGCCAGGTTTAACCAAAAGATTTTCTAAACCCCAGATGGTACATGGGCTTCCTACCCCATTCTCCAGAGTAACCCTATGTCTGAGACAAGACCGTCCATACCAGGCACTGGCCCATGAAAACGTGGGGCAGATAAAAATCAGCTGGCTTTCAGGATGCATTTCCACTTCTAAGGAAAGAAGTAAGTAAAGGAATGGGACAATTCCATGAACAGTGGGAAATACCTTCACTATGAAATCTTCAGTTCTAACAGCTGAACCCACCTTGAGGCCACGGCTAGCCTGAGGCTGGAGCACTATTTCTGCCTAACCAGCCACGGCTTGGGTTCTGGGATCAGGAAGGGTTCTCAACTACACGTGGGTCAGAAACCCATTTCTGAGGGCTGGCACGTCCTCCCCAGGGGGTCCTCTCTCCAGCTCCAGCACTTACGACCAATCTCACTGGGATCTGGTGCGTTTCCAAACCAAGGCTGCACTCACCTGTGAAACATAGGAATGTTACCTTAGCATGGGAAAACGTTCATCTCTGTCCTCTATTCTAGAAGCTATAAAAACCAAACAGGTAAAGAAAGCAAAAACTGCCACCGGTGGTTGCTCCTTCCTGGTCCATGTGGCAAAATACCCCCGACTTTAGCATGAGTTCTCTTCCCACCCCCGCCTTGATATCTTTCCCGAAAATGGAAACTTCCCACACCTGCTCTGAAAACAGAGCCACTTAGATCGCAGGAGTTGCTGGCTGTTTCCTCTCTTTCCCTTTCGTTCTGTGTCTCAGTCAGTTAAAGTAAGAACCGTTGGCCAGGCCACTTGAACTGCAAAGATGCTGGTACTAATGAGCTCCAGGGAGAGCTGAGGGTCGGTCTGGCTTTGCAAGGGTCCAACTTTCTCTTCCTCTAGCCTGCCCCCTAGGCAGGGAGCCCCCCCAGCTCGCTGTCAGATGGGTCCCCCTCCCACTTTGGGCCCACTGTGGTACAGTCGACCGCTGCGTTTGGGAGAGATGTGGGTGACAGTTTCGACCAAGGTTTGGGAATCCTCAGAGCGAGATGATGAGGGGTCCAGGCAGCCCAGAGAGGGTGTGTCTCGAGCCCCCTGGCGAGATGGCCTCTTCCCCTGGGGCCCTTCTCCCCGCAGCTCAAGGACCCTGTCTGAACTGGCAGCCTGCCTCTCCCCCACACCCATGAAGTGACCCTCCCCGCCTGCCCCGTGCCCCTCTTTCCTCTACTTCACACCCAGGCTTTCGGCTAAATAAACATGAAATGCATTGAGCTAGCAGTTCAGGCTGGGTCTAAGCAGCTCGTCCAATTCGCTCTCGTCATTTTTCATTCCAAATGAAATTAAGCTCCCGAGAGCAGAAAAGAACCCTTTTCTAAAAAGGAAATGCATCAGCGAATCCCTTAGGGGGAAAACATTTTGACATGGAAGTTTTCCTGTACTTTATTCAGCCAGCACCGCGGCTCCTCTACTCTCAGCCCCGCCCCCATAGGCCTTCTTTTACGCCTGTGTTTTCAATCAACCTTCTCCTTGATTGTACCTGCAGGAAAGTTCCCTTTCGTCACCTCTGCCCCCACCCCGCAGCTCCCTGTGTCCCAAACCCCATCCCTTTGCTCTCCCAAACCCACTTCAGAACTGCATGGTCAGTAATAAGCTGTAGGGCATTTGGTCAGCACTATCTCAAGAAGCAAATAAAACTGCAACCCAATACGACAGCCTCTGAATTAATGTCATTCTCTTGTCGTCCCCTTCCCACCCCGCACTGCCCAGATACATTTGTCTCAGCAAAGTCCGTGGACCAGCTCCACAGTGATCAAATTAATGGGTTGTGCCTATGTGGATGGGTCTGTGTGCAGCCTAATGTCTGTTTATTTCCCTGATGACTGTTCACTAGGATCTCTGAGCACCCAAAGCCAGCACTAAGCAAGCTTGACCAAGGGAAAGATTACTCATAGATATATGTGTGTGTGTTCAAAAACAAACCCTTCAAGGCCACCTATTGAATTTAACACCTCTTGATGTGTTGAAAGCCCTTGAGGATGGCAGTTAAATCCATACACCATCGGGTGTGAACCTCAACAAGGTCCCACAACGCGGTCATTGGCAGGACAAAAGCTGAGCCGGGAATGCTGGTCGGGAAGGGCTATGGATGCCGATGCAATATCCAAAGTGCAGTCGGGCCATCCTGGCCTGATCACATGCCCACACCCGCCTTTCCATGCCCCAGGCACCTGGAGAATCCCCATCACAGCACCTCCTCCCTCCCCCAGCCCTGCAACGCTTCCCTCATTTCACTGACAAGGAAGCTCTGTTCAAAGTGGACTGGAAGGAAGTCCCCAAAGCCACACAACTAGGCTGCTCTGGGGACTGGAACCCAGGTCTGTCTGGCTTCGAGGCTCCTGCTAAATCAGTTACCCCACCTGCCGACGGAGACGACGCATGTGGTCTGGGGACGACGGCAGCCCATCTTTCACGCAGCCCTTTCTCTTGCTAACATGCTTGGTTCGCCCTCTCTTCCACCCTTGATTTATGGAGGGTTCTGCCCAGGATGTTCTCAGCAGTACATGATGGACTGCAGAGCCATGCCCCATGTAACCACAGCTGTTCTGTAATGGAAAGGAAAGGACCCCATCTACAGACAGCTTTTCCTGGCATCCTGCTCTGTCCCTGGTCTCAGGATGGCATGTACACAGGGGTACCTGGGGGTGTGCAAAAGAGTAAGCTGGATGCTTTGGTTTATCATTTTCTGCTCTGACGCAAGGTGTGCACACAGCATAGCACCTGATCCCAACTTCTGGAGCCCTCAGCCCATGTGTTCCTTCAATCTATTTGCGTAACTACAGCCTTAATTTGAATTCACTCTCGAAAGTGCATACCCATCGAAGGAGTATGTTCTCTCCAAAAGTGTCCCTAAGTGACACTGGAGAGCCAACCTGTTGCTCAAACATGTGAGTGTGAAGCCCTCCCTTTGGAACTGCTTGCAGAGTGGGTATGGAAGGTACCTATGGAAAATTGGACAGGCCTGGTATTCCCAGACTCATGTGTGCGTGTGTGTGTGTGTGTGTGTGTGTGTGTGTGTGCGTGTTCTGTGCCCAACAAGCCACTGGGTTCCTGAGCCACCACCCTTCATCTCTTCTTCAACCCATCACCTATCACACCCGACAGGACTGCATGCTCCCTTTTTTGATGGATTCACGGTTTATGTGTGTAAGCACATGTGTTGGTTTGTGACTTCTAGCTCTATCTACAGCTGCTGGTTTGGTCGTCTGCTGTGAATGGAGCAATCTTCTCCTCTGGACCATGCCTCGCCACTCTAGGTTATTCTGAGAAGGACATCACACATATACACGCACACACTCATACACACTCACACCACTGCTTTAAATTTCAAGACATTCCCTTGAGTTCCAAGGGGGCTGGTGAGTGAGGGAAGAAGAGAGGAAGAACACTGCGCTGGGATCCCTTCCATCACCTGCTTCACAACAGAGAAGCAAGAGCAGCTTTGAGGGAGCACGTCCTGTAGCTGGCTGGCAGGCTTGCTGCACCCTGTCCTGGGCACCTGGGAGCCTAATCCCCAGGCATCAGGTGGCCACCACTTAGATCTTGTCTTTGAATGTTGGGTCTAAGATTTGCAGCCACATAACACAGGTGGTACACAGTTCTCAAGGTCTGACAGTGAAATCTTTCACTCTGCTTCTTTAATAGTTTTATTTGATAATTTGACTGTGTTGCGTCTTCATTGCTCCGTGGGCTGACCTCTAGTTTCAGTGACGAGCTTCTCTTGTTATGGAGCCCAGGATCTAGGGCGCAGGCTTCAGTAGCTGTGGCTGTCAGGGCTCTCTAGAGAGAGCACAGGCTCAACAGCTGTGGCACACAGGCTTCACTGCTTCGTGGCACATGGGATCTTCCTGGATCAGGGATCGAACCCGTGTCTCCTGCATTGGCAGGCAGATTCTTTACCACTGAGCCACCAGGGAAGCCCTCACTTTACTTTCTACTGCACTTGTAAATGGAAATATTTACATTCCCAACATCCGAACCAAACCCTCCCATCATGGAATACAACCTTGCCTCTGTATTAGCCTGCTGAGGCTGCCACAGCAAAGCACCATTGACTGGGCAGCTTAAATAACAGGCATTTCTCAGTGTTCTGAAGGTTGGGCAATCCCTGATCAAGGTGACTTCAGGGGCGGTTTCTGATGAGGGTGCTCCTCCTGGCTTGTTGACAGTGGCCACCCTCCTGTGTCTTCACACGGTATTTCCTCTGTGTTCACGTGGGGACAGAGAGGTCTTTGGTATTTCCTTCTCTTCTTATAAGGACACTAACCCTATCAGATTGGTGTCCCACCCTGATGACCTCATCCCATCTTCATTACTCCCTGGAGGCCCCATCTCCAAATACCATCACACTGGGGGTTAGAGCTTCGGCATATGAATCTGCGGGACATAATTCAGCCCCTAACAGTCAGTCTGGGGCATCACTCCAGCACCACTACCACCACCACCGTGGCCGCCCTCCACCCTCCTACACACACCTATCAGCCAAGCTCTCCTAGACCAGCGTCTTTCCTCTCTTGTTCACCGAGACCTCCAGTTGTTCCTCCCAAGGTAACACTGGTCCTTTTTCCTAACTTTCTTTAAAAAAAAAAAATTTATTTATTTATTTCTGGCTGCGCTGGGTCTTCGTTCCTGCAAGTAGGCCCTCTCTAGTTGCGGTGAGCGGGGGCTACTCTTCGTAGCAGTGTGCGGCCTGTTGTTGCGGTGGCTGAAAAGACGCTGATGCTGGGAAAGATTGGAGGCAAAAGGGGAAGGGGGCAGCAGAAGATGAGATGGTTAGACAGCATCACTGGCTCAATGGACATGAATTTGAGCAAACTTTGGGAGATAGTGGAGGACAGAGAAACCTGGTGTGCTACAGTCCATGGGGCTGCAAAAAGTCAGACATGACTTATGGCTGAATAACAACAACAACTCTGGTTGTGGGGCACAGACTCTAGGGCGCTGGCTCAGTAGTTACGACACATGGGCTTAGCTGCTCCGAGGCATGTGGGATCTTCCTGGATCAGGGACCAAACCCGAGTCTCCTGCATTGGCAGGTAAATTCTTAACCACTGGACCCCCCAGGGAAGCCTGTTCCTAACATCCTTGATGACAGACATGAATTTGCATCCACATTTCAGAGAAGGTGGTCTCCTGCAAGGGTGGCAAGCAGAGTCAAGAATTCCCAGGCGATAAGATTCGTATCACTTCAAAGCAGATCCATCTCACTAGTTGTGGGGAGCTCAGGTAACATTTCCGTTTATTTGTGTTTATTGAGCAAATACTAGCTGGACAGAGAAGGTGGAAAGGAGCACTGGCCAGGAAGGCCACCCAGAGTTATTTGAACTATGTTACATGGTCTCTCTGCTTCCCTGGTGGTTCAGACAATAAAGAATCCGCCTGCGATGTGGGAGACCTGGGTTCAATCTCTGGGTTGGAGAGATCCCCTGGAGGAGGGCATGGCAACCCACTCCAGTATTCTTGCCTGGAGAATCCCATGGGCAGAGGAGCCTGGAGGGCTGCAGTCCATGGGGTCACAGAGAGTCAGGCATGACTGAGCGACTAAGTACACATGGTCTCAAATTCGGGTAGACCCCACCACTGCCCAAGCAGTCACTACATGCCAAGCTCTGTGCTCCTGCTGCCCAGGGCTATTGCAACAGGGCATTCCCTCCATCCACAAGAATCTTGGCATAACTAGAAGTCCAGAAACACAGATGTTAAAGGAGGCCCTGTTGTAAACATCAGAGGGGATGTATAAACCGTGTCAGTAAACATGGAACACCTTCTATGCGCCCACCCTAGAGAAGTGGAGACACATATCCTGCTAATCTGATTCTGTGTCTTCTTTCCTGCCAGCTCCCCAGAACCCAGGGCCTTCACCAGTCTCTCCCCTATGCGCCTCCTACTCACAGTGTGGAATTTTAGACCCGGGTCTGCCACTTAATGATTGGGTGTCTGAAGCTCTCCAAGCCCCAGTTTCCTCATCTGTGGAATGGACGTGTTGTATTTCTTTCTTTGTTTATTTTGGCTGTGCTGGGTCTTCATTGCAACATGCAGGATTCCTCTAGTTGTGGCATGAGGGCTTATTTGCCCCATGGCATGTGAGACCTTATTCCACATCAGGGATGGAACCACATCCCCTGCATTGGTTAAGGTGGGTTCCTAACCACTGGACTTCCAGGGAAGTCCCAGCATGGGTGGATGAGTGGTGCATACCTCAGAGAGCTGTGGAAGGAGCGTATGAGAAAGTGGACGCGGTGAGAGTCCAAAGGCAGCTGGCGCCATGAATGCACTCGGCCAAAACCTGTTGTTGGTGTGCCTGTTCCTCCAGGAAGTGGTGATGTCCAGGGTGGGTCCATATGCTGGCCCTGCACTCACCGGCCTGGTGACCTGGGTGAGCCCTGTCCTCTCCAGGTTTCCATGTCCTCATCTGTTCCAGGGAGGCTGAGCTAAGCCTCCTCCAGCTCTAGTATCACGCACCCTGGCTACTCCAGCCGAGCAGACCTGGGCCCTGCAGCCTCCACCCAGGGCAGGGACAAGAAGTTTAACCCAGCAGCACCTTCCATGTGAGGCTGTAGTTGGCAGAGCACCAGGCTGAGGCTCAGGCCCGGCTGGCACAGGGGTGAATGCTAGCAGCACATAGGCCGGGAAGGAGCTGGCCTGGTTCCCCACAGACAATGCCCGTCTTAGACCTTCTGGGACAATCCCAATTCCAGATATGGTACCTTGCGATTACTATACACCCTCAAAAGTGAGGTTTTGTGTGTATTTGCAATCTAAGCCATCCTGTCCAGGCTCCCTCCTCATACCAAACAAAAATCTTTGGCCAGACTCTGTGCCCTGATTAGGGGTTTAGAAACCTACTTCCTGACCCATGAAGTTCTTCAGGTTTTTCTAGGTCAGAAACTCTAGGGCCCACATGGGTTGCTGTACCCAGAATCCTGCTGAAACAACCTTTCACCTCCTGGAGCGTCCTGCAGGCCATGAGCAGGGTCTGGAGGCTGCCAGGTGGACTGTTTCAGGGCTTTCTGATTTGTACATGGCATCCCCAGAGCCCACAGAATTTTCCAGTAGGCCTGCCCAACCTCCTCCTCTGCTTTCCTCTGCAAGTAGCTCATTTCTCCAGCCTTCAACACAACCTTTCCTCAAGCCAGCCTCCTCCCAAGAGGCAATCCTCTCAGCTGACATTGCCCCTTGACCCGTGGGGCTGCCCAGGCCCCACAGTGGGCAGCGTGCCAGCCCCCCACCCAGCCAGGCAGTGCACTTGGGGCAGCTTGGGCAAAGGCTCCCAGCAGCCTGTCCTCTCCTCGGCACATCTCAGTGGTTCTGATGACAGAGATGGGGCTGCAGGTTAATTTATGGCATTTGGGGTAGCTGAATATGGGAACGTCTTCTGGTCTTTAAATTAGTCATGAAGTCGGATCCCACCAGCACAATTAGAACCCTCAGCTAATGATTATTTATGGAGTTTGGAATGTGTATTAACCCGATGATATTAAATATTAAACTAAATTGTAATACTTATATCTGTATTTACAGTACAAGGTACAGGATGAACTGCAGCCCGCCCCCTCACCACGGAGTCCTTGGAGGCCTCAGAGCGTTGATGGGATCAGGCAGAGCCAGGCAGGGCAGCATGCAAGGCAAAGAACCAGACCTAAGCTCAGGGGCATGGAGGTGTGGGCAGCCAGGGGCCAGGTGGGCTGATCTTGGGGGTGGGGCAGCCTGGCCACTCTCGGCTTCCTCTGGTCCCTGATGGGATGGGAAGCTCAGCATGCCCAGTGTCCCCCCAGTCAGAGCTTGAGCTGGCAGCACCATCACTTTCACCCTAACCTAACAGCCAGTCTGATGCTCAGAGCGTGCGCAAGGCGATGGCTGACCTCATCTCAGGCTCACCTTGCGCCCGTGGCAGACACGGCGGTGGTTGAGCGTGCAGAGTCTAGAACCACATGCACCAGCGTGTGAGTTCTGCACCCCCCACCAGCCTGGGCAAGCGCAATGTCCAAGCCTCAGTTTCCCATCTGTAAGGCAGGCGGCAGCACAGGTATCGTGGGCAGGGTGTGCCAGTGCACTCACGTGCTCAGGGACCAGCCAGCACGTGAGTTGGCTACAGAAACATTAGCTCTTTCTCTCTCTCTCTCTTTTTTTTTTCCAAAATAACTGTGTTATTGAGATACAATTCACATATCATGCAATTTACCCATTTAAAGGGCACGAAGCTCTGACAATGAAAACGTCTTGAACCTCCCCCCACAAATTGAGTACAATGTGAGGATTTTTCATGTATTCACAGAGTTATCACAATAATCAATTCCAAAACACTTTCATCATCCCCAACAGAAATTCTGCACCCCATTTCCCCAAACCCTCCAGCCCTAGGCAGCTGCTAATTGTCTTTCTGCCTTCACGGACTTGCCACTTCTGGAGGTTTCACATCAGTGGAATCATACACTCGGTGGCCTCTGCGTCTGGCTGACTTCCCTCTGCAGAATGTTTCCCGAGCTCATCCGTGTTGTGGCAGGTGTCAGCGCTTCACTCCTGTTTGTGGCTGAGTGATATTCCACTTTGTGGATGGACCACACCGTGTTTATCTGCTGGTAACACTTGGGTTGCTTTCACTTTTCAGCTCCTGGGGACAGCGCTGCCATGAACACGTGTGCACGGGTACTTGTTTGTACCTGTGATAACTGTGTCTAAAGGAAATATTCACTCTCCTCTTCTAGGTCCAGGCCAAACCCAGAGCCGCCTCCTTCACGGTCATCTCACCACCTATACTAGTGTTTTCTGAAGGCACTCGTCACTTCTAACCCAAACTCATGGTGTGTCCCTTGGTTGCAGGGTGTTAATGGGTGAGTTGGAGGTGGGAGGGAGGGGCATAACAAGAGCTTAGCTTCAGGGTGGGCCGATGGTACATCTGCTTTTCCGTCCGAACCTGGCAGAGAGCTGGGCACACGGCAAGTGCCGGACAAATGGTAAGATGTCTGCATCTGTGAGAGAGCCCGCTGGACGCCTGCAGCAGGGGTGGGGTCGGGGTGGACAGCGTAGCTCCTCTGTCCCTCTCGCTCAGCCCACTTGAGTGAGCATGCACTCTGTGGTCAGTACTGTCCAGGGGTTGGGATGTGGATGAGCAGAGGGGAAGACAGACAAGCCCCTGAGCTCATGGAGCCAAGAGTCTGGGGTGGAGGGGGAGTTAGTCCACAGACAAAGTTACCCAAAGGGGAGCCCCGCACTGTGCAGAGAACTGGGCAGCTGTGCTAGGGCCCAGCTGCACTTCAAACCTGGAGGGCAGAGCATCTCTGAAATCTAACCGACCCGGCAGAGTCTAGGGACAGAGTGTGCTGGGCAGAGGGGCCGAGAGCAGGAAGGAGCTGGGAAGGAGGGACGAGATCTCTGGGAGGAAATCCCCCAAGAGGAGGAAGGGAGAGGGAGACATAGAGAGTCAGAGAGAGACGGAAACAGGAAGCCTGGCTCAGGAAGGCCAGTCAGGCAGAGCTAAGAACGGGAGGTGGGAGAGGTCGGCCCTCCTCTCAGGGCTGTGGGATCACGGAGGGGTGGGGTGGGAACCCAGGGCATGGGTGACACGGTGGAAACCTTGCTGTTGCTGTCGTTCAGTCACTAAGTCCTGTCTGACTCTTTGCGACCCCATGGACTGTAGCACGCCCGGCTTCCCTGTCCTCCCCTGTCTCCCAGAGTTTGCTCAGATTCATGTGCATTGAGTCAGCGATGCCATCCAAACATCTCATCCTTTGCCAGCCCCTTCTTCTTTTGCCTTCACTCTTTCCCAGCATCAGGGTCTTTTCCAATGAGTTGTCTCTTCACATCAGGTGGCCAAAATATTGGAGATTCAGCATCAGTCCTTCTAATGAATCTCAGGATCGATTTCCTTTAGGATTGGCTGGTTTGATGGAAGCCTGGACCTAGCCAATGGCAGGGCCTGAAAGGAAGGAATGGGGACCCGTTTGGGAGGAAGCCCTGAGTGGCTCACTGATGCTTGGACCAGGGAGATGGTAGGAGAGGAAGAAGGTTTAACAATGATTCCTGGGCTTTGAGCTGAGCAACTGAGTGGATGG
Organism: Capricornis sumatraensis; assembly: GCF_032405125.1. Taxonomy (NCBI): domain Eukaryota; kingdom Metazoa; phylum Chordata; class Mammalia; order Artiodactyla; family Bovidae; genus Capricornis; species Capricornis sumatraensis. The sequence goes on from NC_091076.1 coordinate 102,685,287, forward strand.
AGGGGCTGTTTCTCGGGATAAGGGTGTCTGAGAGATAAGCAGACTGGAGAACCAGACATGTGGAGATGCCTGGTAACTGTACCCCCAGCCTGACTGAGAGCACACATCCCCCAAGCCATACTTATGACACGGCATTTCTAGGGCATCGCTGCGGTTCCCTGAGCCCCACAACTGGGAGCGGCCTCTGAGTATGGAGGAGAGAGGCCAGACTTGCTGCCTCCCAGATAATCTGCCACCTCCCAGAGTCCAACTCCACCCTCTAAAGGTAAAGAAAAGAGCTGTGGTGCCTCACATTTGCTGAGGACCCCATGCTGCGTAATCAGAAGTCTTCATTCAACCAATCATCAAGGCCACCCCATGAGGTGGGAACTTTCCTCCATTGAGGAAACTGAGGCAGTGAGGTCCAGACACCCACTAGGTAGGCAGCAACCTTCCATCACATTCTGGTACCCAAGGCCCCGGGTCTCCAGCCCAAAGGCACAACCCGAGAAGGGTTCGCAGGTGGGGTAACAGCATCCAGGCAGATGGGTGCTGATGGGGGTGGACTGCTGGGGCAGGAGGCCTTCACTTGGCCAGGTTAGCCCTAGAGCCCAAGCATTCTAGAAGATGACTGAGCCGCCAGAGTGATCTGAACACAGACTTCTCCTGGTTCCATACCAGCCTCATAAATAAGGACAAAGGACAGAAGTGCAGGCAGCCCTCAGCCCCTGGCCCCTCCCAGTGACTCTGCAGCCCAGCTTTAGAAGGGTCACCCCAAAGCATAGTAGAGGACGCTCAGAGAACATTCTAGATCCACTCTCATGGATAGGGAAGCCCCTCCCCATCTGTCCAGCCCCAGTGAGCTGGGGGGCCTGCTGTGGTCAGCAGCCCTCAGGTCTCCAAGCTCCTAAGGATGTCGGTTCTGATCCTAACTCCCCCCGCAGAGGCAGAGCCCCTCGAAACGTGGGAGTGTTTTTCATTTCCGGCTGGACTGGGACTTCCTCTGCTGCTGCTGCCCTTGGAGGGGGTGGGGGCCCTGGCTCAGCAGCGGGCCTGGAGAAGAGGACGAGGGGCGGCTAGAAGGAGATCAGCGCATCTGAGGGGCACTCTTTCTAGAGAAGGACGTCAGGAGGGGGAGGCAGAGCTGGGGGTGGGGTGTGTGCCCTGATTTCCTGCAGCCAGGGCCTCCCCCGTAGCGCAGGGGACTGACTCCAACAGAATCAAGTCAGGTGACAAAATCGGCTTCGGCAGCATAACCCAAACGGAACAAAATCCCCAACTGAATCGATTTCACCAACAGTAGGAAAGTCTCTGCATGAGGTGGCCTGCTCTCAGCTCTTGGCAGAGGAAGGCAGGGGCCTGCTTCTCAGGAAAGGGCCCCTGGGGTTGGGGGACAGATAGCAGCTTCGAGAACACTGGGCAGAGGGACCCACCCGCCTGTTAGGGAGAAAATGCTTAACGACTCTTCTCGTCTTGTGATTTCAAGGAAGTGACCGTATTGCTAGTGGTTACCAGTAGCATCCAGGTCTCAACTCAGCTGAGCAACGGAGGTGTCACAGGGGACAGATAAAATCTCCCACACTTGTGACACCAGGGTCCCACTCGAAGCCACTGGGAGGTCAACCTTTTATAAGTTGCTTTTACGGGCCTTTTACGAGTTGCTGCCCATGGAGGCCGCCCTGCAGGCTCACTTCCGGAGTCTGCGCTGGTTGATTCTCTCTGGCAGGAGCTCCACGTGCCCTCAAAGCTGGCGCTCTTTCCCGCGCCCCCTTCCTCATCGGCCAGGTGGCTCCAGATGCTTCGGGGACCTCGGCCTCAGTGCTCTCACCTGGAAAAAGGAGGCCTCCTGCCCATGGCCTGGAGGGCTATTTTGAAGCCAAAGGAGATATTGAGAGAAAGGCCCGGAGGCAGCAAGCCTTGCTCGCAGGTGGCCGATGTGGACTCAGTACCTGTGTGGGGCTGGGCGGGGGGATCCCTGAGCCTCAGCCCTGGCTCCCCGTGAGTCTTTGACCAGGCAGGTGACATTTTCTATGGCGGCCCGCACCCTTGTATGATGTGAGTTCTTGCTCTTTTTAATGAGGAATGACTGGGTCTGGAGAGCTTTAGTGGTTTGCTCCGGGAGTCAGATCTTTCGGACAGAATGAAGTAGGAGGAGGGAAAACCAGGAGAGGGACTTGGCTGGAGGAGACATGGCCCAGGCATCGCCCATCCTTTAGAGAGGGGCTCGGGAGGGGTCTTGATGGCAAGAGGGGGGCCCCTGCCCAGAAAGAGCTGCAAAGGGACAGTGATTATAAGCTCAGCCCTGGCAGGGCAGCTTCAGGTCCCCAGGCTTGGCTCTAATGATCTTTGGTTGCCATCTTGAAAGTCTTCGTACTCTTTAAACAGGGGCTGTATTTTCAGACTATACTGAGCCCCAAAACTTAAGTTGGTCTTGGGCTTTGGGGTCCAGAAAAAATGGGTCTAAACTGTAACCCTGACATCTTGTTGCATGACCTTGCCCAAATCACTTAACCTTGCAACCTGGGGCTGAAGATGGGGCACCCTCAGAGCAGGCGGCTCTCAGTCATCCCAGCGGACAAAGACTGTTATCACTGTGCCCCCAGTTTGTAGATTGGCCTCAGACTCATTGGAAAAGACCCTGATGCTGGGAAAGATTGAAGGCAGGAGGAGAAGGGGGCAACAGAGGATGAGATGGTTGGATGGCGTCACTGACTCAATGGACGTGAGTTTGAGCAAACTCCAGAATATGGTCAAAGACAGAGAAGCCAGGCGTGCTGCAGTCCATGGGGTCGCAAAGAGTCGGACACTACTGAGCGACTGAACAACAACTATGGGTTAAAGTATGTGAGCTTCCCCGCCACCTCCTTGGGCCCCATCGCAGTCAGCTCAGTCCCCTCCTCAGTCCCCACTACACTCTCCCCAAGCCCTGCCTAGGAAGGGGACTCCTCTGGATGCCCCCTTGGGTGCTGTGTTCCAGCACAAAGCGCCGCTGCTTGAGCTGCAGCTGTATCACTCTGATCTCTGCTCTGTCTTCCTGCGGCCGTCTCCCCTGTGTGTCTGTGTGCCTGTATCTCTGTACCAATTTCCCCTTCTTATTAGGACCTCAGTCACTGGACTCCGGGCCCTCCCTAATCCAGTATGACCTCATCTTAACTAATTACATCTGCAAAGACCATATTTCCAAATAAGGGCACAGGCTGAGGTTCTCAGTGGACATGAATTAGAACAGCATCTAAGTTGGACAAGGCAGGGAGTGGAATCTGAAGGGAGAAGGAGAAATTTCAGGAGACAGGGGTGGGGACAGAGGTCAGGACAGCAGGAACAGCAGGAGCGACAGTTCATTAACCTTAGTTAGGGTTGTTTCTGTCCCAACCCAGAGCAGCTGCTCTGTCCAGGGCGCTCTTCCCATTGAAATGAGCCTCGGTGCTATAGGAGGGCAAAGGCATCTAACAGAGGTCTCACAGACAGCATCCCCCTGGCAGTCACGGGGGAGCAGCCCCATTGGAATCTCCACGCTGGGGAGGGTTTGCGGTGCCAGTGGATTTGTGACATGTTCATATGACTAACGAATTTAAATTCCTGCTGCCCAAGCAGTCTGGACGCCAAGCCGCACACCTTCCTGACTCAAGCCATGTGGGGGCCCCCACCCTCAGCCAGTTCTGAGTCCTTCCAGAGTCACCTGGGGCCTCTGGTGTGCATGGCCTGCCCAGGGTCGGCAGGCTTTCCCAGCCATGGCTCTAGGGAAGCAGTTTATAAGCTTACCTGCGAAACCCCAGCCTAGTAAATCTCCGAAATTGGAGCGGATTCACCTAATGGAATTAGAAAGTTTAAAATAGCGATGATCTTGAAAGGGATTCGGAAACTAAGCCCTTTCTGGAAATTGGCAAGTCACTAACGTCACCCAGGGAGACCCTGGAAATTACAGACCTGTGTGCCTGGAGGTAATGAGGTCAAACAGCTCCACACACCCACAAGGAAAGCGGGCACTCGGACTCACCAGAGCGCTCTAAAAAGTTAATAAAATGGCAGGCATCCCGGCAACCCAGTGGACATAATTTACCTGACTTTCAAAATGCTTTTGATGAGTCCTTCCTGAGAGATGATTAGGGACGAGGAACCAGAGAGCAAGGACAGCGTCTCACTGCAGGTTAAACCCTCGTTAAATGAGAGGTTCTGAGTCCCAGGGCCAGCTGCTCCCCAGAACCGCCTGAAGACAGTTCATAATTGTGGACCCCCCCAGGGCCGGCTTTGGGGAGGAAACCAGCCTTAAATTTTAAAATGTAATAGGAGCTTAAGAAGTCACAAGTTTCGCCGAAAGCATTCCTACAGGCGGAGGACAGCAAGAGGAGTTTTGTTTGTCGGAGATCTAGGCTTTCTGCTTTGGGGCCTTTGAAGTGTGGTTCAAGGATCACACCTCCCCACTGCCACCCCCACATTGCCCAGCGCTGGATGTGGGGCCTGCAGGGAAGGGCCTGTGGAGAGTCTGCCCTGGAAGGATGCTGCCCAGCCGCTTTCTGGACCAGTTCAGAGCTGTTTTTATTTACGGCCACAAATCCACCTTCTAGATTGAGGCAGAGGTGACAATCCCCTACCTCCTCCTGAGCAGGCAGCTTCCTCCAGAGGGGCTGGCAGCCAGGAAGAAAGAAGGGAGTAGAGGCCCCCCGCCCATCCTCCGAGCATGCCCCCTCCAGCAGCAGGCAGTAAGAAAGAAAGAAGTGGGAGTGGGGAGCTGGGGAATATGTTTTAGAGGTGTATGGAGGAGGTGACCTTGCCAGGACTAAGCTCCAGGCCAGAGCATGGGCCCAAGTTTCCCGGGGCTGCTGTAACAGATTTCCACAAACTGGGTGGCTATGCACAATAGAAACATCTTCTCTCACAGTTCTGGGGGCCAGAACTCTAAAGTCAACGTGTCGGCAGGGCTGTGCTTCCTACAAAGACTCTAGCAGGGGACTTTCCTTGCATCTTCCAGCCCCAGGAGCTTTCAGGCTTGTAGACATATCACCCCAGTCTCTGCCTTCATCTTCACATGGCCTTGTCCCCTGTGTGTCTGTGTCCAAATCACCATCTCTTCTCTTGTGAAGACACATGTCACTGGATTTAGATGGACACCTGAAACCCTGGATGAGCTCAGCTCCAGATCCTTAACTCAACCACATCTGCAGAAACTCTCTCTTGAGTCAGACCACATTCATAGGTTCTGGGATTAGGACTGGGACACACAGGGGCACAAAGGTCCATATAGTTGAAGCTATGGCTTTTCCAGTAGTCATGTATGGATGTGAGAGTTGGACCATAAAGAAGGCTGAGTGCTGACAAACTGATGCTTTTTGAACTGTGGTGCTGGAGAAGACTCTTGAGAATCCCCTGGACTGCAAGGAGATCCAACCAGTCAACCCTAAAGGAAATCAACATTGAATATTCATTAGAAGGACTGATGCTGAAGGTGAAGCTGCAATACTTTGGCTACCTGATGCAAAGAACTGACTCATTGGGAAAGACTCTGATGCTGGGAGGGATTGGGGGCAGGAGGAGAAGGGGAAGACAGAGGATGAGACGGCTGGATGGCATCACTGACTCAATGGACATGAGTTTGAGCAAATTCTGGGAGATGGTGAAGGACAGGGAAGGCTGGTGTGCTGCAGTCCATGGGGTCACATAGAGTCAGACATGACTTAACGACTGGACAACAACACAAGGGCACAATTCACTCCATGGTGTGTGTGCCTGCAGTCAACCAGCAAATATTCACTAGGTTCCACTGTGTGCCAGGCACTGTTCTGAGCCATGGAGATTTGGACAGCTGCTGGCAACGCCCTAGACGTCATGAAGCTTTGGTTGCAGGCAAAGAGCGCAGCAGCTTTGACTCCTTTGGTTTGCTTCCAGCTGAGTCTCACCAGGCAGCCTAGAAAGAAGGAAGCGGTGGCTCAGGAAGCGTTGGGGCAGTCTTCTGCCTCCCTCATCCTCTCGCGGCTCCTCACGGGGCTGCCGCAGAGCAGTGTGGGCATCTCCAGGCCCCAGGGCCCCGCTGCGACAGGTAAAGCCTGACTGGCAAAGCGGGTATCGGTGTCAGCAGAAAGCTTGTGTGCCTTTCCAGTGTCCTGAACAAATAACATAAATTTAAAGTGCTACAGAATTTACAAAGTGCCTATAAAATACCAACATTCGCTTGGATTGCTCCTTAAAACTGCTGGCCACCATCCAAAACGCTGGGCTGGGAGAGTGGAAAAGGAATCACACAAAAAAATCACCTTTGCTGCGATTCTCACTCCAGCCGGAGTGTTTCCAGACCCATAAAAGCTTCCAAAGCCAGGCAGGGTCACGGCGGAATGAAGCCCATGCAGGGGGACAGCCCCTGTGTCCACCTGGGTCAGCGGAGGAGGGATCAAACTGAGCTTCTAAGAGCCCTCGGGACTCTGGAATGCCTCGTTAGCCCCACCTGTGTTACCCCACCTGCACTCAAGGCCTGCTCAGCCAAGCAGCAGCCAGCCAGAACAGCTACGAGCAAGATTTTGGGGTGTGGAGGCTGATGCCTCATCTGCCCCAGCCTTACCTGGAGAACTCACCAGCTCAGCAGGCAAGCTCCCACGGCTTCAGCCACTAGGTTACCTGAAACGGAAAGAAGAAAAGCTGACCACAGTGATGCTTCATGGCCTAGGGTTAGAGACACATCATCCTGTCTGGGCTGCCCCGCACTCATGATTGAAGCGCATAGGTTGGTTTCCATCCAGTGGGGAAAGACCAATTCTACTGTATCAACCTTGGCCTGGCCCCTCAGTGCTCAGGAAGAATCCACTCCAGCGTTCCACTCAGCCTGCAGTCTACCTCTCAAGAATGGAACAATGATTAAGGGGTCCTACCCTGGGAGCAGGCAGCAGCACTGACCTAATTTAGGATCCTAATCCTTTTGCCCCTCATGTTATTAATTGAGCTCTTCCCATTGATTTTCCTTCAGTGGAGAACAGCTGGGGTGAAATTCAGAGAGCAATGTATAAATGCCTGCACACCCTTGCAGCAGGGGCTCAAGATGAGGGGCCGGGTCCCCTCGGGTGTGAGACACGGTGGGGTGGGTGAGGTCTGGGCACGAAGGATTCCAGGCTTGGGTTCTTGGCTTCTCCACAGAAAGCCGTGACTGACAGAGAGCCCTTCCAGGGTGGTTATTTCGGTTTAGGATGTAGCCAGGCAGAGAAGAGGAGTGTCAATAACTCAGACTTTGAGTGCTGTGAATGGCCCGGGGTCCCCAGCTGTGCTGTGTAAACACGGCAGGTATTCTTATATCTCTGTCCTCTCCACGTCCCAGAAAAACAAACCAGCAGTTCCTCTGGTCCCAGGCACCCTCCAGTCCTGCTCCCTCCCCTTGGCAGAATCCATCAGCAACCAAGACCTTGATGCGGAGGAGGGCCACTCTGGGGGCATCTTTGATAAGCAGGAGAAGCCTGTAGGTGTGCAGGCCTTGATCCCAGCTCCACACTGAGGTCGCAGTGGGGATCGGCATAGAACAGAAGGAAACACATTTCTGCTCCCCACCTGCTTGGTGCTTGAGCTCTGACTCAGACTGTGGTCCCTGCCCTGGCATCTTCCACACCACCTGAGGCCATCTGCTTCACCTGGGACCTCGTGAGAAATGGAGGCTCTCAGCTCTCCCCACCCCACCCCTCACCCCAGACCTGCTGAATCGAATCTCCATTTCAAGAGACCCACCCCAGGAAAGTCGAGTGCACACAGTCCTGGAGGGCTCTTTGTGGAATCTGGCAAGAGCATCTCCACCTACACTTCTGGCCTCCAGGCCCTTTCCCATCTTGCTCTCTGCTCTTTATGACTCTGCCAGAGAGAGAGAAAACTGGAGGAAAGAAAAAAGGAAGCGAGGGAAGGAGGGAGGAACTGTGTGCTTACCATTCTGTGGGTGTTCACGCCTTTCCTCATTTACTCTAATATAGTTAAGAAGTGTCCGGTCTGAACCAGGTCCTGTCCTGAACTCTAGAGACACATCAGTGTCTATATTAGTGGACAAAAGAGATAAAAATCTTTTGTGGAGCTTACATCGTGCTGGGGGAGAGGGACAGTCAAGGGATTATGGTCCTGAGGAAGTTGCAGGGAGCCTGCAAGGGTCAAGTGCAATGGAGGGGATGGGATTTGGGGTGGGGGGCAGGTGAAGGTTATGATATTAACCCTTTTATGTGAGCTGAGACCTAGGGAGGGAGGAACAGCTGGGGCGGGGCAAAGGCCCTGCGGTGGAGTGGACGCCTGGAGGGCTCCACCACCAGCAAGGAGTCCAGAGCAGCCTGAAGAGAAACCAGAGGGGGATGAGATCTGCCAATGAGAGCAGGCAGGGCTGTGGAGCCGGGGAACGGCTTGGTTTGCATCTGATCTGGACTGAAAATCCTCTCTCACATCCTGGTTTTCCCTTCTCGACTGGCCTCCTGGCTAGTTGTTTCTCCCCTTCCCGGTGGAGGGGGCATTGTACACCCCTCAGGCTCAGAAGCTGGCTCAGGGAAAAGCTCACGTGGGGGTTCCGTCTGGGGTACAGGATAAGTGGGGGCTGAAGCACACCCCCCTAGGCTCTCATTCGCCTTGTCCTCACAGTTGATTTAGCATTTCTGGGCCTCAGTCTCCTCATCTGTAAAATGGGGACGATGCTCAGACCAGCCGTTGGGACCTCCTCATGAACTGAATGAGAGAACAGGGCAGAGCGCTTATAGCAGCGCCAGGTGCTGAGGCCACATGGCTGCCATCTGCCCTGGTGTTACTTGCTCAGGGCTGGGAAGCCCTATGTTGCAGGGGAGACCTGGGTCCCAACCCCTGGTCCTGGAGCTCCATCCAGAGACCTCACCAAGGGGCAGCTCTGGTATCAGGCCTGAGTTGAAGCTGGGGATGAACCCTGGCAGGATGGGACAAGCAATGAGTCTGTCTCACCTGCTTGCTCAGATCTCCCAGGCTCTGACACGACGCAGCCAAAGAGCTGAGGTCAGGATGATCCTGCTGGCTCCCTCGCCACCTCCAGGGGCCGCTCATAGGCCTGGCAGCTTTCCTCCCGCTAATGAGCTCCTCAGAGTGGCAGCCATTAGCCAAAGCCCCTGTGGATTGGCCCCACCATTGCCTAGCTGGAAAGGTCTGCTCTCCCCTCCCAGAGCCTGCGGCCACTCAGGCCACCTGCCTCGTTGACCCTCGGCCCCAGCTTGGGGCGGCGGCAGCTGCACTGAAGGCTGGCAGGCTGTGAGAAGCACCCCTGAGGGCCCGGACTGACGTGTGAAGCCATCTGGACTGGGTTACATGGCAACGTCCTGTTGCCAGTGTACGCAGATGGTCCGGGCACAGGATTGCTCACCTCCGAGGGGCGTGCAGGATTGCCGGTTCAGCAAAAGGAAGCATGTCTGCTGCTACTGTGCCCCTTCTCTGCCCGCTACCATCGCTCCTGCATCAGCCGCGCACCCCTCCCTTCCATGTTGCAAAGCAGTCCCTCCTCAGCCCTCCAAAGGCCCAGCTCCTGCCCTTCCCACCATGTCACGCAGTGCCCCCCAAATGAGACTGATTTGCAACGTGGAAGGGAAAAATAGAAGAGGCTCTCTCTAGGTGGTGACGCCTCTCTGTGCCCCTACCCCATGACCTTTCTCATTAGCCTCATGTTGTGGGCAGCTGCACTTAACCCAGAGGGGCTGGGCACCCAGGACATCTCACTATGTGGATGGCAGGTCCTGCCAGGCCGACTCCACCTGGAGTCAGTGCTGGACCCACCCCTCCCCATCCCCCACTCACCCCAGAGGCAGTGCAGCCTCTGGGGTGGCGTCCACAGAAGTCAGGTGGTGTCACAGCTCACTCTGAGTTTCGGTCGGTGCTTCAGGGAGGAGGAAGGTGTGACCATAGAGAAACAGCACTCGGCAAACACTCTGCTCTCTCCACTCCTACACACAGTTCAGCCCGATGTGCAACATTTAAAACGGAAAGAGAATTTTGACATTTCTGTTTTCGAGGAATGACTTTCGAGGTAGAATCGCAAAACCAATGACCGCTACCTAGAAAGAGCAGCCTTTGCTCAGTTTGGAGGACACAGGGGGTCTTTGAGGAAACACTTTCTGGGACAGTGTCTCTGAACATAACTTATAGCAGCGGCTCTCCCCTCCCCTCCACAGGCTGGGGTTGTGGTAGCTGGTCACATTCAAGATGTCTTGGGCACCAGCCCCTTCTCTGCAACCAACAGAGCAGGAGGGTGACCAGGTGGGATTCTGCAGAGGCGAGCCTCCACTGAGACACGCCAGAGTCCTTTCCCATACTCTAGGCTGCTATACCCCCGTCTCCCCTGCCCCTCTTCTGCTTTGGCACAATTGAGAAGAATCCAGTTCCCGCTGTTCCCCTCAGCCCCCAGAACCCATCGCTTCTTTTAATTGGCCAGGATCTGCCCCTAGAATATCATTTGTGCCCCTGGCTCCATTTCAGCTTGGGGAAATTATCCTCTATTTCCAGGGACGCCCACTGAGCTGGGGCTGATCTAGCCACATTCTTAGCAAAATCGTACCAGCAGTAACCCTGACAGTGATGAGTAAGCTACACACCCGGCACTTTCGAATAAGGGAGATTCTATCCTCTGCTCTTGCCCCAGTACAGGAGGGGTGAGTGGGCTGTGAGTTTCAGGGGCACAGTTCCAGGCTGCTCCTCCTCAAGCCTGGGGGTGTCATTGCAGGCCGCTCTCCAGTGCTTCAACTTGGCCTGAAGGCACAGAGCTCCCTGCACCAGGTCAACTCTAGAGCTCAACCAGACCAGCATCTCACCACAAAGCAAACATAGGTGCTTCTGTATTCTCCAAGACATTTTAGAGACAAAGTCTCTAAACTATGTGGGTTCTTCCTAAAAATGTCAAGAGGTACCCTTGGATTTATGTTGAGGAATTAGAATCGATTTCCAGTAAGGCCAGAAAACAGAAAGCAAGAGAAGGATTTGGGACTCCCCTAACATAAAAAGCTGGAAAAAAATCTGCCATTATTGCTCTTCTTTGCCCAAAGACGAACAGCAAAGGACAGTAAGGAGAACTTGGGTATCTTTTCCCAACCCCATGGGTCCTGTGGCTCTTCTGCCAGCCCCGGTAGACGATAAACATCAGCATTCTGCTAATGGTGCGTGCAGCTCTGCACAGGCTGTGCAAGCTGACCTGCCAGTGCCTGTTGGTCAGACTGCCTTTCTGGTCCCCAGCTTGTGTGCTGCCAGAACACTCAGGACCCTTTGGGATTTCACTTACCAAACATGAGCTGGCCATACTCTCCTAAGGATGCTCAGCCTTGCACAGGTTTCTCTGAGGCCATGCATTCCACCTGAGGCTCGGGGTTTGAGGGGAAGGAGGCTAAGGGCCCATCCTTCAACTTTCCAAGATCTGGAGGACTTAGGACAGTCACTTCATATCAGCACATGTTTCTGCACCCGCTTGCCAGCGGAAAGGGGCACTGGGCCACTGCTGGGTGGGTGGAGGGATGGAGTTCATCGGGTCCCCACTTTCTCCCACTCCCAACGAGAACTTCTTTCTCTTTCTTAGAGAAAGGGGAGGAAGATGACACGGTGTCTTCCACCTAGAGACTCTCTCCTTCCCACAGCAATGGTTCTGCGATTTACATTAAGGGCTGTAACAGGTCGGAGTAAATGGAGCAGGTTTGCAATTAGTTTTCAAAGTACTTATCTCATTAAAGTAAATGAATTATTGATTTAGTGACACTCATGCTTTTAGTGAGTGGCGTGGTGCCATCCTCGCTCTGTGCCTTGGCTCTGGGAGCCAGTGGCCGGCACAAGCAAACTTGCTTTGTGTAGAGATTTTTTTTTTAATTTTAATATTTTCTTCTCGTTATTTAGCTTTGTAATTAAAGTGGATCCACATGAGAAATGGAGGGTCGGTTTATGGGAATAGAAGCTCCAGAGACGAGCATGCGTGCCTGCCTCCCTGCAGGAAAGAACAGAGCTAATAAGTGTCTGACCTCAACAGCTAATGGAGGTGGAGGCCGGAGGGGCGGGGGGGTGGGGGGCACCCTGGAGGGCTGGGGTGGGGGCGGAAGATGGACCACCGTGGCCGGCCCGTCAGCAAGCCCGTTTCCTCTGGACCGTGGAAGTTCGTGGCTTTGGAAGGTAGCTCCCCAATTCTTAGAGGACTGTGGCTCAGAGTTTGTTGGATGAGAGGACCTAGGTCCTCCCCACCCCAGGCAGGAGGAACCCAGGGAGTCAGCAGGGACGGCAGCTGGGCTCGTCCCTGGCTCCAGTGAGTGCATGAACTCTGCCCCAAAGCAGAAGATGAAGGTTGTGGGCTTGGTTTGGACTCAGTGCCCGTCTCAGCAGCCCCACTGCCCCTGGGACTTGCAGGAGGGGCTTCCTCCCCCGGGGCTGGGAAAGAAGAAGGAAGAGGGAGAGAGAAGGGGACGCCAGTCCCGAGCTGCGGTGCCTCTGGAGCTGGAAACAAGCACGCCCAGGAGGCCAAGCCAAGTGCCAGCTGCTGAGCTCGGGCGGCCCTTGCCCATCCGGGTGCTGACTCAGCGTCTCCCCGAGTCTGCCCCTGGAGGTGCCAGCAGCAGGGGAACTGGCTTCTGGCTGCTTCTAATTTCCATGGTTCAAATTAACATGGCCTTGCCCCTGAGTACAGCTGGCAGGCACAGTGCTCTGGAGTGAAAAACGGGGGAGCCTGGGCTGTGCCCCTGAGACGTTACTTCTCTGCACAGCTGTGGCAGGATAAATGGAGTGTCCGAGTGTCCCTCACACTGTCATTGGTGTCCTCTGACCCTGGCTGGCCGGGGCCTCACCACGCGGGCCTGCAGCACCGTCACCCCCAGTGCCCCCTCCCTGACTACTCTGTGCTCCCCTTACACCCACGCCCAGCACACAACATACACACACACACATGATCACACAGCCACCCGTTTCCTGTCCTGGAAACGGGATCATGATCATACTGGCTGGGAAAGCTGTGGGCTCGAGAAAGACCTATAGGATAGACCTGGCAAGAGGTCAAGCCTCAGAGGGGTCAGCTAAGAAGGGAAGGGTCAGGCAGCACGGGGGCAGGGAAGTCAGCAAAGTCCAGTCTGGGCCCCCAGAAAAGGCCACCTGCCCTCCTGCATGGTCGACCGTCCCTGCCCAGGGTGGGAGTCTCTGGGCGCACAGGTCTTGTCCAGACTCTCCCTGGAGCTGGAACAAAGTAAGGTAGGGCCCCGGGCAGGTGTTACTTCATCTACTGCATTGGCCTGTAAGCCCACCGATTTCCCCAGAGCGTCAGGCCTGTGGCAAGACCCCAAGTGGCCACTGCCTGCACAGTCAGGCTATTCACACATCCGGCCAGCCAGGCAGTGGCCTTGTCGGTTTGCGGAACCCACACAGGAGAGCCGGTTTCACAGGGACACGGCTGTGAATGGTCCCTCGTTGCCCGTGGCCTGGCCTGACGCTGCACAGAGAGGGCCCAAGTCCAGGAGTTGCTGAAAGGACTCAGGAGTGATCCCTGGTGGCAGCAGACCAGTGGGCCCTGGTCAGCTGTGAGTCCTCCCAGGACAGGAGGGTAGTGCCCTGAGAGCTCGCCCTGGACACGATTGATTTGTTTCAGGGTCCAGCTTCCATCTCCACCCCCAGGACCCTCAGATGGGGCCAGGGATGGGCTGGACAACTAGCTGTCCACCCAAGGTCAGCATGCATGAGTCCGGCCAGGCGGCTATGAGCTGCACCCTAAGGCCATGTGCTCCAGTTTGAGGGAAGGGTTAGGGTTAGGCTACAGCAGGGGACCCTCAGAGCAAGTGACTCTCTTTACCTGCTGCCACCAAGGGGCAGGGTAGTGAAGAGGAGGGATCAGAGCTAGACAGCAGCTGGCCTCCTATAGACCTCAGGGTCCCTGCTCCCTGATGCCAGGACCTCCTAGAAAGCCACCCTCACTCTCATGAACTCTAAAACTCCCTGAATGATTGCTGGGAGCCCACTGAGCCCGGGTGTTAGGGACCCATTAGTGACCAAGTCCCCCTGGCATAGCTCCTTGCTTACGCCCAGGCGTCTGGTCACTTCTGATGACTCAGAAGAAGTCTGGCACACAGTGGTCAGAAGGCTCCTCCCTGAGTTCATTCTCAGCAGGCTATATGAAAAAAGGAAAGAGCTTGGGCTGGGGGCTCTGGTCTGGATCTGCACGTGGCTCCTCATCCATGTAATTCTGCTGGGTGACCTAGGGCAGGTCGCGCGTCACTGAGCTTCACTGATGGTCATCCCTGGCCCCTACCCTGCCCCTGCCTCCTGTAGCATAGTTGGGAGACCGAGGAGAGTGCCTGGCACACAGTGGGTACTCAACAAACAACCCAGAGCCTCCCGTGCTCAGCCACATAGCTGGGCTTTTACAGCAGGGGCTGCCCCCGCCCTCCCCCCAACCCCCAGAGGGGCACAAACTACCCAGCCTGTGATCTGAAATTCCAGAGACATCTCCCCATTTCCCAGCACTTTCTCCCACCAGCGACACCTCCCAGAGCAGCAAATTGGGCCTGTTGCTAACTGGTTCAAATGTGGCTTAAAAAAAAAAAAATATATATATATATATATATATATCTTTATGATAAAAAATTTTTTTTCATTTAATTAAAAATGTTGACATTGTGCCTGGACACCCCGCCAGAGAAAGTGGCTATAAATTAAACATTAAATCTTTAATGGTCCATAAAGAAATATTCATTTCTGCTTATGTATATAGTGGATATAAATAGATAGAGGGCTTTTTTTCATCTGGGAGGCAGACTTTTTTTAACCTCAGCTGGATAATCTTGTTAAGTGGATGTAATTAAAAGTTAAATTAATCCGCGCCCTCCCCTTGGCTTTGTCTGGGGTGGGGGTGGGGTTCTCAAGGAAGGAGCAAGCCGACTCCGCCTGGCTCTAACCCCCCTTGGGGAAACGCTGGGTGTGGGTGCAGGAGACTGCAGCGAGTGGAGCTGCTCTGAGGAGCAGTGCACGTGTGTCAATAGGAGGGAGGGGGCAGGTCCAGATTTCCGTCATGAAAGTGTCACCCTGGCTGTTGAGTGGGAGCCGGAGTGAGTTCAGGAAACCATTTGGGGGCTGGTTCACGTAAAAAGCGATGGTTTCGGTTCAGTTCAGTCACTCAGCTGTGTCTGACCCTTTGCAACTCCATGAACTGCAACACACCAGCCTTCCCTGTCCTTCACCATCTCCAGGAATTTGCTCAAACTCGTGTCCATTGAGTCGGTGATACCATCCAACCATCTCATCCTCTGTCGCCCCCTTCTCCTCCTGCCTTCAATCTTTTCCAGCATCAGGGTCTTTTCCAATGAGTCAGTTCTTCACATCAGATGGCCAAAGTATTGGAGCTTCAGCTTCAGCATCAATCCTTCAAATAAACATTCAGGACTAATTTCCTTTAGGATCGACTAGTTTGATCTCCTCGCTGTCCAAGGGACTCTCAAAGAGTCTTCTCCAACACCACAGTTCAAAAGCATCAATTCTTCGGCTCTCAGCTTTCTTTATGGTCCAACTCTCACATCCGTACATAACTTCTGGAAAAACCATAGCTTTGACTTTATTGCAGCCACGAAATTAAAAGATGCTTACTCCTTGGAAGGAAAGTTATGACCAACCTAGATAGCATATTCAAAAGCAGAGACATTACTTTGTCAACAAATGTCTATCTAGTCAAGGCTATGGTTTTTCCAGTGGTCATGTATGGATGTGAGAGTTGGACTATAAAGAAAGATGAGCACTGAAGAATTGGTGCTTTTGAACTGTGGTGTTGGAGAAGACTCTTGAGAGTCCCTTGGACTGCAAGGAGATCCAACCAATCCACCCTAAAGGAAATCAGTCCTGGGTGTTCATTGGAAGGACTGATGCTGAAGCTGAAACTCCAATATTTTGGCCACCTGATGCGAAGAGCTGACTCATTTGAAAAGACCCTGATGTTGGGAAAGATTGAAGGCAGGAGGAGAAGGGGACAACAGGATGAAATGGTTAGATGGCATCACCGACTCAGTGGACATGAGTTTGGGTAAACTCTGGGAGTTGGTGATGGACTAGGAGGCCTGGCGTGCTGCGGTTCATGGGGTCGCAAAGAGCTGGACACGACTGGGTGACTGAACTGAATTGAACTGACTTTACGGACCTTTGTCAGTAAAGTAATGTCTCTGTGTTTTAATATGCTGTCTATGCTGGTCATAGCTTTTCTTCCAAGGAGCAAGCATCTTTTAGTTTCATGGCTGCAGTCACCATCTGCAGTGACTTTGGAGCCCAAGAAAATAAAGTTTCTGATTCCACTGTTTCCCCATCTATTTGCCATGAAGTGATGGGACCGAATGCCATGATCTTAGTTTTCTGAATGTTGAGTTTTAGGTCAACTTTTTCACTCTCCTCTTTCACTTTCATCAAGAGGCTCTTTAGTTCCTCTTCACTTTCTGCCATAAGACTGGTGTCATCTGCATATCTGAGGTTATTGATATTTCTCCTAGCAATCTTGATTCCAGCTTGTGCTTCATCCAGCCTAGTATTTCGCATGATGTGCTCTGCATACAAGTTAAATAAGCAGGGTGACAACATACAGCCTGATGTACTCCTTCACCAATTTGGAACCAGTCCGTTGTTCCATGTCTGGTTCAAATGGTTATTTCTTGGCCAGCATACAGATTTCTCAGGAGGCAGGTCAGGTGGTCTGGTTTTTCCACCTCTTTAAACATTTTCCACAGTTTGTTGTAATCCACACAGTCAAAGGCTTTAGCATAGTCAATGAAGCAGAAGTAGATGTTCTTCTGGAATTCCCTTGCTTTGTCTATGATCCAACAGGTGTTGGCAATTTGATCTCTGGTTCCTCTGCCTTTTCTAAAACCATTTTGAACATCTGGAAGTTCTTGGTTCACGTACTGGTGAAGCCTGGCTTGGAGAATTTTGAGCATTACTTTGCTAGCATGTGAGATGAGTGCAATTGTGCAGTAGTTTGGACATTCTTTGGCATTGCCTTTCTTTGGGATTGGAATGAAAACTGACCTTTTTCAGTCCTGTGGCCACTGCTAAGAAGTGATAGTTTAGGAGCCAGATAAGCAACATGTTACATAGAGGTAGACAGAAGTAGATGATGCCAGAGGCATTCTGGAAGCCAAATTGGCAGAATCGATGATGGACATGATGTGAAAAAGGGAGGGCCAGGGTGGCCCCCAGGTGACCTGCTCACTTGGCTGGGGGGCGGTTCCATTTACTGAAATGGATCTGCTGAGATAGGACCAGGAGCCTTGATCATATTGGGTTGGAGGAGAAAGAGGCTGGTTGAGTTGGCCTGACTCTCAGGGACTTCAGCTGCAGGTGCCACGTCCAGCATCCCTGGGATGCAGGTGGTGACTGCAGTTAGAGTGGTGATGGAGGAGCTCAGGGAAAAGGTAAAGTGTAAGAAGAGAGAGGGGCGGCTTGAGCCCTGGGGTACCCACTAGAAGAGGCTGGAGCTGCAAGGGGGATGGAGAAGGGAAGGCTGGAGTCACAGGAGGAGGACCAGGAGCATGTGGGGCCAGCCCAGGAGGCCTGAGGGTCTGCTCAACAAGCTGCCATTCTGCTGAGAGATCAAGAAAGACAAGGCTGACAGAGACCATGTGATAATTCAGTTGAGGAAGAGTTTATGGCTGGAGGAAAAGTAACAGGTCTTTGGAGGCACAGGCAAGCATATCATGGACCTGAAGGACTCTCCTCTTGACCTGAGATAGATATGTGGTGGGGAGCCACGGGGGAGGCAGGGCTGAAAAGGTGGGTTGACACCAGGTGTGAGCAGCCTCGGGCACCAGGTGAAGAGGTCTGAACCTTCCCCAAGCCTGCAGGCTGCTGTCAGATATGTGACAGGGTCAGGTTTGCAGTGAAGCAGACCCATCTGGCCACACGTTGGGGCCAGACTCCTGGAGGGGCTCCAGGTCCGGAGCAAGTTCAGAGGCTGCAGAGAGTTCTGGGGAGAGAAGGGGCCCTTTGCCAGGTGGTGAGGAACAAACAGGTACAAAGGTGCTGAGGAGGGAGAACAGATAGAAGCCAGGAGCACAATTTGGGGAGGGTGAGGGAGGGCACAAGTGAGGACGCCCAGAAGTTCTGAGCCTGGGGCGCTGGATCAGCATCATTGGCTGAACTAGGAGGTGTTGGGGAAGGGGACTTTCTTGGTCTTGTGTCTTTAGTTTGCTTGTCTCCTAGCATAGATAACCAGGCGGCAATATCTGGAAGGGACCAGGGGATGCTGGACTGGACACCTGGAAGTAGGAGTTCTTGCAAGACAGATGGGGATGGAGCCAGGGCACAGAGAAGATGGTCCAGGCATGTGTCACTGGGAAGAGAGGTGCAAATGAGAGGGAAGCCTAGAGAGCCACTAAGGAGGCTGAGTGGGCAGTTAGGGAGCAAGGAGAGCCCGGGAGAGGGGTGTCTGTCCAAGAAGCCTTGTGGGGAACCCTTCCTGTGTGTACGTCCCTTCAGTCATGTCCAACTCTGGGACCCCATGGACTGTAGGAACCCGCCAGGTTCCTCTGTCCATGGGGATTCTCCACGCAAGTATACTGGAGTGGGTTGCCATGCCCTCCTCCAGGGGATCTTCCCAACCCAGGGATCGAACCCTGGTCTCCTGCATTGCAGGTGGATTCTTTACCAGCTGAAATACCCAGAAAGCCAACTCTACTCCCTTGTTTCTACAAATCAGATGTCCTCCAAGCACGGCAGGGTTTGTGAGCCTCACCCAACATGCATATCCATGGAAGCAAACAAGCATTCAGCACTGAACAACCACTGACTTCCCTTGATGGCTTGTCCGCCGCATCTCAAGATCTGCTAATTGAACAGTCCTCATAAAGGCCTCCTCCTACAATGAAAGTTGTTTTTGTCATTACTACTTAAAGTCTTGACCAGTAGCCTCAGGACCCTAGGAATGTGCGCATGAACGCACTCACAAATGACCGTGTTCTCCGTGCATCTCAGGAAAGGCTTTCAGTATGGCAGAAGACAGAGGCTGCTGCCTCTTGTGAAGTCACCAAGTCGTGTCTGAGTCTTTTGCAACCCCGTGGACTGTAGCCCACCAGGCTCCTCTGTCCATGGGATTTTCCAGGCAAGAATACTGGAGTGGGCTGCATTTCCTTCTCCAGGGGATCTTTCTGACACAGGGATCAAACCCACATCTCCTGGTTGTCAGGCAGATTCTTTACCACTAAGCCACCAGGGAAGCCCCAAGACAGAGGCTATCTATTACTAAATAGACCCAACTGCCCATACAGGCCCAATCCACAAATTAGCTGCTTGTCACTGAAGGTCAGTTGCAGGCAGATGCTTGCCGGGACATGGGTCTGATAGAAGTTCAGGTTCACTTTTTACTTCTGAGGCCGATTCCAATAGAAGACTGAAATTGGTAAAACGGGCAGAGATGTGTTGAGCCCAAAAGGTAATTGCTGAGCAGTGATAGTCCTTTTGAGGCGGTTCTGGCAAGCAGCAATCAAGCCGGGCCGACAGCCTCTAAGCTGCACCAAATACTGAGTCTTCCCTCGCCCTCAGGGGAGTACTTCAGTATCACCCTTTAAAACCTGAGGCTGGCAGGTGCTAAGAGGACCCAAGATTTGCTTGAATCGGGTGAGATGGGGGCACAAACAAGCAAAAGTGACTGTCATGCGAGGAGACGATGTTATACTCATGCTATGCTATGCTAAGTCACTTCAGTTGTGTCCGACTCTGCAACCCCATAGACGGCAGCCCACCAGGCTCCCCCGTCCCTGCGATTCTCCAGGCAAGAACACTGGAGTGGGTTGCCATTTCCTTCTCCAATGCATGAAAGTGAAAAGTGAAAGTGAAGTCACTCAGTCGTATCTGACTCTTAGCGACCTCATGGACTGCAGCCTACCAGGCTCCTCCGTCCATGGGATTTTCCAGGCAATAGTACTGGAGTGGGCTGCCATTGTCCCCTAGAAACACAGGAGGCATGCCATGTAGGGCCACGTGGCACAGCACCAGGACAGATCCGAAGGCAGAGGGAATGGGAATATGTGGGCAAGAGCCTGAGATGTGGTTTCCAAGGGAACAGACAGGTGTGACAGGGTGAGCAGGATCAGGATGGGCTGGTTGAGCCATTTCAGTGGGTTCCAGGCAGACAGGCTGTCCCAAGTGTCCGATACCTGGCCCTGAGGTGGTTAGGGCCGGTGGACAGTGGCCTGGAGAGTGAGAGCCTGGTAGAGGACTTAGGGGTGTGGGCTCTGGGTTGGCTGGGTTGTACATGAAAGATGGTCACGGGATGTTGTCTACCATCTCTAGGAATTAGCCAGCCATGGGAGGGGCAGTCCCTCCAAGGTTGGCAGTGCCCCAGTGTCGAAGTGTCAAGATACAGAAAACGAGAGAGGTGGTTATGCAGCAGGATTGGAGTAAGGCTGCCTGGGACATGCTGAACAGAAGGAGGGGGTGCAGAGTGGGCTCTGACTTGCTCACCGCTCAGCGGCAGCCCCTACCCCTCAACCCGCAGCCCAAGCACATGTGTGTGACTTTAAGACCTAAGCACTCCTTGGCCACCAGCGCTCCAGCAGGCAGTGGTGGGCTGTGCCCAAAGTCCCAGGCTTCACGGCCCTTCCAGCAGTGGTTTGCTGGGCTTGGTGGTTTAGAGGTCTCGGGAGTCCTTTTTCAGGTGCAGGAAGGGGAAGGCCTGTGATGCTGCTGACCAAGGGGCGGGGACCTTGCCATGGCCAAGCTGGCAGGAAGCTCCTCCTTGGCCTTCAGGTGGCAGGTCCCAGCTCAGACATAGGTCCTGGCCAGCAGGGGGTCCTCCTGCCAAAGATGGGGCAGTGGGCACAGTTCCCCAGGGGGCCTGGCAAGCCCTCAGAGCTCCGAGACTGGAGACGAAACTCTACAGGTTGGACCTTGCTGGTTACTGAGGCCAGACTCTGAACACTCTGCATATCAACACCCATCACTCCCCTCCAGCCTCGTTTCCCAAAGAAAGTGACAGTAACCCCTCTGCCACCCAGGACCACCAGCCACTGTAGGCGCCCCAGCTTCCTTGCCTGTGTCCAGGGACAAAGGCACCCACCTATCAGCTTGTGGGATGACTTGTGATGAGTTTGTGCAGAGGGCTCCCTAGCCCACGAACACAGTGCAGACTCATGACCATCACAGGGGTGAAATCCTCCCCGGTAGTGGTCCAGGCGTCATGCTGAAGCCTGTTCTCCTTTATTCCTTGCAAAGGCACCAGGAGGGCAGCACTGTTGCCTCCCCACTTTACAGACAAGTAAACTGAGGCACTCAGAGGCACTCGCCAAAGATTTCACCACCATCCCAGGCGGGACTGAATGGTGGATTAACTTCTGACATAAGCCGCCAGCACAACCAAGGTCTTCCTTCCCCTTTGGGGAGCAGGAAAAAGCTGCAGACACCCCATCCCATGTGGCTCAATTGTAAAGAACCCACCTGCCAATGCAGGAGACTCAAGAGACAGGTTCAGTCCCTGGGTTGGGAAGATCCCCTGGAGAAGGAAATGGCAACCCACTCTAGTATTCTTGCCTGAAGAATCCCATGGACAGAGGAGCCTGGCGGGCTACAGTCCATGGGGTCGCAAAGAGTAAGACACGACTGAGCAACTGAGCACACACCCCATCCCAAGATTTTTCCTAAAATGGGCATCTCTGCCTGGGTTTTCTCTATTTCTTCAAGCGATTATCTAGTTGTTGTGTCAACATCAAACAGTCTGGTTCTGTTCTCTGCACATCTTCCTGGTGGCATTTACAGAGATGCTAGTGGAGGAGGATGGGGCTAGCTGCACTTCCCACCTTGAAACTGGGACACAGCCTGGACCCCATCTGGCTACCATGGTCTGTACAGACAGCTGCCCTGCTGCCCATCTCCCAGCCCTCTCAGCTGAGTCTCTACTTTTATTTTATAAGTAGGTTGATCGAGATAGATTTCTGAAAATCTTAGAGGAATGAACAGGTTGGTTTCTTAGGGGATTTGCTCAGGAAATGAGATTTTGCCTGTCTCCCAAAGGAGGGAGGATATGTCTAAATTATTGATAGAGAAACACGCTCATCTAAGAAGCTAGCCTAGCAGACCGTCTTCGTGCTGATTGGCGCTGTCTGTCCTGTGTATTAACTCAACTCCTCCGCCCTCTCCATCACCCTCCCCGCCCCCGACCCATGCTGCTCAGGGCACAGGTGGTCAGCATCCCACCCACTGCTTCTGCAGAGGGGCCCTGTCCTCCGGCTAAGGAGAGGCAGTAAGTACATCGTCAGGTTTCCACGGAGCACCTAAAAGGAGACACATCCCCAGTGTGATTTTGAACACCGCCCTGGCTGACTCTGTGCTCAGAGGCCTCTGGCTTTTAAAGAAACATAAGGGACCAGAGCCAAGTGGAGACTGGGACGGCCGCCCAGACTTGGCCATCACTGAGCTCCATTTCAGCCGAGTGTTGGAGAGAACGTGGCAGCCCCTAGCTCCCTGGGGAATGGCTCAGAGGGGGCCCTCTACCTTCATTAGAAAGAATGGCCTCCTCAGCGTAATCAGAACCCAGCATCAGAACCCGGTAATCAGAACCCTGTAATCAGAACCCGGTGGAAGTGACCAGGAAACCAGGCAGTCAAAGGTGTCCTCGCCCCCATGGTCAAGCTGTACACATCCGTGCCCCTCCCGCCTGGATTCGTTCCATGTTTGTTGAGTGAATGAATGAGCAGAGTTGGAGACAGCAGAGCTGTAAAGCTGAGTGCTCTTCAGAGTGTGCAGAAGCTGGTGTGGCATCAAGGACAGCTTGGAGAATGCACAATGGCGATCGCTCTTAGCTGATATCCCTATTGTGTCCCATAGGTGAGTTTGCTTCCATTTTTAAAACCACACTAAATAAAATGGAAATGTGTCAATAGGTAGAAGTCAAGATCAAAGAACAGAAAAAGAGAAATAGAACAGTAAAAGCTGCCTGTGGGGCTTTGAAATACAACTGGCAATGTTGAGCCGCATTTTTTTCTGAACTTGCTAACAGCCAAAGAAAAGAGGAAAATATGGCTGATACTATGATTCTCGCTGTTTTTAAAAGTGGCTTAACATGTTGATGACAGATGAATGAACAAAATGTGGTCTATCCATATAATGGAATATTAGTCAGCCTTTAAAAGGTATAAAATTCTGACACCTGCTACCACATGGAGGAACTATAAGGACACAGCACTCAGTGAGATGAATCGGTCCCAGAGGGCAAATGCTGTGTGATTCCACTCATTTGAGGTCCCTGGAGAAGTCACATTCACAGAGACAGAAAGTAGGATGGAAGTTTTCTGGAGCTGGGGGAGGGGCTGGGGAGTTAATGGGGACAGAGTTTCAGTTTAGGAGGATGAAGAAGGTCTGCAGATGGACAGTGGTGATGATAGTACAATGGTGTGAGCGTATTTCCCTCTGAGTAGTACACCTAAAAATGAGCTAAAAGGGTAAAAAAAAAAAATTGTTGCATATATTTTACCACAATGAAAAAGTAAAAAAACTCAAAAAACCCCAAACAAATTAAAAAGTGGATTCGAAGTACCCCTCAAGGGAACGATGGTTTTCCTGGAGTCTTTCAGTCTGAAAGCTGTTTCTCGGGATCCGACTGCCAGACACCAGCCTACTGGGCATGCAGCGTCTGGCTCCTTGGACCATGGCCTCCCCCCTAGCTGGCATTAGAAAGAACAGCTCTTGGAGGGGTGAGCATTGGAGAGTGGGCGTGGTCAGAATGACGTCACAGAGGGCCAGTGAGCAGGAGGAAAAGTGCTGCTGGGGTCTGGATTCAGGCTGCACAGGCCAGGATGAGACGGGTGCAGCAAGGGTGGGGGCAAATGTCTAGATCATTCTAAGATGTTTGGAGGAGGCCAGCGCCCTGGAGCTGCCATAACACATTTCCGCAAACTATGGTGCTTACAACTCCTAGAATTCTTCTCTTACAGTCCTGGAGGCCAGAAGCCTGAAATAAAGCTGTCAGCAGGCCCACCATCTCTCTGGAGGCCCTAGGGGCAGGTGCTTCCTGCCTCTTCCAGCTTCTGGAAGCTCAGGCTCGGCCTGGTCTGTGGCCACATCACTCCAGGTCCTGCCTCTAGTCACATGGCCTCTCTGAGCCTGTGTCTGCTCCTTTTCTGGTTCTTATAGGGACACTCTCATTGGACTTAAGATCTACTAATCCAGGATGCTCTCATCTCCACCCTTAACTAGCTGAATCTGCAAAGACCCTCTCTCCCATTCTGAGGTTCCAGAGGGACACGCATTTCCGGGGGTACTGTTCTACCCAGTACAGCTGGCATCTTGTCCATGGGCTGATGGCCACGTGTGTTCTATGGAACCCAACGCAGGGCTCTGGGCAATAGGGGCTGTGTGTTAGAAAGCTCTTCAGGGAGGAGAGACCACACCTCCACCCCCGCCTTTCCTCTCTGACTCTGTTCTTGAATGGTTTCCATGTCCACAGTGGGGTCTCTGGCCCCTCCCTCACTGCCCCCCTCCCCGCCATCTGCTGTCTGCTTGGCGGCACTGGACATTCTGTCCCTCAAGCCATGTCCACCTTGAGAAAACTGCCCCCTGCCGGCCCCAGTGCAGGAGGGCGACCCGCAGTAGTGCTGCTGGACAGCTCAGATGCTGGCAATGCTGCTGGGCCTTTGACCAGTGGGCTCCCTTGGGTCCCAGATCCATGCTGAGTTCAGCTAACATGGGGTCCTCCCCTCTAGCCGCCTGCTGGCCTCATCCCACCAGAGCCTCCTATACTACAGGAGTGATTGACAGCTTCCAGGGCTGCTGGCAAAGGCCAGGGCAGCTCAGGGGCCATGAGGCTGGGCCAGGCGGGGATCCAGAAGCTCCGGAGTTTGCAAAGTCCAACACAGCCAAGAGAGCCAACTGGTCACAGAAGGGCAGAGAAGGGATGGCCAGGGAGTCACAAGCAGACAGAAGGGTTTAGCAGCCATTGGGCACCAAAGCCACAGGCATCTCGAGGCCAGTGGACCCGCAGTGGGTGACTGGACTTTCCCCACCTTCTGCCCACATACTCGCTGGATGTCAGCTGTGCAGTTACTGCTGCAAGGCCCACGGGGCCGCCCTGTAGGCAGAGACCTAGATGGGCTTGCCTGCTCCCTGCCCCCTGGAGCAGGACTAAAGGCCTCGGAGGAACTTGAAGGGGGGACTCTGGCTGAGGGACGTCCCTCAGCCCTGCCAGATCTTCTTAGAAGAGGGGTCTGGGCTGCTCCCAGAACAGAGTAAGCTCCTTCCTGCCCAGCTGCTCTGAGGGGCCCATGAAGGGGTGGCTCCCCCTGGTGTGCTATGTTCCGTGTGCTCAGAATCCCAGACAACCTTGCATTCACTCTGATGACCAGAACCTGCTAGAACACCCCAGACTCTCTTGCAGTGCCTCGGGGTCTCTGAGCCATGAGCCTGCAGCCCTCCTCTCCCCTCCCCAGCCCTTCCCTCCACTCCCCACCTCTCCTCTCTTGTTCTTTCCTCTTCTCTCCAAAGGTGAATTTCTTTTCATAAAGAGAAAAAAAAAAAAAACACAACCTTTAAATTGAGGTAGCTCTGGCGTTGTGATGACCATCATCAGAAGTCGTGTTTAAGCCACCCACGGTTAATTTTTTATTTATAAAATTGCACCATTCACCTCCAATTCCCCTTAGAGAGAGAGCACAATATGGACTATTTAATAAAATCCAAAGTAATACAGCAAGAGTAGCCGTGGGCAGGCGGTGTTTTTAATGCTCTCTCAGTACGGTCCACCTGGCCTTGCCCCTCCCCAGAAGGTTGAGATGAGGGGAGGGCCCTAGGCTCGCCGAGCAGGGACTCTAACAAGCAGCGTGAGCAGCGTGGGCAAGGGGCCCCCAAGGTCCTTCCTGGGCTGGCGACTGCACTGCAGCAGCTTGTATGATGCCAGATAAATCTGCTCTGATCATAAACGAGAGGCCAGCACCAGCGCTGCACATTTGGGAAGACACAGAGAAAAAAGCAAAGGAAAGCATGGATGCTGGGGAGCTGTGTGCCATGGACTAAACATTTGTGTCCCCCCCCGCCCCACCCCTAATTCGCAGGCTGATGCCTTAACCCTCGGTGTGATAGTGTGTGGAGGTGGGGTCTTTGGGAGGTGATTAGGGTGGGATGAGGTCAGGAGGGTGGGGTCCCAGGATGGAATTACCGCCGTCATTAGTGTCTTTCTCATCAGAAGCAGCACCACAACTCTCTCCCCATCCATCCAAGGACACAGCAGGAAGGCAGCCGACCGCAAGCGGGGAAGCAGGCCCTCACCAGACCCCAACCACGCTGGCACCGATTTGCAGACTTCCAGCCTCCAGAACTGTTTAAGCACCCCCCAAGCTGCGGTATTTTATTATGCAGCCCAAGTTGACTCAGACACCCAAGCCTCCTCTTTCAGAAATGGGTCTCTGCTGTCACCAGCAGCTTCCTCATTGCCCTCAGCGTCAACAAGCTCTTCCTCTCTCAAACACCCCCGCCGGGACAGGCCGTCTTCTCTTTGTCTCAGAACGCAGGCGTCTGTGGCCAACTCGGTTATTCTTACCGGTCAAGCTAAGAACACAGGTGTTCCAGTATGATAGATCCTATAAACCCTCTCCCCGCTAAACGTACAGGAGGGTATGGTGAGGTAGCTGGGACTTAAAGTGAAATGGAAATGGATAAACATTTGAGCATCCTTTTTCTTATCTGGAAATCAGGGATAAGAATGCCTAACTCGTGGGCTGATATGAGGCTTGACATGTATAATCAGTGTCTGGCGCAAGATAAATGCTTGATAAATAAGAGCCAAGATGACTCCTGCTAAACTGACTTTAGCAAATAGTTGGAGTCACAGTCAGTCATAGTGATGTGTTCTGCTCTCGCCATACCGTTCTCCTCCTGCCCCACAGTCAAGAGACGCGGCACCTGGCTGGGGCGGGAGTGAGGCGGTCCAGGGTGCGCCACCGGAGAGTCACCTGCGAGCGGGTCTGGACCACAGCGGAAGGGAATCTTTCCCGGCAGGTCGTATTGCGTGATGCACGCTAACAATGGGTTTAAAGCAAGCTTTTATTGAACTATAGTTGGTTTGCAGTGTTGTATTAATTGCCGCTGTACAGCAAAGCGACTCAGTTATGCATGTATTTTCTTTTTCATATATTTCCCCATTCTGGTTTGTCATAGGATATTGACTATAGTTCCTGTGCTATAAAGTAGGACTTTATTATTTATCCATCCTAGCTATTCTAGTTTGCATCTGCTAATCCCAAGCTCCCGATCCTTCCCTCCTCCACCCTCACCCACTTGGCAACTACAAGTCTGTTCTCTTTGTCTGTGAATCTGTTTCATGGGTGTGTTCATTTGTATCATATTTTACATTCCACATGTAAGTGATATTATACGGTATTTGTCTTTGTCTGACTTACTTCACTTCATATGGTAATCTCTAGGTCCATGCACATTACTGCAAATGGCATTATTTCATTCCTTTTTATGAGTGAGTAATGTTCCAGTGTGTGTGTGTGTGTGTGTGTGTGTGTGTGTGTGTGTGTGTGTGTGCACCACATCCTCTTTATCCACCTGTTGATGGACATTTAATTTGTTACCATGTCTTGGCTATTGCAAATAGGACTGTTATGAACATAGGGGTGCAGGACGTGTATTCTTTTCATCCCGAAGGTGATACAAGTAAATTAATTTCTTAAAAAATCCACTGCTTTATGGACAGAAGAGAACACAGGTTAAAGGGAATGACCTCTGTCGTTTGAATGGAGTCAAATAAAGACAGACACTAATGCTGGTAAGGAGAACTGTAGGGAAAAGCCCAGAGGAACTCGGCACTGGAGGGGGGCGGGGGTGAGGGTGACAAGTTAACTGTGAACTAATGGAATCTGGGGTGAAGGAGAACAGAGCAGGGAGACCATGAGGAATGGTCCCCATGGGGGTGAGTGTCCCTTTATGATGGGATCCCCAGGAGTAAACCACTCTAGAAGGACCCAGGCCTGCTTCTCAAAATGGTCATCTGGTCATGATCCCTCATGGCAGACACTTGCCCGCTGGTCCATTCATTCCTTCCTTCACCGAACATCCACTGCCTCCATCTCTCTGTACTGGCCCTTTGCCAGGCTCTGGGGCCTCTGAGATATGGCCTCTGCAGGGTGGGGGTTGAGTCACAGCCTAGTGAGTGGGCGCCGCACGGAGGGGACTTCCTGGCTGGTCAAACAGAGAGCAGCTCTGCTCTGCGTAACTCCTTGCCATCAAGGAAGTCCACAGTTTGTAGCTCAGCAGACTTCACGCAGAGGCTGTAGCAGTGCAGGCTGGGCTGGGTGGAGACCCCTGAGCTTGGTAAATGCATCTTACTCTGTTTAGACTTTGCTGAAGAGTCTTTCCTGGGCTGTGCTTGGGAACTTCAGCACCCGTGGTCTACTGAGCTGTGCTTCTCCACGAACCTGATCATGGTGGCAAAAATCTCCATAACTGATTATCCCGCTGGGTGGCTGAGAGCAGTGTTTGCTAACTGTGAGGCTGAGAGTCAGCCCCATGGTTCCTGACCCACCGGCACTCCCACGGGTGGATGTTGTCAGTGGAGCAGGGTGAGCCCCAGGCTCCTCCCTCCCTCCTCTCCCAGATGGGGTGGTGGGACAGGTGGGTGAAGTGAAAGCGTAGAGGGTAGGAGATGCTGGGGTGTGGAAGAGGGAAGGAGAAGCCAGTGTTCATCTCAGAAAGCAAGGCAAGCCCCATCAGAGTCAGCCCATCTCTGGCTGCTCACTCCATGAGGGCGGCAGGGCCATAGCGGGGATGGGTCTGCACTGGGCCCACTTCCTTTCCTTCCAGGTAGCAATAACCTCCAGGGAAGCACAGGGAAAACTTTCATTACCTTGGAAATTCTGTACCTGGACAGAAGACCGTGATGAGCAGGAGGCTCAGCCTGAAGCACTAGGAGAACAGGCTGGATCCTCGTGTGAGGCATCAGGCTCACCAGGGCCTCCCAACTGTCCCTCTGGTTCTGAGTCTTTTAAAGTACAGAGGAGATGGACATGGGCCCCTGCCTCTGAGTCTTCTGACATGGACTGAATCAGTGTAATCCCTGGATTCAAATGGCACGAAAGGATTAGTTGCTCACTCATGCCTGACTCTTTGCGACGCCATGGACAGTCACCCACCAGGCTCCTCTGTCCATGGGATGCTCCAGGCAACAATACTGGAGTGAGTAGCCATTCCCTCTCCAGGGGATCTTCCCGACCCAGGGATCGACCCTGGTTCTCCTGTACTGCAGGCAGATTCTTCACTGTCTGAGCCGTAGGGAAGCCCCTCAAATGGCGTAGGTATCAGATATTTCTCTTTGGCCAAATGAGGCCCCTGGTAACCATGGGAAACACTGGGCTTCCCTTGTGGCTCAGCTGGTAAACGATCTGCCTGCAATGCGGGAGACCTGGGTTTGATCCCTGGATTGGGAAGCTGCCCTGGAGAAGGGAAGGGCTACCGACTCCAGTATTCTGGCCTGGAGAATTCCATGGACTGTATAGTTCATGGAATATGTGCAAAGAGTCTGCACTCTTTGCAAATATGCAAAGAGTCAGACATGACAGCGACTTTCACTTTCAAGGAGTGACTCGGGACCTTAGGACCAGTGAAGGCTGGGGGTGGTGAGGGTGGGGCTGCCTTGCCAACCTTGATCCGGACCGATGTTCCCCAGAGATTGGGAATTCCAGGCCAGCAGATTCCCTGGCGCCTAGAGGAAATCTGTGGGGTGGACACGGTGGGTAAAGGAGGGTGGTCATGGAAGTTGTTTGGGTAGAGGAGAGACTAGGGCAGGGAGGGAGGAAGCGCCCCATCTCACATCCTGGACCAGCCTGCATTCTCCTGCCCTGCAGCCGCCTGCCCAGCAGAGCAGACTCCTCCTATCCGACTCCCACAGGCTTGGCCCAGACCCGTGCTCCAGCCAGTGCATACGTCTGCTCACTGGGGCTGGATGGATTGAATTAAATGGAACTAAATTGAATTGAACTGGGAGGAAAACTCACTTTAAGGAAAAAAAAAGAAAAGAGTCAACAGTAAGAAAATCCCCCAAATCAACTGAAGGCAGCGGTTGATGCAAGTTGATTGATTCAATCCGTCTCATTTTGTAATGACGCCTTCATTCGACGGTGCCTTCCAATCTCATCCGGTCACTTTGTGAGCTGCGTGTGGACACGTGCCAGAATAGCCGCTTTTGCCAGTTGGCTGGGGGTGGGAGGGATGCCAGTCAACAAACAGTGGCTGTTGGGAGGGCCACATCCGTGATGGCCTCTTCGTTTGTGGTTCAAGTTCAGCCACACTTTGGCCCACAGCTGTCCCTGCTGTGGCTGGTATCTGTGTGCGTGGGGACGAGGGGTGGGTGGGAGCAGGTTTCCCGTGAAACAGTGCCTTGTGGTTTGCACAAACTCTTAACATGTGCCAAGCGAATTCTGTGCACTAAATGTTCCCCTTCCACTTTTAATTCTTATTCCCTGCAGAGAAGGGTGCCTCTTTCCATGTGTGGAAGTGCAGCACAATGGAAACCTGCTGGGGAAATCCAGTTGCCCCAGTTACTGGTGGTGCAGTTGCTTAACCGAAGTGCACCTCAGTTTTTTCACCTGAAAAATGGGGGTGGTAAGAATGGTGTCCGCAGCTAGCTGGCACATAAAATGTGCGGAATAAGTGACAGCAGCTCCCTGTTCTTCCTGGTGATTTCTTTTTTCCTTTCTTTTTCATCTTTTTTTAACACCATTCCTGGTGATATTGATGATGGTAATGACGGTGATTTTCTGCATTGTAAGAAAGAGGCCCCGTTGACTACCTTTTGATTCTGAAAGCTTTTCAGTTGTTTTTAACATGTTTATGTTAAGGGTTTTTTTTTTTCTTTAAAGTACACACACGGTGGGGATAGGGGGATGCGGAGTGACTTCTTAATGGTTATGTGGTTTCCTTTCAGAGTGATGAAAAAGTTCTAGAACCAGATATGGTGTGTACAACAATGTGAATGTAGTTAATACCACTGAACTGTACACTTTAAAATGGTTAAAATGGTAAAATGTTACATGTATTTTATCACATAGGTGTGCAAGATATGTACATATACAATTATGAAACATTACTAAAATCAATAAGGAAAATTTTAGTCCAGAGAAAACACATACGTTCATGCACAGACATGCACCCTCGTTTCTAATCTCCAAAGTGCCCGATGAGGAATGGGCGGGATCAGGAGTCCAGACACACGTGTGCTGCCCCCAGGCCCTCAGGAATCAGCTTTGCAGCTCTGGGCAAGTCCCTTGATCTCTCACATCCCAGGTTACTGGATTATAAAAGGAGCTAATACCTGGCCCCGCCACTCCGCCACCAACTCCAAGCTGCTCCTGCCGATGGAAGCTCCTGGAAGCAGCGCCTAATTCCAAACAACGCACAACGGTGGCTTCTGAAATCATGTGTTTGCTGGGATTTAGAATTGTCTTACTTCTCTTTAAGCAACAGCAGCAGCCCATCCGCTTTTCCTCATTTTCCCCTTTGACTGCTATTAAAATAGATTGGCAGGCCATGACTCCACACAGAGAGACACCTGGGGAGGCGGGGAGCCACAATTCACAAAGTCCCCTTTGAAGGTAACCTCAAAACCAGGTGGGGGTGGGGAAGAAGAGTTTGGGGGAAAGGGAAGAAAGAGAGAAAACACGAAGGAATGCCCCAGAGTTGCAGGGAAACATGAGTTTGGAAAATCTGGATGGCAGGCCTGAGGTGTTCTGTTTCCCTTTGTCTTTGCCTGTTAAATCAAACGCCGACTCCCAGCCCAGCCGGCCGCACAGACAGCCGCAAGAGTTTAACCTGGGCAGGTTTCCTCGGCCTCCCAGGGAGATAATGCCTCCTTTTCCAGACTTGACTAGTCAATGGGCAAATCGCAGCTAGCAACCAGATGTATGATGGCGACATTGATTCTAATTCTCTCCCCTTTCTTTCTTTCTCTCTTTTTCTTTTTCTTAGAGAGCCCACAGTGCCTCGGGAAAAATTGGCTGAATAAAAGGTAGAAAGACTTTCTCTTTTTTCCCCCTGAATAGTTTTTGACAGATATGCGCATGTTGGAACATCTTGGGAGCTGCTGACAGTGGATGCTGGGGGCTCTGTGTTTCCTATTTGCTCGAAGGAGGGGTTTGTTGGGGTCGAAGTGGGGGTGGCTTATTTAGCTCTCTTCCCATGATGGGCCAGCCCAAAATATACTGGGAAGGCAGGCCTGGGGAGCCAGGAGGGACATGAGAGGACAGGAGTTTGTTTAAAGGCGACACTGCCTAGCAGCTCCACGTGGCCGGGGAAGCTGCGCTGGTTCCTCGCTGGTCCCTTCCCTTCGCCTCCCCTTCTCCCACCCCAGGTACTCGGTGCCCAGGTGTGCACCCCCAGACTGCATGGTCTTCAGAACCGAGGGCAGCTCGGGCTCACTGGTCCAGGGTGTCCAACTCCCTTCCGTGGCCTGGTCTCCTCGGGGAAGGGGCTCAGTTCCCAAAGCCAGCCCCCATGATGGAAGGGCGGGGAGCAGAGGGCACGGGACATTTCTGACCTGAGCCCTGGGTCCTTGTGTCTTGCCGCCCCACAGGTGCTCTTCTTTGTAGATTCACTTGCAGAATTTGCTTTGGGGGAGGGGGGTAAGTTATTATAAAGATAATGTGTATTTGTTGTGAACAAAATTATAACATGCAGGTGCGCCGTGTACTTGTCATCCCAGGTCCCAGGGGGCTTCTCCTCGCAGGCTCCTGGGTGTTGGGGTGCAGGGGCCCAAATATGGCCAAGCCTGTCAGAAGTAAAGCTGTTGGTTGGGAGGAGTCTGAGGCCTTCCCGAGCCAAACACTGGAAATTTAGTGTTGTTTTTCCCCAAGCCCACGCTTGGCTCATCATGAACCAAATGCAGCTTGACCTGTCCAGGGAGTGTGTCCCGGAAGCCATTCACCGCAGGCCACAGGAGCCGTGTGGGGAGGACAGGGTGGGCCCCGTTCACTAGTTTTCCATCAGGGGTCCTCTTCGTGTGTCCCTGGGTGATGCGTGACAGAGTCCCCAGGGAGTGACTGTCCTGGCTCTGTGAGTGCTCGATGCATTTCTCCGTGGGAGGGGACAGAGAAAGTGGAGTCGGCCTTGCTCTCACTCTCTCACCAGAGTATTGTAACCACAGAGAAGGCAGCTTCACACGGCAGCCTTCTTGCCAGGCCGTCTTTATAAAATTGAGTCTCATTGTATGGGCAAGCATACAAACCAGTCTTCAGGTAAATTCATCTGTGAGACAGAGAGTCCATTTGCACTCTATGGATGATGTAGTGATCAGCTGGCTGTGATCTTTGCACTCAGTATTTTACTCAGCTTTATCAAAGTGCAATGCACACACAATCAACTAGGTGTTTTTACAGTGTACAGTTTTACGTTTTGACATGTTTATACCCATGACATCATCACTACAGTCAAGACACCAAACACATCCATCACCCCCAGAACTTTCCTGGTGCCCCTTTAATCTCTTCCTCTCACTTCTTCCCAGTCCCCTGTTCCTAGGCAAGCACGTATCTGCCTCCTGTTGCTATAAAATGATCTGCTTTCCCTGACACTTGTTATAAATAGAATCGTGTCCTACGTCCTTTCTTTTCCGGTTTAGCCTCTTTCACCTAGCGCAATTGTGTTGAGATTCATCCAGGTGGTGGTATGCATCCACAGTTCACCATTTTTGTTGCTGAGTAGTATTCCATGTTATGAAAGCACCAGAGTTTGTTTATCCATTTAGTCCTTGAAGGAGATTTGAGATGTTTCCAGTCTGGGGCTATTACAAATAAAGCTGCTAGGAGCATTCATGACCAAATCTTTGTATAGGCACCAGCTTGCTTTTCTCTGGGGTAAAATACCAGGAGTGAAATGACTAGATCCTATGGGAAGTGCATGTTTAGCTTTTTAAGTAAATGCCAAACTCTCTTCCAAAGATGGCTGCACCCTTTCATATTCCCACCAGCCGTGTATGAGGATCACAGTTTTATATGCTCACCAACCCTTGGTGTTACCAGTCTTTATCATTTAGACCATTCTAACAGGTGTGAAATGGTATTTGGGTGTGGTTCCCATTGCATTGCCCTGATGACGAATGATGTTGAACACCTTTCATGTGATTATTTGACACCTACATCTCCTTTGGTAAAGAGCCTGTTCAAATCTTTGCCTATATTTTTATTGGGTGGTTTGTTTTCTTTTTTATGTTTAATTGGAAGATAATCGCTTTAAAACATTGTGTTGGTTTCTGCAGTACAACAACATGAATCAGCCCTAAGTAAACATATATCCCCTCCCTCTTGAACCTTCCTCCCACCTCTATAGGTTGTCACAGAGCACCTGGCTGAGCTCCCTGCGTTGTGATAGCAACCTCCCACCATCTATTTTACACACAGTAATATATATGTTTCAGTGCTACTCTCTCAACAGAGATGCAAATATAGAAAACAGACTTGTGGTTTGTTTTCTTATTGTTGAGTTTGGGGAGTTCGTTATATATTCTGAATATAAGTCCTTTATTGGACACCTGCTTTGCAAATATTTTTCTTCTCATTGGTCTGACTTTTCATTCTCTCTATAGTGTCCTCTTGAAGAGCAGACTTTTTCATTCGGATGAAGCCTAGTTTACCAATGTATTCTTCATAGATCATGCTGTATCTAAGATTTATTTAGCATGACCCAAAGGCGCCAAGATTTTTTCCTATACTTTCTTCTAGACATTTTACAGGTTTTAGATATTCCATTAGGTCTGTGATTTATCTTGAGTCCATTTTTGTGTGTAGTGGAAAGTGGAGTGAAATCCATTTTTCTGCGTATGGAGAGCCAGTGGATTCCTTATTGTTGCTGCTGTTGTTTAGTCTCATTAGTTAAGTCCAGCTCTTTTGCGATCCCATGGACTGTAGCCTGGTAGCCCCCTGTATCCATGGAATTTCCTAGGCAAGAATACTGGAGTGGGTTGCCATTTCCTCCTCCAGGGATCTCGTCAACCCAGGGACAGAACCCGCATCTCCTGCATTGGTAGGTGGATTCTTTACCAATGAGCCACCAGGGAAGCACAGAATTCCATATTACTTATTTTAAAAACTATCCTTTATCTATTGAATTGTCTTCTCAGTTTGAAAGGAAATTAGTTGTCATATATGTGTGGGTCCATTTCTGGACTTAGCTGCACTGACCTGTTTGTCTACCTGAATGCCTTACCGTACTACCATGATTATCGTCGCTTTCTATTAAGTCTGGAAATCAGGTAATGTTGGCCCTCCAATTCTGATTAGCTATTCTAGGTCCCTTACGTTTAGAATCAGCATGTGAATTGTTTTTTAATACCAGCTGGGAATTTGAATGGGATTACATTGAATCTATAGATCAACTTGGAGGATCGTTGAATCTTAATATTATCTCCTGACTCTTAAACAAGGTATGTCTCCCCAGTTAGTTGGGGCTTCTTTTCTCTGATCTAAGGTTGGTGGTTCAGTGTACGGGTTTTATATGTATTTACCCGTAGGTATCGCATTTTTTTTTGTTGTTATTTTAAATGGTATTTTTTCTTTCAATTTCTGATTGTTGCTAGTGTAGGAAAATAAAATTATGGTTTTTGATAGCAATCATGTATCCTGAAACCTTGCGAAACTCACCAGTTCCAGTAGCTTTTGTAGATTCAATCAGATCTTCTACATATGTGATCATGCTGTCTGTGAAGAAAGACAGTTTTGCTTCTGCCTTTCCAATCTGGAGACCTTTTACGTCTTTTCCTTGCCTGTCTCACTGGCTAGAACCTCTGGTAGCACACTCCACAGAAGTGGTGAAAACACCCATTCTTGTTTTATACCTTGTGTTAAAAAATAGTAAGCCTCTCACCGTTAAGTACGATGTTATCTGTAGGTTTTTCATAGGGTTCTTTCTATTTCTTGTTGTTGTTCAGCCGTGTCCAACTCTTTGTGACCCCATGGACTGCAGCGCACCAGGCTTCCCTGTCCTTCACCATCTCCTGGAGTTTGCTTACCCAGTTCCCTTCTACTGGTAGTTCGTTGGAAAATTGTATGGTTTTTGTTGTTGTTGTTGTTAGAAACTGATGTTGACTTTTGTTAAATTCTTTTCCTGTGTCTATTGAAATGATCATATGTCTTTCCATTTTTAGTTTGCTAAAAAACAGCTTTAAAAACTTGGTGAATTAGATTCATTAATTTTCAAACCTTAGTCCAACATAGGCTTAAGTCTATCATCTCATTTTTTTTTCTGTTTTTTAAACTTGTTCTTTATTCTCTTTTCCATCTTTTTTTGTTTTCTTTTGGATTGAGGATGTTTTTCGTCATTATTCCATTATATCTCCATTCATGAGTTATTAGCTTTACCTCTTATTTTCTTATTTTGATGGTTGTACTGTTTCCTCTAATCCTTTCAGATGGCTCTTCCCTCAAATGCATGTGCTGATTAGGACTCAGCTGAATACTCAGTGGGAATCTTCTAGAATTCTCCAGGGTCCCCACTCTGTCCAGCTCTTTCCTTTCTGCTACCAAGTCTTGAAGCTCCAGTCAACTTGGTCTCCCCAGCTCTCAGTTCTGTCTCAACTCAGGGATGACCCCAGGCTCTACCTGGGATCCCTGCGCTTTGGCCTGAAACCTCTCTGGACGGAAAGCTATGAGGGCTCCCCTCTCTGGGTTTCCCACCTCTCAGAGACAGATCATTGTCCTTCATCATCTGGTGTCCAATGTCTTGAAAACCATTCTTGCCTCAAGGCACCAGGGTGGGAGGAGGGAGAGCTCCTGAGAAGGGAGTGGGCTGGTCCAGGCACCATGGACCTGAGAGTGAGGGGTCTGAGTAGAGGGACAAACACCGTTGTCTTATTTTCCTTGAGAACGGCCCACCCCACCCCAATAAGATGAATCTGCAGCATCAAGAACTTAGATCTTAGAAGACTGTTACAAAGGGCTCTTCACAGAATCTCTTCTTAAGAAATTTCTGATTGTAAAGAATAAGTAGGGAGGGGGAGGATAATACTGCCAAGCCTCTTTAAACCTCAGTGATGGGGAGGTCAGAAAGCCCCCCGGGGTGGGGAAATCAGAAACCCCCTCGGGGTGGGGAGGTCAGAAACCCCCGGGGTGGGGAGGTCAGAAACCCCCCAATGGTGAGGCAAAAGGGAACTCAGAGTCCCCCAGCAGCCCCAACTGCCTCACAGTTTAAGCACATCATAGCATATCAGGCACAGCCTCCACCTCGACCCCCATACAAGTAGCTGAGCTGGAAGGAGGACCTGTCAGACGCTAAGGCCACTCACTCCCCCAAATCACAGTCCCCACACCCTCTCCGTGAGCCAGGCACAGCCGGAGCTGCACTCTTAACCCTTTATCTGTGCACAGCATCCCCCAGACTATGAGGGGCTCACACAGCTGTCAGCTCATACCACACTTTATCCCCATCTTACAGATGAGGAAACTGAGATTTGCTCAGGCTCATGCTGCCCAGGCTTCTTTTCATGCTGAGGATTTCCCTTGAGCAAAGTTGGTGATCCTTAGAAGAGAGTGTGGGCTCCTTGGGCTTGGGTTTCTGAGCCCCTGCCCAGCCATGCCTCCACCTGCCACACCAAAGAAGCTAACTGACCAGCGTGGGACACAGAGGACTAGACCCTGCCAGGCCAGCTGGGGCTCTCCTGACCTTTGACAGAGCATTTCCATTGTCAGGGTTGTCGGCAGACTAGCTTCACAGGACTGCAAGGTTTCTGACTCACTATAGAACTTTTTTCCAGGAACATCAGGTGTCAGGAGTTCTTTGACATATATGCACATGTGTTTGGATTAGCGCATCACTTAGGCTGTCATCGTGGGGGAGAAAAGGCGGGGGAATGTCTGATATGTTGATCACGACGGGTTCACCCAATCCCACGGCTGTTTCTAACTCTAAGGCTACACTGTGCATTGAGTCCGCTACATACGTACCTTGAAGTTGTGAACTTTCAAAACCTCGAGTGTGCCCCTTTCAATGTTAGCTATTTTATAGTGTACTGCTATACTTTTCAAGGCTGCACTGTAAGATTTAAAATGTTTTCTTTTTGTGTTTGTTTTTTATGAATTATTTGTGTACCTGTTATCATACAGTCCTATGTAGCCGATTGTGTTAGTTGGATACCTAGGCTAACTTTGCTGGACTTACGAACAAATTGGATTTACAAACGCACTCTTGGAATGGAACTCTTTCCTATGTAGGGAGCTTACTGTACCAGCAACGTGGGCACTGCTTGCCAGAAAATCAGCTCCCA
The DNA here is from genome assembly GCF_032405125.1 of Capricornis sumatraensis. Taxonomy (NCBI): domain Eukaryota; kingdom Metazoa; phylum Chordata; class Mammalia; order Artiodactyla; family Bovidae; genus Capricornis; species Capricornis sumatraensis. Next base: position 102,723,427 of record NC_091076.1, read on the forward strand.
AACTGTCAAGCTCTGTGTCACAGGGACTGACAAGGGTCCCCAGTGCCTCCCTTGGTTTTCAGGCTGTATCCGGCTGGGTAGCTTTGTACTACCCATGATAGAAGCAGCACATGAAACATTCGAGATGAGATTAGAGGACAACAGAAAGAAGAGCCTATGTGTGCGCATCCATGTTTGTGCGAAAGTATAAAAACCCCGAGTTTGTGTTTTCCCAAGAGTATTAATTACTGTTGGAGAGGAGGCTTGTCCGGGCGTGTTCCGCTTGGGTAGAGTAATTTATCATTCGGTTTCGAGGAGTGGAAGATGGGTCACGGTGCAGAGAGCAAGACACACATCTCTCTCTCTCTCTCAGACTTCACAGATGCCCCACCTGCTCTGGGGTGGACGGCTTTGCCCAAGGCACGTGCCAGAGGGATCACGGAGAGCTTGCAGGCAGCAGGCTGGGAGAGGAGGGAGACTGTGAGGCCTTGACACCATCTGCCTGAGACAGAGCCCATCATGGGGAAGGCCTGTGAGGGTGGCTTGAAAGGAGAAACTGTGTAGTCTCTTGTTGATGTCTGCCTCTAATGGGGGTGACGGACAGAAAGACACGGGCACCAGCCAGCCTGGCTGCCCACCCTGGATCCCTTGTGATCTTATAGGCCTTCCCTCAAGGCCGACGGAAGGGCTGGGGGTCTCTGGGATCCACTGGGGAGGTCCACGAAGAAGGTGGGTTTTATTCTTATCTGTGGCTGAAAAGCAGGACATACAGGCTCAACACTTAGTATAGGTTCCCTCGCCACGCAACAGTTATAAATCAGTCTCTCCCTGGCCTCGGTGAGGTGCTTGGAAAGGCAAAACCAACCCCAAGGACTGGGCCGTCCTCCCTCTGCCCCTGGGACCCGCCACCCTCTCCTGAGCACTAGGGTCACCCCTTGTGTCTCCTGAGCGGCTCAGGCTCTCCCAGGACACTTTGCTTTAGTCCTTTCCACCATCACACGCGTGCTTCTGCCTTTCGCTGCTGCAGGCAGAGGCTGGACACCCAAGCCCCAAGTGACCACACACTTGCTTTTAGCAGCGAGAGTTTTCCTGTAAAGTTGTAAAGTATATAATAATGAGTACTGGCCCCAAGTCCACTCTCCCAGCCACCCTTCCCCTTGCACCGCAGCCAGCAAACACCTAGCAGGGCCTGCTCCTGCCCAGCATCCTTCTGGGAAGGCCCTGGGCGGCCCCAGTGATCTGGTCCACGATGGTGCCACGGGCACCTACTGTGTGCCAAGGCTGTGCTAGGTGCTCAGGTTGCCACTCTGAACCAACCAGACTGATACTCAAGCAAATAATCACCCCCTCCTGGTGGTGGGCAGGGGTGGGGGGCAGATGCACTTCCAGCCAGTCTAAGGGAATAAAGGGAAAACCACTCGGAGGCAGAGGCCCAACTTGCCTCCAAAGATGTGCTTTCATCTGCTGCTTTGCTCTCGGGGCTTCTGTTCTTCATCTGCTGGAACTAGCCTTCCAGGACTTGGCTCACAGAACCGGGGGTCTCAGGCAAGCTAGCAAGGAATCTCCAGGCTACTTTGCTGGGTGTCCAGCCTGCTGACTCTCTGGTACTTGCAGAGGCATTGGAGGGAAGGAAGGAAGGACAGGAGATACAGGAATGAGGATGGAGCAGAGCAAGACGGGGTTGGAGGAGCGTCCATAGCAGCTTCTGTGCAGGCCAGGCCGAGAGGTCACTACCCAGAAGGCTGAGGGTCCCCGAGGCTGGCCGGGCCCCAGAGACCCCTGAACAACTTGTGGATGTGGAGTTTTTCCTCCTCCAGTTTTGTGATGAATGAATTCACTTGCCTCCCCACCCCCACTTTCATACCTGCTTCTCTCTTCATTCTTATACCTGCAAATGCCCTTGATCAAATTTATAATGGTGATCATTTATCAAGCACCACCTGTGTGCCCGTTCCTTTACCTTGGTGATTTCTAAACCTCATAATCATCCAGGAAAGTACGTGATGCTATCCCATTTTTCCAAAACGGAAACTGAGGCTCAGAGAGGTTAAGAAACTTTCTCAAAGCCTTACCACAAGTCAGCAGCTGAGCTGAAATTAGCCTCTGTCTGAGGGATGTTGGATCCAGGCTCCTTCCTGCCCCAGCAGATTGACTCTCAAGAGGTGCCCGGTGCCATCAAAGATATCTCATGTTCTCTTGATCAAGGGTAGAAGGATAAGACCACTAATGGAGCCAAGAAGCCATCCCCATTCCACCATGGGTGCTGGCTCTGAAGAAATCCTTAGGATGAGTGGAGATGGTCTTAAGGTCTTCCTCCTTCAACACCTCCTAACCCTAAAACCCAACCCTAACCCTAACCCAGCCCTCCCTCCTTTTAAGGACTGTGCTCAGGGGTTTTAACGATGATACTTTTAAAGCCTAAGTTGGACCTTGTAACTCGACCCCCCTCAGCTCAAATCCTCTCAGGACTGCCGGTTCCTTTAGCGAAAAGCCAGTCAGCAGAACACCCTCCCATGTAAGGCCTCATGAGATCTGGCCCCATCATCTCTCTGACCACCTTTTCCATGAGCTCCCCTTCAGTTTCCTTACTCCAGTCCAAGGGGCCACTTTGACTGTTCTCTGAATAGCCAGACACGTCCCATGACAGCCTTTGCTGGGCTATTCCATCTGCGGGAACATGCCTCCCAAAGAGTCTCAGGGCTCCTTCCCTTGACTCCTCCAGCCTGGCCTGAACATCACCTCTTCAATTAGGCCCACCCTGCTCCTGCCTTCTCTCTCTCCTTTTTTTTTTTTTTTTGCTGTTCAGGTCTTCACTGTGGCCCTCCAGCTCTTTGCTGCACTGTGCAGACCCCTCCATTTGCAGCACACGGGCTTAGTTCCTCAATCGAACTTGAGTCCCCTGCACTGGAGGGTAGATACTCAACTGCTGGACCACCAAGGAAGTCCCCGTGTCATCTTCTAATTGGAGACTGGATAGCGGTACAGTTGGGTGCATTCAGAATTGCCTGAATGATTATCTCCAAAAAGCGCTGGCTCCTGGGGTGTCCCTAGTGGTATGCCACAACGCTCAACCCTAGCCTAGTCTGTTTTTATCAGTGATGTCTGTAAGCGTGCAATAGGCGTGGTGATCAGATTCTTGTTTACCTGAAACCGAGAACTAAAACTGCCCAGGACCATGGATGAAACTGAACTAAGTTCAATAAAAACAAATGTAAAACACTGCTCTTTGGTCCCAAAATACTAAGTTGATGAATGTAAGAGAAGGCAGGGGCGAGGGTTTTAAGTGATGGTCAGTTCAGTATAATTAAGGGGGTTGTCTTATCCATGCAGGCTGCTGTAACAGAATGCCACAGACTGGGCAGCTTATCACGGAAAGATATTTACTGCTGACAGTTCTGGGAGCTGGAGTCCAAGATCAGGGTGCCAACAGGGTCGGGTCCTGGTCAGGGCCCTCTTTTGGGGTTGCAGATCGCTATTTTCTATTTTCTCATTGTGTCCTCACATGGAAAGTAGAAGCAGGAAGTAATCAGGATACTAATCCCATCACTGGGGCCACACCGTCATGATCTCATCTGACCCTAATCACCTCTCAAAGGCCCCACCTCCCAATACCAGCTCACAGGGGTCAGAGATTCAACATAAGAATTTTCCGGGGTGGGGAGGGGGACAAAAACATTTAGTCCATAATAGTGACAAAACAGTGACAAATGGTGACAAAATAGCTTATCCAGACTGGGGACACTGTTACCTGTAAACCAAGAGTGTCCCAGACAAGCTGGAGGGTGTGGTCACTCTGAGTAGAAGCCTCGAAAGCTCACGTTATTTAGATTGCATGACTGAAGGCACATTCCCAGGTTATGGAAAGGGGAAATTGGTTGGAGCCTCCCTGGACCCTTGGGTTCACTTTGAAGTTATCGCCATGATGGGTTCATGGGACATCCCAAGAGAAACAGCCATAAGGACTAGGACTGTTCAGCCAGTGGAGGAAGATTGGGTAGCCAGACTGTCTGTCTTGGAGTGTCCGAGGGCTGGGCTGCTGAAGGAAAGGGTTTTCTCCATGTGGCCTTAGATCCACTGAAATCAGAAGGAGGAGTCCAGAGGGCAGGTTTAAGGGCGGTCTAAAGGGAGAACTGTCAAAGGACGACAGCTGGCCAGCGATGGATGAGTCCCTTCCCATCCTTGGAGGCTGCAGAGGAGTCCCATGTATTGAAAAGGGAGGACCAGGTGGCTCTTCTGAATGGGAGGCAGTGCTGAGTGGCCACCACATGTTAACTGTTTGGGAAGGAGATTCTGCCAGCACCTCTTTAAATCAGAACGCAGGGATAGCCCCTCCAGGTGTGACGACATGCGAGGGGTCAGATGTGAGTTCAAAGCTGCCTTCCCTATGCACCCCACCTTTCCCTTGTTCATCTTGCCCCTGACGTGATTTCCACTTCCCAAGTCCCCCTCCTACTGCTGAATTGTTGAAAGTGTCATTTGCTTTATCACTGTGCTGGACGGGGACCGCCACAGAGTAGCTGAGCTTGGGATTGTGTGGACGGTGGCCCTTAGAATCCACTCCCTGGCCCCGCTCAGTGGGGGCAGCTGCTCCCAGCCCCCTCCTCCTTCTCCCTTCATCATCTCTCACTCGTAACTGCTGGCATTCTTACCAGAGGATGCGGCATCCTCTCCACATCTCATGCCGATGGCCGGGAGGGCTGTGGATTGAGCCTGTCACCACCCAGCCCAGGTGGACAGCCAAGTCTCTACACTGGGGCCCTGGGACATCCCCCTGTGACCGACCAACTGAAGGCCTCCGGGGTGCACGTGGGTGGACATGGCCTGCCGACTGGGGGCCCCTCTGATGCATACGCCACCTTGGTATGTTTGTGGGGGTAGAGTCATCGTGTGAGCAGGGGGGACCTGTGTGTCTGAGTATGTGTGTGCGTGCAGAAACGCAGCAGCTGTGTTGTGCACTCCTGCACTGCCATGTGTGTGCACTCAGGCATGCGTTTTTTTAGCAGACACCCTAGAGCTTAATTTGACACAGGCCCTGCCCACGAGACATTGCTATCTGAGCCGCTCTTCCCAGAGAAGGTGTTGGTGTGGCCGCCGCAGAGCAGAGGATGCCAGGAGACAGGCGACTCATTCAGGGGCAGTGCGGGCGGCATGGGCAGGTCCCCAGGAGATAGAGAGGCATGCAAGAAATGGCAAGCTCCCAAAATGCTCAGGGTGGGGAGTGCAGACCTCCCACCCGCATCCCAGAGGTGCAGTGCAAAGTTTGCTGGAGCCCCAGACCCTCTAGACCTGAGCTCGTTGTCTGGTCAACAGTGACCCGGATCATGGAGGAAACTGCTTCTTCTCTCCATGAGGGCTTGGCCCCCACCCCTGTCTTCCCTAAAGGGCAGCCCAGCCATGCTCCACAGCCTTTAAGTTCTCTTCAGACCCCTTTGTAGGTATCTGCTGTGTGCCCAGCCCCACGATGGCTGTCCTCCCTTACAACAGGCAAGGCCAAGCCCCTGACCTCCAGGAGCTGCCCATCTCCCAAGGCAGAGATGGTAAGTCTGGGTAAAGGGCAAGGCCAGGCTGGAAGCCACAGAAAGTAAGGACGGGGGCTCCTGACCACCTGTGGTGGGCACTGTGGTCCCCGTGAGCTTTCTGAACCCAAAGCCTGGCTCCACAGGCCCTTCTGGACACTCTCAGAGGAAATGTGACCAGGTGCCAGCTCTGAGCACCATGTCAACAGGTGTGGACACTCATTACCTCAGTAAGGATCCAGAGGAGGATGGCCAGGGACCTGGGGTGGGCATAGGGGCCTTCTGAAAAGCAACAGGGCACCAGACCCTTCCTCAAGCTGCAGGGAGACCCACGTCCACTCTGATGTGCCGTTTCTCCGTCACTCATCCTCAGGTGGTACGAGGGTACAGGCCTTTTATGCATCTCCTTTGATCACTGATCATTTGGTCAGTCTTATCAGATCACTGAAACAGCTTAGGAGCGGGACTGGAGTTGTCACCTCAGTTAGAAATGAGGAAATTGAGGGTCAAAGCATGGCTGTGACTGGCAGAGCTGGGTTTGCAAATTCTTGGGCCTCCGAAGCCTCCAGCCATGTTTGCTCACCGGCTCATAAGCGCTTGCACCCCCAGGGGGCCCTGGAGCTCATTAGACCCACTAGAAATCAAGCAGGGGCTTCCTGGGGCATCAGGCCTTCTCTGAACATCTTTGCCATCCTCCAGTGTTTGTGGCTTGTGAAGGGGCTTGTGACACCCCAGTTATAGAGCGTTCAACAAGAGCACACAGACACCCCTGCCCTCCCTGTGCACCTCCACACTTCCCCACCCCATCAGCATCCTTGCCAGCCCCAGAGGTGTAAAGCCTGACATCACTACTTCTGTCCTGGTACCTCTTTGGGGCTCGTCCAGCCTGGGAGTCACAGGCTGGGCCTTAAACGGGAGCCAGGGTACCCAGCCAGAGGCTCCCAGCCCCCGAGCCCCACCTCCTCCTTCTCCATCCAGCCTTCCTCCCTACTCATCCAGGCCCCCTTGGGTGGAGATGATGGGGTGTGGATGGGGTGGTCCCCACTGAGGCCACCCAGGAACCTCCCTGTGCCCCTGCACTCCCACAGCTGGCCTTAATGGGATGGGAGGGAATCCTTCTAACAGGAGCAAGCCAAAAGCCCCACTATGGGCAAGGAAGAGCTGGACCATCAGAGGTGGTCCCTGTCCTCTCCCAGTCTGAGGACACCAGCCGGGCCCAAGGGCAACAGGAAGCTTACCACCTACTGCCCCTCACCAGTGCATAGGACCCCCATCCCCAAATCCCGCCTCCGGGCCTCAGTTTTCCCTACTGGAAGAAACCTTAAGGATCATGGGAAGAATGGCTTCCTTTCATCTCTTTCTTTTGTCCCGTCAAAGAGGGGCGATGGCCTGGGGGGAATCTGGTCTTCAGGCCGACAGATGGATCAGCCACCTGCCTGGCCGGGTCCCTAGGTAGCTTGTGACCCCTGGGCTGCCCTGGCCTGAGGCAATGGTCAGGGAGGCCAGCCAGCCAGCTGGGCCAGCCTGCTCTGGGCAGGGGTGAGCAGGAATCCAGAAGCCCGGATGCTCTGCAGGGTTGGGTATCCAGCAGCACAGAGGCGCTTAGGGAGAGCAGTTCAGAAGATGCTGAGGCAGGCCAGGTGTGGGGCAGACACACACAAGTGGGGTCCCTGGCACCCCCACCCCCTGCCAGCCCCTGCACGGCACTCAACTTCTGGCCTGGCGGCAGTAATGCCTCATCTCAACTTGGCCTCAATCCAGGGCCCAGAGCCAGCGGCTCCCCCTACCAGACTTGGGGCTGGGGTCTCGGGGGCAGGTCTCACCTCTGCTGCTACCATCTTCCATCTTCCCTCCTCTGAAGCCAAGAGAAACCTTTTGAGAAAACAAACGGTGGTCCTTTTTTCCCCACTCACTCTGTTTTTCTCAACCTCAGAGAAGGTCTCCCCTTCCCCATCCAGTATCCGTGAGATGGATCAGGCTGGGAGGTTTTGCCTCCCCACCCCGGCACCATGGGAGCCTCCCCCAGGCCCCACGTGGGAGTGCGGGCATCCGGATGGGGAAGCTCAGCTCTGAGTACAGAGCTGGGCAGCAGGAGTGACTGGACTGGACACTGCTGGGCAGGACCGCAGCAGATGGGCGAGCCCAGAGCAGGCGCTGAGCTGAACGACCTGGGGAAGAAACCCCGGAGACCAGGCAAGGGAGAGGACGAGGCGGGAGCAGAGAGCAGAGCGGCTCTGAAGACAGCTGTGAGTGTGAGTGCCTGCTCAACCCAGCCGCGTGGGGACCACAGCCCCCATCCCCAGCCTGCTGCACTGCCCGTCGCCACGGCTGCCCCGCTGGGTCTCCTCCCCGAGCCTGCGTGGAGCCTCGGTTCCAAAATGATGATGTATTTTTGGGTATGTACCAAGCGCGGACTGCCGCGTTGCTTTTTCGGCTCCGGGCAGATCCGGGGTTGAAATGAGAAAGCAGCCTGCCCAGCACAGCCCCTGAAAGGGCCCCCTCGCACCTGTCCCCAGCTGGCACCACAGTTCTCCCCCAGGGCCCAGTCAGCACAGTCAGGAGTGTCCCTAGACAGGAAGTGCAGCCTGCCCGAGAGCCAGACTCCCCTCGGTGGCCTCCATGGGCTGAGCGGAAGCTCTGGAAGGCCCTGCATGGGGTGCGCTGTCCTGTCCCTTTCCTCTTGCCAGTCCTTGCAGGAACCTGCTTCAGATCCCCCAGTGAAAACGTCAGGTGGCTCCTGAGACCACGGACACACAACCCCAGCCCTGCTTTTCCTCTGCTCCCTTCCTCCCTCCCCTTAACCTGAGTCACAAAACCAGCAACAGACACTGGACCCTGGAGAGACTGGTGGGCATGCTCAATGTGAGCTGGAGCCGACAGCCCCAGAGCTCTGGGCCCCAAAACCCCAGAAGCTGGGAGGGCCCGGAAAGAGGACAAGCCCCAACCTGAAGACCCTTTCCCTCCTCACTGGCTAGCCCCGGGCTTCTCAGCAAAGGAAATGACAACAGAAGTGACCAGAGCAGGGGTCTCGGCCAGACCTGGGAAGAGGCAGTGGGGAGGCTGAAGCTGGAAGGGTCTCCATCGGGGATGAGGAGGGACTAGCGGTTCTCATTAAGTCCAGCTGAACTGGGAGAAGGAAAGCCAGGCACGTGCGTGTGTGTGCGTGTGCATGCGTGCAAACAAACATGAATTGCAGGTCTCCCACAGTCCCTGGCCTCAGGGTTGCCACGGAGGTGGTTTGAAAATCTGAGTTCTGTGCTTTTGACGTGGAAGAGACCTTTTCCCTGGGGCCTCACCAGCGGCCCCAGCACCACCCGGGCCATGGGCTTCCCCACACTGAAGCACTTCCTACAGGCTGAACTCCCAGGCCCAGGTGCAGCCCGCCCCACGGCGTCCTCCTCCAGGGAAACTCTCAAAGGCCCTGGAGCCTCACTGGGAGGAGCTGACCTGGGAGCAGGAACCTGTGGGGCACCTGGGTGGCTGGGCAGGGTGTCAGCAGGAGAGGCCGAGGCAGCCACAGAGAAGGCACCAGTGGCCACTGGGAGCCAGGACGGCTGTAGTCAGTCCCACGGCTGCGGTCACAAGCCGAGCTCCACTGGGCTCTGCTGACCCCATTCCCACCCAGGGCAGAATTAGGGCCAGCATGTCTAGATCAGGGCTTCCCATGTGACTCAGTGGTAAAGAATCCACAGACGCAGGAGATGCTGGTTCCATCCCTGGGTGGGGAAGATCCCCTAGAGAAGGAAATGGAAACCCACTCCGGTATCTGTGCCTGGAGAATCCCGTGGACGGAGGAGCCTGACAGGATGCAGTCCATGGGCTCGAAGAGAGCCTGACACGCCTGAGCATGAGCGTGATGTGCCTCGCTGCTGTAGGCCTCCACCTGTTGCAAAGACCAACAGCTCTGCCGAGAATGGCCTGGCTGCCCAAGCCTTTGCTCTGCAAATCCCTCCTTGTTCTTCAAGGCCAGCCTGAGGGGACACTGCCCCAGGGACACTCTTCTTGATCCAGCAGGCAGAGTGGATTTCTCTCTGTATCTCGATTCCAGGGAGCACCAGGCTGGCATTAGTGAGCTGCCCTTGATCCTTCCTGTGGCCTGAGGGTCCCTCCAGAGCCTCGTGGGACTTCTGGTCTGGGCCTGGCAACCAGGAGATGCTCCCAGGTGGCTAGGTGGTTGCAGAGGAGAGTCCCACGCCACCCGCCCCCCGCCCCCCGCCAAGCTTGCTACTTCTTAGGGGCTGTGGCTCCTCTTGGGGGATTTTGCCTCCCAGGATCCCCTCCTCTCCAAAGTTTTGTCCTTCCCCACTCACACAGCCGGGCCTGGGGGATGTGCCTGAGTGTCCCCACCTGAACTTTTGAGGTTGTTTTAGGACAGGGCTGGAACCTGAACTAGAGAATCTCGCCTTCTCCCCTTCCCTGGTTGGGCTTCACGTCCAGGCGGGGATTCACCGCTGTAGAAAGGAGAGAGGGCCATGGCAGACAGGCCCCTTCCCTGGGTCTTGTCTCCCACATCTCTCTCCTTGAGCCATGGCCCTACCGTATTTCAGGAGATGGCACTCCAACTAGCAACTCCCAAGTCAGCACCCTCGCCTGGAGCCCCTCCCGAGCCCCACCTGGCACCCACTTGTTTCCCACTGTCCACCTAATGCCCACCTGGTGTCCAGACACTCCTCAGACTCAGCACATTGAAACTGCTCATTTCTCTTCTGACCAGCTTTTCCTTCTTTTTGCTACAGTCCCAGGAGGGTCCTCCCACCCCCCTGAACTCTTGGGATCACCCTCAATTCCTGCCAACCCCAGCTTCTCAGCACAGACCAGCCTTGCGGGTTCTGCCTCTGCCCTTTCTCTTTATCTGCCCCCTTCCCCAGACCCCCAGGCCCAGGCCCCAGCACCACCTGCCCAGATCAAGTCTGAACTTCCTTAGCCTGGAGCACAGCGTTCTTTACATCTGGCCTATTTAGTCCCAGCCTCACCCCTTGCAGCTCTTTCACATTCTCACCCTCCTGTGGTCCAGCCAGGCTGAGCTGCTTCCAGGTTAACTAGAACATCTGCTGAGCACCCCTCTCCCAGGCTTGTTCCTCCTAAAATACCCTCCTTCCTCCACATCCCCCACCCAACAGCTGGCTCCTACCTTCAGTTTAGGGTAAGCTTGTGGGCAAAGACATGGAGGGCTGTGGCATGTCAAGTGAGAAGCAGTTTAGAAGTCACCACCTCCAGGAAGCCCACTCTGACCACCCTACAGTGGGGAGTCGTTCCCTCCACTGTGTCCCCATGCACTCATCTGAGGGCACTGTCTTTACCCATTTACTCTGCCATCTCCCTTCCACTGGTAACTCCCTCCAGGATCCTGACTGGGTCTTGCTCAGTTCTTGTTTCTGGTGCCCACCGCGTAACAGCCACTTGCCCGGGACTCCGGGAAACTTGCATGCTAGAATGAATGAGTCTGCTCCATGAGACAGGGCGGGGCCTGGTCAGAGGGTGTCCTCTGAAGCAGAAGCCCTGCAGAGCTCCCCACTGCTCTTGACCTTGAGCCAAGGGTCACCCAGCTGACCACCGGACACCCCATGCCCTGGACAGCACTCTTTAAGGAGGTATTGGAGGTATCATTGCTCCCATTTTAAAGTTGACGAAGTTGGGGCCTGTGGCCTCCATCCTCACTGTGAAGGGGCCTGATCATGGCGAAACAGGGGTTGGGTGTAGAAGGGAATGCCGTCCCTGGCCCTTCCAGCCTGACCACTGGGGCTCCCTTTGGTGGTATGGGTGTGAAAGTTCACCCCTGCTCCGTGAGAGAGGCCCCCTGGCTGCTTTGGAGTCATCTCTGTCTTTGGACCATCTTCCCATTGACTCCACGTGGAGGAGGCCTGTCACCAAGAAGGGGAAACAGAGGTGCCTGGGCAGGGTCTGGGCAGAGGGCCCAATGCCAGGGACAGGGACTTCGCATCCCTCGGGCCTGGCCTGGAATCTAGGTCTGTAGCTTAGCAGCTGTGTGACCTCAGTGAGTCAGCAAACCTCTCTGAGCCCCAGGTGGCTCTCTGTAGGGTGAATCACTGCACCACTGTGCAGGTTGAGAAGCAGTGATGGTTTGCATGCTCCGTGCCCAGCACAGAGGGAGTAGCGATGTTGAGTAGCAAGACAGGGTGAGCTGGGGTGGGAGGACGTTCTGTTTTTCTCAGCCACCTGGGCGCTCCTCATGGCCGCAGCAGCCTCCTCTGGTTCACCGCTGCAGGAGGAAACCCGCGCTAGCTTCGGCCTGTGTGGCTGGTCACCGGGGGTCTGCAGCGTTTTATTCCCTGACCCCTACAGGGGATGTGGCCACCCCTGTGCAAGGAGAATGTTCAGGCTGGAAGGCTGAGGGCGGCAGAGGCTGGACTGGAACCGGCTCTTGCCCTGGCCCCCAGCTGCTTTCCTGCACCTGCTCACACTGGGTCTCCCCACCTACCTCTTCTTGGCCCAGGTCTGATGTCCAACCCTGTGCACCGGTAGGGATCCACCTGGTCTTACATGAGCCTTGCCATTCTCCCTTTCTTGTGGTTCCCCAGACTGGGAACCTCGTGTGGACAGGTGTGTCTGAGCTGTATTCTAGCTGTGCCTTGAAAAGGGAAGATTTTAGCAAACACTTGGGGGATGGACAGAGGAGAAGGGGGTTATTGGCGGTGGCATGTCCTTGGAGAGCAAAGAGCCTGTGTCCAAGCACCGCATAGCTCCTCAGAGAGCCGCCGCCCCCACAGGCCCCGGAGAGGCAGTGTGACTCTGGATTCGTGGGGCTGCAACCAAGAGCAGGCAGACGACTCATCGCCAGCCTCTCATCCCAGGCACAGCATTACTGGAGCTCAGCTCAGAGACACAGGCAGGCAGTCATGTGCGAGTTCCCAGGGTCTGGGAGCTTCAGTGGCTGGGAGCCCTGCAGGAGCAAACACCTCCCCGCCTCTATGCCTGGGGGGCGGATCTTAGAAAATGGGCTCCCGGGACAGACAGATGGCTCAGGGAGAAAGGGTGCTGGCCCACGATGTGTGAGCACTTGCAGGGGGGCGTGTCCAGGAAGAGGCAGGGCAGGGAGGAAGGACAGGCTCGGGGACAGCCTCGTGTCACCCTGCAACCTGTGGGAGCCGGTGGGTGGCTTCATAATTGACTGGCACCAGGCGGAGATGCCAGCAAACTGTCTCCAAATTAGCCATGATTGCAGGGGAAATAAAGAGCAAACAGGGTGAGCTGGATGAGGTTTTCTATAAATATTATGTTTTTTAAAGTTTGCCCCGGAGTAATAGAAGCTGTTTAAACGCTAATATCCTGTCTGTGCATTTAAAAAGCCTTATAATGAGGATTTAGTGCCTTCTTTTCCTAAGACCTGGGATCTGGGGGCCCCTGGGTCTCCAGCCTCCTCTCCCTCCAGGCGTCTCAGAGTGGGCAGCCCCTGGGAATCAGAAAACCTACCCTCCCAGGCCAGACTCAGCCTCCTGGGGGGGCTCTTCCCTGGTAGACGCCGAGGGCCCTTCTCGTCCCAGTGAAGCTCCTCTTTCCTTATTCCCTTCCTACCTTCCCTCCAGTGGCCAGCAAGGACTGGCAGCTGCGTTCTCTTGGTCTGAGTCATTTTTGAGACATTGATACCTTTGGCTCCTGTTGTCAAGGCCAGAGCCCCGGGTCGCCTGGACCGGCAGGCCAGCCTCTCTCCTAAGCCAGCAAGAATGCTGTCTGATCACTGAGAGACGGGGTTCCTAGGTGAAGCTGCAGGACGATGTTTGGGTTTACTAAAAATCAGGACGTGGTGTTCGTTCACTCCGGTAATAACCGCGGAGCCATTTTCGGTGATGAGTGAGAAAATTATAGGAGGGGCCCCAGGCCCGCTCCCCACCCCAGGGGTGACTTCATCAGGGGCCTAAAACCCACAGTTTGAAAAGCCCCGGGGAGGAGCTGTCCTGGGAGCCCCATCCTGGGCTGTCAGAGGGGACATTCAATTCTGCTTTATTCTGAGTGTTTGAGCACCTGCTGTGCCAGGGCTGAGTGGGACCCTGCAGGTGAGCTCCAGGCATTCGCTCTCCAGGGAGCATCTTTGGGACACTCATCTCCCCCAGCAGCTGCTGGTGCCACTTTCAGAAATAGAAATGGGCAGGTCTGGTCCGTGGCAGCGTTCCGTGTGCTCAGGCCCACGCAATGCCCACACACAGCGTCGTAGCTGCCTCCGCAGATGCAGTTCCCAGTCCAGGAGACGACAGGTGCAGAGGCCTGGGAGATGCCCTGGCATACGCATGGCAGGTGGCCGGCCACAAAGTCAGGCTGTGGCTTCTGCAGCCTTCCATCCCTGGGGCATAAATATTCTTGGTGGGGGCAAAGGCAGGAGGGGCAACGTCATCAGCAGCTCATCAGCTCTGTTGGCCTCACCTGGCTGAGACCACCTCTCATGGCCAGCAGTCCCCCTGAAGGCTCAGAGCCCCCTCTGTAGAAGGTCTTGGGATCCTCACAAAATAAGGCACAATTAAACCAAAGAGGAAGAGGAGCGGGCGCCCCTGAGCAGGGCCGACCTCATCACGGGGACACAGTCTTTGGCCTCTGCCGTCATTTCCTGACTATTTTGGCAATCGCCAGATGTAGGGTTCGGATTGGAGCTGCAGGTAAAATACTGGGGGATTTGACACAGCTCGGGAAAGGTGCAAACGACGATGAAGGCAGAGGTGCCCACGTGGTTGGACAACTGATGGCATTTGAACCACAAGTTCATTCCCACCACACATCCTTCCCCGTTTCTGTGAGAGCACTAGGCAGGGAAGACACACGCCCACCCGCTCCCACAGCCCTGATCCGGTCACCAGAGAAACAGGAAATTTAACCCCTTTTCTATTATTTCTACCCAGGGGTGACATCCATGTCCAGGTCCCAGGAAAATGGCAGGAACCCTGAGGGGGTCACTCCTGTGTCTAGCCTGTCATATACACACCCTTGATATTCACCCCCAAGTAAATAACTCCAGACGTGGTGGCTGTTGAGGACATTTGAGATTCTGAGAGAGGATGAGGAGCATAACCTTGGCTAAGGTTCAGTAGGGCTGGGAAGGAAAAGGGTCCCTTCCAGGTTCAAGAGTTTTTTGTGAAAGAAGCAAGTCACTTTGAAGTCCAATCCTACAAGCTAGTGAGGGAAGGGTGGGGGGGCGGTAGGCAAGTGTGGGACAGAGAAGGAAAGGGGGTCTGGTGGTGGGGGTCGCAGGAGGCAAGACCTCCGAAAATAGGGTGACAAAGGAAGGGATCCTAGTGAGCGAAAGTCACTCAGTCGTGTCCCACTGTTTGCGACCCCATGGACTATACAGTCCACGGAATTCTCCAGGCCAGAATACTAGAGTGGGTAGCCTTTCCCTTCTCCAGGGGATCTTCCCAACCCAGGGGTCCAACCCAGATTGAATTGGATCCCACATTGCAGGCGGATTCTTTACCAGCTGAGCCACAAGGGAAGCCTGATAATACTGGAGTGGATAGCCTATTCTTCTCCAGAGGATCTTCCCAACCCAGGAATCAAACTAAGGTCTCCTGCATTGCAGGTGGATTCTTTACCAATTGAGCTATTATGGGGGCAGGAGGCAAGACCTCCAAAAACAGGGTGACAAAGGAAGGGATCTTAGAGGAAGGAGAAATGGGGAACAAAGCCAGGCTACAGAAGAGGGCAGAGAGGAAGCAGGGCTTCCTGGGAGTCTGCCCTCCTCTGCTTGCAGCTTAATGGATGGAAAAGGAGCAGGTGATGAGAAAGAGTCCTTCTCCAGCCTTGAGGAATGGGGGTGGCCGAGAGAGGTATTCCCAGAGAAAGAGGAATCCAGATCCTGGCCCTCCACTGTAGGGCCATTTTTTGTTATCATGTCCCTGGTGTGGCCCAGGATCCTGAGGTGGGGTCATGCCCCCTGGTGTGTTTGTCAATTCTTCAAATGCAGGAGGACTCAAGAAGGAAGAGATGCTGGCTGGTTGTCTCCAAAAGAGACCAGAGCGGGGCTTTGCATATCCAGGCCCCACTGGGCCCAGCCAGGGAGCTTCTGTGTTTCTGTGCCCAGCCATGAGCCTGGTAAATTGTGGGTCTCTACAGAGATGCTGAATGAGGGAATGAACTATATCAGTTTAGCAGAACTAGGAACATGCTATGGAGTGATTTCAAGGAGGACCTGTCTGTCTGAGCTGCCCTGGTTCTTGTCAAGGTGTCTTGAGACGCCCCATCCAAGGGTGGACAGTAAATACTTGGAACAAGGTCTTAAAACTGGAGACCACTGGGGCTGAAGACTCCTGTTGGGGCATCTGCATCCATCAGTGGTGTCCATCCAGCAACCCCTCCCCCCGCCGACTTGGGAGAGGATCTGACTCTAGAAACAAGGCACCCCCTGGCTGGGCAGTGGGCAGGGGTTCTCCTGATCTCTTGGCAGGGCTGGCAATCCCTCCAACCCCTGCCTGGCTGCCACAGGCCGACTTCCACCTGGAGCCGAGCCCATCTGCTCCACTGAAACCAGGTTCAGCTAATTGTGACTTCAAAACTTAATTATGGAAAGAAGTTGGGATTAAGGGCCCTTGCATTTATCTTCCTCTGGCCGTGGTTTGTCAGCAGCTGGGACTTGGAGCATCCCACTCACAGCTCCAGAGAATGAGTGGGGAGCCGCAGCAGAGGCTGTCTTGGCAGGGTCGGAAGCGGGGCTACAGCGTGCTGAGTCGAGCATCTTGATTCGGCCTCATCCCTCCCCCACCGCTGAAGCCATAGCCCCTGTCAGGAGACAGCACACCCTCATTTTCTGTTTTGCCCACCTGTGAGAGCCACCTGCCCTCAAATCACACTGTCTGCTCTGTGGCATGGGGCACGCAAGAGACCACAGGACCTGGAGAGGCGTGGGGTAACCTCCGGAAATCGGCACCCTGATGGTGCCCTGGAGCCCAAGATGCTTGCTACCTCTTTTCTCTAGCCCTGCACACCCCCAGCCAAGCACAAGAAGTGAGGGTAATGGGGGCAGGTGGACTTTCACGCATCACCTACCCCGGCCCAGGTCTTCTTGAAGGGCAACCTGGCAGAGTGTGACAAGAGCCATTCCGACCCCTTGACTCCATAATCCTGCTCCTGGGACCATATCCTCAGGAAATAATTCAAAAGAAGAAAGAAGCCTGAAGTACCGAGATATTTATAGCAGCAGAAGAAGCCGTGCCGACTAGATCCTACCTGTCCAGCAGGCAGGTAACAATTAAATGAATTATGTGGCAACCGTTTGATGGGATATTATACAGCCTTTAAACATGAAAATAGGAAGACTCCATATAGGGAAGGTGTCTTTGAAATATCATTAAGTGAAGAAGTAGAACACTGATTATAATGAGGTAAAAACTATAATTGCATATGGATAAAGAACAGATGAGGCCACAAAGAAATGGGGGTGGCAGTGTTAACATGAGGTTGGGGTGGGGGTGGGTATTTAAACCTGAAAAAAAAATTGGAGAAATAAATAAAAATTAGCAAAAGAATATTCCCTCTCCAAGACCCCAGCCCCGTGTGCTTTGAGAGTTATCTCAGCCAGGGAGGAGCCATGTCTGTCTGCTCCGTCTGATGCAGGATTCACTGGAGCATCAGTCTGCAACCTTTTTGGCATCAGGGGCTGGTCTCGCATAAGAGAGTTTTTCCACAGACTGGGGAGGGGATGGTTTCAGGATGGTTCAAGCACATTACATTTATCGTGCACTTTATTTCTGTTATTTTTACATCAGCTCCACCTCAGATCATCAGGCATCAGATCCCAGACCCAATGCAGCTGGGGACACCCCTGCACTAGAGCACCCTCCATACACACGTGGAAATGCCATCCTTTTATGGCAAACGTGAGCCCCGAGCCTCTCACTGTGTCTCCACAGGCAATTTCCTTTTGTTTATTTTTATCAAGGAAATGTGATGTGCAGACACTTGCGCTGGACCCTGGGAATATGAATGAGACCCATCCGTATGCAGGCAATGCAAGGTGAAAGCACAGAGGGAGAGCGCCAATGCGTGCCCCGCCGGGGGAGGGGGGAGTGTCCCAGGGGACCCCTGCGAGAGGACGGCCCAGCGCCTTAGGAGCCATCAGCGGGATGAGTGGCCTGGGCAGAAGGAAGAGGAGGGGTGGACAGAGGGCAGTCTGAGGGGAAATGTGATACCATGCCTCACCTGGTTGGTAGGGTAAGAACCAAGTCAAAGAGAGGCGGACAAAAGCCCAAGCATGGGGCGTGGCCTGGGATGGCTCCCGCTCAGCGACCAGGAAGGGGCAACTGTCAGCCAGCCACCCCTCACTGGAGCCTCCCCAACTCCACTTGCCTGGGACTGACATTCCAGGAGACGACCAAGAGCTGGCTTTCTTCTCGGATGAGGATGCCACACAGGGAGGCCGCCAGAAGCTGGACATGGTCCAAAGAGAGGGAAAGTCAGCCAGTGGTCCTAGACCCCAACAGAGAGGAGCCCAGTGCCTCTTTGTCTTCAGTCTCCTGACAGCCCCCAGCCCCTCCTGCTCCCTGCCTGCCAGCGAGCACAAGGGAGTCCCTTCTGTCTTCAGGTTTCAGGACCCAGAGCTGTTGGCTGGGATGGCCTTGGCTGATGGGGAAGGGATGGGGTTGGCAGGGCTGGCAGAAAGGACTGAGAGCCTTGGTTCTGTGCCTGGATCCCATCTCAAGAGCTGCAGGGCACGGCTTACAGCTGGATAGCATGCCTGCCAGGCAGTGCCTCAGCTGCACTGTATCCACTCGGTTCCGGTTATACCAACAGAGGTTAGCAGGAGTGTTTCTGCAGTGACTGTAAATAAGCCCTCCCCTGGAGCTGCAGGAAAGAGACGGGTGTGAGAACAGAGCGAACTGGCAGGAGCTAGCCAGAGATGGACCACCTTCTGCTCGCTTAGCCAGCTACTGGGGCAGCTGCAGCCTCTGTCTCTATCCCACAATGCTTTATAAGAAAGAGGCAAGACATTGATTCATTGTATAACTAAACAAATGATCATTTCCTCAATTCAGGGCTGAGACTGGCTAGATTTGAAGGAGCTGAAGATGAGTAAGGAGAGAGGGAGCAGAAAGAGAAGGAAAGAGAGTGAGCACGCAAATGATGCCCCAATTGCGCACGAATCTGCAAGTGGCCGGGAGCAGGCTCCATGAGGGCAAATGCTTCCCAGAGGGCAGCACTGAGCTGGGACAGATGTTCTCCAAGAATGGGTGCCTGGCTCAGGACCTGAGGCCGGGAGCATCCAGCACCTGGGTGATGTCCCAAGAGATCCCAGGTCCCTCTGCCCATGTGAACGCACAGCCCACTGGCCCAGCATCCCAGTTCTAACCTGGTGACCTGGCAACGGCCTGGGAAGCCTCCCAGTTGAGCTTGCAAGGGACACTGGGTCCATGTAAGGGAGCAATGAGACCACCCTAGAGGTGAGCTTCAGGTAGGGGCAGGGCCTAGGGCATCTCTGGTCAGAGCTCCCTGGTTCTGGCCTCAGGCCATGAGGAGGGGGTGAATTAAGGGGTCCTTGAGGTCTCAGATCCAGCAACCATCTTAAGGACATGAGGGAAATGGTTTTACCACTGTGCCTACCACTTTGACAGGAGATGACTATGCTATTCTAATGACCAACCCATAAGGCCCTTTGATCACAGGTGGTAAACTTCATATACTTTGTTTTCTAAGTTTAAAAAACGACTCATTAAAATATTAAGAAGTATTTTTTATTTTTTTAATATAAACTTATTTATTTTAATTGGAGGTTAATTACTTTACAATATTGTATTGATTTTGCCATACTTCAACATGAATCCGCCACAGGTATACACATGTTTCCCATCCTGAACCCCACTCCCTCTTCCCTCCCCGTACCATCCCTCTGGGTCGTCTCAGTGCACCAGCCCCAAGGATTTTAACCCAACAAATAATTGACAACAATTAATCCCATTAGGGAAACTGGAGAGAGTTTCCATGGGTTCCGGGTTTTGCTCCAGGGAAAGTCTGCCATGGCACTCCACAGTGGCAGACTCACCTTCTGGTGGAACAGACCCTCCAAGGTCCTGGGGGCCCTGAGTCACATCTTGGCTACTGCTGGACTCTCTGAGGGGGGCTCTTTCTATTCCAAGGCTTCAGTGATGTGGCTCTTTTGCCTTGGGATGAGAAACTCCAGATCTCAAATCTTGGCGATCTTGTCTAGATTTTTCCCTTTGGGGAAGTGATCTGAAGGAAAGAGGGCTAGAAAGTGAGCCGAGAAGGAAGAACACTGCAGGCTGGGTTGTTGAGTGGATGAGTGACCGGGCCCCTGGGGCTCAGTCCCACCAAGACCCTCAGGAGCCATGCAGAAGGCACTGCAAGTGGTCCACAGAGTTAAGGGAGAGGGGAGTTTTAACCACCAGCTCCCATAGCACATTGGAAGGACTGTGCCTCGGGTTGTTGACTTGGGGACACCCCCGTTGTGTTCCCCTGTTGGTCCCTGCAGGCATCACGCATGTGATGGCCTCAGATAGACAGAGGAGTGCAGTTCAGTTAAGCAAGGGGCAGCAAAGCCTGGAGTAGAAAGAAGGTGAGAGGAGGTGAGTGGAACACAAAAAGTGTGTAATACCATCCTTCTCTTGCAATCCATATTGTATACAACCCATCACGAGGCCTTCAGGGTGATTCCCTTTGGAGGGGTCAGTGCTGTGTGTCTGTGGCTGAGACTCAGCAGAGGCTCCTCACCACCTCAGTGCGGTTCTAAGACCATTGGAAGGTCTCTGCTGCATCTTGAGCCTGTTGCTACAGAGCCCTTTCTGCAGGACCTTCTCAAAACCGGTCCCCTTTGAAAACATTAACATATACTGCCTCTGAAGTCCAAAGAGGCCCCCTTCTTGGTTGAAGAGAAATAGGGCCCAACAACTCACCTTTGCATAAACATCAATGGAATGTTGTGGAATGCCCCAGACTCTAAATATCCATTGACGAGGCAAATCTTGGGCTTTCCTTGGGCTCATCCCTCACCCTCTGACATGTACGTGTCCTGCTGGGGCATCTGGTGTGTCTCCCTCTTTCTGCCCACCTGGTCCAATGAGCATGACCTCTTCAACAGGGTGAGTGAGCTCGGTGTTCTCTGGAACATCAAAATGACCAAAGACCTACAGACACTGTGATAAAGAGCAAGAGCTTGATTACAGCTCTGTGACGAGACAGTAAATGTGTATTGCCATCCTTCCTGTATAAAAGCAAAGAGCTTTTAACCTTATTCACTGATAGGGATTGAAAAGAACACATTTTCCATATCAATGACTATGTACCAAGTAATAGAGGCTCTATTGATTGGTTCCAGTAAATAAAGCCCTGCAGTCTGTGTTTCGAGATTTGGTTAAGTTCATAGGAGTCCACCATCATCGACTATGGTTCCTCTGGTCCTTCCAGATGAACTGAACACGGATATGATGGGGACCTCCACCCTTGCTTCCTTCAAGTCCTTGATGATGGATCTAATCTCCACAGCTGTCTTGGGGTGGGGTGAGGTGGGATGGGGCTGTTATTTCTTCTTCTTGGCCAGGCTGGGGGAAGGTTCTTTGGCTTCCTTCCAGGTCAAAGAACCAATATGAGGGTTATGCCAGATGCTAAGTATATTCGCTTAAAATGATGTGCTCGGAAGTGAGAGACCGACTGCAGAATGGGTCTGCGAACACGCTGGACCTGCTGTAAGACGGACTTGGGTCAGGATGTCGTATACCTCTGACTTTCCATTATGTGTCCTTCAGTCGGTGACTGTAATGGTATTTCTGTTTCACTCGTGTCCGTGTCAGCCCTGCCCACGTGTTCCAGAGTCTTCTAAGTCTGGATAACCCTGTGTCCCAGGTACAGGCTCTCTGGTAAATGGCACAGTCATCTCTGGGGAAGGGCTGTGGGATTATCACTGTATTTACTGCTGTGGTATTGCCAAGCCTCAAGTGAGGTCTTTGCTTGTTCTCCAAATAAGGGGAGCCAGTTTTCCTCTAGCAAGGAGGAAGGGGCTCCTCTGGCCAGCCCAGAGAATTCAGGAAACTCAGAGGGTGCAGGACCCTCAGGCTCACCCCTACATGTAGTCTCATCTCTAGGTCCCATTCTTTCCTCTCAGGGCTCTGATTTTGGCAAAGGAGGTGTGTCATGTCAGTGTGTTCAGGCTCCTTTGTGACTCAGCTACCCTTATAATTAAGTCCCAGGGCTTTAGAAAATCAGGTCTATTCAGATATTTCCACTGAGGGCAATGTCCCTTGAGTTGATGTTCAGCTTACCTGAGACCATCATTGTCTTTTTTTAAGGCTTCTAAACTCAACCAATTCTGTAATCCTTATATTTACCACTGTCCCGGACCATTGCTGCCACTACTGCCTAACCAAACACTCCACATTCCACCTGCCCTCTTCCCAGTCCTCCACCAGTGAGAGTCTATGTGCCCATGCCAGCCCTGCGTGCCGGGGGTGGTGCCACACAACGGGGTTCCTAGCAATGTCTGGTGGTGACCACCCAGCTCCAGTATTCCCACCTGAGGGGCTTCCTCAGCTTGATCTCCCCCAGACAACAGGCCCTGGGAGAAGCGTTCAGAGGCAGGAAGTGTATTTTGGAGTGAGGGGCCCTGGGGAGAATCAAATAGGGAAAGATGGGGAGCCAGTCCAGTGTGTGTCGTTGAGCTGATCACCACTGTGGGCAGCTGGAGTTTAGGGCTGTGGGGGAGCCCGTGGGGGGGCACGGAGGAATCCACGTGAGGGGTGGAGAGGGAGCATTCCCTGCCAGGTCCTTTTTCCCGCTCTGGCCAAGGACTGCTCCAAGCACCTTCACCCCGGCACCCCTCCAGTTTCACTCGTGTGTCAGAATGGTTGAGTGGGTTCCCACCGGTGCCCACTCAGCAGCAGCAGAAAGGCCCCAGGGCAGAAAGTGAAAGATGAGCTAAAGGGAGGTGCTGTCACATGAGAGTCACACCCAGCTGCCTGCCGTGGAGAAGGCTGGAGTGAAGGGTGGGTGGGCGGTGGGATGCAGCAAGTCCCTGATGGGACTTGGGAGATCTTGGGCATCCCCTGCTTGGGCCTCTCTCTTCCCATATGTAGCCCTGGAGTAACCACTGCAAGGCGGGTCGAGTGGCACATGAGATGGTATTAGTGAAAGCTTTGTATGCTGCAGAGCTCTACCCTAGTGTGAGGGATTTGCTGTTGTGATGGGCATGGCGCCCTAGGCACAGCCGCAAAGTTTCCGGGGCCCTCCTCCTCAAATCACTCCAAGCCCCAGGCTTCTCTCCTTTTGCTGGGACAAGAGGTGCCTGTAGTTTGTACAGCAGTAGGGAGCACAGCCCATCTCAGATGCACCCCAAGGTTTGCCCTTCCCCCTCCAGAATCCTCCCTCATCTGGGCCCTGGCCCACTCAACCTCTCATGCCAGGGAAGCCTTGTCACTACCTCGGAGAGCACCCAGGGGACCTAGGGTATTCTCCCAGTAATGAGTGCTGAAATTACAGAGACGTGTGTCATCACCCCGGGATTGTGACAGCTTCTGGTGAGGCAGGTAGGAGGAGGAGGATGAGACAGACGCTCCAGAGAGGAGGTGGTGTAAGCTGAGCATTTGGGTCGTCTGCAGCAGGGGAGGAGGTGAGGAGAGAAAAGGGCTGAAAGTTGAAGACAACTTTTAAGGAAGTTTGCCCAAGTCTGCCCCAGGCTCTTCGTCAGCCCCCACCCCCCAGCCTCCAGTGGAGTAGGGAAAGTGCGGGGGGAAGGAAGCACGTGGGAAGGGGTGAGGAGGCAGAGAGCTGAGCACAGCACAGGGAATCATGGAAGGACAGGGCTTCCAGTTCCAATGTCTCCAAGGGACGGAAGGGGTTTGTAGTTGTGAAAAATGTGATAGACTTGCAGAAACATTTTACACGGTCTGGAAAATCCCAAAAGAAAGAGAGAGAGAGAAAATGAAGGAAAATCTCGAGAGAAATCACAATGCTTCCTCAAGGTTGGGAGAAGAGTCCATTTGCCAGCTGGCACGTTCAGGACCAAGGACAGCAGTCGGGGGGCGGGGTGGGGAGGGGAGTCCATTCAGCCCACAGTTCAGTTCAGTCGCTCAGTCGTGTCCGACTCTTTGCGACCCCATGAATTGCAGCACGCCAGGCCTCCCTGTCCATCACCATCTCCTGGAGTTCACTCAGACTCACGTCCATCGAGTCCGTGATGCCATCCAGCCATCTCATCCTCTGTCTTCCCCTTCTCCTCCTGCCCCCAATCCCTCCCAGCATCAGAGTCTTTTCCAATGAGTCAACTCTTCACATGAGGTGTCCAAAGTACTGGAGCTTCAGCTTTAGCCTCATTCCTTCCAAAGAAATCCCAGGGTTGATCTCCTTCCGAATGGACTGGTTGTATCTCCTTGCAGTCCAAGGGACTCTCAAGAGTCTTCTCCAGCACCACAGTTCAAACGCATCAATTCTTCAGCACTCAGCCTTCTTCACAGTCCAACTCTCATATCCATACATGACCACAGGAAAAACCATAGTAGCCTTGACTAGATGGACCTTAGTCGGCAAAGTAATGTCTCTGCTTTTGAATATACTATCTAGGTTGGTCATAACTTTTCTTCCAAGGAGTAAGTGCTCCTGGTGGGTGCTTCTGGTAGGAAGCTTGGTTTTCTGTATCCCAGCAGAGCTTGCCTCTCTCACAGTGCAGGAAACAGGATATCCCCTGATTTCCCTGTTTCCACCTCTCTCATTCTGCTCACTTCCCCCATGTTCCCTTTCAAAGCATCCAGAATGCCCTCTCTCAACTCCATTAACTTTGACGCCCCAAAAGGGTAGATCTATTCAAACTTGGAGAACAGATGAGAACACCTCTGGGTAGGCAGGAAGAGCTCCTTGTTGGATCAGCACCTGGGCCACCTCTGCTGCTCAGCTTACAGCTGAATTGGATCAGAACAGTTTTACGTGCCGCTTCCAGTTTTTGTTTTGTGGGAAAAGAAGGCAATGTTTTAAAAGAATAAAGAGAGGGAAGTGCAGTCTTATGGAGAACAGAGGTGTGTGGAAATGGATGGAGAAGGAGCTGAGGACTATGAAGAGCTGGCGAGTAGGGGTGGGCTCATCCTGGGGGCTCTGTCTTCCAGAGACTCCAAGGATTCATGCTTTCTTTGCTTGCCCATCCCCCCTTCACGGTCTGATGAGGAGGCCTCTGGGACTTATCTCTGTGTTAGGCAGGGGCTCAGGGCTCTCAGACTCACTCGCCAGGTCAGTTTCTGGGGGGGCTGTCCCCTTCCTCAGCAAAGCTTTTTTCTCTGTGCAACGTTCTCTTTTGTTTTTTTGGTATTGAGTTGGTGTGTGGGCTTCTGCCAGCCCAGCAAAGCTTTCTTGGCTTCAGCAACTCTCCAGGGATGTGCCCCATGAAACCTCATGGCCTGTCCTGTCGAGGCCTTCCTCCTGTAGTCTTGCCTCAGGTGCGGCAAGGAGCCAGATGTGTGGAGCCACTGCCCCCTCTCGCCAGCCCCCGCTCAGGGACAGCTCTGCTCCTCTCGGCTCTGGGCAGACAATCCCTGTCACAGGGCTCTGTCTATGGGTCTTGTTTCTTCTTTTTCTTATATTTACTGTTAGAGAGACAGCATGGATAATAAGGCTGGTGCCCACCATATCTGGCAGTTGATGAAAGGGCTCTGAATTTCCCCTGGCACCTCATCCTTTGACCCACTGAGATTGGCCATAACAAGCAGCATGTGTCTTGTGGGTTGGCCACCCTCCAGGGGGCTTCCCTCACCTCTCTCCATTCCCAGCAGACTGGCAGCTTGGGCACAGACCATAAGGCCACTTTGTTTACAATTTGCGCACTGTGCTTTGACCATCTGCCATCTCACTGAGGCTGGGGCGATAGTTAGGGTACTCTTTTCCTATTTTACAGGTAAGGAAACTGAGATATGTAAAGCTTTAGAATAGGACTGTCCAGCAGAACTTTCTGCAACCATGGAGATACTTTAGGTAGGCGTTCAACACAGTAGCCACCCGTTGCATGCGACCACTGAGCACTTGAAGTACGGTGCGCTGGAGGAGCTGGAGTTTTACTTTCATTTTAATTGAAACTTTAGAGACTTACTCAGGAGTGTCTAATTATTTTTAGAGCTGGGACCATACCTGGCTGTTCTAAGTCACCTGTTCCCACCATAGAGGTCATGGGCACCCTGGGGTCTATTACTAGATTCCGAGCTACAGAAGTCTGACCTTGACCTCTCCCTCAGCTCTCACCTGGGCTAATTTCTCTCCCTGGAGAGAACCCTAAGATCTCAGCACAGTGGGCTGGAGCAGAGGACTCAAGGCCCTACCCTGATTCTGGTTCCCACACTTGCTAGTGGGGAGGGTTGAATAAGTGAGAGCTATGGGAGGGCGAGAGATGGAGGAGGTGCCAGGGGAGGCTGAAGCCCACTCGAGGGGCATGGCCTGCTTCCCACCAGCTTCCAGGGATGACGCCTGGCAGAGACCCCACTAGTAGGCCTGGTGTAGAGGTGGCCACAGGTTTCCTTTTCTGACAGCCCCTTGCCGCCCTATCTGTGTCTCCAGAGAGGAGAGGGTGAGCTGGCCAGACCCCACCCGCTTTCCTAGCCGGCCTCCCTTCTCCCTGCAGTTTCCCTCCCCGGGGACAGCCCCCTCTGGCTTCCCATTGGCCAGTGTCATGCAGACCTCCTCTTCCTCCTCTCCCTGAGAACCAGCTCTATTAACAGTCTCACAACTGAGCTGTAGACTTTATGTGCTCAGCATCTTCGTGGGAGTGGGTTTGTTTCTTATCATGGAAAATGCAAGACATTCAGCTTCAGAAAGCTTGTAGGTATGGAGAGGGGCTTCTGGCATCCCTAAAACTCGTAGCAGAGTGACCAGAGGCCTAGATAAGGCCTTTGGCGGAGGGTCTAACTTTTCTGAGCCTTGGTCTCCCCCACTGTACCCATTCATCTCTTAGGATGCGAGAAGCACATTGAAGTACATATGGGAATGCACTTTGTGAGCTGGGATGCAGGACACAAATGCCAGTGTCTCACTGCAGCCTCAGCACTGGGCCCTCGAGAGCTGAGTCACGTTCCCGCCTGGTGCACCTGGGCCTGTGTGGGTGGAGAGGAGGCAGGTGTGGCTAGGATAAAGGGATTTCAGGAAACAACCATCCCTCAGGGAGATTGCCTTTTGATCTGGTCCAGCATAAAGAATGGAGAAGGCAATGGCACCCCACTCCAGTACTCTCGCCTGGAAAATCCCATGGATGGAGGAGCCTGGTAGGCTGCAGTCCATGGGATCACTAAGAGTCAGACACGACTGAGCGACTTCACTTTCACTTTTCACTTTCATGCATTGGAGAAGGAAATGGCAACCCACTCCAGTGTTCTTGCCTGGAGAATCCCAGGGACAGGGGAGCCTGGTGGGCTGCCGTCTCTGGGGTCGCACAGAGTCAGACACGACTGCAGCGACTCAGCAGCAGCAGCAGCATTAAAGAATGACTAAGCATTGCCCTCATAGCACATGTGAGATGACAGCTCGTCCCAGATTGTCCTGACACAGAACAAGACCCTCAGTGGTGAAATCACCCGACAGACTGAGAAAATCAGGAGCACACGCTCCTGATGGTCATGACTGAGAAAATCAGGAGCACATGCTCCTGATGGTCATGACTGAGAAAATCAGGAGCACATGCCAAAGTCATGGTCGCATGCTGTCTTGGTTGCCTAGTGCAGGTTCTAGACCCCTATTCCATAGAACTCTATGTGGGTCAAGGGGATGGATATGTGGATGAGAGACAGCATAAAAAAGATGAACTCATTGCGTTTTCTCCTCTCCCTGCCCTAAAAGGGAGGTGGGGTGGGCGGTGGGTCATGAAAAGGGATGTCCATTGAGATACAACCCCCTTGGCCACCAAAGCTCGTGATTCTAAAGGGAAGATGGGTCCCTCCACCTCCAGCTGCATGAAAGTTATGTCTATTGAAATAAATATCTGTTCCCTGGTTTGCCCTTGGAGGAAGAGTGCTCAAAATAGTGGAGGAATGTGTGGAGAAATATGGAGACACACACACACACAGAGACAGGAAGACACGGAGGGGCAGACACACACGGAGAAAAGCCCAGACAAAGAACAGAATGTGGACCACACTCCCAAAGGAAGGCTGTGCATTTCGTCTCTATTTTATGTCCCTGGGAAAGAAAACAGAGCTCATGAGTGTCACTGTGGCTTCTAGGCCTCCGTGTTGCCCACCATGCCAGCCACCCACATAGGCAGAAACCTTGAAGCAAACATTAAGGTGTCCTCTACCATCCGTCCTGGGCAGAAACCAGAAAGGAACCCCAGTGCCCACTGCTCCATTTTCAGTGGGTGTCAGTCCACTGGGGGACTCGTTTCTTCATGGTGGTCTAGCATACTTTGGGGACACGCCTCTCATTACCAACCAGTGTGAACTCTGAGTATGTAAACAAGTTTGAGCATAAGCCAGAACAAACATAATTAGGAAGGCAAATCCGATGCAAAAAGAAGCAGAATGTACTTCAAATTCAAATAAGAATCATTTGTGGACTCTCTGCTCTTTCTGAATTATCAGTGAAACGTTCCACTCCATTTACATATATAATTGAGGGTTAACAATACTTCCTGTCCCAAGGCTCAGGAGATGATCAGGGCAATTTGGGTCCGGGGAGGTGAAGGGACAGGCAAAATCACTGGCTGTCTCACCTGTCCGCTGCAAAGACAAGGGACCCAGAAAAAGGCCCAGCATTTGGAGGCACTCAATAGATATCTGTTGAATTAATTAACATGATTTATTGAGCATCTACCATTTGCCAGCTCCATTTTATACAGAACGTCTTTGAACACCACAACACTTGAGGGAGGTATTGAGTCCCAGTCTTACAGATGCAGAAAGTACAGCTCAAGATGTTGAAGTACTTGCTTCAAGTTTCATGGCTGGTCAGGGCAGAATTGGGCTTGCCTCCAGCTTGGGGCAACTCCCAAGTGTGAGTGTGCACCACTTCCTGCTGGTAGAGGGTTCTGGAAATGTTGAGGCTTGCCTGTGTGGTGGAAGGCAGGAGACCTGGGACTGCAGTCTCCTCAGAAGCTCAGCTCTGCTCCTGTTCCTCAAGTAGGAAAGGGTGATGACTCAGAGCCCAAGCCTTGGGTTCCGTTCTCCACCCTGAGCACTGCCTTGGGTTCCGTTCTCCACCCTGAGCACTGCTCTGCCCTCTGTTTTGCCTCTTTTTCACCCAATGACATGGGAAGAATGATGTGCCTCCTTCACGCTGCCTTCAGGGAGCGGGGGCATAGAATGAGGCTGAAGGCAACCTGGGTGTCTGAGATCCGATCTGTCCAAAGCACTGTGATGATGATGATAATTGTTGCCCTGCCCTGGATCCCTGGAATGGAATTTCCAAAGCCTCCCACTCTATCCTGGGAAGGAAAATCAATAGGCTGACCCAGGAGCCAAATGCAAACAAGTTCAGCCACCTGGGAGCTGGCTGCCGAGATGCTTTTTCCCACTGAGGTCAGGGGGCAGAAGCACCAGCCATGAGCTGAACCCCAGAGCTGAGACGTGCCTGGGGTGCTGGTCTCCTTGTCCCGTCCTGGACAGGAAGGGAGAGTAAGAAGATAAGCCAGCCCGCCGCCACCACCATTGGCCTCTGGGCTTGTACAACCGCACTGGCAGGGCGTAATGACAAGCTCCAGCGCCAGACACCAGGATGGAATAAAGGGAAACCAAGCAACGCAAGTAGATTTAAATGGAGCAAACTCTGTTGCTGGACGCTTGTGTTTGGGGTGGGAGGGATCGGTGTGTCCTTTCTGCCAACACAGATGTGTTCTCTGGACCCTACCACAGAAAGAGACCCAGCAGGCATCCCATTGTGAGCCAGGCACTGTTCCAGGCAATGAATGGATGTTGCCAGGGCTGAGTACAAAGACATCGTACCCCCGCTCAAGATCAGTGCCTCCCGTGAGAGTAAAGTGCAAACGGCATGTATCCAAGCGTAACTTTCCAATAGCAATATTTAAAAAGTGAAAAGAAAGAAACCAGCGAGATTAATTTTAACAATATACTTTATTTAACCCAATATATCCAAAATATCACTTCAACATGTAATTGGATATACAAATTATTTTTTTTTCTTTCTATTGTACCAAGTCTGGCTTGTATTTTGCACCCAGAGGGGTGGGATAATGGCTCCTGTATTGGACAGTGCTAGGTCTAGAGAAAACTCTTGAAGAACTATGAGGCAACTTGTACCTTAATTCCAGTAGAAATCACTTTCTCAGAGCTTCCTTACTACAACCCACCTTGGACCCTGTCTGGGTGCCTGGGATCTCAAAGAGAAGGAAAGAGGAGAAGGTGGTCCCAGTCCATTTCTGCCATAGCAAGTACGGGAGTGAAGGCTGCACCATGTGAAATCGGATGAAGTTGGTGTCTTCACGACAAAGTAATCGATCTGATTTTTCTTACCATTTTTTTTTCGAGGAGAATTAGCCCACCAGAGAGAGAGGACACCAGGTTTCTTGACTGCCTTCTGTCCATTTCCATCTGAATTATCTCTTTGCCTCTGCTGGTCATGAAAGCCCTCCCTTCATACTCTCTCCTGCCTTCTCCAGATCAAGCTGGAAGGCAATGGGGCCACCCTCCTAGCCCAGAACTCCTACCTCCCTTCCTGTGTGCCAGCTTAAGGGAGACTTCTTTTAAACTGCCTCCAAATAGCCAGTAAACCTGCCACTCTTTCCTCCAGAGAGCTTGGCCAGCTCAAGGCTCCATTGACCCTCTCCACAGCATTTACTCTCAAAAATACAATTCCAATACAGTAAAGATTCTAGTCTCCCAGCGTGGATTTCCAATTACCCACACTCGGCCAAGTGGCAGCCACTTCATTATAATTCTGTAATTGCCATATAGAATTCCTATAAATTTGCTGTTAATTTTTAACCACTTCATCCTTCTCTTAGAAAGTGTAGCAATAATTTGAAAATCTATAGATGATATTTTTAAGTGGATAGAGGCAGAGTAGGGGGAATAAAATCCAGTGAGGGCTAGGTCTAGAGAAAAATCCTAATAAGACAGTAGTGGGGTGAGCCTGAGAAGGCAAGTCTGGGGCTTCCTCAACTTTGATGTGAACATTTCTTCCAAAATATGTGGTGTATTGGTGGCAGCAGGGATTGATCAGAGTCTGATCCGGGGAAGATCCTGCTCTGAAATGAGAATGGCTTTGCGCACTGGGTTCTCTGTGAACAAGCGCATTCCCTGCCCCCACTGGGAGGTAATTTACAAGCTCGCCTTCCGAATGTAATCTTCCCGCATTGTACTGCTCCATGGTGCCTCCCTGAATTGCAACACAGACCAGGTCTATAAAAGACGTTTCGGAGGAAATGGCAGCCACACAGGATTCCCCTCCACACACACACACAGCCCCTCACCAAACAAGTGAACACCCAGGCGCTCAGCAGAGAAATTAGCCTGCCTTTCAGGAGATGCTAATGACAGAGAAGTTGGGAGGGCATGAGGGAGAGCCAGAAAGGAAACTGTTGGGCCCACAGGAGCTCCAGGCGCTGGGGACCAGTGGGGAGATGGGCTAGGGAGCCCTAGCTAAGAACAGCCTGCTTCTCTCTGAGGAGGTCTCCGATGGTCAGAAAATAAGAAAGCTGGATCTAGAGGAAGCCTTAAAGGGAGACTTTGTCAGTGAGAATGTGCTGGGTGAGGTTTATTTGGCGGGGATGTTTTGGTGAAAGGTGGCCATCAGCAGGGCTAGCCACTGGCCACCTACAGCCAAACAGTGAGGTCATTGACATCTATCTGTGTTTGGCTCAGGAAGGCAGGAGTATAAGCCATACTGGATGCCCAGGGGCAGGGGATGGGGGCGCGGAGCTGTCCCTGGTGCTGAAGAACTCACTCTTGCAGGGTTGAAGTGCTGAAGACCTACAGCTCTCCTTCCTGGCTGCCAGGAGGGTTGCAGCCAGGGACCTCCACATCCAGTCCCTGTCCCCACCCCTTGGAAGAGGGAGATATTGGCTCCAGGCTAGAGGAGGGTTATCAGGCAGCAGCAGCGATGAGAAATTGGGCCACGGAGCGATTTGAAGGTCCCAGTGTTTGATCTACTGCAGGGCTGGCTCCTTGCAGCTTTCCTGCTCCCGAGTTTGGTGACCTGAGAGAATTAAAGCTGCCTTAAATACAGTCTCTGTTGGCTGTATATTAATCAAGCAGGAATCAAAAGTCACAGCATCCTAGGGAAGCAAGAAAAGGCACAGACAGCTCCCCCCATCCTGATGCAGCGGCTCTCAGCAGGAGCAGAGGTTGGGAGCCGCTGTGAGCAGCACACGGCCCTCAGCTGGCTGCCAGCTTCCCCCAAACCTGCTTGCCAGTGAATTCTCAGGAACCTCATGCCTTGTAACTTTGGAGTTGTGTCGATGCCAAAATAACACTGGACCCCAATGCCACTGTAGATCAAGGAAGAGGAGGGCTCCCCGCCCCTTGACAAGGAGTGAGAGGGAGCAGAAGGATAGGAAGCCAGATGGGCTGGGGGCCCCAGAATAGCCTCATGTCTAAGTCCCCTAGTAAAGAATCCCGCTTCCCTTCTCTTGGCAATCGTTAGGGAATCTGGAGAAGCAAGCAGCATCCATGGCCCCTTTCTCTGCTGCACTATCCTCCAGGGGGCACCAGTTCATGAAACTTTCCTGGTGTATTCTGAGTTGTCAGGCAGAGCTGATACCAGCCAGGGTCCTGCCTACCCCTCCCTCCTAACCCTGGCTCACTCCCCTCAAAGACTGAGAAAGAATACAGATGAGGCCTCTGCCACCCTGGGAGTGAGAGGAGGAGAGTCTGCAGGTACGAGTCGGTTCCTCTGCTTCCTGGCAGACAGGTAGGTGTGTCTCTACCCCTGTGAGTCCTGAGACAAGCTCAGCTCCCATAAAACTTCACTGGAAGAGCCTCCCACCCCACCCCCACTGCCCCCGCCTCTCAGCGCTGGCCACCTCCTGGCTCCATCTCTAGTTTGGCACTGGCCGCCTGACACAGTGCACCTGCCTTCTCAGGGTCATGCACTTTGCCAGGACAGCACTGCCTCTGTGGGCCTTTGTGGCCTTGGGCTCCTAATGAGCTTTTAATGAACTATTTCTTTGGCTTTAGGGGCAGGAGGGGCAGAGGAGGAGCCAAGAGCCAGCCCCTCTGCATTCTGCTTCTTGAGGTTGCTTTTTAACTGGCTGAGGCTATAGGCAGATGTTTGACCCAGAGACTTTCAGATTTGTTCAGTTTGGAGGACTTGACTTTCACAGTCCTTGGACCCAGGCTAACCCCTGTTCATCGTTCCCTCTCTAGAGGGTTTCCCTGGGTCTGTCCCTTTGTTGCCTCTCCTCAACCAAGGCCGGAGGAAGGGTCACTGGTTTTCCTGTTAAGTAAGGTTTATTTTAACTGATGGCAAATTGAAGAGTCTGGCTATTTCACTTGCTGTCTATGGAGAGGCAGGAAGCACAGAATGGGCCCTCCTCTATAGGCAGCTCAGATCCATCCCCTGTGGATGAAATAACAAGCCTTGACCCCTTCCCATGGCTCACTGCTTAGGGACCCTCAGTGCTTTGTGTCTTCAGCTCAATTCTAATTGAACTTTGACACAAATTCATGCCTGTCACAATTGTTTGTTGTTATTGTTTAGTCACTAAATCATGACTCTTTATGACCCCCTGGACAGTAGCCCACCAGGCTCCTTTGTCCATGTGAGGGATTCCTAAATGTCAAGCACACAGTCTTCCCTTCCTGACACCCTGAGGCATGTGGAGCTGCTGTTAAACCCTTTCCCGGAGCACACAGCCTTGTTCTACAGGTTCTTGTGGGTGACTCCCAGTCCCTCTTGGGAGCTGGAGATGACAGTGGCTTCAGCTGCTGGTCCAAGCTCCCCCTTGGAATTCCTTCAAGGCTTTTCTCCACTGAATAAAATTAAGGTGGAAAAGGTCTGTGTGAGACACAAGACAGAATTTCTTGACAGCCAGGGTGATAAAAATCTGAACGAGTTCCCCAGAGAGATGTCTAGGTCTCCCTCAGTGGAGTACTTCAAGAAAAAGAAAAAGAAAAAAAAAAAAAGACAGTGCCAGTCCCTGAAAGCTTTCGTGGCTGCCAGATAGAAGGCAGAAGACTGGACACCTTGCTCCCAATGTCCCCTCCAGCTCCATAGTCTGGGCCTATGAGTGTGCTTCTCCCTTCCAGGGACTGTGTCTCACTGTGGGGTGGTGACCGAGGGCTGTAAGATGCTGGCGCTGTCCCTGGTGCTGCAAATGAGGGTGCTGAGGGCAATCTTAGTGCCCAGGAGCGCCATCCCGGGTGGGGTGCCTCGAACAGCGAGTTATGTAGGTTTCTCTGCTCCCACAGCCTCTGCTGGTGATAAACCTGTAACATGAGCCCTGCCCTAGTGTAAGCAGAGGCTATCATCAGTCATTCTACACTGGGGACCCTGCCATCCAAGGGCATCTCATCTGTGAGCCAGCCAAAGCTGGAATCTTCATCTCCAAGCAAATATACTGACTTGCTGTACCTCTCAGGACTTTTTCTTTCCTGCGGTCATTCTCCGTGTTGGCACAGGGAGCCAAGCAGATAAACCCAGATTTAGATAGACAGGAGAGCTTGGGTGGTGGGCCAGGCTCAGAGTGTGAGATGAGGGTCCATGAAATTGAGTCTCTCCTGGCAGACCAGCTAGGAACCCTGCAGAAGGGCTTCCTCTGTCCAATGGCAGCTTCTCTCCTTGGCTTCATCATAGAGTTCAGCAACCCTACTGAGTTCTCGCGACCTCCTGCCTAATAAGAAAGAGGAAATTCAAAATAATTGCCATGCAGACTGAGCAGCAGTGTGATTAGTAAATGCCCAGGCTACTGCAAGTGACAATTACATTAACAGGTTTGGTTTGGGGTTGATCCTGTTAGGAGAGAAAGCCAAGGGCTAATGATGAGGATGCTCACTGGAGCACATGAGCCAAGCACAGTCACGGAAGGGAAGTGAAAGACTCGTGTGAGTCTGTGAACTGGGAGGCTTATTTTCCAGCCTGAACTCTGCCTCTCCCTAGCTGTGTGACCTTGGGCCACTTCCGAGATCCTAGACGTGTCATCATAAACCGAATGGGCATCATTCTCCCTTCCCCATCTACTATGTGAGGATCAAGTGAGATGAAAAGGTTAGAAAAGCACTGAGCCAGTGCAAGGTATTGTTACAGTTAGCAATCAATAATGATAATAAATCACCTCTTTTTCGCTTTGTACACTCTCATTCCCAAGAAGTTTAAGCAAACGGTCGGGCTCTTGAGGCTTGAGAAAGAATTCTGCCCCTCTCCCTCCTCTGGCCCTCTCCAGACCCTGTGGGTTCTGGGGGCCAGCATCCTGAGTGGTGGCTTGGCCACCCTGAAGAGTTCAGATCTGTTTCTCCAAGGTTCTCTCAGCACAGCCCGCCTCCTAGCCAGGAGCTCACAGCCCAGATGCAGCGGGAGCCTGTAAAGAGCTTTCCAGGGCTGCAGCTGCCGAGGCCTCTTTCCCACCAAGCCCCGAGGTGGAACCTCACAGCGCTGGCTGATTTCAGATGTTCTCTCGCCCTGTGCTGAGCTCTCTCCCCCTCTCCAGAAGAGGAGAAAGGAGAAGTCCTGGGGGCTCATTTAAAATAAATAAAGCTTGGCAACAGTGCTGAGTGGGAAAAGCAGGGAGGAATGGCACCCACAACCCTTTTCTGAGCACATTCCTCTGGCTCCCGGGCCCCGAGGGGAGAAGAACTTGCCAAAGAAAGATGTGCTTATAACTGCAACCCTGTGCAACTTCTGGCTTTGCCCATATATCTCGAGTGTGCCCTTTGCTTTCAGTCTCCTTATATTTATTATGTTTAATTTTGCCGGGACATGGTTGTAAGTGAGACGGATGGACCCGAATGTGGCTGGCAAACGCCTCTTAATTAAACAGATAAATAAACTTCCTTTGCACGCCAATTCTTACTTTTGCTGCAGTCTCTGCTGAGGCCAAGGGGGACAGCACCAAGAGTGGGGGATCCCCATCGAGCTGGAAGGTGGGTGCTGGCCAAGGCAGCCTGGGCCGGGGCTGACTTAAACACCTGGGGGCTCAGGAACGCCGGGGGGCCGGAGGGTGGGGGCACCCTCAGCGGCCCCTCCTTGTGGTACTGACCTCAAAGGGGAGGCTCTGGCCAGTGTGAGTGCGCCCTCTGCTGGACGCCTCTGGCATGGCCCGCTCAGCCAGGGCCGTGCACTCCCACCCTGTCCCGGCAGGGGCTCCTCTGCCAACTCTCCTGCCCTTCTGGGAGAACTGGACACACTAGGAGGAAACACAAATAGTCCCCCCCAAAGATAAGGAAGCCGCAAACTTTCAGGGGATCGGGGGGTTCCTCCATTTTACATGATGACTAAAGAGCTGCTTCTTGTCCTCAACCTGACATTCCCCCAGTGGTATCTGCTAGAGGCACCCCAAACAGCCTCAGGCTTGGACCTGTCCCCTGACTCCGCTCAACGCCACCCCATTGTGGATGTGGGGCATGAATTCCCCTGGGAGAGTGTTCAGTTGGTGATGTGGGCATCTGGTTGGCTCACAAAAAAGACACTTCTTGGGTCATCCCACGCCCCCTCATGCACACACCCTGTTCCCTGACCACAGCCACCTTGGCCCACTCCACCCTCCCATCTCCATGGAGATGCTGGGTACAATTCTGCCGCTCCTGCCTCCTTGGCCCCTCAGTGCTCACACCCAAGCCTGTGCCAAACACCCTGACGTTGGAGCACAGAGCTCTGGCTCTGCTGGAAGCACGGAGCACACTGTCTTTGTAGATCATGGCCCAGGTGCCATCGGAGACGGTGAGCTCGCTCCTTGTCTTGGGAGGCCTTTGCCAAGCTCCATGCTGTCCTCCCTGCATGGGGTGAACCCTGAGGACGCCAGTCTGGACACTCAGGAAGGGAAAGAGGCCCAGGCCTATGTGTAACTTAACCCCCACCCAACCTTCCCTAAAGGGACTGCAGGGCTTCCTGTTCTTGCTGGGCTCTGCCCAGGTGCGGCCTTGGAATTTCCAAAGGATGGGACTTGGGGTGTTGTCTTAGGCAACAATCTCCGAAATCATTTGGCCACAGAACTGCCACCTTTGTTAAGAACACTGACCATTTTAAACACTTTGGCACAGGCTGCCCCAGGGAGACCCTGTGTCCCCATTTCACAGAGGTGCACACCAAAGAGTCTGAGAGTGTTTGTAAAGCTACATGGGCCTGAATCCCCCAGGCAGGCTTGCCCAGAATGACTGGGGGAGATGTGGGATCCCCAGCACCCCCTATAGGGTCTCCGCCAAGGAAGGTGACACAGGGTGGGGGCAGAAAGGAGCCAGGATATCTCCAAAGCTGGGAACCATCCGGACCTTTTGAGGTGCCTCCTTGCCTGATATTTATAGTGGTGCCCAGGAGCGCAGAAATAATTACAGCTCAGTTCCTGCCTCCCTAACAAGGCCCTTCTCAGATTCAGGGCGAATAGGATATTTTTTTCCTTGGCTCTTTTTTTTTAAGTAGTGAATATTAGCACTGGATTGACAGCTCTTCCCAGCTCGCAGCCTCCCCTTGCCCCAGAAGCGGGGGCAGCTGAGCACGGGGTGCCCGGGCATTCCCCACCCACCATTCAGGGAGGCCCATCCTGGCCCAGGAGACACCAGGGGCTCCCGAGGGGCCCAGGAGATCTGAAGAACGTAGTACCCTACCGTCTCATGTGATGCCTCTGTACCGGGCACTGGAGCTTCTGGGAAAGAATGGCACAGCTTCAGAAACAATCACACTAAACATGGTCTGTGCCACTGGGGGGCTCCCAGGAGCACGGCTGAGGAGCCCAGAGCATTCTCCCCTTTCTCCTCCAGACCACAGACAAGGGATGCTCCTGACACCATGTGGACACCCACCCAGGGGCACTGATTTTCCTGAAGCAGCCTGGCCCAGCCCTCTGTGCCTGCACTTCCTAGATCCTCCAGCAGCTGTGGTCCACTCACCACGGGGACAAGGAGTGGGGGTGGGGCTGGGGGTGGGAGCAGGGGCAGCCACGCTCACCCCTGCCAGGAGCTACTCCAGGTATTGGCTTGAGGCTGTGAACCAGCCAGCATCCTGCCTTCCTGACACTTCAGCTCCTGAAGGGGAGACCGGGAAGGGGCCAGAGAGATTGTTCAGCTCTTCCATGGCCTAATGTCCCCCAAAATGCACCCTCGGTGAACCGAGGCCTCTTCAATTTGCCATTTAGTAATTGGCTGTAGTGAAAGTCATAAGTTCAGGAAACAGCTCAGGAGGCCATGGGCACACAGCCCCATCCTGAGACATAAGCCAGACATACACGTTGTTCAGGTCCTTTTTCTGGAGGTTTTCTTTCAGTTCTCTTTCTGTTTTGCTATTCTCACTCTGGCTGGAGCCAGGGAGTGATTAGGTGGCTGATGGAGGCAGGTGTTCAGACACGTCCCCTGGGCCTGACACCCTCTGGAGGTGAGGCTGGAAGGCAGGTGCCTGGGCTGAGATGCTCACTGATGAGCTGGTATGAGGCTGCTGGAAGCAATACTGCTACCGAGGCTGGCACTTTAGTCACCACCCCAGTTTTCTCTGGGCCAATAACTGAGCTCAGGAGTCCCTCCAGGAAAGCTTCCCTGACCACACCCCACGTCTAAGCTCACCCAGATCTGAGCCCCCACTATCCTGTGCTTTCATAGCTCTCGGTACAGGAGGCTGCTGTCTTGGTTTGCTGGCTTGGTTTCCCTATGAGAAGGCATGCTCTCCCCCAGCACGGAGAACTTTATTTCTACAGCTCCAGCAGCTGCTGCTGCGTCTGCACACAGCAGATTCATAATAAGTAAAAGCATAAGAGTCTCCTCAGAGGGTGTCTACTCCTGTGCTTGAGTCACTGTTTAGGATACACTCCCAAGTTCTCTTATGCGAAGGATAAAGCGTTGATCTCAGTAGCTACTCTGTAACAACACTGAGTTGGCGAGTGAATGGGTCATGGGCAGGGTGGACATGGAGTCCAGGGCTGAGGGTGAATGCCGCATGGCTGCCCCAAATTCCTGCGTGACAACTGGAGGTGCCAGAAGAGGACAGAGGAAGGGGAAGGCTTCTGAAACAAGCAGACAGAGCAGCATGGCTTGGGAGGCAGGCAGTCTGCAGGGCTGCCCGGGCTCTGTGACCAGTGCCATGCCGGGATGCCACCAGCCACAGAAGAGCAAGGTCTCTACTGGCAAACGCTCTACCTCAGGCCTCAGCACTGCGCCACCCTGTCACTGTCCTGGGCTGGAGGGGTGCCTCTTCTGGGGTGCTAAGTTAATAACCTGCCCAGCCTGAAGGCAGGGGTGGTATCTGCAAGTCCATAGCTCCCATCCCCACTCTGTGCCAGAGCCACCTCTGGGATCAGCCCAGTGATGGATTCCCCAAAAGAAAGGCCAGACAAAGACGGCTACCCGACATGACGGCAGCTCTCCCACAGCCACCTCGCCTTTGACTCTCAGCCCTTCTTCTGTCTGCCTCCCTGCCAGATGTGGTCCGGCCCTTTCCTTCCTAGAGGAGGAAGAACAGGAAGTGTTTCATTCAAGGACAAGGGTGCCCCCAGAGAAGGGCATCCAAGGGGCACACCCCTGCCAGATGTGTTCAAGCTGAGCTTCTTCCCAAATGGCTTGTAGGGAGCCCAACCTCAGTATCCACCCCCGCCACCCCCCCCCCAACAGCCCCTCCTTGCTGCTTCTTCCTAAATGGCCCTCATAGACACATCCTGCAGCAAGTGTTAAGTCTCAGACATCAGCCAAGCAGGCTGGGAGAAATCAAAGCCCAAAGAGGACAAGCAAATTTCCTAAGATCACACAGCAAGTGCCTCCACTGGACTCCCAAGCTAGTGAGTGGGTCTTCCTAACTGCCAGGTGGTCCCAGCCCTGCTTCCCTCCAGAGGAGGGCTTGCTCCCCAACAATAAGAGCACAGGAATCTCAGGTGTCTTTAGACAGGACTGGTGAGTCCAGAATAGGTACTAGGTCTCTGGGATTTGCCCCTTGTCCGGAGGAAGTACACATAAGTGGGAGCAAGAGGCTGGGTATGGGCCCTGCTGTCTCCGCCTCCAACCGTGGTGAGGGGCAGGCTGTCCCTCTCACAGCCACGCTCACCTGCGGCTTGTCCTGGTAAACTGGGCTTGGTCAGGGGGCATCTGGCAAGTGTGGACCCATGGCAGGCCCGAGTGTGTGCGTGTGTGGATGGTGAAGCTGCAGATTTCTGCACATATGTATACACACACACACACCTGTCACGGTGCAGGGCACAGTCAAGACTTCTGCCAGGCGAGGATGGGTCAGGGATCTGATTGTACACTCGGGCTCCATTGATGTGCGCACACCAAGTCCAGTGTGTTTGGATACGGGGAGGGGAGGATGCGGCTGTAGCCACTGCCCCTTGCCGCCCTCCCCCGTGTAATTAGTGTCCACAAGGCCATGTGTCTGGGGCAGGGCTGGGGTATAAACGGGGTCCGAGGGCCAGCGGGAGGGCGGGAGAGGCTCCCAGGGGCTCCAGTCGGGTTTCCAAGCCCCGGGCAGCGGGAGACGCTTCTCCAGCGAGGAAGCCTCTGCGTAGATGCCCTCATTACATCACCGACATCCCCGCCACTGAGCCGGCCTCCCTTAGAAGAGGCGCTTCTCCGAACGCCAAGCAGCACCAAGCGCCTTCCGGTCGGGCCGCAGAGCCGGCAGAGCGGCTCCTGCTCTCCGCAGCGGCCGGTGGACAGAGCTGGGGGCAAAAGGAGATTCCAGACCCCAAAGCCGGGAGTGGCCGTTGGATGCGGGGACGAGGAGGAGGGGAGCGGAGAGACCCGCGGGAGGGTGCGAGGGCTGGCCGCGCGGGCGCCAGCGGGCGAGGGGTTAAGTGTGCGATCAGCGGTTGTGCCGTCGTTCCGGATTCTCTTCCCTCCGCGCGGGGCTGTTTGATGTTGGAGTACGCCAGGGACTCCCCCTCCCACCGCTACACACGCGCGCACACGCGCACACTCACACACGCACACGCACCACTCTTTGCAGACAGGGCTCCGGTGGCTCCAAAGTGACGGACTCCCTCTCCCCGGCTCTCCCTCAGCCATTCTCTCGCGCATAGAGCCTCCCTTGCCATCTTCTCGCGCGCGCTCTCCCTCCAGCGTCCCCGCCCGAGCAGGGGAGCACTGGGCAGAGGCGCGCCGCTTTCCTTCCATGCCTCCCTCTTAAAGAGCGCCACGAGGGGGAGGGGAGGGCCAGAGGAGGAAGAGGAGGAGAAGACCGAGAGGGCGCCCGGGAGGCAGGGCGCGCGCACACACCGAGGGACGCGCGGAGGGTGCGAGCCGCGCAGCGAGCGCAGAGCTTCCCCGGCCGCCGGGCGCCCCCCAGCCGCCCCATGCTGTGCTCCATGGCGAACTCGGGCTGCCTCCTGCTGTCCAACTCCGGCAGCATGCTCCCGCACTCCGCGCCCTGCCCGCCCGCCTTCCTCTACCTCCAACAGGTAAGCGGCCCCCGGCCCCTGGCCCGGCGCACGTGCGCCCCGCGCCGCCGCCCACACCCGCACTCGGCCGCCTCCGCACCGCCGCCGCCGGGGCCCCGCTGCGCTCCCCGCGTCATGGCGCCGGGGCCCGGTGGGGGGAACTGCGCCCCTGCGCGGCGGCCGAGCGCGGGGGCACCTGGGGCGCGCGCGGCGCGGGGCCGGGGGCTGGAGTTTGGGGCGTCGCTCGCAACTTTTCCGAAGGCACGGGAGGGGGCGGCGGGCGGAGTCTCGGGGGAAGCCGGAGGGAAGGGGAGGGGGCAGGGGTTCTCGGCGCCCTGGTCACTTTGGGGAACTTCGCGCCGGGCCGTGGGGCCCCTCTCTGGCGGGTCGGCAATGCCAGGGGGCCGCGCGGAGGCGACGATGGGGGCGCGGAGCTCTGCTGCAGCGCGGACTGCGCGCCGGGCCTCGGGAGAGGCGGGCCACCCGCCTGGTGGGGCTGGTTAGCGAGGCCCCTGGAGCTCCAACCGGGGAGGGGGCTGGGCCAGACTTTTGCAATCTGCGGGGCTACGCAGGAAGCTCGGGCTGGCGAGGGGGGTGCTGGAAACCAAGGGACTCTGAGCCCCCAAATCCCCAGGACGATCCACGG
Organism: Capricornis sumatraensis; assembly: GCF_032405125.1. Lineage (NCBI taxonomy): Eukaryota > Metazoa > Chordata > Mammalia > Artiodactyla > Bovidae > Capricornis > Capricornis sumatraensis. The sequence goes on from NC_091076.1 coordinate 102,764,924, forward strand.
GGAGGTGCGCACAGGACACAAGCTGCCGGCTGCCTGCTGGGCCGTGGTATGGGGGGCAGGAGTCCTATGATCCCACCTAGTGCGGAATCAGTGGGAACATTGTGCTGGGGACAGAGCAGGGGACTCCCTCGCCTCCTCCAGCCCCTTTTGGTCTCTCAGGGCTGCAGTTCCCGGTGCCAGCTTGGCCAGAGCCAGCTGGGGGCTGCAGTACCCTGCCTAACCCGCCCTAGCTGCCCACACCTTCCGACCTGCCCTCCCTGCCCCACCCCCCCCCTACTCCGCGGTGCTGTGAGGCTGCCTTCTTTATCTTAAGGACCCTCACCCTCTGCTTGGGCCTGCAGGGTCGAGGTGACTGCTTGGGGAGGCCTGGGGCTTGAAGGGGGAAGATGGTGAAGCCAGGGGAGCTTCAGGCCAACCCTCCTAGGGCCTGCCTGACCCAGAGAGAGGGCTCCCATAGGACCAGGTCTGCACCCTGGGCGGGATGTAGAGATGGCAGGCAGAGGGCAGAGGGTGCCACCCCAAGGCTGATGGTCAGAGTCAGGCCAGGCCTAAGTGACTGTGCCTCCACCACATCTTCCAGGGGTGTGTTTGAAGGGAGGATGGCAGAAGTGTGTGTTTCTTGGAGACACAGAGAGGTCCAGGTGGAGCAGGGCCTTTGGATGGTGGGTTCTTGTTCTTTGGTACCCCTGTGGGCTCTCCAGGGGGCCGAAAAAGAGCTGTCGGAGGTGGCCCAGCCTGAGCTGGGGACACAGTAGAGAAAGATGGGGTCCTCGGCTGTGTCCTGAGGCTGCTGGGTGCTTGGGTCGGCCCCTTACGAGCATTCATGCCGCAGGAATTGCCCAATGTCAGCAACTGCAAAGGAAGGGACGAATTGGAGCCGAGGGTGGTCTGAAGCAGCCTGCGACCCAGAGCCTTTGGTCCTTGGTCTCACCCTCCCTAGGACCACCTGTGATGTCTGAGCAGTCCTGGACGCAGCCCAGTGGCAACAAAAGCCGCTGAGAGGCCCCCATACCCACAGGCCGCCGGCATCCAAGCCCAGGCTGGGGCCGACTCCCAGAATTCCCCACCGTCACTGAGTCACAGATGGTCAGGGTGCGACCTCGCGGGTCCACCCCGCAGGTCAGGCTCCCATTGCCTCCTAAACTTCCATGAGCGCAGGAGTCCTTTGGGCATCTCTGCGGTGGAGCCTGTGGGTCTGCATTTCTGAAACGCTCCCAGGTGGTCATGGGACCGGCCATCCCAGGTAGCCAGGATATGCCTCAACCCCAGGCCCCCTGACAGGCGTGCTCTGGGCTTCAGGAAAAGGCTTCCATGGGTAAAATGTAGAAATGGAGACCCATCCACAGCTTATTGGCTGTTAGGCAAGTCACTTCTCCTCTCTGAACCTCAGGCTCTTCCTCTGAGATAAAGGGCAAAAGACCGTCCCTCCCAGGCTGAATGGGAGGTCGACTTAAGATGAAGTAGCGGCATGCCTCCCCAAAATGCCAGACAAACATTTTGCGTCGTCTTGATGAAGTCAGAACAGTGCTCATAGTTGGGGTAAATGCACCAAAATGGCCGGGGGCCAAGGCACTCACTTCCTCCAGCAGTGAGTGGACATGTCCCCCGCGGGTAGCATGTGGAGCTTTCTGTAGGGGTAGGGGGACGGCAAAAAGACTGCAGACGAGACAGACCCATCCCATGTGGGCATCAGCCGGGAGTGGAATTGTTTGTGGGAAAGCCAGAGTGTGCACCTTGGGCCAAGCTATGAAGCAGCCAGTTTCCTTCACAGCTGTTCTACAGGAGAGGGCCGTGTGTCTCAGTGGACTGGGAAAGATCTAGAACGCAGCCATTTCCTGGCTGTTTGTGGGGACACACTTTTACAGGAGCACAGGCAGCTCTGGTGGTCCAGGACCAACAGCAGACAAATAAGAGCGTTCAGTTCAAGACCCCACACGTTCCAAACCACCTTTGAAGTGAGACAGCCTCCTGCGTCCCCTGAACGTGGCAGTCCTGGGAGGCAGAGGGGCTCAGGGTGGCCCTGGCCAGGAGCTTGCCTCCCCTGCAGGATCCCGCCGAGGGCTTGCAGGGCTTCCGCATGAGTGAGCCTTGGTGCCATATGCAGGCTGTGTATTCAATCTCAACACACGTTTGAGAACAGGAGCAAAAGACGTGAAATCAAGCAAGACAAGAGACGTAGTTTTCGGCGCATTGAGATGCGCGTTTAAACAGGCAAGCTTCTGAAACATAGAGTCTTTCGAACTGGAAATTCGAAAATAAAACCTCCACCAGGAGAATTCTGTTCTCTCTTCCATTAAAGCATCAACCTTTCCTCACAGCATGGGCTGTACCCCGAGTGTGCGGAGCACGGGGCCGGGTCCCCTCTGAGACGCAGCGGCTCTATCATTAATTCGAGGAGCTTGTTGTCAGGCATCCCTCCTGTCAGTCTCTCAGCTATGCTGGTATTTTTCAGAGTTCTAACAGTTCAAGGCAGGACTTCAGGTCACCCAGCACCAGGAGCAATCCGGCTGCAGTTTGGGCTCCAGTATTCCATCAGAGCTCACCCGAGCGGCCTCAGCCTCTCTCAGGTTGTGCCCCCACAAAGCCAGGTTTCTCAGCCTGCTACCTGGGGGCCCTGGCTCGTCCAAAGCCCAGGGCTATGGTCCCCCACATCCGGTCCCTAATGAGGATCCAGGGATGGGACACAGAGAGACTGTCGTCCTGGTACATTGCTGCCAGCGAAGGGTGGGACTGCTACTCAGCATCTTTCTGAGCAAAAAGGACCTCACTGGGAATCCAGAATGTCAGCAAGTCTACCCAGGAGGTTTGGGGGGGCCAGTCTGGGTTCCAGTAGAAGAAAGTTATAGAGAGTGGGAAGAAAAACCCCCAACCCCACAGAATGAGAATTTTTGTCATGGTAATCACTTATTACCAAGCTGTAGTGTCCTAAGAAAGAAAATATTATCACTACATCCAACTGGGAAGCCGGGGAATCACTCGGGGGGAGAGAGAAATGTTAAGTGCCTTAAGTTTTCTAAAAGAGAGCTTTGGTGACAGAGAGGTGGGAACTGTGCTTGGCAGGTTGCTGGCAGGTCAGAGAGGGACCAGACCCTGGAGGGTTGAGCACCTGGGGTCTTCCCAAGGGGCTGTATTTAGAACTGTGCCCATCTTTACGTCCTTAATCAAGGTGAAATCACAGAGAGCTTTGGTAGCCGTTGGCGTGATTGCCGGTCACCGGAAGTTTCCTCAGAGGACATGGTGGGACACACCATGTCCCACTAGCCTCTTGATGGAAGACAGATTGCTTCTTGGAGTTGGTAGAAAAAGCATTCCTTTGGGGTGTGGAACCTGAAGGCCCCTTGGGGAGGCCCGGGAATTCTAGGGTCTGTTTTGAGGTTGGTTAGGAAGCTCTGTTCTTATTAAGAATTACTCTCTTTGGGGTAGCAGCGCTGCTAGTCACCGGAATTTTTGCTGAGGATTAACTGCCGTAGCAAAGGCAGCACCTTCTGTGCACGCCTGGGCATCTCGTCTCTGTTCCCGGGCTGCTGGCACATCACCGTGGTGCAATTCCAAGGACCCCATCCGGGACACGCTTGTTCGTGGTGACATAACGTACCTGTGACTACTCCCCAGCCAGCGGACAGGAACAGACATGGAACAGCAACTTTCCACCTGCATCTTCAAAAGTACAGGCTATTGAGGACTGTACCAGTGGCCAGAGCTGCCATATCCTAAAAATTATCCCATGAACTGAAGAACTTCATCAGACCAGTAGTTAAGGTCTCATGACACTCATTCTAAACTAAGCCCACTGGTCAGGGGCCCCCACACCCCACCCCACCCCATCCCACCCCAGGGGATCCTTGTGGACCAGGGATGGCTCTATTCTAGCTGCCTGTGCCTTGAACCATCCAACCTTAGGGGGAAACCAGCTTACTCTGGCTTCGTTTGGTTGTTCAAGTAACTCAGTTATTTCTGTGGTTTCTTCCCCAGTTTTTGCTCTTTGGCAGCGCATGTTTGTTCCTGAATCCACTGAGTGTATGTGTACGTCTTATAGTTGAAACTGAGGTGCACAGAGGTTTTTGTTGATGCTATTTACTGCTCAGTTGTGTCCGACTCTCTTGCAACCCCATGGACTGTAGCCCACCAGGCTCTTCTGTCCGTGGGATTCTCCAGGCAAGAATACTGGAGTGGCTTGCCATTCCATTCTCCAGGAAGGAAATCCCTCACTGACCCAGGGATTGAACCCAGGTCTCCTGCATTGGCAGGCAGATTCTTTACCACTGAGCCATCTGGGAAGCTGACGGAGAGGTTAGATAGTAGTTAACTTGTAAAGCCCCTGAGGAGCAGAGCCCGGGTTCTAGCTCAGGCAGACGGACCCCAGAAATCACACATTGGTGAGGAGCAAGCCGCCCCCACCCCCCAGCCGCTTTCCTCACCATGTGCAAAGGAGAAGTAAGGCAGCTGCAGTCTTGAGTTGGGGAACATGGAAGCAGGCTGCCTCTGAAACCTGAGGGGCCTGGCCTGTTGTATCTTGCTCCTCGGGGTGAGTGGGTTTCTCTGAAGAGCATGGAGCAAGTTGCTATGTCTAGCTGCACAGGCGATGAGCGTGGCAAAGAGTGGTGGCCAAGTGGGGGTCCAGCCCTGGGCGCGGATGGAGGGCCACCTCGGGTAGGAGGGTCAGACCCAGCAGTGTGTGAAGACTGGGCAGAGCTGAGTAGCCTCAGACCCCCAACTCTGCTCTGGGGCCTCCCTGCCCAGAGGCGAGGTGCATGGGGCCAGGGACAGGCTTTCCTGGGGCAGAGGAGCAGGGCTGGCGGGCATGGGTGAGGCCGACAGCCAGTTGGCATGCTGGGAGGTCAGCAGAGGGCAGGGAAGAACACTGCAGCCCAGCAGACCTCGCCTGCAGCCTCTCCTCTCCCCCTGGCACGGCCAGATGCCCACAGCCCACCAGACCAGCAGACAGGCACTGAGCCCCACAACTTGGGGGCAGGGGGTCACAGAATGCCACCACCAGTGGAGGAGGCGAGGCTGAGGTCCCAACCCAAGTGCCCTCTGTCTCCTGTCCTCGGTCCTGGAGACGGTCACCCGCAGGCAGCTCGGAGCAGAGTATCAGGTTCCTGGGGCGGGGAGGGGGAGGCTGGCAGGACCTCGAGCCAGCTCTGGGGCAGCACCTGGCACCCAACTTGAACCCGGGCCAAAGACAATGGTCCCTCACAGGAGGGGGGGTATCAGGAGGGAGGTCGGCAGCTGGGGCTTGTCTGTGACCAGTGCTGAGTCCCCTCCAGATCCCTGAGGCAGCAATACACTGCTGGCCTGCAGAGGGGGCTTGGTGGCCACCCCGGACCCCTGGGGACCCCAGCAATGCTGCACGTTGCTGACCCTCCTCATGCCTCTTCTCCAGCACCTCTTTCCATGCCTCCTCCAGCCTCAGCCTTTTCCGTCCACTTTCGGGTCAGCGGCTGCCCCTAGAATATTCTCTGCTGCCGGGGCACTGCGGCCCTCTCCTCTCCTTCCCCCCAGCCTATGTTCTCGCCTCTCCTGTATCCACTTGTGCCATTTTCCCCTTTGCCCCTGCCTTCCTCCCAGGGGCTCCAGCCCCTCCTCCTCCCCCAGACTCTGGCCAGCCCTTCCATGACCTGTCAACCCATCAGCCAGGCTGTTACATGGTTCCGTCCGGGGCTGCACGTGCATTACAAATTGCATTTCCTTGGGACCACGGGACTGACTCCAGCCTTTTGCGTCACCATCACAGCTGGTTGTGGTCCTTCGTGTCCAGGGTCCCCGGGGGAGTGAATCCGGTTCTAGAAGGAGACTGGGTGGGGCTGGGACTTGGACTTGGGCGGGAGGCCTCGGCTGCTCCGGGGAGCCCATGGGTGGCTCTGGGGCCAGCCCACCTGCCACAGCGAGGTACCCACCAGCTACCACAGAGACAGATCTGCAGCCTCTGAGCAGTCAGGAGCCCCAGGAGGGCAGACAAGGTCTTTGCACCCCGGGGACCCTTGAGCAGCTCAGGGAGTCGAAAGAGAAGGAGGAGGAGGGTCAGCAGCCATGAGTTATTTATGCAGCAGCTGTTTGTCCCAGGCTCTGCAGTGGGCCCTGGGTGTAGAGTTGAGAATAAGAGCCTCCTGTCCTCTGCTTCCTGGGGCTCACAGGTCCCACTCAACCAGAGAGAACTGGTTCTAGAAGCAGCACACAGCTCTCCTTTTCTGGCTCCAAGGATGTGTCCAGAGCCCGGCCGGGTGGTCTGAGAAGGGAACCAGCCAGTGTCTTCCCTTTGCGGCCAGGGCTTCTGTGTCCAGCTTCTCGGTTGGGATTTTACGTCATCTTTTCTTCCCCTCCAGAGGACTTCTAGAGGTGCAGAGACCCCTACTCTCTCCCCCACCCCCAGCTGATACCTGCTCCATCACCAGGCATGGAGTCTCCCACCCAGCCATGGCGTCTAGCCTCTTAATCGCCCCAGCGGGCGGCTCGGGTGTGCCGGGCGTGGTGAGTCAGCTCCGCATCTGACCGTGGGAGCTTGTCCAGGGCCGCAGTAGGGACTTGCGGGAGAGGGCTGACCGCTGAGCGCCCCCCACCCCCGAGCCAGAGGAGGCTGCTTTGTCTCGCTCCCTGAGCTGGTGCAGGGCCAGTCCCTCGTAGACCCCCAGGGACACCCCCACCAGGTGGCCCTGAGAGGAGCCGCCCCACACCAGCCTTGGAGCGGCCGTAGGTCCCCCTGAATCACCCCAGAAGGGGGGACGGCTGGGGGCAGACACTGGCCGTCCTGGGTCCCGCCACGACTGGCCCTCTGGCCTAGAGCACGCTGGCCTCTCAGGGCCTTTGTGGCTCGTGTGCAGAGCCAGGATAGCAGTGGCAGGATGCTGAGGGTTGAGCCAAAGTACCGTCCAGAAGCAGCACCAGGGCCCCCTGCATGTTGCCCAGTCAGGCGTCCTCCCTGCCCTCATGGAGCTCTTGTTCCGGTGCCCAGGGGAGGGGGTGGGTCCACAGAAAGGCAGGTTAGAATGGTGATGGGTGGAGGTGGACGTGAAGGACACGCAGTGGAGGCCGAGTGGCAGGGCAGCAGGTCCCCCTGAGAGGGCAGCGAGCACTTAAGCCTAACTGGGAGCACTGGCTGTGCTCTGCCAGGAGCACATTCTGTCCCCGTCCCCGGGAGAGGCCTGTGGTCAGATCACGGCTCCCTGGGCGCCGTCTCAGTTGGACAGGTGTCATCTGCGCCTGTGCTGTGCTAAGGGGATCGAGTGTGTGTGTGTAAGTGAGGTTGTATACTGTGTGCGTGTGGGTTGTGTGGTATGTGTGTGCACGTGTGGGGCTGTGTGTGTTGAGAAGCCGGAAGAGAGTCGAGCAGTTCAGCTACCATGTGTGGCGTGTCCAGGGCCTGGGACAGGTGTGCCAGGGGGGTCCCAGGATGAGACCCTCGGAAACCGGTCCCCATAGAAGGTGGGTGGTGTGCAACTTAATCTGACTCGAGCTGCGGGGAGTGGCATGCTGGGGGAAGGCCTGGATTAAGAGTCGGGAACGTTGAAGTTCCGGTTGCCGCTCTGCCCGACCTGCCGTCCTCCTGGGCCTCACTCACTCTTCAGTAAGCGAGCAAGCAGGACCAGGCCAGGGCTGCCCAGACCTGGAAGTGAGGTTAGAAATGGAGAGCGAATGTGTGCGGTTTCCCATCCCAATTGTCGTACTTTAGGAGGCAAGTTACTGCTGAACCGTGGTGTGTTCAGCGAAGGGTGATTAGCAGGCTGTTAAAGGCACATAGGGACTCAACCCAGATCTCGGCTGAGGTCGGCAAGCTGGCATGTAAAGGAGAACAGAGCCTTTCTGCCAGGACAGGAGCAGAGGGTGGGAACAGGCAGTGGGCTTAAAGAAAAATCTCAAAGAATGCTTCTGACTGGCGCCTTGCAGCTTTTGCTCTGGTTGTTATGTGGCGTGGTAAGTTCCCTGTCGTCAGAGGAATGCAGCGGAGGCTGACCGGTTCTCTGCCTCAGAAGCCCTAGAGCAGCACTGTCCAGTAAAAATACGTAGTGCCAGCCAGTGGGAAAGTTTCATTTTCTAGCAGCTACTTGAAAGAACTGAAAAGGAACGGGTGAGATGGGTTTCAGTAACACATTTTGTTTAACCCATGCCTGTGTGCTCAGTTGCTTCAGTCATGTCTGGCTGTTTGCGAGCCCGTGGAACCATAGCCCCCCAGGCTCCTCTGTCCATGGGATTCTCCAGTCAAGAGTACTGGAATGCGTTGCCATGCCCTCCTCCAGGAGATCGTCCCAACCCAGGGATCGAACCCGCGTCTCCTGCATTGGCAAGCAGATTCTTTACCACTAGTGCCACCTGGGAAGCCCTTATTTAGCCCAATATATCCCAAATATTGTGCTATGACATATGATTAATATGAAACACTTAATGAGATAGCTTGCATTCTTGTTTTTGTACCAAGTCTTTGAAATCTGGTGTGGGTTTACACATACGGCACCTCTCCACTCAGATTGGCCACGTTTCCAGGGCTCTATGCTCCCCGAGTGTTGTGATTAACATGCTGGGCAGATCCAGAACTTTTCCATCGTCACCGAAAGTCAGCTCTAGGCCTCGCTGCTCCAAGTCTGGTCTACGGATTGGCAGTATGGGGAGACAGTGAAAAACGCAGACCTTGGGTTCCCCGTAAACCTCCAGTGTCGGAATCGGCGTGGAGCAGGGGGAGTCTGGGGGAGTCGCGTGGCTCCAGAACTTGGTGTGTTTTGGAGGGATATGGATGGGGTGGCCCTCAGATCCTTCTTCTGGCTGCAGGTCTCAGAGCCCCACTGCTCCTGGGGCCAGTCTACCAATGGGCTGTGTCCTTGACAAAGTCTCCACCTACCCCTGGCAAAGTGGGAAAATGGAAAATCTAAGCATAGTGACGTTTCTCATAAAGATGAATCTATTCACTTTTGTGTGTGAAATGTCTGTTTTAAGTAAGTGACAGTGACGCTCGCTGTTCACATTTTCAATGTCCTTATTTGGTAAAATAAAAGGCTGGCAACTCAAATCCTCCACCACCCCTCTTTTTAAAAATACATTTCACTAAGTAGTCCTTTTCAGAAGTCTGGAAACCAGTGATCTTGAACAGGGATCCTTGGGCCAAATCCATCCCACCGTCTGTTTTTATTAAAAAAAAAAAGAGAAGTTTTGTTGGAACATGGCCACGTTCGTTTGTTTACGCGCTGTCTGTGGCAGCTTTCACGTCGCAGCGGCTGAGTTGAGCAGATGCAACAGAAACCATATGGCCCGCAGAGCTCAAAATATTTGCTGGAAAAGTTTGCCAGCCTCCAGCACAGAGCAGCGTAGAGGTACGGCGGGAGCCTGTGCGACACTGAGTTTTCTAGTAGCCATGTCGGCCAGCGTGAAAAGACACAGGTGAAGTTTGTTTTAATGGTATAGTGTATTTCACCCAATCCAAAATATGTTCATTGCAACATTTAACCAGTCTAAATATGCCGGAGATGTTTGGCATGCTTGTTTTTCATGCTGCATCTGTGAAATTCACTGTGTGTTTTCCATTCACAGCTTAATGTGTATCAGACCAGCCAGATTTCAAATGCTCAGTAGCCACATAGGGCTGGTGGCTGCCCTAGATGGGCAGCAGATCTTTCTGGAAGGAATGAGGTGAGCTCCACCTGGGGCAACTGGGAAGGAAGCTCAGGGGAATTCAGCTCGTTGCTGGTTATTGATGGCACTGAAACCTCCCGCAGGTGAGTTTGTGGGCAGGACCATCCCAATGGGAAAGGGCAGCTTATATGGAGAGACAAAGTGGGTTCAGCGCGGCTTCCTGGACTGCCCAGTTCGCAGAGCGTGAGGGAAAGAATGACGATGGGAATGGTTCTGAGTCTAGGCTGAGAAATGTGGCTGTTTTTCAGTGGGTAATAGGGAGCCAGGGAAGGTCTTAGAGGAGGGCAATGACATGATCAGCTCTGTAGGTAAGGAGGGTATGAATCTGGGATGGAAAGGAGACTACAGACCAGGCAACAGTCAGGACTGGGCAGAGATGATGGGCCTGTTCCAGTGGGCAGTGAAAATAAGGTGGGGTGAATGGAGGAGATTTTGCCCAAGAGGTGTGCCCCAGGACATGCTAACAGACGGGTCACAGAGAAGGAGGGTCCCTGTGGAATCAGTGGTTTCCGGCTTGAGGATGGTGCTGGTGTGTGATGAGTGGGTTACCCCTCGTGGCTGGAGCTCTGACCACGTCACCCCTGCCCTTGTGAGCCCCCAGGTGCTGGCTGCTTGGTGCAGAAAGGCCTCCCCTCTCGCTCACTGGCCCAGGGTCTTCCTGTGGGCACAAGGCAGGCTGCACGCCCCAGCAGAGGACCCTTGGGTCCTGCCCACTCCTCCAGCCTCCTTTCGGGTCTCTTGGGCTGGACCAGGGCAAGTCCCCCCAGACATGTGTGAACATCTGGCTCTACCCTTCTGGACACTGAACACCGTCACCTCATGTCCTGCATTAGCATCTGGTCTGAGCCCGGCTGGTGCCGAGGCAGTCCCTCCTGGATCCTGCCATCCCCAGAGTAAACGTGCTCCAGGGCTCAGGTGCGAGGTAGATAGAGGAGAGGACAGCTCCCCGGCTCCAGAGCAGGCGTTGGCCCCACGCACACCCGCCCGGCGCACCCAAGCCACTCCACAAACACCTGGCCGGGGAGGTGTATGGCAGGAGCTGGAGGGCAGGTGGCCTCTTGGGTGGAAGGGGAGGGGAAGGGAGCATCAAGGGAGGGGTGGCAAGGTCGCAGGTCACCTCTGTACTACCAGGGAGGGCCTCACGGACGAAGGGGCCTGGTGGGGAAACAGCATTGGAAGGGAGTGACGCAGGGGTTACCTGAGATGGCTGGGCCCGCTTGCCTGCCTGAGCAGAAGGAGTGTGTGTCTCTTCCCCAGTAGCTCCAGCCTCCTGGCCTTTGTTCTCGTGTCTTCCTTCCGCCGGGAGTGCCGGTCCCCAGACAGTCGCCTGACATGCCTCCTCATTTCCTCCCAGACTCGGCTCTCTCACGAGACCCCTCTTGATTGTTATTAAGCCATTTAGAAGTGCAGCCTCCCCTCCCCATTTGCTCTCTTACCGTCCCTTTGCTGTGTTTTTCTGCAGAGGGTTTGTGGATTTCTGGCACACTCCACATTTTACGTGTTCGTCTGCCTCTGCCAGGGGGAGGACTGGGGTGTTCACTCTGTTTTCCCAGCAGCTAGGACAGTGCTTGGTACCCCAGGGTGCTCAGTAGACATTCGGTGTGTGACTCAGACCTGCCTGCCCTCCGCAGGAAGCCTTGGGGAGCGAAGGGTCTGTTTTCAGTCTTACCAACCACCCTTTCCGACACCCCCCAGCCGGGCAACCCCTCCAGGCCCAGCCGGCAAGTGGCTGAGTGGCCACGGTGGCAAACATGAGCCCGACCTCCATCTGTGGGGCTTCAAGGCTCAAAGGACAGGAGTGTTCGGGGGCCAGGCAGAGGGGAAGCTTGGCTCTTTCATTCTGCCACCCACTTCCTCCTTCCTCCTCTCCCTTCCTTTTCACTTGCTTTCTTTCCTTTTTTTTTTTTTTCTTTTAACTATATAGTTCTTATCTGTGGTTCTTTTTTTAATGGAGGTATAATTCACATGCCATAAAATACACCCTTATAAAGTGTACAACAGTTCCATGGTTTTTAGTATATTCACAAAGTCTTGCAGCCATCACCACTGTCTACCCCCAAAGAAACTCCGTATGGGTTAAGCAATCACTCCCTTTCCCCCAGTTCCTGACAACCCCTCATCTGCTGTGTGTCTCTGGATTTCCCTGTTCTGGACATTTCAGATTAACAGAATCACACCATGCAGGGCCCAGTGTGTCTGGCCACTACTGTTTCCTGGGGACTGGAGCGGGTCTCGCAGCAGGAAGGCACAGGCTCTGCCTTCAGAGGGCTTGCAGACCGCAGAGGCAGTGGGTTTCCTGGTCCCAGGCTGAGTGTACTTGCGGAGATATCCTTAGCTGCCCTTCCAGAGGCCTCGTGGGAGAGGCCCACACAATGCCCGCCCGCACGTGATGGATGGATGGGTTTGGGAGGACAAGAAGGAGCCCCTAAACAGAGAGGGTGGCCATTTTTCTGAGCTTTGCCCCACCTAAGGTGTGTGTAAGGAAACACCCAAATCCTCTGGTTTCTTCTGGTGAACCGCAGGCCATGGGTGCCCCCTAGGGCAAGTGCCTGGGCTTGAGTAAGCATGAGTGTCCAACTCTGACGTCAGAGGGCCAGTGGGTGGCTACCTCCACCCCACGTGCAGGGCCTGCCTCCTCCGGGCTCACATCCCAGGTAAGAAGTGACCCCTGTGATTCCTGTGGTCCCGTGCAGTGGGGAAGGGCCAAGGGTGGCCCTTTCAGGGGTCCCCGAGGCCTAGCAAGTAGCCTGAGGGGAGGGTTGTATGCTTTCTGAGGGTGACACGTGTCTGTCTAAGACCTCCGCAGTGTAGTTAGGAATTTGGGGCTCTGGGTAGAGGTGGAGTCACTCCCCAGGCTAGAGTGTCTGCCCCAGAGGCGTGTGCCAACACACGGCCTGTGTGACCCAGGGACAGGGCAGCTAGGAGGATGAACCAGCGTGCCAGCAGGCTGGCAGAGGAGGCATGGGCTGTCCTTGTGGGGCTAACTTCACTGGCCCAGCCCCCAGGCCTGGAGGCAGGCGGAGCCTTCCGCAGAGCCCTGGTTGTCCCCAAGCCAAGCCTCCCTGGGCATGCCTGTTCTCTGCTCCGCCTTCTGTCAGCGCTCTGCTCACAGTGGGCAAGAGGAAGCTGGCGGGGTGTGGAAGGAGTGAGCGGGCTGGGCCTGCCTCTCCTCTGCTCAGTGACTCCGGCCCTTCTCTATCCCAGGGCCTCGGTTTCCGCCTGGGTCCGTGCGATGACATTGCGTCTGGTGGGGGGATAAATGATAAAGTGCAGACTGAGCGGCCAGCCCCAGGCCTGGGGTGGGGTCAGCCATGGTGGATGTGGCCTCGTCTGTTGTTTAAAGCTCCCAGATATGTTAAATCCGGAAGAAGGAATTGCTAAAATAAGGTCACAAGATGTGTAGTTTATCTTAAATATTTCCATTTAGCAAATTAACAATTTAAACTCATGCTTGAGCAAATGCAGTGTAATTGTCCTATTCACAAGTTGATGATGGGGATTTATTTTCATTTAGAATTGGATGTGTACACTGGAGGAGGCCCTGCCTGGCCAAATGTTCCTTGCCTATGCAGTTCCTCAGGGCCCCACGGGCACTAGGGTGCCTGGGACAGGTCAGTGCCCCCTCGGAGCTGGACGTCACAGCGGGCCTGGGCGTCCAGAGCCTGCAGGACACCCCTAGTCTCCCGGTGACAGCTCTGCTGTTTTCCAGCTCCCAAAAAACAAAGTCCTGACCCCCTGGCCATTTGTCTAACCGCCCACCTGCCCTGTGGCTTGCATCCAGCCAGGAATCCCCACCCTCCTGCCATCAGAGAGCTGTTACCTATGCGTCTTCCTCCTCGTTGGAAATTGCTAGAGCCTTTTGAGGGCTCTGTGCTGCCCCTGGGCTGGGAATCAGAGTAGTGGGTGAGAGGGGGGCAACACGGGAGAGGGTGAGAGGTCAGAAGACTGTGTGTCACCACAAGACCCAGGTAGAATGCAGCGTGGAGACACCCCCCTACCCCGGTCAGTGCTGCCCTACGATGGACCCTGGAAAGGGGGAGAGAAGGCGCTGGCATTTCATGCATCGCTGGCATTTCATAGCCTTATGCTTGGCACCGCTGTCTCATGAGTTTGCCAGCAGCCCCAGGGTGTTGACTGTGAGCCCATTTTACAGAAGAAAAAAACTGAGGCACAGAGAAGGCTCAAAAAATGGGGGATGACGTGCCCGTTTAGCCCAAACGGCCATAACCAGGAACTGGGACCCTGCCAGCAGAGCTCCCCTTCAAGCTTGGCTCCCTTGGTGTCCACATGGTCACTATTTTGAGGGTGTTTCTAGACACCCAGAGGCCAGGGCCTCCAGTCCCTTCCCCTTACAATATTTCACAGCTTTGTTGAGGTGTAACTTGCATTTCAGAACACTCACCTGCTATAAGGTATACAGTGCAGTGACTTTCCGTAAAGGTGTATGGTGTGTGGCCACAGAGAAATTCTGCAGACAGAATTTCCATAATCCAAAACTTTCTTGGCGATTTCGCTTTGTTTGGAGTCCCCAGCCAGATCTGGCTTGGGGCAGCTGCGGCAGGAGGGGTGATCGGCCCTGAGCTCCCCGAGACTTCCCTCAGGCGGATGAGGGCCGAGCCCCCCGCTTCAGCGGCTCTGGGGTACACTCTGGGGGGCCGGGCCTCCCCTACTGGGCTCCAGCGCCCGGGGGGTTCCATGCCACCAAGCTGTGCCCAGCCTCCTGAATCCCCCCACCCCCTTTCAACAGCCTTACCTCCCTGTGGGTGGCTCAGGATTCCCCTCCATCCTCTGCTCGGAGCTAAGCCTACTTAATTCTTTTGATCTTGGTTCAGAAATCAGCCCCTCCAGCCATTCGCGCTGCTGCTTTGCTGGGTCTGCAGCGCCTGAGTCAGAACCTCGGCTGCCAGCGCCTTGTGGCGGGCTCCCCTGGAACCTGCCCTGGCCTCCTTTCCTGCGCTCAGCCCCCGCTGTGGGCCTGCCGGGCGGCCTCCCAGCAGCTGTGCTGGGTGGAAGCTGGGTCTCTCAAATCCTGTCTGGGGTCAGGGTTTGCCCTGCTGTGGGGCCCTGGGAGGAGCAGGAAGAGGGCCGAGGCAGAGTTCAGACTTGTGGCCCATTGGGCCCAGTTCCCAGCACCCCTCTGCCACTGCCCAAGTGCACAACTCTGTGACATTTCATCCACCCCACCAAGCACCTCAGTTTCCCTGCCTGTAAACCTAGGGTCTGGGGTCATCTTTCCTCCTCCGCAGGGGCAGGTGCCCAGTCCCCAAGTCAGGACCCAGCCCCTAATGGCTTTCTGACCTCACCTGACTTCTAGAAGCCTGTGGAACCAGGGGGAGGGGCATTGTTGTTCAGTTGCCAAGTCGTGTCCGACTCTTTGCGACCCCATGGACTGCGGCACGCCAGGCTTCCCTGTCCTTCACCATCTCCCGGAGTTTGCTCAGACTCACGTCCATTGAGTCGATGATGCCATCCAACCATCTCGTCCTCCATCCTGTGCCCAAGGAGGGACATGCCCTGGGCGCAAACGCCGGATCAACCCAGAGAACAGGGCTTGGGTAGGCTCCCTGGCTGATGCCGGAAGAGCCGGGAGTGACCTCCTGGGGAAGCCAGAGTTCCTCCAGGGGCCCCGGAGCCAGCAAGTAGGACGGGGGTGGCGATTGGCCACCTCCTCATGCCACCTGAGGAAGGCCTGCTGTGGAGGAATCCGTGGGCCCCCCACCTGCCCCCCGAGGAGTGAGAGGACCCCACCCATGCCCGTGTCAGAGCCGGTCCCCCTCCAGGCTTCCCCAGGCTTGGTCTGAAATGAGAACCAGAGGAAATGAGGAGACCGGCAGTTCATCTGTGAGCTGCATTGTGTTGGGGGCTCTTAATTAGACCTAATTAGACTAATTAACTTTCAAATGAGAAACTTGGATTTTTTTTTCTCCTCTCTCTCTCTCTCTTTCTATTGCTTTCTATTCATTCCCCTTTTGGAAAATGAAACAAGGATAAATATTTGAATGGCTTGCTGCAGCCTGGGAGGTGGAAGTCTGCCCAGTGGGCTGGGGGCAGAAGGCTCTGGAAGGCAGAGAGCTCATGCCATGCCCCTATCCTTCTCCTCCCCCCAACTTTTCCCTCCCCTCCTCCCCTCCTCCCTCCCTTCCCCTCCCCCTCAGTTTGGCCATGGTGCCCATACCCCAGGCCCCTTCATCCTGGTTCTCGGAGGACTAGGGTCTTTCCTTGAGCCCATGCTGTGCATTTTGTTCCTGGCACCTAGGGTGGAAGAGAGAGTGAGATGTGAGACATGAGGTCCCTTGGATGAGACGGATGCAGGGAGAAGGGGAACAGGAGAGCTTAGGGCACATCCTGCCCACCCCACTTGCTCCAGCCTGACTGCTCTCCCACCATGGGCTCCTGTCCCTCCCAGGGGAGAGCCTACTGCCTGTGTGCGGATGCCCAGCCCTGGAGACCAGGCCACCAGTGATGCTAGTTTCTTTGACAAAGGTGGCTGTGCCCAAGGCGTCATCCTGCAACACCTCCCTCCCTCAGACTGAAGGGGTGAAATGGTGCCCACCTCCAGGAAGGGATCTGACTGGGTGGAGGGAGCCCTGCCCTCCTTCCCCCAGAGGGCAGGCCCCCCCAGCCTCTCACTTCTCTCTGTGGCTCAGGGGCAGGCCAGCAGCTGCATCTCGGTGGAATTTGAGGGTTACGTGGATCGACCCCAGAAGGAACTCGTCCTGGGATGGCTGGACTGTCTCCCCTCCACCCCGCAGGCATGGCTGTGACATCCTGCCCCAGCGGCCTCTCCACTTGCACCCCCTGCCCAGGCAAGGATGGCTGCAAAGCCCACCCCTCCTGGAGATTCTTTCCCTAACCTCATCTCACCTCCCAGAACCTGACGCCAACACCTCCAGCTTTCATATTGATTTCCCCTCTGCCTGCATCCCAGCTGCCGGGGGTGATGGCCACGGTGGGCCCTGCCAGCAGAGGCGGGCAGGAAGCTGCTTCTGCTGACGTTCTAGAAAGTGTTCAGACAGCAGGGCAGGGGGCAGGTCCCACCCACCCTCGGAGCCGGGCCCCCTCGGTGCAGCCCCAGCCTGTTTACCTGGCTCAGCAAAAGGGCCAGTCTTCAGCGGAGGCTCCAAGGAGGCCTGAGCAGGGTGGGCTGCAGCAGGTTCGTCTGGCCTCCATCTGGCCCAGAACCGCCCGCAGCACCTAGGCAAGGAGGCGCTGAGTGTGGGAAAACCAGTTCTGCCCAGGTCCCTGGCAGCAGACCTGGGGCAAGTGGGGTCTGTCAGCCCTTTGCATCAGCTGGATGGGAAACAGGCCAGTGCCGGCTGCCCGCTGGGGGTCTCCATCTGGGCCTTCCTCCACCAGCCAGCCTTGAACTGAGCTGCACGTGGGCACCAGCAGGGAGAAGCAAGCCCCTCGCCCAGACTTGTTACCTGGCCTGGGTCTTCCCAGAAGGATGTTCTCCTGGGTGATGGTAACCCTGAAGACAGCAGGGCCTCAACAGAGTCATAAAGAGGCTGTTCAGTATGCACCGGGCCTCTCCATGCCCCCTCCCGGAACAGTGCCCCAGCTTGTGGAGCAGATTCAAATGCTTGTTTTTGGGAGCCGGGGTTTCCCCAGAGCTGGGTGTTGGCATCTTATCTTGACATCCAGTGTAGTGAGGGGTCGATGACCAGCTGTGGCCAAGAGGGCAGAGCTGGGTGGCCTTTTTCCCCTCAGAAGGACCACCTGGGCCTGCTGCGGTCCCCTTGTACAGTATAGTGACAGGCTGCAGCCGTGTGTCTAACAGAGACTCAGTGATGCCTCTGAAACTCGGCTCATCAGGTGCATGCACAGGCCCCCAGGAGGGGCCGCAGGGCCAGAGAGAATGCAAGGTTTCCAGGGAGAGGCGGCCATGCCCCGAGCTGGGCAGGAGGGAGAGCTGCTTTTCCCTCCCAGCTTGAGCCACTCCGTTATGGGGTCGGAGTAGCATGGGGGCCCTGCCATCTCAGCCCCCAGCTGTCACTCTGTCCCCGAGGCAGCCCCCGCCACCTGCTCAGGAATGTCCCCTCAAGCTCTCTGCACAAATCTCCATCCCCTCCGCTGCAGGTGGCACCAGGATGCTCTGAAATGCTGCAGTTTGAGAAACTCCAGGCCCAGCAAGCGTGGCTGGGTTTTTCCATCCCAGCCACCTGCCTTCCCTCTGTTCCCTGCTCCCTGCTCCTGTGTGCCTCACACGGATCCTCCCCAGCTTCCCCTCGCCTGCCTGTCCGTCCTGTCCGCCCCCTGCTGACCCGGACCTCGGCCCACCAGGCCTGACTCCACTTCCCCACCCTCACCACCCACCTCGTCCCAGGGCTCTGTTAACACAACTCGGTTCAAATGTCTGATTAGTCCTTAGGAGATCGAGGGGTCAATTTTCCACAGCTCCTTCCTCTCCATTTAACTAATTTAACTGCACGATTGTTACAAATTTCATTTTATTATAGGCCTGCTTCTCAGTCCAATTGAATTACTAAAATCTCATTTTCTCAGAAGTGCTGAATATGTAATTAGAGGAAAAATTATGCTCCTGTCTGCCTATTAGGACGGTTCATGCATGTGTGAGCCGTGTGACATGTGATGGCCACATGGACGTCTTGGGTGCAGTGGGCTTGGCCGGGGCGGGCGGTGGGCGGGAGGAGGGAATGCTCACAGGCAGGAAGCGAGGGCGTCCACTGTCAGTGCCCTGGGGGGTGTCCCGGCCTGGCCGTGCGGGGGAGAACACGTGTGTGCAGGCAAGGGGGGAAAAGCGCATTAACTCCCCAATTACAAATTAAACAGTATCTGTGGGCCATTGTAATTAAAGGGAAATTCAATTCTGTTCTAATGCTCCATTATGCCAGGCGCTGTGAGGTGAGGCTGGGCTGATGCCGCCGCTTTAATGGGACCGGAGGTTACAGGGGGCAGGAATGGCAGCCCAGGTCCGTCTTCCTTCTCCCAGATCTCAGCTGGAGAGACCGGCCTGGCTGTTGTTTTCCTGTCTGCCTAGTCCCAGGAATGTCTTCCATTTCTGCCCCTGCTGGGCTCGCTGTGGTGGCGGCAAGTTCTCCCTGGACAGTCGGTTTTGATGTTGTGCCCGCTGCCCGCCCTGCAGGAGGACCTGGTCCCCTAGACTCTGGGTGCTGGAGAGGGAGGGGCCACCCAGGAAGAGCAAGCGAACAGAGGAGGGGGTTCAGACCGAAGGGCAGGAGCAGAGCTTGAGCTCTGGGGAGAAAGCCCTTTGTCCCCTGTTCCCAGGGGTCTCTTGGTGCCTAAAGTGGGGGGAGGCTGGTCTTCAAAGAGACAGGATCGGGGTACGTGCTGGACCTGTGTGGGGTTTCACGGCCTCTCTCAGGCTTCCGTGGGAGGTCCTTTGGCATCCGGGGAGGAGCTTCCCGGGGGTCCTCCGTGTCCACCCTGAACCTGACCCTGCACCTGGGCTCCAGGAGCACCAGCATCTGTCCATCTCGCCAGTGACTTTGACCTCTCCTGGCCCCTATCTTGACCCTGCCTCTGTACCCTCCTGCACATCCACTGTGGCTCCAGCAAAGCTCCCTCCCCCAGGGAGCCCCCCGAGTGACCGCATCACTGCCTGCCTCCATCTTCTGTCCTCCCTTGGCTTCAGAGTCTGTGCAGAAGGGCCTGTAGGTCTAACTAAGCTGTACATTGCTGGAGGGCCAGGGCCAGATAAGGGTCTTACTCAGTGCCCGGCTCAGGGGTGAATCTCCACTCTCGCCCCCTGGACGGCTCTGTGATCTCCTGTTGTCCGTCTCAGAGAGTTCTCTGAAAGAGGAATGGCAGACAGGATGGGGCAGGGGTGACTGGGGAGCCGAGACCTGGTCCAGAGTAAGTGCGCAGACAGGGGAGCCTGCGGCAGACT
Source organism: Capricornis sumatraensis (assembly GCF_032405125.1). Taxonomy (NCBI): domain Eukaryota; kingdom Metazoa; phylum Chordata; class Mammalia; order Artiodactyla; family Bovidae; genus Capricornis; species Capricornis sumatraensis. Next base: position 102,784,410 of record NC_091076.1, read on the forward strand.
CTGGTTACTGCCCTTCACCTGGAGGTTAGACCCTAGACCTTGGTCTGCTCAGACATCCATGGAAGGTCCCTCCAGCTCTGATCTCTGGTCTGTGTGCCCACTGCACACTCACATGCTCGGCCTCTGAGCTGATTCAGGCACCGACGTGGCCCCAGGGTCTACCCCTGACTTGTGCAGGGGAAGCGGGGGTCTGCAGGGCCTGCCCTGGCTCCAGGCCGCCCGCCTCTTGCAGTATCTGGAGAGCATGAGCTTTGCTCTGGGCCCATAGCTGTAGCTGCTCCTAATCCCCAGCTTTATCTACTCACCACAGATCGTGGAGAATCCCCCAGGGTGGGAGCTAGACTCTCACTTATCACTCATGCACAGCTCAGCCTGGAAAGTCAGCCCAGCCCACGGCCGCCCACCACCCTTTCCAGGCCTGAGGGTGCAAGCAGAACCTTTCTCTGTTTCATCAGCACTAAAGAGAGGGCACTGGAGGGGGGCTGGGGGGCGCTGCTGGGTGGGGTCGCAGGACTGCACGCACCCGTGTGATCACACACACTCACACACCCTCAGCTGAAGCCTCTGCACCATTTCTTGCCGGCTGTCCCTAAGGGAGGTGGGACTATGGCCAGCCTGGGGCATGAGGGTGCAAATGTGTTTTGAGTGTACACATGTGAATGTATGTGAGCCTGAGTGGGTGTGAGTGTTGCACACACCAGTGTGAGTGTGAGCATGAGCCCGAGTGTCTTGCACCCCCAGGCTATGGTGCGTGGCAGCTGGGCCCCAGATAAATTCCAGGTGCAGATGGGCAGGGGGTGTCTCATCCCATCAGCTTATTTGTCCCTCTGTTTTCTTGTCCCCCAGAAGCCCGCCTGTGCAGCAGGTGTCCCCACGGGCACAGGGGCTGAGTCTGACCTGGCCCTGGGAGTCTTCTCTGCTCCTGGTCACTTTGCTGAAATGAGAACAGATGCCAGACGCTACCCCCTCCTCCTGCCTTCAGTCCTTGGGCCCCGCCTCACCCCTCCTGCCTGCTCCCTGGTCTCGGGACCAGGGGGTTGGGGGAGAGTGGGGCGTAGGCTGGGCAGGTGGGTCAGCCCCGGCGGTCCCCACGCAGCCACTCAGGCCTTTCTCCAGGCCGCCTACCAGCTTGGCCCATCCTGGGAGGGGAGGGGAGTGTATAGGACTGGAGTCCAGAGCCACTGCCTCCTTCCCCCAACAGGTGCCCCGACCCGGGCTGTCTTTTCCCAGTGGAAGGGGATCAGGAGGAAGGAAGGGGAGGGCCTGTCCCCTGAGGCCGTGGCCCCGAGGCTCCTGTGTTTCTGCAGCCTCACAGCTCAGCCTTCACAGGCATTTCTCGGGCAGTGATCCACCCACCTTCCCCACCCCAGCCTTCCCTCATCCCAACACCTGGCTGCAGGCAGAGTGGGAGGGGGAGCAGGGAGGGTCTTAGCCCCACTAGTGTGTGTGTGTGCATGCTCAGTTGTGTCCAACTCTTTGCGACCCTATGGACTGTTGCCCACTAGTCTCCTCTGTCCTTGAGATTCTCCAAGCGAGAATACAGGAGTGGGTTGCCATGCCCTCCTCCAGGGGATCTTCCCAACCTGGGGATCAAACTCGCGTCTGCCTGTGTCTCCTGCATTGCAGGCAGATTCTTTACCCACTGAGCCACCTGGGTATTCCTAGCCCTACTAGACAGCCAGGCAAACGGAGGCCTGGGGAAAGTGCTTTAATGCCTCAAACGCCACAGTCAGTCTGGCGGCTCTGGGTACCCAGTTAACCCCAGCTGGTGGGTTGCCCTTCCCTCAGCGTGAACCCTCCTGGGCTTAGGTTAGGGTCCGAGCCCTGCCTCCTGGATCTGTGTCCTTCCCGTCTCGCCCCCAGCCCCTGCCGTGGTGTTTGCAGGTCCACATGAGCGTCAGGCACAGCGGGCCGGAGAAGAGCAGTCGTGGGTCTGGGATGCAGGTGTGGGACGCACTGCCCTTTGCCTCGATGTCCGTGCAGGCGGTCAGGACTGGTCACCGCGTCCACTCCAACGGTGGTTGTGGCCACGCACTTCCCTCGGCCACAGTTAGCCCCAGCTGCATCCCTGGGCCCCTGCCCAGCTCCCTAGTGAGGGTGAGCCGCAGGAGTGGAGAGGGAAGGGCAGGTGCAAGACCGAGCTCCTGCCCCGCCAGTGACAGCAGCCTGGGCTGGCCCTCTGTGAAGGTGACCCTGGAACAACTGGTCACCCTGCCTTGCTGGACCCCATTGCCCTTCTCTCCTCCCGCTGGCTCACCCCCATCCTCCCTCCCATTCTTCCCACCACCACCACCCCCGGAGGATCCCCTGGCCCCTCCCCAGCCCAGTCCTCCCGTCGTGGCTGGAATCCACCTCAGGCACACATTCTGAGTCTTGGGACCTCAGCTGGCCCCCATTATGAGCCAGTGCTGAGGGCCGAGGTGTGTCCAGGCCAGCCGAGAGCGGAGGCGGGGGTCTTTAGACCCTGGAAGGCAGTCATGTTAGAAGACGTATTGCTCGTGGCCCAGGCAGGGCCAGAGGAGCTGGGGCCGGTGGGGAGAGTCCGGGAAGCAGGGCCCTACTGGGCGCCCTTTCTGTCTGGGTCTCAGCTCCCCCAACCACCCCAGTGTCGGGCGCGCATTCACAGCCCAGCCCCTCTGACCTCGATGCAGCCAGTTCCCTGGTTCAGCTGAGACGAGGCTGGCGTTGACCCGAAGAGTTTTGTTGTGAGACTGAAGGGAAAACCGGGAAAGAGGCCTGCCTGCGGAGCCTGCTGCCGCGGGTCTCTGGAGCCCAGCCTTCTTCCCCTCAGAGGCAGAGCTTGCCCACGGGGTGAGGTGGCTGTGCAGGGTGGGGGTCTCCAAGGTCCAGGGAGCTGGGGCAGGGGTGGGCCTTGCGGTGCGTTTCCCTCGCGCCTGCAGAGTCGGTGATGAGGAGCTGCCTGATGGCAGCTTTGCTCCTGAACCCTGTGTCCATGCGCATATGCCTCTTGGTCTTTTCTCAGTGGATGACCCGACGCCTCCCAGTGAGCTCGCCCAGGCCCTGGCGGAGCTACACCTTGACCTGGGAGCCGGCCTGACCTGCCACCTGCATCTTATATACCGCACACCTCAACTTCCCACTGCCCACCTGCTGCAGAGGGGCCCCTCCTGCTCCAGTGTGGCCTGTGCAGCTAGGGTGGCCCCCCGGTGCCCAGCTGTGAGCTGGATGTGACCTGCATACAGCAGGTGCTCAACCAGTGTCCCTCAGACTTAACCCTGCGCTCCCCTGCTGACCCTTCCTTTGTCCCCTGCCTAAGGTCCTTGTCTCTACACACAGAAGGAGCTCAATTCAGTGCACAATTAGGCTGCGGCTGTCCAAGCCTCACTGCAGGCCCTGAGGGGTGCCAGCCTTGTCCCCAAGCAGTGAAGAGAAGAGAGCTGCCCCCCACCCTGTCCCACAGGCCCATCCAGAGGGATGCATGGGGCTGGGTGCTGGAGGACGCCTTTCCTGGGGCTGCCCCCCACTTCCTAGGCGTCTTTCTTCCTCTGGCAGTTGGTGCTTGACCGATGGGACAGCTGTCAGCTGGCCCTGGAGTTGGGGGATCAGGGCTTGCTCCTGAACCCTTTCTCTGTTTCTCTGAGTGTTGGTCTTCCCTGCAGCAAACCATCCACAGTCTGCCCTCGGGGAAGGTTGGACCATTGAGAAGAGGCTCTTTCAGCCCCTGGAAGGCAGGACCCACCTGCTTGTTCTCAGCAACCCCACTGGAACAGGGCTGGGGCTGCCACTGCCCCCTCTCCATGCCTGCCTCTCGGGGAGATCTGCCCACCCACCCTGCCCCGGGAGCACAAACTCAGCACCTGCCACACGGCTACTGTCTACAGGTGGAAAGTGAGTCTTCCACCGTCAGAGCTGCCTGCACCTCATTGTGCCCTGGAGGCATGGGTGCCCATCCCTGGGAGCCTGAGCAACACCCAGACAGCAGCAGCCAAGGATGCTGCAGAAGAGGACTCTGCGTGCCCTGGGCCACGCCCGCCCAGGCCCCCTAGCCACCTAAACTCAGTCATCACAGAAGCGGTGTCCATGCCCGTGGCTGGGCCCCTGCCCTGGAACCCCGCTCCCCTGCCCAGCCCTGGGGCCCTCTGTTCACTTCCATCCTCATCTCCTGCCAGGAAACAATGGGCTCCAAGCCTCAGTACCAGAGTTGCTGGCAGAGAAGGGGTCCTGATCTCTCTCTGGCTGTCATGGGACTCCAGTTGGGAGGTATTTGGAGCAAATGAATATGAGAGCTACCGGCTAGAGCCAGGTCCCCGGGGACCGGCCTTGGGAATGTGAAGTGTGGGGACAGTAACAGCCACGTGTATGATGCCCCACGAGCTGGCCGGGCCGAAGCTGTTAACATCTGTTTGCTCACCCACTCACCCCAGCCCGTTGTCATCCCATTTCACAGTAGAGGAGAGCCAGGGCACAAGGACCCTGCTGGGGGCGGTCCAGTAAGTGGCTCTGTTGGTTTGCCACGGAACAGGCAGCCTAAACGACGCAAGTGTACCGTCTCGCCATCTGGAGGCCGGGTGTTGGAGAGCGGGGTGTGGGCGCGGTGGCTCCTCCTGAAGCCTCTCTCCTGGGCAGGCAGACCCCACTTCCTCCCTGTGTCGTCACACACTCACCCCTCCACGAGTGTGTTTTTCCTCAGCTCTTCTCGTAAGGACACCAGCTGTGCTGGATTAGGGCCCACGCCTATGACCTCACGCACGCGTGCCAAGTCACTCAGTCGTGTCCAACTCTGCGACCCCTTGGACAGTAGCCCACCAGGCTTCTCTGTCCATGGGGATTTTCCAGGCAAGAATACTGGAGTGGGTTGCCATGCCCTCTTCCAGGGGATCTTCCTGACCCAGGAATCGAACCCGTGTCTCCTACGTCTCCTGTATTGACTGGCAGGTTCTTTATTACTAGCACCACCTGGGAAGCCCGTATTCTTGTGTAACCTTAATTACCTCTTTAAAGACTCCACCAAATGCAGCCACCGTCTGTGCTGTGTGTGGCAGAGGCAGCTGCCGCCCCACCTGAGCTGAGAGTCACCCCCTTGCCCTGCCTCCCCAGTTGTGTGATTCTCATAAACAACAGTAATCGTTAAAGCTGTCTGGAGCGGGACAGCCAGGCATGGGGAGTGCCCCTGGTTGCCGTGGCTGCATGCGGTGGTAGAGGTGGGCAGTCTGGACCTGTGACAACCGCCTGGGGGTGACTGCTCCCACCCCTACCTCTTGCCACATAATGCCCACCCCTGAGAGGCGGCTCTTCTAGGGCTGGGGAGGGGGCGTGCTCAGGACCCAGAATGTCTGCACTCTTGAGGACTCACAGAGACCTGGCCCCAGCACAGCCTCACCCACCAGGTTCTCACAGTCCCCCAGGCCGAGTCCCCCTGGGGACATTATTAACTGGCCCTCGCCAGTTCTCACTCTCTGAGTTTAATTCATCGACCCAGGTGGAGCCAGGCTTCTGTGTTCTTAGCATGTCCCATCAGGGGCTCCTGATGCAAGTGTCCTTGGGCCGCACAGGGAAGAAACTTCTCTATCGGTGTTTGTGGAACGGGCAGAGGGGCGTTTGATGGCCCCTTGGAGCCTGGAAATGGGAAAGGGCAGGCCTGGTGACAGAGGAAGGGACAGTGGTCAGCTAAGGGCCAGCAGAAAGGCTCTCTGCCAGGAGGTCAGTCGACTTTCAAGCCGCACAGGCCAACTGCAGACTGGACAGCACCCAGGTGCTGATGGACCCTGGCCCTGGCCAGCCCGGGGTCAGAAGCAGAGAGAGGGGCGACAGCCAGCCAGGGCGGGTGTGGGGCGGAACACTGAGAGAGCGGGAACAAACAGGCCACAGAGGGAGAGAGAGCAGGGCAGTGAGGCACCCCCAGGTGCGGGGGCTCTCGGAGGCTCGTGTCCTTCGGCCGCCTCTCCATCCCGCAGCCCAGCCTGGCGCTGGGGGAAGGGCCCTGGCTGGGGAGGCTGCAGGCCAGACAGTGTGGCTCTGTGGTTCACCAGGGATAAAAGTCATTCTCACCCAGTGACCACAGTGGAGGCAGCCGCCGCCAGCCAAGGGCACAGAGTCCCCGCGTTCTCTCAGACTCTGCAGCAGGGCCGGCCGCCTCCCATCCTCAGGACCTGGAGGATCCAGCAAGCCAGTGCATCCTAGTCCTGCTGTCTCACTCCGGATCAGCAAACCTCCACGAAGGGCCGGGGCCGTACATAGACTGAGCCTTGTGAGCCATATGGACTCTGTCTCAGCTCCTCAGCTCTGCTGCCGCAGCAGGAAAGCAAACATCAGCTGTGCAAGTGGATTGTGGGGCTGGGTTCCGATAAAGCTTTATTTACATAAGCAAGCAGGGGGCCAGATTTGCTCCGCAGCCTCTAGTTTGTCAATCCCTGGTCCAACGGACCCTGGCACCATAGGTCTGCACAACTCTAGAAGTGGAGAAGGGCACCAGGGAAGCCCGTCACCCCAACTTGGCAAGGCTTGAGGCTGCCAGGCTTCTGGGGTCTCTGCCCCTTGGGATAAGGCAGGGGCTCTTCTTCTGGTGTAGGGTGTGGGGAGACTGGCCCAGGGAAGCCAGGGTTGGCAGTCTGGGTGGATGAAGAATGGGGGCTTGAGGCAGCCACAGTGGGACCTCAGACTTGAACCCTGGCCCAGAAGACAGACATCTGGGCATCCAGAGGCCAGAGAACATGTTCTCCTCTCACCGAGTGATCTCTGCTACCCAGAGCTCGTCTGAGGTCCTGGGAGATTCTCAGAGCCAGAAAGCAAGCCCGCCGCACCCTGCCTCCAGAGACACTGTACACGCAGCTGCCGAGCAGGCCAGGCCCAGAACATCAGCCCAATCCGACCCAGGACCAGCGGACAAGGCCGGACTCTGATGTCACGCCCCGATGGGGGAGGACCCCTGAGTGATACAAACCCAGTGGGGCTGCATTTGAGACCTCTTTGGCAGGACTGACTTGAGCTGCCCCAGAGGTGCCAGCTAACCTGTGCCCGGAGGCAGCTGGTGCTGAATTGGGCACCAGGGCCTTGGCCTGAAACCAGAGCTCCCTGTGGTCAGCGGTCAGCAGTGGGGAGAGGAGAGCGGGGAGCCCTCCAGATAGGAGGTGTCTCGGGGGGGATCTTTGCCCGGGGAGGTGGAGGGTGGGGTGTCCTTCTTGGCTCTGGAGCCCTCAGGGGCTCTCGCAGCCCACAGGCCACCCTCGACACCCCCATCTGGCACCTCCTCCCCACCTCCATTCTCTTCCTTGCCCTGTTCAAGGGTTTGGTTGTCCTTGTCTCTGTGCCCCTGAAAGACGAGGGTCTGAGGGTGTCCTCCCCTCCACTCCGTCTCCACCCAGAGAGTTTTCCTGGCCCCCTATGCCCCGGCCTGCTGGTCTTTGCCTCTGTCGGACAACATTATCATTTCATAATACTCTGAAATATACATGAAGTTGGCTGAATGCAGACAAAATTGCACCATTTACTGCATGAATATTTCATGCTGGCTTTGCTCCGAGGTGTCCGTCTGATGGAGCTGGGAGCCTGCTGCCCTGAACCTCCCTGCCCATTCGCCTGCTGCCCGGGAATGAGCGGTGCCGGCTCCCCTGTGGAGTTGGGGTTGCCCGAGGAGGAGGGGGAAGACTGTTGCTGAGGGGTTTGGGGGTTGCTGGGGAAACCATCGGTGTTTGTGGGCATAGGGTGCGTCCTGAAATGCTCTGTGGCAGCCATGCCTCCAGTTTGTGGGCTGAGTATTCAGAACAAGACCTCCACAAGGCAGAGAACCCTGGGGAGGGGGCAGGGACCACTGGGCACCCACTGGCTGCTCTGCCCTAATGCTCTGGCATGGGCGGCTACTGTCTAGGGGTGCAGTGGGCAGAGCCCTGAGTGCCTGGCAGAGAGGCTGCCGTTGCTTGTCTGCCCCCTGCCATCTCCCTGACCTGGCCCTCTGCGAGCCAGGCACGGCCACCTCACTGTCCACTAACTCCAAGGCCAGCGGCCGCAGAGGGCTGGGAAATAGGCCACCCTGGGCCAGGGAGGCCAGGAAGGGGGTCCTGTGCGTGTGCGTACACACATCTGCACACAGGTGATTACAGTACGCAGGTGACGCTGCTGCCTGCTCCAAGGAGACGTGGGAGAGGCCCTGCCGCTTGCTGGCTGAGCGGTCCGAAGCCCCCACTTCTCTGCGCCCCCTCCCGCAGCCTCCCTGTACCTCATCAGGCAAGGGCTGGCCGAGGGGACAGGTGTCAAGGACTCCGATATCATCCCCAAAGCCCTGGATACTGCAACACCTTTGCCTTCACCCCTGCCCTAGTCCGCCTCCTCACTTAGGTCCTGAGTCCTTCACCGCAAGTGCCGGACTTCCTCCGCCCACCGTCCTCTCCACCCATCTGGTCACTGATTCATTCATTTATTGAGCACCTGCTGGGCGCCAGGCATCATGACAGCGCTGAGTATGCAGCTGAGAACAAGGGATGTGTGGTCCCGGTCCCCACGGACTTGCAGTCTCCTGGAGCACAGAGACAACAGACACAAAACGAAGGAAATATTGATACGTCGGCCTCAGTGCTGTGAAAACAGGGTCCTGAGGTGGAGACTGACGATGGGATGGACTTCAGACAGGGTGGTCATGGAAGACACCTCCAAGGGGGTGAATTTTTCTCCAGACTTTATTTATTTGCGTATTTGGGGCTGTGCGGGGTCTTCGTCGCTGTGTGCCGGCTTCTCCAGTTGCCAGGAGCAGGGGCTGCCCTCCAGCGGCGGTGCGCAGCCTGTCACCGTGGCGGCTTCCTTTGTTGCAGGGCATGGACTCAGCAGTTGTGGCGCACGGGCTGAGTTGCCCTGCGGCATGTGGAATGCTCCCGGGGCAGGGCTCGCACCCATGTCCCCTGCATTGGCAGGCGGATTTTTAGCCACTGGACCACCAGAGAAGTCTTGAGGGGGTGACTTTTAAGCTGAAGGACTGGCAGAGGCTGGTGTGGAGAGACTGGGGGGAACGGCTTCGTAGGCACCGGGAACAGCACGTATGGAGTCCCTGAGGAAGAGGGACGTTTGCATGTCCAGAGAACTGGAAACAGTCCCCAGCGGCTCGACTCAGGTGCACAGGGGAGGGTTGGAAAGGGCAGCAGGGTGGCAGCCAGCAGCGCCCTGTGAGCTGGGGGCGAGAAGATGAATTTTCTTCGACGAGGAACGTGAAGTCACTGAGAGGGTTCGGGTGATGGAGAGACACAGTTCAGTGTGCGCCTTGTTTTATCTCCTTTCTGGCGGCTGTGGGAGCTGGAAGCAGGCCAGTTGGAGTCTGCAGTGGTTGTTGAAGAGTCAAGTCGGCCGTGCCGCACAGAGGTGACTGGGCCTCCAGGCCTGGGCGCAGCCTGAGGAGCCCTTGCCGAGGGGCAGGAGTGTGGTGGAAGAGGGTAGAGCTGAAAGTCAACATCCAGTCCCAAGTAGCCAAGGATGTGTAGGCCCATCGCCAAAGACAGGACAAAGAGGTGGAGAAACCGCGTGCTGGGGTCAAGGTCCTGGGGTCGTGGAGGATTCTCCTATACTTCCTTTTCCTGTGTTTGTAGCATTTGTGCAGCAAGTGGCAACTGAGAGGAAGCAGAAGGAAAAGCGCCGGGAGGGAGATTTGGGCGCCCGGCCTTCTTGCTGGTAACTGCTGTGTGTCCTTGAATAAGCCCCTCCACCTCTCTGGGCTGAGAAGCGCTGGTCCACAGTGATTCCCAGGAGCCTGTCACTTGAGCCGCCTCTGTCGTTCTGGAGCCTCCAACCCCTTTTAGGGAGCTTAGCTGGGCTCACCTCGCCAGCTCCGAAAACGGGCTTCTCGTGGAGAAAGACGATTTCCCAGCTGAGGGGATTTGGAAATTCTTTCAATTCAGCATGGGGTTCCTTCAACACATTCGGGAAGGGCCTGTCCCCTTCACCTCCCTGACCACACCCTCGGCGTGTCTCGGCCGGACCAGTGCGGGGAGAGGGGGTGACAGTGGGTGACTGCTGCTTCTGGCCCTTCTCTCACCCGCTGAGCCCAGCACCCCAGCCAGCCTGCTCCAGGATCCGGGGGGTCCATGGTTCTGTGCCTGGAGGGGACTCCAGAGCGGGGCAGGGCACGCTGGGGGAAGCAGGGCGAGGCAGGAAGGGTGAGCTGCTCCCAGGCTTGGAGTGAGGGGTGGGGGAACAGGAGGAGCGAGGCTGGGGGGGCGATGCTTCTCCCTGCATTTTCTGGGAGTGAGCAGGGGCCTGCTGAACAGCAGGCCCACCCAACTCCAGGCCCCCCTACTGGAGAAGGGCCTGCAACACCCCTGAGCCCACCGGGGCTGCAGACGCAGGGCAGTAAACGCACCAAAGAGCTAATGGGATAATGTGGCGAAGTCCAGAAGTGGGACCTGTTCTCTTGCACGGGAGTGGTGGGCAGGAGCCCCAGCCTCCCTGTCTGCCTCCTCTCCTTAGTGGGTACTCTTTCCTCTGCTCCTTCTGCAGCCCGCCCTGCCTCACCCCTGCTCTGGCACTCTCGCAGTCCCTGTCTCTCTCTCTCCATTTCTCTCTCTCTCTCCCTGGCTGGGATGTCACACTTTTCCTTCCCTTCCTCCCCCTCCATCTCCTTCTGGGGTCCCTTGGCCTTTCTGTCTGGGGGTGCTCCTTCTTGTGATGGGCCTCGTGTGCAATCTGTGCATGGAGGGGACTCCAGAGCGGGGCAGGGCACACTGGGGCGAGCAGGGCGTGGCAATCTGCAGCCTTGTGCAGGGGTGCCAGCCCCCCCCCCTTCCAAGTTGGCAGTGGTCCCCAGCCCAGCCAGAAAGGGCCTTCCCTGCCCCGGCCACCCCTGAGAAAGTGGTCTTCCCTCCATGGTGAGCCACCGTGGTGGGCCAGCGTCCCACGCCCGCCCGTGGTGTCCTGGGGCATCTCCTCCTCACTGGCCCACGGCTGGTGTGGCGCCTTGATTTTTCTGGAGGCAGCGTTTGTATCTGCTGGACAGAATCAGTGGCCTGCTAAGCTTCCATGTAGCTGAAATGCGAGTGTCTGGGAGGGGTCTCCTCAGGGGTGTCCAGGCCCAGTGGACTGGGATCCTGCAAGGATCCCTCTGGGTCTGGGGTCCCCACAGTCCCACAGCCTGCCTCCCCACAGTCTGTGGGGCACCCCGAGATGCCCAACTAAGACCAGCTGGAGCCCACCAGGTGTTTTGGGGGGAGCACTGCCCCAGGTTCAGGGGCTGGTGGGGGAGGTCTCCCAGCTCCCCCGCCCCCCTGTGAGCCCATTTCTGCATTAGCTCCTCTTGTTCTCGCCTCCGGGGGCCTATGCTCTCTGCCACAAAGATCCTCCCCCCAACCTGCCATGATGGAGTCCCACCCCCGCCCACCAGCCTTCCCTGACCGCCCATCCCTCTGGGGTGGCCCTCCTGGTGGGCTCCCAGAGCCCTAGTCTTGCTGCTCTCTCTGGGGGCGCCTGGGGCTCCGCCCACCTGCATTTTCTTCTGTGTCACTAGGCAAGCAGGGTCTGTGTGAGGAGCAGGTCCAGATCCGCGCAAGGTGGCCTCGGGGTGATGCCCCCACTTCCCACCAGGACTGTTGCCACCCTGAGTGTCCAGGTGCCCAGACGAGCAGAGGGATGAGCAGGGTGGACAGTGAGCTGTGGCAGTGGCCAGGCACTGCGGGGACAGGGCTCTTTTGTGGGAGGGGGTGGCACATGGAAAGTGAGCCTTCATTCTCCCCACTCTGCAGACAGGGACACTGAGGTTCAGCGGGAGTACCATGCCTGAGGTCCCACGGCTGCTTGGACAGTCTGTCCCTCTCCAGGGCTCCTTTCCGCCCTCCCCTGTGCCCTGGAAGGTGGGGGGCTGGCTGAGGATGCCAGGCAGATGGGGGATTGATGGGGAGGGAAGTGAGGGCGTGGAGATGAGTCTCTGTTGCCCCAGGAGGTGGCCCTTCACCTGAATCCAGTGGTGGCTCTGCGCCTTCTGGCCTCCCCACCCCACGATTCTCAGCCAGCCTGGCCACCCTGGGGCTTGGGGTCAGGAGGACCAGCTGCCTCCCGTCCCGAGCACTGCACGTGGCTCTGGCTACCATCGAAGCGCTGAAGGAATTGCCATCGAGCTGGGGGGAGCTGACCCCGGGCTGTGGGGGTGCAGACGGAGCAAGTTGGGGCTGGTGCCGTGTGACCCAAGTGGAGAAAGCCGAGCCCTTCCTCTGTGCCCGCACCACCCCAGCCCAGAAGGCATCGTTCCTTCCGTAACCTGCCCCCCCCCCGCCGACTTCCAAACCACTCCCTGCCTTGGAACTGCGGGACCCCACTGCCTCCTCCCCCTTGGGGCTTCCCCTCTGGGCTTCCGCCTCTCCCCGCATCCCCCGACCCCCCGCACCTGGCCTGTGGCCTTGATACCCAGGTATGTGGGATCACAGGAGCTCATTCTATCCCTCAGCAGACCCCATGCCTCAGTCTCCCTGGGGGTGTGACTGCTGCTGCAAATTGTGTCCAGCAGACAGGGCAGGCACCCGCTGCTTCCCACCGTGCTTCGGACGTTCTTATCCTGACTGTGGAGGCTGGGCCTGGCCACCCGCTGATCTGGGTGATACCAGGCTTCTGAGAGCCCCTTCTTGTCTGCTCCCAAGTAAGTGTACCCTCTCCTGTAGCCCCGGTACATAAGTGAATCCTCAACACAGGCACAGACAGTCTTCCTGCAAGGCCAGTCCAAACTGGTGAGGAGGGGGCTGGCTGCCTGTCTCTGTCCATGCGCCCTGGCCTGCGGAGATGTGCAGTGGATGCTCAGTGCAGTGACTGGTGGTGGCCATCCTGCCCCATGACCCTACAAGACCGGCCTGTCCCGGAGGGCCACAGCATCCTTTGTCAGCAGCCTGACCCCTTCTCAGCATCCCAGGGGGGAGCTGGGTGGGCCAGCAGGGTGGGTGAAGCCTTGAGCATGCACACAGGCCACCCCCGGCCCCCTGCAGTATGTGGGGGTGTCCAGCTTCCAGGCTGGTGGCCAGTGGGTGAAAGGAGGCTTGCATGTGTGGTCCTGCGGGAGGAATTTTCCATAGACGCCCCCAAGGCGAGCTTCCCCATGTCTCACACGCCTGGCTGCCTCCAGCTCCTCAGTGCAGCCAGCCTGAGTCCCTCCTACTGCCGGCCAAGCCCTCGCCCTCTTGGCCAGCCCCCTTCCACCCCAGGACCGCTCCTCCCATCTTCAGACTGAGCTGGCCCTCCGTGTAGCCACCAGGAGGGTGTCGGGGGCTGGGCTGGGGGCTGGCCCCACGTGCTCCCTCCTCCCCGCCCACATCTCCCCACCAGCCAGGCACCAGCTCCCTCCAGCTGGACCAGGGAGGGGCCTTGACGCTGCCTCCCATGCTCTACTAATCCCCAGATGGAGTCTCCACCTCCTCCGCAGCATTCGCTAATTTGGGAACACCATCCCCAGTGTAACCCCAGCAATAACAACAGAGCCGTCACATTCCCCCGCAGCCAGCTGGGGTCTCTTTCCAGGAGCTGCCTGAGCCTCGTGCCCCGAGAGGGTCTCTTTTGGCATCTTAAGCTTCAGGGTGACCCTCATCAGTTGGTGGCTACAGGCTGGGTGTTTGTTCCTCACCCGCCTAAAGACAGGGGTCACGTGGGGTTTATTGTGGCTGTTTCCTGGGTGAATCCTCTTCTGGGCCCACACCGTTCCCTTCCACCCACCATCATCTTAGAAACTCAGAAGCCGATTTAACGTGGAGGAGGGTGGTCCTGGCCTTTCCTGTCCTGGAGGATTCAGCCTTAGGTACCCCAGCTGGGCCTCAGAGGGTGTTGTGATCACCGTGGTGACCTGAGTCTGGGCATCCAGAGCAGAGTTTCCCATGAATATTTGCTTCCAGGTGGGTGACTCCTTGTTCACGCCGGGCACCGCAATTAGATCTTGTGTCTCATCTCACCCTCAGCCGTCTGCCAGGTAGCCCTGGTTCTTAGTCTTGTTTGGGGCCCCAGGGAGGTGAAGTAGCCCGAGGAAGGTGTGCAGCGGCCGAGGGGCAGAGGCGGGATGTGGGGCGCACCCTCCTTTCCCCTCCCCTGGCTTGACCCCCGTCTTGGCATCAGCTCTGCAGCATTGGCATTGCCCTCTGCCTCTTCCTCCACCCCGTGGGCGATAGAACCAGGGAGCAAGGCAGCCTGAGCTTCTAGAAACGTCTAGACCCAGAGTCACCCAAGCCCAGGAAAGAACTGAGTGAGGCCCGAGTGAGCTGTGAAGCTTGGGAGGGACGTTGGTAGGAAACTGGACTCCGAATCTGGGATGTTCGGGATGCCGGATGGCTCCCCCAGGCCCACAGGGCAAGCAGCTCGGTGTCTGGGTGTCCTGTCCTTGAGCCCCCCATCTCTTGATGCTGAGGATGAGCCCTGAGGGCTCAGGTAGGAAGTGGGTGTAGGTCACAGCCTGGAGGTGCAAGAGGCATGCGGAGTGTTGAGTCTGGTGCCTCTCGGGCCCCAAGCTCATGCCCGGGCCAGCCCCGGTGGCCGGCTGTGTCCACTCAGGCCCCACCAAGCTCCTGGCCGTGCTGCAGCGGCGGCTGCTTTGTATGGATGGTGCAGCATTTTGGGTAATGAAATATTCACAGGTCAGTGATTCCTTGAGAAATGATGGGGATCAGTCAATTCCTTTTCAGAGAGTAATTTTCTTCCCCTTCACAGCCTCTGTTTCATGTTGACAATCATTAGCATGAGAGAGAGGCTGGATCGAAGGGGCTTGTCAGAGCTCAGGACGAGCTGCCACCTTGTCGTGGGTGGCGCGGCCGGACGCCTGGACGAGGGGGCACAGAGCCCGGCTAGGACATGTGCGTGGAGCGGGAGGCAGGAGCCTCTGGGGAGCTTAGAGCCAGAGGTACAGAAGGCTGGCTGGTGGTCTGCCTTCCTGGGTCTTGCCAGCCTTCTTCCCTCCTGGTCGGGGAGCACGGTGACACCACCCCCCAGGACACTCAGATTGGCGGGTCATACTGCCTCTTGCAACGGCAGCTTCCAGAGCTTAGGGTTCAGATCTGCTGTTCCCAAGTACACCTCATCTTCCCCTTCTGTAAAATGGGCTGCATGGGCTGGTGTGAGTCTGAGAAGGGCTGTAAATTTGCTTAAAGCATCCGAAGAAGGGGCTACTGGACGTGTCCTTCCTCCCCAGGAAGGCCACGCACCGTCCTGCCCCTGTGGCCCGTGAAGCACTTCCTCGTGTCCGCCGGACCCACAGCCGCTGTCACCGACACTCCCTTCCTGTCACCGCAGCTCCTGCTGCCATGGGCCTTCCTGTCTGCAAGGATGGAAGCATGGCCAGGGCCTTGGTTCCGCTCAGATGGGTGCCGGTGCCAGTGTCCGTAATCACCCACCGCTGGGTGCCGGGCCCATGGTGACCACACTCACATGCCGGCTTTTATTTGTCATTTTCTTTGGAGGATCTGAAACAACAGATCTGACCTCTGGGTGTGTTCAGGAGCCAGGATTTTGACTTCTTTGCCCCCGCCAGAGGGAGCAGGCACACGGCTGCTGGCACCCGGCCCAACAGTTGACAGAAGGCTACCAACTCTGCCCAGGGCAGTTGCCCACCTGCCCCTTTCCAGAGGGCGGGAGTGAGCCTGAAGAGGGGGCCGCACAGTTGCCAAGGGAATGCTTCCATCAGGGCATCCTGCCTGACTGGCAGGCGGCAAACCGCCAAACACAAACTCTCCTGGGCCCAGGCAGGGACCAGGACTGGTTACCAGGGGGCTGGTAACCTTCACCAGGAGGGGCTGGACGTGGGGACGAGCTGGCCCTGGCCCTGTTCCCATGCTGAGGTGCCCCGGTGTGCACTGGATGCTGTCTAAAGTAGCTGGTGGGGTGAGAACGGGCACCCCGTGTGCAGACCAGTCCAAAACAGCTGGGACCACTGCCCCTCATGCCCAGGAAGTGGGCCTGAGACTCACAATGGACACACTGTGGGGAGGGTGGGGAAAGCCCTCCTCTGCCCCCTCACCTGCGCTGTTGAGTTGGAAGCACACCCTTCTGTCCCGCAAACCCCTGGGAAACAAAGGGCTCCGCCTGGAAGCAGGCAGCCATGTAAGGTCTTTTCGGGAGGTGGTTTTGGAGCCTGAACAGGTCAGAGAACGGCAGAGTGGGGGCTAAGCCTGAGCCTAAAGCGGGTCGGAGCACAGACCCTGCATCCTGAGTTCATGCCGGGCCGTGCCATTGATGCCTGAGTCACTGGGGTCCCCAGATGTGGTTTGATGTGGCTGTGGGATGGGGGACTGACTCACTGGGGGCCTTGCCTGAAGGGGTTGTGAATTAAACACTCTGTAGCCTGGCATCCCGGGGAAGTGAGGCCAATGCTGAGTGAAAACAGCAGTTCTCGCTGCCGCTTGTGCCCCACCCCCACCTCCGACCCAGGACATTTGTCGATGCCTGGAGAGAGTTTAGGTACTACTGGCTTCTAGTGGGTCGGGCTCAGCCTGCTCAGCCTGGATGCACTGCTCAGCCTGCTGCAGTGCACAGAATGCCCGGCACACAGAGAAGGCTCAGTCCCTCCTGTCACTAGTGATCTGAGCTAAGATGACAAGAGGGGGGCAGGGAGGTCTCCAGCCACCACCCCATGAAGGGCCAGTGCCCAGCAGGCCTCTGCAGGCCCCAAGAAGGCCAGGCTTCCCCCAGCGGGAGTGGGAAGCTGGGGGCTGGCTCCAAAGAGCTCCAGGGGGCCGGTGCCCATGAGGCCACCTCTGGCCATTGTCCAGGCCAGCACTTCTCAAACTCAATTGCATATTTGAATCCCCGAGGCAGCTTTTAAAAACCCCTGTCCCTGGCTTTACCCCAGATCAATGACATCAGACCCTCCGGGGATGGGATACAGGCTCTGATCCACAGATGGACAGCTGGGAGCTTGTTTGAAATGCAGAAGCTCAGGCCTTCCCCGCACTGCTGAATGGAAATTTCAACCAGAGCCCAGGAGAGGTGGTGAACCGTTGGGGGCCCTCCCTGAGCTCAGTGAGCAGTACACAGGCTCTGGGGTCCCCATCTGTGCTCCGGGCTCCAGGGCGGTTTTCCTCGGGAATCTATGTTTCCTGACTCCTGGGACAGGCAGGCACCTCAGGGTCAGTGATGAGGGCACCCAGGGGTTCTTGTAGAGTCATAAGGTCTCGTGCAGAACCGCC
The DNA here is from genome assembly GCF_032405125.1 of Capricornis sumatraensis. Taxonomy (NCBI): domain Eukaryota; kingdom Metazoa; phylum Chordata; class Mammalia; order Artiodactyla; family Bovidae; genus Capricornis; species Capricornis sumatraensis. The sequence goes on from NC_091076.1 coordinate 102,801,482, forward strand.
CGAGAGGAAGAGCGCCTGTGGGCTCGTCTCGTTGCCCGGGAGTCCGGGAACAGTTGGGAGATGGGCAGGCTGTGGCTCCGCTGCCTGGTTTATGGACTGGACGCGGAGGCTAGATGAGAGGCGGAGGAAGGGGAGGCCTGCATCCGCTCCACTCGCCTGCCTGGTGAGTCTCTCCTCCTCCTCTGGGTGGTTCCTGTCTAGGGAGCACTCTCCACTCCCCGCAGCCAGCACCACTTAGATCTGTTCTCTGCCGGGAGTGTCGTGGGCAGAACTAATGTGGGGAGCCTGCTGTCCTTCCCTGGGCGTGGACCAAGCAGACCACATCGAGAAGGCTGCCTTGCGGTCCAGCCTCCTGTCGTGGACTGTTCTTAAGTGGAGAGGTGGGGCGAGGGTGTTGCTGGCAGGGGCTCTGGGTCTGTGCAGGTTGGTGGACAGTTAAACAGGGTGTCGGGAGAAGCCTGCCCTGCTGGTGTGCCTTGCAGTGAGCACAGGAGCCCAGGTTGGGGGTCCCCGTAGGCCAAGAATGAAGAAAGGGTGTCTTTATAACATAGTGCTTTGTGCATGGGGGGCTCAGAGGGCCCCTGCCTTCCAACCAAAAGCATGCACCGCCCTCGGGTGCAAAGCCGACCATGGCTTCCAGGCCAGGGGGCTCTTCTGCTGGGGGGATGACTGCCCCCCATTTCCAGCCCCTGATGAGCCCCCACGCGTGGGTTTGAGTTGGCTGACGGGCTAAGTATGGGCCAGAACAGAAGTGTCCCTGGTGGGAAGGAACCCTGGCCCTGGGAGCTGAGGCCCAACCTGGGTCTGCAAAGCACTCCACGTGGTCCAGGGTGATGGGAGCCTGTGAGGAGACCCCTGAGCTGTGGCTGAGGCCCACCCAGGGGTGCTGGGGGCCTCGGAAAGTGAAAGAAAGCATCAGAGGCAAAGAGGGTTGAAGGTGGGGGGTCCCTGGGGGCGGTCAAGCAGACATCTGAGACCCAACTTGTACCCCCACCCCCGACCCCCAGGACAACACAGTTGAAGGCTGGTACCCTGGTTCCCCGGGTGCTGCACCCATGGGCTGGAATGACCCCTAGGTGGCCTGTGCAGCAAGGAGCCCAGCGAGGGCAGAGAACAGGGTGAGCCTCCGGTGAGCTGACCCCGCAAAATTCAGCACTGGTCTCCTCCCCCGGGTGTGGGGGTCTCCTCCCCCGGGTGTGGGGGTCTCCTCCCCCGGGTGTGGGGGTCTCCTCCCCCGGGTGTGGGGCTCTCCAAGACTTAGGCACAGGGACCCACATCCCTGGGAGTCGAGCCCATCTCAGACTCAGCTAGCTCCCCCAGCAAAAGAAAGATAAAAGGATCCCAACTGCTGTATGTTGGCCGGTCCTCGGAGGCCCACGGGAGGTGGCAGGTGGAGGTGCAGGGGCACAGGCCTTCCCGGGTCCCCCCTGCCCAGGGTCCTTCACCTTGTCTTCTTGGCCGGGAACTGGGTATAGGGGAGAGGGCCTGCAGGGTTGAGGAGGAGCAGCGCTCCCTGGGACCCCTGTGGCCCCTGTCCTCAGACTTGCCCCTTGGTAACAACGTGGAGGCAGAACAGAACTCTGCTTTGTGAACGCCCTGCTCCTTCCCCCACCTCGTGAGAGCCCCAGGCTGGGTCAAGAAGCAGCAGCTCCTGGCCTGTTCAGAAGACCCCCGGCGCCCTCCTAACACCACCGGCCAGTCTGCACAGGGAAGGCCTGCTCTCCACCAGCCCCCACCCCTCCCCGCCCACACAAGCCTCAGAGGGGTGGTCTCGACTGCCTTGCCCTCAGAAGCCCACAGGCCAAGTCAGGTTGCTGACCCAGTAGGGGGCGAATCTGCTGGTCTGGTCAGTCCTGCTGGGGTCATCAGGGTGTCCACAGAGGAGGGACAGCTCAGAATGGAAATTCCATTAGTGCTCAGCCATGGGCAACAGGGCCTGTTCAAAGAATACATTCAATTAAAAATTGATTTTTCAGTTTAATCTCAATCATAATGAACCACATTCAGACCCCTTCCACCTCCCAGGACAGCAAAGCTCTCACGCGCCCAGCCCAGCCCTGCAGGCTCCCTGGCCTCCTCCCAGTCCTTTGGACGGAGATGATATAGTGAGGGACCAGGGACCAGGGGCGGGGGCCATCCTTCACTGAGTTTGGGAATAATTACAAATGAGGTGCACAGGGGGTTTTGTTAAATGAAAGTGTCACGGTGGTAAATCGTATTTTTATTTACTGCGAGGTTGTGTTTTCAGCGTGGCTCCAGTTAAAAGCTGCAATATTTAATTTCCCTTGATCCAGACGGTATTTCAAAAGCATCATAAAATGAAAACAGCTCCAACTTTTTCCCTCCCTCACTTCCCGCAAACTCAGAGACACCAGGCAGGAACTCCACACTTGGGCCCACAGAGCCGACTCACTTCTTGGGAGGACTTCCCTTTCTCACTCACCTGATTTGTCTTTCTTCCTCTGAGATCAGGCAGGAGAGGCCACGCAGGTTCTCCAAAGCTTCTCAGGCTGTCTGGGCAGCGGAACTATTAGAAATATGCTCATTTTTGTCAGCATTGCTCAGTTTGGGACCCTTAACTGGGCATGGCTCTGTGTGGGGCCCTTACCTGTGTGAACACCTCCATCTCATACATCCGCCCAGGTGAGCTCTGTCCTCACACTTGCCTGACAGACGAGAAAACAGAACTTCAGTGAAGCGCGGGATTTGCCGAGGGACCCTCTGCTCAGCAGGACTGGAGCTCAGGCCTGCTTGATCTGAGCACATGCCTGCAGTTCTGGTGTGTTTGGACCTCAGAACGCCCAGCCCCACCCTGCTTGCCTCCCTGCTCTCACCTGCTGATTTGCTGTGCAACCTTAGGTCCCATACTCACCCTTTCTGAGTCTCTGTAAAAAGGAAGACCCACCCCAGCTGCTTGTGATAGAACTGCAAGTTCAGAATCATATGCCCAAGAAACACGCTCCAACCCTGAAGACAAATCCTTGGCCCAGCTCTTCGGCGGCCCCCTCTGCTCTCCAGATAGCTCCCAGGGACAGACGGACCTCCCTCTGGCCATGAACACAGTGTCCTATGCTTTAAACATTCCCTGGACTTGACTCCAACTTCCTGGTTTGGGGGGTTTTTCACTGATTGCAGTTACACTAGGAGGGCATCCATTCATGCTTGTTTATTACAGAAAGGCCAGGGTGCCTTCTGACCCCTCTCTGTCCCACCCCCAGCCTGCGGTGGTCAGCACTCTGGCAGCTCCCTCTCGTCCTCTCTGGCCTGGCATCCTATTTTCACTTGTGTTCACAGCTGCTCTGAGCATCACTGCTGGACCCCGGGGTCCTTCCCCCCCACCCACCCCCAGTACAGAGCTTCGTCCCCCGTGGGTCCTCAGGAACCGGTCACTTCATGCAGGCGCTCAGCACTGCTTGTCCCAGCAGCAGCCAGCTGTCCCCCACCACCACCCCCACGCAGCATGGTGTCTGGCTCTGTTTCCCAAAGACCCTGACTTCTGGTAGACCTTGGACAAAAAAAAAGAATTCCAGGTCTAGGCTTGGGAAACTTCGTTATATATACATCGTTTTCCTGCAGAACTTCATGGGGACTTTTCTAGAACATCCCAGAAGACTTAAGAGTTCTACAGCACAGGCTTTAGGAAGTGCTGGTCCAGGGAAAACAGCCTGGCTGCAGGTGGGCTGGGATCTGACCCCCACCCTCGGTGCCTCTCTGAGTGGGGGGACCTTAGCCTGATCTCTTTGAGCCTCCGTTTCCCCATCTATTAAAGTGACAACTCTACAACTCTAACGCTGCCAGGGCCACCGTGCACTTTGCACCTAGTCAGGGGACAGTGGCAGGCTGGGCGGTCGGTGCTCAGCATGCATCAGGTCTCTTTCCGCATAAGTGTCCAGAGACTCCGTGAAGCTGCCCCTGCCGGGGCTGGGTATTACTGAGACTTCACCCTCCAGGTCCAGCTCTTGGGCGCTCTGTCATGGACGAGTTAGTTGTGTGACTCCAGGCAAGTCTCGTCAGCTCTCCAAGCCTCAGTTTCCTCACTTGTAAAATGGAGACAAGGGCATATGCCTCTCAGGTGTGGGGAGGAGCCTGTGAGCACTCGTGGTGAATGGATGTGTGGCCAGCAGAGCTGGGTGAGCAGAGCCGCCCTCGGGGGAGACCCCAGTTGGAGCGATCAGGCAGCGGCGTGGAACACGGGGAGGGAGGGCAGAGGAGCCAGGCAGAGCTGTGCTCAGAGTGGCACCATCACTCGCTGGTGGCAAGACCACGAGACCCGTCCTCTGCTTCTCTCGGCCTGTCTCCCCATCAGTACTCTGGGAATAATGACACACCCCGTCCAACTTGGGTGACAGTTGTTGGGCCATCCCAGCGGGACACAGGTTGCGTGGCTGTCCCTCCTCCATCCGGTGTCATTACTGCAGAGTGCTCTGTCGTGCCCGGGCCATCTCCAGGCTGACTCCTGGTGACGGAAGGCCCAGCTTCTGCCCTGAGGGAGGCTCTGCCTCTTTCCTCTGGGTGTCAGGGCCAAGCCCAGGTCCTAAAGAATTGTCCCACCCTGGCCCACCCACAAGGAAATCAGGCCAGCCGCTCGTCCCCCTCCCTGGCTGCAGAACATGGCCCCTGACTGCCCAGCCTCAATGAGTACGGGGTCTGGTGTCCTCGTCAGCAGCAGAAGATAAATGTTTTTAATTCAGGGAGTTTTTCATGAGCCAATGAAAGGGAGTAAATCACCCTTCCAGGCCCCGGAGCTCAGAGCTGGTGCCCGGTCACATCAGGGTGGGCCGAGGGGCAGCCACACCGGGTCACGGGATGGCGGGGGGACGCCAAGCTGGGTCACTGGACAGCAGGGGGACCTGGGCACGCTGTGGCCTGGCAGCCGTTACAAACAAGCTCTTCTATGGTGGGGCGGGCGGGCAAGATCTGCCTGCCTGTTTCGCCTGCTCTCCTGGCCTGGCTGGGCTCCGAGGGTCCTGATGTGCATGCACAAGGGAGGCCTGCGTGTGGACCTGGCCCTGGCACACGCCCGGCCCTATGCACTTCTGGGTGCCCAGGGGGTGAGACCCAGGTGTGTGCAGAGCACCTGTGTGCCCGGCTGTGACGGGGGCCACGGGGGCGCCGGGGCGTGGCCTCCATGCGCTTGTGCAGGCACGCATGTGCACATGGCTTCTGGAGAAGAAATGTTTAAAAATGGAGTTGTCAGCCCCGAGTTGACAGGCGCAATCAGGAAAGTGCAGCGTCGGCAGGAACGGCCGCGGCTCCCTCAATTACCCGGGAGGAAATGGCCCCGCTTAGTGCTGAGGAGGCAGAGTGTGACTGGAATAAAGCAAGTGGAGCAGACCCAAAAACTTCATTAATTAAAGAAACTCATTAATGAGGGACATTTAATCAGCTGAAGATTAGATCCACGCTTGCCTCTTCCAGGAGCCGGGCGCCGAGCAGGGACCGGAGCCGGCCTGCCTCCTCCGCCCGCCCGCGTGACCAGGCCCGGCGCCAGGGCCCCGGCAGGGAGAGGTGATGCCCCCAGGCCAGCTGCGCGCGGCCACATGGAGGCCAGTTCAGGTGCCCGAATGGCATCAGGGCGTCAGGATCAAAGGTGCTCGGCCAAGGCTGATTTTGGCCTCACCAGGGGACACGCGGCAGCGTCAGAGACGTGTTTTGTGGTCACCCTGGGGAGGGTGGTGCCGCCTGCTGCTCGCCCGTGGGGCTCAGGGATGCCGGACACCCTACGGTGCCCAGGGCAGGCCCACGGGAGAGCCTGCTGCCGCACACGTCGGTGGTGCTGAGGCCACAAGACAGCAGCTCCAGGCGGGGTGTGTGAACACACTTGGTGGGGTGAGTGCGCGGCATGTGAGCCAAGTGTGTGTGAGCACGGGCAATGCATCCACGTGAGCTCATGTGCCCGGGGAACCTGTGTGTGAGTGTGGATGTGTGTCAGGGTTCATTCCCGTGGACGAGGTGGGAGAGGAGGCTGGGGCCCCGGCAGACCTGGAGGAGGCCTGACAGGCGGGCTGAGACCCGTTGCGGGTATGCTTCACCCGGGACCACCCAGCACCATCTCTGGGCCCCTGCGAGGATCCTGCTTTCAGGTGTGTTTAGGGAATTGTCCACTTGCTGTTTAAGGCTGTGGGGAGAATGACCCCTGCCCAGGACAGGCTGTCCGAGGGCACGCCCGTCTGGTGGGCCATCACCCCAAAACCTGTGATCTTGACTGCATGTTTGGGGACCCACCTGAGGGTGCCACCCTCAGACCATGGCCCTGTGAATTCCACCAGGCTCCCAGGCACCTTCCCCGCCTCCCGCAGCCCAGGGGGTGCCAGGCTGGGCTGCCCCAGTGGACCGAGCCTGAGGCCTAGGTTCGGTCACGGTGGCACAGGTTGGACCCGTCTCCTCAGTGCAAGTGAGGTCTGGCAGCTAGGGGGCTCACTTCCCACCTTGTCCTCCTTCGTCCCCGAGTTCCAGCCCCCTCCCCCAGTACAGGGGTGCAGTGGGCTGCCACCACTGTGCCAAGAACGCCCCCTAGCAGGGAGAGTCAGGGGAGGGGCCTTCCCAGGCGTGTGGACAGAGTGGGTGGGTGGGCAAGGCTGGGGCTGTTAGGCATGCGCTGAGGGGGCTCTGGGCAGAGCAGACATGGCAGGGTGACGGCAGCATCACATCCGTGGGGCAGCAGGAGCCAGGAGAGGGACGCAGGAGCAGGGACCGGCGGGTCCCAGGGAGCAGGCTGCTCCTGGCCCTGGACCTGTTCACATTTTCAGGAGGAAAGTGTCTTGCTTGGAAAGGAGCAAAGCAGAGGAGCTGGGCAGTGCTGCAGGAGGGACCCAGATTTGACATGGAGACATTCGTGCTGACCAGCTTGGAGGCTGAGAGAGTATGGATCCCTTGAGCCCACAGCTCTCAGCAGGTTTTCACCCTGTCCAGTCTGGAGGCAGGGTGTCTGCCTCCATCACAGGGAGGTGGTAGGGGGCCCTGGATGCCAGGCCCACCCCATCCTGGGAAGTGACAAGCAGACGGCCCCACAGAGACACTGTGAGGAACAGATAGGGACAGGACTTCCCTGGGGGTGCAGTTGTTAAGAATCCTCCTTCCAATACAGGGGACACGGGTTCGATTCCTGGTCGGGCAACTAAGCCCACGTGCCGCAACTGGAGAAGCCCTTGCACCACAACAAAGACCCTGCACAACGAAAAGTAAAAAGAAAGAAAGGAAAAACGGACGGAGACAAAGCACCCGGGATCCCTCCCCCAGAGCCCCCTTGTACCGGGGAGCATTCTTCTGGGTGAGGCCAGTAAGGAGGGGCCCAGGCCTTTGCCTGGACACTCCTGTCGGCAGCGCTATTCCTGTGTTGAGGGGGCCTTCTGTGAGTCTGGGGGTTCAGGCTGCCCAGGTCCCCATGTAAGCAGGGCACAGTCTCCACTTCCAGCACCAAGGTGATCCTGGGACGGATGTGGGGGCAGATCAGAGCAGGTTTCTTAGGAGAGGCGGCGGCCTGGGCTGCATAGACAAGGGCAGCTCCTCAGGTGGCCCCGGCTCCTTCCCCAGGAGCTCATCTCCTGGGGGCGCCCCACCTCCGCGCCTGCCCCTCCTCACTGGTCCAGCACCTGGCGTGCTGCCTCCATCTCCCTGGCTGCCTGGGGAGCCCGTCACAGGGCTGTGGGCAGAGCAGGTGCTCGAAGGTACACATGGGTGAAGGAGCGTGCCGCCCCCCAGGGGCCTGGATTCTAGACCACATGATGCCACTGACATGCCTGTGACCTCGGGGAGTCAGCACTCTTGGGATGTGCTTGAGTGTCCCCACCTCGGTGTCGGCAGGCTCAAACAGAGCCACACACGTGTATTCTCAGCAGGGCCTCCAGAGCCCAGGCACCAGCGATAATCTCTGCTCCCCCTTCAAGCCCTGTCCCAGTCCCTCGTCCCCCAGACGCAGCAACGAGCCCCCATCCCATGTCGTCCTCTGGCTTCTCTTCCGGACCCACTCTCTGTTCTGGCACCATGAGCACTGTCCCATGATGACCCTAAGCAGGTGTCCTCCCAGCCCAGGCCCGGGGGTGGGAGTGCCCCTCCCCAGGTCCTGGTTACCAGGACCCCAAGGTCTTGCAGTCCCTGGAAAAAACAGTGCCCCCAGCAGAACCTGAGGACCAGCTGAGGCTGCCACTTGGCCCCCAGATGGGAACTTTCGGCTCCATAAGCATCAGCTCACGCCCCTGACCCCAGCCCATGTCCCACACCCACCAGGTTGGGCTCAAACTCAGGACATCTTCCCAGGGCTGCTGTGGCTTGTGATCGGTAGCAGCTGTTCCCTTGAGTCACACATTCTGAGTTGGCAGGTCAGGAAGGCCCATGAACCTGCATTGCTGACAGTGCCCAGGGCACACAGTGCTGCTGTCGAGATCCCAGCTGGAGGACCTTACTGTGTACAGACTCGGGGCTGAAGGGCTGCGGACACCCGCCGTGTGTGGCCACATGTGACCAGGCGTGAGCTCTGTCCCCATGACATCCCCTGTCCCGGAGATGCTGTCCTGAACTCACAAACGTCCCCACGAAAGAAGGATCGCCCAAGCGACGAATGAATACAATTCTCAACCTGGATCCCTTGAGGGGTGTTTGACTGTGGGACGTGTTATGTAATCTTTGTTGCCAGGAAATTTACCTTCCTAATGGCATTTTGCGAGTCTTCATTTGAGTCTGCCTTCCCAGGGCTCACGATAACTAGAAGCACACCGTGGTATGCGTGTGGTAGGGGGCAGCGAGGGGTGGGTGGACATCGGAGACCTGAGGCTGGAGGGCACAGACGCTGAGCTATACCCAAGGGTGGGTGCCGCCCCCACCATCCGCCATTCCCACCCCTGCCTGCCCATGTCATGTCCTGGGCACCATGCTTAATATCCTGTTCCATTTGCTAAGAGAAACCATGTGCCATTCATCATGCTAATATTCTTTAATGAATGGATATGCAGGAAACATGTACGATGTGGCTGCATATGGGGGAGTGCTCATCCTGGGAGTGCAGAGGCCGCTGCCCTGGACCCTCAGGGGAGAGTGGTCTGCAGGCTGCTGTCTGTCTGTGGTTGGAATGAGTGGTTCTCTGTGGCACCCCTCCTTGTGGGGTCACCTTGACGCTGTCCTGTACCTTTCTCAAGAGGGAACTTCCTCTCCATCTCGCTGAGTAGCAGCCTGGTGTCCGCTGGTCCTCTCTTGGGTGTGCACGAAGACGCCACATGTGCTTGCCCACTTACGAGTTCACAGTGGCATCTCAGCACTCCAGAGAAGGCTAGAGGAGGGACTGAGCAAAATGGAGATCACGGGGGATGGGAATAACCTGGAAGCCTTCCCAGAGGAGGTGTCTGAACACTTCCAGGGCAGCGGGAGGGTTGGAGGAGGGAAGAGCCCTGGGTCACAGCAGACTCTCTGCACAAAGCCTGTCCATGAGCACAGCACTGGGGCGGTGTTTTTCACTTTGATATCTCTAGACATGGGAGATGCTCAGCAAACTTAGGGAGTGCTCAGCAAACAGTTATTTACTGAGTGAATGGAGCGGTGAAGATAGGGGACAGAAGGAGTTGTGTGGGAGCCTCGGTGGGTGCTGCTAGGACTTGGCAAGTAACTGTGTTGGTAGGCTGGGCCTGGGTCCTCCTTAGGGACCCTCCCCTCTTGCCATCTCCCTCCTCCGTGAGGCTTCCCTGACAGTGTCCTTCATCCTTGCCCTTGGTAGCCTACAGGTGTCTCAGTGCCTTGCCCCCCGTCCTCCCAGAACCCGGGGCCCGGGCAGATGGCTCAACTGCCCTGTGCTTCCCGCAGGTCTAGCCCAGGGCTCCTGTGGGCAGGGGTACGAGACCATGGTGGGCTCCTCCTCTTCCCAGAGGCAGATGGGTTCCAAGGGTGAGAGTGGAGCATTGGATTGCCCGTGCTGGGGTCTGAGCCCTACCTGCGTGGCCTCAAGCCAGCCCCCAGGAGCTTCACTGTGCTCCTTTGTGAGGTAGGGGAAGCAGGTGGGTGGGCTTGTCCCCGGACACAGCACCCCCTGGGGCCAGCACACAGCCTCCCGGCCCTCCTGGCTCTCTCTTCCCACCTGGTTTGAAGAAGGTCCCTGGCCCAGAAGAGGGTTGCTTTCCCCAAGCCCCTCCCTCACCTCGAGGAGCAAAGAGTGTCTCTTCCCAGTGCTCCTGATGTTTTTTTGTCAGGAAGCCTGTGAGCAGCGATTGAAAGGTCCCGGGGGTTCTCCCACTGCTTGGGGGCAGCAGAGCAGCACTGCCACCCTCCCAGTGCCCCCGCGGGAGGGGCCTCCAGGCTCAGCAGACAAGCCCATCGGGTGACGGGCGGCCCACCCCCTGGGCAGAGAGGTTCCGCCCCCACCGCTCCCACGTCCCTTTACAGCCGCCGTTTCCGGTTAACCACAGCCCCATCCCAGGGACAGAGGAGCCTGGTGGGCTGCCGTCTACAGGGTCGCACAGAGTCGGACACAACTGAAGCAACTTAGCAGCAGCAGCAGCATGTGTTCCCCAGAGCTGCTGGTTCTTCATGGCACCTGCACACACGTGTGGACACACACAAGTGTGGATACACACACATGTAAGGGCATGCACACACAAGTGTGGGTACACACACGTGTGGACATGTGCATGCACACAAGGGTGGCTACACACGTGGACACACATGTGTGAACACACGTGTGAACACATGACAGGTACACAAGTGTGGATACACACATGGACACATGCATGTGTGGATATACACGTGTGTGGACACATGCACACACACTCATGGATACACATGTGGACACGTGAACACACGCACACACATGTGTGGATATACACATGTGTATGGACACAAGCAATCAATACACATGTGAACACACACACATGCATGGACATACACACATATGGACACCGGCACACACAATCGTGGATATACATAGACACGTGTGAACACACACATGTGTGGATATACACACATGTATGGACACGCAAACAATCATGGATACACACATGGACACACACATGTGTGAACACACATTCATGGATGTATACACGTGCGTGGACACAGGCACACATAATCATGGATACACATGGACACGTGTGTGAACACACATGCACACACGTGTGTGGACACAGGCACACACAACCATGGATACACACGTGTGGACACACAACACACACGTGGATATTCACACACATGTGGACACACATGCACACACAAGCTGGATACACACACAGTGAGTTACAGATTCAGGGCTGGGCAGCACCCTAGAGGATCTGTGAAATGGGGTGAGGACCCTACTAACTGAGGGACAGTGACTGGCCCCAGCTCCCTAGACTCCCAGCTGACCCTTAGTTGTGTTCTAGTCCCACACCCCCTTTTGCAGAGACCCAACCCCTGGGGTCCCTGCTTGGCCCAGCAGCCTCATGCTCAGCAGGGGCCCCCAACCCACACCTGCCTTCCTGGGCCCTTCAGCCAGACAACAGCTGCCAGCTCCTTGCTGATTTCCCCCGGCAGGACAGAGTGCAGTGGAGGTGAAGCTGATGGGAGAGGGGGATTTATGGGGCCACGTTATTTACGATTTGTATGCAGTGAGCTTGGAGGGAATTACGGCTTAATCGTGAGAAAATCCGTCCCCTCCCCTGGGGCTTCTCAGCTGAGATCTGGGCCTGGCTTAATGCAGGAAGGGGTTGAGTCTGGGCTGAGAGACAGCGGTAGGCTCTGGCAGGTGGTGGGGCTCCATTCTGTGGGGGTTGGGGTGACATCTCAGTCAGTAGATCGGGAAAGCGCCTGGGGTCCTTCAGGTGGAGGTTCTTACTCTTTCTTGTGCCTTGAACTGTATTAGCATCCGTTGAGGCACACGGATCCCTTCTCAAAAAAAGGTCTTAAATGGATAAAATACATTAGGATTATGAAAGAAACTATTTTATGGGAATACACTTACCCAAAGAGAGAAGACAGGTGAAGTCGTAATCTGTGGCTTCTTTACAAATGTGTGAAAGAACCATTTAGGGGTGGGGTCTGCTCACACCCTAGTTTTGGAGTTGGGGCGAGTGCAAGCGTAGCATGGTACGAGGGACCTATGGTTTCTGTTCGAGACGGGGTCTCGGGCGGTGCTCACGCCCTGGGTTTACAGCCGCTTTCGTGGGTGCTGACGTTCCAGTTGGCGGACAGTAAGGTGGAGAGGTAGGGTGTTTTCCTGTCCAGGCTCTCAGGTGCCCGGAGTTCTGCCCCCAGTAGAAGGAAGTGGCAGAGAGCACAGGCGGAGCACGACCAAGCTGCTTCCGGGCACAACACCAAATCTGTGCGTGCTGACCTCGAGCCACGGCAGCTCTGGGTCAGCTCTGTCGGCCTTCACGGTGCAGATGCGGAAACCAGGCCGCCAGCAGGGAGACTCGAGCAAGAGTGTGGCCAGGCTCACCCACCCTGTGCGAAGCCTGGGCAGAGGGCAAGGTGCCCAAGGCACCCCAGAGAGCCGTGTCAGGAGACTGGCCCCAGTGCTGCGGACTAAGTGGGAGCCCAGGCTCGGGCCCACGTGTGCTCCGCATGGAGAGCAGGGCTTTCCAATCAGGACTTGCTGTTTGCCAGGGTGACCCGGCTCATCAACCATTCAGCAGCCGCCAATGCAGGAGAGGCCTTCTGGGAAAGGAGGGTCTGTGGACCAGAGGAAAAGGAGACATAAGGTGGAGGAGACCTGGGATACTGGAGGGGAGGGGTCGGGGCTGGTGGGAACCCAGCCAGGCCTGCAGCTCCCTGCCACCAGGAATAGCCAAACACGGGCCTCAGCGTCAGATTATAAACTTGCCGAGTGGCTCAGAGTCCATGGCGCTCACTGCTGGGGGCTCTGCCTGGATTTCCCCTGAAGTCCCTCTAGGTCTCAGGGGTGGGGGCAGACACGCAATGCACCCTGTAGTCCCTGGAGTATCCGCTGAGCCAGACGCCCCATGGAAAAGGTGGGAGAGGAAGGGAAGAAAGCCGAAGGCTGGAGAACCCGCCACCCCTTGGGCCCTGAATGAAGCAGTACAGGGTGTGACGGGCCTCCCAACAGCCCTAACTTAACAGAAGATACTGAACTGGCTGCGGGCAAGAGTGGACTGGATGAGGCAGGAAGGGCCACCGCTCAGGCAGATTCTCAGCCCTGGCCTTGGAGCTGCTGCTTCTCCCTCCACTCAAGCTCCGCCTGGTGTCTGCCAGGGACCCCCGGTCTCCCCTCCACCCCAGGGCAGCCCCATCCCAGCCCCACTCAGAGCCCCCTTCACAGCCCCCTTCACACCTACCGCCCGCATCACCGCCCTTAACCCGACCTCCAGCCGCCTGGATGAGGAAAGGTGAACTGGAGCCCGGCGGGGGCCGGCGCCCCCTCTCCCCAGGGGCGGGCCGAGTCCTTTGTCCAAGCCCTGAATTGTGTGCATCCCTTTCCGGCTCCTCACTCGGGGACTCCAAGCTGGCAGCTTGAAATCAGTGGAGGGGGGAGTGTTACACCATGGAAATGTGCAGCCACCACAACGCAGGACGTTTTCCCCGCAACAGAACCCTTGTCTGACACTCACCAGCACACTGCTCCGTCCCCCTCTGGTGGGGGGCGGGGAGTGGATCGCCAGGTCAGCCCATCCTCTGAATGCTGGAGGAGGGTGTCAGGCCAAGGGTGGGCACCTGCAAGCTCAGGTGCCCTGGTTGGTTGCTGGGTTACAAGGAATTCCGTGAGGCTGGGTCAGCCTGCTCGACGGAGCCCTGGGGTCTTGGGGACAGTGGGTGGAGGGACCGCCCTCTTCTGCTCCCACGGACCAGAGTCCACAGCTGTGGACAAGAATCCAGCTACAAGAGTCCATAGCTGCCATGCTGTGTCCACTGGTTCCAGACTCAGGCAGGTCTGGGTCTGCCACGTGCCGCTGTGTGCTCCTGAGCAAGTGACTTCCTTCTCCGTTTCTCTCCTCAGTGGAGAAGGCCAGTTCACAGGCTGTTGAACGATTAGATGAACTAATGCCTTTTTACTGCTTTATGCAGTGCTGGGCTCTCCAAGCGACCCATGGCTGTCATTCCTGCGTTCGTCAGCATTACTCGACATGCACTGAGCAGCTGCTGTATGCCGGGGCTGTGTCAGGTGCTGGGGAACTCAGTGGTGAGCCCTTGCCCTCGGGAGTTCCCACGCAAGTTCCCTGGCACCGTGACTGCAGCCCCGCTCTGTCGAAGCATCTATACCAGCACCCTTGCTTGCCAAGACCATGCCCCACAGTCCCTGCACACCACTGGGATGACATCTTAGCTCTTGGAAGGGAGGAGGAATGAGATTCCAAGAGGGAGAAATCCCTGCTGTGCCTCTGGGGTGGTGGGCTGGAAGGAGACAGGAGGGGTCTCACATGGAGGTGGGGGCTGGGTTTCCAGGACTCCCCCTCCACGAGCCAGGACTTTCCTCGGGTGCCTGGGCTAGGAGGGGCCTCCGTTCCCATCTGGCAGGGCCACTCTCCCATGAAATCTGGGGGCAGGAGCCTGTGAGCCGTGGAGGTGGCCTGTTTCTGGACTGAGAAAGCAAATGGATCTGAGGCAAGAGGAAAGTGAGGGAGTGTGGCCAGATCGTGTGCTGTCCTGGCGCTCCACCCCCGGCCTCCCTCCCGCGGCTGACCTCCAGCCCACACGGCCTCCGCTGAACCTGGACCCTCTCTTCCTTTTGCTCTGGGTCTTGGCAGGTCCTGGAAACCTCGATTGTGTCTATTTATTTTTGCACTAATGCTCCCGGGAGAACAAGTCCCCTCCCCTCCAGGAGTGGGGAGCCCCTGCCACGAGTCACGCAGGAGACACTCACAGCCCTGCAGACCCCACGCCTGCCTCTGCCGGGCCCCTGCTGTCAGCTGGCCCCCTAGGAAATTGGAATATCAGCCTGAACCAAACACCGTGGCGGAGTTAATTGGTTGTCCCCCAAAAGTCATGTCACGTGCTTCAGACTTAGCTGATGCTCATGGGCCTCCTCCGGGATCGCAGTGGTCCCGGGTCTCTGGAGGCAGGGCCAGGATCCACCCTTCTTGGCGAAAGTCAGAGGATGTGTGTTTTTCCTGCCTGGGAGGACTTGCTAGATCAACCAAACTCACCCACACCTGGCAGCAGGAACATGACAGGCCATGACGTGTGGACAAGCCCGCACAAACGCTGGGGGTCTCTTGCCCCTTCCCTTGATATCATCACATGTCCCAGCTTCATCTTCGTTCCTCTTCAATAATCTCATCTTCTCTTTCTCCCCAAAACCTCACCTCCCTGTGACCAGCACGTTAAGAAAATAGAATAGAGACATCACCTCCAAGAAGACAACCGAATGCGTTAGTCTAGTAACACCCCCTTTCTCTCCTGCTCCTCGTGTTCCCCACCCTCCCCACTGCTATCATCACGTGATCGCGGGCAGCCCTCTCGCTCCAGGAAACGCCATCCCTCTGCTCCTGAGCCAGCCTACCCGGGGCAGCCAGGGACAGAGGGACCCTCCCTCTGAGCAGGTGGGTGTCGACCGAGACCCCCTCCCCAATCAGGAAAGTTGCAGTGGTCGTGGAGACAAGCAGAACGCAGCCTGGATTCAGATTCGCGTGGAACCACAGACCGACGTTTCTTCACCTGTAAAAGGGGGACAACCATCCCACATATTCCTGGAGCTGCACCAAGGAACAACCAAAGTGGGTACAACGTTGTGGATTCTTCACACCCTCGGAGGGTCAGCAAGGGGCGGACGAGTCCACAGGCTGCAGTCATGCAGACATGAGGTGGAAGTTTCCAGAAGGCAGGTTTCAGCTCTGCCCGTGTAAGAGCATCCCGGCAGAGCTGCCCCAGGAGGGAAGGAGCCTCCACGCTGGTGAACATGCATCGCTGGGCTCGCTTGGACAGAGCCGGGCGGGTACCAGTAAGGGCACAGAGATGAGAGTCACTGTCTGGCGGGCCGGATCGGGTCTCACCCGTGGTCACTTCCCATCTAAGGCTCGGGGATTGAAGGAGTCTCGTGTTTGCTCGGGATGCAGACTTCTCAGCATTCAGAGGTTTGGGCCACGGCCTCACACGTGCATGCCCTGGGATGGGGAGGCCAGGACCATCCTGCTCCCAGGCTGGGAGGTCAGACCCCTGAGGTGCCCTGGCTCAGCCATCACTGGTGACTTGAACCCACATGTCCTGCCTGCCAGCAGTCAGCCCCTAAGTCAGCTGCCTCCTCTTCTGACACTGATGGGCACCAGGGATGCCTTGAGAACGACCCAACGAGGTTCACAGGGGGTCCTCTGCACAGGCCTCTTCTGGAAACTGACTGTCCCGTTCTCCTGGTCCTGTGAATTGTCCAACACAGCATGAAGGCTCAGGCTTGGCCCCTGTTCCTTGCTTAGGGAGGTGACATCTGTCCCCACTGTCCTGGGAACAAGGGTGGTGCCCTGGGCACACAGGCACAGCATCAGTCCAGCCTGTGCACCTCCTGTGTCCCCGGTGCCAGGCAGCAGAGGCTCAACTGATGTCAGTGACCTGGGTAAAGATTGGTATTGGGGGGGGGGGTCGTGCCTGTGAAGGTGGTGGTGGGGGTCCCCTCTCCTCTCAGGACAAGTGAGCCATGTCCAGAGTGGGACAAGCAGATCACACACCTACCCGTCTGGTCCTTGAAGCTAGTGGTTCTGCCGCGCTCCCCTCCTCCACTCTGTCTGGAAGCCACTTTGCCCAGAGGTGGTGGAGAGATGGCGTGGTGCCCAGCCTTTGCCGCCAGCTTGCCTTCTTTCTGCAGCCTGGCCTGCGGACCAGGCCCACCGCAAGCTCCCTCCCGGGGTGTGGAGTCTGGGAGGCAATTAGCCTAATTGTCGTGGAGGGGCTGGGAGCAGCGAGATCCCCTAGGGGACTGTTCATGGAGGGGCTGGGAGGGCCTCTGTCTGCGGCCACTTCGGTTCTTCCCTGCCCCCAGCACCCTGCTCCCTGAACATCCTGCCCAGTGCATCCCACGCAGAGGGGACCCTCCCCCCGGAAGACAGGAGCTCACTGGCCAAGGCCTTAGTGCACAGATTTCCACTGGGCCAGTGATGTGGGCAGAGACACTTGGGGGAGTCTTAACTCTAGGTCTTAAAGATGAAGGGCCCTCCTGCCCAGCCCCCGCCTCCAGGCAGATGAGTCCCTGTCCCCTTCCCACAGACTAAGAGGTTAGGCTGTGCCCAGGGTCACCTAGAAATGGAGGCACTGAGTCTGCACTCAGGGTCTGGTGCCGAAAGCAGGCCTACCCAAGGTACAGGAGCAGAGAAAAGGCCATTAGCTTCAGGGCCTGCCCGAGAGGCTGGCTGGGCTCTCCCTGGTCAAAGCCCCTTGCTGCCCATTCCTGGGGCTGGACAGGCCCTTCCATCTCATACCACTGTGTCATCAGGACCCAGCAGGGAGCGGGTGGTTCACTGGCTCTAGGATAACGTGAGTTTATTTACAAGGAGACTTTCCAGAGATGTCTGGAGAAGAGCTGGACCATAAAGAAGGCTGAGCGCTGAAGAATTGATGGTTTTGAACTGTGGTATTGGAGAGGACTCTTGAGGGTCCCTTGAACTGCAAGGAAATCAAACCAGTCAATCCTAAAGGAAGTCAACCCTGAATATTCATTGGAAGGACTGACGCTGAAGCTCCAATACTTTGGCCACCTGATACGAAGAGCCGACTCATTAGAGAAGACCGTGATGCTGGGAAGGACTGAAGGCAGGAGGAGAAGGGGACGACAGAGGATAAGAAGGTTGGATGGCACCATCGATTCAATGGACATGAGTTTGAGCAAACTCCAGGAGTTGGTGATGGACAGAGAGGCCTGGCATGCTGCAGTCCATGGGGTTGCAAAGAGTTGGACACAACTGAGCAACTCAACAACAGCAACAACTGGAGGATGGGCTGGAGGGACCCCCAGGAACAGTGCAGGACCCCAGACTGACAGTGACAGAGCTGTTACCACCTCAGGCCTAAGGAGGAAGCAGCAGTAGAAGATTGGAGGTCCTGGAGGGGCCCCTCCCTTGAGTCTGGATCCCCTCTGGTCTGGGGGAGATCCAGCCTGAGACAGCCTCCCAGGGAGAGAGCAGGGGAATAAATACCCAGACTCTGGAAAGCAGAGGCCTGAGCCCTCGCCCCGCCTTCATGGCCAAGCACACACCCTCCCCTGACATCGCCCCTCCTCTTGAATCGGCCCACTCTCTTGTGTCGTGGCCCTCAATTCCCCTTTGTCAGATGAGCGAACTTTGCTCTCTAGAACTTACTGCCTTCCAGCCACCATTACTGTTGCCTTAGAATGGCCAGTTCCTCTTGGGCCAAAAACCCCTCATGGCAATGAAGAGAGTGGTGAGTGAGAACCAAGAGAAGAGAGTGTGTCTGGAGAGAGATGAGGGGTCAGCACATTGCATGCTGTAGAGGGTCAGGTCGGATGAGGACTGGGAGTTGACCCTTAGATGGTCAACATGGCACAGGTGGGAACCTTGCCCAGGGTAGTTTCAGGGAATGGTGCCTGGGAGAGTCTTCTGGGGGTGGGATGACGAGGGAACGGGAATAAAGGAGTTTAGGCTGCAGGTGTAGGCAACTCATGCAAGAGCCTTTGCTCCGTAAGGAAGCAGTGCATGGGGTTTGTAGCTGACAAAGCTGAGTGCTCAAGGAGGGTTTTCTTTCCCTATCATGGGAGCCAGTCAGCAAATTGCCAGAGCTGTGAGCACATGCTGGTGAGAAGGACTGGACACCTGTGTGCATGGAAGTGACCGGTCAGAGATGGGAGCAGAGATGGTAGGGAAGGCCAGGGGTGGGACAAGAGGCAGGAAGGTGAACAAGTGAGCATGGACATGGCCTTCCATTTCCACGGGAAATAAAAGCATCACCAAGTCATCACCAAGAAGAACACTGGAGCGTGGTGGAGGGTGGGGCAGGAAGAGGGAAATGGCCACCGAGCGTGAGTGGCAGATCCAGGCAGAGGACAGTGATCTAAGGAAATTGGGCTGATTTTGTGCTTTTTCCCAGAGTGTGAGCCACGGAGTGGGATGGGCAGAGCTGCTCTTAGCAATTTGTCAGACAAGTGCAACGACAGGAGAGGGACAGGTTTGCAGAGGGGGTGGGAATAAATGACTTGACTGTGGTCTTTAAGCTTTAACTCATCTGTCCATCTACTCATCTGTTCCCCTTTCATCCATCCACTCTCCATTCATCTTTATATCCATCTTTCCATCCATCTTTTTATCTGTCCATCTATCCACCCATCCACCCCTCTGTCAATTCTTCATTCATCCATCCACCCAGCAATCCTTTCATCCAGCCAGCCATCTTTTTATCCAGCCAGCCATCTTTCCATCTGTCTTTTCATTTATCCATCCACCCACCCATCCTTCCATCCACCCATCCAGTGTGCGTTCAAACTTCCAAGTGCAGCAGAGTGCTGTGCTGAGTGCAGGGATGTGGGGATGGAGGGCAAGCGAGGGAATTCACGATCCCTGGGGAGCCGCACTGGTTCACAAACTGCTCTGAAGCCACCTGAAGCCATGAGAGCTGGCCCGGCAGGGGGACTCTGCCCAGCTCACGCCACCAAGCCCAAACCCTTCGCTGTGGCCCCAACAGACCCGAGAAGAAGGAAGAAAACGAAAGTGATAAACACTGTGCAAGCCTCTGTAGCCGGGGCACCTGGACGCCCTCTTCGGGTCGACCTGACCCTCTGCTGTTCCACCCAGGTCTGCTCTTGGGGCTGTCAGCTTGGGCTGCACTTCAGAATCTCATGGGAAAGTTTGGTTGGGAAGTTTCGTTGCCCCGGTGTGCGTCCCAGGTACGGGTTGTGCAGCCTAGGAAAAGGCCACTCATGGAACCATAGCCACTATGCATGGGCGTGAAGGAGATGCAGGGCAGGCGTGCTGAGAATTGCCTAAGACCCACCGGCACACTGGAGGTGATCACTGCACACGGGAGACGTACTCAGAGCAGATAAGCAGTGACCTGGGGCCAGTTGCTGGATAAGAGGGGGGATCAGAGCTCTCCACATGCTCTCCAGGGTCTCGACTCTCACAGGGCTGTGGAACCTCACCTCCCCTTAGACCCCCCAGGAATGGCTTACAGTTCTGCACGAGGAGCAGGGAGCCAGGTTTAGGAGCTGGCAGCCCATGCCATACAGGTCCCCCTACCTTAACTTTATTGGCTGAGAAATGGGGGCACATTGTCCACCTGGCAGGTTGGAGATTCAATGAGGTCACGTCTGCAGAGCAGACAGCACCATGCGCTCAGATACACTGACTTCATGATGTCACAATGTCGCTCGAGGTCCCTCAGCTGCCTCCTGCCCGCCCCTGACCCCTCCAGACCCTGGCCCTCAGGACCCCAAACACCCCTCCCGCCACCCCCACCGTGTCTCAGGTTCCCCTGACAGCCTGGGCCCCGGGCTCCAGCGCAGGAGCCCTGCAGAGGGAGAGATTGGCAGCTGTCCCTCTGCCAGGACAGGACGGAGAGGAGGGCACTGGGGAGGGTCACCGCGGGGGTGGGGGTGTGGAAGAAGCAGACAGGAGAGCAGCCCCCCTTTCCTAGAGCCTCGGAGGAGGTGGGGAAGAGGGGGCGCTGGCAAGATGTAAGTTAGCGAAGGTTCTAATCAAATATTTATCAGTTAATTGATCTCCGGAGGCTGCGGACAGCGCCCTCCCCCTCACCCGGGCCTTTCCACACTCCTGCCTGGCTCTCCGCTCCTCGCCCTCCCCTGCCTCCCTGCCTCTCCTCCGCCGTCCTGGAGCCTGGGCGCTCCTCCACCCCTGGGAGCCTCCAGCCTCGCGGGCCGCTCCTCCTTCCTCGTGAAACCACCCCGGGTCCCGCCGGGCTAGAGCCAGAGGACGGACCAGCGTGTTGGCCCACTGGGTGATGGGGCTTCTCGGCTACTTGGGAGCAATGAGGTGGGACCCTCCAGTGAGAGGCGGGCCCTCGTGAGTGTGTGTATACGCCTGTATCTGTCCACTTGTCAGGGGCGTGGTCTGCCCCAGTTTCTGCAGAGAGAGGGGAAGGACCTGGGGGCTTCCCCAAGGAGGAAGCGGGGACGAGACCTCTTGTTTCATGTCAGGTCGCGCTGAAGTGAGGGCCATCAGCACCGAGGCAGAGGCTGGCACTAGGGGGGTTGGGGGCAGGGTGGAGCTGGGCCCTGGGCTGATGTGGGGGCCTGCAGTCGCTGGCTAGAAAGGAGGGGGCCAGGCAAGCAGACCATGGCGGTGGGGCAGGGCTCTGGCCTGAAGGCAGAACACATGTCTTCCGTCCAGTCTCCGTTGGCCTCGTGTGGCCAGTCCCCTTGGGCCACCTCCCCCGCTCACGATCGACAACATCTGGGGAGTTGGACTAACTCTCCCATCGGACAGCAGACCCCACCAGGGCAGGGACTATCCATCCTGCCCCCCACCAGAACCACGAGCCTGGCTCCCCAGCTTCCCAACACACAGTTTGGGGTGAATAAATAGTCACCAATTGAAGGAACGGCATGAGCAAGTTGGCGTGCCTGCTAGGAGAAGCCCCCGTCTCAGGGTGGGGAGACTCTAAAACTGAGGTCAGACACACGGAGGTTGATGGGGGTGGGCGCGGGAGCACACGTTGAGGTCCCCCGTCGGCAGGGCACTGGGAAAGCAGTCAACCGTCCCCGTGCGTGCAATGGTCCTTCCACGCTGTGGGGGCTCCTCCTGTGAGAGGTGACCCCTGTCCTTCCAGGTGGTGAGGCCCCTTCTCCCCCAGAGGCACCCTCAGAAGGCCAAGGGGTGCCTCCCCTGCTCAGAGTGGCTGCTGAGAGCCTGCCCCCTAGTGTGTGTCCACAGGGAGGGTCGGCCAGAACAGTAGTCCCCTCCCCCGAACCCACAAGAGACCCCAGTCCCTTCTCTGAGGCTGAGAGACTTTCTACCAGGGCTTCTCTTTGTACCCAACACCAGTGGTTCTCACGGTCCCCAGACTTGGGGAGGAGGTCTGGGGTGAGCCGAGGATCTGCACTGCTGACCAGACCCCAGATGATGCTGATGCTACGGATCCCAGCACCCCATTTGGAGAACCACTGTCCCGGGGCGCTTCCGGGCCTCGCCGAGGGCTTCTCAGAGCCCCAGGTTGGCTGGGGTCAGCATCGAGGGAATACATTTCCCCCTTGGGCAGCAGACCTTTGAGGGTGGGAAGGCTCACTGGGACATCTTGGAGATCCTCGAGACGGAGGCCAGAACGCTCTGTGCCCCGTGGACAGCACCTCACCCTATGGCCACCATGAAGCTGAGTTGTACGAGGCTCCATGTCTTCACGATCAACTCCAGTCCTCCCCTCTGCAGGCTGTGAATCGTGTCCTCTCACACCTGCTTTACTGATGAGAAAACCGAGGCTTAAAAGCCTTTCTCAGGCCAGAGAGCAGGGGTGTGGCCATCCAGGGCCAAAGGCAGGATCCTGGTGCTGCTGGAAGGTTCTGTGTCTTGACTGGGCCCATGTCAGTCTCCTGGTGGGGAAGGTTTCACAAGCCGTCACCGCTGGGGGGCCCTGCGTAGAGGGTACACGGGGCCACCCTGAGCTATTTCTTACAGCTGTGTCTGTCTACAGTTATCTGGAAATGTTTAATTATTTTTAAAATTCGGTGGATTAAAAATGAACCTTTAGTGTGCTCCGACCTGACAAATTCACACAAGTGGGCTCAAACCCAGGGGTATCTCGCCACAGACCTGGGCTCCCCTGAATGCCCCTGGCAGCCCAGCTGTGAGCTGGTTGCCCTGTGCTGGGGGAGCCCCGCCCCCATGCGGCCTGGACAATGCTGCTGAAAGTCCAGTTCAGGACCACAGGGCCTCCTGGAGAGAGGCCAGTGAAAGGAGGCAGAGTCCCGGCCACACCGCGGTCTAACCAGCCTTGCTCTCTTCTCTGCAGGGCAATCAGGACGCCACGGCTCCGCCTGAAGCGATGGCCCAGCCCTACCCCCCGGCCCAGTATCCCCCTCCGCCACAGAACGGCATCCCTGCCGAGTACGCCCCACCCCCACCGCACCCCACGCCGGACTACTCGGGCCAGACCCCGGTCCCCCCAGAGCATGGCATGACCCTGTACACACCAGCACAGACCCACCCGGAGCAGCCGAGCAGTGACACCAGCCCACAGCCCATCACAGGGGCCCAGACGGTGCCGGTAAGGGCCCCCCCAGCCTCGGAACTCCAGGGGGCGGGGCCTCGGAGCCTGCGGATGGAGAGCCAGCCCATAGCAGGGGTGTCTCCGCCCCCAGGAAGGCGCTCTCAGCCTTCCCGCTCTTCACCATCCGACACCCAAGAATCTTTCCGGTGGGCAGATGCCACGCGGGGGCCCCCCTCTGCCTCCCCGAGCCATAACTTCAGGCCAGCTCTCACCTTATCTGGGAGATGGAGCGTGACCTCAACCATCAGTGACCGGTTAATGGGAAGCGAGGGCAACAGCCAGGTGGGGGGAGGGGGGGTGCTGGGCTCGCCCGGAGTCCCGGGGAGCTCAGCAGCGGTGGTTGTTGGGGCGGGCGGGGAACGGAGGGGAGGGCTGGCGGCAGCAGAGGCCCGGGAGCCCCTCAGAGCTGTCTCGGGTTGCAGGCCCTCCTATCATTTCTAATCACTTGTAATCTATCTGCTTGGCTGCCCTCCAATCAGATAACTTCAATTATGTGGTTGTGACGCAGTTCTAAGGATAAAGTGCTGAGCCCGGCACTTCGAGATTTCCTGAGAGCCAAGGGTCACGTTCAGGAGTGGCTGCTGCCCCTGGCCCGCCTGGGGTGGGCGCCCTGTGGAGGGAGCCCCTCCGGAGACCAGCTGCTGCGTCCCCGCTCCCAGCCCCCTCTGTGGATCCACGCCCCGCTGAGCTCCAGGGCTCTGGGTTCATCGAGCTGGCCCTACTGGCCTGGTGCCAGTGCTGACCGCTCGCCTGATGGGTGCCCCGCTCCGTGTGCCTCCTCAGCCCCTTAACCCAGCCTGGCTCCCACGGTGTACCCCTAGATGTGGATATCACCTTCCCTCACTGTGTGGGCAGCATCGTCCAAACTCTGGGGAGAGCGCCCACTCACGCTGCCCACCATGGGCTGGACCAAACAAACCCTCCTGCCTTCTTGGAGTGCTGCTGGACCTGAGTCTGCGCCAAAAGTACCAGTCTTCTTGATTCTCCCAGCGTCCCTGGTACAGGGTGTCCGCCACAGATGCCCCCCAAGGGTTCCACGGATAAGAAGGGCAATGTCCATGGGTCTCAGAACAGGGAGCCAAACCATACTTCCCTGGCCACTGCCGCTTCTCATGCCTCAGACTGTGACCTGGATGTGCTCAGAAAAGAGAGGTGAGTAAGGTAGGCAGCAGGGTCCCTGTAAGCAGGTCACAGTAGTCCAGACCACCAGCCGGCCGGTCTCTTTCTGATGGACAATGGCAGATGGGGTCAATCTGGGGAAACGTCTCATGACCTCCTTGGGAACAAATGCTGACCCCCCCAGAAGCAAACCCAGGAGACAAGATGACCAGATTGGCCACTGACACAGAGGAGGCTGAGGCCGACCACTGACACCTCCACAGCACAGACAGGCCTCCTGGGCCGCCTGACGCAGCCTCACCGCGACCCGTACAGAATCATCTTCATTTGGCCGACTTCTGCAGGGACCTGCTTGTGCCGGGCTCCGAACCAGCACGGGCGTGCACAGGAAGAAGGGCCTGACCCCACCCCGCGGGGGCCGTCACTTCCCACCAGTCACGGACGTTACATAGTCCCCTTCCACTCTGCGAGAGTCTGCGGCCCCGAAGAGGACCCAGGAGTCTCAGAGAGAAGCTGACTGAGATGTGAGAGCCTCACTGCTCGACTGAACGCCCCCCTCCCAGGAAAGTGCCTGGGCCAGAGAGCTGCTGAGCCTGATCCAGGCAGCCTCGGCCTTCCTCTCTCCGCAGGGAGCTCTTCAGGTCCTGGGGGGGGGTGAGTCTGCTGCTCTTCCCCTGGGACACTGAGATAGAGGCCCCTCAGGTGGAAGTTACTGGACTAGCGGATGAGCTCAAAGACACTCAGAATTGCCCAGCGAAGACTTTGGCTGCTGCTGCTGCAGGGCGTGGATGCTCCAATCCGGAGTGTTTCTTCCATCAGAGGCTTCGCACCTTGGGAGGAGCTGAGGAGGGTGGTCACTGCCTGTCCTGCTCGAAGATTCCAGGAGCCACTTCTCTTCAGCAAACTCTTGGTCCTCCTAGCCCTGCTGCTCAGCTCTCTTACGTCCATCCCAGATCAGGCCTGCGTCGCTTCCCAGAGCCTCCCCTTGGCCTTCCCCAAGCAGCCTGGTGTTAGAATCGGGAGGTACGGGGTAGCAGGAAGTGTAGGCTCCAGCTTGTGTCCACCCTGCCCTCTCCTGCCTGTGGATTCCGTTTGTCACCACAGTGTCATCTCTGTTCTTTTATCAAAAGGCAGCAGAGGACGCAGAGTGACTGGGACTGCTAATGGAGCAGGCCTGCCTCACTACTCTGCAGGACGCCCTGGGGTACAGGTTGGGGACCACCTCCCGGAGCTACCTCATTCTTGCAAGGTTTTACGGGGTCCCCTGCAGGGGTCCTCCCCACCCACCCGTCCACCCTGTGTGGTGGGGCAGCCACAGGGACATCCTCGGAAACTCCACCTGGAGCGGCAGCCTTCGGTCCTTTGTGCTCTTGGCTCCTGGGGGTGGACCGTGGTTGGAATACACCACCCCAGGGTGCTGCCCCCACTCAGGCAGGGTGCAAGCAGACGGTGCCATCAGCATCGATGCACCACGAGCAGCGGCCAGCAGAGAGTTCCCGGAGCATGGTGTCATTCACAGAGTCCAAAGAGGACACACAGCTCCACCTGAGGTCCTGAAGAAGGCTTCATGAGTGGATGGCTCGAGGCCTTATGGGGAGAACACCTCCTCCGAAGCTGGCTCACCACCCACCGGGGGCGAGCCATGTCGGGTGAGCAGCCGACGGTCACTGCATGGGTGACTAGGAGGTCTTGGAGGACCGAAGATGAGGGGAGAGGGGGCCGCAGAGAAAGGGTTTCCTGGAGCTGCTTCCTCTGTGTGGCATCACCCAGCCTTGGTTCTGTCCCAGTGATGGCCCCCGGGTCCTGGCCTGCTGCCTCCCACCCCACTGGACCTACTGACCCTGCCCAGGGCCCTCTCGGCCTTCCCAGTGCTGGGCTTGGGGAGGCCCGGGAGAAGGGGGCTGCAGACTCTTTGGAGGGTACAAGGATGGAAGATGCGCTGTCCCATGCAGAGGGACGGGATGCTGCCTTGAAAGGGGGACAAGGATCGTGTCACCACGTGGGCTAAGATGACACGGAAATGAGGAGGACGCAGAAGGACGCAGAAGCAAAACGGCCGAGAGCAGCTGGGGAGGGAAGGGGTGTTGCTGCTGCTGTTTCTCGTTTCCCTGCGCTTGAGGACCAAAGGCAAAGATTGCTTTAAAGAAGAAAAAGGGAAGTGAAGTCCCTCGGAAGGTGGTGCCAGCTGCCCAGACCGCTGTGATAGATGGTGGGAAGGCCTCCGTCTCCCCTCGGGGCAGCCAGTGTGCTGTTACACTCTGGGGTTTCTCCACACATCTTACAATTTCACAGTCATTGAACCCATTTATTTGCCTCTGTTTGCAGCTGTGCTTGGGGCCGAGGGGGGCTTTTCTTACTTTTCCTGGCCCCCCTCATCACCCCATCTCTCCCACCTCACCCTCAGCTGCACCCCTAAGGGCCTTTGAGGTGGGAAGAAGCAGGGAGACACACAGTGGGCTCAGTTCTGCTATTAGGAGAGGCCCAAGATGTTGCAGAAAGGACATCCTAGCCTGGCCCCAGATGCCCCAGCTTCATCAGTGCCATCCCATGGTGCCCCGCTCCTGCCCAAGGCTCCCCATCTCTGAGTGTGAGCTAGGTTTCCTCCCACCCCGCGACGCCACCACCCACCGTAGTCCTGGCTACCAGGTTCCACTGACCACTGCCCTCTGCTGGCCCAGAGTCAGCATTGCATGCTCCTCTCCCGCTGGTTTCCCAGATCCAGAGTCCATGAGTCACCTGTACCCAAGAGCAGCCAAGGGCACAGATGTGTGAAAGGCATGTGGGGGGAGGGTGATGGGACACCGGACCCAACCTGACACAGGCACACGAGAGGATGATGGTTTCAAACCCATATGTAGGATCATTCGCCCTGTGCTTCCTCTCAACACAGGAATACAGAGCTGAGTCTACGGGGCCGCTGAACAGGATAGCCCCACACCCCTGCAGCCCTCCAGACCCCTTCCCGGCTTGCCACCAGGAAGTGTGCCCAGGAGCTGACCCTCCTCCCCTCCCTTCCTGTCCCCTGTGGCATCTGCTGCTCTGGGGCCTGGCTGAGCGCAGGAGATAGGGGAGCGGCCCTGTCCTTCCAGAGAGGATGACCCGGGTGGCCATTGAGAGCAGCCACTCAGGAGACCAGAGACAGACCTCCAGCCAGTGGCCTTGGCGAGGGCCAGTCCTCAGCCACAGCATGAAGGCTCGGGTGCAGTGAGCTCGCCCTGCTTACCATCCTGGCTCCGGGAGGCTGTGGTACTGCCCAGTACCCCTTTGGTGGACAAAACCCACCAGAAGCAAGCAGGCAGTTGCCGGTGACCCGTGGGAGGCACACACCAGCACCTCTCCTCTCAGCTGTCCTCGTAGCGTGTCTCTGCAGCCCAGCCTCTCTCCGCCGGCCACGTGGGAGGCCGCAGCCACCAGGACTTCTGTTTGTGCAAAGTCTACCCCAGCCTTGAGGACCCTGTCCTTCCCCCTTCGCTCTCCGTAGGCGTGTCGGACAGGAGCCAAGCCCCCCGACTGTCACCTGGAATTCTGACTCAGAGGAAGACCCCCACAAAGGTTCAAGTCCAAGCAGTGTACTGGGGAGGTGATCCCAGAAAACCTGGGAGGGGAACCAGGACTTGAGACAGGAAGAGAAAAGAAGCAGTAAAAGATGCTTTCTCAGCCGGTTGTGCCCACAGGGGATGGGGACATGGCATCAGAGGAGAGCCCCAGAGGAGCTGGTCCAGAGGAGCCCCAAGTGAGAGGATAGCATCTGTCCAGTCACCCAGTCTGTCATCGGCTCTGCTCCTGGACACCAACACTAAGCGACACACAGAGGACCGGAGATGCCAGCCCCAGGGTTGTGATGAGGCCCCTCGGTGGGCCCGCCCTGCACTCACCATGCCCAGCCTGCCTTTGGCCTGGGTATTCAGCGGGACCCACCAAGCTGAAGGGCAGCCTGGCTGTGAGCTGGTGGCCTGTCCCCATGGAAGTCCCCAGTGAGGAACCTCACACGTGTGCCCAGCCCGCTCGCTGCACCGCACTGCCTCGAGGCCTCTTCATGGCCTTGACCTCTCAGGGAGCTGGTTTGGGGGACAGGGCGGGGAGGTAGTCCTTGCTTTGTGGCAGCTTTGTTCCCAGAGACCCAAGTCTTTCAGAATCCCTCTGTTGATCAGTTTGGGTCCAGAATCAGGACCAGCTCTGAGGCACTGGAGGTTGCCACCCCTGAGCCCTGGACAATGCAGAACCCCAGAGCAGGGCTAGAAGAGGCAGTCTGGGTGGGCCCCCCAGGGGCCACATCCCTCCTGATGTGTGTGCCACGAGTGGCTTCCAAAAGCCCTCCGCTTTCTTATCAGGCTGGAAACCCCAAACGTTCCCTGTCCTCCCAGAGCTCAGGCTGTCGGGGAGGTACCGCACGACCTCAAGAACTGGGATAGCCAAGGGACCACTGAGGTCGGGCATCAGTGGACAAGCTGAGCCACAGGGTGGGAGAGCGCACTGGGCCAGGGAGGCCTTGCTCTGTGATGGCATCACAGACACTGCTCAGGGGGAAAGCCCGGACGTGGGACCGCTGAGGTTGAAGCGCTGCTATGAATCCTGTGAATCCCGGGCAGGGGGAAGACCTGGTGTCTAGATCCTCCGCTACTATGGGGTGGGCATAGAAGGGGGGCACCTCCCAGCCCGGGTCCTCTCCCCACAGCAGACAGACGAGGCGGCACAGACGGACAGCCAGCCACTCCACCCCTCCGACCCCACAGAGAAGCAGCAGCCCAAGCGGCTGCACGTCTCCAACATCCCCTTCCGGTTCAGGGACCCCGACCTGCGGCAAATGTTCGGGGTGAGTGCGTGCAGCCCCTCCATCTGCCCCCCCACCCCCAGCGCGGCCCCAATGTCAGAACAGCCCCCCAGTTTCCCGCCTCCCGTTGCCCTCTGGGTCCAGCCCCGCTCTGACCCGAGCCTGCGGGATGGGAGCGGGGAGGCGGGACGCAGGCTCCAGGGAGGGACCTGCGTGACTGTCACCACAACCCCAGGCGTCCCTGGTGGCTCAGCTGGTAAAGAATCCACCTGCAATGTGGGAGACCTGGGTTTGATCCCTGGGTTGGGAAGATTCCCTGGAGAAGGGAGAGGCTACCCAGTCCAGTATTCTGGCCTGGAGAATTCCATGGACTGTATAGTCCATGGGGTCACAAAGAGTAGGACATGACTGAGCGACTTTCACTTTCACCCCAAACCCTTGCCCCTCAGGCCCAGGCAGGTGCCAGTTAGGTTTATCATTCTGCTGTTGAGGGCTCCAGAGACCTCTGTGCCCAGAAGGGCACCCAGCCTCCTGGCCTCACACCCAACAGCCCCTGCCTGTCCGGTGTGCCTGGGGCCCGGCCCAGGTACTTGACATCTCTGGGCCTGCAGCCCCCAGGCCCAGACAACAGGCTGGGGCAACAAGGAACCCACACTACGGGAAGCCAGTGAACATTCCATCCCTGGATTCTCCCGGTCTGTTCCTAGACTCTCTATAGGATCCCAGCGAGTGGCAGTGTCACCATGAGATCCTACAGGGAGGCTTTTAAGTCCTGCGGTGACTTTATTCTGCCACGTGATTTGAGCCCCTAGCAGGTGCTGATGCCCACTCAGGGCTGAGGCTGCCCTGTGGGCGGGTAAGAGGGCAGCAGCCTGGGTTCAGGCCTGGCCGTGGAGGACACATGCACCCCGGCTATGTTCTCTCTCTCTCTCCCGTCTCCCACTCCAAACTCTCCTTCCCCTGCCTTCCCTGTGCCCACTCCCCACTTCTGCCTCAAGTCCAGCAGACTCTGACCCCTGAACCCCAGCCCCCTCTTCATGCCGCCCTCAGGTGGGATTTGTCAGGTAAACGGGAAGTGGCCTCGGGATGGGGCCAGGGCCCATTAGATTGGGGTGAGACACAGTGGGGTCAGGCAGAATTTAAGCAGCTGGTGTTGGGCCAGTTCACTCGGATGCCATTCCGGTCCCTACATCATGGGTCTCAGCACACTCTGTCCCTACGGGCCACCCACGAGCACCCCCCCTTCCCTGCAGAACCATCAGCCCACTCTGCCTGCATCCCAGCTGCACCTCCCCCTCTCTAGCACTCGGCAGGGTTGGCACTGCCTCACTGTCTGGCTCTGTGCTGCCTCCTGAACGTTTCAGGATGAAGGGGAAACTCCAGTTGCATGTACTGGAGGCCCCTTAGGACCTCAGCTGGAGTTTTAGGGGACTTAATCCCCAGCTTCCTGATCTCAAGTGCCGTGAGAAGGACAGGGCTACCCCTTGGGGGTTCCAGGCCAGCGACGGGGCAGGAAGGGGTTAGCCAAAGTGTCTGGGCCCAGCTGACTGGTATGTCCCGGGCAGGTAGAGGGGCCTGGGGTCACTGTCCTCTGCACCTCACACAGCCCAGCCCCCAAACAGCACAGGCAGCAGGCAGCGCAGGGTCCTTCCTGGGCCCTGTGTCTCTTCCGGGGTCTCCTCTACACAGCGGCACCCCACCTTTGGGGAAGGGCTTATCCACAGCCCTGTATCCATGTGTGTGAATCAGGGCCGGCTGTCAGCAGCTAGGGGCACAGTCCAAGGAGGGAGACAGAGGAACACTGGTGACACATGGGTGGGGCAGGTGTCCTGGCAGGAGAAGCCCTCTGCACGGGAAGGTAGGGACCACCCCCACAAAGCTATGCACATCCCTGCAGGAAGTGGAAAGGGCCACCCCCCGCCCCCCCAGCCCGGGAGCAGAGGACCAGACGGAGGCAGTGGGCAGCGGTCCCCATGGAGAGCCGGCGAACCGGGCCGGCAGTCTTAACCCACCCTCTCCTGTCTCTCCCACCCCCATCTCTGTCTCTGCAGCAATTCGGGAAAATTTTAGACGTGGAGATCATTTTTAACGAGCGGGGCTCCAAGGTGGGTGCCGCCCAGAGGCCGCCACCATTACAGCACCCGGCTGTAGGTCCCGCCAGGCTAACGTGTGAAATGTGCGTTTCCGCCCTGGAGAGCTCCGAGCCTGAGGACCCCTGAGCTACACGGGTGCTTGCACTCCCCGCTCCTCCGCCCGCCCCGCCCTCCCCACCCTGCTGTCTGTGTTGTCGCTGCGCTGCCGCGGACGCTTCCTTCTCTCTAAGCCGCCGGGACCTCTCTGTCTGCACTCAGAGAGCCCCCACCCCTGGGCCTGGGGCCCTCCCCAGCCTGCGAGCTGCTCCCCTGGGGCCACTGGCTTTCCTGGAGCTGCCCCCCACCCCCGGCCTGGGGCTTGGAGAAGGGCCGGCAAGGGGCAGGCGGGAGGGTGCCAGCTCCTGGATGGGAGGATTCCCCCTCACCCTTGGGCTCCCTGGGGTGAAGATGGGTGAGGCAGCCCCCACTCTGGGTCC
Source organism: Capricornis sumatraensis (assembly GCF_032405125.1). Lineage (NCBI taxonomy): Eukaryota > Metazoa > Chordata > Mammalia > Artiodactyla > Bovidae > Capricornis > Capricornis sumatraensis. Next base: position 102,832,999 of record NC_091076.1, read on the forward strand.
TTCAGAAGCCCAGCCTTGGGCACTCCCCCCCCAGGTGGGCTTAGGGCGACAGTTCTGGCCCCTGGTCAGGTCAGCATCTCTTTTTCAGCTTTGGCCTGTCCCCTCAGGTGCCAGGCGGTCAGCTCAGGCCAGGCTCAGGCCAGGCCAGCAGCTGCCCCTGCCAGGGGCCGTACCCCTCCTGGGCATCCTGCCAGTGGTACCAGGACAGACCTCTGAGTCTCCTTCAACTCACCTGACTCAATCCCTCTCTCTCTCTCTACCCACCCCCCATTGCCCTGCCCCCCCACCCACGCCCCACCCCCCCACCCACGCCCCACCCCCACCCCCTGCACACCTCCTTTTTTTTCCTTTTTCTCATCCTATGTCTTTCTCTCCGTGTCTGTCCTTCTCCGCTCACAGGGTTTTGGGTTTGTAACTTTTGAAACTAGCTCAGATGCTGACCGAGCCCGGGAGAAGCTGAATGGGACGATCGTAGAGGGCCGGAAAATTGAGGTGCTCAGATAAGTGTGCTGCAGCAGGGACGCCCTTGAGAACCACCTCTGGTCACCCTGGGGCCCCCCACCCAGCCCTGCCACTGCCCTGCAGAGAGCCGGGCCAGGGTCCCCGGGGCAGGGCCACGCTGAGGCTGGAGCCGAGCCCACCACCTGCCGCCCCTCTTGGGTCTCGATCTCAGGCTCACCCAAGGGCCCCGCACCCTGCCCTCTCCCTCTCCTTCCCATGGGGCTGGAGAAGCCCCAGAAGTCATCTCTCTGAGGCTTGGCAGCTCCAAGGACCTCAGCCAGCCCAGTCTGCCCCTAGTTGGGAGGGGATCATTAACCAACCCCCCGCTGGCCACTCTCACCAAGGAGCAACAGTTGCCCCACTTGCCCCCTCCCCACGCTGCCCCATCCTGCCATCTGCCCTTTGCCTTCGTCCCCCAGAGAGTGGGCAGCAAGGTGCGGCCACGGCGGAGGAATGGATCCAGCCCAGAGGAGCAGAGGGGCGAGGAGGCAGGGTCCTCCTGACACTTAGCCAGCTTCCCCAGGGCCCGTGTGCACCCTGCTCAGGGCTGTGGTTCTGATGGCTGGGAGCTGGGCTTCCCAAGCAGGCTCAGCAGTGAGGGCGGCCACAGAGGAGGGCTCAGTGGCCAGTGCAGAGCCAGAGGAAGGGCGGTTGAAGGCTTGGGGGCAGGGGTGAAGGGGGCCTTCCGGAAGCGGGACGAATGCTACAGGCACTGACCGCGGCTGGGCTCCAGCTCAGTGTCCGGCAACACTCGAGGCTGTGGCCCCAGGCCCCTGGGGCTCACACGGACTTGGGGGGAGGCAGTACGGCCCAGACGCCTCCCTCAAGTTCCCCGCCTGCTCTCTGCTCCCTCTGCAGAGGCCCTCCCCTTCCTTCCTACACCCCAGCCTGGCCCTCTGGGCGGCCCAACCAGGGCCTTAGATGTCTGGACAGTAGGACCCACTTGGTGCCCACCTGGTCCTCCCACATTGGCCTTGCCCCCCTCAACAGGCACGTATGCCCCCCCTTAGGAAAACTCTCTGCTGGCTTTGAGGAAAGGGATGCAGCCTGCACAGAGAGGTGGCCAACCTGGTGCCAACGACTAGGAAGGACTCAGCAGCTGCCCACGGCAGAGAAGTCTTAGGGGCCGGTCTGCTAGCTGCGCTGAGAGCACTTTGTGGAGAGTCCACCAGTCAGCTGCTCCCACGGCCATGGGTTGCCAGAGATAGGCTGAGCTTGGGCTGTAGGGACAGCCGTGTGAAGGGCAAGAGCCGGGCAGGGGCGCTGGACGTGATGTCTGAGCCAAGGCTGGGGACCTGGGCAGCATGAGGAGCAGTGGTAGCTCCGGCCCCCTGGGTAGGGCGGGGTGCCCAGGGAGGGAAGAGCACGGGCCGTGGTCGGTGGGGGACCAGGCTGGTGGCAGAAGCTTTCCCGTGCCTCGCCTGGGAGCCCCGGGGGCCTCGTCCCCAGCCCCCGCCCCCTCCAAGGTGGCCACAGAGGAGAAGTTCAGAGTGGGACCAGGCGGCCAGTGGCCTGCAGGCTAATACCCCTTTCAGCCTCTCCCTCTCTCTCTCCGGGCAGGTCAATAACGCCACGGCCCGGGTCATGACCAACAAGAAGACTGCCAACCCCTACACCAACGGTAAAGGGGCCCAGGACCCCTGGGAGGCTGCAGGGGCTGCCAGTGGGGACAGGGGGCCCAGGCCACTGGAGGCCGGACTCCCAGGATGCTAAGCACCCCCTCGTGCTCTGCTGTGGTCCGAAGGGGATGGGTCGGTGAGGCAAGGGAGACTGGGGACCACCCTCTTCCCACACAGCTGGTGAGATCCCCATGGGGTGTCCAGCACCCAGAGGCCAAGGGCAGGCTTCAAGCGCAGGGGGAAAGTGGCCACTTCCTGGATTGTTCCTTATTTTCTAAGCACTGAGGGAAGCCCAGGCTAGAGGTGTTCAGTATTTTAATGAGTGTGATGACAGACGGACAGTTGCCTTCTCCCAACCCCCAGCCTTTGAAACACTGAAAGGTTGAGGCCCAGTTAGCCAAGCGGCCTTGCCCATACCGACCCGGACCTGACTGTAAGCAGAGGTGACCCGTCTTTGAGACGAAACTGCCGATGCTAAATGCTGGCAGCTGGGAGCAGTGGAAGGACAGCTCTTGGCTGGCCACCCTGTGCCTTAACTTCACCGGGCAAGGAACTGGTTTGAGTGTAGCTGGCACCTCGTTGTAGCCTTTTTGAGTTCGCACCTCTTGCCAGGGAGCAGCAGCCTCGCTCCGTCAGGATGGGTCTTTCGGCTTTGCTTCCCATCCCCCAACCCCCAGCAGGAAAGAGTGGACCAAGCCACCCCAAGACTCGCTTGTCCCGGTCTGATCAGTTGTGCATGGAAGCAGGGGATGGGCCAGCACAGAAAGCCTGTGCCAGGACTGTGGGCAGACCTACCACCTGACCCACCAGCCCAGGCCCCTCACCTGACCTCCTGGAGTAGGGCTGGGGCTCTGGCCAGACTCCATTTAGACGAGATTATTGTCACTCCCATCCTGTTGTTTTTTTTTAATTGAAGGATAACTGGTTTACAATATTGTGTTGGTTTCAGTCATACATCAATGTGAATCAGCCATAGGTATACATGTGTGCTTTTTTGAGGATAACAAAGCTCAAATTCTTTCTAAACCTCTGGAGGCTCCCAGGCTTTGCACCTGTGCTGGGCCTGTACTGGATGTGACTTTAGAGACCTGGTTCTCAGTGCAGGAAGGGAAGCCGTAGACATGCTTACAGGGTCAGGGTGACCCTGGGGGCTGCACAGCCCCACCTGAGAGCCACACGCCTCTGCTGTCTGGCATACCTGAGGGTGCCAAGGAGCATGGGATTCAGGAGGGAACCAATCCCTCAGTGACTGCATCCTTGGCACGGATGGGCACAGAACCAAAGCCAGTTAAACAACACAGAGTGAAGAGAGGAAGAAACCTCTGCCCACTTTGGCGGCAATCACAGGTGGCTGCGTGGCCCAGCTCGTGGGCTCTGCTGACCAAGGCTTGACTTTGCTTAACGCTCTGGAGGACTCAAATTCACCGTTCGGTCAGAGGGGCAGAAGTTTCCACTTCAGGAAACAAAACTCTCCAGGTTTGACCGGGTGTTACTATCTGCAAAAGAAACAAAGGATCCCCCCAGGTGGCTGTCAGGCTGCCTCCGTCATCTGGGGTCCCAGAGGCATGCAGGATTCCAGAACTGGTAGAAGGAAGTGCCAGGACCATCCGAAGCAGAAGTGCAGACTCTGAAGGGACCAGAGGAGGTGCCGGATGGGACCTGGGGGCTGGACTGGGGTAGGTGGCTCCAGGACTCTGCACCACTCTGGATTTTTACTGAGAAGACTCAGTTCCAGCTTCCCGTGTAGTCCAGTGGCTGAGTCCACCTTGCAATTCAGAGGATACCGGTTCGATCCCTGGTTCAGGGAGATGCCACAAGGCAACTAAGCCCGTGCATAACTACTGAGCCTGTGCTCTGGAGCCCAAGAGCCACAACTACTGAGCCGACATGCCATAGCTGCCGAAGCCCTAGAGCCCACGCTCCACGCAGGGAAAGCCGCTGCAACAAGAAGCCTGCACACCACAGCTAGAGAGGAGCGCCTGCTCTCCCGCAAGGAAAGAAGGCCAGGCGCGGCAATGAAGACCCGAAGTGAAAGCCACTCGGCCGCGGCCGACTCTTTGCAACCCCACGGACTATACAGTCCATGGAATTCTCCAGGCCAGAGTGGGTAGCCTTCCCTTCTCCAGGGGATCTTCCTGACCCCCAGGTCTTTCCCTCATTGCAGGGAGGATGCTTTATCAGCTGAGCCACAAGGGAAACCCAATGAAGACCTAGCGAAGCCAAAAAAAATACAGAATTAAAAAAAAAAAAAAAGACGACGACTCAGTTCTTGGGACTGGAGTTCTTCTCAGAAGATGAACTATTTCTTCCCTCCTGACCTGGTATCTATAGAAGATTCCGGAAGCACAACAGTAACATTCAGGCACGTCATGTGATGGTGGACCAGGGATGGACAGCAGTCTCACAAAAAGCGTGGAGAACAGGCCACCCTGGGAGGAACAAGGCCAGCAAACTCTGTCCTGGGCACTTCTCGGCTGTCAGCCCAGCAGTGGGGCTGTCAGACTCTGGGATGTGGAGCTGGACCTGGGGGGAGTGCTGCAAAGACCCCAAGAGCTGAGGGGCCAGAGGCTGGGCCTGGTCAAACAGGTGGACCCCCCGTCCAACCTCACTTCCTGACCGCCTGGGGATGGTGAAGTTTCTGCCGACTGGTGTTCATCCCTGGGACCTCAGGTGGGAGCAGGCCTTCACTCCTGCACCTGGGTCTCTGATGGGAGATGAAGACCAGCCAGGAGGAGCCAGCCCACTGCAGAGAGGAAGAGGCTGGGGCCCAGGGAGTGGCCAGGAGCATGGTCTGAGCTGGTTTGGGCTTTCCTGATGGCTCAGATGGTAAAGAATCTGCCTGCAATGCAGGAGACCGTGGTTCGATCCCTGGGTTGGGAAGATCCCCTGGAGAAGGAAATAGCAACCCACTCCAGTATTCTTGCCTGGAGAATCCCATGGACAGAGGAGCCTGGTGGGCTACAGTCCATGGGGTCGAAAAAAGAGCTGGACACAACTGAACAACTAATGCACACTGCACTCACCAGCCCTGTAACTGGAGGCTGCCGTGCCTCTGTGAACCTCTATTTGCTCATCTGTAAGATGGGAGAGGGTGACACCTTCCTTGTTGGGTGGGTCTAGAACAGTCTGGCATGTGGTAAAGGGAATGTTAGCTGTCCTTCTTATCATCCCCAATCCCAAAGCCCTGCCTTCCCGCCTCTTCCCTCAGCAGCCCTGCCATTGGCTGCTTTGGGGAAAAACAGACACAGGAGAGCAAACTCAGCCCTGGGGAAGGGAGCCCTCGAGGAGCTCCAGCCCAGGACAGACATGGGCAGGAGATGGAGTAAGTCGCCATGGCCGAGGCCAGGCACCTTTACCGAAGCCTCTGACCCTCCTGGAAGGCAGCCAGGCGCCTGCATGAATGATACAGCTCCCAGGAGGCTGGGCTGTCAGGCGCCGAAGCACCCAGACCACCAGCACCCCTATCCCAGCTGCTACCTACAGACGCTTGCATAACACGTTCCACTTTCCCTCTTAATGCTCTTCAGCAGACATGCAGACCCCAAACTGCTGGGGCCAGTGTCCCAGGAAAGGGGAGGCCTGGGGCAGGCTGGGGAAGGCCAAAATTTGGAAAGAATCCAGACACTAGGCAGATGGTCAGGAGTGGCTGCATGCCTGTTAGGGAGCAGAAGGCACCCAGCCAGTGAGGCTGCAGCCTCCTAAGCGGGGCCTGGGGTCTGTGCTCCGGCCTCATCTGTCTACCCTGGTTGCAGAAGAAGGGATCCTGCCTGTTCTCTGCAGCCGCCACAGCCTGGGACTGTCCCAGTGGGGCCCATCCGGGAGTCTCCAGGGTTCCCAGACATAATGTGAAGTGGGGAGAGAATGGGGAAGATGGTGATTGGGTTTCTCTGCTTCTCTTCTAGGCTGGAAGCTAAATCCGGTGGTAGGGGCAGTCTATGGACCTGAATTCTATGCAGGTAAAGGCTGGGAGCTGGGGCGTGGGCTTGGGGAGGGGCTAGATGGGTATTCAGATCTTCCTGCGTGGGAGGACGCGGCCAGGGGCGTAGCCAGACAAGAGGCGCGGCCGGGCAGAGGCGGGGCAGGGCGTGCCCGGACAGGAGGTGTGGCCAGGTGAAGCAGTGGTCAGGCTTCCAGCCCTCCCGCCTCCTCTCCTCTTAGCTGTCCCTCTCACACGGTCTCCTCTCCGGCCCCCTTTCTTGCAGTGACGGGGTTCCCCTATCCCACCACCGGCACAGCCGTTGCCTACAGGGGCGCGCACCTACGGGGTCGGGGCCGGGCTGTATACAATACGTTCCGGGCTGCACCGCCCCCGCCCCCCATCCCGACTTATGGAGCGTGAGTACTTGGCGGGCACAGGGAGGGAGGCTTGGAGAAAGGCCCAGGGGGCGTGGGGAGGGAGGCGTGGTGCAGCCAGGGGAGCTAGGCAGCCTTTCCAGAACCGTGGGGGTGGGGGGGGTGGGGCTTGAACCCCAACCGTCACACTGCAGTCGCCTCCACGTCAGTACCCCCACCCCCACCCTGCTCCGGGATCTCAGGGTCACTGGCATGTGGGGGACGTTCAGAGCCCCGGCACCTTGCCCATTGCTTTCATGGGTCGTGGTCGGCCCCGGAGCTCAGTGGGCCTTCTCTAAGCCCTCCCTGGTCCGGGGCCCTCCGACCCTAATAGTGGGGTACAGCTGCCTGGGGTGGAGCAGGGGGAGGGTAAGTAAGCAAGATGGGCCGATGGGCCCCTGGGTTTGTGGGAGAAAGGAGCTGACCAGCAAGGGTGTTACTCTATTGTTATACCAAAACAGGGCACTGGAGCAAACGCTTGTTAAAATGCCAGTCCCATGGGCAGGGCTGGCACCCTGCCCCCTCCCTCCTCAGCAGACACCGGAGCCGGCCTACCCCACCTCTCCAGCGTTCCCACCACTTTCTTGTCCGTTTGCTTCCAGGGTCGTGTATCAGGATGGCTTTTATGGTGCTGAGATTTATGTAAGTGCAGCCCTGGGGGAGGGAGGGTAGATGAAGCCGATCTCTCATGTGTCTCAATGAACAGTCAGTGACCCCACTCCCTGCCCCGCTCCCCCCCGCCCCTCCCATCCTGGGAGCCCAGGAGGGCAGCCTCAGCTAAACCTGGGTTATCCCGGCTCAGGGTGGCAGCAGTAAAGGATTCCCAGCAGCACGATGAGCCAGGCGTGTCTTCTCCATTTCACAAGGTGTCAGTTGTATGATGGGGGCCATGGGTGGCTCTCCTGTATCCCTAACCACATTGGGGTCACTGAGTGAGCCCCCGCGGGCACCCCAGATCCGTTGCAGAGGCTCAGAGAATGACCGGGAGGTAGGGGCTCCAGGGCAGACCCCTGGATGGAGTCCTGCCTTTTCTCTTCTTTCACGGGGCATCACTTGCTGTTTCCTCTAGCTCAGAGCCCTTGCTGACGACCCCCATCCCCCACTGCCATCCTGGGTGGTGGTCACCTGTAATTCAGCCATCCACTGAACAGGGCTAAGATGTGATCTGAGTTAATGCCTTTTGCCCCTGACCCATCCCAGCATCCAACACTCAGAGTCACCCGTGGGTTCTCTGTGCCCATCAGCATCAAGGTTGGCGGTACACTGGCTTGGTGGCAGGTCTGTGAACATCTACTGTGTGCCAACGCTTTGAACACAGCCAGACATATAATTATTGGTGCCCACCCATGTGTGTTGAATGCACAAATGGACACATGAATGAATGAAGGAAGGAAGGAGGTGTATGGACACCCTGCCCCACTTTGAGCCATGGCACTAGACCACAAGCCAGGTGCTCTCAGGCGTGCGCCAGCCACCCCTCACCTGCCCAAGGTGAAGGTTGAAAGGCTCTGTTTGCCCCACTAAGCCCGTGTGCTGTGTTTCCCCCCACCCTTACCTTGCAGGGAGGCTATGCTGCCTACAGATACGCTCAGCCAGCAGCAGCTGCAGCCGCCTACAGTGACAGGTACCTGAGGAGGGGTGGAGAGCTGGGTGGGATGGGGAGGAGAAGATGGACGGGTCACGGGGCAGGGCTGCAACAGACAAGAAGCCTTACCCACCACTCCGGGCCTGGGGGTGCTTCCCCCTGGAGGAACATAAGAGTCTGGACAAAGGAGAGCAAGTCTACATGGGCTTGGAGACCCCAAGCCCGCAAGCCCCAAACTTCTGTAATCACTTCCTGCCTTCACAACACGGGAGGCCTTGGGACCCACCCCCCCCATCTGGGTAGCAGACAGTTCCTCTGATGCCCAGCCCTGGAGGCCTAACCACCCCCTCCCCACCAGCCTGAGCTCCAGAGCCTTGGTTTCCGCCCAGGACACCTCTGACTCTTTTCAGTGCTCCCAGGCCTAAGACCCTTCAGCCCCAAGAAAGAAAGGCAGAGCGTGTGCTCCGCTGCAAGTACATCCAGAGGCCCGAGGAGGGTTCTCTCTTGTTTTGAGGGCCGTCCTGGGGTGAGGGGCTGCCTTGATGCCTTTCCCTGTGGGCACTCGGCCTGTTGGCCACTGACTGCAGCTTGGGGAAGCGTACAGGCTCCAGAGCTGGGTGTCCAGTGGGCACTTTGTGGAGGGCAGCTGTTGCTCTTGCCAGCGGCACTGAAGGCCCCTCGGCCCTCCCTTCCAGGGGCAGGCGGCACCCTCAGCGTCTGGCCTCTGGGCTTTGTCTGGGGCACAGCAGGCCAGCACTCATGGTCAGCACTCGCTGGACGTGTTCAGAGGGTGGCTGGCTATGTTCCCTCCAAACCAGCAGGAAGGAGGAAGAGGGGGTGTGCAGGGGAGGGCGGGGCCTTGGGGTGTTGTCTCCAGGGAGGCGGGAGACCCTCACCTGCCCCGTTGCCCCCCCACCCTCCTCCCTGTGCTCACCTCCCCAGTTACGGCAGAGTCTACGCGGCTGCTGACCCCTACCACCACACCATCGGCCCCGCGGCGACCTACAGCATTGGAACCATGGTAAGGAGGCCCAAGCCGGGCTGGGGCGGGCGGGCAGGCCCTTAGGGAAACGCCCCAGACCTCGGCCTGTTGCCTGGCAGGACAGGGGCCTGGATCTGAGCTGGGCAGGACTTGCCCCTTGTGCTCCGTGGAGTCAGAGGGAGGCAGGCCTGCCCAGACAGGCAGCTGCCCGGTAACGTCGTCTGGGAGACCTTCTGGTACGGCCCGCTTTGCTTGCCCTGTAACTAAAGTCCGGGCATCCTGGCCTTCCGTTCCCTGGACTGGGAAAAGCCAACAGAACCTCCTGGCGGGGGCTCCAGAGGCAGGCAGGGCCCCCACTTCCCCTCGTGTGGGTGCGTCCGTGCCACGGTCCCTCTGTGTCGTCACCCCCTTGCTGTGCCTTTCCTCACATTGCCCACGCCCCTGCTCCGTGACCCCTCCGTGGCTCCCAGCTGGGCCTGCAGGCCTCTCCTGGGGAGGTGGGGCCTCTGCCCTGGGCTTCGGCAGCGGGCGGAGGAGGAGCACTTCTGACGGGCCTACTGAGGCCCGGAGGTGCACGGGCCAGTGTGTCTGTGTGTGTGTGTATGTATGGCCAGCGCTTGACACATACAGCCCAGCTCACTCTGTACCCCAAGATCTGCTTCCAGTGAACACCTACCTTCCAGCCCCACCCCAACCCCCCCAACCCCATGGGGTATTGATGTCGGTTTTTAACTAGCTTGGCATCCAGCATCAAAGATGAAAACGTTTTGGGCAGGGTAAAGAGGGAGGAGCTTCAGAGACAATATGGATTTTTTTTTTTCATCTCCCTTGTTTTTGATTACTCCCTCCCAATTTTTGTTTTGCCGTTTTTTGATTTTTAACGAGCCTCAGACATCCCAAGCAGCCATGGGTCGCAGGCCTCTAGGTGGGGGTGCTGGCCCAGGCCCACTCCCAGATGAAGGCCCCGAAACTGGCTTGCAGGCTCCTTGGCTTCAGAATCGCCAGGCCCTCTGCAAAGCTGTTAGCTAAAAGCTTTTGTTAATTCACAGAGGGTTCCCTCCTATGTTTTCTTTTATTTTTATAAGATTCTCTTTCCCCCCCGCCCCAACTTTTCTGCTCTGTCACTGGCCATTCCTTTCTGGGAAAACTGGTGGGTGGAGCAGGAGGTCCTGTGTAGGGCTCCCTGGCTCCGGGGAGCCCCGGGGCATGGGAGAGAGCATGCCAAAGGCCTGTCCTCCCAGCTGGATGGAGGAGGCTCAGGGACCCCAGAAGGCCCCTGGAGCTGGATGAGCAAACACAGTCCTTCCTGATAGAGCCAAGGCCCCAGGAAGCCTGACTAGAGGCCCCTCTCCCCCCTCCGGTGCCTGGAGGGGCTGAGGCCTGCCCCCCACCCCCCGCAGCCCTGATGGACAAGGAGGAGGCGGGGCTTTTGCTCTGACCTCCCCCAGATGACAGAAGATGGAGGAAGCAGGCAAGGAAGGGTCAGGCCTGAGCCAACAAAGTGCCCAAAAGACATCTCAGACCTCGTTATCCAGAAGCTCCGTGGCTGGTGACCCCAGCACCTCTCTGACCCCAAGACCACCAGCCACATCGGAAATAGGCTCAGCGCCCCTCCGGCTGCCATGACAACCAGCGCGCATTCTCCCCAAGGCAGAATGGAAGGGAGGGGGCAGAAGAGGGGATTTAGCTGTTTCTCTTTTTGTTTTTCTTTCTTTTTTTCTTTTTTCTTTTTGCTTTCCCCCTCCCCTCCCGAAAGGCTGTACTGATTGGCTGTTTTTCATCTTTGATGTTGCAGGCTAGCCTCTGCCGAGGAGGGTACAGCCGCTTCACCCCCTACTAGCAAGAGGCCCAGCCCCTAACAGCATTCACTCTGACTGCCTAGTACACACCAAACCCAGCAGTCCAAAAGCAGGCACAGCCACTCCGAGGACAGTGCACCCCTCCCGGTCAGCGACACGCGCCGCTGACCTCCGCGACTCTTTAAGTCCATAGGTTTTACCTCCGGCCAGCTGGTCTCCCCCCATGATGGTGTGTGTGTCTTTGACCCTGGTCACCCCTGTATGTCTGAAACCTTGGTTCCTATTTTGACTCTGTTGATGTTGTGCCCCACCCCACCCCCAGCCCTGAGCCATTTCAGGTATAGGACGCACAGAGTGGGAGGGGCTAGGCTACTAGAAGACCTCTTCTCAAGAACTAGCAATAGAGCCCGAGAGAGCCATGCCCACTCTCCTGTCCCCTGTCCCCACCCAGCCCCAAGGAAGACACCAGTCCAGCCTCCCCAGGAAGCCACCCCAGCCAGTCTGGCCACAGCCCTGCTCCTGCCCCTGGGGTTCAGGCGGCGAGGGGCTCTTGTCTGTCTGCCCCACTTGGTGGGTTCCCAGCCTTGACAGTGGTCACTCCTGATCTTCACCCAGCTAATCGCAGGAGTAGCTGTCTCTGCCCTCCTTGTCCCCATTCAGCTAAACTCACAATTCTGATTAAATCTGACTGATGTTTCCTGCTGAAGTTGTCACAAGTCGTGGGGGAGCCACACCAGCCTCAGGGGTTCCTTAGCCTCTGTTACAAGAAATGAAAGAGTCTTAAAGTGGTCCAGCCCTGCAGTGCCCCGGGGGCCTTCCCTTAGCCTGTCTGCCCCACTGCCCACACTCATGAGTCTTTCCAATCCAGCCACACTGGAGACGGGGTCCCTGCCCGCCTGGCACCCCAGTCTGTATTTGAGTGCAGCCCTGCCTTCCCTTCCCCAAGCTTGGAATGTTCTTTTCCGGGTACCTTTCTGGAAGGGGAGTCTGAGCGAGAGAGCAGGGAAAGGTGGTGCTCACCATCCAGCCCCTCTGGCGGGACAGTGTTTAGCACCCACCTCCTGTCTGGAGAAGCTCGGGGCTCAGCTCTGCTGCAGGGCTCTGGGGCCTGCAGGTAAAGCTGAGACGGCTGGGGGAGCTTCTGGAAGCTTCATGTGTGGCCCTGTCGCCACTGTTACAGGGGAAAGTGGCCGGGCCAAGGAGGCCCTGGGCTCCTGTGTGCCAGAGCTGGCTTCCGGAGGTATGGGCAGCCAGCTAGAGGGTGCGGGTCCCCGCCAGCCAGGGCGTAAGCCACCAGCACATGGTCTCCGGCTGGTGGGGTGGCAGGCCTCTAGAGGTACCCAGCCAGCTCACCTCCACTGCCTGAACACCCTCTCAGCTGCCTCATTCCAGACCCCCGACATGGCCCATGCAGCACCATCCACCCACCATGCCCTGACCTCTGCCCTCATTTGCCCTGAGCAGCCAGGCCCTGCCTACCCAGGGCTTAGCAGAGTCCACCAGTAGCTTCTGCCAGCTGGGTACACTGTGGCTCTTCCATCTCCGCCACCCCATCCTCCCCTTCTCCCTGCTGGAGGGCAGAGGTCTCCATTCAATTCCCTTGTGCAAGATGGGGAGTGGGGCCGGTGTGGGGCGCCCTCCCCCCGCCCACCTGGCACCCAGGGCCCCAGATCCTGCTGCCCCTCGCCCCCATAGCACGCCCGGCAGTTGCTTCTGTGACCTGCAAGTCCTGCCTTTCTGTTTCTGTTGTAGTGAAAGCTTCTGCCGTTTCCTTCTTGGACCATGAAGGGCAAAAACAAAACAAAAAAATCACACACAAAAAAAATCACAAAACAAAAAACAAAATAAAAAAAAAAAAAGATGTTCAGATCCAAGCAACAAAACCAACCAACCAAACTGAGAAGCATCCACCACGTCCGAGTCCGTGAGCCCGCGAGCCGCCGCACCCACCGCAGCGAGGGAGCAAGTCTGCAGGAAGATGGGGGGTGGAGAAGTGGGGGGCACCTCATTTTCTACCAAGTCTTCCTTCCGGGCCCCACTCGGGGCAGCGTGGGGCCAGTGGTGAGAGGCTGCAGCCCCGAGCAGGAAGAGCAGCCAGCAGGACTTGACCTTGGCTGCCGGCGGTGCCAACGGAGGAACGGGCGCGGGGAGGGGGTCGGCTTCTCATCCCAGGGCTTCGGCTGTGTCCGGTCACCCCCCCACCCGTGTCTTCCGCTCTGGGCCTCAGCTACCCCTCCTGCCTCGCCGCCAACACCCGTGTCCTGCAAACCTGAGGAGGAGGAGTCGGCAGCACCGGAGACTGTCCAACCGACCAGCAGCAGCCCTGGGCTCCAAACCCAACACCAAGGGCTGATGTCTTTCCAGAACTCTGGGGCACCCAGGGCCCCTCCACATCAGGGGGCTCCGGCTGCCCGGCCAGGGGTTGGGGGCCTGAAGGCTGAGGACTTGGCTCGAGCGGGTGGGTTTCTGGTTCCCTTTCTGGAGGAGGCCCTGGGTCTGGCCCAGGGGAGGGAAGGCCAGCCTCACCGCTGCAGCTGGAACAGAGGGACAGAGCTGGCCGGCGCCTGGCTGCACGGTGAGGTTGGGGTCACGGTCCTGTGGGTCCGGATGGCGCGTCCAGGCAGGGAGAGCGAGGGGGTAGGGGAAGGCCTAGGTGGCCTGTGGCCCTCTCCCCTGCTCCCAGATCAGGTCCCAGGGTGGCCGCAGACAGTGGGCGGCAGGGAGGAGCCCCTGGCCAGGCAGGGAGAGCTGGAGTCGGGGAAGCAGCAGAAAAGAACAAAAGCTGTAGGCTCCCAACATGGCTCCACTGTCTCGTGAAACTTAAAAGGTAAAAAAAAAAAGAAACCACCTCACTTTATATTCAGCATCAGCTCCTGAAGCTACTGAGATGAGTCTCCTTTTCTATTCCCGGTGTACATAGCCCCGCCCCGCCTCCGGCTTCGTCCTCTGTACAGGCCCCTCTACCCTCTGCTGTTCTGGGCCCTTTTCTTGCAGCCGCTCCACCCCACCGGCCCCCACCCCTGCGCCTTCCCACCCCCCGCCCCCCCACCCCCAGGACTGCAGCCAGGCCCCAGGCTTCCTTTCTTATCATTCTGTATGCTTCCAAGGTGTGACCATTTAAATCAACCGTATTATTATTATTAAGATTATTAATAAAGATTTTTCTTCAAACCAGGACAACTCTTTTTGATTGGCCGGCCCCCTGGGCACAGAGGGGAGAGGGCACAGAGGACCAGGACAGGAAGCTTCTTTCTCCCAGGAAGCCAGATGGCCAGGGGGAGTCAGAAGACCCTTCTGGGAGAGATTCTAGCACCCCCGTCCTCTCCTCCATCCCGCCTCTGGAGTCTGGAGGCAGGGCTGGCTCCTAGCCTTCGGGTAAGGTCTGTGAAGTTAGCGGCAGAGTCTAAGGCGGCAGCCCCACCCCACCTCCCCTGCAACTGGCCACCGCTCAGCAGTTGCTGCCCCTGATGGGGCCTGACTGCAGGCAGTCCCCAGCCTGCCTCCCGCCCCGGGATGAGAGAGGACCAGCTGGGCGGTTGAGGCTGCTGCACTCGGGGCCAGCCGTGGTCCCGAGGAACAGAGCTGCTTAAAGGTAAGCCCCCCATGCGCTACCCCTGTGAGCCCCCAACCCTGGCCAGATGGGGCGGAGGAGAGTGGCCGCCACCCTCCACCACCCACCCCTGGGAGAGGAGGGCGAGCTGGGAGAAGCAGCAGAATTCAAACCAACAGCCTGAAAGCCATGGGCTGGGGGCTGCGATGGGGGGGTGGACTCCAAACCCAACCACACTCCCCCCTCCATGTCTCGCCAGGACCTGCGCTTTTCATTTTTCACAGCGCCAGATAATTTATTTCAGAGCGATTACACACACCAGAGGGGCACGGGCTTAAATGCCGACATATTAATTTTCCTGCATACGAGCCTTTACATCGGTGGGACTGGGGACCGCGCTCTAGGAGAGCTGGGGCTGTGCGATCCCTCCGCATGCCACGCTCTACTAAACCCCCTTACCTCTAATTGCTTGCTCACCAGACTGTGAGAAAATAATTGCCACTATAAATTTTCCCTCCTTCTCTGCATAAAATATTCGGAAAACCAGCACTTAAAAAAGGAAGGGGGAGTGCTCCTGAAATAAGAGCGGCAGGGCATCACAGCTGTGCTGCCCACTTCCGGGTGCCTGGCTATGTTCCCCGACCCCGAACCCCATCCCTGGGGACTGGGCGGCAGGGGCAGGTGGGAGCCCTCACCCCCAGTTCAAAATGGAGAGGCTCAAAACATTTCCAGGATAAGTCAAGGGAGTAGTTCCCCAACCCCAACAGTCCTGGGAAAACCAGGGGCGCTGGGAGGCCTATTCAGGGTCAGACACTGGAGGTGTCTTCCTGGCCCACCGGACCCATCATCCCCCTCCCAAACAAACCTCTTCCCACCCTGGGAGTGAGCTGGGCCACACGTGTGGGACGTGAAGAGTTAAATGTTCCCAGTTAGGAGAGACCTGGAACCTGAGTTCCTGTGTGGGACTGTGAAAGGGGCACGTGCGCACCTGGGAAGCAGGGCATGTTGAGACAGAGGCCGTAGTCCGCCGAGAAGGAGACTCCTGTGTCCTGTGTGTGAAGGCTCAGTGGCTAAGTCTGAGTGTCTGACTCTTCAGCAACCCCGTGGACCGTAGCCCCCCTGTCCTCCTGTCTGGGATTTCTCAGGCCAAGAGTACTGGAGTGGATTGCCATTTCCTTCTCCAGGGGATCTTCCCGACCCAGGGGTCAAACCCATGTGCCCTGTGTCTCCTGCTTGGCAGGCAATTCTTTACCACTGAGCCACTCTGTCCTCTCCCAGTCGAGGGCCAAGGCAGATGCAATGTGGCTGCACTGCCGCCTGGTGGCCTCTCCCTTCCCTGCAGAGTAAATCAAGTCTGCTGAGCTGGCATAGGAGGCCCACCCTCCTAGCTGGGAGATCACCCCAGAGTGTCCTGGCCCTTGGTATCATCCACATCTCGTAGCACAGAGGGGAGGACAAGGGGACAGGCAAGTAACACCCCCATCGCTGGCCTGTGGGGCCTGGAGATGAGAGACCCCCAAGAACGAGGGGCCAACGGCCTTCATCAGAGGGCCACAGCAGAGCCCACCTGGGCCTGGAGAGGGGAGGGGAGCAGGGTTCCCTGAGGCTGTGGGGCCAAGATCGCTCCCAGGAAGCCGCCACGGCAGCCCACGTGTCAAAGGGGAGCTGTGTGGCAGGAGGAACTATCTCTGGCACGCTGACCCCCACCTCGTCCCTATGCAGAACCGCTAGGCAGCCTCAGCTTGGGCAGAGGACGGAGGGAGGGGCTGCAGAGAGGAGGCAGGAGGGACTGCAGTGGAGAGAGCTGCGGCCCCCACGCCGTGATGCTCCGGGCTAACACCTGCTCAAGGGACCCGCTGAGCAGGAAGGTGTGGAGGCAGGCGGCGACCCGGAGCCCCCACACAGGGCTGGGGGCTGCTGGGTGCAGCCTGGCCACCTGCTGCCCAAGCTCACTAGCTCCCACCTACAGCCCAGAAGAGATGAAGCAGGACCCAAGGCCAGTGGGGATGTTCCAGAAGTGGCTCTGGCTCTGGAGAACAGGAAGCCAGGGAAGCCGGGTCACCAGGTAGGTCTGGCCCATGTGCCCGCCCGGCTGGGGACTGGTGTGACCTGGCACAGCCTGGCCGAGGACTCCCACTGGTGGGGTAAAAGGCGCCCCGGGGACCCCTTCCCAGCACCTGCGCTACCACCCCCCAATCCCAGCTCTGCACCCCCATCACGACCCCTCTATCTCATTCCCACTCTAGAAAGCGTCGCAGGGCCCTGCTCGGAGGCCCTCCTGCCACAGTGAAGCTCGTTCCTAATTGTTCCAAATACAGGAATAAAAGGTCACCATTGTCAGCATAAGTGTCTCTCAGCCTATTAGGCAATACTCTTTATGGAATTTTCTAGGCTAAATGTTCCCAAATCTTTTTACTTGTACCTGGTATAGTATACTACTGAGAGAGATTGAGACCAAGGTGGGGGGTGTCCATTCACCCCTAGAAATTACCAACTCAGCAAACCGACTTCTCAGCTTTCCTATTGCAATGCCAAGAATGAAGAGCCACAGACATCTCACCCATGGTCTTCTCGCCCAGCCCTCGGGATCCGGGTCTTCCCTGAACACTCGTGTGAGGCCCCTGCGCAGAAGAAGCCTTTAGCCTTGAGATAGGAGACTCTCCTTTAATGTCCGCTCATGTGCGGGGCATGGAGTAGAGCATGGCCACCCTGCCCCACTCGGCCCGAGGCACCGGGAACCCCTCTTTGGGGACAGGCTCCACCAGGAACTCCACGCGGCTATCCTGGCCAGGCTCCGCAGCTGCCACTGCCAGGCCCACTATCCGATACCGGTTGACAAAAGCCAGGCCCAGCAGCCTGGGCCTCCCCGGCTCCGAAGGCCCGCTGCTGGGGGAGCCACCTTCCGATCCTCGGCAGCAGTGGATCCGGAAGCACCGGACACGGGGAAGAAGGTAGGCCCAGTGGAGAGTACAGCTGAGCCGCAGCCCGGCGGGGCCACCCTCCCACTCGGAGGCGGCTGGCTGCCAGCGCACATGCGAGACCGTCAGGGCCTGCACCTGGGGGAGCGGGGTCAGCAGGCTGTTGGCATCCACCACCTGGCAGAAGAGACAAGGCTAAGCTCAGCCCAGGAGCCTAGAGAAGGTTGAGGGGCGCCTGGCCCTGCACGGTCCCAGCCCTGGCACCCCTTTCCCAGCTCCCCTCTGAGCCAAAGGAGGGGGCGGGTGGGTGTCCGGCCTCGTCTGCAAGGGGCACAGATGCCTAGGCCAAGCTCCAGCCAGGTCCCTGGGATGCCTCACCTGGAGCTCTCCAAGGCGACAGATGAAGTTCTCCTCCTTCTGGCTGCCCGGAGGCCGGGAGAAACTAACGAAGAGGTCCTGCAGGAGGCAGCCCCGCAGATTCACTTCGTAGCAGCTGGGAGAGACAGAGAGAGACCAGTCATAAGGGGCCTCAGCCCGGCACCTGCAGACTGGCTGCTCACAGAAGCCCGGGGCCACAGGGAGGTCCATCCCAAAGTGGACCCTGTGATCCGTGGGAAACCTGGACCTAAGCCATGACTGTGATCGTGACCTTCCCCAGCAAGCATCCTGGGCTTGTGTCATTGAGCTGCCTGAAACCTAGGAGGACTGGCCCATGGCCCCTACATGCTTGCAATTCTGCAGTTTCTCAGTGGAGGGCCCCTCACTCTCCAATCCTCACCATGGTGTGGCCGTCCTCTGCTGAGGACTCACAGGAAAAGGGGGGGACTCACCGCTGGACCCAGCCCCCGCTGAGCTGCTGGCCACAGCGGCCCACCCATTTGGCCAGCTTGGTTGGGGGCACCCGGAGGGGTCGGGGACTTCGCCTTGTGCTTGTTTCTGCTGGAGGAAGAGACGCAGAACTTTAACAAGGGGAGTCCAAAGGAAACGGCACTGGGAGGTGTCACTGAACAGGGAGCCGGGGCCCCCCAAGACACCTTGGTAGCCTCAGGTACTCAGCCCAATGGACTGAGGCCTTGGGGAATGGAGAACAGGGATGAGAGGAGGGAAGCTCAGGGATGGATGCCCAGGACTGGCCCAAGGACCTCCTCCCACTTGGGGCACTGCTGGCAGGAGAGCTGCCGTGGGCCCACACGTCCAACCCCACGCCACAGGGCCTCTGTGGCCCAGAGGCTCCCACTCAGAGGCGGACCCCCCATCCAGGCCCGGCTCAGAGCAGCACCTGGACCCCAGCTGCCTCCACACCCCTAGCCTCCTCCTCCCCGAGACACCCCCTGAGAAGGGAGAAGCCTGTAAGGAAGGGAGGCGCCAACCACGTCCACTCACCGCTCAGCACCGAGATGCCTCCCACGTGACAGCTGCCCGCGTCCCCTGTGGTGAGCTCCAAAGCTACCCCCACAGCCGAAGTCCCTTCCAGCTTGTACACCAGGGACAGGAAGATCTTGGGTGGCACTGGGACCTGCAGGGAGAATAACCTGGAGGAGAAAGGTCCAGTGATGAGAGGCTGTGGGGAGACAGCTGGAAAGCGGGCGCTGCTCCAGGTCCTGGCTGCCAACGTCTCTCTCCAGGACCAGGAGGAGGGCGGGCCGCTGGGCAGAAGAGGCACGCAACAGCGTGCAGGCAGCTGATGCTACTCTCCTGGACACTCGGAGCGGTGAAAACGGTAAACTGGATGTTTGTTCTTCACACAGTAAAGCAAAATCCCAGTTTGTCCTCCTTCTGGCCTCTGCTGCCCACCTGCCCAGTTTTAGCAACTGACAAGGATGACAGGGGCAGCTGACGGGCCCCAGGTCCCAGCCCCCCTCACTCACCTACCTCACAGCCACGTTTCCAACCTTGGGCGGAATCAGCCCCCGGATGAGCAGAGAGCTGCCCCCGTTCCAGGCGTCCTCCAGGCAGCAGTGCGTCTTCACCCAGCCCTGCCCATCCCCTTCCAGCCTGTGCTCTCCAAACAGGGGCTGGATCTCCTGGGCACTCGGGTGGTACCAGGGCCCCACGGCCTCCTCCTGAAGGGTGAGGCAGAGGTGGAGGGGCGCTGGGGGCAGATGGAACTATCACACCCAATGCCCCTCCCACCAGTCCTAGGGGAGGCCCAAAGGCCCGAGAGAAGGCAGCCCCTTCAGCCAGAAGCAGCCACGTCCAGGAAGCCCCTGGCCCCCGGCCACCCAGTGCAGGACCCACACACCTGGCCATAGCAGACTCTTCGAGTCCCCATGCCCAGGCAGAAGGAAGTGACAAAGGGCAAGGAGCAGATGCTGTGTGTGGGCAAGTAGCGTTCCAGCAAACTCCAGAACCTACGGAGAAATGCATGGAGGCTCAGGTCCCCAAGAAGGCACTGCAGCGCCCCGAACTCGCTCTCATGACCCTAAGCTTTCCTGCACCCCTTCTCAAGTGACCTCAGCCCCCGCTGAGCGTCTGTTTGAAGTGGTCCCTTGGGGTCCCCAGCTTTCATCCTTCCTGCGTAACTGGTCTCAAGGACCCCCAGGAGCAGCCAGGGCAGCTGAGCCCCGTGCCTTGTCTTAACCCCCACCCCTCAACCAAGCATGGCCAGAATCTGGGGAAATCACCTGAGGCCCTCCCTGCCACTGGCCACACCCAGGCCGTGGGAGGCCCGGGACTCACTTGTCCTGGTTCCGGAAGAAATCCCCCTTCTCCAAACACTCGTACACCCAGCCAGGCGCAAACAGGGCCGCCGAGAACCCATGCTTCCGAATTAGCTCCAGCGACTGGGGAGACAGGAGTCAGGGAGATGCCCCCGTGCCAACAACCAGTCCACACACAGGATGAGGGGCTTAGGGAAGGGGCAACCTCCGGGGCTTTAGGGTTCATCCCTGAAGTTCCGCAGCTGCCTCAGAAGAGGGCGCGAGGCGGCGGGGAAGCGCGGAGGGAAAAATCCGAGGGGCAGGGGTCTGTACGCGGGGCGCCCACAGGAGACAGTCTCTCTCACTACACTTCGCGTTCTATTATCAGACTCACAGGGGGGCGGAGAAAATCTTCAGTTATTGGATTAATTTATTCACTTAAAAGCTTAATTAATGAGTTGAGAACGTCCCCGCGGCACCTGGGAAGGGCAGGATTGACAGCCTGGGGAAGGGCTGATTCCCTATTTATCCCACACCAGGTGCGGCGGCCCCCTCGCGGCCCCTCTTCCTCTTTTCTCACTGCCGACAAGACTTCCCTTGCCAGAAAAACCTCACTAGTTAATCAAACCAGCAGTTCCCAAAACTGTGGGTGTGTGAACTCAGTCCTTCGCCCTGAGCTAAGGAAACACCAAAATATGCTCCCTGGCTTCTGGCCCCGCCCCACCCCACCCCGGCATCCACATGATCCGCTAAAAGGCCAGCTCAGTGCCCCCCCAAAGCCCCGAGTCCAGAAGGAAGAAGAGCTATCTGTGAGACCCATGGTCGGAACAGCTGCTTTGTCCATTAGCATCTACGGAAAAAACGTACCATCTGAAGAGAGGGGCTGAAAGTTAGGATTTCAGGGCACGGCCTGTTCTCGGGGCCTCGGTGTCCCCACTTGGGGAAGGATCATTGCTGCCTCTTTTTCCCGTGAGTTGCAGGTGGGAATGAGGGGTCCACAGGAACATGAGGCACCCAGACCACGGCCACCACCTTCCCGGCCTCAAAGGCCACCACCCACCTTGTCAGTGTCGAACCGGCCCCCGACGACATTCCCGCGGGCGAACACATCCACACCCACGTACACATCCGCCAGGCGCTCCCCGGCCTGCCCCAGCATCCGCTCCAGATGCTCCTCCCGCCAGTTATAGTTGGTGAAGAAACCGTCGCAGGAGTCGAAGAAGACTCTGGGGGGCGACACGGGTGGGCCGTGAAGCCCAGGCCTTCTCCCCTCAAGCACCTGCATCCACTGGGCCCACGGACTGCACGCTGCCTGCCTCTGGGACCGAGCAGAGTCTGCTGCCGAAGAGCCCGCACCTAGACCACAAACTGTGGCCCGTAACCCTGGGCACAGGCAGGCTGACAAGGCGCTAATTCTGTCTGCTGCTGGTCAGGGTACCAAACACCTCTGCCCTCTCCCTCGCTTTCCCCCAGGGCAGCTGTGTAGGTGACACCTCCGGAAGGCAGAGGGAGCTCCCGGCCCTGCCCAGGGGCCCAGGACCCCAGGACCCCGCCTACAGGCTCACCTGTTCTGCTGGTTGAGCTCGTCCTGCCATTTGAGCTGCCCGCTGCTCACCACGCTGTCGTACCAGAGCACCAGGCCCCCGGGAACCTGCTGATGCAGCTGAGAGGTCAAGTACCGGAGGAAGTGGGGCACATTCCCCACGGCAGCCAGCTGGAGAGAGGGGTGGAGACAGACCCTCCGTGAGGCCCAGGGAGGCCTGTCGTGAGGAGCACCCTGGTCCCGGACAGACAGGACACTTAACCCCAGGGGCAAACAGGTCCTGGTCCTGGAAGCCCCTCAGCCCCACAGCTGCCGAGCAGAGGGTGCAGCCAGAGGTCCGACTTTCCTTTCTTCCTGAAGCAGGGAGGACATGGACTCCGCAATCAAGAGAAGATAAAACCCAATGAAAAGGGAGGGCACCATGAAGAGGAAGTCGCACGTGCGGCCCAAGCAGAGCAGAGACAGAGGAGGAAGACAGGGCTGCCTTGAAGGGACCAGAGAAGCAAGGCTTAGCCAGGCAAGGTTCCTGGACATCACGCTGGAGAGTGCCCATCTCCCTGTGAAGAGGCTGAGGGGCTGGAGGTTGGAGCCAGCTCTAGCTGGGATGCAGGAAGCACTGCAGTAGCAGAGACCCGGCCGGGTGAGGCTGCGGAGCATGGCAGAGGGGCCCCGTGGGGCAGAGGGGCCCCGTGGGGCAGAGGGGCCCCGTGGGGCACAGGGGCTGGCGGGCCAGGCACCAGGGGCAGGCGTGCTCACACTCAGAGAGTTCTCAATGTTGATCAGCCAGCCGTCAAATCGGAAAAACTGGGCGATCAGGACCAGCTGATCGGCCACCGCGCGGTAAGAGCGCTCGTCCCCAGCCAGGAAGGCCTCACAGAGCCGCTCCCCATCTTTCCATTCAGTGATGAAAGTCCCTGTGGGGCAGGAGAGAAAGGAGGTCAGGTCAGGGGATCATTTCCCCTTTGACCCAGCAGTTCTCAGGGTGTGGTTCCTGCAGAAACAGCATCAGTGTCACCTGCAAAAAAATTGTTAGCATTCCAAATTCCCAGTGTCCCCAGATATCAGATGAACCAGATACCCTGGGGGCAGGGCCCCGAAATCAGCGTTAGACAATAAATTATTCAGATGCAGGGAAAGTTTGAGAAGCACTCCCCTCCCCCAGGGGTGGACCACCTACATCCTACATCCTGCCCCCAGTTCTTCTTGCAAAAACAGTTTTACCGGATCACAGTTAAGCCCATTTGTTTGTTTATTGTCTGTGGGAGCTGTTGCCTCTCTGGCAGCCCCAGTACATGACTCAGAGGCCTGGAAAGCCGAGGATATTTCCTTTTTCCAGAACAAGTTTGCCTTCACCTGTCCTAACTCATCAAGGCAGGTAAGGAGGTCTACCCACCCAACAGCACCCCAAGCCCAAGCCCTTTTATCACTGGGGCCCCAGGCAGGTGTGCCAACGAGTCTGGTTGGGTTGGAGGCGGGCCCTTGGCTCTTACCCAGCACACAGACCCCATGCCTGTGGGCAGCATTGGTCCAGCCTACTGGGGGGATGGTGACCACGTGATGGCTGAAGTACACAAAGATGTCGATGTACTGCCAGTGATAAAAGGAGTAGGGAGTCTGTGTGGCTGAGCCTTGGATGAACCTGGGTGAAGAAAGAGAACAAAATCAGGACCCAGAAACAGACGAGGACGTGGCGCCCCCAAGGTGAAAAGAGAGGGCGACACGAGTGAAGATTCCCTTTAGTTCCATCTAGTTAGTGCTAAAGGTTGTTGTGCGCTAGGCCCTGCCTAGTGACTGGGCTCAGAAGCAGCACCAGGTCACAGCCCGGTTGTCAAGAGGGTTAGTGTTGTTCTTTTTTTTTTTGCTGTGTCGGGTCTCAGTTATAGCAGGTGGGATCCTTGGGCTCTCTAGTTGTAGTGTGAGCCCCAGAGCACATGGGCTCAGTAGCTGTGACATGTGGGCTTAGCTGCACCACAGCATGTGGGATCTCAGTTCCCCGACCAGGGGTCGAACCTGCACCCTCTGCATTGGAAGGCGGATTCTTAACCACTAGACCACCAGGGAAGTCCTGAGAGGGTTAGTCTTAAGGGAAGCATTTTCACCAGGCCCAACAGGCACTTGCTATCAGATCCGAAAGACCGAGCGTGTTTAGCCTCAATGAACAGACAGAACACAAGGAAAGAGACCTGGAGGAGCTCACGCAGACCTCCAAGTGCCCGGGGCTCTGCTCTATTCCAACATCTGCAGTTCCCTAGAACACAGCCGGCTTGCAGGTATGGTTGGGGTTGACAACCACATGAGCGGCTTCATCACCCGCCTCTGTACCTTAATGGCCAGCTCCGACTCAAGGCTTCCCATCAATTATGATGTCCAAGCTTGTTTTATGGATGTTTAAAGATCTCTAATGGTTTCCCTGGTGACTCAGTGGTAAAGAATCCACCTGCCTATCCAGGAGACCTGGGTTCTATCCCTGGGTCAGAAAGATCCTCTGGAGGAGGATGGCAACCCATTCCAGTATTTTTGCCTGGGAAATCCCGTGGACAGAGGAACCTAAGGGGCTACAGTTTATGGGGTCGCAAAGAGTCAGACACAACCTAGCGACTAAACAACAAGATCTCTAAGCTGACCCTGCAGGATCTTGGGAAGAAATGCCCCCAGCTGGGGTGGGGTGGAGGAGGGAATGGAATGATTCCAGAACAAGAGGGCCAAGATGGAATAGAGCTGAGGAGGGTGAAAGGAAGAAATCAGCAGAAGGACCAAGTTACTGGGCCAGGTGGTCTGAAGAAAGTCCCTGCGACGGTGCTTTCTCCAGCCTCCCTGACTTCAGGTGCAGGCAGTCCACAGAATCAGACAGTTTCAGGGCTGAAGGAGGCATAAGCTATCCCCTAACCCATCCTCCTCTTCTTACAGATGAAAGGCTGAAGCCTGAGTTCCTCTCCCAGTAGGTGGCAGGGTGGGCTGGCTGACTCCTGACTCCACATCCAGTGCTCCTTCCACCACCGGGCACAGCCCCTCCCCTCCATCCCGTCACACCAGGCCATGTGCTCGCAATGTCCTCACTTGTCATCCAGGTACCCGCCCATCATGTCATGGCACATCAAAGTTCGGGGCCTCTGGCTGCTCAGAGGGGGCTGCCGACACTCAGGGGGCCCCGAGGCCACATTGAAGCCATCCTCCGCATCAGGTGTCCACGCCAAGAGTTCCTCCAGGGAAGACAAGTAAAAGCTGATGGGTCTGGTGGTGTCCTTGTCATAATATCTAACTGATCAGAGGAGGGAAACAGTGAGGAATCAGTGGAAATTATGGAATTCATAACAGAGAACTTGAAATGGGGAAGGGGCAGCCCTGCCCAGAAGCCCCAGAGTGAATACGGACACAGTGTTCAGAGCCTCGGTCCTTCTCACCTGGCAAAGGGTCTGCGGTAAAACTGACCACTTCTCGAAAGACTGCTTCTTCTTGATCCTCTTCAATTCTAAGCAAAGAAGGAGTTGAATTGTTTTTTTGTTTTTAAATAAAAGGGTAAAGAAAAAGAACCTGTAGAAGCAAAGGGACCAGACCCCATGAAGACGTGCAGGGGGAGACGTCCTCTGGTTTACATTTTTTAATGCAAACTATGGAAACGTGCCTTTGCCCATTCTGTTCCCTCACACTAGAGCACCCTTCTCTCCAGTCTCCACCTACGGAAGTCCTCCACCTCCTCAAAGACCAGTTCAGATGTCCCACACCAGGCACCCTGCCTGTCCTCCCCAGCATGGACACTAATAATCCTAATTACACCCACTGGTCTGCACTGAGCAATTAAAATCTCTCTATAGACCCAAGGCCAGGGGAGGGAGGCATAGTCAACCCATTTCTTAGATGAGGATGTCGGAGCTTCTAGTCAGGGCGCCAGGATTCCCAGACGCGCCCGCTGCTGGGGTCGCCCCCAGGCTCCGAGACTCTGTCCGTGCCTGCTGCTGTGCGGGGCGGGCGGGACGATGGACAGAACCCGCCGCGAACAGTGAGCGTGGGGGCCGGAGATCGCTGCCCTGCGCCCAGGGCCTCCCTTGGCCAAGGCCAGGCGCCCAACGACTGCGGCCCACTGCCCGGCCGCCGGATCGATCCGCAGAATTCTCCCGCCGACCTCTTACCCACCTCCTCCGGGTCAGCCGCCCTGCCGGCCGCTGATCCCGCTGCTTCTCCAAGGTCGTGGGCGCCCGCATCCGCCGCTCCTGCCGCCGCGCCGCCGTCCGAGTCCCTGTCCCTGCCGCTTCCATGACGTTGCCCTGCCCGCGCCACCCGCCGGCCATCGGCCAATCGCAGGCCGAGACCCGCCACCGGCACCGCCCGCCGGCCAATGAGGACTTCTCTGCGCGATTGCCCCGCCCCTACTAGGCTCAGGCTGGACACCCGGCTCGCTCTGTGGGCTGGCGCACCTGCCGCCCGGCCTTTGTAGAGGAGGAAGGCCTGGGGGCGGGGCCTGGGGAGGGGGTAACACGGTGGGCGTGGGGATGGGCGGGGTCTTAGCCTAGGGCTCCGGAAAACCCCTTTGTGTGAGTTCTTTTTCAGGTGAGCAATCTCCTGAAGATCCCAAAGTCAGTAAACTGTGAAAGTGATATCTGAACTCAGTTTGCTTAACCCGTTTCAAAGATAATTTTCTGGGAAAAGTGAAATCATAATTCTCATTCAAGTATAAATATGGACAAGTGTTTAGAGACCGTCCTACTCGTTATTCAGACAGGTGTTATAACCAGTTCAAAAGCGAATCAAAAAAGAGATAGTGTATAGATCAGGAATATTGAAATGAGTATGTAAATAGAGGCATAAAGAATTTTTCCGCTGGGTGGGTGGGGGGTGAGTGAGATCACTGAGCCTCTGGACAAGACAATTTACACGTAAAAAGATGACAAAAAATAAAACTAAAATCAGATGAGGTACAAACTACAGCTACTCGTTCCAGGAAACAAACTCACTCAGAAGGACAATGCAGATAGTGGAGTGCAGTTTATTACAGGGGCAGGCCCAAGGCAGAGTCTCCTCTTAGCCAAGGACCCTGACCAGTTTTTCTGAAAACGTTATATACCCTAAGTGTATGTGCCCAAACCCACCTCCCCAAATTCCCTGAAACTAGTCTGAACAAAAGAAAAGAAAGATACAATCAAAGTTAACCCATTATGCACATGCCTTAAGCCTAGGTAGTTAACAGTGGACAATTATCAACAGGCCTGTGGTCATACCCCAATAAGCATAATAGAATGTATGATTCTATTCGGTTACACAGATAATTAGGGTTTTCTTTTAGGCAACAGAGAGTCTAGGTACAAGCCCTGGGGCTCTTCCATCCAGGGGGCCTGGTTTTCCAGTTGGTATGTCATTTCCATAGATACTGGGCATAGAGCTCAAAGTCCACAGTCTGGCCCAAGATGGAATCCTGCTTTCAACATGGAGCCTGTTCTGTCTGTTTCCTCCTTCACTAGGTATAAAATAAATAAGCTGCAAGGATATATTGTACAACACAAGGAATATAGCCAGTATTTTATAATAACTATAAATGGAGTACAACCTTTAAAAGTTATGTATCACTATGTTGTATGGAAACTTATATTGTACATCAACTATGCCTCCATATTTTTATACCTCAATTTAAAAAAAAGCTAGAATGAGATAACAGCAGGATATGCAACATGTAGAGAATGCATAGTTTCCATTGAAGCACAAGTTTTTTCTGCACCCCCAAATCTGCAAGGCCCTGAAAAGCACACAGTGCGAGGAGGTATCTCAGAGATAGCACGTCCCCAGAATCTTAGGCACAGAGGGGTCCCCAGAGTGTGGAGTGTGAGGAGAAGGGCCTGGACCCAAGGCTGGGCCCCACAGGACTGAGTGTGGGCCCGCCTGAAGTTCTGCTCAACCAGCTCCCAACACCCATTTGTGCTGCTTGGGAATGGCCTGCTGCGCGAGCCAAGCTGAGTGGGCCTCTTTTTTACGGCTGCAGACTTTGAACTTTATGAGGTCCCAAGCGTCCATAAACCTATAGAGTAGGGAAGATGACTCAGTTGTGAAATATGGATCCTGGCTGTGCCTCGGGGAAAGATGGGGCCCTGGAGAGCAGGCAACAGTGATCCCAGGGAGGACTGGGACTGCAGCACCCTGGGAAGTCTGCCTTGACCCCGTTCCCCTCTGGCTGTGCTCGAGTGAGCACAGAAGATGTGGGGTCTGTATTTAGTCTGCATTTAAACCACTTACCTGCAGCTTAGAGGTGAAGATAAATAAATTTTAATCCTCTGAACTAAAAGTTCTTAGAGATTCTTTAGGGTAATTCTCAGTCTCTGGGGAAAAAATATATTCAGACCTCCCTTCTCTGCTCCTCCCGGCAGTGTTGGCCTCTGGTCTCAGGGTCAGGGAACTTCAAGTCGCCCTGCACACCCTCTGCAGGGCCAGGAAGAGCCGGTTTGCAGCCTCTGCATCGGCCCCTGCTGCGCTGCCTGCTCTGTAGGGCCCTGTGGTTTCCGGTCTCAGTGTCCTTGTCCTGGATCAGGATGAGCCTGGAGGTCCCCACATTTGCCTTAAGCTCACGCTGGTCCCCCTGAGGCTCCAGACCCTCCAAAGCCTGGATTGGCCACCTAAAGTCCTTACCTTGTAGAGTTTCCAGATAAAGTACAGCATGCCCAATTAAACATGAACGCCAGATAAACAAGGAATGGAAATGGGACATGACTATACTAAGCGATTATTTCTCATTTATTGGAAATGCAAAGTGAACTTGATGCTGAGTTTGCTAAATCTGGCAGCCCCATCTGTGAATTTTCACTGCAGCCTTGCCCTGCCATGGGGGCCCCTGCTGACGCGTCCTGGCTCTGTGCACCTTCCTGGCTCTGCCAGCACAGGAAGCCAGGATGGCTCAGGGACCTGAGCCTGGAGGCCTCCCTGCCTGCCTGCCTGACTGAAGGTGCCACTGGTGTGGTGTTGCACCGGCCTCGTGTTTCCTGGACTGGCTGCCACATCTGACCCTCAGCTGGACCTGGGGGAGACCTGGACTCACATCTGCCTGCTTTTCCTTCCTCCACTGTCTCTCTTCTGGCCTCCACAACGTCGCTGGGCCAGAAGCTAGAACCAGATGAGTGGACATCACCTGGTCCACAGGCTTGGTTATTCATAAGCTAAAGGCAACAGCTAATTGTCCCCAGTATCCCTTCCTACCCCTTGTACTTTAGGGAGAAAAGCCCACTCTTAGCTGACTGCTGGCTGCCTAGATGAAGACAGCTTCTCCAGCAGGCCTGACAGTTTAGAAGGGCCTGGCGAGCATGTCCTATTTTCTGGATGAGAATGGAAGTCACACTTGCAATTCTGGCTGTGCCTGCAAAAAAAGGAACACCACCCCCCACCCACTCCCCCCCCAACACACACACACTTTTTCTTCCCTGCTTCCTGCTGCTGGCCAGGTGGGTGTGAGATGTGATGGTAGGAGCTGCAGCAGCCTTCTGGGACTGTAAGACAGAAGGCACAAGGAGAGGGCCCGGAGCAACCAGAGAGAAGGGGCTTGACTTTCCCGACGGCACAGACCACAGAATCGCCCTGGGATGCTGGTGTTTGGATTCCTGTGTAAGGAAAATAAACTTCTGTCTGATTTAAGCCAATACTATTTTGGTATTTTTTATAGTAGCTGAATCTAACTACAACTGAGGGAGAACACAGGAGTTTAGAAAAATTTCTCAAAATAATAGCCTGCCTTCCAAGGTTGTCACCGTTTTTTGCAAGATCTTGTTAGCTTATTCTTTCTGCATTCCTTCTGCAATAAATCCTACTTTCCCTTCATTCACAGAGCTGCCTCAGACCAGCTGGGGTGGGAGCAAAAATCACATTAAAGACTCCTAAACTATAGCTCTGTGTGGGCAGGCCTCCCGTGGTGGCTGTTATGTTGTTCTCTGTACATCCACTGCTTGACCAGTGCCCGCTTCACCCACATCCTACTCAACTGACTGACCTTTCTACGTATTCTCCCCTCCAGCCTGAGCTGGATTATTCTAGACCAGACAGCTTGTCTAAGGGACAGTGAGGCACATGCCCCTCTGCTGGTTTCCCCAGTAACTAATGAGTCCATCAGTGTCAAATCCCTATGACTGGGAACCTCCTCCTCCCCCTCCCCCCGGGAAGTGAGGGTGCATCCAGGTCCTACCAGCCATCAGCTGCACGCACAGCATGGGCTGTGCTCCAGGACCTTCTTTCCAACATGGAAGCTCCTCTATCCATTAAACCACTGATGTGTCTGTTGCTGACTCTGGGTTCTTTTTCTGGTCTTGAAGCTAGGCCTGCCCAGGGTTTGCAGGCCTGTGTGGTGCAGCCCAGGACTCTCACTCCCTTTTACAGAGTTCTCCCAGGTGCTCAGCAAAGGCCAAGGAATGAAAGGATGCTGGGCCTGGCCTCACCTTTACACCCACTTGAGTCTATGCCCAGGCACCTGCTTGAATGTCCTGCACGGTGAATATCAAGCCCCTTCTGGTTCATGCCTGCCTGTGCGCCTCACCGATGCCTATCTGTGAACACACACTCCGCAACAATCATAGCAAACCTGGGGCACCTGCCTTTGCTGGGTCCCTGTATTATTATACTCGCACAATGGGTTACATTCATTTTATCTTTTTAAAAATTTAAAGCCCTGCAGATAGAATTAATGCTCCTTTTAATCCACCTCCCTCTTGATTTCTTTGCCTCCCCTGTCCTACTGAGACCCCTTAACATCCCCCCTAATTCTATCAGTTTGACCTGTATCCTCTCAGATGTCTTAAAATACTTTTTTACACACCTATATGTATCTGGAACTATATAACATTGTTTGCATTTTATAAAACTGGTATCAGTTGCACACATTATTCTATATCTTGCTTTTTTCACTCAGCAATAGTTTTTAAATGAAGCTACATTGAAGGGACTTCCCTGATGGTCCAGTGGCTAAGACTCCATGCTCCCGCTGCAGGGAGTCTGAGTGGGAACCTGGTCAGCGAACTAGATCCTGCAGGCCCCCCAGTGAAGATTGAGAATCCCACGTGCCACAACTAAGACCCAGCACAGCCAAATAAACAAATAAAATGTTAAAGCCACTTCGTTTTAAATAACTCTAATTTGTTTTGACTGTTATTACTATGCTATCTTTCTGACACATCAGTCTACTTAGCTACCTACCTACAGGTGGACATGTAAATAGTAAATATTTGCTTGCTATTTTTTTTTAAATGTTAAAACGAACATCTTTGTGTAGACTGTTTCGGTCATACTTAACGTTTTTTTCCTTTTTCAGATAAAACAGGATTAGAGTTGCTAAGAGTAACAGCATGCACGTTTTCAGTTTTAAGTCACTAACAAACTACCAGCCGACATCCTCCGCAGCATGGGGTAAATACAGGTTACTCCACAACCTCTCAAATACTGATATTATCGAACTCGAAGATTTTTGCTCCCCTGGTGGGTAACCACAGGGGTCTGGCTGTTGCATTAAATTGAAGTTGCAGCTTTTCGTGTTGGTCAGCCATTTGGACCATGTCAGTCCTGGTGGGGGGTCTTTGCCCATTTCTACTGCGTTGTCTTTTCTTTCTAATGTAAGAGTCACATATATGCTAAACACTAATGTTTTGCCCCTTACATACATAAATGGAGCAAATGTGTGTCTGTCTATTTTTACTACAGGTCTTTCAGATTCCTGTATGCTCGAGTTTATTGCTACTGTCTTCCGTGGCTTTGCTGTTTCGGAGGGCTGTCCTGACTTGAAGGTCATGAAGATGCTTTCCTGCATTTTTAGTTAATAATCATCGAGTTTCGTTCTTTGCTGTTTATGTCTACAACTTTCAGATGCCTTTTGAGGACAGGCCTTTAATATTTCATCTTCCTGTCTGGTTATTGCCCATATAGATTTTCCTCTTTCTTCCTGGGCCAATTTTACCACAATAAGTGTTTTCTTATAAAAGTATGCACTTCACTGAGGTTTTCAAAATGTAGGAGAGTAAGTCATTTCTCATCATATTCTTTAAATCTCTTGATTATGCCTTGTGTCTTCTTCCTTTTTGTCTTGATGTTATTATTGTTTTTTTTTCCTGAAGGGCTGTCTATTTTCTTAGTCCTTTCAAAACACAAACTCTCCATTTTGCTCTAGTTTTTCTTTGCTTTCTATTTCACTCGTCTCTGCTTTTTATTTTCTTTCCTGGTATTTTCTTTGGATTTATTTTGTTGTTCTTTCTCTGGTTTCAAAAGTAGACTGTGCGGTTCACGTATTTTTAAATCTTTCTTGTTTTTCTGTGAATGCAGTTGAAGGAATGCATTTCCCTCTGAGAATGACTCTCACTCACTGTCTCCCAGTTTTTGACAGCTGCAACTTTCACTTCCAGTAAGTTCTAAACGCCTTGTCATTTCTGTTAGGGCCCCCACTAACTCATCCAAAACAATCCTTAATTTTGCTGCGGTAGAATTAATCAGCCTTTTCTGTTATGATTAGTAGCTTTGTGTCTTTTTCAAAATGTATTTCACTACCCTAAACTAATGAGAATATGGAACACTCCACCCTCTGTTACTTTCTAGAAGTTTTATTTTCTTGCCCTCCCCTTTCAGATCCACAGGCCATCCAGAATTATTTTTGTTTCTAATGTGTAGGGAGGAGGTCACGCTTTATTTTATTTCATTTTTTAATTGAAGTATAGTTGATGTACAGTGTTGTGTTAGTTTCAGGTATACAGTGAAGTGATTCAGTTTTACATATATGAGTCTGAGTGAACTCCGGGAGTTGGTGATGGACAGGGAGGCCTGGCGTGCTGCAATTCATGGGATCGCAAAGAGTCGGACACAACTGAGAGACTGAACTGAACTGAACTGACACTTCCCTGCTGGTTCAGATGGTAAAGAATCTGCCTGCAATGCTAGAGACACAGATTCTCTAGCATTCATGGGTCAGGAAGATCCCCTGGAGGAGGGCATAGCAACCCACTCCAGTATTCTTGCCTGGAGATTCCACAGACAGAGGAACCTGGTGGGCTATAGTCCATGGGCTCACAAAGAGTGGAACACAACTGAGCGATTAACATGTTTAATTTTCATTATATATATATAGATATATATAGATATTCTTTTTCAGATCCTTTTCTATTATAGGTTATAACAAGATATTAAATATAGTTACCTGTGCTATACAGTAGGACATGGCTATTGATCTATTTTGTATATACAGTTTGTTTTTTTATCACACAGACCCTCAGTCATTCGTAATTTTTGGAAAGACTGTCCTTTTTTAATTAAATAATTTATTTTTATTTATTTATTTGGCTGTCCCAGGTCTCAGTTGTGGCTTGCAGGCTCTTAATTTCCTATGGGGTCTGGTTCCCTGATCCTGAATCAAACCCAAGCCCTCTGCATTGGGAATGTGGATTCTTAGCCACTGGACCACCAGGGAAGTCCCTGTGGGGTGACTTCTGAGCCTAGGTCTCAGGAGGCCTTTCTCAGTGTCACTTCTGTACAGATATAACCTCTATTCTGTCCTTTCAGTCTTTTATCTTTCCTTGCTGCTTACTGGATATTTTCTTCTGATTTATCTTCTAATTCACTAATTTTTCTCTACAGCTCTAAATAACATGCTGTCATGCTCACCCACTGAATTCATTTCTCTTGTTTTATTTTCCACTTCTAGGCTTTCCATATGGCTTTTTCTTTTTCTCATTAGTTTCAAATTCTTTGCCACAATTCTCAGTCTTGTCTTTTATTTCCTCAAATATAGCAAGCATAGATATTTTCATTTCTGATTGCGATAATTCCATGAGTATTTCCCCCATATTGTTGTTGTTTAGTCCAACTCTTTTGCAATCCCATGTACTGTTGCCCGCCAGGCTCCTCTGTCCAGGGGATTTCTCAGGCAAGAATACTAGAGTGGGTTGCACTTTCCATCTTCAGGGGATCTTCCTGACCCAAGAATCAAACCCATGTCTCCTACTTGGCAGGTGGATTCTTTACCACTGAACCACCTGGGAAGCCCTTACCCCCATACAATAAGAATTTAATACATGCTTATTAGATATTTTTCATAGGTAGGCTGTCAAACTGAATGGACAACTTAGTGGACATCTCTATTAAACAGTTGGACCTCTGTCTTTAGGCAGGGATGTTTTCAAATTATCTAGAGTGTGTGGAATTCTAATCTTACTTGTGAAACCCTCTAAGGTGGAAATTTCTTGTCCTTGCCTGGTTATCTACCTAAGGAGAAAAGGACTCTGCTCTCTTCTTTCCTAGGAGGAGCCGGTTACCAGAGCCAGTTGAGGTAGGGGCATTTGAGGTCACTACGCCTTTCCAGTCCTTACTCCAGCTGTGTAGGGACTGCAGAGAGAAAGGCATGGTCTTCAATTAACTGCTCCTTCTGAAATGCTTCCCTTGGCACCTGAGTCAGTCTCCTGTGTTTGCATGATCTCATCCATGAGTTGATTCCAAAATGTTTGTTCAATGATGCTCTTGGAAGAACTAACCCTGACACTCCCATTCCACCTCACTGGACCCTGGACCCTAGCCCCAGGCTAAGTCAAGCCTGGGGTAATGTGAGTTTCTGCAGCTCAAAAGA
The DNA here is from genome assembly GCF_032405125.1 of Capricornis sumatraensis. Lineage (NCBI taxonomy): Eukaryota > Metazoa > Chordata > Mammalia > Artiodactyla > Bovidae > Capricornis > Capricornis sumatraensis. The sequence continues at coordinate 102,867,023 of NC_091076.1, forward strand.
GAAAAGCAAGGTATTCTGATATGTGTATTTGTTTGTTTTTATGACTATATTGAAAATGTAATATATATACCATTCAATTCACCCATTTAAAGTGTGCAATTCATGTGTTTTCAGTAAATTCATAGAGTTGGGCAGCCACAACTGCTATCAATGTTAGAACATTTTCATCACTCCAGAAAGAAGTGTCATGCTTGTCAAGAGTCATTCCCCATCCCCTCAGCCCCCGCCCCTGGAGGCCTCTAACCTGCTTTCTGTCTCTGGACTTGCCTGTTCTGGGAATTTCACATAAATGGGCGCATACAATATGTAATCTTTCATGACTAGCTTATTTCATTCAGCATGATGTTTTAAAGGTTCATCCACGCTGTGCCCCATGTCAGTGCTTTGTTTTTATGACTGAGTAATATTCCATTGTATGGATATACTGCATTTTATTTATCCATTCATCCGCTGATGAACATTTGGGTTGTTTCCACTTTTTTACTACAAAGCAATACTGTTAAGAACATCCGTCCACTTTTGGTGTGTAGATATACTTTTTCATTTCTTTTGGGGGACTGCTGGGTTACCTGTAACTCTATGTTTGAGAAAGCACCTGACCATTTTCCAAAGCAGCTGCACCATTTTACATTCCTTTCGATGTACAAGAGGCACAGTTTCTCTATATTCTTGCCAACTTTTGTCATTTTGATTGCAACCATCCTACTGGTCAGATCACTTTGCCAACAAAGATCCATATAGTCAAAGCTATGGTTTTTCCAGTTATCATGTACAGATGTGAGAGCTGGACCATAAAGAAGGCTGAGCACCAAAGAATTGATTTTTCAAATTGTGGTGAAGACTCTAGAGAGTCCCTTGGACAGCAAAGAGATCAAACCAGTCAGTCCTAAAGGAAATCAACCCTGAATATTCATTGGAAGGACTGACACTGAAGCTGATGCCAAGAGCCACCTGATGCAAAGAGTCAGCTCACTGGAAAAGACCCTGATGCTGGGAAAGATCGAGGGCAGGAGGAGAAGGGGGACAACAGAGGATAAAATGGTTGGATGACATCACTGACTCAATGGACATGAGTCTGAGCAAACTTCAGGAGATAGTGAAGGCCAGTTTAAGCCTGGCATGCTGCAGTCCATGGTGTCACAAAGAGTCAGCCATGACTTGGTGACTGAATAACAGTCCTGTGGGTTGTGAGGTTGTTACTCACTGTGGTTTTGACTTGCATTTTCCTGGTAATTAATGATGCTGAGCATCTTTTCATGTGCTTCCTGGTCATTTGTTTATCTTCTTTAGAGAAATGTTTGTTGAAACCTCTTGCCCATTTTTCACTGGTCGTTTTATTACTGGGTTGTGAGAGTCCTTTGTATGTTCTAGATGTAAGTTCCTTATCAGATACACAGTTTCCAAATATTTTCTTCTGTTTTGTGTTGTTTTCCATTTTCTTAACAGAGTCCTTTGATGCACCAAATTTTATTGTTTGATTTTACATTATTTTATTTGGCAGCACTGTGCGACATGCAGGATCCTAGCTCATGAACCAGTTCGAACCCACGCCCCCTGAAGTGGAAGCACAGAGTCTCAACCACTGGGACACCAGAAAAGTCCCTAATTCATAGAATTCTAGATTTCAGTGGTATCCAATCTGTCTATTTTTCTTTGTGTTACTTGTGTTTTGGTGTCATAGGTAGGAAATTATTGCCTAACATAGGTCATAATGATTAACACCTAGGTTTGTTGTTGTTTTTTTTGTTTCTCTAAGAATCTTTTAGTTCTTATATTTAGGTGATGGATCCATTTTGAGTTAATGTTTGTATACAGTATGAGGTTGAGAGACAACTCTACTGTTTTGCATATGGAGGTATCTTGTTTTATTTAATATTTTCTGTAACCTGCTGCTTTTTTCATGATTTGGCCAAGAAAATCATTTTATCCCAGTCTTATTACTATGGCCCAATAAAACCAACTTGCCATCATGCCATTGTGTTCCCATAGTGAACTCCGCTGAAAATTATCCTTGAGCACGCATGTACACACACACACACACACACACTCTCTCTGTCTCTCCCTCTCTAAACCCCCATAGGATTGGGTGTGCCCTCCTCACTTCCCCCATCCCTGGCTACAAAGACTCCTGAAAGCCCTAACACAAGCAGTTCTTTCCTTTGGCTGAGTCATCAGCTGTTTCTAAGTCCTTTTGGGAAAACACTAATATTTGCATTGCAACTGAGTTTATCAGACCTTTTCCAGGGAAGGTTAGCCAATTTCTCAGTAGCCAGGGTCAAGACATGGTGAAAGGCACCCCTGCAAGGTAGACCACATGGGATGGGAGTCAGGCGAGGTCAGTAACTAGGTGCCATGCATGCTGCTCTTCTGAGGAGGTGGCATCCATGTCACCCTGCAGTTAAAGTCCTAGAAGAGTCCTCTAGAAGCAAGCACCGTGTCTTGTTTGTCGCCACGCCCCAGCACTTGGCACCGGGGCTAGCACAGAGCAGAGATATATCTGGAGCGGAGAGAGAACAAGCAGTATGGGAATGCCAGCAGGAACGGACTGGAAGATTGGGTGCGGACGAGCTTAAAGACTGAGGGACAGCCAAAGGGGATCGGGTGAGCTCCAGAGCAAAGCCTGCCTCCTCTCCCTTATCGGCATGGCCGGCTGTGGATCGGGCATTACACGCTCCATGCGACTGTCCCTGGAGAGAGGGCGGGCAGTGAGCACCTGCCTCAAGCCGACTTGTTCTTTCCATTTGCACCTTTGGGAAATGCGCTCAGCCCCTGCTCCCAGCTGCATCCTCTTTCCGGGGGCCTCAGCTGTGTGGAGGTGGGGCCCACTCTTTGTCCTTCAGGGAGCAAGATTGCAGTGTCCGCCTGCTCTGGTCTGGCCCCAGCCCAAGACTGATTATGGCCACACAGGCCCGCTCCAGAACCAGGCAAAGGAGGACAGCAGCTGCCTGCCAGCATGCTGGCACCAGCAGGACCAAGGCAGCTTCGGCACTGCCTGCTGGCAGTCTGATAAGGGCACTGGCCACTAACCCAGTTGGCAAGCAATGGAGAGAGAAAAAGAAACGTCTGCTCTTCACCGCTCAGGCATGAAAGGTGCTGTCAGTGGGTGTATTCAAGCCTGCAAGCTGCTGTCGTAGGTTGAACTGCATCCTTCCAAAAGATAGATCCAGGTCCTGACCCCCGAAACCTGTGAACGTGACCTTATTTGGAAATAGGATCTTTGCAGATGTAATCAAGGCAAGGATCTCAAGAGGAAGGAGATGGTCCTGGATTTAGGCTGGGCCCTAATTCCAACAACTGGGAGAGAAGGGAGGGGGAGATTTAAGAGATTCGGGAAAGAAGGCCACGTGAAGACAGAGGTAGGCAGGAACTGGAGCAAGGTGGCCACAAACCATGGGACACGTAGGGCCACTGGAAGCTGGAAAAAGCAAGGAAGGCTGTTCCCCTACCGGGCGTCCGATGGGGCCTCATCCAGCTGTGAAATGCGTTCCTGTGAGAAATGAGGCAGTTCATGGCCCAGCCTGTGGCCACTGGGTACTCATGTTCCCAGGTTCCAGACTAAAGGCTCCCAGGCCACCAATGGACAGTAGATGGGGTTCCAGCAGGGGAAGGGAGGGGATAGAAAAGAGGATTTGAGACTTCCCTGGTGGTCCAATGGCTAAGAATCTGCCTTGTAATTCAGGTTCCATCCCTGGTCAGGGAACTAGGACCCCACATGTTGCGGAGCAACTAGGCCCAGGGCTACAACTAGAGAGTCTGTAGGCTGCAACACAGGATCCCATGTGTCCGAACAAGACGTGATGCCACCAAATAACTAAATGTTTTTTTAAAAAAAAGAAAGAAAGAAAGGAGGAGGATTTAGCTCAAGGACCAAAAATGATGAGGCTGTGATGCTGAAACACACAATTCCGAGTTTAATGTTTTCTGGAAGAGCACCGAGGCAGCACAAAGCGGCAGGCGGGCACCCTGCTCACCAGCAGGAACAGAAACACAGTTTTTAAAGTCTGACCAGCAGAGGGAGGGATGTGGGGACCCCAGACCCCACAGCCAAGCCCGGCGAGGGCAGAGGGATCGGTCAAGATCGGGCATTACCAGATCATGAACAGGAGGCCTCTTGTCGGGCCTAGGGCCCAAGCAGGCAGGGTGACCCCGCCCCGGGGGGTTGATGTAGGGAAGTGGGGGAGGGCTGCCTGGCCAAAGTCAGCCAAGAACTAGAGCACCGATCCGGGCAGCGCCCCCACACCCCACTCAGAGCAGAGGCTCTGACACTGGTGGTGCGGACACGCCCTCTTTCAGAGGCTAAGCTGTGCAGGAGCTCCGGAGACAGGCAACGGGGAGCCTTCCAGTCCCTTCCAGCTCTCCCCTGCTCTGGGGCCCAGGAAAGCCCCCTCCTGCGTGGTCTTAGGCTGATGGTCAAAGAGGTCCCAGGGGAGGGTCCTGGCAGGCTGAATGCTGAACCCTCTGGGGTGTAGGCTCTGAGATGGTGTATGAGCAGGTTTTATTGAAAATATTGTGCAATCATGACAGTTGCTACAAAACCAAAGACCCTTGAGCCTTCCTTAGCTGACCCTTTGGAGGAGAGGGACAGAAAGCCTGTGCTAGGGTGACAGGCGTGGAAGCCCTGCCCAGGATGCCAGGGTGGGGCGTGGGGGGCGCCAGCAAGCAGAGCCACGCAAGGATGCGCGGCTTGTCTGGGCTGTACTGACCTTTGCTGCTCAGAGAACTACCTGCTGCCAGAAGCCCACAGTTTCTAGTGAGCAGACTGTTCCCCCAATCAGAGGCCGAAGCCGAGGGCATGGTTGCCCCCTCTGAGGAGCTGACACTTGCCACCCAGTTCAAATCCCTTCACCACTGTGGCTCAGAAAGACCAGCTGAGCCCCTGGGCAAGCCACAGGAATGTCCACAGGACGTGGACATCAGTCCAGCTGTCCCCCAAGAAGGTTTGTAAGTGGCCTAAAATATCAAGCCAGTGGTTTCCTCTCTAGTGGATACCCTCGGCATCCACTTTAGATCTTGTCTTACCAGGAGCCTTCCGCCACCTCAAGCAGAGAGGGCCCTCCTGGGAGCCAGCGGGGCCGGCGGAAGACAGAAATAACAACTGCCTCCCTCTCTTTTCATGGTTTACTTTGCTCCTTTCACAGCCTTTAGAGCTGGCTTAATTATTCCCAGCAGCAGGAGCAAGGGTGGCTTGCTCTGGGACACCCTGGTGCGTCGTTGTCGTGGGGCACGTCGGGGGAGGGTCTCACTCAAGGACGTGTACACAGAGGGGAACTCCCGTAGGCACACCCGCCTGGTGATGGCACGTGCGGACACAGCAAGGCTTGGGACCACCCAGCCAACGTTGCTTCCCGCTCCCGTGAGGGGTGTCATGTCGAATGCCAAAGCAGGGGGGTGTGGGGGGCCTGGGAAACCTGGGTGCAGGAGGGGCTGATCAGGAGTGGGTGAGGGGGGTTCCAGATGGCGGAGGGGGTAGGGAAGGTCCAGCGGAGCAGGGCGGGGTACGGGGAGAAGGGGAGGTGAGCCTGTGGCGATGGAGGCTGGCAGGTGGCTAGGGCTCGTTGGCCGGCTTGACCAGGTAGCCGCTGAAGGTGATGTAGGTGTCAAACTCGTCGCTGAAGATGGCGTTCTCCCGCTCGCCCTTGAAGAGGCGCACCCACACCTCGTCCTGCTCCCGCAGCTCCAGCATCAGACTCTGACTCTGCATGATACTGCGGTCGCTCACCTGCGCGTACAGGATCACCACCTCCTCTGCGTTCTTCATGATGTGCAGGTACGTCTCCTTCTGGTTCCAGGTATGCACGTTGAGGCTGAAGAAGTAGATGCCGGGCACGTAGCAGTAGAATTTCCCCGTGAACATGTTAAAGTGGCTGTAGAGGTTCACGAACTCCGTGTCAAAGATCACCGTCTGATAGTAGTCGTTGCTGTGCAGGGGCTTCTTCCGGCCCACGGAGAAGGCGGCGTAGTGGTTCTTGCAGCGGTCCCCAGGGGCCCCCATGGACCCCTTCTGCCCTTTTGGTCCCGTGTGGCCCCTGGCACCCACGGACCCTGTTTTACCATATTTGCCTTGCAGGCCCCGGTCTCCCCGGTCGCCCTTCTCACCTGAACAGGACGGGAAAACACACAGTGTCAAGCAACCTCAAGGATTATTCTGTTTTCATCCAGAAGCAATCAAAAAAATTTTTTTCTTCCTTCTGGAAAATCCCTGCAACGTAAAGCATTTATCCAAAAGCAACAGGAGCAGCGGCCAGGCCCACGGCGCTATCGAAGCAGATGAACTGCAGACACAGAGCCCCGGGGATGTAGGCCCCGGGGACATAGGACCTGGGCCACTTGGCTTCCCAACTCTGTTGTGCCGGGCTGTGCGAGGTGATGTGCTGCCCGCAGGACCATGACCCTGAGGCTTTCGGTGCAAACGCAGGTGGGGTGAGACCCAGAGCTGCCCTGAGGCTCCTTCTCCCGTGGTCCCCTCCCCAACCTCTCCTCTTGGAAGGGGACCAGAGCCTCAGAAACGGAATTCCTTCCTCCCCCCTGGATGACAGCATGCTTCTGCTCAGTGCCCCAAGGGAGCCATCTGCCCCTGCCCCTCCTCCTCCCTAACTCCATCTTCTGCCCTGCCCTCCGATCAGGACAGGGCAGTGCCCCCTCTGCTCCCCAGGGGAAGGTGCCCTCGGCTGGTCTCTGTGCCCAACCTTTCAGGATGGTGATGTTGATCTGCGGCACCGGGATGGCCTGGTACATGGGAGTACCAGGGTCACAGCAGCGGAGGCACCGAGAAGCAGGGGCTTCCTCGTCCTGCCTGGGGCCGTATTTTTCATGCTCTTCTTCATCCCTAAGGGAGTAAAGACATCACTGTGAAAGCCAGGAGCTCTCAGAGCCAGGAACTCTTCTCTCGCCTCCTGCTAGAGGGTCTGGGCTGCCTGACTCGCTGCTCTCAGCTCAGATACGCTGCACCCTTGCTGTGCTCAGTCGTGTCGACTCTTTGCGACCCCATGGACTGTAGCCCGCCAGGCTCCTCTGTCCGTGAAAGTCCCCAGGCAAGAATACTAGAGTGGCTTGCCATTTCCTTCTCCAGAGGATCTTCCAGATGCAGGGACTGAACCTGCGTCTCTGGCGTCTCCTGCATTGGCAGGTGGATTCTTTACCACTAGCGCCATCTGGGAAGCCACATCTTTCTCCCAGATGTGCTGCACTGGCTCTTGGTGAACTCTGAGATCCTCGGTGAAGTTTCAGAAAGAGCCCCTGCCCTCCGTGAACTGCAGTGACTGTCATGGAAATAACGATAACAAAAACAGCAGTAATTTGAGGGCCCGGCAAATGGCAGCTTCATGGGAGAAATCTGGCGCCTCTAGGAGGGGTCTCTGGATGGCGTGACATGGCAGCCCTTGAATGAACCTCCCCTTCAGGTATCTAGGGCTTCCCTGGTCGCTCGGACTGTACAGAATCTGCCTGCAATGTGGGAGACCTGGGTTCGATCCCTGGGTTGGAAAGATCCCCTGGAGAAGGGAAAGGCTACCCACTCCAGGATTCTGGCCTGGAGAATTCCATGGACTCTATAGTCCATGGGTTCGCAAAGAGTTGGACGCAACTGAGCGAATTTCACTTCATTTCACTTCACTTAACTTGGAACTCTGACCTCCTGGATTCTGGAAGACACTGTGTTAAGCTGACTTGTTTGCAAACGAGAGGGCTCAGCCACACGTTGTGGGATTCCTGGGAGCTGCAGCAGCTGGAGACGCTACGGTCCTGTTTACAACCTGACATTAGGAAACGGGCTCCTGAGGATCCCGGGGAGCAGCAGCTCCATGCTGCCACCTCCCGGCGTCATACTGCACTGCACCGTGCTCCCTGCTTGCAGCTGTTCGGTTGTGGCAGCACCATCTTGGAGGTGGCACAGCCCTCTCATCAAAGGGTGAGCCCCTTGTTTCACTCCGCTCCTATTTTCAAACCACAGACAATCCAGGAAAAGGATCTCTATGCCCTAAACTCAGCTACCTACAAGATCTAGGGGCTTCCCTCGTGGCTCAGTGGTAAATAATCCATCTGCCAATGCAGGAGACTCAGATTCTCCAGGGGAACAGTATTCTCGCCTGGGAAATCCCATGGACAGAGGAGCCTGGCGGGCTTCAGTCCATGTGGGGGTGCACAAGAGTTGAGCACGACTCAGCAACTAAACAAGTCCTAGACTCTCAGAGGAAACCCTGCCCCCACCTCCCAGCAGAAGTCTCCACAAAGATTCCCTGAGCCCCACACATAAGTGTCCCAGATTGACGCCCTTCACTGCTGCTTGTCCCTAGACTCTTCTCTTTCCAAACCCTGTCGCCAGCAGCAGCAGCAAGACTAGCATGACCAGAATGGGGCCCTCAGCCTCACTGCAGATGCTTCTCTGCTCCATTCTGAGAATCATGCAGTCCTGAGGGGTCAGCCCAGGCCACCATCAAAGCACCTCCAGGAGCTGGGCCCTTGGCTCTCCCCACTTCTGGGACCACTGGCATTTTGAATGCTCTCCTGGAATTCATCTCTCCCTTGCCAGTTCATCCCCTGCTCTGCCACCGTCCAGAATTCTTTCTAGAACACCATGAAATGCCAATCTCTCCATGACTCCCCTATAGATGAAGCTCCAGAGAGATCCTTCCCCACCAGGCTCATCCCATCCTCCCAGCCTCCACCCTCCAACACCGGCTCCCACTACTCAAAAGACCCACCAGCTTTACACAGTCAGACACTGGAAAGGTTGCCCTTCACACATGTTGCCCTGGCTGCCAGGCAGCTTCCCCTGCTTCTGTGCCTGGGATGCTCGCCCTTCAAGACCCAGTCACTTCTCCTCCTAATTTCCCCCCCCCCACCCTCCACATCCACCTTGTGGACACACTTGTACTGCAGAGCCAACCTCACTGAAGTGGGTCGTGCGTGTCTGTCCCACCACAGCCTTGGAGTTCCTGGAGCCCAGAGACTGTGTCATTCATGTATGTGTCCCCAGGCCTAGCGGATGGCCAGATCAGTAGCAGCACTTGATTAATATTTGTTGAATGAAAAGGAGGAGGAAGAGGAAGAGGAGGAGAAGAAAAGACAAAGGTCAAGAATGCTGTTGTGTGTGTGAAAGGATGAGTCACTCAGTCGTGTCCAACTCTGCGACCCCATGGACTGTAGTCTGCCTCTGTCCATGGAATTCTACAGCAAGAATACTGGAGTGGGGGGCCATTCCCTTCTCTAGGGGATCTTCCAAACCCATGGATGGAACCTGGGTCTCCTGCATTGCGGGCAGAGTCTTTATAAGTCTGAGCCAGCAGAAAGGCCCAAGAATGATGTTCCTTTGCCCCAGACCTATGCAATTCCAATATATTCCAAGACAGCCCAAAGCCTTGAGTATCAAGTCAACCCAAAGCTGACTAGTGAAAAGTGCTGAAAAAACTCAAAACCAGCACTGGGTGTCTAGGACCTCTTGTTTGATGAACAACATTTCCATCAGTAATCCTAAGCATTTTATGTATCCCTACAAAATATCCCAAAGATCCTAGAGTCTGTGTATCACTGAAGGCATATGCATATGAAGTAAAGTGAAAGTCGCTCAGTCGTTTCCGACTCTTTCACGGACTATACAGTCCATGGAATTCTCCAGGCCAGAAGATTGGAGTGGGTAGCCTTTCTCTTCTCCAGGGGATCTTCCCAACCCAGGGATCGAACCTAGGTCTCCCACACTGCAGGCGGATTCTTTACCAATTGAGCTATCAGGTATATGAAGACAATGCCACGAGGAAGAAATTCATAGCTTTTCAAGGAAGGCCACCACTTCCTGCGTCAGTCCTTCACCCACTGTCCCCCACCTGGCAATGTGATCAGACAACAGGGTGGTGGAGACCCACTCTCGGTCTAGCAGCATCCCTGCCTTCTACTTCCAGGTGGTGCTTAGACCTCTAACAGATACTCTCAAAGGACAGATGAGAATGCAGAGAAACCAAAGGCTGGGGTGGGGGGGTGGCATGTTCTTTTTTGAGGATGTGACTGCAGAACCTCAAGCAGACCCACATTCCTCTGGGGTTGGAATGAGGCTGGGTTACTATCCACAGTTGCAGGTAACACGCCCAGGTCACTGAAAGGAGAAGTGCTGCCTCCATCCCCCAGCTCCTCAGCCTCTGCCCCTTCTCCTCTTCCCGTCAACAAGCACTTGGGGGCGCCCGGACTCGGCCCTTATCCCCGCCACTGAGCCGGAGCTCCGGCACCCACACCCCGCGGCCTCACCTCTCAGCGTGGTCCATCGGCGGCTCCCTGGTCCCCTCCTGCTCCTGCTGTTCCTGCTGCCCACGGGGCGCTCGGCCCAGCACCAGACCACAGGCGAAGGCCAGCAGCAGACAGCACGCCAGCGCGAGTCCCAGCCCATGGGAGCCCATCTTCCCGCCGAGCCCTGCTGGGGAGACACACGGAGGACGTGGGTTGGAAGAGCCCCACGGGGAGAACAAGCCCGTGGAGTTCGCCCCAGACACGACGCTGGGAGGCGCTTTGCTGCCGCTCCTCCTGGGAGGGTGATCACACACACACACTCAACACATTCACATACCTCGCTACACACTCCCACACGTACACACAAACCCCAGTGCATGTTCATGCACATACACACGGGCCCACACACACACATACTCACACCCTCTCTCACACAGTCAATACACACTCATACACAAATACACTCCACACACACTCGACAGTACACTTAAAACACACTCAAGTCCATACTCTTGTGTTCATACTTGCACACCCAACACACTCGTGTTTACTCCCATGCACTCACATGGGTGTACACTCAGGCACACATGCGTGCCCACCCCCGACATGCACTCTCTCAGCACACTCACAAACTTAATATGCACAGACTCTCACATTCCACCCTGGAGCACCCGGCTGTCTGTGGCCGCTGAGCATGGCTCTGCCGAGCGCCCCCATGCCTCCCAGGAAGGAGACCCCTCAACCCTGAGCTCTGCAGATAATTGTGTCTTGACCATGTTAGGACAATGAGCAAAATCCAGAATGAATTTGGGGGTCCACTGTGCAGTGACTCTGCCCCAGCCGGCACCGTGGGGGCCGGTGTGCAGGAAGGTGTCAAGTTGCTCCCAGCAAGTGTCCTTGAGCATCTGCTGTGGGGGTGGGGGCGAGTCTGCCCAGCCCCAGAGGGCACTTATTGTCATTGCAGCCAGCTCCATGTCTCTCCAAAAAGCTCTGGACAGGACCCTCTCTGGACAGGACCCTCTTTGTCCAGGATTGAGACAGTCCTAGAAAGAGCTGACCACTGGGGTGGTTCCCAGTGAGCCCACTAGGGGGCAGCGCTTGAGCTTAAAACAGACACAACATCTCACCTGTTTCTTACCTTCAGAGTTACCGCCCTGGCTAACCCAGGCCAGCCGTGGGGGTTACACGCATGTGGAGTCAGGAGTCACGTGCACCTCGGCTATTTCTGGTGGCTGGAAAACCTCCCATCATGGAAGGGAAGACGGTGGTCAATCCCAACCCATTTCGTTCACCAAAACATACAATTTAACATGGAAAGGGCTGACGATGACACTAAATTGGACCCTCTGGACTGTGCAGCGAAAGGGCTGAAGCTGGGGGAGTAAGAACGCCCACCCCCCTTCTCAGCCAGGCTGGGGCTGGAAACCAGGCCTCTTGGGGGAGGAACAAAGCATCAAAGCAAGGAAACAGCCTCAGAAGGTCCTGTCTGATTTTCTGATTTTTCTTTAATTCCTCTTTTCATGTCTAAGGGGAACGAAAATACTGAGAATGAATTCTGTTTTTCTTGCTAATCGTCTATCCAGGTGAATGCTCCTTTCACACGTCGTGGGCCTCCGTGGACGTTCTGCACCTCCCCTGGTTCCGAGACCTCGCAGCCCGGGAGGGCACGACCCTCTCATCGTGTCGCCCCTGAGCTTTGTTCTTTCTTCTGTGTGTCAGGGGGCTCGCTGTTTTAGCTCTGAAGACAGAACGCTCTGGCCCTGCTGGAGCCCCATGCTAAGTCAGGAAAACCTGGGGGAAGCAGAGGACCAGCACCCAGAGCCAAGGGAGCTGAGGCTCCCAGTGGGTCCTTAGAGATATGAGATGGAGCCAGGAAGGCTGGCCTCCGCGGGAACCCCACCCCCAAGCCCCTAACCCACACTTCTACCGCTTGCTCAATTCTCTGCATACCCCCATCCCCTGAAGTGGATTAGTTGGGCCCGCCACCTCCACACTCTCTACCTGCCGAGAGTCAGGGCCCAGAGACCTTCCCAATGACCTAGAGACTGGCTGGAACCAGCCCCCCCACTCAAAATGTTCACTACCTCACCTCCATTTCACAAAGAAAGTTTGTAGTTATAAGCGTAATTCGTAAAACGCATATTAAAAGAATCTCTCCTGGACTTTCCTGGTGCCCCAGTGGTGAAGACTCCGCCTGCCAATGCAGGGGACACAGGTTCAGTCCCTGGTCCAGCAAGATTCCGCTTGCGGCAGGGCAAGTAAGCCCATGCACCAGAGCCCTGAGCCTGTACGCTGCAGCTACTGAAGCCCACGTGGCTTAGAGCCCGCGCTCCACTGACAGCCCAGCTCCACCCCAGGCCCGGTGCTGGGGATCACGAGAGCTTTTCCATTCATCCATACAACCCTGTGGGTTAGGGTTCCTTCTGAGATTACTTCCTCATTAATAGGTTTTACCCCACCAAAGGCCTCAGATGGACCTGCAGTGAACCCTTGAAGGAGACAATACTCATTCATTATTATACCAAATTTACCAGCGAAGAAGGGCTTCCCTGGTGGCTCACATGGTAAAGAATCTGCCTGCAATGTGGGAGACCTGGGTTTAATCCCTGAGTTGGGAAGATCCCCTGCAGAAGGGTATGGCAACCCACTCCAGTATTCTAGCTTAGAGAATCCCCATGGACAGAGGAGCCTGACGGGCTACAGTCCATGGGGTTGCCAAGAGTCGGACACAACTGAGTGACTAAGCACCAGTGAGGAAAAAATGACATTGAAAAGTTGATTAGCCTAAGGCTGTCCAATTTGTAAGCCGTGGGGGCTGGATTTGAATTCAACAGGCTGCCTTCTGATCACATCAAAATCCTACCTAAGACCCAACCAAGTGCTTCATATTCCTCCTGAAGGTCTCCCAGACCCTGGTGCACGGCTGTGTGCTAAGTCACTTCAGTTGTGTCTGACTCTGTACGACCCCATGGACTGTAATCCCCTAGGCTCCTGTGTCCATGGGGATTCTCCAAGCAAGAATATTGAAGTGGGCTGCCATGCCCTCCTCCAGGGGATTTTCCCGACCCAGGGATCGAACCCACGTCTCTTATGTCTCCCGCATTGGCAGGTGGGTTCTTTACCACTAGTGCCACCAGGAAAGCCCCCAGCCCCTCAGCTGGAACCAATTCCCCCCGGCTCTTTGTTGTTTGTGTTTCTCTTATTGTCTCATTCTGCAAAGAGTTTTTCTTGGCCGCGAAGTTTCTGCACTGCAGACCCGTGACCTCCTCTGGGCCTGGGACATGGTCTTGTTCATCTTGGACCCGCCAAGCATCCTGCAGCACCCTCTACTCGACAAATATTTGTCAGATTGAATTCTCCAAATTTGTTTATTGCCCTATTTCTGTATTTCCTCTGTTTTTCCTTGGCGCCTTGATAATTACTCGTGTTTTCCTCTTCAATGCCAAACTTGCATCACTTGAAAGGAAAAGAGATTTTCCTTTCTTTAAACATCTTTTCCCCCCTGAATCCAAAGTAATATATAATTCATTTGGGGAAAGTTGGAAAATAACAGCAAGAGGAAGGAAAGAGTTATCTTGGATTCCTTTGCCCCCAGGGTCCCTCAGCCTCTGCACCATGGACATTTGGGGCTGGATCAGCCTTTGTCGTGGGGTGGGGGGAGGGGCAGGGGCTGTCATGTGTGCATTGCCGGATGTTTAGCAGCATCCCTAGACTCCACCCACTCGATGCCATCAGCACCACCCCACCCCCAGTTGTGACAGCCGAAAACCATCTCCAGACTTTGCCACGTGTCCCCCAGAAGGCAGAAATCCTCCCAGTTGAGAATCAGTCCTGCACCCTCAATGGAAGCACCCTTCTGCATGTTGGTATGTCTCTTTCGAAGTCTAGAAAGGGAATTTTTCTGTACCTGGGTCAGAAGAGATGGAGCCCAGGATGCAGCTGGTGAAGGGCTGGTGATATCGGCGGGGGTGGAGCCGTGCTGGCCCGGCAGTGTCGGAGGCGCCAGGCGGACTGAGAGAGGTCAGCAGAGGCTGGAGGTTCTCCTCAAGGACCTCCTCTTTGGAGCCAAGGCAAACCCAGATTGAAACCTTTCCCTCTAAGCAACTATATTCAGAACCATTTCCCCAAGTCCCACAGCAAAGTCAGCATCACTATGATCATTTTACTCACTTTGGGGCAAAAAACAGTGTTCCCAACTTCCAACCAAACTTGGCTCTGGCCCACTTTAGTGATTTCCAGTGAAACGAAGTGCCCTGCAACAGAGGGGGTGTGGAGCCCGGAAAGGTGACTCAGGAGAACGTGCTGTGCTCAGCGAGGCAGGTCCGGGAAGCGGCCCCCAGGACGCCCTGGCCAGGGGTGTGTAACCCTTCTGAATCTGGTCCTGCATGGTCCAGTCTCCTGGCTGCCTTGCGGTCAAGGCGTCTGAGGTCGATTCCAACATGACTCAAGTTCTGGACGTGCCCATCCCAACCCTGCAAGACACTCAGTTGCCAGATTCCATGGCAAGTCCATGAACATCTTTTTCTACCACTCACTCCCTTCAGGACCTGCGGCTCCTCTTCTCTCCCTCAACCCTCCCCATCCCCTCCAGCTTAACCTCCTCCCCAACAGTAGGTGGGAGGGGAAAAGGAGGAATTGGGTCAATGGCAGGGTCTGGAGGAAGGCAGGAAGTGTGAGAACACTTCTTGGTTAATTATTTTTATCTTCTAGAGCCCCGGAATGGATGTGTGGTGAAGCCTTTAAGGAGAGGATTTTCATACACAAGTCTAAGTTTCTTTATATCTGTTTAAAAATCGGTCCCACCACTTTGGGGGGCCCGCCCACTTCCAGGGTGTCAGCCAGTGTTCTGATGGTGAACTCCCAGCCCTCAGGCTCCACATATTTGCCTTGTGCCTTGTGGCCACACCCAGCTCAGTGCCCTTGGACAAAAGCATTTTATAACCATGGTTTTCCCTCTTCCCTGATTGTCATCGGGTAACCAGCTGCTCTGAGAGGGGAGAGAAACCTGGGATCTCCCTGGATTAGAAGGAATTTAGAAGACAAGTCCAAATGGCCTATGTAGCTCAGGAATTGCCTCTCAGCAGAAAACTGAACACAGCCACGGTTTCCTGGATGCCGGTGATGCGCACAGCATCAGGCAAGAGCTTGGGAGGTAGGGATGCCACTGCCAATTATAAACACCCCATAACCTCAAGGCGATTACCAGCCAGTGAAGGAGACAGCTCACAGCAGATGTTGACTCAAAACGAGACATTCTGGAGGCTTCCTGGGTGGCTCAGGGGTAAAGAATCCGCCTGCTAATGTAGGAGACACAGGTTCAATCCCTGATCCAGGAAGACCCCACGTGCCGCAGGGCAACGAAGCCCGTGCACCACAACTCTTGAGGCATGTGCTCACGAGCCTGGGAGCCAGAGCTATTGAGCCATGTGCTGAAGCCCGCGGGCCCTAGAGCCGGTGCTCGGCTGCAACAGGGGCCAGGCACTGCGAAGCCCACGCACCCCAGCTAGAGACTAGCCGCCGTTCCCCACAGCTAGAGAAAAGCCCGCTCAGCAGCCAAGACCCAGCACAGCCAAAATGAAACAAACTAAAAATTAGAAAAAGACATTCATCTACAAAAAGAAATGGAGAGAGACATTCTAGGCCCGTGCTGTGCCCGGCAGTGGCCACCAGCCACCTGTGGCTATTTCATTTTAAACCAATTAAAATTAAAGAACGTTCTAAGGACTTCCCTGGCAGTCCAGTGGTGAAGACTCCACACTTCCATAGCAGGGGGCACGGATTTGATATCTGCTTGGGGAACTAAGACCCTGCATGCCGCATGGCACGGCCTAAAAGATAAAATAAATGAAAGATCATTGTAAATTCTGTTCCCAGTCACGCTAGCTGCATTCCAGTGTCTCAATGGCTACGGGGAGCTGGGAGCTACTATACTGGAGGGCAGAGAACAGAACATTTCAATCACCGTAGAAAGATCCATTGGGCAGCTCAGTCCTATTAGCATGAAGCTGAGGGGTAAGGGAGTAGGAAGCATGAGCAAACGGCAGGCCAGAAATCTGGGAGCCATTTAGATGCCTTCCTCTCACATGTCCGCCACACTGAATCAGTCACCAACCCTGCTTAATATCTCCTGAAGGACTCTGCTCCTCTGTACCAGCTGATGCTTTCCAGGAGCTCTGGCCAGGCCCCAGACCTCAATTCACCCCCAAGACAAATATCTTTGTCTGGCTTTTCTAGGGCCTGGACATCAACCCCCAAATTTCACACACATCTCCCAAGAAAACTGGGCCTAAGATAGGATGTCTTCCCACACCTACCGTCTTCTAGGTAAGAAGGCGACTTGACTCAGCATTCAATCAGAGCCTGTCTCAACCCAGCATCATCCATCCCTCAGCCCAGCAACCGGCACATCTGCTCCTGCCCCCCTCCCCTCCCTGGTCTCCTCTCCACCAGAAAGGAAGCCCCGGGGCTGCCCTCTCTGCTTCGACATCTGGCGGAAATTCTCCAGTTGAGATGCTCAGAGCTCTCCAGCTGCTGCAAGAGGGCCCCTGGACTCAGATCCTGGGGTGCCCAGAAAGGAGAGAGCCCCATGTTGGGGTGTCCCTCTGGCCATCAGGATTGCCTAACACGTGGTATCTGCTTTCCTTCCCCAGAAGCCATTCCTCACACTCATTTTCCATTTACCAGGCTCCTCCAGTGATGGGCAGGAGGAAGGCAGAGTGACATCCACTTGATAAATGACGTTTGCTCACCAATCCCAGGAACCCAATTCATACCTAATCTAACTTTCCCTTCTGTAATGGGGCAGCCCCAGCTGGTCTTGGGCCCTCTCTGGCTTCCTCCCAACACGCTAGAGGAAGCAGCGATGGGGGATGGGCATCCTTTATTAAAGAAACTCCAGTCAGGTAAAGAATTCGCCTGCAAAGCAGGAGATGGAGGAGACACAGGTTCAATCCCTGGGTTGGGAAGATAACCCGGAGGAGGGCATGGGAATGTGCTCAGTATTCTCTGTGTGTGTATGTGTTTCCCTTTTTTTAAAAAAATTTATTTATTTATTTAATTGGAGGCTAATTACTTTACAATATTGTGGGGTTTTTTGCCATACGTCGACATGAATCAGCCACATGTGTGTCTCCCCATCCTGAACCCCCCACCCACCTCCTTCCCCACCCCATCCCTCTGGGCTGTCCCAGAGCACCAGCTTTGACCCACTCAGTATTCTTGCCTGGAGAATCCCATGGACAGAAGGGCCTGGTGGGCTACAGTCCTTGGGGTAGAAAAAAGCCAGATGCGACCGAAGCAAGTGAGCACACACGCACGCGTGCGCTGGTCAACTGGGGGTCCGCTGAGCCTTTCCCAAAAGATGAAGGCGTCCTGGCGCCCATCGCCCTCGCTGAATCTCCTTCTTGTCCTTTTCCCAAGAAGCTGTTTTCTGGCTGAGAGGAAGAGGGTTTCTTTTCTTAAGGTTTGGGGGTTTATTTGTTCCCTCCAAAGCCCAAGGCCAGGGATGGCAATGAAGTCTTCCGGGGCTACTTGCTGATGAACAAGCGAGGGCTTCCTTTGCGCTGACTTGGGACCACACAGCCAAGGTAAGACAGGCCAGGCCTCCTCCCCATCCTGAAACATCTCCATCCTCTCCTGGGTCAACTCTCTGTGCCTAGACCAGAAAGGGCTCACCTGGAGCTGAGAGCAGACACTGCCTAAATCTCTGCCCAGGCCCTGCAAACAAGGAGACCACGTGGGCTGCAGGCGGCGGGCCTTCGGGGGCACCTGGCCAGCCCAGCCTCCCCAGTGCAAACAAAGATTTCCTTGACTAGAGCCCTGTCCTTAGATCACCTCCCAGCTGTGAGGCCTCGGGCGGCAGGCTCGCCCCTGCTTTGAGAACCGTGCGAGAGAGAGGAGCCACTGAGAGCTCGTGCCTCGCCGGAGCCCGCGCTGCAGGTGGCCTGGCCCCCAGCCCACTGCCCTGCAGCGGTGACACCCTCAGAGGGCTGGCCGCCCCCAAGACGGAGGCTGGGGAGTAGCTGGGAATTCCATGGCCAACGCACTATCCCTTTTACAAGCAGCACAACCGTTTTCAATTTTCTGGGACCCGAAAATCACTGCCGCGTTTTACAGCCATCTCTGGGGACGGGGCAGAGCGGGGGGAGCTTGGCAAAAGGTAGACTGTTGTCCCATATCTAGTGGCTTCTAAGTCAAGAGTGTAATTTAGCTCAGCATCCAACAGTCCCGCCGCCTCTCAATCGAGCCCAGACGGCTCTTGCTCTCGTGTGTGCTGCAGAGCGCTTGCCGGACATGACCACCCGCCTCTCCACGTCCGCTCCGGCCCACCCTGTCTCCCAGTGTTTACCCTGCGCGACCTCCCCTTTAGAGACAGGTGTTTTCCAGACTGTCTCCTCAGCTCTCAGCCCCTCTCACTCCAAACGCTTTCTGCCCGTCTTTTCCTATACGATGGCTTCAGCAGATGGCTCCTCGATCCTTGTCCCCAGCAGGCGTCCCTGATCATCAAGCTCTGGGCCTGCGCTCTCCAGAACAGTAGGGTCTGGCCCCTGGGGCCAGATACATTCATGACAACTAAACAAAGTGAAAATTTCCGTTCTCCGTCACTCAAGCACATCTTAAGCGGCTCCCCTCTTGGACAGCACAGCTGGGAGCACACAACCATGGTTGCAAAGTCCCATTGGACAGCACTGGTCCGGATCCAGGTGTCCAGGTGTTCAGACCAGGTCTCCTCGCTCTGTCGTAAGATGCTCGAGCCCCTTGTTAGGTTCCTGTCTTCTCCCTCAGCCCCCAGCAGCCCTGCTCCTGCTCCTGCACATACAGCTGTTCACACTGGGGCCCCAGGCTGGCACCTGGGAGACCCCTAGACCCCTGCTTCTCCTGCACCATCACCAGGCCTCCTGAAGGTCTTCTCTCCCCATTTAGGATGCCATCACCGCTTTTCTCTCAGCCCTGCACTTGTCTCGTCTCTCCTCTGCCTTCCAAACTGCTTGCCAGAGGCCACTTTCAAACCTGCACATCTGAATGCCACCCTTGGCCCCAGTGGCTTCCCACGAAAATAAAGGAAATGTTTAAACTCTTGAGCTTCACCATCTATCTCCCGTCTCATCTCTGGCCCCTCATCCCCACCCCTGCACCTGTATCCTTCACGCCAGCCACCTAGAGCCACTGGAAGTCCCAACACAAGTCACACCACGGTCTCATCCTCCATATCTTTCTCCCGCCACCTTCCCCATCACCGTGTCCTTCAGAGCCCAGCCCGATGCCACCTCCTCCAGGAAGTTTCCTCCCCCAGCATCTGGCACAGAGCAGCTTTCTTGTCTGGTCCACTCACAGGCCAGGAGGTCCTCAACACACAGGAGATGCGTCTCATTTCACAAGCATCTCCAGGGTCTGGGGTCTGACTTTCAGTACTGACTGAATTCCGCACTCCCTTTCAGGCCTTCTCAAGTAGCAGAGCCATCATCCAAAGAGGGCTCAAGCCAGTGTGTTCAGATCTGTCTCTAATTTGGAGCGTGGGTGGTCTGCAGTAGGGGGAGAAGGGAAGTGGGGAGAGTGGCCAGGGACACACTATTACGTGTCATCAGAATGCTGAGTCCTGGTGTGACCAGGTAGCCGTCTTTGCCTCAAATGCTCCTCTTATCAGCACTCAAAGCCTTCTGCTTCAAAAAAAAGAGTTACGGGCTTCCCTGGTGGTCCAGCGGTTAAGAATCCACCTGCCAGTGCAGGAGACAGAGATTCTATCCCTGGTCTAGGAAGACCCCACATGCCATGGGGCAACTAAGCCCGTGCGCCCGGGTGCTGCAGCTACTGAAGCCGCGTCCCTAGAGCCCGTGCACCACCAGAGGAGAAGCCCTGTACCTCCACGAAGAGCAGCCCCCACTCACCAGAACTAGGGAAAGCCCACGAGCAGCAGCGAAGATCCAAAAAGAAAAAAATTACAAAGAAAAATAAGAGTTGCAACCCACTGCCTCCATCAACCAAAGTTACAAACCACCTCCAAGATCCTGCAAAAGCCATCCAATCAAATGATAGTACATCCACACAATGGAAAGCTAAAAAATGAGGTGGTTGTCAGGGCGACAAACTCAAGTGCCTTTAGCCATTGACCGAGGTCTTGGGTGTAATGTCATAGGGAGGGTGGAGATTGCGACAAACCAGGAAACACATGCTCCATTTAAAGGCATTTAAATAAACAAATCGGAGACGGCAATGGCAACCCACTCCAGTACTCTTGCCTGGAAAATCCCATGGACGGAGGAGCATGGTAGGCTGCAGTCCATGGGGTCGCTAAGAGTCGGATATGACTGAGCGACTTCACTTTCACTTTTCACTTTCATGCATTGGAGAAGGAAATGGCAACCCACTCCAGTGTTCTTGCCTGGAGAATCCCAGGGACGGGGGAGCCTGATGGGCTGCCGTCTATGGGGTCGCACAGAGTTGGACACAACTGAAGCGGCTTAGCAGCAAATAAATAAATGATGCTGGGAGGTGGGCAACTTCAGCCAGCAGCACCAAGGACTGACCTCTGTCAACAGATGAGTATTTATGGGCATGAAAAGATGTTCATAAAATGCTGATGGGTTTAAAATGCAGGTTGAAAACAAATGTACATAAAAACACACCCACACACGCACATACAGTAACTGCAGAGATCCAAAGCCCACCCACCTGGCTGCTGACAGCAATTGTCTCCGGGTGATGAAAATATGGATGTTTGCCATTTGCTTATTTTAGTGTCTCTGGGGTTTTCCCCTATAATAGTCACATATTTTTTCACATTAAGTACACATTATTTTCCACTTAGAAAGATGACAAAGAAGCCCCACCCTGGGGATTGAGAGATCATTTTGTTTATTCTGAAGAATCTGAGTCTATGCGAGGGAAAGGAGAATGAGGGAGGGGCTTGGGGATGCTGTGGCGAGTTTGGGGCTCAAGCCAGACTGTGTGGAATATAAATTGTCCTCGTGCTAAAGTCCCACATTCTTTCACAAGTGTGTGTTGAGTGTCTGCTGAGCACTAGGAAGAGGGCTGGGTTCTAGCAATGTGATGGAAAAAGAAGACACAGTGCTCCGATCGGGCAGCAGAACCCTGGAGTTACCGTGGGTACCGGTTATGCGGGAGAAGGCACTGGAGCGGGGCTAGAATCAGGCCAGCCGGAGGGAACACGTTCTCTAGAAGCAGGGGATTTGTTCTGCCTTTCACACACCAGTCACTGGTGACTCGCTACTGAAGGAAGCTGCCTGCAGCCATCAAAGAGGAGGAAATGGAGAAAAACCCATGAGCCCATCGTCAGGCACGGTCAGGCGCGTTAATGGGCCCGTGAGCAGCCCTGTCAATTACCAGAGATTGCTTCTAACAAAGCTCCACCGTGACCACTGGTTAAGCACCTGCTGCGTGCTGGGCTCTGGGCACACACCTTACGGAGGCTATTGCACTTGACCCCTACAGCCACTTTGATTTCTCCAAGGAAGAAATGGGCTGAGTCAGGGAGTCACCCACTCAGGCCCTGCTGTGGCAGGTGCTAGAGCTCAGGTGAGACCCAGGGGTGCCGGACAGCAGAGCTCCTGCCGCTGCGCCTCACGGGGCCTCCAGGAAGAAGCCAGGTAGGACGGGCTGGCTCTACCAAACCACGGTCCAGCGGGGGGCCCCCACCTTCTGGGCAGGCATTCACTTGCTTAGCTCTCTCAGTTACCTCGGTAACAGCAGCAGCGGCCCCGGGCCCTGCGGAAATTATCCCCTCAGCTGAACCCTCATGTCCATCCCTCCAGCAGGTTGCTGAGGGCCTGTCCCAGGCCCAGCACCATGCAGGGCACCGGGGCATCCCTGATAATAGTCTCATCAAAGTGATGTGGTAAGATCTCTTGGGGCCCACCGCTGGAGCTGAACTCCTTTGGGTTTAGGCACAGAATCACCAGGAACCCCCCTCACACCTCAGAATGGAAGGGCGTGGGGGCTGTGGTCCACTGAATGTACATGTTGAGGGCCCTGCTCTTGCACGGTAGAGAGCAAATGGTGCATGGGTGAGGTCTGGAGGGGAGGGAAGAGGGAAGCCCACAACTCACAGGCATGGTGAACGTCCCACCCCGATCCCCATGCCCTCTGATGCTCAGAAGCAAAGGGGTCTGAGGCTGAGTGCAGCTCGCAGAGAGGAATGGTGTAGAGAATCGACGTTGGGGGACTGCCCTGGCAGTCCAGTGGCTAAGACTGTGCTGCTAATGCAGGGGGTACAGGTTCAATCCCTAGTCAGGGAGCTAGGATCCTGCATGCTGCATGGAGTGGCCAAAAGATAATAATGATAATCGACACTGGGGATGCACTGAGTATGCCCTGTGTCTGCCTATCCCTCAGAGGTTGCCTGGGGTCAGGTATGGGGGCCCCAGAGGAGAGGTCCCTGCAGAGAGGGAACCGGGAGAAGAATACAGTATCAGAAGGGAACAAAGTGGAAAGGGCAGGCATCGAACTCCAGCACAGCTCCCCAGCTTCCAAGGCCTGGCTCTGCTTGCTCCATGGGACATTCTCAGGGTCTCTTTCTCATGGGTCTACCCAGATTACAGTACCATGGGCCTTGTTCTCGTGTGAAAGTGTGAGTTGCTTACTCATGTCCAGCTGTTTGCAACCCCATGGACTGTAGCCCACTAGGCTCCTCTGTCCATGGGATTCTCCAGGTAAAAATACTGGAGTGGGTAGCCAGATCCTTCTCCAGGGGACCTTCCTGACCCAGGGATGCAACCCAGGTCTCCCACATTGCAGGCAGATTCTACCACGTGAGCCACCAGGGAAGTCCCTTGTCCTCATAACTATATCTTAAATAGAGGGAGAAAGGGAACTTCCCTGGTGGTCCAGTGGTTAAGACTCTGCTCTTCCATTGCAGAGGGCGCGGGTTTGATCCCTGGCCAGGGAACTAAGATCCTGCATGATACACTGTGCAGCCAAAAAAAAAGGGCGGTGGGGAGAAGAGGAAGGTGAGGGATAGATGTCCTGAATGCTGGAAAACCTGAGAGCCAGGGCCACTCCGAACCCCACCCAGATCCACCCATCTCTCACCAGAACTCACTTCAGACTCTTCACAAGCAGAAAGAGCCCAAGTGTCTCCGAGCACACCCCAGTCACCCACCCTGACCACCAGCCTCAGAACCTGCAGGCAGAGGGGCAGAGCCCAGCCCAACCAACGTCTGGCCTGCACCCGCCCGCAGCTCCACCAGGGCTGGCAGCCTTCCCAGGCGAGGTCCTTTTCCTGTGCTTGTCCCCAGGGCAGAGGGCGGCTGGTAACCAGATGTCCCCACTTGGGGAGGGGGTGCAAGGGAGGCAAAGGGTTTGGGGCCTTGCCCCAAGTGGGGATCCACCAGTGGCCAACAGCAACGTCTGACCCAGCACAAGACACCATGAACCTGGGGTCCACAGGCTCCCCCACACCCTCCGCGGCCGCCCTGCCTGTCTGCCTCCTATCCCATCCTGCATCCCTGCCCGCAGGCTCCTGCTCTGCTCCAGCTCATTTCAAGGAAAATTTCTACCCGAGCCAAGGAGATGGTCAGGCAGGGAAGTGGTCAGACATGGAGGGGCAGGCAGGCCCAAAGCTCTCCTGATGGCCATCCTGAATGAGACAGGAAGCCGGGACAGGACTATGCCTGTGCCGTCCACAGCTGGAGAGGAGTTCACTCCAAAGGCCTCTGGGCAGGCCAGGGACAGCTGGGTGGGCAGTGGGGGGCCTCCCATACCCATTCTGCTTTGAACTCAGTCCTGGGAAGCAAGCATGGGGAAGGATGAGGGGCTTCACAGGGTCTGGGAGTTGCTTCTGCTCAGGCACTGCTCGGTTGCAACCTTGATGAGGACTCAGAGATAAAGATGCCCCCAAAAGTCTCAAGAGCTCCCACGCCTGCTCATGGCACCAAGCCGCTCTCCATGAAGCAGGAAGACGAAGGTCAGAGGTCACAGCCCGCAGCGGCGAAAGTTTCACCATGGGCTTGGGGAGGAGGGGAAGAGCCAGCATGCCCACTTCTGCAGGGACGTAGTTAAGAGCAGAACTGGTCCTGCCAGGCCGGGGATGCCCAAGCAGGGCCCCAGGGATCCCAAATCCTAGGACCCAGGGGACCGGCTCCCTGGGCTGCCCCAAGAGCACGGAAGGAAGCACCTGGTCAGGCTCTGATTGTCCTTTTCCAAATCCTTCTCTATGTGAGCAGGTGGTCCCTCGCATGTGGGAGAGGTCAGTTCAAGGAGATGTCAAGAGTCCCATCAAGGAAGCTGCCCTGTCTCATTTGACTTTATGAGAAGGCAGATTTCAGCAGGTAAAAACAGGAAGAAAATAATTAGCCTTAGCACACGTGATAGTTACACCACCAAGATGAAGTGTCCCGGGATGCCATCGCCCCCACTGAAGGTTGCTGGGCTCTCAGAGCGGGGGGACAAGGCTGCTTCCAAAACAGCCATTTCTCTCTCTAGTGGCTGAGCAGGCAGAGTTACCTTAAGTTGTAAGCAGAATGTGGGGACCATAACAGAAGGGAAACTTTCTATTCTTCCTCTACTTTGCAAACTACCACCTCTCGCCTACGATCGTGGAGCCTCAGCCACCCCCAACTCCGGGAACAGGGACCCACACAAGGGTCCAGCCCCTGAAGACAAAAACCCAACAACCAGCTCACGTCCGGAGGGCGCCCAGCAGCACGACTGTATCTATGAAATTCTTTTCATCTTTGTTTTGATGGGTAAAGTTCAATGCCAGAATATTTGGTTTATGAGTCATGCTAATTACAGCTGGGAGTCGGGGGGGCGGGTGGAGGGAAGGGAGAGAGGCACCAGGAAGAACAGAAAGAAGCATGTTCCAAAAGAATTATGCTGTGCTGGTTGCCCTGAATAGGGAGGTTACGTCCCAGGAATGAGGCGGGAGTTGCCTGCAGGCTTCCCGAGGCCATGTCGGCTTTCTCGGCTCCCACCTGCGAGCGTGCCCCTTGCTGGCTGGCTGCACCTGCCCCAGACAGGCAGCGGTGTCCTCCGGCTGAAAGACGGCCCATCCAAGACCTCTGGCACCTGCATTTCTCTGTCTTTCTGACCCACTGCTCACTTTGGCATCCCAAGAGACTCAAGATGAGAGAAGGAAGGGGGTAGAGAGCCCGAGGAGAGGGCCAGAGTCCCTGGGAAGCAGAACCTGGCTGTCTTGGCCCCAAGAAACTTTCTCTGTGGGCAGCTGGGAAGTAGAAATCTGCAAACTTGAGAAGCTTGGGTTTTCTAGCCTGTTTGGAAAGCTGCACATCCTTGAGCAAGTCACATCCCTTCTCTGGGCACAGAGATGCAGGCCTCAGGTCCTCCACCTACTGCCTCTGGGCAAGCCACAGTCTCTCTGAGCTTATCAGGGATGACAGTACCATTGGTAGAATTGTTGAGAATCAGCATTTGCTCATTGCTTACTGTGTGGGAAACACACAGATACACGCACGTGCACTGTCATCATTTATACTGCTACTATTATTGTTGGGGCATCCCTAAGCTCCTCTTAGCGCTCAGGTTAAGAAGGAGAGTGGAGAAGCAGGGTGGGAGAGGACAGCTCAGCCCTCTGGTCCCCCATCTCCCCTTCACCTGTGTCTTTCAGTCCCCCATCTCCCCTTCACCCGTGTGTTTCTGGCCTCTCTGGTCAGCAGGGACAGTGAGCAGGCCTCATGGAGCATGTACTTCTTCCCCGGCCTCTCCCAGCAGCACACACAGTCAAGTGCCTCTATGTGTGACCTTGCACGTGGGGCTGTCCGCGTGCTTCCCTGAACTATAAAAAGCAAAGGCCCAGCAGCCTCTGAGGACCTCACATCCTCCCCCCGGGGACCCAGGATGTAGCTGGCGGTTGAGAAAACTCAGTTTCTCAGGACACTCCCCATTTTCAAAGCTTGGAAGGAGGAAACTCCTAGTGTGCCAAACTGCCTCTGTTCTTAGAAACCAAGTGAAAGAGAGAAGAGACAGGAACAAGTCACAGAGCGGTCCGCCCCCCTGAGTGGGTCAGCCGGAAGCACGCTGGGGTCCCACGGAAGACACAGCAGCTGTGCACGGCGGGGCCCAGGCTCACATGACATGTGTGCCCTGGACAGGTGGGCTCACACCTGTGCTGTGGAGATGCCTGGCACTTCGTGCTGCACCAAGAGGCATGTGCCGTCCAGAGGCTTAAGGGCAGCTGAGCGACTCCAGCCCCAACCAGGGCCACCTTCGTGATGCCAGCAGACCAGAGGGTCCCCGGGAAAGGGACATCATTTTTTCCTGGCCAGACTGGATCCCCTCCAGGAGCACCAAAGCCATTAGATGCAGGGGCCAAAGTCAGCATTCCCTGTTCTGTGTGGGGTCCAAGTTGCCCACAGGTAAGGCTGGCTCTCACATGACCCAGGAGATATTGGGGCAGGGGCTCCCCACCAGGGGTAGAGGGGGAACTTGGGTATCATTCCTTTCCTTTTCACACCGGGAGAAGATTGAAGCAATGTAAACACGCCACAAAAATCAAGGGAGGTCCAACCATTCCCAGGGGCTTCCCAGGTGGCTCAGTGGTAAAGAATCCGCCTGCCAATGCAAGACCACGCGGGTTGGATCTGTGGGTCGGGAAGATCCCCTGGAGGAGGAAATGACAACCCACTCCAGTATTCTAGCCTGGGAAATCCCATAGACAGAGGAGCTTGGCGGGCTACAGTCCATGGGGTCGCAAAGAGTCAGACACCACTTAGGGACTAAAACAAACAAACAAAACCAGCCATTCCCAACAGCATCTGCCACGGAGCCTCCTGCTTCCTGGCCACAGAGGGAGACCACGACCACGGCTCTCCGTGGTGTCTCCAAGGCAGGCAGCAGCAGGAACCCGCACCGGAGCCTTCCCCCAACTGGTCTTTCTGCCCCTCAGCAGCAAGTGCCCCGACCCCTCCCACTACGCTCCTCGCCCGCTGCCCGCCCCAGTCAAGGTACCGGTTCTCTGAGTATGCTGAAGCCAGAAAAAGGAGCCCCTCGCCCCGCACACACACCCCGCCCACCAGGCTACCTACCGCCAACCACCGGCGTCCGGGAGCGAGCGGGGCGCCCGCGTTCTCCCCGCGGCCTCTCTTACAGCATCTCCCGGCGGCGGAGCCTCCTCCCGGCCAGGTCGAGGGAAGACAAGACTTGTCGAAGGAGAGAGCAAGCAGGAAGAAAAAAAAAAAAGTCCTCCGGAACAGAGGGCCCTGAAAGTTTGCGGGGGAGGGGGCGGGGGTGGGAGGGGAGGTGGTGCAGGCAACAGCCGACCTCTTCCCGGCACCTGGATCGCCTGGACTCCGAGGTCTCTTTGGCCCGAAGCGGAAACGCGGTTTCTCGAAAGTAGAGGAAGAGCTGAAGAAAGCGGGACAGACGTGTAAGGAGCAAATCCCGGCCAGATGTGAGCGGCCGCGGAGCCTCGAACGCTCCCAGCGCATTTTATCCAAACAGCAGCCGCCGAGGATTAACTGTGTGTGTGCCCGGGGGGAGCGCCCGCACCTCCCTCCTCCTGGCAACCCAGGGAGCCGGCGGGCTGGGGACTGGCCAGTGGGGGTGGGGTTCTGAGGGTCTGGAAGTCCCTCCTGGTGTGGAGGGGCTGGGGGTCCAAGGACAAGGAGGGTTGGGAACTCCCAGTGTTGCTGGGTGGCAGGGGGCTGAGCTCCAAGGCGCTCAAGGGGCACTTGCAGCCACCCCACCCCCATTGGTTCCCAGATGGTGGCAGACCTGAGACATCCAGCTGGGGTGCCAGGGGCCTCCGACAGGTTTGAGGGAGTCTGTGAACGCCCAAACAGAATGCAAAATTGCACGTGTGCCTGTGCGTGTGCATACACGGGTGTTATTGGATGCTGACGGTCTAATGCTTTGATAGATTCTTAGAGGTGGCTGTGATCCAAAGGTTAAGAACCCTGGCTGGGGGTGCAGACTTTCTGGGTGACATGTGAGCCAGGGTGGGGCCAGCAGGGACGTCAGTGTTTCTCAGTCTCTATCGGGCCTTTCATTCCTTGATATGAAAAACAGACATTTTCTCCATTTTATACAAAAGTTCTTTTGCAAGAACATCCTTTGCCCCCCCCCCCATTCCTTCCCTGCATCCTGATAAACTGCCCTAGGCTTCTCAGCAGCTGCCCCTGGTCAAGCTGGTCTCCATCCCCAAATTCTGAGTCAGACCAGATAGTTCTAGCATCTTATCATATCAAGAGACGTAGAACGATCTGTCTTGAGACACACAACTCTGTTGTGATGATAAAATTTGCGGGGGAGGGGTTTCTCCCCGTCTCCCACGGTCTCTCCAATCTGTTTGGATGTCCTCCCTGCACTTTTTGCTTTGTGATCACTCCTCCCAGGACCTCTCCCACTGGCTCTACTCGGACAGGAGATGTAGAGGCAAGGATGCTGGATTGGGGTGCTCAGGGCAAAGCAGAGAGACTGAGTCTCACTCTTGCTTGCCTCGGAATTTCTTCTCCACCTCTGCGCTCCACGTGTCTGCCTGGAAGGCTAAGACATTAAACGAGAGGAGGAGGGGAGTGCGTTTCTGACATGCACCCAGCACACCTTCTCACCAGGGCGAGCTGAGAATGGTGGCGATGGAAGAAGACAGAGGGGCTCTGGGTAGTGGAGAGACCCCGGCCATGAACTCGCTTCTGTGGAGCAAAGTCACGAGTGGCCCTGATCCTCCGTAGCCCTAGAGAACTTCAAGGACACCATGGAAAGATTAAGTAAATGCTTTTCCCCTGGAGATATGGTTTTATTTCAGCTGGCGTTAGAAGACTCAGAACTGCTCACGATCTTCGGCATGTGTCTGAGACTTGGCAAACCCTACATCCCCGGTAGCTTATCCACACAGGAAAACCCAGAGATAAGCTCGTCTT
The DNA here is from genome assembly GCF_032405125.1 of Capricornis sumatraensis. Taxonomy (NCBI): domain Eukaryota; kingdom Metazoa; phylum Chordata; class Mammalia; order Artiodactyla; family Bovidae; genus Capricornis; species Capricornis sumatraensis. Next base: position 102,896,065 of record NC_091076.1, read on the forward strand.
CGTTCAGTGCATAACCCGAGGGCACTTCCCGGTCAACAAGACCCCAGGCCAGCACACCCACTGACCTTCCCCTAGTTGTTCTGTCCTCGAATAACCTTCAAAGCAGGGAGATGGCAGTAAGTGAAGAGGCCACCCTGTGGGTTCTTCCTGGACGTTAGAGGATTCAGGTCTTTCTCAGAACTTCTGTGAACTGGGAACCCCCTGAGTCCAATGGGAAAGCCCTCCTTTGTCCTACTCAGGAGACTCAGACCTGGGAAAGTCCTGGACCAATAGCAGAATTCAATGTGCACAAAGCTGGGCACACAGCTTGAAAGGGACACAGACGTGGAGATGGAAGGTTTGTTTCCTTCTTGCCTGCATGCAAGACGGCTTTGGTGTTGAAGAACTAAAAGACAGTTACCTCTAAGATCATTCCAAGGCATGAACTCAGAGGCCCAATATAGAGCAGAGCTCTGGAAATACAGCCAAAGAAGGACTGTCCCTTTCAGCAGCAGTTGGCTTGTCTTAAGAGGAGTCTTCGAGTCCGCAGCCAGGGAATGCTGCCCTACCTCGGTGGGTCTTAGCCTATTAAGCAGAGCCAGGTCCAGAGTCTCTTCCTAGAACCTGTGAAGGCAGATGTGTCCAGAGTACGATGCAACTGTCACAAGAGCATCCTACCCAGTGGGCTTTGGTTGGGGCCCCTTCATCAGATGCTTGTGTCGTCTTTAGTGGGATAAAGGAAAGACATGCATAGTCTCACAACACTTTAAATCACGTTGTTCTTTCAAATTTGTTTCATGCCAAATTTAGGGGAACACTGTGTTTTCAGAGTGTTTATATTGGGGGCATTTGGGGTCAAGTGTGAGAATCGTCATGATAACTATCATTACAAGAATGATCTTCTTCCCTCTTTCCTGTTGGTTTGAGCCCCCAAATCTCCCAAGAGTTAGAAAGAGATTACTTTTTTTTTTTTTTTTTTGAGGCAGAAACTGTGGGGTGGGTGTGCTGATATTAAATGTGGCAACGAGAGCCTGGGGTTTCCCAAGATATTCATGAGAAACAGAAGACTCTGAGGCGTGGGAAGTTCTGGAGAACAGGAACTAAAGTCTGAGTACACATTGGGTAGTGCCATCGGGGCCCATAACCCAAGCCAACAGACAACTGGGCAAAGATTCGAAAGTCTACGCTCCCAGAGAAAGCAAAGCCTGCCCTTAAGAAAAGAAATATTATGTCACGCAAACATAGAGCTGGCCGGGGCCCTCATGCCCTTTGTCAGGTATTTCCTTAAAGTGGTAAGTAGTCAAGATTTTGGCGATGCTTGATTCTCTCCATTGTGGGTATAGCTTGCCTCCCCCAGCCCACCCCAATCCCACCTGCAGCAACCAGGGCAGAATGTTCTCAGTTCAGCAAATATCTTCCGCTAGGACAGTCTGAGCCAGGGCTAGGACAAGAGTGATGGTTAAAAAAAAAAAAAAAAAAACAACTAACAAATCAGAACTCAAAGCCAGCAGTCATGCCTAGGGGAGAGTTCATCAGCCCTGTGATGGGTCAGAGGCCAAGGCCAACCAGAATGATGACCCTCCACCCCACTGGATCAAGGTCTCTTAGGTTCCCAGAGGAGTCATAGACCACGCCCATCCTGGAATTCCCTAGGAGCCCGCACCTCCTACACAAAGATGTCTGGGCCAAACTCCTAAAGTTTTCCTGAACATTCCCAAGTGGCTCCACATTCTCAGACACGGGTTGCTCATGGGATGTAAAACCCAGCGGCTCACGGTGGGGGGAGGGGAGCACACTGCCCGGAATCTCTGCCCAGAGGCAGCACATTCTGTGCACTCTTTGGCAATTCCTTCTCTCTCCCTGGGCACGTCACGATGCTCACTCTGTTTTCTCCTCCTTGGAAAAAACTACGTGACCTCGGTTAACATCTGCAAGACGCGCAGTTCTAGATAAGCAAAGCCTGTTATTAGCAGCTCTGTGATTTTTTTTCCCACTGAGGCCTCTCCCAGCTATTTTTGGGCCGGGTTGCCCAGCCATCCCAGTCTCAAGGGCAGAGACCAGTACTGCAAACTTTTGAATTCTGTTCCAAACGGTAACGAAAGGCAGGCAGGCTCTGGTGGTGGTGTCCCATGGCCAAGGGATGGGGGTGGGAGAGATTCCGTGGAGATCTGGAGAAGGAGCTAAGATGGAAACTTGGCAGCCAAACCCAGCTTCCCTGGCTGCTGGCCCACCCTCAGTGCTCCTGGATGGTGCTGCCCCTGTTCTGGAAGGCTCCGGGGCAGGTGGGAATCGGACTGATAGCTGCCAGGATAGAACAGGCTAATCCGGGAGTGATCTTCAGACCTGGAGAAGACACGCCCACTCTAAGGGGGAGTCCCCTCAGAACTCCAAGCCAAGTTGGGCAGTAGGGGATAGAAAAATACAGTTGCTGTCTTTCTTTTGCCTTTTATATGCCTCCTGACTCTAATCAAGCCACTTAATGCCTCATGCCTCAGTTTCTCCATCTCTCAATGCTTACTCCCATTTCCTAGCACTTTCAGTTACACAGAGACAGTCCTAGACAGACCAGTTAGGTAAGACTACTTTACTTGATGCACGAAATAGGAGGCCCTCTAGTGGACGGCACAATTGTATGCCTTTCACTGTGAGTGAATGAGTAAGTGGGCACAGGAATGAACAATTAAAGTGAAGAATTTTGTAGTCTTTCATGCAGAGCCACAGAAATAAAAGGAGGAGGGAATTTCCAGGAGAAGGTCGCGGTGAAGTCTCCTATGATGCAAAGAAGACAAGGACAATGAAAATTAAAGAAAAACCTGGTTGTGCATGATTGCTGACTGGGAGGAGGGCAATTTCATGCCACAGCCTTCTGGAAAGCAGTGTCTATTCACCAGAGGATGCAAGTCCCCTTTGACCTAGTCACCTTTCTTCCAGGAATTTATCCTGCAGGTATACTTACAACTGGGCTCCAATAAGTAAGTTCTGGGCTATGCCCCCGAAGCATCACTGTAATGCAGAAAGATGATAGATACCCTAAAATGACATCATTAGGGGCCTGGTAAAGTAAATTACACAACATCCATACAGCAGATAACACGTGGCTCCTTAGAGAATGAAGCCACTCTCTATGTAACGATATAGAACAGGCATTCACGTGAGGTGAAAAATTACAAACTTTATTAAAAAACATTAAAGAAGACCTCAGAAAATGGACCAACCTAGACAGTATACTGAAAAGCAGAGACATTACTTTGTCAACAAAGGTCCGTCTAGTCAAGATTATGGTTTTCCCAGTGGTCATGTATGGATGTGAGAATTGGAATATAAAGAAAACTGAGTGCCAAAGAATTGATGCTTTTGAACTGTGGTGTTGGAGAAGACTCTTGAGAGTTCCTTGGACTGCAAGGAGATCAAACCAGTCCATCCTAAAGGAGATCAGTCCTGGGTGTTCATTGGTGGGACTGATGTTGAAGCTGAAACTCCAATACTTTGGCCACCTGATGGGAAGAGCTGACTCATTTGAGAAGACCCTGATGCTGGGAAAGATTGAGGGCAGGAGGAGAAGGGGATGACAGAGGCTGAGATGGTTGGATGGCATCACCGACTCAATGGACATGGGTTTGGGTGAACTCCGGGAGTTGGTGATGGACAGGGAGGCCTGGCGTGCTGCGGTTCATGGGGTTGCAAAGAGTCAGACACGACTGAGCGACTGAACTGAACTGAACTGACAGTAAACAGAAAGGCAAACCATGTTCTTGGGTAAAAGACCCATCACCATAAAAATTTCAATTCTCCCCCAATTAATCTACAGATTCAAAGTAATTCCATTCAAAATCCTAAAAAGCTGGGGTGGGGGGGTATTGTGGGAGGGAGGAAGGAATTGTCCTATAACATATAAACGCTTATTAAAAAGAAGTAATAATGAGGACAGTGGTATTGGAACTACTATGAAAAATTACACCAGTACAACCTAATAGAAAGCCCCCCAAACAGACCCACATATATATGAAAACTTCATCTATGACCAAACAGGCATTGCATACATATCAATGGGGAAAGGATTATTTCCTTAAAAAACCACTGAGATATTGGGGCATCTGTAGAAGAAGAAATAGAAATGACCAAAATATATGATATACAATCAGTACTCAGACAGTATCCCAGAGAAGATATTTAATGCCATAATTGGCAAAATTAATAACCTGATAATATCTCTGGAGTGATTTGACCTCTCATCCACTGCGTAGTTTTATTTCTTGTTGTAAAAGTTATAATAGGCATTGTGAAAGTGAAAGCCACTCAGTAGTGCCCGACTCTTTGCGACCCAGGCCTGAATACTGAAGTGGGTAGCCATTCCCTTCGCCAGGGCATCTTCCCAACCCAGGAACTGAAACCAGGTCTCCAGCATTGCAGACGGTTTCTTTACTGTCTGAGCCACAGGGGAAGCCCATGAGTCCTGGAGTGGGTAGCCTAGCCCTTCTGCAGTGGCTCTTCCTGACTCAGGAATCGAACTGGGGTCTCCTGCATTGCAGGCAGATTCTTTACCAGGTGAGCTATCAGGGAAGCCTATTTGCTAAAATTATAAAACAAAGCAGGAGAATCACTATTAACACAACATTCAAGATTGTGGTTACCTCTGGCGGTGGGAGGGGATTGGGAAGAGGGAGGAGTACGGAGAGCTTTCAAGATAGCAGGGCTAAGGTCTTATTTCTTAAGCTGGGAGGGCTCTGCAGATAGAGAATGGGTGTGTGCTCAGTCATGTCTGACTCTTTGGGCCCCCAAAAATAGCAGCCCACCAGGCTCCTTGGTCCATGGGATTATCCAGGCAAGGATACTGGAGTGGGTTGCCATATGCACCTCAAGGGGATCTTCTGTACCCAGGGATCCAACCTGAATCTCTTGTGGCTCCTGCATTGGCAAGCAGATTCTTTACCACTGAGAGGGAAGCCATATAGATACGAAGCGAAGTGAAATTTGCTCAGTCGTGTCCAACTCTTTGAGAATTCTCCAGGCCAGAATACTGGAGTGGGTAGCCTTTCCCTTCTCCGGGGGATCTTCCCAACCTAGGGATCGAACCCAGTTCTCCCGCATTGCGGGCGGATTCTTTACCAGCTGAGCCACAGCGAAGTCCAAGAATACTGGAATGGATAGCTTATCCCCTCTCCAGGTGATCTTCCTGACCCAGGAACTGAACTGGGATCTCCTGCATTGCTGGTGGATTCTTTACCAACTGAGCTATCAGGGAAGCCCCATATAAAGAGAGAGATACCTTAATAAATAAAAGATGTAAAGAATTTAAAGTAATAACAATATATATGGTATATATGGTACTGGAGAAGACACTTGAGAGTCCCTTGGACAGCAAGGAGATGAAGCCATTCAATCCTAAAGGAAATCAACCCTGAATATTCATTGGAAGGATTGATGCTGAAGCTGAAGCTCCAATACGTTGACCACCTGAGGCAAACAGCCAACTCACTGGAAAAGACCCTGATGCTGGGAAAGATTGAGAGCAGGAGGAGAAGCGAGTGAGAGAGAATGAGATGGTTGGGTCCCATCACTGAATCAATGGACGTGCGTTTGAGCAAACTCTGGAAGGTAGTGAGGGGCTTCCCAAGTGACTCAGTGGTAAAGAATCTGCCTGCCGATGCAGGAGACTCAAGAGAAGCAGGTTCGATCCCTGAGTCAGGAAGATCCCCTGGAGGAGGAAATGGCAACCCACTTCAGTATTCTTGCCTGGAAAATACCATCGACAGAGGAGCCTGGTGGGCTGCAGTCCATGGGGTCACAAAGACTCAAATACTACTGAGCACAGCACAATCAGTCCAGGAGATAGTAAAGGACAGGGAGGCCTAGCATGCTGTAGTCCTCAGCGGTAGCTGAGTCAGACACAACTTAGCAACTGAACAAACACAAATATGGTGTATGGCCAGGATTTATTTTAGCATGATAGGAAACAAATGAATTCATGAAGGGTCCCCCCACCCTAAAAAAAAGGCAGAACCATGTCTAGCACATTTGCATTTTTTAAAAGGTAATTTAATGTATGTGTTTATGATTAGTTTGTGCATCATAAAATAGCTCTAGAAATAACCACAAAAAACTAGTAATAGTGATTGCCTCTGGGCAGAGAATGCCAAACAGGGTAGTGGTGGGGGGGCGGATTATTTTTCACTGTGCACCATTAATATAATTTGAATTTTTCCCTTGTGCATCTGTAAGTTCTTGAGAAACCCTGGGGTGTTTGCAGGCACCAAAAGACTGAATCAGGTGCAGACCAGCAGAGTGCTGAGGCACCCTCCTAGCCCAGCTCTTGAGAGGTGAAGCGCCATTGCTATCAGGCTTTTTTCAGAATTTCTAAAACAGGTACATTGCAGGAAGAAGTCTGGGGGTTGGGAAGGAGACTGGCAAAAACAGGATGAAATCAGAGACCCTCATTTGGGAGAGGGTTCGTTGACTGCAAATCAGTGGCACCCTATTCCCAGGATACTACCACCTGTGCCCAGACCTTTTGTTTGGAAAAGGATCAACATTCCAATGTGGTCAATTGGAAGAGCCAAGGAGAGGGGCTCTCGGAAAATGAAAGTGTTAGTTGCTCAGTCGTGTCGCAGTCTTTGCGACCCCATGGACTGTAGCCCGCCAGACTCCTCTGTCCATAGGGATTCTCCAGGCAAGAATACTGGAGTCGGTTGCCATGCCCGCCTCCAGGGGATCTTCCCGACCCAGGGATAGAACATGCATCTCTTAGGTCTTGTGGACTGGCAAGCGGGTTCTTCACCACTAGCGCCACCTGCTGCTGTTGCTAAGTCGCTTCAGTCGTATCCGACTGTGCGACCCCATAGACGGCAGCCCACCAGGCTCCGCCGTCCCTGGGATTCTCCAGGCAAGAACACTGGAGTGGGTCGCCATTTCCTTCTCCAGTGCATGACAGTGAAAAGGGAAAGTGAAGTTGCTCAGTCGTGTCTGACTCTTCGCCACCCCATGGACTGCAGCCCACCAGGCTCCTCCGTCCATGGGATTTTCCCGGCCAGAGTACTGGAGGGGGTTGCCAGCGCCACCTGGGAAGCCCTAATGAATAAGGAGTGGGGAAAAAGAAAAAAAGTACTGGAGTGGGTTGCTATTTCTTTCTCCAGGGATCGAAGCCTGCATTGCAGGCGGATTCTTTATCGTCTGAATGAGGGTGGCAAGGGATCCCTCCAGGCAAGGGATCCTACAATCTCAGCTGGAGGAATGATAACTCCTTCCTCATAGCCTTCATTCCATCCCCACCTTCCATTTTGGCCAAAGTTCTGGAATAACTCGCCGAAAACGGCCTGCGGGTGGAGCACACTGCCCTCGGGCCCCCTCCCAGCGAGCGGCTCCTCCCCCGGGACCTGCTCGCTGAGCAGCGAAAAAAAAAAAAACCACAGCTCCCAGAAGCCCGCAGTGGGCGTCGGCGCGCAGTCGCGGAGCGGGGGCTGCCGGGAGCGTGTTGCCCGGAGGCGGGGCGAGCGCGCCGGGCGGAAGTCGGCTGCCTGCTGGGTCCCCCGCGCTACCCGCAGTGAGGCCCCGCCGCCCGCGGGCCCCGGAGCCAGCCCGCACCGGGTGAGTGATGGCCTGCCGGCGGCTCGCCGGCGCCTGCTGCCCGCTTCGATCCCGTCGCGTCCCGCCTCCGACCCCAGGCTCCAGCCCCCTTCTCCCTGAGCGGGGCCTCCGCCCCCCTTGACTCGCTGACTAGGGTGGGACGCCTGCCTCTCCTCTGACTTGTAAGACTCTTACCTCCTCTGACCTACGGGACACCTGCCCCCTCTGACTTAGGAAATACCTCCCTCGTGTGACTGCAGGACGACCCTCTCTGACCTGGGGGACTCGTCCACCCTCTGACTGGCACGGTCCACCACCCTTCTGACTGCAGGACTCCTGCTCGCTCTGACTTGTGGACACCTCGCCCCTCGGCCTAGGTTGGGACATCACCCCCTCTGAGCCTGGAGGATGCATTCCCTTCCTGAGGCTTAACTATCCTTGAGGACAACCCTCTCCTGCCCGCTGTGATTTCATTACAGCCTCTCTGACCTGTGCAGGGCTTCTCCTGACCTGTTAGGGAACCCCTCCCCTTTCTGACTGGCACTTTGTCACACCTGCAGCAGGTCAGCATCCCCCCACCCCAGCAGGCCTTCCTCTTCTTCCCCTCTTTCCTTTGCACCCAGACTGTCTGCCCTAACCCCCTCTCCACTCTCTTCTCCCCACCTTCTGGTCAGGATGGGCACCATTCCTAGGACAGGTGCTTTGCCCATCCCTGTGGTTTGTCGTGACCCTTGCCCTCTCGTCCCTAGGCTTGGCAGGCCCCCTTCCGTCTTGCGGACACGTCTTTTTCCCAGGCACCTGAGAGTCCCCCAGGAGATGGGTGCCTCTTTGCACTCCAGCCCTGTTTCTGGTATGTGCTTGACATCTTTTCCTACCCAATTCTGAACAAATAGTAGATGTAGGAGCCCACATCTGCTGAGGTCGAGTGAATCTTGCTGGTCCTTCTAAGGACCAAACCTTAACAAAAGCACGGGGTCTCCGGGGGTCCATGAAAAGGGAGCAGGTGCTGCAGCCCTTCAGGAGCCCTAGGGTCTCTTCAGCCTCCCCCTCCTCTCCCTTCGAGAAGCTTGATTGAGAAAAGTCTGCCTGGGCTGGGCTGCGGGCCTTCCTCCAGCCCCCAGCCTCACCCCACAGGCCTGCCAGTGGAACAGCCCAGCCTGAGCCTGTGGGCTTGATGAGGCTCCTCCCAGAACAGCCAGCAAGCAGCCGGCCCCTGGGGCGCCTCCCTGCCTGCCTCAATGAGCCCTCTATTCGGCCTGAGAGACACACCAACCAGCCAGCCACTCCCTCTACACTTGGTAGGGGCGTCCTGTCCTGAGAGCGTCTTTGGGAGAGGACTCAGGGGAGACGCGTCAATTTGGTCAGGCACTGTCACGAGGCCTCTGGGGCCAGGATTCTCCATCTTCTCCCTTTTCCTTGTCCCAGTTAACCTGATCACACAAGGCACCGTGACGTCACAGGGTAGTGGAGGAAATCCTCCACGGGCAAGCATGCTTTGTGGTGCCATGTGAGCTGATTGTTGCATTCCTTCTGTTAGCTGAGAGTCTGCTTTCTTCCCCCTAAAGATGTCACCCAAATGTAGCTTACCCCTTATTTTCATAGCCCATAGCTGTAATGTGTTTAAGCTGTGGATACTTGAGGGATTTCTTACCTGCCAGTCTGACTGCACCCTGCGCGTGTGCCCAGCCTCCCTGAGCCACAGAGGTGGGGAGGAGGGGCCCAGGGTGCAGGAGGAGCGGCTGTGTCCACCCTACTCCCTGAATGTGGCCTTTGAGGTGAGCACTGCAGGCTGCCACACACACACGCCCCTTTCATCTGAGTCTCGGGACTTGCCAGCAGTGACGTGGCAGTGCTCGTGGCAGCTGTGGAGGGTAGGTGGACACATGTTCCAGTGTGTTCTCCTTTAGAAACAGAGTACCTCAGATCTGGGAATGTGGTCTGGAGACCACATTCAGGTGATTGTGGAATGGTACCTAGGACACTGCAGGGAAAAAGGTAGTGATGTTACTTTTCCCTTCAGTAACACTCTGGACTGTGGAGATTCCTGGAAAGATATTATTAAATGCCAACGTTAGGGGAATCTAAAACTTTCAATTTAATCTTTAAGGACCTCTGTGTTGATTTCCCGTTTCACTGGACTCAAGATGATCAGTTAGAAAAAAATAATCCTGGTGATAGAGAAATCTGTTTGGGAAGGTGTTCAGTTTTCTCATTTCCTATACCTTTTTTTTAAAAATCCTACTTGTTTACTTGTAGTAGGTCCAGTCATTAAGTGGAACTCACAGCTTCAGGTTCTGAAGCAGAGCCCGACTTCCATTCTTGTTCAGCTGGGGGAACAAGCCGTGGGGAATGAGGCTGGAGTAGGGCCCCAGACAGCAGGGTTCAGAAGGGGCCAGACCAGATCCTGATACAGTTACTGATGGTGTGAGGGTGAGGTTGGAGCCCCCACAGAAGGGCTCCAAGGGTTGAGTGAGCCCCAGCGATATCTGCCACTGAGAAAAGTGCCAGGAGGAAATGGCTTCTTGTAGGTGCAGCTCTGCTGTCTGGGAGCAAGCCCTGATTCAGATGGATCATGGGATGATTATGTCCTCGTATTTGTGGGCTCTCTGCATAAACAGCCCCAGTGATGTGTGGTTTTGTGTACGGCACAGCACCTCACTTTCAACTGGAAAGATCACTTTTTGCTAAAAATCCTCCAAGTATAGCTTTAATGATACAACTGAAGCACACGCAGCCCTCCCATGATGGCAATAACTACAAACTGTGGACGATCCTGACAGCGTGTGCCCACCCCGGAGACAGAGCCTTGTGCGAACGGCCCTGCCCCTTCGGAAAAGCTGGAGGTTCTTTCTCTGTCTCCCTCCTTGTGGTTGGCAGAATAATGCCCCCTCACCCCCCGCAAGATGTCCACATCCTGACCCCCAGAATCTACAAATATATCACGTGGCAAGGGGTTATTAGGGATTCCCTGGTGGCTCAGATGTAAAGAGCACCTGCAATGCTGGAGACCTGGGTTCGATCTCTCAGTTGGGAAGATCCCCTGGAGAAGGAGATGGCAACCCACTCCAGTATTCTTGCCTGGAAAATCTCATTGATGGAGGACCCTGGCGGGCTACAGTCCATGGGGTCACAAAGAGTCAGACACAACTGAGCGACTCTACTTTCACAAGGGGATATTAAGGTAGCAGATGGAATTAAGGTTGTTAACCCACGACCTTAAAAGAGGGAAACCATGCTGGGTTATCGAGCAATCACAGAGCCTTTAAACGTGGAAGAGGGAGAGAAGAGAACTTTAGAGGGAAGTGACGTCAGAAAGGCCAGAGCGAGACAGTGTTGTTGCTGGCTTTGAAGGTGGAGGAAGGGGCCACAAGCCAAGAAATGTGGGCAGCTGCGAGAAGCTGAGAAAGGCCAGCTCCTCAGAAAGGGACACAGCCCTTGATTTTAGCCCAGTGAGACCCATGTCAGGCTTCCGTCCTCCAAGACTGTAAAGCGAGTTTGTGGTGTGTAAGCGCTGAGTCTGCGGTGATTTGTTAATAGCAGCAACAGAAAACAAACTCACTCCTCTTGGGTAGTGACCTTAAAGCAAGCCAGAGGGCTGAAAAATAAGTTACCTCGAGCTGTATGTAACCGGATTCAGCACGCAGTTGTGAGTGCCTGTATACAGAGTAAGAGGAGCCCGGGAAGGTGCAGACTCAGGTAGGACCCGGAGTTTCAGCCCTGACCTCAGTATTCACTGGAAGGACTAGTGTTGAAGTTGAACCTCCAATACTTTGGCCACCTGATGGGAAGAGCTGACTCATTTGAAAAGACCCTGATGCTGGGAAAGATTGAGGGCAGGAGGAGAAGGGGACGACGGAGGATGAGGTGGTTGGATGGCTTCACCAACTCAATGGACATGAGTTTGAGTAAACTCCAGGAGTTGGTGATGGACAGGGAGGCCTGGCGTGCTGCAGTCCAAGGAGTCGCAAAGAGTCAGACACGACTGAGAAACTCAACTGAAAAGGACATACTGGACTGCTGTGGACCTTTCCCTTCCTTCCTGGTTTCCTTCCACTGTCCACCCTGCCCACATTTGAAATGGCCTAAAATAGTACAAAGTAGGAAGCCTTGGCAAGTCCAAAACAGAAAAATCCCTTGAATCAGGTCATATTTTCCAGAAGCTGAGACACACCGTCTGCATTCTTTGAGATGCCGTCTTGCTGGAGCTGTGAAACCCTTGGCGCCTAGTGATGTCAATGGGATGAGCTCTTGACTTTCTAACCAGGAAGTGCCCTTTGGCAGTGAGCAGAGCAGGAACTCGGAGGCCAGCCCAGCCCACTGTCTGGACAGGGCTCTCTAGGAGCGAGGTGGGGCCAGGAAGGCGGTGGCTGCCCCCAAGGCGACAGGGAGCCAGGAGAGTCCTCCTTATCTCCACACTGTGCTTCCTGCCTCCCTAGATCCTGAAGGGGTGTGGGGGGCGGGTAGCCTTGGCAGCTGTCGTTAAACCTGTTTGCCTTGCCACCTGTCACACCCCTGAACTGAAGGAATCTACAGAAAAAGGCTCTTGGCTGTGTCGGGGGTTGCCACCCACTCTCTTCTAAGCCTTGGTAGAGTCCAGTGATGAAAGGCCCGTGGAAGTAGGGGTGTCAGAGCCTGTCCTCCTCCTTAACCGTAACCAGACCTCGGAGGGGCGGCTGCTGCTGCTGGGGTGGGGAGGCAGCGCCCCCCTGGTGTACAGCAAGAGACTGGTGCCGCCTCCCTTGGGTCTGGAGTCCACTGGCCAGTGGATAATCACCACCACCACACCTGGCTGTTTCTGGTCTGTCTGCTAAGGAAGTGCTGGTTCCACGGACACCAGAAAAGCATGAGTGTCAGCGAGCCATTCTTGACACCTGCCCCAAAGAGAGGGGACCCGGAAGGAAATTAGAGCTTGAACCTCCTGGGTGGTGGTTGCCCCTCGACAGCCAGGGACGCCTTTCCAGAGATGCTGCAGTGGGGCTGGCACGGGAGAAAGGAAGCCGGGAGGGGTGTGGTCCCCAGGGGTTTCTGAACGGGAGCGAAGGTAGGCATGCCCCCTGAACAGGTGAGCCTGACCGGCCAGAGAGCTCGTGACTTTCTACTGCAGCAACTTGATTCCAGTTTTCCTGGTTACATAAAATCAGCCTGGGACCTCCCTTGTGGTCCAGTGACTAAGGCTACGCACGCCCAATGCAGGGGGCTCGGAGTCAGTCAGTCCCTGACCCAGGAACTAGCTCCCACGTGTGCAAATAAGACCCAGTGCGGTTAAATAAATGAAAATAATTTTTTAAAAAATCGACCCATTAGGATGGCTCAGTGGGTAAAGAATCCGCCTACAATGCAGGAAGGGAGATGTGGGTTTGATCCCTGGGTCAGGAAGATCCCCTGGAGAAGGAAGTGGCAACCCACTCCAGTGTTCTTGCTTGGAGAATCCCATGGACAAAGGAGCCTGGAGGGCTACAGTCCTTGGGGTCGCAAAGAGTCGGACGCAACTGAGCTCGAGCTGCACGTGGTGGGGTTGACAAACTTCTCGTCCCGTAGAGCAGACATTTAAAGTGCTTAGTGTTCGGAGGTGTGTGGGCAGGGGCAGGTCCTTCTGGGACTGGCTTTGTCCATTTCACCTCTCAGCTGCGCTGGCTTGTCTCCTGGTTTTCGTGGATGGCAGGTTTTTGTTTTTGTTTTGTTTTGTTTTTTAATAAAAATGCAAGCTCTCTCTTGGAGCCAGGCCTCCAGCAACAAGAGGCTACAGGCAGCTCACCATCAGTTTTAGATGATAAACTGGCGGGTCATGGCACGGCAGGAAAACGAATCTGATTGGAAACTTTCTTTTTCTACAAAATAAAAATAATCCCTTGGGATGCCAAAGCAGGGATGGACACCAAAGTTGGGCTTTGATCCAGTGGTGAAGCTGAAGGGGCTTTCTGGACGGCAGCCCGAGCTCTCCAGTCACCGAAAGCAATCGAATAAGTATTTATGTAGCAAAACGTGATCGAAGCCCAGGCCTCCTTTGGTCCTGGGAGCCAGCCTGGCTGAGCAGAGCCCCTGGGCTCCTGGGGCTCAGAGTCAGTGGGGAGGCTGAGACCGGGTCGCAGGCAGAGAAACGGCGGAGCCCGGCCCTGCAAGAGGCGCAGCCGGCATCAGGAGCGTTGGTTCTAGGCCTGGCCTCACACACCGCCACAGGCTTCTCGGCTGAAAACAGCACACGTGCCCTCCTTGTTCTGGAGGCCAGAAGCAGCTGTCGTTTCACTGGGCCTAGACGGTGTGGGCAGGGGCGCGCTCCACCGAAGGTGCCAGGGCACAGTCCGTCCTCGCCTCTTCCAGCTCCTCGGGCTCCCATGCAATCCTTGGCCGTGGTCACATGGCCTCCTCAGCTGTCACATCCCCCGCCCCTCTCTTCGGTGAGGACACGCTGAGGGCCCACCTGGGCAATCTCGCCATCGCAGGGCCCCTGACTGGCTCTCGTCTGCACAGTCCCTGTTGCCATAGAAGGGGCCAGTCCCAGGTCCTGGGATCCAGCCCGGCTGCCTTTGGGAGGTCAGCCCCTCAAAGGAGGGACTCTCATGGGGGAGGTGGGGGACATTTCACATAGACGCAGGACAGGAGGGGGGCAGGACAGCAAGTGCGTGACTCTCACGGGACAGCCAGGAGCTGCTAGGTGGGTCCATGTGGCTGAGTGGAGAGCGTCCTGTGCGAGTGTTTGGCACACAGATTGTGGGATCACGAACAAGGCGGTGCTTAGCATGGGGAGCGTGTGCGGGGATGCGAGCCTTCGCCTGCAGGCTGAGGAGCTTGTCCTTTGGCAGGAAGGTGCCAGGGGCTGGTAAAGATTCACTTTTCAGGAAAGTCTCCGTCAGGTGTGTGAAGGATGGATTGGGGAGGATCTGTTTCTCTCGGGCAGCAGAGTGTGGGTATTCTCAGCTTGGCAGGCCATCTAGTCCCTGGCCCTGGCTGTGCCCGGCGCTCACAGAAGTGGGCCGGCCCCTGCGCCAGCTTTGCCTGCAGAGCCGGGCCCCCCAGGCCTGCGCACAGGTGCTCGTAATGTGAGGGGGGACGCGCTGGACAGCAGCGGGAGGTCAGTGCCAAGTCCCACAGCATCTGACCCGGTGCCCGTGGCCCTGGGATGCCAGTCCGATGTGCACAGTTTACACGTGGAGAAACGGAGATCCAGAGGAGCGAGGTCACTTGTTTGGGGTCACGCAGCTGGTAACGGGCAGAACTCAGGTTGCCCAGAGGTCTGGGTCATCAGGAGGCCAAGGTGAGATCAGGGCAGAGGCTGGGGTGGCGGGGGGAGTGGTGCGGAGTTGAGAGCTGGGGTGCGGACAGGTGAGGGGGCCTGGCACCTGCCAGAATGTGGCGGCATGAGCGATTTGACTGCTGCCCAGGCTGGTGCTGAGGGCTGGGAGCACCCCTGGCCAGCAGTGCCTTCCTGCCGGGAACCTGCTGCAGGCGCGGGAGGCTCAGCATCTGGGCTCCTGGCCTGAATTCCAGGGAGACATTCAGGCTGGGAGGGTGTGGATTCAGAAGAAGTGGTGGGTGGCGAGGAAGGAGCCCGCCTTGGGGGCCGAGAAGAGAGGGAGGAGGGCTGCAGACAGGTCACCACTGGCGGCCCCGTTGCTGCCGGCAGGAGGTGCAGCAGGACCCCTGGTGGCTGGGCCCCAGGAGCAGGCCTGTCTGTGGGTGGGGTGTCTGCAGGCCAGCAGTGGACCCTAGCTAGGACGGGGGAGAGCGCTTCTCCGGGATGGGGATGCTGGGCTCTGCATTCATTCACAGAGGCACGGTGTCACCCTTTCACATGCTGAGCACTACCATTGTACCTGAGAGTGTACCCTGGAGCTGGAACAGTGGCTCAGGTGGGAGATTTGGACAAGTACAGACTGTGAGAAGGAAGCCGTAGAGCGGGCACGGCTGACCCGACCCCGAGCGAGCCGGAGGTCCTCCCCCTGGACCAGGGCCAGGGGGCTGGGCAGGCTCCACTGGGCCCTGGCTGCTGGTGGCGTCCTCAGAGTCTGCTGGGAGCGAGTGGAGGGGGGGACACCAGGACCGTGACTCAGAAATGAAGAGTCGGCCAGGGGCTGTGAGGGCACCTCACAGTGGAGACATGTCTATGCTGGCAGGCTCTGCCCACTGCACCTGCAGCCCTGTGACGGCAGGCAGCTCGACCCCGGCTGGATCCAGGGCCGGGGGTTTGCATGTACCTAAGCTGGGGCGCAGGGGCAAGGAGCCTCAGCTGCTCAGGAAGTGGGTGTCCTTTTCATTCCTTCGGCGCAGTATGCTGTGGGGTAGAGGGTGGGCAGGGAGGCCCTTCTGAGGAGTGCGAGCAAGACCGTCAGCAGCCGGGGCAGGACGGCGAGCCCTGTCTGGGGGAAGCGGGGTAGAAGGGTGGTCGGTTGGCAGGCAGAGGAGCCGGCTTGCTAGGGACGGGTTGGGGTTGGCAGGGGTTGTGTAACTAGCGAGGGTTTGCTCCCAAAGCAGGGAATGACACGCCAGAGGAACTGGCTTGAATGGCAGGTGTTGGTGGCCGCAGGGCACCAGTGGGTGTCGGGGTGGGGGGAGTGGCAGCAAGAGGGCGCCTGTGTGGTTCCTGTGAGAAGGGGCCGTGGGAGCCGATGGAGAGGAGGCAGGCAGCCGGGTCGCTGGGGCTGACAGAGCAGATGCTGCAGATGGAGGGGGATCGGGGCCACACCTGGGCTTTTCGAGGTGGCGGTGGCTTATAACTTTTGGTTGAAGTGTGTTCACACAGAAAGTTGTGTCTCCCAGGGTTTTGATGGAAGTTTAGACCAGGACAGCTGTGACGATGGCCATCCGCCATCGCTGCCTCAATTCCTGAGGGAAGAATTGCAGGCGAATGTATGTCAGAAATCCAGGCAGAATTTTGACCAGGAGATGCAGGAACTGAGAGCTCAGTGGCGACGGTGGGCTGGACGTGGACAGCGGGCAGCTTTGGCCTGGCCATGCTTTTGAAGCCGTGGTTTGGCGAGGAGGGGCCAGGACTCCTGCTTTCCCTCAAGGTCCCCAGCGACCAGCTCGCGTCTCCATGGCGAATTGGGGGACTGCTTCCTGGGTGCAGAGGGAGCCCTCTCCCAGGAGGGGAGGAGAGGAGGACTCCGAGGCTGTTCCACAGGGCCCCTCATGTCTGACCTGCTCCTTAGAAGTCCCTTTTCTGTACTTGACCCTGTGGCCAGAACCTAAGAATCTGTCCGGAAAGCAAGGGGATGGGAGGCCTGTTTACCATGTGGGCCTGTTGCCCTGATTTTCCATCCGAGGAGCCAGACCACATGCTCTACACTGTGGTGGGGGGTCGTTCACAGAACTGCCAAGTCCCCGCATGAATCCCCACGCCCTTCCCAGCTGCCACCTGGCGGAGTGAGGAGCATCTACGCAGAGAGTCAGCCGTTAGTTGTTTGGGAGCCAAGGCAGAAATGCTCCGTGGCCCGAGGGACGTTTCTCAGGCTGAGACCTGCCAAGTCACAGCTGAAGGTCGAGACAGAGAGTGGCCACGGGCCAGTGTTCTGCTGCTTCTGCCCCTGGTGCTGCTGTGACCTGTGAGCTGCTGTGACCTGTGAGCTGCCGTGACCTGTGAGCTGCCGTGGTCTGTGCTGGGGACGAGAGCCGCTATTCCTGGCCACCACAACCTCCCCCAGAGCTCGGCCTCTAGCTGCACTCGGGGAGCGGGCCGGGCCAAGCCACGCTGTCCTTGGAGCTGATGCGCTGACAGGCGGGGCTCCAGGGATGAGGACGCGACAGCCTCTGGACCCTCAGCCTTTTGCATGACACAAAGGCGCCAGGGGACAGATGTTGCCAAAACCCTCACTGTTTCTGTTTGGCTTGATTGTGTTCCTTAGTTGACTTGAATGGGCTTCCCCAATGGCTTAGCCGGTAAAGGATCCCCTGCAATTCAGGAGACACAGGAGGTGCAGGTTCAGCCCCTGGGTCGGGACTGTCTCCTGGAGGAGGGAATGGCATCCCGCTCCAGTGTTCTTGCCTGAAAAGTCCCATGGACGGAGGAGCCCGACAGGCTACAGTCCACAGGGTCCCGGCAGGTCAGACGTGAGTGACCAGCTAAGCGCAGCACAGCACGTTTCTGTTCAGCTGACAGTGTTTTATGCTTTATTTGAATATCAGGGAAACGTGACCCAGGAGGAAGTAAAAACTCCCTCTCTGAGCATGTGTCTGCTCTGTGCACTGTTCTAGTGGCTGGGGGCGCAAATGAATGAACTGTAACGTGATGTCCAGTGGTGACAGGTGCCAAGGAAAGGGATGGAGGCCGTCGGGAGCAGAGCCATCAGGGAGGGCTTCCTGGCTCAGGTGACCTTTGCTTAAAGTGGACCTGTACTCTCTCTGATAGTTTGTCCTGCCCAGCGCCCTCCCCACCTCCCCGCCTGCCACGTGCCCTCTTTCCCAAGACTGCAAAGCACCAGCTTACGCAGAACTTTCACTGAGGTTTGTGTCTTGCCAGCTGGGACAGAGGACACGGAACAGTTTTGCTTTGGAAAGACTTTTCTTCCTGCTGAATAAGAGTAAACAAAGATACTGCTAGAGTCAGGGTTTACTTGAGCCAAGAGAGCAGTAATGGCCCAGAGACGTGGCCACGCCAGGCACCCTGGACGAGGCCACCTTGGACCGTGCACCCACTCGTACGTGGGGCGCTGTGCCCGGCAGGTCGTGACCGCTCTCCTTTCCCCCGCGTTACAGGTCCCGCTGCCCTTCAGTCTGATGCCCGTCCAGCTCTCCAACCCCCCGGAATGGAATGAGTCTATGCACTCTCTCCGGATCAGCGTGGGGGGCCTTCCCGTGCTGGCGTCCATGACCAAGGCCGCAGACCCCCGCTTCCGCCCCCGCTGGAAGGTGATCCTGCCATCCTTTGTGGGCGCCGCTGTCCTCTGGCTGCTCTATGCCCACCGCCCCCCTCCTGGCCGGCCCCCCCTGCCCAACACCCACAACTGGAAGCTTGTCCAGCCGCCTGCTGCCCGGTACAATGACACCTACCCACTGTCTGCCCCCCAGAGGACGCCGGGTGGGACGCGATACCGGATCGCTGTTATCGCCGACCTGGACACAAAGTCCAGGGCCCAGGAGGAGAACACCTGGGTCAGTTACCTGAAGAAGGGTCATCTGACCCTGTCAGACAGCGGGGACCGGGTGGCCGTGGAGTGGGACCAAGGCCATGAAGTCTTGGAGTCCCACCTGGCAGAAAAGGGGCGGGGCATGGAGCTGTCGGATCTGATCGTCTTCAATGGGAAGCTGTACTCTGTGGACGACCGCACCGGCGTCGTCTACCAGATCGAAGGCTCCAGGGCTGTGCCCTGGGTCATCCTGTCCGACGGCGACGGCACCGTGGGGAAAGGTAAGTCAGGCCATCTGTCCCCAGGCTCACTGCAGTGCTGGAGGACAGGTCATCCGGTTGGTTCTCAACATGTGCACAGCGAAGCAGTCACAGGTCCGGGGGGGTGGACGTCGGGGAGATTTCATCTCCCCCACCTCTGACCTGCGGCCCCCACAGCCTGAGCAGAGTCCTCGGGGACCTCAGACCGAAGCCATGCCCAGGAGTGTGAGCTTCTGCTGGGGGCTGGCGGGGAAGCAGGGTCTCTCCCAGAGGAGCGCTGGGCCCTGCCCTCAGGGACAGCCCCTTTCTGCGTCCTCAGCCGTATCAGTGTCTTGAGCGTACGTTGGGACTGCGCCCTCCACGTGCCTCAGCCTTAAAGCCGGAGCATCAGGTTTGCTCATTCTGAACTGAGACTTTGTTAAAAAGCAAACTGCTCCTTTCTGAAAACCCAGCAGGGGAAGGTCTGAGTGTGAGCAGCAGAGCCCCCCACCCCGACCTTGAGTGGAGTCTGACCTCTGGCATCGGCTGTGCCCCACGCCAGCAGGCAGGTAGCAGAGCTGTGGGAGGGAGCCTGTGTGCCCAGAACCTTCACATGGGGCAGCAGGAGAGTTGACATCAGCTTCCATGCGTGTGGCTGGGTCTGCACCTGCTAGAAAGCCAGGCTCCACTGCCAGTGCCTGGGGTCAAAAGAGAAATCACATTAACTCACTGGGCGCTGGGCTGGCTGCCAGGCCCTCCTTCCCTCGAAGTGATAAAAATCTGCCCAACTTTACCCGAGGCTGGGCAGGTTGGCAGGACTCTCAGCCACCGTTTTATTGAAAACCTCGGTTGCCCACTTTCTGCCTCAGGCCAGCCGCGCATGTCCGGCACCATCCAGCAGTTCTGCTTGCCCCTGGGGTCTGGAGGGTAGCAGGATAAAGGGAGCTCGGGGTTGCCCAGTGGTCAGTCCCCCAGAGGAGACCATAGGAAGTCAGTGGGGCCCCCAGAGCCACCTGCAGAGAAGCATCCCAAGGTGAGGGTTGCAGCCACAGCTCCTTGGGCCAGCCAGAAGTTTGCAGAACATTTGGGAACAAGCAGAGATTAGAACACAGTGAAGGAATAGGTGAGAATATGCAAGAACAAAGTGCCCACACAGCCTTCAAAGCTAGGCTCATGGTAAGTAAATCCATCTAAGAAAATAAACACACTGATTGGCGTGGCTAC
This sequence comes from Capricornis sumatraensis, assembly GCF_032405125.1. Taxonomy (NCBI): domain Eukaryota; kingdom Metazoa; phylum Chordata; class Mammalia; order Artiodactyla; family Bovidae; genus Capricornis; species Capricornis sumatraensis. The sequence continues at coordinate 102,916,127 of NC_091076.1, forward strand.
TGTGAGCATCTGTGCAGAGCCCCACTAAGCTCTGGCCGCTGGCACTTAAATCCCTCTGGGGTGTGGCTGTGTGACCAGCACTTTCCTGCATTTTCCCAGGGTTGGGCGTGGTCTGAGATGGGGCTGACGTGACAGCTGGAGAAACAGGAAGATTGGGGTCTGCAGAGATTGTGAGTGGAGGGCCACTTTTCTGGCTGGGGAAGTACTAGGCCACTCCACTGGGGGGTTCACTTGGGCTAAGGGGGAACGGTCCAGCAGGGTTCCTGGAGTGAGTTTGGGAAGAAGATGCTGGAGGGCAGGGAGAGAGGAGTCAGGAGGCGGAGGTGGTGCCCGTCTGCCCTCCGTGAACGCCATGCTGTCTGCTCCGAGGCGCCCGCCTGCCCGCCTTCCGATGGAGCTGCAGGGTGGCTGATCCGTCCTCTACTCTCTTGTTGTCGCCCCAAGTTGAGCCCACTGTGAGTGACCTCTGCTACCTAGAGCTGCCGGGCCCAGAGGGCTCTCTGCTCTGGCCTGACTGGGCCCACGGACCAGGCCAGCAGAAGGCTGGCCCTCGCCTCAGCCCCGCCCCTGTCTCCCTGTCCCCAGGCTTCAAAGCTGAGTGGCTGGCCGTGAAGGATGAGCATCTGTATGTGGGCGGCCTGGGCAAGGAGTGGACCACTGCCACGGGGGAGGTGCTGAATGAGAACCCAGAGTGGGTGAAGGTGGTGGGCTGCAGAGGCAGCGTGGACCACGAGAACTGGGTGTCCAGCTACAACGCCCTGCGGGCCGCTGCCGGGATCCGGCCGCCAGGTGAGAGCCAGGCCCGCGGACGGGCACCGCGAGCTTGCTTGCTCGGCTGTCTCTGACGGTTGCTCCCGCCAGGCCTCTGGGTTCTGGGGCCAGCGAGCCATTGCTTTTCACCCAGGCTCACCTGGCGGGCTCAGACAGTAGCTCCGTCCGCAGGGTCCTCCTGGGGACTGCCCCGAGGTTGGGCCTCGCCCCTGACCTGGCGGTGGGAGCAGGTGCACAAAGCTTTGCTTCTTTGCCCCCATTTCTGGAAGTCATTGTTTGTAGTAGGGAGGGGTGGTACTTGGAGCGGGCTCGGGGACGTGACTGAGGTCACAGCTTCACCTCCAGATAAGGCTGACTTCCCATCCTTTTCGGCTTGCAAGGCAGCCTCTCCTACCCTCCCTGATCCGTCTTCTCAGATCAGACCTGGTGTTAACTCGTGCCTCTTGCAGAAGCTGTCTCCTCTGCACCCCGAGAGAGGTGAAATAGCACCAAGGAGGTAATATACAGACAGACCTTGTAGCCATGGCTACTCAGCAGTGCTGGGGGAGCCGGCGAGGGAGGGCAGCCAGAGAGGCGGCCCAGCAGAGGCTCGTACGGCCCCATGGGCTCTGTCCTGCTGGGTTCAGCCACTCTGGACAGACGGACAGCTAAAGAAAAGAACGGTGCTGCTGCTCGGCTGCCGGGCCGCTAGCGGTCTGCACGCGGGGCGAGGTCGCCCTGGGCCCAGGGCGGGTCGGGTGGGCTGTGACCGGCCTGTGTGTCCCCAGGCTATCTCATCCACGAGTCTGCCTGCTGGAGTGACACGCTGCAGCGCTGGTTCTTCCTGCCGCGCCGCGCCAGCCACGAGCGCTACAGCGAGAAGGACGACGAGCGCCGGGGCACCAACCTGCTGCTGAGCGCCGCCCAGGACTTCGGGGACATAACTGTCCAGCGCGTGGGGGCAGTGGTCCCCACCCATGGCTTCTCCTCCTTCAAGTTCATCCCCAACACCGACGACCAGATCATCGTGGCCCTCAAGTCTGAGGAGGATGGCGGCCAGATCGCCACCTACATCATGGCCTTCACGCTGGACGGACGCTTCCTCCTGCCTGAGACCAAGATCGGGAGTGTGAAGTACGAGGGCATAGAGTTCATTTGAACCAAGAAAAGTCAAGAGGACGAGCAAGGCCGAGGGGTGGACGGTTTTAAGCTTCATCAGGACTCAAGTTTTATAAAAACCCAAGGACTGCACTTTCATGTGATGTTTAGTTTATCTTTTTTTCTTGTTTTGATTTTTTTTTTGGAACTCTTGAGGTGTGTGCCTGGTTTAGAAATTTCCAGAATTGGGAGCTCAGTCCCAGCCTGAGATGTGGCTTCTCAGAGGGGAGGGGAACGGAAGTGGCGGGGTGGGGCTGTCTCCCAGAGCTACAGGCCGGACGTTTCCCTGCACCTCCACCTGGTGGTTGAAGCTAGTCATTGCAGGCATCTTAATTTGGGGCCCATCCTCCGATTCAGCCCTTTCTTCCATCTGACCTCCTTTTCTTTTCTCTCCATTTCTTCTCCTGCTCAATAAATATTTCTTAAGCTCCTACAGTGTGTCAAGCACTGTGCCCTCTCTGGGAATCCAACAGTGAGTGAAGTGGGCTGCCAGCTTGGTGCTCCTGGACCACTCCACAATCCACCCCTCCAGGCCCCTGGGAAAGAACCTGTTTACACTGCAGGACCTCACAGGGCTGTGAGGGCAAGGGCAGGCCTCCGGGAACACGTCTGCTCAAAGGGCCCCAAGAGGGGCCACAGGCCCACCGTCTGCCCCCACGTCAAACTTCTCCATTCAAGGGGCTGGCCCCGTATATTCTGTCTTCAGGAAAATTCTGTCCCTGCGTAGCACTTTGAAGTTTTAATTATTAGCTTCTGTATTAGTTAGTTTCCTTTCTTATAAAATGGAATCAGCAAATCTTATCAAGAGCAAAGTCCTGTAGTTAAGAAATTCATTCCCAACAGTGAAGAAAATGGTAATTAAGCAGTTACAGTCGGTAAGGCAACTTTTCAAGCATTTCTAAGTCCTTGGCCAAAGGATACAATGATAAGGATACAATACCTTTTTTTAGCAATTATCAGAAATTGCCATTTCTTTAAAGACTTCTGCAAATGACTTGAATGTGTAATTCCTGAGTCAAAGAGGGGCCCCAGGTTCTGGCAAGCCTGCACCTGGCCCCCAACGCTGGGGCTCCCTTACCCTGGAGCTTGTGGACGAGGCCTGCCTGGTCCGGCAATTTCTGTCCTGGCCTTTTATTTCTCCACTTACCTGTGGGAGTTTTGCAGCCTCTTCTTTCTAGAAACTTCACAGAAACTTTGGCATGTCTTAGTCCCTATGGTCTCTTCTCCATACCCCAGGGTAAAGGTGGAGGGTTTGGGACACAGGTCAGCCAGAACCGAAGTCTAGAAGGGCCATCACCATCAGCCCGCGGTGCCCCTCTCCCAGAAGCTACCTCACCTCTCAGGAGAATGTAGGGTTTGCGATGGCCGGGGAGGGGCGTGCTTCAGGCTCTGGCTGTTTGTGAACCTCTGTCTCATAGACTTTTCCCACTTTAGAATTTTAATACAAATGCCCGGAGGGGATCCAGGAAGCATCCCTCATTCCTGTGCTGGTTGTTTCTTCCACTATAAAATGAAGAGCAGAAGAACAGAAAACAAGGTTTTGAGCAGACATGTCTCTCTAGAACTCAAATCCCACTGTACGACAGTCTGAAGGCCCAAGTCTTTTCTGACTTTGCTTACCTGGGCTCCCTGACCCACCTCCTTGATAAATATCCACGACATTCAGGGCTGTGTGATATTAAAAATACCAGAGATGAAATTAGGAAGGTTGGAGGACTAGGGACATTCACTGGATTGAGATCTAAGACCCAGGTGCCCAGAAGCTCCATTTTCACACAGTGATTTTCAAGTATTTTAAAGCTAGACTTTCCCCCTATCCCCACCCCTGTTCGCTGCTGTAAGCATAATGATTGTGTTCCTTCCTACTGGAGCCATTGTTTTGTAAACAATAAAGTGAATTCTCTTTGTCTCCTGGTCTGCATTGGCTTTTGGCACTGCCCCAGGGGATATGAGAGCCAGTTCACACAGGGGCTCAGAGAAGGGTGCGCTTCCTGTGGGGATGAAGAGGGATCCTGGCAAGGAATGAGCCAGAAGCATTCTTGATGCAGGATGGCCGGGGTGTCATGGGAGCTCGTGGGATTGAGACCGTGGACGTTTGTGGACTAGAAGCCTTTATGGAAACCAGATCAGCCAGTCCAGCCTGTCCCTAAGACTGAAGACGCTGTTTTGGTCAGACTGATAAAGAGTATAGGTTCTGGTTCCACTCCAGGTTCCAGTCCTGGCTCTGACACTCTGCAACTGTGTGACCGTGGTTGGATCAGTTAGATCAGCTAACTTCTCTGAGCTTCTCTTTCCTCGTCCGTGAAAGGACAGCGATAATGGAGCTACTTCACAGAGCTGTCATGAACAGTAAATGAGTCCATACACAGGTTAGCATCTACTTATCCATTTTCTTGGAGGCTACTAGAAGACTGGTAGTGGGGTGGGCTCCAGCAAGAGTTCTTGACTGGTCCAGATGTCATTAGGTGTTGATGAGCCTGCAGGAACCAACTAGATCATTCTGGAGGACACTGGGGGCCCTAAGAGGAACCCTCAGGAACCTGGAAGGAGGCAGGTATGGGTCAGGGTGCCCGTCCTCCATCCTTTCCCCATCCTGCCCAGCCTCCCCAGAGGCTGACCTGAGTGAGCCTCTGCACCTCATCAGCGCACACTGGGACAGACCCCCGACCAGCAGGAAGCAGTGGGCCAAGCTGGGAGGCCCTGATTCCCTCGCCAGGGCTGCCTGCCTCCTGCACTACCTCCAGGAACTACTTCCTGCCTTTGTCGCTTCCGACCTGGGAGTGGCCAGAGCTCCAGAGAGCGGCTGCACCTGCTCACTCACACCTTGTAAATAGCTCCCCTGTCTTTAAATCTTTCTTAGCGTATCCTAATCTGGGGCTACCTGCTGCGAGCCTGACCAGGACAGCCAGGGAGGAGAGTCAACCGTCAAAACGCTGCAGGTGTCAAGTAAGGAGGTTGTGTTTCCAGGGGCCTGCAATGAGGAAGTGATCCTCAGGAGAACAGTCCCAGGATGGGAGATGGGGAGCCAGAGCACATGGAGCTGAGGAGGGGAACAGGGTGAGCAACTGCACACGGAGGAGGAAGGCAGAGAAAATCGGCGCTCGGCTGTGTCTTGAGCAGCTGCGACATTCTGGGCTCCAAGCGACTTGCGCCTGCCTAGAACTCATGCTTGCAATTCATTAGTGTTAGTCACTCAGTCATGTCTGACTCTTTGTGACCCCATAGCCTATAGCCTGCCAGATTCCTCTGTCCTTGGGGTTCTCCAGGCAAGAATACTGGAGCGGGTTGCCATTTCCTTCTCCAGGGGATCTTCCTGACCCAGGGATCAAATCTGGGTCTCCTGCATTGCAGGCAGATTCTTTACCATCTGAGCCACCAGAAGTCAGGTGAAGTCGCTCAGTCGTGTCCGACTCTTTGCGACCCCATGGACTGTAGCCCACCAGGCTCCTCCATCCATGGGATTTTCCAGGCAAGAATACTGGAGTGGGTTGCCATTTCCTTCTCCAATTCATTAGCAAAAAAAGAAATTCCCAAAAGTCATCTCAGAACTAGGTGAAAGAAGATGAGATTAATTTCTTTCCAAATGTTAATCCTGCCTTCTTTGTGCATTTTTGCTGGCTTCCCTGGTGGCTCAGAGGTTAAAGCGTCTGCCTGCAATGAGGGAGACCCAGGTTTGATCCCTGGGTCAGGAAGATTCCCTGGAGAAGGAAATGGCAACCCACTCCAGTACTCTTGCCTGGAGAATCCCATGGATGGAGGAGCCTGGTGGGCTACAGTCCACGGGGTCGCAAAGAGTCAGACACAACTGAGCAACTTCACTCACTTGTGCACTTCAAATTGGTAAATTATACCTTAATAAAACCATTAATAGATTTGGGTAAAGCAAAAATAAAATACCTTCACACAAAGAAAATTCTAAGGCCAAATGACTTTATTGGTAAATCGTGTCTTAAGACATTTAAGGAAAAAAATTGTAAGGAGCCAACACAAAATCTTCCATAATTTTGGGAACTGGGAACACCCTCAATTCATTCTATGAAGGCATCACTACCCTGACACCAAAACCAGACAAATAGAAGAAAAATACAAACCCTCGTGAACGCAGAAGCAAAACTCCTTGACAAAAATTTAGCCAGTTGAATACAACGTCTTGTAAAGTGGACAGTACTTCATGACAAACTGTGATTTACTCCAAGAATGCAGGGTTGGTTTAATATTCTAAAATCCACATAGTCCACTATATTTAACAGATGAAGAAGGTAAAACCGTATGATAATCTCAAAAGATAGAGGAAAAAAAAAAATCTGATGGAATCCAGTACACATTCATGACTTAAAAGCAAACAGAGACTTCCCTGGTGATCCAGTGGCTGACTCCAGGCTTCTACCACAGGGACACGGGTTCAGTCCCTGGTTTCACAACTAAGATGCGGCATGGTGCATGGCCAAAAAAGAGTATTTGTTAAACACTAAGAATATATTTTCTGAACATTTGTCGTAATAAAAATGAATTTTCTTAATAATTTAAATATTTTTTTAAATAATAAATACAAGCGGGGAAAAAAAAAAAAAAAAACCTCTTTGCAAACTAGAAATAAAAGGAACTTCTTTAAGCCAGTAAACGGTGTCTGTGGAAAAAACCTTTAGCTAACATAATACTTCAAGGTAAAAGACTTTCCTCTGAAGGCTGGGAACTAGGCAAGAATCGGCATTCTCCACTTGTTTTTTCCCTACCACTTAACTTTTTGTTTTGAAATCATTTTAAGCCACAAAGAAGTTGCCAAACTAGAATTAGTGTTGCTGTGTTCCCTTCATGTTGTTACACAACCACAGCTCCGTGATCAAAGTAGGAACCTGGCAATGTGCTTGTCACTTTCCGTCACCCACAGCCCATATGAGGTCCCGGACAGTGCAATTAGGCAAGAAAAAGGAGAATCTTTAGACTGGGAAAGAAATGGTAAAACTGTCTTTTTTCACCAAGGACAAGTTCAACTAGATAGGAAAACCCTAAGGACGACTCAAAAAAGACCTAACAGCTGAGTTCAGCAGAGCTGAAGGATACACAGTTCACATACGGAAATTAGTGTTATTTCCATGCAGTGAACAACTGGAAATTTTTTGAGACAGCAGCATTTATAATAGCACCCCAAAACGTGAAATAGATAAAAGTCTGACAAAATATGTACAAGATCTATATGCTGAAAGTATAAATTCCTGACGATTGGCGATACCAAGTATTGGTGAGCATTTAAAGCCACTGAAACAGTAATAGGAAGTGCCAATAGGGATGCAAAAATGGGCTCAGCCACTTTGGAAATTTGACAGTTTCTTAAGAAGTTAAACATACACCGACCATCAGTTCGGTTCAGTTCAGTCGCTCAGTCGTGTCCGACTCTTTGCGACCCCATGAATCGCAGCATGCCAGGCCTCCCTGTCCATCACCAACTCCCGGAGTTCACTCAGACTCACATCCATGGAGTCAGTGATGCCATCCAGCCACCTCATCCTCGGTTGCCCCTTCTCCTCCTGCCCCGAATCCCTCCCAGCATCAGAGTCTTTTCCAATGAGTCAACTCTTCACATGAGGTGGCCAAAGTACTGGAGTTTCAGCTTTAGCATCATTCCTTCCAAAGAAATCCCAGGGCTGATCTTCAGAATGGACTGGTTGGATCTCTTTGCAGTCCAAGGGACTCTCAAGAGTCTTCTCCAACACCACAGTTCAAAAGCATCAATTCTTCGGCGCTCAGCCTTCTCTTCACAGTCCAACTCTCACATCCATACATGATCACAGGAAAAACCATAGCCTTGACTAGATGGATCTTAGTCGGTAAAGTAATGTCTCTGCTTTTCAATATGCTATCTAGGTTGATCATAACTTTTCTTCCAAGGAGTAAGCGTCTTTTAATTTCATGGCTGCAGTCACCATCTGCAGTGATTTTGGAGCCCCAAAAAATAAAGCCTGACACTGTTTCCACTGTTTCCCCATCTATTTCCCATGAAGTGATGGGACCAGATGCCATGATTTTCGTTTTCTGAATGTTGAGCTTTAAGCCAACTTTTTCGCTCTCCTCTTTCACTTTCATCAAGAGGCTCTTTAGTTCCTCTTCACTTTCTGCCATAAGAGTGGTGTCATCTGCATATCTGAGGTTAATGATATTTCTCCTGGCAGTCTTGATTCCAGCTTGTGTTTCTTCCAGTCCAGTGTTTCTCATGATGTACTTTGCATATAAGTTAAATAAGCAGGGTGACAATATACAGCCTTGACGTACTCCTTTTCCTATTTGGAACCAGTCTGTTGTTCCATGTCCAGTTCTAACTGTTGCTTCCTGACCCGCATACAGATTTCTCAAGAGGCAGGTCAGGTGGTCTGGTATTCCCATCTCTCTCAGAATTTTCCACAGTTTATTGTGATCCACACAGTCAAAGGCTTTGACATAGTCAATAAAACAGAAATACATGTTTTTCTGGAATTCTCTTGCTTTTTCCATGATCCAGAGGATGTTGGCAATTTGATCTCTGGTTCCTCTGCCTTTTCTAAAACCAGCTTGAACATCAGAAAGTTCACGGTTCACGTATTGCTGAAGCCTGGCTTGGAGAATTTTGAGCATTACTTTACTAGCGTGTGAGATGAGTGCAATTGTGCAGTACTTTGAGCATTCTTTGGCATTGCCTTTCTTTGGGATTGGAATGAAAACTAACCTTTTCCAGTCCTGTGGCCACTGCTGAGTTTTCCAAATTTGCTGGCATATTGAGTGCAGCACTTTCACAGCATTGTCTTTCAGGATTTGAAACAGCTCAACTGGAATTCCATCACCTCCACTAGCTTTGTTCATAGTGATGCTTTCTAAGGCCCACTTGACTTCATATTCCAAGATGTCTGGCTCTAGATGAGTGATCACACCATCGTGATTATCTGGGTGGTAAAGATCTTTTTTGTACAGTTCTGTGTATTCTTGCCACCTCTTCTTAATATCTTCTGCTTCTGTTAGGTCCACACCATTTCTGTCCTTTATCAAGCCCATCTTTGCATGAAATGTTCCCTTGGTATCTCTAATTTTCTTGAAGAGATCCCTAGTCTTTCCCATTCTGTTCTTTTCCTCTATTACTTGGGACCCAGTAATCCTGTCCCTCCACAAAAGATAAAAACTGACACTCACACAAAGACTTGTCTCCAAATGTTGTTAACAGTTTTATGTGTAATACCGTAGCTGCCCCCCACCCTGACCCCTGTATCTGCAGAAGATACTTTCCAAGACTCCACTGGATGCCTGAAACTGTTCAGTTCAGTTCAGTTGCTCAGTCGTGTCCGACTCTTTGCAACCCCATGAACCGCAGCACGCCAGGCCTCCCTGTCCATCACCAACTCCCAGAGTTTACTCAAACTCATGTCCATTGAGTCGGTGATGCCATCTAACCATCTCATCCTCTGTCATCACCTTCTCCTCCTGCCCTCAATCTTTCCCAGCATCAGTCTTTTCAAATGAGTCAGCTCTTTGCATCAGGTGCCAAAGTATTGGAGTTTCAGCTTCAACATCAGTCCTTCCAATGAACAACCAGTGTCGAGTCCAGCTTGACAACCTGGGTTTCCAACAGCACGATACAGCGAGAGAATGAGAAACGAGACACAAGAACTCAGAGAAAAGCGAGGATCAGGGGACCAACACCACTCCAGGTGAAGGTGCAGAAACTGAATCCAAGCCAGCTTGATTATACTTTCAGCTATGAATGAAAGAATAAGCGGGGAGTTAAAACTGTAACTCATGTGGCCTTCAGGGCCAAAGGGCAAAATCATCACTAACCATTGAGTAATTAGGAAATAGCGACCAATAACAAATCAGTAAGTAAGACTAATACTCTTATCTGTAGATTTTCCACCAGATATGTAAAACATGTGACTCTGAGACGCGAGTTGAGAAATGGTTTTCCGACCCCAGGATCATATCTTGTTTTCACGATTATGAACTGTTTGTTCCCTTTGGACTTGTTCCAAGAGTTTCAGGCCCTATAGCATCCAGCTTATCAATAATTGTAAATTTCTTTTGTGGCCCTTGCCGGGGCCTGCTTTTCTTTTATTCTTCCTGTCTCTTACAAACCAGGGCTGATCTCCTTCAGGATGGACTGGCTGGAGCGCCTTGCAGTCCAAGGGACTCTCAAGAGTCTTCTCCAACACCACAGTTCAAAAGCATCAATTCTTTGGCACTCAACTTTCTTTATAGTCCAATTCTCACATCCATACATGACCACTGGAAAATCCATAGCCTTGACTAGATGGACCTTTGTTGGCAAAGTAATGTCTCTGCTTTTTAATATGCTGTCTAGGCTGATAATAACTTTCCTTCCAAGGAGTAAGCATCTTTTAATTTCATGGCTGCAATCACCATCTGCAGCAATCTTGGAGCCCAGAAAAATAAAGTCAGCCACTATTTCCACTGTTTCGCCATCTATTTGCCATGAAGTGATGGGACCAGATGCCATGATCTTCGTTTCCTGAATGTTGAGCTTTAAGCCAACTTTTTCGCTCTCCTCTTTCACTTTCATCAAGAGGCTCTTTAGTTCTTCACTTTCTCCCATAAGGGTGGTGTCATCTTCATATCTGAGGTTATTGATATTTCTCCCGGCAATCTTGATTCCAGCTTGTGCTTCTTCCAGTCCAGTGTTTCTCATGATGTACTCTGCATATAAGTTAAATAAGCAGAGTGACAATATACAGCCTTGACCTACTCCTTTTCCTATTTGGAACCAGTCTGTTGTTCTATGTCCAGTTCTAACTGTTGCTTCCTGACCTGCATACAGATTTCTCAAGAGGTAGGTCAGGTGGTTTGATATTCCCATCTCTTGAAGAATGTTCCACAGTTTATTGTGATCCACACAGTAGGAGTAAGCAGATCACCAGTTGCCAGGCGTGGGGGCTGGTAGAGGAGATTGTCAGCAAAGGGCCTAAGAGAACATTGAGGGATGATAAGAATGTTCTCTGTATTGCGGTTGTCATGGTTACCATCTGTCTACATTTGCCAAAGCTCATTAAATTGATGCACTTTATTGTATGTAAATTATCAGATCTCAAGTCAGTTTTTTGAAAAAGTGGTTGACATGCTGTCAGTCCCCCTTCTTGGCTGTGTAACTGGGTGGGCTTCCCCTCTCTGCACCTGTGTTTTCTCATCTATTAAAGAGTTAATAAGAGCCCTTCCCTGGTGGTCCAGTGGTTAAGAATCTGCCTGCCAATTCAGGGCACACGGGTTCGATCCCTGGTCCGGGAAGATTCCACATGCCTCGGGGCAGCTAAGCCTGTGTGCCACAACTGCTGAGCCCACGTGCCTACAGCCTGTGCTCCACAACAAGAGAAGCCAGCACAGTGCGGAGCCCACGCAGGACAGCTAGAGAGCAGTCCCTGCTCGCTGCAGGTAGAGAAAGCCACGAAGAAGCAACTAGAGGCAACTAGGGAAAGCAACGAGAAAGCAACGAAGACCCAGTGCAGCAAAAATAATACATCAGTAAATTTTTGAAAAAGAGTTAATAAGAGTTCCTTGGAAGAAAAGCTATGACAGCGTTTTAAAACCTAGACAGCAGACATCATTTTGCCGACAAAGGTCCATATAGTCAAAGCTATTTTTTTTCTAGTAGTCATGTATGGATGTGAGAGCTGGACCATAAGGCTGAGTGCCAAAGAATCAATGTTTTCTAACTGAGGTGCTAGAGAAGACTCTTGAGAGTCCGTTGAACAGCAAGGAGATTGAATCAGTCAGTCCTAAAGGAAATCAACCCTGAATACTCATTGGAAGTACTGATGCTGAAGCTGAAGCTCCCAACACTTTGAACACTTGATGCAAAGAGCCAAGTCATTGGAAAAGACCCTGATGCTGGGAAAGATTGAAGGCAGGAGGAGAAGGGGGCGGCAGAGGATGGGATGGTTGGATGGCATCACCGATTCAATGGATATGAGTTTGAGCAAACTCTGGAAGATAGTGAAGGACAGGGAAGCCTGGCATGCTGCAGTCCTTGGAGTCGCAAAGAGTCGGACATGACTGAGTGACTGAACAACAACTTCCTGTAGAGGTTGGGAGTATTGAATGGGTCCCATCATAGATGATAGCCGTGCCAGCTGTCTCTGTGTTAGCATCACAGGCAGCGTTCCCCTGTGTGGCGGAGCAGGAGAGGAGACACGAAAGAAAATCTAAAGGCTTCATACGGGCTCTGGTCTCTGACAGCCCCCAGCACACTCCAACTGTGTCAGCTGTGGCTGCCTGCTTATAGCAGCCGCATCCACATGGTCCCCACCGGCCCGATTATCTGTGGAGCCGAGACTTTCACGGATGGTCTCCTTATCACAGCTTAGTCACTTCTCTCTGGAGCAGATGGCCTCAATTCTTGTCCCAGGTCCCTTAGTGGGCGGAAGACTGGAAAGGCCGGAGGGGAACATCACCCCTGCTTTGATCCCAAACCCTTGGGAGCTTGGGTTTTTCCAACATCGCCACCAGTTCCTCCCAAAGGACTTCCTCTGCACTCTTGACCCTGACCAGCTCCTTACTGGGGCAAGGAACCAATGGAGGCTAGAAGTGACAAGGCCAGGGTTTCTGTGACAGCCAGCACTGAGACTCCTTCAGTTGGGTGGGATGTTAAATCTCTCCAGTCTCTTCTGCCGCTTCTGTTTCTGCGGCCCCACTCCCCTTTCCCCCCACGGAGCTTTACAGCTTCTTTGGAGGGGATCATATGAGCCCGTAGTCCCCTCAAACCTCAAGTTTTGGGCAAATAGTCATTGGATGGTTGGCCCGAGGGCTCACTCTCTTGGACTCAAGAGCTGCCAGGGAAACTCTGTCTCCCTACTGATGGTTCTCAGCCCTGGCTGTACATAGAACCACCTGCAAGGCTTTAAGGCCAACGCCTGTCCCCACCCCAGAGATTATGGATCTGGACGCTGGGAGTTTGTGAGACTCCTGGGTGATTCTCAGGAGCCGACCAGGGTGACAGCCAGCAGGTTAGAGAGACCTGGGGACATTCCTAGGGGATAACTCTCGTCCAGAACCTGGGATGCAAATGACAGAAACAAAATAGGATGTTGAAGCCTCATCTGGCCTTGAAGCCAGGGCTTGGCCTTGAGTTCAGGCCAGGGGGACACAGGTGCTCAAACCATAGCATCAGGACCTAGGTTCCTCCCTCTCTCAGCTCTGCCCTCACCTGCATCCTCAGCTGGGCTTTCCTCAGGGCACAGTCGGGGGCACCAGGGGCATCAGCGCCTCCAGGCCGCCTGCTCCCTACAGGGTCCCCTTCCAGCAGTCTAAAACTGACCCCTCAGGGGGCTGGGATCACAACACCTCCCTGACACCATTGTCTCCAACCTACCAGACTCAGGCCAGACCCAGAGTGCTTCCCCAGGGGGAAATCGAGGTGCAGGCTCTCTGTCAGAGGGAAGAAGAGGGAGTGGGTGTGAGAGGGGCAGAACAAAGTCCACTCCAGAGGCTCTGCCCCTGCCCCAGAGGGATGAGATGTTCAGGTCAGGCATGTCAAGTGCTTAGAGCAGAGCGAGCAGCCCCCCTACCGCTGCCCCCAGCAACACATGAGACCCAGGAGACGGGCATGGGCGTGCAGTGAAAGAGCCCACGGTCCCTGGATGCAGACAGAACCTGTCCATGCCCATCCTCTGCTCTTCTGACCGCTGACGCCTGCTGCCCTTCCTCTCCCCTCCCCCAGCACCCACCCCTGGCACCGGTTCAGCTTGTGAGAGTGTTGAAATTCAAATGCGGCCATCAGCCACCTTGCTCTGTAACCAGAGCAGAATCAGCCAGACTGCAGCCTTGGGCGGCTGCCATCCTCCCCACCGCCATCCCAGCCGCCCCCAGTCAGAGCCAAGGGCGGGGAGGGGAGCAGGAAGCCTTGGCAGCAGCCAACCCCAGAAGGAAACAGGGTCAGGTGGTTTCTCGAAATCGAAACTAGACTGAGCTTTCTGAAGCGCTTCCTGGGACCAGCCTGACACACTCTGTACTGGGAGGGTTTTGGGGGTTGGAGGTTCCTTTGCAAGTGGGAGGCCTTAGGACAGCCATCTGCAGGTGCCCCAGGCAGGTAAGCTGGTAACCTCTTGCTCTCAGGTGGGTGTCCCTCTCTTTATACAGTGTAATCTTACAGCGGCCAAGTCTCCCTGCCTGTGCTCAGTTAGGGATCTGATGCTCCTCCTGAAACCAGGGACCATCACTGCTGCTCCTGTGTCTCTCTGTCCATTTGGGGAGGTTGTTCACTGGTGCACAAGGAGACCACCCGAAGGGGCAAGCAGTTCAGCCGAGGCGCTCTCTCCGATCAGTGCTTTTCAGCTCAGGCTGTTGCTGCTGCTGCTGCTGCTAAGCAGCTTCAGTCGTGTCCGACTCTGTGTGACCCCACAGACGGCAGCCCACCAGGCTCCCCCGTCCCTGGGATTCTCCAGGCAAGAACACTGGAGTGGGTTGCCATTTCCTTCTCCAATGCATGAAAGTGAAAAGTGAAAGTGAAGTCACTCAGTCGTGTTTGACTCCTAGCGACCCCATGGACTGCAGCCTATCAGGCTCCTCCATCCATGGGATTTTCCAGGCGAGAGTACTGGAGTGGGTTGCCATTTCAGCTCAGGCTGCACCTTTCCCCAATTTGCACAAGAGTGTGGAATGGCCCCGGGCAGACAATTCTGCCCCATCTCTCCAATGAGTCAGGCAAAAATGGGTGGCCAGAGCCAGCCGAAGGGCAGTGACATTTGCATACCATGAGCCAAGTGCCTGATTGGCCATCTGCCTGGGACCCTGGGTTCGTGTCTCAGGGTGAGCAAAGCTGGTGGCCGCCACTCTCTGGGGAGTGCAGAGGGTGACCAGCCGTCCCCATGTGCCTAGAACCGAGGGTATGTCCCAGGACATGGGACTTCCAGTGCGAAAACCAGGACAGCTGGTGTGCTGGGTGGTTGGTCATCCTGGCCACTCGGCCATCAGTGTAATGAAGAGAGGGTGGCTGCTGGGCAGATTCCCCCACGGCCACTCACCACCCACAGCTCCCCAGCTGTGTGAGCAGAGCTGGCTACCCTTCCGGGCTTCAGCCCCCTCACTTGAAGGTGGGATCAACAAGGTCTTTCTCAAGGTCGTGGTCAGGATTCCATGAGCCAGTGGTGTGAGCAGTCTGGTCCAGGGACTCTGTTCAGTGCCGGCAGACCCTCGTGCCTGGGAGCCCCCGGAGGGTCTGGTTACCAGGCCCTGACTCGAGGGATGCAACAACAGCAGCCACAGCCCTGCTGGCTGGGCCCTGAGGCGGGGCGTGGGTGTCGCAAGGCCCTCCCTGGGCCAGAGCAGCAGGGCTCTCTGCACCCGCTCCGTGCCCCTCTTCCCGCCTCACTGTGCTGGTGCGGACATGAAGGGAGGGAGGCAGGTGAGGGGCAGGATGTGGGCGAAGAGAAAAAGCGAGCTGCGAGAATTACAAAGGCAAGACGCCCCGGCAAAAGTGGAGAGACTTGGGTCCCCGCTGCTCCCCTTCCCCGGGGCTGGCTGTGTGGCCTTTGTGGTCCCCCGCCTCCTCCAGCCTCTGTTTCTTGGGGACACTGACCTCGTGGCAGTGCCAGGCCCAGAGTGTCCTCTCATCTCGTTCCCCTCCCCCAGTCTCCCCCCAGCCCCACCCAGCTGCCCAGGCAGAGGCCTGGCTCTTAGCCCTCAGCCCTCTCCCCCGCCCGCCCCGCAACCACCCCCAGCCCAGTCTCTTCACTGCTCTCTGTCACAGTGTCACCCCTGCGCGGATTTCTGTGGCCTCCTCCTGACACGTCTCCCCACCCTACCCACCCTCGTCCCCCTCCCTTCCAGGTTCCACATGGTCCATTTCACGCAGTGTTCTTTGGCAGCTGCAGACCTCAGGGTACTCTCGCAGGCTGGCCTGCCATCTGAGCCATCCCTGCCATCTCTCAGCCACCCTGAGCGGGCTTCCCCAGGCCCCCCCAATCTCGGCCCTGCACCCTCTGCCTCCTCCCTCCCCGCCCTTCCCACCCATGCCCCCTGACAGTCAAGCCCAGGGCCTAGCTTTCTGATATGGGCACCTTTCCGCTCCCCCCACCCCACCTCGTCCCACTGTCCTCGCTGCCCAGAGACACTCCCTTCATCTGGGAAAGTCTTCCTCATCCTTGGAGGACCACCTTCAGATGAGGTGAGGGCCCCCGCTGGGACACCCAGAGCACCCTCCACAAGGAGGGCCCAAGGCCTGTCCAGCTCCACCCTCTCACTCCACCGCCTCCTTTCACTGCAGGACAAGGGACTCCCAGGCAAGGCCATGGCCCCTCTACGGCTCGTCTGGATGTGGCTGCTGGTCGCAGGGACTCAAGGTGAGCTGAGCCCCTGGAATCCTGAGAGCAACGGTCTGTGACCTTGCTCTACAAGGTCGGCTCCTTCCCCTTGCAGAAAGTCAAGGCAGTGTTCTGCCTGGTGCCTGGGTTACAGGGGCCAGCCCGGGTCTTCGCTCCTGCGTGAAGCCCTGGCTGCCCCCACTCATGGCTTGGAGATTTGGAGAGGAGGCCAGAGGGCTCCATTCTCATCCAGCCGGAACCAGAGGGACCAGGCAGGAGGGGCTCACAGAATGGCTGAGCCCTGAGGGGCCTGGGGTCAGTGCCCTTTGGACAGTCAGCTTCCAGAGTCCATGGAAGGGCTGTTACACCCCATCTGAGAAGTGCCCTTTGACCTGGCACCCGGCTCCTGCCTGACACTGTTGGCTCCAGCAGGGGCTGAGGTGGGGCTGGGTGGGGAGGTCAGCGGGCTGAGTCCCAGAAGAACGAGTGTGGAGCTGGGACCCTGCGTTCTCTCCTGGTCTGGCATACTCTTCCTGTGTTTCCAGGGCGCTCTAGACCTTTGCCCCCAGGCCTTCCCAAACATCTCTCCCAGAACTCCTTGCCATGGTGCCCAGGCTGCACCCCAGGCCCCAGACACCCACAGGTGGGGCCGGTGTGGGCCTATTCTTCCCTTGGGGTCCTGCCACTCCACTCTCAGGGGGCACCAAGCGCCCCCCTGGCCCTTCTCTATCAATGGCACGAAGGACTCAGACCCCAAGGACTAGAAAGGGGACATCTACCCTCAGTGTGTGTATGGAGGGGGGTGTCTATGTGTATTTTTCACTCCTCCCAGGGGGTGATCCCCTCGAGGATGGATGGGGTGTTCAAAGCTAAGGTCCAGGGTTCACCCCTGTTGGGGAGAACTCTACCACCCCAACGAGAGCCCATGGCCCCCAGGAGTGTGGGGTGGCCATGCTTCCGCCCAGGGATGAAGGCCCAGCACCCAGCTTCCATTCTTGCTGACCTCTGCTCTCCCTTGAGAGCCTGCAGGCGTGAAAGACGGCGACATGCGGCTGGCCGACGGGGGCTCCGCCAACGAGGGCCGCGTGGAGATCTACTACAGCGGCCAGTGGGGGACGGTGTGTGAGAACATGTGGGACCTGACCGACGCCAGCGTCGTCTGCCGAGCCCTGGGCTTCCGGAACGCCACCGAGGCTCTGGGCGGGGCCGCCTTCGGGCCAGGTAACCCTCGGGTCCCCCAAAGCAGGACGCGCTGCCAAGGAACCAGGCCCAGGAAAGGGTCATACCTAAGGCTTGCAAATGGCATTCCCACCACTGGCAAAGGTTTCCAAGGGGTAGAAGCCCTGCGCTGGCCAAGAGCTGGCGGCCCAGCCTGCACTCACACTTGCCTGGCCACTGTTCCCTCCAGCCCAGAAACTCCACTCCAGACTTTACCTTCTTGAAACAGTTTCCCCCTAAAAGAAAAGTCTGTGTGCAGTGCCTATGATTCTGAAAAAATGAGAAATCATCCACGTATTCAGCCACAGGAGTAGATGCATAAGTTATATACGCAATAATTGTTTGACATCTACAAAGCCGACCGACCGGGTCGAACAAGGCTAGTTCATGGCACAGAGTTTCAATAATAGATCTGGACCCACGCTCGAGCAGTCACACGAGAGTACCGGGTGAAAGCACGTGCCCACGTGGACCCACGCTGGGGGGGACGTCACCAACCAGGGGCTGCTTTACTGGGAGGCAGGATTGCAGAGTGCTTTTCTCCATCTCTGTGCGTAACTGCGACTGTCCTTTACTAGGCTTCTCAGGGAAGAAGCACTGTTGGGAGGGCCTTCCTCCCAGGGCCGAGAGCCCCAGCTCCCCCTCCAGGCTCTGTCATCCTTGCTGTGCTTCCAGGACACGGCCCTATCATGCTGGACGAGGTGAGGTGCACGGGGACAGAGCCCTCGCTGGCCAACTGCTCTTCCCTGGGCTGGATGCGGAGCAACTGCAGACACGATGAGGATGCCAGCGTGATCTGCACTAACGGTGAGCCCCATCCTAGGCCCCAGAGGCCCGAGGCCTGGACCCCAGGGACGGTGGTCAGGCCGGCTCCCCGGCTCCACGTGAATCACACGCCTCCCTACGCGAAGGTTCGCAGGTGATGCCCGCTCTCCAGGAGGGGCGGGAAAGCCCACAGTTCCCACCACCTCGCAGCAAGGGGTGCCCACTTCCTCCCCACCCTTCCTGAAGCCACTCAGAAATACTCCGTTTTAACCTGATTCTCAGGCACTGAGCCACTTCCAAATACAGGCCCACCTCAGAGATAGCGTGGTTTCCAGACACTGCCGCAAAGCGAGGATCTCAGTAAAGCGAGTCATGTGAATTTTTTTCCCCAGGCCTGTAGAACTTGTGTGTACACTCTGCTGTCGTCTAAGTGTGCAACAGCATGTCTAAAGGAACAGTGTACATACTAAAATATTGAATCTCTATGTTCCTTACCTGAAATCAAAATAACACTGTGAGCCATATACTTCAATTAAATGAATAAATAAACAAACACACTTAGAAGCAGAGCTGAGACTGGAACAAAGATTTTCTGATCCTAGCTGAGAGTTCTAGGATTCCCAGCTGCCTCCTGATTCGGCTCCACGTGAATCACACGCCTGCCTGAGCAAAGGTTCCCAGGTGACGTCCGCTGTCCAGGAGAGGTGGGAAAGCCCACAGTTCCTACCACAGTAAAGAATCCCCGTGAGACAGGAAGCAGTTGTCACCGGGCACAGGCTCCTGGCCCAGCGGCGCCCCCTTGCGATGGTATGGGGAAGTACAGGGAGACTAACCCTGCTTAAGGCACAAGGGCGGGGCCTTGTTGCCTTGAGAGGATGGAAGATGAAGAGTTTTAGATAACATAAATATGCATATTTTCTCTCTCTCTGTTGAAGAGAACAAATTTAAAGAGTGGCCAATCCTAAATACAAGAGATCAATGGCGTAAAATCAATAGACCAGTGCGGTGGCTTAGTCTCTCAGTCGTGCCCGGTTCTGTGACCCCATGGACTGTAGCGTGCCAGGCTCCTCTGTCGATGGGGAATCTCCAGGCGAGGACGCTGGAGTGGGTTGCCATGCCCTCCTCCAGGGGATCTTCCCAACCCAGGGATCCAACCCCAGTCTCCCACACCACAGGCGAATTCTTCACCATCTGAGCCACCAGGGAAGCCTCAATAAACCAGAAAAGCTAGCAGTAAAAATAATGATAATAACATACACACTTTATTTTTTTTTAATAATGCACATACCTTAATTAAACAATATTTTATCGGGACTTCCCTGCTGGTACTGTGATTATGACTCCACACTTCCAGTGCAGAGGACATGGGTTCAATTCCCAGTCAGGGAACTAGGATCCTGCATGCCATGAGTTACAGCCAAAAGAACCCAGTACTTGAGTGCTGAAAATTGCTAACTACCCTCCGAGCCTTCAGCAAGTCATAATCTTTTTGCAAGAGTAACATCAAATATCACTGAGAATTGCCAAACCATGACACAGAGACTCACAGTGAGCAAATGTCATCAGAAAAAAAATAGCAAGACACTGTTGCAACCTTCAGTTTCTGAGAAACATGGCAACGCACAGCGAAGCAAGGTGCCTGTGCACCCCATGTCTGCACACTGCAGGCTCACCCCTTGAATCGGCAGCCTCTGTTTCTGCTGGGAAAGGGGGTGCATCACCTCCAAACCAGGCTGGGAACTTCCAGGAGCTTCTCTAGGCCTCAGTCCCTTGTAGGAGGCTGCCAAAGACCCCAAAGCTCTAAACTGCATTGCCGTGGGACCCTCTTCAGACCAGACGAGGCGGGAGATTCAGGTTTTAGACAGTCACATCTGGGTGATTGATTGACTGACTGATTGGGATAGGACCCCAAGTTCTGGAAGTCAGCCCCTCCAGATCCCCCCAAGATGTGCCATCTGAATGTTGGGGGGGCAGGTGAGCTACGACATAGGGGTGTTTGACGGGGTGGGGCTCTGGGCCACGGGGGGCGACGGCACCCTGTGTTCCAGGGCTGTTCTTTCCTCATCTCCCCAGAAGCCTTTCTGAGTTGATAAGGCAGGATCCACAGTTTAAGGGAAGAATCTGACTCCGGGGAGCAAAACTCTGTGTTTTTCGGGTCACAGAGGAAGCGAGTGCCGGGGCCCCTCCTAACATGCGTCCCCCTCCATAGAAACCAGAGGTGTCTACACCCTCGACCTATCCGGCGAGCTCCCCGCGGCTCTAGAGCAGATCTTTGAGAGCCAGAAGGGCTGTGACCTGTTCATCAGGGTGAAGGTGCGTGAGGAGGACGAGCTGGCCATCTGTGCCCACAAGCTGATCCTGTCCACCAACCCCGAGGCCCATGGCCTGTGGAAGGAGCCGGGTAGTAGGGTCACCATGGAGGTGGATGCTGAGTGTGTGCCCGCCGTTAAGGACTTCATCAGGTGAGTGGCTTCGGGGCCAGGCCCAGGGACCAGGCAGCGTCCCTGCCAAAGGAAAACCCCAGGGACGAGGGACGCAACACCAACCGCGGCTGTGCTCACCTGAACACACGCGAGGGCAACCACATACATGCTCTCTCACTTGTGTGCACGCACACATGCTCACACACCCACACATGTGTGCACACTCACTTTCACAGCCACGCGTCTTCACCTTTGCACACACATTCTTATGTATTCTTTCCACAGGGACTGTGAGAAATGGGTCAGCCCTCACACATACACACACACACGCACACCACACCTGTCTCTCGGGTGTCATAAGCGCCCAAAAAAAAAACTATCAAAGTCATTCTTCCTCTTTTCACCTCACTGATCTGCTCCTGTGAAAGTTTTTTTTAAAGAAACAGGAATCCAAGTCTGCTGCCGGAAGAAAGTGGGGAGAAAATTCCCAGGTGGCACCGTCCAGGCGGCAGTCTAACCAGCGGGCCATCCACGCCGGGAGCCCATCTCCCAGTTGAGAGTGGCCCCCGAGGGGTCAGCCCCATCCCCCGCAGACCATCCTGCTGGGGGGTCTCTATGTCACCACCTCAGGCGGGCTTCCCAGGGACTGGCGTTCTGGGAGCATCAACTTAAAGAGAGAACCAAGTGTATGAAAAGCCGTTCCCTCTCATGACCCAAAGTTGTAGCTAGCCGAAAGTGACATTTAAGAGGAAACAGCAAGTGGCAGTTTAAAAAGTTTAAATGGCGTCTTTTCAGCCGAGGATGAGAGCTTGGCCGCTGTCCTGTGCCCCTCCCAGCAGGGCTGAGGTCTGTGATGTGTCTGTGCCTGGTCCCAGCCTCTCGGCAGTCACCGCCCTCGGTCAGAGTCAGCGGTTCTCTGGACTGTCTAGCCATGTGCTCCAGCTTGCTCTCTCTGTCTCTCTCTGCCTTCCTGTCTCTTTCTGCCTCTCACTCCGTCTCTATCTTCCTGTTGCCCCGTATCTTTGTGTCTCTCGGTCCCTCCCTCTCTCTCTGTCTCTCTCCCTCCTCTAAGGCAGAGAGGCAGCAATGAGCCCCACCCAGGCCCTAGAGGGCCTCTGGAGACCCTTGTTCACTGCCTACACCACCCCCCACTCCCTTTCCCTCTGCCCGGCAGCCCCCACGTGGTGCAGATGACCATTTTGGTTCTCAAGTTCACATTCAGCAACAGAATCACAGGATGTACTGAGCACATCAGGGCAGAGCGGCAGGTGGGACGAGGACCGGCCCACCCTTGCTGCTGCCACTGGACTCTGTGGGGTCCCGGCTCCTTTCTGGGCACCCGAGTCTCCGTGTTCAAGTGGTGGGGAAGCCAGCAAGTCTGAGGCTCCCTGGAAGGCTCGTCACTGGAGAGAAGTGGTGGACAGAGTTTTGTTCTTTCCAAAGCAGGGCCCCATTCACCATCTCCCAGGAGACGGCAGGGGCCATTGCCTGGCGTTTCCCCTCCCAGCAGGCTCCCTCCACACATGTCTTCATGGGCAAAGTGACTCCTGGTGGCACACTGAGTTACACGTTGGGTGCACAGGGCTCACAGCTGGCAGGGATGGCAGACAGGAGGTGACCCATGACGATGCCCATGTCATGGGGGCACCAGACAGGTGCTGGGGCAGAGGGGCACCCATGGGCACCCAGTGGGGAAATCAAGAGTTCTGCCCAGGGGTGTGACAGGGGAGAGGGAAGGGCAGAGCCCCGGATGGCCAGCGGGTCCTGGTGTCGGGGCCCAGCCCATGAAGATGACGGTGATGATGGAGGAGGTGGCGGGACCGTCCCCATCAGTGAGGACGAAGCAACATCCTCAGGATGTCTGGGGTCCACCCAGCTGCCTATGCACTTGGCTCTCGGCCCACATGAGCTTGGAATGGGGGTTGACTCAGGAGATAAGTCAGGGGGCTCCAAATGCCCCCTGAAATAGCTGGCACCCCGGGGATCAGCAGTCAGCCAGACACCTGCACCGGGGCACACCTGTCGTCCTTCGGGAGAAGGGGTGTAGCCAGGCATCAGCCCTCGTCTCCCCTCAGGTACCTCTACTCCCGGAGGATCGATGTGTCTCTGTTGTCAGTGAAGTGTTTGCACAAGCTCGCCTCTGCCTACCAGGCCGAGCAGCTGCAGAGCTACTGCGGGCACCTCTTTGCCATCCTCATCCCCCAGGACCCCTCTTTCCGGACACCCCTGGAGCTCTACGCCTACGCCCTGGCCACCCGGGACCCCGTGCTGGAGGAGATCTGCGTGCAGTTCCTGGCCTGGAACTTCGGGGCCCTGACGCAGGCCGAGGCCTGGCTGAGCATCCCCCCGGGCCTGCTCCAAGACCTGCTCTCCAGGACCGAACTGGTGGTGCCCAGCGAGCTGGTCCTGCTGCGGGCTGTGGACGAGTGGAGCCGGGAGAGGAGCACCTCCCACAAGGAAGTGGAGGGCTTGGTGGAGAAGGTGCGGTTCCCCATGATGCCACCCCGGGACCTCTTCTCGCTGCAGTTTAACCTGTCCCTGTACTGGAGTCACGAGGCGCTCCTCCAGAAGAAGATACTACAGGCCCTGGAGTTCCACACCGTGCCCTTCGAGCTGCTGGCTCAGTACTGGGGCCTGAACCTCACCGAAGACGCCTACCAGCCCCGGCTTTACACCTCGCCCACCTGGAGCGAGTCTGTGATGAGCTCCAGTTACAGCCCCTACCGGTCCTTCCAGACGCCCCAGCACCCCAGCTTCCTCTTCCAGGCCAGTTCCGTCTCCTGGTCTTTAGTCTACCTTCCCACCCTCCAGAGCTGCTGGAACTACGGGTTCTCGTGCTCCTCCGATGACCCCCCACTCCTGGCTCTCTCCAAGTCCAGCTACTCCATTCCCACCATTGGCTATGAAAACCGGGCCCTGCTGCACTGTGAGGGGAGCTTTGTGGCAGACATCATCGACTTCAAGGGCTGGAAGGCCCTGATCCCCAGCGCCCTGGGTACCAACAGCTCCAGGAGCACTTCCCTCTTCCCCTGCCCGGCAGGGTTTTTCAGCAGGTTCCAAGTCGTCATCCGTCCCTTCTACCTGACCAACTCCACGGGCGTGGACTAGACTCGAGGCTGGAGGTCGGGGTGGGCAGGAACCCAGAGGCTGGGCACCTCCCTCCCCTCCTTCACATCCTCTCTGCAGCCGCCTCCAACCACCTGCCACCAGGTAGCCCCCCTGCTTCCCTTGATCTCTCTGAGCTTACGGAAATTACTGGAAGACTTCAGCTACTGCAGACTTCCCTGGTGGCTCAGATGGTAAAGAATCTGCCTGCAATGTAGGAGACCTGGGTTCAACCCCTGGGTTGGGAGGATCCCCTGGGGAAGGGAATAGCAACCCACTCCAGTATTCTTGCCTGGAGAATCCCATGGACAGAGGAGCCTGGCAGGCTACAGTCCACGGAGTCACAGAGTCAGAGACAACTTGTTGCAAAGAGTTGGACACAACGGAGGGACTAACACTTCCTTCCTTCCTTCAACTAGTGCACTCGCAAGCTGAGAACTCCCACTTCAACTGCCCAGCTAATTTGTTGGGAAGCAATGAGATGTGAGCCAGGAGCTGTTGGGTTTCCTACCTGGCCTTTCACTTTCTCCACCCTCTGCTGTCCCTCATCTGAGACCATTAAAATTGTACTGTGGTTCCCCCAAGTTCTCTTGTTCACGCAGAATGGGCTGATGAGTCCATAGGGTGTTGAGACAGAGGATGATGCGCTAGGCCCTGGGATCCAGTGATGAGCCAGTGTGGTCCCTTCCCTGTGAAGCTGCTGCGGTCTCGTAGGTGAGACAGGCCATTACAAGCAAGCAAACCCTTGGGGTGAGGACCAACGGGAATAATGGGTGATGGGAACCGGAGGAAGGAAGGTGGGAGGCACGGGCTGGAGCTACTTTAGTGGATCTCGGTGGAGAAATGAAGAGTGCGAGGCAGCAGGCGTGGGGGAAACGGCAGGAGGGTGTGTGTGTTCCAGGGAGAAGGACCGGTAGGTGATCGGAATCTTGGCCCCATCAATCTTCCCACTTGTGTACGGGGAAGGGGGCAGAGGTTCTCGTCCCAGCATTGTTTGTAGAAGTGGAAATTTGCAAAGAACCTAGAAGGCCACCAATGGGGTGCTTGAGCACAAATAAAGGACCACCCACAATGTGGAGGGTCAGGCAGAAGGGTATACGGAGAGGAGACTGGAGGACCCACGGAATCTAGGGCAAGGCAAGGGAACCGGACCTGGGGTCCCACGGGGACATTGCGTTAGAATGCCACCACCAGGTTCTGGGCGCTGGAGGCTGCCCCCGCCACAAGCGGGGCAAGAATTCTAAACTGTCGCCGCTTCTTTGTGATACACACGCTCCAGGCACCCGGCCCCGGTGGAAGCATCTGGTTGGCCAGGCTCAGGCCACGTGCCCTCCCCCCTGGCCAGGGTCTGAGAGAACAAGCACCTGGACTGTTCTGGCCTTGAGAAGGGAGGCGGCACTGGACTCACCCAATGGGAGGGAGATCCGGAAGCTGGGCGGCCAGGACGGCAGCTGTCCCCACCACACACGCCTCTTCCCCTCTAGCCCTGCGAAAACAAGCGCAGGGACACACAAAGCCTGCCCCTGCCCCAAAGCAGCTTCACCCTCTCCCAGAAGGCGCCCCTAGCCCCGGCTCCCTCCCAGGGTCCAGGCCCACCATCTTGGGCACCTCTATGGCGGTCCTTTGACATCATAAAAATCTACCACTTTGTTTAAACCACACCGTTGACCGTGGCCATCACCGCCATCGGGGACCGTAGCTGGTAAAGGAAGACAGGAAATGTTGGTTATCAACGTGCTCCAGACACACACAGAGGGGCGCCAGTCTCACTGAAGCAATGAGCCACAAACCCACAGCATCCTCCTCTCCTACCCGCTCCCTGGACCTCTGCCCAGAGCCAGCACCCCAGAAGTGAAGGTACAGGCCTGGTCAGGTAACCGGAACCTTTGCTCCAGAGTGCTCCGGGCCCTGGTGGATCCAGACTATAAGGAAGCCTGTAGCCCCACCTTGAGCCATGGGATCAGCCGTGTGAGGACACGCCCAAGGAATCCCCGAGTTCCTTCCATCCTCCTTATGGGCGTTCAAGTGGCAAGTTTGTTCCCCTGACAGTCAGGGTCCAGCAGCCCAGGGTAGGCCTCCCGCCTTCTTTCCTCACCCATCCATTTGCCTGAACACATGAGTGGTCCCCTTGGTCGACGCTGGTCTCAGCTTCTGGCCAGCGGAGCCTGGAGGTGTCTGTTAGTGGAAACATTCCTTTCGTGGGTGTAAAAACTAAACCAGCAGAGTCCAGAGTTAGGGGGACTGGACGCAGAGCGTCTGGCCCTGGGGCCTAATCTGTCCTGCTCGGCCACCACTGGCTCCCACACTAGGGGTGCAGGTCGGGGAGGGACTCCCACTGCCACAGACTGGAGCCCAGGGCCGGGTGTTTGTTTGGGGTTGTTCTGTTCTGTTCTGTTCTGTCCTGTTCGGCAGTAAATAATGAAAGAATGTATGAAGGAATCTGGAAGTTGGGCGGTTCCAGGATTGGCTAATGTGCTGTTGATGTCTTCAGACCCAGATCCCTCTGTCTTTCCTCACTGTTATCTGGAGCCTTGGGATCTGGCCTCGCCCTCCGTGTCATGGGCTACTCTTGCGACAGCAAATCCCCTGGCCTTGGCACCTGCATGCTCGGGGAGCAGCGGTCCAGCCGTCGCGCTGGCCGGTGAGTCCAGGGCTGGTAGCGCTAAGGCGGACTGATGGGTGGGGAGACAACCCAAATCTAGTTAGTGTCGATCCCACGGATGGCAGGTGAGCTGCCTGCCTCGTGCTCTGACTCTAGGCTTTGGGTCACCACTAACGGGCCACAGCAGCACCAAGTGCGGCAGGTGCCACCTCAGACGTCCAGAGGGGGTGCCCTCTTCTAAGTGGCCAGGGCCACCTGTCCTTGGCTGTGGCACAGTGAGACGGCAGGGTGCAGGCACAGAAGCAGCGAGCTGGCGCGGACAACAGCCGCATTCCAGGTGTTGGGCTATACCACTCTGCTCCGATCAGGCTGTGTCTGGAAAAACAGGAGGGCCCACTGGGATCTGCACCTGGTCTAGTTCAAGATAGCCTGCTAACCAAGCGTGTACAAGAGCCCACAAAATCTTTCCCGGGAGCTCTCGGTCACCTGGTTAATGGCCAGGAGGAAGGTTGTCAGGACTGCACACTGTTAAAGTGCAGGGCCTAAAAGCTTGGCCACTTGCCTCTGAGGGAGCTCTGAGTGACCCAGAAATTGGGAGGGGACCGCACCCTCCCAAGGTGGCTCTGCTTGGGTTTTTTTCTCGGTGATAAGAATTAAGAGTTTTGCAAGCTGCCCATCTATTTTGGTCCTGAGCATCTCATGAACAGCTAGCCACATCCCTCCCATTGCAATCAGGAAGCCCTCTCACTGGCAGTGTCTCTAGAGGGGTCCCTCTCTGACCTTCAGAGATAAGCCACAGGGTACTTTCTAAAAGGCTGGTGCCTCCTTTCCCAGTGATTTCACCAGGTCTTGGGGCAAAGACAGCTGTCTGGGTCTTTCCAGATTAGAGGCTGGCTGCTCACAGTCCATTCCTCAGTGGTTCTGGCTCCTGGATTCCTTTCTCTATATTGTACCAAGGAGAATTGATGCTTTTGAAGTGTGGTGTTGGAGAAGACTCTTGAGAGTCCCTTGGACTGCAAGGAGATCCAACCAGTCCATTCTGAAGGAGATCAGCCCTGGGATTTCTTTGGAAGGAATGATGCTAAAGCTGAAGCTCCAGTACTTTGGCCACCTCATGTGAAGAGTTGACTCATTGGAAAAGACTCTGATGCTGGGAGGGATTGGGGGCAGGAGGAGAAGGGGACGACAGAGGATGAGGTGGCGGATGGCATCACGGACTCAATGGGCGTGAGTCTGAGTGAACTCTGGGAGTTGATGATGGACAGGGAGGCCTGGCATGCTGCGATTCATGGGGTCGCAAAGAGTCGGACGTGACTGAGCGACTGAATTGAACTGAACTGAACTGAGGGAGGCCAGTTTTCAGTCAATGAATTGAGATAGTTAGCATCACTCTCAGCTGCTCAAGCTAGTGAGGAAGCTAGATCCCTGATAGATGTACCTATATTAGATATTTTTAGCTTCAGCTTCATATAATGACAACTGAAAATAGCAGTGGCTTGAGATCCTTACTTTTTCTCTCACATAGTAGGGAGGTAGGCTCCTTCTCTTTCTACACCATTTAGTATGTGACTACCATTCTCAAGGTTACCTCATGGTCCATAATGCTGCTGGGGTTCCAGCCATCATGTCTGCCTTTCAGGAAGCAGGAAGGAGGTAACAGAAAAGGACAAAGGGCTTTCCCCAGTCATCTATCCCCCGAGACGGAATGTTTCTTAAAATTTTCACCTAAGGTGCCTCACTTGCTTCATCCTTGCTTTAGTCCCATTAAAAGCAATCATCTCTGACCCTGCAGTGCTTGAAGACCTCATTCCAGGGAACCACAGGCAATGACTGAATCAGCAGCTTCACCACTGGGGGCAATGCCAAACTCCCATCCCTGGCAGCCAGAGGGATTTGGAGAAATGACTTTTCTGGGGTATAACATACACATATACCTACACATATTCATATCTATGCATGCATACAAAAATGAGCTCAGTTCATTTTGATATTACATCTACATACCATGGACCCACCGCTTAGACCCAGACAGAGAAATCTTCCCTCATCCCCAGAAGGCTTCCTCCCGCCTCTCCCCCTGGTTAATACCACCACCCTCAGCACAGCCACTGATCTGACTTCTGTCAACATAGATTAACCTTTCCTCTTCTTGAACTTCATATAAAGGAATCAGAGTATGTGCCCTTCCGTGGAAACCTTGTTTGGCTCAATATTTTGTCCAAGATTCAGTGTGTTGTTCCAGGCAGCAGAGCAGAATTCCATTGTCTGAATTCCTCACAATGCTGTTTCCAGTGTTTTGGTGTTTGGGATAAAGCTTCTCCGAGCATTCTTGTGATGTGCTTTGCTGGACACGCAGGCTCATTTCTCTTGGGTGCTTACCTAGGAGTGGACTTGCTGGGCCGTGCATTTAGCTCTCCCAGCGCCCAGTCTCCCCGGCAGCGTGCAGGAGTCATTTGCTCTGTATCCCCAGCAGCACCTCACAGCCTCAGTCTTTTAAACTGCGGCAGCTCTGGTGTGTGTGTGTGTGTGTGTGTGTGAACATGGGTCGTTCTCTGCTTTCAGCCCCTGATTCCCTGAAGGTCCATTACCTGATATCCATTTCTACCACCAATCTCTATACCAGCCAACCTTCTTAGTTGCTTAAAATAGAAACCAGCTCTGGTGAACTTAGGACTTCCCTTGTAGCTCAGACGGTAAAGCATCTGCCTGCAATGCAGGAGACCCGGGTTCAATCCCTGGGTCAGGAAGACCCCCTGGAGATGGAAATGGCAACCCACTCCTGTATTCTTGCCTGGAGAATTCCATGGACAGAGGAGCCTGGTGGGGTACAGTCCGCGGCATCACAAAAAGTCAGCTGAGTCACTGACATTTGCACACACACTGGTGAATTTAAGCAGAAAAGGGATTCACAGAAGGAATTAGGACGCTCGCAGAATGAGCGGGGAGGCTAGAGAACCAGGCTGAGGAACTGAGCAGGAATTAAGGAAGGTTAGTGTTCCAGGTGGGAGAAGGCAATGGCAGCTCACTCCACTACTCTTGCCTGGAGAATCCCAGGGACGGGGGAGCCTGGTGGGCTGCCGTCCATGGGGTCGCACAGAGTCGGACACAACTGAAGCGACTTGGCAGCAGCAGTGTTCCAGGTAAGCTTCCCAGGCGCTAGTGGTAAAGAACCCGCCTGCCAATGCAGTAGACATGAGACCTGGGTTCGATCCCTGGGTCAGGAAGACCTCCTGGAGGAGGGCATGGCAACCCACTCCAGTATTCTTGCCTGGAGAATCCTGTGGGCAGAAGAGCCTGGCAGGCAACAGTCCATGAGGTCACAAAGAGTCAGACGCGACTGAAGTGACTTTAGCAGCAGCAGCAGTGCTCC
Organism: Capricornis sumatraensis; assembly: GCF_032405125.1. Lineage (NCBI taxonomy): Eukaryota > Metazoa > Chordata > Mammalia > Artiodactyla > Bovidae > Capricornis > Capricornis sumatraensis. The sequence continues at coordinate 102,945,782 of NC_091076.1, forward strand.
AGGGAACTTTCCACAAGGCGCTAACCACTACAAAACTTAGCAGCTCACTCCCACCACCGTGCATCTGTGTGTGGTCCACTGGGCTCGGCTGCGATGGGCCATCTTGGCTCTGCACAGGGTTAGCTGGGCTCACTCATGTTGAGGCTTCATCTGGGACAGCAGGAATCCCTCTATATCGTTTCCCATCCTGGTGGACATGACCCAGGCTTGGTCACCTGGTGGCAGGGTTCCATGATTCAAGATGCAAGGCCTCCTGAGGCCCAGGCTTGGAACTCACCTCCAACATCCCGGGGCCAGCAGGGATCCAGTGGTTGGCAAAACAGACTCTATCTCCTGCTGAAAGGAGTGCTATTTGTAATCAGCTCCTCGCACGTAATCAGAAAGCCAAACACGGCAGGACCCAGAGAGTCGGGTTAGAAGTAAAACCACCAGATGAGACTTCCCTGGAGGTCCAGTATTTAAGACTCCAGGCTTCTACTGCAGGGGCATGGGTTCAATCCCCGGTTGGAGAACTAAGATAAATATATATGTATATATATATATAAAACTGGCAGCCCATGGATGTGCTTACTGCCTCATGGGATCCCGGCTTCTGGACGCAGTCGCTGTGACCATTCCACTGCCACCAGCAAGCTCCCTGGACCAGCCCTGTCTCACCAGCTGCAGGCTGAAGACTCAAGGGCCTGAGAGGGCATCTGAGAGCAGTGACCTGATCTTTTCAGCTCACTTGATGGCAGGTTTCCTAAACACAGGAGGGAGACTCAGGTGCACTGAGGAATAAATATATTCCAGGCCCTCTGAGGAGTGGAAGACTATACAGCTGTGCAAATGGACTTCAGGGACCCCTTGCGTGTTGACGTGAAAGAGATGCAAGACACACCATCAACCTGGACAAACGTGGAACAAGCCTGCCTTGAGCACTCACCGTTGTCTGTTGAGTCTCCGTTTCCCATGTGTTCCTTCCCCAAACAACCCAGAGGTTCCTTTGGGACCTAACCCCCACCCCCTCCACTGGGCAGCAGCCCTGGGTGATCCCTGGGAGAGGCCCAGGGGAGCCCCAGTTACGGGTTTGGGGTGCGCATGGTTGGGGGTGAGGAGCTTGTGGCCCATGTTGATGCTTCTGTTGGGGAAGGGGATTTATGGGCAACTCCCCCCTGCCCCGCCCCACCCCCCTACACCGAGGACACTGGTGTATCCTTTGGGCAAGGAGAGGTTTTCTTTGTTTCTTTGTAATTTATTCAATTTACTTTTTCATGGAGGTGAAAATGTCACACAATGAAGTATTTTTAAAAAGCCGTTTGCCCCTGCTCAGGCCCTCGGCCTGTAGGTTATGGCCACAGCCTCACACAAAGCGGCTCAGACCTCCTGAAATGGCCAGAATTCAGGAGGACTGGTTGGTGCCTCACCCATGTGGCCCTGGGCAAAGGTGGCAGGCCCCGGGGCCTCAGGGAGCGCTGGACAGGAAAGGTCTGATGTGGCAGCAGCTGATGTGCTGAAAGAATGTCGCTGGTGGGGACGCCAGGAGCTCAGAGCCAAGCATGTGGTCGTTGCAAAATGTCAGGGAAGGAATGCAGAGCCCTTCTCCCGGCTCCCTGGTCCCCACACAATCGCTGCCCGAGTGCCAGTCAGATCCGTCTGCACAGATGCCCGCGCCACATATGTGCGTTCAGGCTATCGGGACAGGAGGCTCTCCTGGAGGCCCCTCCAGGCTGAGCTGGGGTCTCTGCCTGTAGGAGACAACCACGTGACCGGCAGAGATGGCAGAGACAGAGAAAGAAGGACACACTTACCCGGACAGAGGGGCAGTTAGAACCGGTTTGGAGGAATCATGGGGAGCCGGCTGCAGGCTGTGATCTAAAGAGAGAAAAGCCGGGGGTGTTGGGAGAGGGGCTGAACAAGGCTGAAGATGAACCTAGGAGTCTCAGGGAGGCCAGGCAGCCGGTCCAGAGGGGGCCGAGAGGCCCCAGGACGGAGCTGTCCTAGCCTCGCCCGGGTAAGACAGGGAGGGCGCAGGGCCGGAGTCACGGTGGCCAGGCCTGGCTTCTTGCTAGCAAGGGCCAGGCAGGAACAGGCTTGGGGATCTCTGCCTCACCAAGCTCACCATCACCTCTGATCCCTCTGAGCCTAATCCTGGAGATGGCCTCAGACCCCAGGAGCAGCCTAGAGGTGGATCCTTCACAAGGAAAGAGGTTTCTTCACCACCCACCCCCAAATCCTAGCTCTGCTCAGAAGAACTTCTTTTCTTCCTTAGACTGCACACAGATGGTTTCTTCTTCTGAAACACTCCCTTCCTCTTCACCAGGTTAATTCTTTTTTATCCTTCAAGTCTGGGAGCCTCTCAACCTTGGAGGGGCCTCAGATCTCAGGCTCTTACTAAAAGGGGCCTGAGCTTCTGCATTTCTAACCAGCTCCCAGTATTGCCAGCACTCCTGGTCTTCAGGCCACACTCTGGGGACCACACTTTAGGGGCCAGTGACTCAGATGCCTGAACTCTTGGGAAAGCCTCTGTCTACAGCCTGGAGGCAGCTACCCTGTCCCATGGCCATGACACTCTTCATTCCCCCACTCAATAATCTTTGGTTTTGCCAAAAGTTTTACTTCATTTTAGGTTTGAAGGATTTGTTGAGAAACCACTCATCACACACAATAAACAATTTCAACATTTAATAGGGGATTATTTGACTTAATTTCAATACACAGTCACTAAAAGAAAAAAAAAAAAAAACAGAAACAATAGACGTAATGTCACCAACTTGGGTCAACAACCTACATCCAGACTTGACCAGCGCTGGGAAGTCCCAGTTAGGAGAGTCCCAGGCTGTGTTCACCCCACAGGTGAGACTTCAAATTGCAGCTTTGGGGATGGGGATCCCACTTATCATTCCAGGTAGCAAACTGATAACATCAATTCACCTGCAAAACTGCAGCCCTGGCTTTATTTTTTACGTTAACAATTCTGTTTGCTTGTGAGTCAAGGGAGTTCATTTAGACCCCTGGGGGATTGGCCAGGTCCTCGGGAACTTAAGAAATTCCAAGCCTATCTTATCTAAAGTGCTTCCTGACTTGGTTGCTTGCAGGCAGGCAGAGAATCTGGGCAGTGTCCAGGAGAGTCAGAAGCAGGTCAGAGGCCTGAGCCCCAGGTTCTGAAGCCTGAATAAGACCTTCCTCCGTTTCGATTTCCCTAACATCCTCCCACAGGGCATGGCCAAAACTCTCGGATGTCTCTGCCACCTCTAGACTGATTTCATCTTTTCCACCATCAGATCCCAGGCACGCCCAGCACAGAGCAGCAGCACGGTAGCCTTTGAATCCTGGTTGAATGAGTGAATCAGTTCATGCATTCAGACAAAACGTTGATACAAAACTATGCCAGAAGCTCCCACGTCTACACCTTGGGAGAAAAAATCCCAAACACTTAGAACTTGAATCTTTTTTGGAGTTGTAAGAAGATGAAGTGTAAAATCTGTGGAACAGCAGCCCAGTGCAGCTGGGAAACTTGTTAGCAGTGCAAGTACTCGGGTCTGCCCCAGTCTCCCTAAGTCAGAAACCCTAGGGACTGCAATCTGTATCTCTGAGCCTTCCAGGGACTCTGGGTCACTCAATTGCAAAGCGTCCTGAAGTCTGGACCAGTGACAGCTACTGGCCGCCTATGGGAGCCACCCAGGAGCTTTGCAAGCTCTTTCGCCTTTGCCCCTCTGTGCCATTGTTACAATACTTCCGACCCCAGATGAGAGCTTTCCTTCTCTGAACACCAAATCTGTATTGTCCTTTCTAATACCACGTCTCCAGCCCTCTGACACTACCTGGAGTTACAGCAGACCGCACAAGTTAAGAGCTCAGTTCCTTAACTGAGCTATGACTCACCCCCACTTCAGATTACCAGTTGCAAGCTAGGGTTGGGAGTTCCTACCACCCACTCTTCAGGTGTAGGATTTGCTAGAGTGATTCTTACTCAGGGAGATACTGTCCGTACTAATAGCAGCTTATTATGAAGGATGTACAGAGAAGGCAATGGCAACCCACTCCAGCACTCTTGCCTGGAAAATCCCATGGATGGGACGGGGAGCCTGGTGGGCTGCCGTCTACGGGGTCTCACAGAGTCGGACACAACTGAAGCGAGTTAGCAGCAGCAGCAGCATAAAGGATGTGATGCAGAGTCAGTTGGAAGGTGTGGGGGGGGGAGGGGAGCAGGGCTGCTGTGCTCACCTGCTCACCACCCTCCGAGCACCTGCACACAGGGATCCCTGAACCCCGTCTTTTAGGAGTTTTCAGGGAGACTTCATTCCTTAAGCGTGATTGGCTAAACCATTGGCCATTAGGATTAACTCCAGCCCTGGAGAAGGGGACAACAGAGGACGAGATGGTTGGATGGCATCACTGACTCAACGGATATGAGTTTGAGCAAACTCCAGGGGACAGCAATGGACAGGGAAGCCTGCCGTGCTGCCGTCCATAGGGCTGCAGGGAGTTGGACACAATAAGGGGACGGAACAACAAACTCACCACTTCCCAGAGGCCAGGGGGGTGGAGCTAAAAATTCTAAGCTTTAATGAAGCTCATTGGTTCCTGCGGCAACCTCAGCTCCATCCTGAGGTTACTGAGGGGCCCACCAAGAGCCACCTCATTCTCATAAGCTCAGTTTTGGACAAAAAGGGGCTTCTCACGAACGCCAAAGTGTGCCCTCTCACCCTCTCATGAAATTCAAGGGTTTTGGAAGTTCTTATACCAGAAACTAGGGATAAGGACCCAGTATATATTTCTCAGTAGGTGACATTTTACAGTATCACAGTCCCCCTGCCCCCGCCTTTCTGGGGGTAGGTCAGCTCTATTCTGGGTAGGTCAGCTCTGTTCTGGCTCCCCAGACTCCACCTCCTTTTTGCTGAAATGGGGGTGAGGGAAGGATTAGAGAGGAGAAAGCAGGGGTGAAGCAGGTGTGTGGCCAGGACAGCTCAATAAAGCGAGGGGGAGGGAGGCTGTCACAGGTGGGAGATGAGGGGTCGCTGACCTCTTTTCCCAGAACCTTGCCTGGAGGGGGACGGTGCCCAGGGCAGCTCCCCGCGACTGTGTGTGTGGTGTGCTGAGCAGCTGGTCCTCATCAGACCAGCCTCAAGCCTTTCCCAAGGAGGCTTTTGCTTCAGTCGCAGCAGACCCTGTATGGGGATGGGTAACTCGGGAGGAGCGTTGCCTTGGCAACACAACCACTTAGGAGGGTGGTGCTGGTAACCAGGGCTGCTTTTGACCTTCACCATCTTTCGGGCTGGTGGCTTTATCATTGCCTGCCCTGCTGCTTCCCAAGTCTGCACTGAAAAGCCAGCCTCAGGGGAGGCCTTTGGCTACCCCTTTCCACCCACCTTCTCATCTTAGAGGGCATTGTCTTGAATTACATTTCACCAGGAGGTGCCACTTGAAAGCATCTAAGCCAAAGCTGAGCCCCTGTTTGCCCTGGATTTACCCTATGGCTGCCACACCAGGCCGCCCCTGCTGTTCATCCTGCAGCTATAACCAGACAAGCAAGGGGACTTCCAGTTTTCAGATGGATCCAACGCAAAAGACGGTGAAACAGCCTCAGCATCACGTGGCCAGGTTTGACTCCTCTCAGCTTGATGCTCTTAGGCAGAAGCCTTCACCTCTCTGAGGCTTAGCTTGATCTCAGTAAAGGGGGGCTGATACCCTTCCTCTCTCCAGGGGATGTCACTGAAGCTGAAGGCTTTCATGGGCCACAGTCCCTCGTGTCATGAGGGTGAGGTGGGTGTTAGTCTGCTCAGGATGCTCTAACAGAGCACCACAGCCTGGAGGCTTATAAAACAAAAATTTAGTTTTTGCTGTACTGGAGGCTGGAGTCCGGAGTCTGATTCAGCATTGGATGAGGTCCTCTTCCTGGTTCATTGATGGCCATCTTTTTTTTTTTGCTGTGTCCTTACAGGGCAGAAGGGTGAAGGTGCTCTCTGAGTTCCCCTTTATTAAGACATGCACGCATGCTAAGTCACTTCAGTTGTGTCCTACTCTTTGCGACCCAGTGGATGGTAGCCACCAGGCTCCTCTGTCCATGGGGTTCTCCAGGCAAGAATACTGGAGCAGGTTGCCATGCCTTCCTCCAGGGGATCTTCCCCACCCCGGGATCGAACCTCCGTCTCTTATGCCCTCTGCATTGACAGGCAGACTCTTTACCACTAGCACTACCTGGGATGCCCTTTATTAGGACACTAACCCCATTCCAGAGGCTCCCTCTCCTGACCAGATTGCCTCCTAATGCCATCGTACTGGGGGTTAGTTGTCAACATGTGGATTTCAGGGGGACACAAATATTCAGCCCATGCAAGATGTTTATGAATCTTCTATCATTGTGACCAGATGTTTGTGGAGGTCCAGTTCACTGCCAGGACCTTCAGGAATATTGACTCTTTCAAAGACCCCTGTTAGAGACCCCAGTGCCCCTCCACCCCGGCCCAGCCATAAACCTTTCCCCACCCCTTCCAGCCCACAGGCAGTGTTGCAGGACTGGGGTTCAGGCTTCCCAGTAATTTGAAGGCTTTGTGTTGATTGGGGTTCAGAGAAGAGGAGAGGGGAGCTGGCCCCTGCTGGCACGGAGCCGATGCTGCAGATGGGCGGGCCCCCTGGGGCACCCTCCTCGGTGGCCCTGGCCTTGAGAACAACGAGGAGGCCCCACCGCTGACCGCACGGCAGGCCAGGCCAGCTCCTCCGCCCGCTGGGCCGGGCAGCTCCCTCTGACCTTGGCGGGGCCAGCTGGACATGAGCACGGGCATCCTGCCTGGTCTCATGCAGGGTCAGGGGATTTCTGGAAGTGCTTAAAAGCCTCAGCTCCTTCAAGAAGGGTTTTCTTCATTGTGGCGCAGTAGGGTATTTCTGGGCTGCGGGCTGCCCAGGCCTGGATGCGCCTGAGTTTATTTACCCAGTCTGGGGGTGAGGCCCAGCTGGGGGGAACCTTGACTGGCATCCCTGGAGGACTAGGTCTTAGGGACTTCTCCTGAGCTTCCTCAGGGTGGGGGTGAACACCCTGTAGCTAAGGAGGAAAAGGAGGCTGGTTAGGTGGCTGCCCCCGCCCTGTCAGAGTGGCCTGGCCACCACGGCCCCAGGGCTGACCACCAAGGGAGTCCTCTGGCTTGCCGGCCCTAGCTGACCCGAAGCTGGCAGCTGCGCCCCACACGAGGTCAAGAGGGCACCTCTGGGGAGAACCCAGAGGGAAGGTGTCCTGAGGCCCAGAGGATGAAAACTAGCCCGGCCTCTTTAAGAATCTGTATTGCCAGAGGAGAGAAAATGCCGAGGGAGGCCTTCAGTAAACATCTGAGAGCTTGCAGTAACAACTCCCAGCTGTGTGAGGGGCGTGGGGGCAGGGAGGCCCGCGGAGCTAGACTGGAAGGTGGGATGGGCTGAGGTCAGGCTGGGTGGGGACCGGCCAAGAACGCATGGAGGGCGGGCAGTGGGCGGAGCGGGGGCAGAGGTTTGTCCAAGCGTGGTGGGCAGTAGACGAGCCTCCAAGCTGCTGGGCCTGGAAACTTCCACTTCCCTCGGGGCCTTTCCTGAATCCTTTTGGAGATCTGTAGACCCTCCTTGCCGCCAGTGAGGACACTGACGGAAAGGAAGTTTTCCATCCCATGGGTGCGGAGGGGAGGGGGTAGGGAAAGGTTGGTGCAACATTTTCCAAATCAGGGTCAACAGCTCAATTGCCTGTCTGAGTGATACTTAGTATCTCTGTCACACCGAGGATCAAACATAGCACCGTGAACAGCCCTCAGCAGCGCTCTTCTCCAGACCCGTCCCCTGGAGCCCCACTTCTCTGACCCAGGAGTGGTCCCAGCCTGTTTCCCTGCCTCCCAGCTCTGTCCAGGCCAGCCCCATAGAGCCACCACTGTTACTGCTCTAAGACGCCTGATCAGGACATTTCCCTTGGCTTAAACCCAGGTGGTGATCCTGTTGGTGATACTAGATGTCCTAGTCAGGATGCTTTGGGTTATAAGTAACAAACACAATTCAGAAAGGCTTAAATGTTGGAGAGGATATTACTGTTCATAGTAACTGGAAAGTACAGGGGCTGTGTGGGCATCATGCACGGTTGAGCCAGCAGCTCAGCCCTGTTCGGAGGCCTAGGTTCAGGTCCGTCTCTTCTCTCTGTCCTCTGCAGCAGCAGCTTGAGCCTCACAGCGGCTTCCTTCATGATGCCAGAATGGCTGCAGTGGCTCCAGCTCTTTTTCAAACCTTTAAATGGCAGAAGGAATCTCTTTTTCCAAATTCCTGTCCTGGTTATATTTTTCAGTACAACAGATCACCCCCCAAATTTTTATTTTGCTTATAAACTTGCTATTTGGACAGGGCTTAACAAGAACAGTTCATCCTTGCTCCACATGGCATCAGTTGGAGCAGATAAACTGGGGCTTGGAGAATCCATTTCAAGATGGCTCACTCATGTGGCTGACAGATTGGCACTGGAGCTGGCTGGGAACTTGGTTCCTCCGCATACAGAGCTGCTTGGGCTTCCTCAGAGCATGGCACCTGGGATCCCAGGGAACAAGGCAGGAATGCGTGATTTTCTTATGATCGAGCCTCAGGAATCCCACAGCATCACTTCCTTCGTGCTCTGTTGGTTGCGGTGGTCACAAAGGGCTGCCTGTATTCAAGGGGATGGACCACAGTCCTTATCACTCACAGGAGGAACATCCCAAGGTCGCATCCATGAAGAGGTGGTGGGATGGGAGCTGTCATTGTCACTATCTTGGAAATGATTGGCCACAACCCCCAGCAAACATCTTGACTCTCTCTGAGCCAGCCTGGGGGCACATGCCCAGCTCTAAACTGATAACCAAAGCCAGAGGATGGGTTGAGTCTCATCCCTGGAGCTGGGGAAGACTCGGCTCTCCCCAGAGTGTCTGGGCTGTGTGGGAGAGGTGTGGGTCCCCCAGGGAAAGCAAGAAGCTCAGGATGCAACCAGCGCCCCCTAGGCTGGGGCTGTGCTAAGTGTTTGGTCTCATTCACTTCATTACTTCTCACCACAAGCCAGTGAGGCTGGTGCTGCTGTTCTCTGGACTTTACAAGACAGTAAGATTTGTAAATTGCCCAGACCCATAGACCCACAAGACCAGAAGATGGCAGAGACAGAGTTAAAGGTTGGGATTGTAGGACTCTAAGTCTATGCTAGTAACCAGTCCATAGAAAAGTTGAAGGCTTCTGGTCCATGGCTGAAGAAAGCAACTTGAATGTGGAAGCATATAGCCTGGTTGCACTGGCAGCCATTTTGTGACCTTGAGGAAATCCAATTTGAGAAAGAAGCAGATACACAGAGAATGGGTAAACCTTGATCAATCACAGCGTTGTCCACCCTCCACAGGACTCTTCAATTATGTGAGGCAGTGAATCTGCTTTACTGTTTAAGACCGTATGGGTATGAGGCATAGTTACTTATAATTGAAAATATCTTAACCAACAAAGGAGGCTATTGCAATATTTTTCCCATTTCATTATAGGAATTGTCTTTATGTCTGTCTGTGATTAGATAACAAGTAGCTTAGAAGAAGAGTCCATGCCTCAAACATTTCTCTATGCCCAGTCCTTAGCACCGCAAGTGACACTCTATATTTTGAACCATCCTTGGAGAGGAAATAAATGAGAACAGGTATAACTTATTCTTCTAGAATTTTCAGGTATGATATGAACGATCATAACCCCCTTCTCTGCTTCCTTATCGGGTGCTGCTCTATCACTGTCTCTTGTTTTCAAAGCCCAAACACAGAACACACACTGCAATTGAGCTCCCCACAGTGTGACTCTGGGGAAAGAGGCGAGGAGAAGAGCAAGTAGGTGCCTGGTGACCGGAGTAGCTGGGCCACGGAGGTGGCCCTTGGCAGATGGCAGTAGAGAGACTGAGGAGAACCTTCGTGAGAAACTGGGGTGTGGCTGGGATGAGGCGAGCCTGGGTGCTTTTATGCTATCAGCACATTTCATGGCCATAAACTTGGCCTCGTTGCTATAAAAGCCTTCAGCTCAAGACACACAGCCTTTCTTGTTTTCTTTACTGAAGGTTAACTTTTCACAAGTTAAATTTCCTCCTACTCATCCAGCCTCATCAAGGAGCTTTGGCACACAGAGCTTTGCTGAGCGTGATAAAAGAAAGCCTCAAAAAAAAAAAAAAAGATGAGCATTCCGAGTGTGTTTCTGGGAAAAGCATGTTCAGCCAGCTCACTCTGCAGCCTTCCGTTCCCCAGCTCTGCTCCCAGACTCAGGCCCACCCTTGTCAAGTGTGTGGGCAGCAGGGTCTGCCCCACCCCTGATCGGGGCCACAGAGCTTAACTTCAGAGCGGCTGGTTGGAGCCCAGTCCGAAGGCTGATCCCAGAATGGTGGTCCCCAGTCTGCCCCTTCTGTGAGAAACGAGCAAACTAAGGAAGATGTCTCAATCTTTTCAGAGCGGGGTCTCTGCAGCTGATGCGGCTGGCTCTTGTTGAGACATTGGGTCTCTGTGTGGTTTGCTTTCCCCAGCAAATCAAAGACAACTCCAGTGCTCACTTCAGCAGGACACGTACTAAAATTGGAATGATACAGAGAAGATTAGCATGACTCCTCAATAATTCACTTAATGGGAGGGGCTACCCTTGCACTAAGGAGGACACACAAATCCTTGAAGCCTTCCCTGGTGGCTCAGAAGGTAAGGAATCTACCTGCAATGCAGGAGACCCAGGTTCGATCCCTGGGTTGGGAAGATCCCCTGGAGAAGGGAATGGCAATCCCACTCCAGCAGTCTTGCCTGGAGAATTCCAGGGACAGGGGAGCCTGGCGGGCTACAGTCCATGGGGTTGCAAAGAGTCAGACATGACTGAGCGACTTACACTTTCACTTCCATAATTAAAATAAGAAAAGGAAAGGAAAACTCCAGCTCGACAGGTATAAACAAGAAGAATGGTTTAAAAACCTCATCCGACACTGAGCCCGAATCAGCACCCGGGGGTCCTCACCCAAACACTCAGCCGGGCCACTCACACCTGTCATTGCTGGGTGCGGTTCTCTTACTCACCGGCCGCCACGCGTTTGCCATTTTTTCCCATGCTGGCAGAGGCAGAACTATCCTTTATGTCTTTTCTGGGCTGCTTCCCCAAGAAGAGAAGGGAAATGTTGGACCAAATTCTGGATATTCCAGGGGTCAAGCAATCTCTATAGACATGATTCCTGCCACCTGGCACCTTTCCCTCTGAGATGGTCACCCTAATACAGATAAATACAAACTATTGGCAAGAAATTAAACAGTGGCTGTATTTTCTTTCTTTCTTTTGGGCTGCAGCATGCATGCAGGATCTTAGTTTCCTCCTTGGGGATCAAACCCATGACCCCTGCAGTGGAAGCTTGGAGTCTTAACCACTAGACCATCGGGGAAGTCCCTGCATTTTCTATATGAATAAAATCATCTTTGCAAAAATGACTGGACAGGTGTTTGAAAAGGGGGGATGTGGATTTAGGGTGGTCTGCTCTAGAAGACAAGCCTGTCATGGTGGTTGCCCAGTGCTAGCAGTCAGGACTAAGGTCAGTGGGAGGGAGTGACCAGGAGGTGTGTCCCAGTGCTGGCAACAGGCCATCTCTCAACTGTTCTGGATGGCAGTCGCTCAGTGTCTTCACTTTGCAGGTGTGTATCCGCTCATAACTTAAGCTGTGTGCACGTCTCTGTACGTCCTGATATATTTGTCCCAGAACAAAAAGTGTCTTTCGGTACCTCTCCAGCCAGGGCACCCATGATGCAGGGAAGGTGACCTGCTTGTATCCGCAGTTTTCGCTGGAGGGGGTCTGCTTCCCATAAAAGCAACTTAGGAATGTGTGTCAAACATTTATTTATCTGTATCTTTCAGGGAACTGGGAGTTCAGTGATTCTGCTACGTGGCTGGTTTATAGCCTAAATTGTTACCAGTTTCTCTGACCAACAAATATTCTTTGTTTCTACATCTGCACATTTCCTAATCAGGAACTCTCGAGCCAGCCATGCTGAGACTCGGGGGAGGCTTGGGAGAAGGAGGCAAAAACTTTGACTTCAAAGGACAAGGACACAGGGACCGGTAGGCTGTTTCAATTCCCCATTTTATTTGATACCCCTCAATCTTGAGGAAAACAGGTGTTGGATAAGAAAGGAAATCAGGTTGGTTGGTTGCTTGGGTTTTGGCCATGCCGTGCAGCATGTGGAATCTTAGCTCCCTGACCAGGGATCGAACCTGTGCCCCCTGCAGTGAAAGCTCAGAGTCCTACCCACTGGACCACCAGGGAAGTCCCTGGGAATCACGTTCTGAGTAGAGAGGCCAGTCACAAACTTGGCAGAAGAAACCGATTTTAGGGGGACTCGGTTTCAGTGGCTCTCCTATCCTAAGCCCCTCACTCACCCTCCCTGCCAACTTCTCCTCAGATGCTCCCTGCCCAGGCCATCCTGTCCTAGCCCAGGTCCATGCCCCCAAGCCAGGCTATCTCCCCTCTCTGCACATCCCTCCCCACCTCTGCCCAGGGAAAGCTTCTCTGCCCCGACTGCCCCAATTTAACCCAGCTTTCAAGATCCAGTTTCCATCATTCACATGTCTTTGGGGAGAAAAAAAAAGTTATATGGAGATATAATTCACATATCATACAATTCACCCATTTAAAGTATACAATTCTATAGTTTTTTAGCACATTCCCAGTGATGCAGCCATCTCCATAGGTAATTTTAAAACATTTTTATCACTTCAAAAAGAAATTGTCTATCTCTCCTGCCTCTCTTCCTTCAGCCCTGACCCTATTCTGAACACTTCATATAAACGGAATCATACAATACGTGGCCTTCTGTGTCTGGCTTCTTTCACCGAGCATGTGTTTGAAGTTCTCTGTGTTAGCGCTTCACTCTTTGTGATGTCTAAATCCTAATCTATGGTCCACAGGCAGCTCGTTTTGCTTATCCAGTCATCATCCAACCGACATTTGAGTGGTTTCCATCTTGTGCTGTGATGAAGCCACCATTCACCTTTCAGCTTGTTCCAAGCAGCTGTGTCTCCCTTGCACAAACCTTGCCCCTACTAATATTAACTACCCTCTACCAAGGGGCTTCCCAGGTGGCTCGAGTGGTGAAGAACCTGCCTGCCGACGCAACAGATGTAAGAGACACAGGTTCCATCCCTGGGTCAGGAAGGAGGAAAATGGCAATTCACTCCATCCCCAGGAGGAGGAAATGGCAATTCACTCCAGTATTCTCGCCTGGAGAATCCCATGGACAGAGGAGCCTGGTGGGCTACCATCCGTAGGGTCACAAAGAGTCAGACAGGACTGAAACGACTTAGCACGCACACACACGCACCAAGCACTTACTACGTGCCAGACTCCAAGCTGGGCTCTTTTTATGTCAGTAGGTTGAATTCTCACTGTAACCCGATGATGTGGTGAGTATTGCTTCCCCTTTATGGATGAGAAAGCTCAGGTCCAACGAAGTAAAGAGACTGGCCAAGATCACGGTGGAAATGGGACTTGAACCCAGGTCTGGCCTGCCATAAGGTCCTTCTGTTGTGTTTATTTCATTTTTGTCATTTCACCTTTCTTTAATTGGTTTTACATATTTTGGGGTCTCCCTCAAATTGTAAGACTCTTCAGGGTAAGGACCGTGTCTCACAGTTCTTTAGTCTTAGACCTGCTACCTTGTTGGACATTCTTTCCATGCATATTTATGGGAGCTCCTATTGGCTTGCAGTCTGCGGGGGGATCAGTGCTTTTCGTCCGCTCTGCAGCCCTCCCCTTAGCCTCCTCCTGGCTACAGGACGGACATGTGCCTCAGGCCTAACCAATCAAAGCCCTCAATCCTGCTGGCCACAGTGATTGGCTTAAGGATGGGCCTAGGAGCCCAGCCCAGCCAATCATAGCCTTCCTCAAGTATTTTGCCATAGTAACGGCTGAGGACACCTGCTTACTCTTTGGGACTGGGAGCTATAGGGACCATCAAGCCTGGCACTGCCATTGGCAACTTCATCCTGCCTCCTGGGCAGAGCCTACATCAGAATGCCATGCAGATGTTAAAAATAGTATTGAAGAGAAATAATCACATAGAGAAATCTTCAGATACCTTCCTGGGTTTAAAATAAGGCAGCTACAAAGTAGAACATATTATATTACTTGCTACATATGTGTTCACATACATACATGCAAATAAAAAATGGATAATAGATGCCAAAGTACTAACATAACTTCTGTGTGTATGAATATTGATTATATAATTTTTCTTTCTGTTTATTTGAGTTTTCAAAACTCCAACTGATTTCTATACATCTAAGGGTTCTTTCTCCTTTGTTTTTTCTGTTTGTTTATTTTAAGCTAGAGCCCTTCAGTTCAGCCTGAGTCATCTCATTCACCTTTTTAGAGCACACACTTCCCCAACAACCCCATCATCTGCCCTGGTCCTGGGCCTTCCCTATTCTTGGCCACTCTGCGCACCTGGGTCCCTCCTGGCCACCAGGTCCTGCCGACCCAGCTGTGCCCAAGTCATGCCATCCCCGGGTGTCTCCCCAACTCTCAGAGAAAGGCAGGCCTCCCTCCCCTACTCATCCTGGTGCGTGTTGTGTTTCCATTCTTGGCTCACAAGGAACCTGCAAAAAATATTTTCTTTGGCAGTCAATTAGAGAGTAGCAGCCCCAGACATGCCTTCCACGCGACGTCCGAGCCTGGACCGGCTGCTGCCCTCCCCTGCTGCCAGGAGACACGGTCAGAGACGAGGCCAGTGTTCTGACATCATCGCCTTGAATAGGGCTCTTGCCCCCATCAGGGTGTAAGCGATCTCAGGGCCCAGGAGGTGCAGCCCCCACAGGAATCCCCTGGTGGACCAAACCTCTCCGAGTCAATGGCACAGAGCCATCCTCCTGGGTCGAGAACCTGACTGCCTTCTCCCACTACTGAAAGGTTCAAGGGTACGAGAGTCTCACTATCAGAGAGTCAAGGGCCCAACTGCCCCCCACCCCGAGTATCTCCCTGGGGAGGGCCTGTCCACTCCAGAAAGGTGTCCCTTCCTGTTCCTCTTCTGGACTAGCCTGTCCTTCAGACACCAGGACCTGAATACCCAGGTAGTTGTTGTTGTTCAGTTGCTAAGTCGTGTCCAACTCTTTGTGACCCCATGGACTGCAGCATGCCAGGCTTCTCTGTCCTCCACGATCTCCCAGAGTTTGCTCAAACTCCTACTCATTGGGTCAATGATACCATCCAACCATCTCATCCTCTGTTGGCCCCTTCTCCTCCTGCCCTCAATCCTTCCTAGCTCTTTTCCAATGAGTTGGCTCTTCGCATCAGGTGGCCAAAGTATGGCAGCTTTAGCTTCAGTGTCAGTCCTTCCAATGAATATTCAGGGTTTATTTCCTTTAAGATTGATTGGTTTGATCTCTTTGCTGTCCAAGGGACTCTTAAGAGTCTTCTATAGCACCACAATTGGAAAACATCAGTTCTTCAGTGTGCAGCCTTCTTTATGGTCCAGCTCTCACAGCTGTACATGACTACTGGAAAAAAACATAGCTTTGATTATATGGACCTTTGTTGGCAAAGCGACATCTCTGCTTTTTAATATGCTGTCTAGGTTTGTCATAGCTTTGCTTCCAAGGAGCAAGCAAACCCAGTTAGTACCAGAAGCCATGGTCACTGAGCCAGGTATGGGTCTAGTCACCTGACCCTGGCTGGTCCTTTGATTCTGTACTAATAAGAATGACCTGGATCGAAGGGCCAAGAGGGTAGAGCAGTCAGGCTGAGCTGCGAAAATGCAGAGAAGTTGGAGGAGAGAAAGGAAAGAGAGGCAGGCAAATGGTTGAGATGAGCCATTCCCGGGAATGAGAGAAGCAAGAGGGATAAAGGAGCTCTGAGGGCTCTCCATATTTCAGACGTCCAGGGGTTAACATGACATTTGCTGCACCGCCTGCAGAAAGCCCACTTTAGTCCACTCATCTCATTTGGGTATTTATTGCTTACAACCCATAGATTCAGGGTTACATTGAGAGCACCTATTTCCAGGTGGGAAGAGCTGAACCTACATCCAAGTGGAGGGAGACGCCCTCTTCTCGTCCCTCTCCTCGTCCCTCTCCCCACCCTCCCATGGGCTGGGAGACTCTATTTGCTGCTTATCCCCACGGGCCTTGAGTTCTTGAAGAAACCGGTTCCCCAGGACTCCCAATCCTGGTGTCCAAGAGAGGGGTGTTTCAGGGGTTCATCCAGATCATAACCAAAAGCCACTGGACTTTTGAGTCGCTGGCTCAATGGGCCCTAAAAGCCACACTGACTGGGTATCCTGACCATGCCCAAGGTATAAAATAGGTAACAGGCTTTGGAGTCTGCAGATTAAGGTTGGTATCTGGGTCCCAGCAGCCTCCTAGCTGTAGGATCTGCTTTGTTTCTTGGTACCTTCATCACCGATATCATCAGGGACCTGCTAGATGCCTTCCTGGAGGGTACTGTAGGAGCAGTACCAGTGGGATCTCATTTTTCCAAACAAGGAAGCAGAAATGGGAAGAGGTGAAGCCTTGGACATAAGTCACACAGCTGATGATGGAGGATAAACCCCAGCTCATCTGATTCTGGGAGCTGGTTTTGCCCAAAGAGCAGAAAAAAGTCTTGTGAGAAACCCTCACAAAATGAAGTTAACACGCTTCCCTGCCTGGAAAGAGAAAAGGGAGACCTTCAACAAAAGTGTTCTTCCAGTGTTTACAGAGGAACCACGATGTCTGGGATTTGCTTCCAAACCGTCCACGGGGGCACGTGTTGATGGGAGCAAATTGGATGAGCTGATCGTTTTCAAAGCTGGGCACTGAGATTGTGGGTGAACATTACACTGTTCTCTCTCCTTATAAACAGGTCTGGAAGTTCTCAGAATAAAAAGCTTTTTTGAATGTATCGAGTAGGAACTCAGCCAGAGTTGAGGAGCGTTATCCGGCAGAGGAAGGCAAGGCACAGACAGTGGACATCGAGAGAGAGCTGGGAGCCCGTGCCCAGCCCCGCCGACTACGCTCCCTCCCCACTAGTCTCCCTCTTGCCTCCCATGTGGTCCAGGAACCCTGGGCTGTGAGTAATGCATGCGCCTCTCTGCGGGACATGTGTTTCCAATCATTCTGCTCAGCCGTGAGTCACCACGGACAGCTGCTGGCTGTCTCGTCTCCCACCCCTCACCTCCAGATCCGCCCTGCCCCCACCCAAGTCTGAGCTCCTGCGTTCTCCTACCTCCAGGACCTTCTGCCTAGAACAGATGCCGTTGTTGTGTAGTTGCTAAGTCGCGTCTGACTCTTTGCGACCCACTGGACTGTAGCCCCGCCAGGCTCATCTGTCCATGGGATTTCCCAGACAAGAATATTGGAGTGAGTTTCCATTTCCTTCTCCAGGGGAACTTCCTGACCCAGGGATCGAACCCCCGTCTCCTGCACTGGCAGGCAGATTCTTTACTATTGAGCCAGTAGGGAAGCCCACCTAGAGTGCACTCCCTTTGGGCTGGAGAACTGTCACCACCTCCGGTCTCTAGCCCAAGCCACCTGGACCTCGCTGGTGCCCTTGCTCCTCCACTGAGCCCCTGACACACTTTGCCGTCATCTCTGCCTGTATTTCCACTGAAGAGGGGATCACGCTGTAGGAGGCAAGGGGCTACTTTTGTTCCATCCACACCCTCAGCACCTGCACGTGCCTGGCCCACAGCTGGGGCCCAACGCAAACATGCTGAATGAATGAATGAGCTACAACCTAAAGAAATCGGGAGTCTTGGGGAAGGCAGACATGAAAACGAGTAACCTGTGAGAGAAAATGCAAGGGGTCTGAGAAGTCCAGGTAAATGGGCCACGGAAGGGCAGTTTCCATCTCTACCTCTCCCTAGGGCGACCTGCTCTTGGCCCAACCCCAGCTGGGCACCTCCTTGGGATGGGAATCAATCACATGCCCCCTTTGGCTGGCTGGGCTGACTCCTGGGGCATGGTGAGGAAGCTCCAAGGCCGTGACCAGGCTCAGTGGGGAAGGAGTGCTGGAGAGCGATGTGTCTGGTGGGGGCCTGAAGTGGGTGGGGGGAGTGGACAGGGGGTCTCCTGGCCAGCCAGGAGGCCACATCTGGGACATCCCTCTGCTTGCCTCGAAGACTCAGATCACAATTCAGTGGGGAAGCCCTGAGGGGGCCGGACCCAGGGCACCCTCCACGTCTGCAGGAAGCCCAGCATACCTGGTGCTGGCTGAGACGCAGCCTCCGCACCCCTGGTGCCTTCTCTGTGGGCATCCAGGTGACCCGGCTCTGTGGTTGGTGACACCTGTCAGGAGAGGTTGAGCTGGAGGATACAGGGGCCAGTCAGCAGTGACTCGGCGTTGGCTGTGTTCCCAGGCCAGGGAGCGCTAGGGCAGAACTGGGGCCCCACGGGAGGAGGGGGAAAAGCAGCGGGATTGGGGGAAGGGCTGCACACGTGGTCACACTTCTACCAGGGGCTGGCAGGCCCCAGGAGATGGGGTCCCGGCCACCTCTCGCCTGTGGGCCTGGGCTGCCGTCTCATAGCTGAGAAGAGGGTGTGAGTGCCAAAAACCAGAGTCAACCAGCCAGACTCACAGCTCCACACACCAGCTGGAAATGGCGGTGAGGACCCAATGAGTCACTTTCCAGGGCCTTTTTGCCGGCTCCGCTTGCCGCCTTCTGATCTCTTTGTTGGTGACCAGAGCCACAAAGACCCTGATCTCTATCTTGTCAGACAGTTCAGCTCAAGGTTGAAGGAGGTGCTGTGGGCACTCTGTCCCCTCGCCCTCACCCTGGACCCCCATGGACAATCTCTAGGGGCTGGGACCTCGTCCGTGTGCTCTGTAGCTGACCACAGAGGGAAGGAGGTGGGTTGGAATCTGAAGGTGATCAGAAACCGGACTGGGGATGCAAGGAGCTTGGTGATGCCAACCACCGGCTGGCCCTGCTGAGAACCTGAGGCATCCTCAGAGAAGAGAGACTCGAGGGGGCGAGAAGGCAAGGCAGCGACACAGAAAGAAAAATAGGATTGGGGAGAGGAAGCAGAGAGAGGAAATTCTTGGGCACAGTCCTAATCATAGCCTTGAAATGAAATTTACTGCTGCGCTCAGCATGGGACGCCAGCCAGCGCCGCCAAGCCAGCCCCCCTTCTGTTTGGATTAGTCGATGACATCATGGCCATGGGCCATCACTCCCAACACCAAAGGAAGAGCAGGATGGCGGGCGGGAAACCTGAGCCTCCTGCCTCTGGCTTCCAGGGAGGGGAACCTGAAACCAGGAAAACTCAACCGCAACCCTCCCCTGCTGAGCTGGGCAGCCAGTCCCCCAGCTGTCCCAACCCGCCCCCCCCCCCCCCCGCCCCCGGCTCCTGGCCAGCCCCTGGTCCCCAGAACGCCAGCTGAGGCTGCTTCCGGGAGAAAGGCGGCGATGGAGGAGCACGGATCCCATCTCTGCTCGCTGGCCCTGCTCCCTAACCCGCCCATGAGAGGAAGCACGTGACCACATGCCCAGGGCCAGAAGGAAATGGCCTGGGCACCAGAAAATGCAGAGCAGCGCCCCGAAGAGAGCCACTGCTTAGCTCTCGTCGTCCTTTGTTTTCCATGGAAAGGAAGCCTAAAGGGGGCTCCGAGGGGAGCCCATTTCGGGGATACCTGGGAGGCAGACAAGTGGGGAGCCAGAGGAGAAGGGCAGAGCTCCAGGGTGTGGACTCCCGGGGCACAGACTACGCAGGAGGAACAGCTGTTAGGGAATAAATTAAAATGGACGAGGTCTTGTTCAAGGCTTCAGAAGCAGGGGAGCAGGCCTCAGATTTGCTTCTGAGCTGCCTGGACATTGCTTGGATCCCACACCTGCCTGCAAGCAGCACGACAGGCCAGGCGGTACTTTAGATCAGAAAGGGAGCGAGTCTTGGGATCTCTTAAGTCACCCTGGCCAGGTCCCTGACTCACAAGGTGAAACAAACAGCATTGTAAAGGTTAAACCAGAGCTGCATTTTTTTTTCCCCCAATGTAGATGTGCTGGGTCTCCGTTGCTGTGCAGGCTTTCTCTAGTTGTGGCGAGTGAGGGCTCCTCTCTAGTTGCAGTGTGTGGGCTTATCATCGTGGCGGCTTCTGTTGTTGGGGAGCACGGGCTCAGTGGTTGTGGCCCATGGCCTTAGTCGCCCTGTGGCATCCCCAGACCAGGGATGGAACCCATGTCCCCTGTATTGGCAGGTGGATTCTTAACCTCCGGACCACCAGGGAAGACCAGAGCTGCTTTTTTGCAGGCAAACTGATGATGATATCAGTTTGTGGCCTGGGATGATAAATAGGAGCCCTCAGAACTGCAACCTGAAATCCCACCTGTGGGGTGGACATGCCGCTGGGGGACCCTTTCCCAGCTGGGACTCCAAACTGCGGTTAAGGAGGGACCTCCCATCGCTGCTCAAGTCTGGATATAGGTTGGCTCAGCTTGGTGATGCATATGCTATTACTTGTCTCTATTATTTCTATTTCTTTTCCTTTAATGACTGTGTATGGAAATCAAGTCAAATAATCTTCTGTAAAAATTTGAAAATTGTTTATTTGTGTGTAATGAGTGGTTTCTTTTGTTAACAAATCCTTTGAACCTAAAAGGATTTTGGCTTTACCCTGGTGGCTCAGATGATAAAGCGTGTCTGCCTATAATGCAGGAAGACCCTGGTTCAATCCCTGGGTTGGGAAGATCCCCTAGAGAAGGAAATGGCAGCCCACTCCAGTACTCTTGCCTGGAAAATCCCATGGACGGAGGAGCCTGGCAGGCTACAGTCCATGGGGTTGCAAAGAGTGAGGTAGGACTGAGCGGCTTCACTTTGACTTCCTTTTGAACTTTCTGCTAAACAACGGCTCCCTGGCCCTCCCTCACTCCAAGAAGGAGGGACGTGGCCTCACTTGGAGGACTGGAGACCCCTCTGTGTCACAGAGGCAAAACATGGCCAAACATGGAGGAGAGGCTGAAAAGGCTTCCTGGTCCAGGGGTGAAACCACAGCTGTGCCAGAGCCGCCTCCCTGGAAGGAGTGCTTACGCGCTGTCCATCTAGGCTGTCTGTCTGCATACTTCAGACGTGGCAATGTCTAAAGCCAATGACTTACTTCTCGGGCTTCCTGTTCACCACCTCTTTTCTTCTGAATCACTCTAGACCGGATCAGAGCAGCACGGTTGGTGTAGGGACTGTCTATGAAGACTGTGTATAGTGGCGAGCAGGGGTTAAGGTGCGTGGAAGGTACATGCCCGGGTCAAGGTTGCCTTTGCCCAGAGGAGGGCCTGCCTGAGAGGGGAAGGAGGGGGTGTGCACAGGTGCAGATGCAAGGAGTAAAGGAAAGAGGCCAGATTCCACCTTCTTAAAGATGCCTTATGGGGTGGCATAAAGTATTAGCCAAGTGTTAGCCAAGGGCGCAGCCAAAAAAACCCCAGTGGGAAACAGGAGTCAAGAGCAGTGCAGATGATGGAGCAGGGGCCCTGGGGAGCCAATACCTGGAGGCTTCAGTAGCGATGTACAGGAAGTGTAGAAAACTATCCATACATCTGCCCCCAGGGGCTGTCCATTTTAGGGTCAGACCATCATCTGAAAGGGCTTCTCTGGTGGCTCAGTGGTAAAGAACCCACCTGCCAATGCAGGAGACGTGGGTTCAGTCCCTGAGTCAGGGAGATCCCCTGGAGAAGGGAATGGCAACCCACCCCAGGATTCTTGCCTGGGAGAGCCCATGGACAGAGGAGCCTGGTGGGCTACAGTCCATGGGTTGCAAGAGTCAGACAGGACTTAGTGACTCAAGAACAACATCCTCATCTAAAAATTGCTCTCCCTACACGAGGAGCAGGATCTGACATCTATCCTGTCACCTAAGTTCCTGCCACTCAGAGACATGCATCACACTTTTCGGTGAACACCTATTTATACATCTGTCTGCATCCCTGCATATGCCTGCTGCTGCTGCTGCTGAGTCACTTCAGTTGTGTCCGACTCTGCGCGACCCCGTAGATGACAGCCCACCAGGCTCCGTCGTCTCTGGGATTCTCCAGGCATATGCATACTTTTCCATAAAAGAATTAACACATATTTGCTCCTGGACCCTTTTTACCTTTTTTTTTTTTTGGCTGTGTGGCTTGTGGGATCTTAGCTCCCCAACTAGGAATTGACCCTGGGCCCTCAGCAGTGAGAGTGTGGATTCCTAACCACTGTAGTGCCAGGAAATTCCCATGGGCACTTTTTAAACAATAATCTTCTTACTATTTCTTGCCTTCCCTCTCTGCCTGGAGAACAGGTGTGGGCAGAGTGCCATCTCCTAGCCTGTTCTCTGGGTGATACGTGGGTACAGGGACCCCCCGCCCCCTCTGTATTACCATCTGCTCTATAGAAATGGAACCTTGTCGTTCATATCTTTACAGCTGGTTTCAAGACCTATGGTTTCTAATCAGTTTCCCGAGTTGGACAGGGAATCCTGGAGTGCTGCAGTTCATGGGGTCGCAAAGAATTGGACATGACTTAGTAACCAAGATCCCCTGGAGAAAGAAAAGGCTACCTACTCCAGTATTCTGGACTGGAGAATTCCAACAGTCCATGGGGGTCACAAAGAATTGGACACGACTGAGTGACTTTCACGTCAGTTAGAGACTAAACACACGACA
Source organism: Capricornis sumatraensis (assembly GCF_032405125.1). Taxonomy (NCBI): domain Eukaryota; kingdom Metazoa; phylum Chordata; class Mammalia; order Artiodactyla; family Bovidae; genus Capricornis; species Capricornis sumatraensis. The sequence continues at coordinate 102,968,362 of NC_091076.1, forward strand.
GTTAGGGGTTCTGCTGCCCCTGGGACATTGGGCAATGGCTGAGGACAGTTTGGTTGGGGGTGGGAGATGCTATCACATCTCAAGGGGAAGGCCAGGGATATTGCTTAATACTCCACCTGGAACAGGGACAACTCCCCTAGAGAAAGGTCTGGTCACAAGGTCAACATGGCCAAGGCTGAGAAGCTGGCTTGGGCTGAAGAGGATTAATAATGAAATTAATGAAATGAAAATCAAAATGGCCTTGAGAGTGTTCCTGCCTGATCACGGAGCTGCTTACGCAGACTGTGCTGTGACGTGCGGCCTGTCTTCACGCCACACACAGCCCAGTCATCCTTAGTTACCTTCCTGTCACCTTTGGGATGTCCTATGATAAACAGCCCCACCACGGAAAGGAACGTCAGGGGCTGAAGTCTGAGCTGGGTGGCACTGCCCACCTACTGTGGCCATGAATCTGATGCCTGGATTTGACTGGGGCTGTGGGGGGGGGCATCATGACCCCAATGCCAGCTGCCCATCCGTCTCCAGGGGCCGCATATCACAAACAGCTGGGCACATGGACACATCTCCCACCCTTGCAAGCCACCCGACCTTGCTGACCCCACACCTTCCCAAGTGACGCCCACAGCCCATGAGGCCAATGTTAATTCTGTATACCGGAGTGTGTCTGGCTGTTCGGAACCTGCTGGAAGGAGTGTGGGGGCTTCAGCTGTCTCTAGGGAGAGAGCACTCCAAGCTCAGAAGGAAATGGATCGTCTCCAAACTGGAAGAGTGGCTCTACCAAGAAGAGGCCCCACTGATGTCCATCCTCGTGCTGGGCAGACAGAACCTGGTTCAGCAGCGCCTCCTGCCTAGGGCCATGAGGTCATTCTGACGCTGTTTACTTGCAAGGAGCTGGAAGGAGGCAGCGCTGGCACTTCCTCCTGGCCCTGGACGATGCTCACTCTGCCAAGCCCAGCCCAGGACATGCTTGCTGGGTGTGCTCCCATGTAGATGGGACCACCCAACAGTTCCGCTGGGTTCTGCCTTGAGACAGTCTCTTTAGGAAGGAGGCAGGGGCAAAGTGGGCGTTCCTGGTGGGAAATGGGGACCATAGGAATGTGGTCTGAGGGTCCTAGAAGCCCCTCCAACCCCAACTAGTCTGGTAGGTGCTGCCCCCTCCTGTCTGTCCTGAGTCCTGCCAGGAGCCACAGACCCAGGCCAAGGTCCAGCAGGCTGTGGTCAGCATGCATATGGGTATCCAGTGTGATTGGGGTCTCCTATTAAGGCTCCCCTGTTAGCCTGCCCCCTAGGATCAGGGTGGGGGAGGCTGGTTAGGAGAGAAGCCCACAGAGGGAGCTGTCAGCCCCGGGGTCTTCCTTCTTCCTGAGTCTGGGATGTGTCCTGACCCTGACCTGGCTCCTTGAGGCAGTTGTCAGAGCTGAGCCCTCTACCTGCACTCACCCCCAGCGGCTACCCGCACTCACCCACAGCAGTTGAGCCTTCTTGTCGGCAGAGCAGAGACTGTACGAAAGGGCCGCCGTTAAGTAATCTACTTCCTATGAGTGTCTCTGGTAGATTTCTCATCAAAGGGCTCAGTTCCCATGGTCTGAAGATGGGAAGATTCTAGCCGGGAGCACAGGCAGGGGTTAACGAGGAAGAATGGAGAGGTCAGGGAAGTGAGGGTGCGTGCCCAGCAGCCAAGGCCGCATGGGCACCATGAAAAGGCTGGGCAGGTCAGGGTGTGGCGAGCTTTCCGGGGCCACTGTGTCCCCTCACTTGCTGTGCTCTCATGAGTTTTTCGGTTGCTTGTTTTCTCTAAGATTTATGGCTGCGCTGCACCTTCGTTGCTGCATGCGGGCCTCCTCCAGTTGCAGCGAATGGGGGCTGCTCTCCAGCTGCAATGCACAGGCTCCTCATTGCAGCCGCTCCTCCTATTGTGGGGCATAGGCTCTAGACACGCAGGCTTCAGCAGTTGTGACACACGGGCTTGATCTGTTTTGCGGCATGTGTGATCTTCCTGGACCAGGGATTGAACCTGTGTCCCCTGCATTGCCAGGTGGATTCTTCACCACTGAGCCACCAGGAAAGTCCCTCGTGAGAGTCATTTAATGTTCAGTGCCTCCTGACAGCAACTACCACTTGCACCAGATTTTAGAGCCTTCTGGGCATGGTCAGGCATGCCCAGAAACCCACTTGTTGTTCAGTTGCTCAGTCGGGTCTGACTCTTTGCAACTCCATGGACTGCAACACAACAGGCTTCCCTGTCCTTCACCAACTCCTGGAGCTTACTCAAACTCATGTCCATTGAGTTGGTGATGCCGTCAAACTGTCTCATCCTCTGTCGTCCCCTTCTCTTCCTGCCCTCAATCTTTCCCAGCATCAGGGTCTTTTCAAATGAGTTAGCTCTTCGCATCAGGTGGCCAAAGTATTGGCATTTCAGCTTCATCATCAGACCCTCCAGTGAATACCCAGGACTGGTCTCCTTTAGGATGGACTGGTTGGATCTCCTTGCGGTTCAAGCAACTCTCAAGAGTCTTCTTCAACACCACAGTTCAAAAGCATCAGTTCTTTATAGTCCAACTCTCACATCCATACGTGACTACTGGAAAAAACATAGCCTTGACTAGACGGACCTTTGTTAACAAAGTAATATCTCTGCTTTTTAATGTGCTGTCTAGGTTGGTCATAACTTTCCTTCCAAGGAGCAAGCATCTTTTAATTTTATGGCTACAATCAGCATCTGCAGTGATTTTGGAGCTCAGAAAAATAAAGTCAGCCACTGTTTCCACTGTTTTCCCATCTATTTCCCATGAAGTGATGGGACCAGATGCCATGATCTTCGTTTTCTGAATGTTGAGCTTTAAGCCAACGTTTTCACTCTCCTCTTTCACTTTCATCAAGAGGCTCTTTAGTTCTTCTTCACTTTCTGCCATAAGGGTGGTGTCATCTGTATATCTGAGGTTATTGATATTTCTCTAGGCAATCTTGATTCCAGCTTGCGCTTCCTCCAGCCCAGCATTTCCCATGATGTACTCTGCATATAAGTTAAATAAGCAGGGTGACAATATACAGCCTTGACGTACTCCTTTTCCTGTTTGGAACCAGTCTGTTGTTCCATGTTCAGTTCTAACTGTTGTTTCCTGACCTGTATACAGGTTTCTCAAGAGGCCGGTCAGGTGGTCTGGTATTCCCATCTCTTTCAGAATTTTCCACAGTTTATTGTGATCCACACAGTCAAAGGCTTTGGCATGGTCAATAAAGCAGAAATAGATGGTTTTCTGGAACTCTCTTGTTTTTTCCATGATCCAGCAGATGTTGGCAATTTGATCTCTGGTTCCTCTACCTTTTCTAAAATCAGCTTGAACATCTGGAAGCTCATGGTTCACATATTAGGAAGGGGCTTTTATCCCTATGTTGTAGACGGGGAGGCAGAGGCTTGGCAAGGCCACTGAGGCAGCTGGGCTGCAGCATCTCTGAGCCACAAGGTGGACCCTTTGCCTCTACTCCTGCCCATCCCACTACAGAGAGCATCCTTTCAGAGGGGATCGCTTTGCCCCTCTGCTCTAGAAGCTCTGACCTCAGAAGAAGATGAGATCCCCTACCAGACCCTCAAAAGTCTCCTCCGCGGCTCCTCTCCCTTCATTTCTTTCCTCTTCCACCAGCTCAGGAGTCTCACTGGTCCAGGGATTGTTGTCTGTTCCGTGGTGGCCTGACCATCCTACTCTTTGAACAGCGTCCACTGTCGATGTTTAAGAAAGCACTCCTGATGGAAGGAAGGCCAGCCCAGGCAACTCCTTTCCTGCCTTGTGCCCAGTGTGGACCCCAATCCCCTCCTGCACCACCATCAATCTGCCTGTAATGTATTTCTCATCCTCTGTGTACTTGATCATCTATGTGTCTACCTTGCCTAAAAGGCTGAAAGCCCCTAGGTTATCTATTTCTTTCATAAACTGACAAATGAATTTTAGCTTCTGTAAAGTTCAACAGCATTTTGTTCTACCTGCAATAACAAAGAAAGCAAAGGCTACAGACAGCCAACTTGTCATAATTTTCTGCATTAACTGTACTCACTAAGTTAGCATCAAACATCATTTCACAAATGACACTTTATTTTACAGAAACAGAAGCTGAAGCACTGACTTTGGAATTGTCCGGATTCTACCAGTTTAACTTTTCTCTAAGTTGTCTGTTTCCAAGTGATCCGGGGTCGCCACGGGCTGCAATGGCTTGAAGTGGGGCTTGGGTTCCCAGCCAGAGATTGGGGCCAAGTCGCAGCAGTGAAAGCACCAAGTTCTAGCCACTAGACCAGCGGTCAATGACAAGGCTCTGGCGCTTCAGCTTTGCAGAAAAGAATCCCCACAAAGACAGAGAGTAGTGACTCAAAGGATTTATTATAAGGAAAGAGAGTACAGTACGTGCAGATAGAGACACGGGCAGACTCAGGGAAAGTCCCTGAGTTGCACCCTTGTGGCAATTTAAATCACTTAAATGGGGCGTTTCTTTCTGGTTTCCTTTGGCCGATCATTTTGATTTGTCTGCTTCACAGTCTACATTTGGCGTGTCTCAGAATCCTTCTATATGGGCACATGCATCTCTTGGCCAAGATGGATTCTACCAGAAAAACCTACGGGTAGCCTGGCATTAGGTTAGCATCACTCCTCTTTGACCTCCAACAAGCCTTTCTGTGCCTGTGTGGTTGGGAGATCTCCTGACCTCCAGAATGAGAATGACTGGGCAGAGCCCAGCCTCCTCTCTTAATTATCCTGCTATTCTCCTCTTGGTTTTCAGTCCTCAGGGAACGAATCTCCAATCAATTTACTCTGGGGGTGCCCATTTACTGGTTCAAAACCATGCATAAACAGAAGGCAGCCATTTTTAAAATTTCTTTCAGTATTTTCCTGTTTCATATCCCAAGACAGCATTACATAGTGGAGCGGACAATGATTGTTTGTGTCATTTTCTCAGTTTACAACTCCTGGGCTAGATGACAAGAATGAGGCCCTACGTGCAACAGTGCCCACCACAGAGGGGGCTCAGAGACAGAGATCCCCGGGGGGGTCACATTTTCCATGCCATCCATGCCTCTAAGACCCTCTGCCTTTCCTGGAACACAGAACTGTTTTGGATAAAGTATTTCAGCTTCCACATTTGTGGGCTAAAGAAGGAGAGCCCAGAAAACACCTTCATCCAACCCTTTTTTCTTCTGGGCTGGCTCCTCACTCTTGCCGGCTGGTCAAAATGACGGCCGGTTTATATGAAATCCTGTGCTGTTCATAGAACCCACTTCCCCCCCTCCCCCCACCACCCCGCGCCCCCTGACTCTACTGGCCAATCGCACTTAAAATTCTAAGGCCTCTAATTGAAAAAGGTGTTCTCAGTAAGTTTCAGGAGTCCACCCAGCAGGGTGCAGGGAGAGGGGCGGCAGAGAACGATCCGATCCGTGCTCCAAAGTAGCACATCCTTTCCCTCAATCCCGGCTAGAATCGCAGGGATCCCAGGGGTGGAAGTGAATCAGGCAGCGTACACCTCCCGCGCCAAGCTGGAGGGGAAGCGGTGATGGGTGGGTCGCCTGGTGCCCTGGAGAGGTGGACTGCGAGTCCCAAGTGCTGAGTCAGGGTCCACTGGGCGCTGTCTGCCTGCAGTGTCCTCCCCCCACCAACCTCTGACGATCTGGGAGGCTGCGGGGGTGCGGCTCCGAGCGGTGGGAAGCCAGGTGAGCAGCTGGGGGCCCGGGCAGTGCCAGGCTGGGCACAACAAAAGCCGGACTTGGGGGAGGGCCGGGAGGCGCGGGAGGCGCGCGAGGAGGGAGGCGGCCGAGAGCTCCCGGAGCCGGCATTGGCTGCCCGCCACCGGGGGGCGGAGCCAAACCGCCTCGAAGCGCAATAAAAGGCCGGCTCGGCCCGCACCCGCAGCGCACACAACCATAGAAGGCAGTGGAGCACCCGGGACCAGGTCCGCGGCGCGCGCGCTCGCTCGCTCGCCGCCCCCCAGCCAGCTCTCGCCTCCGCGCCGTCAGCCGCGCCCCGCGCCCCCCTCGCTGCACCCCGCAACCTAGAGCCAAGAAAGTTTGTGCGGCGAGTGAGGGCCGGAGAGGAGAGCGCGCCCGCGGAGTGCCGTCCAGACCAGCGGGGCCCCGGCCGGCGAGAGGGGAGCGCCCCGAGCCCAGGCGGCGGCGGCTAGCCCGAGTCCGCGACCCCCGCCCCTCCGCCCGCCATGGGCGCCGCGGCCCGCAGCCTGCCGCTCGCGTTCTGCCTCCTGCTGCTGGGGACGTTGCTCCCCCGGGCCGACGCCTGCAGCTGCTCCCCGGTGCACCCGCAACAGGCGTTTTGCAATGCAGACATAGGTAAGGACGGCGACCCCGCCCCGGCCGGGCGCCCACCGCCCCCGCGGGGTGCGCGGGACCTCGAGGTTTCGCCAGCGCCCCGCCCGTCCGCATCCTGCAGAGGGACCCAGCGCCCGCCTCCCGGGGGCCTTGGTGCTTTCTAGAATCCTGCAAGTTGACACCAAAATCGTACTTTCTTTTTCCCCATTCCTTCTCTCCCTTTCTTTTCCTCTCTGCCGAGATGCTTCTCAACCTCAAAATTCCACCGAAATTCCGCTGCATTTCCAGCCCCAGAAAGGGAGCCAGGGAGCGGATTGGGTTTTGGCAGGCGGAGGGCCCCGGGATGCCAGCGAGGGGGGGCGGGGAGAGTGGGGGCCACAGCGCGGGAGTGGGGGCCCTCTTGACCTCGGTGGGTTGAAGGACGGAGGACCCCAGGAAGAAACTTTCACAGATGAGATGGGACTTGGGCTCCTCTGGGCTTGGAGCTGGGTGGGGAAGAGCTACTCCGCCTGGGCCTCTGCCAGCAACCCCATGTGGGGTTCACCAGATCCGGCTGGGGCTGGATGGAAGCGTCCCTCCCTTGGGCAGGTTCCCCACGGGTTCAGTGGGGCAATCCGAAAGATGGGCCGAGCCCCAGGGCCGGCTCCTCCCCGGCTCTGCCCAGGAGGCACAGCTCTGCAGGGACAGGCAGGATGGTCCTTGAGTAGGGACCGCTTTTTCTGGACATCCACACAAGCTTTGGTGACTGGAGATGGCAGGTAGGGTTGTCTGGCTGCCTAGACTCCTCAGCACATATCCTTTCCCCTCCAGATTCCTTGTCCCCCAAATATGGGAGCTGGCAAGGAAAAGAGAGCCCAGTTATTCTGAGCCACATAGGGGCAGGAGGCAGAGTGGGGAGAGAGCACCGCAAAATGGGGAGAACCAGCTGACCTTGGAGGTTTCCATCTAGTTCTCACTTGCAGGCCTCCACTGCCCTGGTTTTCCTGGGACAGGTTTCACCAAGACGACAGATGTACAGCAGGTGGGTCTCTGTGGCTCCCTCTCACTTCCGCACAGGTTTATTTTCTGCTTCTAAGTCTCAGCCAGCCCCACAGCCTGTTGCCAGGGGTAGGGAGGCTGGGCTGCCCTCACCTATGCAGGCTCAAAGCTGGGGTCTCTGGGTTTCTCCCGTTCTGAACCATACCGTTCTGATCTCGCCACGACTTCTGGCCACAGCCCAATTGGCCCTTGGAGCTGCCACCACCGCCAGCTCCAGGCAGTCTTCAGGTGATCCTACCTGTGCGAGTCACATAGCTCAGGCCAACCTGCACTTGGGACCCAGCGTGCACTCCCAGAGTGGCTCCCTACAGCACCCCAACCGTGGGAAGCCCTCCAACTTGGCTTCACTGCTCAGGAAGATTGGCATGGGGAGGAGAGGCTCGTCCTGGTGTGGGAGTCAGGATCGGCCCTCCAAGGGGTGTCCCCTGGGAGTCCAGACCTGTCCAGGCCTCTTGCAGAAAGAGAAGCTGTGTTTCTGGGGCAGGATCAGGCCCAGGGCCGGAAAGAATCCATAAATTAGAAGATTCTAGGAGCAGGAAGGGGTTGGGCTTGGGACCATCTCACACTCCTCAGCTGCACAGAGAGGATGTCCAGCCAGCAACTCCCATCCTTGCTCAGCATCAGCTGAGGCAGCGCTGGGGCTGTTTTCTGCTTTAGATTTGGATTAAGGACAGCAAAGGTCAGGGTCCAGGAGTGTCCATATGCCTCAAGGCTCCTTGCTTTGTAGGTTGCCCTCTCTTCCACCTGCATCTCCTGGCATTTGTGTCTCAGTCATTGTATCAAAGTCATTGTAGAGCCAAAACTTTTCACCTCAGCCCAGCCCAGAGGTTCCACAGGGTGTGCTGATGCCATGGTCCTGCTGCAGAGCCCAGAGTTTTTGGTCCCCATGATTACTGTAACAAGTGACCACAAATGGGGGGCTTAAGGCAGCAGAGATCGATCTCTCACAGCTTAGGGGCCTTAAGTCCAAAATGAAGGTGTTGGCAGCGCAGGTTCCTTCTGAAAGCCCGGAGGGAAAATCTGTGCCAGGCCCCTCTCCTGGTAGCTCCAAGCAGTCTTGGGTGTCCCTTGGTTTGCAGACACATCACTCCCATCTCTGCTCTGTCTTCAGGTGGCCGCCTTCTCTGTGTGTGTGTGTCCTCTCCTTTTACTTGGGTACCAGTCATTGGATTCAGGGCCCACCCTAGTCCACTGACCTCATCTTCATTTGATCACATCTGCAAAGACTCTTATTTCCAAATAAGGTCACATTCACAGCTTCTGGGTGGATGCGAATTTGGGGGGAATGCTGCCCAGTCCCGTTGTGCAGGCAGCCCTTCTGTGCTCACTCAACTGGGGACATGTCGCAGAGACAGCCTAGGGTGGCAGACCTGGGTGGCTGTGGAGGAAACCTTGCAAAATGATAGCCTTTCCACCTCCACTTTACGTGGTACAAGTCCATGACGTCCTTGATGATGATTCCCTGCTCTGACTGACAGCAGAATTGCCTGGGGTCTGGAGCTCTTTGCAGACACAAAATCTGGCTCAGATCTTGGCTTTTGTAGTTGTCAAGCTCTACAGGTGACTGCCACCAGGGAAGTGGGCCAGGGATCCGGGAAGGGTGATGGCCTGTTGCACACTGGGGTTCCCTAAAGACTGATCTTTAATGCAGCGTGCCAGCTCCTTTCATTGTTGGCTGGACGCAGGCTTAATAAAAGGCTTGGGGTCGGCAAGAGGCAGTTGGCTTAAGAAACAGTTATGTTTCTGTCTGCCTGTGTAGAGATTACTGGGGGAAGGGTGGGGGATGGCATCTCCTTAGCTCTTGCAGCCTGTGGGATTGGAACTGGGGTTGGCAGAAAGTTTGTTATGAGGTTATGTGATTGAGGAGGAAGGGGTGGGAAGGGGTGACCGGGGCTCTTCCTGGACGGCCCTGCTCCCTGACCTTTCCAGGAAAGTGGGAATAAGCCGGAAGCCTTTTGGGTCTCAGAGCCCTGCTCCAAAGTGCCGCTGGCCTGGCCCTGTCTTATCTAGTGGATGAGTCCTTCGCCATCTCCTGCAGGCCCGCATGGCTCCAGGAATCTGGCTGGAAGCCAGCATTGGGCTTGCTCTTTGGGCAGTGCCACTGTGAAGGAGTTTGGGGTTCCTTAAGCCAGCTGAGTGACTTGGCAGACCTGGGCTGCTCCAGCTGGTTTCTGGAGTCACAGGTAAATCCAGGAGCTCCCTGGATCCAGACGGTAAAATCTCCACCAGTCCCCACCCACTCTGACCTGGGTGGTGGTGCCCAGGGCCACTGTCTTCCAGAAAAGCACCTCCAGTCCATCTTTCTCAGAACGCTTCCATCTCCAGTCACTGCTTTCTGCAGACCCTCCAATGGTCTCTAGCACCAAGTGGGGCAGGGCCTGCAGCCAAGGCCACATGCTGGTTGCCAGGGCAAATGGGCTGGCCTAGGGCACACGCTGATGGGTTCCAGATAGTGGGCTCTCGGGGAGATACACAGCAGGCACTCAGAAAGGGCAGTGCCCTCTCCAGAAACATGCTGGGAGAAAGCAAGGCAGAGCTTCCTGTGAGCAGAGTGAGGCCTTGGGTGCCGTGGGGGTGTGGGTGGGTGTCTTTAAAGACACTGTTGGCAAGTCTGTTTGCACAGTGTACAATCAGCTGTGTTTTGTAATCCCAGTTAGCCTATTGGGCTTGCTTGCGTTTCAACAAGCAGTTATGGAGTGACCCACTCCACCCCAGGGGATGGCAGGGAGATGCAAGGCATTTTCCCTGCCCTTGGGAAGGAATACCAGGACTCTGGCTCCAGGCAGGGTGGAAGTGGGTGTAAGACTGTGTGGGTCAAGGGGGACCGAAGCCCTGTAGAACCCCCCACCCCAGCCAACTGCCAGGGGATGGTTTAAAGTAAACCAGACTCCATGTGCTTCGGGCAAATAATGAAGAGAGTAACTGGGTCACAAGATGAAAAGCATTTGGGGTTCCAAAGAGAGATTCCAGGTTCTGATGGGAGGAGGAGGGTACCGTGGCAGGGGTGGGGCACTTGAGTTCCTGGTCCTGGACAGTGTCCCTGGATGGATGTATTCTCCAGGGGGTTGACTAGAACCTGGGTTGGGAAGTGGGAAGAGATGTGTGCAGGGCTTAGAGGCTGTGCTGTGGGTGTGGCATGTGGCTGGGAGGGCGCTCTCCTACCGTACGTATTCTTCCCTCTCTGATCTGAGGGCGTGGTGCCAGCTTGCAGCTTGGGGACTGCCGTGTCCTCTGCAATCAGTGGTCTTGGATGCTAGTCCTTGAGCTGCAGATGGGCTGGGATCCCGCTATTTCTCTTTGCCGTCTCTGCTGAGTTGCCAAGGGCATCCCATATGCGCGGGTGTAGTTGACTCCCAGGCTCGGGTGGGGGCATGCAGCCATCCTCATCCTGAGCCACTGATCCAGTGCCCAAGGGGCTGTGGGAGCAGATGAAGCCCTTGGCTCCCAAAACAGCTAAGAGATATGCTTGGAGGACCCCGGGGCAGTCTAGCGGATGGGCAAAAAAAAAAAAAAAAAAAAGGAGAAAGAAAAAGTGTGTATATTAACTGAACCACTTTGCTATACACCTGAAACCATCACAGCATTGTTAATCAACTATGCTGCCGCTGCTGCTGCTGAGTCGTTTCAGTCGTGTCCGACTCTGTGCGACCCCATAGACGGCAGCCCACCAGGCTCCCCCGTCCCTGGTATTTTCCAGGCAAGAACACTGGAGTGGGTTGCCATTTCCTTCTCCAAGGCATGAAAGTGAAAAGTGAAAGTGACATATTGCTCAGTCGTGGCTGACTCTTCCTGACCCCATGGACTGCAGCCCACCAGGCTCCTCCGTCCATGGGATTTTCCAGGCAAGAGGACTGGAGTGGGGTGCCATTGCCTTCTCCGTAATCAACTATACACCAATGTAAAATAAAAAGTTTAAAAAATAAAAATAAGTACTAAGGATTTAACGTACAATGTGTTGCCTGTAGTTAAGACAGCTGGGTGATAGATAAGAAAGTTGTTACGAGGGCAAACCTAAGAGTTCTCATCACAAGGAAAAAAAAATTGGTTTTCTTTTAATGTGTATTTATATGATGGGTGTTAATGTAATATTTCATGGTAATCATTTCATGATATATGTAAGTCAAATGATTATGTATGCTGTACACCTTCAGTTTATACAGTGCTATATGTCAGTTATATCTCAATAAAGCAAAAAAAAGAAAAAAATACAAGAAAGGAGATAAAGAGAAGGCAGACCTGGGGTGGGAGTGTAAATGCCACTGATTCTTCTCCCCTGTCCTGGACATGCCTCCACCCTGCGTATACACACACACCCCCGGAGCCAAGAGCAAGTGGTCTTGTGGCTAGGATGGGCTTTCTGAAAAGAGAAGGGCGGACTTAGGAAGTCAAGGTTGGAAGCATAAAGAACCCTAAATTGGAGGATAGAGCTAGGGAAACATGGACTAGGCATGCTGCTGCTAAGTCGCTTCAGTTGTGTCCGATTCTGTGCAACCCCATAGAGGGCCTCCCACTAGGCTCCCCCGTTCCTGGGATTCTCCAGGCAAGAACACTGGAGTGGGTTGCTATTTCCTTCTCCAGTGCATGAAAGTGAAAAGTGAAAGTGAAGTCGCTCACTCGTGTCCAACTCTTAGCAACCTCATGGACTGCAGCCTACCAGGCTCCTCTGTCCATGGGATCTTCCAGGCAAGCGTACTGGAGTGGGGTGCCATTGCCTTCTCTGTGGACTAGGCATGGTTAAGTGCCATTTCATGGTGCCAAAGTAAACAGACAGGCTACTTGGGAAAGGTGAGAGTCTGGGTACATAGCAGGCTCTTGGACAGCAGGGCCCAAAAGGACGAATGAGACTAGACATCCGGTTCATCACGTGGAGTTTGCATTCCATCTGGAAGGACCCCAGGAGAAGCACTGAGGTTGTGCCCCTGTGGCGACAGTGGGCATTGCTCAGGGATTTTGCCAAAAGGCAGATGTCTGAATTAGCGTCCCATATTGGGGCTTTCCAGGTGGCTCAGTGGTAAAGAATCCGGCTGCCAGTGCTGGAGACACGGGTTCCATCCCTAGGTCAGATAGATCCCTTAGAGAAGGAAATGGCAACTCACTCCAGTATTCTTGCCTGGAAAGTTCCATAGACAGAGGAACCCGGCAGGCTACAGTCCATCGGGTCACAGAGTCAGACACGACTGAGTGCACACACAGACACACATGGGACCCTCAGGACCCAGGGCTTGGCCATTGGCATCTCATAGGTGATTCTGATGCCCACCAAAGTTTGCACAGAGCAGTCATCTCCAAAGTGGGTAACCAAGGCAACTTGGATTTGAGAGGAGAACCTTATAGATACTTAGCATACGGCCTGACAGCAGCACTTGTGCCCAGTTTTAAAATGAACAGGTAGACTTTGAGAGTGATTGGCTAGGTTTCTGTTTGGCTGCCACAGGGCCCGTAGACCGTGAGACCACAGGGTGTCAGGGTGCAGGAGGGGTATGTGAGACACCCTGGAAGGCTGGGAGGAAAGGCAGTCAAGAGGAGTGAGGCTGGGGAGGACTTCCAGCCTGAGGGATGGTCAGGGGCACCAGCATCTCCAAAAGGGCAGGAATGAAGCTGGCTTCCCCCAGCCCAGGCCCACAGTCCCGGGCCCCCGAGGCCTGGTCTGGCTGGGATCCTGGAGCCTTCGGTGCCGCCATCACTGCATGGATGTGCAGCTCCAGTGGAAAAGTGATACAGACCCAGGGGAATCCCATTTTGTAGCTGATAAAATTGGGGTCAGCTGTGTGCAGTTAGCCTCCTGCGTTAAGCTTCTGGAGGCCCCAGCACGGTGGACTGGGTGAGGGTTTGCTGTAAAAATCAAATTGAGGGGCTTTCCTGGTGGTCCAGTAGTTAAGACTCCTAGTTTCCATTGCATGAGTTTGAACCCTGGTTGGGGAACTAATTTCCCACATGGCCAGCAGATCAGCCATTTTAAAATATAATAATTTTTTTTTTTAAGTTTAAAATCAAATTGAGATGTTACCTCTAAAGAAGGGTCCTAACCCAGGGGGCAGGGAGCTTCCCGGATGGTGCAGTGTGGTAAAGAATCCGCCTGCAATGCAGGAAGCTCATGAGACTTGGATTCGATCCCTAGGTTGGGAAGATTCCCTGGAGGAGGAAATGGCAACCCGCTCCAGTATTCTTGTCTGGAAAATCCCATGGACAGAGGAGCTTGGCAGGCTACAGTCCATGGGTCGCAGAGTCGGACACGACTGATCCTTTTCATCCTTTGAACCCGGGGGGTGTGAATGTGTGTCCAGAGATGGGCTGGCAGGACAGCCTTGAGCCCTGAAGCAGTCAGCTCAGCTGAGTGTGTGCATGCCTGTGTTTGTGGCTTCCACCAGGTTCTCAAAGGGATATGTGACCTCTAAAAGGTTAGCCACTGCCTTAGAAGGTGTTCTTATGGCCTGTGGGGGGAGTAGGGGCTCTGGAACCAAAGGGTGGGCAGCCTTGAGCCCCAGCCGTGGGGACCAGGGTGAGGGTCTTTGCTGTCCCCCTGAGAGCTGTTAGACATGGCAGGGGAGGAAGAAGGAAGCTGCAGGCAGGAGAGCCGGGTTAAGGGGCTTGTAGTCACCCAAGTGAGCAGAGCAGGTACCTGACGGGGGAGGAACTCAGGAAGGAGGGAGGGTGATAGGCTGGAGGGGCAGGGCAGGGTGGCTGGGGGCTGCCTCTGGGGTCTGACCTCAGGGCTGGGGCCAGGCATCCCCTAATGTGGTCAGGTGGTCAGCGGGGGTGCGCGTTCCCTGCTGAGTTCTGCTGGGAAAGAGAGACAGGGGGGTCTCCAGCTGTAGCTCCAGCGGATCATGGGAATGAGTGAGGGGCCTTGGAGGGAAGAGGCAGAGAAAGGGGTGGGGGCACGTAGGTTCGGAGCAGCATGGTCAGGATGGCTGCCCTGCAGCCCACGCCTCAGTCCAGGGGTGAGACTTGGGCAGGTGCCCTCTGCCTCGGTTTCTCCATTTCCCAAGAAGCGATGATCCAATCTCCTAGGGCAGAAGTGCAGTGCCTGGGACGGTGCCCATGGAGACTGTTGGGGTTGGGAGGGTATTGACTTTTTGTGCTTGATGCTGTGCTGGGTGCGTAATCCTCACCCCACCCCGAGAGCTGGCGTGGCTCTCATACAGGTGTGGGGGGGTGCAGAGACGCACAAGCTGGGCTCTGGTGCCTCCAGGAGGGCGGCCAGGAAACTGGGAGGGAAACTGCGCTAGGTCTGTGAGGGAAGAGTGACTATGACAAACGGTAACAGCAGCTGTCACCATCGGTGCTAAGTGCTTGGAACCGTGTTTCACACATTTTTGCTGTTAATTCATCTAATTTATAATTATCCCTATTTTACAGATGATCAGATTGAGGCACCAGCTGATTCATTTGCTTGGGTCATATGACTATCAAATGGCAGAGTAAGAAGGCAGGGTTTTAAAATGCGAGGAGGCGTACAGGGGAAGCTGAAGGCGACCATTTCGGTCCACCGAGGCTCGGAGGGGGCGGTCTCTGCAGAGCATGAAGGATGGAGGACCATGAAGGAGAACTCTGGAGAGCTGACCTTGTTCGGGAGATTTCCCCATCAACTGGAGATGAGCTAAATTAAATTAAGCTCTATCCTGACAGCAGAATATTAAGCAGTCATTTAAAACAGTATTATAGATTCATGTTTATGACCTAGAAAAATGTTCAGAGTGCATTAAATTTAAAAGCCCTGTTACATCTGTATGCTTTCGCGTTTCAAACCCTGTCTAATATAATTTTTAAATGCACAGTGCATAACTGTACACTGTTAACAAAGTTATCAAGCAGATACTCAGGTTAAAAAAAACAAGACCCTGCCAACCCTAAAAACTCTCTTAATTCCTCCTGGTCCCTAAGGAAAAGAGGACCTCCTTTTCCTTAGATAACCACTGTCCTGGGCTTTATGGTGAAAATTCCCTGGCTTTTTTTTTTTTTCCCCTGGCTTTTTTTAATGTAGTTTACTGATTCTGTATTTATCTCTAGTCTGTTTTTTTTTTAAAAATTGTGCTTATACATACACATGTAGAGAAAAGTCTAGCAGGATGTCTGTCAAAATTCTAGGCAGTGGGTGAGATCAAGGGTAGTTTTTATTTCGTTTTGCTTATCTGTATTTTCTAAATTTTCTGTGATTAACGTGTGTTAGTTGTATAATTATTTTAAAGTGAAAAGGCAACAGGAAGACTGGGGTAGGGATATCTTCAGGATTGGGAAGGCGGAAGAGAAGGCTACAAGCGAGGCCGTGAGAGCCTTGAACCTAGAGGGTGGGGATCACATCCAGGGCTGCCTCCCTTTGCCTTGTTCCTCTGAGAAGCAGATTCGGGAAGGGTTTATTGCTTCTTGAAAAGAACTGTTACCATTTTTCTGCCTCAGAGATGTATGCTTTTTCTCTGCTTTGTTGAGCTGTGATTCTACCATTCACCCGTCTAAAGCGGGCAATTCAGGGAGGGGCTTCCCTGGCGCTCCAGTGGTTAAGACTCTGCGTTTGCACCGTAGGGCGGCACAGGGGTTCGATCCCTGCTCGGGGGAACTGAGATCCTCGTATGCCGTGCGACATGGCCAAAATCAATAAATTTCAGTTCTCCTTTATAAGTTAATTAATTAAATTATAAATTAAATAAAGGACAGCTCAGTGGGTTTTTCAATGCAGTCGCAGAGCTGTGCAGCCATCACCACTATCTGATTTTAGCATCCCAAGGACCCCTGTGCTGGGTTCAGTCTGATATTTCCAATGAGACTCAGGTAGTATGTTTCCACCTGGTGCTGCAGCAGCAAGGCCATGCCCTGCAACAGGACGCATAGGAGGTAGCCTTTCAGGGCTTGGCAAACAGTACCCCCACTACCCCCCCACCCACCTCTGATCTCCTGTTACGGTAAATACGGTTTTACTGGAATGCACCCATACCCATTCCTAATACAAAGTCTGCAGCTGCTTACGGGCTGTAAAAATGGCAGCCTTGAGTGGTTGCAACAGAGCTACGTGAATTACCATCTTGCCCTTTATGAAAACTTTCCCTCATCCCTGGGTATGAACTTTCTGGGGTCGACTCACCTCTCACCTGGTGGCCTGCTCCTTGCTTTCCAGAAAGACTGATGCCTTGGGGTATCATTCTCTGAACTGACCCTGAAGATGCAGTGAATTTTGAACCTGTGAACCCTAGAGAGGGAGAGATGAGTTTCAAGGCCGTAAGCCTTCTGCTGTGTGACGTTCTAGGGTGGAGAGTTCCCAGGGACGGAGCCTGGTTTGGGATGAGTCTTCACTTGGCCCTTTCTCATCTGTGGTCTGGAGGTCTTGGTTGGGCTTCCTGGAGACCCTGTAGGGTCAGGTCATCTTCACCGACTCGGCTCAGCCCTCAGGCTCTGCACCAGGCTTTGCTTTGACTCACTGATGACCGTCAAAGTCTCTAGTTAGGAGGCACTTCAACAGCTGATTCTTTTTTTTAATATAAATTTATTTATTTTAATTGGAGGTTAATTACTTTACAATATTGTATTGGTTTTGCCATACATCAACATGAATCCGCCACAGGTGTACACGTGTTCCCCATCCTGAACCCTCCTCCCTCCTCCCTCCCCGTACCATCTCTCTGGGTCGTCTCAGTGACCCAGCCCCAAGCATCCAGTATCATGCATCGAACCTGGACTGGTGATTCGTTTCAGATATGATATTATACATGTTTCAATGCCATTCTCCCAAATCATCCCACCCTCTCCCTCTCCCACAGAGTCCAAAAGACTGTTCTATACATCTGTGTCTCTTTTGCTGTCTTGCATACAGGGTTATCGTTATCATCTTTCTCAACAGCTGATTGTTAACCAAGGACAGGATGGGGAAGTGGTCTGACATTTTAGAGAAAAAAAGATGCAGTAAAAGATATCAGAGGAAAAGCCTGGGTCTTTGGAGCCTACTAGAGCTGGTTCTGAGTCCTGCCTCTGTGCCTCTCTGAGCCTCGGTTTCTTCTGCAAAAGCAGAATTAAATGTCTGGGGGGCTTCCCTGGTGGTCCAGTGGCTAAGACTGTGTGCTCCCAATGCGGGGGCCCAGGTTCAGTCCCTGGTCAGGGAACTAGATCCCACATGCTGCAACTGAGTTCACATGTCTAGACTAAGACCTGGCGCAGCCAAATAAATATAAAAAATATTTTTTGAAAAAAGAAACTCCTCAGGGCTGGGCCACAGCAGATGGTGAGTGAATTTCTGATGAATGAGTAAAGTGTGCGAAAGCATGGGAGGGACTCAATAAATGTCAACCCCGCCCACTCCATCTAGATTTCTGAGATCCTGGATAATGCTTCTGTGAAACCTTGTGGGCCTCTGTCCTCAGAGCTCCTCAAGAAGAAAGTCATGTGCATAAAAAAAGAAATAAACCTCCTCTGACTTTCCTGGCCCCCTCCGTTTTTTTTTTTTTTTTGGCTCTTCCTCGTTGTTCAGTTGCTCAGTCGTGTCTGACTCTTTGCGACCCCATGGACTGCAGCATGCCAGGCTTCTCTGTCTTTCACCATCTCCCAGAGCTTGCTCAAACCCATGTCCATTGAGTTGATGATACCATCCAACCATCTCATCCTCTGTCGTCCCCTTCTCCTCCTGTCTTCAATCTTTCCCAGCATCAGGGCCTTTTCTAATGAGTTGGCTCTTCGCATCAGGTGGCCAAAGTATTGGCGCTTCAGCATCAGTCCTTCCAATGAGTATTCAGGGTTGATTTCCTTTAGGATTGCCTGTCCTTACAATGTGGAAAACTCAGCCTGGTTTTTCTCTTTGGCTCAGCTCACTTCTGCTGCCCTTCCTTTGGTCCAGATCAAGAATTCAGGGCCCCGGATGGGTTTTTAGTGCAGGCACGTGATGTGAGGGTAGTTGAGAATTCACTGTGCAGAGTTGGTTGACACGCCCCAGACCACTGTGATCTCACATGGGTCACGTGACATGTGAGGTACTGAAGAACAAGGACCAGGAGGGGGGGATGCCAGGAATGCATTAGGCATGGAGATGCGTAGGAATGATCCTACAGGGCCCCAAGTCTAGCGCGTTTGCACACACACAATGAAGTGGGTGCCCCAGGCGCTGGAGTCCAGGAGGCTGTCAGCAGCACTCCAGGGACTTCCTTGGTGGCCACTGGACCACCAAGGAGCACAGAGTCTCCCGGGACAGAGACTGGGGTTCAGTCCCTGGTCAGGGAACTAGATCCCGCAAATCACAACAAAGAGGTTGAATGCTGCAACTGAGACCCAGTGCAGCCAAATAAACAAATAAAAATAAATATTAAACAGACAGTGTTCTGTGTAGCTGGGAGAAAAGACTGGAGGTCACTCATGGATTTCAGGTCTGTGTGGACTTTTCCACTCCCAGGGAAGCGTCCCTTTTCAAGACTGTTGACCCTGTGACAGGACAGCTTTGAGGGCAAACACAGTTCTCTCCTGGGGGCTTTTCTCCGCAGCCTCTCCAGCATTTACCCTTCAACCCTCAGAAGCCCCTGGGAGAAATGGCCCCGCTAGGCTCTGCCCAGAAAGAAACCAGGTATCGGGAAGAGAGGCATTGGAGCAGAGAAGTGATGAGCACAGCTGGTCTCTGATTCTCTGTTGTGACGTCTTGGCCTCTCGGGCACACTGGCTCCAGGAGGGGGCTTCCCTGGTGGCTCAGATGGTAGAGAATCTGTCTGCAGTGCAGGAGACCTGGGTTTGATCCCTGAGTTGGAAAGATCTGGAGAAGGAAATGGGCTCCCCACTCTAGTATTGTTGCCTGGAGAATCCCATGGACAGAGGAGCCTGGCGGGCTATAGTCCATGGGGCCCGCAAAGAATCAGACACGCCTGGGGGACTAACACTAGGGAACAAAGGAACACATATAAGGGGGTGTTTATTTCTTATGTGCCAATTCTGGAAAGCAGGGTAAAACGACCGGCAAATAGTCGCCAATCAGAAGTCCCTTACATAAAAACTATGACCTTTTGGTGCAAAAGGACTTTGTCTCTTCCTGTTGGCAAGGACTCATGAGGTAGGTGGTAGGTCAGGCAGGTGTCCTCCCCTGTCTGGATGGGGAACAGTCGATGACTCACCCAGGGTCTCGTGGTCGACGTGGTGCCAGGAATCTAATGAGCCAGAACCTGGCTCAAGTCTCTGGAAACAGGTTGGACGTCACAGCTACGGCCTTTCCATTGCTCTGTTCCACGTGGCCAAGAAGCGTGTTGTCCTTGGAAGGGCTGACTCTAGGTGGGTGTGTTTTGTCTTAACCTGAGCAGTTTAGAAGTTTGAAGGACATTTTGACAGCGCCGATCTACAACTTTAAAAATAAGTCTCCCCTTGAATGTAAATTGGTACAGCCGCTACGGACAACACTGTCGAGGTTCCTTAAAAAGCTACAAGTGGAGTTGCCACATGATCCAGCAATCTCATTCCTGGGCTTGTATCTGGAGAAAACTGGTTTGTAAAGATACACGCACCCTAGTGTTCAGAGCAGCACTATTTGCAATAGTCAGGACATGAAAGCAACCTAAATGTCCAACAGATGAATGGCTAAAGATGTGGTTTGTTTATACAGTGGGATACTACTCAGCCATAAAAAAAGAAGGAAATAATGCCATTTGCATCAACACAGCTGGACCTAGAGATTATCGTACTAAGTGAAGCAAGTCAAAAAGAGAAGGACAAATATCATAGGATGTCATTCATATGTGAAGTCTAAAATATACAAATGAGCTTATTTACAAAGCAGAAACAGACTCACAGACGTAGAATGCAAACATGGATGCCAAAGGGGAAAGTGGGTGGAAGGCTAGATTATATAAACCACTGAACATAAAGCAAAGTCCTGTTGTAGGGCACAGGGACACATTCAACATTCTGTAATAAATCAGAATGGAACAGAATATGAAAAAGAAGGTACGTATAGTTTAATCACTTTTCTGTACACCAGAAACTAGCACAATATTGTAAGTCAACTATACAAGAAAAAGAAAGGGAGAAAAGAAGTCTCCCCTGTGGTCAAGCAACTCTGAATCTATAAATTTTTCTGCAGAAAATAAGAAAGGATGTGTGCTAGCATCTCCTCACGAGGATCCTCACCTCCATCTTGTTTATCTCAGTGTTAGGTACATCACAGCCGCAGATGCTCTGCAGGACCGAAGGGTGCAGGTTTTTTTTTTTTTTTTTTTTTTGGCCAAGCTGAGCAGCATGTGGGATCTTAGTTCCTGACCAGGGATAGAACTTGCGCCCCCTGCAGTAGAAGCATGGAGTCGTAAACTCTGGAGTCCCCGAGGACTTTTTACTGAGTTGTAAAATGTTCAGATAAAGGAGGAGGAATTAGGTTTGCTTCTGCAATGTGGTTTTCTAATTTTTCTGTGTTGAACTTGAATGACACGTGTTGTTTTTAAAGTCAGAGTTTGCTGAAGGATGGGTCTGACTGTGGGCAACAGTAGGATGGGACCCAGACTCTTAAAGCTGGTTTGGTCCACGTTCAGCAATGGGCCCCATGAAGAAGGGCCCCCTGAGCAGAGCAGGGTCATCCAGAGGATGGGAACCATGTTCTCGGAATCACTAAGCTGGTGTCGGGAGAGCCTGGGCTTGGGAGAAATGCCCTCAGTGCAGGATCGTCTGGAAGAGGATGGCAGTGGTGGCTGTGCTGGGACATTCTGGAATGCCATCAAAGGCCCCACAGGCTGTAGGTTTTAGTCATATTATCTGCCCTCCCCACTGACCCCACTCCAAACTTGTCCCATGCTGAAGGTGAGTGTCCATGACCTTGCTGAGAAGAGGCTAAGAGACTGGGGGCTGAGTATGCTCTGGGGAAGGAGAAATACACATAAGATTTTGTATCTAGGGGGCCTGGAAGAGGGGCCCAGAGAGTGGGTGGGGTGGGCTGTGGTTGAGGGGTTCAGGGGCAGAATTCCTCCCACCACGTGCCAGGTCAGGGACCAGATGACCTCTCCAGAACCCTTCCAGCCCCACACGAAAGAGTTTCATCCTTGGATCCGCTCTGCCTCCAAGATTCCAAGTTCCTGCTGTTGACTGTCAAGAAACCAAACCCTGAGATCGGTTGCTTTGACATCTCGGGACCAATATCATGTCCCCCAAACTAAATTTCTCAAGACGAGTGCCCTAAGTCCTAGCCGTGAGGTCAGGCTTGTATGATTTCTTAATTTGGGTGTGCAGCGGGGGCCCCAGGCCAGCATTCCCTCCCTCCACCTCCAGTCAGCTCAGCTTAGCAGTGGATCCTGGAGGGGCAAGCGTCCCCAACCTGAGTGGACCAGACACCCTCCCTGTGGGAGGAGGGGTGGCCAGCATAGTCAGGGAGCCCTGACCTTGAGGTGCCGCAACTCAGAAGAGAGACGTCCTGACGAGGACCACTGTGATCGTGCTGTCAAGCTGGAACAGGAAGGGTTTTCTCCCTGCCAGGCCATCTTTAAACATCGAAAGCACGCA
Source organism: Capricornis sumatraensis (assembly GCF_032405125.1). NCBI lineage: Eukaryota > Metazoa > Chordata > Mammalia > Artiodactyla > Bovidae > Capricornis > Capricornis sumatraensis. The sequence continues at coordinate 102,990,134 of NC_091076.1, forward strand.
AGCTCACTCTCCACAGGCATCTTCATGGTCGCCGTCTGCCATCCCTCTGCTCATTGCCGGGCGTTTCCCAGGTGGCGCTATTGGCAAAAACCCGCCTGCCAGTGCAGGTAGACAGACATGGGTTCAATCCCTAGTTTGGGACGATCCCCGGAGAAGGAAGTGGCACCCATTCCAGTATTCTTGCCTGGAGAATCCTGTGGGCAGAGCAGCCTGGCAGGCCACATTCCATATAGCGTTGCAAAACGAGTCAGACACGACTGAAGTGACTTAGCACGCATGCATGCGCTCATCGCCCCAGCTGTTTAAGCCAAGTCTTCCGTGATCAGTGGACCCATAACCGGTGTGCTGACCCGTGCTCGCTCTCTGGCTGGCCCGTCACTGTCTCTGACTTCTCCCCTGCTCTGATGTCACGGCACAGCAGCTCTGTCATTTCCGTGGCAGCGGCTGCCAGAGTTCACCAGCTAGGGCGGGTGCTGGGCTGCTGGCGAAGGTGGAGAGCTGCAATTCCAGCCAACTTTGGTCAGTGGGCCCCGGAAACCCTATGCAGACCACCCAGGGCTGAGGTTCTTGGGTCCGGCACCTTATCCATTGTGGGGGCCGTGTTCTCTCTGTGGCCAGTGGTTTGGTGAGGCTCTGAAGGGGGCCCTAGGAAGTGGGTCAGTAAGGATGTCCAGGCCACATGTCCAGAGGCTAACTGAAAGTCCTTGCACCATGGGGCTCTGCACCTACAGTTCGACTGGGGAGGATGGACAGTGGAAGCTAGTGGGACAGGGTTGGGGATGAATGTGGTTGTTCCTCGGGGGCGGGGATAGATCATTATACAACAAGAACAGTTGTTGGCAATGGGGACCCCTGACCTAGGCAGGTAGTCACAGGCCTAAGGTCGGAGGGAAAACGATTGACATCATCAAGAGAGATTTAGGTGGATCAGCCATAAGCAGCCCCACCCCCCACCACCCCCCGCAGCTAGCCTGGTGTCTCTCCTAATTTTGGAAGAGTCTATGCCTTAGGACTGTCTTAATGAAGCTGGTTGGGAAGGTAACAGACACAGTGACCTAGGCTTGTTCTCCTAAGAGGTTGGCTGCCTGACCATCTTAGCTTTCTAGAACTGTCCTGGTCCTGAATTTGCATCAGGGAGATGGTTAAACATACAGGTTTACAAACACCACGCCAGGAGAGACCTGTGGTGGGGCCCAGCCAGGACTCATAGTCACAGTCTCTGTCCACGATCACCTCCTTGCCAGGCGATTCTGATACAGCTGGTCTAACACCCAGCCGGCTTTAGGAGCCATCACTTAACTGAGGGAGAGTTGGGAAGTGAGCAAAAACGGAAACTGGGCAGGGAAGTGAGCAAAAACGGAAACTCCAGGCAGCACACGCGGTGTCACAAGTGTGCTTTGAGAGGCTAGAACTCAGAGAAGTGGAGTTTAAAATGTTTCTGATGTTTGTTTTATCCTGGCTTGACTTGGATGTTTCCAGTGATGGGTGTCTCACTACTTATCAAGTCAGCCCAATTATTTCAAGACAGCCCTGTAGAAAGTGCTGCTTTCCACCTGGGCCAATTTCTGCCTCCCTGTAATGTGTTCTCAGTGGTCTGGTCCAGGCATCTGGAGACACGCACAGTAAGTACCACCCTCTTTTCTAAACAGCTCACCAAGCTTATAGGTGTTTCTGATAGTGATGAGCATCTGCCCAGATGGATGTTGCTGTTATCATCCCCATCTTACAGGCGAACAAACTGAGGCACCTAAGGTTAAGAAACATACCCTAGGTCACACAACTGCTCAATACTCTGAACCACCAGCGTATATTGTTCTAGACTTTTCTACCACCTGCAAGCATCCCTCCAAACATTCTTAGTTCCATAGGACTACTTCCTATGACCTGTTTTTGTCTATTTCTTTTCCTTCTCCTGAACTTTGAGGCCCTCCTCATCCTTTAACCATTCCTTGTCTTTCTGAACCCTATCTGGGAAGAGACAGCGTCTCCTTTACTGAGGTTTTCTCCTTATCTAGTAAATGTGTCGTTCTTATCTAGCATACATATATTTTTTAATGTATAGTTTTATTTATTTATTCAGGCTGTTCTGGGTCTTCGTTGCTGAGGGCTTTTCTCTCCTTGCAGTGCACACAGGCTTCTTACTGGTGCATGGATTTCTCATTGTGGTGGCTTTCTTGTTGCGGAGCACGGGCTCTAGGCCTTTGGGCTTCAGTAGTTGTAGCACGTGGCTCGGTAGTGGTTCCCTGGCTCTAGAGCACACGCTCGGCAGTTGTGGCGCGTGGGCCCAGTTGCTCTGCAGCATGAGGGACCCTCCTAGACCAGGGATCGAACTTGTGTCTCCTGCGTTGGCAGCCAGATTCTCCACCATTGAGCTACCAGGGAAGCTCTGGTGTATATTTTCTATTAGGTGAATTCCTAAACATTTCAGTAATTATATTTTGATTTTGAAACTTCCAGACTATTTTGTTTGGATCCTCACGCATCCTGTGGGGTGGGAATGGCATGGATATTCTTCCAAGTACCTGTGGTAAAGATCACGTTGGCTGTTTTGGTGGCCACAGGTCTCTGCCGACTCTGAGCTCACAGCTGGCTCAGACCCTCTCGTTTCCTGCGTTGCTTCTTTAGGAACTATGGTCTCCCACTTGGCACATGCAGGGTTGGACGTGGAGACCCACGTGTGGGTTGTCAGTGGGTTCCCAGGACACTTGGCCTTGTTAGATCTGACCAGGTGTTCAAACCTGTGAAAAATCTGAGCTGAAGCCTTGCATTCCAGCAGCACGGCTGGTTTTCCATCTCCCTGTGGGTGACTGTGTGCTGGGGACGTCACATTCGGTGACAATGGACTTGGACTCAGACGCTCGTGCACTTGACTCACGGAAAGCCCATCAGAGCCCCAGACTCCGTTCACTCTTCTGGTTTTAGACACAGTTTTAAGACACTTCTTTGTGTGAGTCCCAGTCAGTCCAGAGCAGTTTAGAAGCTGTATGAGAAAAGGGGGATAGGATGCCGTCAGACCCCCCAGAAAGTTACAACTGTGGAGGAAGCTGTGAAAAGTTGACTTAAACTATATTCTGGGGCCATTTAGTCCAGAGGAATTGCGTCATATATGTATGGTTTTTCTTGTTGTTCAGTTGCCAAGTAGTGTGCAACCCCATGGACTGCAGCCTGCCAGGGTCCTCTGTCCTCCCCTATCTCCCTGAGTTTGCTCAAATTTATGTCCATTGAGTCAATGATGTTATCTAACCATCTCATCCTTTGTTGCCTCCTTCTCCTTTCGCTTTCAATCTTTCCCAGCATCTGGGTCTTTTCCAGTGAGTCAGTTCTTTGCATCAGGTGACCAAAGTATTGGAGCTTCAGCTTCAGTAACAGTCCTTCTAATGAATATTCAGAATATTCAGAAATGTTTTTTGAGGGGTCCTATATATCTTAAAAGCCCTTGAGGGATTTTCTATATTGTAGTCCTAAAGGTAATCCAGAGTTCTAAAAAGGTCAAGTTATATGTCTTCTGTGTACACTCAGGAGACAGAGAAATGTTTAACTTCACGTGTGAAAGAGCTTTAATTACATGGAAAGGTTCTCGCTGGCCATGCCACTAACTGGGGGCCCTTTTATTTCTATTTTTAAATGTTTCAAAGAAAATGTGCTAAACTATGTCACCTGGGCCTTGAGTCTGTGGGCCTTGGGAGAAAAGCCGGAGCATTTTTCTCGTTGCTGTGGAAATCAGGGGCCACCTTGTCAGGGAGGAGGAACCAGACGAGATCTGAGAAAGGTGGGTGGGTGGGATGAGGAGGGGTTCTGTTTGAGGAAGAAGGATGGGATTGAATACAGCGAAGGCGCTGGACCTGCGTGGGGGACATTTGGGATGGCTCGGAGCCTGGCCAGCTATGCCCGGCTGGGGAGAAGGGGGCAAGATCATGAACTGCTGGAATGTTCTCAAGCCTGCAGATCAGGGATCGACCAACTGACTCTGGTGAGATGGTTAACCGAGCACATTCCTGGGCCCCCTTCCCACTGAGGCTGGGGTGGGATCATCAGTCTGAGGCAGGGCCCCAGAATCTGCATTTTAGCCAGTAGCTCAGGCAACCGTGATGCAGGTGGCCTCTCGTTCTGCTTGGAGACTTGCTCTGCGGACCAGGGGGCCAGTTGCAGATGCTGAGGGGACACAGCGGGCTGAGTCAGAACATGGCTGTAACCACAGTGCCAGGGAGGAGGGCAGGGGTGGCGTGGAGGTGCCGGGTGGGGTGGAGATGGGGGAGGTGACAAAAGCCTGGTTAGGACGCTCAGGTGAGACCCTTCGATCCAGCCCGCCTGGCATCAGAGCCTCACCACCTCCTTCGTGGTCACTGTTCCTCCTCATTGGAGTGGGGTTGCCGTGGAAGCTCCATTGAGGGGTCAGAAGGCAGGAGGGCTGCTGTGGGCCTGGGTGCTTCCCGGTGGCCTGGGAGGGGATCTGCCTTGGCTGAAGAGTCATCTGAGCCGCTGCCCAGGTGACCACCGAGGGCTGGCTCTACGCACTGGGGACAGCAGAGGGTGAGAGGAGAATGGGCCCAGTGTCCCTCCCAGCGGTCATGCTGAACGGGCCTTCTGTAAGGATGGGGCTGCGGCTTCCTGAGGGGTTGAGGGTGGCGGTCACAGCCCAGCCCATCCCCCTTTGGGGGAGCAGGAGCAGAAGACCCCAGGGAGAACTGGATGCCCAGAGCATTCTGGTCTGGTCAGTGAGCAGGGCAGGGCTTGGAGGTGAGGGCCCTGGGAAGCTGGGGACGTGGGCAGAGGGCCCAGGTGCATCTGCCAGTTGCTCCAGGGTTTTCAGTTCCTCAGCGAGGGAGCTGACTAATTTCTGGACTTTTTCCCCAAGGTCACCATCCAAATGTTATAGGTTTTCATCCATTTGCATGTCTCTAGGAAAACCAACTGGACTGCACTGGGGTACCTGCCCCAGCCGACCTGGCTTGGGCTGTAATGGTGATTGAGTGGGTGGGGGCCCTCCAGAGTGGGAGACGCTCGTCCAGGTTATGCTCATTGTCACCTGTTAGCAGTGCAGTTTACGCTATTCTCTCCAGCTGTATTCCAAGACAGACAAAGAGACCTTCACAGCTCTTTCTCTCTCCTCATCTGTTTGGACACCGCTGTGGGCATTCCTGTGCTGTGCTCAGTTGCTCAGTCACGTCTGACTCTTTGCAGCCCCATGGACTGTAGCCAGACAGGCTCCTCTCTCTGTCCATGGAGATTCTCCAGGCAAGAATACTGGAGTGGGTTACCATGCCCTCCTCCAGGGGATCTTCCCAACCCAGGGATCGATCCCAGGGCTCCCTCTCTGCAGGCGGATTCTTTGCCCTCTGAGCCACCAGGGAAGCCTGTGGCCATTCCTAGGGGCAGGAAAAGCTCAGTCTCTGATGTTTGGGACCCAGATTCAAACCCGGCTCGTCCCTGTGAGCTGGGGCAGTTACTTGGTTTCTGCGCTTCCCTTTCTTGGTGTAGGGACATGACTTCCTTTTCCCTGGGCGTGTGCTTAGGTGGATCTACTTTCACGTTTTATGGCCGCACTGGGTCTTCGTTGCTTGGCACGGGCTTTCTCTGGTTGCAGCGAGCAGGGGCTACCCTCCAGTTGCGGTGCTTGGACTTCTGACGGCAGTGGCTTCTCAGCTGTGGCACACGGGTTTAGTTACCCCGAGGCATGTGGGATCTTCCTGGACCAGGGATCAAACCAGTGTTGCCTGCATTGGCAGGCAGATTCTTAACCACTGGACCACCAGGGAAGTCCCATACCTACACCTTCGTATAAAACTGCCAAACTGTTTTTCAGAACAGCTGCATTATTTTGCATCCCCACCAGGAACCAGAAGCTTGTGAGGGTTCTGATGTCCCCATGCCCTCACCAGCATTTGTCATTGCCTATCTTTTTCATTGTAGCCATCCTAGTGGGTGTGAAGTGGTGTCTTCATTTTGCATTTCCCTGATGAGGGTTGATGTTGAACATCTTGTTATGGGCTTTATCAGCCATGCATAAATCTTCTTCGATGATGTGTATATTTCAGCCTTTTGCCCATTTTTAAATGGATTGTTTGTTGTCTTCTTACTGGGTTGTACGAGTAGTTTATACCAACTGCTTCAGGTCTTCTGTTGGGTGTGTGATTTGCAGGTATTTCCTTCCAGTCCGTGTCTTGTGTTTATACCTATTAACAATGTCTTTTGAAGTGCAGAGGTTTTTAATACTGATGTTGCCAAACTTATCAATTTCTTGTGCTGTTTGTGCTCTTGGAGTTGTATCTAAGAATGTGTGCCCAATCTGAGGTCATGAAATTGCACTTCTGCTTTCTTCTAAGTGTAGCTTTAGACTTTACGTTAAGCTCTATGATCCATTTGCATTAATTTTTGTATATGATATACAGTTTTGTATATGGTAAGATAGGGTCTAAATTAATCTTCTTTGTATGTGGATACCCGTGTCACTTTGGGTGAAAATCTCAACCATTGTGTTTAACGCCCTCGCTTTCTCTTTCTCTCTCCTCTTGCTCATCATGGGGGTTGGCAGACTGGTAGAATATGGTATTAACCAGGTTTCCACATGTCTAACTGCATGATCACAGTTACCAAAAGCTGGTGGCTATGTGACATTGGTCAAAGACGAGATGTCTACCTGAGCGGCAGCTGCTACTTCCCAGCTGTGTGATCTGGGTCAAGTGTCTTAGTTGCCCTGCCTCACTTTCCCCACCTGTGAACCAGGGGTGCACAGGTTCACCCTTGGACCCTTGATACCTCCTTACCTCCAGGGTTACTGGAAAAAAGATGAGTGGAGGGCAGCCCGCACAATTCACATTAGTTGTTCCAATTGATGCAGTGGGATTTCTGGGGACCACCATTACTTTGAGCTAAAATTTGCTCAGCCTGACTCCACCCCTCACACCCCAAGATGAAAGAAGGGAAGGGAATCCCACACAGGTGAAGTGGGCTCCGTTCAAATTGCAGTGTCCAGGAGGCGGCTCATGTAGCCCACAAATAATGGCAGTTTTGGACACCAGCTGTGAGTAGCTATAGTTCCATACTCTTTTTTTCTGGTATAAATGCAGGTCCTTCTTTAGGAAGGTCTGGTGGAGCACATGTCCCTGCCTGATGCCAGAGAGATGTGAGAAAAGAGATAGCGCCAGCTTAACCTCTGTTTGCACTGAATTTTAGTACAAACATTCGATCCGCAGTCACCTGCCTACCTCCCCCTATCCACGTGCACACACGCACACACCTTTCTCGCCAGATTCTTCCTCTACACTCCTTCCTCCTTTCATTTATAAGTAGCTCCCTCCAGAGGGCCAGGCATTTGCACACCTCCCCCCTACCTGAGCCCTAACTCATCTCCTAAGGTGGGGTCTTAACCTCAGCACTGTGGACGTTGGGGGCCAGGGGTCTGCTAGTCGCAGGGCCGTCCATCCTCTGCATCCCGGGCTGTTTCATAGCAGCCCTGTGTCCACCCACTAGATGCCTGTAGCACTGCCCCCCTCCTCCAGTTGTGACAACCAAAACTGTCTCCAGAAATGGCCACACGTGCCCCTCTGAAGCAAAACAGCTGCCCTGCAGGTCTTGTGTGGAGGCATGTGAGGCAGAAATCGGGAGCTGAGAACGGGCCCTTGCAGGTGGGGGCCAGGAGGGCAGTCTGAAGGGACGGGTCACCTCCCCTGGCCCCCCTGAGCCCGCCACACTCAGAGTCCTCCCCTGTGCCTTGTCTCCAGGGCCTCGCTTTCCTTGGAACGCTCGGGGTAGCGCTGTGCATCTTCCTGCTGGGTGGGCTTGACCCAGAACAGCCGTGGCACCTGTGGCCTCTCGGCCCCCAGTGCCCTTGAACCTCCGCTCTCTCGGTTCCTACCACCTTCTCTCCAAAGCTGTGTCTGTAGAGGTCCCTGACATGCGAAGAAGCTCGGAGAGAGCTGTTCGACGGAGCCCCAGTCCCGACAAGGAATCCTTGCTCTCGAGGCAGAACCTTTTGGACAGATTGCTCCAGGTCTGAGAGAAGGGAGCCCTGGCCCCGCAGAGAAGACAGAAGGACCCCCAGCAGCAGAAGACCCAGCTGCTCCAGCGCTTGGTTGAGGAGCTGAAGGCAGAGTGGCCGGAGGCCCTGGACCAGCAAATTCGAGGCCTGGGGCGGCTGTACTTAGCGCATCTGTTGGGCTCGGGGGGCGAACGGGCTGAGGACCATGAACCTGACTCAGAGGGCTCAGCCCAGCGAGGAGCAGCCAGGTTGCCCAGGGCCAGGGGGAAGCACAGAGTGGCCGTGCAGGAAGAGAAGGGACGCACGGAGGAGCTGGCCCCACGACAACCCTGGTGCGCCACGTCCCGGAGGAGAGCAGTGAACCGAGAGAGGCAGGGGGCCTCCAGAGCCACGGGCCCGTGTCCCCCTTCCCTGAGCCCCCTGGAGAGGAGTAAAGGAAAACGAGCGCCTTCCATGAAGACGGGCGGGGGCTGCCGTCACGGGACAGACGTGGAGAAGCTCTTGGCTGCCACAGAGGGGATCAAGTGCCTGGAGGGACAGGAGAGTGACGCAGCCCAGGAGGGCAGGAGGCAGCTGGGGAAGCGGCCAGCTCGTCGTCAAGGCCCGAAAAACAACTGTCTGGATCAGAGCCCCGAAGGCAAAGCCGACCACCTGGAACAGCTGTGTCCAGTCGGCCCAACCCACAGAAGGGGGGCCTCGCCACCCGCGAAGCTCGGGAACAAGAGCAAGTGGCAGAGAGAGCTGGAATTTGCCTTCGAAGAGTTGTTTGATACCAACAGGAAGCTGAAAAAACACCTGAACTTGCAGCTGAATCTCAAGCCCGCGGTGGATCAGAGCCCTGGTGCAGGTCAGGACTCCAAGGAGGAGACGCAAGCATGGAGAAGGGAGAGCCAGAGAGAGAAGGCGGAAGGAGATGCAGAGATTCCTGTGGTGCCCGCCGGGGAGCCCATGAATCCAGTGGGGATGGAAGCCCACCTGACGCCGTCCAGAACCAGCTTGCAAAAGTTTCTAAGCAAGCTCGAGAGCCAGAAATACCAGAGGATGGCCAAGGGCGTGGTTAAGAGCGACAGTACACTTTGGTTTCCCAAGGCAGGAACCTCTCTGAATGAAAAGGACCGGCTCTCATGCAGCCCCGGATCCAGATGGGAGCAGCCCCAACTGGATGCGCTGGTGCAGGGCTCCCATCAGCTTCACCCACAAGAACAGGTAGACAGGGTTGGCTTGATGGCATCAGTGCAGAAGCAGAAAATGCAGGTGGAGCAAAGAAGACTGAAGCCGCTGGACTTGCTTGAGCCAATCGAACACCACAAGGTAAGCCTGGAGGCTGACCTCCAGAGGAGCTGAAAGACGGGAGGAGGGGACACAGCCAAGCTCGTCTGGTTCATCCGAAGCCTGACTCCCCTCCAGACCCGGAGAAGGAAGGCGGGTATGACCGCAGCCCCACTTCCCCCTCGGCTGCCGTCGTCGATGATGACAGGCACAGTCAGATGATCCGTGACATTCAACAGCAGATTCTAGAGCAGAACCTGTTGCACAAGCAGTTTCTCAAAGAAGCCAGGAAACGCTTGCTGGAGTTTCAGAAAACATGTTAGAAGTGAGAGTCCCACCCATGGTAAATACATCGCCGATAACTGGGCCTTCTGCCGGAACTGGTACCCAAGTCTGTGCGATTGTATTTGCGTCATCTGCTCAGAAACCCGTAGCCTCTTTGAAATGGGCCATCAGTCATCCTCCTGTGCTTTTGGCGCGAGTTCCTCTGCAGAAATCCTATTTACTCCCAATCTTGCCTTTAAAAACTAAGTCCTATTCGGAAAGAATCCTTAGCATGAAAATAAGAACCCGTGTAGGGCGCGGTATGTGGGTCTGGCCAGCGTTAGCCCAGGGGTGTGTCCTGGAGCTGAGGCTGTTTTCATGTACCGCAAGCGCAGATGGAAGCGCCAGGTACATTTAAGTGCTTCAGATGTTTTAGTCAAATAAACACTGGACTTTGAGGGGGCATCCAAGGTCAGACGGGCGCAGTTTCAAAAGATACATCATTGGTTGCTTAGCCAGTGGCTGAGACGTTCACGGAGAGGTTTAACGAAAATCTTTCAGTCTTTTCAAAGCAACATCATTTCATAGGACATCACTTGGTAACATTGTTGTAAATTTAATATTAGAAAGTGGGAGGGAGGGAGAGAAGGGGGTGGGAGCAAGAGGAAGAAAGAGGAAAGAGAAGAAAAGGAAGGGGAAATGCTTCTCAGTGACACAGCCCTACAGACTCCTTTGAGGCTGGTGGGGGCGGGGAATAGGGTGTCTCATCACTTGCCTTTTTCCCAGCTTTACCCCTGACCCAGAAGCCTCAGCAGCCGCGGAGACCCTCCGCTGGATGGGGTTTTATCTACCAGTTGCATTCTTAGGGATTGGAATGGAGTGGACAGACCTTTTCTGCAAGGAGCTGAGAGTAAACATTCTAAGCTTCACTGGCCATATGGTCTCTGGGCAACTACTCAGTGCCTGGAAGGCAGCCGTAGACTAAATGAATGGGTGTGACCGAGTTCCCATAAGACTTGATTTGCAAAAATAACGGGTAGGCAGGCTTTGGCCCTCAAGCCAGTGTTAGCTGACCCCTGGGCCTAGCATATCAAGAAGATGGGCCTCCCTCCCTCCCTTCCAGGAACCTCAGCTGTCCTGAGTAGGAGCCCCTCTTTAGTCATGGTGTGTGGGCATCAGTGGGCCATCAATGGCCTTTTTAATCTTACGTATGTTTGGCACCATAGCCCAGCTGTAGTGACCAACAGGAAGTAAAGGCAGGGTCTGTTGGGATCCCAGCCTGCCCATATGTAGACGGTGTAATCATCACCTGTGAGCCCACCATTCAAATCTGAGATCTGAAATATTTGCCGAAAACCAGCTATATCTGTGTGCCTCTTCCCTCTTCTGTGCACTGTTGCTGCTTAGCTGTATTGTGTATCTGCAGAACTTGGGAGCTGTCCCCACTTCACCCACCAGAACACACCCTGTGTTGTCCAGCTTATGCTCGACCCCTATAAAAAAGGATGTCATAGCACATGTGGTCTTTTGGAAGCTTTTGTGGACCCAGCGTAGTGAGTTCGTCCATCTCACAGGCAGGTGTCAATTTTGCTGCTGCGTCACGTTATCATGGGACCCTCTGAGCCTTCTTCCCATCGCTGCTTGTTTTGGGCCAGTTCCCGAAATGAGAGTAACATCCCTAATGCACTGGGGTCAAAAGGCCTGTCATCAGAAAGTGCTTTGGGAATGTGTGGCCACCCCAGCTGGGACGGAGGTGTGGGAAAGGTCTCCTTCCTCTTTTTCTTCCCATTTTCACCTCTTTTTTGCCTCTGGAAAATGTTGGCCTGACCTTGCACCCTTTTTCCTGTGCAAATATTGACTGGCAGACACTGCCTCACAAACCTGGAGGTGAACAGTGAACAGCAGGCGCATGGAAATCTTGCATTCTAGTGGAGGATACAGGTGACAGGTGAGCACAACGACTCAGCTGGCAATGGAAGGGTACTCAGAGAGGCAGGGTGAGTGACCCGATGCACGTCTCTGAGCATCCAGCCCCCAACCCCTGGACGTGCCCATCTGTATGGAGCAGTAATGGCATCCTACAAGGTGTTTGGTGTTTTGTGGGTTTTTTATGGTTTTGTTTTAAAATCAATAGTTTTGAGTGAGGATCCTTCCACCATCTCACGTCTCCATCATGTGGGTCTCTGCTGTCTGTGGCTTTTCCATTTGAGGTAGAGAAAGTGTTGGATTCCAGCCCCATTTCTCTCATCTGCTTCTGGAAAGTCATGGGTCAGGGCTGCAGAGCAGCTCAGTGTGGTCTGAGTCCAATGTGAATAAAAACAAAAGTCCTGGGGCTGGGAGAGCTTTGTCACTCCCGGGCCAAATGAGGATTCCCCGCGGGGAGGGATACAGGCCTTCAGCAGGTGCTCAGCCAGAACTCCGTCTGTCGCCATGGGATTGCCTCGGTCTGAGGGTGGAGGGGGCGCCCTGGGGTCACCAGGTTTAAAGCCGTGGCCACGATGGGACCCAAATACTGAGTAATGATGTTCTCCTGACTCGGCCTGGAAGCCACAGTCTAATGAAGGGGCAAGCCTGCCTTTGAGTGCGTTATTTTTGTTTCCACTTTCAAAGGTCGTGTTTGCGCCCCGTGTGTTCTAGGTGAGGAATTGTCCCCTCTTGGCCACACGAGCTAAAAGTAGGTGTCGGGGAAGGGCAGCGAGACATGGTGGAGGGTGACTCATCTCTGCCTGGACGGTCCCTCCCACATCGTCCCCCGGCAGCTGTATGAGACACCTTGCCCTTCTCCACCTGACCTGCCGAAGACCGAAGCAGGGTGGTCTGCAGCACCCTCTCGCCTGGACCGGCAATGCGAGCAATGGAACAGCCCTCCAGGACCACCTCCCCCCAAACAGGTGACCCTCCAGTGGTTCCCAACAGAGGCGTCACCGGGCACTTTGATCTCGATGGTATCCCAGGGGCCCCCTGTGGCGTCTGCGAATACACCGCCTTCTCTCCTTGTTGGTCACTTTGATGCGAGTGGATGCAGGTGCCAAGGACCCTGGGGCAACGCCCCCAGGAAGGTTTCCACCCAGTCCTGCCAGAGGGAAGTGAGGACCCCGACTCGGTGGCTCCTCCCGGGGGGCCCTCCCTCCTTCCCCATGGGCTCTTCCTCTCTGGAACTGCATCTTCTAGGACGCTCCTCTGGTTGTGTGCTTCCCCCACACACACTTGGGGCAGCTTCCCTGTTCCTGTTTCACTCTGGGTCATCAGGTCACGTGCTTGCAGCCAGACGGTGGCCCCTGGGGAAGGCCTCCGTGCCCCCATTTGCCCAAGCGATCCGCACGGGGCAGGCAGTGCCAGTGGTACCTGTCACAAGGTCCACTGTCCACGGGCACGTGTGGGCCGGCAGTGACGGACAGGAAGCGGGACAAGGGACAGCAGTTCAGCCGAGATGACGGGACAGGTCCTGCCCTGGTGGGGCCAGGGGGGCACCCTTGGTTTTGGGTGTGTCCCCGCATTCCGTGGGTGCTGCCCTGGGGGTCCTCGTGCCTGTCCCCTCTCCCATCCAGCCAGGTGCCGGGTCGCAGCGTGCACAAGAACATCCAGAAGCTCAGAAATGTAAAATGATGGGAAAATAGGTTTTTAAAGTTGGGGCATGGGGCAGGGGGCGCCTCTTCCAGTGAGCAGAAGGCGGCCATAAGGTGCGGCCACTTCTTGCCTCCACCCTATTTGCTCTGTTAACAGGATGGAGAGTCGATGGCAGAGTGTAGCCCACCCTCATCCCCGCCTGGAGATGAGGTTTGGGGGGTGGATTGCACCCCACACACCACCCACTCCGAGGGACAAGTGAGCTAAGCTCACAAGGACTAGCTGAGGAGTGGGCGCATGACCTCCCAGCCCGCTCGCCCAGGATCCCTGCACACTGACAGCTGGGGGTGTGGTCCTGGGATTCCCGCCTTCCCATCCCTGCCCCTGGCTCCTGAGCAGTGCCGTGCGTCGGGGTCAGCCCACAGACCACGTGCTTCAGCATCCCAGGCCAGGGCTGCCGCTGCAGCACTGTCCACGCGGATGGGGCCTGAGCCACCGGCCCGGCACTCTTTGTGTACACACCCTGAAATGAGGCCTGCCCAAGGGCCCAGCCCACCAGTGAGGATGGGACCTTTGTCTGCTGCCCCTCGCTTCTCTGCTGTCCATCCCACCCCTTCCTCAGCCTGTGGGCAGGGAGGGATGAAGGCAAGGCGGGGTGGCCGGGTGTCCTCCCAGAGTCTCTCCCAGCCTCCTGCTGCCCCCTGCCCCGCCCAGTCCTGCTCCTGCCCCCGCTGCAGGCTCCAGGCTTGGGTTTGCAGGGCTGAGCTTGGCTCCTCCTCAGGGTCTTGGCGGAGAAAGTGCAGAGCAGCAGTTCCCTCCACAAAGCCGCACTGTTCTCAGCAAATCCTCCCAGGAGCGGGATGCATTTTTTTCAAGTGATTCAGCAGCACGTGAATGGGAAGGGCCCCGAGCCCAAGGCTTTGGAGACCGTGATCAAGGCCTCTGGCGTGAGATCCTGCTGGGCCGACAGGGAGAAGGGAGGAAGGGTGGTGGGGCTTGAGTCGCAGTCCTATCCGGGTCCTGGGCGGGGCGGGTGGGGGTGGTCGGGAGGGCAGCTTGAAGTGGGGCGGTGAGGCCTGCAGCGTGTGTCTGCACGGCAAGGCTCTCCTAGAGTTGCTTCTCTCCCGCTCCCCAGGGGAGCCGAAGCAACGGACAGAAAATGGAGATAGGCGAGCTGGTCTCCATGGAGACGGGGCATCCAGTGGACAGCCGCTCACGTGTGTGTGCTAGAATCTTGAGCAACAAGGGCGGGCCTGGCAGATCCTCAGGTAGCAGGCTCTCGAGCAGCAGACCCGGGCTGGGGCCGAGCTATTTCCTGTGTCTGCACCCTCCCTGCCCCACCCTTGATTCCCGAATAAACACATCTGCGCTGAGCAGTTATCATTCCAGGCGTTTTTGACCTTGGCCTGAGTTGTGCTGGCCAAGTCTTGACCTCACCCTGGAGAGCCCAGCCCTGCTCCGCCCTGGACATCTGTTGGCTCCTGGGGTTGGGGAGGTCTAGGAAGCTTTGGGGGACCTGGTGGGGGCGGGGGGAGGGTCCGGTCTCTCACAGCTGCTGTGGGGACAGACGAAACCCTCAGTTGCCTGCAGCATCTCAGGGCTGTTTCTGATTACTTCATTTCCCTGAAAGCAGCACACTTGGAGGTCTCCTCCAGCCCGACTGAAAGGGGCCTGGCCTTGAGGCCAGGGAAGGCAGAGCTGAGTGCCCAGGGAGAGCTCCCAGGGCTGGGTCCACCGAGGGACAGCTGGGAAGGTGAGGGCTGGGTGCACAGTGAGGCTGGAGGGGAGGTGGGGCTGGATGCTCCCAGGGCCTTCCAGGCACCAGGCCAGCGCTGACGTCATGCATTCCTGTGACATCTCCCAGGACCTGAAGCCACACCCCATTTCCACGTACTGTTTTGTAGAGAGGGGTGGGGTCCCGAAACATGGGGCGTCGGGGTGGTCTGCATCCATGTGAGCACGACCCTGTCTCTTAAGTCACCATCTACCCCCCCCACCACTCCAGCCAGTGAAGTTTGTCTCCCCCGCCCCCACCAAACAAGCACATGCAGCCCCATTGCCAAGGCTCACAGTGTCTTTACCACACACCCCATGGCCCCCTGAGATGATTTAGTTACATGCAAGCAGTTAGAACTCCTTCAGTAATACCAGACCATGGCTCTGAAAAAATATAATCATTCCATTACAGCTTTCAGAGGGCAGAGCAGCCGACTGTGTGTCTGAGGTGGTAGATGGAGGAAGAGGGTGCCCCTCGCTCTCCTGACTCTAGCCTCAAAGGTTAGTGGCAGCTGGGATGGAGGTGCCCCCGTTCACATCCCCCTGAGACTTGGAACACGTTCATCAATCAAAGGTTAAGGGGCCTCAGCCAGGTCGACCAGCCTACAGTGTCACTGTGTTCACCCAAAAGGGACAGGAGACCCTCAGCCCAAGTGGCAGCCCCGGGATATCGCTGCAGGGATTAAGCAAAGACTTTGGTAGCTCTGTGATTTGAGGGTGTAGATGTCTATACTCGAGGTGCCCATTCTCCAGTGAGTGTAGACAAAAGTGTGGAATCCTCCAGGCCCCTCCAAAGTACCCCAGCGGAGCAGAGCACAGCTGGAGAGCGGGGGGCTGGAGCCCAGCCTGAAATAACTGGGGGCTAGGAAGGACTGATGCTGAAGCTGAAGCTCCAGTACCTTGACCACCTGATGCTAAGAGCTGACTCATTGGAAAAGACCCTGATGCTGGGAAGGATTGAGGGCAGAAGGAAGAGGGGGCAACAGAGGATGAGATGGTTGAATGGCATCGCGACTCAATGGACATGAGTCTGAGCAAACTCAGGGAGGTCGTGAAGGACAGGGAAGCCTGGCGTGCTGCAGTTCACGGGGTTGCAAAGAGTCAGACGTGACTTAGCAACTGAACAAGGTCCTGTCTGGAACAAAATTGTTTCTATCTGTACTGTTCTGAAACGGTTGGTGTGTAATTCTTCCCAGAACAAGCAGATGGACCAGGCGACCCTCCTGCTCGCAAACCAGGGCTCCCATTCCAGGCATGGCAGCAGAGCGACCCCCCACCCACTCTTGACTGGGGCCAGTAGGGTCTTTGGCTGATGTGCTGGCCAAAGTCCCCCAACTCCTCCCCTGCAGTAGGTGACTCTCAGGCCATGTGTGCCTCACCAGGGGGACCACTGGGCATTTTCCATGCGACTGTCAGCAAGATTGAAGAGCAGGGCAGTGGGGTCCTGGTTAATGCCATCTCCCTGGGCACCCCTCCCAGGTCCAAGCAGAGGCTGCAGTAGGTGCGCTGGCCTGGGAGAGGACCGGTGGCTTCTGTGGATGCTGAGCCACCCTTTCCAGCTTGAGTCAGTACACACGTAAGGTTCAGATGGTTCGGGCCGGATTTTGACCTTGTGTTTAGACGGATGTTTTTCCGAATCCTGGAGATGCCCACACCTCTTCCAGGCAGACCCATGATTATTTTTTTATTAAGCTGGAAGCTGTGCTGGGGCTGGCACTGGGCTCTTGGGATTCAAGGATGTTGAGTGTGTTGGGGCAAGGACCTGAACAAGTCAGAGTCCTAACATCCAGGGGTTTACCATGCTCTGGGGTCAGGAGCCCATGTTGGCAAAGTGGCCCCGTTGGGAAAGGTCCTATAGGATATATAGGTAACATATGGGGTGCCTCCAGAGAGCATTTGGGACCATGGCAAGACAATCAAGATAATTCAGTTTATTTCAGTGTGAAATAAATGAACTTCAGAAAGGCAATTCTCCTTGGTTGGGGGGAGGGGGGTGCGGTCTGGCTTCCCCACAGACTATGTCCTTGGCTTGTTCTTAGCCTCCATCACTTCCCCCATAAGGTCCGCAGACATGGGAGGACTCACATGTCAGTGGGGTATGGGAGAGACTTGAATCAACACGGGCCGGTCGAGTGTGCTGTTCTTCCGGGCCACACCATGTGCTGGGGACACCCAAGATTTCCTGCCCGCCCTCTCCCTGTCCCCTCCCCGGCTCCCCACCCGGAGCAGTGGCACAGCCTGGCCTCCGCTGGTTTTGTCTGGGCTGTCGTCATCTCTCAAAGTCTGACCGTCGCCTGTGTTCCTTGGATCGTCGTCCGCAACCTTGACTTTCCATCCACTCCGTTCTTTTCCATCCCAAATCTGGCTGGGCGGACTAAGGATTGTTTTTGCAGGCTCCTAGTGGGGGAAGTGACGTCGTGTGGTGTCCACAGCCCAGGGGTGGGGGCGGGGGCTCTGCGGTCGCGTGTGCTTTGAATTAAGTCCACGGTTGTGCATTCCAGTAGCCAACATCTGGCGGTGAATTCATCAGCCAGCGAATCACCCTTGATCTCAAACCCAGATGTTGTGTTCACAGCCGAAGGGAAAGAAACAGAAATCTGAGCAGCCCGGGGAGAGGCCATCATTTTGGGGTGCAGAGCAGTTAGAACAGGGATCTTTGTCAAGACCCTCCCTCCTGCTGCTGCCTTTGGTTCTTGAGGGGCGGGGCGGTGGAGCAGAGCTGTCTGCTCGTGGGGGTGGACAGGACATAACCTGATCCCCTGCCCCAGGGCCAGACACTGGGCTCAGCACGCAGCAGGTGTTTGGTAAACAGGAGTCCATGCCTCGATTTTCATTTCTTCCCAGATTCTTCGGGTCTCTTCGCTACTCCCCAGCCCTGTCCTTTGGGCCTGGGTGTCAGAGAGCCCCGTCCCTCACTTGGAGTGGCTCCAGAGCTCAGGGTGATGCCATCGTGCTGGGTGCAGGAAACGTGTTTCTGGAACGTTCTTGCGTCTTCCTCTGTCAGCCACTGGCAGGTGGAAACTGTACTCCTTTGTTTTCCAGTCCATCATCCGTCTGTCTTGCCTGGGTTGGATCTTCTTGAAGGCAGGCTCTATTACTGAAGACTTTCCCATACCTTGCACCTTTTTTCCTTTGGACAACAGAATGGGGCCCCTGCTCTCCGGGTTTGTACTTAAAAGGTCGCCCAACTCTGAGCTTGGCAGGGAAGACAGTCCCCACTCTGGCTCGTGTCGGGGGCAGAAAGCTGAAGGTCAGGATGTCTGCGGCTGAGCTGGCTGGGGTCCACGGAGATGCCATCTCGCCCTCCCTCTCATGTGGGGCCTAGACATCTGTTTCCCTTTGGGTCTGCTATCCGTAGCTTGCCCTTGGGATCCTC
This sequence comes from Capricornis sumatraensis, assembly GCF_032405125.1. Taxonomy (NCBI): domain Eukaryota; kingdom Metazoa; phylum Chordata; class Mammalia; order Artiodactyla; family Bovidae; genus Capricornis; species Capricornis sumatraensis. Next base: position 103,008,364 of record NC_091076.1, read on the forward strand.
TGGTTGTAAGCCGTTCCTTTGCCAATACTTATATGTGTCTCCCCACCCCCACCCTGTGCAGAGGGTGCTGAGCCCAGATGGCACCTCGCACCCAGGTGGACAGGAGTGTGCCCAGCCTCTCTCCTTCATGGTTGGAGGGTGTTGATGCTTTGGGGAAGGTTTTCCATAGAACTGAGCTCTCTCTTCTCTCTTCCTTCTCTCTTTTCCTTCTCTTTCTCTTTCATTCTATAAAACACTGAGACTCAGTTCACAGGCCCTGAGGAATCTGAACTCCTGTTCCGTGGTGACAGGCCCAATCAGAGAGCCTCCCCACCCCACCCCCGACCTCCCTGCCGGCATCTCAGGGGCCAGTGAATGTTCTAGGCTTAACTCTTCTTTTACGACAATTTTTGAAGACGAGTGTGTGCTCTGTAGCCCCAAAGCAGGTCCTCCAGGAAGCTGTTACCAGACCCAGATCTGGCGTCCACGATGCCCAGGGTGGGTTCCCTAAGCCTGAGCCGTGAGCGTGGTGCGATTCTCCTAACTCCTCGTCCCCCTGGCGAGTGAGAGAGTCGGTGCCATTCTTCCCGGTGGGGCTGTGTTTGCTCTGCGCTGAGCTGTGCACGCATTCTGTGCCAGGCATCTCCTGGGCCCAGCTCTTAGTCCCCTCCCTCACCCTGAGGGTGTGCCCATACTGGCGATGGTGGTGGTTCTCTGTTTCAGAAATGAGTAACTGCGTCCCAGCAAGGTCAGGGAGCTTCCCTGAGGCTGTGTCGCAGAGAGGGGCTACAGCAGGATGGAGTCCCGGTGCTGCCCACTTTCAAATCAGGACCCAGACTGCCCGGGAGCTTTAGGAGCTTTTAGGAGAGAAAAATGCATGGACCTTATCGTATGGAATCGAATGGGGTCTCTTGGCTATTTGGAAGTACTTTTTGCTTATTTTCCTTTAAAAAAAACAATCGGTTTCAGTGTAGTTGATTTAAGTGCTGTTAATTTCTGCTGTACAGCAAAGTGATTCGGTTATATTATATACATTCTTTTCATATGCTTTTCCATTTATGATTTATCACCAAATATTGAATATAGTTCCCTGTGCTGTATAGTAGGACCTTGCTGTTTACCCATCCTGCATATAATAGTTTACATCTGCTAATTTCAAATTCCCAATTCCTTCTTCCCCCTACACCCCTTCCCCTGGACAGCCAGAGTTCTATGTTTCATAGGTATTGTTTATTCGTGTCTTTTTTTTGGATTCCACATGTAAGTGATATCATACGGCATTGGTCTTTTTCTGACTTGCTTCACTTAAGTGTGATAATCTCTAGGTCTATCCACGTTGCTGTGAATGATATTATTTTATTCTTTTTTATGGCTGAGTGACAAGGATGAAATGTCACGCATCCATTCATCTGTCAGGGGGCATTCGGGTTGTCTCTGTGTCTTGGCTAATAGTGCTGCTTTGAACATGAGGGGGAGTCTATGTGTCTTTTTGAACTACCGTTTTATCCAGATATATGCCCAGGAATAAAATTGCTTGATCATACGGCAACTCAAGATTTAGTTCTTTGAGGAACTCCATCCTGTTTTCCATAGAGGCTGCACCAGCTTACATTCCCACCAGCAGTGTAGAGGGTTCCCTCTTAAGCATATGTTATTTGTAGACTTTTTAACGATGGCCCTTCTGACTGATGAGTGGTGTTACCTCATGGTAGTTTTGACTTTTTGCTTGTTTTCTGATGGTCAGCAGAGTGTTTATTGAACACCTATGAGGCAGTAAGCGTTGTGCAGAGTGCTGGGCCTCTGAACAATAGTAGCAAACAGCTTCAAGAAACATTCAGGACTGGGTACACCACAATGCAGTTTGGCAGCAATGCTTCTTCTAGACCTATGATCTCCTTTGGATGTTCCTGGTTCATTTGATAGCATGCGCTGAGGATGATACTGTGGAAGAGCAAGCTTAGGACAGACTGATCTGATGTTTACTCATGTACAGAGAAACTTCCGTGCAGTGTTGCGATAAGAGGCAGGTTGTAAGAGGGACCAAGACAAACCTCGCCTGTGTTGCCATCCAGTTATCTCAGGTTCAGCTCAGCAAATAGAGCTAACTGTTCTATGGTTAGAACATAGCTTCTTCCTGTTCGAAGCTCCCTCGTCTCTGTGTAAACAAGGGTACAGGTGTTTATAGCAAAATGGATGAGAGGTGTGGGATGTACACCGAGTGCCACGAGAGGACAGGATTTCCCAGATGGAAGATGGAGAAGGGCTATTTCAGCTGGGTCTTGAAGGATGAATAGAAGTTCTCCAGGCAGAGAGGAGATGGCATTCAGGGCTGAAAATATGGACACCTCTGGGCAGGTTCAGATTCAGAAAGTATTATGGACTGGTAGAACAAACAAGAGCGGGTGACCACCAAGGCAGCTGAAACAATCGCTGACTGGTACCAGGTCGCCAGGAGGACGTTTAGAGGGCAGCAGTGGGCAGCCAAGGAAGATGCTTGAGCTGGATGGGGTGTGGCTGTGAAAACGCAACACGTGCTGGGGTGGGAAGATGGGTGGAGGGGTGGGAAGAAACACTGAGATCAGGATGACCTGTTACAAGGGCTAGGCCCTCTGTTCTGGCGTGGCCCACCGCTTGGCATTTCCTGGATGTGGCTTCGTAGGTTGGGGCCTGGCTCAGCCTGGGAAACAGGAACCTGTGGCCTCGGCCAGTCATGACTCAGCGCCAACAGAAGGAAAAATAAGGGTGGCTTTGGGCCAGAGCAGGGCATTGGAGCTGTGGTGTGGGGCTCTGGTGCCAGGCTGGGGTCCAGAGAGCATTTAGGGGATCCAGGGGGGTGGGCACAGACGGGGGTCTGTGTCCTGGACCTCCCTGCTCTGCAGGAAAAGACAGCGCTGGCCAGGGGCTGAGACTCCAGCCGCTCACTGGGGTGGAGGGTGGGAGGCTCCTCCAAGCCAGGCCCTGTCTGCTCCTTGTTTCTCTATTTTGCTCACACCCATGCTCACGTGACACTCATCCACAGTGACCCTGAACAGCCGAATCTTGAAGGACAAAGCTTTTAAAGCCATTAGAATGGCCTGTGCCACCAGCTGATGAACCTCAAAATGAAAAAGGGAGGGAGGGCTCTGCCCAAGTGACAGCGTGAGCTGTTGATCCCCGCCTGCCAGGTTATGGGGCAGAGCAGGGTCCCGGCTTAATTGCTAGTAGGAAGCCCTGGGTTGCAAGGTCCACGAGCAACCTCAGGCCTCAGGGAACATTCCAGAACCTTTCCAGCCTGACCTCTTCCCCACTCCTCCATCTCGTGTCAAGGTCCAGGACCATCCTTTGTGTTTTGGCCTTTGCCCTCGGCATCTGTCCCTTTTTTCTGCCACTGATGCTTTTAAATGTCTCCTCCTCCCGTTCCACACCCTTTGGGTTAAAATGTTTGACCTCCCTCTGCCATTGCCTCTGATAGAATGTGTGTTATTACAAAAAGCAGCCCCAGGACATTTCTCAGGGACATGCAGAGGACGGATTCAGAGGCTGGCAGGATAGACTTTTTTGATGTCAGACCTCCAACCTAAATATGATGGGGCCTCTTGCAGGAAGGTAACTCCCCCTCTACCTTCAGCCTGAAAAAGCCTGACTGACCGTAGGCTATGGGAGGAGGTGGGCAGGGTGGGGCTCTCACCATCCTTAACTGCGCGATCAGGACGGCTGGCCAGTCAGTGTGCTCATCTGCTCTCCCAGCCACCAATACATACACATTGGCGAGAAAGGGGAAAAAGCCCCAGAGTCCCAATGTATGAGATCCACAGCGATCCTTGTTCAAATCAGTGATGGCCTCAGCCACCCCCAGGTCTTGAGGGACAAGAGCTGCTCCGGGGTCCTGTCAGCAGAGGGCTCTGGCGTCATTCCGGGTCTGCCCCTTCTGGATGGAGTCCAGTGCTGTGCCCAGGCTGGGATTACCTGCCCTTGCCTCCCGCCTCCCTGCTGCCAACTCCGCCCAAATCCCCTCAACCTCAGAGCCAGGACGGTCTTGCGGGAGACTCTGCTCACCTTTGCATCTTTGTTTTACAGTGATCAGGGCCAAAGCGGTCAGTAAGAAGGAGGTGGACTCTGGCAATGACATCTATGGCAACCCCATCAAGCGGATTCAGTATGAGATCAAGCAGATAAAGGTAACGGTGGCCGTCCTGGGGTTGCTGTGTCCAGCAGAGCCGTGGGAGGTTTGGGAGTGTGGCAGGGTGTCCCGCTGTCTCAGTGCGCCTCTAGGTCCCTAGAACTGGCTCAGCCATGCGTGGGGCGGACGGTGAGGAGCAGGGGCATCAAGCTGCAGGTGGATCTGATTCTCCTTAACTGTAAATGCCAGAGAACCTGTGTGCACATGGTGTGTTCCCATCGGCTCAGTTCTTCCAGAAATGTGTTTTCTTCACTCTGATGGCTATAAATCAGTGGCAGAGCTTCAGCGTTAAGTCACCAACTTCACAGCTTCTGTGGAACATTCCATGAGTGCTTCCCCGCCTCTTCCATGGTGGGTGGGTTCAAAGGCAGTGGGAACTTGGCCATCGTTTCTGGGAGCCCACAACTAACGGGGCAAATGACCTAATTCCCCCAAAGTGCGAGTGGGCTCCAGTCTTGCCTGGTTAAGCTTTACTTTCAAGAGGGGTGAGGATTTGGAGAGAGGCTGGCTCCTATGGAGAGGTGTGCTGGGACATTACCTAAGAGAGGGGAGTTAGGGAAGAAATGGACTTGGCAGCCCAGCCGGTGATGGAGAAGATGCTTTGCCAGGCCGGGTAGGACCAGAGGCATTGAGAGCTGTAGACCCAGGGGGAGGTGACTGGTATTTGTCAGTTTTTCAGAATGTGGGTTGTGTTCAAGGTCCTATGGCAAGGAGCCCATGTTTGGGAGGGAGGGAGGGAAGACACGGGGGAGGCTGGGAGGACAGGACCGGCGCTAATGGAAGGTTATTGTTGACAGTAAGTAACAGAAAAGACTGTGATACTGGAAAGATCAAAGGCAAAAGGAGAAATTGGTGGCAGAGGACAAGATGGTTAGATGGCATCACCCACTTAATGGACGTGATTTTGAGCAAACTTGGGGAGATAGTAAAGGACAGCGGAGCCTGGCTTGTTGTGGTCCATGGGGTCCCAAAGAGTCAGACATGACTTAGCAACTGAACAACAACAAAACTTGGTCTGTAAGAGGGAAGAAGATTGTAGGCTGTAGCTGGAGAGACAGCTTTGTGACCTGGTTAGTCATTGTGGCCGTCCATATTGTTATAAAAATAGAAAATACATGTTACCGAAAGGTCAGCGAAATGCTTAATCATTATGTCTGTGTCATTTAAAGGGGTGCCCTGGTCTCTCAGTGCCAGTGTCTCTATTTATGAAGCCGTTAAGACAGTATCTCTGCTTTAATGACCCACTGTGGTGTTAGGAAAAGAGAGGTGTTGACACCAAGGCAGCACTTTCAGCCCTTTGGTGACAGACGTCATTCATAACCTTTCTTGGCATGGGTTGGGGTATAGCTCTTGCAAAGCTGGTTCACTGTGACATTGGGATGACCCTGTGCCATTTGGGTTTGCTTCTTGAAGCTCTCCCCTCCGCCAAAACCAAACAATACCATTAACCTGGGTTTAACCACCCAGCAAGAGTCCTGATACGGTTCGTGTGGAACTGTGGAGCCTCAGTTGTGTGTGTCCCACGGTGCTGTGTGGCTGCCTGTGTTGTGTTGGTCCTGGACGTATGTGCCCTCCCCTTTCCATTACCCCCACCCCCACTCACCTGGCTGCGAGTGAGCTGCACCCCTAAAACCGGAGTGGAGGGCAGTTCTCAGCCCACGCTCACGTCCCTGCCTGTCACTGTCCCTGGTGGGGCAGCAGGAACCCCCTGGGTGGGGCTTTCTCACTTCCTGCTGGAACAATGCACCCCTTCTCCTGAGCACCAGGTCTGTTCCCAAGGGGCTCTAAGGAAATCGCAAGTTGAACTCCTCTTGCCCAGAGAGTTACATCCTAATTAAGAGGTGCCTGTCTGCTCTGGCATCAGGTAGCCAGTACTCGATCAGAATTCCTGGAAAGAGACAAAAGTGGCTGCCCTCAGTGGTGGGTCAGAATCACCTGGAGGTATCCAAGCCCCTCCCCGGAGATTCTGTGATGACCTCACACGTGGTTGGGAAGGCAGGTGTGTCTGAGGCGGGTCCTTCTGGATAACCAGGTCATCCCCAGCCTGGTGACAACTGCCACCCTAGGCAGTGAATCACAGCAACCCCGAAGAACCCTGTGCATTAGGAATTGTCATCTTCCAGCCTGTCTGACTGGTGTGTCCCCATCCCCTTTCCGTGCTGGCAGTACCCCGGGTGCAGGTCGGGGCATGTGTTCAGGGAGGCATCTGGATTCCTGGCTGTGCCGCTCACGTTCACTTATGTTCCTCATCCTCCTTTTTCCAGATGTTCAAGGGACCTGACCAGGACATAGAGTTTATCTACACAGCCCCCTCCTCTGCCGTGTGTGGGGTCTCGCTGGACATTGGAGGAAAGAAGGAGTATCTCATTGCAGGTGTGTACGAGGATATGGGTGTGGGCTGCTCTTCGAGGGCGTCCAGGGGAGCGGAGGTGGGGCGGCCGGAGGTGAACCAGAGCCTTGACGACACATATGATACACACGGTGCTACTCAGAGGTCTCAAGGATTCCCTGCTTTTTCCCATCAGAGGACTGATGAATTTTCAACCGTCCTCCACATTCCCCTTGTTCGAATAGTGGAACTAATGCGACTTAAGAGAAAGAATAGAGTAAACCAGTATTCATAGGAAATCTGAGGTCAGGTGGACACAGAGATGAGAGGCTGGAAGTGCTCAAGGCTGGGCAAGAGGCGGATGGCAGAGTTGAAACCTTGTCATTTTTTTAAGTAGTTTTTTATTTATCTGGCTGTGCCAGGTCTTAGTCGCAACCATGCAGGATCTTTAATCTTCGTTGCAGCACATGAGATCTTTAGTTGAGGCAGAGGGACTCCTCACTCCGGCATGTGGGAGCTAGTTCCCTGACCAGGGATCGAACCCAGGCCCCCCCTGCATTGGGAGCTTGGAGCCTTAGTCACTGAACTGCTGGAGAAGTCCCAGAACCTTGTTTTAAATCTCTTAATATTATTGTGTGTGCTACTTGTCCGTTCCTTTGTTCATCGTATCCCTCTTTCATTTATTGTGATAAAATGTGCATAGCATAAAGTTTACCATTTTAGCCAATTTTCTGTGCCTAGTTCAGCAGCACGAAGCACATCCACATTGTTGCACGAACGTCGCCACCATGCGTCTTCAGAACTCTTTCATTTTCCCAAACAAACCCTGTGCACACTAAACTCCCCTTCCCACAGCCCCCTGCAAAGTCCTGCTTTCTGTCCCTGTGAAATCTGACTCCTCTAGGGACATCATAAAAGCGGAATCTAGCCCCATGTGTCCTTTTGTGATGAGCTTATTTCACTGAGCGCAGTGTCCTCAAGGGTCAGCCATGTTGCAGCAATGTCAGAATTTCCTCCTTTTTTCAGGCTGAATAATATTCCATTGAATGGATAGACCACAATTTTATCATTGCATTTCTTTTTAAAGTCTTTGTTCTTTTAGTCTTACATAAAATGACTTCTCTTTTTTTTCTTATTATTATTACTAGACTTTATTTCTTAGAACAGTTAAGGATTTATAGAAAACTTGAGCAGGTTCATACAGTATAGCCAGCTCTTTCAGGTCTTCCTACAGCTTTCTCTGTTATTAACATCTTAACATTAGTATGGTACATTTATTACTATGCATGGACCAGAATTGATACAGAAATCCCTTTACTTCATTCCATTGCCTCCTCTGCCTGCCCCGCTAGCTTGCACCCCCAGGGTCCAGAACAGAGCTTCTCAAAATCAGTACTATATTTGAGATCAGATCATTTTTTGCTGGCAGGCTTGTCCTATGCATGGAGAGTATTTAGCTGCATCTGTGACTTCTTGGAGTAGGAAACCTACTCCAGTATTCTTGCCTAGAAAATCCCCCGGACAGAGGAACCTGGCGGTCTTATGGTCCATGGGGTCGCAGAGTCAGATGATGAGCACACATGCACACGTGGCTTCTACCCGCTGATTGCGGCAACATCCTCCCCCCAAGTCGTGGGGTCTTCCACATCCCCAAATGTGCCCTGTGGGGGGAGCAGAATCACTCCGAGTTGAGACCCACGGGTCTAACCAAACCTCCATTGATGCCAGAAATGCCCTATGTCCGAGCTGTTCGTGTGTTCCTGAACACGTGAGGGCTGTGGCTGGTGCAACTGAAGAGCTGGGGCTTTAATTTTATTTATTGCAATTGATGTAAGTGTGAAGGTGGGGCCTTCCCTGGTGCTTCAGTGGCTAAAACTCTGCGCTCCCAATGCAGGGCGGCCTGGGTTCGATCCCTGGTCAGGAGCTGGATCCCACATGCTACAACTAAACATTGAAGATCCTGCGTGCTGTAACTAAGACCCAGCCCAGCCAAATAGCTAAACTAAATAAAAATAAATATTTAAAGAGATTATATTTAAGGAGCTTTTTTTCCCTTCTTTTAAAGGGTCTTCTGAACTTCTTAAATGTCTTATTCTGAGCATCTGTTATTTAAAATGTATTAATTCAAGGGTCAGGGTGTATTTATTATTGAATGTATAATTCAAGGGTCAGAGTGCAACCATCACCATGGTCTAAAAGAAACCTTGTACCATTTAGCTAACACCTTTCTAACTCCCATTCTCCCTCCCATTCCCAGCTCTCAGCTACCACTAATCTCTGGATTTCTTTACTCTGGACTTTCTTATAAATGGACTCATGTAATATATGGTCCTTTGTGTCTGGCTTCTCCCAGCATAATGTTTTGGTGGGTTTTTTTTTTAAAGTTTTTAATGTTTTACTGTAACATGTATCAGAACTTCACTCCTTTTTATGGCCAAATAATAGTCCATTGGATGGCTTTACTACATTTTGTCTATCCACTCAGCATTTCATTGGGGCTGTTTCTACCTTTTATTTACTGAGTAATGCTGCTCTGAGCACACGTGTTCTAGTTTTTGCCTGGATATGTTTTCATTTCCCTTGGGTAGATACCTAGGAGTAGAATGACAGGACCTATTTGAGGAACTTCTAAACTGTTTTCCAAAACGGCTGCACCATTTCACACTTGCAGTATCTTACTGTTTTTACAATAGGAGAGATAATATTAAACAGAAGGGAACAGGGACAAAAATCACAATGCAGAGAGCCGACGATCTGACTCTGAGATCACAGTAGCCCAACCTCCTCCGTGGTGTAGAGACCTCATTGCCCTAACAAATCAACAGCTTCTAGTTTTCTGTGTCCTTTTTTTTTTTTTGTCCTTTTAAAGGCTATTGTTTAGTTGCTAAGTCATGCCTGACTGTTTTGCAACCCCATGGACGGTAGCCCGCCAGGCTCCTCTGTCCATGGGATTTCCCAGGCAAGAATACTGGAGTGGGCTGCCATTTTCTTCTCCAGGAGATCTTCCTGACTCAGGGATTGAATCTGTGTCTCCTGCATTGGCATGTGAATTCTTTACTGCTGAGCCACCAGGCTATCAGTTCAGTCACTCACTCGTGTCTGACTCTTTGCGACCTTATGGATTGTAGCACACCAGCCTTCCCTGTCCATCACCAACTCCCGGAGCTTACACAAATTCATGTCCATTGAGTCGGTGATGCCATCTAACCATCTCATTCTCTGTTGTCCCCTTCTCCTCCTGCCTTCAGTCTTTCCCAGCATCAGGGTCTTTTCAGATGAGTCAGTTCTTCACATCAGGTGGCCAAAGTATTGGAGTTTCAGCTTCAGCATCAGTCCTTCCAATGAATATTCAATAATCAGTCCTTCCAATGAATATTCAATAATCAATCCTAAAGGGCTGATTTCCTTTAGGACTGCCTGGTTGGATCTCCTTGCAGTCAAAGGGACTCTCAAGAGTCTTCTCTAACACCTCAATTCAAAAGCATCAGTTCTTCGACGCTCAGCTTTCTTTGTAGTCCAACTCTCACATCCTTACATGATTACTGGAAACACCATAGCTTTGACTAGACGGACCTTTGTCAGCAAAGTAGTGTCTCTGCTTTCTAATATGCTGTCTAGGTTGGTCATAGGTTTTCTTCCAAGGAGCAAATGTCTTTTAATTTCATGGCTGCAGTCACCATCTGCAGTGATTTTGGCTGTAACACCCTTTAAAATGAGAGCCTCAGCCATCCCTCTGGGTCTCCATACTGCCCTCTAGGGGCTATATGACCAAACTGCAGAGCTGCAGAAGCCCTTATGCAGAAGGGAGAGCCCGCATCCTGTTGCTGGTGGCTCCTGGTGGGAAGGTAACTTTGGTCTGGGCCAGTGTCTACCTCCAGACATGCACAGATGAATCTGTCTTAAAGGATTCTACATCAGGCCCCACCAGCTTCCTGTTAATAGAAATAGGAGTGCCCTTTTCCTGGCACTGATGTTCTTCAAATGCTTTTCATGTGGGTTCCATCACTAACCCCATCACGAACCTCATTTTATAGGTGAGGAGTAGAGGATGGAGCCATGTGCTCAGGCCCCATGGTGTGCACCTGAACCCACTGTCACTTTCAGACCGATGATTAAACTTTGATTTATGTCATGCTGGTAGCTTGAAATTGGCCAATGTAGCAGTATTGACACCACAGAATTCAAACGCTACACACTTAATCCCAGGAGAGCTACTGGTTAGACGATTCTCAACACATCCCTGCTGGGGTCACACTGCCAGGAAGTGGTGCCATGGTGCTGCCAGAAATTAGACCCTGGTTAGCCTAACCTTGGGCTTCCCTGGTGGCTCAGCTCGTAAAGAACCCGCCTGCCATGTGGGAGACCTGAGTTCGATCCCTGAGTTGGGAAGATTCCCCTGGAGAAGGGAAAGGCTACCCGCTCCAGTATTTTGGCCTGGAGAAGTCCATGGGGTTGCAAAGAGTCAGACGCGACTGAGCGACTTTCACTTTCAGCGTAACCCTTGGTGGCTCAGTGGTACAGAATCTGTCTTCCAATGCAGTGTTAGATTCCTGGGTCAGGAAGATCCCCTGGAGAAGGGCATGGCAACCCACTCCAGTATTCTTGCCTAGGAAATTCCGCGGACAGAGGAGGCTGTTGGGCTACAGTCCATGGGGCTGCAAAAGAGTCTGATACAGCTGAGCAACCACACAACAGCAGCCCGACTCCTGGGTCTATTACACTCGGCTTCCGCCATTACTGGTTGCCCTGACGCCTAACCCAGCGGTCCTCCGCCTCCACCTCTCCTTGGAATTCCACAGGGAGTTTGCAAAATTCCTGATGCCCAGGCAGCTCCCCAGACCAATTCAAGCACCATCTGTGGGGGTGGCTCCCATCCCCAGAGCATTGGTAAAGCTCCCCAGGGGAGTCCAGTGCACAGCCAGGGCTGAGAACCTACCGTGCTCTGGGTCAAAGGCAGACCTTTTGTTCTAGAGGTGCCAAAGAGCCAGTCTTCACACACTCAGGAGGGCTGAGCCATAGCAGCCGAGGTCAGTCACCCCCTTGCACAGCGGCCTCTGGGCGTGATTTTCATCTTCTGGGGCCCTTCCTGGGCAGTCAGGCCTGCCTTTTGCTCAGAGATCCTGAGGAGAGTGGCACTGCTCTTTTATTCCACGAGATGGGTGGTCCAGACCGCAGGGCCCTTTGGCTGGATCCCAGGGCAGGACGGGGAGAGGGCTTATGTCCAACAGTTAGGAGCCCTGGCGAGGTCTCTCTGGAGCGTGGGGCTTGGGTCCCATCCTGCCCTGCTTATCCCAGGAGTGCGAGGAAACCACAGGGCTGCTAAGAAGGTGGATCCAGGACAGGCGTGGAGGGTGGTGCGATGATGGTTTTGCTGGTAGTTGCTTTTCTTTCTCTTGGGAGATGTGATAGGAACATCCGTTGTGCTCAGACCCTTTTCTGAAAGGGAGAGGCTTCATGTCCAAAGGGAACATGGTGAGTCAAACGCAGAAAGCCCCATAATTTCAGTCACTCTCTGATAACATTTCTTTTCACTCACGTGTCAGCTCAGCTGTTTCATGTCTGCCATCAAAGGCTATTTAACATGTAATATGTACGTGACCTGTGAAACTGATCCCACACCCCAGCCCCTTCAGCTGTCCCCAGGCTGAATGAGAAAACAATTGCACGAGCAACGGCCTCATACATTTCAGAAACTTCAGAAAGCATCCAAATTGTAGCTTCACTTCTAAGGAAAACTAGAAATGTCTGAAGATGCACTCAGTTGATAACTGTGTGCCTGTCACCTTAGTGCCAGCATGCTCAGTCGTGTCCTACTGTTTGCGACCCCGTGGGCTGCAGTCCGCCAGGCTTCTCTGCCTATGGAATTTTCCAGGCAAGAATACTGGAGCGGGCTGCCATTCCTTTCTCCAAGGGATCTCCCGACCCAGGGATCAAATCTGCAACTCGTGTGTCTCCTGCGTTAGCAAGGGGATCCTTTACCCCTGTGCCACCTGAGAAGCTATCGTCTTAAGCTGCCATACATTTCACATTGGAAGCAAGCAACGTGGGGCGCATTTTAGTTTCCTGACTGGCCGTGGAGCGTAAGATTAATAAAAGGCCCTTCCACTGGCTGCTGACTCACCCCATTACAGAGGAACCTCTCTAAGCCGGCTTCGTTCCCTGGCTCGGTGAGACGGCTCTGGATTCAATCTGGTGTTTACTTTCTGAAGCACAGAATCTAGATCTTGTTTTCCTGGAGTCACAACGGGCTAACCAAGAATCACGGGGCACAGAAAATCACTCAGCCAGCGCTGGCTGCGGCCCCACGAGTGACCACACAGCCTGGGGCAGCCCACCTCCTCCTGGGCTGATGACTCAGCTTCACATGTCGAGTTGGCACCGCGAGACGCTTGTGTTCAGGGACGGTTATAGATTCGGCCCTGTCATTTTCTTCTCCAGTCCTCATCTCCAGAAAGAAAAGTAAACATACAGCCCTCAGTTACAAATTTTAATTAATTCCTGTTTTTCTGTGTCCAAGAAAGGCTTTGCTTTTTTCCAAGGCAGACAGATGCTCACGTACCAAATCAAGTCTTAATTATCTCTACTGAAAGGCATCTCTTCTTAACATTCTGAGATGCTACACCATTTACACATGACATTTAAAGCTCATGGGAACTGGGAACTGGGGCCATTGAAAATACACAATTTTAGACTTCCCTGGTGGTCCGGTGGTCAAGCATCTGCCTGGCAATGCAGAGGACATGAGTTCTATCCCTGGTCCGGGAAGATCCCATATGCTGCAGAGCAGCTAAGCCCGTGTGCCGCAACTACTAAGCCTTCGTGCTGCAACTTTTGAAGCCCGTGCTCTGCAACAGAAGAAAGTACTGCAGTGAGAAGCCCATGCACTCTCTGCAGCTAGAGAGTAGTCCCTGCTCGCTGCAACTAGAGAAAACCCACACGCAACAACAAAGATCCAGCACAACCCAAAGTAAGGAAATAAAAATTTTTTAAAAAGAAAAAATTTGCATTTCATCTCCATGCCCTGCCTTTGCCCACTCTCTGTGGAAGCTTGAATTGGTGGTGAAAAGGTTTAAAAAGGAAGACAGCAAAAAAAAAAAAAAAGATATTGGAACACATTGTTAGAACAAATAACCATGTCATCATCAGTAAACTTTTACTGAGCCATTATCATGTGCAAGGAACTATGGATAAAAAAAGGATTAAGACACAACCATTACCCTTTGTGCTTGTGACTTGATTAGAGAACACGATATGCAAGAGAGGCAAAGAACAATGTGATGTGGGAGGCTGATGCCAGTCACATGACGCAGGGGAAGTTGCTACGTAAGTTTGGAGGGAGCGACTGGAATGAGTACTCATCCTGCCTCTATTGAATGACCAGGCCGGGCAAGGTCAATGCCAGAAGAAACCACGATGTAGGAAAGAGTTATTTGCCATTGTCCATTTAGCCCCCTGTCTATTCTGTACTCTTTAGAAAATGGCTCTGTGTGTGTTTTGGGTTGTCAAGTTGCGTTCAACTCTTTGCAACCCCACAGACGCCAGGCCTCCCTGTCCCTCACCATCTCCTGGAGTGTGCCCAAGTTCGTGTTTGTTGAATTGGTGATGCCATGCAACCATCTCATCCTCTGTCGCCTTCCTCTCCTTCTGCCTTCAGTTTTTCCCAACATCAGGGTCTTTTCCAGTGAGTCAGCTGTTCGCATCAGGTGGCCAAAGTATTGGAGCATCAGCTTCAGCATCAGGTCTAGAAAAAATTACGGCTGTTTTTGAAGCTTAAGGTCACCCAGATACATCTTTTTTTTCAGTTATTAGGATCAGAATGAATGCAGTCAAGAAGTCCTCCTGCTTCTTGACCCTTTTCTTTACCTGAAATGTCAGACGAGTCCAAGAGAAAAATAGAAGGCTTGAAGGTTAGAGGTGTGGTTAAGACAGAAAGAAGAGCAGGAGAATTCACACCTGGGGAGTGCTGCCAGCCACCTGCCCAGCACAAAGGCTGTCTGTCATTGGTGCTGCTTGCGGCCTCAGGCAAGCTGGTGTCTTTCCCCTGATGACCGGTTTCTGTTTCACTTCCTCCTGACGGGATGCAGTGGTAAGCTAGCTGCATCAGCACTTCCCTGAGCTGTATTTCTGTTAGCGATTGTTGGTGGCCAGGACTGTGCCTGAGATCATTAAGCTGGACGGGCTGTAGCTTTGTCAAGCCAAGATGCCCAGGGTGCAGCCCGGGGCTCCTGTCTGCCTCTCAGGGAGTCGCGTGTCACTCTCTGCCAGGCTCCGGTGTCATCACTGGGCATCTGTGTCTCTTGACAAGGTGCCATTGTAACAGGAAGGACAAGATTTTAGACAACCTTCCCGGCCCTCATTAGGTCCTGTCATTCACCAGAATACACTGGTCTGTCTTTTTCTTCTGCTCTGCTAACGCCCAGCCTGTCACCAGTGAGAACTCTTCACAAAGGGAGGAAGGGGGCTGAGTTAGGAGTCTAAGGTGCGAACAGTGTCTTACCAAGCGTCTCATCATGCCCAATACAGGGAATTTAGGGCAGATTGCTGATTTTATAAAATTCTGCTCTTATTGTTCATAATGGGATACCCCAGAATTACAAGTTCAACATCAAATGGAGGAAAGGCTTGTGAATAAATATTTGGTGGGAAAAAAACAAAAACAGGAAACAATATAATCTATATTCCACAGTGACATTTTTCACTTGAATACATCTGCGTAAAAGAACATTGGAAGGAATGCATCAGAATGTTAGCTCTAGGTAATGAAAAGAGAGACGTTTTAAAAAGTTACTTTCTTAAGTTTTCTACAGTGAGTTTGCATTCTTATACTCAGAATAAATATTCCATGGTGTATGAGTCTGCTCAGGCTACTATAACAAAAACCACAGACTGGAGGCCTTAAGCAGTAGAAATGTATTTTCTCATGATTTTGGAGACTGGAAGTTCAAGATTCAGATGTTGACAGAGTTGGTTTCTTCTGAGACCACTCTCCATGGTTTGTAGATGGCCAGTTTCTCCCTGTGTCCCCAAGTGGTCATCCCTGTGTGTCTGTCTGTGTCCTAATCTCTTCCTCTTACAAGGGCACCTACTGGATTCAGACTCACCCTAATGACCTCATTTTAATCAATTCTTTAAAGACCTTCTCTCTCAATAGAGTCACACATCCTAAGGTGCTAGGGGTCAGGGCTTTAACCTCAGAGTTTTGGAGGGGACACAAAATAGTCTATGCCTCAGGGTACTGTCAGAACTAACCCTCCCCATGCCTGAGCCTCATCCAGATGCAGGAAAAAGAGAAGAACCCGTAATTTCGTTCTGAGCTTGGTGACCCCTGTCTCCTCAGGGAAGGCCGAGGGGAATGGCAATATGCATATCACCCTCTGTGACTTCATCGTGCCCTGGGACACCCTGAGCGCCACCCAGAAGAAGAGCCTGAACCACAGGTACCAGATGGGCTGTGAGTGCAAGGTAAGTCGCCACCACCTCCTCCAGGCAGACTGCCGGGGTTTGATCCCAGACTTGGCCAGGGCCTCTCAATCCACAGGGTCCTGACTTAGGACAGGGCTCTGGGGAGGTGTGGTCTGCCCACAAGTGAGGGTGTCCGGCCAGGGACTTTTGGGAGGTAAGGGGAATCCGACCACGTGGGCTGTAGCTTCTAGGAAGGGAGCCTTCTAGCAGGAGGAGTTTTGTGGGCAGAACATGGGCCTTAGCAGTGTCTTTCTACAAACGTACAAGTGCAGAGACTTGGCGTGCCTTGTGAAAGAACATCCCAGATGTTATGGTTTTGCCAGTGTACCAGCCATTTCCACGCATGGGTCCATGTAAATATGGGGTCTGTGTGATGAAAACCCCTGAAGTCCCTGCCTTTCTTCTTGAAAGCACCCCAGAGGTGGTGCCAAGCGCAGTTACAGCAGTGCTAATGCTTAGATGCAGCCACAGAAGGTGAGATCTCTGTGGCCCCCAGGGTTCCATTTTGTTGTCTCCTAACATCCCTCGGTCCCCGCCGCCTCTCCCCCAACCCCAGCACAGGGTGTGAGTCTGGGCCCAGTGTGGCCCAGAGATTGGCCTGTGCCGGTTCACACTGCTTGTGTGGCCTTCCTGCCCATCCTGGTAGATCCTCGATAGCCCACCCCTTAGCTCGTTCACAGGGTGAATTCTGACTCACAACTACTTGTAAGTCTAGCAAACTCCCCTGGGCCTAAGGTGAAGTTAAAAAAAAACAACAAGTTCTGCCTTTTTCTTTGAGCAGCCTGAAGGTTTGCACCCTCCTGTGAACTCAGGTTCTTTTGCCAAGATGCTGTTAATCCTTGCTGATCCCTCGAAGCATCCGTGTGCTTAGGAGCAAGATGCTGTTCTTTTTACTTGAGTTGAACCTGTCTGATAGCCAAAACTCTTTATTATTTTTTGTTTTATTCATATATTCTGAGACGTCCACTTCCGTATTATTGGCCGTGCCATGGGGCATGTGAATCTTAGTTCCCTGACCAGGGATTGAACCCATGCCCTCTGCCGTGGATGTGCAGAGTCTTAACTGCGGGCCCACGTGGGAAGTCTCTCAAGTCCCTTTATTGTTGTTACTGTTATACTCTCTGGAAGGTGGGACTAAGCTGAAGCTGGTTTGTTGTGCTCAGAGAAGGTAAACCAGATGGCCCAAAGTAGAGGGCGTGCTTGGTGGTTGGGGGGTACAGAAAGGTTTCTGTCCTCTCTTGGACAGGCTGCCTGCTGCCATTTGGAGAGTTTGGAGCTCAGGAAAGCCTACTGGTGGAGCAGCTCCATCCCTCCTTCCCTGCTGCACTTACCTGGTCATCCATTCTGCACATTACCCCTGAACACCTTCACCAGGTGAAGGCCAGGTTCTGGAGATGCCCCCTGAATGGCCTCGGTCCCCAGCTGAATCCATCTCGTGTCCCTCTTCCTAGATCACGCGCTGTCCCATGATCCCATGCTACATCTCCTCCCCGGACGAGTGCCTCTGGATGGACTGGGTCACGGAGAAGAACATCAACGGACATCAGGCCAAGTTCTTCGCCTGCATCAAGAGAAGCGACGGCTCCTGCGCCTGGTACCGCGGGGCAGCACCCCCCAAGCAGGAGTTTCTGGACATCGAGGACCCGTAAGCAGGCTGCCAGCACTCCTGGGGCCAATTGACAGTGTCCAAGAGTTCAGACTGGTCCAGCTCCGACATCCCTTCCTGGAAACAGCATGAATAAAAACAGTCATCCAAGTGGCTTTAAGTTAGTGTGATTCTCCTCTCCGCCCCCATCTTCCTTTTAAACACACAGCTGTGGGTCTGGAGGCAGAGATGGGTCCCACACCCCATCCGCCAGCCTGGGCACCGTGCGTCTCAGTCTCCCGTCCCTGGGTGCAGGCAGGGGCCGGACGCTCAGGTGTCCCTCCTGGGCCCAGCCCTGGCACTGTCACAAATGCTGAGCAGACAGCAGTTGGGGTCCCCAAGCCTGGTCAGGGCAGAGCCTGGAAATGTACATTTTGCAGGAACTTTCGAGGGTCGTTGCCAGACTGTGTAGCAGGCCTACCAGGTCCCTTTCATCTTGAGAGGGGCATGTCTCTCAGTTCCTGCAGTTTCCACACCTCTGGCCCTGGGGTGGTGGTCCCTGTGCACCCCCTGTCTCCCCCACGCCCACCATGGACTCCAAGCGTCTGACTTCCGGGAGCAGCCCTGGACCAGTGGCTGGCTCTTGAAGGTTCCCCAGTTAATCATATTAATCTGCAGGATTCCAGCAGGAGCCTCCCTCCCTGGCCTCGTAGAGACGTGAGGGCCGCAGGCATCAGCTCCAGCCAAGTCCTTTCGGTCCCATCCCCGGCCCGCAGGACCCGCCCCAGCTCTTGAGGGAGTCTATGACGTCATGCCCTGGCGCAGATGTTTGGCAGGGAGGCCTGGCTGCCCCTAGAGTTCGTTCCTGAGCTGCTAAGGCCCCTCTTGCACCCTCCTCTTTCTGTCCTCGGGCACCCAGGTGGAGGGACATGAATTGGCTTTGCAAGGGGTTCTGTGTGGCTGGTGGCATGAACTCCCCCTGCTGTCTGGCACATCTTGAAGACGTCAAAAGCTGGGTCCTGCCCTGTCCCCCAACACACCTCAGAGCCCCTCAAGCAGGTGCCAGAGTTTTAACAGTGTGAGCTCCCTGGAAGACTGACTTGTCAGTGTGCCCCGGGAGTGCAGGGGTTCCCCAGAGTGAAGTCAGCGAAGCGCAGAATGAAGTCCTCCCTTGGGAAGGATGAATTTTGGTGGGGAGGTGGTGTCAGCAAAGCGCTCATGGCTTTTCTGGGCCTCCAGAACACTGTGGCCGGCTTTAAGAGACATCTCATTCTGCTAAAGATGAATTCTTAGAGAATAGGTGAACCCAAATTTACCGGTGTACCCGCCCTCCTCTGCTTATATTTCTTGTATTACAAAGATCTCCAAGTAAGAAACTTTATAGGGAGCTAAGGAGCCTAGCTGTTCCCTAAAGGTAGTTTCCTTATGCCAGTAAATCGGGGGTTAACGGAGGCAGAAATTTCTCAGTAACAGTAAAGATAATCTCCTTTTTCTCCCCACGTGTGTTGTAAAGGTCAACTGCCCTGAGTTTATCACGCACGCTATGCAAACACACACAATGAAACTGGAGGCTGTTGGCCCAGGAGCAGTCATTCTGCAGAGTTCTTCCAAAGTCATCTTCTAAGCCTTCTCTATTCCGTGGTGACCCCAAAGCACCTCTAAGACTCCTGACCCTCCCCCCGCCGTGGCGTGCAGCCCGCATGCCCACCCAGGGGCCTGGTCAGCACAGATTTTGATGACCCCCTTTCTAGGGCAGACTAGGGGACTCTCCAGGAATTAGGCCCGCTCCAAGGGCATCTTCATGTTGTGCAGTGATAGAAAGTTTGTAAGATGTCATAATGGACCAGTCCATGTGATTTCAGTATATATAAGAACACCAGACCCTCCAGTCGATATAACACCCCACCCCCGTCTGCTTCCTGTATGGTGTTATCATATGTAACATTTACTCCTGTTTCTGCTGATTTTTTTTTTTAATGTTTTGGTTTGTTTCTGACATCAGTTGTTATCATTCTTGTGCTGTGTTTTCTATTACCCTCGATAGGGGTTATTCCCAAAGGTTTCTGCATCGTGGGAGCTTTGGATCCAGAGTGGAAATGGCATGGTAGCTAGCCTGTGACGGTGATTCCTTCAGACCTTTCCTTCCGTTCTTTGAGTATCATTGCTTTTCTGTCCCCTATTTCTTGTTCTCTGGTTCCAATTATTACAAAGCAAAGAGTCTTTGTGTAGCTTGGTTCTAAAAGATGGCCTTTATATTCAACCCCCACACTTTGGTCTTGTAGCCATGCTGAGCAGGAAAAAAAAAGTCAAGATGAAGAACACAGTGGTGGCCGAGAAGCCACGCAAATAGCCTCACAGTCAATAATTGCCATATATATATAGTTTAAGAAGGCTCTGCATTTGGCATTAATTTATATGTTATGTTCTAAGCACTGCTCTTTCCTCCCTCTATTCTTGTCTTCTGCAAGCGACTCAAAATATTTAAAATAAAGTTTACATTGTAGTTATTTCCAAATCTTTGCTTGATAAGTATTAAGAAATATCGGACCTGCCGCCGTAATTTAAAGCTTTGTTGATCTTGTTCGTTTTTGTTTGGATTTTTTTTTTTTCGTTTGTTTGTTTTTTCAATTTTGGGGCAATGTGATTTTGCTGGAATATGAAGTCTTGAGACCTTCCTGTGCTGGGAACACGTGAGAGTTGTTGAAAGTCGACAAGCAGACAGCGCATGTCTCCGATGCTTTGTTTCATTCTCAAGTGACCGCTCGGTCCATGGACAATAAACAGTATTATCAGTGAGAACGCTAGCTGTCTCCATGCGGTCATTTCCGACGTTCCGAACGGGAGGGTGGGGGTTGGTCTGTTGTCTAACTCACGTCTGACTCTTTTGGGACCCCATGGACTGTAGCCCACCAGGCTCCTCTGTCCATGGGATTCTCCAGGCCAGAATACTGGAGTAGGTAGCCATTCCTTTCTCCAGGGGCATCTTCCCGACCCAGGGATGGAACCCGCGTCTCCTGCATTGGCAGGCAGATTCTTTACCACTGAGCCACCAGGGAAGCCTGTGGGTTGGTTTATCTCCTGAGAAACAGGCCTGGGGGCTTGGAGGTCTACATGGGATGTGGCAGACCACAGTGAATGTGGTTTCTTAAACTGGCCAAGAGGCAGGACAGGGTCCCTTCATTTGGTACATACATGTCCCTTTCTTTTGTGGAACATATCTTAGACACACACGCCACACACATAGACAGACCTGCGTCCACCTTGCCTCTCCCACCATCAACCCACTGCTTTCTTTCTCTGTACCTACTTGCCCAACCACCCTGCCCAAGGTTATCAGGAGGTTTCTAAATGTCAGTTTTGTCTGTTTTCAGTATGTATCTCTAAAAAAACACAAACTATTTTTAAAACCTTTCCAAAATACTTAAAATCACACCAAGAGAACATAATTATAATTCATGAATGTCGTGGGCTAGTCGGTGTTCAGACACCTCTGATGGCCTCATAAATGCTTTTTTACAGTTTGTTGCTTTGAATCAGGATCCAAATAAGATCCATACGTGCAGTCGCTCCCTCAAGTCCCATGTTTACAGGTCCCCTCCTTGCCCTCTCCCTCCTTGGCACTGGTGCCCGTTCTGACCTGCAGGGCACATTTGGGGTCTAGACACAACCATTTCATTTACTTTATGTATTTAGGTCAAATGTAATTTTTTAAAAAGCACTTCTTATGGAAATTTTCAAACACATACAGAAATGCAGAGAATGACATCATAAACTCCATTCATTCATGATCCAGTTTGAACAATCTTCCCTTTTCTTGATCTTCGCAAACAGTTTTCAGTCCGTCTGAAGACCCACATATGGGGTAAGCAGATAGTTAGGGATCCTACCAGACACCACTATTCCCCCACCTCAGCTTTGCACATTCTGTGAAAGAAAAGCATTGGGGGCAACTGAGGACAGCCTGGCACTCGGGTCAGAACCCACAATAGACACGTGTGGGTTCAGAGTAGAAACACAGAAGCCTCTGCAGGACCCAGTTTAGGATGAGGGTTGGGGGCGGAGGGTGGGAAGGGGGTAGGGGAGCCACCCGGGCTGGTGAAAACCCTTCAGATATTCCCCCCCCCCTTAAATTATTCCTGGACATGTTTATCTGATCTAACTTAAAATCAAACCAAGCGAGCAGAGCTTGAAGAACTCTTAAAAAATTATTTTATTTATTTATTCTTGGCTGTGCCTTCCATTTCTAGGAAGGGCCTTGTAGTGAGTGGTTTGTTTTTAATGTGTTTGTTTTCAAAACAAAGGCAAATTTCTCTCCTTTATTTATGAATTTTGCAGCAACGATGACAGCAAAATCCGAGTCTCAGTGAGGACACTTGATCACATCAAGATGCCTTGTTGTGAGTTGTAATTTCCAAACTTAAAGGATAAAGTTCAATGCTCTGGGAAATTCATCTCTATATTCTGCATCTTCCAAACCAGGACACTTTTGACAGAGAAAGGGGGTGCTGTGAACAATTAGTGGGGCCAGTAGGTGTCCAGCCGCCTGTCCTGGGAAACTGTGATGCAGGGTCACCCTGTCATTATGGGACATCTTCCAACCACACGAGGAATATCACCCGTCACCCCATGCTGTATTCCCAGGTGCTAGGGCTCATCCTCAGATGTGGCACTCCCACAACCCTGAGACCCAAAAGCCTTGCCCTGTGGTCTGGGAGCAAAGGCGTAGCAGCTAAGGCAGCTCTGGATGCCAGAGCAAATGACCCCAGAAACCCAGGGACTAACACAAAGGAGTTTATTTCCTGCCAAGACCAATGGAGACGTTTGGCGGACTTCCTCCACGGCCGATTTGGAACCTGGACTCTTTCCCGTGGTGTCCTCCACCACCTTCCAGAGAGTCCTCTTTTTTCAGCCAGAAGGAGGAGGGAAGGAGGCACCACAGAGTCTCAGACTCTTTGGCTTGGGGGCGACCCCTA
Organism: Capricornis sumatraensis; assembly: GCF_032405125.1. NCBI lineage: Eukaryota > Metazoa > Chordata > Mammalia > Artiodactyla > Bovidae > Capricornis > Capricornis sumatraensis. The sequence goes on from NC_091076.1 coordinate 103,030,851, forward strand.
CTGCCTCCTCCCAAGGCCCTGGACGGACTGTGTCACCATTCAGCCATTCAGCACCATTCAACACGCAGCTTCTGCCCACGGCCCCTCTGTCTCCACCCACCTGCTTCCCAAGTAAGCCCAGAGGGCATGGAGAAGTCTAGGCGGGCCTACCATATGTTCCCTGGGCAGTGCTGGGAGTAAGGGCCTGCAAGCAAGGTGGTGTCTTGAACACTCTTGAAAAGTGTATGCAGTCTAGTCCTGAAGCCAAACAGATGTACGCAATGCTTTGAGAAAAGTAACAGAGCCACGCAAAGGACCACTGTGCTACAAAGAATAACCAGAGCCACCCGAGGGGAAACCAGAGGAGCGGACCAGACCAGACCCAGCAGCAGGAGCAACACTCAGTTGGATGAGACCTTGTGGGAGAGTTTGGGAAACGGAGGTGGCTTTGCAGAGAGGAGGGGGAGGCGTGATGAAAGCTGTGGGGACTGGGGATTTCAGTATTGGCAGTGAGGGAAGCGACTCCCAAACACCTAGGGAAAATACACCCCCACGGCACTGACTCTGGGTGAATTTTCCATTTTATTTATTTATCTGCATCGAGTCTTCCCTGTGGCACGCAGGATCTTTAGTTGTGGCACATGGACTCTAGCTACTCAACCAGGGATCGAACCTGGGCTCCCCCTTCATTGAGAGTCTGGAGTCTTAGCCACGGGACCACCAGGGAAGTTCCAGGATGAGTTTTCTTAGAGAGGAAGCTTTGCCTGGGAAGGGAAGGAGGAGGCAAGCGTGTGGCCACGGCCAGCACAGGGATTTAAGGCCCATCGGCTACTTTTTGGCCAAACCACCAAACACCGGCCCAGTTCCATTGAAGGATATCTGCACGCAGGGGAAAGAAGGCCTAAAGCAAAACTCTGGGAGCTCTGCCACATGGCTTTCCCTTGGTGAATTCAACCAGACCGGATTTAGATCTAATCTGGCAGATTCTAGAAACTGGAAATTGTAAGGGTTGTGTAGGCCCAGCAGGAGCAGCTCATAGGAACCAAACCTTAACAATGACTGATGTAAAAGAAACAATGATTAATTTACAATTAGAAATGTGATGTAGATATTTCCATAAATTAGCATAAATCTTTGGTCATCTACAGGCTGTGAAATGGGGGGGCGGTTGGAGGGGTGGGGAGCATCTAGTCCCTTTTACCTCAACCTCCAAGGTAAGGAACCCCCAGGTGACTTCTGGGCAACAATACTGTTAATTTGTTAACCCACCTCTTTTTTTAGAGTGAAAGTGAAAGTCGCTCACTCTTTGCAACCCCATGGACTATATACAGTCCATGGAATTCTCCAGGCCAGAATACTGAAGTGGGTAGTCTTTCCCTTCTCCAGGGGATCTTCCCAACCCAGGGATCGAACCCAGGTCTCCTGCATTGCAGGCATATTCTTTATCAGCTGAGCCACAGTTCAGTTCAGTCCAGTTGCTTAGTCGTGTCCGACTCTTTGAGATCCCAACTGAGCCACAGGGATGCCTTTTTTTAAAAAAAAGGTAAGTTCTAATTAGATCCATTTCAGTTACAGTTTTTTGTTTTTTTTTTAACTGAGCATACTTCATTCTTTCATCTTCAGTGTTTCTCTGGTTTCCTCCTTCAGGATTTAGAGATTATTCAGTTATCTCATCTCTAGCATTTGCCATTTAGTTGGATTTCACATTTATCCACTGTACCTTTGTGCACCAGGCCCAGGGACACACAGATGAAATAAGGCATGGTGGGGAAGGGAAGAGAAATCCAGAAAATTTCCAGCTGAATGTATAAGTGGAATGTTCTGCCAGCCAAATGCAGCACCAACTGAATGACAGGGAAGGGGGGAATCCAGAAAGACTTCTCAGAGAAGGTGGTGCCGAAGGAGGTGGTTGAAGGACAGGCAGGCAAGGGAATTTTAGGCCAAAGACCAGCCTGAGCCTGGAGTAGAGATGGCCTGATTGGGGCCTGGTGCAGTGCGGGGTCGGGGGGGAGACTAGCTCTACTGAAGGAAATCAACCCCGAATATTCTTTGGAAGGACTGATGCTGTCGCTGATACTTTGGCCACCTGATGGCCACCTGATGTTATGAACTGACTCATTGGAAAGGACCCTGATGCTGGGAAAGAGTGAGGGCAGGAGGAGAAGGGAGTGACAGAGGAGGAGATGGTTGGATGGCATCATTGACTCAATGGACATGAGTTTGGGCAAACTCCAGGAGATAGTGGACAGGGAAGCCTGGTGCGCTGCAGCCCGTGGGGTCACAGAGAATCAGACATGACTTAGTGACTGAACAACACCTGCTGAAGGATCCAAGGGAGGGAGTGGCTGGGGAGGAGGGGAAAAGGCAGGCAGGAGCCAGCCCCCACCCCCATCCCCAGGCTATTAGAGACCATGCTAAGAAGCTTGGTTCTCCTTTCAGCAGGGCTGGGGCATGGCAGGGAGTTTCAGGAAAGGATTTCAGACAGGAGTGAAATGGGTTGGGTAGGCCTTTTAAGTATATCATTCTGTTTGGCAGTTTGAGCAATGGACTCAGCTATAATCCAGTAAAGTAGGGGAAAGCAGAGAGTGGCTTTCCTTGGGCAATTGGATGGAGTGGAGGGAATGGCTTGAGGAAATCTTTGGAAAGTAAAATTAGCAAAATTCATTAAGAATTTACATGGGGGTGAGGGAGAGAGGGGAACCCAGGATGCTAGCCAGTCAGGTGGATGTTGGGGTTACAGTCTGCATCAGTCCAACTCCAACCAGGAACCCCCAAACCACTCTGCACAGCCTTTAAAACAGCAGGGATTAAGGCAGGGACTGGTTACATTCTGATGGAAGAAATTCTCTGAGAAGCCAAGGGAACAGCAGGAAGCTGTTAGCACCTCGAGGTTGGAGGGGAAGAGGCAGGAGGCTGCCCTATCACAGCCCAGGGAGAGGACAGGTGGGAGGCTGCAACCGCAGCGTGCCTCCCTGGATGCGGCCAAAGCCACTGCCAGAAAGCCAGTGCCAGTCTCAGCAGTGCCCCCATGTGGCCAGACTCACCGGGAAAACAGCTGAAAAGAGCAAGGATTTGGTCTGAACTCCAGCACACCAGGCCAAGTGGGCAACAGGGCAGAAAGGCCAGGAAGCTTAGCGGAGCATGGGGAGCATCCGTTTCTGGGCATGATGAGTTTCAAGACGGTCATGAGCCCTTCAGCAGAGGTGTCCGGAAGGAACTGGATAAGGGCGGGGGAGGTCTGCACCTTGGGAATTTACCAGTCTATAGGCAGTAGTTCAGTTGCCGTGGCGACAGCAATAGATGTGCTCATAGGGCAAGTATGTTTCATAAAAGAATCGTTCAAATTATTTTCCCAAATGGTTGCATCATTTTCCAATCCCTGCAGTTTTACAATCTATCTACTCCATATTCTCTTCAACATGTAGTCTTTTAGTTTCCAGCAGTTCCAGAGAGTGTGGAATGCTAGCTCACTGGTTTTAATTTGCATTTCTCTGGTGACCTTTGAGATTGAGCATTTTAGGAAAGACTTTCATATTGGCCATGTGAACGCACCTCTAGATTTCACTCACAAGGCTTCTAGGAGGGTATTTGAAAGGGGAGTAGGGTGGAAATGTGTGTGGCCAAAGGTTCCTCCCAATTTCCAGGTCTCACATCACATTCTAAAGCAGCATGTGGGCCTTTCAGACAACAGGTTTGTCATCTCAGAAAAATTTGGGGGTTACCTCTGAGGGCCTGAGCTAAAGGTGTGAACTAGGAGCCTGAGAAACCTGGGTTTAAACCACCACTTGCTTGCTGGGATGCTGCAGGCTCAGTATTTTCATCTGTAAAATGGGCATGGTATCTTTCTGTAGGGTTGCCATGAGGATTAAATCAGATAGTGTGGGTAAGTGGCCAGTTCGGTATCTGGCACATAATATGGACTCAGTTAACAGGAGCAGATGTCATTGGTATTGTTATTAGAATCAAAGACCTGCTGAAGATTATCTTTTTTTTTTTTATGTTTTATAAAAAATATTTATTTATGGCTGTGTTGGGCCTCAGTTGCAGCATTCTGTCTCCTGTCTAGTTGTGGAGGTGACACACTAGCTGCTCTGCAGCATGTGGGATCTTGGTTCCCAGACCAGGGATAGAACCCACGTTCCCTGAATTGGAAGACGGATTCTTAACCACTGGGCCACCAGGGATGTCCCTGAAGGTTATCTTTATTTCATAGATGATCACATGGAGGTCTGGGTTAGTTTAGTCTCCAAAGCAACCTGCTAATTAGCACAGAGCTAGGATAAAACTGAGGTCTCCTCATTCTCTGGCTAGTTACTAGCTCTCTGACCACCTGTCTCCTCATCACTCATTTATACACTGTATCAGGCTTGGATTAGTGAAAACAATCTTTGAATCACTGTTTTAGGGCACAGAATAGACTCAGTGACAAATTCCAATCTGAATCTGTAGTTGAGGATTCTCACAGACAGCGCAGAGCTCAACCTCAGGCTCTTGCCAGCTTACGTTTGTTTGCTTTTTCAAAAAAACATCACCCCCTCCCCAAGTGATAACTACAGGTGAATTTTGTCCCAATTACACCCATTCTCTTTCCACCGCAGCCCCACCCACCTCCGCCTGAAGGACTGGGCGTGAAGGAGCATGACAACTAGCTCAAGGCTTCTAGTTGCTTCATCCAGTATCGTCCATCCTGCCTTTCACATTTGTCTCCCAAAGACACGGCAGATTGGGTTGCGTACTCCAGGGCTGCCTTTTGGAAAAAGTCGTTTACTGTGGAGTAACAATATTCCTTTGCTTCCGTTAAGTATTTGGAGGTTAGGATCACACTATCTCCACCTGTCCTGGAGACCAGGATGGGTGGCAGCCAAGAGGATGCAGGTGAAAAGGATTTTTTAAAATACGAAAAAGAGAAACGTGTTTGCAAACATTCAACCACAACCTTAACGCAGTTGTCACGGGATGACGGTTCTGAAATGAAGCAAGGGAGTGGGGTCAGGAAATTGATCAGGGCCCAGGACACAGCGAAGGTCAAATGCCATCACTCCCGACCTCTTCATCCCAAGAGCTCTCGGTCCGCTCTCGGGCTTTACCGGGCCTGCAACCCTCTTGTCGCCCGATCGGTGTCTCGGTCACTAAATGCCCTGAAGGGTGCGACCAAGTGCACGCCCCACGCCACCCCCGAGACCGCAGGCGAAAATGAGCGGCTCTCGAGACAGCCCCAGGAACGCCCCGGGCGCCGGACCCGGAAGCAGGCACTTCACGCGCTCTGCGGGAACCTGCCAGGCACAAGCCGAGAGGGTGGGGCGCCTCCGACTCTGCGTGCTTACGTCATCGCGTAGGCTGGCGGGGCCGCGAGATGGGGGAGGTGACGTATTGGGAGCGTCAAGCGACTGTGGGCGGACCCAGGGACTAGGGCGGAAGATAGCACCGCCTCTTAAAGCCGCCAGGGGCCTCTCGGGGTTCCGCCGCGCAGTCCGCACGGCGCGTCTGCTTTAAGAGTCCCCGTGACACGTGTGTGAGGCGCCGGAGACCCGGATGGTGCGTGTGCGGGGCCCGTGCCGAGTAGACGCCAACGCCGCTGGCCTGTAGCCGGGCCAGCTGAAGGCCGGGTAAGCTGGGACCAGGTTGGGGCGGCGCGGAGGCTGGCTGTGGGACTTCCCCCGGGAGTTTGCCGCCCGACGCGGGGCGCACCCTTGGATACTCGGGGGGAGACATGGGTGTTTGCGCGGGGCTGGGAGGTCCACGGGTCCTCGGAGCTGCGCCGTCCGCGAGGGGCTTCGGGGTCCACTGGGAGGCCCTGGGGCCGCGCGTACGCTAGGGGCTCTGGGGCCCACGGGGAGGCCTCTAAATGCCCGTCCACGAGGGGTTCCGGGGAGGCCCTAGGGCTGCGCCGTCCCCGAGGGCTCGGGAGTCCACGGGGAGGCCCAGGAAGTGTGCCCTCCGTCCGGGCTGCCCCAGGTCTGCTGTCTGCTCTTTCCTGCACTTCCAGAGTGACCCACGGTGCAGGGGAGAGCTGCCCGGTCAGGAGCCCAGGCAGGCCAAGAGGCAGCAGCCTGTGACGGTGTTGGGCACGGTCTTTATACACAGAAGCATCGTTTATGTAGGGTTCAGATTTTCTCTGGAGTGGCTTAAGTTAGAATCAGGGGGAGGGCATTCGGTTTGGCAGCAGGGCTGATGTCTTATTCCTTTATCTTATTTGTAAGAGATGTGGGAAGGTTCACTCCTGGAGAGAATAACGTTCCTCATGGTTATGGTGAAGGGGTGGGTTCAAGATGTGAGTTTTTAAAATACCCATTTCTTTGGTCGGGTAGTATTGGGTCTCCCCTGGGGTTCCCGGAGCTAGAGCAGCCTCCAGAAATAAAGATGGGAGAGGAAAAACATCCTGGTCCTGCCTCAGTCCACCGTCTATAAGGGAGGTGGAGAATCAGGTTCCCGGGGAGACGGACACTTAGTTTGCTTTTTCTTGGCTGGGGCTGGGAGCTGGCTTTGCTGCAGAGGCCCCTGTAAAAGTGCCTCAGGGAGGCCCCAGCCTCTGGGACTCCTCCCCGCCAGCACGTGGTTGACCCTGTGAGTCTTGAGCGCAGTTTATGCTGGAAAATTGCATTTACAGGGAGGAGGGAGAGAAAATGTGTTTGCATGGCGATGGAGAAAGCTTTGAGTAGAGTGGGAGGAGGGAGAGAAAATGTGTTTGCATGGTGATCGAGAAAGCTTTGAGTAGAAGTAGAAATGTGCACGGGTAAGTATGAGCCTAAGTAAGAGCCGTTCCTGGACAGTGGGAAAGGTGGGCTGGAAAGAGCATCCTGCAGAGTTTTGAAGAGTGTGTTACCAGGTGTGTGCATCAGAGGCCTTTTGATGGTGTATTACAAGAGCATTTTTCTCTAGGTGGCTGCACCTTGGGGAGAAATCATTTGTAGGTTGTTGCTTAGTGTTTCGGGTGGGATTGGTGATGTAGAGGTTTCATCTTTCTGTCAAAACTGGAAAATTTCGATTTGTTCAAAGTCTCTTGACTACACATTGAGGAGTGGGCTGTGTAGAGTAGGTATTCTCTGAGTTATTTATCTCAAATGAAATTGGGTTAAATCTCCCAAGTTCTGCTTATCCTCTAGCTTCAAGAGTTTCCCAAACCCATGTCTCTGCTCATGACTGTCCTCAGCGATACAGGATGTTGACAAGAAGAGGGACATTGTAGGGCGTTTTCATGAGAAAAATCTTTACACATTGTCTTCATTCTGAGATCGTATTCATTGTGTCTTTTTTTTTTTTTAGTTAATATGCTTTTATTTATGGACATCAGACACGGTGTAGTATCTAAAACTTGCTGTGAAATAACATGGGGACAGGAGAGGAATTGCCTGATCCCGCCCAGTAATTATTGAAGCTGAATAAGGGGAGCATGGCGGTTCCGTGTGCTGTTCTCTCTACATTGTATATGAGTGTTTTCACAGTAAAAAGATTTCAAGTACCTTAATTTTCTGTAATCATAGTGATTGTGGTTGGTAATTCGGGAAAGAAGAAAACCCGCAGACTTAGCTAGAGTGAAAATTTGGCAACTGTCACTGCACTTTCAGTTGTTTTTTTTTTTTTAAATCTTACTTGCTCATGAAAACAAAGTTGGAGATGATTATCTATTATCTCTTACTCTTTGCAAATGCAGTGGAGATTGGAGTTGACTCGTGAGTGTAGGGGGGATATTTGTTCATTGGGCTTGTCGCTGGCGTGAAGGTTAGGGTCTCTAGCGGAGGGCAGGGTTTTCGTATTGTATCCATCAAAATCGTTGGCAGCTAGTTAGCTCAGCTATCCTCCGCTCTTCCTGTGTCTCGCACTATCCGTATTCCTTCTGCCTCAATGCTGACTGTTACCGGAAGATGGTTGACCTTCCTGCTCCACATCCACGGAGGAGGGCTGGTGAGACATTGGGAAGAGAGGCGGCTTCACGTGGTGCGCTTTCATCCCACAGATTCTGATGCCCCTTCCAGAAAACACGCTTGTAGCTCTGATGATTTAACGGGCCCAAAGCTGGGAAGCACGTGATTTTGAGGGCCTAGCACCCTGCCTGCCCAGTCCGGCCAAGCACCTGACCCCACGCCGCAGGAACAGCACGCCCGAGTTCAGACGCCCCAGGTAAGCCCGCTCGTGGTCAAGCAGCCATTGTTCAGTTTGGAGGGCTGTCTTAGATAATTCTCCTTAGGAAAGCTGCTTTTATTTTTTTTCATGTCAGAGAGCTTGTGCTTGCTTGCTTTTTTTTAATAATGTTTTTACATTTCTGTTCTCTAGAAATTTTTATAGAAAAAAATTTGATCCGTATACAGAATTAGGTGCCCCATAACTTAAATCTGGGTGATTTCATCAGAGGTGCTGGAGGGAGTCTTTTCACTCCAGCAGAGTTTTGGGTCCACCTGATCAGTTGGGTCTCCTGGGTCCGGCCAGAGACCACGTACCCAAGGGAGTCATCGTTTTTTCTGATGGGAGTGAGTTGTGTAAGGAGCCTCTTATCTAATTGTAACTCAGATAGTCCTTGAGCTTTGGCCAGATGGTTGAGAGGTGGTGGATGGGAAGGAAAAGTGGTGGTTCCACGTGTAGCAGTCAGGGGTGGTGCGGTTTCTGGCTTGTTACACTGCGGTTCCTCAGCTAGTACTCAGCTCTTATGCAGTGTGTGTCTCCCCATTAACCTCACAGGCACCTTTAATGCTGTTCTTATTCCTGTTTTATAAAGAATAGGCTCTGGCAGTCAACAGTGATTTTTTTTCCCCTGTAGTTTATAGCTAATCCAAGATGGAATAACACCGGCATTCCAGAGTCCAAGCTGCCACCACGCCCCTGCCTGCTCCACCGCCTCAAGGTTCTGCGTCTTGTGTGTACTTTTCTGGTCCTGTTACTATCATTTGTCTTCTCTCTCACTTTTAAAAAAAGATAGTCTGCACAAGCGCTATCCGATAACGCAAGCCACAGGTATCATCGGGTTTTACACTGGCCACATTAGAAAATGAAGCAGGTGGAGTGAATTTTATTTAACCCAATATATGTAAAATATGATCATTTCAGGGCTTCCCTGGAGGTTAGGGATCAGCCCGCCAGTGCAGGGGACATGGGTTCGATCTCGGGTCTGGGAAGATCCCCAGTGTTGCAGAGCAACTAAGCTGGTGTGCCACAACTACTGAGCTGTTGCTCTAGCGCCCACGAGCCACAGCTACTGAAACCCGAGCGCCTAGAGCCTGTGCTCCGCCGCAGGAGAAGCCACTGCAGTGTGAAGCCTGTGCATCGCAGCTAGAGAAAGTCCGTGGGTGACAAAGAAGACGCAGCGCAGCTGTAAATAAATGAATAAAAAGTACATTTTGGCAGATAACCAGTCTTAAAATTACTGAGACATTTTACATTTGCAAACTTGAGCCTTTGAAGTCCGCGTATTTTACACTTCCAGCCCATCCCAGTGTGGACCAGCCTCCTTTCTCGCGTTTGGTGGCCCTTAGAGGCTCATGGCCTTCTTGGTTTTGCAGACTGTGGGTCTGAACACAGGGGTATCCTTATCTCACTCACCTTGGGAATTCCTTTATTATGTGGATTTGTGTGTGTGACCAGAGCGTCTTGCAAGAATTAGCATTTCCCTGGTTTTGAGCAGACGTTAGGCCCACGTGGTCGCCCTTGGAGGGAAATTACACTAGGCATGGTGTCCAGTCACTTGATGGTATTTCTGTCCCTTTTCATTGCTGCATGCCGATTTTCTCTAATTGCACAAGCGGGGCTGCTCTCGAGTGCCGGGCGCGGGCTTCTCATCGCAGTGCTTCTCTTGTCGCGGAGCACAGGCTCAGGCTTACGGCCTTCGGTTGCTGCAGTGCACGGGCTCAGTGTTAGCTCGGTACGGCAGTAATTGCAGTTTCGGACTGTGAATTTTAAATCATTATAACTAGGCTTAACCACATCTTCATTAATCAAAGTTGGAACCCTTACAGTCAACACATTTTTGCCAATGAGAAATAAGTTTGTTTATTCCTGTAGCATAAAAAATCCTTCCTTCAGGATTCAGCGAACTCTTGGAAAACAGTTTCTGCCTCCTGCTGGTTGTAAAAACGTCTTCCCTGCAAAAAGTTGTCCTGATGCTTGAAGAAGTGGCAGTCAGTTGGCGAGAGGTCAGGTGAATGTGGTGGAAGAGGCAAAACTTTGTAGCCCAATTCGTTCAACTTTTGAAGCGTTGGTTGTGCGACATGTGGTCGGGCATTGTCATGGAGAAGAATTAGGCCCTTTCTGTTACACCAGTGATGGCTGCAGGTTTTGCTGTTTTGGGTGCGTCTCATCGATTGGCTGAGCATACTTCTCAGATGTAATGGTTTCACTGGGATTCAGAAAGCTGTGGTGGATCAGACCAGCAGCAGACCACCAGTGACCGTGACCTCTTTTTGGTGCAGGTTTGAATTTGGGAAGTGCTTTGGAGCTTCTTTTCGGTCCAGCCACCGAGCTGATGGTTGCTGGTTGTCATAGAAAATCCACTTTTCGTCGCACTTCGCAATCCAATCGAGAAATGGTTCGTTGTGTAGAATAAGAGAAAGTGACACTTCAGAATGACCTTTTTTTAATTTCCAGTCAGCTCATGAGGCAGCCACCTCCTGGGCCTTTTTCACCTTTCCGGTTTGCTCCAGACGCTGAAACGTTGAGCTCTTAGACAGCTTCTGTGAAGTTGTGAGAGGAGGGCCTTGTTGATGGCTCTTAATTGGTCATTTTCACCTTCCGAGGGCTGGCCACTGCGCTCCTTATCATTGTGGCTCTCGCCTCCTTTGCAAAACTTCTTGAACCACCGCTGCGCGGTACATCCGTTAGCAATTCCTGAGCCAGATGCATTGTTGATGTTGCAAATTGTCTCCGCTGCTTTATGACCCATTTTGAATGTGAATAAAAAAACTGCTCGATTTTGCTTTTTGTCTTAACATTTCTGTAGTCTAAAATAAATACAAAATAAACGGCAAATAATTTAATTCAGTAGCAAAAAAAACAGAAAGCGAGAAATGTGCATTAAAATGATGTATAGCATAATACATTTATGTAAGAATGTATTTCCAGTATCAAACAGCAAAGTGCAACAATGCAAAACCGCGATTACTTTTGCACCAAGCTAATCATTGCATCACACAGGCTCAGTAGTTTTGGCACAGGGGTTTGGTTGCCCCGAGGAATGTGAGGTCTTCCTGGACCAGGGATCAAACCCATGTCCCCTGCATTGGCAGGCAGATTCTTCACCACTGGCCCACCAGGGACGTCCCTACTCCATGCTACTTCTTGAAGAGATGACATCAAGAGGGTACTCTGACCTCCTGGGGGAGGTCTGTCTATTTAGTGCTGTTGGCGGAGGCACTTTGTCTGTTTCGAGAGGAGAGAGGTGGATGCTGCTGTGTCTGAGTGATTGCGTGTCTTCTGCTTGCTCTGTAGGGTTGGCAGCTGATCCAGAGCCGCTTTCATGGTGGGACCCATCCCTAAGGCCCAGGGGGGGTTGTCAGAGGAGGGACCCATCCCTAAGGCCCAGGGGGGGTTGTCAGAGGAGGGACCCATCCCTAAGGCCCAGGGGGGGTTGTCAGAGGAGGGACCCATCCCTAAGGCCCAGGGGAGGGTTGTCAGAGGAGGGACCCATCCCTAAGGCCCAGAAGAGGGTTGTCAGAGGAGGGACCCATCCCTAAGGCCCAGGGGAGGGTTGTCAGGAGGGACCCATCCCTAAGGCCCAGGGGGGGTTGTCAGAGGAGGGACCCATCCCTAAGGCCCAGGGAAGGGTTGTCAGAGGAGGGACCCATCCCTAAGGCCCAGAAGAGGGTTGTCAGAGGAGGGACCCATCCCTAAGGCCCAGGGGGGGTTGTCAGAGGAGGGACCCATCCCTAAGGCCCAGAAGGGGTTGTCAGAGAAGGGATGCTCTGCTCCTGGGGTCTGCTTACCCGCTGCTTTGTGTTCCTCCTCGTCCCCCAGGGATGCACCATGCCCATCGTGGACAAGCTGAAGGAAGCCCTCAAGCCTGGCCGCAGGGATTCGGCTGATGATGGGGAGCTGGGGAAGCTTCTGGCCGCTTCTGCCAAGAAGGTCCTTCTGCAGAAGCTGGAGTTTGAGCCGGCCAGCAAGAGTTTCTCCTACCAGCTGGAGTCACTGAAGAGCAAATATGTGCTGCTGAACCCCAGGACAGAGGGAGCCGGGTGCCACCAGAGCGGAGATGAGCCGCCGGCCCGGAAACAGGGTACAGACGCAGAGGGTGGTGCCGAGGGCCCAGCCGTGTGCTGACAGGCGGAGGGACGAAACAGTGACCGGTAGTGGGAACAGGAGCACAGTGTGGTCAGCTGTGAGCATCGGGCGTGGGGCCAGTAGGTTTTAGCCGCAGAAGTAACAGAACAGGGTTGGTGAGAGAGCGAGCTCTGTCTCGAGAGGTTCAGGAACAGGGCTTGGAGACTAGGAGGTGACGTGGGTGGGATCGGCGCCAGGGCCTCCTGACTCCAACTGTCCTCGAAAGCTCATACACAGAGGGGCTCTGGGGCTCCAGGCCAAGGCCGTCAGGGAGAGCCGTGGGGTCACAGACTTCCTCCTGGACTCGGGAGCGGGGACCCAGGTACCCCCAGACACCACCTCCTGAGCATGTGCCTGCGGACTGTGCTGGGGCTCGGATGTCAGGCCCTCCTCTATCCTGTCTCCCTCTCCAGGTAGTGAGCACGCCTGCGAGAGCTGCAGCGACGGGGTGCCCGCACCCCAGAAGGTGCTCTTCCCGGTGGAGCGGCTGTCCCTGCGCTGGGGGCGCGTGTACCGCGTGGGCGCCGGCCTGCACAACCTCGGCAACACCTGCTTCCTCAACTCCACCGTGCAGTGCTTGACCTACACGCCGCCCCTGGCCAACTACCTGCTCTCCAAGGAGCACACGCGGGGCTGTGAGTGAGCGCGGCGCTGGGGCAGGCTGTTGCACACAGGCGGCTCTGAGCGTGCCCTTGCCGCAGGGCCGCTGTGGGTGCTCAGGACCAGACTTTCTCTTATTTGGACAAACCCGTGTTCTTGTGCCGCTGCCATGTTTAGCCTGGGTCAGATTTAGGAGTCAGGTTCCTGCTCCGTAGTGACTGATAAATCCTAAATTAGAGGTGTGCTGGCTGCAGGATGGGCAGTGGAAGAGAATCCAGGTAGAGTAACAGTCTCTAAACTGATCTGAAAATAATCACCTAGACAGCAGAAAGGGCTTTTGGAAAACACCTCCAAAATACGTACATTCAGTTATCGCATCCATTATAGTAGCACCATTGTACGTGCATCATAAAATGTTCTCCAAAGTGGAAATTGAATATCGGTAAACTAAAGATGAAAGAAAAGATAACTTCGCCAAATAGAATACAACAGAAAGTCTGACTAGCCTTTCAACCATTAACAAAATTAAATCAGTGGTTAACTTTTCCCCATGGAGAAAACACCAGGCTGAGACAGTTGGCTAGTGAGTTTTACTGAAACTTTTAAGAAACAGATCATTTCAGTGATTCACAACCTTTCCCAGAGTAAAAGAAAAAGAGAGAACTTCCTAGCTTATTCAGTGAGATTCTCTTGATTTGGGTAACAAAATTAAACCAGCATAATACGAGAAAGAAAAATTATAGTTCCATCTCGTTCGTGAATATATATGTAAAAATTCTAGGTAAAATATCAGCGAATTCAGGAGTCTTGTATCCACTGTGAGCAGCTTGTGTTCATGCTAGAAACGCAGGGATGTTCTGATGTCAGGCAGGCTCCACATGTAATTGTGGGGCGAGCGGAGCACAGCAGCTACGGGAGCACCCCCAAGGCCAGCCTGCCTGGTTCCCATCCTGGCTCTGCCACCCAGTGGCTGTGCGTCCTTGGAAATCACCTGACCTGTCCCTCATCTGCGAAGTAATAATAATATCGCCTTCATAGTGTTTTTATAAAACTTAAGTGAATTACATAAAGTGCTTAGAATAGTCCTTGGCACACAGTAAGTTCTACCTGAAAGTGTTAGTCTCTCAGCCGTGTCCGACTCTTTGCGACCCCATGGACTGTAGCCTGCCAGGCTGCTCTGTCCATGGGATTCTCCAGGCAGGAATACTAGAGCAGATAGCCCATTTCCTTTTCCAGGGGATCTTTCCAATTCAGGGATCAAACCCCAGTCTTCTGCATTGCAGGCAGATTCTTTAACATCTGAGCCACCAGGGAATCCTCACGTTCTATGTACGTGACTGTTAATCTTGCTACCTTAGTTGCTATCACTTTATTAATAGATTAAGAGAGAAAGGTCACTTGAAAATAGATGTCTGCTCCCAAAAAATTATGATTGAAAGGAAACTCTTAGCACAGTAGCAACAGAAAAGATTTTTACTAATGGCTATAAAAGGTGTCTCACAAAAACTACAAAACATCCCAATTAGGAAAATACCAGAAGCACATTTTAAAGTAAGGAGAGAAGCAAAGAGGGCCGCTCTGTGCACTTGCGTTTGACGTTTGATGTGCTGGTCCCAGCCAGAGCAGTGACGCAGGAGACAGGAGGGAGTGCGCTCTCCTTGGTTGAAAATGATATTCCTGCAGCAGAAATCATAGACAGATTGGAAATTGGGGGGAATTCCCTGACAGTCCAGTGGTTAGGATTCTGAACCTTCAGTGCCAAGGGCCCGGGTTTGATCTCTGGTCGGATCTGTCTGGGAGGGTCATGCCGTATATTTGAGGTTACAGTATCTTGTAGAACTAGAGATGTGCTTGCCTTTGGCCCCAGAAGTGTATCTTGTAGGTGTGTGCCTTAGAGAAATCCACACGCATACAGGAGGTGGGTACGGGACCATTCACTCACCCCAGCGTTGTGACTGCAGGAAGAGGGAGGGGTTGACGTGAGTGAGCAGGGGGCTGTGTAGATGGACTGTGGTCTGGAGGGAGGGCTAAAGGGCAGCTTGGTACAGTTCATAGAAAGCGACCTTAAACGTGCAGCCGCAGTATACTGGTGAGTGCCACGTGTGGAGTAGGGTGAACCCATGACTGGGAACAGCGCTGACCAGTTAGGGTGCGGGTCCCTGCTGCCAGAGGACAAAGGACGTGGGGGGCTGGGGTGTGAGAGGCTGAGAGGGGAGTTCAGCCGTCACGCCTGTGCTTGACTTACAAAGTGCTGGAAGTGGGGTGTCGTCTTTGCTCTTCTCTCTGTCTTTAAGATAGTTCACAATTAGAAGTGTAGCTAGAATCTGCCCGCCCGTGCAGGAGACGGAAGACACGCACCGTCACTCCCGGAGCCAGGAAGAGCCTCTGGAGGAAGAAATGGCAACCCACCCCAGTACTCTTGCCTGGGAAATCCCGTGGACGGAGGAGCGGGCTACAGTCCAGGGGGTCGCAACGAGTCAGACACGACTGAGCATGCACACACACACAGAAGTGTAGCACTGTCTAGCCTAACGCCTGGGGGAGCAAATAGCTTATCCCCAGCAGGGGGCTGGCCCAGTCTCGGGAGCACCATCTGGCCAGCAACCGACTCGTCCCGCCTCCATGTATGTGTCCCCTGGGGCAGCAGAGCCGCAGAGTCGGGGCCTGGGGTCTCCCCGGAGCTGGCTGAGCCCTGATGTCTCCTGGGGGCAGCAGAGCAGAGGTTCCCATGCTGAAGAGCGAGTGAAGGGGTGTCTGTCGGGAAGCCCGAAATGTTCTCTGCCATTGACCATGTGATGCGATTTGCAGGTCAGAGGACACGCTCTAAGCCGAGCTTGGCAGCTCACGCTCCTTGGGCTGGGTCTCAGGAGAGACGGGTTCCCGGGTACCGCCAGCCTTGCAGGGCTTGGGCGGGCTGGGGCCCTCTGCTCTCTGCCAGCCAGGAGGCCGTGACGTCAGCTCTCCTGGGAATTCCCAGAGCCCTACCGTGACCGCGTGTCCACGCCCGCAGGTCACCAGGGCAGCTTCTGCATGCTGTGCGTCATGCAGAACCACATCATCCAGGCCTTCGCCAACAGCGGCAACGCCATCAAGCCCGTGTCCTTCATCCGGGACCTGCGAAGTAAGAGTGGCTTCCTCCTCGGGAGGGCGGCATTGCCAGGGGGTGCTGGGGGTTGGGGGAGGCGGGAGTGGGGTTGAGCCTGGAGGCCTCAGGCACAGAGTGGAGCAGACTAAAGCTGGCCCTGGGGCCGGATGGACGTGGGGCATCCATGCCAGCCGGCGGTGACCCGCACCCCCGGCCCCTTCCCCGTGATCCTGCAGGCTCAGCCAGGCCAGGGCTGTGTGTTTTGGGTGGGGAGGTGGGGGAGGAAGTGCTGCGAGGCTTTTCTCAGCACCAGAGGAACCAGGGCCCATGTGCTGTGAAAGTCAGATTTCTCTTTTGCTTGGCAGAGGTGGGCCCTTAGTCTCGTTGCTGTTGCTGTATTTCAGGTATTTACGCATATATTGGGCTGCACTGGGTCTCCGAGGCTGCTCGCAGGTTTTCTCAAGTTGTGGCGAGTGGGAGCTACTCTGGTTGCGGCCTGTGGGCTTCTCCTTGCAGTGGCTTCCCATTGCTGAGCACGGGCTCTAGGGCGCACGAGCCGCAGTAGTTGGGGCCCGCAGGCTCTAGAGCTCGGGCTCAGTTGTTGCGGCGCTTGAGCTTAGTTGCCCGTGGTACGTGGGATCTTTCTGGACCAGGGATTGAACCTGTGTCCCCCACGTTGGCAGGCGGATTTTTAACCACTGGACCACCAGGAAAGCCCACCCATTGGTTTTTGAAACCTGTGTATATTGTATTGGGCCGACGTGGTGGTGATCTGCCATGGCCTGTATTGGCTCCTGGAAAGCCAGCTTAGTTAGTTAGCGGAGCTCATATCCTTACTGCTGGGCATCCATTCGTGCTTTCTGTTACGTGTAGAGGGTCTCACTGGAAAGATAACTGCCATCAGGGAGGTGCCTGGGACATAGGGCATCATGCAGGGCTCCGTTTCCTCACTTGGGTTTAGTCCTGGGTCCTCTAAGAGATGGCCACGAGACCAGTGGGAATGGGACGTTCGAAGAGAAGGCGGGGGCTCCTCTCTGCTGGCCTGACGCTTCTTCCTTCCCTCCTTAGAGATCGCCCGGCACTTCCGCTTTGGAAACCAGGAGGATGCACACGAGTTTCTGCGGTATACCATCGATGCCATGCAGAAGGCCTGCCTGAGCGGCTGTGCCAAGTATGTGCTCCCCTCCCCACAAGCTGCCTCTGTGGACGTCCACACTGGGCCCCTGAGCGGTCCAGCAGCGGATCCACCGCTTTCCCGGAAAGGGCCTCTCCTGCTGCAGGTCAGGTGGCGGCGTCTCTGCCCCAGCAGCTTGCAGAGGGACATGCTCTAATAGATCTCTCCAAGGACCTTCTACCACTGACGGGGGCTCTCCCCATCTTTTAAAACTGCCTTGTCATTTCGTTCCCAAGGATGGGGCAGTGGGAAGTGTAATGTCTTTAGGCAAGAACTTGAACGTCTGCAGGAAAACTTGAGGGTAAGGAGATGATGATTTTTGAGGTTCGCTCCGCCCAAATTTGAGGGCATAGACCAGCGTTCCCTTTTGTGAAACAGCTGCTGCTAGAATGTTTTTGTATCATTCTTGGGTTTGTGGGTTCAGTTGAGAGAAAGCAGGCAGGAAGTGCTGCCTGGGCTTGGAATGGAACTGAGTCCTGGACTCTGAAGTATGGCTGAGGAGTCATGCCTGGAATGCCCTTCACGAAGGTTAAGTTGAGTTGCAGCCGTGAGGATGGGAAACCTCTGTTTCGGAGGATGAGACTGATGGGGTTGAACCTGGTCTGTCATCGGTGACCTTGCCCTGGCTGGGAAGTGACCCTCCCCTCGGAGAAACAAGCTGGCATTGCTTTTGCTGGTGTAGAGCAGCAAAAGCTCTTTTCCCTTTAATTCCTGGGAGTGTTTTCTTGTGTTCTGGTTTATGTATTTGATGGTACGGTTCCCTTTCTGGGTGTTGGGCTGTTGGTGGTCTCGCATCTCAGCTGTCCCCGCCACACTCACACTCACACACACACACAAACAGCCCATGTTCCCCTTTCCTGTGCCCCTCAGTCCTTCCCCCATGGGCAGCTCATTTCTTTTCCCCGAGTTCAGTGAACTTTCTGGCCTTTTGGCCATGTTATGTTAGTTTTAAGGCTTGTTCACAGTGGTCTTCCGTCTCCCCATGCACTCGTTTGGGGTCTTCAGTTCACCCCGGAGCTTTGGCACTGACTGTTCCTGCTTCGAGCTGCCCCCAGGGGCTGGTTCTTATTTTGTACTGGCAGCACTGGTAGCTTTCAGATACTAACGAGGATTTGGCGATTGGCCTGGTTCTTTCTTCTGGCGCCCCCTTCTGGCCGCGCAGCGAAGCACATGCTCGAGGGTGGGTGGCTCTCATCCAGACTCAGAAGGGGTGTGGCCTTGGTTTTTTTGTTGTTGTTTCTTGTTCAGGACACTCTTTTTTCCCCTTGCCCTGCCTCCCCCGCCCTGCAAGGAGCCTGTCTGCCTTGCTGCGCCTGGGGCTGCTTCCCAGCCACATCCGGCTGCCCGGACTCCCAGGAGCCTCCCCTCATGGGAGGTGCCGCACAGGCCTCCGGTCCCCCTCGTCCCTCCCGTTTCCTCCCGACCTCGGTCTCGGGTGGAACGCTTGGTGGCAGTGTCTCGATGGCTTCTTGATCTGGCTCTGCTGTCCTGCCTCTGGGTAGTTGAATGTCTGCACTGTCCCTGCATCCTGGCTGGGCTGAGAGTATGTCCCTGTGTGGTCCTCCGGCCTCCTGTCCTGACGGCTCCTGTTGTCCTGGGGGCATCACCCAGAGGGTCTGGGTGTGTCTGAAGTTATGTCCTTGCCGGTTTTTGGATCTATGATGTCCCTTCTCTGATGAGTGCTGGTGACAGATGGTGGCAGTTGCTTTTTGTTTCCTAGTTTTGCATAGCAAAAGTCTGCTGACCCGGTTTTGGCCCCCGTGTGTTCCGGAGCTGTACTCCTTAGCCAGCTGCCCATGTGTAGGCAGCACAGCCATGAAGAGTTACGTGGCCTGGATGGGCGGCTGAGACCAGGGTGCCCTGGCTCACTCTGCAGGGGGCAGGAAGGGGCCACCTGCGGAGAGAGGAGCAGGGTTAGCAGCACGTGTGCAGCCTCCGGAAAGCGTGGTGCCCACGCGGGACTGAGGGCAGAGCTGGAGCGGGAGCAGGGGTCACTGAGGCAGGTTGGCCTGCAGGTCCATTGGGCCTCTTGCTCCCGGTAGGAGGCGAGGCTGCCTGCTGAGAGGGCAGGAGGGCATCCCACGGGAGGTGGCTGCTCTAGGGGAGATCTCTGGGCGGAGCCACCGCTGAGCGGGTGATGAAATGGGGCCTGGTGGGGTGCCTGCCTGTTTCTTGGCCCCTGTCCTCCACCTGAAGGCCGTGGCCTTTCTCCAGATTGGATCGTCAGACGCAGGCTACAACCCTGGTCCATCAGATTTTTGGAGGCTACCTCCGATCTCGGGGTAAGTGGAGAAACGTCCTGTGTCCCTTCTGGCCGGGGATTAGAGTATTAACCCGAAACGCTTCATTTCGGCCCCTAGGCCGACCCGCCAGGCCCCCGAGGCCTCCAGCCTGGGTCTGTGCCCCACAGCCCCACCCGCAGCCTTCCTGGGAAGGGGTTTGGAGGAGCAGAGAGTCTAGAGCCTGTAGACACGCTGGTGTTGCTTTTCCTTGGACTCCGTAGTTAATCAGATGTGGCCGCTGCCCTTGGGGTGGGGGTGAGTGTCCCTGGCCAGGCCAGCCAGGCATCTCAGGGTTTGCTCTCCTCTCCTCCTGAGCATTTCCCATCTCGGGGAGCTGGTGAGCTGGGAGCGTGCCTCCAGTTCTCATACGTGTAAACCTGGGCGACCTGGGGGTGGTGGCCCGGGGCCCTGCACCCCCCCCACCGTTCCCTCGTTCTCTCGCAGTGAAGTGCTCCATGTGCAAGAGCGTCTCAGACACCTACGACCCCTACTTGGATGTGGCGCTGGAAATCCGGGTACACACCTCATGCTGGTTGATGTTGATTTGCGTTAGGATGGGGAGGCCAGAGGGCAGAAAACCCAAAACAGGAAGACTGATCAGGGCATGTGATCCAAATAGATCAGGAAAGAGATACTTGGAATCCTCCATTTTTGTGTGTTTCATCTTAGCCATCTTCCTCTGTGTTCCTTTTTTCTTTTTCTGAAAAAAAAAAGGGGGGGGTTAAAAACAAAGACAGTTTTGTGCCCTCAGATGTGAATAGCGACCCCACTGCGCGTAGGGCTTGAGCAGGGAGGCCCGCATGGCGCGGGGAGCTTCCACACAGAGGGCGCACCATTCCGAGCAGCCTTCCTCTGTCCCCGCTCTGAGGCTGCTGGAGCCGAGCTAACCTCAGCTTGAGGTTTGGATCAGACCCGCCTCGGCCGTGGTGAACCCCTGGGGCTGTGATCCCGGTCCACAGAGAAGGAGTCACAGCCTGGCTCCCCGTTGCCTCTCTGATGGGATGCGCTGACTCCCAGAAGGCGGTAGCGAGCAGGCCAGTTCTTGGGCAAGTGAAGTGCCGTGATCTGCTGCTTCAGCCTGAAAAAGACCTTACATTTGGCATTTCTGGAGTCAGCCTTTTTCTTCCGCTGTTGACTGTACTCCCTGTTTCTGTCCTCAGCAAGCTGCAAACATCGTGCGTGCTCTGGAACTTTTTGTGAAACCAGATGTCCTGAGCGGAGAGAATGCCTATATGTGTGCAAAGTAAGTTTCGGTTTGATTGTGGCCAAAAAGATCAAGCCAGTGAGCAAGGTAAAACACGTCACCTAACCTGACCCAGCTGCCGTCCCCTCCCTCGCCCTCGCAGGCGACCACCGTCCACATTCTTGAGTGGTGTAATATGTCTTCAAACTAAAAGCCTCGAAACAGCACAGATGAAGAAATGGTCGTGGTTGTCCTAGCTGCCACTCATGTGGCACTTAGCCCGGGCTCGTCTCTGTTCTGAGGGGCTCACGTGCACGTGCATGTGAGGCAGGGCCTGTTGTTACCCCATTCCACAGGAAGAAAAACTGAGGCCCAGAAGTGGGGTGATTGCATGTGGAGGCCATCCTGCCGCCTCGATGAGCCATGCTCTGCAGCTTCCGGTTTGGACTTGAGTGGTCCTCGGGATTTTTCCATTTCAGCAGACGTGACTCTAACCTTCTTCTCTTTAGGGTTGTTACAGTCTCTGTGGGTGTGTTACTTTACATCCAGGTCATTTTTTGATTTCAGCAGACGTGACTCTAACCCTTCTTCTCTTTAGGGTTGTATAGTCTCAGTGTGTGGGTATGTTACCTTATATCCAGGTCACTAAAAGCAATAATTGCTAAAGGTTTCTCTCCCTGTGTTTTTTAGGTTTACGATTCTGTGCCAGAACCCTGCTTATTGTCCCTCTCAGTTCACGTCCCTCATCTCTAGACGCTGTTCACTTTGGCCTCTCTCTTCTCCCCCTTCATTTCCTCTTCTTCTGGCTTTGCTTTTGGTGATTTCCTGCCTGCCTGTTTATCTCTTGGCCACATCTGCTTGAATTTGTTTTTTCCTGTGTTAGCCCCGTTATTTTTCCACGCATCTGACTCAGTCTCCCGGTGGGAAAAGTGCTTCATTTTTGTGTTAGAATCTCCACCTTTTTGCTAGCCCTTGTGCTGCTTTGGGTCTCCTTTCCTTAAGCGATGTGACTTGATTTTTAGGGGTTCAGAGGAAGTGCCATGTGAGCGGCAGCTGGGACAACCACAACTGTTTCTTCTCATTCGAGAAGATTCCTTGTTAAAGAGCAGGTCTCAGGAGATTTCCCTGGTCCAGTGGTTAAGAATCTGCCTTGCAGCGCAAGGGACGGGGGTTCCATCCCTGCTCGGGGCACTAAGATTCCCACATGCCTGGGAGCAGCTAAGCCTTTGCGCCACAGCTAGAGTGTCCTTGCAGCACAACGGAAGCTCCCGCTTGCTGCCTCTAAGACCCGATGCAGCCAAATAAACAAAAATTTTAAAAAAAAAAGCAGGTCCTGATGTTCTGATGCTAACCCTGTGTGAGGACAGGAGTCCTCAGAGCACAGGCCAATAGCTCTTCCTCTCCCCTTCCTCGCAGATGCAAAAGGAAGGTTCCAGCCAGCAAGCGGTTCACCATCCACCGGACATCCAACGTCCTGACGCTCTCACTCAAGCGCTTTGCCAACTTCAGTGGAGGGAAGATCACCAAGGTGAGCCCTCAAGCCAGTGCCCTGGACCTTGTGGTCGGCACTTTTTAAAAAATTCAGATTCCAGGCTCTGTTTCAGAGAGAGTGGATTCAACTCTCTGGAAGTCAGGGCCCAGGAGCCTGCATTTCTGCAAAAATCTCCAAACGATTGTTAGGCAGTCAAGTTCAAGAACTTCTTTTTTCCCCCCTAAACTCTGCTTGTGCTTGGGGCGTTCCTGCAATGGAGGGTCCAGATGACCTTAAGAATCAAGGTGATGAACGCTGCACTCTAGCTCCCATCTCTGTGTCCTGTTTGCTCCAGAGCAGGTGCAGCTCTGTGCTGTGCTTTGTGGAGCGTGGAGGGAAAAGCTTCTGCAGAGTGCAGTAGACGGTGCCTTGTTTCATAACGGTCTGAAAACCTGTTCTCAGTTGGTAGAGCCCAGCTGTGTGATTTCGGGGAAGGCGCTGGCCTCAGCTTCAGTATCCTCACTGGTGGTGGTAGGGGGCTTGTTTAGGTCAGCGTTTCCCAAACTGCTGTTCTGCAGGACTGTTGCACGGTGCTCTGAAAGATGTTCTGTGTTCAGCTGAGCTTGGGAAACGCCCCCCGACATTAGAATAGTTCTTTTCCTTTATTATTTTGTTTGTGTATTTTGGCTATGCTGAGTCTTGCTGCTGCTCGGGCTTTTCTCTAGTTCCAGGGAGTAGGGGCTACTCTTTACTTGCGGTGCTTGGACTTATTGCAGTGCCTGCTCTTAGGCTTCACAAGCTGTGGCATGTGGGCTCAGTAGTTGGGGTTCTTGGGCTCTGGAGCACAGGCTCAGTAGGTGGGGCACGGGCTTAGTGGCTCCGTGGCATGTGGAAACTTCCCAGAGCAGGGATTTAACCGTGTCCCCTGCATTGGCAGGCAGATTCTTCACCACTGACCCACTAGGGAAGCCCCTAAAACAGTTGTTTTTAATCACAGGCCTTCTCAGAGCCTTTATTAAACTGTGTTGCATTTTGAATCTCTCAGGGGAATTTATTATGAAGAATTTCCCAGACTCAGTTGTTGAGGGAGTCACTCATTCCTCCATTTTGCTGACACTCACGTGTTTACATTGCACTATGCCATGCGAGGCTCTAGGAAATCGGGGAGATGATCAGTGCTAAATGAGGTCACGTTTCACCATAACACCTGGAACCAATTTGCTGTTAGAACACAGTTTGAGAGACACTGGTCTGTTTGATTTTGGCCCTGTGTCTGGCAAGACTAGACTGGGGCTCCTGAGCCTACTGGGTGTGTTTGCCCTTAAGATTTCTGAGCTGGTCAATAGATGAGAAAAGACATGTTGATGAATAGCATGACATTCTGTTGATCTAAAGAAGCCAAACCCAAACAGGTACCGACTGTACGAATCCCAGGAGCAGGCAGCAGTAGCCACTGGCCATGGGCTTGGAACAGGCAGGATGGGGGCATTCACTGGAGAGAAAGGACTTTCTGGATCTGTGTCTGTCTCTAGAATGGAGCATGGGTTACCATCAGTGGAGACAGGTCAGAACTCAGCAAACTGTAAACTCCTCAAAGAGCTATGTGTTTCACTCCACATAAATTGTGCCTCATTTTTTTAAAAAAGTCTGTATGAGCACAGGCAGTAATTGCAGTGCATTATACCCTTGTCGTTCAAGGCTCACTTTTGATAGTATTTGCTTATGAAAGATTGTTCATTCCTGAAATAAACTTTGGCATGACCTTTGTTCTGATCCATTAAAATTTTAGCCTGCTGTTGCAATTGCCCATTTGGGGTCAGCCTGTTTTTCTGAAGCCCTGCGTCCCTGCCCTGTGCCCTGCCCTCCCCTCAAAGTCTTCTGCTTGGGGGCGGGAGGGAGAACGAACAGCCCTTCTCCTGCACGTGGGACCCAGGTGGCAAGAGAGCCAGTCTGGGCGTACGGCCAAGACAGGGGACCGTAAATCGCTTGACAGGACAATAAGAGTTTCTCAGAGAAACTCCCTTAAAAAGGATGTGTTTTCTTTTTAAATCACTGACCAGGGGAGGCTTCTGCCTCAGCCTTGCGTGCCTGTCACCCCACATAGTTCAAGACTCACTGATTGGGAGGTTGACCCTTACTGTCACTGATGAATTGTAATTTCCTGCTCCTTGGCTCTTCAAACAGGATGTGGGCTACCCAGAGTTCTTGAACATCCGCCCGTACATGTCCCAGAGCAGTGGCGAGCCTGTCATGTACGGGCTGTACGCTGTCCTCGTCCACTCGGGCTACAGCTGCCACGCCGGGCACTATTACTGCTATGTGAAGGTCAGTGGCTCTGGTGTCGGCGTCTGGCTGCGGCGGGGGTGGTATGTGCGCTGCCTCCTGGCTGGGGGGTGAGGAGAGGCAGGTTGGCGGTGCCTATTTGCACAACTCCAGGTGGGCCCTCATTATACTCTGGGAACTGGCCCTGTTTTGTGGTTATGTCCAGGTCCTATTGCTGCTGCTTCATGGAGCACAAAGGCATCCTTCTGACCTGTCCCACTCGGATTGGTCCCACTTTTGAAGGCCTTGCAGTGAGACGCAGGGGGGCTGCTTTCGGTACCCTGTTCTTAGACCCCTGAAGAAGTCTCAGAAGGCCAGATGTTGGTGGGAGAGGCTGTGCCAAGCATACCTTCCAAAAGAGCCTTCAGGAGGGAAAGCTTGCATCTTTGGGGGTGCCAGGAAGGAAGAGGGGGGGCTGCAGCATGCTTAGGGGGGGGCATATTCAGTTAGCTATTTGGTATTTTCGTGTGAAATCCTTGGAAAAGACCTTGATACTGGGAAAGATTAAGGGCAGGAGGAGAATAGGGCGACAGAGGATGAGTTGGTTGGGTAGCATCACCGACTTTATGGACATAAGTTTAAACAAACTCTGGGAAACAGTGACGGACAGGGAAGCCTGGCGTGCTGCAGTCCGTGGGGTCACCAAGAGTCAGGCACGACTAAGCGACTGAACAGCAACATTTGCTAACTCAAACTGGGATATATGTGGCAGTTAAAAGGTCTGTTCCTTCCCTTGTTAAAAGTAAGGATCACAGAAGTGTTGACCATTCGGTTTTCATCCTCACCCTCTGCTGCTTCAGGCAAGCAACGGACAGTGGTACCAAATGAATGACTCCTCGGTCCACGCCAGCAACATCAAGGTGGTTCTGAACCAGCAGGCCTACGTCCTCTTCTACCTGCGGTGACTGACTCCCCACCACCCCCCCGTCCCCCAGAGCCCGCACCTCCACTCTCGCCCTGACGGGCCTCCCTGGCCTTTTCCTGCGTGAAAGTAACTGAGAAATCTGAAGGACAGAAGAGCTGTCTCCGGCCGGTTAGGGATAATAGAGCACAGCCACCAGGAAGGACGCTTAGCCCACGTCCGCCTGGCTGCTGAGTCAGAGCCAGAGCCCGAGGGAAGGTCAGACTGAGCGCGGTCCATCTGCCCCACATGGAGGTGACTCGGCCCGTAAATGGGAAGGCCGTCTGGCATTTTACGTTATTGCCCTCGAATAGCTGCGTTCCATCTGGTTATTGGCTCGTCCCACCCCGTCCTCTTCTGGGGGAGTGGTCGTGGTGGGCAGGGAAGTGGGCTGTCAGAGGGTGGAGGCCTCAGGAGGCACTTCCCGGGACTGATGGTCACCACCTGGAGGATCAGCACGAGGCGAAGGGCGACGTTCTGCTGCTTCGGGACTCTCAGTTGATAAACTGAGAGTCTGGTTTTGGAGGCGCTCTCGTGTAATTTGCTCTCTGCTCATATTGAGCGGAATCCAGAGCCATGTAGTAAGTTCTCGTGGTCTGCCTTTGCTCGGTCCCCACCAT
The DNA here is from genome assembly GCF_032405125.1 of Capricornis sumatraensis. NCBI lineage: Eukaryota > Metazoa > Chordata > Mammalia > Artiodactyla > Bovidae > Capricornis > Capricornis sumatraensis. The sequence continues at coordinate 103,056,711 of NC_091076.1, forward strand.
TTTTTGGGGGGGCCGTGCCACTTGGCCTGAGGGACTCAGTTCCCAGACCAGGGATTGAACCCAGGCCATGGCTGTGAAAGCCTGGAATCTTAACCACTGGGCTGCCAGGGAACTCCCTACTTGCCCCCCCCATGAAATTGTAACCTTGACTTTGACATTCTGATTCCTTCTCTCGCTCACTTTGGGTCAAACCTCTGCAGCTTCAGTAAGGCAGTCCCTGCCTCCTTCTGTCCCTTTGACAGGATTCCAGGCTCTAAGAAGAGTCCCGAGGGCTCCATCTCCAGGATGGCCTCCTCCCTTTCCAGCCGCCCCAGCGTGGTTCCGGATCATGTCCGGAAGAATGTCAGCAACGGGACCACGGCCTCTCCAATGACCGGAAAGGTACTTGTTTAAGAGGATCGATGTAAACCCTGCTGTTCTTGCCGCCTGTGCCTCTTGGGGTATCATGGAGCACCGCCCCTCACCTCTGCACACCAGGGGGCTTAGCCCAGCTGAAGGAGAGCGCAGACGGCGGTCCTGCCGTGTTCCGTGTTCTTTCTGAAGCGGGTTGCAGGGCTGATGCTGGTGAGGAAGAGGGAGCAGTGAATAGAAAACGCGACTCCGCAGACCAAGACTTAGCTCCCATGCCTTACACAAGTGCAATGACAGGTCCCCCAAGCACACCTTGAGCACCTGGGAAAAAATACTTCATCCCCACACTTTAATACTGAAAATGTGAGTAGATTGTACCAGGGTATAACTGTCGCAGTTTTACTGTGGTTGTGTTAAGAGAACATCCTTTCTTTTGAGGAATACTTGCTGTATATGGAGGTAAAAGGACGTCTTGTCTAAAATTCATTCAGATGGTTAGAAAAATATATATGTACATATGCCTATGTTGATATGCATATGCAGGGAGAGAGAGCCAGAAACTTAATGTGGTAAGTTAAGGAATATCCCTTGAAGGCTCTTTTGTATGTATGGGAAATTTCCTACTAAGAAAAAGTTAAACTCAGTTTTATTACCAAGATAAATAGCAATTTCCTTTATTACAACATAATTCGTAATTCAAAGCTAGAACAACCATTTCTATTGACTGCTTCTGTGATCCCAGTCTGAAGATCAAATCAAACTCAGACTGTCAACGGCCTCCACAGCCTGCAGGGTTTTTAGTCTTTTACAAAAATCTGTTTCCCCACCAACGTTGAAGAAAACAGAAGCTGAAATAGAAGCATTAGAATTGACACAGCAGTGATGAGCTATGACCCATTTGCAGGGGTGATGGTCACTCTGGCCAGAGCAGGAAAGCCTCAGTCACAGCTCAGAGGAACAGCGAGGGGCGCAGGGGTGCCTGAGGGTGAGCATGGGTAACCCTGGGTTAGGCTGGGTTAGCAAGGCTACTCCACTGACAGTGTGTGTTTTCATTACGAAAGCAACTTTCCCAAATACATTGCAGTTGCCCAGAAGTCATTTTACTTTAAATAACATTGTATGGTCCCAGGTACTTAAACGCTCGACAGTTGAACAGGTTGAGCAGCACAGTGGGAAGGTGTGTTCCCTTTAGGAGGAAAATTAATAAAGAGATAATGACCCCAGTGACTTCAAGTCACTCTGTGGCCTGTGCAGAGGATATGGGTGCTTAATGATTCAAAGTAGTATCACTTTAGCAAACTTCCTGGGAAAACCTCATTGCTGGTAAGAGGATAGTAAATTCAGTGTGGCAATATGCATCCTAACTTATGAAAATATTAATAGTCTAGTCACTCTATTTCTAAAAAAGTGAGTATGGAGTACTAAATACAGGAGAAGATTCAGTTTTTTGATTTTTCATCGACAAGTAGTTACTAACCATAGGACCTTGACCTATTGGGAGGGGGAGGTGACCGGTCACGGTGAGTAGCCCCGGTGCAGGCCTTGGGGAGCGTTTCAGGGTGTGGGTGGTATAGACCCGGGTGTAATGGTGCTACAGAGAAGGATGGGCATTTAGCACCCAGCTGGTCGTTTCAGGGCTACCTGGAGCCAGTCTAGTTTATAAGCTCTTCACACAGTGAGCTGTCTGCTGCTGCTAAGTCGCTTCAGTCGTGTCTGACTCTGTGCGACCCCATAGACGGCAGCCCACCAGACTCCCCTGTCCCTGGGATTCTCTAGGCTAGAACACTGGAGTGGGTTGCCATTTCCTTCTCCAGTGCGTGAAAGTGGAAAGTGAAAGTGAAGTCACTCAGTCGTGTCCGACTCTTAGCGACCCCATGGACTGCAGCCCACCAGGCTCCTCCATCCATGGGATTCTCCAGGCAAGAGTACTGGAGTGGGTTGCCATCGCCTTCTCCGAGCTGTCTGCTAGTCAAATGTTAAGACCATTGTTGAGGGCCTGAGTATTTAAGTGATGGGGCACATGGTTGAAACTGAGGCGCCCCGTGTCGGCAGAGAAGCCCACGGGGAGGGCACTAGCATATCAGTCAAGGGTTAGGCTTAGGTGATGGCACTTGGTAAATTTTTTCCCTTTATACTGTTTTTGTATTTCTCAAATCCTAATGAAAACATCCTGCTTTCATAGTTGGGATGCTTATGGAGATGCACTCATCTGTGCCGAACTCGGGAATTGCTGAAAAGAAGCAGCGACGTCTGTATCATATGCCCATGTCAGTAATTTGGAGTGGTTCCTCCAGAGCTCCCTCCTGCTGCCTCCTCGTAGGAGCCGGCCCTGCTCCCTCTGGCTTTGACCACATCCTCTGCTTTGCTCCTCTCTTAGAGACCAGACCCTGTGACAGTGAAGAAGCCGCAGACCCCGGAAGAACTTGGAGTGCCCATTGCCAGGAACGGCTCTGTGTCGGGCCTGAAGTCTCCGAATGGATATGCTCCTCCCAAGCCCCCCCTGGGGTCCCCTTCCCCCAAAGTCTGCAAAACACCTACGCATGCGCCAGCCATTCTGGATGAGCCTGGAAAGAAAGTCAAGAAACCGGCCTCCCTACAGCACTTCTCCCCTCCGCCCAGCGCCAGCGCACCAGGAGGCAGCAGGAATGAGGGTCGCAGGCCAGGCTCCTGGGACGGTCGGGCCTCTGTCTCTACCTCACTCCGGGCCCCAGCTGCGGGGACCCCCAACGGGCTTGGGCCCCAGGCGGGCGATGAGGGCCCCACCCCTGAGAGGGGGGGCTCCAGCCCCGAGCACCCCACCAGCAGGCCCCCCCAGGCCCCCCGGAGCGGAGCCACCCGCCTCGGAGATTCTCAGGGAACCCACTCCGCCACTGCCGGCCCCACCAAGGTGCTGCCGGCCCAACAGGACGCCGAGCCGGAGAAGGCCAAGTGCCCCATCCTGAGCGGCGCCAGCCCTGAGCCGGCCAACGCCATGTCTCCTCCTCCGGCCAAAAAGCTGGCCCTCTCTGCCAAGAAGGTGAGTGTGTGGGCAGCTTGACCCCGAAGGGTGTTGGCAGGAGCCAGGAAGTGGGGTTGCTCTTAGCTTTGGGGAGGGCGGTGGGACAACGGCTGAGGGCATCCCCCAGCATTGGAGGGTTGTCCTGGCCCAGGCCAGGGCAGCAGCAGTGTGATCAGATGAGGCTGGGGGCCGATGGGCCTCCATCTCTGTGGACAGACGTCCTAAGGGAGCCTCAGGGATGGGCCCAGGCCGGGAGCTCAGCACGGGGGACACAGGCTGGCCGGCATCTCTGTGTGCAGCCTGACTCGCTGTGATGTAATTGTACTGAAGTTTTTGTTTAAACTTCCTTCCTTTTTTCCTTTTTGTTTCTAACCAAAAACACTTCTGATTCTTCTTCTATCATGCCCCCCCACCCCTCACGCTCCCTTTTTTTGTTCTCCTTCTGTCCTCTCATCCTCCCTTCTGGGCTCTTTTTTGTTTTCTTTTCTTTTCTTTTTTTTAAATTTTATTTTTATTTTCTTCCTCACTCACGGCAACCTTTTTTAGACCACCAAGTTTTTATTTATGTCAATAACTGCAGGCCAGCACCCTGCGGAGGGCAACCGGCAATGACCTCCGTCCACCTGCCCTCTCTCCATCCTCCGACCTCACCTACCCCCGGAAACCCACTCACCCCGTCGTCGCCACCCCCTGGCCTGTCCATGCGATGCGGTAAGCAGGGCAGCCGCCCCTCCCCGTGGGGCCAGCGCAGAGGTCTGCCCGGTGTCCCCTCTCTCCTCCTGCCCGAGGGGCTTCTGCGGGGCACAGGCAGCTTGGTGTCTGCGGTCCTGGCCTTTTTTGACTCTGTCTTCATCTCCCATCTGTCTGCTACGTGCTCTTGGTGATGGGTGTGCTGTGAACTGATCTGCCTAGGGATCCCCAGCACCGAGACAGGACCCCAAAGTGGAAGGCCGGGGTTGCAGGGGTGGTGGGTGTTTGGACAGACGCCGTGTGAGCTCCGAGTCCTGAGCAGGTTGTATCTCCTAGCAGCGCTCTGGGGCTTATCTTGGGGCAAGGTGGGGTCTGTTGCCCTGGCCCTCAGGGCATTCCCAGTGGGCTCCAGGGGCCACTGCAGCAGACGTGGCTCCCTGGGGCTTTTCAGCATCCTGGGTAGATGCCCCTCCAGAGGCCTGTGCTGTCGCCTCCCAGCCCGCTCTGCACAGGGACGCTTGAGTCCCTTCAGATGTCAAGGGCAGAAGGCCCAGAGTTACTGATAAATGGCTGTCTGAGGAGTGAGAGACTCTTAAGGCCTTTGACAGCTGTGGAAGGAGAGAGGAAAGAAGGAAGACGAGGCAAAGCCATGAGGTGGTTTGGATGGGTTCAGCATTTACCTGGCACCATCATGCCCTCCCTGCCCCACTCATTCAAGGCCCTGCACTCGGGGGCCTGCTGTTCCCTTCCCCCAGCCCCCCTCCTCCTACTCTCACTGCTGGCACAGGGGTTTTGCACTTGGAAAGTCCTTAAATGTTCACAACATATATTTGGTATTTTTTTTTGTCTTTCTTTGATGTACAACTTTTTTTTTTATTCCAAAAAATGCAGAGTAACGTGACATAGTAATGCAATTTGTGTGACCATCAGAGTTTGTTCTGATTTAGACAGCGAAGAGACAGTTCTGTTTAATTAATAACCTTTGGAGGTGGGCATTATTGTCATTCATTCACAGATGAGAAAATTGTGGCTCAGGGTGGAAAACTGACTTTTCCATGGGTGTGTGCATAGTTGACAGAAGGGTTTCCCAGATGGCTCAGCGGTGAAGAGTCGGCCTGCCTATAGGGGACCTGGGTTTGATCCCTGGGTCAGGAAGATCCCCTGGAGAAGGAAGTGCCAGTCCACTCCAGTATGCTGGCCTGGGAAACCCCATGGACAGAGGAATCTGGCGGGCTACAGTCCATGGGATCGCAGAAGAGTCGGACGTGACTTAGCCACTAAACACACACAGACACACAAGTTAGCGATACACACATTTGACAGGAAGGAGAGCCAAGAGTCTTGCCTCTCCAGTCCTGCCCCTTGCTTGTCTTGGTGTATAGCTGGCTGGAAAGTCTGTCTCCCTGATCTTCATAAACCCCAGGTTTCAGAGGAAAATCCTAGGAAGGTAATAGCAAAAGATAGATAGTCTTATATCTGCCTTTCTTGTAAGACTCGGCTGCCTGTGCTCAGACACGTGATGCTTGTGGAGGCTGGACATTTATTGCTTGCTTTCCTCTGAACACATTTGTATGGAAAGTTTAAAGCACTGGAGTTTGTAAAAGTACCTTGGACTCCCTGGTGACAGGAAACTGAGATATGTAGTGATTTTTATGGACTTTGATCTTGAGGTTTAAATTTGCTTGTTAGCCTGTGTTTTCTAACTTCTCTGAAACGTACATATCTGAGGTTTACAGGGGGAAATCATTGAAAATCCTTTCTTGAGAGGGAAGGGGCCGAGGGAGGCAGGGCAGGAGAACTCAGGCTGTCCTAACTGCCCACCTCTCCCTACAGGACTGTCTCACCTGCTCCCAGACCCTCCAGCCATCTGAAGCCCCTCTTCGGCCCCTGTCCCCCATCACTGTCCAGCAGCCCCCAACTTCTCGGGACTTCAGACCCACAGAGCTGCTCGCCCACCTCTGCACCCCTGCCTCAGGTCAATGGGGCCTTCCGGGCCCCCCCATACCAGCTGCCAGAGGCCAGCGAGCCCCCCCAGAGCCTTGGTAAAAAGAGGAAGAAGACTCGCGTGAAAGGGGGGGACTGTGTCTCGGAGACCTACACGGCCTTGGCAGCCCCACCCGGGAAGAGGAGGAAGAGGAAGAGGAAGCACACGGGGGACGTGGATGCCACCCCCTCACAGGACGAGCGGACACCGGGGCTGCCCTGGAGCTCTGGACGCAGGAAGGAGGGCCAGGCGGAGCCACTGGCAGACAGATCGGAGGAAGAGGGCAGACAGCAGCCGGAGAGTGGCCAGCGCCTGGAGAACAGCTGGCCCATGAGATGCATGACCAATGGCCCCCACGTGAGCAGCAGGAAGAGGAGGAGAAAGGGACCAGAGAGCTGTGACGGAGAAGACTGCCTACCCGGGGACCCACCTTGGCATGGGTGAGAGCGAGGAGCCAGGGGCCCTGCACCTCCACTCACTCACACACAGTCTGCTCCGGGTGGGTGCGGTCTGGAAATACAGGCGCCTGGACCTCTGGGATGTGACCATGTTGTCCCGGGGTTTGGCGAGTGGAGGCATGTCCTGGATCTGGCCAGTACCATGTGTGCTGGGAGGTCACGTGACCCGGGCTGGCCTGGACTGGGGTCCTATTGTCCAGTTTGTAGGACTTGCCTCAGTGAGGATTAAAAATGCGCTCATGTGCTTTCCTGGGCTGTGGCTCTGTCCTGGTCGGGTTTGGGTGGTGTCTCCCGGGGCTCTTCTGCAGGGCTGGGCACAAACCAGCAGCGTGCTCGAGGTGTCTGGGCTTCGGTTTGCTCGGAGCTGACTGTCTACTCTGACTTCCCAGGAGCTGCGCACCCTCGGACATTGTCCAGGCAGAGACCGTTGCAACATCACCGAGGAAAAAGAAAAAGAAAAAAAAGAAGCAAGAGCCACGACAAGAAGTAGAAGAGAAGGAGCCCGAGGGCCAGAGGGGCCCCGCTGTCCCGGGGCGCAGGCCCCTGCCAGCTGTGAATGGCCAGGCTCCCAGGGGCCCCACAGGTGTGCATGGGGTGGGGAGGGCGCTTAGGGTAGGAGCCAGCCTGCCGTGTGTGTCCAGAGGCAGGTGCGGTTCACTGGGGAGCCCTCTGTCCTGGTGTGAGCCGTCTGCCCACTGGGCCTCCTCACGTGGCTGATCGTTCAGCCGGATCTACCCCACAGGAGAACGGAACACATGTAAACGTCAGCATGTTCTGTGAGCCCAGCGTTTCTTCTGATTCAGGGCTTTTCCCTTCTGGACCTTCCCACTGGAGTGACTCCTGGGCTGCCCAGCCTGGTGGTGTCCTTTGCCACTTGAACCTGGAGCATTGAGTTCGGAAGCTCACTTCCCTCTGCCTCTCTCAGTTGTGAGCCTGTCTGACGCTCATGCGGCCTCTTGCATTTGGGGCTCCGTGTGCTGTGGGTCTGCCTAGGCTGACCACCCCCCACCCCCCGACCAAGTTGAGCACCCCACCAAGCAGCTCATTCATGTTTTGTCTTCTCTCTGTCTTTCTGGCTAGTGGGACTCACTGGGCTCTCCTGGTGGAGTGTGTCTGTTACACGAGGGAGGAGAAGGTCCTCAGCTCCTCCGGAAGGGGCCCAGATCTCAGGGCATCAGCTGTTGTGTTAGTTCTTTGGGGGCACACTGGTCTCTGGGGATTGACCTGGAGTTTGTATTGGACTCCCGAGAAATGCAGCCATGAATGAACATGGAGTTTTGATAATTCCATTTCAAAGCACTAACTGCTAGGCAGTGAGGACTGGCTGCGGCAGGCGGCCAAAGCATAATTGGAGAAAAGGCGGCAGAGAGTGGCTGCCACCAGACCACTACATGGCTTTGTGAGCCCACTGGCCAAGCCGGGAGTGCCGGGGCTGCAGGGAGACCCAGTGCCCCGCGTGCCCGCTCACAGTCCCAAAATTGGGACGGGCGTTGGTGGCTCAGAATTGGCTAGAGCTACAGTTGGCCATGGCTCTGCGTTACCACCAGGCCCAAGCTGTGCTGAGGAGCAGCCAGTGGGGCAGGTGGGAACAGCCTGGGGGTGGACAGTGGACGCTCTCCTGCTCAGAGCACTGAGCCTGAAGGACACAAGGTCACTGCCAAGTTGGAGGCCCGGAGAGACGAGGTGAGGCTTGTGTTCAGGACGGCGAGTCCGTTCAGGCGGTTGGAGTTGGTTGAGGGGCAGGGAAGAGGCCAAGGCCAGCTCAGATGTCATCTCTAGAGCCATGGTGAGGGGCAGTCAGTACTGTCTGTGCAGATGTCCTTTCTTGCTGGCCAGGCTCTCTGAGGACAGGGCTGGCAGACGGGAGCTGCCCCACCAAGCTGCGGTGGCGGTGGTGGCGGTGGAGAGAGGTGCCTCGTCCCTCCAGTTCCCTCCGCTCCATGTTTCTGCCAGTTCCCTACAGGCGAGGAAGAGAAATCATTAACTCTCTTGCCGCAGGCAGGCAGAAAGAGCTCGCTTTTACACATTCTTTCAGTAATTTGTGATTAGTAAGTTTTGCAGTGCTGTTGTAAATAAAAGGTGTGTGATCATTTTCTCGGTGATTTAAATGTATGTAAATTGTTCCTCTGAATGCAGGGCTGGGACCGGCTCCACTTGCATCTTGGGACAGAGAGAGAGAATCCGATGTGGTCCAAGAATTGCTCAAATATTCATCTGATAAAGCTTATGGGAGAAAAGGTACTGTTTTTGAGACCTGACTTCTGTTTTTCTGCGATTGGCTTACATAGCAGATAAAGAGGCCTGAAGCGGGCCTGCTATGTTGAGCCTTGTGCACAGAGATCGCTTGGCTCTGAAGACAGGAAAGGAAGCCATTGCATGCAGGTCAAGAACCCTGCAGTTGGGTTTAGTCTGTGGAAGAATCCAGAGCAGCTTCCCCCTGGGGTCTGGGAGCGGGGAGAGGGCGAGTGCGTGTCTCGGGGCGGGGGTGGCTGTGGACGGAAAGGCTCGTCGGCTCGCGTGCTGTATGTTCTCATTTAGAACATTATTTTTCTAATTTGGACTTGGAGAACACGAGGCCTTTGTCTCTCAAATGAGAGCAGGGGTTTGTAAAAACTAAACTTTGAGGCTTGGTGGTAGAGCTAACAGTGTTTGCTCGTGTGACAGAATCATTGACTGTCCTGCAAACCAGAGACCACACTGTCCCTCTTCCTCTTCCTTCTGTGTGTCCATTTTCACCAGAAGGCAACACTCAGAAATGGTGAATCATTAGGAGCAGAGCAGCCTCGTATATAAACTTCACTCTTGAAGTAAGTCGCCAGGGCAGCTGGGAGCCCACCCAGGTCCTGACGCACATGTCTGCCTTGCAGTTTTGACGTGGGACGGCGAGGTGTCGGCCGTGAGTCAGGACGCCGTTCAGGACAGCAGGCTGGCTCGCACGGCCAGGGTCATTGACGACTGGGACGAAGAGTTCGACCGAGGGAAGGTGTGATGCGTGGTGGCGCCTGGCAGGGGGGACTTGGGTTTTCGGGGCGGTTTGAAGTGGCCGAGGGCGAGGCTGGAGCCTGGCTGCCTGGGAGCCACGTGGCCGGGTGCAGGGTCTCCGTCCCCCAGTTGCTCGTGCTCCGCCGTCAGTGAAGTTGGGGTCGTGGGGACACCTCCCGAGGGCCACGTGGAGGACAAATCTGTTCAGGTCACACGTTGAGACTCGAGCTGGCATGCAGTAAGCACTCGGAAGGAGCCACCAGGACCTGGGGGAGGCCTTTGTGGGAATTGTGACGCTGTGATTCTTGACATAGGAGAAGAAATTGAAAAAATTCAAGAGAGAGAAGAAAAGAAACTTCAACGCCTTCCAGAAACTTCAGAGTAGACGGAATTTTTGGTCTGTGACTCATCCAGCTAAGGCTTCCAGTCTGAGCTATCGCCGCTGAATGTGCTGCCGTCAAGGTAGGTCCGTTTGTGTGCATGTTGGCGGCGGGGGTGGGGCGCGTGTACGTGCGTGTGTGGAGTGTGGTGTGTGTGCTCTGTACCTGGGCTCCCTCTCTGTCACGTGTCAGGCCTGTGGGGGACACACACTTCAGGGATGGCGGTGGGACCCTCAGGGTCTCGTCTCTCTCCATCAAGAACCACATTCTCTGCCCCCACAGCCTCCAGAGACACGGCATCCCTCCCCACGGATGGTCTGTCTGGACTGAAGAGCCGCTTGCTGTGGACTCGCTGGCCTGTCGGTGGGGGGACGGCCCGCAGAGGCCCTGGGCTTCTGCCCCGGTGAACACGACGTGCACTGTGACAGGCCGCGTGGTGGCACGTGGAGCAGGGGAGGCACGGTGACTGGGAAGCGGGGCAGGGCCAGCGCCCCTGGGTGCTGGCCAGCAGTGTCCAGCCTGCCCGCAGGGGAGGCCAGGGAGGTCGCGGCTCAGCCTTCCAGGGTGACCTCGAGCTCCGGAGGTGACAGCGTGCAGCTGGTTGCCCTTCTCCACAGACCGTGCGGCTCCCACTTCTTCCCACGGGGGCTCTGTATGCCTTACCAGCCCACCCTCGGAAAGTTAGCGCCCCAGGCTGGCCCCACGCTGCAGCCTCTCGCTTCTTTTGGAGTTGGGTGGCAGGGGCGGGGGGCAGTGCATCTCTCCATCTCAAGAAACTCTAGACCCCCTCTGGAGAGCGGACAGCCGAGGTGGGGTGGGCTGGGGCTCCGAGGTGGCTTTGCTGGACCTCCCCGCTCCTGCCCCCAGCCCTTGCAGCTGCAGTAACCCCGGGGTCCTTACCGAAGTGGTGTTCTTGGGGTAGATTCCTCCTTTTATTTTACTACTTGATATAAAACGTTTATTTTTGACCAGGCCTGTGGCTTCCATTAGCAATACGTCTCCTCTCCCTAATATGCAGATACCGGCTTCGTTTGCTCAGTTTCGTGAGTGCTTTTGAATTGAAGATGATTGTGTAACTGGAGATGATCACTATCCCTTTTTTTATCCCGCTCAAGCTGTGCCTGCGAACTTGTAATTTAATAAATACGGGAAATCCTCAGTGAGCTGATACTGTCCAGAAAAAAGACTAGTGTCCCATTGGTAACAGGTACAGAAGTTAAGCCTGAAGATTATCCCTTAGCACATGTCCTCTTGGGATCACTTCCTCTCCTCTTGGGATCACTTCCTGTGGGTGTGGCTCAATGTCTGGCGTGGTCCTGCGCTCCAAGGGGTCTCGGCCTGACCCCCAGTGCACTCGTCCAGCCCCTGCTTTCTTCCTCACTGAGCTTTGCCCTTTGTTCTGGGACCTGGGGGACCTAGGTGGTATCAAAAAAGCGTTAAACATTTTTTATACGGGGAGATACATTAATTTTTTCATGTGGGTTGTGGTTTTTGTTTTTCCTGGTTTTGTATTTCTCTCTTAAAAGGTGGGGAGGATAATACCCCATGGCCTGAGCTGGGGCTGCTCTGGCCCCAGCAGATGGGAACCAAGCTCTGCCTGGACTGGCCAGGGAGCCTTTTTCTGGAGGCCTGACTCCTGCATGTCAGCCACGCCTGCTCAGAACTAAGGGGCCCGCCCCAGTGCCCTGTGACTTTGTCATTTGTCATGTCAGGAGGGAAGGCAGGTGCCTCCATGGGCAGGATTTTCTTCTCCCCATCTCAAGATGTCAGCATTCATTCCTGTGTGAACTGTTTCCCTGACCATATTCTTGTCATGTTTTGTTGGAAAAAGAAAAATCTGTTGTCTGCTTGCACAAAATTTATCTCCTTTTGTTTCTCTCCCTCTTCTCCAAATCAGTCTCTTCCTTTCTCCACTATATAATTAAAACGCCTTTTTCTGAGGAAAACATATCATCCGTTTTCTCCCAGGCAGTGATGAGCACTGGCCTGACTCCACAGCGATTATCACTGTTAGGTAGGCGAGTCCTCCCCTCTCAAGGAGAAGCATCAGCCAAACTGAGAGGGAAAGGAGTGGCCCAGAATGTGAGCCCAGATCCTGGGTGCGTACACATCAAGGAAAAGAACTGAAGCTTTTAGGATGACACTTGTTGACTGAGAACGTGGGTTTAATTTAACTTTATGTTTGTGAAGGGGGCACCTCTCCTGGTGGTCCCGGTCCTCTCGCTCCCTGCCTCTCTGCTGGGGGCCCTGGTTACACCAAGGCCCTATGTGTGTGGTGAGCCCGCAGCTCATAGCCAGGAACCGAGAGGGCCACAGATGTTACCAAGATCTCAGTGCAATAAAATAACGAGTTTTTGTGAGACCTGCCTGTGTCTTTTCCCTTTGGCTTTTAAAAGGTTTTCCCCCACCCCGTACTTCAGCCTGCTGGCCCCGTTCATATGTGAGGTCAGCCTTGGGTGCTTTCTGTCACCCGTCTATGAGTGGGAGCCAGGCACTTTGGGCAGTCTGTGCACGAAAGCTTAGAGCACATTCCTATTTAATTAGGAATAAAGAGGTTTATCTAAATGTCTTAATGTCCTACATACACTTAGCCGAATTTAAGAAGGCAAGAATCCTTTGAAGTGGCTCCCTGAGCTTTGTGGTTGATTTTCAATGAGCATCAGATTGAAAATGGAAACAGTATCATTCCACTGAGGTCTGTTGTTTGAAAATTTTTGCAACCAAATATTTGGATTTCTGCAGGTAAAGATGAGGGAGACATCATAGGTTTTACCAAACTGAGTTTTTCTGACAGCTGTCAAGGGCAGCGCAGGCCTCCAGTTTGGGGACACAGCCCCCGCTCCCAGCCTGGCCCGGGTACCATGATGTAGTCAGGTCACGTTCAGTCTTGGCCTTAGTGGATGTGCCCAGCTGCTGCCTCAGCCACGTGTTGGAGACCGTTTTAAGGAAGGCTTGGTTCCTGCATGCACTGGAATTCAGTGGCCCACGTGGACTTTGCTGGTCTGGTCAGGCTGAGCCTAACAAGAGCAGGAAGATCATGTCTGGCTGATTAAACATGTCCTAGAAGTTGGGGCGTGGCCCAGAGAGGCCCGGGACCCTGTAGAGCCCCCTGTGATTGGGAGGTTACCGGTGGCAAGGGCAGCGCCAGTGAGTGGGTGACAGTCCGGGGCAGGGGCAGTTCCGGTGGGTGGGTTTTGGTAGCCAAGCCCCACAGCTCCTCACCCCTTCCTTCAGGGATGCCCTCAGACACAGGACTCAACCCTGGTCACCGTGGGGGTATGGCCAGATGGCTCAGGATGACAGCAAGAGGTGAAGCGAGGCATCAACTAGACCCAAACCAGAGGGGGTGCTCGGCAGGTGGGCAAAGAGTCTGGGGTGACAGATTACAGCTCACAGGCCTGTCCGACCAGCTGAGCTTTTGTCCAAAGGCTGTACATCGCAGGCTGGTCAGCGGCTGGAGTTGATCCACCACAAATCTGGGCACAGGGGTCATACAAGCAAAACCATAGCTCTATCCATATTGTGGCTCTGGGTGTGTGGAAGACAAACACAGCCTAGTTTCCCCTGTCAGCCTGTGGTCTCAAACTCAGAGCTGCCGACTCCAGTGGGAACCAGGAGGCGGCCCAGCTCTACCAGATGTGGCCTCAAACGAAGGGACGCTGTGAACAGACATCGGCTGGTGAGCAGGCTCCGGCCAGCCGGGCTCCCTTGACTGACATGGTCAGGTGACAAAGCGAAAGCCCAGGGTATTTCTCATTTGATAACTTCAGCAGGAACTTTGTCCCTCCAGCCTTAGTGTGCCTCTCAGGCTCTGGTGAGTGCGTGTGGTATTTTCAGCAAGAGAATACAAGGTCTGATTCACTCCTTACACACCCGAGGCAGACGACAGTGTGTGTGCGGGCCAGGGGGTGGGGGTGGAGAAGATGGGCGAGGATGATCAGTCCAACCGGCCGGCCAAGAAGTGCTCCTGTCTAGAACTATGACATGGCAGTAACTAGACAGGAGGGGCCACCTGGGTACTTGGAATCGAGAGCAGAGGTGACAAATGTGGTGGAAAGTTCAGGGCCGGGGGAAGACCACTGGCTTGGGAAGTTGAGTGGTAGGGCACCATTGTACCAGAGAGGCAGGTGGGTGACAGGTTCCGGGGCCGTGATACAGAGAAGCCTGCAGTGTCAACATGCTATCAGAACGGGAAATGGGGAGAACACAGGTATGAGAAGGACGTGACCATGGAGCTTGGAGTCTCCCGATTAAGAAAAAAGCGCAGTTATCTGAACACCTGGGGAACTAGGTGAGCATCCGTTAGAAGCTCGGCCTAACCTCGGGAGTCATGAGTGAGCAGTGAAAGGCTGCCCAGTGTGATGGAGTGGGGAAGGCCAGGGTGTGAATCCTGCCCAGTCTTGGTAGCATGGACAGCGTCGGTGTAGACGGGACCTGGGTGAAACTAGATTCTGGGAGAAACAAGGTTCTGGGAATCCTCTCCCCGCACCGGCGGGTGGGGGGCGGGGGGCAGCCTGAGGATGTGTCACGTGACACCTGGTGGGAGCTCAGCAACGTGATTCCTTCTTGGCCTTCAGGACCTTGTGGCTAGTCACCTGCACCGGCTCCTTCCCTTGAACCCACAATCACATGTGTTTGATCCCTGGGTTGGGAAGATCCCCTGGAGGAGGGCATGGCAACTCACTCCAGTATTCCTGCCTGGAGAATCCCATGGACAGAGTAGCCTGGCAGGCTATAGTCCACAGGGTCGCAAAGAGATGGACATGACTGAAGCAACTTAGCAGGCACGCACAGGCCTGGAGGGGCCCCTGCTGCACACACCCTGCTCGGTCCAGTCCCAGCTGCGTCCTGCTCCTTCCTTCCTCACTCCTTCAGGACCAACTGGTTCTGCTGGGGAGGACTATCCGGCTGCAGAAGCTGGTGGCCACACTCTGTTAGGCTCTGTGTTCAGATGGCCCCACTCTCCCATCCCTTCTGCAGTTACTGCATGTTTGTGCCCTCTCAACTGCCTGTGTGCCCCTTACTCTTGCAAATGACTTTCATCCCACTCCAAAGTAAAACAGCGAAACACGAGGAACCCAAAACTGAAACCAGCTGCTTTCCCTCCCCTTGTGATCTATTCCCCTTCTAACATAGTGGTTCCAACACTCACGGAGCAGCAAAATCACCTGGGAGAGTTATTTAATACTAATTTAATTGACAATGAATTTGCCAGAAACGAGACTCTTGAGGGTGAGGCTCGGGCATTGGCGTTTGAACCCTTCCTCAGTGATCCTACTGGGCAGCCAGTGTTGAGAGCTGCTGTGCTAGTCCCAGGTTTGAGGGTCAGCATCACCAGGGGGTCGTGAGAACACAGGTTGCTGGGCCTCAGCCCCTGACATTCTGGTTCAGCAGGTCTGGGCTGAGGTCTGATAATTTGCAATTCTAACATGTTCCTGAAGAGTGAAAGTGTTAGTCTCTCAGTTGTATCTGACTCCCAGTCCATCAGGCTCCTCCGTCCATGGGATTTTCCTGGCAAGAATACTGGAGTGGGTTGCCATTCCCTTCTCCAGATCTTCCCAACCCAGGGATCAAACTCAGGTCTCCTGCATCAACAGGCAGATTCTTTACCATCTGAGCCACCAGGGAAGCCCCTAGGGTTGCTGACCCCACTGCTGGGTGGGGACCACACTCACAGTTCTGATCTAACAGTTCTTACATGGAATGGTCAGTAGGACCCTCTGTGGGGACCTCAGTGTGCTCTCCAGACCAATCTCTTCCACCCCTTGGGGACCTCACCTCCTACCTGTGTCTTATGTCTTGCTCTTCCCCCTTTCTTCTCTCATGAACATGTTCAAATGTCTACCATCCTAAAAAAGCCCCCTTGTTTCCATGTCCCCTCCCAGCCACCCTCTCCCTCAACTTAGCTTTGATTTGCCTTCTGCCTCATTCTCCTCTTAGCCTGCCTTCTGCCCGCGTCGCTCCATTCAAGTGATCCATTTCCCAAATTTGATGAGCGTTTCCCACGACTTCTTTTCAGGATTTGACACTGTTCATCCCGCTCTCCCCGAAGAGCTCTTCTTTTTCTGTCCCTTAAATGTTAAACCTATTGGATCTGGTGAGCCCTGGATACTTAGATGGAGCCAGGATCAATCCACTCCAATCAATATACCCCATTGTCTAATCGATGTATCCAGAGGATGCTCATGGATATCCTACTGGCAAATTCGTGGCCCAGACAGAGTTCATAGCTGTCTGCCCTCCTCCTACTTGTGTCCAACTCCTGTGATCCCCCCGAGGCTGGGGGGCCCCCATCCACCCAGATGCCAAAGCCAGAAACGTGCCTGCTAGGCTCAGCACCGTCTTCACGTGACTCCCACGCGTCAGTGATGGAATTCTGATCTTTCCACCTGGCTGTCTGGAAAAGTCCTCTTTCCTGTCCCCACTGCCTGGCTCTCAGCTTGAGTCACGGCTATATTTCTCTTGGATTCGAATCGCCTCCTAACCAGTTCTCCAACCTCTAGAGAAGGAGATCGGCTTTCTGGTCCGCCTTCCTGGCCCCCAGGACCGTCCTTGAAGACAAGAAGCCCTAATCCAGTGACTCCTGTCCTCAGGTTTTCCCAGCACCTGTCACACTGTGTTGTTGAAAGGACGTGTCAGTCTTTATCCTGTGCTAACAGTGGGGACTGCTAACATGCACCTCTATGTGGTTTTTTGCTATTACAGTATTAGAAATGATCCATGTTACATGCACTTTATTCTCCCTTCTTATGTGTATTAACTCTGTTTTCTGCTTTGCATGGCCTTGGTGAGATGCTTTCCCTTGGCAGAGACCAGTGGGCATTGATTCTATTGGGTCTCATTTTCCAGGCCCCCCTCTACAAGAAGTCTTGGTGGAAGGGGTGAGTCAGACAGGAGCGTTGTTGATGACTGTGCCCTGGTTGAAAGTAAAAGTTGCTCAGTTGTGTCTTTGCAATCCCATAGACTATACAGTCCATGGAATTCTCCAGGCCAGAATACTGGAGTGGGTAGCCTTTCCCTTCTCCAGGGGATCTTCCCAACCCAGGGGTCGAACCCAGGTCTCCTGCATTGCAGGGGGATTTTTTACCAGCTGAGCCATCAGGGAAGCTCAAGAATACTGGAGTGGGTAGCCAATCCCTTCTCCAGCGGATCATCTTGACTCAGGAATTGAACCGGGGTCTCCTGCATTGCAGGCAGATTCTTTACCAACAACTACTAGGGAAGCCCCTATTCACGGCTCAGAATGGAGCCAGCCTGCCTCCGTCGATATCCTTGGCCCAGAGGCCTTGCCCAGTCCTCCTGACGCTGCCGTCTCTGAGCCCCTGCCCCCCATCCCCCACTTCTGTTTTTTTTTTCTACAAGTGAAAACATTTTGGCAGGTCTGGCGGGAACCAGAGCATTAGCTCCTCTATTTGAAGTGAGAGCCTGGACTGTGTGGCACATGGCCAGCTGTCTTTTGGGCGGCAAGGGAACAGTTGGTGACAGCTGGATACAATCAAGATCCATTACAAACAGATTTCCAAGTGCCATTCACACACAGAAGAAATTGCAAGCTTTAGCAAAATAAAATCTGGGGGTTTTCAAAGCAAGACAATGCCCCAGCCTCGGCCCATGTGAGCGGTTTAGTTCCTCGTCTCTGTAACCACACTTCCTTCCCCAGCCCCACCTCCCTCTTGAGTACAGGCTTAGGGGGTTGGGGGAGGCTGGCTAGGCTGGCAAGGGTTCTCCCTAGGCCAGGGTGTCCATGCCCTGCCTTGTATTACAAAGGACACCTCTGTCTAAACCTGGGTGGGAAGGGGTCTGAGGCTGGCTTCTAGCAGGGCCTCTGGCCAGCCTCAGTCAGGCTTCCCACCCTGGTCTCCGGTAGAAGGAAGGGTTCACAGGGTGGTTGGTGGGTGATCGCTGGCAGCCCCAGCTGAGTGCATTCATCATCTGTGAAGCAGGTGTTATTGGAGGTAGCTGTCTGTCAAACCCCGGCCCTGGCCTTGGCAGAGCTCTGAGCTGTGGCTCATTAGGCAGCCGATTATGGTTCTGTACAGAGGGGAGGGCTTAGGATGTGGTTCTGTTGGGTCTGTGGGTCTGTTGGCCTCAGCAGACCATGTTCCTTGACCCCATGGTGGTGGGTGGTGATGGCAGGAGTTGTTCTTTTGGCACGTGGAACGGATGTCAGTGTTCATGGAGGGAGGCGACACCGTCCTCCCTTTTTTCATGAGAACCTTCAGCTTGTACCACCGGCGGGGGCCCCGCCACCTCATCCTTTTTTTTTTTTAACTTTTGGCTGCGCTGGGTTTTTGTTGCTGTGCGGGCGTTCCTTTAGTTGCAGTGAGTGAGGGCTGCTGTCTAGTTGTGGTACACAGGCTTCTCAGTGCGGAGGCTTGTCTTGCTGAGGAGCACAGGCTTCTGTAGGGCATGCAGGCTTCAGTAGCTGCGGTTCCTCAGCTCTAGAGCTCAATAGTTGTGGCACACGGGCTTAGTTGCCCTTTGGCATGCAGGATCTTCCCGGATCAGGGATTGAACCTGTGTCTCCTGCATTGCAAAGTGGATTCTTTACCACTGAGCCATCAAGACAGCTCTGCCTTATTCACCTTGATGGGAGAAGAGAGAGAGAGAACAAATAGAATCATTTGTTTTAGAAAAAGGAACCAGATTAAAAAAAAAATGGGCATGAGGAAGAACAGAAGGGTCATAGTAAAATCCCTTGCCATCATACCTTATATTTAAGTCCACTCTAAAAGTTTTATTTAAAGAAAGTAATAATATCATATGATATCACTTACATGTGGAATTTAAAATATGACAAAAATAAACTCATTTACAAATCAGAAACAGACTCACAGACATACAGAACAAACTTACGGTTAAGAAAGGGAAAAGGGAGTGGGTGAGGAATAAATTAAAAGTTTGGAATGAATAGATACTAGCTACTATATATAAAATAGATAAACAACAAGACCCTACTGTGTAGCACAGGGAACTATATTCAATATCCTGTAATAACCCATGATGGTAAAAAATATGAAAAGGAATATATATATGTATATAAAATGGAATCACTTTGCTGTATACCCAAAACTAATACAACATCGTAAATCAACTCTGCTTCAATAAAAAATATAAAAAATAAATAAAAACAGGTAATACATGTATATGGTACATCATTTAAAAGCTGTGTGTTTCCCAGGGCCATTGCAACCAAGTCCCACAGACTGGGGGGCTTAAAACAACAGAAATTCATTCTCCCACAGTCTGGAGGCTGGAAGTCTGAAATCAGTGTTGGCAGGACCACACTTTCTCTAACGAACCCTTCTTTGCCTCTTCCAGCTTCTGGTGAGCCAGGCGTTGTTGGCCTCTCAAATGGCCTCTCCATCTTCACATGGCCTTTTCTGTGTGTGTCTGTGTCCTAATCTCCCCTTCTTAGAGGGACACCAGTCATTGGATCTGGGCCACCCTTATGATCTCATCTTAACCTGGTTACATTTGCAAAGATCTTATTTCCAAATAAGATCACAGTTGACAGGCGCTGGAGGTTAGGACTTTAACATACCTTCGTGAGCTCACAATTCAACCCCTAAGAATTGTGTATGTAACGAAGAGTCTCCCACTCCTGTTTCCCTGGCAACTGACTTTCCTCCGAGAGGCAGAGTGGCCCCCAGTACCCCGTGTGCCCTCTTAGCTATGGTCTGTGCTTGTCCACTAGTTTGGGAGCCCTGAGAAGACATGGCTTTACAGCTGTTCCCTTTGTTGCTGTGTCCTTTGTTGAACAGTGCCTGTCACAGCATTGTCTCCCTGTCCTGAATATATGTGGAATGGCTGAGTGTACAGTGTAAATGTACATCACATGTAGATGCATTTTTGCTAGGAATAGAAATACATTATGCACCCATGTTCTGTCCTAGCTTTTCCCACTTCACACAGCTTGGAAACGGGCTCACTTTGGTAAACGCAGAAATCAGCTTCAGTCTTTTAGAAGACTGTGGGTGCTCCCTTGCATGAAAGTACCGGTATCTAGTAACCTGTCCCTTTTTGAACACTGTTTCTAAAAAAGTTCAAAGCATCACAGTTTAAGCATGGGATAAAAAATAGATATATTTTGGGTTTCCTCTGCTCAAAAGCCTTCCTTCATCATTCTATTTTTTTGGCTGTGCAGCACAGCATATGGGATTTTAGTTCCCTAGCCAGGGATCGAACCCTTACCCCCTGCAGTAGAAGTCTGGAGTCCTAACCACTGGACTGCCAACAAAGTCCCTCATTATTCTAATTTTTGAGATTATTATGTAAGGCAAGGACTTCGGAAGGGAGGCATCAACTTAAAAAAAAGTTGTCAGGCTGATCAACCCACTAAAGAGAACAGACC
Organism: Capricornis sumatraensis; assembly: GCF_032405125.1. Classification (NCBI taxonomy): domain Eukaryota; kingdom Metazoa; phylum Chordata; class Mammalia; order Artiodactyla; family Bovidae; genus Capricornis; species Capricornis sumatraensis. Next base: position 103,076,908 of record NC_091076.1, read on the forward strand.
ACAGTGACAGGCCTGCAGGGAGCCCCTGCCCATTTTCAACGTTCTTGATGTGGGCGGGGAGGGGGTCAGGGGAAGCAGCAGACCAGTGGATTCCAGACGCTGGGCTCTCTCGGCTCCTCTGCTCTGTCCTCCCTTTGAGACTCTCCCTCTGAGGTCTCCCTCTGAGGCCCCCAGGAGCTGAGGTCACAAGTAGTAAGAGAAGCTGACCTGCTGGCTCCTGTTTTATACTGTGACCTCTGTGGGCCTCAGTTCCCAAATCCGCAGTATGGAGATAACAGCTCAACAACGCACCCCCGCCCCGCTCCCCGACACCCGCAGCCCCTGAGCGAGGAACATGAGCTAACAGAGGGTCTTTGACAGTCACCAGTGGTCAAGTAGGGATTCCCAGGTGACGCCAGTGGTAAAGAATCTGTCTATCAATGCGAGAGATGCAAGAGACATGGGTTCCATTGCTGGATCAGGGAAAATCCTCTGGAATAGGAAATGGCAACCTGCTCCAGTATTCTTGCCTGGAAAATTCCACGGACAAAGGAGCCTGGTGGCTACAGTCCACGGAGCTACAAAGAGTTGGACACGACTGAGCATGCATATGTTGTCAAGTACATTTTACGTCCCTACCCAGTGCATTCATTTACAACCAAACCAAACATTATCCTTATGGTATGAGGTGGATGCTGATTCTCTTTTATTCTATCTTCTCTTCCTTCAATGGAGATTGGTTTTTCAACCATTCAGAGTCAGGACCTGCCACTGGAAAACACTGTTGTAATGAAACAATGTAAGTTAAGGGAATTTGTTTACAGTCAAAAACCAGGCTAAGCGAAGTGATTAGCATTCATGCCCTTCCCATCCAAAGGTTTGGGAGTTCAGATCACAGGGAGAATTAACCTGTGGCCTCAGTTGCTTTTCTGCCCAAGTTTTGGTCATCGAGCAAGAGTTATGTAAAATCAATGAAGATTAAACTCCTAGGTCCACCAGAATCAAGCTTCTATGGGTAAGATAATCTCTGTGAGGGAAGTGTCTGATTTCCGGAGCTATTGGAAAGAAACACTTGCCTAAGGAAATAAAGCCCATCTTCTTGGACATACAGGAGACATCAAGCTTCACCATCAAAGCCTGGGTCAGACAGCTCAGGGAGTAACAGGGATATTTTTGTTTGTGAATGCACAGTTTTCCTAGCCACCAGAAGGGTGGGCCAGAGCTGCGCCCTGATGGAATGTGAAGATTGGGATCCCTTAGACTGATAATGTTGGAATCCATCTCATCAAACAAAAACATTGTCAGCTGTGCTGAAGTCAAGCAGAAGACAGCAACAGATCACAGATCAGTACTGGGCAGGAGCCTGGATTTTATAGGCAGATGCTTCATTTCACGGGTGTGAGACAGGTCCAGGGGGCTGAGGTATTTGCCCAGATCACAGAGCTAATAGGAAGCAGATGTGGAAAGAAAACCTAGAGTTTCCTCATTCATTTACTCCTTTTCCATGAGAGGAAAGGGACTTTCCTTTGTTGTCTACCGGGAGGCATGTTTTGGAACGGTCTGTAAGGAAACAGACTGCTGAGGAAGGTCACAACTCCCCCTGATGGAGATATTCCCTGACATTTCAGGGGCATTGCCAGGACCTTGGGCTGAGCTCTTCTCCCGCAGCACCCCCAGTACAGCACATTGTGCTAGGGGGTCCAGGGTCATGCCCCCCAGGAGGGTCCTGGACCATCCCTGTGTGATCCTTCCAAATGACACACTTATAATTTTTATGTGTAGCACCAAACCAAGAAAGAGCATATCCATCCAGGAACAACTAAAAAAGCAGCATTTTTGTTTATTTTTCTAAATTAAAAATTGGTGATGTCCCCACCTCCAGGTGCAGAACTACTGCCCAGGCTCCTCAAAGGGCAGCTCAGTCTAACCAGTGGGTGGGGATTGGTCGGTCAGCCCAGTGCAGGCAAATAAAACATGTAAGGCACAGCCTAGAAACGTATGAATCCAAGAGTCGCAGGAATCAAGGTCACCAAAATCCTGACATGCTGTGAGGCTGAGGTGCCTCTCTTTGAAATTTGATCGGGGTACATTCAGAGGACAAAGAAAAGGAAGTATATAAAGGCAATGAACTCATGACATTCACGGTGCTAAGGTTCAGACTGCAGAAATAATGAACTCAAAATATTCTGGTATTCGGCCAAGGACTAGCCGGACCTGTGAAACTAACGTCAGCGAGGACCACCCTGCCCTTGAGTGGCCGGACACGACCTTGGTACCTTTGTGGGCGGCTGGGCTCTGGTCTGTTTCCCAGGCCTGCGCCACCCTTAGGAAATCCGAAACCTGCTGGGCCCCCGGAGGCGGCCGAGGCGGGGCCTCGGGTTGGGGCGTGGTCAGAGGCGGGGCCTCGGCGCCCGGGGCCAGCCAGAGGGGCGGGGCCTCGGCGGGCGCGCGTACGCAGTCCTGGGCCGGGTAGAGGACGCGGCCCCAGGGGTGCGCGCGCGGGCGACGGGGGCGGGGCCGCAGGCCCGGGGGCGGGGTCTGGGCGGGCGCGCGTGCGCAGGCGCGGGTCGGGAGGCGGCCGCGTGCTGGGCTCTGTGTGTGTGTGTGCGCGCGCGCGCAGGCGGCGGGCGGGGCGCCCCGCGGGAGACGAGGGGCGGGCGGCGGGCGGCGGGCTTGGGGCCGGGGGCGGGGCTCTGAGACTCGCCGGGCGAACGGGGCCGGGAGCTGCGGGACCTGGGGCGAGCGGCGAGCCCAGGCGCGGAGCCTGGCGCCGGCACCATGGACGAAGACGACAGCTACGGTCAGTACGGCCCTCGGTCCGGCCGGCGGACGCCCCCTCCCTTCCTCCCTTCACCGGCCCGGCGCCTTGGCCGCGCCTCAGGCGACTCACGTTTCCCGAGGACTGTGGTGCCGGGCGCGAGCCGGGCGGGGCGGGGGCCTCCTCAGGGCAGGGGGCACCGGGGGCCCCGAGTGTTAAAGGCTGAGGGGTGATGAGGGGCCGACGTCGGGGTGCACGGGTCTCGGGGGCCGGCGCTGGGGGTCGCCGGGCTCGAGTCTCTGGCGCCGCAGTCGTAGGACCGGGGTCTCGGGGCCTGAGTCTCCGGGGCGGAAGTCCTCCAGGGTGAGGGTCTGTCTCGAGGCCGGGGTCTAGGGCGGGGTTCGCGAGGAGAGGAGGGTCTCGGGGTCCGGGTCTCGGGCGGGGGTCTCGGGCCGCTGTCCCGCGCAGGCCCAGCCTCCCCCGCTAACGCTCAAGTTCCCCCGGCCGTTCTCCGTAGTTTCCGGCCCCTTCGGTGCTGGCAAGTTATGTACCCTGGTCCATGTCTTTGTTCAGAAACAAAAATGAGAAAACACAGGCAGCGAACCCCAGGTGGACAGGCTGCCACCTGACGGTGCCGTCGGGGCCGGGATCTCCTGCCGCCGGCCACCCCAGGGTCCGAGGCTGACCGCCTCTCCGCGGAAACGGGGCTGCTGTTCCCCCAGCGCCTGCGGGGCGAGCCCGAGGGGCGCCGAGAAACCCAACTTTGCCTTCTCATCTGTGCCCAGAGACGCGGCACAGCCCTCACGCCACACCGACAGCGAACGCTTGACAAAACTACCCGTTTCCAAAGCCTCTTTCTGCTGACCTCACCTGGGAACTGTTGGCCATCCGCAGGGCATTCGTCTGTCAAATGGCTTCAGATTGCCAGGCTGGCAGAAGGCTATGTGGAATGCTTTCGTTAATTTATTTAACGTTTTATTCCCAAGAGATGAAAGAATGGCAGATAGAACAAGTGGTGAAGTTTTGTGGTTTGGTAAGCAGAGTACAGACAGCAGTTTGAAATGCTTGTGTGGCTTAGTGGAAGCGAATCCGCTTTCTTGACTAAGTGACATAGGCGACGTTTGTTTCTTAAGCTCTGAGGGAGCAAGCTTTGTTGTGGGGTATGTTAAAATGTGAAAGGTGAAGCACCTTGTTACTTTTCTGTTTGTTTACGAGTAAGTCATTGAGGAACCGCTGACCGCAATAGGTGGGTTTATGACCCACAGTGGCAGACAGGGGAAAGGCCAGAGCACGTGGGATTGGTGTCCATCAGATGTCGCCTGGTTACCTTCCAAGTAAAAGCAGTGTGTGCTTTTCCTCTGTGATTGAAAAAAAAGAAAACACCCACGATTGATCCCAAAGGACTTTTCAGCCCCACTTAGGTGTCTGTTTCTGCCCACCCAGGAGAAGCCTTCTCCAGCTTTGCGTGCTCCTGTAGCATCTCTTGCTGTTTAATCCAGGCTTTCTTCATGCCCTCTCCTGGTGGTCTTACCCACCGCTTGAGGCAGGAAGCTGTTGGTCTGGTTGCTTTGAACACAATGACTGCTTTGCCACCAGGCATGGCATGAATTCGTGCTCAGAAAGGGTGAATGGAAGCAGGGTGTATTTGTTTCCTGTGGCGGCTGTAACAGATTGGCACAAACAACATAAACTTATTATCTTACAGTTGTGGAGGTCAGAAGTCCAAATTTGGTCTCACTAAGCTAAAATCAAGGTGTTTACTGGGCTGTGTTCCTTTCTGGAGGTCCTAACAGGAACATCTGTTTCCTTGCCTCTTTCAGCTTCTAGAGACTGCCCACGTTCCTTGGCTGCTGGCTGCCTTCCACTTCAAAGTCAGCAGGTAGCATCTTCTCAGTTCTGTCTGACTTCTGCCTCTTCTAGTTAGGGCTCTGTGATGCCATTGGACCCACCTGAATAAGGATAAGGATCAGCAGCCTTAGTTCTCCAATGGTAACCCCCTTTTTGCCACGTAGGGGCGGCGTGTTTCCAGGTTCTGAGATTGGGACAGGGCTATCTCTGGGGCCCATTATTCTGCTGACCACACATAAAGATGAGGAAGAAGTTATTCTTTTCTTTCTATTTATACAATTTAAAAAAACATATTCTTCGTATATTGAAGGAAGCAGAAAGGTTGATTTAAAGATTTCCCCCACTCTTTGGGTTTACCACACAAAAAGTACCTAATGGTTCAAGATGATCATAACAAGAAAAAGGTTCCTAGTTCTTTTTAAGGTTTGCCTCAGTCTCCAGAACTTTCCATTTCTCTCCTAGGTTTTACAGAGAATTTACCTCAAAAGATAAGACAACTATTCAGATTCCACCTTTGAAACGAAAGTGGGTGCTGTGGACTCAAACAGCGCATAGAATGCCAGGTCCAGGGGTTCCCTCAGAACCTCCATTGGTGGTTCATGAGTCAGCCTAGGTCACTACCATGATTTTTTAACATTGTATCTTTGGGGACAGGGTTTATGATTTCCATGCTATCACCTTGCTAGATAAAACCTTTGAAACATAACTCATTTATAATAAGCTAAATAAAGAGAATGTGTCGTAGAGTTTCTCTGTTCAACGAAAGAGAATTTTGAAAACTCACCAGAAGGCTTTTCCTAACTGCATACTCTTTGATGTTCTGTGCTGACCCAGAAACCACACCACTGAGTTCAGCAGCCCTTCCTCTTGTACACTCCCTGTGATCCTGAGTTGTTTATTTGGTCTAGTTGTAATGCACTAGATCCGTACAGCATGGTTCAAACTACACATGTGGTGTGATAAGCCATACTGTGAACACCTGTGTGAAGTGGGGGGGAGGTTAAACAAAAGTCAATTTAAAGCATTTTTTTTTCTTTTAAGAAAAATGTGGAATTAGTGGTTTTCTAAAAGCTTAATTGACACTTTAAGAAAGATGTTCCTAATGCTTGTGGCTGGCTGGTCTTTATCCCCGCCCCCCCCACCTTCTTTCTAAACCCTGAAATAGTTGGGATTTTTGGGGGGTCATTTTACATTCTTATTAGATGACTGTACTTCCTGGATGTCACAGTTCTCACTTGCAAAAGGAAGAGGTATTTTTACCTTCATAGCGTTCCCTGCCCACGAAAGGACTCAGTGACTGTATTCCTCTTTGTGACTTCTGAATTCAAGCAGACATTTTTAACACGCAGTCTGCTTCTTAATGGGCTTTCAGGCCCCTCTGAGATTGTATGTGAGAGTTTGTGAACGTGCATTTTTGGAGAGTCTTTTGCTTTAATCCAGTTCTCGAACGGCTCTGACTCTGGGAATTGCTGCTCCAGAGGTTTGCCTGCCTCTCTCTTACGAAAGGTCTTGAGGTAGAGATGGGCAGGGTCCATCCAGTAGTAACATCGGAAATGTTAGTGGTGATGATTCTATATCACGACTCTGACGAAATAATCGGATTTCTGAGCATAGGTTTTTAAGATCCCTGAACCCATGGTGCTGTTCAAGACCTTTACTTCTCAAATACAGACCTTACTCCTCTCAGCTTTTATTAGCTTCGGCTTATCCCTTTTCTGCTGCATGAGGGAGAAGAAGCCTTTAAGAAATAAGCCTCTCTTGACAGAGTGGAGATGTTGATCTTAACCAGGCATACCTGGCATCCTCAGATGATAAAAGTGCGGTGTGGGCAGTGGTATGCATAGGCAGTGGCATGCATGAGTGCTGCTGCAGGATTGTGCGTGGGAGCCTATTGCGTCCAGGAGAGATTTGCTGTTTGGTCTTTGTGCCTTAAGAACAAGCGTGGGGCCTGGTACCCAGTGGAAGCAGCTCAGTGACTCTGGAAGGAGTAATAGATTGAGCCAGTTTCTATGTGGCAAAAGTTAACATTTGCTGAACTTGAATTTTTCTCTTCCCCCCAATCCCAAACAGAAACTAGAACACTTTTATGAATGTGCTTGACCCTATGCCAAACCAATTTTCTTGATTTGCGTTTATTGAAAAGGATACAATTACATAAAGTCAGGGCTTTCTTAGAAAATCTGGAACACAAGGTTACCATAATTACACATTTTGTGGTCTATAAGGTAGATTTCCAGGGGTGACATTAACATGTCAGAGGATATAAACATTTTGGGAATTCTTGATGGGTGGTGTCAATTTGCTTTTTCAAAAGGCTGTATCAAGCTACCCTGTTCTTAACGATATATGGGGGTATGTGTTCCAGTATCACTACCAGTGTGCCGCTGGTGAGGATTAGCATATGAAAGCTTTTTTAAAGAAAACTAATTTAATGATTACAAAATGGTTCCTCATCATATCTGTTGATTACTAGCTAGGTTAAAAAATTTCTTTTGTCTGTTTGTGTATTGTGACCTGTATTATGGCTGTTCATGTAAGATAATGGTTCATCGATTTAACTGAGATTAACTCCTTCTTTCGGAGAAGGCAGTGGCACCCCACTCCAGTACTCTTGCCTGGAAAATCCTATGGCTGCAGTCCATGGGGTCGCTAAGAGTCGGACACGACTGAGCGACCTCAATTTCACTTTTCTTTAAGGCCTCTATTAAATCAACAGATTTATGTTTTTCTCACTCTGATGTTTTAAGCATGGGGAAAATATATGCTTGAATTTGGGGTTTGGGTTGGATTTTGATCATTTGTAGCAGTCGCTCATTTACCTTTCCTTTGTTTTTCTCTTAAAAATTGAGGATCTCTTAACCCATATATTGTCTTCTGAACAAATACAGAATGTTTCCTTTAGGGGAGAAAATTGTGAGTTCTGTAGTTTTTATTGGTTTGGGTGACAATGATAAATAGTTCAGGCTGTGGGATCTTAGGACAGATACTTGCCCCTTTCTGAGAGTCCTGTGTTAGTCAAAAGCCATTTTGCCAAACAGAGTTTTTTCTTGTGTATTTCATGCCTTCAGAATTAGGTAGTTGTCCAGAAAGAACTAGAAGGAGGACGCCTTCTCATTCCAAGGGTGAGAGCAAACATGTGGGTCACCTGGTGGGGGAGGAGAGTGGAGATGTTTATGAGAGATGGTGAGGCAGAGGATGGAACCGTGTTGCCGGTAGAGTCTCCTCTCCGCCCTTTTCCTGTTCACCCTCCAAGACTAAGTCGTGGGCCAGGGGCTCCGAAAGAAAAGCACTTTGCCCGAACCTGTCCATCTGCTCCATTGCCACACAGCCTCTCAACTGTCTAATTATTGTTGCTCAGTTTCAGTTGCAATAAGAGGCCTGGAGGAGGTGGAAAATTATTTAGAAATGTTTTAAGAATTGAATCCCACATCCTCTGAAAGTGCTGGTGATGTTGTTTTGCTTCTCTCTTTGCATGGACCAAAAAAAAAAACAAAAAACCAAACACGTAATATAGGGTGAAGGCTGTAGGGGATTTTTGCTACTCTTCATTATCCATGATGGCGCGAGCCTGTGTCTTTCTGCTGCTGTGGTGGTGAGATGGTTGAGAGCTGCTTCCTGTGAGGCCTGGCTCCTTTAGCAGGGGTCAGGATGTTCCCTTCCTTAGCCAGATGCTTTCCGTGTCTTCCACCTCTCTCTCTCTATTTTAAAGTCTTCAGGAAGGATTCAGTGGGAATTCCCTGATGGTTCCGAGCTCTCACTGTCCAGGGCCCAGGTTCCATCCCTAGTTGGGAAACTAAGCTTCTGCAAGCTGCAAGACCAAAAAGAAAAAAAGCTCTTTCAAAAACATGCCTTAATCTGACATTGTTGCAGTCTACATTGTAATTATTAAAGTTGGGTGTGAATGATGGAATAGGTTTAATGCTATTAGAGAAACCTCCCCCTCCAGTAGTCCTGAAGCTGGTTTGGGCCCTGTGAGCAATTTGTAAAGGCTAACTCAGTCAGCAGGCACTCACGACCACATCGTACAGCCCTTGCTGTCACAGATGCTTGGAGCCCAGCAGGAAGAGACAGATGTAGAAGGAGGCTGTGAAGGGGAGTGTCAGAGTGGGTGTGGCAAATGTGCAGGAAAACGTAGGCGCAGAGAGGAGAGAAGTTCTGCTTGGAGCTGTGGTCGAACTGGACGGGGCAGAAGACAGTTCGTGCAGGAGCTGATATTTGGGCTGGACTTTGAAAGATGAGTTGGTGCCAACTAGGCAAATATGGCAAAGACATGCATTTCAGACCAAGAATGAACCAGCGTGGCTGGAGAATCCAGCCCCTTTGGGGAGCTGCTGGTGGCTCTGTGTGTTTGGATGGGCTCCTGGGTAGAACCCAGGACTTTCCTCTCTGTGCCACAGGGATCATTGGTAGAGGGGGTCAGGCTGGGCTGTGTCCAGGTGATTATTTTGCATTTCAGAGAGATCCCCTGTGGTGCGGTGCAGCTGGAGTCCTTCTGGGAGCTGTTGCTGGTATCCAGGTAGGGGAGAGGATGGGGCCTGAGTTAAGGCAGTAGGGGTGGGGGGAAGGGGCTAATAACCGCAAGACTGAGTGTGGACCTGAAATCAATAGGATGTGGTTGCCAGAGTTTGGGAGAGACAGAGCGTCGAAGGAAGGTAAGGAAGCTGAATGAGTCTGGGGAGAGCAGTTGCGTACAGCATGTGTAGACTGAGTGTGTGGAGCTGAACACGAGCTCAGGTGAGGACACACGGAGTGGAGTCCTGAGGTCTGCACAGACCGTCCGCTGGTCCCTTTAGACAGCTGGATTCGGAGCCGGCACTCTGGGAGTGGAAGCAGGGAGGGGGTCATGTGGCATGCTGAGAAGCGGTCCAGGAACATCGTCTTGGACATGTCCCCGTTGAAGGGCTGGACAGAGAAAGTGGCCCGGAAAGGAGACAGGCCTGTGCAGTTGTGTTATGTGTATAGATGGCTCTTTATAGGAAACTAGAGGTGGGGCCAGCTAGAAGGCAGTGCAGAATGGAGAGACTTGTTTTTAATTTTGGGAGACTTAAGACTGTTTGCAGACTTTTTTGAAGACTGCTCTGAACCAGCCTTGGATTAAGGTATTCATAGACTGTGTGCTTTGAACGCCATGTAGGATGGGACTCATATTTCATTTTGTCTGTTGAGGCTTTTATACACAGCAGCTGCAGGACTGCATGTGTTTTTGCAACCTTTTTAGCTTAAATTACTTTCTGTTATGATCTCTGCTTCCCTGAAATACTGTTTCCAACAGCCCTAGTAATTGAAATTGAGAATGTTTTGATTTTTAGCTGTATTTTTGCATTTCCGGCCGCCTACTCAGTGTTTCCCTGTGGGTATCCTATCATCTCGAATTCAGCATCGGAATGCAGCCTTCTGCCTCTCTCTTGTCTTACTCTCTCCTCCAGACTCTTTTTCTTTTTTTTCTATTTTTATCCCCATTTTCTTATCACTTCAGTTACTGAGGCTTGAAAAAAATGTTTGATTCCTTTGTCTTTCTTGCCTTCTAGTTTTCCAACCATCCATCCATCCATCTATCCATCCCATTTTTTATTATCTTCTTTGTGTTATGCATTTGCTTGATGCCAAGGCTATGAAGAATTTTAAACGATGGGCCCTGTTTTCAACAAACTCAAAGTGCAGGATAGTTGCTGAGTTGAAAAATTTCACTCAGAATATATGAATATATGACAGATGCTCTGATGGAGGCATAATAAATGCTGTACCAGCCTGAGGGCTCCAATCTTCAGTGTGTTTTGAGTGAGAGATACTTTTCAGTCAAACACCTAACCTTGGGATCAAATGAGGTGGGAGCATCACAGACCAGGTGTTACCCCTGTACCTCCGGCAGGTAACTGTGTGCTGTGCGCTGAGTTCACTGCTGAACATTTTTCATATGTTCTTCCTTAATCCTCACAGTAATTCTGGGTGGGAGGTACAGTGGCCGCACCCACTTAACAGGTGAGGAGATAGAGGTTGAGAGATTTATTTATAATAGGTGACCTGACTGATGAGCTGTACAACTGGTATTGGAAGCAGGTTTCTCAAACTTCAGAGCCCCTGTGCTCACCACTTCTGCTGCACAGCCTGCTCGTTCTTTTTTTTTTTTTTTTTTAATTGAAGTATAGTTGATTTACAATGTGTTAGTTTCAGTATACAGCAAAGTAATTTCGGTTATTGTTGTTGTTCAGTCGCTAAGACGTGTTTACCTCTTTGCAACCCCATGGACTGCAGCATGCCAGGCTTCCCTGTCCTTCCCTATCTCCCAGAGTTTACTCAGACTCATGTGGATTGAGTTGGTGATACCATCCAAACACCTCATCCTATGTCGCCCCCTTCTCCTCCTGTCCTTGGTCTTTCCCAGCATCAAGGTCTTTTCCAGTGAGTCAGCTCTTTGCATCAGGTGGCCAGAGTATTGGAGTTTCAGCTTCCGCATCAGTCCTTCCAATGAATATGCAGGGTTGATTTCCTTTAGGATTGACTGGCTTGATCTCCTTACAGTCCAAGGGACCCTTAAGAGTCTTCTCCAGCACCTCAGGTAAGTTATGCATAAATTTGTATGTATGTTCGTTTTCATCTTCTTTTCCATTATAGATTATTATAAGATATTGAATTTAGTTCCCTGTGCTGCACAGTAGGTCCTTATTGGTCGTCTGTTTTATATACAGTAGATCAGCCCTGGGATTTCTTTGGAAGGAATGATGCTAAAGCTGAAACTCCAGTACTTTGGCCACCTCATGCAGAGTTGACTCACTGGAAAAGACTCTGATGCTGGGAGGGATTGTGGGCAGGAGGAGAAGGGGACGACAGAGGATGAGATGGCTGGATGGCATCACGGACTCTATGGATGTGAGTCTGAGTGAACTGCGGGATTTGGTGATGGACACAGAGGCCTGGTGTGCTGCGATTCATGGGGTTGCAAAGAGTCAGACACGACTGAGCGACTGAACTGAACTGAGTGTGTATATATTAATCCCAAATGCCTGATTTATCCCTGCGTCCCCTTCCCCTTTGGTAACCATATGTTTGTTTTCTGTGAGAATTTCTGTTTTGTACATAAGTTTACTTGTATTACTTTATAAGTTCCACATATAAGTGATAATTATGATACTTGTCTTTGTCTAACTGACTTCACTTAGTATTTTAGTCTCTGGGCCCATCCATGTTGCTCCAAATAGCCTGCATATTTTTATTTCCTATTATTTCACACCCCTGTCTTTACTTTTACATACCTTTTCTAAACTTTCTCGTGGAATTAGGAGTTCCAATTCCATGATTCCATGTCTTGATACATTTCGTTAACTTTTTTGGTTAAAACCTATGTTGCTGCTGCAGCTAAGTCACTTCAGTCGTGTTCAGACTCTGTGCGACCCCATAGACAGCAGCCCACTAGGCTCCTCTGTCTCTGGGATTCTCCAGGCAAGAACACTGGAGTGGGTTGCCATTTCCTTCTCCAGTGCATGAAAGTGAAAAGTGAAAGTGAAGTCGCTCAGTTGTGCCCTACTCTTAGCAACCCCATGGACTGCAGCCTACCAGGCTCCTCCATCCATGGGATTTTCCAGGCAAGAGTACTGGAGTGGGGTGCCATTGCCTTCTCTGAAAACCTATGTTACAGGTTATTAAACAGATTAATATAGGAAGAGCCTGTTGCTCCTGTTAGGGTTGAGACTTGAGGGTTTGTTGGATTGTATAGTAAAGTCCCTCTTGCTTGGTTGCTCGGTTGTGCTGGCCTCTCCTGGGGCCTTTGGTGAGTGGAGGCTGGTGTGGTGACAGGAATGGCGCTCCTGGCCCTTGAGGATTCCCTGGAGCCAGATCCGTCTTGTGGTTGGGCAACCAGAGTTTATGTGGGAAGGCCAGGTAACCAGGTGAAGGTTAATACAGGAGTCCTGCCTCCTGCAGATCTGTCCCAAAGCTTGCCTGCCCACCACTTCCAGGGCCCTCTGGTGTGGCTCTTCACCTCTCACCGTTTACGATGAACTAGAAGAAGGTGCTGAGAGAGGAAACTCAGCAGTGAAACAGGAGACCGCTGCGGAGGCACCGTGTTTCTTCACAAGAAGGGCAGTGTTGCCATTCATCCAGCATCCATCTCACCACTCTAACTTCATCCGTGTGCCTCCTGTCAGGGGCTGTCTGTTAGACCGTCCCCTGGAAGGATCACCGAGGGTTCTGATGCAAGACTTAGCTCTGCGGGCTGAGAAAGACTTTGGAGCCTATATTCCTAAGTGAGCATGCCGATGTATGATGGCGTTTGTGAAGAAGTTTTTAAAGCCAGCCTTTGGTCATTTGATTGCTCTCAGCCCAGCTGTGGAGGTCCCTGCCCAAAGACTGTGTTTCAGGGGGACTTCCTAGTGGTACAGTGGCTAAGACTCTGCATTCCCAATGTAGGGGGCCAGGATTGTTCCTGTCAACTTGCAAGCTGCTGAAATTAGAATTTAGCTCTCTTACCTCACACGTGCGCCGTCCCGTTTGATTCTTCTGTGTTTTGTGGTTTATTTGGGGGCTTGGTTCTTGCTGCAGCTGGTTGTGGTGATAACCAGTTAGGAAGTTTCTCACTGCTGGCTTGCTGGGAGGGTTATGAGTACGGTTTCTCTGCATTCAGAGATTTCAGTACAAATCTTAAAGGGATATTTGGACAAAGCATATGATTATTCTATTTTTGAAAGATGAGTGTGGCAAGAAAATTCTTTAAGAGCACCACTTATCACCTATAGTAAGATGATTTCTGGTGTGAGTTAGGAAGTATTAAGGTATTTGACAAATGTATGCTCCTCTGACCATGGGATTTTCCAGGCAAGAATACTGGAGTGGGTTGCCATTTCGTTTTCCAGGGGATCTTCCTGACCCAGGGGTCAAACCCACATCTCCTGTGTCTCCTGCTTTGCAGGCAGGTTCTTTACCCACTCAGTGATTAGTAGCTTAGTGGTTTAAGTGACAGGGATTAAAAATTGGTAATTGTTCTTTTGTGTGTGATTTTAAAAATCAGGAAGACAACTGGACATGTTAGTAGGATGCTGCCTTGACTTGGATCTTTCCTGGACGTGCTATCCGCATGGTAGACAGAAGTGGCTTCACGGTATTAGTTTCTTATGGCTGTTGTAGCAGAGCATCATGAATTGAGTGGCTTAAACCATGCTAATTTGTTTGGTTGTCCTGGGGTCACAGTCTGGAATGAGTCTCAGGGCTAAAATCAGGGTGTCAGCTTTGTTTTTTCTGGAGGCTCCAGGGGAGAGTCCATGTCCTTGCCTTTTCCACCCTGTAGAAGCTATCTGCATCCCTTGGCTCGTGGCCCTGTTACATCTTTTTCATTCATTTTGCTCTCTTTTATTCCTCTCATTACATCCTCAAAACCAGCAATGACTGATCAAGTCTTTCTCACATCTTATCCCTCTGATGCTGACTCTGCCCCACTTCCCATTTTTCCCCCCACTTCCACTTTCGAGCAGTCTTGTGATCGTATTGTGCCTGCCCAGATAATCCAGGATAATCTCTCCATCTCTAGGTCAGCTGATTAGCAACCTTAATTCCATCTGCAATGTTAATTCCCCTTCACCATAGAATTTACCAGAACCACAGATTTGGGGTCTGTTCTGCAGACCAGATCACGCTAGCGATTTTGTTCCTTGGCTGTTTCTTGTGAGGCAGGACCTCTTTCTTCTTGAGGAGATGTTCCGTATGGATAGAAAGGACTACAGTGTTGTGTGGACTTTTTCTAATTGCTGTAAGCATTTCTCGTCCTGGAAGAGCATTCCTCTTTCAGAGGTAGCACACGTGCAGAGCGGCAGCAAACTCTGACCTGTGTGTCCTGTTTCTGCTCCTCAGCAGCCCTGTTTGTCATCAGATTGCTAGAACAGAGAATGTCTTCAGTTGTTGCTGCCTGTTCTTGAATGTTTTTGTGTTGATACTTAATTTGGTAGCAAAGAGAATTTTTTTTTTTTTTTGGTTTCAGGTAATGAAAACATCCCTGAACAATGGAGCTTGTTAGGAAAAAGGAGTTCCTTGTTGTAGAAGATCTTGACATGACATTGGTGATTATTTTTCCAGACACCTGCCTTGGTTCTTCATGTTACACGATGGGCATCTTGTGTAGAGGAAGCAGGCGAGGTGTGACACTCTTTCACAAATTCATGTTAAAGGCTCATTTGGTTTAATTTCCTACGGAACTGAATTTTTGGCTAAATACTACTGTTCTTTCCGTTTTTGCATCTTGTTGTTTATCTTTCATTTTCTCAAACATATAAGTATGTATACATACAAGAGGAATTTCAATTTCTACTTTAAAAAATTATAGAAGTAACATATCTTTATGGACTTCCTGGGTAGCTCAGCTGGTAAAGAATCCACCTGCGATGCAGGAGATCCCAGTTCGATTCCTGGGTCCAGAAGTTCCCCTGCAGAAGGGATAGGCTACCCACTCCAGTATTTCTGAGCTTACCTGGTAGCTCAGATGGTAAAGAATCTACCTACAGTGTGGGAGACCTGGGTTTGATCCCTGGATTGGGAAGATCCCCTGGAGGAGGGTATGGCAGTCCACTCCAGTTCTTGCCTGGAGAATCCCCTTGGACAGAGGAGCTTGACGGACTACAGTCCATGAAGTCACAAAGAGTCAGACACGGCTGAGCGACTCAGCACAGGACGGCAACTTACCTTTCTAGTAAAAATGTGAATGATAGAGAAAAGCCTATAGTTAAAAGTCACTTCTGACTTTTAAAGGGTTCTATGAGGTTGGAGAAGACTCTTGAGAGTCCCTTGGACTGCAAGGAGATCCAACCAGTCCATCCTAAAGGAGATCAGTCCAGATCAGAATGACTGATGCTGAAGCTGAAACTCCAATACTTTGGCCACCTCATGCGAAGAGTTGAGTCACTGAAAAGACCCTGATGCTGGGAGGGATTGGGGGCAGGAAGAGGAGAAGGGGACGACAGAGGACAAGATGGCTGGATGGCATCACTGACTCGATGTACATGAATTTGGATAAACTCCGGGAGTTGGTGATGGACAGGGAGGCCTGGCGTGCGGCGATTCATGGGGTTGCAAAGAGTCAGACACGTCTGAGAGACTGAACTGAACTGATGAGGCTCTAGGAAGTTTGTGTGATTTTAGTTCTCTGTGTTCCTCAAGGTCAGTTGATTTCCACGCAAAAATATATTGCACATCATCCCCCGATTCCTGCCTGTGCAGCAGAAGTAAAAAAAACAGTCCTTGTAAAGCTGAATTGCTCTTGGAGAAAATAAGAACCTCAGAACCCCTTGGATGCGAAAGTCAGGGTATCTCACATGTAGGAGACCACGTGAGGAAGGTGTGTGCCTCTGTGTTACTGCAGGAGTCAGACTGAAGCTTAAACGTTGCTTGTTTGCCTGCCCGCCTGAAGCTGGGAATCTAAAACAGGGGTTAGAATAGTGCTTCCCATACCTGGCTCATCTGCAGAATCGCATGGGTCATTTTAAAAAGCAGTTTATTCTGGGGCCCTGCTCTAGCCATGGCTAGTGAACCAGGATCCTCCAGGGTAGGATCCAGGGATGAGTGAATGAGCACAGACACGTGCACACATGTACACGTGTATTTTCAAAGCACCTGGATTCAGGAGCCCACATGTAGAGGACCAGTGCTTGGGAAGCTTGTGCTGCTCTCTTTGGGGTCACGTTGCTTAGTCCTGTCTTGGGTTACAGATGGTTCTCTTCATTTTGTGTGTTTGTTTGAAATGATGGTGTGGGGATTTGTGTCCAGGATTATAGGAAGGGTTGACTGAGTGTTAAATGCATTTTTTTCCAACTATAACCATCTAATTGATGTGGTTTTGCTTTAGGCCATTCAGAATTCAGCTTAGAGGGTTTTGAGCTTTCAAGCAGTGGTCCATAAGAAAAGGCTCCGCGGATCAAAGAAGCAAAAAATAACCAAGCTTGAGTTTTATTTTTACTTCTTTATAATAGCTACCAAGTTCATCTGCCTTCCCGCTTCAACTTCCTCAAGTGTCTGTGTGGTTTTAGTTTTTGCTCCTTTTAGAAAGACACCTTCCCTGTGTGTTGCTCAGTTGCTGGGCAGCTGCTGGGCAGGCGCCATCCTGGTGTCCTGATCTGCACAGCAGAGGAAGTGACCTGAAAAGAGCCTTCCCCTCTCTCTCTCGGGACGGATTGCCAGGCAGGTGAGGCCTGCGGAAGGGCTGAGGCCCAGTCACCTGCCAGAGCAGCTTCCGAGTGGCCCTCAGCCTCTCCTCAGGCATTGGTGGATAGGCTGGCTGTAACTGTAACGTCTTTCTTACTGTAGCACTTGGACGAGCTTTGAAAAGTTAACATGGTGGAAAATTTTAAAACACATGCAGAAGTGGATGGAAGAGTGTAAAGAACTCCCGCGGACCCATCACCACAAACATTTTGGTGTAGTTTCCTTTCAGTCTTTTTTTTTCCCTAATGTATATTCTTACATGTCCACCAACCTTAAGTCCTTGGAAAATGTAGGATTTAAAAAATAAGCTTAAACCTCAGCTTCTACCTTAAGAGACTAGCGAAAAAGAGGAAATGAAGTCAAAGCGAGCAGAAGGGAGACGTAAAAGAGCAGGAATCAGGGAGAGAGAGGACAGAGCCGCTGCCCAGCAGAGCTCCCACCTCGAAGGGAGGTGGATTAGCAGAGACAAGGAGGAGGGCGTCCACTGCGTTCAGCAGCCGGGTTATATAGTGCTGAGCAGGTGGCTTGGCAGAAAGAGCACCAGGCGTGGAGCCTGGCTTCTGGGTCTGGTACGGTCTCTAAGGGCCCTTTGATCTTGGGCAAGTCACTTGGCATCACCAGGTCCCCTGAAAATGTGGACAATGGTATCTTTTCTACCTGCCCTGCAGAGTTGTTGTGAGGTCAAATAAGACAATGCATGTGAAAGTAATTTACATAAAACAGCTGGAAAAAAAGTGAACTATAAAATTTGATAAGGAGAAATTTGAAATTACTAGATCAACTGAAGCTCAGGGATTATATGTGTGGATTTTATTTACAACATGATAACAAAAAGTTTAAAAATTAGTTCCAGTCGTTCTGTGAGATGTTTTGTAGCTTTTTAAAGAAAGATAAATGTTTTTCTGTGCCCTTAAAATGTATATATGGACGAGTTTTTTGGCAGCATCTGCCGGGGAAGGACCCCATCCTCACAGGGACAGCAGGAGAAGCAAGACTTCAAAGGGGGTGCTGGCAGCTGGCTGTCTCCCTGCGGCTCCATGGGGGCTGGGAGCAGGGAGCAGGCCTCACTGGCTCAGACAGTTTGTCACATGGAGCCCAGGAGAGACCGGAACCCAGGCTGGAAGTGCTGCTTCCCCGACACCAAGGCCCATGGGGTGACAAGGTGAGCCCAGATGATGGCCACGCTTGAATTGGGTTAGTCTGCAGCTGAGGAACCAGGTGCCCAGGGCTTAGCACCTTCCGCAGCAGACAAGCCAGCCCTCCCCTGGGAACCACCTGGTCACACGGTGGCCTCCTTGACCGACCAGCTGTGACAGAGTATGTGCAAGGATGCCCAGGCCCCATGGTGACTCTGCCCAAGGCTGTATAATACGATTGCATCATGATTTGATTACTTGTCCTTTCTTGTTGGTCATTTAGAAGTTTCCTCTCTGTTCTGTAACAAGTTAACCGTGTAACATCATTGTTGGTAAAGCTTTGCCCACATTTCTAATTGTTTTCTTAGACTAGACTTCTGTAAGTGAAATCACTAGGTCAGTGACTAAAAACTCTTTTAGTCTCTTGATATGTACTGCCAAGTGATTTTCCAGAAAGTTCTGTCACATTTACATTTCACACTAGTATATGATGATATTTGTTAATTTATCCTTCTAAACATTGAATTATTTTTTAATGTAATTTTAAAATATTTTCTCTCTCTTCTCAGTGTTAGTAGGGTAGCTTTATTCTAAGACCTTGGCCTAGTGTTTGTATAAATCAGAATGGGATTTATAGCAGCTTCTTTCCCAGGTCATTTCTTGTTAATTTAGTCAACAGATATTTATTGAGGACAAACTAGAAGCTGGGCACTCTGTGAGTCCTGGGATTTAGACATGAAATCTCAAGGACCTGGCATTCTAGATGGAAGGAGAACTTTGGCCCTTAAGCAAGAAAAGGAGCTGGTTTTTCTGGATAGTGTATGTTTCATCCAACTGTATGTGGAGTTCAGATAAAGGTTTCTTAAGAGTTAAGAAGGGTGAGAACTCATCTGCTTCCCACCCTGTGTTTACTGGACACAGGTCAGCAGTTGAACTTTGTGTTCCTGACTTTTTAGCACTCCTGTGTCTCCTTGCAACTGACAAGGCCTGTTTTTATAAGACATCTGCATCCACAAATTGGGTTAAAGATGTTTGAAAGTGAGTCTACACAGACCACGATCTAATCCTGAACAGACAGGTTTTAGAATCCTTTTATGTGAGGATAGGGAGAACAGTGCCTGTTTAGGGACTTTCTGGTGGAAAGAAGCTTAAACTTGGCTTGATAACTTTGTCTCTTACTGCTCTTTCCAAAGTGCCCTCACTGGGATTCTCTGGCGGGCCAGTGGTTAGGGCTCTGTGCCTTCACGGGTCTGGGTTTGATCCCTGACTGGGAACTAAGATCCCACAAGCCGCATGGCATGGCTAAAAAAAAAGAAAAAGAGCAAAATGCATTGTCATGGATCTTTCATCTGTCAGCCTGAGTTTTTACCCTTTGGCCCAAGGCCACCTTGTGGCTTGGGCAAATTATCTTGTCTTCTCTCAGGGGCACAGACTTGGGGTAAAGACACAGTCTCACCTGCCTTGCAAGTCATCGTGAAAGGCCCAGTGACACGCTCTATGTGCACCAGTCAGGGGGCGGCAGGCACACAGCGGGGGCCTGGAGAGTGAGGTGATGGCTGTCACCAGTGGGCACACTGGGGGGCTTGGTGGGGCCGCCGCAGATGCCAAGATAACAAAGGTGATGTTGGATCATCTTACCTAGTGACAATAAACACGTTCATTTCCATTTATCTTCTTGTTAAAAGCTTTTCTGTTTCCCCCTTATTGTAGTTTTAAAAAAAATTATTGAGGTGTCATTTACATACAATAACTGTATGCATTTGAAGTACAGTCTGATGAGATATATTTGGCAGATTTATACACCGTTGAAACTGCCATCACAGTCAAGATACAGAACATTTCTCTGAAAAGGTTCTTCAAGTTCATTTGCAGCCCATCCCTCCCTCCACTTTAGGCACCCTGGATCTTTTTGTCCCTACAGATTAGTTTATGTACCCCAGAATTTTGTATAAATGGAATCATACAATGTATTCTCTACTGTGTCTGGCCCTCCCTCAGCATGAAGTGATTGAGGTCATTGTGGGGATGTCTCTTTCCTCTTGGCTGCTGAATGGTGTTCCCCTGTCTGTGTTTATCCAGTCACCTGGCCTGGTCACGTGCACTGTTTGTGGTTTGAGGCCATTGTGAACAAAGCTGCCGTGAGCCGTCGTGAAAGGTCATTGTGTGGACGTGTTTCATTTCTGTTGGACTAATACCCATGGATGGAATGGCTGGGTTGTATGGTAGGATTTTCCTTTTCTCCTAAAAAATGTTTTATTATATGTAAAATGGTATTATATGTAAGGAATGGTATTTACAAATAGTATGTAACTAGTTTAAAATATCTCAGAACAGCTTTTATTTAATGTAAGTATAATATGCAAGTCAGTTAAAGTATGTTTTAATATGTTATTTTGCATCAATCAAAAAGTACTGGATTTTCCTAGCAAAAACAGTGACAATAAAACTTGAAGCAATCACACAGTAAATGAAAATATTTTTTTCCTGTTCTTGTACACAATTCTGTGCTTCCTGAAAATTGAAGAGAAGGCTTCACACAAAAATTTCTAAGTATAAATTCTTGGGGGTGGGCAAATGCACCTGAGAACACAGCAGAGTTGGAGTGGGGGCGGGGCAGCCCTCAGGAAGGGTCTCTGTATCTTGTGGGTGCTTTGCAGAGTTGCTCTGTGTATCTAGGTAAGCTGCTTCCTGGTGGCTCGTGGCTTTTGTCCATGATGTTTGTGAGACAAACACAACATGGACACACCTTTGATAGTCACTTTATTCCTTCCAGTGCAGCCAGAGGATGGGCGCCCTCTCAAGTCACCAGTCTGGCCTCTGCCACCCACTGAATTCCTTGTGCCGCTGCCACTCAAAGTGAAAATCTTTTGAAAAGAGGGGAGTGGGAGTTAATATTTATTTTTAAAGGAATTATTCTGTAAAATCTTTTAAGAACAGTTCCGTTGTTTAGGGGTTTTTGGCGTTTGAACTACCAGTTTTCTACTTCGGAATTAAGGTATTAATTAAAGATTATTCTAAAGAATCAGTGAGTTATGTCCCCAGATGAGTTAGATGGTGGGAGTTAAAAGTAATTTAACTTAGAGCTGGGAAATTGGTCCTTTCATAATTGCAACATGGTGAGCCGGCGATTTAGTCCGTTAGTCCCTTATTATGTACCGTTTTCTGTCCTGAGTGTTAGTACTGCTTAATTGAATGGTTGTGATGTGTAGGATTCCCTCGGGTCATTGTGTAAACCCCAAGTGAGGAACAAGGGGTGCCCGCAGCCCTCTGAGCCTTCGTTCACAGTCTGTCAGCCTGTGGGGTGGGATGGGAGGCTCGGCCCCCATGTCCTCGTGCTCCTGGTGACTCATCACCCAGCTCCCTCAGGTTCATGCCTGGAGGCTTCCGGAAGGAGGAGTAAACTGTGGGGAGACTGGGTAACCCCTGCGTGCACGCTTTCTCTTGATGTATCCCTTGGATGTCTTGTTTCCCGACCAGGATCATATGTGACTTTTTTGGCCGGACTGTCTTTTACTAAACAAGAAGTTTTGTACTCTACAGAATATCCTTTGGTTTTGTGTTTAATTAGACGTTTTACGTTTTCAATATAGGATTCAGTCTGGGCCATCACTTTGTGAAAAGGTGGCTGTGACATCACCTCCGTCTACTTGGTCAGTGTTAACAGACTCACTGGCGTGCTTTCGCATCGTTATCAGTCAGCCATTGTCTTAACCACTGACAACATCATTTGTCCCGATGATCCCAAGCCAGTTAATTGACGATATTCTCCTCCAGTTAGATACGTTTTAAAGGTAATTTCTATGGAAGTTGCTATGAAATGCGAATGATGAAGCTCTTTCCTTTCCAGGGAGGGAGAGCAAGCAATGAATAACAGTCTCTTCTTTCCCTGCCATGTTCTGAACTGCTGGAAATAGAGAAAGGAAGGGGAAACTGGAGATCAAACCACCAGGCTTTGTGAAGAGGAGGCGTCCCCTTGATGCCAGGCATCGGGGAGCAGGTTGCAAATTTGTAAAGTAGGTCAGGTTTCTTTCTCTTTCTAACCCCTAATCGGATCTTTTGAACATTTGGGACCGCAGGCTTCCAGGACCTTCTGCCTTCCATTTCAGTGCTCAGGTGGTAAGCCGGGGCCCTGGATCCACGCTGCTTAGTGCCATGTTTTTGGTATTTCTGTTGGTGATTTCTCTGTTTAAAATGGCCCCACACACAGTGCTGAAGTGCTGTCTGGTGTTTCCAAGTGCGAGAAGCTGTGATGCAACCCACCGAGAACATGCGTGTTCAGTGAGCCTCCCTCAGGTGTGAGTTCATTGTCAGTGAGGCGTCCTGAAACATGCTCACATATTGGGCCATGAAGGAACTGGGGTCAGGGGCTCACAGGAACCTAGCCCTGTATTCCCCTGGGACCTGGGTTCAGTATTTGGCAGTTTAGGGTTAACAGTGACTTTTCTAGGAGTCTTTCTAGGATGCTTGAATTAGGAGGACTGACTGGATTGCTAGCCTTCTTTCTCCCCTCTAAGCTTCAGGCTTAGATGGCTCACTGCCTCATTTCTCTTCCCTCCCCACTGAGATGTCTAAAGGGGGCCTCGTGCTCGGTGTGGCACAGAAGAACCCCCAGATGTCCCCATTCTAGGAAGCAGCATGTCTACCCACATGGTGTGCAAACCGCATGTTGAGAAATCAACCCCGATTCCGCCCTTTTCTCTCACTTTGCACATTCAGTTTCTTAATGGTGCTGTCCATTCCACCTCCAAACATGGTCTAACCCCTGCTTGCTGCCACATGAGTGGAGACCCCGGCATTGCTCCTGGGATGTGACTCCAGCTCCCTGTGTCGCCCTCACTGTGACCCTGTGTCCCGTGCTCTCCCCCTTATGGGCACTTGATCAGCTGTCCCTTCTCAGGTGGACCCAGAGGGAACAGGCTGAGAGAGATTTTGTGGTTTGAGCCGCTGACGTCACTCTGGGTGATGGTAGCTTCTGCAAACAGACCTGCCTCCAAACCTGGTAGGAATATTTTTGAGACTGGAAAGGAGGTTTGCTTTTTTATTTTTATAGGTAAAATAGACATCAGAACAGTGGTTTAAGAGCTTGAAGAAAATCTTGAAGAAATGCCCCTTCAAGAATAGATTATTAGAGTTTTCTTATTTGTTTTGTATTTCATTGAAACCACCTGTCTTCTAAAACAAGGAGATTAGATTTTAGACAAAACCATGGTTTCCGCTTAGTTTGTCTTTAGAATCAGTGACGGGCACCAAGAAGTTCGGACTGGCTGTGTGTGTGGCACTGCCTTCCGCCTTCTCTGCCCTGCCCTGTGACGCAGGGTGAACGTGGTCTGCCTCCTCCTGCTCCTCTCTCACGTGGTGGCTTCATCAGCAGGGCCCTGGCGCCTTTCCACGGGTTCACTTTGCACTCTGTCAGCTGAGTAAAAGGATGGGTGGAGTGCACCGATTTTATAACGTCCGTCTTGTGGTTTTACGAAGAAAAGGGGTGATGTATAATTAGTAAGTCAGAAAGGGAGGGAATGAAACAGGAAGAGAATTTGCAGCACTTGTGCATCAGAGTTGATGTAGAGGCAAGAAAGAGCGGACAGGCAAGCTCTTGCATTCTCCAGCCCCACCTGTCCTTACTCTTGGAGCTGTCAGAGAGCTTTGCTTTCATATTCACGTGAATTTCACACCATAGTGACACTTGTTTTCATATTTGTTGAAGGCTGGCCACTTTTTCTAAAAACTACTAACTGAATTTGGTTTAAAAAAGTGCACAGTATACCCAATGAATTAATTTGATCATTCTCCCTGACCTTGTTCATATTCCCCTAAGTAGTAAAAGTATCAGAAAGATCATTTCTGGAAATATCAATTGAATTTATCTTCAATGGCTAGTGCTTTTCATCTATTACAGTTAAAGAATGAACTTGCCTGATAGCTTAGTCACCGTTGTCCCCTACAAAACCTTCGGCTTGTTTGATCCATGAATGTTTTCCTTTTGATCCAGGACAGCGTTGAACCCATCCATTCATCATCCAGTGGGTGATGAGTATCGCATTGAGCTGATGGAACCCTGACAGGATTGCTCTGTGATTACCTGAGACTGTAGGATGCTGGTTCAGCAGATGCTTTTCATCTTTGAGAAGGGGAATCTCAGTTCACAGAGTCATAAAATGTTTAGAGGGGAAGTGAAAAGTGAAAGTGAAGTCACTCAGTCGTGTCTGACTCTCTGACCCCATGGACTGTAGCCTACCATGGGATTTTCCAGGCAAGAGTACTGGAGTGGGTTGCCATTTCCTTCTCCAGGGGATCTTCCCGACCCAGGGATCGAACCCGGGGCTCCTGCATTGCGGACGCTTTACCGTCTGAGCCACACCTACCATAAATCTGAGTCAACAGCTTCAGCTTGTTTCCTGTGTATGTGGTGTAGCAGGTGGCAGTGAGAGGGTCATGGGACTCAGCGCTGGACTTTGAAGAATTGGTCTTGTAAATTTCGAATACAAACACTTACCATCTTGAAAAAAAGAAAACTGTGTTACAGAACTAAGAACAATAAAATGGAAAGCAGCAGCTCCCTGCACCACCTTGAGATCCTCCTCCTAGGGGGCAGCCACTTTGAATTTTTTAAGCTGTTTAACAAATATTCTCTTCTTGCTTCTTGATGGCCAGTTGCAGACCTGCTCTGCAGACTTTCTATTGAGCACGACATTGCCAAGCCACGTAGTATTCTGCAATCATTCTGTCTTCCTGGTACCACTCTGTTTTCCCTGGAGCTATTAATTGCCTCAGCTTTTGCCTTTGCCCAGCTGTCTTTGAAATTATCAGTTGTTTTCTAAAGCACGGCAGCTGCGCCTAAGCTTGTCTGTGGAGTTCTGCCTGCTTAGGGGCCTCAGTCAGCTGTGCCCCCCTGGCCTGTGCCTGTCTTTTTTCTGCTCGGATCTAGATCAGTTGCTCCTGGGTCTGCTGCCTGGCCTTTGTCTCCACTTCCCCCAGAGTCGTTGGGATTACCTCTCTGTCGAATCACCTTTTCCTTGGTCTGTGTCTTTCCTGTTTTTGATTTGCCTTAAGTACATTCTCTAGAAGTTTCCTTCGAAAGGGTATGTGGGTGGTCTGTGTTCTGAGTCCACATGTTAGAAAATGTCTTGGTCTGTCCTTAACACTTTTTGGACTTGGTATAAAATTCTTCTAGTAAAATTTTCTTCTGATTTTGAAGACTTTCACTTTACTTTTTTTTTTTTTGCTTATCATTCTGCCTGTAAGATTTATCCATGTTGTTTCACGTAGTTATATTCACTTTTACAAACATATGACGTTTTATCTTTTGGATATACCACTATTAAAATCTGCTCCACTCTCACTGGATATTTAGGTGGTTTCCATTGGGGGTTATTGCTGTAAGTGCTGCTGTGACCGTTCACGTTTGTATTTCCTGGCATTCATGGAATGGTGGATTCCCAGCAGCATTTATAGGAAACTCAGTCTGTGATTTTTTTTTTCCAGCTCTGTCATATGTCAAATGTTTATATCTACAAGAGTTTCTGGGCTCGTATTCTGTTCTGATGGTCTGTCCCATGCCAGAACCACCCATCTTGTAAGCCCCAAAACAGAAGTAAAAACCTCCCGGGATTGTGCTTCGCAGTGATGAGTCTGTGGATCCTGGAGGTCCTCTGGGAAAAGTGGCTGCTGAGAGTGCTGCATCCATCCTGAGTGTGCTTTCTCTCTCCAGGGATTTAGGTCCTCTTTCACGTTTCTCAACACAATTTTAGAATTTTTTCCATTAAACTCTTACACATTGTTGAACTGATTCATCACCAAGTGTTGAATTTGTGGGCTTTCCTGGTGGCTCATGGTAAAGGACCCACCTGCCAATGCCGGGGACGTGGGTTCAATCCCTGGGTCAGGAAGATCCTCTGGAGAAGGAAATGGCAACCCGCTCCAGTATTCTTGCCTGGGAAATCCCACGGACAGAGGAGCCTGGTGGGCTACAGTCCAGGGGGTCACAAAAGAGTTGGACAGGACTTAGCGACTAAACAATTTAATATGTGCTTTTATATGCTGACTTAACTAGCAGTAACTAGCAGTCTTGTCAACCTCTGTGAATGATTCTAACAGTTTAGGTGTTTTGTTTTGTTTTTAACCTTTTCTATGTGGATAGTCAATCCACTAGTGAGATAATCATTTCCTTTTTTTTTTTTCCCCTTCTTTACAATCTTTCTGCCCTTTTCCTTGCCCCTTTTCATTGGCTAAAGCATTTGGGCCCATTTCTGCTGGGGTTTCCTGACTGAGATTGAGCTAGAAAACCCTCCAGCACAGTGCCTGTGCAGGTGCTG
This sequence comes from Capricornis sumatraensis, assembly GCF_032405125.1. Lineage (NCBI taxonomy): Eukaryota > Metazoa > Chordata > Mammalia > Artiodactyla > Bovidae > Capricornis > Capricornis sumatraensis. Next base: position 103,103,118 of record NC_091076.1, read on the forward strand.
AGTGTGGACCCCCTTCATTTCTTCCCCATCTTAAGGGAAAAGTTTCCAGCATTTCCCCACAAACTATAACATTTGCTGTGAGTTGTAAATACCTTTTATCATGTTGAAAAAACAATTAGTCCTGTTTCTAGTTTGCCAAAAGATTTTTTTCAGTCATGGACGGCTGTTCAGTTCTAGTACTTTCCTTGTAGGTACATGTGTGATATTGTTGTGACAGTATATTATACAACTAAGTCGTGAACTAGTCTAGCCCTGCCTTGTCTCACGTGATAACCACTATTGAGTTCTTGAAGTATGTTCTAAGTGTAAAACAAATCCAGGATTTTGAAACCTTAGTACAAAAAAAAAAAGCAGAATATTTATTATATTGATTATATGTAGAAATGATAATGTTTTAGATATGTTGGGTTAAGTAAAACTTATTATTAAGGTTATTTTTTTACCATTTATTTTTTAGTTGTTTACTGTGTAAGTAAGTAAGTGTAAGTGAAAGTTGCTCAGTTGTGTCTGACTCTTTGCGACCCCATGGACTATAGAGTCCGTGGAATTCTCTAGGCCAGAATACTGGAGTAAGTAGCTGTTCCCTTCTCCAGGGGATCTTCTCAACCCAGGGATCGAACCCAGGTCTCCCACATTGCCGGCAGATTCTTTACCAGCTGAGCTACCAGGGAAGCCCTTGTTTACTGTGGCTGCTAGAAAATTTTAAAATACATGTTTGCCTCATATTTTTTTTGGACAGCACTGGCTAGACACGCTGATGTTTGCATCCAAATGTAGTTTATAGTAAAGAATCTGCCTGCAACTCAGGAGACCTAGGTTCGATTCCTGGGTTGGGAAGATCCCCTGGAGAAGGAAATGGCAACCCACTCCAGTATTCTTGCCTGGAAAATCCCATGGACAGAGGAGCCTGGCGGGCTACAGTACATGGGGTCTCAAAGAGTCAGACAGGACTGAGCGACTAACACAAGGTGTATTAAGTGTTTAATAGGTGTCCTCATTATTTTAAGCATTGTTACAGTAACCCAGTGAAGTGGGAAAATTTTTCCATGTCTTGGATGAGAAAACTAAAAGTCAAGGAGAGTAACGAAGTAGCTAGTGGGCAGCAGGGCCAGGACTGTAACCCAAGCGGCTGATTCCTGTGCCTGCACTGTCGGTCACTCCCTTTTAGGGATCATATGACATTTTAGATCGCTGCTTTTCAGTGAACGGTGATGACAATTGATTACCCAGAAAATACTTAGATTCCCTTTGTCATTCTACACTTGAAAAATCAAACTAAAAGAACTCCAGATGGATTAGGCCAAAGTGTCGCTTATTTATGCATATACACTTTGACCTGTAACCCATCTGGAGTTCTTTGTTTTATTTTTTTAAGTATAAAACGACAAATACAAATACATGAATATATACATAATGCACATATATGTAATGAATATTATATATATTCATTAGAATATTTTTCTAATTTTATTGAGAAAGGAACACTGCTTCCTAAGCAGGTCACAGAAACTTAGAATCTGTCATAAAAAAACAATCAACAGATATGACATCGTATGAACAAACTTAATATATATAAATGTATTATTTATATTCTTTTTTGTGTGACCAAAGCTTTCATAAAAAAGTAAAACAGGCAGTATAGTTGGAGAAAATATTTGCAGCACTTACAAGCAAAGATTGCTATCCAAAATATATGAAGAGCACCTGCAAACCGGTAAAAAGACAAACAACAGTAGAAAAATGGGACAAAGGATATAAACAGTTCACAGAAGAAACACAGCCAGCCAATAATCGTGATAGACAGGGAAATGTAAACTACAACAACCAGCAGATTACCAGACTGTTAAGGAGCGTTGGTGAGATTGTGGACAAGCAGACGTTCTCGTAGTGTTCGGTGGGGGGCGTTTTGTGCCAGATTTCAGAAGGCAGTTTGGTAATGTCTGTCCCAGTTTAAAATGTTTATAGAGTATATCCTATGCCCAGAGCTTGGTTTCTAAATACCATTCTCCATTAAAAGGGACCTGTGATCCTTGGGGAAATGGTTGATTCTGGGGCTGGGTAGGGAAAAATGCAAAGTGAGCCTGCCTGGAAAGTCTTGTGATGGCAGGAAGTGAAGAAGTGCTCAGAGAATGATGGGGACAAGTTGGAAGACACAGGAGCCAACTTGAAGAAGCACCTGGCTGCTGACCCCAAAATTAGGGATAATTTTGAGATAAAAGTGATGATAAAAGATGGCAAGGAACAGATACCCACATCCTCCCACAGCATCTCCCAACAAGATTCTTAGGAATCACAGAGGGACAGACAGCCACAAAAACAGAAACCTGGTTGACTCACCTGTACCAGATGTTGAAGGTTTGCATCACTAGTGAAAGGCTGATCAACATCATGGACCCTGATGTCCTGCATCAAGAACGCAGCCTCATTTTCTGTGTTGTGGTTTAGTCACTCAGTCGTGTCCAGCTCTTTTGTGACTCCATGGACTGTAGCCCACCAGGCTCCTCTGTCTGTGGGATTTCCCAGGCGAGAATACTGGAATGCCATTTCCTTCTCCACATTTTCTGTGTAATTCTTGCCAAAAATACACAACCTCAGTTGCATCAGAAGAAAACTGCGGGCCAATCCAGATTGGGGAACATTCTACAAAGCAACCAAGCACTGCTCTGTGAAATGAAAAGGTTGCAACCCTGAGGCTGGGGGCCATCATGACCAGATGAATTGCAGCGGGGCATCCTGGGTTGGATCCTGGATGGAAGAAAAGAACCTTACTGAGAAAACCGAGGTGGTTCCAGTAGGGTTACCAGGTTGCCTGTTAGTATTGTGTTGATGAGATGGTAACCTGAGGGGAAGCTGGATAGAGGACACGTGGCAAGTCCATGTTTATGCAGTTTTTCTGCAGATCTAAAATGTTTCAAAATAAAAAGTTAGCTGCCCATACTTGTCGACTCTGGAATTCAGTTTCTGAATCTCTTCTGCAGGTTCAGAAAAATAGATAAAAAACAATGTTGATTTCACATAGCTTGTGATGGCAGAGTATTGGAAACAGATTCACCAGTACAAAATCAAAGTATAGCATTAATGCAAATTTTACTGTGGGATGTACCAATTTAAAAGCTTGAGGTAGATTTATATGCCCTGACATAGGAAAATCTCTGTGGAAAAAAAAAAAAAACTTGCAGAAAAACATATATTAAATTTCACTTTGTGATATAGGCAGTAAAAAAAAAAAAAGTACTCTTATTTTTGTATTTTACATGTTCTGCATCTTCCTCCCCACCCCCTTCTATAATTTAAACACTGGGAGACAGTAAGTATGGTATTTTCTGTCTTCAGTGAGATCATCCTCTTGTATGTTAGGAAAACTCAGAATGGTTATTTGATATTTATGCTTTGTTTTATAAGCGGTTCTTTGATAAAAGTACAAAGACCTAAACTCAGCCCTCAGGAAAAGTTTCTTACTGGTTTATATTTGTGTTTCTTAAACTAACCTCAGTGGAGAGGGGCTGTCTTTTAGGCAGTCTCAGAGTTCAGGGAATTCACAGTTGATGACTTCTTCGCTGAAGGTGTCTGGTCCCTGTGCCCCGAGCGTGTGTCCGTTGGACTGAGGGAGCACTCTGCCCTGGGAGGGCCCCCTGGGCTTGGTGTTGGCACCATGGTTACGTGGCTCCTCAGCTCTCCCGTGTCTTCAGCGTCCTTCATCGTGGAAGGGGAATGGTGGTAGTTGGGGTGCTGCCTGGCCTCCTGCAGGTTGTTTTGATGCCCAAGAAATTCTGTATTTCTAGGAACGTATCTCTGCGTCTCTTTGGAAGCTGATGCAGCTTTGGAAGGTTACCTGCTTGGTTGTGGTGCAGCAGCACGTTTCCCTTCAGTCAGAGTGACAGGCCTCAGGCTGTCCAGCAGCACCACGAACCTGGTTCATGCTTGGAATTCTGCATTGTTTTAGCTTTGAATCTACATTTCTCAGGCCTCTTTTTCCTGCTGACTTCTTTGCAGGTAGGCTTCCTGGCTGGGAAGAGAATGTGCAGCCCCACCAATACAAATGTCATTCTGTGACTTTGGGTATAAAATCATTTTCAAGAAGAGTAAGGTAATTGGACTGAGGGTTTGTTCAGTGGAGGGAAGTTAAGTTTGGGGCCCGTAGTCTTGGAAGGATGAATAATCACTATGTGAATGACAGAAATGCAGGTAGGTCTCTGAGGGTGGAGGGGCTCTGTTGCGGTGACACCAGACACAGGGGGAGACAGGCAGGACCATGTCTTGAAGGACCTCTTGTGCTGGCCGGTTCTATATCTAAAATGCCCTTTCTATTTGCAATTTTTTTATGACCCAGCAATCCCACTGCTAGGCATACACACCGAGGAAACCAGAATTGAAAGAGACACATGTACCCCAATGTTCATCGCAGCACTGTTTATAATAGCCAGGACATGGAAACAACCTAGATGTCCATCAGCAGATGAATGGATAAGAAAGCTGTGGTACATATACACAATGGAGTATTACTCAGCCGTTACAAAGAATTCATTTGAATCAGTTCTGATGAGATGGATGAAACTGGAGCTGATTATACAGAGTGAAGTAACCCAGAAAGAAAAACACCAATACAGTATACTAACACATATATATGGAATTTAGAAAGATGGCAATGACGACCCTGTATGCAAGACAGGAAAAAAGACACAGCTGTGTATAACGGACTTTTGGACTCAGAGGGAGAGGGAGAGGGTGGGATGATTTGGGAGAATGGCATTCTATCATGTATACTATCATGTAAGAATTGAATCGCCAGTCTATGTCTGACGCAGGATACAGCATGCTTGGGGCTGGTGCATGGGGATGACCCACACAGATGTTATGGGGAGGGAGGTGGGAGGGGGTTCATGTTTGGGAACACATGTAAGAATTAAAGATTTTAAAATTAAAAAAAAAAAAAGCAAAGCAATGAATATTAAAAAAAAAGCAAATTTACTTCCTTTCAAAAAAAAAAAATCTTCAAAGCATATTATTATGTCAGAACACATTCAAACCTGAAAATATGTAAGTCCAAGAATTTTGACTTCAGATGTAAGAAATACATATATTAATAATAAAAAAATTGACATTAAAAAAATAATAATAAAAAAAATAAAATGCCCTTTCTGTCCCAGACAGTGCCCACTCACCCATAAAGGTCACCTCTACTTTTCTCTTCAAGATTGTGACCCCAAGGCAGTATTTGAATCACCTGATTTCCTAAATGCCAGATATTGCCACTAAGATTATAGATTTTCTCAAAAGTCACTCTTTTTTGGACTGCTCATGGCCCCATTCTTCCTGCTGCCCCCAGGGACTGATTTTTGGTGTTCTTTCTCCAAGAGCTTGGAGCCCCTGACCCTCACATCCTAGTCCTGAGCAGCCCAGGTGGTGGTTTCAGGTGACCTCTGCCACCACCCAGGGCTAGCGTAGCACTCAGCACAGTTCAAACTGAACCACACAGTAGAGACCCAAGTCTTTTTTGAGGGAGTGCGGAGTACTCAGCCTTGAATGCTCCTTGGAAGGACTGATGGTGAAGCTGAAGCTCCAGTACTTTGGCCACCTAATGTGAACAAGCTGACTCACTGGCAGAGACCTTGATGCTGGGAAAGATTGAAGGCGAAAGGTGAAGAGGGGGTCAGAGGATGAAATGGTTGGATAGCATCACTGACTCAGTGGACGTGAACTTGGGCAAACTCTGGGAAATATTGAGGGACAGGGAGGAGGCCTGGCACGCTGAGTCCATGGGGTTGCAAGGAGTCAGACACAACTTAGTGACTGAACAACAGCAACTTAGCACTTAAACGTTTTTCAAATAACAAGCACCAGCTTTGTGAGCACCAGCTAGAACATGGGGGCAGACCCTCAGGTTACCAGGGGATGAGACTTCTCCTAAGGACACAGGAAGTGGGAGGTTCAGCCACCACAGTGGCTCTGGGTCCCCGAGCTCAGGTCTGTTCATGGGGAAACAGCCTTGGGCATCTAGTCATGCACACAGTGCCTGGTTAATTTCATTAGTCCATGTGGTGGGGAACAGGAAGCAGGAGGTTCACTGCAGAATGCACCTCACACACTGCGGAATTTTGGACCCGAAAAGCCTGTGTCCAGTGTTTTTGTTTTGGCTTGGCGGAGTCACAGAGGTTCAGATTTCACCTCTGTGATGCCTGTTCTGACCACCACGTTTAGTACTTTTTGGGGGGCTATGTTGGGCCTGTGTTGCTGCGCGGGCTTTTGTCTGGTTGCGGCGAGTGGGGTGCTGCTCCTTGTTGCAGTGCGAGGGTGGCTTCTTGCAGGGGCTTCTCGTGTTGCAACGCACAGCTTCTACGGTGCCTGGGCTTCAGTAGCTGCAGTGCCTGGGCTCAGCAGTAGCAGTTCCCGGGCTCTAGAGCCCAGGCTTCGTAATTGTGGCAGATGGGCTTAGTTGCGCCGCAGCATGTGGGATCTTCCCAAATCAGGGATGTAACCTGTGTCCCCTGCATTGGCAGGTGGATTCTTTACCACTGAGCCACCAGGGAAGCCCCGTGTTTAGTACTTTAATAATTACTGCACTCTACGCACACACTCCTGGATTCTTCTTTCCCCCATAGCACCTGCTACTTTCCAGCATGCTAGTTAATTTATTATTTATTGTGAATATTGTTTATTGTCTGTGTCTGCCTGTATAACGTAAATTCCCATTGGCCATCACCTATTCCCATAAATTAATCACAGTGGCAAGCCAATTTTCATATAACAAAAACCTTTCAGGAAATGAGAACAGTGGAATATCACCAGAGCACTCCCTACATACTAGGTAGAACATGACTTTCTTCTGTATACATTCAAAAGGTAATGTATTTGCAAAAAGGGCTAATTGTAAACCTTTTAACAATCTTATCATAACCAGCAGAGGGCAGCACAGTTTGAATTTATCACATCTAGTAATTTTGACTTTATTTTAAAGGACATTTAAAACTAACAACTGCTTTCAGATGTAGTTCAATGTTTATCTCAACATCAAGCTTAATTTTTTTTTCTTTTTTTTTGCTGCACCGTGAGGCATGTGGGATCTTAGTTCCCCAACCAGAGGTCAAACCCATCCCTTGTGCAGTAGAAGCCCACGGACCCCTAACCACTGGACCGCCAGGGAATTCCTCAGCATCAAATATAGTATTCTGCTTTCCCATTTGTGAGCCATGCTACTGCTTCTCTGTCTTTATGGAGGAAGACGTTTCTGTTTAACATCACGAATAGGTCAAGCGCATGTTTTCTGAAGCACACAGGACCGCGTTTCTGAGTGTGATGGTGACGACAGGTTTGAGTCCTGTGGGGCGTCATTCCATCACCACTGGGGGGCGCTAATCACTTACCCAAGCTTCTCTCAGGGACGAGGCTGCCCTCCCCCGCTCCTGGAGGACTGGATCCAGGTGCAGATCCCCCAGCACGCGGTCCTCACTGAGCACCTGGTGATGTGTCGACCCCCTTCTCAAGGGAAACTGATAGAAACTCAAAACCACATGGGTTTCCCCCCCCCCCCCCCCGCGCCGAGTTTATGGCGTTCTACGGCATTTTTTTTCACATGCAAATTAAGATCAGACTCTGAAGAATTACACCTTTCTCTTTTTTTTCTTGCAAAAGTTAATGACTTCTTGGAAAAAATTGAAATTCAGATTGTGTAAGTAAGACAAAGGGAAGGACATGGTTTAGGGCTTTTGAAAAATATCTAATTGATTTTTACTGTTGAAGATAAAACTGCTAAAAATTCGGCCTTACAAAGTGTGGGCAGGTAACAGTGGTGAGGTGCAAGTTCAGTGAGCATCCAGGAGCTTTTTATTTGCGCTCTCTGCGACACATGCCTAGTAAATCCTTTGCTCTCAAGCCTTTTTGTTTTTGTACTTTGCTGATTTGGTGCTGTTCATGTGTATGAGAAACAGTACAAATCCATATTTTTCAGGTAACCCAAGAAGTAGAAAGAAAGTGAAATCGCTCAGTTGTGTCCAACTCTTTGCGACCCCATGGACTGTTTAGCCTGCCAGGCTCCTTCATCCGTGGGATTTTCTAAGCAAGAATACTGGAGTGGGTTGTCATTTCCTTCTCCAGGGGATCTTCCCGATGCAGGGATCAAACCCAGGTCTCCTGCACTGCGGGCAGACACTTCACTGTCTGAGCCACCAGGGAACCCCAAGAAGCAGAGTGACTTTCAAAAGAGCCTTGCAGTGTTTCTAGGCAGCTGTGGGCTTCTCTCTGTAGAAGGCTGAGGTCTTTGTCACTTTCCACATCACCTTACAGTTACACTTATGTGGGTGTTTGGACGCTTGCATGATTGTGTTCTCTAAGCCCTTCCTATTGGCAGCTTATCAGGAAAGATCTAAGCTGCAAAGAAAGAGGTCATCATGAAACAAAATGACATATCTTCAAATCTCAGAAATTCCTCTGAGATTGGAGATATGGAATGACGCTAGAAACCGGAGGGTGGGTCTGAAGTCCTGACAGGCAGTTAAGACACCCAGTTCTTTTCCGTCTCCTGCAGCAAGGCGATTTCTCTTTCCCTTTGGTGAAACATGGAGATCAGGCTGTAAGGGGACTGAGTGAAAGTCTGTGTACTTAGGAGCTCCTTTCCCTTTCTCTGTCTCTGCTTACCTGCCCAGTTGCTGCTGGCCAGCTTTATTGGAGATCGTGTCTTTAGATCACTGCTCAAGACAAGAACCTACAGAGCCCTACATGTGGGGTCTGTACGTGTTAATTGCTTTATTATTTTACAAAGACACTCACCACTCAACAGGCCATAGCTACTACACAGAGTTTTTAATCAGATTGTCAGTGCCTCTCTCTTAAATATGAAGAAATAGCTTCTGTTTACTAGACATTTAAGGAAAATCCCTGAACATGAATAGAAGAAAGTAAACAGAAGAAAAGAAATTAGGAAACAGGTCATGGAAGATATAGAAGAAAACTTTAAAACTGTATACTTAAGAGTCTCAGAAATTATATTAATGAAATAAGAATAGGATGCTATCAAAAAGATACATTCAGAGATTAAGAGTGAGATTAAAAATAAAAGAAACAGGCTTCCCAGATGGCTCAGTGGTAAAGAATCTGCCTGCAGTGCAGGAGACGCAGATTCAGTCCCTGGGTCCAGAAGATCCCCTGGAGAAGGAAATGGTAACCCGCTCCAGTATTTTTGCCTGGAGAATCCCATGGACAGTGAAGCTTGGCAGGCTACAGTCCAGAGAGTGGCAAAGAGTCTAACATGACTTTGTGACCAAACAACAAATACCAGAAATAGAACATTCAAATAGAAAGATTGGAAGATAAAGCAGAGAATTGTCTTAGCTCAGGCTGTTGTAACAAAGTAGCACAGGATGGGTGGCTTAAAGAACAGATGTTTGTTTCTCACAGTTGTAGAGGCTGAAAGTCTAAGATTTCAGTGCTGGCTGGATTGGGTTCTTGGTCAGGGCCTCCTTCCTAGTTTATAGAGAGCTATACTCCTGCTGTGTCCTCACAAGGCAGAAAGAGAGCTAGCTAACTCTCTGGCCTCTTCATATAAGGGCACTAATCCCATTCAGGTCACTCCACCCTCATGACCTGATCACCTCCCAGAGGCTCCATTTCCAAATACCATCACCTTGTGCATGAGGGGACACAAACATTTGGTCCACTGAAAGATGATTTCCTAGAAAGCAGCTCAAAAAGAAGAGGAAAAGTAGGAGTGAATAGGTAAGAATAATTAAAGGATCCACAAGACAGGTCCAGTTGCTAATAAAAATGTCCAAAAACAAGAACTGGGGGGAAAAAAGGACAGAAATTTAATTATCAGAGTCTAAGATTTCAGGCGTATGTTCTACCCGATGGCTAACATAACATGAAATTCCCTAACACTCTGCATAGAGAGAAGTTCCTGAAAGCTTCTTGAGAGGGGAAAGAGATAACAAAAGTTTGGGCATCAGAATGGCACCACTGCCCCCAGCAGCACCAGAAGAGGGAACAGCGAGAGGGGCGCCTCCACCGTGCGGAGGGAATAAAGCTTCACTCAGAGTGCCACAGCCAGCAAAGCATCAGGTGTAAGCGAAGAGACACGCAAAACTCACAGCCCCGGTGATGAAAGCCCGCTCCTTCACAGCCCCTCTCTGTTAGCTGTGAGAGGATGTGCTCCACCCAAATGAGGGATTAATCCCAAGGAGGAAAAAGACAACATTGTATCAGAGACTCAGGAGCAGTGGTGGGAAGCAGCAGAGGGAGTGCACAGGGTGGTCTCCAGAACTTGGGCCTCAGAACCACAAGACTAGGCTGAGCGGAAGTGTGGAGGTTTCCGGAGGCTGTCTCAGAAGACAGACAGCTGCACAGGTTTGACCATATTGACTGCTTCATAGCATGGTAGAGAGTTTGGCAGTGAGCAGAGAGAAACAAAAAGGACACTTAATGCCGTCATGTGGTTATTTTAATCACAGTACATTAAGTAGCTAGGTTTTGAGCAGTATTTAAGGGAATACTAAATACTGGTTTTACCAAAAATGTTTGCATAGTTATACCAAGGGGGGGTGTGTGTGTGTTCAAGGGGTGTGTGTGCTCAAGGGGTGTGTGTGCGTGTGTGCAAGGGGGTGTGCGTGTGCAAGGGGTGTGTGTGCAAGGGGTGTGTGTGCGCGCACATGGCTGAGGTGTGGCAGCAGAAGCCGAGACTTCATCTTCTGTGGCAGGCAGTTGATGTCTAGAGTTGAAAACTCGAGAATAAGTGGTGTAACTAGTTATTTCGCAAAAGGGAGGTGATGAGCAAAAGTAGCCGAGAGACCTACATCTGTGGAGCGTGATTTTAGGTGTTGGGGGGGAAGGGTAGGAAACTGGTTTTCTGTTTGAAACCGTAGATACTACTTGCTTCCCTGGTGGCTCAGATGGTAAAACGTCTTTCTTCAGTGCAGGAGACCAGGGTTCGATCCCTGGGTTGGGAAGATCCCCTGGAGAAGGAAATGGCAACCCACTCCAGTACCCTTGCCTGGAAAATTCCATGGAGTGAGGAGCCTGGTAAGCTACAGTCCATAGGGTCACAAAGAGTTGGACACGACTGAGCTACTTCACTTCACTTCACTACTTGCTTTATGTGATGTGTGTGTCTTTTGCTTAGAGAACAAACCAGGCATGGTGGTGAGAGACGAGCCCGGAGAGGCACAGGGTCCCAGGAGGAGGGTCTTGACACCGTGGTGATTACGGGGCTGAGGACGTCAGGGCTGGCTCCTGGCCTTGGGGGCTGTGTGGTCTCTTTGGTCACTGAGGGTTTGTGCTCTCCCAGCTCCACTCTACGCTCTCCCCAGCCCTCGGGCCCTTTAGATTGCCCGGGAGGCTGGCTGGCTGGGGGACATTCCCCACCAGCCAACTGGGGTCAGGGGTCCCCTCCACTCCACCGTCCGGCAGGCCTGGCCTGGTCAGGGCCGCCCCCTTGCACTGGCCCTGGGGCTGCTTCTCTCCCTGTGGTTTGCCCAGACCCTGCCCTCACTTTTCTAGACGGCCCTCTCTTCTGTCCACACTCCCACTCTTGAGTGTGTGTCTGTCTCCTTGGGATTGCGACTGATGCGGGTGTTAGGCTGAGAAAAAGACTTTCCCCAGAACATTATGTGAATATTCACGGAAGCTTTCTTTCAGGTTACATCCTGATAAACACATCATAAGTTGAAAATGTCATAGGTCAGCATATATGTAATATACCCAAACTGAACAGCACAGCTTGGCACAGCCGACCTTAGTGTGCTCAGAACAGGCCAGATCACCTGACACACAGCCTGTGTTGACTGTCTGCTGGACCAACTGAGCGCTGTACTGACACAGTGAGAGGAAACAACAGTTGTCTGCGTCCAGGGTGGCTGTGAGAGTGTCGGTTGTTCCCCTTCATGACAGTGTGCTGACCGGGGGCTGTGCATGCCGCCACTGCCCAGCAACACAGGAGCGGTTCGGACCACATATCGCTGACCCAGAAAAGGGCAACATTCAGAGTATAGTTTCTACTGCTGTGTGTCACTTTCACGCCATAATACAATCGAAAAGTGGTGAGTCAACCGTTGTGAGACTTGGCGGGCAGTCCAGTGGTCTGGGGCCCGTGCCCCCACTGCACGGGCACAGGCTTGATCCCTGGCTGGGGAACTAAGGTCCCTCATGCCCCACAGAACAGCCACAAAAAAAGTCAGTCATCGAAAGTCAGGGCCTATCTATGTACTTATCTCTTGAAGTGAATATATTTTAAGAGAAGGATTTCATATATAGTATATGTGGTTATTATATGTAGTAAATATGGCAGCTGTAATGAGAGATATAGATGTTGATATATATAAAGAGTTAAATATGTAAGAGAGAATGAGAATATAATATAGAAAACAAAAATCTGGGCGAATGTTAAGAATATATACTGAAATGTCATTAGTGGTTATCCCTGAGTGATAGGATTAAGGCCCCCCCAAATCTAATTTTAACAATAAACATGTCATGAATATATTAAGAATATGCAGAAAAGAACAGTTTGGTGCAATATATTAGAACACAGGATGGGGATGAAATTGAACTTAAATGGGAATGATGCCCTTAGTTGTTTTGGGTTTTTTTGCCTCTAAAATCTGCCTCCTATTTTTATCTTGTGACCTCACCACATACTGTGATGATTATGATCTCTTAGTCACGCTCTTGGGAAATGCGCTGTTATCTCACTGTGAGACAACGCGGTGTTTTTAAGTGATTTTGTTCTAAGAAAGTACTTGGGAAGTGAAGAGAGAAACACCAGCTCTGTCTATTGCTTTGGATGAGTCTGAAAGCAGAAGTGCCACTGTTCCTCACTGGACTTCAGCCTCAGACTGCTTCCAGGGAGGAGGTGGTTAACCTCTGGGGAGCTCCTTGAGCTTGACTTCAGGAACTGGGTGGTGGCCGTGACCTGGGAGTGACGCTTCTGTGGATGGAGGCTGATTGGTCCAGGAGCGCAGCCAGGGAGTCCCCGGCAGTCCAGGAAGCAGCTCTGAGCTGTCCCAGTGTTGGACGGCCCACAGGTATTCCCGCCCCACCCAGCCTCCCAGGAGTTACTCTGAGCTCTCTTTTGAAGTACAAACCCCAGCAGCCTTCAGGGTCCTGCTGTGACAGAAAAGATGGTCCTTAAAACCGAAGAAGAGGATGGTGAGTCCCAGTCCTGGTCTGGGTGTGTGGGGTGAGGTTTAGGTATCTGTTTTGATCAACATGTGACGACGTGTTGTGTGACGACAGTTTTACAGCCCCTTGAGGAGTACCAACTGAAAGGCTCTTGCTTGTGTGTGTGTGTGTGTGAGAGAGAGAGAGAGAGAGAGAGTGTTTTTAAACTGAAAGTGTCCCCCAGCCCCCACCCCCACTCTGCCTCTTGCTGGGGATCCGCCCTGGGTGCGTCTTGGTGGCGTTTGCCCTCCTACTTGGCGATGGTGTCTGACTTCCTGAGTCTGAATAACAGTCTTAGAAGCGGTAAAAGTTGCGTGTACACCAGTGTGACACTAAAAAAGGAAAGATGTTAGAGACCAGGTTTGAAAGTACTTGAGGATGAATAATAACCGTGAGGTTCAGGATGAATAATAACTTTTTATTAAATAAAAATGTAACAGAGGGACTTCGTAGTTGTTTGATCTTCCTCTTTTGGTATTAGGTAAGGACTGAAGCCTTGCAGGGTCTGGGGAACTTCCTTTGTCTTCTCCACACCCGCACTGTATGACAGTGACGCTAAGAGTAAAGGGGTGAAAAGTTCTGTGGATTCTAAATCCCAGAAGCTTTTGCAGAAGAGCTGGCTTTAAAGCACCCTAGGTCAGGGCTCTCAAATGTCTTGAAGTTCTGTGTGTGGATCTGTGTATGTTTTATTGTGATACTTTCACCGGAGAGCCATGTGTTTTTTGTTTTGTTTTTGATTTGTTTTTGACATGTTCACACTGCTGCTGCTGGTAAGTCGCTTCAGTCGTGTCCAACTCTGTGTGACCCCATAGATGGTTTTGCTTATTTATTTATGGCTGCCCTACGCCTTCGTTGCTGCACATGGGCTTTCTCTAGTTGCAGCAAGCGGGGGCTGCACTTTAGCATCAGTGCACAGGCGTCTCCTCGAGGTGGCTGCTCCTGCTCTGGAGCACAGGCTCTAAGCGTGCAGGCTTCGGTTGTTGCAGCACGCAGGCTCGGTAGCTGTGACGTGCTGGCTCTAGGGTGCACGGTCTTCAGTAGTTGCGATACAAGGGCTCATTAGTTGGGGCTGGAGGGCCCTAGAGCATGCAGGCTTCGATAGTTGTGCATGGGCTGAGATGCTCAGCAGCATGTGGAATCTCCCCACACCAGGGATTGAACGCAGGCTTCCTGCACTGTCAGGCAGATTCTTACTCACTTGTGCCGCCAGGAGAGTCCCAGGTAGCCATGTTTTAGTGCCTTTAAGACAAAAAGCACAATATACTGGTTTGTAGCTGGTATTGGATGATATGAATAAATATTAAGCTATTTTTCAAAATGAATTTTGTGAAAGTGATAATAAACTTTAGGGGTCCTTTTTATCTTTTTCTTTATCTGGTTTACTGTAAAATGTATTTGAAGTTTCATCTTCGTGTCAGACAGTATTGTGGACCATACCCCGCAGGGTGGCTCGGAAAGCTGTACTGTGTGTGAAAGCCTATGGGAGAGAGGGGCATTTGGTGTTGACAACACCCAGCATGTGAGGAGGGGATGATGAAGCGGTTCTCCGTCAGGGCTGAGCTGCCCCCATGGGGGCTTTCGTATCGGAGAGGTGTGTCCACAGTAGCCAAGGTCTCTAGCTCGAAAGCGGACCCTTGTGAGAGGGGAGGAGGACTCTGGTGGATGATGCTGGGGTTGTCAGGGTGCACTGGCCCGGCCTGGGCAGAGGGTGACCGCTGCTCACTGAGCTGGTTCTTCCCTCTTACTTGCCGCTGCTCCTTCCTGGTGGCCTGGCTTCAGACTCCCTGAGGTGGTGCCAACAGTCACTTTAAAGTGAAGATCAAGGGGTTCTATGCCGTCAGCTTCTGGCCATCCTAGAGGCTTTAACATTCAACATTAACTGCTCAGTGTGTGTGCCCTTGATTCATGGGTGGGAGTGGGGCTAGGGCATTTAGAAATCAATTTTTAGAGATAGGATTAACAGGCAACTTTTGTTTGAAAAAGTAGTCTTCAGAATGGGTGGTTCTCCATTTCCCTCAGCCGCCCCCCGCCCGGGAATGTTTCATCTTGTTGTCTGAGACATTGGGGGGCACAGTGTTGCTAAGATTGTTGCCCCTAGATACTGAGATGAGATGACAGAAATGGCATTGGACACATGTGAAAGTGAAGGGAGCAAATGGGCTTTCGCGGGCCGGTCCCCAGCATCCCGGAAGGCGGGTGAAGGGTCAGCGTGTGCTTCTCACACAGCTGCATTGGTTAGATTGTCACCCAAAGGGCCACCCAACACGGGAATGAAGGTTTAAAAAATGTCTCTAAAGAAGTCAGATCTTACCTGCTGCATGAGAGTCTGCAGTCCTTCAGTTACAGACGTGGCTTTGCCTCTGTCCTTCCCTGTTACTTAGGCTCATCAGGTTCCATTCTAGTTACGCAGGTGCGTGTAAGTGAGACTTAACCAGGGTCCAGTTATGCAGACATGTGTGAGGATAGTGTCCAGGTATGCAGGTGTGTGAGACTTAACCATTACACTGAATTGAACACTGTTTTCTTAGCCGCCTGAGGCTGTTTTTAGCTGTCACCTTTTGAATGTTTGACCCCCCCTTGGTTTGCCTTTGAACCTTCTCGCAGGACTGGGATCCCAGCTCCCTGCTGAGGGGACACGGGACCCTCGCCGACACAGCTCAGGCTCTCTGTCAGGTGCCCCGGGCCCCGAGCGGAGCTGTGCTCACTGTCCCCAGGCACTCAGCCACCCCGGCCTCGTCCCTTTGCGTGATCTGTGCATCCACATTCTCTCTGCATCTGCGTTGGTCCTCAAGTCCAGGCTCCGAGGCTCGTCCGAGTCCTGAGCAGACTGGCCGAGGTGGCTGCCTGTGCCGCTGCCGAGGGCTCGCCCGCCTTCCCTGCTGGGAGCCCCTGCTGAGCTCTTTAAATCCCCGCCCCGGCGCTGGCCGGCACCTGCAGATGCGCAGTGAGTGCTGGGCTGACGTGGCGCGATTATTCCAGGGAGAGAAAAGAAAGAGCTGACGGCTCAGCCAGAGCGTTTGAGTTGGACTTGGTCTGTTCCTGGATTATTTATACTCCCTGAATCTTACCTCATCTCTAAACTGGAGGTAACACCGCATACATAGTTCATTGTCAGGAAGTGTGCAAAGTTCACAATTGGGCTTTGTCGTCAAGTTCAAATAATGAAATGAAAAAAGATTTTAGGCTGTGGATCTTATATGTGTATAAGTTATATTATTTGTAGGAAAATATACTGACTGGCATGTAATTAAGTAGAGTATCTCTCCCTTAGGACACTGGATTTTCAGTTTGCATCTGAGATACTCTGTCTGGTGGTGACTTACCCCGTATCCCACCCTCTCGATGTGGTCCTTGCTGTTGCTCCGGCCTCACAGTGGGCAGGTTGCTGAGGCTGAGGGGGGTTTTAATCCGGAAAGCAGAGGTGCTGTAAGTGCTCATCCCATAGATACGCCCTTCCTCACGGGTGAGTTTGTATTTTGCAGAACCAAAAATGGTTACATCTTTATTTTTAAGCAAAAGCTCTTGGCATTGTACAGAGCACACATCTCAGCAGACCTGCATCACCATCTGCCAGGACCAGTTTTGAGGGGGCCTCTCTCTGGGCTGGATTTCATAGGCTCTGGTCTGGATTTCTTTGGCTCTAGTCTTAATTTCATAGGCTGTCTGTGGAGCACGCCGGCGTGAGTGCCTGCAGCGCTGAACAGAGAGTCAGGACTGCCCTTTCTTCTTGATGAAGGAGGTTGAAGAAATGAGGCTCAGGTTCTGCTCTGAAAAGAGTGAACCTTTATCTGTCACGTGAGGCTTTCCACAGCCTCCCAAGTTCTCTTGGCTGTGGAACATAAAAGCATAGGGCTGGCTCTAGGTGGTCAGGACCCAGCATCCAGGAGGCAGGTGAGGGTGGAGGGCAGCAGGTGGAGTTGTCTGAGGAGCCAGCATTGTGGAAAGAACAGGCAGGGAGTGTGGTCTTGGCAGGACGCAGGACTGGGGCTTTAGCATCCTCCAGCCTGTAGAGTGGGCCGCGGAGCCGAGGGCAAGGGAGGTGCGGTAGATACGGACAGGCGTCAGGCCCTTGGCACCCAGCCCTCTCTGTGGCTCTGGAAGATTCGCTGAGTGTGTTGGTGGTGGTGATGGGGAGGGGCTGACTGGACCTACATATAGCTTGCTGTTGGGTTCCTTAGAAGTGGAGGGCTAGATCTTCTGCGCGTGTATGTAGTATCCATTTCTCACGCTTCCCTCGCATTTTGACAGCCTTCCAAAGGCACCTTTACTGAGTTTACATTGTTCTTGTCTTTGCTTCTCTGTTTGCTGAAGCCAAGCTGAGATTTCCTTTTTAGAAGGATTCTTGTAACAGCTTCTGTCTTCTCCTGTTACCTTGTGAAGAGCTTCTGCTCATGGGGACCCAGATGGGTTCACCTGCAGCTGGGACCATCACTAGTGCAGAGGGGCCTCAGGGTTATGGGGCCCTGGCTCCCAGGGGCGGTGGCGGGCAGCACTGCTGAGATTCGCTGCTCTCGCGACCCACGTGTCCTCCTCCTGAGCCCGTGCTGGTTGTGACACGCCGGGGAGGATGGACACACAAGTCAGGCTTGCTGCCCTCAGCTCTGCTCACGCTCAGGGCTCGCCCGCCACTTCCTTCCCTTCTTCCCAAGATAATTTCTTGACTTTTGTATGGTCTTCCTTCCTTACCCTACAGAGAAATCATGAAAGCTTAACTTCTGACCTAGAAAAATAAAGCACGTTTCTTTTCCAAGTTGGTGACTTTCTGCATCTCCTCTCTTTCTGGCGTCTTGAGTCTCTTCTCCTTTGTCTCTTCTGCTAAGATTTCAGGATTCTGATTCATAGAAATCCAGTGGAATCCTACAAACATAACACAGCATGATGGTATAGTTCCCCCCAGGTATTTCACATGCATTATATATAACAGGACTCCAGGTATGTTCCTCCCACAAAAGAAATACTTGGGTGTAAGCAGAGCAAATGTTTTGGGGTAATTGGCTGGTGACATTTCCATATTCCTTTCTGAAGAGATTTCAGCATAAAATTTTGCCTTAGTTTTGGATCCAGATAAACAGAAAGGTATAGAGTGCGGCATCGCTGCCTCCATTCATTCCCTGTCCACACTCCTTGTCTCTGGAGAGGGTCCCTGTCGACAGTTTCGAGTGCACCCTGCTCAAATCTGTGCATTTCCCAGCATCGGTGTCACATGCGTGGTGTCCTGTTGCTTCTCGTGGCACTGTGTCTGGGAGATCTTTCTGTGTTGTCATCTGTGACCAGCTCACTCTTTTTAACGACCAAATTGTGCTCACTCTTTTTAACGACCAAATTGTGTGTAAGTAGCATTCACTTTTGCACTTTTGAGAGCATGTCCATTGGGTAAGTTCTCAAATGCACTTGCTGAATGGAGAAGTACTGCGCAAAGCTTGCACCCTCTCCACTCCCCCAGCGAAGCCTGGGCCCTCGCGCCCTTGGTAGACCCATGTTTCTGCCAGGCTCTCGGGAAGCTTTAACTGCAGAGTTGGCGTGCCCGTCCTTCGTGCCTGGCCACTGTACCTCATGTCTGCCTTTCCTGTCCTCACAGCTGTGTGCGTCGCTGCCTCCCACTGCCCTGTGCTCTGCTCTCCTTGGGAAATGCGTGAGCCTCTGCCACAGATGGGGCACACCTGCTGTCCTGGTTGCTTACCTTTTAGCTCATAGAACTTTATTTTCCATTCTGAAGCCTTTCACTTTATTATAGCAAATTGAACAGATTCTGAGATTATGACCATGTTAATCTATGCTTTATTCTAGAATTTCTGTGGTTTCTTTTTTTATATTAAAATCTGATTCAGCTAGAATTTATTCTGATGTAAATGAGGTAAGCATTCAGCTTAGCTTTCCCTCAAATGGGTAGCTAATTGCCCTACCACCATTGACTGAATAATACTATTTTTCTTTATATTTTTGTAGCTTTTAAAAATACTTTCTTTATGAGACTTCATGACTTGAAGTGTTTCAGTATTTCTTGAGTTTCTTTTCTGCTGTTTTCCTTCTCTATTGCTGAAATTTCAAATTATTGACACCTCACTTTAATCTCTTGGAGAAGGAAATGGCAACCCACTCCAGTGTTCTTGCCTGGAGAATCCCAGGGATGGGGGACCCTGGTGGGCTGCCGTCTATGGGGTCACACAAAGTTGGACACGACTGAAGCGACTTCGCCGCTGCCGCCGCCGCACTTCAATCTCTGGCGGCATCTCACATTACCCTTCTTCCTCTTCATAGTTGCCTGTGCTATTCACATATGCATTTTCCACGTGAACCTTCCTATTGTTTTATCCATCACACTTCCTGTAAAACTCTTGATGATAGTGTAAATAGTATTTTTAGAAAGCGATGTACAAACTGAAGACCGCCTTCCCCCACTGGGGTCCTCCTGCTTGTGCTCAGGCCGTTCTCATTTTCTTGGTGGCTTTCTCAGCCATGGTAATCACGGTAGCTTGCAGGGAATTTGCTGGTCTTTGGGGGTAGATTAGAGTGAGGATCTGTTTGTATTAGACGGAGGAGGCCCGTGCCCTCTCCCGGGTCAGCTCGCCTCCCAGAGCTGGCGGTGGAGGGGCACGGAGCCACCCTGCGTCTCCACGGGCAGACTTGCCTGCCTCCTGCCTCCTCCCCTCCTTCCTCCTGCCCTGCAGTCTCTTCCCGCCCTGCTGTGCCCTCTGCCAAGGGCAGGAGGGAGCGGACCCCAAGAGTGGTCCTGGCAGCGATGAGTCCCCTTGCTGGGGCTGGAGCAGGCCCCCGTCTGGAAGGCGGGCTGCCTGCTGCCCCAGCTTTGCTGCCTGTGAACGGACTCAGGGCTGCTGGGACCTGGAGAGCGGGAGCCTGGGTTGGTGCCTGCAGCTGCTCTCGGACTTCTCTCAAACCTCGAGAGCCTTCTCTGGACCTCGGGCAGCTCTGAGAAGGGTTGATGTCTGGCACCAGGAGCCAGCTTTTTCCAGTCTGAGGTTAGAGTTAGGAACTGCTACCCTCTCAACTGCTTCCGGCCCTTCTCAGAGCGGGAACAGAAGCCAGTCTTGACTTCTTTGAAGAAGCATTTATGCTCTTGCTGCTGCTACTGCTACTGCTAAGTTGCTTCAGTCCTGTCCGACTCTGTGCGACTCCATAGATGGCAGCCCACCAGTCTCCGCCATCCCTGGGATTCTCCAGGCAAGAATACTGGAGTGGGTTGCCGTTTCCTTCTCCAGTTTATGCTCCTAGCTTTTACTAAAGAGTAACTCAGCATTTTAAAGCAGAAGGAATGGAGTAGAAAGGTTGAGACCTCACTCCATGCTTGCGTTTCCTGTGACGCAGGAGCAGGGGAGGTGGGAGTGCTTAGACGCCCAGGGCTCCGCCTGGTGCAGGCTTGCCTGGGGCCTTTGCCCAGAGGATGTGGGGCTTGGGGATGCATAGGATTAGCAAGTTTGTGATGCTGATGATTTGAAAGACACTGATCCGTTGCCTCTCAGGAGTTGTCTGTGGAATTAAGCACAGGTGGCTGGCCGTGGAAGCTGAGCTGTCAGGGGGCAGAAGACACTTAGTTCTGTGCCCCCTTCCTGAGCTGAAGTTTCGCTGCCTTAGATGACTGCCCTGTGTCCCTGTCACTTCTCTCTGGTCACCCCAGAAATGCGGCCTGTCCCTCTCTCCTGGTGCCCCCACCCCCTTTGTGACTCTACCTTACCGCCTGTCCAACAGCAGTCAGATGTCGTCTTCAGGCCAGACTTAAAGGACACCAAGACACCAGTCAGATAGGTGTCTTCAGGCCAGACTCAGAAGACGCCATTTCTGACTAGTGCAGCTTTTCCAGGAGTTTCCAGTTTGTTCTGTATCCCCGTTTGTCCTTTGTCCCCAGCCTCGTGTGCCCTCTCCCCGCTGGCCCGGCCTCAGCTCCCGTGAGGCCTCTGGGACAGCCGGCTTTGCCGGCTTTGCTGTTGCTGACCCCGCAGCACCTGTCACCAGTGTTCCATTGGCACTTATGCTGCTTGATTCTTTTTCTTTAAAAGGAACAGTAACATGGAAGCTCTTTGGGGGCTAAACCCATGTCTTACTGTCTCTGTATCTTCTGCAGTAACTAATAAAGCACCTAGTTTATGGGTGGTAACCATTTTTTCCCCAAAAGATTGTTGGAGTATGAGTCTGAGAAAGTCATTTTTTGAAGCGTTTATTTTCTCTGTTGGTAGATTTCCTGAGATTACTACCCTGTGCCCAGTCTTTTTCTCCAATCATCGCTGTGATTTCACAAACTTGATTATGGGGCTCTTTATTTGAGATCTGTCTGTAGATATGAGGTGAGCCACACTGCAGACTTCCTGTCGGTAGCTTTTCCCTGTCACTTCTTTTCTCCTTGCTTCCTCGGATCATACTGTTTGTGCAGAGAATTGACTGTGGTGTAGGCTTTGCTGCCAGCGAGTCTGGCCTGGAGGCACGTTGAGGTCTTTGCCAGTTTACACGTTGGAAGTCCAGCCCCAGCAGTGGACCCTCTGTGCTCAGTCGTGGCCGGTGGGTTCAGGACAAGCCACAGCAAGCCTGTACCTTAGGACCGAGTTGTGCACAGGAAGTGATGTCAGGATCCACCTACTGGGACCTTTAAATCCCTGGAGGGTTTGTGTGCCTATTTTGATGTTACCTCAAAAGGGGGGATGTAGCCCTTAGGACTGTGTAGAGTGCTGTGAGAATATTTATGATATTTTACTGGAAGGCAAGAGTTTCATTTCATGGACAGAAACCCCCCTGCGAATAGGACAGTTTCCAACCAGGTGTTAAACTTCGTGATACAAACATGTTCAGGGGAGACCGTATAGATGAAGAAGGCCTTTAGTGATGGTTCTTTTGTGTGAACTGAGGGAGTTCTTTCTGGAAGAGGTGGTCTTGGCTGTGGAGGATGAGCCTCTGAACAACAAGAAGGAAATGGAGATAGGTTGGAAACCTGTCTCCCTGGGGCCAGGTGGTTTGTGATTGCTTACCAGACCCAGTGTCTAGTAAGGACACTCAGCTGGTTCGTTTGTTGAAAACTTGTCTTCCTTTGTAGCTTTAAACAGAGATTTCATAATTTTAGCATTTATTTCTCATAGATTTGGTATGATTCTTTTAGACGAGAACTCTTATGACACAAAAATAAAAATTTTCATATTGTGACTGTTTCTTTAAAGACAGGCTGGGCCTGCAAAGCCCAAGTGTTGGTCAAGTCTGGTGACCCTGTGCTGGTGATGAGGAGCTCACATTAGTGTAGTGGAAGGAGGGAGCCCTCTATCAGCAGCTTCCTGAGGACAGAGCACTCGAAGGCAGGCCAGAGTGTGGGATTTTCCGTTTTTCCCTCTTTCTGTTGTGTGTCTGGAGTGGTGGTTCTTAGGCAGGGAGGTTTGACCCTGCAGGGGATTTGGCATGTCTGGAAGCCTGTGGGGCTGTCCTCTCTGGGGGGTAGGGTGAGATGCTGCTGCGGGGGTGCAGTTAAATGTGCCCTAAGGCACAGGACACCCTCCCACACAGAAGGAGCCCCCAAGCGTCAGAAGTGCCAAGATCAGAGAACTTCATCTAGTGTAGTGGTTTATTTTCTCTTTTTCTCCTCGTGTTTTTGGCACTTGTTTTAATCCTTAGGTCTCTTCCCTTATTAGTCAAAGGCAGTGCTTCCCAGAGGAGTCGGCAGATGCAGCCTGCAGTCGCCCCGTGTCCTGAGCCTCCAGACTCCACGTCTGGGGCCTGAGGTCCCCAATGTGTGTGTCTGCCAATGCCCTTGGTGATCCTCACACCTCGAGGTGGACAGCCACTCCTCAGGCTGTAGTGAGCCTGTCACCAGCCGTCTTACAGCATTGTCCTAGACCCGCCTGCCACTCGCCCAGCGTGTATTGGCACACTGGGTTGGAGCCTCTGGTGCTTGTGGCCTGAGTAGGAGGCAGGCCATTTTAGGAAAAGGCTGGAGCAGGTCACCTGGAGACAAGGGGCTTAGGGCTGCAGAGGACCAGAAGGGGTGGGGCGTGGGGGGACATTCGAGCAGCGGGGTCAGCATCCCTGCCTGCTGACGCTGTTGCCGGGGGAGTCAGGGGGTAGGGGGAGACGGGAGGTGGCCTTCTGCTGAGGGTGACGGAATAGTCTGCATTCTGGATCCTACCCTCCTGTTTATCCACTCAGGGAGGAGAGGCACCTTAAGTAAGGGTTAACATCCTCCCAGGGAAGCCACCATCAGTCTTTTGCTTCCAAGGGGGAGAAAAAAGCCGCTGCAGCCTGTGAGCAAAGGCTCGTGGTGCGTCCCCTCCCCCTCGGAGGCCTCGAGTGGGGGCGCGGTGGGCGGGGCGCTGTAATTGCATTCATGGAAATAAGCCTGGAGGACTGAGCACACGCTCGGAGTGTCCGCCTGGTGATAGCTCCGCGGCCGTCTCCAAACACGCCGGCCTTCTGCACCAGATCGACTTCCTCCGCACCTGGGTTTCTGCTCAGCTTTTGTGTCCCCGCCTGGCTGCCGCCTCTGCCCGGGCAGTGCGTGCGCACATGCAGCGCGGGCCCCGTCCCTGCCTCCACCCGGCGCTGGCGGGGCGGCCGGGGGCCTGGGACTGGGGAGTCTTGGTGCCGGGCCACCATGGCCTCTGAAGCGGACAGCTGCCACCTGCCAGGGCGTTGACGTCGCTGCCCCAGGGCTGCCGGGATCCTGGGGCCACTGGAGAGGGGACTCGCCCCGGGTAAGAGGCCGGGTGGGTGGCGCGGGTGAGCCCGCCGTGTGGAGCTTCCCGTACAGCGTGAATCCCTCTGCTATTACTATGCACCGCTGCCGGCCTCTCCCACCCTGGAGCCAGGCAAGCCTGATGTGTGCAGCGGCTGCTTCTCTGCATGTCTGTCGTGTGGTTTCGCATTCTACTCTCTTCCTAGGTTGTTTTTTTTCTTTTTTTTCCAGTAGCTTCTTCTGATAGAGGTTTCAGCCTTCAGTGTGGTTTCTTCTAGGCCCCAGATTAAGGAATAAGCTAATAACCAATTTGTATGGTCTTGCTAGGATGAGGTTAAAAAAAGGAGGACAGAAAGCAGAGGGGCAAATTCTGAGAGGTCCCCCTCCCAACCCACCCCTAGAGTTTTAATTTACTCGTTAAAAACTTGGGAACCTTCCCCTGGTATGAGTAGCCCTCTTCCCAAAAATGCACAGAGAAGAGCAGCTGGAGCCCCTTGTGTATTTTGCTGCCATGAGTCTGTTCCAGCTGCCGGGCTGAGGGGGTATGTCTCAGTCCGCAGAAATAGTCAGGGTTTTACAAAGGGCCAGCACGCACATAGGTTTTAGGAAGGGGAGTAAAGTGAGAGGGAACTGAGTTACGTGCCTCGGGTCCCCACCGAACCTCTCTTTTGGGGGGAAGGGGTGTGGTGGCACGGCTGTGTGGTGCCCAGATGGCAGCGGGCTTGGGGAGGG
This sequence comes from Capricornis sumatraensis, assembly GCF_032405125.1. Lineage (NCBI taxonomy): Eukaryota > Metazoa > Chordata > Mammalia > Artiodactyla > Bovidae > Capricornis > Capricornis sumatraensis. The sequence goes on from NC_091076.1 coordinate 103,127,653, forward strand.
GGAGCTTGCTCTGCCTGGGAGGAAGGAGAAGGGCACAGTGACGGTGGGGTTTGTCTGCTGGGACGGGAGCTCCCAGGCTTGCCCTGAGAGTGGAGGGCTCCTTTCTCGAGAAGCCAGAGGTGGAACGTGATTCTCCTTGTCAAGCTGGCTCCAACTCTGCTTTCAGTCCATGAGACCCTTTCAGAAACAGCCTTGGAGACAGAGATTGGACATATGAGCACTGGGAAGAAACTGCTGCAGAAGTCCAGCTGGACCACGTATACCACTGCCAGGTTTTAGAAAAAGCTTGAGGTTCTTAAATGATTGTTTTCTAGTTTTCAGCTTTTATTGAAAGCAGATGTTAACTTTATTTTCTAAACCAAACTTTTAGGATAAAATTTTATGACTTTGTCTCTTTTATTACCTTGAAATTTTATCTCATTTCCCTTTGATTACAAAAACCTGTCTTCAGGTTCTTTTTTATTAGATAAAATGTGTCCATTTCTTCCTAAGAAAGGTAAGATGATAAAATACGTTGCTTTCATGAGGAAGTTTATGGAGCTGTTTAATAGACACCCTCTCACTGGGAAAGGCGAGGATGCTGACATGCCCATTCCTGCTTAAGGAAACCAAGGTAGGGAGAGATGGTGGTTTTTACCAGGTCACAGAACCACTCACTGGTCAGTGAAGCCCCACTCAACTCCTTGGGGTAGGGGTAGGTGCCCCCTACCTCAACTCCTGGGCAGTGTCTCATCTCAGTTAAGGAGGCCTGAATTTTTTAGGTTAGTGGTTAGATGAGATGTCTATAAGATTGATACAGGAATAAAGTTGTCCTTAAAGATCCAGACTACAGGAATAAAATCTTTAATATCCTTACTTCTGGGTGGGAGACTGAGTGGTTTTTATGTGGAAAGAATTTAAGCTATAAGAGTAAATATTCACATTGGTAATTTGCTGGGCACCTTTCACCTTTGATGTTGAATGTCAGTTATGCTAGCACATGCCAATTTAATTCCTTTTGGTCCTGTTGGTATGTCTACATTCTTTTAGTCACTTAGGCTGTGAATTGCTTGCCTGGTGGCTCAGACAGTAAAGAATCAGCTTGCAATGTGGGAGACCTGGGTTTGATCCCTGGGTTGGGAAGATCCCTTGGAGGAGGGCATGGCAACCCACTCCAGTATTCTTGCCTGGAGAATCCCCGTGGACAGAGGAGCCTAGCAGGCTACAGTCCATGGGGAAGCAAAGAGTCGGACATGACTGAGCAACTAAGCACAGCACAGGCTGTAAATTGGTGGTGAGACCCTTCTTTTACAGTGCTTTATACAAAGATCAGATCATAGCTTCTGAGAATAGGGACTAAGCTTAGCAGAAATCAGGAATTCAGTATATTGCTATTAAAACTCTTGTTTCATTTATTTTTAATTGTGGTGAAATATAGGTAACATAAAATTTACCATTTTAAGTGTACAGTTCAGTAACATGAAGTTCATTCACTCACATAGTTGTACAGACATCATCATTATCCATCTCTAGAACTTTTATGAAACTGAAACTCTGTCCCTGCTGAATTTTGGCTCCCCATTGTCCCCTCCCCCAGACACCCACCATTCCACTTTCTGTCTCTGTGAACTTGGCTTCTCTGGGAACCTCATGTAAGTGGAATTGTCCAGGATTGGTGCTCTTGTGGCTGGCTTATTTCACTGAGCATAATGTCTTCTGGGTTCCTTCATCCTGTAGTATGTGTCAGAATTTCATTCCTTTTCAAGGCAGAATAATATGGTATTGAGTTTCACAAAGGGTTGCTATAGTTTGACTTACGGAGGGAAAAGGAATTGTTTCCCAAAGTTGGAAGACCTTCTGTAAAGTCGTGAGATGATCAGGTCAGCACCCAGTTGACCATGTATGTGTCCCCAGGTTTCCGGTTTCAGTCACATCCCTTTTCCTTGTCCTTCTGTGTCTGGTCTGACAACACCCTGAGATCTGTCTCAAGTGTGAGGCTGTCAGCGAAGCCCCTTAGTCATATCTTTTTGTTTCACTCATCTCTATGTTGCCTGTTCTTAAGGACCCTATGACTTTTGGTTGTTTTCTTATCCCTGTCAAGAATATCTGACCTTGTGTATTTCTAATGTCAGCATAGAATTGAGAGTTTTGTGAAAGTTTGCTGACTGTTTGTGTGTCACCCAAAGCCTGAGTTTTTTCCAGTCGTTAGAATTTTTTCACACTGGAAGGTGCTGGGATCTCCTGGGAGACCAGGTGACTTACCCCAGGGCAGGGCAGAGCAAGCGATCTGACCGGAGGATCTGTCTGCATAGGCTGAGTCAGGAAGGGCCCAGTGTGTGACCAGCACTCGCCACATGGCAGGCTCTTTGATCTTTGTCTCTGGAGGCAGTAGACACAGCGCCCTCAGTCCATGGGCAGCTTCCCAGATTTGTGCTCTGAAGCCCAAAAGCTGTTCATACATAGCTTGTGTTCCCTCTGGAGCTGGTAACAGTTTCTGGAGAGGGTGCAGGAAGGTCCAGTTCTTAATTTACCTTTCTTTCTTTTTTAAAAAAATTCAGTATAGTTGATTTACAGTGTTGTGTTAATTTCTGGTGTACAGTAGAGTGATTCATATATATATATATATTTGTGTGTATATATACACACACATTCTCTTTCATATTCTTTCCATTATGGTTTATCACAATATATTGAATATAGTTCCCTGTGCTCTATAGTAGGACCTTGTTGCTTATCCATTCTGTGTACAATAGTTTTTGCATCTGCTAATCGGCATCCTTGACCTGGCTGCTGTGGCTCCAGGCAGGCGGATGGTTTCTGAGGCCTTGTGTGTTTTCAGTTTCATGAAACTCCAGCCTTGCTTAGCAGGGCCCCCTGGCGCAGGCTCTGGAGGGCAGGAAGCCTGTCTGCACAGTGGCATCCTCCTGGGCTGCATGGGGGCCAGACCTGTCTGTCTACCCTCTCCACATGTAGGGAAAGGGAGTGCCTTCTGACTCTTGACCTGCCTTTTAAAATGTTGCCCTGCTGTGCTGGTTTAAATTTGGACCCTTGTTATCACCGGAAGGCAGGGGCTATATATAAGAAGGATGATGCTCGATGATTATGGTGGAAAAGGTAAGGCAAATTTAAATCTAGGCAGTGGGACCCGGTGTAGCTGGAGCCTCTCAGGGAGCTGTGTCTGGGCCCTAAAACACATCTCCAACACTTTGATGTATGTCACTCCTGGGGACCAGGGACAGAAAGCAAGCAAGGTCCCTTTTGGCCTGTATTCTTGTTGAGCAGAAACTGCTGTCAGTGGGTCTCTCTTTTCAGTTGGACTTCACTGCAGGTCTCTGGGCACCTGCCTGTGGCCTCAGGGGCTGGAGAAGCTGGACCTAGTGATGCCGCCCTATGCATTTCTACTTGCCCCCAGCCCGGAAGGAGGGCACTGTCCCTTTAAGACAGCCTCCTTTGTATGCGCTGGATGGAGCACATTGCAGCTCTGGGTTTCTGCTGGTTAAATCTGCAGAGCAACATTTAAATAAAGAAATAAATAGAGGGTCCCCTTGTGTGGCTTTCCTATTCACAGCTGAGTACAATGATCCCTTGTTGTTGTAGGCTCTTTAATCCCCTTCATTAAATAGGAGCCTTGCGAGGGAATGGTGAGGGGCTGCTGCTGGAATGGTCCCCGTGCTGAAGCAGGACACCTTGTAAATTAACCTTTGCAGGCATGAATTCCCGAGGCCTCCGGGCCCTCTGCTCTGTGTCCTTTCTGTGCAGGCCGCTGCCTCCCTAGCTGCCATTCTATTCAGGAGAAGAGGGCTTAGCTGCCTCCCTGGCACAGAAGTGTGGCTGCAGCACGTGGCGGTCGGGGGAGGGAGGAGTTGTTTGTTGCTCTGCCATCTGGCCCATCAGCAGATATTTTACAGTTTAACCCCAGTGGCTACGCAGGAGAGCCCGGGCCTGGGCAGAGAGATGCCTTTGCCAGGTGCCCCTGCCACTCCCTCAGAATCTCGAGGTGGATGTGGTGGGTTCTGAGTACCAGCTGTTCCTGTCCTGGTGGTGGCTTGCAGGGTCCTGGAGATGCCAGCCAGGATCCTCGGGACCTGTCTCTCCTTCAGCTCTCCAGCTGTGGTTTTGATTCTTCATGCTGTTAAATGAAATTAAGCATTTTGTCTATGAATTTTTTTTTCCTCATGGGCAATATGAGAATGAAGGCTTGAGTTGAAGATTTGGTGTTGCATTGATAAGTTTAATCAAAGGAAAATAGATTTGTTAAAATGTTGGTTTTTTTCTCATCTCAGAAACAAATTCCACTAGAAAAATGAGATCTAAATCTGCTTTTTTTGGGTAAGTTCTTAGGTGAGTTATTGACCCCTAAAGGAAGCAGTGTTGTGATTTGAGGGGGCTAGATGTAGAATGGAGAAGTGATTTAGAAATCACGGGGTTAATGTCAGGAGACTGCTTCAAAGTAACTGTGAATGAATGTCTTGCTGATTCTAACTGCACATGGGCTAGAACACCTTCCATCTGTCTTTTCTCATAACCATAGATTAACATTTTTATTTTTCATTAAAAATCCAGTTGTACCTAGCTGTATTTTTTTAAAGCAGATATTCAAGAGCTTATGTTCCCCATCTCTCTCCACTCCCAGACACACCCTTCCCAGAAGCAATCACTCAGAATTAGCTTTCTCTGACTTTTGATCTTCTGGTAGGTGCAGCCAGGTCTGTATTAATATTCTTGTCTTGCTGATTGTTGTGTCAAAGACTCTCTCCTGATTTCCTTCACTCGCAGCATTCTTTCTCTCCACTCTCTCCCTGTCTGATAGTTCATCACAAATGTCTGGTCACTTAATTTTCATCTTTGAGATTTTCACACACACATTCACAACCTTGATTTCTGTCTGTGGTCTTTCGTGAGTGCCTCCTGCCCCTTTTGTAGGAGGAAACACAGGGACCCTGCTTGCCCTTCGTGTGCTCCCTGCCCTCCTCCAGCCCTCCCGCCTCTGTCCAGTCTTTCCCCACTCAACAAGTTGACAGCTGATTACGTACAGCTTTTGTTGTTGAGCCTGGATGAGCCTCTGTGTGTGCTCCGCTAGCGCCGCCCAAGACCAGAGCGCATGCTGCTCATCTCTCCTGGGAGCTGCTCCCAGCACCAAGGTCCTGCCTCTCCGTCCGTGCCTCCCCTTGGCCTGTGGCTTGTACCCTGATGCCCTCTATCCTCTGTTTCTCCTGTTTCCAGCTGCCTTGTTATTCTGCTGAGAGGAGACCCAGCGATGCCTTCTTCCATCGTAAATGCTCCAGCTCTTTCGTATTTTTTCTCTCGTGACCTTCCGGAACAACTGTCCTGTATGAAGGCTAACCCAGAATAGCCGAGTGCGTAGATTCTGAAAAGGAAGCCACCACTGAGAGTTTCCAGTTTGGAACAATAAAATTTGACTTCTCAGGGTACCCAGCCATCTTGAGATACAAATTTTTCTTATCATGGTTCTGCTTTAAATGCAGCTTGTTATGGGGACTGTAGTCCTGCCTCTGATGGTGAGACTCAGTGGTGATCTGATGAGGCCATCTCTGGTTCACAGTCAAAGCCTGGTTGTTCATTCCCCTGTGGAATAGCTGTTAAAGAGATGAACTATTACCTAAGATTCTCAAAACCATGTTATATTGGAATGAATCTTTGTCTTTTAGAAGCTCAAAAAATTAGTTTCTTAAAGGGAACTTCTCATCTTCATGGACTAGAAATTTTTCTGGTTTATGACGTCCAGAAAAAGCAGAATAAACTCCCTTTAGGCTTGCTTTTCTCTAGAATGGGGTGTGAATCAGTAGAATTTGTGTTGTTTCTGAGTGGTTTTTGCTCAAACTAGAGCTAAGCTGTTGTTAGTTAACTTTCTCCTGACGTAGCTATTGGAATGCTCACCCTGGCTTCCTAGAGACACAGTTGGAGCCTCACGTGGAAGGCCTGGGCTGCATTTAGGTGGTCTGTTGGGATCTCTAGGTGGCTGTGTCTTCCAGCCTTTAGTGTACTGAGAGTGTGTTTCAAACTGCAGTGCACTTATTAGGCTATGAAATCAATTTCATGGGCTAAAGCTACTGTTAGGAAAGTTAAAACAGTAGGAAATGTCAGTGGATTTCACATGATGAGAGTATTATTTTGTTAACTGTTGTGTTCGGGGCAGATTGGGTTGTGAAGTCAAATGCATTTCTTAATTGTGGGTCTTGAAGTTTGAAAGACACTTTTCTATGAAAGGGTGGGGGAAAACTGGATTAAAAGGGAGAAGTCAGCTGAGACTCTAATACAGCTAATTAACCTGTGCTGAGGCTTAATCGCGGTGGTCTCTGCTGTCTCACATGATTTGTATGAAACATTCGGGGAGAAGAACTGCTCACTGAGCGCAGTAGGTTCAGTTTCAGCAGCACGGCTGGTGAGTCGCGCACCCTGACTTCACTCTCAAGCCGAGCTATTCCTCTGTGCCACCCAAGCAGGAATGTCACATGAGCCACAAGGGCAGTGTTGCTCTCTAGCAGCCTCTGAGAGCGCAATTAAAATACTGTATTTTGTGTACCAAGTTATTTCAACGTGTCATCAATATAAAATAGTATTAAAGAAATATGTTACTTTTTTGTACAGTCTGGTGTGTCTTTACATACACCATACATCTCAAACTGGGCTAGTCACATTTCGAGTGCTTACTACCCACATGTGGCCCGTGACCATCACGTCACATGGAGCAGTTCTCACTTAGGCGCCTGTGCGAAAGATGGATGCCCGCAGTAATTCTGATGATAAGAGCTTCTTCTAAAACATTATTCAAAAATGTTCAAAAAAGCAGAGAGAAAAGTCCCCATAACCCCATCCCCGACTTAAGCATTGTTTCAATTTGGGGATGTATCCTTCTAGATTTTTTTCTCTGTACAACTAGCCTCCCTGCTCCAGAAGTGGCACAAAACTGTCATTCACATTGCTTTGCAGTTGTCTCCCCTCCCTGCTAGGGTCCTAGATATCGTCACATGTCAGGGTGGATTCAGTGAGGGAACAGAGACCTGGAGAGATTGGTTAACCAGGGGCCTGAGCCCCCGAGCCTGTGAGTTGGGAATGGCTGACATCGTCGCATGTCAGGGTGGAATCAGTGAGGGAACAGAGACCCGGAGAGATTGGTTAACCAGGGGCCTGAGCCCCCGAGCCTGTGGGTTGGGAATGGCTGACATTGTCGCATGTCAGGGTGGATTCAGTGAGGGAACAGAGACCCGGAACTGTTCCTTCATCAGAGCTTTTCTCTGTGATCCGTGGTCCTTTCCAACTTTGGTCAGCCTGAATGGGAGCCAGAGTCTCCCTATCAGTCGGTCATTTCAGACACAGGCTTCTTGCCTCTTCTGTGGTATCTTTGTGGTCCAAATTGTATTTATTTTGGGTAAGGTAAAAGCGTTCTTAGTAACCTTTCCCTCCTTTTTTGTAGTTCCCAGTGACCTGACTGCAGAGGAGCGCCAGGAGCTGGAGAACATTCGGCGGAGAAAGCAGGAGCTGCTGGCCGACATCCAGGTAGGAGCTGGGCAGCACCTTGACCAGGGGTCTTCTCATGACGCCTTCTGACTTGCTCTCACCACAGTTTGGACCAGGTGCAGGAATTGACAACCATCTTTGCTCAATGAGGGAGAATGGAATCTCAAAGTGGGGGGGTGCTCTGTGAGCTGCACCCAGCTGGTCAGCTGTCAGGCTAGAGTGACCCCAGGTCTTCTGACTGTGACTTCAGGCTAAGCAGACCCACATCCACATCCTGGTGGCCATTTTCTGGCAGGGCAATTCTAGAGAGAGAATTTTGGTTCTTTGAACTTTAGTTTCTTCTTCTGCAAGATAGGAGTGAAAGCACCTCTTGATACGTTGTCATTAGTTGGATTATTTTAGGCCTTGGGAAGCCATTTCTTTTGGAATTCTCTGTAAAATATTTGGAAGCCCAAGGGCAGTGAAGGGAGGGGGCACACCCTGTAACCCCGAGCTGCAGCGTGTTGAGGAAAGACTGGGTGTGCTCCAGTGTTGGTGTGAGCGTACTTTGCTGTTACCTAGTTCTTTGAGTCCTTCCTCACTGGTAGATGCTGGAAAAGCATAGCAGTTCTTCACTCAAAGCCCCCTCCACCCAGCCAGTGAACTCTCCACTGTGCAGACCTGCTTCGATGGGGCAGGAGGTGGAAGGCATAGCCAGGAGTGGCGTTCCCTTTGCTGGCCACTTGGCGGCAGTGTTGGCCCAGTACAGGCACTGCTGGCTGGGCAGCTGGGTGCCTGGGGGACTGGTTTGTCCTGGTTTGTCCCCGCTTCAGTGAGCTGCTGATGCACTGCGACAGACTGTCCAGGCAGCTGTTTTCCAGTGGAAAATACATATTTCACATGGTGTATATGATTATAAACTTCTTTCCTAGACTGTAAACTCCTTGAGGTCAGGATGTTATCTTTCTCTTCTTTGTATTCCCTAGAATGATTACAGTCTGGTAGGAACTCAAGAAACATTTGTTGAACAGACGAATTTTCCAGAAATTTTTAGGTTTTGGGGGGCGTTGTCTTTATTTTGTTTGCTCTGTTTTACTTTTTGGTCAGAGCGAGTTACAGGAGATTTTGGTGATTTTGTTCTGATCTGTATCTTCCTCCTGGTGATTCTGGACTGTGTGTTTTGCAGAGGCTGAAGGATGAGATAGCAGAAGTAGCTAATGAAATTGAAAACCTGGGGTCCACAGAAGAGAGGTGAGTCTGTCCTTTTCTGGGTGGTTTTGTGGTTGTGGCATTGCCAAGTGCCAGCCTAGAATTGTGCCCGTGCCATGTGCTTAAGGAGAAAGTGCATCTTCTGCCTTCTTTTCTGAGCAAGCACGTATGTAGCCATACTTTCTGCCTTCCGCGCAGGGACTCCTGAATGTGAAGGCTTTTGATGTTTTTGGAAAGGCTGAACTGGAGAACTTGGCAGGTCCCCCAAAATCTTAAACTGCCTTTAAATTGTTGTGTGAACTATTTCTTCTCTTCTCTTATCCACTGGGTTCCTATTTTAGTGTTTCCATTTTTTGCTTTGGGTAAAGGAAAAGCTTAACGGATGCTGCTGATGCAGCTCCAGAAGGCTGGAGGCCCAGTTGTGTCTAGGCATCACTGCAAGCTTGCTTGTGCCTCCCTAACACTTAAGAGAACGTAGAAGTGAGATTATAGCACAAAGTGCCAAGGCGTGTCTGCTGGTTCTTTTTTTCCTTTGACATTCCTTAAAGCAGTGTTAGTTGCTTTGAGAGTTTAATTTTGAATGAGGTTCCCAGACCATTTTCTAACTGCTTAATGTCGTAAATGGGCTGTTTCTAATTCACTGCATGTCTATATTTTTCTAAGCCTAAGTCTCCCCGTCTAGCTTCAGGAGACCGTTGGATTTTGTTATTTAAAACTTGTGTGCACAGGGCCATGTGGATTAGTGAAGCTGCATGTCCAGCAGAAACCAGCCAGCTCATCCTGTCCAGTCTCTGCTTTGCCAGTTTTGAATTACAGCTTTCTTACTTGCCACTAAAAAAAAAAAATTGCTGCTTCAAAGAAATGGACAAATTGGTATTTGTCAGAATTTACCATTTCTGCTCTTACAAAAGGTACTCTTAAAAGAAATGAATAGGGATTTCCCTGGTGGTCCAGGGGCTGAGACTCTGCACTCCCAATGCAGTGGGCCTGGGTTTGATCCCTGGTCAGGGAACTGGAGACCCGGGTTCGATCCCTGGGTGGGGAAGATCCTCTGGAGAAGGAAATGGCAACCCACTCCAGTACTCTTGCCTGGAAAATTCCATGGATGGAGGAGCCTGGTAGGCTACAGTCCATGGGGTCAGAAAGAGTCGGACATGACTGAGCGACTTCGCCTCACCTCACCTCAGGGAACTAGGTCCCACGTGCCACAACTGAAGATCCTGTGTGCTGCAACCAAGACTCAGCACAGCCAAATAAATGTTTCAAAAAGGAAATGAATAGGCAGGCTACACACAAGGGGAGAAGACCTGCATTACCTATATTTGAAAAAAGACTTGTATCTGGAATCTATATAGAAAGAGCACATAAAACTCACTAATAAAAAGACAACTTGACTAAAAAGCAGGCAAAAAACCCCCATGAATGCTTTTACATGTATAATAGACACGTGAAAAATGCTCAGTATCATGAGTCATGAGGAGATGCCACTTTACACCCACTAGGATGGCCAGAGTTAAATAGACGGGTGGTGCCTCATGTTGCTGAGAGCTGGTGAGAACAAGCAGTGTAAACACTGGGGAAAACCGACTGGCAGTTCCTCCTAACGTTGACCGTATACCCCTGCTGTGCCCAGCAGTTCAGCTCCCAGGTATTTACTCAGGAGAAAGGAGAACACACCCACACGCATGAGGGCATCTATAGTGTTTTTATTTAAAATAGCCCCAAACTGGAATTAGCATTAATGTCCCCCAACAGATGAACGGATGAACAGATGAATTCATGAGCTATTAACTTACATAGTTAATATGTAACAATGCTCTAAAACTGGATTATGGCGATGGTTGCCCAACTCAGCAGACTTATTAAACATTGTTCAGATGTGCATTCAAAATGGGTATGTTATATGGTATGTAAATTATACCTCAATAAAATTTCAAGAATGACATGGAAAAAAAAAGAAACCCACTGTAGTAGAAGAAACAAAGGAGCCTAGGACCAGGGTCAGGATTTCAGTTGACCTTCCACAGTTAGACCCAAGTCTGCCTGAGCTTTCCTGGATAAACCTCAGACATCACTGCAGTCCACTGACACATGTGGGAGTTATGTCAGTCTTTCAGAAATTCCCGATTACCCAGAGTACTGAAGTGGCTGTGATGGTTGTTTTACAGGAAGAACATGCAGAGGAACAAACAGGTAGCCATGGGCAGGAAAAAATTCAACATGGATCCTAAAAAAGTAAGTGACGACAGCCAGCAGCCAGAGCCTGCAGTCTGTAAAGTGGCAGTTTCCACATCGTCAGCTGCAGCCTGGGGCATTTGAGACAGCCTCCCTTCCTTTCATGGAGTACAGCTCACGCCATGAGCCCTGCCTCCTGCAGAGCATAGGAAGTACTTATTGGACACTTCCTCTGTGTGCAGAGCAGCCGTCCCCAATTCTTCCTGGGCCCCCACCCCCTTTCTGGATGTTCCTGGTGTCTGAAGCACTATTGGTGTCTTCGCTGTCTTTCCAGGGGATCCAGTTCTTAATAGAGAATGATCTGCTGAAGAACACCTGTGAAGACATTGCCCAGTTCTTGTATAAAGGGGAAGGGCTCAACAAAACCGCCATTGGTGACTACCTGGGGGAGAGGTAAGACCTCCGGAGACCCCTGCAGTAGAGAAGGTTGGGCGGCAGTTACCTAGAGAAACAAACTCCAAGATGCCCCGAGCTTTGTCCCGGGACAGGTGGAGGTGTCCAGCAGCTGGTATCCTGTGTTCAGCCAGTACACAGAGGCTGCAGATCTTTCATCTAACATTTGGCTGCCTCCTGGGCTGCAGTGGGGTCTCAGCGCTCAGCCTGGGGGCAGCCTGACTGGGGGTCTGCACGACCTTGGATTCTCAGCATCATTGTCTGACTTCTGTCTTCTGTTTCTCTTGCTAGAGATGAGTTTAACATCCAAGTTCTTCATGCATTTGTGGAGCTGCACGAGTTCACCGATCTCAACCTCGTCCAGGCCTTACGGTGAGTATGTTTGCAGCCAGTACCTTGTTGAGGGAGACGGGTCTTTGGTTGTAGATCTGTCCTGCACAGTTCAGTTCAGTTCAGTCCAGTTGCTTGATTGTGTCCAGCTCTTTGTGACCCCATGGGTCCTGCACCACCTGGTGTTTTAGTGAAGTTGTACCTTGGGTGGTGATTTGAGTATATATGATCGAAATGATTGGATGGTTCAGTTCAGTTCAGTCTCTCAGTCATGTCTGACGCTTTGTGACCCCATGCACCGCAGCATGCCAGGCCTCCCTGTCCATCACCAACTCCTGGAGTTTACCCAAACTCATGTCCATTGAGTTGGTGATGCCATCCAACCATCTCATCCTCTGTCATCCCCTTCTCTCCTGTCTTCAATCTTTCCCAGCATCAGGGTCTTTTCAAATGAGTCAGCTCTTTGCATCAGGTGGCCAAAGTATTGGAGTTTCAGCTTCAACATCAGTCCTTCCAATGAACATCCAGGACTGATCTCCTTAAGATGGACTGGTTGGATCTCCTTTTCATCCAAGGGACTCTCAAGAGTCTTCTCCAACACCACACTTCAAAAGAATCAATTCTTCGGCGCTCAGCCTTCTTTATAGTCCAACTCTCACATCCGTACATGACCACTGGAAAAACCATAGCCTTGACTAGACAGACCTTTGTTGACAAAGTAATATCTCTGCTTTTTAATGTGCTGCCTAGGTTGGTCATAACTTTCCTTCCAAGGAGTAAGCATCTTTTAATTTCATGGCTACAATCACCATCTGCTTTTGGAGCCCCAAAAAATAAAGTTTGACACTGTTTCCACTGTTTCCCCATCTATTTGCCATGAAGTGATGGGACCGGATGCCATGATCTTAGTTTTCTGAATGTTGAGCTTTAAGCCAACTTTTTCACTCTCCTCTTTCACTTTCATCAAGAGGCTCTTTAGTTCTTCTTCACTTTCTGCCATAAGGGTGGTGTCATCTGCATATCTGAGGTTATTGATATTTCTCCCGGCGATCTTGATTCCAGCTTGTGCTTCCTCCAGCCCAGCGTTTCACTCATGATATACTCTTCATGTGAGTTAAATAAGCAGGGTGACAATATACAGCCTTGATGTACTCCTTTTCCTATTTGGAACCAGTCTGTTGTTCCATGTCCAGTTCTAACTGTTGCTTCCTGACCTGGTTAAAGGGGATTAAATTGAAAGCAAAATTTGTAAAACTCTTTCTCAGATCTTTCAGTTAACATTTGGAAATTGATGAATATTTCCACTTTGAATCTTTCCCAATTTCATTCAAGAAAATCCTTTAAATTTCTTGCCCTGGAACAGCAAATAGGTAGTGTGCCCTTCATTTTAGAAGGAAAAAAGTCAACATCTAATTTTTTTTTTGCTAAATCTAGTCCCCTTGTGCTTTTTGAGAAATTGTAATTTGGTATTTTCATTGCTGTTTAACAGTAAATAATATGTTTTGTGTTGTTGTTTAGGTAGGTGAAAAAAAACCCAGAATCAAACCTGTTGGCCGCGGGTTTCTGTTTGACTTAAAGGGCTTAGTCATGACTGCTTTGATAGAAAATCTCTTTTCCTGCTATGTCTTTTTTTTTTTTTTTCTTCCTGGAAATTGGAGTTCTTTTAATTGGAATTCTTATGTTATCAGTCTGAAGAGGGGAACCATTCTTTTGAATAGGAAAATCTTTTTCTTTTTTTTTTCTTTTCATAAATACATTCCCTCCTATCGAGAAGACAGAGATGTGGAGTGGTTAGCCTGCATCTGACAGAAGGCTGAAGCCCCCGACATCTCCCTTGGCTGCAGAAAGCTCTCACACACAGGGTGTCCCCCCCAGTGCCGTAACACACCCTGTCTTCACCCGCAGGCAGTTCCTGTGGAGCTTCCGGCTGCCGGGAGAGGCCCAGAAGATCGACCGGATGATGGAGGCGTTCGCCCAGCGCTACTGTCAGTGCAACCATGGGGTGTTCCAGTCCACAGGTGCGCGCGCGTCCCCTCCCGGGGCTGGCAGCGCCTACCCGGCGCTCTGCTAGGCACTGGGCCATCCCAGAACCAGAGGGGTTGGGTTCCTGCCTAAGAACATCACTTTAAATGGTGTTTGTAATGGTAAAAAGTTGGAAACTCTCCAAGTCTGCCAGTAAGGTAGTAGGCATCTAAGTAAGGGCACCTCTGAGTTATGAAGTGTACCACTATTAAAAATTATGTTTTTATGAAGAGGCTTTATTGACATGGAAAAATGCTAATAAGATTGGCCAAAAAGCAGACCTCAGAACTGTGTATCTGTTGTAATTCTGACATGTTACAGTATGCATCTCTGAGGTTCATATTTTTTAAAAATTTATCTATTTTTTAATTGAAGGATAATCACTTTACAGAATTTGGCTGTTTTCTGTTAACCCTCTGAGGTACATTTTGTGATACATTACACATAGTCACATTTATGTAAGAAAGCAAAGTAAGTTATTCCTAGGTAGTGGGATTGTAGGTGGTTTATATGTTCTTTTTCATATATTGTGTTTTCTGTACACGTTCTTCTTTTACAGTCTGAAAAAAATAAAACCCTTTTAAGTCGTGAATGCTTTACACTCTTTCTCATGCCTTGCCCTTTGCAGTTAGCGTGTACCCAGATGCGTGGGTTTTGCTTACTCTTTTGAGAGCACTGCTTTGCATTCTCAGTCTCACCTGGTGCTTCTTGTTCTTTATGGTGGGATGTTTCTGACTGGATTTTGTTTTTCCCTTTTAGACACTTGTTACGTCCTCTCATTTGCCATTATCATGTTGAACACCAGCCTGCATAACCCCAATGTCAAAGATAAGCCCACCGTGGAGAGGTTCATAGCCATGAATCGAGGCATCAACGATGGGGGAGACCTGCCCGAGGAGCTGCTCCGGGTGAGCTCAGCTCTCCTTCAAGGCCATGGGCTCAGGCGATGCTGATGGACGTGGGGTTAATCCAGTGTCTGCTCGGACCATCCACTCAGCTACATGAATTGCATTAAGAAACTAGTAGCGAGGCCCAGCGAGGAATCAGTTGGGGAGAGTGATCTATAACTCTGAGACCTAAGGCTCAAGTGGAGGTCAGGCTGCTCTCGCGTCTCTCTTGCTCCCTGGCTAGGCCTCTGTCTCTTTTGTCTCTGGGCACTGAAGGCAGAGGGGTTCTCGTGCCACTGGTGCACAGCACGCAGTGGTGCTTGTTGCATGAGTGACGGAAAAGGCGGGGGGAGAGGTCTTTCTAGGATCGGAGACATGCAGCGTCATCTTTTCTTCCAGAATCTGTATGAGAGCATAAAAAATGAACCCTTTAAAATCCCCGAAGATGATGGGAATGACCTCACCCACACTTTTTTCAACCCAGACCGAGAAGGCTGGCTATTGAAGCTCGGTAAGTGATGCCCTCTGGGTCAGGGCTCCTTACAGACGCTTAGAAAGGACGTGTGTGCACACCCGTGCATGCACTATGGGGAAAGGGGGTTTGGTACAGGAGGCTTTAAGAAGAGACTTTGGTATGAGTTCCTACTGTTCTAACAGAATTGCCTCCCAAAAGACAGTGAATGCATGGCCAGCGCCCCCCGGGACACACAGACTCCTGGGGACAGACTTGCCCACATAAATATTGCCCACGGGTATTTGCGCTCCACGTTTCCTCTCTAGGGTGGATTGAGGAGGGTTCGTTTTCAAGGCGGTTCCCTGAGGACCTCGTCCTTTTCCCTCCCCGGCCCCCCTGACCAGTGGGAGGGTGGCCAGCTGTGCCCGTCTCTCTACTTCCCATCACAAGTTTGTGCCCAGTGCTCCCGCCTCCCCCACCCCCAGTGCATCATCACCTCCTTCTGCATCTGGCTCCCCACAGGCAGCGTGCATGGCAAACCCAGGGCCCTGGCTGCAGCGCAATCCACGGCACTCTTACTCATTCTTGGGCGCTGGTTTTTTTTCCCCCCTCCTTTCCAATCCAAATCAGCCACATTAATGATTTTGTTCATTCAGAAAAACTAAAAATTGCTCCCGTTCCATCTGCCAAAAGTGAGTTGGTATTGCTGAGCTGTGTGGTCATGATCTGCCATCAGAGGGACAGGAGTGACCAAAAGGATCAGTAGGTTTTTACGCACACTCATCTGCACCTGTGACTGTTCCATTGACAGTTTCAGCATGCAGAGAGAGCCCCAGACACAATGGCGCTGATTTTTGGCCGCTGAGAGGGCGCATTCCTCTGTTCTCTTCCCCTTGGCCTTTTGATGCAGGGGTTCCTGCATTCTCAGAAGGTGTCATTGGAATGATCCTCCTGTCACCGTTCCAGCCGTAGGTCCCAGTGAGATTAGAAGTCCTTATTATACTCTGGGCTGTTACTGACACATCTGGGAAGTGCTGAAATGGAATCTTCAATTTCTGTCTCGTTCAGGAGGATTTGTATCCCCTTTTAAAATCCTAAGTCCTTGTGTTTATACATAATGACTTAATTCATAAATTCTCCTTAAAGCACTACCTCACTGATCAGAGTTTTTAATGTCTCTCAAATTGGTCAGCATACCATATATATTTAAGCCAGTAGGATCTTTGAAGGCAAGGCTCTAAAATTACTTACCCCAGAGGCAGCCACTCTACTCTGCGTCCTGATTGCTAAGTGGACAGAGTTAAAAGGAAACCTGCTGGAAATGTTAAGAAGTATATCCAAGTTTGGGTTTGCTTTCCCCTCCAGTGAGATTTGTTTAAATGCTAATACTAAGTGTTAGCTTTGACAGCCCGGATACTAAATTTAGAGCAGTACGAAGATTATCTTGGTTCTTACACCATGATGACATGTAAATTCATGAGACATCCCATATTTTTAAAGAAGAAAAAAATTTAACTAAATGTGAAACTCATTTTTAGGTCATTGCATTACTTTTTCTGAACCTCCACCAAACCCTCCTAAACTCTTCCTGTCGTGTTTTCATCGTAGCACACTTAGAATCACCCCTTCGTGTGTGTGCCACGGAAGGCGGGCCTTCCGGCCGTCTGTAGTTGTATGTGTATGTCTGTGTACGCATATAACTGTAAGAATGTGTATTCTTGTGTATACACATATGTACTTATGTATTCACAGGCTTGTGAGTGTGCATTTTCACACAACACTTTAAAAAGGAGTAGCCATCCCAAGACAGACATTTAATTTTTCCCAAAGTGATCTTCACTGTGTTTGCTCTGGATTCTGGATATAGTAATAAATGTCAGCTCGGTGAGAACTGATCGGTGGCATCTTTGGGGCCAGGATTTGGGTGGTGCCTCAGATCTTGCCTTTACCAGGTAGGGCATGGCAGATGAGGCAGGCCCCTTATTCCCACGCCAGACAGTGGCGTTTGCCCCGTGGCTGTTTTTATGTCCCCATCCCCCACCCCGGCAGACATGAATGACTAATACAGTGCACCTTAAGATTAAGGAGTCGGGTTTAATTTCTTTGTTTTAATTTTCTTTTCTCCCTCATTTGTATGTTTCCATGATTTTGGCTCTCCTTTTCCTTGCCCCAAACTCCAGGAGGTATGTAATCCCCTCAACCCTGCTCGCTCGCTCTGCCCAGGCCACTGTAATCGCTGCAGCGTTTTCTTATTTTTGTTATTTTTGGTTATTTTGTTTCTTAATTGCTGGTGGTAGTGTTAATGCTGCTTCTAACTTAACCATACAGTCCCTCGGGAACTGGTCAGGCTTGGGGGCGTGGAGGGATTTTCATCTTTCCCTGGTAGAGGTGGTGCACGGTGTGTCCAATAGCTGGGCCCAGATGTGGAATAATTTGACCTTTCCTGAGGGCAGTAGTGTAAGAAAACACAGTAAGAGCGGGTCTATAAAAGCAAGCAAAGCAGCCACTGGATTCTCTCTTGGACTTAATTGGTCAGGTGGACGCTATATTGTTGATTCAAATTGGCACCTATGAATTTCCGAGATTTCTCAAGTGGAGAAAAGGAGGAGGAGAAGGAAGTGACTCCCACGGCCGTGTGCTTCTGGCACACCTCCCATGACCGGAGAAGCAAACTAGGAAAAGAATTAAATTAGACAACGTAGGACATTTGCCTTTGCATGAAAAAGGGAAATGATGTTTCTTAAACTCAGAATGAGGCCAAGTAAGGTTTTAAAAAAAAGAAGACAAAAACTCCAAAACCCCTTCTTGAAGGCCTTCCGTTTAATTTCCTGTTTGGGGGGAGGGCATTACAACCTCGGCTCTGTTTTTTATGTTTTGTTTTTTTCCCGCCTCTCTTTCAATGAGTCATTGTTCAGACCCCCAAATTGGCCTCTTAGTTATGTCGCTGGTGTCTGCCCTCCCCTTGCTGGTTTCGGGGCACATGTTTTCCAGATGAGGAGTCCCTGGATGTCTGCTCCAGAGGCACTTGAGCAGAGCCACACAGGAAAGAACGGCCCCAACACTGATGTGTATAAAACGTTTTGGGGCCTTGTCAGGTGGTTCCCAGCTCCCGGGGAGCCAGAGTCAGGCCTTTGTATCAACGGGGTGGAGGCCCGTGGGCTGGGCAGTGGTCCTGTGAGTTCCTCAGGGACTGTCTTAGGTGCGCGCAGCGGTCTGTCTGCTTGTTTCATGTCTGTTTTCCTTCCAACATAATATGTGCCCCTGGGACCGCGCGATGCTCCATGGTAGGAGCTCGTTAACGCTGCAGGTCGTTGGGAAATAGCCAGGCTTTCATCGCCAGGGAGAGGCTTTGTCCGGCTTTGCTTTCTGTCCTAGATTTCTTCCCGTCTACCTCCTTTTGGCATCTGACCCCTCTTCCACAACCTCCCAAGATCCGAGGGCCCCCGGGGTGGTCCTGTGAAGGGAGCGCACGGCAGTGGGCGTGGGCTGAGGTGTCCTGTGGGGGGTGCCCCACGTGGGGTGCAGGTCCAAGAGGCAGAAGAGCCATTTCCTCAGATGCTGACGGGGGCGGGCTTCCTTTTCACAGCCAATCAGCTCAAGTTCTAAGTATATCCTTGTCTTCCTTCTCCTGATTTATTTTGGTTCTGCCCAGCCTCTCCCATTTCCTCATGCATGTCATATTTCCATCCATGGTTTTCCTGATTCATGCCCTAGGGCCTCAGGGGCCAGAAGCACGTGCTCACAGAAGCTGGCAGTCGCTACTGGGGAGAGAGTCAGTCTTTGCTTGACACCAGCACGGGATAGGGGATTCGGGGTGGGGGGCGTAGCCCGTGCTGGCTTACGGCCAAGTTCCTTTCCTAACCAAGGTCTGTGCCATTGAGAACCTCGGCAGTTCACGATCAGTCGCTTAACATCCCAGAGTTTGGGCACCCGAGCAGAGCCGTGCCAGGAGCCCAGAAGTCGGGGCTTAACCTCCCAGAGTTTGGGCACCCGAGCAGAGCCGTGCCAGGAGCCCAGAAGTCGGGCGGCCCTCCGAGTTGCTGCCGGGACCTGTGCTGGACCCTTGATTTCTGGGACAGGATCTGCATCGCTCCAGCAACCAGATCCTTTGAGGAAACCAGGAGTGAGGGCACAGCCACATCCTGGAAGCTGGAGACGCTCCCTCTAAAGCCCCTGCTCATCTGTTGGGGGTGAGGGGCAAGCGAGGAAGCGTGACTGGAGTCATTGGATTCACACGTTGTGGCCCTTGTTTTCTGAGGATCGGAGAAGCAGTGCTCTCTGTAGGTCACATTGGCAGAGAGCACGCCTCCTGTCCAGGGCAGCACGAGGTGTTTGTGAAACGGCCTGCATATCTTAACCACGTGAAGGCTTTTCATTTGGTTCGTATTCAGAAAACTTTCCCTGGACCTGGTGTGCGTTGAGGAGAACAACTGTGCTCAGAGTCAGGCTGAGAACAGGGTGTGCCTTCCCTCACCAAGGTCACGGTGAAGTTTCCCTTCCTTCATGTCGTCTCAGGACAACATCATGACTCTGATGTTTCCTTTGATTGAGCAACGTTTAAAAGGACTGAGGGAGCCTCCACCTGCTCACCGCCACCCCTGAGAGCTCACTTGGCTCATGGCTTCCTCCTCCAGTTATTATTGTTTCAAGCTTCTGGTGAGAAGTCCACAGTTGAATAGGTACCTCAGCCTACCAGTGGATTCTTCCCTGTTCCAGGAATCCTGCTTTGTCCCACCCAGGACTCTGGGGGAATTGAGGACACTGGCCCAGAAACCTAAAAAGCTAGAGTAGAAACATACTACCATCAAGAAGGTGGGCTAAAAGGTGAAACTGCAGGACTGTGCGTTCCTTGCTCCAGGAAGACTGGATTTGATTGTGAGGGGATTAAGATGTTACTTCCCAGCTCTTCTCCTGCCCTCTTCTGATAAAACCCTGGGCTGGTGGACCGGCAGTGTAGTGTGGCCAGGGGGCTGACCCTCTCCCCTCCTCTGTGTGCGCCCATTTCCACTGCATCCATAGGCTTCTGCTGATGCTTCTCTGGTTCATCACTGTCCCGGCTCCCTCCCCAGCCCGTGCGCTCATCTGCTGTCCTGATGTCATCTGCAGGGGGCCACCCGACTTGCTTGCTCTGCTTGTTCCCACAGACTTTCACACTGTGAAAGGTGCTTCTGTTTTGGCTCTGTGTCTCGTTACTGATGTAAATCTGCCATGGTCTCAGTGTCTTCCTGGCGCCCTGCCTTCGCTTCCTCATCCCGCACCCTGGCCAGTGGACTCCTATCCAATACGCATCTCTCTTTGCTCTCCAGGTGGCAGGGTAAAGACCTGGAAAAGACGCTGGTTCATTCTGACTGACAACTGCCTTTACTACTTTGAATACACGACGGTGAGCGCCTGCTGGTCGGCTGGGACAAGGGGTGGGCCAGGCCTTGTGGTTAAGCAGCTCTAATCAGATAAGATTGGAGGAGGTGGGGGCGACAGTCAGATGCTGCATCTTAGAGCGGGAGAAGAGTCTAAGTGAAGTGGGAGGGCTAAGAGGAATCTCAAAACTGGGGCATGGGCGTGGGAATGAAGTTGTAACACAATACAAATACTTGTTACATACAAGTCCTGTTTGTAACAAGACCTATGAGCATAAAGATTGTACAGTAAAACCTTTTCTGAAGCTCCCTCTAACAGAGTCCCCAGGAGGCCTGGCAGGTTGGTGGGCTCAGATTGGAGCCCTCTCAGACAGGCTTCCCATGGCAGGGCGCCCTTGTTTCTGCCCTGTTCCCTGGGCATCGGAAGAGGAAACATGTACTGCTGGCAGCACTGGAGGGTGTGTTGCCTAAATCAGGGCAGTTGAGATCCTCCTGCGAGAAGGAGGGCTTTAGAAGTGTCTTGTGTAATAAAGGCGGGGCCCCATGGGACAGTGTTTGTTTGATGCTCAGTGGGAGCCAGGAGGTCCACACCTGGCCCTTTGCAGCTTGAGGGTAAGCAGGTTCCTCTGTGTCCCACACGGTGGTTCTTTAGCTGGTAGACAGCATGTGGATGTGGCTTCTCACCTGGGAGTGAGAGTCCTGACAGTGTCAGCTGGTGGCTCAGCCACTCAGCAGTTTCCAAGGAAGACGGACCAGGATTTTGCGTGTGACGGGCTAAACTCCTGCCACAGAAGTTCTGCAGCTTTGCTTTTCTGTTACGAAAATCCTTTCAAATATGAAAGTAATGTATTTCAAATACCAAAAACAGTACAAACATTTTTTTCACCCCATCAAAGTACCACTATGAACAATTTGGTAAATTTCCTTCTGTTTTGCCCCCGTTCCCCGGACATGTATTGGCCTTTTTCTTCTAGACTGATGACATCTCTAAAATGTTGTTTAGATCTTTTTCATTGGTCTCTGGGTTAAAATGAACTCAATACAGGCATCTCAGCAGTGCACCCCTAGGTCCCCTGTAGTGTCAGTGGTAGAGCAGTGAGATTCTGGAATCTTGTGGTTCTTAAAATGATGCCGACCATGCTGGTGTTACCTGAATTCAGTCTAGCAGTGCATCAGCATTTTATCAGGCAGTGGGAACCAGAGAAAATGTTCCCAAAGATGCTGACGGGGGAGCCTCGGGCTTAAGATGGTAGGTGGAGACGTCCTCATGGAATTACCTAATAAAGAGGGAAAATCTAGTAGAAATAAGTGGGAACAAAGCAGCCGGATAAGGAAAAGGCAGAACTCAGTCAGCACGCTTCCTATTTGGCAGAAGGGGCCGCAGCGCGTCCTGGAGCCAGCAGAAGGGCCCTTGCTGTGCAGGCAGGCACAACTAACCCCAGACCTCCCCGCCCCGTGCCCAAGTCTGGGAGAAGCAAACTCAGTAGGAGTTTTTCCCTTTACCCCTTTGGATGGAGGAGTAGAGAGGGTAGAAACCAGGGAAAAGTGGAAAAACAGGACTCACTATATCAGTAAAAGCTCCAAGTATGTGTTCATGTGAGAAGACTGTCTGTGGAGGGTCTGGAGTATGCGTCAGCTCCAACACATGCTGGATACCAGCAGCCTCAGGGGAGAGTCAGGGCTCAGGGTGTCTGAGGGCATTCCCTCCACTCACTCCTCTCCTGAGGGTCTGAAGTGGCCAGAATACAAAATATCCAACCCTCCAGAAGTTTCAGACTAAAAACAAATAAGAATTAAAACTGCATATTCAAAATATAGCTATATAATTGTGGAATTATAACTTATTAACAAATAAGTTAAACCTTTAAGGCACGATTAGCTAGAAATGTTGGAGAAGGCAATGGCAACCTGCTCCAGTACTCTTGCCTGGAGAATCCCATGGGTGGAGGAGCCATCCCTCTGGTGGGCTGCAGACCATGGGGTCACGAAGAGTCAGACACGACTAAGCGACTTCACTTTCACTTTTCACTTTCATGCGTTGGAGAAGGAAATGGCAACCCACTCCAGTGTTCTTGCCTGGAGAATCCCAGGGACAGGGGAGCCTGGTGGGCTGCCATCTGTGGGGTCGCACAGAGTCATACACAACTGAAGCGACTTAGCAGCAGCCACAGCCAGAAGTGTAATTCCTGTTCTAGAGGAAAGGCTTGAGGTAGTCCCAGAGATTGAAAGATAAGCATTAAAGCAGTTAGTGGGACTTCCCTGGTGATCCAGTGGTTTAGACTCCAAGCTCCCAATGCAGGGGGCCTGGGTTCAATCCCTGGTCAGGGAACTAGATCCCACATGCTGCAACTAAGAGTTCACATGCCACGACTAAAGATCCTGCATGCTGCAACCAAGATCTGGTGCAGCCAAATAAATAAAATATTGGGGGTGGGGGGGGATGGGAAGGAGAGCTAAGAGGTGAGAATGCTCCTAGTGCCAGAATACTAGGACCTGCAAATGCAAAGACAGGTCATGAGATTATAGCCCTGAAAAGGAGAAAGAAACCTGAGTCTGCAGATCAAAAGGGTGCACATGGTATTTTAGGAACATTTGCTCCAGGAAGTGTGGCATGGCCCAGTTAAACTGTTGACCTTGGAACACAGTCTTTGGCCATTGGTGTCTGGACATTTGAGAGAGGAGGTGTGAAGGCTGCTGGTCAGGTGCCAGCAGGTGTGGAAGTGGCCTTGGCTGAGATGGGAAGCCCTGCAGGAGGGCTAGTTGGGGGTGAGGGGACACGGGGCTCTGTTCTGGACAGGAGTCTCTGTTCTGGACAGGGGCGCCTTTTTGGTCCAGGTGGAGTTGTCAGGCAGGCAGTGTCCCTTTGAGGATCCTACAGCCTGGAGCAGGAAGACGGGACCGGAGGTGGTGATAAGGTAGTGACACGTGATGCAGCTGTCGTCCGGATGTTGGGGGCACAGAACTGGGGCCACCCAGGGCAAGACTGGGGCTTCCTAGCTTTGCTGACACTAGAACTGAGGCTTGAAAGATGAGTTAGGCAAAGGAGCAAGAAGGTTTTGTGTGAAAGGGACTTACACGTTCCCCACTGGAAGGCCACCCACAGCTCTTGTCACACTCATGCTTTCAGAGCGTCTGCGGAAGCACCTCTTCCAAAGGCCTCTCTGCTGTAGAGGTTCGTCTGTGATGTGCTGACAACACCCACACGTTTCTTGACCCTGTTCTCGTCTTAGAACATAGGGTGTGGGCTCCAGCGCTGATTTGTGGGCTTCAGGTCATGGGGGCACAGAGGTCGGGCTGAGCCACTGTGTGAAGGCAACAGGACAGGGGTCCGGAAGCCGAGCAGTGAGGTCTCTCTCCATCTCTCATGCAGGACAAGGAGCCCCGGGGAATTATTCCGCTAGAGAATCTGAGTATCCGGGAGGTGGAAGACTCCAAAAAACCAGTGAGTATTTTTGATGAGCTGCTTCAGGGGGACAGAAGAGATGGGCCTAGCAGCTGTTTAACACAAGATGAAGTCACAAAGGTTTACCGTTGACCTTGGGCAACACGGTTAGGGCTGCGCAGGTCCCCTTATTGTTCTCAGTGGCAACTGCTGCAGTAGAGTACTGTCTGTGCTGGGCCGAGTCCTTGGAGGCTGAGCCCCTGCTGCATAGACGGAGGCCACCTGTCAGTCAGACGTGGTCTCTTAATGTGCAGAAGGTTGGTGCTCACCCCCGTCTTACTCCAGGGCCAAGGACTTCAAAAAACTCCAAAAGTACTAATTTAGTTTAGCCTAACTTTAAAATTATCTTTACAGGTGAGGCAAAGGTGAAAGAAACTAAATAGTGTCCTTCTTTCTGTCCATCTGCTTCAGTGTCACTTCCTAACTATCACACGAGGTGTAGGATTGTCCTGGCTTAAAAGGCTTGAGCAAGCTCTCATGATTGGGCCACTTATTTTATGATCTTCAGATGGCTTATAAATATTTTTCCTTTGTTTTGGATTGTTGTATTGCTGACTTGGCTGTAAAAGGCATTCGGTTACCTGCAGTTGTCTCCATATTTTCTATACCTTAGGAGTAGAGCTAACGTGTATCTGCTTGGTATCTTTGCTAGTAAGACCTATTTATATACAATGTATGTTCTCCAGGATTCCATTTTTAGGCTACTCTTTTCCAAAGGAAATGTATGTTTCCTATATTTTATGAAAGTCAGAATAAAGAAATTAACTTTTTTTTTTTAATAAAAATTGGAAAATAAATGAACCTTTTTTTTTTTTCTCTTGGTCAGCAGCTTTCTTAGATCTTTATCACTTGCTCTCTCTTTCTTAATTCTCAGAACTGCTTTGAACTTTACATCCCCGACAATAAAGACCAAGTGATTAAGGCCTGTAAGACGGAGGCTGATGGGCGTGTGGTTGAGGGCAACCACACGGTGTACCGCATCTCAGCCCCAACCCCCGAGGAGAAGGAGGACTGGATCAAGTGCATCAAGTAGGTGACATATGACAGCTTGGACCTTGCGTCTCCGATAGTCACGCCCCAGCTGCCTGTGTGCGGCCCGCCCCACCTCAGCACCCCTCGTGCTGAATCCGGCGTGGGTAATTTGGTGACTTTTCACTGGGTCCCTGGATTCTTGACCCTTGGACATTTTTAAGAGAGTACCTCACGTGTCGGTTTCTCAAGAGCAGCTCCTGGCTCCACGGAGGGGACTGGTGAGCAGGCTTACATGCACAGACGCCACTGGTCAGACTGGCCTTCTCATGTCTTTGGAAGCAGGTCGCATCTTCATGGTGACAGTTCAGCAGAAATTGTAACCATTCCCTTTTATAATTCCTTAATCCTGCGAGACACTGTTGTCCCATTTACAGATGGGCAAACTGAGGCCTATTGAGGATAAATGGTAAACGCTTGTCGAAGTCATGTGGCAATGATCCACGGTCATAAAGCAGAGCCCCACACTCCCCATTGAGCTGGGAAGAAGAGAAGGTCTGGGAGAAGGCAGGTGTAAACAGATTCTCAGATCCAGGGCTCTCCCTGGTCCCTGCTCTGCCTGTCACTGACTTTATCACAGGGGAGGTATCCTGCTGCAGCCCCTCTTCTCCACGCCCCCCCGGGGCTTCTGCGAACCCTGTCCCCCCCACCGTCATGCCCACTGCCCATCACCATGCTTGTCTCCATGGCTCTTCCTCCTGGGAGCACGTCCTCACTCTCGCCACTGGTGCTGCGTTCATTAGGCGTGACCCAGCCGTCTCCCGGGTGTCCCCAGGACCAGAGTGAGGATGGCCACGGGGAGCACACCTGCATGTGCAGCTGGGCGGGGCCTCCAGACCTGAGCATGTCATGTGTCCCGTGGCGTCCCTGGGGGCTGGCCCACCCGGGAAGCCGAGGTGGACTCCTTGCCCTGACGCCCCGAAGACGGAAGCAGGATTCCCTCCCGACCTCTCCACATGGTCAGACCTCTCCACATGGCAGAGTCCTTTGGGACATGTCCCGGCCCTGTCCAGGTCCTGCCTCCCGTCCACACGTCCTCTCTGTGAACAGGGCCGGGTCAGCTCGCAGGAGCCATTGTGTGCCTGGTCACGTGCCTGTGTGCTCTCAGTCACATGGGCTTGGGACAAGCCCGGAAACTGTCGGCACTTGGAATACCACTTCTCTGGAAAAGCAAATGAAACTTCAAGTTGTGGATCACAGCTCGCTTGAAAGTGGAGAATGACTGGTATAAAGGGGCAGCAGGGGGCCGTGGCCTGCCGTCGCCGCCTGTGCAGGTGCCTCTGGGGCCAGTGTGGGGGCTGCCCGGGCTCTCTCCCCACCGGGCTGTGGATGCCGGGCAGGCCACTGGCTGCTGCTCAGGCCCCTGCTGCCCAGTGACGGGTCTTGGCTGTTGAGCTGGTGCACTTGGGGACTCAGAAGTTGCTCAGTACAGACTGCAGCTGCCAGCCAGGTGCACCACATGCCAGGTGACACACAGGGTATGTGGCAGTTACTGCTCCAGACAGATGCCACTGTCATCACAGAACTGAAGCATCGCGATGGTTTCCCTGAGTCAGAGCACAGCTGTGAGGTGTGGAGGACTCCTGAACTTAAGTTGATTCATTGGTTAAAACAGGCAACAAGCGCCCCACAGTTAGCTTGTTACCTGTACCTCATCTCCCTCAAGACTTGTCTTCTGTGCCACGTGTGGGTCCAGTGAAGGCTGATGCCACGACGTGGCCTTTACAGGGACGGTCAGGCGGCTGAGGGGAGTGTGTGGGCACGGCTGCCACTAGGAAGCCCTGGCCTGGGGTTGTACCTCCTGTTCCTCTTCCTCGGTCCCCGCTGATTTCTCTCCTTTTCTGTGCTGCAGGGCGGCCATCAGCAGGGACCCTTTCTACGAGATGCTGGCCGCACGGAAGAAGAAAGTGTCCTCCACGAAAAGACACTGAGTCTGCACAGCCAGCGGGGCCCGCATGCCCGGCGAGTGCTTCCCAGCCAGTGAGGCCCAGGGTGGCTGCCGAGCCTCCAACAGAGTGGGAGCGTCTGGCCAGGCATCACCCTGAATTCCTAGAGACTAGCTTCAGCTTTTGCTAATTTTTTTAAGTGGGAGAAGGGTAGGTGGTCACCCCTGAGGAAGGGGGCCTGACGCCTTCACACTTGGCTTTTGAGCCTTTCTCTCTAAAAAAGAACAGAGCTCCTGTAGGCCAGGCCACCCCCCGCAGGTCTCTGCTCAGCGGGTCTGAGAGCAGAGCTCAGAGCCCACCATTTACCTCTCGGTTATTCCCTGGGAAGAAGCCTTCAACCCTGCACCATAAATACGTGTATCTGTATCTTATTATATGTTAAGGAAAAAGGGGGAATGGAAGAGAAGCCACATACTATAAAGATATATTTTTGTTTTTTAAAGAAAGAGAGAAAGTAGAGCTGTCCAGATGCGTTCTGTCCCATGTGCTTCGGGAAGCTTCTCCCTGGAGAAGAAGTTCTCTGGACCACTGCTGCAGGTGTCAGCCCAGGGCAGGGGCTGGGCAGACTGCCTCCCCATGCTCATGGGGGCTTGGCTGGGTGGGAGAGGGGGTGGCGAGAGGGTGGAGGGGGCTGCGTGTCGAGGACAGCCTCGGGGTCTGCAGGGCAGCGCCAGCCACTCCAGTCAGTGCTTGTCTTTCCTGGTGCTTGGGGAGCACTGCGGGGAGAAGGGAGTCTGCCTGCCGCCTGCGCTCTTCTTTCTCTTTCAGGATTCATTCTTGTCGGGCTTTAAAATAGAAAGTCAGCATCTTTCCTTGAGCTACATACCTAATAACCAAAACTGTGAGGAAGGCAGTCCCATCAGAGGTTCTGGGATGACCTGTTTCTTACTTGGTTTTCCTTCTTTCTGCCCCTACGCTCCAGTCCTCGTTTTAGAGGAAGGAGCAGGTCTGACCCGATCACCTGAGGGCTTCAGCCTTCTCTGCCTCAGAACTGGCCCTCACCTCGACCACGCCGTGGGTTTAGTGGTGGCCCTCGGAGGGGAGCAGGCCTTCACCTGCGCGGCAGGGTCAGGGCGAGGGGAGCCAGGGGGTGAGGGCTCGGCCCCTGCTCCTGACGCATGGCTGGAAGGAGCCGCGGCCACCGCTCTCCTGCTGTTCTCTCAGGGACTCTCATCTGGGCCCGGCACCCAGTCCAGGCAGAGCAGGGCCGGCGGGACCATCGCCGCCAGACGCCTCCCAGGCTGTGTGACCCCGACTCCTCCAACTCCTTCCAGGCAGGCTCGCATCTCTGGAAATAGCTTTGGTAAAGGGGAGTTGGGGGGCTTTCTAGGCCCCACCTTTGTGTCGGTCCTCCCTGGAGTGGCTTCAAGCGTTTTAATGCCGGAGCTTGTGAAGGTGACAGGAGAGGGTCCAGGCTGGTAACCTGACCTTTCTGGGTCAGAGAGCCAGGGCAGGGCCACCGGGATCCAGGGAGTCTGGGCCGGTGCTGGAGCCCCTCTGGTGATCTGAGTCCTTGGCCCGGGTTCTCGTGAACATTACCTAGACAGAGAGGCACCTGGATCAGTATTAGTCTATTTATCAGAGGTGTAAATAATCCATGTATAGTTTTTCTCCTTTTAGATTATTTTGTATTTGTTTTAAAAAAAAGTTTTGTCAAAATATAAAGAAATGACTGAAAGTTGTTGACAGGGTTTTTAAAAAATTATAATTATTATTCCAATTTCTTTTTGTTTGTTTTTTTGCATTGTAAACTAGCGCCAAGGAACTGCAGCGAATAAACTCCACACCTGCCCAAAGCACTTTGTCATCTGTGGCATTGCTTCATGCCCAACTGGGCCCTGAGAAGGAAGGTGCTTGTCTGGTGCGCTCGTGAGGGTGGGTGTGTCGCCTGAACCTCACCCAGGCCAAGTCTAGTGACGATAAAGACCGGAAGTGGGGAGGATGGTGCTATCTTCCGTAAAAGAACCGAGCAAGAAAGATGAGTAGCCTAGTGATTTCCCCCCTTTCGTGGAAGAAGAAACCAATGTCAGACATTGACTTTATTTTCTTTTATTAATTTTTATTGATTATAGTTGCTTTATAATGTTGTGTCAGTTTCTGCTGTACAACAGAGTGAATCAAAGGGCATCAACAAAGTGCACCCCTTCTTTTGCAGATTTCCTTCCCACTTAGGGAGCCGCGGAACACTGAGTGGAGCTCCCTGTGCTACACAGCCGGTCTCATCAGTTACTTGTCTCATACATAGTGGCGCGCACGTATCAGTCCAGTCTCTCAGTTCGTCCCACCCTCCCTCCCCTGCTTGGTGTGCACGCGCCTAGAGTCCACATATAGATAGGATTACATAGTACGTGTTTTTCTCTTTCTGAATTACTCCATTCTCTATGACAGTCTCTCCAGACATCAACTTTTATTAAGATCAAGAAATGTTCCTTCAGCCTTTATAATACCTTTTCAGTATCATTTCAGTTTCCAGATGTGCCTCCATAATGCCAGGGAAGAGTCACAGTGAGGTAGAACCCAAAAGCCCAGAAGATACTCAGCATAGCATCACAGGGTAAGGAGACGGACAAGCCCTAGCCTGTCCCCTTGGCTGATGGCTCACCAGAAAGCACCGTGTAGAGTTAGCGTGTGGTTCAGCAGTTCATTCCCAGGCATCTGCCCAAGAGAACCGCAAACATGTCCCACAGAAGCTTGCACTGGAATGTTTATAGCCACATAATTCACAGTGGCCAGAAGGTGGAAACGATACAGATGTCCATCACCGTAAGAATAGATAAGTGAACTTTGGTGGGTTCCTGCAGTGGAATATCATACAGCCATGAAAAAGAATGAAGTTGGGATTCGTGTTATGACATGGCTGAACCCTGAAAGCATGCTGCGTGAAAGAAGCCCGACACAAAAGCTCATGGTTTATATGATTCTGTTTATATGCAGTGTCTTTAAAAGGCAAATCTGTGGAGAGAGAAGGTGGGTTGGTGGTTGTCAGAGGCTGGTGATGCCGGGAAAACGGGAGTGACTGCCCATGGGTACAGGGTTTCTTTTGAGGGTGTTGAAAATATTTGTTGATAGTTGCACAACATTGCAAATGCACTAAAACTCACTGGATTGTACACTTTACACGGGTGAATTCTGGACTTGCCCAGTAGTCCAGTGGTTAAGAATCTGCCTACCAATACAGGGGACATGGGTTCAGTCCCTAGTCCGGGAAGATCCTACATGCTGCGGAGCAACTCAACCCCATGGGCCACAACTGCTGAACCCTAGAGCCCATGCTCTGCAGCAAGAGAAGCCACCACAGCGAGAAGCTCGGACACCACAGCCAGAGAGTAGCCCCCACACGCTGCAGCTAGGGAAGGCCCGTGTGCAGCAAAAGGCCCAGCGCAGGCAAAAGTAAAACAATTTTAAAAATAAAAGGGTGAATTCTTGGTAAGTGAATTAGATCTCAAGTTTAGAACAGCGGCAGTGAATAAATGCCATCACCTCCCGTGGTTCTGAAAGTGGTTCCCTGGACAGCGTTTCCAGCAGCATCTGGGGGTGGGTTAGAAGCACAGGTTCTCAGGCACCTGCCACACCCACTGAATTGGAGCCTGCTGTGCTAGGACCTGTGGAGAAGGCAGTGGCACCCCACTCCATTCCTCTTGCCTGGAAAATCCCATGGATGGAGAAGCCTGGTGGGCTGCAGTCCATGGGGTCGCGAAGAGTCGGACACGACTGAGCGACTTCACTTTCACTTCTCATTTTCATGCATTGGAGAAGGAAATGGCAACCCACTCCAGTGTTCTTGCCGGAGAATCCCAGGGACGGGGGAGCCTAGTGGGCTGCCGTCTATGGGGTCGCACAGAGTCGGACACCGCTGAAGTGACTTAGCAGCAGCAGCAGTGCTAGGACCTGACACGGTTTAACAAGTTCTCCAGGTGCTTCTGGTGCCCAGGACTGTTTGAGAATACTGCCTTAAACAACCACCCCGATTCTTTTTGTCACAAGACAGGTTTGGCTGCTCACTGGTCAAGTATCCAATGTTGAGAGACAACTGTTGATTACAAAGAAAGATGGCTTTATTGAGGAAGCCAGCAATCCTGCAGAGAAAGTGGACTCATGTCCCAAAGAACCCATTTCCCCTTGTCAGTCGGGGGCGAGAGCTTCTAAGGGGGAGTTTTCAGGGTACACATGGGGTTGGGGGGCCACGTGCAGAATAGCACAGACAGCCCCAACAGTCATCTTGAGACTTCTCATGGGGTGATCTGATCAGTGTCACCTTGATTACTTTAAGTTCAGTTACTGTTCAGATCCAGGGTCAGTTTGTTCCCATTTCCTTAAGGCCACTTCTTGGACTTGTGCAAGGCGGAGCAGCTTCTGTCACGTCTGCAGTCTGATCATCGTGTTGTTAACAACTTCCTCCTGGTTGGGGTTTCAGTATCTGTAAAACAGCCAAAAGGATATTACTGAGGATGTTACCTCCAGCCCTTGATCAGAAACTAAGGGTATTTTGTTTAATGACTGTTATTTTGTCTTGTTGACTGTTTTCCTCTGTTTCTGCATTTTCTCATTTCTCTGATTAAATTTATTCTTTGGCTAAAGTTTTTCCAGACAAGGGGCAGGTGGAGGACATGAGGGTGCGGTGGGGGGGGGGGGGGGGGGGTTGGGGGGGGGTGTCTCTCCAGGGAAGGCCTCGTAGATTCCTGATCAGTTACACTTCCTTCTCTTCCCTGTTAGGCAGACATGTGTACATACCTATATACACATCAGGTTTAGTGAAGTATAATTCTGAACCATATAATTCATCCATTTAACAATTCAGTAGGTTTGGTGTATTCACCAAGTCGTTCAGCCATTAACCATCAATTTTGGAATATATTCATTGTCCCCAAACTCTGTTGTTCTGATTAGCATCCTCTCATCCCCCTGCAGCCCTAGGCAGACCCTCATTTCAGCCTCTGGGGACTTACTCTCCTGGACGTCTCACACAGTTGGAGTCCTATGCGGTGTAGTCCTCTGTCTGACTGCTCTCACCCACCACCGCTTTCAAGGTCCATTGGTGTAGCTTGTCAGTACTCCATTCTCTTTTAGTACTGATGTCCCATTTTATGGATGTGCCACGCCTTTACTCATTCATGTGTTGATGGGTATTGAGTAAATTCCACTCTTGGGCCGCCATGGACAGCGGAACCATGAGCATTCATGTGCAGGTTTTGTGAGCGTCGCTGGCGTTTCTGACAGCTTGTCCTGTTGCATCTGCATCTTCGTCCTCAGCCGAGGGCCTGCCTCCACTCCCTCCGCTCAGCTTTGATGGACGAATCTAGGCTCACCTACCTCTCCGCCACCTCAACGTCAGGCTCTTTGACTGGCCCCTCTGCCCACCCACCGCCTGCTGACACGCCACAGGACTAGCCTCTAGTGTTCGCAAACGCCTGGGTAGGTGACCAGTCACATGGTTGCACCCGCTAACCAGCTGGGGCCCCAAAGTGTGCCTCTTGTCTCCCCACTTCCCCTCCTGTTGGGCCTGTGGCCTGGGGCGTCCCGTGCATACTCAGTGTGCTGTACCTGAGCTCATGCTCTGATCGCCCCAGGAGGGCACCTTGTCAACACGACCCCCTGGACTTAGCCTCACTGGTGATTCTTGCCTGAGTGCTCTGCACACACTCATCTCTGCTCTGGTGGCTGCAAAATGATGAGCCCCACCTCCAGCACCCCCTTGAGTGACCGGTTGGCCTCGGCATCCTGACTGTGAGAAGGAGTCCTTCTTTTGCACACCTGTTAATGGTGTGGACGCACAGATTCCTGTTTCCAGAGCTCTGTAACAGACTACTGTCCTTAGTGAGTCTAATGTTCAAAATGTCCCCAGTTTGGCCAGTGGGAGCCCCATCCATTGGCTCCATGTCCTATGACATGACCTGATATACCCTGCATTTTCTTAGCACTGATGCCTTTCCTGGCATCCCAAAATACTTCTGGATCACCTCATACCCACCCTTGCTCAGTTCCAGGGTCAGCCATTTCTCCAGGGGCCCCCAGTTCCTTTTAGAGGCCAAGACTTGGCCTCTAGGTGTGCCCATTGCTACTGAGGTGTCTTAATCTCTTTGCCCTTTCAGTGAACAGGGCTGGAAAACATGCACGTAGATACACATGGACCACATGGATACTGCACACTCTAGGGCAGGTACACATGCATGTAACAGGACGTACCTCACTGGGCTAAGGATGAGTGAATCGGGTGATGCATATTAAAAAAACACAAAAACAACTCTTAGCCTAGTGCCTGGACCTGGAACTCAGTTTCATCACCATTATTTTAATTATTTTTGAAAACTATGGAATCCTTTGCTGATCCTTTGCATGCTATGCATGAAATCCCAGTTTGGGGTCCAGAGCAAGGGGCCAGCTGACTCATCCGCTCCCTCCAAGCAGGTGGACAGCTGCGCCAAACAGTTCTGCTTAAAACGTGCTGTCTGGGGGTTCTCTGGTGGCTCAGCAGTAAAGATCTGTCTGCCAACACAGAAGATATGCGTCCAATCCCCAGTCCGGGAAGATCCCACATGCCCCGAAGCAACTAAGCCCCATGAGCCACAACTAAAGAGCCTAGTAGCCTAGTGCCCTTGATCCCATGCTCTGCAACAAAAGAAGCCACTGCAATGAGAAGCCTTCGCACCGAAACAGAGAGTAGCCCCTGCTCAATGCAACTAGAGAAAGCCTGAGCCCAGCAACAAAGACCAGCAGAGCCAAAACTAAAAAAAAATTATTTTAAAAAAAGTGATGCGTGGACACACCAAGCAGCTGCCCATTTGTACTGCAGAACATCAGACCCCTCCCCAAGGGCGCCAAAAGGAACCTTGGTGGAAAGGAAAGGCTGTGAGGTGAGGATCACATGCGAGTGGTAAATGCTGCTGTGTCTTTTCTTTCGTAGGTTGTTTGGGTGTAGGCACAGCAAGCAAAGC
The DNA here is from genome assembly GCF_032405125.1 of Capricornis sumatraensis. NCBI lineage: Eukaryota > Metazoa > Chordata > Mammalia > Artiodactyla > Bovidae > Capricornis > Capricornis sumatraensis. The sequence continues at coordinate 103,161,326 of NC_091076.1, forward strand.
ACGGGGCCAGCCCACCACTCCAGGCTGCCTGACACCCTGGACCCTGCCTCTCTGTTCCAGGGAGGTCCTTGTCTCACTCACATTGAGGAACCACGATCCCCTCTCTGGAGGGTCTTGACTCGAATGTAGACAGGCCAGCAGCAGCCCTATCATCAGGTCTTGCTGTGAAGTGTGTCTCTCTCCTTTCCTGCCAAGGGTTCTGCTAGATCTTCAAGGTTTAGATCAATTCCAGCTTCTACCTGGAGTGAGATGTTTACTAATCTGGTTGACACGAGCGATCCACTGTGTGTGACCTGATCCACTGCGTGGAAGACAGTAGAAAACGTTGGCCCCGTTAGCCACAGATGGTCACGTGACTCAGGCACCAGCACTCGAGTTCTGTACTGAGAGGGACCAGAGGCCTGCTGCCGGACTAGCCTTATCTTCCTCAATCCAACCTTCCTCTTGGTTTATCACACTGTATCACGTGGAATCAACTTTCTGCTCTTGGTTTAGATCTTTGTACAAACTCAGTGGAAGCAAATCTATTTATATTTCCTGATGCTTCAGGATTCTGCTTAGCATCTTCCTGGCCAGCATCCTTAGGGTCACATCATCGGTGATTGTCACACACAGTCTCTTCTGATCTTAATGCTCTTAAGCAAGACGTAATTACAATTTATTGAGCACCTGTGTCCTGGCCTTTTTATTTCTTTACTATCCCTGTGAAAGTCGCTCAGTTCTGTTTGACTCTCTGTGACCCCAATGGACTCTAGCCCCCCAGCTCCTCTGTTGATGGGATTCTCCAGGCAAGAATACTGGAGTGGGTTGCCATGCCCTTCTCCAGGGGATCTTCCTGATTTAGGGATCAAACCCAGGTTTCCTGCATTGCAGATTCTTTACCATCTGAGCCACCAGGGAGGTCCCTGACTACCACCTAAAAAAATTCGCATCCTGCCAGGTGATAACATGTGCTCCTGGGTGTTGCTTGAACAGATTTATGACCTGCCAGTTTGGGCCATGTGGCCAGCGTCCTTTCCTGCAGCCTCTCCATCTCTGCAGGTGTCCAGAGCACACAGCACCTCCTGGACCTTGTGCTTGGCACTCCCTTGCAGGTGGTCTATTCACTTTCCTCTGGTGGCCTGGGTGAGCCCAGCCCCACCTCACTTCAAGCCTGTTGCTGCCCCTCTGGGCAGCTCCACTTTCTTCCTCCAGGATTCTGGACCTGCTTGTCTCCCACTCTTGGCTCTTTCTTGCCCCTTTCCTGGTTCCTTCCTCCCTCCAGCCTCTGGATTCTTAGCCCGGTTCTCAGGGACTGTCTGTCTCCTGGCTCCTCAAGACGCTCTGCCTTCTGCTTGCAAGTTCCCCCATCTCCCTCATCCTGGGATGCTTCTGTTCATCCCTAAAGTCCCAACTGGGCACCTCCCCACCTCATCCTCAGGAGTCCTCCCAGCCTTCATCCCAAATTCCCTACCACTCCCTGGACTCTCCCTGTCGTGATTCACATCATGCTGACTCTTTCTTTTCTGTTTGGAAAGTAACGCTCTTAATTGTGCTGCTTGCCGAGTTTCCCGTGATGACACTGAATTTTAATTTCACAGCGGTTTGTCTCTCAACCTAGGCAAAATCCACGAGCACTTTCCTCACTTTGTGCTCTCAAAACAGGCTCCAGAGGGTGGGGAGGGGAGTGCTGCCTGGTCCTACAGCAGCTTGGTGATTTCAGACTGGCTGAGTCTCAGGCCAGCACCAGAGGCCCCTCTGGAAGCTCTCTGGGGGCTTCTCCCATCGTTCAGGGCTTGATTTTACCTGGGGTGGGGGGCCATCTAGCTCTTACACCCTACTTTCAATGGGCTCTGCTTCCCTCGCTGCCACAATCTCTATAGGGGCCACACTCTCTGCAGGCTGACCTCAGCCTTTGGACACTGGTGGGCTCTGAGGGTGAGTATCTGTGCAGGCCAGCCTGTCTGCTTCAGCACCGTCTCCCTAGCCATCAGCAGAATGTGGTCCCTCTAAAGAGATCACCCTGTATCGAGGCGGGTGGGGTAGATAGACCCTCCTTTCAGCAGCCACATAGACCTGACACCACGATGGGGGATGTTTGCTCAGGTGCAGCCAACGAGGGTTCCAAGAGCGTCACATTTTCAGCCAGTCTCTCCTGCAGGCATCAAGTGCCCCTGTCTGAAGGCTCCCTGAGCATCTTCTAGGAATCAAAGCTGCATCTCCTTCTGTTTTCTGAATCGGGGTGAAGATACCACCCCCTGTTGAGAACGCCGAACTTCATGCATCAGCCCCTTCCACAAGAGAAACTGTTATTTCTTCGCAGGGAAAGGTCACGTCTGGGAAAAGTTTTTGTATCTGTATCACCCAGAGCCTACAGAGAAGTGGTTCTTACTACCTGTGGGCCTTGGGCCCTTCCTTGAAGCTGATACATTCTAGGGATGGTCTGCCCTAGAAAAGTACACAGGAAGCCCCAGATGAGAAGTGGGTGGAGTCTCCGGGGGCTGAGTCCCTCCACGGCCCCAGTCTGAACCTTTGTCCTCGGAACTCAGAGGCACCAGGTGGATTGGAAAGGGAGGAGGCCTTGCTTAACGTTTGCTTCTTCACTGTGTCTGCTCCCTGTGTGCTCCATACCTATTCAGAGAAGAGATAATCTTTAAATAGGCCTATTTATCTTAGCCTGCTTAGGCTACAGGCTTCCCAGGTGGTGCCAGTGGTGGAGAACCCACCTGCCAATGCAGGAGACATAAAATGATGTGGGTTAGATCCTCGGGTCAGGAAGATCCCCTGGAGGAGGGCATGGCAACCCACTCTAGTATTCTTGCCTGGAGAATCCTATGGCGGGCTACAGTCCATAGGGTCGCAAAGAATCAGACATGACTGAAGCAACAACACACACACATGCTTGGACTACTGCAACAAAAATATCCCAGACCTGGTGGCCGAAACAACAGAAATTTATTCCTCCCAGTTCTGAAGGCTCTAAGTCCAAAGGCAAGGTGGCAGTTCCTGGTGAGGCTGTCTTGCCTTCTTGCTGTGTCTTCACCCACTGGAGAGAGAGGAAGCAAGCTCTGGGGTCTGTTGCTTCTGTTCCTCTGGAGAACCCTGGCTCACACATACGGCGCAGAGAAACCTGGGAAGAAACCCCCCACTCGGGGAGAATTTGCTGAAGCGAATCTTAGCAGATGTGCAGGGGAAGAGCTGGACCTCACATCCTTTCATCTGTTTTACACTCTCATACTCAGCCTGCCCGGATGGCATTGGCTCTTCCCAGGCACGTGTGACACGGTTGACTCAGTTTGGCACCAGATCCACTCACACCTGTAAAGTATCTGCCTGTGGATGACGCTGACATCTTACTGGGCACCCTTTCCCCAGACTTCGAGTGCCACCTTCTGCACTTACTGGAGGATGATGTTGCAGGCCTGCTCAGCAGTGCTGGGGGACTCCCTTGGAGGCTGCGGGAGTAGGGACAGAAGGGCCCCCATGGGGGTGGCATACGCCGGATGTTAAATGGGGGGCATCTGCCTTCCTCCAGGTGCCCACCACACGGGGGAGACCCCACTGAAGTTCAGGCGTGCAAAGGATGGACCCCAGGTCTGGGGAGCCTATTGAAACAAGTTTGGGTGGTGTACCCTGGGGACCAGGTGACTTTTTCCTTGACTTGGTCTCTGGATTGAAATATAAGGAAGCAAGGAGATAGTCCAAGTCACCAAATATTTCTTGGTGGTAGTCAGTTCCCAAGGAGCAGAGCCCAAACCTCAAATACACTCAGCTCTTGGCCTGTTCCTAGGTGAGTACAGGTTCCGGGCAAAGAGGATGTGGCTACATGCAAACACTGACTTTGGTTGGTACGTGTCTTGTGTAATTGGCCTCGGTAAACTTTCCAAGCAATTACTGCTTATAGCCTTGTCTGTAGCTTAACCTTTACCTTTCAAAGGTTGGGTCTGGAAATGTCCACAGAGAGAAAATACGGGGATGTATTAAGAAGACGCCACTTCCACCTACTGTGAGTCTCTCCTTAACCTGTCACCAGATGTGTGGGGGTTGTCCCCAGCCAATCAGCCCTCCATGACACCAGCTGGATGTTTTCCAACGTAACTCAGTTCCGACACTACATACCCAGAGGCAGCATCAGATCCCACGGGTGAAGGACACAGTCCCACGAGGCTGCGCCCCCAACTTCAAATGCCAACCAAAAGAGGTGGGTCCCCAGGTCACCCACAGCTCTGTCCAGTTTGCCTCTGAATTGACATCATATGTACTTATTTATAGATGTTTACTGTTTATTTATAAATAGATATTTATGCATGCGTGCTAAGTCACTTCAGTCATGTCTGACTCTGTGTGACCCTATGAACTATAGCCCTCCAGGCTCCTCTGTCCATGGACTTCTCCAGGCAAGAATACTGGTGTAGGTTGCATTGGCAGGCAGATTCTTTAACCTCTAGCACTGCTTGGGAAGCCCCCAATGTATTTATAAATATTTTAAAATTATTATAAATATTTTAACAATATAGATATATTTATTATAAATGTATATTTAAATATAAATTAATATAAACATTGTTTCTATTTATTGTTGAAATTTTACTTTAATTTTTATTTATTTTTAAATTTTGCAGCCTCACTGTGTAGCTTGCAGTATCTTAGCTCCCTGATCAGGATGGTCAGGCCTCTGTGCTTCCACTGCACAGAGGCCTAACCACCGAAACACCAGGGAAGTCCCTGATATTTTATAAACACAAAGAAGCACAAGGAATAATACCAAAAGCCCATATTCCTACTATCCAGTATTTCCAGCTATTCAGATTTTGTCACTCCCCCAACCTTCCAATTTTTTTAAATCAATAAGCTAGATATTCTGGCTTTCATTTAGGACACAGAAAGCTGGAAAGAGTCACACCCTCATCCTAACAGGAGACGTCTAGACAGATCTACAAAACCATTCCAAGCCCATCAAGGAGCTGCCTGAAATCTAAGACAGGCCTCCAAGGAAGGCAGGAGAGTGGGTCACGGGGCAGAGCTGGGCAGGAGGTGAGCCGAGACTTCTAGTGAAGTGCAGCAGGCACGAAGCGGGCCAGCTGAGGGCGAGAGTCGTGGGTGCTGAGACCCTTGGGGTCCTCCGCAGGGACCACGCCGTGCTCACGGGGTGGGGGCAGGGCAGGCAGCCGAGAAAACTTCCTGGAAGCCCTCAAAGTTCTCCTTACAGAGCAAAAGCCTGCAGTCACCAAGAGAGCAGCAGAAAACACAGGTGGAGACAGGCGGGAGGGTGGTGAGGCTGGAGGGGCAGAGGCCCTCTGCCTGTGAGGAGGCACACGGGGAGATATCCTACTCCTGGGAGGGCCGGGACCACGAGAAAGCCCTGCCCCGGGGTGCAGGGACAGGGACTGAGGTCCAAACCCAGCAGGAGAGAAGCCCTCTGCCCACATCCTGGTGCCCCAGCCCCGCCCAGGCCAGGCTGGAAAGTGCCGTCACAGCTGTCCTCTCCCGGGCAGGCTTACTGAGAGATCCCCACAACAAGAAGGCTGAGAGCAGTCCTTTGCCGCCCAGCACTCATGGCTGCATTGCCCTCCCTGAGGTCTCCCCGTTGGGTTACCTCCTGGCCCGTTGCCCTTTGTGCTGACTCCACTTTGCTGTGTGAATCATTAGATGCTGGGAGGCATTTCACTCTCAATCCATCCACCAGTTTTTCTCTGTTCTGAGCAATCTGTCACGAACCTGCATGGACAAGTCTTGGTGTGGACAAGCGCTTCCATTTAAATCTCTTGGTAAGTACCCAGGAACAGGGTTGCTAGGTTGTAGAGCGAGGGCATCTTTGAGGGAACCCCCAAACGCCTTCAAATAAGCAGTCCCTCACATTCTCGGCAGCAGCACCCCGAGTCCCTGCTGCCCTGTGTCCCTGCTGATATTTGGTACTGTCAGTCTCTGGTTTCACCAGTTTTAGTGGGGATATCAGGAGAAGGCAATGGCAGCCCACTCCAGTGTTCTTGCCTGGAGAATCCCAGGGGCAGTGGAGCCTGGTGGGCTGCAGTCCATGGGGTCACTGAGAGTTGGACACGACTCACTGACTTCACTTTCACTTTTCACTTTCATGCATTGGAGAAGGAAATAGCGACCCACTCCATCACTCTTGCCTGGAGAATCCCAGGGGCAGCGGAGCCTGGTGGGCTGCAGTCCATGGGGTCACTGAGAGTTGGACACGACTCACTGACTTCACTTTCACTTTTCACTTTCATGCATTGGAGAAGGAAATAGCGACCCACTCCATCACTCTTGCCTGGAGAATCCCAGGGGCAGTGGAGCCTGGTGGGCTGCCGTCTCTGGGGTCACACAGGGTCAGACACGACTGAAGTGACTTAGCAGCAGCAGCAGCAGCAGCAGCAGTGGGGATATCTCATAGTGGTTTTAGTTTGCATTTTCCTAGCGACATGATATTGAGCATTTTTTCACTGGCTTGTTCGCTGTATTTCTTCTTTGCCAAACTGTCTACTCAAGTCATTTGCCCATTAAAAAAAAAAAAAAATTCAGGTTGTCTTCTTGTTAATGGGTTGTAAACATTCTTTACAGAATCTGGATACAAGTCCTTAATTGGATATATGTGCTGCAAATATTTTCTCCCAGTCTTGGCCTTGCTTTTAAACTTTTTTTTTGGCTGCATCAAAAAAAAAAAAAAAAAAAATCAGGATCTTAGTAAGTTCCCTGATTAGGGATGGAACCCATGTCCCTGCAGTGGAAGCAGACAGAATTGTGTGAATAGTTTATCTGAATTTGTTTTCTGTAACCCAAGCAAACGTGATTCAGGGGCATTAATAGTTTGTCAGGATGGTTGTTCTGACTCTTTTTAAAGTAGTCCAGATTTGTAAGGATGGAGGCGACCTGAAGATATAAGAGGGGACGCAGCACAGGCAGGAGAAAGAAGGAGCCTGTTTCTAGGGTTTCACCCCTCTCTTCTGACCCTTGACCCGTTTCTGTCCACCTGATGGGTGCTACTTGTCCACTACGCTCCCCTCCTTACCCCTGGATTAGACAGCTGCTGCTTTTGTCCTTAAACAATTGGTGTGTCCAGGTACTGTTGCGTCACCTTTGTGCCCAGGTAAACAGAACGAGAGTACGGCAGCTTACCCCCCCGGTTACATCAGCTCTCACTCCTCCATTCCCATCATTGTCATCCCTGAATACTGACGGGTTAAACATCATGTGGATATCACTCTGCTATGCAGTGCCCTTCAGTTGTCTGGCATTTCATGTAAGAAATCTTGATGATTATCTACTGACTTCCTACTATTGTCATAAACATATTATTTCTTTGGTTAAGTCAGCTCAGGACCAGGACCCTCCTTGGAGGTGGATGTTTGCATAGGCAGGGCCTATGGTGAGGTAATCACCAGGGGCCCCCAGGCAGCACACAGTAAAGGTGGGATCCGCATCCCGTTCTGTCGATCAGGACTCCCTCAAGTCAATCCTGGAGTCAGGTAAGCACTGTGGTCTAGTGCTCTCCAGGCTGTGTGACTCATTCTCTTATGTGTTTGCAAAGTAGGATGTTTTGCAATAATATGCAAAAGGGTATCGTTACTTTGATCCTATCTCTTCCTACACAGATTGAGTCAAAAGTCTAAGTGGGAGTGTTGGGGAAAACCCACTGAAACAATGGGAGTATGGTCAGACCACTGAAGATGTCTCTTTCTCTTGTTCTCCATATTCCCTGCTTGACTAATTCCTGGCTTCCCTCACATGACCATTCAGCCCTCTCCACTGTAGGATTTCAACAGTCCCTGGTAACTCTGAGCCCACCAGATGTCAATTCCCCGAATGAACGGTAGCCTCCTTCTCTCCTGAGCAACAAAGACTGCTGCCATGTCCTGCCTGGGGTCTGCCGCACCTGGTGGGGTGTCACTCCAGGACCCCTGTCTAAGATCCTCTGTCCAGTGAACCATTGATGTCTCTGTGTTGTCTCTGGTCTCTTTCTTCAGTCTCGAGGCCGGGCAGCTACGAAGCTTGCTGGCCGGTGGGGTGCAGCCCACAAAAGGGGGAAGGGTGTTATTTGAGTGAATGGGTTGATTATGGCAGATGCAGAAACTGTCATTCAAACCATAGTCTGATAGAGAATCCGAAATGCAGAGAAAATTCTAAAGGCCTGCTTAAAAATGGTGAGAGCTAGAACAAAAAATGCAAGGTTCCCGCAACTTTTCCCCAGAAGACCATCTTTAGTTAATTTACTTGAGGAAGCTGCCTCCCTGAGCATTATGGCCACAAAGAGCTCACTGTTTTAGGTTCCTCCTTCAGCTGCCTGGCTGGGACTGTTGACTAAATGCATTCTGGATGCTGAGTTAGTTTGGGCTCATGAAGAAGGGGAGACACGCACATGTCAGGCTGAGCAACATTGCATAATTGTCCCATCTCAATATTTCTTAGTGCAAGAAACACTAACCATACGTTTCTTAAGAAGAATAAATCAGACTTCACAAACTACAGCCTGGGGGGAAATATCAATATTTGCAATATAAAGAGCTGGGGAAAAGTGAGAAATGACAACTCGGGGGAGTTTTGATTTATATTTCCCTGACTCCTTATGTGATCTTCACATGCCAACGTACATTCTTTTGCTGTATCCGTTTGAATTTTCCCCTCTGTGCATTGCCAGTTCATGCCTTGTGACTATCTTCCTTTAGGGTTGTCTTTTTTAAAAAAAAATTTTTTTTACATATTTAGTGATTTGCTGCATTGGGTCTTAGTTTTATCATACGAGATCTTTTGTTGCAGCTCACAGATTCTCTAGTTGTGATGCAAGCTCAGTAGTTGTGGCACGTGGGATTAGTTGCTCCTCGACATGTGGAATCTTAGTTCCCCAACCAGGGATCAAACCTGTGTCCCCTGCATTGCAAGGCAGATTCTTAACCACTAGACCACCAGGGAAGTCCCTAGGGTTGTCTTTAAAAATTAATTAGTAGGTGTTTTTGTGATATTAAGTGGTATTAAACTTATACTTACCTGTATATTATAAGCATAATCTAATATTAATAATCTAATCTAATAAATCTAATATTTGCCTTTTGACTTTGTGTTATATTTTCCAAAATTTTAATTTTATAGAGTCAAATATGTCTATTTTTTTCTGTATAGTTTTGAGTTTCTTGTCTTAAAGAGGTTGCCACCCTGGTGGCTCAGAGGTTAAAGCATCTGCCTGCAATGCAGGAGACCTGGGTTTGGTTCCTGGGTCGGGAAGATCCCCTGGAGAAGGAAATGGCAACCCACTCCAGTATTCTTGCCTGGAGAATCCCATGGACGGAGGAGCCTGGTGGGATACAGTCCCCGGGGTGGCAAAGAGTCGGACCCGACTGAGAGACTTCACTTTCACTTTTCTTCTAATATTTAATTTGAAATTTTTTTTTTGACCTTTGGATTTTTAATCCATCAAAGGTTCATTTTTGTTTATGTTATGAGGAAAGGATATACGTTTATTTTATTCCAGAGAAGTATTTGATAATGCCAACACAATCTATTAATTAAATTATCATTTTCCCATTGAGATACCACTTTTATCATGTGTTAAATTCCCATCTATTTTTGGAATGGCTTTTCATGTGCCAAGAGCACTCTTTTCATTACAGTTGTTTCTAAGGAGGCTATTAATAGTTGGTGAGTCAAACCTCCCTTATTATTCCTTGGTTTTGAGATGTTCTTGGCTATCCTCAGACATTTATCCTTTCTCAGAAGCATTAAAGATATTTGTTTCTAGTTTGAAAAGCACAGATGGGGTCACAAGGCCAGAGAAATGCGAAGACTTGCTGCCCAGAGCATAAATGCGAGCTGTCACTTCTCTTCCCAGCCAGCTGTGTCCAGTTACCTGATCCAAGTAGCCATCTAGGGAAAAATCCTTTAAAAATCAATTAGAACGACTTGCCAGAGAGTGGGTATAGTTGACTTATCACAACTGATCAGTGGTTCTTGGGGCAGAATTTTGAGCGATGGTGTCCTTCCGAGGGGCTTCCCAATGTTAAAGAACCCGCCTGCCTATGCAGGAGATGCAGGAGACGTGGGCTCAGTCCCTGGGTCGGGAAGATCCTCTGGAAAGGGAAATCAACCCACTCCAGTATTCTTGCCTGGAAAATCCCAGGAGGAGCCTGGCAGGCTATAGTCCATGGGGTCGTAAGAGTCAGAGTCGGAAATGACTTGGCAGCTGAGCACACACACAGGTCATCCTGAGAGTCTTGGAAGAGCTGCTGGAGGCAGGTGGTGTGGGCAGGGAGCAGGCCTCTAGACCAGGGACCTTCTCGGGGGCTCTGACCCCTGACCTCTGGCAGGACCATGTTCTTGTGTTTCCTGGAGATGCCCCTGTGTGTCCTCCTTCTAACTGACATCAGCCCTCCAGCCCCTGGTGATTGCATTCTCAGCCCTGTCCTCGCTCTACCCAGCTGTCTGGGCTTCTCTCCTCATCTCTATGACTCCACTCCACTTCACTGAGGCGGCTGAAAGCTAAGATGCTCTTTAGAGCTAGAAGAGAAAAAAACGTTAGCATCAGCCTGCATTGTGTACAACTTCCTTCTGACCTGGTGGGGAAATGCTGATCAGTGGCAGGTGGCCACCTGGGAACAAAGGGAGCTGTTGACAGGCCCTTGGGGACAGGAACAGGTCCTCCTGCTCAAGTCCCACTTTCTCCCACCTGTTCATCTGCATCTGGTGGGCATTTCCTTGGGCAGAGCTAGTGAACAGCAGCAGCAGCCCGGCCTTTGTTCAAACTTAGAATGGACCCGCCTATTTGATGGCATTGCCTGGTTGTCTGCCCCACAAGTGGCTCCTGGGCTTTCTGGCTACATCTTGGTCCACGTCAATAATGGAAACTGGGAGGGTCCACTTCCCTCCACTTGAGAACACTGAGGCTTGTTTATCAGCCAAATGGCTCAGGATTCTAAGATGTAAGACTTAAATAAGAAGGAGAGAGGCACCAGGGTCATAAGGATGAGAGAATCCCTGATGCAGATTAGTGGAATGATTCCTGATGGCCTGTTTTCCTTCTTCGTTTGATTCCATCACTAATTCTCAGCCGCCCTCTTCTTTCCTCCCCACCCCGCTGCCTGACATGGACACCAACTGCCTCTCCACAGTCCTGTCTCCCGCACATCACCTCCCCAGCCCACACAGGGAAAGGCCCTGCCTTTTAGATTGTTTTCTTTTTTGAAAGAATTTCAAAAGTACAGAAAAATTGCCAAAAATGTTTACTATAAAGAACACCTGTATGCCCAAACTTAGCTGCTAATATTTCACCCGTTTGCTATTTTTGTGTGCTCTCTCTCTACCATTCGAAAGGTTACTTGCAAACACCCAGCCCTTTAGCTCTAAACCTTTCTGTGCATAATTGCTAGGAATAGGAATGTCCACTTACATAACCATAAAACCACTGTATAGTTACCAGCATCAGTAAATTTAACATGGATGCAACACTTTTGTCTGATCGACTGTTTGAATTCAGATTTGTCAGTTGACCCAAACTAACGTCTTTTATGGCATTTTCCCTCCGGTCTAGGATCCAGTCCACAGTCAGGCATTGCGTTTAGTTGTCCTGTTTCTTTAGCCTCCTTTAATCTGGACTTTCTATGGCTTTTCTTCATCTGCTATGACATGGACATTTTAAAATCTCTTTTTAAAAACATTTATTTCTTTTGCCTGCACTGGGTCTTCATTGTGGCATGCGGGATTCAGTTCCCCTGACCAGGGATCCAGCCTGGTTCCCTACAATGGAAGCTCGGAATCTTACACGCTGGACCACCAGGGAAGTCCCAACATGGATTTTGTGTTTTTTTTTTCAAAGAATAACCCCTCATTCCGGCCGTTTAGAAAATAATAGATTGCTCCTTATTTGGGGTTTATGTCACATTTCCTCAGGAGCAGATGGGGGTTATGCATTTTTGGCAGCCACTTGTATGGGGGTGCCGTACCTGCAAAAGGCACCCCATCAGGAGGCACCAAGGCCACACCCCTTACTGGTGGTGAGGGGGTTGACCGCCTGGTTCAGGTATGCTCAATTCCTCCACGGCATAATTGCTGTTTCTTTATTCTCCTTGCAGCTGATAGGCAATCAGGGAGGAGACACTTGGAGATGATGCAAATATGCTATTTCTCATGAACCCTCCTCCTAGACTGACTGCGAGAGAGTCCCAGCAGAAGACTCTCACCTGCTCCAGGCTTCACCTGTCAAGCATTTCTGAATCTCACAAGGGCTGTGAACTCAGGAGGATGCCATCATTAAAAAAAGGAAGCAGAAGAAAAAAAACAATGTTTGTCCTTTTGAGGGTTAACTTCCTTAGAAGTTTTCATGACATTGATATACATCCTGATGTAATACCTGGCAGAAAAGACCAAGTTCTGGCACAGGCTGATTGGCTTGGATCATCTGAAGGTAACTGCAGTCCTTAATGATTGAGGCTCTTTGTATATTTGCTAAAAGCTATGAATAAATTTCCCAGAATTTGCACACGTCGTGCACTGATAACTTTCATGCAATCCCAGTGATGTCCCTTCCCTAAAGCTGGTCCATGGCCCCACTCTGAGGACCCTGCCTGGAGGATTCCCCCAGCCTGGTGCTCTTTTCATGGTTTGCCGATCTGCAGGTGTGGGTGGAGAGCTACAGAATTCTCACTCTGAGTCTCTTCCCTGAAGAGTTGCTGCTTCCTTAGAGGACATTCCCCACCAGCTGCTCACCTACGTACGCTATGCATGATGCCTATTTTGATGAGACCGTTGAATTGGTCATTTGTGGTCTTTTCATTAAGTGTATCAGAAAAGCCAGAATTTGTATTACCCACCATGAGGACTGTCTCAGGAATGCTTTGAGCTGCAGGTAGCAGAAGCCCAACCAACAGCGGCCTGAACAAGCAAAGGTGTCTTTTTCTCGTACAACGAGGAGCTTGCAGGCAGGTGCCTGCCCGGGGTGTTTCAGTCGCCCCACCAGTTCAGCATGGCAGCGGTCACCCTCGTGGCTGCCCCAACACGGTGCTGTAGCAGCCAGGGCAGCCCCCAGCAGCAGGTCTGTGTTCTGGGCAGGAAAAGGGACATAGAGGAAGCAGTTTCAGCTGCAAGACAGCATCTGTTTCCTCACACACCCCAACTCAGTGCCACCCCAAGTTAGCCTCCCTGGCATCAGCGGTGATGGGTGTCAAGGGGAGGGGCTCTGGGTGCAGCGTTGAGTTTCTCCATCTCTGGCACCTGCCAGCTCACGATCTTCGTGGATGACTCCTGCCTCCACACCAGGTGCCCACCCGTGAGACGAACGCAGAAGACAGTGGCTCGAGTTGTCCCCACAACTGTGAATACTGTTGCTGCTGCTCCTGCTAAGTTGCTTCAGTCGTGTCCGACTCTGTGCGACCCCATAGACGGCAGCCCACCAGGCTCCCCTGTCCCTGGGATTCTCCAGGCAAGAACACTGGAGTGGGTTGCCATTTCCTTCTCCAATGCATGAAAATGAAAAGTGAAAGTGAAGTTGCTCAGTCGTGTCCGACTCTTCGCGACCCCATGGACTGCAGCCCCCATGGATACTGTTAGTTGGGACCGAGACAGGCTCCTAGGCATCCGATACCCTCACCACCCCTTCACCCAGCTCTTCTCCTGATGTCCAATCTGCGGCTATGGCTGCAACATACTTTTTTAAAGCCTCCTTTAAAAATCCCATCCTGGGGACTTCCCTGGTGGTCCAGTGATTAAGAATCCACCTGCCAATGCAAGGGACCTGGGTTTGATCCCTGGTCTGGGAGGATTCCATATACCTTGGACCAACGAAGCCCACCCACTGCAACTACTGAGGCTGCGTGCCTAGAGCCTGTGCTTTGTAACAAGGGAAGCCACCAGAGTGAGAAGCCCACGCACCACAACAAAGAGTCACCCCCACTCGCTGCAACTAGAGAGAAAGCCTGTGCCCAGCAACAGGGCCCCTGTGCCGCAGCAGGGACCCAGCACAGCCACCCCCCGGCCAATTACAACAAACGAAAAACCAATTTTGTTGTTTCGAAATGGTGGAAAGCCAAACTGCTCTTGTTTGGAAGTGAAGAGCAGCGGTCATAAACTGTACTCCACATACATAGCAAGAGAATGGGCTTCCCTGGTGGCTCATCTGGTAAAGAATCCACCTGCAATGTGGGAGACCTGCGTTCGATCCCCGGGTTGGGAAGATCCCCTGGAGGAGGGCGTGGCAACCCACTCCAGTATTCTTGCCTGGAGAATCCCCATGGACAGAGGAGCCTGGCAGGCTATGGTCATAGGGTCGCAAAGAGTGGGACACGACTGAGCGACTAAGCGCAGCACAGCAAGAGAATAAGTATGGTTTTAGAGTCTAAAAAATGCAATGGGCAAACACGTGGGGTGACGCCCTGGACACCCCACCCACTGTCTGCAGACTGCCCCGTGTGCACCCCAGAACTGTGAATGTGCTCGGGGAGCCAGGCTGGAGACGGGAGGAAGGAGAGCTGGCCAGCATGTCCATTCCTCCACCTCCCACCCTCAGTCTGGCTACCGCCCCTGACCACAGCCCGTGGCTCCTGAGGGTGGCTCTCCCCATCCTGCTGACCTGCTAACCCTCCCTCCACCTTTAAGCCCAAGGTGCTGGGGGGTCCCTGCTCCTCCAGCCCAGGGCCCAGCACTCTGCCTGGTCCTAACACCAGTGTCCTTCGAATCCAGCTCCAACCTCCTTAATCCTTCAGGCCACAAAGGTCTTCAGCCCACAAAGGTCTCTTGTTCTTCTCCCCAACTTTTAGCGCTTGCTTCCTTCAGCCAGCTTGACCAAACGTCCCGTTTGCCCAGGACAGTCCCCATTTGTGCCTTTTGTCTCGTGTAGACCGTGGTGTCTATAAATGTGTGTGTGTGTGTGTTAGTTGCTAAGCCATGTCTGACTCTTGCAACCCCATGGACTCTAGCCTACCAGGCTCCATTGTCCATGGGATTCTCCGGCAAGGATTGTAAAACACATTACCCAATGGCAGGGTAACCGGAGGTTCTCTGCCACAGGCAATCCTCCCGCTTATGAGCAGTCGCAGCCCCCGTGGTGTCTGTCACTACAGGAGGCTCAGGGCGGGTGCTCAGGACCTGGTCATGTGGGTAGCTCTTCAGTGGTTCAGATTGAGCTTGGGTGCTTGCTCAGAAAGGGCCAGCCACATGGGGGACAAGCATTCAGGACAACCTGAATCCTGCCACCTAATATAGTCATTAACTTTAGGCAAGAATGGGGTGCGTGCAGCAGAGCTGGATTCCCCAGCAAAGCTGCCCTGTGGTAGGTGGCCCTGACCTTCAAGTTCTGGATTCCTCTGTGGTTCCTTGTATTGCAGTCAGGGCCCTGGAAGGACCGGCCACCAACTGAAAATCACATCATGTTTAAAAAGTGATGACAGCTCCTCAACAGCCAAATATCCTGGCCAGACCTGTTCCCGTGACCAAGGAAAGTGGGTGTGGGGTGAGGAGGGGCTGTCTTTGCAGCCAGGTGTGCATGCTCAGTCGGTAAGTCGTGTCTGACTCTTTGTGACCCCGTGAACTGTAGCATGCCAGGCTCCTCTGTCCATGGGATTTTTCCAGGCAAGAATTTTGGAGGGGGTTGCCATTTCCTTCTCCAGGGGATCTCCCCTACCCAGGGATCAAACCCACATCTCCTGTGTCTCCTGCATCGGCAGGCGGATTCTTTGCCACTGCGCCACCTGAGATGCCCTCCGGCTCAGGTGAGCCATCCTCAAATGACCACTCACAGCATTCCTGGAGTTCCACATGCCTCCCCACAGCTGGGTTACTCTTCCTAGATAAGGAGATTGACAGATCGATAGAGTCCACATAGAACTGGGGGGATTTGAAAGGACCTTTAGCATTTAGTGTACCCCAAAGGTCCTCACATCTCAATACAGAAAGGAGATTCAGCCCACAAGTCAATGCTTGGCCTGTGGTCACACACACAAGTTAGCAGCGAATCTGAGGCTGGGTTAGGTGTCCCGAGGCCTTACCCACCACTCAGTGCAGATCGCCCTGTTCAGAGTCCGCACTGACACAGCAGCTTTTCTTTACTCTGTACAGGTATTTTCTTTAGGGAGCCCTGCAGGATTGGGCCTCGAATGTGGCCCATTCTTCTCTCTAGTTACATGGGCAAACACGTTTTCTAGAACACATGCAAAATGGCTTGAGATGAGTGCCGGGTAGACACCTGTACACCTAGGAAGTAGGTGGACACCTGGACACCTAGGAAGTAGGTGGACACCTAGGAAGGAGGAAGGCAGGACAAAGGACTGAAAAACAGCAAGACAGAAGCTCTGCTCTAAAGGAAGGGGCGGGGCCCTCCTTCCCAGGAGCCCTGGAACGGGTTCTTCAGGAGGCATCGTGTGGATACTGGGGCACCTGGGGGAGGGAGGTCAGATCTGGGGAGACAGTGGGTCAGGGAAGCTTTGTGAATTGATTTTCACTCCAATTAAGTCTTTGGAGACGAAGGTAGAATTTCAACTGGGGAAGTTGGAGGAAAGTGGTAAGTGACATTGAAGGTGGACCCTGGTGGAGGGGAAGGGACCATCTGGGAAAGAGTAGCTTGTTTGGACAGAGCAATCTGAAAACTAGATTTATGGAAAAGAGATGGTTTTCTCTCCCCTTCTCACTGAGGCCACGCCTTCCGTTTGCTCCTGGCTACCGTGGGCGACCGAGTTGTTGCCTTTGCTCCAAAATCAAGTGTCTCATTCAGTTAAATCCAGGAGAGAGCCAGGATCAAGGCCGCCAAAACTCTTCCACAGCCTGTGACCCATACTTAAAGTATTTAATCTCAGTAAGAATCTCTTTGTTACAGGTTGTGATGGGGATGATGGTGATAAACGTCTAAGACTGCATGTATGTATGTTTGTCCATTTTGAAAACTTACTAGATGAGCCAGCATGATCAGACCACGTTTCTCAAACCATTGTTCTAAAATTTCAAGTTATTGGCACGAAATGGTACCTACAGCTTTCACGTCTAACTTTCCTTCTTATTTGCAATAACTACACCCTCATTAGGGGCTTCCCTGGTAGCTCAGCTGCTAAAGCACCCACCTGCAATGCAGGAGACGGCGGTTCGATTCCTTGGTCGGGAAGATCCCATGGAGAAGGGCATGGGAACCCAGTCCAATATTCTTCCCTAGAGACTCGCCGTGGGCAGAGGAAGCCTGGGGGGCTACAGTTCATGGGGTCACAAAGAGTCGGACATGACTGAGTGACTAAGCACAGGACACAAGACAAGATGCTCTCATTCCTGATATGTATTTGCGGTTTCTCCATTTTCTTGATTAATCTTGCCAGACGCGTGCTTGTCTCGCTGATGTTTTCAAACTGCTAGTTGTCAGTCTCATTTTCAGATCTAGGATGAGTTTTCCTTGGGCTCGGGGAGATCTGGTCCTTTGTGTTTGCTTCTTTATTAACTCCTTTCTTTATCCGAAACGGTTGCTGTCCTTTGGTTCAAGTTCTGCGCTCAGCGCGCGCATGTCAATGTCTGCCTTAGAGCAGGTGTAAGATGCCGGCTCTCAGTCCACGGTGTGCAGACGTGCGATTCTATTCTTGTCTCTGCTCAGACATTCCTCTGACAGGCCCTCATTCCTGCTTGACAACAAGAACACTAAATTTAACTCCCGTTAACCCAGTAAACAGTTCCGTCAGGCATTTTCCTCTAGCAGCATCTGGTTTAAAGCTTCATCCCTTTCAGGTAAATATCTGAGCCCATTCGAGGGTGAGTCCACAACCTCCGTCTGCTCCAGGCTCCTCTCCAAGCCCAGGCGCAGCTGCCAGGAGGGGAATGCGGGAGCCTTCTGACCCCTTCGCATCCCAGGAGCCCATGCCTCCAGTCTGCCGAGGGCGCTGGGCCTCGAGGTGTCACCCAGAGAGGTGCATGCCTGTGGCTGGCTGCGGGCTATGGGGGTGGGTTTCCCATCAGATTCCTGCAGACTTCTCTCGTGTCTCATGGTGACCCCTGGATCTTCAGGCACTGTCCTCTCCTCCCCTAGCCAACCAGTGTTGGGGATCCTACAGAGTCTCTGCTCAGCACTGCTCTCATTCTTATGAGAAGGGGAACTCCCAGCCCACCAGTGGGTGATACCTGGGGAGGCATGGCTGGCCCTCCAGCCACGTCAGTGCCCTCCCTGGGTCCACAGGAACTCGAGGAATCCTGTCCCGTCCACCTTGACATGATGGGCACAGGTGGGCGCTGCCTGCCCTCCTTCCCCCAGCTCTATGTACCTGCGAGTCTGCTTCTTGGCTGCCTTCAGGGGAAGGGGGTGCTTCTGCTGAAACTTGAGCCCTTCAGACTTCAGGGAAGATGACTTTGTTGCTATGGGGTGGGGGGTCACTTTTCCACCCCACCGCCCAACACACAGTGTACTGTGCTGTCCTTTGTCTCACGGGATGATCTGCTGGGATGAGGATGGAACACAGGAGGGACAGCAGAGTGGTCCAGTGTCTTCAGTTACTGCCGGGACCGTCTCCTTCGGAATGTGTTTATCTGAACGTGCTTTCCTTCCCCATGAGGTCTTTCCTCCAGAAACAGGGGAGAGAGGTGGGTGTGGTCAGGCAGCCTCTGATCTCAAAGCCTTTTCTTTTTCCTTTCTGGTCCACGGTGAGAAATCATCTGGCCATCTCGTTGCCCAGGACTGACCCTGGTGTGCGAGACAGGAGTTAAAGGCATGAAGGGGGGGGACTTGCCTGCCTCTCCCCACTTCTGAGGCCTCCAGGAGCTTCAGTGATCCTTGGTCGGTGGCTGCATCTCTGTGGTCACGGCCTCTATGTCACATGGCCTCTGCCCTATGCGCCTCTGCTTTCTCATAAGGACTCTCTCATTGGATGAGGGCCTACCCTCATCCAGGAGGATCTCATCTCACCAATTACTTCCCAAATAAAGTCTCCCTCACAATTCCAGGTGGACATGAATTTTCGGGGGACCCTATCCAACCCAATGTGGTGTGGGACTCGGGGTCTCTGCTGAAGCTGACACTTTCCCAGGATCTCTCACCTCCTCTTCCGGTGAGCAGGCCGGATCCAGGGAACCGTGGAACATCGTGCTGAAACCCACGTGCCTAGAGCCTATGCTCCACAGCAAGAGAAGCCACTGCAATGAGAAGCCCACCCACCCCAATGAAGAGTAGCCCCTGCTTGCTGCAGCTAGAGAAAGCCCACACACAGCACAGAGATCCAGTGCAACCAAATATAAATAAATAATTTAAATTATAACAAAAAAAGTTACCATTTCCTGTCGATCTATGAATGTTTCAAAAGAAGAAATTGGTTATTACCTCTCACTAGTATAAGCCAGCTTCTTCTTGGTAGGGTATGCTTCTCATATCTAGTCCTGATCTTTCTGTAATTAAACAGAATCTCTTGTAATTAAAATGTAACTTGATAGTAATTTTTTTTTAGTCCAATCTGATAACCTTTGTCATTTTACTGGCAAATTTAGTCCATTCATAATCATAATTCCTATTCTGGGTTTGTATCTACCATATTATGAAATTTCTTATTTTACATTTTGTATGTTTTCCTCTTTTCTTGTCTTTTTGATTAAGCTTTCGGTAATTCATCCCCACCCCAGTAGTTTGCAAATTACATAGATCTGTATTCTTTCTTTAGTTAGCCTGCTGCTGCTGCTGCTGCTGCTGCTAAGCCGCTTCAGTCGTGTCCAACTCTGTGTGACCCCAGAGACGGCAGCCCACCAGGCTCCCCCGTCCCTGGGATTCTCCAGGCAAGAACACTGGAGTGGGTTGCCATTTCCTTCTCCAATGCATGAAAGTGAAAAGTGAAAGTGAAGTCGCTGAGTCATGTCCGACTCTTAGCGACCCCATGGACTGCAGCCTACCAGGCTCCTCCGTCCATGGGATCTTCCAGGCAAGAGTGCTGGAGTGGGGTGCCATTGCCTTCTCCGTTAGCCTTACATTGTGAGTATTTAGTCTAAAAGGAATCAGTGTTTCCTCATTTATTCTCAAAAAGTAGAACCATAGAATGTTTCAACTTCTATCATCCTTCCCAGTGTGTATTTAAAAAAAAGAAAAAGAAAAAAGCAGCAAACAGCTTCTTCATTTGAAATATTCATAAATTGACAGGGGAACTTCGCTGGTGGTCCAGTGGCTAAGAGGCAGCTCTCCTAATGCAGGGCCCAGGTTTGAACCCTAGTCAGAGAACAAGATCCCACATGCCACAATTAAAGGTCCCATGCCACATCTAAAAAAGATCCCATATAAATGTTAAAATGTTAAAAAATAAAATGACAGGAAACTGTACAGAGAGGTCCTGGGTACACGTCACCCAGTTTTCCAGTTGCATCTTACATGATTATAATACAGTATCAAAACCAGGAAACGGACACTCATAAAACCGGGTACAGTCCTCTCATTTGATCAGATGTGTAGAGTTATGTAACCACCACAATCAAGGCACAGGAGTATTCCCTCACTACCAAGATCTCCTCGACATCCTTTAGAGTCACACCCACTGCCTATAACCTCCCCCACTGCCTATAACCCCTAGCAAGCACTGATCGCTTTTCCATCTCTGTGATGCTGTCATTTTGACAAAATGATATAAAATCATCCTGTATGTGACCCTTGGAGATGAACCTTTTTTCTCAGCGTAATGCCCTTGAGATCTATCCAGGTTGTTGTCAGTAATACTTTTTTTTTTTTGCCAAGCTCTATTCAAGGGTACGGATGCACCAGCTTTTGTTTAACCATCCTATTTCTACTGTCAGACATTTTACTTGTTTTTACTTTTTGGCTTTTATGAATAAAAATTGCTATAAATAATTATATATACATTTTTAAGTGGACATAAGTTTTCTTCCTCCAGGATAAATGTCCAAGACTATAATCCTGGGCCATATGATAACTGTATGTTTAGATTTTTTGAAGTCTTTATTGAATTTGTCACAGTATAGCTTCTATTTTCTGTGTTGGTATTTTGGCCTCAAGGCATGTGGGATCTTATCTCCCTGACCAGGGGTTGAACCTGCACCCCCTGCATTGGAAGGCAGAGTCTTAACCACTAGACCACCAGGGAAGTCCTGATCACTGTTTTCTACTTAGGTTTTTCCTTCATTCTCACTTTGCTCCACAAGGAAGTGGGGAGGGTTTGGGAGACTCCGAGGAACCAGCCCCAGAGCCCAAAATATGAAAAGACCAGACTGGGCAGAAATGAAATTTCCAGATCCTGACTCAAGGTTTTCCCTGATTGCTCAACTTAAAGCATAACCACATTCCAGGTAGAAGAAAGTCCATTTTTATTCTAAAAGCCCAGCATGCCTTGTGTTTTTGTTATTCTCTCCCCTTCAATCTCATAAACACCCTGAGAATGACTCACAGACGTAAACATCAATCAGGAACTGTCTCCAGCCTGCAAGACAAAATCCAGCACTGTCTGCAAAGCAAAGTTCTGCTCCCTCATTTTATCGCTGTTTTGATTTCCAAGGGGTCCCCAGGGCATCTGGTTTCCGTCAGTTCCCGCTTCCTCCAGATGGAATGACCCAGCCAGCTCCCCACGGGTCAGGCTGGGGTTCCTTCCCCACACCTCCTTCCTCACTTTTGGAAAGCTGGAGATTTCCTCTGCGTTCCATGGTTTATGTCAGATACCTGCACAGTCAAAGTAATCGGATGGCTCTGTGTATTTCTGCATTCCTCGACATGATGTGACTTGTCTCCGTCTTGAGCGCTGTGGCTGTTTTTTGTAAATCAGTGAAGAGTGGCAGAAACTGGTGGAAAGGGTCAGGGCAAGGGAAGAGCCTCAGACCCCTCCCACCCTGAGCAGACGGACCGCCAGCCACAGGGGGTCTTGGGTCCAAGGAGGGCCCCAGGTTGGCTTTCCCAAAGCCATTTCCAAAGCCCACGTGCACTGATTCCCAAGTGAAAGAAGCCCCACCAGCAATCACCAGCTTTCCCCAAGCCTTCCCACGGGGCAAGTGGTTCCTGGTGTTTCACAGGCAAAGACAGAAAGGCAGGTGCTGAGGTCTTAGTCGACCGTTGGCGTGTTTGGGCATTAGAGAGACAGACCCAGGATGCATGTGTGAACGCGCTAAATCACAGCACCAGGAGACATCACCAATGCTGGTTCTGGAAAGATTGGGTCACTCACAGCATCTGTAAATGTGGAAAAACGCTCCAGGGGTATGAAGGCCCATGCTAATAAGAGCTGTGCCCCCAGGTGAGTCTTAAAGCTTCATTGAGTCAATATAGAATTCAGAGGTCCTCAGAGCCTGTTCAGCATTTCCAGGGTAGGACGCGTCACAACAGGAATGAAGCTCACAAAATGAAAGCTCGCTGCCCTGACCAGACAGCTGTTGTCTGATGCTGAGTCCAGTGTCCTGTGAACTGAACCCCAGGGTGCAGAGGTAGGAGGCCTTCAGGGATCACCCAGCTGGACAATTTTATAAATGAGGACTCGGCTCACCGAACACGCCTCCCCCTCCCTGCCATGTCAGCTCCATGTCCTCAGAAGGGGCACCCCATCACTGTGTGCCTCACTTTCCTCCTTGGAATATCTTTTCACTAAGATACTGAGAAACAGCCTTACCTCCTACGTGGAGTCTACAGCCCACACGCAGGTCCAGACAGTGCTACCAGGATCGTCTTGCCTGGGCTCTACTCTGATGCCGGCAGCTGTGCGCTTGCAGAAGATGTGTCCTCCGTACAAAAGACAACCATGTTTTGCTGCCAAGGATTGAGCAAATGGAATATGTAGCTTCTCATTCCACGACGCAGTTCTATTGACAGTTACATTTGGGTAAATGGAAGTTTGAGGTTTTCATGGTTTTCTGGTATTCTGACCACACCACACCAAAACTTGGCACTGGTTGCTAACACACTCTGGATCAACGTTTAACCTGAGAAACGGGAGCAGCAGGGTGTGTGTGTGTGTGTGTGTGTGTAGGCTTATTACAAGGGATTGGCTTATGTGATTGCGGTTGGCTTGCTAGGCAAGTCTGAATTCACAGGGCTGGCTATTAGAAAGGGCAGACTGGAACTGCTGAGCACTAGCTCAAGCTGCTGGCCACAGATAAAACTCTTTCAGATCTGCTTTTAGGGCCTTTCAACTGGTCGGGCGAGGTCCACCCCAATTATCCAGGCTATTTCCCTTTTGTAAAGCCAGTTGATGACGGACCTTTATCACATCCGCAAAATTACCTTCCCAGCAACATCTAGGTTAGTGTTTGAATGGATGGCTGGGGACTGTCGCCTGGCCACACAGACCCAGATCTGACCCTTGCACTCTCTGTCCATGCAGAATGAGCCCTTTTATACCAGCCAATCCTTGAAATTCACATTTGCTAGACTCTGATGCCACCGAGATAACAGACTTCACCGCTGACTTCACCAACTGACTGTTGACCAGTGGGGATTTAACAGCGGGCCCTGCTCACCCCAGGCATCCTTTGTGGGCACTCTGCACACAGCGTACCAGCTATGGACTCCTCTTGACTGAAATGTGTGCCTAAGAAGTCCACTTTGCTTGTGTCCCAGGCCTTCAGACCTCTTATCTGCTAGTCTGGTGCTTGTCAAGCCACCTGTAGCAAAGGACCAGTTGCTTTGTTTTTCATTTCCAATCCATTATGCGACTTATGCTTTTGTAAAATACGATAAAGATGAACCACCAGGAAAAATGACCATGCACTTAGATGCCCAGGAGCTCTCAGAGTGTCTGGACATTGGCTCGTGATTTCTGTGTCCATCACAGGCCCAGCACAAGCAGTCTCAGGGCGTCACTGGGCACGGAGCAAGTCCCGACTTCCTTCTGTGAATATTTCTCGAGTGCGTGCTATGTGCCAGGCACTGCCTATCTCAGGGAACTTTAAATGGAGGGAGACAATGAAGAAACATCACAAATAAGTACATTAAACTATGTTAGAAGGTGAGAGCTAGAGGCAAGGAGAGGAGGAGAGTACTGGGTTGGTTGGGCTTCCCACCTCCCGCCACCCTTGACTGGGAATATCAGGGTTCTAAATAGTGAAGTAAATCCATCTGTAGAAAAGTGCGGATGGTTGTCCTTACCCGTTAATGTGCATGCTATGTGGTAAGTTGCTTCATCGTATCCAACTCTTTGCAACTCTGTGGATTGTAGCCCACCAGGCTCCTCTGTCCATGGGATTCTCCAGGCAAGAATACTGGAGTGGGTTCCCATGCCCTCCTCCCGGGGAATCTTCCAGACCCAGGGATCAAACATGTATTTCTTGTGTTTCCTGCATTGGCAGGCAGGTTCTTTACTGCTGAGACACCAAGGAAGCCTTATCTCTTAATACACTTATGTTTTAACAGTAATCTCATTACACAGGATGAAAACTGAGAGCCCAGAGTTGACATGTGTGACACAGTTGTCAACCCTGGGGGCCTGGGATCTCTGAATCAGCAGCAGAAGCGCGTGGACGAGCCCCCAGGGATTTCTGAATGGAGATGGGAGCAGAGAGAGCAGGAGGAAGAGTGAAAGGTAACAAAAGACTGAGGCTGAGAAGCCAGGCTCCCCAGGACTTCCCTGGCGGCCCAGTGGTTAAGACTCTGCACTTCCACTGCAGCGGGTGTGGTCCCTGGTCGTGGAACTAAGATTCCACATGTATCATGGCAAGGTCAAACAGGGAAACAAGGAAGCCAGGTACACATCTCCCCCGGAGGAGGCAATGGCACCCACTCCAGTACTCTTGCCTGGAAGATTCCATGGACGGAGGAGCCTGGTAGGCTGCAGTCCATGGGGTCACAAGGAGTCAGACACGACTGAGCGACTTCACTTTCTTTCTTTCTATAGTTCTTTTGGAGAATGAAATGACAACCCACTTCAGTATTCTTGCCTGGAGAGTCCCATGGATGGAGGGGCCTGGTGGGCTGCCATCTATGGGGTTGCAAAGAGTCAGAGACAACTAAGCAACTAACACACACACACACACACACACACACACACACACACACACACACACCACCCCTCATGCTGAACAGGGGTGGGGAGGAATGTTCGGGGTTCATTTTAACTCGGTGGGTGGCAGCTTCAAAGGAGGGTGCTGGGGTCCCATAGACTTAGCACAGTGCAGACAATCTGAGAAATCATTAGTCTTGCTGCAATTAGCAATTTTTTTAGCAACAATAATATATTCATTGGCATCACCCCAGTGGACTGGGTGTTCAACTGTGAAGGAAAAAAACAAAATCTAAGAATGTGCATAAAGGGCTAGAAATAGAGTGTCGAGGCTGCCGAAAAACTGCCGTGAAGCCAGGGACCCTGGAGAGCTTTTTAGCTTCCAGGGTGAAAAGAAATTCCAGGAGAACGTGCGAGTTTATTGTTCCACTTGACGTGTAAAATGGAGACGGGTGATAATAATAGGTGAGACAAAGGTGCCTGTTGTTCATCCACAAGCTGCCCTGTGAGGGGGCACTTTCATTGTCCCCCGTTTTCAAATGAGGCCTGAAGGGCTGGCTGGCCAAGGCTGAGGGTGGGCTCATGCTGCAACCACTGGCCATTTGGCTACATGTCTGGGCTTCTACCCACATTGCCACCCTGCCTCTCAGGAGTACCCCGCATCCCTTTCAGCAAGCTGGGGGAGCTGTTCTGGGTAGAGGGAGCAGCCCGGCTTCCCCAGAGCCCCAACAACCCAGGACCCTCAGAGAGCTGGCACTTTGCCGGCTCAGCCAGTCAGAGACCAGTACCCAAGACAGTGCCTGTGCCCCAGGCCGGGCTCCAGTAAGCTAAGGCGGTCCCAACAAGAAGAGCCTGGGGTACTTCCTCAGAGCCGGCTGGGGCACAGAGCCTCCACATCACCTGTGTTTGGAAAGAGATGGACAGAGGGATGGAAGGATGGATGGAGAGAGGTGGATGGAGGGAGGGAACGAGATGGGGGACAGCCAGAGCAGTGGAGAGCTGCCAGCAGAACAAAGGCAGAGATTTGCGTGAGCCCCGATTGGTGGCTGTCAGCATCAGGGAGTTGGCAGTGGGCTACTTAGAAGCGGGATGTCCTTTGTGATTGGTTATGGGACACATTTGTTTTCTGCAGGTTGGCCCTGAGTTGAAAGCAGGGACAAAATCCAGGGAAGCTGGCAGTCACTGACCAAGTCCTGGCTGTTTTGTCCTGTCCTAGCACAGGGCGTCATCCGAGTTCTATAGTCATTCACGGTCTGGCTCTTGTCTGTTCGATCGCTCCTGCTGAGAATGCTCTCCCAATGCAGGCTCCCAGGAATTGCACGTGCCCTGGTGGGCATTGTACCCCAGGAAGCTGAAGGTCCACTGTGCTCCTGGAAATGGACTCACAGACCCAGGAGCAGGGCGGCTCTACCCCCCTGGCGTGGGGACAGAGGACTGCATCGTGGTCACAGATGGGACCTACCGCGGTCCTCTGTGGGGACTGAACTGAGCCTCAGGACCCCCTTGCATGACCAGATACCTACTGTTCTCTAGCCAGTTAGCTCTGAAAAGACTGGGAGCTTGGGACTGGAAGTGGAGAGGAAGGAAGCCCAGTTAGGTGGCCTCATTTCTACACTCCTCTGCCCCCAGTGTCTTCAAGTCAGTCTCCCCTGTGCTGCCTTGCAATGTAGCAGTGCTGCTTTGCTGTTGGTCACTGATTAGCTGGTTACTGCTGTTGCTGTTATTGATTAGTTGTTCAGTCATGTCCCACTTTTTTATAACCCCATGGGCTGGAGCCTGCCAGGCTCCCCTGTCCATGGAATTTCCCAGGCAAGAATACTGGAGTAGGTTGCCATTTCCCTCCTCCAGGGGATCTTCCCGGCCCAGGGATCCAACCCGCTTCTCCTGCATTGCAGGCGGATTCTTTACCACTGAGCCACCTGGGAAACGCAGCACTGGTGCTTATCCTGTCTTTACTTGGAATATGCATATTTTGTTATCATGCATAATTTTCATTCACTCTGATTTCCTTCAGGTGTTGCATTGCATGTCATTTATCTTGATCTCCGAGTGTTAAGGATTCCCATGAATTCTGCACCCAAAGCAAGTGCCTCTCACTCCTTACCCCTCTACCTCCTTGCCTTCGAGCCCCAGGTGGTTCCCCCTAGGTGTCTAGTGTTAGTGTTCCAGGGCTGACGAGTAAATTATGCACATTTTCAATGGATTTGTTAGGGTTTCGGTCGTGGTTTCTGCTTCTTTTTAAGAAATTAATGATTAATTCATTCCACAAATATTCCATAAGATTTTAATGGAAAAACCTGAACAAATTTTTTGGGCAACCCAGTTTTTCTTGCACCAACTCTGTTCCAAGGACCACGCCAGGGGCAGGGGATGCAAGAGTGAGCGAAACGACTGTGGGTGGGCTTGGCCCCATGGAGCTTACAAACCTCAGGGCAGAGTCCCGGACTCTGCAGCCCTCACACTCCTTGCCTTTGGCCTGGTGGAAAGAGGGTCGCTGGGCAGCACGCATGTTGAGGGAGGGAGCTGAGCCACGTGCCTCTGGTTCCTCAGGGACCAGTTTTGGCTCCACCAAGGTGGTGGCGAGCTCCCCCTGCCCAGCTGTCAGAAGCAGCCACAAGATGCCTACACCAAGGACTCCAGGGATCGGCTCCGAGAGGCCTTGCCCTCTCTCTTTCTCCATCCTGGCCAGCATATTCCTGCTCTTTCATAAACACACTTGGAGTTTTGGAAACCAGTTCCAACCACCACCCCCAGCCCAGGACCTCACAAGAGGTAGACCATCCATGGGTGTTAAACTAGGGTGAAGGGAACAGCAGTGAAAGAGCCCCTCTTGCGAAACCTTTCGTGTCATCTGCTTGGCAAGCTCAGGTGGAAATGGCATTGGGTCAGCCTTCCTCCTCACTGGCAAACCTTCCCATTCACTTTGCAGGGGAGACGGTCCTGTCTGCAGGCCTGAGCTCAGGAACCCTCAGATCTTTAGGATAAGGAACAGATTGGTGTCTCTCAGCCTAAGGTCTGTGATGACACGGGCTCTCCAGCTGACCTGTACTCTTGCGCCTTCTCTGCTGTGACACCCTGTTTCACCGCTGTGCTAGGCTCGTGTCCAGTTCTTTGGGACCCCACGGACTGTAGCCCACAGGCTCCTCTGTCCATGGGATTTTCCAGGCAAGAATACTAGAGTGGGTTGCTGTCTCCTCCTCCAGGAGATCTTCCCAAGCCAGGGATCAAACCAGAGTCTCTTGAGTCTCCTGCACTGGCAGGCAGATTCTTTATCATGGCATCACCTGGGAAGCCCCTCTGTTTCACTAAAGCTCTGTGTTTTCTTGGGCGAGTTCCATAGCTCTGTGGGTTATTTTCCATGTCAGAAGTGTGTCTCATTCTGTGGTATAAAAGGCCCAAAGGTCTAAACTGTAACCTCAGTCTCTCATCCTCTAAAAGGCTTCTCCATGGTCCTTCCCTTGCCCCCGACCTTTTCACTCTTGGCTGAGGCCTGGCTTGTGGAGTGGGAGGTGGTTGATGTATTTATCCATAGGATGGACCGACACCCACGATCTTGCTATTTGTTTTCAACTTGTCCCATCTGTTCTCTTGTTCACTTTTCCTGCTTTCTCTTAGATTATTTTTTATGATCCCATTCTATCTCTGCAATTGTCTTCCTGGCTGTTATGGACTGAATGGGTTCCCCTCAAAATTCATATGTTGAAGCCCTCACCCCCAGTGTGATGATGGTGTTAGGAAGTGGAGGCTTTGGGAGGTGAAGAGGGTTAGGTGAGATCAGGAGGGTGGGGCCCTCGTGGTGGGATTAGTGCTTTAATGAGTAAAGACACCTGAGAGCTTGCTCTTAGCCTCTTTCTACCATTTGAGGATTTATCAAGAAGTCAGCACCTGGGGCCTTCCCACGACTCACATTTCCTATGTTGGCAGGTGGGTTTTTCACCTCTAGGGACAGCTGGGAAGCCCCCATCATTTCACTGTCTCTCTCTGTGTGTCTATATCTGAATCTTCACACGGTACACATTAAACTAATACAATGCTGAATGTTATTTGTACCTCAATTTCAAAAACCCCTAAATTTAAAAAAATACCTGAAAAAAACTCGGACCTTCAAATCAAGAATTGTTTAGTCAATAGTTTGTTTTGTTTTATGAAGATATTTTATTTCTGTATTCCTCAGTACAATCCAGTAATTGCACACAAAATAGAAATTCAGTAAAATCAGCTCCATTTAAGGTTAACTTAATGTGATGATTGTAACTTTCAGCTGTAATCGATTTTTTTAAAGTACCTTTAATTACAAACTTTCTTATACGCCTCGATTTTTAAAAAATTAAATGGTTCATTTTGTCTTTGTTATCCTTGTAAACGTTTCATTTCTGTAGGTTTCATAAAGTATTGTTGTTTAGTGGCTAAGTCCTATCTGACTCTTTTGCAGGCAAGAATTTCCCAGGCAAGAATACTGGAGTGGGTTACTATTTCCTTCTCCAGGGGTTCTTCCCGACCCATGGATCTAACCCCGTCTCCTGCGTTGGCAGTCAGATTCTCTACCACTGAGCCACCAGGGAAGCCCTTCACAAAGCGTATTGTCAGTACTATAGAACATGAGTGTAATTCACAAACACTTGCCCTGGGGGCAGGTAGTCAAGCATGTCCCCCAGCCAAGTGAGGTGGGCAGGGCCTCCCTGAGTTGCCCCTTCTTGAGGGCTCTTGAACTCATGAATAAGAAAATCAATAACATCTCCCTTTCTTTCTCTATGGTCAGCCACACCGCTAGAAAGCCAAATCAGGCCCTTCTGTGTGTTTTTGGAAGTAACTTTTTTAAAAAATTTATTTATTTGCTGTAAGCAGGGGTTACTCTCATGTTGCACAGCAAGCACGGGCTCAGGCTTCAGCAGTTACAGCACATGGGCTTGGTTGCCCCGTGGCATGTGGAATCCTCCGGAACCTGTGTCCCCTGCATTGACAGGCGGATTCTCAGCCACTGGACCACCAGGAAGTCCTAGAAGTAACATTTTATGGGAGCATGGCCATACCCACCATCCACATGTCACCTGTGGCGGCTTCAGAATTACGATGGCAGAGTTGAGGGGTTGCCACAGAGACCATCCAGATTCCGAAGCCGAAACTATTTTTATTATCTGGTCCTTTACACAAAAAATGTGCTGGCCTCCAGGCCCACTAACGTGAGCTGGGGACTTGAAGGGAACTTTTGCAGCAGGCCTGCCTCTCTGAATTCCTGGTAAGACTGGGAGCAGTTGAGAGCTCAGGGCTTTTGTATTTCAGAAAACCCAGTCTCCATGGATGCCAGCTGTAGACTTCCCAGCACAGCACAGAACTGTGTTTCTCCCTCTCGGGAACCTAGTTAACTAGGAGGCCTGTGAGTCACAGGTGAGGAGACCAGCTCTGTCCCCGAGAGGCCACACCCATGGAAAATGGGAAAGCCATCTCCTTCCATCTAAGCCAAAGCAGCGGCAAAGAGTCCAGCTGGATGGGCGTGGGAGCGCTGCAGATAGGACTCAGGGACCAGGTATTCTAGGTAAGGGGCTGGGAGAAGGAAGCTAGTCCAGCTTGCAGCATCTCAGAGGCTGCACCAAGTGAAGCCCAGAGTGTCAGGGGCGTTGCTCGGGCCCTCACAGTCTGCAGGGGCTTGGGATGACCTCGGTCTTCACAGTGACAAGGGTGCACCGTTCAGTGCCATGTGGGGGCTGGCACGCCCTTCCTGGCCCCCGCCATCTGTGTGGTGGGGTCAGAAGCACTGGCCTCGAAAGATTCAGGGAAGAAAAGACAGACCATCGGCCCAGGAGCTGAAGAGAGGGGCTGACGCTGGACGGGAGCTGGTGAGTGTTCTCAGAGCTGGACCTCAGACAGGGCTGAGCCCCACGTCTTGGCTATTATAAGTGGTCCTGCTGTGAAGACTGCGGTACATGTATCTTTTTCAATCAGAACTTTCACTGGACATATGCCCAGGAGTGGGATTGCTAGATCATATGGTAACCCTATTTTAAGTTTTGTAAGGAATCTCTACACTGTTTTCCATAGTGGCTGCATTTTTCTGTGTCTTTAAATAAGACCAGTGATGGTTCCAGCACCCCTCCACAGAGTCTCTGCTTCTACCTCCCCATCCCTGGAGCAGGGCTTTGTCCTTGTGGGGAATAAAGCCCACCGGCACAGACCCAAGGAATGGATTTAGAGACAAGAGGTGCGGCGGGAGGCGAGGCTTTAATGACGGTCTTGCAAGGTGGATTCTTTACCATCTGAGCTACCAGGGAAGCCTATCCCTTCTTCAGGGGATCTTCCCAACCCGGAAATCGAACTGGGGTCTCCAGCCTTGAGGGCGGATTCTTTACCATCCGAGCCACCAGATGAGGTGACGTGGTGCCATTGCAGGTTCTGATGGAGTTACAGGGTGGGATTGGAGAGTCTTTGTTTCCAGTTTTTCCCCAGATGGTCCGGTCAGAGGCCCACCCTTCAGGTAGGAGGCTCTCAAGCCTAAATACCTTAAAATAAAGCTTTGCAATTAAAGTGGTTCCTTGATTGGACAAACCAGCAGCATTTGGTGAATTGGAAAATCAGATTCCAAGCCTGGCTTCACTGATTGCAAAATGGGTGGGGTCATGAGAAAGTTCAAAGGCCTCTGAGAGCCATCAGGGAATTCCTAGGGGTTCCTGACTAGTCCACGGGAACTAGACAGTCGTGTTGTTAGGACCAAACTGAAGCCAGGACAGGCTCTAAGGGGCAGGCTAGGCCTGAGGTTTAGTCTCTAGGAAAGCTGAGGCACTGGGAACTCCCACAGGCAGTGTAGCTCAACCAATCAGAAAAAATTCCTGTAGCCCCCCAACCCCTGCCAGACCTGAGCCAATCTGGATAGGGATGCGAGGTCTAAAAGTCCCATGTGCGCGTACGGTTTAACCAATCAGCTATGCTGTTACAGGAACAAAGAACCGTCTAGATAAAAGTAGATGTGATTCAGAGCTCGGGGCTCTCGTCAAGACTCCACTGCGCTGGATGAGACTTGAGCCCTAGCTCGAGCTAGCAATAAACCCCTTTATGCTTTTGCATTGCTGTGGATGTCTTATTTTTTAAGTTTTGGGGACTCGGACACTGGGCATAACATTTGGGGCTCGTCTGGGATCCCTTCAACTGGGAAGAACAACACTCTCCCGGCAAAAGGGGTTTCCTCACTAGGAGGAGAGATCTCTGAACACCGGTGTTAATTCTGGTAAAGTCCAGCATAAGGCCGAGGCCCAGCATCGTGCTGGGGAGGCGGCTGGCTCTCTTTTCTGGTTAAGACCAGCGTAAGGCCGAGGCCTGACATCATGCCGGGGAGGCAGCTGGCTCTGTGGACTTCCTGCCGGTAAGATACTCTCAAGGGGAAAAAGTGTTAAAAAGGGGGGCCCAGGAAGACCTTGTTCTGTGTTCTCGGCCGATGTGTATTTGTTATCTGTCTGTCGTGTCTGTGTGAGTGCCGGCATTGTCTCTGCTCTTTGTGTGTTCATTTTGTCTCCTGTGTTCTTCTCTGTAATCATGGGGCAAGCGACTTCTACTCCTTTGTCCCTTATGACTGACCATTTATCTGATTTCAAATCTAGGGCGCAAATTCTATCATTATTGGTGAAAAAGCCGAGACTGACATCCTGACCACTCGGGGTACTCAGGGGCCAGCTTGCCTGCCAATGGACCAGACCCAGTGGCCGCAACTGGGACCCTTTCGTCCCTGGTCTCCACCTGACGTGGACAACTGGCCAGAGTGCCCCGACTGGTAAGGAACAAGAGACTTTATTGACCTCTCTCCCCGCCCCTCTCTCTTTCCTCTCCTTAACCCTTCCTATCCGTCCCTGTTTTTCTAGTCCCTCCCCTGGTCCTGGACGCAAAAATCTGGTCGAAGGGCCCTCAGCCTGAGCTGAGGATTGGAGACTGATCACCTCCTCTTGGCAAAAAACTCGAATTCTGGTTCTGATTTCTGGTAAGGCCGAGTTCCAGTCCTCCCTTCTCTGGAGGCCCAGGGAAAAGTCCCGTAAGGCCTGGGTGTCTGTAGGTGGCAGGGGACGTCTGTAAGGCCACCCCTTTGGCCCCCTCTCCCGCCTCCTCCCCCTTCTTCTTTCAACCTGGCTTCCTTTCCTCCCTTGAAATCTTTGATGTTAGTACTTAGATCTGAAGTTCTGTGTCTCTATAGGAGGTTTCCTGAGAGACTATATTTTTGCATTTAAGGGCTTACATGGTGGAGCAAAGGATAAAGCGTCTGCCTGCAATATGGGAGACCTGGGTTCAATCCCTGGGTCGAAAAGATCCCCTGGAGAAAAAAATTTTGCTTTGTCTGGCCACCATGTGGTTTAGACCTGCCGCCATTTTGTCAAAACTTGATTTTCTTTCCCTGTGCCTTGAGACCAGGGCTCTCAAAAACACTTATCTAGACCATCTCTAACTCCTGACACTGAAAAGAAAAAAAAAAAAAAAAGCCTTAAAGCTAGATCTTGCACTGTGTCTGTCTAAATATGTCTTGGTAATATTTTTGTGGTTAATATGTATATGAGCTCTATTTATTTGGCTTAAAAAAAGGGGGGGTAAGCGCTTACAAATCAAGTAATTCTAAATTAAACAATAAATTCCAGGTTCATGTGAATTGGGAAATATTCAGTATTAAATACCTGATATTAATGTTTATTTGTTGACCTATCTAATATAGACATGTCTTAAAATAATTAACATTAAGTAAAATATTTTCATTGTACCTAGGATTAATATGTTAAATATTATATCTGTTACAAGTTTGTCAACAAGGAAATTACCTTCTCAAGTAAAAAAACTTCTAAAAATGTAAATGAGATATGAGCTTTTATATCTCTAGCTAACTTTGGGGTGCTTCAGAGGGCCCCTGGAGCATCCCAAGGAGAGATATTAAACTGTGTTTATTTGGTTGGTTAAATTACATGGAAAAGATTATCAAATAAATAATAAATCCACTCATGTTATAATGTGTGGTAAATTAACTAATACAGATATCCTAAAAATTATATGGAGTTTTTAACATTCTGATATGTCCTGGTATTTTAATAGAAAACCTGATGACTTCACAAAAGTTAGCAAAAGGACTGAATAAACCAGTAAATATGCTTATAACTTTTATGGTTTCTATCTAAAAAATTATGGGTTTAAATCTTATGTTTTCAGGGAGTAGGGAAAATCTTCCTCTCAAACTAATTATGACAATACTTTGGTAAAATTAAATGTTATAAACAAAACAATTATATTTTCTGACTCCTCTAAAAATTGGGAGTTCTTAGGTTTCCAGTAAGTTTATCAAATTAGTTAAGAAGGTTATCTCGTGGGTACAAAAATCTCAAGAAATTTTTGAGACCTTAAAAGGAAAAAATTCACCTAGATTTGTTAGGCAGAATCTGTGATAAGCCTTTGGTGTGAGTTTCCCAGCCCTGTTTTATTTTAAAAGTTCAGTCTGAGACTCTATAAATGTTTCAGCAAAATAAAAAGCCTATAATCAATTATGGTTATAAAAATCATCAGACCAAAATCAGTGAGAACAGACCTATTTTGCAAATAAACTAGCCATAATTTGGTTATATTTAATAAAACTAAGGGTAACTATAAGAAAAAAAAATATTTCAAAATGCTAAATCCCAGTTTGTTAATGGAGGTCTGCATCTAGTAAGACTCGTCTCTTAGATAGTTCTTTGCTGTTATGTGATATTGATGTAAAATTTAATTAAATTCTTAAAAAACACCCTAAGTTTGTTTCTGAAGCTTATCTCAGTAATCTATCTTTAGATGAAGATCAGATGCCTCATGACCTGCAACCAGGACTAAAAAAAGACGTAATTTAAGGGACTGTCTCCAACATGGATGGAAGGACTTTTATCAGGAGAAACTACACTACACCAGGATGAGAAGACGACGACATCAGAGGTAGGCAGCTTCCCCGAGATGCGGGACCTGATTCGTATGATCATTTATGTTTTCTTGACTTCTTAGACCTTTGCATACAAGTCAAATGCTTTTCTATCATAGGCCTGATCCTATGCTAGTTTTAAAAATCAATCCAGTTGTTGGGTTTGTGGCCAATTACCTGTGTCTAGTTCTGGGTTACCTTGGTAAATTTCTCTACTACCAGACTCTAACTGGTTGGCCCTGAGAAAATTTACTTAAAAATTATAGTCATATTCAGGTTACTATGGTATTACTAGATAAGATCTCCTCACCGGGCCAATTAATAATGCCTGCTCTGACTCTGGCTATAAAATGAGCTTTTTTCTACTACCCAAGCTCAATCAGAACAAAAAAGTTTCCACAAAAAAAGGGAAAAGTCTCCCACAATTATGGGATAGATTTATATAAATAATACCAGGCTACAATAATTTAGGTTTAAAGTCTCCTCTGTTAAAAATAAATAAATAAATAAGTAAATCATACTAAAGATAATCAGTCTAGTAACACTAAAAAACTGGGCTATGTGCCTTATAGATGGTGCCAATATATAATTTCCCTGGAAGATAAAGATTCTACAGAACAGACTAAGTGAGATAACCTGAAGATATACTGGGCTACATCTAATGGAACTTCTTAGCATAAGTCTTGTGACTTTACTAATACTGCTGGCTATGGTATTTGTATTTCCCCTGTCTTACAAAATTGCTGTTTCTTACACTGTCAAACGTGTGTATGAGGCCTCTAATAAAATAATATATAGTCCCATATAAAATTGATGATGGTAACAGTGTAACTCTAGATATGGCAAAAAGCGACAAGAGGAAATATTTTCCTGGACCAAAAAGCTAATAAGACAGGTGGTCCAGAGAATTGTAGATACTGTTTTATGGCCTAATCCAGTAACAGCACATTGAGTGGCCTGTCAACAAAATCTTTTGCCAAACCTGAGAATGGACATTCTCAGCACCATGGGATAAAATGGTCATGAAGTGCCCCCCCTCATAATCATGGTCAAGTTTATGAGCAAAAAGGGGCTCTGCCAACTGAAGACTGACACTCACCATCTGCATCTACAAAGATTAAATCATGGCCGCTGCAACTGCTGACTTTCAACGCCCCTGAAAGGAGTTCAGGGTGAAAATCAGGAATGAGGCACTCTGTGCTCTGGGAAAACTGGCAGAACAGGCCGTCAGATAGTTAGATCTTTTCAGGAGAAAATTTTATGAGTCCCAATTCTTGCATCTTCTCATATCTAGAGAAACAGTGACGTCATTAACAGTGAAATCTGCTTTGGCTATTAAGAAATAGTTTACAAAAGTCAAAATAGAGTAGCTACGGTTCAGATATCCTGAAAAATAACTAGGTGATGCTATGGGTGTACTTTCAGATTACAGCTTGTATTGCTCCAAGCTGGGGCGGTCCTATGCCCCATTTTGACAGGAAGTTATCTTAGTCATTGTTGCCTAGTTCCCTAAAATTAAAACTGAGCGGGACTCTGTGGGGCTCTGGAGTACAGATCTGCTCTGTGTTCTCCATTTCTTATCTGTAGGACACAGACTTTGTTCAGCCTCCTTGGCCTTCCCTGAATTCCAAAGCATGGATTCAAACAATTGCTAATCAGGGAAGGGAGGGGATACAAAAACAGAAACAATCAAAGGCTGGTACAGCCTCCAGACAGCGTCCTGGTTCCTACTCAAAGAAATATGCACAACAATGTCTTTGAGCCCCCACCCGGGTGGAAGATGGTACCTTCAGACTGAACACAAGGTTCCTGGAGCACTGCTCTGTTGCCTCACCACCAGCCAATCAGAAGGGGTCACAAGCCCTGTAACCCTCACTCCAAATGCTGCCTTCTGTTTCCGGGGACCAGAGATGACCATCCTGGTAGGTCTCTTGTTTGGCCCTTGTCTATTTCATCTCTGAGAGGGGCCAACTAAACTGCTGCAACTACAAGGGTAGAAGCTGGTTTCAGATGTGAAAAACCCCAACTTAGATCGGGTAGAGAGACTTCTGCTCTGCTAGGCAGGCCTACGCCCATGCACAGCAGGAAGAAGATACAGAAGAAAGAGACCTCCGCCCCAATTCCCAAAAAGTATCTTGAGTATGAAGTCTCTCAGGGGGCCTATGTGCTGTGTTAGGGGAAGAACGTTGTTTTTATGTGAATCACTCAGGGGTAATCAGGGAGTCTCTGGCCAAGATAAAAGAAGGGCTTAAAAAAAAGAAAAAAAGAAAAACAAAGTCTCAAAATTGATTTGAGTCCTGGTTCCGACAGTCCCTGTGGTTAACAACGCTAATTTCCACCCTGGTGGGCCCTCTAATAGTGCTACTATTAATACTTACTTTTGGTCCATGCATAATAACTAAGCTTGCTGCCTTTGTAAAAGACCACGTCAATACCATCCAACTGATGGTACTGAGGCAACAGTATCAGGCCCTGCCCCCAAATAAAGAGGAAGATTCCTCTATGTAGCTGAAGACAGGGGGGAATGTTAGGACCAAACTGGAGCCAGGACAGGCTCTAAGGGGCAGGCTAGGCCTGAGGTTTAGTCTCTAGGAAAGCTGAGGCACTGGGAACTCCCACAGGCAGTGTAGCTCAACCAATCAGAAAAAATCCCTGTAGCCCCCCGCCCATGCCAGCCCTGAGCCAATCCGGATAGGGATGCGAGGTTTAAAAGTCCCGTGCGCGCGTACGGTTTAACCAATCAGCTATGCTGTTACAGGAACAAAGAACCGTCTGGATAAAAGTAGATGTGACTCAGAGCTCGGGGCTCTCGTCAAGACTCCACTGCGCTGGATGAGACCTGGGCCCTAGCTCGAGCTAGCAATAAACCCCTTTATGCTTTTGCACTGCTGTGGATGTCTTAGTCTCTCAGTTTTGGGGACTCGGACACTGGGCATAACAGTGTCACTTCTACTGGCAACAACCAGGTGACTGCTGATCTGAGTGGGCCCAGGTCTCTCTCAGAAAGTCTCAAGTTCTAGGGAGCGCCTTGGTTTCAGGCACACCAGCATGGCCACATGGGGTTCTTATTAGTGCTTTCCTACCAACAGGGATGCTTGGGGGGCTCCCCTGGTGGTCCAGGGGTTAAGAATCCACCTGCCAATGCAGGGAACACAGGTTTGATCCCTGTTCCAGGAAAATCCCACATGCTGCAGAGCAACTAGGCCCGTGCTCCACAGCTACTGAGCCAGCGCTCCAGAGCCTGCGAGCTGCCAGTAGCTAGCAGTACTGAAGCCTGGGTGCCTGGTGCCTGTGCTTCGCCAGAAGAGAAGGCAGTGCAGCGAGAAGCCTGCACACCAAACCAAGAGCAGCCCCTGCTCACCGGAGTAGAGAAAGCCCGAGGACAGCAGTGAAGGCCCCGTGCGGCCTAAATGAATACATACAATGAACAGTGCTAATAGTGATAGAGGCTTGGGTGCTCAACAGAGCATAGGGTCCTCTGTCTCAGAGCAGGGTGACAGGGAAGGAAAGAGATTACTAGTATAGAACACTTGTGAGAGATACAAGGGGGCTGGCAAGGGAGTGCCATGCTGAGAACTTAGTGGCTACGTTTTTTAAAAAATTTTAAGGGAGGGGACACGTATACCTTTGGCTGATTTGTGTTGATGTGTGGCAGAAACCAACATTGTCAAGCACAATTAAAAATAAATAAATTTTTTAAAAAGAGAGAGCCTAGGCAAAAAACAAAGCAACAACAAAACCCAACCAATCCACCAACTTTATTTATTTTCGGCCGCCCTGCACAACATGTGGGGTCTTAGTTTCCCAGCCAGGGATTTAGTCCATGCCCCCTGCATCAGAATTGTGGAGTCTTAACCACTGGACTGCCAGGGATGTCTCTACATTTTTATAATCACAGGAGAAGTAAGGAGGGGAGAAAGACCACCTTCTTCCTCCTTCTCGAGTAGACATCAAGCTTTCATCATTAGTTCCTCCTCCACGTTGGGCAAGGGAGTTTTCTTGTCCCTACACAGTCAAACTGGGGCTGCCATGATGAGTGGAGATGAGCAAAACAGCAGTAATATACAGCAAATATGGTAAATAGCTCAGGCTTCA
Organism: Capricornis sumatraensis; assembly: GCF_032405125.1. Lineage (NCBI taxonomy): Eukaryota > Metazoa > Chordata > Mammalia > Artiodactyla > Bovidae > Capricornis > Capricornis sumatraensis. The sequence goes on from NC_091076.1 coordinate 103,200,143, forward strand.
GTATAAAGCCATCTTTTCCTTATGTCTTTGTTTTTAGTGCCCAGAGGACCATGACCTCACTGGGCAGGATGTGGGTCTCAGGCCACTGTTCTTTTATCGTTTGGGGGTATGTTTCGTGTTTCTGTTGCACGGTTTTGTTGCTAGACCATGTGGTTCCTGGTTTGTCGTGGTTCTGACTCATTGGAAAAGACCCTGATGCTGGGAAAGATTGAAGGCAAAGGAGAAGAGGGTGGCAGAAGATGAGATGGTTAGCTAGCATCACCGACTCAGTGGACATGAATTTGAGCCAGCTCCAGGAAATAGTGGAGGACAGAGGAGCCTGGAGTGCTGCAGTCCGTGGGGTAGCAGAGTCAGACACGACTTAGCAACTGAACAACAACAAACCTGCTTTCTTGAGCAATCATTAACTTATAGGGGTCTCCCATGTTTTTCCTTTCACCCCTTAATGGAGTTAACTAATTACCTACTTTGTCCCCTTTACTCTGTCCCTATCAAAAGGATTGAAATTTACAGTTCCTTTTTGTTTAAGGAGTCTTCAGGGACAGAGGCCAGGCTGGAGGGGACACGTCATAGGTGACAAACCCCCCAGTCGCGGCAGAGACCAGAGAGGGAGTCAGGGATGGGTGGCATCCACCACATCGCAGGCCAGTCCCCCCGGCCCTGTTTGTGCAGGCAGCCACCCTGCTTCCCGGATGACCTGTCCCCACCCAAGGCGTCTGGGAGATGCAGACACAGCCTGGTCTCGGCACAATGAATGTCCTCGGGCTAGATTTAGAGACAGATGGCTGAGTCCAACCACAAGCAGGAAATTTCATTTCCAGACCTCCATCAGATTCTTCTTTCCTGACTCATTATATTCAAAGCACATTTTGTTTTGCAAACAAAGCGGAGAAGGCCTTCCAGCAGAGGCCTAGCCCCCAGGGCCCAGGTCTCTCTCTCCCTCCCCTGAAGATGGAAGTTAGACTTGAACCTGCAGGCAAACAGGACATTGGCTGGTGGAAGCACAGAGCCTGTGGGAGGGCTGGCACGTTTCAGTGAGAAAGCCACCGTCTTGTAGCTTTTTGCTGGGGTGTCAAGTCCCATTTACTTAGGGTCCTTGACTTTCACCTTGAAGATACCGTTTTCCAGTATGAGATATTATGAACCAAGTCATTGAAGAGGAAATTACTCTAGAACACAGTTTAATTTTTTTTTTTTTTTTAATATTTCCAAAGAAGTCTTTGTCCTTTTAAGAAAGAAATACTTGCGATTTCCAGTCTCTGGTGGAAGTTGAGCTGTAATGTTTTGGAAGCCGGTGGAGGGATGCTGGGCCACTTAAAGGCAGCCTGTCCTTGAACGCCCCCACTCAAATACAAAGTGCGCCCGACTGGCCAGTGTGATTGATGAGCAGTTAGTTCATGGAGACAAGGATGGTAGGGGAGGGGCAGGGAGAGGCCATCAGTGTGGGACTGCCCCTGGGGCCTCACAGGACCTCTCCTGCAAGGACAGCTGGGGACATCCGAGGTCTGTCCCCCGAGGGAGACGGTCAATGTGAACAAGTCTGACTGCGAGGTTTTTGGGGTGAAAACTGCTCCCAGTTCTGGGCCCTTTAAGTATAGTTCTGTCATGAGCCCTGCCACACAGCGAGGGCACACTTTTCGCTTAGTCCACCCAAAGTTCTAGCTTGTCAGTGAGTATTCCGCTACAGCGGGGCTTCGAGGTAAGGAATCCACCTGCAGTACAGGAGACCTGGGTTTGATCCCTGGGTCAGGAAGATCCCCTGGAAAAGGGAATGGCTACTCACTCCAGTATTCTTGTGTGAAGAATCCCATGGACAGGAGCCTGGCAGGCTACAGTCCATGGGGTCGCAAAGAGTTGGACACGACTGAGCGACTAACACACACGCAACCATTCTGCTACAGTGAGCCACAGGCAGCCAGACTCTCCTCTGAGGGCGCTCCCCTCCCGGGCCAGGTTTCTACACCTGCCCCTACTTGGAGCCAAGGAGGAGCTATGAACATCCAAGCATTTGGCCCTGACCCCTGGAGGTGGGGCCAGAACCCTGAGTTTGGGCGGTTTCCCAGGTGGTTCCATTGCACCACCGCTGGGAGAAGCATTGTTTTCAAGGCACCTGCTCCTCATGTAACTGGTGGGCTTGTTGAAGAGGACTCAGGCCCTGGGAATGGGTTCTCCTCAAACGAGTAGGACCAAAATGAAAGGAAATACAGGAGGGCTCCATAGCTAAGAAGAATTGGCTGCTTCAAATGGATTTACTCGAAACAGAGACCAAAATTCTACTTCAGACTGGTGGTTCTCAACTTCTAGAATGCATTAGACTCTCCTGGGGGCTTGTTAAAATTCAGATGGCTCCCCCTGCCCCCAAATTTCCAGCCTCTGCAGGTCAGGGTGGGCCCAAGCACCTGCATTGTCAACAGGCTCCCAGGGGATGCTGATACTGCGAGTCCAGGGACCCCCTGTGAGGACCACACTCTAAAGAGTGGAACAGAAATTAAAGGCTTGCTTGAAGTGGTTTTTTGTTTGTTTTTAATGAAAATGACAGGGTGTTTATCTTGGGTGTCCCTGGTGGCTCAGATGGTAAAGAATCTGCAGACAGTGCAGGAGACCTGAGTTCGATCCCTGAGTCGGGAAGATCCCCTGGAGAAGGGAAAGGCAGCCCAGTCCAGTATTATTGCCTGGAGAATCACATGGACAGAGGGGCGGTGGCAGGCTACAGTCCATGGGGTCGCAGAGTCGGACACGACTGAGCGACTAACCCTTTCACTATTTTATCTCATGCTTAATAAAGAGATCGCAGGTGCCGTCAATTCTCAGGCTAAATTAAGTGTGCGCGTGATGAGGGGAGGAGGCAGGGGGTGGGCAGCCTGGGACGCTCCCGGGACTCGGCTGGGTTGAGACAAGGCCAGCGCGCGACAGAGGTGCCCCGGCATCCACTGCAGCAGTTTGGAAGGGGAGGTGGCAGGAGGGACCGGGCACAAGTCCCAGGCGAATCGGAAGTGTAAATGCCTGACGTTAGGTTTCAAGCACCAAGGCATACACTTCAAAAGACGTCCATCCTGAATGAACATGTTGCCGGCCGCGTGGCACAGCCATGTGCAGAACATTCAGGCAGGCTGTTCTGCCTCCCACACCACGGAGGCCCAGGAGGACCCGGGTAACCAGGTGCCAGTGACCCCACCTCTAGCTTCCCGCACCCAATCTCTCCCTCTCATGCATCAGTTAGCCCACAAGGGACCCCTCAAAAATGCACACACCCCGCCCTCAGACCCTAAGAAAGGCAGAGCCTGGTCACCTCACTCTCTCCCGCACCCGCTCACCGTGTGGCCCTGGGCATGCCCTGTATCCACCAGGACCTGTGAGCGATAAGTCTTGTCCCTCTCCTGCCAGACAGAGTCGCGGGGAGTGAACTCTCTGGAGCCTGAGACACAGCTTGGCCTGCTCCCCAAACTCAGAGCCCATCCTTGGACTGAACTCGGGCAAACGCTCTTCTTGACTAAACTTTAGACAGGTTTTCCCAGGCCTGGTTCAGGACCTGCTAAGCCGGTCTTGGCAGAGAATCCTGCGATGTCACCCCCTACCATCGGCATTGGAGCAAGCTCCTTCATCCCCATCCCTGATGTCTACTCCTCAGCCTGCCTTTAACAAGAATTACCCTCCCCCGGAGCCTCCTGTTAGCAATTCTCCACCCATGGACCCCGCACGGCTCCCTGTCTGGAAGCCCCCAGCTGCCTCTGCTGTCCTTGGAGGTGAGCACAGCTTTTTCCTCTATCAGAGCAGGGCTGAATAAAACCTGGCTCAATCACCTCTTATCAGCATTGAGTTCATTTGACCTTGAGGCTCATCAGTCAAACAGCAGTGTTTCCACGGGCAGCCCCGCCCACCACCCCCTTCCTCCAGCAAGCAGAGGCCTTTGGGCTGCAAAACCCTCCCACTGACCTCTTTGCTTCACAGCCTGGCTGGAATCCGGGAGCGTCCATGCCTCATGTGGGGCGTCCCCCTGGAGCTCGCTAGGCAGAGACCCCCAAGCCTCCAGGGTGCCTGGCCTGACAGTGACATTCGGAAACCTCGTGAGTCGGAGACATCTCTCAGGCCACCCTGCCCGCTTTGTGAAGCCTGAGGTCCCCGCTGGGCCAGCTTGACCGTGGGGTTCTGCTCTCCCTTCCTACCAAGGCCAGGGGCAAGGACGCGCCTGGACAGAGGGCAAATCCGCCTGACCTCCTGGCCCTTCTGGCTGGAACTCGGCCTGAGAATGCGGAGCAGCGCCAAAGCAGGCACGGGAGGCTGCGTGTGGTGGGGACAGCGACAAGACCCAGATGGCCCAGCCTCCCGCCCACGGTGAGCGTCCCCAGCTGAGGAAAATCGTCCTGCCAGTTGTATTTAATGATGGGTCACGACAGCGGAAACTTGTCTTCCAAGTTGATTCAGCAGGAGGAAGCGCTCCCTGGGGACTGTAAGTGGTGGCTGAGCTGTTCAGCTCGCCCTCCCCAGCTGTGACTGTCAGAGCAAAGGAAGTGAGGAAGCCACATACCTCGGCAGGTGGCCCTGGAGGGGTGGACGCGGCCAGTCACCCACTGCTCAGCCCCACATGCACTTCCCAGTCAGGAAGCTTCTCCTGATGCCTGGCATTTCCCAAGGGCCCGCTGTTTCCTTCACTGTGTGGACAGAGCAAAAGCTAATGCTTCCATCTAGAACCCCGGGAGTCCTGTCCTGGCTTCTCGGCTCAAGTGGGACCTCAGGTGAGACCCGCTGGGAAGCACCTTTCTCCACGTCCCTCCTGAGTCTCTCCTCCATGCCAGACAGGGCATCCACCCTGAGCCCCAGGCTGTTTCACAGCCAAAGTGGAGGAGGGGTGGTCTGCCTGACTCCACTATTTCACCATCTGACATTTGGTCCTTTGTGCCTTGGGATGTGTGCTCCCTGGGGAGCATGATTTTGGTGGAAGTTGGACTTGTTAGAATTTTCTTAACAGCAAAAGCATTTTGTATTGGGGTATAGACCATTAGCAATGGTGGTGGTGGTTTCAGAGGAACCACGAAGGGACTCGGCCATACATATACATGTATCTATTCTCGCCCAAATCCCTCTCCCAGGCTGGCAACGTAACACTGAGCAGAGTTCCATGTGCTGTACAGCACAAACCAGTTAGAATCTTGATCTAGGGTTTCACACTGCTCCTCAGAAGAGTAATGGGACTTAAAGGAGAGAAGGGTTTCACACTTAGCCACGTTAGGGGAGGGGCTTCCCTGGTGGCTCAGACTGTAAAGCATCTGCCTGCAGTGCAGGAGATCCGGGTTCGATCCCTGGGTTGGGAAGGTCCCCTGGAGAAGGAAATGGCAACCCACTCCAGTACGCTTGCTTGGAAAATTCCATGGAGTGAGGAGCCTGGTAGGCTACAGTCCATGTGGTCACAAAGAGCCGGACACGACTGAGCAACTTCACTCACTTCACGTTAGGGGAAACACTGGGTTAAATGAGGTTAAACAGCCTTTGCAGCATGACTTACCAGAGTCTCCGTTGCTTCAGTGATGTCTATTGAAGGCCTCCCACAGGCCAGGCACAGGGCCAGATCCTGGGGTGGGAGTGCTCATCAAAAGGGATGGGCTGTAGGAATGGGGGAAGCGGATGACTGATGCTTAATTAGTGCCTGACTGATTGCAGTTGTCACGGTGACACAGAGCAATGTGGGGTGCTCAGCAGAGATCGAGGGAGTGAACGGTCCAGGGGAGACCCTGGCCGGGAAAGATGTCGTAGCTTGGTGTCTGAGGGTGGGGAGGAGTGCACAGGTGCAGGATTCTATGCGGGGCTGGAAGGCCTTCAGGAGAGCAGGTGCCTTGGTGGAGCTGGAAGAAGGCCAGGGTGGCTGGAGCACAAGGGCAATCGTGTCGATGAAGAAGGAACTCACAGGGCCTGGACTGCATCTTAGGCCTGTTCGTGCTGATCGTGCTCGGCCACCTTTCCAATGGACTCTGAACTCTGTGTTTAGTGCCTATGAAAACAACAGAAGAAGGATGAGACCCCCTCCAGACCAGGGAACCTTGAAGATCGTATCTAGGTTACTCATCGCCTAAGAGAAGCCATACACTAATCACCCCTTCCTCCAGACAGGCCATACATTTTTCCGTATCAAAGTGTAACCTCGGGTCTATTGATTATTGGCTAATTGTTTGACTGTTTGAGCACATGAGCACATAACACGTGAATGATGGGGTTACTGGGGTTGTATTTTCCTTGGTTTACGTCTCAAGGAATTTGGAGTGGTGGGTTCAGACACGTACACGTGGGGTCTAAAAGATTTTCACAAATGCTGGTCGGGGTCCTTGGCTAAGAGGAGACTCTGCCTTGGGCCCGCCGGTGTAATAAACTGCTCCCCACTATCTGCATTGTCCTTCTGAGTGAGTCTGTTTCCCGGAACGCGTGGCTCCAACGTGGAGACCGGGAAGTGGTGCGAGCGAGCTGTTGACGGGTTTTAGGCGGGCGTCGGCGTGACAGTAGGATGACTTGCTGGGGACGAGAAGGGGTGTGAGAAGGAGAGACGGTGTCCGTAGACCAGGGGGTGGGTGAGGGGGTAACAGCAGCTTAGACCAGGCAGCAGTAGCCATGGGGGATGGTGGGCCAGTCCAGAGATGCCAAGGAGGCAGAGCCGACTGGTGTCGACAGTGGGAACCAGGACCCTGCTGGCGCCTCAGCCGCTGGTGGGTCAGGAAGGCCTTGCCCTTCTCTGAAAATTTATTCCTAAGTATTTCAATCTTTCTGACGCTATTGTAAATGGGTAATTGTTCTCATTATCAGGTTTCAATGAGTATGAGTCTAATGTGAGTCAGGATACATGTTATAATGTCCATGTGCCTCCAGGACATGCAAGATGTATAATAGCCAAGATTAAGTGGAGGGAATGAAACAATAAAAACTAAACTAGAAGAGGCAAAAAGAAAAAAAAAGGGAAAGGAATCTGGAAAAGGTAAAACAAATAAGCATGTAATAAGATGATAGATTTAAATCCTGATACATTTGTAATTTCATGAAATGAAAATGAACTAAATGTTCTAGTTCAAAGGCAATTTGTTCAGTCCTAGAGCCTTTCCCACTGTGGTGGGTGATGGACAGTTTCTCCTTTGCCACACCACAGTGGTCACTCAGGTCCTAAAAAAGTTCTAGAATCCCAGTTCCCAGGAGACTTGCAGAAGTTCCATGGCAGTTGGCATCCCTCGAGGGACGGGAGCCATTTCCTTTACTGGTCTGGAAAGAGCTGCCAATCGCTTGGCTCTGCTAGCGACCTGAAGAGCTGTTTGCTGTCAGCTGGTGAGTGGGCAAGAATTGTGCTCAGGGGCAAAGCTGAGGGGGCTCAAGAGGACAGAGGTGGAGCCCAGGTGCTGGTGGCCAGTAGCCCCATTACCCTCCCCGCACCCCCCCACCCCCCGGAAGGTGCCCTGTTCCCTGCCCGTGGCCAGTCAGGGTTTGGAGCATCCCTTTAAATTTCACGCTCACAAGGAATGCCTCGTTTGTCTTGGTTCTTTGGGGCTTCAAGGGGGTCCCCCCCCTCCAGTTAACCCTGTCCCTACAAGAGCGCTACAAGGGGTTCTCCCAGAGGGAATGTGAGTGGCGGTCCATGGGGAAATCCCTTTATGGGCACGTGATGGGGGTTAGAGGGTGGAAGAGACGCTGAAGGGCAGGGCAAACGTTGGGGTACACTATAGCTGCTGTTAGGATGGGGAGAACATGAAATTCACCCGCTCATCGGGCCCACCCCCTTTGTCTGGCATCCTAGGAGTGTGATGTCCTCTTCCCGGGATCTTGCATCCGGGCCCTTCTGTCACTTCATTCCGTGACATTTCCTTTCCCCATCCCCTCCCCTTCAGACTCTGTTGCGATGATCCTTGCCTTTTCCCCAGGGGCCATCTCTGCCTTTCCCAGCCCATTAACTTGATGGTCACGGTGAACTCAAGCAGACACAGTGCTCGGTGGCCCTGCTCCACAGTGACACCTACAGCCAGGCAGAGGGCGGCTGTCCAGCTAGAACAGGACACAGGCTCCTGGTACCCCCACCCCACCCCCCAGCTGGAAGCAGTGTCTGCACGACGATCCTTCTTTCTCTCTTGATCGACCGGAATGGGCATTTCAGGCGGTTCCAGTGATGGGTGGGAAGTAAAGATTCCCTAGGAGATGGCCGCTGCCTCAGTGTCTCTGTTCCCATAACAGGTGTAAGCGGACATCAAGATGACGATTCCCCCGGACGTCAGACTGGAGTATATGGAGAGTGTCACTTCCCTCATCCTGAAGTTCAAGCCGGACAAGTGGAGTAAAATGATTGGGATGGAAGAGAACATGGCTTTGTTCACCGACTTCTTCGAGAAGCCAGATGTTCTGGTTCTGGTGTTGACGCTCAACCCTGCCGGCATGATCATACCCTGCCTGGGCTTCCCGGCCTCCCTCAAGTCCAAAGGGGTGTACTTCATCAAGAAGAGACCTGAGAACATCGGCAAGGACAACTGCAAGGAATGTCTGGTCTACGGGGACATGAGCCCCACGCCTGTGGACCAGCTGATCGCCACTGTGGAGGAGGTAGACACACCCGGGCCTCGTGGTGGGGTGGGGGGAGTGGGGGGCTCAGGAGGAGCAACGCCTGCTTCCCATGCTTTGTGTGCGTGGCCTTGAACCCTGCTAATCAGGGGTGGGTCCACAGATCAACATCCACATTGCCTACAAGCAGGTCAGGTATTAGAAAGCTCAGGTCTGGCTGCCCTGGCCACTGAGACTGACTTGCTTTCTAACAAGACCTCCAAGTGATGCTGTGCGCATGAAGGCTGAGTGGCCCTGGCCACCACCTGTCTATCTTGAAGTCACTAGACCCTCCGTACTGCACGGGGGACAATCCCTGCCCACAGCCTCGAAAGGTGTGGCCCATTCAAGATGCAGTAGAAGGGTTTCCCAATTCTGAGACTTGGAGCAGAGAAAGGGGAAAGCAAGCGCTGTCTGACATGTCTCCCCACTGCCCTGCCTCCTCACTGTCGGCAGGTGGGGAAGGTGCAGTCCCCTCTGGACAGTTGGACCAGCCAGAGTTCCAGTGACTTAGCTCTCCTAGGCATCGCTCAGCTCGTCTCTGAGATGGGGGTAGTGGGCGTCCCCACCTTGTACAAATTCAGGCCACAGGGGTAGCTCAGTCAGGACCCAGACCAACCTCCCCTCACCTCCCCCGAGATGGCTGTCATGGCCCAAAACTGGTCGCCCAGTTGTGTCCAACCCTTTGAGACCCTGCAGGCTACAGCCCGCCAGGCCTCTGTCCGTGGGATTTTTCAGGCAAGAATCCTGGAGTGGGCTGCCTTTTGTGTCTCTGTGGTAACTTCCCGACCCAGGGTGTATCCACTTCTGTGTCTCCTGCACTGCGGGCAGATTCTTCACCCCCTGAGCCATCAGGGAAGCAACCCTGACAAAGCACCGGTGCGGAGGCTGCAAGTCCCAGGTCGACGCGTGAACAGGGCTGGTTCTGAGTCCTTTGTCCTTGGCTGTGGATGGCCGACTTCACATGTGTCCTTATGTCTTCTAAGGACGACAGTCATACCGGGTTAGGGCTCCCCTTAACTGCCCCTTGAAAAGCTCTCTCTCCAAATCCAGTCACATCCTGAGGTGCTGGGGGTCACGGCTCCCACATGTGAATCAGGGGACACAATTCAGCATATAACAGCGCCCCCAGGCAGCAAGGAACGTCTGCCTTCAGCCAGGAGTGTGTGCTCTCGTGGCAAGAGTGTGGAGATGGCTTTGCCCCTACAAAGACACAGGCGCAGGGGGGCCTGCCTGGTGATCCAGTGAGAATCTGCTTCTAAGAATCTGCTTTGCAATGCCAGGGATTCATGTCCAATCCGTAGTTGTGGAGCTAAGATCCTACATGCCACAGGGCAACTAAGCCCATGCGTTGCCACATGCCACTGAGACTCAATGCAGCCAAATCAATCAATCAGTATTTTTTTTAAAAGAACAGAAAAAAAAGACACGGTCAGGGGAGGCTTTCATCACCGGTCTCCGCACCTTGACCGGCCCCACCACCTTCTTCAAAGGGAGAAGGGCTCGATTCCCCTGGGTCCTGGGTCGCCAAGGACCCCACTCCTCCTGGGTGTCCCCCCACCCAGGTGAGAAGGCTCAAGCAGAGCCACAGAATCCTGTCCTTTCAGGTCCTCTACTCACTGTTAAACCAAAGTGAAAACATGAGCGGCTGGCCCAGCGTGGTCTCAGAGGACATTGTGAAGCAAGTCCGCAAGCTGAAGAACGAGATGTTTGTGATGAGTGGCAAGATCGAGGGGAAGACCCTGCTGCCCATCCCGGAGCACCTGGGCGGTCTGGATGGCACGCTGGAGTCCATGGAGAGGTCGGGGCCCTGTCGGGGAGCTGGAGGGGGGGTGGTCCCTGAACCCTCAGGGCAAGCTCCCCACAAACTGGTCTTGGTGCTGAAGCCCAGGGGGGCAGGACTGTGCCTTTAGGTGCTGAGTCTGAGACGGGGCATTGGAGCCCCCCAGACTCCACTAGGCAACGGCTGGACCCCCGTGCTCCAGCTCCCCCTCCATCGCACACAGGCTCTAGATCCTGCATCACCTGGCATGCCAAGAGCGTCACGTCATCTAGGGTCACACAGGACGGGGGATCCCCAGCTTCAGGGCGTGGGTACTGAGGAGCAGTGAGGGGCATGGAAGGGGTTTGCAGCAGGTGGAGGCTGCATTTCTGAGTGGAGGCTGGGGCTGCCCAAAGACCCCCCAGAAGCCCGAGGACCCCCAGGTGTCACCTTGCACCTGCCCAAGCGCCGTTTGCAATGGCATGGTGTGCGCAGCTCTTGAAGCTGTGGCCGTGCCCGCGTGCTCCCTTACTCCCTTCAGAGGGCAAGCGCTCCTGCAGGGCTCATCACACAGGCGGGCCCTGTAGGCCCCCAACACTCACCCTGTGGTGACCCGATCAGAACTGCCTGGGAGCCATGGCGCAACGTGGATTTTATTCCAGAGCTGGCTCCCCTCATCCTCTTTCCTGGGGGGCACTGGTACCCCGGACAAGACCCAGTGTTGTTTCAGGCTCTGTCCCGGCCAAGGGCCATTGAGGATGGAGCTGGAGGAAGCCTGCGGGTGTAGCTGAAAGCGTCCCCCACCCGCCCCCAACCCTCGGCTCTGCAGGATCCCCTCCTCCCTGGACAACTCGCTGCTGCACGCCATCGAGACCATCATCATCGACTGGTCCCACCAGATCCGGGACGTGCTGAGCAAGGACTCGGCCCAGGCCCTGCTGGACGGGCTGCACCCCCTGCCCCGAGTCGAGTTTGAGTTCTGGGATGCCCGGCTGGTGAACCTCAAGTACATCTATGAGCAGGTGATGGCTCTTCTGCCCCGGCGGCCGGGCACCCACTGGAGTCCTGAGCACCCAGCCTCCCCGAGGGGACCCGGGTAACCCGGATGGATCCCTCAGCGCCGGCCTGGAGGTCAGGCAGGCTTCATCTGGGGTCTGTTAAAAAAAAAAATTTTTTTTGATCTCCTTTTCTCCTTTGCAGCTCAATAGGCCCAAAGTGAATAAAATAGTTGAGATCCTGGAAAAAGCCAAAAGTTGCTACTGGCCAGCCCTGCAAAACGTGTACACAAATGTTACTGAAGGTGAGCGGGTGGCCCTATGAGAATGTCCCCCCTCCACCAGAGGAAGGGGTCAGCAGCTCCTGGGCAGGCCCCTTGCCAATCCTGGGGATGAGGCGGGGTCTGCCTCCCCCCGTCAGCAGTTTCCTGGAGTCCCACCCTTTGAGGGAGCAGGTGTCTGTAAACACACTGAGCTGCCCGTCACCACTTCTCACCATCAGGGATGGGGGCCAGTTTCTGCTCCCGTGGGGATGAGCCCCTGTTCTTGCTCCACGCAGGCCTGAAGGAAGCCAGTGATATTGTTCTGTACCTGAAGCCCCTGCGGATCCTGCTGGAGGAGATGGAACAGGCCGACTTCACGGCGGTACATCAGCTGGAGAGGGTCCCTTGGCTGGCTTGGCAGGCTCTGGGCTTGTGTCTTGGGGCAGCAAGGGGCTGCGGGCTTCCTGGCTGTGGTCAGGCACAAGTACTGGGTGGGGGCATCTCTTCTTGCCCTTGGAGTTTCCCCCTCCTGGAGCCGTGTGGAGTGGGGAGCTGAGGTGCTGTGACCAAGTGCCTGCCCGCCTATCTCTCCCCAGCTCCCAACCTTCATCACCAAGGTGCTATACACCATCTGCTTCATCTGGGCCACCTCCGAGCACTACAACACACCCTCCAGGATCATTGTCATACTGCAGGAGTTCTGCAACCAGCTCATCGACATGGTAGCCCCCAGGCCCCGGGGCCTTCCCTCCCCCACCCTCAGCGTTCCCCTCCCCCATCCCACCCTGCATCCCGGTCCATGTTCCCCAGCAGTTTAAAAACAGGCAAAGATGTGGGTGCAAGAATTTTCAGGCTCCAGGCTAAGGCTAGGGCCCCCTGGGTGGCCACCCAGGGTTCTCCCAAGACCTGGGCAGAGCTAACCCAACCTGCCTCATGCTGGGAGGGAGGAGGAATGAAAGAGAGGCTGCTCACTGAGTCCCGGCACCCCAAGACTCAGCCGGGGGCTTTGAGGGGTTTATCTCCTCTGACAACACCCATTCCCTTTCATTCTTCCATTTCACAAGCACACGTTTCACAGCCTCCAAGGTCTGAGTTGCAGCTTTGGGCCCTGGGCTACCACAGTGAGTGAGAATCAGGCTCGTGGTCCTGTCTCCCGGCCTAGAGGGACGCGGTGGCCCAGGGTCCTGCAGCCAGAGCAGGACTGCCTTTCTGGGCCCCTCATCATCTGCCTCCAGAGTCTGGTGGTGCCGTGACCTTGGCCTGGGCCAAGAGGCCCTGCAACTGGCCCTGGGTGGGCAGACTGGCTAGGCCACGAGCCTAAGGGACAGCGGGTGTGTCAGAAGAAGTGGTCTAGTGGCCTGGGGCAGGGCAAGAGGATCGTTTTAACTGACCATGTAGCTGTGGACCTGGGTATCATCTGGGTGTCACCTCTCCGGCTCAACTTGGGAACATCTTCCCTTCCGCCCAGACGCGGACCTTCCTGAGCCCCGAGGAGGTGCTGAAAGGCCTGCAGGGGGAAATTGAGGAGGTTCTGATCGGCATCTCTCTGTCCGTGAATGTCCTGAAGGAGCTGTACCGGGCCTACGACTTCTGTTGTGCAAACATGAAGCTTTTCTTCAAGGTACAGCCTGGGCTGTGGACAGCGGATGAGGGGAAAGAAGTTGGGGTGGTGTGGACCCCATGGCACCCCATGGACCTGCATTCTCTCTCTCTCTGTCCTAGAAGAACAAGGAGCCGGTGCCTTGGGAATTCCCTTCTTCTCTTGCCTTTTCCAGAATAAATTCCTTCTTCCGCCGCGTCCAGACCATCGAGGTAAAAGTGGACTTTGGCTCCCCTCCCTCTCAGGAGAACTGTCTTCTGTCCTTGTCGTGCTTGCACATGGGCTGCCAGGAGGGAAATAAAAGTCACACCCAAACACCTGTGTGACAGCTTCCCCAGGGAGGAAGCCAAGTCCCTGGGTGCCCCCACCAGGCCCAGAGCTGGCAACCCGGAACAAAGCGGTCCATTTCAGTTGCTTTCCCCTTTTCTCCTGCCTTCTGTCCACAAGCAGGTTAATGACAAGTTCATTGACCTGGGTCAGGAAGCCTGCAGGCCAAGGGAGAGGGTGAATGGGGCTAAATTAGCACAGCTGAGGTCTGCAGAAGGACCTTATTTGGATACATGGAACGACATGGGATACATGGAACCACACAGGACAAATAACACTTTTAAAGAGGTTCAGAACAGGTTCCTCTGGGGAGAAGGGGTAAGAGGTGAAGGCATGTGTAGTGCAGGAAGGTTTTCCTTCTTGTTTTGTGTTCTGTAGGGGGTCTCTTTTTTTAGATATACTTTGTACACATGTTACACTATTTAAAAAAAATAAAACAGGGTTGGGGGGTGGATCCTTGAACCACTGGGCAGTGATTTTTTGAGGGATGTTGTCAGCCGGGGCTCTGGGAAGGCCTCTATGGTTCCCATCCACACCCTCTGGGAGGCAGAGCAGGAAACCCCTTGAGATGCCATATCTCGGTCACAGAGTGTTTCTTCACGCCCCAAGGCGCCCAGCCCGAGAACTTGAGGGCCCCAGCCGAGTTTCTGGCCAAATAGCTGCTGGTTCCTACACTGTAGATTCTGAATCGGGATGGAGCTGCTGGGAAAAGAGGGGCTGCCAGGGAAAGAGCGGGGAACGGCCATGCTGCCCACCCTTGCCCGACGGGCCATGCCAGCTGCGCCACCCACCTCTGGTGTGGGGGGCCCAGAATGTGGGGCGTGGCAACGCTGCTACTTTCCAGTAGGTTCGCTTGGGTCATATCTCGATACACCTTGGATCTTTGGTGGGAAACGGCACCAACCTCGTCTCCGGCTTAGGGGAGGGCTGGAGCGCCCTGCAAGCACGGATCAGGCACACAGGGGCTGCTTGTGGTCCTCAATGAGGATTTGGGGGCCTCAAAGGGGAAATGAGAGCTACAGACAGAAGTAATAGATTGCTCAGTAGGACTGAATGGGGTTAAATGCCAAACCAGCGATCCTGGAAAGAAAGGTACCATCTCGGCTAAAGGAGCTGGAGAAGGCAAGTCTCGGAGGGAATGAGCAAGTGGGATTTACCTGTAAACATCCATCAGGCGCCCAGTACAGGAGGCTGTGAGGGACCACCGTCTGCCTTTCTGACCGCTTCCTCCCACAGCCCAGGAAGTGGGGCCCCTGTAAAGTGTGATTTTACTTAGAGACGCATGTCACCCAGTGTTGGGTCAGGACAAGATCCCGACCTTCATCTCCTCCTCCTCCGTGATCACAACTGGGAGATTAGTCACAGGACTCTTACTTCAGTCCCTCTGTCTGCATCTCTGAAACGGCTTTAGAGAACATTAACACTGATAAGCAGAGGGCCCCTCCGGACTGCTGTGTGGCCCAGGGGCTCCTCCCCTTGGGGGTCAGTCAGGAAACTGAATTGACGAAGGTGTGGGGGTTTCCTCCACCAGGATCTTTATAAAACAGCCATCGAGTTTCTGAAGCTGGAGAAGATTGAGCTCGGGGGCGTGAGGGGAAACATTCTCGGAAGCCAGGTGGCCCAGATCTATGATGAGGTCTTCGAGCTGGTGAAGGTTTTCGCCGACTGCAAATATGACCCCCTGGACCCCGGAGATTCGGTAAGTTAGGGGGCCTGGGCAGGGTCAACGACAAATGCTCCGAGAGTGGGAAGGCATGCAGAGGGGAGCGCGTGTGGCGGAAAAAAGACAGCACAAGAACTCTGCCCTCATGACAGTGAACTTGCTGAGAAGTAACCTGAATCCCAGTGGGTGGGCTTAGAGTGCGCCCGCTCCCGGCTTTGCATGCTGGTCAAGGTTCTAAGCTTGGTGATTTAATTTGCTTCCAGAGTTTTGATGATGACTACGCTGATTTCGAGACCAAAATTCAAGATCTGGATAGGAGGCTGGCCACCATCTTCTGCCAAGGGTTTGATGACTGCAATTCTATTGAGTCCAGTGCAAAGGTAGGTGCGGGTGGGGAGTGTGCCCTGACAGGATTCGTCACACCGGCTCCGTGATGCTGAGAACGGTTGTTCAGTCGCTCAGTCGTGTCCAATTCTTTGCCACCCCAAGGACTGCAGCACTTCAGGCCTCCTTGTCCATCACCAACTCCCAGGGCTTACTCAAACTCATGTCCATTGAGTAGGTGATACCATCCAACCATCTCATCCTCTGTCATCCCCTTCTCCTGCCTTCAATCTTTCCCAGCATCAGGCTGTTTTCCAATGAGTCAGTTCTTTGTATCAGGTGGCCAAAGTATTGGAGTTTCAGCTTCAGCATCAGTCCTTCCAGTGAACGGTTGCAGAATCGGTCTAATCATGCAGTCTGGAGATTGTAGGTGAAGAGCCAGGCCCAGAAAGGGACAGCAGCCTTTCTTAGTGCCTTAGAGAGTCAGCAGTCGGAACCTTGAGTAGCTTGTGAGGGGGTCTTACTGCTACCTCTCATCTTAAGAGAGGAAAGTGAGCGTGGGGTTATCCTGAGTCCTGCTCTCCATTTGTCCTTCTTTGATTCAGTTCCCTCATTACTCATATAAGGAGCACAAGTTAGATGCAGAGTTGCTCTAAAAAATAAAACACATCCACATTTTGAGCTGCTGAACCACACTGACTCTTTCTTAACATTTGAGATTCGAGAATACACAGTATTCTGTGTCTGTACATGCAATACACAGTATTATGACAGGGAGTCATTTCTGGGTGGTGGGGTGACGGCTAATATTTTCCTGTCTTCTGTGTACCTTTCTACTGTCTCCAGGTTGTGCGGGTTAGGTGTATAGCACTTGTACAGTTAGAAAAAGGAAATGCTTATGAAAACATTAAAAAAAAACAACCAGATTGCAGAAAAGCACTAACGCCCCTAGAGACCGTCAGTTTGAAAGAGAAACCCAAACGGCCAATACTTGCATAGGTTGTTGGTCTGGCCTCGCAAATGATCGGGAAAGTGCAAGTTAAAACCACAAGGGGCCTTTGTCACTGGTCAAACTGGCTGGAGCTGTGAGGAGCTGGACACTGGTCCCCTCTGTTGGTTAGTGCGCCCCTCCCACAGGACCCCTCAGCAGCGAGCATATCGGGGGCAGGGGGCACATGGAGATGGGTTCCTGGACCTTCCCGGTCCAAGTTCACGAGGCAGCCAGCATTTGGTGCCGACCTGCCAGGATGTTCCTTTGCCTTTTGAGTATTTCTAAAGCAGAAATGCTTGAGGACTTGAAGCTCTGCCAGTGAAACGATCAATTAAGTCTTGGATGGAGTTGGTGCTCCAGGCGAAATATCAATGAATGCAAATTAATACTGAGCCTCCTTGCTGTCCCCTTCTCTGAACACTCTTCCCCTTGGAGCCGCCTCGGGCACCTCCTTGCAGAGGCCCCCCACTCACCTCCTCCTCCCAGCGGGAGCTCTCCCCTCGCCGCCATTGCCAGCACCGACCTGCTTGGTTTTCCTTCTTCATGCTTGGCTCTCCCTGGCATCTGTTGTGTGCTGATCTCTTCATGTCTGTCGTCCTCCCAACTAGAATATAAACTCCCTGAGGGCAGGTGCTTGGTTCGGGTTGACGCAGAACCAAGCCCAGTGCAAAGCCAGGCTTTCCTGATGGAGGGAACCGGCCCCCCGCTGAGGCAGTGGAGCTGTTCCCGGCTGACTCCCTGGCAGACCTTAGGGGGGAACCAGAGGCTGTTAGCCCCAGGGCTACCCAAGTGCAAAGGGTCCCAAGTAAGGTTGCCAGCCAGCACCTCCATTTGGAAATGCCGGTCCTCCCCTGTGGTGGGGTCTCCAGAATGAAGACGATGCTGGAGCTGATGGACTGTGGCACCAGTTAGCCCTTCTTGCCTGTGGTGGGGATGAAACCAGGAGAAGCTCGCCCTCAGGCCTCTTGGAGGCTGGGTGCCACCTTGTGCTGTCTTTTGGTGATGGGGAACGAGGTGGGTTGAGGTGTCCACGCCGTCGCCAGAGACCATAGGTGCCGCCTCGGAGGGGAGGAGCTGGCCAAGAAGGAACTCTGGGTGGCACGTGTGGGACTGAAGTCCACTCCCTGGGTGTTTTCACAGGCACTTCCCCACTCCGCCGTGGCCTAAATCAGCTTCTGTACTCCGCAAGAGAAAGTCCTTTTCAGACACGTGACTTTGTGTTAGATGAGAAAGAAAATAAGTCAGGAAGACTCTCGTAAACTATCCCTGTCTCCATCTGCTCATCTTCCTTCCCATACTGAAGAGCATTTTCTTCCCATTTGACAATCCTCCGCTCTAATTAGGACAGGCCCTTGGGGTGCCCTCCCGCCCGTCCGCTTGACCCCCTGCGTGTTCCCCAGCTGCCGGGATGCTATTTCTCGCTGTCAGTAATTCACACGCAGCTGGGAAGGTTCTAGAGCAATTTTCCACACAACCTCCTCCTGACAGAAAATGAAATTAACCTCCTTCCCAGAAGCCAGGGGCCAGAAAACATGTGAGCGTGAAATAAAGGGAAGAGGGAGGAAAAAAGTCAAGAGGGTTGTCAAGCAATGGAATGCGCTTTTCCCAACTGCTCTGTGGCAGTTTTCAGACAGGACACCGGCGACCTCGTGTGTGGGGAGCACTCGCCCCCCGCCACTGCAGGGAGTCGTGGTTAGCAACTCGGGGTCACAGCGTCTGCCCGGGAGTCAGTGGCCGCTCTCGTTGACTTTCAGGGACCTAAAAATCTCTCCTGCATTCTCAGCAGCCACTATTCCACCCTTTCCCCAAAAGGCCACTTTTAGACACAGTAGTGGTCTTAGTTTTCATACTGAAAACTAGGCAAGTCTGAGACTTGGGTCCAGGCTTTCAGGGTCCAAGGGCTCAGGCAGGCGTGGGGACTTCCCTGGTGACCCCTGGCTGGCTGGGAGCTTCCTAAACATCCAGCACGTGTCACACTGTCCAGCCCACATGGCTACTCTCTGCAGGCTGCAGTAAGGGCCCCTTCCCCAGTGCTCAGGCACAGCCCCGTCCCCCGCTGCCTCCAGGCCTCCCACCACTGTGAGAGGATTTTTTAAGAAACTCGCCTCTATGTTGCCACTTGAGCCACCCTCTGATGCCAGCCAGGACCGCAGCCAAAACATCCAGGTGATCCTCCCTTATTCTCTTCTATGAGCTTTTTGTTTGTCTAGCGAATGTGAGTGCATAGCATTCTCAGACCCTCAGTGTGATGAGTTCGCTACGTGCAGGGTTCTCAGGCATGGTTACTGCCCTCAGAGTGAGGTGACGACCCCTGCTGCAGTAATCAGGTCGGGGTGCTTGGGCTGGTAGGCCATGGGCACCTGAGCTGTCCCAGCTCCTTGAGGACTCTGGAAGCCCATGCTTGAACCTCTGTGGTCACGGCCTGTGAGTGTGCCAAGCTTTCCCTGTAATCTCCGTAAAGCCCCCGGGCTGAGCACTCCCTGGAAGTCAGCACTTCCTGCCCTGGGCACCCGCACAGTATTTGAACCCCATCCTCATCCCCTCTGCCACCTCCACCCAGTCAACCCAGGGCTGAGCATGGGGCCCTTGGTTGGTGGATTGAACTGAGTCCACTAGAGAGAAGTGTTGAGGTACAGACCCCCAGGACCTGTGAATTATTGAAAATAGGCTCTCCCAGATGTAATTGAGATGTTCATTGAGGGCCTCCTACTGGCCTCCTGTGCCTTAATCCAGTGATCCTGGGATCTGTGTCAGAAGAAGAGGAAGGCCACAGGGCCAGACATACATAGGGAACATGGCTCCATGACGAAGGGGGCAGAGGGTCCAGTGATGGGTCTACAAGCCGAGGATTGCTGGCCACCGAGGGACTCTCCCCTGGAGCCTTCAGAGGCAGCACAGCTTTTTCCACCTTGATTAAAACTTGTTGCCTCCAGGCTGTGAGGGAATTAAGTCTGCTGTTGAAGCTTCCCAGGTCACAGTGCTCTGTGATGGCAGCCCCGGGACGCTCCTATGGGCTCCTCCCCACACCAGCGTTTGGCAAGTTTAGTGGTTCAGGGACCCCACGTAGTGTAAGACAAGCCTGCCCCTCACCTCTTTTCCCCCAGAGCACTTTTCAGAGTGCTTCCCGAGTGGTTTCTCTTGCCTGGGTGGGTCCTTGAGGATCAGTGGTCTTCCCAATAATTCTCATGACAAAGATATTTCTCAATCCCGTCGTAGCGCAAGCCCTGGTTATATAGATAGCTGCTTTTCTCCCCCAATTTTTTAAAATGGTTATTTCCTAACTGTTTAAATCTTCTTTGCCCAAACTCTGATTTCTCCTGGTCCTGAAACAAATCTTTTTCTAGACCTTGAACCTAGTTTGTACTGTTGGTTTATAAGTTGAGTATGTGGGGACCCAGCATACATCAAGATGGAAATCATAGAAGCAGCTGGTTAGCCAGTTGCTACACAGAGGAAACTTCCTGGTGTTGAAGGCACGTGTTTTCCTACTTCTTTTTTTTTTTTTTTCGTCTTCCTACTTCTGAAGGCTGACCCCACAGGAATGTCCAAGCCGTGGATGAAGCCGGGCATGGGGGAGGGGATGAGCCCCCCCCAGCAGGGCCCCTTCAGCAAAGAAGGTTCACTCCTTTCTCTCCAGCTTCTGCACATGTGTGGGGGCCTCTTGGAACGGCCTCTGATTCTCGCCGAGGTGGTGCCCAGGTACTCGGTCATGCTGGAGCTGTTTGACACTGAGCTGGACAACACCAAGATCCTGTATGACGCCCAGATCGCGGCCTCAGCAGACGGCAACATCCCCCCCATTCACAAAAACATGCCCCCCGTGGCCGGGCAGCTCAAGTGGAGCCTGGAGCTGCAGGAGAGGCTGGAGGCGCCCATGAGGGACCTGAAGCACATTGACCACCCGTGAGTGAGGGCCCTGGGCTGGCAGCGCTCCTCCGTCCCCACTCCGAGGCAGGCCCACGCCTCCCATCGGCCAAACCTTTCCTTCCCAGGGCACGGTCCCGGGAGAGACCCCAGGAGCGCATGCCCGCTACTCTGAACAGCTGGCCAGAGCAGGGAGTTGGCCACTGTTACTTGTGTCTGGCAGAGCCTGGAAGGCAGGCGGATGAGCACGAGAGCTCACAGCAGAACGAGGGAGGCTGTTGGCTTCGGGGCAGGAGAAGGGTGTCCTGTGTGTTTGGTTGGAAGGCATATCTGGCTCTCTGGTTGGTCCTAAGTTGGAAGAGAAGAGAGGAATTTGGGAAGCCTGGAGGTTATGAATCAAGTCATGGCCATTCGGGGCCAATATTACAAGGGTTAGCGTTTGACCTTCTGGATTAGATGCTACCTACATAGGGCATCATCTATTTGTATGTTCAGGGTCTCAACCTGAAAGAAACAAGAGAGCTGGCTGGCTGCTGCAACACCCCGAGGTCTGAAAGCCTCGGTTGGGGTGCCAGTGAGGCCCCATGGGAGACAGTATCTGACCTTCCCCCTAATTCTGATTCCAGGGTCATGTCCAGCGTGGAGGCCAAGCTAATCTACCAGAAATATGATGAGATGATGGAGCTGCTGAGAAGCTACCGCGAGAGGATCTACCAGCAGTGGGTGGCGGGGGTGGACAAGGACTGCCACTTCAACCTGGGGCAGCCCCTGATCCAGCGGGACCCTGTCACCAATCTCATCCGTGTCAACTTCAGCAAAGCGGTGGGTGCCATCTGCTTCCTCACGGGGCAAGCTCATGCAGCTCTGAGGCTCACCCCCTCCTCCTGACAGCACAAATCTGTGGGGCTGACGTTTATGTCACATTTACCCTAAAGCTTTATTATTGAAGTGTTGCTTGAAGTGTGCCTGGGATATGTTTAAGATATGAGACAATCATAGCATCCTTGAATATAGCTTGAATGAGTGTACTGTTTTAAAGCTGGGCCATGTTTCATAGGGTCCCAAGAAGAACCATCAGGTTGAGAATTTAAAAAAAAAAAAAAAGGTCTTTGTAGGATCTGAATAAATAAGCCCCCTGGTCAAGCTGGGGATGCTGGAGGGAAGCCACACCATCTGGGGCTGAAACCAGATAGTTAGCCATGTGCCAGGGCAGAATTGGGAGCAGCCTGGACCTTCACAAGCATGGCCCCACACAAGCGTGTCAGCCTTGCTTGTGAAGTCAGCAGTGATTTCAGCAAGGCAGGGACCCCACGTGTGACTTTCCCTCTGGAACTGTCTCTTCCACTAACATCTGTTCTTTCATTCAACAAACATTTACTAAGCACTTATTTGTGTATGTGCTTGGGATAAATTAGCGAACCAACAAAGATCTCTGTCCTTCTGGAGCTTGCCTCCTAGAGAGCGAAGGGGGCAGGCGGTGGTGGAAGGGCCAGGAGAAGCAGGGAGGGAGCAATAAACTAGCGTAACAGGTCTCACATGAGGAGGTGGCGATCAGTACCTCAAAGAAAGGCGGGGGCAGGTGAGGGCCTCAAGGACTGAGCTGGAGGAAGGGGGCATCCTGATCCTGCCAGCAGAGCCTGTCCCCCAGGGGGGCCTCCCCCCAGCTCCCCTCAGCTCCCCCTGGGGGCTGCAGAAGCCTCCCAGGGACAGACCCACACGTGTGCTGCCAAGTGCTGTGCTGTGAGACCTGACCGCTTCTGTCCTCTTCACTCGCCTCAGTTGGTGGCCGTGCTGAGAGAGGTCAAGTACCTGAGCTTTCAGCAGCAGCAGGACATCCCCAGGAGTGCTGAGAACCTGTTCTCCCAGCACGAAACCTTCCGGAAGTTCGTGGGCAACTTGGAGCTCATTGTCGGCTGGTACAACGAGGTGAGCTGGTGCTGCATTGCTTTTTTGGTCGCCGCATTTGGGGGGGTTTTGTTTAGGACAAAGGTGTATGAGCCCCACGTGGAGCAGAAGGGTGTGCATTTCTGTGGATGAGTGGCTGGAGCCTCCCTCTGGGTGAATCCCTGTCCCTGCCTTTTCCACCTCCTACAGTTGCCCGGATTCCTGGGCTGGAGGCCACGTCACGCCACCCGCGGATCACAGCACCCCCGCTCCTGATCACAGCATGTCACACTCCCTTCTCATCTGTTTTATCGGCTCCCTCTTACTAGGACCTTGCCATCCAGTTGGGCCCACCTGACGTCAAGGTCCTTAAGTGAATCACTCTGCAAACCCTCTTTTTTGCCAAAGGTGACGTGACATAGTGTCACAGGTCTTGGGAATTAGGAAGCGGCCATCATTGGGGGCCATTATTCAGCCTACCATAGACGCCTCATCCAAAAGAGGCCAATGAGTTTCTCTCTCCTTGAACCCTGGGAATTTGGGTTTGTTTTGCCAAGAAAATGCACTGGTCGTAGCAAACACCCTCTTCCAACAACACAAGAGAAGACTCTACATGTGGACATCATCAGATGGTCAACACCGAAATCAGACTGATTATATTCTTTGCAGCCAAAGATGGAGAAGCTCTACACAGTCAGCCAAAACAAGACCGGGAGCTGACTGTGGCTCAGATCATGAACTCCTTATTACCAAATTCAGACTTAAATTGAAGAAAGCAGGGGAAACCGCTGGACCATTCAGGTATGACCTAAGTCAAATCCCTTATGATTATAGAGTGGAAGTGAGAAATAGATTTAAGGGCCTAGATCTGATAGATAGACTGCCTGATGAACTATGGAATGAGGTTCGTGACATTGTACAGGAGACAGGGATCAAGACCATCCCCATGGAAAAGAAATGCAAAAAAGCAAAATGGCTGTCTGGGGAGGCCTTACAAATAGCTGTGAAAAGAAGAGAGGTGAAAAGCAAAGGAGAAAAGGAAAGATAAAGCATTTGAATGCAGAGTTCCAAAGAATAGCAAGAAGAGATAAGAAAGCCTTCTTCAGCGATTAATGCAAAGAATTAGAGGAAAACAACAGAATGGGAAAGACTAGTGATCTCTTCAAGAAAATTAGAGATACCAAGGGAACATTTCATGCAAAGATGGGCTTGATAAAGGACAGAAATGGTATGGACTTAAAAGCAGCAGAAGATATTAAGAAGAGGTGGCAAGAATACATGAAAGAACTGTACAAAAAAGATGTTCATGACCCAGATAATCATGATGATGTGATCACTCATCTAGAGCCAGACATCCTGGAATGTGAAGTCAAGTGGGCCTTAGAAACCATCACTATGAACAAAGCTAGTGGAGGTGATGGAATTCCAGTTGAGCTGTTTTAAATCCTGAAAGATGATTCTGTGAAAGTGCTGCACTCAATATGCCAGCAAATTTGGAAAACTCAGCAGTGGCCACAGGACTGGAAAAGGTCAGTTTTCATTCCAATTCCAAAAAAAGGCAATGCCAAAGAATGCTCAAAGTACCGCACAATTGCACTCATCTCACATGCTAGTAAAGTAATGCTCAAAATTCTCCAAGCCAGGCTTCAGCAATACGTGAACCGTGAACTCCCTGATGTTCAAGCTGGTGTTAGAAAAGGCAGAGGAACCAGAGATCAAATTGCCAACATCCACTGGATCATGGAAAAAGCAAGAGAGTTCCAGAAGAACATCTATTTCTGCTTTATTGACCATGCCAAAGCCTTTGACTGTGTGGATCACAATAAACTGTGGAAAATTCTGAAAGAGATGGGAATACCAGACCACCTAACCTGCCTCTTGAGAAATCTGTATGCAGGTGAGGAAGCAACAGTTAGAACTGGACATGGAACAACAGGCTGGTTCCAAATAGGAAAAGGAGTACGTCAAGGCTGAATATTGTCACCCTGCTTATTTAACTTCTATGCAGAGTACATCATGAGAAACGCTGGACTGGAAGAAGCGCAAGCTGGAATCAAGATTGCCAGGAGAAATATCAATAACCTCAGATATGCAGATGATACCACCCTTATGGCAGAAAGTGAAGAGGAGCTAAAAAGCCTCTTGATGAAAGTGAAAGAGGAGAGTGAAAAAGTTGGCTTAAAGCTCAACATTCAGAAAACTAAGATCATGGCATCTGGTCCCATCACTTCATGGGAAATAGATGGGGAAACAGTAGAAACAGTGTCAGACTTTACTTTTTTGGGCTCCAAAATCACTGCAGATGGTGACTGTAGCCATGAAATTAAAAGATGCTTACTCCAAGAAGAAAAATTATGACCAACCTACATAGTATATTCAAAAGCAGAGACATTACTTTGCCGACTAAGGTCTGTCTAGTCAAGGCTATGGTTTTTCCTGGGGTCATGTATGGATGTGAGAGTTGGCCTGTGAAGAAGGCTGAGCGCCAAAGAATTGATGCTTTTGAACTGTGGTGTTGGAGAAGACTCTTGAGAGTCCCCTGGACTGCAAGGAGATGCAACCAGTCCATTCTGAAGGAGATCAACCCTGGGATTTCTTCGGAAGGAATGATGCTAAAGCTGAAGCTCCAGTACTTTGGCCACCTCATGCGAAGGGTTGACTCATTGGAAAAGACTCTGATGCTGGGAGGGATTGGGGGCAGGAGGAGAAGGGGACGACCCAGGATGAGATGGCTGGATGGCATCACAGACTCGATGGACGTGAGTCTGAGCGAACTCTGGGAGATGGTGATGGACAGGGAGGCCTGGCGTGCTGCGATTCATGGGGTCGCAAAGAGTCGACACAACTGAGCTGAACTGGATGTTGCTCACTCCTGGCCGTGCGGGGCCTTCGTGGCTGTGCACGTGCTTCCTCTGGTTGTCTGCAGGCTTCTCGGTGCGCTGGCTTCTGCTGTTGCAGAGCACGGGCGCTGGGTCCGTGGGCTCCGCAGCTGTGGCTCACAGGCTCAGCTGCCCCATGGCATGTGGGATCTTCCCTGACCGGGATCAAACCTGTGTCCGCTGCATTGGCAGGATCAGCCGGGAAGCCCGAACCCTGGGAATTTGGAATTGGGTCCCAGCCTCATTTACCACTGGAGTCTTGGGGCAGCAGAGAAACCAGAGCGAGCAGAAACTCGGGCTGCAGAAGGAAGGGAGCAGATGGCCAGAGAGGCCCTGACCGTGGCCTGTGAACCATGAAATCCCAGGGCCTGCCTTAAGTGTATGTCCTTGAATTAGCTTCCTCCAGAATCAACCTTCAGGCTCAAAGAAGGTCGTGTTCATCCATTCCCTAGAACGCGCCCCCAGCCATGGCATTTAGGAAAAATGGAAGCCTTAGAGATGCAGTCACATGGAAAAATCTTCATGGGTTACTTTCAGTGCAAGAGTCTTTTGGGTTTTTTTTAAGAATGATGCAATCAGAAACAAACAAAAAATCCAACAAATATTAGTTAGAATAAAACGGAAAACTATCTTCCACTTCTGTATTTCCAAACAAACCCCAACCAAGCACATGCAGGGGAAGCATGTTAGCTTCAGCAGTGAATGACATTGTTCAAACAAAAATGTTGGACAAGAATGGACAAATGTTAGGCAATGTTAGACAGGACCTGGAGCTAAGTGTCTGCAATGACCCTTAGTATTGATACTGGCTTCCCTCTCTGGGGATGCTCCTGGGGTCCCTTAGATCAGGGGTCCCCAACCTCCAGGATCTGATGCCTGATGACCTGAGGTGGAGTTGATTTAATAATAGTAGAAATAAACTGCACAGTAAATGCAAAGCACTTGAATCATCCCAAAACCATTTCCCCTTATCCCCATCGGTGGGAAAATTGTCTTCCACAAAACCAGTCCCTGGTGCCGAAAAGGCTGGGGATACTGCCTTTAAATGCGCTTCTTATTCTTAACATAGTTTCTGTTGTCGAGAGAGACCGCAGGCCCCCAGACTGCTCATATCCATTAATGCCTGAGCTAGGCAAGAGTGGAGGTGGGGGTGAAGCTTTAAAGAATCTGCTGGGGATGGGGTGAGGGAGATGTCTGGGAAAAATGTCCTAAAGGTGTAGATTTATAACATAGCTGTTGAAAAGTACTACACAGGGCATATTGAGTGGATCCCATGACCGTGAGCTTTGTTTACTCTGGGCAATCACAAAAGGGTAATACTATTTAGCTCTTGTCTGAGCTATTGGTGTAACTGTTTAATATCCAAAGGTTGATACACGGAATCAAAATTTCACATTGACTCACTTTATAATCCTGTCAGTACTCTCTTTTACTTCTGTCTGCTTTCCACTGGTAAGAGCCATTCAGCTTTATTTCTCTGCCCATACTATACCTTTTCTAGGAATTAATTGTTTGAAAAGGAGGACATGGGTGGGGAGGGGGCTCCATTTAAAGTACTAAGTATATGTCAAGGGTTATTTTGAAAGGCAAATAGCATCTAACGTGCAATTTAACTTCTATGTACATCCCTCACTTTATATAGACCTAGCCTTGAGAACCTTACGTGTAAATCAAAATGTTACCAGATAGGACAATGTTCTGAAGCACAAATGGTGCTTATTATTTAAAAGAATAATTTATATTTAAAAAACTGTGTACATCCTCCATCTGTTTTTCTATTCTGTGAACTGATGCTTTCAACCGTTGCATGAATTTCTTAGCTCGGGGCAGACCCAGATTGAGCCTGTGTGGAACCTCCCTTGCAGTTCATTCTGATGCTTTAACTAGTGGAACGGCTTCTCCACAGATCCTGGACCTCCTCTGTATAATCACATTTTAAGCCTTAAATCATGGCCCAGGCAATGTTCTGAGAAATGCCCCAGAAATGTCCCAGTTACCAGTGTGTATTCCTCTGATTTCCCTTTTTATGATTCTAAGCTTCCCAAGTGATTGAGTGGCAGAGAATCCGCCTACAATGCAGGAGACTCGGGTTCTATCCCTGGGTTGGGAAGATCCCGTGGAGGAGGGCGTGGCAACCCACTCCAGTATTCTTGCCTGGAGAACCCCATGGACAGAGGAGCGTGGCGGGCTACAGTCCACAGAGTCATAAAGAGTTGGACATGACTGAAAGTTTTGGATTATATACACGTTGTTTTTGCGTTAGTGAATTTCCTCCTCTTTCTATCCCATAACATAAGTGATTCAGAGTTAAGCATATACATAAATCCTTGATGATAAAAAAAAATAATTTTAAAAGTTGGAATCTCCTGAACTTTGTGCACATAATTCACAGTTAAATCACACTAACAGTAGCTGGTTTGGTTGGTATTGAGTAATAAACACCCTTACCGGGAGACGATTTTAAATCTGTGTGCATTTGGAACAAATGCCCTGAAACTGTAGCCCTTGTTTTGCAGATAAAGACCACCGTGAAGGACGTAGAATTTCCACTGATAAAGTCAGAATTGGAAGCAATCGATGTCAAATTATTGAATGCTGAGACGACACTGTTCTGGAATGGCGAAGGTGTGAAGGCAATATTTGCTTCCCTTGGAGTTAAACTTGAGTGAGAGGGACAGAGGGGGCGTCCAACCCGTC
The DNA here is from genome assembly GCF_032405125.1 of Capricornis sumatraensis. NCBI lineage: Eukaryota > Metazoa > Chordata > Mammalia > Artiodactyla > Bovidae > Capricornis > Capricornis sumatraensis. The sequence goes on from NC_091076.1 coordinate 103,227,945, forward strand.
GAGCATCTGGAGTTCTTGTGGAATCAGTGATCTGCCCACTTGGGGATGGGGAGGTCCTGATTTTGAAGGGACAAATGCTGTGTGTTATCCCTCTGTGCTACCTTTCTGGAAGTTCTCCACCATTTTCTCTGCTTCAGGCTCCAGAGAGGCCGAAGGACTTGCCCAGAGCTGTGTCACAATAATGATTGTCAAGTCAGCCTTTGCTAAATCGTTCCTTTTGTAAGATCCCTTCATGCTTCTCTCTCAGGTGTGTTTGAATACATTCAAGAGATGCGAGAAATTCTCCACAACTTGCAGAACAGAATACAAAAAGCAAAGCAAAACGTAGAGGGGATTTCCCAGGCCATGAAGGTGAGTAGCCCGCAAAGCACAGTGTGCGTGTGTGTGCTAAGTCGCTTCAGTCGTGTCCGGCTCTGCGACCCTGTGGACTACAGCCCACCAGGCTCCTCTGTGCATGGGATTCTGTAGGCAGAAATACTGGAGTGCATGGTTGGGCCCTTCTCCAAAGGATCCTCCCCAGCCAGGGATCAAACCCGAGTCTCTTATGTCTCCTGGACTGGCAGGCGGGTTCTTTACCATTAGTGCCACCTGGGAAGCCCCAGAGTGGGGCTTAAATAGGGACCTGGGAGAGAGTCCTGGGGAAACGGGCCCCTCGGGGATGTTCACGTAAAGTGCCCAGGGCAGCAGGGACCTGCTGGGTGAGGCTCAGGGCCACAGAACGCTGACATCAGGGTGGCTCCAGGGCAGAAACGCCCCAGGTCGCTCTGCAGAGTTCCATTCCATTTGGTTGTGTTGAGCTCAGCAAACATGGGGGCCGCACCCTCTGCCAGGCGGATACCAGGAATGAGGGTGCAGTCAGGGAAGAGGTGCTAAGACTCAGCCCTGCTGGGAACATGTTCATCATTCAATGAAGAGCAGCGTGGGTCCTTTCTCTCAAGCCCGATCCAGAAAACTGGGGGATAGCCTTCCCTGGCACCCCTTCCCCAACATGGTCTGTCATCAAGGCCCAAATCTACAGACACCTGCCACGGGCCATCATAATCTGTTCATTAGAAAGCATCTCGTCTGTGTCGAGACACCTTTGGCTTATCTCGGTATGAAACTCTTTCCTACATTATAGCTCACGTTCTTCTCATCACCATCCACTTAGATGTAACTCAATAAATTGTAGGCAAAAGCCACTGCTCACCCCACATTTTTCTGATTCAATTTTCGTTTGATTGGACTATTTCCTCAAGTCATTGCCTCAGAAAAGATGTGTTGATGACCTGCTTTCTGAGTCCTTGCTTGTCTAAAGCTCTTTCTTTGGATCTCACCTAGCTTGTCCAAATAAAGGATTTTTTGATATGGTTCTTTTCTTTCAGTAGTCTAGAAAGATCTCTATATTCATCTGCTCTAGCTACCATAGCAAAGGACTGGGCAGCTTACACAGCAGATATTTATTGTCCCACAGTCCGGAAGGTGAGAAGTTCATGGTCAAGGTGCCAGCAGGTTCGGTTCCTCCTGAGGCCTATCTCCTGGGCATGAAGATGGCTGTCTTCTCCCTGCGTCCTCTTCAGTTCAGTTCAGTCATTCAATCGTGTCTGATTCTTTGTAACCCCTTGGACTGCAGCACGCCAGACTTCCCTGTCCATCACCAACTCCTGGAGCTTACTCAAACTCATGTCCATTGAGTCGGTGATGCCATACAACCATCTCACCCTCTGTCATCCCCTTCTCCTCCCGCCTTCAATCTTTCCCAGCATCAGGGTCTTTGCCAATGAGTCAGCTCTTTGCATCAGGTGGCCAAAGTATTGCAGCTTCAGCATCAGTACTTCCAGTGAATATTCAGGACTAATTTCCTTGAGGATTGACTGGTTGGATCTCTTTGCAGTCCAAGGGACTCTCAAGAGTCTTGAACTCCACAGTTTCTCTGTGTTCTAATTTCCTCTTATAAGGACACCAGTGGTATTGGATTAAAACCCGTCTTAATGATCTCACCTGAATCATCTCTTTAAAGGCCCTCTCTCAAATGTGGTAACATCCTGAGTGTTAGAGATTAGGACCTCAACATATAAATCTGGCGGGAGTCACAGTTCAAACTGCAGCCACCCCTTCTCGTAGCCACGACGTTGGAAAGCCTGTCTGTGGTACGACTTCCCTTTCTGTCCCTGTTCTCTCCGACCAAAGGCGGACAGTCCTTGGTTGTAACCAGGGCTCAGACACATCACCAGCGTGTGTCCAGACGTGTATCTCCTTTTGTTAATGTCCCCTGGATTCCCAAGGAGATTTCAGTCTGAAAACAGCAGCATTTCCCCAGTCCCCAGGCACTTCCTCCTGTCACTATTCTCTCCCTTGTGTCCCTTTGGTCCTGGACACTGAGCATCTTCACACACATCTCTGGATCAGGCCTCCATGTCCCCTCGCCTCCAGCTCCTGTGGTTCCTGATGAGAGGGTCAGATACTGCTTTCCCTAGGCAGGCTCCTTCCAGGCCCAGGGGTCTCTCTGTGGTCCCCCAAGGCCCCTGTTAGTTTTGAGTCACATCATTGAAGACAGTCTAACAGTGCTTGGTGGTCCCTCAGCCTCTATGAGGCCCACCTGGGGTGGGGACACTTACTCCTAAAGGTATATTGGGAAGGAGTGAGACTGGAAGCTTTTTCTCCAGGCGCTTTTCTCCTGCTCATGTTTTCCTTCCAGGATTGGTCAGCCAACCCAATGTTTGAAAGGAAGGACAATAAGAAAGAGGCGCTGTTAGACTTGGACGGGAGGGTGGCCAACCTCAGCAAGCGCTATGCCGCAGTCAAGGATGCTGGCCTGAAGATCCAGGCCATGGTTGCGGTGAGGAGATGCCTGGGAGGGCCTTCGAGAGCCCATGTGCTTTCAGTAGCCAGGGAGGAAGGAACAGGGTGGGCAGGGGGCTGGAGGTTTCATAAAACGCCGGATGTCTGCAACCTTTAATCCAGGAGTCTGATTTTATAAGAGCAGACTCTGCTGATTGCTCACCTGGAAGCCCGATCCTCTGGCCACATGTCTGTCCTCCTCTAAGGATGTCAGAGCCTCCTCCCCTTACATAAATCAGTGTGGACAAGTGACATATTTCTACAGGGTTCCTGAGAGTAGCTGAATCTGGGGCCAGCAGGCCACCTTGGAGGAGGAGGGTCTGCTGAGCTGTTCTTTTGGTCAAATCATTGCTCAGAAGGTCCTCACTCCCATGGAGTGACTTGACTAGGCCAAGAAATACTTTTTTCCAGGTCCTTTTCCTTTGCCCTGGTGCCAGAAGTTTCCAGTAAATTAACTTGTTAAATGGCAAAAAGGTTATTTGAAAGAGTTAACTGATTAACCTGTTAACACTCCCAGATGTATTGAAAACAATACAGGAGAGAGAAAACTGGCTCAGGGTCAGGAAGAGGCTTTGTCATCAGGTCCGTTTGCTGGAGTCCTCAACTCCCACAATAGTCCTGTGAAGGGTTGTTTTCTCCCTTACGCTGAAGCTATTGAAGACTGTGTCTTTTCTTCCTTATTAGAATGTAACTGCCTGAGGGTACAGGCTGGGTCATGTTCATCTTCGTGTTTCCTTGTAGCTCTCAGTGTCTAATAGATTCATCTACCCACCCACCCAACCATTCAACCATCCATCCACCCATCCATATACCATTCACCCATCCGTCGCTCATTCAACAATCAACCCATCCATTCATCCATCCAACCATTCACCCACTTATCCACCCACCCGTTCACTCATCCACCCACCCACCCACTCACTCACCCATCCATCCATCCATCCACCAGCTCCTGCTCTGCTCCAGACATTCAGCTTAGTGCTGGAGGTATACTTGTGTAAAGGACAGTCAATTCCTATCCTTGCAATGCTTGGCATCAAGGGGGAGGTACAGACCAAAGACAAAAGAATAATTCAGCATCGTCATCTGTGCCATTACAGACACAAATAATGGGTCACTAGAGGGAACGCAGGTGGGGGGCAGGGACAGGAGCCAAACCTGAGGTGAATGGGGGTGGTGATCAAGGAGGGAAAAGGAGAAGAAGGCCATACCTGGCATGAATGGGAAGGAACAGCCTAGACAAAGACACTGGCCTAGGAGGAGGCTGGCACATTCAGGAAGCCAAAATCAGACCTCTGTGTGTGGAATGAGTGAGCGAGCGAGGACAAGGGTAGTCCAAAAAGTCGTTGGATAAATTGGCTAAAGAAGGCAACGGGTAGACCCAGTGAAACAGCACTCAGCCATGTGGTTCTATTTGCAGGAAAATGCAGAACTCTTCAGAGCAGATACGACAAGCCAGTCCTGGAAGGATTATGTCAACTACATTGACAGCATGGTCTTAGATGAATTTGACCAATTCATTCGCAAGTCTCTAAGTTACCTGATGGACAACATGGTTGCAGATGTAAGTAACAGATGTGAGACTTATGTATATGCATTCACGTATACATGTATTTGGAGAAGGCAATGGCACCCCACTCCAGTCCTCTTGCCTGGAAACTCCCATGGACGGAGGAGCCTGGTAGGCTGCAGTCCATGGGGTTGCTGAGAGTTGGACACGATTCAGTGACTTCACTTTCACTTTTCACTTTCATGCATTGGAGAAGGACATGGCAACCCACTCCAGTGTTCTTGCCTGAAAAATCCCAGGGACGGCGGACCCTGGTGGGCTGCCATCTATGGGGTAGCACAGAGTCGGACACGACTGAAGCGACAGCAGCAGCAGCAGCTTAAATGTATTATAAATATGAGAAAAGGTTTACATTGGAATCTATAATTGTGGTTTCCTGATGAAAGAACAGACTTATTAAAATCTGCCTAGGGTGACCAGCTTGTCCTGATTTCAAACCTGAAAGTCCTGCACCCTGGGACATCTGGTCATCCTGAATGTGCTGCAGCATAAATGGGCTAAGCACACTGCCACAGAGCTGAGCTGACCTATGTTGCTGCTGGGTGAGGAAAAGCAGGCACCCCTGGCCCCTTCTCACATTAACTGGAGGCAGGATGTGCCCTCCTGTTGGCAGCATCATCCACCAACCCTCTCTACCCTCTGCCGAATCGAGCAGAAGCTTAAACCAGGTCAGCAGAGTGGGTCTGCTGGTTAATTGCATCCTGGCCTATTCCCCTGAGCTGTGCCCTGCCTGTTTCTTTCACTACAGGGGCTCCCAAGTGACTTTGGATACTGCCCAGGAGGGCAAGATCAGAGACCAAGCCCACTCAGCTCACTCTCAGGAGACACCCTGACACAGCTGCAGAGGGCGGTTGTCACCAGAGCATCAACGGACCCCAGAGTCTGCTGGTGAAAGTAGATGGCATTACTAGCTGTAGGGCTCACCAAGGGCTTCCCTGGGGGCTCAGTGGTAAAGAATCTGTCTGCCAATGCAGGAGACGTGGGTTCAATCCCTGGGTGGGGAAGATCCCTTGGAGAAGGAAATGGCAACCCACTCCAGTATCCTTGCCTGGGAAATCCCATGGACAGAGAGGAGCCTGGCGGGCTAGAGTCCATGGGGTCACAAATGCGTCAGACACGACTTAGACACTAAACAACAACAAAGACTCGGCAAGCAAGGTATAGCAACGCGATATCAGCAATGAAGGTAGCTAATGTGGAGTATTTATCCCTACAAAGAGAGAAGTCACAGTCAAAAGGTCAATGAGGCCCTGATAACACAGTGTCCTTCCTAAAAAGTCCCAGGGAGGCTCTGTATTTGCAAGCGGCTAACCAGCAATAGTGGCCCCCCCGAGACAGAGGCTCAAGAAAAGTCTGCTCAGCTGAGTTCATGACAGCTGACCTCTACCACTTAGCTCACTCAGGCACTAGTGCAGACTCTCCCCGACTCATAGAGCCGGGGGGGCTCTTGAGCTGGCCACCCGCAGGGCCAGTGTGGACTACATTTGGAGGAAGGTTAGTGGCCGTGGAGTGCCGGGGTCCAGCCCCGGTGGATCCAGGGAATTCGAAGGGTGGATGGCGTTGGTGTGGAAAGACTTGTTTATTTATTAATATAAGATTAGATTAAGAAACTATAGTGTAGTAGGAAGATTAAGTGGAGGAAGAGGGCTGAATAGCTTGGTTTACGCGGAAGACCAATAAAACTCCAGACAAGGAATTTGCACCATCTACGTTGGGCCACCGGCGCCCGCTTGAATATCTAAGGGTGCCTCGCCTTAAGCTCCCTTTCACGCGGGTCTTTACAGCCAGGGCAAATAAGTAGACCTGGCGAGCCTCCGCGCCCCAGATGGAAATTCAGCCTGAAATTAAAGTAAAGAGCAGAGAGAGGGAAAGGGAGAGAAAATGAGAGAGAGAGAGACAGGGGGAGCCAGATTCCCCAGAAACCAGGCCGAGAAACTGGTCCGAGACGCTGGTCCCAGAAGCTGGTCCCATCCTTTATTGTTTAGAAGGCCTTTTATACTTTTGATAAAACACGGAGATCAATGGGTAACACAAAATTATGTAGCGTTCGCCACCCAGATTCTTTCTGTATATCATTTTGTATACAAAAGGTCTCAGGTGATTTACCTTATCTTCTGGCCAAGAGGCTTGTTAACACTTTTTGGCTCTCTTCCTTAATGAATGTTAATTTTGTTTCTCCTGAAGTGTTTTTCTTTAATCTGCATCTCCTTAAAAGCGCTAAAGTTAACATCTCTATAGAACAAAGGCGCAGTGGGTTATAACAAAGAAGGTACTTAACTCAAAGATCTAATGTTGCTAATACAAGGTCTACTACTTGTTTTTCTATATACCAACTATATCTAAAAACAAAGGATATGAAAATTTGGCAGCAAGCATTGACTCAACAAATGAAACTTTTAATCAGTCCTATTCTAAAGATTTTGACTCTTCGGAAGCCCCTACATTCCTAGGATGTTTTAAGCTTCCTGTGCCTCCTGCGGTCAGGAGGCCTCAAACAATCACATGCGCAGCTGTACGAGTCCTGCAGGCAGGCTAGAAAGCCATCAGAGGGGTTTTTGGATTGAAACACTCTTTCAAATGCAGAAGACTAAAGCCCTGAATTGACTTTTTCCAGAAAATGTCAGAAGAGTGGAAAAGCAGAGCACAAAAGCCGGCAGATTTTTGTTGGGGTACATGCTTAGGAATTTCCAGAGGGGCCCCTGAAGTCTGAGCACGCCTTGCGTATGTCAGCTTCCTTCCTCATGACCTTGTCACGGGCGGGATTCCTCACACTGGCTCCCAGCAGTGGAGCAGGTCCCGAGCACCCGTGGGCCTTGGTCTGCACTCTTGAGATTTATTGGTGCATTGGGCGGGCTCCATCCTGTCCTCTGACACCCAAGACCACACCTAGGATCTGCAACCTCACACGGAGGATCCAGGAACAGACGGTTACGGTATGCCCACTTTGTAAACAGGACCTCTGTGGAACGTGAGGCTTGTCCCTTCTGGAGCTCAGCAGAGGCCATCCTGCCTGGCTGGGATCCACTCCCTCTGCCCCTGCCCCACACGTTCTGCATGTTAACTATCCGTGTATGTTAACTAATCCCCGCGGTAACCCAGAGAGATGGGAACAGCAATTGCCTCTGTTCTATGAAACAAGTGTGCTCATTTTATATGTCTAGGAAACGACATCGAGGCTCTCGCCTGAGACCATGCAGCTGGTCAGTCTCAGACGTGGGCTTGAATGCAGGTAGTAGGTCTCCTCGGCACTCGGTCGTTGCTGCTCCGTCTGGCTTGGACGCCCAGCCTGCATTTGGCCTGGTGGTGCTGCACTGGAACACACAGTTCTTGCTCATGGGCCCTTGGTGGGGAGTGTGCTCTCTATAGCGGTCCCAGCCAGCAGGAGCCAGCCCTAGACCTTGTTTGGTGCCTGGGTGAGCACCAGACATCGAGAACGGTTGGCCAAGGGCAGGGCCTTGACCCTGTAACACCCTGTTTTAGGAGAGCGTCGCGCCGCTGTTCGAGGTCCGCATGGAGCTGGAGGAGGACGGGCTGGTCTTCAATCCATCCCTGGAGGTGGGCGGGGACCGAGGCTTCCTGGCGCTGATCGGGAGCCTGGTCACCGACATCTACAACGCAGCCAAGCTCATCCCCAGGCTGGCCAAGGGCAGGATGCTCTATAAGGTCAGTCTGGGCTTGGTTACGGCCCCACCTCTTTCCCTGCCATCAACTGCTACCCGGGGTCAGAATCGCCTTACTAATGCAGCAGCGCTTGGTCACGTGTGTGTGTTTCATGGTGGTGGTCCCGTGTGTGAGGAGCCCAGGGGCTTCCGTTCTATCAGGTTCCCAGGGGATGGTGGCCTGGATTTCTCTCCCCCCGAGTGGACCTGTCCTTGGTCGACCTGGCTTTCATTCCCTCAACACCTCCCCACCCACAGCGAGACGCCAAGTGTGCCTTCCCGCCACACTTCCTGCTATTTCCCTCCCTCCCGTAATTTACAGTCTGTGATCCTCTGAGCATGCAGGCTCTTTGACAAATGTGCCTTCCACTGGCTCCCACACCCGTTTGCTCTGAATGCATTAAATACCCACCCACGACATAAAACACAGATCAGATCCTGGGGATGCAAAGGCGGGGGAAATTCAGCCTCCCTGAAGGGGGAGGTCTGAGAAGGTGTGCTTGTTGGAGCACGATTTGTGGGGCAGTTAAACAAACGTTGGAAAAGACCTAAATGGCCATCAAATACAGGAGTCCTTCATAGCTTCAGGCCCATCTGGACAAAGGCGTCTAAATGAGTCACGAAAGGAAGCCTGGGATGGAAGGAGGCTCGTGACGTGTTATCAAGTGTTTATCAAGCTGCGGAACTATGTTTAGAATGTGATTTCATTCATTTAAGCAAACAAAAGCCTGTCTTCCTAAGGATGCACTCCAAACTGTCAAGAGTGCTCACTTCTGGGAAACAGGATGGGGGCGAAGGAGGCGGGAGGACAGGGGACATAAACGGGGCTTTTTGCTTCATATACTCTGCCTTGTTTGAACTTCTGGATGAGGGTGTATATTATTTGTAACAACAAACATTTCCAGCAAGATGCTCAGTGCTGTCAGGGACAGGTATGTGTGTACGTGCGTGTAGTGACGTGAGGACAGGAGGAAATACCTGGCCAGGTTAAGGACAGCTCCCCAGAGCAGCTGATCTGCATTCTGAGTCTTGAAGGGCGGAAGGAGATTCCCAGGCAGAGAACGGTTTGAGGATTCCTGAGCCACACAGAGGTAGTGTTCCAGGCCCAAGTGCGCACAGTGAGCTGCTCTGGAGCTTAGCACAGAGTGAACCACACCAGCAGCGATCCACTCAGGCACAGACGTGTGGGACCCAACACAGGCCGGTGAGAGCAGGAGCCCGACACGTGGCTCGAGAGTCTGAAGGGCCGCACCTCTGGGGCTCCTCCACCCGCCTGGGGTCCTCATGTGATGCAACAGAACAGAGCAAGGCAGAGTAAGGGTCCTGGTGACCCGGCCACACCCCAGGCTATGCCCACCCCACCCTGGTCTCATCTGCAAGATTTTAACTTATCGAGGCAACTGAGTGACTACAGAGAGAGGTCAGTGCCACTGATAGAAAACGTAATGTTGCTCACAGCTCCCCAAGAAAGGAGAGGCGCGGGCAGCCATGCAGGGGCAAAGTGGGGAGCCGCAGGTTTGGTCAGGAGGCAGGAGGAGGATGGAGGGAAGCCCAGGCCAGAGGCTGGTAGGGCTGGGGAAACTGCTCCGGACGGGCCCTGGGGTCATCTCTGGTTATCTGGTACCTGGCGCTGGGGTAATGGAGCAGGGGGAACATGGGCTTGGGATATGAGGGTTGGTTCGATGAAGGAGGTGATTGGGCATTTGGCTGGTTTGCACAAGAAAGGCGTGCCCCCATCCCAGCTCTTTGCTCTCTTAGAAGTGGCTGGCCCTGCGGGGATGGGTGGGGATTGGGCAGTCTCTCCCCAGCCAGCAAGATTTTTTTTTTCTTCTTTTGTACCACACAAGACTCTTAAGAGTCCCTTGGACTGCAAGGAGATCCAACCAGTCCATTCTAAAGATCAGTCCTGGGTGTTCATTGGAAGGACTGATGCTAAAGCTGAAACTCCAATACTGTGGTCACCTCATGCGAAGAGTTGACTTGTTGGAAAAGACTCTGATGCTGGGAGGGATTGAGGGCAGGAGGAGAAGGGGACAACAGAGGATGAGATGGCTGGATGGCATTACCGACTCGATGGACGTGAGTTTGAGTGAACTCCGGGAGTTGGTGTTGGACAGGGAGGCCTGGCATGCTGCAGTTCATGGGGTCGCAAAGAATCGGACACGACTGAGCGACTGAACTGAACTGAGCTGAACCACACCAGGCAGCTTGTAGGATTTTTAGTTCCCTGACCAGGGATCAAACCCAGGCCTGCAACAGTGAGAATGCTGAGACCTTAACCACTGGACAGCCAGGGAATTCCCAGCAAGATTCTTAAAGATGCCCAAACTTCTTACTGCTTCTATGTAGTCATTTCAGTCGTGTCTGACTCTGTGTGGCCCTATGGACTGCTGCCCCCCAGGCGCCTCTGTCCATGGGATTCTCTAGGCAAGAATACTTGTTAAGATGTAGAAACTTCAAAAAATATGTTTCATACATACCCTCCACCTTGAGATTTTCCAGTTACAGGAGCCAATCGCTACCTTTTCGCTAAGACCAATTTGGATTGCGTTTTCTGTCTCTTGAAATGCAAAAGGCCTGTCCAGCCAGGGCCTCCTGTGCTCCTGCTGCAGCCGTCCATGTGGTCTTCACTCAGGTCCTCAGATATGTGCCTCCCCTCAGCGCAGGCCCTTTGCTGTTTCTCTAGCTCTTCACCTCCCGTCCACCAGCTCTCAGACCAGCAATCACTTCTCAGGGGGTGGCCCCCAACCTCCTCCTCGCTACATCTGAACACAAGGATGAGCGTTATGACGACTCAGGTTTTGATTTGCTGATACACGTGTGACCCTAGTCCTGGGCTATCCACATCCCCATGAGCCCTGTCCACACCCCCAGTGCCCCTCCCACCACGTGTACACAGCAGGTGAGTGACTACGAAATGAACGAAGCTGGGGGTGAGTCGTCCTGGGGTCTGCCAGGCAGAAGGTCACGCCCGGCGTGCCTCCACAGGGGAGAACTTCGCCAACCGGCAAGTGTCCCCTCCTCTCATCTCGGGAGGTTAGCGGCACTTGAACCAACAGGGAGCTGCTCCCCAGGCCAGGGAGACCACGAGGCGAAGCCCTCACCCATCTGTTCCCCTCCTGCCCGCCTGCAGACCGACCTGGAAGACATGACGGACCTCATAGAGATGCGGGAGGAGATTTCCAACCTGGTCATCAGCGCCATGAAGGAGGCCGAGGAGTACCAGGACTCCTTCGAGCGCTACTCCTACCTGTGGACGGACGACCCCCAGGAGTTCATGAAGAACTTCCTCACTTACGGGTGCGCCATCAGCCGGGAGGACCTGGACGGCCACCCTGAGGAGACCCTCCCCAAGACGCCGCCCACCCTCGCCCAGTTCCAGCAGCAGGTGTGGTTTTCTCGCTTCTGGAATCAACCACTCCCTCCCCACCCCCACCGCTGTGCAGAGGCATTGGGTTTGATTGAGAACTCGGGTGAACGTTTTTGTTAAATGTAGGTTTTATTATTATTCAAGTATGGAGAGACCAACAGACCAGCAGACAGCCACCATGAAAAGAGGGCTCCCGAGAGGACAGGGCACTCCAGGCCATGGGTGTCGCCAGCGGGGCACCAGTGTTGGGAGACAGAGAATGAGGGGAAAGAGTGACCGAGAACTCACGCGAGGGTCTTCATGGGAAGGAACAAGCAAGGCAGGGCAAGCCAGCTTTGGATGGGTTAGTTTGAGCCATTTCAGTGACTCGGGTGTATGGGCTGTCTCAGGTTGTCAGGTACCTGGGCCCTGGGTGATATCTGAGCAGGTGGACAGTGGCCTCAAGTGTGAGAGCAGGTGGTAAAAATTGGGGTGTGGACTCTGGTTCATTGTTTACACATGAAACAATGTGGTCCTTGGCGGGGCGGGGTGGAGGGGGCTTGCCTGCTATCTCTAGGAAAGAGCCAGCCTGTGACTAGGGGCGGGCTTGTCCCTCCAGGGTCAGCAAGGCCACCGATGCCAAAACATCAGGAATGTAGAACAGGATGGGAATTTCCTGGTGGTCTGGCAGTTAGGACTCGACTCTTCCTGGGTTTGCTCCCAGGTCAGGGAACTAAGATCCTTCAAAACACATGGAGTGGCCATAATATATATGTATATTATAACACAAGAAAACGTAATGTGCTTACAGACCTTCATGTGTTTTCCTGAAGCTTGGTGAGGGTGGCCCAGCCACAGGGGAGATGCTTGGGGTAGGGGACACAGTCTCTCCCACAGTGGGAGGGGGACAGCTGGCTGCCGATCTTGAAAGCCTCGAGGACAGGCAGCAGCACAAAGCTGGTGGAGTCAAGGGTGCCCCATGGTGCCCGGGACCCTTGCACCTCTCGGAGCTTAGGTCATGCCCTCCTTCAGAAGCCCTGCTGGCCTCGCCCAGCGATGTCCCTTTCTGACAGCCTGTATCCCATGTTCGGCGATAGACTTCTGGGCTGCAGGAGCTGTCAGCTGGGGCTGGGAGAAGGAAAGGAGCGCATTGTGAGGGTCTCCCCTGCTGCCACGCGCTGTGCTGGCCCCACCACAGCAGCCCGAGAGCTGAGCAGGTCCTTGCCTCCCAGATCAACTCCTACGAGAAGCTGTACGAGGAGGTGTCCAAGTGCGACAACACCAAGGTGTTCAATGGCTGGCTGCAGTGCGACTGCCGCCCCTTCAAGCAGGCCCTCCTCAACACCATTAAGCGCTGGAGCCTCATGTTCAAGCGGCACCTGAGCAACCATGTCATCAACAGGTGGGCACCAGGACCGCTGCCCCCCACCCCCACCGGCCTGACGCTGACCACACCCTGGAGAGCCTTGTGCCAGGGCCCCCAGCCAGCTGGGTGTGGAGTTGAAGGTCAGGTTTAGAGACCTGTGGCCCCACGGAGCATGGGTCCCAGCAGGAAAGTGTCACCTGGCGGGGAGTGGGGGCCCTGGTTCCTCAATCATTGCTTCTTTACTGGGCACTTACCATGTCTGGCCAACAGGTGCCAAGGAATCCTTTAGGAGCCCTGAGTTGGGCAGGGAAGCCTGGCATAAAACTCAAGGGTGGTACCTGTGCAGTTACAGGCGGTGGTGGGCTGGGAGTCACCAGGAGCCCCAAGAACGTGTAATCCCACTCTTCCATCCAGGAGGCCCTGCAAAGGCCACCCTTAGATGTGACCCTACCCGGGACTCGCCGACCAGTTGAGCTAGTGAAACATGGGGTGCCAGGCAGACAGGGACACAGCCCTCCCCTAGAGGGGGGCACCCATGACATGCGGCCTCATACCCACCAGCCTCGCGGACCTGGAAGCCTTCATGAAAGTTGCCAGGATGGGCTTAACAAAGCCCGTTAAGGAGGGGGATTATGAAGGCCTTGTGGAAGTGATGGGGCATCTGATGAGGGTCAAGGAGAGGCAGACGGCCACGGACAACATGTTTGAGCCTCTGAAGCAGACCATCGAGCTGCTCAAGTCCTACGGGGAGGAGATGCCCGAGGAGACGCACGTGAAGCTGCAGGTAGACGGCAAATACAATATTTGCCCCATTGTGGAGAACTTGGAAAATACAAGTCTTCATCTGATTGCCAAAGTCATTCTTTCTTTATATATAAAAATGTACTTATTTTAATTGGAGGCTAATTACTTTACAATATCGTAGTGGTTTTGCCGTACACTGACATGAATCCGCCACGGGTGTACATGTGTTCCCCATCCTGAAGCCCCCCCACCTCCCTCCCCATAACGTCATTCTTGAAATGACAAAACTACAGGAATGGAAGACAGGTTAGTGGCTGCCCAGGTTGCGGATGCAGGGTAGGTGCTGATGCAAAGAGCTGACACAGGACAGTTCCCTCGCAGGGACGAACAGCGAGGTACGTAGATTGTCGTGGGGGTTATGGGAACCTATACATGAGACAAAAATGCCTAGGACTACCCCTGCCTACAACACACGCACTCACACGCACACGTAGACTGAGCCTAAAACAGGGTAAAACCTGACAAGTTCCGTCATCTGTTAACAGAAACACCCCAGGGTCCGATGCTGGCTTGGCTCTCGAGCCTTAGTTATATAAGATGCCAGCACTGTGGAAGCCTGCGGGGAGGCACACAGGACTCTTTGTGCTATCTTTTTTCAATACTTATTTATTTATTTATTTGCCTACACTGCATCTTAGTTGCAGCACACAGCGTCTTTGGCTGTGGCATGTGGGATCTAGTTCCCTGACCAGGAATCGAACTTGGGATCGCAGAGCCGTAGCCACTGGACCACCAGGGAAGTCCCTCCCTGTGATATTTTTGCAGCTCCCCATGAGTCCATAATGATCTCACACTAGAAAATTTTTAAAAAGAGCAGAAAAGGACGTGGTCCTTGGCCTTTACCTGCACAGGAACTGCCAGAGCAGTGGACAAACACCAAGAAGCTGGCCATCCAGGTGAAGCAGAACGTGTCGCCCCTGCAAGCCAACGAGGTCAGCATCCTGAGGCGGAAATGCCAGCAGTTTGAGGTATGGTGGCCTGGGGGGCGGGGCCGGGGTGCAGCCCCCACCACGGCCAGGCCCTGGGACGGGGAGCCTGAGTGTCTCATGCGGTCCTCCCTCAGCTCAAGCAGCACGAGTTCAGAGAGAGGTTCAGGCAAGAAGCCCCGTTCACCTTCAGCGACCCCGACCCCTACAAGTCCCTCAGTAAGGTATTTTTGCTCAAGGAGGAGATGCGGTGGTAACTCTGGGGACCCATCTTTTCTCAAGCTGCCATTCTCATGAGCCCAGAAACACGGCCTCGATGGGACCAGCTTTGGGGCCGAGCACACATGTGTGTGTGTGTGTGCGGGCACATGTGTGTGTGTGTGCACAGACATGCAAGCTCAGCCATCCTAAGGGGCCTCCCCTCCAGGCCCCATCAGAGAAGCCAGGGGTGGCTGGGGGGACGGATAGGAGTTAGCTGCCTTCCTGTGTGCGTGGGGTCGGAGTACAGTGTGCCGACGGCTCTGTGAGTCACTGGGATGTGACGAGTGGGGGCAGACGGGGAAGGCTCCACCGAGTGCGGGCACCCCGCTCACTGGCTTCCTCCCATGCCCACAGCAACAAAAGAGCATCGCGGCCATGGAGAGCATCATGGAGGCGCTGTGCAAGTCCGGGAGCCTCTTCGAGGTCAGCGTCCCGGACTACAAGCAGCTTAAGGCTTGTCACAAAGAGGTCCGCCTGCTGAAGGAGCTCTGGGACATGATCATCATGGTGAGGGGCCATTCTGGCTTGGGGGGCGGGTGGGGCAGATAGAAAGAGGGGGAGGTGGGAGAGGGGTCCACGGGCAGCATCCCAGCACCAAGAAGGGGCAGCTCCCGTTATCCCCCCATGACACCCACCTCTGATGGTTGATGGAGGCAGCCCCTCTTCCCAAACACAAGAGTAGGAAGCCTCACTCTCGGCCCCAGGGTCAAGACAGTGTCCACAGCACACGGGCATGCTAGTGCCCCATGGTCTCGCCTTTTGGCGCCTCTGTTTCCAGAGATATTTCAGTTCTTCTCTTTTTTCACTTTTTATGTATGGCAGTATGTGTGCATGCGTGCAAAGTCGCTTCATTCGTGTCTGACTCTGCAACCCCATGGACTGTAGGCCACCAGGCTTCTCCATCCATGGAATTCTCCAGGCAAAAGTACTGGAGTGGGTTGCCGTGCTCTCCCCCAAGGATCTTCCCGACCCAGGGATTGGACTTGCGTCCCCTGCATTGGCAGGCGGGTTCTTCACCACTGTGCCACCGACAAAGCCCTCATTGGAGAATAGCTGGCTAACAGTGCCAAGTCTCAGGTGTCCAGCAAAGTGACTCAGTTATGCATGTACATGTATCTGTTCCTTTTTGAATTCTTTTCCCATTTAGGTTATCACAGAGTATTGAGAGGAGTTCCCTGTGCTACACAGTAGGTCCCTACTGGTTGTCTGTCTTTTTTTTAAATAGATAATGCCTTGATTTTTATTTTTTTAATCTCTTGGCCGCACTGCGTGGCATGCAGGATCTTAGTTCCCTGACCAGGGATTGAACCCGTGCCCTCTGCAGTGGAAGCACAGAGTCCCAACCACTGGGCCTCCAGGGAAGTCTCCCTGGTTATCTGTCTTAAATACAGCAGTGTGTGCCTGTCAACCCCAAACTCCCAACGCATCCCTCCCTCCCCACCCGCCGTGACCTTAAGTTCCTTCTCTAAGTCTGTGTTAGTTCTTCTCCTTTGTGCTCTTGAATGAACTTCAGAATCTGTCAAATCCTCCTCTCTTCAGATAAAAAACTCTCAGACTACACACAGACTTGAATCTACTCTGTGAGCTCATCTGGGGAGGGTTCCCCTCTTGGCAGCAGTATTTGTCCCTGCCCAGGAGCAGGCCCTGTCTTGTCATGTTTCTTGTTTTTTTAGATTACATCTTAGTAAGATAATGTAAATGTCTGTATCCTGACCGTGCTGAATTTCTCTCTCATAGAGGGCGGAGTCGGGGAGAATCTTTGGAGCCACAGGCTCCATCACAACCGCCCGCAAAGGGAGAGAATCCATCAGAGCCTCTAGATACCTTTTTTTTTTTTTTTTGCAATTCACTGAATTCAAGCGTCTCGTGCTCGAGTGACCTGACTGAACAATGCTGCTGCTAAGTCGCTTCTGCCGTCTCTGACTCTGTGCAACCCCACAGACGGCAGCCCACCGGGCTCCTCTGTCCCTGGGATTCTCCAGGCAAGGACTGAACAATAAGCGAAGTCAACTCAGAAAGCTGCACGGTTCCTTGATAAATACCACTTAGCACAGACCCAAGAATGCAGGTTGTCTTTCCCAGGAGATAACGATAAGCATTTCCGGTCAGGGTGTTGCAAGAAAAATTGACAAAACAAATGAGCCAGGGTACTTTTACGATAACAGGATACAGAAGCAGCTTAAACTTAAACCAGAAAGGGCCATCGATTTCCGTGGGGATTAATGCTTCAAGTCTCGGGATTTGCAGAGTCAGTCCCTTGTCAGCGCCCCACCTGTTGGTCATTGTCTGTCAAGGACGTCTACCAAGATCAGGCTGCTCTGCCCCAAGCCTCTGCCAGCAACCTCTGGCCCTCTCCAGGACCCCCGTCCAGCTCCCAAGCCATTCTCAGCCCACCCTGAATATAAGACTGGAGCTTCTTGGGTTTCCGCCTCCACTCTTGGCAGGGGGGTGCCCAGTACCACCTGTGTCTTGTTTCAGCCTGTTATGAGTGGAATTTCTTCTGGTGTGTCTTTGTCAGTGTAAGCTAGGTTGGGCTTCCCTGGTGGCTCAGTAGTAAAGCATCCACCTGCCAATGAGGGAGACCTGGGTTCGGTCCCTGGATCGGGAAGATCCCTCGGAAAAGGAAACAGCAACCCACTCCAGTATTCTTGCCTGGGAGACTGCATGGACAGAGGAGCCTGGTGGGCCACAGTCTTTGGGGTTGCAAAGAGTCAGACAAGACTTAGTGATTAAACAACAACAAGTAAGCTAGGTTACTCCGCAGTAACAAACAGCCCTAAGACACAAAATCTCTGTGTTGTTAACCACAGACACATATTTTTCGTTCGTGCAAAGTCCACACTCCAGTTCCAGGCAAACCCTCCACAGCTCAGTGCATGTCCACAACTGCCGAGGCAGGTAGAGGGAACTGTGGGTTCAGCGTTGGCACCTCAGTGCCTCTGCCCCTCAGGTGACAGGTGTCATCCACATTCCATTGGTTGGGGCAACTTTTGTGGCCTCAGCAAGACATGGGACAGAACAAGATCCTGGTGAGCAGTGACGATGCCCATGTTTTGCCAAAATCTCTCTTAACTGCTGACTTTTAAGTTAAATCTATCATGGTAGAACTGGGGTTCTTTTTGCCCCCTGTATCCGGTCACTTTACCAAGCTCTGTCCTTAGTGCTGGAGACTCCTCATTGGATTTTTCCATCCAAGAGCAATGCCAGGAAGGTGGCATGGGTGCCTTCCTGAACCGTCCCCAGTAGAGGAGTCAGCGGGCGTTTCTCCACCTCAGGTCAACACCAGCTTCGACGCCTGGAAGACCACCAAGTGGAAGGACATCAACGTGGAGCAGATGGACATAGACTGTAAGAAGTTCGCCAAGGATGTGAGGTCCCTGGACAAGGAGATGAAGAGCTGGGATGCCTTCGTGGGGCTGGACAACACCGTGAAGAACATGATCACATCCCTGCGTGCCGTGAGCGAGCTGCAGAACCCCGCCATCCGGGACCGCCACTGGCAGCAGCTCATGCAGGCCACCCAGGTACCACACTGACGCAGGGGCGGAGGGCAGCGCTCCTCAGGAACTCGCTGCGGGAGTGGGGGGCTGACGCTGGCAAAGCTGGCTTCACGCATGCGCACCCCAGGCCATCACACAGGGCTCCAGGCTCAGGGTGGCCCCAAGCTGGGTTAGAGGCTCTGCTGTCACTATCTTGATTTCCTTAATTAATACCTTTTTCACACGGGATTCCATCATTTTCATTTTGTACCAGGCCCTGCAAATTATGCAGCCAGTACTGCTTGTAGCATGAATGGTAAATGTCCATGGGGCTCAGGAAGTTTGGGGTAGAAGAATAGTCCTGGGTCCCCCCATGTACCCCAGGAGCGTAGGGTCCTAGCGCCAAAATTTTCCCAGGGATGTTCCCAAGTGGGGAGTGGGAGGGACATTGGCCTTGACACTCACTGAAGGCAAATAGGACCATTCCCACTGTCAGCAAACATTGAACAAAACTCTATGGAACGGCTACTCTGCAGAGGCCCCACATAGGTGTCAAGGAAGCAGAGAGGTTGAGGACACGGGCCCTGCACTCAGAACAGCAAAGGAAAAAAGAACACAGGCCATGGTGTTTGGGAGGCGGAGTGGGGTGCTCAGCGGCAATTCTAGGTGTGCAGAGGAGGCAGCCACCTCCCCGGTTAGGGAAGTGCGGGACCAGCATCTGGAACATGTGGGGCGTGGCCTGGGGCTTGGGGAAGGGAAGGGAGAGACAGACGAGCAGAAGGAATTGTCTCAAATACGGAGGCCACTGGCCTGCAGGCTCATGTACCCCATCCAGGGCCTGGGAGAGACCCCCGGGCAGTGATCAACAAACAACAGCAACGTCCCAGGAATCGGGCCTCACCAAGGACTTGTTGAGACCTGGGCAGGTATTTTCCCAACCATGATTGAGAAACACTCAGTTCCATCAGTTGGTCAAACCAGTTTTTGTGGCAGGCTTGGAATCCAGGCTTGGAAATGTCTATGCGACAGCGAGAAAGATTTGAAGACTGGGTGACACCATGCAAATACCTGCTATTGTTACCAGAGTAACAGTACCTGTGACGCAGCCACGCCTGTTGCTAACGTGGCAGCTTCCCCAGATGGATCGGGTCCTGCAGCTGCGGTCACAAAGCCCCACACGATGGGGGTCTTAAAACCACAAAATGTCCCTGGAGGCCGGAAACCGGAAGTCAAGGAGTCAGCAGAGCCATGATCCCTCCGATGTCTAGGGGAGGACCCTCCCCTGCCTCTCCCAGCTTCCGGTGGTCCCAGGCGGCCCTTGGCTAGTGGCCGCGCCCGAAGCATCCTTGCCTCCGCGGTCACATGGCCTCCTCTGCATTTCAAACCTCCCTCTCCTTTTCATGTTGAAAACAGCTGCCATCACGTTTAGGTTCTGTGTAGTTGACCCGAGATGATTTCATCTCAAGATCCTTAACAACTGCAAAGACTCTATTTCTGAATAAGGTCACATTCTGAAGTCCTGGTGGGCTCTGTTGCTACCAGTTTTACAGGGAGGAGAGGCCTGGAGGAGTGTCTGCCCAAGTCATGGAACTCCCAACTCCCGCTTCATGGCCTGGGTTCCTCCCTCGCCAGCCTCTACATGAAGGACAAAGGTGTCCCTCAACTGGAAAACATGTGACCGAATGTGAAATGTGCCTATTTTTTTCCTCTGCAGGTGAAATTTGAAATGTCAGATGAGACCACCCTGGCAGATTTACTCCAGCTGAACCTACACAAATACGAGGATGAGGTCCGAAACATTGTCGACAAGGCTGTGAAGGAGTCTGGGATGGAAAAGGTATCCTTTGTTGACAGTGAAGTTTGTTTTATATGGGATGATGCTGAAACTGAACGACCAGCCTGACGCCTGTTGAATGTGCTGATGTAGGGTTGAAACTAATGTACCACCAGTTAATGCCTGACTGAACTCTCCTCTCTTTCCGTGAAGCACCCTCCTCTGTGGTCCATCCTGCCTCAGCCTCTGCCTTCTGAGACGCTGAATGGGGGTGGGGCGGGGTAGGCAGTGGTCAGGAGGGCTGGCCATCAGCTGGTACCTAGGGGCCATTCCAGGACACATGAAAATGCTGGAGGATTCCTTTGCAATTCAAACCTCTCTCCTCATCGGTTTTTTGAGTTTGAATGATCACAGTTGGGCTTGCTTTCTTTTTTAAACAGCTTTATTGAGCTATAAATCACATACCCATTCACCCATTTAAAGTGTGCACTTCAATGGCTCTTAACATATTTACAGAAATGTGCAGCTATCACGTGTTAGAATTAGCCAATTTTAGGACATTTTCATCTCCTCAAAAAGGGATGAAACCCAGACCCTTTAGCTAATATCTCCCCATCTTCTCACACCTGCACCCATCTCAGCTCTGACCTCCTGCTTCCTGTCTTCTATAGGATTGCCTTTTCTGTGCATTTCATATACATGTAAACACGTAGAATCTGGGCTTTTGTGTCTGACTTCTTTCACTGAGCATGTTTTCAAGTTTCCTTCATGTTGTAGCATGTGTCCATACTTCATTCTTTTTTTACAGCCAAATAATACTTCATTATATGAATACTCCACATGTTGTCAATCCATTCACCCACTGAGGGACATTTGGGTTGCTTCCATCTGTTGGCTACTGTGAATAATGTTGGCATGAACATTTTGGCTTTCTGAGAGCAGGGCCTCCTTCCACGTTCCAGGAAACTCTGGGTCCTCTTCAGTGATTCTTGCCAGATCCTTGCTGACCCGGTTCCTGTTTCTCCGAAAGGTGCTGAAAGCCCTGGACAGCACCTGGTCCACCATGGAGTTCGAGCACGAGCCGCACCCACGGACGGGCACCATGATGCTCAAGTCAGACGAGGTACTGGTGGAGACGCTGGAGGATAACCAGGTGCAGCTGCAGAACCTGATGATGTCCAAGTACCTGTCCCACTTCCTGAAGGAGGTGACCAGCTGGCAGCAGAAGCTGTCCACGGCGGACTTGGTCATCTCCATCTGGTTCGAGGTCCAAAGAACCTGGAGCCACCTGGAGAGCATCTTCATCGGTTCTGAAGACATCCGCGCCCAGCTGCCGGAGGACTCCAAGAGCTTTGATAACATTGACGTGGAGTTCAAGGTGAACACAGCTCTCCGGCTCCTGCCTTTGGGCACTTTGGGAAATGGCTCCCTTGGTGCAAACAGGGCTCCTGATGCCACGGTGATCCCTTTGTCCTCCCAGGCCCTGATGGAAGACGCAGTGAAAACACCCAACGTGGTCGAAGCTACCAACAAGCCTGGCCTCTACAACAAACTTGAGGACCTGAAGAAGAGGTGGGTCCCATACCTGTCCAGACGAGGGGCTTCACTGTGGCAGAAACCCAAGTCATGCGCCTCCCCCCGCTACCCTGCTGGCCAGGCCAGGAAACCCCCAGGTTGTGGGTTAACACATCCCGTCCCTAGAAGCACCTGCCGTTTCCTCCACCCTAGCCACAGAGCCTGCCTTCAGCCTCAGAGGAAGCCACGATGGCAGAGATTCAACTGTAGCCCCTCCTGCCTGGGGACGTCCACAACTGTGGGGGCTGGCTGAGAACGAGCGTGTCCGCCTGGAAGATTTGAATTATACTGGGGCTGTGAATGGCCTGGGCATCTCCAGGGTCATCCATCCAGCACGTGGAAAGATGGGCTGAAGAGACCTTCTGTCAAGCAGGACTCAGCAGCCTCGTTCCCTGCCCCTAGGTTGGCTGTGTGTGAAAAGGCCTTGGCTGAATATTTAGAGACGAAAAGACTGGCTTTCCCCAGGTTCTACTTTGTCTCTTCAGCTGACCTCCTGGACATTCTCTCCAACGGAAATGACCCCGTGGAGGTAGGTGGGCCCCTGATGGTCCGAAGGGGCACCAGGCCCCATGTCCGGGTGGCCCTGGGATGTTGGAGGAGTGTCCGAGAGGTGGTCCACACCAGAAGCCGCCCAGGGGCCGGGCTGTGACAGAAGGACCCGGAACCTCTCTCAGAGCTGGCCCTTCCCACCCTGAGCTCCATCATTGTGCTCTGGAAAATGGGTGAGATGCCCGTTTCTAAGACACAAGCCGCTCATCCTACTAAACCCCAGACACCGGGAGGAAACGCCCCTGTGAGGCTCCTCTTCTAAAAGAGAGAAGGGCGAGCATCCAGGCAAAGGGAGGGGACCGTATTTTATTTTAATCATGGGGTTGCAGATGTACGGTACAGGAGCCCCAGGGCGGCCCACGGTTCAGGTTCTGAGCATCTGACTTAGGGGCATAGGCCCCGTGCCCCCTAGGACAGAACCTTCTCAGGGAAGAGAAGAAACAGACATTCAGAAGATTCTGCCGAGCAGTGTTCGCTGTTTCCTTTGTTGGTGAAGTGTGTTTAATCAGCATCCTAGAGGCAGGGGGTAGGGAGGTGGGGCAGAATAAGTAAAAAAAAAAAAAAAAATGATGCTTAAGACCGCCCGAGGGAGACCCCGGCCACGGGCATCCGCCTGCGAACCCCTGGGTTGCAAAATCCAACGTTCTCCCCCTCCGACCCTGAAATCCAGGTGAGCCGCCATCTGTCCAAGCTCTTTGACAGCCTGTGTAAACTGAAGTTCCGCCTGGACGCCAGTGGGAAGCCGCTCAAGTTCGGCCTGGGCATGTACAGCAAGGAGGACGAGTATGTGGACTTTGACCAGGAGTGCGACCTCTCAGGGCAGGTGCGAGCCGCCGCGGGAACGCGCAGAGCACTGCCCCTGGGGTGGCGGCGGCCCATGGCTGGGACCGCACGGCCACAGACAGGCTGTCAGCAGCAGCCCGTGGCCGGCCCTCTCTCCTCTTCCCTCGGCCTCGCAGAACAAATGCTTAAGGGACGTCTTTCTAGGAGTCCCTGCACAGCCTTACCTAGGCAGTCTGAGGTGACCTGTGAAAAGAAAGAAAGGAGAAATGAGGGGGGAAGGGAGGGAGAGAACAGATTTATTAATGCCTTAAATCTTTGTTGTTTTATTATTATTAATGCCAAGGGGACCCCTTTGGAGGGTGCCATGCACACCTGCCAAGGTCTCATCCCTGTTCAGCACGATGGGCTTTACAGCTGCCATATTTAGCAGAGGGCTCCCCTTACCCTGAGCAGCCCGGCCCCCTGTCCCACCTCCCCAACCTAGGAGGCTGCTCCCTTCTGCTGACAGCAAGCTTCCTGGCTGCCCTCTCCCCCTTCTCTTTGCCCAGGTATTATTCAAGCATCCAAATCAATTCTTATATTTTGCCTAAGCAAAATGTAATTTGGAGGTAAATTGGCTTGGGGCATTAAAAATCTCATGCGAGAAAACTTGAGCTCCAACAAGTTGAATTCGGAGTGCCTGGCTGGACGGGGTCAGCAGGATCCATTCATCGATTTCTTCAGACACTTCCCACGCTTAACCACTTACAGACATAACCACTGAACTACAGCGAGCTTTGTGCTTCTATCAATAGCTGAAAAGAAAAACCAACCTGATTATCCCATTCGGGTATTTTCCCCCTGGTGGCAGTTAGCTGAAGGTTTGTATTTCAAAATACACGCAAGGCTCATCAGCCAGTTTGTCCGTGTGACCATCTCAGACCCTGAGAGAATAGCCTTGGGGACAAGTGGGGCTCTGCTAGTCAGAATCCGCCTGGGACACGGGGCAGCAGGGCCCGGGGGACAGTTGCCCTGTCCCGGAATATCAGCACCACTTTGTGGCCTCAGACATAGACCGTCTTCTCTAGCTTTTTCTCTCGCTCTCTCTCCCTTCTGTGAATGCACACGAAAGCCCAATGCAGCTAGTTTTGTGGGTACAGCTAGCCTTGCTGAACACATTTTTCCAGCAGGCCATTCTTGCCGCTCAGAAAACCTGGGCATTTCTACCCCTGGAACGATGGTAAGGATGAGGACAAGCGGTCATTTCTTTCGTAAATGTCAGAGCACGTCCTCGGATGAGACGTGCTCACCCTCTCTGGTCCCCGTGGCTCCGTCCCCAGGTAGAGGTCTGGCTGAACCGGGTGCTGGACAGGATGTGTGCCACGCTCCGCCACGAGATCCCCGAGGCTGTGGTGACCTATGAGGAGAAACCGAGGGAGCAATGGATCTTTGACTACCCTGCCCAGGTCCGAGCTGGGTGGACGGGGCAGCTGTGAGATGCGGGGAGGGGTGGACGGAGCTCACCCGTCCTGGGTTAGCCGCAGTCCGGCGGTGAAGAGCCACCGTATCTGGTGTGAACTCTTCCGTCAGAAAACGGCGCTCACGTGGCGGGGTCCTGGGGCCCCCCTCTGTTTCCAGATTGCGCTCACATGCACTCAAATCTGGTGGACCACCGAGGTGGGCTTGGCGTTTGCCCGGCTGGAGGAAGGCTACGAAAATGCCGTCAAAGATTACAACAAGAAGCAGGTGTGTCCCGCCCACCCCGGGTCCGTCCAAGCACCTTGCTCTGTGAGGCCCCGGCTTGTGCCTCTGCCATTCCTGAGTCAAAAGCAGCCAAATATTGGCATCAGCTGTTCTGCCCAAGAGTAACCGCTTCAGAAATACACGACTTTAATTCTTTATTTCAATTTGATTTTTTGACAGATTCTTGGTTAGAAATTTAGAAACCAAAGATAGTGTTTAAAATGAAAGATATGACCCTGTCAACAGACTCTTAGCTAACCTAGTGTACATATAATCAGTTCCTAGGCAAAAATATACAACTATCCAAGTGGCTTTAAAATCCTGTTTTCACTTACTGTCTGCCATCTTTCATGACATCAGATCTTCATCGACACCATTTTTAGTGACTCCTTGATATTCCACCGGAGAGGGGTAGTTCCCAAGCACCTAGGGGGACCCGCCCAGCCCAGAGGCCACCCCTGAGGCCACCCCTGGAGCCGTGTCCGAGGGAGGCATGTTTGCTCCCGCAGATCAGCCAGCTGAACGCGCTCATCACCCTGCTCATTGGGAACCTCAGCGCAGGGCACAGAATGAAGATCATGACCATCTGCACCATCGACGTCCACGCCCGGGACGTGGTGGCCAAGATGATCACCGCCAAGGCAAGGGCGCCGGGGGGTGTCCAGGAGCCAGGGTGGGGGCCTGGGGCTCAGGACTCCAGCCCACAACCCCACCCCAGTTACCACTTCTTCCTTAGTGGGGCAGGGGGGGACACTTCTCCAGGCAGCAGCTACCCCATCCTTCACCCCTAGTCTAACCCCTGGTAAGCCACTGGACGAGCAGCCCAATCAGAAGTGCCCCCGGTTCAGCAGTGGGAGGGTGGTGTTAGGCTTGATGGGGGCACCTGGGGAGGATGGGGAGCTGGAAGCACCCCAGGGTCAGGGACCGCTTGGAGGAAAGCCAGCCTGCTCCCCCCGCAGGTGGAGAGCTCCCAGGCCTTCACCTGGCAGTCCCAGCTGCGGCACCGCTGGGACGAGGAGCGGAAGCACTGCTTTGCCAACATCTGCGACGCCCAGATCCAGTATTCATATGAGTACCTGGGCAACACGCCGCGGCTGGTCATCACCCCACTCACGGACAGGTGAGGGCCCCAGCCGCCTTCCCGTCTGGCCGTGAACAATGCAGGGGAGGAGTCGCGCCCTTCCTCTGGGCTCGTCCCCACACGTCCTTGCACCGTCAGACCCAAATGTCCCCTGCTGAGGCTGACGGACGCGGTCGTTTGGGTTGGGGGACCTGCGTTCAGGTTCAGTTCTGCCTTCTTCCAGGCACCCAGCCTTGGAGCCGAGACCTTATTCCCTCATTCTGACCCTGGCTGTGTGGCCTTAGGGGTGTTGCTTAGCCTTTCTGAGGGCCTGTAAAATAGGGACGATGTTTTATAAATCCGCAGCAGCTTGTCAAGGGTCAAGTGAATCATGTAACACCAAAAAGCACTCAGACCAGGTCCTCAGCGCCTGTGTTGCAGCTGTTGCGTTGGGCGGGCACCAGGTCCTCAGCGCCTGTGTTGCGGCTGTTGCGTTGGGCGGGCACCAGGTCCTCAGGGCCTGTGTTGCGGCTGTTGCATTGGGCGGGCACCAGGTCCTCAGCGCTGTGTTGCGGCTGTTGCGTTGGGCGGGCACCAGGTCCTCAGCGCCTGTGTTGTGGCTGTTGCATTGGGCGGGCACCGTAACGTTCCCCCCCAACCCCCCAGTGCCAAGGTTGGTTCGGGCCTCATGTAGTATCTGCTCCAGCAGAACGGCGTTCGCCCCTTAGTGACGTCTCAAGTCCTCCTTGGCTCCTTTGAGCCCCCTTTGGTGCCACCTTGGGGCTCAGGGGCCGTCACCAACCCACGGTAAAAGAAAGCGGGCAGCCCTGGGGTTGCCACCCACAGGCTGATTGAACATCCCTTACAGATGCTACATAACCTTGACCCAGTCCCTCCATCTGATCATGGGCGGAGCTCCCGCTGGCCCCGCCGGGACCGGCAAGACTGAGACAACCAAGGACCTGGGCAGAGCCCTGGGCACCATGGTCTACGTCTTCAACTGCTCTGAGCAGATGGACTACAAGGTACACACCCCACGTCCAGGGGACCCTGGAGTCCCCTCCCCCAGGAGGCCGCAGCCAACATTCCCCAAGTGACCGCTGGGCGGGTGGCACTGCTGGCTGGCCTCTTGGGCATGACCAGCGGGTCTGGTAGAGGATCCCAGGGTGGACAAGACCCACCCCCAAACATCCTCCCCCACTGGGGAGGCAACCCTTCCCAACCTACATCCCAAGCTTGTCCCAGCAACTGGGAGCACCAGAGAGAGTGAGAGCCTTCAAGGGGGCAGGGGGTAGGGGGTGGCCCCTCAGGAGGGGCCAGGTCCCTGCGGTCACCAGAGGCTTTGTGGC
Organism: Capricornis sumatraensis; assembly: GCF_032405125.1. Lineage (NCBI taxonomy): Eukaryota > Metazoa > Chordata > Mammalia > Artiodactyla > Bovidae > Capricornis > Capricornis sumatraensis. The sequence continues at coordinate 103,254,991 of NC_091076.1, forward strand.
ACAGCCACAGTTCTTAAAGGGCCCAGGAAAGAAGACCGTGGAGGTCAGGTCAAAGCAGCCTCTGGTGGGAAGGGTTGGGGGGCACCGAGGTCATGAGCATGGCCCCCTGGGGCCTCCCTGCCCCATCCCCATGGGATCCCCAGAGTCCAGGAGACCCCATCTTGAGGCTGAGGGTGGGGACAGCAGCCCCCTCTGACTGTCAAGGCCACAGCCCACACCAACCTCCTGGGTTTTAGAGAAGTGAAATCTGAAGTTGGATCCTCCTAGAAGGAATCTTGTGTATAAACACTGAAGAATCACCCTGTTTGTCCTTCAAGGGCCTGAGTCCGTCTCCTCCACCTTAGAGGGAAGGCCCCTTCCTTGCGTGTTAGTGGAAAATGCCAGGGTGAATTTTACATATACGGCCTTATCTGAGTTCAGGCAAAGCCTTCAGCCCAGGGAGGATCTGGGCTCTTCCTGGCACCCGGCCCCATGTAGTGTTGACTCTTCCAGGGAGTGGACGACCTGCCTCTAGCCTCCCAGGGGCCCCAAAGCTCCCTAGCCTGACCCCTAGCCTGGGCAGGAGCTGACAGGGCAAGTGGAGGCTCCTGGCAGGACTCTCTACTGCTCACTTCTCCCTGTCACCTTTTCTAGTCCTGTGGAAATATCTACAAGGGCCTGGCCCAGACCGGAGCCTGGGGCTGCTTCGACGAGTTTAATCGGATCTCCGTGGAGGTCTTGTCCGTGATCGCTGTACAGGTAGGGCCCCCGTGCAGCCTCGGGGTCACCTTCAGGAACTCGCTGCCCTCCCGCGTCGGGGCTCGTCAGCTTCCCCGTATGGTCAGGTCAGCCTGAGTGGGGGTGTGGCACAGAGGTGGGCGGGACCCCAGCCTTGTCCTTCGGAGGCGCGCAGTCTGGTGGGACACACAGAAGGGTCAGACACGGCGGCACACTTGTCGCCGAATACGGATGAGGGGACAGTCAGTTTTGCCCAGGGTCCAGGATAAACGGCTTTGTTTCAGTTCGCAGGGGAGTTGGGCATTGAAGTATGCATAGGAGCTTGTCAATTAGACACGAGTGCTCGGAGAAAGGGAGGAAGTGTGCCCAGGTATTTGGGGGATACCCGTGATGAAGTGCGGGACTGCCTAGTTCTGGGCTCTATTTAAACTCTCCATGACTCCATTGTCTAATCCATAGAATGGGTTTGCTGGCAGGATTAGGGGTGAGTGTGGGTAGCTGGCCTCCTTCACTGCTGTTTCCCTCTTGATGTAGACACAGAACTATCCCCAAGCCCTGGGACCAGAGGCCAGCAAGGCAAAGGGAAGATGGGGGCAGTCAGTGCCCCCTGGACTCTCTGGCAGTGCTGACCGCTGCCTTGGGGACCCCCAACCCCCAAAGTCAGTGCACAGACCCCAGGAAAATTATGCGGAGCTCTGAACCGAAGTAGAGGAGCAAGAACTGGAATGGAACATCAGGAGAGGCTCCACGTGGTGGTTGAGGGCGGGGTCCCACCTCCAGGCCCCGCCCTGTTGGGGGTGTGAGCCGCGCACACCGCACACCCGTCTGGCAGGAAAGTCCTGGGCTTTGCTTGGGAGCCCCAGACTCGGAGAGGGTCTTAACCGTGGGTACAGGGCGCCCTCCAGTGGTGGCTTGGAGGTTTGCAGCTGCTCAGCGGGCACCAAGGGTCAAAGGCAGCTAAGGGTCCCAGAATTAAGATTTCACCTGATGCTGAGTATCCGATGTAGGGATGGCTACCAATCAGCCCTCCCACGGGTCACGGCCCGAGCAGGAACAGACACACAAAACGGCTAAGGGGCGGAACGTCACATAACGAGGATTAGCCTCGACCTGGAGGAACCCCCAAGGCGTCTCTCTGTGACCAAAGCCCGTCTGAGATGACAAACTGTACCATCCTACTTACTAAGGTTAATGGAAGACAGCCTTACAGAAACCGGAGCAGATGAGTGGTTGCAGGGAGTCGGTGGGTGTGGTGGCAGAGCGGTGGGGGTGGCTGTCAAGGGCGACTACACCTGAGGTCACGGAAATGTCGGTCATCTCCACGTTGCTGTCCTGGTGGTGATGCTGTAACGCGGTCACCACTGGGGGGCGCTGGGGAGGGACCCACGGGATCCCCTCTCTGTTCTTAAAACTGCACGTGAATCTACAATTGTATCAAAGCTTAAAATCCAAAGCTGCAAATCCACAGCCACTCACATGCCTTAGCGCAAAGGAAGCTCCGTCCAGCCCATCGAAGTTAGCTGTTCCCGCATGAACCCATCTATGTACCAACCGTTTAGGTAAAATGTGTCCAAGATGCGATTCGGGCCAAGAAGAAAACGTTTAATTTCCTGGGAGAAATGATAAGCCTCATCCCCACTGTCGGCATCTTCATCACCATGAACCCGGGGTATGCTGGGCGCACGGAGCTGCCGGAGAACTTAAAGGCCTTGTTCAGGTGTGCGGCGGGGGCAAGGCCCAGGAGAGCGGCTGTGGAGGGCTGGGTCAACCCAGAAGGGGCTTGGGAGGCGGGGATGGGAAACAAGGCCGGGGTGAGAGGGGCTAGCTGGCCAGGACCTCTGTAAGGAGCAGACAGTGTCTTCCCACTCTCTGATTCCCAAGGGGTGGAGAGGAAGGTCCCGTTTTAGGCATCACCTGCCCACAGGTCGGGAAGATCCCCCGGAGAAGGAAATGGCAGCCCACTCCGGTACTCTTGCCTGGGAAATCCTATAGACTTAGGAGCCTGATGGGCTACAGTCCATGGGGTCACAAAGAGTCAGACACAACTGAGAGAGTGAGCATGCACACAGCCGATTGGTACGAGGTGATGGGCAGAGACAGGGCTCAGGTGACTCTCAGAGGAGTTGAGTAAAGGGGGGCAGGGCCCGGAGACAGCCGTGTGCAGAGCAAGGGAGCACCAGTAAAGATGGGAGGGGAGCCAAGTGGAGGGGAGGGGGTCTGGGAAGCTGCTCGGCACCTAGAATCTCTGCCAGTAAGGCTGTGGTCCTCCTGGAAGGTGAGGTCCTGAGGGGCAGGTGGGGGCAGGTGTGGAGGATGGGAGAAGCCAAGACAGACCCCCTGCACCCCTCAGGCCCTGCGCCATGGTGGTCCCCGACTTTGAACTGATATGTGAGATCATGCTGGTGGCCGAGGGCTTTCTGGAGGCCCGCCTTCTGGCCAGGAAGTTCATCACACTCTACACCTTGTGCAAAGAGCTGCTGTCAAAGCAGGTGTGTGACTGTCCGGGGGCCCACGGAGCCGGGGCCGGGAGGGATGACAAATGCAGGCAGCCTGGGCTGCCTCCCAGATGGCCTGGCGAAGCTCCCCAGCCTCGGTCCCGGCACGTCAGCAGGCACACTCATGCCTGCCCACCCACCCGCAGGATCACTACGACTGGGGCCTGCGAGCCATCAAGTCTGTGCTGGTGGTGGCCGGCTCCCTGAAGAGGGGCGACCCCAGCCGGGCAGAGGACCAAGTGCTGATGAGGGCACTCAGGGACTTCAACATCCCCAAGATCGTCACCGACGACCTGCCCGTGTTCATGGGGCTCATCGGGGACCTCTTCCCCGCCCTGGATGTGCCTCGGAAACGGGACCTGAATTTTGAGAAGGTGGGTATGGCTGGGGTGCCACCAGCGCCTCCTTGCTGCCGAGGACCTCACTTTCCACTATCACTTTCCACCACCTAAGTGGCAGGTACCACATGGGGATGATGGCTGTCTCTGCCAGCAGGCAATGGCCACACGTGCGTGTCTCCCTCTGCCCTGAGGAATGTCCCGAGGCCACAGACTGCCTCTCCAGCCCCTTTCTCAATACTGGAGGGTCAGAAGAAGAAGCAGAAGGGGCTTCGGACAAACCCATCCCCTGCATGGGGGTCTCGGTAGCACCCACAGCGGAGCACCTGGACACCACACGGGCAGGGCCGCTGTTTCCTTCTGATCTCTTCCCTGGCAGGGGGCTCCCCGGTCCTGCATGGTGGGCCCAGCACCCCGTCCTGCCTGCCCCCCTCCCCCAGGTCATCAAGCAGAGCATCGTGGAGCTCCAGCTGCAGGCAGAGGACAGCTTCGTGCTGAAGGTGGTACAGCTGGAGGAGCTGCTGCAGGTCCGGCATTCAGTGTTTGTCATCGGGAACGCGGGCAGTGGCAAGTCCCAGGTACGCGCCTTCCTGCAACCCAGCCCAGGGCCCCCCGGGCCCCCGAAGAGTGTCATGGGCTGGGAAGGGAGCTGTGCTGGGTGACAGGGACAGCGGAGGAGGTGCAGAGTGGCTGGGGAGCCTGGTCCCCCCTTAAGACCCTTCTCCCAGGCCTCCTCTCCTTCCGTTCCTTCTCCCTTGATGCTGGTCATCCACCTGTCTGCAGCCAATCCCCACCCTCCTGCCCCCTGCCATCGCCTGGGGCACAGTGGGAAGCAGAGGGTGGCGGCCAGCATTACTGATACCCCTAACATCGGAAAATTCTAAACCAGCCGAGCACTCAGCTAGACGCCCACAGGATGGACAATTATGCTGTTATTAAAGATCATCTCTAAAGACTGCGTAACGCAAGGGATGCTCACTTCAAGTTATTTTTAAAAAGCAGAAACTGTACGAGCCAGTTCTCTAAAAAGGAATGTATGTATGTGTGTGTATCTACACGCATATCCACGTGAACCTCCTCAAATGTCCTTAAAAACTCTTCTCTCAATGGGAGAGTTGCAGGTAATTTTTCCCAGCGAGCACACATTACTTGTATCATCAGGAACAATGTGAATTTTCCCAGGCCTTGGCACAGCAGCTGTCCGCTGTGCACAGAGGAGCGATCGCAGGGCGCCTGGCGTGGCCCTGGGTGTTTTCTGCAGGATGCAAATGCACCTGCTTGTCTCCCGGGCGAAGCGGGCCCAAGGCGGGGCTTCTGCCCGTGGGTCTTCAAAGGCCCTGTGAGCTCGCACGAGGACCCTGGTGTGGGGTTTGGGCATGGGGCGCAGCCCCCGAGCCCCACGTGAGTGGCGCCCCCTTGGTGCAGGTGCTCAGGTCTCTGAACAAGACCTACCAGAACTTGAAGAGGAAGCCGGTGGCCGTGGACTTGGACCCCAAGGCCGTCACCTGTGACGAACTCTTTGGCATCATCAACCCGGCAACCAGGGAGTGGAAAGATGGTAACAGAGCGGGGTCCCCGCGGGACTAAGGGGACCAGGGGTCAGAGCAGGCGTCCTAGGCCTGGGTCCGCGGCCCGCCGATTTTGCTGTGGATGCTCGGCCGGGCTCCGTGCAGTGAACCCACAGCCAGGCCCCCAAGGGAGACCCTCGGCAGGGCCAGCTGGGGCAGGGGGCCGCACATACACACAGAGCATCCTGATGGCACTCACAGAGAGCAGGGAGATCACAGAGGGGAGCCGGCTCACTCCACCAGGCGGGGGAACTGGGGAAGCCACGGACACGTGAGCATCAGCACAGCAGCCCTGAGCAGGGCCACCACACTCTGGTCCACGGAGCGGGGAGGGACCCAGAAACACAGGCCGGCGCCTCGGGGGCTGGGAACGCTGCTTCCCTGGAGGAGGGCCTATGACGAGGTCTGTGCTTTATAAAAAGAACCCGGGACACAAGTGAGGGGCTAGAGGAGAGAGAGGGGCCCCAGGGGGAGGAAGGGGCACTGGAGCGGATGGAAGGAGGGGTGCCTGCGTCCTGGCGGCTCCCCTATCCTACCTGAGCTTCCATCACCCCCTTCCCGGGCTGGGCTGGGGCTCTGCTCCAGTCTCCCCTGCAAGGGTCCTTTGCCCTTCACCCTGCTTTCTCTTTGTGACACTGTATCTGTTTCTGTGTGTGTATCTTGTGTTTCCCCTGCCCCCCTCCACTGGAATGCAAGTTCTGTGAGGTGAGCAGGGGATTGTAACTATCCCCAAGCCCCATGCTCTGAGTCTGAGACTTGAGCACTCAGCAAACCTTTACTGATGGAAGAAAGGTGGGGAGTGAGGAGAGAAGGGGTGGGGTCCTGGTTGAGGTCGTGGCGCTCCACGTAGGGCTGTCAAATCTGAGGATGGGCCAGACTTGCGGGAGGTGTTGTGGGGCAGGGGCAGGGGTGGAGGCATCAAGGAGGGGGCCTTGGGGTCAGGAGAAGGGCAGGAAGTGAGCCAGGTCCCCTCCCGTCTGAGCATCCACTGTCCTGCTGGGGCAGGGCACTGGCCACCTCTGAGAGAGGCCAGGGCTGGCCGGCCGGCCGGGCGCAGGAGGGGGCGGGCTGGGCCTTGGCCCAGGGAATGCCCAGGGTGCTGTCAGTGCCCCCATGGATTGCTGCCCAGAGCCAGGCCTGATCAACCCCACCGCCCGCAGGCCTCTTCTCCACCATCATGCGGGACCTGGCCAACATCACTCACGACGGCCCCAAGTGGATTGTGCTCGATGGAGACATAGACCCCATGTGGATCGAGTCTCTCAACACTGTCATGGACGACAACAAGGTGCGAGGGGCCCGCGACCCCAGAGCCGACCCCCCAGAACCACAGGGGCAGGACCCGCTGTGAGTGGGGACTGAGGATGGGGCCTGTCTGGAGCTCTGCACAGAGTGTTATAGACGGCGAGGGGCCAGGGGAAGCCCCCATCCCGAGGCACAGTCCTTGCAGGATGCAGGCCCACTGAGCCCAGGCCAGCTCAGATGCTCTTTGGGCAGCGTGGGCGAAGGGTGCAGGCACGGGGAGCGTTCCTGCCTGACCACGTGGTGGGTGGCACCACGTGGGAGGGGGAGCTAATATCTTGGAAGGTGCAGACGACGTCAAGAATCGTCTAAAAGCAGCTTAAGAAAGTGATTCTCAACTGGGTGGAGAAGGGAACCCCAGCATTCCCCAGGAAAGGGAGGAGGAGTCATGGTTTGATGAGGCAAATTTAACCCCAGCGTGAAGTCCTGCATGGTCCACGCACGTCTGGGTGCTCTCCATGGCCCTGGGGTGGGAGGGGTGGAGGAGGTGCTGACATCTAGGATGGCTGAGAGGTGCTGGGTTAGGGAAGCAGTTGGTGGCTGGTGGGGTGCAGAGGGTGTCTCTGGCCTCCCCCTCCTCTGAGATGGGGCCTGTGGCCGCCTCGGGACAAGGGAGCTCTTGCAGCTGAAACCCACAGGCCCACGCCCCTCTCCAGGTCCTCACCCTGGCCAGCAATGAGCGGATCCCCCTGAACCGCACCATGCGGCTGGTGTTCGAGATCAGCCACCTGAGGACGGCCACGCCGGCCACTGTCTCCAGAGCTGGCATCCTGTACATCAACCCTGCCGACCTGGGCTGGAACCCGTGAGTTGAGCTCTTGTTCTCCTTCAAACTATGCAGAGAAAAAGGGAAGGGTGGTGGCATTTCAATGTTGCCTGGGCACGCATCCATTCACTCGCTTATTCATTCATACGGTAAGTGCCGTGTGCCAGGCCCTCCCCGGGCAGCATGGTCACTGCAATGCAAGGATGCAGGAGAGACGTGTGAATAAGTGATGACATGCCCGGAGACTGCATCACAGCGGCTGATGAAGCAAGTGGAAAGGGAGGGGCTGGGCCTGTCATGGAGACAGGAAGTCTTCCTAGGGGAGCTGGAGTTTGGGCGGACGCCCCGCCAAGAGGAGAAGGAGCTTTCCGAGTGGAAAGCGTTTCAGGTGAGAACCAACATTTAAGGCACATCAGAGCGAAAGTGTGAGGTTCCCAGGGATGGGCAGCAGTCTGGTGTTGGCGGATGGACCATGAAGCATCAAGATGCTCTTGGCAGGAAGGGACTGGCCCTGGACCAGCCTAGGGGCTGGCACAGGGGCCCTCTCTGATGTGAAGGGAAGAGTTCATGCCAGCAGACGACAGGTGGCCACTGGGGATGGGGAGGAGGGGTGGATGTGAGAAATGTTTGAAATCGTGAGAAATGGAAGGCTTGGCGTTGAACTTGGAGGTACATTTTCGCGCTTGGACCCACGGCTAGCAATTTACATGCCAGGACGTCCTGCATGGTCTTACGTAGAAACCCCGGTGCAGCATTCCAGGACGGACAGGCTCGCGAGAAACACCGTGGCTGCGCTCATTCAGCCATCTGTCCATCCACCTCTTCAACCAGTGCTTCCTGTGCATGTCTGACCCTAAGCTGCTCGGTGCTGGGGAAACTGGGTTTCCAGGAGACGCACGGAGCATGATAAGAGGTGTGGGGAGGAAGCACTTCCAGAAGAAACAGGTGGCAGGGAAACGGGAAGGTGGCCTCCTGCACACCCAGGGAGGAAGAAGCCTCAGAAGGGGAGGCGGGGTTGGGAGGGTCGCGTCTGGAGCCTCAGGAGCCAAGGACAGAAAGTTGCCGCTGGATTTTGGCAGCTGGGAGCTGACCGCTAACTCAGGCAGAACAGCTTCCTGGCATGACAGAGCCAGAAGCCAGGTGGCAATTCGAGGAGCAGGAACTGGGAGGAGGCCCTCGAAAGGAGGGTCTTTCTGGAAATGAGTCTTGAAGCAGCTGGGAAAGATGAGCGCTGCGGAGCAGAGGCAGGAGGGTTTCCAGGTGCAGGCGAGTGGGGGGAGCCGGGGAGGCAGAGAGTTGGTGCTCTGTGTGCCCAGCTCCCCACACAGCGAGGCAGGGGCTGGAGGGGTGCTGAGCGCCGTGGCCTGGCAGAGGCGGGACTGGAGCCGGCCTGACCCACAGGGGCCTGGGGGCCGCCAAGACCCAGCACCACTGCGCCGTCTTCTTCAGCATCACCTGTCCGCCCTCTTTGCTGGAGTCCTGTGGCTGCTATGACCAAGGGCCACAAACCAGGCAGCTGCAAACAATGGAGGGTTATCCTCTTCTGCTTCTGGAGGCCAGAGGTCTGAAACCAGGCCCTGGGAGGGCTGGTTCCTTCCAGAAGCTCTGAGGGGACCTCTTCCAGGGCTCTCCCCCAGCTTCTAGCACTGCCGGCAATCCCTGGCTGGTAGACGGGTGTGGCCACTTTGTGAACCTCAGGTGCCCCCCACCCCGCACATGCCTCTGTGTGTCATAATTTCCCTTCTTAGAAGGACCAGGCAGTGGATCAGGGCCCACCCTCCTCCATGATGTTCCAGTCTCGAGGTCCTTACCTTGATTTCATCTGCAAGCACCCTTTTCCCAAATAAAGCCACACTCACAGACCGCAGGGGGACATGTCTTCCGAGGGACCGCCAACTCTGTCCACGTCGCACGTCTGGGTTTTGCCAGGGTGGGCAACAGACGAGGCAAGAGAACTGGAACAAAGTCCGGGCAGGAGCCCCTAAGATGCAGGGGGACAGAAAGAAGCTGATGGGGCCGAGGGGCACCCAGGGGGACAGCCAGCATGGGGGGCGAGGAAAGAGCCAGAAGATCAGCAGGGGTGGGCAGAGGAGGGGCACTGAGTGGGCTGAAGAAGACGCGCCCTTCGGCTGGGAGTGGTCCTTGGAGCTCCAGACGAATGACCAGGAGACTCTGAGCAGCTCCTTGGGGACCAAGAGGAAACCTGGGTTTTGCTGGAGAGAAGTGGAGAGGCTAAGAGCCAGCTCAGGGCACCCCTCACCCCAGAGGAAGAGCAGCGCTCCGGCAGGGGCAGCCATCCCGGAGGGGGACGTGAAGCACAGTCCAAGGGTCCCCTGGCCTCCGGGGACAGGACAGGTGCCCTCAGGGGAGCCTCTTGTCCTCTCGGTGTTATATATCTGAGCTGGCAGATCAAAGTCGGCACATGCGTTTGCATGCCTTAAATGTTTCTAACAAGGCAAAATTTAAAATTTGATATATCCACCTGCAAGATAGAAGGCAGATGCAGCAGTCTATGTATAGATTTGCAAATTGGTCTCCGTCCTGAAGACCTAGTGTACCTGGAATTCGGTTCTTAACTGGACATGGTTGCTTGCCTGTGTCTGCTTGTCAAGTGTTTGAAAATCTGCCCTGTTACCTAGTTAACCCAGGGGCAACAGGGCAGAGGTTTTGAACTCTTGGTTCCCTCATCTGCTGGGGATGTAGTGAGACTCAGAGCTTCCAGAACATGCACTCACTTGCAGAAAGGCGTGTCTGCAGAGGGCAGGCAAGCTGCGTTGGGTAACGTGAGCTTCCTGCTTACGCTCTGGGCATCCTGGAAATGATAGCTTACTGAGCTCATCGGCCAGCACTCTTTACGCTTTTAGCAGGCGCCTATTTAGCACTTACTGTGGACCGGGCCCTGTCCTCTGAGCCTTAAAAATATCAACCCAGGTAGTCCTTCCAAATGGGAGTTATCATCATCACTCTCATCTACGGATGAGAAACCTGAGGCCCAGACGTGTTGAGTAACTTACCCAGGGCCACCGCTGGCCACGCCAGAGCCCATTCAAGTCGGGCACTCAGACTCTGGAATCCACACCCCTCACAGCCACGGTGGACCACCTCTGTGCAACCCACTCCAGGCAACATGGCTCCCCAGGAAGGCCTGTTGTATTGGTTTGGACTCTTCCACTGAAAGTGTCAACGGGCTCAATTCACCGTGCATGCTTCAGGCATGGCTGGATCCAGGCGTCCAGATACTAACACGATGTGTCCCTGCTCCTCTCCTTTTCTCCCCTTCCCGCCCCCTCCCTGTCTGTCCCCCAGACGATGTTATGAAGCCTCTCCTCCCCTCTCCTCCTACATTGCAGCCCCACTGTCCTCAGCATCGGCCACATCTGAGGGTAGCAAGCGCGGCTCCTAGTTGTTCTAGGTAGACAGCACCCCACAGCTAGAATCCCAGGGAAAGAGCGTGCCCTCATCTGATCCTCTGAAGGTCTTGGGACCGGCCCCGTCACCAGGCAGGAGCACCAGAATCACGTGGGAGCCTTCAGCAAGGGGAGGGTCACCAGAGGGACCCCACCCGGTAGCCTGGTCCTTCAGCACCTTCCCGCCTTCCCCAGGGTGGTGAGCAGCTGGATCGAGAGGCGCAAGGTGCAGTCAGAGAAGGCCAACCTGATGATCCTCTTCGACAAGTACCTGCCCACCTGCCTGGACAAGCTCCGCTTCGGGTTTAAGAAGATCACGCCGGTGCCTGAGATCACTATCACCCAGATGACCCTCTACCTGCTCGAGTGCCTCCTCACCGAGAAGAACACACCCCCCGACTCCGCCAAGGAGCTCTATGAGCTCTACTTCGTGTTCGCCTGCTTCTGGGCCTTCGGGGGGGCCATGTTCCAGGACCAGGTGAGCACCCGGCCGCCCAGGTGTGCTCTCCCGGCATCCCTCCCCGGGGGACCCTTTCTGAGCCTCCCTTTGTCTCCCAACAGCTTGTAGATTATCGGGTCGAGTTCAGCAGGTGGTGGATCAACGAATTTAAGACGATCAAGTTCCCTTCGCAGGGGACGGTCTTCGACTACTACATAGACCCTGACACCAAGAAGTTCCTGCCGTGGACAGAAAAAGTGCCCGCCTTCGAGCTGGACCCCGACGTCCCGCTGCAGGTAAACTGCCCAGAACAGTGACGATGGGCAGCAATTAAGGAGCGGGACTCAGAGCCCCACCCCACGCTTCTCATCGGGACGTCCAGTCGCAAACAGTTTCCATCAGTAGGACCTTTTCCGTACGACTGGGGGATCTAACACACTGCCCAGGTCTGCAAGTCTGTCCGGAGGTGGGACCTGGAGGCCCGGGTCTGTCTGAGGTCATGGCTCCTCCCTCGACATCTTCCCGCCCCACTCCGCCCCCGACCAGGCCTCGCTGGTGCACACCACGGAAACCATCCGCATCCGCTACTTCATGGACCTGCTCATGGAGAAGTCGTGGCCGGTCATGCTGGTGGGGAACGCAGGGACGGGCAAGTCAGTGCTGATGGGGGACAAGCTGGACAGCCTGAGCACCGACGACTACCTGGTGCAGGCCGTTCCCTTCAACTTCTACACGACCTCGGCCATGCTGCAGGGTGAGGTCAAGGATGAGCCCAGGTGCTCACTGCCTGGCCTGGACACACCCGGTCACTCTTGTCTGACATGCTGGCCCCCGATCCCACTTTGAGTTGCCCCGTCCCTTCTTACCACAGCCCCAGGAGCTCAACAGCTGCCTCTCCATTTCCCATGCCCCCCACCCACCTGTCTCTGTCCCCATAGTGGGGGTACCAGATCCCACAGGGAGCTCACAGCCAGTCTCGGGTGGCCCAAGGTCAATGGGACACAAGTTTCCTGCCCCCCTGCCTGGGAGCCGTGGTGCCCACCCCTCTCTCCTTCCCTCCCTGGGTGGCTGGAGTCCAATCCGCCTGTCCTTGGTGGCCCCCAGGGCTACCCTTTAGGCCGCTGCCCCTGGGATCGACCAGGCACCGTGAGGGCTACCCCATTCCCTTCTCTAGGGGTTCTCGAAAAGCCACTGGAGAAGAAATCAGGGCGGAACTACGGACCGCCAGGCACCAAAAAGCTGATCTACTTCATTGACGACATGAACATGCCCGAGGTGGACAAGTACGGGACGGTGGCCCCCCACACCCTCATCCGGCAACACATGGACCACGGGCACTGGTAGGCTGGGGGTGAGGGGTCTGCCAGGGCAGGGAGGTAGGGCTGGGACACAGGACCAGGCTGATGGGGCTTCAGGCCTGGGGGGTGTGGGGTGGGGCGCTCAAGGCACAGAGGGGTCAGCCAGCCTCCCTAGAGTCCCAGTTGAGCTGAAATGTACACCCAGGCCTGCACAACGAGCCACTCCGTTGCTTCTCGTTTCAAAAATTTTCTCAAAAAAAAAATTTTTTTTCTCTAGAGCATGAAGTCCAGTTGGCCATTTCACATATAATCGATATTTATTGAGGTTTGTGGTGGCTCAGATGGTAAAGTGTCTGGCTACAATGCAGGAGACCCGGGTTCGATCTCAGGGTTGGGAAGATCTCCTGGAGAAGGAAGTGGCAACCCACTCCAGTATTCTCGCCTGGAAAATCCCATGACCAGAGGAGCCTCTTAGGCTGCAATCCATGGGGTCGCAAAGAGTCAGACACAACTGAGCAACTTCACTTTCTTTCATTCGTTCATTTAGCTGCACCGGGCCTTAGTTAGCACGTGCATGATACTTGATCTTCGTTTTGGCACGTAGGATTTTAGTTGTGCTGTGTGGGATCTAGTCCCTGACCAGGGGTTGAAACTGGGGCCCCTGCCCTGAGGGTGCAGAGTATTAGCCACTGGACCAGCAGGGAAGTCCCAAGGTGTTTGGTTTTCTTTTTTAACCCATATGCAAGGCATGACCCGGGTGGGTGGGGTGCTGGGTGGCTCCCGGGCACCAGCGGCAGGGCTTGGTGCTGGCCTCCCCAATGCAGGTACGACCGACAGAAGCTGACGCTGAAGGACGTCCACAACTGTCAGTACGTGGCGTGCATGAACCCCACTGCCGGCTCCTTCACCATCGACCCCAGGCTTCAGGTGGGCAGAAACCGGAGTCGTCTCGGTCAGCTGCATGAGTCCGAAGCTCATTTGTCCAAGGAGGATGAGAGCGTGGATGCGGGGTGGTGGGGGTGGCAGGCTGGCTTTCCCTGGAGCACACCCCAGCCCTTCAGATATCAGCACATTCGTGGGGATGTCGAGAGGCTGCCAGATTTAGCAAATGAAAATACAGATGCCTGGGCAAATCTGCATTTCAGATAAACAGCAAATCACATCCCATACAATGTTTGAGATATATTTGTACTAAAAACTTTCTGTGTGAAATTTAGACTTAGCAGGATATCCTGTGCTGTGTCTGTAATCCGGGCAGGACCTCACCCTGAATTACCTTGGACAGATGGAGATCTGACATGTAAACCCAGGCTGCGCTGAGACACTCTATGGCCTCCGCCAAGTTGTCCCTGAGCGGGATGTGAATTTGGCTGTTTTGAGATGGAATCAGTATCTAAGGCGGTGGTGGGGGGGTGGTTCTCAGCACATGCAAGGCTTGAGGGAACCTGTCCATTCTGACCATGCCCACAAGACATCAGGAGACAAGGACAGAGTCTGCTCCCCAGGAAGGCGGCCCTGCCCCAAGCTGGCCCCCACGCTCGGCCTGACGAGGGTCTCTGGTTGTTCTGGGCAGCGCCACTTCTGCGTGTTTGCGGTGAGCTTCCCGGGCCAGGAGGCCCTCATGAGCATCTACAGCACCATCCTGAGCCAGCACCTGTCCTACCGCTCGGCACCCTTTGCGGTCCAGAAGATGAGCAGCCACCTGGTGGCCTCCGCCCTGGGTAAGCCGGCCAGCCTCGCCCCCTCTCCTGTCCGTAAGACCTGCTGCCTTATGGGGCCAACGGCAGCTTCATACTTTCCTCTGCTAAATATTTTATTTATCTTTCAAATCAATACTTTTTTTTCAATGACGCTATGTTTCAACAGAGGGTATTATGAGATCCAATTGCTCGATGGGGGAGGCGGAAGATAGGAAATTCTGTATATAGCAATGATTGACACATGAGTAGAGTGGCAAAATCCCTCCCCCTGCAGATTTCTTACTTAAATTGTCACCGTCTCACAGTCCATTTGCTTTAGAAACTATAGCTTACGCTTTGCACTTCCTGAGGCCATTAGGAGTGCACAAGAATCGATGTGTCTTTTTCCTGGAACAGCCCTGCACCAGAAAGTGACATCAACGTTTCTTCCCACGGCCATTAAGTTTCATTATGTTTTCAACCTCAGGGACCTCTCCAATATTTTCCAGGTACTGCTCTCTTAGCGCTATGTAATGCCACCTTACGGCCAATGCCTGATCCACGGATGCTCTCCTCCCTTGCCATTCTCGGGAGAGAAAGCAAAGTGACCTATGGATGGATGACAGTGATGGAGGGAGATATGATGTGACGATGGTTATGACAGATGGTGATGAGGGTGGTGACCATGGTGATGATGGTAACTATGGTGATGGTGCCAGTGGTGATGGTGGTGCTGATGGTGACCATGCTGATAGTGATGATGGTGGTGATGGTGGGTACTGATGCTGATGGTGACCATGCCGGTAGTGATGATGGTAACTATGGTAATGGTGCCAATGGTGATGGTGGGTACTGATGCTGATGGTGACCATGCTGATAGTGATGATGGTGATGATGGTAACTATGGTGATGGTGCCGGTGGTGATGGTGGTGCTGACGGTGTCCGTGGTGATGATGATGGTGGTGATGGTGGTTACTGATGCTGATGGTGACCATGCTGGTAGTGATGATGGTGGTGATGGTAACTATGGTAGTGATGGTAACTATGGTGATGGTGGTGCTAATGGTGACCATGCTGATAGTGATGATGGTGGTGATGGTAACTATGGTGATGGTGGTACCTATGGTGATGGTGGTGATGGTGGTGCTGATGGTGACCATGCTGGTAGTGATGATGGTGGTGATGGTAACTATGGTGATGGTGGTAACTATGGTGATGGTGGTGATGGTGGTGCTGATGGTGACCATGCTGGTAGTGATGGTGGTGGTGATGGTAACTATGGTGATGGTGCCGATGGTGATGGTGGGTGCTGATGCTGATGGTGACCATGCTGGTAGTGATGGTGGTGGTGATGGTAACCATGGTGATGGTGCTGATGGTGATGGTGGGTGCTGATGCTGATGGTGACCGTGCTGATGGTGACCGTGCTGGTAGTGACGATGGTGGTGCTGGTGATGATAGGGGTGATGATCATGGCGGGAGTCATGGTGATGACGATGATGGTGGTAGTGATGGTGGTAGTAATGGTGATAGTGGCGGCGATGTGATGGTGGGAGTGGGGACAGTGTGAGTCTGGATGGTGGTGGTGGTGGTATCTCCTCTTATGGATGGACTGAACTAGCCACTGGGTTTGGCCACTTACATCCCCATTTCCTCCTCCAAACAGCACATAATGCTCAGATATCCCCATTTTTGCAGATGGGGAGTCCAAGGCTCAGGGAGGTTAAGTCTCGCCCATCTCCTCCCATCTCAAGTGTCAGCTCAAACGTTGTGCCCCCAAGAGGCCCCTCCTCCTCCCCACACACCCTGTCCCACCACCCCCGTGTATGTCACAGCACACATCACAGCAGGCGATACCATGTGACTTTGTCTGGTTCTGTCTCCCCACTACAAGGGGAGCTCCATGAAGGCAGAGTCCATCCCGTCATCGCTACACTCCCAGAACCCAGGACAGGGGCCTGGAAAATAAGCACCCATTGAACTTGCCAGGTCACTTGGTTGGCAAAGAGCTGAGCTAGGCCAGGCCGGGCAGGCTGGCTGCAGAGCTTGAGCTTGACGGCCGCCTCGAGGCCTCCCATAGTCGGCTCGCACCTGATCAGACCCCTGTCCTTTTCTCCACCATCCACCCCATTAGAGGGGGCAGCCCTTAACCCTGCCTGGTGAAGAGGATCCCCCCATCATCTCTCAGACCACAGACACCCGCCTCAGCCTCCAGGACTTGTGGCCTTGGCAGTCTCTAGTTTCCTGGGCCCCGAGCGGCTACTGTCCCACTCTACCGTGTTACTTCCTGGGAAAGCAGCCACTGTTCTCGTTTGATCCGTGTGCGGCACTTGGCTTGCCTCCCAACACACCTAAGGATGTTGACCATCCCGCGTCTGGGGCAGGGGCTCCTGTTCTCCACCGCAGAGATCCTGAAATTCCCACTGGACCTCGTCCGCCTCTGGCTGCATGAGGCCGAACGTGTGTACGGCGACAAGATGGTGGACGAGAAGGACCAGGACACGCTGCGCAGGGTCACCATCGCTTCCACCAAGAAGTTCTTTGACGTGAGTCAGGCCGCCAGGCCGCCCTGCCAAACCCAGGAAGGTTCTGAGGGGCAGGGAGAGTAGGGGCCCCCAACAATCCTCGCCTCCTTGCAAGGGCCCTGGGATGGGGATGGGAAGGACCACGTTGGGTCCCACGAGATGGCTCTGCCACGTGGGTGTGGCCCAAGCGAGGAGGAGAGGCACTCTCAGCAGGTCAAAAGCTGAAGACCTCTCCCTCCAGCCACCGGGCAGAGACAGCCCTGCTCTGGGCAACACTCTCCACTGGTGGGTCTGGGGTTTGCATGGTAGAATCGTTTTTCTGGACTGTTCATTCCCTTTGGGACACAGACCAGGAGCTTTTACCCAGCAGTTTGCAGGGCCCCTGGCAGCATCAGTGTGGGCCCCAGCAGATGTGACCTGGCCTCCTGAGGCCATCAGGCAAGATGCCAGGGCTGCTGCTTGGGCTCCGTGGGCCCGTGGTGGCCACCAGAACAGCTCTCCCCCCCGCCCCCCACTGTCGACGTCTAGGATCTCAGTGATGAGCTCCTATTCGCCAAACCAAACATCTTCTGCCACTTTGCTCACGGGATTGGAGACCCCAAATACCTGCCAGTTACTGACCTGGCTCCTCTGAACAAGCTCCTGGTGGAAGTCCTGGACAGTTACAACGAGGTCAATGCGGTCATGAACCTGGTGAGCCGGGGATTCGAGTGGGCAGCGGTGGGGCTGGGGCCAGGGGATGAGTGAGGGAGGCGCGGCGTCTCTCCGGCCCGGCTTCTTTTCAGGTGCTGTTTGAGGACGCGGTGGCCCACATCTGCAGGATCAACCGCATCCTGGAGTCCCCGCGGGGCAACGCCCTGCTGGTGGGGGTGGGCGGCAGCGGCAAGCAAAGCCTCTCCCGCCTGGCCGCGTACATCAGCGCCCTGGACGTGTTCCAGATCACCCTCAAGAAGGGCTACGGGATCCCAGACCTCAAGGTGAGGGCGTCGCCTCTCAATAAGCCGCCCTTGGCAGTGGGAGGAGGGCGGGGAAGGAGGAGTCTTCCCACTCCCCGAAATGGAGCATCTGACGCAGAGACTGGGATGGTCACCGGCAGGGTCTTTATCTCAAGACGACAAAGGCCAGGGACACATTTGGCTAGGGCCCACGGCTGTGTGCTGAAGGTAAATGGAAGTGTGGGTTTCCAGTAGATGAGAGCTGGAGTCCCCTCAGATAACAGCGGTGAGGGGGTTGGGTTCTTGCCTCTGGTCATCGCAGCCTGCCGCCTTGTCTTTCCCGGTTTTCCAGATTCAGTCTTTCAGAACCGGTACTAACTAGTGGTCTCACCGCCTGCTCGGGGTTCTGCGAGGGCTGCTCTCTGAATTAATTGAATAAACATTAGCTCGAACAGGTCTCCCATCCCCAAGACGTGCCGCCGAGGCTTTTTATTGATTTATTTTTCCGGAAAATTTGCTCTCTCGGGGAACTGTGAGCTAGTCAAACATGATTAGTCTAGAGCTTATCATGGCCGCCGCTCAGATTAGAGCTGAAATTGATTTGACCATGTCCCACGGTGCCTCTCTCCTTGCCTTGGTGCTTCTGTGGGCCAGGACGAGGCTGGCCCAGGGGACCCGCCTCTCTGCTCAAGGCTGCAAGGCAGTCGCTGGCCAGGTGGCCTTGGCGGGGGGATGGCCTGGACCCCCACCAGAGCCTGGCACCCTGGGAACTCAGCAAGAGGGCGGTCCCAGTCTGTGGGCTGGGGCCCCAGGAAGGATAACGGGGATGGTCAGCTGGCTCTCAGTCCTGCTCTCAGGCTGTGCCAGGGACTGCAGCCTCCAGGTGAGCGTCCGGCCTGTCAGAGGCCCCAGCGCAGCTGCTCTTTCTATCAAACACTAGCAAGCTCTAATTTTTAAACCCAAGCTTTAAGGGTGAGGTCTTCATAATGTAGGTCCTGCCTCCTGGATTGAATCAGAGCGTGCGGATTCTCAGCGGAGCCGACCGGGTCCTCACTGACCCCCCAAGTGCTCTCAAAGTGGAGAGAATCCTTGCACCCAGAGCTGTGTAGCGTTACTGAGTTTGCTCCACTGATACAACTTCTAGTCTGTTAGCTTAATCATATTGCTTTTATCTTCATGATTGCGTCATACTCTTTGCCCTTGTGAGGGCTTCGTTCCCATTACCTCACCCCGGGGCCACCCGTGGCTGTTGCTATTTTATTCCCTGGCATGAGCTATAACAGCTCTGTGATCTGTGCCGTCCCCATTCACTGCTCCTGCACCCCTGACGAGCCAGCTTTGCACTCATCCCTTGTCATCATTTATTAAGTAGCTTCTGTAGATTTGGAAGTAAGGACAGCTATAAACAGAGCTATAGGACCTTGCATCCTGTTAGGGGAAGCAGACTCCTGAACGGTTAGAAGATGTATTGTTATTGTTCTGATAGTAGTGTGGCAGAAAGAAGTTAAAAATGTAAACATTGTTGGTATAACAGATACGTTCACAACTATATTATAAAGTCACACCAACAGCCATGGGCCCCCACTAGAAGCCGGAGACTTGGAGGTGGGGGAAGGGTCAGAATCCAAGCCCGAGGGCCATCATGGGCCTCATGGAAAATCCTGGACATGGTCCCAAGAAAACAAGATACCATCAAGGACATTTGGGCAGAGGAGGGGCAGGATGTGGTGGTGTTCTGGGGCAAAGTGGAAGATGGCTTGAAGACAGCAGAGAGTGCTCAGGGGTGATGGTGGGCGGGGGGTGCCACAGGAGCCCCGGCGACCCACAAAGGCTGGAGCCGGGTGGTGCAATGAGAAGGGAGAGACAGAGCGAGCCCCTCGTCATGGGCCAGCGCTCTGCCTGCACTCGGGGGAGTGAGGGCTTAGCTGGGCTCCCACCCACTGGGTCAGCTCCCCAGGCCCCTATACACAGTCCCCAGGCCAGGCAGTGGCATGCTTTTGACTTCTAGGAGCCCTCTTCCCGAGGCCAGAGTAGTGGCCCCTGGAGCTGGGCCGAACCCTCTGAAGAAATGCTTTAAGCTGAGTGAGGGGCCAGCCATGGATGCTTCCAGTTTGGCACTGTGGCGAGTGGTGCCTCCACAAGTGGGCCTCCTCCCCTCGAGGCCCTAAGTCTCCATCTACAGACCCTGCTGTTTCTTACGGGGCCGATCTGCGGGTGCCCCCCTGCCCTGGGTGGTGGTGGGAGATGCTTCGGCAAGACCTCTGAGGGTGTCTTCCTTGGGTCCAGCTCGACCTTGGTACCCAGTACATCAAGTCAGCCGTGAAGAACGTTCCCTCGGTGTTCCTGATGACTGACTCCCAGGTGGCCGAGGAGCAGTTCCTGGTGCTGATCAACGACCTGCTGGCCTCGGGGGAGATCCCGGGGCTGTTCATGGATGATGAGGTGGAGAACATCATCTCCTCCATGCGGCCCCAGGTGAAGTCCCTCGGCCTGACAGACACCCGGGAGGTGTGCTGGAAGTTCTTCATTGACAAAGTGCGCAGGAACCTGAAGGTAGGGGGTCCTGGGGCCTGGAGGGTTCTGGGGGGTCTTCTAGGCTGGGTCTTCACTCGGGGAGGAGTTGGGGGCTGTTCTGCCTCGCACAGGAAGTAGAAAACTCTTAGGAGAATTCCAGTGGGCTGCCTGGTGGAGGTGGGCTGTTAGTAGTGCCCTGTGGCCGAAAAGAAGTGGTTTCTGTAGGCACTCCTCCCCCATAGAGCACGTTTAAATAGATTAGTTTACCTTGACCTTCCACGTTCCCTCTTGGGGGATGCTGGCTAAGCTACCCGAGTTAGACTGAGTGCATGTTGGGTCCTTCTCTCCCTTCCTGTCTGTGTCCACTAGGATGTCTGCCCTCTCCTCTCCCCGCCCGCAGCCAGGTGGCGCTGCTCTCCCCATACCTCCCTCCCCGCAAGGACCAGACCTGCTGAAGGGACCTGAGTCCCTGCTGCCCAGCATGGATGCCCACTCCCCACTCCCTCAGGCACCCAGCCGTCCTTTCCTCTTTGCAAGGGCCACCTCAGGACGGCTTGGGCTCCCCTGCACCCCCACATCACGCAATGGCCACACTTCTCACCCAGAACGGGGAATGTTCTCTGCACCAGCCCCCACCCTCTGTACTTGGAGACAAACACCACACACAGTTTCCCTTCTAAATGGGATTTCTGCAAAAGCAGCACCGTTTGGCATTGCCGTCCCCCAGCGAGCAACCTCTGCGTCTTCTTCTAGGTGATCCTGTGTTTCTCCCCCGTGGGCTCCGTCCTGCGAGTGAGAGCACGAAAATTCCCCGCTGTGGTCAACTGCACGGCCATCAACTGGTTCCACGAGTGGCCGGAGGACGCCCTGGTGTCCGTCAGCGCGCGCTTCCTTGAGAACACGGAGGGGATTCAGGTGAGTCTCGGGGCGCAGAGCCAGGAGGGAGGGGTTCCCCATCATTTACCTCCAGGGACAGGATTAGGATGAGGCACTCGCCTCTGGTGCAAAACTTAGTGGGGCACCAAAAACTTCACTAAGATCAGCAATGTTTTAATGCGGTATTTTTTAAAATCAATGCTGAAACATTCAAAATATCAAACTTATAAACAAAGGCCATCATTTGTTGATCTTGCAGCCCTGAGTCACTCTGACAGGGGAATGGTCATTTCAACCGGCTGGTGGTTCTGGGCTCCACAGGGCTGGTTCAGGGAGGTGTGATGCCCACATGAGAACAGATGGAGAAACCCGGGCTCTGAACATAGTCCCTGGTGGGAGCCTGCTGCAGAGCTTGTATTTACTTTAATACATGTATACAGGTGCACACTTTCTCCTCCTGCCTTGGGTCCCAACACAGCTCAGCCCAAGGGTCTCTGCCCAGGGCTGCTCCCTCACCTGTAACCTGCCTTTTATAGGGCAAGACAAGTACAACGGGGCAATATAAGTCGTCTTTACTTTTTACCTTTCATTTATCAAAAGACAGTGCCCACATTCACCATTTGAGTTCACTGCTGGCCTAGAAATGATCATTAAATTCTGACCCAGCTGATGCAAGTGATCACAAGCCTAGAAAAAAATCCCACGTGGTTATTGTGTCTGATTTATTTTGAACACATATACAGTGGGATAAAATAAGCCTGAAATTAACCTCCTCCCTGGCTTTAAAGATGGGTCGAGTTCCCTGCTTGCACCGTTAGAGTGTTCAGCTGCGGGATGAGCCGTTCCTGGGAACGCCGCTCTGACCATGTGTCCTCCACGCCCCAAGTGAACGCAGAGACGGGGGCCTCCTAGGACCAGGGAATGGCTCCACCCCTGGCACCAGTAACGGCTGCCAAGTAGATGCCAAAGAAACACGTGTTGGATGAATACCTTCCCAAATCAAGGTGGCGCTAGTGATAAAGAAGGGCTTCCCTGGTAGCTCAGTAAGGCATCTGCCTACAATAGAGGAGACCCAGGTTCGATCCTTGAGTGGGGAAGATCCCCTGGAGAAGGAAATGGCAACGCACTGCAGTATTCTTGCCTGGAGAATCCCAGTGGGCAGAGAAGTCCGGCGGGCTGCTGTTCTTGGGGTTGCAAAGAGTCAGACACAATTGAAGCGACTTAGCATGCGTGTACAAATGTTGCTCAGACAATTCGTGGGGCAAAGCTCCCAGTGCTTGTCTTCAGGCAGATTGGGGGTGCCCAGGTGGTAAGGGCTGTGATCCTGACCTGGACACAGGACAGAGGAGGCTGGGAAAGGAGTTACTAACCCCCCAGACCCACAACAGGAAATGCCCAATACATGCTTGCAGACTTGCCTGGTTATTCAAATATGTTGACTATATGAATGTGTGACTCAGAACAATCATAACCTCAGCTGTGAAAAGGTGCTCTGGTGGCGCCATGTCACCACTGCCCATGGGAACCCTGCAGGCCTTGTCGTCTCGAGCCTCACTGGGCACCTGAGCTGCCAAGACTGAGGGGGGTACCTCTCACCCAGGGTCCTTGGCAAGTAAGGGAACCTACCCTATGGTCCACTATGGCCAGCAGCCTCCTCTTCCCCTGGGTCGCTTCCACCAGGGCACTGGGGAGTGAATGGGCCTGCCTTGTCTTTGTAGCCGGAAGTCAAGGCTTCCATCAGCCTCTTCATGTCCTACGTGCACACGACTGTCAACGAGATGTCCAAGGTGTACCTGGCCACCGAGAGGCGCTACAACTACACCACGCCCAAAACCTTCCTGGAGCAGATCAAGCTGTACCAGAACCTGCTGGCCAAGAAGAGGATGGAGCTGGTCGCCAAGATCGAGAGGCTGGAGAACGGGCTGATGAAGCTGCAGAGCACGGCCTCTCAGGTAAGAGGAGAACTGGGCCATGGGATGAGCTTCCGGAACCATCCCCCAATGTGTGACATGCTGGTAAGGGGACCGGGACCCCCGCCTTGGGGAAACTTCCACTTGTAAACCAGAGCGAGGGTGTTGACCGTGACAGTGGGTCCCAGATCCTCTCGGGATGCTGATGCTGCGTCAGGCGCTTCCTGGGGGAGGGAGGCGCCCCGAGTCTGGAGGGGCTTGCTCACCCCGTCGGGTGCAGCCCTTGAAGGTGGGTCCACCCTGGGGTGCCGTTCACACTGCCGTGCCCCAGTGGACCAGTGTCTGCTGTACTTTCACGCCACGTTAATTGTTTAGTCTTCTGCCTGGTTTTGAGTGTCTTCCCTGGTGTAGCCCAGGCTCCCTCTTTACTGCCCACTGTTAGCGTCTCCCCAGGGGGCCTGGTAAACAGCCCCCGAGTCCCTGCCTCCCGGCCAAAGGTGCAGGTGGGGAACGACCCCTGACACAGGCGCCGCTACACGCGTCCGGCCACCCCGTGGGGGTTGAGAGGGGGACACAGTGGTGGGGGACGTCCAAGAAAGCGCTTACAGGAGCCGAGGAGTGGCCTGCCCCCTCCCTGGAGAGGAAAGAAAGAGGAGCCCGGCCCAGCGGGCGTTTCTTTTTTCTCAAATGTACCTTCTGGAGGTGGTCCTAGGACACAGTGAATGAGCTCAGGAGAGGGCAGTTACAGCACCCAAGGGGCTTCCTCGATGGTAGAAATCACCCAGATGGGGAAGGATGTCTCACTCCATCACTCACCACTTCCCAGTACCCCCTCCACCCAGCCGCTTGGGGCCTCACCGGAGCACCCAAGGGAGCGTTTCATCCCCAACCCCCAGCTCGCACAGCCCCACCAGCCTCCCCATGACTCCTAGGCACCCCGGCCACCTTGACTGCCACCTCCCCAAGCCTCAGGAATGGGTCTTATACTTGTGATGACCCTGTGTACACAGCTGGTGCTCAATGAATACTTACCTTGGAGAAGCTGATAAAGCATGGAGAAATGCGCCCCAGGGAGCAGTAAGCAACTGGCTGGGACCCCAGCCTGCCCATCTCCCTCACCTCCCCCTCCAGGTGGACGACTTAAAAGCCAAGCTGGCGGTTCAGGAGGCAGAGCTCAAGCAGAAAAATGAGAACGCGGACAAGCTGATCCACGTGGTGGGCGTGGAGACCGAGAAAGTCAGCAAGGAGAAAGCCATTGCTGACGAGGAGGAGATCAAGGTGGAGGTCATCAACAAGGTAGGCGGTGGGGCAGCTCCGCTCGGCCAGGTGCCTTCCCCAAGTGACCAGTATCTCCCTGCGGGCCCTGGCAACCCAGCAGGACCCCTGCAGGGAGGGCACCTCCCCCAAACGCAGGCCCCCGACTCAGCAGAGGGCTGCCCTCCCAGGGCCCAGCAGTGGCATCTTCTGAGCTGGTAAGAAATGCAGGTTCCCAGACCCCGGTTCTGCTGAACCAGGTCTGCATCTGAGGGACATGCTCATGTGAGCCCATCAAGGCTTGAGAAGATGGCCTTGGAGCCCTGGGCCTCAGACTTCCTACACCGGGAGCCCCCAGAGGTTCCAACACCCCCGACTCTGGTGGGCTCCACGCTGAAGGTCCCTGTGGTCGGGCTGATTTCTCATCGCCCCTGTCTGCGTGCGCTTTGCGTCATCAATCATGCCTCTGCCTGAGGGTCTAAATTAAGAGCCTCAATAATTGTCTGCTGTCTCTTGAGAGGGCCTGAGTCAGCCTCCTCCCATGGCCTACAGGAGGGGGAAGCCTGAATCCTTCCCACCAGCGCTGGAACGAGGGAGGGTCCCAGGAGCTCCCCTCCATCCTTCACGGTCAGCTACATGACCAAAGCCCTGTTACGGTGGCCAGAAGTGTGCCTGACATCTCAAAATTAGCAAGTGATACAGCCAGGATCCGAGCCAGGGCCCACACCTGCACCCTGAACCCTGGGACATGCCTTTTGATACTCACATGCAGCTTAACGTCTGGGCGCCCACCCCTCCTCAACCCCTGATCCCAAAAGGGCCCACCCAGGTGTTCTCCAGGGCTGCTCCCAGCACCGCCGGCCGAGTCAGTGCCTTCCATGCCCTGTTCCCTGAAGTCGGGCACAGGGTGGGCTTCTCTGGGAGGTCCTTTGCAGAGGGACCCTCTTCCTTCTGTCCACCCTCCCCCATGCCCAGCACAGCTCCCAGCCCCACGGCCTTCTTCGTCTCCCTCTGCTGTCACTCAGGTCCTGAATGATTGATAGGAAGCTTCTCCCAATCTCTCTGGTGCCTGGAAGCTCAGAGAGGTTCTTCCCGGCCCAACGAGTGAACGCATGCATGCATGAATGAATGAATGGATGTGTGAATAAGGGTGTTCCCACTTAAAGAGGAGGATGGCCTGCACCTCCGAAACTGGCCCAATCTGGAGGGATTCCACAATGGCACCAAGAGACGAGGCCTCCAAGCCCTGTGGGGCGGCCTGCATGGCCCCAGGTTTCTCCTCTGGGCCTGGAAGCTGGAGCCAAGAGAAGGCAGTGCTCCCCTTCTGGAATCCCAGGTCAGCTGACGGCCCAGGGCCTTCTGACCTGAGTGTTTTGGGGCAAAGGAGCCAGCAGGCATTGGGGGGCAGGAAGGTGGGCTCCAGATGGTGACCCAGAGAGTAAGAGCAGAGGGGAGCGCCCCTCCTCACCCTTCCTCGCCACCCTTTAGGGTCCCCCTTCACACGCGCCATCCACATGGACCCCAGCATCCATCTTTTCCATCTGGCTTCCTTCCAGAATGTCACCGAGAAACAAAAGGCCTGTGAAACGGACCTGGCCAAGGCAGAGCCGGCCCTGCTGGCCGCCCAAGAGGCCCTTGACACCCTGAACAAGGTGAGGGCAGGAGGAGGAGGAGGAAGAATCAGGGCCCAGGACCTCTGAGCTGAGAGGAGATGCCATGGGGTCATTGCCGGGGGCCTCCCAGCCCTGTTGAGGGCTGAATCCCCACTCAGGTCCGCCCACCTGTCTCTGCAGAACAACCTGACAGAGCTGAAGTCCTTCGGGTCCCCCCCGGATGCCGTGGTCAATGTCACGGCTGCTGTGATGATTCTGACCGCACCTGGGGGCAAGATCCCCAAGGACAAGAGCTGGAAAGCTGCGAAAATCATGATGGGCAAAGTGGACACCTTCCTGGACTCCTTGAAAAAGTTTGACAAGGAGCACATCCCCGAGGCCTGCCTGAAAGCGTTCAAGTGAGTCGGGGCTCGGCCGCCCCCATGGGTTGCCCAGGTCTCATCTTGTCGGGAACACATCACGTTCAGGCCCTGTGTGGTCGCGAACCTTCTCCCGCCTGTCCCTGGCTGCACACCGCGTGGTCCCAAGGGAAGCCTGGGCTTGCTGGGGTCAGGGCAGGGTCTTGGGCAGCACAGAGAAGGCGGGACCCCAAAGCCAGCAGGCAAGAGTCTGGGTACATCTACCTGGACCTGAGCTACCAGGGCATCAAGGTGAAACGTGATCCCAAGCTCAGGGGGAGCCTCATCACCCTGTCTCCCCAGCCTTGGTCGATCTGGCTTCTTAAATGGGGTGAGGGTAGGGGTGGATTGGAGGGTGGGGTCGGAGGGGTGGTGCTGCGTGCAGAGATCATGCACAGGACCCTGCTGCGGCTCCTGGCACTTTAGAAGCAGCAGTGAGTTTTAGCCTTTTTGTATCTTGTTCATCGTTTGTCCCAGCTGTGTGTGCATGTAGTTATTTCTAGTCCCTTATAGTTTCTTTGCACTTGTTGCTCAAGGAGACGTTTGTCCAGGTGCAGTCACTGCAGCAAAGGGCCCCAGGTCCTAGTCTGTCTTGAGGTGGGACTTGGAAAGGTGTGCAGAGTGGGCACTCCCACATCTTGCCCCGTAAATCCAGTAACACCAGCACTGGTGAGCACTGCACTTGTGAGCAGACTTTCCCAGGTAGCACTAGTGGCAAAGAGCCCCTCCTGCCAATGCAGGAGACGTTAAAGACGCAGGTTCGATCCCTGGGCCAGGAAGACCCTGTGGAGGAGGGCACGGCAATCCACTCCAGTATTCTTGCCTGGAGAATCCCACAGACAGAGGAGCCTGGAGGCGACAGTCCCCGGGGTCACAAAGAGTCGGACACGACTGAAGTGACTTGTGAGCACTCTGTGCCTAGCCATCCCCCCCAAACCAATTTCAGGGCCAAGCTGACCTGACCCCAAGTGAGAAAGGGAGGCCTTCCCATGACCCCAGTGACCCCAGGTGAGACCCCAGCCTCTCAGTTCCATCTGTATCAGAAGAGAGCTGGACGAATGAAAAGCATCTGATGACTAAGGACTAGTGTGAAGTTCAAGAGGAACACTTCCAGACTCGCCTCCAGGAAGCGGTCTGTGTTAACATCTGGCATGTTTCCTTTCAGTCTTTTTTCTGGATTTTCCCCCTGGTAGTTGAAAGAATACTGTATATACGCAATTATCTGTTCTGCTTCTTATTTTTTACTTAACGTTGCAGGAGAAAAAATCTTTTCCCTATCTTGTCAAAACACTTGATCTGTTTCATTTTTTTTTTAAAACCACAGATGAATTGTAATTTACTTAACTATACCTGCGCTGTTGAGGGTCTAGGCTGTCTCCGTTTCTGCCATCATAAATAGTGCCATGATAAATGTCTTCTCCTTGTCACCCAGCAAACTTCGCAACTGCCACCTCCCCATGCTGTCTGGAGTGTGCTTAACAGATGCAGACCCACCGCCTAAACAGAGTGTAAACCATGCCAGATAGAGGAGGTGATGGGCTGTGTTCCCCACCTAAGCTCAAATCACACTTCAGTTATGATTTTTGAATCATCCATTCAGAATTCCTTCTGCAGAAAGCTCAGTCCGTTAACGCTCAATGATGTCGCCATTATTTTAAAAACACTAGTTTCTAAGCTTCCTAACTGCATCTGCGGGCACTGTTCCGTATCACTTTTGTAAGCTAACCCCGGTAACGTCACCTCTTTGAAGTCTTACCTGGAGAGCCTTAGCCTCACCTGTGATGCTGGGCACTGGTTCCAACACTTCCTGTTGGCATAAATCTGGGCAAGCTGCCAACTCCTGAACACGTTTTCTTGCCGAGGGGCGCAGTGGTTGCAGAATGAAAGTGAGACCAGCTACAGAGGGGGCAGGGAACAGAGAGTTAAGGGGGGGCAGGGCGGGAAAGCAGCTTTTCTTCACCTTGATAGCACTACTTCTTTCCCCTTTCATAGGCTTCCCTGATAGCTCAGTTGGTAAAGAATCCGCCTCCAACACAGGAGACCCTGGTTCAATTCCTGGGCTGGGAAGGTCCGCTGCAGAAGGGATAGGCTACCCACTCCAGTCTTCTTGGGCTTCCCTTGTGGCTCAGCTGGTGAAGAATCTGCCCGCAGTCCAGGAGACCTGGGTTCAACCCTTGGGTTGGGATGGGAAAGGCCACCCACTCCAGTATTCTGGCCTGGAGAATTCCATGGACTGTACAGTCAGTCCATGGGGTCGCAAAGAGTCGGACAGGACTGAGTGACTTTCACTTTTTTCCCTTTCATACCCTTAATTCCACTGCAGAGGCCAGAGTTCTGAGTTGTGGTCTTGTCTTCTTCTTTCTATGATCATTAAGACACCAGAAGGTAGTTTGTTAAATGTTCTGCTCCTCCTATGACTCATAATGGCGCCGGAGTCGCAGACAGAGGCGGGAGTAGAGGTGCCAGGTGCAGGGTGGCAGGAGCCTGAGTCCCCAGCCCGCTGTCGCTCACTCCCCAGGCCCTACCAAGGCAACCCGACCTTTGACCCCGAGTTCATCCGCTCCAAGTCCACGGCTGCCGCGGGCCTGTGCTCCTGGTGCATTAACATCGTCCGCTTCTACGAGGTCTACTGCGACGTGGCCCCCAAGAGGCAGGCCCTGGAGGAGGCCAACGCCGAGCTGGCCGAGGCCCAGGAGAAGCTCTCCCGCATCAAGAACAAGATTGCTGTGAGTGCGGCCCGCGGGCGCGGCCGGCCACCGTCTCCGCCTGAGAGGGGCTGGCCTGGCCACCCCTGTGAGTTACGGAGCATCTGATGTGGGGCCCAGAACACCCCCGAGGCCGCCTGCCTTGGCCATGCTTGTGGCTCTCAGGCCTGTCGGGGATCTCAGCCCTCCCAGGGCTCAGCTGCCTCTACTCCCGGGAGAGCCAGGGGCATCCCAATCTCAGGGCCTTCCCACCTTGTCTTTCCAGGAACTCAACGCCAACCTGAGCAACTTGACGTCGGCATTTGAGAAAGCGACGGCCGAGAAGATCAAGTGCCAGCAGGAGGCTGACGCTACCAATAGGGTGATCTCGCTGGCTCACAGGTGCCTCACCCCCGACCCCATCACAAGACTGTCCTGTCCTCAGACCCGCCACCCCCGAAAGGGATGAGCCCACAGAACAGCCTCTGGGGGGATAAGCCCCAGGTGCAGCCCCCGCTTTCTGAGCACAGAGAGTCGTAAGGATTAACCCTGGGAGGTCCCCAGGCTGCCTCCCTGGCCTCCGGTGGGATGTGGACTCACCTCTGCTGGGACAGTCAAAGGTGGTCTTTCAGTCACCGGGAGGAAGGGCTGCTCAGGTGATGCCAGAGACACACCTCCGTGAGCCTAATCAGGCATCTGTATTTCTGCAAACCTGGCCCTGCTCTCGGACGCTGGGTGTGCCGTTCAGGGTCGGGGACCAGCCCTCGGGCTAGTGGCCTGAGAAGCATGAGGCACAGCCTGGAGTCCCCACCCTACACGGGGCCAGGTGGCCACCACTGGACTAGCCGCTGCCCAAAGCGTGTGCTCAGCAGTGTCCAGGCAGCGGCCTCGGCGGTCAGGTCATGTGGTCAGATAGCATCGGAGTGCCCGTGAGGCCAACACCCTGGGGAAGGAAGCTCAGCATCCCCAACAGCACCCAGAAACCATTAGTTTTGCTTCCCTAAAGCGTTTTCTCCCCCAGACTCCCCACAAAGCACATTCACTCCTGAACCACTGAGCAAAGTAAGGCTTTGAAGCCACGAGGTCCGTGGTACAGATGGAGGCACACCTTTCCCGGCCCTCCAGCCTGCCCTCCCTCCCGCCAGGAGCACGGGCTCCTCTTTCGTCCACTGACCCCTGGCCCCCACCTCAGGCTAGTGGGAGGACTGGCGTCAGAAAACGTCCGCTGGGCCGAGTCAGTGGAGAGCTTCAAAAGCCAGGGCGTCACGCTGTGCGGGGACGTCCTGCTGATCTCTGCCTTCGTCTCCTACGTGGGCTACTTCACCAAGAAATACCGCAACGAGCTGATGGAGAGGTTTTGGATCCCTTACATAAACCATTTAAAGGTAAGAGGTCCCATGGTGTTCATCACTCAGGACATCTGGGGAGGTCCGTGGGGGAGGGGAGGGCAGACCCAGCCAGGTCTCACCATCGCTCCTGCTATGAACAAGGCAGAGGCTGTAGGGTAGCCAGGGTGCAGAGGGTGGCCCAGCGCGGACGATGCCGGCATCCTTTCTGGCCACGTCCCAAGGGGCTGCGAGCGGCTATCTGCCCCTGCGGCACAGGTGTTATTCAGGGAGCCGCTTCCCCCCGAGCGGTGAGTCATGCCACACTGCCCCCCTCGGCAGGTCCCAGTCCCTATCACAAAGGGCCTGGACCCCTTGACCCTGCTGACTGACGACGCGGATGTGGCCACCTGGAACAACCAGGGGCTCCCCAGCGACCGGATGTCCACGGAGAACGCCACCATCCTGTGCAACACGGAGCGCTGGCCCCTCATCGTGGATGCCCAGCTGCAGGGCATCAAGTGGATCAAAAACAAATACAGCAGCGAGCTGAAGGCCATCCGCCTGGGACAGAAGGGGTGCGCGGCCACCGAGGCGGGCGGGGTGGGCCTCCAGGGGCGGTGGCCAGCCCGTTAGCTCGGCCAGAAGTCTGCGAAGCCCACGCAGAGCCTTTCACTTGTTAGATGAATGGATGCATCTTTGGAAACCAACACTGGCCCACAGGGGCGTGGATTTTCTTAGTTCTTAGACCCCGGGGAACAGCGCCAACAGTGAAGAAGCAAACTTGCTGCTCCCCTCTCCCCATTCACTGCCGCTCCTGCAGGGGCAGCGCTGACACCTCGACTCCCACCTGCGGTGGTCCTGCCTGGTCACTGGCTGGCTGGGAGGCTGCGGCCAGTCGTCGTGCCATCTCTTCTCATAGATGGGAAGCAGTGCCCATAACACAGCTGCTGGACAGCCTTCCCAGGGTGCAGGGCAGTGGGAGGAAACGTAGATGTGGAACGTTGAGCTCTGCAGCCACAAAGCAGTTCCATGTTCAAACCTCCCCACCTGGGGGTGATTTACACAGAGAGCCCTGCGCTCCCCTCTGGAAGGACCCTTTGGGAGAGGAACGAACTACTGGCCCTTCAGTCACCTCTCCTGTCCCTCCTGGGGCATACGATTGAGTGGTCACCGGGCCCCGAGGCCTTCATGATCTCATGCTGTGCCCACAGCTACCTGGACATCATCGAGCAGGCCATCTCGGAAGGGGACACCTTGCTCATTGAGAACATTGGCGAGACCATCGACCCGGTTCTGGACCCTCTGCTGGGCAGGAACACGATCAAAAAGGGAAAGTGAGTGAAGGTTCCCCCACGTGATGGTCCTCAGCGCCGAGGTCTGGCCTCCGGACTGAGAGGAAGGGCAGGGCCTCTCCTTTCCTCGGAGCCGCAGGGGCTTCAGCACAACGCCGACGGGCGTGAGCGGGGAAGCCCCCTGGGAGGGGCCGCTGGGAGAGCAGTGGCGGGTCCACATCCCAGTTAGGGAGGAAGACCTACACCAGCACTGCCTCAGCGATGGCCTGCTGACCGCCGTCCTTCACGGTCATCTTTTTTCCTGTTTCCATGCATTTTGCAAATCTTGAACCAGTATTACTCTTTCTTCCTATTTAGCTGAGATTCATATAACGTAAAATTAACCAAAAGTAACCAATCTGGTGACCTTTAGGACATTCATGCCTGGTTTCTCTGAGTATCTTTTCGAGCTGTAGTAAGCATACATACTTCGTTCTTTTTTATGGCTGATTAATAGTCCATTCTGTGGATCTGACACGTTCTGTTTATCCATTCATTGGTTGATGCACTGAGCTTATGTTACTTTTCTAACATAAAAACGTAAATCAACTTTAAAAATGTAAAGGTCGGAGTCGATCTGAGCCGCCTGTCAACGCAGGGGTGTAGGCGGAAGTCCAGAATAGAGATGACGAACGTGCTGACATGCTAGATTCTGAGGAAGGCCTGGCCTGAGTGGTGATACCCAGGGGTGAAATTGGAGGCCCCCCCAAAAGTGAGCTCAGCCAGAAAGGGGGTAGCAGAGGGGGGAGCCAGAGAGAAACAACTCCCACCAAGGGCGCGGCGGCCTGCATTGCTGGCTGCTCATCAGATCTGCCCCAGGGAGCTCCCAGATGTCCTGGTGTTCTGTCTTCCTGATGTTAATGGTGTTGGGGGGCAGCCCAGGCCTGAGTGTTTCTTCAGAGGCTCCCAGTAAGACGTGCAGCCAGGGTTGAGTGAACTCTCCTATAAGACCAGAACAGACCAGCCAGAGAAAGAGCAGGTGCTTTCTCTAGAAAGGCCAGTGGCACTCCAAGGAGGAAAGGTCTTCTGTTTTCTTTTTTCCCAAGTTTCAGATTATTTATTCATCAGGGTGAGCCCTGACACAATACACCATGATTTTATGCGTTTGTTTTTTTATTAAAATTTTTTTTTTCTTTTGCTATTTTGGCTGCATCGGATCTTAGTTGAGGCTTGAGGGCTTAACTGTCCCTCGGCAGGTGGGATTTTAGTTCCCCAACCAGGGATCGAACCCACGTCCCCTGCTTTGGAAGGCAGATTCTTAACCCCTGGACCACCGGGAAGTCCCAATTTCATGTACGTTAGAGGGAAATGGTTTTCCTGGTTAAGTAGGAAATTGTGCAGATGGTTTCTGGAAGACCTTCATTCTAAGCAGCTTTATAGTGAAACATTTCATTTTAAAGTCCAGACTGTCCTCCCAGGCTGGCCGGAGTCCTGAGGGAGTCTGTGCTGCTGTCCCAAGGTCACCGGGGGTTGGGGGGTCCCTCCTAACACCCCCCCCCCCCCACCGACCACAGGTACATTAAGATCGGCGACAAGGAGGTGGAGTACCACCCGAACTTCCGTCTGATCTTGCACACCAAGTACTTCAACCCCCACTACAAGCCCGAGATGCAGGCCCAGTGCACCCTGATCAACTTCCTGGTCACCAGGGACGGGCTGGAGGACCAGCTCTTGGCCGCCGTGGTGGCGAAGGAGCGCCCGGACCTGGAGCAGCTAAAGGTGCGACGGAGCAGGGCAGGCGGCGTCTTGGACCAAGAGGGCAGGCCTCCAGGACCCCCACGTCCGGTGACTCTGCAGGGGCCCTTGCTTGTCACACCAAGTGTGTTTTGTACAACAAAATGAGTCACTCCTCCTCCCCAGCTACCCCCAAACCTGATTCTAAGTCAAGTGACAACTTCTCTGAGAGAATAGGAGTCCACAGTGGTGCCCCGGACGCCCAAAAGCACTGAGCTCCTGCCCCACAAGAATGTCTTTGCTACCAGCCCCAGTGTACCAGTCCCCTCCTGGGCTGTCTTGAGTCACACCTGTGGGCTCTCAGGGGTCCCCGGCCCTCACATCTTCCACTGTGGTTCCCACACCCTTGCTGACTGCTCATTACAGGCAGCTGCAGGGGCCTTGGCTAAGCTGTCGAGAGACTCTGAACCCCCGAGCCCCCCCAAGGTGGGGAGGCCAGGCCTTGCCAGCAATTGAGTTTCCTTCCTGGGTCTGCCCCTCTTGCAGGCGAATCTTACCAAGTCCCAGAATGAATTTAAGATTGTTCTGAAAGAGCTGGAAGATTCTCTGCTGGCCCGGCTGTCGGCTGCATCCGGGAACTTCCTGGGAGACACTGCCTTAGTGGAGAACCTGGAGACCACCAAACACACGGCGAGTGAGATTGAGGAGAAGGTAAGAAACTGTCTCGGGGACCCACTCCCTCGTACCCCCAGCCATAGCACACAGCAGGCATGGCAGGTGGGCTGACAGTCATTGAGAAGAGAAGTCACAGCCTCACTGGGGCCCCAGGACAGGGTCGGGGGCACGGATGCCCACCAGGCACAGCATCTTCACCTGCTGATGGACATTTTGGCCGTTTCCACGTCTTGACTATTGTGGATAGTGCTGCTATACACGTAGGGGAGCATGCATTTTCTCGAATTATAGTTTGTTTAGTTATACACCCAGGAGTGGGATTCCCAGATCATCTGGTAGTTCTATTTCAAGTTTTCTGAGGAATCTCCGTACTGTTTTCCATCGCGGCCGCACCAACTTACATTTCTACCAACAGTGAGAGCAGCGAAGGTTTCCCTTTGCTCCACATCCTCTCCAGGACTTGCAGGCTTTTTAACGAAGGCCATTCTGTCTGGTGTGAGGTGACACCTCATTGTGGTTTTGATGTGTATTTTTTCCCAACAGTCAGAAACGGTGAGCATCTTTCCATGTGCCTCTAGGCCACCTGCCTGTCTTCTTTGGAGAAAAGTCTACTTAGGTCTTCTGCCCTAAGTGACATTGGTTTGTGACTGCTTGTTTCAAGGTGCAAGAGGCAAAAATCACAGAAGTTAAAATCAACGAGGCGAGAGAGAACTACCGGCCGGCCGCGGCGAGGGCGTCCCTGCTGTACTTCATCCTGAGCGACCTCAACAAGATCAACCCCATCTACCAGTTCTCACTCAAGGTGCAGCTGCCTCTGGGCCCGGGCTGGGGCCCTCGGGGTCCGGGCTGCAGCCCTCGGGGTCCGGGCTGCAGGTGGCCGTGAGGGGCGGGAGCTGGGGCGCCAGGTCTGACCAGCACCAGCCCAGGGAGTGAGGGTCCGAGCAGGGGCCCCAGACCCCCAACCCCAACGGAAACCAACCAGATCCGACATGGGCGGCATGGAGCAGGCTCAGGGGCCGTCCCCAAGCCCCTGCCTCTGGTGACACCCCCAGGCCTTCAATGTGGTGTTCGAGAAGGCCATCCAGAAGACGACCCCCGCCGACGAGGTCAAACAGCGTGTGATCAACCTGACAGACGAGATCACCTACTCGGTGTTCATGTACACGGCCCGTGGGCTCTTCGAGCGGGACAAGCTCATCTTCCTCGCACAGGTGGCATTTCAGGTAACATCCGGCCTCGGTGCCCTGGGACCCGCCGGACCACGAGGAACCCCCAGGGGCAAGGTGGGGGCATGCAGGGGACACTTCGGGGGTGCTGGAGATGCAGAGCCTCGGACTCTGGCTCAGACCCAGTGGCTCCAAGCCCACACTTTAACACCATCGATGGGTTTGAGGCACTGCTGGGGGACACCCCTGAGTTCATCCCAGGGAAGGTACCCTGATGGGAGCCGTTGAAGCGAAGGGAAAAACCCAAATGAACTTTTTGGCCAACCCAATAAAAACAAATGAGGGGCTGGTCAGTGTTTCCCCTGCAAGTGGGGGGTGGGGTGCGCCCCTGTCCGCCTGCCCCCCCCCCCCCCCCCGCCCACAGAGCTGCGGCACAACAGCTAAGCCAGCCTCCCCACCCCACCCCCGCCCCTCAGGTCTTGTCCATGAAGAAGGAGCTGAACCCGGTGGAGCTGGACTTCCTCCTGCGGTTCCCGTTCAAGGCCGGGGTCGTGTCGCCCGTGGACTTCCTGCAACACCAGGGCTGGGGCGGCATTAAGGTTGGTCTCAGACTTTGAACACCACGTTCTCTCCCTGCCTCGCGCTCTTTCCTGCCCAGCCCGGGCGTGTTTACAAGGCACTCGGGGCCGGACGTTCAGGAGAATGGGGAAGGACTGGGGAGTGACGGGCTGCCTGCCAGCTCATGGGGACCCTGCTGTCCTACTGGGTCACAGCAGCTCCATCATCACGCCCCTGCAGGTGGCAAACTGAGCCCCCTACTCACCTCCAGGAGAGTGTGCAAAGTGTCAAGGTCTGAGTCAAAAAGACCAGAGGAAGGCGGTCCCCTGGGATGAGCTGGGCCCCCCTCATTCCAAAGCCCCCCACCCACCCAGAAAAGCAGCTGAGAGTCACGTCCCTAGATCAGATTCCTCCTCCCTTGTCCCAGTGCTTTCTCTGGTTTGCCTCCAGCCCCCGGCAGCTCATCGTTTGATCGGTCAGGCGTCTCCCAGAGCCTAGGGGCAGGGGTGAGCTGAAAGTGTGGTCTGCCCCCAGGCCCTCTCGGAGATGGATGAGTTCAAGAACCTAGACAACGACATCGAGGGGTCTGCCAAGCGGTGGAAGAAGCTGGTGGAGTCGGAAGCCCCGGAAAAGGAGGTCTTCCCCAAGGAGTGGAAGAACAAGACGGCGCTGCAGAAGCTGTGCATGGTGCGGTGCATGAGGCCTGACCGCATGACCTACGCCGTCAAGTGAGCGCCCCAGCCCGGGCCCCTGCCACCCTGCCCCGCCCCACCCACCAACCCCCCGCTCTGAGCTCTCGGAGCACTGGGGCTCCAGAGGTGGCCAATGGGACTCCCCGCCTCCCCCGACCCTGGGCGAGGATGCCCTGAGCTAAGTGACAGGAATACAAGACTCCCTGGGTCTGCCACCAAGATTAAAAAAAGCCTGGGCACTGACGACCTCCACGACCACACGGGGTCCTTGTAGGATGCCGCGGGGAGGGAAGTGGCAGAGCCATCAGCATCGGAGGACACGTGTGGCCGCAGTGGCTGGACTGCAAGTAAATCTTCTGTTTTTACGGCTCATTTGCAAGGGGAACAGTTGTGATTTCGTGAGCAACCTCTCTAGACCTGAACCGCCTCCAGGACTGGAAACTTAACCATCGAGTTTCGGCTCCTGGTTCCTTTCACTCCCCAGAGCACAGAAAGACTCCAGGAATGGCAGCCGCTGTAACACACGCACACCAGCCTGGGCAGACCGCTGCGGTGTTGTGGGAAAAGGAGGGACCGGACCAGGCCCCGTTCTCTCGGAGCGGCTTCCTGGCTTTCCACTTGTCCCAGTGGCCTGAAAGCCACCAGATTTCCCAAAAGACGCCCATGTCCCTCATAGAATTCCCCTCTGACAAAGCAAAGGCCTGACTCACACCCACTGGTTGCTCACAGACCAGTTCGTTTCTGTTTTGCTTTGTTTTCCTGGGACCAAAGAGGAACAGGACCCAGAGGGGTTCTGGGCGCAGGAGGAAGCAGGTGGAGTGAAGGCAGACGTCACATCACAAGGGGGAGAGCGGGACGCACCTGGGCTCAGCGCCAGAGGAAGGATGGACGAAGTCTGGGGAAGACCAAGGGGAAGGGCACTGGCCATCCCTCGGGACGCCACCCACCAGGAGAGCTGAGCACGTGTGGGTGTCCAGGCCCACTGCCCCCGGAGCACTCGTGAGTCACCCAAGTCACATGGGAGAAAGGGCACCAGGACCGCGTGGGCGACCGTGAACGCCAGGCGCTCCCATGTCACGCTCCATGATGGAGGCGAGGAGAGCAGATTCACCTCTCCAGTGAAACAGGGAGTGGAGCTCAACAGCAAAGAGATCCAGGTCCAAGTCCACAGGGAATAGTAACAACACACAGTCGGCAAGAGCCCAGGCGCCAGGCGCCCCAGAGCCTCCCACCCAGGTTCACTCGGCCCTCCATCAAGCCCTCGAGCCCAGTGCCTTCCCTCCTCCCATCCACAGACCCCAGGAGGGTCACTCGCCCATGGCAGACAGGGTGCTGGCATCAGGACCCCCAAAACACCAGCCGGATCTGTACACCTGCCACCCAGCAGGCAGCTGGGGGTGGCACTGGTATCCACGTGTCCAGGACGCAGCACCAGAGCAGCAGAGCCCAATCAGAACCAGGTGCCTGCTGTTCCGTGTCATCAGCTCATCCGCAGAGAGTGACCACGTGGCCCGGCCACGTCAGGAGCAACAGTGAGCTCGTGACGTTCCTGCCCCGGGGCAGGACTTGCTACCTCCCGGATGTCCTTCCCGGGCAGGGATCCCCACAGTGACTTTCCAGGTCAATTTCAAAGGCAGGAGCTGAACACGATTGGAGGCCTTAAGCAGGAGCCCTCCCGGTGTGGGGTCAGCACTGAGCAGGAACCCCCCCAGCCTGGGGTCAGCACTGAGCAGGAACCTCCCCACCAGCCGGCCTGGGGTCAGCACTGAGCAGGAACCTCCCAGCCTGTAGTCAGCACTGAGCAGGAACCTCCCCACCAGCCGGCCTGGGGTCAGCACTGAGCAGGAACCTCCCCACCAGCCGGCCTGGGGTCAGCACTGAGCAAGAAACGCCCAGCCTGTGGTCAGCACTGAGCAGGAACCCCCGGGCCTGGGGTCAGCACTGAGCAGGAACCCCCCCCAGCCTGTGGTCAGCACTGAGCAGGAAACCCCCAGCCTGTGGTCAGCACTGAGCAGGAACCCCCCAGCCTGGGGTCAGCACTGAGCAGGAACCTCCCCACCCGCCAGCCTGGGGTCAGCACTGAGCAGGAACCCCCCGGGCATGGGGTCAGCACTGAGCAGGAAACCCCCGGCCTGGGGTCAGCAACAACTCGGGAGTCTGTGCAGAAGCCAGTAAAGGCCAGACTGCAGGGTGGGGGTGGGTGCAGCGAGAGACATCACTCCTGCAGGAGTAGGAAGGCCCGTCTGGTGCCCACCTGCTAACTCCCTGTTGATTCCAAGGGATGGTTTGACCCACCTGAGGGTCTTCATGGTGCTCAGAGCCTCAGGTCGCTGACCTGGGAGTCATCTCTTAAGGAGGCCGCCGTCGTCCTTTCCAAGACCACACTGGACATAAGTTTAGCTCCCGTGGTTCATTCAGACACAGCGAGCTCAGCCACCTGTGGTCAAGAGGGAGGGGCAGAGAGCCGAGGTGAGATGCCCAGGGTCACCCTAAGAGGGGCCTTGACTGACCCCAGCTTTCTCAGGGTCAACACAGAGCCTGGGGCTTGGAAGAGAGAGGCGCTTATGTGAAAAGGATCTGGGGTTTTTGTGACTTTGCTGAAGATGCATGTCTTATGGTCCTCGGAGCTCGTCGAGGCGGCTCTAACGCACATGTCCTTCCTCCTCGGGCCCCTGGGAGATCACCAGGACCCGTAGATGGGTCTGGGTTCTGCTCCTTGTTGCTGCCTTGGTCTGGAGAGCGGATAGGAAATGTGCGGGAAGCAGGAAGTCTCTAGGGACAGGCCCCTTCCTTGGGAGCAGAAGTGTGGTCACCTGGACGCCATGGCACCTTAAGTCATGTCGCGGCTGACCCTGCACACCTCTGAAAGCGGGGGCGAGAGCCTCTCACCTGTCCACGTGCAGGTGGACGGGAGCCAAGGGCGCCCCAAGCAAGCACTGCACGTGGCCTCCCTGCTTACAGGAGGCCCCGGCAGAAACTGGCTTTCCACCTAGAGACCTTCTCTGCGTCAGAAAGTCCCCCAGGGAAACAGGCCCTCCCCTTCAGGTCTGACCAAGTGTTGTCCCCTCAGGAACTTCGTGGAGGAGAAGATGGGCAGCAAGTTCGTGGAGGGCCGGAGCGTCGAGTTCTCCAAGTCCTACGAGGAAAGCAGCCCCTCCACCCCCATCTTCTTCATTCTCTCCCCTGGGGTCGACCCCCTGAAGGACGTGGAAGCCCTGGGTAAGTGCGGCCAGCAAAAGGCAACATCACGGGTCCAAAGCACAGAGAGAGAGCCCTCTGCTCCCAGCAGCAGGGGAAGTGCCTGACACGCAGCAAGGACCACTGCCGGGGTCCTATGCACTGCTGGTGGGACCGCGAGCGGGTGGAAAGACGGCTGGTGGAAAGGTGGTCCCTCCTAAGTCACACGGAGAACCGTTGGACGGCCCGGCACACCCACTCCCAAACACACACTTCACAGGGACCGGCTCGCAGAGGCCAGAAACCCACAGGTCCATCAGCTGATGAATGGCCGAGCCTCCCGAGGTGAATCCACGAAAGGCTCAGTGGAGACACAGACACAGAGAACAGACTTATGCAAGTGGGGAGAGGGGCAGAGAGGCCGAGATGTATGGAGAGAGTAACATGGAAACTTGCTTTACCATACGTAAAACAGAGAGCCAGCGGGAACTTGCTGTATGTCTCAGGAAACTCAAACAGGGGCTCTGCATCAACCTAGAGGAGTGGGATGGGAAGGGAGCTGGGAGGGGGGTTCAAAAGGCAGGGGGTATAGTATACCTATGGCTGATTCCTGTTGAGGTTTGACAGAAAACAACAAAATTCTGTAAAGCAATTTTCCTTCAATAACAAAAATAAGCGCTGACCCAACCTTGCAACATGGACAGCAGGGAGAACGTTGTGCCAGAGACAAGGAGCCATATTCTACAATTCCTTGCCTCTGAAACGTCGAATCCAAAGAGGCAGAAGGCAGATTAGTGGTCCCGACGCTGGGCAGGTGGGGGCAGTGGGATGGATACGGGGTCTCCTTCTCAGATGATGAAAATGTCCTGGAACCAGAGAAACGGTTGCACAGCGTTGCGAATTATGCCGTGTCCCTAATAAAGATGGCTTCCAAAGCGGTACGCGTTGACCTTGTGTCAGATTTTGAGAGGGAGGGTGTGGAGCTCCAAGCTGCGGATCACGGAGCCTCTGTTTTTGTCATTCAGCCGTCCCCGTGCTTTTCCTGTTTTTCTTTCCTTCAGGGAAAAAGCTGGGATTTACCATAGACAACGGGAAACTCCATAACGTGTCCCTGGGGCAGGGACAAGAGGTGGTGGCCGAGAACGCCCTGGATGTGGCTGCGGAGAACGGACACTGGGTTATCCTGCAGGTGCGGGGGAGAGGGCGCCCGTGCCCCTGGGGGGAGGGCTCCCCCGGGCCTCGGCACCCGAGGGGATTGGCCTGAAGGCCAGAAGGAGGGGATTCGCATTCACCAGCCTGGCTGGGACTCCTGCAGCCTCTGAAGGAGGGCTCGGGGCGGGAGTCTCCCACGCCAAGCACGGCTCCACCTGGTCAGCAGGTGGCCTGGGGCGTCACCGCTGTCCTGGTGATGCAAGTGCGGACCCTTCAGCAGTGAGAAAGACATGCCCCCCCGTCCTGTGCTGGCTCGACTGCCTCTCCTTGGCCCTGCAGCCTGTCCAAGCCCCCACCCCGGTCCCCGCTGGCCCCCCTGCAGGCCCTCCCCGGGTTTGGCAGACCCCGCAGCAGGGCGGACCTCAGTCTACAGGGCCTGGCCTGGCCCCATGTGGGGACCCCGGGTTCAAATCCTTCTCTTAGTTCATTTTACAAAAACGATCCCCACTACAAGTCCGGTTACCAACCATCTGTCACCAAAGACATTACCTCACCTTCCCCACCATCCCCGTGACTCATCTGTTTTGTAACTGGAAATCTGCGCCTCGTAATCACCCTTCCATTTCTTTCCTCCCACCACCCCTCTGACAACCACCTGTTTGTTCTATCTATGACTCTGTTATGTTTGTCCATTTGTTTTCTGGATTCCACACGTAAGTGAAATCATTTGCTATTTGTCTTTCTCTGTCTGACTTCTTTCACTGAAGCATATTCTCCAGGACTGGCCACGTTGTTGCAGATGGCAAATTTTCATTATTTTTTAGGGCTGAGTAATATTCCACTGTGTGTGTGTGTGTGTGTGTGTGTGTGTGTGTGTGTGTGTATGTGTATGTGTGTGTTGCAGATGGCAAAATTTCATTCTTTTTTAGGGCTGAGTAATATTCCAGTGTGTGTGTGTCACACGTATATAGGTATACCACATCTTTTTTGATATTATCATGCACTCTGATTTTATACTTTAAATCCCATGATACATTATTGTTACCGTCAGGAGAGATTTTTTAATTTACCCACATATTCACCCCACCCAGTGCTCACCGTTCCTCATGCCTCCCTGTGCCTCTGTTCTATCCACTCACCTACTGATGGGCACTTAGGTTGCTTCCACACCTTGGCAGCTGTAAACAACGCTGCTGTGAACACAGGGCTGCGCGTATCTTTTGGAATCGGCGTTTTCATTTTCTTGGATAAATGTCCAGAATTGGGGTTGCTGGGTAACAACATAGTTCTACCCTTCATTTTCTGTGAGGAACCTGCAAACTGCTACCCACAGGGGCTTCGCCAATTTACAGTCCCACCAACAGTGCATGAGAGTAGCCTTTTCTCCAGGTCATTGCTTTCCACCCAAGCCTCTCAGAGGAAGGGCAGGGACCATGTAATCTCAGCCCTGATGCTGGGTGGAGGGCGGGAAGGACTCACCGAGGCGGGAGGCCCTGAACTAACTTGAGCACCAGCCTCAACTCTGGGGCCTCAGTCACTGGGTGAGATGACCCAGCGTGGCCAGCACCCCGGGGAAGGGCAAACGGCAGGGTCGGGGCCTGTCCTGGGGAGGAGCATGCGGGCGCTGAGCCCTGGTCTTGGCCGCAGAACATCCACCTGGTGGCCCGGTGGCTGAGCACCCTGGACAAGAAGCTGGAGCGGCACAGCGCCGGCAGCCACGACGCCTACCGAGTGTTCATCAGCGCCGAGCCGGCCCCCAGCCCCGAGAGCCACATCATCCCCCAGGGCATCCTGGAGAACGCCATCAAGATCACCAACGAGCCGCCCACGGGCATGTACGCCAACCTGCACAAGGCCCTGGACCTCTTCACGCAGGTGGGGCGGCCTCCCTGCCGCCCTGCGCGGGACCCCTCCTGCGCTTTTCACCGGCACTTTTCCCCACCGTGGCCACCCAATAGATGTCTGCCCCCGATCTGGCTTTCTGGCCCCAGGCCTGCCACCCCCACAGAGCACTTTGGTGGTGCTCGCAGGCCTGAGCGGGGGAGGAGGACAGAGCTTAGCTTCCAGAAGCCTCTCTGCTCAGAGCCACCCGCTTAGCAAAGACCAGTTAAAATCTCACCTGCCCAGAGAGAACTAGTGTTCAGACTCAGGGCTGGATCTGCCTTTCCCTGGGGCCACCTGCTTTCTGAAAGGCTTTGCTAAACATCCCCTCCCCCTTCACAGGTTGTTTTTGGAGAGTCTGGGGTGTGTAGACGATGAGGAAATGTTAATAATTGCCCAGGAATTATATTGGGGAATATTTTATTAGGAAGAAGTATCAGTATTTGACTTGTATCCAACACTTACGTGATACAGCTGCATTCAAAGCAAAGGCCAGCAAGCATTCTCTACCCGACTTTACAGACCAGTGCAGAGCAGTCAGTGGTCTTAGGGCCCACCCCTATCCTCAACCCCCCTTGCACCGCCAGTGAAGCAGCCAGCAAAGATGGCCCTGGCCCCGCCGGGGCGCCTGTGTGGACCCCACCTGACCCGGGGTGTGTCCTCCCACAGGACACGCTGGAGATGTGCACCAAGGAGATTGAGTTCAAGTGCATCCTCTTTGCCCTGTGCTACTTCCACGCCGTGGTGGCCGAGAGGCGCAAGTTCGGGGCCCAGGGCTGGAACCGGTCATACCCCTTCAACAACGGGGACCTCACCATCTCCATCAACGTGCTCTACAACTACCTGGAGGCCAACCCCAAGGTAAGGGCCAATCTGGCGCCCGCCCTTTTCCATTGCTCTGTCTCACATTTAAGAGACATTCCCTCGGTTCCATAAGCCAAAGGAAACCTGAACGGGTGAGGCTCCCCGTGACCCCACCCGTCTGAGAGCATGGTTAGCACCCAGGCCCTGGTCGGCCCCTCCAGCAGTCCTCAGCTGTCTGGCAACTTTTATGACTCCACGAGGGTCAGCATCTTTGGGAAGCCGCTCATCCTGCACCTGAACAGGGACTCCCCCAGAAAGGCCAGGCTCCTGGGCAGTGGAAGCCAACGAAGGGTCTCGGGGGCTGCAGGCCTCCCTGGCCAGTGTCTGGAGGCAGAACGCAGGATCAGAAGGCAGGCCAAAAAAAAAAAATCCCTGGAGACGCAGAGTGCTTCCTTTTGTTCTTGTTGAAAATGGAGACAAACGTGTGAGGCGCTATGAAAGCCGCCGTGAGGGCTGCAGAGAGGCAGCTCAGCCAGGAACTCTGGCCGGAGGGCCCCAGCTGGCCTGTGTGTGGCCCAGAGAGGGGACTTGCGGGCGTGGGCCTGAGGTGGGGTGAGGCCACGCATGAGCCCCAAAGCGAGGCGGCTATGGCCTTGGGAACCGAGAGCCGCCCGGCCTCCGGCCTACCGCGCTCCTCTCGGGATCTCCCACGTGGAGTGGGGCCCTGGCACAGGACCCGTCTCTGTGAGCCCCCACCAGGAGGCGGCAGAAGGGGACTCCATAAACCCTGGGCTCCTACACACTCCTGCACAGCGGCACCTTCCTACACTGACTGCGGTGGACAATCCGCTGGCCCACGAGGCTCCCAGGGAACCCAGACTGCTGGGCCCAGTGCCTG
This sequence comes from Capricornis sumatraensis, assembly GCF_032405125.1. Lineage (NCBI taxonomy): Eukaryota > Metazoa > Chordata > Mammalia > Artiodactyla > Bovidae > Capricornis > Capricornis sumatraensis. Next base: position 103,299,046 of record NC_091076.1, read on the forward strand.
GGGGGCGAGACACCCGCCCCAGGGATGTCTGAAGGCCTGAGGCTCAGAGCACCCCCTCCAAGCTCTAGGGGCTAAGAGACAAGAGGTGGAGAATACCCCCCGCCCATCGTAAGAAAGCTGAGACGCACTGGGAAGAGGGGAGACCTGGGCCGGCTGTCCTCAGACCCTGGAGGAAGCAGACCTCCCAGGACGGCCGCCACCCAAGCCTGAGCCTGGAATGTTTGTTTGCTCAGTTCCTGGCAAAACACCCAACTGCAGAGAAAGCAGGAGGGCAGAGCGGGCGGAAGTCAGCCCTCCTTGGGGAAGGGGACGGTGGTCTCCGTCTGCAGGTGCTGGTGAGGGTCGGGGTCACTTCACCAGCGACAGGGTCCGAGCTGCACATCTCAGCACACTCACACAAGCAAACAGACACAGGAAGACGTGAAGGAAGAGCTGCATCGTCACAGCAGCTTCGCCAGAGGTGTTCACTCCGGGAGACTCGAGTGGGGGAGCAGTGGCGCTGGGAGCTAGGAGCCTGTAACAACATTTACGCAGAAGCTTCCCTCGTGACACACGGAACCTGAGTAAGAAACCGCTTCAGGACACACGCCGTGTGCTCCCTTGACTGCCGGTGTGAGGGACGCTCAGCATCCCACTCAGCAGCGTGTGCTCAGGCCTGGGCCCCGGGCCTGCAAGGCCCAACCTTCCCTCATCCCAGCCCGTGGCCTCGGGGAGACAACATTGAGCAAACACCTGCAATGGGGTCACCCTCCACCCATGGCCCATCCGTCCTCCCAACTCTGAGAAAGCCAACCAGGACTCTAAGGACAAGGCTTGGCAACTCGTCTCTGAGCAGAGCTCCAGGGACTCCATCTGGCAGGTGGGCACACAGCACCCGCCCCCGGGGGTCAGTCCCACCTCCCCGCCAACCCCGCGAGGAAGGGCCGTCCCGCCAAGAAGCCGTTTGCGGGGACCAGTGAGGCAGAGAGTGGGGTGTACCCGACCCCACGTGGCAGGAGAAACAGAGGCGGTCCCCGAAGCAAATACACAGAATGCAGAGAGCAGCTCAGCACATACTCAAGATAACCAAGCAGAGAGAAAAAGTGAGTCACAGGTGACAACGAAGCGGAGATTATAGTGTCCAAGTCAAGGTTCGTGAGAGCACACCAGACGACTGGTAAGTTCTTGGGACTTCCCTGGAGGTCCAGCGGTTAGGACTCCACGCTCTCACCCTCGATGGGCTGGGCTTGATTCCTGGCTGGGGAATGAAGATTCCCACATATTGTGCGACTTGGCCCCCCAAAAAAGTCAACAAGTTCTTATTCAATTAACTATAACTTGTCTGTTCTTGGCAACCAGCTGCCATCCAGGCAGGGCACTGCAGGAGCTACATCCATGCCCAACTTGCCCTTAAGGAGTTGCAATCCTGAGAGAAAATGAAGTGTGTGCAGTGAGGCCCCAGGCCGTGCGGTACAACGTGATGCACAGCCCGTCTCAACAGAGGGGCACAAGACACTCTGGGTTTCAGAAGCTTGGTGCGAAACAAAAAAAAAGTGAAATACCTCGTTCATAGTTTTGGTGCTGAGTGCCTGCAAGAACCACCTTTCCACTTAAGTGGCTGCTGGAAAATCGGAAGTCTCGTTTGTGGCACCCCCACGTGGCTCTCATTGCTGGACAGCGCTCTGCAGGAGCAGCAGCTTCACGCTGGGACGAGGGGCGGGGAGGGGACGGGTTCCCAGCATTGTCAGGGGTGTGGGGATCTGCACCCAAGTGGCTTCAGAGGAGCACAATCGTGGCACTTGGTGGCTGAAGGAGTGGCACCCCAGGCCAAGGGCACAGCGTGGAAGCGGGGGCAGAGCCGAGGGTAGTGAGAGCGGCCGAGCGTGGGATGCGTGCAGAGACCTGGCCACCAGTGGGGGGACGCTTGTGTGCGCTGCCTGGTTTGGTCGGGTTCCCTCAGGGCAGAATCGGGCTTTGGGGTCGGGGAGAGGGTACTTGCTGGAGCTGGCTCTGCTACAGAGCCCTCAGGAGCTCGCGTGGGCAAGGCTACTGGAGTATGCAGGGGACCAGGGCCCTGTGGGTGGGGTCAGCGACTAGACTGTGAAGACGAGAAGAACTGGACTGTATGGCCAAAAGATCGCCGGTGCCCCAGAGCCAACACTCTGTCCATGGAGTTACTGCTCTTGTTGGAGATGGCGGTGAAGGGAAAGGTCCCAGGCGGCTCCCCGTTCCATCCCCACGTGGGGGAATGGGGGGGCGGGGACAGGCAGATTGCGGGGGTGGGGTGGGCCTGCAGGGACTCAGTGCCGGTGCCGGGGGACTCACGTCAAGGGAGCGCATGGAGGAGGGAGGTGGGCACAGGGCCAGGGAGACGGGGTGGAGGCTGGAGAGCCCCTCGTGGGAAGAGGGTCGAGGAGGGGCTGATCCCATTCAGCTGCTGGCTGGAGTCAAAGGGGAGGCAGGGCCAGCCCTGGGCCTGGTGACCAAGGGTAGCGGGTGACCCTGCAGAACGGGTGGGGAGAAGGGGCAAGGGTGACATGAGGGCCTGGCAGGCCCCCTGATGGCAACTGTCCCCTCGAAGGTGCCCTGGGACGACCTCCGCTACCTCTTCGGGGAGATCATGTATGGCGGCCACATCACCGACGACTGGGACCGCCGGCTCTGCAGGACCTACCTGGCGGAGTACATCCGGGTGGAGATGCTGGAGGGGGAGATCCTGCTGGCCCCGGGCTTTCAGATCCCCCCCAACCTGGACTACAAGGTGAGGAGAGCACCCTCCAGGGATGGGGGAACGCGTGAGACACGGGCGCCCTCTGGGAGTCAGAGCGACAAGGGCGTGCTGGCCCATGGGCTCCCTGGTGAGGGCCTCCGTCTCCGACCTTACGGACAGACGCTCCAGGAGGAAGCCAGCGGGCAGAAACCAGAAAGAGGGTTTAAGAGGCAGTCCTCCATGGAGCAGGAGGGGAAACACCCTGTTTGCAGTGGGGGGCAGCCCCAACAGGAGTCGGCCCAGAGGGCAAGGGGTGGACGGAAGGTTCTGGGAAGTGAGGCTTCATGCAAGGACGACGCAGGCTCCAGCTCGCGCAGCTCTCCCTGCTCACCCAACCCCCTTTTACAGGGCTACCACGAATACATCGACGAGAACCTGCCCCCCGAGAGCCCCTACCTGTACGGCCTGCACCCCAACGCAGAGATCGGCTTCCTGACAGTCACCTCGGAGAAGCTGTTCCGCACCGTCCTGGAGATGCAGCCCAAGGAGACAGACTCGGGGGCCGGCACCGGGGTCTCCCGCGGGGAGAAGGTGGGTGTCTGACCCCCGCCCAGCAGGGGGCCTGCCAGCTGGCTGCTGCAGCCCCAAACTAAGCACTGAGCGCCGAGCTAGAGAGCGCCATCCCCACACGATGCCTCCCTCCCCAGGGCTCCCAGTGGCCCTGGCCCTGCCCCGCGAGCACGGGGAAGTCGAGATTCTTGACTGGAGCGGAGCCTCGGTGCTATGAAACCCCACGACCTTTTCTCCAATGACTGACCAGAGGTCTACGGGTGGGCAGTGGTGTAAGGGACCACCACGGGGGCCACCCATTGAAAGGGGGTGACCAGCACGTCCCCACAGACAGCTCCCACCAAGGACAGGGTCACGACCCCACGACCACCAGGTGACCTGATAGGGGAGGGAGGCAGTGCCTTCAGGACGTCTGAAGGCGCCGGGTAGAGTGGTCACGCTCCCGAGGGCACAGCCAGGTGGCCTTGACGATGAGACTGAGGTCCCCCTCCCCAATGGAGCCCGGGGCTGCACCCCCATGACCCCCTTTTCCTGGCAACTCTGCCTGCCTCACTCCTGGGCTTGGAGGTGAACGTCGGGGCAGTGCCCTGGCCTGGCACTGGAGCACGGCTGGGGCCCAGTGACACGAGGCGGCTGGGGCCTGGCTTCCAGGTGAAGGCCGTGCTGGACGAGATCCTGGAGAAGATTCCGGAGACGTTCAACATGGCCGAGATTATGGCCAAAGCCGCCGAGAAGACCCCCTACGTGGTGGTCGCCTTCCAGGAATGCGAGAGGATGAACATCCTGACCAACGAAATGCGGCGCTCACTGAAGGAGCTGAACCTGGGACTGAAGGTCAGAACGGGCGGCAGGACCTGGGGCAGGACCTAGATGCAGGCTGACCACCCTCGGCCACAGGCCAAAGAGCCTGAGGCCACTGAGCCGCACCCTCGAGGTCCCTCGGCTGGAGAAGTGGGCACCTCAGGGCCAGTAACGCCTGGGTCTGTGTCACTGCTGAGTGTCCCAGCAGCCCCGTCTGTGTGTCCCCCAGGGAGAACTGACCATCACAACCGACATGGAGGACCTGTCCACAGCCCTGTTCTATGACACCGTGCCCGACTCCTGGGTGGCCCGGGCCTACCCCTCCATGATGGGGCTGGCGGCCTGGTACGCTGACCTGCTGCTCCGCATCAGGGTAAGGACAGGCTTCCAGGGAGCCGCTGTACGCTCAGCAAACCTGTCCCCAGGGCCTGAAGAGCAAGGCTGGGGAGCAGGAGTGTGCAGAGGTCCCCGCTGGCCCGGCCTTGGTCAGAGCAGGGCCAAAAGCGCCTGGGCCACACCTCAGGGAGACAGGCCTCAGAGTGCAGGCACTTCCCCTCGAAGGAAGCCCAGGGTGAGCTCGAGGTGGCAGCTCCCGTAGCCAGAGATGCAGAGGCCCTCCCAGCAGGTCCAAGAGGCTCCAGAAACTCCCATCGGGGCGGCCACCTCCTGGGGAACCCGGGATGGGAGCAGCACCCTTTCAGACCTGAGCCTCTGACACTGAGCGCCCCCGCCCAGACAGCGAGAGGGCACCCTGGGCAGGCGGCCAGGCCCCACCGCCCACATCAGTGGTGTGGGGGCGGGGCAGCTCCAGCTCGGCCCCACCCCCAGCTCAGCCCCGCCCCTGCCCCCCAGGAGCTCGAGGCCTGGACCACGGACTTCGCGCTGCCCACCACCGTGTGGCTGGCCGGCTTCTTCAACCCCCAGTCTTTCCTCACGGCCATCATGCAGTCCATGGCCAGGAAGAACGAGTGGCCGCTGGACAAGATGTGTCTGTCCGTGGAGGTGACCAAGAAGAACCGGGAGGACATGACCGCGCCCCCCCGGGAGGGCTCCTACGTCTACGGGCTCTTCATGGAAGGTAGCTGGCGCTGGTGGCGCAGGGCCCTGGAGCCTGGGACAGGTGTGCCTTCTGAGGGCAGAGGGCCAGAAGCCCACCCCACCCCAGACCCAAGAGCATGGCGGCCTGGCCCTCCTTGGAGCCCCGTGCGAGGCCATCACGGGGCCAGGTCCCAGGGGCCGAGGGGGACTCAAGGCTGGCGCTCACTCAGTCCCCACCCCGTCCTGCACCAAGCGAGGCCGGACAGGACCGCTGAGTTGAGCGCCAGCCCCTCCCCCGCGACAGATGTCACCCCCGTACCTAGGGGGGTGTCAGGGGCCCCCCTGCCCACATCCCCAGAGATAAGCACAGCAGCAGACGTTCTCCATGTTTATTGTGGAATTACAGGAAATTTCAGCGTCATTAAATAGGGTGAGTAGAAACAGGTCTGGTTCAAGGTAACAACAGTTCTATGTGCACAGACACATTTACACTGCGCGTGGACAGGGCAGACGCCACAGGGGGAGGGGAGCGGGGAGCTTTGATTGGTCACTTCAGCTGGAGTTAGTTTCCTGCCCCTGAAATCAAGAAGGCTGACACATGAGGCTCTGAAAACACCACAAATGTAAACAATGGAGGCCAGGGCTTCAGGGCTGAGCCCTCCCTCCAACGTTCGCAGCGAGACGCCCCCCACCACATCCTCTGCTCGCAGCCCCACGTGTGGTGATCCCGGTGCCAGTCTGGGCCCGGCACATCTCTGCGGGCCCCACCCCTCCCTCACTGCCAGCGCGACAGACGGGAACCAGTCACCTCACCATGGACTACCCTGACCCTCAGGCATGCCGTCCCTGCAGGAGCTCGCTGGGACATCCAGACCGGAGTCATCGCCGAAGCGCGGCTGAAAGAGCTGACGCCAGCCATGCCGGTCATCTTCATCAAGGCCATCCCTGTGGACCGCATGGAGACCAAGAACATCTATGAGTGTCCCGTGTACAAAACGCGCATCCGCGGTCCCACCTACGTCTGGACCTTTAACCTGAAGACCAAGGAGAAGGCAGCGAAGTGGGTCCTAGCGGCTGTGGCGCTGCTCCTCCAGGTCTAGCTGGAGAGAGGCCCACGCTGCCCTGGGCCAGGTCCTGACGGCAACTTCAGACTCACAGTTGGGATCCCAGTCTTGCAACTGTCATTTATTCTCACAGGAACTGATGACTGCTTTTTGTTCTCCTAAATAATTGAGGCACTTCATAAGCACATCTGGACTCATCAGAGAGGGGGTGGATAGGATTAAAACAATGAAGCTACTGAGCCAGGCTTGTCTGATTCACTTGAGCTGGCCTTCAGCTCGGCGCCTGATGGCCACCAGGGGCCTGGCACAGGCCTGGGGGTGAGGCCCCGATTCCCAGCAGCCGGAGGAACATCCCAGGAACCAAACCCCCAAAGCCTGACTTCCTACTGGGGCTGCTGGCTTAATCTTCCCCCCACCATCAGTCACACCCTTGGCCCTGATGCTACATGTAAACACCCACCACTAAGGGGCCAGGGAGTTCTGTTCCTGTATAAACAGGAGCTGCCACCTCCACAGGCACTGTCCCCTAAAGCATTCTTGCTTCTCTGAAGGAAGGAAACCTCCCTCAGTTATGGTAATGCCTCCTCCCTGCCCCAGAAATCTGAAAAACAAACTGCTTCCAAACAGGGGCCATTTCCATGCACCTCAAGTACTTCCCTGTCAACTGCCTACTTTCTGAGATTGCTGGGAACCGGAGGGACCACTTTGAACACAAAGGGAGGTCACAATAAACCTGCTCAGTTCTGGGCAGCATCTTCGTTGTCTTTCAGCTCCCGCCCTTCTCCCCAACAGTTCTCACTTACTGCCACCAAAACAGACTTTAAAGCAAAGTCTATAATAGACAAGGGCATCACGTAATAAAGGGATCAATACAAAAAGACGTAACCTTCGTTACAGAAGCACCTGAACACATAAAGCAAATGGTAACGCATGCAAAGCGAGAAACGGACTTTCACACCCATTTAGAACAACGAACAGATCACCCAGAAAAATCAGAAGGAAACAGTTGTCTCAAATGACACATCAGACCAGTTGGACTTTCTAGAAAACTAGCGCACATTCCATCCAAAAACAATGTACATTCTTTTCAAGTGCACGTGGAATGTTCACCAGGAAGCATCACGTGCTAGGAAGGAGATCAGAAAATACCTGGAGACAACAAAAATAAAAACACAACTTTCCAACATCTGTGGGATAAAGCAAAACCAGTTCTAAGACTTCCAGGAGATCCCAGTAATACAGGCCTACCTCAAGAAATAAGAGAAATTTCACACAACCTAACCCACCCACCATCTAGGAATCAAAATCAGAAAATGAAGGACAGACACCCAAGTCAGCAGAAGAGGGCTGGCTAATCAGCGGCCAAGAAACCCTGGGGTGAGTGTGTCCTCGGGCACTGCGACCCGGGCTGAGCATGGCAGTGGGCACCAGGAAGGCCAGGGCCCCCAGCCCCCCTGTGCTTCTGGCACAGGAGACAAGGTTCAGGAAAGGTGCCCCCCGCCCCACGCCCTCCACACACAGCCTTGCCCACAAGCCAGCAGGGAAGGGACGAGAGGTGGCCCGTCTCATCGCACCCTGAGCTCCAAGGGGCACAGGTGGCCGCCCTGGTGCTGCTCCTGGAGCTGCCCTGGGAAGGCTCCTGTCTGATGGCTGGGGGACAGTGTCCCTATCGGCAGCCAGAATGACCTCAGCAGGACCAAGAGCACCAAGGCCCAGACCTGCCTGACTCTGCGTGGCCGCGCCAACGCATATAGTTCAGAAAAGCAGCTGGGCTGCCCTTAAGGCTACCCCAGGGGATGGGTGCAGACAGAACGAGGAGACAAGGAAGGCACCGAGCAGGGCCCACAAACTCCAGATAACAGACTCCGGCAGGGGGTGGCTCATGAGCTGGACCCTCAGTGTCTCCTGGCTTAAAAGCAGAGTAAAGGAACCTGCCCCCCCAACCCCACACTCCCCACGCCAAGGGATATCTGGCCTCGTTTTCTAAGTTCACCTTGATTCTGAAGTTTTGTAAAAACCTTTTGCCAAGGATTCCCATCCAATCCAGGGGTGAAGAAGCAGTCCTCGAAGGCCCACCTCTGAGGCCAGTGATCTGCAACAGTCCTGGGTCTGGTGGGGCTGAGCCGGAGAAGGAAAAGTATCCCTCAAATCCTCCTTCCCTGGGATCTGGGGGGTCCATGCCCCTTCGGAAGCAGAGGTTCTGGCCAGAGTCTGGATGCCGGGCAGCCGCCTCTGCTGGCCAGGAGGGGTCACTGTAGCCCTTGGTGTCCAGGCTGGAGGGACAGGAGAGCTACCACTCTGACTAGAGAACATAGGACTGCCAGTGGCCACCACGCAAGTCATCCTAATCCCTGGTGATAACCACAGAATGGGGAGGTTTTCCAATTTTGCCTCCAGAGCCTGAAATAAAACAGTCATTCATTCCACACCACACACAGCGGGTCGGCAAAATTCTCTCCATACTGTGTGAGACGATGCACCTTGGAGCTGCAATCCAGTCTCGGAAACAGAGACTGGGACGAGCACTGCGCTGCACCTGAAAGCGCAGCAGCCCAGCAGCAGCCCCGGGGGGGAGAGGGGAGGGGCCCAGGCTGGGCGAGCCCCTGCCCCCAGGACGGTCCTGAAGGCAGGCGGCAGCCACAAGGCAAGCAGGCTGCCTATCGCTCAAGCCCGGTGTGGCACAGGCTCGCTCCGGGCCCACAGCCCCTGCAAGAATGTGAACGCTGTTTACCGAAAGCCTCCCTCCAAACAGAAACCCAGTGCCCGGCGCATTCCCCTGGCTTCCACCTCTGATCCTCCACAGGACGATTCAACAGCTGGCTTGAAGTCAGCGTTAACTGATGTGCCGCTGCTCTGGGCAGCGTGGCCGTGGTCGCGGCTCCACCCCACTCCCCAACCTGTCTGGGCCGGGGGCGGGGCCAGGGCCGCTCCAGGCTCAGATGGGGTGCCCCAGCCCCGGAGCCCAGCCCCCCAGGACCGAGTGCGAACGTGACCATCGGAGGCCCTCTGCAGGGAGACACGCAGGTCTGGAATCCTGTTTGTCTCCCCTCACCGCCCCGCCCCTGCCAGGGGTGAGGGCCAAGCCTGGGGCCGGGAGGCCTCGTCTCTGGACCTGAAGCACCAGTCCTCTCTTCAAGCACCTGAAGGTGTGCGGAGCGGGCCACGCCGGGCTGGGAGATTTTTGAAATCTGCTCCCGCAGACCTCAGGGGCAGGGGAGGAGCGCCCCGGGTAGAGAGAAACAGCAGCAGGTAGAAGAGGCAGCTTGGGGGAAAGGAAAGCAGCTGCATCTCGGCCTTCCAGTATTTTTTTACTCTCTGAATTTTTGTGTTATCTGAATAAAGTATAAAGTAAAACGTTGAGAAAAAAATGAACTGAGAAAATACAACCTTTTAAAGTGAGACTGAGGAGAGAACCGTGGTCCCAGGACACACACGGGGCGAGCACGGGCCCCGCTCGGCCGCTCAAGCCTCCACCTGTGCTCCTGCCCGCTCGCTCTCCTTCCCCCACGAGCCCCTCCGCCTGGCTGGACCAGCGGAGTCCACACCAGCACGTCCCACCCCGAGACTGATCCGCCTGGGGCCAGGTCAGGGTCTAAAGGGATCTGAGCCCAGAGGGTCACACAAGAGGAATCCCAACCCAGAGGGTCACTCAGGAGAGACCCCGCCCCTGGCGGCAGCCCTGGGGGCCATCCTGCAAGGCTCCTGTCCCCGTGGGACACAGCTGGTGGCCCGGGGCCTCGGGGCTCTCGGCAGGCTTCTGGGTGAGCACAGCGAGTCCCACCACCAGTCACCAAGACCACCTCGTGTCCGCAGGCGCACGCCACGAGTGTCGGGGAGACGGAGTCACAGCCTGTCTGAGGCTCCGTCCGCCCTGCACGGCCCAGGCAGCAAGCCTGGGTGCCCCCACCATGCGTGCTGCCCCTCCGCCCCCGCTGCCTCCAGAACCCTGTGCTCCGCGACAGACAGTAGGCACAGAATCTACCCCGGTGTCCGGCGGCCATGAGGCCCTGGCCCCAAGGCCGCTTCCGGCCCCCACATATGGGCGAGCATAGGCACGTCCCACCACGCTGACCCCACCACGGCACTCGGACCTGACGGAGGGTGAAAGGGCTGCCTCATTAGCACCAGGCTTCCAAGCCTTCGATAACCACCCATGACCCCAAACACACACCCCTGGGCAGGTAACCAAGGACGGATCAGAGCGCCCCCAAGCCCCTGCGAGAGGCCCCAGGATCCCAGCTGGAGAGGACCACCTGTGGCCCCTAGTGACCCCAGGTCAGTACCTGCCATCCTCAGAAGAAGTTCTTGATCAGCGGAGTCACCATCTTCACCCACAGCTTCACCTGCCGGCTCGGCTGCTCAAAGGTGGCAGAGGACACCACACCTGCCCTGCAGTAGAGCTGCTCCTGCTCCTGGGGAAGAGGGACAACCAGGAGTCACGGGGAGGCTCCAGGACCAGCCGCTCGGCCTGCCGGGCCTGGGGCTCCGCAGGGGCCCTGGCACAGGTCGTCCCTGTGAAACATCCCTGGGGAAAGCTAGGAAGCCAGGGTGTCTACAGTTTTAAGACAGATGCGTGGGGGACTGGCAATTTAGAGCTGAAGGAATTCACCTGGTGGAGGAAATACTTAAAAGTACACCCTCAATAAATGAGGCAGTGCAATTAAAATAATGAAGGTCCTTTTTTAAACGAGACACGGTTTTTCTTCTCTCAAGCTGGCACAAAGTTGTAACGTCATCAGTCCCTGCTGACTAAGGCCGAGGGAACAGGCATTCCTGGACACAGCTGATGGAAAGCAGGGGGCCAGGTCCCCGCCTGGAGAGCAACTTGGCAAAAGGTTATCGAAAGCTTTGAAAAGCTCCGCTTGCAAGAGTTTATCCCAAGAATGTAACTATGCAGTAAGATTTCTGTATATGCACATTTATCATGCCAACATTTATGACAGAAAACCTGGAAAGCACCTAAATGTCCAACAACCAGCTAATTAGGCATAACAGACCATAGGACACGCCAGCGTTCACCATGAGCTAACCACGCCCGGGAGAAACACGGACCTAACGACATGGGGAGGCACACCGCAGCCTGAGTACGAGGCACTGGCGGGGCATTAACTCACACAACACAGCCCTAACGCCATTAAAGAGAGAAAACCAAGTGACACGCTCCATAAGCCCACAGACCAAGACCGGCTAGGAACGATCGAAACAATTTCAGTGACTCTCTCTGGGTGAAAGGGTCAGCGTCTTCTAATTTTCCTTCATTTTTAAAGTGAACGAATATTACTTTCCTATTTAAAAGCGAGTTTAAAAAAGCTGACATAAGCCTTGTCTTACATGGTGTTTGAGAAGAGGACTGCACTGGTGGCCCAGCAGCTAAGGATCCACTTGCCAGTGCAGGGGCCGTGGGTCCAACCCCTGGTCTGGGAGGATCCTGCGTGCCGCGCGGCAGCGAGGCCCACGCCCTGGAACCTGTGCTCCGCAACGAGAGCGGGCACGGCAGCAGAGAGCAGCCCCCGCTCTGCACACCGCAGAAAGCCCGCACCCAGCACGATGACCCAGCAGCCAACAATGAATGAATGAATATAAAAATCTTTGAGAGGAAAAACTGCCTCTCTTTTAAAACATGACATCCTCGAAGCTTTCCCAAGGCAGAGGCAGCAGTCAGGAGCTGTGACTTCCCTCTCCGAGCCTCACGTCCCTTCATCTGTGAAACCCTGACTACCCCATGCCCCAGTGAGGCTCCCTCAGCACTGGCTGTGCCAACACTCCAACCACGTTGGCACCAGGAGCCCCAAGGGGGTGCCGGGGTGCCGCCCCCCGACCTGCTGGGGGCCGGGAACGGAAGCCGTGTCCCTGGCCAACCCGTGACCCAGTCAGGACGGGAGGAGGCGGGGACACGGCGCCCTCAGAACACGACAGCCTGTCCGCAGCTCTTCCCGTCAAGGGCTGGGGAAATCTAGTGCCCGACTCCACGTCTTCCTGCACAGCGTGCGTGCTCACTCCCTTGTGAGCTGGGCCGGGGTCCCTGGCGCTTCGCGTCCGAGCCGACTGTGCCGCCCACTGACCGCGGCTGGACAGGCCTGTCGGAGGAGCCGGCCTTGGCCTCCAGGGGCTGCTTTGCGGCGGTCTCCACAGACCCGGCTCCAGCTTTATGTTTTTCCAATGAATACGCAGCCAAGATCTCAATTAAATTACCAGAAACACTTTAAGTTTCCTCACAGCCTCCGCACAGGGAAGGAGAAGGAAGTCAGCTGCTCGGGGTCACAATGCTGTTCAAGAGAGGCTTCCCTAGGTCACCAGTGGGGAACCGTGCTCCCCGAACAAAACCAGGAAGCTTTCAGTTTTTACTGTACGTACTAAGTGAAGGGAAGGACTGTGGATTTGGATAAAAATATCTCCCCACTCCTGTGCTCAGGGAGACACGGACAGGGCCCTTCCCTGGGACCCCAGGAGGACTCCAGAGGCAGCTTCTGATGGCAGGGCCCTGGGCAGCGGGGTTTTAGGGACTTTCTGGGCTCTGGGGAGGTTGTACGGCTGGGCAGTCCCAGGATCGGGCCTCACAGGGGCCTCTCCAAAGGGTGGCTGTTGTCCCGGTATGTAAGTGCATAGGTGGGGTTACCCAGAAATGCCTTTCTGCATGTTAAAGGCACAGAGGTGAGCATGCCTCTAAAGAATGAAAGGGTTGCAGTGGCACGGACTGCCACCCTCCCAACAAAAGCCCTTGGGACTCAGGTTTGGGAAGGAAAATAAAATATCCCAAATATGTCATTTGGGGAAGCAGCTCCTGACCACAAGCAGCCCAACTTTTCTCAAGATTCAGGATGTGGGTTCAACCCCCCTACTCAGGGAGCAGGGGGAGAGCGGCTAGCACCAGGACTCTGGGCACAGACTTGCTCCCCCAAATCAGCCCAGGCCCAGAGCCCTGGTCCTCGGGCCAGGCGCACCCTGACCCCTCTACATCTGGGAAACCCAGCTCTCAGCAGCGAGGCCAAGGTCCAGGAGATGCCGCTGCTCCTCTCACCCCAGCGCCCTGAGGCCGGCTGGCCCCTGCTGGAACCTCAGCGGGCATTTGCTGGAAGCCTGACCATAGCATCTATGATCTGCTGAGCAGATCAGAGTCTCCCGCTGGCCGCCCAGAGCCCGACCGCCGCCACTTCCCCTCGGCCCCGGTGAGGCCCTTCCCGGCACCAGGGCCCCGCTCAGGCACTGACAAGATTCCCAGATCGCAGGAGGCAGATCCCGGGGAACCAGGCAGTTACCATTTCCTCGTCCATCAACAAAGGCTCCAAGGATTTCGCAATAGTAATTCCCAAACACAAGAATAAAGGCTTAACATAGCCCCTGCACTTCTGGGGGCTGGCCTCCGGGGGTGTTATCTATGCTCCCATGACTCAGGAGGGAAGCTGGCACCTCCCCTGGAGAGGCTTTGTCGTAAAGGTCATAAATTCACGAACCCAAAGGATCACCCAGGCTTCACGTGCACAGGTGCTGTGCTTACGTTCCCCAAAGTCCACCAGCACTGCTCCAGGCGATCAAACACAAAGACACACGTAGAAGCAGGGAGGATTCATCTGCACTCATTCTTGACTTTAAACGGAAAGACCACCATCGCGCAAGGAGGCTGAGACCGCTGCCCCTCTGGGTACCAGAGCTGCGTTCCTGACGCCGGGAGCCCAACGCTCTCCCCGCCCACCCCGCACCCAACCGTGGGCCCCTAGCTGCCGGCAGCAGGGGCTGGGGGTCCCTGTGCCCCGTGACTGACTCTCTAGCCCCAGCTCGGGAGAAAGGCCTGCGGTCCTGTGAGCCACGCGGGGGAGTCTCTTCCCAGGGGAGTGGGAGGTCCTCACTGGACCACACAACATGTCCACCGAGCCAAGCCAGACCAAGACCAAGTGCATTAGGTTCTCTCTTAGGACCACCCCTCCCCGTCCCCTCGCTCTCAAAAATGCCTGCCTCCCCCTCTCACAGCTGCAAGGAAAGAAATCCTATTACAAGTCTGACAAAAACAACGGAGAAATTCCAAGACACCTTGGAAACGGGCCCGCCCTACCCCACCGCCACCCCCTGACACAGGCAAGTGGCAGGCAGCACAGCGGCCTCCGCCCACCACCAGCCCCTACAAACGCACCACGCGGGGACGCCCGCTCCTGGCCAGGCACACCTCCAAGCAGTCCCTCCACCACCCCCGGCAGAGTCAATCCCAGACCAGATCACTACCCAGTGAAACACTCTGAAGGAAGACAAATAGAATCGAAGTTCTCAGCGCAAAAGGATCGTCGTGCTGACTCGGCACAGCCGTCTGGGACCAGGACAGTCCGAGCCCCCACCACGGCGCAGCTCCAAACAAACCACCTCTGTCTGCACGGCCTCTGAGGCCATTCTAAGGGTTGGCTCTTTTTTCCGGCTTCTGTCTCCACTCGCAGAGCCTGGCTCCCCGGGTGCCCCTTCCACCTGGGTGGCAACCCCACCTCCTGCCTCTCCCTCCCCAGACTCTGAAGCACCTCTAGGGGAGGGTCGTCATCAGAATGACCCAGGCCACCCAAAGCTGCTCCCTAACAGACCTGGGCGCGGGTCCTGTGTGACCCTGGCTCCTACCCCAGAAGCTGATCCGCCGTCTCAGAAGAGGTTGGGACCAGGGCCGTACTCACATCCCTGTGAGAACAAAGCGTTCTCTGCCCATGTAGGGAAAGATCATGCCTCCGGGATGTGGGGGAGAGCGCCCGCCAGGGAAGGGCAGGCCCCAGGTGCAGGCAGAGGGGTGCAGTAGGCCTCCCTCGGGACCGGCCAGCGGCATACGCTAGAGGACCCCGGTTCTTTCCCACCCTTGGGCCCCAGCAGGAGGCAGCCCCCAGGAACCAGGCACCTGACTATGCCCCCACCACCTCGCAGCCCCAACCAACCTGGTGAAACTGCTGCTGCAGGGCCCGGCTCTCCGTTACGATGGCGATCTGGGCCTCCAGGTCCCGGTGAACCGACCTGTACCCAAAATTAGGAGAGCCAATCAGCGTGAGACAGGGCAGGCTGCTCCCTGCCAGGTACAGCCAGAGGCCTGCAGGGAGAAGGAAACGTGCAGACAGGAAGTGAGCACGGCCGCCACCACAGCCTCTCCGCGCCGCGCTGACCTGGGGGAAAAGCAGGGCCACGGAGTCCCAGGAGCAAGGCCGGGGGATCCCGGGACAAGGGGACGGGCTCCCCTGGAGGATGGGCTCCTCCAGGGCCCGCTCTCAGCCCCGCGTGCTGACCTGGGGGAGAAGCAGCCCCGTGGGGTCCTGGGAGCAAGGCCGCGGGGACGGGCTCCTGGGGGCCAGGTCGGCCCAGCCCAGGCTGCCACGGGAGGGTCTGCAGGGTGCCCCGGTGCTCTGGGCCCACGGGGACGGCGGCCCTTTCCGGTGCACAGTGTGGCCCACAGGGTGAGAAGCAGGCTTCTCCGGTGAAACCCGTGCTCAGGCTCTGTTCTCTCCCCCACCCTACCCCCTAACACTACTGGACACCCCCGTCACCCCTCCCAGACAGCGCGGGGCCTTTTTTCCCCGCTCTCCATGCTGCCTCAGCCACGTCCTGGCCACCGACCCGCCTCCCCGTCCTTCCACAGGCCCAGAGGGCAGGAGGCCCAGCAGAGCTCAGGTCACACCTGCTGCTCATTGAACAGGCCAGCTGAGCCCTAGGCTGGGGAGCAGCTACCCTTTCACCTGAGCCTGCACAGAGGGTGACACCTGACTGGGTTTAAGAACAGGTCAGCTGGCCCAGCAGCCCAGAGGCACCTGCCCTTCCTCCTAGTCCCCCAGCCCCTGCCAGAGCAGAGGGGGGACGAGCCCTGCGCACTTCCCCCAGAGGAGCTCCCGGGGCCCTCAAGTCACAGCTCGGGATGTCTGGGCTCCCCTGGGGTTCTCTCCCAGGTGGTGAGGGTGGAGCCTGGGTCTGACTGAGTGGCGAGGGTCCCTGCCGCGGGAGCAGCAGCCCACATGCAGGCCGCTAAAGAGGCAGGGGGCACCGACGGGAGAGCCCGCGTGGGTGAGCTGTGCCCACGTGCAGGTGAGCTGGCCCCGGGCCCCTCCCTCGCGCCTGCTGCTGACTGCGGAGAAGCCCACCAGAGCGCCGCAAGTCCGCCTGCTGGGGGCTCGGGGGCTCCAGGCCAGAAGGGCAACATCCACTGGAGGCCGGTACAGTGCAGAACCTGGAGGCCCTGTGTGTTTCAGTCCTAGCCCAGAGAATGCGGTTCCCCCCCCTTTCCTTTTGCTAGAAAATGAGCCAGTTAACACCAGAGACAGAGGAAAGCAGAGGGCCTGTGAGCAGCCACAAGGGGACAGCTCCTCCCTCGGCCTGGGAACACGCCGTCTTCTGGTAACACCTCGGCCACAGCTCTGTAATGACAGCCGTGGATTCTCTCGGAACCCTAGACGTCACCTGAGATGGACAACACGCAGATCCCCTGCTCTGCACCGCATTCCATCCCCTCCCTCAATCCCAGGCCCCATCAGAACTACTTCTGTTCCCCAAACCTAACCTCTCCAGGACACCTGCGGCCCCAGACTCCCGTCCTCCTACGGGGCACCAGGCCTGCCCTCTAGCTTTCCCTCCACGCTGCACCAAGAACGCCCAGCCTGGAACACCCAGGGGGGCCGCCTGAGTCCTGGGCTCCTTTGCAGGCTGCCTGGTGCAGGGCCAGCCTCCTCACGCCCTCCCATCACTGTGGGTCTCTCTGCCGACAGGACCCTTCTGAAGGGCCCACAGGCACACATGAGCACCACGAGTCAATCAACGTGTGATACACACCAAGCTCCTAAAATAGAAGGCCATTTCCTAATTCTCACTCAGAACAAGAGCATTTCCAAGAACATCTTGGGTAAGAGATGACGACGCTCAGCTGCCTGTTCCTGTAATATGCCTGCCACCCCTCAACACACACACGCTCACGCAGGGGCCACATCAAAGCCACTAGCTTGCCCGTTCGTCTCGCTCAACCGATTGCACCCTGCCCCACTGGGTCGCTGCATGTGAGCAAGCACGCGGCTCACCTGACCACACGTCCAGACCCCGGGGGTGGGCAGGCCGGCCCCAGCGCCCTGCACCAGAGGCCCTGTCCTCTACAGGCAAAGCTCCCCACCTGCCCGAGGCTCAGCCTGACCGCCCCAGCTCTCAAGGCTGGAGCAGGGCGGGACAGGCGAGATCTCCACCAGTGGTTACTATTTCCACTATTCTGTTTTCTTCTTTAATTTTTGGCTGCTCCACACAGCTCTGTGAGACTGTAGCTCTCCAACCAGGGGCTGAACTCGTGCCACCCGCAGTGGAAGCTCAGCATCTTAGCCACTAGACTGCTAGCGGAGTCCCTGCTCCAGCCCTTCTGATGCCAAGAGCAGCCCCGTAAAGACGCTGGGTCTGCTCAGTGCTGCCTGTCCAGCTGCTCGGAGAGCGGACAGTGAGAGCCAGGACAGGCAGGCCCCGCCTGCACGGGTGACATATGGCAAGGCTGAGGAGGGCCACTTGCCACCCGGCCGAGGCCCCCGGACCCAGGTCTGCGGGGAAGGTTGGAGGGGCCTGGTCTGGCGTGCCCTCAGTTGTAACATTTGCCTAAGCAGGGACCACTCCCTCGCACGGCAGTCTACAGGTCGGCCACCAGAGGCGGACGGCCCAACTCGGCCTGGCCCACAGCTCCCCCGCAGGACCGCTGCTTTTCAACGAGTTTTCATCATGGACCCCTGAGAGGAGCTTTTCAGCCCCGCTTAAGGTGAGGATTGTTTTTTTCAGCACTCCCCTGGAGAGCCAGTCTCCAGCCTGTGGGGCACTGTCCCTCTGGCTGGTCATGTGTGACACACACCTTTCTCATCCTTCCTCTGCCCTCTGCTGCCTCTGCTTCCTCCAGGTGAGTGCTTGGATTAGAGACAGCGCACCTTTAACCTACTAACCGCTCTGGGAAGGCCTGCTATCACCCCGCCAACTTCCCCTGCAGTCTCATCTACACAATCTTTCTCCATCAAAAAGAAAACAGAAAGACCGTGAATGGCGAGACGCCACCATTGGTGCGTTGTGATGGAGCAGGGCTAGTGCAGCGAAGAAGTCAGGGGGACACCACACGGAGCCCCCGGCAGCCCAGGAAAGGGGAGCTGCTATGAACAAGAGCCCTTCTAGACTGAAGCTCGCCAAGTTAGGGGCTCTTAGGCTATGGGTCTGTGCCCTGAGGACAGCTGGGAAACGTGCATGCGGGGAGGCGAAATCGAGAGGCCCTCTTGAGCTCCTGACCGTCTGAAGCTCCGGCCAGACCTGCGCTGCCACTCAGGATGTCAGGGTGAGGACACAGAGGGTGAGCCTGCTGGGCAGGACTCGCTGTCAGGAAACCCAGCGCTTCCAGCCCAGCCATAAACTTGTTATCAAGCCCCAGGTCCTCATCCCGGGGCTGACCTTCGGGCCCAACCCCTCCATCCCACATTTCCGGAACCTCTGATCAGGGATAGATTCTGCAACAGGAATGACAGTGCGGGAGGGGAGAAAGTGCTGGGGAGGGCCGGCGGGGTGGTGGTGGGGTCGGTGCTGAACTTTAGCACCGCCGCCCAGGACAGCAGGTCTCACTGCAAAGGGAGCGTGCCACGCACGAGTACAAGGTGACAACTCTGAGGCCGACGCCTTCCGCTGCCTCCCAGCTCTGCGCCTAGACCTGCTTGAAGGAGGGGGACTGCGCGCGCTGGCGGTCCCTTCGCAGGCCCAGCATCCTCCTCCAGGGGAGTCCAGTGGCCCCAGGCTCCCGCAGCCCTTGCTCACCCTGGGCTCCGAGCCCCTTCCCACCTCAGTGCCCAGCCTCCAACACCCCAGCCGTGGTCTTGGGGCTCCCTCCGCCCAGACCTCTCCTGCCCGGGGTCTCCGCTCAGTGTCACCTCCTCAGAGAGGCTCTCCCCGGCCATCTAACAGGCCCATGTGAGTCTGGAGTCCCCTCCTGCCCTCGTCTTCAGTCCTTCCTGAGATGTGACGCTGGATTTGGATGCATTCACCTGCTTACTATCTGCCTCCCCATGGACTGGACACCCTCTGAGGTCAGAGGCGCCCTGCCTGCTGTGCCCTGAATGCCGCCTGGCACACGCAGGCCCCCCATAAACACCTGTGTGAACAAAGTAAGTAGAATGAGGATAATAAGGCTTCTTCCAACAGTTGATTCAGTATAAAAAGGCAAAAGGCTTTGAGGTTCTAGAGCAGGAGCACACGAACATTTCAGGTTGGAGGCCTTGAGGAGCTCCCCAGAAAACCGCAAAATCCAGCACCTGCCACCTCTCCCCCGACAATATTCTGCAATGAATTTCAAAAGGGTCTCAGATCCCTGTAAAAACCACAGGGGACACAAACGTCACAAAACTACCCTCAGATGGACAAGCATCACCTGCTCTGCGGCCAGAACAGCCGAGACACCACAGGAGGCAGGAGGCTGGTGCCAGCTCGGTCTCAGGCGAGCGGCACAGCCCCCGGGCACACCTGCTTTCCCTGAGTGAGAGCCGCCCCACATGTGCCCGGCACACAGGGTGGAGCTGCCCCCCCCATTCTCGCTGCAGGTTCACCCCGGGCGCCGTGCCAAGCGGCCTATCGGGAAGGCAGTAAAAATAGTGACAGTTCTCACAATCATTAACAGACGCCTCTGTCAGCAGGAGCCAGCAATCTCTTAATCCGGGGCCTGCCCCGCCCTCGCCACACACGTTGTGCTGCTGTTCCTGCTGTTGTTCACGATGAAATCACTGCCTCCAAATGAAGTCACATCTCAGCAGCAGGCAGAGCCCACACCCCCCAGCACGGACGTGGCCCTGGCTCCAGCACCAAATCCCATGCCGCCGCACACGGCACCTCTCAGGCCCACTCGTCCCCACGGGGCAGAAAGCTGTGAGAACTACGCCTGACGCTCCTCACACTCTCTCGGACTTCCCTGAGGCTGCTGCCTGTCCAAGACCTAAGGAGAGGAGTTCGTTGGCACAGGTAGGCACAGCACTTACAACCGCTGACAGCAACCTCCCTGGTGGTCCAGTGACTAAGGCTCCGTGCTCCCAATGCAGGGGGCCTGGGTTCAATCCCTGATCAGGGAACTAGATCGTGCCTGCTGCAACTAAAGAGCCCACATAAAACACTGAGACTCAGGACAGCCAAATAAATAAAAACTTCTAAAAGAGAAGAGCTGCCAGCTGATGGACGTTGAAGGGGGACCTCTACCCTGCCCGTACCCCCAAAACTCCTGGGGCCAAGAAGATGCCAGTGAGACTTCCAGCCTCAGTGTCGCCTTCACTGACCCCCAGAGAGAGCAGAAACGGAGCTACAGGGGACAAGGACGCCTCTTCTCACCAAGGCATCCCCCACCCCCACGCACACAGCGTTTTGGCCACAGCCGCGGGGGCCCCAATCCTCCCGCACAGACCACCCAGTCATTTCACAGACCCTCAAGCGCATGCACGCCACTGTTCCCCCCTGAGTGAGATCCAGAGCCATCGCCCCAGTGGACACGGAAGCGGAACCAGGCCCTCCACTCCTGCCAAAGGTAAATGTGGGCTGAGAACCATGCTTCAGGAGAGACCCTCAGCCTGGGAACGTCTGCACCACATCTTGTTTACCCAGGCTCTCCCTGACATACGGAACAGACGTCCTGTGCAAGACTCCAAATAAAAACTAACCACATAAACCCACACTGCCACAGAGGTCTCTAGCACATGGCTTTAAAAAGTGGAAGGTCCCTCCAGTTCTTTGAAGCAACTCAACTTGTTAAAGGGTGACATATACTTAAGCCTGCTAAGAACCCAGCGAACAGCCAGTGCAGCGGCCTCCGCTCAGGCCTCTGGGCAGCACTGCTCCGGCCAGGCGCTCAGCCCTGCCCAAAGTTTCCCCAACACGCGTGAGCAGAAAACCCCAGAACACACCCTGTCCACATGCTGTGCCACCACAGGCTACAATGCTGTCCGTGGGCACCTGCAGACCGGCGTGGTCGCTTGCCACAAGGCTGTTTCTCCCCCGACAGGGCAGGGCTTTCCTGCATCACAGGCAGGGGGCCGCCTGCAGGTTCACAATCAGGCCCAGAGCCTCGGGCTGCCTAACTCCCAAGGGCGCGCGACGACGACAGACAACAGCTGGAAGGTGAGGAGCCAGAAGCAGGAACAGGGCTTCCCAGCTCCTTCTCCTCACCCAAGGGCTTCTGGGAGCAGGAGGAGCCAAGGTGAGCTCAGGCCTGTCCCACAGGAGCCTGGGGAAGGGAATCATAGCATCAGCTACTCAGCCCTCAGCAAGGATTTTCTAGGGCCCAAACCCTGATAAACCGCTCGCGCGCAGCACGGGCCCTGCGGAGGGCAGGCAGGCCGCAGCCGGTCCACACTCCCCAGTCCAAAGCCACGCGGCATCTGCACCGCCTGCTCGTTGTCCTAGCTTGCCTTGTGGAAGTGACCGTCCAAAGATGAGCCAGAAGGGGCGCGGACTTAAGAATCCCACTACTGACCACGGCGCCTAGGCAGGGAAGGACCTGGTCTCTCCCCGCAGCACTGAGTGACCTGAGCTCGGCTTCTGCCCTGAGGACAAGGTGCCTTCTGTGCAGAGAGTCCCACGCTGCCTACCCTGGCCATGCTCCCTCCCTTCCTCCCCCTCATCCCCCAATCCAACACACCCTGGGATTCCTGCCCTTCCACACAAAGCCAGCTCCCAGACTGCAGGGCCCCACCCGCAGCAGGGCGGGCAGGAGGGAGCGGCAGAAGCAGGCCAGTCCGGGAAAAGGCGAGACGCACTGGAAAAGCCGGTTGGGTGTTTCTGTTTCAACGGTAACTCAGAAGTCACCGCACGTTTCTCAGCGCAGCTTCACGGAAATAATCCACAGCACGCTCAGAGCTGCCAGGCCAGGCTGCGCTGGGGGCTCCACCAGGACCACGGACACCCCCACTACCACCCAGCCACAGGGCAGACGGGCGCCAGTGCGCTCAACGCACTTCCGTGCAGCTCGCCAGGCACACGCGTCCCCTCGAGCTCAGAGCTCCTCCCACCCCAGCTCACCGTATCCAGGACCCCACCCAGGCACTGCTGCTATTCTAAGAAGAGCCAATCCTAAAATACCTCCCACACCCCCACAGGCCAGCCTACCTGCCTGGGGACACCTGCTCACGACACATCCAGGGTCGGCCACACGGAACAGCAGCAGAGCGCACTTCCCACGGCAGGCAATGCCACCTGCCCAGGCAGGCACGTGGGCCGTGCAGGAGGAAGTGGGAACCACCCAACAGGCCAGGAGCTCTGAGTGGGAGCAGTGGTTCTCAAGGCATCAGAATCTCCTGGGGAGCTTTTCAAAGTTACCATGTTGGGGTCGACCCCAGAGGGCTGGACCCAGGAGGCTGGCCTGGGCATCAACGCACCCCCAGTGGAAACCAATGGCTTAAGGAAACAAAAGCCCAACCTGAAGTCTAAACAACACAGACAAGTGGCTGCAACATACCACCACCCCCTCCCATGGTGACCAGCCACTCTGGAGGCCCCAGGACCAGTGGAGAAGCAAAACAGGTCTCTGAACCACCAGCGAGAAGTCAGGAAAGCCAGGCGTTTCTTTTAGACGCAGGCCTAACAGAGTGGGCTGCGGGTGTCCCTGAGCACGGAAAGGCGCGGTCACACCCAGAGGCCAGGCGCGCTCACATGGTGCAGCCACCAGCGGTCCCTCTGCTGAGCGCAGGGCTCTGAGCCCCGTGACTCACATCGTGGACATGCCCTGGGGTTGTGTCAGTGGTGCTGCTCCACGGACGCACACAGCTGCCCGAGAAGGATCACTACATCACACAGTTCACACTCCAACCCACCCTGGGGCAGTCCTGCACACGTGGGCAGTGCAACCAGAGGGCCTCAGTTTCCTCCACTGCAAAAACAGAGTGAAGGTTCGACTCACAGAGGAACGACCAGCAACGGTGAGGAAAAGACTGAAAAACGAGGCTGTGACGAGGTCAGTCAGTGACCCCTGGTGAGTCCTCTCTGTCCCCAAGAAGGGGAGGGCCAGCGCGGGAGAGCTCGGATGCTCGAGGGAAGCGCGCGTGCCTTGCCCTCCATGTGAGGGGAGAGAGTATGGGTACACTTTTTAAAACAGCCACCCCAATGATCTGAGCATCCACGTTTTGGATAGACACAAAGGAGAGATTTCGCAGAGCTGAAATGGACACAGACGTGAAGATGCCGCCGCAACTGCGGGGCCGTCGTGAAGACAGGCGGAGGCGGGGCGGGGCTCCACACGACGCCCAGCCCCACGGGCGCCGAGGGCAGGCTGGAGAGTGGGGTGCGCCGCGCGGGCCGCCCTCCGGCCAACGGCCACCGCGTACCTTTGGCGTGGAACGTCCAGTCCCTGCGCCAGTATTCCTGCAGCCGCACGCGCTCCTGCTGCCCCAGGCTGCACACCGCACTGTAGAACTGCCGCTCGATGTGCACGTAGGCGGCCGGGATGGCACCCGCCACCCCCCTGGCCCCGAAGAAGCCGTTCACCTCCGGCGAGGCCAGCAGGATCTGGTACTCGGCCCGTGTGCCCAAGACCAGGTCCATGTAGGCCTGGGTCAGGTTGAAGTAGCCAGTGGTGAGGTAGACCTTAGCACCTCGCTCGGCCTCCGTCAGCAGGGTCTCAGTGACAATCTCGTCGATCTGAATCTCAAACGGCTTCATCTGGATCAGGGGGTAGATCCAGGTGTCGGGGGCCGGCCTCCGGTCTCCAGCGGCGGCGGCGTCCTCCTGGGTCAGGAGGGAGTCGCTGTGGAAGGTCTGGGCATGCAGCATCTGCTGGCGCGTCCTGGCGGAGTTGATCACGTCCATGACCCTCTTATTGGCTGCCTTGCAATACGCAGCCCGGTCACCTAGAGGGAGACACAGCAAAAGGGATCAGGGGCAGCAAACGGAGGCTCTGGACCCCCACCCAGCACAGTGGACACGGCGCCGGCACGTGACGGGCGCGCGCAAGCGCCTCAGCTCATCCTTCACCAGACACACAAGGCGCCGCCGTGAGGCTCCTCCTGGGACAGAAAGGCCCGAGAAAGCACCCTGCCACAAGAAGCCTGCACCCAGGGGGCCGTGGAAAGGCCTTTACCAATGCCACCTAATGGGAGTTCAGAAACAGGCAAGACTAGCTGAGGCTGACGGCAGTCAGAACAGTGGGCACCTTGGGGCGGGGGTCAGGCCTGGCTGGGGGCCCCGGGGGGTGCATGGTACACGTCAGAAAGAGCACGTGTCCCACAGAGACACGTGTAAGTATGATCAGACAGCAGGAGAGAGCCAGGCAGGGTCAGAGGCGGACAGACGGGCTGGGTCTTGTTTGCACACGGCCACTAGAGACGAGTGGCTGCATGGACACAATGAAAGGAAAAGAAGCGAGTCTCAAAGCTATCTCTAGATGATAAGAGAGTTAATGAGCTAAGCATCCAACTCAAGAAGTCATGGAGGAAAAAACAACAGGAAAAGACAAAAAATACAGCACAAGGAAGGAAACTGTAAGAAGCAGAAACTCCAGAACGAAAACAGCGACATAAGACGTGAAAGTATGGAACTCCAGCACCGTCAAAAGTCAATTCTCTGAAGAGACACAATGGCAAGCCTTGGGCAGGGCTGATCAAGAACAACCGAGCGGTGGGCAGCACGGCCATGCAGGTAACCGCTCACGAGCTCCGGCTGGGACAGGCCCACAGGCCCGAGCGCCATCAGGCCTGGGTGGCCGCACGGAGAAGGAAAGCTCCCTGCCGGGATCCCCCCTTACTGACAGCGGCCAGCACGAGGGCCGTTCACTCAAGGGCCGTTCACTCTCGCTTCGGAAGGCGCTGGGGTGGGGGTGGGGGCTCTCAGGCTGCCCTGGTCCCCAGCACGGCTGTGCCCAGATCCCTACGCCCCTTGAGTGTGCTGACTCTAACTCTTCTCTGAAAGGGGGTCCTTTTCGCTGGCTATGCGTGCCAGGCCTGTTACGTGAGAACAGGGGTCAGCCAACATCTCCTGTACAGGCCAGACAGTGAATACGTTAGGCTTTATGAGCCAAAAAGTAAAACTGAGGACAACATGTAGGTATTCGTATGACCAGAGAGAATACAGACTTCCATAAATTTTTACTGGTGACATTTTAAACATAACACTAACCATTATACCTGGAGAAGGCAATGGCACCCCACTCCAGTACTCTTGCCTGGAAAATCCCATGGATGGAGGAGCCTGGTGGGCTGCAGTCCATGGGGTCGCTAAGAGTCGGACACAACTGAGCAACTTCACTTTCACGCACTGGAAAAGGAAATGGCAACCCACTCCAGTGTTCTTGCCTGGAGAATCCCAGGGACGGGGGAGCCTGCCGGGCTGCCGTCTATGGGGTCGCACAGAGTTGGACACAACTGAAGCGACTTAGCAGCAGCAGCAGCGACCATTATACTACTCTACACGGGCTTCCCAGGGGGCTCTGTAGTAGAGAACCCGCCTGCCAATGCAGGAGACACAGAGAAGTGGGTTCCATCTCGGAGTCAGGAAGATCCCCTGGAGTCGGAAATGTCCCACTGCTCCAGTATTATTGCCTGAAGAATTCCACGGACAGAGGAGCCTGGCAGGCTACAGTCCATGGGGTCGCAAAGAGTCGGACATGACTGCGCACGCTCATGAACACATGCACGCCACTCTAAAACACTGACACACACACACACCCCCTCTAACACACTGCCATCCCCTCTCAGATGCTTCCTCTCTAGCTCTTCCCCTCACAAGGGCTGGGTTTAACCCATTCCCCACGCTGCTGACAGGGCTGCAAATTCAGCAGCAGACCTCCTTAAAGGCCACCAGGAAGCCACAGCCACAGGAATTGCAGGAATGCAAATACCCCGGGAACACCAGCCGCCAGGGTTTGCCTGTTTCCAGCGAGCAGAGCCGAGGGCTCTCCCATTTCACGTTCCAGGCAGGAGGCCGCAGACCTCACTGGAGCCGAGAGCCACAGAGCTTCTGAGCTCTGGAGTTGGGAGCAGTGGCCCTGAGGGGGTGGCCATTTAGCAGGCTGCTTCCTGTAAGTGCAGGGCAGGTTCCTGGCTCATCCCATGGGTACCCAGACCCAGTGCCCACAGTCCCACCTTCCCTGGCGACTCCCTCACCCACAGAGCATGACGGATGGCCAGTGAGTCACATCATCTGTCTGGCTCCAAAGACAGAAGCAAAACAAAGCTCAGCCACTCAAGTCTCCTAAACCCGTGGCAAGGCCACCAGAGGCGCGCCCTCCTCACCCCCAGCCCGGGAGGCTGCAGAGCCGGGGCCCTACCTTTGTAAGGATGCACCATTCCCTCTAGAGGGCGCCCTCCTCGCCCTCACCGCCCACGGCTGGGAGGCTGCAGGGCCGGCCCTACCTTTGTAAGGGTGCACCATCCCCTCGACCATCTGCACTGAGTCGTCCCCCTGCAGCTGCAGGGACACGTCCCCTACTGCGTCCACCAGCTCCGTGAAGAAGTCGGCGATCTCGGGACAGTCCTGCAGGAACACGTAGCGGTCCTGCCGGTTGGTGAAGTAGGAGTCACTCAGGTTTGCCCTGCAGGGAGGAAAGCAGCAGGTGAGACTCAGGCGAGAGGGCATGACCGCAGGTGCTGGGGAGCCCGTCTCAGGGTCACCGGCAGGAGCAGGGGAGCGACCAACCCGGGTCAGGACACAGCAGCAGCCAATCAACAAACAGCTAGTGAGCCCGGCCTCCTCCCAAGCGGTGGGCCAGAGCAACACCAAGGTGACACCATGGAGTGACTGCAAGGCCCGCCCATCACTGAGCTGACCATCAAGAGGAGACACGGACATTTTACAGAGCCAAGGACCACTCAGGCTCATCTCCAGGGTCCCCCAAAGGGCATGGCTTCCCACCTGGCCCTGCCGAAGTTACTCGTCCTCTGGGGTTTCTCCTGTTATCAACCCAGAGTGCGGGACAACCTCGTGGGGTGACAGCGCCAGAGGAGACGGCACGCGAAGGGCTCGCACAGCAGCGAGCATGCACTGAGGCCGCAGGGAACCACGGCCAGCGTGCCGCTGCCCTTCATGGCAGTCGGGGCCCCAGGAAGAGGCCGAGAGCCAGGCAAGCAGAGTGAACACGCCCTGGCAGGGCCTCGCGGGACGGACTCTCCTGTGCGCTCCGCTGGCTCCCGCCAGGGGGCGGGGAAGCCAACTCACCCGCTGAGGATGACGTTGTTGTCGAAGAGGTACACCTTGATGTGCTGCAGGCCGATGGTCTCGTTGAAGCGCTCGGGGATGAGGAGCCGCAGGAGCCCGCGGAGGTTGGGCGTGTGGAAGAGCGAGACGCGGACCTGTTCCGGAAACCTCTGCAGGAGCGGGAGCAGCATGGTGCGCGAGTTCTTCCTTCCTGAAGACGTGGGCGAGCAGGAGAGAAGGGATGGGAAAGTGGCGCCAGGAGAAACACAGCCCGCAGAGCAGGACCGCCCTCCGAGGGCCCGAGGTCAAGCCGCCAGGCGCGGGCCGTTTCCAGCCAGAGGGGCCCCAAGATAGCTTCCACCTGGACACCCACGACCTCCCAGAGCAGGACCGAGCGGTCCGGGTAGCAGACATCTGCTCTTCCAGCCACCCAGCACCCATATGCCCATCCCCGACTCTCGCACTCCACTCAGGGTGAAGACGGCTCTGTCCACCCTGGCCTCACCCCAGCTCTAAGGGGAAGGCACCCAGGCCAGGCCGGTCAGCAGGCTTGGAAGCCCCGACAGAGCCCGAAGCAGGCAACGCGGGAGCCTCAGTCCGACCCGGGGGGAAGCAGGTGCTCTTCAGGTGGACAAGACGCAGACTCGGGGGCTGCCAGAGGGCGCCACAAGGGGCCAGGGAGATGAAGCCAGCCCAAGGTCCAAGCCCCAAATCAAGACCCACGCAAACGAGGTCAGATGTGTGGGAGTCAAAACAAATCTCTTTTCATGTATTTTTTTAAAATAAAAGTGCCAATATTTCTTAGGGGAAAAAAATTCCCTTTTTCTCAAAGACATTCTCACTTAGACTTCAGGTCACTAAGCCACAAAAGGAATCCTGACAGGCCGTCCTGGCCCATGCCAGACTGACTTCAAATAGCCTTGCTCCTGGCTGAGCCTGGAGTGAAGGTTCACTCTTAAAAACAGAGGCTCTGGACAGGGAAGAACCTGGGGGCCAGGGAGCGCGTCAGACCTACCTCTCGAGCCCCTCGTGAAGTCTAAGAGGATGGACACCCTGAGGCCAGGAGGAAGCTTCGCCTGGAGTGATTTTTCTAGAGTGCTTTCGAGGCAATCCACCTGCCAAGAAAAGAGCCACAAGAACAGAAGTGAGAGCTGAAAAAATGGGTACGTGTTAAAGAAATGAACCAACCTGTCAGCTAACGCCCCCACAGTCCTCTGCGAACACTCATGCACACACCGACCTGCACACACACTCCTGTACACACCATCCACACTTGCCCAGAAGCCAACACTGTGAAACCGCTTCCCGAGGCCGCCACCCTGGGCACAGTTAATTGGAAGACATGGTGTCTACAGCCCGGGCCAGGCAAGAAGAGGGCTCTGCGGGTCAGGGGCACGGTGCCCAAGGGTGTGGCCCTCAATGCTCTTGAGAACACTTGCTAAGACACGAGCTCCCACACACGTTCCAACAGATCATCCTCACAGGCACACAACAAACATCACCCCACACGTGGAGAACACTCAGTAAATATTTGCTGAACGAATGAATCCAAGACACAACCTGCCCACTGGCCACTCTCCATGGGCTGGACGTGGCATTCTTCTCCCAGGAGGACAAACAGGCTTCTCAAGCTAGCAGCTAACAGTACGTCCTGAAAGCGGGGCGGCCCCTTCCTCAGACAGAAGGGAGGGAATGGGGCTCTCCTGCCCTCAACCCTTCCCCTCGTCCTGTAACCACAACCCTGTCCTAGGGGTTTCTGAACAAGGACAAACCAAGAAACAACACTTGCTACGGGCAAGGGGCCCATCTTCTCCCTCAGAGTCGAAAACCACCTGAGAACTCAGACAACACAATGACCTCGTTCACACTCACTCTGGCTCAACCTGCCTGCAGACTCTGCGCTGGGCTCGTCCTGCAGGAGCACCCCTGCACAACAGGTGACGTGTGCCCCTTCCCAGCCCTGCCTGTCTCACTGGAGGGGACAAGCGAGGCACGACAGCAAGTCCAAGCAGGCACCTGGCACCCACCACCACCCCTGGACGAAAGCAGCGGCCAGCCCGACCTGCATGCTGGCTCCTCCGTCTAACACAGGCTCAGAAAGCCTCTCTGTGAAGGACCGGAGAGTAAACATTTGGAGCTTTGCAGGCCAGATGGTCCCTGTCACGGTTACTCAGCTCTGCCACCACAGCAAGAAGACAGCCACGGACAGAACCAAGACCAGCGTGGCAATGGAGAGCAGTGCACGTGCGGGCTCGGTCGTGTCTGGCTCTGAGGGGGAGAGCGGCTAGGTGCCAATAAAGCTTTATGTACGGACGCAGAAATTTGAATTTCATGTGCTTTTCATGCGGCACAGTTACTACTCCTCTTTTGACTTTTTGCCCTACACTGAAAATGTGAAAATCAGCTTTAGCCCACAGGCCACAAACAGGTGGTGGCCAGATCTGGCCTGCAGGTCACAGTTCCCAGAGTCCCGGCCTGGCAGAGCAACAGCCTGGGGCCCCTGTACAGGCCGAGGACATGGACCAGCGAGGCCAGAAGGCCCAGGATCACATCGCCCCACAACCCCAGAATCTGGGGCCACAGGAGAAACAGCTGGCCTGCAACGGTGGCCAAAGAGGGTGGCTCTACCCCAACCCCACGGTGCCACACGGCCTGAGGTTTCAGGGTGACCCGCTGCCGCCTCTAGGACTCCTCCAAACCTTACCAGTTCCTGTTCCAGGGGACCTATCCCCAGGTAGAGGGATGCCATCACGACCCGCCTCTTGGCTACTTTTATCTGCCCCTGAAGAAAAGAAACAATTCAAAATCCAGTCATTTGTTACGATTTTTTAAAAAGAAACATTTACTTTTATTTATTTGGCAGTGCCAGATCTCCAGCAGCGGCATGTGGGGTCTTTGAATTGCTCCATGCAGGATCTAGGTCCCTGACCAGGGATCGAACCTGGGCCCCCTGCATAGGTGTGCAGAGGTCTCAGGACCACCAGGGAAGTCCCTCACAGTCATCATCTTCATATTCGCTAAGAAAGATATAGTCCTTTGATGCTGGAAAGAAATAACACTCCAAGCTGAACTACCCTGTATTTTCACCAATTAATATTTAAAGCAAGACCCAAATGTGTGTGGTAATCTCACAAATAAGGACCCACAACTCTAATTTAAAATATGCAGCCTGAAAGTAAAGCCTGAGCTAGCCACGCTGCAAGATACAGCACAGCCTCGAGGAGGAGGGAGGCCCGTGCACATGGCCTGAGAGGAGGTCCCCAGTGCACTGCAGAGACAGACACACGTCACTGAACACCAAGCGCACGGCCCTGCCGCCACCCCCACGCACGCGATACGTGTGTGTGTGTGTCCGAGAGGCAGAAGCAGAGGAGGGAGTACGGGTGCAAACTTGCACTCCACCCCCATCTGCACGAAGGTTTTATAACGAGCACGTGATACTTCTGAAATGCAGACAGACAGGTACCTAGCTAGACACACCAACAGAACACTCAGCATCCAAAGATGACGCCTCAGTTCAAACATCCGCTCCCGAGACCCGTTCCAGCCACAGGACACCAGACCCCTCTCAGGAGCTGAGCGTCCAGGCCCTAGAGGAGGTCAAAGGCAGGAAGTAGGGCAAGCTGGCGAGGGTACCCGGAGAGGCAGGACGCACACTCCAGCTTGCTTTCCCACTTGGCCCCCACGGCCTGCACTGTCAACAGAGGAAGAGGGGTGTCTTGACGAGATAACAGACCGGCACAACACTAGGAAAGGCTTCTATGCAAGGAACAAAGAACTTCCTATGTTTGCTATTTCCTTCATTTTGTTATTTACTAGATGGTTGCTTGCGGGGAAAGTGAGCATGAAGACAGGAAAGAGGACAGCAAGTAAGGAGAAAGGTGATTTAGTTCGGGCAGCAAATGACAGAAGACAACGCAAGCGTCTGCTGTGACGCTGGGTCCCCTGGTCCAAGCTCGGCGTAACGAAGGCGGGGGTGCAGGCAGGCACTCTCCTCTCGGGGAACATGGGTCACTCTGTCCCAGGAAGAAACACAACCGCTCCGCATGGAATGGGCCAGGGAACCTGCCCACGACTCAGTGCAGGAAGCAGGAAACGGTGGCCTCGGCTTCCTCCTGGCCTGAGCCCTCCAGCTTGTCCCGGACTCGGCAGCCCCTTTCACCCTGGGCAGATGAGAGCATGGCCCGTCTCCAGGCCAGGAGACCCCCAGGGACAGCCTGTTGTTTCCCAGGAGTTGACTGGGACACAAGACCAGCCTCCTCTGAAAAATCTGTTTCTTCAAGCCAAGCAGAGGACCAAGCAGGAGCAGAGAGTAAACAGTTTCAGCATCAGTTCTACACAAACAAGGACAAACGGGAGAGTCGAGCAGAGCAGAGGGGGCAGGGGGAGTGAGTGCGCACACACACCATAATGGAATAAGCTAGCGGGAAATTAAGTGGAGATCTACAAAACCACAGGGCACAGGAGAAAGAGGCATGCAAGCTGCAACTGAGCTAGAGTGGCTGTGCAGAAAAAGGAGTCCACCCACCTCTCCCATGACCTCCCAGCACTCCTCCTGACCGCACCACACCCTGACTCCAGCATCCTCGTCCACACACTCAATCCACGTGAAGAAAAGTTAGTGAGCGCTGCATTACTTCATTCCAATTAGCAGCTTAACCACAAACAATGAGACATGACATGAGTGCCTGTGTAACGTACGAACACACCTGAACCCCCGAAATGCAAAGGTCAGCGTGTCTACCAGGAGACGGAAGGTACAAACTCCAGGTAGAATCACCAGAACCCTGAGACCTAAAAACCAGAGGCCCAGACTTCTCGGCTCTCTGTAAATGCTCGCCGCTGAACGAGAGGCTTCCACCCACTTCCTACATATCAAATCCCACCCCGTAGGTCACTTGGGTCTCCATCTCTTGTCCACCATTGGATGGAGCGACTGGGTTCTGGAGACTCTGCCAGGGACCCCTAGGGGGTGTGCCCTGCCCTAACCAGAATGAGGTCCGTCCCCCATGCCCCTGGACACACGCAGCGCGGACAGCCTCAGCAGGAATGTGCCCATGTGGTCCCCAAGCTCTCACTAACCTCCCAGCTAGCCTCCGTTGCCGACACGGAACAGTGGGACTCAACCTGTCCACGAGAACCAACACCTGGGACCCGACCCTCATGGGGCCCCCACGCTCTGAGCTGTTCTACCTCAGACCTCCGCCATGCAAGGAGCCTCTGGTCATGGCGTGGCTCAGCCAGGTGTGAGCCTGACTCCTGACAGACAGAGCAGAGCAGCCATCAAAAGCTTCTACGACGGGTGTTTTGGCTCAGGGCTCACCCAACCTTATGCCCCGCCTCACCGAACCTCTAACCCCACACCTGAACCTCTCTCCCTTAGACACGACTTACCTTCATGAGCTCGAAAAACTCTGCTGGGGAAGAAAGCACCCTGACATGAGAGCTGGAGACGCCAAACTCTGGAACCAGGTTTCGGATCCACTGGAAGCGATGCACGCCCTCCGCACACAGGCAGCACGGAGGTGAGGTGACCGCAGGGACCGCGGGGGACAGCAGAGGGGCCAACAGCAGCCATGGCGACCTGGGGAGACACACACAGTCCGTCACACGTCCCGCAGACTTCCTCACAAGTCTCTCTCAGCTCCTGCGGGCAAATAAGGAAAAATAACAATTTTTTCTTTTTGAGAATTTCAGATCTTCTAGACCATTTTAAGCGAGCCCCAGTCAAACTCTGCAAGAGTTTTTCTTCAGCCCCTACGAGTGAAGCAACTTAAGAAGTGCCAAAGCCTATATACAAACCCCAAACTTTATGCTGATTGCAGACAAAAATTTAGAGCAGCCACAAGTAAACTCAGAAGGCCATCACCTGGTTAATACTCCCAACAAACTCACCTGCAGAAAGCTGCCACAGGCCACCCAGAGCAAGGGCAGGTCTGGTCTCAGTCTGGTGACTGCAACCCAGACCCCTGGTTCTCTGATGAGATAAACGGCCTTTAATTCAGGGAAGGAACCAGAAAAAAAAAAAATTTAAGTTTTCTCTTTAATACTCAGCTTCCCAGGTGGTACTAGTGGTAAAGAACCTGCCTGCCAACGCAGGGAACGTTTAAGAGACGTGAGTTTGATCCCTGGGTCAGAAAGATCCCCTGGAGAAGGAACTGGCAGCCCACTCCAGTATTCTTTGCCTGGGAAATCCCATGGACCGAGGGAGCCTGGTGGGCTACAGTCCGTGGGGTCACAAAGAGCCAGACACGCCTGAAGCGACCGAGCATGGCACACACAGGAAGAAAAGCTGGAAGAGGCTGGGGGGGTGACCGTCTCAAGAGGAGCCAGCGGTGACTACAGCTGCCCCTTCACCACTGGCCCCAGCCTCCTCGGGGTCACACCCCATCTCTGGAGGGCTCCAGGCCACTGAGGCCGAGCCCGCAGTAAAGGGCCCCCTGTCCGCTGAGTCTTATCCCTGTCTGGCTTCCAGCAAAGAGCAGCAGGAAAATCCTCTTCAGCCTGTGACCTTCACCACGGCCTCATGAGGGACTCTAGGGAGAGGATGCTAAACACCCTGAGGCCTGCAGGGCCACAGATTCCAGGAAGATGATTTCATTCACTTGTCTCCTGATAAAACACTGAATCTTCCCAGGGTTCGTGAATGTCCCTCCACACACACGCCAGATGGCCGGCAGCTGGGCTTCCCAGAAAGCCCACTGGGCCGTCACGGCGACTCACTGCCAAGAAAACTTTAGTCAACGGGTGGAAGGCACCGGCTCTGGACCCTGGGAAGCCAGGGTTTGCCACAGGCCTCTGAGCAGAGGTCCCTTCCCGCTGCCTCTGAGGAGGTGGGGACCACACTCCCAGGCGTCTCTTGCTACACTTCTCCTCCAGCTTCCCTTCAAAGAGCAGCAATGAAAGGCCTAGATGTGCGAACAAGGGGCTGCAGCCTCGATTTTCCAAAACGGAGGCTGTGCTTCTGCTGCGCTCCAGGCCACCTTCCGGAGCAAGGAGAGCCTTCAGTCCAGAGGAAAACCATGAGAATGGGAACGTGCTCGACACTCATCGTGAAGCCCCAGAGGGGGCCTGAAGAGTCTAACGTGCGCTAAGTGGCTTCAGTCGTGTCCGCCTCTTTGAGGCCCTATGGACTGCAGCCCACCAGGCTCCTCTGTCCCTGCGATTCTCCAGCCAAGGACACTGCAGTGGGTTGCCATGGCTTCTTCCAGGGGACCTTCCCCACCCAGGGATCAAACCCACATCTCTTATGTCTCCTGCATTGGCAGGTGAGTTCTTCACCACTAGCGCCACCTGGGAAGCCCCGAAAGTCTAATACTCAGTAATTAAATAGTCTGCTTGAGGTGGAAAACCCCTCAGCATCATAAGATCAACTCATCTCCCAGCCTCAGAGCACTTATATCGCTCAGACCAGATAAAATAGATCCAGAGCAATACCTGTGCCCCAGGCCATACAGTCAGTCCCCCACGCTCTTCAGATGAACCAACACTCAGAGCCACTCCCAAAGAGCAAGATGAGGAAACACCTCTTTGCCACAGAGCAACCCAGGAGAAGGCAAGTGCCAACTCAGGCCTCAGTCCAAGTGGTCACGTGAGCACTGATGTTGTTCGGGGGAGGCATGGCCGGCCCAGGGCCTGCCGCCCACAAACCTGGTGGCCTCAGCAGCTTACACACCTGAAATCATCTAAGAACACAAAGGAAACCGCTAAGACTGATTCAGGAAAAGTCAAAATACACAAACGGCGCACGTGCTTCAAGTGATCACACAGGGGAGCTGCCAGTGCCTGAGCTGCTGGGGAAGCCTCACAACAACCCTCCCTCGAAAGGAGCTTTGATCCCCTGGTGGGATTCAGACAGGAAGTGTGGTGGGGGGCAGGGGGCTCCCAAGCCAGGACAGGTGTGTGCGAGGGAAAGAGACAGGGACAGCCAAAACCCACCGGAGCCAGAAAAACCCAGGAGGGGCTCAACAGGCAGTCCAGAGAAGACACACGGTGAGCGCAGCGGGGCTGGGGCCCAGCCACCCGCGAGAGGGGCTCAGCAGACCAGCCTGCTGGGGGCCACTGCGGGCAGGTTTTCGGGCCTGCTGGGCCATTCCGCTGGGCGGCTCTCCCGGGAAGCTCCCACCCAGGCCAGGTTCCAAGCTCTGCTGAGGACTTTTTCACCGTCTCCTGTTTAACCTGTGTCCTGACAGGTTTATTTTTGTTAGAGAGAAGGAACTGAAAGCCAATTAGGTTTCAGGGACTAATTGGTGGTGGAGACCCAACCCTTGAGAGGCAGCTTTACATTCCAAAGAGAAAGATGCTTGGAAAAGGAGCGCAGAGTTTAATAAAGGCCCCACAAGGTCAACACAGGCAGGGGGAACCACACCCAGGCCCCAGACCCTCAAAATCTAACTGCTGCCCTGCCAGGACAGAAGCAGCCAGCCCTCGGGGGCGGGTTCTCTGATCATCTCAGCCAGATCCCCATGGGGGTGAGTTCTCGCTTTCCACGAGGGACTCCTGGGAATCTTCTCAGAAAAGGTCTCCCCCCCGTGCCAGCCACAGCCCCTGCATGCTAATCCCAGCCTCCAGGGGCCCCCACCACCTGCACAAGCAATTCCCCCTGCCCCAGGCAGCTGTCCCAGGTCAAAACCCTAAACCCCGCGAGACGAGGCGGCAGGGCGCTGTGGTTACTCTACAAAGAAAGCAGAGCTGCCACATTCACTATGCAGAGAACTAGACCTGCACACAGTTTCCACACCGAGCCCTGCGTTCCCCTGAATCATCTCTTTCTAGATACCATCGAGCTCCCATTTCCAGTTACAGGGAGGAGGAAGTGGCAGGGGCTGGGGGGCCAGATAACGCTCTGCCTCCCTCTCCCGCCCTGACTCCGGGTTGCAGGGGGGATTAGAGGACAGGGCTCAGGCCAGAGCAAGGGCGCGCCCTGGAACTCAAACTCAGGCAAGCTGAACGGCTTCGCTACAGCCCTCAGCTGCAAACAATGCCAAACAATCCTCAGCTCACAACTCTGAAGGCGAGATGGGAGAGCAACCTCTCCACAGGGCGGCTCTGGCCAAAACCCACAGGACACCTGGCTCAGGTAGAGGGTCAGCCTCATGACGGAGGACTTCCTGTGGAACCTTCAGACTAATTCCCTGAGCTGGGGAGTGCGCTGGGGCTAAGCTGAGGACCCCTGACCTGGGGCCACTCCCTCTACCCGGAGAGGGGCCTGGAGGCATGGGGTGAGAGGATGGGGGGACAACTAGGCGGGCACAGTGAGTATGAAGCGGGGCAGCGGGGAAGAGAGGGAGGCTTCTTCCCAGCCTCTCCAAGAGGAATCCACACCTGACCCTCCATGACGCTCTTGTCCGCGGACAGGCCCGCCATTAGACCAAGGATGGCAGAACCCTGCCCAGCTGTCCTAGACAGGACGGTGCACCGTGCCGACTCATGAGAGGTACTGGACAGCAGCAGAACCGAGTGAGGGGGCAGAAGAGCTGCTGAGACACCATCAACACCCCTTTGTGCAAGGGAAGCCCAGGGAAATGGGAGAAGGCATTTCTCCTTTGTGTGGGAGGACTGGAGTTTTTCATTCCACAAAACACTATGAAACTGCACGCACTCCGGGGGGAGAACTGCCACACATACTGCCTTCCCCCTCGACCAGGACGCAGACCGTGCGCCTGGAAGTCCGACCAAGCCCTCACGTGTCCTCACGGGGACCGCGGAGGTGCCAAGGAAAGCTGACACCTAAGAATCCCGCCTGGGTCTGCACTTCCCCTCCACCAGGCCACCCGCAGCTCTCACAGCCGCAGAGGACACTGGGGCTCCCCGGGGGCAGCAGCGGTGCCACCCGCTACCTGTGGAAATGAGGAAGCAGGCCAGCCTCCTAGGGTCTCTGCAAAACACGGGCTGTGGGGCTCTGAAGGAAAAAAAGCGGGGTACCGGAGGACTGTCTCCTACACCAACCACAAATCCACCATGGACAGCAGAGGGGCTCTGCCCCATCCCACGCAAGGGCATTACCTAAGTGTCCCGCACTCAGGGTCGCGGCCTGAATGTCCACAAACTCTCCGGGAACTGTACAATAAGATTCGTGGTACACATGCTGTGGCTTGGGTCCCACCCAAATCGGTACAAAACGACAAGAAAAAAGAAAGAAGCTTTTAAAAGAAACAGAACTCTGGACTGCCATTCTTTTCAGAAACTGCTTTTTAAGAAACCCCCACCCCACCCCCGTCACACACACTTAAGCGTAAAGAGGTGAAGTGATGAGAAAAGGGCAACCGTCAGAACACTTCCTGAGAAAGGCTCGAGAAACTACACCAAGGGACCAGACTTCCTGCAGCCCTGGCAGCAGGCGGCCCTTCCTGACTAACGCAAGCCCTCACCCCGAGAAAGGGAAATGAGTGTGAATTCCCGTAGGTCACTTCAGAAGACCAACGGCTGCTGCACTCCTCCAAGAAGTCCAGCCCCGGGCCGGGGCTGCCAGCGTGAGTTACACGCGGCCCCGGTGACCCCTCTCTTGGCTTTCCAGAAGAAAGTCGATTACGTCGAGGGGCCAGAGACCTAGTGCAGACTTCTGACCCTGACGCTCCTCGGGAGCCACGGGCTCCCAGCAGGCTCTGCCGAGAATCACCCACAGGTGCTACTAACCCACCCGGCTTCAACCAGCCCGACTTCCCTCAATCGGCTTGACTTCGACTTCCCTCAATCGGCTTGACTTCCCGGCAGCTTTGAAAACAACTCGTTTACATAACTCAGATCACTTGTTTACCACGGGATTATCTATCAGAACGCTTTAATCCCGGGCTCGTTTCTAGCCATCCACAAGTACACAGCTGGCTGACCAGGCTAATTCGTCACCAGTAGCAATGTGCTCAGAAGGTACTCAGGTTAACAGGATCTTAATAAAGCTACCATTTAAAGGTCAGTCGGGTGCAAATCTTAATTTAGTTCTCGACAAGATCTAATTTGAATTATTTGGGGAAATCATGCTTTGATTCTAAATGTCCTCCCCCTGCCCTCCCTACCCATTCTACTGCTGTAATAAATAACTAAGAGATGGCTCTACTGAACTCTAATGAGTAAGGGGGAACTGAGAAAATTCAGAGAAAAAGTAATTTCTGGAAATCTGGTGGTCCCTCAGAGTGGAAACCACGAAGAAGTTGAACAACAGTAGGCTGAGCTGGCATTACAAGGTAAAAAAAAAAGGGGGGGGCAATAAAAAGAACAGTTTGCTGGTGACACCCCCCTTGACAACTCAGGAAAGTCAGGACACCCCACCCCCACAACACCTCCACCCCCCCACGCACACACACATGAATGCATACACACACCTAGAATAAACAGACCTCGGGTTTCAAAAATAAAGACTTTTCTGCACATAGCTCAAACTGAAAATAGCTTTTAAAAGAGAAAAAGGAGACCACAGAGAAAATATCTCCTTGTATGGCAGGCAAGCTCACTTAGGAGCTAAGGCCCTCCTGACACAGCTCCCACTAGGTCTCATCTGCTCCAAATAACAAGCTGGTTCTGATTAGTCCGAGGAGGCCAAGAAACTTCCCCAAGTTTGTCTCCCTCTCCAGGGCAACCAACCTGCCAGTCATCTGAACAGGGAGTGCCTTCGCTTGGACCCACCTGGATGCTAACTGACCTGCCCTGAACTCACCTTATTATCACCCCTCAACCTGGCCCTTTCCTACTCCCTGTCTCGGTGAAGCGTGCCACCATCCCTGTGGTTGCCCCAGTCAGAAACATGAGCTGCCTCCTCAGCAACCCTCCCACGCAACCCGCACCACGGCTGACTCCAATCCAACCCCCTCACCTCTTCCCGCAAGCAAGCCCCACCTCCTCAGGCCAAGACGGGTTAGCCAGAGAAACTGCAGGGGGTCTCTCAGAGCAAGGGCCCCCAGGGCTCGGCCCAGCTCCCCTCTCTCCCTCCTGTCCCTCCTCCTGGCAACAGTCTGAGGACCTGTGGGACCTCAGAGCTGCCGTCCACTGTTGTCCCCATCAGCCTACGAGCACATCACTCACTATCCTCCTGTGAACACTGGCCCCCACTTCCCCACTTAGCCCACTTCGACACGCCTCGAAGACACAGCTCCAAGACCACCACCACCCGGAAGCCTCTGTGACTTCCAGCTGTGCATCGGTGCTGCCATGACCTTTCCTACCTTACTTTACTACTACTATTGTCTGTTTACGGGTCTGAGCGCCTGGAAGGTGGCGCTCTGGATTTGTGTCCTTGGTACCTAACACAGGCACAGCAGTGCTCTATATACGCAGGCTGAATAAGCGAGTGGATCCAGCTGTCCATGAGGAGCCAGATGCCTGCTCAAGAGAGAAACAACAGTATTTCCAGATCACTAATTAGAAATAATTTTAAGTAGAGTTCTCTGTCACTACGGCTGTCTCTTTAACTAAAAGGAAACAACTGCAGTAAAGAACTGTTCCCTCTCACCACTCCCCTTGCTAGCCACAAGGAATCACCAGGCACTCCAACAGTTGAGTCAGACTGGCAAGCTAAAATCTAAAATAATGTTAAGTTCATGACTACACAAAATTATTATCAATGAATCAATGATCAGAATTACAAGAAACCACATCATTCGGGGAATGAGGAATTGGGAGGTGCAACTGAACAATGGAGAAGAAACGAAAGTCAGCAGCCACTAGAGGTGAGTGGCCACAGAGACATGAGTAACCCCAAACACCCAAGCCACAGAGAAGCAGAAAAAGTCTGCAAACCAAGTAAGACAAAGAAAGGGTCAGAAATTCACAGTACTGTAGTAATACTGCTCAAAGTGTATATCCTCCACCCTAGCACAGGCATCGTAAGACGAAAAATTTCGGGCAATTGCGTTTCTGTGATTTAACTGGGTTCCTGATTTAACTGCCAACCCACAGAAACAAGTCTCTCAACGTAATCAATAAGAAACATGGAGCCACAACACCTGCAGCCACTGAAGCTATTTACAGAAGATCTTAAGAATTCAATTTAGACTATCACCACTGCCACACTAACCCCTTCCCCCCACCGCCCCACCCCCACCCACTCAAGAGAAATGTGTCTTAGAAGAATTTGTGGCTATTGCCTCAACATCTTTTAGTAATCAATTTCAATGTTAAACAGTGATTAACATGAAGTGTTTTCTTGTACAGTTTAAATATATACAAAGGAAATGACAAAACGGCCTAAACATCTCGTCCTTCAGAGCCTTTTTTCAAACTTTAAACCAAATTTCTTAGTGGGTTGAGGTCAGGACATAGAAGTCATTTGACTTGGCTATCCACTGGCGTGAACAGGTCTTTGTTAAGTACCAATTACAGAAAAGGGAGGCCACCTCTTCAATACACCACTCCCATTAGGTTCACTGATGTAAAATTTAAAGCTGTTCTGATCGGTAAGCTTCCAAGAGAACCAACCTGTGCTGATTCCTATCACAAAAACTTCCCCTAAATCAAACTTTAATTTTTCCCTGAAACTCTTCCAACGTCACCCAATATGAAGCAAGTTCCTTCCCATACCTAGAATCAACGCTGGACTGGACCACAGATCTACCAAATGCCAGAGGTCAAATTTCACCCAAGTAGCAGATAAAAATCTAAGATAGGCACAACCTCTAGGAAAGGATGCAGTTCTACGTTTGTTTGTTTTCTTAAAAAAATAAGTGTAAAGCTTGAGTCTCTTTAACAAAAAACTGTGCACAGATTTTTTTTTTTAATATTAGCAACAGCAGCAGGCCTCTTAGGTCAACATGTTCTTGGTAAATGTTTACTTTTAAAAATCACTGCCTGGGAGAATTGCTTC
Organism: Capricornis sumatraensis; assembly: GCF_032405125.1. NCBI lineage: Eukaryota > Metazoa > Chordata > Mammalia > Artiodactyla > Bovidae > Capricornis > Capricornis sumatraensis. The sequence continues at coordinate 103,340,090 of NC_091076.1, forward strand.
AAAGCCTCCTTCACCACTTGCATAAGTCACTTCAGTACTTTTCCAGAATACAGGCCCTTTGCAAAGTGTAAAAGGGGTTTCGAGTGGTTCCTCTTCCCTTGCCGGAGTGTTCCTGACTCAGGATTGCTTCACAGCCCTCTGGCAGGATGTGAGAAACGCTGCATGCACAGAATCCCAGCAGGGCTGATTCACTCCCGCCAAGTCACCCCCGCAGCTAGGATTATTTAAGGAAAAGACCCCTCCGGACCCAAGCAGTGTCTCTCGCGGACACTCTCCAACACTCACACCCTGGGGCCCAAAGAAAAGCACGAACTCAGAACCCCAACCCACCCCACCCCCCGCCCAGAGTGCACACACAGGAGCCCCTTCGCTCCAGCGTAAGCGGACCGGGGTCGGGCTCGCCCATCGCAGCTCCAGGCAGGCCCAGCCGATCTCGCTCGCAGGGCCCCCGTTCCCCAGGAAGGCTGGCGGCAAAGTGGGGCCGGGGGGCCCACGCGGGGGACCCGGAGGTCTCGCCGCCACGCCAGGCGGCTTGGGGTCCCGGTCGGGGGGGAGCGGGCGCGCCTGCAACCCCGCTGCCCTCTCACCTCCTGCGCCGGCGGTCCGGGTTCCTGCCGAGGCGGTCGGACAGGCGCCCCAGAAGCGCAGCCAGCCCGGGGCGGCCAGGCAGAAGGCCTAGCAGCCGCCTCCAGAACACCGGCCCCGCCGCCGCAGCCGCCGCCGCCGCCATGGAGACTCGCCGCTTCCGCTTCCGGCGCGCGAGAACTTTATTGACACCCGCGCGCGCGGACAGCGGCCGCGCGCGCGAGCCGGGAGCGCCGGCGGCCCGGCCCCTCGGCCTCGGTTTCCTGCCAGGTGGGCACAGGTGTGCTGCGAGCCGGAGCCAGGCCGTGGGAGAGCAGAGGGCGGGCCTCCGCATCCCCTGACTGGGCCTCGATACCGGACAGGGCCTGGAGAGTAGTGGGAGAGCATCACCTGTCCAGGTCCCGTGACCGAGTTCAGGCTGGACTTGAGAGGCCGAGTCCCGCCTCCAAGTATTGGGTAAGATGTCTAGAAGAGGGTGACCCGTTGACTTACCCCAGCGCACTGAGAACGGAAAAAAAACCCCACCAGACCCAGGCAAGACGATGTTTCACCTGGTCAGCTCCAGGCCTGCAGCTCGAGGACACAGAGCGGCTCACCCAGTGTAGGTGCAGTGAAGACACCTCTGTGGCCCAAATGCATACACACGTTATAACCTCCCTCTGGGAACTACGGCCCCATGGCCAAAGAAGCTGAAGGAGCTCATCGGTATAGCCAAGAACACTTCTCGTCAGTCAGTTCAGTCACTCAGTCGTGTCCGACTCTGCCACCCCATGGACTGCAGCACACCAGTTCTCCCTATCCATCACCAACTCCTGGAGTTTACTCAAATACATGTCCATCGAGTTGGTGATGCCACCCAACCATCTCATCCTCTGTTGTCCCCGTCTCCTCCCGCCTTCAATCTTTCCCAGCATCAGGGTCTTTTCAAATGAGTCAGCTCTTTGCATCAGGTGGCCAAAGTATTGGAGTTTCAGCTTCAACATCAGTCCTTCCAATGAACATTCAGGACTGATTTCCTTTAGGATGGACTGGTTGGATCTCCTTGCAGGCCAAGGGACTCTCAAGAGTCTTCTCCAACACCACAGTTCAAAAGCATCAATTCTTCGGTGCTCAGCTTTCTTTATAGTCCATACATGACTACTGGGAAAACATAGCCTTGACTAGACAGACCTTTGTTGGCAAAGTAATGTCTCTGCTTTTTAATATGCTGTCTAGGTTGGTCATAACTCTTCTTCCAAGGAACAAGCATCTTTTAATCTCATGGCTGCAGTCACCATTGCAGCATTTTTGGAGCCCCCCAAAATAAAGTCTGCCACTGTTTCCACTGTTTCCCCATCTATTTGCTATGAAGTGATGGGACCAGATGTCATGATCTTAGTTTTCTGAATGTTGAGTTTTAAGCCAACTTTTTCACTCTCCTCTTTCACTTTCATCAAGAGGTTCTTTAATTCTTCTTCGCTTTCTGCCATAAGCTTGGTGTCACCTGGATATCTGAGGTTATTGACATTTCCCCCAGCAATCTTGATTCCAGCTTGTGCTTCATCCAGCCCAGCATTTCTCATGATGTACTCTGCATATAAGTTAAACAAGCAGGGTAACAATATACAGCCTTGACGTACTCCTTTTCCTATTTGGAACCCGTCTTGTTCCATGTCCAGTTCTAACTGTTGCTTCCTGACCTGCATACAGATTTCTCAATAGGCAGGTCAGGTGGTCTGGTATTCCCATCTCTTTCAGAATTTTCCAGTTTGTTGTGATCCACACAGTTAAAGGCTTTGGGATAGTCAATAAAGCAGAAATAGATGTTTTTCTGGAACTCTCTTGCTTTTTTGATGACTCAATGGATGTTGGCAATTTGATCTCTGGTTCCTCTGCCTTTTCTAAAACCAGCTTGAACATCTGGAAGTTCACAGTTCACATATTGCTGAACCCTGGCTTGGAGAATTTTGAGCATTATTTTACTAGCATGTAAGATGAGTGCAATGGCACCCTGCATGGATTGAGGAGCCTGGAGGGCTGCAGTCCATGGGGTCGCTGAGGGTCGGACACGACTGAGTGACTTCACTTTCACTTTTCACTTTCATGCATTGGAGAAGGAAATGGCAACCCACTCCAGTGTTCTTGCCTGGAGAGTCCCAGGGACCGGGGAGCCTGGTGGGCTGCCGTCTATGGGGTCACACAGAGTCGGACACGACTAAAGTGACTTAACAACAGCAAGATGAGTGCAATTGTGCAGTAGTTTGAGCATTCTTTGGCATTGCCTTTCTTTGGGATTGGAATGAAAACTGACCTTTTCCAGTCCTATGGCCACTGCTGAGTTTTCCAAATTTGCTGGCATATTGAGTGCAGCACTTTCACAGAATCATCTTTTAGGATATGAAATAGCTCAACTGGAATTCCATCACCTCCACTAGCTTTGTTCGTAGTGTTGCTTCCTAAGGCCCACTTGACTTCACATTCCAGGATGTCTGGCTCTAGGTGACTAATCACACCATCGTGATTATCTGGGTCATGAAGATCTTTTTTGTATAGTTCTTCTGTGTATTCTTGCCACCTCTTCTTAATATCTTCTGCTTCTGTTAGGTCCATACCATTTCTGTCCTTTATTGAGCCCATCTTTGCATGAAATGTTCCTTTAGTATCTCTAATTTTCTTGAAGAGCTCTCTAGTCTTTCCCATTCTATTGTTTTCCTCTATTTCTTTGCACTGATGGCTGAGGAAGGCTTTCTAATCTCTCCTTTCTATTCTTTGGAACTCTGCATTCAGGTGGGTATATCTTTCCTTTTCTCCTTTGCTGATTTTAAGATGATAATGGATGGGACTTCCCGGGTGTCACAACGGATGGAAATCCACTTGCCAATATAGGGGACATGGGTTCAGTCCCTGGTCCGGGAAGATTCCACATGCCACAGCAGCTTCTAAGCCCATTGGCTGCAACAACTGCAGCCCAACCACCTAGAGCCTGTGCTCCACAAGGAGAAAGCCACGGCAGTAAGAAGCTCTTGTGCTGCAAGGAAGACACCCACCCCCGCCCCCAGCAGCAACTAGAGAAAGCCCACGCGAAGCAAAGCAAGAAGACCCAGTGCAGCCAAAATGAATAAATTTCAAAGAAAAGTTAAATGATAACTTTATCTGTAACAAGTGTTTCCTTGGCAGAACCCACATAGGCTGGGAACTGGAAACTGGAAAAGCTATAGGAGATGATGATATCGTCCTTATTCCAGGGGACATGTTGTATGGTTAAAAGAATATAGACACAAAATGGATACAAAAGAATATGGATACAAAATATTCTGAATTCTGCTTTCATTAAATTATCCTGAAGAAATCAATACACGTTCTCTACAAAAATGTTCATCTCAACTTTGTTTATATCAAAAGTATGAAAGCATTCAACAGTGGGGAAGTTAGGTAAATAATGGCACATCATTATGTTGGAAGACCATGCACTCGTTCTAAAAGTATGTTCTAGAACAGTTAAAAGGAGTCCCCTGGCAGTCCAGTGGTTAGGACGCCATGCTTTCACTGCCGTGGCTCTGGGGTTCAATCCCTGGTTGGGAATTAAGATTCAAGCCAGTCCTCCATGCCATTCAGTGCAGCAACAGCAAAAAGAAGAATGGTTAATGAAATTAAATGTAAAATCCAAATTTCAAAGAGTAGTATGGAGCGTATGCCATTCTGTTAAAAATTGGGAAGAGTGTGTGTACAAACAGACTGAAAGTAAATTACACCAAAATGTTAACATTGGTTATTTGGTGATATTTAATATTTTCCAGAGTGTTTACAATCAATGAGTATTTCAGATTTTCATTTTTCCCTTAAGTTTCAGATAGCTTTACAAATACAGGGTGGAATTTGATTCAGCTCTTCCAAGTTAGAAGTGGTGAATCATCAAATTGCCTAATTTCCAGGAACTCGAGTGAAACCATTCTTTGCTTGGTTCCACTTTTGCATGGTGCCTGGCACAGAGTAGCTGCAGAGTCAAGTTGCCGAATGGCCACACCATGATGCTGGGCAATGAGTACCACGTGGACCACAGGAGCATCCTGACCATCTGGAGAAGAGCTGGCAGTTTCTTTTAACATGTGATGCTTTGCTGAGTGAGGTATTAAGTGAGATAAACAACAACAGTACCACCCCACTGTGAACTTCTGATCTAAAGTAAACTGTAGTGGCACACAGAGACATCAACAGTACGGTAAGTTAAACTAAGGAGTATTTACATTAAGCATAAACAGCGAGCAATGACCCCAGTCCTTTCTGAAGCCACACACGGAGAGCCTCTGGCCTTCGTGGCTACTTTGAAACAGAGCTACAACCAGAATGAGGCAACTACGATTTTGCCCTCCAACACGCACATTGAGAGGTTGCAAAAATTTTAAGTAATGGTTTTAAGGGGTTGAGCAATTTTTTACATGGTTACATTTTTCCATGGTGACAGGACAAACACTGCTTCCTCCAAGAGCTTTCGTCTGGTCTTGTTAGGGAGAATGAATAGAGGAGATAAGTCATGCTCAGCTAAGACAGGTGCCCAAGTCTGCTGGTAGTGCCCCAAGCTACTTGGAGGACAAGCAGTCTGGGCAGACACAAGGGCAGCTGCAAGTCACACCTTGATGACCTCGGGCAAGAAAGCATCTGTCCTCTGAAAACCCCCAGGCGTCTCGGAAGCCCATCGGCTGAGTCTCCCTCCCTGACCTCCTGTGCTCACACACTGCCTTCTGGTTAGTCTGCTCTCTTCTTCCCAAACAGGAGGTGCCAGGGCGAGAAAGACAGGGTTGATGGACTGATGACCGAGATCATGTCTTCCCAAACGGAAAAGGAAATCCATTCACGAAAAGGAGAGTTGACGTCAAAGAGTGGTGGGCTGCCGCCCCTGATAGCGGGGCTGCTCTTGCAGGCAGGAAATACCAGGAAATCCTGAGCCAAGGACCCATGCCTCACTGTCTGTGATTCACTCCCTGAGCCGAAAATCATGCCAATGCAAGAGGAAGGCCCCTCTCCCAGCTTGCTTGGTGAGCGAGGGTCTCTCCCAAACACAGGGAGAAACTCAAGAGCTGGCCCAGCTGGCTGGCCAGCCCATCAGTGATGAGAAACTCTCCTAGGTTAGTTTGACATGGGGTCTGATTGCCTGTTTCTGAGGAGCATACTCGAGTTTTGTGCAGTGTTGGAGCAAGGATGGCATGAAACCTTGGGACCACTGCCTCCATTCCTCCGCCCAGGGACTGCCCGGCCTCACCAGCCTGGCCTTTTTACAACGCTTCAAACTCCCCAGCACAGGTTGCCGCCTTACAATCTGTCTTCCACCTCCCACCCTGGAGCTTGTCCAAAGGTCACTTCCCTTAGAAGTGCCCAGCCACACCCCCCTCCCACTCCATAACAGAACTTTATTTTCTTACTATTAAGAACTGTGATCTAATACTATTTATTGGTGGATTGCTGTGTCTTTTGTCTCCTTGCCCCCACTCCAAATGTGAGCCCTTAAAGCCCGGCACTAGCACAGGAAGCAGCTCGTTCACTCGTGCTTGACAAATGCACCTAGGGTAGGAGCTGTGAGCCCTGGAGCCTCCGCTGCAGGAGGAGATGGGGGCGACCGTGGCTTGGCCCCCTGGGATTTTACTGACCTGCTGCCACAGATCCCTTTGCAAACCTGGCACCTCAGAGACCCCCTAGGTCTCCCTTCCAGCCACCAGCCCTTCTCTTGCCTTCATTTTCCCTGGGGTATGCTCTCCCCACTGAGCTGTTACTCTGATCTTTCCCAGACCCTGACACTCTAATTTTTTTAAAATCATTATTTATTTTTGGCTGTGCTGGGTCTTCATTGCTGTGCATGGACTTGACTTGTGGTGCATGGGCCTCTCTTTGCAGTGGCTTCCCTTGTCGCAGACCACGGGCTCTAGAGCGTGCAGGCTTCAGTAGCTGCGGCTTGTGGAGCCCTCGATACTCTTCCTCCCCAAAGTTAAGACCTGACCCCCGTCCTCCCTGGCATGAGACGAGCTTCTGTCCGCTCAGAGCAGGAGTTGCCAAATATTTTCTTAAAAGGCTCAATGGTAAATACTGAAGACCAGATAATTTCAGTGGCATCTACTCAAGTCTGGTGCAAAAACCACAAGCAAAACAAACCAATGCGGTTGCATTTTCAATAAAACTTTATTTACAATAGCATCCTGCCAGCTCTGCACCGCAGTATCCCAATGTCTGCTTCAAAAACCAGCTTTTCCCTGTGTTGCAGCCACGGACCTGTCAGAGGCCCCACAGCGCCTGCAGGGCCCCGAGAGAACAGGTCTTCTGGCACCTAGGGTCTGAGTCGGTTGGAATTGCGGGTGGTGAGGGACAAATTGTCCAAGCCACTGAATTCAAACCATCAACCTTGCTGACAGGGGTGGGGATGTGGTCAAGATTCTTGCATCTATCATTTAAACTTTTCAGTGTCGAAAATCTTGTCACAAAACCCCTATTGCTCAATGGCTCTCTCTCACCACAAAGAGGGCCAGGATAATCTGGCATTTCGTCAACAAGAAGCCAGAGCCCAAATTTCTGGAACTGCCTCCTGGGCAAAGCATGCCTGTTTGTTTCTCTGTCCCGGTGAGAGATAAATGCGGCTCTCAGCTTCAGGGGAATCTCAGCCTTTTATGGTGTGGCAGGCAGCCAGCGCCACCCCAACCAGGAGCTGGAGGCCTCCTCGTGATCCAGCAGCCCAGCCCGTGGGGAAACACGGTGGCCGGTGGCCAGTTACATCCCAGGGAATCCCAGGATCCCTGGGCCCCACTTGGGTGGTGGAGGTGAGCTGCTGGGGGGGCTCCCTGAAGGAACCCCACCTTCCCTGCTTCTCCCTGCTCAGTCCGCATGGTGCAAGAGGCTAGGTGCGCCCCAGGGCTGGCAGCAGAGTCTCCAGCAGGATAAGTCTTCTCGTTGAGATGAGATGAAGTCCGACCAGGCTCCAGCAGGTGAGAGATGAGGCTTCAGACGCCCAGGCCCAGGCTTGATTTATATCCAGCCTCCTGGAATTTAGGAAAGACACTCAAAGGAAATCCCCCGAAGTCAATCGCCCTTCTCACCTCTTAGCCTAGAGAGGTGGGAGGACACAGGCCAGGTAGAGGTGCCACCTCCGTGCCCGTAGCTCTTGGCAGGGAGAGGAGTGAGGGGAGGGCAGTGATCCTGGGAGGTGGGCTGTGCAGAGCTGGAGAGCCCTGGTTCCAACTAGAGGGTCCACTTAGACCTGCCAGATCGGTCCAAAATTTCACCCTCAAGTCAAACACAAATGTGAAATTTCCAGATTTTTAAATGTTGTCTCTGGCTCAGATGGTAAAGAATCTGCCTGTGACATGGGACATCCAGATTCAATCCCTGTGTAGGGAAGATCCCCTGGAGGAGAAAATGGCAACCCACTCCAGTATTCTTGCCTGAAGAACCCCATGGACAGAGGAGCCTGGCAGGCTACAGTCTATGCAGTCGCAAAGAGTCAAACACGACTGAGCGACTAACACTTTCCCTTTCAAAAGTTTTAAATTCTGAGCTGCGTTCAGTGTGTAACTCATCACTTTGCGTGCATCTTTAGAGATAGAGATATAGATATAGACATATAATGCCCCAGTTACCGCAGGAGGAAGGGTAATTGTAGCAGGCCACGGCAGTTCATCTGTCTGTTGCAGATGTTGGACTGCGGCTGTGCAAACAGCCGTCCTGCCTGTTCGTGAAACATCTTTGAGGTTTACAAAGTTCCAGAAGTCAAAGGATGCGCCTGATTCTCCTCCCACAAAATGGAGTAGAATAGACCATCTTCTCTGCTTGGAGGTGTCTCAGGTTGAGCTCAGAAGCTGAGCTAAGGCTTCTGTCCCTGGAGAGTGCAAAGGGAGACAGAAGTGGACAGTGGGAAGACGCTCAGTGGCAGAGCCTGGGCACCCTGGAGCTGGTGGTGTGTCTGTCCCAAAGCTCCGCTTGCTCCTAGCACCTGCGAGCTGGGAGACGTGGGGAGACCTCTCCAGACCTCAGCTTCTCATCAGTCTGCACGTGCCCCTTCCTCAGGGATTTCCTCCAGTTGTCCCCCTCACCCACAGACTGGGGGTCCCCATCGTATGCTCACATAGCCCCTGAGACTTCGCCAAGTACTTAACACAGTTGCAATTAATTAATCATGACATCAATTGTGGGAGAACCTTTTTCTTCTGGAAAGAATCTAAGCTCCTTGAGGGCCCAGACTGATAAATTCCAGGCTCCCAGACCAATCTCCGGTACGTAGTGGGTACTCAAAATTACCTCTTAAAGGAATGCATGAGGCCTTCCCCTGGTGGCTCAGTGGTAAAGAATCAGCCTGCCAATGCAGGAGACACAGGTTCCATCCCTGATCCGGGAAGATCCCACATGCTGCAGAGCAACTAAGCCCCATGCACCGCAACTACTGAGTCTGTGCTCCGGAGCCTGGGAGTCGCAACTACTGAGCCCAGGCAATAGCACCCCACTCCAGTGCTCTTGCCTGGAAAATCCCATGGACGGAGGAGCCTGGCGGGCTACAGTCCACGGGGTTGCTGAGAGTCGGGCACGACTGAGCAACGTCACTTTCCCTTTTCACTTTCATTCATTGGAGAAGAAAATGGCAACCCACTCCAGTATTCTTGCCTGGAGAATCCCAGGGATGGAGGAGACTGGTGGGCTGCCATCTATGGGGTCGCAGCGTCAGACACGACTGAAGCGACTTAGCAGCAGCAGCAGCATGCCGAAACTACTGAGGCCCCAGCGCCCTAGAGCCCATGCTTCGCCCTAGCGCCCAAGAGAAGCCACTGCAACGAGAAGCCCAAATACTGTAACTAGAGAGTAGCCCACGCACAACAAAGAACCCAGCACCGCCAAAAATAAATAAAGTTATTAAAAATAATAATTTTAAAAAAGAAAGAGATGAATGAACGAGGGACTTCCCTGGGAGTCTAGTGGTTAAGTCTCCTCGCTTCCAGTGCAGGGGGGTTTGGGTTCTATCCTAACTAAGATCCCACATGCCATGTGGCCTGGTCCCTCCCCCCAAAAAGAAAAGAATGAATCATTTTGTAAAACAAGTCTTGCAAGAGCAAGAAGTGGCTCTAAATAGGTCCAATTACCCCAGAAATCTGAACTGCCATCAGCAATTTTGTTTATAATTATAGGGGTCTTATGAAATCTTCATGTGCCCGGGTGCAGACACTTGGAACTCCACTCAGGTGAGGCAGGTGAGTGCAGTAGGGGCAAGGGGAGATCTGGAAAGGAAGATCATGGGAGAGCCAGCTCCCAGAGTCACCCCTTGGAATCTCACCCCTGGAGATTCCCACCTCCCAGTCCTTCTGAGCCACTTCTCTGCCCTCCTGGCTGGTTTCAGCCAGAGAGAGGGTACATCACATCCCTTTGAACTTGCCCCAGAATCAGTGCGTGCCAATGTGTGATTCACACTGGAGCTGGGGACCTTCCTAGGTGGGAGTCACCACCTGTATGGGAGACGGCGACCCCGCCCCTGCAAGGGAGCCTGAGCGCAGACCCACCCCGGGGGGGTCAGTTCAGATGCTGTGAGCATCTGACCCAGGAGCCCGGGGCAGCTTAGGAGCTCCCCCACTGCCTTGCTCCAGCAGCCAGCCTATCTGGCTATCTTGGGGCAAGCCAGCCCACGGCGTCCACCCGGTCCCCACCCATCCTGGCTCTCCAAGGGCGTCTGGGGCCCAGGAGCCTGCCTCGTCCTCACTCCCCGGCTGGCTCTCCCTCCAGGGCACTGCCACTTCAGCTCCAGGCACCAGGCCAGGCCTCATTTGCATTACAGCCCAGATGGTTCACCACAGCCTCGCTTCCCAGAACTGCCCGCTGCTCTGGTGTCTGTTCCCGAGCACAGGAAAGGGCACGGGCCGCAGGCACAGCGGCCGCTTCAGGGCGAACAGAGCCTCTCACCATCCCAACCCAGGACACAGCAGGGCTGGTCTGGTTTGGGGTCAGGGGTGATAGCTGGCTGGAAGCCAACTCCCCTCCTCCTCTACTCCCAACTCCGAACTTGGAACAGATGCCAATTCCAACTGGAGCCGGGGAAGAAACCCCTCTCCCCTCCCAGATGCCCCCCCACCCACCCCTGTACTCTCCAGGCTCCCCCTCCAGAGTCTGGGCGGGTGACTGGGGGCCCCCCCTACCGACCTCGCCCAGGGCAGGGGGTCTGAGCTTAGGCCCAGCCCAAGTGCCAGAGGGAGAAGGAATCTCAGCAGGCCGGGTGGGTAAGTGGGTGGGTGGGTGGGTAAAGTGTCTTCTTTCCCCTCCCTCGGCACTTTTTCTGGGAAATGCCAGAGGCCGGCTGGGCCTGGAATGTCAGGCTTGAAAGAACTCCTCCACTGTTCACAGACATCTGAGCCACAAACCTTTTCATTAGCTCTCGGGCCCCTCCCGGCAGGAACAAAGGCCTGCAAACTGGAATGGCGATTCCGGCTGCAGACCATTGTCCAGGCCTCCCCAGCCCGTCCCTCGGCATTGTCTGAAGCCGGAAAGAGAGAGAGGTCGGGGTCAACCTGCTACACAACCCTTGGACCTTTCCAACTGCATGGGAAAGGTCATCTCTGCCATCACCCTGGGCACCAGCAAGGCTGGCTCCCACCATCAGTCCTGGCGGGCAGGGGCTTCAGCTAAGAGGAGCTAAGATGCCCAAGGAAGCCCAGCCCTGGGAGAGCCTCACTGAGGCAGTGAGGGGCAGGACTTCCACGAGATCAGGTGAGACACCCTACCCTCAAACACACACACACACACACACACGCATTTTCTCCAAACTGTCCAAGAGAAAGGGCAGCAGGAAGGGAGAGGCTTCATTGCCTCCTGCATATCTGCAGTAACCATCAGCCCTAGACTAGAAGCTCCAGAGGGAAGGTACTAGAGTCTTTTCCTCACCATTCTGCTGGGCTCCTCTGTCCATGGGATTCTCCAGGCAAGAATACTGAAGTGGATTCCCATTCCCTTCTCCAGGGGATCTGCCAGACCCAGGGATCATGCTGCTACGTTGCAGGCAGATTTTTTTTTTTTTTTACCATCTGAGCCACCAGGGAAGCCCCCATTGTGTCCCCAGGCCTCGACAACTGTCACACAGGAGAAGCACAATCAACACGCATAAGTCATATCAGGCCACTGGACAGTTGAACCCAGGGTGCCTCCTGGTGCTGTGGAAAGCCCACCAGTCTTGAGACAGAGGGAGGCCTTGGGCTTGGCATTGAGCAATTCTGTGGTCTGAGGCCAGTCTCCTAACTCATCCGGCTGCAAAGGCAGCCACCAAGCAGAACAATGGCAATGCGGGTGCCGGCCCCCAGGCTGGCCTCTGGAGCACACAGAGACCATGTGCGCAAGTGTGGGACCTTGTGTTCACCAAGGCGGCCAGAGCTTCCTGCGACCCCCCGACGGGCGCCAGCATTCCGATCTAGGAGGCTTGGGCAAGAGCTCATTGTCTGTCACACACCATGAGTAAGTGAAGCCCCATGGGCAGCTGAAACCACTGTGTACTTCCCCTCCATCACGAATGAATCTCTTTATTATCTTTATGACCAAGCACCTTTGCCTGGAAATGGGATTCTGACTTCATAAGAAATGCTGCAAAGGAAGAGATTCTGAAAAGGCAGGAGGCTCCTAAACTCCTTAGCCAGGAAAACGGTGGGGAGGGACAGAGGGCGAGACTTGGAGAACATTTCTCTCCCCTGGAGTCCCCAGCAGACAGGGAAACTGTCTTAGGTCTGCCCTGCTCTGGGCATCTCTCTTGCCTGGAAGAAGGTCCCTGGGAGTGTGCCCAGTATCCGACTGGTGTCTCTTCCCTGACTTTTCCAGCAAAGTTTTAGTCTTCACTCCCTTTGTCTTCTGATTAGCATGCCTAACAGTCTTCACCAGCCACACAGGGGCTTCTATACCGTTCTTCCCATCTAAACAGCCACTCCGTAGCCCTTCAGGAAAAAAAACAAAAGATACTCTAGAAGAAAGCAGTTGGTGGTATCTAAAAATGATGGAAAATAAAAGTCAACACAATCCCTTATTTAAAGATCCACTGAGCCTTTCTATGGATCAGTTGGCTAGGTTTAAAAAGAAAAAAAAAAAAAAATCAATGACAGTTCCTTTCCTCTAGGTTATCAGTGGAGGAGGAGAGCATGTTGGTCAGCATAGAAGGAGCTACCCTGAAAGTTTAGACTGAGTCTGCCAAACCTTAAAGGAAAAGTAGAAATCAGCCAAGATGTGGAAGGTAGTCCCACCCAGAGGGAAGCAAACATGCAAAGAACCAGGCCTGGAGAATGTTTCGCACACCGCCTAGAGCTCCCGGTAGCTAGGGCATGAAGTGTCAGTAGGGCAGAGGCAGCTGATGAAGATGACGTGGGGGCGGAGAGCCTAGACATACACTCACTGGGAGGTGTTTGCACGATCCCAAAGGCCAACGGGAGAGCTTCACAGGTGCTGAAAAAACCTGCAAGCCAACGCAGGAGACGTAAGAGATGCCGGTTCGATCCCTGGGAAGATCCCCTGGAGAAGGAAATGGCAACCCACTCCAGTATTCTTTCCTGGAGAATCCCTTGGACAGAGGAGCCTGGCAGGCTACACAGTCCAGGGGGTTGCAAAGAGTCGGACATGACTGAAGCACCTTAGCATGCACGGAAAGGCAACAGGAAGCCCCTGAAGATACTAGAAAGCCGAAGGGGAACTGAGTGACTGGCTGAACTGTTTGAAGACAAACAGCTTTTTGGAATGTATCATATAGGAGATATATAGCTCTCCAAAACATCAAGCCATGCATAGCCTCATCCTTCCCCTAGAAGCCCAAGGTGCGGCAGCTCAGCCTTCCCCTCCTCCCTCTCCCCAAAGACTCCTCAATACTTTCCAAATAACTACAACTAACATTTGTCGAGCATTCACTACGTGCAAGGCACTATTCTAGCACGTTGCATGCACTGGCTCAGTCCTCACAATCACCCGATGAGATGAAGCAGGTACTGTTTTCAGCCTGTTTTACAAATAAGGAAACAGAGGCACAGCCGGGGAAGTCAGTGGCTCAAAGTCATACAGCTACTGGGTGGTGGAGCCAGAACAGCAGTTCAGTTTCCTGAGTCAGCACTCAGGGAGCCCTGCCCCTCCAGCAGGATGCACGGTGGCCCTGCCCCAGCTCTGTTCTTTCCATCATCCCTGTACTCTTGAACCCACTCCATGCCCCCCGGCCAGTCACATACCCTTTGCCGCTGGCCCTCGGCAGGCCCCAGGCTCACTGGGGTACCATGCTGTTGACATTAGGACTTACCTGTTGCAGAGCTTTGCATCTCTCTAAGCAGACTGGGACTCCCAAGCTCAGGGGCTGTTTCTTCCTGCTTGTCTCTCCCATCCCCACTTCTAACCCCCTCTCGCCGCAAGAATGAATTATCAGAGTCTCATAGGACTGATCGTAATGACAACCACTCCTTTCATACGACACCCATCACGTGGGGGGTCCCATGTCCCCTCACCTCATCGGCATCCCTGTAGGATTCACCCGGCATGACCGTGTTCCCAGCACTTTGCCGGTGCCTGGCAAAAGCAGGCACTCAATGAGGGTTTGTGGAATGGATGAATGAACCTGACTTGTGTCAGAGCCTTATAATTTACAAAGCACTCTCTCATCCATTAACTCAAGGGCTATTCCTTGTGAGCCTTCCTTGTCCTCCACAGGGCTCAGCACAGAAGCGGATAATCATGGTGCAGCCTCCTAATCAATGGATGAGAAAAAGAATGAATGCCTGAGTCTACCGAGAAGGAGAATCCATTTCATTAGCCTGCAAAGACCAGGTCTTCGTCATCATTATATTTCAATGCCCAGCACAATGTCTGGTACACAGAGTCCAATATTTGTGAAATGTGTTGAATAAATCAATTCCCCCCTCTGCAGAAGTAACAAGAAGACTTCCTCCTAATGACTCCTCTCTCGAAGGGAGAATTGGACTGAATTACTGCCATTCCTAGCACATTCTGATGTGCAGAATCTTTTCTTATCTTTTTAATCTCAGATCTCTGATGGGAAAAGATTATTATTCCTGCTTTACAGATAGCAAAGCCAATTTCCAGAGAGGCTGGGTGTCCAACCCACAACTCATTTAATCCTCTGACATCTGTGGGGAGAGAGGTGAATGCACGGAGGAGAGAGTAGTAAACCAAAGGCGCGGAGAGGTGCCTATCAGCTCCCAGCGACGCCAAGGAGCCAGGTCTCCGGAGTTTTCTTTCCCCCTCCCTTTCCTTATCCTCAGAGGCCGGGAGTCCGGGAAGAGGGCAGGGTCAAAGCTGTCAGCCCCTGCATTCTGAGAGATGACAATCTAAGCGCTCCTAAACTGGTACTCAGGTGTCCCCAGCACCCCACTGCCTGTTTGGGGCGCAGAAAACTTTCCATCCTTCATAAAGCTGGCCCTGGTTAACCCAGACCACCCACATCCACGCCAACGTGACCAAGAACAAATCCGTTGTTCACCTTAAGCACCTCCTCTTCTCACCCCCGGGGGGAGATCGGACCCCCCACACTGGGGGAGCGGAGGGGGAATATTCTAGGCGGTAGGACTGGGTATCTGAAAGTGGGCTGAACTGAAAACTGCTTTCCGTAAATTCTCCTCTGCTGGAAGTTTTTGTTCCCAGGTCTAATTCCAGACTGTGATGTTAACTCTCCCTGGGTCCCCCACCCGCGACAAATTCCCCCGGCCCCAGCTCTTGCGCCAGCACCCCCACCGCCCCTGCGTTTCACGTTTCAGGGCTTGTGGAACTCCACTCCACCTCGCAGACCCCAGGGCGCCCTCTAGCGGACGCGGGGCGCGGGGTGGGGCCATCGCTCGCCCTCGGGCCCGTCCCGCTGCTTGAGGGCACCTGGCTGGTTTGGAGACTCAGAAGGGCCACCGCGATTGTTGCTTGCGTTTGTGTCTTTGGAGCGGTGGGAGGCGGCACCCATGTCGGCAGAGAACCTAGCAGGGGGCCGATGGACTGAGACCGGACAGCTGCCACGCAGGCGGCGTTCCTTCCACGCTTAGAACTCCCGGCTTCACCTCGGGGACAGGCCCACGGGTGACGCTCGCGCTTTCTTCCGCCCCCAGGCTTCCAGGTCCGGTCCTAGTTTCGAGGCCCGGCTTTGGAAGTGGGGGTGGGGTGTCCCCAGTTCCCCAGAGGCGGGCACGGGCCTCCTGGGGCCGCGATTGGAACCCCGGGTAGGAGCGGGTGGGGGCGAGGTAGGTGGGTGGGTGGGTTGCGGGGGGTCTCCCCGCGAGGTCCGAGAAGAGGGAAGAGGGGGAAGCCAGGAGCCTCTCCCTCTTGGCCTCCTGGAACTGCCCGGGCTCCGGGAGCGGCGCCCCCGCCTCTGCCAGAAACTGGCCTTCTTAGAAGGGAGGGGGAAAGTGTGAATGAGAAGTTGGGGGCGGAGCGCGCGCGGGGGAGGGGCCGCTGCCAGGAACGCGCCGCCGGGGCTGGCGCCGCGCCCGCCGGGCCGCCCGGGCCGCCTCGCGTCGCGCTTTGTCTCTGCGCGCGTCTCTGCGGGTCCCCGGCCCCGCTCGCGGCCCGCCCTCGGCCGCCCGCGGCCCCTCCCTCCGCTCGGCGCGCAGCCTTTCATTGCTGCGAGTAGTGACTAAACATTACAAGAAGGCCGGCCGAGCAGTTCCAGGAATCGGGGGGGCGGGGCGCCGGGGCCGCGTATATACCCGCGAGCGCGGCCTCCGCGGCGGCTTCGACTCACACTCCCCGCGCCGCCGCCGCCGCCACTCCGGCCCCGCACGCAGCCCGCCCGGCCCAGCTCCGGTCGCGGCCCCTCGCCTCGCGCCCCCTCACCCCCCACCGCCCGGCCGGCCCGGGGGCGCGCAGGGGGCAGGGCGGGCGCCCCGGCGAAGCCCGAGGGACGCGCGCGCGAGGCCCCTTTGTGGACTTCGCGGCTGCCAACATCTGGGCGCAGCGCGGGCCACCCACCGCTGGCCGCCGTGCCTTGGGGACCGTAGGAGGCGCAGCCCCGAAGCCAAAGACTTCGGTTTGGGACCAGGTAGGAAGGAGGGGCGCGGCGTGGAGCGGGGGGGTTGGAGGGTTCGCTAGTCCCGGGAGCTTTTCCCGGTTTCCCCTCCCCTTCCCGGGTCATTCCCGGCAGGGAGGGGACGAGATAGGGGGCAGAGTGGATGGAAGCCGGAGATCCCAGGTTCCCGGAATACCCAAACTGGGGCCCTCCGGCTTCTCGGGTCCCCTCCCTACCCCGCTCCACCCCCCACCCCTTGCCTCGGATTTCTTTCTCCGTCCCTGACCCCCCGGTGCCACCGGACTGAGCGGCGCCCAGAGCCTCCCGGGGGCCCTTCTCTCCCTCCCCACCCCGGCCACGCTCCTGGAGACCCAACTTCCGCGCCCGAGTTTCCCACTCGGCACCTTACCAGTGCGCGCTGGGGAAAGGGCTGCCTGGAGGCGGGGGCTGGGCGGGCTTCGTGGGGCGTCTGGGTCGGAACGGGGGCCCAGGTGAGCGCCTCCGGGGCAGCTGGTGTCCTGGCCGCTCGGCAGAGGCAGGGGAGCCGGGGCGGGTCGGGCGCGCTGGAGGGTTCCGGGCACTCACGCGGCGCGCGCCTTCTTCCCCGCAGCCCCCCGGGATGCGGTAGCGGCCGCTGTGCGGAGGCCGCCGAACAGCTGCAGCCGCCGCCGCCGCCGCGCAGATCCACGCTGGCTCCGTGCGCCATGGTCACCCACAGCAAGTTCCCCGCCGCCGGGATGAGCCGCCCCCTGGACACCAGCCTGCGCCTCAAGACCTTCAGCTCCAAGAGCGAGTACCAGCTGGTGGTGAACGCAGTGCGCAAGCTGCAGGAGAGCGGCTTTTACTGGAGCACCGTGACGGGCGGCGAAGCGAACTTGCTGCTGAGCGCCGAGCCCGCGGGGACCTTCCTCATCCGCGACAGCTCGGACCAGCGCCACTTCTTCACCCTCAGCGTCAAGACCCAGTCGGGGACCAAGAACCTGCGCATCCAGTGCGAGGGGGGCAGCTTCTCTCTGCAGAGCGACCCCCGGAGCACGCAGCCCGTGCCCCGCTTCGACTGCGTGCTCAAGCTGGTGCATCACTACATGCCCGCCGCCGGCGCCCCCTCGTTCTCCCCGCCCCCCGCTGAACCCTCCTCCTCGCCCTCCTCCGAGGTGCCCGAGCAGCCACCGGCCCAGCCGCTCCCCGGGAGCCCCCCCAGGAGAGCCTATTACATTTACTCGGGGGGCGAGAAGATCCCTCTGGTGTTGAGCCGGCCCCTCTCCTCCAACGTGGCCACTCTCCAACATCTCTGTCGGAAGACCGTCAACGGCCACCTGGACTCCTACGAGAAAGTCACCCAGCTGCCTGGGCCCATTCGGGAGTTCCTGGACCAGTACGATGCCCCGCTTTAGGGAGCAAAGGGGGCAGGGGTAGGGCGAGGGGGCCCGGGTCCCCTCTCCTCCGTGGCACATGGCACAAGCACAAGAATCCAGCCGCGAGAGTCCTGCCGCTCCCGCGTGAGCCAGGGCGCGGGGAGCCCCCTCCCGCCGGTCCTCCCCCCGCAGAACAGGGCCGGCGGCACCTGGAATGTGTTTGAAGGGAGACGGAGAGCCACCGGAGCGCACCTCCCCGACTCGAGCGTCTCCGGAGGAGCCAGCTGGCCCAGGGGGACCACAGCAAGGACCGCGGTGGATGCTGTCCTCTCCCGCCTCCTCCACCCCGCTGCACTTCCAAATGGGGGGACACCGCGGGGCGTGTTGAACTGTGAGAACTGCCGGGGAATCTGCGAACTTTCCAACGGAACTTGTTTGTTCTTTGATTTGGTTTAAAACAGAGCTTTAAACCTCAGCGGGTTGAGAGCCTGGAAAAGGGTGGAGTGGAGAGAGAGAGGGTGCCTCCGGGGCCCAGGGCTGCAGGCTGGCCAAGGAAATGGTCACTCAAAGCTCCGCTCAGGTCCGGAGGGGCGACTGCCTGCTCCATCTCTGGCTCTGGGGAGAAGGGTGACCCGAAGGGGACCTTTCTCTTCCCCCTTCTTCCTGCCCCTCACACAGCCACCAGAAACACAGGTCCCAGAGTCCATCTAGTGCCCAAGAGCCCAGAGTCCTTCTCCCGTTTTAAGGGGGGAGTGGCACTGGGGGCGGGGAATGGATGGACTGGTCAGTAGTTCTGAACCCACCCGTGCTCTACCTTTCAGCACCTGGGGGTGGGGGGTGGGGGGCGCGGGGCTGGAGGAGATGGAGGAGATGAGCCACCTTTGACCCCAGACAGAGACAATGGGGCATTCTACTTTGTGCCTCCTGACTAGATCTGGCTAGGAGATTTGCCTTAAATGCTCCCTGTCCCATGGATAGGGACTGGCACACAAGAAGCCACACACTCAGCCAACTCCAGCAGAGGCCAAAGGATTCTCAGATGGGCGCCCAGCGGCCACTCACCATTTGGTGGTGGAGGTCGGAGATGGATGGGTGAGGGGGCAGAGATCCACGCTGCTTTCTAGCTGAGCGCAGGAAGAATGCCAGCAGGCCCAGTGGATACTGGCCACCAGTGGGACCTGGGCTGTGGTCCGAGGCAGAGCCACTGGGCCCCCCAGCCCCCAGCCCCTGCACAGACAGCCCTCCCTCCTCACTTTGGGGGACTGGCACTGGCAGGAAGTCATCAAGAGGCCCTGCCACCCAGCTGCTCCCACTCTGCAATAGCACTGATCAGCGAAAACTCAGAGGAATGTAGCAGCGATGGAATTACCTGGAACTGTTCTTTTTTGGGGAAAACCAAACACAAAAGTTTTCTGTGTCAGGTATTGGGCTGGATGGGTCAGCTGTGTGTTGGGGTGTTTTTTTTTTGTTTGTTTCCTTGTTATTTTGTTTGGATTTTGTTTTCGTTTTTTAATAATGTTTACAATCTGCCTCAATCACTCTGTCTTTTATAAAGTTCCACCTCCAGTCCTCTCCCCTCCCCCTACCCAGGCCTTCAAGGCTGATAGGAGATGCTTGAAGAACTCAACAAAAATACCAATCCAAATCAAACTTTGCACATATTTATATTTATATTCAAAAAAGAAACATTTCAGTAATTTATAATAAAGAGCACTATTTTTTAATGAAAAACCTGACTGGAGCCTTTCTCCCACCCCCCACCGCCCCTCCGGCCTTGCTTTCTCTTTCACCCACACCCACACACTACATCAGAGGGTGGTGGCCCTACCCCCTCACTGCCCTGGTGCTTCTCGTGATGGAATCAAACTCTGGCTTCACGTCACTGACAACCGAAGGCAGCCACCTAGACTGTACCCAGTAGGGGTAATTCCTGCTAGTCTGATTCAGATCTGACCAGAATATGCAAAGCAAGTTCGAAGGAAGCGCTTCAAAGGGCTTGCAGGGAGTATAAACTGAGCTGTGGTCAAAGCTTTTAGAGGCTCCAAGCTATTAGAGGCACTGGGCTCCTTGGCAGAGAGGTGTTACGAGAAAGCCCAGACTATGGGGTCCTGGCAGTGACCCATGACCTCAGCACAGCCAGGTCCCCGGGAGCTGGGGGGAGGGGCGGTCCCGATGCAAATCCTGCATGCAGTGGGGCCCTCCCATGGGTAGGAACCCCAGCCTGAGCAGTGGATGGGGCCACCCGCCTCCCAATAAGAGCAGCCATCTATTCACCTGTTTTCAGCCACTCCCACCCCCGGGGCACTCAGACACTATCTGGGTTCACCTTCCTGGCCACCCCCACCAGGCAGGTGTTATTACCCCACATTCGCAGACCTAACTGCATGTTTCCTGGGAGCGGGGACTTGGACTGGTCGCTTCTGATGCCTAGAACTGGTGCTCAGTAAATATTTGTTGGCTGAGCCTGGGGGCAGCCTCTTAGGTTCACGGAGGTTAAGCAACCTGCCCAAGGACACACCACTTGGGAATGTGGGAAAGACACAGGTTAGGAACCCAGGAGGCTTTGATTTTCCCAAAGCCCATGAATCCTCTGCCTCCCTAAGTAAGCATGAAGTCTATGCCCAGGGTTGCCCCTAGGTGGGTGCCCCCTGCAAACCCAAGAGTTTGGTAACCTCCTCCCCAACATGCACACTCAGCACTAGGGCTCCGCGAAAACACAAACTAAAAATGCCTGTTCTGAGACACTTCCCTTCCACGCTTCTTCCTCCCCCAAGCCCCCAAACCTAACAGATGGAGAGATGAGTGTTCCCCCACCAAGTCAGGGGCCCATTCCCTCATCTGCCTCGGATGCCAAAGCCCTCTTCCTGGCCCCCGATAAGCTGCTCCAGGAATCAGTGTCCAAAAGGCAACCGAGAGTAAATAAACAAAATCGTTTTTCTTTCCCATTTCCTGGACTTTGGGGGGAAAATAACCTAAAGTGACAAAGGGCCAGACCAGGCGTGAGATCACTGAGTGGACAGAGCACGTAGGAACCACACCAGACAGACTACCACCTCTAGAACTGGGGATGCGGACCCAGGCAAGGTCACCTTCCCAGAGCTCCAGGTCAGGTGAGGGGACCCAGTGGGGCTTGGCTCCCCAGTGCCTCCCAGGGGGAGGAGAGCTTGGGAAGCTTCTGGCAGGCTCTTCCCCACCCCAAGCCCTGCCAGCCTGCCACCATGTGCTGACATGACAGCCTCCGTGGAACCTTGGAACCCAGAATGTACCAAAGCCCCATCCCCATCCTCCACCCAGAAGGCAGCTGTACAGCCAGAGTGTCCAGTATTCACAGCGCACTAAAGGGGCTTCCCTGTGGCTCAGACGGTAAAGAATCTGCCTGCAACGCTGGAGACCAGGGTTCCATCCCCGGGTCAGGAAGATCCCCTAGAGAAGGGAATGGCTACCCATTCCAGTATTCCTGCCTGGAGAATTCCACAGACAGAGGAGCCTGGTGCGCTCTCAAAGAGTCAGACACGACTGAGCGACTCACTTCACTCAAAGGGCCTGGTAAGGAAGTGGTTCCTTCATCCCTTGGAGGTTGAACTCAGAAGACGCCTGACTCCTTTCCCTCGCTACCCACCCCACCCTTCCTCCCATAGGTCTCTCCATTTAAAGACCACAGACTGGACCACCCTTCTGATTTGACAGACAAGTCAGACTGATTCCCGAAGAAGGAAAGCAACTTACTGGAGTTCACACAGCAAGCTAGCTATTGGCAACACCAGGACAAGAAAGTCCCAGCTCACTCTGCTCACCAGCGCTTTTCTCTGTTTTTCCCTCCTCACCCCAACCCCTGTTGCAGAAATCTGTACTTCTCAATCCTTTCAGAGGCAGGCATCCCTCCTCCAAAGAACTTCGTGGCGGGGACCCTCTGTTCTGGCCGCCAGCAGAGGGTTATGCCTGCTTCCAAGATTTGCTAAGAAGCGTCCCACAGGGAAGGAGGACAATTCTCAGCAGCTTGAGCAGGCACCCACGCCTCAAGAGGTTAAGCTTAGCTGGGGGTGCTTGGCCAAAACAAAGGCTGGAGATGCTCTTCCGCAGGCCCTGAGTCCAATCACCCTGCTTCAGGCGCTGTAGGAATTCACCCCAGAGGCCCTTATCCGCTCTCCGTTGGTGCTGTTTTGGGGCAGTCCGCCCCGATGAGTTAAGAGCCAGGAACGGGGAAATCTAATGCCTACTCTAGAGGAGGGAATGAAGGAGGCCACAGACTGGGGAGCTGGAGACGGGAAATAAGCGGCCACGTGTGTCCTAGTCTAAAGAACGAGTAAGGATGCTCGAGACGGGGTACGCCGGGGTACCAGGCAGAGACAGTGCGAGAGAGACAGAGCGGGGCAGAGTCAGACAGCCACAGAGGGAGTCGAAGCAGAGACAGAAGTCTGCGGGGTGGGGGACCACTTGCACGGGGGCGGACCGGCAAGACCGAGACCGTGGTGGGATGAGCCCGCTCCCGGGCGCACCTTCCTGCGCGGCGTCCCGCCTCCTCTCATGCCGGCGGCCGCCGGGCGGGCGGGCGGTCAGGCAGGCAGGCAGGCGAGCGCGTCGCTCTGGAGGACGGCCTCTGCCAGGAAGAATCACTTCCCGGACACCGCGGGAGCCCTGGCGGAGCTATGCGAAGAATGTCCGCGCGGAGCCCGGCGGGTGGCACCTCCCGGGCCCGCGCCTCCGCTGCCTCCGCCGCCCTGAGGAGCGTGCGCGCGGACAGGCCACGCCCCCGCCACGCCCCCGCCTCCGGCGGAGCGGTCACCATAGCAACGGGATTACAGGCGCAGAGTGCTGTTTATTCTCAAACGAGTGCCAGGAAATTCGGCCGGGAGGCTGCCAGGCGCACCTCCCTGGGGTGGGGGGTCGGGAGAGGGAGGAGAGAAGAGTGGACCAGCGAGCCCGGGGCTCCTGGGGGAAGCGAGGGAGAGAGAGAGGAGTCCTTCGTCACTGGGGAGTCACTGACCCCTCCGAGGGGAGGCTGCTCAGGACGCCCTGACTTTTTGCCAGCCCTGAGTGGATCAAGTTTTCCCGGGGGAGCCGAGATTCCCCCTCCAGGCCGGCAGCGCCTCCACCTCCCCCAAACAGGCTCACAGCCCCTGCCAGTCAGTCAGTCAGTCACTCATTCATTCATTCACTCAGCAAGTACCTATTAACACATCCTGCGTGTTAATAGGATTGAGCGTGAACAAGACAAAGCCCTGCTCCCGCTCTCCAGAGATTTCGTGGGAGTGACAGACACCAGTTAAAATGTAAATAAAATGAATAGACTGCTATCTGCACCCCGTAGACTCGTCTTTAAGCCTCATTTCCAGTACCTCAGACATCCACAATCCTGTCTATCCTTAGGCACGGTGACTGGCTTGTCCTGGGTTAGTAGCTCTGAGTGTCCAGGACGTTTGAACACCCTTCCCTCAGGTCACACAATCATGTCAGCGATAGAAAAACTGAGGCTTGGATTACAAGGACAGTTCTTTCAGGGTGGTGGGGATCATTAGAGAGGGTTGGAGGTCCTACCTGAGAATCCAGGGCTCTTTTGCCCCAACCCTTTCACCACCCAGGGCTGCCCCCCTTCCCAAGGCTCAAAAAACCTGCAGCCGTCCCCCAGGGAGTGGATGAAATTGCTGATTCCCGGACTCCAAGCCCAGCTTTTCTGAATCAGAAGCCCCAAGGAGAGTCAGCAAGCTCAATACTCAACACCACCTCAGGTGACTCTGAGACCACTCGCGGCCTTCGGGGAAGACAAGCCTCGGGCCTCCTCACTTCCTGGGACAGGGGATTTCCTCCTGGAACCTTGGCTAAGCCGGAGCTGGGAAATCAGCAGGGAGGGGAGGCCCAGGTTCACCACCCGCTGGAGAGGAGGCAAGTGCCGACAAGTGTAGCCCGTCCCTCTGCTGGGCTCCAGCCCCTGGGCCTCAGGCCGAGGATGGTGGCGGGTCGGGGGGAGGGGCACGGTGCGCCTTCCCCCCAGTGCTGAGCCCTCCCAGCTGTGCTGTGCTGGGAACAGGCCAGGCATTTGTGAAACCCTGGGTTAGCCTGACCCACTGTCATGAGGGCTGCCTGTGGAAGCTGGCGCAGGGAGGGGGGTGGGGGGCTGTTCCCAGAAGTGGGGAGAACTCTGGACTTCCCACTCCTGAGTGCTCCGGATTGCAGCACAGCCTTAAGCAACAGCGGTGGCCTGGAAGGCTGCATTGCAGAGAGAACAGAGGCCCCCAGCTCTCATTTGAAGAGAAGCCAGGACTCTTGAGTGCTAAAACTGCATGCCTTCTTCGTTAATAACATCACAGCTGCTGTTCGTAGTAATAATTAGGCCCAGCCTTAGAGAAAGGTGGAAAACCTAGACTTCAAAGAAGAAACACACAGAAGGCAAGTTCAGTATTTACATTACACAAGAAAATGTGTTTCCTCTCTTTCACCTCCCCTCCCCCAAGTCTTAAATCTTTCCATACAGAAAACACTATGTGGTGTCCATGATGTACAGGATGATGAAGGTATAGACAAGAAACATGAAATCCATGAGGACTGGTCCTCCAGGAGGCCTGTGTATGCACAACCACAGGGGGTGCTGTTCACAATATGATCTTTGTAGGTGGGGTCCCATGACATTGTACGATGGGGACTGTAGTGGTTATGAGCCGTAGGGTGCATTAGTACCTGATGCTTACCTGCCCGGTGCGTCCAGGCGATGTCAACGAAGGTGGGAACCCTGTTCTGGGCACTGGGACCAATGCTGGAAAGACCACTGCCAACAGGGAGCATTCAGACTTCAAGAAGCATACATATAGTCTGAAAGGGGAACCAGACATGAAAACCAAGAAGTATCCTAAAAAGGAATAGGTATAAAAATAAAATGGTATACAGGGTACAGCTGAGGGCCTCCAGGAGGAAATGACCTACAGTGCTTTCCCAGAAGAGATGACTCCGGTTGTGATGAGAAGTAGCAGGTGTTCTCTCAGCAGGCATGGGACAGCCAGGCATCCTAGTGATCAAAACAGGGAAATGGCCAAAAAAGGGAAAGGAAGACTTTGGGGAACTTCAAGACGTTTGGTGCGTCCCCATCAGGCACATCCAGGCCAGGCTCATCTTCCAGAAACGCTGCTTTCGTCACCATGTGACACACACAGTCCTTCCCCATAGGACGCATACTGCTTCCCGGGGTGCTTTCCTCTAAGCCGGTTCCAGTATATTCACATTCTCATTCTCGAGGAAAGCTCATTGCTTTCAACTCCCCCAGCCACTCCACCCCACACAGGGAGACTTAACTTCCTCCCTTCAAGGTGGTCTCCTCAGCTGCCCACCATAGGCTTCCCACCTGTGAGCTTGGTTCATACGGGGGTCATCCCACCAGCCCAGACAGCCCTTCTCTCTCCTCGAATTCTGCCTCTCTTTCGTGGCTGCCAGTTTCTTCCAAACTGGACCATGAACTCTTTGAAGGAAGAACTCACTCTTATTCATTCCTTCAGCAATAATTTATTGAATGCCTACTCGGTACCAGGCACTGGATCTTCACAAAATCTAATAAGAGGGGGTCACGGTGCCTGGTGGAAACCCACCAAATGCTTGACCCCAAATGCTTGACTGTACAAAAGAAAAAACTTCTTTACACAAAGGGGTTTCTGGAGTCGTTAAAATTTGATTTCAATCATTTACAACTTCTATTTTGGGAAGCAAAGAGGCATGTTTTATTTTGAATACATTGCATTTTGTTTCTTTCAAGACATCTTAATATGTTATCTTATTCCTACCTGAGGCAGCCCAGATGAAATATATTGCATTTTCCAGATAAGCAAACTAAGGTGTCAGTGGATTTAGGCTTGCCTCAAGTCACACAGGGGCTTCCCAGGTGGCTCAGTGGTAAAGAACCTGCCTGCCAATGCAGGAGACTTAAGAGACCCAGGTTCGATTCCTGGGTCGGGAAGATCCCCTGGAGGAGGGCGTGGCCACACACTCCAGTATTCTTGCCTGGAGAATCCTGTGGACAGACGAGCCTGGTGGGCTGCAGTCCATCGGGTCACCAAGAGTTGGACACGACTAAAACGACTTAGCACGAACACACAAGTCGTACCGAAGATCAATGGAAGGGGCAGACTCATTCTTTGGTTGCACTGAGTCTTATGGTGGCTCACGGACTGTGTTGCCCCGCAGCATGTGGGATCTTAGTTCTCTGACCAGGGATGGAAGTGGCGTCCCCTGCATTCCAAGATGGATTCTTAACCACCGAACCACCAGGGAAGAAGTCCCAGGAGCAGACTGACCACCTGCCCTTTCCACCATTACCTGTATGTGCATGTGAGAGCTCCCCCATCCAGGATCTCCACTTAGCAGCCACTGTGAAGGCTCCCCAGGGGACCCAAATGGCTTCTGGATCCACACCTGGCTCTCATCAGAGACCAGTCAGCCCTGGAAGGCAGTCCTGGGGCTACCATTCCATCCGCTGAGGCCTTAGGAATGCCAGGATCTTCCCACCTCCCAGTGGCTGGGAGCCTCAGATATTCAGGGCTGGTATTCCCAATGGGCTAGAATAGCCAAGGAAACACTCCTGAGACCTCTGGCCAACCCAATGTGCAGAGCCTTGTGCGAAGCCTCAGAGAACCTCAGTATCACTCTAAACTATTCCTCTGAAAGCCAGGAAAGGGATGAGATGACCTCTATATCTCTTTCTGTTATAGAATTCTATGAAGAGGAGGCTGGAGGGAAAGGAGCCAGTTTGGGAGGGAGACAGGCTGGCTGGCTTTGGAGCATGGTCCTCTGGCCACTCACTGCTCTTTTCACTGTCCCTTGGCACCTGGTGAAAGTAGGCAAGGGTCTCTGGAGGGAAGGCCACCCAGAAGCTATTCAGAGACCAACCCGCATTGCCCGATGAGAGGGTGGGGACAGCCCACGGCTATGGAATCTGTCCTCCACACTGGGGCATCCCCACTGGACTTCTCAGACCATCACTCCAGGGGTTGCCTGGGAACTCCAGCAAGGACCCTGACCAGGCTCTGGCTGGACCCCTGGAGTGGAGGGGAGGAGCCCAGGAGAGCAGCCCAGCCCTCCCCCAGGCGTCCTGCCAGGCCTCTCCAGCCTTAGAGGAGCTGCGAAGGTCAGCCAAGGGGCCCTGCTGCAACAAGAGACCTTGTGCCCACACCAGGATAAGGACTGAGCTGGTCCGTCCTGAGTAGGGGAAGGGAGAGGCCTCAACCACGGCAGAAGATACAAGGCCCTGGTACCATCAGGCCGGACTCCGTCATTGGTATGAGAGACATCTGGAGAGGAAGAATCTATAAGGGCCAGATTCCCAGTAGAGGCTGCAGGCCCCTGAGAGAAAGATAGAGCAATGGCCAGAGATTCCTGGAGGACTTCCTGCACATGCCCGGGGTAGACACGTTGCTGCCCGCACAAGCTGCTCTGCACATTCTGAGCTCTGTCTGTAAACGCGATGCCCAGTACCATTCCTCCGTTGTGCGCTGTTCATGAGCTTTCCACAGGATGATGCATGATGGTGAATCACCCCAGTCTAGCTTCCCACCATGAGCAACACAGCAAATCCGGAGATGACTGACCAGGATCCAGCGGCAAGGTGATGGCAGGGGTCCGATCTCTTCCCCAGGAAGACAAAGCAGGCCTGAACCAGGATCACAGGTTTTCTAGGCCTCAGAGGCACGATTTAAGCAAATGAGTCAGCCTGCTCAGGGTTCTGCTCCCTGGTCTCAGGGGCCCTCCCTGCAGGTTTCTGGAGGATTCAATGGGAAACAGACAAGGACTGCAGGAGAATCTGTCGACTGTGGTTTTCCCGCTGGCCTGTGGAGTAAGAATAAAGACAGGTTCACCAACCCGTAGCCGTCTTCTTGGCCCTGTCTCTGCAGGGAAAGAGCCCACCCCCATGCATCTTAAGTATCTCACATACTTCAAGGCCTGCTTCTGATGCGCCGAGCACTCTAAGCCTGTGATAGGCTGGAACGTATTTAATTCTCCAGCAACACCCTGAGTTAGGTCCTATTACTGTCCCCATATTTATAGTGGAGGGAACTACAGAACAAAGATGTAATGTGACGTGCCTAAGGTCACACAGCTACCCAGGAGCAGAGCTGGATCCAAACCCAAACATTCGAGCTGCACAGTGTCTGCCAGCCTCACTGAGGCACTGCACACGGGCACAGGAGCCCTGGACTGGCAGAGTGCCGGCTGTAGGGCAGGAAAGTCAGGTGGGTACATGTTTCAGATCACTGCTTCCTGGCAAGTGACCTGGAGTGGGTACCTCCAGGTCACGTGGGTAGCTCCATGACCTAGTAATGGTCTTGCCTTGGTTCTTTTTTAAAATTGTTTATCTAGCTGCGGCTGTGCTGGGTCTTCAGAGCTGAGTGAGCTTCTCTCTAGTTGTGTTCCTGCGGGGGCTGCTCTAGAGTTGCATTGCACAGGCTTCTTATTGTGGCGGTTTCTCCTGTCGCAGAGCATGGGCTCCAGCGCGCTCAGGGCCCATGGGCTCAGTTGCTGCGGCCCCCGGGCTCTAGAGCACGTGCTCAATAGTCGTGGCGCACAGGCTTAGCTGCTCCAGGGATCATCCCGGATCGGGGAGCCAACCCGTATGTCCAGCATCGATGTGTTCTCAGTCCCTCAGTCGTGTCTAAATCTTTGTGACCCCATGGACTGTAGCCTGCCAGCCTCCTCTGTCCATGGGGATTTTCCAGGCAAGCATACTGGAGTGGGTGCCATTTCCTTCATTGGTAGGCAGATTCTCTACCACTGAGCCAGCAGAGAAGCCCTTGCCTTGGTTCTTAATCTATAATGGGCATCTCAACAAAACCTGATTCATGGGTTGTCGTGAGGTGGAGACAAGATCATGTCACAGGGTTAGTACTATGAGCAAGGCTTCCCTGGGACCAGCAAGATTCAAAATGACCTCCCACAGTCACCCCCATCAAACTCCCCACCCTCGTGCTATGACAGAAGTGGAGACCGACAAGCCTTGGCCACGGTTTCCTGTCCGGGTAGGAGGAGGGTGCTTAGGAAGCGTTCCTTCCTGTCTCCTCCTTGCTCTCTTCCAGGCTTTTGCTTTCCGTGCCTGCTGCATTTCCTTCTTGTTTTCCACAACTGCCCTCTGTCTGACATTTGGTGCTCATAGGAGTTTCCTGGAGCTGCTGTAACAAAGGTCCACAAACTAGGGGGTTTAAAACAACAGAAATGGATTTTCTCAGTCTTGGAGGACAGAAGTCCCAAATCAAGAAGTCAGCAGGGGGCTTCCTGGTGCTCCAGCCGTTAAGAATCCGTCTTGCAATGCAGGGGTCACCAGTTTGATCCTGGTCCGGGAAGATCCCATGTGCCACCGAGTAATAAAGTAACAAAGCCTGTGCACCAAAACTACTGAGCCTGCGCTCACTCGTGAGCCTCCAGCCACAATTTCTGAAGCCCCTGGCCTGCGCTCCATAACGAGAGAAGGGACTGCAAGGAGACGCCCTCACACTGCAGCTAGAGCGGAGCCCCTGCTCAGCAACGAAGACCCAGCACAGCCAAAAATAAATGAATAAATATTTTTTTTTAATAGAGGTCAGCAAGGCCATGTGCCCTCTGAAGTCTCTAGAGGAGAATCCTCTCCCCAGCACTTGGTGATCATGGCAAGCCTCAGCAGTCTCTGGCTTGTAGGCGTCTCACTCCAATTTCCGCCCGTCTTCAAACGGCCATCTTCCCCAAGTGCCTGTATCCAGGCCCATCTCCCTCTCCTCATGTCCAGTCGTTGGATTAGAGCCCAAACAAACCCAGGATGACCTCATCTTAACTAAAGACATCTGCAAAGACCCTCTTTCCAAACAAGGTCACACGCAAGGCTCTAGATGGACACGGATGTGGAGGATTCTGTTCAACCCGGTACTCCCGACTGGTCCTGCAAGATCTAAAACTAAGAACATTTTATTTATTTTTTTTCTTTCCTTGCCTCTTCCAGGAAGAGAGCCTGACCAATGTGTCCTTCTTTGCTCTTGGGGGGAGGAAAGAGAGGAAGGCCCTTTTATGTTCCATCCAAGACACCTTGAACAAAGAACAGGCTGAAAAGATGCCCGGGGATGTACCCAGCAGATGGCCTGGCCAAGGGCAGGGCTGAAAGGCAGTCTGCATGGCCAAGGGCAGTCCTCTTGGGGAGGAGGGAGATGCGTCTGCAGCCTGCTTGGCATGGCCTGGTCCTCCTCAGACATTGCCTCATTTAGCTGCAGGGATATTTCCTACATTTCTCTGGTTGAAGGGCTTCAGTATTAGCAACCTCAAATGACCCTACACACAAGAAAGAGCATCCTCTAGAAAGCTTATTCTGAGCTTCCACGGCCAAGAGACAGAAGGAAGGTGAAGCCTCAGGGCTGGGCGTAGGAGATCTGGCCAGTGCCACACTGTTGCTTGGCAATGTCACCTAGGGAAAAGTCCAGGGGATGCCCAACAGCGAGCTCTTTGCAAAGCCCTGGGTATCTGATGGTGAGGTGGACACAGGCGCACAGCAGCCTCCATCCCTCAGCTGTGCCTGTTGGACCAGACAACCAGGTTAGAGAGACAGCTAGGGATATGAAGTGAAGGGACTTTCATCTGCACCTTCCATCACTGCAGCATTATCATCATCAGAGAGGAGGTGTGAAGAAGAAAGCTCCAGGTGGTCTGTTACAGCTGAAGGGGAAGTTCTCAGGTCCTGCCCTCACCCAAGGCCTCGCAACCCCTTCCCTCTGCTCCTCAGTCCCTCACCTACATTTGGAGACTCTGGACAAACCTCTGGTCCTGAGAGGCTTTCTGGGGGCCCCAGGTCTGATAATCTAGAGCCTGGGAAAGGAGAAAGGGAGGAGGCCAAGAAGGCACTGGCTTTTGCTCTTACCTGAACCACAGGAAGGGGACCGCCTACCCCAGCATACCCGCAGGTGCTCTTCCGGGGACAGGAAGTCAGCTGAGTACTGAGCAAACAGCACGCTGGGGGAGGGGCTCAGGCACCTGGGCAGTCAGCTGCCCCCTCCCCCACTACTCTGCTTTTCTGGGCCACACTGGTTCCCACACTCAGGAGGCCAGACGGAGTGGGGATTAGGAGCCTGGGTTGTCTCCCCAGTTCAGTTTGCCTCCTCAAAGATAGGAGACCAGGGTAGGTCCTGAGTCTGCTCCCTACCTGTTACAATGGTAACAGGTAATAATACATCTCTGCTTCCCAGGGTTGTTGTCATAGGCCAGTGAGTGAACATAAGAGCCCCGGGGCCACACTGGCTGCTCTGCTGCCCCTGGGAAGGGGCTGAGCCCAGACAATTTCTTGCAAATAATCTGGCATACCGCTTAAGGGAGAAATGGTGCCCTCCTGGCAGACCTACCTGGTCTGCTAACACTCCTTGGGAAAGCAGTAATTCCTGTCTCCACTTCTCACACTGCGTGAGCTCTCACCCCACCAGGGCCCCTCTCTGGCTGGCCTGCCCAACCACAGGACAATCAGGCTTTTAGCCAGGCAGTTACAGTAAGCCAGGCCCGCCCTTCCTTACATGGGGTACCACGGCTCTCAGGTCCTGGGGCCTTGGTTGTTTTCCCAGAGAGGAGACTAATGGGGATCACCAGCCCCTTCCCAACCTGGTACCCTGGGCTGGCTCCTAACCCCATCTCCAGGACATGCTGGTGTTCCCAGCGATTTCCAGGGGCCGCTCAGTCCTGGCAACCAACCGGTCCAAGCTGCAAAGGGCAGCTGAAGCAGCAACTAACGTTTCAGAAGGAGCGACTGACTCACTTCAGCCAGGCTGGGCCCCCTGTTAATATTCTTGGACCGCAGCCTGGGATTCCTGCAGGTTCCGACAGCAAGTTAAGCCATCCTCTTGTAGGAGGCGGCTTCCAAGGTAACCCTGAGAGGAGAGGAGGAGGGGAGAGCCCTGGCAAGGGTGTTCATTCACCCAAGAAGCTCCAGGCCTGGGGGACAGGATAGCCCCTGGCCTGATTAAACAAGGAAGGGGGAGGAGGAGGGAAACAGGACCCTATCTACAGAGCAGGACGCATTACATAATTATTCTATTTTAATCACAACCACCCTGGTTAATAGATATGACTAATCGCTGGTTAATAGATGAGGAAACTGAGGCTGGGAGAGGTTAAGGAGGCTAGCAGGTGGGTGGAGGGTGGTGAGGGGAGAAGGCTGCACGGGCAAAAAGTGAGGTCAGCTCCCTTTTAAACAGCTCAGCCTGAGGGTCCAAGGAGGGTAACGAACAGCAGGGAGCCTGTGTCGCCCCGTCCCCCACCCAGGCGCACCTCTCGGTGGGCAGAGCCGGCACAGAGCCTCCCCAGGACCCCCTAGTCTGGGACTGCATCTGACCGGGACCCCGCCGGAGCAGGGTGTGGGCTCAGATGGCGGTGGCCCTGGAGGTGGGTCCCTGCCACCCCTCCCCCAGTCGGCGGGATCTCTAGACTTCTCTGCCCCGGCGAGGGGCCGGGCGCCAGTACACTGACCGGTACCGCGGTCGGGGGACGCTTTGATCCCGATCCCACCCACCTCGTGCGTGCCCCTGGCAACTGCGCCTCTGCAGGCTGCGTTTAAAGGGGAAGTGTACCGACACAGACACACAGCCGCCCAATCTCGCCGCCAGCTGCGGATTCAACAGACCTTCCATCAGCGCGGCCGGCCCCCGACCGGCTTCCTCGCCTGCTGAGGTCAGGGCCCCGCCCCGCCGCCCCGCAGCTGGCCTCGCGCCCGGGATCCCTGCCCCGGGTCCCCGGTCCCTGCCGCGCTCTCGGGTCCCCGCTCCCAGGCGCGGGGCGGCCCCTCTCGCCCGCCGCCCGCGGACCTCCCGGCCGAGCCCTATTTCGGGCGCTGGCGCCGCTGGCCCGGGCAACCCTGCCCGGAAGGCAGGCTATTCTGGGCTGGGCGGCCAGAGCAGCTGCGGCCCCAGGGCTTCCCGGCAGGGTGCGCGCCTGGGACAGAGGGCACGCTGGGGCAGGGCTCCCCTCCTCCCCCCACCGCCCCACCTTCCTTCCAGTCCACGCCCAGCTCCTCTCCCCGTTTTTTTGCCAGACCCAGGTCCTTCCCTCAGCCGGGAAGCATTCTCTGGTGCCTGATCGCTGACAGCGTCCAGAGCCTATGGCCACGATGCTCCTGCCTGCGGTGCCCAGCGCGCAGGTGCGGGCGCCTGAGCCTCGGTCCTCTGCTCCCATCTCCGTCTGGGGTGGTCTTCCTAGCGCCCTGTGCTCCTCTTGGGACAGCCACTCTCCCCGCGTGTCCCATTTACCTACCCCCCCCCAACCCTACCCATGCGCCTATGTGGTTCAACACTGAATCCCCAGTGTCCAGCACAGGATAAGGTTTAGAGAGATTCAGTGGCTTGCTTCCGTGTCGAGGTCAGCGCCCAAGCCCAGCTGGCCGACAGAACATCCCCTGACCCTTGAGCCTTAGCTGTTGGGTCCCCAGGTGCCCCACCTTTAGCCCCAGGCTCTTTCCCTGGCAGTTTACACCCCTCGCTTCTTTATGTATTTGGCTGTGTCAGGTCTTAGTTTCGGCACTGGAGATCTTTAGTTGCCCCTTATGGGATCTTAGTTCCCTGACAGGGGATCGAACCTGGCCCCCTGTATTGGGATTGGGAGTACGGAGTCTTTTTCACTGGACCACCAGGGAAGTCCCTCAGCTTCTTTTCTTTTTCTTTCAAATTATCCCACTAGTTCAGTTCAGTGGCTCAGTCATGTCCGACTCTTCGATCTCGTGGACTGCAGCACTCCAGGCCTCCCTGTCCATTGCCAACTCCCAGAGTTTACTCAAACTCATGTCCATTGAGTCGGTGATGCCATCCAACCATCTCATCCTCTGTTGTCCCCTTCTCCTCCTGCCTTCAATCTTTCCCAGCATCAGGCTCTTTTCCAATGAATCAGTTCTTCCCATCATGTGGCCAAAGTATTGGAGTCTCAGCTTCAGCATCAGTCCTTCCAATGAATACTCAGGACTGATTTCCTTTAGGATGGACTGGTTGGATCTCCTTGCAGTCCAAGGGTCTCTCAAGAGTCTTCTCCAACACCACAGTTCAAAAGCATCAATTCTTCGGCGCTCAGCCTTCTTCACAGTCCAACTCTCACATCCATACATGACCACTGGAAAAACCATAGCTTTGACTAGACGGACTTTTGTTGGGATCACACTAGTACTTGTGCGTAAAACATGTGTACCAAACGTATACTTAAACTCAGTTAAAATAAATCAAAATAAGTGATATGTGAGTAAAAAATAAAACTTAGTGAGTAAAACACGTGTATCTGATGTATTCTGGAGGAGGAAATGACAGCCCATTCCAGTATTCTTGCCTGGAGAATCCCATGGACAGAGGAACCAAATGGGCTACAGTCCATGCAGTCGCAAAGAGTTGAACACGACTTGAGCATGCACCTGATGTATACGTAAACCTGGTTAAAATAAACGAACAACCGGTTATATATGAACAAAAAAATAAAACTTAGTGAGTAAATTACATGTACCTGATGCATAGTTAAACTCAGTTAAAATAAATTTAAAAATCAATTATATGTGAATTAAAAGGAAAATTTATCCCCATGGCCAACTCATCCCACCTCACTCCCCAGAAAGAGAAATACGATCTACAGTCTACTGCTAATGCTTTATGGCGTCATAGAGATTTGTTTACACCTTGAGTTGGTCAGGGTTGACACCGCAGGATATGGTAAAAGGTCAGGCAAAAAGCCACCAGACCTGCAATGGAAATCAGGTGAGAGAGAGAGGAAAGTGTGGTTCAAATCTGGGCCCAGGAAATGTTAGGAAACCACTTTCTCCCCAGGGCCCTTTCCTTCCATCTTTCAGGGCAAGCTGGAGCAGGTGAGGGGAAACCCGGCAGGGCGGGCACCCTGGCTCATGAATAAGTAAGTAAGAGCCACCCAAGGCTTTGACTCACTCAGTCAATAGATGGTTGACTTCCTGACAGAGAGGCTAGCGTCCTCACACTCACACGTGTAAGTGAACCAACCGGTAATCAATTGACAATTCATTAATTACAAGTGGAAGTTACTGGGACTCCACGACTCAGGCAAAACTTCCCCAGGGAAGGCTGCACTTTCCAGAGGTGTGTCTGTGTCAGAGGCCAGAGGTGCACCTGAAATGCACCAAAGTGGGGTGGGGTCCTAGTTTCCTGAAAGAACAGCATCTTGGGGGCTTACCGTGGGGGCGGGCAGTGGCCTCAGGGCCAGAATGTATGGGAAGTAGGCTGGCGCGTGAGGTCAGGTCCCGACCCCACCAGCCACTCACTGCCAGTGAGGGTGGTGACACCCTGCAGATGGCTCTGGGTTTCCCACCTGACACATGGCAGGGTTTTGGGTCAGGGGGAGAGGAAGAGAGAGGGTACTCCTTTTCCCCGCCTTTGGGCACCCCCACCGGGTGCCCCAAATCTATTCCTCAATTCTGGGGCCCCAAAGAGGCTTGCAAGTCTAGTCTCTTTTCAGGAAGAAAGTCCTGGGTAACGGGAAAAGTCACAGGTCCTGTTTCTGAGAGGGAAGGGGGGCCCCAGGAGGTGGTGGGGAGGAAGGACTGGGAAGTCTCAGGTTCTCACTTCTGCTTTGCGGGTTATAGGCGCTGAGCTGCCCACAGCTCTCTCCTCCCAGAACTTCCTCCGAAGAGCCCGCTGGCCATTTGCATATATCTGGTTGAAATTCCCGATCAGAGCGTCACTCTCTCCTCCCCTCGGCCCCCAGAGGGTAGCTGGAACTTCACTGGGGAACCAGAGTGGGGACAAGTGGCCATGGGACTGCGCTGAGGGCCCCAAAGCTTCCCCCGCTGATTCACCCTTATTCAGTAGATGGGCCATTTTCCCTAGAATGTTGCAACAGGGGTATTAGGGTTTTTCCAGAACTTTCCACCCTCGATGACCCAACTCTGAACCCTTCAAGTGGAACTCAAGATGACTCCCACTGGCAAGGGCTGGGCACTTGCCCCCTGACCTTGGTGTCCCCTCCGTTTCAACGCTTTCTCACGGGGCCGAGCTCAGTCTCCTGAGAATAGGCTCCTTGTACATCCAGCTGTGCACAAAGCAGGCTCTTGGCCTTGTAGTTTGCTTTCTTAATGCATATTTCTTTAATGGATGGGATGACTGGAAATTGCTTCCCTCTGATGAAGAAACAGGAAGGCAACACCATTTCAGAATTCTTTTAAAAAAAGAATCTATCCCAAGTTTACCTGCTTCATCTCTGTGCTTCTTCAGTTTAGGCTGTAAGCCCTCCAATTCCAAACCTAAGTTCTTAGCCATCAGAGGCAAAGCTTTTGGGGGGCAAGGCCAAGTCTCATCTCTATCTGTCTTGTCTCTCCCAGCTCCCTGGCTCAGAGTCACAGAGTCGATGCCCAGTAGATTTTGTTCAATTGTGCTGCTTTTTCTTAGTCATTGTTTAGAAAATCAACCCCTTGCAGAGCCAGGCATAGTATCAGTAGTTAATCTTGGCACTTCTCTGGTGGTCCAGTGGTTAAGAATCCACTTGTCAATGCAGAGGACACCGGTTCAATCCCTGGTCCATGAAGATCCCACATGCTGTGGAGCAACAAAGTTCACAGGGCATAAGTACTGGAGCCTGCACGCCTAGAGCCTGCGCTCAGCAACAGGAGAAGCCACCGCAGAGAGAAGCCTGCGCACCACAATTAGAGAGGAGCACCCGCTGGCTGCAACTAGAGGAAGCCCACGCAAAGCAACAAAGACCCAGCACAGCCACAAATAAAATTTTTTTAAAAATAGTTAATCCTTGGCTGAGCTGACGGATCACAGTGGCGGTGGGAATGATGCTGGTCTTTATCCCCGTGAAGGACCTGCTGTGTTTGAGCTCCAGGATAGGAATTTCACTGTGGGGTCTCTTTAGGGTGATTTCCTATGAGTTAATGATAGCTAAGGAAAGAAACACTGGGGATTGTCAGATGGGTTCTCTACACTTTAGGGGATGTTTTCCCAAAAACTTCAGGGAAACTCTGGGCCAAAAAAGTTACAGGTTCTAGGAGTGAAAATGGGTCAAGGAAAATAATGAACTAGGAAAAAAAAAATCCACAGATCAGACAATCTAATCACAAAAGAGCTCTTTGTGAAACAGTGTTGGTGAGTGAGGCTACTAAATAAAGCAGTTGTAGTAAATTCCCTGGCTGTCCAGTGGTTAGGACTCGTTGCTTTCACTTCTGGGGCCTGGGGTTCTATCCCTGGTCCCCTGGTTGGGGAATTAGCTATGTGGTGCAGTACAAAGAAAAAAAAAAAAAAAAGCGCTTCTAGAAAGCTGAGGTCGTATTTCAAAAACACGAGGAGAGAAGAGGGAGGAAAGAAGACAGAAAGGAGGGAGGAACCTTAGGGAAAGACTGAATTGTGTCAAATGAAGGAAGAAGAGAGAGAAACCGCCTTGGCTGGGCACCTACTGCATACTGCTCCGATCCCAAATTCTGTCCATCTCACCCAAGCCCCGAAGAGCAGTGCCTTCTGCATCTTTCTCCCAAGGGAGCCACTCAGGGTGGCCACGCACACCCCATCCCCCAGATGGCCTCCCACGGCCTGCAGACCTGCTCTAAGTTTACCCACTCCTCCATTAGATTTAGAAAGAAAGGAGGGCAGAGTGAGGCTAAGAGGGAACTGCAGTCCCAGATAGGAAAGGAGACCCTGAGAATGGGCAGGGAGTCTCTGAATCAACTGGTGTCGGCCCAGAGCAAGGCCGCTGTCTGGGGCCGGGGGAGGTGGAGGAGCTCGCACCCCTGGCTGGGCAGTCATGCACTTTCTGTCACCCCTGAGTTCCAGAGGGAGACTGGAAGATGGGCAAACCATGCCCCGCTGGAGCAGAAACCAGACTTGGGGAACTGGAAACCAGCGGGTATGATGTTAATCACCAGCAAAACTCTGGAATGAATCATTAAATAAATCCACTTATTCATGCCCTTAGTCAACAAATATTTACGGAGTGTCTCTAAGTATAAGCTACTGTATTAGGTGTTAAATTGGAGTGGACTAAAGGATTTGGCGGCTACAAGCAGGGAGATGATATTTATAATTATTATAATGGAAACAGGTTCACATGAGAAGGACAGATAAACACTATCGGGGGTCAAAGAGTGCTTTAAAAAGGCAGAATAAGATCTGAACTTCAGACTTCCCTGGTGGTCCAGTGGCTAAGACTGAGCTCCCAGGGCGAGGGGCCAGAATTTCATCCCTGATTGAGGAACTAGATCCCACATGTTACAACTAAAGAACTGAAGATCCTGCATGCTGCAACCAAGACCAGGCACAGCCACATTAAGAAAAAAAAAAAGATCTGAACTTGTTTCAGGGAAGGAACCAGACACATAGTTAATAGGTCTATGTAGCAATGTGTATAAAGGCAAAACAACCAGAACCTAATAATAGGTGTCCGTATAATGGAATAGAATACAACAGAAAGTTACTTAGTCATGTCCAGCTCTTTGTGACCTCATGGTCGCCACAGTCCATGGAATTCTCCAGGCCAGAATACTGCAGTGGGTAGCCTTTCCCTTCCCCAGGGGATCTTCCCAACCCATGGATTGAACCCAGGTCTCTCCCATTGCAGGTGGCTTCTTTACCAGCTGAGCCACAAGGGAAGGCCAAGAATACTGGAGTGGGTAGCCTATCCCTTCTCCAGTGGATCTTCCTGACCCAGGAACTGAACCGGGATCTCCTGCATTGCGGGCACATGGATACTTCCAGTCGTGTTCGACTATTTGTGACCCCATGGACTGTAGCCTACCAGGCTTCTCAGTCCATGGGATTTTTCAGGCAAGAGTACTGGAGTGGGTTGCCAAGTGAGCTATCAACCAATCAAGACAGTTCATAATGGAATACTCTCTAGCCAATCAAAACAGTTTATAATGGAATACTATATAGCCAATCAAAACAGTTTAACTGTACACTTATTCATATGTGAAGATATTCACAAAATATTAGTAATTTAAAGAAGCAGATAATAAAAGAGCATTTAGGCATGATGGAATTTTATGAATTTTTGACATATGTATTTTTAGATGTTTTCAGAAACTTGTAGAAGTATATACCAAAATCTTTGAAGGGCTTATCTTGGCCTAGGGGGATTTAGAATGTTTTACAATTCTTGTCTTCTATCTGTATTTTGGAATCTTAATACAATGAGTATTGACTATCCTTTTTTCAAGGATAAAAAACTGTTAAACCTAACTATTAACAACTCAGGCCAAATAAGTCCTCATTTCTTTGACAAGATTGTCAGGTCATAGAAATACTATGGCTAGGGAATTCCCTATTCCCTGGAAGTTCAGTGGTTAGACTCCCCACTTCCATTGCAGGGGGCCTAGGTTCTATCCCTGGTCGGGAAATAAGCTCCTGCAAGCCATGCAGCATGGCCAGGAGAAAAAAAAGTTGCTATAGATATAGAATACCTTGATTCCATGAGAACATCTGGTGGCACAGTGGATAGAAATCCGCCTGCCAGTGCAGGGTACATGGGTTCAATCGCTGGCCCGAGAAGATTCTACACGCCGCAGAGCAACTAAGCCTGTGTGCCACAACTACTCCGAGCTCTAGAGCCTGCGAGCCGTGGCTAGTGAAGCCCAAGGGCCTAGAGCCTGTGCTCCACAGTAAGAAGCCACCATAACGAAGCCTGCACACCAGTGAAGAGTAACCCCCGCTCGTCACAACGAGAGAAAGCCCATGCAAAGCAACGGACATCCAGCGCAGCCAAAAAATAATTAATTTAATTAAATTTTAAAAAAAGGAAAGGTCGGCCTGAAAATAGTATGGTTAGGTTGTAGCAGGTAGAAATAGTTACTGAAAACAAAGCAAAAAGCACAGGACTTCCCTGTTGGTCCAGTGGTTAAAACTCTGTGCTTTCACAGAGGGAGTGTGAATTTGATCCCTGGTCAGGGAAGTTCCACATGCTGCAGGGAGACACAACTAAAAAGGAAAAAAAAAAAGCAATTGCATGGGACTTACCTGGTGATCTGGTGATTAAGACTCCTTACTCCCAATGCAGGGGACATGGGTTTGATCCCTGGTCAGGGAACTAAGATCCTGCATGCCGCTCGGCTAAAAACAAACAAAACCAAACCAAACACAAAATCAAAAAAAGCAATCAATTAGTAAACAGTGCCCATCTGAAGGTAAGTCTTTACAGCTGTGCCACAAATCTCTGGCCTTCTTGTTGAACGTTTTCATCCGTGACTGGAATGAAGACCAGGAAGGCAAATGACCAGATTTTCAAGTAAAACAAAATTCAGGGGGATAATCCTGTTCACCTGGATTCAGACATGATGACAGGCCAGAACAACAAGATGAAAGAGACAGATGAAGTTGAAAAGGATTGAATAAATAGTCCTGGATCAGATGCTCCAGGGGCCCTGGAACTGAGACGCCTGTGCTCAGGGGAGAGACGTGGAAGAATGAAAACGCACAATCTGTGAGGGGGAGGATGATGAGCTTCACCAGCTAGTTGATGATCCTGGGGAGATGGCTTCCCCAGGTCAGAGGACATGGGAAGTTTCCAGGAGGCTGATT
This sequence comes from Capricornis sumatraensis, assembly GCF_032405125.1. Classification (NCBI taxonomy): domain Eukaryota; kingdom Metazoa; phylum Chordata; class Mammalia; order Artiodactyla; family Bovidae; genus Capricornis; species Capricornis sumatraensis. The sequence continues at coordinate 103,380,439 of NC_091076.1, forward strand.
TCAACATGGTAGAATGAAAGAGGAAACAGTGCTCCTCTGAGTGCCAGGTACTCGGAGCACCATTTCCTCCAGGCGTCCCAAGAGCTCACTCCATAATCCCCAAAGGAACTAGGGGACTGTGGGGAGCAGGGATGGGGCAGGACAGGACTGCTCCAGCAGAGGCTGGCTCACCCCCAGGAGGCTGGACCAGAGGACCCCCAGCTCCTTTTCCAACTGACTGGGAGCACCTCCCCTGGGTCTCCCTTAGGTTTGCACCAAAGAAGTGGGAAGTGACCTCACAAAGCCAAGACAGGGCCCTTGAGTAGGGGTGTCCCTGGGAAAGCCAGCACTGGCCAGCTGGCCATTGGAGGATGACAAGTCTGCTGACAGTGCAGAGAAGGAGGTGGAGCAAGGGAAGGAGAGAAAACAGAAGGGGAAAAAAAAGGAAGAAACCCCAACAAATGAAGAAAAAAATGAAGAAACAGCAAAACAAACAAAAAATAGGGGAAATAAAAAAAGGGAAAGCAGGAAAGAAGCAGCAGAATGGGAAATCAAAAGGCAGAAAGAAGATAGACTTCCCTGGTGGTCCAGTCGCTAAGACTCCATACTCTCAATGCAGGGGGCCGGGGTTCAATCCCTGGTCAGGGAACTAGATCCCACACGCCTCAACTAAGAGTTCACATGCTGCAGTTAAAGATCCTTTGTGTTGCAACAAAGATCCGGTGCAGCCAAATAATTTTTTTTTTTTTTTAATAAAAGAGAGAAAGAGAGGAACAAAGGGAAACACACAGGAGAGGGACCCTCAGGAACAAGGAAGCTGCAGAGAGATCGGCCAGGAGGTGGGCGCCAGCAGCAGGCAGCCCGGGATCTCTCATCCACCGAGGAGGTGAGAGGAACAGGAGTGGGGGCGGGGTGGGTTTGAGACGGAGGACTGCCACGGGGCCAGAGTCACCCTCTATCAGACGCTCGCCCACCTGAAGCCGTGCCTGAGCACCCACGTGTTCAGGGTGTGCTGGGTGCAAGGAGGTTTCAGAAAATGAGGACGTCCTCCTCCAGGCCACGCCTCCTGATTCATCTTGGAGCTGGTAGACAAGTGTGGGCACATGAAAGACCACCCAAAGTCAAGGAGCAGGCACAGCTCATCTCAAGGAGTGATAAAGACACGGTGGACTCTGGAGTCAGGAAGACCCCAGTTCAGATCCAGACTCGGTGCTGTGTGGCCTCCGGTAGCTCAACATCTCCGAGCCTCGGTTTTCCTCTGTGTTATGAAGATACACGAGACAGTGGATGCGCAAGCGCTGGGTCACTTTCACCCCCATAAATGTGATCACACCTTAACTCTGAAGTGAGTAATCACAGCCCTAAGTGAGAAGAAAAGCTGGAGAGGTCAGGGCGTCTCCAAGGGAAGACAGCCTGGGCCCTGAAGCAATCTTCCTTCACTAACTATTTTGGTTTTGAACCCACCAATCAGAGAGTAGACAGGCTCCCAGCACAGATCTTAGAAGCAAGTGGAAAATGCCAGGGGGCTTGAGCCTTCCCAGGCTGGAAGGGCTGGGCCTTAGGGACCTAGACAGCCGAGCGTCTGCATGACTCGTGGATGCTAACAAGGCTCCTGGCCCAGGGATCTGGTTGTGGGCAACCTGTAAGGTCAGACACTTAGGCAGCAGCCGCCAGCTTTGCAGACAGTGGGGAGTCCATAAAGAGTGTCCCACAGGCTCGCAGATGGCCACACAATACCACAGCGGGGGGGCAGAGCTCAGAGAGGACTCATTCGGCCAGTCCCCAGAGGGTCCGGCCAGGGGAGTGCTCCAGGTCCAGCCTCCAGAGTGGCACTCCCTGGGTGTATCACCGTGGGGTGCAGACCCCCCCTCACTGGAGGCCATCCCTGGCCTGGAGCCTCAGCTGCTATCCCAGCCTCCAGGAGGGACGGGGCAGAGCCACCCGTGAGTCACTGTGCCCACTTCCTGCCACATGGAAGCCGTGGCTGAGTCACCGGCCCCCCAAAGGGAAAGACTAGCCACAAGGCCGGAAAGCTGGAGCTCGATGGTGGCAGGAGTGTGTGTGGGGTGCTGGCACGGCGAAGCCAGTGCTGCCCTGTCCCATGGCCGAGGTGCCTCTGGCCCAGCCTGGGGTCCTCCAAGCAGGACCAACCCACCCCCAGCAGGACAGGCTATTTCTCCCCTCTCCCCCAAAGCCCGACAGTAACAGTTGTAAAATGCCCGTCAAAACAAAACAGAAAACCCGAACTTTTTATTTTGAAATAACTGAGGCTTACAGAAAAGTTTCAAAAATATGACAAAAAACTCCCGTATACCTTTCACCCAAATGCCCCAAATGTTCATGTTATTATGCCACATCTGTGTTATCATATTCTTTCTCCCTCTCGCCTCATTTCCCCCGTCAGCTATGTGAGAGTAAGTTGCAAACATGATGCCTCTTTCCCCTGAAACACTTGGGCGGCTTGCGTTGCCCTAAAAAGAACGGTCCCTCACCAGAAGGTATGAAGAACTTCCCTGCCCCAGGGATTGAACCCACGCCCCCTGCATTGGCAGTGTGGCGTCTCAACCACAGAACCACCAGAGGAGTCCGACAAGGGCATGTCTTGCAGAGGCAACATCAACGTCAGGAAAGGGACTTCACATAGGATGCTTTTTATGCATCTTCTCAGATGCTTCTGACCTGCAGTGCCAGCCATGGGGGTAGGGTGCGGTCCCCATCTAGCCATACCTGGCCCGGGCCTCGCACCCCAAGCTCTTCCCTCTCGCCCCACCTGGAGTGCAGAAAAACTGCTAGGCATCCGTGATGTCTGGGACATCAATTTGCTGGAGGGTGAATCTGAGTATCAATTTTGTGCTTTAGCTCATTCTATTCCGTCTCTTGAAAGACATCCCAGGTGACAGCGATCAGTCACATTACATTCTCAGGGGCAGACTGTCACACAGGGCCCGCACCCAAAACAAAGCCCCGTGTTTGGGGTCTAGTGTTCTGCAGTCCCCTTGAAATTCTTCATAATGTTACCTTTCAATCTGTGTTTTCTATGTGAAGCCTAATGGGATGATGGAGCTTGCACTGGGGGCTGGAGCCTCAGCTCCAGTGGGGTCCTGCCTCCCAACTTCCAAGGACGGGTTCTTGGTCGCAGCTCTCCCACCCCCAGCCAGCGACCCCTGCCGCCACCAACCCAGCCCTGCTGCTCCCACCATGCTCTTGCTTCTGCTCACACTGCACCCAAATCCCCAAGTATCCAGTCTCCCTGGCACAGGCCACCATGGGAGAGGGGAGCACAGCTTCCTGTCCTCCTGATAATCACAGCAGAAATGTCCTCTTCATTTCTACAGCCACTCCCCAAGCTAAACCCCCAGCGCTTTGTCAGCATCCCCTCCAGCAGGTACTGTTCTGCTACCCATTTTACAGATGAGGTAACAGAGTCTCAGAGAGGGTTACTCGCCCGAGGTCCACCAGCCATGAACAGAGCTGCTCAGAAGCCCGAGCTGTCACTCAGCCATTGATTTGGTTGTTTATGAGGTCTCTCCTCTGATCATCTAGAAGCAGTGAGTGTGTGTTTGTGTGTGTGTGCTCAGTCGTGTCAGACTCTTCACAACCCTATGGACTGTAGCCTGCCTGGCTCCTCTGTCCACGGAATTTTCCAGGCAAGAATACTAGAGTGGGTTGCCATTCCCTTCTCCAGGGATCTTCATGACCCAGGGGTTGAATCCGCTTCTCTTGTGCTTCCTGCCTTGGCAGGAGGATTCTTTACCGCTGCACCACCTGGGAAGAAGCAATGTAATTGATCTCATTCTGTGGACCACCTAAGAAAAAGCTCAGGACCTGGAGCTGGGAGTGAGGTTGGTGAGACCCATGAGAGAAACGCCGGTGCTTTAGGCCACGTGGGCCCAGGACAGGCTCTCCGAGGTGGCTGAGCTGGGGCTGAGTCTGGGCCAGTCCTGTGTTCTTGCCTGCAGCCCAGTTCGCATTTCCACCAGCTAGGGAAAGCAGGTCTGAGTCACTGGAGTCCCTGTGCCTGACTCCTCACCCCTACAGCTTGCATTCTGGCCCTTGGATCTCAGCAAAACCCCATTAACTTCTTAGCTCTCCCCACCTTCTTCCCTGAAAGAAATGAAAATCTCAAGCTGGGGAGGAGGTCGCCTGATCCAAGCTCTTTGTCTGCAAAAGAAGGACCTGGGTTTCAGACAGAGGTCCTGATGGACTGAAAGAAGCCTGGGCTTGCACCATGGGTGGAATTCCATCCCTGCGCCAGTCAACCTCTCAACATTCTCCTGGCTGGGGCTGATGATAGTAGTAACTTCCAGGAAGGATCCCTGGGACCATGAAATACAAGGGCCTTCTGGAGAGAGCTCTAGGGACTGCACCTGACACTTTGTGATGTCATCACCCCTGGACAGATCTGTTAGGGAGGCACTGTTAGCTTCCCCACTTTAGAGGAGGAAACAGAAGCTCAGAGAGGTTAAGTAACCTGTCTAAGGCAGCCCAGCTAGCGAAGCAGAGCCAAGGTCTACCAGACAACTGTGCAGAGCAGCCACCCTTCCCATCAGACGCTGGCCCCAGAGGAGCAGCAGGCACTGGCCACCCGCCTAGGGCTCCTAGAGTCCACGGCTACAGCCATCCCACACCGGCCAGCCCCGGAGGAGCAAGGAAACCGACCCCCTCCAGATAAACAAAGCACTTCCTCCCCAAAGCCCGGGCCCAGAAGAAGGAGGAGGTGCCCCGAACAACTGTTTATAGAGACAGATGTTTGGGACGGAAAAAGAGAGACAGCCCTCCTCCATCCCCATGGAGACAGAGGAAGTTTGCAACTTGGGCAGAGGCAACTGGAATTGAAAAAGGAGAAGAGGAGAGAAGGGAGGGAACCAGATCTGACCCGCTGGAAACAGTCTGACATTTTCAGATGCTGGTGCCTAACAAAGAGGTGTTGCTGTGGCAACCAGGCCTGCAGGCTCTGGGCTGCCAATCTCAGCTGGACCCGGGGCCAGAGCCAGGAGATAAATCAGCACACGTGGGATAAATACCGCTGAAGAGCAAACAAATAAGCACATACTCACCTGGGGGCCTCTGAGCCCCCGGGCCTGCTGGGGACCAGAGCAAAGTGGGGAGGCTGCTCACGGTCCTCCCCTTCTCTCTCCTTACTTCCTCTCTCCTTTCATCCTTCTTTATTTTCTTCCATTTCCCCCTCTCTCTTCCACTCTCTCCCTCCCTCCTTCCCTCTCTCTTCCCCCATCTCCTTGCTTTGTTTCTCCCTAAGTGGCCCACCTTTGCTCCTGCTCTGGCCTAGGAACCTCATCCCCATCTTCCTGGTGGCAGCTGGCAGATGACCCTCAGCTCGGTTGACAGCAGCGGGATGTTTTGTAGTAGAGTGAGGTGGGTGGTGGGCAGCACGGCCATAGTCTGTCTCTGGCTAGAGACCCTGGGCATTTCAGGCTGTAGTTATGGGGAATAACTGTAGCTATGGGGAAAAAGAAGGGGAGAGCTGGAAGAGAGCTTTGGGCTTCCTTCTACTAAGGAATCTAGCTCCTCGGAATTCCTCTGCCCAGCTCCCCAGCCCCTCCATCTGCACTTACTTCCCCTCCCCAGCAGAGCCATCCATCTCCCTGGGGTTGGCATTGCTTCCTCAAGCCTCTGGATGGAAACCCACAACGTCTGATGGTGAAGCTGTCATCTCACTAACCCCCAGAGCCGTGACGTGCAACTGCGGGACCCGCACAGTGGCTACCCACAGTCTGATCTGTCCTGAGACCCTGATGCCTCGCAGCACCCTTGTCACCAGAATCCCAGCCTTCTCCTCCTCCAGCCCCATTGGAGGAACCCATCTCTCTCCTCCTTGTCTCTCTCCAGGGGAGGGGGGGGGATGGGGGAACTTCCGATGAACTCTGGCCGAGGTGATGGGAATCCCTGAAGCCACGATGTTCTGTGGGAAAGAGCTAGAAGGGCGAGCTGAGCTGCAGTGGTCCTGGGGTCAGGGCCTGCAAGTCCAGAGGAGGGGCTTGTACCTTCCTGGCTCCAACCTCACAAACCTCCTGAGACTCCCGTGATGGGAAGGGAGGCCACAGCTGGACCACATGTTTATCTAGCCTGGCCCGCCCAGGAGCGCGCCCCAATTCCCAGGCTGACGACGGGTCTGGGAAGGTGTCAGGGTAATCATCCTCCTCTGACATATGGGGAGGCTAACACTTGGCAAGAAGGATTGGAATGAGAGCTGAATAAAGGCCGGGGCCAGTAGGGACGTGTCCACAGCTGGGGGGCAGGGAGGACAGCTGTTACAGGCTGTGTTCTGGGGGGTTCAGACAGGGGGCTGAGGAGGGGCGACAGGGGACTATGGAATCAGGGATCCATCTTCCTGGGTCTATCCCTGAGAAGGAGGCCCAGAACTGACTCACAGGGAATGCTACCATAAGGGCAGGGGCTGATGGGAACCTCCACCACTGCCAAGCAAGCTTGATACCAAGGAGGAAAGGCAGCCTGGTCTTCCCAGCTGATGCCTGGAGCAACCAGGCCACACCTTCTAGAGGCCAAGCTTCAGGACAGAGGCCCAGGGTCAAGTCAGTGCTGTCCAGCCACCCAGGAAGCAACGTGTAGGCTCAGCTCCTCCTTCTGTCCCAGCTCGCTGGGTAACCCCGGCCCGGTTACTTAACCTTTCTGGGCTTCGGTTGCCTTGTCTACAAAATGAAGATAATAGCTA